>NC_056074.1:12549129-22549129 GCF_016772045.2 Ovis aries
CAGAATCAGGACAGAGGTCTTGGGCATATAATTGTTTTGGATACGGCCCTGGTGCCCTTATTCTTGTGGTATAACATTTACTACAGATGGAAGAAAGATTGGAAAAGGGAGAAGAAAATGTGTTTTTATTGCAGGTTCCATAAAGCTTGCTGAGCTTTGGTCTACTCTTTGAGGAAATGGGGCTAATAATCAAATATCATGGAATTGTGATGAAGATTAAGTGAGCTAGTGATTTAGGTAGATATATAGATAGAACTATAAATGGTACTTTAAAGTGAAGCATAAATCTAAAGAAAATATTGTGAGTTTAAAGTTAACATTTATTAGGCACTTATATGGAGGGCCTCTTCCAAGTGCAGGTCTATTTCTTATGTTAATGTTCATCATCCTATGAAACATATCTTGTGGTTGAGTCACTGAGTTGTGTCTGACTCTTTGTGACGCCATGACCTGCAGCACATCAGCCCCTTCTTGGTTTAGAGTTTCCAGGATGCTCAAAGGGAGCCTCCTACATGTGCCGCCTTTGTCCAGCTTATCCTCCTGTCTTCTCTCCTTTTCCCAGCACATAGGTCTTTTAGAGTGAGTCATTTCTTCGCATCAGGTGGCCAAAGTAATGGAGGTTCACCTTCAGCATCAGTCCTTCCAGTGAATATTTAGGGTTTATTTCCTTTAGAATATCTTATTATCTCTATTTTTCTGTGCAGAAGGCAATGGCAACCCACTCCAGTACTCTTGCCTGGAAAATCCCATGGATGAAGGAGCCTGATGGGCTGCAGTCCACAGGGTCTTTGTGACCCTGAGGACTGAGCCTTCACTTTGCACTTTGTGCATTGGAGTTTCCCAGGCAGAATACTGGAGTGGGTAGCCATTTCCTTCCCAGGGAGTCTTGCAGTCTATGGGGTCGCACAGAGTCAGACACGACTGAAGCAACTTAGCAGCAGCAGCTATTTTCCTGAGGATAGAACTAATACATAGATTAAATACATATTTTGCCAGAAGTCCCACAACTATCAATGAATGGAGACAAGATTTAGGGCCATATCTTTCTGAGTTTAAAAACCAGAATTGTAACCTGTATTTCATACTGTCTTTCTTAATTTACCCTTATTTGTTAAGTGAGATATATAACCTAGTATTTGCTATATGGCTGCTAGTTTCTGGGGAAAGAACACATAGATGAAAGTGGTATAATTAGATATTACAGGAGTCTAGAAGTAGGTAAAAGAATCTACATTTTAATACTATTATAGTTAATAAAATCTCATAAAATAAGATTCCAGGAGCCACATTCTCCCTCTGTTGATAATTCTTCTAAATGGTTACTATGGGATACAGTTGTTGTGGTTTCAGATAGATCTATAAATGGTGCCTTAAACTAAAGTGTAAATCTAAGGAAAATACAATATGAACCAAGCTAAGAATGAAAAATGTGTAGGAATTTCTCTAGCCTAAACAAATTGTGAATCTAGGTTGACTATTTGCAGCATATTTGATCATCCTGTTCTGAAAATGTTGGAGGCATCACAAGATCAATGAAGCTACCAAGTTTTGTCAGACAAGTTAGTTTCTTTTCTTTCTTTCTTTTTTTTTTTCCTGTCCTGTACCTACAGACACCACAGCTAAAATGCCAACAAATTATAAATCAGGGCTAGTTGGAGAGTGATGCCTGTCAGTTTTCTGGTATTAAATGATATTAAGAATTAAAATAGCATAGTGGAAAGAATAATGGAGTTAATTTCTCTGCTTTATCACCTAGTGTCTTTAAGACTTCAGACAAGTTACTTTCTTTTGTGTCTCATTTTCCATGAGATGTAAGATTAGAAAGGCCCAGACTCAAATCTTGGCTTTGTTCTATAATAACTTTCTGTTCTTACTTAAGATCTATTATTTGCTCTGTCAGTTATATCTTTAATAAAAAGAAAAGTTAGTCTGAATATTTGCTTCATGGGGTTGTGAAGATTAAGCTAGGATAATATATGTAAGCATTTGGATGTGTGCATTGAACATAACAAGCTCTAAATAAATATTAGCTTTAGTGTTCACACATATTGCATTTTCCTATCACTTATATTTTGCTCACTCGACTTCAGGCACTGTCCTAGTGTCTCAATGTAAGATTTATATAATTGAAAATCAACCATGATCAGTATTCAATTAAATAGTGCATACAGAGTGAAGAACAAGGACCCAGCATTGAGAAGATAATAAATTTTAGAACATATGATACAGTGATATAGAAATAAGCCAAATACCCATAAACATAATTTAGGTTAACAGAGAAAGATGAAAAGAGACAGTATTTTTATTAATTCACTTTTAATTAATTTATTGTCTTTAGCAATCTCTATTTATCACCATTCTGTGCCTCGCAGGGATCCTATACACCAAGGTGAAAGCAAAGGTTAATAAGTCTGGGTTTCTTCCCTGTAGATTGTCTTTATTCTAAAATCAAGTGTCTGTGGATCAGTTTCAGGGTCTGCAAATTTCTTGAAAGAATGGCCACAAGTGGACTTATTTTTATTTTCAGGAATAGCATCTGTCACTTTTATCAGTCTCTTGAGAGTACTCCTAGGAGATCTCAATACAGAGAAAAGGGTGGACTCTGATTCTTAATTATTGCTTGGTAACACTACGTATCTTTAGCTGGATAGACCTTGAACTCAGTGCTAACTGGGCTTAAATTACAGATGCTTCCCTGGTTGCTCTGTGACTTAACTTGAACCTCAATTTATACATGACTAAACCTGGGATAGTGATACCTACCCTCTAGGCTTGTCCCAATAATGCATGCCAATAAGCATCTCACAAATCCAGCGGTGTGTAGGTGTTCAAAATTAGTGGCTCCTCTCACCTTGGCAGCTGCCTGAGACCAGCAGGTTCCTTCCTCATTAAAAAGCTCTATCACAGTTTGTTGATTTATTGCCTCTGATCAGAACCCTGTGCTTTCAGAGACTAGTCCATACAAAAGAGATATAAAGCATCAAAACATGAACACAGTTAGTGTTCATCAAAGCATGTATCACAACCCTTATATCTCAGCTCACACGTCTCACACTGTATCTGTGGTGAACTCCTGTTGCTTTAGACATATTCCCTGTCACAATTTAATTGTGTTACATTGTGACTCTGATCTCCCCAGGTATTATAGAAACTAGCTTTCCATGGCCATGAGGGTGGTAGTTGAAACACAAATGCACATTTATTCGCAGATGCTTCTCAAAACAAGAGGAGCCTGTGGAGCTTTGAGTTACAACACAGCACGGACTAATAATGCATCACAGGAAGAATAGAGTCTGCTGAGAGCCACAGAACAGTATACACATGCTGATAAGTACAAGTAAGACGGTAGAGATGGTGGAGGGACACTTCATAGGGTAACTGAGTGTCACTGCAAGAAAATCAAGTTCTCACTTAGGAAAATACTGAGTCATTATTACACGATAGCAAAGTACATGCTGTCATTGTTCAGTCACTCAGTCATGTCCAGCTCTTTGGGACCCCATGGACTACAGTGTGCCAGGCTTCCTGTCCTTCTCTGTCTCCTGGAGTTTGCTCAAACTCATGTCCACTGAGTCAATGATGCCATCCAACCATCTCATCCACTATTTCCCCCTTCTCCTCCCGCTCTCAGTCTTTCCCAGCATCCAGGTCTTTTCCAGTGAGTTAGCTCTTCACATCAGGTGGCCAAAATACTGGAGCTTCAGCTCAAACATCAGTCCCTCAAATGAATATTCAGTTGATTTCCTTTAGGATTGATTGGTTTTGATATCATTGGTGCCCATGGGACTCTCAAGAGTCTTCTCAAGCACTGCAGTTTGAAAACATCGTGTTACTATCTTGCTGTTAATATTATAGGTTGTTCTGATCATGATGCACATACTGACTTCTTTGAGTGAAAATCTGTATGTCTTCCACCCATAGAGACAGTGTCATGAAAACCTGCTGAATAAGCTCATATACGAATCAAAGATGGTCAGTAAAGAATGCTAGGTTGCAGACTTGAGTTCTCCACATGATCAAAACCCAAACTCTTAATACCAGATCCTAGGATATATATCCCATGGGTATTAACTGGAAATCTTCTTTGAATAGATCACCTTTCTTTGTAAACAAAATATTTTTAACATAAGTTGACATTCTCCAGTTTCTTATAAAATATCAGTGATGATATTTTTCAGTAAATGATATTCCCATTTGTCACTGGATAAAGTCCAAATTCTTGAAATGGTAAAGAATCTGCCTGCCAATGCAGCAGACATGGGCTCGATCCCTGGGTTGGAAAGATCCCTGGAAAGAGAATGGCTACCCACTCTAATATTCTTGCCTGGAGAGTCCCATGGACAGAGGAGCCTGGCAAGCTATAGTCCATGGAGTTGCAAAGAATCGAACACAACTGAGTGAAACACTTTCACTTTTTCACTTATCCACAATTAGTCTGACTTACTTTAAATCAGGGAGATTTCTGCATAGAAGAATCATTCTAACTAAATCAAGCAAATAGTAGATTACCTGTTAATAATACATATGTACACATTATAAATATATGTATAATATAATTCATTTTTTAGCTCAATATTCAAAAAAACTAAGATCATGGCACATGGTCCCATCGCTTCATGGCAAATAGATGGCAAAACAATGGAAACAGTGACATTCTTTGTTTTCTTGGGATCCAAAATCACTGTGGACGGTGACTGCAGCCATGAGATTAAAAGACACTCGCTCCTTGGAAGAAAAGCTATGACAACCTAGACAGCATATTAAAAAAGCAGAGAAGCTACTTTGCTGACAAAGGTCCGTCTAGTCAAAGCTATGGTTTTCCAGTAGTCATGTATGGATGTGAGTTGGATCATAAGAAGGTTGAATGCTAAGGAATTGATGTTTTCAAACTGTGTTATTGGAGAAGACTACGCTGGGAATGATAAAAGGCGGGGGGAAAGGGGGATAACAGAGGATGAGATGGTTGGATGGCATCACCAACTCAATAGACATGAGTTTGAGCAAGCTCCAGGAGGTAGTGAAGGACAGGGAAGCCTGGCATGCTTCAGTCCTTGGGGTTACAAAGAGTCAAACAGAACTGAGCAACTGAAAAATGACAATGTATGTATAATATATATGTATGTGTTTATATGTATAATTTATTTTACTATTCACTCTCCTGTTGCAAGTTTCAGCATAGGTCATATTCCATTTCTCTAACCCCATGAAGCTTGTACATTACTTGGATTTAGAAGGTTGAGAGTGAGATAGAAAATACACAGCTCTTTTTGTGTTATTGTATTATTCTAATAAAAGAGACATTTCCTAGTTTCCATGAACTTTATTGTGCATTAACTATGTGCTTAAAATATATGTCATGTCCCAATCTAATGTGGTGTGTTGCTATATTGTAATTAATAATACAAACTTCTAAAATAAAAACTGACAAATAGAAAGCATATGAGCAAAACTAAATATTTTTTCTTTAATTATTTTCCTTTATTTTTTTCCTAAAGGCAAACTAATAATGAGGAATAAGTCTGATCAATATAAAACTCCACCATTTACTCATTTGTTTACTGAAAAGTTACCATTTTCCTCAATCTGTGATTGTTCCTCTGTTTTAAATGTTACTAAAAGATAATCTAATTTGCCTCTCAGTTTATAAGATAATTTATCTTTGCTAGTATTGTTTCAAGGTTTAGATGCATGCTTTTTTATCCAACTTGTGCTTGCACATTAAAATTAAAGGACAGAATTATTGCCTATGATTCTTCACATTTAGCTCTAGCTGTTATAGAATATGATGCATACATATATTTTTAAAGGTTTGCAATATAATTCAATTACATAACCTAAATGCAGAAAGTGTTGTCCCCTGACCATTTATTCTACCACAAGCCTTGGACACAGACTTTCTAATTTTATATTTGTTTTTCAACAGCAAGTATAAAAAATGCACTAAAAGCTGCCGCTTTCTAAACAACTCATGGTCATAGTTAGTTAATTATTTAATGCCACCAAGAACAAGGCAGGGCATGCAGTGAGCATGAACTTGACTCTAAAATAACTGTGATGGGTTTAGATCCCTTGGGTCTCCAGTGTGTTCTGTACTGACACAGTAAAAGAGGGAAAAGTCTCATCAATATGCCAGTTTAAATAGGAATCTGTCCTGCCACATCTGCTGACAAGATTAATTATAGATCTCTGAACCTGATGTGTTTTCTTAATATCTTGCATAACTGTACTGGTCTGCAGTCAAGCTGAAATACTAGATATGGCTTTGTATAATTCTCAAGTCTAGAGTGACATTTTGTAGTGCATTTTGTCTGGATAACTTAAAAGTTTTCATTAATGGTTTGTCATTAGTCCTTTAATTTGTTCGTTGAAATTAGGATAATCCTTTGGCAGTAGCAAAATTCTGAAATAATGTAAGAATCCTCTCCCTGAGAAAGTGCAGCCATTTTCTCTAGGCTGTATATCTTCAAATGAAAGGGCAAGGCAATAAAGACAGTAAAAATTATTGCAAAGTATTTTCCCTTGTGAATCACATAGTCCTCCAAGAAATAAAAGGAAAGGAAAGGGAAGGGAAGAAAAGGGAAGATCCATGGGATAGTGAAGAGTCTGAATGCTCAATGACTGAAGTGGCTTAGCATGCATGCACACTTGCAAGGGATAATGATAGAAAGGCAAACTATTGGATCGGAATCAGGATATGAAGGATGGATATTGTGTTGCTTTATTTATTTATTATATCTGTTTAGGACGGGAACAGAATTAGGATGGACAAAAAGCAGCTGAATTGTTATCCTCATGAAGATTGCTTTTCAGTTACAATTACCACCGCTAACATCATCATCATCAATTATGTTTCCAGAAAAATAAGAAAATAGATTAGGACAATACATTGAAACAGTTGAACAATAGGCTAAAGCAAAATTGGTTGTGATTGTATAATCGTTATTCAGCAGGTTATTGATTAATTTTCATTGATATATAATTCACATAACAAAATGTTACATAACATAAAATTCACCATTTTATAGTGTACAGTTCAGTGGTTTTCATCCTCCCTTCTACCCTGTGCCTTAGCAATCTGCTTCATTGCTTTCTTATTATTTGGTTAAGTCTTGAAAAGTTGTAGATATCACTCTTAGTTAATCAAGATTTACTAATCTGAGTGGGTTAGTTTCTTAACTGTTGCTGCAACAAATTGCAACAAAGTTAGTGGTTTAAATCAATAAACATTTAATGTCTTATAATTTGAGAAATCTTACTAAGATAAACTCAGTGTTAGCACAGCCGCATTTCTTCTGGAAGCTTGAGGGATAATCTGTTTCCTTGCATTTTCCAGTTTCTGCAGGCCATCGGCATGCTTTGCTCTTGGTCTCTTTCTTCATCATTAAAGCCAGAAACAGAGACTCTTCCAGTCTCCTTGACTTTGTTACTCTTGCCTCTATCTTCCACTTATAAATAGTCTTAGGGTTACACAGTCTTTGGGACCACACAGATAATCTAGGGAGTCTCTCCATCTCAAGATCATTAACTTAATCACCTCTACAAAGTTGCTTTTGTCATGTATGGGAACATTTATGGGTTCTAGAGATTAGGATGTGGGCATCTTTAGAGGAAGCTGTTGTCTTCAACCTAACACACTGAGATCCATGTCAAAATGTTATATTACATGAATAATATTGTTGTAGTGTATTTTATGTTCAAAATGTCCTTCACACCTAGAAAATGTTTTTTAACACTTCTCTGGATTTCACAGCCTAAGAAATTTAAAAGCACTCCTTAAGATAAACACTAATTTCCAGAGAGTTCACTCTCCCACTGTGTCAGTTCCATCTGAAAGGAATTCCTATTACTGATTTCCACAAAACATATTTATCATTTTAGTTGGAAGTTTTGCCTCTTTTACAAAATTTTGAAAGTTTGTGGGGATGACAATTTATTTTATTGATTCTTTCTGTCTTTTTTTTCACATGTACCTTCCCCATCTATCGTCTTTGTCTCTCTACCACTCAGATACCCTTGAATCTCCCGATTCGTTTCTATTATGCAGGGCAAGCCATTTTTTAACAACTTCAATTATTGAATTAAAAAAAAAATGCCAAAGCACTTCCGTGCAAGGGGCCTTCACTGAAGAATTTCTGTGTCTGTTGAAATGTCTGTGGCTATAGTTGGCAAAGTGATCTTTCCTCCAATTATAAATATAACGCTATAACTTCCCAGGTAATTTATAAACACATCTGAAGAATGAGTTCTTTTTCTTTTTTGATTTTCATTTTCATTTGCCCGTCTATTCATTGTACTCTCTTTTCACTTACAGGCCTAAACTGTACTAAAACTGGGCTTAGTACACAGTGCAACCACTGTAACTGCTGTTGACTGAGAAACATTCTCTTATGAGGCTGTCATTATTGAAGCTTGCAAGTTTCTTTTCCTAATTTCAAAATGCCTTCTTCATTTTAGATCACCCCAGGTAGCCATCTCACAGCATCCATCTATCGATTCTCCCTGCCCAAGGTGAAGAAGAAACCACTGGAGAAGGTAAGGCTTTCACTACCCAAAAGCACTGACTCAAAATTAAATGTAACTAATACACTGTAAACGGAAACTTTAAAAATATTCTTGCAATACTACTTGAGGCAATTGATTTTCAAAATTACTAGAAGAGACTGTTTTTCTTTCCTCTGCTACAAGACCTCTTTTGTGGAAAAGAAACTATTTATACAAGCACTTCTTAAAGCTTCTACATTGCAATTTACTCCACCTAATAATTACTCTATCAACACACATTCTATCTAAATGTCTTTAGTCACAGTCTTTCTAATGTAATCTGGGTGTTCATTGTTCTTCTGTTTGATATGCACTGGAAGCACACAGCATCTTATTCTAATCAGTTTTTGAATGCATTGTCTGTTGAAATGAAAGCAACAATGAGTAGGACAGCTGTTTCCCTTGAATGTGAATGTAGGGGTTAAAACCACAAATTAAACTGAATATGTGCAGGCTTTCATGCATGTTTCAAAATGGGGGGAAACACATTTGTGAAACTGAAATCAATACTAGTGAAAGTTGTAAAGATCAGTGACTTGCCGAAGAGATGGTATTTGGAAACAGCTATACTCTCCATTCTGGAGAATAGGCACACAACTTCAGTGAGTTGGTAAAATGAAATATAATTTGCCTTTGTAGATGGGATTTTAACAAATACATTTTAACAAAGAGAACAGGAGAAACAGAAAAGGAAAACAAAACCACCAGAATTTCATGCTTGGATTATCAGTGTATCAGTATATTAACAGAAGGCATGGCAGCACATTCTTATTAATATTATATTTTATTACATTAATATCAAATATTATATATTGTATAATACAAGAATATTACATTAATCTAATATTTATATTAGATACTTCTTTACTTTTTGGCTCAGAATTCTATAAAATTTAGTTTATGATATTTAGTAGTCAAAATACAAAGACTTTATAATAGCTAACTGATTTCCCTTCTATACATCATATTTATCTCCTGTTTCTACATATATATTGTCAGTATTTTTCATTGAGATTTCTAATTGATAACATTATGAGAATATTTTAAAATATGTTGTATGTGTTCATGAACTATTAATTTCATATTGAGGAAAGAATTGAGGCCAAAGCAATTTCATTTCTTTTCTTTTTTTTTTTTTTTTTTTTTTTGGTAAAAGCAGCATGGTAATTCATACATGTTTAAATAAATTTGTTAGTAATTACTTTTTCAACCTTCACAAACACTTCCTGAATCGTTCATGAATAAAACTGAGAATACAGATGAGCTGACCAGACTGAGATGGGAGCCTAATTAGCTAATATCCCAAGGAAGAATGACAGGTTCAATCTTAAGAGCCTAGGTAACAATGCAAGTTACCATCACATCAGGTATGATATCATATGGTTTTCCAACTACAGCAGTCTCAGTCCTCAGGTTATTTGTGGTGACTCCTTGTTTTTATTTATTTATTTTTGTTTGTTTGTTTTTTATCTGAATTTCTTAAACAGTTATTAAGATGAATGAGTGTCTTTGGGTTAGAATGATTCCCCTGACTACTGACCTGCCCAAGGTTCATACAAAATCGTCTAAGTTTCTTCAGATCATGGACCATGTGTCTAATCTATACTATTAATGCTTTATTCACATAGAATTAGGAGGTTCCAAGTGAAACATCATTGGAATGAATTCCCATACTTAAAAGGCTATTAGTCTCTGTGATCAAGAACGTGGCATTACAGTGGGATTTCCATCTTTCATGATGCCTTCCTTACCTTGTATCTTACTCACCATATACACACGTTACAGCTTTTGACCATGATATCTGTGTAATATATGCCTTTATTTGTTTTAATTTCATTAGCTTAGCCTAATGCTCTTCAGTCAGCCTTACTTTTGAGAAATCAAGTAAGTAATAAAAGAAGTAATATTGTTTCCTAGTTCATAAGACTGTTTTCATGATTCTGGACAAATAATTGAAACCCTCCTGTCTTCTACTCACTTGATGAAAGACCTCTGTTGGAGGAAGGCTATCTCCTCTCATTACAGGAATATAGTGTCTTTGTTCTTTCCTTTTAAATTTGTCTCTCTCATTTTGGTATCAGACAAAGAACTCTATCTGAATATATTTTGATGGTTCCACTTGAGAACCTGATTGTTTGATCTTTTTTAAAACATAACTAGAATATAAACTTTAGAGACAAGTATACAGGATCATGTTCCACTCTCATCTTTTGCTTCCTGTAACTCATGAGAAAATAAGTTAACCTCTCTTTGCTACAGCAGCTGCATGGCAGGTAGCAAACAATGATATTATCCAAAAGGATTAGGTGGAGGATTGAGGTGGGTAATATATTTCAAGCTCTTAGTATACTGGGTAACACAGAGCAAGCACTCAAAGATGTTAACTGTATCATGGAATATGAGTGGAAATATATGTAGATTAACAGAGTAATTACAGGGAGCAAGGAAGGTACATCTGTGTTCAAATAATTGGACTAGAAGAAAATTTTAACAGCAAAAGCACACTGAAGATAGCTTAGAGTCTGAATTTTGCAGTGACTCAGGTTGTCATCACTAATGATTATCATTGTAAGCTCAGAAAGCTAGGAGTACAGAATGTTCTGTGTGTGTGGAGTTCAGTATATGTGAAAGGCAGTGTGACTGTGAGCATGAATATTATCTTGCCTGAAGATCTTTTCTAGCTGGCTTTTTTGTTTACATTTGTCTTGTTTGGTTTGGTTTGGTTCCTTGCATGGAACTTCACTATAGATCAAAGTTATACAATGAGAGCAGATCTTTCTGGGAATGATAACGTTTCCTTGTCTGTTCAGCTCCCTCACCAACACCATCCCTGAGTTTTCTCTGAAGAACCTTTAATGCTTTAAAGGATACAGTTTAAGACAGACTGATCTATTCAGTCCTTTAAATTTTAGGTTGGAAAAACTGGAGCTAAGAATAGTGAAGTGATATGCCCCAGGTAGCACACTAAGGGAGAGAAGTCTGGGTATGCTGACTCTCCTCTATTGGAACATGCTGACTTTTCCACAGAATGCATTTAAAGGTTAGGAAAGCAAATATGCCTGTGGGAAATGTGACCTTCCCTTTCTTTTTGCCAATCATGTTGTTTTGGTGGTTGCAAATGGGTCATAGCAGCTGTTCTCGAATTCTGTTCTCCAATCAGCAACACTAGCATACCTTTTTAGAAACATAAATTCCTCAGCTTATCCACCCCACTTGAATCAAAATCTTTGGTGGCAGTGTCCAGGAATTTAAGGATTACAAAACTCTCTAGGGTTTTTTGATATTCATTAAAGTGTAAAAAAACTCTATATTAAATAAATTATTTTAAAATTATCTCTGTCTGAAAAAATAATTTTAATTACATGGCCTACCTACCAATGGGCAAAAACCACTATGAAGATACACAGAATCCTGTAAAGAAAAATATTGAGAGGGAATAATGAAAGTAAAATTCACTGATTGCCATACCACTCTTTGATTTCTAGCAGTTATCTAATTTGATCCTGATAGCAGCGCTATGAAATATATCCTATTATCTGAATTGCTATTTAGAGATACTCAATAACTTGTCTAAGATCATTCAGCTGAAAGTTGCAGAGCTAGGATTTGAACTCAGATGTAACTGACTCCAGAGTTTTACATCTGCCTATTGTGAATTGAAACCTACTGGGCTTCAAACACATGTCATAGAACATCTAAAATTCCAGGGGAAAATTCATGCACTAGATTTTTCTTGCAATTATAGTGTTCTTTGATGTTAATTTTTCTTGGGATATAATACTCCTCTCTCTTGATGTCACATGGAAATAATAACATCACTCTGATATGAATATGCCTTTTTTATTCTACTTACAACTTTTTTAGTATCATATCGCAAATTTCTATATACTTCTTTATGACAAGCTATATATGAATATACTATTTTTCTTTACCATTTAATATAGGAAATAAATATAGCCTCATTGTGTCCTGTCTAAGAGCAACTAAAAGTTTCTGAAAAATAAATCATTATCTTAGATATTATGTGGAACTATTTCAAATCCTGAAAGATGATGCTGTAAAAGTGCTGCACTCAATATGCCAGCAAATTTGGAAAACTCAGCAGTGGCCACAGGACTGGAAAAGCTGTTTTCATTCCAATCCCAAAGAAAGGCAATGCCAAAGAATGCTCAAACTACTGCACAGTTGCACTCATCTCACATGCTAGTAAAATAATGCTCAAAATTCTCCAAGCCAGGCTTCAGCAATACGTAAACCATAAACTTCCATATATTCAAGCTGGTTTTAGAAAGGCAAAGGAACCAGAGATCAAATTGCCAACATCTGCTGGATCATTGAAAAAGCAAGAGAGTTCCAAAAAACATATATTTCTGCTTTATTGACTATGCCAAAGCCTCTGACTGTGTGGATCACAATAAACTATGGATAATTCTTCAAGAGATGGGAATACCAGACTACCTGACCTGCCTCTTGAGAAACCTGTATGCAGGTCAGGATGCAACAGTTAGAACTGGACATGGAACAACAGACTGGTTCCAAATAGGAAAGGAGTACGTCAAGGCTGTATATTGTCACCCTGCTTATTTAACTTATATGCAGAGTGCATCTTGAGAAATGCTGGGCTGGAGGAAGCACAAGCTAGAATCAAGATTGCCAGAAGAAATATCAATAACCTCAGATGTGTAGATGACACCACCCTTATGGCAGAAAGTGAAGAAGAACTAAAGAGCCTCTTGATGAAAGTGAAAGAGGAGAGTGAAAAATTGGCTTAAAGCTCAACATTCAGCATACTAAGATCATGGCATCTGGGCCCAGCACTTCATGGCAAGTAGATGGGAAACAGTGGAAACAGTGGCTGATTTTATTTTCCTGGGCTCCAAAATCACTGCAGATGGCGATTGAAGCCATGAAATTAAAAGACGCTTACTCCTTGGAAGGAAAGTAATGACCAACCTAGACAGCATATTAAAAAGCGGAGACATTACTTTGTCAACAAAGATCCGTCTAGTCAAGGCTATGGTTTTCCAGTGGTCGTGTATGGATGTGACTGTTGGACTGTAAAAGAGCTGAGTGCTGAAGAATTAATGCTTTTGAACTGTGGTGTTGGAGAAGACTCTTGAGAGTCCCTTGGACTGCAAGCAGATCCAACCATTCCATCCTAAGGGAGATCAGTCCAGGGTGTTCATTGGAAGGACTGATACTAAAGCTGAAACTCCAATAGTTTGGTCACCTCATGCAGAGTTGACTCATTGGAAAAGACCCCGATGCTGGGAGGGATTGGGGGCAGGAGGAGAAGGGAACGACAGAGGATGAGATGGTTGGATGCCATCACTGACTCAATGGACATGGGTTTGGGTGAACTCTGGGAGTTGGTGATGGACAGGGAGGCCTGGCATACTGCGATTCACGGGGTCGCAAAGAGTTGGACACAACTGAGCAACTGAACTGAACTGAGATATTATGTAAATAAAATCATGTAAGTATTATAGAAATAATTATAGGGATATGCATTGCAGACTACAGAGCTATAATATAGGAAATTGTAGGAGAGGGTAATTATATATCATGTACCCTGGAGCTTCAATATCTAGGAAGAAATTCAACAATTTTTCTGTCTGAAAGAGACACTGAATATTTCATTGCATTCTTCAGAGACTGTGGTGAATTAGTGGTCTGTTTAAAGAAACAGAGAATGAAGATGTATTGGAAACTTGGATGATGCTTCCAATGTAGAAGCATATCAGTTCTAAAGTTGTTAATTTATGCACCAATTAGAGGCTTTGCTGATCTCCATTTGAGATTGGTTTTCAATGACCAGGGAGAGAAATTCCCTTGCCCACTCCATTTTCTAGGGTGCTGCCTATAAGAACATTCATCCCATACCTGGTAAAGCTCCGAAAGATTGAATTTTATTGAAAAAAGTTGTATGAATAACTGTCAGAAGGAAAATAATCTAAGGAGATAAATATATAGAACTTTGAACTGAATGAAAATACAGAATATCAAAATTTGTGGGATATGGCTATGACAAAACAAAAAATGTTATAGCCCTGAATACCTATTTTAGAAAATAAAAAGTTAAATGAATGACCTTACCTTCTACTTTAAGAAACTAGTAAAATAGTGAATTAAATGCAAGTTAAGCAAATGATAGGAAATATTAAATATTCAACACAACCCCCTCAATGAAATAGAAGACAGGAAAACAACTGAGAAAATTAATGAAAACAAAGCTTATTTTTGTAATAATCAATAAAACTGATAAACTTCTAGTCAGTTTGATTTAGAATGAAAACAGAATAGACATGCATTGTCAATATCAGGAAAGTGAGATATATATTATGAATAACATCATACCAATAAATTTGACAACTTAGATGAAATGGAAAAATTTCTTGGAAGACACTAAGTTCTAAAGCTCACTCGAGTGGGTAAAATAATGTCCTTTGGAAGAACACTAGAAATTTTGGAGTTGTAATTAGTTGAAAGTTTTGAGGTAGAATCTTCTTTGACTTAGGTTGGACCCTGAATCTGATTGATATCTTTACAAGGGAAAGAGATTTACACACAGACACCGGGAAGAAGGCCATGTGAAGACTGAGCCAGAGATTAGAGAGATGCTGCCCTAAGCCAAGGACACCTGGAGTCACCAGAAGGAAGAGACGAGGAAGGGTTCTTTCCAGAGCTTTCAGATGAACTTTGGCTCTACTGAAGCATTGATTTCAGACTTCTGGCCACTAGAATTATGAAAAACAAATGTCTGTTGTTGGAAACTACCCAGTTTGTGGCAATTTTATTATAGCAAACCTAAGGAACTAATATTATCACTCAACAATGGATAAGTGACACTATAACTGTTAAGGGAATAGAACTGTAGTTAATAACTTTCCCACAAAGAAATTTCCAGCATAAGAAGACTTGTAAATTCCACTGCACATTTAAAGGAGTAATAATATCAATTCTTTACAAACCCTCATAGATATTTAAGAGCTATTTTTCTTAACTAATTATTTTAGACCAGCATTACCTTAATACTTAAGTCATACAGGAGCACTATTACACACTAATATCCCTCATGAACATAAAAGCAAACATTCTTAATAAAATTTTAGCAAATATAATTTTAAAATATACAAATAGATAATACATGCTCTACACCTAAGTTCATTAAAGGAATGCAAGGTTGACTCAACAGTAAAGCACATGATCATCTCAATAAAGTCAGAAAAGGCTTTGAAAAACCATGTATTTCTAATATAAACTCAAATTAACTCCGACTAGAAGGAAATTTTCCCAACCTGTTAGGTGGTCAAGGTGGTAAAGACTGAATGTTTTCCCTTAAGATAAAGAACAAGGTAAGAATGCCTGCCCTCACAACTTGTGTTCAAAAGATTTTGGAGGTTCTAATGTATATAATAAGGAAACAAAGGAATAAAGAAGGAAAGCAGAAAAGTAAAGAAAGCGAGAAAGAGAAAGATCCACATTGAAATGAAAATAATTAAACCCCCCCTTATTTGCAGATGACATAGTTGTCTATGTAGAGAATTGAAAATCCTATGAGAGCCACAAAAAAAGGCGACTAGACTTAAGTAAGTTTAGCAAGGCTGAAGGATATAACTGAAATTTAATTTTAACCAGTTCTGTTATATTTAATTTTAAGAGATGTTATTTAAAATAATATAAAAAATGTGACATGCTTCAGGATAAATCTAATAGATGTGTAAAACTTGTATCCTGAGAACAGCAACAACAAAATATTGCTGAAAGTTTTAAAGACCTAAATAAGTGGGGGGATAATATGTATTTATAAGTTAAAAGAGATTGAGATTTTAATATATATATTGAGATTTTATATATAAAATTATAAATAATTATAAATAATAATTATAAATAATATATATTGAGATTTTAATCCTTCCTAAATTTGTCTAGTAGATTCAATGTAATGCCAGTAACAATCCCATCAGATGTGCTTGGTAAAAATTACAAGCTGATCCTAAAATACTTATGACAATACAAGTACCTCAAACAGCCTAGAAACTTTGAAAAATAAGTGTTAATTTGGAGAAATTACACTACCTCACTTCAAGACTTATTATAATACTACAGGAATAAGACAGTGTGGTGGGAGTGTAAAGAGAAACACATGTATGGATCAATGGAACAGGATAGAAACCCACAGAAACAGATCCATACGTTCATAAACAATTGATTTTTGACAAAAATAATTCGGTGGAGAAAAGCTAGTCTTTTCTCCAAGTGATTGGAACAATTGGATATTCATATGCAAGCAAGTGAACTTGTATCCATACTTCTTACTGTATATAAAAGTGAATATAAATGATCATAGATCTAAATTTAAAATATAAAAGTATAGAAATTCTAGAAGAAAGCAAGAGAAAGTCATTGTGGTCTTAGGTTAGGAATATTTTTTATTTTTTTAATTCAACATTGAAAGCAAGAGCTATAAAAGAAAATATACACAAATTGCATTTGATCACAATTAAATACTTTTGCTCTTTGAAAGACACTACTAAGAGAATATCTAAAAAGACACAGACTTGGGAAAAGTTTGTACCAATCAAGTATCTAATAACGGATTTTATTTCAGGATATGTAAGTAACTCTCCAAACATAATTATGAGAAGTCAAATAAACCAATTTTAAACAAAGAAAAGATTTTTAAAGATACTTCACAAAAGAATACATGTGAATTAAAAATAAGCATTTGTCATTGATCATTAATGTACATTAAAACCACAAACCACGCCACTACATGCTTAATAGAATGTCTTAAAAACAATGACAACATGATTTGTTGGCGAGAATGTGGAAACATTGGAAATCTCATATACTTCAAGTTGGTATGTAAAATGGTACAAGCCCTTGGGAAAACATTTGGTGATTTAAAATTAAACACGTTTCTCATTGACGCAGCCTCTCATGGGAAGAGGAGACTGGTAGGCTGCAGTCCATGGGGTTGTGAAGAGTAGGACACGACTGAGCGACTTCACTTTCACTTTTCACTTGCATGCACTGGAGAAGGAAATGGCAACCCACTCCAGTGTTTGTGCCTGGAGAATCCAAGGGATGGGGGAGCCTGGTGGGCTGCCATCTATGGGGTCGCACAGAGTTGGACACGACTGAAGCAACTTAGCAGCAGCAGCGGTAGAAGTGCTTCTTATCACACATGTATCATGCATTGACACAGTCATTATATTTTTAGGTATTATCCCAAGAAAAAATAAAAGTATATACTTCTATAAAGACATATAGGTGAATGCTTATATAGAAATATTATTTTTAATACCCCCAAACTGGAAACAGCACAAATATCTATCAACAGGTGAATGAATATATCAGCTATTGTATGGCCATACAATAGAAACATACAATGAAAGGGAATGAACATAAGTGGACCTCCCACACATGTAGCAATGTAAAAGAATCTCAATATGATTCTGAAATTAAAGAAGCCAGATTAAAAAAACAAGGTACATACTGTTTGATCTCCATTTATATAAATTTCTAGAAAGTTGCAGACTAATTGATAGCAACAGAAAGTGAATCAGTTGTTACCTGGGGATGGGGAAATGGGCAGGAAAAGGGGATTAAAGGGAACAAGAGGAAATTTTGCGGTGATGGATATATTCATTTCTTCAATACCAGTGATGGTTTCAGGAGTACATACATATGTCAAGAATAATCCAGTTGTATACCTAATGGACATAAGTTTGAAAGAACTGAAAAACAGAGATGGATGGAACAAGGGTGGTACACACAGCTTTCATCCCCATTCTGCTCAAGACATTGACCGTATTCTGCCCACACTGTAGAGCCCTCAGAGGCTTTAGTGAGGCGGTGGCATGACTTGGTGCTTTAGCGGTGTGACTGGCAAGAGTGAAGGGAGAGGACGCACAATACACATTATTTAACACGATAATAGAAATGCAACAAGCATTCCAAATAATCTCTTCAGGATTTCCAGTGAAATCAATTAGCATACATTTGAAAAAGTGCTGATGGGGTTTGGGATTTATTCTGTAGCCATTCAAACAAATTGGCCCACACTGGCACACAAGCATGTACGTGTCAGAGCAATGACTTCAAACCAAGCCTGACTGATTCCAGTGCCAATTTCTCTTTACACTACACATGCCCTCCCCAACTTGCATGCAAATCTCATTCCAAAACCTAGTGGTGACGAAGCTTTAGTCAAATGAGAATTTTCAGAATTTCCCTCAAATCAGAATATGGGCCAAATATTACTTTATGCCAGGGCCTGGCTCTTAATGGGAGCTGAAAGGGTTGTATTTTCATACCCATGCAGCATGCTATATCCCTTATGGGTTGCATCTATACTCCTTTGTGAAAATATGAGTCAGATTCCAAGATCATCCCCAAGCTGCACAGATTAAAAGTGATTAGAATGACAATTCACTGTCTTACTTAAGGGCATTGAGTTCAGCAGGCCTCCATGCTACATGTGGGCATGATGCTCCAATTGGGTTCAAGAACTATAACTCTAATCTAGTCCAGATAAGACTGCTTTACAGAAAAGCTCTAAGAGCAAAGAGAGTAGAAAGTAAGAATGTTAAACTGAAATTAATTTGGCAAAGGAGAGGTCAAATTTTAAGATTAGTAGTCTCTCCGGAAACAGGAAAGGCAGCTACCTCATTCCATCCTGTTTGGAAGTCTTAGAAGGATTTCGACATTTTGACAATCTGAAGTGTCAGTCACTCATTCTGTGGCAAATGCATAGAAATGTACATGAAATTTGCCTTTTGGTTTTTCAAAATTGTTGAATAAAAACTCTCTTTGGACCTTGGCTAATAGTACTAATCAAAACTTTAATAATAGGCTTGTCATTTATCCTTTTCATTCTAAGTTGGGTGGATCTGGAGACTGCTTGAGCAGTTTTCACACAAAAGAATGAACCATGTATGTTTTAGGCTTTTTACAAAGTCATTTTGCAGGCAAGAAAGAAAGGGAATATAATTGGGCCTAATGGATTAAGGAATTTCTCCCTAATTAGGCTAAATTTTCCTTAGTCCTAAAGAGAGGAAAACAGGGTTAGTTCTCCTTTACTCATTAGTTTTCATTTAATTATTTATTGACCTTAATGTGCATCACCATGCATTAAGTAAAATAGTAAGGATGATGGAGACAGGTTAGACTCTGTGTTTGTGGAAGTCGTACTGGGAATTTTTTTAATTTTTAAATTAATTAATTTATTTATTTTAATTGGAGGCTAATTATTTTACAATATTGTAGTGGTTTTGTTATACTTGAAATTAACAGAAGGAAGGAAATGCATGCTTGGCTTTTGATAAGACTAGGTTCAAATTTTGACTTTCTCCATACTGTCTCTTATAAACTTCTTTGTATTTCTCAGTGTTTTGTTCTTATTTTTAATTAACTTTAGCAGTAATATACACCTGTAAGAATTTCAGGGAGGACCATATGAACATCATGAATCCAAACCACTTTGAATTCAGCACTCTGTATTGTGTGTATTATCATATATTGCAGAGCATCATGGTATTTTGGGCTTATCACTGCAGAGTAGTGGGGTTAACTCTGGGTTATGCTTTGCATGCGCTTCATAAAAATCTATTATTTTCATTTTTATTAATACCAATGAGGATACTGAGAAACAATATTTATGAAACTTTCTTAAAGGTATTCAGTTAATAAGTGGCAGAGTCCAAACTTGAGTCAAATTCCTTCCAGTTCTCAAACTTCTGTGTTTTGTACTCTGCATTCTGCTTCTTTCTAAATTAAAATTTAAAAAAATAGCACAAGAGATATTCATTTATTAGTGAAAATCCTCAGATACGGTTCTATCACTAATCAAATCTGTATATTGATATCAGTTCAGTTCAGTTCAGTCGCTCAGTCGTGTCCAACTCTTTGGGACCCATGAAACATAGCATGCCAGGCCTCCCTATCCATCACCATCTCCCAGAGTCTACCCAAATCCATGTCCATTGAGTCAGTGAGGCCATCCAACCATCACATCCTCTGTCGTCCCCTTCTCCTCATGCCCTCAATCTTTCCCAGCATCAGGGTCTTTCCCAATGAGGCATATCTTCACATCAGGTGGCCAAAGTACTGGAGTTTCAGCTTCAATATCAGTCCTTCCAATGAACACCCAGGACTGATCTCCTTTAGGATGGACTGGTTGTATCTCCTTGCAGTCCAAGGGACTCTCAAGAGTCTTCTCCAACACCACAGTTCAAAAACATCAATTCTTTGGTGCTCACCTTTCTTTATAGCCCAACTCTTACATCCATACATGACCACTGGAAAAACCATAGCCTTGACTAGATGGACCTTTGTTGACAAAGTAATGTCTCTGCTTTTTAATATGCTGTTTAGGTTGGTCATAACATTCCTTCCAAAGAATAAGCATCTTTTAATTTCAAGACTGCAATCACCATCTGCAGTGATTTTGGAGCCCAGAAAAATAAAGTCTGACACTGTTTCCACTGTTTCCCCATTTATTTGCCATGAAGTGATGGGACTGTATGCCATGATCTTCGTTTTCTCGATGTTGAGTTTTAAGCCAACTTTTTCACTCTCCTCTTTCACTTTCATCAAGAGGCTCTTTAGTTCCTCTTCACTTTCTGCCATAAGGGTGGTGTCATCTGCATATCTGAGGTTATCGATATTTCTCCTGGTAATCTTGACTCCAGCTTGTGCTTCCTCCAGCCCAGGGTTTCTCATGATGTACTCTGCATATAAATTAAATAAGCAGGGTGACAATATACAGCCTTGATGTACTCCTTTTCCTCTTTGGAACCAGTCTGTTGTTCCATGTCCAGTTCTAACTGTTGCTTCCTGACCTGTATACAGGTTTCTCAAGAGGCAGGTGGTCTGGTATTCCCATCTCTTTCAGAATTTTCCACAGTTTATTGATATCAGTATCCACATGTAAAATTGAATTGTAAAAGCAAATGTAAATTTTCTTATTCAACAGCATGCTTTCTGTGAAGAATTCTGCAATGAATATGCCCTCTCTTCTCAGAAGTTTTCATGTAGATGACTTCTGATTCAATTTTCCAGCCATGGTTATGATGATTGCATTTACTGAACCAAAATTTAAGATGGTGTTCCACATACAAATATCACTTCTTCTTAAAATCTCATGTAAAGGCTTATATATTAAGAACAAATAGTTATCAATAGAATCTCCTTTAAAAGTAGAAGCAAGATAGTTTGAGAAAACTGGCCCTATTACTGGCCATATCATATGGTGGTTAAGTGAGGTTGGATGAACAAGGCTGATGGAGGTCAGAAAGCGGAGCATTCAGAGCTGTATCTCAGTCAGGTTAGCTGCATGCCATGGTGCGGTCTTTCAAGTTCAATTTCCGCAGTTGCAGAGCAGAAATACTAGTGATAGCCAATAGTGCCTCTGCATGGTGCTGTTTTGAGTAATAAATCACATCATGGTGCAGATTAATTAGCCCAGTGCCTGACAAGGAGAACTGAGCATACTGAATGGGATCACTGGATATGGTTGTGTAGGTTTTCGCAATCTGGTTTTTTCAGATTACAAGGAAACAGGTAGCCGATCCACAAGGATAGATAGCTCTCACAGCTGATGTTTTGTTGGGAAATGTTCCCTAGAAAGCTCTCCATTTTCAGTTGTCTTTCAATTCTTCCTATTGCTACACAG
The DNA here is from genome assembly GCF_016772045.2 of Ovis aries. Lineage (NCBI taxonomy): Eukaryota > Metazoa > Chordata > Mammalia > Artiodactyla > Bovidae > Ovis > Ovis aries. The sequence continues at coordinate 12,571,352 of NC_056074.1, forward strand.
AGAAGCTCTTCAGTTAGGAGTTAGTGCACACATGAAATCATCGGGCAATCTTCATTCGTTCAAAGAGGGCTTAGGGTGAAGAACTAACATGTGTATAGTCTTTTTCAGACCACAGCTACTGCAAGAGTGAGAGATGGAGTTCAAGAAGTACAGGCCTTTGGGGTACCAGGGAATCTCAAACTGAAGTGTTGAATTCATCAAATGGTACAGTAGTGTGTACGTTTATAGCAGAGGATAAAACTCTCCCATCAAAAAATGATATGACTTGTGCCTAGATCTTAGTTTCTAATACTATTGTCCATTAGAAGATATCCAACTGCATGGATGAATGGCTGATTTTAGAGCTTAGGCATGGAATGTACAAAATTAACCTGGAATATCTCATAGTGCCAGAAACTAAAGAATTCCTCGAAAAAAAGTGAGGAGGCTATGAAAAAAAAAAAAAAAAACAAAACAGAGAAGCCAGCTGAAAGAACTCCCAGTGACCAAAACTGGAACAATTTGAATGATAAAATTAATAGTCTAGTATTGATCTACACCCCTAAGTATAAAATGAAGTCCACACTGATATAAATGATAGAATTAAAAATGATAAGGCAGGTAGATTCGCTATCTCTTCCTCTTTTGTTTGGTTTGGTGGGCATTTATCCTGCTCCTTTACCTGCTGGGTATTCCTCTGTCTCTTCATCTTGTTTATATTGCTGAGATTGGGGTGGCCTTTCTATATTCTGGCAGTTTGTGGAGTTCTCTTTATTGTGGAGTTTCCTCACTGTGGGTGGGGTTGTACAGGTGGCTTGTCAAGGTTTCTTGGTTAAGGAAGCTTGTGTCGGTGTTCTGGTGGGTGGAGCTGGATTTCTTCTCTCTGGAATGCAATGAAATGTTCAGTAATGAGTTATGAGATATCAATATCAATGGTTTTGGAGTAACTTTGGGCACTCTGTATATACAGGGTGAAGTAAACCAGAAAGAAAAACACCAATAGAGCATACTAACGCATATATATGGAATTTAGAAAGATGGTAACGATAACCCTGCATGTGAGACAGCAAAAGAGACACTGATGTATACAACAGTCTTTTGGACTCTGTGGGAGAGGGAGAGGGTGGGATGATTTGGGAGAATGGTATTGAAACGTGTATAATATCATGAAACGAATTGCTAGTCCAGGTTCGATGCATGATACTGGATGCTTGGAGCTGGCACACTAAGACGACCCAGAGGGATGGTACAGGGAGGGAGGAGGGAATGGGCTTCAGGATGGGGAACATGCATATACCTGTGGTGGATTCATGTTGATGTATGGCAGAACCAATACAATGTTGTAGAGTAATTGAACTCCGATTATAATAAATAAAATTTTTAAAAAATGATAAGGCAGAGGGGAATAGGTAGATAAATCTATGAAAACAATTTCAAATAATTTGTGAAATAATTGCCCCTCTCCTCCTTAATGATGGATTATGTTTAGTTACGTGTTTATAAAGAGTACAGTATAGAAATGGGGGAGGGAATAATTTTAGAGTGGAGAATCCTACAAATCTTTAACTAGTTGATTAAGTTTAACGTCACCATTGATAAGTTATATGTTGATTGTACTTACAGTTTTTAAGTACTGAAAATGGTACTTGATCTGTGGGAGTCTTCCTGCCTCTTAGTCTGACTACTAAACCATTTGAAATTTATTTTGTGGCTCAGAATGTTTCTATTGGACAGCACTATTCTAAACTATTAACAAGCGCACATTAACGTATTTTAGGAGAACAGGGTCCGCATTCTCTGTGAGTTTTTAAATACTTGTATATATGTGGATTTTCCATATCATTTTATTTTGTTTTTAATATTATTGTATTTTTTTAATGGATGATAACCCAAGCATTTGAGGAAGAAATACAAGTTAACAGTTTCAGCCTCTGGGGCAGATTTTGAGATATAGTTGTTCATTATTTGAACAGTGCCTAAGACTAGATCCTATGGAGGTTGATCAGTAGTCTTGTAGTCTGTGGCCCACCTTCTCACTCCCAATAGTGCCTGCTGGTGCCCTCTGCTGTGCATCCGGGATTGCTCTGGGCATTATTTTCCCCCCAAGAACTCTGATCTATTCTTCGATCAGTATAGAGCAAAAACAAAGGAAGAAGACATTCTTTCCATCATTTTATCTGAAGCTATAGATGCCCTTCCTTTGAAAAATGCAATTATATACTATTCTTACAAACTCCTATCCTGAAATAAATAAATAGTGCTTTACGTGAGTGAAAGAGCACTGACTTTATTCATGTTTCTGGGTGATACCCAGCAATGAGAAACAAAAAACAAACTGCCATTTTCTTCCTTTTCTACCTGGAGAAGTCTTTATTCTCTAAGACCTAGCTTCAAGCACCTCTCATTGTCAAGATTTTCTTTACCCCAACTTCAAGTGTCTCTGTGCTCCCAGAATGTTGTCTCAGAAGCAGTGTCTTCAACAATATTGCAGCATACTCTTGTTGAGATGATAGATGTATGTGTCACTCAGTCAGTTTCAAGGTCCTATGGCTTTTCTAGGGTAACAAGATGTGAGAGAGAATTTTTGAGACTGACGTAAGTGCTAATCCTTGCTTTAAATAAATACAAATCCAATGAGGAATCAAACTATCCAGGAAAAAACCAAAGGAAAAAAAAACTATTAAGACAATATGAAACAATAGGTAGCAAATGAATGACTGAATGACCACAGTAATGTCATCCCTTACATACGTAAGGGTCAAGTTCCTAAACATGCTGCTTAATAACAGTTATATTCATACAAGTTTTATTTATATCCTCCCATCTCTTCCCAAATGTTACTGTTCTCCCTAAAATCTGTCTTGTTATTTGCCCTACACTCTTCCTAAATTACCCAGCAATGCTATTTTGCCCTGCTAATGCAGATGATTTCATTTGCACCCCACTCCAATACTCTTGCCTGGAAAATCCCATGGGCGGAGGAGCCTGGTAGGCTTCAGTCCATGGGGTCGCTGAGTCAGACACGACTGAGAACTTCACTTTCACTTTTCCCTTTCATGCACTGGAGAAGGAAATGGCAACCCACTCCATTGTTCTTGCCTGGACAGTGGAGCCTGATGGGCTGCTGTCTGTGGGGTCGCACAGAGTCAGACATGACTGAAGCGACTTAGCAGCAGCAGCAGGACTAATTTTGGAAAAAAATAAGAAAATGAGAGAGGCCTTAAGCAACATTAGAAAAGACAGATTCGCTTGAGTCTTCAGTAGGTCAATGGGGAGCGAAGGCCTGGAATGGATGCATTGAAGTTACATTGGATAGCTATACTGTTTGAACTTTTGCATTCCTATTATTTGTGCATAAAGAGGAGGTTGCTTTTAATATAACTAATAGAATACATGTCTAAGTTTGATAAAAATCACAATATATTATAAATTAAGAACATTTACTTACAAGGAAAATTTAAAAAAGGAATCAGAGTGAAAAATATATGCTTGTAGTATATAGTAAGATATCTGACAAAGCACTTGTACTCAGAATATATAAAGAAATTCCCTAAGCAATAGGAAAAGTGGAACCCCCCTCCAAAAAAAAAAATGTGCCAAGCGCTTGGGTACTTCACAATAGAGGGTATCCAAATGGCAATTGAAATATATGAAAAATGCTCAATTTTCTTAGTCATTAGGGAATGTAAATTAGAAAACATAATGCTCTATTACTACGTACCCACCAAAATAGCTAAGATGAACAAGAGGAAAAATACCCAAGGCTAACAAGGATGCGGATGAGCCAGAACTCCCAACATTGCTGATAGGAGTGTAATTTGATAGAGTCATGTGGAAACTGCTCACCATTACATACTGAAACTGAACATGTGTTATAACCTTGGCAGTCCACTCCTAGGTGTCTACTCAACAGAACAGACACATGTCTAACCAAATCCCCACGCTAGAATGTTATCACAACTCTGTTCATAACAGCCTCAAATTGGAAACTACGCATCTGTCAGTCAACAGGAAAGTGGAGAAATTAGTTTTGGTATAGTTCACTCAATGAATGATACAGAGCTCTGAGAATTAGCTGATATATAACTGGTCCATTTGCAAATATACGTGATTCTGACCAACTTAACACTGAGAAGAATTTTAGACAAAACAGAGTACATACTTAATAATTCATTTTACAGGAAATTCAAAGCAGGTGAACTTGGTATATGTTGTTAGATTTCAGAAACGAAGTTACCTGGGAATGAGGAGAGGGACAGTAAGTGGCTGGGGACACAAGTTATGTCTGAAGTGCTTGTAATGTTTTGTGCCTTGATTTGAGTGCTAATGTACATGTGTGTGTTTAGTTGTAAAAATGTATAACACTGTATACTTGTGATATATAAGCAAATAATTCCTATTGAAACATTTATCAGAAAGAAAAAGCTCCGATACCACTTATCCATTTTAGCTGCAGGCTAAGGTAGAGTTTTGCATAATCTGGGGAGCACTTGTATGAGGCTGCATAAAAATGAAGGTGAATTTAGGCTACTCTGTAGTTAACATTAAAGGGAGGTATTCCAGACACTGTCCTGAGAACTTGACATGCAGTATGTCATTTGATCTGCACAACAATCAGGAGGTAGAAATTATCTACATTTTGCAGAAAGAAAATTTAGTTGATTTGCCTAAGGCAGTGGTCAACTCAGATTCATACCCTTGTCAGCCTGATTTCATAACTTGGCCTCTTAGCTGTCAAGCCATAGTCTTTATTTTTGATTCTCTTTATTCAATTAAATTCCTTTCCCTACAAGGGAATATTTTAAAGGATGATTATTGCCTGACAGTGACCTGTGGGCCTCTCTGTACAACCTAGCCTCCCCTCAGTCTAGAATTCCAATTTGGAATTTGTGAACCATGTTACTCTGTGTGCCTAGAATACATATTTGCTCATAACACGTATATACCCTCAGCAGAGCAGCTAGGAATGAATGCCTTGTGGGAAAGGCATTTGAGGAGGAACCACAGATAAGGTGGGCAACAGATGAGCCTAGACTTAATGAGTGTTAAGTTGCTTCAGTCGTGTCCGACTCTGTGTGACCCCAGGCTCCTCTGTCCATGAGATTCTCCAGGCAAAAATACTGGAGTGGGCTGCCATGTTCTCCTCCAGGGGATCTTCTTGACCTTGGGACCAAACCCCCATTTCCTTTGTCTCCTGAAATGGAAGGCAGGTTCTTTACCACTAGAGCCATCTGGGAAGCCCTCCAAAACCACAGAGCTGTCTACAAAAACAGGCTCCTGTTCAGGACACTCTTGGCTGCAGAAGTAGATGCACACCCAGACACGCCAGCTCTGCACACAGCTCCAAGGCCACATGAGTGCGGGCACTCAAACCCTGCCCTGTGGGGGACTAGTCTGACCAGCTCTCATCGGCAGACCTGGAGAACATTGCAGGAGCGGGGCTTCCTGGGGAGAGGGGAGACTTGATGAGAGGAGACTTAAATTTAGTTCCATTTTGTCAACATCAAGTTGTGTACTGCTAGACATATTTGCCTTTTCACACTGTTCATGGGGTTCTCAGGCAAGAATACTGAAGTGGTTTGCCATTCCCTTCTCCAGTGGACCACATTCTGTCAGACCTCTCCACCATGACCCGACCATCTTGGGTGGCCCCACAGGGTGTGGCTTAGTTTCATTGAGTTAAACAAGTCTGTGGTCCCTATGATCATATTGGCTACTTGTCTGTGATTGTAGTTTCAGTCTGTCTTCCCTCTGATCCCCTCTCTCAGTGCCTGCCATCTTACTTGGGTTTCTCTTATGTTAGGACGCAGGGTCTCTCTTCATGGCTGTTCCAGCAAAACTCAGTCGCTGCTCCTTACCTCTGATAGGGGTTAGCTCCTCTAAGACACTGCCCCTGCCCTCTGGCACAGGGTAGCTCCTCTCTGCTGTGCTCCTTCACCATCACAGCTGCAGCGCTCGAGAGTTCCAGAAAAACATCTATTTTTCCTTTATTGACTATGCCAAAGCCTTTGACTGTGTGGATCACAATAAACTGTAGAAAATTCTGAAAGAGATGGGAATATCAGACCACCTGACCTGCCTCTTGAGAAACCTGTATGCAGGTCAGGAAGCAACAGTTAGAATTGGACATGGAACAACAGACTGGTTCCAAAGAGGAAAAGGAGTACATCAAGGCTATATCTTGTCACCCTGCTTATTTAGCTTATATGCAGAGTACATCATGAGAAATCCTGGGCTGGGAGAAGCACAAGCTGGAATCAAGATTGCCAGGAGAAATATCAATAACCTCAGATATGCAGATGATACCACCCTTATGGCAGAAAATAAAGAAGAACTAAAGAGCCTCTTGATGAAATTGAAAGAGGAGAATGAAAAAGTTGGCTTAAAGCTCAACATTCAGCAAATTAAGATCATGGCATCTGGTCCCATCACTTCATGGCAAATAGGTAGAGAAACAGTGGAAACAGTGTCAGACTTTATTTTGGGGGGCTCCAAAATCACTGCAGATGGTGATTTCAGCCATGAAATTAAAAGACTCTTACTCCTTGGAAGGAAACTTATGGCGAACCTAGACAGCATATTTGGAGAAGGCAATGGCACCCCATTCCAGTACTGTTGCCTGGAAAATCCCATGGACGGAGGAGCCTGGTAGGCTGCAGTCTATGGGGTCCGCAAAGAGTCAGACATGACTGAGTGACTTCACTTTCACTTTTTACTTTCATGCATTGGAGAAGGAAATGGCACCCCACTCCAGTGTTCTTTCCTGGAGAATCCCAGGGATGGCAGAGCCTGGTTGGCTCTCGTCTATGGGGTCACACAGAGTCGGACACGACTGAAGTGACTTAGCAGTAGCAGCAGCAGACAGTTTATTAAAAAGCAGACATATTACTTTACCAACAAAGGTTCATCTAGTCCAGGCTATGGTTTTTACAGTGATCATGTATGGATGTGACAGTTGGACTCTGACATCCTCATTCTCAGTAAAGAAAGCTGAGCACCGTAGAATTGTTGCTTTTGAACTGTGGTGTTGGAGAAGACTCTTGAGAGTCCCTTGGATTGCAAGGAGATCCAACCAGTCCATCCTAAAGGAGATCAGTCCTGGGTGTTCATTGGAAGGACTGATGTTGAAGCTGAAACTCCAGTACTCTGGCCACCTGATGTGAAGAGCTGACTCATTGGAAAAGACTCTGATGCTGGGAAAGATTGAGGGCAGGAGGAGAAGGGGGCCACAGAGGATGAGATGGTTGAACAGCATCACCGACTGAACTGAACTGAACTGAAGACATATTTGCATATTCTGAGCATCAGGTTTTGCAGCTGCAAGAATGGGAAAAAATAATTATTTCTGACTCCCAAAGGGTAGTTTCCTCTGCTCTCTCTCCTTTATACTTTTTGGTTCTGTTTCTTTTTTTTTTTTTTTTAATACTCTGTGCTACGTACATTTTAGCCATTCATACATATGCTATGTTAGTTTAGCCTCACAGTAAGTACTATTTCTATTCTCACTTTTCCAAGGGGAAATTGAGGCTCAGAGAGATTAAGTGGTTTAACTTCATATGCCTGTGTCATTTCCCCCCCATTACTTTAATGTCTCTGGGCCTCAGCTATAAAATGGAAATCATTGTTACTGACTATGATTCTTGGCCTCCTTAATCAATAGATGCCAGACAAGAAATTCAAGCAAGACTTAACTGGGGCTTCTGCTGCAGCAAGGGGAAGGGAAAAACAAATTCACTTCCTATGGGGGAGGGGGTGTGAAGGTGGGGGCTGGATTTGTTCCTTATATGGAGTGAGAGTACCGCAGTGTCCAGGGGTTGGGCCAGAGGGGTGGCTTAGGTGTTTCACCCGCCCCTTAGGTGGTGGCGTTTGCAGGGGGCATGTGTAATACTCTGCTTTTGTTCCCAACCCACTGATTTTGTTAAAAGCTCTGCAAAAATAGCAGTTGGGATTTTCCACCTCTTTGTATCTTTCATGTGACATTTGTTCCAACTGTGCATGCATGCAGTCATTTTTAGTCCCATATCATTTCTTTGTAGTTTGCTGCTGTAAGAGAGGTGTGCCCCCATACAAGCACTGAAGTAAAGGGTCCCAGGTCCCTTCCTGTCTCAAATGTGATTTTTTATCCAGCACTAGAGTGGTTGTTATCTGTTTGTTTCTTGTCATAATTGTGCTTTTGTTTAAATTTAATATTTACTGGGCATCAACTGTATGCCAGTGAAAGAAAGTTTTAGTCACTCAGTGATATCTGACTCTTTATGATCCCATGGTCTGTGGTCCACAGGTTTCTCTGTCCATGGAATTCTCCAGGCAAGAATACTGGAGTGTGTTGCCATTTCCTCTTCCAGGGGATCTTTCCAACCCAGGGATCGAACCCACATCTCCTGCATTACAGGTGGATTCTTTACCCATTGAGTATTGTGGAAGCCAGGGTATGGCAGAAATAAGCACTAAAGTGGGGCTCCCAAACCAGAGAAGATGTGAACCCACATTTGGTTACTCTTGAAAATATTAGGAGACAGTCAAACAAAGAAGGGAATTAAAGTTTCTAGGGGGTGGTAATAATTTATGTAAAAACTGTAAGCCAGACAAATCCTGATGAATTTTAAGACAGTCAGTTTTTGTTCACTCAACTAAGTCATGTCCAACTCTTTGTGGCCCATGATCTGCAGCATGCCAGGGTTCCCTGTCCTTCACTATCTCCCAGAGTTTGCTCAAACTCATGGCCATTGAGTCCAAGATAGCATCCAACCATCTTATCTTCTGTTGACTCCTTCTCCTTTTGCCTTCAATCTTTCCCAGCACCAGGGTCTTTTCCAGTGAGTCAGTTCTTCACATCAGGTGGCCAAAATATTGGAGCTTCAGCTTCAGCATCAGTCCTTCCAATGAATATTCAGGATTGATATCCTTTAGGATTGACTGGTTGGATCTCCTTGTAGTCCAAGGAACTTCCAAGAATCTTCTCCAACACCACAGTTCAAAAGGATCAATTGTTTGGTGCTCAGCTTTCTTTATAGTCCAACTCTCACATCCATACATAACTACTGGAAAAGCCATAGCTTTGACTATATGGGCCTTTGCCAGCAAAGTATGCCTCTGCTTTCTAATACATTGTTTAGGTTTGTGACAGCTTTCTTCAAAGGAGCAAGCATCTTTTAATTTATGGCTGCAGTCACCATCTGCAGTGATTTTGGAGCCCAACAAAATAAAATCTGTCACCGTTTCCACTTTTTCTCCATCTATTTGCCATGGAGTATTGGGATTGTTTGCCGTGATCTTAGTTTTGTGAATGTTAGTTTTAAGCCAGGATTTTCACTCTCCTCTTTCACAGTCATCGTGAGGCTTTTTAGTTCCTCTTTGCTTTCTGCCATTAGAGTAGTGCCATCTGAATATCCACAGGATTAGAAAAGGTCAGTTTTCATTCCAATCCCAAAGAAAGGCAATGCAAAAGAATGTCCATGCTACTGTGCAATTGTGCTCAGTTCACACACTAGCAAGGTAATGTTCACAATTCTTCAAACTAGGCTTCAACACTAGGTGAGCCAAGAACTTCCAGATGTACAGATTGGTTTAGAAAAGGTAGAGGAACCAGAGATCAAATTGCCAACATTCATTGGATCATAGAAAAAGACAGGTAATAGATTTAAATATTTGTACTTATATCATGGTGAGTGGCATGAGGCAATGACAGGGCCATGTGTTTTGGGACCTAAAGCTTGCAAAAGTTGAGGAGCACTCCTTCAGGAAACACACACAATTAGGTTAAGACAGTGCATATGTATTTAGAATGAGAAAAGAAATCACAGAAAATTAGCTGGCTCTTTGGAAATTCAGGTCCCTTTCTTCTTGAATCAGAAATGCTTATATGGCTTCACTTAGAGGAATACTTAAAACAGCTACAAGAGAGGATTCTCTTCCAACTGGCCTTGAAGAAGTTAACTGCCATATTGTGAGAGGGCTATATGGCAAGGAACTGTAAACAGCTTCTAGGAACTCAGAACTGACAGCAGCCACCATGAAAACAAGACTTCAGCTATACAATGGCAAAAACTGAATTCTGCCAACAACTGTGTGAGCTTGGAATGGGATTTCAAGCTCCATGAAAGAACATAGACTGGCTGACATCTTTATTATAGTTTTCACCAAAAATGGTGTGGCCTACAAGTTTGTGACACTTTTAAATGTCTCTGTGGGATATAATGTCAGAGCAACTGTTCTAAAATAGTGGTGTCAATTTACTGGGTGCCACTGGGTTCATCACTCTCTTCTATTGGTTTCAGCATTCCTGTCTTCACAGTGAGGGGGTGGGGTGACTTGATCTCCAAGGATTTGTCAGCTCTGACAGTTTCATGAAATTCTCCTTTGTACTATCAGATGACAATCTCCATGAAAGTCAGTGATCCCTTTGTACTTTTGCAGAGGTTCCATAAGTTTCAACACCCGGTTTTCTTTCCATTTCAAAGTGGACTGGATTCTGTACTGAAATTTCTCCCTTTTCACAAAATATAATTATAGAAGAGTACAGATGATTCATTCTTAGAAACAGTATATTTGCTTAGATTAATCACACCTAAAACAGGATTCTTCTTGACCCAAGAGTTTTCATTTAGAACTTGCTGATCCAATAGAAAGACATCAAATTATATCCACTGTTAATTTTAAATTAACTCAAAGTATTTAATTAACACCTCTTCAAACAGGGGGGAAAAAAAAAAAAAAGCATAAGGATACTCTTCCCTGAAGGCAGTGAAGACTACTTAAGAGATTTTTAGAAATCAGATTTAAATCCTGTATCCATCCATTCAAATTATTTCACAATTAAGAATATTCATGATACAGATGCATATAAAGCAATTAGCAGCTCTGGGAATGGATGGGAGTGGGGGATACAAAGCAAGATTTGATTAAATGTTGAAATGAAGTGAATCTAAGGCTTTGCATATTTGTAGAAGAGGAACCTGCTCCCTTAGGTGTATGTGAAAACAAGAAAGGGAACTATAAAACCTGTAAGCTTACCACAGACCATTCAATTTGATGGTACACTAGAGAAGCCTACTCAGATGTTATTAATAGGTTTTGAGGTCTTTTTAATGGTGATAAACAACAACAAAAGAAGCATGAGACTTAGTCAGTGGTCCCAGCAGGTTTATTATAAGTTTGCTAAATGGCCCAGGCTGGGTCCCTTGACTTCTTTGGACTTTGTTTCCCTTATTTCACCAAAAATCTGTTATTTACACTTAATCAGCATTTCCCAAGATGTATTAAAAGAACTACATATTCACTGGGCTCTTTATCTCTTATTAAGTTACAGAGACCATTTTTAATAGCGGATTCTGTTTTAAGAAATGTTGGTAATGAAATGGATTTAATTTTTTGTCTTTTGGTTGTAGAATTTCTTCAATTCTTTTCCAGGCTATTAGGCCATCTGAATCTCCTGAGAATTACCCCATCAGCTTGTTTTGTAGAATTTCCTTGATTCTTTTCCAGGCTGCTGGGCCATGTGAACCTCCCAAGAATGACCTTATCAGCTTGTTTGGTAAAAGGATTCCTTGTTCTTAGACAATATATGGGAACCATGTTAGGCAGAGCACATGTTAGAAAGCAGCAGATGAGGTGATCGTTAAAACTCTTGACTGTTCAACATCTTTGACTCTTGATCATTTTGTCTGCACTTTAGGCACACGCATAAGCTGGAAAGGATGTTGACCGGCATAGCCCTTTCGATAGTCATTTACTAAGCCTCCTTGATGAAGTCAAACATTTAATTAATTTTCATTCATTTCAAACCTGAGCCTTGTTAGCCATGGATTTCTTTCAAGATGTATTGAGGGAGCTGCCCTTTTTACATTCTCTTGTGAGTTTCAGATGTACACACTCACTTATACCCCCGAAAGTAAATTTAAATTATTAAATCAGAAAGCAAATGCCTTCCAGGACATTTTGGTTCCGCTGGTCCTGTTTTCTGTCCTTGCCTACTTCAGGTAGCCCCTAAGTAGGTTGCCAAGCTGAGACAGAATTAAACTCTACACAATAAATAGTAGCATAATATGTACAAAGAAAAGACACTGATGGCACCAGTGACAGTTGAAGATAAAGATGAAACTAAGAGATGAACCTTGTGCAGAGAAAGAGCTTTGGAATGAAATAACCCGGATATTCATCTCTTGGCTTCGTCGCATTACTTGTGTGACCTTGAATAGGTCACGGAAACACTTTAGGGTTCTTTATCACAACTCTTATTGGTGTCATCAGGGCTTGCTTATATTTGGCAACTATGATTCTGTCACAGTATACCCCTGACCTACAAAATTACTTGTGGATTACTGTACACTCAAAATTCTATTCTATGTCTTGGTGTGAGTTGTTTCTTCTGCCTTAGAATTCTCTCCAGACTTTGGAGGTCTTGGAAGATTCTTACATTTTTATTAGAACCAATCCATTTCATCTCATGTCAGAAGATTCCTTTGATTGCTCTTGGCATGGTTAATTGCACTAACTCCCATTGTATCCAGGGTATCCTCTATCAAAATATTTGACATTAGCACAGATGTCCAATTATATGTCCATATTTACTCTTAAGAAAAATCTTTTTTCAATGACAAAAACAAAATCATATTCATTTCTGAACCTTTAATAAATAGTGTCTTCATGGTGGACAACAAATAAGTGAATATATGTTGAATAGATGAATGAATAAATGGGAATGACAATGCGTTTAAAAACAATATAAGTGGTACTTTCACACTAGGTGGGAATCCCTATAATGCTTTTTAAGGTTGGGAGTTCTTACAATGTTTGTCTTTCAATAATACAATATAAATTAAAGGTTATTTTAATATGCTAGCAATTAACCCTCAGGTATGGTCTGGAGCCTATACTATAATCCGGTGTGCTATAATGAAGTTCAGAATATTTGAAACTTGTGAAGAATACATTGCATTTTTTTGCAGAGTAAAATTCTCATATTTGAGGAAGAATGTGGGAAGAGAAAGGGGAAAAAGCCAAGACTGGTTTCTTCTTAAATTATGGAATGTCAGACCTGCTCTCAGATCCTTCACATTAACTCATTTCCCATTCAGTTTTTAGGTGAGGTTAGGTTGTACCCAATATCACAAAGTAACAGGTATTTTTCAAATTTTGCTTTTCTAGTATTTTACAAACACCTGCGAGTCTGTGCATATGCTGTGTACACAGTCAGGCTTTTTAAAGTGTAATTTACATGCTGTGAAGTTCTAATGTGTTTTCTATCACTGTCCCCTATAAATAGCTGACCATGTATCTCAGTTTGCCTAGTGCTTCAGGTAGATTTCTCTGAACAGCAGATTAAGAAATGAGGATGGAAGATGGAGTGAAGGATATGAATTAGACAGTTGCCTGGGAATTCATACTCGCTTGCAGGAAGGGAAGGGCAGGGGCATCACCAGAGAGACAGAAAGGGGGAACTATAAGGCAGTTTTAGCAGAAGCCCCAGCCTGTCCTCTAGGGAGCTCTGAAGCTAAGATAACCCTACAGGATTGTCCTGAGTAGAGCTGAAGATCCTTTATACTCTCTCGCCATTAACATGTTTAAACACACTCATAGCCTACCCACCCAAACACACATACAAATACACTGGAATAGTCATTGGGATAAAGATTGCTCTGAAAGAAGGGTATGATATATATATTTTTTATTTTTTATTATTATTATTTTTAATATCTTTGATATTTTTAAGATTCATACATGTTCTAAAAAGGAGAGACGTTACTTTGCCAACAAAGGTCTGTCTAGTCAAAGCTATGGTTTTTCCAGTGGTCATGTATGGATGTGAGAGTTGGACCATGAAGAGGGCTGAGCACCAAAGGATTGATGCTTTTGAACTGTGGTGTTGGAGAAGACTCTTGGGAGTCCCTTGGACTGCAAGGATATCCAACCAGTCAATCTTAAAGGAGGTCAGTTCTGAATATTTATTGGAAGGACTGATGCTAAAGCTGAAGCTCAATACTTTGGCCACCTGATGGAAAGAACTGACTCATTAGAAAAGACCCTGATGCTGGGAAAAATTGAAGGCGGGAGGAGAAGGGGATGACAGAGGATGGGATGGGAAGCTTGGCGTGATGCAATCCATGAGGTCACAAAGAGTAGGATATGACTGAGTGACTGAACAGCAGCATGTTCTAACATGCCTCAGAATTTCAGTTGGTTTTAATGTATAATAAGATTTCATTGATAAATGCGCCACATTTATCCATCAGTTAATGGTCATTTTCAATTTGGGGCCATTGTGAATAAGGCTGCTATGAATATTTACATATAAGCTTTTGTATGGTTATGCTTTTATTAATTTTGGATATATAACTAGGATGGAATTGCTGTGGTAACTTCTGTGTTTAATGATTTCAGAAACTGCTAAATTGTTTGCCAAAGTAAATTTTGTGATGATTAAATAAATTAATTTAGCAAAATTCCCCAAACATTATAGGCTCTTAATAAATGCTTGTTGCTTTTTCTTGTAACCCTACAGAATGCTTTTACTCATAAATCACTTTATGGATCTAAGGATTAAAATGCTAATAACTGGCAAGCTCCTGCTTTCTTCTGAGAGATATATTTCTTCCTTTTTTGGTGCACATCAAAAAAATATTCTTTCCATTGCAGTCAATTTGTTTAGAACTCAGTAACTTTGACCTTACAAAGTCAATATTGTTGTTTGTATTCCTTGAGTTTGGCAGAAAACAAGGTCCCAAGCACTGAAGCAAATCTTTTACTGTCTCCCTTGATCTATTTTTCCTGCCTTGAAGAAATGTTTCATGTGCTTGACTCCTCTATTTATATCTCAATTCATAGTTGTTGCCAGATTTGCATGTTCACATTCACATTTTCGTTTGCAGGATTTATACAGAACATGTCCTTTGCCTAAGTGTGCAACATAAAATACAGATGTACATAAAGAATAAAATGCATTTCTTCTCTAGGAATATATGAGCTCTGAACATAAATCCAATAATGGCACTCCACTGGGAAAAAAAAAAAATTCCAAGTGTTGAGAAGCCACACAAGGCACTGAAAAACTGAAAGTTTCCCTATAAGAAGAACAATGGATCAAATCTTTCAGGGAAGGGCGGAGTGAAGGCCTCCTAGAATTAGCTACAGATAGGAAGAGAACAAGATGGTGATGCTGGGCAAGCCAAAAGAGGGGATGATCAGCAGAGGCAAGTTCTGCAGAATGGCTAAGCAGTGGGCAGCTTGATAAAAAATGCTTTGTTTTACCATTTTTAGACTGTCTTGGTGAAAATGCGGAGAGTAGAGTCATCAGGTGGTTGGAGATGGAAGCCTGAAGTGTCCTGGGCAGAGGAAGATAGCTAAGAAGATGTGTCCTGGTTCCCAGTCATATCTGCCATATGTCCATGGGCACTGTATCTAATTTTTCTGAAACTGTTTCTCTAATTATAAAATGACTAAGATGATGCTTACTTTATGGTAACCTTTTGAGTGTTACTGTGATTTTGTTGTTCAGTCGCTAAGTCATGTCTGACTCTTTGTGATCCCATGGAATGCAGCATACTAGGCTTCCCTGTCCTTCACTATCTTCCAGAGTTTGCTCAAATTCATGTCCATTGAGTCAGTGATGCTGTCTACCCATCTCATACTCTGTCACCCTCTTCTCCTTTTGCCTTCAATTTTTCCTAGCATTAGGGTCTTTTTCCAGTGAGTCAGCTCTTCACATCAGAATTGGAGCTTCAGCTTCAACATCTGTCCTTCCAAAAAATATTCACAGTAGACTTCCTTTAGGATTGACTGATTTGATCTCTTTGCTGTCCAAGGAACTCTCCAGCATGACAATTTGAAGACATCAATTCTTCAGCATTCCAGCCTTCTTTATGTTCCAACTCGCACATCCATGCATGACTACTGGAAAAACCATAGCTTTGACTATGATGGCTCTTTGCTGGCAAAGTGATGTCTTTGCTTCTTAATACACTGTCTAGGTTTCTTCTGTTGTTACTGTGATAATGGTGGTTCACTCAGTAAAGAATCTGCCTGCAATGTAGGAGATTGCCTGCAATACAGGAGACCTGGGTTGATCTGTGGGTCAGGAAGTTCCACTGGAGAAAGAAGAGACCACCCACTCCAGTATTCTCGCCTGGAAAACGCCATGGACAGAGGAGCCTTGCCCATAGGGTTGCAAAGAGTCAGACATGACTGAGCGACTAAACCACCACCACTGTGATAATCATATGTAATATATATAACAACATTTTTATAACATTGAAGATATCACTGTCTCTTTATGGTATAGCATCCTTTCCTTTTAATGACTTATTTAATCTTCAGCCCCTAAAACAGACTCTGCTTCTACTTTCTGTCAAGTTTTTTAAAAACTACTGCCTTTTCTTTTTTTTTTTTAATGGTTCTGTGAAGAACCAGCTGAAGGAATAGTTATTCAGCATTCAAAAGTAATATTTTTTCTTTGAACTTGTTGACTTAGTTTCATATTTTTTAATTTGTGATATTTTCTACAAGATTAACTGTATTGTTTCAAATGATCACATTATTGAAAACGCTATGCATATCTCATAATCGCATTAGTTAACACTAACTGCTCTAAGAGATAATCTCCCAAGTCACAGTGGCCTGATATTGTTGTTGTTTACTTACTAAGTCATGTCCGCCTCTTTTGCAACCCTATGGACTATAGCCCACTGGGCTCCTCTGTCCATGGTACTTCCCCAGCAAAAACACTAGAGTGGTTTGTCATTTATTTTTCATTCACTTGGCAATCAGTAAGCAGAAGGTGGGCATAGAGGAGGATTGCTGTGCTTCAGGGACTCAAACTGATAGAGACTGTGCTCCTTCAACATTTGGCTTCCAAATCCCATGGATTTTGATAGCCAGCTGGTACAAAGAGACAAACATTACTCAAGAAGTTTTTATGGACTGTGCCTGCTGCTGCTGCTAAGTCGCTTTGGTTGTGTCCGACTCTGTGCGACCCCATAGATGACAACCCACCAGGCTCCCCCGTCCCTGGGATTCTCCAGGCAAGAACACTGGAGTGGGTTGCCATTTCCTTCTCCAATGCATGAAAGTGCAAAGTGAAAGTGAAGTCGCTCAGTCGTGTCTGACCCTCAGCAACCCCATGGACTGCAGCCTACCAGGCTCCTCCGTCCATGGGATTTGCCAGGCAAGAGTACTGGAGTGGGGTGCCATTGCCTAAAAGTGTTTTATTCTCTTCCATCCATATTACTTTTTCAGAATCCAGATATACTATTCCACCTAGAGCCTCTGATATAGAATGAAGTAAGTCAGAAAAAGAAAAACAAGTATCAAATACTAATACATACATATGGAATCTAGAAAAATGGGACAGATGAACCAACTGACGAATGGACTTCTGGACACAGTGGGGGAAGGTGAGGGTGGGGCAACCTGAGGAAGTAGTGTTGACATATACACACTATCACGTGTAAAATAGAGGGGAAGCCGCTAAATAACACCGGGAACCCAGCCTGGTGCTCTGTGACTGCCTAGAGAGGTGGGGCGGGGGAGGGAAGGGTGGGAGGCTTAGGAGGAAAGGATGCATATATGTATGTGTATATATGACTAATTTGCATTATTGTATGACAGAAACCAACACAAAATTGTAAAGCAATTTTCCATCCACCAATTAAAAAATAAAAGTGGTAGTGAGAAATTAAGCCCCACCTTTGCTGTCAAAAGACTTGGGTTTGAGTCTTAGCTCAGGTCCTTAATAGCTGAGTGTCTAGCTGAGCTCTAATTTCCCTATCTGTGAAACTGTGAGAATGTAAGAAGACCATGCCAATGTCAATGCAAGGTTTGGAGGTAAAATATGTTAGTTAAGTTGTCAGGGTATGTAGAACATAAAGAATGGTTAATAATTGTTACCTGTTGTTATTGTAATTGTTGTTTGCATTAATACCAAAAAACTAGTGATTTGCAAATATCAAATCATGAATAACATGCTCGATGTTCATAAGATAACCCGTGTACCTTAACATCACCCTTAAATCATTGGGGGCACATTGATGAAGGGTTTGTCATAGGCCTATTAAATATTGGTGTCCTTCTGTGTTCCAGCTTATATAGATAATGGTCTTAATTTCTTCATTGGATTATCTTAAAGCCATGTTGGCAACCAATCAAACTGAATTATCATTGTTGCTTACAGTATCTAAATATTGCTAAATAAATTACTCAACAAATCATCTTCAGTTTCTTTAAAAAAAAAAATCTTTGATCATGCCCTTGAAGAGTATCTGGTAAATTCTTAGATATTTCTTTTATTTTCTTATATTTAACATCATTGGGGAAAAGTCCTCTTTACTTTTAGGATTATTTTGTTTATTTGGCATATCTACTCATTGCTCAATACTTGAACATAAGTAAGTATGTGAAATGCATACTTTGAGTATATCCTAAAACTGTATCTTCCTCTGATAGAAATAACTCCTGGAATGTATAATGACAATTTTAACCTTTATAATTATTTCCTAAAGAATAAAGTTAGTAATTAATGGGGCACTTGTAAGCCTAATTGGATTTTTCCAAGCTCTATTTCAAATTTTAACTTCAATCTTAGGAAAATAATTTAGCTTCTACTAGTCTAAAGTACTCATCCAAAAAATGAAATTGATACTATCCACCACATAGAGAGTGAAACCATTCAGAATATCACATGATAAATTGGATGTTGCATGTATGTTAGATCTATTTGAATTTAAGTCTGAAAATTCTGTGATCCTCTGATAATATTAGAATTTTCACTTTAGAAAGTTTTGCATTTTTCTTATGGAAATGGTCACCCTCTATAAAGACTACTACATCTGGAATTCAAATAGAACACACTCTAAAGGAGACCACAAATGCCCTTTTTGCTTGGTACTATTTACACATGTTTTCTAACACAATTTACTAGGGAATGAGATGAGATAAGTGGAGATGTTTGTTATTAAACTCTGTTCCTTGCATTTTAGCTGCATCAGTGAAGGCAGGTTCCTGGATTCTAAGTGCTAGAAAATAAATTATTGAAGTGTGAAAGCGGAACTGTGTATTGAAAATTGCAAAACACGCCGTGGCTGACTGGTCTGCCTTATCAAAGAAGCTGGTTTTGTTAGAACTTTAGTAGTTAAACTTTAAAGGTACCTCTACTTCCTTTTAGAAGCAAGTGCTCTAACTCTTCTTTCCTGCCTCTTTTCCCTGGAAAAAAAAAAATCCCATAGCTAATATGTCGTAAATGTTAATGAATTCAGTAGGGTTTCCTGCACTATCTCTTACATTTTAATAGCTATATAGTTGAAAGTGGTGACTATATTTCCCAAATTCTAAACTGGGACACATTGCCTGCCACATGGTCTCACCCTGGGCTATAAACTGCTCCAAGAGAAATAGACAGGCAGAGTCACAGACTAAAACCACAGGCTGTGACAACCACTAAATATCCCTATGACATCAACTGAGCTGCTTCATCCTTTGAGCAATATGCTCATCTCGAAAATCAGGAAAATAGACATAAAATATGCAATTTACAGAAGATATTTTTATTGCACTTGTGGATGTGCAAGACATTCTCAGAGACATCACTTGTAGGAGATATCCTGGAATTTCTTGAGTATGATATGTATAATTAGAACAGAACTGGGTTTCTGAGCTATTACTAAGTAGGCATCTCTAAAACTATTGAGTGAGAAGGAAAGAAGAGAGGGTAAAATTAAAAATGGTTAAATCTTATTTGGAGAAAAAATCTGTACTTTTAGTAGCTAATTTAATCTTTTTAGCAATCTTCTTATGGGTATTTTAGTTTTATGGTTGGGAAACAGAAGCTCCAAAAAGTTAAGTAACTTACAAAGTGACACAAATTTTCAAAGGCAGAATCAGAATTCAAGCCAGGTCATGGCCCTTTGGTAAAACCAAGTTGAACTCTTTGTACCATTCTGCATTTTTTCCCCCAAACAATTCAGATATATCAATTCAACAGTGACCAATCCTCCAATTTTCCAACACCAGCTGATTGTTTTACAATTCAACTTCATTCTGACACTAATGACCCAGAATTAGTGCAGACATGATCAGTTAAGTATTCCATCCCACAAGACTGCCTTAGCTTCAGATGTCAGCAGAAAATGAAGTTTCTAAGCAGCTGACACAGAGAAGGCAATGGCAACCCACTCCAGTACTCTTGCCTGGCAAATCCCATGGATGGAGAAGCCTGGTAGGCTGCAGTCCATGGAGTCACTAGGAGTCGGACACAACTAAGCGACTTCACTTTCACTTTCACTTTCATGCATTGGAGCAGGAAATGTCAACCCACTCCAGTGCTCAAGCCCTGAGAATCCCAGGTACGGGGGAGCCTAGTGGGCTGCCTTCTCTGGGGTCACACAGAGTTGGACACGACTAAAGTGACTTAGCAGCAGCAGCAAGCAGCTGACAAGCTACCTGCAGACTTCAAATACAGGATTTCCCACAAACCATACCCTCTCAGGTTGGATAATTTCCTAGAAAGACTCACAAAACTCAGGAAAATGCCAATTTAACTATTATAGCTTGCTTTTCTTTCTTTCTTTTTTTTTTTAGTATAGTTTTCAAATCAGACCAGCCAGATTGAAGAAGTGCATAACGCATGATCTTGTGAGAGTTAAAGGGGTGTTTTATTATGTATAGATCTTCCAAACGCTCTCTGGAAATACTACTCAGCACATCTGCATGTTCCTCAACTTGTTATATTCCTCAAATCTCTTCTCTTCAAAGTTTTTTTTTTTTCTTTTTATGAAAATTTTATTACATAGGCATTGTTCATTACGCCACTGGCTGCTGATATGTGACTTCAATATGCAATCACTCTCACCTCCCCATAGGCTGAGGGATTTGAGCTGCTAGTTCTTACCCTGGTATCACATGATTGGTTTCTCTTTAACCACCTCTCCCCTATCTTGAACTATTAATATCTTGGGGCCAACCAAGAGTCATCTTGATAGCATAAACTCAGATATGGTGAAAAGGAAAAAAACAGAATTTGATAAATACATACACCCCAATGTTATTGCAGCACTATTTACAATAGGCAAGACGTGAAATGTCCATCAACAGATGAATATGTGGTACATATATATGATGGGATATTATTCAGCCATAAAAAAGAACAAAATAATGTCATTTGCAGCACCATGAATTTATCATACTAGGTGAAGTAAGACAGAAATAGACAAGTATGGAATCTGAAAAATGATACAAATAAGCTTATTTACAAAACAGAAACAGACTCATAGATTTACAAAACAAACTTATGGTTACCAAAGGAGAAGGGTAAGAGGAGGGATAAATTAGGAACCTGAGATCGACATACACGTACTGCTGAACATAACATAGATAAATAACAAGAACCTACTGTAGAGCACAGGGAACTCTACTCAAGACTCTGTAGTAACCTGTATGGGAAAAGAATCTGAAAAATAGATATATATGTATAAATAAATAACTTTGTTGTACACCCGAAACTAACACAATATTGTAAATCAAATTAACTTCGATATAAAAGAAAAAAAATAAAGAGTGGGAGTGGCTTGTTATGAGTAATAAAAGGTACTCATCACTCAGGAAGTTCCAAGGAGTTTAGAAACTCTGTCCCCAGAACTAAAGACAAAGATCAAATACATATTTTTATTACATCACAACCACCCATTCTTCTTATTTTTCCAATAATGTTTAAATATATCAATCCAAGACTCTAAATTCAGAGAAAAAAGTTATGTAAAACTAAGTTAAGGTACTCCGAGGTTGAAATGTCTCAATCTACATGACCCAATTCTGTGCCAGCAAAAACATCCATTTCTGGTAGGCACCTCTTGGAGACAATCTCAGGGCCATTTGGCTGTTTGGGAGAATATATATTCAATGCCTCTATTTTTTTTTAAGTCTATGCATTTCTGTGGTATTTAAAATTGAATGTGAACATGAAAATCTAAATTACTGGCTGAAAATATCAGAACTAAGCAGGATATTAGTCATGATAAATGACTCCTTGAATATAATGAGAAGAAAAGTCTACCACCCACACCATGTGCATAAAGTAATCTGTCAGAAAGGAGACAATGTCTCTGAATGTTTAGAATGTAACGAGAACATTCTGAGCTTAGCTAGTTTAATCATCTAAAGAAAACTTATGTGAATTATAATTAATTAAACATATACTTTTATAGTTAACATCTTTCTTTTACTGCTAGGAAAGGAATCTGCAAGTATGAGCCCTGTGTATATATTTACCACTGTATTTTCAAT
This sequence comes from Ovis aries, assembly GCF_016772045.2. NCBI lineage: Eukaryota > Metazoa > Chordata > Mammalia > Artiodactyla > Bovidae > Ovis > Ovis aries. The sequence continues at coordinate 12,593,597 of NC_056074.1, forward strand.
AACTAGCAGAACAGCTGACACAGAAAAAGAACTTAATAAAGATTTGTCGAATGAATTAGAGAGACCTAGTCTTGAATCTTGCCCTCCAGTATTTACAGTGACCTTAATAATTACTTAATCTCTCCAAGCCTCACTTTGTTAAATTTTTATAGTGATAGTACTTCTTGTTTATTTATTGAGAGAGTTTAGTGAGATAAAGTTGAAGAATACATATCATACAGCATGGCAAGTAGTAGGCATTCAAAACAATTTCCTATGACTCTTGTGTTTACCAAAGTTTCAAGGACTCAGAGGGGAAAATAAGAGTAAAGAGAAATTAAAACTAATAGAATTACAGTGAGTTTTTCTCTCCTAAACACACGTGGCTCTAATTCTGCCCTGCGTATATAGTTCTCATTCTATTAATCTTTCTTCTTTAATCCATTTAATGTTATTAGGAATTTTCAATTTAGCAAATCCTTTTAGGTATTCTTATAAAGTGATAAGGGGCTTCCCTAGTAGCTCAGCTGGTAAGGAATCAGCCTGCAGTATAAGACCTCAGTTTGATTCTTGGGTCAGGAAGATCCCCTGGAGAAGGGATAGGCTACCCACTCCAGTATTCTTGGGCTTCCCTTGCGGCTCAGACAGTAAAGAATCCTCCTGGAAAAAAAACAAAAAAAAAACAAAAACAAAACAGTCCTCCTGCAATGTGGGAGATCTGGGTTTGATCCCTGGGTTGGGAAGATCCCCCAGAGAAGGGCGTGGCAATGCACTCCAGTATTCTAGCCTGGAGAATCTGCATGGAGAGAGGAGCCTGCTGCTGCTGCTGCTGCTAAGTCGCTTCAGTCGTGTCTGACTCTGTGCGACCCCATAGACGGCAGCCCACCAGCCTCCTCCGTCCATAAGCCTAGTGGCCTGTAAGTCCATGAGATTGCAAAGAGGCGGACATAACTGAGCAACTAAGCAGCAGCAGCATAAAGTGATAAAAGGGCCAGGGGAGCTTTAAATGGAAGTTGCAGTGAGGACTTTGATTCTTAGAGTCACAAGACCAGGTAGGTATCTTCTGCTGAAGAGTGAGGACCTAACATCAGTAAAATGGGGCTAATGGTACTTACTTCAGAGAACTATGGAAGTTTAGAAAAAGATAAAACATATATAAATCCCAAAACACACTGTCCAGTACATGCTGGGTATTCTGAATTAGGTGTTTCTCTCCCCTTTTCTGGACAGGCTCTGCTATACTTGACAGTCACCCACTACCTGCTCTGTAACGTCACACACAACTTAAATGTTCTTGGAAATGGCTTTAGAATCCTAACGATAACATTGTTTGGAAATAGCCTTACAGAAAACACATACAGCAGGACTAGGGACATATTTCATTTTACTTATATGAGAAAGCTAATGGTTTCTGTTATGTCTATATCAGCCACCCATGCCCCTCCGCCCCAACTCACTCCTAGACCACAGCCTGGGCTGTATTACCAGGCAGAGAATGCACAATTCTGGAGATTTTTCTAACTGTTACAAATTAGAATCCACAAGGGAAAGGCTCACTAGAGGACATCACAGGCGAGGTTATCATTTTTCCCTTTTGAAGTTGGGCCTCATATCTTTTTCTCATTACAATCATTACTTTGAAATATGATTTTTTTAAACAGTAATTTTCTAGAACAAAAGGGATAATACCATATTTCAAAAGCTTTACTGTGAAATTAAACCTTTGAACTACTGTGAAAGAAATTATTCCCTCAAGGCTGCAAGGCTTAAAGGTTATTAAAAATTTAATTTTAAAGAAAGCATCTAGAAAAAAAAAGTGTATAAATGCTACTTAGAACTCAGATTGCCCAACTTAATAACTCCCATTGCTCCTTATTTTTAAATAATCTGGAAATGTGAACAAATGCACTCTATTTTTTTTCAGTGGCAAATCAGTATGTCAACAGATGGCTGGCACTGCTCGTTAACAACATCTATTTTCAACTGGAAGCACATATACTGCAGTGGTTCAGCTGGTGTCTTCTGCCTGCCCCATTCAAGAGAGATGATTGCGTAATGTAAAAGAAGGATCATGGGTAGGATACGCAAAAACCTAAAGAATCCCCCAACTCCAGATGTTAGTGTCATAAAGAGCAAGTTTCTAAACCACAATATTAAGGGTCCACACTTAAAGGACTAATGAGATTGATCGAGTTTAGTTTCCTCTTCCTGTGATATGGAGACATTATTAATATCTCCATTAAACAGACAGTGTGTGGCCTTAGGTTGCTTGCCTTCTTTGTGTACCAGATTTCTCATCTGTAAAATGAGGAAAATAATAGTACTATCTTACCTACCTCACATAGTTGTCATGCATATTAAATCAATCTATGCATGCACAAGGCTGGCCACAGGGCCTGCGCATGGTAAATACTGTGTGTTGTTATTGTCATTATTAATTTGAACCCTACCATGTCCAAGTAATATAATGCAGTCTAAGGAGACAAGGGTGAATAGATTACCCCGTGCTCTTAAGGAGCACGCTAGCAAGTAAGAGAGACAAATGAACAATAGTGATTTTAAAAAGTACTGCATAGTAGGATGACAAGTCAGAGATGTGTTTAAGGTTCGTGGTTTTGGATCTGACTGGGTGGTGGGTGACAGGATGAGAGAGGGGTGGGATCCAGAAGATTTTCCTAAAGAAGTGCCTCCGGATATGTATTTTAAACACAGAGGAGTGCAATCTTGTGGAGTATTACTGAAGCCTGTTTCCTGGGGACATTGTGGAAAAACAAATTACATAAAACCATGCTTCTCAAACCTGAACTACAATTCAAAATCATTCATGAAGCTTCTTATAAATACCACCCAGGACCTACTGAATCGGAACATGCTAGTCTGGGATCAAGGTATTAGTTTACAACCTGTATGGGTACTTCTAAGTCACAACCAGAGTTGAGAGCCACTAAAAAATGTACATTCAGTTCAGTTTGGTCGCTCAGTTGTGTCCAACTCTTTGTGACCCCATGAATCGCAGCACGCCAGGCCTCCCTGTCCATCACCATCTCCCGGAGTTCACTCAGACTCACGTCCATCAAGTCCGTGATGCCATCCAGCCATCTCATCCTGGGTCGTCCCCTTCTCCTCCTGCCCCCAATCCCTCCCAGCATCATAGTCTTTTTCAATGAGTCAACTCTTCGTATGAAGTGGCCAAAGTACATTGAAAGCACATTATAGACAGTGAATCTCAGGAAGAATATTAAATATTGTTATTAGTCCTTAATATTCAAATACTTATAAACAATGATCTCAAGGATGGTTGCTTTTTTTTTTTGCCTAGTACTGTTACCCACCAGTGATAAAAATGGCAAGCAAGACCACTGATAATAAGCACAAGAAGCTTGGCCAGGTTAGGTGAACTTGTGCTTTATTTATTTTTTAATTTTTTTTTTTAAATTTGGCTGCACTGGGTCTTAGTTGCAGCATGTGGGCTCTAGTTCTCCTACCCGGGATTGAACCTGTGCCCCTTGCATTAGGAGCACAGAGTCCTAACCACTGGACCACCAGGGAGTCCCCACCTTGTGCTTTAAATGGAGGCTATCTCTCTGTTCATCTGTGTCTCATGGTGAAACCTATATTAGCACACAGATTTTCATAGACTTAACTGAAATCTAGTTTACTCAGAAAAAACTAGATTTGTCTCCTTTGAACTACATTCATGTGCTGCAGTCTGGACCACATTTACTTGCTGTAGTCTTGTCTCCCAAGTTTCTCATCCAGAAACCTATAAGAACTTCAGGCTCCTCCTACTAGACTGTGCACTACTTGAGGTCAAAGATAGTAGCTCTGCCATCCACAATCGTTCCTCTCATACCTTGCAGAGTTCTTATCATACGGAAAGTGCTGGCAAACACTGATTTAGTAAATGCTAATTTGTTGAGTGTTTCTTTCTCAGAGGCCTCACTTGAGTGCTACTTGGCTCTCTAATCACTGCCTTTGGAGAAAGAGTTGCTTTTGGATAACCTGTGTTGATAGTTCATTTTAAAACAATGTATATGAGAACTTTGTGAACAATTATTTTTGTTAACAAAAAGTATATCATTAATTCAAATTCATTATGTGCTTCCACATCAGGCAAGGGGTAAGGTTTATATTTGCCTACCTAGTCTATTATGTTGAACTTCTATCATTCAGGTTATGTTATTAAGACATCCTGTTTCTCTTTCAAACCTCTGCATGTTGCACTTTCTTTCTCTTATCTAGAGTTCAGCAAAGCAAGCCATTTGTTTTATATATATATATATATACAAAATATGAAAATTTATATAATATATATATATATATATATAAAGAAAAATTGCAAAGACTATGCAGTCTGTGGACCATGCAATTCTTTATTAGTATAACTGTTGCTCTCCTAAATGCCTCATATATCACTGAAAATGAATTTTCTCATTAACCTCAATCATGCCAACTTGTCAAATTATGATGAAACAAACAAGGCTACACTCAGAAATTGAGCAGCCATCATTGCATTTATAGGGCTTTGCCAATTAGTCTATAAATAGCACATTTTAATATACTTCAGAGTTTTAAAAATCTAAACCACTTCTGAATGTTCTTCAATACAAGAATAGCAATAAACACTATTCAAAGAAAGTGAAAGAAAATGATTTGTTCTTGTTAGAAGAGATGAAAATTATTTAAAGGGACAAGGGATCAGATGATCATACAGGCATTCAACAAATATTTACCGGGGTCTGATCTGTGTGTATGATTTTATTGGATGTGGAAACAAGTCACTTCTCTTCAGTAGAAAATTATCATTTAGCAAATAGTTATTACAGCTATCTGCATTATTCAGGATCCCAGCAATGGAGTACAGAGATGCGTAAGACAAACTACTGTGTTTATGGAATTCATATTTGATAGATAAATCAGATGAGTAAACATTTAGAAAAGGAATTGGAGAGATAACAGCAGTATCTTGCATTCCTACATAGAGGCAGAATGATAGCAGTTAAGTATAGAAAGATAGTTAGATACCAGAATAGAAAGGACTTGTAAACTAGGATATTGTTTGACATAATTCTGATGTTCAGGACATGTCTAAAGAATGAGGATGACTTAGGGCGATATTTGCTTGAATCATAGTTTTTGAGTTCTCTCCAACATATGTTTGATTGGAAGAAGCTCTGTAGATGGCAGGAGGGACTGGTAGGGAGCATTGATGGCAATGTTTAGTTTCTTATCAGTTTTGTAGAACAACCCACTTTTGGTTCCATCAGGCCTACCCTTTGTGACAAAGATAAACAAAGGTGAAAGTGAACAGGCTCCATCTTCTCTTCAAAGTGCTTTAAGAGCAAGTCTTATGACTTGAGCATCCCATAAAGGATTTTCACTCTTCATGCCCAGCAGCTATATAAATGAATTTTTCCAAGCATTTCTTTTCTCTCTGAAAAGAGATTTGTTAAATATGGTTTTCTTCTTCACCTTTTTTGTTCCCAGTGATATGTTAGTGCCCTGTGATAGTCTAATGTTCTTCATATACCTAGCTGGTTTACCCACCAATGTGGATCCACAAAGAAGCAGAGAAATAGGAAAGTGATATAACCTGTCTTGTAGTTTAGAACAGTCTTTCAATGAGTTCATACCTGCAAGGTGTGTAGAACAGTGCCTGTCCTGAAATAGATGTCAGTTAAGGTGAGCCATTAAGTATACCATAGCTACAGCTACATCACTACTATCTACTGAGTGAAAGAAGGCACAGACCTATGCCTTCCATTCCCACCCTTAAGTCACATTGATAAGGTTTGGCTCCTCTGCTAGTGAGACCCCACGAGAACAGAAAACACATCTCGCACTGATTGATTATGCCCAGTACTTAGCATTGCTCAATAAAGTCGTATGGAGTCAGTCAAGAAATGAACTGTCTTAATCCTTATGAAGTTCTTTTTTAAGTTGGTGTAGTAGACTAATGTGATTTCTCCCCACCTTCCCCAGGGAGAAGTTAATACCCATTCAACTCAAATTCTATATTGATTCCATTCAAGAATGTAGATTCTCATCACAAGTAGGAAATGAAAGTAAAGCATGTAATTAAGGGAGGGAGAGAGAAGGATCATTTAATTAATTAAGATATGGTGCAGCTCCTGGCCCCTTAGTGTGTTCATGGAAACATGGTTTCCCTCATCACCCTGTAGAGGAGAGTTGTGAGGATGAGATGCATGTTGTTGGAGCTTAAGGAGGGAAAAAGGCTTAAAGGAGAGTCTGCAACTGTGAACAGTACGTCTGCAAAACCTGGTGGGGAAAGGAGAGTGGTGGGCGTAGAATGACGGCTTCATTTCCTTGCTAGGAACCAAATATGACACTTTGCAAATTTTATGTTTATTTACATTTGGAAGGGCCAGTAGTAATAAATGATAAATGACTTTCCAGGGCATCTTTTGGTTAAAAGGTAATGTACAGACAACTATACTTAAAATGAATTACCAACAAGGACCTACTTTATAGCTCAGAGAACTGTACTCAATGTTGTGTGGCTGCCTGGATGGGATGGGAGCGTGGGGGAGAATGGATGCATGTATATGCATGGCTGAGTCCCTTTGCTGTCCGCCTAAAACTATCACATGCTGTTAACTGGCTACACCTCAATACAAAATAAAAAGTTTTTAAAGATGTAATTGATACATCATAACTGATCACCAATTTCTCCTCTATAAAATGTGGATATGAATAGTCTTTCATATGAGGTATTAAGAATTATATCAAATATCATGTAAATGCTTAACAGGCTGGCGCATATTAAGGGTTCATACATGTGAATGCCTGTCATTGATATGTCTTTATTAATAAAATTTTACACCAAGCCTGAGAGTGGAACACATATTATTTTCATATTACATGGGGAGAAACAGCTAGGAGAAGTGAATTGACTTGCCCTGGCCACTCTATCCCTTAACTAAAAAACGAAGAGTTAGGTCTCTAATCCAAGACTTACGTTAACAACATTTCTTCTTTTGACATAAATTTTGGTAATTTTTTTTCTACTGCAGAGATTATTCTTTTTTTCATTTGCCAGTTTTGAAACTGTACTCCTTTCTCTTGTCTTGCTGTGCACATTTTTAGAGCTTGTCAAGATTTAGTCCTTAATTAAAAGTGAACATATTTGATGGTCAAACAGAAATCATCTCACTATATATAAGTGCTAATGATTTCTGTTGGAACATCTTCAGATTCCAAACACTAAAAGGCCACTGAGTTTGCACATGGGATGCAGAGAAATATGACCCTGCATCTGTAGAGAAGGGGAAGAGTCTGGGTGAGTGGAAGATGAACAGTACTAGAGGAGAAAGGAAACCCCCAAATTCAGATTTCTAGGTAGCTGGGAAGGAGCTGAATCAAGGACACAGTTTTAAAGATTACATATAAAAGGAGAGATCCAGTCCTCTCATCATGTACAGTGAAAGGACAAGCCATAGGAATAAGCAAAGGGACTAACTGGTGCAAAAGGAGTGCCTTATGCATGCTATTGGGCTTCCCTTGTGGCTCAGCTGGTAAAGAATCTGCCTGGAATGCAGCAGACCTGGGTTCGATCCCTGGCTTAGGAAGATCCCCTGGAGAAGGCAAAGGCTACTCACTCACTCCAGTATTCTGGCCTGAAGAATTTCAGGGACTGTATAGCCCATGAAGTTGCAAAGAGTAGGAAACGACTGAGTGACTTTCACTTTCATACATTCTATTATTATTATAATGCCAGTGATGTTTCAGGCATTGCTCTGTTAGCTTGATACTTTTCTTGTCTTCATTAATAAAGTATTTTCAGCATCCTCAAGATTAGCATAGCCTCTGTCAGCACAGTCTCCAGAGATCCCGTATTTTTCCTGGATACTCTATACTGGGCTTCCCTGGTGACTCAGAGCGTAAGGCGTCTGCCTGTAGTGCAAGAGACCCAGGTTCAATCCCTGGGTCAAGAAGATCCCCTGGAGAAGGAGATGGTAACCCACTCCAGCACTCTTGCCTGGAAAATTCCATGGATGGAGAAACCTGGTGGGCTATAGTCCATGGTGTCACAAAGAGTCTGACACAACTGAGCAACATCATTTTCTTTCTCCTTTCTTTTCTTTCTACTTGTCCAGAGAAGTACTGAGTTGGCTATTCATGAAAATTGGAGACCCTATCTATAAGATGATGGAATTTGACTTTATCTATAACTGACAGGTTGGGTGGCTGGGGATGAACAACTTGTCTCAAATGGCATTTATATATTTTATGTTGTTCTGAGATGCAGCAATGCACATTAAATATTTGGAGATGTGCTTATAGCCCTAACTCTGGAAATTCTAACGTGGGCACTCATAAGGTCATCCTTATGAGCACAGGAGGCAGAGGGAGCAGTAATTCCCCCCAAACCTTTCCAGATCAAATCTATAAATCCACATGATGATTATCACTGTGTCCTGACCTCAGTGCCTGATCCCTAGAGAAATGTTCATGTAGGCCCTAGAATGGAAAAAGTGTGTCCAGCTTTGACAAAGGTGAGCTGATCCTGCTCAGATATGACTTTCCGGGTTACTAAGTGCAGTCCAGGAACACCAGTGCTGTACAAAGCTGATCACAGGGGCTGAGAAGAGAGCCTGGGTGTTCTGATTGCTGTTTATGAGATGCTCCATGCTTGAACAAAGGTTAAAGTGGATCTGCAGTGGTGTTGCTTTTCATCCTCTCCAGATTCCCCACCTCCTACTCTAATCCCCTGACTGAGTACACACAGCAGGAAGACAGGCCCTTAAGGTTTGCCCAGAGCGACTTCATTGAAAAATGCCTCAGGCTTCCCTTAATGCAAAAAGGAAGGGAGGAAAGCTTCCATCTGCACAGCCTTCCTGGAGCAAAGCCCCTAGAACACCCAGGCTCACAGTAATACTTCTCCAATGAATACCTGCCACAGATGGATAGAGTTTTCAAGAATAAAGTTTCAACTCATCTGAAAACTTCAGATTGTTAATGAATCTAAGCAAAGTCTGCTGTCAAGTGGAGTTGAATCATGAAACCACTGTCTCATTAGTTTGAGATTATTATTATTTTTCTCTAAGATGGATTATCCACAAAACTCCACCAAATTTCTTTTCCAAAAAATGCCCACTGAAGTTCCAAGGAGGTGCACACAATAAGCACTAGCTTATTGTATTCCTTGCACACAATAAGCACTAGCTCTCAAATTTTCAAGTATTTATACCAGTGATGATGTCACCTTAGCAAAGTGATATCTGTTTTAATAAAGGTGATTAAGCAGATGAATTGGCCATTCCCTGCTTGAAATCAAGCATGATTCATTATTTGGCAAATTTTTATTAGTTTATTATTCATCACTATTTAGAGAGAACAAAAATGTAATTTTCTTCTATTGGCCAAATTGTAATGTTGTCTATAGTCTTAGGAATATTTCTAATATGCAATTCATTACGGTACATCCTTCTAAATACCTTTTACTTTATTTTTTCTACAGTCTACTTGTGATTATGCCAATGATTAACCTGGCAACCTGGCACTGGTTAATTCACTTATTTAAATTTAAGTTCTCTCAGATTTTTAGATGGAGTATTATTTGAATGGAATTAGATAAATATACATTTTTTAATTCAACTCAATTCAGTGCGTAATTATCATGGACCTATTTTCCAAAAACTTTGTCTGCTGTTTTACTTTATTATTAATCAACACATGAAATAGGTATCATCCTGCCATACAGAGGAGAAAACTAGAGCTCAGAGAGTTATAATTTAAACAATTTTCCTAACCAGTGAATGATAATCAGCATTTGAACCCAAGTCCATGTGATTATAAAGCACAACCTGTCTCCCCAAGAATGAGTCATTGCTTTTATAGATTATTTTGTTACTCATTTAAACTGTTATATTTCTTTAGTAAAATGCATCTCCTCTTACATTTCCCTTTTCACAAAGTCATTTACTGTGCAATTAATGCAGTATACTCAATGTCAAACAAGAGTCTGAGCAGACCGAGTGGCAAATAGATGGTATTGAAAATTTAGGAGAGAAAATGAGAAAAATAAAAGTAAAATCTGAGCTGGACAAGTTTACCTGCCAGGGAAATTCACACCTAGATTATAAATTCAGATTGGCAACATTCACACAATATTAAAAGATAGATATTCCTATCTTGACTTTTCCCTTTCATTTCCTCTCACTTCTTTAATAATTCACACTCACTCTTCAAAATATACTTTCATTCTTACACAGTTCTGCCTTTGCTTCCTGGATGTTTCTCAGGGTTTGTGTGTTTTCAGGTTTCAAGCAACTAAGCTCCATCAGCATCAAAGTCATGGCCATCCTTAGAATATGGCTCTGTGGTAGGACCACTGGTAAAGAATGCTGAGGCAAATTTCATGAGAAATAAGGTTCTATTGATCATAGTAATGATTAACCTGATAATAACATTATGTCACAAGGATTCCATTAGTTTCCAAGTATATGAAAACAGATTTAGAGATGGATTCCATCCTTCAAAGTATAGCATTTAGAGATGTAATATCAGTGATAGATGATGATAATTGAATTGCAGTGTAGAAACATGAATAGGGAAGCAGCTATTATACGGAGGTCAGATTTATGGATGATGTGGTGACAAAAACTTCTAGAATAGAGACCAAGAGTTTGCCTCATAAAAAAAAGCAGAATCTGGGCAATGAAAGACAAAGACAAAGAAATTGTAAGCAATGACAGTTTGATATGAACAAATCCCGATACATTTCTACCTGACGCAGGAGCTAAAAGTGGGAAAATATAAAATTAATTCTGCTATGCAATTTTATTGTATCCTTACCTATCAAAAAAAACCACACAATTTTATGTCAAATTAGATGGTATATGCTTAATATGTTAAAATATCAATAGATTAGTTCATTTATTCATTCAAGGTTGCCTATTGGTTGACCATTGTACCAAACACTTAACTAGGTGTTCAGTGGTGAATAAAGTATTCACAGTCCATACATCCAGAAAGTTTATTATCTAATAGAGAAGCAAGCATTAAGTTACAGCAGCAAAACCAAATAAATCATGTATGATCTCTAATGCAATAAGTAATTTGATAGTATTTAATACAATGAGGAAAATAAAGACATTTCAGTGCCATATTATGTGGAAATGGTGAACGAAGCCATGAAAAATAAAATCAACCAAAAAATGAATTCATTCAAAAATCCGCGTAGAGTATTAAGGTAGAAACATAAGTATTTAATTTTAAAAAGAGAAGGACATGTGCTTTGGTGCCAAGCTATAGCAAAAGGTTTGAAACATTATATTTGACTGAAAGTATAAACAGGATTACCCATGTCGATTTTAGTATTTGTTTTAAATTAGCTCAGTGGCTTCACTAAAATAACAAAGACCTAAATTATGACTATGCTGTTCATATCCATTTTCCTGTTTTACAGATAGATGTGATACATGCAATTTTGACTCTAAGCACTGTATTTTAAGGACAGTAGTAGCAAACTAAAATATTCCACAAAGAAGGATACCCAGGACCTGCAAACCATATCCTGAGTAGTAATGGGTAACAAAAGAAAAAGGTCTCCAGACCTGAAGGCAGCATGGAATAGTCAGGAGTAGCAGGGCAGACAGATATGCATTATGTTCAGTGAGGTCCTTCCCAGTGACTGGTTATAACTCCTTGAGCAGTTAAAGTTTATAAGCCTTAATTTTCTAATATTTATTGGAGATAGAAATATCTATTTTGCATGGTTACTGTGAATATAAAATAATGCATTTACTATGTTCAAAATAACACCTTTAATATAGCAGATGTTCAGCAAGTGCTAACTAGTATATCCAATAACTGCTAATGATGACTACTCAATATGATTTCCTAAGCTTCTAGTTGATATGCTCCCCGGGCCTCTTTCCTTGGGAATTCTCCTGTAATTCTGTAACTCCAATGGAGTTCCCAACCAAAGGACCCATTCCCTAGATCATAAAGGTAAGCCTGGAGAATTATAATATTTCATTTCCCTAACCAATGACTGGTCTGGAGTGCTCATGTGAACTTCACTGGAGAGTTAGAGTCCATCCCTGGTGTTTTCATATGCTGAGCTGCAGGGAGATTGTTTCTCCTTTCAGACTGTAATGACGTGGCTTTGGTGCTATAGGGGCCATATTTATAATCGCAAGGTAGAACCTAAGAGAATGAAGCCAGCGCTCTAGCAGAAGTGGTACAGGGAAAGAGAGAGAGTTATGGCGAGGAAAAGCAAGTCCAGTCTTTTAAAGTCCCAGGCTGTCTCGCATACAGGGTCATCATTACCATCTTTCTAAATTCCATATATATGAGTTAGTATACTGTATTGGTGTTTTTCTTTCTGGCTTACTTCACTCTGTATAATCGGCTCCAGTTTCGTCCATCTCATTAGAACTGATTCAAATGATGACCCTGTATGCAAGACAGCAAAAGAGACACAGACGTGTAGAACGGACTTTTGGACTCTGAGGGAGAGGGAGAGGGTGGGATGATTTGGGAGAATGGCATTGAAACATGTATACTATCATGTAAGAAATGAATTGCCAGTCTATGTTTGATGCAGGATGCAGGATGCTTGAGGCTGGTGCATGGGGATGATCCAGAGAGATGGTGTGGGGTGGGAGGTGGGGGGGGGGTTCATGATTGGGGGCTCATGTACACCCGTGGGGGATTCGTATCAATGTATGGCAAAACCAATACAGTATTGCAAAGTAAAATTAAATAAAAATAAAAATTTAAAAAATAAAAAAATAAAGTCCCAAAGTTGCTCCGGCTTCTGCACCCTACCCTCACTTTTGGGAAATATCTTCAATTATCTTCTCAATAAATTGCTTTGTGCTGCTTAAGTTAGTTTGAATTGACTTTCTCCTACTTGCAAGTAAAATCGTTCTGACTACTACTGTTGTTATTATGGCCATTAACAAATAGCCACTAAGCATTTCGTTCTCTCTAAATGTTTTGGAATGAATTGAATGAGTGAATTTTTCATATTGATGAGTCTGAACACATTTTCTGAATTACTATATGATTATGAAGGCTGCTGTAAAGTAGATATATTCATAATTGAAGAAAATAATAGAATCAGAGTTCATTGGAAGAGATGGCATGGAAGAAATAGTCCAGTCTTTCAAGTGAGATAGACTGAAACTCAAATCCTATCTTTATCACTTATTAGTTGGGTGGTTTTATTTGGGAAGTTCAGTTCAGTCACTCAGTCATGTCTGATTCTTTGTGATCCCATAAACTGCAGCACACCAGGCCTCCCTGTGCATCACCAACTCCTGGAGCCTACCCAAACCCATGTCCATTGAGTCGGTGATGCCATCTAACCATCTTATCCTCTGTTATCCCCTTCTTCTCCTGCCCTCAATCTTTTCCAGCATCAAGATCTTTACAAATGAATCAGCTCTTCGCATCAGGTGGCCAAAGTATTGGAGTTTCAGCTTCAACATCAGTCCTTCCAATGTTCACCCAGGACTGATCTCCTTTAGGATGGACTGGTTGGATCTCCTTGCAGTTCAAGGGACTCTTAAGAGTCTTTTGCAACACCATAGTTCAAAAACATCAATTCTTCAGTGTTCAGCTTTCTTTATAGTCCAGCCCTCACATCCATACATGGCCAATGGAAAACCCTAGAGCCCTTACTTTTTCTGAGATCAATTTTCCCTGTAACATAAAGAAAATAATTACTCTCCTATGATGTTACTACAAGTATTAGCATAAACATTTAGTATTCTTGTACCTTCTTCAATTCTTAGAATCTAGGTTCTTTATGTGACCATAAAACTCAAAATACTAATGTCACAAAGCTTCAATATAAAAAAGAATAGAGTTAATGCAAAGACCATCTATTAGATCCTAATTATACATTTATCTGAAAAATTTCTAGAGAAAATCTAATTTTATGTGTCATATTTTAAAGTGTCTTTTAAATGATGATTGTTCATAAAGAGAATGCTATTTAAATATACAAACTTTTTTAAAAAATTGCACTAAATACTTTAGCAAGCTTTATTTACTGACTGACCACAATGGCTTCTCTGTTAATGATTCCACTAACCAATGAGTCACTTCTATACTAAAATTCTTCAATGTATTTCATGGATAAGAATTTTCTGTGTATATTTTAGCATCTCTTAATGTTCATCCAGTAGTCAGGATCCTGAAGCTTGGATCACAGAATCACTGCAACCCTTGCATCCTTTTAATTGCTTATCTTTCCTGATAATCGAGGGTATTATTTCCCAAAGACAGCCTCATGCTTCTAAGACATATGAGAACCCATCTTTAACCATCATTTTCCATTACCAAGGGAGTTCGGGATAATGGAATGTGTAGTCACTTTCAATTTGTGTCAAATTTTCTGACGCATTTGTACCACTAACATTTTATCAGCTTGTCACTGGAACAAATGAAGTTGCAAATTGTATCGACGTTTTTCCATGAAATCTTTGAAACTGTTTATTTTTAATATGACTTCTTTCCTTTTTTTATTTCTATAATGTAGCAGGTTTGATTTTCAGCTTTCAGGGTCTTTGTTACTTAGTGAGTGTGGCATTTGGGTACAAGAATTTCCTGGGGCCTTGAAGGTTTTGAGAGAAAGGATTCAAGCATACAGGGCATATTAAAGATGAATACAGATTGAAGCAATAAGCATGGAGCAATTTGATGAACTACTAGAGGCAGGAGTGGAGAATTTCTGACACATCAGGAAAGCCATTATGCTCTTGTTATGTTCAATAGCCCGGTTGGCCTAAAAGGTTATGGGTGATGTATGTTTTCATTATCTCCTATGGGCTTGATGCCTCTGAAGACCCCAGATGGCTTATTCTGGCTTCAATTCCCTTCATTTGCACCATAGCAAGGTCTGTTAGATCAAGCCAATATGTTTGCAAAGGTCAGTGTACTTTGAGGAATATTGTTCTGTGAGCTCTGTAATATTCTTCTGCTTGAAAATCTGCAAAGCATTACCACTTGGGGAGTAACTGAAAGCTCTTCAAAAAGATATTTTGGTTTCCTGATAATCACCTGTCACCATGGAAGTAATAACAGCAACAAAACAGCATCAGCAACGTTGGTTATCATTTATTGAACATGTATTATGCACCAGGCGTTCCTTACAAATACAGTTCTATGGTATCTTTTTTAAAAATCAAATCCTGGTAAGCCAGGTACCATGATTTTTAGTTTATGCATGAAAAAAAACAAGATTATACTGAGAGATTAAGTTGTCCCAAACCAGATTCCTAGATATATTAAAGATAGCATTCAAATTTAGATCTTTCTAACTCTAGGAAATCCATAATAATTGCAAATAATCTTTAAAAGTTCAAGTAGAAATCCACAGTCTAGATGAGGACAAAAATATATATAAAGAACATCTATTATACAATAAAGTTTTTCATTTAAAAGAATGTGTACTTTCAAGGCAAGGGAAGCAGTATGCACTAAAACCTATTGACAACTATCTTTGGGAGAAGTAATTAAGTCTACAAAAGAAGAGTCAGAAAATCCAGAGAGAAGTAATTTTTCTGTGGAAGCACATAATGCAAGAAGTGGAACCACTGTTTAAGCCAAGGATCTGAGTGAACCTGAAAAATACACAGCACAGTGTGTTAGAGAACTGTTAAAAAAAAGTCACAGGTGGCATAAAAATGGAAACATTCCAATATCTAAACCTGTCTGTAATAAGCAAAG
This sequence comes from Ovis aries, assembly GCF_016772045.2. Taxonomy (NCBI): domain Eukaryota; kingdom Metazoa; phylum Chordata; class Mammalia; order Artiodactyla; family Bovidae; genus Ovis; species Ovis aries. Next base: position 12,609,284 of record NC_056074.1, read on the forward strand.
GAAAAAATAAAAGTGTGAAAGCACCATACTGTGGCTACAAGAGGGACATGGAACATGATATACTGAAGGACTTTTTAATTCACCTAAATTGAGGATTTTTGAAAACGTACTCAATTTATGAGAGACCTTTATTTTTAAAATAAAATGTGTGGATTGATATCTGTCTTACCCCACACCTGGCATTATTGTAATGTTGAAACAAGCATAGACAGATGAAACAGCTGTTAGAATAAGCAGCTTGACTTACTTATATGTGACTGCCTTTCTGTCATCTTGAAATTTTATTTAAACTCCTCATTTCAAAAGAAAATGAAAGAAAACCAAGGTGCTTATGTAATAAGCATACATTCCTTGGTATAATCATTCAATAAACATCCCACATGGAAGCAAAGGAAACCCCAGAATCTAGTGCAGATTATATAAAAGCCCTCTCCATACCTTAAGTAGTAAAGTTGATTCTGTAGAGCTCTTCAATGCAAATATCATGGTCTATAGTAAGCAGCTGGAATGTCCTTGAGACTAATACAACAGTAAGTTTGGTCTTCCTCTGGGAAAGCAAGCATTTCCTTTACTAAGAATGATCTTGAATCATATATGTCAAAAGGTTGATCTAATTCAATGAGACTTCATCCCATCTATTTGTCTTAGAATGCTGCAGATTTGTTTTAGAATAAAGATTGTTCTTTCATTATATAAGCTATTGTTTGTTTTGTCAAATCCCTCTTGGCCTTGAGTACACTGTTGAAATAAGGATTCTTTAGAAATGCTGATAAGGATGTTCTACTAAATATTACCCTTTGTAAATCTTTGAGGAGGCTCAGGAGTTGTAGCACTAAAAGGATTTATATAAGCAGGTGTACACATCTGTGTAAACGAGAACACATTTGGGACTTACTTGGTTCCACACTCTCAAGAGCCTGTGTCATATAATGCTGATATACTTATTTTATTTTGGTAGTGTAACAATAAATGCATGCCCTTTTCATGTTTTTAGCACCTCTAAGTGCGTAGGCACTCAGTTGTGTCTGATTCTTTGCAGCCCCATGGACTGTAGCCCACCAAGCTCCTCTGTCCATAGGACTCTCCAGGGTTGTCATTTCCTCCTCCAGCGGATCTTCATGACCCAGGGATCAAACCCATGTCTCTTGTATCTCCTGCATTGGCAGGCAGATTATTTACCACTAGTGCCACCTAGAAAGCCCTTTTAACACTTCTATTGGCACCTAACTAATATGCAAATTAACTGTACCTGTGTAAGTGTGTAAGGTGATAATTTTGACATACATATGTATCCATGAAACCATCACTACAATCAAGACACTGAACATATCATCACCTCCAAAGTTCCCTGTTATCCCGTTGTCATCTCCTCTGTCCAGCCTTTGATGCCCCCTACTCACAACTCCTGACCTGCTGTCATAATTTTTCTTTTACATTTTCTATAATTTTATATAGAGAGCCGTATAACCTGTTTTCTGGCTTACTTCACTCACCATAATCACTTGGAGATTGCCTCATTGTCACACATCTCAGTAGCTGGTTCCTTCATTTTTCTGGAATATTTATTACATCGTGTGGCTATATCACAGCTTGTTATCTATTCTGTTGGTAGGCATAGGGCCCTTGAACTTAATTTACTTTCATGACATTTTGTCCATGTCTCCGATAATTAATAAATTCTTAATATAAAAAATTATTTCAAGACCTAAGTTCTCTATTGTCTCTTAATCATAGAGAGGAAAACTACTTTAAAAATAGATAGTGGAAAAAAATAAAGATAAAAATAGATAGTGGTAGAATTATGGTATTTATGACAATAATAATACTGACATTCCTTTTTTATTGTACTTTGCTTTACTGAACTTTGTAGAAGTCCGTTTTTTACAAATTGAATAAATTGTAGATACGTGGCTACCCTGGTTAAGACAAGTCTGTTGGTGCCATTTTTCCAATAGCGTTTGCTGACTTCGTGTCTCTGTGCCACATTTTAATAATTCTCACAGTATTCTAAACTTTTCATCACAATATATACATGATGGTGATTTGTGATCAGTAATCTTTGATGCTTCTTTTGTAATTTTTGTTTTATATTTTTCAATTACAGTATGTACATTGAATTTAGGCCTAATGCTTTTGCACATTTAATAGGCTACAGTAGAGTAAAAACATAACTTTCTTGCTCTGGGAAGCCAACAGATTCATGTGACTCACTTTATTGAGAGATTTGCTTTATTGTGGTAGCCTGGAAGTGAACCCACAGTATCTCTGTGGTATGCCTGTTATATGCTGATATGCATAGCAACAGATGAAATTTATTGTTGTTTGTAAAGCTAGACATAGCGTTCAGCTATTTTGCAAAGCAATTCATAGATTATGAAGATGTGACTAAGAACTAATGTAAACCATAGCCCGCCAGGCTCCTCTGTCCATGGAATTCTTCAGGCAAGAATACTGGAGTGGATAGTCATTCCCTTCACAAGATTCGTCCCAACCCAGGGATCAAACCTGGCTTCCCAAGAGGAGTGTCACCAGAGTTGTTAGGGATGCTTTGGAGATCCAGTTAAGGAAAACTGGTGTCAGAGAGAGAGTGAGATGAGAGATGAGAGGGAGGAATGGAGAAGATGCGTATATGCTGCTGCTGCTGCTGCTAAGTCGCTTCAATCGTGTCCGACTCTGTGCGACCCCATAGACGGCAGCCCACCAGGCCCCCCCGTCCCTGGGATTCTCCAGGCAAGAACACTGGAGTGGGTTGCCATTTCTTTCTCCGATGCATGAAAATGAAAAGTGAAAGTGAAGTCAGTTGCATCCAGCTCTTCGTGACCCCATGGACTGCAGCCTACCAGGCTCCTCCGTCCATGGGATTTTCCAGGCAAGAGGACTGGAGTGGAGTGCATTTCCTTCTCCAAGATAAATACATACACACACATATGAGTATTAGTTGTTTAGTCACTAGATTGTGTCTGACTCTTGTGACCCCATTGACTGTATCCCACCAAACTCCTCTGTCCATGAGATTTCCCAGGCAGAAATACTGGAGTGGGTTGCCATTACCTTCTCCGGAGGATCTTCCCAACCCAGGGATAGAACCTGCATTGCCCCACCTAGTTACTACATATTTGGATTTAGGAGGACAGATTGTGAGGTTTATGGTTATTTCTGTATGTGTTAAGAGCAGACAGTCCAGGCTAGAAATGATAGCTAGATATACTACTGCTTATTGAACCAACTCCCTAGGCTGCATGATATCCGAAGGTCCATTTCCACAAGTTTATTCAGCAAAATTGTGCCCAGTAGAGCTGGACACTGGAAGGATGTGGATAATGGAGAAAAAACTAGGTTTGAAATAGTCAGATCCAGAAGTTTGTTTGTGGGAAAGTACCTAGAGGCACGTGAAGCTATTAATTAGTAAAATTATCATGTTATCTTTCTATGTACAGTATATTTATAATATTCATCATTTTAAAGTTTCCAATTTGATGTAATTTTTTTCTCCTACTCTGGAGGAGGACATGGCAACCCACTCCAGTATCCTTGCCTCCCATGAAGAGAGGAGCCTGGTGGGCTACAGCTCATAGGGTTGCAAAGAATCAGACATCACTGAAGCAACTTAGCATGCATGCACATCCACTTAATTTTCCATTTGTGATTTTTAATTATTTTTATTAAAGACCCCTCCCCATGAATGCATACTTGGGTCTTCATAGAGCTGGAATTTATCACTGTTTACACATTACAGTTCAATGGAGAAGACAGTCTAGGAAACATATAATTCAGATGCAAGCTTATAAAGGCTAACTAAGAGAACCTCAGTGGAGAAGGGCATGGCAACCTACTCTGGTATCCTTGCCAGGAAAATCCCATGAACAGAGGAGTCTAGGGGGGTTATAGCCCATGGGGTCGCATAGAGTTGGACACAACTGAGCATGCACACATGGGAAGAGAACCTCAGGAGTGTCTAGCATAGGAATATGATGCTTACCTGAGAGGCCTGGATCAACTTCTTGTAGGGAATGGTGTTAAAGTTGAGATGTAGTGAATAAGTTGAAATTGGTCAAGCAAAGATGTATATGTCTGTGTGTGTCTACCACATCTCTGTGTGGGGTTAGGGGGACAATGACAGAAAGGTGATTAAAGAGGTTTGATTATACCTTCTGACATACAGAGTGTAATATAGGTGAGTAGTTGGCACAAGATCTTATTTTGATGCATTTTACAGTTATTTTTGCTTTGCATGAGTGAGGAAATCCCGAGACTTTAGGGAGAGATTTGATTATGTCTCTTCTAAACTTGTATCTCTTTCCTCTGAGACAGATGCCCTTAATTCTCTAGAGGCAGTTTTCAGGGAGCAGTTTTATTTTATACTTTTACTTTTTTTTTTTTTTTTTAAAGAATGGGTCTTGGTAGCTCTAAACTCATTCTTTTTTTTTTTTTTTTTCCTAAGTTAATTAAATGATTGGTTTTATCTTATGGCTGTGCTGGATCTTCGTTGCTGCACGGGGGCTTTCTCTAGTTGGGGTGAGCAGGCTTCCCCTGGCGGTGGCATCTCTTGCAGAGCATGGGCTGTTGGCACACGGGCTTCAGTAGTTGCAGTGCCTGGGCTCAGTAATTGAGGCTTAGGAACAGTAGGGGCTCCAGAACAGGAGGGGCTCCAGAGCAGGAGGCTCAGTAGCTGTGGTGCAGGGACTTCGTTGCTCCATGGCTTGTGGGATCTTACTGGCCCAGGAATTGAACTAGTGTCCCTTGCATTGACAGGTGGATTCTTAACCATTGGACTACCAGGGAAGCTCCAAGGAGTAGTTTTAAAATGCAAGAACACTTTAGTGAAGAAAGGCTCCTCATGGCAGGGAATGGTTTCTGGGATTCCATTCTAAATACCAACACAACCTAGGCTGCTTAGTTCTTTGACATTTAGTCACTGCTAACTTAATCAGTGTGTGTTATAGTATGAGAGTCAGAAATCAAAGACTGATGTATACATTTCCTACCACTTTATTTGCTCCATCAGCTCGGCAAATCATTTTTATCCTCTAAGCTTCAGTGTACTTATGTTTACAGTGGGGATACACATGCCTTCTTCATAGGGCGGTCTGAGAGTCGGAGGATCCACTAAAATAATCTGGGAGAGAAGTGCCCAGCATAAAGTAGGTGTTCTATAAGTTTCAACTGGATATACGTTTTAACAGTTCCACTCTTTTATGATGAGATTCTGTCTGTAGCTCTTTGCTAATGTTCTTGATGAGGTAATCTTTGGAGAATGACTCACAGAGGATTTTTTTTTCCCCTTAAATGTGGAATGTCTCTTTGAATTAATTCACTTCATAAAAAAACTGAGTAATGCTTGGAATTCCATTAAAAGAGTGATATTAACAGGTCACTGAAAGCTTTTTTTTATATCCCTTTTGAGAATACTGTAGTATTTACTTAGTATTCAAAGATGATCCATTTCTTTTGGAAAAGATTGGGAACATAACTTCTGCAAGATGCTAGTCAAAGAGAGCTTCATCCAGGTGCTTTTTGAGAAATTCATTGACTATGAATGTTCCACATCCACTTGATCCTCATTGATTTGTCAAGGCCAAAAGTGATTTCCCAGAACACCCGATTTCATTTTATTTTTTATAACTTACTTGCTTATTTTTGGTTACCCTGGGTCTTTGTTGCTGTGCACCGGCTTTCTCTAGCTGCAGAGAGCCGGGGCGACCCTTCACTGTGGTGCACAGGCTTCTCATTGTGGTGACTTTCCTTGGTACAGAGTGCATGCTCCAGCCTCCCGGGCTTTAGTAGTTGCAGCAAGTAGGCTCAGTAGTTGTGGCTCCCAGGCTCTAGGGCATGTGGGTTTCAGTTGTTGAGGCAAAAGCACTTGCTAGTTGTGGCCTTGGGCCCTGGAGCAGGCCGGCCTCTGCTGCACGTGCCATCCTCCCAGCCCAGGGATCAAACCTGTGTCCCCTGCATTGGCAGGCAGATTCTTACCCACTGTTCCATCAAGGAAATCCCAGTTTCATTTTATTTTTAAAAGTACAACAATAGAGTATGGAGCTCTGGATGTGGTTTGGGATAATATCTGTCTCCCCAACTCCTACTTCTTGTGATAGTGTGAACTAAAAATGCCACCTGCCACATAAGTAAACAAAGCATGTTGCAGCCATCAGCCATGGGAGCTGCCACCCCCATGTATCCTGAGATGCTGAGTCCCAGGCTGAAGTCCTCAGTTTTTTCTGCTGAATGAAGTATGACTCTCAACTTTTAAGTTACGCTTGTTTTTTTAGGTCAACAACAATCTTGCTTTAAATATTACAACTTTAGGAATTATTTCCCTGGCCCAAAGGACAGGTCCCTTTTCTCTATTCCCTTAGTTCCCAAAGTTTTCTCACTCATTGTCTGTTGGTTTATATTTGTTACATATTCATATATGTCTGTCTCTATAATATATAAGCTCTGAAAGTCTAGGTACTGAATCTGATTTATTAAATACTGTATCCTTTTCAATTCAGGCAGTGCCTGGCATGTAATAAGCATCTAACAAATACCCATCAAGTGAATGAATGAATGATTATATGAATTAACATTTCCTTCAGAATAAAGCTTCCTTCATGAGAAGGAAGTCATAGACTTTTTAGGATAACTTTATTTATTTTATTTATTTTTTTTAACTGATAAGATGTTTAATGACTTTTGTTCTTAGGTCACCTTATTGAGCAACACATCATGAAATCAATAGTTGTACATCTAGGAAATTTACCAATGGAGCTCTCTTCCACTGGTGTGTATATTTTAATCTGTCCCATGTGGGTATTTCTTCCATTTTGGTGATTGGCTAGAACAGCAATCTGTATGAAAGTGCGAGTTGGCTTCTTATGATTATCAGTTAAGGGAACGTGAATCCAACCAATTGGTTCCACCAATTCAAGTTGCCGAATTTCCTGAAGGTTGTGAAAATTATTTCCTACTCTGACTGAGATCTTGCTTGGAGTGTAGCTTTCATCAGATTTGTAATCCACATAAATACATAATGCCTTCACTGTTGTTTTTCTTCTGAATTGTATGTTCACTAAATGAGGCTGGGATCCATCTGATTGCCAGTAAGTTTCTAGATTATCATCTCCTAACTGATCCACTCCAAATCTTGGTTTACAAGATGAGAGTGATCAAACAGCTTGTGACCCAATTTCCTGTACTGTTCCAGTCCTTTCCAACTGCTTAGGGTCAGCACCAGGAGGTGTCTTGTTTGGTGTGGTCATTTAAAAAATATTAGCTTGCGGACTCTGCTTGCCGCCACTCGGTTTTTCTGGATCCGCTGCAGCTCCGCGCCACTCCCACTCGGCTTCCCTAGGATAACTTTAGGAAAAAAAAAAAAATCTTCAAATTCTGAAACTGAGAAACTGGGAGATGCTGCAATGAAGGAAATGAAGACAGGAATGAATAAAAAATGAACACTGATTTTTCTCAGGTTTGTGCTATTTTAAAAATAAGTGCTACGCATAACTTGGTTTGCTCATAAAATTTTACCATTTGGTTCACTAAATTGAAGAACACAGTTTAAATAGACAAGTAAATATTTACAAATTGAATTTACTTGGAGATATTTTTCATTTCTGATACAAATTCAGCCCCAAGCTGCTGACCAAAAAGAAAAACAACATTCTTATCATTTGAGAGTGGATCAGATAATGGAGAAAAGTTGAAATTAGGAGAAAAAAAATCCATAGTGCAAATTTAAAATAATAATAATAACATTATTTAGGTGACTTGTCTGGTGTCATTTAGTGACAAAAACACAAAGGGAAAAGTGTAAGAGACAAAGCACATTTACGTTTGTTGAGCATTTATTAGGAGCAGGTCTGTGAGCCAGACACTTTGCATGAATTATCTCATTTAAATCCCATGACAATTATTTGGAGTTGATATTACTATTCTCACATTTCAAATGAACTACTAAGAGATGGAGATGACAACTAGCTTTTTTTTTAATTTTTATTTTTACTTTATTTTACTTTACAATACTGTATTGGTTTTGCTATACATTGACATGAATCTGCCACGGGTGTACATGAGTTCCCAGTCCTGAACCGCTCCCCCACCTCCCACCCCATATCATCTCTCTGGATCATCCCCGTGCACCAGCCCCAAGCATCCTGTATCCTGTATCGAACATAGACTGGCGATTCATTTCTTACGATAGTATACATGTTTCAGTGCCATTCTCCCAATCATCCCACCCTCTCCCTCTCCCTCAGAGTCCAAAAGTCTGTTCTATACATCTGTGTCTCTTTTGCTGTCTCGCATACAGGGTTATCATTACCATCTTTCTAAATTCCATATTTATGTGTTAGCATACTGTATTGGTGTTTTTCTTTCTGGCTTACTTCACTCCGTATAATCGGCTCCAGTTTCATCCACCTCATTAGAACTGATTCAAATGTATTCTCTTTAATGGCTGAGTAATACTCCATTGTGTATATGTACCACAGCTTTCTTATCCATTCATCTGCTGATGGACATCTAGGTTGTTTCCATGTCCTGGCTATTATAAACAGTGCTGCGATGAACATTGGGGTACATGTGTCTCTTTCAATTCTGGTTTCCTTAGTATGTATGCCCAGCAGTGGGATTGCTGAGTCATATGGCAGTTCTATTTGCAGTTTTTAAAGGAATCTCCACACTGTTCTCCATAGTGGCTGTACTAGTTTGCATTCCCACCAACAGTGTAAGAGGGTTCCCTTTTCTCCACACCCTCTCCAGCATTTATTGCTTGTAGACTTTTGGATCACAGCCATTCTGACTGGAATGAAATGGTACCTCATTGTGGTTTTGATTTGCATTTCTCTGATAATGGGTGATGTTGAGCATCTTTTCATGTGTTTGTTAGCCATCCGTATGTCTTCTTTGGAGAAATGTCTATTTAGTTCTTTGGCCCAGTTTTTGATTGGGTTGTTTATTTTTCTGGAATTGAGCTGCATAAGTTGCTTGTATATTTTTGAGTTTAGTTGTCAGTTGCTTCATTTGCTATATTTTCTCCCATTCAGAAGGCTGTCTTTTCACCGCACTTATAGTTTCCTTTGTTGTGCGGAAGCTTTTAATTTTAATTAGATTCCATTTGTTTATTTTTGCTTTTATTTCTGGTATTCTGGGAGGTGGATCATAGAGAATCCTGCTGTGATTTATGTCGGAAAGTGCTTTGCCTATGTTCTCCTCTAGGAGTTTTATAGTTTCTGGTCTTACGTTTAGGTCTTTAAACCATTTTGAGTTTGTTTTTGTGTATGGTGTTAGAAAGTGTTCTAGTTTCATTCTTTTACCAGTGGTTGACCAGTTTTCCCAGCACCACTTGTTAAAGAGATTGTCTTTACTCCATTGTATATTTTTGCCTCCTTTGTTGAAGATAAGGTGTCCATAGGTGTGTGGATTTATCTCTGGGCTTTCTATTTTGTTCCATTGATCTATATTTCTGTCTTTGTACCAGTACCATACTGTCTTGATGACTGTGGCTTTGTAGTAGAGCCTGAAGTCAGGCAAGTTGGTTCCTCCAGTTCCATTCTTCTTTCTCAAGATTGCTTAGGCTATTTGAGTTTTTTTTGTATTTCCATTTTAAAAGAACTCTTGATTAAGTTTAGAGATACCAAGGGAACATTTCATGCAAAGATGGGCACAATAAAGGACAGAAACAGTATGGACCTAACAGAAGCAGGAGATATTAAGAAGAGGTGGCAAGAATACACAGAAGAACTGTACAAAAAAGATCTTAATGGTCCAGATAGCCACCATGGTATGATCACTCACCTAGAGCCAGACATCCTGGTGTGCAAACTCAAGTGGGCCTTAGGAAGCATCACTATGAACAAAGCTAGTGGAGATGATGGAATTCCAGTTGAGCCATTTCATATCCTAAAAGATGATGCTGTGAAAGTGCTACACTCAATATGCCAGCAAATGTGGAAAACTCAGCAGTGGCCACAGGACTAGAAAAGGTCAGTTTTCATTCCAATCCCAAAGAAAGGCAATGCCAAAGAATGCTCAAACTACCGCATAACTGCACTCATCTCACATGCTAGTAAAGTAATGCTCAAAATTCTCCAAGCCAGGCTTCAGCAATACATGAACCATGAACTTCCAGATGTTCAAGCTAGTTTTAGAAAAAGCAGAGGAACCCGAGATCAAATTGCCAACATCCACTGGATCATTGAAAAGCAAGAGAGTTCCAGAAAAAGATCTCTTTCTGCTTTATTGACTATGCCAAAGCCTTTGACTGTGTGGATCACAATAAACTGTGGGAAATTCTGAGAGAGATGGAAATACAGACCACCTGACCTGCCTCTTGAGAAACCTATATGCAGGTCAGGAAGCAACAGTTAGAACTAGACATGGACCAACAGACTGGTTCCAAATAGGAAAAGGAGTATATAGAGATGATTTGTGCCTTTAAAGATCCCCCCTCCTGCATCCTATATATATATATTGTGTATTATATTTATAATATATTTTATAATATATTTGTTGTATATATTATATATTTTATATATATATAAATAGGATGCAGGAGGGGGGATCTTTAAAGGCACAAATCGTCTCTCATCTCTCTTCTGTCAGAACCTTGACCAGTACTATCCAATAAGGTCACCCATGTATGTAAAAACATTTTCTAGTAGTTATATTTTTGGAAAACAAACAAAAAAAGGTAAAATGAATTCTATGTGGGCTTCCCAAGTGGGGAAGTTGGTAAATAGTCTACCTGTCAAATCAGAAGACACAAGAAATGTGAGTTTGATCCCTGGGTAGAGAGGATCCCCTGGAGGAGGAAATTGCACCTCACTCCAGGATTCTTGCCTGGAAAATCCCACAGACAGAGGAGGCTAGTGGGCTACAGTCCATGGTGTTGAAAAGAGCCAGACACGACTGAGCACAGACACACACACACACAACATGTCTTAACAATAAATAGATCCATGATATTCCCATTTCAACATGAAAACAATATAAAAGCCATTAACATCCTTTTTTTCATAGTAAATGTTTGGGATCTGATACACATTTTGCACTTCTAGTGTACCTGGACTCACAATGTTTCAAGAGATCATAATCATTGGAGATGCTGAAAATGACCTTATTGGAAGCACGGATCTCAAGAGGTTGAGTCAGCACTTGTAGTAAACTTTCCCAGGCAGAGAAACTTTAGGCCTTTTCTGTGAAAGATATTAACATGCCCACTGTTATTTCTTTCATACAGGGGCCATATTCTCTGTGACTCAGGGCAGCAGGGGAATCAAAATATCTCAGTTTTAGAGTGAGGATTCCATAAAATTCTACTTTGTCACTTATTAGTTATGAGTTCTTGAACGAGGTACTTAGACTGTCTGAGCCTCTGTTTTCTCTTTACAAAACGGGAGGAATGAAGCCTAGCTTACGAGGTGGTGGTAAGTTAGATACAAATCTCCTGGCACATGGCACTTGCTGCATAAGATGTTCTCAAAATTAAATCTCATTTGCGTGTGTGTGCGCTTCCATAGAGGTTGAATGCACTGTTCTTGACACAGAAATCCTATGTACTTTTCTGTTTCACATACCACCCCCTCACCTCTGTGTTACACCAGTGATAGTGAATCTGAATTTGTCAATCACTCACCTTTTGTGAATAAATAAAAATTGGTATGGTCTCATACACGTTGATATATGTACTATTTTCTGATACACTGATGCTTCCTGTAGAAAGAGCTCTGTGGGGCAACTCAAATAATTTATAACCTTCTCCATCTCCCATTAGCACAGAGATGAATTTAGCAGTTGGTAGCATTGAGCTCTTAAAAAAAGAAAAGAAAGAAGACCCATATACTATCAACTAGAACGAAAAGAAAATATTGATCTGCCACTGACTGTGTTCCTTTTCTTTTGATGAAAAGGAATTTTAGAAGTCCTCTCATGCTTTGTCTTGATTTCTCCGGTCTTAGGCTAATTTCATGATCATCTGACTCCAATTCCAGAAATTGCTGGAGGTTCACGGAAGCTTCTGGGAGTCTCCTCTTGACATTGTGTGTAATGCCTACCGAAGCGACCACTCTGTGTTCAAAGCTGAGGATAGTCTCATAATATCTCCCATGTCTAACTATCTGAGAATGACCAGTTCTCTACCTAAAACTCTTATGTTAGAATCAAGTCTTTATCCCCAAATGACTTATTCCCAACTTAAAACCCAGTCAGAGAGGAGGGGAAGAATTCCAAGTAGAATTCTCTCAACAATGTTCCTTTCTTAAAGAGGCATCCAAAAGAAATCAGAAACGTATCCTCAATGGGTAGTTTGACAGATGCAAAATTGCTACTCTGTGTCTTGTAAGTATGGATCCAAATCATAGTAGTATTTGCATTCTGTCTTTATTTCCTAAAGGGAAAACCAAATCAGAATAAGTTTCTCATACACTGCCTGAGTTTCTCCTCTCAAATGTTAGTTAACAACTAAAATTTATGAAAGACTCACTAAAAGTTGTTAATTATAACATTAATTATGTATTTTAATATCAAATTGGGAAAACATGGTGTTTAATAAATTTTATAAACAGGAACACTAACAAGTGTGAGGGTGTGTTTGTGTATGTGTATGTATGCAATTTATGTGTTAATATACTATTTTAAAAATTTGACAGAAAGCAGGAGAAACAGGAGTCTAAACAAGTCATTTGTATCAAACATTTTGCTATTATTTTAAGTTATTTCTTAGTGTTATGCTGTGAACACAGATGCTTTCTAGTCTATAGTTTCCATCTTTACAGATAAGAAAGTTAAGGTCTTGAGTACTGAAGTACTTTACTTGGTGATAAGCTTCAGTAAAGCAAAGGATGTCATTTCAGCTATATGAACACATCTGCTACAGAGTGTATTGATGAATTAATCAACAGTTGACTTGGCCAAGCACTATTTTGTAGATATTCACAAGATTTGCTTTGTTGAATAAAAACATTTGATCGGTCTGTTGTGTGAATACAAATGGATTTTTGAGAACATGAACATCAGTTTTATCTCTCAAAGAGGTAGCATTTGTTGTGCTGAAAAGCATCATTCTCTACTACTTATGGACTGTGTGACAGTGGAAGATCCCCTTAGTGTCTCTGATCTTTATTGTCCCTCTCTAAAATTTGAGATTCTTCATTCCCCAACCACTTCCTAACAGCATTGTAAAGCACAAGTAACATGAAACATAGATGTTTGCTGCCAGTATGTGGACAACATGTAAGACATAAGGCATACTTAGCACTCCTTTGTTTCACCAAGCTCCGTAACTCACTGTTCCCTAGTGAGGTGAATATAGGCTTTAGAAATATATCATCCTGAGTTAGACTTTTTGTTTGACATTCACTAGCTCGGTGTCCTGGGGGAGGCATTTCATTTTCTGAGCCTCATTTGCTTCATCTGTGAAATGACCACCATACACTGACAGAGTCATTGTGGGAATAATGCCTGATGAGAAATAGGCTCCCATCCTCTGCAGTTGATTAAGGTGGTAACCGAAAGAAAATCTCTCTGTAAGTTACCCAAAGACAAACTACCATCACTTCTTTTTTATTCTGTTTTTTTCTTTTTTTTTTCAAGCAGAAGCCAAGCAAATCCTGCTTTTGGTTTATAGCAATAACTGACCTCAAGGGATTTAAGCACATTTCTCACTTTTTAAGTTAGCTAAATTATCCTTTGAAAGCAAAGACCAGTTCACCACAGGTATTGGCTTCTCAGTTTTCATCAGGACCTTCTTCCCTTTCCCAACTATTGCTTATTAGCATTCAGTAATGATGTTTGAGAGAATAATGATATCATCAGTCATTGTGGGGGAAAATAGATAAAATTAAAAGGGATATAGTCAAGGATTCAAACTGCTGTCCTCTGTGAACACCTCACGTGACTGCAATTAGGTACAGATGGACAAATAGGTGACTAATTAGAATACCTATAAATGAGCAAACAAACCATTATCAATACTACCAACAGCAAATAATTCCCATATTACCTGCCATAACAATGTCATGTCTCTCTACTGAATATTTGATTTAAACAGTTAGCTGAATTAATTTGCATTACTCAAAGGGGATCAAAGGGGCTGAGTTGCATTATTTACTTATCAGCTGCCATCATTTACTATTTAGAATTATACATTATTCTTATTCTTAGAGGAACATAAATGAGACCTGCCTTAGAAAATTCTCACTACCACGTGCACATCTAACTCCATCTTAAAGGTGAACATTTCCTTGAGCCATTCTTGACACAAAAGATGGAAGAGTTGTGCGAAAATACTTTAGCTAAGGTACAACATGAGTATCATCTCTCTGATGAGAAAAGAAAACATAATTTAGTGTATCTCAAGGAGAGCACTATCAACATTGTGGAGGTGAGACAATTCTTTGTTTGAAGGACATCCCGACACATTGAAAGATGCTTAGCATGCTTGCTTTTGATGCTTTGGGACAGCTATAAAGTATCCCCTACATATCTAAAGGCTGTCTAGAAGATGTTAGGGTCTTTGGTTGAGATCTACTGGGATAAAGCAAACGGGGGCTCATCTGGACTCTTAGAGACAGTCTTTTGAATCTGAAGGATCTGGATTTGACCCTTGACCACATGCAATAATTAGCTCCGTTATCCTGGTCATTTGATGTCTCTGAGCCTCAATTTTACCTACAAGAAGGGGTCAATAATATCTTCTTAAAAGATTAAGAAATTAAGGTTGGTAAATATTTTTATAATGCTTGGTAGGGAAGAAGTGCTCATTTAAAAGACACGTAATTTGTACAGACTTGGACAAAAGTGTATTTAGTAAAAACATATATGGGTGCAAGGGAGAAAAAAGGTAACAAGTGCAGTCAGTAGTGATGGTAGTAATAGTCATGGAAAAAGCACTGCTGGTGATGGTTGTAGTGCCTACAGGAGACGCAGCAAGTTAGGTGTTTATGATGCTACTTAGAGTGACAGGTATACTAAAAGAGTTGCAATTCTAGAGCCACTGTGTCCTGCCTACGTTATTTGCACCAATTCTTTATCCTCCCTATGCTTCAATTTCCTTATGTAAAAGGAAGATGATGTGCATACCTTAATAGATTGTTGTTAAAAATAAATATAATGGTCACAGTGAATTGGGCTTAGAGTAGTCTGAGAATTCAGTATAAATGGAAGGATAGGAAAAGATCACTTGACTCTTGCTTCTATAATGTTGAGTGTTTTTAGTTTGAGTTGCCATTGTCCTGCTGGCTTCCCAGAAAAGCAGTTGACCAGTCACTTTCTCACCAAAGCTATGTCAGGATGGCTCAGTTGAAGGTGCAGTTGTTCTCTGATAATTAGATCTGACTCAGTCTTCACTTGCAGGAGAGTTTAATATTTCAGACATATTTTAGATTCCAGTCAATGTAACTAGGTCTCAGTACACCAAAGAGCCATGATTATAATAAGGCCTTCTCTAAAATGCAGTACAGCAACATGAAGCCTATAGAGTCTGTGTGAATTTCTAAAGGAGAAAAAATCAAACTCTTAATAGTTGAGGTTCAGCACACCCAAAGATAACCCATGTCTCCATTTATAAACTAAATAGTCAGAGTGTTTATAATGTTAAGCACCTCAGGACTAATGAAGTATGTAAATCACTTAGATGAAAGGTAGTTATTTGTTAATTTTGCCTCCTGAGGATAAGGTTTGTGTGCTTTGTTTTGATTTTCTGTGTAATCCTCAAACTTTGTGTTCTGACATGAATTTCAAAAGACAAACTGGGAATTGATTTTTTCAAATGAGAATTTAGGCTGTTATCTGGTTATGTTATACTAAATCTCCAAAACCTACTCACAAATGTGTTATTGACGATCACCATATTATGATGCTATTCAGAAAATATCAGTGTTAACAGATAGAGATGTGATGCCTTAGAATGCACTGGATTTCTTCTAATATGAAGGGAGTTATCTGTATGGTGTATTGACACGTATTTCAAAAGGGGAATTTCATTCCTATTCACATTCCATTCATTTACTTATTAACTGACTACATGACTCAAGCCACGTGACTGCTAGCCTGGCCATGTTGAAGGTATGGACATAAATGAAACTATTTATACCTACAGAGTAGTTTGGAAGAATCACTTATTTGGTAAATGTTCTAGCCTTGGGGAAAAAGCAATAGAGAAAGGAAATAGCAGGTGCTACAAAATAGAGAGAGCTAGGACATGGGTGGTGACGACTTAACCTAAGTCTTGCAGCATTAATTATATAAATAACTCAGAAAATCAGACAATTTATAAATCAAGGTCCAATCTTTCTAGACTTGTTTGTACATCTAGTCTTATTAAACAACATACCATGAGCATTGTTTAGTAAGGATGTGGAAAAATGTAGCCTTACCAATTACAGACAGTCCTGTTCACCCTCCCATGCTCTAGCTATGTGGCCATAGGCAGAGTTTTTGTACTTTCCTTAGTTATAGTTTTTGTGTCTGTTCAATGGAAGGGATGAAACTCTTACCCCTCTGAGTTGTTATGAAGTTTAAATGCTATAATTCCAATAAGAAGGAATGACAATAAAAAATACTAATTGTTAGCTATGATTTTCTTATGATCAACATTTTTTCTACTTTGTATTTTATCACAAAGACACGTTTTTCACTTTTAAATTATTGTTTATTGTATTTTGCTTGTTTGAAATGCAGGTATTTCTTTAATTCTGTTAAAACCCAATTAAAATCCACAGTCTTAAAATGTTACCTCCTCTTCAATTCCTTCCAGATTTCTTTCAAATGTATACACGTAATATGATCACTTGGGACTATGTTACTTTTTTCCTTCCCCAAAACAGTATCCACTGTGGACCACCATGTATCTTATTACTCAGTGTAGACCTCAATACAAAATACTGGTTGGAAAATGAACTCTCGATATTAATTTGTTGAAATAAATTAAGCCATAGACAGATGGCTTTGTTCATTCAGATTTGTGCATTCTGCATTTTCATGGATTATACATCAAGACCCTCTAAATCATTTCTCTGTACCAACTGCAAACTGCATCATTTTAGGAAGAGCATTTCGATCCATCCAACAGTGGCGTTACCAACTAGCCAGCAGTTCAGTTTATATGCAGCACCGCTTCTGCTTGTATAGCGATATCCGTTTGTGGAAATATTTTCATATTTTATTCACTTTGCCTTTATTACTCTACACAAATGGATAGAACAGATAAAAATGAAATTTCTGAGGCTGGTGAGGAGAAGCTTCTGTTTCATAAACTCAATACAGTTAAGGCAAGATGGAGATAACTAGGCTTGCCTCAACTTTAGTTTCTGTTGGGCGCTGTGTCCTTAGGCCTAATCAACTGTAAGTTCAATTACAAAGGAAGAGGATTAAACTGAAGTGCAAAAAGCTAGAAATAAAACATTAAACAATGTGCATAAAAGATAAGCCACCATTTTGGATTTTGTAATCGGTTTTAGCAAATTGGGAATGGAATACCTATTAGAATCTGTAAATCTTTTGTTTGGCTTTTGAACATTATTCCTAATATGAAGGTTGAAGATTGCTTAATATTTTAATCCTTTTTATAAAACAACAAATTGAACTGATGAAAACTTTAAGTTGCCAAAAGTTAAAGGTATAAAGAATACGTTACATCCTCAAATTCTACTTCACCTCATATTATTCTAAGTATCATCTTTAACAATTGTATATAGAAATTTTTAGTTAGTAACACTGTTTTGTAAACCATTTAACTGTGTTCTAAGTGCATCTTAGTATAAATAGAAAAATAAATAAAACTCAGAAAGTTTTAATTGAATATAGATTATAAACATTAACTCAAATGTCATTTGCATTTTAAGATATATGGTTATCAATAAATTCAGTATCTTTGTATTTCTGCAGCATCTTTTTTATTAATATGCACATCCTAATAAAGAATTCTGGACAGTCTTTGGAGGAGAAGTTGCATTTCATTCATAGATCTTGCTATTCAAAAGCGTGTATTATCTAAACTTGGGATATGGGAGGTAGTTGTTTTACGGGATACTAGTGTTTCGTATATTTTAATGTGGATGTGAATAACCTGGGAATCTTTTTTTGAGGGTGGATTCTGATTTTGTAGATCTGGGATGAAGCCTGAGTGAGATTCGGCACTGCTAACAAGATTTCAGGTGTTGTTGCTGTTGCTGGTAATGATATGGATCATACATTAACAGCTATTCAATAGAGTATCAAATATACAGTCAGAAAATTGGCTTAAAGCATTGGAACTATAATTGTCAAGTATAGAAACTAGGCGCCACCACCCATCTCCCAGCTCTTTTGTTATCACTCTAGTCCAGTACACCACACATGCTGTGTAATCTCGTCATTGTTTTCTCTGCCTCTGAACTTGCCTCTCTCCAGCCCACTCCCACCTTACATTAAAACTAATTATTCTTATTTAAATTTCTTTCCTATTTATTTTTTACTGAAGTAACATGTTGACATACAACATTGTGTTAGTCTCAGGTGTACAGCATAGCTACCCAACAATATCTCTACCCAATTTATATATTTTATGCACTGATGACCACAAGTCTAATAACATTTCTGTCATCATACGAATTAGTTACAATATTGTTTACTATACACCTATGCTATACTTTATATTTGCCTAATTTATATATTTTGCAACTGGAAGTTTGTATGTCTTGATCCAGTTCATCTATTTCACCCAAACTCCTACCTCTTTTTCCTCTGCAGATCACCAGATTGTTCCTGTATCTAGGAATCCATTATTGTTTTGTTTTATTCATTTATTTATTTGTGTTTTTTAGATTTCACCTGTAAATGAAATTATATAGTATCTGTCTTTGTCTGATTTACTTCACTTTGTATAATATCCCTTAGGTCCATCCATGTTATCGCAGATGGCAAGATTTTATTCTTTTTTTAAGTCTATGTAATATCCCATTGTATATTTATAACACATCTTCCTTATCCACTCATCTATCAGTGGACACATGGATTGTTTCTATTATATCTTCACTTTTGTAAATATGCTTCAGTGAATGTAGGGGTGCTTGTATTTTTTTAATTATTGTTTTTGTTTCTTTTAGATAATACTCAGGAGTGAAATTACTGGATGGATTATATGGTGGTTCTATTTTTAATTTTTTAAAAAATCTCCATTGTTTTCAATAATGGCTACATCAATACATTTTCACAACAGTTCATGAGGGTTCCCTTTTCTCCACATCTTTATCAGCACTCGTTATTTGTTGTTTTTTTATGATAGCCATTCTGACCGATGCACAGTGACAATAACTCATTGTGGTTTTGATTCACATTCCTCCCATAATTAGTGATGCTGAGCATCTCTGTTGTGTCTGTTTACCATCTCTGTGTCCTCCATGGAAAAATGTCTCTTTAGGTCCTCTGCTCATTGTGTTTAATTGAGTTGTTTATGCTTTTTATATTTAACTGTGTGAGTTACTTAAGTATTTTGTTGGTGATTTTCGTCACTGTGTGAAAACTTCTCAGTTTGATGTAGTCCCATTTGTGTATATTTGCCTTTGTCATCCTTGCCAGAATAAACAGACCAAGACATATTTCTATGATGATGCGAAAGAGATATTTGCTTATATTTTCTTCTAAGAGTTTTATGATTTTAGGTATTACAATATTACATGTAATCATTTGATCCATATTGAGTTTATTTTTACATGTGTACGAATGTAGTCCACTTTCCTTCTTTTTCATGTACCTATCCAGTTTTCTCAACACCATTTTTTGAAGAGATGGTCATCGGTACTGTGTATTCTTGGCTCTGTTGTTATAAATTCATTGACTGTCAAGTGTGGGTTTATTTCTGGACTCTCTCCTATTTTACTGATCTGTTTGTCTGCTTTTGTGCCAATACCATACAGCTTTGATTACAATAGCTTTGTAGTATAGTTTGAAATATGAGATTATGATACTTAATAGCTTTTTTAAAAATCTATTTTAAGATTGCTATGGATATTATTTTTTCTAGTTGCAAATAGCCTCCTCATTTTCAGTTCTGTGAAAAATGTCATTGGTACCTGGTAAGAATTGCATTCAACCTTTACGTTGCTTTGAGTAATATAGGCATCTTAACAATATTAATCATTCCTATCCATGAGCAAGGGTTTATCTTTCCACTTATCTGTGTCATCCTCAAATTTTTTCATCAATATTTTATTGTTTTCAGGATGCAAGTCTTTTACTTCATTAAGTTTAATTGCAATGCATTTTATTCTTTCTATGCAGTTGTCAATGGGATTATTTTATTACTTTTTTTTGTTGTTGCTGCTGTCTGATAGTTTGTTAGAATACAAATCCTACCTTATTTCTGTGAACTAATTTTCTGTCATGAAACTTTGCAGAATTTATTAGTTCTAATCATTATTTTGGGAAACTCTTTGTTTATCCTTTTCAATTCCAAATGATAATCTTTCTGAGCAGAGTATCCTAATTTTTTAAGTTTTGTTTTGTTTTGTTTTTGTTGCTGTTGTTGTTGTCTTTGGTTGTTTGTGTGTTTATTTTTATCACTTTGAATGTAGATATGCCAGTTTTTGTGGCCTATGAAGTTTCTGTGGAAATATCAGTTTATAGTTTATGGAGATCCCTTATACATAACTAATTTTCTCTTGCTGCTTTGAGTTTCTCTCTTTCTCTTTCACTTTTGAAATTTTAATCCCAGTGTCTTGGTGAGAGTTTCTTTGGGTTCATCTTCTTTTGGAATCTTGGTGCTTCTTAGACTTGGATGTATTTTTCCTTCCCCAGATTACAGATGATTTCAGCCATTATTTCTTCAAATAGGTTTTCTGTCTCTTTGATTATTTAATCTATTTTTGTCAGCTATGTAATGTGAATGTTAGTCATCTTGATGTTGTTCCAGAGGTCCCTTAAACTAGCCTCATTTTTTTTTTTAAATCCTTGTGTTTTTTCTTTTCTTTTTTACCTTTTCATTTGGGTGATTTCCACTATCCTGTCTTCCAGATTGTTAATCCATTCTCCTAGACCCTCTAATCCACTGTCTGTTGTTGATTACCTCTAATGTATTCTCATTTCAATTGGCATATTCTTCAGATATGATTGGGGTTTATTTTATATTTCATTTCTTTTCTGTGGTTCTCACTTAATTCTTTATTTCCTCTCCTGAGTTTGTTAAGCATCTCTATGTCTATCACTTTGAGCTCTTTACCTGGTAAACTATTTCCATTTTTTTTCCTGAGTTTTTATTTTGTTCTTTTATTCAAGAAGGTTTTACTTCGTCTTGTCACTTTGCGTTAACACTGTGTTTATTTCTATGTAGTAAGTGTGTCAGCTATGCTTCTGGTCTTTAAAAAAAGTCTTTATGTAGAGTCCCTTTGAGTCCTGTGTTGCAATACTCCTAGTCCCCAGAGCCAGATGCTCCAGGGGTATCTCCTGTGTGGATTGCATGTGCCCTCTTTTGTGGCTGGTCCTTCATTGTTGAATGGGTGGGTGAAGTTTGCCCCCAGGCCAGCTGGCTGGTCATCACTGCATGTAGGCCCAAGTTATCCCTGATGTAGGGTTCATTCCTCTGAAGGGGAGACTATTTGTAGGGGCACTGATGTTGGCCGGTGCCACCTGCTGTGAAGAGCAGGGTGGGAGCTGCTTTGTAGGGGCCAGCCAGTACGGGCAGGTTCAGCTGGGCAGGTTCAGCAGGACAGTTCTGGGCTGGAGCATGTGATTTTAACTACTTTGATAGAGAATGGGAGAAATGGCATCTTCAAGCACTGGGCCAGCTACATAGAAGAAGAAAGAGTTAAAAAAAAAAAAAAGTGTCCACCAGTGCATCTGTTCTCAGAGAAAGTTCTACCAGATCCCTGCCGCTCTGGCACATATACATCTTCAAGTTGGTCAGTGGATCTTCTTTATGACTCAGGTATTTTTCAGTCTGCTGCTTCTGTGCAGAGACCAGGAGCAAGTGAGTCTGTGGAGTAAGTCTGTGCGTAAGTCCTTCAAGAGCCATCTCAGTCTCCCACAGCCTTCCAGCTCTCCCAGACAGAAGACCTCTTGGTTTTCAAAGCCTAGCATTTTTAAGGGGGTTTATCTGCCTGGTGTCGTTTCCTCGGCTTGGTAGCCCAGTGTGGGGTTTGACCCCCGTGTTCTCAGCAGGGACCTCTGTGGTTGTCGAGACGTTCCTCCTGCTGGTGGATCATCACCCTGAAGATCTGGGTTCTGACTCTACTGCATCTCTGCCCCTCCACTGTCATTATGTGGCCCTTACTTTATATTTTTAGTTGTAGAAAATCTTTTCTGCTGGTCTTCAGATTATTCTCAGAGATGTTGTTCTATGTATGAATGTAGCATGGCCGTCTCAGTGGGACGAAGTGAGCTCAGAATCTTTATACTCTGCTGTCTTGATTGGGATTCCAAAGTAATATTTTTAAAAACTCTAATCTGTTCTATCACTTCCTACAATTCTCTTAACAGTTTTGAATGGATGTCCTCAAAGATAAACTTCTGAATGATTAATATAGCCCTTTAAACACACAAAGACCCCCTGTCTATGTTTCTTACTTCACCTACTTCTCCATTCCCATTGTTCATTAGGTTTTGTTTATATGGGCATTCCCTTTGGATAAGCGTAATCCCCAGGCCAGCAGAAATACATAACCTGGACATTATTTAGAAATGCAAATGCCCAGATCCCTTCACCTATAGGACAGGGACTCTCCTATAAATGCAGGAATGATCAGTTTTGTTTCTTTCTGATTCTCCAATAGCCAGAATGCTATCTGGTACACTGTAGGTTCCCAAAGAAAAAAGGTTTGAATGAACGAAAGAATAAATCACTGTAAATTCTGTATTATCCATTTTCATTATTTGTTCAAGAGACAAAATATTTCCCCTTAGGTTTATTCACTGATAGACATATATTAATAAAATATAAATCAGAATGCCTTCTTTAAAGACATTCAAATTTTGAAAGAATTTTCTATCATTCTCTCAATTATGTCTAAGCTATTTGTTTTACTAAAACAATTACTATTCACAACATTGTTCATTAATTCACTCACATATATAATATTGGATATTTACTAACACCATTGCTTCTACTTGGAATATTTCCTCCTCAATCTGTAGAGCTATCTTCTACATATTCTTATAGCTTTTACTGATTGGATCTGAGAGTTATCTCATTCTAGTTTCTAGTTTACCTTAAATTTTCTTCTTTAAAAGCATTTATGATGTTGAAAAATAAGTGTTTTTTTATTTTAAAAGTAGTATAAGTTTTTTATAGTAAATTTCAAAAAATACTTTTAACCTTTTAATTGGAACGAGAAACTAAGTCCCTACTGTAATGATTCACTTTCATGATTACATAAACTTTCAAACCCTTACATATTCTTTAAATTGCAAAAATTGCTGTAGTTTAGATAAATTTATCTGTCAGTTCCAAATTATGTACGTAAGATTTTTATGTTAGCCAGTTGATACTGTCCTATTAACATAAAATTTTCCTAATGTATTATAAAAGCATGTATTTAACTAAATGTATTGTGTAACATTTTTAAAAAGTAATGGCACAAATCATTTGGATGTAAAATTTTATTGAAATTAGGTAACTCAGTAAGTATTCAGTTCCATAAGAACATTTGATCTATAGCAGAGTTCTTGTGTATTCTCTGAGTCACTTTCAGCTATGCTGTCAAGGGAATATCTAAACGTACACAGATATTTCCTCTTGCTATTGTAGAACCAATTACATTAATTTGTCAGAAATAACATTGTCTACGGCTCACACTGTGGACTAGATTAGATCCTCTCTGAATCTTCTTTGGTTTCACTCTGTAATGTATAGCACTTTGAATTTTAGTGGTAAGAACTGCAGCTTTTCTTTGCTTATGTAAAAATGGATAATGAGTACTTCCAAGTTACAGAGCTTATTCAGAAACCTGCGTTTACTTTGGGAGGCTCCTGCTTACGTTCCTGACACTTTAGTATAATTTAGGATAGGAAGAAATTGAAAGAATATAGAGATTATTTTGCATTACGTGTATAGCTCTAACATAGAGAATTTTTCCAGGGTCCCATCAGGAAGAAGAAATTTCTATGTGGAGACAAGATGGTACATAATAGGAAAAGGAATTGTAGTGTGATGAAAGAACTTAACTGTTTTACATACTATATTTCATAATGCCAAATTTATCATTTCAAAGGGTGAACATTTATCAGGATTCCTCTAAAACCCACACCATACAGGTCTAGCACTGACGTTTATACAGTACCATGTATGAAATAGATAGCTTGTGGTAAGCTGCCGTGTATACCACAGGGAGTTCAGCTCAGTGATCTGTGATTACCTAGAGGAGTGTAATGGGGGAGTGTGGAATAGGGGGATTGGGGAGGGGGCTCAAGAAGGAGAGGAATATATGTATACAGACAAATGATTCACAATGTTATACAGCCGAAAGCAACAGAACATTGTAAAGCAATTATATTCTGACAAAAAATAAAACAGGTCTTAGGTTTCTTAGAATATACGCATATATTTTTAAAGAAATTTTTATGTGTTTATCAGAATATAAGTATATACCTATATATAAGTTAATTAAAATATATATCTACATTCTAAAGTGCATATATGTTTAAATAATATATGTGAGGTTTCAATCTTTCACTATAGGCAAGAGTAAAGTATTGTAAAGCTTGTTGTCCAGGATGCTGTCCCTGAAGTCTGGCTGCACCAAAGTAGTACTTTGAAAATAAAAACAGATCTCTTTCAGCTTCATACTACACTTGATCTTAGCCAAGAGGCCGAGAAATATCAATAACCTCAGATATGCAGATGACACCATCCTTACGGCAGAAAGTAAAGAGGAACTACAAAGCCTCTTGATGAAAGTGAAAGAGGAGAGCGAAAAAGTTGGCTTAAAGCTCAACATTCAGAAAACGAAGATGATGGAATCTGGTCCCATCACTTCGTGGGAAATAGATGGGGAACCAGTGGAAACAGTGTCAGACTTTATTTTTTGGGGCTCCAAAATCACTGCAGATGGTGACTGCAGCCATGAAATTAAAAGACCCTTACTCCTTGGAAGAAAAGTTATGACCAACCTAGATAGTATATTCAAAAGCAGAGACATTACTTTGCTGATTAAGGTCGGTCTAGTCAAGGCTATGGTTTTCCAGTGGTCATGTATGGATGTGAGAGTTGGACTGTGAAGAAGGCTGAGCACCAAAGAATTGATTCTTTTGAACTGTGGTGTTAGAGAAGACTCTTGAGAGTCCCTTGGACTGCAAGGAGATCCAACCAGTCCATTCTGAAGGAGATGAGCCCTGGGATTTCTTTGGAAGGAATGATGCTACAGCTGAAGCTCCAGTACTTGGCCACCTCATGTGAAGAGTTGACTCATCGGAAAAAACTCTGATGCTGGGAGTGATTGGGGGCAGGAGGAGAAGGGGGCAACCGAGAATGAGATGGCTGGATGGCATCACGTAGTCAATGGACGTGAGTCTGAGTGAACTCCGGGAGCTGGTGATGGACAGGGAGGCCTGGTGTGCTGCGATTCATGGGGTCGCAAAGAGTCGGACATGACTGAGCAACTGAACTGAACTGAACTGAACTTCAGTTTCGTAGATTTAGTACGCATGTGTCTCTGTTTTTTTTTTTTTTTTTTTTTTTTTTTTTCCACTGTTCTCTGTAGTTGACAAAGGAGATCCTATCTGGTATTATTGTGCAAAGAATATGGGAATGGGAATTAAAAGGACTGAATTTGACTACTGACTTTGCCATTAACCATCTACAGAGCTTAAACCATATCATGTCTTGTCTCAGGTTTCAGCTTCCCTATCTGCAATGCAGGAGGAGAACACCACTGAAATAAATAACATTAAAGCTCCTGATAATGTTCCCTTTCTATGATTCCTTGTAATGAGCACTGACAACTCTTGCCTGTTGTCTCTTAGAAAATAATCCAACCTAACACTAATCCCAAGTAATATAAAATCCGAACTATATTTAAATAATAATTGAACTATGTCTTCACTTAGAAACAGTTCAAGAAAAAAAAAAGTTATATGCTGCCACTGCCAATTTAAACAGAACATTTTTAAGATCACCACTCTAATTGGCATTGTTTATAAAGCTTTTGTTGTTCACGTGCTCAGTCATGTCTGACTGTTTGCAACCCCATGGACTGCAGCACACCAGGCTTCTCTGTCCTTCAGCATCTCTCAGAGCTTGCTCAAACTCATATCCATTGAGTGGGCAATTGCCATCCAGCCATCTAGTCCTCTGTCGTCCCCTTCTCCTCTTGCTTTCAATCTTTCCCAGCATTGGGGTATTTTCCAATGAGTCAGCTCTTCACATCACGTGGCCAGACTATTGGAACGTCAGCTTCAGCATCAGTCCTTCCAGTGATTATTCAGGACTGATTTCCTTTAGGATTGATTGGTTAGACCTCCAAGAGTCTTCTCCAAGACCACAGTACAAAAGCACCAATCCTTCAGCACTCAGCCTTCTATATGGTCCAACTCTCACAGCCAAACATGACTACTGCAAAAAAAACCATAGCTTTGACTAGATGAACATTTTTTCAGCAAAGTAATGTCTCTGCTTTTTAATATGCTGTCTAGGTTGGTCATGGCTTTTCTTCTAAGGAGCAAATTTCTTTAATTTCATGGCTGCAGTGACTTTCTGCAGTGATTTTGGAGTCCAAGAAAATAAAATCTGTTACTGTTTCCATTATTTCCTTATCTGTGTGCCATGAAGTGATGGATCTGGATGCCATGATCTTCAGTTCACTACAGTTCAGTGGCTCAGTCGTGTCCGACTCTTTGCGACCCCATGAGTCACAGCACACCAGGCCTCCCTGTCCATCACCAGCTCCCGGAGTTCACTCAGACTCATGTCCATTGAGTCCGTGATGCCATCCTGCCATCTCATCCTCGGTCGTCACCTTCTCCTCCTGACCCCAATCCCTCCCAGCATCAGAGTCTTTTCCAATGAGTCAACTCTTCGCATGAGGTGGCCAAAGTACAGGAGTTTCAGCTTTAGCATCATTCCTTCCAAAGAACACCCAGGACTAATCTCCTTCAGAATGGACTGGTTGGATCTCCTTGCAGTCCAAGGGACTCTCAAGAGTCTTCTCTAACACAACAGTGCAAAAGCATCAATTCTTTGGTGCTCAGCCTTCTTCACAGTCCAACTCTCACATCCATACATGACCACAGGAAAAACCATAGCCTTGACTAGACAGATCTTTGTTGGCAAAGTAATGTCTCCGCTTTTGAATATATTATCTAGGTTGGTCATAACTTTTCTTCCAAGGAGTAAGTGTCTTTTAATTTCATGGCTGCAGTCACCATCTGCAGTGATTTTGGAGCCCAAAAAAATAAAGTCTGACACTGTTTCCACTGTTTCCCCATCTATTTCCCATGAAGTGATGGGACCGGATGCCATGATCTTCGTTTTCTGAATGTTGAGCTTTAAGCCAACTTTTTCACTCTCCTCTTTTACTTTCATCAAGAGGCTTTTTAGCTCCTCTTCACTTTCTGTCATAAGGGTGGTGTCATCTGAATATCTGAAGTTATTGATATTTCTCCTGACAATCTTGATTCCAGCTTGTGTTTCTTCCAGCCCAGTGTTTCTCATGATGTACTCTGCATAGAAGTTAAATAAGCAGGGTGACAATACACAGCCTTGACATACTCCTTTTCCTATTTGGAACCAGTCTGTTGTTCCATGTCCAGTTCTAACTGTTGCTTCCTGACCTGCATACAGATTTCTCAAGAGGCAGGTCAGGCGGTCTGGTATACCCATCTCTATGCCATGATCTTAAGTTTTCTGAATGTTGAGCTTTAAGACAACTTTTTAACTCCCCTCTTTCACTTTCATCAAGAGGCTCTTTAGTTCTTCTTCACTTTCTGCCATAAAGGTGGTGTCATCTGACTGTCTGCGGCTATTGATATTTCTCCTGGAAATCTTGATCCCAGCTGTGCTTCTTCCAGCCCAGCATTTTGCGTGATGTACTCTGCATATAAGTTAAATAAACAATATACAGCCTTGATGTACTCCTTTTGCAATTTGGAACCAGTCTGTTGTTCCGTGTCTGGTTCTACTGTTGCTTCTTGACCTGCATACAGATTTCTCAGGGAGCAAGTAAGGTGTTCTGATATTCCCATTTCTTTAACAATTTTCCACAGTTTGTTGTAATTCACACAGTCAAAGGCTTTGGCATAGTCAATAAAGCAGAAGTAGATGTTTCTCTAGAGCTCTTGCTTTTTTGATGATTCAACGGATGCTGGAAATTTGATCTCTGGTTCCTCTGCTTTTTCTAAAACCAGCTTGAACATCTGAAAGTTCTCAGCTCACATACTGTCGAAGACTGGCTTGGAGAATTTTTAGCATTACTTTGGTAGTGCGTGAATTGAGTGCAATTGTGCGGTAGTTTGAACATTCTTTGGCATTGCATTTCTTTATTGGAATGAAAAATGACCCTTTCCAGGCCTGTGGCCACTACTGAGTTTTCCAAATTTGCTGGCATGTTGAGTACAGCACTTTAACAGCATTGTTTCAGGATTTGAAATACCTCAGCTGGAATTCCATCACCTCCCCTATCTTTGTTCATACTAATGTTCCCTAAGGCCCATTTGACTTTGCCCTTCAAGATGTCTGGCTCCTGGTGAGTGATCACACCATTGTGGTCAAGATGTTTTTGTATAGTTCTTCAGTGTATTCTCGCCATTTCTTAATATTGTCAACTTCTGCTAGGTCCATCCTGTTTATTTATTATGCCCATCTTTCATGAAATGTTCTCTTGGTATCTGTTTCTCTTAAAGAAATCTCTAGTCTTTCCCATTCTATTGTTTTCCTCTATTTCTTTGCACTGATCACAGAGGAAGGCTTTCTATCTCTCCTTGCTATTCTTTGGAACTCTGCATTCAGATGGGTATATCTTTCCTTTTCACCTTTGCCTCTTACTTCTCTTCTTTTCTCAGCTATTAGTAAGGCCTCTTCAGACCACCATTTTGCCTTTTTGGATTTCTTTTTCTAGGGGTGGTTTTGATCATCGCCTGCTATACAATGTTTGAACCTCCATCCATAGTTCTTCAGGCACTCTGTCTATCAGATCTATTCTCTTGAATCTGTTTGTCACTTCCACTGTATAATCATAAGGGATTAGATTTTAGCACTGTAAAATTGAATAAGTTAGTGCCTGTTTAGCATTGTAATAGTTTTTGTACATTGTTGCTGTTGTTGTTTTAGTCTTGTCTGACTAAAGTTGAGTCCGACTCTTTGTGACTCCATGGGCAATCGCCCACCAGGCTCTTCTCTCCATGGGATTCCCCAGGCAAGAATGCTGGAGTGGGTTCCTATTTCCTTCTCCAGGGGATCTTCCCATCGAGGAGTTGAACCTGGGCTTCCTACTTTAGCAGATAGATTCTTTATCACTGTGTCACCTAGGAAGCCCACTTGGCACATATTATCATCCTAATAAATTATATTCCTGATAGGTTGTGAATGATATGAATAAGCTAAATTTAGTATATAAACTACAGAATACTGCAAGTCCTCAAAAATGCAAGTTTTTTTTTTTTTTTTTCACCTATACGGTCCTTAAGGACTGCCCAGGTGACACTAGTGATAAAGAATTCTCTGTATGCAAGACAGCAAAAAAGACACAGATGTGTATAGTGGACTTTGGGACTCAGAGGGAGAGGGAGAGGGTGGGATGATTTGGGAGAATGACGTTGAAATATGTATACTATCATGTAAGAATTGAATCGCCAGTCTATGCCTGATGCAGGATACAGCATGCTTGGGGCTGGTGCATGGGGATGACCCAGAGGGATGTTGTGGGGAGGGAGGTGGGAGGGGGGTTCATGTTGGGATCGCATGTACACCCATGGTGGATTCAGGTCAATGTATGTCGAAACCAATACAGTATTGTAAAGTAAAATGAAGTAAAAATATTAAAAAAAAAAAAAAAAAGAATTCTCCTGCCAATGCAGGAGACATAAGAGGTGTGAGTTTGATCCCTGGGTCAGAAAGATCCCCTGGAGGAGGTCTTGGCCACACACTCCAGTATGCTCGCCTAGAGAATCCCATGAACAGAGGAGCCTGGCTGGCTACAGTCCAAGGGGTCACTTCAGTCATGTCTAACTCTTTGTGAAGCAATGGACTGTAGTGTCTAAATATTTGTTGTTGTTCAGTCATGCATAGGGTCCTTATCAACCTCCAGGGATCCATGTCACTTTTTGGCTATGCTTGGTTTCTTCTACAACCAATAAATCCTATCTTACGAGTGGCTGAGCTTCAGTAATGGACAGATGAATCAGTCTGAAGATTAAACATTATGTTAAACATGGTGGATCGGGGGGAGCCCAACAGATGAAGGTAAAATAGCAAACCGTATTTGGCGGCATATGCATGCATGTACGGGTCCACAGTCGCTCAGTTGTGTCTGACTCTTTGCAACTTCATGGACTGCAGATTCTCTGTCTCTGGGATTATTCCAGTAAGAATGCTGGTGTGGGTCACCATTTCCTTCTCCAGGGGCTCTTCAAAAGCCAGGGATCAAACCTGCATTGTCTCCTGCATTGTCAGGCTTATTCATATACCATTGAGCCATCTGGGAAGCCCCTTGATAGTGTATATATACATATACACTATATATAGTAGATAGTATATTATATACTATAAATATATAAAGAACTTTGTTCTTTAAGGAGCCTCCATAATGCTTTCCAGAGAGGCTGCACCAGTTTACATTCCTACATACTGTGTAGGAGATGTCCCTTTACTCCACACCCTCTCCAGCATTTATTATTTATAGACATTTTAATGATGACCACTCTGAATGGTGTGAGATGATAACTCACTGTGGTTTTGATGTTCATTTCTCTATTAATTAACAATGATAAACATCTTTTCATGGGCCTATTGGCCATCTATATGTCTCCTTTGGAGAAATCTCTGTTTAGGTCTTCTGCCCATTTTTATCAGCTTGTTTTGGTTTTATTGGCTTGGACTGGTTTTTCTTTTGTTGTTTGTTGAGTTGTATAAGATGTTCATATATTTTGGAAGTATAGCCCTTGTGGGTTGCATCATTTGCAAATATTTTCTCTCAGTCTATAGGTTGTCTTTTCATTTTGTTTAATGATTTGCTTTGCTGTGTGAAAAGGTAAAGTTTTACTAGTTTCCATCTGTTTATTTTTGCTTTTATTTATCTTGCCTTAGGAGACTGACATAAAAAAATTGCTATGATTTATGTCAGAGAATGTCTTGCCTATGTTCTCTTCTAAGAGCTTTACGGTGTCATGTCTCATATCTAAGTGTTTAAGCCATCTTGAGTGTATTTTTGTCTGTGGTGTGAAGGAGTGTTCTAACTTCATTCATTTCCATGCTGCTGTCCAGCTTTCCCAACAGCAATTGCTAAAGAGACTGTCTTTTCTTCGTTATATATACTTGCTTTCTTTGTCAAAAATTGACTGTAGATCTGTGGGTTTATTTGGGCTTCTCTATTCTATGTGTGTTTTGTGCTAGTACCATGATGATTTGATTCCTGGAGCTTTGCAGTGTTGTCTGGTCTGCAAAGGTTAGGCCTGCCTCTCTGTTCTTTTACCTTCAGATTGCTTTGGCAGTTTTGGACCTTTTATGTTTCTATATAAAATTTAGGATTATTTGTTTTAGTTCTGTGAAAAATGGCATTGACATTTTGATAGAGATCACACCAAACCTGTGGCATCACTGACTTGATGGACATGAGTTTGAGTAAGCTCCTGGAGTTGGTGATGGACAGGGAAGCTTGGTGTGCTGCAGTCCATGGGGTTGCAAAGAGTCGGATATGACTGAATGACTGAACTGAACATTAAACCTGTAGGTTGCTCTTAGTAAAATAGCCAATTTAACAGTATCAGTTCTTACTTCCCAAGAGCATAGGATATCTGTCTATCTGAATCATCTGCATTTATCTTTATTAATGCTTTATAGTTCTTAGCATGTAAGTCTATTACCACCTTGATCAAGTTTATTCCTAAATATTTCATTTTTGATGTACTTTTAAAAGATATTTTTTTACTCCCCCCTTCTGATATTTAACTGTTACTGTAAAAAAAAAAAAAAGCAACAGATTTCAGTATGTAATCTTGTGTCTGGCTACCTTGATAAATTCATTCATCAGTTCTAGTAGTTTTTGTGTGCAGTTTTCAGAATTTTCCATATATAATATTATGTCATCTGCATATGATGACACTTTTACCTCTTTCTTTCCAAATTGGATATGATTTCTTTTTCATGTCTGATTGTTGTCACTGGAACTTCCAACAATGTATTGAATAGAAACAATAGGAGTGGGCATCCTTGTCTTGTTCTAGATTTTAGTGGGAAGTCTTTCAGCTTTTCACCTTTGAGTATTATTCTGACTGTGTGTGTGTGTCATAAATAGCTTTTATTATATTGAGATATGTCCCCCCGTACTACTTTGATAAGAATTTTCATCATGAATGAATGCTGAATTTTAACAAATGCTTTTTCTGCATCTGCTGAGATCATCGTGTGTTTTTTTCTTTTCTTTTTTTGATGTGGTCACATTGGTTCATTTTGATATATTGAACCATCCTTTTAACCTGGAGATAGATCCAACCTGATACTGGTATATGCTGTTTTTTGTGTGTTGTTGAATTCAGTTTGCTATTATTGTTGATAATTTGCATCTATATTTCTTAAAGATATTGGCCTGTCATTTTCTCTTTTCATATTGTCAGTGGTTTTGGTATTAGGGTAATAATGACGGCTGCCTGGAATGACTTTGGGAATGCCTCTTCCTCTTCAGTGTCTTGGAAGAGTTTGAGAAGGATCAGTATAAGTTCTTTGTATGTTTGGTGGAATTCCCCAGTAAAGCCATCTGTTCCTGAATTTCTGTGTGCAGAGTTTCTGTTTGTTTTTTACAGGTTACCTTTGCTTCTGTAAAATAGTGACTGTTCTGTTCAAATTAACCAGGTCTTCTTGATTCAGTTTTGGTGAGCTGTGTGTTTCTAGAAACTTGTCCATTTCTTCTAAGTTTTCCAGTTTGTTGGCATATACTTGTTCATAGTATTTTCTTAAGACTTTTTTGTTTTTCTTCAGTATTAATTGGCATTTCTCCTCTTTCATTTCTCATTTTGTTTATTTGGGTAGTCTCTCTTCTTGGTGAGTCTGGACAGAGGTCTGTTGATTTTGTTTACCCTTACAAAGACCCATCTGTTGGTTTTGTTGTTTGTTTTTTCTATTTTTTTAATCTCTGTTTTAATTATTTTCTCTCTGATCTTTATTATATCCTTACTTCTGCTGACTTTAGCTTTTTTGTTTTTGCTTTTTGTTGTCATTGTTTTTCTCCTTTTTCTGATTGTTTTCGGTAGTACGTTAGGTTGTTAGTTGAGATTTTTCTTATTTTTGAGAAAGGCCTATATCTCTATGATCTTCCCTCTGAGGACTGCTTTTGATGTAGCATGTAGATTTTTGTATGGTTGTGTTTTCTTTGTGATTTGTCTCAAGATCTTTTTAAATTTCCCTTAATTTCATTATTGACCCACTGGATTTTTAGCAGCATGCTATTTAGTCTCCAAGTAACATATTTTTTTTCTCATTTATATTTCTGTGGTTGATTTCTACTTTCATGCTATTGTGGTCAGAAAAGATGCTTGATAATTTCTATCTTCATTAATTTGATAGCATCAGTATTTTTAACAGACTTCTCTCAGGTCAATGAATGAGGAAGGCAGAAAGATGGATGCTAAGACACCTGAGTTGGAGACACTTCTTTTATTGCTTTTCTATTCACTGTGCAACATTGTGAGCCAGTATATTAGTAAATTTTATTCCAATAGCCAGAATGCTTGCTAGATGTAGATGAAACCTCAACACAAAAGAAGAATGGAAACCTTGGAAGAGAAAAAGATATCTTAGAAATAGGAAAAATACATTTCAAAGTTGAATGATAAAATGTTGCTCATATTTAATATCATGGCCATTTAATAGTTTTGGAAAGGACATGACCTAAATTCCGCTCATTGACAGCTCCACAAAACCCTTGTTAATTTGATCAATACTATTGACTCTGCTTTCACCTAGGTGAAAGTATGAATCCAGGATGTCCTGTCACTCACCACAGTTTAAAAAAAAAAGAAACCTAATTGATACCATTGAAACTTTTAGGTGAAGACACAAAAATCCCACTTTTGGAGTCATGCTGAAGATTAAATGAAATAACACCTATGACCTTGCCTAACATAGTAACTCTTGCTTAGTTGGAAATATATCAAATTTAATTACATTTAATATTAGAACATCTATTTCCTGGACAATTCCATTTCACTCTTCAGTTCTCAGTTTTTCCATGTCTAAAATTAACTTTGGAGGTGAGATTATTTTTTAAATTTATCACAGCTCTTGTATTCTACTCTTTTATGCCTTCTTGGGATGTTATTTCCTATAAATATTTGCATGCTAAGAGAAACTACCACTGTTCTTATTTTTAAGAAATGTGGAATTGTAGAAATTCCAGATAACCTACCAGTGAATGGCAAGAGACCTGGAGGCCAATAGGGTACTGACAAGCAACTTTTAACATAACTTAATTTTTCTTACCAAACATTTTCATTGTCTTTGTGTCTATAAGAAAGTTGGAAAAGTAGGCAAGGGCCAGATGGCAAAGACTCTTGTATGCCATATGTAAACACTGAGAAATGACGTTTACTTTAGTCTACTGCTTTTACTATTGATTCTTTATCCTGCTTAAATTTGTTATGAGGCATTCAAACCATGCTCAGCTCCTGCTAAAGATATTCAGATTAAAGAACAAATAATGGAGTTGAAGAGTCCCTGCTATAAGTATATGGTCTCTAGAGAAGATAATTTTCATTAGAATTTCAGAGAAACAATGCCAGTGTCATGTCACAGGGCCCTAAAAAGACCTATCTGCCTGTTGCCCCCTGAGAGTTATATACCGAAAATATATAGGCACCTTTTTTACAGTTGAGTAAAATGTCATAGATGACCATTCTGTAAAATAAAAATCTAGAGACGGAATTATACCAGTCACTAATTCAGGTCTTGATGTAGATCATCCAGGCATAATTTGTAGGAAATATAACCAAATCTGTTGGAGTGATCCTGAAATAAAAGGATATTGGGTCAAAACTGGCATGATATCTAAAATAAAAATTTAAACTAAGGTTTACAATCTAAAACAGAAAAAAAAAACATTTAATTTTAGTTCATATCTTGGGTTAATAACTGATCTCTGCAACTTAGTATGTGACCTTGGTCGAGTCATATAATTTAACCCAACCATAATATGTGGACTTACTGCCATTTGGTTTATCTCCTTCACAGTTTATTTATTTTTTACTGAGAATCCAATGACATATATTAAAAACTCTCATAAACACTAAAATGTGATTTAAATGTATTCTTTAATTTTTACTTATGTTTTCTACAACACCAAAAATATGATTCAGTTTATATAGCTTTATTTATTATAGAAACTATTTCTTCAAAGCACCTTTGTGGTGGGAAGTAAAGTTAAGTCACTCAGTCATGTCCTACTCTTTACGGCCCCATGGACTGTAGCCCTCCAGGCTCCTCTGTCCATGGGATTCTCCAGGCAAGAATACAGGGATTGAACCCAGGTCTCCTGCATTGCAGGCAGACGCATTAACCTCTGAGCCACCAGGGAAGCCCCTGTTGTGGGACGTAAGGGACTAGAATATTGAGCAGGTAGCATTGTTACGCATAGCTATGAGTTCTTTGAATCACGTATGATTTTTACCTGCTGTGAGTCTATAGTTCATTAGCATTTTCAACTATGACCCTTTTGTTTACATTTCATAAGCAATACACATTCTGTCATGTCATTCATGAACTGCCACGACCCTAATAATTCTGATTAAGTATCCTTTCCAAATCATCTACAAAAAAGCCCCAAAACTTATTTTCCCATTTGCTCCTCAAGCACAAGGGGAAAAAGATTGATCCATTTAAGGCCAGAATAATGCTGTATTTGCCCCAACTCACAGATGAATAGGTCTGTAATGAAGTGCAATTTTCCCCAGAAAATAAACTCCAGTGAAAGGAGATCTGGGGTTACAGTGCATGCATTGCAGAGTAATAGTCACTTAAGTATTGAATGCAGCCAAAGGACAATTTGAAGACATGAAGGACATTCAAACAAGAAATGAAAAATCTGGCAAAGGTGAAAGGGGGTCCCCTGGAAGCTTTATTGGACAGTGATTGCAAGTGTAACATTGAAATAATGATTTGCTTCTGCAAGATGGAAGGGGCTGAAATCACAAAGCGCATCTTAGTTCATGTCTAGACAACTGTTATGTATAGATCATGGTCCCATGGGTGACCTCACAGGAGCTAAGGAAAAAAAAAAGAATTGATGAAAATAGAGAAGTTTTAAAATTAACAGCCCAGTACATAAAACTAAAGATCAAAACAAATTCAGCTTTCAGGTGATACACAAACTTAGGGTGTTCTAATGCTCTGAAAACACTTTATTTTCAGATCATTTATTCACATAACCTACATTTATTAAATACTCATCATGCAACAGGCACAGGAACTCTTTAGGGATAACAGGAAGGAAAATGAATGAGGTATCATCTTTGCTCATGGAACTTCAAATTAAGGATTAACCTGAGTGCAATGAAGTACATCATACATTGTTACTGAAATTACCAGAAGATTGACTCATAGTAAACTAACATTTTTGTAGGTCAAAATTTTTAAGTATTGGCAATTTTAAAAGTCTCAGTCTATTTTTATCATGCAACCTTTGTTTGAATGGTGGAAGACTTTTAAATAAATGTTCTTTGCTCTAAAATATTTTTTTAACTCACATAACCCACATTTCCTTCCCCTTTGATTTAAAAGTAAATTCATCCCCTTTGAAATTCCCCTAAGGCTCACTTAAAATCTCCAAATTAGTTTTGTGGTATATGGTATGCAACCGTATACTGAAGGATAAATATGGTGCAGTGTGCATGCTTGTGCACAGTCATGTCTGACTCTTTGCGACCCTGTGGGCTGCAGCCCACCAGGCTCCTCTGTCCATGGGATTTTCCAGGCAAGAATACTGGAGTGGGTTGCCATTTCCTTTTCCATAAGGTGCAGCATGGACTTCCAATTAATTACTCTTATCAGTATTCCTCATCAAGCACTTTTGATAGAGTCTGGGGATACCATAAATTCAGAGTAGCACCCTCATTCTTATACAGTTTTAGTCTGAGGAAAATCTGCAATGCTGTAAATTATAGTATATTCTGAAGTCATTCCATCCTTCCTTTGTCTTAGACTAAGACCTTCACTCTCCAACTGTTTGGATATATCTCTTATGCATTCCATAGCCTGTGGCTGGGTTGCCTCTAATCACTGAGCTATTTCTCTATTACAGTGGTATGTTACAGACCAGTAGCATTAGCACCACATGTGTATTCTTAAGAAATGCAAATAGTAAGTCCCGCCCCCAGACCTACTGAATAATAAATTCTGAGGTCGGGTCCCCATCATCCTGTCTAGTGCATCCTCCAGGTAATTCTCATGTAGCACTTGCTTGAGAACCACTGGTCAACAGCATGGTTCTCATTCTTGACTACATATTGGAATAAGTTGGAGAATATCAGCAAGTATTGATGCTGGATCCTGGTCCTAGTTGTCTTAATTGTATTGGTGGAGGTGTAGGAAGTTTTTGTTTTGTTTTGTTTTTATTAAGATCTCCTGTTGTGAACACCTAAGGTTGAAAAGCACTGCTCTACAAAGTTAATTGTTTGTTTGTTTGTTTCCCAATATGGCTACCTGTGAAGCCAGGCACTGGGCTTCTTATCTTGGGAGGTGCAGTTAAGAGGTATAGAAATGGGTCAGGGATTTTAGATAAACTGATTAACTGATCAATTTATCTTCATTGTCACAGACGTTGAGTGGATATTGGATGCCTGCTGATGACCATGAAATCTAGTATGGTTATCACTAGCAAATATAACCCTGGAACTCCCAAAGATGCAAACTAGCTGGTTAGGTAGCCAGCTATCGTCTATTTAGCTAGGGAGCTATCTTAGATTTACAGAGATAACATCTAAATTACTGAGTGGAGGAAATATTGGCAGAGCTGGAGGGAAGGGTGTATGAAGAATATCACACAAGGAGCGCATGTCCAACTACCTGAAGTGTATATAGCATTTGCCAAAGTGGGACTTAATTCCTTAGCTCTTTAGAGACTTGCCTTGTGACCCCAGACTACTCCTTTTCTTCAGAAGATCCTGGATCAATTTAACTCTTCTCTTTCCTCTTCACATCAGTCATCTCCAAGTCTTTGGTGCCCCCGTGGCCTCCCCTTCCTTTTGCATCTGGGAAATCCTCAGGTCTACATAATGGACCATTGCTATGGGCAACAACTATTTTCTCCTTTAACTGCTTAGATTTCTTGGAAAGGAAAGGAAGAAACTGATTCTAAGGTTGGAAGATATAACAAGCACATAATAGTGGTTTTGGCTCTGGATGAAAGTAAGATATCATCGAACAGTTGAGCGCTTCCAATAGTTCTGGGTCAGGTCGGGGCTGAAATCCACCCTACTTCTAAGAACCAGATGATATGCCAAGAGAGTAGAGTTGCACTGTGCAATGGTTAGGTGAGGGGTAAATGAAAGGAATTATTTCCCCTGTTTAATCAGGAAATACTGGGACTGAAAAGTGAGGGATGGCTTTTTCTTAATAAAAAGGCACCATTAGGGCTGGGGGAACTGGTGGTGTGTCACTGGTTTTCTTTCTGAATTTTGTGTTCTTTCTCAGAGGTGATAGTTGTTTGTTGTTCAATCACTAAATCAAGTCTGACTGTTTTTGACCTCATGGACTGCAATACACCAGGCTCCTCTGTCCTCCACTATCTCCAGGGTTTGCTTAAATTCATGTCCATTGAGTTGGAGGTATTGTCTAACCATCTCATCCTCTGCTGTTCTGTTCTTCTCCTGCCCTCAATCTTTCCCAGCACTGGGGTCTTTACCAAAGAGTTGGCTGTTTGCATCAGGTGGCCAAAGTATTAGAACCTCAGTTCTGTATCAGTCCTTGTAATGAATGTTCAGTGCTGGTTTCCTTTGGGATTAATTGGTTTGATCTTGGAATACAAGAGACTCTTAAGAGTCTTCTCTAGAACCACAATTTAAAGCATTGATTCTTTATCCCTCAGTGTACTTCATGTATCCATACATGGCTACTGGAAAAACTATAGCTTTGACTGTACAGACCTTTGTTGGCAAAGTGAAATCTATGGTTTTGGCTACACTATCTA
The DNA here is from genome assembly GCF_016772045.2 of Ovis aries. Taxonomy (NCBI): domain Eukaryota; kingdom Metazoa; phylum Chordata; class Mammalia; order Artiodactyla; family Bovidae; genus Ovis; species Ovis aries. The sequence continues at coordinate 12,648,553 of NC_056074.1, forward strand.
GATTTGTCATAGATTTTCTTCCAAAGAGCAAGCGTCTTTTAATTTCATGGCCGCAGTCACTGTCTGCAGTGATTTTGAAGCCCCAAGAAAATAAAATCTGTCACCACTTCCCCTTTTCTCCTTCTGTTTGCCAAGAAGTGACGAGACCAGATGTCATGATCTTGTTTTTTTTTGTGTTGTTTTTTACCATAGAGTTTCAAGCTAGATTTTTCAGTCTTATCTTTTACCTGCATCAAGAGACTCTTTGGTTCCTCTTAATTGCCTTCCATTAGAGTGATATCATCTGAATATCTGAGGTTGTTGATATTTTACCTAGTAATCTTGATTCCAATTTGAGCTTCATCCAGTCCAGTGTTTCATATGATATACTCTGCATGTAAGTAAAATAAGCAGGGTGAAAATATACAGGCTTGTCATACTCCTTTTCCAATTTTGAACCACTTAGTTGGTCCATGTCCGGTTCTGTTATTTTTTGACCTGCATACAGGTTTCTCACAAGACAACTAAGGTTGTCTGGTACTCCCATCTCTTTAAGAATTTTCCAGTTTGTTGTGATCTACATAGTCAAAGGCTTTAATGTAGTCAAGGAAGCAGAAGTAGTTTTTGTTTTTTTTTTCCTGGACTTTCCTTGCTTTCTCCATGATCCAGTTGTACAAAGGTTCAGTTCAGTTCACTCTCTGTCATGTCCAACTCTCTGTGACCCCATATAATTCCATGTCCAGTTCTAACTGTTGCTTCTTCATCTGCATGCAGATTTCTCAAGAGGCAGGTAAGGTAGTCTGGTATTCCCATCTCTTTCAGAATTTTCCACAGTTGATTGTGATCCACAAAGTCAAAGGCTTTGGCATAGTCAATAAAGCAGAAATAGATGTTTCTCTGGAACTCTCTTGCTTTTTTGATGATCCAGCGGATGTTGGCAATTTGATCTCTGGTTCCTCTGCCTTTTCTAAGATCAGTTTGAACATCTGGAATTTCACGGTTCACGTATTGCTGAAGCCTGGCTTGGAGAACTTTGAGCATTACTTTACTTGCATGTGAGATGAGTGCAATTGTGCGGTAGTTTCAGCATTCTTTGCCATTGCCTTTCTTTGGGATTGGAATGAAGACCTTTTCCAGTCCTGTGGCCACTGCTGAGTTTTCCAAATTTGCTGGCATATTGAGTGTAGCACTTTGACAGCATCATCTTTCAGGATTTGAAATAGCTCAATGGGAATTCTATCACCTCCACTAGCTTTGTTCATAGTGATGCTTTCTAAGGCCCACTTGACTTCATATTCCAGGATGTCTGGCTCTAGGTGAGTGATCACACCATCGTGATTATCTTGGTCATGATTATCTTGGTCAAAGATCTTTTTTGTACAGTTCTTCTGTGTATACTTCCCACATCTTCTTACAAAATAAGAGGTGGTGAGAAGATTAACCTTTGCTAACCTTCGTACAAAGGTTAACAGACTATAAATAAGCAGGCTTATCTGCACATGGGCTTCCCAGGTGGCCCTAGTGGTAAAGAACCAGATCACCAATGAAGGAGACATAAGAGACACAGGTGTGATTTCTGGGTCAGGAAGATCCCCTGGAGGAGGGCATGGCAACCCACTCCAGTGTTCTTGCCTGCAGAATCCCATGGACATAAGAGCCCGGTGGGCTTCAGTCCATAGTGTCGAAAGTCAGACATGACTGAAGCAACTTAGCACACATGCAGCTGTACATGGTAACTTATATTCCTTCCTGCAAGCAAAGCTTTTAGATATTATTTTACCAAAGAATGTCTCTCTCCTTAAATCTATTCCACTACCATATTTGTGATGTATTATGGGCCAGTTTTCCCCTTTTCAATGTCTAAATCTAATCTTTTTCCTTGGAAACATTGGGAAAGGGGAGAAGGTCTTTGGATCATATAGAGTTAGAATTTGGAGGAAGCTTTCTCTGTGATCAGAAGCCAAATTCTGTAGGAAAGAAGAGAAGGAAGGCTCTAGATTAGAGTTATGTTACAGTTATTGAACTATTGATGAGTAATATATCTGGATTCCTGAACATTTCTTAGCTCAGTCTTTTTAAATGGCTTGACTTGGATTGGGGACAGGGTACAGAGCAGGAAGAGCAGAGTAGAACAAATATATATGAAATGCAATTTTGAGGTCATATGCATCAGTTCAGTTCAGTTCAGTTGCTCAGTCGTGTCTGACTCTTTGTAACCCCATAAATCGTAGCATGCCAAGCCTCCCTGTCCATCATCATCTCCCGGAGTTCACACAAACTCATGACCATCGAGTTGGTGATGCATCCAGCCATCTCATCCTCTGTTATCCCGTTCTCCTCCTGCCCCCAATCCCTCCCAGCATCAGAGTCAACTCTTCGCATGAGGTGGTCAAAGTACTGGGGTTTCAGCTTTAGCATCATTCCTTCCAAAGAAATCCCAGGGCTCATCTCCTTCAGAATGGACTGGTTGGATCTCCTTGCAGTCCAAGGGACCCTCAAGAGTCTTCTCCAACACCACAGTTCAAAAGCATCAATCCTTCAGTGCTCAGCTTTCTTCACAGTCCAACTCTGAAATCCATACATGACCACAGGAAAAACCACAGCCTTGCCTAGACGGACCTTTGTTGGCAAAGTAATGTCTCTGCTTTTGAATATATTATCTAGGTTGGTCATAACTTTTCTTCCAAGGAGTAAGCGTCTTTTACTTTCATGGCTGCAGTCACCATCTGCAATGATTTTGGAGCCCAAAAAAATAAAGTCTGATACTGTTTCCACTGTTTCCCCATCTATTTGCCATGAAGTGATGGGACCGGATGCCATGATCTACATTTTCTGAATGTTGCACTGTAAGCCAACTTTTTCATTCCCCACTTTCACTTTCATCAAGAGGCTTTTTAGTTCCTCTTCACTTTCTGCCATAAGGGTGGTGTCATCTGCATATCTGAGGTTCTTGATATTTCTCCCGGCGATCTTGATTCCAGCTTGTACTTCTTCCAGCCCAGAGTTTCTCATGATGTACTCTGCATAGAAGTTAAATAAGCAGGATGACATTATACAGTCTTGACAGACTCCTTTTCCTATTTGGAACCAGGCCATGTTTATAGCATCTAATAAATTAACTGTTCCATCAAAGTAGACTAGAAATATATATGTCTTTTCCCAGTGTGAAATGTGTAAGTTTCTCTCAAGGCTGATATGTTTAACATGGATAAAATAACCTTTTCTCTTTGCTTTTTTAGGTTTTTTAGTTTAACCTTATGAAAAGCCTTTGCTCAGAGAATGATTTTCACTCTGAATTGGGTTGACAGAGTAGATGGGGGAGAAGAGACGCTTTACGTGTTCTTCAATTTTTCTTCACCCTTTCAAAAGCACAAGTGTCCCAGACTGCAAAAGCTAAGCAGCCAACAATATTTGATGCCTCATTTTGAAATGTCAGACCTTACATAAACCTTTCCCAAAGTAACTGTAGATTTTTGCCCTAGACAAATTCATAGAATTTTTATTACTGAAAACTCTTTTCAGTGAAGCTATATTTTCTAAGCACCACCTAATTCCACATAATTTGCCATCTTTACCCTGGGGATGCCAAATTTTGAAGAATGGAAGGATATCACGGGTCAGGGTAAATGTTTATAGGAAATTTCAAAAAGACTGTTGCCAAATAGCTAAAGCCTTGGAAGTTTTGCTTTATCAATTCCCTGGAGCGGTTATTTTAAGCACTGATGCTGTAAGTAGAGCCAGTTACTATGAATCAAGAGAATTTTCCATAGTTGGCAAGGTTGGCTTTACCTTCTTCTAGAGATGAAGCAAATGGCACTGATGGGAATGTTGAGCTCTCCATTTTCTCTGGGTTATGTTGTTTTTATTGTCCTTGTTAAATACATATTAGTAGACAGCTTTTATATTTATATTTGCCGAGGACTACAAATTGGCATTTATATGTAAGAGACTTGGCAGGCATTTATTAGGGAGTCTTCATATCTATTACTGTTAACTTATGTAAGGTTCTCTGAGTCCTTATGCTTTCAGTGAGTATTCTCCAGAATTTGTTTGTGTTCATTGACAGTAATAGCTCGTAATAATGACAGTGAAGAGCCAGACATAAGACCCCACATTTTTGCTGTATTATTTCTAACAGCAAACTTGAAAGCTAGGTGTTATAATTTCCATTTTAGGAGGAGAAGCTGAATTTGAGAAGTGATTTGACCAATATCAAAGACATGGGAAAGAAGTGAGGATGCAGGCTTGGGTCTATGTCATGACAAACCTGTTTTTATATCTGCATCATAATTCTTCTTATGCGTCAGTGAAAGAAGTTAAACTTCACTGAGGTCCAATTGCATTTCACTACTTGCTAAGCTGCGATTCACGGGGTCGCATAGAGTCAGATATGACTGAGCGACTGAACTGAACTGAACTGAAGCCTGTAGACGTTAGGCTGTGAGCTTCATTAAAGCAGGGCCATGACTATATAAACAAATATGTGTGTGTGTATATATATATATACATATGTATATGTGTGTGTACATATATATCAGCAGCAACAATAATTCAATAATGACTATATTGTTCTTCAATATATTTCCTTTCTTCCATACCATGACTGGACCTCACTGACTATACAATGCACATTTATTTTCTGAATGGGTGAATAAATAAAGGAATAAATAAGCTTGCTATATCTGTTGATTGAGAAGTTGCAGGCTTGAGCCTGGGCTAGATTCCCAATTCTGCTTCATAGCTTCTTATCAGCATAAAAGGAATAGTATAGATGATCAATGGGAAGTTTTTTTTAATTATTAATTTGCTATAGTTACAATTTTCAAAGCCCTGGAAAAAAACTGATTTATTATCTAAATCTGAGATTAAATCCTTCCATCTGCTTTTTGCTGTCTAAAATCTGACAGTAATTTTCATACATTTTCAACTTTTTATCTTGCCCTACTTTAATAAATATATTTTATGTCAAATTTCAGTCCATATGTATATGAAATTATAATTAAAATGGATGTAAAATTGCCATGAAAATATTTAAATATATATTAGGCATATGTGTGTTGTCTATGCTTCTCTGTTTTATTCTATCCAAATAAAACAATGTTTATGACTCACTAAATGGACTTCAGGATCCACTTTATATTTGAAAGCCACTTTTTGAAAACTACTATTTCTGGGGAAAGTATCGCTCTGCAAACTACTTTATGCTGTAAGACTCTGACTGAAAAGATGATGCCAGGATCTGAATGGGAAGCAGAAGTGCATGTATGTGTGCGTGCTTGTGGTTGGGGGTGACAATGGCATAGAAGAACAAATTAGATACTCTTTATGTATCATCTATGTATGTATCTTAGTTTGTCCAGGCTGCTATAACATAATACCATAAACTGAGGGGCTTAAACACAGACATTTACTTCTTAAACAATTCTGGAAGCTGGGACTGTCAAGCAAGATCAAAGCACCAAGAAATGTACTGTCTGGTTGGGGTTTGCTTCCTGGTTCTTAGGCTCCCATCTTCTCAAAGTCTCCTCACATGACAGAGGGTTGAGAAAGCTCTGTAGGGTCTCCTTCCAAAGATACCAATTCATTCCATTCAAGAGGGTGCCACATTTACGACCTTACCAACTTGCAAAGGCCCCAGTTACTGATAATAGAAGTTGTTGCTTAGGATCTCAGTGTAAGAATTTTAGAGGGATGTGGACATTTAGTTTGCAACTCTGTATGTCAGCCTGTTAATCTATCCACCTTCTCTTCAATCTGTCCACCCATCCCCATTTACTTAAGTCTGTCTACATACTACTTATCTATAAATAGCTTTATAAATAAATAAATTAATATAATTCTTACATATGTTTAAGATTCATCTTAGAAAGGTTTCCATGAGTTTCCTGCAGTCACTGACCATACAGAGTTCGAATGAGAAGAAAAGTCACCTGCTAAAAGGTAATTGGTGACAATGACAGCAAGTGAATAGTGATAATCTATATGATTATTTCTATTAAAAAAAACTGAGTTTATAACCTGTTACAGTGTGTTATATTAAATCTGCCACCTATTTTAAATTGAATAAGATTGACTAAAATATTTGTAAGAATTTTATATGTTACTGATGATGTAACTTAAATGACTTCATAAATGGGGATTTATTATTTAATCAAACATACAAAAATGTGAAGATATGTAAGAAGAGCTGAAATATGTATAAGTACTCTAAACCATTGAGGAGAAACATTTTATGAAAGTACCATAATTTTTGTAAACAGTCTTCTTTTGAGAGACATTTAAGTTTTTCCAATTGATTTTGTGTTATAAATTGTACTGCAATGAATAAATTTATATATCAGTTATTCCATTTTCATGTAAGCAATGTGTATTTTCTGCTAAATATTTCATGTAGGCAATGTGTATTTATTTTTGCTAAATATTGACAAATTGCCCTCTCTATAGGCTATGTGAATTTTCTTCTCACCAGCAAGAGGAATACTTGCTTCCCTACCTTCTTCTCAGCAGTGAATTATCAAAATTTTATATTTTGGGCAATTGAATAGTTCAAAAATGGCATGCACATGTGATTTAATTGGATATATTTTCTGTTTTTGAATGAGACTGAGCATCTTTCAATATCTTTAAGAATCATGGGCATTTTTTGCATGTTTGACCTATCTTATTTTCCTTTCCCACTAATATATTGGATTTTGGCATTTTTACTTATTTCTTTCTATTGATGATAAATTAAAGCTTTACTGAGGCCGGTTTTTCTACATTTTTCTGTAATTAACTGAAAATATTTTTCTAATCACTTATTTATTTTGGTTATGGTTATCTTTACCATGCAGCTATGTTTGAGTTGAATGTTGTTTTAATGACTTCTGAATATGAAATTATCCTTAAAAATGACTTTTCCAAAATGATAACATTTAAACATCCACGTTTTTCTATCAATACTTTTATGGTTTCATTTTCAATAAATGTTTTTAAATATTTAGTCATTTTGGAATTTGATCTACTATTGTGAGTGAGGCATAAATATAACCATATTCTTCCAAGTGCCTGTCACAATGTTACAGAATTTTCACTGTATCATTCATGTGTTCTTTGCTTATTTATAATGCTATCTTTCTCATATGCTAGACTCAAACACATGTTAGTTTATTTCTAGACTTTCTGAGCCATTAACTTTACCAGTTTTCACACTGCTTCATTTATTGAATCTATAGAATATGTTTTTTTAGAAAACCTTTTCTTTTGTATTAGGGTAAAGCGGATTAACAAACAATATTGTGGTAGTTTCAGGTGGACAGTGAAGGGACTCAGTCACACGATACATGTATCCATTGTCCCCTGAACTCCCCTCCCGTCCAGCCTGCCATATAACTTTGAGCAGAGTTCCGTAAGCTACATAGTAGGTCCTTGTTGCAATATGCTTTGATATTTGATAGCATTCAGTTCAGTTCAGTTCAGTTCAGTTCAGTTGCTCAGTCATGTCCGACTCTTTGCGACCCCATGAATTGCAGCACGCCAGGCCCCCATGCCCATCACCAACTCCCGGAGTTCACTCAGACTAGCATCCATAGAGTCGGTGATGCCATCCAGCCATCTCATCCTCTGTCGTCCCCTTCTCCTCCTGCTCCCAATCCCTCCCAGCATCAGAGTCTTTTCCAATGAGTCAACTCTTTGCATGAGGTGGCCAAAGTACTGGAGTTTCATCCTTAGCATCATTCCTTCCAATGAACACCCAGGACTGATCTCCTTTAGAATGGACTGGTTGGATCTCCTTGCAGTCCAAGGGACTCTCAAGAGTCTTCTCTAACACCACAGTTCAAAAGCATCAATTCTTCAGTGCTCAGCTTTCTTTACAGTTCAACTCTCACATCTATACATGATCACAGGAAAAACCATAGCTTTGACTAGATGGTCCTTTGTTGGCAAAATAATGTCTCTGCTTTTCGATATGCTCTCTAAGTTGGTCATAACTTTCCTTCCAAGGAGTAAGCGTCTTTTAATTTCATGGCTGCAATCACCATCTGCAGTGATTTTGGAGCCCCCCAAAATAAAGTCTGACACTGTTTCCACTGTTTCCACATCTATTTCCCATGAAGTGATGGGACCAGATGCCATGATCTTCATTTTCTGAATGTTGAGCTTTAAGCCAACTTTTTCACTTTCCTCTTTCACTTTCATCAGGAGGTTTTTAGTTCCTCTTCACTTTCTGCCATAAGGGTGGTGTCATCTGCATATCTGAGGTTATTGATATTTCTCCTGGCAATCTTGATTCCAGCTTGTGTTTCTTCCAGTCCAGTGTTTCTCATGATGTACTCTGCATAGGAGTTAAGAAAACAGGGTGACAATATATAACCTTGACATACTCCTTTTCGTATTTGGAACCAGTCTGTTGTTCCATGTCCAGTTCTAACTGTTGCTTCCTGACCTGCATACAGATTTCACAAGTGGCAGGTCAGGTGGTCTGGTATGCCCATATCATTCAGAATTTTCCACAGTTTGTTGTGATCCACACAGTCAAACTCTTTGGCGTAGTCAATAAAACAGAAGTAGATGTTTCTGGAACTCACTTGCTTTTTCAATGACCCAGCAGATATTGGCAATTTGATCTCTGGTTCCTCTGCCTTTTCTAAATCCAGCTTGAACATCTGGAAGTTCACGGTTCACATATTGCTGAAGCCTGGCTTGGAGAATTTTGAGCGTTACTTTACTAGCATGTGAGATGAGTGCAATTGTGATAGCATTGCTAAAAACCTAAACACCAATCCTTTTTCCCCAATTTTCCAAGTGATTCTTGCTTCCTTCTTTTTTCATATAAATATATAATCAGATTGTTGACTTCTCACTTGAAAAAAAGTTGGGTTTGTATGGTGTTTATCTCACGACAAATTGATGGAGTAACTTAGGGAGAGAGATGGCATTATCATGATACAGAATGCTGCTGCTGCTGCTAAGTCGCTTCAGTTCAGTTCAGTTCATTTCAGTCGCTCAGTCATGTCCAACTCTTTGCAACCCCATGAATCGCAGCATGCCAGGCCTCCCTGTCCATCACCATCTCCTGGAATTTGTTCAAACTCACGTCCATCGAGTCGGCGATGCCATCCAGCCATCTCATCCTCGGTCGTCACCTTCTCCTCCTGACCCCAATCCATCCCAGCATCAGAGTCTTTTCCAATGAGTCAGCTCTTCGTATGAGGTGGCCAGAGTACTGGAGTTTCAGCTTTAGCATCATTCCTTCCAAAGAAATCCCAGGGTTGATCTTCAGATGGACTGGTTGGATCTCCTTGCAGTCCAAGGGACTCTCAAGAGTCTTCTCCAACACCACAGTTCAAAAGCATCAATTCTTCGGTGCTCACATTTCTTCACACTTCAGTCTTACATCCATAGATGACCACTGGAAAAAACAGCCTGGACTAGATGAACCTTAGTCAGCCAAGTAATGTCTCTGCTTTTGAATATGCTATCTAGGTTGGTCATAACTTTTCTTCCAAGGAGTAAGCGTCTTTTAATTTCATGGCTGTAGTCACCATCTGCAGTGATTTTTGGAGCCCCCCAAAATAAAGTCTGACACTGTTTCCACTGATTCCCCATCTATTTCCCATGCAGTGATCGGACCAGATGACATGATCTTTGTTTTCTGAATGTTGAGCTTTAAGCCAAATTTTTCACTCTCCTCTTTCACTGTCATCAAGAGGACTTTTAGTTCCTCTTCACTTTCTGCCATAAGGGTGGTGTCATCTGCATATCTGAGGTTATTGATATTTCTCCTGGCAATCTTGATTCCAGCTTGTGTTTCTTCCAGTCCAGCATTTCTCATGATGTACTCTGCATATAAGTTAAATAAGCAGGGTGACAATATACAGCCTTGATGTACTCCTTTTCGTATTTGGAACCAGTCTGTTGTTCCATGTCCACTTCTAACTGTTGCTTCCTGACCTGCATACAGATTTCTCAAGTGGCAGGTCAGGTGGTCTTGTATTCCCATCTCTTTCAGAATTTTCCACAGTTTATTGTGATCCACACAGTCAAAGGCTTTGGCATAGTCAATAAAGCAGAAAAAGATGTATTTCTGGAACTCTCTTGCTTTTTCCATGATCCAGCGGATGTTGGCAATTTGATCTCTGGTTCCTCTGCCTGTTCTAAAACCAGCTTGAACATGGGACCAGATGCCATGATCTTGAACATCAGGAAGTTCATGGTTCACGTATTGCTGAAGCCTTGCTTGGAGAATTGTGAACATTAGTTTACTAGCATCAGTCATGTCCAATTCTGTGCAACCCCGTAGACGGCAGCCCACCAGGCTCCCCTGTCCCTGGGATTCTCCAGGCAGGAACACTGAATTGAATTGCCATTTCTTTCTCAATGCATGAAAGTGAAAAGTGAAAATGAAGTCGCTCAGTCATGTCCGACTCTTCATGACCCCATGGACTGCAGCCTACCAAGTTCCTCCAACCATGGGATTTTCCAGGCAAGAGTACTGGAGTGCGTTGCCATTTCCTTCTCTGATGATGCAGAATATTCCCATGCAAACTCTCTATATTCCTTTTGACCTATTCTAATCATCTTTGGGTACTTTAGGAGCATTTAAAATTTTTATTTATGTAGATCTTGTCATTTCTTGTTAGATTTATTTTTAAATATTTGTTGTTGTGCAGTTGTGTCTGACTCTTTGTGACCTCATGGACTGTAGGATGCCAGGCTTCTCTGTCCTTCACCATCTCCTGGAGCTTGCTCAAATTCATGTCAGTTGAGTCAGTGATACCATCCAACCATCTCATCCTCTGTTGTTCCCTTCTCCTCCTGCCTTCCATCTTTCCCAGCATCAGGGTCTTTTCTAAAGAGTCAGCTCTTTGCATCAAGTGGCCAAAGTATTGGAGCTTCAGCTTCACCATTGTCCTTCCAGTGAATATTCAGCGTTGATTTCCTTTAGAACTGACTGGTTTGATCTTGCAGTCCAAAGAACTCTCAAGAGTCTCTCCAAGACAAAGTTCTAATGCATCAATTCTTCAGCACTCAGCTTTCTTTATAGTTTAACTCTCACATCCATACATGATTACTAGAAAAACCATAACTTTGGCTAGACTGACCTTTGTTGGCAAAGTAACACCTCTGCTTTTTAATACACTGTCTAGGTTGGTCATACCTTTTCTTGTAAGGAACAAGGTCTTTTAATTTTATGGCTGCCGTCACTATCTGCAGTGATTTTGGAGCCCAAGAAATAAAGCCTATCACTGTTTCCATTGTTTCCTCATCTATTTGCCATAAAGTGATGGGATTCCATGATCTTAGTTTTCTGAATGCTGGGTTTTAAGCCAGCTTTTTCACTCTCCTCTTTCACCTTCATCAAGAGGCTGTTTAGTTCCTCTTCACTTTCTGTCAAAAGGGCGGTGTCGTCTGAATATCTGAGGTTATTGATACTTCTCCCAGCAATCTGACTCCACTTGTGCTTCATCCAGCCTGGCTAAATATTTTATATATCCTATTGCTGTTAGAAATTTGAGTTTTCCCACTTTTTTATGTCCTTTAACTGAATGCTATTTACATGTATGAAAACTTTGATTTTATGTCTAAAATTTTTTTTGCCTAGATAGTTACATAATTTTTTATTATTGGTAATATTTTTTTCAAAATTATTTTCTGAATTTCGAAGTGTACAATGATATTTATTATTAGATCCTTCCAAATTTTCCATTATAGATCTCTTTTTAGTTCTCTAATTTTTTGGCTGATAAATCAAAAATACTAAATAGTAATTGTGATTATATATATCATTGTTTGACTCTTGTGATTATTCATATAGTTTTTAAGTACAATGTTGTTTGAATTTGAAATATGTATGCTTTATAATTTCAGTAAAAACTTTTGTGAACAAGTGAAAGTGTTAGCCAACCAGTCGTGTGTGACTCTTCATGACCCCATGGCCAGGCTCCTCTGTCCATGGGATTTTCTAGGCAAGAATGCTGGAGTGGATTGTTGTTTCCTCCTTCAGGGGATCTTCCCAACCCAGGGATCAAACCCTGGTCCAACATATTACAGGATGATTTTTTACTGTCTGAGTATTTCTTATTTTTAATTTAAAAAATCAAAGACTTTTCTTTTAACATTGAGTAAAATGTACATGGAGAAGGAAAGGTCAACCCACTCTAATATTCTTGCCTGGGAATATCCATGGACAAAGGAACCTGGATGTCTACAGTCCATAAGGTCACAGAGATTCAGACATGACTGAGCAAATGAACACATGCACACACAAAATGTCCATATAATTTTTCTTCTTATTTGATTTACATGTCATGCCACTCATTTCTTAGTATTGATGTGTACCTATATTTCTGGAATAACATTCCTTAAGCCAGTCATTCTTGGGTTTGGTGTCCATGTATGCTGCTTCATTAAAGTAATGTAGGGTATTTCCTTCTTTTGTCATTTTTTATAACTCTTTAAATGTCATTGGACTGATTTTGTAAATGTAGTGAGCCCTTTGCTTACTGCTAGTATCCTTTAGAATGGTCAGGAGTCCTTCCTAGATAATTTCTGCCTACATGGTTAGATTTATTTTTTTCACTGACATATACTTGGCATACAAAATTGCATTAGTTTCAAGCGCACAACACACTGACTTGGTGTTCATATACATCATGCAATGATCACAGCAATAGGTCTAACTATCATCAGTCATCATACCAAGTTAATAATTAAATATCATTGGCTGTATACCACATGCTGCACTTTAATCCACTTGACCTTTTTTTTTTTTAAATTTGTACCTTTGTGCCTTTTGAACTGTTTCACCTATTTTACCCACCCTCTTCAAACTCTCTCTTTTTGCAGCCACCAAATTGTACTGTGTAACTACGAGTTTGGATTTGTTTTGTCTTTCATTATATTTGTTCTTCATATTTCACATGTAATGAAATTGTATGGTATTAGTCTTTGATTTACTTCAGTTAATGTAATTCCTACAAGTTCCACCCATGTTGTCACAAGAGGCAAGATTTCATTCTTTTCATGGGTAATATGTCATTGTATTTCATATATACACCACTTCTTTTTCTAATCATCTATCATGGGTACTTAATTTGCTTTCATTATCTTTGTTAACATAAATACTGTTACAAGAAATGCAAGTGTATCAATTTCAATTAGTGCTTCTGTTTTCTTCAGATGAATACCTAGAACTGGGATTGCTGAATCATAATGGTAGTTTTATTTTTTAATTATTTGAGGAAACTCCATATTACTTTCCATACTGGCTGCATCAATTTATGTCTCCATCAACGGTGCATGAAGGCTCTCTTTTTACCCAAATTCTCACCAACACTTGCTATTTCTTATATTTTTGATAATAACCTTTCTGACAGATGTATAGTGATATTTCATTGTGGTTTTAAGTAAAACTTCCATTATAATTAGTGATATTGAGCATCTTTTCATGTATCTATTAGCTCCCTATAAGTCTTCCTTGAAAAAAGTCCATCCAGGTCCTCTGCCCATTTTTTAAATTTTTGTTTCTTTGATGTTGACTCATATGCATTCTTTGTATATTTATAATATTAACCCAGGATCAGATATACTATTTGCAAATACCCTCTCCTAGTAAGTAGGTTATGTTTTCATTTTGTTAATGACTGTATTCATTATGCAAAAACTTCTTGATTTGATGTAGTGCCATTTCTTTATCTTTGCTTTTGTCATTGTTGCCTAAGGAGATGCGTCCAAAAAACACTGCTAAGACCAATATTGGAGCTTACTGCCTATGTTTTCCTCTAGGAGGTTTGCAGTTTCAGAACTTAACAATTAAGTCTTTAAACCATTTTGACTTAAGATTTGGATGTGGTGTAACAAAGTGGTCCAGTTTTATTCTTTTGTATGCAGCTGTCCACTTTTTCCAACAATATTTATTAAAGATGCTGTCTTTTCCCAATTGTGTATTCTTGTCTCTTTCATCAAAGATTATTGACCATATGTGTGTGTGTTTATTTCTGGACTATTTCTATTCCACTGATGTGTGTGTGTCTGTTTTTGTGCCAGTGCCATACTGTTTTGATTACTCTAACTTTGTAGTCTAGTGTGAAATCAGGACACAAGGTACCTCCAGTTTTATGATTACTCCTGAAGATTTTTTTTGGTACTTAGGCTCATTTATGTTTCCATAGTCACTTAGTATTACTTTTTCTTTTGCTCTGAAAAACACGTTGGTATTTCATAGGGATTGTGTTGAATCTGTAGCTTGCTTTAGGTAGTATGGTATCTTTAATAGTATTTAATTTCCCAGTCTGTGAACTCACAATGTCTTCCCATTTATTTGTGATGTATTCATTTTCTTTCCCCAATATCTATGTATTATAGTTTACAGAGTACAGAACTTTCACCTTTTTTAGCTAATTTTATTTGGAAATTGTATTTTTTGAAACAACTCTATATGAAACATTTAAAAAGTCTCTGACAGCCTTTTTTTAAAGTGGTACAAAGCAATGCAACATATTCCAATACATTAATTTTCTGTCCTGTGTCTTTACAGAATTTATTTATTCTAACAGTTTTCAGGTGGAATATTTAGGGTTTACTGTATATAATGTCATCTTTATATTTATAGTTTTACTTCTTCATTTCCAACTTGAATGCTTTTTAATTTTTTTCTTTCTATCCTGATTACTCTAGCTAATACTTCCAATAATATTTTGAATATGTGACAAGAGTGGACATCTTTGTCCTCTTCCTGATCTTAGAGGAAAAGTTTTAAGCTTTTCATTATTGAGTATGAGATTATCTGTAGGTTTTTCATATATGGTCTTTATTATCTCAGGGTACAAAGTCTGTATACATTTAAGACTAATGTTTCCTTGTTGATATTCTGTCTAGATAATATATCCATTATTGTAAGTGAGGTATTAAAGTTCCTTACTATTATTGTGCTGCTGTCAATTTCCCATTTCTATCTTTTAATATATGTTTATGCATTTGGGTGCGCCTATGTTAGGTGCATAAATATTTACAAATGTTGTATCCTCTTGTTGACTTGACCTCTTAATTATTGTGTAATGATCTTCCTTGTCTTTTGTTACAGTCTTTGCTTTAAAGCATATTTGGTCATATATATATATATTTGGCTTATCATTCTTTCTTTTTATTTCTAACTTTCTTTTCATTTACAATAATGGAATATCATTTTTAAGCTTTCACTTGCAGTCTATTTGTGAATTGAGTCTTGTAGACACTATTTAAATGAGTTATTATATTTTTATTCAATTAGCCACCCTATGTCTTTTCATTAGAGAATTTAGTATATATTTAAAATAATTAATGATAGGTGTGTACTTTTTGCCATTTTATTGCTTTCTGTGAAATATTTTGCTGTTCTTTTCCATTCCTTTCTTCCTTTTTACTCTCTCCCCTTGTGTTTTTATTGCTCTCTTTAATGTTGTTTAGATCACTTTCTCATTATTTTGTATACATATGACAGGATTTTGATGTATAGTAACCATGAGGTTCATAATAACAACCTATATAGTAACAGTCTACTTTAAGTTAAAAGTTACTTAAGTTCAATAGCATTCACTTCCCTCCCTTGTATTTTATGTGTTTTTTTTAACGTCTACATCTTTTATTTTATGTAAGTTTGAAATAATTGTTGTAGTTATAGTTGATTTTTGCTACTTTTGTTTTTTAACCTTTACACTAAACTTTTACCTTTATACTAACTTACTAATCCTGCTGAGTAGAGTATTTTTGATTGGGAGGTTTTCTTGTCTGTCTGTTTGTTTATTTTTCTTTTAGCACTTTGAACACATCATGTCACTCCCTTCTTGACTGCAAAATTTCTGCTGAAAAATCAGCCAATATTCTTACGGGGACTCCCTTGTATGAAACCAGTTTACTTTCGCTGCTGTAAGCTTTATTTATTTTGCAATATTTTAATTGCAAGATATTTCATGTTAGTTCTATTTGGGTTCATCTTGATTGAGACTCCCTTCACTTCCTGGACCTGGATGTCACTTTTCTCCCACAGATTAGGGAAATTTTTATCTATCATTTCTTCAAGAGTTTTACACCTTTTTTCTTTTTTTTTCTGTTTTCTTTTCTTCTTCTTCTTCTTCTTATTTTTTTTTTTTTTACTTTATAGTACTGTATTGGTTTTGCCATACATTGACATGAATCCACCACATGCGATCCCAAACATGAACCCCCTCCCACCTCCCTCCCCACAACATCCCTCTGGGTCATCCCCATGCACCAGCCCCAAGCATGCTGTATCCTGCATCGGACATAGACTGGCGATTCGATTCTTACGTGATAGTATACATGTTTCAATGCCATTCTCCCAAACCATCCCACCCTCTCCCTCTCCCTCTTAGTCCAAAAGTCCACTATACACATCTGTGTCTTTTTTGCTGCCTTGCATACAGGGTCATCATTGCCATCTTTCTAAATTCCATATATATGTGTTAGTATACTGTATTGATGTTTTTCCTCCTGGCTTACTTCACTCTGTATAATCGGCTCCAGTTTCATCCATCTCATCAGAACTGATTCAAATGTATTCTTTTTAACGGCTGAGTAATACTCCATTGTGTGTATGTACCACAGCTTTCTTATCCATTCATCTACTGATGGACATTTAGGTTGTTTCCATGTCCTGGCTATTATAAACAGTGCTGCGATGAACATTGGGGTACATGTGTCTCTTTCAATTCTGGTTTCCTCGGTGTGTATGCTCAGCAGTGGGATTGCTGGGTCATATGGCAGTTCTATTTGCAATTTTTAAAGGAATCTCCACACTGTTCTCCATAGTGGCGGTACTAGTTTGCATTCCCACCAACAGTGTAGGAGGGTTCCCTTTTCTCCACACCCTCTCCAGCATTTATTGCTTGCAGAGTTTTGAATTGCAGACACTCTGACTGGTGTGAAGTGGTACCTCATTGTGGTTTTGATTTGCATTTCTCTAATAATGAGTGATGTTGAGCATCTTTTCATGTGTTTGTTAGCCATCCGTATGTCTTCTTTGGAGAAATGTCTATTTAGTTCTTTGGCCCATTTTTTGATTGGGTCGTTTATTTTTCTGGAATTGAGCTGCATAAGTTGCTTGTATATTTTTGAGATTAGTTGTCTGTCAGTTGTTTCATTTGCTATTATTTTCTCCCATTCAGAAGGCTGTCTTTTCACCTTGCTTATATTTTCCTTTGTTGTGCAGAAGCTTTTAATTTTAATTAGATCCCATTTGTTTATTTTTGCTTTTATTTCCAGAATTCTGGGAGGTGGATCATAGAGGATCCTGCTGTGATTTATGTCTGAGAGTGTTTTGCCTATGGTTTCCTCTATGAGTTTTATAGTTTCTGGTCTTACATGTAGATCTTTAATCCATTTTGAGTTTATTTTTGTGTGCAGTGTTAGAAAGTGATCTAGTTTCATTCTTTTACAGGTGGTTGACCAGTTTTTCCAGCACTGCTTGTTTACACCTCTTTTCTTTTGTTTGTGTTTGTCTCCTTTGGGGACCCCAATAAAATGGAGAGAAGTGTACTTGATGTTGTTTCATATGTACCTTAAGCTACCCTCATTTTTTAAATTAATTTTTCTTTTTGCTGTTATTTTATGTGATTTTCATTACTCCATCCTTCGGGTCACTGGTCTGTTTTTCCATGTCATCTAATCTGCTATTTCTTCTTGCTAGCATATTTTTCAGTTAAGTTATTCTATTTTAAGATCTGTGAGTTGTTTTTGGTACTTTCTCATATTTTCAGTCTCTTTTTTGAAGCTATTACTGTGTTCGCTGTTTCTTCTTCTGAGTTCAGTGAGCATCTTTAGGACCATTTGTTTGGATTCTTTAACAAGTAAGATAGTATTTCCATTTCTTTTCTTTTTTCTGTTTCTTTATTTTGAAAATTATTCGCTCTTTCATCATTTTAGTTGACTCTCAGTGTTTGTGTGTATGTATTATGTGAAACAATTTATCTCTTTCTTTCTTAAATGAATGGGTTTGTGTAGGAGTTGAAATTTGTGACTTAATCTTGCCCTAGTTCTTCTTGTTCCTCTGTAGGATTGTTTCAGATTAATGGGGTCTGGAAATGCAACCCTCCCTAGGAACTTGAGCCTACTGCTCTGTGGACATCCCCTGTGTAGGATGCATAAGCCTGTTGTCTCTGGAAGAAGGGGGTTGATAGAGTGACATGGAGATGATGGGGCTGCTTGAGTAGCATGGAAGGATGATGCTGCTTGCTTGCTGCTGTTAGCAGGTTATATTGAGATGTGCAGAAATAGTAACTTCCAGCACTGTCACCAGCAATGTAGAGGCAGTCTGTGAAAACAGCATCCACCAATGCTTTATCCCCAGGGAAAGACCCAGCAGACTTTTGCTCGTTTTTGCAGATGCTTGGGATTGGCAGTGAATCTTTTTCACATATTGTCCAGGCTCTTTTCAAATGGCTGCTTTTTTACTAGGTCCTGGAGCAAGTGCCTCTGTGTGTGAATGTTTAAGAGTCAAATTTTTGTTCCCTATAACCCTATGTTTCTCCTAAACATAAACCTTGTTAATTTTCAAAACCAGGCATTTTGGATACTCTTTTCTCTGATGCACGCCCCCAGATTTGGTGTACTTAGTATGGGGTATATGCATTTTGCTTCTCAAGGAGAAGCTCCAATTAATTATATATATACATATACATATACATATACATATATATATATATACACACACACACACACACACACACATACACACACACATACTCCTCTCCTTTTTGGGTTACTATGCTGCATGTGGGTTTCTTGCCAAAATGGTGTCTCTGCCTTTCCTACCCATCTTGTTGTGCCCTTTCAACTTTTGTTGTGGTCAACTAAGTCTTCAGTTATTTTTCAGGTTTGTTTCAGAGGAAATTTTTCCCTGTCTGGCCATACATTTTTTATATCTTTGTAAGGAGGTGAATCCAGGCACTTTCTACACCATTATCTTATGTGGTTAGATATTTTGATGATTATCTCAACTGCCATCTCCATAAAGTTATACTGAGAGGAATTTGGGTATAGAGCAGAATTTTAGTGAGATTGTCAATGGGACATTTTTGTTGGTGGAGAATCCCTTCACTCTTCAGAGTGGCAGCCAGAAAATGAAGAGTCTGGAATAGGCCTCTTAAGGTTCCTTTCCCTTGCTAAAGTGTCACTGATATAATGGTCAGTGTAATGTTTTATGGTGACTACAAGGAATTTCCATAGGTTCTAAGGTTTCCCCATGCAAACTCTAGGCTAAAATGAATGTTCCTGAGGTTTTCAGTCTTATTTGGGAACCAAGCACAAGCTGGAATCAAGATTCCTGGGATAAATATCAATAACCTCAGATATGCAGATGACACCACCCTTATGGCAGAAAGTGAAGAGAACTAAAAAGCCTCTTGATGAAGGTGAAAGTGGAGAGTGAAAAGGTTGGTTTAAAGCTCAACATTCAGAAAACGAAGATCATGGCATCTGGTCCTATCACTTCATGGGAAATAGATGGGGAAACAGTGGAAACACTGTCAGACTTTATTTTGGGGGGCTCCAAAATCACTGCAGATGGTGACTGCAGCCATGAAATTAAAAGACGCTTACTCCTTGGAAGAAAAGTTATGACCAACCTAGACAGCATATCAAAAAGCAGAGACATTACTTTGCCAACAAAGGTCCATCTAGTCAAGGCTATGGTGTTTCCTGTGGTCATGTATGGATGTGAGAATTGGACTGTGAAGAAAGCTGAGCGCTAAAGAATTGCTGCTTTTGAACTGTGGTGTTAGAGAAGACTCTTGAGAGTCCCTTGGACTGCAAGGAGATCCAACCAGTCCATTCTGAAGGAGATCAGCCCTGGGATTTCTTTTGAAGGAATGATGCTGAAGCTGAAACTCCAGTACTTTGGCCACCTCATGAGAAGAGTTGACTCACTGGAAAAGACTCTGATGCTGGCAGGGATTTATGGGCAGGAGGAGAAAGGGAAGACAGAGGATGAGATGGCTGGATGGCATCACCAACTCGATGGATGTGAGTTTGAGTGAACTCCGGGAGATGATGATGGACAGGGAGGCTTTGTGTGCTGCGATTCATGGGGTCGCAAAGAGTCGGACACGACTGAGCGACTGAACTGAACTGAACTGATGTATATATTTAAATACAACTTTTAATTACACTAATAATTTTCTTCTACATGATGTGAGTTAATGTCTATAAAACAACTAGCACACACCTGACACTGGTAAGCACTCAATAAATGTTGGACAACAGTGTTAATATATTTGAATTTTACTGAACTCCCTGTAAATAAAATTGAGGAAATGATGACTTATAGTTATTAAAAGGACTTGCCTGGATCACAAGGATCACACATTTAGAATATGGCAGTACTAGACTGCAGCCTCGTTTTTTTTCACTCTGATGTCAAAGTTTTTCACACTCATAGATGTTTATAAGTTGAGGGAGAAATTAATAAATGGAGAAATTCATTAATCTATAGTTGAATTTTAGCATTTCCTTGATTTATGAATGTGGACAACAAATCATTAGTATAGCTATTCCTATAAATTTATCTCCAGTAAAAATAAAAATAATACCATATTAAATATTTAATATGAGGTATCACTTATGATCACAAGTGTTTTCAAATTATGCCAATTAACAGACTTGCTGATTGAAATTATTATTCAGCGCAGTTCATTCGCTCAGTTGCGTCTGACTCTTTGCAATGCCATGAACCACAGCATGCCAGGCATCCCTATCCATCAAGGAGGAATTTATAAACAAAAGGGAAATTTGTAAACAAATTAATACATACATTAAATTCCACTTTTCCATTTTTAACCTAATTGCAGGAGGAAAAATTAGAAATAACAGAGCAGGAGCAGAGGGTTTCATAAATGTACAATGGCCTAGGATTTGCATTGATCTTGTATCAATACTTTGCATATATTAATTCATCTAATTCTCACAAGAACCTTAAACATAGGTGTAATTTTCATTCCCATCTTCAGTTCAGCACAGTTGCTCAGTCATGTCCAACTCTTTGTGACCCCATGAACCACAGCACACCAGGCCTCCCTATCCATCACCAACTGCCAGAGTCTACACAACCCATGTCCATTGAATCAGTGACGCCATCCAGCCATTTCATCCTCTGTCATCCCCTTCTCCTCCTGCCTTCAATCTTTCCCAGCATCAGGGTCTTTTCAAGTGAGTCAGCTCTTCCCATAAAGTGGCCAAAGTACTGGAGTTTCAGCTTCAACATCAGGCTTCCCAATGAACACCCAGGACTGATCGCCTTTAGAATGGACTGTTTGGATCTCCTTGCAGTCCAAGGGCTCTCAAGAGTCTTCTCTAACACCACAGTTCAAAAGCATCAATTCTTTGGTGCTCAGCTTTCTTCACAGTCCAACTCACATCCATACATGACCACAGGAAAAACCATAGCCTTGACTAGATGGACCTTTGTTGGCAAAGTAATGTCTCTGGTTTTCAATATGCTGTCTAGGTTGGTCATAACTTTTCTTCCAAGGAGTAAGCACCTTTTAATTTCATGGCTGCAGTCACCATCTGCAGTGATTTTGGAGCCCCCCAAAATAAAGTCTGACAGTGTTTCTACTGTTTCCCCATCTATTTCCCATGAAGTGATAGGACCAGATGCCATGATCTTCGTTTTCTGAATGTTGAGCTTTAAGCCAACTTTTTCACTCTCCACTTTCACTTTCATCAAGAGGCTTTTAGTTCTCTTCACTTTCTGCCATAAGGGTGGTGTCATCTGCATATCTGAGGTTATTGATATTTCTCCCAGTAATCTTGATTCCAGCTTGTGCTTCTTCCAGCCCCGCAGTTCTCATGATGTACCCTGCATATAAGTTAAATAAGTAGGTTGAAAGAGGCAGGTCAGGTGGTCTGGTATTCCCATCTCTTTCAAAATTTTCCACAGTTTTTGTGATCCACACAGTCAAAGGTTTGGCATAGTCAATAAAGCAGAAATAGATGTTTTTCTCTAACTCTTTTGCTTTTTCAATGATCCATCGGATGTTGGCAATTTGATCCAATTTGATCTCTGGTTCCTCTGCCTTTTCTAAAACCTGGTTGAACATCTGGAAGTTCACGATTCACGTATTGCTGAAACTTGGCTTGGAGTATTTTGACCATTACTTTACTAGCTTGTGAGTGAGTTCAGTTGTATGGTAGTTTGAGTGTTCTTTAGCATTGCCTTCCTTTGGGATTGGAATGAAAACTGACCTTTTCCAGTCCTGTGGCCACTGCTGAGTTTTCCAAATTTGCTGGCATATTGAGTACAGCACTTCACAGCATCATTTCAGGATTTGAAATAGCTCAACTGGAAATCCATCACCTCCACTAACTTTGTTCATAGTGATGTTTCCTAAGGCCCACTTGATTCCACATTCCAGGATCTGGCTCTAGGTGAGCGATCACACCATTGTGATTATTTGGGTTGTGACGATCTTTTTCGTATAGTTCTTCTCTGTATTCTTATCACCTCTTCTTAATATCTTCTGCTTCTGTTAGGTCCATACCATTTCTGTCCCTTATTGAGCCCATCTTTGCATAAAATGTTCACTTGGTATCTCTAATTTTCTTGAGGAGATCTCTAGTCTTTCCCATTCTATTGTTTTATGCTATTTCTTTGCATTTATCACTCAGGAAGGCTTTTTTAGCTCTCCTTGCTATTCTTTGGAACTCGGCATTCAAATGGGTATCTCTTTCCTTTTCTCCTTTGCTTTTGGCTTCTCTTCTTTTCACAGCTATTTGTAAGGCCTCCTCCAACAGCCATTTCACTTTTTTGCATTTCTTTTCCATGGGGATGGTCTTGATCCCTCTCTCCTGTACGATGTCATGAACCTCTGTCCATAGTTCATCAGGCACTCTATCGTATCTAGTCCCTTAAATCTATTTCTCAATTCCACTGTATAGTCATAAGGGATTTGATTTAGGTCATACCTGAATGGTCTAGTGATTTTCCCTACTTTCTTTAATTTAGGTCTGAATTCAGCAATAAGGAGTTCATGATCTGAGGCACAGTCAGCTCCTGGTCTTGTTTTTGCTGACTGTATGTGAAGTGAAATGAGCTCGCTCAGTCGTGTCCTACTCTTTGCGACTCCATGGACTATAGCCCACCAGGCTCTTCCATCCATGGGATTCTCCAGGCAAGGATACTGGAGTGGGTTGCCATTTCCTTCTCCAGGAGGACTTTCCGACCCAGGGATTGAACCCAGGTCTCCCGCATTGCGGGCAGGTGCTTTACCCTCTGAGCCACTAGGAGAAACTCTGTATAGACTGCTGACTGTATAGAGCTTCTCTATCTTTGGGGGCAAGTGAATGAATGAAATGAATGAATGAAAACTCAATGAAACTAGGCCATGCTTTGTGGGGCCACCCAAGATGGAAGGGTCATGGTGGAGAGGTCTGACAGAATGTGGTCCACTGGAGAAGGGAATGGAAAAGCACTTCAATATTCTTGTCTTGAGAACTTCATGAACAGTATGAATAGGCAAAAAGATAGAGTTCTCAAGACAAGAATACTGAAGTGGGACACTGAAAGATGAACTTCCCAGGTTGGTAGGTGCCCAATATGCTACTAGAGATCAGTGGAGAAGTAACTCCAGAAAGAATGAAGGAATGGAGCCAAAGCAAAACAACACCCAGTTATGGATGTGACTGGTGACAGAAGTAAGGTCTGATGCTGTAAAGAGCAATATTGCATAGGAACCTGGAATGTTCAGTCCATGAATCAAGGCAATTGGAAGGGGTCAAACAGGAGCTGGCAAGAGTGAATGTCAATATTCTAGGAATCAGTGATCTAAGATGGACTGGAATGGGTGAATTTAACTCAGATGACTATTATATCTACTACTGTGGGCAAGAATCCCTGAGAAGAAATGGAGTAGCCTCATAGTCAACAAAAAGTCCAAAAGGCAGTACTTGGATGCAATCTCAGAAACAAGAGAATGATCTCTGTTTGTTTCCAAGGCAAACTATTCAGTATCACAGTAATCCAAGTCTATGCCCCAACCAGTAATGCTGAAGAAGCTGAAGTTGAATGGTTCTATGGTGACCTACAAGACTTTTTAGAACTAACACCCCAAAAAGATGGCCTTTTCATTATAGGGTATTGGAAGGCAGAAGTAGGAAGTCAAGAAATAACTGGAGTAAAAGGCAAATTTAACGCACTGGTCATAGCAAACATCCTCTTCCAACGAGAAGACTCTACACATGAACTTATTATTAAAACATTAATAAATATTTATAATTTTATTCCAATATAATTTGTTCTCTGCATTCCTATGTATTTATCCTATGTACTTAACATTTTATTTTGAGAAAGAAGTCCATGGACTTTACCAGACGGTCAGAGAGGCTAGTACAAAAACAGTAAACACCACCTAATAAATTGGTCTGTGATTATATGATCCTCTCCTCCTATTCTGTATTTTTAACTTCATTTCACAAGGGATGTATTCTGGGATGAATGTTCCCAACATCTCATTCAAAGGAAATTTGAGGCATCCACACCTGATAGTAACTGGCACTGAATTCAGTGGATTTTTCGGCTGGCAGAATAACCAGATGGATTTTAATTGCCTGGTGAAGGCATAATTTTCCCCAAGAAATCCCACACATGCCAGTATAGTCCTGTGAGCTAGTCACAAGGCCTCTTCCTTTGCCAACCTTTTCAGCCTCCTGCAAATAGTGCTTTTTAAAGAGATCCTGACAGCATCAAGAGAAATTTAGTAAATGTCTGCTCGATTGGGGTAGAAGTGAAATAAATAGCTGGCGCTCTAGGGAAAAGTCACAGACAATGCTCTCCTGCTGCTCAGTGTGCTTATCAGTACACAAACAGCCCTTCTGCAGAATGCATTGTGCTAAATCTAATCTGACGCTTCCCCCTGGGGAGATGGGAAAATGGCAAGATCATCAGAGGGTTGATGGATTGGGATACATTCCATCTTCCTTCACAATGCCCACATTTCCCTTCAGCATAGCCCTGGTATTCCTTACGTTCCTTGCACTTGGGTGACTTTTGATATCCTGACAATAAAAACCTTGCTTTTCAACTTTAAACTTTAGAATATGTGAAGAGTACTGGTACACAGAAAAGAAAACATTTCTAAACACTGAATCACATCATTATCAAATGGAAAGAGACCAATCTTTTTCATCATCCAAGCTTAATCTTCTTGACCACTCATTATTTCCATGTTGTCTCTTAAGAAACTGAGTCTCAGAATGGTTAAATAACTTGATCAAGGCCACACAGCTATTAAAAAATAGGGTTAGGCCTTCAACTCAGTTATTCATTTCTTAATTTTCAGCTTTCCATTATCTGCCTCTAAAGATTATACCTACCGGAGATTTTCAGCAAGAGGAAACATATATCTTAGGTGAAATTTTGGGATGTTTCTTGAAGTAGACCTTAAGAAGAATAATTAGAGTAACATTAGTATTAATGTATAAGTAAAGAAAGTAGGTTTTTTAAAAGAGAATAATATTCCTAGAAGCGTTTCTCAGTAATCACAACATTAAGTTTCCCATTTCAAAGTATTCTAATTTGCTTTTAAGTTTCTGTTCATACCTCAATCAAATTAAATTGGTTTTTCCACATAGCAATTTGGAGAAATATCAGGCCCATTGGGATCAAGTGAAAAACAGATGTGATATAATATGCATTTTTCATGTGCCCCCAAGGGTTGTGACATTTCCAATTTTTTGACACTCTAGGGTAAGGAAAACATATCTCTTAGCATGAAACTGAAGCTCTCCATCCTCCAGTTTGGTTGCTAGAGTGAGCTTACTTAGGTAGATGGAGAACTTCAGTGAATATCTTGTGTGAAAATTTGCAAAGCTTGGACCTTTTTATATAATTGATCATTTATGACAGCCGGTTGCTTTCCTGCTTGGGGAACAGCTGGGCTTTTCAAAATGCTGCAACATTAACTCACTTACTTACCCATACCTACCAGTATAAATAATGTTATGCTGTCAGAGAGTCTGGCATAACACATCTTATTTCAGCTTTTCCTCCGATATAGGTATTGATAAGATATAATGGCACTAAGATATTCAGATCACCTCTCCTGCAGGCCTGGTATAAGTTTAATTTAGTCGTTCATTTAAAATAAAATTACTAAGTGACCCCTGAATATGGTACCTAGATATTTTGAAGGGCTTAGAGAGGATTTGATAACGCTTTTAATGAAAACTACTGATCATTCAGTTTTGTTTTTGCTGTGCTGTGTTTTGTTTGCTTGTTTGTTAGCTTATTTTACCCAAGTAGTAAACAATAAACATACTCACCCTATACTGACTTCTTGTCCTTTGGGGAACTTCCTGTAGTTTAGATACTAATTAACACTGAGATGCAGCTGAAAGTCAGGAATGAAGAACAGGGTATTTAAAACAATTATATATATTCTTTCGCTACTTACATTGATGATAATGGAAGCAATAATTGCTTTTTATAATTAATGGTGTCCTTGGTTTCTGTTAGGAAGTATATTCTTCTTCCCCAGCCAAATGCCAGAATAGCCATATAATCTATTCTTCACTCATGATAAACCATCCATGAGTGGCACAGTGATTGATCCAAGAGGAGTTTAAGGAAATATCATTCAAGTTCACCTTTAGGCTGGAGAAGAAAATGGCAAACCACTCCAGTATTCTTGCTTGGAGAATTCCATGGACAGAGGAGCCTGGAAGGCTACAGTCCTGCCATTGTAGTCTCACATCGGGTCATAAAGAGTCAGACACGACAGAGTGAATATCACTCGTTTACTCACTCACCTTTAGGCAGATAATTCTATGACTCAGTGACAGAGCTGAGTGTACATTTGTGTACTTATTTGAAGCTGACCTTGGGAAGGAAGCCAAACTGTCAGGCAGGAAATGAAAAACTAATTTTTTTTTCTTCCTAGAAGAGAAATGTGGACAGAGATTGGCCTTTGACTGCATGTGAGCATCTGAACCTACCTTGAGAGAAAACTAGCTGCCCCATGTATTCAGTACATTGTAATAGCACAGCCTGTGCTTCTCAACTATCTTATTGAGCTCTCTGGTAATTGTCAAAATTGACCATTTTACTTTAAAAAGTCACACACAAAATTAACTGTCTAAAATTGAATCCTTTCTCCTTATCACTTTATCTGTGCCAGGTAAGGTGAAAGGTTGGCACTTTAATATAAATTACCTAATTTAATTCTCATAAGAATGCCATCAAAGAGCTATCAATTTGATTTCCATATTATGAATGAAGAAACTAGTGTTTTTTGAAGTCATGTGACTTGTTCAAACATATTAACTTTAACTCCAAAGTTTAGGCAGTCCTTATATTAATATTAGGGTGTCACAGGCAGGGTTAATATTCTGGCCTGGATAATCCCATGGACAGAGGAGCCTGGCAGGCTATAATCCACAGGGCTGCAAAGAGTCAGACACAACTGAAGCAACTTGGCATGCATGCACATGTTAATATTAACAGAATCTTAATATGACCCTTTTATTGAGGAAATGTCTCCTAAACTTAGGAAACATTTCATGCTGAATTTTATTTACTTAGCCTGTCAGCCTCTTTGACAGTCACAAGGTCCCCTTAATCTCTGCATTCCAGTCTCCTAGCAGCTCTAACCACTCCTGATTGTCTCATTTCAGATATAGTTACAGGTCAACTCCTCAAGTCCCAACTCCACATCTGGCAAACGTCCCATCTCTTTTTCAAGGGATAACTTGAAATCCAAATACTTAGAAGAATTTAAAAGGGCCTTCTATGCCCTTCATTTAGAACAAGAGTTGGAAAACATTTTTTTAAAGGGCCAGATAGTAAATATTTTAAGATTTGTCTGTAAGTTTTTCCTTCATCTGTTGTTGTTCTTTTTTTTTTTTATATATCTCCACTCCTACAGTTTATTTATTTTATTTTATTTTATTTTATTTTTTTAAATTGTTCTTTTTGTCTTTACAATCCTTATACAACTGTACACATCTTTTCTAACATCATGCGTCATATAAAATTGACTTATAGTTTGACAAATGCTGGTTTAGAACTTTGTAAGTACTTTTAGTTGTTTATATACTTTAGCCCAAAATAAAGTCATAAGTTTTATTGCAAGGTCAAATTTATTGAAACAGTTAAACAGGTCTAGCAATAATAAACACAATAACAAAATTTCACTTATAGTAATCATCATCGCCTTCTCTGCATCATCTCTTAGTAGATTATAAAGGAGATTTAAGCCATAACCCCATATGTCTCCTCTTCTTTAAACCTCTTGCATTCAGCAAGCACCATTTGGTGCTTCACCTGACATCTCCCTATCCTCACCCTCCACTACCAAAAGTCTCTCTGCCAAAAGATATCTCAGAGCCTCTGCTATCTCTCTCTCTCTTGATTCTTAAAGATTAGCATAATTATGTTCCCTTATTAGTTATTTTCATCTCTGTTTCTGTGTCTGTCCTTCCAAACCTATTGTGTAAATGCATATCACAAAGTTTCCCAAGATCCTGCCAGAAAGAGAAAAGTTCTTCTTAGGCTGGTAGGAAAGGCTCAAGGAGAGACAACAGTGTGCCTGGTAAGGCTAAAGGGAATGGGGTAGGGGACATGAGAAATGTGGTAAAAACATAACTCTTGGATCTTAGTTTGCCACAAAAGCAATTATAAAATATTTATCTACATCTATCTCTCTATATCTATATACCTACATAGAGGTATATGGGTTTCCCAGGTAGCACTGCTGGTAAAGAACCTGCTTGCCAATACAGCAGACATAGGAGACCTAAGAGACGTGGGTTCGATCCCTGGGTTGGGAAGATCCCCTGGAGGAGGGCATAGCAACCCACTTCAGTATTCTTGCCTGGAGAATCCCATAGACGGGGGAGTCTGGCAAGCTACAGGCCTCAGAGTTTCAAAGAGTTGAACATGACTGAAATGACCTTGTATGCATACATACATATACTTCTTTATCATGGACACCATACAATATAAAACAAACAAAAACCTAGATGAAATATTGTGCAGATAAAGCTCTTAGAGGAGAGATACAGTGGGGTGAACTGAGAGATGGAAGAGATCTAGATTCAAGTTTTGGCTCATCCATTGAACAGCTAGTTCAGCTTGAGTAAGTTGTTTTCTTCCCTGGCAGAACTTCACTTGCCCCATCTGTAAAACAATTATGTTGGATTAGATCAATTTTTAGTTCCTCCACAGTCTTGTTATTGTATCAAGAACAAAAAGAAATGCCTTATTTCCTTGTCATTTAGAATATGGGAGTTCTACTTAAAATAGTCTTAATGTTATCAGCAAGAGTACAACAGCAAGTTGTTGCTGCAATTCTACATACACAAGCACTATTTTGTTTCAGTTGCTAAAAAAATTTACAATTGTTAATGGAACAACTGGTGATAGGAAATGAAGGATTTTCTATTACTGAAACTATTCAAGGCAAGTCTAGACATGGCTATAATAGAGTCTGTAGAATGATGTGAATTCACCTCTGAGAGCTCCATGTGGGATGATTCAGACATTCCAAGGCATGTCCGCCTGTCTATCTCATATCCAAAAGCACACTGCAGTCTTCAGATGCTGATAATCTCATCTTAGGTAGTTTGACCTGGAGATGGAATTGACTTCCTTTGCTACTTAGCTTTTGAAATACTGGTCTACAAAAACAAACAAACAAACAAACCCAAAAACTAATTAGATTGGTATTTAAAAAATGAGACTGAATTCTCTTTATGGTGGATGCCATATCCATTTATTTAGTGGGATTATTTACCTGTTTGTTCATTTAACAAATATATCTTGGTACTTTCTCTGTCTTATAGTAACTAGATGAATAAAACTGTCACTACCCTTTCATGCCAAGAAAGGTAGGGCTTTTACCTGTCTAGTTATCCTGCCTCCCTCTTACAATAACTGGTATATAGCAGTACTCAGAACAATCCTTCAATTTTGTTTGCCTTGAAGAATTATAATATGGAAAAATTAGACTAATAATTACAGATAATTCTAATGCCATGAGTTATTGTGAGATATGGGCAAGGAGATGATTGCATTCAAGAAATATAAGTAGTTCAGAGAAAGAGATGGCTAATTCAGTCTAAAAAAGGGGAAGTAAGTAAAAAATTAAAAGATGAAGAAATGATTAGCAAAGGACTTTGAAAAATCAATAGATTTTTTTATGATGAACAAGCAGAGATTATTCTGCACATCTGAAGGAGCAGTAAGGATGGCTATCAGGTTGACTGCTGAGAAGTTTTGGCAGAGTAGGAGCTTGGGAGCGGAGGAGGAGTAGTGTAAGAGGCAGGTGGTACAAACAGGTAAGTGCCAGGTCTTAGGCTGATAGGCAGAATAGGAGGGGAAGGTCATGATCAAATTTTCTGCTAAAAGGATCCCGTTGGCTATAGAGTGAGAGACGGGCTGGTGCTAGAGCAGTAAGATCCAGGTAAGTGAGCTAGGATGGTACTGAAATAGCCCAGATGAGATATGATACGGTCCTTAATTAAGACAGCAGAAGGGGTGATAAAGACAGGAGAGAGAAGTACAATACTTAGAAATATACAGTTTCTGTATTTCTAGAATTATTTAATAGGTGATATACAGATGTGGAGAAAAATGCATGCTCCTATCTTGATGAATTAATAAAAAAGTTTCACCCTCAAATTTTCTGTATGGGATTTTGGTGATCCCCAAGTCCCCCCTACTTGCTGGGAGGTTTGGGATCATGGAATGTGTTGTAAGCATCTGGTTCTCTTAGTACTAGGGGACCGTGAGAGGTTTGAGAGCACATTAGTATTGGGGTCAGTACAATATTTTCCAAAGGAAAATTAATAGTAGCATTAGGATCAAGTGGGGAAACAGGGTTCGAGTTAGTTTCATCAAGTCTGTCTCCATTAAGTGAGACCAGGTTAATGGAAACCCATAAATACTTAATGCAAGGTAAAATTCAAGTGTATGCTGTCTAATCACTTATTCAGTCTTGGCATATTTAAAGAATCTTTAGCCTAAAAATAGGAAGCCCCAGGGCTCACTCTGCAGGAAAATTTCCTTCTCTTCCATATATACACTAAAATTTCAGGAATGCTAGTATGGGGAGGACTGCTTTCTGCAGATTCATACAGAATTGATGCAAGAAGAGAGGAAGTTAATTTAAAACCTGAGGTAAAGGATGTTACTGTGTAAATAAGGAAAAAAGGAACAAAAAGAGGCAGAAACAGATTTGAAGCTATCTGTTAAATGTAGAGGGGGTTAATGATGGTTCCTTGTCTGGAGTGATAAACAAGAAAAAGCAAATGAGGAAAACTTATTATGCCAATTATGATTGCGTTCATTCAGCTCAGTGATATGCATTTAAACACAGAGGACTTAAAACATAATTTTCGAACATATAAAGTATTGCACTCAGAAAGTAGTAAAGTTTAAAATCTTTCAGAAAAGTTAAGGGAAACTTTGAGGGGCTGATTGCTAATACTATCTGTAAAACATTGACATCTATTCTAGGATCTTATATTCTTTGTCAATTACAGAGTTGCACCATCCAGTCCAGAGAAATTTATTTATAATAAAAATACATGCAATTCCTTTGATACTGAACCAATTGTTCACCATCTGTGAGTTTCATAGGTTTACACTTGATGAATTTGTTATCAGAATTAGAAGGGTTGCAAAATGAAACATAACTGAAATTCAAATGATGAGTCTTTGGACTGCCTATATACTTTGGACTCAAAAACTCTTATTAAACATTAAAAAGAAAAGAAAGTTAATAGAAATGTCTATTTTGAAGTTTTTTTAAATAAAATAATACATGGGAGAGTTACCTAGATAAAGAATAAATGGTGCAAGGATGATGGTCCCAATGCTTTAAAAATATTAATTAAATTCAGTGAACAAAAGAAATACAGTAATAAATTGACAACTATACTACAAATATTGAATCCCAACAAATTTGAACATATGGCATGAGAATTATTATTCATAATTGAAAATAGGGGCATTTGTAAATATATCCCAAGTGTTTAACTGTATTAAGATCAGTCAGTTCAGTTGCTCAGTCGTGGCTGACTCTTTGAGACCCCATGGACTACAGCACACCAGGCTTCCCTGTTCACCAGTTCCCAGAGCTTGCTCAAACTCATGTCCATTGGGTCAGTGATGCCATCCAACCATCTCATCCTCTGTTGTCCCCTTCTCCTCCTGCCTTCAATCTTTCCCAGCATCAGGGTCTTTTCCAATGAGTCAGCTCTTTGCATCAACTGGCCAAAGTTTTGGAGCTTCAGCATCAGTCCTTCCAATAAATATTCAGGACTGATTTCCTTTAGGATTGACTGGTTGTATCTACTTGCAGTACAAGGGACTCTCAAGAGTCTTCTCCTACATTGGAGTTCAAAAGCATCAAAATTCCATGGCTCAGCTTTCTTTATGGTCCAACTCTCACATCCATACACGACTACTGGACAAAACCATAGCTTTGACTAGATGGACATTTGTTGGCAAAGTAATGTCTCTGCTTTTTAATATGCTGTCTAGGTTGGTCATTGCTTTTCTTCCAAGGAGCAAACATCTTTTAATTTTATGGCTGCAGTCACCATTTGCAGTGATTTTGGAGTCCAAGAAAATAAAGTCTGTCACTATTTCCATTGTTTCCCCTTCTATTTGCCATGAAGTGATGAGACTGGATGCCATGATCTTCATATTTGAATGTTAAGTTTTAAGCGAGCTTTTTCACTCTCCTCTTTCACTTTCATCAAGAGCCTT
The DNA here is from genome assembly GCF_016772045.2 of Ovis aries. Taxonomy (NCBI): domain Eukaryota; kingdom Metazoa; phylum Chordata; class Mammalia; order Artiodactyla; family Bovidae; genus Ovis; species Ovis aries. The sequence continues at coordinate 12,681,275 of NC_056074.1, forward strand.
TTTAGTTCCTCTTCTCTTTCTGCCATAAGGGTGGTGTCATCTGCATATCTGAGGTTATTAATATTTCTCCTGGCAATCTTGATTCCAGCTTGTGCTTTATCCACCACAGCATTTTGTATGATGTACTCTGCATATAAGTTAAATGAACAGGGTGATGGTATACAACTTTGACGTACTTCATTCCCAATTTGGAACCAGTCCATTATCCCATGTCCAGTTCTAACTGTTCCTTCCTGACCTGCATACGGCTTTCTCAGGAGGCAAGGAAGGTGGACTGATATTCCCATCTCTTGAAGGATTTTCCACAGTTTGTTGTGATCCACATAGTCAAAGAGGCATACCTAGTGGCTCAGCTGGTAAAGAATCCACCTACAATGTGGGAGGCCTGGGTTCGATCCCTGGGCTGGGAAGATCCCCTGGAGAAGGAAAGGCTACCCACTCCAGTATTCTTGCCTGGAGAAGTCCCCCTGTATAGTCCATGGGGTCACAAAGAGTCAGACATGACCGAGTGACTTTCATTACTACACAGTCAAAGGCTTTGGTGTAGTCAATAAAGAAGAAATAGATGTTTTTTCTGGAACTGTTTTGCTTTTTCTAGTATTAAGATGGCCTGTCATTTTAAAAGATAAGTTTGTAACTGAAGAGAAGGGAGTTATGGAGAATATTTAACATTACTAAATTTAAAGCATTTCTTCTAAAAATCCTTCTCTTATTAAGTTAAAAGATTCTAATTCCCATAGGTCAAAAATTTGTCACCCTTCCACACTCTTTTAGTAAAAGTCTCTTCAATTCACGGATCTTATCATCTCAGATGTAATCATCTCCCTTATATCTTCTAGTAAATTATAAAACACAGTGTGATATGGTAAATACTAATCCACTGTCCTCCAGAAGCACAAAAATATAAATTTCTTTTCATCTTGGCATATAAAAAGAGTGGGTTATTCAAGAGCAATTTTTTAACTCACACACAAATCCCACTTCCTCAGCTAGAAACATTTTTTTAAAACCATTACAGTAAGACTTTTAGAATATTTTAAATTTATATATTTATTTTCTAATTGTTTCAACAAAAATTTTCTATCTAATATATGTCATATTTTTAACTATACAAAGAATAACAATTACATTTCTCTGATTTAAACAGCAAAGCCCATGACTATTATTGCTGCTGTTACTACAGCTACCATTTATAAATTTTTTTTATTATCATATTATTTCATTTTCCCAACAGTCTTATATATTGTTGAAGTAGATTGGTATATGTTAAATCAGCAAAACGAAAATTAAAGAAACATTTTGTGTATGTCTTAGCATGGGTTCTAGATTAAAAAAAAAAAAATTACCTCTCATGAGAAACTGACCTAATTCAATTTAGGGTTCAAATTTATACTACTTCTGAAACCCCCAAATTATAATCTGGCTAAATCAAATAAGAGTTGTCCATACTGGAAGCATATGGGGGCAATTGACAAATCAAAAGTAAAATTTACCCAGAGGGAAATAATTTTCTTATTATTTCTACAGATTTTATTTTACAAATGAAACACAGATGTCAATAGAAACTCATGATATGAATCACAGAACACACATGGAAATTTGAAAAAAGCAAAAGTCAGCATAAACAATAAACAGAAGAAAAGATCACCATATTTAATGTGTGGGTAAAATAACAGGATACAAAATGCTAACATGAGAATTCGAAAATATAGAAAGTGAAAGTGGCTCAGTTGTATCTGACTCTTTGACACCCCATGAACTATACGGTTTATGGAATTCTCCAGGCCAGAATACTAGAGTGGGTAGCCTTTCCCTTCTCTAGGGGATCTTCCCAACCCAGAGATTGAACCCAGGTCTCCTGCATTGGAAGTGGATTCTTTACCAGCTGAGCCACAAGGGAAGCCCATAAAATACAGAAGATAGGTTGAAAAGAATTACACAGAGTGCAACAGGACGAGCAAATGTATGAAAGCTAAGAAAGACTGGTTAAAAGACATGGATGACAAGACAAAGGTCTAATGTGTATTTTGCTGTAGTTTCAGAAGTCAAGCATAGAGAGCATGGGGAGAGGTAATAACTAAGGTCATAATGGCGGATTAATTGTCATTATAACTTAGAGACCTGAATTCTGACTTCTCAGAAATCCAAAATGTCACAAGCAGAATAAAAAGAAATGTACAATAAGCAGACCATCGGAAAACTACAGTAAACGTAAATGGGATATCTGGCAAGGATTCAAGAAAAAAGTCAGATGACTTAGGATAAAATAATAGTGTTAAATTTGACCTCTCACTTCTTGCTAAAACAAACAAAAAAAATGGTATCCCTAAAGTGCTCCAAGAAAATATGTTCACAAACTATTATTCAACAATAAGAGTAAAATCAAAAGAATTTTTGACAAGCAAAACAGAATATTTCCTACCTATAGCACTTCAATACATGTGTTTTTAAAGGAAGCATTATAAGATGTGATTTAATAAATGAATTCTAGGTAAATAATCCCAGGAAATGATACAAAATGCAGGTAGAAAATATAAGCAAAGAAACTAAATAAGCAAGTTAATAGAAATTAACTGATTATATAAAACTAATGCAAATATTTCATTGGATGGCAACCAAAAGTTAGAACAAACATTCAGGAAATGAAGAATATCTGAAATGGGGGATGTAGTAATAATTAGACTGATGTATTGTAACATCCTTCAGGGGATGGCAGGTACATAGTTTTAAGCTCAAAAATGCATATTGAAACATATATCAGTTAACCTCAAAGAGAATAGAAATAAAATGTATTTTTTTTTCCCAACTAAAAGATAGAAATGACATTTTATAAACAGAATTGTTTCAAAGAAAGCAACAAAGAAAGGAAACACAGAGAAAGAAGAATTAATAAAAAGCAAAATACAGCGTGGGAAACATAATTCTGTATACACCGGTAAAGTAATTACATAAAGCACCTTGTGTGCTTAGCTCAAGAGTTACAAAACTTTTCCGCAGAAAGTAAGGAGGTAGCGAACCCTGTAATTTTATCTCTGTCTCCCTATATGACCGTAAGTTATTTTATAGACAGGTCTTTCCAGTGCCTCTGTGTATCAGCACGGACACCCTGTGGTAATGCGCCTCAGTGCTGCTAGTGTGCTAAGTCAGTTCAGTCGTGTTCAACTATTCGTGACTCTGTGGACTAGCCTGCTAGGCTCCTGTCCATGGGATCTCCAGGCAAGAATATTGGGAGTAATTCTTGTATTGTGAGCTGCCGTGTCCTCCTCCAGAGGATCTTTCCTACCCAGAGATTGAACCTGCATTTCTTAGGTCTCCTGCACTGGCAGGTGAGTTCTTTACCAATAGTGTTACCTGCCTCAGAGATACTAGAGAATTAAAATTAAATGGGTCTTTGCATGATCAAGATGATTAAATCATACCGGCAGCTTCTTGAAGGCAAATGCAATCTTCTTGTCCTTAGTTTTGAAACTGCCATGTGACTAGTTGGTATTAGCAAAAGTTATGATCTCATCTCTTTTCTAAAATTGTTTATATTTTACCCTAGTGACTTAATAAGAGTTTCTAATGAACTTGTACCAAGATTTTATGACCAACAATTATAGATGTCATACTAGAAATGAGAGTAATACAATATGAGTAAATACATTTAACCTTTATTGAGTGTTTGCTATATCTAAGGCACTATATTAGACATATAGCATCTTTGTGAATCCTCACATCTGTTTCATTTGTAACATATACTTATTAATTCCATTGTATGGTTGAGGGGCTACAGACCTCAGGAGGCTGATTGCCTTATTATGGTTATACCTAAGCAGTGGCTAAGTAGAAACTAAAACTCAAGCATTTTGACTTTAGAGTTTATCCATTATGCCATCCTATTTCTCAGGCCTATCCTTCAAGTTCAGTGAAAGTCCATTTGGCTGTTTTTATGTTGATGAATAAAATAACATTCAGACAATCAAAGAGAAATGACATTTTATTTGCATAGTCGATGAGAACAGCACCAACAAAAATCTAAGACCTGTTTGTTTAAAATGCACATATTCTGTTGTTTACTTTAGATAGATTCTTGATTGTCATTAAAAGACTGCTCCCTTTTTTTTTCAGTCCTCAGTTCTCTTTGAATCTGACTTTTCCTAGGAGATAAAAATGACTTTAAAAAGAAGCTCAGTATGAAAGATCAAAAGTGGCATTTAATCATTTAATCAGCAGTTATTTATTAGCAACCTCTTTTGTATGTATAGGCTCTGGAGAAAGGAATGATGAAGTTTCTCTCCTGAAGGGTTGTGTTGATTAGTAGAGGAGTTAGAAGAAAGCAAGCAAGTATACTGCCTGGCGTATAGTCAGCATTTAGTAAAATTTGCTAGATGAATGAGGAAGAAAGTGTTAATGGGTATTATTGGTTTCTTAGGGCTGTTTTATCAAAGTACCATGAGCTGGATAACTTAAAATAATAGACATTTGTTTTCTCCAGTCCTAGAGTCTAGAATCTTGGAATCAAGGAATAGGCAAGGCCATGCTCCTCCTGAAGACTCTAGTGGGGTATCATTTCTTACCTCATTCTAGCTTCCTATAGTTGCCAATAGTCCTTGGTGTTCATCGGAATTTAGATGGAGCACTTCTACGTCTTCTGTTATCATAGAGCCAGCTTTCTGCATCTGTTAGGGTCCAATTTCTCATTCTATGTGGATGCTATTCATTGGATTAAGGCCCTTTCTAATCGTTACAGCTTCATCTCAACTTCATTACATCTGCAAAGATGCTGTTTCCGAATGAGGTCACATTCACAGATGCCAGGCATTAGGGCTTGTACATATTCTTTGAGGTGAGGTGGGGGCCACGATTCAAGCTATAACAGGGAGTGATGACAAAGTGGGATAGAGGACAAGAGCTCACAGTATATTTGTGTGTGTGTGTGTGTGTGCATGTGTGTGTGTAGAGGAGGGTGAAGGATGACTTTCTAGAAAAGATGAAGCTTAGATGACATTGGAAAAATAAAGTCTTCCTAGGGCATGGTAGGAGATGAGGCAGTCATTGGTAGAGAGAAGTACCTAAGAAGCTGTAAGTATCTAACAACATAAATGTGGATCCTGAGCCCCAGTCCAAGAAGTCTTCACTGTGTGAAAAGAAGGAAAATATATATTTGTTTTTATTCTTTATTATTTCAGCTGACCTCTTTACCATATACATATTAAAATATCACATATATATATGTATATATGTGTGTATATATATATATATATTTCCGGACTAGCAATCTGTATGTAAGATGTATGGTAATGCTTTGGTATCAACTTTCAAAAACCTCCTGTCCCAGTGAGAAGCCCTTTGTACTATCTCAAGTTCTGTTCTCATAAATGGGGATGCCTGCACCATACTAATAAGGAAGAAGCTTTCCTTGTTGAAAGTATCAACTTGATTTTCACATTCACTGTTATTGATAACTGTGTTAACCTAAAATGATTTGTCTTTTGTTGGTTTTAAGTGAAAAAATCCTAAACATGAGTCAAAAATACAAAACTTACAGGATAGAGTTCAAAGTACTGCAGCATCACCAAAGCAGTTAAGCTCTTAATATAGGTCATAATTATTGTGAATTATTGTAATTTTCCCTCATAGTTCAGTTGGTAAAGAAGCCTCCTGTGATGCAGGAGATCCCAGTTCAATTCCTGGGTTGGGAAGATCCACTGGAGAAGGGATAGGCTACTCATTCCAGTGTTCTTGAGCTTCGCTTGTGGCTCAGCTGGTAAAGAATCTGCCTGCAACACGGGAGACCTGAGTTTGATCCCTGGGTTGGGAAGATCCCCTGGAGAAGGAAAGGATACCCACTCAAGTATTCTGGCCTAGAGAATTCCATGTACTGTATAGTACAAGAAGTAACAAAGAGTCTGACATGACTTTCACTCACTCACTCCAGTGTGATTTTGAGCTTCAGTATATGACTTTCAAACATCTTTGATGTGAATGGTCATGTCATTGATTAATAAAAGAGATTATAATTATTGCTCTAAAATTTGCATTTTAAAACATACTGTCCAACAACATGGATTTGAAGTTGGTCAAATAAATTAAGAATAAAACTCTATTATGGTCCTCTATTAAAGCTTATTTTGAAGGTATATTTTATAACACAGGGAACCTCCTGTGATACATTATTGAAATTCAAAATCCTATTCACAGTTCATTTTAATTTTAAGGTAATTTGTATATGAAAGGAAAAACCCCAAATAATGAGCTCTTACAAATAATTTTTATTGTATTTGCTGTGTTTCATAGTTTTCAAATTCACTGCAAGAATGAGTATGAAAAAGTGAAACAATGAACACCTATGTGGGAACCTCACTCATTTATTAATAACAGTGAGGAACTTCTCTGCTAATTTAATAATAACTTTCAAATAATGGAAGAATATTTCCTCCATTTACTAGTGTTATCCATGATGTAAAGTCTACAGACATGACACATTTTAAATTTAATCTGCTTCATTAATATTTTCTTCAACATTTTCTTAAATCTACACAATTAGCAAAATAATACACCATACCCCAAGTTGTAGGTTTCTTTGATGGTTTAGATGGTAAATAATCTGCCTGTAATATAGGAGACCTGGGTTTGATCCCTAGGTCAGGAAGATTTCCTGGAGAAGGGAATGACCTTCTCCAGTATTCTTGTCTGGAGAATTGCATTAACAGAGGCTACAGTCCCTGAAGTTGCAAAGAGTCTGACAGGACTGAGCGACTAACACTGTCTCTTTCACTTGGGTGAAAATATCCCCATTGGTTTTTAAGCTATTACCACCACAGTACCAAACTTGTAATTGGGAAAAGATGTGCATGTACAGATACAATAGATATAAATAAACTCAAGGATACAGATAACTGTGACCTGCAGTCAAATTCTTTATAAAATGATGAGTTAGGAGTACTTACCATCATATTTAATTAAGTGTATATAACTAATGTTAAAAATAGCTCATTAAAAAAAAACTCTCACAAGTTGGTACTATCTAGATCCAGCACACTATTATCCAGGTGAAAAAAAAATATATATATATATTAATATATGTGCTCATGTATGTGTGTGTATGTAAGAGACAGAATCAATATATATATATTTATTATATATAATGTAATATATGATATATAAATATAATATATATGCTTATTTATATAAATAGTTGTATATTTCTAAACATAATATATAACATAATATATAATTTATATTATATATTAATATATTTATAATATATAATGCTATATAATATGAGATATTATATATAATGCTATATATAATATAAAGTTTATATTTTATATATATGTTAATCTATCCCAACTTTAAACTCTGGTCATATAAAATTCAAGCACATATATATACACACATAAATATAAAGTAACATGTGTTTGTAAGTATATGTGTGTACATACAGATTTTTATACGTATATAGGTTGTTTTATATGTATGTTTATATGTATGCTTCTATGTATATATATGTTGCTTTATACATATATAGGTTTTATACATATATAGGTTGTTTAGTCACTAAGCCATGCCCAACTCTTTTCTGACCCATCAACTGTAGCCTGCAAGGTTCCCCTGTCCGTGGGATTTCCCAGGCAAGGATGCTGGAATGGGTTGCCATTTCCTTCTCCAGGGGATCTTCTGAACCCAGGGATCAAGCCTATGTTTTCTGCATTGGCAGGTGAATTCTTTACCACTGAGCCACCAGGGAAGCCCCACACATATGGGCAAATATGTATTTTTTTTTTTTGCAAAGTTGTTTACGAATATAATTGAATATCCTCCATTGCGGACAATTTTAGCACAATATGGAAATTGAGGGTAGGGATAGAAAGTAAAAGGAAAAACAGACCAGGATATACATATTTTTTAAATACTTTCTCAGTGTCTCCATTTCTTTTTATTTGTAAAATGGGCTGACAATAATAGGACTTACTTCACAGGCTGGTGGAAATGAATGAATGAATCTATGTAGGTAAAGTACTAAGAATGGTGTATTATGTAACATAAAAATATTAGGCAGAAGTTAGTATTTGCTGTGATTATTATCATTTTGATTATTAGAAAAAAAATTGCAGAATGAAATTGCTCTATGTTGTATTTTTCATATATTTTAACAACATTCTCTCCAGAATGCTTGTTTCAATTTGAACTCCTATTAGCTGTGTTTGAGACTGTTTAATAGGTGACACTCCCTGTAATATTCTATATTTTTAAGCTCAATTTTACAAATGAAAATCATATTTAATTGCTTTAAACTATAGTTTTTATTATTTATCATTCACATCAAAGGTTTAATTAATATGCATGATGAGATGTTTTCATTTTTGATTTTCAATTTGATTCATAAAAATTGGGAATGTGAGAAAAGTATACACATTAAATAGATCAACCAGTATTTCCTTTATTAATTTCTTCCTTTAGTATGATCTTTATAACTGAACTCCCACTCTAGATATGCTAGAAATACAACTTCTTTATATTCTAAGCTATATGAGGATTTTATTTTTTCACATAATTTTATCCCAAAATTTTAAGATATAGTATAAGAAATTCAACTTTCAAATTTTTTTTTTAATTTTTATAAATGTATACAGTGACTATTTTTCCTCATTGATTTAAAATGTTGCTTATCACACTTTGGACCTCTAAATACAATTTTCTTTTTAATTTTCTGTGAGTTTATTATTTTGCCAGCACCATCCTTGTTCTCCTAATGTTTGCTCTGTTTTTGAAGCTCTTGTATCTTAAGTACAGGGCAGAAAATATAACCACTAAAGGTTAAAGTGCAATAGAGTTTATGACTGACTAACATGGGCACCATAATTTTTTTTATTTCTTTTCTTTTTTTTTTCACTATAACTTTTAAAAGCACTTCGTTGTGAGGAGGCATAGTTTGTGAGGTATTTTCGGATTTGTTTTTGCCATCACTTTGATTTTGATTTTTTCCCTCTGAAAATAAACATCCATCTAAGTTAGCAAATAATAATTAAGTGTTGGAAAATAGATAGGGGTATTGATTCACAACATCTGTGATGATATGCCTCTCAGCTAAGGTTATTCATATATTTAATGTTTTAATTGCTTGATAAACTATTTTCCATGTAAAGCAGATATTTCTTCCCAATTATAGAGTTTTGTTTTTGTTTTTCTTTCCTCAGTAGATATTTTAAGCTGAAAAGATGCTCTTACATTTGGCTAAAGAGAGATAATTAAGACTTTCTTTAGAAAAGCAAGATGTAAAACAAATTCTTGTTTTATAGACTCACAATTCTCTAGAGCTTTCCTGGTGGCTCAGACAGTAGTGTTGGGATACAGGTTCGATCCCTGGGTCCAGAAGATCCCTTGGAGAAGGAAATGACAACCCACTCCAGTACTCTTGCCTGGAAAATTACATGGATGGAGGAGCCTGGTAGGCTATACTGTCCATGGGGTCACAAAGAGTTGGACACGACTGAGCTACTTCACTTTCACTTTTCACAGCTTCTCATTTCTTATCTTTGTGAATTAGTCTGAGAAGCTTTTAATCTAATTAATCCTTAATCAAATTTAGCACCACAGGATGAAATTTTGTATAGCTGCCAATGTGCGTGGATTTAATTTTGGATTTGCAAACAATTAAATAAATCATCTCCAGGTGACCTATGCCTATTAGTTTATGGTAAGGGACAATTTAGTAAATTTAAGTATTTCAGTAATTTAAATGTCAGTATGAATCTGCATTTGTGTGTGTGGTGTGACTGTGACCATGTGTATTTATGAACACTTATTTATTCTTTCTTTCAAGTTACCTAGAACTCCTGAGATATTTTCCAATATGAAGTAAATAAACCTACGTGAGGTAATAGAAAGAGATCAGGTCTGGAAATTCAGATACCTGTTCTCCACTTTACCTACTGTCTATTTCTAGGATTCATGTTATTGAAGTGTAGAAATATTGGATATATAAAGCTCAACATTCAGAAAATGAAGATCATGGCATCTGGTCCCATCACTTCCTTGCAAATAGATAGAGAAAGAGTGGAAACAGTGTCAGCCTTTATATTTGCGGGCTCCAAAATCACTTCAGATGGTGATTGCAGCCATGAAATTAAAAGATGCCTACTCCTTGGAAGAAAAGTTCTGACCAACCTAGATAGCATATTCAAAAGCAGAGACATTACTTTGCCGACTAAGGTCCATCTAGTCAAGCCTATGGTTGTTCCAGTGGTCATGTATAGATATGAGAGTTGGACTGTGAAGAAACCTGAGCACCGAAGGATTGATGCTTCTGAACTGTGGTGTTGGAGAAGACTCTTGAGAGTCCCTTGGACTGCAAGGAGATCCAACCAGTCCATTCTAAAGGAGATCAGCCCTGGGTGTTTTTTGGAAGGAATGATGCTAAAGCTGAAACTCCAGTACTTTGGCCACCTCATGCAAAGTGTTGACTCACTGGAAAATACCCTGATGCTGGGAGGGATTGGGGGCAGGAGGAGAAGGAGACGACCGAGGATGAGATGGCTGGATGGCATCACGGACTCAATGGACGTGAGTCTGAGTGAACTCCAGGAGATGGTGATAGACAGGGAGGCCTGGCATGCTGCGATTCATGTGGTCGCAAAGAGTTGGACATGACTGAGCGACTGAACTGAACTGAACTGAACTGAGGACCACTTCAAATTCTGAAATACTATGATTCTAAATTTAATAATCATGAGATTTATTTCAGAAGGAAATCATTGTTACAGTCTTGACTATTTATGTCTTTCATATCTAGATCTGAGTTCTAGAACTTTTATTATTTTTTGTGTGTCTGCTCTTTATTTTTTATTTACTTTTTTACTTTACAATGCTGTATTTGTTTTGCCATACATTGACATGAATCTGCCACGGGTGTACATGAGCTCCCAATCCTGAACCCCTGTTCCCACCACCCTCCCCATATCATCTTTTCTGAGTCATCCCAGAACTTTTAAACAAATTTTATCTTGGTCATTTGCCTTTCCAGGTACTATTAACTCTAGAAATGTGAATTGGGACTTTGGATAAGTAGTCACAGTGTTAAGGAATCTACCTGCCAATGCAGGAGATGTGGGTTCCACCTCTGGGTTGGGAAGATACCCTGAAGAAGGAAATGGCAACCCACTCCAGTTATCCATGGACAGAGGGTCCTGGAAGGCTACAGTCCATGGGGTCACAAAAGAGATGGATACAACTTAGGGACTAAATGACAACAGGAAGTAACAAAAAATTAAGGACCCTAGAATATACATGTATTCATATATATATATACATATATATGTTATATTAAAATTCCCTTGTCTTATAGGGTTTTATATATATATAAATCTCACATGCTAGTGAAGTAATGCTCAAAATTCTCCAAGCCAGGCTTCAGCAATACGTGAACTGTGAACTTCCTGATGTTCAGCTGGTTTTAGAAAAGGCAGAGGAACCAGAGATCAAATTGCCAACATCCACTGGATCATGGAAAAAGCAAGAGAGTTCCAGAAATAAAACATCTATTTCTGCTTTATTGACTATGCCAAAGCCTTTGACTCTGTGGATCACAATAAACTGTGGAAAATTTTGAGAGAGATGGGAATACCATACCACCTGACCTGCTTCTTAAGAAATCTGTATGCAGGTCAGGAAGCAACAGTTAGAACTAGACATGGAACAACAGACTGGTTCCAAAGAGGAAAAGGAGTATGTCAAGGCTGTATATTGTCACCCTGCATATTTAACTTATATGCAGAGTACATCATGAGAAACGCTGGACTAGGAGAAACGCTGGACTAGAAAAACACAAGCTGGAATCAAGATTGCCAGGAGAAATATCAATAACCTCAGATATGCAGATGACACCACCCTTATGGCAGAAAGTGAAGAGGAGCTAAAAAGCCTCTTGATAAAAGTGAAAGAGGAGAGCGAAAAAGTTGACTTAAAGCTCAACATTCAGAAAACGAAGATCATGGCATCTGGTCCCATCACTTCATGGCAAATAGATGAGGAAACAGTGGAAACAGTGTCAGACTTTATTTTTTTGGGCTCCAAAATCACTGCAGATGGTGACTGCAGCCATGAAATTAAAAGACGCTTACTCCTTGGAAGAAAAGTTCTGACCAACCTAGATAGTATATTCAAAAGCAGAGACATTACTTTGCTGACTAAGGTCGGTGTAGTCAAGGCTATGGTTTTTTCAGTGGTCATGTATGGGTGTGAGAGTTGGACTGTGAAGAAGGCTGAGCGCCAAAGAATTGATGCTTTTGAACTGTGGTGTTGGAGAAGACTCTTGAGGGTCCCTTGGAGATCCAACCAGTCCATTCTGAAGGAGATCAGCCCTGGGATTTCTTTGGAAAGAATGATGCTAAAGCTGAAACTCCAGTACTTAGGCCACCTCATGCAGAGTTGACTCATTGGAAAAGACTTTGAACCTAGGAGGGATTAGGGGCAGGAGGAGAAGGAAACGACAGAGGATGAGATGGCTGGATGGCATCACAGACTCGATGGATGTGAGTCTGAGTGAACTTCGGGAGTTGGTGATAGACATGAATAGTGCTGCGATTCATGAGGTCACAAAGAGTCAGACACGACTGAGCAACTGAACTGAACTGAAACTCTAGAAACTCTAAAATCACTAAATAAAGTTTGATTATACTACCCTCCATTACCATTCACGCATGTAAATAAGTTGAGGAGGGAATGGAGGAAACCATTTTATTTTAACTTATCTGCCCTGATTTTTTATTCAGCTAAACTCCACCTCACACTAAGATGGGAAATCTAATGAGGTGCCACATCTGGAGCAGAATTTCATTCTGGAACTGATTCCGTTTTCATCTGAATTATTATTGATGGCATAGAAGTACTCTTGAAGTCAAAAGAACTTGATGTAATGAATCAGTCATTTCACAGGATCAGAATAGTGCAAGGTTTTAAAGTTGTGCTACTGATAAAATTTATATATACATACATACACAAAATGCATGTGCAACACATTATAAGATGAAAAGGAACATTTTCAAAATTGAAGCAAGAAAATACATTTATTATATTTACAAGCTACATATATAATAAATTATTAAAAATTAAATTAAAACTAAAATTTTAAAAGATAATTACTATCACTGATTAACTGAGGATATTATTTTTGTCTCATTTGTTCTGCTGTAAATTAAGAAGGAAAATATCTTCTACATAAAATGATTGTAGAAGTTAAAGAAACAACATATATAAAACTCCAACCATGGGTTTTGGCACAGAAGAATGGTGTTTCTTATTTTATTCTTGCAACTTTTTTTTACAGAACATTTCAAAGTATGTAAAAGAGACCTAAGAGGATAATGACCCCCTGTGACACTCAACAAGTGTCAAATCATTTTGTCCCCTATTTATTTAGCATTATTTTGAAGCAAGTCCTAAAAGTCATAACAATTTACCTGTAAATATTTAAATATATTTCTGAACAATAAGTCTTCTTTATATGAAAACAACCCAAATAATATCATCACACCCAATTAGTAGCAATTTTAGCAATTGATTCAGTCAGATGCAAACCTAGTTCTACAACTCACAGGAGAAAGTAAGAGCAGAAGGTGATATACAAAATAAATTATATTTTCATATTATGTGTATATATTCTGTTTTATTTTATTTTATTTTTTAATGGGATGTGGTGCCTGAATCCCAGAGCAGTCAAGGGATTAGGTCAATTATGAGCTTAGAGCAAAATTAGTCACTTTGTAACACTCAAGTCATTCCCTTCCCTCTTTTGTTCTAACATCTACATTTTAGGAAATGATCAATTTCCCACTGTAAGTAAATACAGTGGATTCACACTATATGTGGTAGTTTCATTTTGTAAAGTAGCCATAAATACTGAATTTGCGAATCCTGAACCATTGTTCCTAAAGGAAATGCGGGATTAATTTCCTGTAAGCCTCAGGTCACAGCATACCTTGCTAACTGATCAATACTTAACCTTGTTTTATGTATGTTTCTGTATAAACACATCCTATCTAATATACTTTGTTGCTTAACATTTACCTAATGGCTAATAGCCACTCATTGCAGAAAGCGAAGAGGAGCTAAAGACTCTTCATGAAGGTGAAAGAGAAGAGTGAAGATGCTGGCTTAAAGCTCAATATTAAAAAAATGAAGATCATGACATCTGGTCCCATCACTTCATGGCAAATAGATTGGGAAACAGTGACAGACTTTATTTTCTTGGGCTCTGAAATCACTGTAGACAGTGACTGCAGCCATAAAAGACACTTGCTCCTTGGAAATAAAGCTATCACCAACCTAGACACCATTATTAAAAAGCAGAGACATTACTTTGTTGACAAAGGTCTGTCTAGTCAAAGCTATGGTTTTTTCAGCAGCCATGTGTGGATGTGAGAGTCAGACCATAAAAAAAAGTTGAGTGCTGAAGAATTGATGCTTTTGAACTGTGGAGTTGGAGAAGACTCTTGAGAATCACTTGGACTGCAAGGAGATCAAACCAGTCAATCCTAAAGTAAATCAGTCCTGAATATTCATGGGAAGGACTGATGCTGAAGCTGAACCTCCAATACTTTGGCCACCTGATGCAAAGAACTGACTCATTAGAAAAGACCCTGATGCTGGGAAGGATTGAAGGCAGGTAGAGAAGGGGATGGGATGGTTGGATGGTATCACCAGCTCAATGGACATAAGTTTGAGTAAACTCTGGGAATTGGTGATGGAAGCCTGGTGTGTTTCAGCCTGTGGGGTCACAGGGTCGGACACGACTGAGTGACTGAACTGAACTGAGTGGCCAAATGCATTTAGTAGCACTAAAATGCATGCCTGAATAAAGCTTCTCTACTTTGTGTATTTCCTCCACAAGGCACATCACAGCCCTTAGGACACTAGACAGCACTTCAGCACTGCCCTTGGGATCCAACTTAGACAATGAAATCACCTACAAAAAAGCACACAATTACAAAAAGTGTAGCAGTAAATGTACTGGAGAAAGGATACTTGCGTACAGTGGGAGAACTGAAATGACAGAGGACCACCTTGTTTGACCTTAGCTGGGAAGTTGTATGTCATGCAATTCAAATGTTTGACCATTCTGCACATGTACATAATAACCCAAAAACATTGATTTAGGGGGCTGCAAAAATATTTTAGTAAGCAGGCAAATTGCAGGTATAGAATCCTTGAATAATGAAGATTGGTTGTACATACATTTATATATAGAATACATTTAGAACTTAAAAATTGACCTTGAGAATTATTATAAATAATATTGAATTATTGAGTTTAGGGGGCAAAGTAGGGAAAACTACATGGCAGAAGGACAGTAGACTTGTATGTTTTTGTTTTGTTTTGTTTTGTTTTGTTTCAAAATTGAGCACTGTGGGAAATACAGTACATTGAGATAAAGCACATTCAGAATTTTTAAGTGGTGCCCCTGGGTCTGTTGATGAGGAAGGAGTTGGGATGTCTGGAGCATGGTATGAAGTCAGAGATCACAGAACTCTGCTATGTGGCTATGTCCTGACCTGCCCTGGCATGTATCAATATTACTGTTTATGCCTGTGGCTTGCACACTGAAATTGCTCCTTCAGTTCCACCAAATGAATATTTCCCAAAGACTATTCACCAACTTGACTATCCAAGCTTTTATTTCAAGGAGAGAACAAGTAATTTTCAATGGGACCAAGAGAATTTACGTGGTAATTCAAAAATTGCTTAGCAGTCAGCAAACAGTAGAGAATTAAGCAGTTAGTCAGTGCAGTAAGGATTCTTTCTTTCATGGAGACATACCTTCTCTCTTTTTTTTTTTTTTGATTTATTTATCTTTAATTGAATAATAATTGCTTTACAGTATTGTATTGGTTTCTACCAAACATCAACATGAATCAGCCATAGGTTTACCCATGTCCCCTACCTCTTGAACATCCCTCCACATCCCACCCTTCTAGGCTGTTATCAAGCCCTAGTTTGAATTCCCCGAGTCATACAGCAAGTTGCCATTGGCTATCTATTTTACATATGGTAATGTATGTTTCCATATTACTCTCACCATACCTCCTACCCTCCCCTTCTCCCCCTACCAACCCAGCTGTGTCCATAAATGATATTATATCTTCAAACACACACATATTCAGTCAATCAGTTCAGTCGCTCAGTCATGTCCGACTCTGCAACCCCATGAATCGCAGCACACCAGGCCTCCCTGTCCATCACCAACTCCTGGAGTTCACTCAGACTTGCATCCATCGAGTCCGTGATGCCATCCAGCCATCTCATCCTCTGTCATCCCCTTCTTCTCCTGCCCCTAATCCCTCCCAGATTCAAAGTCTTTTCAATGAGTCAACTCTTCACATGAGGTGGCCAAAGTACTGGAGTTTCAGCTTTAGCATCATTCCTTCCAAAGAAATCCCAGGGCTGATCTCCTTCAGAATGGGCTGGTTGGATCTCCTTGCAGTCCAAGGGTCTCTCAAGAGTCTTCTCCAACACCACAGTTCAAAAGCATCAATTCTTCAGTGCTCAGCCTTCTTCACAGTCCAACTCTCACATCCATACGTGACCACTGGGAAAACCATAGCCTTGACTAGACGGACCTTAGTCGGCAAAGTTGAGGATAAATAGGAAGCAGCCTTTAAAAAGAATAGACTAGCTTCTGATCCATAACATCTGGACTCCTCTATGGCAGAGCCAAACCCACAGTGACAATAGCCTTTGAAGGACCATGAATATAATTCACTTGACTTATCTTACAAAGCCATTGTGCTTAATTGTATCTATCATGTTATTTGGAAGAGAGAGCAGTGGCTATTGAGACTGCCCCAACCATTAAACAAGCTAACTTTTGAACAGAGCAAAATGTTGAGGCTGAGAACTGAAAACATGGAGGTGATCATTAGATTGATTAATTCCAAAGAATCTAACCCTGAAGCTTCTGTTTCATGGGATGATGACTCAAAAATGTTGAGGATGTCTTTCCTGAAGATTGTCAAAGGCTTTTTGCTTCATTAATCTAATTTTTGGGGTGAGCCATTAATTTTGCCTGAAGAATAAGGGTGTTTTAGCTCATAAGAAACTCCACAGTCATGAAGCAGCAACTTGATGTGATTAAAACAGCTCTTCCCATGATAGGCTCAGCTAAGGAATTTGGATAAATGCTAATTCTGTGATTTTCATATTTCAGTGATTTGGCTCTCTTATCAGTTCCCATTATGCTGACTTTTTTCATGGAAATGAAAAGAAAATGAGGGATTGCAGTTCAAGATTCTCCTTAATGTGATGGCTGCCTTCTGTGAGAGTCATCAGGAAGTCAGCTCATTCAAATTTTGAAAACTGACTGGAATTCATAATTATTCATGTCTGAGGCCCATGCTCTTTTAACCACCAGTGCATGTTCCTGAGCTTTCACTTAGTCAGTAGGAATCCATGCTTCATTTCTTCTATGTCTAATCACTCCCATCAGGGGGAGCTAGTGAACTACCCAGGTTATTTATGCTTGTTTCTAGAGTGTTCCGAGCATGTAAGAGGACTGGAACCACCCCAGTGTGATGATATTAGGAGATGGAGACTTAAAGGACGAATTAGGTTTAGTTGAGGTCATGAAGTTAGAGTCCTGATGATGAGACTAGCTCCCTTATGAAAAAAGAAAGACATCAGAGCTTTCTCTCTGCCACATGTGGACATGGTAGGAAGGCAGACATCAGAAAATTGGGAAGAGAGCCGTCACCAAGCACTGAATCTGTTGACACCTTGAGTCCTCACCAAGACTTCCCAGCCTCCAGAACTGTGAGAAATAAATGTCTGTGGTTTAAGTCACCCAGTCAATGGTACTGTGTGATAGCAGTCCAAGCTAAGACAAACAGTAATAGCAAATTCACAAGAATAATATACACCATTTGGGAGACTTTTTCTCTGTGACTCCACCACCCAAGTTACTATTGATTTGAACCTTTACATTTCATAGACTATGGAAATTAAGTACTCTATCCCAAGTTTGTTTTCCCCCCCCCCCCAAATTCTATGATCATTTATCCTCATTGCCTTTCCACCTCCTATATCTACATACCATCTCTGTGATGCTATTCCTTGTTCTGGAGATGCAACTCAGCATATCCACTTGAATAAAATATTTGTAGGCATAACTGACTTTGCAGATTTATTATGTTTTTTCTTTTTCAGGGGTAGGAATGCTAAAATGGCATTAATGGTAAAGCAATATAAACAATGTTAGAATTCATATTAAACCCCTTATTTCTAAAGTATTTTTATGAAAGACTGAGTAGTTTCACTGTTTATGTTAGTTTTCTGTGGCCATGGTGACAAAAATGCCAGAAACTTAGTGGCAACAAATTCTAAATCAGTATCACTAGGCTAAAGTCAGGGTCACGTTTCCTCAGTAAGTTCCAAGGGGAATCCATTCCTTGTCTGTTCCATCTTCTGGGGACTGCTGACATTTCTTTGATTATGGTGACATTATCCTAATGCCTGCTTCCATCTTCACATCACCTTCCCATCAGTGTCAGTCTGATCTTCCATTCATCTCTCTCAAATAAGGACACTTGTGATAATTTTAGGACCCATTCATATAATCCAGGACAATCACCCAATGCTAAAAGCCTTCACTTAATCACATGTGTGTGCCAAGAACTTTTGTCTTAGAATCTACAGGTTCCAGGGATTTGGGCCAGATATCTTTGAGTGGCCAATTTTCAAGCTGCTGTACTGTTCTCATTAATTCCAGCCCATCTCTAGGTGACTGGCTGCCCTTCTCTCTTCCCTCCATTTCTCTCTGCTTCATAACCTCTTCCATGAACTATCTGAGGAAAGCTGAATTCTGTTATACAAAACAGGGGCACTCTCCTCAGTCCTCAGTGTCAAATACTCATCAAAAAGTCCATACAAAACAAAGCAAGAAGAATAGATAAACAAAAGTCTATTTATCAGAAAGCATGATCTCTACAAACCAAGAATTATTCTTTCATGACAAAAGAATTATATTATTTTACTTATATTATTGGTTAGAATTCATGGTGATTTAAAAATAATTGCATTATCTTTCTTAATACTCTCCTGATAGTTTTGAATCAAAAGTGTTAATTTCACTATTTTAAAAACAGAGGAACTGACCTCAAAACAACAGGTGACTACAGGGTGGCACAGCCAGCTGGGGGCAGACTAAAGCATTGCTACCTGACTCCAAGGCCTTGTTTTATAGCTAAGCCTTACCACCCCTTAAGATTTAGTTTGCTAGTCTGTAAGAAGAGATAAAATTATCATTAACTAAATATTCCTTGCAATGTTACATGAAGTAATCCAGATAAAAAGAATCTAAATTATAAAACCGTATATGAAAGTGACCGAGATTACCTTTATGATCATCACCAATGTCTCCATCCCTGCCGCCACCACCACTCCCAATTGGTACCATTTTGTCACTATCCTCACCACGGTCACCATCATCACAACCATCACCATCATCACGATCATCTTCACAGTGACTGTTACTACGATTATCACCAGCTCCACTGTCACTCACATCACTGCTCTCACTGTTGTGTCCACTACCAGTAACACTGCTGGTGGCATGAATACTAGTACTACTAAGGTTAGTACTACTATTATCTCTAGTGGTGTGTTGGGACTGGCTCATACCAGCTCATGAGATATTACTATTATCCTGTCTTCTGAACTCTGCATTCACTGATAACACATTGATAGCTCAAAATGGACCATGGTAGGGGTATTTATCCCTGTGACATTTGTCTTCTTGCACACCAAGAATCTCCACAACCACCACCATTACTACTGTGATCAGTACCACCATCATTACTGCCATGATCGATCATCTCCCCCCAACCCCAACTACCGCCATCGTTTCATTCTGTGTCATCCATGCATTGTTCTTATTACCATCTAAAAGATTGAATTTTTAAAATGTACTTTTTTCTCAAATGAATCAGCATGTGATAGTGGTATTAATAATTATTTAGGTGCTTGTGCATAAGAAAATAATGTAAATGTTGGCTTTGCTTCATGACCCTTATGTGAGAACACTATGGAACATGAAATGTGGGTGGGGACGAGGGGGCAAACGCCAAGCTCAGCATTCTTCTTGGCTGTGAAACATGCTGTGAGTTTGCTGGATTTATTGAATAGGCCGAGTCTATCCACACCAAATCCATTAAAACAATCCTGCTAGCACTCTATTATTTTCACATGAGTTAAGCTGCAGATTGCTTGAAATACATTCTTCTCTGGGCATAGGAAAGAATGATGAGTAAAGCTGACAAATCCAGGGGAGGATTGAGGCTGTGAATAAAGAAACTATTCTTTTCTTACAGCATTATAAGAAGTGAGTTGACTGTGGCTTTAGGATGCTGCAAATGAAAATTCTTCAGTCTTTCCTTAGAGACAAAAGGGAATAGAAAGCAAACAAGATGACGCATAATAATATTTGCTGAACAATTATGAACTCTGTCTTTATAACAACACTGTATGAATGATATTATTTACATCTTACTAATAAATGGGCTGAAGCTAAGCAGTAAAATTATTATACATGGCATGATGGGATTTTCTGGTTGCAAACTCTGCTTTTCTACTGCAACTGAAACCTCATAGACAAAAGGGAAGAAGATATTTAATAAGACTTAACAGATACAAAAAACAAACCCAGATATTTTCATGCATATCTCTTTATATTATCAAAGCAGACTTGTAAATTATACATTATCCTTTATATTTTAAAGTTCAGAAAATGGAGATTTAAATAAATTAAGCTACTTGTTTGAAGAAAATCAGCTGATAAGAGTCAGAATCTGGATTCAAATTCATAGTGCAGAGTTCTAAACCTCCTATTCTTGTTCTTCCCACAGACTTTGGGGACATTAATACAAATACATTTAGTAGCAATTGAGTCAGACTCTTTTGTGAGATGATGTAAAACTTCCTTTATTTAGTAGCCACCTGATGTTTCTGTTTTCATGTTATTGACCGTTTTCTTTAGGTTTGTTTTGTTTGTTTCATTAGCTGCATGAACTAACGTCAATTTCTGTTGTGAGGGTGGCTTTCACATTGAATAGCACCTTCTTTGCTGATTGCCCTTAATCCAATATGCCTGAAATCTGGAGCTTTATTCATTATTGTGTGCATTAAGATAAATTAATTAGTTGACCTTTGGGGGCTCTTTTTCAACAATGTCATTAATTGTCCTAATTATTTAGATTTGCCTCACCCTCTTTCAAAGCCAATATTGATTTTAATTACTGTTCCTTATGTGGCTATCCTATAATGTCTTGGTAAATGCAATCTCATGGTCATTTATCTTGAATTTTCTCTGTTTACCTAAAGCAAGATTTTTTAAGTGACTCATCTTCCCTTTAATCAGTTGTCACCTTTTGCAACACTAGTAGGAGAAATAAACTGACAGTAATCTCATAAGATTACTGAGAGGCAATAACAGAAACAATTTAATCCCAAAACTAAGGAATTCCCAGCTGCTTCTAATGTGTATACAAGATGTTTAACAAGAACTGTTTTTCTTCTATATCCTTAGTATTTCTTCAGTTTATTCCTTTTCCTCCAACTTTACTGCCACTGGCTTTGAAAGACTCTTACTTTCCTTCATGTAAAGTCCACTTATTACTTAATGGTGTCTTCATATGTGTTTGTATTTGGTCAGATTTACAGCATGACCCAGCTGGATGTTCAGTCTTGAATCTTCTCTGTACAAGAGAAGGAAATGGTGGTATAACTGGGATGAATGCTTGTGTTTCTTCTTCCTGTACCATTTGGTTACTTAGATGCCAGTTGTTCTGACTTAGGCACTGTCCTCTGTGCTGAAGATACAGCAAATACTGTCACAGACTATGACAGATACATAAACAATATAACCAGCACTAAAATCATTCACATAAGCTGTTTCATATATACAGAGGTCAAGTGAGGGCTAATTTACTTCGTCTATTTATGTAATGTGGTGCATATGGGAGGGTTTAGGAAGCTATTAAGCCAAATTTTCAGATCCTTTCTGATTCTTAAATGATACAGTCATTAACCAGGTAGAAAAGGGTAAAAAAGAAAGGAAAATTAATTCTAGAGCACTTTATGTACATGGTATGATTTAATTTGCACACTGACTCTATTAAATAGACATCAATTATTACAACTTGAAACCAAAAAACAAGGGTCAGAGAAGCTGAGTAATTTGCCCACAGTTGCCACTTAGTAATTGGTCAAGCAATAATTCAAAGCTGTATTAGTTTGCTAAAAACAAGACAATAGGCCAAATGTGCAGCAACATGGATGGACCTGGAGATCATTGTGCTAAGTGAACTAAGTCATACAGAGAAAGACAAATAAGATATGGTTTCGCTTAACTGTTGTTGTTCACTCGCTAAGCCATATCCTACTCTTTGTGACCCCATGAATGGCAGCATGCCAGGTTTCCCTGTCCTTCACAATCTCCCTGAGCTTGCTCAAACTCATGTCCATTGAGTCAGTGATGCCATCCAACCATCTCATCCTCTGTCACCCCCTTCACCTCCTGCCCTCAATCTTTCTCAGCATCAGGGTCTTTTCGAATGAGTTGGCCCTTCACATCATGGGGTCAAAGTATTTGAGCTTCAGCTTCAGCATCAGTCCTTCCAATTAATATTCAGAGTTGATTTCCTTTAGGATTGAATGGTTTGACCTCCTTGCTGTCCAAGTTATTTTCAAGAAGCTTCTCTAACACCACAGTTCAAAAGCATCAATTCTTTAGCTCTCAGCTTTCTTTATGGTCCAACTCTCACATCTGTACATGACTACTGGAAAAACCATAGCTTTACTATATGGACCTTTGTTGGCAAAGTGACATCTCTGCTTTTTAAATGTTGTCTAGGTTTGTCATAGCTTTTATTAGAAGGAGCAAATGTCTTTTAATTTCATGTTGCTTATACGTGGAATCATTAACAGATGATACAAAAGAACTTATTTATAAGACAGAAACAGACTCACAAACTAAGAAAATAGATTTATGATTACTGGGTTAAAGTGGGGGGAGGGGAGCGATAGATTATGATTGACAGGTACATACTGCCATATTTAATATGAAAAACCAACAAGCATCTACTGTATAGCACACAGAACTCTGCTTAATACCCTGAAATAAACTAAATGGGAAAAGAATTTGAAAAACAATAGATGCATGTATATGTATAGTTCAGTTAACTGAATTACTTTACTGTGCACCTAAAATTAACACTACACTATTAATTAACTATACTCCAATAAGGAATTTTTTTTTTAAGAAAATAGGCCCCAAATGGAGAAGTTTATGCCAAATGGCATGTGACCAATCTGAGACTTGACAATTACAATTTTTTCTCCTTCAGAAATGCCATCTTTAACCAGTCAATGAGGAATCACCTGAGCAGCATTAGTTAGGTAATCCGGCTGGTAGACCTCTGCCACTTTGTAAAGGGAAGTAACCTTACAGTAATCAACCCTCTTTTTGCCCATATAACTTCCTTGTTCCTGCTACTTCTTACTCTATGAAAGTCTTTCTTTATGTAAAGCTCCTTGGAGCTTATTTCTGTCTGAAGGCTGGATGCTGTCTAGCTCATGAATTATTTTAAAAAACCAATAACACCTTTAAAATTTACTCAGTTGAGTTTTGTTTTCAACAGATTAGATTCTCAAGCCCACTTTTTATGCAGCACCAATGTTAATTCTTTTGAATTTCACGAATGGGGAAGTATTTTTTTTTTTTTGGAAAATATTTTTTTTATTGGAGATGTACCATAGGATTTCCAATATTGTATTAGAGAAAGTAATGATATATTTTTAATCTGAAATTTTTACTTTTATTATTTTTTAAATTTAAATTTATTTATTTTAATTGGAGGTTGATTACTTTGCAATATCATATTGGTTCTGCCATACATCAACATGAATCTGCCACATGTGTACATGTGTTCCCAATCCTGAACCACCCTCCCACCACCCTCCTGTATCATCCCTCTTGGTCATCCCAGTGCACTAGCCCCAAGCATCCTGTATCCTGCATCAAACCTAGACTGGTGATTCATTTCTTATATGATATTATACATGTTTCAATGCCATTCTCCCAAATCATCCCACCCTCTCCCTCTCCCACAGAGCCCAAAAGACTGTTCTATACATCAGTGTCCCTTTTGCTGTCTCGCATACAGGGTTATCATTACCATCTTTCTAAATTCCATATATATGTGTTAGTATACTGTATTGGTGTTTTTCTTTCTGGCTTACTTCACTCTGTATAATCAGTTCCAGTTTCATCCACCTCATTAGAGCTAACTCAAATATATTCTTTTTAATGGCTGAGTAATACTCCATTGTATATATGTACCACAGCTCTCTTATACATTCATCTGCTGATGGACATCTAAGTTGCTTCCACATCCTGGCTATTATAAACAGTGCTGCAATGAACATTGGAGTACACATATATCTTTCAATTCTGGTTTCCTCAGTGCGTGTGCCCAGTAGTGGGATTGCTGAGTCATAAGGCAGTTCTATTTCCAGTGTTTTAAGGAATCTCCACACTGTTCTCCAAAGTGGCTGTACTAGTTTGCATTCCCACCAACGGTGTAAGAGGGTTCCCTTTTCTCCACACCCTCTCCAGCGCTTATTGCTTGTAGACTTTTGGATCGCAGCCATTCTGACTGGAATGAAATGGTACCTCATTGTGGTTTTGATTTGCATTTCTCTGATAATGAGCAATGTTGAGCACCTTTTCATGAGTTTGTTAGCCATCTGTACGTCTTCTCTGGAGAAATGTATTTTTAGTTCTTTGGCCCATTTTTTGAATGGGTCGTTTATTTTTCTGGAATTGAGCTGCATAAGTTGCTTGTATATTTTTGAGATTAGTTGTTTGTCAGTTGCTTCATTTGCTATTATTTTCTCCCATTCAGAAGGCTGTCTTTTCACTCTGCTTATAGTTTCCTTTGTTGTGCAGAAGCTTTTAAGTTTAATTAGGTCCCATTTGTTTACTTTTGCTTTTATTTCCAATATTCTGGGAGGTGGGTTACAGAGGATCCTGCTGTGATTATGTCGGAGAGTGTTTTGTCTATGTTCTCCTCTAGGAGTTTTATAGTTTCTGGTCTTATGTTTAGATCTTTAATCCATTTTGAGTTTATTTTTGTGCATGGTGTTAGAAAGTGTTCTAGTTTCATTCTTTTACAAGTGGTTGACCAGTTTTCCCAGCACGACTTGTTAAAGAGATTGTCTTTTCTCCATTGCATATTCTTGCCTCCTTTGTCAAAGATAAGGTGTCCATAGGTGCATGGATTTATCTCTGGGCTTTCTATTCTGTTCCATTGATCTATATTTCTGTCTTTGTGCCAGTACCATACTGTCTTGATGACTGTGGCTTTCTGGTAGAGCCTGAGGTCAAGCAGGTTTCCTCCAGTTCCATTCTTCTTTCACAAGATTGCTTTGGCTATTCGAGGTTGTTTTGTATTTCCATACAAGTCGTGAAATTATTGGTTCTAGCTCTGTGAAAAATACTGCTGCTAGTGTGATAGGAATTGCATTGAATCTATAGATTGCTTTGGGTAGTATCCTTATTTTCGCTATATTGATTCTTCCGATCCATTAACATGGTATGTTTCTCCATCTATTAGTGTCCTGTTTGATTTCTTTCATCAGTGTTTTATAGTTTTCTATATATAGGTCTTTAGTTTCTTTAGGTAGATATATTCCTGAGCATTTTATTCTTTTCGTTGCAATGGTGAATGGAATTGTCTCCTTAATTTCTCTTTCTATTTTCTCATTACTAGTGTATAGGAATGCAAGGGAGTTCTGTGTGTTGATTTTATTTCCTGCAACTTTACTATATTCATTGATTAGCTCTAGCAATTTTCTGGTGGAGTCCTTATGGTTTTCTATGTAAAGGACCATGTCATCTGCAAACAGTGAAAGTTTTACTTCTTCTTTTCCAATTTGGATTCCTTTTATTTCTTTTTCTGCTCTGATTGCTGTGGCCACAACTTCCAAAACTATGTTGAATAGTAGCAGTGAAAGTGGACACCCTTGTCTTGTTCCTGGCTTTAAGGGAAATGCTTTCAATTTTTCACCATTGAGGATAATGTTTGCCGTGGGTTTGTCATAGATAGCTTTTATTATGTTGAGGTATGTTCCTTCTATTCCTGCTTTCTGGAGAGTTTTTATCATAAATGGATGTTGAATTTTGTCAAAGCCCTTCTCTGCATCTATTGAGATAATCATATGGCTTTTATTTTTCAATTTGTTAATGTGGTGTATTACATTGATTGATTTGCGGATATTGAAGAATTCTTGTATCCCTGGGATAAAACCCACTTGGTCATGGTGTATGATCTTTTTAATGTGTTGTTGAATTCTGATTCCTAGAATTTTTTGAAGGATCTTTGCATCTATGTTCATCAGTGATATTGGCCTGTATTTTTCTTTTTTTGTGGCTTCTTTGTCAGGTTTTGGTATTAGGGTGATGATGGCCTCATAGAATGAGTTTGGAAGTTTACCTTCCTCTGCAATTTTCTGGAAGAGTTTGAGTAGGATAGGTGTTAGTTCTTCTCTAAGCTTTTTGGTAGAATTCAGCTGTGAAGCTGTCTGGACCTGGGCTTTTGTTTGCAGGAAGATTTCTGATTACAGTTTCAATTTCTGTGCTTGTGATGTGTCTGTTAAGATTTCCTATTTCTTCCTGGTTCAGTTTTGGAAAGTTGTACTTTTCTAAGAATTTGTTCATTTCTTCCACACTGTCCATTTTATTGGCATATAATTGCGGATAGTAGTCTCTTATGATCCTTTGTATTTCTGTGTTGTCTGTCGTGATCTCTCCATTTTCATTTCTAATTTTATGGATTTGATTTTTCTCCCTTTGTTTCTTGATGAGTCTGGCTAATGGTTTGTCAATTTTATTTATCCTTTCAAAGAACCAGCTTTTGGCTTTGTTGATTTTTGCTATGGTCTCTTATATTTCTTTTGCATTTATTTCTGCTCTAAATTTTTAAGATTTCTTTCCTTCTACTATCCCTGGGGTTCTTCATTTCTTCCTTTTCTAGTTGCTTTAGGTGTAGAGTTAGGTTATTTATTTGACTTTTTTCTGGTTTCTTGAGGTATGTCTGTATTGCTATGAACTTTCCCCTTAGCACTGCTTTTACAGTGTTGCACAGGTTTTGGGTTGTTTTGTTTTCATTTTCATTTGTTTCTATGCATATTTTGATTTCGTCTGTCATTTGTTGGTTATTCAACAGTGTGTTGTTCAGCCTCCATATGTTGGAATTTTTAATAGTTTTTCTCCTGTAATTGAGATCTAATCTTGCTGCATTATGGTCAGAAAAGATGCTTGGAATGATTTCAATTTTTTTGAATTTACCAATGCTAGATTTATGGCCAAGGATGTGATGTATCCTGGAGAAGGTTCTGTGTGCGCTTGAGAAAAAGGTGAAATTCATTGTTTTGGGGTGAAAAGTCCTATAGATATCAATTAGGTCTAACTGGTCTATTGTATCATTTAAAGTTTGTGTTTACTTATTAATTTTCTGTTTAGTTGATCTATCCATATTTGTGAGTGGGGTATTAAAGTCTCTCACTATTATTGTGTTGTTGTTAATTTCCCCTTTCATGCTTGTTAGCATTTGTCTTACATATTGTGGTGCTCCTATGTTGGGTGCATATATATTTATAATTGTTATGTCTTCTTCTTGAATTGATCCTTTGATCATTAGGTAATGTCCTTCTTGGTCTCTTTTCACAGCCTTTGTTTTAAAGTCTATTTTATCTGATATGAGTATTGCCACTCCTGCTTTCTTTTGGTTTCTATTTGCATGGAATATCTTTTCCAGCCCTTCACTTTCAGTCTGTATGTGTCTCCTGTTTTGAGGTGGGTCGCTTGTAGACAACATATATAGGGGTCTTGTTTCTGTATCCATTCAGCCAGTCTGTCTTTTGGTTGGGACATTCAACCTATTTACATTTAGGGTAATTATTGATAAGTATGATCCCATTGCCATTTACTTTATTGTTTTGGGTTTGAGTTTATACACCTTTTTGTGTTTCCTGTCTAGAGAATATCCTTTAGCATTTGTTGGAGAGCGGGTTTGGTGGTGCTGAATTCTCTCAGCTTTTGCTTGTCTGCAAGCTTTTGATTTCTCCTTCATATTTGAATGAGATCCTTGCTGGGTACAGTAATCTGGGCTGTCAATTATTTTCTTTCATTACTTTAAGTTTGTCTTGCCATTTCCTCCTAGCCTGAAGAGTTTCTATTGAAAGATCAGCTGTTATCCTTATGGGAATCCCCTTGTGTTATTTGTTGTTTTTCCCTTGCTGCTTTTAATATATGTTCTTTGTGTTTGATCTTTGTTAATTTGATTAATATGTGTCTTGGGGTGTTTCACCTTGGGTTTATCCTGTTTGGGACTCTCTGTGTTTTTTGGACTTGGGTGATTATTTCCTTCCCCATTTTAGGGAAGATTTCAACTATTATCTCCTCAAGGATTTTCTCATGGTCTTTCTTTTTGTCTTCTTCTTCTGGGACTCCTATGATTTGAATGTTGGGGTGTTTAATATTGTCCTGGAGGTCTCTGACATTGTCCTCATTTCTTTTAATTTGTTTTTCTTTTTTCCTCTCTGATTCATTTATTTCTACCATTCTATCTTCTATTTCACTAATACTATCTTCTGCCTCCTTTATTCTACTATTTGTTGCCTCCAGAGTGTTTCTGATCTCATTTATTGCATTATTCATTATATATTGACTCTTTTTTTTATTTCTTCTAGGTCCTTGTTAAACCCTTCTTGCATCTTCTCAGTCCTTGTCTCCAGGCTATTTATCTGTGATTCCATTTTGATTTCAAGATTTTGGGTCATTTTCACTATCATTATTTGAAATTCTTTCTCAGGTAGATTCTCTATCTCTTCCTCTTTTGTTTGGTTTGGTGGGCATTTATCCTGTTCCTTTACCTGCTGGGTATTCCTTTGTCTCTTCATCTTGTTTATACTGCTGCTTTTGGGTGGCCTTTCTGTATTCTAGCAGTTTGTGGAGTTCTCTTTAATGTGGAGTTTCCTCGCTGTCGGTGGGATTGTACAGGTGGCTTGTCAAGGTTTCTTGGTTAGGGAAGCTTGTGTCAGTGTTCTGGTGGGTGGAGCTGGATTTCTTCTCTCTGGAGTGCAATGAAGTGACCAGTAATGAGTTATGAGATGTCAGTGATTTTGGAGTAAATTTGGACAGTCTGTATATTGAAGCTCAGGGCTGTGTTCCTGTGTTGCTGGAGAATTTGTGTGGTATGTCTTGCTCTGGAACTAGTTGGCCCTTGGGTGGTGCTTGGTTTCAGTGTAGGTATGGAGGCATTTGATGAGCTCCTATTGATTAATGTTCCCTAGAGTCAGGAGTTCTCTGATGTTCTCAGGATTTGGACTTAAGCCTCCTGCTTCTGGTTTTCAGTCTTATTTTTACAGTAGTCTCAAGACTTCTCCTTCTCTACAGCACCATTGATAAAACATCTAGGTTAAAGATGAAAAGTTTCTCTACAGTGAGGGACACCCAGAGAGGTTCACAGAGTTACATGGAGAAGAGAAGAGGGAGGAGGGAGTTAGAGGTGACCCGAATGAGATGAGGTGGCATCAAAAGAGGAGAGAGCAAGCTAGCCAGTAATCACTTCCTTATGTGTGCTCCACAGTCTGGACTGCTCAGAGATGTTCATGGAGTTATACAGAGAAGAGAAGAGGGAGGAAGGAGACAGAGGTGGCCAGGAGGATAAAAGGGGGGAATCAAAGGGAGAGAGACAGAACCAGGCAGTAATCAGTTCCCTAAGTGTTCTCCACCATCTGGAACACACAGAGATTCACAGAGTTGGGTAGAGAAGAGAAGGGGGAGGGAGGAGACAGAGGAAACCTGGTGGAGAAAAAGGAGAGTCCAAAGGGAGAGAGAACAGTCAAGCCAGTAATCTCACTCCCAAGTAAAAATGGGTACAGAAGATTGGGTTCTTAAAGGTACAAAATTGATAATAAATACCAAAAAGCAAAGATTAAAAATCTAGAACAGAGGTTGGATTTTCAAAAATACAATATTAAAGAAAAGAAGAAGAAAAAAAGTCACAAAAATTATTTAAAAAAAATATATATATATATATGAAGTTTGCTTTTAAAAATAGGGCCTTTTTAAAAAAAAGTAACAGTAGGTTATAAAAATGAAAATTAAAGGAGTAATAGAGGACTTAAAAATTAAAATTTTTTTTTTAAAAAAAGAATGATCATAAAAATAGTAAAAATATATCTAGCACTTTCTCTGGTGGTGTTGTGGGCAGTGTGGGGTCAGTTCATTTTTGGATAGTTCCTTAGTCTGGCTCATATTTCTCAAGATCTATAGGCCCCTTCCTATGTAGTTGGTACTAACTACAGGCTTTTAATCTATTGACCTGTCACCTCCAAGGCGGTTCCCTCTGTTTTACCTTCTTCTGTTTGCTGGTCTGTTCAGTGTCTGATTTCTGCCCTGACCCAAGGGGAGTGGTGGTGGACACTTTTTTTAGGCTCACTTGTTCAGTGGTGCTGTGGGGAGGCAGGGACGCTGAAAACACATAACACTGGCATGTGCTCACAGTGTCTCAGCCACACTGGGCCTGCCGCCACTCACGGCATGTGTGCCCTCCCTGCCCACACTGCTCAGGCTCTAGGTTGCTCCACCAGGAACCATCCGAGGCCAGCCCTGGACTGCAGGCATCTCCCAAGTCTAAGCCACTCAGGTTCAGGCACTTGGGTAGTCCTCAGAGGCGCAGACTCCTGTTAGGCCTGCGTTTTGTGCCCTTTCCAGGTCTGAGCAGCTCAGGTAATGAGGTGTTTGGTGAGCGTGGTCACTGCGACTTATCGCCTCTCCTGTCCCTGCCACTCGGTTTTCTGGATGTACAACTGGTGCACCTTCTCAAACAGATGGTGACTGTCCAGAACCCCAAGAAGTCTTAGTCAGCAAAGAAGACTTAGTCAGCAAAGAAGCCTGCTTGCAGTTTGGTAGATAATGTCTCTCTGGGGCTGCAACTGCCCCCTTCCGCCTCTGGCTGCCTATCTCTGGAGGGGGATGGTCCACAGCCAGCTAGTTCTGTTCAGTCCTTTGTTCTGTGTGTGGTCCTGGCGGTGCCGTAGGTTAGGGGTTTTCACGTGGTAGCTATTCCACAGTCTGGTTTGCTAGCCCAAGTTAGTTCGGTCTGATTGCCCTTGGGGCATTCAGGCTCAGTCCTTTTCTAAACAATGCAGCCTGTTACACCCTGCCCAGCCCTCACTTGCTAGTGGCGGATGCAGGCATCTGCGCTGCTTCTTCGCTGGGGAAGTTACTGCTGGGCTCGTAATCGGTGGGTTTTAATTATTTACTTATTTTTCCTCCCTGTTATGTTGCCCTCTGTGCTTCCAAGGGTTGCCACAGACCCAGCAGTGAGAGTATTTCCTGGTGTTTGGAAACATCTCTCCTTTTAAGACTCTGTTTCCAGGACAGAGCTCCGTCCCTACCTCTTTTGTCTCTTTTTTTTGTCTTTTATATTTTTTCCTACCTCCTTTCAAAGACAATGGCCTACTTTTCTGGGTGCCTGATGTCCTCTGCCAGCATTCAGAAGTTGTTTTGTGGAATTTACTCAGCGTTTAAATGTTCTTTTGATGAATTTGTGGGCGAGAAAGTGGTCTCCCCGTCCTATTCCTCCGCCATCTTAGGACCCCTCCCAGAGAGTGTAATATTTTTAAAGTAGTTCAGTTCAGTTCATTCGCTCAGTTGTGTCCAACTTTTTGCAACCCTATGAAATGCAGTGTGCCAGGCTTCCCTGTCCATCACCAACTCCCGGAGCTTACTCATGTCCAATGAGTTGGTGATACCATCCAACAGTCTCATCATTTGCCATCCTGTTGTCCTCCTGCCTTCAATCTTTCCCAGCATCAGGGTCTTTTCAAATGAGTCAGCTTTTTGCATCAAATGGCCAAAGTATTGGAGTATCAGTTTCAACATCAATCCTTCCAGTAAATATTCAGCACGGATTTCCTTTAGGATGGACTGGTTGGATCTCCTTGCAGTCCAAGGGACTCTCAAGAGTCTTCTCCAACACCACTGTTCAAAAGCATCAATTCTTCACTGCTCAGCTTTCGTTATAGTCCAACTCTCACATCTATACATGACTACTGTATACTGGAAAAAACATAGCCTTGACTAGATGGACCTTTGTTGGCAAAGTAATGTCTCTGTTTTGAATATGCTATCTAGGTTGGTCATAACTTTCCTTCCAAGGAGTAAGCGTCTTTTAATTTCATGGCTTCAGTCACCATCTACAGTGATTTTGGAGCCCAAAAAGATCAAGTCTGCCACTGTTTCCACTGTTTCCCCATCTGTTTCCCATGAAATGATGGGACCAGATACCATGATTTTTGTTTTCTGAATGTTGAGCTTTAGGCCAACTTTTTCACTCTCCTCTTTCACTTTCATCAAGAGTTTCTTTAGTTCTTTGCTTTCTGCCATAAGAGTGGTGTCATCTGCATATCTGAAGTTATTGATATTTCTCCCAGTAATCATGATTCCAGTTTGAGCTTCATTCAGCATAGCATTTCTCATGATGTACTCTGCATATAAGTTAAGTAAGCAGGGTGAAAATATACAGCCTTGATGCACTCCTTTTTCCTATTTGGAACCAGTCTGTTGGTTCATGTCTAGTTCTAACTGTTTTTTCCTGACTTGCATACAGATTTCTCAGGAGGCAGGTCACGTGGTCTGTAATCGCCATCTCTGTAAGAAATTTCCACAGTTTGTGGTGATCCACACAGTCAAAGGCTTTGGCATAGTCACTAAAGCAGAAGCAGATGTGTATCTGCAACTCTCTTGCTTCTTTAATGATGTGACAGATGTTAACAATTTGATCTCTGGTTCCTCTGCCTTTTCTAAAACCAGCTTGAACTTCTGGAAGTTCATGGTCACATATTGTTGAAGCCTGGCTTGAAGAATTTTGAGCATTACTTTACTAGCATGTGAGAAGGGTGTAATTGTGCAGTAGTTTGAGCATTCTTTGGCATTCCTTTCTTAAGGATTGGAATGAAAGTGGACCTTTTCCAGTCCCATATTGAGTGCAGCACTTTCACAGCATCATCTTTTATGATTTGAAATAGCTCAACTGGAATTCCATCACCTCCTCTAGCTTTGTTCATAGTGATGCTTCCTAAGGCCCATTTGATTTCACATTCCAGGATGTCTGGCTCTAGGTGAGTGCTCATACCATCATGACTATATGGGTTGTGAATGTCTTTTTTGTACAGTTCTTCTGTGTATTCTTGCCACCTCTTCTTAATATCTTCTGCTTGTATTAGTTCCATACCATTTCTGTCCTATATCGAGCCCATTTTTGCATAAAATGTTCCCTTATTATTTCTAATTTTCTTGAAGAGATCTCTAGTCTTTCCATTCTATTGTTTTCCTCTATTTCTTTGCAGTGATCACTGAGGAAGGTTTTCTTGTCTCTCCTTGTTATTCTTTGGAACTCTGTATTCTAATATGTATATCTTTCCTTTTCTCCTTTGCTTTTGGCTACTCTTCTCTTCCCAGCTATTTGTAAGGCCTTCTCAGACAGCCATTTTGCTTTTTTGCATTTCTTTTCCTTGGAGATGATCTTGCTCCCTGTCTCCTGTGCAACATCAGTAACCTTCATCTGTAGTTTATCAGCCACTCTGTCTATCAGATCTAGTCCCTTAAATCTATTTCTCACTTCTACTGTATAATCATTAGGGATTTAGGTCATACCTGAATAATTTAGTGATTTTCCCTAATTTCTTCAATTTAAGTCTGAGTTTGACACTATATTAGTCTAAAATTTATTTCCTTCAGATTTGTGAAAACTTACTTGTAGATTAGCATTTGGAAACTGCTGCAGTAGACTAATACTTTATTTGAGATAATTAGTCAGGCATTGTGCTTTTTAGATTACACCCTTTCATATGGGGAGAGCCACCATTCCGAGGGTGCCCATGTGCTAGCACAAATGGTTGACTCCCTGGGCATTGGCTTTATTGCGCTGTTCTGTGCTTGTTTACATATAGGTCAATTCTATTTCTAACTAGTGTTTATTTTTTGTCCAGGTGGGAGAAATCATGAAAGGGGGAAGTGAGGAGCCAGGCTCTTTTCCACCTCATTAAGAATGGCTGGTCAGGGTGAGAGTGGAGCTCTTACAATTAGAGTAAGAAATGCCAGCTTTGCCCTCTAGTTTATTAGGAGGAGGAAATAAAACTTGCCAAGTGCCCTAGTGAGTCTCCCAATGTGAAGTCCTATTTCAAATACTTATTGCCTGCTGCTATCTGAATTTCCATTTAAAGATAATTATCAAAACCATACGGGTTAAAAGTGTTGGGGGGAGTCTCAAAATGGAAATATGTAAATTGTGGCGACCTTGGCCTTTCTCATTTGGCCGAGTCTCCCCTAAGCCCAGGGCTTCCCTCTGTGCTTTATGCAGTGTACTTTCCCATGCTGCTGCCCCCAGGACACAGACCCCCTGCCCCCTCCCTGCCATCCTGCACTCTTAGTTCTGAGCAGTAGAACAGAGTGAACTTAGCTCCCTAAGTCCTAGTGGCTCACCACTCACATCTCAGAATCCCTTTAAGCTCTTCTCCTCTGTGAGGAGTGTTTTCTCATTTCTTTCCCCACCACCAGGTAAAATTATCACTGACTCCTGTGTGTCACCAAGTGTGTCCTGGGCTAACTTCAGTTAAAAAAAGAATCTCTCTGACATCCCAAATCCATTAGCCATTTACTCGACTAGACAGTGACTTACTTGAAGGAAAGGAGTAACTATTCATCTCTGCATCCCTAACACCAACCTGTAACCTTACAGATTCAGAACATGGCTGTTGAATGACCAGATGCTAATAGAAATCTGATTTAAGCTATGGTGCAAAGTCACACAATAATTAACTGGCTTTCTAACATAGATTGAAAAGTGTTTATTGAATGTGAATGAATGTGAAGTCACTCAGTCATGTCCAACTCTTTGCCACGCCATGGACTATAGCCTACCAGGCTCCTCCATCCATGGGATTTTCCAGGCAAGAGTACTGGAGTGGGTTGCCATTTCCTTCTCCAGGGGATCTTCCTGACCCAGGGATTGAACCTGGATCTCCCGCATTACAGGCAGACACTTTACCATGTGAGCCACCAGAGAAACCCAAGGGGTCCTCAATCCCACTATCAGAAATCATACGTGGAAATTTTCTTACGGGCCATTCAAATTTATGTAAGATAATTGAGATGATTCCTAACTAGAATCATGTATGTCATGAAAGTGCCTTGAGTTAGGATTACACGATTAAAACAAACAAACAAACCACCTCCACCACAAAACGGGAAAAACAATAATGTTAAGTACTAACTAGGTGTTTGTTCTATAATGGTACTAACATCTTAGTGTTTAGGCATTGTGAAAACACAACTTTTGGTGTCAAAGACTACTTTTGGAGACTTTAATATGACACTAGCACATAGACAGATAGATAGATAGAGATATAGAGTACTGTAAATTTTAGGATGAATTTCTGACTGTTTTTCACATGAAATTCTATTATAATTTAGCTCTTGGAGCTTTATTTTTATATAATGTCATAGACATAGATGTCCAATGTAAGTCACCATATTAACATATCAGTATGTGGTTTCTAATGACTTGAAATGCAGTGGTCTGGACTAAAAAAGTATTTTAAGGATGAGGTATACATATCTGTTTTTGAAGACTTGGTACAAAAAATATGTAAAATGTCTCATTATTTTTATTGATTATATTTTACATGATAATATTTAGGGCATATTGGATTAATTTTAAATTCACTGGTTTACTTTTTTAACTTGACTTTAGAATATGTAAAATTGCATGCATGTCTCACATGTGTGACCTATGTTGTATTTCTCTTGGACAGTGTTGTTCTAGGTAGACTATGTATATGAGCCAAGTTATGACTTCATGTTGTGTTGAACCTCAGGTGCAAGATAGAGGGTGACATTATTTAACATCATTAACAGATGTCTATTTAGGATCCACCATGTATCAAACACTGTGAAAAGCACTGACAATACCGAACTGAAGCAGGCAGTCATGGTCCCTGCTATCAAGATATATAACCTAGTAAGGAAGACAGATATCAAGCAAAGAATTATTTGAGTACCTAATATAGTAATGTTGTCCTTGGCACAGTGAGGAGTATGAAGGCACATGTAAGCTGAAGAACTAGCTTCACACAATTTTCGAAATGTTAAATTCATTTCCTGACAAAAAGTGAAAACATGATTACAAAGTGTATCTTTTTCTTCTTTGTTGCTTTCCTCCAGAAATCAGTTCAGTTCAGTTCAGTTGAGTCGCTCAGTCATGTCCGACTCTGCGACCCCATGAATCGCAGCACGCCAGACCTCCCTGTCCATCACCAACTTCCAGAGTTCACTCAGACTCATGTCCATCGAGTCAGTGATGCCATCCAACCATCTCATCCTCTGTTGTCCCCTTCTCCTCCTGCCCACAATCCCTCCCAGCATCAGAGTCTTTTCCAGTCAGTCAACTCTTCGCATGAGGTGGCCAAAGTACTGGAGTTTCAGCTTTAGCATAATTTCTTCCAAAGAAATCCCAGGGCTAATCTCCTTCAGAATGGACTGGTTGGATCTCCTTGCAGTCCAAGGGACCCTCAAGAGTCTTCCCCAACATCACAGTTCAAAAGCATCAATTCTTCGGCGCTCAACCTTCTTCACAGTCCAACTCTCACATACA
Organism: Ovis aries; assembly: GCF_016772045.2. Lineage (NCBI taxonomy): Eukaryota > Metazoa > Chordata > Mammalia > Artiodactyla > Bovidae > Ovis > Ovis aries. The sequence continues at coordinate 12,718,030 of NC_056074.1, forward strand.
TACATGACTACTGGAAAAACCATAGCCTTGACTAGATGAACCTTAATCAGCAAAGTAATGTCTCTGCTTTTGAATATGCTATCTAGGTTGGTCATAACTTTTCTTCCAAGGAGTAAGTGTCTTTTAATTTCATGGCTGCAGTCACCATCTACAATGATTTTGGAGCCCCCCCAAAATAAAGTCTGACGCTGTTTCCACTGTTTCCCCATCTATTTCCCATGAAGTGATGGGACCGGATGCCATGATCTTCATTTTCTGAATGTTGAGCCAACATTTAAAAGTTTAAGCCAACTTTTTCACTCTCCTCTTTCACTTTCATCAAGAGACTTTTTAGCTCCTCTTCACTTTCTGCCATAAGGGTGGTATCATCTGCATATCTGAGGTTATAGATATTTCCCTTGGCAATTTTGATTCCAGCTTGTGTTTCTTCCAGCCCAGCGTTTCTCATGATGTACTCTGCATATAAGTTAAATAAGCAGGGTGACAATATACAGCCTTGATATACTCCTTTTCCTATTTGGAACCAGTCTGTTGTTCCATGTCCAGTTCTAACTGTTGCTTCCTGACTTGCATACAGATTTCTTAAGAAGCAGGTCAGGTGGTCTGATATGCCCATCTCTCTCAGAAATTTCCACAGTTTATTGTGATCCACACAGTCAAAGGCTTTGGCATAGTAAATAAAGCAGAAGTAGATGTTTTTCTGGAACTCCCTTGCTTTTTCCATGATCCAGCGGATGTTGGCAATTTGATCTCTGGTTCCTCTGCCTTTTCTAAAACCAGCTTGAACATCAGGAATGTCATGGTTCACGTATTGCTGAAGCCTGGCTTGGAGAATTTTGAGCATTTCTTTACTAGCATGTGAGATGAGTGCTATTGTGTGGTAGTTTGAGCATTCTTTGGCATTGCCTTTCTTTGGGATTGGAATGAAAACTGACCTTTTCCAGTCCTGTGGCCACTGCTGAGTTTTCCAAATTTGCTGGCATATTGAGTGCAGCACTTTCACAGCATCATCTTTCAGGATTTGAAATAGCTCAACTGGAATTCCATCACCTCCACTAGCTTTGTTCATAGTGATGCTTTCTAAGGCCCACTTGACTTCACATTCCAGGATGTCTGGCTCTAGATGAGTGATCACACCATTGTGATTATCCAGGTCCTGAAGATCTCTTTTGTACAGTTCTTCTGTGTATTCTTGCCACCTCTTCTTAATATCTTCTGATTCTGTTAGGTCCATACCATTTCTGTCCTTTATTGAGACCATCTTTGCATGAAATGTTCCCTTGGTATGTCTAATTTTCTTGAAGAGATCTCTAGTCTTTCCCATTCTGTTCTTTTCCTCTATTTCTTTGGACTGATCACTGAAGAAGGCTTTCTTATCTCTTCTTGCTATTCTTTGGAACTCTGCATTCAAATGCTTATATCTTTCCTTTTCTCCTTTGCTTTTCACCTCTCTTCTTTTCACAGCTATTTCTAAGGCCTCCCAGACAGCCATTTTGCTTTTTTGCATTTCTTTTCCATGGGGATGGTCTTGATCCCTGTCTCCTGTACAATGTCACGAACCTCATTCCATAGTTCATCAGGCACTCTATCTATCAGATCTAGGCCCTTCAATCTATTTCTCACTTCCACTGTATAATCATAAGAGATTTGATTTAGGTCATACCTGAATGGTCTAGCGGTTTTCCCTACTTTCTTCAATTTAAGTCTGAATTTGGTAATAAGGAGTTCATGATCTGAGCCACAGTAAGGTCCCGGTCTTATTTTTGTTGACTGTATAGAGCTTCTCCATCTTTGGCTGCAAAGAATAGAATCAATCTGATTTCACTGTTGACCATCTGGTGATGTCCATGTGTAGAGTCTTCTCTTGTGTTGTTGGAAGAGGGTGTTTGCTATGACCAGTGCATTTTTTTTGGCAAAACTCTATTAGTCTTTGCCCTGCTTTATTCCACATTCCAAGGCCAAATTTGCCTGTGACTCCAGGTGTTTCTTGACTTACCACTTTTGCATTCCAGTCCCCTGTAATGAAAGGGACATCTTTTTGGGTGTTAGTTCTAAGAGGTCTTGTAGTCTTCATAGAACCATTCAGCTTCAGCTTCTTCAGCGTTACTGGTTGGGGCATAGACTTGGATTACCATGATATTGAATATTTTGCCTTGGAGATGAACAGAGATCATTCTGTCGTTTTTGAGATTGCATCCAAGTTAATCACAGTTCTTTGAGAAATGATACATTCTAACTAATCAAGAAATCTTGGTCTTTACTCAGTCTTTGTGTGGCCTTGGTATGTCAGCTTACTGCATTGGAAAGATCGCTAGACTGGGCACAGAAAGGGAAGTCGTTCAGTCGTGTCCAACTCTTCGCGACCCCATGCACTGCAGCCTACCAGGCTCCTCCATCCATGGGATTTTCCAGGCAAGAGTACTGGAGTGGGGTGCCATCGCCTTCTCCAGGATATCTTCCTGACCCAGGGATTGAACCCAGGTCTCCTGCATTGTAGTCAGACACTTTACTGTCTGAGGCACCAGGGAAGTTCCCTTAGCCTGGGCATAAAGACTCCTGAATTCTAGGCTTAACTTCATCTTGAGTGAGCCTATGCCATCTTGGACAACTGCCTTCTTTCTTTCAGCTTTGTCACCCTATCTCTGGCAAAAGGGAGCTGGACTAGGTGATGTCTGTAGCTGTTAGGATGTTACAAGTGGAATTTTCAAATGTGGTTAAATGATGAAGATTAATTATGAACCCAATGACTTGAAATGTCCAGAATCCCTCCAGCCTCCCCAACATCTACCAGGTGTGGCCAGCAGATTAACCAATGACCCCGTTTGCCTCAATCTCTCTACCTGCTCACTTTACTTTGAAACTATGTGATCCTAAAATGGCTACCAGTGTCTTTCCATTCATACAGCCAGTGGAAGAGAATGACATCTGTTTCAACATTCTCAGTATAAGTTCTAGTTTCTCGGTTGGAGGAGCCTAGATGGCATGCCCATGTCAAAGCCAAACTCTGTGAGTAACATAATACCCTGATTGTCTTAGTTTATGTTTCACTTGTGAAGCCAGGACTGAACTGAGTCCAATAAGGAGAAATTGTAGCTACTGTAATAGGGAAAGAGAGAAGTGGTTGACATGAAGGCGACTCATAAATGCTCTACCTGGCACCTTGATCAGATTATTTTAACTTGTTATTGCACTATTCTCACTTGCAAGATGACAAGAATAAAATTGTACTCTGTGCACAGGATTAGTATAAGGAAGAAACAAAAAAGCAAAAGTTCCTAGCACAGTATCTGGCTTATAGCAGACATTACTATAAAACTTCTCAGGCACCTTCTAGTCCATGAGTTTCAGAGTCTCTCATTTCCCCGTTCCTCACTAGAGTTGTTTATATCACACGAATATGAAATCTTCTCTTTTATCTCATTCTGAGAACTTTAATAAGAATTCACAGGTAACAAATATGAATTGTGTAAAGCTTTTTATATATCAAAATAATTTCTTTTTTTTTTTTTTCTCTCTCTCTCTCTCTCTTAGAAGCTTAACTGCATTGGCCTGGATGTTTGTGTTAGTGTGACTTGATGTATAAAGCTATATCAGTTTCCCTACATTGACTAATTGCCATTTCCAATGACACATCCTGAGAAAAATGTTTTCACAGTATTCTGCAAACATGTACTGATTTATCCTTCTGAACTTCCTTGTAAACAACTTATCAAGCCTTCCAAATTCAGACTGTCATTAATAGAGCAGAAACAACATAGTAATTTTTTAAAACTACTGATGTAGGGTAAATACCAAACATAAACATACACACCTTTCTCTATATCAGTACACACACAGTAGATGCACAAACATGTGATCCAAATTATATTGTTATAAAAATAGCCAGAAAGTGCAAGTTAGTTTTCTCTGAATTCTGTAAATGAGCTTCAATTACATGTATTACTACCCATGGTGATTCTATTTCAAAATGTCTTTGAATTCATTTACACTGAGATGACCTAAGAACTCTTCAACTCAATATGTGCAAAAGAAAAATCAATTTTGTTCCTCTCTTATTTGATTTTTCTTTCACATTTCTTATATCTGTTAATGAAACCTCTATTCTCCCAGGTTTTGAGGTCTCAGAACTATCAATAACACTTTTCTTTTTCTCTTATAATAATATTTTATCACCTTAACCACTATAATATAGATAACAAACCTATTTCCATTTCCTTACCCCAAATGCTACTTTCCTGGCATTCATATTGTACATGGTTCCAAGTTTATCAAGCCTCTAGGTCTAATGTCTATTTGCTGGTGTCTCCGTGACTGACTTTTTTGAAAACCATGACTGCTTTAGCTTTAACCCCCATCATATAGCATAATTTCTAACTGTATATTAATTTAAAAATGGTTAAACTGAAGCAACATCTGATTTATCCAAGTGTCCTAGTATCTCCCCATTAAAAAGATCAAACTGCATCTTATTTTGTGATTAATCTTTTTCAAAGCACATCTCTGCTTATTTTATTATTTTGATAAGCACAGTAAAAGCTGTTGTTTGTTTAACATCTACTATGTTTCATGATTGAGTTCCAAATAACCCCACAGCAAAATGGAAAACTTATCATTATCCCCCTCCCCCAAATTATTTCCATTTTCACTGCTGAAGAAATTGAGGTGGAATGAGAGAAGGACCCAGGCTGAGGTCACCTAATTGTCGAGGTGCAGGTCTGTGTATAAATTCACATATGTCTGATTCCAAAGCTGTTGTTTCTCTAGGCTGTTTGCCTTTCTCTGCTCAAAAACTTCCTGTAACTCTTCTCTAAAAGGACATGCTCTTCCAGGACAGAAAATAGTTATTAAAAATCTGGACTGTGAGCATCTGGTTAAGGTCTTGTTCTTAGGAATGAGGTGGGTAGAGTAGCGGTGTACCGTTTCTTAGAGCTTGTTAACTGTGTTGAATCCCTGGCTCCAACTGAATCAAAATGTACATTTTAACACGATCCCCCAAGTGATATGTAAGCACATTGAGGAAAGGTTCTGATTCATATTTCAGAGAAACACTGATCACTAGGCACCAGCACTGATTTACCAAGAACAAATCACATTAGTCTACCCTCAGCTCCTTCTTTTATGAGGGTGTCAAAGACACTGTTAAGGAGTCAAAGGAGATGTCAGTGATAAATTCCATACATATGTCTTGACACACTCTAATAATTCAAGGCAATTTTATTCACAACATCATAGCTTGTAATCACATATTTTGAGGATGATTACTTGTTTACTACAGTAACTCGGCTGAGTATTCTAACAGGCTGAATCTCTCTGTGCCCTTTTTATCACTGTCTCCCCAGCACAAGCCCAGGATGTAATAGAGCTTCAATATGCATGTATATTATTGACTAATAACCCTGGAAAAAAAAAGTTTGTCAAAATATGGAGGTTACTGACAAGAATATTTTAACTAAGGAATGGGAGTTCAAAACAGGGGATTCTAGTGCTATGCTATATGGCTCTGTCTACATTTATGTAATCACTTCATCAAAAATATCACAATCATTGTTTTTTAAGTTTGTGGATAAATCCAACCTGGAGAAAGATCAAACATGCTGGATGACAGAATAAATATCCAACAAGATGCTTAAAGATCAGAATAAAAAAAAATAATACCTAGGAATAAGCCTATCTAAGGATGTAAAAGACCTGTACCCTGAAAACTGTAAGACTCCAATGGAAAAAAAAAAAATTGAAGATGATACAAACAAATGGAAAGATATATTATGTTCTGTGATTGGAAGAATCAGTATTGCCAAGATGACTCTGCTACCCAAGGCAGTCTATAGATTCAGTGAAATCCCTATGAAATTACCAATGGTATTTTAATATTTTAATAGAATTAGAACAAACTTTTTAAATTTGTATCAAACCATGAAAAGCTCTGACTAGCCAAATCAATCTTGCAAAATACGAAGGAATTAGGCTTCCTGACTTCAGATTATACTACAAAGATACAGTAATCAAAACAATGTGATATTGGCACAAAAACAGAAATAAAGATAAAGGAAACAACATAGAAAGCCCATAAATAAGCCCACACACCTACAGTCAATCTATAATGAACAAGGCAATAATGTACAATGGAGAAAATGTAGTCTCTTCAGTAGTGAACTTCCCTGATAGCTCAGTTGGTAAAGAATCTACCTGCAATCCAGGTAGTTCAATTCCTGGGTCGGGAAGATCCACTGGAGAAGGGATAGGCTACCCATTACAGTATTCTTGGGCTTCCCTTGTGGCTCAGCTGGTACAGAATCTGCCTGCAATGTGGGATACCTGGGTTTGATCCCTAGGTTGGGAAAATTCCCTGGAGAGGGAAAAGGCTACCCACTTCAGTATTCTGGCATGGAGAATTCCATGGACTGTAAAGTGCATGGGGTCGCAGAGTCCGACACGACTGAGCACCTTTCACTTTCACTGGAATAACTGGACAGCTGTATGTAAAAGAATGAAAATTGGAACACCATACTCAAAAATAAACTCAAAATGGATTAAAGGCCTAAACTTAAGACCAGATACTGTAAAACTATTAGAGGAAAACATAAGCACAATGCTCTTTGACATAAACCACAGCAATATCTTTTTGGATCCACTTCCTAGAGTAATGAAATTTTAAAAAATAAAATAAAATAAACAAATGGGACCTAATTAAACTTAAGTCCTTTTTTATAGCAAAGGAAACCATAAACAAACAAACAAACAAAAAGACATCCCATGGAATAGAAGAAAATATTTGCAGATGAAGCAACTGACAAGGAATTAATCTTCAAAATGTATAAACAGCTCATGTAGCTCTATATATGTGTGTGTGTGTATATATATATATGTGTGTGTGTGTGTGTGTGTGTGTGTGTGTGTGTGTGTATGCAGAAGACCTAAATAGACATTTCTCTAAAGAAGACATAAAAATGGCCAAAAAATCACATGAAAAGATGCTCAACATCGCTCATTATTACAGATACACAAATCAAAACTACAATGAGGTATGACCTTGTGTCAGTCAGAATGATCATCATCAAATGTCTACAAACAATAAATGCTGACAAGGATGTGGCAAACCGGGAACCCTCCTACCCTGTTGGTGGGAATGTAAATTGATCTAACTTCTATGGAGAACAGTATAGAAATTCCTTAACAAATTAAAACTAAAACTACCATATGATCAAGCAATCCCACACCTGGACATGTACCCAGAGAAAATCATACTTCAAAAAAGATACATGCACCCCAATGTTCAATTAAAACACTATTTACAGTGGCCAAGATATGGATGTATGCTAAATGTCCATCAACAGAGGAATGTAGAAAGAAGATGTGCTATATGCATACAATGGAATACTATGCAGACAAAAAAAAGAATAAAAATTCCTTTTGCAGCAACATGTATAAACCCAGAGATTGCTGTACTAAGTGAAGTAAGTCAGACAGAGAGGGACAAATGTATGATGTCACTTATATGTGGAATCTAAAAAGGAATACAAATGAACTTATTTACAAAACAGAAACCCACTCACAGACATCAAAAACAAATTTAAGGTTACCAAAGGGAAATGGTGAGGAGGGGGGAAGAATGAATTAGGAGTTTGTAATTAACCATATACACACTACTATATATAAAATAGATAATCAGCAAGGACCAATTGAATAGCACAAGGAACTCTAGTCAATATTTTGTAATAAACTACCTGGGAAAAGAAACTGAAAAAGTGGACATATGTATATGTATAACTGAATCACTTTTCTGTATATCTGAAACTAGTACATCACTGTAAGTAAACTATTAATATATCATGATGTAAAATAAAAATTAAATAACAAAATAAAGACAAGAATGTGATTTGAACCACATAAAATGCAATTTCATGAAACTAAATATAATAACATGCCTTTGGGTTCAAAAGGTTAATGAAAGAAATGGAGCGGCTAAAGGTAAATGAGTGATAAGATAGTGGTATTTGGTTCAGTATCATTCAAAAGTGACATTAATATCCATAAAATTATATAAGTTAAGGATGAAATAACAGCAGTGGAGTATCCAAAGTGAAGAAGGTTGTAGTTGCCTTATTTCAAGGCTTAGTCAACTTTTCTGAAAAGAATCAGTTAGTAAATATTCTCAGATTTGTGGGCCATAAACTCTGTTACAACTACTCACTTATGCTGTTGTAATGAAAAAGCTGTCATAAGGAATATGTAAACAAATGAGTGTCTGCATTCTAATGTATATTTTATGGACATTCAAATTTTAATTTCATATAATTTTCATAAAATATTATTTTCTTATTGTTTTTCAACCACTGAGAATGCAAAAACTATTCTTGACGCATCAGCCATACTCAAAGAGGTGGTTGGCCAAAGCTTGTCCACAGGCCAAATTTTGGCAAACCCTGCTGTAAGCTCTCTGTCTGATCCTGCTAAGAGGTTAGTGTAGCACCGCCCTTTCAGACAGAGGTGCATACATTATTGGAACTTCTAATGGAAGTGAATACCAAGCAGATAAGACTGAAAGACATTGTTGCATGAAGAAATGTAAAGCGAAAATAGAATACAGAGTCTGGAAATGACTTTGGACAGCATGGTTGCTACCTTCCAATATTTGGGAGTAAATCACTGAAAAAATATTAAATATATTTAGAAAGGCAATGTATCATTGCATCTTCAGGTATGGATATGAGAGTCATAAAGGTATGGAGTCAAGTTCTAGATCTGCCACATAACAATTTTAATATTTTGGACAATATCATAGATATTGCCCTGCCTCATTCATCCATTTATAAAGTAAAGATAATTATGATACCTATTGACTGAATTAAGCTTTGTTATGTGAAAACATGCAGAAAGAATTGGCAACCCACTCCAGTATTCTTGCCTGAGAAATACCATGGACGGAGAAGCCTGGCAGATTACAGTCCAGGGGGTTGCAAAATAGACGTGATTTAGTAACTAAAGAAACAATGTAAGAACTACAAAGGTAAGAACTACAACAAAACTTGGTGGCTTCAAGAAAGAATATGTTATCCCTCTCAAGTCTATGGGTTAACCTGGCAATCCTTCTGCTGGCTCTGCCTGAGTTCATGCACATGACTGCGTTTGGCCAAAGCATCAGCTGGGCTGGAAGCTCTCAAACGTACTCACTCACAGGTCTATCAATTTGTGCTGATGATCAGCTGAGGTGCTTTGGATCAGCCTCTCATCCTCCAGGAAGTCTAGATTGGCTTCCTAGTTTGCTAGCCTCGGGGCAATGTTCCAAGAGAACAAAGGAAGATCCTTCTGTTACTTTTGAGACCTGGAATACAAAACATGTGTAGTGTCATTCCCACTACCTTATATTTTTTTAATGTAAGGTATGAGATTAGTTCATATTCAAGAAGCTGAGGAAAGAGTCTCCACCTCTGCATGGGAAGGGCAGAAAAGTCAAATTGCAAGGGGTGTGGTCATCAGGATGGGTTACTAAATGTGGTCATTGAGCAACCTATTAATGCTATACCTACTTAAGGGCATATTGTGAGGGTTAAACAAGTAATAGTTGTAAACCCCTAAGCATAAATCCCAACCCATAGTAATTGCTCAATACATTATAGTTTATCATTCTGGATCAGGTAGATTTTTATTTTTATTTTTTATTTTTTTTTAGTTTTTTATTTTTTAAATTTTAAAATCTTTAATTCTTACATGCATTCCCAAACATGAACCCCCCTCCCACCTCCCTCCCCATAACATCTCTCTGGGTCATCCCCATGCACCAGCCCCAAGCATGCTGCATCCTGCGTCAGACATAGACTGGCGATTCAATTCTTACATGATAGTATACATGTTAGACTGTCATTCTCCCAAATCATCCCACCCTCTCCCTCTCCCTCTGAGTCCAAAAGTCCGTTATACACATCTGTGTCTCTTTCCCTGTCTTGCATACAGGGTCGTCATTGCCATCTTCCTAAATTCCATATATATGTGTTAGTATACTGTATTGGTGTTTTTCTTTCTGGCTTACTTCACTCTGTATAATCGGCTCCAGTTTCATCCATCTCATCAGAACTGATTCAAATGAATTCTTTTTAACGGCTGAGTAATACTCCATTGTGTATATGTACCACAGCTTTCTTATCCATTCATCTGCTGATGGACATCTAGGTTGTTTCCATGTCCTGGCTATTATAAACAGTGCTGCGATGAACATTGGGGTATATGTGTCTCTTTCCATTCTGGTTTCCTCGGTGTGTATGCCCAGCAGTGGGATTGCTGGGTCATAAGGCAGTTCTATTTGCAATTTTTTAAGGAATCTCCACACTGTTCTCCATAGTGGCTGTACTAGTTTGCATTCCCACCAACAGTGTAGGAGGGTTCCCTTTTCTCCACACCCTCTCCAGCATTTATTGCTTGCAGAGTTTTGGATCGCAGCCATTCTGACTGGTGTGAAGTGGTACCTCATTGTGGTTTTGATTTGCATTTCTCTCATAATGAGTGATGTTGAGCATCTTTTCATGTGTTTGTTAGCCATCCGTATGTCTTCTTTGGAGAAATGTCTATTTAGTTCTTTGGCCCATTTTTTGATTGGGTCGTTTATTTTTCTGGAATTGAGCTGCATAAGTTGCTTGTATATTTTTGAGATTAGCTGCTTGTCAGTTGCTTCATTTGCTATTATTTTCTCCCATTCAGAAGGCTGTCTTTTCACCTTGCTTATATTTTCCTTTGTTGTGCAGAAGCTTTTAATTTTAATTAGATCCCATTTGTTTATTTTTGCTTTTATTTCCAGAATTCTGGGAGGTGGATCATAGAGGATCCTGCTGTGATTTATGTCTGAGAGTGTTTTGCCTATGTTCTCCTCTAGGAGTTTTATAGTTTCTGATCTTACATTTAGATCTTTAATCCATTTTGAGTTTATTTTTGTGTGCGGTGTTAGGAAGTGATCTAGTTTCATTCTTTTACAAGTGGTTGACCAGTTTTTCCAGCACCACTTGTTAAAGAGATTGTCTTTACTCCATTGTATATTCTTGCCTCCTTTGTCAAAGATAAGGTGTCCATATGTGTGTGGATTTATCTCTGGGCTTTCTATTTTGTTCCATTGATCTATATGTCTGTCTTTGTGCCAGTACCATACTGTCTTGATGACTGTGGCTTTGTAGTAGAGCCTGAAGTCAGGCAAATTGATTCCTCCAGTTCCATTCTTCTTTCTCAAGATTGCTTTGGCTATTCGAGGTTTTTTGTATTTCCATAGAAATCTTGAAATTATTTGTTCTAGTTCTGTGAAAAATGTGGCTGGTAGCTTGATAGGGATTGCATTGAATTTGTAAATTGCTTTGGGTAGTATACTCATTTGCACTATATTGATTCTTCCGATCCATGAACATGGTATATTTCTCCATCTATTAGTGTCCTCTTTGATTTCTTTCATCAGTGTTTTATAGTTTTCTATATATAAGTCTTTAGTTTCTTTAGGTAGATATATTCCTAAGTATTTTATTCTTTTCATTGCAATGGTGAATGGAATTGTTTCCTTAATTTCTTTTTCTACTTTCTCCTTATTCGTGTATAGGAATGCAAGGGATTTCTGTGTGTTGATTTTATATCCTGCAACTTAGATGAAGAGGGAAAAAAAGAACACAGAGTCAGAGGTATCTCAGGTTGGAATGAGTTACCTCAGAGTGGAATAGAAGGTGGCATCATAGAGTTGAAACAATCCATCGTGGCAAGTATTGAAACTGGATGGATTAAAGAAGACAAACCAACACTGGATGTGTAGCTAGATGAGGGGGTATCTGAGACTCATTCAGTCTTTGAAATTCTTACTTGAATTTCTTATCCATTCATTGTATGATCTTTATCAGTAGGGTGCAGTTTAAGGCAAACCTCATGATATATATGAGGAAATACATATTAATTGTTTTGCCAATTTTAAATTAAGTTTATAAGATGATCATGGGAAACATCTATGAATTAATTAATTATAGCTTAATCTGAGGCTAATTGTGAGAATTTTCAGCCTTTAAAAAAATATAAAGTATTGTACTGAGTTCCTTTGCTTTGTGTTATCTATTATCCTTTATAAATTTCCAGAGGGAATAAGAGACATACTATTCATACAGTTTGTTCCACCATCATTTGGATTAAAAGGCAAATCTGAGAAATGTTTTGGAAAATATCTGGTACTTGAGAGAAAAGCAACTTTATCTAAAATGTGAGAATGGCAAAGAGAGAAGAAAATAACAAGTACTCCTCATCCTCTCTAGAGGTTGGGAGGAGGACAGGCAGAATTCTCTGACAACCAAGATAATTACAAAGAAACCTCTGAATCATCCAACTTCACAGTTAAAAGGAAGAATGAAGAAAACCGGCCAGATGGATGTCTTCTTAGTGTGGCCATGCCTGCTTTAAAGGGTTTGGGTAGATAGCTTCCTTAGAATTTTTTTTTTTTTCCTACATTTGCTTTTGGAAGCCTGAGTCTTCCTAATAGGAAAACATTATTTATTAAAGAGTAAATAGAAGTCAACTTTAGCCTTTTACTAAACAAGAAATTTTAAAAATTATGTTCTTTCAGGTTTAATTGACTTTGCATTTTGTACTGGATACTTTTGTTTGTTCCTTGAGATACGTTCTCCACGTTCCTTTTGCAGAAGGAAGGTGGTCTGTGCAAATTGAATAAGAGACTCCCATTTCCTCTGGCTTCCAGGCGGGTTTAGCCAAGGAGGAAAATGGGCAGGAAATTGAAGGGAAGGAGGAGAATGACAGTCTTTTTTCCACTCCCCCTGCTGACACTAACCTGGTCATTTCCCTATATCCATATCACACCTTGGCAAATCATTTCTTATTAAATATTCTTCAAATTACTTAATTTTAATATGTCATCTCTTTTCTGCTGATAAGCACAGAGATCCTGAAGTATCTTCTGGTTTATCCGAAACTAAACTGTGGCAGCAGACATAAATTATAAGGGGATCAACTGCTGTAGCTAACATTGAACCCTACAAATATTCCATTTAAATATTTTTTGGAAATACCTTGAGTGCCTCCTCATTGCTCAAAAGACTGAGCCAAAATAGTCTATGCAAGCATTTTATTATGTAGATGTATATGTAGTCATCAGTCAACTAACCACACAAAAGTATACAGTTTAAACTGATAAATGCCATATGGAAAAGGCATGCTGTATTATGAAAGTTTATAAGGGAGGTTCCTAATACTCTATGAGTGAGAGAAATTTAGCCTGCATTAAATATTATTTAAATGGAGATACAATGGGAGTGTAGACATTAGATATGTGTTTAGGACTGGGAAGAAAATATCTGATGATAATTTGTGAGGTATTTAGAAGTAAACCTGGTAAGCAGTGATGATGAATTGGATTAGAAACAGTAAGAGAAAGGTAGGTGCCAAAAAATGTCCTAAAACACCTGGTTGGCTGATCCAAAATGATGGCTGTGGCATGTAAGACCACCAGAACAGGCCTGGGTTTAGAGATCAGAAGATGAGTTTTAGGTATTGCTGAATCTGGGGTGCTTTTGAAATATCCAAGTGAGATGACAAGAAGCTAGTGCTAGATAGAGGCCTGAGGCTCTGTATGTGGGGATGTCATCATATCCAAGTGCATAACTTAAATAATCTAGGACAAAATTAGAATGTGAGAAGAGGGCAAAACCCTGAGGAGGAGTTCCAACATAGCATGGCCCAGTAAACAAATAGACGTCTGCAAATAAAACTAAAAAGGGAAATTCAGCGGTGTAGCAGAAAAAAAAAAAGAGCAGTAGCATCATCAAGGCTAAGAAAAGATAATTGTCATCAGTGATTAGTGTGGAATAGAGCCAAGGAAAATGACATCTAAATAAATAAATTCTATCTAACTATTTGGTAATTGACAATGGGAGAAAAACCAGATTGAAATGAATGATGGTTGAAAATATGTGGACTATAAATATAGGTAATTTGTTCAATATAAAAGGAAGAGATCAGGGTTGGATGAAAAGTGTGGTTGAGGGAGAATTATTTTTCAAGATGAAAAAATTCTAGCATCTTTAAATGTAAATAAGAAGAACATAGGTAAAGAGAAAAAGGTTGAAAATACAAAAAAAAAAAAATCGATAACATAGGATTCATAGAAGGCAAATGTGACAATTTCCAAAATAGAAATATTATCAGGTCTATAATGAAGAAGTCAAATATATATTAGAAGGATTAGACATAAAAAATAGGTAGTCATGGAACAAAACAAATGGAGATCTTGGAAATAAAAAATACTACAGCTATAAAAAAGGAAATAGATGTCTAAAAACTGGGCTTGATTCAGCTAAGTAGTTAATTAATGGTCTGAAAGATGGAATTAAGGATTCTCCTAGAAAGCCATACAAAGGAAAGAAGTGGAAAGTAGAGAAGAAAAGAGAGGAATTATGGAGGGTATATCTAGAATTCCTTCACATCTATTTGGAATTCCAAAATGAGAAGACAGAAAATATGGAGGAGAATCATTATTTGAAGAGATAATGGCTGAGGATTTTTCAGAATTTTTAAAAGACATGAGTCTACAGACTGAAAGATCCTAGTATATTAAATACTACAAAACAAACACATACACTTCACAATGAAATTTTGAAATATAAAGGGTACTTAGTAAATTTTTAAAGATCTACCAGAAGGAAAAAATAGATTATTAACAACAACAACAAAATAAAAGTCATAATCGTCTATCACTAAGTAGGATTTTGAGGGAAAAAAGAAGCAAATGAAGCTCCTATCCTCTTCACCTTTCCTAGATACAGGAAATGCTGACACATTCATAAAAAAGAACAATGCAGTAATATGTGATAGGTGATGGTCAAAAGATATGAGCCAAGGATATGGAAACATAATTTATACAGTGCTCTAAATTTTAGAAAGCGATTTTCACACATTTGTAAACAGCTACTGGGGGCTTCTCATATTCAAAGTGCTGTATGTGACCCTCCAGGATAAATGACAAGAATAAACAGTGCTTTCTGCCCTCATGGAATTACAGTTTAGCAGGTTTTTATTATACAGTACCAGGCCAGATATAGGATGTCTGTAAAAACATAGTTAGTGACTTTGCCTTAGAGAAAATCAAGCCACCACTCAATGTTTATTATCCAGGTAAAGGAGGAAATGAAAAGAGGCTCAGTTTGGATCGCTGCCACCTTTGAACGTCTTTTACACTGAGATTGGTCTATCATGCAGCCCAAGACATTCTAAACATCCTTGATTCACTTTCCTACTAGCTCATGTGAAAGGCACCCTCCCAGATAAATATAGCAAATATTATTTTTGTGCATTGATTGCATGAAAATAACCCTATGCACATCATATGTGTTGTCATATGCATCGTATGGGTCATATATAATATTGCATATTATATGCATCAATGGGTGATTTAATCATCATTGCTCAATTTTGGCAGAAATAGAATACAATCCAACTTGGTCATCAAGAGTCCTGTTTTTATAAATATATATTGTACTGTGTTCCCAAGTTTCTACATTTTGAAGTTCTTTTGCACTCAGTGTCTAATAGTATGCATGAAAATGTTATTAATTTCACTTTACCAAGAGCCAAAATAGTCATAAATTTGAGAATTAGCATTTAATACCAGTTGTTTCCTGTTTTGATTTTCTGTTTTATTTTTAACTGATATTTTTTCAAGGCCATTTACTTACTTAATTCTTGTACTCTTTACTTTCTGTGATATTATGGAGATAAAAATTAGGTGATGTTCCCATTTATAATTATTTAAATAAGTATTAAGTATACAAGTTGTAAATAAATATTTTACATCTATCTGGTTGGGAAAAGATGGAAATATCTGTCTATATATCCATCCAGATCCACCTATGGCATAGATGCTGTAAGGTATATTTGAGGTTATCCAAAAATGTGCATTCTTTTAGAGACTGAATTTGGAAGTCAACTCTTTTTGCTATAGTTAGCAGTGTTATAAACAGTTACAGAAAAATTTAAAACCCTGGGCTCTGAGAGGGCTTACATATGATTCAAAATTGTTAGTTTTTTTCCAGGTTTCTTTAATAAATTTAGCATCATTGTGTTTCACACAATGACGTTTTGGTTCTTTTTTCCATCTGGAAGAGATTCTGTCCTAAGACCCAGAAAATAGGAACCTGGAAAAAGAATCGTAGCTGCCCACTATGGACAGGCACTGTACTTTTCCTCTTTCCAGAAGAGCTTCCTTCGTCTGTATCCTTTGACAGTGATTGACGGCTATAACAAGTTGTTGTGTCAAAGCTCTTGCAAGTCAATTATGAAAATGATGTGCACTTGCTTCAAAATGATTGTAAATTGCTTCTGGCTGATCAGAATAATGAGTTGTGGTGATGCTAATCAACATTGGGCATATATAGTACCTTGTTTCTGCCGTCATGTTTGCAGCTGCAACTAGTTCAGTCAAAAGAGAGTGTTTTCATATTTCTCACGTGTTGAGGCAGGAAGCTCACAATAGAGACATTGCTGCAGGACGGAAGAGGTGGCCTCAAGGAGAGATGGTGAAACAAAGCAGCGCTTGTTTATACATCAGTTGTATAAGTCGTTATGTTTACCAGTCCCTTATGACTTTGGTTTGGGGAAGCAAAGAGGAGGCAACATCAGTTAGAGATGGATCTTTTGTATTACTGAATCTTCATGGAAGCACTGTGAAGGGGCTGGTTTAGTCCCATGTAATAGACGAACACACTGACACTAGGAAATTGCCCAGCACTGCATAGACAGTGGTAGGATTCTAATTTTCCTTAATTAATTTTAAAGCTCAGTCTGTACCAGTGTTGCCAAAATAGTGTCTATAGACTTTCTGTTCTTGGCTTTCCCTTGTGTACCTGATTATGGCTCAGCTGCCCAGGCCCCACCTCACACATGCTTAGTAAGAATCCCTGGGGAGTGAAATAGGTGTCAAAGATGTAAAGTTTTAACCATTAGCTCCAGGTAGTCATGCACACAGAAGCTTGATAGCAACAACTTCTTGTTCAGTCATTCAGTCCTGTTTGATTCTTTTCGACCCCATAGACTGCAGCATGCCAGGCTTCCCTGTCCTTCACTATCTCCCAAAATTTGCTTAAACTCATGTTCATTGAGTCGATGATGCCATCCAACCATCTCATCCTCTATCGTCCCCTTCTCCTCTTGCCATCAATCTTTCCCTGTATCAAGGTCTTTTCCAGTGAATAGGCTCTTCGCATCTGGTGACCAAGTATTGGAGCTTCAGTTTCAGCAGCAGTCTTTCCAATGAATATTCCAAGGGTCTATTTCCTTTAGGATTAACTTCACCTTACCTTGACTATTCCTTCTTTCTGTCAAAATTCTGTAAGACACACCGTAGGTATTCAAATTTATCACAAAAAGCTACAAATTTGACTTCATTCACTGTACCTCAGAGGTTCTGTTGTGCTTTTCTCTCAGATGGAATTTGAGAGAAATACCATTTCAGTTTATTGCTTCATAACTTGGAACTTCACTATCCTGTCCTCCTTCCTGCATAATTGCTTTGTATATCAGACTGATTTCTTTTATTCAAATAGTTTGGGTGGGGCTCTGGACAAGGAGAAGGCGAAATGACAAAGGCCACAGTATCACATAGTGCAGTGTAACTTGTCCAGAGAAGTATGGGGGGAAGGATGTAAGACTAGAGGTCACAGAATGGATTCTACCTTTGGACATGGTTTCCTCACTAACTCATTCTGTGACTTTGCTGGCCCTTGATCCCACTGAGCCACTTTTCCCTAATAGCAATAGAAAACATAATTAATTGAGACCATAAAACTAATTTCTTTTTCTATCAAAAATAAAGTATCGGCTTGCAAAAGCAACTCAAAAATAGTTTTGCCAGTCCTCAAAATGTTCAACATAGAGGTACTAGACAATTAAACTCCAAAGTACATACTCAGGAGAAATAAAAACATATGTCCACTCAAAAACTTAGACACATTATTCGTTATATCAAAAAGAATGGGAACAATCTCAGCTGTTCAACTAATTAAGGGATAAATGAAATGTGGTATATCAATACAATAGGATATTTGTCAACAAAAATAATGTAATACAGATATACAAAACAATGGGATGTACCTTGAAATAAGTCAGTTTTAAAAGACTGGATATTATATGATTCCTTTTCTATGAAAAGTATGTAATAGGCAAATTCATAGACAGAAAGTAGATTAGCGGTTGCCTAGCAGGGGATTGGAAGACAGAGTAACAGCTAATGGGCATTTTTATGGGAAGGAAGAGGGTGAAGCAAATATTCTAAATTGATGATGGTGATGGTTGCACAATTCTGTGAATGAACTAACACTATTTAATCATACCCTTTAAGGGAGTGAATTGTATATTAAC
The DNA here is from genome assembly GCF_016772045.2 of Ovis aries. Taxonomy (NCBI): domain Eukaryota; kingdom Metazoa; phylum Chordata; class Mammalia; order Artiodactyla; family Bovidae; genus Ovis; species Ovis aries. The sequence continues at coordinate 12,736,402 of NC_056074.1, forward strand.
TGTATCTCAATGAAGCCACTAAAATGTGAGGTATTGGAAAATAAAATATATTATTTTATTTTGGAGATTATCCCTATGTTGTATTTACTCAAAGCAGTTGCTCACAGCATTACTTAGCTCTCATATAAATTTTTGGGCTTCCCTGATAGCTCAGTAGGTAAAGAATTCACTTGCAATGCAGGAGACCCTTGTTTGATTCTTGGGTTGGGAAGATCCCCTGGAGAAGGGAAAGGCTACCCACTCCAGTATTCTGGCCTGGAGAATTTCATGGACTGTATAGTCCATGAGGTGCCAAAGGATTGGACACAACTGAACGACTTTCACTTATATTATTTTCAGTAAAAGGGGATTAGGATGCATGCTAATAAAAAAAGATTGGAGCTATTAGATGGGATGATGTAATCTAGATTCACCAGTACTGATCTGATGGAAATTAGTTGTTAAATGTCACAATAAAGGAAAGGAAGAAGGAAAACCTGGCAAGGTACATGTGATGGCTGGAAAAAGCAGGCACTTATCATTAAAGGGAAAGCTTCCATGCGAGTTGTGGTGTTCCAGTCATTGTCCACATCTCTGAAATGTATTTTTTCCCAGAAATCTCTTTTGGGATTTGGAACAAACCAGACATCATAATAGTCTTATCTCCAGTGCAGTTATAGAGTTTCAGTACAAAGGGAAAGAACTAAAAACCATCATTGACTTAATTGCAGGTTTCAGACTCTAATTCTGTGGCATTGATATCTCACAAACTCTGTTCCTCTGCCAAACTCAACAGGGATGAACAGCCTTACTCTGGGAATATGTTTGATGGTTGGGTTGAATGAACCCTGGAATCCTGGAATGTTTTGTCGGTTTCTGTTTGTGAGTTCTTTAATGCTTTCTGAGACTGTAACACTGCCCAAATCCATATGGCAGAGCTAAAATCATTTCCAGTAAATCTCATCAACTTCTGGGGCATCCCTGTAAATTTCCTTAAGTTCAATTTCTAGCATTAAACTTAAGAAAGATTTTCTTATGTGGCATCTACTCTCATTATATGTTGTTTTTGAAAGCCATAAAATGATAGAGATTAACAATCTTAGACATTTCTTTGTTTGCTGTTTCATTTAATGCCTGAAATAAACTTTAATGGTAAATGTTATACTACCTACTTTAGAAATAAGAAAGCTAAACTTTTGAAAGGCTAAAAAGCATGTTAACAGTCATACAGGTAAGAAATGGAGAGAGGGCAGAGTGCTCATCTAGATTTGTCTAATTGTGAGTCTATTTTTTTTTCCTACTGTTTCACATTATTTGGCTTTAGTGGCAAGTTCTATAGACAAGCTCCTAACATCCTTAAATTTCTTTTAGAGACCTTAGCAAATCGAGGTTCAGATAGTAGAAAAATACTATGTTTTAGCACTGAAATGAAAACTAATATTAAATAAGCAATGATTAGGTAGCAGGTAAGTTAACATACAGAAAACTAAGTCAACATTCAGAAAACTAAGATCATAGCATCTGGTCCCATCACTTCATGTGAAATAGATGGAGAAAGGGTGAAAATAGTGTCAGACTTTATTTTGGGGGGCTCCAAAATCACTGCATATGGTGATTGCAGCAATGAAATTAAAAGATGCTTACTCCTTGGAAGGAAAGTTATGACCAACCTAGATAGCATATCAAAAAGCAGAGATATTACTTTGCCATCAAAGGTCTGTCTAGTCAAGGCTGTGGTTTTTCCAGTGGTCATGTATGGATGTGAAATTTGGACAGTGAAGAAAGCTGAGCACCAAAGAATTGATGCTTTTGGTGCTGGAGAAGACTCTTGAGAGTTCCTTGGACTACAAGGATATCCAACCAGTCCATTCTAAAGGAGACCAGTCCTGGGTGTTCATTGGCAGGACTGATGCTGAGGCTTAAACTCCAATTCTTAGGACACCTCATGAGAAGAGTTGACTCATTGGAAAAGACCCTGATGTTGGGAGGTATTAGGGGCAGGAGGAGAAGGGGATGACAGAGGATGAGATGGCTGGATGGTATCACCAACTCGATGGACATGAGTTTGGGTGAATTCCGGGGGTTGGTGATGGACAGGGAGGCCTGGTGTGCTGCAATTCATGGGGTCACAGAGTCGGACACGACTAAGTGACTGAACTGAAGTTAACATACATAACAATATATGTGTCCTTTTCATTAGATTTTGTTGCTCAGTTGCTAAGTTGTGTCTGACTCTTTGTAACCTTACAGACTACAGCACGCCAGCCTGCACTATCCCCTCACTATCTCCTGGAGTTTGCTCAAACTCATGTCCATTGAGTATGATGTTGTCCATCCATCTCATCCTCTGTCATCCCCTTCTCCTTCTGCCTTCAATCTTTCCCAGCATCAGGGTCTTGTCCAATGATGAAAAAGTTAGCTGTTTGCATCAGGTGTCCAAAGTATTGGAGTTTCAGCTTCAGCATCAGTCCTTCCTATAAATATTCAGGGCTGATTTCCTTTGGGATGGACTGGTTTGATCTCCTTGCTGTCCAAGGGACTCTCAAGATATTTTTCCAACACCACAATTTGAAACCATCAGTTCTTCGGCACTCAGACTTCTTTAGGTTGCAGGTGGGGAAAGTGAGGCACAAGTTAGCAAACTAAGTTGGTAGTATTTATTTTGCCACTCAGTGGTAATTTGTCTGTACCTAGAATTATATTCTTTCCAATATTTTTGTGGCATAGTTAGAAAAAGAATTAAAATAAAAAATCTTAAGCTGGAAAAGAAGAAATTAATAGGCCTATATAAAGGCCACAGCAATAGAGTCCATATTTCCAAGGTCTTAATGGTTAATTTTAAGAACTCACATATAAATTTGTAAATATCCTTTTCAAGAAATAAAGAGTTTTAATTTGCTGGCATATGAGATTTGTTTGTAAATGAGCTTCTGTTGAACTCACTGCATCCAGAATGTCTGTGAATTTTGGTTTATTATATCTTGTATAGATTTTTTTTTTTTAACAGCAGGTACTAGTGTACTCCCAAGCTGAATGTACATTCAGAGCTATATAACATTTGAACCTATATAGCACAGTACCATAGAGAGAAGAGATGAAAGTCTCATTCAATCTGAAGAGTAATATATCTGGGGGTGGGGGGTGGTTGTGGTGCAGGCCTTGCCGTGTCTATATGCTCGAACTTCAGGATGAGACAGGCTTAGGCAGCACCAGAGATGCTGAGATGGTAATGACAGTTTTGCTATTAACGCAGAACTCAGTGTAATTGGTGAATAGACATTCAGATAATTGAAATGTGTTTTAATCAAGAACAGAGTAAATGCCAGATTCCATGGCTCTAAGATGTCATTTCCAAAGGTTGAGAAGCATTAGCTTACAGAAAGGGTAACAGGAATCTCAGTTCCGTTCCTCCCCAGTAGTCTCTTTCTTCTAACCCAACAGAGTATTTTTTGCTCACTTAGACTGGTTAGCATTAAAAATAGGCCTTTATGCCAGGGAGATGACTTTTGAATGTTATTAATTATTTATGTTTTTGAAAAAAGAGGGAGCTTGATACAGCAAAGAGAAATAATGATGACTTTATATAAAAAATAAACACTTTTCTGCAAATTCTAGACTCATTGCTTTTACAGTTTTATTCACTAAAATTCAGTATATTATCTTTCTTATGTATTGGTTATTAACTGGAGAATTAGGGTGTTCTAGTCTATACAGCATTTGCCCATGGAAAACTATTACTAGTATAAACTATAGTTATATAAACTATAACTATTACTATTACTATTCATTGGTTCTCTAGTTTTTTTCTAACTTCTCAGATTTGTTCTTTGATTTTTTTTTCTTTTATTCACCTTCATTCTTTCAACTGAATGTCGCTGAATTAGCAGACAGTCTTCCAAGGACATACTAAGCACATTTCTAATTCTATGAGAGCTCATGTGATGATACTACAATGTGGACAAGAGCTCTTTCAAACCAGAGGACATATTTTTATGGTATTTGAATAAGTTCTAGAACCTACTGTAAGTATCCTGCGTCTATACGCCAACCATCATCAGTGATAAGTACCTCTTTGACTCCTGCTACGTGTTTTCATTTTTCTATGTTTAGTTACCATAGTTTCCTTTTTATTAATGAAGATCACTTTGCCTTGGAAGTGTTCCTGAGACAGCTACAGTGTGGATTAAAATCCACTCATTCTGTTTGTTAACTTAGAAAGAGACCAAGTTTTTAGCCATAGTTTCAGCATTGAAAGTGCATCATCTTTGAGAGGATAGCTAAAAGTGGGGACTGCTATGGCTCCATGAAGTAGTGAGGCTAGAAAACCGAATTGCTTCATAGTTGTTCTAGTACAATCAGAAACTAAAAATATCTCCTCCTTTCCCTAATTGTTTGGAAAGGCCGTGACATTGTTACTAATGCATCTTTGTGTGATGGTTTTACACTTACTTGTGACAGTCTTGGAAACTAAAAAGGAGAATCAGCATATTTCTGTATTTCCTGTAAGCAGTCAACTTTTAAGCCATGCCTCCTTTTACAGCCATACAGTTTAAGAATTCTGGAATTCAAACACTTCAGCTTCCTTCTTTTCTCTGCTCATCAGCAAGATAATATTTAGAGCTTAGTTTTGACAGTCCAGTTTATTTGTAGCCTCTCACCTGCTTTCAATCTCTGTTCCTATTGCATAAAGAGAAATGGAATTCTCCATATCATCAGTGCATATCCTTCAGGATAGCATGCCTTGGCATCTGTGTCATTTTTGTCTGAAATAATAATACATTCTCCTTCCTTCTGTCTGACAAGATCCTACTAAACCATCACAATTGAGCTTTTGTGTAAAGTCTCCTCCAAGTGAACTCAATTGTTGCAGCTTCTATTTCATTTCCATTTCATTGCAATATATCTTTCTATGAATCGGACTCTTCAGCTAGTCTGTGTTTTTATTTGAAAATAAAGATCTTGTCTTGTTCATTTTTCATCATTAGTACTTGGTTCTAGAGTAGAAATCAAATAGACCTAGATTTAAATCATATTCTAACAGTTGCTCTATGTGATTTTGGAAAAGCCTGCCAAACTTGTCTCCTCACCTGTAAAACTAAGATAACATTCATCTTGTCTGGATTTTGTTATAATCCTTCATAATATTTGTAAAAGAACTTGGTGCAATGTCTGAGACATAGTAAACCTCTAATTAACTCTCACTAAATAATTATAGGTGAATGAATTAGATGTTCATTTTAACTCCCTGACAATATTGTGTTTATGTATTTTTTCCCCTAAAGCAGATTCATTTCTGTTTGAAGTATGCATTGAAAGTTTATCTGTGTTTGGTTTGATTCATTTATGCATGAAGTCCTTTCTATGCCATTCATGTGTCTATGTATGTGTGTATGTGTATATATATATATATATATATATATATATAAATATATTTATAAATATATATGTCTGTCTGTGTATGTGTGTGTATATATATACATATACACAGCATATATATGTGTGTGTATGTGTCTATAGGTATATATGTGTGTGCATATATGTCTATGTATATACAGATGCACACATATATATACGTGTGTGTATATATATACATATATTTATATAAATATATATGGCATCTGTCTAAAAAGAAGTAGTTCTGGATAGCTAAAAGATTTGTCATGGTCCCCTTTAGAAAAGCTGAATTTCTAGTTTTTTCAGATTAAGGGAGCCTGACAACAGCCTTCATAAGTGTATCATCTGACATGTAAATCTGATCTTCTCAGTGCATGAGAAGACAGGTCTAACCAGGTTGATACCATACTTTCCATCCTTATGTGGGGATGTCAAGCATTTTTATTCTATAATCTTCTCTTGTCTTATACTCCACAACCTTGCAAAAGCTTCTTTCCTGGTTCAGATCCTTGCAGAGCCAAGTCATGACTATTTAGGGGCTTAACTATTGGAAAAATGAGCTGATCCTCATGGGGACTAAATGTGGAAATGTGGGCTGTTCAGTAGGGATTAACCTCTATGATTAGCAAAACTCCCCCTAGTGAAACAGTAACTAACATGTTTACGCTAATTTACAACATACTGCGAGCATCACTATATATCCTTATCCAGTTTGTTACTTACTGTGGCACGCTAAGCTGGTTACAATCAATGCCATTTATTCAGACTGCTTTGGACAGTACCATGAGGCAGACAAAATAATGGGTGCTGAAATAACATCCAGGCTTGAATTCTTGTTGTTCACCGAGTAGCTTCATGATTCCAGATGTTACTTTAGCTTCAGTAACCTTGATTTTCTCATTTGGAAAATGAAAATTATAATTTTCATGACAGAGCATGTGCTGAGGAATATATAAGAAAAAGTATAGAATCTAGACCAGTGTGAATACTCACTCCTCTCTTAGAGTTACTCTAGAGCACTCTTCAAGGAAATTAGAGATACCAAGGGAATATTTCATGCAAAGATGGGCTCGATAAAGGACAGAAATTGTATGGACCTAACAGAAGCACAAGATATTAAGAAGAGGTGGCAAGAATACACAGAAGAACTTTACAAAAAATATCTTCACAACCCAGATAATCACAATGGTATGATCACTCACCTAGAGCCAGATATCCTGGAATGTGAAGTCAAGTGGGCCTTAGAAAGCATCACTACGAACAAAGCTAGTGGAGGTGATGGAATTCCATTGAGCGATTTCAAATCCTGAAAGATGATGCTGTGAAAGTGCTGCACTCAATATGCCAGCAAATGTGGAAAACTCAGCAGTCATCACAGGAATGGAAAAGGTCAGTTTTCATCCAATCCCAAAGAAAGGCAATGCCAAAGAATGCTCAAACTACTGCACAATTGCACTCATCTCATATGCTAGTAAAGTAATGCTCAAAATTCTCCAAGCCAGGCTTCAGCAATACATGAACCATGAACTTCCAGATGTTCAAGCTGGATTTAGAAAAGGCAGAGGAACCAAAGATTAAATTGCCAACATCTGCTGGATCATGGAAAAAGCATCAGAGTTCCAGAAAAACATCTATTTCTGCTTTCTTGGCTATGCCAAAGCCTTTGACTGTATGGATCATAATAAACTGTGGAAAATTCTGAAACAGATGGGAATACCAGACCACCTGACCTGCCTCATGAGAAACCTGTATGCAAGTCAGGAAGCAACTGTTAGAACTGGACATGGACGAATGGACTGATTCCAAATAGGAAAAGGAGTATATCAAGGCTGTATATTGTCACCCTGCTTATTTAACTTATATTCAGAGTACATCATGAGAACCACTGGGCTGGAAGAAGCACAAGCTGGAATCAAGATTGCCAGGAGAAATATCAATAACCTCAGATATGCAGATGACACCACCCTTATGGCAGAAAGTGAAGAGGAACTAAAAAGCCTCTTGATGAAAGTGAAAGAGGAGAGTGAAAAAGTTGGCTTAAAGCTCAACATTCAGAAAATGAAGATCATGGCATCCGGTCCCATCACTTCATGGGAAATAGATGGGAAACAGTGGAAACAGTGTCAGACTTTTTTTTTTTTTTCACTCCAAAATCACTGCAGATGGTGATTGCAGCCATGAAATTAGAATACCCTTACTCCTTGGAAGGAAAGATATGACCAACCTAGATAGCATATTCAAAAGCAAAGACATTACTTTGCCAACAAAGGTCCATCTAGTCAAGGCTATGGTTTTTTCAGTAGTCATGTATGGATGTGAGAGTTGGACTGTGAAGACTGTGAAGAAAGCTGAGTCCAAAGAATTGATGCTTTTGAACTGTGGTGTTAGAGAAGACTCTTGAGAGTCCCTTGGACTGCAAGGATATCCAACCAGTCCATAAAGGAGACAGTCCTGTGTTTTCACTGGGAGGCTTGATGCTGAGGCTGAAACTCCAATACTTTGGCCACCTCATGCGAAGAGTTGACTCACTGGAAAAGACCCTGATGCTGGGAGGGATTGAGGGCAGGAGGAGAAGGGGAAGACGGAGGATGAGATGGCTGGATGGCATCACCTACTCGATGCACATGAGTTTGGGTGAATTCCAGGGGTTGGTGATGGACAGGAAGGCCTGGTGTGCTGCAGTTCATACGGTTGTGGAGAGTTGGACACGACTGAGCAACTGAACTGAACTGAACTGATTATTGATGTGGTTAACTTCCTTCTCTAACTCCACACTCATCTCCTAAAGTTTCCTTTGTCCCAAACTGAAGATTTTCTTCTTTAAAATCATCACCTTTTTTTTTTTTTTTAAATTTTTTCCTCTTTATTTCTGTGAAAGGCATTATCAAGCTTTCTGTTACAGGGGTGATGAAAGCATGAATGAGACTATATTTAATCTCTTCCCTTTCCAGACCATAGCTCTGTAATTACCAAGATCTGCTGGTCTCCCTTCGACCAGCTCCCCTCCAGCTCAGTGTGCTGTTCTCATATCGTGTCTGCCTTGTCACTCCTCACTTGGATTACTCTCATATCACCAATCTGATGCTCAGAATCATAATCCCTTTCTTTCTGACCAGTTTACATCCTCCTGCCAATTATATACTTCTCCAAAAATGTATCCCTCCCATGTTTTCTGCCCCCTCATCTCTGAAGACTTAAAATCTTCTCTCTCATTCTATATGCTGTTTATCCAAAATACTAATTCTTTCATTTTACATTTTAGTTTTTATTGAGTGCATACATTGTTGAGAGCATACTTGGTTGATATATACTATCTAAAGAATCTGCTTCTCACAATAGAACCCTCCTGCAAGGTGGAAGTAAATATTATTATCCCCTCCTGAAGCTGAGGAAACCAAGGCTGCCAGTGGTCAAAAATGTTGCCGATGGTCATTATATCTTTATGTTTGTTGGCAGAACTAAAATTTGAATTCAGGACTCCTCTATTAATAATCCAAGAACTCTGTCTGTAAAGCTTCAAGATAAACCACCTTTTGGGGGGAATGTCTTGCCCAAATTCTCTTTCTTCCTCTTTCTCCCTGTAAAAAATTGATCTTTCTCCTCTGTTTCTATCGCCATTTGTGTATGTCTGTTTTACAGGACTTGTCCTACCTTATTTTGTAGTGAAGATCTGTGTGTGTGTGTGTGTGTGTGTGTGTAATCTCCACTTTCACCTTCTCAATTCAATAAGAACTTAAACCATTTCATTTTCAACTTTTATTTCTATGCAGATCCTTGTATGAAGCAGGTATTTAGGAAATGCACAACTGAACTAAAATGAATTCAATCAATTGTATTGACCCAGTGCCTTCAAGAAAGCAACAACAGAATCTGGAGTTGGACTCAGGTTTTTCCTTAAACAATAATACTGCCCTTAAAATCTCATAGGGTCAGATAAAATGGACTCTCAAATAACAGATGTATATTTTGACTTTATCTCTTAGACACTTAGCAGGACTGTGTTTTGGGGGTAAGTTACCTCAACTATCTGACTCTTCCCTTACACATAAAATGAGGAAAGTACTCACACAGCAGGTATGTTATGAGAACATAACATTCAGAGACCATTTATAAACATTTTGGCTCCTCGTAGCTGGTTCAGTAGGTAAACAATCTGCTTGCAATGCTGGAGACCCGAGTTCAATTCCTGAGTCAAGAAGATCCCCTGGAGAAGGAAATGGCAACCCACCGCAGTATTCTTGCCTAGGAAATCCCATGGCCAGAGGAGCCTGGTGGACTTCAGTCCATGGGGCCACAGAGTTGGACATGACTTGGTGACTAAGCCACCTATACCACCGTGGTAGTAATGAATGAGAGTTTTAGTCAGTAGAGCATCTTCTATTATATAAAAGCATAAAAAATAGGAACCACAAACTTGTTTTCAGTTTTATTTACCTGTGTGTTTTTTTTCCAAGCAGATATTGAAATGAGAATGAGAAACAAGTGAATAAACAGACTTGCTTCTAACTAGAGTAGCTGTCAAGTCTTCTGTGAGGCCTTTGCAACCTTAGAAACTGCTCCAGGCACATGGGAAGGAGCGTGAACCAATATTAGGTTAGAACCATGGCTAATAATCCCTACTTCAGTTTCATTCCAATTAGACTTTAGAAAGTTGGTAGATGGAGGATGGTTAAGAAAATAAAATTGAAAAAGCTTGACCCAGAACAGGATGTAACAGTGGAGTCCATGCAATTGTGTTTTGGATCATGGCATTACCTAAGTGTCCAGTTTAAGAAGGAAAAGGTGCAGAAACTATCACCATCATAAACAAAGGAGCAAAAAGAACAGAAAATAATATTCAGTACAGGCCATCTCAGAGAAACCATACACTCTGAGGGATTTCAGTCTAGTCTATGAAGCAAGGATTCCTGTATGATGTCCCCCAAATTTCAAAAGCAAGAAAAGTGAGCCTAGGAAGACAATAGAATGGTAAATTTACCTAATGTCTGCTAGTATGATATTTCTTAGATGATTTCTGATAGGGACAGTAATGGGCTTTACTTTTTTTTTTAAATGAAGTTCATGCTGTGGAACAGAGTAATAAAAATCATATTTCAGAGGGGACTGAGAAATCTACTAAAGATTCATTTATTCAATGTATATTTACTGAATATATACCATGTGTCAAGAACAATGCTATAAAGCTAGATGTGGTGTTAAAGAAAAGGCTTATTTTGTTCTCCTGTGTGCATGCCAAGTCCAGCTGCTTCAGTCATATCTGACTCTTTGCAACCCTTTGGGCCATAGCCCTCCAGGCTCCCCTGTCCATGGGATTTTCCAGGTAAGAATACTGAAGTGGATTGCCATTTCCTCCTCAAGGGGATCTTCTGGATCCAGGGATCGAACCTGCATCTCTTGTGTCTCCTACATTGGCAGCTGGGTTCTTTACCACTAGTGCCACCTGAGAAGCCTCATTTTGTTCTCAAATATCTCTTAGTCTATGAGAAAGAAAGATGAATAGACAACTACAGTTTCATGCTAGAAGTCCTCTGCTAGTGAGCTCTACTTTTTAACTCATTTACTTTTCTCCAAAAGTTTGCACATAGGTATGATTATTATCTCTAGTTTATTAAATGTGAAACTCAGAGAAGTAAACCTGCTTTTTTATAAGCAAGGAAGTATCAGAGCTGGAATTTGACCCTGCCTTCAAAATTAATACTTTAAAATTTTAAATATGCTACAACCCTAAGATATTGTTAGAAATAAAATTGCCAGGATATCTGATCAAATTTGACCTCAGATAAATCATACATAATTTTAAGCATGAACGTGTCCCATGAAATAATCAGTACATATACTAAAAAAAAGATGCACTGCTAATCTGAAATTTAGATTTAACTGGACACCCTACCTTTTTATTTGCTAAGTCTAGTAACCATCGTTGGAGTACTAAGGAGTGTCACCTAGTCTGTCTTTGCATGGGACAGATCAAGACAGAGATGATACTTTATTTAAACTACTTTATTTGATTTAAAAGTCATATTTTCTCCTAGCTTCATTTTCCTGTATACTTTTTTCTCTTTTTCTATTGAATTATAGTTTATTTACAATATTATATTAGCTTCAGGGGTACAACATAGTGATTCAATATTTGTATAAGTTATATTCCATTCAAAGTTATTATAAACCATTGAGTATAATGCCCGTGACTCACAACACATCCCTAAGTTTATTTTATGCTTACACAGTATAAAATGCACAGTTTGTACCTCTTAATCTCCTACTCCTACTATTCCCTGCCTCTCCCATTGGTAACTCTTAATTTATTCTCTGTATCTTTGAGTCTTTTTCTCTTTTCTTGTATTTCTTTGTTTTATTTTTCAGGTTCTACATATAAGTGATAAAATACAATATCTGTCTTTCTCTGTCTGATTTATTTCACAAACACTAATACCCTCCAGGGCTATTCATATTGGTGCAGATGGAAAAAATATATATCCTTTTTTGTGAGTGAGTAATATTCCATTGTATATATAATACCATATCTTCTTTTCCATTCATCTTTTGATGGACATTTAAATTGCTTCCTTATCTCAGCAATTGTAAATAATGCGGCTATGAATATTGGGTGCATGTATCTCTTCGAATTTGTGTTTTCATTCTTCAGGTATATATTCCCAAGAGAGGAATCGTTGGATCATTTTGGTATATCTGTTTTTAGTTTTTGGAAGAAACCATTATTTTTTCATAGTGGCTGCACCAATTTATGTTCCCACCAACAGTATGCTGAGATTCCTTTTTCTCCAAATTCTCACTAACATGTATTCACAGATTTTTTTGATGGTATCCACCCTGATAGGTATGAGGTGATATCTAAGTGTGGTCTTTCTTGACTTTCATTCTTCTGATGTTTAGAAATGTTAAGCATCATTTCATTTGCCTGTTGGCCATCTGTATATATTCTTTGCAAAGATGCCTATTCAGGTCTTCTTAACCTTTTTTAACTGGGTTCTTTTTTTTAAATATTAAGTTGTATGACCTATTTACATATTTTGGTATTAACTGATTATCATTCATATAATTTTCAAACATTTTGCTTCATTCAATAGGTTATTTTTTTCTGTTGTCAAAGTTTTCCTTTGCTGGGCAGAAAATTTAAAGTTTAATTTGGTCTTATTTTTAAAATTTTTGTTTTGTTTCCTTTGCATTAGGAGAGAGAGTCAAAAATAAATATTGCTATAATTTATGTCAGAGAATTCTGCCTATGTTTTTTTCTGGGAGGTCCATGGTTTCTGGTCTTTTTTTTTTTCTTTATTTTTTACTTTTATTTATTTATTTATTTTTTATTTACAGTACTGTATTGGTTTTGCCATACATTGACATGAGTCCGCCACAGGTGTACATGTGTTCCCAATCCTGAACCCCTCTCCCACCACCCTCACCTTATCATCTCTCTGGACCATCCCAGTGCACCAGTTATATTCAGGTCTTTAATCCACTTTGAGTTTATTTTTGTATATAGTGTGAGAAAATGTTTTAATTTTATTATTTTACATATAGTGAAAAGTGTCAGTAATTCAATCATGTCCAACTCTTTTTGACTCAATGGGCTGTAGCCTTCCAGGCTCCTCTGTCCATGGGAATAATTCAGACAAGAATACTAGAGTGGGTAGCCATTCCCTTCTCCAAGGGATCTTCCCAATCCAAAGATCAAATATAGGTTCCCTGCGTTATAGGCAGATTCTTTACTGTCTGAGCCACCAGGAAAGCCAGTTTTGCATGTATGTGTCCAGTTTTCCCAGCACCACTAATTGAAGAGACTATCGTTTCTCCATAGTATATTCTCACCTCCTTCATTGTAGATTAACTGAGTGTTGCATTTTTAATCTATATGATAAAGACCATGCTAACACCATGTATTTCTTCAGGCCTAATTATTGTTATATCAAAAGTGTATTATTATGCTAGGAAAAATCTTTGTAAAGAAGAATGATAATATATCTCAGACTGTAAACTAAATGAGATAATGACTCATTGGATGCACCAGCAGCTTTCCAGATTGCTGACTTCTCCAGCAGAGCTGGGCCTACATTTTTGCAACCATGTCTAAGGGACCTGCAGTTGGCATTGATCTTGTCACCACCTATTCTTGTGTGGGTGTCTTCCAGCATGGAAAGGTGGAAATAATTGCCAATGATCAGGGGAACCGAACCACCCCAAGCTATGTTGCCTTTACTGATACTTAACGATTGATTGGTGATGCTGCAAAGAACCAAGTCGCAATGAATCCCACCAACACGGTTTTTGATGCCAAACGACTTATTGGACGAAGATTTGATGATGCTGTTGTCCAATCTGATATGAAACATTGGCCCTTCATGGTGGTGAATGATGCTGGCAGGCCTAAGGTTCAAGTAGAATACAAGGGAGAGACAAAGAGTTTTTATCCAGAGGAGGTGTCATCCATGGTCCTGACAAAGATGAAGGAAATCACAGAGGCCTACCTTGGGAAGACTGTTACCGATGCTGTTATCACAGTACCTGCCTATTTTAATGACTCTCAGCATCAGGCTACCAAAGATGCTGGAACTATCACTGGTCTCAACATACTTCAAATCATCAATGAGCCAACTGCTGCTGCTATTGCCTATGGCTTAGACAAAAAGGTTGGAGCAGAAAGAAATGTGCTGATCTTTGATTTAGGTGGTGGCACTTTTGATGTGTCAGTCCTCACTATTGAGGATGGAATCTTTGAGGTAAAATCTACAGCTGGAGATACTCACTTGGGTGGAGAAGACTTTGACAACCGCATGGTCAACCATTTTATTGCAGAGTTCAAGCGTAAACACAAGAAGGATATCAGTGAGAACAAGAGGGCTGTCCATCACCTTCATAATGCTTGTGAGCATGCTAAGCACACTCTCTCTTCCAGCACCCAGGCCAGTATTGAGATTGATTCCCGCTATGAAGGAATTGACTTCTATACCTGTATTACCCATGCCCGGTTTGAAGAATTGAATGCTGACTTGTTCTGTGGCACCCTGGACCCTGTGGAGAAAGCCTTTCAGGATGCCAAACTGGACAAGTCTCAGATTCATGATATTGTCTTGGTTGGTGGCTCAATCCGCATCCCCAAGATTCAGAAACTTCTCCAGGACTTCTTCAATGGGAAGGAACTGAATAAGAGCATCAATCCTGATGAGGCTGTTGCATACGGTGCAGCTGTCCAGGCAGCCATTTTGTCTGGAGACAAATCTGAAAATGTTCAAGACTTGCTGCTGTTGGATGTCAGTCCTCTTTCCCTTGGAATTGAAACTGCTGGTGGAATCATGACTGTCCTCATCAAGCGTAATACCACCGTTCCTACCAAGCAGACACAGACTTTCACCACCTACTCTGACAACCAGCCTGGTGTGCTCATTCAGGTTTATGAAGGTGAATGTGCCATGACCAAGGATAACAACCTGCTGGGCAAGTTTGAACTCACAGGCATACCTCCTGCCCCCTGGGGTGTTCCTCAGATTGAAGTCACTTTTGATATTGATGCCAATGGCATTCTCAATGTTTCTGCTGTAGATAAGAGCGCAGGAAAAGAGAACAAGATTACCATCACTAATGATAAGGGCCACTTGAGAAAGGAAGACATTAAAGCATGGTTCAAGAAGCAGAGAAATACAAAGCTGAAGATGAGAAGCAGCGGGATAAGGTGTCTTCAAAGAATTCGCTTGAATCCTATGCCTTCAACATGAAAGCTACTGTTGAGGATGAGAAACTTCAGGGCAAAATTAATGATGAAGACAAACAGAAGGTTCTTGACAAGTGTAATGAAATAATCAACCGGCTAGATAAGAACCAGACTGCAGAGAAGGAAGAAGTTGAACATCAGCAGAAGGAGCTGGAAAAAGTCTGCGACCCCATCATTACCAAGCTGTACCAGAGTGCAGGAGGCATGCCTGGGGGCATGCCAGGAAGAATGCCTGTGGACTTCCCTGGTGGTGGAGCTCCTCCATCAGGTGGTGCCTCCTCTGGGCCCACCATTGAAGAGGTTGATTAAGTCAGCCTAGCATAGATTTAGCATTGTTCCACACAAAACATGGAAGGACCCAAATTGTAGCAAATCCCATGGCAGTGACAAAGTTGAGCTGCTATAGTAAATAAACTGGGCATTCTTGATACTTGAACATGGGATGTGTGCGCACATGGAAAAACATTGCACTTTACAAGCACTGTATTGTAAGTGGAAAAATGCAATGTCTTAAATAAAACTGTATTTTAAATTGGCAAAAAATAAATAAATAAATAAATGAGATAATGTATATAAAAGCAGACACTAGTGCCTAACATCTAGCAAGCTCTCAGTAAAGGTCAATTGGAAGAAGTGATGGCATTATGTTGGTGATAAATATTACTATTTTTGCTACTGCTGCTACTTCTATACTTGTTATTTAAATCAATATAGCCATGTCAGGGAAAATAATGGCATTTGAGTGATGCATAACTTTTCGGTGGGACAAAGCTTATGGCTATGATTCAGGTCTTCCTCATACTAATCTAGAAATCTTTTAGCCAAGTTATTATCATAGATTAAGCACATATAAAATTATTTTAAATTCTAATATATCCAGATCTCTCAGTTTGCCTTCAGAATTGCTTTACAGTAGTAGACTAAGGTCAACCATTTGGTTGGAATTAAGAATTAGCTACTTGAATAAAGTTGCGTTTATCAGGCAATGTTTATATTGAAATTGTATGTTGTAGAATGATGAATATGATAAAGCATGTTACATATACTTTATTCACATTTTATGCACTATTGATGAAACATTACTTGCATCAAAAATATCTTTGTTGGTGGTGAAAGTGAAAGTGAAGTTGCTCAGTCATGTCTGACTCTTTGCAACCCCATGGACTGTAGCCTACCAGGCTCCTCTGTCCATGGGATTTTCCAGGTAATAGTACTGGAGTGGATTGCCATTTTCTTCCCCAGGGTATCTTCCCAACCCAGGGATCGAACCCAGGTCTCCTGCATTGTAGACAGACGCTTTACCATCTGAGCCACCAGGAGTGTTATTTGAGATTACTTTTTTAAATTTTTTGAGTTGATGAATCCTGGCATCGTGTTTGAGTACTCTTATTTTCCAAATTCAAAGATCTTAATACATGGGTTCTTAGTCCATCTTAGCTGCTATGGCACAATATCATACCCTGTGTGACTTGTAAACAGGAACATTTCTTCCAGTTCTAGAGCCTGGAATGTCTAGGATCAAGGTACCAGCAGTTTGGGTGTCTGATGAGAATCTGCTTTTCACTTCACAGGTAGTCATCTTCTCACTGTGCCCTCCCACGGTAGAAAGGACTAGAGAGCTCTGTGGGGTCTCTTTAAGGGCGTTGGTTTTACTCATTAGGACTCCTTCCTTATGACCTAATCACCTCACAAAGTCCCTGCATCCTAGTACCATTGCCTTGCTGTTTAGGATTTCAGAATATGAATTTTGGAAGGATACAAGCATTCAGTCTGTAGCAATGAGTTGGTTGTTGGGCTGGACATTTTACCCCTATGTACAATCTCAGTTAATCCTCATGACTCTCCTGCAAAGTAGATATTATTGGGTGGGTGGTATGAGACTCTGGTGGCCAATGAGGGAACTAAGGTTCAGGGAAAGCCACATGGCTTGGCTCAAACCTAAAGTGTTTTCACTCATTATAAAGCCATCAAAATGATGTTTAATTGAAAAATTTTAATAGTATAACTAAATGTTTGTGATGCAGTGATATATATATATATAAGAAGGAGAATATACAATGTTATGTAATGCATACAAAGTTAAGGAAAATAGACAAAGGTATAGAAAGGTATCAAATGTGATTTTTAATCTCATTATGATGTCAACCCCTAGAATTAGAATATTTGAATTCCCCCTTTTTTTCCTTCATGGTTTCTCTTTTCCTTTCAACATTTCCTTGGCTTTATTGAAAATGCTTTTTGATAGATTTTGTTACTTTTTAATGAAAACTGTAAGGTATAAATAAAGCAGAAATATTGACATATTCATCTCTAAATTGGTAGTACATAAGTATGATGTCATGACTCCTAAACTTAGTATTAGAGATCAGTTCTGGCTATTTCATTAATTAAAAGAAATTCTATGAAATTTATGCTGAGTTCTAGCCACTATACTAAAAGCTCAGCTTTTAGTTTCCTAATGCTTAAAATTATATTTAAAAAAGAGAAATAATTGTTAGAAGTTTATTTCTAACTCCCTTTCATGTTGAGATTTCTTGGTCTGCATATGTATGTGTTCCCTCTCACACTTGAACCCAGACAGAAACTGAATCTCATGCCAAAGTGCACACAGGTTTTTTGAAATAAGAAGCAAGTAAAAAGACAAACAAATCAACAAAACCCAAATCATCTATACATGGATTACCCTCCTCTTGATATAAACTACCCAGATAATTATAAAATATTTACTAGTGGAAAATTGGTCAAAGTACAATAAAACTATTAAATTAGTACCTGAAATGGTTTATTTTCTCACAAATACTTGAAGGAAATGAGAGATAGATATTAAGGTAGTCTTGGGAGAACTTTTATTAAAATTTGGACTTTAAATGAAGATTCACTCATTTATAGCACATTTTTTGACGACCTTTGAACACTTAGCACTTCAATAGAAGTTGGACCTGTACAGAGAAACATCAATTGTGTTTGTTATGACTGAGGAGTTCATAGCTGAAAGAGAGGAAAAACATGTGAAAAAATAAATACAGATCATTTGAAAGACTTCAAACCCTCCAGCTTCTCAGATACCCTTTCCTTAATTGTATTCAAGTATTCCCAATCATCTTGGGAAGTCCGTTTGACCCCTCATGTAGTTTCTGAGGATCCAGAAGAAGACTAGATTAAGAAAACAACAACAACAACAATAACATTATAATGGACTACCCTGGTAACTCAGAAGGTAAAGAATCTGCCTGCAATGTAGGAGACATGTGTTCAGTCTCTAGATCAGGAAGATCCCTTGGAGACGGGAATGGCTACCCACTCCAGTATTCTTGCTTGGAGAATTCCATGGACAGAGGAGCCTGCTGGGCTACAGTCTATGGGGTCACAAAGAGTCAGACACGACTAAACAACCTAATACTACTTTCACTCTGGGACTTCCCTGCTGGCTCACACTGTGAAAAATCTGCCTGCAATGAGTGAGACTAAGGTTTGATTTCTGGGTTGGGAAGATCTCCTAGAGAAGGGAATAGCTACCTACTCCAGTAGTTTCTGAGGATCCAGGGGAAGACCATACAAAAAAAAAATAAATAAATAAACCTCAATATAGATCGCACAAAAGACTTCAAACCCTCCAGCTTCTCAGATATACTTTCCTTAATTGTATTCAAGTATTCCCAACATCTTAGGAAGTCCGTTTGACCCCTCATGTAGTTTCTGAGGAAGATGGACATTCTTCACAAATTCCTATCCGTTGCAGCTGCCGCCTTTTCCTGCAAAGCGGTATTCTCAGCTGCTTCTTCATTTCCTTTCAGTGGTTGAAACTGTCTTTAGGTCCCTATAGTTCTCCCTCCTGTTCATCTAACCCCCAAGGGACGAATCTAGGCTTTCTCTTGATTCTGCAAAGCACAGATGATACAAAGCTACCATGTTTGACAGGTTCATTAATATAAAGGAATTTCAACATAGAAAGTGTTATGTATGACTCTCATGCTATGAAGTTTATAGGCATAAGAAATCTTAGGTCCTTTGTAGTAATTTTATAATCCCCAAGGGGCTCTTAGGACCTGTTAGGTGAAAACCTTAATAGTAGAAGAACCAATCATCAGAGATCAGAGATCCAATTTAATATTGGAATTTGAAATATGCTGCTAGGCATACAATGAACGTACTTAAGAGATTGGTTATGCATTTCTACCATATCACTTATCTGCCTCAAAACAATCAGTGGTTCTCTAGCCTTCAAGGATGAGTCTAGTTTCCTTTCAAAGACACACATGGTTCTCTAAGCCTTCCTTAGCTTACTGTTCTGGTCTCTTTTTTCAACCAGTTCCTTTCCCAAACTCAGAACGCAGCAATACTAAAATATATGCAGTATCCTGGCATTTGCACATCACGCTTCAGAGCCTTTGGTTTAGCTGTTCCTTCTGTCTATAAGGCACTGTCTACTCCACCGCTTAATTAACTTAAGCAAACAGAGTTTTACTAAAATCTTTTTCTTTCCTTTTTTTTTTTTTCTAGGCCCATTTGGTATCTGCTTTCAGACTGATTTGAAAATTTACTCTATTTTTAATTATATACATGAAAGATAGCACGAAACAGAAGGAAACTATTGTCTTTAGCTTTAACCCATCAGTGTGCATATCTAGATCATCAGTTCTGCCGCTCAGTTCTGTCCGACTATTTGTGACTCCATGGACTGCAGCACAGTAGGCCTTCCTGTCCACCGCCAAATTCCTGAGTTTACTCAAACTCATGTCCATTCAGTCACTGATGCCATCCAACCATCACATCCTCTGTTGTCCCCTTCTCCTCCTGCCTTCAATCTTTCCCAGCATCAGGGTCTTTTCCAGTGAGTCAGTTCTTTGCAACAGGTGGCCAAAGTATTGGAGTTTCAGCTTCAGCATCAGTTCTTCCAATTAATCTTCAGGACTGATTTCCTTTAGGATGGACTGGTTGGATCTCCTTGCAGTCCAAGGAACTCTCAAGTGTCTTCTCCAACACCACAGTTCAAAAGCATCAATTCTTCAGTGCTCAGCTTTCTTTATAGTCCAACTCTTACATACATACATGACTACTGAAAAAAGCATAGCTTTGACTAGACAGACATTTGTTGGCAAAGTAATGTCTCTGCTTTTTAATATGCTCTCTAGGTTGCTCATAACTTTTCTTCCAAGGAGTAAGCATCTTTTAATTTCATGGCTGCAGTCACCATCTGCAGTGATTTTGGAGCCCAAAAAATAGTCTGTCACTGTTTCCACTGTTTCCCCATCTATTTCCCATGAAGTGATGGGACCAGATTCCATCATCTTCCTTTTCTGAATGTTGAGCTTTAAGCCAACTTTTTCACTCTCCTCTTTCACTTTCAACAAGGGGCTCTTTAGTTCTTCGCTTTCTCTCATAAGGGTGGTGTCTTCTGTATATCTGAGGTTATTGATATTTCTCCTGGCAATCTTGATTCCAGCTTGTACTTCATCCAGCCCAGCATTTCTCATGATATATTCTGCATATAAGTTAAATAAGCAGGGTGACCATATACAGCCTTGACATACTTCTTTCCCAACTTGGAACCAGTCTGTTGTTCCATGACCAGTTCTAACTGTTGCTTCTTAACCTTCATACATATTTCTCAAGAGCCAGATCAGGTTGTCTGGTATTCCCATCTTTTCAGAATTTTCCACAGTTTGTCATGATCCACACAAAGTCTTTGGCATAGTCAATAAAGCAGAAATAGATGTTTTTCTGGAAATATTTGCTTTTTTGATGATCCAGCAGATGTTGGCAATTTGATCTCTGGTTCCTATGCCTTTTTAAAATCCAGCTTGAACACCTGGAAGTTCACAGTTCACGTATTGCTGAAGCCTGGCTTGGAGAATTTTGAGCACATCTCAGCATGTGAGATGAGGGAAATTGTGGAATAATTTGAGCATTCTTTGGCATTGCCTTTCTTTGGGATTGGAATGAAACTGACCTTTTCCAGTCCTGTGGCCACTGCTGACTTTTCCCAATTTGCTGGCATATTGAGTGCAGCACTTTCACAGCATTATGTTTTAGGATTTGAAATAGCTCTGCTGGAATTCCATTGCCTCCACTAGCTTTGTTCATATTGATGCTTCCTAAGGCCCACTTGACTTTGCATACCAGGATATCTGGTTCTAGGTGAGTGATCATACCATCACGAGAATCTGGGCCATGAAGATCTGTTTTGTAGAGTTCTTCTGTGTATTTTTGCCACCTCTTCTTGATATCTAGATAATGATATGCATTATTATATAAATTCCCTAAACTTTAGTTTTCTCATCAATATAAAGCTCATATTATTATTGAATTATTATGAAATAAAATTAGAAAATCTATAATGTATTCATTTCTGTCTAGTACAAAGCTATTGAATAGATAATAGCTACTATAATTCATCTTACTTATGAAGACTGATAAAGCTGTTTAGAATTCACAAATGCTTGAATTGGCTAAAATTTGAACAAAATAATTTGGTAACATTTATATAAGTTATAGAAATTTTTCTGATGTTGCCCAGCAACATCATGGTAGCTATTTCTATGCAATCAACAAACCACTATTCTACAGTTCCAGTCAACTATCTTCTATAGCTAACCACCTTAAACCTAATGGCTAAAGATACCATAAGTCATTTATTTACTCACAAATAGGGTAGAGACAACTTGCCCCTCATCCACTAGACCTCTGAGGAGATAGTTAACCTGGAATTTGGAGAATCTTCTTTGAACATGGTTCATCCACATGACCACTGTTTGATAGAAACAGTGTCAGTGAATTTGGGAGACATGCTTTAAACCTCCCAGGAATCAATGCCGGAGTCAAGATTTAACTGTAGGCTAATCTTATGTCAAAGTCTATTTCACAAATGCTAAAACTGAATTAAGGGAGAAATACAGCACATTTATTTAATTTGTGCAGGGGGGAATGGGAAGCGAATCCCAAATTCTTAAATTAGCTTCCACACTGTGGTTCACAAGATGAAATGGACCAGTGTGTGGCACTGCCCTTTTAAATTATGATGCTTTCTGTCAGTGAATTGGTATGTATAGAGATATAAGTACATTGTGATGTGGGTCTGAAGTTTCAGCACTGTGGACTATTATGAACTAGAGAGGCATATGTTATGGTTAGTCAAATGGTTAAAAAAAATATAGTTTAAATGGCTAAAATATATTCAAGGTAAATCATTTCAGATCCATCCCCTTCCATGTAAACAATGCATTATTTGCATACATACATGCTATTTGAGTTTAGACTGATGAGATGCTTGTACTGTCTATGATGACAGCATTGTGCTTTTCAGTCACAAAATGAACTTTTCAGGGTTTCAGAGGTCTGTCAATGGAGAGTAATAACCAAGGATCCATTGGGGATATCTTTAAGGATATTGGGCTAGTGTATAAAGCAACTTATACAAAGTATAAATTTTAATAAAGTGTGTAAAATTGTAGGAGGAAAAGGAAGCTAGGAATTTAGTAATAGTTTATGAAGTTGATGGGTTTGCTTTTGAGCTTCCTAGCAGTTAAGGAAGGAAAAAGAAAATACTTTAAAAAGTGAGTCATTATTCTGTATGCATCAAATCAAGCAGTTTCCTTTTCTTGTCCACTAAAATAATAAGAAAACACTCGAAATCCAGAAATGATCCAGTTATGCAACTTACTGCATAAAATTTCTACTGATTTTGTATAAAAAGTGTGAAATTTTGGTCACACTTTATTTCACACTTTTATTCTGGTCAGCTTTAGACCTTCTACACAAAATTCAAATTTTGAATATTGAAGTGAGGTAAGTTCTAGGGGCTTCCTAGATGGCGATAGTGGCAAAGAACCCACCTGCCAATACAGGAGACTTAAGAGATGTAGGTTCAGTCCCTGGGTCTGGAAGATCCCCTGGAGGAAAGCATGGCAAGCCATTCCAGTATTCTTGCCTGGGAAATCCCATGGAGAGGGAAGCCTGGTGGCCTACATTCCATAGGGTCACAAAAAGTCAGACATGACAGAAGTGACTTAGCCTGCATGTAAAGAGGCTGTACAACAGTTTTGTACGTAAAAAGATAGGATTGTCTCTTTGCCACCTGGCAAGGTCTGGGTAATAGAGCTACCAGTAACTAGTAATATTTATTGAGATATCTATGGAGTATCTATTATAGGTTGGAAAAGTATGTCAATTTGTTAAGCGCCTTTTCTAGAAGCACTGCCTGTCTTACAACCAAGTAAATGTTACCCTGCTTATGCTAAAACAGAGATACAGGGGCTGTAAAAGAATTATTCAATATGTTGTAGCAAGTTTAGAAGGGTAAGCTGCAAAGTAAGTTAGGTCTAAAGCTAGAACCCACAACTATTTATGTTTCTCTCTACCTAACACTCTTCTTTAATCCCAAGCCAGAGAATACACAAAAGCAAAGAAATGCTGATGTAGGAAGGAGGATAAAGAAGGGCAGGGGACAGAGAGGGCAATTAGGGTAGAGAAGAGTTTAGTCTTAAGTTGTGTTTGATTCTTTGTGACCCCATGGACTGTATGTAGCCCTCCAGGCTCCTCTGTCTATGGGGTTCTCCAGGTAGGAATACTGGAGTGGGTAGCCATTTCCTTCTCCCAGCTAGAGAGGAGGAATGGATTTTATAAATGCAGGGGAAAACAGAGTCTCCTGACCTCTTAGCAGACTGTGTTTTCTTCACTCTATTAGTGCAGAGAATTTTCTACTATGATTATTGCAGTAAGGTAAGAAGTACCTTAGACCAGGGAGACAGAGCAGGCCAAGTCAATGGCTGAGTGTGCCAACCTACTAGTGAAAGCCCTGTGGAAATGTGTCCCTTTCAGTAACACAGGAACCCAGGAAGGCAGTAGTGTAGCCTTCCCCACATTATCCTCCGTCTGAGCTCATTTATTACTGGCTGCATCGATCATTTGACTCTCGGCTTGTGCTGCCTTGGATTGCTGCCTCCTGATACCTCCTCTCCTCTCCCTCTCCTGTCCCTTTCCCTCCAGAGAACAATTATGGCAGAATCCTCCTTTGCATCCCTGCAGCTCCCAGTGTGCCTACTCCAGAGTAAATACTTCCTGGCTGGGACTGTGAAACACTGCACTATCGAGAGTTTTGGAAGACCTTTGAGGCTTCCCCACCGCACCATTTGTGTCAGGAAAAATGTGTGAATTTACATCCTGTTTAAAGTTTACAAGTGGTTTCACTTTAATAATATTCTCTGATCTTCACAACAACCCTATGAGGCAAGCCATAATGATTATATCTATATTATACAGAGAGGAAACTGAATCTTTGTGCGGTTAATTAACTTGGCCAAGGTCCCACAGCTAGCTTATAAAACATTTCTTGAATGGAAAAAAAAGGAAGGAAAGAATGAGGTACAATTAAGATTTGAGATCACAACTCTATAACTGTACAACCAGAGCTCTTTTCAATATACTGTTCTGTCACTCCGCAGACATCTTGCTTAAACTAATTCCACTGAAAATGTTATTGCTTAAAATGATTTCCAATGGGGAGGAAAAAAGGAAAAGAAAAAAACAGTGCTTTAGATAGTTTTTGTAGGAGATAACACCTCTCAGGGAGCATAAATGGGGCAAGCTAGAAGGGAGCACAGCTAGTACAACTGGAAAATAAATGTGGTCACATCCTCCATAGAAACACAGCATTTCTGCTGCATCTTCCACTTTTTAAACCCAGCCTTTGTAGAACAGACTTTCCAATTTTCCCCTCATTAAAGGCCTTGAAGAATCTAAGGTGAAAAGTGCCTATAAACCATTTCGGATCTTTCTCCCTGTCTCTGCTCTATGAATAGAATTGTCTTTTCCCTAAGCTTTAATCAGTGTCTCACTGAGTAGGTAGTGATAATCAAACAGATTTTTAATACTTTAACCCATTATATTTAATTGGGCTCTTTAAGTTACAGGAATAAATAGAAACAGATGAACCTTTAAATCCCCTGGCATTAAATAATGTTTACCTGATTCACTTCAGTGAATCGAACTCCCCATCCAACCACCACCTCCCCCTCAAAAAAAAAAAAAAAAAAAAAAGAAAGAAAGAAACTTGCATTTAAATATATGGCGATGGATCATTTCTTGCCAGCAATAATTATACAGGAGAATTTAGAATCTCATCAGAAGGTCTAATTTGGAGTAATAAACCTTCTAGCTAATCTTACACCTAAAGTCAACGGTCCCCCTCTAACGATGATGATAATGCAGCGGCCTAAAATAACAGACTGAATGAAAGATAACCATCACTCTAAATTATTTCTGGGTGTGAGTTTAACACACACTGATGAGGAAGACTTTCTTTTCAAAGTTGAGAAAAGAGAAGCTGGTTTATGTTTCGGATGTTAGAAATACCATTCAAGGCACTGGAACAATGGGGGAGAGGTAGAATTTGAGCCTAGGTAAATGAAAGAAGTTTAGCAGTTAGCAGGTTGAGCCTAATGACATTCCAGGTAGAAGAAAGAGCAGAAGCCAAGTCAGCAGAAGCCAAGTCAGCCCAGGAAACCCCCTGGGAACAGCAATGCAGTCTATGTGACTCACATATTTCAAATAGGGATTGATGGAGGAGAAAGCAAGCCTTTTCCTGCTCTACTTTTAGCAAGTTGCCTGAGGGGTGTCACAGATTTGGCTCCAGGGATAAAATACCTTGAGTTGTATTTCTTTCTTTTTTTAATAACAAGAATAATTAAAAGTGGCCCAAGTGAATATGACATGAATATATCTGTGCTTAATACAGAGCAACTGTAGCTATAGAATGTAACCTGAGCTCAAGAAGATAGATATTGAAGACAATGAGGAAACTTTTAATTATCAAACAGAGGGAAAATGAGGCTACAGTGAGTCAGTAGTCCTTACAGTAAGTATGTGAAAGAGCTTCTGAGGCTGTGATTGTGCTCAGTCACTCAATCATGGCTGACTCTTTGCAGTCCCATGGTCTGTAGGCTGCCACGCTCCTCTCCCCATGAAATTTTCCAGTCAAGAATACTGGAATGGGTTGACATTGCCTACTCCAGGGGATCTTCCCAACCCAATGATTGAACCCATGTCTCCTGCATGCCTTCTGCATTCCAGGAAGATTCTTTACCACTAGAGCCACCTAGGAAGCCCCCAAATTCCAGGAATCATAGAATAATGGTTTATGGAAATTAAAAAGTATTTGGAACAAGAAAATGATTAAAGTTTCCAAGAAGAAGATAATGGCATTTCTTACGCATAGATGGGAAAGATCAGATTGGAAAAGTTGGAAAAGATGGGTAGAGAAGGACCTATAATTAGCCACCATATTTCAGGAGAATGATTTAGCCCTGCCTGATGTACAGATGTCCTAGCAGCAGCTGGACAGGTAATGCCAAGGCTAATTTTCAGTGATTATTGCTAACAAAGGTCCGTCTAGTCAAGGCTATGGTTTTTCCAATGGTCATGTATAGATGTGAGAGTTGGACTGTGAAGAAAGCTGAGCACCGAAGAATTGATGTTTTTGAACTGTGGTATTGGAGAAGACTCGTGTGAATCCCTTAGACTGCAAGGAGATCCAACCAGTCCATCCTAAAGGAGATCAGTCCTGGATGTTCACTGGAAGGAATGATACTAAAGCTGAAACTCCAGTACTTTGGCCACCTCATGCGAAGAGTTGACTCACTGGAAAAGACCCTGATGCTGGGAGGGATTGGGGTAGGAGGAGAAGGGGACGACAGAGGATGATATGGCTGGATGGACTCACTGGACTCACTGGACATGAGTTTGAGTAGACTCTGGGAGTTGGTGATGGACATGGAAGCCTGGGTGCTGTGATTCATGGGGTCGCACAGAGTCAGACATGACTGAGCAACTGAACTGAACTGAACTGAACTGAACTGAACTGAACTTATTGAGGGATGAGAACAAAACTATGAAACCAAAAGTACATGGAGTCAGGAGAAGAGAAGAAAGAGTGAGGATGCTGCTTTAAGAATCATCTATATTTAAAAATAGACAAACGAGGGAACACTAAGCTTCCAGTTTCTCATGAACTAGAAAGAGACTGGGAGGATAAAGTGTCATAAAAATAAAATTTATATGAAAAGAGAGAAAGATGTTCTTGCTAGAAGTCCTGATAAGAGGTGAATGGATTAGGAAATTTGGAGTCCCATCATAATTAAAAAAACAAATTCTAAGTAGAATTTGGGAGGTAAAGACTGAATGATAAGATTTGAAGCATGGTATTTAAGAAGTTCATTGTCAACTATTTTTACCAGATGTTCAACAGTGAAGTGTTGGAGAGTGATAAAATAAACCAAGGTGGTTGAAGTCTGAGAGAGAAGCAGGGTAGCAAATATTGTTGTTTGGGTTGCTTCTTCAGCTCTGTTATTATTAAGGGTATTATTAAGGATATTTGGGATTTTTACATCAGAGTAAAGCAAATGAAAACAAAGGGATGGGTGTAACATGTATTAACCATTTAAAAGATTCTCACATTTAATCCTGACATATCAAGAGTAGTTTAGCACATTTTTCAGGTGAAAATGCTGCTCAGAGATGCTAAGTCAGTTTCTTGAGGTTGTACAGATAACATCTGCCAAAGTTGTGGTGATATGAAGTCATAGCCAGTAATTCTTTTCTTCATTCAATCCACAAATATTCAATAAGTACAGACTTTGAACCAGATGTTGTACTGGGTACTAGAGGGAGGAGCTATCTTTGCCCTCTCAAAAGTTACAGTCTTGGGGGACAGCAGGGAAAAGCTGCTTCTTGATTATACTGAGAAGAGCAACTCAAGAGACAGGTTGAAACTTGAGATATGTGATAGAAACGCAGCAGTGGGATATTGTTTTCCAAGAAGCCTATTTCTAAATGGAACACAATTTACAGCTGTGGCTTTGCAGCCTCAGAACTGCAAAAATGACCTGTCTTGTTTCACCTTCACTTTCAATTTTGATTCTCTAAACCCTTCTCCGCTTTAGCTCTCCCCTCCCCCCTACTCCCACCAACCTGTGGGCTGGACTGCCTCTGTGCTCTCTGCCTCTGCAGATGTTTTCTTTGCCTAGGATGCTATCTTCCCAGCAGTAAATCTGGCAAACTCCTACTCATCTCTCCATCCTCACCTGGCAAACATAGGTGGGTCTTCTAGGCATAGCTCACTGTCTGCAGAAGTCTGATGAAAAATAGCCGGAGCCTATTATACAAAGTGAAGTAAGTCAGAGAAAGAAAGACAAATACTGTACACTAATGCATATATATGGAATTTAGAAAGACAGTAATGATGATCCTACATGCAGGGCAGCAAAGGAGAAACAGATATAAAGAACAGACTTTTGAACTCAACGAGAAGGCGAGGGTGGGATGATCTGAGGGAATCTCATTGAAATATATACATTGCCGTATGTGAAATAGATGACCAGTACAAGTTCAATGCATGAAGCAGAATACTCAAAGCCCAGGGATGGGGTGGGGACAAAGGTGGGAAGGGGCTTCAGGATGAGAGGACACATGTATACCCATGGCTGATTCATGTCAATGTATGGCAAAACCCACCACAATATTGTAAAGTAACTATCTTCCAATTAAAATAAATAAATACACACACACACAAAAAAAAAAACCAAGATAGAGTGTTTACTTTTCTTCTCTCAACCAGAGTCTTGAACTCAAGAACCCTGCATCTCCATCCTTGTACCACAATGGCTAGAATACAGCAAACCCTGGAAAGTACATGTGGAATAAATGGCTGGGTATGTTGTTAAAGGAACATGCCTTTCTAATATCTACAGAGGTGCAAATCTTTGCTTGGTAGCCTTGCAGGCTGTTTTTCTATGTGTCATGATTACATTTGTTTTGCATTTTAGGTAGGACATTACCATAATAATAACTCTCCATTTGCAGCTTATGCATTTGAAAATAAATTGCCTTACCCAAGAAACAGGGGGAGGGAATGCTATTAAGTGACCATAATTGTTATTACTTTAATAATCATCTGTATATTATAGAATCTGAACAGAAAAATTTAACTAGAAGAGCTGAAATGCTTAGTCCATTATTGAGTTGGCTTTCTTGGTAGAATGATATTTTTACACAAAGTATTTCCCTATTCCATTAAACTACATTTTATTTAACAAGAGCATGAATATATCCTGAGGTGGGCTTGAAAAATAGCAGAGCTAGTCAAATGTCAAAAAATGATCCTAGCTCTGGAGCTAAAACTGCACAAGAAATAGAGGAATGGCACTGGGGACACGGGATGAATAAGGCTATAAGTTCTCTTTTGTACACGTCTACACATAAAAGCCATTCCGCATGTCCAGACTACCCTCCTTTCCTCCAAACTCTTGGACTCCCATCTCACCTGCTCCTTAGGGCACACGTTCTCTGTGAAGCTTCCCTTCCATTCTCAGACAAATACTTCTGCTCTTTTTACAAGCATCCCATTTTACTATAATTACTTACAGGTCTATTATCTTTATTAATTGATGAACCTTTCTAAATCAAGGACATTGTCTTCTCCAGCCTTGTCTTCCCCAGTGCCGGGCACATCACTTGTTCCTTAGAAAGTATTCAATAAATAATAAAGTGACATATCCCAACCATGGTTCTAATGATTGGAAGTAACTCAATAGTCATAAGGTTTCTATCTTATATTAGACTATCTGTTTGGTTAATTATAAGGAAGTAAGATAAATAAATTTAAAATTTCTTGAATATGTGAACAATACTATATTCATCATTATACTGCTATTATTACTTTTGTAAGATAAAGATGGTACTCTATACAACTACAAAACTATCAATACATAAAGTAACTTTATTTCCTTTTCATTTCCTGGACATTGTTTTCTCCATTTCAATTGGTACCTGAATTTTATTCTAACCTACTATACACCAGGGAATGTATTAATATTTTTCTTCTTTCTTTTAATATTTAAAAATCATTGTATCTTTTAATACCTACTTTACACTGGGAATTTTGCATAAGCTATTTATTTCTACTTTTCACAACAACACTGAAAAGCATGGAGATTATGTAATACCATAGGAGTAAAACGGACCATGAAGTTAGTTATAAAGGAAATTGTAAGCCTCTTGTATGGCCAGAGGTATTGGGCTCTATCTTGATTATGATAAAAAGATATTAATGGGTTTTAGATAGAAAGGTGTTTCAAACCAAAAACTACAGAAGAAACTGGAGTATCTATTTCTGAAATGTCATTTTTCTCTATTAATAGATAAAGAGGTATTTTTGTGATTCTACAAAATTATTTTTATTTTTTTATTTTCTAAATGCATGTGAAAATTCATTTATATGAATATTTAGCAATAAAAAGACGGCAGTGCAAATATCTCATGCAGAAGAATTCCATTTATTTTATGTAACTACTCTGTACTCAAGGAAGTGGTACAATAATTCCCCATACCTGAGACAGATTAACAAGAGAAAATCAAATTTAATTCTATATGCACAGAATTCTCACATACAAGAAAGGTTCAGAGACAGAAAAGTAAAATAAAGTATATATGCCATCCTGAGCTAAGGAATGAAATAAGGGCCAAAGCTTCCAAGAACAGGAGGTTAGTCATAGGATGATAAGAAGAAAAACAGATGATTATTATTTTTTGAGTGTGATAATTGTATTTATTTTCATTCATGTATACTTGATTTATAATGTGTTAGTCTCAGATGTATAGCAAAGGGATATATATATATATATATTTCCTGGTGGCTCAGACAGTAAAGCGTCTGTCTACAATGTGGGACACCCAGGTTCGATCCCCGGGTTGGGAAGATCTCCTGGAGAAAGGAATGGCAATCCACTCCAGTACTCTTGCCTGGAGAATCCCATGGACAGAGGAGCCTGGTAGACTACAGTCCATGGAGTCGCAAAGAGTCAGACACGACTAAGTGACTTCACTTTCACTTTCACTTTCACTTTCATATAATGTAGTGATGGTTTTAGTTGCTAGGTCATGTCTAACTCTTGAAATCCCATTGACTGAAGCCCTCCAGACTCTTCTGCCCATGGGATTTTCCAGGCAAGAATACTGGAGTGGGTTGCCATTCACTTCTCCAGGGGATCTTCCTGACCCAGGGATTGAACCCATGTCTCCGGCATTCTTTACTGCTGAGCCAACTGGGAAGTATTCTTGCCTGGGAAATCCCACGGACAGAGGAGCCTGGGAGGCTACAGTTATGGGATCGTAAGGGTCAGACACAACTTGGCCACTAAACAGCAACAAATACATACACATACCACACCCACACAAACTTTCAGATTCTTTTCCCTTATAGGTCATTATTAAATATTGAGTTCCCTGTGCTACACAATAGGTCCTTGTTGATTATCTATTTTATGTATAGCACTGGGTATATATTAATTCCAAACTCCTAATTTGCCTCTCCTCCATTTCCCCTTTGGTAACCATAAATTGCCTTTTTAAAAAAAAAAAAAATCTGTGTGTCTGTTTCTGTTTTGTAAACAAGTTCATCTGCATCAGTGTTTTTTATAGATTCCACATGTAAGTGATGGATGTTTGATTATTAGATGTTAGCCCTGCCAAATAAATAGGGCTACTGAGATAAAATCTATCTCCATTAATAACTCTTTTTGGGAAACATCCCCAATAAAAATTATTCTAGGTAATTAAGGAGGAGCAGTCATTTCTCTTCAATGCCCTTGAAGATTACCTCTAGTTCAAAATAATCCTCATTCAATGGGAACAGATTTTCGGGAATCTACTTCTATACCTCTACAAGAGTATAGGAATTATGGCATGAAGGGGAGGGTCACTTTACAGTGGAAAAATATGGCAGATACCCCAGTCAAGTGATCGAGGTCAACATCAACAGTGATAAAGTCACATTGACATGCATGTACCTTTGATATGATGAGAGTCCCTGGTGGCTCAGGTGGTAAAGAATTTGCCCGCAAATCAGGAGACCCGGGCTCAATGCCTGGGTCAGGAAGATTCTCTGGAGAAGGGAATGGTTACCCACTCCAGTAATCTTTCCTGGAAAATCCTATGGGCAGAGAAGCCTGGCGGGCTACAGACCATGGGATCACAAAGTCAGATATGACTGAGAAACTAACAGTTTCATGTTTTTTGATATGATGTCATGAGAATGGCACCTTACCTCTGTGGTCTTCCTTCCCCAAACCCATAATTCATGCGTAGCTGTGAAAACAGCAGAACAATTCAAATCAAGGTACCTTCTATAACATATGTGCTAGCATTCCATAAACCTCTCCAAGTTATCAAAAATTAGGTGTGCTGAAAAACTTGCATGCCCAAGAGAAACCTAAGTGTAATTTGGTGTCTTGGATGAGGCCCTGGAACAGAAAAAAACAAACAAACAGAAACAACCCCCAAACAAGCAAATTAACAACAAAAAAAGGGAGGGATAAAAATTAAGGAACTCTGAACAAAATACATATTTTAGCTATAATTAATAAATATTGGCTCATTAGTTATAGAAAATGTACCATACTGATGTAGGATTTTAGCATTAGGAGAGACTGTATGTGGGCCATATAGAAACATTCTTTACTATCTTTGCATATTTTCTATAAATCTAAAGCAATTTTAAAACTAAATCTAACTTTGAAAAGAGAATTATACTGGGAATACTTGTATTGGAACAAATAGTAACTACTATTTAGTGATTCATTAATAGAGGAAAGAAGGAAAATCACTATTAGGAAAAACAACAGTAGCTTTCTGAAGTTGTGTTGCAGAATATAGTATTGGAATATGTGTTCCTGAAATGAATTCAACTTTTCTTGATGCTAGAAGCTTTTCTTAGGGAGAACACTTTGACTTTGAGAAAAGATCATTTGATCAGAAGTTCCTTCTCTCTCACTGTGTGACTTTGAGAAAGTTGAGTTTGCACTTTAAAAAAGAGATGGTAAATTCTCTGTCCATTTGAAAGTGATATATCAAAAAGTAGATGTGAGAAGTAACATGCCTATTTTCAAGAGGATTTGATGCAAATCATTTGAAAACATATGTAAGGAGTTTCAAACTTCACAACCCTACAGAGACATAAAAGGAAGTCTAGTCTTCACCATCTATGTGTCTCACAGACACTTAATGAAGTATTTTGAGTATCAAAACCATAATTGTCTTTCTAAATATAATTATTTTTGACTCAGATTACCTTATGTGTCTCATGTCAGCTGCACATTTTAAAACTTCTTAAACTGTCATAGAAAATATCATATTTAATTCAAATTTAAGAATTTTAATTCTTTTTAATCTAAAGCCTTCTCTATGAATTTCTTAGGGTGGTCATAAAAAAACTCACATACCAAGTGGCTTACAACAACAGAAATTCCTTTTCTCACAATTCTTAGGGGCTGAAGTTCAAAATCAAGGTATTGGCAGGTTTGCATTCTTCTGAACTTCTCTTCTTGGGTTCCGTATGGCTGCTTTCTTGCTTTGTCCTCACATGGCCATCCCTCAGTCGATGTCCTATTTTCCTTTTTTGTGTGTGAAAGTATCAGTCATATGGCACCCTACTCCAGTACTCTTGCCTGGAAAATCCCATGGACGAACGAGCCTGGTAGGCTGCAATCCATGAGGTTGCTAAGAGTCGAACATGACTGAGCGACTTCACTTTCACTTCTCACTTTCATGCATTGGAAAAGGAAATAGCAACCCACTCCAGTATTCTTGCCTGGAGAATCCCAGGTACAGAGGAGCCTAGTAGGCTACTGTCTCTGTGGTCACACAGAGTTGGACATGACTGAAGCAACTTAGCAGCAGCAGCATCAGTCATATTGGAATAGAGTCTACCCCAATGACCTAATTTAACCTTCATTACATGGTAAAAGTCCTACTTCCAAATACAGTCACATTCTAAAGTACTGGGCATTAGGATTTCAGCATATGAAGTTTATGGGAACACAGTTTAGCCAATAACATCTCTCTTCTTAGTGTCCATATTCTGTCATAGAATTAAGCTTTTCCTAGGGTGACTGATTTTAGGAATATGCATTTCCTTTGGGGACTACCTCATTCCTATACAGAAGAGTATGCTATATCCTTGTAGTTCCAGTTAAAAAAAAATAATAATCACAAGTGCATACCTCTGTCCAGTATGCTACTTGATCTGGATTTCAGTTAGGCTGTAATCTATTGAGGCCTATTTCTTTTTAATTTCTGCATTTTAAAGGTTCATAACATCTTCCCGGTTATCTCTTCATAGTTGAAGTCATCATATTGTGTTGAAATTATCTGCTTACATGCATAATTTCCCAAGTAGACTGTGAGCTCCTTGAATGGGACTGTTTTACAGATCATGTAGAATCCGTGATAGTGTCTTAACACACTGTAGTTATAGAGTAGATGCTTAGTGGGCTGATAGCATTGTCTTCATTTAACACTTCATTCAACAAACCAACTCATTGCGGGGCAGTATGATAAGTACAAGAGAAAAAGCAACTCGTCAAGGACTTACCTCTCATAATACTCACTCAGTTAAATCAACTGAAAATAGGTGTTTTCCCCTTCTTTTGTAGCTGTGTTTCCTCATAGAGTTAGAACTGAGCACATCACAATTCAGTCCAAGCGGCATAAAGGGCAGAGCTATGAAATTAGAATCAGGAGATTTGTTTGCCTGTTCTAGCACAGGTACTAATTTTTCTCAATTTCAATTTTTTTTCTATTTAGCTAAAGAAATGACCATATTTTTGATGGCTTCCACTTAGTCATTCTATTTTATAGAGTGAAAGTAGACTTTATTATGAGATCAAGTTCTTGGGCAATTTCATGAGTCACCTGACTGAGGCTCTGAATGCTAAACACTCAATTGCAGAGCAATTCTTAACAGATACTCGCCCCCACTCCAGTACTCTTGCCTGGAAAATCCCATGGGCGGAGGAGCCTGGTAGGCTGCAGTCCATGGGGTTGCTAAGAGTCAGAGGTGACTGAGGGACTTCACTTTCACTTTTCGCTTTCATGCATTGGAGAAGGAAATGGCGACCCACTCCAGTGTTCTTGCCTGGAGAATCCCAGGGACGGGGGAGCCTGGTGGGCTGCCATCTATGGGGTCACACAGAGTCGGACACGACTGAAGTGACTTAGCAGCAGCAGCAGCAGTGTCCTGTAGTACACAGGTTTTGCTACTTATTTAACTGAAGTTGTTTTACAACTTTAGTGCAGTTATTCATGTCATGCCTGAGTGATTTATAATAACTATTTGATATTCCCAAAATAGGGGCAAAAAAGAGAAACAAAATTCCCTCCTCTGTTCCTCCAGCTGAACAATCTGCTCCTATTATATCCAAAAAGAATTTAAAAATCTATATTATTTTTAAGTTGCAGCCACAAATCTCGTGATGCACTATTGCATAAAATGCCTGACTTTTGAGGTGGAACTGTGTAACCCAGACTTCAAGATTTTCTTCTGCAGAACTCTGAGTTTGGCCTGGGTTCCCTCCTTCAGATCACCAGGGCCAGAAGGTCTCGAGGTCCCAGGGGAGCTCCTCTCTGAGCTGGAGGAACACCTATTGTGTTGCTGCCTGATCTCAAAAGAAGTTCTGATGGGAGATATCCTGTGTGAGACAGCATGGCGTCAGGTCAAAAAGCATGGGTTCTGAGGCAGGAGAGCTATAGTTTCGACTCTCAGAGAAGAAAAAGGAGTGAAAGTAATTATGTTCTGAGAATGTGAGGTAAGATTTTAGTCAGACAAGAATATTACCACTTATGAAGTCTTACAAAGAATTTGACACCTAGTACTTCCATTCTGCCTCCTCTTTATTCTCCATGTAGCAGGTTGATCCAAAAAGGCCATGTTGAAAATTACTTGTCTCTGATATAGAGTCATTTTTTAAAAAGAAATTTTATCTTTTTACTTGGAAATAGTTTCAAACTTATAGAAATTTTGCAAGAAAAAAATAGTACAACACTCAATACTCTATCTAGGTTTACCTATTGTTAACACTTTAATTCATTTTGCACATTTTCTGGACCATTTATGGATAAATTTTATAATTTATGGAACTTTAAATACATTGACAACAGTATATTTCCTTTAAGTAGGATGATTCTCTGATACAACTACAGTACATTTAAAAACATCAATATGTTTAATATTGATACAATATTTTATTCAATCTACTGTTTTCCAGCTTTGTTAATTGACCAAATATGTCCTTGATAGTGTTTTTCCCCTTCAATACAATAGTCAGTTGAGTTGATATTATATTTAATTATCATGCCTCCTTATCTTTTTTAATCTAGAATATTTCCACTAATCTTTTTTCTTTTTTTGACATTTACATTTTTTTATTTAATAAAGTATTTTTTATTAATAAATAGAAAGTGTATCTTTTTATTGAAAAAATAGAGTGCTCCCTATTTATGGTTTATTTGATGTTTCCTCATGATTAGATTCAGCCTATACATGATGTTTTATCCATCTCAGGGTATCACATCTGGAGACTTACAGTGTCCTTCTTACTGGTGATATTAATTTGGATCACATAGTCCAAGTGTTAACAAATGTCTCCCACTGTTAATTACTATTTTCTTTTCTCTTGCAACTAATACACAGTCTATGGGGAGATGTCTTAAGACCATGCAAATACCCTGCTCCTCATCAGAATGTTCCTCTAGATTTGGCATCTTTTGATGAGTCTCTCTGAAGATAATAGATAGATAGATAATTTTTTCTTTGATGAATACAAATGCTGATTTTCTAACTCCAGCATTCCACCTATTGGCATTCAGCATTCCTTTGGGAGCAAAATCCTTCCCTTCTCCCTTTATCTACTTCTCTATCTCTCTATCTGGAATCTATCTACAAGCTAGCTGTCTTGAATGGATTTGAAATTAAGACCTATAGACTTCCAAAGTCTATCCTGTATTTTTCATTTATACCAGGTTGCTGATTTACTTTGTAAAATGAAAAAGCTTACATTTCCTTAACAAGGAAGACCTGATCAGGTACTTAGAAAGACCTGATGAATCATTTCAGTGGTCATGTATGGATGTGAGAGTTGGACTGTGAAGAAAGCTGAGCGCCGAAGAATTGATGCTTTTGAACTGTGGTGTTGGAGAAGACTCTTGAGAGTCCCTTGAACTGCAAGAAGACCCAACCAGTCCATCCTAAAGGAGATCAGTCCTGGGTGTTCATTGGACGGATTGATGCTGAAGCTGACACTCCAATACTTTGGCCATCTCATGCGAAGAGTTGACTCATTGGAAAAGACCCTGATGCTGGGAGGAATCGGGGGCAGGAGGAAAAGGGGATGACAGAGGATGAGATGGCTGGATGGCATCACTGACTCTATGGACATGGGTTTGAGTGAACTCTGGGAGTTGGTGATGGACTGGGAGGCCTAGCATACTGCAATTCATGGGGTCACAAAGAGTTGGACATGACTGAGCGACTGAACTGGACTGAACTAATGAGTCATTAGGACCATGTTCCCGTTGCAGGGGCCAAGGGGCCTAGAATCCCACAGGCTGTGTGATACAGCCAGTAAATAAATAATTAAAATAAAAGCCAACTTCCAAACTTAAAAAAAAAAAATAATGACCTAAACAATTCATGAACTAGTTTCTTTATTCACCTGTTAATTAGCTCATTACTATGTTAATCAATGCATAATATGAGATAGGAAGTGACTTTGTACTGGAGATTATGCTTTCAAAGAGCTCATATTCTAGGGAAGTACACAATAAATATTCTTGAAAATGATATATTATTATCCTGCTTTTTTATTAAAGATCAATTAAAATATATGACCTTTAGATTATTATGACTAACTTAATATGTTATTATTGATGTTTCAATATGGATTGAGACTCATCTATAATCGCAATAAATAAATCACAGAATTGAAATTGCATCTGTCTTTCAGCTCAATTCTGCAAGAAAAGGAATTATGCTTGGTACTAAAAGTGAAGAATAAAACTATAGCTTAAATATAAAACACAAACCTCTCCATTTATAAGTGTAATATTTTCTATTTTAATCTTTCTTTCAAAAGTCTAATATGAGCAAGATGCTAAGGAGTTAACAAAACTCAGGGTGTCTTCCTGTCTGTCTCTTGAAATGCATTCAGAAGAAGGAAAGTCCTGAATAATATACATGGATGAGAAAACAGGTGTGAGTTAGTAAGCTTTATACATATACATCACTAGAAACCTCATACTTATTTTGATAATTTTCATGTTAAAAATTGTTCTTATGAAAGGAGTAAATGAGTGAAGAATTGGGCACATACATTTTATGGACACTCTTTGTGAAAAGTTGAATTAGGAGGTCTCTGAACTTTTACCGCTCTGAACTTTACTACTGCTCCAGACCAACTTGCCTGGAATTATCTAAAGGGCTGAGAGCACTGGCAGAATAGGGTAGACTTTGTGGAACTGAAGTACCTGTACTGAACATTATACATGGACTTCAATGTGATTTCTTCTATAACTGTATGAAGACCTTTGTACCCACTATAGAGATGAGGAATCTGAGGTTCAGAGAAAGAAATGATTTGGCAAAGATTATAGACTGGTAATTGATTTTTCTGATGTCAGACTCAGCTCCTTCTAGAACTCTGGCTCTTTCTCACTACCGAGGTGTCTGCTTCTTGCTGCATAAATCCAGGGTGATGTACTGTGTACTCTTGCCAAGGCTCCAGGACCATCTGCAGAAAACAGCCTATATGTTGATGAAAATTGTCATGGGGCACCTGCGCAATCCCAGAGATGAGCCTAATCCAAGGCTTCAGAATAACAATGTGCATGGTGCATTATGCTTTCAAACTGTCTTTGTGTCTTTTATCTAATTTGATCAGCAATGGCTCTCATTAAAAACAAAATATTTTTTATTAAGTAATTACCTTAATTTGCTTTCACTAAACTAATGGACAGGAATAGAGCACAGAGGACATAAAAGTCCACCAGGCGAAAGCCCTAGCAGGCTAGTTCATTCTGCTGATTTTGAATTACCCTGTGAGTTCCCTCTAAGTGGTCATGAGGTGGGGCTGTCTGTTGTGTGCAGTCACTCTCCTCTGTCACCAGCCAGGTGCCTCCTGCCACTTGGTAATTGGGCCAGGGTTTGCATATGGATCTTGACAGATTCATCTCATAACACCATGACACTTAATTTCAATGAACAAATAGACTGGCAACCAGTTTAGACATCCAAGGACTGATCTCTTTTTGGTAGCAGCTGCTTGGTAGCACCTGTCAGGAGGTAGATGGCCTTGGCACTTGGAAGTTTGAGTCACCTTCTGGAGAAGTGACTGTGTTTTCTCCAAGTGTGTTCACGAAATATGGGCATATAGGAATGGTTTAAAGACTCCACTTACTTAATTTTTATGAAGATGATATTTGTCATTTAGCAAGATTTTTTTCCTCCTTTTATTGAAATAAAGAGAGATTTAAAAAAAAAAAAAGAAAATGAAAAGGAAATATGGATCCTCCCTGCAGCCAGATATTTAATCTGAATATTTTACCCACATGCCAAATGTCATAAAGTCTTTTATAAAATGCCCATTTAAAATCCATTTAAACTTTTTGAATTGAGCTATAGTTGATTTACAATATCGTGTTAGGTTCAGGTGTACACAAAAGTAATTAAGTTATACATATACTTATATCTATTCTTTCTCAAATTCTTTTCCCATTTAATTTATTACAGAATTCTGAGAAGAGTTCCATCTGCTTTACAGTGCACTTTTGTTGATTATATGCTTCCCTGGTGGCTTAGAGGGTAAAGTGTCTGCCCGCTATCTGGGAGACCTTGGTTCGATCCTGGGTCAGGAAGATCCTGTGGAGAAGGAAATGGCAACCCACTCCAGTATTCTTGCCTAGAGTATCCCACGGACAGAGGAGCCTGGTAGGCTACAGTCCACAGAGTCGCAAAGAGTCAGACACAACTGAGCGACTTCATTCCACTTCTTCACTTCAGTGTGTATATAGGGATTCCTAGGTGGCTCAGTGGTTAAAAAAACAAACAAACAAACAAACAAACAAACAAAAAGAAACTACCTGCCAATGCAGGAGACACAGGTTCGATCTCTGGGTTGGGAAGGTAGCCTGGAAGAGGAAAGGGCAACCTACTCCAGTAGTCTTGTCTGGAAAATCCCACGGGCAAAGGAACCTGGCAGGCTACAGTCCATGGAGTCTCAGAGAGAAGGAAAGGACTGAGTGATTGAGCACAAACACACACCCACTGTGATATATGGGGCTTTCCTGGTGGCTCTGTGGTAAGGAATCCATCTGCCATGCAAGAGATGCATGCACGAGATGGGAGTTCCATATCTGGGTCAGGAAGATCCTCTGGAGAAGGAAATGGCATCCCGCAGCAGCATTCTTGTCTGGAAAATCCCATGGACGGAGAAGCCTGGTGGGCTATGGCCCATGGGGTACCAAAAGAGTCAGACACGATTTAGTGACTAAATAGTGACAATAAAAATGTGCTTATGTCAATCCCAAATTCCCAATTTACCACCCCTCAACCTCCCCCCTTTAGTCATTTGGTTTTAAGATGTTATTTCATAAAAATATAGTAATGTTGTAGCTGAAAATCAGCTAAGTGTTCTAGCATGGATTTAATGATAGCAGGCTCAATATAGTACCAGCCTAATGGGGATAACATGATCTTGAGACTAGATTCAACTTTGTGAATCCAGAGACTTGGCCAGAATATCCAATGATGATTAAATTCATGAATATTTGAGTCCTAGTAACCAAGTTTATTTTTGATAATGAAAAATTCATGTTTGCCAGCTGCACCTGGATCCACATAGGGATCACCTGCAAAGTGACCAAAATACTTGTGCCAGTTTGTGAGAGCACTGAAATTTCTTCTCAATAATGTTGGAGATATTCTGGTAATTTTCCTGTTAATATTTGCATTTCCTTTTGGTAATTTCTTGGAAGAATATTTTTGTTATGCTTTTTTTCCCATTCGCGTAGAGTTGTAGTCTATTACTACTATTGGCTGTAGAGTCAGAGAATATCTGAATTGTAGTCACTGTTCTGACAGTTATTAGTTGTTTGACTCCAAGCAAGCCATTTAAGCTCCCTGAGCTTCAGTTTCTATAGAACAGGGATTATAACAGCATCTCCTTTATAGACACTTTCTGGCTCAGATGGTAAAGAATCCATCTTCAATGCAGCAGACCCAGGTTTGATCCCTGAGTCATAAGATCCCCTGGACAAGGGAATCTCACTCCAGTATTCTTGCCTGGAGAATTTCATGGACAGAGCCTGGTGGGCCACAGTTCATGGGGCTGCAAAGAGTCGGACATGACTGAGCAACTAACACTTTTTACTTTTTATAAGCAGTTTCAAAACTTCAAAACTTAGAGATAATGTATATAAGATAGTTACTAGAGAGCCTAGTACAAAATTGGCATTCAATAAACAATGGCTATCACCACCATTGTCATCATAATCATTTTGTAAAGTTTTAATTTTAGGTATATTGTTATTAAATTTCCAAGTTCTACTTTCCTGATTTAATTTGGGTGGAATTCTATCCTTTAAGGCAACTTCTAATCTAAAACATTATGTATAGATTTTAAAAACCTAAATCTCAGAGGGAAATGTATCACCTAATAATAAGAAAATTATATATCTATATATATATCCAAAGACAGAGAGAAAATAGAGCTCCCAATGTGAATTCATGCTGTATATTGATGTTCTTTTATAGTGTAGCAAATTTGACCAGAGTCTAGAGATTTACTTTGGAAAAAAGTAGAATAGTTACTATTTAGAAACACCTTCTACTTACAATGTGGGGCTTCCATGGTGGTGCAGAGGTTAAAGCGTCTGCCTGCAATGTGGAAGACCTGGGTTCAATCCCTGGGTCAGGAAGATCCCTTGGAGAAGGAAATGGCAACCCAATCCAGTATTCTTGCCTGGAGAATCCCATGGACGGAGGAGCTTGGTGGGCTACAGTCCATGGGTCGCAAAGAGTTGGACACAATTGGGCAACTTCACTTTCACTTCTGCTTACGAAGCATACTACCTCATTTTAATTTTCACAATAGCCCTGAAAGTTACATTGTTGTTTTAGTTTTACAGATTAAAGAGTGAATTAAGCAAGTTGCAGAATTTTTTTAACTTCACAAAATTAGAGAGTATTTGATCTGGGATTCAAACCTAGGACAGTTGAATAGTAATGCTTGTGAATGTTTATGATATTCTTCCTTTTAGAAAACACAAACCAACACTCTTAAGTGTTGAGATCCTCAGTGTGAATATTGTAGTCCGAAGAGTCTCCATTTCTGTTTGATAGTAAGATATGTTGAACCTTCACACATACTGCATGTAACCCCATGTGGAATAGAATACTCTGGGCTAAATCATGAACTCAGAGCAGAGATCCACCTCCACAAGATTTATAACATAAGCTCTACTCAGAGATTAACCAAACTAATACACTTCACACTAGATTATTAATGAACTAAGAGAGACAAAGAGTCAAACTATAATCCTTGTCAAATAAGCATTGGATATGAATTTCTTGCAAAAGAACTGATATTTCAGTTAACAAAATGGCTTGCGCCTGGGCTCACTGGCTCATGTGTATGCTCAATTGTGTCTGACTTTTTGCAGCCCAGTGAACTGTAGCCCACCAGGCTTCTCTGCCCATGGAATTTTATAGGCAAGAATACTGGAGTAGGTTGCCATTTCCTACTCCAGAGTAATCTTCTGATTCAGGGATTGAACCCAAGTCTCTTGCATCTCCTGCGTTGGCAGTTGGATTTTTTCCCACTGTGCCACCTGAGATTGGCAGCTTCTCCTTTACTTTATGCTAACTCTTCTCCATGCCAAACAGCCAGATTTAGAGTGGGTCTTTTTATTTACCTGTGGCCTGGAAGCCAGAAATATTCTACAAGTGGGAACTTTGTTTTTCAATCTTAAAAAAGAATTGTATAAATACAGCATCATTAATAATAAATCCAGACTCTGAGGTGGATAGTCTAGTTTCCACAGTATAAGAGTTTGTAAAGTTACTGACTTCAAGATCTAAAGTAAATATGACAAATCCTTTCGGGACAACTAACAGTGGTGTTTCTCTGATCTCACTACAGTTTGGTTAACAAAACATGTCTAGACAAATATAGAAATCATGTAATTTTTCAACATGCAAGGCACTGTGCCTAAGGGCTAGGAATTCAAAAGTTGAGTGATATGCAGCCTTTACTATTAAGAAAGTCATACTTCAATGCAAGTAAAAATTAATTATGATAAGTGTGATAATTAATGTGGCAAAGATATCTCAGCTGTGGGACAGGACAGGGGAGACTCATGACTTTGGAATTAGATATAGCGTATTTGACTTAAGGCACTCAAAATATCCAAGTTTATTAAATAATTAAGGTCTATCTATAAGAACACAGGAGTGAATAAGTAATACTTTGGGAGACTTTTTTTGGGGTGTTATTTCTATTAAATATTGTATTGATAAATATTTATTTGGAGCAGCACCTAGCATTTGTTGAGCAATTAACAAACATCAAAGACTGTTTCAAGTGCTCCGTGCACATGATATTAAGTCTTTTAGCAGTTCTTTGATGTAGGTTCTTTGCTTCCCTTTGTAAGGAAACAGAACTTACAAACTCAAAATGTCTCTTTTGTATGAGGATTATTTCAAGCTGAAAACAACCAAGGGGCCAGAAAGACTCAGAAGTCTTTCTTTTTATCTCTTTAGCTGTCTAAAAATTTAGATAAAGGGCCTGTTCTAGGAGCAAACCTATTGCCAGAGACTTCTGCATAGAATGTATGCTTCCCTCATGGCTCAGACAGTAGAGAATCTGCCTGCAATGCAGGAGACCCTGGTTTGATCCCTGCTTGGGAAGATCCCCTGGAGAAGGGAATGGCTACCCACTCCAGTATTATTGCCTGGAGAATCCCATGGACAGAAGAGCCTGGCAGGCTATAGTTTATGGGTCGCAAAGAGTTCGCATGACTAAGAGATTAACACTTTGACTTTTGGAATAGAATATGGGCCAGGTGTGGAGGGGACACTCAGCAGGAACTAGAGATGACAGTGGTCACCACTTGGCTTCCCATTGGCTCTGCATGTCCCAGAAAACATTTTAAACTACATAGTTGCTTCTGTATTTTTGTGTGAATTGCCTTCTCGCATTTTTAGGTTCCAAAACACTACACACAAGTCCTGTTTTGTCTTTAGCTGAAGATGGCCTTTAAGTTGGTGGGTTTGGCCATTTGGGTGAGTTATTCAGTTCTTCTGGGTTTCACCCAAGTATACATATTATTAGAATTTTGTTTGATTCTGTCCTTTTAATCTGTCTCATGTTAATTTAACTCTTAGACCAATCAGAAGAACCTAAAAGGTAGAGGAAAAATTCTTCCTCCTGAACAGTATTATTTAGGTTACTGAATGCTGGGTGATCCCAGTGTTCCACAGCAATTAAGGGAAGCTGGGATTTTTAACCATTTCTGCCCAAATTCAGACTAGCCTTCAAGAAAGCAGGGCTCCAGGACTTCAGATAAAGGTAAAGATGTGTTTGTAATTGTGCTATGAAGGAGATTTGGAGACTTGAGAACAACTTGACCAAAGTAAGGCTTGATAAGCTGGCTACAAGCTTCCTATAAAATCTGGCTTTGAAGTAAGGTCATCAAGTCAAATTCAAACTTTGCCACTTGCTCATTATTTACTCTCTCTGAGCATCAACAGAGAGAAGGTAACAATACAAACTCCACAGAAC
Source organism: Ovis aries (assembly GCF_016772045.2). Classification (NCBI taxonomy): domain Eukaryota; kingdom Metazoa; phylum Chordata; class Mammalia; order Artiodactyla; family Bovidae; genus Ovis; species Ovis aries. The sequence continues at coordinate 12,781,159 of NC_056074.1, forward strand.
TATTGGGGGGATTAAAGTAAATTTCATATCAAAACACCTATTCTGAGCTTGGTACAGAATAAGTGATTTGTAAACAGTAAAGTAATGCTTAAAATTCTACAAGCTAGGCTTTAGCAATATGTGAACCGTGAACTTCCAGATGTTCAAGGAGGTTTTAGAAAAGGCAGAGGAACCAGAGATTAAATTGCCAACATCTGCTGGATCATGAAAAAAGCAAGAGAGTTCCAGAAAAACATCTATTTCTGCTTTATTGATGATGCCAAAGCCTTTGACTGTGTGGATCACAATAAACTGTAGAGAATTCTGAAAGAGATGGGACTACCAGACTACCTGACCTGCCTCTTGAGAAACCTGTATGCAGGTCAGGAAGCAACAGACATGGAACAACAGACTGGTTCCAAATAGGAAAAGGAGTACATCAAGGCTGTATATTGTCACCCTGCTTATTTAACTTCTATGCAGAGTACATCATGAGAAACGCTGGGCTGGAAGAAGCACAAGCTGGAATCAAGATTGCCAGGAAAAATATCAATAACCTCAGATATGCAGATGACACCACCCTTCTGGCAGAAAGTGAAGAGGAACTAAAAAGCCTCTTGATGAAAGTGAAAGAGGAGAGTGAAGAATTTGACTTAAAGCTCAACATTCAGAAAACTAAGATCATGGCATCTGGTCCCATCACTCCACGGGAAATAGATGGGGAAACAGTGGAAACCGTGTCAGAATTTATTTTTTGGGGCTCCAAAATCACTGCAGATGGTGACTGCAGCCATAAAATTAAAAGACACTTACTTCTTGAAAGGAAAGTTATGACCAATCTAGACAGCATATTAAGAAACAGAGACATTCCTTTGCCAACAAAGGTCTGTCTGGTCAAGGCTATGGTTTTTCCTGTGGTCATGTATGGATGTGAGAGTTGGACTGTGAAGAAAGCTGAGTACCAAAGAATTGATGCTTTTGAACTGTGGTGTTGGATAGGACTCTTGAGAGTCCCTTGGACTGCAAGGAGATCCAACCAGTCCATTCTAAAGGTGATCAGTCCTGGGTGTTCATTGGAAGGAATGATGCTAAAGCTGAAGCTCCAGTACTTTGGCCACCTCATGCGAAGAGTTAACTCATTGGAAAAGACTCTGATGCTGGGAGGGATTGGGGGCAGGAGGAAAAGGGGACGACAGAGGATGAGATGGCTGGATGGCATCACTGACTCAATGGACATGAGTTTGAGTGAACTCTGGGAGTTGGTGATGGACAGGGAGGCCTGCCGTGCTGCGATTCATGGGGTCGCAAAGAGTCAGACACGACTGAGTGACTGAACCAAACTGAAACTTCTGTTTCCTTCATCATCATCACATGGCTTTTCTTAAAGAAAGTCCAGAAAAAGAAGGCTTCCTTCCTGTCCATCAAGTGTGCCCAAGGATGTAGAGCAGATCTTCTCAAATTCAACATGTGTAGGAATCCCCTGAGGATTTGCTTAAAATGCAGATTCTGGTTTTGTGGGTCTCATACGGGACCTAAATTTTTCTTTTCTAATAAGACTCCAGGAGATGCTAATGCCATTATTCCAAGACTACAATTTCATCAGCAAGGTTTATATTGTTTGAATTTTATACTTTCATGTTGCGTTAAATGCCTCCAGCTTCCAGTTGATTTCTTCCTAGTTTCTTTTGTATCAAAGAGCAGCTGTTTTCATAGTCACAAGTGTGGTAATATTGGACACCTGCCTAACACACAAAGGACTTATTATTTGGAAGACTAATTGACTAGGAGCAAAAATCTATATAAAGAACCACAGTAAGGCTAGTGAACATTCTTATACTGCTATAGAGTTTACAGTGTGCTATCTGGATTTATCTCAGTTGATTCAGCTGTTTTACAGATATTCCTTGAGAGCCTAATGTGTCCAAGGCAATGAGGGAATACAAGAGACTCAGAACTTCATGGCGCTCATAGATTAGCGAGAAAGAAAGGCAGGAAATTCAGTGGCAACAGGAACCTGTAATCAAATCTCTAGTGGGGTTTTTTCAAAAATCATCTAGGGAGGGCATTCCTATCTCCAGGGATCAGGAAGCAGGGAGGGAAGGCTTTCCAAATGGCATTACATCTTCACCAGCTAAGGCATCATTTTTGTCACTGCCGTTGTCTCTACAGCACCATTGCCATCATCATTATTATAATCATCAAATAGCATTTATTGCAAACTTACTGCTTACTGGCTACTGTGCAAGGCACATGATGCTCATTCTCTCAAACTATCCCTATAACCCCCTCATAAGTTGGGTCTAAGGGGATGATGCTTATAGAAGTGAAATAGCTTGCTGTGTATAAAATAGCAGGACCTGAATTCAAATGTGGGGACTTATCCCAAAATACATGTTGTTACTCATTTTGCCACTACTATCTCAATTCATTTTATTTAAGATAAATGGTCAAAATAATCTTTATAGATATGGAAGAAAATTTAATTGTTTCAGTTTTAAGGTTGGGGACTTTGAGATTCATATAAATTATTTTCCAAAATAATGGGATAAGAGGTGAGGACCAGGCTCAAGTGAAGGTTCCAGGTTCCATATCTTTCTACCACATTTTGCAGATGCTGAGGCAGAGGTGGGGTAGGCAAATTATTGAGTCTGTGTACATCATGGCATCTGATCTCATCACTTCATGGGATATAGATGGGGAAGCAGTGGAAACAGTGTCAGACTTTATTTTGTGGGAGCTCCAAAATCACTGCAGATGGTGATTGCAGCCATAAAATTAACAGACACTTACTCCTTGGAAGAAAAGTTATGACCAGCTTAGATAGCATATTGAAAAGCAGAGACATTACTTTGCCAACAAAGGTCCATCTAGTCAAGGCTATGGTTTTTCCTGAGGTCATGTATGGATGTGAGAGTTGAACTGTGAAGAAAGCTGAGCACTGAAGAATTGATGCTTTTGAACTGTGGTGTTGGAGAAGACTCTTGAGAGTCCCTTGGACTGCAAGGAGATCCAACCAGTCCATTCTAAAGGAGAGTAGCCCTGGGTGTTCTTTGGAGGAATGATGCTAAAGCTGAAACTCCAGTACTTTGGCCACCTCATATGAAGGGTTGACTCATTGGAAAAGACTCTGATGCTGGGAGGGATTGGGGGCAGGAGGAAAAGGGAATGACAGAGGATGAGATGGCTGGATGGCATCACCGACTCGATGGATATGAGTTTGAGTGAACTCCAGGAGTTGGTGATGGACAGGGAGGCCTGGCGGGCTGTGATTCGTGGGGTCGCAAAGAGTCGGACATGACTGAGCGAATGAACTGAACTGAACTGAACACTTACGTTTATATTATACATCTGCACACCATGGAAACAATTATCTTCATTCCTTGCCCACTCTTCTATATATAGACATATATGTGTGTGTGTGTGTGTGTGTGTGTGTGTGTGTGTGTGTGTATTTTTCATTTGTGTGTTTGTTTCAAAGCCCTTCTGTTAGTAATACCATCTGCTTTTTATCTTTGGTTTAATTTTCCATTGGAGTTTTCTCCTGCTTTACTTAATTATTACAGATTTTAGTCACCCTTTGAAGAAATCCCAATGTGTAATAATCTTCTTTCATTTTCTGGAGGATGAATATTTTAATATTCTTAAAAATATTATGAACTGGGAAGGGTTGTTTAGCTCAAGTAAGCATTATTGTCTGTATCTCTTAGTTCCTTTTTCTTCCTTCCTTCACTCCGTCTATGTATTCTCTCCCTCTTTCCTTTACATTTCACTCTCACTCCCTTTTGTCCTTCTTTCCATGGCTTCTTCCCTTCTCTATCTCTACTCTCCCTCTCTCTCTCTTGAATTTCAGAGGTGAACAGCACATTCCCGTTTAACATTTTGTGATGAAGTGTTCCTGTATTTTTTAATGGCAATGAGAGCATAAGATGTCATGTGAAGAACCAGCCTTTGCAATGGAAAAGAATCAGCAAATATTTCATCATCACCAGTTTTTGACTCTGTGGTCCCAGGCTAATTAAATTAACATTGCTTGATTTGCTCATTGGCAAATAGAGATAATCATACCTTGATCACAGTGTAGTTGCAAACGAAATATTGCCTGAAACAGAATGAAAATGTGTAAAAAAATATAAAGAAATTTGGGGTGAGGGTTGGTGTTAGGCATTCTCTTTTGCATTATCTTCATAAATTAGCTTAGCTCTATCTTCTACCAGTTTGTACAATTTCATTGGCAAAGACTGCTTCTCAATTATATTTTTATCCTAATTGCCCAAACCATAGATTATATGATAAGTACTCAGTAAGTAGAATCATTGAATGGAGTCAGGAGAAAAGCTGGATCAAGGGGTGGAACATTTAATGTCAAGACAGGCTAGGTGGTCTCTTTCCCAATTGCTCCCAAAGCAGCCTCTTCTATAAGAAGAACATTCAGGTCAGTTCCTCTGCCAGCAAGACATTATGGGCAGCATTTCTCTCCAAACTGGAAAGTAGAAGAAAAGGCTGCTCCCCCAGCTGCCACAAGTATCTTCAAAAACTTAGATGTTTAGGCAATTATAGTTTTCCTATGGTGTTCTGCAATGTTTTTTCAAAGTGTGTGTGTGTGTGTGTGTGTGTGTGTGTGCGTTTTTTTTTTTTTAATCTGAGTAAAAGCCCCATAAAAGTAACACAGTACAACAGCTCCAGTTCTCCAAAATGCAAGAGACCATGTTTATGTATTTTCTCTCTGGAATCTTCTTCTTTATTGCCTTTGAGGCAATACTGCTCATTCCTGACAAGCTGATGTTCTGAGTTCCTACTCTATCCAACAAGTCTTATGGCTCTACATCTACTCCACGGGCAAAGCTATCACTTTCTGCATTTCAAAATCACCCATATCTGATAGCTCACATGTCTCATTGCCTCTGATCTGGCTGTTCAGCTGGGCCCTGCATGTCCGCTATCTTTAAGTATTTCATGACTGTCCCATGGTTACTGGTCACAGGAATGAACTTCTATTCCTTAAACTTATTCTCCTTCTATGTTTACAACCATTGGGAATGACATATGCAGCCATTTAATTCTCATGACTGCCTTGTAAGTAAATATCATTATCCTATTTATCTGGCTGATGAGGAAACTAAATTTGAAGAAATCATGTAGATGAAAAATGAAAGAGCTGACTTGCATCCCAGATCCTCCTTCTCCAAAGACTGCTTCTCTTCTGATAAGTTTTAGCAGAAAGGAAAGAATAGGGAAGAAGAAGCAAGGATAGTATAATATACTCTCACTTTGGCCTCAGTTCAGCTCAGTTCAGTTCAGTCACTCAGTCGTATCCGACTCTTTGAGATCCCATGAATCGCAGTACGCCAGGCCTCCCTGTCCATCACCAACTCCTGGAATTCACTCAGACTCACGTCCATTGAGCCAGTGATGCCATCCAGCCATCTCATCCTCGGTCGTCCCCTTCTCCTCCTGCCCCCAATCCCTCCCAGCATCAGGGTCTTTTCCAATGAGTCAACTCTTCTCATGAGGTGGCCAAAGTACTGGAGCTTCAGCTTTAGCATCATTTCTTCCAAAGAAATCCCAGGGCTGATCTCCTTCAGAATGGCCTGGTTGGATCTCCTTGCAGTCCAAGGGACTCTCAAGAGTCTTCTCCAACACCACAGTTCAAAAGCATCAATTCTTTGACTCTCAGTCTCCTTCACAGTCCAACTCTCACATCCATACATGACCACAGGAAAAACCATAGCCTTGACTAGACGGACCTTTGTCCATACCATTTCTGTCCTGTATCGAGCCCATCTTTGCAGGAAATGTTCCCTTAGTATCTCTAATTTTGCTGAAGAGATCTCTAGTCTTTTCCATTCTATTGTTTTCCTCTATTTCTTTGCATTGATTGCTGAAGAAGGCTTTCTTATCTCTTCTTGCTATTCTTTGGAACTCTGCATTCAGATGCTTATATCTTTCCTTTTCTCCTTTGCTTTTCACTTCTCTTCTTTTCACAGCTATTTCTAAGCCCTCTCCAGACAGCCATTTTGCTTTTTTGCATTTCTTTTCCATGGGGATGGTCTTGATCCCTGTCTCCTGTACAATGTCACAAACCATTCCATAGTTCATCAGGCACTCTATCTATCAGATCTAGGCCCTTAAATCTATTTCTCACTTCCACTGTATAATCATAAGGGATTTGATTTAAGTCATACCTAAATGGTCTAGCGCTTTTCCCTATTTTCTTCAATTTCAGTCTGAATTTGGCAATAAGGAGTTCATGATCTGAGCCACAGTCAGCTCCTGGTCTTGTTTTTGTTGACTGTATAGAGCTTCTCAATCTTTGGCTGCAAAGAATATAATCAATCTGATTTCAGTGTCGACCATCTGGTGATGTCCATGTGTAAAGTCTTCTCTTGTGTTGTTGGAAGAGGATGTTTGCTATGACCAGTGCATTTTCTTGGCAAAACTCTATTAGTCTTTGCCCTGCTTCATTCCACATTCCAAGGCCAATTTTGCCTGTTACTCCAGGGTTTCTTGACTTCCTACTTTCGCATTCCAGTTCCCTATAATGAAAAGGACATCTTTTTTGGGTGTTAGTTCTAAAAGGTCTTGTAGGTCTTCATAAAACCGTTCAACTTCAGTTTCTTCAGCGTTACTGGTTGGGGCATAGACTTGGATAACTGTGATAGTGAATGGTTTGCCTTGGAGATGAACAGAGATCATTCTGTCATTTTTGAGATTGCATCCAAGTACTGCATCTCAGACTCTTTTGTTGACCATGATGGCTATTCCATTTTTTCTGAGGGATTCCTGCCCACAGTAGTAGATATAATGGTCATCTGAGTTAAATTCACCCATTCCAGTCTATTTTAGTTCGCTGATTTCTAGAATGTCGACGTTTACCCTTACTGTCTCTTATTTGACCACTTCCAATTTGCCTTGATTCATGGACCTGACATTCCAGGTTCCTATGCAATATTGCTCTTTACAGCATTGGATCTTGCTTCTATCACCAGTCACATCCAAAGCTGGGTATTGTTTTTGCTTTGGCTCCATCCCTTCATTCTTTCTGGAGTTATTTCTCCACTGATCTCCAGTAACATATTGGGCACCTACTGACCTGGGGAGTTCCTCTTTCAGTATCCTATCATTTTGCCTTTTCATACTGTTCATGGGGTTCTCAAGGCAAGAATACTAAAGCGGCTTGCCATTCCCTTCTCCACTGGACCACATTCTGTCAGACCTCTCCACCATGACCCGCCCATTTTGGGTTGCCCCGCAGGCATGGCTTGGTTTCATTGAGTTAGACAAGGCTGTGGTCCTAGCATGATTAGATTGAGTAGTTTTCTGTGAGTATGGTTTCAGTGTGTCTGCCCTCTGATTCCCTCTCGCAGCACCACCATCTTACTTGGGTTTCTCTTACCCTGGACAAGGGGTGTCTCCTTACTGCCACTGTTCCTGACCTTCAACATGGTCCTCTAGGCCCTCCTGTGCCTGCTCAGCCACCTCAAATACCAGTCAAATGAGTCTAATCTTGCTTGCTTAGACCACCCACCCTGCTTGATAAAAAAAATCATATATTGAATAACTTAATGTAGTATTTTAAGGTTGAATCTACTTTATGAAATGACTTGATGATACTATTTGAGATTACACTTGTGCAGAATCTCTCTCTCAGCCACTGGCTGCAACAAAAGGTTCTTACTGACAGAAAATAATTGCATAATTCTGGGATGGTGTCATTCAAATTAATGGAAGAAAAGATGACAAATTGACCTTGTGCTCTAGAACAAGTACTTGTTGGAGAACTCTTCATGGGTAAAACACTATTTTTGGCTTGTGTGAAAAGCATAAATAAAGTAGCTAAAATATTTTAATGTTTTTTATAAAGATCAGACACTTTAAAAGATACACAGTATTCCCATCATTGTCTTTTTGTCATTGTCTAGATACTGAAACACTCTTGAGGCTAAGTGTTGGAGAGTCGGTTTGATATGATATATGTACAAGGAAGGGAAAAAAAGAATTAGGAGCAGTTTTAGGGATTGTTTTTTGTGGCTGAGAAGTTTGTCTATTGGAAGACATACTCTTGCCTTGTTCAAGTGATGATTAACTTTTAGGAAACTTCTCTAATATCAGGTCAACTATAATAGTATTTATTTAAAGTGCCAAGTTTATCAGTTATTTTTTTTAATCTTGTATTAAGAAAGAATCTTACGAAAACTACTCTCAAAGATCCAAATGGACCTTTATGTGATACAGAAAGTAATTCTGGGCAATACTTGTCCTGCGTGCTCTGTCATAGGTAGAGGACACCTGTGAGGAAGAGAAGAGCCTCTAGGCATGCTGATGGCTCTTCTCATAGACAGAGCCATAAGTGGACATCCATTGTCAGAAAGTTGTCCTTTAGTTTTACAAAATCAAATATACAGATCAGTAATACTATGGGACTGAATGTGTCTCCTGCAGATTCATATTTGAAACTCAGTACTGATATTAAAATATTTGAAAGTAAGGTCTACAGGAGATGATTAGGTCATGAAGGCTCTGCATGGATAACATCCCTATAAAAAAGAATCCAGAGGTAGCATTTACCCATTTCCTAAATCTGATGACACAGTAAAAGCAAGTCTGTCTATGAACTGGGAAGTGATTCCTCATAGGATAGCAAATCTGTTGACACCTTAATTTTAGACTACCTAGTTTCCAGAATTATGAGAAAGAAATGTCTGTTATATAAGCCACCCACCCAGTCCATGATATTCATACTAAGACAAATGGGAAATGTATGAGATTGGAAATCAGGTAGATCTGGATTTGAATTCCAGTCTGCACTCCTTTTTAACTGATGATCTTGGGCAAACTTAATCATTTTTATATTTTGCTTTCTGCATGTTAAAAAATGATATGAAAATATATAGAGTAGAGTTAAAATATATAAGTAGTAGAGTTAAATACTTGAGGCTTAAATACTTATTGCTGTTGTTACAACCATAGCTTCATTCATTTCATTTCATTTCAGTCGCTCAGTAGTTTCCGACTCTTTGCCACCCCATGAATCGCAGCACGCCAGGCTTCCCTGTCCATCACCAAAGCTTAGTGTTTAGTAAATGGAAGAAACTTAGCTAAGTATAGCTATTATATTGCTATTTCTCCATCAGACTTGATCAGACTTTAGAGATTGCTGTATGTATAAAGCAAACAAGGTGTTAAGTAAAGGTTTACGCCATTTCAGTGATCAAAATTTATTTCCTTCTGCCCAAAGCAGTTTCCTCCCAACATAGAATCAGAAAGGAAACCAGATTTAGAAACACGTATAAATTAGCCAGCATCAATACAGAACAAGACTGACACTGCAGGCATATTCCTAGGCATTTACCTAAGAGAAATCAAGACATACGTCCACACAGAGACTTACACTCCACTGTTCAGAGCAGATGTATTCATAGTAAGCAGACTCAAAAGTAACAGAAATTTACATCAATCTATAAATGAATAGAGTTCATAGATAATCTTGGTATTTCTATACAATAGAATACTACTTAGCAACAAAGGGGTGAACTATTGCTTTGCACAAAACATAGATAAATCTCAAAACTATTTTGTCAAGTAAAAGAGGCCAGACATAAAAACAAACTTAATGATTTTATTAATATGACAGTCTAGAAAAGAAAAAGCCATAGTGACAGAAATCATATCAATGGGTGTCAGGGTTCAGAGGCGGAAAGGAAGGTGCTGAATGCAGTGGTGCATAAGGGAGCATTTGGAAATAAATGTAAATATTTGCTCTTAATGATTGCTGTCACACTACTGTATATATTTGTCAAACTTTATCAAATCATATGCTTAAAATTGCTGATTTTATTATACATAAAGTATTCATAATAAAGCTGATGAAAGGGGAAAAAAATCAAGAAATAAAACAAACAAAAATGGGCATTTCAAGTGATTCTTTTCAATCAAGACCCGAAACATGATTCCCCACTTTCTAATGACCAGATTGTTCTATCGTAAGAAAGCGTGTCCAAAATACAGAATTACCCAGCATCAGATCTCATTCCAGACCAGCCTCCACAGCCTGGACATTGCCCTCATTCTGCTGATAAGGAAACTAAAACTTGATGTGGTTTTATAGATAGAAAGTAGAAGAGCTGGTCTTCCATTTCAGATCATCCCCTCAAAAACATGTATCTCTTCTACTAAATTTTATCAGAAAAGAACAGGGATATACAGGAGAAAATAAATGCTAGAACAACAACAGACATGCCACACACACACACACACACACACACACACACACACACACAATCATTTCGGAGAAACTGAGAAAATAATGTACTCAACCCCATACTCCTTCTGTGGTCTTAGCTACTTTACAAGTAGAAACCCTTTTGTATAGTTGGCAGTGAATGGTATTGGCAAAATCTTTTCTCCTCTTCTTCCTGGGCACAGAGCCAGACTACCTTACCCATTGTCCTTTGCAGTTAAATTGGTCATGCGATTGAGTTATAGCTAATAGAATATAAATAAAAGTGATGTGTGCCAACTATAACTATAAAATCTTTCCATTTGTTTCTTTATGAGTTTTTCTCCTTTCAACTTGGGAAAGAAGATGGTTCCAAAGTAAATCCTGGGTGCTACAAATTGGAGATGTCAGAGCTGCCATAGTCTTGGTTCATGAATGACAAGGCAGGGAAGTGGTCACCCCTGTAACACATGCATCCATGGATACATACTGCCACCACCTTCTTCTGCCAAGCTGTAAACAGGCTTCAATATGAACAGCAAATTTCTGTTATGTGGAGCTAACAACTATTTGTCACCCTAATCTTGATTATTCTAGTTCATTTGGAAGGCTAGCAGCAACATAGAACTTAGCATCATAGTAGGCAGAATAGTCTACACTGGTCTTAGTTAAACCATTACTAAATCTCAGGCCATATTACTTAAATTTCAAAGTACAGATAATTTTGAATATACTATCCATAGTGAAGGAGATAGTTTGTCCTAAAGCCTAGAGATAGCTTGACTTTGGTCCCATTCAGGTAAATCAGTAGCCCATGGACCCAGGACTCTCTTGCTAGCTTTGTGCAAAGAAAATAATTTCAAGGAAGTACAAAAGAGGCTTTTATTCTGGTGAAGACTTTTTCTTAAACTAAAGCTATATCTCTAAGGAAACATGGTCAAATCACTGCTTTCAAATTTGACCACTCCTAGTAATAATCCTCTTCCTAGGAAAGGGCATAGCTAACATGAGGGGCTTGGACTGAAGACGAGCACTGAGTTTTCCTGAGACAAGACTCACATCATCCAGATTCGATTTTTCTTCCCTTGGACAGTGTCTGGATATATACTGCTATTACTGGGTTTCTTCCCTCTGCAATTTTCTGAGCTTCCATTGCTGACAACTTATTTTCTCTTGACATATTTTTTTTTTCTTCTTTACTTAGCTTACACCAATGAGTCAAGTCTTGGAACTTGGAACTCCGCCTTGGGAACGATTCATTCTCCTTTAGAAGGCTATATATATATTTCTAAACTCATCCATTATATGTTGATTTTATCAGTCAAACATTCACAGTTCTCTGGAGACACTCAGGAGGTACTCAGTCAATGATTCATTCCAACTCACTGATATATAGAGAATAAAACAAAATCATCAACTTAAAAAACAAAAGCCTTCTCTCATTCGGAATCTGTGTAACAGAAGCAATCAACAATTTGATTTGCTTATGTTTTGTTTTTGTTAGATAATGTGTTGTACAAGAAAGAATCAGTTAGATCTAGTTCCAAATACTTGCACAAAAACTACTGAGATGTGCAACTTGCATCAATCTGTTTAAAATCCCTCACCTATAAAATCAGAAAATCAATACTGTATGGTTTTGGCACATGTGTTAATGTAGATAGTTACATTCACTTGTAAGGCATTTCTAGAAAGTTCTCAAGAATTAGATGAGATGTCTGATGAAATGACCTATTAAAACTGCTTGCAAGCTCAAAGGCTTGATTGGTCCTCAATTAACCCATAAAAATATACCAAGTATGAGAGAAACTTGTGGAGTTTGTCTCGCCAAAATTTTCACATTGTGAATAACACTACTGCCATGTAACTATGTCTGGAGAGCCAATAAGTGAGGGCTAAGATGCATCATCAGATAAGACAATGGCAACCCACTCCAGTGTTCTTGCCTGGAGAATCCCAGGGACGGGGGAGCCTGGTGGGCTGCCATCTACGGGGTCGAAGAGTTGGACATGACTGAAGCGACTTAGTAGCAGCAGCAAAATGCATCATGGCCTGGTTCAAGTTCATAATTTAAGCAAAATAGTTGCATTCTTATTTACTTTATTTAATATTGTAGTCTTTAGCACTCCTCATAAGAAATTATAAGTTGTTTATGGAAGTGGAACCTTTGGAAATAATCATCAAATCTAACGAACATGAAGTTGAAATTTTAATTAGCAATAAAAAACTGCTGATCAGAATATCTGATAATTCATCAGACTAAAGTACACAGAACATTTTCCAGTCCTGAAAATATATAGGTAGAGGCAGGATGATAATTTCTCAGTGTAAAAATATATACATCTTGTTTAGAAAGTGGAACATTGACTTTTAGTAAGACTGGAACATACTAGTTGCATGACATTGTGAAATCCACGTAATCAGTTTGAGCTTTAGGTTAGTTATAAATGAGGCTCATTCATAATACTTCTCATGGAAGATCATTATAAGGAATAGAAATATCTATAGGGTACTTAGGCAGTGCATGACTCAGTAGAGAGAGTAAAATAAAGTGGCAGTAGTTATTACACTAAAAGAAATCTTTACACTGAGTTAGCTCATTCAGAAAGTCACTACCTCTGGGATCCTCCTGTCTGAAATCAAAACATAAATAATATTTTTAATATAAATATTAGGAGGAGGAGGAGTAATAATAGTAGTATCCTTTTAAAATCTAAATAGGTAACCCCAAGTATGAGGGAAACAAACAAATAATCATTGAGTTGTGTAAAAATTAATAGCCATCTTTCCTCTAAGTTTAATCTGCTTTTATAAAAAATCAGTTGTATTAAATATTAATTTGCCTAAAACAATAAGGACAACTTTATAGACTTTTCTCACTCCAAGGAATAGTTTCTGCTCTAATTATCATGGGCAAGTTAAGTGAGTATTCATCATCTACGGAAAAAGTCTTCATTTAATAATCATATCAGAGTTCCCTTATGACTCATATAATGTCCTCCTTTTACTGTCAAGTCTTAGCAAATATATATAATAGCCAACTCAGGCTCCTCCCTGACCCAATTTAGCTATTCTGCTGTTCTAGGCTTCAGCAGTTTATTCATTATTATTATTTTTTTTTACCATTTGTTTTTCCTCAGTATTTGCAGCTTCTTTAATGCTTATCTCCTGTTTATCAGAATTATTGCTTGCTCATATGGAGACAGTTTTAATTTCTCTGTGAGGGCTCCTTGAAGACTTTGGAGATGTTATCATGAATACATGAATAGCAGTCCATTTTATGTCCTATAACATCTAATGTATACTCTATTCCCCCAAACTTTTTAAAAAATGAATATTATAATAATGAGAGTAATGGGAAAAAAACAACTTATTTGTGTTAATTGTCTCAATACCTTGACCCTGTTATATTAATTAAGAAACCAACTTATCAAACTTGTGTTATGAAAAGAAGTTTGCAACAATCTTCAGAGACCTCTTTCAATGAAGGACTATTCTGATCCTCACTGACCCGTAGTCATCTTTGCCATTCTTATCCCATAAGGAATAAATAACCTTAAAAGACCCAAAGAGCTATATGAAAAATTCAAAGAAAAAGAAATCCCTTGACTTTAAGGAATTATTTTGAATACTGTGAAATATGAAATATTCTCAAATGAAAAATTCATATCCTTGAATTTTAAAAAAAAAAAAAGAAAGAAAAGGAGTAGGAGGAAGCAGAGGAAAATTCTCCAGAGAGTAAAGTTTAAGACCAGACTTAAATTGTCTCCCTCTTTTTCTCCAAAGGAAAGGCTCCCAATATGACTTCCTCAAGGCTTGAGGATTCATTCGTTACTGGAAACCTCAGGTGTGAAGAGTCAATATTCCCTTAGGCAAGTAATGAAAACAGAAGAGAAAGCCATAGACACTTGCTATTGTCACTCTACACTGACTGTTCCTTTAAACAAACTTAGGCTGTAGAACTTTTCAGCCTCATTACCTGAAGTCAAACAAGATGACAGTCTACCTGCGAAGGAGTTTATCATCCATTCACCCGTTCCATCATCACACATTTATTGAGAATCAACTCTATAGCAGGCATTATAGGTTATGGAGATAAAGAGATGCAGAAAGTATCATCCCTGCTTTTAAGAGTACTGTATTTTTCTCAAAAGCTTTTAAAGAGACTATATAACAAATATGTGGTAAGCTATAGTATGTTGTCACAAACACAACAGTGAGGCAATGAGAGAAGAGGCTAAGTGTATATGTAGACCTAGTCATGAGAAATTTATATTTGAGTCAGGTAGGTTTCTGTGTGGTTCAATTTTCCAATGCTTTTGACATATTATTTTTAAAAGAGATTAAATCTACAACATTTCCCAATCTACTGGACAAAGGAAACCTGCTTTATTTTGAATATACTTTTTTTTTTTTTTTTGGTTAGAGCAATGATGATTATTTCACAGGGCCGAGTTTCGAAATTAAACTACACATGATAAGAAGCCAATTAATGATTATAAACTGGCATAGTTTGTGAACAGATTTAATATAAGAAAAGTTTACATCAGTAGCAGAATAGCTGTATGAAGAAAAATAAATGTGGGTTGGAGAAAAGTTGAAGAATCTTTACATTAGTCCAGATGAAGAGCAAGGAAATCCTACACTAAGGTAGTGGTGGTTGGAAGAAAGGATAATCCCTAAAGAGCTTGTTAATTTTCACAACGTCTGGTAGAGGGAGGGGGTTCGGGATGGGGAACATGTATACCCATGGCTGATTCATATCAGTCTATGGCAAAACCACTACAATATTATAAAGTAATTAGCCTCCAATTAAAATAAAGAAAGAAATAAAAGAAACTATTTGAGGACCAGATGGAAAATTGGGGGAGGGAGGAATCTGTGCATTTGGACACACGGAATTTGAGGAACCTTGGGTATGAATATCTAGTAGGTTATCCTGGCACTGTGTCCATGGACTTTTCCATGTGTAGACAGAAGTAAAAACTACAGCAATAGACGATATTTGTCAGAGCTATAAAGGCAAGAGCCCAAGCTGCTTTATGATTTTGCAGCAAGCAGGTTCTGATTAAAGGTCTGTCTTTTTACGTTGTTGCATGTTGGACACGCATGACATACATAGTGTCTCCAGCTGGTCCTCGATACCTGTACTTTATCAAACTCACCTACCTCTCTTCCAAAGTCCCCAAAGGAAAAAGAGTTAATGCATCACCTAACTACTCACACACGAAAAAAAAAAAAAAGAAAGAAAGAAAGAAAGAAAGTTTGATGGATAAATTCTTTTATAAGGCTTAAAACATTTCATCTTTAAGGGTTCAGACTCCACTAAAGCATTTCCTTCGAGACCATCTTAGAAATAACTTAAATCTATAAAGTTTAGGAAAGAAACAAAAATAAGAAAAGCAAGTCTATTGCCCAAGGCTCCTTAGAGGCTTATTTTTTCAGTGACCTGTAAAACCTGTTTGGAAACATCATATTTTGTTGTGAATTCAGATTTCAAAAAACTGTTTTATGTTAACTATATAAAAGATTTTCTTTTCCTTAATCTTTCACCTGGGGAGTGAATTAAGTAAAACTGGGGATCAAAAAGTAACAGGAATGTTTTACTCTTAATTTAGCTTCCTTACTCTCATTTTTTCAGTGACTACATCCCTCTGCAATGTATTGTGATGAGGGAAGAAGGAGGATAGGGTATATGTCACAGAAGCAGGCAGGATGTGTAGACAAAAGAGCTTTCTAAGACTTCAGTATCTTTTGCAGTGGTGAAATTAGGTCCATTTCTCTTCTGGTTTTGCCACTGACTCTCTCCATGACCCTAGTAACCTTACTTCATTTCTCTAAATCTCAATGCCCTTATCTGTAAAATAAAGGATTAGGCTAAAAATCTCGTTTCAGCTTTATGTGACATAATTTTAATTTATAATATTTTACTTGAGGCTTATACAAATATCTCAGAAAGTTGGTTTACAAAAGAATCTGATAAAAAGGAACATAATGAATACTAAGGAGGAAGAAAAAAAAAAAAAAGCTCTCTTATTTCTAACATTTTTTCCTATCAAAACACAGAGCTTTTCCCTACTTGAAACTATGGATTGCATGTATTTTTTCATAATAGAAATACTATTAATCCAAAGTGGTAGTGACATTCTAAGTGTTCATCTCATTTGTATTTATCCTTAAATGCCAGTTAGCATATTTCTGATTGTAAGTGTTGAATGATATCTTTCTATTTTTCTACAGCCAGAGGATAGAGGTCTTTATTTCCAAGTCTCTACTTATTTTTTTTACCTCTGTCATTAATTCTAATTCTAGTTAAGTTAAAGGAAACTAACTTACTGTCGATTCCTAATTTTTACTGTCAGATTCCTACTTTCTATTTTAAGATTGCCTTGGTTTAGCTTTCGATAACATTGGAAACCACTGTGCCTTAGAAAGTACTACAGATCCCTCCAAAATTTTCTTTTCTTCTTTTCTGTTCTCTGTCGAGTGCATGCTTATTATTTATGGCAGAATGGAAGGCTCACAGTGAGATTCTTGATAGTATCGTATCAATATATAAGGACAGTTGAAAATTTGAATTTTCTTAAAATCCTTTGGAGTTAAATCTGTCACATTGAAGGAGAATTACTTGAGAAGACTTGATAGTAGCTATAAATAAGCAACAACATTCAATCCCCTTCTAAGAATTTTGCTTCAAAACTTCCAAGCAATATTTGTTCTGCTTTTAATACCAGAAAATAACAACTGAGTCAAGACAGTAAATAGAATAGGAATAGGGATGGAAGGAGAGAAGAAAGATAAATATCATGTAAGTTCTGATTGGCATTATAACCAGCAAAACAGGTAAAACTTGGAGAATTGTGGGAGTAGATTTTGAAAGAAATGACCATTCTCTTTTCCAAGAACCTTGGCCAACTGGGTCATAAATGAATCACAGTTAGTGGCTGGAAGGAATGTTCTCATACATATTTTACTGAGCGAGTTCTGACTATTTGAGAGAGCATATATTATTGAAAATCTTATTTTTATAAAGTCTGCAGCAAAGCTAAGAGGAAGCAAAAAGAAGTCAGTCTTAATCCTGGAAAAAGACAGACAAAATAAAGAAACAAGCTAGAAAAAATAACTGTCTCTCAGATCACAGTAGTTTCCTGTTTTCCAAATGCAGTTTTCCTTGTTGTTAATGGAATTTACTTATGCTCTCTGGTCTACAAATACTTCTTTCACACTGGCTGAATTTCTCAGTGGTGCTGAACCGCATCAAATATTTAGTATGAATTCATCCGCTACTTAAGTATCCTCTAGCAACAGGTTTTCTGGATGTGTTAATGGATGTTGTATACCCAGTGGAGATTTGGTAAGAAATTCTTATTCTGAATTTCTATTCTATTTTGATACCTAGTGCTCTGTGAATATTTGTCTCCTTTCCTTTAGTTGACTGTGAGTTGTTTGAGGATGCCGCCCCTTCTTTTTGTCTAACTGTTCACTTGTCTCCAAGGTTAACCACAGTACCTGGCTGGCACCTAAAAAGGATTCACCATCAGTGCTATGTGTGCAATAAAAGAATATAGTATCCAACAGCTATATTTCTAACCTTTCCTGTCATAAGTAGAAAAAAAATATTTCCTTGGTATTTGTGACAAAAAATCTATAAGATTTTCCCCAGGATGGTGAAGGAAAGCAGAAACAAAAACATACTGAGTACTTACAGTCTGTTAGATTGCGCCAGGGGGTTATCAAATAAATAATGTTTTAAAATCCTCACACATCCTTGATAGAAAGGTATTATCACCATATTTTATAAGTGAGAAAAAAATAAGGGCTCAGGAAGATGGGTTAACTCACTGTTGGTCTCTTAAGTTTATAAATGCAGAATCAAGATATGAATCAAATGTTCTTTTCAGACTGCTGAAACATAGACACACTGTAGAGTACGTGAGTGGTGTGTGTGTGTGTGTGTGTGTGTGTGTGTGTGTGTGTGGAGAGACAGAGAGAGAAAGAGGACGTACAGCTACCCTTTGTGAAGGTCCTTTACTTGGTTCTGCTCCCCCGGGAGCCAGCCACCCAGTACATCCCATTAATGACCCTGATCCATTGGGCTAGAAGAGAAATGAGGCCATCGCCATATCTTTCTAGATAGTCTTTGAAGTAACCTATCTCTGCTGGATGTCTGTAGTACCAGGGAGAAAACAATCAGATACTGCGTAGCAGCAGAGTCATTCCTAAAAAAATGTCTTTCCTCCCTATTAGACTGTGAGCTTCTCAGCATCAGGATCATGGCTGACCTGTCTTGAGTGAAATAATCTTCCATCTCTCATTTCCTCTTCATTTTCATAGACACATAGACCTTGTTATTGTTCCTTTCAATTAGATTCCTAACTGGCCTCTGACCTCCCTTCCATAGCATTCACCCAAATATAGATCTGATCATAGAAATATTTTGCTTAAAACCTTCACAACTCTGAATAGGCAACAAGACAAAATCCAACTCACCTAAGACAGCATTTAGGATGCTGTCTTATCTGGGTGCTATAGGATAGCACCTAGACAGCAGTTAGGATGTTCTCGATCCTGCTGTGTCTTTCTCTGTTTTCCTGTTTGCTACTTCCTACCAAACCTGCTGTGAACTGCAAACAAAAAGCGTCCCTCGCTCAAAACACTCAGCTGTCTTTATTGATGAGGTTAACTCAATTGGAATATATATTTCTTCCTAAAATTAGAAAAAAAATGCCAACTTGTACCTCAAGTGAAAGTGTTAGTCACTTTGTCATGTCCTACTCTTTGCAACTCCATGGAGTGTAGCCCACCAAGCTCCTCTGTCCATGGAATTCTCCAGGCCAGAACGCTAAGTGGGTTACCGATTCCCTCCTCTAGGGGATCATCAAGACTCAGGGATTGAGCCTGGGTCTCCTGCATCGCAGGCAGATTCTTTACCACCTGAGCCACTAGGGAAGCCTCAAAATCCGTCTTAAATAGCACCTGCTCCATGATGCCCTTCTTGTTGTTCTGGCTTAGTCCTGTCTGACTCTGCAACACCGTCAACGGCAGCACACTAGGCTTTCCTTACTTTCACTGTTTCCCAGAGTTTGCTCAAAACTCATGTCCATTGAGTCGGTGATGCCATCCAACCATCTCATCCTCTGTTGTCCCCTTCTCCTCCTGCCTTCCATGTTTGATTCTGTTTCTTCTTGACCTGCATACAGGTTTCTCAGGAGGCAGGTAAGATGGTCTGGTATTCCCATATCTTAAAGAATTTTCCACAGTTTATTGTTATGCACACAGTCTAAGACTTTGGCATAGTCAATGAAGAAGTAGATGTTTTTCCAGAATTCCTTTGCTTTTTCTATGATCCAACGGATATTGGCCATTTGATCTCTGGTTCCTCTACCTTTTCTAAATCCAGCTTTTATATCTGTTAGTTATCAGTTCACATGCTGTTGAAGCCTAGCTTGAGGATTTTGAACATTACTTTGCTAACATGTAGAATGAATGCAATTTTACCCTAATACTCATATAAGGTGTTTCCTCAGATCACCTTTGTACATTGTTGAAATGCACTGAGAATATTTCTTTTGGTGTCCCTTTTACTACATGATATCTTGATTTGAAGTCTAAGAATTTTTTTTTTTTCTGCTTAGTAATTTTTTTTTTCAAAACGGAAATGACTGGCTAGGTTCTGGATCTGATTAAGAAATGGCCAGTTGTCACGATTGCAGTCTCTTTGTCCTTAGGCATGACTAATCTTTATAAATGTTTTCCTTGGTTCTTAAAGAAAAACAAGAATATATTTATGGAAAATTATAATTTCATTCTTAATGCTAGAAAAAAAGTTTTTATATTTATTTCTTATTGCAAGTATGGAAGAAGAAGGATGTAGCAGAATCGAAGAGGGAAACATTAATATTAGGAAAAATAGAAGAGAATTTATAGTGGAATAAAGTTCCAATTCTGACATCACCGTTTAGTGCTTATGATTCTTTGTAGAGTATTTCACAATAATGAAAGATATATATCTGTAATGATCAACATTTACAAAAGTTATTGTGTTCAGAAGGGGTTAGTAGAGCAGTGGCCTCAAAATTTGCCCAATAAATGTCTATCTGTCCTCTGAATCACCTCTCCATTCTCTCTCTCCATGTCCCTGTGATTTAATTGACTTCTCCTTCTCTAAGACACAGCTTGAGGAACACCTTCTTCAAAAGGCCTTTCTAAACTGGAAAAATATGGATAGTGTGCATGTTTATATGTGTTAGGGAAAGAAGGGTTTCCTCTCTATCCCCTCAGATATGTTTTTTTTTTTTCTATAATACCATTTTGTACAGTCCTAATAGCATATCATTATTTTATCGCAGATCTATCTATCTTCTTTATGGAGTAGGGAGTGTATTCTAATTCCCTTCTCCGGGGGATCTTCATAACACAGGATTCAAACCCAGGTCTCCTGCATTGCAGGCAGATTCTTTACTGTCTTAACCACCAGGAGAAGCCCATATTCTAAATATATAGCAAAATACTTAGTTAAAGTCAGTAATTTAATTAATAATGCCACAAAATTGAAATCTAAGACCAGACAATGGATTTTTATCTTTAAAGAGACATTTAAAGACTGTTAAATTCAACCACTTTTGTGTTACCTTGTCCTTCCCACAGTAACCCCTGAAGTACTCAGCAAAGTTACAGTGGCCACCAGGCAATGTTTACTGATGAAAAGAAATCTAAGGAGCTCTCATGACATTATTATATTTTTAAAACTACCAAACAGATTTCATTCAATTCAGTTCAGTCCCTCAGTCATGTCTGACTCTTTGTGACCCCATGGACTACAGCATGCCAGGCTTCCCTGTCCATCACCAACTCCCAGAACTTGCTCAAACTCACATCCATCAAGAGATGCTATCCAACCATCTCATCCTCTGTTGTCCCCTTCTCCTCCCACCTTCAATCTTTCCCAGCATCAGGGTCTTTTCCAATGAGTCAGTTATTCACATCAGATGGCCAAAATATTGGAGCTTCAGCTTCCACATCAGTTCTTCCAATGAATATCCGAGACTGATTTTCTTTCTTGCTTGCTTTTTCTATGATCAAATTGATTTTGATATCCTTGCAGTCTCAGGGGCTCTCAATAGTCTTCTCCAGCTCCACAGTTCAAAAGGATGTTTTTCAGCACTCAGCTTTCCTTATGGTCCAACACTCACATCCATACATAACTGCTGGAACAAACATAGCTTTGACTAGACAGACCTTTCTTGGCAAAGCAATGTCTCTGCTTTTAATATGCTGCCTAGGTTGGTCACAGCTTTTCCCCTAAGAGGCAAGCAGCTTTTAATTTCATGCCTATAGTCACCATCTGCAGTGGTTTTGGAGCCCAAGAAAAAAAAGTATGTCACTGTTTCCATTGTTTCCCTATCTGCCATGAAATGGTGGGACCAGATACCATGATCTTAGATTTTGAGTGTTGTTTTAAACCAGCGTTTTCACTCTCCTCTTTCACTTTCATCAAAATGCTCCTTAGTTCCTCTTTGCTTTCTGCCATAAGTGTGGTATCATCTCCATGTCTGAGGTTATTGGTATTTCTCCCTGCAATCTTGATTCCAGCTTGTGCCCCATTCAGCCTGACATTTCACATTATGTACCCTGCATATAAGTTAAATAAGCAAGGTGCAATATACAGCCTTGACATACTCCTTTACCAATTTGGAACCAGTCTGTTTTTCCAAGTCCTGTTTTAACTGTTGATTCTTGAGATGCATACAGATTTCTCAGGAGGCAGGTCAGGTGGTTTGGTATTCCCATTTCTTTGAGAGTTTCCCACAGTTTGTTGTGACCCACACAGTCAAAGGCTTTAGCGTAGTCAATGAAGCAGATGTTTTTCTGGAACTCTTTTGCTTTTTCGATGATCAAACAGATGTTGGCAATTTGATCTCTCATTCTTCTGCTTTTCTAAATCCAGCTTGGACATCTACAAGTTCTGGGTTCATGTACTGTTGAAGCCTCACTTGGAGAAAATTTCAGCACTACTTTGCTACCATGTGAGATGAGTGCAATTGTGTGATAGCTTGAACATTCTTTAGCATTGCCTTACTTTGGGATTGGAATGAAAACTGACTTTTTCCAGTCCTGTGGCCTCTGCTGAGCTTTCCAAATTTTCTGGCATATTGAGTGCAACACTTCAGCAGCATCATTTTTTAGAATTTGAAATAGCTCAACTGGAAGCCCATCACTTCCACTAGCTTTGTTTGCAGTGATGCTTCCTAAGGTTCACTTGATTTCACACTCCAGGATGTCTGGCTCTAGGTGAGTGATCACACCATCATGTTGAGGGTCATGAAGATCTTTTTTGTATAGTTCTGCTGTATATTCTTGCCACCTCTTCTTAATGTCTTCTGCTTCTGTTAGGTCTATGCTATTTCTGTCCTTTATTGTGCCCATCTTTGCATGGAGTGTTCCCTTGGTCTTTCTAATTTTCTTAAAGAGATCTGTAATCTTTCCCATTCTATTGTTTTCCTCTTTTTCTTTGCATTAGTCACTTAGGCAGTGTTTCTAATCTCTCCTTGCTATTCTTTGGAACTCTGCATTCAGATATTGTTCCTTTTCTCCTTTGCCTTTCACTTCTCTTCTTTTCTCAGCTATTTGTACGGACTCCTCAGACAATCATTTTGTCATTTTGCATTTCTTCTTCTTGGGGATGGTCTTGATCACTGCCTCCTGTACAATGTCATGAACCTCTGTTCATAGTCTTCAGGTACTCACTCTATCAATCAGATCTAATCCCTTAAATCTATTTGTCACTTCCAATGTATAATCATAAGTGATTTGATTTAGGTCATACCCGAATGGTCTAGTGGTTTTCCCTGCTTTTTTCAATTTAAGTCTGAATTTTGCAGCAAACACTTCATGATCTGAGCCAGTCAGCTTCTGGTCTTGTTTTTGCTGACTGTATAGAGCTTCTCTGTTTATGACTGCAAAGAATATAATCAGTCTGATTTTGGTATTGACCATCTGGTGATGTCCATGTATAGAGTCATCTTTGTCTTGTTGGAAGAAGGTGCTTGCTATGACCAGTGCATTCTCTTGGCAAAGCTCTATTAGCCTTTGCCCTGTTTCATTTTGTACTCCAAGGTCAAAAATGAGATACCTTGTTACTTCAGGTATCTCTTGACTTCCTACTTTTGCATTCCAATCCCCTATGATGAAAAAGATATCTTTCTTTAGTGTTAGTTCCAGAAGGTCTTGTATGTCCTCATAGAACCATTCAATTTTCTCCAGTTTCTTTGGTCCATGAATCAAGGTAAATTGGAAATGGTAAAACAGAGATGGCAAGAGTAACATTGACATTTTAGGAATCAGTGAACTAAAAGGACCAGAATGGGCAAATTTAACTCAGACGACCATTATATCTACTACTGTGGGCAAGAATCCCTTAGAAGAAATGGAGAAGCTCTCATAGTCAACAAAAGTGCAGCTCTTGAGTACAATCTCAAAAATGACAGAATGATCTCTGTTCCTTTCCAAGGCGAACATATTTCATTATTAATCATTTTATGCAATGTCTCTGAATGATTTTCCATTTTACAAATAGTATAGAAGGCGCCATAAGGTTTAATTTTTTCATCAAAAGGATTGTGAGGAAACAAGAATTTAAAAATCTGTAATTCTCTTTCCACCCCCACAATACACAATTCAACACAATGAACATTCATTGCACTAACAAGAGGCAATTGTCATCATCCATAATCAAGTACGATTTTAAAGAATTATTGGATCTTAACCTAAAATAACAAAAGTAAACAACTTATTGATATGGAAATTTTTTCTCCAAAAATTACCTGCTGCTTTATTGTTTTATCATGACTAGCATGTCATTTCCTCATATAAATAGTATTCTGTAATGCCCCTCTAATGTCACAATTATTCACATTTGTATCCTTTTTAGTTGTCAGCAGAGGGCTTTCATTTGTATTCAATGTTTGGAAGGAGGTGAGCGATTTCTTTTGCTCGATTTCATGGATGAGAAAAATGAAACTGTAGTATTTATTTCGAGAAAAGCACTATTAATTTAAAAGGCAAAATCAGCTGGAAATCTATCTTTAGATTATCTTTTTTTTGAGTGCCTTTTTTAATATAAATTTATTTATTTTAAATGGAGGCTAATTACTTTACAATATTGTATTGGTTTTGCCATACATCAACATGAATCCGCCACAGGTATATACGTGTTCCCCATCCTGAATCCCCCTCCCTCCTCCTTCCCTGTTCCATCCCTCTGGGTCATCCCAGTGCACCAGCCTCAAGCATCCAGGATCATGCATGGAACTTGGACTGGCGATTCGTTTCAAATATGATATTATACATGTTTCAATACCATTCTCCAAAATCATCCCACCCTCTCCCTCTCCCACAGAGTCCAAAAGACTGTTCAATATATCTGTGTCTCTTTTGCTCTCTCACATACAGTGTTATCGTTACCATCTTTCTAAATTCCATATATATGCGTTACTATACTGCATCGGTGTTTTTCTTTATTACTTACTTCACTCTGTATAATAGGCTCCAGTTTCATCCACCTCAATAGAACTGATTCAAATGTATTCTCTTTAATGGCTGAGTAATACTCCATTGTGTAAATGTACCATACCTTTCTTATCCATTCATCTGCTGATGGACATCTAGGGTGCTTCCATGTCCTGGCTATTATAAACAGTGCTGTGATGAACACTGGCGTTCATATGTCTCTTTCAATTCTGGTTTCCTCGGTGTGTATGCCCAGCAGTGGGATTGCTGGGTCATAAGGCAGTTCCATTTGCAATTTTTAAAGGAATCTCCATACTGTTCTCCATAGTGGCTGTACTAGTTTGCATTCCCACCAACAGTGTAGGAGGGTTCCCTTTTCTCCACACCCTCTCCAGCACTTATTGCTCGTAGACTTTTGGATCATAGCCATTCTGACTGGTGTGAAATGGTACCTCATTGCGGTTTTGATTTGCATTTCTCTGATAATGGGTGATGTTGAGCATCTTTTCATGTGTTTGTTAGCCATCTGTATGTCTTCTTTGGAGAAATGTCTATTTAGTTCTTTGGCCCATTTTTTGATTGGGTCGTTTATTTTTCTGGAATTGAGCTGCATAAGTTGCTTGTATATTTTTGAGATTAGTTGTTTGTCAGTTGCTTCATTTGCTATTATTTTCTTCCATTCTGATGGCCATATTTTCACCTTGCTTATAGTTTCCTTTGTTGTGCAGAAGCTTTTAAGTTTAACTAGATCCCATTTGTTTATTTTTGCTTTTATTTCCAATATTCTGGGAGGTGGGTCATAGAGGATCCTGCTGTGATTTATGTCAGAGAATGTTTTGCCTATGTTTTCCTCTAGGAGTTTTATAGTTTCTAGTCTTATGTTTAGATCTTTAATCCATTTTAAGTTTATTTTCGTGTTTGGTGTTAGAGTGTACTAGTTTCATTCTTTTACAAGTGGTTGACAAGTCCCAGTACAACTTGTTAAAGAGATTGTCTTTTCTCCACTGTATATTCTTGCCTCCTTTGTCAAAGATAAGGTGTCCATATGTGTGTGGATTTATCTCTGGGCTTTCTATTTTGTTCCATTGATCTATATTTCTGTCTTTGTGCCAGTACCATACTGTCTTGATGACTGCGGCTTTGTAGTAGAGCCTGAAGTCAGGCAGGTTGATTCCTCCAGTTCCATTCTTCTTTCTCAAGATTGCTTTGGCTATTTGAGGTTTGTTGTTTTTTTTTTTCCCATACAAATTGTGAAATTATTTGTTCTAGCTCTGTGAAAAATACTGTTGGTAGCTTGATAGGGATTGCATTGAATCTATAGTTTTCTTTGGGTAGTATACTCATTTTCACTATATTGATTCTTCCGATCCATTAACATGGTATATTTCTCCATCTGTTAGTGTCCTCTTTGAATTCTTTCACCAGTGTTTTATAGTTTTCTCTGTATAGGTCTTTAGTTTCTTTAGGTAGATATATTCCTAAGTATTTTATTCTTTTCATTGCAATGGTGAATGGAATTTTTTCCTTAATTTCTCTTTCTATTTTCTCATTATTAATGTATAGGAATGCAAGGGATTTCTGTGCGTTGATTTTATTTCCTGCAACTTTACTATATTCATTGATTAGCTCTAGCAATTTTCTGGTGGAGTCTTTAGGGGTTTCTATGTAGAGGATCATGTCATCTGCAAACAGTGAGAGTTTTACTTCTTCTTTTCCAATCTGGATTCCTTTTATTTCTTTTTCTGCTCTGATTGCTGTGGCCACAACTTCCAAAACTATGTGGAATAGTAGTGGTGAAAGTGGGCACCCTTGTCTTGTTCCTGGCTTTAAGGGAAATGCTTTCAATTTTTCACTATTTAGGATAATGCTTGCTATGGGTTTGTCATATATAGCTTTTACTATGTTGAGGTATGTTCCTTCTATTTCTGCTCTCTGGAGAGTTTTTATCATAAATGGATGTTGAATTTTGTCAAAGGCTTTCTCTGCATCTATTGAGATAATCATATGGCTTTTATTTTTCAATTTGTTAATGTGGCGTATTACATTGATTGATTTGTGGATATTGAAGAATCCTTGCGATAAAGCCCACTTGGTCATGGTGTATGATCTTTTTAATGTGTTGTTGGATTCTGATTGCTAGAATTTTGTGAAGGATTTTTGCATCTATGTTCATCAGTGATATTGGCCTGTAGTTTTCTTTTATTGTGGCATCTTTGTCAGGTTTTGGTATTAGGGTGACGGTGGCCTCATAGAATGAGTTTGGAAGTTTATCTTCCTCTGCAATTTTCTGGAAGAGGTAGTAGGATAGTTGTTAGCTCTTCTCTAAATTTTTGGTAGAATTCAGCTGTGAAGCTTTCTGGACCTGGGCTTTTGTTTGCTGGAAGGTTATCTTGCTGAGGTCATAATCTGTTTTGCTAATAAGTACATGTCCTGTTGTTTCTTTTGTGGTAATAAGATCATGAGCACACAATTTTGAGATATGTGCCATGTCCAATCTTCCTCTCTACTTTGGAAACAAAATATCCTTTTACTGTCTTGACCTATTTCCCTGACAGAATCATTGGCATACATGAACAATAAATTTTTAAATTGAATTATTCACTAATATCACTATTTTTAATCTTATGAACATCTCATTCACTTTATAATCTTAATAAAATATCCATTTATTTAATAAATATTTGGCTAAAATTTTGCATATCTAAGACAGAGATATAGAGATGAAAATCCAGACCTGTACCTTCCAGGAAATGAATTGGAGCCTTGATGGCAAATTGACTTCATTGTATATAATCATCCCTCATCATTTAGAAATAGTTTCTGTTGCACTGTGTGAAGAATTATGAGGCTGTATCCAGCCTTGATACGTAAGGGTGCTAAGGTCAGCTAGTAAGATCTACAATGGGAAAAGTATTAGAAATAGCTGCACATAGGTTAGAAATGCTGGGTGTGATGGATACTGTTACTTTGGATTTAGTTAGTGATTTGTTTTTTTACAATAAAAATGTGTGTATTTTAGATTTTATAAATAATATGTGCTCGTTTAACAAAAATAAAATAATACAGAGCAAGACTCGAAATAATTTAGAAATATTATATTTTACTCTGAGATGTTTGCCTTTAATGTGTTGATGATCCTCCTTATATAATTCACTGTATGTCTACAGAAAGTGAAAATGTTAGTCCCTCAATCATGTCTGACTCTTTGTGACCCCATGGACTGTAGCCTGCCAGGCTCCTCTGTCCATGGGATTCTCCAAGCAAGTATACTGGAGTGGGTTGCCATACCCTCCTCCAGTGGATCTTCCCAACCGAGGGGTCAAATCCAGGTCTCCTGCATTGCTGGCAGTTTCTTTACCATCTGAGCCACAAGGGAAGTCCCAAATACCTACAACATGCATCCAAGTATTTATATGCTGTACATTTACATAGACTATATCACACAGTTTGAGTATGCCCTATGTATTTTTTCTTTATTTCGTTAAAATGTTTTGTGACTTTATTGGTTTATTTGCTGATCCACTGCCAAACTTCTTCTTTCACCACCCCAATACTAGTATTTGTTTAAGGTGTGATTATCTTTTATATATTTTTGCACATCTTGTTTTTTCTTGTGTAACAAAGCACTCTGAGAATTACTCCAAGTCAGCTGCCCAGCTATTTTCTTTGAAAGCTTTCCCTCAGTTGACAAGTCATTTTAGTATCTAGCTTCTAATTCAGCATCAATAAGCCCCTGAGGTAGATACCAGATACTGTTTTTTTCATTCTTATGATGAGTAAATTACAATTCTGAGATTAAGTTACTTGTTCTTCTCTGACACGCAATAAATTATAAGGAAACAAGTTTGCCTAGATCTTCCTGGTCCCAGGTCCAACACCTTCCTCTCTGCTATTACTTGCCACAGTTAACTTTAGGATTGTTCCAGAAAAGCTCAAGGAAAAAAGAGGTATTAGGAGCCTTAAAATTCACTTATCAGATTTCACTGTCATGATAATTACCTTTAAAGGTAATTATTATACCCATTGAATTATTATTATATCTATTATCTGGAATAAGGATATGAGATCAGAGTTAACAGAACACACCCAGCTTCCCCTACCTAGATAGAGGCAAGCCCAATGGGTGTGAAATGCTAAATTCCACATAATTTTTGAATAATATATTAAATTTGAGTCTAAACATTGTGTATCCTTTAAGTCACTTTTAAAAATAACTTTCTAACGACTGTATTTTTATTTATCATTTATTTATCTCTTTCTGGGGGCACATAATACATCATAGAAGGAGCTTTTCTCTAATTGGTACTTGGTGCCATAGAAGCAATAATGAGTTGAGAGAGAGTATCATCCATTACTACACTGCATCTATACTAAACAAATGAATGAACATTTGGAGCCTAGAATGTGGACTCATGTATCTGAAGATATTACATTTTATCTGTGGCTTCTCATTTTTTAAGGACAAGGCTGAGTGGGATTAAGGCAAAATCCTTGGGCAGCTACCATAATGCCATTTCTTTATAATATATGAATAATGAAAATGAGCCCCATGTATTTTATATAATCCTATCCATTACACACAAGTTATAAAAAGTGCCATAGTTTTTTTTTTTTTAATCCTCAGATAAGTGATGCTACTATGCCAATTTTTCAAGGACATGTTAAGATGTATGTTTGTGTTTAAAACTAATAGATATTCTCTCTGTATATTAAATTCCCAGCATTTGGCTTTGTGTGGCATTTACAAAGCTCAGATAAATAGTGAATGGTTGATAAAAATAAATAAAGTGCTGCTTTGTCAAGAGAAAAAAAAGTATGTTCTGAACCTCAGGATGCAGACAATAACATATGTCACTGTTCAGTTCAGTTCTGTTCAGTCATTCAGTAATGTCTGACTCTTTGTGAGTCACTGTAGATTGTGCATTCTGTTTGACCAGTTGATTTGAGGCATCATAAGATATTAATGTTTTTGAACTGTGGTGTTGGAGAAGACTCTTGAGAGTCCTTTGGACTGCAAGGAGATCCGACCAGTCCATCCTAAAGGAAATCAGCCCTGAATATTCATTGGAAGGACTGATGCTTAAGCTGAAACTCCAATAATTTGACCACCTGATGTGAAGAACTGACTCATTTGAAAACACCCATATTCTGCGAAAGATTAAAGGCAGAAGGAGAAGGGGATGACAGAGGATGAGATGGTTGGATGGCATCACTGGCTCAATGGACATGAGTTTGAGTAAGCTCCGGGAGTTGGTGATGGACAGGGAGTCCTGGCGTGCTGCAGTCCATGGGGTTGCAAAGAGGTGGACATGGCTGAGTGACTGAACTGAACTGAAGATATTTTTAGATCTAGAAATAGCATAAAATGTTCTCTATTGTATTTAGTATTCACCATCAGTGTACTTTACACTGTAAAGAACATAATGGTGTAACAAACTGTCCAGGTCTATACTCTAAAATGTGAATCTGAGAATAAACAATTGTTCTAGGCATTTTGACTGTGTAAATAGGTCATTGATGTGGTGTCCAAACTTATTGTTTCCTTTTTTTGTCCATTTAAATATACATAGCCTATGCCCACAAAAAGATTGAAGGTGGCATGTATATGTGTCTATACTATTTAAAACAATGATCACTTTGTTGCTTCTTGTGTCTAAGGCATTTAACTTGGTGTTGCCATATATATTATCTCGTTTGATGATTGTATTAATGATATGAAGTGATCTTTGTTGGCCTCACATTACCAAAGAGGCTTTATTATTCTTGCAGTATGCTGTGGCCAACTTAGAACGGGAACCAACACTATCAAAAACTAGTCTTCTTTGCTATACATTTGGATCCCAATTAAAACCATCCTCATTCCCACATAACCGAATTCTGACGTGAAATATTCATGAGTTATTCAAAATAATGGAAAGTTAGCCCTTCTCAGATAAAAATGTACTATTAGCTGCAGTTGCTTACTCTGTTAGTAGGTCTGGTGTTTTTTACAGCTCCAAATTACTTGGAGAAAAATCAACACAATCCTTATATACTACTGTGTAGAAATGAATTATAAATAATTTTGTATAAGGCAGGAGGAGAATGGAACAGCAGAGGATGAGATGGTTGGATGGCATCACCAACTTTATGGACCTGAGTTTGAGCAAGCTCCAGGAATTGGTGATGGACAGGGAAGCCTGGCATGCTGCATTCCATGGGATTGCAGAGTTGGACATGACTGAGCAACTGAACTGACCAAGTCTCCATAGCATCTAGCAAAATTGAATCATTTTAGTGTGTGGAGCGGTCTGAGTGTACTCAGGACCATAAAACTTTTTTTTTTAATCTACTTTATTAAAAATTACTCAAGATCCAAGAATTTTAAAAAAAGTTTCTGTTATATTTTCCATTAAAACATAAATGATGAAGCTAATTTAAAAGGCACCATTTATTAAACACTTAAATGTATTAAATATTACTGTAGTTGATGGATGAGATATATATTTGTATTAATCATCATGCTCACTGTTCAACATGAAATGTATCATTCTCATTTTGTAGCTGAGGAATTGATATTCCAAGACATTAGTTTCTCCAAGGAAACATACTTATAAATGGCAGAGCATGGGTTGGACTCAGGAGTCTCAGCTCCAAAGACTTGTCTGCAGTACAACAAGCTTTGTAATATCTTCCTTTATAATAACAAAATTTGAGCTTGATGAAGACAGTCTAGAATGACCAGTTGAAGACAGTTCTCTCATATAATGTGTGAGTGTGTGTGTGTGTGTTGGGCAGGGGTGGTGTGGTTGGGAGATGGGGGAGCAGGGTTATATGTCACTGCAGTTTCCTTAATGGTCTTTTTACATCTTTAATTTCAAATTAATCATGCTGTCACTACTTTCATGTTATCCTGTTTGAAAGTGATTAAAGCTGATATATGTACGCTGCTACTGCTGCTGCTGCTAAGTCGCTTTCAGTTATGTCCGAGTCTGTGCGACCCCATAGACGGCAGCCCACCTGGCTTCCCCGTCCCTGGGATTCTCCAGGCAAGAATACTAACAGAAGGAAAATCTGCCTCTTGATTGGATGACCCATTGTCACAGTGACTTTCACTAAGATGCAAACTGAGCTGTAGGGATAGAATTCAGGTCTTGGTTTTTTTAAACTAATCTTTTTAGTATAGAACTTCACAGCACTGTGTTTTAAATTTAGTTAAGCAACCACTTAACTCTGCGTGCTTTTCAGTATCACTGACTTACTTGATGATTATTGCTGATCAGTAGAATAGACCTTACTTATCTAGGTGTCAGAAGCAAAGTTAAACAACTGTCAAGGGTTTTAATATTCTCAGAAGCCTGGAGCAGGAGGCAAAATTAGAACTTTAGCCAATCTATACATTTGACAGGTGAATAAACTGAAGCACATCCTTTCAGGAAAAATTTTAGACTCTTCAGTGTTTCATCCATGACCTGACCCTGCCTGGCATTCTAGTGTCATCTCCTCACATTCCCATTCTTATCACTTAAGTCTTCTGAAATAATAGAGTCCTTGTTCTGCGTAGCCTTGTTCATGAAGATGATTCCTTCTCTACTTTCCCAGAACTCAATCTAGCATTCTGTCCTTGGAGGTTTTCCTTGTCTGCTCCTGGATCCCACCTTCATGCACCTCCCAGGTTGCTGCATTCCCCTATAATATCTTGTATTGACCACCAGCAAAATGATTTTCAGGGTGTTTGTTTTTAAGTTTCTAATCATATGGTTCAATTCCTCATGCATATATGTCTATCTTTTTACCATTGTTAGCCATATGCAAATACAATATAATTACTGATCTAAGTATTTAGCTCAATTGTAACATATGGAAATGACAACAATAAAAGTATAAGGAAGATATATTTAGTTTTCTCTAGGGTTTCTGTAACAGAATGACACAAATTTCATGGCTTAAAACAATAGATATTTATTTTCCCACCATTCAGAAAACCAGAAGCCTGAAATAAAGATGTCACCAAGGTTCTTTTCCTCTGGTGGCTCTAAAAGAGAAATTGTCCCATGCCTCCTTCATGCCCCAATCTGTGGTGTTCAATGACTTCCAGATTCAAAACCAGTTTCTTCTTCTGTGTTCATATGGCTTTGTCCCATCTGAGTCTCTCTGTGTACCTACTTCTTCTTACAAGGATATCGTGGTCCTTCCTGAATTAAGAATGACGTGATCTCAAGATCCTTAACTAATTACATCAGCAAAGATCATATTTCCATTAAGATTGCATCCTGAGGTTCTGTGTATACATGAAGTTTGGGGAACACTATTAAGCTCATAGAGGGCTAAATGTTTTCTCTAGTCATATTTAACAGTAGAACTGAGACTAAAGAAAGTCCTATTTCTGTAGAGCATGCAGTCCCATGAGAATTCATTTATTTGATTTCACATTTGAAAACCTGTTCAATTTTCTTTAGGGATTTGAAAGACAGAGACAGAGACCCTCTTCTGCAAATATTTACTTTCTAAAAAGTATAAAATTAATGAAACTAATTTCCCATGCCTTTACTTGTATTCACCCTCAATGGTTTTCCTAGGATAGGAAAGTTTGTAACTAACTAGGCATATTAGCAGAAAGATGAGTTAAGCTAGAGATGAATTATCTCCTATAGATTGGTGCATAGCTGTATGTATCTCTTAATGCTTCCAATTCTCTAGGGTTGTAATTATCTAAAGATAGTTAAAATTACTTTTTGGAATTTTTTGTTTGTTTGTTTCCTGACATAACTTGATTCAAAATGTAAGCATCATTTTTTTTATTTTTAGTTTTACTTTATTTTACTTTACAATACTGTATTGGTTTTGCCATACATTGACATGAATTGACCACGGGTGTACATGTGTTCTCAAACATGAAACCCCCTCCCATGTCCCTCCCCAAAAGATCCCTCTGGGTCATCCCCGTGCACCAGCCCCAAGCATGTTGTATCCTGCATCAGACATAGACAGGCGATTCAATTCTTACATGATAGTATACATGTTTCAATGCCATTCTCCCAAACCATCCCACCCTCTCCCTCTCCCTCTGAGTCCAAAAGTCCGTAGTACACATCTGTGTCTTTTTTCCTGTCTTGCATACAGGGTCATCATTGCCATCTTCTAAATTCCATATATATGTGTTAGTATACTGTATTGATGTTTTTCTTTCTGGCTTACTTCACTCTGTATAATCAGCTCCAATTTCATCCATCTCATCAGAACTGATTCAAATGTATTCTTTTTAACAGCTGAGTAATACTCCATTGTGTATATGTACCACAGCTTTCTTATCCATTCATCTGCTGGTGGATATCTAGGTTGTTTCCATGTCCTGGCTATTATAAACAGTGCTGTGATGAACATTGGGGTACATGTATCTCTTTCTATTCTGGTTTCCTCGGTGTGTATGCCCAGCAGTGGGATTGCTGGGTCATATGGCAGTTCTATTTCCAGTTTTTTAAGGAATCTCCACACTGTTCTTCATAGTGGCTGTACTAGTTTGCATTCCCACCAACAGTGTAGGAGGGTTCCCTTTTCTCCACACCCTCTCCAGCATTTACTGCTTGCAGATTTTTGGATCGCAGCCATTCTGACTGGTGTGAAGTGGTACCTCATTGTGGTCTTGATTTGCATTTCTCTAATAATGAGTGATGTTGAGCATCTTTTCATATGTTTGTTAGCCATCCATATGTCTTCTTTGGAGAAATGTCTATTTAGTTCTTTGGCCCATTTTTTTGATTGGGTCGTTTATTTTTCTGGAATAGAGCTGCGTAAGTTGCTTGTATATTTTTGAGATTAGTTGTTTGTCAGTTGTTTCATTTGCTATGATTTTCTCCCATTCAGAAGGCTGTCTTGTTACCTTACTTATAGTTTACTTTGTTGTGCAGAAGCTTTTAAGTCTAATTAGATCCCATTTGTTTATTTTTGCTTTTATTTCCAGTATTCTGGGAGGTGGATCATAGAGGATCCTGCTGTGATGTATGTCAGAGAATGTTTTGCCTATGTTCTCCTCTAGGAGTTTTATAGTTTCTGGTCTTACATTTAGATCTTTAATCCATTTTGAGTTTATTTTTGTGTGCAGTGTTAGAAAGTGATCTAGTTTCATTCTTTTACAAGTGGTTGACCAGTTTTCCCAGCACCACTTGTTAAAGAGATTGTCTTTACTCCATTGTATATTCTTGCCTCCTTTGTGGAAGATAAGGTGTCCATATGTGTGTGGATTTATCTCTGGGCTTTCTATTTTGTTCCATTGATCTATATGTCTGTCTTTGTGCCAGTACCATACTGTCTTGATGACTGTGACTTTGTAGTAGAGCCTGAAGTCAGGCAAGTTGATTCATCATCATCCATTAAATTTTTACAAAGATATTTCTACTTGAAATAAATGTCCCAATGTTCAGAAAATGTGTTCTGTTATATGAATTCCATTCTTTGATGAGCACCTGTAGGAAGGATTTTATTTAGTGCAGAAGCCCCTAAATAATAAGAGTTTGTGACTGCTTACATAATCTGTCTTATCATTGTGGCTTCTGGTTATACTCATAGTAGAAATTTTAAAAAATAATTGAAGGAGAGTAAAGGAAAGGAAAAGAATGAAAAGGAAGGGAGGAAGAAAGGAAGGAAAATGAACTAATAGATCTAAAAACATAGATTCATCAAATAAGTCATTCACTTGACAAACGTTTATCACTTGTTGCTCTGTATCAGAAACTGGGTAAGGAACTTGTGATGCAATGATTAGCAAGACACTGTCTCTTCTTACACTTTAGAGGGACATTCAAACAAACAACTTATTAAAACATTGTATTTTAAAATATGACACAGAAGTAAATATATGGACTAGTGGAAATTCTTAACTGGATATTGAACACACATTTGAGAAATAAGGACTCAATCCTCCTTTGACAGATAATGAAACTGAGCTTTAGAGAAGGACACAGTTACTGAGCTTACCAACAACATAAGTTGACTAGTACTTCTGTCACTTAACTATGAGCTGTATAGATTGCTAATGCTAGAAACTGATTGTTATGCCCAGAGTCCGAGTCCCCAAAACTGAGAGAATAAGACGTCCACAGCAATGCAAAAGCATAAGGAGGTTTTATTGCCAGCTCAAGCCAGGGCTCCCGTCTCATCCAACGCAGTGGAGTCTTGACAAGAGCCCCAAGCCCAGATTTACAGCAGTATTTATAAGTTTAGAACAAAGACAGGGAGTTGGCAAGGGTTGATTGGCTTCAGGGGTTTCCTGGTATTTACTGATTGGCCAGTCATCATCCCTCTGATTGGCCAGAGTCACCCTCCCCGGAAGCATGACTCAGGGATTATTTTTGGCCTAGTGCACCTCTCTGAACCTGTCATGGCTCTGGTGAGGTTGTAACACTGATATTTTTCACTTACTGCAAGTTACTTTTACTCTAGTGCTTGAAAGCTCAGGTCTTACTTTGGAAACATAGTGAAATAGCTATAATTTTTGTGAAATCTCATTAGTATAACCCAATTACTATATCCTTTGTTCTCTAAATTCAATCCCTGCTTAAATGAATGCAGAAATAGTCAGTGGACAAAGATAGTCTTCATTCTAGTTGGGTTTTTTTTTTTTTTTTTTCGTCCAAGTCCACTGCTCTTTTAACTCAGCTATTTATACCAATCCAGTGACGTCGACTGAGTATAATTTTGTCCCTTCGGGAAATTTGGCAATGTCTGATGACATATTTTATTGTCACAGCGTGGGTGGTGGTACCATTTGCATGTAGGAGGCAGAAGCCAGGCATGCCACCAAACAGGCTAGAATGCACAGGACAGCCCCACCATAAAGATTTTCAGCCCCAAATAATCGATTAGTGAAAGAAAGTTCTATCATGTTAATGTATATTTTATGATAACTAGAGCATTCTACCAATATTCAAATCAGCAAACTGCTGGAAGATTTAAGAGAAAGTATGTGTGTGTATGTATGTATATATAGAGAGATTCTATTTTAGTTTGCTATATTTGTTTGATTATTTTTTTCTTATAGTACATATATCCCAGTGCCTAGCACAAAGCCCATCCAACATATATGGCCATCAATAAATATTTGTTAAATTAAAAAAAACTGTTTGTTGTTACTAATTTATTATTGAGTATTACCTTTTGGTCAATTTCTACATATATCCCCTAATTTAAAAAATAATCCTTGAAGAAAGTGTTACCATCTCCACTATTTAAATTTAGTTTCAAATCTCTAAAAATGTCTAAATTTTTCCATCTCTTCTTGGAAGCCTTCCAAAACTTTAGGAGCTGATAAAAGAGTCCCTGCTGATTTCCTGGAAGCTTCTTTTGTATATATTAACGATTATAAAAAGAAGCTGCTGTGCCCACAAAGTATAGAAAGTTGTACAATATTGCTATTGTTTGCTAAAAGACATGTGTTGCTACCATATAAATATTTGTAACTTTTGAAATTTGCATAAAATTGGACTTGATTTATCACATTTACTGTTGTTTAAAGGATATCCTCATTGTGATTTGGGTTCAGAGGCTGCTCCATTGAGGACATCCAGAAACTCCAACAAAACTGCCTCGGTTTCTCATACTTTTTTTTTTTTTTTCACTTTTATTGAAATATGGCAGTGGTTTAGTCAGTAAGTCATTTCTGACTCTTGGACCCCATGGACTATAGCCTGCCAGGCTCCTCTGTTCATTGGATTTTCTAGGCAAGCATACTGGAGTAGCTTGCATTTTCTTCTCCAGCAGATCTTCCCAATCCGGGGATCAAACCTGGATCTCCTGCACTTCAGGCAGATTCTTCACCAACTGAGCTACCAGGGAATCCTCAATTTACAATGCTGTGTTAGTTTAAGGTGTACAGTTAAGTGACTAAGATATATATATACTTTATATCTTTTCTGTTATATGCTATTACAAGCTATTGAGTATAGTTCATTGTAGTATACAGTGGGTCCTTATTGGTTATCTATTTTATATATAGTAGTGTGTCTTTTTTTAAAACATTTCATTTTATAGTCGAGTATAACAAGTAACAATCAATTGTCAATTAACAATCTTGTGATAGTTTCAGGTGAACTGCCAAGGTACTCAGCTGTACGTATACATGTATCCATTCTCCTCCAAACTCCCCTTCCATCCAGGCTGCCACATGACATCGTGAAGAGGTCCCTATTGTTGTTGTTTAGTCGCTAAGTCGTGTCTGACTTATTGAGAGCCCATGGGCTATTGCCAACAAGGCTCCTCTGTCCATGGGATTTCCCAAGCAAGAATACTGGAGTGGATGGCCATTTCCTTCTCCAGGGGATTTCCTGACCCAGGAATCAGACCCGAGTTTCTTGCATTGGCAGGCAGATTCCTTACCACTGAGGGACCAGAGAGCCCAGAGTTCCCTGTACTGTGTCTTTTTTTGAATAACTTCCTTAATAGCCAGGTTTTTAATTATTTAATTCTAGGCTCTTTCTTTTTGTTAAATTAGAATGCAAACATTAAATAGTAAGACAATTTAAACTCAGCTTCTTACAGAAATGCCTTCGTTGAACAGAGTGAGTATACGTGTGTGTGGACATGCATGTTAATATATGCTAAAGGAGCATTTATTTGAACAATATTAACAATATTTTGATATATTTTAAAAGCCTTAGAGGAAATTGTTATTCATTTTATCAAGTACTTCTTAACTGTGTAAACGGTGAAGGCTAGATTGTTAATGGCCTGTGTTAAATACCAACTCTGTACCGGGACTGTTGTTGGGTATTTTGGTATATATCTCTTTTCATCATTTTAACAAAGATGTATAAAATATTTCACTGAGTTTTAAAGTTAAGATAGCTGACCAGGCAATAAACATACAAAAATATGTTCAGCTTCACTAGAGACAGGATGTAGACAACATGATATCTCATCCACCGAATTTGGAGAAATGAAAATATCTGACTATTGACTGGAATGTGAAGCAATAGGTTTCAATGGAAAGAACATAATCACTCTGGAAAACAATTTGTCATTAACTGAAAAAATAAAAGAAAAAGAAAGAGCCTTTTTAAAATGACTGTTTCATTAAACAAGGATTATGAATAATCTAATATAAGCACCTGATGTCCATTAGGCCAGATTGGGTATGATATGTATTTTTGCCCAGTAGTAGGCCTCTTAAGAATCTACCTTGGAGACACATTCATCCACTCAGGAGACATAGATCAGCATGTTCATAGAAGCACTGCTTGTAATAGCAAACCAGAACAAACTGGGGCAAAAACAACCTGATGGAGATTATAGTAAAAAGGTGAAGTAAACTACTTGATTATAGTTATATAACAGAATACTATACAATAATGAAAACACTGACTGACAGGTAAATGTACCCAAAGAGATAAATCTCAAACATAAAGTTGGGTGAAAAATGCAGAAAATAATAAATAAACATTCACTGTGATTACATGTATATGAATTCCCAAAATGCAAACAATTAAACATCTTGTTTAGAGATACATAGACATAAGGGGAAAACTTTAAAGTACCCTAAGGGATTGACTACTCTAAAAATTCATGAGCTTGATTATTCCTTAGAGTGAATGGAGTGAAGAGAATGGGTCCTCAGAGGGCTATCCAGGATTCTTCAGAGATATTGGTCATAAACTTTGTTAACAAATGTAGGAATATGTAGAGTTAATTTGTCATTTTTTAAATTTCAAATGTATTATATATATATATAGGTATATATATATAAAATATTGTTTTGAATTAATTAGATGTTAAACATAAATTATATTTACTGAAGTAAATCTTAGAAGGATTACATAACCTATCCAAATTTATTTCTAATGACAGTGTCCCATTCAGGATTGTGTGATCCAGATCCCATGCTCCCCCATTTCATTTTTGACTCTGTTCAAGGTGAAATCCCCCTAGTGCAGTGCCCAGGAAGAAATTGCCTCTTCTGGTAATCATCTTATTTTATCATATCAGTGAATGCTGTGAAGCACCAAGTATCTTCCTTCATTAAATTAGCTGCCAGAAAGTTTATTCTAATGTACATGTTCAACTACAGTTATTAGCTCATCATAAATACTTAATCCATATATTTTCTTTCTTATAATGCTTTTTGATTTCTCACTCACCTTTAAAATTAATTCACTGCTCTGATTCTATTTCATATGTAGTCATTATAAATAATCTAAAAGCTTTTCTTATGAGTAGTGAATAAGTAGGTTTTCATAAGAAAACAAATAATTTAGAATCACTACATTTTCTTTAAAGATCTAAATTATTGCCTCTAAGGCAGAATCCATTAGTTTCTTTTTCTTTTCTCTCACTTCCTAACTCTTCGTGTTTAGCATGGTTCTAAAATCAGTAAGTTCTCATAGCAAAGGAAAGAGTCAACAGATAATTGAAGAGAAAACCTATGAAATGTGAGAAAATATTTGCAAACCATATCTATTAAGGAATTAATATTCCAAATATATGGGCTTCCCAGTTGGCTCAGTGGCAAAGAATCTATCTGCCAATGCAGGAGATACAGGTTTGATTCCTGGATCAGGAAGATACCCTGGAGAAGGAAATGAAAACCCACTCCTGTTTTTGCCTGGGAAATTCCATGGACAGAGGAGTGCGTGGGCTACAGTCTATGGAGTTGCAAAGAGTCAGATGTGACTGAGCACACACATATTCAAAATATATAAGGAACTCAAATAACTCAATAGTACAATAAATCAAATACCCAATTAAGAAAAAGGTAAAGAACTTAGTAGATATTTCTCTAAAGAAGACATACAAATGGTCAACAGGTATATGAAAGGTATTCAGCATCACTAACAGAAGAGAAATGAAATTTGAAACTATACAGTGAGATAGTATCTTACATCTTTTAGACTGGCTATTATCAAAAAGACAAAAAACAGCAAATTTTTATGAAGATATAGAGAACAGAAAACCCTTGTATACCCTTGGTGGGAATGTAAATTGGTATAGCCTTGATAGAAACCATTTCATTAAAAAAAAAAACTTAAACTAGAACTATAATATGATCCAGTAATCCCACTTCTAGATATATATCTAAAAGGAAATGGAATCAGTATCTTGAAGAGATATTTATACTGTTGGCAAAAAAGTTGTTTGGGTTTCTCTGTAACATCTTATGGAAAAATCCAGATGAACTTTTTGGCCAGCCCAATACTCTGCCATGCTCATTGCAGCATTATTTACAATAGCCAAGATATGGAAACAATCTATGTATCTGTTGATGGATGAATGCATAAAGAAAATGATATATGTACATAATGAAAACATATATAAGGGAATATTTTTGAGTCTTAAATAAAAGAGCATCATGCAATTCATGACAACATGGATGAAACTGAAAAACATTATGCTAAGTGAAATAAGCCCAACATAGAAACATAAATACTGTATGATCTCTCTTAACATATGGAATCTAAAATAGTTGAACTCATAAAGGCAGATAAAAGGATCATTGCCAGAGCTCAGGATTGGGAGAAGTAGGAAGATTTGGTCAAAGGGTAGAAAGTTTCATTTGTTCAGAAGGAAAAAGTTCTGGTGATCTAGTTTATAGCACAATAAAGAGCCTCTTAATGAAGGTGAAAGAGGAGAGTGAAAAGCTGGCTTAAAAGCCAACATTCAAAAAAACAAAAAAAAAAAACAAAAAC
The DNA here is from genome assembly GCF_016772045.2 of Ovis aries. NCBI lineage: Eukaryota > Metazoa > Chordata > Mammalia > Artiodactyla > Bovidae > Ovis > Ovis aries. The sequence goes on from NC_056074.1 coordinate 12,822,514, forward strand.
AAAACAAAACTCAATATTCAAGAAACTAAGATCATGGCATCTGGTCCCATCACTTCATGGCAAATAGATGGGGAAACAGTAGAAACAGTGACAGACTTTATTTTGGGGCTCGAAAATCACTGTAGACAGCGACTGCAGCCATGAAATTAAAAGATGATTGCCCCTTGGAGGAGAAGCTATGACAAACCTAGGCAGTGTATTAAAAAGCAGAGACATCACTTTGCAGAAAAAAGTCTGTATAGTCAAAGCTATGGCTTTTCCAGTAATCATGTATGGATGTGAGAGTTGGACCATAAAGAAGTCGGAGGACCAAAGAATTGATGCTTTTGAACTGTGGTGTTGGAGACGACATTTGAGAGTCCCTTGGAGAGCAAGGAGACTGAAGTAGTCAATCCTAAAGGAAATTAGTCCTGAATATTTATTGGAAGGACTGATGCTGAAGCTGAAGCTCCAGTACTTGCCACCTGATGGGAATAGCTGACTCATTGGAAAAGATCCTGATGCTGGGAAAGAGTGAGGGCAGGAGGAGAAGGGGGTAACAGAGGATAAGATGATTGGATGGCATCACTGACTCAGTAGACATGAGTTTGAGCAAACTCCAGGAGTTAGTGAAGGACATATTAGCCTGGCATGCTGCAGTTCATGGGGTTGCAGAGAGCTGGACATGAGGATGAACTGAAAAGCAACACCATCTGTGGTTAATCATATGGCATATTGGAAATATTCTAAGAGAATAGATTTGAAGTAGTCTTACAATAAAAATACCCAAATGTTACCTATGAAAGGTGACGGATATATTAGTTAATTTAACTGTGGTAATCATGTCACAATGTATGCACATATCAAAATAGCATGTTGTACACCTCAAAACATGTAATTTTTCTTTGTGAATTACAGTCCAATAAAGTTGGAAAAAATAGCCACTTAAAAAAAAAATCCATGAGTTCTCAGTCTGAGATAAAACAGGTGTATAGAGTTGTCCCGGTAAAAATGTGTGTACTCCAGGTGCAGTTTTATTTTGAAGAATATGCCAAGTCAGTAATCACAAGCTTCTCAAGAATGAATCACCTTTTGAAAAATATGTTGAGCTATAAAAGGCCTTACATAAATACATGATTATCTTTCTATGTATGGAGAAGGCGGTGGGAGGCCAGGAGCAGATGATAGATCACACTGAGTTATTTAGGGGAAGCACTTGGCTCTCTTTCACCACAGCTCCTCTGAAGGCAGCTGAGGCCAATCTGATGAAGAATATTGTACATAATTGAGTATTCATATTTCCTCATAGTTTTAATTATCTTTTTTCAGGATGAGGTTTGGCCTCTGTAGTAATATATCTGACTAATAAACCTAAGTGTCATTAGGAAAGTGGGAGTAATTGTTTTAAACATTGCAAATATATATATATATATCACTTTCAAAGACATTCTACAGTCCATATACAAAGAAAAAAGAAGGCGTAAAGAACCAAATGACAAGATTGAACCCAAGTTCAGCTAATTCATAGTTGTTTGGCTACTTAGCACATAGAAATAAACTCTCTGAGCCTTTGTTTACAAACATCTGAGATGGGAATGAAAACATATATTGCACTACTGTTATGAAGATTATATGATGCAGTGTGCATAAGAGCTTACCATCACAGAGTTACAGAGTACCTGTCACAGAGTTGTATTTGGATAGTAACTGTTTTCAGCTCTCTGGGTCACAGTGTGAAATTAACATGAGCTAGTATGTTAAACCCATTTCTATAGCTAAGCATTGATTAGGTGATTGATTCATTGATTGATTCCTTAATGCATTCATTTTGATTAATTTATTCATATAACAAGCACTGTTGTCAAGTACTCAGTAGTGAATAAGCCTTTCTGTAAAATATTACCTCAGAAAATATTACATGTATTATCTGGAATAAGGTATGCGAAATTAAAGCACTACAATACATTCTATAAGAACTCCCAGAAATGAAAATTGTGGCAGGATGTATATAGTAACAACAGGAAGTGAAAAAGTTGGGGTGTATTTGCACTGATGAATGATTGTATAAGCAGAATAAGATAGGGCAGGAGATAGGAAGCAAAGCCAAGAAGTAAATCTTACCTCAATGTTAGACTGAAAGCCTGTCTGTAGGATTCGATCTTTTCATTTATTTCAGCTATTCATTCAGTCATTTGCCTACCTTCCAATCTGCTTATTCTTCTTTTCATCCATCTCTCTATATCTACCAACTCATCAGTCTATCCCATAAATACTTCAGTCAGTTCAGTTCGGTTGCTCAGGCATGTTCAACTCTTTGCGATCCTATGGACAGCAGTACGCCAGTCCTCCCTGTCCATCACCAACTCCTGGAACTTGCTCAAACTCTTGTCCATTGAGTCAGTGATGCCATCCAACCATCTCATCCTCTGTCATCCCCTTTTCCTCCTGCCTTCAATCTTTCCCAGCATCAGAATATTTTTCCAGTGAGCCAGCTCTTTGCATCAGGTGGGTAAAGTATTGGAGCTTCAGTTTCAGCATCAGTACTTCCAATGAATATTCAGGACTGATTTCCTTTAGGATTGACTGGTTAGACCTCCTTGCAGTCCAAGGGACTCTTAAGAGTCTTCTCCAACACCACAGTTCAAAACCATAAATACTTATTAAACCTCTATTAGGTTCCAAGACTAAGACTGTAATGATAGGCCCTTTTCTTCAAAGACTTTAGAATGCAGTTGTATAATGCACATAGAGTAGATAATTTTAGAAAATTGTTTTAATTTTGATAACATTTTATATATGTTAGTGGTTATGAACCCATGGTTTGGCATCATAGAGACCTATCTAGACTTGAATCCCAGCTCTTCTACATAGTAAATTTAAGCAAAGAAACTCATCTTTCTCAGTCACCATTTGTTTAGCTCTTGACCTCTGATTGTAATAGTGCATATATCACAGAACTATTTCAAAGATAATGTATGAGAAGCTTGATTCAATATTTGAAATGTCATCATGATGTTGGTTGAGGTAGAGTAACTAAATTGATCTTGGTGTGGAGATGCCAAGATATTCTCCAGAATGACCCTTTAGAACTGTGTCCTAGAAGGGAGTAGAATTTTCCAGGTGACCAACCTGGGTATAGGAAAGATGGTCAGTAGGCAGATGGAATAACATTTGCAAAGCATTGTGGAAATTAAAGGATTGGATGTAAAAATTACATTGCACTTTGGCCCTTCTTTTTCAAAACCATATGTGGCAGAGCAAATAAAGAAAGCAAGAATGTAAATAAAAGAAAGCACAGTCCAGAGAGAGAGAGGATAAGAGAGAAAGAGACATCCTAGAAATATGGGCTTAACAGAGTTCTTCTGGCTGAGTAAAGGTGGTCTTTAGCAACTTCACAGGTTTAGAAGCTAACTTACATAAAATTAATGGCAATTATTATGAAAAGGAGGAAAAACTTCTATTTCAAGCAGTGAGATTTCTGATTTGCTAAATGGAGTAAGAGAACATTAGATCTATTTAAAAGTTTTAGTGGGTTTAATTTTTTTCCCAAGCACATCAGTACCTCTTTTTTTATATAATATCTAATTAAATATAAGGTTTCTGATTTTTAGTGAACTGCAAAAAAATGTTAGCTCTTCTCTGTGGGATATATTGCACAGAATATATTGTACACAGACAAGTAGAATATATCATTTGCTGTTAAAGTGAAGCTCTTTTGATGGATCATAAAAATATATTTAAAATGTAGTTAAAGGAGAAGGATGACATCAAACATTTGTAAGTTCCTTGAGAGCAAATGTCTAATCCTGAATATTTACCACCAAATCTCTACCATAAGGCAGTGAAGTCTATAAATACGCACCGGGTGTTTAACTGTTCTGTTAAATTAAGATTTTAGAGGGTGGGAATATATTTTGATTTTTATAGTATCTGCAATTGTAATAGAAATTTATGAAGTTATATTTTATAATTGTAATGTTTCTTACTTCTGAGGATATTAACTGTGATTCATGGTCACAGACTGCAATTTGAAGAACAATTCAAGTTAACCCTTTGTAGTATCAGACTTAGTGGCTCTCTTAATTCCTTGCAAATTTATTTATATATTTTCATTTATCAAATACTTGAGTTTCTACTATGCATCAAGGCAACATAGTGTATCTAAAAGTGTCAGATACAAATGAAGATATGGGCCCGACTTGCTCAAGGAAGATATGAAACAGGAGTACCAGAGAACTATGGGGACCTCCCTGGTGACTCAGTGGTAAAGAACCCACCTGCCAATGCAAGAGATATGGGTTCAACCCCTGGGCTGGGCAGATCCCCTGGGGAAGGAAATGGCAGCCTGCTCCAGTATTCTCGCCTGGGAAATCTCATGGACAGAGGAGCCTGGCAGGCTAGAGTCCAAAGGAGAGCAAAGAGTCAGACACAACTTAGCAACTAAAACAACAGTAGATGGAAAGCTTTGTCACAAGGTGAAAATTGATGAGTCCTGTGAGAGGTCCTAGAGAAGGAAATGACTACCCACTCCAGTATTCTTGCCTGGAAATTCCTACAAACAGAGAAGCCTGGCAGACTACAGTCCATGGATCACAAAGAGTCAGACACAACTGAGCAACGAAACCACTACCACCAAACCACCGCAAGAGAGGTCCAGATCAAATATGGGGCAGTTCATTTACTTCTTGAACACAAGTATTCTCCACTCTTTAAGAAATCATGGACCTTCAATATTTATTTTTTCTTTTTTTGATCAGAAGAGAAAATAAGATCAAAAGGAATGAAGTCATGTTGGTTAATCAAGATCTCATAACATAAGTAGTCAAATTGCTCAACTCGATTAAGTGACTGAGCTCCTTTTTTGTGCCAGCTATCTTGCTAATCACTCCACATGAATTGGCAAAATCAGTGAATTAAGTAGTTGCTTTGATGATTACCATTCACAGATAAGGACGCTGAGGGAAAGGGTAGTGGGATAACTTCCACGAGTCCTCTCAGATTGCAAAAGCTAGATCCAGGACTGGTTTCTGTTATCACCATCCTCATTTATTACACTATCACACACACCCACACAGAAAAGGCATGCTTCTTCCACTGGAAGACTGATAATTCATATCCTCCGTGGAAATGCCGTCATAGACACACCTGCACGGTGTCAGAGATGCTCTGAGAAGGGAAACCTATTCCAGAATGCATGTGGCCATAGGAGAGAAGGTGTAATCATACCTAAATCAACCTCCAGTTAACCTCCAAGGACCAATAGGCATTGGAGAGGAGAAGAACAGAAAGAAATATATACTCAAAGATAGGCAGCCACATAAACAAAGATAGCATTACAAAAAAACACACAAAAAAGCATGTCTTGAGGAAGCAACACATATAGCAGAGCCTACCCCAACTCCCGGGCAAAACAGTCCCGAAAAGCCTCCGAAGTTGGAGGATTAGCATCTGGAAAAATCTAGAATGGAGGGAGATCACTGTGATATGTGAACATGTAAAGTCCTTTAATACTTTTTCTATGTTTGTTTAAGTGGATAATAACCCCAGACCCAATAAAGACTATAGTAAGTTTATTTAAAGTCTGAGTAATTGATTGATCTATATTTACCACCCTTACTTCTTAGTATTTGCTAAAAAAAATTAAAGACATCTCATTCTCCCTCTCTTTCTCTCTGACCTCAGTTCTCTCAAGCCTACAGAATTAGGGAGTGTTGTTCAAAGATTTTCCACTGCTTTCTTTATCTTTCTTCAGACTTCATTTAAATCTTACTCCTACACTGTTATAATTTTGTCTTGTATTCTTATTTCAAATGTTTTGTTTTCTCTCTTTTTAAAAACTGTCTGCAAAGATAGAAATGACTTAGTTTCTTTGTAGAGGAATGAGAACACTCAGCTACGAAAGCTCTATTTACAAGACACTGCATCTGTGCTCCCAATATAAATGAGGAAACTCCCAAATGAAGATAAAATGCTACTACAGATGAGAGTGACAAAGCCATAGTAAGTGAGTGAAGCAGGGGTGGCTACAGCAGAGAGAAAGACATCTTGAAGCCCTAGCTTCTCATTTTAATGATGGTTAAACTACCTTCTCCGAACATCAGTTTTTCATCTGTAAAAGGTGGATTATATTGGTACTCACAGGAGATTGTGTTGAGTTTTGGAGACATAACTCACATAAGACTTAGTGCAGTGCCTGGTGCATTAAAAGTGGTTACAAAATGCTAGTCTGGACAGTTGGATAAGAGCCAGGTCATAGCAGATTTTGTATAACTTGCTAAGAAATTGTAGCTCGTTCTGTGAGCTGCATGACTCCATCTACAGGACTGAAGCAATGGGGAGCTGGGTCAGATATTTACTTAAGATGGATGACTCTGCCAAGTAAGCTGAAGATAGTTTTGGAAGCGTGCAAACCAGAAGCAGAAGTGGAGAGGAAAACATGAACCCAGCCGCATATTTAGTACATTTGTTCAGAGTGCTGACTGATCACCTAAAATGCCAGTTTATGGCAAAGACAATGTTGGAAATTTTAAAACGTCAGGCCTCTGTCTTAATAAAGGGTTGCTTTTAGCAGTTACTCTGAAAGACTGGTTTTAGTAATTTTGTGGCTTCCCTTAGGACTGTAGGTAGAATGAAGTTTTTTACTTAGAAATGTGCAAGGAGTAGCTTTTAACTGAAGTGAATATAAAATTCTGCATGTCTCTGAAGGGCAGGCTATTACTCTAAGGGTACATAGAGGTTCTGCGAAAAATTGATACCCTTTTCCCATCCAAAACCTCTGTGCACGGTCATACCACCAGTATTTTAATCTTGGAAAATGAATCCAAAAGGCAATGTATTGATGTGATTTTCTCTGTGTTAACCAGTATGCTTGGGGCATAGCCTTCGTCACCAGTCTTATGGTAAAAATTCAATGAAATATGTGTATCTTTTGCTCTTCAGAGCAGTTAGAAGAATTGTGAGTCACCAATGCCATAGGTAGCTGAGGCACAATATATTATTCATCATTCTAGTGTGTTTTGAAGTCAGTGGACAAGACACCATTTAATTCTGGCTCTTACAATAGATGTGTATCTTTTTAATTTAAAGTGCAATCTACATGCAATATCATTTTTACGTATACATCTTGGAATTAAAAATGGATATACATTTTGAAGCCGTCACCACAGTAATTCTAGTTATCATCTGTTACCCTAGTTAACTAGTTATCATCTGTTACCCTACAAAGTTATTACAATATTATTGATGCTATTCACTGTGGTGTTAGGACCACGTGCACTTGCCAGCCCTAGCCAAGGGCCAGGGCATGTTATAACTCAGGAGCTGTTTGACTTTAGCCATGTGAAGGGAGGGTGCCACTGTCCTTTGCCCCATATTCAAGCTCACTAGCCTGTGGAGCATGTTAGGTTGGGAATGCAGCACTGGCATCTGCCACTGCCCCCATTTCTGGGGAGTCTTTCCACCATCCTGTGTCCCTCTGGCCAATTTTCTACTTTGTATCACATGCTCTAACAACCGCACTAAGTATATTGGTAGAACTATGATTATATCTTGAGTCTTCTAATATCAACCAAAGCTTTGTATGCCCCATGTATAAATTATTTCAATAAAACTCTATTTGATAGAGTAAAATAGTTATACATATTATATAGATAAATATAATATTCGATATGTTATACAGATTTTAAAAAAAAAATAGGAAGTTTTGATAAAGTCGTCTTGAAGTTAAGTAAAATACACCCTCTCTAGGGCTCACCCTGATGCACTGTGATTTAAATTTTATTTATTTATTTTTGAAGTGTAATATTTAAAGATGTTTCTTCCCATACTCAATATTGCTGCCTAGAGGGAACCACTTTAACTCTATTAGTTCATCTTGTTATATGCTGTGATCATCAATTTTACATGGCCAAATGAAAAAATTACACTGCTAATTCTTGAGATACAAGTTTTAAATGTTGTTGACTTGTGTTGTGATAGATGAGGATTTATCACACTTATACTTTCCTCACGTCTCAAGATGAAGGAGGTCCGCAAATGGAACAAGGTGGTACAGGTCTCCTCCTGGGTCTTATTGCTACTTCATCACTTTCTCTTTTTGAATTCTTGAGTTATTCATTTCCCTGATTCTCTCTTTTCTTTTCATTAAAATGAGGTTAACAGTACACTAAATTCTATTTCCCCAATACTTCAATTCTCTGAAACTTTAATGTAGTGCCAAATCATATATAATCTTCCCAAATTCAAGTCCTCTCATTTTTATTCTTTTTTTTTTAATTGGAGTATAATTGCTTTATGATGGTGTGTTAGTTTCTGCTGTACAGTGAAGGGAATCATCCACGTGTGTACATACACCCTCTCTCTCTCGGACCTCCCTCCCACCCTGCTCCATGCCACCCTTCCAGGTCACCACGGGGCACCAAGCTGAGCCCCCTGGGTTATACTGCAGGCTCTCACTAGTACATATTCCACACACTCTGGTGTGTGTATACGTCAATCCCAGTCTCCCAATTCATTCACCCCCTTCACCCCGTGCGGTGTCCACACATTGATTCTCTATGCTTGCATCTCTGTCTGATTCACAAATAACTAGGCATTGGCCAGAACGTAAAGTAATTTTTTCTCCTTTCCTTCTGGATTCCACAACCTCAGTGCTCTACTCTCCAACAGTGGTAGTATCTCCTAGACAGAAATCAAACTGGATAGGTTGTCCCTTCTCACGACCTTCCCCTGTTTCTTTAGAGTCCTCAACCTCGATTCTTTAATGAGCCTAGCTCTGATTCTGTGGAATTCTCATGGTGCCTAACAGTGTTCCCCTTGGGAGATTAAGGAATGTCAGTGCAAGTGCTTTTTAAGTTGATGTTAATCACTGTAGGCTGGCAAAGATGGAGCTGGTGATATTGTTGTTACCTTTGTAATTTGGTGCATGATTTCTCTAAAATTCAAAGCTCACACTCCAGCATAGGAACCATCTTCATACTTTCCCAAGGTCAACAATGTGGATTCTAATAGTACATTGAAGCCAATTTCATGTCAACTTCAAATTTTCTACCTTAGGCTAAAATTATGCGTTATATTTTTTTCTGCTTCCTTCAAGGACTCAGTAGCATGATGCACCTGTATTTTCTTAAAACATTATGAGGAAAGACAGAAGATTTGATAGCATCTTCAGTAAGTTAGTATTGGCTGTTGTGTATCATCTGATCTTCCCCTTAGAAAGGAGATTTCCTGGGAGAAAATGCATGAAGATGTGCCTGGTTTGCTTTTAAATGATTCAAAGGCTTGTTCTAAATAAATCTGTCTGGAGAAAACTCTGGCTTGAAATCTGACCACCAATGGCTGGATTTGCTGTGATTTTTCTGAAAAATATCCACTTACAAATAATAAATGCAGTGCTGCGGAATAGTGAAGAAGGACTGGGGAATTCCTGTTGCTATCGCTCAGTCCTTGTAATCCTCAAATCTCTGGATTTCTGCCTGTCATGTTCTCAGTGCCTGGGTCAGTCACTGCTTCTTACAAATGGCCTGAGCTTTCAGCAAAGCCCTGGGGTGCCTGCACTGCTTTTGAGTTACTGTCAGCTTTCTCCTTGCAAAGGTACATACTGCCTATCTCCCCGTAAGCATTAGACCTTAACCAAAACTGCAGAGGAATGGCATAGCTTCCTTCCTTTGCAAGAAATGTTATCAGTACTAATGACCTTCTCAACTACTCTACCAAGTAAGACTGCTCTGCTTTGTTCCACAATTTCCATGGAGAAATATATATTTTTGCCATATAGTTATGAAAATAATCCTTACCCATACCATATTTATATAGCATATTTGCCAGGCACAATTATATGATTTATGTTTTCTATCTCTAGTCCTCATAATAATTATTATCCCCATCTACAGATGAAGAAATTGAATCTTGCATAGGAAAAATAACTTTCCCAAGGTCACATAGTCAGAAGCAGTCTTTGAGAAGAACGGGTCAGTCTGGTCTCACCTGCTGTTCTTTTTCTATTACTCCTTTTTATTTTGATTCAGCTAAGGGAAAATTGATACAAAACAGGGGGCTTCAGTTTCATTTGGGAGTAAATCTCATTTGCAAAGAATTTGAGCATCACTGTAATTATTCATCCATTCTCGTCATACCAGATGTATCAGCAATTGTACTAGGGGCTGAAGATTAAATTAGCCATAACACTTGCCTTTAAAAAATAATCATAGTTTATTTGAACATGGAGCCAGGGCTCACACGCTCTCACTAAATGATTTGTTTGAGTCAGGATATGGTAAATTGCTATTATGGTTATTCCTCAAACCCCAATGACTTAATGAAATAGAAGTTTATCACTCAATCACACTTCAGTGTGGGTGCTGTTTAGAGGGCAGAGATTCTACTCTAATTGGCTCTTCAGGGGCACAGGCTTCTTCCATCTTGTGCCTCCCTTCTTATGTAGATTCCCCAGACTCATTTTCATTTACCCCAACTGAAGAATAAGAACAATGGTTGTGTGATGGTGGTGGTTTAGTCACTAAGTCGTGTACAATTCCTGCTTCCACATGGCTTCTCTGTCCATGGGATTCTCCAGGCAAGAATACTGGAGTGGATTGCCATTTCCTTCTCCAGGGGATCTTCCTGACCCAGAAATCGAACTCAGGTCTCTGCATTGCAGGCAGATTCTTTACAGACTGAGCTATGAGGGAAGCCCTGTGTACGGGCAGTTTATATGGGTCAGAATAGTACCAGAAGCAGTCAACATCACTTCTGTTCATTGCATTGCATTGGCCAGGTAATAGTCATATGACCATATCTAACTGCAACAGATGCTGGGAAATGTAGTCTGACTCTGATCAGGAAGAAGAGGACATGAATATTGGTGAGAACCAGTCATCTCTGTCATATCCTCTGTAGTCTATTACAGCGAGAATTAAAAGATGAAAACAAGTTGGCCAGTTAGAAGGAATTAAGGCAATTGGAGAGGAGTTTATTTATTTACTTACTTAATACAATTTGGAAACATTTTCCAGATAATTGTGAAGATTCCAGGATAGCATGATTAAACAAGACAGCATTATAGTTCTTATGGAATTGATATTATGGCAATATATAAACAAATAAGTGAGAAAATATCAGTTGGATATACATGTTATAAAGGTAATAAAACAGTGATATGACAGAGGGTCTGGTTAATTTGAACTGGCTGGTCAGGAGTTACATGTACAAGGTGACAGGTACATAGAAGCACTAAGTCAGAGAAAAGAGTTGTGACTAGAGTACACGGGACTCAGAGAACGGTGACGAAAATGTGACTGCATAGGGAGGTTAGGACGAGGTCTTTGTTGTCTTTCAGTCACTAGGTGTGTCCAGCTCTTTACGACCCCATGGATTGCAGCATGCTAAGCCTCCCTGTTGTTCCTTCACTATCTCCTAGAGCTTTATCAAACTCATGTCCATTGAGTCAGTGATGCCATCCAACCGTCTTATTGTCTGTCCCCCACTTCTCTTTCTGCCCTCAATCTTTCTCAGCATCAGGGTCTTTTCCAATAAGCTGGCCCTTCACATCACATGGCCAAAGTATCAGAGCTTCAGCATCAGTCCTTCCAGTAAATATTCAGGGTTGATTTCCTTTAGGATTGACTTGTCTGATCTCCTTACTGTCCAATGGACTCTCAAGAGTCTTCTCCAGCACCATAGTTCAAAAGCATCAATTCTTCAGCACTCAGCCTTCCTTATGGTCCAACTCTCACATCTGTACATGACTACTGCAAAATATCATATCTTTGACTATACTGACCTTTGTTGACAAAGTGATGTCTCTGCTTTTTAATATGCTGTCATAGCTTTTCTTCCAAGGAGCAAGTGTCTTATAATTTCATGGCTGCAGTCACTGTCCACATGATTTTGGAGCCCAGGAAAATAAAATATTTCACTGTTGCCACTTTTTCCTCATCTATTTGCCATAAAGTGATGGGACCAGATGACATGATCTTAGTTTTTTGAATACTGAGTTTTAAGCCAGATTTTTTACTCTCCTTTTCACCCTCATTAACAGGCTCTTCAGTTCTTCTTCAAGTTCACCCATTTGGGTGGATTCATCTGCCTATCTGAGGTTGTTGATATTTTCCCCAGCAACCTTGATTCCAGCTTATAAGTCATTCAGCCCAGCATTTTGTGTGATATACTCTGCATATAAGGTAAATAAGCAGAGTGACAATATGCAGCCTTGATGTATGCCAAGGACCCGGTCTTAAAAGAGCTTAAAAGATAGGTTAAAGTTTTGTTCTATAAAATTTATTTTACTAAAGTATACTTCTTTTACAATTATGTATTAATTTCTGCTATACAACAAAATGATTATATATATATATATATATAAGCTTCCCAGGTGACATTAGTGGTAAAGAACCTGCCTGTTAATGCAGGAGACCTAAGAGACATGGATTCAGTCCTTGAGTTGGAAAGATCCTCTGGAGAAGGGCACAACAACCCACTCTGGTATTCTTACCTGGGAAATCCCAAGGACAGAGAAGCCTGGCAGGCTTCAGTCCATAGGGAGGGTCGAAAAGAGTCAGACATGACTTAAGCAGATTAACATGCACGTGTGTATATATACATACATACATACATATGGGCTTCCCTGGTGGCTCAGAGGGTAAAGCATCTGCCTGTGATGTGGAAGACCCAGGTTCGATCCCTGGGTTGGGAAGATTCCCTAGAGAAGGAAATGGCAACCCACTCCAGTATTCTTGCCTGGAGAATCCCATGGACAGAGGAGCCTAGTGGGCTACAGTCCATGGGGTCACAAAGAGTCAGACATGACTGAGTGACTACACTTATACATACATATATGTGTATGTATATATATATACACACACACATACACATACACATACACACATACACATATATATATACACACACACATTTTTCGTTATATTCTTTTCAAATGGTTTGTTATAGAATATTAAGTATATTTTCCTGTGCTATACAGTAGGACCTTTCATTTATCCATTCTATATAATAATTTGTATCTGTTAAACCTGAATTCCCCATCCATCTTTCCCCTACCCCTGTTCCTCTTGGCAACCACAAGTCTGTTATCCATGTTTCCAAGTCTGCTTCTGTTTCCTATATAAGTTCATTTGTGTTAGATTTTAGGTCCCACGTATGAGTACTAAGTGATGTTTGTCTTTCTCTTTCTTCTTACATCGTCTAGTATGATAATCTACAGGTCCATCCATGTTGCTGCGATTGGCATTATTTCATGCTTTGTATGGCTTAGTAGTATTCCATTGTGTATATGTACCATATCTTCATCCATTCATCTGTTGCTGGTCATTTAGGTTGCTCCCAAGCCTTGGTTGTAAGAAATAGCACAGCTATGGACACAACAGTGCATGCATTTTTTTGAATTAACTTATTTCCAGATATTTGCCCAGGAGTAGGATTGCTGGTTCATATGGCAACTCTATTTTCAGGCTTTTAAGGAACCGCTATACTATGTTTCATAGTGGGTACATCAATTTGCATTCTCACTAACAGGGCAGAAGGGATCCCTTTTCTCCACACCCTCTCTAGTAGTTTTTATTTGTAGACTTTTTAATGACTGGTTTTTGAGGTTGTACCTCATTGTAGTCTTGATCTGCATTTCTCTAATAATTAGTGATGTTGAGCATCTTTCCAAGTGCCTGTTGGCCAGCTGTATGCCTTCTTTGGAGAAATGTTTATTTGGGTCTTCTGTCCATTTTTATTTTCATTTTCCTGATTACTATTGAGTTTTATAAGTTGTTTATATATTTTAGCAATTAAGCACTTGTTGGCTGCATAGTTTTAAAATATATTCTCCCAATTTATAGGTTGTCTTTTCATTTTATTTATGGTTTCCTTTGCTGTACAAAAACTTGTAAGTTTGGTTAGTTACTGTTTCTTTATTTTTGCTTTTATTTCTATTGCACTTTTTTTTAAATTTAATCTTTATTCAACAAGAATCCATTGCTATAGAGAGTAACACAATACAAATTTGAAAAGTATTGATAGTTTTGATTCAATTGGATTGGAGAAGCTAAGATTAGAAGGAGAAAGGCCAAGCAATCTCGTTAATAAGTCCTGTAATGCTGAACTGATTAGGAAGCAGTATGGGTTTAGGAATGGATGTGGTAGATTGCAGAAACATCTCAAAGATAAAATGGGAAGGACTCCTTGACTAGCAATCTGAGTCAACACTGCTTAGATTTCTAGTTTGGCAACCCACTCCAGTACTCTTGCCTGGAGAATTCCATGGAGGGAGGAGCCTGGTAGGCTACAGTCCAGTTCAGTTCAGTAGCTCTGTCATGTACGACTCTTTGCGACCCCATGAATCACAGCACGCCAGGCCTCCCTGTCCATCACCATCTCCCGGAGTTCACTCAGACTCACATCCATCGAGTCCGTGATGCCATCCAGCCATCTCATCCTCTGTCGTCCCCTTTTGCTCCTACCTGCAATCCATCCCAGCATCAGTCTTTTCTAATGAGTCATCTCTTCCAATGAGGTGGCCAAAGTATTGGAGTTTCAGCTTTAGCATCATTCCTTCCAAAGAAATCCCAGGGTTGATCTCCTTCAGAATGGACTGGTTGGATCTCCTTGCCGTCCAAGGGACTCTCAAGAGTCTTCTCCAACACCAAAGTTCAAAAGCATCAATTCTTTGGTGCTCAGCCTTCTTCACAGTCCAACACTCACATCTATACATGACCACAGGAAAAACCATAACCTTGACTAGACGGACCTTAGTTGGCAAAGTAATGTCTCTGCTTTTCAATATGCTATCTAGGTTGGTCATAACTTTTCTTCCAAGGAGTAAGCGTCTTTAAATTTCATGACTGCAATCACCATCTGCAGTGATTTTGGAGCCCCAAAATTAAAGTCTGACACTGTTTCCACTGTTTCCCCACCTATTTCCCATGAAGTGATGGGACCAGATGCCATGATCTTTGTTTTCTGAATGTTGAGCTTTAAGCCAACTTTTTCACTCTCCTCTTTTACTTTCATCAAGAGGCTTTTAGTTCCTCTTCACTTTCTGCCATAAGGGTGGTGTCATCTGCATATCTGAGGTTATTGATATTTCCCTTGGCAATCTTGTTTCCAGCTTGTGTTTCTTCCAGCCCAGCGTTTCTCATGATGTACTCTGCATATAAGTTAAATAAGCAGGGTGACAATATACAGCCTTGACGTACTCCTTTCCCTATTTGGAACCAGTCTGTTTTTCAATGTCCAGTTCCTACTGTTGCTTCCTGACCTGCATACAGATTTCTCAAGAGCCAGGTTAGGTGGTCTGGTATTTCCATCTCTTTCAGAATTTTCCACAGTTTATTGTGATCCACACAGTCAAAGGCTTTGGCATCATCAATAAAGCAGAAATAGATGTTTTTTTTTTTCTGGAACTCTCTTGCTTTTCCATGATCCAGCGGATGTTGACAATTTGATCTCTGGTTCCTCTGCCTTTTCTAAAACCAGCTTGAACATCTGGAAGTTCACAGTTCATGTATTGCTGAAGCCTGGCTTGGAGAATTTTGAGCATTGCTTTACTAGCATGTGAGATGAGTGCAATTGTGCTGTAGTTGGAGCATTCTTTGTCATTGCCTTTCTTTGGGATTGGAATGAAAACTGACCTTTGCCAGTCCTGTGGCCACTGCTGAGTTTTCCGCATTTGCTGGCATATTGAGTTCAGCACTTTCACAGCATCATCTTTCAGGATTTGAAACAGCTCAACTGGAATTCCATCACCTCCACTAGCTTTGTTCTTAGTGATGCTTTCTAAGGCCCACTTGACTTCACATTCCAAGATGTCTGGCTCTAGATTAGCGATCACATCATCATGATTATCTGGGTCATGAAGATCTTTTCTGTACAGTTCTTCCATGTATTCTTGCCACCTCTTCTTAATATCTTCTGCTTCCGTTAGGTCCATACCATTTCTGTCCTTTATCGAGCCCATCTTTGCATGAAATGTTCCCTTGTTACCACGGGGTCGCAAAGAGTCAGACAGGACTGAGCGACTTCACTTTCACTTTCACTTTCAAGCTTCTACTGCTCTATTCACTAGGCAGACAATACACAGCTTTAGAGGCAGATAGTTGGGAGTGCAGCAGAGAAAATTTAAGTTTGCTGTTCACTTTTATCATTTCTTTATCTATTTTACATAGAGGTGAAAAAATTTTCAGAGCATTAGAGCTGGAAATTCATGTCCCACTTTTAATTAGGCACTGTGTCTACCAACTTTTAATACTCTTTCATTCTACTGTGTCCTGGAGAAAGAGAAAGGACAGGTGTAATAGTACAATATTGAGTATACAGTGTATACTTTGGATGCAGCCCCTCATTTGTCCTCATCATACACATTTGAAGTTCAATCGCTCAGTTGTGTCCGACTCTGCGACACTATGGACTGCAGCACGCCAGTCTTCCCTGTCTGTCACCAACTCCAAGTGTTCACTCAAACTCACGTCCATCGAGTCAGTGAGGCCATCCAACCACCTCATCCTCTGTCATCCCCTTCTCCTCCCACCTTCAGTCTTTCTCAGCATCAGGATCTTTTTTAGTGAGTCAGCACTTCCCTTCAGGTGGCCAAAGTATTGGAGTTTCAGGTTCAGCATCAGTCCTTCCAATGAATATTCAGGACTGATCTCCTTTAGGATGGACTGGTTGGATTTCCCTGCAGTCCAAGGGAGTCTCAAGAGTCTTCTCCAACACCACAGTCCAAAAGCATTAATTCTTCAGTGCTCAGCTTTGTTAATATGTCCTTTTTGTTCAAAATGGGGAAACAGAGGCCCAGAGAAAAAATTACCCTTAATCCCACAGTAAGCAACAGAATCTGTATCTGAACATGGGTCAAGTGGAAACAGGGGGTGCTGTCATTTGTTGTACCACATACAAAGCCATCAGAAAATTTGCCCAAGAGTGAAGAGGGCATCAGACCAAGACTCCAACGCTGATGGCCAGGCTACATGTCTATTCTCTCTCAGTTGTATGTTTCAAATACTCATGGAAATAAGCTTATGCATGAGTGAAAACTGCACTAAAGGTATTTGATTTTCATTCCCCATTGTCAACACTGAAAATAAAGTTGCCTTAAAAGTCATCTTTATTGCTTATTTAAAAGGCACTTTTATTTAAATTAAAGCACTATTTAGCTATTTATAAGTCTTGCAAGCTATTTCAGCTATTTTTCAAATGTTTTCAGACTGAGAATTTCACCTGTGTAAAAAGAGATTTAATGACCTTTTAGGAAAACAGAAAAGAAAAGAAGTTTGACCAGCAATTATTTTTAGTAACAAATGCATTTTGCAAAACAAATTTTGTGAACCTTGAAAACAGGGAAGTCATGTAGCTAGATAGGTAAGACATAGTTGTGTGGGCTACTAGAAGGGGCACTGGAATGGAAATACAAAATCCAGAACTACGTGAATGGCTCTTAGCTATTTTTTTTTTTTTAGTCATTTGTTTATTCATTTTATCACTCCTTCAATACAAATTCACTACTAGAATTAGAGGCCCTGGGGTAAAAAAGGATCGAAGATTTAGATAACCTACAAGTTTTCACAATTTAATACTAACTATAATGCCGTCAATAACTGTAATCATTCAGTTCAGTTCAGTCACTCAGTCGTGTCTGACTCTTTGTGATCCCATGAATCACAGCATGCCAGGCCTCCCTGTCCATCACTGACTCTTGGAGTTCACTCAGAGTCACATCCATCGAGTCAGTGATGCCATCCAGCCATCTCATCCTCTGTTGTCCCCTTTTCCTCCTGCCCCCAATCCCTCCCAGTATCAGAGTCTTTTCCAGTGAGTCAACTCTTCATATGAGGTGGCCAGAGTACTGGAGTTTCAGCTTCAGCATCATTCCCTCCAAAGAAATCACAGGGTTGATCTCCTTCAGAATGGACTGGTTGGATATCCTTGCAGCCCAAGGGACTCTCAAGAGTCTTCTCCAACACCACAGTTCAAAAGCATCAATTCTTCGGTGCTCAGCCTTCTTCACAGTCCAACTCTCACATCCATACATGACCACAGGAAAACCATAGCCTTGACTAGACATACCTTTGTTGGTAAAGTAATGTCTCTGTTTTTTAATATGCTATCTAGGTTGGTCATAACTTTTCTTCCAAGGAGTAAGCGTCTTTTAATTTCATGGCTGCAATCACCATCTGCAGTGATTTTGGAGCCTGAAAAAATAAAGTCTGACACTGTTTCCACTGTTTCCCCATCTATTTCCCATGAAGTGATGGGACCAGATGTCATGATCTTCGTTTTCTGAATGTTGAGTTTTAAGCCAACTTTTCCACTCTCCTCTTTCACTTTCATCAAGAGGCTTTTTAGCTCCTCTTCACTTTCTGCTATAAGGGTGGTACCATCTGCATATCTGAGGTTATTGATATTTCTCCCGGCAATCTTGATTCCAGCTTGTGTTTCTTCCAGCCCGGTGTTTCTCATGATGTACTCTGCATAGAAGCTAAATAAGCAGGGTGACAATATACAGCCTTGACGTACTCCTTTTCCTATTTGGAACCAGTCTTTTGTTCCATGTCCAGTTCTAACTGTTGCCTCCTGACCTGCATATAGGTTTCTCAAGAGGCAGGTCAGGTGGTCTGGTATTCCCATCTCCTTCAGAATTTTCCATTAGTTTATTGTGATCCACACAGTCAAAGGCTTCAACATAGTCAATAAAGCAGAAATAGAAGTTTTTCTGGAACTCTCTTGCTTTTTCCATGATCCAGCAGATGTTGGCAATTTGATCTCTGATTCCTCTGCCTTTTCTAAAACCACCTTGAACATCTGGAAGTTCACGGTTCACGTATTGCTGAAGCCTGGCTTGGAGAATTTTGAGCATTACTTTACTAGCATGTGAGATGAGTGCAATTGTGTGGTAGTCTGAGCATTCTTTGGCATTGCCTTTCTTTGGGATTTGAGTGAAAACTGACCTTTTCCCGTCCTGTGGCCACTGCTGAGTTTTCCACATTTGCTGGCATATTGAGTGCAGCACTTTGACAGCATCATCTTTCAGGATTTGAAATAGCTCAACTGGAATTCCATCACTGTAATCATTAATACTCATTTATTTTTTAAAAAGTGAATAGACAATTAATTAGTCTGAGATATGTTTCAAGCACTGTTTTAGGCACTGGAAATAAAATGATATCCAAGAAAAAAATGAAGCCTTACTTTTACAGAGCACATATTTTCAGCAGGTATAACAGATAGTGAGTTGCCCATAGATTCTCAGACCCTCAGACTGAGATACCCTCACCCTCCTCCTTTTTCTCCTCTCCCTATCCTCTCCCTCCTTCCTCCTCTTCCTCCTCCTTCTTTTTCTTCCTCTCTCTCCATCTAGAGAGATGTTTACTATATACATGCACACATGTACACACACACACACACACACACACACACACACACACAGAGACAAGAGGAGAGTTTGGTTCTGTTGCCCTGGAGAACCCTGAATGGCAAATGTCATCAGGAAAGAAACCAAAATGAAGTGCAAGAGTGAGACCCATGGGTGTTTAGGGGAGGAATGTTCCAGACTGGTGCAGCTGCAAGCATAGTAGTCTCTGAGGTGGGAGAAACAGCAGAGATGTCAGTGTGCTGGAGTGCATTGAAAAAATAACAAGTGATTAGAGGGAAAGTCTGTGGCCAGTTCTTACAGAATCTTATTGCCATAGTAAGGGTATTAGGGTTTATTCTAGGTAAAATATGCAGCAAGCCATTAGAAGGTCTGTGGTAGCTCATTCTCAAATGGCTCATAAGAAGACTAATGATAATGGGGTTATGCAGAGGGACAGAGAGGAGAACAAACACCATAGAGCAAATGCAACAATCTTTAACAGTTAGAGAAACTGGTTTCTGGGATATGATAATTCTGTGTAGTGTACTTGCAGCTTTTCTATATATTTGAAGACTCTTGAGAGTCCCCTGGACTGCAAGGATATCCAACCAGTCCATTCTAAAGGAGAGTGGTCCTGGGTGTTCTTTGGAAGCAATGATGCTAAAGCTGAAACTCCAGTACTTTGGCCACCTCATGCGAAGAGTTGACTCATTGGAAAAGACTCTGATACTGGGAGGGATTGGGGGAAGGAGGAGAAGGGGATGACAGAGGATGAGATGGCTGGATGGCATCATGGACTCGATGGACGTGAGTCTGAGTGAACTCTGGGAGATGGTGAGGACAGGGAGGCCTGCGTGCTGTGATTCATGGGGTCGCAAAGAGTCGGACACGACTGAGCGACTGAACTGAACTATATATTTGAATTATTTATAAATAAACCATCAATGCATTTTTGGAAATTGTAGTTCGTGTAAATATGCCCGTCTTTTGATTCAGAGAGAACAAGTCAGTTGTCACTTGGTTTACCTTGGACAAGTCACTTAATTTCTGAGCATCTTCATGTTTCTTACCTGACAGTTAGTACATAGATGATTTCTGAGAGTTTCAATGTTACACATATGACATTGTTATATATATATACACACACACATATCTTAATCACCTTGCTGTACACCTGAAACTAACACAATATTGTACATTAACTTTAGTTCATTTTTTAAAAAACTTTGGAGGTTATCGCTAAAGAAGTGCCTAACCTAAAAGATCTGTTTCTAAGGTAAATCCCTATTATATTTCCTTCATTTTTGGAATACTACTTGAAGTGCTTGGTGTGCCAGCCTGGTTTGTTTCCTCCTCAACTGATTGTTCTAATTCCACCATCCAGCCATCTAAGCAACCACTCCTCTGCTCACTTGTGTGCTTTCATGTTCCAGAAAGACTTGATATGGCTTACTTTATGTTATTATTATTTATTTATTATTTATTTATTTATTTATTTATTTATTTATTTTTTGCTTTTCAGATCTTGCAGGACATGATTAGAAAGTGAAAGCAATTAAGTAAAAAATGGATTGTGTCTCACGCATCCTTCATAAAAGTTAGCTTGGGCGGACTGATTACTCTAATAAGGTTCCAGATCTTTTTGGATCATGTACTGAAAACTGCCATTTATGTCCCCTTGGCCTCCATCCACAGTAAGAATCAGAGAATCAGGTCACTATGTGTAGAGTTACACAGCATGGCTTTTATGAATTGACAAATCTTAGTATTAGAAGGGATGATAGCAGTATTGGTAGATAACTTCTTCCACCACATTCTCACAGCTTCGCGGTCTGGCCATCACAGACTTGGAATGACAGCCACTTGCTTCTAGTACAAGACCTCATGTGAGTGCCCTGTCAAATCTGGGCCTAGTTTTGTCAATGTCTATGCATATGTTGAGGAGAAAGAAACGGCAACCCACTCCAGTGTTCTTGCCTGGAGAATCCCAGGGACGGCGGAGCCTGGTGGGCTGCCGTCTATGGGGTCTCACAGAGTCAGACACAACTGACACAACAGCAGCAGCAGCAGCAGCAGCAGCAGCAGCAGCAGCAGCAGCATGCATGCATATTTGACCTATACGTGCATACGTATAATGGTTTCTACTTATCATCCTAATCCTGTCCTCTACAACTGTGTGTACTTCACATAATTTCTTTCATAGGACAATTTCATTTCATATTCAAACATGTGAAGACTGATGCTCTCTAAAAGACTGCATGACAACATCAACTTCCTTAATCTCATTGATCATCTCTACTATGTCAGTGTTTTTCTTATCTTATGTTAAATATTCATGGTTCCTTAGCTTAGTTCTTATGACATGTTTTCAAGACTACTATCACTGTGCTTCTTGCCATTCAGGATACTGTCCAAGTTATTAATGACCCTGTTCATTAACAGATAAGCTTATTTAAATCCGACTCCCCAAACTGAATACAATTATTAAATTGGATTCCAACCAATATTAAATGAAGAGTAACACTGGCCTTGATCTTAACACTGTGATGTAGGATCAAATTCTAAATGAATAGAACTATGGTGAGTCATTTTGCAAAGCTGTTTCTTTGGAAGTCCCTCAGATATACAAATCTGATAAATTAATATTTGTTTTACATATTGGCTTTATTTAAATTGAAGTTTTCTTGTTTTCTATTTGGAAGACAGAAATTTGTGTATCCAGTCTTTACTGCAAGAAGTAGGTACTTCCAAATCAATTAAGCCACAGAATCAAAGAAAATGAGGAAAATAAGACTTCTTAATATGTCATGTTCATACTATTAGTTTTTATAATGTTCTACAAGCTTCTTCATTCAGTAAATACAAATAACACACTACTGATATTATTGCAGTTTCTTTAATGAATAGAAACATTGATTTTCCATAATTTTCTTTGGAATGGCATTCACATATTTCTGTTAAAAACTTTAATAAAACATCAATTTAAGTAACCATTTATTATACCATATTAATTTTCTTCTCTGTGCTTGACAATCTATTCCACTGTATCATTTAGCAAATCCTGTATTATGGCAAACATCATTTTAAGATTTGGGGGGATGTGAGTACTGTTTCCTGTTTATAACAATGGCCATTAGCAGTTTGCAAATATTGTCAAACTGAATGCCTCTCTGAGTCTTAGAAATTTCCATGAGAAACTAATAGATCAGAAGTATTTACAGGATTACAACAGTTACATTGTTAAAGTGTACCTACAGAACCATTTCCTTACTGAATGACACCTTGCCCTCTTTAATTCATCCTCTTACCTACTGACTCTCTGATTTTTGAAAATTTAGTTATGCCATAAATTTCTCCTTTGAATAAACTATAATACCTAAAGGAAATAATAATGATAGTAATAATAATAATGTCGTATAACCCTCAAGAGTTTACTATGTATCATTTATTACGTTAGACACTTTCCTGCATAATTACTGAACCTCATAGCAACTCTATGAAGTAGATATTAGAATCTGCATTAAACATACCAAGAAACTGAGACTCAAAGATTTTTAAGTAACTTTCTCAGGGAAATTCATAGATTAAGATAAATTTGAACCTGCATCATGTATCCCATATTCCATGGCATTCAAAGGCTTTTGTAATTCATTCAGTAAAATGCTCTGAGCATCCAGTATGTCTAAGGCACTCTTCCAGACATTGGAAGTGAAACAATCGATGGGGCTAATGGCTTACACATTTAAGAAGCTAAAACATTTTCAGGGATTGGAAGTGAGATGATATAGGCTGTCAAATAGATAAATGTACCAGACAATTCCAGGTAGTGATGAATGCCAGGATTAAAACAAAACATGATGGTAGTAGATGGAGTGTTTAGCTATCCAATCCAAGTAGCCAAGGATGACCACAGTAATAAAGTGAGACCTGACTGACTAACAGGGTAAGCCATGTGGACATTAGGGAATGAAATTTTACAATCAAAAGGAATAACAAGATCAAAAGCCATAAAGAATGAATATGTGGGAGTCTTTAAAGAAAATAAAGAGGAAGAACAGGGCCACTGTAGATGGAGTATAGCAAGGAGTAGGGATGACTGAAGGTTTGTTATACGTGATAATGTAGGGTGGGGAGAAGTATTAGGTTGGTGCCTCCATGGTTTCAGTTTCAGACTGGATTTTAAATCACTATAACTAGGCCCAAACACATCTTTATTAATCAAATAGGTGCCATTACAATTAACAAATTTTGCCAGTGAGAGATGTTTGTTTATTTTTGTAGCATAAAAATCTGTGCTTTAGAATTCAGCAAATTATTGAAAAGCATTTTCTGCCTGCTGCTACTTATAGAAGAGTTTTCCTTGCAAAAAGTTGTCGAGATGCTTGAAGAAGTGATAGTCAGTTGGCAAGAGGTCAGGTGAATATGATGGATGGGCCAAAACTTCATAGCCCAAAACTTCAAGTTTTGAAGCTTTGGTTGTGTGACTTGAGATCAGGCGTTGTCACGGAAAATTAGACCCATTCTGTTGACCAGTGCCAGTTTCAGGCATTGTGGTTTTGCTGCATCTCATCAATTTGCTGTGCATACTTCTCAGATTAAATGGTTTCAATTGGATTCAGAAAGCTATAGTGGATCAGACCAGCAGCAGACCACCAAACAGTGACCATGCCATTTTTTGTGCTGCAAGTTTGGCTTTGGGAAGTGCTTTGGAGCCTCTTTTCAGTCCAACCACTGAGCTGGTCATCAATAGTTCTCGTATAAAATCCATTTTTTGTGTCATTTCACAATCCGATTGAGAAATGGTTTGTTGTTGTTGTATAGAATAAAAGAAGATGATACTTCAAAATGATAATTTTTTTTTATTAGCAGTCAGTTCATGAGGCACCCACTTACTGAACTTTGTCAGCTGTCCAGTTTGCTTCAAATGATGAACGACCATAAAATGGTCAATGTCGAGATCTTCGGCAACTTCTTGTGTATTTGTAAGAGGATCAGCTTAGATAATTGCTCTCAGTTGGTTGTTGTCAACTTCCAATGGCTGGCCACTATGCTCATCTTCAAGGTCCTTGTCTCCTTTGCAAAATTTCTTGAACCACCAGCGTACTATCTGTCCATTAGCAGTTCTTGGGCCAAATGTCTTGTTGATGTCATGAGTTGTCTCTGCTGCTTTACAACCCATTTTGAACTCAAATAAGAAAATCGCTTGAATTTGCATTTTGTCTAACATCATTTCTCTAGTCTAAAATAAATATAAAATAAACAGCAATTAAGTCATTAGCAAAAAAAAGCATAAAGTGAGAAATGTGCATTTAAATGATGTATAACATAATCACATTTATTTAAGAATGCATCCCAATATAAAATGCAAATTTCAACAGTGCAAAAACTGCGATTACTTTTGCACCAACCTAATAGCTCACTCAGGAATCAATTTTGGAACTTCTCAATTCAGTTAAAAGTTTATCTTAATTTTAACATTTACTTTTTCATGCACTCTAATTTCCACTTAAATGAAGTAACTTGTCAAGCCCCACAAGGTTCTTTTCACACTCATTTCTTTCTAAATTCTACAGTACCCTGGTCGCAGATCTTTCTCTGGGATACTTCTACTTTCTGGTTAAGTTACAAATTATGTTATTTTTTTAAAGTTAGTTTTATTTCCCAAGCCTCTCTATTCTCCTAAGCAGAATGTATTGCTTTTTTACTCTTTTGACATTGGTAAGCCAATCTGGGTGGGTTCATGGCTTCAGTTTTACACTTTGACCCCTCCCCTACTAGACTAAACCTCTTGAGAGAAAAATCACTTCATCTGTTTTCACAGACTACCAGTCTGATTACAAATGGGACATAGGAATTGTACATTACCTTAAATTAGGAGCTCAAAAGAAGAGATGATGTCACCTATGATAGCCAGTGATTCCTCTACTCTTTCCCTTTATATACCACTCAGTCTTAATCCTTTATCTCATATCTTTAATAACCATAAAATTTTAAAAAAATCACAATATGAATAGAGCACTCAGTACCCACTAAGATCGCTATAATCAAAAAGTCAAATAGTTGTAAGTATTAGAAAGGATGTGGAAAAGTCACACCCTCCTACATTGCTGGTGGAAATAAAAATGGTATCGCTGCTGTCAAATCTTTTGTCAGTATCATAAAAAAGTTAAATATAAATTTAGTATATTACCTTTATTTCCATTCCTAGAAAACTACCCAAGGGAAATGAAAACATGTACACACAAATACTTGTATATGAATTTTCATGGGACTATCATTCAAATTAATTAAGCATTTAAAGTAATCCAAATACCTATGAGCTGATAAATAAATAAGCACAATGTATTATACAATAGAGTGGAGGTCATGGAATTCCAGTTGAGCTATTTCAAATCCTAAAACATGATTCTGCCAAAGTGCTACACTCAATATGCCAGCAAAATTGGAAAACTCAGCCGTGGCCACAGGACAGGAAAAGGTCAGTTTTCATTCCAATCCCAAAGACAGCAATGCCAAAGAATATTTAAAATACTGCACAATTGTACTCATTTCACATGTTAGCAAGATCAAGCCCAAAATCATACAAGTTAGGCTTCAACAGTGTGTGAACCTAAACTTCCAGATGTAAAAGCTGGATTTAGAAAAGGCAGAAGAATCAGAGATTGAAATGCCAGCATCTGTTGAATCACAGAGAAAGCAAGAGAAATCCAGAAAAACATTACTTCTATTTCATTGACTATGCTATAGTCTTTGACTGTGTAGATCACAACAAGCTGTGGAAAATTCTTAAAGAGATGGGAATACCAGATCACCTTACCTGACAACAGGGAATCCCAAGAATAACTGGAGTGGGTAGCTTATTATTTCTCCTGGGGATCTTCCCAATACAAGAATCAGACTGGGGTCTCCAAAATTGCACGTGGATACTTTACCAGATGGGCTACAAAGGAAGCCTGTGGACAACTTTGGGGGACCATTATTTCATCTCCCACAAATATAAGTAATATTTAAAAGCATATTTCTTATCTCTACAGTGATAGCAATAGTTTTAGGTGACCTATATTTAATATATCTCCACAAAATTGCCACCATCCATTGGATCATAGAAAAAGCAAGGGAATTCCAGAAAAACATCTCTGTCTGCTTCATTAACTATGCTAGCACCTTTGACTGTGTGGATCACAACAAGCTGTGGAAAATTCTTAAAGAGATAGGAATACCAGACCACCTTATCTGCCTCCTGAGAAACCTGCATGCAGGTCAAGAAACAACAGTTAGAACTCAACATAGAACAACAGACTGGTTCAAAACTGGAAAAGGAGTGTGTCAAGGCTGCATATTGTCACCCTATTGATTTAATTTCTGTACAGAGTACATCATGTGAAATGTTGGGCTGAATGAATCACAAGCTAGAATCAAGATTGCCGGGAGAAATATCAATACCTCAGATATGTAGATGACACCACCCTTAAGGCAGAAAGCAAAGAGGAACTAAAGAGCCTCTTGATGAAAGTGAAAGAAGAGAGTGAGAATGTTGGCTTAAAGTTCAACATTCAAAAAACTAAGATCATGGCATCTGGTCCCATCACTTAACAGCATAAAAATGAGGAAACAATGGAAACATGAGAGACTTTGTTTTCCAGGGCTCCAAAATCAGCAACTGAATTCAGGAAATTTAAAATGCTTGTTCCTTGGAAGAAAAACTATGACAAACCTAGACAGTGTATTAAAAGGCAGAGGCATTACTTTGTTGACAAAAGTACCTATAATCAAAGCTATTGTTTTTACAGTAGTCATGTATGGATATATGAGTTGGTCCATAAAGAAGTCTGCATGCCAAAGAATTGATGTTTTTGAACTGTGGTGTTGGAAAACACTCTTGAGGGTCTCTTGAACTGCAAAGAGATCAAATCAATCAATCCTAAAGGAAATCAACCCTGAATACTCATTGGAAGTGCTGATGCTAAAGCTCCAATATCTTGGCCACCTGAAGCAAAGAGCTGACTCATTGGTAAAGACTCATGCTGGGGAAGATTGATAGCAGGAGGAGAATGGGACAATAGAGAATGAGATGGTTGGATGGCATCATCGACTTAAAGGACATTGGTTTGAGCAAGCTCCAGGAGATGGTGAAGGACAGAGAGGCCTGCTGTGCTGCGGTCCATAGGGTTGCAGGGTCAAACACAACTGAGCAACTGAACAACAAAATAAAAAAAGGAAACAGTGATACAAGCTAAAACATGGGTGAACCTCAGAAATATATGGCCTTCCCTCGTGACTCAACTGGTAAAGAATCTACCTGCAATGCGGGAGACCTGGATTTGATCCCTGGGTTGGGAAGATCCCCTGGAGAAGGAAAAGTCTACCCACTCCAGTATCCTGGCCTGGAGGATTCCATGAACTGTATAGTCCATGGGATTGCAAAGAGTTGGACATGACGAGTGACTTTCAATTCACTTCACTTCAGAAATATCTGTCAAGTGAAAGAAACTAGACACACAAGACCACGCAGAGCATAATTCCATTTATATGGAATATCCAAAACCATCAAATTGATAAAGATCAAAAGTAGATTGATCTGAGGCTGGGATGGGAACAAAAGTGGCAGGATGACTTTTTCTGGAGTAATTGAAATGTACTAAAATTAAGTTATGCCAATGGTTGCAAAAATTGAAATTACTGAATAATCGTTTAATTGTATGGTTTAAATAATAAATTTTATGGTATGCAATTTAGACACATTTCTTAATAAACAATATATATGTGTAAATATATATTTTTAATAACCTAAATTTGGCAGATAATTAGTGGCAATATGAAGACTCACACTTAGTGTGCAGGATGTAAATTCCAGATTCTATAAATAGAAGTGGTTTTCCCTCATGCTTAGTTGGTAAAGAATCTGCCTGCACTGTGGGAGACTCAGGTTTAATCCCTGGGTTGGGAAAATCCCCTGGAAAAGGAAAAAGTAGAATTCCATCATATGTACTTTAAATGCAAAATCATGTCAAATCCAGGTATTTAAACAGCCAAAAACATTCAAGTAAAAAGGGGGAGTGATAGAATTTATTGCTTTACTTTATCACTTTTCTAGAACTCGGCTATCTGTGTACTGAGGTTTGGGGGGTGGACAAAGGGAATTTTGAACTGTAGCAGAATGCAGGAAAAAGGAAAAAAAAACTATTTTCAAAATAGTTTATGTATATATATATATAAGCTATATATATCCGACTATATAGTATTTTCACTTTTTGTGTGAATTTAGAATGCAACACAATATAAATGTGATTTAACTAAAAATTCTTCAAACCTTAATAGAACTTGCAACAACTATAAATATTCACTTTTAAGATAAAAAAAAGGTCATGAAATTGCTTCAAATGATAGAATCCATATGTTGTTGTTGTTGTTCAGTCACGCAGTTGTGTCCCACTCTTTGTGCCCCCATGGACTCCGGCACACCAGACCTCCCTGTCCTTCACTATCTCCTGCAGTTTGTTAAACTCATGTCCATTGAGTCTATAATGCCATTCAACCATCTCATCCTCTGTCACCCTCTTCTCCCCCTGCCCTCAGTCTTTCCTAGCATCAGGGTCTTTTCCAAATAGTTGACTGTTTGCATCAGATGGCCAAAGTATTGGAGCTTCAGCTTTAGCATTCATCCTTCCAATTAATATTGAGGGCTGATTTCCTTTAGGATTCACTGGTTTGATCTCCTTTCTATCCAAGGGACTCTCAAGAATCTTCTCCAACACCACAGTTCAAATGTATTAATTATTCAATGCTCAGCCATCTTTATGGTTTAACTCTCACATCCATACATGACTACTGCAATAACCATAGCTTTGATTATATGTACCTTTGTTGGCAAAGTGATGTCTCTGTTTTTTAATATGCTGTCTAGGTTTGTGATCACTTTTCTTGCAAGGAGCAAATATCTTAATTTCATGGTTGAAGTCATCATCCACAGTGGCTTTGGAGCCCAAGAAAATAAAGTCTTTCATTGTTTCCCCATTTTTATGCCATGAAGTGATGGGACCAGATGCCATGATCTTAGATTTTTGACTGTTGAGTTTTAAAGCAGCTTTTTTACTCTCCTTTTCACTTTCATCAAGAGGTTCTTTAGTTCTTCTTCACTATCTGCCATAAGAGTGGTGTCATCTGCATATCTGAGGTTATTGATATTTCTCCCGGCAATCTTAATTTCAGCATGTGATTCATTCAGCCTAGGATTTCGCATCATGGACTCTGCATAGAAGTTAAATAAGCAGGGTGACAATATACAGCCTTGACACTCTCCTTTCCCAATTTTGAACCAGTCTGTTGTTCCATGTTTGGATCTATTGTTTCTTGACCTGCATGCAGGTTTCTCAGGAGGCAGGTAAGGTGGTCTGGTATTCCCATCTCTTTAAGAATTTTCCACAGCTTGTTGTGATCCACACAGTCAAAAGTGTTAGCATAGTGAATGAAGCAGAAATAGATGTTTTTCTGGAATTCCCTTACTTTTTCTATGATCCAATGGATGGCGGCAATTTTGTGGAGGTATATTACATATAGGTTACCTAAAACTATTTCTGCCATTGTAGGGAAAAGAAGTATGCTTTTAAATATTGCTTATACTTGTGGGAGATGAAATAATGGTCCTCCAAAGATGTCCATGGCTTCCTTTGTAGCTCATCTGGTAAAGTATCCACCTGCAATTTTGGAGACCCCAGTTTGATTCCTGCATTGGGAAGAGCCCCTGGAGAAGAGATAGACTAGCTACTCCAGTATTCTTGGGCTTCCCCTGGTGTCTCAGACAATCAAGAATCTGCCTGCAATGTGGGATATCTGGGTTCAATCCCTGGGTTGGGAAAATCCCTGGAGGAGGGCATGGCAACCCACTCCAGTATTCTTGCCTGAAGAATCCCCAGGGACAGAGGAGCCTGGTGGGCTACAATCCATGGTGTCACAAAGTGTCAGACATGACTGAACAACTAAGCATAACAGCACAAAGGTGTCCACATCCTAATCCTCAGAACCTGTTAACATGTCACCTTATAAAAAGATGTGATTTTCAGATATGATTAAGAGTCTCGAAATAGTCAGATTGTAGGGACAAGGGTCTTTATGAAAGAAAGAGGGAGACAGGAGATTCAGAGACAGGAAAGGAGATATGATGACATAAGCAGAGTTCAGAGAGAGTGAGAGAGAGCGGTTTGAAATTTGAAGATGCCTCATTGCTGGAATTGAAGAGGAGAATCACAGCCAGAGAAAACAACTGTCTTCCAGAAGCAGGAAAAAACAGCAAACAAGACTCTCCCTAAGCTTCCAGATGAAACATAACTTATCAGAGCCCTTGATTTTAGCCCATTTTGGTCTCATCTCCAGAACTCTGAAATAATAATTTTGTATTGTTATACACCACTAAATTTATGGCAATTTGTTACATACAGCAACAATAGGAAGCTAATATAACACATTACCTCGTTTTTCTCACAAATTCCCACCAAATATTTAGTAACAAAGAAAATAAAACAAAATGAAAAATAAACTAAGAAATTCTAACTCAAGTTAAAGTTCATCTAATGTGATAAAAGTTGATTTCAGATCATGCTAAAGGATGCTCTCCAGGAAAAAAAAAAAATGAAAATCGGTGGGCAGGTGCTTTTCTCGGGGGTCAGGGTGATACAAACAAGTACTGTGAAGACATTGTATTTGGGTGTTTGAATGGTGTTAGGTCACACTCAGGGGAGGACAAGCAGAGGTACTCACAGCCTATTTGTGGGGAGGTTTCAGCATCAGAATATATAAAGTTTTGAAAACTTACAATTTTCACCCCTTATAGAACTTTGCCTAAAAGCCTGCCTTCGCTTCTTTTCCTTTCTTTTAGTGCTTCCTCTATCCCCTTACTGGTTTCTCCTAAGAGTGATTCTTAAATACACCATTTCCCAAAGTCTCCATGTGTCAGAATATGCTGGGAGCACAGTCATTTCAAATATTGCTGTTTTAGAAAGTTCTGCCATGCGGACCTGTGTGCCTGTATGCCTGTATGCATACATGCATACAGGGACCTGTATGCCTCTTGACCTCTCATTTGGTCATATCATCAAGCCTGTGAAAGAAAGAACCCCAGGTCTCTATGGAGTTATCCAAGTTATAACAGCAGTGTGAGCAACCTGAAAATGTTAGAAAAAATGTCAAAAATACAATTTTATCGATGTCTTTAAAAACCCAAGTTTTCCCAAAAAGGAAGCATCTTTTTTTTTTTTCGAGTTATTGTGCTTTAGACAAACATCAGTTCAGTTCAGTTCGGTTCATCATGTCCGACTCTCTGCGACCCCATGAATCGCAGCACGCGAGGCCTCCCTGTCCATCACCAACTCCCAGAGTTTACTCAGACTCATGTCCATCAAGTCAGTGATGCCATCCAGTCATCTCATCCTCTGTCATCCCCTTCTCCTCCTGCCCCCAATCCCTCCCAGCATCAGTGTCTTTTCCAATGAGTCAGCTCTTCCCATGAGGTGGCCAAAGTACTGGAGTTTCAGCTTTAACATCATTCCTTCCAAAGAAATCTCAGGGTTGATCTCCTTCAGAATGGACTGGTTGGATCTCCTTGCAGTCCAAGGGACTCTCAAGAGTCTTCTCCAACACCACAGTTCAAAAGCATCAGTTCTTTGGCACTCAGCTTTCTTCACAGTCCAACTCTCACATCCATACATGACCACAGGAAAAACCATAGCCTTGACTAGACTGACTTTTGCTGGCAAAGTAATATCTCTGCTTTTTAATATGCTATCTGTTGCCGCTAAGTCACTTCAGTTGCATCTGACTCTGCGCAGCCCCATAGATGGCAGCCCACCAGGCTCCACCGTCCCTGGGATTCTCCAGGCAAGAACACTGCAGTGGGCTTGCCATTTCCTTCTCCAATGCATGACAATGAAAATTGAAACGGAAGTTGCTCAGTCGTGTCCAACTCTTAGCAACCCCATGGACTTCAGCCTACCAAGTTCCTCCATCCATGGGATTTTCCAGGCAAGAGTACTGGAGTGGGGTGCCATTGCCTTCTCTGAATATGCTATCTAGGTTGGTCATACCTTTTCTTCCAAGGAGTAAGTCTTTTAATTTCATGGCTGCTATCACCATCTGCAGTGATTTTGGAGCCTGAAAAAATAAAGTCTGACACTGTTTCCACTGTTTCCCCATCTATTTCCCATGAAGTGATGGGACCAGATGCCATGATCTTCGTTTTCTGAATGTTGAGCTTTAAGCCAACTTTTTTGCTCTCCTCTTTCACTTTCATTAAGAGGCTTTTAGTTCCTCTTCACTTTCTGCCATAAGGGTTGTGT
Organism: Ovis aries; assembly: GCF_016772045.2. Taxonomy (NCBI): domain Eukaryota; kingdom Metazoa; phylum Chordata; class Mammalia; order Artiodactyla; family Bovidae; genus Ovis; species Ovis aries. Next base: position 12,855,169 of record NC_056074.1, read on the forward strand.
TATCTGCATATCTGAGGTTACTGATATTTCTCCTGGCAATCTTGATTCCAGCTTGTGCTTCTTCCAGCCCAGCGTACTTATGGACAAAGTCAAGTTCCTAAATTATCCCTTTATTTATAGTGGAATTGAATGGTGAGTCAGCATGAAGTAAAGACAGTTGTATATATATACTTTTTTTTTGGTCAAGGTGGTTGTTTTGTTTTCCTTTGTAGGAAAAGAAAAGCAATAAAACTTGACTTTGTCAAAGACTATCTCTACGACATCTCACTTTTAGGCTTAGAATAAAGGTCATATGAAAGTCCAAAGGTATTTCTTCTCATTCATTCCCTTGTCCTCAAAGGCAACCTGGGGATGATCAGAACTGTGAAAAGTTCATGCTTATCAAAGAACATTCATGACATTCATGACAATTCCTGAAAAATGATTCTTTTTTTTTAGGAATTAAAACAAAATTGTTTTTCTTCCCCCATTCTCCCTCAGCTGACAATCATAGGTGATAGTTACCCATGTCAAAAAAATATTTTCTTACTGGAAATAAAACTAGAAAAGGAGTGTCTGTCATTCTCTTTGTTCACAATTTACAGTTAGGAGCGAAAAATGATTTATGATTACTATAATTATCTCTCTCTTTAGGAGAGCTGTACAAATTATGTAATGTTTTAGCCATGGTTTTTTCTACAGGCTGTTCATTAATCTAAGAAGTAGGTATATTAACGATTTTGTACCTCGTTAATTTTCAAACCTCAATGTCGGTCACAAATTGAATGGTCCAGGACACTTAATGCATCAGGTCTGTTCACTGTGTGCGTGATGTTTGTGTGCTGACAAAGTCACAACCATAATATAGATTTTCCCTCAATAGATAGTATCTTCATAGATATTTGAGGGAGTCTACAAAAAATGAGTTTCGGGCAAAATGTTTCGTAATCTGTAGTTTCACCATAATGACAGTGAACCTTGGGAGTCAACCTGAAATGTGTTAGCTGAGTTAATATTACCAGCTATGTATCCCTTTCATTTATTTATTTTATTTTATTTTTTTATGGTTCCATTCTGCTGTTGCTTCCTCTCCTGCAAAACTCCTTCCTTTGGGCCATAGAATAGAGCATTCTTTTGAATTTAACATTTCCTTGAAATGAAATTTCTCTGTTTACAGCATGTATTTTAAGTAGTTTTTCTAACATAGTTTTATTTAGACAACATCAGAGCAGTTGCATCTAAATTTTTTTTATTTTTGTTATAGTAGATAACACTGAATTAGGAAATAAAATGCCATCCCCTCAAATACCTCCAAAGATAAGTAGCCCTTGTTGAAGAAACTGAGTTAATATTTTTACATGCTGCTACTTACTTAATACTGAAATGATTTGGTAGTCTTGGAAAACATTGAAGTGTGTCTTCTTTATCATCTTACTCAATCGTCCCAACTCTGAAGTGGGTACTGTTATTTTTCACTGTAAATATGACAGAAATGATACTCAGAGAAGGGAAATGGCCTTCCCAGGAGCCAAATAGCTATTAACTGGAAGAAGCATTTCAATTGACATCTCCTTGCCTCTGTAATATTCAAGTTCTCCTCTTTAATCCTCCTTAGATCTATATGAAGTTGGTATCATTCCCCATTTACAGATTGGAAAACTAGTTGTGAGAGATTAAGTTAAATGCCAGTGAACTACAGAACCAACACATGGAACCTCCTTTTTCCAATAAATGATAGTAATCTTCATTAAATATACCTGAAAAAAAGATACTCATATGTGTTCTGAATTTGAAAAAATACTAAGCCCTTGTAAAATTTTTTAAAGAACTCTGTCTCATGTAGAGGCCCAGGATTGTATCTGATTTAATAAATGGCTAAAAAAAAAAAAAAAAAAAAAAGGGAAGGGAGGCAGCTTGGATTATCTCAAATAAATGAATTGTTTAGTTTGCCAGAGAGGAAATGAAGAGAAACAAGCAAACAAGGGGACAAGTCCACAGCTAAGTCCCACTGTTGTCAAATCAAACAGTAACAGCCAAAGTGAGGTTGATCCATTCTGTTGTCTAAAATAAATTACCATGTCACCTTGAGTGACTCATTTGAGAATAACAAAATCACATGCTCATGAATATATTCAGCCACATGAATTAAATGTTCAAAAGTATTAAGCCTACCACAATATTTCATGCTAACAAACAATGAGAAAAACAGCTTTTTTTTTTTTTTCCTAGTTTTTACATTGCCTTTCCATGTTTCTGTATTGGCTTATGACCTTGTGGCCCCCACCAATGAATGGATTGGAATGCTATTGTAGCTTTTCTTTAAGATTGAAAGGATGGCAGGAACAGGATGGGCGGAGTATTTTATATCCGTCATTACATAGCAAGAGTTTTATACACAATAGTTATTTCTTACATTTTCCTGTACACAAAATTTATCTCTGACATATGTTTTGTAAGAAACTCAACAGAAAGCAATTTATTTAGGGCAGTTTTCATTGTAAATAAATAATGATTTTGCCTATTCATCTTGGAAAAGGGTAAAAGGACAATTTAAGAAGCATAAAAAGAAGTTCAAAAAAAGAAGAAAATGGATTAATGACTAGAAAATTAATTCTAAAACTTGTGGAAAAAATATTCCTATCCATACATGGTAACAGTTTTTTAAAACACTGAATTTAGAAAAGTAGCATTTCGACTCTATTTCACAAAACTGAGCTTCCAAAATAAAGTTTTATTACAAGCATTAGTAAAATGTTCTGCAGAAAGGTTAAAAAAGGAAGAAAAAGCCTATCATTTTCAAGACATTTGCAAGCGGGAGTCAGGGGGACAACAACGTACTTTTCAAAATAGTTCAAATAAATATATCACTTAACCTTTCAAAATTACTATCTCACTGATTATGTCATATTGCCCTCTCAACAACCCTGAATAATAGGCTAGAAAAATGCTATTTTCACCCATTTATATACAAAAAGGAAGGGGTGAAGATGGGAGAAATTAAAAGACTCGCTTAAGTCAATTAGTAGAACCACAGAATAGAACAAGGACTGAGTTAACTGCTCTCATTGCAAAGATTACAGACTGATACAGAGGAACTCAGCACATGTGGATGGCTCATAGGGTCAGGTGTTCTCCATCTCACAATAAAAATCTCTCTTCTTTATTTTCTCTCCTGGCATGCAGAATCTTCAACAAGCATAAGTACAACGGGGGCAGAATGATAATAATTGTCTTTGATGAAAAGAATGAAAACCCTGAGAGATGAATAAAAAGTGAAAGTTTGATTATTGAACCAAGTCAGCACCATCAGGGGAATGGCTTATTGGCATCTGAAGTGTGCCTTAAGTGGAAGGAGCTGCTCCGCTGGGAAGCTGGCTGGGGATACACGTGATGGGTGGGACAGAGGATTGATTAACCTCTCCCTCAATGCATATCCACTAAGTGAAGTCATTCAGTCGTGTCCAACTCTCTGTGACCCCATGGACTGTAGCCTACCAGGCTCCTCTGTCCATGGGATTTTCCAGGCACTAGTACTGGAGTGGATTGCCATTTCCTTCCCCAGGGGATCTTCCCGACCCAGGGATCGAACCTGAGTCTCCCACATTGTAGACAGACACTTTACTGTCTGAGCCACCAGGGAAGTCCGGAACCTCATAATAGAGCTTCTTTTGGAAACAGGATGTTTGCAGATGTAATTAGTTAGGTCATTTTGGATTTAGATGAGCCCTAACTCGAATGTCTGTTGTCCTTATAAGAAGGGAAGATGACGTATAGAAACACACAGGAAGATAAAGGCCATGTGAAGATGGAGAGAGAGAGAGGAGTGAATCAGCTACAAGACAGAGAAAGCAAAAAAATTGCTGGGAGACCCCAGAGAGTAGGAAAACGCAAGGGATGATTCTTGCGTAGAGTTTCCAGAGGGGATATGTCCCTGAGTATCTTCACTGCAGGCTTCCAGCTTCTGGAATAGTGAGAGAATCCATTTCTGCTGTTTTCAGCTTCCCAGTTTGTGAAATCTTATTATGGTACCTTGGAAGCTAACACACTTGGAGGCTTGTAAAGAAGCAAAGCAACAATATCCTCTCCCAGAAATTCAGAAAGTGTACTTTCCTTGGGAAAAGCGTTAGATGGAGGAAGTATGTGAGAAGCACAAAAGGGTCGTTATCAATGACTGTAATAGTCCAAACTGTTTCTCTATAAGACTGCGTGTGTTTTCTCTCTTCATTCTCAGCACAGTCCTGGGATATAAGTTTGACACCATTTTTCAAATTGAGGCTTAGATACCTGAGGTTCCTAGCTCAAACTCACAAAATAATAAATGACAAAATCAGGAATCAAAACCATTCTTCCTAATTCCTGTACAGGTGTTCCTTAAGCTTGTAATTAAATAGCTCTCCAAGAATATAGTATTAATTTTTTTATGAACACTTTTAAAGCTAGTCAGGACACAGCAATAAGGAACTCTCAGGAGAAGCAGTCCTCTCGGGGCAGAGAGATGAAATTAGATATCCTAATAGGTCTTTTCCAAGTCTAATTGCTCTCACTCTGAGTAAAGCGCCGACTAAATGCAAGTTCATTATCATTTTTTTCTAATTTAACTGAAAAACAACATTGATTGACATTTTGGAGATATTCAACATTTATATGCAGGAAATTTAGGAGACTTTAAAAACATTCAAAAAAGCTTTTCTTAAGATAGCTTGTACCTTTTTTTTTTTTTTCAGCAGTGAAATATTCTGCACGAAAACAGATGCTTTCTAACATTTCTTACTGCTTCTCTTCCCAAGCTAATGATCTTGATGTACTCAGGACCTTGTAGGCAGAATGCACTCTTCCTCAGCAGGAAAAGAAAAGAAATACTGTGCGTCTTCACTAAATGCCCCTGTGTTCACACACAAATTTTGGCTTATTCTCTTTGCCTTTCAAGGGTACTGATTCTCTTTGCCTCTCAAGTGTATTGATTCTGACCTCTATTCACAACAGATAATAAGAATATTATAAAATATGATTATAGTTGTGTCTTTATAATATTTTGTTTCATCCGATGCACGCTACAATATGTAGTATTCATGTTTCAAAAAAGAAAGAGCATCTGACAGTGAAAGTGATGCTGCATAAAAACACGGGTGATGAGGGTTAGGACTGAATTCACATCTTGGAAATGTTTATTTAATCCTTTAAAAATTATCCCTCAATTTTACCTAGGGTACATTTAATATTTGCATTGACTGTTTCTACGCTAAAAAGGAAAAAGGAAAACAAAATAAATTAAAACAACTTAGTAAAATTATGAAAACTCCATTTCTTTTTAAAAACATTTATTGGAGGATAATCACTTTACGATGTTATGCTGGTCTCTGCTGTACCATTTCTGTTTCATATCCCTCCTCAATATCCTAAACATGTTGCTCTGCTAGAAAAGGAAACACATCTCAAGAAGAATATATTCTTTTAAGTCTTATCTCCCTATAAGAGAGGTATTTATATTGCCTATTCATCCAGGATAATGATGTTTTACAAAAATAAATTTTGTTCACTTAGATTAAATAAATCTCCTTAGCCAATATAATTAATTCCTAAATAAAACCTGAAGTACATTTTCTCTTGGCATTTTTAAGAGCCAATAACATAACTAATTATGAAATTGACATTTTTCACCATCTCTCATCTTAACTTATTAAGAAAAAATCTAAAATTAGTATGTAGGTATACTTTAAGAATGCTTTGAACACTTCTGATCCCTACGGACTAGAACATGGAAACCACCCAAGAATGAGTGGGACCCAGCCAATCTTCTTAAGACAAGGGCTGACCAAGCCATTGTCCCTAGAACCGTCCTTGTTTTATCCCTTCTAAGACCACATCATTCAGTCCTAGCTTTTCCTCTGATGGATTCTGTCCACAATTCTCTCACTTGGACCACAGAATCTTGTCTCTAAGTCTCGTTTGTCACCTGTCCTCCACAGTCAGGGAGGCTCTCTAAAGCTCAAATGTGATCACATTGCTCAAGTAGCTTAAGTCCTTCAGTTGCTTCTAAGCACTCTCAGGATAAAGTCCATGCTCTCTAACATGATGCATGGGTCCTCTCCCAATCTGGCCCCTTCCTACCTCCATATTTTTCATCCTCCCTTGCCTTTCTCTCCCTCTCATCCAACTCCTATCCCCTTCCAGTTATTGCTCTAGTAATAGTGAACTATTTTCAGTTCACTGAAGACTCTGGGCTCTCACATCACTAGACTTTTGTATGTATTGATTTCCTTGCCCGAAATATTTATTTAACTATACAATTCATAATCTTTATTCATGTTTCAGGAAAGAGACCATTTCCTCTGGGCAGCATTCTCTGAATCCTGACCCAAACCTGCCTACATTGTGAAACTTTAGTTGTCTGTCTGCCTATGCTATCCCATACTACCTTAGTTACTAACAGTTCTTGTTGAAATTATGGATTGGACCATAATTAAATCTGAGAGATGTGCCTTGTTCTCACATTCATTGTAGCATCGAGATACTCCATTAATATTTCATGTATGTATGTATGAATAAATTAGAGAATGAATGATAAGATATGTAACATATTTCAGACACAAACAGATACTCACTATGGAGGAAAAACATTTAAGCATATGTATGTTTACAAGACATAAATTTACACTATAAGACATCCACCTTAATATGAATTTAATTCCTTTATTTATTTTTTATTTTTTATTTTTACTTTATTTTACTTTACAATACTGTATTGGTTTTGCCATACATTGACATGAATCCACCATGGGTGTACATGAGTTCCCAAACATGAACCCCCCTCCCACCTCGCACCCCGTATCATCTCTTTGGATCATCCCTGTGCACCAGCCCCAAGCATCCTGTATCCTGCATTGGGCATAGACTGGCGATTCGTTTCTTACATGATAGTATACATTTCAATGCCATTCTCCCAAATCATCCCACCCTCTCCCTCAGAGTCCAAAAGTCCGCTCTACACATCTGTGTCTCTTTTGCTGTCTCGCATACAGGGTCATCATTACCATCTTTCTAAATTCCATATATATGTGTTAGTATACTGTACTGGTGTTTTTCTTTCTGGCTTACTTCACTCTGTATAATCGGCTCCAGTTTCATCCATCTCAACGGAACTGATTCAAATGTATTCTTTTTAATGGCTGAGTAATACTCCATTGTGTATATGTACCACAGCTTTCTTATCCATTCATCTGCTGATGGACATCTAGTGTGGTTCCATGTCCTGGCTATTATAAACAGTGCTGTGATGAACACTGGGGTACATGTGTCTCTTTCTATTCTGGTTTCCTTGGTGTGTATGCCCAGCAGTGGGATTGCTGGGTCATAAGGCAGTTCTATTTGCAATTTTTTAAGGAATCTCCACACTGTTCTCCATAGTGGCTGTACTAGTTTGCATTCCCACCAGCAGTGTAGGAGGGTTCCCTTTTCTCCACACCCTCTCCAGCATTTATTGCTTGCAGACTTTTGGATCGCAGCCATTCTGACTGGTGTGAAGTGGCACCTCATTGTAATGTTCTCCTACAGTATGTTCTTTTAACCAGGTCTCCCTTATTCTCCATTGATTCTTTCTTCAAAACTCCACCCAACCACCTGAACACCACTTTTTCAGTGCCTGTACCATTATGAAAAATATCCTTTGAAGCTGGGGTACTGTATTTGAATAGAGGAGACTATTGTTACACGGATGCTATTAGATTCATTGAGAGGAGACATTTGCTCACCCTTGGTCAAGATGCTCCCAGAGTTTGACAGATATGGTCAAAGGAGTACCTGGCACTTTAAAAGGTCAGAGAAGTTAGGCATGACCAACTTCTTCACAGATGGCTGAGGCTGTCAACACTACTTGAAATAATCTATCCTGAAGATGCTGGAGATGAGTCAGCCTGCCTTAGCCCTGGAGAGTTCTGTGTTTTTGATGACTTGAGCATTACTCCCAGCCTCTGCTTGCCCCACACGTCTCCTGTAAAGACACTCATACAGCCATGTGGTGCCTCACCTAGAACTTTGCAGGAATCTCAATGGGATAAGCCTAACAAATAAACTCAACTTCTCAGTGTAAAGAAAGGTCATGAGAAAAGTCTGCCAGTGTTTTAAATCTTGGTTCTGCACACCTTCTCTTTAAACTTGGGCATGTCTTATAAATATATGTATGTATATATATATATATATATATATATATGTATATGTATATATATATATATATATATGTTTTTAATTGAAGGATAATTGCTTTACAGTATTGCATCAATCTGGCCCTGACCTATCTCCTTAGAGGGTTCTCTTGCTATGACCATGCTATCATCCCATCCCAGTGTCAGAAACAGCTTCTGCTTTTACTTTATTCTCTCTTTAAGACACATCAAACTATGACTCCCCCTTTCAAGGCACAACCCAAGTTTCTCTTCCTGAGAAGTCATTCCTGACTTTCTGAGCCAGCCTAAGTGCTTCCTTCTTTATAGTCCTAAAGAGTACACTCTAAGCCTGTATTGTCAACACAAATTTCTCCCAAGTGGGAGAATAGCACCATGGCTATTTCCATGTACCTTTGTATTTAAATGCTTAATAATTATTCTGGCATTGCAGTAGATATTCACTAAGTGATTATTAGGTAAATGATGTTTAATCCATTTTGAGTTTATTTTTGTGTATGGTGTTAGAAAGTGTTCTAGATTCATTCTTTTACAAGTGGTTGACCAGTTTTCCCAGCACCACTTGTTAAAGAGATTGTCTTTTCTCCATTGTATATTCTTGCCTCCTTTGTCAAAGATAAGGTGTCCATCAGTTCAGTTCAGTTCAGTTGCTCAGTCGTGTCCGACTCTTTGCCACCCCATGAATCGCAGCACACCAGGCCTCCCTGTCCATCACCAACTTCTGGAGTTCACTCAGACTCACATCCATCGAGTCCGTGATGCCATCCAGCCATCTCATCCTCTGTCGTCCCCTTCTCCTCCTGCCCCCAATCCCTCCCAGCATCAGAGTCTTTTCCAGTGAGTTAACTCTTTGCATGAGGTGGGCAAAGTACTGGGGTTTCAGCTTTAGCATCATTCCTTCCAAAGAAATCCCAGGGCTGATCGTCAGGATGGACTGGTTGGATCTACTTACAGTCCAAGAGACTCTCAAGAGTCTCCAACACCATAGTTCAAAAGCATCAATTCTTCGGCACTCAGCCTTCTTCACAGTCCACCTCTCACATCCATAAATAACCACAGGAAAAACCATAGCGTTGACTAGACGGACCTTAGTCGGCAAAGTAATGTCTCTGCTTTTGAATATGCTATCTTGGTTGGTCATAACTTTTCTTCCAAGGAGTAAGTATCTTTTAATTTCATGGCTGCTGTCACCATCTGCAGTGATTTTGGAGCCTGAAAAAATAAAGTCTGACACTGTTTCCACTGTTTCTGCATCTATTTCCCATGAAGTGATGGGACCGGATGCAATGATCTTTGTTTTCTGAATGTTGAGCTTTAAGCCAACTTTTTCACTCTCCTCTTTCATTTTCATCAGGAGGCTTTTTAGCTCCTCTTCACTTTCTGCCATAAGGGTGGTGTCATCTGCATATCTGAGGTTACTGATATTTCTCCCAGCATTGGATTTATCTCTGGGCTTTCTATTTTGTTCCATTGATCTATATTTCTGTGAATGATGAGGAATGGGTAGTCAGTTCAGTTCAGTCACTCAGTCGTGTCTGACTCTTTGTGATCCCATGGACTGCAGCACACCAGGCTTTCCTGTCCTTCACCAACTCCCAGAGTTTACCCATACTCATCTCCATTGAGTCAGTGATGCCATCCAACCATCTCATCATCTGTCGTCCCCTTCTCCTCCTGCCTTCAATCTTTCCCAGCATCAGGGTCTTTTCCAATGAGTCAGCTCTTCGCATCAGGTGGCCAAAGTATTGGAGTTTCAGCTTCAAAATCAGTCCTTCCAATGAACACTCAGGACTGATTTCCTTTAGGATCGACTGGTTGGATCTCCTTGCAGTCCAAGGGACTCAGGTATGCCATTATCAAAATCAGGGCATACTATCACAGTTGGAATTTGGTCCCAAGAATGATTTAGCACCAGTGTTGGGGAATTTGGGGAACTGGATCGCTTATCAAGAGAAAAAAGAACGAGTTATAAACTGAGTCTCTTAAAATGTGGGTCAAAAAAATTTAATAAAAAATTGGATCTGATGTTGATGTATCCCAATCCAACTAATGCTTTGCAAATATAGCCTATTACATAGGATTGTTCTAGATCCTGTGCAAATGTAGCAGTCAAATGACCCCAGAATGTGAACAACAACAACAAAATGAGAACAGGAGGATATCGAGGTCATTGAATGGAAACCACTCCATCTATATTTGTAAATTTTCTAAGTTCTTACTGAACATTCTTCCTCACCTCCTTTTCAACAAACTTTGGGTTGCACCTTTCTCCTCCATAAAGTATTTCCTAAAAGTGGGATGAATATAAAATTGCTCATAATTCTTTGCTATAAGAATCTTATATCCAGGTGACTGTTGAATCCATGATGGCCCTGGAAACCATGGCAAAGAGCAAACATTAGCTTCATGCAGTTACTGTCTCTTTTTTCCTTCAGTATTTAACACTATAAGATTAAGAGAAAATATGATATTATATGAAATGGACTAATTAATATCTAGAGCCAATAAGGATTTTAGTGCTAGGCCGCATCTTCCATGGACTTATCCCCAGAATCATAAAATGGGATGTGTGTGTGTGTGTGTGTGTGTGTGCGCGTGTGCTTATAATATACACTTAAGTAGCACATTCACTCTAGATGTGCATAGTCATGTGGAAATATCGAAGGACTGGCTGTGATTCAGGGGGCCTCGGCATGCATTCTAAAGCTACCACCAGGGCCTGATGCAAGATTAAGCTCTCTGGTTAAACACTGCCAGTCTTCTAGATCAGTAACTTTGCCACTTCTCTCTTATCATGAGTCTAAAGGTCTATTTGTTTCAGAATAAATGCATCACACATGCAAAATTATTTCTTTTTTCATCTAGTAAAAGTTATCATATCCATAAGCCTATGTGAAAAGACACGTTTTCTCTATAACATAAGCCCTTGTTGTTACTGGGCATCATCAAAATTCAGTTTTGGAGCCAAAATGATAGACTGGGGAAAGAGTGTTCAGTTTGATTAGCTTCTCTTAAACTCAAGAGGTTGCCACCTCCCCTAAAAAAAATCATTCATTCAATCAAGCATTTGATATGGGCATAAGTGAGAAATGCAATTTTATAAAGTCTTAAAAATCAGGTAGCATAAGAAGAAAGGTTTCACATTTCCAAATGTGAAAATAATCGGAATTTGAGGTAGTTCTAAAAGAAAAGAATTTTTTATTTTTTACAATGAATGTATAAAATGGAAGGCTTTGCAACTTGAACCATACCATTTTCTACTAAAAGGGATTAACTGATTACAGAACATTAATACAATCAGGTGACAGTTTTTGTAAGCATTGTTTCTTTAATTATTACTATATTATTTTCTATAATTTTTGAAGACTGTTGTCAATAAGCACTGGTGATCCTATTCTTACAGAGCAACATGAAACATAGAATTAATGTAGGTAGTTAATTACTTAGAAAAAATAAAACACCACCAATAAGTATGCATTGCTTAGACATGCTGGACTTCAATATTTGATATAAAAAAATTACATGTATTATTTATTTTTCTTTTACTAGTAACCCGGAAAGTAGACACTAGAATTTCAGCCATTTTGCAGATGAGCAAAATAAGTAGATTCTTAAATATTCTAAGATTGTTCAGCACATGCAGGAGGTAAGACTTGTCCAGAACTTTTGATTCTGAAGCCCAGGCATTTTCTGTTTTACGCAGTTTTTCAGAATATTTTATCCACATACTTCCATCAAGGAGCACATTTCCTTAGCATAAAATACTAGAAAATCCATTGTAAGTCATCTTTGGATGACAAGTCTTTAAGATATAATTAAATTGTGCTGTTTGTCTTCAATGATAGAAATAGTAGAATTGAAGACAGGTAAAGCTTTTTTTTTAATGTCTTCTGTTAATGTACAGTAAGTTAAAGCAAGTGGAAATGCACAATTTTACTCAAGCACTGGTTTTTCTATAATTTTATTTCACAAATATCCTGCTACCTAAAACCATTTCCTTGAGGCTCTCCTGTCTCCTGCTCTGAGTTGTATTCCTCAGTGATATGGCCAGCTAACTCCCCCTTCATGTTTCACACCCTTCCTGTTCTTAAACCAATCTTGTCTTTAGTAAGGTCCTGACAATGCCTAGTTGAGCAATCATAGAAATATAGCATCAAGTCATCCTTTTAGAGGGGAAATCGCATGTGTAGTTGACCTTAATCGACTTGTATTTAGACCAGCTTGGCATGTAGAAGCTGTGCCTCTTTGGACAAGTTATTTTCTACCATCCAATCTGTTTTCTTGTAATGTAACTCATATGTAAAGTTAAGAAGACATGACCCATCAAGTACTGAATACTGTTAGTTTTCTTCTCTAGGTCTTTTTGCCAAGATTTTCAAAGAAAATTACCATCAAACTTGATTGCCCCATAGTTACTCCTAAATGGTCTGCTTGTCTGTTCCTCAATGACCCACATTTGGGATCTGAAGAAGCCTCAATAGAATTCCAGAGCAGAACTCTTAATTTCTGCATGCAGTCTGTGCCTCACTCTCTCCTGAATAGCCTGGGTGTGTTCTGCCCCAGGACTGTGGCTCTGCTGCCTCTTTGTCCTTGGACCATATGTGGACCCTGAGGCAGAAACAATCTGAGAACCTGGTTTCTCTCAAAGGAAAGCTATATGATGGGAACATGATGAACAGGGGAGAGAGTTTCCTGCAGAGAGGTTAGACAAGGAGCAAGTTCACATTGGTAGTCATGGAAAGGAATTAAGATTTCATTGTGAAGGCAGCAGAGTCTGGGAAGCCGTGGTATGTAATTTGAGTCAGTTCACATAGAAGCTTTAAGCCTCAGTTTCCATATCGAGGAAGAGAGAGTCTGACACCCTAGCAACTTAACACACAAGGTGACTGTGACAATCACGTTGTCAGAGAATATACATGACAAGCCTTGACAACGTGTAAAGGCATATGAGCAAAATATCATAATGGCTGTGGACAACTCCCAGCAAAATATTATCACCATGAAAGCAGAGACAAAAGATGGACCCCTTGATTATTTGTCTTCATTTCACTTTCTTTTATATCACAGGATATTGGGAGGAATAGACGCCTGCCACTATGACACTCTAGCCATGGATGGTAGTTCAGTAGAGGGCAAATCCATCCAGGGCATACCAATGATTAGGGCTGGCGCTGGACACAGCAGCTGAGGGACTTTGTAACATTTGTAAAATGACCATGTCTCTGAAGCTAATAAAAGAAATTCCTTTTCTTTGCTGTCACCCCTAGGAAATAAGACTAAGGAGAATTTGCTTCATTAATATCTGTGGATTTCTCTCCAATTATTTATTCACTCATTCACATGTCCCTTCATTCCACAAACTTCACTGAGCACCTGACTGATGTTTCAAACCCTCTCATTTCTCATCTGTAAAAGGAAGACTAGTAATGGCAGGTAATACTTATATATACATTTAAGCATATTCTGAGAACTATACTAACAATTTGCTTGCATTATCTTGTTTAATATTTTCCAGTGTCCTCTGATGTGAATAGTCATTATAATTGCATACCTTTTACTCATGGAGGATTTCAAGGTCTTGGGCTGACCCAGGTCACATAGCAATTCCACTCCTGGGTATGTGTCCAGAGGAATAAAAACACTCATTTGAAGAGATACATGCACCCCTACATTCATAGCAGCACTATTTACATTAGCCTTGGAAGAAAAGTTATGACCAACCTAGATAGCATATTCAAAAGCAGAGACATTACTTTGCTGACTAAGGTCCGTCTAGTCAAGGCTACGGTTTTTCCAGTGGTCGTGTATGGATGTGAGAGTTGGACTGTGAAGAAAGGTGAGCACTGAAGAATTGATGCTTTTGAACTGTGGTGTTGGAGAAGACTCTTGAGAGTCCCTTGGACTGCAAGGAGATCCAACCAGTCCATTCTGAAGGAGATCAGCCCTGGGATTTCTTTGGAAGGAATGATGCTAAAGCTGAAACTCCAGTACTTTGGCCACCTCATGCAAAGAGTTGACTCATTGGAAAAGACTCTGATGCTGGGAGGGATTGGGGGCAGGAGGAGAAGGGGACGACAGAGGATGAGATGGCTGGATGGCATCATGCACTCGATGAATGTGAGTCTGAGTGAACTCTGGGAGTTGGTGATGGACAGGGAGGCCTGGCATGCTGTGATTCATGGGGTCATGAAGAGTTGGACACGACTGAGCTACTGAACTGAACTGAAGACATGGAAGCAAACTAAATGTCCATTAACAAATGAATCAATAAAAAAGCTATGGAATGTTACTCAGCCATACAAAATATTGAAATTTTGAATTTTCAGCAACATGGGTAGACTTGCAGGGTATTATGCTGAAGTGAAATAAGTCAAACAAAGAAAGACAAATATGGTATGGTATCACTTATATGTGGAATCTAAAGAAATAAAATGAACTAGTAAATGCAATGAAAAAGAAACAGACACATTTATAGAGAACAAATTAGTGGTTACTAGTGGGGAGAGGATACTGTAAGGGCAGGAGATTAATAGGTAAAAAATTATCCTGTATAAAATAAACTATAAGGAAATAAATTAAAAATAAGCTTCAAGGATATACTGTATACCACAAGGAAGTAGCCAATAGTTTATAATAACTATAAATGGAGTATAATCTTTAAAAATTGTGAATCACTATATTGTACACCTGTAACATATAATATTGTGCATCAACTATACTTCAATAAGAAAAAAAATGTAAAACATGAGTGGACATACGCACTAAATAAATAAATGGCATCAGAACTGAACTTGAGCTCAGCTCTCTTTGACTTAAAAGCCAAATTACAAGCATCACGTGGTCATCAACCACAGTTCAAGTGAGGATGAAAGTTGAGCATTGTTCTGAAAGGGGTCAGATATCTTAGCACTGTCCAGCCTCGAAAGGTTGTTGGATGGTGTCTTTTTCCTTCAGTCTTTTCTTCGTTCTTACGGTCAAAGGCAAGCAGTCTAGCTTGCTAGGTAATGTTTCCATGGAAAAAGAACATTGAATAGACAAACTGTAGGGAGAAATTGCACCCACTCCAGTATTCTTGCCTGGAAAATCCCATGGACAGAGGAGCCTGCTGGACTACTGTTCATGGGCTCGCAAAGTCGGACATGACTGAAGTGACTTAGTACATAAGTAGATATGACAGCTCCCAGTTCCATGATATCCCGTTAGTTTGGCTTGAATTCGCAAATGTCCGGTAGTACAGCACTGGCTAGCAGGCTTTGGGGCCAGGCTGAACTGTAGAATTCTGGCTTCCATATATTACTAGTTGTATGAAATTTCTTATTTAAATTCTCCATACTAGGGATACTAATATGAGTATTTCTCTCATAGAGTTGTTACAGGAATTCAATTTCTTAATATGGCGATGAATACATAGCTAGTTCTCATTAAATATTAACTATCAACATAGCTGTTATTTATGTAATACAAATGCTGTTCTAGCAGTACTGGTCTCAGGTTGGAAAGCAACATATGACTTCTTCTGTCTGCTGCCTTTACTCATGGTCGGTCCTCAATGCCATAAATGTGAACTCTATTACTATTCTTCTGTAAGCTCAAACTCGCATGCTCCCCAGCCATGTGATAAACGGTCATTCAATAAACATTGACTCTACAGACCAGAGTACATGACAGGTGCTAGAAGACAGATCTCTGCTTTCAAGAGGTGCAATGTTTAATGAATTCTGGGTGACCATTTAGCGATTTGTCAAGTCTTCTGTGAAGGGAATTGCGACATTGAGTGGCACTCGCGGTATCTGACTTTCAGCCCCTATGTTAAAGAATCTGCTTTCTATCTTTCTTTAGCTCAGAACTCTCTGACAGGTTGGGTCAGGCATACAAAAATGAAAGCTTTTCTTATTGCCACTGAGAGGCAACTTGGTCAGTTGGGAAGAGATCTGGTTTGGGGGGTTAGCGATCTGAGTTCAAATCTTGGCTTTTGAGGAGCTTTGACCTTGGGCCAATTCCTTCACTTCCTTGAGCTTTTATCTTCTAGGAAGGGGAAACTTTGTAGAATTAGGAAACATTTTAACTAAAAGAGATTTTATATAGCTAAGTCAAGACATATGCAAAGCCCCAGCAGAGTTCCTGGCACAGAGTGGGGGCTTAGCCAATGCCAGATGTGGGGGTCGCAGCCGGGTTGGGCAGCAGCAGACAGTAACAGTCACACCAGCCAGAGGAGTGGCCTTGGCCACAGCAGCAGATGTGGTGGCAACTTTCTTCCTCTCTTTGTTTGTTCAGATGGAGCCTTTATAATGGTAATGGATCACTTTAAAATGCAAAGTCCATTCTAGTGATAAAGAAAAGTGATAGCGGATTTCCCTGTAATTAATGGCATTTTTAAACATTGCAGTCTGATTATAAATAGAATATAAGATGCCTTCTGTGGTGAGTAACATGTCTTTCTAGTTTTCTAGATTTATGAATTTAGTCCGTATCAAATTAATTATTGTGGGTGTATTACATGGATGTGAAACATCTGGAATAATAGGCCTTTATTGTTAATAGACCTCTCAGGAGCTCATGACAAACATCCTTATAATAGCAACATATGCTGCGAGTTTAATGAGAACCATCACTGACAATTAATGGTTCTTGTGCTTTCAGTAAATTACACATTTTCAAATTTTATATTCTTTATTTTCATCTTTATGGTTTCAGTTTGTGACTTGTGTGAAATTAAACCCAAAGCTCCTTATAGAGGAAGAAAATATTTATTGAATGTACACTGTGTGCCAAGCTTAGTGTTATATATGTGAGTATATATGAACATGTAATTATTTTTGAATTACAAAGTAATTAGACATTGCTTTATGTACAAACAAGAAAACTTGAGATATAGTGAGACTCATGATTTATCAATGTGAGTGTCCATACTAGAATTAAAGGTTGAGTGTGCTCTTACATTCAATAGAAGAAAAGAAATAAGAGTATTGCAAAAAAAAAAAAAAGGCTCTCCTTTTTATCAGTCAAATTTCTGCTTGCAATAGACTCTTCAACTTCACATATAATAACCTTCTAGTGGTCCCTGGTCATATTGGGCTTAGGCATTGTGCAAAAGGGATTTATAAAGAAATCTGTGAATGTAATGTCCTGATATAATTTTGAAGCCTAGTCTGTATATAATGCAAGGCCAAGAGCTATGGATATGTCTGGAAAAAGAATACACCCTGCTTCCTTGTCTCTTGATGAAGGAAAAGGACTTTTTATTGGGGACCACCTACGAAAAGCTCTATCTTGGTATTGAATAGCCTGATGCTCTGAAGTGGAAAGTTCTGCCTGGACCCTAGATATCATACTGCTATTCTTCCGCATCTGTAAATTTCATCTATCATAAAATTTTCAGATATATAAAGGAAACATCATTGATACATTTTAGACAAACAACATGGAATTTTTTTAAGGACAATAGAAAATGTGATATAGCAGACAAACCTGAAAATATGATTAGGAAAAGGAAAATAAATGATAGACCTATCATTAGAGCTAGAAACGAGAAATAGACCCCTTCATGTTTTATTAATCTGAATTTAGTCATAATTGCCCTTATTGATATGGAGGTAAAATTCTTACCACAGTATCCAATTTTATTATGTCCAGGGCATTCATATTATTTGAAATTATCCTGTTTAACTGTTTGAATCTTGAGTATGACTTTCTCCCCTCACATGAATATGAGTTTCATAAAAGTAGATACCTTTTCTGCTTTGTTTTCCGCTCCAGACCAAAGGCACGTAGTTGGCACTCAACAAATATTTATTGAATGAATGGCTATCTTTCAAGGTGAAATCAGGTATTCACTCGCTATACCATCATTTAAGGAGTGCATACTGTGTGCCAGAGTAGATATATATACATAATACATGTACATACATGCGCAACAATGAGGCAAAGTCGCCTAACAGGTTAAGTTTGTAAACTCAGAATAGTATCTGAACCATTTGTTACATAAACTCAGAATTTTCACAACTTTTCTGAGCCTCCTTTATTTCATCTCTACACCATCGATGACCTATGCCAGCTCCATCCTGCCCGATAGCTGCATGCCCTCTGCCATGCCTGCCTGACTTACCCCTGGGCTCCCGTGAACCTGACCTGATAGAAGTGATTCTCTCTTACTGTATGTAACAAGGCATCTAGATATAGTCTGTGGATTACACACCACATGCTCAAGTGAATGGCTAAGAGCAAAGCTGGGCACTTTCAGGACCCCTAGCCCACTACCCAGGGGACAGCGTTTATATAGGCTGCTGTCAGACTCTTAGGTTCTGTCTCCAGTCCCCACCGGGAAAGGACCCTGGAACTCAAGACTCTGGCCTGTGAGGGGACTGGAGGCCTCCCCTTGGTCCTGTCAACCCCTTCCCTGGAGGCTGGGCCCTACTTGCTGCTTTCCAGTTATAATCTCAGGATCTCCCAATCCCCTGGCTTGGCCAAATCTCAGATACCCTCAACTTCCATCATCTGACACTTTACATCTGATACATTAGATTGCAACATCTCAAGTCAAAATCAAGTTCTTTCCTCAACTTTCTCAATCTACCAGACTGAATAGTTGAGCCCTCTGTAGCTGTACGGTACTTACTACTGATTCAGGGCTCTGACAAGTGTAAAATGTGGATATAAAAGTATGCAGCTTTGGGTTTGTGTGTATTCAGATCAAATCCAACAGGAGGCACTGAACATACTTGCAAAATAAACTCCCCTGGATATATAAAGAGAGTAATTTTCGAGGTCAATTGCAAACAGTATCTGTTAATCATGAAATATAAGTGCATTCACACATCAAGTGACTATTTTCTGCTTTTATAACCTAAGCTAAATACAATAAACTGAAGACAGATCCTCACTAATCATAGAAATTATCCCGTACTGAAATTTAGCAAAAGATATTCTTACAGATCAAGACTGGAGCTACATTATAAATTTGGTCTGGTTTCCATACAATTGGGTCCAGAGACTTTAAAAGTTGGGATGGTAAAGATGTCCAATATAATATAAAGTTTCATAAATCTGCGGTCACTTTCCAGACAACTTTCCAAAATAAAAGAGAGTATGACTATTAGAATGAATATATTATATTTGGCTTGCTATTTATTGAGTGAATAAATCCTTGATAAGTATCTTCAGCCCAGCATCATACCTGGCACCTGCAAGTACCCAGTAAACATGGGTTGAATGGAAGAATGTCAGCTGCTAACCTTTTTCCTCATGGGTCATGGGAGCTGAGAAAGACCAAGGTCAGAAATAATGAGACTTCACAACCTCATGGCCACGGTGAGAATTATGGGAGTGCTTTAGAAGTGAGTTATTTGAAGCTCAGTAGGGAAAGATTCTTCATCCTCCCAGATCTCTGCTGTCACTTTACAAAGAGAAATAGACTTATCTTGATGACAAGGGACATTTGGGGATAAAGATGCCAAATATGGCCTGAGTCTGGAGCTCTCAGAGGGCAGTGGGTGAAGCAATTTGAATAACAGAAGAGTCAGTCTTTAGAATCCTCCGCTGAGGCTCAAAGAGATGTGTAAAGCACTTGGGATTTGATTTTACTTTTCAGGATTTTCTATTTTGTTCTTATATTTGCTGTCACTGGGCAGAACAGGGAGCAAACCCAGTAGAGTGAGGTTGCATAGTTTTGCCTTTTTTTTTTAAGAGGAAAGAGAGAAGGTCATGGGAAGGCTTGTGAGAAAGATGCCTTTTTTTCTGATAAAAATATCATACAATATTACAATATTTTTAAATGGAATGTAAAACCAGCTCATCTTCCCTGGAGAATTTTTAATGTACAAAGAATCTGAAGATTTTCTCTAAGTATCTAAGGAAGGGAGTGAGCCAATTTTGTAATCTATGAAAATTATTCATCTTCTTATTCCCCTCTGTCCTTAAAATAGGTAGTCCATTAAAAAAAAATGATCAATGACACAGCCTTTGCCCTTTAAAGAAAGTGGGAAAAAAGACATTTATCATATGTCTACCACCTGTCCAAGTCTCTGATAAACATAGTCCTACCTCACTTAGTACTCATAGCAACCTTATGAGGCAGATGTAATTATCCTTGTTTTACAAATTGTGAAACTGAGATTCTGAAGGTTGAAGATGCTTGTCTTTCGCCTTTGTCTATCCCTTATCACTTACCATGAACACTGACTCTCCTGTAAGTTTCTCCACCCTTACCTGAGAAGGCTAACCCTTCCCTCCTCTGTGCCAGAGCTGTATTCTGCACATGATTTTAATGTTATATCTCTGCATTTGAATTAATTTCTTTTCAGGTTTTGTTCCCCTTTACTAGAGTAGAAGTCTCTAGATAGTCAGGATTGGGGTTTTTCATCTCTATATTCTTTGTACCGACCACAGAAATGTTTCATTTTTGAAGTAAATGCCACATTAACTAGTTAGGCATAGAATCAGAATTTAAATTTAACATCTTTTTGATTCTGAAAGCTCATGTGTTTTTCATTATACCATGATGTCAAAACTTGAAGACAGACAGAAAGATTAATGCAGTTGTGTTATTAAGTCATACACTTAAGTAATACTATTATATCCCATTTACATATTTAATATAATTATAGCAGGGTTAAGGAATAGATAGGCAATTCATAGGTAATGCAAATTCAGAAAATGTGAAACCCAAGGAGCGTGTACAACTCAAATGATAAATCTAAGAATGTTCATTTTATTTTACCAATTTATTGTTATTTTTATTATCATTATGTAACAATGACAAGATAGGCCCTGTAGGAGGTAAAAAGGTAAGGTGACAAGAACAGGAAGCCTGCCCTTCCTAAACTGCGGGTACCACGCACATGCTTCAGTATATTTTGTTGTGAGTTATCTCTCTGAGCTGTACTTTTTGAACATCTAAATTGGTGCTAATTGTACCACTTAGGATCATTATAAAAATTAAAACAGAGAACGCATGCTGTTGGCCTAGTGCCTAACATAGATGAAGACAAATCAGTCCATGTTCCTCCTCAACTTAAAAGTAGGTATGAATATGGATGTGAAGGAAGACTTAAAGTGGAAGTTCCCAGTGGGGGAGAGAGGGAGGTTTGTTTCTCCAGGGGACTTCTGGCAATTTCTGGAGATGTTTTTAGTTATTGCAACCGGAGCTGTTCTACTGGTATCTGATGAACAGAAGCCAAGAATGTCGTTAAACATCCACTAATGCACAGTGAAGTCAGTCCCACAGCAGAGAATTATCAAATTATCTGGCCCAAGATGTCATGGGCTGTACATGTGGATAGGGGCTGTGCTTTTCTTAGTAGCTCAGTCATGTCTGACTCTTTTGTGACCTCATGGACTATAGCTCATCAGGCTCTTCTCTGTCCATGGGATTTTTAAGGAAATAATACTGGAGTGGGCTGCCATTTCGTCTTCCAGGAGATCTACCCAAGCCAGGGATTGAAGCTGTGTCTCGCTGGATGCTTTACACACTGAGCCACTGGGGAGGCTCTGGATACAGACAAATGCAGATATAAAAAGAAGGAAGAGTCACAAGTATGAGGTCTATTTTTGTGAGAATGTAGAGGTAGAAGAGAGATGATTCCTCATCCTAATCTGAGGAGAACTTATAGAAGAGTTGACTTATCTAGGCTTTAGGGTGTAGCCAGGCAGAGAGAGAGAAAATGGGATTCTAGGAGGAGTTTGATTAATGGTAAAAATAGTGTTTGGGGGATTAGAGTCGACAAAAGCGTTTTCCAATCATCTGATGAAATCTGAAAGAATAAGTGGAGAACTTAGCAGAAGTATATAGTAAGGATGATGGCACAGGAGTCAGTCTGTGTGTGGAGGATTACAACTGAGGACCATTAGAGAAAAAGGACCAGGAGCATTGCCAGGGAGTGTGTAAAGAGACGTAAAGAGCGTACACTGTTTTCCTTCACTTTTGAAAAAGAAAAGGGCATTTAAAATATCAAATGTCCCATGGCTACCAGGGAGGGGCTTATCTAGGCAATGGAAATAAAAACACAAATAAAGCACAGTTCCTAAGTTCACAAGAGAAAACTTGAAAATTCTGGCAGTAAAATGTATCGAAGGTGGGACGAATTAAGAGTAGCACCGAAACATATACATTACCATATGCAAAATTGATTGTCAGTGGAAATTTGCTCTGTGTGGTAGGGAGTTCAAACCTGGTGCTCTGTGACAAGCTAGAGCGGTGGGATGGGCTGGGAGGTGGGAAGGATGCCACATAAATATACCTATGGCTGATTCATGCTGATGTATGGTAGAAAACAATGCAATGCTGTAACACAATTATCTTCCAATTAAAAATAAATAAATTTTCAAAATATATAGATTGAATATGGAGAAGGCAATGGCAACCCACTCCAGTTCTCTTGCCTGGAAAATCCCATGGACGGAGGAGCCTGGTAGACTAAAGTCCATAGGGTTGCTAGGATTCGGACGCAAATGAGTGAATGCATTTTCACTTTTCACTTTCATGCATTGGAGAAGGCAATGGCAACCCACTCCAGTGTTCTTGCCTGGAGAATCCCAGGGACAGGGGAGCCTGGTGGGCTGCCATCTATGGGGTCGCACAGACGGACACAACTGAAGCGACTTAGCAGCAGCAGCACAGATTGAATAAAAAACAAGTGGGAGATTAAGTATGAAAAAGAATTCATCTCTGGCATTAAAGAAAATTACAATCTGATTCATTTGTAATTGCCACACTCAAAACTGGACTTTAGATGCTGGATAACTGTTAATATACCCAAACTAGGTCACTGATTTTCTATGTTAACCTAGGTGATGTCCTTAGCCTCTCAGATTTTCATTTAGTCGTTTGTGAAATGTAATGACTCCTGTGAGTAGAGCAACGCTATTACTTGATAATCAGTATGTATAAATTCATGCATATACATAGAAGGAATCATTATTTTTTCTATATTCTAAACTTATAGTTGCATTTATAAGGGAAGCCCTTTATTTTTAAGTTATTTCAATGATATTTTAAACTACTTAGCTGTTTTTAATCCATGGCTAAAAAACCAATACCAAAAGTTAAACTGAAATGAGATTAATATGATTTTGATATCCATATCTAGTCATTATTAATTTAAATAATTTAATAAGTAGCAATTAGCTTTGTAGTACCTCAGAAATCAGAAGATTAAAGTCTAATCTTTGGCCTGAAGGAGATTATAATCTAAAATGGTAAAAGGGATATCTCTTTGACAAACGTATCACTAGCATACCTAGATGTAAGTAATAACACATTTCTGTTATATAGGTAATACTGTTATATATTTTATCTCATTTGCTAATTACAGCTATCCTGTGAGGAAGGATTTATGGTATTACTATTATTTTTGTTATTATTATTCCCATTTTATGGTTGAACAAACAGGATCAAGGATTATCCTGGTTTCTGAGTAAATGAAATTGAATAAGACAAAATTGCTCTTTCTAAAAGTTTCTAATCTATCAAGGAGGCAAAATTCCCAAGAACCAGGAAAAAAAAAAGTACTTTTGTTATTATCAACTTCACAATGGTTGAAATATCCAGGTTTGTAACAATCAATGTTAATTGTTGGCACAATCATGACTGTGGAGAAGCTGAGTTCTGGAACTGCTGGTAGCTATGTGACCTACTAGCTTTTGTGGCATATAAACTTGAATATATGTAGCGTTTCATAAGTAAAATCAACAAATGATAAATATGAAAGAAAAAGACCCCAGAGATCATATAATTCATTTGTCTCTATTTTGAGGAGACAGACTGTCAGAAGGAGGCCACGTGATTTTTGTGGGCGTCGATCTTGTGACCAGGCGCATGGCAACACAAGATAACCCCAGCGGAGCATATGCTTCAGGGGAGCGGCATTCTTTTCTCTCTGACAGCATTCTGAGCAGTTACTTCCACATCTTCTCTGTGCTGGGAAAAGACCTACTCAAACAGTGAGGGCATCTTTTATTCATGAGTTTTATACCATGAGGCAGCAGGAAAAATGCCACTTGTGGCAAAAAATGGCAGCCCCGTCATGAATGATTCTGGTTCTCCAGGTATCCATCCACAGTATGTTTGGAAATAAGATGGGACCCTCTGGAATGTATAAAGCCCCTGATTTCTTGGGTAACTTAAGGTATGATTATGGTGGAGGGAGTGGTCGTCTACCAGCGGTCCCCAACATCTTTGGCACCGGGGACCAGTTTCCTAAGGCAGTTTTCACGGAGACTGGGCTGGAGATGGGCATGGGTCAGGCGGTAATGCCGGCAGTGGGAAGTCACAGGGGAAGTTTGCTTGCACAGCTGCCACTCACCTCCTGCTGCGTCCGCCTTCCATCACAGGACAGGGACCTGTACCAGTTTGCAGCCTGGAAGTTAAGAACCCCTGCTCTAAGCCAAGGAGAACTGGAATAATTAACTTAAATAGCAAGAGTAACTGTTCAGTTCAGTTCAGTTCAATTGCTCAGTCATGTCCAACTTTTTGTGACCTCATGGACTGCAGCACGCCAGGCCTCCCTGTCCATCACCAACTCCCAGAGTTTACTCAAACTCGTGTCGATTGAGTCAGTAATGCCATCCAGCCATCTCATCCTCTGTCGTCCCCTTCTCTTCCTGCCTTTAATCTTTCCCAACATCAGGGTCTTTTCAAATGAGTCACTTCTTCACATGAGGTAGCCAAAGTATTGGAGATTCAGCTTCAGTGTCAATCCTTCCAATGAATATTAGGACTGATTTCCTTTAGGATGGACTGGTTGGATCTCCTTACAGTCCAAGGGACTCTCAAAAGTCTTCTCCAACACTGCAGTTCAAAAGCATCAATTCTTTGGTGCTCAGCTTTCTTTATAGTCCAACTCTCACATCCATACATGACCACTGGAAAAACCATAACCTTGACTAGACAGACCTTTGCTGGCAAAGTAATATCTTTGCTTTTTAATATGCTGTCTAGGTTGGTCATAACTTTTCTTCCAAGGAAGAATAAAGTAAATGTTAACTTATTTATATTCCAAGAAGATAAGAATACAGTGTCAGTGGACAAAATAAGAATAGTAACTACCATTTCCTGAACTTCTACTATGCTGCTAGGAGACTTCTAAGCAGTGTTTTATAGATTTTTCTCTTTCAACCCTCAGAATAGACACACAATGGAGGTATTTTTATCTTCATGATATAGATAAAGAAAGAGAGATTGAGGCACGAAATGAATTCCCTTACACTCCAGCTAGTAAGTAGCATATTCTGAATTTTAACACTGTGGCTTCCCTGATGGCTCAGACACTAAAGAATCTGCCTGGAATGTGGGAGATCTGGGTTTGATCCCTGGGTCAAAATGATCCCCTGGAAAGAGAAATGGTTACCCACTCCAGTATTCTTGCCCAGAGAATCCATGGACAGAGGAGCCTGGCAGGCCACAGTCCACAGGGTCACAAAGAGTTGGACACAACTGAGCAACTAACACACACTATTCTCCTGGATAGTCCTGCGCATTCATACATCATTGCAGTGTCCTCCTACTTTCCCTTGCTGGATTTCTTGGTAGAAGAGGCTCCTGCTGTAGTGGAGGCACAGACATGTTGTGGCTGGAGTGACTATTGCTGCTGCTGCTAAGTCGCTTCAGTCGTGTCCGACTCTGTGCGACCCCACAGACGGCAGCCCACCAGGCTCCCCCATCCCTGGGATTCTCCAGGCAAGAACACTGGAGTGGGTTGCCATTTCCTTCTCCAATGCATGAAAGTGAAAAGTGCAAGTGAAGTCGCTCTGTCGTGTCCGACTCTTAGCGACCCCATGGACTGCAGCCCGCCAGGCTCCTCCATCCATGGGATTTTCCAGGCAAGAGTACTGGGGTGGGTGCCATTGCCTTTGGGTAAACTGAGTGAGAAGGAGAAAACGGTAGTATGCAAAAGCGACTACAGCATAAGCGACCATAGGCGTGACCATAGTTTAACATCATTATTTTTGAAAGAGTGTGTGATTTGTATTAAAGGAGACTGACATTCACTGGGGACCCAGTATATTTTAAGGTATGTTCATGGGTGGTTGTTTTACCTTCATTTAGATGAGAAAACTGAGACTGTGAAATTCCAAGAGGGCTGGCTAAGGTTACTCAGGGAACAGGGGTTCAAGCAAAAGTCCAGCTTTAAAGTCTTCACTGTTTTCTTAAACTGCATTACCTTCAGCAGAGAAAAAGAAAAAAGACAGCCTAGAAATGAAAAATACAGGTTAGTTGTATTTTGCTTGGATGGAAGAAAGAATTTTGGCCAGTTGGACTCATTTAATAACGGAAGGACCACCTTCAACACTATGAGCTCTGTGTCCTTGAAGACATTCAAGTTGAAACTGAGAGATTATATATGAAGGAAGTGCTATAGAAGCAATTCTTACCCTTGGTGAATTGTTGAGATAAAAAATTTTCCATTTCCTTCCATGTCTTAAGGCTGTTCTAGGAGCCTATGGCTAATTTGGATGGGTGATAATACCAAGCAGTTTCCAAAGAGAACCACATTGCCATTTCTGTTGTTAAGAGGATTGATACACTTGGAATGAAGTGTCATTGATGTTGGGCAGTTGTAATTATTCAGAACTGTATGCATACTGGTTTTGCACATCTTGCACTACTAAGTGGGCTTCCCTGGTGGCTCAGAGGTTAAAGCATCTGCCTGGAATGTGGGAGACCCAGGTTCGATCCCTGGGTTGGGAAGATCGCCTGGAGAAGGCAATGGCACCCCACTCCAGTACTCTTGCCTGGAGAATCCCATGGAGGGAGGAGCCTGGTAGGCTACAGTCCATGGGGTAGCAAAGAGTTGGACACGATTGAGTGACTTCACTTTTACTTTCACACTACTAAGTAGGGCAAACAGATAAGGGCACTATACTTCAAAGGACAGATTGGTTAGGGATTTCTTCTATCTGCTGGTCTTATCAGTGGTTGCAAAACTATAAACAGGACCAGTCTAAAGTCAGACATAGAGAAAGATATAGAGATGGTATGTCAAAGTATATTACATGGAGCAATATCAGGTTTGGAAGGAGACTGAAATCTGGAGTCAAAGCATCATAAGAGATGTCCGATAACACAGAATCCAGGCCATGATCAGAAATCAGAATAGATGTGAATTGATGAGTACAACTCAATTTAAAAAAAATGCATTGACTGCATCTGATGTGTTGAACACCACGTTAGGTGCTTGGGAAATATGGAGATTACAAAGATAAATTTCAAATGAATTTGTCCTCAAAGAACTAGTAATCTAGAGAAAAGATATCCAAATAAAATAGTTTAAATAGATTGCAATAAATAGCATACTACTATATGTAGTCTGTTAACAGTTTGCTTTTTCATTCAACATTATGTTGCTAAAATTTATCCTTGATGTTATGTGTAGAGTTTATTTAGTTTCACTATTAAGTCATTATATATCATATCATTATGTTGCATGTTAAAATATCCAAATTCATACAAAGTAAATGGTACATTGCTAAAGAATAAAAGCACATATATTTATAGTAATAAAATGTGGATGACTAGAAACACAATTTCAGGCTAGTGATACCTCTGGGATAAAATTAAAAGATAGTCCAAGGATGAAACACATAGATTGATGTAATAATAGCAGTAATGTTCTAGTAATTAAGTATAGTTGTGGGTTCATGGCTATTTATCATAATGCTTCAAAAATACACATTTATATATATATATATATATATATATACATTCACATATGTATACAGACATATATATCCATAGATTTGATGCATTATTTATATTTTTGATATATAAAAGGCACTTTAAATTTAAAAATGTTGAAATCTATAATGTAGTATAGAGACATACACACATGGAATACAGTGGCCCAAGAAAAGAAAGTGGAATCACTCATCTTGGCTGGGTGGATAACAGATGGCATTTTTTAGAAGGAAAATATAGAGTATGCTCTATCTCAGGCAAGTGGTTTTCTGAAAAATGCATAAATATTTACCTCATTCAGAAAGAAAGGGCATGTCAGGCAGAAGAAAAGCTTTTAGAAAACCCGAACTTCTTCCCTTCGGCTTTCCAGGTGGCACAGTGGTAAAGAGAATATGCTTACCAATGCAAGAGACACGGGTTCAATCCCTGGGTCATGAAGATCCCCTGGAGTAGGAAATGGCAACTCAACCCCATATTCTTGCCTGCCCTGGAGTCTCCCTGTATATTTCTCTTATCATATGTACTATTCTCTATATCCCTAACCACACGATATGTGTATGTAACAATATATAAACGTTAAATAAATGAACACATTCAGGATAGACTGTCATATATAAAGGTGGGTGCATATGTGGCACTTGTAGGAGAAAAAAAGAGAAGCAGAAAGGCGCTGTCTCAGAAGATTTGATGGGCATGCCAAGGATTTTAGGAACGTAGTAAGGTGTTTAAGTAGAGGAATCATAAATTTTGATTGGAATGGTAGATTAAATGAGGCTCCAGTGAGAAAGATTGCTTAAAGGTGGGGTGTGAAAACCTTTGTAGGAAACAGGAAGGACCTTTAGGAGATGGTGATCTAGTCCCATCTGGAAATGATAAAGTAGAGTTGGGAAAACAACCATGGGGATGGCTGCTACTGGAGTTGGTTGATTTCCTTCTCCAGGGGATCTTCCCAGCCCAGGAATCAAACCTGGCACCTCCTGCCTCTCCTGCATTGGCAGGTGGGTCCTCTACCATTGGATCCACATATCTTGGCCCAATTTTTTAACAAAGATTATATTTTTCTTTCTTTCAGTTTCTTGGATTTTAGCTTGGCTGGATATACAGTAGTTGTTTGGGCAATATATTTTAGAAGGATTTATAAAAATATAAATAATTTTCTGGGGGTGACAAAGTGTGTTTGATGGTTTTAGGGCTGAAATTCAGAGTCGGTTTGCTATTTGCATACAGCATAAAGTAATAGTCCCCCTTTTCTTACTCATTATAAAAGATCCTGATGCTGGGAAAGATTAAAAGCAGGAGGAGAAGGGGACGAGAGAGGATGAGATGGTTGGGTGGCATCACTGACGTGATAGACATGAGCTTGAGCAAGCTCCAGGAATTAGTGATGGGTAGGGAAGCCTGGTGTGCTGCTGCTGCTCATGGGGTTGCAAAGAGTTGGACATGGCTGAGCAACTGATCAGAACAGTCCCCCAAAATAACTCTGAAGGCATGAACTGAACTTCTCTGCTCTCTCTTTTTCACCTTTGGCACAACACCAGTGCACGTTTATTTATTTGTGCCATAAATATTTGACACCTGTTCTGATGGGTGCTGTGGGGGGCTGCCCTTTTCCTCCTATCATTATAGAGGCGCACAGCCCCCCAAGTATTGGGAATGGTGGCAGCTGATGGCTCTCAACTGACTTCTTCTCTGGAAACTGCCTGTAGCTCAAGAAAGTGGCTTTGCTCAGCTCACATCCATTCCCAGGGAAGAACTTACCTTACTGACTGGCCAGTGAGTTGGTTAAATACATTCATTTCTCTCAAAGTGGGACAACTCTGAAGGAGCATTCTAATTCCAGAATCCACCATGCAGTGGAAGGAGGCCCTTAGTACAACTGCGTCGTAATTCCACTCCATTCTCAGCTCTATGCGACTTTGCTTGCCTCTAGGTATCGATCACTTATAAGTTTCCTGTACATGAACTCTCATCTCAGAGTGTGTTTCTCATGTAGCTCAAACCAAGTTTCCTGTCAAGTGTCTGGCGTAGGGGATGTCATAATTTTATAGATACTGAATGGATACAATGTAAAAGTTAAAGCAAAGGTGATATTTAAAAGTGTCTGAAGGTATTTGACCACTGTTGAATGGTAGATTGGTGCCCTTGAAAAGCTAACACCCAAGAAGTTGCATGATGACATAACAATCTTTTGAAACCACTAGAGTGGTACAGTGTTAACTCCTAAACAACAAAGATGTGATGTGGAGCCTGACAACATTTTCAGTCCACAGATATAAGTGAAGTCTTAGTTATCACGCTATGGAGGATTTACTGTGCCTCGAAGCTTTAATCTTAGAGAACATTGATTTACTCTCCAAAAAATGTAGGGGTTCTGCTGACATCCAGACTGAGGGGAGTTTAAATTTGTATGAAGACGTTCTGTCTTTCCTGCTCGTATACAAGGCAATAAAGGAAGGGAATATATTAAAGGATGGCCAGGTTTCAGGTTTGCAAAGTATAAAGGTCACTTGTTTTCATATAACAGGCCACAAAGCAAAATTAAATACAGAATCCCATTTTCTGGCCAAACTGTGTGGGCTTTGGCAACCTAAACCACGGGGCAACTTTCTCTCACAGAGAAGTCAATTGAAACTTAAATGACAACACAAATCAGATGCTGATTAAAAATTTAAAAATAAATGCAATATTTGAAACTGCCCTGCACCAGCAACATATACACATCCACTGACATTTGGAAATAACAAAAATGAAGAGTTTTCCTAGTTTCTCTTTTGTTCGTGATTTAAAATGTCAAAGGAGTAAATGAAGCTTAGCTCGTAACAATGGGGACTGTTATATAGCTGAATATAAAGGATGCTATTTTTTGGCATAAGTGGAAAACCAAAACAATGCAAAATATATGAAAGTGTATACTTTATTAAAGACAGACTTGGATTACTACTCCCCGTGTCCATTAACTAGATGAATGTACTTGGTTGAATTGCTCAATTTAATCTCAGTTTTCTCATCTGTAAAATGGGAATCTCAGTTCAGTCACTAAGTCGTATCTGATTCTTTCCTTCCTCATGGACTGTAGCACACCAGGCTTCCCTGTCCATCACCAAATCCTGGAGTCTGTTCAAACTCATGTCCATTTAGTTGGTGATGCCATCCGTCATCCCCTTCTCCTCCTGCCTTCAGTCTTTCCCAGCATCAGGATCTTTTCCAATGAGCCAGTTCTTCTCATCAGGTGGCCAAAGTATTGGAGTTTTAGCTTCAGCATCAGTCCTTCCAATGAAAAGTAGGGCTGATTTCCTTTAGGATTGACCGGTTTGATCTCCTTGAAGTCCAAGGGACTCTCAAGAGTCTTCTTCATCACCACAGTTCAAAAGCATCAATTCTTCAGCACTCAGCTTTCTTTATGGCCCAATTCTTACATCCATACATAACTACTGGAAAAACCATAGCTTTGTCTAGACAGACATTCATCAGCAAAGTAATATCTCTGTTTTTTAATACACTATCTAAGTTTGTCATAAGTTTTTCTTCCAAGGAGTATGTGTCTTTTAATTTCATTGCCGCAGTCACCATCTGCAGCATTTTGGAGCCCAAGAAAATGAAGTCTGTCACGGTTTCCATTGTTTCCCCACCTATTTTACATGAAGTGATGGGACCGGATGCCATGATCTTTGTTTTCTGAATGTTGAGCTTTAAGCCAGGTTTTTCATGCTCCTCTTTAACTTTTATCAAGAGGCTCTTTAGTTCCTCTTCAATTTCTGCCATAAGGGTGGTGTCATCTGCATATCTGAGTTTATTAATATTTCTCCGAGCATTCTTGATTCCAGCTTGTGCTTCATACACCCCAGCATTTCACATGATGGACACTGCATGTAAGTTAAATAAGCAGGGTGACAATATACATCCTTGACATACTCCTTTCCCAATTTGTAACTAGTCTGTTGTTCCATGTCCAGTTCTAATTGTTGTTTCTTGAGCCACATACAGATTTCTCAAATGGGAATAGCAAATCATTTTTCGCTGGACTGTATGATAATCACATAAGTGAATATTTGTAAAGTTTCAACATTTGTAAAATATTTGTAAATATTTGTAAAATATTTATAAAATTGTAGATAGGAGAAGGGCACACAGCAGGTTTTCAAGTGTAGTTATCTTGAGCAGGTTCTTAATGTACTTTTAGGTATATGTATAGAATAAATTCAAGATCAGTTACACAATAAGAATTTACTGGCAAATTTCTTAAATCATAAAGTCTAGGGAAAGACCTGTGGCTTCTATTTTTTAGCTAATGTTTAAACTTTTGCCACCATTAGAGTTTGAACATTTTGATTTACGTCCTTGGTCCTTATGAAAGTAGGGCTATGCTGGGAAAAGGGTAATGCGGTGTGAAATGAAGAGCCCTAGTGGGGCAGTAATGAATCCTGAGTGGTCTTTCTAGTTCTGTCATCAGCTGGCTTTGAGATTTTGATGACATTATTATATCTTCTCACCTGTAAAACTGAGATACTAATTTGATTTTTGTTTTCAGTACTCTGAATTCAACACGCATTGATCCTCGAAGTGGATATTTTTATTGATTTTCTCTGGGAACTTAGAAACAGACACACATCAATTCCTTTCTGTATCTAAAAGTCTAGGGAGACTGGGAAGAGACACTGGGAAACAAACAAACAAACAAACAAAACCTCCAGGCACTTAAAGTGCAATCAGTGCTTAAATGTACAGGGAGAAACACCTAACATGTTTGAGGGCTATCAGGGAAGAGCTCCTTTTAAAGGTAGAGGGCAGAAGAGAAGAGGTGTCTACAGGTACTCAAAGACCTAGAAATGAGAGTGAATATAATATATGCTAGAAGCTAAAATTAGTTTAGATTTATTAGAAGAGATTGTACCAAAAGTCGGAGAAGGCAATGGCACCTCACTCCAGTACTCTTGCCTGGCAAATCCCATGGACGGAGGAGACTGGTAGGCTGCAGTCCATGGAGTTGCCAAGAGTCGACACGACTGAGCAACTTCAATTCCACTTTCCACTTTCATGCATTGGAGAAGGAAATGGCAACCCACTTCAGTGTTCTTGCCTGGAGAACCCCAGGGACGGAGGAGCCTGGTGGGCTGTCGTCTATGGGGTACTGATGAAATAACACAGGTTCTCATTCATCTTTGTTCTCATGGTATTTTAAGTCAGAAATGATTATTAGACCTAGAGATACCATACTAAGTGAAATAAGTCAGACAAAGACAAATACGATATCACTGACATGTGGAATCTGAAAAAATGGTACAAATAAACTTATGTATGAAACAGAAATAGAATCACAGCCATAGGAAGCAGCATGCTGATTACCAAAGAGAAAAGGAGAGGAGGAATAAGTCAGGAGTTTGGGATTAGCAGATACACTCTGCTATACGTAAAATAGAAACCAACAAGAACCTACTGTATCACACAGGGAACTATATTCAATATGCTGTGATAACCTATAATGGAAAAGAATCTGGAAAAAGAAATATAACTGAATAACGGAAACATTGTAAATCACATACACTTCAATAAAAAGTATAAAAATAATAATAATAATTAAAACATTTTTAAGGAAGTATTAGATCTTCAAATACATGTGATAAATAAAGGTGTCATTGTATCTTCTTTCTTATTGTGAATTAAAACTCAGAGCAAGTTTTAATAAAGGATTAGTGTTGAATCTAGAAATCATTTGAGAGATTAAGCAGACGTTGAAAAGTACAATACCTTGAGAGAAAAAAAGCTGCAATAAGAGAGATCTGTGAAGTGGCACTCATTTCTTGCTTCATTAAACATATACTTATTGATCAACGTATCACATACCAATTACCACTCTAGCTCCCGGGACTATGATAGTGAATAAGACTTTAAAGTTCCTTTTGTCCGTAGAGTTGTCATAAACTATGCATCCTTTTAAAATTCATTTATTGTTAATTGGAGAATAATTGCTTTACAATATCACATTTGCTTCTGCCATACATCAACATGAATCAGTCCCCTCCCTCTTGAATCTCCTTCCTACCTCCTACCCTATCCCAGCCCTCTGGGTTGCCACAGAGCACTGGGCTTGAGCTCCCTACATCATAAAGCAAATCCCCACTGGCAATCCTACTTTGCATATGATAATGTACACATTTCAATGCTACCCTTTCTATTTGTCCCCTACTGTGTCCACAAGTCTGTTTTCTGTGTCTGCGTCTCCACTGCTGCTCTGTAAATAGGTTCATCTGTATCATCTTTCTACATTCCATATATATGTGTTAATATATGATATTTGTTTTTCTCTTTCTGACTTACTTCACTCTGCATAATAAGTGAATGAACTATACTGCTTGCATATGGAGCTTTTCACATGCTGCTTATGGAAGGCAGTTTGGTACAGAGTTATTTCAGGATGGGCTGATCCCTGCTAGATAGAATGCATCTCTACAAAATGGAAATCCCCCCTATTTTTCAATCAGTGGCAAGCAGTCTGTAATTTATGACTATGCGAAGGATAATTAGATATCCTGGTCGCACTCAGACTGTATAACAGTATTGTCATTAGTTTGCTATGTTCACAGGAAAAATAAAGCTCCGTCAACATATGTTCATGATGACATGGGGTTAGTATTACATTTAGAAAGTTTACCTATTCACTCAAGTTATAGAAATGTGTGACAAATAATTTTTAATAATAGGATCATTTTTTTTTCCTTTGGCCACTATGCAATGAACATTTGTAGGTTTAAATGAAAAGATCTCATAAGATGAAGAAAGTACAAGATCTGGGTTGCAATGCTACAGAATAAGTCTATTTTAATTGCAATCTCAGCAAGTATGATGGATAGCACCAAGGAAGAAATTCATGTCTTAAGATAATTGAGCCAAGTCCAAGTTTTAAAGATCAAGAGACCTGATATGCAGGGAAGAATCCTGAGCTGAGAACTAGAGTTTTGTTCTCATTCCAGTATTGAGACTAACTTGGGCTGTTTCATTAAGAAAGTGATTCAGACAGGGCAGTACTGGCCTCGATCATATATTAGAAAAACTTTCAAGTGAAATTGCTCTGTACAGGTCCTGTAGTGTAGAACTGACAACCATTAGGATTATGACCATAGTGAGAGAAATACATGATCACCACTTCAAGTATTATTACCTCTGCTGTCACTACCATACTGTTAATAGTTAAAATTTATTTCTTTATTATTATGGTAAAGATTATATATGTTTATATCTGCCTGAGCATATTAAAGATAGGATTCTAGAACATATAATCTCATTCTTCAGTTCAGTTCAGTTCCGTCTCTCAGTCATGTCTTACTCCTTGTGACCCCATGGACTGCAGCACGCCAGGCTTCCCTGTCCATCACCAACTCCTGGAGCTTACTCAAACTCATGTCCATCGAGTCAGTGATGCCATCCAACCATCTCATCCTCTGTCATCCCCTTCTCCTCCTGCCTTCAGTCTTTCCCAGCATCGGGGTCTTTTCCAGTGAGTCAGTTCTTCCCATCAAGTGGCCAAAGTACTAGAGTTTCAGCTTCAGGATCAGTCCTTCCAGTTAATATTCAGGACTGATTTCCTTTAGGATGGACTGGTTGGATCTCTTTGCAGTTCAAGCGACTCTCAAGGACTTCTCACAGTTCAAAAGCATCAATTCTTCAGTGCTCAGCTTTCTTTATAGTCCAACTCTCACATCTATACTGGAAAAACCAAAACCTTAACTAGATGGACCTTTGTTGGCAAAGTAACGAGAATCTCACTCTTAGAAATTCTTAATACTACAAGGAAAATTCAGTTGAGTTTTAAAGATTATTCCTTAATACCAAACATAAGTAACAACTGTAAGTTATAACAATATTATCCTTTTGAAGGCTTAAGATTGTTTCATTACTCTTTGTTAATTACAGTCCAAAGACTTTGTTTCTTTAGAAATTTTATTTATTTATTTAAAATATAAATTTATTTTAATTAGAAATTTTAAGAGAAGAGAACAGACAGTGGAAAATCTAACTAAATTCAACTTCCAACATAAAGTTTGAGTTTTGACGAATAAAATGAAAACACTTATTTTTATTATTTTCCCCCATCATCTTTCTTTTAGTAGAGGTTAAATATGATATATTTTGCAATTAAAAGAGATTTCCTCCTCCATTGCTGAGGGGAACCCAGAGCTTCTGATGAATGGCACTGTTGCTAACCATTTGAGTCCAAATAAGATAAATCATGATGCGCAACTTGCTAACAAGCTGAAGTGAGGAGATCAAGGTTACAATAAACAGACACCAGGAACATATTACTTCTGGAGCAAAGTTATGCTAGTCAATATATCCACAATACTTTGTTTGATGTACATTTTTTAATTCTAAATCAATTTTTAAAATATATATATTTTATTGAAGCATAGTTGATTTACAGGGTTACAGATACACAGAAAGATGATTCAATTATACAAATACACGTACATTATTTTTGAAATTGTTTTCCATCATATATTATTACAGGATATTGACTATAGCCCCCTATGCTATACAGTAAACCTTTGCTGCTTGCTGCTTATCTATTGTTTAATTAGAAATCTAGCATTCTAGTCATACTAAGTCAAACAAGTAGAATCAAAATATAATTTTTTTAGTTAGGCAAAAATTCATGTTTTTTTAAATATACATTTTATACATATTTATAAATATATGTATACAAGAGCTTTTCTACTATACTTGATAAAGGCTTGAGAAAGAACATCAAAAAAAGAAAGAAAGAAAGAAAACTAAAAGAAGAGGTTGGGAAATTACAGAACATAAAATAAATGAGATGGGAGCACTGAATATGAAATAGAAAAATTGAAACAAACTATATAAAACTAAAAGACCATCAAATAGTCCAGTTGTTTTTAAACATGACTGCTCATTAGAAACATATCTGGAGGTCTGTAGAAAAAAAGCAAGACCTGAACATATGTATTTTTTTAAAAACTTCGAGATAATTCTGATATGCATCTGGATTTTAAAAAGTGATTTCAGGTTTTTCTATTAGATTCTATTTTTGGTGATATAAAGTTTTATTATTTTTCTGTTGACCAATTGTGATACAATGGTATTAATTGAGTAGTAGTTACATAATCAGAATAGTAAAAGATATTTATCCATTTTCACAATCAATAGCCAGACAAAAAAATAAAAGATAATTAAAATTGCAAGCCATAATGGGAAAAGGATTAACCTAACAATATAACATAATTGGAAGGGTGGTCAAGCAGAGTGATGTAGTAAATGCATGGGAATACATGTACATGTTTTCATCCACCCAGCCAGTCTTGGTGCACTTAATCCTTTTATATTTAAGGTAATTATTGATATGTATGATCCTATTAGCTCTTTTTTTTTTTTAAGAATCCTCCTGCAGTGCAGGAGACCTGGGTTCAGTCCCTGGGTTGGGATGATCCCTTGGAGGAGGGCATGACAAACCATGCAAGTATTCCTGCCTGGAGAATCCCCATGGATGGAGGTGCCTGGGAGGCTACAGTCCATGGGGTTGCAAAGAGTCAAACAGGACTGAGCAAGGAAGCACAACACAGCACACAGGATCCTATTACCGTTTTCTTAATTGTTTGGGGTTTATTTTCTGTAGGTCTTTTCCTTCTCTTGTGTTTCCTGACTAAAGAAGTTCCTTTAGCATTTGTTGTAAAGCTGCTTTAGTGGTGCTGGATTTTCTTAACTTTTGCTTGTTTGGAAAGCTTCTGATTTCTCCATCAGATCTGAAGGAGAGCCTTGCTAGGTAAAGTATTCTTGGTTGTAGGTTTTCCCCTTTCATCATTTACATATATCATGCCATTCCCTTCTGGCTTATAAAGTTTCTATTGAGAAATCAGCTGATAGCCTGATGGAAGTTCCCTTGTATGCTATTTGTCATTTTTCCCTTGTTCCTTTTAATATTTTATCTGTCTTTAATTTCTGTCAGTTTGATTACTATGTTTCTCAGTGTGTTTCTCCTTGGTTTTATCCTTCCTAGGACTCTCTGTACCCGCTCCAGTGTTCTTGCCTGGAGAATCCCAGGGACGGGGGAGCCTGGTGGGCTGCCGTCTATGGGGTCGCACAGAGTCAGGCACGACTGAAGTGACTTAGCAGCAGCAGGACTTTCTGTGCTTCCTGAACTTGGTTGACTGTTTCCTTTCCCATGTTTGGGAAGTGTTCAGCTATTATCTCTTCAAATGTTTTCTCAGGTTCTTTCCCTCTTCTTCTTCTGGGCCCCCTAAAATGCAAATGTTGGTGCATTAAATGTTGTCCCAGAGGTCCCTTAGACTGTCTGAATTTCCTTTTCATTCTTTTTTCTATATTCTGCTCATCTCTGTTTATTTGTTCTTTTGTTCTTCTAGGTCTTTGGTAAACATTTCTTGCATCTTCTCAATCTTTGCCTCCATTCCTTTCCAAAGGTCCTGAATCTTCTTCACTCTCATTATTCTGAATTCTTATTCTGGAAGGTTGCCTATCTCCACTTCATTTAGTTGTTTTTCTGGGATTTTATATGTCCCTTCATATGGAACCTAAGTTTCTGCTTTTTCATAGTGATTAACTTTCTGTAATATGTTTTTTTTGTTTGTTTGTTTTAGCTGCTGTGGGACTGTTCTTGCTTCTTCTGTCTGCCCTCTGATGGATGAGGCTAAGAGACTTGTGTAAGCTGCTTGATGGGTGGGATCTTTGTCTGGTGGACAGGGCATTGCTCACTAAAGCTTTAATCCAATTATCTGCTGATGATTGGGATTGCACTCCCTTCCTGGTAGCTTGACCTGAGGCAACCCAGCTCTGTGCTATGGGTTAATGGTGAACCCCAAGAAAGCTGACACCAAGGGGAACCTTCCAGTGCCCCCATCCCTATGGTGAGCCCCTGCTGACCCACGTGTCCATAGGATGCCCTCCAACACTAGCAGGTAGTTTTGGTTCAGTCTCCTGTAGGGCCGCTGCTCCTCTCCTCTGGGTCTTGGTGTGCACAAAACCTTATTTGTGCCCCCCAAGACTGGAGTCTCGGTTTCCCTCAGTCCTTTGGGAGTCCTATAATCAAATCCTGCTGACCCTCAAGGCCAGACTCCCTGGGGATTCCCAGTCCCTTTGTTGGATCACCAGGCTGGAAAGCCTGACGAGAGGTTCTGAATCTTCACAGTAGTGAGAGAACGTCTTTGGCATTCTTGTTCTCCAGTCTGTGGGTCACCCACCTGGTGGGTATGGGATTTGATATTATCATGATCGCCCCCCTTCTCCCATCTTGCTGCAGCTTCTTCTTTGTCTTTGGACATAGGGTATCTTTCTGGTGGCTTCCAGCACCCTCCTGCTGATGGTTGTTCAACAGCTAGTTGCAGTTTTGGTGTTCTCACAAAGGGAGATGAGTGCACGTCCTTCCACTCTGCCGTCCTGAACGAGAAGCCTCCTAAATCAACTTTTATATTGAATTCTAAATGTGTCCCATGGACCATAGTTTGCTGATTTCTGCCATAATGTTACCAAAATTCTTGACATCCTTTTGCTGATATAACAGTAGATATAGTTGTCAACTGTAACAGCAATTTAATGGGATTT
The DNA here is from genome assembly GCF_016772045.2 of Ovis aries. NCBI lineage: Eukaryota > Metazoa > Chordata > Mammalia > Artiodactyla > Bovidae > Ovis > Ovis aries. The sequence continues at coordinate 12,894,559 of NC_056074.1, forward strand.
CAACCCATTGGAAATGTTTGGCTTTTTTTTTTTTTTTAAGTTAAATCTGCATTTTATCCTCTCTCTATGGGAGAGTGGAGGAGATGTTAATGATAGTGGATATATGGCAAGGAGATTTCTCTAAAACGGGATCAAACGTACATAGTTTTGTCCTCTTCAATTATTTTAACAGGAAATATATAGCCTATATATTTATGTCCAAATTATTAGTAAGATATTAATACTTCTATTACATTGGTGACTTCAGCTGTCTCATATGTGTTGATCATAAGTAACATATAGGAGAGAATATATTCTAGTTTTCAGCCCTGGTATAGAAATTTAAAAAAATTTTTTGAAAATTATAGAAACTCAATATAGTCCAAAGATAAGAGGAGAATTTAGACAGGAGCTTGAACTGCAGGAATCCTCAAGCCTTTAGGTAAAAACCAGAATGAGAAGAAAAGTGTTGAAGGAGAAGCAAGGTCCAGTATGGGCACCTTAATTCAGGGCACATGGTCAAAGTTACATAAATGCCCTGGCAGGTCTCACCTGAAAAGCAGGACACCTACTGCCCAAGTGGGGATGATGGCGGGGGCTCTTCTGAGCTTAAAGATGGGCGCTCTGGAGTCAGCCTCTGAAGTGTGGCAATGAGAGAGATGGCTTACATGACCTCAAAAATGTCTTTCAAAGCTAACGTTCTGTAAAGTCTGCAGCTGTGGTGGCTACCCTGGGTCACTGTCTCAGGAGGAGGCCCAATGCCTCATAGCCACCAAGCTCTGAGGAAGCACGGTCACCTCCATGCCTCCGTGAGCTGCCTCCTGGTCCATGAACTCCATCTGCGGCCACTGTCTTTATGCTCCAAGGGGAGCACAAACCCACCCTGGGTCCTGACTCTGAATTGCCAGCCTGAAGGGCTAGCTTTTTTCTTATGGGCCGAGAAGGTCATCTTTCTTCCTGAGCTCTTATCTTCTCTTCTCCTTAGAACTAGATATATGGTCATGGCCCTTTTCTCTGCTCACATTGAACTCCAAGTTTATGGAAAAGACAAAGTCTGCAAGAATATAAAATATTACAAAACAATCTACCCAGAAAGTGCCATGTAATGATCCTAAAAGCCTGGTGAGGAGCTTTTAAAATATGCAAGTTAAAAATGAGAACACTGAGGTTCAAGAAGTAATGACTTAAAAAGCCCCACAGTAGTCAAGTCTGGACCCAAATTCATGGCCTCTGATGCTAATGAAATAGAGGGGTTTTGTTTGTTTGTTTGTTTGTTTATTTCTTTTGCACTATTCTATTAGGATGGTTTTCTCAATTCTATACAATAAAATTTAAAGCTGAATTTTGAGTAACTGAATAAATAATTGAAAAATTGATAGATATCTAAGAAATATAACTGAATGTTTCAATAATTTTGAATGTTTTAAGATAAACTTTCATTTTTGTTAAGAGAGGATTTCTTTTTCTTATATCAGATCACTTACTCTTTGCATTCACATTAGGCATTGATAGAGTTGCTGTTAAGTCGCTTCAGTCGTGTCCGACTGTGTGCGACCCCATAGACGGCAGCCCACCAGGCTCCGCCGTCCCTGGGATTCTCCAGGCAAGACCAGTGGAATTTCCTTCTCCAATGCATGAAAGTAAAAAGTGAAAGTGAAGTCGTTCAGTCGTGTCCGACTCTTAATGACCCCATGGACTGCAGCCTACCAGGCTCCTCCTTCCATGGATTTTCCAGGTAAGAGTACTGGAGTGGGTTGCCATTGCCTTCTCCATCAATGGATAAAAAGGAAACTGACATTTCAAGATGCTAAGATATCAAAGGACACAGAGCTGGTAAGAGAGGAAGCATTCTTGCCTCATTCAGTGGACCTATACCATTGCTCCTTTTCACCATCTTCCTTGGAAAGTAATTCTGTATGCTTTGTAAAACCTTTCTATCTTCTGTATGTCATTGATTTCTGAATCCTCAATGGACTGAGTGTAATGCACATAAGTGCAACAAAACTGAGAAGAAAGTAGTTAATTGCAAATGTTGAAACCTTCATTGTTTAAGACTGCCCCACCCTTTCTCTGACTTGTTGGAGAGTTAACAATGATAGGAAGCACCATATTGAGCTGTAGGAAGTCTACAAGCATGGGATAATTCACAGTTATGTGCGTATATATACATCACATATGTTGCAGAAAGCTCAGCTTCTCCGTGGGGTTCCCTGGTGGCTCACACAGTAGTGAATCTGCATGGAATGCAGGAGACCTGGGTTTAGTCCCTGGGTCAAGAAGATCCTCTGGAGAAGGAAATGGCAACGCACTCCAGTATTCTTGCCTAGAGAATCTCCTGAAATGAGGAACCTGCCAGGCTATAGTCCACGGGGTTGAAAAGACTTGGACACAACTAAATGACTAACACTTTCACTTTTCAGCTTCTCTATATGCTGAATCAAATCTCAGTGACAAAGTTTTGAGTGAAGCAGAAAAGGATAGCCATATTAACTATACTTTGACAGGCCAAGAGGGACATAGCAGACTCCTGCCCCAAAAAGCTATGTGTCTCAGCCTAGAAGAATTTGATAAGGGTTTTTATAACAATGGTTCAAAGGTGGGGTGCCTGACAAGATTAGGGTGTGTGTAAGAGATCCCTTAATCTCAAATCAGGTGGTCAGTCTCCTAATCTTGAAGGGCTTCTCTTTTCCCTTTAATCTTTCTTCAGGTGGGTTCTTGGCTCAGTTCAGTTCAGTCACTCAGTCGTGTCTGACTCTTTGCGTCCCCATGAATCGCAGCACACCAGGCCTCTCTGTCCATCATCAACTCCCGGAGTTCACTCAGATTCATGTCATTCGAATCAGTGATGCCACCCAGCCATCTCATCCTCTGTCGTCCCCTTCTCCTCCTGTCCCCAATCCCTCCCAGCATCAAAGTGTTTTCCAATGAGTCAACTCTTCGCATGAGGTGGCCAAAGTACTGGAGTTTCATATTAAGCATCATTCCTTCCAAAGAAAACCCAGGGCTGATCTCCTTCAGAATGGACTGGTTGGATCTCCTTGCAGTCCAAGGGACTCTCAAGAGTCTTCTCCAACACCACAGTTCAAAAGCATCAATTCTTCAGTGCTCACCTTTCTTCACAGTCCAACTCTCATATCGATACATGACCACTGGAGAAACCATAGCCTTGGCTAGACGGACCTTAGTCGGCAAAATAATGTCTCTGCTTTTGAATATGCTATCTAGGTTGGTCATAACTTTTCTTTCAAGGAGTAAGCATCTTTTAATTTCATGGCTGCAGTCACCATCTGCAGTGATTTTGGAGTCCAAAAAATAAATCTGACACTGCTTCCACTGTTTCCCCATCTATTTCCCATGGAGTGATGGGACCAGATGCCATGATCTCCGTTTTCTGAATGTTGAGCTTTAAGCCAACTTATTCACTCTCCTCTTTCACTTTCATCAAGAGGCTTTTTAGTTCCTCTTCACTTTCTGCCATAAGGGTGGTGTCATCTGCATATCTGAGGTTATTGATATTTCTCCCGGCAATCTTCATTCCAGCTTGTGTTTCTTCCAGTCCAGCGTTTCTCATGATGTACTCTGCATATAAGTTAAATAAGCAGGGTGACAATATACAACCTTGACATACTCCTTTTCCTATTTGGAACCAGTCTGTTGTTCCATGTGCAGTTCTAACTGTTGCTTCCTGGCCTGCATACAGATTTCTCAAGAGGCAGGTCAGGTGGTCTGGTATTCCCATCTCTTTCAGAATTTTCCACAGTTTATTGTGATTCCTACAATCAAAGGCTTTGGCATAGTCAATAGAGCAGAAATAGATGTTTTTCTGGAACTCTCTTGCTTTTTCCATGATCCAGCAGATGTTGCCAATTTGATCTCTGGTTCCTCTGCCTTTTCTAAAACCATCTTGAACATCAGGGAGTTCACAGTTCATGTATTGCTGAAGCCTGGCTTGGAGAATTTTGAGCATTTCTTTACTAGCATGTGAGATGAGTGCAATTGTGCGGTAGTTTGAGCATTCTTTGGCATTGCCTTTCTTTGGGATTGGAATGAAAACTGACCTTTTCCAGTCCTGTGGCCACTGCTGAGTTTTCCAAATTTGTTGGCATATTGAGTGCAGCACTTTGACAGCATCATCTTTCAGGATTTGAAATAGCTCAACTGGAATTCCATCACCTCCACCAGGTTTGTTCATAGTGATGCTTTCTAAGGCCCACTTGACTTCACACTCCAGGATGTCTGGCTCTAGATTAGTGATCACACCATCATGATTATCTGGATCGTGAAGATCTTTTTTGTACAGTTCTTCTGTGTATTCTTGCCACCTCTTCTTAATATCTTCTGCTTCTGTTATGTCCATACCATTTCTGTCCTTTATCGAGCCCATCTTTGCATGAAATGTTCCCTTGGTATCTCTGATTTTCTTGAAGAGATCTCTAGTCTTTCCCATTCTGTTCTTCCTCCCCTAAAGGTCATGGAGGCTCGAAAGTGAGTCACTCAGTTGTGTCCTAGTCTTTGCAGCCCCATGGACTATATACTCCATGGAATTCTCTAGGGTGGAATACTGCAGTGGGTAGTCATTCCCTTCTCCAGGGGATCTTCCCAATCCAGGGATCAAACCCAGGTCTCCTACATTGCAGGCAGATTCTTTACCAGATTTCCTGAGCCACCAGGGAAACCCAAGAATACTGGAGTGGGTAGCCTATCACTTCTCCATTGGGTCTCCTGCATTGCAGGTGGATTATTTACCAGCTGAGCTACTAGGGAAGCCCATGGAGGCTGGTGTCTTGCCTGAAAGAAATGGGAACTAAAGGACCTCCATGCCCCAGAGGCCCACAAGCCCTCACTCAGTTTCACAAATAACCGATAAATCCAGAGCAAGCCCCATAGAGATGAAGGGATCTATCCTATTTCAACTTCATGTCATTGAGGAGGAAAACTCCTTCTAACTTAGTTTATTTACTTGCATTGTGTCCTGAGGTCAGGAACTCTGCTAGATCACAGCATCCCGATCCATTGCTAACATTAATCTGCAGGAGATAGACTGTTCTGTGGTGATAACAGGGAAGATAAGGAGTAGTGTGTGACTAAACCACCTGCTTGTAACTAAACTTTTCTCCGTCATCCAACCTTTGCTCTTCTTCTTTCTTAATAAGAGGTAAGTTAAATTCCCTAAGGTAAGTTGAATTCCACAAATTCCATGAAGTGCTTGCTTCCTATAAGTAAATAAACCCTAGGCAACGCTCTGGGTTTCCCAGGTGGTGCCAGTGGTAAAGAATCCACCTGCCCATTCAGGAGGCATAAGAGATGCGGGTTTGATCCCTGGTTTAGGAAAACTGCCTGAAGTAGGAAATGGCAACACATTCCTGTATCCTTGCCTGGAGTATCCCATGGACAGAGGAGCCTGGAGACTACAGTCCATGGGGTCACAAAGAGTCAGACACAACTGAGTGTGCCTGCACACACACACACACACACACACACACACACACACACACACAACATAGTGGGTGCTGGCATTACCTCCCATGGAGATTATGCATATCTAAAATAAATTCAGAGGTGTTGAAACGTACTAAGAGAAAAGGTAAATCCTACAACCCAGGGCTGTAGGATCTCAATCCAGCCATTTATTTCTTCTATGACTGTGAGAAATCATCTGTTATTTGTCACCCTAGGAACATCTATTAAATGGGAGTAATATACTCAGTCTTAACGGATTGTTACAAGGCTTCATAAGCTAAAAGCATGTAAAGGCCACCTAGTGCAGTGCTTAGAGAATAAATAGTTTCCAACAAGTGGGAGAGAGTGTTATGCCAACAACAAATGGGCTTTCTCATATGGTGCCAATGGAAGGAGAGTATTTTATTTAGGAAAAAGCTTTTGCAATGCATTTCAAGAGCCTGAAAGGCATCATCTTTGTCCTGGTGATTCAGCTTCTGGGAGTATAACCTTACAAAAATCTCATAGTATCACTTCTTATCGAAAATGCTTCAATAGCTTCACATAGCCCTCAGGGTGAAGGTCAATAGCTCAAACAAAATCTTAAACTTGTCCTGTATGATCTTGTGCTTGTTAACTCCTTAGCCTCATCACTCTCCCACCTTGAATTCTAGGTTCCAGACTTAATAAATGTCTTTCAGATCCCCAAAAGAGCTGTTCACACACTATTATTTATCTCTAAATTACTTTTCTTTCTCTGTTTATGTTCTTCCTTTTTGTTTTAAATGAAGTATGCTGATTAACAATGTGTCAGTTTCAAGTGTACAGCAAAGTTATTTGGTTATAGATGTGTGTGTGTGTATATACACAGATATATATGCTCTTTTTCAGATTCCTTTCGATTATAGGTTGTAGATACTGAATGCAATTCTCTGTGCTATATGGTAGTTTCTTGTTGGTTATCTATTTTGTATATAGCAGTGCATACATGTTTATCCCAAACTACTAATTTATTCTTCCCTTCCCCCAACCCTGTTGCTTGCTATTCCATATATTCTTCTTATCTTTCAATGCTATTTACTCCAGGAAGCCTTGTCATTAACTTCACTTCTGAGTTAGTTGCCCCTCTTTGCACTCCTGAGGAATTCTCTACATTTCCACCCTGACGCTATTACACAAGAGTCTGTTCAGCGGTTGATATTTGCCACAAGATATAAGCTCCATGCAACATGACTTTTGCTTCTCATTCTGTTTCCAATGCTTAATATAACCGTGTTTATGATAGATTTTCCATATTTGTTGAAGGAATGCAGGACATAAATCCAGAATAAAGGGAAATAAAGCTCTGGATGCTAAGACACTCGTTATTGTGTGCAATAAAAGAGTAAAAAATGAGAAGAAAATACCAACACATTTTCCAAATGGAAGATGTCTGGAAAACGAAAGGGCTGCCCACTTCAGTATTCTTACCTGGAGAATCTTATGGACAGAGGAGCCTGGAGGGCTACAGTCCATGGGGTCTCAAAGAATTGGACATGACTGAGCAACTAACACTTTCACTAAACAGTGATTTCTCACATTATTGAATATAAAGCCAGTGCACTTTACATAAAAAGAGTTTGCAACAAAACTGAAAATGCTATTGTTTATTATAAAGTTAAGCAAAAGCAAGATACAAACCCATGCATTCAATTATCTCAACTATAAAAGAAAGAATTATTCTCAAATATTAACAGATCTTGCTTCTGAGTAGCAAAATTATTAAATATTTTTTGTTAGTATTTTTCACAGTTTCCAGGTGTTCTAAATATATATGCGATTGTAGGTTTTGTTTTGGTTATTGTTGTTTTATAAATACATTTTAACTTCTTTGTTTTTTTTTAAGCAATAAAAGCTGTTGAATACTCAGCATTGGGAAAGTTTACTGGGGTCCTGAGGCTGATGGGCGAGGAACTTAAGTCGTGAGCTGGCAGTAAATGCTGGGCAGCAGCCACATGGATTAGTGTTTTTATTTATAAAGCTGCAATTTCCCCGAGCAAGACGGGCGCATCCTGTGCTGATTTATACTCCTTGTCAAGAGAAGCCAAAGCACGATAATTCTCTGATGCTAAGCTTTCCTTTGGGATGATGTTCAGTCACTTCATGCCCCAAATACTTGATCAATTATATAGTTCCTATTGACACCCTAGGACACATTTAAAATGAATGTCATTCATGCAGGAAAACTCCACAAATCCAGTGATAGATAAACTTTCTCTCCAAGTTCAAAATAGCCTTCCCTCTTTGGCTTTGAATCAAGGTGCTTTCTGAATGAATCAAGGATCTGGAAGATCTCTGAGAGCTCTGAGTCCCAAGAAGGACCAAGATCTTGCAGGCTGTTTGCCTCCTGTGATCATGGGCAGAATATATGTTGTCTCCCAGCCTCAGACTGTTCAATTGTGAAATGAGAGTAAATCACTAATTTATACATTATGTAACAGCTCATTATTTAACCCAGGTGTGAAATGGCTATTATAACACTTTTTTAAACTGAATTATTACACCAGTGCTCTACTTTTTGAGAGAGACTGTCTTTCTCTGTATCTGGCTCTTAAACAAAACTAATCCTAAAGACTTAGAAAACAAGACATCAGTTTTCTGCTTTGTTTCTAGAGTGCGTAACACAGTGTGTGATGAATGGATAGTTTTTTAAAAATGCCTATTGAATTGACTCTACTTTGCTGTCAACCAGTCTACATGGCACAATCACCAAATGGTTAAGTCCCAGGATAAGCTGCTCATTGTACTAATTCCAAAGCAAGTTAGGATATATTCTGATTCTCACAGCCTATAGACCGTGGATGAAATTTACATGGAAAAATGAATACATTTGGGATTGTGTTACATGCAGCATTACAACGGCATTTAAAATATGTTAGACTTGCCTGGAGGGAATCAGACCATGCTTTCCTTTCCTATGGAGATAATTTTTAAATTGAATCCTTAAAGTTTCCCTCGTAGCTCAGTCATTAAAGAATCTGCCTGCAATGCAGTAGACCCAGGTTTGATCCCTGAGTCGGGAAGATCTCCTGGAGAAGGAAATGACAACCCATTCCAGTATTCTTGCCTGGAGAATCCCATGGGCAGAGGAGCCTGGCAGGCTGCAGTCCATGGTGTCACAAGAGCCGGACACAGCTTAGTGACTAAAACCACAAAGATGAAAAGGAATTCCCCAGAGGAGAAGTTAAGTGTGGGAATCACTCTGGAGGCTGAAGAAATGGTACTCAGAGTCCTGTTATGAAATTTATCATTAGTGTTCTAGAAGGAGTCAACTAGACCAAGAGTTGATCACCCACAGAGACTGCGTCGTCCTTGTCTTTGTGTTTCTAATATGTGTGTGTGGTGGAGGGCGCAGTGGACACAACCGAGCATGTGTCATGATGGCATGTTGAATGTGTCAGTGGTCCCAGCCTTGCAATGGTTAGTCGAGGTGTTCTGCAAGTTCACCTGGAGAGAAGGACAGGGGTATGGTTCTGAGGCAACAGCCTGAGTAGCAACACCAAATCACACTATTCCTGATGTACCCCACTTTTGACTCAGATGTGGACTTTTGCTTGTGGGACAAACTGACAGTATATCACTATTTACAATAATGGCACATGGATTCACAGAGAATCAAGTCCTGATTCAGAATGCTTTTGTACGTTGGGCAAATTATTTCACCTCCCTCAATTTCTTCAATTTCCTCCTTTGACAAATGGAGGTAATGGTATCTTTTGGAAAGAATTTTTGTGAGCTTTAGATAAGATAATGTATGTAAACGGCTCCATGTAGTTAGTTGGCAGAAAAATTGTAGCAGTTTGTTATCATCAGGATAGAATTCTTTGTGGGGAAAAAAAAAACAACAACAACATGGAAAGGGCTGAGAATGAATTTGCAGTGACCCGTTATGGTAAGGAGACTAACTCACATTAAACAACAGTGAGAGGAAAAAGTCAGGGGATCTCAGCTTACAGTGGGTCATAAAAATCAGAGGTGGAACTTGGTAGAGAAGGACCTCTACTATTCTATTATACTAATTCTATGATCTGGGAAATTTCCTTTCATTAGAAGATATCGGTTGTCACGTGGATACTAGGGGTACGGGTTAGTGGTGCGTTCTACTGTTCTAGTAGTAATTCTCGATAATGAATAATTTTATTTATTTTTATTTTTATTTTTTCATGTTTCAAAGAGTTTATTTTTTTTAATTTTTTTAACTTTTTATTTTTACTTTATTTTACTTTATAATACTGTATTGGTTTTGCCATACATTGACATGAATCCACCACAGGTGTACATGCGATCCCAAACATGAACCCCCCTCTCACCTCCCTCCCCACAACATCCCTCCGGGTCATCCCCGAATTATTTTAGAACAGGCCTCAAATTTGGAGCCAGAAGATAGGAGTAGGTCTTTATCTAAATCTCTCTCCATGAGACAGTGACCTAACCTTTTGGAATCTTACTGTTCTTATTCATTAAATGAGGTTAACGACATCTACTGTGCAAGATTGTTGTCAGGATATAGTAAGATGATATAGAGGGCAAGCATGCTAAGTTGTGTCCGACTCTTTGTGGCCCCATGGACTGTAGCCCACCAGACTCTTCTATCCCTGGGATTTCCCAGGCAAGAATACTGGAGTGGATTGTCATTTCCTCCTCCAGAGGATCTTCCTAACCCAGGGATGAAACCCGCATCTGCTGCCCTGGCAGGCAGATCCTTTGCCACTGAGCTACCTGGGAAGCCCCTAAGATAGAGGAGGGCCCTAGTAAAATTATTGACATGAAAGATTCTCTCTAAATATCATTCCACTGATAAATATGACTCCATCCACTGATATAATGCACATTTGATATAATGTTTCAAAACATGAGGTCTTAGGAGGAGAGCCAAAGTAAATGTTCCTTTATGCTGAAAATAAAAACAGATCCTTGTTACACATAGCAGGCAGAAAACTGCGGTTCTAATGAGGAAAAGGAGAGGCTGGCAACCTGTGCCCTATAGGTAATTGTCTGGAGAGAAAGAAAGGGCCATTTATAAGAAGGATTTAGATGGAAGTAATAGCAGATATTATTAGTGTCATCTTACCTTGACAGGACTGGGGATGACCTGGATTTTGAACCCAGATATATCTGACCCCCAAATATCTACCAGAAAACCACAGAGCTTCCCTCATGTTCTCTAAGAACAAAAACATGTCTTGCTGCTGCTGCTGCTGCTGCTAAGTCGCTTCAGTCGTGTCTGACTCTGTGCGACCCCATAGACGGCAGCCCACCAGGCTCCCCCGTCCCTGGGATTCTCCAGGCAAGAACACTGGAGTGGGTTGCCATTTCCTTCTCCAGTGCATGGAAGTGAAAGGAGAAAGTCGCTCAGTCGTGTCCAACTCTTCACGACCCCATGGACTGCAGCCCACCAGGCTCCTCTGTCCATGGGATTTTCCAGGCAAGAGTACTGGAGTGGGGTGCCATCGCCTTCTCCAAAACATGTCTTATGTAAGTGTAAATCTTACATAATACCTCCTACAAAAGCTGTACTGACATCCAATGGGAGAATGGATAAACAGCTGGCCGAGTGGCTGGCTGGTTCAATATACGGCAAGAAATGACTAATCACTTCATGCGGAATGTAGGGTTATGCACAGAGTCTATTTGAAAGAAAATAAATTGCATGGTTCTTGTTAATGAGGAATAATATCAAGTTGGATAACTAGAATAATTTGAGAAAGAACCCATCATGATAAGAATCTGGCAAAGATGGTAGAATCATTGATTTGAACATGGTTAATCCTGGAAGGACCCTCAGAAGTGCAGTGGTCCAGTCCTCTTGACTTAGGGATGAAGGTAAGAAAGTGACAGCGCCTTGGTGAGACCTGCCCAGATAATATGTGACCGCACTATATTTCAAACCTGGTTCTTGTCACAACTGTCCATCTGTTGCACTGTTTTTTTTTTTTTTTTACACTTTTTTATAAAGTCAGTGAATAAAGAAATTTGGGCTTCCCAGGTAGCTCAGTAGTAATCGGCCTGCAATACCAGAGAAGTAGGGTCAACCCTTGGGTTGGGAAGATCCCCTGGAAAAGGAAACTGCAACCCACTCCAATATTCTTGGCTGGAGAATTCCATGGACAGAGGAGTCTGGTGAGCTACAGCCCATGGGATCACAAAAGAGTCAGATAAAACTTAGCTACTAAACAAACAAAAGTAAATTATCTTATAAAGTATTACAAACAGTAGGATGATTTTATATATATATGCATATATATATGTATGTTTTTCTTCTCTTGCACTTTCCTAAAGAAATAAAGTATTAGTTAAGCAAGGGAAGTGTCAGTTGAGTCCAACTCTTTGTGACCCCGTGGACTGTAGCTCGCCAGGCTCCTTTGTCCATGGAGTTTTGCAGGCAAGAATATGGGATTGAGTTGCCATTTCCTACTCCAGGGGATCTTCATGACCCCGGGATTGAACCCATGTCTCTTGCATTGGTAAGCATATTCTCTTTACCACTGTGCCACCTGGAAAGCCAAAGGGAAGAAGTTTGGGTTTTCTAAAGACGTAGCTCCTTCTGGATGGTGTGTTACATTCCTAGGCAGGATTCAGCCCTATAAGCTGAAGGAGATTAAAGAAATATTCTTGCTTTTTTTAATTTATAAAGTCACACTTCTACCCAACCAGAATAGAAATATATATTTATTACATTTAAGCTTTTTCCCTGTTAAAGGGAAAAAAAAGACTAGGATTTATAAGCATTCTATAGGGATCAGACATAGTCACACTTTCTAAAAGTACATGATTGATTATGAAACATACTTGAAAATCCTGAAACACCCAAAATTTATGTGCATTGCATTGGAAATATATATATATATATAAGCAGAGGGTTTACAAATCATGTAATAAAACCAAAATAAAGGGATTTGATTTTGCCAATCTTATTTTGCACTTGAGATGTAAATGATTTATGTTATAAATCAGAACTCTAACATCCCACCATCATAATAAAGTTTGCAAATCCCAACCCTTAAATTCAACTTACAGCTCTAGTTAGAAATTCTATCTATCTTTTATAATTTTGGTTCTTTCTCAAAATGAAATTGGGTCATGAGGTTTCAACTTATAAGTGAAACAATCCATAAGTAAAGTGTATTTGTTTCTTTTTCTCCACTTAATGTAACAAAACTATCAGTAGACACAGTTTCTCAGTTAACTGGCCTTATCATGGCTATTGTCTCACAAGCATGAGCCTGGAAATATCTGATATTCTTATACATGTCTTTTGACCCTCTGAACAATGCCATGGATTAGCCTGAAGATCAGGAAACTGATTTCTGAAAACGTGCATTTCTTCCCCAAGTTCACATAACTAATCTGTAAACGGAAGAAGCTTTGGGCGCTGGGTCCTGGCATCATATTCTCTCAAGGACTTGGGTTAGAATTCACAAACCTGAATGCTTACTGGGGCCAGGTGAGCCAGGTGCATGATTGAGTGATGCCTGCCAGATGCATATTCTAGAAAGCTCTGACAATGCTCTACAACAGCCAACTGTTACCTGTGGTAACAGAAGTTCAGAAGCTCTAGAACAGATATTTCAAGAGGAGACTAGGTTCAGACCTAGTGCTTTATAAGAAAACTCCTATTTTCAAGTAACTACTGTTACTTTGGGAGCTTCAATTTTTCTTAAACACTGTGCTGACCATATGATACATCTAAAGACAAGATATGACTCAAAATCTGGCAGTTTAAGACTTCTGCTACAGATATTACATAATTTAGAATGTCCTCTTCATGTCCAGATATTTTATTTAACTAATTTTTGGCGGGTTTGGGTAGAGTGATTCTTTTCATCTAGGGAGGGATTTTTCTGTGCTTCTGTTATGTGAAATTAATTCAGTATATGTAATGCAGAAATTAGTTTATGACATATCCCAATGTTCTTCATGCTATTTCCAATGGGATCAATTATTTTTTCTTTTTTTCTATTTTCTCATTCCTACCAAATCTTATTGATGCTTTCATCCATCACTGTGAGTTTTCTCTGTAGGCATTATTTCTACCATATACAGTTCTTCTGGGTCAAATCTTATAAGCTTAAAGCTTACGTGTATAGTTTAAGTAAATGCCAGATTCCCTTTATGTGATTTTTTTCTAGTAATATTCTTAATTAATTATTTTATTATTTGACTAAGTCTATCCATTTGTATTTATGTCTTAGCAAACCCCTGAAAACTTGATGATTAATTCCTCTTGAATAATTCAAACTTGCTTCATCTTCTAAGAGTTTTATAAAGGATTTCTGATAATTTTGCATATCTTGTGCTGGACATCCAACTAAGTGTGGGTGGAGTGTGTGTGTCTGTGTGATTTATTAGGGGAGGGAGAGCTCAGGTTTGGTGGAAACAATCTTATTTATGTAAGTTTGAACACTCATGTATTCTGTTTCATAAAAGTGTTCCCAAAGACTTGCTGAATGAAGACACATTGTAAAATAATGCTCACTTAACAAGCCTGACAAAAATAAAGGGTCTGAAATTCACAAAGAATATGACAGAAACTGGTAACTGACTCTGCCCTGTAGTCCATTTCCTCTTCTTCAGCTAGGCTATATTTTTTTTTTAAATCCAGTCCATCTTGTGCATCAGTGTTATTGAAACATTGTCTGTAATAACTATATCAGTTTTCTGAGATAATACCTAGCTGACTTAGCACTAATTCCCTGTCAAGTCCTCTTAAGCCTGTATGTTTAACCTTTTTCCTTTGAATTTTAGAAAGTTTTGTGTCTATATATGACTGTATTAATTGAAAGAAAGAGTTATATTTCTTGGAATGTATTTAATGCTTATTTTTTTGAAGAAAAAATGGGACTTTTAAAAGGAGTTTGAATCCTATGACAGCCTAGGGAAATAATCAAAATTTAATACCACAGGCTTCATCCTTGTTCTGTGGGGAAAACAAAATTTGATGCCGTATCTGAAAATCAAGCCAATTTAAATTGAGTGTGTCCAGGGTTGCTCTCCTTTATTTTCCCTCCAATCACGACAGTACTGTGCTCCCAGCCTTCATGGGGCTGATACATTATTTCACAGTTCTCAGTTTGATGTTTTGCTAGGGTTTGGCAGGTCCTCCAAAAGAGCATGGCCAGTCTCCCTTATTTCATAGAAAAAAAAAAAATGGCCTAAGGGGCAGAGACTATCTACTGTGGTCTCCTGCATCCCATCCAGAGCATCCCATCATCACCATCACCATCACCACCATCATCATAGTACCAATAATAGCTCCCACCCAAAATCTCCAGTATCCTGGGAAAAGTGGGAAGAATGTATTTATATTTTCTCAGGCCCTACAAACTACTCTTCATGGAAGGCAGAATCTCCCTTCTTTTCCACAGTGCCAACTTAAAATCTCAGAGTTTAAGTACTTGCCTAAGGTCTTCTAACTCCATGACCCTGCTCTTTTCCTAGCATGATCCCTGAATAAAATGAAGCTGTTTTTCACTTGATCCTGGGGTAATGCATTTTCCTCTAGGTGGTGTAGGGGAAATTTTTCTACTTTTCTCACATTTTAGTTTTGGGATATCAAATTTTAAGCCTAGGTGTAGCTTGAAAAAATATAAATAGAGAGATGGTAGATTTGATGTTGTTCATTCATCCACTCATGTCCAACTCTTTGCAGTCCCATGGACTGCAGCATGCCAGGGTCCCTGACCCTCACCATCTCCTGAAGTTTGCCCAAGTTCATGTTCATTGCATTGGAGATGCCGTCCACCCATCTCATCCTCTGATGCCCTCTCCTCCTTCTGCCCTCAATCTTTCCCAGTGTCAGGGACTTTTCCAATGAATTGTCTGTTCCCGTCAGATGACCAAAATACTGAAGCTTCAGCTTCAGCATCAGTCCTTCCAGTGAATATTCAGGATTGATCTCCCTTAAGATTGACTGCTTTGATCTCCGTGGTGTCCAGGAGATTTTCAGGAGTCCTCTACAGTACCACAGTTTGCAGGTATCAAGTTTTTGGTGTTCTGCCTTCTTTAAGGTCCAGCTCTTTCAACTGCACATGACCACTGGGAAGACCATAGCCTTAACTATATCGGCAGAATAATGTCTCTGCTTTGCAACACACTGTCTAGGCTTGTCATTGCTTTCCTGCCAAGAAGCAATCATCTTCTGATTTCATGGCTGCAGTCACTGTCTGCAGGGATTTTGGAGATAGATAGAGAGATAGGTAGGTAGGTGCTAGTAGATATAGATACAGATACAGATTTAGTTTTGCACTTGTCCTGAAGAAATTTTACTTTTTGGAGAGAAAAAGGCACTATTTGAATTTTTTTTTTTTTTCAATGTACCTGATCCTTTGGTGTGCTCTGGAGGCACCTGGACATTTAGTATGTAAAGTAAACTAACAGTTAACATTCACAGAGCAATCAGCAACCTGTCAGCCACTGTTTCAAGTGCTTTATATTCATTCACAAGCTATCAAGTCCTCACAATAACCCTACAAAGTAGTTACTCTAGTTACCCTCCTTTACAGATGGGGAAACTGAGGCATAGAGAATTTAAACAGTTTCTTGTTGAAGGCGGTACAGCTGGGAATTGAACCTAGAGCCTGTGACCACATAGCCTGGGTTGTTAAACACTATATTATATATCCTGAATATTATGGTTTCTACCCTCAGAGACCTCATGCACTATGAAGGAAGACAGATGTACAAAAAAAATAAATATTATGTCCTGCCACATGTGTATTAATATTGATTTACACAGAGCACTAAGGAATAAGAAAGAAACTCCTAATAGAACCTGGCAGATATTTAGTGTGGTGAACAAGAGAGAGGAGTCAGTCAAAGCAGGTTTCTAAGAGAAGACCTTAAAATAGGAGGGGAGAAAAAGAGGGATAAGCTCTCTAGGCCAAGGGATCCATGGTGTGAAAAACTTTTTTTTTTTTTTTGCTTTTAACTTTAGAGGTTCAAATTATCTAGGATTCATTTGTTTTATTGTTGACCATACCTTGCATTTGAGTTGTGCTTCATACCTGCCCTCTCTCTTGTTCAGGTAGGCAAGGCAGAAAACAAAGATTTTACTTCCTTGTAAACAAACAAGATGCTGAGATTATATTAGAAGCGGTCCTGCTGTTGCTCTCATAGGTATAGTGGCAGAGGCCAAGATTCTGAGATCCCAGTTCTATGATCATTCCATCAGAATTTATCTTCTTCCAAGTCGAGTTCTACATTACCAAGTCCTTAATTTTTTGTATATAAATAACAGTGATGATCACTAATTGCTGAATGCTTATAAAAGAGAAGAGATAATGTTAAGCCCTTAATATGCATGATTAAAAAAAATAGAAATCTCTGTGTTTATAAAGATTTATAAAGTCTGATTTTATATGGAAGAAAAGTGAAGCTTGGGGGGGTCTACATAATTTTCCTAAAAACATTGTTATATAGGAATTAACAAAGTAATGAGCAAAGTCAGCACTTCAGTTAGCAAACAGTTGCATTTAGTGGCCAAATCCAAATCAGCATTAAGATGTTTGTGCTAATACATAGTCATTAGTAATATTTGGCCTTGACTATCTCACTTGGCAGTTCTGTAATATTTTTCCTGTTTTAGAAACCTGCATTCTGCCTCAGTTCCTGGCTCCATCACAAAGAAACCCTCAATTTTACATCTTTTCCAGTGTACCATCACTGATTTTCATAACTGACTTTGAGATCAAAGATTCATTATAGGATAATACTTTTGACAAGTATTCTATTTTCTGATTTCTATTTCACTCTAGGAGCAATATATGGGCAACATATTGGGTGGTAGTAAGAAAAGAGACCGGGTGTTAGTCCATCAACCAAACTTTTTAAATAAGTAACCTACCCTTCTTGGAACCAGAATACAAAACTTAACTGTTACTGAATGCAAATCATGTTCCATGAATTCATTCTGTCTTCAGCACACCAGATGAAGCCAAGTATTATCATCTCTGATTCACAGAAGAGGAGAGTGAGGCTCAGAGCAGCTAAAAAAAATATTGTAATGTGGCATGATTTGAGGTAGAGGCAGGGTACAAAGAGAAGTTTTCTCATTTACACCTTACTCTGTGTGTGTGTTAGTTGCTCAGTTGTGTCCACCTCTTTGAGAACCATGGACTGTAGCCCACCAGGCCTCAGGCTCCTCTGTCCATGGAATCTTCCAGGCAAGAATACTAGTGTGAGTTGCCATTCCCTTCTCCAGGGGATCTTCTGAACCCCGGGATTGAACCCTGGTCTCCCACATTGCAGGCAGATCCTTTACCATCTGAGCCACCAAGGCAGTCCTTACACCTTACAACTCAGCTCTATCATGCACTTTATCACATTCCCATCATTGTCATTTTCTTTCCCATCCCATCATTGGAATATTCTTGATACCTTTGTTCTCTTCATTGTTGGAGTTTGATTTTTCAGGAGCTAATTATCTAATTTTAGAATATTTTTTAAATGATGGGGACTTCCCCCTCCCCACCCCCAAGTTGCTATAATCATTTCTTTAGCAATTAAAGGCCAGTGAAGAGACCTGGATACTACTGTGAGTTTAGATGTATTGTCTACATCATAGTACTTGGTTCTCTCAGTCTCAGTCCCCTCATCTATAAAATAGAAGGTGTAGGCTCCATCTGTGTATCCTGGCTGTACACTGAGTCACCTAGTCACCGTTGTTAGTTTATGAGATTGTACATAGCATGATTATTACATCTTGAAAGTTCCACGTCAGTTCAAGATTTGTATTAAAATATTTGTGCATAACACTGCATAGTCCTTTGAATTTTCTTTAAAATAATGTAGCAACACAAGCTGTGTAGTAATGATAGCTTAAACAAGGCTGGTAAAATTTCAACAACTGGTAAATGAAGTGATTGTTGGTTGGTTGGTTGAGTCGCTAAGTCGTATCCGACTCTTGTAATCCCATGGACTGTAGCCCGCCAGTCTCCTCTGTCCGTGGGATTTTCCAGACCGGAATACTGGAGTGGATTGCCTTTTCCTTCTCCAGGGGATCTTCCCGACCTAATGATGGAACCCAGGTCTGCTGCACTGTAGGCAGATTCTTTACTGACTGAGCCACCAGGGAATGAAGTGATACATTATACGATTATCTCAACTTCTGATATATGGCTGAAAAGTTCATGTAAAAACTTAAAAAATCTTACTGAAGCATCTATTGGATTACACCTTAGCCTTACCCTCAGAGATTCTAATTCAGTTCTTGTAGGGTGGAGTTTGCTGGATGGCATCACTTATTCGATGGACATGAGTCTGGGTGAACTCCGGGAGTTGGTGATGGACAGGGAGGCCTGGCGTGCTGCGATTCATGGGGTCGCAAAGAGTCGGACACGACTGAGTGACTGACTGAACTGAACTGAACTGATGACGTTTCAAAAGTTACCCAGGTGTTTCTAGGTACTCAAGTTTGAAAATTGCCTAGAACTCTAGATAATTTCTAAAGTTCCTTCTATGCCTAACATCATCTGATTATATTTATTCCAATATCTTCAGAAAGAGATAGTCTATCCTAGTTTGGGTTTGTTCTTTGGCATGGTAAGCGTTGCGCACTTGAAAGAGGTAGCTTTGAATCCAGCACTGTCTCTGCCAAGCTTATCATGAAGGACACACAGCACCTTCTTAACCTCCAGATTCCTTATCCATGAAAAAAAAAAAAAAGATAGATTCAATCAAACTACAGTCACATAATAGAGCTCTGGCTCCAGGGGAAGATTAGAGAAGGTGACTGGTACCTCTGGCCAAACTCAATTATAGGTGAGATGTATCTGCCCTTGAGGTCCTTTGTCCAGGCTTGAAAAAGAAAGACATATAGACATTAGGCTTTCCATCTCTCCTCTCTCTCCATGAGATGACCTGCGTAGTCTTACTAGGATGGTACTCTTGGATGACCTTGTTTATAAACACATCTTTTCACTCACTCACTCATCTCATATTTACACAACTTCCTTTGAGCAACTACTGTAAGTTAGGTTTTTGTCAATTTGTGTAGAAGGGAAAAAAAAAATACTAAAAGTTCCCTGGTGGTTCAGCGGTAAAGAATCTTCCTGCAATGCAGGAGACATGGGTTTGATCCTCAGGAAGAGACCCTAGAGAAGGAAATGGCAACCCACTCCAGTATTCTTGGCTGGGACAGAGGAGAATGGCAGACTGCGGTCCATGGGTCACAAAAGAATCAGATAAGACTTAGCAACTAAACAACAGCAGCAGCAACATATTAAGTACCCTGGGTTAAACACTATACATACATATACCATAGCTTTAAAAATCAACAAAAATGTAATAAAATGCTATAGCTATATCTAGTATTCAAATGGAAACCAAAGATTGGAGAGCTTGGATGATTTTTAAAGTAACAAGAGCAGCTAAGGGGAAAGCCAAGAATGAACCAAGCATGTAAGCTAAGCTGCTTCAGTCATGTCTGACTCTTGGTGACCCTGTGGACCGTAGCCCATCAGGCTCCTCTGTCCATGGGGATTCTCCGGGCAAGAATACTGGAATGGGTTGTCATGCCCTCCTCCAGGGAATCTTCCCAACCCAGGGATTGAATTCACATCTCTCACGTGAAGTTTAGACTTCAGTTCCATCTTGGGCTTCCCACGCGGTGCTAGTGGTAAAGAATCTGCCTGCCAGTGCACAAGACATAAGAGATGTGAGTTCAGTCGCTGGGTTGGGAAGATTTCCTGGAGGGTGGGGGATGGGGGTGCTCACGGGAAGAAGAAAGGAAGGAAAGATTGAGGAAGGGAAAAAGGAAGAGTGTAAAGAGCTGATATATCACCATCTCTGCAGTCACAGAGAAAGTCTTTACACTCCCTTTGCCCCTTCCTCCATCATTCATCCTTTCTACTTCCCTTGAGCCCTCCCTGCCTCTCTCCCTGTTTCTTATCCTCTAAAACCTCCATCCATTCTCTAAGCCCTATTTACTCTGAATTTTTTCACTTATCAAACCCATCTGTTGATGTTTCTTTAAACTCTCCACACGCTCTCTTTTTGATGTTAGTCCCTGACCAGCTACCATCCCAGGATCCTACCTGTTTCTGCTGCCAGACTGTCTCAATGATAAGAAATGCAAAGGTATTAGAAGATCAGACTGGGCAATTCCAAGGGAGAAAGAGGCAGTTTGAAATGGGAGTGAACCTGAGTTTTGAGTGCTCCATAGACAGAAGAGTCCTGCACCTCTGAATGAGAGACAGATTCCTTTCCTTGCCCCTACAAAGCAGCATTAGAAAAGTCATGCAGTTAGTAGTGAAATTCACCCCCAGCCTGAAGTCTTAGGCTTCATTTCTTGCATGGCCCTGGGCCCTATAAGGAAACACCGTTCAACCGCTGTGCTGTAAATAACTCCCAAGTGGTCTAAGACATTGGCCTTCTGAGCAGTTGGAAAGCCTGGAGTAAGTGGGACTGCAGTCCACAGTTTTTTCTCTTTACCCTGGCATAGCTCCTAAATGGTATTGTGTGCTCCAAGGTGTAAACATGGTTAGAAGCATCTTCCAAAGCTTGTTTGCATTTATGCTTTAGCTTTTGGTTTCTTTCTTATATCATCTTTCCTCTCTGAGATTTTTAAAGTGGTTATCCACTCAGTATTTGGAAATTTTTGTTTTTATTTTTTTTTGCTTTTCTTCACTTTTTAACATGTTTAGTAAAATATGCCACAGACATAGAACACAATTAATCCAATATACAGTTTAATGAATTACTACAAGGTGAGCTCCCCTACAACCATGAATGATCAAGAAACAGAACTTTTACAGCCACTCACCTCACAAAGGGCAGAAGATATGTAGGTTGTCTATATGGTTCTGGTACTGCTTTATGGGTGGAGAGGACATTATAACCCTGGATTGGGTATATTCCATTACACAACTGTTTCTGATTGTTTACGTCTATAAATTCATCTAAACTATCATCTAATGAATTACTGTGAAAGCATGCATTCTTGTGAGAATTTTAACATTTAAGCCCAGTGAAATTTGACATTATGTTTGGCTGGTTCCCAGTTGTATCCCCAAAGTTTAGCACAGAGTCTCACAGATTATACACAGCCATTAAATGATCTGGTCATATGCTAGGAGCAATCTTCTATCCTTAATATTTATTCATGCACAAAGTATTGACTGGTGAGGGCTATTCTATGCCTGACCCTATTCTATGCATCAGGGATATAAACATACCTAAGACATTATCTGTGCCCCATGGAATCTGCTCTCTTTGAGTGATAAATGTGTAAGCAAACAATCACAATGGAGTACTGTAAGTACTGCATATATATAAAAGTGACATAGTCACATAAAGTACAGATGGATTCTTCTGGGAAAGTTAAGTGAGTGACATTCATGATATGTCCTTGAAGATAAATAATAGCATACAAAACTGAGCAAAGTTGACTATGTATTCCAAACCAATTGGAGTATGGCCACCTCACCTGTCTTGGGGGCTACAGAGTTGGCTGCTGCTGGAGTTTTGAATATTAAAGGCAGAGGTGTGAGGTAGGCAGGGAAAAGCTTTTTGGGTTTAAAACCTAGGGTCTCCTTTTGTCTTCCTAAGGGATTTGCTTCACCTCATTTCTGCAGCTGGACTTCCTGAAAACTTGTGAGTAGAGAACTAGCATGGAATGTTCTGCCTTTGAGAAAAAGCATTTGTGTTTCAGTGACAAAATCACTAAAGAGGTTCAGATGAGAGGCAAACAAAGGAGTTAGGCAGTAGTTAAAATTTATTTGGAAGATTAAGGAATTACTGTGGGTGTGAAAAAGAGGATTTGGATTCTGAAGAGGTTGAGAAAAGAGAAGTAGCAATTTTTGAAATGGATTAGGTAGGTAGAGAAAGCAGAAGGGTTGAGGATGGCATTGTAGTCTCCTAATACAATATCTTTTCTTTTGTTTCTTCTGTGTTTTTCTGTTACAGATAAAAATAATAATAATATGCCCATAAGGAAATCATTTTCATTAAAAATGAGCACTTCACATAAAGTAAATAAAATACATTCAAGGGTATAAGTTGCCATAACTGAGATGATATATATCAAAGCTTCTACCTTTCAATTAATTTCTTGTCCTCAATTATGAGAGCAGTATCAGCAGCGTTTTTAAGTGTGTGTTTTCTGAATTAACTGCACTACCTTTACAGGCCATAACTGGGGGATCCTAAATAGTCACTCCATCACTTACTGGGGGCACAGCTTACCATGGGGACCAGTGGGGTGGGGAGCTCCTTGGCTTCCACCCAGATACCCCTTTTGCAAAGTAAAATAGCACAAAGATCCTAGACTGAAGAATCAGCCAAGAAGGCTTAGATTCAAATTCTGATTGTACCACTTAGAACCGTCCCTTAACTACTCTGAGCCTCTACTGCCTCATTTTATCAATGGATGGTAATAACTATCACACCACTGTTTGTAGCACTATTCTGAGCACTGTATGAAATGTATATCAGGTGCCATGCCTAGTACTAAGGTGGATAATACTTTCACATCTAACTCTCCTAAGAATACTTTGGCACATTAATATTCCCATTTTACAGATGTGGAAACTGAGAAACCAAAGTATATTGTTTACTTAAGATCACACAAGGAGGAAACAGAGGAACAAGGATTTGAACCAAACTGTAAAAGATGGCTGACAAGCCTCACCTTGAAAAGAGAGTAGCTCTCAGCATCTTCTGTCTTGAATCATTCTCTTGACAATGTGAATATGGTGATGCTGTTATCATTTGAGAAATAAATATGCCTACTGCTAAATGGGATCATGGTCATAATCTACATAATGTGATATTACAGATACAAAAAAGAAATAGAATTGAAAGGAGAGAAGGAAAGAAAGACAGGGAAAAGAAAAAGAAAGAGTGTAGAGAGAGGGATAGAGGAAGAGAAAAGAGAAAAGAAAGCTTTGCATAGGAACAAGATGCAGTTGAACTGCTGTTGCGCTTCTGAATTTCCTTAATTCGTTTGTAGATCAATGTCTGCTTCAGGATTTGCTGGAGGCAGAGTTTGTAGTCTTTGATGATACTGGTTCTCATGCAGAAATGTTTCTTACCCTATAGAGAATGTCCAGTTCCTTGAGGGACTATCACCCATGGCTGCTGTAACAGGGAGGTAGATACTCTGAGGTAGATCAGTTGCCAGAGATACTCTTTAGAATAAAGCAAGAAAGGTGATGGTATTGATGGTGATGGTGATTTTTCTTAGTGATGTTGATCTACGTTTCTGTTTAAAACTCACACCCAGCCTTCCACTGGATGTGAGCAGTTTGTTTATTAATTTGTTCAACACATATTCAGAGGTCTTCATGTAACAAATATTTATAGACACACTGCTCTAGCTTCTGGAGATTATAGATGAACTGTTCTAAATTCTTGTTCAATAAGATAAAAGATCATGCATTCTTGATATTACAATCAAGAAGACAGAGGAGGATAAAAGAATTTAAATATTAAAAATACTTTTTGCAGAGAAACAACACGATAGAACAAAAAAAATATGATAGTGTTTGAGAATGTCTACTTGAGGTGGAGTGATCAAAGGAAGCCTCTCAGAGAAGGTGAATGTTCAACAAGATCTGGATTAAAGAAAGAGCCAACCACATAATGTTCTGTAGGAGGATAATTCAACTGGCCAATAAAATCAGAGTAAATTGGAGTGCTTGAGAAATATCAAACCAATGCTGCTGAAATATGGAGTGGAAGAGTGAAGTGAGAGAAGTTTAAAGAAATAGAGGCCTTATTCATAAAGGCATATGTAGGGACTTTATTTAAATTTGATTTACTTTTAAGCAGAGGGAAACATTTTAAGCAGAAAAGGAACATGATATAAGATTTGAAAGATTGTGTGTTGTTTGAGGAATGGATCTGAGGAGATTGGAAGCATCTGGACTCGGTAGAATGTTGTTGTTGTTCAGTTGCTCAGTTATGTCCAACTCTTTGCAACCCCATGGACTGCAGCACACCAAGCTTCCCTGTCCTTCACAAGTCCTGGAACTTGCTCAAACTCATGTCCAGTGAGTCAGTGATGTCATTCAATCATCTTATCCTCTGTTGCCTGCTTCTCCTTCTGCCTTCAATCTTTCCCAGCATCAGGTTCTTTTCCAATAAGTTGGCTCTTCACATTAGGTGGCCAAAGTATTGCAGCTTCAGCTTCAGCATCAGTCCTTCCAATGAATATTCAGGACTAATTTCCTTTAGGATTGACTTGTTTGATCTTTTTGCAGTCCAAGGGACTCTCCAGAGTCTTCTCCAACACCACAGTTTAAAAACATCAGTTCTTCGGCACTCAGCCTTCTTTATGGTCCAACTCTCACATCCATATGTGACCACTGGAAAAACCATAGTTTTGACTATACAGACCTTTGTTGGCAAGGTAAAGGCTCTGCTTTTTAATATGCTCAATACACTTTACTATGCAGTAGAATACACCCTTGGAAATGTGATAATCAAAAATGGCAGGTGGCTTGAACTAGAGTAATAGTGAAAATGAAGGAAAGTGGATCAGTTTGTGACTTATTTTGGAATAGACAAGGTCAACTGAAGGATTAAAGTGTGCTTTTTTTTTTTTTTTTTTTTTTAACTTGAGTAAGTGAATGGGTAGTGGTGCCATCAACTGAGATGGAAAATACCAAGAGGACAGATTGTGGGAAGGGATTTGGAGGAAATCAAGAATTTACAATATCTAGTGTCATAGTTGATAGCATAGGGTATAGAGTCAAAACGCCTTCCCTGCTGGCACAAGGGTAAAGAAAACATACCTCCTTCCAAGCAGGAAATATGTGTTCAATCTCTGGATCAGAAAGATCCCTCGAAGAAGAAAATGCAACCCACTCCAGTATTTTTGCCTGGGAAATCCCATGGCCAGAGGAGCCTGGCAGGCTACACTCCGAGAGGTCTCAAAGAGTCAGATACAATTTAGCAACTAAGCAACAGCAACAGCAGTAGAGTCAAACACTCGTGGGTTCAAATCTGAGCACTGTGTTATTTCCAACATAAGAAGAAAATTAAACCCTGTCTCATCATGATGTCAGGATATTTGAATCAAGAAATGTATGGACCGAAGCTTTCATATGTTATCTCTTTTGTTAATTCCATCCCCTTAACTTTAATTGACTAACTAATGGATTATATATATATATATATATATATATATATATATATATCTCATGATTTTATGTGTATGAGTGTGTATATACATATATGCATGTATGCACACACATACGCACACACACACACACACACACACACATTGTGTCAAACTTAGTAAAGTTTGAATTCTCTGGTACCACTACTCATCCTCTGTTCTATTTCCCTTATTTTTAACCATTTAAGCAATACTTCAGGTAATTATTATTCTAAACTCTAAATGATACAATTAGAGAAGTTTTTTTGATTTAATAGATTTCATACATCTATTGATTTCTCATGTGGAAAGATTATCTAATTTTCCAAAACTCTATCACCATAACCTAACATTTGTATTTTTTTAATGTCTCAGTTGTATTCATTTAAATCAAATAATTTGACCTTTCTTATTTCATGAACATCTCAAGAACCTCCACCCCTTACCCTCTGTTATATGTTTTTCTACCTCCTTCTCACACTCGTGTTCCCATGTTCTGGGATAACTGCTTTTCTTTCATCCCATCAAGGTTGATGACATCTGTATTTTCTATGTTGTATCTTTAGATGGGTTTCTCAGGTGGCGCTAGTGGTAAAGAATCCACCTGCCAATGCAGGAGATGCAAGAGATGTGGGTTCAATCCTTGGGTTGGGAAGATCCCCCCAAGAAGGAAATGGCAACCCACTCTGGTAGTCTTGCCTGGAGAATCCCATGGACTGTGGAGCCCGGCAGGCTACAGTCCATGGGGTCACAAAGAGTCAGACATGACTGAATATGGAATATCATCTTTAGATTGATGTGAAAACTAAAATCCAAAAAGCATGTATTATTTGACAACATAAACATCCCTCTCTGCCAAGCCATGGCTTCCCAGGTGGCGCTAGTGGTAAAGAACCCACCTGCAAATGCAGGAGACATAAGAGACCTGGGGTATGATCCCTGAGTCTGGAAGATCTCCTGGAGGAGGGCATGGCAACCCACTCAGCCTGCAGAATCCCATGGACAGAGGAGCCTGGTAGGCATGGGGTTGCAAAGAGTCAGACACAACTGAACTGACTTAGCATGCACACACATACACACACACACACACACACACACCAAGCCAAATATTGGTGTTTTGATGTTATTTTCTTCCTTTTGGGTCAATTATCACTCCACCTGTGCCACTTGAAAAAGTTCCTTCCATGTAGGTCAAAGATCTATGTTTTACTATCCTCCACCAACAGCTAAAAATCGTGGCATGCCTCATAATCTCCATCTATGGAAGACAGTCCTGTCCTCTGTGGGCCAAATTCAGTATTGGAATAAGAGCAGGGGTTCTGGGGTGGATTGCACAGGTTCTTGTTCTGAGTCTGATGCTGACTCTGGGTCCTGGGCAGCTTGGCTAACTAAGCTTAAGCCTCTTCGTCTGGTAGATATGCACGAGGACAGCATCAAGAATGCAGTATGTGAGATTTCAGTGAAATGCATGCCCAGGACATAGCCAGGGTCTGACACTTGGGAAGCATTGTGTAAATATGTGGGGTTTTCATCATAAAATTGTATAGGAGTTGCTAATTGCCTTCTTATTTTTATTGAGAGAAGGAACACCGGCCAAATGTCCCATATCACTAACAACATCTAGCTCTGTAGCCATGCTGTCTGCGGCTTTAATTCCTTTCTTTCCTCTTGAAACATCGTTTTGGATTTCTAACTCTGATTTGGACTCCTGTTGTTCAGGTGTATTTTACAGCTGTTTTTCTGAGCTCATCCAGGGAAGCTACTCTGTCTTCCACAGATGTCCAGTCCTCCTAATTCATTCTCTTCCTGGTCTGTTTCATTCACCAGCTTTCACCTATGCTCCAACATAGACTTTCGCCTATGCTCCAACATCCTGCAATTTGTTAGCACCTCCTAACTATTGAGTCTCCTCCAGCACCAACACTGTTGCCAGTTTAATTCTTTCCTTTAATTTGACTGGGTCTTCTGGACCCCTTGTACTCATTGCATCATTCCCATATGGACACTTTCACTGAAGCTTTATTTTTAAAAAATCCATCATGCGAGAGCTATGATTTACATCTTAGAGAAAGGAAAACCGAGGTACACAGAGACTAAGAAACTTGCCCAGGTCCCCCAACAGCAAGTAGCAGAATCCTGATTATGTTTCATGCCCTTCAGACATCAAAACCCTTCTTGAAAGGACAGCAGTGCTTTTTGCTTGCTTCAGAGGGGAGCTGTCAAAGCTTTCCTTGGGTGCAAGGGAGCACGAGAGATTGCAGGGAAGACAGGGCCAGGTTCAGACGTGTGCCTTGCTAGGTTAGTTTATGGGAAAGAATAGATACAAATACAACTGCCCTGCAGGCTAAGCTTTAAAGGAAGGAGCAGCAGAAAGAGAACCAAAAACAAAGAGACATTTTTGTTGCAAATCCTTGCCTTTGTGATGAAAGCAAGTGCCTGAATTCCAGCTGTGATTGTACAAGTTTTTTCAGAGAACAAAGCTTTATAATAGTATCCTTGTCCCAACTAGACTGACAAATTAACACTTACTGATGGTGGTCCTCACCTCTCTCCCCCATGGGGATTGGCAGCTCTTGCTAACAAGCGTTCTGGGGGAGAATTGCTATAGATTTCTTAACCAGAAGACTCTCTCATACATCCTCTGTGTGTAGTCATTAAAAAGACAAATCAATGTTTGTATACAGTAATATAAAAATATATTGTTCAATGCGGTTACAGATCTGCTTATTGATTCACCCAAAGATTTTCTTAATAAAATGCTAGGTGTGTGAATAAAGGATGTGCTTTGAAAGTAGAAAGAGACATTTATTTTTGTACATACAGTTATAGATATACATTCATATAATTATTTATACTCACAATATATTACTATTCAGTGGGTAAGCATTTATGATATACGGATATACATGCCTATACATTTTATGTATATATACGTGCATTTGTCTTGTTATAACTTGCTCTATCCATCTGTGTGTAACTCTGTTTGCTGTTGTGTATGTGGCTGCTCAGTTGTGTCTGACACTTTGTGACCCCATGGGATGTAGCCCGCCAGGCTCCTCTGTCCATGGGATTTTCCAGGCAAGAATACTGGAGTGGGTTGTCATTTCCTTCTCCAGGGCATCTTCCCAACCCAGGGATTGAACCGACATCTCTTGCATCTCCTGCATTGGCAGATAGATTCTTTTACCACTGTGCCACCTGGGAAGCTCAATGGTGTTTGTATGAATCCATCTATGAATCTATTACTGAATCAGACTGTTACTACAGGCTTTAGCATCAGATAGGTCTAGACGTGAAATTCAACACTTCCATTTAATAACTATAAAACTGTAAATGTTTTACTGCACCACTTTGGGTCTAGTTTTCTTTCTTTGCAAACATGGAATAATGACAGTATCTACCTTGGGATCACTATTGTGATAATGAAGTGAGTGGTCATGTGAAACACAAAGCCAAATGTTTAGTTAATTCAGTTGCTCAGTCATGTCTGACTCTTTGCGACCCCATGAATCACAGCACGCGAGGCCTCCCTGTCCATCACCATCTCCCGGAGTTCACTCAAACTCATGTCCATCGAGTCGGTGATGCCATCCAGCCATCTCATCCTCTGTCATCCCCTTCTCCTTCTGCCCTCAATCCCTTCCAGCATCAGGGTCTTTTCCGAAGAGTCAACTCTTTGCATTAGGTGGTCAAAGTATTGGAGTTTCAGCCTCAGCATCAGTCCTTCCAATGAACACTCAAGACTGATCTCCTTTAGGATGGACTGGTTGGACCTCCTTGCAGCCCAAGGGACTCTCAAGAGTCTTCTCCAACACCACAGTTCAAAAGCATCAATTCTTAGGCGCTCAGCCTTCTTCACAGTCCAACTCTCACATCCATACCTGACCACTGGAAAAACCATAGCCATGACTAGAAAACTAGCAAAGGGTTTGGCACATAGTAAATGATAAACATATATTGACTGTGATAATGGTGATAATTAAGATTAAAAGAAAGGATATACTCATAGGTTCAACCCAGCATATAGTTACCAAACTTGTATTTTATCTTAATATACATATATGATATATATACATATAAGATGTGTGTTTGTTTGCACGTATGTTTAGACTCTATCAAGTATAATTTGCCTACGTATTTGTACTATTATGCAGGAGATGTACATAAATATATTTAACAAATATATTTAATTCAACATGTATTAATTGAGAAAATTTTTGGAGCTAGTCTCCATGTTAGTCCCTGGAGTGTTTAAATAAACTCCATGCACTTTTTTTACACTGTACTCTTAAGATATTCAGAAAGAAAAATACGCAAAGAAATTGTTATAGAGCTGTATAAAATGCAATAGCATCATATGTACAAGGAGAAGTGTGAGAGAATCAATTCCTTTTGACTTGAAGGACCGAGAAAGGGATTTGCAGGATAGGAGACAATTGAAACAGGCCTTACAGGATGAAAGGGAGCTCATTAGGGGAGAAATAGCAGGGAAGGGGAGCAGCTCGTGCAAAGGCATGGTGGAAAATGAGCCTGAAAAGAATAGTTTGTGAGTGGCTTTCTCTGTTTCATTACAAAGTTTGAACTTCATAGGCGATGAGTCTCATAAACCATCAAATACTTTTAATCAAGAGGATAAAAACCTGGCTGCACCTGTGTTATTGACGGTTCGATACAAAAGATAGGTTAAGGAGAAAGTGTGGAAAGGAAGACCGTTTAGGAGGTTATTGAAAAATTACCAAATAATTTTATTTCCATCATCTCTTCTATTTTGCAAAAACATATTCATTTTGTAATTGCTTCCCATGCAACGCTATAAGGTGACCTGAGTCCTCTGGAGGGATTTAGTTTGCCTGTCTCTAACTCCCTAATCCTTTCTAGAGGGTCAGGAGAGAATATATGCAGAATAAATGTAAGTTTAAGTGCAAGATAAATAAAAATGATTTTTTTCCAGTTTAGAGGTGAAAACGGAGATTCAAGGAACTGATACCTTTCAGCAGCTATATCTGCCTGTTCATATTACAAATCTCTCCCTATTGAAGTATCTAAATATCACTATGTCCAATGCTTATATGGGCAGCAGAGGATGAGATGTTGGATGGCATCACTGACTCAATGGACGTGAGTTTGAGTAAACTCTGGGAGTTGGTGATGAACAGGGAAGCCAGGAGTGCTGCAGTCCACGGGGTCACAAAGAGTCAGACACAACTGAGCAGCTGAACTGAAACTGAATGCTTATAAATTATTGTGAAAAGCAACAACAACAAAAAAATATTGTTGGCCTAGAGGCAAAGCAGTTTTTATCATCTTGCTATTCCTCCAAGAACAACATATATTGTATCGCACCAGCTTATTAATATATTTTTTCTCTTCTAATCATATTTTCAAAATATGTACCCTGAAAAGCACTACAAATGTGGCCTAGAAAGGGGCACTACCAGAGGTAAAATCCAGATCTTCTGATAGCAAGTGACTATCCATAAGTCTTGGGCAAGTCATCATATGAAGGATTCTACGTCTTTGCAATCATTTTACAAATGATAAAGGGATCATTTGCTCTTTGCTTTTATAGAGAGGATTTCTGGAATTCATAAAGTGAAATATAGAGCATACTTAAAATTCAGATAAACATCGGCTAATTCTCTTTTAGTATGAGTGTGTTTCATGTGATATTGACGACCTTTCACTCACATTTCTAAATTCATCCTCTCCATGCTCTATTTTAAAACCTTTGAAATCCCACATCAAATCCTACGTCAATATTCATGACATTCTCAATTTTATCTCTAGAATGTACCTCTCTCTTGAGCTCTTATTACAGTAAGTAGCCTATACTGTCTTTTGAAATATTCCTCAGTTTCTTTACACTCAATGAGAATAATAATAGCACCAATCTCATGGGGTTACTGTGAAGATTAAATGA
This sequence comes from Ovis aries, assembly GCF_016772045.2. Classification (NCBI taxonomy): domain Eukaryota; kingdom Metazoa; phylum Chordata; class Mammalia; order Artiodactyla; family Bovidae; genus Ovis; species Ovis aries. The sequence continues at coordinate 12,926,034 of NC_056074.1, forward strand.
ATGCTTTTTTTTTTAAGCCCAAAGAATAATTCCTGGAATATATTGTCTTCAACTGTATGAAATTGTCATTATTCCAAGATCAAATACTGATGAGTTCTAACACTCAGAATTGCAGGATTATCTGCCATGATTATCAGTGGTATTACTATTTTTACTTCCATCAGCACCTATTATTGCCTCACACATGTGACAGCACCATAACTTTCTGCATGAATGACTTTATATGCCCATGTCCAGTGTCCTGGCTCAGTGCCTGAAACAGGTGGTGTTAGTCTCTCAGTTGTGTCCGACTCTCTGCTATCCCATGGACTGTAGCTCACCAGGCTCCTGTGTCTATGGATTTCTCCAAACAAGAATACTGGGGCGAGTAGCCTTTCCCTTCTCCAACAGATCTTCCTGACCCAGGGATTGATCCTGAGTCTCCTGCGTTACAGGCAGATTCTTTACCATCTGAGCAGGGACTCAATTCCACTTCTTTGGCTTCTTTGCAAATAACCACCAAAATAATCTTCCTAAAACTCAGGCTCTCCCATATCACCTATGGCCTTACTTCTGATTGCTGTAAAACAGAAACAGCCCTGATCTGCCACTGAGTAGCTCCGTGACCTTGGATAAGTCACTTCACTATGCTCTCAACATGCTTTGGGGCTCCCTGTTCCTTCCTATTTTCTCACACTCTTTCCCCTTCTGGAATCTATCTGCACTCTCATTCTGCTCCGTAACTCACCAATCTAAATCCCCTCATCCTTCAATTCCAAGCTTAAGAACTCTTTTGCATATTTTTTAAAAATTTTATGTAAAACTCTATCAACATCAGTCATATTCCAGAGCATGGATATAAATCTCAGGCCACATAGCATGTAGTATAGACACTGGAATATCAGTGCAGTTTTTGCTAGATTCTTCCATGAGCATTGTAGCCATGCTATAATCCTATGTAATAACTGAGCCATGTCCCATCTTTTCAGCTGAGGAAATTGAATTTCACAGAAGCTAAATATTGCTTTCCCAGAAACTCACCCTTACTGATAAAATTAAGATTCGAACCCTGTTGTGACCCTGTTGTAATCTCTCAAAAGAGTTTTTATATTCAAGGTGAACCTTAAAAGTGTTCTTTATAAATTGCTCTGTAGTCTGTTCTTTACTTAGTGGTTTTATTTCCTGAATTAGATTAGGAGTTTCTTGAGGGTTAGAATTACACCTGATCTAAATCATCCTTGTTTTACAGGGAATAGTGTTTGTAAAAGTTACAATTATTGACTAGCTACAAAGTATCAATACTGTTCTATCATTTTTAATATTAATTCTTTAAAATGAAATAAAATAAGCAGAAAACAGATCTATCATCATTCAGCTTATAATTATTGACTAGTAATAACTGTTTTATAGGTAAGGAATCTGAGAGAGAAAGCCATTTAACTACAGAGTGAAGAACTCAAGAATTTAAAGCTCAAAACTTTTCTTTAAGCTTTGCTGCTCCTTCCACTTAAGCAACACCAACTGAGCACCACTTTATATGCCCCACAGATGCTCAGAGTTACGGACAAATTGATAACAGATTGCCCATTTGCTTTGCCTGTGGAATTCTGGAAACAGGCACTGGAAAATTGTTCATTTAAAATGAACAACCATCTTTTCATCCTGACTTTCTTGGGACACATTCATTTCTTTCATTCATTTATGGTTTCAACAAATATTTGAGATTCTAGTATGCATCAGATACTGTGCTAAAAGGCTAAAAGTGTAAGGTTAACAAGCAAACACTGTTCTAAAGGCTAAAAACATTTCACAAGCTGCACCTGTGTCTAATCTACATGCGTTCATAGTTCAGTGGGAAAGACGATCAAAAGCCAAGTAATTCTAGGTGTGAGCAGGGCTGGTCAAAGGGAAAGGCGGGGATGCGCGGCCTCCACCTGGAAAGACGGGCTCAGGGTGGCTCCAGGCAGGAGGAGTGTGGAAGTTTCTGAGACCCTGACTATATGGGAGTATCAAGAAGAGTGCTAGAAACAGAAGAGAGAGCAGGTACTGAACCACTGAGGTGGGAGAGACTATCACACTACTCTGTAGGAAAGAAGAGTATCTTGAAGTAGCTGGTGACAGCAGATGGGGCTACAGAGGTGGTCAGAGAGCAGAGCACAAGGGCATCACCACCACGTTAGGCAGTTTGGACTTGAATGAAAGGCAATAGGAAAGCTCTCATGGAAATGCAAACTCCAGGAGTTAGTAAAGGACACAGGAGCCTGACGTGATGCAATCCATGGGGCCCCAAAGTGTCAGACACAACTTAATGACTGAACAACAAAGAAGGGGAGGTATCTTGAGTCATTCTTGCAGAGCTCACATAATCATTAAAAAAAAAAAAAAAGGCAACTATATTTGCCTGTCCAACATGACATGGCAACAATACCTACATATATGCATGCATTTGCACATTTATGCGTGTAAAAATATCTAAAAGATTCAGAATGAACTGATCAGGTTTGCAAGATTTTAGTGAAGATTTAAGAGAGAGCAACAAGAGCCTTCATTTTCTCAGCCTAAGGTGAGTTTTCAACTTCTCTCAAAGAACAAATCACCTCCTTTTTTGTGTGCCCTGAATACATTTCCTGGCGAAGTTATGTAAGAATGGGAAGAGAGACTTACAACGCCATCGTCACAATTGCTTTCGTGATTGTAATCACACCACAAGATTTTATGTCAAAAAATAATGATTTTAATGCTACTTTGTCATTTTCAAAGCGATAGCAAATACCAAAAAAAAAAAAAAGAAAAAGAAAAGGTAAGGCTCACATGAGCACAAAGTTGGTTTCACAGAGACCTACAGGGGAATGTGGCTGATATTTTTTTCTCTTTATGCAATCAATGCTTCCTTTAGTTAGAGAGGGGCTCCAATCTATCAGACTGCTGAGAGTGCCCCCTTTGAAATCTTCAGGGTGATAATTTAAGTGAAATAGAAAAGGAGAGAAGGAAAAGGTCACATCCTTGGAAATCTTTTGTGATAAAGGATTTCCCTAGCTGCTTAATAATGGCACAGAGGGGATCAGCTTTACAATTAAGTTTGCAATCTTGTTGTACCTAGTGACTCCTTCTAAATATTCTCTCCATTCTCCTTAGTTTCCTTGTAATAGTAGGGGTGATAAATTCCTCCAACACCCCTCACCTCGTGAGAAGCCTTATTTAGCCCAGTAGGTCCCAACTGCATCTAACGGAAATACTGTTTTCTTACTTGACTCTTTCAGAATCATGTCTGTATCGCATGAGATATACAAATTGCTTTCAAAATTCATTAAGATTCCTCGAATTCCCTTAGTCATACTACTTCTTCTGGATGGAGAATAGAGAGGGAAAAACACAGATTTTGTGGAGGCAGTCTTAAATCTGAATTGCAATGCTGCTACCATTTAACTGTAAGTCACTAAGCCCCTCAAGCTCCATTTCCTCATGGCTTGTTAGTTTTGTGTTAGATAACATGTAACTTGCTAGTAATGCCCCTATGCAGAGTTTAATCAGTTTATAGAATTGCCTTCCTACTCTTTCATTTTCACCTTTTTTGGGAATATCCTACATTGTTTTTTCCTCCAAATTCTAGTATCTTTTATGCTTAATTAAACCCTACTCATGATACAGAGAAAAAAAATATGAATAAGGCATTTTCTGACCTTCAAGTAGCTCTCCATTTAGGAAGGAGAATAGGTACATGTACATCTAAATCAAGCATAGTGCTGAAAATGTCATGAGCTATTAGAGGAACTGAGGCTGGTGGGAGTCGAGAACCAGAAGAATTTCAGCTTTAAGAAACAGGGTAAACTTTCTGTGAAGATGAGGTCTTAACCCTTGAGATACAGGTACCAGTAGGCCAAGAAAGGGTATAAGGAGACTACAGGCCCATAGCATTTATTCTTCAATTCCAAAAACCAACACTCTGAAGGTGAAAGTTTTGCTTTCGGAGTTTTCGTAGCTCACACGGTGTGGTGGTGGTTGTTTACTCGCTCAAAGGGTAGCAAAACTGAAAGTAGACTGATGTACTAAAACATTCATTAATCTCTTTTAGTGTGAATATTTCCTTGTTGTGCTCTAGAGATATTAATATACCCCAGGCCCTACTGAAGGCATTATTTAATATGCAGTTGCATTGGTTTTTCTTCATAAAATACCTCTGCCTATCTCCTCCCCCTGATTACTGATTCTACCACTCATCTGACTGCATAGGTTTTAGATAAGGAATTGGGTCATGATACCTTATTATAGGCAGAGAAAAATACAGTGGTGTTGACATAAGAAGCTGTCAAGTAAGTGAAGAGAAAATCAAACCGTCCAATGTTGCTGGAAAGTTTAATGAACAGACAAGTAGGCTGGCAAAGATAATGAAAGGATTTCATTCAGTAAGTCAATAATATGTATTGAGCATGTATTTTATTTGGGGTATGATCCTAGATACTGAGGTTGTATTAATAGCTCTGAGCATACCAAATCAGTGCAACATGAGCAGACTTCAAAGTCCCTAGTTGTTCCAGAATGATAGTGATCTATCAGGGGTCTAGCTGGTAGTGCCAGGATCAAAGAGAAACTGAAGCACGGAGAGGTAAATTACCTCGTTCAAACTTTTGCACCCAGTTGAAGTATCAGAGTCAAGAAATTGACTGGTCTAAGAGTGCATGCTCACAGCCTCACTTCACTATTCCTCTTGCATTTGATTAAACGCATGCAGCAGAGTTGACTTTCTCTGTAGAATTTTTGGATGGTATCACCAAAGGCTTATCATGAACAGGCTCATGAGAGATAATCAAGATGTGTTGTATTAGGAAAGAGGATCGGGTTATTAGGTTGAGATTAATGGCTGAGAGCATGTCCTTCTAAAGCCCAAGCCTAGTTTGTACTCCTGATTTGACCACTTAGTTAGTGGACGATCTCTGGCATATTACTTGCCTCTCTGTCTCATTTTTCTCATCCCCAAAATAGGAGGAACAGTAGTACTCACATGTGACGATTAAATCAGTTGCTGTATGTCAAGGTCCTTGGTGTTGAGGTTATAGTTCTGAACTTACCAAACCAATGCAATATGGGCAGACTCGGGGCAGCGTCTGATGCATCTGACTGTGGCAAAGATAGAGGTCTTATTCTCACATTTGCTATTTGTTTTGCTTCTATGTTGTATTTGCTGTAATTTTAATTTTTCATTCATTTGTATTTGTTTAATATCCGCCTTCTCTCTTCTCCAGTATATTGTATATACTCTGAAGCACCAACTTGGCCTGTTTTGTTCATCACCATCTCTCAAATATCTCATACAGAGAGAGAGAGAGAGTGTGTGTGTGTGTGTGTTTTACTCACTCACCTGTGTTTGGCATTTTGTGGCCCCATGGACTGTAGCTTGCCAGGCTTTTCTGACCATGGGTTTATCCAGGCAAGAATACTGGAGTGAGTTGTCCCAACCCAGGGATCGAAGCAGGGTATCCTGCATCGCAAGCAGACTCTTTACCATCTGAGCCACCAGGGAAGCCCCTCATATGTAGTAGGTCTCAACAAATATTTGTGAAAAATGGATAGAGAAATGTATGAATGATATAAACAGATAACTAATCATTGTGTATCCTTGACTCAAGCAAATCACTTAACTTTTCTTCTTTGTCATCATGCTTTTTTGCTTTTTTCTGTTTTTCTTTGCCCCCCCCCCCCATTGGAAATCTGGAGCACTAAATGACTTAAAAAAAAAAAAGTTTTATTCAGAGTGGTCTACTTTTGAGCTGAGTTCCTGCATTGACTTAAGAAGAATTGTTTCCTGACATAGATACTCGAGACTAATTGCATTGTCTAGGCACATTGGATATGGATTTAATTTCACACATCACAAACGATCAGCACCGAATTGTCAGAGTCGTATTTCATACCTTTTTCATGGAGATCTTTAATCTTCTTAGCCCACTTTCACTGTTTCACAGTCCACTACTCTGAATCAAGGCTCAGTTAAAGATTAATGTGGAAAAAAAGAAAGGTATAATGACAAAATGGAAAGTAAGTGGTCACTCCCTTCACTGATTTCAGGAAGTCACTTGTGTCTCCAGAAGTTGCTGCAACTTTGGACCCAGAGTCATGCAGTGTCCCAGGAAGCCAAACTTGGGTCTCTGCAGCTTCTAGCACCTGCCTTGATTTTATCTATAAAGGTCTAAATGCAGGCTACACAACAGACCTAAACCCATTTACCAGTATCTACAGAGATTCCATATTCTTTACTTTTTAAAAGCTAACATTCTTTAAAAGTTCAGGGGCTAAATCCTTTTATCAAAATGGCACAGTAGGTTTCTAAGAAGCAGTTGCAACAAGAGAATTATCAGTTCTGTGATATGCTACCTTTCTGCTGAGTGCTTCTGTACTGCAAACAAAAGCAACAATTCCATCCATAGATTGTACTTCCTGATACTTCTCAAACCCATCTCTTAATCTTCATCTCTGTTGACTGTTTATCTTAGTGCAATCCTCATTATCTTTTAGATGAATGATTCCTAGAATAGACATCAGTAAACCTCACTCCTTTCTTCTCTCTCACAGTTTAGCTTCTACCTCATCATCAGAGTATTATTTGTAAAGTGCAGCTCTGTTTACCTTTTGTCAACCCACCCCCTCCTCCAAATAGCGCACGTGTTTTAGCAGAAAATGTCCTTAAATTTAAAAACCTGCTACATTTCCAGCAAGTTCTATTTTTCTGAACTCAGTTATAATAGGGTCACACTAAAATATCTCCCATTGAATCTCCTGGATGCCAATGATCTCTCTCTCCTCTATATCTCTTACAGTTTGCCTCAATTGCATGTCATTACTATGACATAATCAGTTTATTTATTAGCCTGATTGTAGTTCTAAACTGATTCCCCTTGGGATGCTTGATACATTTTGCTCAGGAGTATATAGATCAATTTCTTTATTGGAATTGGCTAAGCTCCCTACTAATCTGCAGTCCGAGGACCCCCCATACCCCATCCTTCCCATGCTGATCTAATGTGGACTGTCAGATTTTGGGTGCTCAACTGACTCTAGCAAATCAACAGTGCCTTGTCTGGCACAAGTGGTCTGTCTTCCAAGTGGATTCCCATCCTCCAGTAGTGCAATCCAAACCTAGTCTCATGGAACTGGCAGAGTTCTAAGAATATAGAAATATATGCAAGGTTTCCAGAGGTCTAGACTCAGATCTAGCCAAGTATCATTTCCATCACAATTTACTAATGAAGAGTTCAGAAGATCAGTCCAGATATGAGCTGGGGAAATATATATCAATAGAAAGAGCTACAGAGTCAAATAGCAAAGAGAATGGCTACAAAGAAGAGTGGAAAGTTAGAGCTACTTTGGTAAAGGGTCTAATATATGTTGTAAGTAAACCAAAACATTTTTAAACATTGCCATGCTTCTTCCTTGAGAATTTAGGACAGTACTTGGCTTAGAGCAGTAAACTATCTATTATCATTGATTCAATTAGTGTTTGATTTGTTCATCGTTGTTCAGTTGCTAAGTTGTGTCCGACTCTTTGCGAATCCATGAACTGTAGCACACCAGGCTTCCCTGTCCTCCATTATTTCCCAGAGTTTGCTCAAACTCATGTCCATTGAGTTGGAGATGCCATCCAACCATCTCATCCTCTCTCAGCCTCTTCTCCTGCCCTCAATCTTTCCCAGCATCAGGGTCTTTTCTAATGAGTTGACTCAGCATCAGATGGCCAAAGTGTTGGAGCTTCAGCATCAGTCTTCCCAGTGAATATTCAGGGTTGATTTCCTTTAGGATTGACTGGTTTGATCTCCTTGCTGTCCAAAGGATTCTCACATGTCTTCTCTAGAACTGCAATTCAAACACATCAATTCTTTGGTGCTCAGTCTTTTTTTGTGGTCCAACTCTTACATCTGTACATGACCACTGGAAAAATCATAGCTTTGATTAAACAGATTTGGATTGATAATTGCTAAGAATCCTTAAAGCAGATGAAAGATTTGAAGAGAGGCTTAAAGTAAGCTAGTCAGCAGTTTCATAAAATAATTAAGGAAAGAAAGATACTCTAAATGACTGGAAAACTATAAAATAGCTACAATTTCATAGATTATATGCCATAGATTATAGATCCTTTGGTCCCTATTTTGTTTATGAGAAAAAGGAGGCTCTGAGAGGTTAAAGAGAGGTCCAAGGACATGCAGGTAGTCCTTTGGAAAACCCAGGACTCAAAAAATATCCTATTTTACTCCAAGTGCTGACCTTTCTCCCATATCCCTTTGGTATTTAAGAGTTTTATTTACAGTGACTTACTATCTAATCATCACCAACATGATGGTCATTGTCTTATGCTAAAGGTTTTGGGGGAAGGGACATCTATATAAGAGATTTCATTTATGTGAAAGTCTTTTCCAGTTTATTCATCCTTGCAAGGACAAAGCCCAATGTCTTTTGCAGCCATAGTTAGTTTATACTTTCATTAAATTTCATGTTCTCCACACAGTTTATCAGATGTTACTTTAGGCAAGAATGCCAATCAAAAGTCTAAAAAGTTCATTCCTCTAAATAAATACTGTCTGGAAGGAGGGGGAGGGGAAAGTTCTTCTTATCCTTAAAATTTTCAGCTCTTTGTTAATCCAAAGAGCTGAAAATATTTCAGGTCAAACATGACCACCTACCATCTGGCAGAGTTAGAAGTTTATTTAGTAATCTCCTTATCAGTCAAGCAGCTGGAAGTCTAGATAAGTCCTATGTGTAAGAAGTCAGTGTCAACTTGTTTCCAGATAATAGCAGTGAGGGGAGAAAGAAAATAGAAAAGAGTCATCAGTAGGAATTAATTTGGGAGTTTTGCTGGCATGTACTGAACTCTGAGCACTGGTGAGTTTATCATCCATTAAATCAACTGAAGAACGGAAGGCTACTCCGTGTGTCATCTACAAGGATGCATAATTTCTGTATATGGTTTTCAAAGTGTTTTCTACCCAGGAGTTTGTTTGAATCTCTAAAATGGGATGTTACTGTATTTTACTTTATGCAATAGTTGTCTCACTGCAAACTTGCACACAAATTGATTTTTTTTTTTTTTGTAAATGGAAAACTAATTGAAATACACTAGGGGGGAATTTGCTAGTTAAAGAAATCCTTGTGTAGTGGGAAAATTGCTTTTGCTCTTGAGAATAAATACTCTTTAATATATCTGTTTTGTGAATTTGAATTTGTGTGCCATTAGTTTCATATAGGTGAGATTATCTGTGTACGTTAGGGTACCTGGAAAAAATGCATTAATATCAATTTAGTATGTCTTTCCTGAGTAATACCTCCTACACCCCCAAACCATGTGAGAATTTCATAACTTGAAAACATCACACTTATCACCTAAGTGATTAAATGTACTCCTACACCATAACTAGTTGAGAGTCAAACCACTTCTAATCCATCTTCTGTATTACTCTATGAGAAGTCACGATTAAAGCAGAAAAAAATGGTAGGGTAAATTGATATATTAAAAACCAGCTCCTTCATATAGAACAGTCTTTTGGACTCTGTGGGAGAAGATGAGGGTGGGATGATTTGAGAGAATAGCATTGAAATATGTATGTTATCATATGTGAAACAGATCGCGAGTCCAGGTTCAATGCATGAGACAGGGTGCTTGGGGCTGGTGCACTGGGATGGCCCTGAGGGATGGGATGGGGAGGGAGGTGGGAGGGGGGTTCCCAGGATGGGGAACACATGTATACCCATGGTGGATTCATGTCAATGTATGGCAAAACCACTACAATATTGGAAAGTAATTAGCCTCCAATTAATATAAATAAATTTTTTTTAAAAGAAGTATATAAAAAAAAAAAAACCAGCTCCACATGGTCATTCAGCTATTTCCTATACTCAGATATGGAAGGCAATTCTGCATAAGAGAATGAACTTTGGAGTTAGATAATGAGTGACAAGTCACATCAAATTCTCTGTGTACCATTTAGCTCATGTTTAAATGGCTTGGTACAAATCTTGGGACATAGTATTTATCCAATAGGCAAGTTGTTATTGCCACTTTGTCTGGTGTCATTGTGCTCATACTGTGGGAGAACCCCTCATTCTCTGATTGTGTCAAGCAGGTTCAGATTCTATAGCTCTTTACAGCTTCCTAGAGAAGTCATTTCTTCTTGATCCTTAGGTTGTTTGATTTTCTTCCCTGGCTTACTTTTATCATAGCAGTAATGTTTTCCTGTTTTCTTAGGGTACAATGTCACTCAGTATATAACAGGCAGATGACTTCCTCATCTTTAGAGCAGTGATGTGGGTTCCATTACTTTTTTGCGTTTACATGCTCAGCCTTTGAAGTAATACTCTGTTCTATTTACTAATTTTGTGATTTGAGATGAATTATCTATCACCTTTTAATTCTCAAATTTCTTATCCCTGAAAGGGAATTCATACAGTCTACTCTTAAAAAGAGTAAGAGTAAACAAAACAGTAAGTATAAAATGTTTTTCGAAGTATGTAATACACAGCCAATGTATGATAAATGATGGTGGTGGTGGTTATTATGTTCAGGAAAGACTGCTTATCATACTCCAGACCCAGATTTCTAGCCTCTTGAATGTCCAATGACAAATTCCTTAAGGAGATTCTGAGATTCCTTTGTTTTTATGTCACATTTTCACCTTCAGACATCTATATATTACATATATTCATATACATATATTAACATTTACATGCAGAGTGATTTTTTATTAAAGTATAAATGATTTATTTCCATTAGTTTTAGGCACACAGCCTAATGATGAAATATTTTACAGATTATAGTCTATTTAATATTATTACAAAACAAAGGTTATATTTTCCTGTGCTGTACAATATATCTTTTGTTTATTATCTTTTAAATACAGTAGATTATATCTCTTAATCTGGCACCCCTATCTTGACCCTCCCCACTCTCCTTTCCCTATGGTAACCATTAGCTTGTTTTCTATATCTGTGTGTCTGATTGAGTTTTGTTAAGTAACTTGGCTTGTTTTTAATTTTTAGATTCCATGTATAAGCTATAACATAACTCGAGTATATAATATTGTCATTCTCTGTCTGACTTACTTCATTAAGCATAATGCTCCCTAAGTTCATCCAAGTTGTTGAAATTGGCAGAATTTCATTCTTTTTATGGCTAAGTAATATGTATGTATGCATGTGTATGTATGTGTGTGTGTATATATATACACACACATAAATATACAGATCCCCCATAGCTTTTTAATCCATTTGTCTGTTGATAGACACTTAGGTTGCTTCCATATCTCTGTTACTGTAACTAATACTGCTGTGAACAGTGGCATAAATGTATGTTTTTGAATTTGTGCTTTTGTTTTCTTGGGTTTATACCCAGGAATTGGTGGTTTTGAAAAATCTCCATATTGCTTTCTATAGTGGCTGCACCAATTTATAGTCTCACCCATAAGGTACTAAGATTTTCTATTTGTACATCCTTACTCACATTTGTTATCTATAGACTTTATGATGATAGCCATTCTGACAGTTGAGGTGTTATCCCATTGTGGCTTTGACTTGCATTTATCAAATGATTAGATTTGCATTTATCTAGTGACACTGAGGAGAAGGCAATGGCACCCCACTCCAGTCCTCTTGCCTGGAAAATCCCATGGACGGAGGAGCCTGGTAGGCTGCAGTCCATGGGGTCGCTAAGAGTCAGACACAACTGAGCGACTTCACTTTCCCTTTTCCCTTTCCTGCCTTGGAGAAGGAAATGGCAACCCACTCTAGTGTTCTTGCCTGGAGAATCCCAGGGACAGGGGAGCCTTGTGGGCTGCCATGTATGGGGTCGCACAGAGTCGGACATGACTGAAGCGACTTAGCAGCAGCAGCAGCAGTGACACTGAACATCTATCATTTTATGTGCCATTTGCATGTGTTCTTTGAAAAAAGGTCTATTCTGATATTCTGCACATTTTTCAATCTCTCTTATTTTTGTTATTGAGTTGTATGCGCTGTTTATGTTTCAGATATGAGTAACTTAAAAGTCATATCATTTGCAAATATTTGCTTGCATTCAGTAGGCTGTCTTTGTCAAAGATCCTCCTTGCTGTGCAAAATCTTTTACATTTAATTATGTCCCATTTGGGTTTGTTTGTTTGTTGTTGTTGCTGCTTTCTTTTTCCTAAAGGAAAGTGAAAATATTAGTTGGTCAGTCGTGTCTGACACCTTGTGGCCCTATGGACTGTATCTTGCCAGGCTCCTCTATCCATGGGGATTCTCCAGGCAAGAATACTGGAGTGGGTTGCCATTCCTTTCTTCAGGGAATCTTCCTGACTCGGATTGAACCCATGTTTCCTGAATTGCAAGCAGGCAGATTCTTTACCATCTGAGACACCAGGGAAGAGATGGAAAAAAATATTGCTATGAGTTATTAAAAACAGTATTGATTTATATTTATTTATGATTCTCTTGTAGGATTTTTATAGTTTCTGGTCTTATATTTAGGTCTTTGAAGCATTTTGAGTTTATTTTTGTATATGGTGTGAGGAAATGTTCTAATTTCATTCTTTTACGTATATTTGGTGGTGATTTATTCACTAAGTCGTGTCCATCTCTTGTGATCCCACGGACTATAGCCCATCAAGCTCCTCTGTCTATGAGATTTTCCAGGCAAGAATACTGGAGTGGGCTGTCATTTCCCTCTCCAGGATGAACCTGGGTGTCCTGCACTGCAGGCAGATTCTTTACCGACTGAGTAATTTATCCACTATTAATAGCATGACTTATTGAAGAGACTGTCTTTTTTCCATTGTATTTTCTTATCTCCATTCTCACAAATTAATTGACCATAGCTATATGGGATTTTCTCTTCCAGTTTGGATTCATTTTATTTTTCTTGTCTGATTGCTATGGCTATAATTTCTAATATTATGGTAAATAGAAGTGATAAGAGTGGGTATTCTTATCTTGTTCCTCTGATTTTAGAGGAAATGATTTCAGGCTCTCACTGTTAAGCATAATATTAGTGGTGGATTTGTCATAAATGGTCTTTGATGTTGAGCTATCTTCCCTGTATACCAACTTTGAGAGTTTTTATCATGAGCGAAAGTTGACTTTTGTCATATGGTTTTTCTGTTTCTATTGAGATGATCTTGTGATTTTATCTTCCTTTTATTAATGTGGTGTACTGTGCTGATTGATTTGCAATACTGAGCCATCATTTTATCCCTGAAATAAATTAAACTTGATTACTGTGTATGAACCTTTTTATATATTGTGAGATATGGTATGTTAAAATTTTGTTGGAGATTTTGCATCTATACTTATCAGAAATAATTGGTCTACAACTCTCTCTCTCTCTCTCTCTCTCTTTTTTTTTTTTTTTTGTAGTGTCTTTTTCTGATTTTGGTATCAAAGTAATTGTGGCCTCATAGAATAAATTTGAAATTAGGTGAAAGAGTTACCTACGTGATTTTGAAGGGCTCTCCTTATGTGGACAACCTGCAACCTGCATCTTCTCAGTGGTTTTGGTGAGACAGCTGAATTTGATGAGAACAAAAGTTATGCGTTTCCTCAGGGTGTGCTGGCAGCTATTTCACCTTGGGAGGAGATGGTGCTGGGGATGAAGGGACTAGGGACAGAGCCAAGTGTGAGCTGAGGCTTTCCCTCAGCTCAGTGGTCATCATAGATCTAGAAGGGGTGGAATTAAGATCCAGATTGCTGGAGAAGAAGCCCTGAGGTTCAGGTCTGGGCTGGCTCTGTTCCCTGTGAGTAAATTTTCTTTCTATCATCAGCCACCTTGCGCCAGTGGGGACAGCGCTGGAGCAAGATGGACTGTCAGTTCTCAGCATATGCTAGAGTAAGGGCTGCAGCAGTCCAGCGTAGTGTTCAAGGATGCTTCTGATTCGCTGCCTATGCAAGTGCCAGCAATGGCTGTCCTTGCCTTACAGGTGCTACTTTAGGTCTGAGTATCCTTTATGGCCAACCTCTCACCTCAACCCCTGCCATTAAGCCCCTGGTGGAACAGTGCTGCAGTGCAAGCTGGCCCGGTGTGGGCTGTCCACGTATTAGGAAGTGTGGACTGCGGTGGTATGGCTGCAGGCAGAAGCCAGGGTGCTCCCCAAGTACTGCCTGTGAAAGCACCTGTGTTGGCTGCTCCCACCTGTTCATGCACCATTTTAGTCTGAACCACCTTGGTGTCTCATAGCTGTCCTTTCGTTGGTCATGGTGGCCCTCGCTACAGTATAGAACTGCAAACTGGAGGAAGCAGGACTGGAGAGTTTGTTGAGCTCAGGCTGTGGTCCACATGGTAGGATGGTCATAGGAAACGAGTCAGCCACCTACACAATTTTAATCTATCTCTCCCCTGGTTTGGGAGGATTCAAACATATGCACATTCCTTCTGGGCAGAGTCCAGGCTTCCCATGGCCCTCCTGTTAATCCCACTGGCCCACCAACCAGACAAGGGGGCTCCACTTGAACACCAGGACTGTGGCTCCATATATATGCCTTGAGCTGCTTACTCCCCAGGGAGGCTCTCTGCACGTGTAATCTCTTTTTTCCTCTGTCCCCTCCTAGGGCACAGGTCCTAACATTATTTCTCTTCCCTCCCTACCTGATTCTGTGTGGATCCATCTTTCACCCTGGATTATTTTACTGGAGTTTTACTGCCAGTTTCCAGTGAGTTTTTATTGGAATTATTCCTCATGTGGATTCTTTTTTTTTTTTATGTTATTGTAGTTGGAGGTGAATTCCATGTCCTGTTGTTCTGTCATCTTATTCTCTTCCTGCAGTGATTTTTTAAAAAAAATATTTATTTATTTGCCTGTGTTGGGTCTTAGTTGCAGCATGAGGGATCTTCAGTCTTTGCTGTGGCATGCAACATCTTTCGTTGCAGCATGCAGGTTTTTGTTTTGTTTTATTTTGTTTTGCCAGCTGTGGCATGTGAACTCTTAGCCATGGTATGCAAACTTCTAGCTGAAGCATATGGGACCCAGTTCCCAACCAGAGATAGAACCTAGGTCCCCTGCTTTGGGGGCTCAGAGTCTTAGGCCCTGGACCACCAAGGATTTTGAGCAGTTCTTATACATCATCTGGACCTGTTAAAACAGAAACCTGTTTAATCTCCCCAGAGAAATATATTAAAAATAAAAACTGAATATGCTGTTCCTGTACTCAAAACTTCCTCCGATTCAGGGGCTATTTTTTATGCTGTCCTTCTTGTCTCTCTAGTCTCCTCGCTTGCATGTTATGCACCCCTGCTCCAAACTCATTGAATAATGTATATTTCTCCAAATATGTCTTTCTCTTTCAGACTTCAGTGTTATGCATAGTTTGCTTTGAATATATTTTCTGCTCCCACTCTCTGAACCTTCTTAAAAGCTCACTTTTTTGTGGACTCCGATTTACCATACAAAGCTTGGTCTTCCTCTTGGTCCTGCACCATTTACAGATTTGCTTTACAGCACTATTCCAATGGCATTGAACTTGACAGTTCATTTCACTCTCATCTTATAATGCAGGAACTATCCTTTATTAGATTTTATATTGCCAATGACTAGCACAGTGCTTGACCATACTAGGTTCTCACTGTCTTTTTTTTTTTTCTTTCGCTTTTATTTCAGTGTATATATATGCATGTTTGTGAATACTCACATGCATACACTTTCAATAAAGAAGTTGTTCAATGTCATGTCGACTTTTTCCCCTCTAACAGTCACCATACTCCAGGGCAAATACCACATAATGTAAGCAAATTAGAGCAGTTCTCACCTTACTATTTAGTTTGTGGACACATATTCCCAGGGAATAGGCAGATACTGGAACAGACATTTTCTCTGAATAGTACAATACGCATTCACAGCTGAAAAATCAATACACCATTTACTGAAAGAGTTAGCTTTATCGGTTGTGTGTGTTGTATTACGAATGACTTTACAAAAAAAAAAAAAAAAATGATTGAGCCTGACTTCTCAATTTGTGAGTATTGTTCAATAAAATTATTTCTCATTCATACTAAGGAATATAACCTCACTAAACAGCATGATCTTGAGATTTAGTTCAAGAAAGACTTTTTAATGAAATGCCTTTGTTGAGATTCTTGGGAATTTCAGCGTGTCCTCCATTCATTGAAGGTGAGCATATGTTAAAATGAACAGCTATTGCTAGAAATATCATTGAAAACTGATAGGTTCAAAATCTTTGTAAGAGTTAGTTTCCTATTACAGTTCTTAGTTTGTTTTGCAGCAGGATATTACTATTTTTAAAATTTAAACAGGGTATAGATTTGTATAAAATACTCCCATAGATTGATTTACAGTTCCCCCAGGGACAGGGGAGCCTGGTGGGCTGCCATCTATGGGGTCATACAGAGTTGGACACGACTGAAGCGACTTAGCAGCAGCAGCAATGACATTTTAATCTAAAGTTATCTGAAATATATATATATGTATGTATACGTAAAAGTGACTCACTTTGCTTTTTACCTGAAACTTAAACAACTTTGAAAGTCAACTATGTGAAAACGAAAGTTGCTCACTGAGGTCTGACTCTTTGTGACTCCATGAACTGGGCCCACCCGGCTCCTCTATCCATGGAACTTTCCAGGCAAGAATACTGGAGTGGAGAGCCAATCCCTTCCCCAAGGGGTCTTCCCAACGCAGGGATCAAACCCAGATCTCCTGCATTGCAAGTGGATCCTTTAGTGTCTGAGCCCACCAGGGAATCAACTATACTTCAGTTTAAAAAGTTAAGGTATCAGGCACAACCAAGGAAGGTTTATATAACACAAAAAATATTTCATAGATACAGAGGAATTTTTCTGTCATTCGATCACTACCTGAATAAATAGAAAATTAACAGTACTATCAAACTTTACTTCTGAATTATCTTTGTTTACCTTATTTAGATTCGCTGAATACATACGCATTTTTAGAAAATTTATATGAATGTATCATACTGGCTATAATTTTCTCTACTTTTTTCAACCAGTACTAGCTTTTTGAGATTTACAGATGCTGAAACATGTTCATTTATTATCAACAGTATCCAGAGCTTGAACTTTACACAAAAACAGAAAATTGTTTTCTAAAATAGTTACATCAAAATTATACTAAATACACCTCCACCAGCATAACATAATTTACTGTGGTTCTGTAATCTTGCTAATACTGAGTATTATCAAATGTACTAAATGAGAATGAGTGGCATCTACGTTTGGTTTTGATTTTTTTATTTCCTTCTTGTTAATGAAGGTGAATACTTACATATTTAGTAATTATTCTGTAAAATATCTTCATATATTTTGCCCATCCTTCTATGGTTTGGTTACCCTTTTTTGACACTGCTAGCAGTACTTTATATTTTATGAGTAATAATCTCTTAAGCTCGTCTAGTTTGAAGCTTGCATTTTTATTCTCATAATGGTAGTTTTAGAAGTACACATATTTTTAATTTTAAAATAGCTGAATTTATCATATTTTTATAAACCGTGCTTTGTGTGTGTTAACAAGCATGTGTGTCAAACCATGCTTCGTGGTCTTCTACACTTGGGAGGAAAAAATTTGCCTATATTTTCATTCATAATATTAAAATTTTGCTTTTCAAATTTTAACTTTGTGATCTATATGGAATTGCTTCTTTGATAAGTGGTACGGATTAATTTTTTTCATAGTAACCAATTTTACTTGAACCATTACTGCATTTACTAAACAATGTACTATTTCCTCAAATACTTGTTTCTGTATTTCTACATTAATGATTCTAACAATTAGTCTATGTGTCAATTAAGGTTTTAAAATAAGGCTTGGTATGTGAATGGGGAATATCCATCTATCTTACTTTGTCTCAGAATTGTGCAGGTCATTCTACGGGCTCTGCTATTTTATATACTTAGGGCATTCTTGAATAAAACATATATGAATTCTGATTGAAATTGTACTATAGCCATTGAATTTCTAGAGAACTACTGATACTTTGAATATGCCTCAACTCTCCATTTCTTTAAATATTTTGTAGTCTGCTTTTTTATTTATAATGAGAAATATATTTCACATACATTAAATTACATGTATCTAAAGTATACAACTAGATAATGTTGGACATACATACACCAAGAAACTGCAACCACAACCAAAATAATGAACATATCCATCATCTTCAAAAGTTTCGTCATGACACTTTCCATCCTTCCCTCCTGTCTTTAATAAGTTTTTGACTTTCTCTGTATAAGTTTCATGCTCTTCATATAAAATGTTTTGTATTTTCTTGGTTTGCTTTTTATTAACTCTATAATTTAGACATACTAGTACATATTATCATCACTAAAATGTTTAACAATAATGTTAGATTTTACTTCCATGTATGTTTGTTTCAGTTTGCTTTTCTTCCTTTTTTCTTTTTTAATATAACTTTTCCTTTACTTCTTCCCTAATTACATCATTTTAGAGATTTCTTCAGTGAAACCATGCTGGTTTCCTCTGAAAATATTTTATTTTGCCCTTTTCCTTAGTGATAGTTTTTGCTGAGTATTCAATTTTTAAATATTTAGTATGTATGTCTCTTATCATGGTCAACCTATGTATCCTGATTTCCATTGCTGCTGTGAAGACTACACTCACTCCAGTCATTTTTCATTTAGATGACCTGTCTCTACTTTTTGTCTATTTATCATTGTTTTTAGCGGTCTGCAGTTTTATTCTGTTGAATATAGACTTGGATTTCTTTTTATTAACTCTATTTGAATTTTTATTAAATTAATAATGTGTGTTTTTTAATAAATTTTGAAATGTTTTCAGATTTTGATTCTATAAATTCTCTTTTGCTTTTTTCTATTACCTCTTCTAGAATGCAAATTAATGTATACCTTTTAATTCTATACTATGTACCCCATAATGACTTTTATAAAATATTTTTTTATCTCTGCAACTCCTTGAACTGTACTTTTTAATTTTTTATAGTTAGTTTTCATTTTGTTAACATTTTCTTCAACTATGTTTAATCCATCATTTAATCCCCTTAGTATTTAAAAATTCAATGTATGCAATTAAATATAAGCTCTACTTTTTTCTTTAATAAGTTAACCTGTCTCTCTTTACAGGCTACTGTCTCTCTCTTTTGAATCCATATTTATATGTTTAAATGTTTTATTAGTGGATATTTTGTTTTCTGTATCTAATATTTCTAATACCTGAAGTCCTCAGTGTCCAAACTTACCACTTAGTGTTTTGACTCACAGTTATTTACAAAGGCTCTTTACTTTCTCATATATCTGGTGATCTAATGTTTTGAGCTCATCTTTGACTGACTTAATATGTACAGACCCTGAGGCTCCTCACAGGAGATTTCTTTCCTTCAAAGAGAATTTACATTCATTTTTGCTATGATGCTTAAAGTATAACTCCTAGGGCCACTGTCATGTAATCTTCTCATGTGGTCTTTCTCAGACCATGAAGCTGTGATGAATCCTATCCCAAGTCCCATGCACAGTTAAGGCTATAGAGACACACTCTCAGAGGATACCACTAATGTGGGTGTTCTAGTGGTTATTTTCTACTTAGTACTAAGAAATTACAGACACCGTTTTGCTCCCTATAGTACCCACAATAGATCTTTTCCTCATAGCATATTGTTGGCTAAAGGTAAGACTTTTATGGGTCTGATTTATGTGGAGGTAGGGTAGGGTGTGGATTTATGCCCCTTTCCTCTCTGCCATCCTAAAAGCTCAGGGGCCTAGTCATTCACTTCCAGTGTAGCATTTGTTCACAAAAGCTTGAATATTCTGGTATTGATGTACGACTCGGGGCAGTCTACCTTGCTAAATTTGCTTACTCTGTTGCTTTCAGCTCCTGATCCTTTTCATCCTCACTTTCCTTTTTTTGCATTTCTCTTTTTCTAGATCTTGGAGGTGCTTCTTTCCTCTTTCTCTGTGAGTTCAGCAATACAGTTAAAAGATATGTTTAAATGTCTAACATCTAGATGTTCTGAAACCTAAGGTTTTTTCAAAAATACATTTTCTTCAATACTGCTTAGATATATTTTTTTAAACTATTAATATTAAACCCCTAGTATGTTCCATTTTATAATTACTGTATTTAATAGCTTAAATATGTATTCAGTTGACCAAATTATTTTCAAACGCCTATTAATAGATCTAATTTGTATATTTTGTAATAAAATTGCTATTACTGATGCAATTTATGTTTTATCATAATTTCATCTGACGTGTCTTATGTTATCCTATTGTATCATTTCCCAGTATAAAAATAGCACTTTCTGTCAATTTTGAGAATAGTATGAACCACTATTTAAAAATTTTATTGGAACATAATTGATTTACAATTTTAAGCCAGTTTTAGGTATACAGCAAATGAATCAGTGATATATATATATACTTTTCTAGATTCTTTTCCTTTATAGGCTGTTATAAAATAGTGAATATATTTCCCTGTGCTATACAATAGATGCTATCTAATCCTCAGAGGATGCATCACATCCTCTGCCACCTCCTCTTGCCCATAGTCTTTCCCAGAATCAGGGTCTTTTCCAATGAGTCAGTTCTTTGCATCAGGTGGCTGAATTATTGGAGCCTTGGCTTCAGCATCAGTCCTTCCAATGAATATTCAGGGTTGATATCCTTTAGAATTGATTGACTGAATCTTCTTGCAGTTCAAGGGACTCTCAAGAGCCTTCTCTAACACTGCAATTCAAAAGCATCTATTCTTGAATGCTCGGCCTTTTTTATGATTCAACTCTCACATCTGTCCATACAGGACTACTGGAAAAAACATAGCTTTGACTCTAAGGACCTTTGTTGGCAAATTATGTCTCTGCTTTTTAATACCCTGTCTAGGTGTCATAGCTTTTCTTCCAAGGAGCAAGCATCTTTAATTTTGTGACTGCAGTCACTGTCAGTGGTGATTTTGGAGCCCAAGAAAATAAAGTCTGTCACTGCTTCCACTTTTCCCCCTTTTATTTGCCATGAAGTGATGGGACCAGATATCATGAGCTTAGGTTTTTGAATGTTGAGTTTTAAGCCAGCTTTTTCACTCTCCTCTTCCACATTCATCAAAAGGCTTTTTAGTTCCTCTTCATTTTCTTCCTTAGAGTGGTATCATCTGCATATCTGAGATTGTTGAATTTCTCCTGGATATATATTTATATATATATATATATTATATATATATTTTTTATATATAATATATATAATATATAGTTATATATATTATATATTTATATATATATATATATATATAAAAGCATCTTCTTTGTGTATTTGTTGATGGACCCTTAGGTTGCTTCTGTATCTTGAAGATTACAAATAATGTTACTATGAACATTAGAATGTGTGTCTTTTCAAATTAGTGTTTTTTTTTTCAGATATACACTGAGGAGCTTAGTTGCTGGGTCATATCATACTTCTATCTTAAGTGTTATGAGGAACCTCCATAGTTTTTCAACAGTGACTGTACCAATTTACAATCCTACCAATAGTGTATGAGTATTCCCTTTTCTTCACATCTTCACCAACATTTGTTTTCTGTGTTCCTTTTGATGACAATCATTCTAAGAGATGCAAGGTGATGTCTCATTGTAGTTTTTATTTGCATTTCCCTCATGATTCCTGATGTTGAGCACCTTTCCTGTGCTTGTTGGCCATTTGCATTTCCTCAGTGGAAAATGTCTATTCAGTTATTCTGTCTGCTTTTAAATTGGGTTGTTTGTGATTTTCATATTGAGTTGTGTTTAGAAAATGTATAACAATTTAATACAACTCTCTTCTGATATCATTTTGCATATTTCAAGGTAGCTGCACAGTAGTTGTCTATCTCATTTGATGTCACCATGACTCTCTAAGGGGGCATGTAATTTCGCCACTAGGCAAATGTGAAAAATACAAGTTAAAGAGACAACATACTTCCAAGTGAAGTGAGCAAGGGCTAAATTATATATAGAGAGAGCTTCTGATTAAGGAAAAATTAATTTCATTTTTACTACTTAGATGAAATTGGTTCAGTTCAGTCAGTCAGTCGTGTCCGACTCTTTGTGACCCCATGAATTGCAGCACGCCAGGCCTCCCTGTCCATCACCATCTCCCGGAGTTCACTCACACTCACGTCCATTGAGTCAGTGATGCCATCCAGCCATCTCATCCTCTGTCGTCCCCTTCTCCTCCTGCCCCCAATCCCTCCCAGCATCCAAGTCTTTTCCAATGAGTCAACTTTTTGCATGAGGTGGCCATAGTACTGAGTTTCAGCTTTAGCATCATTCCTTCCAAAGAACACCCAGGACTGATCTCCTTTAGAATGGACTGGTGCAGTCCAAGGGACTCAAGAGTCTTCTCCAACACCACAGTTCAAAAGCATCAATTCTTCAGTGCTCAGCTTTCTTCACAGTCCAACTCTCACATCCATACATGACCACTGGAAAAACCATAGCCTTGACTAGACAGACCTTTATTGGCAAAGTAGTGTCTCTGCTTTTGAATATGCTGTCTAGTTGGTCATAACTTTTCTTCCAAGGAGTAAGCATCTTTTAATTTCATGGCTGCAGTCACCATCTGCAGTGATTTTGGAGCCCCCCAAAATAAAGTCTGACACTGTATCTATTGTTTCCCCATCTATTTCCCATGAAGTGATGGGACCAGATGCCATGATCTTTGTTTTCTGAATGTTGAGCTTTAAGCCAACTTTTTCACTCTCCACTTTCACTTTCATCAAGAGGATTTTGAGTTCCTCTTCACTTTCTGCCATAAGGGTGGTGTCATCTGCATAGTTGAGGTTATTGATATTTATCCCAGCAATCTTGATTCCAGCTTGTGCTTCTTCCAGCCCAGGGTTAATAGTCATTAAATAGGAAATGTCTCTAGCATGCATAGGTTCATGGTGGATAGGATGTTTTTCAGGATCATTTCTTTCTCTCAAAGTCCAGTAAGAGTTTTCTTTGTTTCTCCAAATTGTTGTCATATTTCTGAAAAAAAAAAAAATCTGTCATATCCCACACAGGCAGCCCATTTCCCATCATAAAGTCTCTATGAACTGTGTAGTGTCTTGAAATTTTAAATAAGTATATATTGAAACTATCCACTGGGCATCATACTCCAGCCTGACTCTAAAATTGTAGTGCACATGGTCATTTTATTTTATAAGAATTTATTCCTCAAGAGGCTCCCAGCTTTAACCTTGTATAAAGTCAGACCATGAGACGTTACATATCTGGGCCATATCATCCTCTCCATCCTCACAAAATTGCCTTAAATAACTTCATTTTCCACTCTATCATTGTGTTTTACTATGTGCCTGTGATTTAAGAACCAGTGATAAAGGAAGGCTTTCACCTTTCTGGTAAAACTGTCATCCAGGATATTGGCTGTTACTTTGCTGAGTGTTAATTCATGCAATAACTCCTAGCCAACATTTCTCAGGGCTCCAAGCCAGGAAATGGGTAGTCTTTTCTGACAAACAAGCATTCCTTCCTTGATTAGACAATGAAAGCAATGTGTGATAGAAAAATATGTATTGACTTAGGAAGTGGTATGTATGTGTTTCCATCCCTGAAACATATGATGTTAACCAAATTATTAACCCTCCCTAAGCCTCAGGTTCCTCTTTTGTAAAAATCCAAGTTATGAGTCTTAAACTGCAGGATTATTCTGAGAAATAATTCTCACTTTGGGTAATACGGGATAACCACAGTTATATAGCAACCTTTAGCTATACGAAGTTTCTACTATGCGTAGTGCACTGAGCCAGTTCCCTCATGTATATGATCTCTAAACTTGTCAGTAACACAAAGAAGTTTCATTATCTCCATTTCTTAGCTGGCTCAACTGAGTTTCAGAGAATAGCAGTAACCTAGCTCCACTACTCACTACTTTTGACTTCAAGTAAATGATGTAATTTGTATGTCTATTGCTTCACATGCAAAATCAAGATAATGACAATTCTTATAGAGAAGTTATGAAGATTTAATTAAATTTATAAAGTGCTTGCTATTGCAAGGCTTGCCATGCAATAAAAGTGTGAAAGCTTTAAAGAATTTTATCTTTATTGTCATTATCAGGGAGAAAATCGTGGGGTAGGAATTCCAGAGCACTGTTTTTCTTCCAGTGCTCCTGAAATGAAAGATGAAAGTTGTCTGACTTTTAGGAATCATCAGGTCTCAGATGAAAACAGTTGGTTCATCTATAAGTGTAAGAGGCTTCAGTGAAGAGGCTATTCACTGACAGGTGAGGATGGGTATGAACACCAACAGGAGGTGGGAAGTCATTGCTACCCATAGGCTTGAAAGGGCAGAGGAAGAGAGATGATCTCCAGAACCAGGTGATCTCAAACCCTGGAAGAAGATTACCCAGTTAAAACTGACCAGAGCTGTGGGAATAGGAATAAATGCATCAACATGTCTCCCTCCCAGCCATGATCTCCAGCAGTGTCACCCATTTTTTGAATCCCATGGAAAAGCAGAAGTAGTGGGGGGAGGATCAAAGGAACTTGGGAAGTGTAATGTTAATTGGTAAAGGTCAGCCTTCCAGGATACCATCAGAATAAAGAAGAATCAGAGGGGGAAAAAAGGAGAAGAACAGATACAATCAAATATCAGAAAAACTACCAGTGACTAGAGATAGTAAGGTACTAATTTAAAGTGAACCTTAGATTGAATCCATTCTCAACTACTTACCAATTAGGTAAGATTAGATAATTTACTTAAACATTTTAAGTCTCAATTTCACCATGGAAAAGGAATAATAATAAATCCTGTTCTGAAAAATGAGGTATGTATAAATAGTTCATTGAAAATTAGACATAATGAAGTATGAATTGGTTATGATAATGGTATTTGTTATTGGGGGCTCTGGAGGCTTTTATATTGCTGGTGTCTAGTTTAAAGATCCCTCTAAATTTGTGTATTCATTTGTTAAATAAGTATTTAAGTAATCAGTGTCTATCATGAGTAAGGTGCTCCTAGATACCTAGAACATAACAGTGAACCAAGGCAACCTGGGCTCTGCCATTGAAAGTTTATAGTCTTCTAGACTTAAGCACGGAGAAGGCAGTGGCCTCCCACTCCAGTACTCTTGCCTGGAAAATCCCATGGACCGAGGAGCCTTGTAGGCTGCAGTACATGGGGTCGTTAAGAGTCGGACATGACTGGGCGACTTCATCTTCAGTTTTCACTTTCATGCATTGGAGAAGGAAATGGCAACCCACTCCAGTGTTCTTGCCTGGAGAATCCCACGGATGGGGGAGCCTGGTGGGCTGCCGTCTATGGGGTCGCACAGAGTCGGACATGACTGAAGCGAATTAGCGGCAGCAGCAGCAGCAGCAGCAGCAGACTTAAGCACACAAATAAATCTTTTAAAGTGTAAAACATACTCTGAAAGAATAGTGTTATACTGGAATATACCAAGAGGGCTGTAATTTACTCTAATTCAGACTGCTGCTGTCCATGAGGTCACAGAGTGAGGCACGACTGAGCCAATGAACTGAACCTTGGCTTTCAAGTACAGTACATATTAGATAGATGCAAAAATTGAAAAATGGAGAACCATTAGGAAGCTGAGTGGATAAGACCAGAGATGATGATGACTTTGATCAGGTCAGTAAAACTTAATCTCTTGCATCTATATCTCTTGCATCTATTATCATAGCTAATCTGATCAACCAGATGAAAATCTATTTTCTAAAAATAACATAGCTGGGTCCTGGGTCGTGGGTTGTTGTGAAAATTGTGTAATACCTATGTAACTACATGTCAAAGCCCCAGGTGTACAGTAAGTACTTAAAAAAAATAAATAAAAAATAAAAACAGTTCCCCCTCTTCACATATACTAGACTGTTGGCTTCTTTAATATAGATATTTGAATTATTCTTGTTTCCATCCACTCAGACCTAGTATAGTGATTTTAGCATGGCTGAATATTGCATAGTGGCAAAATATTAATATTAAACCTTTTGGAAAGAACATTAGAAATCAGAGAGAAAAGGCCTAGCAGAAAATTTTAACTTCTAGAATCTCAATTTTTCCTGTCTCCTCTTTAGACTTCGATATCATAACTCCAAGGGGCCCTCAGAGGCTGCTTTTTGCTTTGCTAAAGGGCATCCAAAATCTAATTTGTTGTTGTTTTGGGAATGAAACATCGTCCTGCACTTGCAGAATTATCCTTTAAGAATGGCAAAGTGCGTTTCAAATGAAGATACATCCTCTTTATGAACTAGAAGGGGAAATGAAGGAACTGGATGATTTATATGTCTGCTGGCAGTGAGAAAGTGAACTGGTAAGATGGAAAAGGATGAAATACTAGAATCTCCCCACCATCCTACCATCTTTCTCTGTTGTAAAAGTTAGCTTTGTTTTCCTGCAGAATTTCTTGAAATGTCAGGGGAAAAAATGCAGCTGGATGCCTGGCTTTGGGGTGCTTGCATCATAAGGGTATGAGAGAGACTTGAATCTGAAAATCCATACCCCACGCTGTCCTTTTGAAAGGCATTGATACTGACAGGCAGCTGGAGGTGTTTCTTTAATGAGGAATCTTGAATCTACCCAGCAAACTATTTCATCAAGCTGTGCGTTTTAAACCAATTGATAAACCTGGAAAGCATTTCTTTAAGTAACACGTTTTAGTAATTGTTAATGTGTCCGACAAGAAAATAAATCCCATGGTGAATCAGACCAGTAACAAACTCAGAAAATTACTCTGTCTCTGAGAAGGAGATGAACGGATTTTTCTGAATAGATATAAAACGGTGGAATTATTTGTTATATTGTGGTATGACGCTAAAGTCAATATGATAGGTCAAATTTGGGTAAAATCAAGACTCTTTTTGAAAACAATTGTCCATGGAACCCTGTATGCAAGGTTTAGTTTAGCTCTGAACCCTGAGCAGAACAAATAAAAGCTTACATACTGATTTCTGGCATTGTCCTTTCAAGCTATATAAATAGAAGGCCAGTAGAACAATTTTCAGTAGTCCTGATGGCATTTGGGGTTTGTGTATTCCTTGATAAGGTTAGTCTTCTATAAGAATTACAATGTTCATATCAGGTTATTATTGTGAGGATTGAATAAGAGTAGAAAACAGTCTTTGGCTGAGGTTAAGGTCAAAGACTTCCCTGGTGGCTCAGACAGTAAAGCGTCTGCCTACAATGCTGGAGACCTGGGTTCAGTCCCTGGGTCAGGAAGATCCTCTTGAGAAAGAAATGGCAACCCACTCCAATACTCTTGCTGGAAAATCCCATGGATGGAAGAGCCTGGTAGGCTACAGTCCATGGGGTTGGTAAGAGTCGGACACGACTGAACAACTTCATCTTCAAGGTCAAAGGCAGCACAATGTATACAAACTATGACTAGTCTTTTTCTGTCCCAGTATTCTCACATAGAGATACACAATGTTATTGAGTTAATTAATCAGCAAATAATGATTCACTTGGTGTCAGTGTTATACTCACTCCCATTTCAGGTACAATCAGGTTCACAGGAAAAAAGAAAAGCAACCTAGAAAGAATAGTTGGTCCCTGACTAGCATAGAAGAAATAGAGGAAAACAACAGAATGGGAAAGACTAGAGATCTCTTCAAGAAAATTAGAGATACCAAGGGAACATTTCATGCAAAGATGGGCTCAATAAAGGACAGAAATGGTATGGACCTAACAGAAGCAGAAGATATTAAGAAGAGATGGCAAGAATACACAGGAGAACTGTACAAAAAGGATCTTCATGACCTGGATAATCACGATGGTGTGATCACTCATCTAGAACCAGACATCTTGGAATGTGGGGTCAAGTGGGCCTTAGAAAGCATCACTACGAACAAAGCTAGAGCTATTGCAAATCCTGAAAGATGATGCTGTGAAAGTGCTGCACTCAATATGCCAGCAAGTTTGGAAAACTCAGCAGTGGCCACAGGACTGGAAAAGGTCAGTTTTCATTCCAATCCCAAAGAAAGGAAATGCCAAAGAATGCTCAAACTACCGCACAATTGCACTCATCTCGCATGCTAGTAAAGTAATGCTCAAAATTCTCCAAGCCAGGCTTCAGCAATATGTGAACCGTGAACTCCCTGATGTTCAAGCTGGTTTTAGAAAAGGCAGAGGAACCAGAGATCAAATTGGCAACATCAGCTGGATCATGGAAAAAGCAAGAGAGTTCCAGAAAAACATCTATTTCTGTTTTATTGACTATGCCAAAGCCTTTGACTGCGTGGATCACAATAAACTGTGGAGAATTCTGAAAGAGATGGGAATACCAGACCACCTAACCTGCCTCTTGAGAAATCTGTATGCAGGTCAGGAAGCAGCTGTTAAAACTGGACATGGAGCAACAGACTGGTTCCAAATAGGAAAAGGAGTATATCAAAGCTGTATATTGTCACCCTGCTTATTTAACTTCTATGCAAAGTACATCATGAGAAACGCTGGACTGGAAGAAACACAAGCTGGAATCAAGGTTGCTGGGAGAAATATCAGTCACCTCAGATATGCAGATGACACCACCCTTATGGCAGAAAGTGAAGAGGAACTAAAAAGCCTCTTGATGAAAGTGAAAGAGGAGAGTGAAAATTTTGGCTTAAAGCTCAACATTCAGAAAACGAAGATCATGGCATCTGGTCCCATTGCTCCATGGGAAATAGATGGAGAAACAGTGGAAACAGTGTCAGACTTTATTTTTCTTGGCTGCAATATCACTGCAGATGGTGACTGCAGCCATGAAATTAAAAGACGCACTCCTTGGAAGAGAAGTTATGACCAACCTAGATAGTATATTCAAAAGCAGAGACATTACTTTGCCAACTAAGACCCATCTAGTCAAGGCTATGGTTTTTCCAGTAGTCATATATGGATGTGAGAGTTGGACTGTAAATAAGGCTGTGCGCCAAAGAATTGATGCTTTTGAACTGTGGTGTTGGAGAAGACTCTTGAGAGTCCCTTGAACTGCAAGGAGATCGAACCAGTCCATTCTGAAGGAGATCAGCCCTGGGATTTCTTTGGAAGGAATGATGCTGAAGCTGAAACTCCAGTACTTTGGCCACCTGATGCGAAGGGGTGACTCATTGGAAAAGACTTTGATGCTGGGAGGGATTGGGGGGAGGAGAAGAGGTGGACGACCAAGGATGAGATGGCTGGATGGCATCACGGACTCGATGGACGCGAGTCTGAGTGAACTCTGGGAGTTGGTGATGGACAGGGAGGCCTGGTGTGCTACGATTCATGGTGTCACAAAGAGTCGGACACGACTGAGTGACTGAACTGAACTCACTATCATTTACTAAACTTGCTGAATTTATAAATGAATAACTGAGTGAAAGATCTTATAAAATCATTGCCTCTGCAAAAAAAAAAAAAATATATATATATATATATATATATATGCCTTTTCAAAAGCCTTTTTAAAATATTTTCCTTTCTCTATAAAATGTTTGCTGTTCTACTACCATGCCAGACATTATAGACTCACCGTACTGGATGACTCCAACAGCTCATGCCTACTTAAAAAATTTCTCCTACACATTATATTATTTGGAGTTAACTGTATATATGCCTGTCTCCTCTACCAGATTGTAAGCTCCTCACTGGCAGAAACCATTTCTTATTCAGGGCTTGGCACAATAATTAGAACATATTAAGTGCCTTATAAATGTGTTAATTCACTCATAAATTTATATGCTCATATATTCATTGAGATACTTTTGTATATGAGTCATTAAACTATTGAGAAGGTACCTACCACAATCCCCAACACTCTACAGATACTTAATTTAAGCTTCCAGTATTAATGCACTGAAGAAGGCACTGTTACTCATTTTGTCAATCCACTAAGAGAAAAAAACTATGTAGGTACAACTGGTAGCTTGCTGTGGCAGAAGTGAGATTCCTTAAGATAAATGATAAAGAGGAATTGCTCACTTATCCTTGTTCATCTGTGGTATTAATGGCTTAACTCTGGTATCCAGGTATTCTATTACCTATGTATCTGACTAGCCAGCTAACTAATAATGATCAAGTAAGCTCAGACCATGAACTCCTTATTGTCAAATTCAGACTTAAATTGAAGAAAGTAGGGAAAACCACTAGACCATTCAGGTATGACCTATGGCGACTACAGCCGTGAAATTAAAAGACACTTGCTCCTTGGAAGAAAAGTTATGACCAACCTACACAGCTTATAAAAAAGAAGAGACATTACTTTGCCAACAAAGGTCCATCTAGTCAAGGCTCTGGTTTTTCCAGTAGTCATGTATGGATGTGAGAGTTGGACAATAAAGAAAGCTGAGTGCCAAAGAATTGATGCTTTTGAACTATGGTGTTGGAGAAGACTCCTGAGAGTCCCTTGGATTGCAAGGAGATCAAACCAGTCCATTCTAAAGGAAATCAGTCCTGAATATTCACTGGAAGCACTGATACTGAAGCTGAAACTCCAATACTCTGGCCACGTGTTGTGAAGAACTGACTCATTTGAAAAGACCCTGATGCTGGGAAAGATAGACTGCGGTAGGAGAAGGGGACAACAGAGGATGAGATGATTGGATGGCATCACTGACTCAATGGACATGAGTTTGAATAAACTCCAGGAGTTGGCAATGAACAGGGAGGCCTGGCCTACTGCAGTCCATGAGGTCACAAAGAGTTGGACATGACTGAGCAACTGAATTGAAATCAAACCCATTACAATTATACAGTAGAAGTAACAAATAGATTAAAGGGATTAGATCTGATAGAGTGCCTGAAGAACTATGGATGCAGGTTCGAGACATTGTACAGGAGTCAGGGAGCAAGATCATCCCCAAGGAAAAGAGAAGCCGCAGGTCACATGTCTGTCTGAGGAGGCCTTACAAATAGCTGTGGAAAGAAGAGAAGTGAAAAGCAAAGGAGAAAAGGAAAGATGCACCCATCTGAATGAAGAGTTCCAAAGAATAGCAAGGAGAGGTAAGAAAGCCTTCCTCAGTGATCAATGCAAAAAAATAGAGGAAAACAACAGAATGAGAAAGACTAGAGTTCTCTTCAAGATAATTAGAGATACCAAGGGAACATTTCATGCAAAGATGGGTTCAATAAAGGACTAAAACAGCACAACAGGCCTCCCTGTCCCTCACCAACTCTGTTAGGTATGAACCTAAGAGAAGCAGAAGATATTAAGAAGAGGTGGTTTGTGATTTTTACCTGAAGACGTTACAATTTCCAATTTATTTTTGGCATATTTGCAATAAGTCTGCAGTTCGAGAGACTCCATCTATGCAAATCTATCTCTTCTTCAGCGGATCTTCCCAACTAGACCACTTTCTAACACCGCACACAAAAATAAACTCAAAATGGATTAAAGATCTAAACGTAAGACCAGAAACTATAAAACTCCTAGAGGAGAACATAGGCAAAACACTCTCAGACATAAATCACAGCAGGATCCTCTATGATCCACCTCCCAGAATTCTGGAAATAAAAGCAAAAATAAACAAATGGGATCTAATTAAAATTAAAAGCTTCTGCACAACAAAGGAAAATATAAGCAAGGTGAAAAGACAGCCTTCTGAATGGGAGAAAATAATAGCAAATGAAGCAACTGACAAACAACTAATCTCAAAAATATACAAGCAGCTTATGCAGCTCAATTCCAGAAAAATAAACGACCCAATCAAAAAATGGGCCAAAGAACTAAATAGACATTTCTCCAAAGAAGACATACGGATGGCTAACAAACACATGAAAAGATGCTCAACATCACTCATTATTAGAGAAATGCAAATCAAAACCACAATGAGGTACACTTCACACCAGTCAGAATGGCTGCAATCCAAAAATCTGCAAGCAATAGATGCTGGAGAGGGTGTGGAGAAAAGGGAACCCTCCTACACTGTTGGTGGGAATGCAAACTAGTGCAGCCACTATGGAGAACAGTGTGGAGATTCCTTAAAAAACTGGAAATAGAACTGCCTTATGACCCAGCAATCCCACCGCTGGGCATACACACCGAGGAAACCAGAATAGAAAGAGATACATGTACCCCAATGTTCATCACAGCACTGTTTATAATAGCCAGGACATGGAAACAACCTAGATGTCCATCAGCAGATGAATGGATAAGAAAGCTGTGGTACATATACACAATGGAGTATTACTCAGCCGTTAAAAAGAATTCATTTGAATCAGTTCTGATGAGATGGATGAAACTGGAGCCGATTATACAGAGTGAAGTAAGCCAGAAAGAAAAACACCAATACAGTATACTAACGCATATATATGGAATTTAGGAAGATGGCAATGACGACCCTGTATGCAAGACAGGAAAAAAGACACAGATGTGTATAATGGACTTTTGGACTGAGAGGGAGAGTGAGAGGGTGGGATGATTTGGGAGAATGGCATTCTAACATGTATACTATCATGTAAGAATCGAATCGCCAGTCTGTGTCTGACGCAGGATGCAGCATGCTTGGGGCTGGTGCATGGGGATGACCCAGAGAGATGTTGTGGGGAGGGAGGTGGGAGGGAGTCTCATGTTTGGGAACGCATGTAAGAATTAAAGATTTTAAAATTAAAAAAATAAAAAACTAAAAAAAAAAAAGAGGTGGCAAGAATACACAGAAAAACTATACAAAAAAGATTTTCATGACCCAGATAATCACGATGGTGTGATCACTCACCTAGAGCCAGATATCCTGGAATGTGAAGTCAAGTGGGCCTTAGGAAGCATCACTAAAAAAAAAGCTAGTGGAGGTGATGAAATTCCAGATGAGCTATTTCAAATCCTGAAAGATGATGCTGTGAAAGTGCTGCACTCAATATGCCAGCAAATGTGGAAAACTCAGCAGTGGCCACAGGACTGGAAAAGGTCAGTTTTCATTCCAATCCCAAAGAAAGGCAATGCCAAAGAATGCTCAAACTACCACACAATTGCACTCATCTCACACACCAGTAAAGTAATGCTCAAAATTCTCCAAGCCAGGCTTCAGCAATACGTGAACCATGAACTTCCAGATGTTCAAGTTGGTCTTAGAAAAGGCAGAGGAACCAGAGATCAAATTGCCAACATCTGCTGGATCATGGAAAAAGCAAGAAAGTTCCAGAAAAACATCTATTTCTGCTTTATTGACTATGCCAAAGCCTTTGACTGTGTGGATCAAAATAAACTGTGGAAAATACTGAAAGATATGGGAATACCAGACAATCTGTATATTTATAGTATTTCTTACCTAAAACTAAAGGGTACCACTGGCATGGTGGAATTTCAGGTACAGGCTGGACTTTGTAACTGGGCAGCATACTTTGCATATTTCTCATATGTTTCCACATCCATGATGTGCTCAGCCTTCAGGAAAACGCAGAAGAGAGTAGTTCAGTTCAGTTCAGTCGCCTAGTTGTGTCTGAATCTTTGGGACTCCATGGACTGCAGCACAACAGGCCTCCCTTTCCCTCACCAACTCCCTGAGCCTACTCAAACTCATGTCCATCGAGTCAGTGATGCCATCCAGTCCTCTCATCCTCTGTCATCCCCTTCTCCTCCTGCTTTCAATCTTTACCAGTGACTTTTCTGTCGGTTCTTTGCATCAGGTGGCGAAAGTATTGGAGCTTCAGCTTCAGCATCAATCCTTCCAATGAATATTCAGGACTGATTTCCTTTAGAATAGACTAGTTGGATCTCCTTGCAGTCCAAGGAACTCTCAAGAGTCTTTTCTGACACCACAGTTCAAAGCATTAATTCTTTGGCACTCAGCTTTCTTTATAAAACTTTCCCGTCCATACATGACTACTGGAAAAACCGTAGCCTTGACTAGACTTAGACAGACCTTTGTCAGCCAAGTAATGTCTCTACTGTTTGATACACTAAGTTAGCCATAGCCTTTCTTCCAAGGAGCAAGTGTCATTTAATTTCATGGTTGCAGTCACCATCTGCAGTGATTTTGCAGCCCCCCAAAATAAAGTCTCTCACTGTTTACATTGTTTCACCATCTATTTGGCATGAAGTGATGGGATTGAATTCCATGATCTTAGTTTTTAGAATGCAGAGTTTTAAGTCAGCTTTTTCACTTCTTTTGTTTCACTCTCATCAAGAGGCTCTTTAGTTCTTTGTCACTTTCTGCCATAAGGGTGGTGTCATGTGCATATCTGAGGTTATTGATATTTCTCCCAGCAATCTTGATTCCAGCTTGTGCTTCCTCCAGCCCAGTGTTTCTTATGATGTACTCTGCATAGAAGTTAAATAAGCAGGGTGAAAATAGACAGCCTTGATGTAATTTTTTCCCAATTTGGAACCAGTCCTTTGCTGCATATCTGGTTCTAACTGTTACTTAGAACTGGGGTGAGTGAGTACTTTTCAGTTACAAATTTTATTTATTTGTCATAGTATCATTAAGAGAAGGTTATCTCTTTTGTTGTGGCTGAGTTCGATAGTTTGCATTTGGGGAAACTGAAGCTAAACTGTTGAATTTATGAGCATACATGTATTCATAGTGAATGCAGGATCTGTAGCCTTGTCATATTCCCAATAGTACTGATCTGTAGTCTGTCTTCTTTCAGTTTTCCTAGAGGTTTATCAATTTCATTGACTTTTTTTTTTAAATAAGGAAATATTTTTGTTTTGTTGATTTTTCTCTGTTTTCCTATTTTCAATTTCTTTGATTCTGTTCTCTTTTTTTTCCCCTCTTTTCTTCCTTCTCTTCATTTTGGGTTTATTTTACTCTTCCTTTTCTAGGTTTTTGAGATAGCCAGGACACTTTTGTGGATGAAAGTGTTCCTGTGCATAATTTCACTCTGAGAACAGGTGTCATCTGCAAGCTGGAATTTCCTGGGCAAATTACGATGTATTGAACCTCTAGTGACAACCCTTAACCAGGGAGGCTGTAGGAAATGCATCTATGACCTCATGTGCATCATGAAGAGTCTATCGTATGAGGTAGGGGTGGCACTGAGCTCGTCACCTTTTGCTTTCAGCTACTTATCCTTATGACTTCCCAGATGTCTCAGTGGTAAAGAATTCACCTGCCAAGCAGGAGACATGGGTTTGATCCCCAAGTCAGGAAAATCCCCTGGAGATGAAAATGGCAACCTATTTTGGTATTCATGCCTGGAAAATCCCATGGACAGAGAAGCCTGGTGGGCTGCAGTCCATGGGACTGCAAAAGAGTCAGACACAGATTAGCTGCTGCTGCTGCTGCGTCGCCTTGGTTGTGTCCGACTCTGTGTGACCCCACAGACGGCAGCCCACCAGGCTCCCTCGTCCCTGGGATTCTAAAGGCAAGAACATTGGAGTGGGTTGCTGTTTCCTCCTCCAATGCATGAGAGTGAAAAATGAAGTGAAGTCGCTTAGTCATGTCCGACTTTTAGCGACCCCATGGACTGCAGCCCACCAGGCTCCTCCATCCATGAGATTCTCCAGGCAAGAGTACTGGAACAGCAACTCACAACTAGTTGCAAAGATTACAATGCATTTTTCTGCCATATTCTGTAGTCTTTTCATTTTAATATGCACAAAATGGGTCTGCATTGCTTCTTCTGGTACCAGGAGACAATGTGCTAGCTCTTACAAGGTTTCAGAGATGGGAGCTGATTTTATGGTATACTTTTGTGTGCCAGATTCTATTGTGGGGCATGCTCAAATCTATCATTCTCTCTTCCTAACAATGTTAGGAATTAAGCACCAAATTTATATTGTTTTAGAAAAGGAAATTGAAGCCTGTAGAGGCTACAGTACTTTACTGGGAGGTGGGTAGTAAGTGAAAGAGACTGGAGTTGAGATGAGCCTGACTCCGTGGTACTGTGTAGCTCTCCAGCTTTAACTGCTTGTAGCAACACCTATCGGAGAAGGCAATGGCACCCCACTCCAGTACTCTTGCCTGGCATATCCCATGGACGGAGGAGCCTGGTGGGCTACAGTCAGTGGCGTTGCTACGAGTCGGACACGACTGAGCGACTTCACTTTCACTTTTCACTTTCATGCATTGGCGAAGGAAATGGCAACCCACCCCAGTGTTCTTGCCTGGAGAATCCCAGGGACGAGGGAGCTTGGTGGGCTGCCATCCATGGGTTCGCACAGAGTCGGACACGACTGAAGTGACGCAGCAGCAGCAGCAGCAGCAGCAACACCTATTGATGGTCTTTACTGATGGTGGGGAAGTGAGGTGAGGGGGAGGTTGGTGATGGTGGTGTTCTATTAATGTAATCAGATCTGCAGTTTGTAGGAGGCTCATGTGTATATTTGATTATGAATGAGGTATGGTGATGTCAGAGTAATATATGTGGTTGTTTTGATAAAGGAATATATAAATACATTTAAATTGTTTTAGGAAAAGATGAGATTTGTTAAATGTCTTTTGTGCAACCATAAGATAAAGACCCAACGAAGTAATATTCAAGCTACATTACCTCAGGAGCGGGAATTGACAGTGTCCTAAACAACTCATTTCTTAGTTGGAAAATATCATCAACAAATATTTTCTGTCTTTAATCATGTATTTATATGCACACAGAACTATAGATAATGGGCATGATCAATGGGATATATGGGTAAAATTGGGGGATTGAAATACGATGGAGATAATCAACAAAGCTCAGTAGACACTGAAATGAAGGCTTTTCATATGTGATTGTACTTGGGCTCTCACCAAATCCATTTAGTGTATTTTATCTGCCTTAAAAACAAGCAAGTTATTTATTTTATTTTCTTCCAGTCAAGCTAAAATGTAAAGGAAACAAATTCATTTATTCATTCAAGAAAACATACTCCATAGCCTTTACTAAGAAGTGTTATCTGTTGATCCATCGTTGTTAAATATATGGGACTTTTACAGTTCAACAACAAAAAGGCAAATAGCTTAATTTAAAAATGAGCAAAGGCCTTGAGGGTTTGAATAGACACTTCTGAAAATAAGGTAGTCAATAAGCACATTAAAGGGTGCTTACTTTACTAATCATTAAAGAAATGCAAGTCAAAACCACAAGATACCCCTTCACACCATTAAGATGCCTATCATTAAAAACAAAATAAAGCAAAACCAAAAAATAACAAGTTTTAGTGAGAATATGGAGAAACTGGAACCTTTGTGTATTACTGCTGGAAATGAAAAATGATGCAGCTACTATGAAAAATAACATGACACTTCCTTCCAAAATGAAACATAGAACTAACATATGATACAAAATTCAACTACTGAATATATACCTAAAAGCAATGGAATTATTCACAATAGCCAAAATATTAGGGAAATAACTCAAATGCCCATCAATCTATGAATGAATAAACAAAATATGTGTACACACATACCATACAGAGAACAATTACTCAATCTTATGAAGAGATGAAATTCTGACACACACTACAAAATGGACAAATCTTGAAGTCATTGTATTAAGTGAAATAAGCCACTCGTAAAAGAACAACTGGGCTTCCCTGGTGGCTCAGAGATAAAGAATCTGCCTGCCAGTACAGGGGACCTAAGAGACTCAGGTTCAGTCCCTGGGTCAGGAAGATGCCCTGGAGAAGGAAATGGCAACCCGCTCCAGTGTTCTTGCCTAGAGAATCCCCTGGACAGAGGAGCCTGGTGGGTTACAGTCCAAAGGGTCGCAGAGATTCGAACACAACTGGATCGGCTTAGCATGCAAAAGAGCAATTACTGTATGATTCCACTTAATACACTTATACATGTCTAGAGTAATCAAGTTCAAAGACAGGAAATAGAATGATGGTTGCTAGGGACAGGAGGGAGGGGAAGTGAAGAGTTATTTTTAATATTTGGGAGTTGCAGTTTGGAGAGAGAAGAATATCTGGAGGTGAATTGTGTTAGTGGTTGCACAGCAATGTGCATGCACTTAACACCATTGAACTGTATAGCTAAAAATGGTTTGAATGGTAAATTTTATGCTTTGCCACAATAAAAAAAAATAATATTGTGGGTGTGTAGTACTTTTTCCTAATTCTCCATAGCACAGATTATTAACTCAGCAGAAGAATGCAATGAACTAGTACTTCATATATTTCCTTAAAATGGCCTAAAATTAGCATTAGTATTTTTTTTGAGTATGTTGTTTTGTAGCCTTGCTTCCCCCCATTAAAACAGTAGTAATAATAATAATGTAGATTATTATTGAATGAGGTAAAATGAGATACAGACACAAAAAAATAGTTTACCTGTATTAAGCTCCTACCATAAACCAAGTGCTGTACTATTTTACACAGCTTAGCCCATTTAGTCCTCACCACAGTTTCAGATATCATCGTTTTTGCCATTGTACCAATAGGTAACTAAGGCGCTAAATGTTGTAATACATTGTTGGAATACACAAAACCAGTAATCGGGGAGTGGGGCTACACAGAATCTGAACCCACGTAGTGTAACTCCAGAAATATGCCTCTTATCACTTATTTTGTTAGTTAGCTTGTGACTTTGAACATTATTCTTGATCTCGAGCTTTTGTTTTTTTTTTATTGGTAATTTTGTAAAATCACTTGTATCCTTAACCATATCCCAGCCCTGGGATAAGTATTTTTATTTTTACCTTGAGCTTCAGCCACACAGTTTCCATGAGCTTGAAGACTTCTCAATTTCTAGTGTTTAGAACAATGTCTGATGCATGATAGGTGCTAAATAAATTTAAATAAGCAAACCATACAGAGAAAATGCATGATAAGGAATGGAGTTATTTCCAGTTCTATGGCCTGAAACTCTCTTCTCTCTCTCATATAAATAGGAACCATTGGAGCACAGGGCCATCAAGTTGCTACAAAGTCAAATTTGTTGTTGTTGTTGTTGTTGTTCAGTTGCCCAGTTGTGTCTGTCTCTTCCTGACCTCATGGAGTGCAGCACACCAGGCCTCCCTGTCCTTCACCATCTCCTGGAGCTTGCCCAAGTTCATGCTCATTGCATTGGTGATGCCATCCAGCCACCTCCTCTTCTGCTGCCCTCTTCTTCTGCTCTCAATCTTTCCCAGCGTCAGGGACTTTTCCAGTGAGTCATCTGTTTGCATAAGATGACCAAAATACTGGAGCTTCAGCTTCAGCATCAGTCCTTCCAGTGAATATTCAGCATTGCTCTCCCTTCAGATTGAATGGTTTGATCTCCTTCTGTCCAAGGAGATTTCAGGAGTCTTCTCCAGCACCACAGTTCAAAGGCACTGATTCTTTGTCTTTCTGCCATCTTTATGGTCCAGCTCACACAACCATACATGACCACTGGGAAGACCATAGCCTTCCTTCCACTGGGAAGACCAAAGACTATATGGGCCTGTGCTGGCAGAGTAACATCTCTGTTTTTCAACACACTGCCTAGGTTTGTCATCACTTTCCTGCCAAGAGGCAATTATCTACTGATTTCATGGCTGCAATCACTACAGTGATTTTGGAGCCCAGGAAGAGGAAATCCAGTCACTGCTTCCACCTTTTCCCCTTTTATTTGCCATGTAGTAATGGAAGAAGCACAAGCTGGAATCAAGATTGCTGGGAGAAATATCAATAACCTCAGATATGCAGATGACACCACCCTTATGACAGAAAGTGAAGAGGAACAAAAAGCCTCTTGATAAAAGTAAAAGAGGAGAGTGAAAAAGTTGGCTTAAAGCTCAACATTCAGAAAACTAAGATCACGGCATCCGGTCCCATCACTTCATGGGAAATGGATGGGGAAACAGTGGAAACAGCGTCAGACTTTATTTTTCTTGGCTCCAAAATCACTGCAGATGGTGACTGCAGCCATGAAATTAAAAAACGCTTACTTCTTGAAAGGAAAGTTATGACCAACCTAGGTAGCATATTGAAAAGCAGAGACATTACTTTGCCAGCAAAGTTCCATCTAGTCAAGGCTATGGTTTTTCCTGTGGTCATGTATGGATGTGAGAGTTGGACTGTGAAGAAAGCTGAGCACCGAAGAACTGATGCTTTTGAACTGTGGTGTTGGAGAAGACTCTTGAGAGTCCCTTGGACTGCAAGGAGATACAACCAGTCCATTCTAAAGGAGATCAGTCCTGGGTGTTCTTAGAAGGAATGATGCTAAAGCTGAAACTCCAGTACTTTGGCCACCTCATGCAAAGGGTTGACCTATTGGAAGATTGTGATGCTGGGAGGGATTGGGGGCAGGAGGAGAAGGGGACGACAGAGGATGAGATGGCTGGATGGGATCACTGACTCGAAGGACGTGAATCTGAGTGAACTCCAGGAGTTGGTGATGCACAGGGAGGCCTGGTGTGCTGCAGTTCATGGGGTCACCAAGAGTCAGACATGACTGAGCAACTGAACTGAATGGGGACAAATGCCATGGTTTTAGTTTATTTTTTAATATTTAGTCTTAAGCTGGTTCTTTCACTCTCTTCCTTCATCCACATCAAGAGATTCTTCAGTTCCTCTTGCTCTCTGTCAATATACTGATATCATCCGCATATCTGAGGTTGTTGATGTTTCTCCCACCTGTCTTGATTCCATCTTGTAACTCATCTAGCCCAACATTTCTTATGATGTGCTCAGCATTTAGATTAAACAAGCAGGGGAACAGCAGACAGCTCTGTTGTACTCCTTTCTTGATCTTTAACCAATCAGTTGTTCTATACACGGTTCTAACTTGTTCTTGACCTGCATACAGGTTTCTCAGGAGACAGCTTTCCACAGTTTGTCAGGATCCACACAATCAAAGGCTTTAGTGTAGTCAATGAAACAGTGATAGATGTTTGTTTGTTTGTTTGTTTCTGAAATTTCCTTGCTTTCTTTATAATCCAGCAAATGTTGGTAACTTGAGCTATAGTTCCTCTTGCTTTTCTAAACCCAGCTTAGACATCTGAAAGTTCCTAGTTTGTATAACGCTGAAGCCTAGCATGCAAGATTTTAAGTGCATGCTTATTTTACTAGCATGGGCGATGAGTGTGATTGATAGTTAGCACATGCTTTACCAATACCATTCCTGGCAATTGGGATGAGGATTGACCTTTTCCAGTCCTATGACCACTGCCGGGTCTTCCAGATTTGCTGACATGACGAATGCAACACCTTGATGGCATCATCCTTTAGGGATTTGAATAGTTCCGCTGAAATTTCATTGCATCCGCTAGCTTTATTAATAGCAGAGCTTCTTAAGGCCCACTTGCCTTTCACTCTAGAATGTCTAGCTCTGAGTGACTAACCATACCATCATAGCAATCCAGTTCATTAATATCTTATTTATACAGCTCTTCTATGTATTCTTTCCATCTCTTCTTGATCTCTTCAGCATCTACTAGGTCTTTACCATTTTTATACTTTATTGTGCCCATCTTTGGGCAGAATGCTCCCTTGATATTTGACATTTTTCTGAAGACATCTATAGAACTGCCCCCTTTTGTTGTTTTCTTCTGTTATTAAGCATTGCTCATTGAAGAAGGCCTTCTTGTCTCTTCCAGCTATTTTTTGGAACTCTGTCTAATTGCAAGTACGTTTCCCTCTCTCCCTTGTTTTTCACTTCTCTTCATTCTTCCACTATTTGTAAAACCTCCTCAGATAACCACTTTTTCTTCTTGCTTTTTTTTTTTTTTAGGGTGGTTTTGTTTCCAACCTCCTGTACAATATTACAGACCTCTGTCCATTGTTCTTCAGGCACACTGTTAACTAGATCTAGTCCCTTGAATCTATTAGTTGATTCTACACATGGATATTACTCAGTCAAATTATGAATGAATAAACATCAACTCTTGAGTTTCCCCAAGTTTCTTATTTTCTGATGATCCTTCATCGAGGTTAACATTAAAATGGGCCAGCTTCACATGAAGATGGGGTGCCAGGGGAACTGTATACTGATCTAAGACAGAAATCTGATGGAAAAAAAGATTCCATTGTATTATGCAGGGAAATGCCATATAAAACTAAATGCATAAACCTACTTTAAATGTGATTTGAACGTTCAATTTTAATTTAGTGGTATACTTCTACCTCTGAAAGAAAGCTCATAGAAGCCTGCATAATTCTGAGAAAAAAAAAAGGTTCTGAAACTTTATTTTGACATATTCCTTTAATAATAACATAGCATTAGAGTGTTAGTCACTCAGTCACATCTGACTCATTGCAATCCTTTGGAATGTAGCCCACCAGACTCCTCTGTCCACGAGATTGCCCAGGCAAGAATACGGGATTGCCATTCCAATTGCCATTGGCAATTGCCATTGCTAATAATGAGTTGCCATTCCCTTCTCCAGGCCATTTTCCTGACTCAGGGATCAAACCCTAGTATCCTGCATTGCAGGTAGATTCTTTACCATCTGAGTCACCAAAGAAGCCCAAACATAACATGTAGAGGTGCTATTTAAAGATAATAATTCATGGATCAAATGGAAATGTCATGGCTATTAGCCCTGATCTTGGTTTAGTTTCTGCTATGGGTTAAATGGAGGACCATTTTCACATTTGCTAAAGAAAAAGAATGAGTTATTTTATTATTGGTGGTAAAACTAATGAAAGTTAAATGGAAAATTAAGGTAATTTTGCCTCACCTCACACCAGAGAAAAGAAAAGTACACCCAGACAATCAAATGAAAAATAAATATTTTGTTTTAAGTAACCGGATACTTGAGGCAAAAGCAATTCTTCATACCTTCTTCAGTGTGAAATTATCCGTCTCATTCAGTTGGAATTGCTTTTGTTACCATTATCAAGATACTTAACAAACAATAGTTTATAATTTCAGGAGAAAAGTGGGTTTGTTCCTATTTATTTGTTGTTGAGTTGGTTGGTTGGTTGTTACGAGGGAGCAGGTGTGAAGGCTGGCTAGATAATTGTCCCAATCAATTACTTTTCTGCAGTGTGCTGAGTTGCTCTAAATAAGGACAGCAGAGTGGCAAGTGACCAGGGTTGGTGCTTTCTAGGTAATAACAAACTTCAAATCTGACAAATAGCCAGGGGCGTCTCGCTCGAAACTCCAGCAAAATGGATGGTGTTCGTCTTGTTGACTGAATGGTCCACATTTACAAATGAGACAGGATTTGAGTATAATTCTGAATTATTAAAACAGAAGATTTATTTCCTCATGCTGTATAAACAAGCATACTAACAAGGGTGCATTCTGAAAAATGTAGAAACAGACTTGAACATAGCAAAGCGATCATGCCGTTGGTCAAGAAAGACTTTTCTTTTATTGTATTTTCCTAATTTATGTGAAAAAGTAATACATATGTGCATTATTAGAATGAATTTGAAATATACATACCATATGGTGATACGTTTAGATATTTGAACATATATGCATGTGTATGAGAAAAAAACATCTAGCGTTAAATACATCCATCTTACTAGTGCTAATTTCTGGGTTGTGGAATTATGAGAAGTTTTTCTTCTCACACTTCAAATTTTCAAAATACCCTATACAGAGAACAATAATTTTATAATTAAGACTGTAAGTTTGTTTGAGAGAGGCTCATTTTCCCCACATGGCAAATGAATGGGCCTTGAGCTAAGTGCAGTTAGCTCAGCTAGAGCTAAGTTCACTTTCAGCTTTGAACTTGCATCAATATGTTTCATTTATATGAAAAGCCTATAGTATGTCCCAGATTCTCAAAGAATCATTAGTATCACTGTTTTTACATACCTTAGTCTTAATTTGATAAACTAAAGAGAGAGTTTTTATTGTGAAAGACATGGATATTTATTCCATAAATGTTTATTGAGAAATTATTATGTGCCCTGAATTACTGTAGGTGTAGGAATTTACCCATTAGTGAACCAAATAGAAAAAATAACTTCCCTCAAGGGACTTACATTCTCGAGGGAGAAAGAGACATTCAAATATTAGTTATCCTCTGTATTAGAAGGTAATGAGTGCTATTGAGGCTGTACAAAATAGAGCTGGGTGAAGGGAATGGAAAGTGTTAGGAAAGGAGTGAAATTACCAGATGGCTAGTCAATGTAAACCCTCTTGGGAGGGCATTTGAGCAAAGACTTACAGGAGGCGAAAGTAGGAGGCATGCAGATATACGGGGAAGATTGTCTGAAGCAGATGGAACAGCCGATGCAGAGACTCTGAGGCAAGCATGTGCCTGACATGTAAACAACAAGGAAGCCAGTGCTCCTAAAGCAGGGTGAGAGTGGGGGAAAGTAAGGGGTGGTGAGGTCACAGGTAACCACGGACCAGACACCATGCCTTGAAGGTTACAGTAAAATGTTGGACTTTTATTTTGGTCAATGAGATCTAACTCAACATTTTTAATTATTCTGGTTGCTATATGAAGAATACATTTTTTTCAGGACAAAGGTAGAAGCAGGAAAACCAGTTAAGAATGTAATGTAACAATCCAGGTAAGAGTGAATGATGGCTTGAACAAGGATGCTAGAGATAGAAGCCCCATGCCACCCCTCTAGTTGACATAGAGCCCCTGTTTGAGTTCCCTGAGATATATGTATACCTATGGCTGATGCATGCTGATGTTGGACAGAAAACAGCAAAATTCTGTAAAGCA
The DNA here is from genome assembly GCF_016772045.2 of Ovis aries. Classification (NCBI taxonomy): domain Eukaryota; kingdom Metazoa; phylum Chordata; class Mammalia; order Artiodactyla; family Bovidae; genus Ovis; species Ovis aries. The sequence goes on from NC_056074.1 coordinate 12,970,371, forward strand.
ATTATCCTTCAATTAAAAAATAATTTATTTTCAAGTGGAAGCAATGATAAATGGTACAATTTGAGATATATTTTTGAAGGTAGAGTCAAAAGTATATCTGAGCTGTGGAGAAGGGACCTCAAGGATGACTCCAAAATTTGTGACCTGTTCACCTGCAGGGATGGATGTGTCCTGACTGACTTTCAGCCAATCCACTGAAAATATTAAGTGACTGCACAAGTCTGGATTTCAGAAAAGAGGCTTGGATTGAACATGTCATTTTGGAAATTGTTGATGTAAAATACTTTAAAGCTTTGTGGACAGGTCGAGGAGTGAGCCATGAAGTGGACCAATTTTTGGAGTTACTACTAAGTTGCTTCAGTCGTGTCCGAATCTCAGTGACCCCATGGAAGGCAGCCTACCAGGCTCCTCCATCCCTGGGATTTTCCAGGCAAGAGTACTGGAGTGGGGTGCCATTGCCTTCTCCATTTGGAGTTTCAGGAAGATGCAAAACAATCAACCAAGGAACAAAGAATGAATAGTCACATGGGTAGTAAGATGACTAGAAATGTCACTCAAGAAAGACGGAATGATCAAATGTGCCAAATAGTAGACTAGGTAAATTAAGATGGCTTGGAATTAACCATTGATTTTAGCTACATAGAAGCTATCCATGACCTTGACATTCAATAAAATGACAGGGATGAAAATATGACTGATGACTATTTAATAGAAAATAAAAGGATACTGGAGATAGCCAGTAGAGGCAACTCCTTCAAAAATTCTATTTAAATAGAAGGTGAGTAACGTGTCTGTAAATAGAGTAGTAAGTGTAATTAAGGGAAGGTTTTGTTTGCTAGTTTGGAGATGAGAGAAGTAACATTTGTTCCCCTTGGGAATGATCCAAAAGGCAGATAAAAGAAACAGTAAAAAAGGAAACGAGAAGAAAAGACGGACAAGGTCTTAAATGAATGCCCTAGTGCTCAACTGAGGCTAGACTGAGTGTGAGGGCAGAGATTCATGTACTTTTTAAAGATGGTGCTGGAGCAGGTGACCCCTTTTTCTGAGTACTTCAATAATCTCAGCAAATCAGGAGGCTAGATTTCAGACTGTATATAATCATACAGCTAACCAACTGAGAATGCTTTGTATTCCAGATAATGTGTTAGGTCCTGTAAACGTAATGTGCATTCCCTTGCCTTCACAGAATTTGTCCTGTAGTAGAGATACACAATTAAGCCCCAAAAGTATTATGAATTGATGCTATGAGAAATACAGGATTTCTATGAAATTACAAAAGGGAATATACTCGAGGGCATTTTGGGGCAAGTGACACCAGAAGTGTCCCTTAGAGAGTAACCTCTAAGTTGAAACGCGAATGTTCGTGGGGATAGTGGTGTAAGGGTTGCACAGGGGACTTCAGGAAGAAGGAATGGTGTGTGAAAAGGCTGGAAAATGAGAGTTAATCAGCCCAGAAAATGTTTGTGATGGTGGCACAGAGGATGAGGCTGAAAAGGTTACCAGAGGCAGACTTAGGTATCCATGTTGAGTAGCTAAAATTATGTTTTAGACTCTTGAGATTTTAAGACGGGATGATATGGGCAGGTTTGCATTTGCTCTCTAGAAAGATCACTGGGTCAAAGGTGAAGGATGGCATGGAGGGAACTGGGAGGTCAATTGGAGACTGTCCCATTCAGGGAGGTGAAAGGAGGAGGATCAGACTATGATAGCAGCTTTCAGGGGGAAGTAGATTCGCATCAAATACTCAGGAAAAGGAGTCAACTGAGTGTGAGTAGTAATTGGATGTGGATGGTTGGTGAGAAGGAACTGAAGGGTCAGTAACAGGGTATGGTTTGATGGTAACTTTTTATTTCTTTATGTTTGTGGTAGCTTTATTATTATTATTATTTTGGTATTAATTTAAATGGCATAGAAATAAAGGAGACTCCAGGGGAAAGGTGTCAAGTTCAACTTTCAGCAATACTTTGTGACACCCTAGAGAGATTTTGAAGAAGACAGGAATGAGTTCAGAAAACAAGGAAATATAAGTGATTGAAATGATAAATTTGAAAGTCATCAGCATAGAGATTTAGTTGGTTTGCAAGCAACTGAAAAAAAAAAAAGCCTTCAATGAACAAACTAGGCCAAAAGTTGACATCAGGGTCACCATGAACAGTTTTTCTCACTAAATTTGAAGGCCATTGTCCTTTCCTTTGTTAGAGGTTGAATTTCCATGTTCCTTTAATGTTCCCATACAAAATTCTCATGTATTTTTGAATGAAAATGTGCAGATGTCATATAATTATCCTTGGACACTTTTAATTTCTTCAATAAAAAGTGTATCATGTACAGTATACCAACACTGATTTTTTTGGTCATTTTCTCCAGCTACTAATTTTCCATAAAAGCATGCATAGGAGGAAAAGAAAAGAAACAAAGAAAAGAAATGTTAGATTTTGGGCTAAACTGAGCTTGATTGTCCAGAGCACACACAAAAAAATTCACTGACTGTTGATATGAACACTTCTCCTGTTGGTATTTCCACACAAATCTAGAAAAATTCTGTAAAAGGATAAAGCTACAGTTTAGCAGCCAATGCATCTGAAATGTAGTAGGAATTAGCATATCATATTTAAAATATATATATACACATATATATACATATAATTTAGTCATACGTGTTCCTCTCAAGAGTTTGTCATTTTAAAATCCAAGTTCCAAATCACTATAAAATAACAGAAATTTACTATATGCCATGCTTTATGTCCAGTTCAGTTCAGTCGCTCAGTCGTGTCCGACTCTTTGTGACCCCGTGTATCGCAGCACACCAGGCCTCCCTGTCCATCACCATCTCCCGGAGTTCACTCAGACTCACGTCCATTGAGTCCGTGATGCCATCCAGCCATCTCATCCTGGGTCGTCCCCTTCTCCTCCTGCCCCCAATCCCTCGCAGCATCAGAGTCTTTTCCAATGAGTCAACTCTTCGCGTGAGGTGGCCAAAGTACTGGTGCTTCAGCTTCAGCATCATTCCTTCCAAAGAAATCCCAGGGTTGATCTCCTTCAGAATGGACTGGTTGGATCTCCTTGCAGTCCAAGGGACCCTCGAGAGTCTTCTCCAACACCACAGTTCAAAAGCATCAATTCTTCGGCGATCAGCCTTCTTCATCCATACATGACCACAGGAAAAATCATAACCTTGACTAGACGGACCTTAGTCAGCAAACTAATGTCTCTGCTTTTGAATATACTATCTAGGTTGGTCATAACTTCTCTTCCAAGGAGTAAGCGTTTTTTAATTTCATGGCTGCTGTCACCATCTGCAGTGATTTTGGAGCCCCCCAAAATAAAGTCTGACACTGTTTCTACTGTTTACCCATCTATTTGCCATGAAGTGATGGGACCAGATGCCATGATCTTCGTTTTCTGAATGTTGAGCTTTAAGCCAACTTTTTCACTCTCCTCTTTCACTTTCATCAAGAGGCTTTTTAGTTCCTCTTCACTTTCTTCCATAAGGGTGATTTCATCTGCATATCTCAGGTTATTGATATTTCTCCTGGCAATCTTGATTCCAGCTTGTGTTTCTTCCAGTCCAGCGTTTCTCATGATGTACTCTGCATAGAAATTAAATAAGCAGGGTGACAATATACAGCCTTGACATACTCCTTTTCCTATTTGGAACCAGTCTGTTGCTCCATGTCCAGTTCTAATAGCTGCTTCCTGACCTGCATACAGATTTCTCAAGAGGCAGGTCAGGTGGCCTGGTATTCCCATCTCTCTCAGAATTTTCTGCAGTTTATTGTGATCTACACAATCAAAGGCTTCGACATAGTCAATAAAGCAGAAATAGATGTTTTTCTGGAACTCTCTTGCTTTTTCCATGATCCAGCAGATGTTGCCAATTTGATCTCTGGTTCCTCTGCCTTTTCTAAAACCAGCTTGAACATCAGGGAGTTCATGGTTCACATATTGCTGAAGCCTGGCTTGGAGAATTTTGAGCATTACTTTACTAGCATGCGAGATGAGTGCAATTGTGCAGTAGTTTGAGCATTCTTTTGCATTTCCTTTCTTTGGAATTGGAATGAAAACTGACCTTTTCCAGTCCTGTGGCCACTGCTGAGTTTTCCAAACTTGCTGGCATATTGAATGCAGCTCTTTCACAGCATCATCTTTCAGGATTTGAAATAGCTCAACTGGAATTCCATCACCTCCACTAGCTTTGTTTGTAGTGATGCTTTCTAAGGCCCACTTGACTTCACATTCCAAAATGCCTGGCTGTAGATTAGTGATCACATCATCATGATTATCTGGGTCGTGAAGATCTTTTTTGTACAGTTCTTCTGTGTATTCTTGCCACCTCTTATTAATATCTTCTGCTTCTGTTATGTCCAGACCATTTCTGTCCTTTATTGAGCCCGTCTTTGCATGAAATGTTCCCTTGGTACCTCTAATTTTCTTGAAGAGATTTCTAGTCTTTCCCATTCTGTTATTTTCCTCTGTTTCTTTGCATTGATCGCTGAAGAAGGCTTTCTTATCTCTTCTTGCTCTTGTTTGGAACTCTGCATTCAGATGCTTATATCTTTCCTTTTCTCCTTTGCTTTCACCTCTTCTTTTCACAGCTATTTGTAAGGCCTCCCCAGACAGCCATTTTGCTTTTTTGCATTTCTTTTCCATGGGGATGGTCTTCATCCCTGTCTCCTGTACAATGTCACGAACCTCCGTCCATAGTTCATCAGGCAGTCTATCTATCAGATCTAGACCCTTAAATCTATTTCTCACTTCCACTGTATAATCATAAGGGATTTGATTTAGGTCATACCTGAATGGTTTAGCGGTTTTCCCTACTTTCTTCAATTTAAGTCTGAATTTGGCAATAAGGAGTTCATGATCTTAGCCACAGTTAGCTCCCAATCTTGTTTTTGTTGACTGTATAGAGCTTCTCCATCTTTGACTGCAAAGAATATAATCAATCTGATTTCAGTGTTGACCATCTGGTGATGTCCATGTGTAGAGTCTTCTCTTGTGTTGTTAGAAGAGGGTGTTTGCTATGACCAATGAATTTTCTTGGCATAACTCTATTAGTCTTTGCCCTGCTTCATTCAGCATTCCAAAGCCAAATTTGCCTGTGGGTGTTTCTTGACTTCCTACTTTTGCATTCCCATCCCCTATGATGAAAAGGACATCTTTTTGGGGTGTTAGTTCTAAAAGATCTTGTAAGTCTTCATAAAACCATTCAACTTCAGTTTCTTCAGTGTTACTGGTTGGGGCATAGACTTGAATAACTGTGATATTGAATGGTTTGCCTTGGAGACAAACAGAGATCCTTCCTTCATTTTTGAGATTGCATCCAAGTACTGCAGTTCTGACTTTTTTGTTGACCGTGATGGCTATTCCATTTTATATTCTTAAACTCATTTAAGTTTCTAAGTCATACTTACTGTCCAAATAGTATCACCATCTTTGATGTCAATGAAAAACTAGGTGCCTTAGGTTAGGTCATTTTTCAGAAGTGGCAGATAAAAGAATGAAGATTTAATATCCATGTATTTTCTGTCACAATGTTTTACTTCCCCAGGTTCAAAAAATAAACAAAAATATAAGATATTATGTGTAAATAATACTCCAAGGAGGTATGGAATTCATCACTATGCAAGCGAGGGCCACTGAGAACTGGCGCCAAAGAAGTACTTGTCTTTTGTATGGAAAGAATCCCATGAATTCTTCTTAGCTTTTTGTATGTTATTATTGTGTGCATTTCCTGATGCCTTGGGAAGAATTTGGAGCCTTTGCAATGAAAGATGAGACCTTTATTGTGACATAAAAGCTATCTAATTTATCTCTGACAAGATTTCCCCTTCACCCAGCACAAATCGAGTTCCAGCTTAATGTTGTCATTCCCTATAATGTAGAATATAAAACTAGAAGAAGTCGTTGGGGGGCTGCCCTGGGGAGAACAATGAGTGATGTCTTCGAGTTTCTTGTTAGCACCGCACTGAACATTCCTAGATGTATCCCCAGAGTTTCCATAAGCCAGACAACTGGGTATTAAATGGAACTTCTGACACTTGTCTCCCAGGATCATCCCAAAGATAAAATGAGACACTTTGAGTAATGAGGTCTAGCATAGTGGCCAGCTCTTAACACATCGCCATTTTATTTTCTTTCTCCTTCTTTCTATTTCTAAGGTTGATTACTACAGACTTTGCAAGAAAAGCTCTCTGTTTTTGCAATGGATTTTTTAAGTTGGGCTCCCTAAACTAAAAGGAAAAAATATCACACAATTTTCTTATTTCTGTGTTCTAAATGCTAACATCTAATTTCCCTCCAGGCCTGGAGGGAATAAAATAAACTCACAGATCTGCTGAGGTTAAAATATTGAAGTATTTATCTTCAAAGTATGTAAGCAACATCAACGACCACAGTATTCCAAAGGCATGACTGTAAAAATAAACATATTTATTGTAAAAAGAGAACAGAGAGAAGGGAATAAGTGAGCAGAAGTTTTTTCTAAGCTTGACAACCATGATACTAGATTGAAGGATTTTTGGAATTTTTGAGAATATAAATATGTACACATGTATCTATATACATACATATATTTATAAATATATATCAATGCATTATATATAAATATGTGAGAGATATATGTAAATATATAATATCAAAGTTGTATTTAAACCTGTGATATATATATATATATATATATATGTAGATAGATAGATATAAATGTAAATCTAGGAAAGGGAGAGGAAAGCATAGAAAGATATATAAGAAACAGCAAGCAGTGTGGTATGTTTGAAGAACATCACCAAATTTGGGAACATGAAATAAAAAGGCCAAGATGTGAAGAGCAGAGTTTGGGTCCAAATGATGTCTGCCTTCTTTGCTAAGTATCTGGACTTTATCTTTGAAGCAAAGGGAAGCCACTTCAGAGTTATAATCATAGAAATGCCAAGATTTGACCTGCACCAAAGGAAAAATTTCTTTGAGCCACTGTTTGGGGGGCAGGGGTGGGGGGGTGGGGACGTGGCAAGAGTACTGGAGTGGGTTGCCATTTCCTTCTCCAGGAGATCTCCCTGACCCAGGAATTGAACCCGGGTCTGAACCAAAGATCTTTACCATCTGAACCAAAGATGTTCACGACCAAGATAATCATGATGGTGTGATCACTCACCTACAGCCAGACATCAAGCGGGCCTTAGACAGCATCACTATGAACAAAGCTAGTGCAGGTGATGGAATTCCAGTGGAGCTATTTCAAATCTTAAAAGATGATGCTGTGAAAGTGCTGCACTCAATATGCCAGCAAATGTGGAAAACTCAGCAGTGGCCACAGGACTGGAAAAAGTCAGTTTTCATTCCAATCCCAAAGAAAGGCAATGCCAAAGAATGCTCAAACTACTGCACAATTGCACTCATCTCACACACTAGTAAAATAATGCTCAAAATTCTCCAAGCCAGGCTTCAGCAATACGTGAACCGTGAACTCCCTGATGTTCAAGCTGGTTTTAGAAAAGGCAGAGAAACCAGAGATCAAATTGCCAACATCCTCTGGATCATGGATAAAGCAAGAATGTTACAGAAAAACATCTATTTCTGCTTTATTGACTATGCCAACGCCTTTGACTGTGTGGATCACAATAAACTGTGGGCAGTTCTTCAAGAGATGGGAATACCAGACCATCTAACCTGCCTCTTGAGAAACCTATATGCAGGTCAGGAAGCAACAGTTAGAACTGGACTTGGAACAATAGACTGGTTCCAAATAGGAAAAGGAGTGTGTCAAGGCTGTATATCGTCACCCTGCTTATTTAACTTCTATGAAGAGTACATCATGAGAAATGCTGGGCTGGAAGAAGCACAGTCTGGAATCAAGATTGCCAAGAGAAATATCAATAACCTCAGATGTGCAGATGACACCACCCTTATGGAAGAAAGTGAAGAAGAACTAAAAATCCTCTTGATGAGAGTAAAAGAGGAGAGTGAAAAAGTTGGCTTAAAGCTCAACATTCAGAAAACAAAGATCATGGCATCTAGTCCCATCACTTCATGGGAAATGGATGGGGAAGCAGTGGAAACAGTGTCAGACTTTATTTTTCTTGGCTCAAAAATCACTGCAGATGGTGATTGCAGCCATGAAATTAAAAGACATTTACTCCTTGGAAGGAAAGTTATGACCAACCTAGATAGCATATTCAAAAGCAGAGACATTACTTTGCTGACTAAGGTCCATCTAGTCAAGGCTATGGTTTTTCCAGTGATCATGTATGGATGTGAGACTTGGACTGTGAAGAAGGCTGAGCGCTGAAGAATTGATGCTTTTGAACTGTGGTGTTGGAGAAGGCTCTTGAGAGTCCCTTGGACTGTAAGGAAATCTAAGCAGTCCATTCTAAAGGAGATCAACCCTGGGTGTTCTTTGGAAGTTTCAGCTAAAGCTGAAGCTCCAGTACTTTGGACACCTCATGCGAAGAATTGACTCATTGGAAAAGACTGTGATGCTGGGAGGGATCGGGGGCAAAAGGAGAAGGGGACAACCGAGGATGAGATGGCTGGATGGCATCACCGACTCGATGGATGTGAGTCTGAGTGAACTCCGGGAGTTGGTGATGGACAGGGAGGCCTGGCGTGCTGCAATTCATGCGGTCGCACAGAGTTGGACGTGAATGAGCGACTGAACTGAACTGAACTAAATAAATAATTCTGGTATCAGCTGTGGAATTCCTCAGATTTCAAAGCCAAATTCCATCCTTGACTCCTTCCTACCTCTCATAACTTCCCCATGTCCAGTGAATGCAAAACTCTGTACATTTTGCCCTTTAAATATCTCTTCAACCTGTCTACTACTGTAGATCCCCTCTGACACTCCTGATCTGAACAAACATTACATCTTATTTGGATTACTTAATGAATTTCTTTAGTGGCCTCCCACAAAGCCTTTTTCCTCAGTTCCAATCCATCAACACCCAAGCGTCCTTTCCAGCTACAACTGGGATCATGTCATACTTCTGCTGGCTGTTCCTGGTGGCTTGGTGATGAAGAACCCACCTGCCTGTGCAGAAGTGATGTGTTCCATTTCTGGGTCAGGAAGATCCCCAGGAGAAGGAAATGGCAACTGGTTCCAGTATTCTTGCCTGGGAAATCCCATGGACAGAGGAGCCTAGTGGGCTACCATCCATGAGGTCACAAAGAGTCATAAAATATAATGACTAAGCAGAAAAAACACACCTCTGCTGGAGATCCCTGTGTCATCTCACAACACTCAAAACTACAAAAGATAGTGTATAAGACCTGGGAAAACCTGGACACATTCCATCTCTTTGGTTCTATTCTCTGGTTTTCTAAACCAGAGCCCTACCAAAGCATCATTCATTGGCCCAGACCAGACTGATTCAGCTTCTGGCTTCCCTCAGCCCCCTTCCTCCTGCCTGGAGAGTGCATCCCCAACGTCACCTAGCAACATGAGCCTTTCCTTCACTGTCGCTGCAGACTCCTCTCCAATACCACTCATCACGCCTGCAGTTATCATGTAGGGCTTGTTTTCCTGGCTAGACAGGGAGAATGCAGGTCCACATCATTCTTATTCTCTGGTGAAACCCAGATGCCTAGCGCAGCACCTGGACCACTGCAGATACTCAAGGAGCTTTTGGCAAACCAACTTGCCAGATAAATGAATAAAATGAGAAGCCCTCACTGTGCTAAATGTTACCGCTACAAAGACACATAAAACACAGTCCCTTCTTCTGAAGGAGCTCACAGTCTGTTAGATAAAAGGGAATAATGAACAAAATACAATAGTCTATAATTCATCCTACTGCATTGGAACAAATAGGGGCTATGATAACACGGTGAATGAAGAAAAGCATCCATGGTAGGGGTAGTATCTGAAGTAGTTCCGAGAGGAGGAATTGATGGCTTTAGTCAGGGTACTAGAACCACAGGCAAAGGGAAGAGAAGGCGAGGATGCATGCTATATCAAAGAGACAGTGGATCATTGGTGTCTGTGCATCCAATAGTCACGGGTTTGAGTATTTGATATTAGCCCTGTAGATACAGATGGAGAACAGTAATGGATTTAATTTGTCTGAGGCAGGAATGAGACTGTAAGACTGATATACAGGGCTGTTACTTTGCTAATAAGTGGGTTCAGCTGCCCATTTGGCATCCTTATTGCTTAATAGCTTCATGGTTTTAAAATGTATTGCTGGACATACAGTAATAGTTCAATCTACTACATTTTATAGGTTGTATATGCCACTGAGGGTACCTGAACATCTTGAGACCTAATCCTTATGAATTTGGAGAAGCCTAATATTATAATATGAGCATTAAAGTATAGTGAATGATTGCCTAGTACACATATATACCCACATATGTATAGGTATGCATAGAATATATAGCAGTTAAATAAAAATAGCTATTATGTAAGCCCCACACTAAGTACTTTTTACATATTATCTAAATTTATCCTCATAATAGTCCCCAAAAGATATATATTAATATAGCCTTATACAGATAGGCAGGCGCGGTGGGTCTTCCCTGATAGCTCAGCAGTACACAGTCTTCCTGCAGTGGAGGAGATGCATGCTCAGTCCCTGGGTTGGTAGGATCCCCTGTGGGAGAGCGGGCCTACCCACTCCAATATTCTTACCTGGAGAAACCTGGCAGGCTACAGTTCATTGGGTCACAAAGAGACAGACACGACAGAAGCGACTGATCACACATGCATGCATACAGGTTAGGAACCTGAAGACTTGCTGGATTAAGTAACTTGCCCTTTATCTTAGGGTAAGAACAAGGATTTGAAGTCAGGTTTTTGCTTCCATAGCTCATTTCTTAAACTATTAGCAGTATGATATACTGTCAAAATAGACACGCAGACTTTCCCTGACTGTCAATGTTTCAGCTTATAACATTTGACTTTATAAGGGTGTGAAAGCATTATGCATTCAGTAGAAACTATACTGAGAATTTTAATCTTTTCCCAGGCTAGCAGTATGCAGTATGATACCCTCCTGCCATTCTGGACAGTGACAGCAATGCTTAGCTCCCAGCTAATCACCGGATCATGAGGGTAAATGACCAATACACCCACAGCCATTCTTTACCCACACAGCCATTCTCATTTTCAGCTCTAGCACAGAATTCAATAAATTACACAAAACATTGAACCCTTTATTATAAGACAAACTCTATATTAGATGATTTTGCCCACCTGTAGGCTAATGTAGGCTAAGTCTTGCAAAGAGTCAAACACAATTTAGCGACAGAACAACTACAAGGCTAATGGATGTATTGTGAGCACATTTAAGGTATGCAAGGATAAACCATGATGTTTGGTAGGCTGATTGCATTAAATGCATTTTTGATGTATGGTATTTCTAGTTTACCATGGGTTTATTGAGATGTAATTCCGTCGTAAGCCAAGGAAAATCTATAATTGATAATTAAACCATAGAAATGAGGAAAAATATGAAGGTCCTTAAATGCAAAAAACGAGCGTGACCATTATTATGGCTTTGTTATGGCAAAAAGAGAAAATAATCCTTGAGCTTCAAAGGCAACCTCCTGCACGTGTTTTGAGTTTGTTGATTTTGCTTTCAGCAAGATGTGCAGCCCGCATGACTGAGCTTTTCCACTGCTGCAGGATTAATTTCAGGTATCAGACATGTATTGGCGTACACTGACGGCTAGGTCTAATGCTCCTGGAGGCACACCTCATCCCTCATACCGTGATCACTCTTTTCTGTTGCCCTTCCATGTGTAAAATAGATTAAGCTTCCTTGGCATGGTCTTATAAAATATATTACAGAGGATGTAAAGTGGAATAGCTTTGTTTGATGGAGTAAAGGGAAGGGAGCCAGAGGAGTCCGGGCACAGATTTGCGTATCCTTTCAGTGTTTGAGAGTTAGCTATTATTTCATTCTATCTAAAAACTTCGCATCTACCCCACTTTAGGCTGTTTATGTGAACTGGCGCACCCTGGTAGATCAGAGGCACGAGCGACAGGAGTATAAACACGGGTCTTTAGGGCTTTGCCCAATAGTTTTTTTATGTTCTCTTCTTTACGCTTCTTGCTCCTTACACTGTACATGTTCATGTCCATGGGCCCATTTCTGTTTACCTCAGGAGTCATCCCACTGAACTTGTGATCTGATTGGTCCCCTTTGTAGGAAGCAGTTATCAGTCCCACGGTGTAAATGAGGGAATTGAGCCTCAGGTTTAGTTAGCAGTTTGAATAGTATATAATTAGTAAACATCCATGACTTGACTTTGACTCACATCTGACTGATTTCAAAGCCCATTTTCTTTCTACTGTGTCAGATTTTCTAAGCTGTAACTTGCTATTCAGTTCAACAAACATTGAATATCTAACCCTCCAGAACCCAGCAGATCGCTGTGCTAGGTTCTATAGTGGTACACTAATAAAAACAAAGATAAAGTATGTAAAATCTAGTGAAAGAACCAGATATAGAGATGTGATGAAGCATGAAAAAAGGCATGCTATGTGGTGATAAATCATTTTGTAATGGATAGAAATATCAAGTCACTCTGGTGTGTACGTGGAACTAACAGTGTTGTAAGTCAATAATGCTTCTTAACAGAATAAACAAATAAAACCTTACCACCAATCTTGTCTTCAGCAGCTCAAGCTGAATGACTTGATGTTTAAAATTGGTTAATCAATCAATGTATAGTGTACCAACAATATGTGAATGGCGACTTCTTGGAAAGGTGGGCATTTATTGCTTTGTGTTTCTTTAATGGACCTGGATAATCCTAGCTCTTCTTTGTCATTCTGTTCCTCTTTTAGACCCAGCAGAGGAAGTATGTGCCTTGAAATTGTCACTTTACTGCTAATAATACATACTGACCAGGACTATTTCATTTGATATGTTTTGCTTACCAGCTGATCTTTGGATTATCCCACTGAAATGATTCTATCACAAAAATGTTTTCACTTTTCATCTATAATAATTTAATTAATAAGCCTTTAAAAGGATATATCAGAGTTTATTGACAAGGCTACCTTCAAACAAAGACCTATCACTGGTCATGATATCAGGGATTTTTGGTTCATTTAGGCCCAGTCTTGCCCACAGTACTTAACCACTTGAGTGCATTACAGAGCCTGCTGACCTGGAGCAGGGTCTTGCTATTGTTTGTCAACTCCAATGTTAGCTGGGCCTTTGAAGAGGAACTCAGTTTGAGTTCATTAAAATCTCCAGTTATTTGTATTTGAGAAGAAATAGAAAAATTAACAAAATAAAATCCATTAAATAATCATGCATTAAATGTTCATGAAGTATGAAACATTTTTCTAAGCATTGTGTGGGACAGTGATTACAAAATGTGTGTCCACTGAGGGCTCATGATAGTAATAGATGACTTTATTCTGTTTCTTTAAAATGTGTTACTCACTAATCCAAATGTCCATCCCATGACATCAGATCGTGAAGTATTCTTATTTGATAGATATAGAAATTTAGACTCTGAGAGATGAGCTGACCTACAGAAGGTTACTCTTGATAATTAGTAGTTGTTGTTGTTCAGTCACCAAGTCTGACTCTTTGTGACCCCATGAACTGCCGCATGCAAGGTTACCCTGCCCTTCACTCTCTCCCTGCGTTTGCCCAAACTCATGTCAGTTGAGTAAGTAAGCCATCCAACCATCTCATCCTCTGTCACCCATTTAGTACCTGAGATTCAAATACAAGGAGTCTGGCTCCAGAGTCTAAGACCTTAGCCATGACATTAACTGGAAGAGAAACAGTCAGCTTTGATGTCTTTGAAGTAAGGAAAGCTATGTAAAGTACTAGAGTAGAGCAGAAACAGATACTGTCCTGTGACAGAGGAAGACATTACCTCTAACTTGGGGTAGGGAAGGATGTGTGGAAAGGAAATCGTGATTAGGTCAGGTCTTGACTTGCTAAAAACTGTGAAAGTAGCTCCTTCTAATGAAGATTAAGTTTTAGTAACAGTTTTTATAAAATATTAATATGCTCCAAGATTTCATAAAACAATGAAAACTCAGTTTTGTTTCTGATAGATATTCATGATCAAGTCTAGGATTTCTGTGTAACCAATGAAAGTCTTAGTCTATTTCTTATGATATTTCTCAATAATTATAAATAGTATTTATCCAGTTGCTTAAGGCAGAAATTTTGGTAGCAACTTTGACTCCAGGTTCATTCTGTCTTCCCCTTAAGACCTACCATAAATCCCTATCAAATATATATCCTATAATCCTTCAACATGTTTCATAAATCATGTTGCCTTGTACCTGTACCAGTGCTATTAATATTTTACAGCCTAAATGCAAGATGGTACAATTATCCTCAATAAATTAAATCCTGTGTTTCAGTTTGATTTTCTAGAGACATTTCTGAATACTGATTGCTATATCCAATAGCTTTGTGTAAAGCACATACTTAATAACTCTTCAGTGTCTTCATCTAAGAAAATTATTGACTTAAAAAATTAAAATTGATGAGTGAAGGGAAGTCTTTAGAGGGCTAACTATGAAAAATATTTAAAAATTTAATCAGAAACTTGGGACCATAATTATTTTACAAACTGAAAATCCCAACTGATTATTTCTTCTTGTCCATACATATGTAAATGAGAAGTACATTGTAGAGGAAATCAAAATAATATTATAGTAATGCAGTTCTGCTTATAGAAAGTTTAATACCTTTGGCAGTGAAACACAATTTGTATTAATTTGACAGGATTTTCTTTCCTTTTTTTTTTTTTTTTTTTTGCCAAAGCATGCTTGTGCCTAATGATCACCTTTTCTTTATAAATAGGAAACAAACTGAATAAAGGAATATTTGCAGGTTTCTTTTCTGCCCTATGTATAATAATTTACAATGGCTTTAGAGAAGCTATTGAAAACGTGCATATCTCATCAAAGAAAATAATTTAGTATGCACTATCTGACTTCCTCTACTTTGGAGTTTTTTCTTTGCCACCAATTTTGTCCCCTCCCTGACCCAGAGTGGTGTTTATCTGCAGCAGGCACTCCTGGTGGCATGCCCATACATCCCCAGCCCTCACTTTTGTTATGCGTGATGGAAACTTCTTCCTGCAGGCACTGCACCTCTTTCCCTAAGGGCTTTCTATGGCCCTAGGTGCACAATCTACCTGCTTACAAGGGAACCTGAGGCTATTAGCAGGCCCCTTGGTGTAGGTCTCAGCCCAGATGAGCAGGGGTTGGTGCAAACAGCCAGCCTGCTGGTTCTTCAGGTGGAACCACTCTGGAGGATGCTCTGCTTTCCACAAGAAGTCCCCAGTGTGAATGAGCCCCAGTTTCCCACAGCAAGGGCTTCCCTGGTGGCTCAGACAGTGAAGAATCTGCCTGCAATGCAGAAGACCTGCGTCCAATCCCTGAGTCAGGAAGATCCCCCGAAGAAGGGAATGGCTACCCACTCCCGTATTCTTACCTGGAGAACCCATGGACAGAGGAGCTTGGGGGGCTACACTCCATGGGGTCACAAAGAGTCAGACTTGACTGAGTGACTAACTTCCCACAGTGATAACCTGCTTAATTTTTGTTGTTGCTGTTGAAGTATACCTGAGGCTGATTTATAATGTTGGATTAGATCCAGGTGCACAGCACAGTGATTCAGATATAGATACATATATACAGATAGATATAGATATAGATATATAAAATGTAACGGTGTGTATATATATGTATATATATATACACACACACGTGCACACACAAGCACAGAATTTTAGATTCTCTCCCCGTATAGGTTATTGCAAAATATTTAGTATAGTTCCTTGTGCTATACTTACTGGTTATCTCTTCTATATAGAGCAATGTAGACATGTTAATTCATGTACATGTACATATTAATGCATACATGTTAATGTGTACATGTTAAGCAGTGTATACTGTGGCCCTTATTGGTTATCTCTTTTATATATAGCAGCGTGCACGTGTTAATCCCAACCTCCTAAAATAACCTGTATTAATGGACTTTTATTACTTCCCTTTCCTTCTCTGTCTAGCTTCTCTGGCTTGGAGTCACTTCTTAAATAAATATCTAGGTTCAAGGTTGGCTATTGGAAGAACCCAACATAAGACTTTACCAGTCACATCAGATGAAGATTACAAATTCCAAGCTTCTACTCTGTAACTGTAGTCCTTTCCACCAGAATCCCCTCCTCTTACTTGAAGGAGGAAGAGAGAGAGAGGGGGAGGGAGGAAGGAGCAGGAGGAGGGGAAGGAAGAGGAGAAAGGATTGTGAGCAGGACCTCTGGGCATCTCTCCCTGCCTTTTTCCCCCCTAATGTTATGAGCTGACTTTTCATGTATGGAAAAATCCTACTAGGCTACTGGTCACCATGTTTTCGCAAACTTTGCTGCTATACACCGACTTCTAGGAAAGCTGTAAGCTTTTGTGGGACCCCTGACTCCTATCACAACAGGATTGGATAAGAGAACCTGCAAGCATCACAGTAAAATACATAAATGGTCTCAAGAAAGTGTTTACAGCCTTCTGAAGTAATTCACCCGGCACAGTCCCTTTGCGGTACCTAATTCTTGCTTAACCCAGGGTGCTGGTAACAAAGATAAATGATGCCGTGACAGTTGGCAGTACAAGCAGGATGACATGTCAGAGAAAAAAAGCCATCAGTTCTGATTGTTTGCCAGCAGTTTATTTCTCTCTCCCTCATCAGACCGAAAGTGGCAGCTATAGTAGATGTGTGATTTATACAACCCAGCAGTGCTCCCTGCACACATCTTTTTGCAAAGGAAAATGATGAGCAACACCTGTGATGGATACCTTCCACTCAAACATCAGAATCCTCCGATGATTTAAAAAAGGCAAAGGGGAGTGTCTGGGCTTTGCTTGGCAGGCAAATAAAAGAGAGGAAAAATTGTATTGGAGCCATTATGTACTCTGTGATGCTGGTAATGAACCCTGGTCAAGCTTTTCAGGGAAGAGAAGGAAGCCTCATTGATATTGGAGAGCATGGGTCACAGTTCCTTGTTTCTGTTGAGCTTTGTGGAAAGGAGAATGATGACATGGGAAAAACACGGTCTTTAGAGGAAGATCTGAGCTAAATACCAACTTTGCTATTTTCTGGGTTGACAAGCTATTTTACCTCTATATGTCCCAGTTTTCTTAGTTGTAAAAAGTGATTTTAATAACTTTCATAGTGAAAGGTGCTCAGTTGTGGCCAACTCTTTGTGACCCCATGAACTATATAGTCCATGGAATTCTCTAGGCCAGAATATTGGAGTGGGTAGCCTATCCCTTCTCCAGCAGATCTTCCTGACCCAGGAATTGACCTGGGGTCTCCTGCATTGCAGGTGGACTCTTTACCAACTGAGCTATCAGAGAAGCCCAAATAGCTATCATACCAACTGACTATGTGAGTTAATCTTGGGATTATAGGCTATTTACAGGTACACAGACGCATATGGCTTAATCATGTTGCAGGAATGCAGGAATTTCTGGTGAATTACTTTCACATTGGTCTTAATTACTAAGAACCTCCCAGATGCTAGGGCTGTGTTAACAATAGAAAATCGAAGGTAGGTAGAGCTCCCAGTCAAGTTTGAGAAGAGAGGCCGATTTAGCACAGGAGTGCTTGTATCTTTTCGATAAATACATGTCCTTCTTTTGTCTGTCTTTGAACAGAGAATTATTACTCTGCTTTTTTCCACAAACAGCTAGTTGAGGGATTTTTGCTTCCATGCCACAGAATGAAACATGCTTGCATGAATCTGGAATTATATATATATAACATTTAACCAAAACCTGTCTTGATGGTGATAAGGAAAGGTGATCTTTCATCAGATAAAATAGGAACTTTCCTTGAGTCTAGTAAGACGTTACCAGTAGTATAGTCTTATCTATTCTTATGACCTGATGTCTCAGTTTTGTCTTCTATAACTGAAGCAGAAGCCTCAGGCATACTGAAATGTCAGTGAAACAAGCAAGAGAAAAGACTCTGTGATGGGATAGAAAATAAAGGCAGTGGGGAGCATTTCAGTGATGGTCCCTAAGGAGGAATTGGTGGGCTTGGTTGCCCAGGGCTTGAGTCAGTAAGCAAAGGTGGTGACGCTGTGTGTGAGGCAGGATGAGAGGGTCCACCCTGCGATGGTAGGGCTCAAATTAGCAGGGTGGCAGACTTGTGTTTGCAAAAAGTTTGTCAAATTTAGAGAAATCTAATCTCTGAGTGAATATGTGTAGGAAATGGTGCATATTCCCTGGGGTGGATTTGAAAAATGTTAGTGCAGTTGTTCTTGAGTCTACTATTGATTAGATTAATGTGGAAAGCTTTTTCAAAACAAAAGGAAACAAAACCAAACCAAACCAATGTCTAGATCTTACTCCCAAACCAATTAAGTCACAATCTCAGGGTAGAATCATTATAAAAAGCTGTATGTATACAAAAATCGAAAGGAGTTTACACTGAACATCTGTATGTTTTTCATTTGGATTCTACGTTTAAAAGTTTGCTAGACTTGCTTTATCAAATATCTACCTGAACATCATCTAGTAATGCATTCTGTTGGTACATTTTGAAGCAGATTGCAGATCTTTGCACACTGAGTATGTCAGCGTGCATGTCGTTAACAAGAATACAATAGTGTTTAAACACTTGTCTTCTGTTATAAAATTTACATACAATGAAATGTACATACCTTAGTCCATTTGCTGAGTTTTAGTAAATGCATGAACCTCTGTAACCCAAGCTTCTATCATGGTATAGAATATTTTTGTCACTCCAGAAAGTTTCCTCATGCCCTTTCCCAGTCAGTTCCTTGTCTCCACTCCCCAGAAGGCATCATTATTCTGAATTTTTTCCCCACCACAGATTATCAACTTTTTGAGAATTTCACACAAATGGAATCATTTGCTATGTATTCGCTGTGTAAGGCATTGTTCACTTTGCATAACACTTTAGAGGTTTATCTAGGCAAATGCCTCTAATAGTACATTTTTTCTTATCCTTGAGTTTTGCAGTGCGGTATTGTATAAACATACTGCATTTTGTTTATTATCCATTCTCTTTTAAAGGGCACTTTGGCTGTTTTCAGCTTTTAGCTATTATAAGTAAACCTACTATGGGCATTCTTTCACAAGTCCTTTTGTGAACATATGTTTTCCTTTTGTAGGAGGAGAATCACTAGGCCTTAAGGTAAGCTTAGTGCCATTTTACAAGAAACTGTCTAAACATTTTTTTCTAGAAGATTACACCATTTTTTGCATTCCCACCAACAATTTACAAGAGAATTCTAGTTTGTTCCACAACCTCACCAGCATTTGATGACATCTTTTTTTTTTTCCCCCTAAAGAAAAAACAAATGCTTTCTAAACTTTATTTTCTTGTTCTTCCAGTATTTTGGAGATAAAATTGACCTGTGGCACTGAATTCTTTGATTTACATCCATCATGATGTGATTAGCACAATAAGTTTGGTGATCAATATTTTTAATTATAGTCATTCTGGCATACATACATTGGTATCTCATTGTATTGACAAGTAATATCAACCACTTTTTCATACACTTACCGACCATTTATGTATCTTCTTTTGTGACTTTTAAGTTGTTTGGTCACTTACGTTAGGTTCTTATCTACTTACTATTAAGTTGAAGGGTTTTGTTGTCATTTGCTTGTTTTTACATACCCTAGATCCCAGTCTTTTGTCAGATATATGTTTTATGGAAACTTTTCTCTTGATATGTGTCTGGAAAATTTATTTTCTTTATCAAATTGTTTAATGAGAGAAGTTTTACAATTTGCTAAAATCTAATTTATATTTTTACGGTCATTGCTTTTTTAGCTGGTCTAGGGGCTGGCACCCCACTCCAGTACTCTTGCCTGGAAACTCCCATGGACGGAGGAGTCTGGTGGGCTGCAGTCCATGGATTCGCTGAGGGTTGGCATGACTGAACGACTTCACTTTCACTTTTCACTTTCATGCATTGGAGAAGGAAATGGCAACCCACTCCAGTGTTCTTGCCTGGAGAATCCCAGGGATGGGGGAGCCTGATGGGCTGCCATCTCTGGGGTCGCACTGAGTCAGACACGACTGAAGTGACTTAGCAGCAGTAGCAGCAGCAGCAGGGGCTTCCCTTTAGCTCAGTTGGTAAAAAATCCACCTGCAATACAGGAGTCCCCAGTTCAATTCCTGGGTCAGGAAGATCCCCTGGAGAAGGGATAGGCTACCCCCTCCAGTATTCTTGGCTTTCCACTGTGGCTGAGCTGATAAATAATCTGCTTGCAATGCAGGAAACCTGGGTTTGATCCCTGGGTTGGGAAGATCTCCTGGAGAAAAGAAAGGCTACCCACTCCAGTATTCTGGCTGGGAGAACTCCATGGGCAAAGGGTCAGACACGACTGAGAAACTTTCACTTTCACTTTTAGGGTTTCCCAGGTGGTGCTATTGGTAAAGAATTCATCTGTCAGTGCAGAAGACCTAAGAGAGATGAATTTGATCCCTTGATCGGGAGGATTCCTGGAGGAGGGCATGGAAACCCACTCCAGTATTCTTACCTGGAGTAACCTGGCAGAGTAACCAGAGGAACCTGGGACAGACTGAGATTCCTGGTCTCTAAGAGTTGGACATGACTGAAGTGACTTAGCATACATACAAGAAAAATTCGGCTTTCATACTTTTTCAAATGATTCTAACTTATAGCCAAAAGTGAGACCATCTGGATTATAGAGACCAGTACAGTTCTCTGACAAGCTATACAGCTATTAAGAAAATTAAAACATCAAATTTGGAAAAAAAATTAACATATTTGGGAGAAATATTATCTTGAGAGAACTTGAGTATTCAGTCTTCATACCAGGGCACTGAGCTTATGGTAGCTGGTTAATCCCAGGCCCTCTCAGAGCTTATAACATGCTCCATGACTAGACCATGATGATTTTAGGTACTGGGTAATGTGTGTGTGCTAAGTAGCTTCAGTCTTGTCCTACTCTTTGCAACCCCATTAGCTGGAGCCTGATGGGCTCCTCCGTCCATGAAATTCTCCAGGGAAGAATACTGGAATGTGTTGCCATGCCCTCCTCCAGGGAATCTTCCTGACCCAGGGATCAAACATACATCTCTTACGTCTTCTGCACTGGCTTGGTGGTAAAGAATACACCTCCCAATGCAAGGGACATGGGTTCGATCCCTGAATCAGAAAGGTTTCCTGGAGAAGGAAATGGCAACCCACTCTAGTATTCTTGCTTGGGGAATCCCATGGACAGAGGAGCTTAGTGAGCTAAGGTCCATAGAGCTGCAGGAGGAGTAACTAAACGAAAACAACAAAGATAGAAGTTGTAATATTGGAGGCATTGGTGACTATAGTTGAATAGGAAAATGGGGAATCAGGAGTTAACATTCTAAAAACTGGGATCTTCAGTGTTCTATCCCTACTAGAAATGGACTAGTATATTGGCTTATATGCTGCTGCTAAGTCGCTTCAGTCATGTCCGACTCTATGCAACCCCATAGACAGCAGCCCACCAGGCTCCCCCGTCCCTGGGATTCTCCAGGCAAGAACACTGGAGTGGGTTGCCATTTCCTTCTCCAATGCATGAAAGTGAAAAGTCAAAGTGAAGTTGCTCAGTCGGACACGACTGAGCGACCCCATGGACTGCAGCCTACCAGGCTCCTCCGTCCATGGGATTTTCCAGGCAAGAGTACTGGAGTGGGGTGCCATTGCCTTCTCCAATTGGCTCATATAATTTTCCTAAAACAAACAAACAAACAAACAAACAAAAAAAAAACTTGTATGGAACACGTTATGGAAAAACCAGAAACTAAACCTACTACCTTTGTTGGCAAATGCTGCATTAGTTTGAGCTTAATTTGGATTAAGACCACAAGATCAAAATGCTCAGGAAGGGAAGAAAGAGTAGTTCATGGAAATACTGGTTCCCATTGATTTAGTGCTTAATACACATCAGGAGTTGCCAAACTAGCCAACAGCTAAATCTGTCTCACAATTTTTGTGACATAAATTGTACTGGAACATAGACACCTCCTTCATTTACTTATTGTCTATGGCTATTTTCACACTGCAGTGGTTGTTGAGTAGTTTGCCAGGTGGTATGGTCCACAAAGTCAGAAGTATTTCCTATTTATCTCTTCATTGAAAAGTTTATTGACACTCGATATTCATTATTTTAAAGCTGCATAATATGTCTGTAGGGAAGATGTTTTCTGTCCATTTCAAGTATGGAGAAACTGAAGCTTAGTAAATTTAGATTACTCATCCAAGATGGTAAAAGGAAAAACTAGAATTTAAACTCTTGTATGTATAGCTTCAATGCATATTCTCATTCTGTTGTACAATTCTCTCTCCCTCAGTTATAGAGATGAACTTAAAAAATGCAAATACAATAATTATGGTCATTGAAAGGATTTGTCATGCATTAGATACTGGAAAACAAAACTGGTTAATAAAAGGAATAATTGGTATTGAAAGATTACAAGGAAATATGGACATTTAATGAGTCATATACAAGATTAATTTACATACCATGGGCAGAGTCTGCACTACATTATGTAATCATCTGGTTAACATCAATTCCTTGTTTAGGACAAAGCATTAAGACCCATCAAGATATTGTAATTCAAAGCAGAAATGCATCCGCATCAAAAGCCATATTCTGATACTGGAGAGTCTGTGGGTAGAAAAAGGCACATGTGGTGAAAGAAAGAACATTTTAACTCGCCCTTGACAAACAGGAGGCATTTAGACTTGCAACACTGCAGGCAAGGAAAGCAGTGCACGTGTAAAGAGCAGGCTCTCGTTTATTTTTTCTAGAAAGTAGACTGAAGGAAGCTTTGCTAAAAATACGACAGAAAAGAAAATCAATGTTAGATCATGCAAAGTCTTAAATGCCTGGTTAAAACACTGCATGTAAGTGAAGCCCGTTTATACCTAAGATGACCAACTTCACTTGCCCAGAATTGAAAGTGAGTCCTGGGATACAGGACTTCTGATGCTAAAACTAGAGTGGTCTTGAGCGAATTGGGATGGCCAGGCTCTGCATTTACACACACACACACACACATGCACACACACACTCCTAAAGTAGCATATGTTCCTACAGAAATAATACAGAACCATAATCCTTCCTAACTCCCATTTAATATTTAATGACATTCATCTAAGGGATTGTGAGAGAAAGGATGAATTGAGTCAACTGGAATTCACCTGAGAATAATGTGAGAATTGGCTGCTGAATTCATTATCAATTATATTTCATTTTAGCAGATCCCAGCATTACTGATACACAGTGTGATAACTCTAGAAAAGGGATACAAACTAGAGAGGCTAATTAATAAAACATCCTTTTCAGAGAAAAAAAAATAAAGCAACAAATAATCAAGCAATCTCCTTTGTGAATCGGTTTTAAGATACAGGATTTTTAATTAAAAATCATCTCATCTTATTTTTTGTTCCATGTTAATAAAGAGTTTTAAATTGTGACTAACATATTGGGCATTGCAAACTTTGATTACTTAAGGGTACTTGATACAAAATAACATTTGATTTATTCATTTTTTGCTCATACATTCAATCACTCAAGGAAGAGTTTTCGAGAGCCTACTAAATGAGGGGAAAATGAGCATAAGACAAATGCCCTGTCCCCAAGTAGATCAGGAATCCCTTAGGAAAAGAGATATATAAAGCAAATACTAACAAAGCAAAGAGGTAAAAAATAAGAAACAGATTTGTGGAAGAGGGGGATTCTTTTCACTTTCAATGAAGTAGTTAAAGAATTCTTCATAGGAGAGATAATATGTGAGAGAAGCCTGGGTAGATCTTTGGAGGTGAGCTAGCGTCCACATTTTACTTACAGGGGAATGAATGAATAAAAGGAGGGAATTAGATATGACGGTCTATACTGAACAAGCAGACAGGCAGCCTGGGCCTGGCAGAACTGGTGGAATATTTATTGAGAAAACAGAGGAAGGTGAAGGCAAAATCAGTGTAACCAGAGGATGGATATAGACCATGGAGAAAGGAATGTGAACTACAGAGCTGGGCGTCTGTTGTTACAGAGTGAGTCTCAGGAGTAGGGCTGAATCAGAAGGATCGTAACTGATCTGAAGCTGTATCCAAAGACAAAGAAGAAATGGCAAAGAAGGGAATGTATGATAAACAGGCAAAGATTAGAATGCTGTGAACTCCGTAGAGTCATTAACATGCTTATGCTTTGTTGTGGAGATGGTAGACCATCATATGAGTTCTTGAAAGTAAGTTGGTACCTAGCAATTCTGCTTCTGGGTATGTGTGAAAGAAAGCTTTTGTGAATCTGTAAAGTTTCTTTTGTCAACGTTGTTTATTTTAATGGCATTTATAGTGGAAAATATTGGGTACCCATGGGCGAATGGATAAAAGTGGAGGAGTAGTACACAGTAATTAGAAACCATAAGATCTGAAAGCATAGTACTCAGAATGACGACAGATAGAAGGAAGCAGAATAACATTTATAACACAAGATGGGTTTCATAAATTAAATATGCACGTTCCCCAAGTGACAAAATAGTTTTTCATAATACAGCATATTCTTTCCTAAAATCATCTTGCTGTACAAAAAATACCACACTTGTGAGACTGTTTTGGGGAGAACAGGAAAAGCTCTGTCGGTGACATGAAAAAGAAACAATAAAAAAAAAACTGCAGCACAATTAAGCATGCACAATTTTAAGCTTTTAACATTAAGTTAAAAGCATATACACTGCAGTGCATAGATATTCCTACTTTTACCTTCAAAGAGATCAGAAGTTTTCTTGAGAAAGTGGGCTTGAATGTGGGAAAGGTTGTAGTTTGTGAGTTATTATGGGATGATGGAATGACGCTTATCTGAAGTTAGAAAGTTGTTAACACAGTTGTGAATATATGGTTTATAACACACGTGGTGACTTGAGGTAGTTGGTAGATATTTAAGGTAGGGGTGTGTGTGTGTGTGTGTGTGTGTGTGTGTGTGGTGTATTCCTACTGGGCTCTAGTCAGCAGGGTGCGGTTTTCTGCACTCACCTATTGTTTCTCCTGGATGGAATTACACATGATGTGAAGTTTGAACCGTGCTCAATTTTTTTCTTTATATCCTTGGCATTGGAACAAATTCACTGTTACGAAACAAGTATTACAGAAGAAATGACTATATGAACACACGCAAACAAATGAACATAAGACAGTGTGAAAAAAAGGAAATACAGAAATTTATAAAATAAAGCAGGAGACTTTGATGAGCCAATGATGATAATTGCTAGTGTTCCTGGGTTGGTGAGTATGACTAATCCATTCTCTTCTGACTTTCATTCAAAGAAAAAGAAAAGTGGGGGACAGAGAGGGGTGACATATGTTCAGGGTAAATATTTCAGGGAAGATTCTGTAAGAAATCACAGGGTGCCTGAGATGGTTTCTATGTGTAAAGTGAGTTTATTAAAAAAAAAAAAAAAAAAAAAACAAAAAAGAGGAAGGGGCAAAGAGAGAACTTTAAATCCAGGTGTTGACAGTGAATAATGGTCTTAGAGATAGAGGAATAGTATTGCAAGGCACAGGAAACTCAGCCACACGATCTTACGGAACTAGAGAAAGACAAAGAGGACTGAAAGAAAAAATCAGCACAGATAATAGTTGATCATAAACAGAAAGTTGATCTCTAAATCAGCCAAAGGCACTATTATGAGTAAGCTCCCTTCCATTTCGAACTTTGTGAGTAGTAATACCCATATATCCTTCCCAATATATGGCTCACTGAAAAAAGCGAGCAGATTATATAGCCAAAAATCACTGATGTTCGGAAGCTGCAGAGAATATCCAATAATTTAGTGACTGCCACGGGTTTTGATCACAGGACGTGGAGGCATGGTTTTGGAGGTACACAGAAACTGTAAAAGGAGATATGAAAAGTAGTCTGCGGAGGAAATAAAAACTGCAGATTCAAGGGCAAAAATGAGAAACCAGCCTCTGGAAGGTAATGAACAATAAGATAGTCGATGGTAAAAATGAAAGGTGATAATGAATCACTTTTACACAGATGAATATTCACTGGGATGATGTGGCTTGAAAAGGGAAAAAAAAAGTGTGTATTTTGAAGATTGAAAGACACTGTAGTTGAAAAGACAGGCTAGTATTTTCTCTTTGAAATGACGCAGGCCAGAGTACAATGTAGAAGTATGCACTTCAAAGTACACCTAGAGCATTTTTATTCAAGGTTACATATAATACCTAAAGGACGCAAAGGATGGAGGAAGAGAGTGAAGGAGGGAGGGTCTACTAAGAGTCAGATAATGTGATACAGAGATTAAGTCATTTATCTTCCATGTTAATATGATTTTCCTTGGGTAGCCTAGCTCGCAGTTGGGATCCTCCTTACCTCTCAAAATCTATATAACATTGCATTTAGCTCTCCTCACCAACCTGCTGAGGCTGTGGACATGCAATGCTTCCCAAAGTATATGCAAAGTTCTATTTCCATGGCCACCTAAGTGTCTGAGTACCTTTTCTGTCTTGGGTCATCTTTGTTGACCGACAGTTGGAACTCAGGCTCTTTCCTTTAAAAAAAAAAAAAAAATCAACACTCCTAATAAATTTGTCTGAGTCTGTTATTACACTGTCCTAAAATGCAGCGTAAAAGAGAAGGGTTTACATCATGGTCATGTGAACAAATGAATATGGAAAATTAGGAAAGCTCACTCTTAAAATGCCCTTCAGCTACCACACTACTGTAATTTCATAAATCTTTTACCCTAATGGACTGTAGAAACTCCCCACTGGATCTTTTTTGGCCATTCCTTCCCCTCTTCACAGTTTTTTCTCTCCTCCTCTATTTCAAGGTGAGCTATTCCACACAGAGCATGTTTTCCCTCTTCTCTGAAGCTGGGGTGCCCATTCCCTAATGCCAGAGTTTATCAGTTCAGCCACTTGGTCATGTCCAACTCTTTGCAACCCCTGTCTGCAGCTCGCCAGGCCTCCCTGTCCATCACCAACTCCTTGAGTTCACTCAAACTACATGGGGTTTTTGTGTCAGTGATGCCATCCAACCATCTCATCCTCCATTGTCCCCTTCTCCTCCTGCCTTCAATCTTTCCCAGCATCAGGGTCATTTCCAATGAGTCAGTTCTTTGCATCAGGTGGACAAAGTATTGGAGTTTCAGCTTCAGCATCAGTCCTTCCAATGAACATTCAGGACTGATTTCCTTTAGGACTGACTGGTTGGATTTCCTTGTAATCCAAGGGACTCTCTCAAGAGTCTTCTCCAACACCACAGTTCAAAAACATCACTTCTTCTGTGCTGAGCTTTCTTTATAGTCCAACTCTCACATCCATACACGACTACTGGAAAAAACATAGCTTTGACTGGACAGACCTTTGTTGGCAAAGTAATGTCTCTGCTTTTTAATATGCTGTCTAGGTTGGTCATAACTTTTCTTCCAAGGAGTAAGCGTCTTTTAATTACATGGCTGCAATCACCATCTGCAGTGGATTTTGGAGCCCAAAAAATAGAGTTAGCCACTGTTTCCACTGTTTGTTTCCCCATCTTTTTGCTATGAAGTATGGGGCCAGATGACAGATCTTAGTTTTCTGAATGTTGAGTTTTAAGCCAGCTTTTTCACTCTCCTCTTTCACTTTCATCAAGAGGCTCTTTAGTTCCTCTTCACTTTTTGCCATAAGGGAGGTGTCATCTGCATACCTGAGGTTATTGATATTTCTCCCAGAAATCTTGATTCCAGCTTCTGCTTCCTCCAGCCCAGCATTTCTCATGATGTACTCTGCATATAAGTTAAATAAGCAGGGTGACAATATATAGCCTTGACATCCTTCTTTCCCTATTTGGAATCAGTCGGTTGTTCCATTCCATTCTAACAGTTGTTCGAGTTCTGTTGCTTCCTGACCTGCATATAAATTTCTCAAGAGGAAGGTCAGGTGGTCTAGTATTCCCATCTCTTTAAGAATTTTCCAGTTTGTTGTGGCCCCCTCAGTCAAAGACTTTGACATAGACAGTAAAGCAAAAGTAGATATTTCTCTGGAATTCTCTTGATTTTTCAATGATCCAGTGAATGTTGGCAATTTGATCTCTGGTTCCTCTGCCTTTTTAAAATCCAGCTTGAACATCTGAAATTTCACTGTTCATGTACTATTGAAGCCTGGCTTGAATTTTTGAGCATTACTTTACTAGTGTGTGAGATGAGTACAATTGTGTGGTAGTTTGGCCACTACTGAGTTTTCCAAATTTGCTGGCATATTGAGTGCAGCACTTTCACAGCATCATCTTTTAGTAATTGAAATAGCTCAACTCGAATTCCATCACCTCCACTAGCTTTGTTTGTAGTGATGCTTTCTAAGGCCCACTTGACTTCGCATTCCAGGATTTCTGGCTCTAGGTTGGTGATCACACCATCATGATTATCTGGGTTGTAAGATATTTTTTTGTGTGTAATTTTTCTGTGTATTCTTGCTACCTCATCTTAATATCTTCTGCTTCTGTTAGGTCCATACTCTTTCTGTCCTTTATTGTGCTCATCTTTGCATGAAATGTTCCCTTAGTATCTCTAACTTTCTTGAAGAGATCTCTAGTTATTCCCATTCTATTGTTTTTCTCTATTTCTTTGCATTGATCCCTGAGGAAGGCTTTCTTATCTCTCTTTGCTATTCTTTGGAACTCTGCATTCAAATAGGTATATCTTTCCTTTTCTCTTTTGCTTTTCTCTTCTCTTCTATTCACAGTTATTTGTGAGGCCTCCTCAGACAACCATTTTGCCTTTTTGCATTTCTTTTCCTTGGGTATGATCTTGATCCCTGCCTCCTGTACAATGTCAGGACCCTCCTTATCAAGGTGTGATTTTTTTTTTTAATGTAAAACACATAGAAATGTAATCCTCATAGAAATTCTGCTTGTCAGATGATAAATTCTTTCCCTCTTTACCTTGAGTTTTATGGATAGCAGCGGAGGTTCAGCCAGGTTAAATGACATATACAAGATCACAAAACAACTAAGGAGGATGAGCCAGAACTCAAAACCTGCTTCTGTGAATAAAAATGAGAAGCTTGTTTTAAGAGACCCTGGTGCAGGAGGCATGCCACAATGCACCCCACAACTGACAATGGAGCTACCTGTGAGGTCTCATTTATCCCCCACGTTTTACAGATGAGGAGACTGAAACCGCAAGAGAGTGAGGCACCATTTAAAAGTCACACTTGTATTTAACATGTATCTGTTTTCCGGGCAATAGAAGCATGGAAGGGATGAAGAAAAGGACAGATATTTGAAAAGGAAAGTTTGCCATAGACAGTTTGGTGCGTGAAGGGCCCTGGGGACTTCTTTGAGTGTAATAGTTTGCTCTGAGAGTACGCAGAGCCCTATATGCATTTCTGATATTTTTCTAGTCTGTGAAACAAATGCATTTTTTTCTCTTTTCCACACTGATCTTTGGGGTTTTCTGACTTTTGGTAGGTCCAGTTATTTTTGACTTATGGATAATAGCAACACAGAGAAGATCCTCCCCCTGGTTGGACTAATGGGGCTCTCATTTCCTCTGGAAGCTTGGCAAGCCTGGCAGTGTGAGGGCAGTTTTGGACTTGCCTGTCAGAGGGGGAGTTTTTGTCATCAATCTTCCTCTGCATGTGGAGCAGAAGTGTGGCGAGGGGAACTGCTGTCTGCAAAAATTGCTTCTAAGGTGGGGAAAGATTATTTACATGCCCCCTTCCTTAGAGACAGGCCCTCACAGAGGTCTGTGATTGACCTGGAAAGTGAAATAGGAATTAGGCTCTCACAGCATCCTGGCAGGCAGCTCATGCAGGCCTTTCTCCTGACCCCCAAGCTGTATTTCTAGCACAGCAATATCTTGGTGTCCTCCTTTTCTTTCAAGCCGAGAACATGGAGTAAATATTGTTCCTGCATCTTATACTTTCCCAACACAGCAGAATACACACAATGTTCGGGTCTTCCTTCCCAGATCTTTTGTGAGGTACTTATTTTAGCAGTAAGAGCACAGCCTCTGGGTCCCTGCTGAGGTGCATGACCTTGGGCAGGTTACTCAGATTCTCTGCGTCTCAGTTTCCTGGGACATCAATTGGGGCTGATGATGGTAGCATCTTCTTCTTAGAGTCAACATGAAGATAAAAGTAGTTAGTGTTGATAAAGCACTTATAAGAGCACATGGTGTTTATCAAGTGTGACATAAGCATCTGGGAGACTGAAAATGTAACATGGAATCTCTGAGGATGTGTGCACATAGGTATCCAAAGTTAGGACTTTGTCCAGCCCTATGCTTCTGCATTGTGTATGGCGTCCTTTCCTGTTATGTATCCCTCTTTATTGAAATGACTTCTGTTCATGATAAATGGCAGGGTTTGCGGGTGAAGAGTTGTTCATCCTATTTCTTATTTCATCCCCACTGCCACTGCTGCATAGTTGAAACCCTCAGAGTTTCAGTCTCCTGTCTACATTGGATATTCACTTTTGGAAAAGTAAATGAAGGCGGGATGGAGAATCTGATCCCTGCTTTTTAAATCTTTGATCTCTTCTAATAGGAAGTCAGGCTTCCGGGTGGTGTAGTGGTAAAGAACCCACCTGCCAACGCAGGAGACACAAGAGACACAGGTTTAATCCCTGGGTCAGGAAGATTCCCAGGAGAGGGAAGTAGCAACCCACTTCAGGATTCTTGCCTGGGAAAACCCATGGGCAGAGGAGCCCGGTGGGCTACAGTCCATGGGGTCACAAAGAGTCAGACATGACTAAGTGTGCCCGCGCGCGCACACACACACGCACACCCACACACACACACACCCACCCACCCACCCACCCACCCCAATAGTATCTGGATACTACTTCTCAGAAGAGCCCCCTCCACATCATGAGTAATAAAGCTCTTCAGTAAGAAAAATGGAAGATGTGAGGCCCTGTACCAGGCCTGCGTCAGTTTCTAGAGGACCTGTCGTGTTTAGGAATCATCCTTCCCTCTCAGCTTTTCCTTCTGTTCCCTGTGGTGATTTCAAATTTGGGTGGATCAAGGTCATTCAAAAACCTTCCACCACTTGTCCAGGGATCAGTGAGGTGGAACTGAAGACTTTGGAAGTGGTCCAGGTTATTTTGAAGAAACTCGAGGATAACAGATCTGGAGCTGCTTAGGGCTGCCTAATTTCCCCAGGGAAACTTTTTGGCATGTGTTAACACTGCTGGTAAGACCAAATAGCTGAGGCAGTTTGGCATGGCCAAGAGGAAATGTGCTTAACAGGAGATAAACTCATTGCCAGGACCATTCTCACTGGGAAAAGTATAATAGAAACTTGTAGTAAATCACTCTGCATATAACCACTCATGTTATAACCACTTATAGCAAGGGAAGCTTCACAAAGGGGAAGTGAAAACTAATTCTCACTAACAGTGATAATGAATAGTAGAGTCAAAACATGAATTGCAGAACTTCACAGATGAAGTACAGAATTTTTCACTGAGAGATACCTGAGAAATATGCCTGTGTATGTATGCAGACACACATATGTATGTATATATGTATTTGAATTTCCATTTATAGAAAAACATATTTTTATAATACAAGTTTCACTTCAAACAAAGGCAAATTATTGAGTTCAGTGATGCACTGACTCCTCCCAAGCCCCTCTTACCCATTTTTCCCAAGATTAGAGACACCATGGCCCTCACTTTGATTCCAGAACATTCCAAGGTAATGCAGGAAGAGCATAGATTTTGTAGTCTTGTAGACTTGCACTCACATTCCAGCTTCTGCATTTCCTGGATGTGTGACCTGAGACAAGTTAATAGTATCTATCAATCTCAGATTTTCTGCTATAATAACTAAGGGATAATGAAAGTATCAAGCTTTCTGAGTAGCTGGGGAACAAAATGAGAAAATACCACTTAAACCACATACCACAATGCTTATTATCTAGTGAAATCCTCTAAATGTTTACTGGATCTGCTAATGGTGATGGAGCAGATATCCTGGAACAGTAACAGTAGCTGGCATGTCCTTGAAAAGAAAGAGCATCTGGAAAGATCACCTTTCATTATGCTGGAAGATACATTTCATTAGGCTTTTTATAACACAAAGAGGAGTTCCACCAAGGCAAATAGACATCCTTAAGAATGTCTACCAGAATTACTTTATATTCCTTCTTACAAAAGATCTTTCCTATAGGAAAATGCCAGTAAGTATTTGTAGAATGAATTAATTAAAAACTCAAAAGCCTAAATCCTCAACTAACAAGGTGTTGTTATTGTATTTTCCTACACTTCACTGAGGAGGAAAAAAAAAAACAAGTAAACAAACAATGACAAGCTAATATTGGAATTTAAGGGAGTTTAATTGTGTATGAGCATGCATGTTAAATCCTTAGGTAGGTTCTAGGGTAAATGGAAAGTTATCACCAACCTAGATAGTATATTCAAAAGCAGAGACATTACTTTGCCAACAAAGGTCCATCTAGTCAAGGCTATGGTTTTTCCAGTGGTCACGTATGGATGTGAGAGTTGGACTGTGAGGAAAGCTGAGCACCGAAGAATTGATGATTTTGAACTGTGGTGTTGGAGAAGACTCTTGAGAGTCCCTTGGACTGCAAGGAAATCCACCCAGTCCTTCCTGAAGGAGATCAGTCCTGGGTGTTCATTGGAAGGAATGATGCTGAGGCTGAAACTCCAGTACTTTGGCCACCTGATGTGAAGAGTTAACTCATTGAAAAAGACCCTGATGCTGGGAGGGATTGGGGGCAGGAGGAAAAGGGGACAACAGAGGATGAGATGGCTAGATGGCATCACCGACTCGATGGACATGAGTTTGGGTAAACTCTGGGAGTTGGTAATGGACAGGGAGGCCTGGTGTGCTGTGATTCATGGCATCACAAAGAGTCGGACATGACTGAGTGACTGAACTGAACTGAGGGTAAATATTCAATAGGATACAAATTTCCTATTTATTCTGCATCTATATCATCCACTCTAGACTATGAGAATCCATCTTCAAGTAGGCTATTCAGATGCTGTAAATAAATAAATGCATACATTTCTTGGTGTTAGAGGTTCTTATCAGGGGAACATTGGAGAAGGAACATTGGATTTATATGCTGACATTTGATTTCTGGTCTACCAGTTAACTGTGTGAATTTGGGACCGTTATTTTCCCTCTTTGAACCAATGTATAATGAGAAGATTGAACTTTATTCTCATCAAGGTATTTTCCAATTCTGACATCTTTATATGCATATGACTAGAAATTTGCTTGTGATTCTTTAGAAGTACTTGCACATTCCTCTGTTATGGTACTTGACACTATATACATAGAAGTGATATACTTATACATATGCATTTTGCTAAACTGAACTTCTTTAACACCTTAGAACCTAGAACAGGAGAAGTTTAAAAATTAATTGATTTTCATCAATGATACTGCTCAAATAGAAGAAGAAATTTCCAATCTCCAAATTTGAGTTGTGATTCATCTTAAAAAAAAATGACAACTAGTGACAATTTTCAAGCTTTGAATTCTCTTCAGGTAAATGTAGTGACACAGAGGGTTAAAATAAAATAATTACAGTGGGCGCAGATGTACACGACTAAAGAAGCTCTCTTCCTACTCACATTGGTTGATGCACAGCATATGCACCTCTATCTTTGAATTTGCTGCAGTTAATGTTTTCATCTGTGGCTTTGCTGAAGGTACAGTTGACAGCTCATCAAATGCAGGGGAGACAGGAATCTGGGAAGGAGAGCATGTGCAGTTTCTGAATGAATCAGGATCTGAAGAGATAGTAATGGGCTATGGTGATATGACAATTTAATTCTTACAAAATGCAGCTTAACAAGGATGAATGTTGTACCCAGAGATCTAAAAAGCTGAACGTGTTTGGATAGGATCAGGAAGATATGGCTTAGTGGTTGAAAATGTAAAAGATCTTCAGGAGTCTAGAATAATTACAATGATAACAACAGTAGCCATCGTTTGTGGCATACTAATTATATGCCAGTCACCTTCCAGATGTTTCAACTCTGAGTTCCAAGACCGATTTCAGGTACACCATGTCAGAAGTTCACTGAAGGTAAGTAGGGATAGGACTGCTACACAGCTACCTGATCTTAGAAAGAACTGAAATGATTAGATAGGTGGAGTCCCTTGTTCTGTGCTCATTAAAACTGCCTGGCTGAAATTTGTGTTCAGGTTTAGGTTTTACCATTTACTACATCCATAGGGAGCAAGCTCCAGGAGAAAATGAGGAGTCGGGTAACCTTATTTTCCAAGGGCTAGTTGGCAAAATGAGGAGAAAAATCTGGAGAAGTGGAGAGAAAAGATGATAAAGTTTATTAAATCTTGAAAAGGTTATATGTGAATTTTGAGTAAAGCCTCTTTTATCTTGATCCTGATGAAAGAAGCAGGATGAAGAATGAAAAGAACAAAGAAATAGCTTTGTCTTCACAGAGTAAAAAGGACTAATGGTGAGTTCTGTTCTGAAACAGAGGAGTTACTGCTAAGCGAAAGAGGGGTGTATTTTCAAAGCGCACAGAGATAAATGGAATATTCATTGATGGCAAAGAAAGATTAGGTTTGGATTGATGATAGATGTTTCAAGCCAATTTCTACCCTGTAATTTCATTATTTTATGATTATCTTTCAATGGAGAGTGCTTTATAGTCTGTAATAAGAAGCTTTTATTATTTATCTAAAGCTACTCCATACAAAAGTCTGCTGGATATTGCATAAATACACGTATAATCCCTGACCCCTAAAATTGTATATTTAAGATATTTCTAAATTGTTTGCAATCTCTTTAATTTACTACTCATAATAATCCTAACATGTAGGCATTATTTTACACTTTATCAAAGGATAAAACTGACACTCAGAGAAGTGAAGTATGTCCAACATACTGTTAATTAGCAGTTGCACACAATTCACGTATGAATGATTAATAGTTCTAAACAATGCCTCATCCTTGAGATTTTCCTAGAGATCTGCAAATTAGAGCAATTTTTAAAAGAACTGAAGCTTTGGATCTTTTTAATAATAAAAGTCATACATATTTATTATGGAAAATTTAGAAAATAATGTACAAATAATAAAAAAGTAGAATAAGTCTATAACCCCATAATTCATCAGTAAGATCATTACCCTTTATATTATAGTATATAATTCTGTGATATTTTCATACATTTATTTCAAGAACTCTATAGGGAAACACATGTACATATATATTTAAAATAAATATTGTATCTAATGTTACACACACACACAAATATGTATAATATTTAAGATAAGACCAACTGCCCTGTGGTGTCCTTTGCCTTTGTCAGGAAAGAAAATGTTGTGAACATTATTTGATATTACTAAATATTTTGTTAAAACATAAATTTAAATTGCATCAGCCTAAAGAGATAGTGAGAGGACATAAAAATTCATTGTTACTGACAAGCTGGTAGAGTCATTCCCTTGCAAAATGGAGGCTCATGGGCAATCACTTTAGGCAATGAAGAGCATGTTGCTTGCTCTCCTCTCAGGCCTGGAGCTGGACTGTGTGTTGTTCAGTTGCTAAGCTGTGTCCAAGTCTTTTGAGACCCTATGGACTGTAGCCCACCAGTTTCCTCTGTCCATGGGATTCTCCAGGCAGGAATACTGGAGTGGGTTGCCATTCCAAGGATCGAACCCAAGCCTCTTGTACTGGCACGTGGATTCTTTACCACTGAGCCACCAGAGAGCTGGACTAGGAATAGCTCAAAACAATCCTTTGTTTTCTTTTATTCCTGGGGTGCCCAATTTAGCCCCTGGCCAACACTAACCTCTGTCTCTGCTGGAAGCACTGTGGCCCCATTCTCTCCCCTGAAATTGCCAAATGCCTTCCAGCCTAAGATCCTGTGATCTAGACATACTCATGATCTGGAAATCTTCCTTAAGAAATTCACTTAGACCTCTGCTCCACGATGACCTCCTCAGTGGTCTTTCCTGACAGGTTTATCACTGACTGCCCTGCCCTTTCTTTCTACTTTTCTGTCACCTACCTTCAGTTCAATTCAGTTCTGTTACTCAGTCCTGTCCAACGCTTTGCGACCTGATGGACTAAAGCATGACAGGCTTCCTTATCCTTAACCAACTCCCGGAGCTTGCTCACACTCATGTCCATTGAGTTGGTGATGCCATCAAACCATCTCACCCTCTCTTGTCCCATTCTCCTCCTGCCTTCAACCTTCCAGCATCAGGGTCTTTTCTAATGTGTCAGTTCTTCGAATCAGGTGGCCAAAGTGTTGGAGCTTCAGCATCAGTCCTCCCAGTGAATATTCAGATTTTATTTGCTTCAGGATGGACTGGTTTGATCTCCTTGCTGTCCAAGGGACTCTCAAGAGTCTTCCCCAACACCACAGTTCAAAAGCATCAATTCTTCAGTAGTCAGCTTTCTTTATGGTCCAAATCTCAGATCCATATATGACTACTAGAAAAACCATAACTTTGACTAGACTGACCTTTGTCAGCAAAGAAATGTCTCTGCTTTTAAGTATGCTGTCTAGGTTGGTCATACCTTTTCTTCCAAGGAGCAAGTATCTTTTAATTTCATGGCTGCAGTCACCATCTGTAGTGATTTTGAGCCCAAGAAAATAAAGTCTCTCACTGTTTGCATTGTTTTCCCATCCATGTGCCATGAAGTGATGGAATCTGATGCCATGATCATAGTTTTTTGAACGTTGAGTTTTAAGCCAGTTTTTTCATTCTCTTCCATCACATTCACAGTTCCTCTTCACTTTCAGCATAAGGATGGTGTCATCTGCATTTCTGAGGTTACTGATATTTCTCCCAGCAATCTGGATTCTAGCTTGTGCTTCTTCCAGCCCAGCATATCACATGATGTACTCTGCATATAAGTTAAATAAGCAGGGTGACAGCATACAGCCTTGATGTACTCCTTTCCCAATTTGGAACCAGTCTGTAATTCCATGTCCAATACTAATTGCTGCTTCTTGACCTGCATACAGATTTCTCAGGAGGCAGGTAAGGTGGTCTGGTATTCCCATCTCTCTAAGAATTTTCCAGTTTGTTGTGATCCACATAGTCAAGGCTTTAGCATAGTCAATGAAGAAGAAGTATATGTTTTTCTGGAATTCTCTTGCTTTGTCTATGATCCAGCAAATGTTGGCAATTTGATCTCTGGTTCCTCTGCCTTTTCTAAATACAGCTTGAACATCTAGAAGTTCTTGGTTCACATACAATTGAAGCCTGGCTTGGAGAATTTTGAGCATTACTTTGCTAGCATGTGAGATGAGTGCAATTTTTCAGTAGTTTGAGTATTCTTTGGCATTGCCTTTCTTTGGGATTTGATTTAGATCATGCCTGAATGTTCTAGTGATTTTCTCTTCTTTCTTCAACTTAAATCTGAATTTTACAGTAAGGATTTCATGATCTGAGCCACAGTCAGCACCCAGTCTTGTATTTGCTGACTGTATAGAGCTTCTCCATCTTTGGCTGCAAAGAATATAATCAATCTGGTTTCAGTATTGAGGGACATCTGGTGATGTCCATGTATAGAGTCATCTCCTGTGTTGTTGGAAGAGGGTGTTTTCTGTGACCAGTCTATCCTCTTGGCAAAACTCTGTTAGCCTTTGCCCTGATTCATTTTGTACTCCAAGGCCAAACTTGCCTGTTATTCCAGATATCTCTTAACTTCCTACTTTGCTTTTCAGGTCCTCTATAATGAAAAGGATCTCTCTCTCTCTCTCTTTGGAGTTAGTTCTAGAAGGTCTTATAGATCTTCATAGAACCATTCAACTTCAGCTTCTTCGGCCTTAATGTTTGAGGCATAGACTTGGATTACTGTGATATTGAATGGTTTGACTAGGAAATGAACAGAGATCACTCTGTTGTTTTGAGATTGCATCCAAGTACTGCATTTCGGACTCTCTTGTTGACTATGAAAGCTGCTTCATTTCTTTTAAAGGATTCTTGCCTACTATGACCATTGTAGTACATGCAATGGTCATCTGAATTAAATTCACCCATTCTAGTCCATTTTAGTTCACTGATTCCTCGAATGTTGATGTGCACTCTTGCCCTCTCCGATTTGACCACTAATTGCCCTTGATTCCTCACTGTATCCCATTCTCCCCCTGCAGTTTTATCACGTGTATATTTGCTCCTTTCTAATTGTTTCTAATTAAGTATGGGGAGGTTTAGAGCTTCCATCTTTTCCGCATTAATTAAAAGACTGTCCGGCACAGAATGGGCACCCAACATAAACTTAAGTGCATGAATGAATGAGCGAAAGCCTGGCACAGCATGCCTGGCAAGTAAATTATGTTTTTTGTAGAGCATGTTAGGAAACCAAGGGAAAGTTTTGATCAGCTTCTGCTATGCCTTCTTGCCTAATTTAAGGAGATTATTTAAGGGACCTGGAGTTTAGCACAAAGGTGGATTTGTTCATTTATATTGGAGTTTTGTGGGAATAACAGAAATCAGAAATTATCCTGGAGAAAGGCCAGGAAGAACAAGTCAAAGTACCTTGAGGAAGGGTCTGTATGGAGAATGGGAGAACGAGAGAGCTAAATGAAGAGTCACTTCACAATGGCACCCAATAGATAAATCTAGGAAATCTCACAAGACTGGGTACAAGAGCTAATACTGTCGTTCACACTTGCAACATAGATATATTTAAAGGACGCAGAATAAGCAGGAACTCTTGTTTTTATCAGAAGAATAATGGTAAGCTCATTGACTGTCTATGTGGATAAGGGATACGAGCCTAAGGATTTTTTTTTTTCTTGGCTTATATTTTTAAGATCCCATGAAAGGAAATGAACACAAATTGTAATTTTTGAGAAGAGTGTTATCCATCAGCATTAGAGTCTTGTTGAGGCTCTATAGATTTCCTAAAGAAGACACTTCTGCAAAGGTGATAACATAGTTGTCTCCCTGTCAGGCAGTATAATTGATAGTGCTATTCAAAATTAATGGACTTTGGTGTATAGTAGATTAATGAACAGTATGCTCACAGTGGAAACCAACTACTTCTGGGATCTCAACCCACACCTTGAATTAGACTAAAGTGAAAAGGGAGGGAGGAGAGTGACCTCATGACTGAGGATATAGTAAAGACAGAGAAGTTGTATAACAGTTCGCTGGTCATAAAATTAGGCTTCACAATCCCATAGTCCTGAAAGTGAGACAGAATGGTGTTCAAAGCCCACACCTGTGGGAATCACCTCTCATATTTATTTCATCACTCTGAGCTTATAATTCTCATTAGTGGCTCTGCTTGGTCTCTTGTAAACCCAGTAACATATGCTACTTAAGAAATAATACATTATTAGGGTATTTCTATTGGTTTTCTATCACCTAGATTAATTAGCCTCATGATAGTTTAATTGAGACAAGGTAGCAAGCATAATAAGAACAAACTTACTAGCATATGTAGTCAAAAGGAATGATCTCTTTCTGGTTGGATTGTGGAGGAAGACAGGGTATAGTCAGAGGGTCAAATCATGGAGAATCAGAAACACAGAAGGAGACGGGCCCAGAGAGTCTGCCACTCATTGAGAAGCTGATAGAGAAGCAGGGGGGTTGTCTTGTCTCCTTTGAAGACCAGACTAGGAGAAGAACGCACCTTGCCGGGATGCTGGGGGAGAGCTCACTGGAAGGATGGAATAAGATTTGTTTCCTTTTTTCTGATTCCAAACAGGCAGATAAAGAATTTTTGAAGCCATCAAATTCTTAGTTCAGATCTTGGCTCTTTTGTGTGTTATATATCATTTTGTAGGATATAGGTAGATTTTATCCATGCATCAAAGGCAAGTAAACCAATTTGTATAATCACTGTGAGGAATAAGTCAGATAAGGTATGTTAAAAGACCTAGTGGAATGACTAAAAACGTACTGTCGTTGACAGTGCTCACGCCTGCATTAATAGGCACTGTTGACATGTACAAAAGCATCTCATTGTTGTTCAGTCACTCAGCTGTGTCCAACTCTTTGCTACCATATGAATTGTAGCCCGTCAGGCTCCTCTGTTCATGGGGTTTCCCAGGCAAGAATGCTGAAGAGTGGGTTGCCATCCCCTTCTCCAGAGGATCTTCCTGACCCAGGGATCGAACCTGAATCTTCCACATTGCAGGCGGATTCTTTACCACTGAGCCACCAGGAATGTGTACAGATGTGCAGGACAAAATGTCAGCACCCCTCCATGACACACCCCTATGTCTCCACCGAGCACTTTGGAGTAGCAGCTTTGCGGGACGTGTGGTCTATTCAGCATCATCCCTCAAGGTGTCCAAAATCCAGATGGGAGTGCAGAATCAAGATGACCGGCCATTTCTCACACGTGTTCTAGTGAAAGCAGGGATGAGAAAGATGGACTAGGACCAAGTTCTGGGTCAGGTTCCATTCCCTCCATCTAAAATATGACTCACACTGTTTGTGACTTGTTGGGAAGTGTTCCATGATGCCTTATATGCCTTTTCACTCCAAGCTGAACTGGAGACCGAACTCACTGGATGACAGTAGCCTTCGTCACGGTTCCCACAGGCTCTGACTCTCAGAGAACCTGCTGCATTATATCTTCTTCATTACTTCCCACGACCGTATAGCCCCAGACTATCAGTTCCCTTAAGTTCTTATTTGTTCTTGTATGTTAAGGTCCTGGTACAGTGCGTGGCACAGTTATTGTTCAGCATGTACTTGTTATGTGAATGAATATACAGAATATTGTATGAAATATATTAAAGAGTGACCTTGAGAAAATTACTCATCCCTCTGAGCCTCAGTTTCATCATGTATAAAATGGGAGAAAAGGCAAGTCTAGCAGTACAGTGAGCTATGTAAAACACCTGGGCCAGACTGTGCACCTAATAAGTGAAACACTGGTTCATTGTCATTGCATTAATCATCATATTCAGATATAATCCAAATTACATGATTACTGAACAATTTTTAAACACTTAGTGTAAAAAAGTGCATGTCATGGAACCCCTTAATTCTTGAGATTTCTGTCTCTCTACAAGAAGCAATTTGCCCTTTTCACCGCAGGGTTCCATTTCAGTCCCTTTTTGCTCTCACTCAGAAGTTCTTACATTTATTCTGTCTGACACACTCAAATCCATTAAGTCTAATGAACATCCACTCTGACATTGCACTGCTTAAATATGGCTATGCTTCTCACAGTGACTCTGTGTATTCTGTGTTTCTAAAATTTAGCAGAGCTGAACATCACTTTAATATTCCTGAAATCCAGAGAGTAACAGTTAAATCTCTTCTAACACTTTGAGCTTTCATCATATAAAAGCAGCACCAGTTACTACAGGGGGATATAAACATGAGCATGGCCCAACCTCTACCTCTGAAGGTCAAGGCCTTAGATCAAACAGTCTCCCGTTAAATATGCAGAGAGGGCTTCCTTGATGGCTCTGAAGGGAAAGAGTCTGCCTGCAATACCGGAGACCTGGGTTTGATACCTGGTTTGGGAAGATCCCCTGGAGAACGGAACGGCTACCCACTCCAGTATTCTCGTATGGAGAATCCCATGGACAGAGGAGCCTGGCGGGCTATAGTCCCTGGGGTTGCAAAGAGTCAGATATGACTGAAGCACACACATATGCAAAGAGGACTCCTCACAGGGATGTTCTGCACCCCTGGATCAGCTCTGTTAGGTGAGGCAAACATTGAGCAAGCATCATCTTCTCATGAGCCAGAATAGGGGCTACATGCTTGGAAAATGGAGCTGAGTAAGACAGAGGCTCTGTCCTTATGGAGCAGGCAAGTTACTGATTAAGGGAAAGCAGAGAACAAAAATGAACTATTTCAATACAGTAGGCTAAATGTTTTATCCGAAGTCAGCACAAGGAGTCTTGGTGCTAATAAGAAAAGAAATGACCTATACTAGAGATTAAGGAAAACCCTGAGGGGAAAAATGACTTTACCAAGGTTTGTTGAGAAGATTGTTAAGGGAAGTGTCCACGTTTTGATCCTTGAGAATCAAAAGGAACCTTGAACTCAGTGTTTAACACAGAGAAAGACTCAATCAATGTCAGATAATATGATTATAAAATAACATTTGTAACAACTATTACTGTTATTGAGTAATACTTTTGTAAGTGGAAATGATTGAGAAGAAGGAGTTTCAGGCAGAAGAAAAACAGGAGACTTTTGAAAAAGTGTGGTCTATGTAAGGTTACTACAAACTGTTATTTGAAAAGTCTACATCAGGGTGAAAATTGATGGAAAATGAGTATGGGCCTGTGTGTCATGCCAGACGGTCCTGAAGTCAGATTTAGCTTTAGAAAGACTACTCAGCAGCTACATGGAAGGTTGATTTTACAAGTTTAAAACAAAAGATAAGAATGGTAAGAAGTCTGTGAGGGTGGAACAGCAGAGAGTGATGAAGGCCTGAACTTTGGGCAAAGCCAGAAGGACAGAAGAGCAAGTATCCCAGGGGAGATGATGGAGAGGTAACACAGCAAGTTAATTTGATGACTGACTTGATAAAAATCATAGGAAGGTAGAAGGGTAAATGAAAATACTAGGATTTCTGTCCGGATGGGTGGTGGCAGGCATAGTTCAGTTTGGGATGTATTGACATTAAGGTACCAAGTAGAGAGATCCAACAGGTATTTTCAGATATGAATCTGAAGCTCAGGTAAAGCATCGCTGTTGGAAAGACTGGTTTGGAATTCTTCTGCAAATAGAAAAAATAAGAATCTGAACAATGAGTGAAATTGAGCAGGGTATCTAGATAAGTAGAAGAAGAGGGCTAAATATGAAACTCAGTAGAGATTTGGAACGTATTTATTGACAGAATGACTTTGAGTAAAAAAAGTAACAAGATCAGAGTGATCTTGAGGAATCTAAAGCTGATAGCTGTCTAAAGGAGTTATCAAACAATAATGTATATAAGGAACATTGGGGCCCTGCATAAAAGTAAACATTTCTTGGCCCCAGTAAGGGAATCAGACTGAGTATACCCACTGTGTGTGTGTGTGTGTGTGTGCATGCTAAGTCGCTTCAGTCATGTCCGACTCTTTGCAACTCTATAGACTGTAGCCTGCCAGGCTCCTCTGTCCGTGAGATTCTCCAGGCAAGAATACTGGAGTGGGTTGCCATGCCCCTTCCTATAGGGCCTAGAAAATTGCACTTCCCAACAAGCATTCAGATAATTAGATACAAAATGTTCACAGATCAAGCTTTGAGAAAAGCAGCTGTAGTGATATTCCTGCATGAGTGGGAGAAGCCTGAACAGACCCAGGGAACTTGATTATCACGGTGCTCTGCTTAAGGAACTAGATACGAAAGTTCTCTCAATTTGATTGGCGGATAACCAAGAAAATAAAATCCTTGTTACCAATCTTCAGTTATTTACTGAGCCAAAGATCTCCCCCAAATCCGTGTCAAAATTTCACCCACCCAGAGCAGAGTTTGCAGACACGAATAAAAGTCAGGCTAGGGAAAATGAAGGAAATCCAATGCAATATATTTGTATTCTGTCACTGAGGCACTGTCTAATGTTGCTGTAACTATGATGTATAGGTCTATCAAAGCATGTGTTACCATGGTCTGAATTCCCCGACTGGAGAAAAATGATTAATGTAGAGATTTGCATTCGATGTGGGCTTGGACATCAATATTTCAGCTTAGGTAAACAGGAGCTTTACCTAATTTATTGGCTCTCATTATGGATGGCTTGTAGAAGCCAAATTCCCCCTCTGCCTCCAAAATGACCTTTCATGCTCTACAAATCAATCTAGTAGAAGTGAAGCAAGTTGGTTAATATTTTAGTGAGGAAAAAAATGACTTCACATGTCAGAGACTTAATTGTTGTGATTTTGACCCATTTTGAAATTAGTTAACATTTGCTTCAGGCCTCTGACTTCATGCATTATTTATTTTCATCTTGGCCTTGCTTAAGTCTCTCCATGTGCAGCATGCCCGTAACATGTAAGAAGCTTTTTCTAAATACTGCACTTGAATAACAGTATTACGAGGCAGAGAATGTGAAGGCCAAAAAGTGTCCCCTCTGCCCACATGTGTGCATATGCACACAAATGCACATGGACACACACACACAAATACATG
Organism: Ovis aries; assembly: GCF_016772045.2. Classification (NCBI taxonomy): domain Eukaryota; kingdom Metazoa; phylum Chordata; class Mammalia; order Artiodactyla; family Bovidae; genus Ovis; species Ovis aries. The sequence goes on from NC_056074.1 coordinate 13,014,389, forward strand.
ATCCCAAGCTGAGCTGCTTCTGGATATATTTTAACTCATTGGCAAAGTTTGTCGATGTTACAGCCGGCATTAAGGAGCAATTTCCCTGTAAGAATTTTATGTGGCAAAGTGTGTCATAAGTTAATCAAAGGGGAGCAGTGCAGAAGCCCATGCCTGTGCTTCCTGGAGGCTGGGGCCCGCCCATGCTGTCAGTCACTGTCAAAACTATAGCAAGCAGGGGCGGAGTACATCTTTTTCTCTCCTATGAGAAAATGTTCTTGCCCGCAAAGGTCAATGCCTTTATGGCATCAATCTATTAGCCTATTGTTGTGGTATGAATCCCAAGAAGAAGGCATCTCATCAGTTGTCTGGCTCAGATGCCCCATCTCCACAGCTTCCTACAGCAAGGGCCAAGCCCTGCCCCTTGCCTCTGACTGGCAGCATCAGCTTCGGTCTCTCCTGTCACAGCCCCTGCATCCAGGTGAGTAGTGACTTAGACTTGACTATCCACGCCTTGCTCTGTGCCATCACTGGGGAAGCGTGCTTCAGGAATCATTAAGCAAGCTATTTCTTCCAGCCAGCCTAGGTGCTCTCAGAGTTTGGATGTGGAAAGGTAACCCAGAAGAACATTCTATCATACCAGTTCTGTGAGAGGGGGGCCATTTGGAAGCTACATCAGGGAAATTAAAAAAAAAAAAAAAAAAGCTTGCTCAGAAACTCTGGCATATTTCTGGGATATTTACTACAATACCTTCTAATCACCTACATTCCTTTCCATCTTGACACTAATTCGAAGTTAAACAAAGACCAGTGTAAAAAAAATGAGGCTCAACAGCTGTTTCCCAGATGTACAGAAATAACCATTGCAGCTGTCTGAAACTAGGGCACTGGCATTTGCATCGGTTTGGATTAAATCTTTCATTGATTTGGGTCATCATTTATGTAAGAAGTTCACAGAACAAAGAGTGTGCCTGTCCAAGTCAGCCATTTTAAATCTTCAAGCAAGAATATAGAAATTCTGGGGATTACATTTACCTTGTAAAAATGATGTCTTATTTAAGATGATTTTCATTAAGAATCTAATTTTCACAGTACATTTTCTCCAAGTGCTAAAACCACACTCATCTGTCCAACTTCATTGTCACCTCCTCCTGAAAGCTGTTTCCAGTTCCTGGAGTTAAAATTAATTGATGTTGTCCCTCTGGATTGTGGAACCAAACTTATCTAGACTTGAATATGAGGCTCTCATTTCCCTGCACGTGCTCTTTGAAGTAAATGCTCAATAAATGCTTATGGTATCTGAAGGCCGATAGGAATGATGGGAGGGAGGGAAGAGGAAGGAACATTTATGTTTACTCAATATATCTATTTTAGGGCAAATATATATGTATCATCATTTAGAATTCAGGAACACTTTTACTTTGTTACTGCTGAAAAGATCAATTTAAAATTCTCACATGTTCTTCACTGCGGAGTTTATCAATATCCCTTGATAATTTTCAGATATAGAAAATGAAAGTCTTCTAAGTCAGTATCTTGAATTCTCTTTCACTTTTATTTATTTATTTTATGGAAAATACACACTTGATTTTCCTTGAACTTGTTTTCAATTCAGATTCCCAGATCCCCTCAGTATCTTGGCTTTCCTCTTCATTTTCAAGATCAATCCTTAGCAGTTTTTGCCTTACTTTCTCTTCAACACTGTTCCATCCTTCCTCCCAGACCAGGGTTTTCACCTCGGCTTGCTCTCTTTGTCTCATGTCCATAAGGCAGACGCTTGTTATATCCACAAAGCCGGGATATCTCCTTAGTGCAGAAAATACTGTTTCTGGCTAAAAGCCCTCGATGTCTTACAGATACTTCAAGTGCAATATGTCCAAGACTGAAGGTACAGTCTTTCCCCTCAGGACCGCTCTCTCCACATATCACATCTTGTCTAATGGAGCCGCCGCCATCCACTCCATCTCTGAAACCACAAGCCTCTGCAACTTTGTCTATTTCCCCCTTGTCCTCACCCCTCACATCCAATCAGTCATCGCATCCTGTCAATCCTGACTTTAAAAATGGCTTTCAGGTCTAACCTCTCTTCTTGTTCCCTGGCCATCTTTCCCATAGACTACTGCTCAGCACCCACACTGGATTCATTTTCACCAGCTACGTCTACTATAGGCTCATCTTTCTGCAGGACTACAGACACCCTCTACCTGAAGATAAACAAATAAGTGTGAGCGTATGTGTGTCTGTGTGTCTGTATAACTTACCCCTCCTTTCATCTTCTTAATTAATCATGCATTTATTTATTCATGTCCTTCCTCATCTGAGCCAGACCTCCATCCTCATCCACTACCATCCCAAGCCCCTCACTTCACACCCTCCCATGAAAAACACCACAGTTTCTAAACTTACAGCCTTCTTGAGATTTCCGAAGATAACTTGTCTATCAATGTCCCAAATGCTTACATATACAGGTTTCATTTGTTTGTTTAGTCTTGTTTTCTGCCAGGCATACATTTCTCTCTGCTTTGTGGACTATGCTCATCCTTGAGGCGTGAGTTTGATGAAGAGGCCTGACCCTTAGAAGGCTCTTCCTTTCATGTCTCTGTAGCATGTAAGCTTCCCTTTATTAAGAATGGAATAATTGCTCTGAGGGTTCCTTTCTCTCACCCACCAGCGTGCAAGCCTCCTCAGGACATAGTGTCTTTTAGTCATCAGTACCTGACAATTTGCCTCCAACTTAATTTGTATCAAATAAATGAAACTTCCATTTTGTCTAACTTGAAACTTGATATTTCATTATTTTTTCTGCTTCCGTTCTAAGACTTATATTGTGTTCATTTAATTATCTTTTTAGCACAGTTTTTATTCGTGATTAAAGAAAGATGAACAAGGTTATTATGTGTACATGATGAGGTATTAAATCTTTTACCTACCTTACATTCTTTTAATTTTTTTTCCCTTAGTGGAAAAATTAACTGTACACAATTTTACTCATTCAGTAAGTAATTTTTCTCATTCAGGCATTCTTTTCATTCAGTGAACTCTTATCGGGAATATAATTTTACAGTGTAAGATGCATAAGTAACTGTAATGTCATTAAATTTAAAGATCCATTGATCAAGGTAGGATATTTTCTTATTGAAGAAGCTCATTAATGCCCAAATAGACTTCAGTCATTTTTAATCTCTCTCAAAGACCAATGAAGAAAGTTGGAGAACTTTATCCCAAAATGTCTGAAAATTCTCTTCTACCCTATTCTGTAGCACCACTTATCCCTAGAGTCTCTTTCTAGCCCAGAAGCTAACCAACTGAATAATTAATTAGCTCGCTTTCTCTTCCTCCCCTTCTTTGTCTCTTATTTATCCTTTCCTGACCTCCGTCACTGCTTCCCCTAGATTCACCAAACTTCCCCCACACTATATAATCTCCATCCAAACAATGCATGTCCTCTTCTCTCTGTTTTTCTCCTGAGAATCAGCCCTCGAGGCCCTGTCCTTCCACTTTTCAGCTGTGTTCTCAATCAGTTATTACAATGTTATATCACAGAAGCTTAAAAACTCATCTGGAAATGAAAAGAATTGTGTTCCAATGAAAGGGGAGTGGTATAGGGACGATGTGAAGCAATCCAAGTGGCAAAGCCTACTGGGGTTTTGTTTGCACAGAATTGTGAACACGCCTGTGAATATTTTTGTCTCGTCAGCGATTAAGTTGTGGCTACTTCTCTTACACACGGCAGTATAATGAGGACGAAAAGTATGCTAAACCATCAATCGTCATATGAAACACACTGTGGTAGAATTGGGCTCTCCTGGTGGATCAGACAGTAGAGAATATGTCTGCAATGTTGGAGACCTGGGCTCGATTCCTGGGTCAGGAAGTTCCCCTGGAGAAGGGATAGGCTACCCACTCCAGTATTCTTCAGCTTCCCTGGTGGCTTAGACAGTAAAGAATCCACCTGCAATGCGGGACCTAAGCTTGATTCCTGGGTCAGGAAGATCCCCTGGAAAGGGAAAGGGCTACCCATTCAATTAGTAATCTTAGTAATCTTGCCTGAAGAATCCCACAGACAGAGCCTGGCTGTCTACAGTCCATTGGGTCGCAGAGGCATGACTGAGTGAATAACACTTTCACTTTCATGACAGAGTTATGTGAAGGGCATTCTGAGGACATCTCCTAAAGCACTTTAGCCCTCATTGAGAGAAACAGCAATAAGAGTATCAGAAAATGATTACTGGTTTTGATGAATCATTTTAAAATGATATACATAAATTGGCTTGGTGATTGTCTGTAAATGTGAGCTGGAAACTGGAAGATAATTAGATGATGAATTTAACACGTATGGGATTCACCATAAAATATATTTGATCAGTTTGGTTAAAATTTAGTTAAGATTTTTGTATTAGGTATGTTGGGAAGATGCCAACCTAGATGAATTATAGCTAGCACAGTGTCCTTTGAAAACTCAAGAAACTGTTTTCCCTTTCTAGGGGAACTTCCTATGTCAATTTGTCTTTTCACATGATCTTAATGAAGACTGATTTCTAATACTGCCATTTCATATGTCTTATAACTAGTAAAGCATGAAATATGTTCTTTTGAAATGTTACATAGAGCTTAGTAGCAGAATGGTACTGAAGACAAATGAAAAGTTAAGACAGTGTATTTGAAGTAAAATGTTTATGTTAATAATATCAACACACATAAATGAAAATAATTTTCACCTGACTTCTCTGAAACTGAGTTTGTATCTTAATGTCTGACATTGTCGGTATATTAGAATTAAAGGGTCACAATCTTAAGTCATGATATTTAAAATTATCTGAAGGGGTTGAGTTCTAGAATCTTAAAGAAATCATAAGGTTTCTGTTGAAATTACTTGTGCTCTTAGTTCCTTCATAAAAATAACAAAGCACATCAATCATGATGAATTATGCATTGCTATGTAATGATAATAAACATAGTCAAAGGGAAGCCATCTCTATTGCATTTTTTTTTTTTCTCCTATTGCATCAGAAGGTCAGGAAAGCCTGGTGTGCTGCAATCCATGGGGTCACAAAGATTTAGAGATGACTGAGCAACTGAACAATAACAATTGCATCAGAATGTTTTTGGTATTCCTTTATACTGAGGAATGGAGAAGGCAATGGCACCCCACTCCAGTACTCTTGCCTGGAAAATCGCATGGATGGAGGAGCCTGGAAGGCTGCAGTCCATGGGGTCGCTAAGAGTCAGACACGACTGAGCAACTTCACTTTCACTTTTCACTTTCATGCACTGGAGAAGGAAATGGGAACCCATTCCAGCGTTCTTGCCTGGAGAATCCCAGGGATGGGGGAGCCTAGTGGGCTGCTGTCTATGGGGTCGCACAGAGTCAGACATGACTGAAGTGTCTTAGCAGCAGCATACTGAGGAAAGGAATCCATGTGGATGATTACAGATTTAGGATTAGACCCATCACTTCCACACAGGGGTGAATTAACGTTGCTTATCAACATATAGAAGAAGCCAGATCATAGAAGAACACAGACATGTTGCACTTGCCATCTCAGAGGCATTTTATAGTTAGACTGGATTGATTCATGAAACCCCTCCATGAGCTGAAGAGGTGGGATACTTCTGTGGCTCTTTGCAGCCACAAAATTGAAGTTAAAGAGATTACATGACTCTACAATGACTCTTGTTTCATCTTGCTAGATCATTTCTTTCTTTTTCTTTCTTTTTTTTTTTTTTGTTGTTGTTGTTTTTTAGATCATTTCTTAAGGCTAGACTCATCATGGGTCTAAATTCTCTAGGTGGAATTGGAGTGACTTGGTAGGAACATTGCTCCCTGTTACTGCATTTTTGTTCTTCTCCTAAATTATGGAGTGTGGTTCTGTTTTTTGTACTGAAAAGCAATGAACTTATATGAATGTGCTACATTATATATCTTGTATTCATTTATATAATCGTACTAATTTTCTATATTTCCTCTTTCCTAGATGAATCTCATTTTCGTGGACGCATTGGACTGAAAAACAAGCTTGAATAAGGTAAGCCGTCTGGGGAGCTGCTATTAACACTCATATATTGTAGCCAGCAATCCTGTATTGAACTTAAATTTAACCAATCTGGCTTCAGAGTGTAGTTAGTTTTGATTCTCTGCCCTCTTTGGTGAGAATCCCATAAAAGACTGTGTTCATAAAAGCAAAAACTACAGATGGGAAAAGCAGCTACTGTTGAGATCTCTTTCTTGTTGTTGTTGTTGTTGTTGTTGTTGAGGTCTCTGGACCTTAAATTGGTTAGCATAGTGTATCAGCATGTACACATTCAGAAAATACGTAGACAGTTTCTTTGGGTTTGCTGGAAACTGTCAAATGAAGGTGAGATGATGAGAAGACATAGCCAAAGTAGGATTATCGCCTAGGAATTTGTAGACTAGCCTGAGAAGATGAAACTCAGGAGGTTGCAATGTCTCCGGATGATGCTTCTTACTCATACCCATTTGGGGGGCAGATGATAAGGCATTCTTCTGAGTCTGAACAGTAGAAATAGCCTAGAAATGAGGCATGCTTTGCAATTGATTCTGCATCAAGAGAAGTAAGAAGGGATTGGGCAGGGCCGGCATAAAGTATAGGTCTAGGGAGTACTGACTTCTTTCACTGGTAGAATCTAGATTCTGGGAAGGGCCTTTAAGTACTGGCTTTATGGGTCTTACTGTCTCTGATTTTAAAATTGCTTTTCTAGTATAAATAAAATGACTTTTCTTTGAGGCACTTGGGAAATATAGAGGTAAAGTCTTAAGAAAAAATATATGTCTGTTAATTCAAATTTGATTTGGGGGAATCCCCTGTAAGGAAATCATCAAACATGAGTACTAACGTTTATTAAACAGATTCAAAAAATTTTTACTGTGACATTCATTATAATAATGAAACATGAAGAAATAAACCTACTACCTAATAACTCACAGCTTATTAAGTTATGGCTTAGCTTCATGATGAAATATTATGTAATTGTTAAAATTATGATTTTCAAAAATTTCAATTCAAAGAGAAAATGTTGAAGCAAGTGAAAAAGCAGTACACGAAATTATCTATATCACAGCATGTCCTCAATTTATACATAGAAATTAGATGAGAAGAAAATATTCATTTAGGGTACAGATGTATTCCAATTTTAACCTCTCTGAAATCAGCATGTGTCCCACAATTAATAGCACCTTCTACCTATAATTGGAAACACTGTTTTGTTCTATTTTATTGGTACGTAAACTAATGCTGCATCTCTCTGTCAATGACAAACATCTTAGATTTGAAAAAAAAATCAGTATGCTAACATAATATGGTCAAATGTCACTGAAGGGTATAACTATGTACTTTTTTCACAATGAGTATTTATTTTATGTATATTTAGATAAGATGCAACTCTGTTTCAATCCACCTTTATGAGGACATTCTTCATATCCTGACCCAGAAAATTTTATTTTATCTAGGATTGTTTATTCAACATCCTAGGCAAATTTCTAAGGTCTACCTGGGGTGAATAAATTCATGGGACACAAATTAGTTTTTACCATATTTCTGCCTGGAAATCCAAGATACTTAGGTATATGTATGTACTTCACCTTCCAGCGTGGTGACTCCTTCACTCAGCTGAGTTTACTCAGAGTGCCCTTGGTCAGTGCGTGCCTTCTCCAGCAATTTCTCCTCAAATCTGGGTCCTTTTCTCCTGGTTTCTCTACTGCTGTCCTTCACTGACATACCTAAAATATGCTAACAGATTCTCAAGTAGAAGGGCTAGGGGCTAAATGAGAAGATTATGACTTGGAATTTGCAAAGTCTTAGTTTGAAACCCTGGTTCTGCCCCTCACAGATGATATGACCTTGGGCAAGTCACTTCCTTCTATGCAACCCAGTTTTCTCTTCTGTCAAGTAGAGATGGTTAACGTGTCTCATAAAGATACTATGTGGATTTCCTGAGCTGTGTATACAGCAATGGGCACATGTCACATATGTGATAAGTGTTCATTTCACTCATTCTTTTTGCATTAATGTATGGTTTTCCCAAATAAATATGATTTCCCTGAATTTAACTCAGAAGACCGTTATATCTACTACTATGGGCAAGAATCCCTTAGAAGAAGTGGAGCAGCCCTCATAGTCAACAAAAGACTCTGAGCTATAGTTCTCAGGTACAATCTCAAAAATGACAGAATGATCTCTGTTCATTTCCAAGGCAAATCATTCAGTATCAGAGTAATTCAAATCTGTGCCCCCCAGCCAGTAATGCTGAAGAAGCTGAAATTAAATGGTTCTATGAAGACCTACAAAACCTTCTAGAACTAACACCCCCAAAAGATGTCCTTTTCATTATAGGGGACTGGAATGCAAAAGTAGGAAGTCAAGAGATACCTGGAGTAACAGGCAAATTTGGCCATGGAGTATAGAATGAAGCAGGGGAAAGGGTAACAGTTTTTCCAAGAGAACGCACTGGTCATAGCAAACACCCTCTTCCAACAATACAAGAGAAGACTCTACACATGGACATCACCAGATGGTCAACACTGAAAGCAGATTGATTATATTCTTTGCAACCAAAGATGGAGAAGCCCTATACAGTCGGCAAAAACAAGACTGGGAGCTGACTGTGGCTCAGATCATGAAATCCTTACTGCAAAATTCAGACTTAAGTTGAAGAAAGTACGAAAAAGCCACTAGACCATTCAGGTATGACCTAAATCAAGCCCCTTACAATTATACAGTGGAGTGAGAAATAGATTCAAGGGATGAAATCTGATAGACAGAGTGCCTGAAGAACTATGGATGGAGATTCATGATATATTACAGGAGGCAGTGATCAAGACCACTCCAAGAAAAAGAAATGCAAAAAGGTAAAATGGCTGTCTGAGGAGCCCTTACAAATAGCTGAGAAAAGAAAGACTCAAAAGGCAAAGGAGAAAAGGAAAGATAAACCCATTTGAATGCAGAATTCCAAAGAATAGCAAGGAGAGATAAGAAAGCTTTCCTCAGTGATTAATGCAAAGAAATAGAGGAAAACAATAGAATGGGAAAGACTAGAGACCACTTCAAGAAAATTAGAGGAACCAAGATTTCATGCAAAGATGGGCACAATAAAGGACAGAAATAGTATGGACCTAACAGAAGCAGAAGATATTAAGAAGAGATAGCAAGAATACACAGAAGAATTATGCAATTAAGATCTTCATGACCCAGATAACCACGATTGTGTGATCACTCACCCAGAGCCAGACATCCTGGAATGAGAAGTCAAGAGGGCCTTAGGAATCATCACTATGAACAAAGCTAGTGGAGGTGATGGAATTCCAGTTGAGCTATTTCAAGTCCTAAAAGTTGATGCTATGAAAGTGCTGCACTCAATATGCCAGCAAATCTGGAAAGCTCAGCAGAGGCCAGAGGACTGGAAAAGGTCAGCTTTCATTCCAATCCCAAAGAAAGGCAATGCCAAAGAATGTTCAAACTACCACACAATTGCACTCATCTCACACGCTACATGCTAGCAAAGTAATGTTCAAAATTCACCAAGCCAGGCTTCACTAGTACGTGAACTGTGAACTTACAAATGTTCAAGTTAGATTTAGAAAATGCAGAGGAACCAGAGATCAAATTGCCAACATCGATTGGCTCATTGAGAAAGCAAGAGAGTTCCAGAAAAACATCTACTTCTGCCTTATTGACTATGTCAAAGCCTTTGACTGTGTGGATCACAACAAACTGTGGAAAATTCTTAAAGAGATGGGAATACCAGACTACCTTTCCTTCTCCGGAGAAATCTGTATGCAAGTCAAGAAGCAACAGTTAGAACTGGACATGGATTTACAGACTGGTTCCAAATTGGGAAAGGAGCATGTCAAGGCTGTATATTCTCACCCTGCTTATTTAACTTATATTCAGAGTACATCATGAGAAAGGCTGGGCTGGAAGAAGCACAAGCTGAAATCAAGATTGATGGGAGAATTATCAATAACCTCAGATATGCAGATGACACCACCCTTATGGCAGAAAGTGAAGAGGAACTAAAGAGCCTCTTGATGGAAGTGAAAGAGGCAAATGAGAATGTCAGCTTAAAACTGATATTCGAAAAACAAAGATCCAGCATCTGGTCCCATTGTTTCATGGCAAATAGATGGGGAAATGATGGAAACAGTGAGAGACTTCATTTTCTTAGGCTTCAAAATCACTGCAGATGGTGATTTCAGCCATGAAATTAAAAGACACTTGCTCCTTGGAAGAAAAGCTATGACCAACCTAGACAGCAGATTAAGAAGGTGAGATATTACTTTGCCAACAAAGGTCTGTCTGCCAACAAAAGCTGTGTGTTTTCCTTAGTGGATCTGAGAGTTGGACTATAAAGAAAGCTGAGCACTGAAGGATTGATGCTTTTGAGCTGTGGTGTTGGAAAAGACTCTTGAGAGTCCCTTGGACTGCAAGGTGATAAAACCAGTCCATCCTAAAGGAAATCAGTCCTGAATATTCATTGGAAGGACTGATGCTGAAGCTGAAACTCCAATACTTTGGCCACTTGATACGAAAAACTGAATAATTGGAAAAGACCCTGATGCTGGGAAAGATTGAAGGCAGGAGGAGAAGCGGACAACAAAGGATGAGATGGTTGGATGGCATCACCAACTCAATGGACGTGAGTTTGTGCTAGTTCCAGGAGTTCATAATGGACAGGGAGGCCTGGCGTGCTGCAGTCCATGGGATTGCAAAGAGGCAGACATGACTGAGCGACTGAACTGAACTGAACTTCCCAAATAAACACCACCCCTTACACAGTTCTCCAGATGATGTCCATCAGCTCCCACTTGGTTCATTTCAAGTTTGGAAGAACACTCCCCACCCCTCCATAATCATTGCTACCCCAGAAACTTTCCCAACTACACTTTTTCCACTTTCATACAGAAGCGTCTTCAAAAACCAGTGATATCCAATGTACACCCCCACAGTCTCCATTTGTCAGCCCTGTTGTCCGTATATAACCAAATTAATGTCCTTGAATTATTGGCTTACTTCAGCTTTGTTAAGCAGTTATCTTCCCTGGAGTGACTCTGCTAGGATTGAATCAGATGGAAAGCATGGGCTGGTAGACAGAAACATGGGTGAGACTAGAAATAAACTACTGTAGTATTATGAAATTAAATCTGGGGGTAGACATGACGGACTAAAGGAAAGTGGGTTCTCCCTACATAGCTCCAGTACAGTTTGTGGGCTTTGATGGTCTAGGGCCTCCTCATGATAACAACTATAACTGCTCTGTATCACTACCTGAGCCAGAACTGGCATTGGCAATGACCTGAAGTTATTACCTCTCTGAAAACTGATTCACTAACTGATTCACTACCTAGCCTTTCATATCTTTACTTTTCTAATTTTATCAGAATATCAGCATTCTCCCCAGTTGTCAGTCTTCTTATCTTCCAGCTTTCACTTTATTTTATTTTCTTTCATACCTATGTTGGCTTTCATGGTTTACATTTTAACTGTACTTCCTCTTTGCCACACCCATCTGATTCAACTATTATCAGTTCAGTTCAGTCAGTTCAGTTGCTCAGTCATGTCTGACTCTTCGTGACCCCATTGTGACCCCATGCAGCATGCTAGGCTTCCCTGTCCGTCACCAACTCTAGGAGCCTGCTCAAACTCACATCCATTGAGTCAGTGACGCCATCCAGCCATCTCATCCTCTGTTGTCCCCTTCTCCTCCTGCCTTCAATCTTATATTTCCTTATAATTTGGTCAAAGATTATTCCATATATTCAGCCCCTAAAAAATTCCAGTTTGGTCTTCAGATCCCCTTGCTATGATGTTAGGCTTGACTTGCTCACTCTTTCTCTAAAATTTGCCCTCAGTCTTCTGCTGCAACAGAGGTGAAAACTTCCTAGCTTAATCAGGAGAGCAGAGATCTATCTTTTGCCAGAAGGAACTGGACAATTTAAATAGTATCAAAATTTGAAAAATTAATTCCTTATGTTCTGATTTATATCTATTCGAAAAGGCTGAATGGTTTTCTACATGGAGTGGCATTGTTCTGTCCAACAAGGACTTCCATTTTCAAATCAAGATCTTTTCTTTCAAAGGGGATTTATAACCCTTTACCTTTAGTGGAAAATGCTGAAGGTGAACCAGACTCCATGAAAAACATCACAAATCACTTCTCAGTTATTAAGGGTTGAAGTAAAAGTGAAAGTCACTCAGTTCTGTCTGACTCTTTGAGACTCCATGGACTGTAGCCTGCCAGGCTCCACTGTCCATGGAATTTTCCAGGCAAGAATACTGGAGTGGGTTGCCATGCCCATCTCCAGGAGATCTTCCCAACTCAGGGACCAAACCTAGGTCTCCCACATTGTGGGTGGATTCTTATTAAGGGCTAATAGTCCACAAAAACAGAAAAATGTGAGTTTAGGAATAAGTCCCCTGGTAAGAAGCAAAAACTGTGGTGCTGGAGAAGACTTTTGAGAGTTCCTTGGACTGCAGGGAGATCAAACCAGTCAATCCTAAAGGAAATCAACCCTAAATATTAATTGGAAGGGCTGATGCTGAAGTTCCAGTACTTTGGCTACCTGATGCAAGGAACTGACTCATTGGAAAAGACCCTGATGCTGGGAAAGATTGAACGCAGGAGGAGAAGGGGATGACAGAGGATAAGATGGTTGGATGGCATCACCAACTTAACGGACATGAGTTTGAGCAAGCTTCAGGAGTTGGTGATGGACAGGGAAGACTGGCGTGCTGAAGCCCATGGGATCACAAAGAGTCAGACATGACTGAGCGACTGAACTGAAGAAACAAACATCCTGGGGTAGAGAATAGGCGGAAGTGAAAAGTGGGATATAAAGGAATGAAATGCCATTTCTGGGCAAAGTAGATTTACTCCCCAAACCACAGATGGTTCAGGATGGCTAAATTCGTTAATGAGAAGGAACTGGAATTTAGTAACAAAGCCTATTGGACAGGCTTCAAAGTAACCTCATGTTTTACTGACAGCCTCTTCTAGGGAGCCAGCATTCTTTAAGCGAAGAGAAGCAAATGAAAGGAATAAAAGCAATATAAGGCCATGGAAATGATAACATTCTCTATGACGTATTCATCATTGTCAGGCAGTACATTGAACAGATGGATTCTCTCACTTAATGCTATAGCCACCTCTGCAACAGACACTACTATTTCCTTCTTTTCTTTAGTTCAGAAAGCCTCAGGCTCAGAGAGGTAAATTAACTTGCCCGAAGCCCCTACACTAGCAGCTAATATTTTGGGGATTTGAATGCAGTGCCATTTAACTCTACGTATTAAGAGATCACCTTGCCTTCCATGTGAACAAGATGTGAAGAGTGAAGATGGGATTTAATGAGCTGGTTAGGGAGGATAAGGAGGAGCTGGGAGTTCTACAAGTTGGAAGTGTCAAATATTTTTGGAAGATGCAGGAAGCAAAAACAATTCCTGCTATCCCATTTCTGCGTTTCACATGTTTGTTCATCTCTACTTCCCCCAGTCCTATCTTCCTACCCTCAATATGAGTCCCAAGGAAGCCATATCCATCTCCCCTAATTTCTCACTGAGTGACATGTCTATGTTTTTTAGGTAGCACATAAATCTCCCCCAGAAGTCTCCCAGCACTCTCCCCCACCCTTAAGAAAAGCAAAGACACCTTGTTGGCTGCTTGAAATGTATGAAATGTGATTGTGTTTACTTTTTGGGATTGAAACCATTCACATACAAAAATGCCTTTTTAGGGGAGAAAGATGTCAACTCTGCCTTGCATTCAAATACCTAATCTTTTCTGACTCACATTGAACAACCTTGAGCAAATCACGCTCTGGTTCCTTTTTGCTGTTGTGCTGTACAATAGCAACAAGAGAGGCAGCTCCAGGTGCTGTACGCTCACTCAAATATTAACGCTTTTTACGCTCTTTGCTTCTGTTCATTCTTTCTTTCTTTTTGATCTAACAAAACTTCTTAAATTATACATTAGAGAGTTAGAGTGTTTGTTTTTTTGCTTTTTTTTTTTTTTTGTTCCACGATAAGAGAAAAATATCTGACTTCACAAAAACCGTTAGCAGTGTAGTACAGCAGACCATGTCAATATTTTCATTTGACATGTGGCATGTGATACCACGAGAAAGACATCACATTTAGAATGATTTCTTAAAGAGAAATTCACTGTTTTGAATATGGTGAAATAAGCTAGTTATTTTACTTGGAAGGTGAAATACCATGGCCCACCCCTTAACAACAGCATTAAAATCCATAATCAAATGTTTTACAAAATCCAAATCTCAGTTTTGCATTCTGAGATCTTTTTTCTAATAGATCAGCTGGCAAATATGTACTTGAAACAAATGTAAGAAAATTAGTATTAAGTCAATCAAGGTATAATAAAACAGAGAAGATAACGACGGAATAGATTTCTAGAATATTTTCTGCAGTAAAACCAGCTAGTTGTTTTGAGAATTTGTCTTGCTATCTTTTTCTTTTTTTAAATTTTCTGGTACTTAAGAATACAAACTCCTTCTAAAAGTCTTTATTTATTTAGCCTCCTCAATGTAAGTGGCCATCCTTCTGAGCTTTTCTGTCTAACTGTGCACATTTACATCCAAGGATTCCTCACACTGAATTGTAAATAAGCATGTGTCTCCAAGATTAGCCACTGAACTTCTTGGGGACAGGGAGCCTTGCCATTTCCTCTCTTTATCTCCTAGCAAAGTGTGAGGCAGAGTTGATACTCAGTACATAGTTTTGAAAATGAATTGAATATGACTGTGCTTTAATGGAAATATGATTAATGATGGGGATACTTGTCCAGGATATTTTCCTCCCATTCAGTGAGATTAAAAGTTTAGAAGCAAGTTCCAACATACAAATAAAATGAGAAGCATGAAAACAAGACTCCAAGTAGTTCTTCCCTTCCTGAGCCAAGAAACAGGGCCAAAATCTCATAAAAATAAGCTAGCTCAAAATATGCTTACGTTTGAACAAGTCAGAAATAGAGTGAAGTTGGACTCTTTTTCTTACTGTGTCATCCATGATCCAGAATGAAGAAAATAGTACAAACTTGGGGAGTTAACAACTTTCAGGGGAAAAACAGCAATCAAATCACCACCACCACCATAAATACCCGGAGATGGTCTTTGCATTATAATCTCAAGCACCCAGATTTATCTTCCTCTTTTGGTTTTGATTTTGTTTTGCTTTTATAAAAATATTGTCATAGGATCCGCATTCATAGCCAAACAGCTCATCCATGATTCACAAACACCATGAACCATTAAGATAAGATGTGATAGTAACAGTGGTGCTTCTCTATGTTAGAATAACACGTTACAGTTTATAAACCTGAAATAGGTGAATTCAGCTGCATCAGCATCTTATATGGTAGAAAGACCATGTCCTATATCTTATCCCCATCTTACAGATGGCAAATACCAAGTACCTCACCAGGGTTATTAAGCTGTAACATGCAGCTATAGCTCTCAAGAGCAGGGTGGAAAGTCAACCATGGGAGCTTCCACTGTCGTCAGGCTGGATGGACCTTGCCATCTCAGGCATTTGGTCCACCATCAAAGCTATCCCAAATGTATATTTGCTTGTATCATTTAAGACAAATAGTTGGATGCCTGAAATTCTATGTATGCTAATTGAGCATGTTCCATGAGTCAGGCACATTGTAAATGTGCCTGCTAGGTCACTTCAGTCGTGTCTTACTCTTTGCAGCCCTATGGACTGTAGCCCACCAGGCTCCTCTGTCCATGCTATCCTCCAGGTAAGAATACTGGAGTGAGTTGCCATGCCCTCCTCCATATATTATTTATATCATAAATGTGTAAGGCACAATGTAAATATAACTTACTGATTTTTAAATATAATTTTAAGCATCGCAAAAGTTTTTATTGAACTTCTCATGAAACTCTATGGACCTGCATTACTTCATTCATTTTCTACAATATGCCCAAGGAAATAAAGCTAAAAAACTGTTGGCGCTGGAATTTGAAACCGGTTCTACCCAACTCCAAAACCCATTTCATGGCCTCATCTTACCTCCCTGAGGATGCAGTAGGGGATATTTCTTATCAACAGGACTGGGAGAGTTTGAGTAGGTCTTTGAGGCAAAATATGGTTGGAAATAAAACACTCTTTCCAAGCGGCAGTCATTATCAGCTCGTAATTGAAAGCAAACTTGAAGAAATGCTGCAAACTGGTGTCTTCTGACACACAAAGCAGTCTGCAGACGTGTGGCTGAGGTTCCAATTCTCACTTTGTAAACAGTCAGGCTAACCTGATTTGTTTCTCCCTTGCTTCTGTTTCTTTGAAATTGATGTCAGTTTCATTCATGGTAGGAAATTGGTTGTTCCATGGTTAAAAAAAAAAAAAATCACATGTTTGTCTCACCTGTTCAACTGAATTTAGAATGGCAGGAGTTGCCTTGTGGCAATTTTATATATGATTTAGATAAATCATGTCTATTTGAAGATAGATTAATTTGGTCTAAAGTTATTATAATGACAGCATTCCTACATGCCAAGTTCAGGATATGATAATGGAAAGAATATGGGGCTTTAGAATCCAGCTGTGCTCTTTTTTTTTTTTTTAAGTTAAATGACCTTGAAGAAATCATTCCTTTACTCTAAACCTTGGTTTGTTTTCATGTTGTTACAAAGCTCAAATGAGAGCTAAAGGACTGTAAATATAAATCTGAATTATTATATTACCACAGTTATTCTTCGTATTAACAAAACAGTATCAAGATAAAATCTCTTGATGAAAGAAAAATCACGTCCTCACTTAACATTTTTATGAACATTTAGATCAGTTTATCCAATGGGGGTTGGGCAGGGGGAGCGGGGACATAGAAACAGCATTCAGCAAAATGGAGAAATCTGGAGAAAATTTCTGGGGGATCTTAGGTCTCTACTTCCTCTTTCCTCATCTCTCAAGTTACCTCTTCCTTTTCCCTTTCTTGTCCTCTCTAATCCCTTCACGCTAGCAGAAGAGCAAAGTAGGAAATGAGTAGTCTTTTGTACCCATTGCTGTTTTGTAGGGTTATTGTGTGGTTGAAGAGGGGATGGGAGCTGAGTGAAGCCAGAACTTAACAAGCAGCTGACAAAGGCTCCCAGGGTAGACTTGGAGATCAGAAGGGAGAATGTGGGGCAGAGGCCCTGGAGAGGTCAGGGGACGGCAGCCCTTAAAGAAAGATCACAACACTGCAAGCGTGGTCACAGCCCTCCTTTCACAATCAGAGAATGAAAGCTTTTCAGCCATCACAATTCTCGTTTAAGCAGGCAACGCATCCCTTTATCCCTCATAGGGGATTTGGGGATTACATGAAATCATGTACATAAAATTGTTTTGAAACTATACAGTTCTGTACAAATGTTATGATGAATACCTCTATCCCCTTTACCTTCATCCTTGCTTTTCCAAATAGGGCTTGTTGGAGCATGGGCTGCTCATAATGATTTGCCTTTTCAGGTGTGGTTCACTGGACAGCACAAGGATTCGTTTCATCATTACTTTTTAGGAAACTCTCTGCAGATCAATACAGTAACATGATATTCTACATTCCTTGTGAAGTATTTTTTTTTTCCTGTTCTGAAAAATCAGGTGCACTATCAAAAGAATCTTAGTTATCCATTTATTTGCCTTTTATTTATACAGCTATATAATGGAAAGCCACCATATGCTAGGAAGTATGCTGAGGCAAAGGAACTGCCATCGGCAATAGCCAGCAAGGGCTATCAGAGAATATTGACTTTACATGATCACATTATATACACATATAAAACATTTTTCTTCCTCTCTCTCTTTCTTTCATGGACAAAGCATCTCTAAAATTGGGAGGACATATCTGCTTCTTGGAGGTGGTGAAGATTGCTTGAGATGCTATAAGAGTTCTTTCAACATTTCATGGCTGGAAATAGAGAATAATCCCACGGAAGTAATTATGATACAAAGGGAGTGCATTAAAGGAATTTGAAGGCATTGCACAATGCCAGGCCTCTTCCAAAACATTGGGTACATCTTTTATTTTTTTTAGTAAATCTCAAAATACCACAAAATGATATATTATCATTCATCATTTTCATCACCATCACCATCCTCATGATTTTCCACCTATAATCCTTACATTATATGAGGAACCTGGAAAGCAAGGAGATTTAACTTATTCAGCATTGCCCAGCTACTTTACTGTAGGCCTAGGAAATATCTCCACATCTGTTTCTAATCCCACTTATTTTCCTCCTTCAGGAGAAAGTGCCTGATAACAGCATCCCACAGAGTCATACCTCTTTTTCTTTGAATGTTTTTGTCATGTTCTTAATGTGATATTTAGAGTTATATATTTGTATTAAATTCATCTGGGCTTGGAGCCAAATTTCCCACTTGGTGGTCTTATCCCCCCAAATGGATTGCAAGAATCTTTTGTTCAGGACTTTCATCTTATTCTTATGGATATGTCCTACACTCTCTGTATGTCCGGCTATGTATGAAGATGTCAATGACACAGACTCAAAATACTTGTTGAATACTTGGCTTTCCAGGTGAGCATTGTGATGTGGTCCTAGTATATAATCTCTACCTGTAAACTGTGAATCTTTGGAACTCAACCTCTTGCAAGTCATAGAATCACCCAGAGGATAGTCTGCTGGGCCCCATTTCCAGAATTTCTGATTAAGTAGGTCTCAGATAAATTTGTGTTTCTAAAAAGAGCCTGGGGGGTGCTGATGCTAGTGACTGGGGGCTTTTGAGAACTACTGTTAAGGACCATTGTTATAAAGAATACATTTTTAATATGCAATATATTCTTCCTACATTACACATTTCATTAATTAATGAGAAGAATTTTTCAACCTTGTTAAAGTAATATTCTGAAACTTTGCAATAATTCCTACATTTGCTTGTCCACTGTTGAGGACTATCTTGTTGAAGCTAAGGATGAGAGTTATAGAAGTGAAGTCAGAAATGGATTCACCTGTGCTTTGCCAATTTAAATTCTAAACTACCTAAAAATCAAAGGTGAAAATAGATTATTTCCACCTGCGACTCTGGCTGGCTGTAATAAGAAAGGCTGTCAGACAAGACCAGATTGACTTCTTGGTCTTATTACCTGCTACAGACTTTACCCCTCTGAGCCTCAGTGTCTTCATCAGTGTTTGCAAAGTGGGCCCATAATACTGGTCTGAATAGCAGGGTAAATGTTAAAGGAAATGATGAATATGAGCTTGACCAATACATGGCACCCAGGAAACAGCCAAATGCGTGAAAATTCACTCAATATCAACATATATCTTTTAAATTCCTTCACCAGTTCAATTTCTACTCATTAGTAGGATGAATTTGAAAAGTAGGTCATTTGAAAAATTGAGGATTCTGATTCTCTTCATTTTGCTGAATCTGCCTTTAAAAGGGTCTTGAGTGCCAAAGAAAATTTGAAGATCGCAGGTCCTATGAAACTTAAGGCATTAGTAGTTTTTTTTTTCAAATTTCTTTCTCTTTATATACATTTTACACACTTGTCTCTGATATTTAAATCTTAGGGGATAAATAGAAAAACATAAACATTTTCCATTTACTTATACTTAAGTTCTAAAAAGGAAAAGGTTTTCCTCATTAGAATCAATTATTCTCATATAATAAAAGAATTGCATATAAAGTAATAAAATGTTACAACTAGTAAAATAATATAATGGTTATAAACATAGTGATAGGTAATATAATTTTCAAATGTAAATATAGCAACAGCAGTTTCATTTACTGGAATGTTTAAACAGCATGTTTTACCTCCAAAACATCTTCCCATCCATGCATCATACCAAATAATAATCTAAAGGCAGAAGCAAAGCAAGTATCATTTCACCCGTTTTACAAATGAGGAAACCAAGGCTCAGAAACACAGACGTCACTAAATGCAGGAGGCTGGTATAGATTCTGATCAGCAAATCTGTTTTTATTGAAAATAATCTTGCAATAATCACAATATTTTAATTCCAGAACTCTTCTTCATTCCCCATATGCAATGCAGAATCAACTTAGAACAAGGACACGTTTTCAGAGAAATGTATTACAGAACAATTATACATAGAAACCACTGTAGGTTTTATTTTCTTAAAAAAAAAAAAAAAAGACTGCTATTCATGGCAGTCCTCCATGAACCTTAAATAAAGACACGATAGGTTAGCAAACCGATAGTCAATGAGTGCCTAGTCTGTGCTAGCCACTACATCTATAGGCTTTCATTCTGAATCCTTTTACAGGGTTATCATATATTATCCTGATTTTACAAATGGGAAATTCAGGTAGAGAGGGGGAACTGTCCTGCCCCAATAGATCGGAGGATAAGAAGACTTAAGTCTTAGAAATTGGATTCACGTGACTTAAAGGTACTTTTCACTTTGAAGCCTCCTACTTCCCAAGAGGAAGACAAAAGATTCATCAGGCTGCTTGTTCCATGATAATTTTAATGCATTGTTGAATTTGGTTTACTAATATTTGTTTGAGGACTTCTGTATATGCATAAATAGAGATATGAAAATTATAGACCTGTGATATTCTTTTTGTGTGTTGCCTTTGTCTGATGTTGGTATCAGATTAATTCTGGCCTCATAGAGTTAGTTTAGAAGTCCTCCCTTCTCTAAAATTTTTTGGAATAATTTGAGGAGGATAGGAATAATATTTGGTACAAATTCTTGTGAAACCATCCAGGCCTGGGCTTTTTCTGTTTGTTGGAAGATTTTAAATTACTGATTCAATTTTAAAACAAGCTTATGTATTTTTCTCTGACTCAGTCTTGTGTATTTCTAAGAATTTACCCATGTTTTCTAGGTTGTCTGATTTGCTGGGGTATAACTAATGATAGTGTTTTCTTGAGATCATTTGTGTTTCTGTGAAATAGGTTGTAACTTCTCTTTTAATTTCTTTATTTATTTTAGCTCTTTCTCTTTCCTTCTGAGTGAGGCTGGCTAAAAGTTTATCAGTTTTATTATTTAGTCTTTTAAAATTTAAAGTGATTATTTTTTAAATTTATTATTATTATTTTTTTTACTTTACAATATTGTATTGGTTTTTTCATACATTGACATGAATCCACCATGGGTATACATGTGTATTGATTGGTATGTACTTATTGCCATTTTGTTGTTTGTTTTCAGGTTATTTTTATAGTCCTATTAATTTCTTATTTTAATTTCTTCTGTTGTGGTTTGGTGCTTTTCTTTAGCATATGTTTGGGTATTTCTCTTTCTCTGTCTTCTTTTTTTGGTATTTATTGTAGACTTTTGATTTGTGGTTACTGCGAAGCTCGTATATGTCAACCTATAAATGTATTTACTTATTTTAAACTGGTACTCATTTAAATTCAAACACATTCTAAATATCTACATTTTTGCTACTTTCTACCACATTTTGTGTTTTTGATGTCATGTTTCATATCTTCAGGTCTATCCTTAGCTATTCATTGTAATTACAGTTGATTTTATTTTATTTTTTAACCTTTGGACTAGCTTAAATGGTTAACACACTGTTTTTACTATATGTTTATCTTTACCATTGAAATATTTTTCCTTCCTGTATTTTCTTATTTCTTGTTACAGTCTTGTATTTTTCACTTAAAGAAGACCTTTTAACATTTCTTGTAGGTTCAGTTTAGTAGTGATGAACTCTTTCAGTTTCTACTTGTCTAAGAAAAATCTCTCTCTCCTTCAGCTGTGACCAATACCTTTGTTGGATAGATTATCCTATTTTGTAGGTTGTGAATTTCTTCTGTTGTGTTTTGTTTCAGCGCTTTAAATATACCATTCCCTTCTGACTTGCAAAGGGTCTGCTGAAAAAAATACTCTGATAGCTCTATAGGAGTTCCCTTGTGTATACTTTTTTTGTTTGCTTTTTTTTTTTTGCTCTTGCTACCTTTAAAATTATTTGTGTACTTTAATTTTTGCCCTTTCAGTTGTGATGTGCCTTGGTGTGGGTCTTTGGGTTCATCTTCTTTGGGAATATCTGTGCTTTCTGAACACAGACTTTTGCTTCCTCTCTCAACTTAGTGAGGTCTTCAGCTATTATGTCTTCAAATATGTTCTCCATCCCTTCCTTGCTTCTCCTGCTGGAACCCCCATGATGCAAATATTTGTAGACTTGATGTTGTCCTAGAAGTCCCTTCAACGATCCTTGCTTTTATTATTTGTTTTGTTGTGGTTGTTGTGCTGACTGAGCGGTATCCTAGACTCACGCATTCTTCTCTATCACCTCATCTGCTGTTAATTCCTCCGAGCCTATTTTTAATTTTGGTTCTTATATTCTTCAGCTCTAATTGTTAGAAATGCTTTCTAATACTTTGTCAATGTTCTCACTTCTTTTCCTAAGTTCATTTAGCGTTTTGATTGCTGTTGCTTTGAACTCCTTATCAGATGAATTATTTGCCTCTGTTTCAGTGAGAATTTTTTCTAATATTTTCTCTTTTTCTTTCATTTGAAACATAATTCTCTCTCTTGTCATTTTGTTTGACTTTCTCTCTTTGTCAATATGAAATTAAGCAAAGCAGTCACCTCTCCTGAGGATATGTCCTCGTTTGGGAGCATCCCTTGCGGTCTCCATGTACCCAGTGGCTTTGATGGGAGCCCTGGCTCTGAAGTGAGTGGGTGTTGCATCTTCTCCTGGGGATGTGTTGGCAGCGGCCACCTTGGTGGGGATGGAGTCAGAGGAGCTAGAGCTGGAGCCAGGTTAGGGCTAATGGTGATTGCTGCCTTATGAGCGAGTGGGAGAGGGACCTGAGGTGTTAGAGGGGGGCCCTGAGGGGGTTGGGTGTCTCCTGGATGTGATGGCAGTTTTCCCTTTGCTTGGGAGTTTGTGGGGCTTGAGGGCTTTGAACAGTACTTCTGAGATGGCTCTGGGTTCTCACTCTGGCAAGAGGCAAGGCAAGGAGCTGATCTGACTTTGCTCCTTCCCCAGTGTATGGTTCATGTGCAATGCAATGGCAATCTCTGCCCTGGCTAGAGGTAGGGCCAGGACCCAAGCTGGCCCTGTTCCTTCTCTACCATGATAATAGCACTCTCTGATTTAGCAGGAGCAGTCCAGAGCAGGTAGGGCCAGAGGAGGGCCTGGTATGGGCTCAGAATATGTCATATACATACTTCTAAAGCAATCCTTTTCAGTAAAAACACCCAGAAAGCAAGAAAATCAATCTAGAATTTGGCTGCCTATAAAGATAATGCAGGAAGATGGCTAGACAAAATCAGATAAGGTACCAAAGTGAAAATAGTTGCTGGGTGGTACCTGCTACAAGGTGCCTTGTGAGTGTGTGTGTGTGTTTAGTTTTCAAGAATCTGCTTTTCTCAATCATCTTAAAGTGATTATTATAATGACAGAACAATATGCTTTCATGTTGATATACTATAATTTACTAGTATTTCCCATAATTGTTTCATTTTCATAGGCTTATAAACAGTAAGATGCTGATATTTCTTAACCTCCTCAATTTAGACATCACTGATTGCTAGGGAAGTAGTGGGAATAAGGTTATTCTAGCACAGGTTTTAACTGTGCTAGAATAATATATTTTAGACAAATTGGATATTAAGGAGATGGTTTCATTATTTAAAAATTTTTCTTGGAATTTTAGTAAAAAATAAAAGTAAAAAGATTATTTACCCGAAATTTGAGCATACATAACACCTTCAAGGTCCATTATATGTCAATCACTTTGCAGTTAACCTCTGGTAGTATTTAGTGTATTTATGCTAACTTACACTTCTAAACTTCAAGGCCTATTTCCTTTGGGAAAATCCCTAAGCTTTTTTTTTTTTTTTTTCCAGTATTTTTAAGATCAACAACAACAACACACTCTCCTAAATTTATTGAGTAACTATTATTGCTACATATTATCTCTTATTGTAATTAACCCTGTGAAATCAATATTATCTCCACTTTACAGATATTAGCTTTAAGTGGGTTACAAAAGAACACTTTCTAGAAGGTGGTAAAAATGGAAATCTAAGCGCTCTAACTCAGACATCCATAGCATTTCACTGAGCTAAATTGCCCAGAATAGTAGCTACTCAATAAAGAGTTGTTGAGTCAGTAGATGAACAAATTTTAAGCTCAAATGAGTGTTTTTGCTCCCCAGGATCATTAAAATACAATTTTAAAATGGCACCATACATTCTCTACCAATTAAGGTACATTTAGCAGAATACGGTCTATTTGGTTTAAATTGATTCACTTGACTGGGTTTGGTTTGTTGTAACAGGCCATGGTATGGCCCTCCCTAGATTTTTAAATAATGTTTCTAGCTCACTCCAATCACCATACCTAAAGTGCAGCTAATTAAATAGGGGAAAAAAGACTTTCTCCACAGGAAAGTCATCTTGTCAGGCTGACTATTTTTGATGGCACTTATTAGCAGAGTGGAACCAGTAGTGAAGGAATGGCTAAAATGGGTGAACCTGCTCATTAGTCACACAGACTGGAAGGTGTAGAATTGTTCAGAAGCCTTTACAGTCCTTCCAACTTTGTTGTAAAGATTTGGGGATTCAATCCATAAGCTCAGAAAGCCATCATCTTGAAGTAGGAAACTGCCAGTTCGTTTTTGAAACAGCCTTTTTGAACAACCAACAGGCTGGTTTCTGTTTCACGTGCTTACTGACACAAACGTTGTCAGGATCTGGAGGGTGGTGTGTGTTTGTATGTGTGCGCCTCTCACACGCTAATGGTTGTGTTATAATGGTCCAAAGGAATTCCTGAAGTCCCTGTACTCATCTGAGAACTGCTGTCAGCAGATGCTGGATACCATGTTTCAGTTATCGCTAGAGATGCTCAAATGGTTGATCCTTCCTAATTTTGGTCTCTTTCTCTCTTAAGCCGCCAAGTATCTACCATTGTTTCACTCACACCTCCACGTAAAGAGTTAGGAATAAACAAGAAAGTTGAGGAGCATAAGGAAAGTATACTTATCAAACTTCTATTCTTTGTGCAATAAAAAGAATTTTGTGTATATCACCCTACTTAATTCTGCTCATGTTGGTATTGTTTCAGTTTTGTGCTCATGGTGGAAAATTAGGAACTTAGAAGCTAAGGATCATATCTCAGATTATAAAGTCAGTACATGCAAATTCCAACTCAGGACTCAGGTAGCGATAAAAAAAAATCTAGAGATTCTTGTAAGAAATCATGTGATATAACCACTTGGGAAATTAATCATACTGTTAACTCTTTTAATAGATGCACAGCATTCAGCTGACAGCTTTTAGGTATCATGTCCTCAATTTCAGTGAGCACACATCTGAAACGTTGAATTTAATTCAGATAGCCATATGTATGAAACATTCATAGACTTCTATGTACACAAAGATGTACAATAAATAAAGGGTTCAGAAATCATATGAGATAATTTTTTATCAATGAAGGTATTTATTCATAAAATACCGTAACCTCTCTCATTGGAGAACTTGATGCTAAAGGCGAAAGATTTATTAAAATTCCTTTGCTAAAGATCACTGACCTTTCTACTACATCAAGTACAAATAATTAAACAATCTTAGAAAAGAATTTTCTCACAAGCACTAAAATCTCAGGCTCATTTTAAGGCAAAAGTCTTACTGCCAGGATTCATGTAATATCTTCCCCGAGGTTAGAAGAAGAAATCTTTGGAGAAAATAGTCATAGTCCATGAAGTCCAGGAAGAGAACAGGAGAATCAGTGAGAAGGTGTTGCAGGGGAACAAATACCAATTCATAAAAACTCTAAATGTCTCAGAACAAAAGAAAAAGACAGAAAACTAATACTCTCTTTCTCAAAACAAATTATGCTACCAAAATAGTGTTGTGGAATAAAACTATGTCTTAACCATCTTAAAAAGGGAAGCTAATGCCCAAATTTTTTTGTTTTTGTTTTTGTTTTTTTGTAGATTATAAATAATAAATGTCAGAGATTAACATTAACCTGAATCTGTTTGACTGCAAGCCTGTATTCTTGATTTCCCACCATTGACTCCCAGAAGGCATTTAAGTAAAAATTATTCAGTTGCCTATCAGAGGTGTGTTGAAAGGAACTTCACACTGGGAAACAGGCTGGTCCTCATGACCTCTTAGATCTTTTGAATTTCTAAGCTTCTTTGATTTTATGATGCAGTGGGATGTCATACGTATAATACTCAAGTAAGGCTAAAGTTGGAAATTGGTGCTTAGAAATAGAGCTTTGGAGACTTTTCACTTACCTTGATCTTCTCTGCATCGCTCTGTGGATGACTGGCATTTGGCTCCATTAAAGGTTCCTACACCAGGGGCAAAATGTTGGAAATTGCTCCCTCCGACCTTATTATAACGTGGTTCTTGGCAGGTAAGCCACTTGCCAGCTCCAGAGTGGTTTGCTTGGTGTGAGGGTAATTACTCTAGAGTTAATTACAGAGTCCTTCAACTTCATTACACAGAATCCTCAGAGCTAGAGTCTATTTTCTTTTTTTTTTTTTTTTTTGGATTTAGTATGCAAGACTGACCACATATAAACGTGCAGATCATTTGCAGGTGTCATCCTATGTAACTGAATAAACTTCCAAGGAGCTGAATGGCAAGGTTTATGTGATTCTTCCACTGCTACCTCACATCCCTTCCCTTAGTACTCTGGGCATTTAATGCTATGTATGAGGGGATTCCTAGATGCATCATGAGCTGGCTGGGCAAATGATAGAGATCAGAAGTTTATACCCATATCGTGAGACATTTCAAAATTATAGTTCCTCTTTCTAAAACATCTAATATTGTCGAACACTCCTTTTTTAAAACCCTTTCCTGTGTTACCTCTAAAGAGACTTTTTTTTTTTTTTTTTTTTTGCTTCAAGTAGCAGAAAACTCAGTGTGGCTGAAGTAATGAGGGTATTTTTGTCCTATTATTTGTAAATTATGAGAAGTATAGAGGTAGAAACACCTGCTGGTGAGTACAGCAGGTGTCTGGCTCTAGCTCATTGGATTCTCTTTGTCCTGTCCTTTTCAACATCAAGTTTGTCTTCAGTGTCTTGCTGGGAAGCAAGAAGATACAGTAGGTCCTGTATAGGAAGAACCATGTTTCCTTTACTCTTCCAGAACCTTCTCAGTCTCATTCTCAGACCAGACTCTGGTCACAGACATTTCAGGGCTCACCATGTTCTATCTTTAAACTTCTGTTTTCAATCTAGAGATCATTTGTGGGTTTTTATCTTATATAGCTGAGAAGGCAATGGCAACCCACTCCAGTACTCTGGCCTGGCAAATCCCATGGACAGAGGAGCCTGGTAGGGTGCAGTCCATGGGGTCGCTAAGGACTGAGTGACTTCACTTTCACTTTTTACTTTCATGCATTGGAGAAGGAAATGGCAACCCACTCCAGTATTCTTGCCTGGAGAATTCCAGGGACCGTGGAGCCTGGTGGGCTGCCGTCTATGGGGTCGCACAGAGTTGGATACGACTGAAGTGACTCAGCAGCAGCAGCAGCAGCAGCATCTTATATAGCAGACACATTCTATCACAGATGCGTGGTATACAGTGATTAAGGGAGCAGACTTTGGAGACAAGCAGCCCAAATTTGAATTCCAATTTGATCTTTTAGCAATTTTTACAGTTATTAATCAGTAGACATGAGAGTCTTCAAACCCCATGGCACTCTTCTATGATACTCAGAACTTCTGTCTTCTCTTTAGGGAAATGTACCAAACTGGGAGGGAGGGAGGGAGGGATAGATTGATAGATTTGATAAATATGGATATATATTCTGTAAATATAGATAGATTCTATAGATAAAGGTTATATAGACATAGAAGTAAATATAGATAGATATACTCTATATAGCATGGAGAAGTCAATGGCAACCCAGTCCAGTACTCGTGCCTGGAAAATCCTGTGGACAGGGGAGCCTGGTGGGCTGCAGTCCATGGGGTTGCAGAGAGTCGGACACGGCTGAAGTGACTGCGCACGAGCACTCTATATAGTATATTGTACCGTGTTCATCGCTCAGTTTTGTCAAACTCTTTGTGACCTCATGAACTGTAGCCCACAAAGTTCCTCTGTCCATCGAACTCTCCAGGCAAGAATAATGGAGTGGGTTGCCGTTTCCTCCTCCAGGGGCTCTTCCCAATCCAGGGACAGAACTCAGGTCTCCTGCATTGCAGGCAAATTCTTTACTGTCTGAGCCACCAGGGAAGCCCATGGTGGCTCCCTAACACTAGAGATATATTTATATATTCTGGAGATTAGCGAGCTAAAGCTCCAAAGGACCTCAGCACCTTAACCTTCATCCAGCCATGCCTAAGGTTTTACAGATGGGCCTATTTTACACATGGTCCAGAGAGAAGTAACTGGTTAAGATCCCTTTATGAATCCTTGCAAGAAATGAGTCATATATCCATTCTTATGGCTCCTAGTCCAGAATTTGGCACTCGAACCGAGACTTTAATTTTAAATATTTCTGCAGGGCAGGCATATCAGGTCGTAGCATTTTGTCAGATCATTGGACTTTCCTTTGCAAAGAAGATGAACATCTCGAGAAAGCTTCAAATGAAAGAACAAATTAAGTGAAAGAACAATGTAAATGTATGTGTATGTCTGTTAACACTGAATACGAATCTTGCAGTTTCTTGTCACTCCTTCAGCACTGTTTTTTTCTTTTTCAGAATTGCTTTCCTTTTCTTTGCTACTATTAAACAACCATTTTTGAAGGGCATACATATTATGCAGAATTAGAAAATCAGTTTCAAATAGGGCTAACAGTTAAGATATTTTATGAGACTGGGGAGATGAGCTTCGATGTAACATAATTATTTTTTAAGTCAATGTTAAATATATAGAAAATTGAAAAAACATAGCACTTTTGATTTTCACAGTAAGAAAGTAAACACTGACTTTCTTATTTAAATAGCTCTTCAGCTTTCTTTGGAAGATGAGTAAGGAACAGTTCATAAAAATAAAAGTTTATGAACATTATTTATTGTTTACATGTTCAGTTATTCACATATCTATTAAAGAAACTCAGATGGTTAGTTAATCTGATATTTACTAAATGTCTTGAAAGCATTAAGTATCGTGCTGTGTCAACACATGAATCTTAGTCAATATTCTTAAGGAGTTTATCATATATAACACCATCCCTATGAGTCTGAGCAAACTCCGGGAGTTGGTGATGGGCAGGGAGGCCTGGCGTGCTGCAGTCCATGGGGTTGCAAAGAGTCAGACACGACTGAGGACTGAACTGAACTGAACTGAACTCAACCATCCCTGTGGATCATGCACTAGCTTATGAAAGTAGTTTTCGTTGCTGCTTTTATTTACATTAATACATGCTGCTATTTATAATAGTTTTATAGGTAAGTTGATAGGTAAGCCTTGTTATCTTCTTTTCATTTTGCAGACAATAAAATGGAGGTTTAAGGATATTAAATAACTTGGCCCCAAATTTGCACCCAAAGCACCTAACTCCAAGCCCAGTGGAATTATAACCATGCCAGGCCTCAGGTATTAGTAACGAGAAACTTTGTATCATTTCTCCATTTCCCATTTTATAAAACTGGAGCCTCAATCTATCTTATTAGTAGTAATGCTCTAAAACTGAGGGAAACGCAAAGTAAAATTGGCTACTGGATAGTCAATTTTGCTTATAAAGCACATTATTTATTTCAGTTTTGTATATACCAGGTCCCACCTTGGATTATATGTTTAGGTTTCACTTTATTAGTATTTTCACTTTTCCCAAAACAAGCAAAACAAGCAAAAATTAACTCTTGATGTTTTTACACCTGATGCTTATTCAATAGCAATGTGTTAAGCTGAATTATATGCATCTACCTGAAAGAAGAAACTGTATTGACCTGCACAGTTAAAACCCCTCACAAGATGGGTTTTCTGTGGTGGCTCAGTCAGTAACAAGTCCACCTGCAATGCAGAAGACCTGGTTTCCATCCCTGGATCGGGAAGCTCCCCTGGAGAAAGGAATGGCAACCCATTCCAGTACTCTTGTCTGGAGAATTCCATGGATAGGACCAAGGAAACTTTCACTTTTCACACTTCATCCAAGTGGTTTTGAAAAAGCTCCAGTATGGTGAGCTGAAAGAGAAACTTAACATTTTGTGTGTGTGTGTGTGTGTGTGTGTGTGTGTGTGTGTGTGCGTGTGTGTGTGTGTGTTTGCAATGGGGACAATTGGTAGAAACATCCAGGTTTTCTGCCAACATACAAAGAGGTGATATGACACTCTAGCTTGGGGCAAGAGTCCCTTGGCTTAAATCATAGCTGCCTCCCTTACTAATCTTGTGGCCTTTGGAGTTATTTCAGTGATTTGACCTCCATGCACCTCTTGTCTCTCTTACTTTTCTCCTGTATCATGAGGATGGTAGTATCACTAACTCTTCAGACTGACATTAAGAGTCAGTCAATTCAGTTCAGTCGCTCAGTCATGTCTGACTCTCTGCAACCCCATGAACCGCAGCACGCCAGGCCTCCCTGTCCATCACTAATTCTTGGAGTCTACCCAAACCCATGTCCATTGAGTTGGCTATGCCATCCAACCATCTCATCCTCCATCGTCCCCTTCTCTCCCTGCCCTCAATCTTTCCCAGCATCAGGGTCTTTTCCAATGAGTCAGCTCTTCGCGTTAGGTGGCCAAAGTATTGGACTTTCAGCTTCAACGTCAGTCCTTCCAATGAATACCCAGGACTGATCTCCCTTAGGATGGACTGGTTGGATCTCCTTGCAGTCCAAGGGACTCTCAATAGTCTTCTCCAACACTACAGTTCAAAAGCATCAATTCTTCGGCGCTCAGCTTTCTTTATAGTCCAACTCTCACATCCATACATTAAGAGTAAATGATTTTAAAGTATAAAAAGTGCTTATATCACTTTACCAACACATATACTAACACTGAAAGGACATAAGATTAGCATGGCACCTGTGTAAGAATGATGTGCAAATTAATGAAGTGTTCCATATTTTTAATGAGCTTTCTTAGTGGCTCGGACAGTAAAGAGTCTGCCTGCAATGCAGGAGACCTGGGCTTGATCCCCGAGTCTGGAAGATCCCCTGGTAAAGGGAAGGGCAACGCACTCTAGTATCCTTTCCTGGAGAATTCCATGGACAGAGGAGCCCCAGACCATGGGGTCACAAAGAGTCAGACACGACTGAGCAACTAACACTTCAACTAACACTTCAAAGTGCTTAGAGTTTAGCACATAATGACCACTCTTAAAATGTTTGTGGTCATTTTTATATCTGTATCCTTCTTCAGGCTGAGTTTCATGAGTACTGGGACTACATCTAATTCCTGGGCCTTCACTTTCTAGCACAGGACTTGGTTGTGAGTTGAATAAACCAGTCAGATGATTAAGGCTTTATACTATTTCCTTTCTTGCCATACTCATTCCACTCAAAAGCATGATGGGAGTGCTCCTAAAGAGTTCAGGGACATGCCAGAAAAGCCAGAGGAGCTAATGTGCATCTCCTTTCAGGGATTAGAGAAGAGATTTTTTTTTTTTTTCATTTTTTGTCTCTTTAACCTTGTAGCTCAGTCAGTAAAGAATCCACTTGCAGTGCAGGAGACCCGGGTTCGATCCCGGGGTTGGGAAGTTCCCCTGGAGAAGGAAATGGCAACCCACTCCAGTATCCTTGCCTGGAAAATCTCATGGACATAGGAGCCTGCTGTGCTGCAGTCCATGGTGTTACAAAGAGTCAGGCACGACTGAGCAACTAACACTTTCTTACTTAACCACATCCAGAACATAAACCAAGTCCAAAGAAAGAAATGGCAATAAAGATGGGTAGAAGAAGTAGATGGAAAGAGGAAAGACAGGGAGAGATGCCAAGGTAGATAATATTTATTGCAGTCACTGTTGTCTGCCCTGCAGCAGATAGCATCTTCTTTAATACAGAGAGGTTTTTTTTTTTTTTTCCCCCACTCCTTCTTCAAGTGTTTATTTCATCTGAAGTACTCTGTTTAGTGCTTTGAGTAATGAAAGCAGTCACATTCCTGTTAGTGCTTGGAAACCAAGTGCACATTCGTACACACACGCACACAGTTTGAAAGGAAAGGAGAAACTTTATGTGAACATTTTTACCTGTGAATAGAAGTTTTATGTAATAGTAGCTATCTTGATGTGGTCTTTCTATTCTTGGGAAGAACAGAATGAATGTGCTTAATAGGAAGTCATTGCAACTCACATTCTATCTCTGAGCCAAATCCCCAACTTTCTAAAATTCTTTTTTCTAACTTTTAATTAATGGACTAAGCACCTATATGTATGATTCCTAACTGGCTCTTATGACTGACTGAATGAATGAATGAGTGAATTTTACCAGTGCAAGAAATACACCCAAGTGAAATTTCTAGAGTAAGCAGGCTAGGGAATTAATGAACTCTGCCTTCTGAAATCAGATTAAAAAGGTTTATTTCAATTTTATCACAACCAAGAGTTAAAGCATATGATGTATTAAAGAAGGCAGTTAAATCCCACCATTGAATCCTATATCATGATCCTCAATGGTATACCTTACAAAGAAAACTCCCCAATCATTCTCTCTGGGTGAACATTTGTTAGGGAAAATCTATAACAAGGTCTGATTATTGGAAGCTTAAAGTTTCTTCTCTGGCATACATTTTAAAAATAATGAAGACTCGAAGCCACTTTGACAATAGTTCTGATTTGACCCAAGTGATTAAAAGGGTCAACGGGAGTTCATTTTCTTTCCCCTGAGGAAAAGTTTAAGACGAATAAGCCCTCTGTGACTATCTTAGAATGCCTTTGTGATTAGAAGGCTCTCAATTCAGCAACAGCTGAGCAAAAGAGTTCTTTAGTGAAAGAACTGACGCTGACAAACTCTAGAGCTTAATAATAATGCCTCCTTGATACTAAAATGCACCTCCCCAGTGTACACTCTGATTGAAGGTCTTCTTGCTGTTTCTTTAACTGATATAGACTCATAATACATAATCATATGATGTGTTCTATTTTTATGGATATGGAAATGTGACCAATAAATTTCACATCAGACCTGAAAAGACTGACACTTGCCCAATTTTGTTTTGGTAAATGAATGCCTATATGTCTGTGAGAACACAGGGTAACCTAAGTGCTCACCTGCACACACACGGAGCTTAGGAGAAAAGAAGTGACCTTTATTTCAATATTTTTAAGTGTCAGCAGAGGTTGTTCTGGGCTTCCCAGGTGGCCCTAGTGGTAAAGAACCCACCTGCCAATGCAGGAGATAGACGAGATGCAGGTTCGATCTCTGGCTTGGAAAGATCCCCTGGAGGAGAGCATGGCAACCCACTCCAGTAATCTTGCCTGAAGAATCCCATGGACAGAGGAGCCTGGCAGGCTACTGTCCATAGGGTTGCAAAGGAGTCTAACACAGCTGAAGTGACTCAGCACACACACACACGCAGGCACAGATGTTGTTCTGGAAGAGTAAAACCTTAAATGGCTACCAGTTGTGTATTTCTAGTCATCTGAGATCAGGTGGGAAGTCTTTTCTTCCATGTATATTTTATTGAGTGAGTGAGTGAAGTCGCTCAGTCGTGTCCGACTCTTTGCGACCCCGTGGACAGTAACCTACCAGGCTCTGCGGTCCATGGGATTTTCCAGGCAAGAATACTGGAGTAGGCTGCCATTTCCTTCTCCAGGGGATCTTCCCAACCCAGGGATCGAACCCGGGTCTCCTGCATTGTAGACAGATGCTTTACCGTCTGAGCCACTAGGGACTAAGTTATCGCCTTTTTTACATAGCACACACACACTGTTTCATTTAGCTTAAGTTATCTTTATGGAAGGACAATTGTCTTGATGATACTGAGAGTAGTTGGGAAAGCTTCCCATTGGTGAGCATGTTGGCTAGGGTTAGCCTCTAATAAAATATGCACAAACAGCAACCTGGATTAAGTTTTGAACAAGGGGTTTACAGCCAGAGTGCCTGAAGTAAGTGATGATTCTGCCACATGTGATTCTGCTCTGTGATCTTGGCTGAACTCCGTTACTACTTGAGCTTCTGATTTTCTCGTATGTTTAGTGAGGTGAGTGCTCATACACAGCTCAGGTACTCATATATGGAAGGCGGTGTTTGTTAGTATTGCTGTTACTATCTGATTCTTCTACTTGCTTGGCTATTTCTAACCCCACCCACTATGTCAAATATTCTATTCCTGCCCACAAAGATGAGCAGATCAATCCCAACTTATAAATATGCTATTTTATTTAAAGCCCACTTGATGAGTCAGCTGCCAGAACATTGATGTGATTTTCCTCCTTATGTTAATAGCAGCCAATTCACTTTAAATACCTTATGTTTGCCAGAGCTTGTGTAAATACCTTACATGTACTACGCCATTAATCTCTATGGAAGTTCCACAAAAGTTTCCAAAAGGAACAGCTGAGATTCGGCATGGTTATTTTCCAAGGTCAGACAAGTCAGTTTATGACAACACCAAGCCCAGCACAAATTTTTGTCATTCAAAACTCCTATCCTTTTTTGTTGTACCACTCTGCCCTTCGACAGTAAGAAAAGGAAAGGAAAAAGTCAGGTACATGAAGTCTGAGACATTGTGCTGGCTTGCAAAAGCCCACCAATTCAGAATGTAGCTACTGTCTAAACTGTTGTGTCTCTGTGTTAGTGTATCTCTTACAATGCCTTCAGTTTTAAGTAACAGGAAAACCTGACTTAAACAAGCTTAGAAGATAAGAAAATTAATCACCTCAGCTACAGAACTGCAAGACCAGGGATAGAAGGAGTGCTGATCTTAACACAATCCATCGTGCAACAATACTTTTAAGGTCCAAGGTTCTTTCCACCTCTCCTTTCTTCCTGTTTATTGTAAGTTTTATGTTCCCTATGCTAAGATGATTGATGCATGTCCAAATGTAATGTATGCATGCCTCTTTCTGTATCTCTGTCTAAGGAATAATGACTCTTTTTCCACAAGCCCTAGTAGAATTTATAAAATATCTTATACCAGGATTGGGATGTATGCCAGTTTCTAAACAATCACTGGCAATAAGATTGGACACGACTATGACAATTAGTCAAAACGTTTGGAGTGGAATGGATGCTGGGAAGAATGACTAATAAAACTCAAGTGTCTGTGTGTGTGTTGGTGTGTTTCTGTGTACGTCGAGCCAAACAGGGCAATTTTATAGTATATTTCTGTACACGATGGATAGTATCTCAACAATATCTCTGAAGATATGGGAATTTCCTATTCTTCCTTATGGTGTCCACTCTTACTTGGAAACAGCAGATAAATGACTAGCTCTTACAGAATTAAGAATATTTCTTCCTGCTCTTTAAGTGTAATACAGAGTTCATTAGATAGAAGTCAACAGTCTATCAAGCCAGGAATCCTTGACTTTAGCCTAATTTCTTGGCACTTTCTGACTTGTAATTAAACTAGAGTGGTGATCAAATAATTAGATAAACTCATTCGGATAAATCACTTGGATAGGATACATGCATAGCCATCACAGTTAGACAAGACAAGGACAGCTGTTACTACTCCTGATTCTAAGTTGCTTCACTCATGTCTGACTCTTTGCAACCCCATGGACTATAGCCCACCAGGCTCCTCTGCCCATGGGATTCTTCAGGCAAGAATCCTGGAGTGGGTTGCCATTGTCTCCTCCAGGGGATCTTCGCAACCCAGGGATTGAACCCTCATCTCCTGTGGCTGCTGCACTGCAGATGGTTTCTATATCCCTGAATCACTGGGGAAGCCCAACGCCAAAGTTTTATTTAGAAGGGAGGTTTTAACAATGCATTTTAAGAACTATTATTGTTTGGCAGTCACTAAGTCATGTTCAAACTTTTAGCAACCCCATGGACTACTGCAGGATGCAAGGCTCCTCTTTCTTCCAGTCTCCCAGAGTTTGCTCAAGTTCATGTCCACTGAGTTGGTGGTGCTATTTAATCATCTCTTCCTCTGCTGCCCCTTCTCCTTTTGCCTTCAATCTTTCCCCAGCATCAAGGTCTTTTACAGTGAGTTACACTTTACACCAGGTGGCCAAAGTATTGGAGCTTCAGCTTCAGTCCTTCCAATGTATCTTTAGGGTTAATTTTCTTTAGGATTGACTAGTTTGATCTCTTTCTGCCCTAGGGACTCTAAAGAGTCTTCTTCAGTACTATGATTCAAAAGCAGCAATTCTTTGGTGTTCAGTGATCACAGTCCAACTTTCACATCTGTACATGCCTACTGGAAAAACCATAACTATTTGTACCTTGGTCAGCAAAGTGATGCCTCTGCTTTTTAATATGTTGTCTGGATTTGTCATAGCTTTCCTTCCATGGAGCAAGTGTCTTTTAATTTCATGGCTACAGTCACCATCTGCAGTGATTTTGGAGCCTAGGAAAAGAAAATCTGTCAGTGCTTCCAACTTATCCCCTTCTGTTTGACAAAAAATGGTACAGAGCTGATGTGTGTTGCATGAAAATTTCAGTGCACTCATATACATCTCAGTCAATATCTTCATTTCTTTTGTATAAATATTTAGGATTGCCACTTCAGAAGCCCAGGACTAAGTATATTTTTCACACTGATATAACTTCCACACTTTTACTAGCAAACTAGAAAAAATGTTTTCTGAGCATTGGTGTTTACTTAAAAAAATGTTTACCATTCTAACAGATAGGTAGTGGTATCTTTTGGTTTTCATTTACATTCCCTAAAGATTAGTGATGTTTCATATTTCTTCCTGTGCTTATTGACCATTTATATGGCTTATTGATTTGTACAAATGTTTTGTCCATTTTAATTGGATTGTTTGACATTTTTTATAACTTAGTTGTAGGAGTTCTTTATATATGATAGATACAAGTCCTTTATAAAATGCGTTCTGTGAATAGTTTCTCGGTTTATGAGTTACCTACTTTACAGTGCCTTATGATAAAAGTTTTAATTTTGATAAAGACTAATATATACATTTATGTTTAATGGTTAGTGTTTAATGTTTTAATCTAAAATATTTGCATATCCCTGGGTTGCAGAGATATTCTCTTATGCATTTTTCTAGAATTTAAGCTTTTATGTTTAAGCATGTGATTAATCTCAGAATATTTTTGTGTGTGCTATGAGGTAAATGTCAAAATTATCTTTGTCCATCTTCTGTGGATGCCCATTTCAAGTACTAGTGCCATTTGTGGAAAAGATTTTCCTTTACCTCATTGATCTGCTTTGATGACTTTGTAGGAAATGAATTATCTGTATAAGTGTTGCTTATCTATAGTCTTTAGTTCTGTTGACTGATTTGATTCTTTCTGCCAGTCTCTCCAGTGCCTTGATAAATATAATGCTTGGAAATTAGCATTATTAGTTTAACAAAGAACTAATATAATTATTTTTTAACATTTAAAAATATATGATTTAAAAAACTTTAGATCTTTTGCATATAAATTTTAGAATCTATTGTTGACCATTATAAGATTTCCTGCTGACATTTTGATATTACATAAATAGACACAGCTATAGATACAGCTCAAATTAGAAATAAGTGGCATCGTCATTATGCAATCTTATTAAGGCAGTTTATAAACATGATACACTTGTGATATATTTCAGCCTTTTAACATTTATCTGAACAGAATATAGTAGGCATGTTGTAAAGTTTTCATATATTTTGGTAAATTGATTTCTAAGTAGTTTTTGATAATGCTATTTTAAAATAATAATTGTTTTCAATTTTGCTCTTAGTCACTTATAGGTATTCAGCTGATCTTTGTAAATTAGCCTGTTATTCTGTGATATTGCTAAATTTACATACTACTCCTCAAATGAGTATTTTTGGTAGATTTCTTACCAATTTCTATTTGCCTAGTCATATCATCTGCAGATATTTAAATTTCTCATGGCTTGATTTTTCTTACTGTATTGTACTGGCTTGGAATCTATTAATTTAAATAGAAATGTGGATAAGAAATCATACGAGAACGTATTCATACTGTCACTATTACATATAGTGTTATTATGAGATTATTAGAAATGCCCATTATCAGATTAAGAAATTTTGTTTCAAATTCTAGTTTACCAAGAATTTTAAAAGGAATAAAAGTTGAATTTTGACAGCTCCTTTTCTGTCCACCCTTCTCTTTCCTTCTGGGACTCCATGTATAAGTTTAGTCAGTATTGCCTCACAATGTACCTGTTTTCTGTTAACTTTATTTTAATGATTTTTGTTTCTAATTTTGTACTTCAGGGTAGAATATTTCTATTGCTATGTCACTGGGTTTTTCTACATTATTAGATTGGAAGTTTATGCCATCTAGCTATCCAATGAATATTTCATTTGAGATATTTCTTTTCTGGAAAGTTTGAGTCCTTGTTTAATATCTTCCCTTTCTCTCATCATGCTCTAGCTTTCCTCTACCTCCTTGGATATTTGTATTTAAAATAGCTATTTTATTATCCTTGTTTACTAATTCCATGATCTGGATTTCATACGTTAATTATTTTTCAAAGATTTTTTTCACCTATGTTTATGAAGAATGTCTTTCTTTGGACATAGATAGGTACATCTATGTGCCTGTCTATCTTTGAATGTTGATATCGGTGTGGTACTGACTCAGGAATAGAGTTGGCAAACTATTCCTTTATTTTCTGAAACGTTTGAGTAAACTTCTTGGTATTTTTCTTCCTTAAATATATGATGAAATTCACCTTTGAAATTACTTGCAGTTTTCTTTCTGGAGAATAGTTTAATTATAACTTGATTTATTTTAACTTAAAACCATGCTGCTTTAGTTTACTGTTTGTTTATATGTCAATTTTGGCAAGTTGTATCTTTCAAGAAAGCTTTATTTCTTCTAAGATTTTTTTAAAATTATTGGCATAAATTTGATAAAAAAAAATACCTTGATATCTCTTCAATATCCTGGTAAATCCAGCAGCAATATCTTTTTTTCATTCTTGATATTGGTTATTTGTGTTTTCTCTGTTTGTATTGGCCACTTTACTTATTATTCTTCTTTCAATTTATAGATATTTTCCAGATATATTTGCTTTACTATTGAGTTTCCATGTTCTACTTATTGATTTCTGGGTATTGATTTTACTTCTGTGTGCTTATTTTGGGTTTAAATGGATCTATTCTTCTATATTTTCCAATGAAGTTTATTTCTTTGATTTGACACCTTTCTGTGATTTTAGTAGAAGCAACGTTTCAAATAAACCTTGCTTTAATTGAATGCCACAAATTTTGATAGGTTGTTTCATTTCCATTGCATTGAGAATATTTTCTAATTTCCATTGTGATTTCTTTCTTGTACCGTAGGATATTTAGAAATATGCTGCGTTATTTGTGAATAATAGTAGTTTTATAAAATGTCTTTTGGTCTTGATTTTTTATTTAATTTTGTTGTGATCAGAGAACATATTCTATGTCAACTCAGTCCTTTAAGTAAGCTGTTCATTAGCATATGACCTCTTTTGGTTAATGATTCATGTGTTCTTGGAAAAAAAAATAGCACATATTTGCTATTATTGAATAAAATGTTCTATAAAAATAAGCGTCACCAAATACTGTTCAATGATGGTGTTTTGGTTCAAATTTTCTCTAATTTTACTGAATTTTGGATGCTACTAGTTATATCAATTACTAAAAGAGAATTTTTTAAAGTTCCCAGTTATAATTATGTGACTCTATGTACTTTTTCCAGATTTTGCCACTGTTTCATGACTTTTTAAGTTCTATTTTAAGGTACTTACACATTTTTGCATGTCCCTTGATGAACTGACCTTTTTATCATTGAAGTGAATTTTTCTTAATAGTGATACTATTTCTCTGTCAAGACTAGACACAGAAATTACTCAAGGACCTTTTTTGAAAAATACTAATGCAGAGTCCCAGGTCATTTTCCCTAGATAATTTCTTTGAATTTTGAAAGAACACAGTTCTTATCTATTTGGGATCATTTAAAAAAGAAAAAAAAAAAAAAAGAACTGTGTCCCTATACAATCCAGTTCTTACTTTAGCAAGTTGGCAGGAGAGTTTCTGGGTGAAGGTAGAAAGACCAGTTAGCATTCACTGCAATAGTACGTGATAGGCAATAAGAACTTGTATTAAAGAAGTAGACATGAATGATACTAGGGATATTTAATAGGTCACCATATTTGTTTACAGATTGCACATGATAGAGAAGAGAATGGGAGGTATCTAATATGACTGCTAGTTTTCTAACCTTAGAATGTGGTTGATGAGAAACTATGATAAAGGTCTGAATTGAGACCTGAATTCAGGCCATAAAAAACAGAAAGTGGAAAAAGATAATAAACACAAAGCATCACTAACAATATTTGTGTCCTATTTGGTGCAGATAGGACAGAGAATTCAGGCATTACTAAGAAGTTTCTGGATTGGATAGAAATGCAGTAAGTATGATTGAGAACATTCATCAGTGTGCGAAATTTAAGATGGAGAGGAGAGAGAAGGGTGAGTAATGAATTCTAAATTTCCCATAATGACTTTGAAGACATGCAGGTAGAAAGTCTACTTAGTGGTCAAAGGTGTTTGTGCTGAAAAAAGGGGTATAGTTTAGAAATTAAGATTGGAAATTAAAGCTACAGTAGATGAGCTATCCCCAAAGAGGCAGTAAGTTGAGAAGAAAAGGAAGAATTAGGGAGGCCAAAAAGAGGAAACAAAAGCTTATAGAATATTTTAAATGTGGTTGGCCATGTTCTTTTATTGACACAAAAAATGTAATATCTCAAACTATTTGTTAAATAAAGTACCCAGGATAGAATTGTTAAGACTTTGCATGAAGAATATCTTTGAAAACATCTATTGTTTGTCTTTACAGTAGGTTTTCTCCCTCTATGATCATCATAAAATCAAAATCTACAAGTTTTCTGATAATATATCTCGTGAACATGGTGCAGTCATTGTCTTTCTTAAATCATCATCTAAATTTGAGAATATAGAGCATACATTATGTTCATTGTATTAACATTCTTTTGGTGCTTATCTAATTCAGCCGATACTTTCCACATTACAGAAAAAAAAGACAGAGAGTTAATGATTAGTCCAAATGGTGAACAGATTGCGATACAAAAAAAAAAAAAAAAGGGAAAGAAATCTAAGCAGTGTGTGTGTTGTGTGTGATTGGCTCTCTTTCCAGTGTTGCCATTCTATGTCATTGCAGTCGATGTAGTTGTATCCTGCGAATACGTTGCAACGTGCGTTTTGCCCAGATGAAGAGTAATCACAACAAGTAATTTGAACTTGTCATTTGGTATCATTACTATAAATGGCAAGAGAATATTTCGTTAAATCTTTATGACTTGGATATGCATTTTTGTAACCGTTCCAGAAAGTTACTAGAGATGGCAGATGCCTGACAGAAATCTTTCCGGTAGACTGTCTTTGTGGTTTAACAAAATATCCTTAATGAACTTTTGGCCCTACCGCTCTCCGGTGGACTTGTACTTTAAACGCAGAATCATCAGGAAGCATGTCCCCCACTGCCCTACACACATATGCAGACGCACACACCCTATAGGTCAATGATAATCAGAGCATAGTGAGTTCCGTGCTTCTTTTGTATTGAGATGACATTAAGTCACCAGGCCTCCTTTGCAATGAGCTTTCAGTTTTTCAAACGCTCCTTTATATCTGCCTTGCCTCTCTGTCCTTGGTTCACTGTGCTTGGAATGTTGCAATGTTTTTTATCCACTTTCCCTCCCTTGTTCCAAGCTCACTGTTTCAGTGTTGTTTGAGATTCTCTTGCAGTTTGATAGCCTTGGTCTGGTGTAGGTGCTCCTCGTGGGTGCCTCTGACCTGGTTACCATAGAATACTATGTGTGCAGGCTTTTGACCTGCCTTTAGATTCTGTTATGTCAATTACCTTAGCAGTTTGACACATGACTATCATTTCCCTGGAATCAGGGGCATTGTCTTACTCATCTTTGTTTAG
The DNA here is from genome assembly GCF_016772045.2 of Ovis aries. Taxonomy (NCBI): domain Eukaryota; kingdom Metazoa; phylum Chordata; class Mammalia; order Artiodactyla; family Bovidae; genus Ovis; species Ovis aries. The sequence goes on from NC_056074.1 coordinate 13,056,259, forward strand.
CCCTGGTATCTTGCACTGTGCCTAGAACATGGTAGGCATTCAACCCCACCCCCTACCTTCGCTCCTAACCCTGGCCCAATTTGTCCTTTTATTAACTTAAAAAATCAGAACTCTCTCTTGGGTGGGAGTGGAGAGGAAATAAGTATGTGTTGAGCTCTATCCTAGACACTATGCTACTGCTAAGTCGCTTCAGTCGTGTCCGACTCTGTGTGACCCCATAGATGGCAGCCCACCAGGCTCCTCTCTCCCTGGGATTCTCCAGGCAAGAATTCTGGAGTGGGTTGCCATTTCCTTCTCCAATGCATGAAAGTGAAGTCACTCAGTCGTGCCCGACTCTTCGCGACCCCATGGACTGCAGCCTACCAGGCTCCTCCATCCATGGGATTTTCCAGGCAAGAGTACTGGAGTGGGTTGCCATTGAGAATCCCAGGGATGGTGGAGCCTGGTGGGCTGCCATCTGTGCGGGAGCACAGAGTCAGACCCGACTGAAGTGACTTAGCAGTAGCAGCAGCAGCAGACACTATAGGCAATTACTAATCCCGTGATAAGCACCGTTGGAACTAAGGCAGAATAAAATAGTTGTTTCATCCAGGTAGAAAAAGAATCATCTAGGAGGAGGAGAAAAATGGAGTGGTAAATTCTCATGAAGGTCTTCATAGGTGACATATCATTTTGTCTGTGCTCTAAAAGTACATACAATTTTAGCGGGTGGCAATGACTGAGTGAAGGCAGGGAGGCAGGAAGACACAGTGGATTTGTGGGGCTGGGGAACAACTCTCTCAGGAGGAAGATAACCAGGGCAGTTAGCCACAAATGTTAAATATCTTTATGAGACAGAATCATCGAAATTGCTCTGTATGTGTCTGTGGCCATCAGAAAAACATAAATAATGCATGTATTTATTAGGTTGGTGCAAGCATAATTATAGTTTCAGCCTGTGAATCTTAAATCATTATACTTAGGCTCAAAACCATCTTTATTAATCAAAATAGGAACCATTACAATCAAAACATTTTGGCCAATGAGAAATAAATTCATTTATACCTAGAGCGTAAAAATCTATACTTTGGGATTTGACAAACTCTTGAAAAGGATTTTGTGCTTCTTGCCGGTTGTGTAAGTTTTTTTCTCTGCGAAAAAGTTGTCAAGATGCTTGAAGAATCTTGGCAGTTGGTTGGCTAGAGGTCAGGTGAATACGGCAGAGGCAAAACTTCATAGCCCAATTTGTTCAACTTTTGAAGCATTGGTTGTGCGATGTGTGGTCAGGCATTGTTGCAGAGAAGAATTTGGCTCTTTCCGTTAACCAATGCCAGCTGCAGGCATTGCAGTTTTAAGTATATCTCATTGATTTGCTGAGCCTGCTTCTCAGATGTGATGGTTTTGCTGGGATTCAGAAAGCTGTAGTGTATCGGGCCAGTAGCAGACCATCAAATGTTGACCATAACCATTTTTTGGTAAAGTTTGGCTTTGGGAAGTGCTTATTCTGAAGGAGATCAGCCCTGGGATTTCTTTGGAAGGAATGATGCTAAAGCTGAAACTCCAGTACTTTGGCCACCTCATGCAAAGAGTTGACTCCTTGGAAAAGACTCTGATGCTGGGAAGGATTGGGGGCAGGAGGAGAAGGGGATGACTGAGGATGAGATGGCTGGATGGTATCACTGACTCGATGGACGTGAGTCTGAGTGAACTCTGGGGGTTGGTGATGGACAGGGAGGCCTGGCGTGCTGCAATTCATGGGGTCGCAAAGAGTCGGACATGACTGAGCAACTGAACTGAACTGAACTGAACTTGGAGCATCTTTTCAGTTCAGCTACTGAGTTGGTCATTGCCAGTCATTGGATAAAATGCATTTTTCATCGCACATCACAATCTGATCAAGAAATTGTCTATTTTGTTGCATAAAATAAGAGAAGATGACACTTCAAAATGAAAATGTTTTGATTTTCAGTCAGCTCATCAGGTGCCCTGGGCTTCCCTGGGGGCTCATCTGGCTAAGAAGCCACCTGCAATGTGTGAGACCTGGGTTCTATCCCTGGGTCGGGAAGATCCCCTGGAGGAGGGCATGGTGACCCACTCCAGCATTCTGCCCTGAAGAATTCCATGAAATGTATAGTCCGTGGGGTCACGAAGAGTCAGACATGACTGAGCGATATTCGCTTTCATCAGGCACCCACTTACCAAGTTTTTTCACCTTTCCAATTTGCTTCAAATGCTAAAGTACTATACAATGAGTTCTTTGGCAACTTCTCATGTAGTTTTAAAAGAATCAGCTTTGATGATCCTCTCAGTTAGTTGTTGTCAACTTCCAATGGCTGGTCACTATACTCCTCATCGTCAAGGCTCTTGTCTCCTTTGCAAACTTCTTGGACCACCACTGCACTAAAAATTCTAGCAGTTCCTGGGCCAAATGAATTGTTGATGTTGCAATTTGTCTTCACTGCTTTAAGGCCCATTTTGAACTCAAATATGAAAATCGCTCAAATTTGATTTTTGTCTAACATCACTTCCCTAGTCTAAAATAAATATAAAATAAACAGCAAGTGGTAAATCATTAGCAAAAAGCAAACTGAGAAATGTAAATTAAAATGATGTGTAACACATAATTTAACCACATGTATTTAAGAATATATTCGAACATCAAAGAGCAAAGTTCACCAGTGCAAAACCACAATTACTTCTACACCAACCTAATGTAATTGTCATCTTTTGTGAACATGTACAGTATACCAGATACATGGTAAAAATGCTAGTTGAACCAACCTGCAGCAATCTGAAGCTCTAACTATATTCAGTTCAGTTCAGTTCAGTTCAGTGGCTCAGTCTTGTCCAACTCTTCGCGACCCCATGAATTGCAGCATGCCAGCCCTCCCTGTCCATCACCAACTCCCGGAGTTCACTCAGACTCATGTCTTTTGAGTCGGTGATATGATCCAGCCATCTCATCCTCTGTCGTCTCCTTCTCCTCTGGCCCCCAATCCCTCCCAGCATCAGGGTCTTTTCTATTGAGTCAACTCTTCACATCAGGTAGCCAAAGTATTGGAGTTGCAGCTTCAACATCAGTCCTTCTGATGAACATCCAGGACTGATCTTTAGAATGGACTGGTTGGATCTCCTTGCAGTCCAAGGGACTCTCGAGAGTCTTCTCCAACAGCACAGTTCAAAAGCATCAATTCTTTGGCACTCAGCTTTCTTCACTGTCCAACTCTCTCATCCATACATGACCACTGGAAAAACCATAGCCTTGACTAGATGGACCTTTGTTGGCAAAGTAATGCCTCTCTTTTTGAATATGCTATCTAGGTTGGTCATAACTTTCCTTCCAAGGAGTAAGCATCTTTTAATTTCATCTGCAGTGATTTTTGGAGCCCAAAAGTCAGCCACTGTTTCCCCATCTATTTCCCATGAAGTGATGGGACCAGATGCCATGATCTTAGTTCTCTGAATGTTGAGCTTTAAGCCAACTTTTTCGCTCTCCTCTTTCACTTTCATCAAGAGGCTCTTTAGTTCTTCTGCACTTTCTGCCATAAGGATGGTGTCACTTACATATCTGAGGTTATTGATATTTCTCCCAGCAATTTTGATTCCAGCTTATGCTTCTTCCAGCCCAATGTTTCTCATGATGTACTATAAGTTAAATAAACAGGGTGACTATATATAGCCTTGATGTACTCCTTTTCCTAAACAAAATGTGTAGATGAGAAACAATGTAAGAAATCTTAGAGAAAATATACCCATCATTGGTATATTATGTGAACAATAAATATGTAAAATTTAAGATTCCAGTATATTATTCTTCTGGAGAAGGAAGTGGCACACACTCAAGTATTCTTTCCTGGGACATGCTATGGACAGTGGAGCCTGGCAGTCTATAGTCCAAAGGGTCACAGAGAGTCAGACATGACTAAGCAACGAAGCACAGATTGTTCTTGATAAGTTGAATATTTATCTATTGTCCATTTCCTCTGTGTGCATCTTCCCTAACTTTCTATCATTATGATCACTGGCTACATGTCTATTAGAAATGATGTCAAATTTGTAATTAGTACATTTTTCTATGACAAACTGTGAAAAAAATCCTGACTACTGCCAATGCCTATTAATAAACAACAAGATTAGCATACTAGTATTTTTTCTAGCATCTAGTTGAATTGTTATAGGAACACACCAATTGCCTGGAAATGTGATCTTAGCAAATGAATCAATCATAACAAAGCAATATATGAAGGGATATATATATATATATATATATATATATATATATATATATATATCAGCACCTTTAACCAGTACCTATGATCACAATAAAGGTTTATTCAAGTCTTAACCCTCAATACCTGTGAATATGATCTTATTTGAAAATAGGTCTCTGAAGACATAATCAAGTTAAGATGTGGTCACACTGGATTAGAGTGGGCCCTAAATCCATTAACTGGCATCCTTATGAAAAGGCCATATAAAGGTGCAGAGAGAAGAGGGTCATGTAACAGAGATGGGAAGGACAAGTCAAGGAGTGCCAACCATGAGGAGGCAAAGAAAAATATCACCCTAGACCCTTCAAAGAAAGTATGGCCTTGCCAGAATCTTCGTTTTGGACCTCTAGCTTCTAGAATTGTGAAAAAAAAATGCATTTCTGTTATTATAAACCACTTAGTTTGTAGTAACCCTAGGAAAACAAAACAGTGTTTTAACATAGTAGTCTTCACACTCACTGGAGAAGTGAGAAGTGATAATCCATGAGCAGCATCTCTACTAGTTTCTTTTAGGAGAGACGAACTAGAGAACTGATGTGGCATGACAGTCAGGAGTATAGGCTTTGACGTCAGATGGTGATTGCCAGTCCCAGCTCCAATCTGTTGTGTGACGCTGGGTAAAACCTTACTCTGCTCCCCTCCATTTTCCGAACATTTAATGATAACAACAGGCCCCTTTCTAAGGCTCAGAGAAATTAAATAATATTACCAAATTAGTAAGATACAGAATTAAGGGTTGAGTCTTGGTCCTTACGACTTTAAGGCTTCTGGTGTATTCCACAAGGAAACACATATATGATACATTCCTGCTCAAAAGACGTGTGAAAATTCTTAAGGAAGGTAAATCATTTAATAGGGGAAATGAGTAGAACTTTCTCAAAAGAGGTAAACTTTGAATAACTATTTAGAACCCAAGTTGAATTCTGATGAGTGAAAATGTCAGGGGCCAGACAGGCAGGTCACATCTCTGAAAAATGTCAGACTGGGAGTCCAAACTATCGAAGATACCAAGGCCCCAGAGTGGGTGACTTGTTTTAGAAGAACAGCTGTAGACCCATGGGATTAAATAGATGTCATAGAAAATGAGGTCAGAGAAGAAAGTCAAGCCAGTTCTGCAGAGTCTAATTACTTTCTGAGTCTTAGAATGTATTCTTGTTAATGAGACAGCATTGAAGCTTTTTAAGCAAAAAAGTATGGATCCTGTAAACATCACTAATAATTTAAGTTTAGCCAATTCAAAGTATAAAGAGTTTATAGGAATCCAATAATGTATTATGCAATAAAATATAACACAAATACATGTACATCACTGGTGTTCCATGGTGTTCCATGCAGAGCTATATCATCATTTATAGTTATATTTGCATTTATCTGCAAGGATATGTCCTAAAATTACAACAGTGATTACTTCCGGTAATAGACTACGGGTAATGTTTACTTTTACTTTCTATTATTTTCTTTGATGTTTCCATACTTTTCAGTAATGAATTACTCTTTATGGCAGTAATGTAGAAAGTCAAGTTAGGTGGGGTAAAGACCAGAAAGGAGAACTTAGCAGTAATACAGGACAGAAAATATTAGACCTTATGCTTTGACTGAGCAGGAGACAGCATGAAATGTATTTCTCAGGTAGGAATGACAGAATTTGGTGATGATTCATTGGAATGAGACATTAGAGAGAGCCGAAGATGACACAAAGAATTCTATCTAAGGTAACAGGAAGGATGGAGCTTCCATTAACTGAGGGAGTTATCCCAGGGGGACGAGTTTTGAACAGGGGGTCAAAAGGGGTACAGATAATGAGCTTAGTTTTATACATGCAGAATTTGAGGTGACAGCTAGACCGCCATGATTTTGAGAAGTCACAAGGCCTGTCCCAGAGGACTGACATGTTGAGATAGAAAGGGATAAAAGACATAGTAAAATATTTCCAGAGGAGCTTGAAAATGCCAAATGAGGATGAGTATAATCGTCTTCCTGGTAATAAAATCTCAGAAGCCTTCTCATGTAGGTAGATTCACATGAATCGTTTTACTAAGAGATATAAAGCAATGTACTCTTAGAAGATGGATATAATTCACAAATTATAGTTAATGTGCTGTGGGATTATTAGGCATTCAAATATAGCTAAAAATGCGGTAAACTCAACCACCTTATAATAAGAAGCTGACAAGTGACGCAGAAAGTGCTTGAAAAAATATATCCCCGCTGCTTGTCACAGAGTCGTCCAGGATGAGGTGCATAAATAAACATGCCACTCACAGTGTTTTCACTTCCTCCCACAAGACTGTCAGCAAAGTGGGGTAGGAAAACAAAATCACAGGCCTGGCTAACCAAATTAAGGAAATAATAGTCACAAAAAGTCACCTAATAGTAAACAAAAATAACAAAAAATAATGCCTCGACATTATGCTGCCTGTAGTTTAGGAAGGAAGGGTCTGTGCCCGAGCTTCATGGCACATTTAAGAGTGTGCAAAAAAGTACTGCCCATCCAAGCGGAAACACCATAAGTGTCTAGTAATCATTTTGCTAATTTTGGCAGCCTCTTGAACAAAATATTTAAAGAGAAATGGACTACCAAATTAGCATCTCCACATCAGAGACTCTTACTCTGCATTGTCTCTGTTACATTGTTTTAATCTATAATTTTATTATCATTTGTACTGTATGATCTTCTCTGCCAGGTGCGTGGCCAGAAACCATGATGCAGACGGATGAGAGTAAGAGCCATGTGGCTTTTGCCAAATTGCTCACGTGTTTGAAGCACAAATTGATGAGGATAAAGAAAGTAGAAAGAAAGAAAAACAGCAGCTGGAAAATAGACAATGAGGAGAAACTGATTTCGTTGATGTAAGCCATTGGTGGAAAAATTAAAAAGCAATTTTGTTTGTAGCAGAGGTCTCAAATTACTCAAGAATTTCCAATAAATGGGAACCCTGAAAGTGGGAGTAGGGATAGTTGAAAGCATAGACTCAGTTGAAAACCTCTTTAAGTGGCTAGATCCCATGTCTTGTCCTTGAGGCCATGTAACCAAACAACACTGGTTCATTCTTTTCCTTCCTGTCAAACAGAAGATTGATGATTTCTTTAGATTGGGTAAAATAAGTATGTCTGTGCTTGGGGATGTTGATTCTACAGTGAAAATGGTGAAAATTTTCCTAACAAAATTGAGCTGAATTCCAGCCCTCCTCCCCTGCTTGATTCTCAGAATCCAGATAGCTAGTTTGTACTTCAAGTTGGTTCTTGGAATTTTTTTCTCAGGTGAAATGATCTAGATCAAGAGAAACACCCGAAGATACTAATGTTGGGTTACTAAACATATAAAAAGTATGTTCTCATGTGGAAGACAAACACAAACAGAAATAAGCTAATTTGAGGAAAGAAGGAAAATGAAAAGTTTATAACATCTTTAGTTATTATTTCTTATGAATATAAAGCACAAAATAGGCTGCCTCAACATAGTAACCTTAGCCCCAAATGGTTATTGAGTTTAAATGAGTAAATTTAAATAATTTTAAACATTCTCTGCCTATTGGTTACTATATGGAGTAACACATGTTACAGAACATTTCCATCACAGCACGAAGTTCTATGAGAAGTGCTGAAAAACAGTTAGGAACATGAAAAGCACCTTCAGAAATTAAAGCCGTGAAAAACTCAGTAAGGAGTGGGAAGATAAAGATAAGAAAATTTCAGAGAGAAGAACAAATTACAAAGGAGGAGGAAAAAATAAAATGTGCCCAGGAGGCCCAAAGCCAAATTAAAGCAGTGTTTGTACATGGAATCAGAAAGAGAGGGGAAATTATCTGAGATATATTTTTCCTGATGAGAAGTCTCTGTTTATGGACCAACATAATACATGAAGTTGACCTATATCAAGGAACACATTATAATGTTTCAGGTAACTGGAAAATGGAAAATTCTAAAATATTCCAAAGGCAGGAAAGGAAACAGATGGCATATACAAGTTCAGAAATCCAAACAATTTTGCGATGTCTCAAAATGAGCCCTGGACAAGGCAATGGCACCCCACTCCAGTACTCTTGCCTGGAAAATCCCATGGATGGAGGAGCCTGGTGGGCTGCAGTCCATGGGGTCACTAAGAGTCGGACATGACTGAGTGACTTCACTTTGACTTTTCACTTTCATGCATTGGAGAAGGAAATGGCAACCCACTCGTGTTCTTGCCTGGAGAATCCCAGGGACAGGGGAGCCTGGTGGGCTGCCGTCTCTGGGGTCACACAGAGTTGGACACGACTGAAGAGACTTAGCAGCAACATGAGCCCTGTAGCTAGGAGAGAATAGGGCAACATCAAGAATTCTCAGGAAAAATTATTACTAATCTATAATTCTACATATAGCCAAATGTATTAGTTTGTGGGTAAAATAATGTTTGTTTATACATATATATGCTAGGACTAAAATATTTTATTTCCTCATAAATACTCTTTTCTAAGAAGCTTCTGGATATATTCTATGAAAATGAGCAATTCAAGAGAGAGAAAAAATGGGATTCTGGAATTGCACAATCCAATTTAAGGGAAGTAAGCAGGGACAGGTCAGGGGAAGAGAAAATAGCATGAAAGCGATGAGAAATTCCAGAATGACATTTATCCACTAAAGACAGAGAGCAAAGGTGTGTTTGAGGAAGAAGCGGAGAGTCAGAGAGATGTCCTCAAGATATGAAACTAGATAATTCTGATATATTTGAAAATATTGAGGGGAAATATAGACAAATGGGAGAGTTTGAAATTGAATTAAAAAGTACTGCCTAGAAAACTAAATAAATAGAAAGGCTTAGGTTTTACTAACTTAAGGAAAAACAAAGAATTTGGTAAGAAAGAAAAAGTATAAAATTCTACATGGCTAGGCAGTAAATGGATTTCCCACAGTCAGACAATCATGAAAACAATATTGAACTAACAATATTGGGGATAAAATCACATTGGGTGGATGTGAACCATGGGAATTGTGATTGTCTATGTTTAGGGGATTCTAGAATTTGTGTGAGAATTATATCCTCACCTTCCATAGTTGGAAGGAAATAGATAACACCATAAACTGAAAAACCATAAGTAGCAATGTAATAATGTAATTTAAAGATATGCATAAAATTAAAGTTATATTTGCTTCTATGGAATATGAAATGCAAGAAGGGGAGTTCAGAGTAAACCTCATAAAACAATTTGACTTTTTAGCTATGTGCATTTATTACTTTGATGATAATTTAAAATATTAAGAAAATAATTTAGCATGTTTCATGACCCATATCAACTCTCAGTATATTTCAGTTGAATCTGAGTCAGAAATCTAACCAACCTTATATTTACTATTATTAAACTTTTTCTCCTATTGGGATATCCTCAAATATACACAATCATAAGGGCTTATGAGTATTTACTGGGGCTTCCCTGGTAGCTCAGCTAATAAAGAATCTACCTGCAATGCAAGGGACCCTGTTTTAATGCCTGGGTTGGCAAGATCCCCTAGAGGAGGGCATGGCAACCCATTCCAGTATTCTTGCCAGGAAACTCCCCATTGACAGAGGAGCCTGGTGGGCCACAGTCCATGGGGTTGCAGAGTCAGACATGACTGAGCAACTAATTTGTCCTAAATGCCTGAGTTTGCACACATCTTTATCCAATGCCTATCAATCTGTAGATGTTTTCCTTCTTGTTATCATTTCTTTTCCTATTCTCTGCCCATCTTTGTTTTTCTTTCACTTTCTTTTACCCTTTCTTCCCCTCCCTCTTCCCTTTCTGTCTCTGGCCTGTCTTTAATATATTAATCAAGACTTTTTAAAGCATCTCTTGAGAATTAGAAGCTGTAACATTACTGGACCACATTCCCACATGGCAACAATAAGCAGAAGATGAGTAGTGGCTTTCCCCTTTAAACAAACCATTTGCTCTTTAAGTTCCACAGTCTTAAGCTCCCTTTTATCTTTCCTTGAACCCCACTTTATGAAATTGCATTACTCATCTGATGTTGACACATGGCTGGGGGGTTGTCTTTTCAACTCTCTATTAACAACCAAGGAGGCATTCTTACCCTGATAATATGCTATAGGTTATATTTCAGAGCCTATTTGCATTCTAGTGCAAATGTCAGTTTGATAGTTGAAAATGTGTGGGATTTTCAGAAGAGACTGTGATTGGAGACTTAAATGTGAGGGCAATCATTGCAGGGTGATACATTTGCCACCTGGAGACAGGATTTCTAGGCGCAAGTGTGTCTAGAGGTGTGGAGTGTTGGCAGGTGCAGGGAGATTGTGTTATCAGGGACTTTCAGCTTGGGTTTATAGAGGATCTACTAGGTGGTAGCTCATCATCTGTATGGATGATATGTAAACAAACAATTACAACACAGTAGAAATGCCATTTTTAAGAATGTTGCGAGAAAGAAAGCACCAAGTGTGGAGCAGGACTAACTGCTCCTTGGCAGGAATGAAAGAAAACTTAAAGGAGTAATATGTAAAGGGGATCTTACTGAAGAATGTAATAGGTGGACTAAGGAAAACTTCAGGCTGAAAATACAGTTTTAGAGATTTAGTTCCCTCATTCATTTATCATTTTCAATTTATTTTATTGAAGTAAAGTTGATTTACCTATATATATATATATATATATATATATATGCACAATCTTTTTCATATTTTTTCCATTATGGTTTCTCACAGGACATTGAATATGATTCCCTGTGCTATAGAGTAGGACCTCGTTGTTTATCCATGATATGTAGAATAATTTGCATCTGCTAATGCCAAGCTCTCAGTCCATTTCTCTCTCAATCCCCACCTTGGTAACAAGTCTCCTTTCTATGTCTGTGCGTCTGTTTCTGTTTCATAGATAAGTTCATTTGTGTCATATTTAATATCCCACATATAAGTGATATCGTATGATATTTGTCTTTTCCTGATTTGCTTCTCTTAGTGTGACAGTCACTAGGTCCATTCATGCTGCTACAGGTGGCATTATTTCATTCCTTTTTATGGCTGAACAGTATTCCATTGAATATATATGCCACCTTTTCATTATCCATTCAGCTGGCAGTGGACAGTGAGGTTTCCCTGTCTTGACTATTGTGAATAGTGCTGCCATGAATACAGGGGTACATGTAGGCTTTTGTATTATAGTTTTGTCCCAGACACACCTAGGAGTGGGATTGCTGCGTCATATGGCAACTCTATTTTTAGCTTTTTGAAGAACCACCACATTGTTTTACGTAATGGCTGCACCAGTTTACTTTCCCAATAATATAGAAGGGTTCCCTTCTTCTTCATTGATGTAATCATTTGTTCAATCTTTCAACTCAGTCAGTGTTTACATAGGACATACAGAGCTAAAATATAAAAACCTGCTCTCTAAGAGCTTGCCATCTAGTGAGAGAGAGAGAGAGAGAGAGATAAACATATAATACACTAAAAGTTGGTAGGTGATAAAAATAGCAATAACTTAAAAATAACCAGGATGTCTGATTCAATAGGGAAGTCATCAGAACTGGAGTAATTGTTGAATTCAAGAGAAAACATGATTTTTCTGAGAAAGCATGGAATCGTGGTTGCACTACTAAGACAATCTATAATGGTTGCATAAGGAAGAGGAACAATCGAATGAGCTAAAAATTCAAGATATAAGGAGTAAAAGGGAAAAAAAACCTAAGCATAGTGAGAACTATGGAATCAAGTAAGAGATTGGTTCTTCATTAATAAAGTTTTAAAAAATATTGTTTAGTGATGTTGATAATACAGGGAATATTTAGTGGACTTTAGTAAATTTCATATGCTTCAGATTGATCGATAGGGATTTAAAATGAAAAGAGACTGACCTATATCAATATTTCTGAGAATATGCAGTACAGAAGATTGATTTCTTGAAATACATTTCAAATATAAAGTTTCCCTTGGTCAGATTTTGTTTGTGTTATTTGTGGTTATTATGTCTTATAATGCCTTAATTTAATAATGGGGGATAGGCAAGCCTGGTATGCTTCAGTCTATGGGGTTGCAAAGGGTCAGACATGACTTAGCAACTGAAAACAACAAGTCTCAATGTCTAGTGCCTTTATTTTATTTTTTTAAAAATTACCCTAGGTTCTCAAGAAAGGCAGAACTATAAGGCAAGTAAATTCTGAGAGACATTATAGTATTTGATTTTATAATACTATAGGAAAGACCTGGATTTCGCTGGTGGCTCAGACACTAAAGAATCTGCCTGAAATATGGGAGACCCAGGTTTGATTCCTGGATGAGGAAGATCCCCTGCAGAAAGGAATGGTAACCCACTCTGGTATTCTTGCCTGGAGAATTCCATGGACAGAGGAGCCTGGTGGACTAAAGTTCACTGGGTTGCAAAGAGCCAGACATGACAGTAACTAACACATGCATAACACACACACACACGGAAAAGACCTACTTAATCCGCTTAGAACCATTTCAGAGAATAAGAAGGTTCTGTGCGGTCAACATGTAGAAATATCTTTTTAGTCATGATTGTGTTAAAGCAAATAATCATACAGTTTTCTTTAGGCTAAAACCTACAATCTTTGCTTCAGTATCACAACATAAAAGTCTCAGGTCTCAGTTTTAGCGGTCCTTTAACCCTCAGGCAACATAAGATGTGGAAAGAGCAAGGGACTGAGAGTCAAGCAGAGTTGTATCCAAATTCTGGTGTCCCCATTTAACAGGTAACATATGTCACTTTTTTCTTTAGACCTTAGTTTCCTCATTTGGTTAAAGCGTCTGCCTGCAATGCGGAGACCTGGGTTCCATCCCTGGCTTGGGAAGATCCCCTGGAGAAGGAAATGGCAACCCACTCTAGTATTCTTGCCTGGAGAATCCCATGGGCAGAGGAGCCTGGTGGGCTACAGTCCACGGGGTCACAAAGAGTTGGACACGGCCGAGCAACTTCACTTCACTTCTTCGCTTTCTCATTTGTGAAAAAGAGTGGGTTCTTATGAGGCTCAAAAGAAACAATGAATTTTCTGTCACTTCCTGGCTTGTGCCTGTCCCTGGGTTAATAATAGTGAAGGGCTCTAGATGCTTTCATCACACTGCTTCACGGTTCTGTACCTTGGCTTGAGTAGTTTCCCTGTCTGGAGGCCCTTCTTTTTGAACAGATTACTTCCTATTCATGGCTCAGATGATAAAGAGTCTGCCTGCAATGTGGGAGACCTGGGTTTGATTCCTGGGTTGGGAAAATCCCCTGGAGAAGGGAATGGCAACCCACTCCAGTATTCTTGTCTAGAGAACTCCATGGACAGAGGAGCCTGGTGGGCTACAGTCAGTTGTGGGGTCACAAAGAGTCGGACACAACTGAGTGACTAACACTTGTCACCTCATTAACATTTGTTTAGCTGTAACTCATTCTCAGATCTTTCTTCTTTGTGTTCTGTCAGCAGCCCTTGCTTACTTTAAAGTTACTTGTTTATAGTTTGATACCATACCCCTTGGGCTTCCTGGGTGACACAGTAGTAAAGAATCAGCCTACCAGTGCAGGAGACACAAGAGATGTGGGTTCGATCCCTGGGCAAGAGATACAGGCTTGATCCTTGGGTCAGGAAGATCCTCTGGAGTAGAAAAGGGCATCCCACTCCAGTATTCTTGCCTGGAAAGTTCCCTGGAGACAGGAGCCTGGCAGGTTGCTGTCCATGGGGTCGCAAAGAGTCAGACCCGACTGAGCACATGCGCACACACATATCCCACCACTTAACTCATCTTTTCTGGGAGCCAGGAACTACATGCTTTATCCTTCCTTTTCATATATTCAGTGTTCATGTAGCTGACACAAGCCAATGTCGGTGGCTTCATAATAAAATCCACACAAATGAGTGAGTTATAAGAACTCTCTGCCTTGCTTTTGGTATTACCTGTCCCACCTGGTATGCACACACAAACATGCACACACATATATACCATGCATACCTCATAGGCCCAGCATGATGCTTTTTCAATAAAAATAAACTCAATTAATATTGAGATACACAGCAATGATATGGACTGGTGAATGCCATATCAATTAATACCATGGCTCTCTTATTAGCTGCCTCATAACAAGCCCCCTTGTGAGCATTCAATTTAGATTTTAAAAGACCAAGGAGGAAAGCTATTGCATGCTAATTAGCTTTAACTTCCACCTTTACATGGTTTGTTAGAGATGACAGGATAACTGCCGAGCAAGCAGAAGAGCTTCATGAGATGAAGGGGACTAGAAGCCCCAGCGTCCCTCCTTCCATCCTTTCTGGTACAACAGGTTCCAACCATTTCACTTTCTATGTCTCCAATGTCACAGGGTCAGAATGGCCTCATTGTTAACAAGGAACAATCTGACAATGTCATTGATGAAACTGAGATTCTAGGTGTGGCAGGTGAGTCCTACCTCGGTAACACAGTGTATGTTCCTTGTCCCCGGAATTGCCCCTCCTTCTTGCTCCTCTATGTTCCTGCACTGATATGAACCTCTCTCATAAAAATCTCTTCAGTGTCTACTTTATTCACAAAGACTGAGTATGTTGAGAGCAGAGATTGAGTTTGTTGCATTCCTTTATCCCTGGGTCTAACACAGAACTGTTGCTCAATACATGTTCATTGGTTGAATAAATGAAGGAATCAAACGTTGGTTGGATGAACACATGATAGGGAGCATGTATGGGAAAGTTAATATCAGGTATATACAAGTGATGTGAGTTCTCAGCTTTATGCTTGATTTGTACAACTGCCAACCACAGGGCTCCAGAAATGCAAAGCGAAGGGCTTCTTCCTGCTAAATTCATCTGCCATTCTTGATGAATTATTCTACTCATAAGCCCTGCATGTTTCTGATGCCTGATGACGTGGACTGAAAGAAATCAAACAAAGTCATTTTTCTTGTTTTCTCATAGAGCCTGAGTCTAGATTCATCATGTGACCTAGGTCTCTTTTCCTTGTCTAAGGTTAAAGAGACTTCTAGATCGAAGGCATGTGTAGATCTCAAAAGAAGCTCCCCAATCTCACCACTCAAGATAACACAAGAAAGTGAAGGGGAGGAAAAAATGTTCTTCCTACATTCCTTTGCTTCTGTCATCAAAATTCCCACCTGAGATGCTTCAGTAGACTGGAAGGGCAGTTCAAAAACGCATAGGCCTAGGGTCCATTATTGCTTTGATAAAGGGCAGAGCCCTCCATGAGGGGTCTGAAGAGAAGAGAGAAAAGGTGGGATTGATGACACATTACAAGGACTAGAGGAGATGCTCTATCTTGTTTAGTCCTTGGAACAATTCTCTGAGTTATGTGTTACCATTATTTATCCTCATTTTGCAGATGAGGATATAGAAGGTGAGAGAATTTCAGTAATTTGTTCAAGGTCATGCAGCTTAGTAAGGGGTAAAGCCAAACTTCAAATCCATCCATGGTTGGCTTATTCCAATCTGCAAGTTATTAACTGCTACACCATATTGCCCCAGGCAGATGTAGATGATCTGAGAAACATTGCATTTATATAGCACATTAGTATATTTTTTATCATTATTCTGGCTAAGTTAGTGCTAAATTTGCTTTTAAAATAAATGTAAAGTCTAATCCCCAAGCCTAACATCTGCCAGAGCCTTCTTTTTTCTTTCCCGTTTCTTTTCCTTTACCATTATTATTTTGAGATTTTTTTTATAGTATCCCATCTAAATATTTCTAGAACAATGTAGTTTTGGGGTGGGCAGAATTTTGAAGGCTGATTAGATATCAAAGTACCAGCTGTCGGTCTCACTTCTGTTATTCCCTTCCTTGGAAGTCAATAAGATAGAAAATAATAATAATAATGGAAGTGAGATGGCAGTTGTGCTCAGAGAGAAGCAGACAGACTTTGCATATCTCCATCACGTCTTTATTGCACTGTGTTGCAGTGGGGTAGTGGAAGAGCAGCATGTGGGCATCACTAAAGATGACCAAACAAAGGGAGAGATTGTACCTAGCTCTTCCTCCTGCATGGAGCATTTATGACAACAGAGACACCACAGAGGAGAACAGAGAGCCACAAAAGCTCTGCATCAGGTCCATGATCTTTCTGACATGTTGAGCTCTAGAAATATTGGGTAATGTCAGGAATGAGGACCCCCAGTGCAGCAACATATGCAAATACATGACCGAGGACAGATCCGTGAAAGAGGAAGATGGCTCCCCGTTAGCTTTCTTACGATCACCTTACAGGTTTGTCTCCCCATGGTGATCTTAGTGAGAAATCATACTTTGAATGGCGTGTATTTTAACTAGCCCCTTAGTACCCAAAGAATGAAGCATACATTTTTTACTAAAGTGGCTAAACTCACCACTGCTCATCCCCAACTGGCCTTCTCTCTTGCCACTCCTCATGCTTCTTATGGACCCTGTGTTTCCCATGCTCCAGACACTCTAAGCATCTCCTCTTCTTTATAGTAACCAACCTTGTGCCTTTACACGGGAATTTCCCCTATTCAAATTGCCTTTTTTCCTTACTTTCTCCCTGCTTTGCTATACTTTGCAAATGACTTCTCATTTTTCGAAGACTTGATTCATGTGTAATGTCTCCCCTGAAGTCTTTTTCAACTCCTCCCTCTGAGTAAGACATTTTCTCCTCTGAAGAACACTGCGCTCCGGTAGCATATGACACATAACCTATCCAAATAGAAACACGCTTTATATAACGTGCCCTGCATGATTCAGTACATCAGGATCACTAAAGCAGTTGAATGAAACAGACACATTAACTCTCTTTGTGGTGTTTACAATTGCGGTGGAGAAGACAGACAATAGACATTAAATATACAGTAGAATGCTAGATCCATATACATTATAGAAACAAAAATGAAATAAAATATAGAGAAGAGACTGGCAGGAGGAAGGTGGTCAAGGGAGGCCTTCTAGAAGATGAATTGAACTGAGACCTGTGGTGAGGGAGTTGCTTACATGGATATCTGGAAGTGCAATTTCCAGAGGCAGGAACCTTCCTGGAATATCTGAGGAACAGTAAGGAAGATAGTGTGACTGGGGCTGAATGTTCAAGGGGCAAAGTGCAGAAACGAGGTCAGAAAGTGTGTCATGGATGTAATGAATATTCGCTTCTAGGTCTTGTAAGGACTCTGAAACCTTCTAAATGTGAGCAGAAACCAGAGCAGGGCTAAAGGCAGGAGGCCACTATCATGTGGTTGGTTTGGCTGCTGGGGGAGACCAGCTCATGGCAGTGAGGATGAAACAGGTGAGAAGACTGCAGTGCTCTAGAAAGAACTGAGGGAAACCAGTTTGAACTGAGCCCTTCAGTGGATCAGCTTTCACCAAGTCAATTCTCTGTCTCAAATGCACACAGCCTGTCCCCACTAAGGCCTTTGCCATCCATCATGAGGAACGTTCTAACTTTTCAAATGGTGGCTTGTTCCCATCCTTTATGTCTCAGCTCGCTTGGCATTTCCTCACAGAAGCCTTCCCTGTTAATTCTGTCTGAAGTCAGCCACCTCAGAAAGCTTCACCCACCACTGAGCTTCCTTCACAGCACTCAGTACAATGTATCTCCCTTGTTTATTGATTTAAAAAAAAATTCATTATATTTCTCTTCCTTTTGAATGAAGGGGCATGAAAAGACAGGGGCCTTGTCTGTTTTGTTCACTGGTATATCCCTACCTCGTAGCAGCCCTGGCTGGTACATAAAAGGTGCACAGAAAGTATTTATCTCTTGATGAATAAAAAGATAAATGAAAAAGAGATTAAATGAAATAGCAAAATAGAAACGTCACTATGGTACCCATGGGGTATGTGCTTAGCCCTGTCTTGGAGACTTAGGAAAGGATACTTAAAAGAGAGTTTTAGTTATAGATTGCAAACCCTGATTGAAAAAGAGTGGATTCCAATTTGGTTTATGTTTGTCTTCATTTAAGGACGTGTGAAAGCATTTTTTTTTTTTCAGATGTAACGTAAAGACTATCCTTTATTTAATTTTATACTCTAGTCTTCTTATTCTTGGGAAGGTCTAAGAGTTTCTGAGCCTTTCATTGTATTTCTTGTCTGTCCTTGCCTCATATCAGTCTACGCTTGCCTGCTGTGTTGAATACTTACTGCTATTAATAAAAACTATCTGCTTATGCATTGGTCAAAAATCATGCATGCCAAGTTCAAGAGTCCTTGCTTTTTCTCAATAACTCTTCAAGGCATTGGGTACCATATTATCCAGGGAATGGCTGGGACTGCTGCAGGTCAGTCTCATTCTACATTCTAATGTGGATGATTGTGCTAAGTCACTTCAGTCGTGTCTGACCCTTTGGGACCCTATGGACTGTAGCCTGCCTTGTTCCTCTGTCCATGGGATTTTCCAGGCAAGAATACTGGAATGGGTTGCTATGCCATTTTCCAGGAAATCTTCCCAACACAGGGACTGAACCTGTGTATTTTATGTCTCCTGCACGGCAGGCAGGTTCATTATTGGGAGCACCACCTGGGAAGCCCAGTATGAGTGATTTAGTTCAGTTTAGTCACTCAGTCTTGTCCGACTCTTTGCGACCCCATGAATCACAGCACGCCAGGCCTCCCTGTCCATCACCATCTCCCGGAGTTCACTCAGACTCACGTCCATCGAGTCCCTGATGCCATCTAGCCATCTCATCCTCGGTCGTCCCCTTCTCCTCCTGCCCCCAATCCCTCCCAGCATCAGAGTCTTTTCCAATGAGTCAACTCTTCGCATGAGGTGGCCAAAGTACTGGAGTTTCAGCTTTAGCATCATTCCTTCCAAAGAAATCCCAGGACTGATCTCCTTCAGAATGGACTGGTTGGATCTCCTTGCAGTCCAAGGGACTCTCAAGAGTCTTCTCCAACACCACAGTTCAAAAGCATCAATTCTTTGGCACTCAGCCTTCATCACAGTCCAACTCTCACATCCATACATGACCACAGGAAAAACCATAGCCTTGACTAGACAGACCTTAGTCGGCAAAATAATGTCTCTGCTTTTGAATATACTATCTACGTTGCTCATAACTTTTCTTCCAAGGAGTAAGCTTCTTTTAATTTCATGGCTGCAGTCACCATCTGCAGTGATTTTGGAGCCCCCCAAAATAAAGTCAGCCACTGTTTCCACTGTTTCCCATCTATTTCCCATGAAGTGATGGGACAGGATGCCATGATCTTCGTTTTCTGAATGTTGAGCTTTAGGCCAACTTTTTCACTCTCCTCTTTCACTTTCATCAAGAGGCTTTTTAGTTCCTTTTCAATTTTTGCCATAAAGGTGGTGTCATCTGCATATCTGAGGTTATTGATATTTCTCCTGGCAATCTTGATTCCAGCTTATGTTTCTTCCAGTTCAGGGTTTCTCATGATGTACTCTGCATAGAAGTTAAATAAGCAGGGTGACAATATACAGCCTTGACGTACTCCTTTTCCTATTTGGAACCAGTCTGTTGTTCCATGTCCTGTTCTAACTGTTGCTTCCTGACCTGCATACAGATTTCTCAAGAGGCAGGTCAGGTGGTCTGGTATTCCCATCTCTTTCAGAATTTTCCACAGTTTATTGTGATCCACACAGTCAAAGGCTTTGGCATAGTCAATAAAGCAGAAATAGATGTTTTTCTGGAACTCTCTTGCTTTTTCCATGATCCAGCGGATGTTGGCAATTTGATCTCTGGTTCCTCTGCCTTTTCTAAAACCAGCTTGAACATCAGGGAGTTCACGGTTCATGTATTGCTGAAGCCTGGCTTGGAGAATTTTGAGAGTCACAGCACTAGAAGGTAGCAGATCTGCCTGATATGATAACAGATACCTTTTGTCCCTTATACCATGCTACGCAGTGAGATGCTATTTTCCATCACTAACCTTTCGTTGTCACATTTTTTTTTGAAGAGGACACCATGTGTGAATTTATTGAATAAAGCTCCTTTAGTTGGGACCAAAATATACTGATATAGTAAACATTTAATAATTCATTATCATATGACCCTTTACCCTCACTGATCCATAGATGGGTATTGCTGTACTCATTTTTCCGTTGAAAAAGGTGAGAAGCTACATATCCAGGATAAAATCTCATAGCTATTAAGTCAGTGAAGGTGTGTTTCAAACCTATGCTTGTCTAAGACCACAAAGTACATATTATATTCTAATTACTCTATGACCATCACTGGTCTTAGTGAAATGGCTAAACAGTGAAAACAAATCTTGCCAAAATTCGAGTGCCTGTTCTCATCTTTTGATACTTTGTCCAGTATACCAATTCCCTTTTATAATTTCATCATCTTTATCATTTACCTTTTGAAAAATTAAGAATGATATATGATTTTCATCTAGATGTGTTTAAGATATAACTAATCCCATTTCATTTGTTAAACATTTATTGAGGATTAATTATGTGCCAAGTAAAGCACCAGGTAGTGAGTAGAGATATTTAGATGAATGAGATTTGGTTCTTCCTCTGGAAAAGATCATACTGAAAGAGACAGTCATTAAAGCAATGACTTACAATGGTCCCCATGCAATGATTTAAATAAAGACATCCCAGTGTAGGAAAATGGAGAAGAGTTCATTATTCTAGGAGGATCTGGGAAAACCTTGATGGAGCAGGTGATATTTGAATGTCAATTTAGGGATAAGTAGGAGTTATCTACCAAGTGACTTTACAGCAGCAATCTGTGACTATATGAAGTGTTAGCGGTATTTAGGGATGGTCACTGGCCCCACAGTGATCAATTAGCGGTATTTAGGGATGGTCACTAGCCCCACAGTGATCAAATTGTCTGTGTATGAGGAAATAATAGTGAAAGCGACTGATGATACTGACAGTTTCAGGGTGTAGTCTACGCTAGCAGTCTAAGTTTAGCTAAAGAAGTTTAGGCTTCACTAACCATAATGAAATATTACCTCCCACCTGTTAGAATGGCTATTATCAATAATAATAATGAGATAAGTATTGGTGAGGATGTGGAGATAAGAGAACACTTGTACACTGTTGGTAGGAATATAATTACAATTTATATTGGTACAACTTAAAAAGGTATGCTGCTGCTGCTGCTAAGTAGCTTCAGTCGTGTCTGACTCTGTGCGACCCCATAAACGACAGCCCACCAGGCTCCACCATCCCTGGGACTCTCCAGGCAAGAACATTGGAGCAGGTTGCCATTTCCTTCTCCAATGCATGAAAGTGCAAAGTGAAAGTGAAGTCGCTCAGTTGTATCCGACTCTTAGCAACCCCATGGACTGCAGCCCACCAGGCTCCTCCATCCATGGGATTTTCCAGGCAAGAGTACTGGAGTGAGGTGCCATTGCCTTCTCCAAAAAAGATATGAGGTTCCTCCAATATTTAAAGATGGAACTACCATGTGATTCAGCAATACCTCTTCTACATATATATCCCAAGAAAGTGAAATCATTATCTCAAAGAGATCTGAGCTCTCATGTTCATTGTAGCAGTAAGGTGTCATTCATTCCCAATAGTCAAGTTATGGAACAACCTAAACAACTTAAATGCCCATTGATGGATGAATGGAGACAAAAATTGAGATACACACACACGCACATACAATGGGAAATTATTCAATGCTTCACTGTTCTCATCTATAAAATGAGAATCATAATAACATCTACAACAGTGTTGTGAAAATTAAAGGAGTTATTACATGTAAAGTACTCTGAAGAGTATCCATCACCAAGTAAATGCTCAGTGTATATTTATTATTATTATGGTATCTAAAATTGGTAATGAATTTAAAAATGCCAAGCTATTGTAATTCTTACTGGGAATATCCATGTAAGAAAAATGGATGAGTAAGGAATATGGCTCTTAAACTGAGGCCAGTGCTTAAGCTACTTCCTCAATGAAGGAAAATTGATAACATTCTGGGAGTATTTATTGTTATGTCAGTGCATTTACATGTGTTATATAATTTATAATCACAACCACACAGTGGTTGGGCCATATATACATGCATGCATACATATGTGTGTGTGTCTGTATATATATACACATATAAATATATATATACACATATACATATACACATATACATATATATATACATATACACACATGCCATATAATCTCGTTTCCCCATCTATTTGCCATGAAGTGATGGGACCAGATTCCAGGATCTTAGTTTTTTGAATGTTGTTTTAAGCCAGCTTTTTCATGCTCCTCTTTCACTTTCTTCAAGAGACTCTTTAGTTCCTCTTCGCTTTCTGCCATAAGGGTGGTGTCATCTGTATATCTGAGGTTATTGGTATCATCTATATTGATATAGATGAGGAAACAATGTAAACAGTGATAGACTTTATTTTCTTGGGCCTCAAAATCACTGCAGATGATGACTGCAGCCGTGAAATTAATAGACACTTGCCCCTTGGCAGGAAAGCCATGACAAAC
Source organism: Ovis aries (assembly GCF_016772045.2). NCBI lineage: Eukaryota > Metazoa > Chordata > Mammalia > Artiodactyla > Bovidae > Ovis > Ovis aries. The sequence continues at coordinate 13,078,844 of NC_056074.1, forward strand.
CTAGACAGCATAATAAAAAGCAGAGACATTACTTTACCAACAAAGGTCTGTCGAGTCAAAGCTATTTTCCAGTATCATGCATGGATGTGTGAAATGGACCATAAAGACAGATGTACCAAAGAATTGATGCTTTTGAACTGTGGTGTTGGAGAAGACACTTGAGAGTCGCATGGACTGCAAGGAGGTCAAACCAGTCAATCCTAAAGGAAATCAGTCCTGAATATTCATTGGAAGGACTGATGCTGAAACTGAAACTCCAATACTTTGGCTACCTGATGCAAAGAACTGACTCACTGGAAAAGACCCTGATGCTGGGAAAGATTGAAGGCGGAGGAGAAGGGGACAACAGAGGATGAGATGGTAGGATGGCATCACCGACTCAATGGACATGAGTTTGAGCAAGCTCCTGGAGTTGGTGATGGACAGGAAAGCCTGGCGTGCTGCAATCCATGGGGTTGCAAAGAGTCAGACACAACTGAGCGACTGAACTGAACTGAATGCCATATAATCTAAAAGGAAAATGAGGCATAAAATAGTTAAGCCACTTGTACAAGGTCACACAAGTAGGAAGTGTTGAAACAAGGATTACAAATAGGTTAGACTGAGTGCAAGCTTATTTTCTTTACTATGGGGTCCTATGTTTCAAGTTAGATCAAATAACTGTTTTTATCTTCTATGGTTGAAAATATTATGGAGCTAATACAAAAAAAATAAATCTGCTTTGTATTGTTGCTATGATTTGTGATTCTTATGTTTGTAAGGCAAGTTTTTCTCCTAAATTATTTCATATTTCCTGCCTAAATACTTCCCATAGCAACATGTATTATGTATTACTACTGTGTTTTTATACATGGCAACACTAAGGAACCAAAAGATAGCTTCTTTCTTTGCCATGATTTGTTCCAAACTGAGTCTTCTGGGCAAATCTTAGGCCTTGCAAAGCCTTTTTTGATGATGGGCCATCCTTTTCCACTAATGTAGGCTCTCTACTTCTTTGGTATTTTATGGCAGTCTTCTACATTCATATATTGTTGTTTGCTAGGGGCTCTAGACTTCATAGCAGAAAGATCTGAGTATCAGCGTGAACTTGAGTAGTACCTGTGAACTTGATATAAAAGTGATTGAAAGATTCTCTGGGTCAAACTCATCAAGAGCCCGTATGAGAGTCAATAGGCATAGGCTGACATTTTCATTTCATAACCTCATGATATAGGCTTGAGATGTGACCCAATGCATTTAATAGACTGGTAATAAAGGAGAATCCAGTTTCACCTTATAGGTAATTATCAAAGACTTCAAACCTATACCATCAAGGTCTAAATGCTTGCATTGGGAGAGAGGGGTGTGCATTTAGCAATATCATCTAAGTCTTTCAATATTATTTTATCTACTAGTCAATGTCATATAATTTGATTTTCTAGAGCACTATGAAATTCACCTTTTATGACATGCATTAAGGAAAAGAAAAGAAAATTATTTGGGCTATAGAAAGAAACATTGATTAGATTAAGAAAGACACATTAAATATCTGACTCTCATTCATCTCCCATGCCAGTCATACCCGTTTTGTATGGATAAATCAATGTAAAATCCAACTGTAGAACATATACAATGTTCCTCTTGTGCGTGTCTACCAAATTGGTTGTCTCTTGTTATACACTTGAATCAAGCTTTCATATTTCTCTAAGATATTGTCATATGATAATGTGAGTATATAGCTTACATGGTATAAGCAAAATGATAAATATGTGTTGGATTTTACATAAGATGCAAACCAAAATGACTTTAATAAAACGTATTTTGAATATTTAATTTATTTTCCAATGAGATTTCTGTGAAGTGAAGTGAAGCCCTTAGTCACTCAGTCATGTCTGACAATTTCCATGAAGTGAAGTGAAAGTGTTAGTTGCTCAATCACGTCTGACTCTTTTGCAACCCCATGGACTATAGCCCACCAGGCTCCTCTGTCCATGGAATTCTCCAAGCAAGAATACTACAGTGGGTTTCCATTCCCTTCTCCAGGGGAGCTTCCCAACCCATGGATGGAACCTGTGTCTCTGGCATTGCAGGCAGGTTCTTTACCATCTGAGCTACCAGGGAAGTCTGCTAGACATATTTAAAATATACAGGCTAAATCATTCATTCATTTACTACTTCAGTCACCTAATGCATAAATGTTTATTTACTAACTTCCACTACAGAGTACCTAATTTATGCCACAATTTTTTTAAAATTTTGTTCGATTCTTAAAAAAATAAATTTAAGTAGACATTATACTCACTTTGCAATTGCATAAACTGACTTCCAGTGAGGTTTATTTTTTCTTAATGTGTAATTGAAATTTGCTAGTGTCCAATTTATGATAGTAGTATTTTAAAAAGGAAAAACTGAGATGCGGCTTCTAACATGGACATTTTGTGTGAAATTTCTAATAATAAAGCTGCTGAAGACCTGAAAAAATAAAGAAAAGCACTGGAGTTAAAGGAAAGAGAGTGGGGCCAGAGAGGAATGGTTTGGGAATTTGGGATTAGTGGGATTCAAACAACTATACATAGAATGAATAGGCAACAAGGTCCTATAGCACAGGGAGCTATATTCAATGTCCTGTGATAAATCAGAGAAGAACATGAAAAATAACACGAGGCTTCCAAGGTGGTGTGCTGATAAAGAAACTGTCTGCCAATGCGGGAAACACGAGAGACATGGGTTCAGTCCCTCGGTCAGGAAGATCCCTTGGAGCAGGAAATGGCAACTCACTCCTGTATTTTGACCTGGAAAATTCCACGGACAGAGGAGCCTGGCAGGCCACAATCCAAGGAATTGCAGAGAGTTGGACATGGCTTAGTATACACGTGCACACACACACACACACACACACACACACACACACACACACACACATACCTTGAAAATAAAACTGAATCACTTTGTTGTACATCAGAAACTAACACAACATTGTAAGTCAACTATACTTCAATTTTTGAAAAAGGAAAGAAATAGCTTTCCATGACTAATTCTTGACATTTTTGAAATTTTTATTTAAGGTAGTTATGCAATTAGAATATGTTTTTTGGCAAAGGACATATGTCAAACACCTCTACATTTAAACCCTCTATGATGAAAAGGACATCTTTTTCTGGTGTTAGTTCTAGAAAGTCTTGTAGGTCTTTATAAAACCATTCAACTTCATCTTTCTTGAATGCAGAAGCACCCATTTCACATGCTAGAAAGGGAATGCTCAAAATCCTTCAAGCTAGGCTTCAGCAGTACGTGAACCGAGAACTTCCAGATCTAAAAGCTGGATTTAGAAAAGGCAGAGGAACCAGAGATCAAATTGCCAACATCCGCTGGATTATGAAGAAAGCAAGGGAGTGTCTACTCCTGCTTCATTGACTGTATTACAGCCTTTGACTATGTGGATCACAACAAACTGTGGCAAATTCTTAGAGATGGGAGTACCAAAACACCTCACTGTCTCCTGAGAAACCTATATACAGGTCAAGAAACAAGAGTTAGAACCAGATATGGAACAATGGACTGGTTCCAGATTGGGAAGGAGTACGTCAAGGTTGTATATTGTCACCCTGCTTATTTAACTTATGTGCAGAGTACATCACGAGAAGTGCCAGGCTGGATGAAGCACAAGCTGGAATCAGTACTGCAGGGACAAATATCAATAATCTCAGATATGCAGATTCTGCCACTCTAATGGCGGAAAGCAGAGAGGAACTAAAGAAACTCTTGATGAAAAGGATGAAAGAGGAGAGTGAAAAAGCTGGCTTAAAACTCAACATTCAAAAGACAAAGTTCATGGCATCTGGTCCCATCACTTCATGATAAATAGATGGGGGGAAAAGTGAGAACAGTGACAGATTTTATTTTCTTGGGCTCCAATATCACTGCAGATGGCCTGCTTCTTGGAAGGAAAGCTATGACCAACCTAGACAGCATATTAAAAAGCAGAGAAATCACTTTGTCAATAAAGGTTTGTATAATCAAAGCTATGGTTTTTCCAGTAATCAGGTACACGTGAGAGAGTTCGACCATAAAGAAGGCCAAGCACCAAAGAATGGATGATTTTAAATTGTGTTGGAGAAGACTGGGGAGTCCCTAGGAATGCAAGGAGATTAAACCAGTCAATCCTAAAGGAAATCAACCCTGAATATTCATTGGAAGAATTGATGCTGAAGCTCCAATACTTTGGCGACCTGTTGTGAAGAGCCGACTCATTGGAAAAGACCCTGACACTAAGGAAGGTTGAATGCAAGAGGAGAGGGAGGTGACAGAAGATGAGATAATTGGATGGCATCACTGACTCAATGGACACGAGTTTGAGCACACTCCAGGAGATAGTGAAGGGCAAGGAATTCTGGCTCGCTGCAGTCCATTGGGAGAAGGCAATGGCACCCCACTCCAGTATTCTTGCCTGGAAAATCCCATGGACGGAGGAGCCTGGTAGGCTGCAGTCCATGGGGTCGCGAAGAGTCGGACACGACTGAGCGACTTCACTTTGACTCTTCACTTTCATGCATTGGAGAAGGAAATGGCAACCTACTCCAGTATTCTTGCCTAGAGAATCCCAGGGACGGGGGAGCCTGATGGGCTGTCGTCTATGGGGTCGCACAGAGTCAGACATGACTGAAGCAACTTAGCAGCAGTAGCAGCAGCAGCAGTCCATTGGTTCAAAAAGAGTCAGACATGACTTAGCAACTGAACAGCAAACACTTCTAGGAGATGTTTTGAATATACCAGACATATATTAGAGCTTGAAAAAGTAGAAAAAAAAATGTCCTGTTCTTTTGGAGGGTATATTGCAGCAGAGGAACACACACAATAAACATAATCTATAGGACACGGCCTAACATAGTAGAATATTATAGCTGATATAATAGAGTATAAGTGAGCACTAGATAGAGTCAGTATAGTTGCCTGAGACCGGTAGGGGGGCATATTAACTGTGCATAGGACAGTCTGAGAGGTTCTCACTGGGAAAATGACATTTAAGCCCAGACTTTCAGGAGTAGAGAAGGTGGCGTAGAAAGTAGTGAGGTCCACTGGGAGAAGATTTTCCAGGCAGAGAGAAGGGGCATCATAAGGACTCCAAGTCAAGTCCATGCTCAGTATGCTCTGGTAAGCAAGGAGACCCCAGTGAACTAAAGGAGAATAGCAAACATAAAATCAGATTGGTATATAGGGGCAAATTGAGAAGGTGCATATAGGGGAAGATAAGAAAATAGGAAGCCACTGGAGAGTTGTGGCCAGATTTCATTTATGTGGGGGATTACTCTGGCCGCTCTTAAGACCAGAGTGCAAGTAGGCAAGAGTGGAGGCAAGGAGACTGCAGGTATCAAAAGGCCAGGAATGAGGGAGTCTGGTGGCAGTGACAAAGGCTGTCAGATTCTGAATAATTTTGGAAATCAAGGTGATAAAATTACATGATTGGAAGTGAGGTGTGACCAAAGCGAAGGAAGAAGGATCAATTTATTATTTTTGACCTGAGAAATTTGCCCAATCAAAAGTATGAGTTCAGCCTGGGGCCTGTTTGCCTTAAGATGGCTATCTTACAAGAGCAGGCATTGACTAGGTGGTTGGATGTATGAGCTTGGAGTTCAAGGAGCAGTTTCTAAGATGACACAATACGTTGGAGAATTATCCCCATTGGGATGATATTTAAGGCCATGAGCTTAGAGAAGATCACCAAGGAAAGAGGACAGATGGAGAAGAAAACAAAGGACTAAGCCTTGAGATATTCTGGTTTTCTGAGATCAGAGAATGAACAAAAGTGAGGTAGGAGGAAAAACAAATGAGAAAGCATGGTTTTATTATGGATGAGGTGGTGATTAGCTGCTTCAAATAGTGCTGATAGTTGATGGAAAATGGAAGGACTGAAATTGACCATTGGCTTTGACAGCAAGTAACTCATAAAAGAAAGTGAAAGTGAAGTCGCTCAGTCGTGTCCGACTCTTTGTGACCCCATGGACTGTAGCCCACCAGGCTCCTCCGTCCATGGCATTCTCCAGGCAAGAATACTGGAGTGGGTTGCCATTTCCTTCTCCAGGGGATCTTCCCAACCCAGCGATCAAATCCAGGTCTCCCACATTGCAGGCAGACGCTTTAACCTCTGAGCCACCAGGGAAGCACAAGTCATAAGTAGCCTTCATTTAAACACTTCTGGTGGCATGGTGAGGATAAAAGTCATCTGGATTAGTTTAAAACTGAAGGAAAGTACCGGAGATAGGTACAGGTACAATATATTAAATTATAGAGCCAGTAAGAAGGAGAGTCATAGTCGAAATATGAAGATGGGTTACAAAGTTTTATTTTTGTTTGTTTCATTATGAAAGAAATAAAAACAAGTAGTTATGCCAATGGGAGTCGGATAATATTTTTTAGAAAAAGGGTTATATAAGAGGGATGATAATTGCTAGAATGGTGGGGAAATGAATGTATGAAGAATGTGTAAGTATGTCTGACAATTGCAAGAGCTAAGCTGAACTCATAATCATAATATAAAAGGAGAATAACCAGGGACTTACCTGGTGGTCCAGAAGCTAAGACTCCGTGCTTCCACTTCAGGGGCTTAGGTTCGATACCTGCTCAGGGAACTAGACCCCACGTGCCACAACTAACATCAAAGACTCTATGTGCTGCAGCTAAGACCTGCTGCAGCCAAATACATGCATACATCTATAAAATATTTAAAATAATGAAAGACTGATCAGCCTGCTTTGTTTTTGTTTCTTCCTCCTAGCCACAGCCAACTGCCAGTTCCTGGTATAGATTAAGTCCAGAGTAGTATTTAACAATGGTTTTCTAAATGGATTTTGCAAACATTGAGAAGGATCTGAGAACTCAGGCAAATAAGTGGTTAAGTTGGAATCTAAGATGTGTAAGAAATGGCAACCCACTCTAGTACTCTTGCCTGGAGAATTCCAGGGATGGGGGAGCCTGGTGGGCTGCCATCTGTGGGGTTGCACAGAGTCGGACATGACTGAAGCGACTTAACAGCAGAAGAAAGGGATAGAGGGCTTGAAATGGACAAAGGACAGAGATTAAGTAATTAGGGAAAAGGGTAGGTAATAAGTCCTGGTGAGGTGAAAGGATTATTGGGACTATTATAGGAAGTAACCTGGAAATGATGTTAGGAAACGATGTCAAGGGGTAGAGTCATTGAAATTATAGTAAATAGGATTTATGGAGATCCAGGGAGGGAGTGGCTAAGGTAGAGTGGAGGAGGACAGTGTGTTTGCAGAAGACTGAGGTCACAGAGCTGAGAGGAGATTGGAGTGTTAGAAACGTTTTCGATCTACTGATCTATGTGTATATTAAAGTACTCAAGTGATAAGACAGTGATACTGGAGAAAATGACAATGAATGAGAAAGGAAAGTGGTAGGATCTCAAGTTGAAGGTTTTCAGGGAATATGCAGTGCTGTGCCCATAAAGGTATAACAACCAGGTCTTTGGAGAATAAAACAAAATATCCTGAATTTTTAGTGTATGCCAATTTTCATGATAAACATTACATCGTGGTGTCCTCAAGCTGCTAACAGACTATTATCAAAGACAGAGCTGGGTAGGACCGTGCACAGTTGACTCCCATGAGTAGGCCCAAGTCTGCTCCAGCACACCACTGAGGTATGATATGAGACTAGTCTGAAAACGAGCATCCAAGAGGCACTGACTCCACCTTTAGTTCAGTGGTGTCAGGTCTGTGTGTGAATAAGAAGATCCCCACATGTGAGGGCTGGATGAGAAGCAGAAGCCTTGGAAGGGGGAAAGCCAGTTTTCTGAAACAGCAAAAAGTTAAAGAAAACATACCGAGAAGAGTTTGAAGATATAGGAAAGTTTGCTGATGACAACTTACCCCTAATGATAGAAACTGCTGAATTCCAGAGGGTTCAGTGGAAGGAATTAAAGGCAAGAAAGGAATGGAGCAAGACATTCTGCTTTATGGAGATAAGAGTGTGTCAAAGGAGCCGTGATCTATGCATCTAGGATGTCTTACATTGGAAGACAAAAGTAGCAGTGGAAGATACTAGGAGGCCAGTTATCTTATTTGATAAGATTTTCTTATCACATCTATAGCGGCAGCAGGGGTGTGTTAGTGAACCTTCAGTTCAGTTCAGTCCCTCAGTTGTGTCCAACTCTCTGTGACCCCATGGACTGCAGCACACCAGGCTTCCTTGTCCATCACCAACTCCTAGAGCTTGCTCAAACTTGCCCAGCAAGTCAGTGATGTCATCCAACTGTCTCATCCTCTGTTGTCCCCTTCTCCTCTTGCCTTCAAACTTTCCCAGCATCAGGGTCTTTTCCAATGGAGTCAGTTCTTTACATCAGGCGGCCAAAGTATTGGAGCTTCAGCTTCAACATCAGTCCATCCAATGAATATTCAGTTTTGATTTCCTTTAGGATGGACTGGTTGGATCTCCTTGCAGTCCAAGGGACTCTCAAGAGTCTTATCCAACACCACAGTTCAAAAGCATCAATTCTTCAGTGCTCAGCTTTCTCTAGTCCAAATATCACATCTATACATGACTACTGGAAAAACCAAAGCTTTGACTAGATGTACCTTAGTCAGCAAAGTAACGTCTCTGCTTTTTAATATGCTGTCTAGGTTGGTCATAGCTGTTCTTCTAAGAAGCAAGTGTCTTTTAATTTCATGGGTGCAGACACCATCTGCAGTGATTTTGGAGCCTCCAAAATAAAGTCTCTCACTGTTTCCATTGTTTCCCCATCTATTTGCCATGAAGTAATGGGACTGGATGCCATGATCTTCATTGTTTGAATGTTGAGTTTTAAGACAGCTTTTTCATTCTCTTCTTTCACCTCTATAATCAAGGTGCTCTTCAGTTCCTCTTTGCTTTCTTCCATAAGGTTGATGTCATCTGCATATCTGAGGTTATTGATATTTCTCTTTGAAATACTAATTCCAGTTTATGCTTCATCCAGCCCAGCATTTCTCATGATGTACTCTGCATATAAGTTAAATAAGCACGGTGACAATATATAGGCTTGATGTACTCCTTTCCCAACTTGGAATCAATCCATTGTTCCATGTCTGGTTCTAACTGTTGTTTCTTGACATGCATAGAGATTTCTCAAGAGACAGGTAAGCTGGTCTGATAGTTCCATCTTTTTAAGAATTTTCCACAGTTTGTTGTGATCCACACAGTCAAAGGCTGTAGTGTAGTCAATGAAGCAGAAGTGGATATTCTTCTGAAATTCTCTTGCTTTTTTGATGATCCAACAGATGTCCACAATTTTGTCTCTAATTCCTCTGCCTTTTCTAAATCCAGCTTAAATATCCAAAAGTTCTCAATTCACACAGTGTTGAAGCCTGGCTTGGAGAATTTTGAGTATTACTTTGCTAGCATGTGAGAAAAGTGCAATTGTGTGGTAGTTTGAACATTCTTTGGCTTTTCCTTTCTTTGGGATTGGAATGAAAACTGACCTTTTCCAGTCCTGTGGTCACTGCTGAGTTTTCCAAATTTGTTGACATATTGAGTGCAGCACTTTGACAGCATCATCTTTTAGGATTTGAAATAGCTCAACTGGAAGTCTATCACCTCCAGTAGCTTTGTTTGTAATGACACTTCCTAAGGCCTGCTTGACTTCACACTCCAGGATGTCTGGCTCTAGGTGAGTGATCACACCATCATGGTTATCTCATTCATTACAGTCTTTTTTGTTCTTCTATGTATTCTTGCCACCTCTTCTTAATATCTTCTGCTTCTGTTATTTCCACACTGTTTCTCTCCTTCATTGTGCCAATTTTACGTGAAATGTTCCCTTGGTATCTCTAACTTTCTTGAAGAGATCTCTAGTTTTTCCCATTCTATTGTTTTCCTCTATTTCTTTGCATTGATCACTTAGGAAGCCATTCTTATCTCTCCTTGCTATTCTTTGGAACTCTGCCTACAGGTGGATGTATCTTTCCTTTTCTCCTTTGCCTTTCATTTCTCTTCTTTTCTCATCTATTCGTAAGGTCTCCTCAGACAACCATTTTGCATTTCTGTTTTTGCATTTCTTTTAAGTGAATCTTAGGGATATGTGACTAGGGTGTCTCTTGACCCTTTCGAGGGATGATATATCTTCATTCTCAGTAGGTGGGTGTCCTTTTGACTCCCATTGATCAAGCTGAGGATATGTGAGGAGGTCAGAGTTACTCACATTGTGTGGGTAGCCTTTCTTTCTTAACTCATCTGGTTGGGTGATTTTTCGTCTTCTCTGCTCCTCTACCCCCTCTATATTGCTAGCTGGCCTCAACTCACCCTTTAAATTTATCTTGCTCTTGTTCCAACATGACTGCAAGCCATGGGTACAAAAACCCCTTTGGTCATCTCTAATTTCTAGTTCTACGCCAATTCCTAACACAAGTCTAGGACATAGCCTTCAGAGGACGTTAAGGTGAATCACCACTGTAATAAGATTTATCATTTATCATTTACTGTAATAAGATTTTAGTATGTGCTCAGTACTACACTAAGGACTTTATAAACCTCATCATGTAATCCTCACAAACAAGTCTATTTTATCCCCCATTTTACAGAGGCCAAAACTGCAGCTCAGCGGATTAAGTGACTTGACCAAAGTCAAAAACTGAATAAATTCCAGAACCAAGGTCTTTTTGATTCAAGAGTATGTATTTAACTTTTTTTTTTTTACTAGCTCAGCTCTGGAGGAAGCTAACTATGTCCATATGCAAATAAAAAATAAGAGTATTAGCACTTCTCAAATATATAATGAATTTGGTAGCTCTGATTATACTCTGAAATTCTCAAGCAGAATTAAATTTAGTATTTGTAATCTTAAAGGCACCTAGTTCAGATGCAACCAGCAGCATTCAAATGTAGAGGGGCTGCCAGCTGTTTCCCACACATCTGGTAGGGAAACAATCTGATAAATTAGCCTACAGATAAGCCAGATATTAGACTAAATCAAGTAGAGTGACAGACACTTAGCATTTGGAAAAAATACGTTCAGTTCAGTTCAGTTGCTCAGTCTTGTCAGTATCCAAATGCTAATGCATCGTTGTGAAGTGTTCCTTGTAGATTTTTTTCTTTTAAATCCAGAACAGAACATCGCATCACTCTAGTTGAACAATATAATTGAGTACCTATTATGTGATGTGCTAAATATAAAAATATATGTATTTATTTTAAAACCTGTAGTTTCTGTCCTTGTGAAGGTCAGAATTTAGAAGAGATGAACATGTGATAACTATAGCAGGGTGTATGAACTGCTTAACTGGTGGCGACATCAGTGTGGATACTGATGAAGCACACTGGAAACAACTGGTACTACTGAGGATTTACAGGGTAAAATAAGATTTTATCTAAGTCTTTGAATAAAAATCAGAGGTTATAAGTGCAAAATCTAAGAGGTATCTTCCTGGTAAAACAAATTCTGCACATCAAGGCACCTGGCACAACAGGCAGAGCATCCAGGAGTTCTTCACTCTTTTGTTTCAACTAGAACCCTGACTGTGAGAATGGTGATCATACACCTACCAAGGTAGTCAGATCTTTGCATGCTGAGATAAGAATTTGGACAAAGTTTAAGTTTAAATCTTAAACTCTGTCAACTAGGTACTCATTGAACCCCTAAGCACTGCTTAGGTAAGGGGGAATATTCAGTTGGATAGGAAATGACACGTCTCTATCTGCAGTGAGCTCAGGTACAACTTAGGGGGGAAAAAAGAAGATGCAGAATACTTAGAGAAAAAGTTGATTACTACAAAGTATGTAAGGTTCAGTAGGAGCTCCAAAAGGGGTAAATTATTCTGCCTTGGAGTCACCAAGGATAGCTTCAAAAAGAGCAGAGTTTTGAGATGGAACTCCAAGATGGGCAGAATTCAAATAACTATATGGTTAACGTTTGCATCATGTTTTCAGATGATGACCTCAGCATTTTCCATTTTACTTCCTTGTCCTCACACTTTCGTGATAGACATAAAGCGAAGATCAATGCCACAATTTCACATATGCAGAAGCTCACAAGGGCTCAGTGACCATCATCAAACAGTCAGAGGGCAACAGGGATGGGATCTCATTGCAGATATGTCTAATTCTATGGTCAGGCAGCTGATTCTTGTTAACTGGGAAATTCTCAAAAAAATTGATTGAAGCAGAGTGAGGAAAATACCTCTTTCCCCAGGAGAAGAGGCCAAGTTTGTATCAAAGTACCAATATGTGGATGAGGGTGAGCAAACCTTCTTCACTGAGAGAAGCCCTAGAACTCAGGGTGACTCAGAGAATGCCTGCAGGCATGGCTGGATGTCAACCAACTGCCCTGAGGGAATAAAGTTAAGGATAATGAATCAGCTTTGAAAAAAAAAAAAAAAGAAAAGAAAGAAAAAAACTTATTTTGTATTGGAGCATAGCAAGTTAACAAACAATGTTGTAATAGTTTTAGGTGAACTGTGAAGGGACTCAGCCAACCATACACATGCAACCATTCTGCCCCAAACACCCCTCCTACCCAGGCTACCACATAACATTGAGCAGAGTCCTCTGTGCTATACAGTAGATCCTTGTTGGTTGTCCATTTTAAATACAGTAGTGTGTGCATGCTTTATCTGCTCTCTCAATACCCTCTTGCGGTGACAAAGCACAGTAGCAGATTTGGCCAAGGCTGCAGCCAGCAGGAGGCAGGCCTCTGGTGGCTCAGCTGGTGAAATATCTGCCTGCAATGCCGGAGATCCAGGTTCAATCCCTGGGTCAGGAAGATCCTCTGGAGAAGGGGATGGCTACCCACTCCAGTACTCTTGCCTGGAAAATCTCATGGACAGAGGAGCCTGGTGGGGTTGCAAAGAGTCAGACATAACTGAGCAACTTTCACCTCACTTAGTTTTTTAGGAAAACCTCAAAAGATTTGGGGACTTTCTAATCCTAGTGATGTATCCCTCACTATAATCAGCATTGGCTTGAACTGACCTTCTCAAGGCCTACATTTCTCATTAGCTAATTGTTTCTGGGCTACATTCTGAGAATCATTTTCTAGTGAAAATGGGGGAGGAAGCACACACTGTGCACAGGTGCTTGCTGGATCTGGTGTATATCAACTCCACTGCAGTCCTGGAAACGCTGTGTGTTAATTTCTCCAGCCTATTGCATGGCCGTTCTTGATTCTGGACTATCTTTGGAAATGGGAAAGTAAGCCTGAGCAGAGGACTAGTGTATTTTAATAATCCATGATGATCTGAGACCTTTACCTGCCTTATCCAGTTTAATGCCCAGAATAACCCTGAGAAGCAGGTGCTCTAATTATCCCCATTTGCACAGATGAGAAAATTAAAGTTCAAGATTTAAATAACTTTCCAATGGTCATTATGACCAGTAAGTGGTAGAGCTCGAATGGAACCCAAGTGAACTGGTTCTTACTCCATCAGACCACAACACACCTTTTCTCATAATACAAAAGGAAAGACAAATGCCTTTTGGAGGAAGACACCTAGAAACTGGAACCCAGGCCAGCATGTTTTGGTTAAATGATGCTAAAATGGAGAATTCACTCCCTTGCTATCAAGATAACCACATGCTTTTATTCCTGGGTTAAAGAAGTAGCCAGTTAGTCTCCTCACTATCCCATTGGCTCTGTAATAAGCCACGTCCAGCTCCCAGGGTAGGATATGCAATCTCTTAAAAAAAATGTGTTTACACATAAATTTTTACGTAGATATATAAATATAGACATGACTATGTTATAGCACATATTTTAAATTATTCTAAATATACATATATATATGTATATAATTAGGATTTTTTTAAACAGGATATTGTGTCAAACAGACTCAAAGATATTGATTAGATAGCCCATTTAGCTCTCATTTTGAAGATGCCCCAAAGTCTGATTCTTCAAGGGAAAAGAAACTATGCTGGCAGTATTGTGCCTGAGTGCAAAGGATTTGTTGAAAAGGGGGCATTTTGTAAATTCTTGGGATTTCTCATTCTTACAAACATTTCAGAGAATTAGATGATCATAAAATAATGTACCAGACAGACCAGTGGTCCAGTCTGGTTTCAGCTGTTTGTTAGCCTCAGGATTCAGGACCTCTTCTTTGTAAAATTAGAATACCTGCCCCTCATAGAGTTGTCATGTGGATTAAATGAGAAAGTTTCCATAAGACCTCATAAAGTATCTAGCCCATTTGGTCATTTAAGTATATTTTGATTGTTGTTTTCAGTTTAAACCTGAAAATGTTTACAATATTTCTAAAAAGATACCTGAGTATGGCTATATATATTATTGATCATTTCCATGTGCCAGACATTTTGCAGACTGCTAGCTTGTCACCAAAATGAAGATAGATGGGGCCCTGTGTCCATAGTGTAGAAAAGGCAAATATAATGACAAAGATCAATCCTAAATTGTAGATAACATTTTCGACTCAGGAGTAGGATGGAATCAGCTAAGTCTTCTCTGGAGAAAAGTGAAACAGGAAAGGAAAATGAGAATACCAGAACATAGGGCCTTCTAGGCAATGCTAAACTCTTGCCTGGAAAAATCCCATGGACGGAAGAGCCTGGTAGTCTGTAGTCCATGGGGTCGCTGAGTCGGACACGACTGAGCGACTTCACTTTGACTTTTCACTTTCATGCATTGGAGAAGGAAATGGCAACCCACTCCAGTGTTCTTGTCTGGAGAATCCCAGAGACAGGGGAGCCTGGTGGGCTGCCGTCTATGGGGTTGCACAGAGTCAGACATGACTGAAGCGACTTAGTAGCAGCAGCAGCAGCAGCAGCAGCAGGCAATGCTAAAACCTGCATGCATATGCTTTATCAACACATGGATCAGAATGTTTCTGATCCTCAGTAATCCAACTTAAAGAGTTTGAGATAAATTTGCACCCCTTATTCCTGGCTGTACTCTCATCTCTTATTATCTTCCCTCTTTTTAAGCCATGCAAATATATGATGGAAAGCCTCAAATACAAGTGGCTAAATATAGTAGACATTTTTTTTCTCTCTTATTCACAAAGCTGTCTTGGCATAGGTTGTTCAAAATAGCAATAACCTTCTATTTTGTCTTCTATAACACATAGTCTTTTATCCCATGGTATCCCATTATGCAATATGGTATCTGTGGCCCCAGCCATCACTTCCCCATTCCAGCCAGAAGAAAGGAAAAATGGGTAGTGAAGGACATCTCACCCTCATTTCAAAAGACATTTTTCAAAAATAACACATCTATGTACAAGGAGGATGATAAATGCAGTATATATTCCAAATGTCCCCATATTTTTTAGATGGGGAACCTGAGGAGCAAAGAAGTTAAATAATATAACCAAAGTCAAATAAACAACAGATGGCAGGGCTCACGTTCAAATCCAAATGATCTAGCTACAAATCACTCTTTCTTAGGCACTAGTTCTACATGCTTTTTCTCTGTACCTCTAAAAATGGTTAAATTTGTGTTAAATTTTGAAGTTTATAATGAATAAGGAACTGATCAGCACAAAAAAACTGGAGAAAAGAGCACCTCTGAGCAGGAAGGATATTAAGTGTGAAAGAAAGAGTGCAAGACTCGATGTGCTCATCTATAAATGGGAACAGTTCACAGAACTGTTCTAAAGAATCAGTGAGACCAACAGTGTAAGAGCACACGTCCCAGAGCCTAGCATGCTGAGACCACTCAATAAAATTGTAGTTAGACCTCAATCATGTCTACAAAAGATTACACAAGAGCCTTGCAGGATCAGCTAACCTTCTGTTAGGGGACAGCATAATTAAGGTCGTGCTAATGATGTAAGTGTTGATTTTACCAAAGCATCAGATGTGGTCTTTTGTAAAAATTCAATTGCAGACTAAATTCCAGTTGTCTTGGAATTGGATTGAAAGGTGGCCGGAGGAGAGCAATATAGGGAACCTCACATCAGCAATGTGTTTTGTAGAAAATTGTTTAAATGGAGGGCAATGATTCTGAACTGTGTTATTACATTAAAAAATCTATATGGATGGCTTAATATGGATCACTTAAAACCACTAAGCCTATATTAAGCATGCTAACCAGAAGACTTCACTTTTCACCACCTCTATCTAACATTAACACACTTGGGCAAATTTATCACATTTACCCTCGGCTTTAGATCCTTTGCTTTTCCTGCAGCTGTCCAAGGCATACATTGGAGCAGAGAATCCTAGAAGTTTAATCTCTCTTAGAGATCAATGTGATCAACTCAGTTATTAAATGTGACCTTACAAGAGTTCCAGAAAGAGTAACCAACTTCCTAAACACCACTCAAAATCATTGAGGTTGAGACAACAGATCAGTCTTTGGATCTTTGAATTATAGGTGACTCAAAAAGTCAACATTGAAAGTGGTTATTTTTGCCATAGTTCAGGGCACTTGCAATGTTTAAACATTAAAGAACCCAAAGAACTTCAAAGACATGAAATCATGAACACCAAGCAGAAAATAATTTTGAGGAACGTATAGTTAAGTTGTCTTCATCTGTATCCCTATAATATTTTAACTATCCCCTTACTTTCCACTTATCCCAATGCAGTAATGCTGCCTCCATATTCATGATGATGACCCTTCCCCTCTGTCCTGGTTATCTTTCATTTGCCTCTGTAGATCTGCTTTCACTGTCTGCCTTTTTCTGTCCTGCTCTGGCGAACTTTTCCTTTGACCTCTGACTTTAAGTTGGGTTCAGCCAATCGAAGGAGCTGGGAGTAGGTGAAAGGGCACATAGAAGGTGAATTCACATCACCATGGTTACCTGCATCCCTCTACTGAAGGCCACATGTCTGTCAGGCTCTTCCCTCCTTACAGCCACGCTCTTCAGGTTTCAGCTGTGCTTCTTCCATTTATCTGTTCATGAGCAGTAAAAACTCCTCTGGGTTACTAGCCTTGGTACACTGCACTGGGCCTCTTTGGCTTCCTTAAATTCAGTGAATTGTCCTTTCCTTAAACTCTCCTAAATTTATACCATGTTATTCCTCCAGGACCCTGGCTGACACAGGTTATAACCTATATTCTTTCTTTAAACAATATGATCTGCCTTTTTTAAAAAATATAAATTTATTTAAATTGGAGGCTAATTACTTTAAAATGTTGAGCAGATGAATGGATAAGAAAGCTGTGGTACATATACACAATGGAGTATTACTCAGCCATTAGAAAGAATACATTTGAATCAGTTCTAATGAGGTGGATGAAACTGGAACCTATTATACAGAGTGAAGTAAGCCAGAAAGAAAAAACACCAATACAGTATGATGTGCCTTTTAAAGTAAGGCATAAATAAAATCTTCAAGTATATTTAAGATTATTTCTCTACATGCAGATTATTTTTTAACAAATAAAATCTCAGTGTATTTATTTGCAGTTTCTGGTACATATTGGTATCCCATACTATTCCCTAAATTAAAATTTATAAATTCTATTAAATTAACCTACATTTTGTCCAAATCTCTTGAACTTGAAACTATGTGGAGATTTTTCCTTAAATTATTTTATATAGTCTTTAAAACATTCCTAAAATAGATATTATGCTCTCTGTTTTAGGAAACTAGGACTTTCATAGGGAGGATAAGTGACTCTTCGAAGTGCGTGGAACTAAGAAAAGTATCAACACCGTGCCATTTAGCAAATATACAACCCACTGCAATGAGTCACAAAGAGTGACTAGCATTGCAGAACTTCATCAGCATTCTTGGAAAGGGTCCTTATTCTCTTCTCTGTAGCGAGAACTCTAAGGGGAATAGAAAGAGCAAAATGCATTCCCTCAACATGCATACACAAAATTCAGAGGAGCAAGCTTTCTTTAACTGCTTTGAATGGTATATATCATTATCATTAGGAGAGGAGAAAAAGTTTCAAGCCAATCCGTGCAGATCTTAGAGAGGTTGATGACTTAGAACGAGTCTAGATTTGAGCTCAGGACACTTGCTAGATGGATGCATTGGGGATTCATTTACATACTTTTGGTTCCCAGTGTACCACCTCTGTATGAGATGTCTATGTTGCCTTCCATTCTGTTAACTCAAGGACAAGGTTTATATTGTATTACTCAATTTGAGTACCTAGCACTCTATACATATAGAGCATCAATAAGTACCATAAGTTTGGGGAGAGGGACAGCTAGCAGACAGGTGTATCTCGCAGACTATCTCAGGTTAATTGCTCCAACTTAAAGATAAACTACCATATGGAAGAATAAACTTTAGGCCTGCTACTCAACTTTGGGATGGAATTTCCCTTTTTAAATAGTGTGCTTAGTCACTCAGTTGCGTCTGGCTCTTTGCAACCCCATGGACTGTAGCTCACCAGGCTCCTCTGTCCGTGGGGATTGTCCAAGCAAGAATACTGGAGTGGGTTTCCCTGCCCTCTTCCAGGGGATCTTTCCAACCCAAGGATTGAACCCAGGTTTCCCACATGGCAGGCAAATTCGTTACCATCTGAGCCACCAGGGAAGCCCCTTTTAAAGTACAGACTGGGATAAAACTCATTAGCTATGATATAAAAATGAAGAACAACATGACTAATAATTTTAAGTGGCATGCAGGTGTTTTAAGTACTCAGCCACTTCAAACTAAGTTATTAGAAAAAAGGAAAATTAGAATCATTCTTTAAAAGGCAAGGAATAGTTTCAAATACTTTATGGGCAAGATTGTTGCTCAGTTCAGTTCAGTTTAGTCGTGTCCAGCTCTTTGCGACCACATGAATTGCAGCACACCAGGCCTTCCTGTCCATCACCAACTCCCAGAGTTCACCCAAACTCACGTCCATTGAGTCAGTGATGCCATCCAGCCATCTCATCCTCTGTCGTCCCATTCTCCTCCTGCCCCCAATCCCTCCCAGCATCAGAGTCTTTTCCAATGAGTCAACTCTTCGCATGAGGTGGCCAAAGTACTGGAGTTTCAGCTTTAGCATCATTCCTTCCAAAGAAATCCCTGAGCTGATCTTTAGAATGGACTGGTTGGATCTCCTTGCAGTCCAAGGGACTCTCAACAGTCTTGTTGCTAGATATGAATAAATCATTCAGTCCTGAATTTAAATCTGATTGATTTTCAAAAAATTCTAACCCTTCTTTACCCCCACCCCATTTCTCTCTCCCTCTCTTTCTCTCACTTTTCCTTTATTTAATATTTAAAACGGGGATGATAATAACAATGTTCCTGTTCCTATAATATTGATTAAATAAGCTAATAAATGCAAAAGTATATAAAGTATAATGCTAAATAAGTGGTAAATAATATTTGTTTCTATTATCATTAAAGGCATCACCATTATCATCATTCAACAAATCATTTAAGTATTAAAGTAGCTATTATTTATTATTACTTTAGTATTAAAGTAGCTATTACTTTAGTATTAAAGTAGCTATTACTTTAGTATTAAAGTAGTGTTTATGAAGAATCTATCATACGCTGGACCTCATACTAGATATTTTCTAGATCACTGCATTAATGCTCAGATCAGCTGTGTAACAAAAGATGGTGCAATGAAGCCAGAGATCATGGCTTTACAGCCAGGAACATTTAGGTTCAGATATGAGATCTGCCACTTATGCTCTATGTGACTTTGGTAAATTGCTTATCATGTTTTTCTGTTTCCGAATGCATTTGTAAAACTGAAACAACCATTATTAACTTGGGGTGATGATATGCAGGGTAATACGAGTGTCTGTTAACACGTGCATGTGTGACTACAGGTATACTGTGTATGTATGTGTGTGTGTTTAGTTTAAGAGCTTAAATCATTTCTTAAATTTTAATTAATCATACTATTAGGACCTTCTTATAATCATAAATGAGATAACTAGACTTGGAGAAATTTCATGATATGCCCATGTTCACATCAAGTTGTAGAGCCAGCATTCAAGGTCTGCTGCTGCTGCTGCTGCTAAGTCGTTTCAGTCATGTCCGACTCTGTGTGATCCCAGAGAGAATCTGTGCTGCCCAGATTCTCCAGGCAAAAACACTGGAGTAGGTTGCCATTTCCTTCTCCAATGCATGAAAGTGAAAAGCAAAGTGAAGTTGCTCAGTCGGGTTGGACTCCTAGCGACCCCATGGACTTCAGCCTACCAGGCTCCTCCATCTATGGGATTTTCCAGGCAAGAGTATGGGAGTAGGGTGCCATTGCCTTCTCCCATCCAAGGTCAAGTGAACTTAAATATCAAGGCTTTTGTTTTCTGCGCTTCACAATAATGGTTCAGACAGTGTCTTTGCAGAGAATTCAATGTGGAATGAAGTTGAAGAAAACCAAATGAATACTCTCTACTTTTTACAAACTTAAATTTCACAAGTCCCAGTCTGTCTTAAAATAAAATTGCTTTATATTGGTTATCTTTTTGAGTCACCTACTGTCCTTGGTCTATCATTATTTTGTGGGACTTCCCCGGGCATAACCTACTTACTTCACCAAAGGGACTGCTGATTTTTGGTAAAGGCTAGCAGACAACAGTATAGATCTACAAAGGGAAATTTATAAACAAATTAATACAGAAATGAAATTCCAGTTTTCCATTTTTAACCTAATTTCCAGGGGGATAAAAAAACAGAAAAATCAGAGCAGAGGGTTTCATAAAATTACAGAGGCCTAGGATTTGCATTGATCTTAATATGTATTGATCCTATATTAAGAACTTTACATATATTAATGCATTTAATCCTCACAAGAACCTAAGAGATAAGTGTAATTCTCATTCCCATCTTCAGTTCAGTTCAGTCCCTCAGTCGTGTCCAACTCTTTGCGACCCCATGGACTGCAGCATGTCAGGCCTCCCTATTCCATCACCAACTCCCGGAGTATACTCAAACCCATGTCCACTGAGTCAGTGATGCCATCCAACTATCTCATCCTCTGTCATCCCCTTCTCCTCCTGCATCAGGGTCTTTCCAAATGAGTCAGCTCTTCGCATAAGGTGGCCAAAGTATAGGAGTTTCAGCTTCAACATCAGTCCTTCCAGTGAACACCCAGGACTGATCTCCTGAGAGAGTCCAAGGGATTCTCAAGAGTCTTCTCCAACACCACAGTTCAAAAGCATCAATTCTTCGGCACTCAGGTTTCTTTATAGTCCAACTCTCACATCCATACATGACTACTGGAATAACCATAGCCTTGACTAGATGGACCTTTGTTGACAGAGTAATGTCTCTGCTTTTTAATATGCTGTCTAGGTTGGTCATAACTTTCCTTCCAAGCAGTAAGCGTCTTTCAACTTCATGGCTGCAATCACCATCTGCAGTGATTTTGGAGCCTCCAAAAATAAAGTCAGCCACTGTTTCCCCATCTATTTCCCATGAAGTGATGGGACCGATTGTCATGATCTTAGTTTTCTGAATGTTAAGCTTTAAACCGACTTTTTCACTCTCTTCTTTCACTTTCATCAAGAGGCTCTTTAGTTCTTCACTTTCTGCCATAAGGGTGGTGTCATCTGCATATCTGAGGTTATTGATATTTCTCCCAGCAATCTTGATTCCAGCTTGTGTTTCTTCCAGCCCAGCGTTTCTCATGATGTATTCTGAATATAAGTTAAATAAGCAGGGTGACAATATATAGCCTTGATGTACTCCTTTTCCTATTTGGAACCAATCTGTTGATCTATGTCCAGTTCTAACTGTTGCTTCCTGACCTGCATACAGGTTTCTTAAGAGGCAGGTCAGGTGGTCTGGTATTCCCATCTCCTGCAGAATTTTCCACAGTTTATTGTGATGCACACAGTCAAAGGCTTTGGCATAGTCAATAAAGCAGAAATAGATATTTTTCTGAAACTTTCTTGCTTTCTTGATGATCCAACAGATGTTGGCATTCTCATCTTAGAGACAAGCCTGTTGACACCTAGAGAGGTATCTTATTCAAGATTATAGATCATATAATATTACCAAACCAAACTCTGATTCATTTGCCCAAAGTGCAACAAAGTCAATCTACTGACAGTGGGTTGTGATGAAGGAAAGTACTGTATTCATTTGCAGGTCGCTTAGAAAGGAGATGCTGGGAGAGATAAGGGGCAAGAGCAGAAGGGACAACCGAGGATGAGATGGCTGGATCATATCACCGACTCAAAAGACATGAGTCTGAGTGAACTCCGGGAGTTGGTGATGGACAGGGAGGCCAGGCGTGCTGTGATTCATGGGGTTGCAAAGAGTCGGACACTACTGAGCAACTGAACTGAAGAAAGGAGAATGGGCAGCTAGCACTCAAATGATCTAAGACTTCTCAGTAACTTTTGGGCAAGCATTTTTAAGTGATAACCCTGGGACTGAGGGACCCAGGATGCACGATAAGCTCATGGATTTTTGTTGTTGTTTTGATTGCTTGGTGGTAAGGTAACAAGCTAATGTTTCAACCATCAGTCTTCTGATTCCAACCAGTCTGAGGTCTTCATGCTTGTGATCAGCATGTAGTCACCATCTTCCACTGGGTGGGTGGTGGGAGGGAGGTCTTGCTTTCTGCAAAGCAACTCAGAGCTATGCATCAGATTGTTACCTATGTTCCTTGAAGAGGGACTAGGAATCCTGTGACTCTTTTGTTCAAGCTATTATTGCTTTTCTTGCTTGAAACTGCTTTTTCTTTGTTTATTCATTTTCTCACTTGTCTAATCATTAGCTGTTTGAGTCTCCACTTTGAAACTTAGGGAAGGCCTGGGAGACTAAATTGTCTCTTATTACAAACAAGAATCTGGGGACGCCAAGGTGTCTGTCACCAGGAAGGCCCTGCAGTATACCGATCTGTTTGAATAGCTGGTAAATGGCAAAGCTAGAACCTAAACTTAGGCAGTTATGCTCTGTATATACTAGCCATTGGGGTAAATTAAGAAAAATAGGTTTATGCACTTTTTATTTCTAACATACTCTTTGCATAATTATAGCTGTCATTATTTCAACTCTGTTTGACTACTATTTGGTAGGTACTTGCTACCTACCAAGAAGCAAAGCACAACGTCACACACCAGAATAGGGAAAATAAAACAGTATTGCTTAAGAATTGGGTAGAGATGGACATATAAACAAAGCAATGAAATTCAGAAGGATCAAAATTCTCAATCCCAGACTTTCCTCATCTTATATACTTTGTACCATTGAAAAAAAATTCTAGTTTGAAAAACTATATTGCTTTCAACTAAAGCAAAAATTGATTGGGAGATTTCTTTCTTTTTTATTTTGGTAAGACAAGTTTGAGTCAAAATCAATATCCAAAAGAGCTCCAAAGAGAAAGAGATGTTCTCTGAGTACAAAATCTGTGAAAGGAGAATTCATTTCAGTGAGAATGGAGTCATTTCTGAGTGCAGCTTTAAGCAATTCAAATTGTAGTTAAGCCTATTCAAAAGAGTATAGGGTTTCAGGAGAACCCAGGAGAGGAGAAAAAAGTCAACGTGAGTCACAGTCTTCTCATGGCCAGGTTCTCAATCCCTTTTCCCCACCAGAGCTGGATCAGTTGATTTCCAAACTGCAAGATACAAATAATTTCTCCACTCACCCTCTCATAGCCTCACTTTTGGTAGCTGGGACCTAATTAGGTTGTATTCTAACACTGGGACTCAAAAACAAAACAACAACAACAACAACAAAAAAAACCCTAGCCTTTGCTGCCGCTGCTTTTTTTTTTTTTTTTTTTTTTTAATTTATTTGGCTGTGCTGGTTCCCAGTTGCAGCACTAGGGGTCCTCAATCCTCGGGGCAGCATGCAGCATCCCTAGTTAAGGCACGTAGACTCTTCAGTTTCTGTATGTGGGCTCCTTTAGGTGCAGCTCATGGAATCTTTAATTGTAGCATGTGGGATCTTCAGTTGTGGCATGCAGATTCTTAGTTACAACATGTGGGATTTAGTTCCCCAACCAGAGATAAACCTGGGCCTCTTGCTTTGAGAGCATGGAGTCTAGATTTCGCCTAGACCACCGGGAAAGGCCCTAAAGACCCTGGCTTTTGCTTCTCATGAGCTTTACCCCTCTTTTTGCATCCCCTAGTTCTAATACCTGATTAATGTCTGAAACATTTTTGTCAATCACTTAATGTCTTTATCATTCTGGAGTAGTGCTAGATACTACTCCTAATGGTGTATCCTCGCAGGTACCACAGTCTCGGTTATTCATTCTGGGATTAATTTGTCTATTCATCATCCATTTGATTAAACCACAGGAATGAAATAAAATATAGACCCATTCTCCTAAGAGCTCAAAGTCATGTTGGCAAGATAGACCAGTCCCAGGAGCAATTTGAGGAATTCATAGTTACATGATAGAGGGCTGTGTAGAGAGCCAGAAGATCATAGAGCAGGGATGCCTGATTCTGTCCTGGGGTTTAGAGAAGACATGTTGTAGAGCGGCGCTCTTGGGCTAGATTTTGGAAAACTGGTGGAAATCTTATGAGCAAGAGCAGGAACAAAGCAAATTTCATGTGGAGCGACAGTGTATGGAAAGTGTGTTAGCCGCTCAGTCGTGTTCAAATCTTTGCAGCTGCATGGACTATGTAGTCTACCAGGCTCCTTTGCCCATGGGATTCTCCAGGCAAGAATGTTGGAGTGAGTTGTCATTCCACTCTCCAGGGGATCTTCCTAACCCAGGGATTGAACCTGCATCCCCTTTATTGCAGGCAAATTCTTTACCATCTGAACCACCATGCAAGGAAGCTCTAGTGTATGGAAAAGCATGGAAGTGGTAAGAAATTTGACACGCTCAAGGCAAATAGACTTCTGTTGTGGACTAAAAGAAACTTTAAGAGGAGAGGCTAATATAAATCTTTAGAAAGGAGACTAGATTTAGTCAGGGACCAAATTCTGGAGAACTCCATCTTGAGATATGAATTTTGGAAACTTATTTCAAAGTCACAGGACAAACTTAGCTGAGGAACACATGGTCATAGCTTGTATCAGGATTCTGCTTCTCCAAATCCCACTGTCATGGCAAGAGACCTGAGTACACAAGAAGAATTAGGCAGAAGTGACCTTTAGTATTGGCTGTCTCTTTCATTAACTATGCAAGCTTAACGCACTATCTTAGCCTTCTAAGACCCAGTTTCATCAGTTGTCAAATTTGAAAATCTTCAGCCTCCCAGGCTTGCTATTGTAAAGTTAGTTAGCATTAGTGTAAGTTGCTCAGTTGTGTTCGACTCTTCACGAAATAGTAGAATAGAGTCTGCTACTTCACGTAGCCCACCAGGCTCCTCTGTGCATGGAATTCTTCAGGCAAGAATACTGGAGTAGGTTGCCAGTCCCTTCTCCAGAGGATCTTTCTGGCTCACGGATCCTGACCTCCTGCACTGCAGGCACATTCTTTACCATCTGAGCCACCAAAGTAGTAAACTTAATTATTTTAGAATTTGAATTTTCAATGCCTTATATTGATCTGTTTATTCAGTTAAACAATATAGTAAGGACCTGTGATGGTTGCTTTTGTATGTTAGCTGGACCCACCTAAGGGATGTCTAGATAGCTGATACAACATTATTTCTGAGTGTGTCTGAGGGTGTTCCTGGAAGGGATTAGCATGTGAATCAGTAGACTGAGTAAAGAAGATTGCCTTCACCAATGTGGGTGGGCATCAGCCAATCCACTGAAGAAGTGGATATTAATAGAACAAATTAATAGAACAAAAAGGTGGAAGAAGGGTGCATTTTCTCTCTGAGCTGAGACATCAATTTTTTTCTACCTTTGGATATTTGTGCTCCTGGTTCTCAGGCTTTTGGGCGTGGACTTGATTATACTAGTCTTTCCTGATTCTTGAGCTTGCAGATGGCAGATTGTGGGGCTTCTTAGCCTTCATGACTACCAGGCAAGTCCTATCGTGTGTGTGTGTGTGTGTGTGTGTCTGTGTGCATGTGTGTGTCTGTGTGTGTGTGTCTCTGTGTGTGTGTGTCTGTGTGTGTGTGTGTGTGTGTCTTCCCAGCTGACACAGTGGTAAAGAATCTACCTGCCGATGCAGGAGACATTCTTTTAATGCCCAGGTCGGGAAGATCCCCTGGAGTAGGAAATAGCAACCCGCTCCAGTATACTTGCCTGGAAAGCTCCATGCACAGAGGAGCCTGGTGGGCTACAAGTCCATGGGGTGGCAAAGAGTCAGACGTGACTGAGCGAATGTGCATGCGCATATTAGTATATGATATTATTAATGTTTTAATATATGATATCATAGATACAATATTAATGTTTTAATATATCATTATTAATATATGCTATTATTATATTGGTTCTATTTCTCTGGAGAACCCTGACGAATCTAGCATCTACCCTGTGCCAGCTACTATTCTAGAGGGTACAGCAGGGAACAACAAGAAGTCTCTGTCCTCGTGGGCTGTTATCCCTGAAGTTACTAGCACATAGCAGGTACCTAAGGAATATGTGACAAATTAATGAATATGCATTATCAAGTTCCCTCATCATTCAGATTCAGAAGTATCCCTTTGTCCATATAAAATAAGGACAGAGTAGCCCCCTTAAGCAGTTTGCTCTGATCTGAGCATTATGTTTTGCTTTGACAACGAGGGAGGGACCCACGCATGTGCTCTAATATCATGAGCTATCTTTGCACTCTTGCTTTGGCATAAACAGGGTAGTCTGAAGGCTTTGCAAACATTTTCAGAGAGCTAGTTTTAACTGTTATTCAACCTTCTTTAATGTTTTCTAGTGTTTTAATTCTTTAAAATCATTGCAGGTTTTTTTTTTTTTTTTGGCTTACCTTTTAACCACCTGTCTTTTCCACTGAAAGTTTTCATGAAAGCAGGTATGATGTCTGTCTTATTATCCATTGTATTCCTAGTGCAGTATCTGCCTCATGGTAGTTTCTCAATACATGCTTTCTGAATCTAAGTGCTTGTTGCCTCTGCTCCCCGGTACAAGTTAGCTGAAAGCCGCTGTTACAGAAGACATTTAAGCAGCAGATACGTGATAGGATTAGATGGCTTTAAAACTCCCTTCCCACCATGAATGCTCTGATTTTAAATTGTCAGCCTCTAAAAAGGCTTCTTTACCTTTGAGAGCAATGCCATTGTTCTAGATAGTTAGGAGATGGGGTGCAATTCCCTATAGTCATTTGCCTACATAAAGTGGAATTTGGACAAGGGAAAAAGCAATGGTTAGGTGGTAAATAGCAATATTAGTAATGCTAAGCCACCTTCTAGGTTCCTGCATTAAATCAAATTGGTATAGTTTATATGGAAAGTCTATCTACTATGCTTAACTACTTGTAAGCTGTTAATATTTGCATATCACCATTGAATATAGACTCTAGTAAGGTCATTTAACAATTACGGGGCAGAAAGTTTCCATTTTGCTAATCACTTACAACTCTAATTTCACACTACATAAGTCCTTTTACTCTGGTCCACAGCCCTTCAAAATTCCATTCTAAAAATCCACAGGAAAACATCTGTTCACAATGGGCTACAAAGAACAGCCACTGACTCTCTGCTAAAGTCAGAAAGTTAAGGCCAAAGTAAAACTTTGTTTGCACCATTTTTCTACTTTTCACCTCTGTCTACCAGGACCTGACTGTTCTTTCCCTCCTCAGCTATCTACATGCTCAATCGCCCAATCCTGTCTGATGCTTTGTGACCCTGTGGACTGTAGCTCACCAGGCTCCTCTGTCCATGAGGTCCTCCAGACAAGAATACCAAAGTGGATTACCATGCCCTTCTCCAGGGGATCTTCATGAACCCGGGATCAAACCCTGGTATCCTATGTCTTCTGCATCGGCGGGCGGGTTCTTTACTACTAGTGCCACCTATCAGCTATCCGCTACTTGCCAGTTCCAAGTTTTCTTTCATTCTGTCTTCTGATGACTTCTTCCCTGCTATTATATCTCAGTCTTTTTCTTTTTGTTCTCGATTATGCCCATCA
This sequence comes from Ovis aries, assembly GCF_016772045.2. Classification (NCBI taxonomy): domain Eukaryota; kingdom Metazoa; phylum Chordata; class Mammalia; order Artiodactyla; family Bovidae; genus Ovis; species Ovis aries. The sequence goes on from NC_056074.1 coordinate 13,106,627, forward strand.
ACTCCAGCTCCAGGTCTCCCCGCAGCCCCTGGTGCAAGTAGTCAATTGGAAACAAATCTCTAGCTATGACACTCACCACCACCACCACCACCACTTAAATTCCTCCAGTTCAAACCATGAATAAGAATCTTCACAGACTTCCAACCGATTGAATGCCCGATGGTCTTCCCCATAGGGAGAAAAACTTCACAGAGTAGGAGAGATCCAGAGGGCGTGGGCTCCTTCATGACACTGTGTCCATTTAACAGATAAAAGCAAGTTGAGTCTCCTTTCCAAACACTTAAAGGTCTCATAAATTATGCAAACTCTCCCTTCAGCATTAGCCAAAAAATTTGAATGCTGCCTATTTTCTAGATGGGAAGCTTTGATACCATTTCTTTTTATAGAAGATGTGATGACATGGCAAAGAAAAAGCTAAGTCAAGGAAATCAGACTAGTAAATCTGACCATAAAGTCAATAAGCATCCCACTTTTATAGCATTAAAACAAAATAAAACAGCCTTGCACCCTGGTCTCACTCTGACATTCTGCCTCACTGATTTCATTTTCTTGGTTTTATTCACTGTCCTAAGGCAGGGTCAGGGAAAGCCGGTTCATCTGTTTCCTATTAAAGTCCATTTGTTTGTAGCTGCCGCATGCTTCTGATTCCACAGTAATATTCTAATATAATCTGATTTTTCAAATATATATGAATATTATCACTTACCAATGAAATATGGATTATGAGCAGGCTATCACACTAAGGCAAAGAGTCTCATCCTTTCTTTCCTGCTGCCCTCTGAATTTTTGAGGTTTTTATACATTTTTGGCATGTGGGCTAATTTCCTCCAGATCACAACACTGGTTGTTGGTATCAGAGCATTAGTTGAATTCTGAGCTCATGCTGGTACTGAAGAGGGTCCCTTTAATGAGGAATGGAAGCCAGATATAGAAGGGGTTTCAGGACCAAGATCACGACACTGACAATTAGATGGAAATACAAAAAGCAATAAGAAAAGCATTTTCTGGTAGTTTTCAAAACATGGCTGTGATAGTCATTCTCTTCCTAGACACCGATTCATGGCCAGCTGTGACAAATATTTACTACTCCCTTCTCAGTCTAACTTCAAAAATCTCTTTCACCAAGAGCAGATATCCTGTCTATAGTAAAGTAAGTCAAGTCGCTCAGTTATGTCCGACTCTTTGCGACCCCGCGGACTGTAGCCTACCAGGCTCCTCAATCCACGGAATTCTCCAAGCAAGAATACTGGAGTGGGTTGCCTTTTCCTTCTCCAGGGATAACTCCATATCAAATCTCTCCTTTTCTTCATTCATTTGATTAAACCCTTGTTTTTAAACCCATTCATTACCTAGGAGCCTCTCATTCACAAGAATAAACTTCTCAAAAACATCCTTCATCTCTCTAAATTCACTGCCCACCTAGTTCCATGGTCTTTGGCTTGTGATTGGATTTCACCCACAGGGCACAGCAACCGGACACTGGAGGAAGGAGACGGAGTTTGCTGCTGCCTGTGGGGCTGCTGGCAGCGGTCTGATTACTTCAGCTCGGCTTCTGTTGGCATCTCTCTCCCTACAGCCCTTTCCTCACCTGGTTCTGTAAGAGATGACATTGTTCATCCTTCAGTGCAGAGTGGTAATTGGTCCTACTGTTTTCAGCCCTGGGTACTTCCTTATCCCTTGTAATTTTCTTATACCTGTTAGGTAGTTCGAATAGGAAAAAGGAGTCCAGAATGGCAGTAGTTAAAAGACACAGAAGGGAAAAGCCCGCGAAAATAGAACAAAGGTAGGTCTGAGGACAAGAGTGAGGACCTTAAGTAAAACAGATAGCACTCCTGGCTACCCCAATTCACACAGGGCAGTCCCAGGGGGAGGAGAAAAAAACATATGAAAAGAGCCAAAACTGGGCTGGGGCCTCTCTTATCTTCGTGACTTTTGGGTTGGCATGCCCTCACGCCTCGAGAATGTATTTTCCTTTACTTTCTAAATGAAAATGAGCTGTAAAACGGAGCTGTAACACTGGTCCATCTGAGGGGTGTGACACTGGTTCTTCCGAGGGCTATAACACTGGTCTGTCGCTTCAAATTTTTGTTGCAACAAGACAGAACTGAGGATATTACAAACTTGCGCAGCATAACCCTTCCTCTATCTTTATGCCCATATTTCTTTGTTAAACCCTTTTCACATAACCCTCATGTATGTCATGCATTTCCTAGTTGATCATGGTTGATATAGTTCTTCTTTGAATTCAGGATCGTATGACCTTACTGATAGTCCTTCTGCCTCAACTTCCGTATTCTTGCACCCCTTTCATTCCAATCACCTTACTTGACATTCCCTCCTGGTCTTCCAATTAGGACTCAGCACTCCCAAATATCCCAGTTCATCAAAAATCATAGATACTTTAAGTATTTCCAACACCTACCCATTACTCAACCACCCCAAATCCCTAACTTGCTCTACCTTATTTTTCTTTTTAATCTGTAGCACATGCTATGTTCTGACATACGATATAATTTAATTATTTATAACTATGATTTCTTTCCTGTATCCCAACACTAAACACTCAACTCTACAGGGTATGGATCTTTGTCTTCTGATCACAGATCTATCTCAAATTGTACCTGACATATTGTAAGTGTTCACTGTATTGAATAAATAAGGTTTCAGCTTAGAAATATTTACTTCAAGTCTTCCTAAATCCTTCTCCTTTACTTATTCTCTGCTCTCCTCCATCCAGCCTAAATGACCTCCCCATGAACTTGCTTAAGTATCATGTACTTCTGCCATCATAAAATTTACCAGACTCTATTGCACTTGCCTATTTATTTCTCACATGAGGTTGTAAGATCTGTGAAGGCAGAAATCATGTGTCTTTTTCACAAAGCCTAACTTAAGTCCTCAATATATTTTTGATGAATAATAGGTGGATGAATAAACAAATGAAAGGCTGAATAATACTCACACTCTACTCTTATAGCATATAATGTCAATAATCCATTTAACTAACTGTTCTGGTTAGAGTGCTGTGGGAAATACAAAGAGTGTCCCCACTTTGGTTTTCTAAAGCAGGGGGATTAACAGTGGTGTTCAAAGAAGTTTTATCAAAGGAGGTAATACTTGAGCAGACACTGGAGGACAGTCAGGACTTATGAAGGCAAGTTTGGGGTTAGGGAGAGAGAGTCCCAGAGAGTGGCAAAAGCCCTTGCAAATTGAGTGGCACTCAGATAAGAGAAGCAATGTGGCAATGGGGCACAGGGGCATCCCAGCCAGAATCAGAAGTGAGGCTGCAGAGGAAGAATGGTAGTAGTTTACAGAAGGCTCTGCAGGGTTTTAGACTTTATCTTAAAAATTAAAAGGAAGATGGGAGATTTAAAATAAAAAGAAATAATCTTTACTGTCAAAATAAATCACAACCTCCTTAATTTTATAAATTCGCAAAGGATTTCTTGCTTCATAATCCTACAGAAATTTGAATTTTACTCACTTGTGTCCCCCAAAAAAAGAAAAAAAGAACGATGTCAATTAAACCAATTATGATAACCATTTCACATACATATAAATAAGAAAATCAAACCATTGTACTCTGTGCTTTAAACTTATGTAGTGATCCATGCTAATCATTTTTTAAAAAAACCGGGACAATGATAAATTGTTCACTAATTTAAAAAAAGATAAATACTGTCCCCATATGCAGGAAACTCCTTTGCTTCTCTCTCATACAGACACTGCTTTTGTCAGTCTGAGAGGTTTTATGTTTTGCTTTCTCTTTATGCTGTTCTTATCAGCGTCTTTTTTTTTTTTTTTCCTTCTTCTTCAGTTGTACATCCCCACACGCATGCCTCTCATCATTCTATTTCCTCTGCCTGGAATTCTGTGTCTTCAAGGTATTTTTCTCACAGAACGTCTTTGCTCACTTATCATGACTGGATTCTTTTGCAAAGTCTTCCCCACATTGAAGGACACCATCAGCTGCGCTGTCTCCTGTGATCTGGCAGCATGTTTCTGTCACACCTAAGGACAATAGAATGGAAGTTATATGGAGACATGTCGGTAGGTTTAAGTGAAGACTAATACCACCCTGGGATATTCAGTGTGCTTATCACATAGTTCAGCTCAGTTCAGTCGCTCAGTCGTGTCCGACTCTTTGTGACCCCATGAATCGCAGCACACGGGGCCTCCCTGTCCATCACCAACTCCTGGAGTTCACTCAGACTCACGTCCATCGAGTCAGTGATGCCACCCAGCCATCTCATCCTTGGTCGCCCCCTTCTCCTCCTGCCCCCAATCCCTCCCAGCATCAGAGTCTTTTCCAGTGAGTCAACACTTCGCATGAGGTGGCCAAAGTACTGGAGTTTCAGCTTTAGCAACATTCATTCCAAAGAAATCCCGGGACTGATCTCCTTCAGAATGGACTGGTTGGAACTCCTTGTAGTCCAAGGGACTCTCAAGAGTCTTCTCCAACACCATAGTTCAAAAGCATCAATTCTTTGGCGCTCAGCCTTCTTCACAGTCCAACTCTCACATCCATATGTGACTACTGGAAAAACCATAGCCTTGACAAGATGGACCTTTGTTGGCAAAATAGTGTCTCTGTTTTTTAATATGCTGTCTAGGTTGGTCATAACTTTCCATCCAAGGGGTAAGCATCTTTTAGCTTCATGGCTGTAATCACCATCTGCAGTGGTTTTGGAGCCCAGAAAAATAAGGTCTGACGCTGTTTCCACTGTGTCACATGGTAGATGGTAAATAAAAGAGTGAAACATGAGATGCACCAGGTGTGATCAGGGGAAGACATTGAATGTCTGGGATAAGGTAAGTACCCACAATCATCAGGAGATTCAGACAGCCCAGAAATCACTTAGGATGTCTTGGGGAAGAAATGAATAGTAAGCTTCTCTTTCATGCTCAGGTTGACAATTTTCTCCCCAAATACATGGGCAAAATGATAGGATACCAAAAGAGGAACTCCCCAGGTCATTAGGTGCTCAGTATGTTACTGGAGATCAGTGGAGAAATAACTCCAGAAAGAATGAAGTGATGGAGCCAAAGCAAAAACAATACCCAGTTGTGGATGTGACTAGTGATAGAAGCAAGGTCCAATGCTGTAAAGAGCAATATTGCATAGGAACCTGGAATGTCAGGTCCATGAATCAAGGCAAATTGGAAGTGGTCAAACAAGAGATGGCAAGGGTGAATGTCAACATTCTAGGAATCAGCGAACTAAAATGGACTGGAATGGGTGAATTTAACTCAGATGACCATTATATCTACTACTGCGGGCAGGAATCCCTCAGAAGAAATGGAGTAGCCATCATGGTCAACAGAAGAGTCTGAAATGCAGTACTTGGATGCAATCTCAAAAATGACAGAATGATCTCTGTTCGTCTCCAAGGCAAACCATTCAATATCACAGTTATCCAAGTCTATACCCCAACCAGTAAGGCTGAAGAAGCTGAAATTGAATGGTTTTATGAAGACCTACAAGATCTTTTAGAACTAACACCCAAAAAAGATGTCCTTTTCATTATAGGGGACTGGAATGCAAAAGTAGGAAGTCAAGAAACACCTGGAGTAACAGGCAAATTTGCCCTGGACTGTGGAATGAAGCAGGGCAAAGGCTAATAGAGTTTTGCCAAGAAAATGCACTGGTCATAGCAAACACCCTCTTCCAACAACACAAGAGAAGACTCTACACATGGACATCACCAGATGGTCAACACCGAAATCAGACTGATTATATTCTTTGCAGCCAAAATGGAGAAGCTCTATACAGTCAACAAAAACAAGACCGGGAGCTGACTGTGGCTCAGATCATGAACTCCTTATTGCCAAATTCAGACTTCGATTGAAGAAAGTAGGGAAAACCGCTAGACCATTCAGGTATGACCTAAATCTAATCCCTTATGATTATACAGTGGAAGTGAGACATAGATTTAAGGGCCTAGATCTGATAGATAGAGTGCCTGATGAACTATGGAATGAGGTTCATGACATTGTACAGGAGACAGGGATCAAGACAATTCTCATGGAAAAGAAATGCAAAAAAGCAAAATGGCTGTCTGGGGAGGCCTTACAAATACCTGTGAAAAGAAGAGAGGTGAAAAGCAAAGGAGAAAAGGAAAGATATAGCATCTCAATGCAGAGTTCCAAAGAATAGCAAGAAGAGATAAGAAAGCCTTCTTCAGCAATCAGTGCAAGGAAATAGAGGAAAACAACAGAATGGGAAAGACTAGAGATCTCTTCAAGAAAATTAAAGATACCAAGGGAACATTTCATGCAAAGATGGGCTCAATAAAGGACAGAAATGGTATGGACATAACAGAGGCAGAGATATTAAGAAGAGGTGGCAAGAATACACGGAAGAACTGTACAAAAAAGATCTTCACGACCAAGAGAATCATGATGATGTGATCACTAATCTAGAGCCAGACATCCTGGAATGTGAAGTTAAGTGAGCCTTAGAACGCATCACTACGAACAAAGCTAGTGGAGGTGATGGAATTCCAGTTGAGCTGTTTCAAATCCTGAAAGATGATGCTGTCAAAGTGCTCCACTCAATATGCCAGCAAGTTTGGAAAACTCAGCAGTGGACACAGGACTGGAAAAGGTCAGTTTTCATTCCAATCCCAAAGAAAGGCAATGCCAAAGAATGCTTAAACTACCACACAATTGCACTCATCTCACATGCTAGTAAAGTAATGCTCAAAATTCTCCAAGCCAGGCTTCAGCAATATGAGAACTGTGAACTCCCTGATGTTCAAGCTGGTTTTAGAAAAGGCAGAGGAACCAGAGATCAAATTGCCAACATCCGCTGGATCATGGAAAAAGCAAGAGAGTTCCAGAAAAATATCTATTTCTGTTTTATTGACTATGCCAAAGCCTTTGACTGTGTGGATCACAATATACTGTGGAAAATACTGAAAGAGATGGGAATACCAGACCACCTAACCTGCCTCTTGAGAAATCTCTATGCAGGTCAGGAAGCAACAGTTAGAACTGGAGATGGAACAACAGACTGGTTCCAAATAGGAAAAGGAGTACGTCAAGGCTGTTTATTGTCACCCTGCTTATTTAACTTCTATGCAGAGTACATCATGAGAAATGCTGGACTGGAAGAAATACAAGCTGGAATCAAGGTTGCCAGGAGAAATATCAATAACCTCAGATATGCAGATGACACCACCCTTATGGCAGAAAGTGAAGAGGAACTAAAAAGCCTCTTGATGAAAGTGAAAGAGGAGAGTGAAAAAGTTGGCTTAAAGCTCAACATTCAGAAAACGAAGATCATGGCATCTGGTCCCATCACTTCATGGGAAATAGATGGGGAAACAGTAGAAACAGTGTCAGACTTTATTTTGGGGGGCTGCAAAATCACTGTAGGTGGTGACTGCAGCCATGAAATTAGAAGACGCTTAGTCCTTGGAAGAAAAGTTATGACCAACCTAGATAGTATATTCAAAAGCAGAGACATTACTTTGCCGACTAAGGTCCGTCTAGTCAAGGCTATGGTTTTTCCTGTGGCCATGTATGGATGTGAGAGTTGGACTGTGAAGAAGGCTGAGCGCCGAAGAATCGATGCTTTTGAACTGTGGTGTTGGAGAAGACTCTTGAGAGTCCCTTGGACTGCAAGGAGATCCAACCAGTCCATTCTAAAGGAGATCAGCCCTGGGTGTTCTTTGGAAGGACTGATGTTGAAGCTGAAACTCCAGTACTTTGGCCACCTCATGCGAAGAGTTGACTCATTGGAAAACACTCTGATGCTGGGAGGGATTGGGGGCAGGAGGAGAAGGGAACGACAGAGGATGAGATGGCTGGATGGCATCACGGACTCGATGGACATGAGTGTGAGTGAACTCCAGGAGTTGGTGATGGACAGGGAGGCCTGGTGTGCTGCGATTCACGGAGTCGCAAAGAGTCAGACACGACTGAGCTACTGAACTGAACTGAATACGTGGGCAGAGGTAGAATCTGGAAGCAGGAGAGACAGTTGGGAGTGAGTGAACCCTATTTTATCTTTATTTTATTTTGAAAAATGCCTTTAAGATCTCTTAAGACTACACAGTTTTCAATAAAATCAATACAGAAATCAAAAGAACATTGAACAATAGAAGCGATGATAGTCGAAGAAGTGCATATTGAGTAGGGTATGAGAAAATTAAGATGTGGAAAAATATATGTATGCAAGTTTCATCCAATATGAAGATCCTAGGATAAAAATAAATGAAAGGTAAATTATCTCACAAAGGCTCCACGGGGAGTCTAATGCGTTTGAGCTTTGGGGATGACTGTGTCTCTTGGGGGAAGAAAATGTAAAGAAGAAAAAGGGAAATGAAAACACATATATTTGACTTACCCTTCACTTGCTGACTCAGTTTTCAATCATTGTTGACTTAAAACACCATTTCTTGATTGCAGTTTAATGGAGAAAGAGAACATTTAGATTCCAAAACATTTACTGAATGTGGGTGCACCAAGCCTCATGCTGGAGGCTTTCTAATTCATTATAATCTAATCTGTACAATGGCACAGTATGCATGTGTGTGTGGGGGGGGCGGGGGCAGGGGGGTGCTGGATATTATCAGCCCTATTATTCCTGTAAGGGAACTTTCGGTTCAGTTGCTCAGTTGTGGCTGACTCTTTGTAACCCCATGGGCTGCAGCACGCCAAGCTTCCCTGTCCATCGCCAACTCCCAGAGCTTGCTCAAACTCATGTCCATCAAGTTGGTGATACTGTCCAACCATCTCATCCTCTGTTGTCCCCTTCTCCTCCTGCCTGCAGTCTTTCTCAGCATCTGGGTCTTTTCCGATGAGTCAGTTCTTCACATCAGGTGGCCAAAGTATTGGAGATTATATAGAAAGAATTGGAATTTAAATTCAGGTTTACTTCAGAGTCTGTGCTCTTAACAATTTTATTGTTTCTTGTTATTTTATGTGATCTGACATGCAGAGTTTTCATGGGGAGAAGGGATTAACATAGTTTTTTCGCAAGTAATTACAGCTTAATAAATAGCTGTTATTAGTATTACTGTTTTCATATTTTTATTGACTTTCTCTGTATAGACACATACACACTCACATATATATGTATATATACACATATATATTAATATGTACACACACATAATCTGTATGTATGCACGTATCTATGATATTACACAAAAGCTAGAGGGAAACTTAATATGTAAGAAAGCCTAGAATACTGTATTTTTTTTTGTTACTTTTAAAATTATTATTATAATTGCTTCCAGAATGTCTTCAGTAGAACACTCATCTCTTCAGATCCAAAAAATTAAAAAAAATGTTTCATGATATGCACTTTAGCATATTAAATGTTCTATGAAGTCCTGCAGGAAGAAAAGCCATTTAATTATTCAGCCTAGGATTTTGTGTGAGGTCTTCAGCCTGACAGCTGCTGATAACCTGAATATTATCAGTTCCTCCCATCCTCAATCAGCTGAGGCTTATCTGCATGCAGGGCACTGCTGTGCTTTTCACTGAGAGTGTAACGTGGAGACCAAAGGCCAGTCCTGAAATCTGTGTTTCTCTTTCTGGGAGATATACTTTGAAAGTATGTTGTGTATCAGATGGTTTCCCGAAGAGCAGTTAGGTAGAGTAAAGGCAATGGCATTGGCTCTCCTGTAGAATATCTGGCTTCCACTCTGCTGGCTTTGAAACGGGACAGTTCTCTGTAGGGAAAGAGCACTTGGCCTCTACCCTGGGTCTTGTCATGATTATCTCTGTGACCTGTGGTGACATACTCAACCTCTGTGAACCAAATCCTGACATGATGCAGAGTTGTTAGAGGGATTAATCAAGACACTGAAAAATGTTCTTAGCACATGTTGCATGCATGGCAGCTCTGCAGATAATTTCAGACTCCTTCCCCTCCCTACTGAAGGATATTTCTGAATAAGCTGCAAGAACAAGTAGAGAGACGCAGAAAGATTTGTCACCTACCTCATACATGTATGAAAAGAGAGCTCAAATTTTCAAATGTTTTGATTTACATCTGGCTCTGTCATAATGGTCAGCATTATGATACATCCTGACCTATGACTGAGCTAAGCAATTGCAAAGAAACCGGGTCTTCTAAAGGAAGAAAATAAAGCCATACCTAAGAAACACAGCACGTGGTCCAGAATTTATATTTACATATGTCCTTCTGTTTACCTCTGGATTCCACTAGTGACCTAATCTCCACCCCAACGTTGGTTTGCTTTTAAATGAACTGTTTGCTTCTGAGTTAATTGAATAATACCATTACTCATGTGTCAAGTGGTTACACACAGAAATCTAAAGTCTTGGCAGAGGCATGAACTACTTCTGATGCATTTGAACAGTAGTCACCTCTTGTGAGCACCTACTATGTGCCACCACTAAAGTAGGACCTTTAAGTAAAACTGATCATCACATCCTCATAATTGCCTTTGTAGAGGATGAAACTAAAGCTGAGAAAGGTCAAGTAGCTTGACCAAGAATACACAGGCTTAAGTTTAATTTTTAGGCGGTGTTATTTTCAAACTTTGAAAATAAAAGATGATGGTGAAGCTACAGGCTATGTCTCTGTCACCAGAATGGATGTGGCCTTTAAAGGCGGAGGTTTCATCCTAATCATTTTTCAACGTCCATTGCTTATTATTCAACTTAACACAGAGTGAAGGTGAAGTCGCTCAGTCGTGTCCGACTCTTTGCAACCCCGTGGACTATAGCCTACCAGGTCTTCCGTCCATGGGATTCTCCAGGCAAGAATACTGGAGTGGGTTGCCATTTCCTTCTCCAGGGGATCTTCCCGACCCAGGGATCGAACCCAGGTCTCCCGCATTGGAGGCAGACGCTTTAACCTCTGAGCCACCCAATACATGGTAGGCAGCTTGGACAGCAACTGGATGACAACATCTCAGGGCAAATATTAGCACTTTGCCTACCTTCTCTTACTTAGAACTAAAAAGAATAATGCACTTCAGAAATACCATACATATAACAAATAAGGGAGGGGGGGACAGCAGCACGTTCATAGCAATCTATACAGACCCTAAACTCTCATCTCCAAATCAAGGAATTCAGTTCTCATTCTAAAATTTCAGTTTGCTTTGACTTGTCTGTCAGAGACAATATTCACAGACTACCATCAGGAAGCACTAAAAGTATTTTCTTGCCCTCTTTCCCACCCATATATTTAGAGTTGTATATCCACCAATGATGAACAGTTGACTTTACCCAATATGGTCATGGAGGAAGGTATTTCCTCCTTGACCTTTACTTCCTTCTGAAGTTAACTTATCATCTTGTAACCCTTCCTTTAGCAACCAGGAAAGAGCACAAAAACATTTATGAACTCAGAGGAAGGCAATGGGGGAGTTCAGAGAGAGCCTTTAAACTATAGCAAGATCTTTGAGTTTCACACTGAGCAGTGAAAAGAAATTGGAGGGGTTTGAATAAAGGTATGGCATGGCATGGCTTACCTTTCACAAGGACTATAGAGTCACTTTATGGAAGATGGACTTTAGAGCAACAGAAACAGTAGGGTACTCCATGGAAAACTACTACAAAGCTCGGCAAGAGACAGTGCTGGCTCACCAGATTCCAAAGTGGTAGAAGCAGAGGCGGGGGGATGGGGCCCTTTCCACTCTTCTCTACGTTTTAGGGCTTTGGAAAGGTACATGTAACCACTTCCTTTTTATAGCCTTACTGTAGGGTTCTGTAGGGGCAATAAACCCCAAATGTACTTAAACTTTTAAATTGAGGGTAGATAGGAAAAGCAGAACATCATTAGAAAACCCAGTATTTGGAAATGATTTGCCCACTACAATAGTATGATCACTGAAAGCAGGTGACTTGCTTGCTGTGTTTTTATTGTTTCTCCAGAGCTTGGCATAAGGTAGACATTCAACAGATATTTGCTAAATGAAGGGCAAAATGACTCAGAATGTCATGAAAAAACAAACAGTTTATCAACAGAAAAGATATATAGTCTAAATTAACTTCAGCTCTCTTGGCTTCTGGCTGGAGCAAACCCATGGATTGTAGCCCACCAGGCTCCTCTGTCCATGAAAGTTTCCAGGCAAGAACACTGGGATGGGTTGCCATTTCCTACTCCAGGACTATACAGTGGGTTCTCATTGCTGTTGTTCCATACTGTTGTACAGCTCATTCGGTCGTATCAAAGGTCAGATTAAATTGGTTGTGAATAAGAAAGAAATTTCTGAAATTCATGGGTCTAGGATGTCTGCTTATTGAAGAAACATGGCAAAGCGGAGTGGTGGCCATCTGGTATTCTGCTGAAATGCCCTTTCAATTCATCTGGCCATTATCATGGTTGGAGTTTAAATTTTAAGGCAAAAGTACTAACTATCACAATGCATTGTTTATTTTTCTGGGGTAATTCAATGACTAAATAAAGGGAAATCCCTTTGTTATTAGTTTACTTTCTTCTTAGGTTATTTGCAGCATTTGGGATTCTAGATAGAGAAAATATTGGTGCTTAAGATACCTTTTGGATGAAGTCTAGTATTTTTTACACTTCCTGAAATACAGCTCAAAAATGGGAGTTAAAGACAATGTGGAAAGATAATTGGATATAAAGATTTATTAAGCAATTTCATTATTTATGGACACTGCATAAATTTTTACAACTTAAATAGGGATCACTGTTGTCCTTTTTATTCTTTCTCCAATTTATGATGTGCTGATTCCTCTCCATGTGAGAATGTTAATGTGATTGTAACTTTAAATCTTGGGAGAATATTTCTCTTTTATTGATCTCTGCTTTAAAATGATTTCATGACTTATACTCTCTTTCGGGAAATGACCCGTGAGGATTAGACATCATTGGCACACTTCATGTTTATTTTCTGACTTGATCGCACATTCTAATTAATTCAAGGCTATTTGTGCTTTTAAAATACTCATCATGGAAAGTACAGTGACCCAAATCGAACACAGGTTTTCCATTCAGTGACCTAAGATAAAGTCCCAACCCTAACTAGGTGACCTTGAACAAGCCATTTTCCGCCTGAGTTTCTCAGTCTGTTAAATGGAGAAAATAAGGCCTACGATGAAAGATATTTTTAAGGAATAAATGAGATAACCTCGGCACATAGTAGGCACAGAATAAGTTCTCACCCTTCTCCCCTAGAGCTATCCCACAAAGGGTACATATGGCCTCCAGTCATTTTTATAACTTTTGAACAGCAATTAATGGCCAAAGACCACTAACTCAGTCTGCTTTCCTGGTAATAAAAATTATTTAAATAAGGAGAGAGAAAAAAACATCCTGCTTGTGACAGTGTGAAAGGATCAGGCCATGTTAACATGAAATCAGAGCAAAGTGTCCTCATTTGGTCACTAATTCATGAAGTCCTTGAGCCAGAAAAATGCTTAGTACTAGATCTCAAAAATGTATGTAGTAGTTACTGCAAGCTCTCAGCTTGATCATGCAGAATTCTCCATTAAAATGGAGAATTCCATTCTCTTTGGTTTAGTTCAAAAGCCTGAGTGCTTATTCAACACCAGTGAGACCCTGGGCATGGCTCTAGTCCTGCAGACTATTTTCTGCCTTTAAGAAGCTCCCAATGTAATCATGAGGGGACTGAGAGTGAAGCCCTCTGTGGTCCAGATACATATCCATGCTCCGCCAGTCTAGAGAGTCACAGCATTTAGAATCGGCCTCCTCTTCAAGGAGGGGTTAGGTAGGCTAGCAGTGACCCGAAGACAGCAGCAGCAAACGGTGGCCCATATGCAGACATTCATCTCATAAGCCAAGTCTCTGTGCAACTTGAGGAACTGCTGCTTTAAGTGGCCATGACTTCCTTTCCGAGTTCCAGCAGAGAAGCTCAGCATTGTTTTTTCTCATTTAGCCCTTCCTCCCTGACTTTCACTTTCCTTTTTTTTTTTAATCTTCCAAAGTTATTTTTAATTTATTTGTATTTTTTTATTGTAGTATAGTTGCTTTCGAACGTACAGCAAAGTGTATCAGCTGCCCATATACGTGTATCCCCTCTCTTTTGGATTTCCTTCACATTTAGGTCACTATGGAGCTCTGAGCAATGGCACCCCACTCCAGTACTCTTGCCTGGAAAATCCATGGACCGAGGAGCCTGGTAGGCTGCAGTCCATGGGGTCGCTAAGAGTCAGACACGACTGAGTGACTTCACTTTCACTTTTCACTTTCATGCATTGGAGAAGGAAATGGCAACCCACTCCAGTGTTCTTGCCTGGAGAATCCCAGGGATGGGGGAGCCTGGTGGGCTGCCATCTATGGGGTCGCACAGAGTCGGACACGACTGAAGTGACTTATCAGTAGCAGTAGCAGAGCTCTGAGCAGAGTTTCCTGTGTTATACACTTCATGCGTGCTCAGTTGTTTCCGACTCTTTGTGACCCCATGGACTGTAGCCCACTAGGCTCCTCTGTCCATGAAATTTTCCAGGCAAAAATACTGGAATGGATTGCCATTTCCTACTCTATGGCTATATATACAGTGGGCTCTCATGAATATTTTATACATACTATCTGTGGTGTGTGTATATATATACCTATCTCCCCATTCATCCCATGTCCTCCTTTCCCCTTGGGGTCTATATATTTGTCCTCCATGTTTAAGTCTCTGGTTGGGATTTGGAATCTGCAACCATGTTCTTATTTTTCCTTTTACCTGTTCATGGCCTTGGAGCTCATCACATTTAGCAGAGAATCATTGGATGGTATTTCAGGATCTCGCCACCTGTTTATATAAAAATCTATACTGAAAGGCATCCTCCAGGGCTTGATGTTCTCTCATACGGGCCCAAATTTTGAGACATATGACAAGTTATCATTTTTGAGTCTATGATTTGACATTTCATTGTTTCCTTATTTTATTGAAAATAATGTTGCTGAATTTTCCTCTGTAGTTTGTCCTTTTGATGTTCTCAGAGTGTTTCAGTGGAGAATAGTAGAGACAAAACACCTTCATGCCACCATCTGATGGACTTGAATTTCAATGCTGGCTTTACTCTGGATTATCTGCATTTGCACTGGCATAAATCATAAGATCTGAATCTCAGTTTTCTCATCTGTATTCTGAAAGTAACCACATGCATTTTAGGCTTCAATGGAAAGTACGGATGCAGTGCACATAGGCACACCTAGTATTGCTTATTTACTTCGACAAACAATGTAGCAATTTCTCTGAAGCAGAATGAACTAAATGTTATGACAGAGGTAAAACTTCCCCTTCATCAGAAATAGCAATTGCAAAGACTTGAGTGGTCTTTGATCTCGTCTGTGTAAGCTTGGCTTCTCAAATAACCTTAATTTTTTTTGTTTGTTTGTTTTTTGTTTTTAGAACACATGTACACCCGTGGTGGATTCATGTCAATGTACGGCAAAACCCATACAGTATTTTAAAGTAAAATAAAGTAAAAATAAAAAATAAAAAAAAAAATAAATAAAATATACAATAAACATAAAAAATTTAAAAAGTGACTTTTTTCCTAGCATAGCACCATACAAAAATAGTTTTCACCATATTAATTCATTTAACACCTGCAAAAATGTTCTTGGGGAGATTTATGCTCCATTTTGCAGGTGAGAAAACTGAGGTATAGACAGTTTTAGCCAGATCAGTCACTTAATAAATGTCAGGGAACTCGAAGAGGAATTTTGAATTTCTCTAATATGATTGGGCCACAACTAGATTCACAGCTGGGATTTTACTAAAGCCCTCGGAGGATTTCCTCATGAGAAAATATAAAGAACTCTAGGGCTAAGAAATGCTTTTTCACGAAAAATTGTTTGGCATTTTGATTATTTGTTCACATAAGCCTGCCAACCCTTGTAAGAAATCATTTCCTGCAATCCTCTATCTCTCCCATGACCTCTGTAACTATAAGACCAGGGAAGGTTCAGGAGAAATATCCTGAAATGCTGATTTTCAGTTTAATTATGCTTTGGGTAGTGTGAAATTTGGACTATTTTCCTGCTCACCCAGTTGTGAGCATTTGCTGTCAAGCTTAGAAATTTGAATGAGCTTAGATGATGGTTCTATAATTTAAGCTCCTGTTCACAATCTCGATTCATTAGTGTTCAGTCAGTGTGGAATATTTATCGTGGTGCCAGGTACAATGTACATTATCAGTCAAACACAGAAGAAAAACAGGGATTACACCGTGCAAGAAAAAAAATCAGAGCCCTCAGGAGATTCACAGAATTCTTTCTTATTACATGCTACTTTCTCGAGCCCAACTATAATACAAGAACCACTTTTCTTCTTCTCTTCTAAGTTCAAGCTTTGTATAAGAAAAATAAACTCGTAAAACTATTCAACCTCTAGGAAAACTTTCTTGTCAGCTCAGGTTTACTACTTTATAACCTATTTTATTTCCAATTCATATAAGTCAGTGCTATATTTACAACCAGTAGTTTTGAACTCACAAAAAGAAACAGATAATAACTCCTGTTTACCTACAGGCATGTGCGTGCTAAGTCGCTTCAGTCACGTTCCACTCTTTGCAACTCTATGGACTGTAGCCAGCCAGGCTCCCCTGTCCACAGAATCCTCTGGACAAGAGTACTGGAGCGGGTTGCCATGCCATCCTCCAAGGGATCTTCCTGACCCAGGGATCAACCCGCAACTCGTATGTCTCCTGCACTGATAGATGGGTTCTTTACCAGTAGTGCCACTGGGAAGTCCCACTATTTACCTAGCATTTTAATATTTATTAAGACTCATTTCAAATCTTTTGTTCTTTTGATTCAAAAAATTCATGTGAAATGGATGTTATTAAAATTCCAGTGTAAGGTGATTGAAGCCAGGGCTCACTTGGCTCAAGGTCAAATAAGAAGTGAGAAATTTGAAGCCATCTGATGGCTGTATTTTCTGTTTTCCTATACTATATATCTCAGTCTAGGCCTTTTCCCACTAAACAAGTATTTCCTGATTCTGTTCTTCATTGGGTTTCCATCTGGAATCTGAGATCTCTGAATGAAACAAATTTAAATTGCTCTTTTTCTTTATTTGGTTTATATTTGAGAAATATTTTAAAAATCCCATGCAACATGCAATTCTTTGAGTGTAATCTGTCATTATCTACATTCTGTAGTTGAGAAAAATAAGTTGACAAAAGTCCACATGTCCATAACCTTATAGCAAGTGAATCAGTTCGGTTCAGTCACTCAGTCGTGCCCAACACTTTGTGATCCCCTGGACTGCAGCAAGCCAGGCATCCCTGTCCATCACCAACTCCTGGAGCCTGCTCAAACTCATGTCCATCCCCTCGCTGATGCCAGGCAAGTGAATGGTTAGACGTGAATATACACACAGGCAGCTGGCCTCCTGTGTCCCCAGCGCCCCTGTCCCCAGCCTCCCCACTGCCACCTGTTCACTCCACGTGTGTTTTCATCACACCAGACTTTTTCATCACCAGGAAGATGAAGAAAAAGGCAAATCCCTCTGACAAGGAGGGGATCGGAGTCCAGTATAAATTGTTAAGATCTTCATATTTCCTGTGTAGGGACACCATTTGGTCTGTTCAAGCACCAAACTTCCTGAATCTGAGACAAAAGTGGGAAAAAAATGTCTGCTTCCAGCAAAACATTATAATTGTTCCCATATTGAGTCATGCATTAAAATTAGATGGGTGCTTTTTACAGTACCCCTCAGCAGGCTTTATTTCTGACCTAAAACTCTAGATGTGGGGTTTGGGAATTTTGATGTTTAAAATGCTGCACAAATAATTTTTCTATAGGGTGACCAAATTTTTAGAAAGCCGATGCAGGATACAGTTATACCAAAAAATAAATAATAATAGTATATATATGACTATGATATATACGAGCATCATTACTTTGACACATAAAACATGTATACATTATTTATTTGAAATTATATATTATTCTGTATATTTGCTGCTGATAGTTTGAAGTCAAGGTAGAGTAACCATAGTTCAGGACTACACAATGGAGTCAGGCGGCCATTGAGGATCTGGTCTCAGACACATTTCTGCACTGCTGAGAACCTGAACTTTCAGAGTTGTAACAAACCACAACCTCCCAAATATGCCATCAGTCCTTTTAGAACAACACCTGCTAGGTGCCACCTTATACTCTCCAAACTCCCCCCTCACAAGCATATAACATTTTGGACCCCAGCAAATTCTTGCTTAATAAGTACCCTTACTTCTTGCCGGCTTTGATCATAATTCCTGACAAAAATTTATGCAGCCTTACAATTTTTGCCTTTCGAATCTCCCTCCATTTTGCAGTCCAAAGAAACATAACTTAAGAGTTTCATGAATCTATGTTTTCTAGACCACAGTCCTAACAAACCCCCAATATATACCTCTTTATCTCAGTAAGGTCTTCATTTCTGAAATTTTGATTACCATTGCTTTCTGTTACATAAACACTATTAATTAAGCAGAACAACTGTAGAACTGCAACAGTGGAAGTTAGTAGTAATTGACAGTATGACAAATTAACCAAATAGCACGCATGAGAAAAACATAAAATTATTTTTGTGTTTCTGTCTTCTGATACAGCAATTTATTTGAACTCTTCTTCACTCTGTACTAGAATTCTAAACTTTGTAGTCTCCATTATTGTAGTCTCCATTTTTAAGTTACATAAATGTACATAGATATGACTTCTTAAAACAGAACCGTCACCAGAGTCTTATAAAGTAAATGTCATGCAATCACAGTCACTACGACAACTTTCTTCCATTTAATATGATGGTAAAACTGAATACAAGCAAGTGTAAAATTTACTTTGATGTACAGTTCTGTTTTTATCAAGGCCGTGTTACAATGATACAGTGTGATGATTCAGTTGTAGTGATATCAAGCTAAACATTCTCAGAATAGAGCAGCTGGACGTGAGTGATCAGAATTTTACCAACAACAGTAGACTTTCTGATTTGTAGGAATTGTTTTCCCTCGTCTCCAGAAGTATCCATTCCCTTTGCACAGGCATACCACAGATTCCAGAGGACCCAGCAAAGTGAATATCACAGTAAATTGAGTCCCACCATTTTTTTTGTTTCCTAGTACATATAAAATTTATGTTTATCCTATACCATAGTCTATTAAGTGTGCAAGAACTTTGTTTCAAAAATCAGTATAAATATGTCTTAACTAAAAATATTTCATTGCTAAAAAATGTTGTCATCTCAACCTGCAATAACATGTGTTCCTTTTGCTGATGAAGGACTTTGCCATGACATTTTTGACTGCTAACAGATCAGGGTGGTGGCTGTTGATGGTTGCGGTGGCTGTGGCAATTTCTTAAATAAGACAGTAGAGAAGTTTGCCACCTCAGCTGACTCATGTATAATATCTCTGTAGCATGCAATGCTATGTGGTAGCATTTTATCCACAGTAGATCTTATTTCAAAATTGGAATCGATCTTCTCAAAGCCTGCTACTGTTTTATCAACCAAATTTATGTAACATTCTAAATCATTTTTTGTCATTTCAATAATCATTACAGCATCTTCACCAGGTGTAGATTTCATAAAGCAACTCCTCAGGTGTTAAAATTTGATCCTGTGATGCCGGTGATTCAGTCACATATTCAGGTTCCATTTCTAACTCTAGTTCTCTTTCTATTTCTACCACATCTGCAGTTACTTCCTCTACTGAAATCTTGAACCCCTCAAAGTCATCCGTGAGGGTTGGAACCAACTTTTTCCAAACTCTTGTTAATATTGGTATTTTGACCTCTACCCATGAATCAAGAATATTCTCAATCCCTTCTAGAATGGTGAATCCTTTCAAGAAAATTTTTGGTTGAATTGGCTCAGATTCATCAGAGGAATCACTACCTGTGGCAGCACTCAGTTCAGTTCAGTCGCTCGGTCGTGTCCAACTCTTTGCGACCCCATGAACCGCAGCACGCCAGGCCACCCTGTCCATCACCAACTCCTGGAGTTTACCCAAACTCATGACCATCGAGTTGATGATGCCATCCAGCCATCTCATCCTCTCTCGTCCCCTCCTCCTCCCACCCTCAATCTTTCCCAGCACCAGTGCGTCTTTTCAAATAAGTCAGCTGTTCGCATTAGGAGGCCAAAGTATTGGAGTATCAGCTTCAACATCATTCCTTCCAATGAAAACCCAGGACTGATCTCCTTTAGGATGGACTGGTTGGATCACCTTGCAGTCCAAGGGACTCTCAAGAGTCTTCTCCAACACCACAGTTCTAAAGCATCAATTCTTCAGTGCTCAGCTTTCTCTATAGTCCAACTCTCATATCCAGTAGTAGCCACAGGAAATTTGTTTCTTAAATACTAACACTTGAAAGTCAAAATTACTCCCTAATCTCTGGACTGCAGAATGGATGTTGTGTTAGCAGGCTTGAAGTCGTTAATCTCATTGTAGATCTCCATCCGAGCTCACAAGTTACCAGCTGTATTTTCAACAAGCAGTCATATATCAAAAGGATATATGACCCCTTTTCTCTTTTATCTGAGAAATAATTCTCAACAGTGGATTTAGCATATTTAGTAAACTGTTTTGTAAACAGATGTGCTGTCATCCAAGCTTTATTGTTGTGTTTATAGATCATGGGAAGAATAGATTTAGCGTAATTCTTAAGGGTCTTAGGATTTTCCGAATAGTAAATGAGCACTGGCTTCAACTTAGTCACCAACTGCATTAGCCCCTAAAAAGAGATCCTTTGAAGCGAGGCATTGGCTTCTCTTCTCCAGTTATAATTCTTAAATGACATCTTTTATCAATACAAGGCTTTTTCATTTACATTGAAAATTGTTCATTATCTCAGATTTCTGGATAACTTTCTGCAGCTTCTACATCAGCACTTGCTGTTTTACCTTGCTCTTTTATGTTATGTACATGACTCCTTTCCTTATACATCATGACCAACTTCTCCTAGCTTCATACTCCTCTTCTGCAGTTTCCCCACATCCCTTAGCCTTCATGGAACTGCAGGGAGTTAGAAACTTGCTCTGGACTAGGCATTGCCTTAAGGAAATGTGGCTGGTTCAATGTTTTATCCAAACCACTGAAACTTGACCCCTAACAGCAATAAGACAATTTCACTTTCTTAGCATTCTTGTGTTCACTGGAGTAGCACTCCTAATTTCCTCCTGTAACCCTTCCTTTGCATTTACAGCTGGGTTAACTGTCCAACAGGACTAGTTTTGGTCTATCTCAGCTTTCAACACACGTCTTCACTAAGCTTCATCCTTTGTAGTGTTTGCTTTAAAATGGAAAACATGCGACTCTTCCTTCCATTTGAACATTTAGAGGCCATTGTCGGATTATTAGTTGGCCTCATTTCAGCATTGCTGTGTCTCAGGAAATAGGAAGACCCAAGGAGAGGGGAAGAGGAGAGTGAACTGTCAGATTACACACATTTATTGATCATGTTTGCCATCTTCTACGTTCATGGTTTGAAACACCGCAAAAACAGTTATGGTAATATCAAAGATGTGATAGTAATATCAAAGATCACTGATCTCAAATCACTATAACAAATATCACAATAATTAAAAAGTCTGAAATATTGTGAAAATTACCAAAATGTTACACACAGACATAGTGGAACCAAATATTATTGGAAAAAATGATGTTGATAGATTTGACCAATGCAGGGTTGCTACAAACCTTCAACTTGTAAATGATGATATCTGCTAAGATTAAACAATGCTTAGTAGGACGAAGCCTGCCTCTATTCAAAGGTTTGTTTTAATAAACCATTTGTTTATCAGTTAGTTCTTCTGCTTTGTATACATTTATCATAAAGGCTGTCCACATCAAAAAAGTTCGTTATTTTTAAATACTGAGAAGTACATTGAATGTCATCCCCAGTTAAACCTCTTTTTCTGGGAGAATGACTTTAGGCATAGAGGTAATTTTAACTTCTGAAAGTGCAGTTGAATTCCAAAGAAATTATAGTTTTCATGAAGAAATTGAGAAACAACTATTTAACTTGGCTTTCCTTTCCAGGTAAGGGTTTTTTTTTTTTTTCTTTTTTTCCTGGTATCTCTGGTGCAGTCTTATTTCCAAAATGTGAGTCATTTTTTTTTTTTCACTATATGAATTTTGTTGAAGCCTAAATATGACCTTAAGCAACTTGGGTGCAGTCAGGTTATACTCGCCTAACCTACTTATGACCTCTTTAAAGATCATCACATAGCTGTGGGTACATGATAGCTACATTTCTGTTTTACTGTAATCCTTTCTCCAATTTTATCCTCAATATATTATTCACATATTATAGAAGGATAACCTTCTTGTTCAAATTTTTGATAATAACAACAGAGGAGCCTTTTAACATCTTTTCTATGGCAGGCAACAATGGCCACCTTGTAGCCACATGTCTATAGAGATTATTTCTTGCTATTTCTATAAGGTCAAAAATTTTATTAAGTAATCCTTCATGATCTGGAGAGGGCTGAGAAGTGATCATAAACTCCCATTATGAATGCCTCTATTTCACAGATCAATAAATCATACTACTTCTTATCAATGGACACATGGGGCACAGGATATTTAGCAGATCTTTTTAGTACTTTGATAAGAAGTGTATAGACATAAGTTCAGTTCAGTCACTCAGTCATGTCCAACTCTTTGTGACCCCACGAATTGCAGCACTCCAGGCCTCCCTGTCCATCACCATCTCCCGGAGTTCACACAAACTTGTGTCCATCGAGTCAGTGATGCCATCCAGCCATCTCATCCTCTGTCGTCCCCTTCTCCTCCTACTCCCAATCCCTCCCAGCATCAGAGTCTTTTCCTATGAGTCAACTCTTCACATGAGGTGACCAGAATACTGGAGTTTCAGCCCCCGCATCATTCCTTCCAAAGAATACCCAGGACTAATCTCCTTTAGAATGGACTGGTTGGATCTCCTTGCAGTCCAAGGGACTCTCAAGAGTCTTCTCCAACACCACAGTTCAAAAGCATCAGTTCTTTGGCTCTCAGCTTTCTTTACAGTCCAACTCTCACATCCATACATGACCACTGGAAAAACCATAGCCTTGACTAGATGGACCTTTGTTGACAAAGTAAGGGAAACTGCCAAAAATTACCTTTGCACAGTTTTTGAAATATGCAGATTGAAGAGGAAAGTCTAGTTTGTGTTTGGACAAGATCTCAATTACATTTTGTTTTATGATGTCTTCAACATCATTAAACTTTTTATGCAAATCAAGAAAATAAACTGAAACTATATTTTTCAAATCAAATTACTTCAGAACTAGTTGTTGTTGTTGTTTAGTTGTTAAGTTGTATCCGACTGTTTGCAACCCCATGAACTGCAGCACACCAGGCTTCCCTGTCCATCAGCAACTCCCGAAGCTTACTCAAACTCATGTCCATTGAGTCAATGATGCCATCCAACCATCTCATCCTCTGTCATCCCCTTCTCCTCCTCCCTTCAATCTTTCCCAGCGTCAGGGTCTTTTCCAATGAGTCAGCTGTTTGCATCAAAGGTGGACAAAGTATTGGAGCTTTAGCATCAGTTCTCCCAATGATATCCTGGGTTGATTTCCTTTAGGATTGACTGGTTTGATCTCTGCTGTCCAAGGGACTCTCAAGAGTCTTCTCCAGCACCACAAGTTGAAAGCATATTTTTTCCTATGATTCACTCTATGTCTCATCACACTCAAGAGAAAACACGGATTGCTGGTAAAATCTCACAGAAGCAGCTCTGCTCTGGGAGAAGTCAACTCATCTGTTATCAAAAGGTCCCCTTCTGTTTGTCATGAGATCATTTAGTTGTGAATCTGGGAATGTAATTTTACTAAGTTTCTTAGAGCAATCAAGGGAACAATAAGATAGCGTATGTTCCTTCATGTGGTGTCCCCAAACTAATTCAACAACCCTACTGTCCCCTGAGCATTGATGTCTTTTGGGGGAGATAAGCAATAACCAATAACAACAACAAAACCCTTTTGATTTTTTAAGATATATTTGCCTGGCTAATTTCAAACGAGAGATTCAGTCTCAGAAATTCACATCTCTACCGAATCTGTGTATTGTGTATATCATGCCTGTTTCTTTCTCTATATTGCATGCTATGCTTCATTTGGATCTTTCCCCTCCCTAATCCAGTGTGTGTTCTTCGAGCAGTCATGAAAAGAACACATTTGTTTAATTCTCTTTGTTGGTGTGGGGGTCATGTTGGCATTTTTACTCTCATCATTTTGCTTTGTATCACCTGACCTCTTAGAAAACATGCTGGAAATATTCACAGTGTTAAAATTCAGCTAGCGTTGTCTCAGTCCAAAGCACTACAGTCGTTCTATAGCAAAGCCAGAGACGAACTGTTAAAACTCATGACTGCAATGCACTTAAACTGCACATTTACATCAATACAACAATGCAAATTTTAAATCATGGCGGCCCCCATCAGTGCTCAGAGATAGAGACCGTAACTATGAAAGAAATAATCTACTGCATATCTATCTGACACTAGCAAATATGTTGCTTTTTGCTCCCTAGTTAATTCTACCACATGAGTTTTGTACTTTTTCCCTGATATTTTCACCCATATCTGTATGCTGTGGCTTTCTGTTCCCTGGAAAAGGGTTTCCTGGATGTGAGACTTTCTGTGCTAAACTGAAATAGTCCTGGGAGACTGGCATAGTTGGTCACTGAACCTTTTGGTTAGTTTGGTATTGGAGCCTCGCTGGAATGTTTATCACTAAACCTTCATGCCTCCACAGTAGCTCAGACTGAGCTCCTTGTGTGACAGTTTGAACTACCGTCTGATTCTCTAGTCTCAAGTAGCCAGACAACTCCAGCTAGGAAAAATGAGGTTGTCAGGAAAGAATTGTTTTGGGTTGTGAGGCTTAAAAGATAATTTGGCTGCTTCAAACCAAGGTTATATAGGAGATGGTGAAGGCACTCAGGATATGTCATTACTTTCAAATTATGATACCTCAAAAGGTCAGAAATGATGAAGCAGCAGAAAGTAAAAACCATACTGCTTAACAAGGTACCATTATTGTGCATTGAGTTAGCATCTGTTTAACTCCAGGTTATTTTTTCAGCCTTGACACTTTTGCTACCAAACATCGAACTCAGCCTGCTTTCATTTCCGCAGGATGCCATGTGCTCTCACTCCCCTGGAATGGGACTTGCTGTCTTTTCCCTCCAAAATGCCTTTTCTTCACCTTTCTCCTTGCTTACCATCTAGCTATCCTTGAATTATGGATGAGATCTATTACTTCTTCAGTTAAATCCCTCCTTACTTCCTGCCTGGGGGGATGCCTCTTTTACTCACCTAGCATCCTTGCTTATTCTCATCCTAGAACTTGTCAGCCCTATGCCAGTTGCCTTTCTCTGTTACTAGATTCTGAGGGTACGCACTCTGGTTCTCACCTCTATAAAACTAGCACCTGAGATTACTTGTGCTGTGTTGTTAGGTCTTAACAAATGCTTGATGCCAGTCTAGATGAATGAACACATTAATGAATGTCAAATACTGTTACCAACTGCCATAGTAATGTGAGAGATTTTCATTTCCTGAAAACATATGAACTGTCCTGTAACCTACACATATCTTATTCTCTAGAACCTTTCAGCCATTATGACTAAGCTTATTAAAAAATTTAAGGCATTTTTAAAATAGTTTTTGTCATTTGCAGGATGGTTGAATATCAGCAATTTGATGTAACCTAATCTATTAGATGCTATTTAGGAAAAGTAACTTTAACAAACATTAAAGTCACCATACTTTAAAAAATAATCATTCCTACTTAAAATTTCCCCGAACTTTCAAAGTAGAATACTACAAATCCAATTGCTACCCTAAGAAAATCACTCATATAAAAAACCTGACACCTTTCCTTTTTATATTATAATTGCTCAGAAATACTGTTACACTAATTACAAGATTGTCCAAAAGCTTAACGATAACATAGACATTGGGTGTAACCTACTACAAGGCAAGCACTGTATGACTGGGTCTAGATGTAGGGCTGAAGATCACCTAACATGGTTAGTTTTCATGTAGTGGGTGCCATGTATCACCCAAAACAAAGAATATGCTTTAGACATTCTGGAGTTTCAAACTCTAGACCACACAGAGAGAGCACAAGTTCATTTTCCCACTTAACCATTTAATCATGTTTCATTAGATGATTAACAAAGGAAACAATTGTCCCTTTGTACAAAATGTAACTTTGTTACAACAATCTATTTGTCTTCTATTACTGCAAACCAAATTACCATAGACATAGTGATTTAAAACAACACCCATTTATAATCCCCTGGTTCTGCAGCACAGATGTTTGAGCCAGCTCAACTGAGTTTTTTGCTCATAGGACCACAGGATTGAAATCCAATGTGCGCATCTGAAATTCAAGGATCTTTTTCAAATTCATTCAGGTTGTGAGAATTCAGTCTCTTGTGGTTGTAGGACTGAGGTCCTGTTTCCCTATTGACTGTCAGCTGGGGTCACTCTCTGTCTATGCTTATCAAAGAGGGCAAAGCCACCCAGTTTCCTTCTCACATGACCCACTCCATTTTCAAATTGGAAAATCACATGCTGCCTTCAAAAGCAAATGTCTTCTATTTTGAGTCCCTTGGATTGCCCTTATGCTACCAACCAGAGAAAGACTTTCTGCTCGTAAAGGGCTTATGTGATTAGTTCAGACTCACCTAAATAATCTTATTCTGATTAACTTAAAGTCTACTGATTATTAACTTTAATATCATCTGCAAAATCCCTTTGACCATACAACAGTAACATAATCAGTGTGTAATAGCTCATGATTTTCACAATCCCAGAGATTTGAGTGAATAATTGCAGGGGTGGGGGTGAAGGCACTTTATAATTATGGATGGCAATATAGGATCCTGAGACTCAAGGAAGACAGACAAAACCAGCAGTGCTGTACATAGAACTGGACAGAACAGAGGTGCCCTGTTTGAGTGAATCTTGTATTTTCAGTGGTGAACATAAGATGAAATGGAGTTGGCAATTTCAACAACCACAAAAGAGGATGGCAGGACATGACGAAGATTTAAAAAAAGAATTGCTACTAGTTATAGGTCAAGTGTTCATTGGTGTAGAGACCACTGCATGTGAGAATTATCTGTTTCTATCTGCTTAATATATGTTCATCTTTCTCTTTCTTGTTTTTAAGCTTCTTGAGGTTTAGGATTACTTTCATTTATCCTATATCTCTTCCACTAAGTATAGTGCCAGGCACTAATGGGTAAATGGATAAATGAGAGTACTAGTGCATGATTTGACGAACCACTGGATGGAATGAATACATGAAAAATCTATAGTCAGAGGAAGGTGCAAGGATGAGCCCAAGACCGGTGTTGCTTTGTCCCAAACATTCTGAAATTTAGCCCTCTTAAAAGCACCACTGTTCAAGGCTGACTGAAACTCTGTAACTGAGTTTTTTTTTTTTTTTTTGCTTTGATTACTCGTTTTTTTTAAATTTTTTTTTTAATTTTACTTTACAATACTGTATTGATTTTGCCATACATCAACATGAATCTGCCACGGGTGTACATGAGTTCCCAATCCTGAACCCTCCTCCCATCTCCCTCCCCATACCATCTCTCTGGGTCAATTTTAATGGTCTTTTTCACCTATAAACCTCCCAATGTAGGAAGAGTGGAGAAGGAAATGGCAACCTCCTCCAGTATTCTTGCCTGGAAAATCCCATGGATAAAGAAGCCTGGAGGGCTACAGTCCATGGGGTCACAGAAGACTCAGACACAACTTAGTTGTTAAGCAACAGCAACAGCAAAGTAGGAAGAGAGATGCTGCCTCTACCCTGAAACCAATGATACCAAAATAGGAGTGAATACAACATCTTCAGAATGAATGTCTTTCTCCTTTTGTTCACTTTAATGCCCTTCCTTGTTTCAGTAGGATGATGCTCTAGGTTCATAAATCTTTCTTAGTGGAAATCACTTTGGGGACCCCTCTCTATTAGTTTTATATTATTGTAATAACAAAGCACTGCACACTTGGTGGCTTAAAGCAACACAAACTTATTATCTCATAGTTTCTATGTATCGGAGTCTGGATGGGTTCCTATCCTCTAGATCTGTAAAAGTCAAAATTAATATGTTGACAGGCTGGGCTCTTACTTAGAGATGTTGCTGGAGAATCTGCTTCCAGGATCATTCAGGTTGTTCCTTGCAGATTGGGATGCTGTTAAGTTCTATGATCTCTTTCCAGTTTTTGGACAGGGACCTCAACATCTCAGACAGCAATTATATGTCTAATTCTTCTCATACTTGAAATGTCTTTAGCATTCTTCTCTGCCACACCTCTCTTGCTCTCAGCCTGGGAAAGTTCTTGGTTAGTGAGGTTGTTACTCAGTTAGTCCCACTTGGATAATCCAGAGTATTTTTCCTATTAAACATAACCTTAATTATATTTGTTAAGTCCATTTTGCCACGTATCATAAAATACAGACGTATATCTTCGGGAAGCCGTCCTTTGCACTGTATCCTCTATTTTCTGGAGCAGAGATACTGGGGAACAGGTGAAGAGGCAGGAGTTGCCCCACTCCAGATCTCATACTGGCTATAACTCATGTCTCCTCTCTATTAATCTTACTCACTGATGAAATCTTTGTATACTGGCATCCGAGGGTCCTGCGGTCAGGTTTTCTCACCCACTGTCAAGTTAAACAACTTAAACATGATTTCTCCTGTTCATTGATTTGATCAGTATATACTGGGACCCCTGCCATGTTCTCAGGCACTGTGAGAAACCCTTTGAATAGTCTCTGCCATCCGTGAATGTATCATTCAGCAGAGAAACATATGAATAGCTAAATGTTTGACATGGTGTATTAAGTGCTGTGCTAGAGTTAAAATATGGTGGACCAGAGGGGCACACAGCAATGGCAGATAAGTCAGAACAGTGTTGTGCTGGGTCCCAGTCATCATCTGTCTGTGTCAAAAATATTTTTGTTTTGGCAGAAAGTTGGCTATATTGTAGTGTAGCTGGTTAAGAGAGGAACCTAACAGATTGTAGAGGGAGTATTAACCAAATATTTTATGCAGTGTCAAAGGCACAGAAAAAAGTGATAAGTGCATGGAAGGCAAAGTTTCTGCTCAGAGAAAAGGCAAATGTATTTGAACATATGATATTTCTCTCCTTTGACAGAGTGTGCATGCATGGATTACAGTCACCGAGAACCCAGATTGAAAGGGTGACTTTATGAAGATTTGTTTATGAAGTAATTGGGATTCAACTTGTCTCGCTTCAGCAAAGTCTGAATCTTCTTTTTTGAATCAGTTCATTCCAGTTTTTGCTTTTCATTTTTTCCTCCAAATTATTTTGACTTCCTTCTGTGCAGAATTTCTTTGTTTTAGGAGTCTAACTGATATACATATCCAAAAGTTCAGTGTGATTGGTGACTCTTACTAATACCATATGTGGCAGATGAACACTTGTTGCCAGCTCTAGATTCAAATTTCGTTCAGTTCAGTTCAGTTCAGTTGCTCAGTCATGTCCGACTCTTTGCGACCCCATGAATTGCAGCACGCCAGGCCTCCCTGTCCATCACCATCTCCTAGAGTTCACTCAAACTCATGTCCATCGAGTCAGTGATGCCATCCAGCCATCTCATCCTCTGTCACAGAAAGGGTTCTCCTCCTGCCCCCAATCCCTCCCAGCATCAGAGTCTTTTCTAATGAGTCAACTCTTCGCATGAGGTGGCCAAAGTAATGGAGTTTCAGCTTCAGCATCAGTCCTTCCAAGGAATATTCAGGACTGACTTCCTTTCGGATGGACTGGTTGGATCTCCTTGCAGTCCAAGGGACTCTCAAGTCTTCTCCAGCACCACAGTTCAAAAGCATCAATTCTTCGGCGCTTAGCTTTCTTCACAGTCAAACTCACATCCATACATGACCACAGGAAAAACCATAGCTTTGACTAGACGGACCTTTGTTGGCAAAGTAATGTCTCTGCTTTTGAATATGCTATCTAGTTTGGTCATAACTTTCCTTCCAAGGAGTAAACATCTTTTAATTTCATGGCTGCAATCACCATCTGCAGTGA
Source organism: Ovis aries (assembly GCF_016772045.2). Lineage (NCBI taxonomy): Eukaryota > Metazoa > Chordata > Mammalia > Artiodactyla > Bovidae > Ovis > Ovis aries. The sequence continues at coordinate 13,136,616 of NC_056074.1, forward strand.
TTTTGGAGCCCCCCAAAAATAAAGCCTGACACAGTTTCCCCATCTATTTCCCATGAAGTGATGGGACCAGATGCCATGATCTTTGTTTTCTGAATGTTGAGCTATAAGCCAATGTTTTCACTCTCCTTTTTCACTTTCATTAAATTTCTTTAGCTAGTCTTTACAATTGGTTAGCTGAGAGTTCCCAGGAAAGTGTCTTCCTCAGATGGTACCTTAAGAAATTTACTTGATGTCTATGAATCTTCACTTCCTTTAGGGGTTAGGACAATCTTAGCAAGGCTTGCATTATGTTGAATATTGTAAGTAGTATAATTATTGAAAGAAGAAATTCTTGACAAAGACTTTATTGACATTTTACTGGCACAAAAGGATTGAATAGTATGCACAAAAATGCAAAATAAAATGTGTCATACAAAAGAGATGCTTGTAAATTTATATGCATATAAATATGTAAAAGTTTATTGTGACAGACAAGTCTGTTATGATACACACTCTCTCCCAGTCCTTCTGGCAAACTTTTCAATTATGCTAGCGCTCTCACATTCTGGGCATAGATTTTCAGAACAGATTTTTTTTTTTTTGAAAAAAAAATTCCCAAAGGCTCTGATGTTGTAGATACACTTGAATAGAATGTTTACTGAATCTGTCCTATATACACCAGTCTCCTGGGCACTGCAGATACACAACAGAATGAAGCGAAACCTCAAAGGAAGCTGCAGGCTGGAGTCGAGGTTCTCTCCACACACAACACACACACACACACACACACACACACACATTATGAGGTTTTTCACAAATAATTGGTAACTTAAGGTAGTTGTATATAAGTCCAGAATTTCCAAAACATGTATATGCTCCTATTATAAAAAGCATTCAAAGTTTTTCCCTAAACTTCTTCTCATTCTCATTCTGTGTTTCAACATGCTTCTGCACAGAAGTAAATGTTAAAGATCCATCTGGTGGTCTATCATCTGTACAGGATTTCCAGGCCAAGAGCATGGAGTTTTCCTGACCTATGAATGTACTCTATTCTGCAGGAGTCAAAATTGGAAACCACATCCTAGTGAATTAGTTTTAAAAAAGGTTAGGATGGCGAAAACAGAGTCCCTTTCCACTGTATATCTTATTTAAATTTTTCTTCATAATCATTAGTCACTTCAACAATTACACGTCCCAAATGTATCAAGTCAACAGCCATCCTGCATCCTGTGGTCTGTGTGTGTGACACTGAGTTACGATAATGGATAAGACAGGCATGTTTGTGGACTGTATAAACTTTTTGTGCATTTTTAAAACTTTCCCTCTGGCTGTTGACCTCCTAGAAAACCACATAAAAGGCGGATGCTAAGTAGCAGATCTAAATTTTGCAAATGGAGATCAATGGAAATAAAAATGTAACTTTATGTTCCTACCACGAATGTGTTGTTTTGAGTCCTAGCTGTCCAAACCTGAGGCAGAAACTAAATCTGGTCACTTTCAGATAAACTGAGCATAGCACCATGGTTTCCTAGTCTATCAGGTATAGCATTCAATCATATTCAGCTTAGACTCCCTCTCAGGAGAACCTTCCTCCTGCTCCCCTCTGGGACTGATGGCAAACTCTGGAGGGCTTCTTTGTTGCTGGTCCAGTGATGTTGAGGCGAATACCTCAGTTCTGAAACTTCATCTGCATTCATCTCATGATGGTCTTCCACTCCCAAGGAAATCCACTGTGTACTCAGTGTAAATAGCTGAGGAATTCCTGGGAAGCCTTCAGTAACCAAGGGGTTCACTGATCCATCTCTTGTGATGTCTTGGTACCCTCACCTGAAACCCAAAGGGAACTAGTTCTATCAGGCCTTTTTGATACACATTCCCTCGGCTTGTCCTGCCATGAACCTCAGTCTCAACCCCTGCTATGTCACCCAGTCACTCATTTGGGGCAGAAGAACTCAGGCTTGTGTGAGTGAGCCATATCCTCATGGACAGAGGAGCTGTGCCGAGCCACTCAGTCATGTCCAGCTCTTTGGGATCCCACGGACTGTAGCCGGCCAGGCTCCTCTGTCCATGAGGATATCGAGGCGAGAATCCTGGAGTGGGTTGCCATGCCCTCCTCCACATGTCCTCCTAACATTCCTCATTGACATTGACCTATCAGAGGTCCACACAGGGCTACAAGGAGCCAGGTCATCTCTGCCTCATCCCCAGAATGTCAAAGGGAGATTTTCTCACCCTTCTGTACCCATCCCTGCTCGTCTACCTTTAAGCCCACTGTGAGCAACGCTGAGAAACAAGCCTATGACACAGCTCTCCTGTGTCCTGTCTAACACTTTCCTCATCCCAGCCTGAAGGTTAATCTGATACGGTGAGGGGAAACACAGCTTTGCGGACTCATCTTCCTCGTCAAACATTTTCTTTCTTATATCTGGATCAAAGCTTTTGATTTTAGAAGGTCTCTTATAAATTAAAAAATATATAGATTGCTCCAGTTTGATGGCATCTTCATCAGGATTATAGACTATCACAGAGAGGAAGACATCCTTTAATGTCACAAATTATTATACAAAGTTGTGCAGAGATGGGGACTAAATGATGCTTTTCTATGTTACCATAAACTGCGTTCACATTTCTGTTAGCCATTTACTAAGAATTATTGAAAACCTCTTTATATGGTTTCCACCACTAAACTATAATTTCTTCAAGGACAAAGATGCCCATCTTATTCATTTTTGTATCTCAGTTCCTGAAACTGTGTGTGGTGTGTAGTAGGTACTATAATTGATAGCTTTTGTTGAATGCTCTGCATTAGGTTGAAGGCTTTACAAACCTGATGTCTTTTGATCCTCATAACCCCAGGAGGCAGGTAGTATGGCTATGTTTTACATCTGAGAGACTAAAGATCAGAGAGCATCCTCAAGGCAAAGAGATCACAAGGAGGGAAGGCAGAAATCAAACCCAAGCTTAATCCTCTTGTCACACAGCCTTTAAGTTAATATTTGAATCTATAGAGCCCATGTTCTAAACTCATCAAGTTCTGAACATCTGTCCCATAAGAACAGACATTGGCCGGATCTGGGAACTCGACTATAACAGGTGCGCTGCTTGATTATAAAAGCTTTTATCTCCTTGCATAGCGAAATGGCTCAATGGCAGACAATTCCTTATTAATTCAATTGCATTGGTTTACTTTATATTGATATACTAGAAATTGCATTTTTTATTTTGAATCCTTCCGTAAATTTTAATTTTTCACCCAATTTAAATTATTTGTTTGTTTCAAGAATCACATATGAAACACCTGCTATACTCTAGGCTTTGTAAGTAGGAGATATTTAAGCAGACATATTACTGAGGATCTTGGGAACCAAGACTCTTCTCATCAGTCAGTTCCCTTAGGAATGTACTCAGGGAACTTAGGTGCTGCCTCTTGTTTGAGACTAAGTTATATTTGTGTGTATGAGCTAATGACTCTAAGAAGCTCAAGCTCAAATCAAAATTGCTGAAGTTGACTTCACTCACATTCAATTATTAATAGTAAACAGACTGTTTGTAGAAGTTTTACTTATTCCACATCTTGCTACAGCCATCATTTAAGGTAACTTTTATGAAGTATACATCAGTTTAAAATATAGGAAAGAAGAAAAAAGAGAGAATGAGAATTGAGATAAAATATGAAGCCATGCATAATATTGACCTATTTAAAAAAAATCTTCTTTCAAGTCTTATGTCATTTCTAAAATTAGGTCACAGATTTCATTATAAGTTTTCCAGCAGTCAGTTCAAAGACATCACTAAATGCCCAGTGCCCATAAAGTAGAAATAAAACAGATATTCAGAAACAGCATCATTATTCTGGAATAGTGACCAAAGAAAATTCCATTCAGTATATAATGCAATGGGAATGGCTTTCAACAATATTCTAATGACAGATATTCAGATTACTTTAATAGTTTTTTTTTTCTTTTTTTTTTTTTTGGTCTCATACTATTTGACACAAGTATTGATGACATCATCTGAGCCACCAGGAAAGGGCTTCTTGGTGGCTCAGGAAGTAAAGACTGCCTGCAATGCAGGAGACCTGGGTTTGATCCTTGGATCAGGGAGATCCCCTAGAGAAGGGCATGGCAAATCCACCCAGGGATCGAACCCGGATCTCCCTCATTGGAGGCAGACGCTTTAACCTCTGAGCCACCGCACTAGCTGAGACTAATAGTAGCTTCACCACGCCCCTGGGTGGGACTATGCAAATCACATCTTCCTACAAAGTCACCGAGAGTCAATAGGTGCTGTTCCCAGGATTATTTAAAATGCCGTCAAAGAGCTGGCTCACACAGACTTGCCCAAATTCAGGCTGTTTTTCCAGGGCTCTTAAAGGGCACTCATAGAGTTCCTCCTCACGCCACTTCTCACTGCCCCTGGCCAGGGCTCACGTCGCCAGGGTGCACAGAAGGCAGGGATACAGGGACTCTGCTGCTGCCGCGGGAACACTGGAGTGAGGTGCCATTTCCTTCTCCAGTGCATGAAAGTGAAAAGCGAAAGTGAAGTCGCTCAGTCCTGCCCGACTCTCCAAGACCGCATGGACTACAGCCCACTAGGGACTCTACCTTCTGCTGAGGAGTTACAAGCATCTTATTCTCTTCCTGGTGTTTGTATAAGCCATTTGCTGTAAAGATACAAACAAAATCATAATCCTATAGGTCTTCAAAACAAGGAGTAGTACATCAGCTTATTGGAGGTAGCCACAAGTTAAGGCAGCTTTTTTTAAACACCAAAAGAAATTTGACTTTCCTTATGTAAAATTGTTAGATAATCTTCCAAAAATTCCTTATTCTTTCTGAGAATCTAAGCAATATTAAGGGTCAGGTTTTTGATAGTATCAGTATACTATTGGCACATCTTAGCCCACAGCCAGACTCTCAGAGGCTTCTTCTATTCAGATGCCAAGAAAATCTTAAATACAGCCATAAGCAAACTATCTTTAGCCCTAACTAATTTTTCCACAGGCCCTTCCCAGATGGCATAGTGGTAAAGAATCCACCTGCCAATGAGAATTCCCTGGATTTGGGAAGATTCCCTGGAGGAGGAAATGGCAACCCACTGCAGTATTCTTGCCTGGAGAATTCCATGAATTGAGGAGCCTGGTGGTCTACAGTCCATGAGGCTGCAAAGGCAGACATGGCTGAGTGACTGAGCACACACACATGATTTTTCCACGTGGTTGTAAAGTGTGTGAAGTGGTCAGTAGTATAATAGCCAAGTTCCTGACTCACCAGTTTCTAAAATATGTTGATCTGCTCATCCCCAGCTTTGAGAAACACACATGGTAAATACGCTACCTAATGTCAATAGAACAATCATTTGTGTAAGGCAAAGATCCACAGATGTAAACAAAACAAGAAAAGGGAAAGGAAATATTCTGAGGTTAAAAATATATGGAAAAAAAAATTAAGCATTAAGACTTACCATAGAAGGTGACTCATGAATTGTTCTTGGGTCAAGGAAATCAACCCTGGTTTTGAAACTTAATTTATGCTATGTTTTTTTTCCGGCTGTTTTCTTCATATCAGGATAAACTATTTTCAAGACCTAGAAAGAATGACATGATATGATAACCATCTTTACCATGTCAGTGGAGTGGAGGAGGTGGGAGGAATACCAGATGTGGTTCAATTCAGTTGAGCTGTGTCTGACTCTTTGAGACCCCATGGACTGCAGCACACCAGGCTTCGCTGTCCTTCACTATCTCCCAGAGTTTGCTTAAATTCATGTCCATCAGGTCAGTGATGCCACTAACCATCTCATCCTCTGTTTTCCACTTCTCCTCCTGCCTTCAGTCTTTCCCAGCATCAGGCTCTTTTCAAATGAGTCAGTTCTTCCCAACAGGTGGCCAAAGCATTGGAGCTTCAGCTTCAGCATCAGTCCTTCCAATGAATATTCAGGACTGATTTCCTTTAGGATGGACTGGTTGGATCTCCTTGCAGTCCAAGGGACTCTCAAGAGTCTTCTCCAACACCACAGTTCAAAAGCACCAATTCTTTGGCACTCAACTGTCTTTATACTCCAACTCTCACATACATGCATGACTACTGGAAAAACCATAGCTTTGACTATACAGACCTTTGTTGACAAAGTAATGTCTCTGCTTTTTAATAAGCTATTTATGTTGGTCATAGTTTTTCTTCCAAGGAACAAGCATCTTTTAATTTCATGGCTGTCGTCACCATCTGCAGTGATTTTGGAGTCCAAGAAAAAGCCCATCACTGTTTCCATTGTAAATGTAGGCGGGACAGGAAGTAAGAATGAGAGTCCTAAAATAAGATAAAGGGGAGGCCCTCTGAAACATCCTACAAACACTATGTGTTTTATTTATCTAAATTTCTCTGTATATGATGCTCCCCTGACATGAGAGAGGACAGAGAGAGAGACAGGCAAGAGGAACCCAGGAAGAATATAACATCACTACAATGATGATGCATTCCAGCTTTCTCACATTGGAGAAGTGATTCATAAATCCTCAAACAAAATGTGATTCCTCATTGCTTCCCCTTATCCCCAGAAGTTATTTCCCTTCAAGAACAAGTCTTCATCAACGATTGTTGTGCAGATCAAGTTTAGAGCACACTAGGAGGGCTGGGAGGATTGGTGGTTAGGAGAGCTGGATTCAAGTTTCCTCTCTTTCAGCCTGAGAGCTATGTGACTAGAGTGGGATGCTTTGCCTTGATTGCAGGGGAGGCTGTTTTGAGATAGAGTCATACGAGGGTTGCTCCTGAATTTGCTTCAGAGATATTATCCAGTAGAATTTGCAATGCCAGTGTCTTCTTAATAGAAATCCACAGAAGAAATGTCTCTCATATTTTGGTATGAACATAATGGGAAGATAGCTGTGATTCTCAGGAGCCAGTTGAAAGCACAGACTTCAGACAAATTTGACTTTGACAAGTTATTTAAGCATTTTGAGACTCAATTTTCTCTTCTTAAAATGGAGAGATACTGATAGATGACACTGAATTGTTGTGGGCAATAAGTGAGATTGTATTACATGTGATGCTTAGCTCCATGTCTAATATAGATCAGCTGTACCACTACTAATAGCTGAAATAATATTGGCCATCATTATTTTTAAACTATAATTTATTACAGAAAACAGATACAAACAAAGTTATCAGAAGAAAAAGAAGCACGGAGTGAAGTCTGGGGAAGCCAGACACGAACTTCCAGGAGTCCTCTCCCAGTTGAATCACTCACAAGACACGCTTGATTCCTCCAGGAATGAGTTGTGACTAGTATGGCATGTTGTCTATTAGAGAAGCTCATTAAAGATTCAATGCCAAAGGTTTTCACTGGGTGCTGGTCACAAAGACACGCTGTGTCCAGCAAGGGTTCCAATTCCAGATGCCCAGAAAGAACACAAGTGTTTAGCATGAACACAAGTGTTTCGCTTAAACACATTTTTTACAAACATGGTTCAGGCACTCTTCTCAAGGTGGAAGTGAAAACGAAAATGTTAGTCATTTAATCATGTCCAGCTCTTTGGGATCACATGAACTGTGGGCCACCAGGCTCCTCTGTCCATGCCTGCGGAATTCTCCTGGCAGGAACTGGAGTGAGTAGCCATTCCCTTCTCCAGGGGATCTTCCCACCCCAGGGATCAATCCTGGGTCTCCCGCATTGCAGGTGGATTCTTTACCATCTGAGCCATCAGGGAAATCCCCCTGAAATCCAAGTTCTCAGAAGCCAACCTAATGCAAGCTTCCTAAGGATTTAGCCTGAGGTCTGTTATGTTTATGTGAAAGCTGGACTGTAAAGAAAGCTGAGCGCTGATGAACTGATGCTTTTGAACTGTGGTGTTGGAGAAGACTCTTGAGAGTCCCTTGGACTGCAAGGAGATCCAACCAGTCCATTCTGAAGGAGATCAGCCCTGGGTGTTCTTTGGAAGGAATGATGCTAAAGCTGAAACTCCAATACTTTGGCCACCTGATGCGAAGAGTTGACTCATTGGAAAAGACTCTGATGCTGGGAGAGATTGGGGGCAGGAGGAGAAGGGGACGACAGAGGATGAGATAGCTGGATGGCATCACGGACTCGATGGACACAAGTTTGGGTGAACTCTGGGAGTTGGTGATGGACAGGGAGGCCTGGCGTGCTGTGATTCATGGGGTCGCAAAGAGTCAGACATGACTGCATGACTGAACTTAACTGAACTGAACTGTTATGTTAGCCCTTTTATCAAAATCTTTGCTAGAAATTGTTTACAGTTAATTAAATATGTGCTGAGTACTGGTTTTTGTCTTGGTTCGATTTTAATTTCATGTTGCTTCTATTTCCTCATATTTTACTTTTGTGTCTTGTTTTGCATGTATTGCCAAGGCATTGTTGGTGACACATTGGTGTGTTGTTTTTTTGTTGTTTTTTTGTTGTATTTTAGTAGTAGGTTTATAACAAATCTTTGTTGATTGACTATAGAGTAAAACTATGCTAAATAATAGTTAGATATGTGATTTAGGAGTACTTCTAACCTCTGTTAGTCTGTGCTCAGTTGTGCCTGACTCTCTGTGACCCCTTGGACTCTAGCCTGCCAGGCTCCTCTGTCCTTGGAATTTGCCAGGCAATAATACTGGAGTGGGTTGCTATTTCCTCCTCCAGAGGATCTTCCCAACCTAGGGATCAAACCCTAGTCTCTTGCATATCCTGAACTGGCAGATGGATTCTTGACCACCAGCGCTACCTGGGAAGCCCAACTTCTATTGGTCTAAATTCCCTCATGTATATTCAGGACCAGAATCTCTCTTTGATCATTTCATAGGTTAATAACAACAGTGAATGTGATGATGATGCCAATTATTAGTTTTCCTTTTTTTATAACCTGTAAAATTATTTGAACATTCTAAACAAAATATGTTTTATATCTTATATCCATAAACATTTGCAAACTGTTATAATTATTTGTAATATGATGGTCTTGGGGCAGCTCACCCAAGAAAGCAGAGTAGCTGCTCTAATGTGGGGTGGCTCTGCCTGAAAGTTAGAGAAATGAAGGTTCAACTTGGCAGATGGAGGTTCAGAGCCGAGTTCTTCCACTTACTTGCTGTTGTTGACTTTGGAACATTTTTTTTTTTACCTTTCTTCTGTGTCTGTTTCCTTATCTGAAAATGAAGATAATTATACTTGTCTAACAGGATGATTTTAAGGAATAAATAAAATGTTACTTGTAAAGCCCTTAGTTCAGTGTCTGACATACAGCAAGCACTCGTTTAATCAGATTATTTCTATGCTGTGTCTGCTTTTACCAGTCACTTCACCTGCTGGTTCTTAAGCCGTTCACCTACTGTTCTCCCAGCCTCCATAGCCCAGCTCTTGTATCTGCAGAGGTGAACACCAAGGTGCCAGCTGGCTCTTACATACAGCGGGATGTACCTGAGATTCAGACAACTGCCCTTGTCTCTCTATGAGCTTTTGCAGCCCACTTCCAGGGCTAGAACACTGCAGAGTTTCAAAGGGCATGCTCAGGAATCTCCCACTACAAGACTGAATCCTATTACTACTCCTCACTTGGCTAAAATACTGCATCTCACTAAACCCCAGGCTCCAGTCTGTACCATGAGGATGATCCTTCATTAACTTGTTACAAATTGAAGTGAGAAAATGTGTGTGTGTTATCAGCTCACCCAATACCTCAGTTCAGTTCAGTTAGTTCAGCCGCTCAGTCATGTCTGACTCTCTGCGACCCCATGAGTCGCAGCACGCCAGGCCTCCCTGACCATCACCAACTCCCGGAGTTCACTCAGACTCACGTCCATCGAGTCAGTGATGCCATCCAGCCATCTCATCCTCTGTCACAGAAGGGGTTCTCCTCCTGCCCCCAATCCCTCCCAGCATCAGAGTCTTTTCCAATGAGTCAACTCTTCACATGAGGTGGCCAAAGTACTGGAGTTTCAGCTTTAGCATCATTCCTTCCAAAGAAATCCCAGGGTTGATCTCCTTCAGAATGGACTGGTTGGATCTCCTTGCAGTCCAAGGGGCTTTCAAGAGTCTTCTCCAACACCACAGTTCAAAAGCATCAATTCTTCGGTGCTCAGCCTTCTTCACAGTCCAACTCTCACATCCATACATGACTATTGGAAAAACCATCGCCTTGGCTAGATGGACCTTTGTTGGCAATGTAATGTCTCTGCTTTTCAATATGCTATCTAGGTTGGTCATAACTTTCTTTCCAAGGAGTAAGTGTCTTTTAATTTCATGGCTGCAGTCACCATCTGCAGTGATTTTGGAGCCCAAAGAAATAAAGTCTGACACTGTTTCCACTGTTTACCCATCTATTCCCATGAGGTGGTAGGACCAGATGCCATGATCTTCTAGGACTTTATAAATCTTTAACAAATAAATACTTGCTGGTTTTGATATCTTTTCCATCTGAGACTAAAACATTCTGAGATTTTTCCTTTCAGCTATCATCATAATTTTTAGAAATGATTACCTTCCTTTCGAAATGAGAATCTCTCCTTATCCAAAATATAGGAAAATACAGTTTAACAGGAAGCTTTGGTTTATTAGATTGCTTTTCAGAGTGAATTTTTGACAAAAGCAAGCATAACATCCAGAAGAATGTTTCTTATGGGAAGACAGAGGAAGTTGTAGAATATCAGAACTCATCCTGTGAATTTGATATAAACTTGAGAAGTTTACAGCTGTGGTTTATTTGATTGGCCGAATGCTTATTATAATTGGAGCAGAAATTACGTGAGTGTTGGAAGTAATATTTGTCTTTCAATACTTCCTTGATTCAAACATTGCCTCAAGAGTCAAATCCCTTAACCCTAGTCTCTGACTTTCCTTTCAGATTCACACCAGTCTTTGATCTGTCTTCCATCAGGCATGGTCCACAGTCTATCGTTATTCTCATTGTCCTAGGGTGAAAAGTAGAGGCTGAGAATTCTGCCATTTACTTTTAGTAACCTAAAGCAAGTTTCCCAAGCTCACAGCCTCAGCTCGCTTATTGTAAAAGGGAGACACTTATGATGCTGGGTTTAGAAGCTCCTTTTAAGAATTAAGTGCAAAGCAATATAAATGTATGTAAATAATTCTAGATTTTTGACAAAATTTATTTATTCTTCAGTGTCTTGATGACTTCTCGAAGGTAATAGCTGCTCACAATCTTTAGCACAGGTTTTGCTATGGGATCAGATCAGAAAATAATCTCTCTTTTCTCAGGCCTACCTCTCTTTGAGAAGACTGTGACCATTTGGAGGACTGTGACTGTCTCATTTGTGCATCCCCACTGAATCCTCTATGACTGCTGCTCTGGACTGAATTATGCCCACCCCCCCACACCACCACCCCCACACCACCACCACCCCCCGCCAAAATTCACCTGTTGAAGCCTTAACCCCAAATATGAGTGTCTTTAGGAAGTAATTAAGGTTAAATGAGGCCATGAGGGTGGGACACTTATCCAATTGGATTGGTCCCTTTATAAAAAGAGGGTATACACACCTGTGTGAGGACAGTGAGGCCATCTGCGAGTCTAGAAAAGAGCTCTCACCAGAAATTAGTCCACCTGGACCTTGATCTGGGACTTCTAGCCTCCAGAACTATGAGGAAATGAATTTCTGTTGTTCGAGCCACCCACTCTATATATGGCAATTTGTTTTGCCACCCCAAGCTAACTAAAGAAAATGCATTCTGGATAAGTAAATAAATACATGATCAGTAGAAGATGAAGCCAGCTTTGAGTTTCTAGAGAGAGACAGGTACATTTAGTCCAGAGCCTTCATCCACTCACTTGAGAATCATCATTGCCACAGTAGCTAACCAGCTTCTATTGCTGGATGCTTAATAAATTCAAGTCCTATATCAAGTGCTTTATAAGCATCCTCTCCTTAAATCTTCTGTGTAATACTCAAAATTATTTATTAACAGAACCATTTCATAGTAAACGTTCACTCGGAGATATTTTATATCCTTTCCAGTGTCATACAGATGATATCAGAAAAGGAGTCTAAATCCAAGTTAGTGTGTGCCCCAAACTCTTGTCCTTAATCATTATGCTAAGCTAGTTATTCTAGAATAATCAAATCATCATTATCATCACCACCACCATCATTATCACCACCAATTTTGTAACCTCTGTATGGAAGAAACTGATCTGTAACTATCAAAACAGATTCATTTGCATTCCCCATCATCTCTTTGAAAGGCATTCACTAAGGATTATCTTTTTTCATGCTGTTAGGTGAAAAATAAGTATGCTCAATGACTCTTCTTCTCATAATCAAGCCATGTGCTCATTGGCTAGGTCGTGTCCAACTCTTTTGCAATACCATGGACCATAGCCTGCCAGGCTCCTGTGTCCATGGGATCTCAAGGGAAGAATATGGGAATGGGTTTTTGCTTCCTCCTCCAGGGCATCTTCCTGACCCAGGGATCAAAACTGCATCGCCTGTGTCTCCTACATTGCAGGCAGATACTTTACCCACTGAAGTCACTTTAAGTTACTAGTGTTTGTCTGATCCAACAATGTTTTTTACAAAATTCACATGTAGTTCAGCATTAAGCTTTGTCTTAAAAACCTAATTTCAGTGAAAGAAGGCTACAGTTGGAAGTAATAATATAGCTGGCTTCTTTATTTCACCACCCAGCTTGCTCGCCAGCTTCTGACTATCAAGGGTGATGGAGATGAATTTTACTCCAACTTCTGACTTATTTTCAATTGGCTTCATACTCTTCAGACTTGCAAATATTTACAGGAGATGCTTTCTCTCTTGGACACATGTGTTTCTTCAGAAATTTGCTTCACTGAGGAATTTTGTGCTAGAATTTACTTAACCCAGACAAACCACATCCCTCTTCCTGATGGTCATCTGGGACTTTTTAACTCAGCACTAATAAGTCAGCCTCTAGCCAAGCAACTAGAGGCTAAAGTCTCTTCACTTTCTTTGTGAGCTTGTTAGACAGACCTCAATACCACCCTCACTTGAACATTCCCTCATCTGTGACCCACATCTATCTGGACCACAGGATACTCCTGAATATCCTTTGCCCTGATGAATTTGGGATATATAGGATAAGCCCAATGCAGCACTAGTCTAAAAAGCAGAGACATTATTTTGCCAGCAAAGGTTCGTCTACTTAAGGCTATTGTTTTTCCAGTAGTCAGGTATGGATGTGAGAGTTGGACTGTAAAGAAAGCTGAGAGCTGAAGAATTGAAGTTTTTGAACTGTGGTGTTGTAGAAAACACTTGAGAGTCCCTTGGACTGCAAGGAGATCCAACCAGTCCATCCTAAACGAAATCAGTCCTGAATATTCATTGGAAGGACTGATGTTGAAGCTGAAACTCCAATACTTTGGCCACCTGATGCGACGAGCTAACTCATTAGAAAAGACCCTGATGCTGGAAAAGATTGAAGGCAGGAGGAGGAGGGGATGACAGAGGATGAGATGGCTTAATGGCATCACCAACTCAATGGACATGAGTTTGAGTAAACTCCAGGAGTTGGTGATGAGCAGGGAGGCCTGGCATGCTGTGGTCCATGAGGTCGCAAAGAGTTGGACATGACTGAATGACTGAACTGAACTGAATAATTTACTTACAATGTTGTGTTCATTTCAGGTGTACAGTAAAATGATTCTAATGTCTGTGTGTATGTATATGTGCGTGTGTGTGTGTGTGTGTGTGTGTGTAGATATATATGAAGTCATTTCAGTCATGTCCCACTCTTTGCTACCCTGTGGACTGTAGCCCACCAAGCTCCACTGACTATGGGGTTCTCCAGGCAAGCATACTAAAGTGGGTTGTCATGCTCTCCTCCAGGGGATCTTCCTGACCCAGGGATTGAAGATTGAACCTAAGTCTCTTAGGTCTCCTGCATTGGCTAGTGGGTTCTTTACAACTCATTCCATCTGGGAAGCCATATATATATATATATATTCCTTTTTTGCATTTTTTTCATTATAGATTATTACAAGATACTGAATATAGCTCCCTGTGCTACGCAGTATGTCCTTGTTAGTTACCTGTTTGATATATATAACATGTGTATTTTAATTCCAGACTTCTACCCTCATTCTTTTTCATGTTTTCTAAGCAAGTAAAAGAGCTCAAGTCCCATTGAACAGATTTTTCTTTTTTTTTTAATATTTTGCACATGATCCATTCCTCAGACATTTTGATATTTAATGTTGATCATATTAACACTTCAACTGAAGCTATGATACTGTATTAGAACCTGAACATTTACTAGCATAGATGATGTGATAAACTTTGAAATAAAAAGATGGATCCTGATTATAAGGCATAATCACTGTATGATGTTCTTAAATTACTTAAGCTTTCTGTGCTCATTCTTCATCAGATTGGTAGAGATAATGCAAGTTTCTTGCTTATTATATCATGGTAAGAATTAAATAAGCTACTGTAGATAAACTGATTAAAATAGAAAATAATATATTAATGCAAGATAAGTGTTTTAAGGGAAAATGCATCGTTCTTTCATAGTGAGGAGAAGGAAAAATGACTGTAACTTTCACGGAAAGGTAAGAGTGATCATAGAGTCAGGGTCTTATACGCAAATGCTTACCCATGCTACTGTAAACACAGAATGAATGAAGTAGGTCAAATTAAAAAAGAGAAGGGAAATAGTGCCCTGGAGAGCCTGTCTCCTCTGAAGCGGACAGGAAATTCTCAGTCCCAGATGATTGTTCGTTCAGAGGCCAGCCAACCCAGTACAGTCAGATACTTTCTTTTTATATTGTTTACAAAAGAAGTGGAAATCTAGGTTTTTACATGAAATCTCCCCACTCTAAAACTGTTGCAAACTTTTCCATCTTTCTTTAACACTGAATGTGTTTACTAGTCAAATCCCTCCACGGGCTGACAGTTTGAGGTTTTAAACATGGGAAAATGCAGATGTTACCTGGGACCCCAGAGGGGTAATAACCATTTCTTGAAGAAGGCAAAAAAAAAAAAAAATCTATGATTACTTTCAGCCATATGTGTTTTGTTCTCTTTGTTAGTTTTTCACGGAGAATAGGACTTTGTTAAGTGGAGAGATCTTTCTTCCAAGATCCTTCCACGTGTACTCAGTACAGCGTTCAAAGTCTTTGAACCACAGGCTCAGAGTCTTGGAGACAGGAGAAAGCATAGCTTGCTCAGAAATAGATTGTTGAGAGCCGGAGTGAGTTATATTTAGATTTCTGACGTACAAAAGCAATTAAATTTCCTTAATTCTTCCCTTTAGCTGAATATGTGTCCTTAATTATTGTTTTGATAACAAATGCAGAATAGAATGGCAGAACCAGAATCCCTGTGAAATAATAAAGCACAGGTCTACCTCATTTAAACAAATGATTCTATTACACAAGTACTCAGCTCTCATTTCTAAAGGAAAAAGTTTAATTTTACTCCAAGATTTTCTCTTAGCAAACAGTAATTCTGATACTCATAATAGGAAAAATGGTGACATAGGCATTAGGAAAATATTGTAGTGTATATACTCAAATTACACATTATAAAAAAAAACAATTAAAAGGACAATTGAGTGTTTAAAAATAATTTCATGTCTGATTATCCTGGCAAATCTGATTGTCAGTGTTGCTTAGCACTTATAAACATTGGCCTTTATAACTTGCGTGGGTTGTCAAAGTTTTAATAACAACCACTGACAGTATATGCCATTTACCTTTACGAGCTCCTCACTAAGAAATGGTACAATGCCATTCAGCATACATAATGGAAGAATAGTTACATAATTAATTATTTTAGCACCAAGGCTTTTCTCTTTGTTGTGAAGAAGAACTTAAAAAGGTTATTTTAACTCATGTTTCACTAGTATTTCATTTCTAATCTGAGATTTCCACTGTCTTGTATGAAAAGGGCTTTCCAGGTGGTGCTAATAGTAAAAAAAAAAACAAAACAAAACAACAACAACAACAACAAAAAAAAACACCTAGCAATGCAGGAGAAGCAGGCTGGATGCCTGGGTTGGGAAGATGCCCTGGAGGAGGGCATAGCAACCCATTCCAGTATTCTTGCCTGGAGAATCCCATGGGCAGAAGAGATTGTCTGGCTATGGCCCATAGGGTTGCAGTCAGACGGCTGAAGCAACTTATTATGCAGCACATATGAAGAGTTAATACTAGTTCAGCTCAGTTGAGTTCAGCCGTTCAGTATTGTCCGACTCTCTTTGACTTCACAGACTGCAGAACACCAGGGTTCCCTATCACCAACTCCCGGAGCTTGCTCAAACTCATGTCCATCCAGTTGGTGATGCCATCCAACCATCTCATCCTGTGCCACCCCCTTCTCCTCCTGCCTTCAATCTTCCTCAGCATCAGGGTCTTTTCTAGTAAGTCAGTTCTTCACATCAGGTGCCAAAGTATTGGAGTTTCAGCTTCAGCATCAGTCCTTCCAATGAATATTCAGGACTGATTTCCTTTAGGATGGACTGGTTGGATCTCCTTGCAGTCCAAGGGACTCTCAAGAGTCTTCTCCAACACCACAGTTCAAAAGCATCAATTCTTCGGCACTCAGCTTTCTTTATAGTCCAACTCTCACATCCATATGTGACCACTGGAAAAACCATAGCTTTGACTAGACAAACCTTTGTTGGCAAAGTAATGTCTCTGCTTTTTAATATGCTGTCTAGGCTGGTCATAACTTTTCTTCAAAGGAGTAGGCGTCTTTTAATTTCATGGCTGCAGTCACCATCTGCAGTGATTCTGGAGTCCAAGAAAATAAAGTCTGTCACTGTTTCCATTGTTTCCCCATCTCTTTCCCATGAAGTGATGGGAACAGATGCCATGATCTTTATTTTTTTGAAGGTTGAGTTTTAAGCCAGCTTTTTCACTCTCCTCTTTCACTTTCATCAAGAGGCTCTTCACTTCCTCTTCACTGTCTGCCATAAGGGTGGTGTCATCTGCATATCTGAGGTTATTGATGTTTCTCCCTGCAGTCTTGATTCCAACTCTGCTTCATACGTTGGAGAGGGAAATGGCAACCCACTCCAGTATTCCTGCCTGGAGAATCCTGTGGACAGAGGTGCTTTGGTGTGCTGCTGTCCCTGGGGTCTCAGAGTCAGACACGACTGAAGTGATTTAGCATGTATTCCTTCAGCCAGCCATGCATTTTGCATGATGTAATCTGCATATAATTTAAATAAGCAGGGTGCGGATATACTGCCTTGACGTACTCTTTTCCCAATTTGAAACCTGTCCATTGTTCCATGTGCGGTTCTGGTTCTATCCATTGCTTCTTGATCTGTGCACAGATTTCTCAGGAGGCAAATAAGGTGGTCTGGTATCCCAGTTTCTTTAAGAATTGTCCACTGTTTGTTGTGATTCACACAGTCAAAGGCTTTAGCATAGTCAATGAAGCAAAAGTGTATGTTTTTCTGAAATCCTCTAGCTTTTTTGATGATCCAACAGATGTTGGCAATTTGATCTCTGGTTCCTCTACCTTTTCTAAATCTAGCTTGACTATCTGGAAGTTCTTGGTTCATATACTTTTGAAGCCCATTTTGGAGAATTTTGACCATTACTTATATGAAAAAAGACTTTATTCAGTCAGTCATATCTGGGTTTTGGTGTTTATTTCACCGCTTACTTGCTGTGTAACATTAGGCAAGTCACTAAAATGTTCTGAGCATCGCTTACCTCTTCTGTAAGATGATGTTTATTATAATAATGTCCTCATGGTCTTGATAAAAGGACCAAGTAGATTATATTTATAAAATGTTTGTAGGCTGCTTAGCATTACCAGAAGCTTAGCTGTGGAATATTGATTGCTACGGTGATGATGAAGATTGCAAAGAGGAGTAAAGAAAAACAATCATTGACCTTTAAAATAAATGTATTATAAAGAGCAGAAGAAACGGGTAGTCCATGGGAGGTGAGGTTTAGCCTTTAAGATTCATGTTGTTTGTAACAAGGATGAACAACGAAAAACATGCACCATTTATTGCAATAGTCAGCGGCCATACCAAGGCTTGGTAGCCTTTACAAATGAAGCAAGACAATTTGGATATTGAGTACTGAGCAACTGGTAGTCACAAATTCAGAGATAGCTAGTCCAACTCCTTTATTTGGGGAACAAGAAAACTAAATCTCAAAATAATGGGGCGAGTATCATTCAGATGAACAGTGGTGGATATGAGGATAATCTGAGCCCTGATGGATTCCCTCTCTGTAACACTATGCCCCACATATTGTGTACTTTGATCTACTAAATTAATTTATCTATTAATGATTAAGTATAATTTATCCCAGGTGCTAGTCTTGGTGCTGGAAAAACAGTTATGACTAAAGCAGATGTGGTCACTATTATCATGTGCTAATACAGTTGGCACTCCAAATCTATAGCTTTCTCATCCATGGATTTTACCAACAAAAGATCAACAAAATTGGGGAGAAAAATCCAGAGAGTTCCAAGAAGCAAAAATTGAATTTGCTGCAAGCCAGCAACTGTGTACAGTGAACTCTTGAATAACATGGGTTTGAGCTGTATTGGTCCACTTTTATGCAGATTCTTTTCTACTAAATATGTTATACAGTACTACACGAACCAGGACTGATTGAGTTTGAGAATGCTGAACCACAGTTACAAAGGATTGACTTTAGATTATCAGCAGATTTTTGAATGACTGAAAGAAGGAGGTTCAAATCGTTTTCCTTAACCTCCATATTGTTAAGTTCTATTTACAGCTATTTACATATATTTTATGTGGTATTATAAATTATAAGTATTCTAGAGATGATTTAAAGTATATGGGAGAATGTGAGTATGCAAATATCAATACTATATCATTTTATATAAGACAATTGAGCATCCCTGGATTTTGGTATGCAAGAGAGATTCTGTTACCAATCCCTCCCAGATACTGAGAGATGACTGCAGCCTAAGCGGAGGAAACACATTATAAAGATGAATTTTAAGAGTCAGTGTAATTGACAATAGTAAGATTAGAAGCTCTACAGAAACTAAAGGGGATCATTCTTAACCAGAGTTTCCTTTTTTATTGACTCTGTAGCTTGAACAAGCCATTTAAAGTAACTGAGAATTAGTTACTTGATCTATATAGGAGGAATTTTAATATTTTTTCAAGACTGTTATATGGATTTTAGATAATGTATATAGTGTATGTTCATTATACATATCATGGTTATTAGTATTATTACAGGCATACATTGGAGATGTTGCAGGCTTATTCCAGACTATTATAATAAAGTGAATATTGTAATTGACTGTAATAAAACTACCCACAATTTTTTTGCCTTCTCTTTGCATATAAAATTATAGTTACACTACACTATTAAGTGTGCAGTAGCATTACGTCTAAAAAAAAAGCAATGCACATACTTTAATTAAAAACAGCTTGATTGTGAAAAAAGTCTAACCATAATTTGATAATGTGGGGATGCTACAAACTTTCAATCTGTGAAAAAAAAGCAATTTCTGTGGATCTCAATGGAGTGAAGAGCAGTAAAATGAAGTATGCCTGTATTAAGCACTGGCTATCACTTGGATCACATCCTTATGTAACTCTATGACATAAACTATGAACCATGCCCGGTAGGGTCACCCAAGACGGACAGGTCATGGTGGAGAGTTCTGACAAAATGTGGTGCATGGGAGAAGGGAATGGCAAACTGCGTCAGTATTCTTGCCTTGAGAACCCTCTGAACAGTATGAAAAGGCAAAAGATAGGACACTGAAATATGAACTCCCCAGATCAGTAGGTACCAAACATGCTACTGGAGAAGAGTGGAGACATAGCTCCAGAAAGAATGAAGAGACAGAGCCAAAGTGAAAAGAATGCCCAGTTACAGATGTGACTGGCAATGGAAGGAAAGTCACATGCTGTACAGAAGAGTATTGCAAAGGAACCTGGAATGTTAAGTCCATTGAATCAGGGTCAATTGGAAGTGGCCAAACAAGAGATGGCAAGAGTGAACATCAACAATTTAGGAATCAGTGAACTAAGATAGACTAAAATGGGCAAGTTTAATTCAGATGACCATTATAATTACTACTGTGGGGAAGAATCCCTTAGAAGAAATGGAGTAGCCATCATAGTCAACAAAAGAGTCCAAAGTGCAGTACTTGGATGCAATCTCATAACCAACAGAATGATCTGTTCTTTTCCAAGGCAAACCATTCAATATCACAGTAATCCAAGTCTATGCCCTGACCAGTAATGCCAAAGAAGCTGAAGTTGAATGGTTCTATGAAGACCTACAAGCCCTTCTAGAACTAACACCCAAAAAAGATGTCCTTTTCATCATAGGAGACTGGAATGCAAAAGTAGGAAGTCAAGAGATACCTGGAGTAACAGGCAAGTTTGGCCTTGGAGTACAGAATGAAGCAGGCAAAGGCTAACAGAATTTTGCCAAGAGAATGCACTGGTCATAGCAAATACCTTCTTCCAACAACACAAGAGAAGACTCTACACATGGACATCACCAGATGGTCAATACTGAAATCAGATTGATTATATTATTTGCAGCCAAAGTTGTAGAAGCTCTATAGGGTCAGTAAAAACAAGACTGGGAGCTGACTGTGGCTCAGATCGTGGACTCCTTAATGCAAAATTCAGGCTTAAATTGAAGAAAGGAGGGAAAACCACTAGACCATTCAGTCTAGTGGAATGACATAAATCAAATCCCTCATTATTATACAGTGGAAGTGACAAACAGATTCAAGGGATTAGATCTGATAGACTACCAGAAGTTCTATGGATGGAGGTTCATGACATTTTACAGGAGGCAGTGATCAAGACCATCCCCAAGAAAAAGAAATGAAAAAAGGCAAAATGTTGTCTGAGGAGGCCTTACAAATAGCTGAGAAAAGAAAAGAAGCTAAAGGCAAAGTAAAAAAGGAATGATATATTCATCTGAATGCTGAGTTCCGAAGAATAGCAAGGAGAGATAAGAAAACCTTCCTAAGTGATAAATGCAAAAAAATAGAGGGGAAAAAGAATGGGAACAACTGAAGATCTCTTCAAGAAAATTAGAGATATTCTTTATTTTGTGCAAATATGGGCACAATAAAGGAAAGAAACAGTACAGATATAACAGAAGCAGAAGATATTAAGAAGAGGTGGCAAGAATGGGATGACTTGGGAGAATGGGAATTCTAACATGTATACTATCATGTAAGAGTTGAATCGCCAGTCCATGTCTGACGTAGGGTGCAGCATGCTTGGGGCTGGTGCATGGGGATGACCCAGAGAGATGTTGTGGGGAGGGAGGTGGGAGGGGGGTTCATGTTTGGGAACGCATGTAAGAATTAAAGATTTAAAAAAATAAATAAATTAAATTAAATTAAAAAAAATAAAAAAAAATAAAAAATAAAAATGAAAGAAACCTTTAAAAAAAATAAAAAAAAAATTCCTATGATAAAAAAAAAGAACTGTATACAAATGTTCTTAATGACCCATAAAACCACGATTGTGTAATTACTCACCTAGAGATAGACATCCAGGAGGGTAAAGTCAAGTAGGCCATATGAAGCATCACTGCAAGCAAAACCAATGGAGGGGACGGAATTTCAGCTGGGCTATTTCAAGTCCTCAAAGTTGATGCTGTTAAAGCGCTGCACTCAATATGCCAGCAAATTTGTAAACTCAGTAGTAGCCACGGGATTCAAAGATCAATCTTCATTCCAATTTCAAAGAAAGATAATGCCAAAGAATATTCAAACTACCATACAGTTGCACTCATCTCACACACTGACAAAGTAATGATTAAAATTATCCAAGCTAGGCTTTAACAGTATGTGACCCAAGAACTTCCAGATGAATAAGCTGGATTTAGAAAAGGCAGAGGAACCAGAAATCAAATTGCCAACTTCTGTTGGATCATTGAAAAAGCAAGAGATTTTCAGAAAAACATATACTTCTGCTTCATTGCCTACTTAAAGCCTTTGACTGTGTGAATCACAACTAACTGTGGAAAATTCTGAAAGAGATGGGAATAACAAACTACCTTACCTGCCTCCTGAGAAATCTGTATGCAGGTCAAGAAGCAACTATTAGAACCGAACATGGAACAACAGACTGAATCCAAATTGGGAAAGGAGTATGTAAAGGCTGAATATCGTCACCCTGCTTATTTAACTTATATGCAGAGTACATTATGTAAAATACATGACTAGCTGAAGCACAGGCTGGAATCAAGATTGCAGGGAGAAATATCAATAACATCATATATACAGATAATATCACCCTTATAGCAGAAAGGGAAGAGGAACTAAAGAGCCTATTGATGAAAATGAAAGAGGAGAGTGAAGAAACTGTCTTAAAATTCAACATTCAAAAAACAAAGATCATGGCATCTGTTCCCATCACTTCATGGAAAATAGATGGGGAAACAGTGGAAACAGTGACAGACTTTATTTTCTTGGACTCCAAAATCACTGCAGATGGTGACTGCAGCTATGAAATTAAAAGGTGCCCACTCCTTGGAAGAAAAGTTATGACTATCCTAGACAGCATATTAAAAAGCAGAGACATTACGTTGCCGACAAAGGTCCATCTAGTCAAAGGTATGGTTTTTCCAATAGCCATATATGGATGTGAGTTGGACTATAAAGAAAGCTGAGTGCCGAAGAATTGATGCTTTTGTACTGTGGTGTTGGAGAAGACTCGAGAGTCCCTTGGACTGCAAGGAGATCCAACCAGTCCATCCTAAAGGAAATCAGTCCTGAATGTTCATTGGAAGGGCTGATGCTGAAGTCTAATACTTTGGCTACCTGATGGGAAGAGATGACTCATTTGAAAGGACACTGATGCTGGGAAGGATTGAAAGTGGGAGGAGAAGGGGTGACAGAGGATGAGATTGTTGGATGGCATCACCAACTGGATGGATCTGAGTTTGAGCAAGCTCCAGGAGTTGGTGATAGACAGGGAAGCCTGGCATGCTGCAGTCCATGGGGTTGCAAAAGTTGGACATGCCTGAGTGAGTGAACTGAACTGAACTGAACTAATAATTCAGACACCATTCTAAGGACTTCATTTTTATTTTATTTTTTCTTCACAAACATCTTACGAAATAGGTATTGGTATTTATCCAGTTCTCTAAATGGTGAAACTGAGGACCAGAAAGATTAGTTTTCTTGCCCAGAGACACAGAATTAATAAAAATGGTGGAATTTGAATTGAGGCCCAGGAAATTCAGCTCCATAACTCCTAATGAGAGCTTGAAGTTCCTTCCTGGAAGTGACCCACATGGGCATGTGGGTGGTGGGTAGTGGGGAGAAATCTGTTTTCTAACTTTGACTTAACAGGGACTGAAGATTCTAGAAGCTGTACAAGGTGGTTTTTTCTATGTCCCAGAGACTTTATTATTGATACAATAGGATTAGTCACAAAAGGTAAATTAATTTCAAGCACAGTGTACAGCAGATATTAAGGGCTAAATGTATATCTTGTCCCTTCTCCTGGTCTTCCTTTCTGACTTCCCACCTGTTTCATTGCTTGTTGGATCCTTCAATTGACTCATCAAATAGTACTTAAAAAATCAAAACCACGATAAGTTATTACCTAATATTGGTCAGAATGGCCATCATTAAATAGTTTAAAAATACTAATTACAGAGAGGGTATGGAGAAAAGACATGCCTCCTGTACTTTTGTTGATAGATAGATAATGTTGATAGATAGATAATCGGTGGAGCCACCTTGGAAAACCAGCATAGAGGTTCTTTATAAAATTTAAAATATAGTTACCATAAGGTGCAGCAATCTCACTCCTGGTGCATATATCCAGAGGAAAACAAAAACTCTAGTTTAAAAAGATACATGCACTCCAGAGTCGTAGCAGCACTGTTTATGATAGCCAAGCCATGGGTGCCACCTAAATTCCCATCAGCAGACAACTGGCTTCAGAATAATGTTTCTCAGCCATAAAAAATGAATGAAATATTCCCATTTGCATTAACATCCATGAACCTAGGGAATATTATACTTAGTGAAGTCATTTGGACAGAAAAAGGCAAATACTATGTGATATCACTTACACGTGGAATCTAAAAAATAATACAAGTGAATCTATATACAAAACAGAAACTCATCTACGTAGAAAACAACTTATGGCTACCAAAGAGGAGAGGGAGGGAAGCGGGGATGAATTAGGAGTATGAGATTAACAGATATAAATGACTATACATAAACTAGATAAGCAACAATGATATACTGCATAGTACAAAAATTATATTTGATACCTTGTAATAATGAACTCTAATCTGAAAAAAAAATTACTGAATCATGTTACTGTACAGTTGAAACTAACACAATTTTGCAAATCAGCTATACTTCAAAAACCTTTATGTCTCTCAGATACAAAACATTGATCTGGTACAACAGGGTCAAGGAGAAATAGAAATGGTATCTAAACTGATCATACACTCTAAGGAGAATTTGTGTGTGTGTTCTGCATCTCTTCAGTCCAGGAGTAATTGCATTTTAAAATGACTTAGTCCAGCTGTTTTAGGCCTATTAACAGACTGTAGTCAAAGCCCCAGTTCTGTGGTGCAACCCCAGTGAAAAGCTGGGGAGAAGTACTTATACACACATTCATTGCTACATGTCTAGGAGCAGAGAAAGCTCCACCCTGGGCAACTACAATGTTATTTGATAGGAAAAGCAACAGCTTCATTTTCAGGACTCAGTGGTAATTTGTGAAGCCCCCCCCCCCTTCCCCAACTCATAAAGAGCTTTCATTTTTATTATTTTCACAGCTGTACATATTTTATCCCAGCAGATACAACTGGAACTTCCAAATCAGTCACCATTAATTACAGCCAGTGTGCACTGTAGGGGAGGTGAAGGCAGGAAGCAACAGTTATGATTCATTCACAAAGCCCACAATGTTTGATGCCTCACTCACTCCTTTCCTGAGCCCTCACTCAAAGTGATATCTCTGCTTTTAAATACACTGTCTAGGTTTGTCATAACTTTTCTTCCAAGGAGCAAGTGTCTTTTAATTTCATGACTGCAGCCACTGTCCTCAGTGATTTTGGAGCCTAAAGTGATGGGACCAGATGCCATGATCTTAGTTTTTTGAATGTTGTTTTAAGCCAGGTTTTTCACTCTCCTCTTTCACTTTCATCAAGAGGATCTTTAGTTCCTCTTCACTTTCTGCCATTACAGTGGTATCATCTGCATTCCTGAGGTTATTGATATTTCTCCTGGTAATCTTGATTCCAGCTTGTGATTCATCCAGCTTGGAATTTTGTACTTGCACACAATAGATTTCTTTCTTTCTTTCTTTCTTTTTTTTTAGTTTTTTGTTTTTTTTTAATTTAAAATCTTTAATTCTTACATGTGTTCCCAAACTTGAACCCGCCTCCCACCTCCCTCCCCATAACATCTCTGTGGGTCATCCCCATGCACCAGCCCCAAGCATGCTGTACCCTGCATCAGACATAGACTGGCGATTCAATTCTTACATGATAGTATACATGTTAGAATGCCATTCTCCCAAATCATCCCACCCTCTCCCTCTCCCTCTGAGTCCAAAAGTCCGTTATACACAGCTGTGTCTTTTTTCCTGTCTTGCATACAGGGTCGTCATTGCCATCTTTCTAAATTCCATATATATGTGTTAGTATACTGTATTGGTGTTTTTCTTTCTGGCTTACTTCACTCTGTATAATCGGCTCCAGTTTCATCCATCTCATCAGAACTGATTCAAATGAATTCTTTTTAACGGCTGAGTAATACTCCATTGTGTATATGTACCACAGCTTTCTTATCCATTCATCTGCTGATGGACATCTAGGGTGGTTCCATGTCCTGGCTATTATAAACAGTGCTGCGATGAACATTGGGGTACATGTGTCTCTTTCAATTCTGGTTTCCTTGGTGTGTATGCCCAGCGGTGGGATTGCTGGGTCATACGGTAGTTCTATTTGCAATTTTTTAAGGAATCTCCACACTGTTCTCCATAGTGGCTGTACTAGTTTGCATTCCCACCAACAGTGTAGGAGGGTTCCCTTTTCTCCACACCCTCTCCAGCATTTATTGCTTGTAGATTTTTGGATCACAGCCATTCTGACTGGTGTAAAGTGGTACCTCATTGTGGTTTTGATTTGCATTTCTCTGATAATGAGTGATGTTGAGCATCTTTTCATGTGTTTGTTAGCCATCCGTATGTCTTCTTTGGAGAAATGTCTATTTAGTTCTTTGGCCCATTTTTTGATTGGGTTGTTTATTTTTCTGGAATTGAGCTGCACCAGAAACTATAAAACTCCTAGAGGAGAACATAGGCAAAACACTCTCAGACATAAATCACAGCAGGATCCTCTATGATCCACCTCCCAGAATTCTGGAAATAAAAGCAAAAATAAACAAATGGGATCTAATTAAAATTAAAAGCTTCTGCACAACAAAGGAAAATATAAGCAAGGTGAAAAGACAGCCTTCTGAATGGGAGAAAATAATAGCAAATGAAGCAACTGACAAACAACTAATCTCAAAAATATACAATAGATTTCTTTATCAGTGACAGTCCTCACCCACTTCCGAGCCGTAGAGTCAGAATCTTTTCAGACGCCTGGGTTTTGTGTTCCAATCCCCTTTCTGCCAAAGGTTATACACCTTAATCCTTTTATCTGACTAAAAGGGCAGCTGAGAGAGTGTATACAGAGGGTGTACACTGAACAGAGAGGACATGTTGTTAAAGTGAAGTTGCTCAGTCGTGTCCGACTCTTTGCAGCCCCATTGACTGTAGCCTACCAGGCTTCTCCATCCATGGGGTTCTCCAGGCAAGAGTACTGGAGTGGGTTACCGTTTCCTTCTCCAGGGGATCTTCCCGACCCAGAGATCGAACCTGGGTCTCCCACATTGGAGGCAGACGCTTTAACCTCTGAGCCACCAGGGAAGCCCATGTTAACTAGGTATTAAAAACAACAAACAGATGGGGGAAAAGTGGAAACAGTGGCAAATTTTATTTTATTGGGCTCCAAAGTCATTGTGGACGGTAACTGCAACCAAAAAATTAAAAGACACAACAGAGGATGAGAGGGTTGGATGGCATCACTGACTAGATATACCTGAGTTTGAGCAAACTTTGGGAGATGGTGAAGGACAGAGAGGCCTGATATGCTGCAGTCCATGGGGTCATAGAGAGTTAGACGTAACTTAGTGACTGAACAATAAGACTCTTTATGAGAACTGAAAAGACAAAAGGAGAGCCTTGATGTTTCATGGAGGTGGTGAGTACAGAAAGGGAAGGGAAGAGATTAGACGTCTTAACACTGAGAAGCTTGGAGGAGGGACACTAAAGAGCTGAAGTTAAGACATCTGAGGACGGGGCACTGCTCTGCTGGTTGTTCAGCTTCAGCTCAGTGCAGGCGCCCTATGGGACTGTGACCCTGTGCCCTGGGCGAAGGATTCTGCTCTGCTGATGCTACTGATTCTGAAGGGGGAATGACTAAGGTGCAAGGGCTTGCTGCAAAAGTGGGAAAAAACTGCAAATTGGTCTTAGCTGCTGTTCTGAGAAGGAAGTGCTGTTGAAGGTGTGAAGATGTATACCCAGAATACCTGCAGGAGCAGCAAACAGGCAGGGAACTCGCTGGAAGGGAAAGGAGCCAGAAAGTCCCTTCTTCCTTCTCCAGCCTTGCAGTCTCCTTCTAGCACCCCCTACTGGTGGGCTGACCTGGGAAGAACGGGGAAATGGAGACGGTGAAATAGGAACATCACTTTTCTCAGGTGCAGATGTCCTTGTGATGAGTTTCATCCCCCTTTTCCAGAAATGACTTTCCCACTCTGACTTCCAACCCACGTTCTACAAACACTTCCTAGATTCCCTTGCCGAGGAGCTTGGCATAAACAAGGACAAAAACAGTACTTAGTACATGTTTATCCATTGTAGTCTTGAGAGTGAGGAATTGCCCCTCAGTTACCTACCTGTGGACAGCATCAGTTTGGTGACTATATTAAAATGTAAAAAGGGGAGGAAGTAATGGAACAGTGGGGGAAAAGCTCTTCTGTATCCTGGTGAAGGGAGAGGCCAGATATTTTTGTTAAAATGACAGGAGTAAAGTAATTCTTGCAAAGGATAAAAATAGCCCCATTGTTAACTACATAATATATTATCTTAGATAACACCTATTTTTGTGTATTATTATAGTTGATCCACAAATAATTGTGTGACCTAGTTAATACTAAGAACTATACAGATGAGGAAACAGAGATTTAGAGAGTTTATGTGACCCAAACATGATTACCCACGTCCAGCTTTTTGCGACCCCACGGACTGTAACCCACCAGGCTCCTCCATCCATGGGATTCTCCAGGCAAGAGTACAAGAATGGGTTGCCATTTCCTTCTCCAGGGGATCTTCCCAACCCAGGGATTGAACCCAGGTCTCCCACATTGTAGTCAGCCATTTTACCGTCTGAGCCACCAGGGAAGTAAACATGATTACCCATATAGGATAAGAGTGGGGTGCCGAGTGACAGCTGAAAGTGCATGAATTTGAAGTCAGACCAACCATGTGTGAATCTTGGTTCTGTCATTTACCACTTGAGACACCTAGGTCATGATATGATTGCCTGAGACTCAGTTTTTTACCTAAAAAAAAGACATGATATATTCTTTATATTATTATAAAATTTAAGTGATATAAGATATTTAAAATGGCTAATAGAAGTGGTAACATGATTACCCATATAGGATATGAATGAGGGTGGGCTGTGTTGGTATGACAACAACTGTTGTCTTGTTTATATTTGTAGTTTTTGTTGTGATAATTGCTGTTTTGGTGATGATAAAACGATGCTGGCTTGCTTAGCTAAAATTTGAACTCAGGATTTTTGTCTTTAGATATTACACTCTTCATAAACACACCACTTCCCCTGCCTCCATTTTTCTCATGCATTATCCAGAAGAGTTTAAATTTGATTTTTCTCTGCTTTTAAATATAATCAACATCTTTATGTCCTTACCAGTTACAACATTTGGATCTGCAACACCATCAAGCAGTCTTTAGTGTCTGTGTATAAGGAAAGACTGAGGGCTAAGTAGTTATATTGCATACAAGCTAAAACCAAAACAGCCCTCCTTTCTTGCAAGATAAGCAGAGAAAACCCCATTAGCAACAACGCTCAGCCAGGCAGACGGGCCTAGCACATCAGGGTGTGTAATTGAAAGAGCTGCTGATACGGAAACCAAAAGGTATGTGACTTATGTTATTCACTTCGTGACTGCTAAGCACAAAATAAAAATCACCTGGAAGGTACAGAAGCATGCATGGAACTCTTTGGAGCCATAGCGAAGAACTTCGCCTGAGCAGTAAGGAAAGGAGGCATGAATGCCGCTCAGGCAAATTCTGCTTTCTTTTCAGGACTTAACTGATTATGCATTGTGAAGACCTTTGTCCCAAACAAAATTAGAAGTCAAGTTACTGATGTACCAGACGGTTCGCACTAATAATTAGCACTTCTGCAGTCATGACTTTTTAATGCTAGAACCTTCATTTTCCATTTGCTCGTTAGAGGTTTCAAAAGGTTAGGTGTATTGTTTCACTTTTGAGAAGCTGTTTAAATGTTTGTGTCATCAAGACTACCATTTACAAAATATTTAATCAGCATCTATAGTTGTGATAATAGCTGCTTTTTGCTGAACACCAGAAGGCATCAGGACAGATGAGAATACTGTGTGCATATTTTCCCTAATTCTAAGAAAGACCTTTCTAGGTATTGTGAGCCTTATTTTGCAGATCAGGAAACTGTGCCTTGGTGTTAATGATCTTGCCCAATGTTACACAATTACTAAATAGCAAAGGTAGGAGTTAAGTCTATTTCTCTAATCTCAAACTCTGCATTTTAAAAAATTTATTTATTCTTAATTGGAGGACATTTGCTTTATAGTATTGTGTTGGTTTCTGCCATATGTCAACATGAATCAGCCATGGGTTATACATATGTCCCCTCCCTCTTGAACCTCCCTCCCACCTCCCACCCTATCCCACCCCTCTAGGTTGTCACAGAGCACCAGATTTGATTATGTATTATATCATACAGCATATTATAGACCATATTATCCCTGTATCATACAGCAAATTCCCACTGTTGGTGGGAATGTAAATTGTTATAGCCACTATGGAGAATAGTATGGATTCCTTAAAAAACTAGGAATACAACTACCATATGACCCAGCAATCCCACCACTGGACATATATACCATAAGTGAAAAAGACACATGTACCCCATTGTTCATTGCAGCACTATTTACAATAACTAGGATGCAGAAGCAGCCTAGATGCCCATCGACAGATGAATGGATAAACAAGTTACATAGATAAACAAGGGAATATGACTCAGCCATAAAAAAGAATGCATTTGAGTTAGTGAAATGAATGAATGAGTCAGTCAGTGAGTGAAGTAGGTGAATCTATAGTCTACTGTACAGAATAAAGTAAGTGAGAAAGAAAAAAAAACAAATATGCATTAATGCATACACACAGAATCTAGAAAAATAGATCTATATTCAGGGCAGCAATGGAAACGCAGACATAGTGAAGAGACTTGTGGACAAAATGGGGAAGGAGTGGATGGGATGAATTGGGAGACAAGCATGGAAACATATTCACTCATTACCATACGTAAAATAGATAGCCGGTGCTAATTTTCTATATGAAACCCTGCATTCTTCAAAGTCTATTGTACTATCTCTAGGCACCTAATGTTCCCCAGAGAGTAAAAGCAAATTCAATAATTTTGTTATACTTATGCCATGAGAAAGTGGCTTTAAGTTCTAACTTTTCCCCCTCAAAAATGAGCTTTGTATCCATTCACATTCTTTCCTCCCCACTTACCAGCTAGGGGCCCTCGGGCACCTTCCCTCTTTCTGGTGTTGTCCCTGCGCTCTCTAACAGAGTGCCCTGCCCTGGGCTTTAAACAGGGAAGCTCTGCAGTGTGCTTTACCATAAGCGTGTGTTCGTTCACCCCTTTAACAAGCTTTCTGTGAATGCTTGGGGACTACATCCTGGGCTAGGCTCATACAATGATTAATAAATGCTCTTTCCCTTTGTGTTTCCACCTCGGAAAGTTTTCATCATATCCTAAAAGTTGTATTACTCAGTTTGGTGCTGAAGTCCCCAAATTCAAGATAAAAGAAAGAGGAGTTTTAATGAACAAACTTCTGTGAAAGGGAGAATAGTTCTTTGAATATTTTCCCCTTTATGGAGAAAAAGTGCATTTATTTTGCACTGTGGATATTGATATTAAAAAATAAAAATCAGACGAGAGAAAGGACTTATATATTGTTCCACCAAACTGAGAACTGTGCCATATTTAGTAACAACAATTTATGGTAAAGATCAGTCACATATGAAAGCCTTTTGAACATTTTCATTGGTTCAATTTTGAGATAAAAATGTTCTAATGAATATTCAGCCATTGTGTCTGGCATGGTGTTGCCTTTTAAGTATTTCTAATGTCCCATTAGTCACAGGTTTATAAATACACTGTGGCGTTTCTCTCTGGCCATTTGAACACAAATGAAAGCTACTGATGAGAAATCCAAAGCTGTGACTTGCTGAATACAGAGCAAACCTTGCTCCTCCTTGGATCCTCGAAAGTCAAAGCTCTCAAGGGAGTGGATTTTGAGGAATATAAATTCTCACTCATAATGTCAGAAGGCTCAAAGGGAGGTATGAAACCATCTGTTCCAACACCTCATTTCATAAATGAGAAATCTGGGGCCCAGAGAGGCTGCCTGGCTTATCCAGTCCCAAAACTAATTGGCCAGAATTGGCAATTTTGGTGATAAGAGTGAACAGATTGAAATGTACAGTTATGCTAATCAAGTAGGTGGGAGGAGTAAGAGGGAAAGCAGAGAGAAAAGGGAGAGGGTGTGACCCTGGACCCCAGCCATCAGCCCCATTGCCAAGGGACTCTGTGTAGAGTGGAGGGTGGGCTGATACATCAGCTGGTGTTCATGCTCTTTCCATTATACCACACTGTCACTCCATATGGGAAAACTCCAAGTCCTAATTGCTTTATTTAAGATCTAAATGCAGTCTCTCATCCAGCTCCATACGCCCACTTCTTCTTCTGTTAAATATCCTTGGAAAGTCAGCATGGCAAAGATGCTCAACTTCTTGTATTTTTCAATAACTATGTGATTGACATTCAATGGCTATTTCTCCCTGCTGCTCACTGCAGAGTGTAAGAAATGACAAATGGCATTGGCACGTGCAGCAGAGTACAATGTTAGAGCATAAAGGAACAGGTTCAGTATGGAGTCGGGTTTGTTCTTCTCTATAATATTACCTGTGGTCTGAAGTGTCTCATTCAGGACATATTCCCAAGGCCTCTTATGTGCCTGGGTATATGGAATTCCCTGTTTTGGTCAGTTTTACAACTGATAATAGACTCTCTTCCCATCCTCACCCCCTCCCTTATTAAGGTCTCCATTAGATCCAATTTGAGTAGCCAGTTCCCACTTTTTCTGGGGTCTTGTTGCTTTCATGCAGCCATCTTTAGTCTCAGTGATCTTTTCCTCCGATGGTGCAAGAGGAAAATGAATGAATCTGTAGACGAAGAGACCATTGGCTCCATGTCTTTTCTCATGTCCTGTCTCCACGTCTTTTCTCACTGCTGCCTCTAGTTTCTAATTCCACGTGACCCAGCTGTGGCCCCTAAAGGCTTGATAATTGTCATCTCTGGCAAGAGCCCCATTTTCACAGCAGCACACAGTGCCTTTCTCAGAGGAGAGCAGGGAAGAGCATATGCCTGGTCAGCAGAGTTTAACTATTAAATGTGTTGTCAGTTGGTCACTGCCAGAACAGGGAGGTAATTAGCATCAGGGATACTTAGCATTTAGAAATCAGTACAAGAGCAACACCTATACACTCTGGAACAACAAAAGCATCCTGACTGTAGGTAAGTAAGTAAGTCAAGTCACTCAGTCGTGTCCAGTTCTTTGTGACCCTGTGGACTGCAGCCCACCAGGCTCCTCCGTCCATGAGATTCTCCAGGCAAGAGTACTGGAGTGAGTTGCCATTCCCTTCTCCAGGGGAATCTTCCCAACCCAGGGATCAAACCCAGGTCTCCCACATTGGAGGTAGACACTTTAACCTCTGAGCCACTAGGGAAGCCCCAGTGGGCTACAGGTAGCTCCATCTCAAGTCCTGGGTCCAGAGATGTCTTAAATCTCGCTTCAGAGGCCCCTGACTTGGCCTGATTAAAAGTTTTTTAGGGAGCCATGCATTGGTCTTGGTTCCCAGGTGTCTGAGTTAGATAGTTCCTGGGGTCTGAAACAACAACTAAATATATGACAATAAAACTGAAAATACATGAAGGAAAAATTTTAATTTGTGTCACTTCTCTCAAAGGTATGATGTACAAAACAGCTTGATATGTTTTAGGGAAGAACAGTTGGCTCAGAGTTGCAGAAAAGGCCACAGCAAGAGGGGAGTGTCAGTTGATATTAAAAAAAAAAAAAAGATCAAATTATTAAGTCCTTGAAAAGCATATTAAGAGGTTTGGGCACCATCAAAAATCTATTTGTATTAATATAGGTTTTCAATCAAGAAACTTACATGATCAGATCTGCATTTTATAAAGACTAATTGGATACAATGCGGAGAATAGATTGCAATGTAGCTGGAAAAGAGGGGATTTAGAGCTCATATGGAGAAGGAAATGGCAACCCACTCCAGTATTCTTGCCTGGAAAATCCCCAGACATGGAGCCTGGTGGGCTACAATCCACAAGGTCGCAAAAGACTCGGACATGACCCAGCAACTGACCAACAACAAGAGACCATATTGGGAAACCTCTGGAGTGAGTGAGGCAAAATATGATGAAGAGAGAGACTGAGGATGAGGGAGTGAGGCTGATGAGAAGAGTTTAACACTCTCTAGGGTGCTGGGTGGATGAGGTTTGATGAAATGTGGCTTAGAAGAGAAGAAACAGAGGACAGAGACTAACTTCATCTTCTAAGAAATAACGAAGGGCTGGACCACAGACAGCAGGGGTTTAACTGAGCAGCTGTCTGAGTCCCCTGGGCATCATCAGCTCCCACCTTTGTGCAGCCTGAGAGTCAGAGGGACGGGTCCTGAATTTTCAGCCACTTTCCCTTGATTAGAAATATAATTCATTCACTGAGGGGGCAAACTGCCAATCAACTACCTCAAGGAAATGTTTTAACTGCAACTTTGTTAATTCCAAACTCAGGTATAGGAACCCTGAGCTTGCTGTGATCACCTTCATGTGTTATAGAAAACTCACTCTCCGATCTGTGCAGTCACATGGACATTCTCCCTCCAAGTCCCTTTATTTAAGCTGTCTTTGATACATGTTTCCACTTTTGCTCCTAGTCTGCCCTCTAATTTTAGGAGTAATCCACGAAGAAGACACTAGGCCCTGTTTGATATACTAATGTCGTCAAAGCAGTGATCGTGTGAGCTTGGGTTTTTTTTAGGGGACAATATGGAGTCAGGATAAAGTTATCATGCATCACTAAATGAATGCCACTGATACCCTGGAGTCTTATTCTTTCTTTTTGGTTATATTTCACTGCCTGTCAAGTCACTGAATATTACAATTTCTCTTTTTCAAGTATAAGCAGCAGCTTTGGAACCAAATAGATCTATGAGCAGTGCATTCCCCATTAGAGGTGACCTTGGAACTCGGATGACCTGAATTCAGTCCTGGTTTACTGTGCAGTTATTGATAAGCTTAGGCAAATATTAGAAAAAATGTAAAATCTTACTTTTCTCACCTGTTGAAAGAAGATGGAAATGCTTATCTTTTCTTCACAAAGTTGTTAGGAATTTTAAATGAATATTAAATGAGATAAGTAAAATATTTAGACTAGTATCAATCACATTTATAAACACAGTTGCCTCTCAGTAACCACAAGGGATTAGCTCAAGGCATCACTGCCTATATCAAAATCCATAGATACTCAACTCCCATAGACTTCCCCTCTGTATTCACTGTTTTGCAGTCACAAATGGAACCAACCGCTGACCATGTAGTACTGTGTGGATTTATTGAAAATCAAATCTGTGGGCAAGTGCACCCACATAGTTCAAGCCTGTGTTGTTCCAAGGTCACCTGCATATAATATAGATATAACTATACCTTATTAATTTATTATTATAGCTGTTATACAGATTTGGAACCTGTGGTAATTAAGCTCATCTATACAACGAGAGCTAATATATCCATCTCATACGTTTGTTGTAAGAAGTACATGGAAGTAGTAAATGAATTTAAAGTCTAGCTAACTGGTTGCATTAAAATGCAACCTGTATTAAGAAGGAATTTTTGTCAGTTTTTTTTTAAATCGCTCTATACTTTGTCCAGAAAACTGCTGACCCAGAGTATACGTTCAGTAAATATTTGTTAAATGATTCAGTGCTGGGCCCATAGCCCTTTATTTCCTATATGTCTGCTACCCCTGGTCTAGTTTGGATGTAAAGCAACTCTCTTTTCCCTTATCACTTGATTACTCTAAGACCAACACTGTTAATGTCCATTTTGACCACCTTTTACTTAAAATTTGAAAAAGGCAGAATAAAACCCAGTTTCTGATGTTTCATGGTTTGATTTTGACTTTTTTCCAATGTTACCTCAGTCATTTACCTTCAAGTTACCTGCATAAGCTGAAACATTTGCTCTTCCACAAATATATGATGCTTGAGGTTTTGTTTGTTTGTTTTTTCTAGTGCTTTTCTATCTAAATCAGTCTTGTTCAATGGAGCAAGATGTCCTTCTGGGATGAAGGACATATTCAGTCTGTACCATTACACAGGAGATCCACAGTTCACGTGTAGCACTAGAAATTAGGTTAGTTCTGAAAATGAACTAACCTTTGAAAATGAACGGAATTTTTAATTTTCTCCTATTTTAATTAATTTCAATATAAACATTTATAGAGGATAAAGCTATATGTATCAAACAGTTTAGGAACAGACTGTCTCCTTTCATATCCCAGTCCTCCACAGCTATATTCAAATATATTCAAACACATCATCTTCCCATGAGCTTGAATTCTTTAAATGGTCATAGCCCTTTATCTATAACCTGCTTATGATATATACTTTTGTATATTTAATTTCAGTTACATAGTTTATCTCTAATGTTAGACTATACAAACTTTGATAGGAAGAACTCCATTTTCTATATTTTTACACCTACTCAGTGCATAGTATAGGGTCTTCCACAGGATGTGAGTTAATAAATATTGTTGATGGGCTGACTGAGGGACTTGTTGATTGAATAAATGAGTAGGTTATTCCATTAATTACTACAATGAAAGAGACTTTGACTTCTAAGACTACGTCTGTTAGATACCACTCTTAAAACTGGAGGGAAACTTATCACTTAAATGACTCATCATGTAACAGTCACTCATATATCTTCATTAATGTGATGCCCATATAATCTTCCTTTTATTAGTCTGTCAAAGTAAAAAACTAAACCTCATTCTACTTTTCCAAGATAAGTCAAAAGTTGATTATATGTAAAAATGAAATCAATAGGACTAAAGGAAATTTGTGTATCAGAAAGCTTTGGAATCTTTTCAATAAGGGACCATTTCAATGTTAAAAGCTACTTAAGGAATAAGCAATCTTGCTCATAATAACTTTAAAAAAAGAGTTTATTATTTATGAACTACTCAGAGCATATGTATCCCCCAATACATATTTTTAAAATGTGTTTCCAACTTATAATTTTAGAGCTATTTAACATTCAAGTAAATCCCTGATACCTACAGTGATGAAGAATATTACACCTGCAAAAACACACTATAAAATAATTTTGATACTCCAAATGTCTAGATGAGAGATTATTGGTTATTTAAAGGCAGGAAACTACCATATTTCTGCAGAGGTAGCTATTTCTTATTATAAAACTTACTAATGTCCTTTTCTTATAAAATATCTAATTTATAAAATAGCCTTTATTAATCCTTTAAAAATGCATTGTCCTTAGAATGTGTTGAAAAGTGAAAGTGAAAGTAGCTCTGTTGCGTCTGACTCTTTGTTCCCTGGTGGCTCAGATGGTAAAGCCTCTGCCTACAATGCAGGAGACCCAGGTTCAATCCCTGGGTTGAGAATCTCTCCTGGAGAAGGAAATGGCAACCCACTCCAGTACTCTTGCCTGGAAAATCCCATGGACGGAGGAGCCTTGTAGGCTACAGTCCATGGGGTCACAAAGAGTCGGACATGACTGAGTGACTTCACTTCACTTCACTTTGTGATCCCATGGACTATACTGTCCATGGAATTCTCCACATCAGAATATTGGCGTGGGTAGCCTTTCTCTTCTCTAGGGGATCTTCCCAACCCAGGTCTCCCTCATTGCAATTATTCTTTACCAGCTGAGCCACAAAGGAAGCCCAAGAATACTGGAGTGGGCAGCCTATCCCTTCTCCAGCAGATCTTTCCAACGCAGGAATCAACCCGGGGTCTCCTGAATTGCAGGCAAATTCTTCACCAACTGAGCTATGACGGAAATTAGAGCCTGTTAGATTTACAGTAATTTTTCACTTAATGATTTTAAAAATGAGTAGGAAAAATATATTTGTTTCATACATGTGAACATATATATATGTATATAAACTCATATCCAGAATATATTAGGAATTCCTTCCTACAAGTCAGGAAGACAATTGGTGAAGAAGTGTAGTGAAAGTCACTGAGTCATGTTCGACTCTTTGCTACCCCATGGACAATACAGCCCATGGAATCATCTAGGCCAGAATACTGGAGTGGGTAGCCTTCCCCTCCTCCCAGTGATCTTCCCAACCCAGGGATTGAATCCAGGTCTCTCACATCACAGGCAGATTCTTTACTGGCTGAGCCACAAGGCAATTGGTACAACTCAATTAAAAAAAAAAAAATGGGCAAAAGACTTGAACAGACACTTCACAAACAGGATATTTGAATGGTCAGTAGGCATGTAAAATAGTGCTCATCATCATCACTCATAAAGAAAATGAAAAGAAAAATCACAATGAGATACCACTGTACTGTGTATTAAATTGCTCAGTGATGTCCAACTCTTTGCAACCCCATGGGCTATATAGCCCACCAGGCTCCTCTGTCCATGGAATTATATCCACTTAAATGGGTAACATTCAAAGATAATGCAAGGTGCTAGACTTACAATGGTAAGTAATAAAATGCAATGCCTGCCCTCATGATGCCTAAAATA
Organism: Ovis aries; assembly: GCF_016772045.2. Lineage (NCBI taxonomy): Eukaryota > Metazoa > Chordata > Mammalia > Artiodactyla > Bovidae > Ovis > Ovis aries. The sequence goes on from NC_056074.1 coordinate 13,174,765, forward strand.
CATGGGATGATTCTGAGCATAAAGAGGCACTAAAATTACTATTTTATGATAGGGAAGTAGCAATTGCTGTGAAAAGTGGAAGTGAGAGTGTTAGTCACTCAGTCACGTCTGACTCTTTGGAACCCCATGGATTGTAGCCTGCCAGGCTCCTCTGTCCATGTTATTTCCCAGACAAGAATCCTGGAGTGGGTTGCCGTTTCCTTCTCCAGGGGATCTTTCCTACCCAGAGTAGGGATCGTCAAACCCAGGTCTTCTTCATTGCAGGCAAATTCTTTACCGTCTGAGCCATCAGGGAAGCAGAAAACAACATTATTTTTCTTTGCTATAAAACTGTGCAATAGACAATTAAGGACAGGGATAGACAATTGCCAAAGTGGGATGGATCAAAGTATAAAATTAAAAATTATTTTTTGCAAGAATACCACCTTAGAATTCTCAAACCATTAAAATTCATATGCAATTCCCTAGTATTATTCCAGTAAGAGAATCTTGGTAATTTTAGCCCTCCACCAGATTTTTTTTTTTTTTTTTTAGCTCCGCTACAGTTGCAAAATGTGTTCAAGGAAATTAAATGGCAGGCTAATTACAGCAGTCCCCATCGTGGCAATTAGCTTGCATTCTTACCTCCCTGATGCTTCCACCATGTATCTAGGTCTCCTTTGAATCGAAACTTCTCTTATATTCTTCTCAGAATTCTTATTGGTTTGAACTTTGATGTCATTTAGGTAAGAAACATTGTATAGAGAATAGAGGAAATTTTCTTTTGTACTTTCAGACTTTTTTAAACTAATTTCATTAATTGGATCATATTTCGAATCCATCCTCTTTGGGAGGGAAAGTGCTTCTTATCAAGCAAATGTTTCTCAGAGTTTACAAAAGCTAGAGGCCTGGTGAATGTTGTCCTCAAACCTAGGGATCTTGGGTCTGGAGACTTAGAAAGGAATTTGGAAGTCACGCATCTGACCCTGTGATCTTGCGTATACCTTCCCAAAGCCACTGCGTTGTGTCTCTTCTCCCATCCAACCTGGCCAAGTGGGGTTCTCAAAGTAAAGTTGTCACGCTAGAGATCTTTGATCCACCTTCCTCATTTCTCCAGGAGATTCTGAAGGGGAATGAATATTACTCATTGAGTGCTAGCCACCTGTGCTAGTTTATCTAATTCTCACATTCACCCCAGACTAGTATTTCCATTACAACATGCAACTTGAAGAGGGGCCATAACTTGAAAACATTTGGTCACTTTCTCCACAGTTAGAAAGTCCCCCAAGATATTCCCCTCCAGAATGGGTTTTGAAGAATAAGACACCTGAGGTACCAATATATAGAGGCTGGATTTTAAGGCACACCATGCAAGATCATTTCTCTTTGAACTTTGACTCTAAATTATCGTGGTACCCCACCCAGATTATATAGCTGGAATATTTAAGCTTTCTGAAGAAAGTGTAAATAAATTAGAGATTTATATCAGATTTCATAAGGGCTTTTGAACATAATTGAGGACGTTTTGGAAAATTAAATACTACTTTTAATCAATTACTTCCATTTTTGAAAGAAACAGCAGAGCTTTTCTTTTCAAACAAAATGTTATGCAAAAATCTTGGTTTAAAACGAAATAAGGCAGAGCAACTCCCTGGGAAGAGAGTGCCCTCTCTTTCCCTGGCCACTCCTCCTCAGCCCTAGCTCCTTCTAATATGCTTTCTCTGAAGCCTTAGCGTCTCCACGGCAACAAGAGTTTGAAAACAACCTACTAAAATCAAGTATAACCTAAAATTAGAATGTCTTAGAAGGACCTACCAATAGTATCTACTGTCTTGGCATGATTAGCTAAAGATTCACTCACTCGAAGGATTATTGTTGTCAGAGTTTGTTACTAATCACAGAAACATATGCCTTTTATAACGCCTCTCTCCCTCTTTCTGTATGTGTGTATGTGGGGAGGGAGGTGCATTTAAACTCAGTCTTCTGAAGCTTAGGATGTCAGATAGGCTGATAAGCTCAGTTGCCGAAGTCTTTAATTCTCCTATTGTCCTATTTCAGATGTAAACTCATTATGTGATGGATATTCTCTTTTTCCTCACACTCTGTATTTCTCTCACCTAAAACTAAAACTGAAACCTTGTAACCCACACCAAGTCAATTGACATCGCTCCCTATAACCTCATTCCACTACTTGGAATGCTCACCAGTGCTTAGTTGAAATCTACACCCTCTCTTCTAGCTGCCGTCTCAAACCCTCCAGCTCAGGACAGCAAGACAAGAGTTTTCAAAATCTGTTTCCCTAAGCCCAGCAGGTTCAGTCTGCCCATCTTCAAATCCTGCTTTATCATTTTTTTAAAAAATCTTTATTTAATATGATCACCTTAACTGAATATAGTCAATGACTTTTTGATCAATCTGATTAATCTTTCCTTATTAAGAAAGAATGTGAAGAAACTAGAAAGAATAATTCTTAGTATGCAGTTACTGCGCTATCTGGGTCAAGTCTCTACTTCTCTAAACTTCTTTCTTACTCTGAAATTATTAGCATCCATCCTTCACCTAGGCTTTCTTCTATAGGCTGCAAGATGAGGGAATGTATCCAGATTGAGAATTCTTAATCTTGTCTGAAACCTCCAAACGAAGACTAAATGAACTGGAGAAACTCCATGAGCCCTCAGATTATATGTAAAGTGTATACTTTATGCAAATATTTATACATTAATGGGAGAGGATCCAAAACTATCATTTTTCTGAAAAGTAATAGGTATTAATATAGACAGTGGATTCTTAAATAAAACATCAGGAGAAAAAATAGAGTTCTTTGGACCCCCTCCAAATGTATTGATTCAGACTTTCTGGATATAAATGCAGAACGGAAATCTGTAATGTTAATACATTACCCGAGAGATTCTGCTCCTTTGTCACTGGTTCATGGGACCAGTGAATTGTGAGCCACTGATCACAAACCACTGATTTCACAGCTAAAATGATTAAGATTCAGAATCTGTGTTCAGAGGCTGGAGTAATTGACCTTATAGATTGTTGATGAGTCTCAGATGAGGTGGTTTTTGATTTTTGAACACCAGGTGGAAAAAAATGGGGGATGGGCACAAATTCTTGTCTACAAACCACCCCTTATTGTTCTGCATCTTTATTCATGGTCTTTGAATCAGTGTGTTAAATGTAATTGATGCTCAATAAATATTTATTCAATAAACGAATGAATGAGTGACATGTGAGGAAAAACAAAATCCAAATTGTATCAATGCTGTGATTAAAATGAATAGTCTGTCCTTTAAAAGACCCTCCTAGAGGACAGATTTCCTATGCAGATGAATTAATGAATAAACAGCATAAACATTTGTGGCTCACATCTGAGATAATGAAAGAATACTGGTTATAAAAGGTTGAGCAGCAGTGATGAAAATCCTTTGTTGATGCCCCAAGCAAAGAACTAATTCCTCAGCTTGGTCAAGTTGTCCAGTCTTGGCTTCAGAAACTGGTTGGTATTTATCTCCCTCTCATATCACAAAGAAGCAGTATGTTGGCATAAAGTCACAGCACTATAATTAAATTGCATGTTTCTCTGAAATTATTAAGAATGAGTAACATTTGTTACCATATTTTTCTCTCCCTCTGTGAAGTTACTCTGGGCCAAGCCACTGGTTTACGTAAATTAGGTTATCACGGAGAAGGAAAATGTTATTGACAAGTTTATGACTTTGGATAAGTTATTCAAACAACTCAAGCCTCAGTTTCCTCTTAGGCAAAGGGAGGAATATTTCATTCACCTCTCAGTGTTGTACAGAAGATAGTGTATATAAATCTAGCAAGCTTAGTGCCCTGAATAGGAATGTGTATATTAGTCCAGTAAATAAATCTGTCACAATAGTAGTACTGTAAGTGAATTACATCTATATCTTTATAAAATTACAGTTTAAAGAGGCAAGCATTTACCACCGATTTTTGTCTTCACTATAAACCTGTAGTATGAGCAGATTTGCTAATCTACATTTTTTATATTGATAACCTGTGGCTTAGAGAGGTTCACTGATTTCTCAAGTGATTTTTGCACACAGATAATAGCAAGAGAACATGATCTTTAACCTAGGCCAAGCCAGTGTTTCAATGCCTTTTGCTTTATTATACTACTGTCTAGAGGGCTGGATTCCATCTGGGAACAAAATGGAAAATAATGTCATGTAGTAGTTATTCCAAAGAGACTCACAAAAGCAGAGAACAATGCTGAAATGAAGTGGAAGAAGGCAGATGAACTCATTGTTTGCATTAAGATGGCAGTAGGGTCGGTTATTCTGAGCAAAAAGGACAAAAAGGACAAAGGATATATTTTGCTATCAGATAAACCTGTAACTTGATAGAATTTATTGTCTGATTTTAAGCAAATCTCTTCACTTTCTCAGGTTTAGTCTGTTTCTTCAAATGCAAAATAGTACCTGCTTGATGGGCTTTTTATACAGTTTTAAGTTAAGTAGTATACATGGAGTGTATTAGAAGACCAATAACTGTTAGCTCCCTTTCTCATTACTATTTGAGTGGACGGTTTGCTTTACTTAGAAGAAACAAACCTGAATTTAAGATCACACTTTACCTTTTATAACTTTGTGATTTTGGGTAATTAAGTTTTTTTGGACACCTTGTTTCCTGAAAAATTATCAACAATTAGAACAAAAGTAAAGTCAAGTCGCTCAGTCATGTCCCACTCTTTGTGACCCCATGGACTGTAGCCTATCAGGCTCCTCCATCCATGGGATTTTCCAGGTAAGCGTGCTGGAGTGGATTGCCATTTCCATCTCCAGGGTATCTTGCCAACCAAGGAATCGAACCCGGGTCTCCTGCATTGCAGGCAGACGCTTTACCGTCTGAGCCACCAGGGAAGCCCTAATAAGAACAAAGCAACCATAATAATACCTGCCTTAACTACATTAAACATTAATAGCATACATAGTGCAAGTTAATACTTGTAAAAAATTGCTTTTGAACAGATAAATGACCATACACACATAAGTAGTTATAAAATATGTCCTAGCATAGAAATCTTTTACTTTTTTTTTTTTCAATTCTTCCTAACTCTGGGCTGCTAGGCTGCTGAAATCAGAGTGTGTCTAAACCAGCTTGTGTTAAATGGTATCTTCTTGCCTCTCACGTAGATCCATGAAACATATAAATGAAATTTTCCTTTGGAGAAACAATTTCCTTATCAAGCCTAAACACACTGGGCCACTGAAATGGGAGCACAAATCACCTGTGCTGGGAAAAGCTTTGCTAATTATTTTCAATAATACTTAACGGTTTCTTTATGATTGCAAAAATAATATATGTTCTGCTTAAACTAGTATATATATATATATAGTATAAAAATCAGCTGAGCCCCCCAAACCTAGAGAATATCTATTTTGCTCTAAATCGTCCCAGGCATTGTGAAAATACTTGGGCTTAAGGAATTTAAATGATTTACCTTAGTTCTCAAGGTCAAAAAATTAGCAGTAAAGTCACCTGTTGATTGAGCATAGCACTCAGTAGTTTGCATGTCATGTGTTCCAACCAATCCCAGCTATGAAACAGATGTGCCTCTCAGTGACTCTAAAGCCAGAGAGAGAAATCCCGTTTGTTACCTCATGGAACAGAAGAGTAAGCTGATTCTCAGCAAAGTTCCATGACTTACCTGAAATCACACAGCCTGCAGTGGAAGGCTCAGGACAGAAGTCTAGGTCATTTGACTTTACTTCCTAGGCCTCTCTGCTAGGTCATCCTATGGAACTTAGCAGCATGGTGGACCAATAATGGAAACCCTTAAAACATTATGACTAGATTCAGAATTTGATCATCATATCTGAGGAAGATCTATTTCTATTTATTCCACTAACAAACTGTACCTGATATCTAGCTATCCTGTTTATAGGCTTAGGTTCAACAGTCTAAATGTAACCATTTCCCAGAAAAGGGCCTCAGTTTAAACATCTGGAAAATGACCATAAGCTCAATGGATCTCTGGTCATTTTGGATGTCTTCAGATACATAAAAGAAAACACAGTATCTGCAATAGTTTAATTAATAACAACTTTTCTTTTCTTACTGTTATGTTAGTTTGTATATTAGAGTAGTTCCAAGGCTTACCCATGTCCTCAACCCTCTCACCTTACTGCTCTGTCAAACTAGAATACCTATTCTCATGTTTTCCCAACACCTACCCAAGAAACACTTCGGGATAGGCCAGTTGTTGACAGAAGTACAAATGTCTTTTCTGTATGTCCCCTCTTACAGAAATTATTTCTAGATACTTCTCAGCAGATTTTCTCTCTGGCCTTATTGACTAAGATTCAATCACATTTTACTCCAAAACCAATTACTGCCACGGCAAATGGTTGTCTTAAAGTATATACACACTCAATTTCAAAAAGGTATTCAATTGTGCGCTCTAAAATGCCTGCATCTTTTTCTAGCAGATAATACTTTTCCAAGCAGAACATAAAAGCATTTTTCCTCACATTTATATCATAAAAATTTATAATTCTTGCACACTGAATGACTATCAAGTGGTAGCTAGTAGCTGTATATGTGTATACATACACAGTACTAATTACTTTAATGCTTCAGTATCTTCTATCAGCTTCAGAAAAATAATGACATTTTAAAACACTGTTAGTAAATCTGTGAGGAAAAAAAAATAGTCTCATTGCTGTTGGTATAGTTAAGTTAGTGCAACGTATATGGAAGTGGTTTGGCAATAACCTTCAAAACTCTAATTCCAGACCCAACCATTTTATTTATGTATTTTTAAATTTTTATTAATTTTTTTTCCAACCATTTTAGTCATAGCAATTAATTCTCCAGATTCACTTCTCCACTGTGAGTTGTGGTCGGTATCAGGATATTCTTCTCTTTTTTTTTTTTTTTTTTTAATACTTGCTTGGCTGCATAGGGTCTTAGTTGTAGCACGCAGGATCTTTGCTGCGGTGCATGGACTTTCCAGTTGTGATGCATGGGCTTCGATAGTTGTGGTGTGCAAGCTTAACTGCTCTGTGGCATTTGGAATATTAGTTCCCTGACCAGGGATCTATCAGATGTTGGATTCTTGCATTGCAAGGCAGATTCTTAACCACAGGAGCATCAGGGAAGTCCCCAGGATATTGGTTTAAAAATACTTATTAAGAAGCTGCCAATGGGACTTCCCTGCTGGTCCAGTAGCTAAGACTACACGCTGCCAATGCAGGGGGCCTGGGTTCAATCCCTGGTCCAGGAACTAGATCCCACATGCCACCACTAAGACCCAGTACAGTCAAATAAAATAAATAAAAAAATTATAATAATTAAAAAAACAAAATGAACCTACTATTGACAAGGCAATATCCCAATTGTTGAGGGGGATACTTGAAACAACATAGAAAAATGTCCCTACTCTTATGGAGCTTGTATGTTGGTGCAGCATTCTAAGTGATGGGGAAGCATTCAGTTCAGTTCAGTCACTCAGTCGTGTCCGACTCTTTGTGACCCCATGAATCGCAGCATGCCATGCCTCCCTGTCCATCACCATCTCCCAGAGTTCACCTAGATTCACGTCCATCGAGTCAGTGATGCCATCCAGCCATCTCATCCTCTGTCGTCCCCTTCTCCTCCTGCCCCCAATCCCTCCCAGCATCAGAGTCTTTTCCAATGAGTCAACTCTTTGCATGAGGTGGCCAAAGTACTAGAGTTTCAGCTTTAGCATCATTCCTTTCAAAGAAATCCCAGGGCTGATCTCCTTCAGAATGGACTGGTTGGATCTCCTTGCAGTCCAAGGGACTCTCAAGAGTCTTCTCCAACACCATAATTCAAAAGCATCAATTCTTCGGCACTCAGCCTTCCTCACAGTCCAACTCTCACATCCACACATGACTACTGGAAAACCATAGCCTTGACTAGACGGACCTCAGTCAGCAAAGTAATGTCTCTGCTTTTGAATATGCTATCTAGGTTGGTCATAACTTTCTCCTTCCAAGGAGTAAACATCTTTTAATTTCATGGCTGCAGTCACCATCTGCAGTGATTTTGGAGCCCGAAAAAATAAAGTCTGACACTGTTTCTACTGTTTCCCATCTATTTCCCATGAAGTTATGGGACCAGATGCCATGATCTTCATTTTCTGAATGTTGAGTTTTAAGCCAACTTTTTCACTCTCCTCTTTCACTTTCATCAAGAGGCTTTTAGTTCCTCTTCACTTTCTGCCATAAGGGTGGTGTCATCTGCATATCTGAGGTTATTGATATTTCTCCCGGCAATCTTGATTCCAGCTTGTGTTTCTTCCAGCCCAGCGTTTCTCAGGATGTACTCTGCATAGAAGTTAAATAAGCAGGGTGACAATATACAGCCTTGATGTACTCCTTTTCCTATTTGGAACCAGTCTGTTGTTCCATGTCCAGTTCTAACTGTTGCTTCTTGACCGGCACATAGGTTTCTCAAGTACATCATGGTCATGTACATCACCAGATGGTCAACACCAAAATCAGATTGATTATATTCTTTGCAGCCAAAGATGGAGAAGCTCTATACAGTCAACAAAAACAAGACCGGGAGCAGACAGTGGCTCAGATCATGAACTTCTTATTGCCAAATTCAGACTCAAATTGAAAAAGTAAGGAAAACCGCTAGACCATTCAGGTATGACCTAAATCAAATCCCTTATGATTATACAGTGGAAGTGAGAAATAGATTTAAGGGCCTAGATCTGATAGATAGAGTGCCTGATGAATTATGGATGGAGGTTCGTGACATTGTACAGGAGACAGGGATCAAGACCATCCCCATGGAAAAGAAAGGCACAAAAGCAAAATGGCTGTCTGGGGAGGCCTTACAAATAGCTGTGAAAAGAAGAGAAGTGAAAAGCCAAGGAGAAAAGGAAAGATAAAAGAATCTGAATGCAGAGTTCCAAAGAATAGCAAGAAGAGATAAGAAAGCCTTCTTCAGCGATCAGTGCAAAGAAATAGAGGAAAACAACAGAATGGAAAAGACTAGAGATCTCTTCAAGAAAGTTAGAGATACCAAGGGAACATTTCATGCAAAGGGGAAGCATTGAAAGGTATCAAAGACAGAGGCCACCCATCAAGCATAATACCAGAAGCTATTGACTAAGCAAGGGAGAGCTTCTATGCAGAAAAAACACTTAATTTTTTTAAAAAAATTCATAACATTTTGTTATATAGCTATACTATAATTGAATCAACCAGGTCTCTCTCTTTTTTTTTTTTTTTAATTGAGAGGAAAAAAAGTTTTGTCTTGGCACAATTTGACTTTATGGTGACCATCTCAGCATGTAGCAACTAGACCCAATTTTGAAACATAAGATGAAGAAGCTTTATGAGTACTAATATGGAATGATCTTCCAGAAATATCATTAACTAAAAATAAATATTTTTATTTGCATCTATAATGCATAAAATGTTTCCAGAAGGAGATATAAGAAATTAACAACCACTGCATCAGGAGGCAGTGGCAGGGGAACTATGTAGCTGAAGAAGACTTTCCACTGTAATTATTTCTGTGCAACTTGATTAGGCCTAACAGTTAGACTATGGAGTTGCAAAGAATCAGACACCACTGAGTGACTAAACAACTTTATAATAACTGAAAATGTGTATTTACCACTTAAATTTAAAATTTAAAAATAGGTATCATTGTGTGTTTGTCACTGTAAAAAAACAAATTTATTTTACTGTTATTAATATCTCAGCTTATTATTTATTCTGATTCATAAGAGGTACTTTATTTTCTCAGTTTTATTTCTATTAAATCTAGTTAATTCAAGGACTTTCAGCAGCTTCTTATCTATCTGTGATGTTCTTTGTCCAATAGAAAAATTCACTTTTAATCAAATCCTAAAACTTTTTCTTTAAACCTTTGTGTGTGTGTGTGTGTGTGTGTGTGTGTGTGTGTGTGTGTGTGTTTAATTTGTTTGAGAACTCCTTCCAAACTCCAGTGGTCTTAAAGACAATCAGACGTTTTCAGGAACTAACTATTACTTTGAATCTATTTGAAGTTTATTGTCATAAGTGGTTTAAGAAAGGCTTCCAAAAAAAAAAAAAAAAAAAGAAAGGCTTCCAAATTCATTTTCTTAACACATTTTAATAAACAACTGAATACTGACTCACTGATGTGGAATGCCTGTTCTTGGTTTTGTATGAGCCCCAGGATGGTGGTTAATCCACGGTTAATCCATCACCATCACCACTAAGTCCCAGAATGGCCTAGTCTTTCAGGGTGGTTCTTTCCCAGGCTTCTGTGGTTTCCTTATAAGCATGTTCTTACTAAAGCTCAGCTAAAGCTACAAAAAAGATACATTTTAGACAATAGTAATGTGTATGGGCAAAGAAACCTCAAGGACTGTACTTGTGACTAACTACATAGCAAGTCACTTTAGTTTCTGTTCTGTGGAAAGTGTAAAGCATTCCAGTAAAGGGTTTTAATGTAGATTTTTCTTTTTTTCTTTTTTTTTTTTTTTTGCACCCATGCTGTTAATTGCTAAATGTAGCAGTCTGATCACGATGCTAAATAAATGTCTTTTTTTTTAAATTGCGCTATGTAAAGTTAGTCTACTCTGAAGCCATTTTGGTAAACTACCCCAACAGTGTGAAGTTAGAATTCCCTCAGGATGATGCCAGGTTCCATTTGAAACTTATTTACAACCTACTTTCTTGCCTGGAAAATCCCATGGATGGAGGAGCCTGGTAGGCTACGGTCCACGGGGTCACTAAGAGTCAGACATGACTGAGCGACTTCGCTTTGATGGAGAAGCTGTTATCTTCAGAAAACCTTGGTGTAGTTGAACTGACAGTTACTGTGTTGTGACCTGGAGTTCACTGTTAAAAGGATCGCCCATGCAAAGTCATGGGGTTTTTCTTTTCTTTTTCTTTTTTTGGTTATTAATGACTTTTGGCACATCTCTGAGTGAACTCCGGGAGTTGGTGATGGACAGGGAGGCCTGGCGTGCTGTGATTCATGGGGTCGCAAATAGTCGGACATGACTGAGTGACTGGACTGAACTGAACTGAACTGATGTAATATATCTAAATTGAATTATGGTACCAGACAAAATTATAGATGGGAATGAAGTTTGTGTATCATCCATTATCGTGTATAATCAGTAAAGATTTAATACCCTCTTTAATTAAAAAAAAAGAGAGAGAGAAAGAAAAACTCAGCTGAAAACTCGGGGGGAAATTCTGCAGGTCTCTATTATTCTCTCTGAGAAGCTCTGACCTTTCCAGGAGTAAGTACGGAGAACTGTAGCTGTTAATACATTGGGACCCCAGAATCATAGCTTTGGTCAGGGATCCATTTGGGTTCTCATTCACAGGGTGCTGGTCTGGAAACTCTCTCCAGGCCAAATGGGGAGGCAACCCCAGGACTTTCCCAGCTGTAACAGTCCTGTGCTGGTGCCTGAGAACCAGAAACTTTTACTGAAACGTTTTGTCTCTCTCTGAAAACTTGTTTCAGGCAGGATAATAAATCCAATTCCTGTTGGCATCTTGCTTGAAAGCAGAAGTGTCTTGTAATATTTCATACTATATGGCTAGTCTCCCATTTTGCTCTTCTTATTCAACATAATTTTAGTATTTGTTATACTTTGAAGACATTTTCCAAGGTCCTCCCTGGAATTTTGAGCAAAATTGCCTTGAAATAATAGATTAAATTAGGGAGTTTTCCTCTTCACAAGATTAAGTACTTTATCCCAGTATATAGTATTTATTTATTTAGTCTTATTTAAACTCTTTATTCAGAGAAGGCAGTGGCAACCTACTCCAGTCCTCTTGCCTGGAAAATCCCATGGGTGGAGGAGCCTGGTAGGCTGCAGTTCAAGGGGTCACGAAGAGTCGGACACGACAGAGTGAGTTCCCTTTCACTTTTCACTTTCATGCATTGGAGAAGGAAATGGCAATCCACTCCAGTGTTCTTGCCTGGAGAATCCCAGGGACGGCGGAGCCTGGTGAGCTGCCGTTATGGGGTCACACAGAGTCGGACATGACTGAAGCAACTTAGCAGCAGCAGCAGCAAACTCTTTATTAGAACTTTGTTTTTTATCTTCTTAAAGTGATTGTCTATTTTCAGTTCAATTCTTAGATACTTTAGAGTATTTTTTGTAATATAAATTAATTGTCTTTTGTACTTCATGGTTGCTTATTGGTATAGTGAAGTATTCTTGATTGCATAAATAGGCATGTCTTAGCATCATTGAAGATTCAGGAACAGACAAGCGCAAGAAAGAGAATATCAGGATCAAGTAAGTCCCACAGATTTTTTGGTTTCCTATTGCATATAAACTGATATTTGCACTATATTGTGCCTTGTTAAGTGTGCGATAGCACTGTGTTTTTTAAAATGTGCATGCCTTAATTATAGAATGCTTTATGGCTAAAAAATACTAACCATCATCTATGAGCCTTCAGCGAGTCATAAGCTTTTAGCTGGAGGAAGGTCCTGCTTTGACTTTTTTAAAATTTTTAAAGTTTAATCAAAGTACACTTGATTTACAATGTTGTGTTAATTTCTGCTGTGCAGCAACATGACTCATACACATATGTGTATATATCATACATATTTAATATTTTCTATTCTTTCCATTATGGTTTGTCACAGGGCATTAAATATTGTCCCCTGCGCTATAGAGTAGGACCTTGTTACTTCTCCTTTCTGTATATAATAGTCTGCATCTGCTCACCCCAGACTCCCAGTCCTTTCCTCTCCCACCCTCCTTCCCCTTGGCAACCACGAATCTGTCTTTAATCTGATTCTGCTTCATAGATAAGTTCATTTGTATCATATTTTTAGATTCCATGTATAAGTGATATCATACGGCATTATCTTCCTCTTTCTGACTTACTTCAGGTAGTATGATAATTTCTAGGTCTCTCCATGTGGCAGATGACATGACTTCATCTTTTTTTACGACTGAGCTGTATTCTATTGTAAATATGTTTCGCATCCCCCTTATCCATTCATCTGTCAGTGGACATTTAGGTTGCTTCCATGGCTTGGCTACTATAAATACTGCTGCTATGAATATAGGGGTGTGTGTATCTTTTCAAATTATAGTTTGCCTGAGTATATGCCCAGGAGTGGGATTGCTGGATAATATGGCAACTTTGTTTTTAGTTTTATGAGGAACTTTGAAACTGTTTTCCATAGTGGCTGCATCAGATTCAGTTCAGTCGCTCAGTCGTGTCCGACTCTTTGCGACCCCATGAATTGCAGCACTCCAGGCCTCCCTGTCCATCACCAACTCCCAGAGTTCACTCAGACTCACGTCCATCGAGTCAGTGATGCCATCCAGCCATCTCATCCTCTGTCGTCCCCTTCTCCTCCTGCCCCCAATCCCTCCCAGCATCAGAGTCTTTTCCAATGAGTCAACTGTTCGCATGAGGTGGCCAAAGTACTGACTTTCAGCTTTAGCATCATTCCTTCCAAAGAAATCCCAGGACTGATCTCCTTCAGAATGGACCAGTTGGATCTCCTTGCAGTCCAAGGGACTCTCAAGAATCTTCTCCAACACCACAGTTTAAAAGCATCAATTCTTCGGCACTCAGCCTTCTTCACGGTTCAACTCTCACATCCATACATGATTACTGGAAAAGCCATAGCCTTGACTAGATGGACCTTTGTTGGCAAAGTAATGTTTCTGCTTTACATTCCCACGAATAGTGTAAAAGGGTTTCCTTTCCTCCACAACCTCTCCAGCATTTATTATTTGTAGATTTTTTACTGCTGGCCGTTCCAACCAGTATGAAGAGGTACTTCATTGTAGTTTGAATTTTCATTTCTCTAATAACTAGCGATGTTGAGCATCTTTTCATGTGCCTATGGGCTATCTGTATGTCTTCTATGGAAAAATATCTAGATTTTCTGCCTATTGTTTGATGAGGTTTTTTGTTTGCTGTTGTTCAATTGTGTGAGATGACTGTATATATTGGAAATTAAGCCTTTTGTGGTCACATGATTTGCAGATATTTTCCCCAGTCAGTAGGTCATCTTTTCATTTTGTTTATGGTTTCGTTTGCTGTGCAAAAGCTTATAAGTTTGATTAGGTCCCATTTGTTTATTTTTTCTCTTATATCAATTTCCTTAGGAGATTTACCTAATAAGACATTGGTACTATTTATGTCAGAGAAAAATAAATAAAAGATATTCAAATTGGTACTGAAGAGGAAAATTGTCATTATATGCAGATGGCGTGATACTATACATGAAAAACCCTAAAGACTCCACATGAAAAGTACAAGAACTGATAAGCAAATTTAGCAAGTAGCAGAATACAAGATTACAGAAAATGCAAAAATATAGAAATCACTTTCATTTCTTTACACTAACAATGAAATATCAGAAAGGGAATATAAACAAGCAATCTTTTATAACATCACATCAAAAAATGAAATGAAATACTTAGGAATAAACCTCAGCAGGGATGCTAAACAGTTATATGCTGAGAACTACAAAACATTAATAAGGAAATTAATTAATTAAGGAAATTAAAGATAATTCAAAGAAATGGAAAGATATTTCATGTTCTTGCATTGGAAGAATTAATTTTAAAATGACCATCCTACCCAAAGCAATCTACAGATATAATGTCCTTAATAAATTACCCATGGCATTGTTTACAGAACTAGAACAAATAATTCTAAAATCTAGTGTTGTTGTTTGACTAATCAGTCATGTCCGACTCTTTGCAACTCCATGGACTGCAGCATGCCAGGCTTCCCTGTCCATCACCATCTCCCAGAACTTGCTCAAACTCATGTCCGTTGGATTGGTGATGCCATCCAACCATCTGATTCTCTGTCACCCCATTCTCCTCCTGCCTTCAATCTTTCCTAGCATCAGGGTCTTTTTAATGAGTTGGTACTTCCCTTCAGGTGGCCAAAGTATTGGAGCTTCAGCTTCAGTATCATTCTTTCCAATGAATATTCAGGGTTGATTTCCTTTAGGATTGACTGGTTAGATCTCCTTGCTGTCCCAGGACCATAGTTTGAAAGCATTAATTCTTTGGTGCTCAGCCTTTTTTATTGTCTGGCTCTCACATCCATACATGACTACTGGAAAAACCATCGCTTTGCCTACAAAGGTCCATATAGTCAAAATCTATAAGGAACCATAAAGATTCAGAATTGTCAAGACAATCCTGAGTAAAAACAGCATTGCAGGACACATAAGCCTCCCAGACTTCAGGCAGTACCTCAAAGTTGCAATAATTAAAATTGGAACACAGACATATGGATCAATGGAACAAATGGTGAGTTCAGAAATAAACCTGCACACCTATAGACAATTATTCTTTGACAAAGGAGAGAGGAATATACAACGGGGAAAAGACGGTCTTATCAGCAGTGGTGCTGGGAAAGTTGGACAGCTGCGTGTGAACCAATGAAGTCAGAACACACCCTCACATCGTACATAAAAATAAACTCAAAATGGCCTAAAGACATATATATGACAAGATATCTATAAAACTCAAGAAGAGGATGTAGGCAAAACTTTCTCTGCCTCAATGTTGATGGCTTTTGACTGATCAAGGTGATGGTTGCTGGAGGTTGGAGTGGCTGTGGCAATTTTTTAAAGTAGGACAGCAGCTAGGCTTTGCCACATTGATTGATTATGGTTTTCATGAATAATTTCTCTCTAGTGCACAATGCTATAAATATTTGATAGCATTTTACCCACAGTAGGACTTCTTTCAAAACTGGAATCAATCTTCTCAACCCTGCTGCCACTTTATCAACTAAATTTATGTACTATTCTAAATCTTTTGTTGTCATTTCATAGCATCTTCATCAGGAGTAGTTTTCATCTCAAGAAACCACATTCTTTGTTCATTCATGGGAAGCAACTCTGCCTCCATTAAAGTTTGATCATCAAATTGCAGCAATTCAGCCACATCTTCAAGCTCCACTTCTAATTCTAATTTTCCTGCCATTTCCACCACATCTGCAGGTTATTTCCTCCACCAAGATCTTGAAACCCCGAAAGTCATCCATGAGGACTGGAATCAACTCCTTCTTCCAAATTCTTATTAATGTTGATATTTTGACATCTTCCCATGAATTCATCTTTTTAATGACACCTAGAATGGTAAATCCTTTCAGGAAGGTTTTCAGTTTACTTTGTTGACCTCCGTCAGAGGAATTACCATCTATGACTTCTATAACCTTATGAAATGTATTTTTTAAATAATAAGACTTAACATTTGAAATTACTCCCTGATCCATAGGCTGCAGAATGGGTGTCATGTTAGCAGGCATGAAAACAAGATGAATCTTGTTGTGCATCTCCATCAGAAGTCTAGGGTGACCAGATGCACTGTCAATGAGCAGTCATAAAAGAAAGGAATCTTTTTATCTGAGCAGTAGGTCTCAAGTGTGGGGTTCAATACTCAGTAAGCCATGTTGTAAACAGATGTGCTGTTATCCAGGATTTGTTGTTCTACTGATAGAACATGCACAGAGTAGATTTAGCCCAATCCTTAAGGGCCCTAGAATTTTCAGAATGGTAATGGAGCCTTGGCTTTACCTTGAAGTCAGCAGCAGCATTAGCCTCAAACAAGAGAGTCGACCTGTCCTTCGAAACTTTGAAACAAAGCATTGACTTCTCCTCTCTAGCTATGAAAGTCCTATATGGTATCTTTTTCCAATGTAAGATTGTTTTCATCTACACTGAAAATCTGTTGTTTGGTGTGGCCACCTTTATTAATTATCTCAGCTAGATTTTCTGGATAGCTTGCGGCTTCTACCTCAGCACTTGCTGCTTCGTCTTGCACTTTATGTTATGGAGATGGCTTCTTTCCTTAAATCGCATGAACCTACCTCTGTTAGCTTCAGACTCTTATTCTGAAGTTTCCTCACAGCTCTCAGCCTTTATAGAAATGAAGTGAGTTAGAACCTTCCTCTGGATTGGGCTTTGGTTTAAGAGAATGCTGTAGCTATCCAGAAACTCGCTCCCTATCAGCGTTAGGCTGTTTCCTTTTCTCATCATCCCTGTGTTCACTGGAGTAGCTCTCTTAATTTCCCTCAAGAACGTTTTCTTTGCATTCACAGCTTAGTTAATTCTTGAGCATATGAAATCTTTCTTTTGGCCGAACTTGGCTTTCAGCATGGCTTTCTTACTGAACTTAAACATTTCTGGTTTTTATTTTTAATGTGAGATGTGCAACCTTTTCTTTCACTTGAACCCTGAGAGGCCATTGTAGGATTATTAATTGGCTTAATTTCAACATTGATACATCTCAGGGAATAAAGGACATCTGAGAAAAGGGAGGGATGTGTGTGTAGTAGTGGTGGGGACATCTGATTGGTAGAGCAGTCAAAACACCACAATATTTATCTATTAAGTTGACCAACATATATGAACCTTGTTCATGATACCCCCAAATAAGTACAATAGTAATATTAAGGATCACTGGTCACAGATCATCATAAAAGTTCATAATAGTGAAGAAGTTTCAATACTATAATATTACTGAATGTGGCATAGGGACGAGAAGTGAGTAAATGCTTTTGAAAAAGTTGGAACTGAGAGACTTACTCTATGCAGGGTTGAAACAAACCTTCAATTTTGTAAATTATGTAATATCTACACAGCATCATAAAGCAGAGTGCCATAAAGCAAGGTTATGCCGGTATTGAATGTGTAACCAGAAATTTTGTTTACGTTTTTTAATCAGTTTCAGTGTTAGTTCTGATGACCCCTGGTATCTTACATGCATCGTTCTGTCATCTGTATCTTATTATGCTTTTGACTCTGTTCAGTCTTGCAGGCTTTCATTGCTTTCGCTCTTACATGTTGCATTCTTCAATGCACACTGAACAGCATTAGTGAGAGAACAGGTATCATGTCTCAAAGCTTAAAGTGAATGTCCAGTATTATTATATTTAAGTGTAATTTCTGTGTTTGTTATTAGTAAGTAGCCATTAAAAAGTAAAAGAGTTCCTTACACACCTTTCCTAGAGATGTTTTGTATTTAATCTGATAAAGATGCTGAATATTGTCATTTTTTTCTAATTCTATTGAGAGGCTTCTTTTTTTATATTTAATTGCATCAATAAGCTTTCTAACATTGAAATATTCTAACTGAACATTATCTGTGGTCACTTCTATATTTTTGTTTTCATTTTGTTTATTAGTTCTTGTAATATCTGTTTTGAGAAACCAAATTATTTTCCTCTTTTCTTAATTTCCATCAAAAGGGTATGACGGATATCATTATAGTGTGGATTTAATCTTCTATCACAAATCTGTGCTCATATCCAGCACCAGCTACCACATTATGGAGAGTGGTTTAAGCTCTTTGGACATTATTGTCCACTTCTTTAAAAATCAGGATGGAGATAAGAGTCAGGAATAAAATTCTTAATGTTTTGACTCTTCAGCTCTTGAGAAGATTGCACAAGACATCCAATCAGAATTTCTCTTCTGATCTCTCCAACTTTGTTTCCCAATAATTCTATCCTGACATCCTCACCTCTTTCCTCAAACCTCATCCTTCAGATATATACTCAGGTTATATTGGCCCTCCAGGTTTTCACACACATATATCTGCACAAATATGTATGTGTGTGTGTATACTGATAGATAGATAGATAGATAGATAGATAGATAGATAGATAGATAGACTTCTCAGGGTCCCCTGGAGGAGGTTATGGTGACCCACTCCAGTATTCTTGCTTGGAGAATCCCATGGACAGAGGAACCTGGCAAGTTACAGCCCATAGGATCACAAAGAGTTGGACACAACTGAAACAACTTGGTACACACACATGCATTTATACACACACACATATATAGAGATATCTTCTCTGTTTCATAACCTTTATGTTTCAGTTAGTTATTTGTCTAAAAATGACTGATTTTACCTCTTGCTAGGTTATAAACAATTGAAATATATTGGAAAGGTGTTGCATAACTCATAGTATAAACAAAACCAGAGCAGTGCTATGAATATGGACAACATGAAGCCCTTGATCATCTGTTCCCTCTTATGTAAGTTACACAGTACAAATCTGCCCCAGTCCACATTCAGCAGCACATACACCAAACTGGGAGGATAGAGAAATTTGGAATGATCGCTGGCAAAGATGCAAATTCATGAAATGTCCCAAATGTTTCTGTATTATATACTTAAAATTGCTAACAAAGTGGATTTTAAATATTCACAAACAATATACATGATAATAATGTGATATGATAGAAGTATTAACTAATATGTAGTGGTAATCATATTGCAATATGTAAACGTATCAAATCAGCACACTGTATACCTTAAACTCACATAATACTGTATATCAACTATGTCTCAATGTGCTTTTTAGAAAGATTTATTTATTTGCTTGTTTATTTATTTTTGGCTGTGCTGGGTCTTTATTCTTGCTCATGCGCTTTCCCTAGTCACAGCGGGTGGGGGCTACACTTCACTGTGGGGCTCCAGCTTCTCATTGCAGTGGCTTCTCTCCGTTGCAAAGCAAGAGCTCTAGGCAGGCAGGCTTCAGTACCTGTGGCACACAGGCTTAGTTGCTCTGCAACATGTGGGATCTTCCTGCACCAGGGATTGAAACTATGTCCCCTGCATTGACAGATAGATTCTCAATCACTAGACCACCAGGGAAGCCCTCAGTATAATATTTTTAATTTAAAAGTATCTACTCTAAAAGATTTCTCTATCACTTTGTTACTCTAAGAGTCAAAATACCTACAGAAGGATTGTAGTTGGCCTCGCTCACATCAGTCCTTCACCTCCCCTTGGAGGATTCTGGTCACCTTGATTTGATGATTCACAAAGGTGGAAAGATGATTTTCTAAATAATTGTTGTGGTTTTTTTTTGGTCCAAGAATTCTACCAACCCAACCCTCCGCTAAGAAATGTCCCCTGAATTTCCCCATTGCTTGATTAACCCATATGTGTTAGGAGACTAGGAGGCAGGATGGGTTGAATGCCATTTCCTTATTTCCACAGCACTGTGTTTTTTCTTTGTGTCAACATAAACAGTATCGTATTTTCTTCTATCACTACAAAGGTTCAGGTATTTGAGAGCAGAAACTGAAACTTTAATCCTTCTCTTGGGTATGACTTCCTACATTTTAGCACCTAGCACTTGGTATCATTATCAGGTTTTTTAAAGAAAGAAAGGAAGAAAAGGACGGAAGGACAGAAGGAAGGAAGCAGAATACAAGGGAAAGGAGAGAAGGAAAAGAGAGGATGAAGAAAGGAAGGCAGAAATGAATCTAGGGGAGAACAAAGGACAGCCATTCAAAGAACTAGACTGCCCTGCAGGTGATCTAGTCTTAATCATGGCGGGTTCTTAGTTATCAATGAAATGAACACGTGACTCATAGTCTATAGAGAGAATTGAAGCCCTGAAAGGTTTAGTTTAAATTAAATAAGCTCCCTGTCAGCCATCAGTCTCTGTGACTCCTTGATACAAGATCTTAAATGTTGGGGACTGAGGGAAGGCAGCAAGACTAGATCCAAGGGAACAATGAGATCCATATGAAGGTAAGAAGTGTGGTTAGAAGCTGTGTATCCCCAAACTTTGCTGAGCCTTCCTGATTTGGTCAAACCCTCCAAGGAACAGCCATGTTTCTTTCCATTGGTGTCTTGAGAGCAGTTTGACTCATTTATATTCATCAGTGCACTAAAGACATTAGAAAGCTTCTACAATAACATAGTCTTGCGATGTTTGGATGGGCATCTCAAGCCTCAAAAAGATAAGAGAATATATATGTCTAACTCAAAGTCCCTCAGACCTCGTGGGATCTTAGTTTTCAACATCATCAAAACTTTGATATTTGGATTTGTTTTGTCATTGGCAAAACACTACTATTATTTCTATAGGGAGACTGTGAACTTCAGATGGCCTTTGTCAAGACAAGTCAATTTTTCAAACTTTCTTGTTTGTACTTTACAAACTTTTTTTGTTTCTTTTGAACCAGACATGAATATGCTTGATGGTGTAGGACTCTATCAAATAGCATTTTGGTTTGCTTTAAATGCAAACTTTCAAAGTCAAGAATTGAATTCAAATGCCAAATTGCCTGGAAATTTTAATCCTTTGGCTTGCTCTGATATATAAAATCCTCATCATATATGACAGAAAATGAGCTACTACCAAGTATAAAACAAGCTGTTTACCCATTGTAAAAAAAAAAAAAAAAAAAAAAAAAAAAACAAGGAGTATCACTCCAGAATGACTGTGTAAAATTAGAAAGATTAAGAACAAAATCCCACAAGATAACAAGATACAAATTATAATTTTAACCATTTCTCTTTGTGAGACAACACATCCTAGTTAATATTCACAAATACTTGGAATGTCATCAGTATTCAAAGCACAAATACTACAGTTGTGTCTGTATTTCCAATAGATAGGCAAACAGTCAAAAATTGAGATGTATAGATGGAAAACCACAGCATAGAGCAAGGATGGAGTAAGGAATTTCTAATTAGGAGGGACCCAGAGGAAGCTGCATCTGAAAGGCTTTGCACTTTGTATTAACATCATATTTATTTTGTGTGGCTTGCAGAGGTCATGGCAGGACTGACAAAGACTAAAGTTCCCCACTCCCAAATCATTTCTTGGTTAGCTATTGTCAAAAATATTAAATAAACACATTTTCTAAAGTTACTATGTGCATTAGGGTACATGTATCTGCGTGTGTATGTTTGTGAAAGTTTGTGTGCATGTAGGTATAAGAGGAGGTATTATTATACCCAGATACCATTTTACAAAGTAACTTCATGTTTCTTCTCTTAGCTAAACTTGAAACTTACCCTAAGAAATCAGGAGGACCTATTTGATAAATAAATATAAAGGGGTATATTCTCACTGCAGCAAAAAAAACACACCCAAGGCGATCTACCTACTTTTCCACACAGATTGAACTGAAAACTATTTTCTCCATCCACAGACTTGTCACTGAGCCTCCATCTTTCTGGTCTATACTACCTCACAGAGGTATTAAAAGATTACATGAGAACACATATAAATAAATGCATGGCACTTCTAAGTGCTCAAAAAAGAGACTATGCAAATACTCTTCTTTCTAGGCTCTCTGCAAAATATCAGATTGCATTTTCTAGAATGAGTGAGGTTTCCATGTTATTTCATCTTATTGAAGCTGTGTAGACAGTCACTCTGAGTGCGCTCTACCTACTTGGTGCTTGTCACACTGCAAACCACATCCGTGAAATCTTTTTTCCAGGCTTGCCCTGTCCTGCTGCCACCATTGCCACTAGTACAGCTCAGCTGTTCTCCTTGCAAAGGGAAAAATAGCCCCACAAATATACTCCATGTGAACAAGCAAATGATGGAGAGGAACTAAGAGTCTACTTAAGACAAAACATCTCTGCCCTTTTGCATTTTTCTCTGTCCAGCTAGGTGGGTTTGACTGCATAGTGACTGTGCCTAGTTCCTTTAAAAGTGAACAAAGGCACGAGGTAGAAGATGGGGAATTTAATTCAAATGTAATTCAAATTACAGGCGTGCATGGTTAGTTGTTGTTCAATCACTCAGTCATGCCCAACTCTGCGGCCCATAGACTGTAGACTCCCAGGCTCCTCTGTCCAGGGGATTTCCCAGGCAAGAGTACTGGAGTAGGTTGCCATTTCCTTTTTCAGGGCGTCTTCCTAGATCGGGGTCACACGCTCACTTCCTGCATTGGCAGGCAGATTCTTTACCACTGCGCCACTAGGGAAGTAAGCCACTCCAACATTCTTGCCTGGCAAACCCCATGGACAGAGGAGCCTGGTGGGCCACAGGCAACGGGATCACAAGAGTCAGACATGACTTAGCGACTAGACTTAGTTGGGTCTAGTATCTCACCTGCTGCTGAATCTAATTCTCACTAGAATTGACCACATATCCTGATTTTTCAGTGCCAAGTTTCCCAGCACGTGACACTTTCAGTGTTAAAAATGGAAATATCCCAGGCAACTGGGACCAGCATTCATCCCATACCTGGCCCAGTTTGTTAAAACTCAGACCTGGGGCTTCAGACCCCACTGGGAAGCTCTTTATCTATCTCTGCAGGCAGCCTCAGCCCTGCCTTCCAGAAGACCAACACAGGGAACTCATCATAACGTGATTGGTTCCCTGAGTTGCATTTTCTTACTCACATCCCCCCATAATTTGCATGGGGAAAAGAGTTAATGAATAGATAGTTAAGATCACATTTAAATTTTTTCTTCCATATTTTTCCTTAAACTTTGGCACCTGTTACCACTTGTCTGCTAGCAAAAACAAAAGGAATCAAAAAGAGCAAACAAATGTTAATGAGAAAATTCAGAAACAGCTCAGATGTTTATTTTTCAACAGCTTTCTTTTTCCACAAATATGTGGACACAGAGTTTTGATTTTTCTCATGCATATTTAAACCATGGTGATATTTTTCTGATAGTTAACCTGTTTCTCCTCCTAACGGTAGACTGAAAAATAAGAGCTAAAACTTACGCTAAAAATGCTAAGATTTATTGTGTACCTACTATGTGCTAGGCACTGGACTAAGCATTTTAATCTGATTAATTTGTTTGCTCTTTACGTGGTCTCTGTGAACTAGGCTTACATCCTTTTTATTATTAGAGCAAAATGAAACCTGGAGAGGTGAAATAACTTACTCAAGTTCAATCAAATAGCTAGTAAAAAATACAGAGTGGTGTTTTTAAACAAAGGGGGTCTCAATGGTCCAGCTCCAGAGCCCAGGCTGCAATATGTTTCCTAGATGATCACTTTAGCATCATCATCTTGAGGCTCTTGGACTCCTGCACAACCATGAAGGCTCTTGGCTTGGAAAACACTGCCTCTAACCCTTCTACACCCATAGTCTTTGAAAGCTGCGAAAATTTTCCCCTGTGCACCTAGAAGCTCTCAGAAGAGACATCATGTGAAAAAGATAAGGGCTCTCTATCTTGTTATCCTCCACATTTCTTGGAAAATTTAGTCTTAAGCCTAAAATATACAATGAGAATCAAATTATAAAATCTCTCTCTTCTGGGACATTGGCTATACCCCAGCTGAAGGGACCAACAGAAAAGGGATATAGTCATCAGATTAGACAGCCCTAGACTTAAATCTTCAATGATGACTCTTTTCAGACCATCTCAACCTAGAGAAGTGACTAGTCTTATCAAGTCTGTTTTCTTAGATTTTAAATTGGGGGCACAGTACGTATCACTGTCTCTCTCCTGATGCTGAAGCCTCTACTTTTTATCTCCTGGTTTTGTACCCTAATTGGTTACTACTCTATTTATAACCAAGACCGGGGCAAATTATTCCTTCCTTCTGAACAGGGCTTCAGAGTGTTTAATGAAAAGATAAGAGTTGAGATTACAACCTTGAGCTTATGTTTTGGAAAATTAATGTGTTTCTTCCATAGACTCAGTCTCCCAGATCCTTCATAAAGGAGCTTTCAGGTAGAATATAAAGTGAAGTTTCACTTTGTGAAATCATATTTTTATTAAGCAGCATCTAAATTAACATCTCATTTCTTTGCCAATCTTATTCAGGATTTACTCAAAACACTCAGATTTCTTTTCCTTTTCAGAAAAAGAAAGAAATGCGTATTCAACTTATTAAGGAAGAAACAATTATACACTAACGAATCACTTGACATTTTTTAAATTAATCTTTTGCTGAAATGAGTGTCATTATATTAAAGTAGGTAATTAATAACTAATTGAGATTCATATCAAATATTTTTCTAAATGTTCAACATATTGAAAATAAAGTCTAAGGGCCCAGTCAGCATCCTTGTCGCTAGTATTACTGACAGAGATTTGCTGAGCACCTACTGTGAACAGGACCTTTGAGTATACCCTCAAAACAAACATGTATGTTTCTACTAGATTGTAGATTTCCTTCACTGCTGTGTGCAATATAGTGTCTTGCACACAAATATTTATTGAACTGAAAAGCAAATGAAGGAAGGAAGAAAGGGAGGATTTACTCATTCATTTGAAGAAAGGTCTTCTTTCCATTCCTGATGTATGTTGTTAGGGTTCCCTGACCAAAAAGAGGCATTACAAGACACTTTATCCCTCTCCTCTGAGCCTAGCTGAGGGTACAGTGCTTGGATTATACTCAGTATACTGTTGCTGGATGAATAAGCGCTAAGCCACTTCAGTAGTGTCTGACTCTTTGAGAGTCTATGGACTGTAGCCCGCCAGGCTGCTCTGTCTATGGGGATTCTCCAGGCAAAAATACTAGAGTGGGTGGTCATTTCCTCCTCCAAGGCATCTTCCCAACCCAGGAATCAAGCCCACATCTCTCACATCTCCTGCTTTGGCAGGCAGGTTCTTTACCCCTAGCACCACCTGGGAAGCTCAGCTGGATTAACAAATGAGCGGCAAATACATATTTCTATACCATTCCACTTTCTCACTGGTCTCCTTGCTGCCCAGACCCCTTGCTTTCAGAGAATGCTTCCATATCTTGTCATGTGTGATTGGTTAAAAGATTTTGAGATTAGCCCGTCAGTATGTGACTTCCTTCCACAACTTAAATCTTGCTTTCACATGCTCCTCGTAGTCCAGCCAACTCAACTGAGCAAGGGACCTGGGAAGTAGGTAGCATAGTAAGGAAGCACAGGTGGCTAAAAGGATGGGCATCAGGCCCTTCTGCAGGCTTACGGACTCCTCCCTTTCCCTCACTTCTCTTTCCACCAAAAGCCCTTCTGTTCCTCCCTCCTTTTGACCACTTCCAATTTGTCTTGATTCATGGACCTAACATTCCAGGTTCCCATGCAATACTGCTCTTTACAGCATCAGACTTTGCTTCTATCACCAGTCACACCCACAACTGGGTGTTGTTTTTGCTTTAGCTCCATCTCGTCTTTCTTTCTGGAGTTATTTCTCCACTGATCTCCAGTAGCATATTGGGCACCTACCAGTCTGGAGAGTTCATCTTTCAGTGTCCTATCTCTTTGCCTTTCATACTGTTCATGGGGTTCTGAAGGAAAGAATACTGAAGTGATTTGCCGTTCCCTTCTCCAGTGGACCACTTTTTGTCAGAACTCTCCTCCATGATCTGTCCGTCTTGGGTGGCCCTACATGGCATGGCTCATAGTTTCATTGAGGTAGACAATGGTTAAAAAGTATTGATATGCCCCTTTGTGGTCTTTCGTAAATGCATCCCTCATGAAGTATCTTACTGTGGCATGAAAACGAAAGATTGCAAGCTTATTACCATCTTTATTATTAGGATCCAAAAATGGAAAAATGCTTCTCCTGGGATTTCTTTGCCACCTTCGGCCAAGGCTAGATTTCAGAGCTGGAGACTGTTGGCCTACTAAGATATTTCAGTGTTAAAAGAGACAATGAACAATATCAGGTGATTAGAATAGAAACTGTAGGTGATAAAGAGGAATTTAGTAGAAGCATTTCCTTCCCCTAATTCTTCAGAAAATTGAGCCATTAAACTGTTGGACATTTCAGTGCAGTCAAGGACGCCTTAATTTGAACCTGAGACCTGACAGAAGTAAATCTTTGGGAATAAATAAAAATAACATGCAATATTCTAAGATAAACCATTAAAGCAGAAGTAAAGAGGATGTTAGGAACCACAGATGTCATCCTTTTCTGAGACCCACTCAAAGTCACACACAATTAAGAAGGCACATACACAGAGCCCCACATATACTTGTAATCATGTGTGATTACATATCCATGCAATCATTATTCCTTAATCATGTGAGAAAGTACTGCTGTGTTTATTATATTTCATCAATTCTAACATGCATGTTTTTTCATACTTTCACAAATTGAAACTTGGAATGGATCTTAAAATATATTAAAATCTCTATGGACTGTTATTAGTTTTTCTAGAAAAGTCAGCTTCCACTTGTCATATGGGGGCATCAAGCCAATTTAAAATTTTTTGCACCAGGGTTTTTTGCTCTTTGTTGGAAATGGGGGATTATACTGGCAGTGTAAATCCAGAAGGCATGATGGCCTGAACACATGTGATTTAAGTTCTTAAGAAAGATGCCCCCTCTGCCACCAGGGCTGAGGTATACAAACTTCCTGGGGATGTCATTATTTCACTTACCTGGAGGGCATAACCCTTTGGTATCCCAGATTTATGTGGGGGTCTCCTATCAAACTCCTTAGCTAGAACATTTTTCTTTCTTAGTGGAACATAAATTATTAATAACTGCATGGCAGAGACAAGGCAGAGGAACATCATTAACCCCTTATATCCATGAGAAAACCAAGGCTTAGAGAAGTTAAGCAACTCTCCCAACATCACATTGAAAAATAAACTTGGGATTTAAACCCATTTCTTCTTGATTCCATGTGTTTTCCAGTATGCACTTTTTACCAAAAAACAACTATGTAACGTCGGTAAAAACATTCATTCTCCCTTCTGAGCACTGATTTTCTCATGTAAGAGATGAGTAGAAGAATTTTAAATGGAAGTAACATGTGTTGCTTACATTCGTCTAATATAGGTGCTTATGCTTTGCTAGTCATCTAGCAACCAAGTTAACGTTAACAGATAGGTTTCATTTAACCTATGAAACTAGGTGAAATTAGGACAGACGTGGAATAACATGCCCAGAGTCACACAGAGAGTTAGCGGCAGAGCTAAGAGTTGATCTCCAATAAGCCTGACTCACGAGACTTGCTGAGACATACTGTTTCTCAGAACTCGTGGTCCAGCCCTCTTCTCTAAGAAGCATAACTCCTTGCTGCCAAGTCTGATTGTCACAGTGGCATTTTTGAGAGATGCCCCTGTGGCAAGCACGTTATCAGGGTGCACTGTCCTCCTTTGCAAGTGGCCCCCTGGCCATGAGGGGCTCTGTTTGTCTCATAGCTGGATTTGGCCCCCCAAGCAAAGCCTAGGCAGGGAGACTAGAGAATCCAAAGGAAGACGGATGGTAGCGTGCTCCCAGTAACCTGCCAGTTGTCACCACAGACTTTCCCTTCTCTTCTGCACTGTAAGGCCACAGCTCCTGCACAGGGCCGTGATCTAAGGTCCCAAAGACTCGGAGCTGATTAAATGTTTACTCTCTGCCTCTGATAGATGTTTACAACTTTGGGAGCTGTTCTGCAGATTTTCCCTTTTCCAGGAAATGTTTCTCTGAGGGCTGAAAGATGTCATCTGTGCTGACATTTTTTAGGCTAGTCAAGAAATAAGATGGTGCATACGACCATCTTTACTCATGGACGTGTTCGCTCCTTGGCCAGGCCAAGTTCTAGACATCATCCCACGGGAAGTGAATAGTCCAAAAGAGGAGCCCCAGACTAGGGGTATGGAAGGGAGATTCCTAGAGGCACCTAACCAAGTTTATTATCTTGGTAGGTGGAGCCTCCTTTCAGAAACAGATTTGCATAAACCAAGCTCATGGAGGTTGTTGTAGGGGTACAAAACTTGCTGCTCCAAGATATCTCTTTGGCATGAAGAGTATTTTGAGCTGAAGATAATCAAGGTCCAAATGACTCAAGAGCAAACTTTGTCCTTCCCCCTAACTGCCCGAAGAATTTAGATAGAGGAATCAGCTATCACTAGAGATACCTTCAAGCATGGACTGGGTGTGGTGAAGGAAGCTCTTAGAGATCAGACTTAACTCTGTGGCCCATTATCTTTGCATCACCCAGTAAACCTTTATTACCAAACATTTGAGTTTTCCTCTCCATGCCAATTGCCTTCCTACCCTTTGAAATTCCAAAGCGCTACCCTCAGCATTCTCTTTTGTCATCACCTAGAGATGATATTTAAATGAAGATTTTTGACTATTTGACAAGTTAGTTTTCGTGAACCTCTCCCATGTATACATGTTACTGAACATGGTTTGATTTTCTCCTGTTAATCTGTCTTATGTCAGTTTAAGTCTTACATCAGCCAGAGGAACCTAGAATGGTAGAGAAAAGGTTTTTCCTCCCCAGCAGGGTTTATGATCAAATGCATTAATCCTCAATGACAGATGCAGTTACGAGAAATTCAAATCGGCTTAAATCAGGCCACAAACTCATCTTTCACTGTGACCTATTCAACAAAGTATTTAATAGAAGGCTGATGGTGGAAAAGGCCAGAATGAGGAACATTAAGAGTGTGATATTAAGTCAGATTCTTTACCAAACCAAATTTGTGTCCACTCACCCATCGCACAGGCAAACCCGAACCACTGACACTGGTTTGTGGTAGATTGCCTGTCTGATCATGCTATATTCACATGTTATGGAATACTGATCTCTTCTTTCAAGAACCTACACAAAAACTGCTTCAACATATGGGAGCAGTTTCTATTCCCTGAAATACCCTAGCTTTGGGACAGTTAGTGAAATATCCTGTTTTCAGGGAAACTTTGTTTCCCTAGACTCAGCCTTTATATGGAAAAAAGGTGTCTCCCACTGTGCTCCACCATGAAATCTCCAGTGTCTATACCCCATTAGGTGACTACCTTTAGAGAGGTGCTCACAGCCCACTTGCACAGAATTGCGAATTCTGTGAGCGAGGCTGAACTCATCAGGAATGCACCTTCTATCCATTGTGCTTAAGGGAGTTCCACTGAACAAGTGCTTCAGGATATTTGCTCTTTAAAAGTGTATTTTAAAATACATAAAATCAATGTAATCCAATTCAGAAAATTCACTAGATAAAACAAATCCCTGAAATAGTAAATACCATAAGATAGCCCCACGGTCATTTTATGTATTTTATTATATCATTTACCCTAAGTATAATACAGTTAAAATTATAATGTACACATAAACATTTCAAAATTGGTTTTTATTGTTACTTAATATATCATAAACGTTTTTCTATATTGTCATGTAGAAACTTACCAGTGCAACATGCAAAGCCCTTTACGTTCAGCTTCCCTCTTTAGTCTCAGCACTCTCTACCTCACTGTCATAATTTACTCCATCCATATGGAACAACACATGGTTACTGGGCATTACACCCTTCCCAACCCACCTCTCACTCTGCCTTCACCTGGTATATCCATCAACTAGCTTATAGGCAGGCAACAGAATCCACCCTTAATTGTTCACATGAAGAGGCTTTTAATATAAGAACCAGTTATGGAACAGAATGTTAGGCTGGTTTAAGAAAAGGATGCTGAGGAAATTAATAGTGAGATGTTCAGAAACTAGCAAGTTGGGACGTTCTTATCCCTGTAGAGCCAAGTAGTCTGGGGCCAGCTGAGGACCAGAACCTAGAATCCCAGAAGAGGAGCCTCCTGGCAAGTGCTGTAATCATGGAGGGATGAAACTGATGGATATTCCAGCAGGGAGGGAGTGGGGTAGAAACACTCCATTTATCTCTCCACCAAGCCTCTTATCTCCTATCAGTATTTTCTTGCTGGCCAAGCCCCAAGCAGATATCAAAGAGCAAGGAAGCAACAGTACTATATCATACAGATGTCACCCGCTTAGTCTGCAGCAGAGAACAACCAGGAAAGGGGAAGCTGAAGAGAAAATAACCACCCTTCCTGCCTAATTTGGATTTATTCTCTGGCCCTCAGCATAGATGCTGCCTAATCATGGAAGTGAGAATGGGCTGCTTTCCTCTCTATGTTCTCACTGCTTCCAGTGTTCACCTCAAGATATTTTATACTTGATTAAAATTACGAACAAGACAATGCCATCTCCCACTGAATATTTAAACAGTAGCAAACAGTCTTGCAAATAATAGGCATCCCGTAAATATTTGCATAATCACCATTTCCAAAGTCTTCATAATATTTGTTCTTGGAGCTGGGCTGTAATAGACTTCATCTTTCTATTGCATTTAAAAATTCTTAAACTATATCTTGTTCATTATTTCAGTGTTAGCCAGTTTCTCTGGTTGAGCTGCAAGCGCTTTGAAGGCCAGAGGCTATGTTAAAACACACCTCTCTGGATGTCTTTACTGCTGAAGCCAAATCTGGCCTCTGTACCTCAATACTGAATTAAATCAAATCGCAGAGACAGAGTTTCACGTGAAGTGAAAAGAATAGCTTTATTGCTTCACCAGTCAAAGAGGGCTACAGAAGGCTGATGCCCTCCAAGCGGTGTGTCCCAACGTGGAGAGGGAATTGAAAGGTTTTAGAGTAGTGATTCAAAGAGACATGATTAGCTTGTGGACATTTTCCTGACTGGTTGGTGGTAAGGTAAGTAGGAGTCAGTATCATTAACCTTCAGGGGTCAACATTCTTGTGGGCAGCATACCGTCATTAACTATTAACTTGTACCTACTGGGGGTTTCAGTGTCTGCAAAACAACTCAAAAATATTGTTGTGGGTGGCCCTTGTTGGGGAACCAGGACTTTGCCAGAAGGCTGCAATGTTTTTTCTCTTGACCCTTCACTTCTTCCTGGGCTCACATCCTCCAGTCCCTAATAAGCAACTCTTGAATCGGCCCACTGAAACTCAGGGAAGGCCATGGGGGCTGAATGAAGGCTGATTCCTATGATCGGAGAAATGGGGGAGGGGCACAGAAAGGCTTTGTTTCCAGGAGCCCCCCAGGGCCCTGCTCAGGATCACACTAGTGCTTAATGCACATGTGCACTTGCACAGATACACACACACACTCACACACATATGCACACACACACACATGACCTGTCAAGGTTTGGTAGACATGGGACAGAAACCCCTAAAGTGAGCCGGCGTCTCCAGTTTCCCAGAAATATCCCCATGTTCTCCTCAAAGCTCTGTGTTCATATGCACAGAAAAAGGAGGATTCCCTAGACCAACAGGTCCAAAGCTTCATGGCAACAACTCAGCAAACCAACAAAAAATTCCTGACGCCCTATCTAACACTGCCCTCTTTCTGACGCAAGGTAAGAATATGTCCCTACCCTTGAGCCACTTCTAACCCTGCTAACGTTCTCTTTGACAAGACCACAAAGATTCCTACTTAGTACGCTGCTCAAGGAGATTTTGTGAAAAGGGATAAAAAGAACAAGGCATTGGGGGTTGGTAAGTCTGACTTCCTGCTGTTTCTGCCCTAGAGACTCACTGAGAGGACTTAGCTGCACACTGTTCATCTCTGGTCACCCCCCTTCTATGATGTGACAGTTCATGTGTGTTGATTCACCCAATTGTTCCCAGAGGACAAGGGCTGGGTTCAAATCCTGCCTTACTCGCATGTGAACTGGTCGTCGTCATCATCTTATTTTTCTCTCTTGACCTTTAGTCAGCTCAGCTTTAAACTGGGATCTTGAAACTGAGTACACAGACTTTTGTTGAAGTTAACTAAAGATAGATGGCAAGCTAGCTGTTAAAAAAAAAAAAAAAAAGATAGTGGTGATATGATCGTAGACGTTGTTGAAATAGTATGATGGTTCTGGGAGGTTATTGTGAGGATGGACATGGAACATGACAGGGTAAGGAAAGGAGGTGGAGAAGGAGAAAGAAAGGAGGGAAAATGGGAGGGAGGGAGAAAGAAAGAAAGGAAGGTGAGCCCAAAATTCAGGGGAAGAATGAGCAGAAAGAGAGGTGTTTGGAGACAGTTTATAGATATCTAAGAAAATATAATCTAAATCAGCGCTTCCCAGTCAGTGTAGTCACACTCCAATTTAGCTACCTAAACTTTAAGGTGGTGTGACTTCAGCATTTAACATTATAAATAGGCATGTAAATGGCTCAGCATGGGAGCTGAAAGTTGGAGGCAGCTTTTGGCAGAGGTAATAATGAAGTGAATCCCATTAGTGATGGAAAGGCAATTAAGGAAAACCTCAGTGAAGCTCCAGATCTGAGCATTCAACTCAAAGATTGGGATTTTGGAGGAAAAAAGGTTAAGCACCAGGAGACTGTTTATAATGACTTTAATTAGACTGAAAATGAATTGTTTCGCTTTTTTTTTTTTTCCTCTCCAAGTTTGCCTTTTAGATAACAGAGCATCTGTAATACACTGAGATAAACTTGTCAATTGCAGGAATTATGTATGTGTAGGAGGTGTTTCATGAATGACACTGATTTCACAAAGTGATTATGTTCCCTGCAAGAATGTGGAGATTCTAGCCATGTCAGTCACTGCACCCCAGAGGATAAACAATTGTTAACGAGGATCTTTGTTTGACTCAGTTTGAACATCCCGTTCAACCTTCAGAAAAGTCTAACATGCATGTCACAGGTTTTGGCAACCCAAGTTATTGTTTTTGTTTTGCTTTGTTTTTTTTTTTAAATCTTTATTTATTTGCCTGCTCCAGGTCTTAGTTCCAGTACCTGGGATCTTGGAACTGTAGTCCATGGAATTCTCCAGGCCAGAATACTGGAGTGGGTAGTCTTTCTCTTCTCCAGGGGATCTTTCAAATCCAGGGATAGAACCCAGGTCTCCTGCATTGCAGGTGGATTATTTACCAGCTGAACTACCAGGGAAGCCCATTGTTATTACAGATATCATATTATATAATAATTGAAATTGACAAATGGACAAATGCCTTATCTCGTTCTATCTTCAAAAACAAATTTGAGATATGAGTGTCTCTATTATGCAGATGAGAAACTGCAGGTTAAGTGATTTCCCTAGTGTTGTAACAGCTAATAAAAACGCAGGAACAATACATAAGCCTATTGTCCACATCACTCCTAGGTAACATGGAGGTTAACTTTGGAGGTTAACCTTAGAGATGGTTCTATCCAGCAAATTGGAAGCAAATGTCCAGTGACTTTTCTGATGCTGTTTAGTGCATAGCTAGAACCAGAGCCTAACCTGAGTTCTCTGAGTTAATCTAAATGGATCCATATAGAGAAAAGTGGGCCCTACTGCAGTACTTTTAATCTGGCTGTGGATCATAAGAAGACTTTGTTATCCCAATGACTGAAAAGTATATCAGCTATTTTTAGAATTAAAGTAACCTGGCGGTTTTACAACCCTCACCAAACTAGTGGATAAATTTCCATGGCAACCAATTATTAGGCAGAGATTGATTCCAGAGACAGGCAGTCTACAGAGCACTGATTTTTCAGTCCTGACTACACATTAGAATCATTGGGAAGAACTTTAAAAAATATTGAGACCCAGGGTCTACCCCTTGAGGCTCTAACTTAATTGGTTTGGAGTATAGTCATAGCATCAAGATTTTATAGGTTACTCAAGTGGTTCTAATGTGACACTTCACTGAGAACTGCTGTTATAGAATGTGGTTTTTAAATACTGTATACAGTTACAAAGATTATACACCACCTGGGAGAATTTCAAGGGGTTTTAGCTAATTCTGCTCCCCCCATTCTTTCCCTCCTCGCTCCTTTCCTTCCTTTCCTCTTTCCAACCTTCCCTTCCTCCCTCTTGCTCTCCCTCCCAACTTCCTTCCCTTTTAGCCACAAATATTTACTGAGCATTCATTTTGATACATTGCTGAAGCCCACCCTTACAACCATCGTTGTAATTTAAGCCTCATCTTCTTGGGTCTGGGCCTGGAATATTCGCTAGCTTTCCATCTGGTCTTCCTTACACCACTTACAGTCTCTACAGCCCAGTCTCACACAGTTCTCAGCATATTTCCTCAAAAATGCTTCACTGCTTATAAGTAATAACAGAGAATTTGCCTTTCTCTGTCTCACTATTTTCACTAAGCAAAATACTCTCTAGGTCCACCTACTTGCTGCAAATGGCATTATCTCATTCCTTTTTATGACTGTTCAGTTCAGTTCAGTCGCTCAGTCGTGTCTGACTCTCTGCGACCCCATGGATTGCAGCACGCCAGGCCTCCCTGTCCATCATCAACTTCTGGAGTTTACCTAAACTGATGTCCACTGAGTCGGTGATGCCATCCAATCATCTCATCCTCTGTCGTCCCCTTCTCCTCCCGCCTTCAGTCTTTCCCAGCATCAGGGTCTTTTCCAATGAGTTGGTTCTTTGCAATATTAAATTGCATGTGTATATGTATACAATGGAATATTAGAAATATTATATATATACACTTCCCAGGTGGCTCAGTGGTAAAGAATTCGCAAGCAATACAGGAGACACAGCTTAGATCCCAGGATCAGGAAGATCCCCTGGAGAAGGAAATGACAACCCATTCAAATATTCTTACCTGGGAAATCCCATGGACAGAGGAGCCTAGCAGGCTGTGTCCGTGGAGTCACACAAGAATCAGACACAACTTGGTGACTAAACAACAACATATATATATACCTATATATGTATATATATATACCTATATATGTGTGTGTATATATATATATATATATCGCATCTTCTTTTGTTCATTCATCTGTTGATAGACACTTAGGTTGCTTCCATATCTTGGCTTTAAACACTGGGGTGTCTATCTCTTTTTGAATTAATGTCTTTGTTTTCTTCAGATATAAACCATATATATGTATGCAAGAGTGCAATTGCCTGATCATATGATAGTTCTATTTTTAGTGTTTTGAGGAACCTATTTTACACAGTGGCTAACAAAACGGACTCAGAGTTATAGACAACAAACTAATGGTTACCAGTGTGGGGAGGGTCAGGGAGAGAGGTAAAATAAAGATGTGGGATTAAGAGATACAAACTACTATGTATAAGATAAAGAAGCAACAAGGATATATTGCGCAGGAGAGGAATACAACCATTATTTTGTAATAAATGTATTCACAAAGTACAATCTATAAAAATATTGATTATCATGTTATATACATGAAAGTGAAAGTGTTAGTCATTCAGTCGTGTCCAATTCTTTGTAACCCAATGGACTGTAGCCTACCAGGCTTTTCTGTCCATGCGATTCTCCAGGCAAGAATACTAGAGTGGGTTACCATTTCCTTCTCCAGGGTATATCTTCTTCCAAATCAGGGATCAAACCCAGGTCTCCTGCAATGCAGGCAGATTCTTTACCATCTGAGCTACCAGAGAAACCATCTCTACCTGAAACTAACATAATGTGGTAAATCAA
This sequence comes from Ovis aries, assembly GCF_016772045.2. NCBI lineage: Eukaryota > Metazoa > Chordata > Mammalia > Artiodactyla > Bovidae > Ovis > Ovis aries. The sequence goes on from NC_056074.1 coordinate 13,210,587, forward strand.
GTATACTCCACAAAAAACGCTTCACTGCTTAAAGCTTCCAAGTAAATCTCATAGAGGTTAAACATGAGACTTTATAGTATGGCATGCTAAGTCACTTCAGTCGTGTCCGACTCTTAGCGACCCCATGGACTGCAGCCCACCAGGCTCCTCTGTCCGTGGGATTTTCCAGGCAAGGGTGGGGTGCCATTGCCTTCTCCGATAGTATGGCATAAATAGGTCTTAATCATGTTCCTATCTCCTGCTAAACTTTAACCCTCAAAAAAGTGATACTGAGTTTGGAGCCCAGCAGGAAGACCAAGAAATCTTAACATCCGTGAAAGTACAACCATTCTGCCCATCATTTTATGAAATGTAGGATTTAGCTTTGAAAGCAGTTGTATTAGGAAATAAGTCAATGATTAAAAAATGCTTCTGACTGCCCTGAAACTCAGTCATTTGAGGCAAATAAGTAACAGTCATTAATCATCTCTTGGCAGGAGCTGTTTTTCTGAAGGAGTGAGGTGACGGTTGGAACACTTGATCTTTTCTTTCATTAAAAGGTAAGGGCAATATTGCAAGTGACAATTCTTAGGGATCTGATTTTTGGTCATTTTTTATTTTAATTTCTCTATAGCCTTTGTTAGAACATATTGTAATTGGCTTCCCGCAAAGCACTGAAAAACTTGTAGAGTTGTGTTGTATTCCTGTATTTTAAAAGGGAAAATGTCAAAAGAAAATGAAGTCGCTTTTTGGACAACAGCATTGGTCACTGAAAATTATGCTATTTGAGCCGAGTCTTAGCCAGGCTTCAGACAGAAGCCTGTGACGTGCTCAGTCATGGGGAGAGGTGCCATGCTTGACTTGATGGGCACAGGTTAAAGGACACCAGTCTGTATCCAGAGGGATTTGAAAACTTGTGTTTGGTCTGGACAAGCTTTGACATCCAAGCTTTGGTCTGATCTAAGGTATAGGCCGTTTTTTAAAATAGCATTGCTTTAAGGGCAGCACCTAATCTTCAGCTGCCAATTTGAAGTTGAAGACTGGAGGCTTAAACTCCAGGGAAGTAGGTTAAGTTTAAATGAAGGACTATGGTCCTGAAGAAAGGAATTAGAGCAAATGCAGATCAAGAAAAAAGTTCAGTCATACATCTGGAGTGAACAGTGAGGCAGGCACTGGAAAAATGCTTAGAGGATGGATTTCCTAAACTCATCCAAGAGTTGTATATCAATCATAGGATAGAAAACTTAACTCGGAATCCTATTTGCTTGGGAACCCTGAAACTGCTAACACGCTGCACTGCGTGATTTGTAGTATTGAGGGGGTGAATTTTCTTTATGTCCAATGTCCTCGTCTATGAAACAAGATTGGTGATGAGGGTACCTACCTCCCAGACCTGGATGCTGGGAAAACATGTCCAGGCGTGGCCACTGCTCCTTTCAGTGACCACCTGGCCACACCGAATGACTTGAACAAAACTTCTTCCATTTGGTGGTATGCATTTTGTTTGTAAAATATTACTTGGAAACAGTACAGCAGCATGACATACAGTATACAAAAACAGTACGCATATAAATTGACCATTCATAACATCAGCGTTATTTCTTTCCGCACATTTTGCTTTCTGAAGTGCCAAATCTGGCATCAGTCCTCTGGGTTATGCTTGGTATAATTATATGATTTTTTAATTCCAGGAAATGGCTTCTTATTTATGTTGTGTGAGTGTCAGGTTTGGGCCTTATTTTTGGTTTGCTTTAGGTTGATTTTGGACCTTTTGACTCTTATTAGCAATTTCCATTCTGAAAAGAAATGCAGTCAAGTAAGAATAGATTTGCCACCAATGAGCTATAATACGGCATATGAAAGTCATATCCTAAGTGTGTTTGAAAGTGTTTGTGATAACTAACTACATGGCTTACATGAATAAATGTGCAAAAATACTCCTATAAGCTCCTGTGTGCTCTGACCCTTAGAAACTAGGTATTGTAAAACCACCCTTGCAGGTGAAGAGTTTTCTCCTACCATTAATCAAGGCTGGAACTGCCTTGCTCCTAGAAAAAAATAGGGAAGCCTACAGGTGTCTAGACAATCTGTTGCGATGCAACTAGGCTGCAGGCTCTAGCATCTTCAGAGGTGGTGGTGAGTATGAAACGAGAAAGAGTCTATGGGCACATTACACTGTATGCGGAATATACATGAAAATTTTTGGAGTTGAGGATGGGGAGAAAGTTAAGATTCCCTAGGAAGGGCATGTAAAAATCTCCAGGTGAGGAGGTATACTCAGGAGCCAAAACCGTGTAGTGGATTATTGCATTGATTTATTTTACGGCACGGTTTCAGGTATACTTACAAAACACCAAAGGGAGGAATAACATTCTTTAGGTTCAAGCAGAGCATTAGATGAGATAGACTGGAGTAAACACTTCTCCAGCGTCTGCCTACAACCCTCTCCACTAGGCCATAGGCATGAGGCCAAGGGAATGGGCAAGAAGCTGAACTCAGAGACAGTACAAATTATCTGCTTCATTTCAGCTTGCTTCTAAGACTCTGGTTCTCATACCTGAGTCTGTATCAGAATCTTATGGAGGGTCTGAACAAAACACGAGTGTGGATCTTTATGCCAGAAGTCATAATTAAGTCTGGGGTGGGGCCTGAGGATTTGATTTCTAACAGGCCCCCAGGAGAGGCTGATGCTGAACCATTGATCTGGAATACATATTTTTAAAAACTCTTTCCCCTAACATGTCTCATTCTTAAAGGCTACATAGGGGTAGATGGGTATCTTTCTGTTAATTAGCTAATAAGGCAAACTCCCAGCAGACTTGCAACTCCAGTCTTTCACGTATGCAGACATCTGAATTCTAGCTGAAATCCCCAGATTATTATAGACGTAAAAACTGAGGCTTTGTAGAGATGAAACGAATCATTCAAATTCATGCTGGGTGGAGAGGCAGGATTTAAGCCCACATCTCTTGACACCAGATCCAGGACTGTTGCTAAAATACTCCTTATGGTTGGGAGTTCTAGGTTGAGTGGCTCTTTATGACCAAGATTATAATGAAAACAGACATTTACACTGTACAGAGATTCTCCTATAATGTACACAGTAGGAAGTGAAATTAAGAAGAATTCATGGCCTTTACTGTCAGTAAGAACACTGACAGATCTATTTCAGAGGCACTCAATCCAAGCCTGGCTAGATTTCTCTCTCTTTCTTGTCTTTATTTCACCTGGGCCATCTGGCTGCATTCTGCTTTACCAGGGACTTAAGGGTAGTTTGGGTTGTTGTTTTTCTATTAAAAAATAAACCAGAAATGTAGATTTGATTGATGAAGAAAGAAAAATTTGCAAAATTGGTCATATTTAGTTTTTTTTTTTTTAACTTATTGGTGTATAGTTGATTTCAATGTTGTGTTAGTTTCAGGGGTACAGCAAAGTGAATCAGTTATACATATACCTATACTGACTCTTTTTTGCATTCTTTCTCCATGTAGGTCAATACAGAATACTGAGTAGAGTTCCCTGTGCTATACAGTAGGATCTTATTACATATCTATTATATGTATATAAAATATATTAGTGTTTCTATGTCAGTCTCAGTCCCCCAGTTCATCCCTCTGCACTCCTTACCCTCTGGTAACCATAGTTTGTATTCTACATCCGGGATTCTGTTTCTGTTTCACAGAGAAGTTCATTGGTACCCTTTTTTAGATCCCACATGTGATATCATATGATATTTGTCTTTCTCTGCCGGACATTTCACTCAGGAAGGCAATCTCTGGGTCCGTCCTTTACAGCCATCAGCCTACTTGTGACCACATCAAATGCTAGCTTCTCTTTTCCCCGTACAATGGCTAAAATAAGCAAGCAACAAATGCCGAGAAGAATGAGTGGAAGCAATTACGTTTCTTGTTAGCTCTCTGCAAATTTCATCTTGGTTCATGTTTCCCCACAGACCTTTCTCCACGTTATTTTGGTTTTTTTTTTACCCAAGATAATTTAATCCTTAAGGGAATTCTAGTGCCACCTCTTCTAATAACATTTGTTGAACATCTACCATCTTGAACTTGGAATGGCTAGGGGGTACAGTAAAAGGGAACCTGGGACCAACACATAAAGACCTTGATGCTGAACTGGGGTCTTTTGCTAACTAGTTTCTGCTAGGATGTCATTTCTCGGATCCTTGTTTCTTTCATCCTGAAGTTAAAATAATTATATTGACCCTAGCCAGGGTTGGAAGGGTTTACATTCACATAAAATGAGTTGTGAACTGTCAATGATACACAAATGGAAGGTATGATTAATAGTTCTCCATAAGGAATGAATACTTCCCCTCTCCTTCACTCTTCCACCACCAACCCCACCCCCCAACCCCCACCCCACATCTGGACAATTTTGGCTTGTTTTCTCTTGCAAAGGAATCAGAATTCCACTGCTAGTTTATTCTCCAGGAGGAGTTAATATGTCTCAGGGGTAGGGAGCTACTTAATTCACAAGAACAGGCATTGGCCTGGAAGGAGACACAGACTTCGCACACTGAGGTCCAGCCATAGGGTAATGACTCATCTTATTCTTCAGCAAATTCTCATGGAGTAAAACATTGTCTTCTCTCTTAACTTGAATCTAAGGAACATGGGATGAGGTAGATTGTGGGAAATCTGTGAGACGATAAACTCAAGGCTACATTACTTTAAATTATCAAGGCGATAGTGTAACTCTAGCCCATAAGTCAGTTTCTCTGTTAATGAAATGCAACCCACCAGGAAAAGGGATGAGCACCTCATGTTCACTACTGATTTGAATTATTGCTGCTGCTGCTAAGTCACTTCAGTTGTGTCCGACTCTGTGCAACCCCATAGACAGCAGCCCACCATGCTCCCCCGTCCCTGGGATTCTCCAGGCAAGAACACTGGAGTGGGTTGCCATTTCCTTCTCCAATGCATGAAAGGGAGAAGGGAAAGTGAAGTCGCTCAGTCGTGTCTGAGTCTTAGTGACCTCATGGACTGCAGCCTACCAGACTCCTCCATCCATGAGATTTTCCGGGCAAGAGTACTGGAGGGGGTTCCTGCAACCTTGTAAATTACACTTTGGTATTTTTTATATCACTAGTGTAAAAACTAGGTTTCGGTAAGACAAAGCCCACAGTCTCACAGGCTTTGCCCCCATCTCAGGGACCCCCCTGGTGGAAAAGTGATGTTTAGAATAGTGTGGAGCTACATACCATGGGAGCAAATTGTGTGGCTTTCAGTCCTTACTTTGCAATTTAAAAGCAATGTCCTTGAGTGTTTTTGGTTTATCTGTGCCTCAGTTCCCTTTGTTGTAAGATGGGATGGTAATATTTCACAAGGATAGCAAAGATTAAATTAGCTAAAACTTGTAAAAGGCCCAGCACATACAAGCCCACATTTTAATCAGCTGTTAGTGAGCATGGACACAACTGAGCAACTTCACTCTTATAGTAGTTTGGTCCCCCAACATCTGAGTTCTCATGAAGTTAGTCAGAAATGCTTTACAGAGCATTTTCTTTTTGGCCAGGCACTGTCCTGGGAACCAGAGGTCAATCTTCTTAGAGGTGATGTGATCCTGATGAGGTGATCTCATTTTTGTTAGTTCAGAGTTTTATAAGGGGTCAGAATATATTACCACGAGTTAATTTCTCAAGCAGAGACATGATTGTGGAGAAGCGAGGAGAAGGGAGGAGAGGTTAGACAGATTTGGAAGGAGGATGATAAGTCCCAACAGAAATGATACTAATATTTTTTTAAAGTTGGAACTTAAAATATTTATTCAATGCAGCGTAAAGATGGATAATGGATATTACAGAAAGACCAAGCACATCCATGAAGCCACAAAGGCACGCAAGTACATGGCATGTTTAGATAATTTACAAAAGGAGAAAAGCAATGAACAGAAAAAAAAAAAAAAAAAAAGAGGTGAGGGTAGAAATGTTAGTTGAGGCACATTGCCAGCCATGCTAAGGAATTAAGCCTAAGAGCCAGGGGAAAACACTGAATTGTTTGAAGCAGAGGAATACCGCCTTCAGACTTTCATTTTCCTTCTTAATTGTTCTTGTTCTTTCACTTTCTACCACACCCCTTTCCCTCTTCCCATCACAAATAAGATTTAAGGCATCAGTTCATTGCATGAGAAGCTCAGGTCAAGGTGGGAGACAAGACTGGGGTAGCAAATTCTAGGGGGATAAGTGGTATTTGAAGTGAGTTTAGAAAATAGATGGTAGAATTAGCAGAATGTTTTAAATTAATTAAATAAAGAGTGGGAAAGAAAATGAAAAAAATAACTCCAAGGTTTTCATGTTGTTACAAGTGGGTAGGTAGATGGGAGTGTCAATCATGGAAACAAGGAGCATAGGAGATGAGTGAATTTGAGATGGGAACATGCTCTTCAGGGTTTGTTACATTTAATGTACATTCAGAGGATTGAATAAGCCTTGGGAAATATGTTATAAAGCATTTCACTTTAGACAAGCTGGAATGACTAGCTCAGTGTCTTTGCATATTTGCAAGCCCCCAAACTGATGCAGTAATGAATGAGTGAGTTAATACTTAAATGGATGAAATTATGCATGTGTGTGATTGTTGTTTGAAAGAATATGACAATGAACAAATAAACATTTGAAAAAATTCATGGGCATACCATTGCTATTCCTAGCAAAAGTCCTAAAGCAGATTTGAGAGCTGGTTTGTATATTTGCAAAAAAAACCCATATATTAACATAACTGCCTCAGCCTAACCAGATATGGAAAAAAAAAAAAAGCCTGAAACCCACTTATTTGTTTGACTTAATTGACCTTTGTTGAATACATCTTCACATACTAATCACAGCAATTCTGCAGCATGTCAGTCAGAATAAACTTGGACAGAGGACTCCAAAAACATCCAGCACAGTTTCCATCTCCATCACTCAAAATCGATGAGGAAAATATAAAAACTGAACCAGGCATATTCAAGGGTAGCCTCTGCAGCTGTCTGATGGCTTCTCCTGTGAAGCAGTCTCTCCACTGTCTTCCCTTCCTATAAACCAATAAGTATCTACATGGATTTAAACATCCCCAGCCCAGGGTCAGAGTACTAAAGTTTTTGCCCTGCTCTGACATTTCCGTGGGCCAATTTAGTCAAGTCCTCTATGGTCCGTGGAGTTCTTATCTTTAAGAAAAGACAGGTTAAGTAGCTATTTTGTAATCAATCCAGGGTTTTGATAAAATTTTAAAGGAATATTTTCTCATTGCTTTTTTTTGCTTTTTTTAGTTTTTTAGTTTTTAAATTTTAATATCTTTAATTCTTACATGCGTTCCCAAACATGAACCCCCCTCCCACCTCCCCTCCCCATAACATCTCTCTGGGTCATCCCCATGCACCAGCCCCAAGCATGCTGTATCCTGCGTCAGACAGACTGGCGATTCAATTCTTACATGATAGTATACATGTTAGAATGTCATTCTCCCAAATCATCCCACCCTCTCCCTCTCCCTCTGAGTCCAAAGGTCCGTTATACACATCTGTGTCTCTTTCCCTGTCTTGCATACAGGGTCGTCATTGCCATCTTCCTAAATTGCATATATATGTGTTAGTATACTGTATTGGTGTTTTTCCTTCTGGCTTACTTCACTCTGTATAATCGGCTCCAGTTTCATCCGTCTCATCAGAACTGATTCAAATGAATTCTTTTTAACGGCTGAGTAATACTCCATTGTGTATATGTACCACAGCTTTCTTATCCATTCATCTGCTGATGGACATCTAGGTTGTTTCCATGTCCTGGCTATTATAAACAGTGCTGCGATGAACATTGGGGTACATGTGTCTCTTTCAATTCTGGTTTCCTCGGTGTGTATGCCCAGAAGTGGGATTGCTGGGTCATAAGGTAGTTCTATTTGCAATTTTTTAAGGAATCTCCACACTGTTCTCCATAGTGGCTGTACTAGTTTTGCATTCCCACCAACAGTGTAGGAGGGTTCCCTTTAAAAAAATTTACTCATTCAGTAAGTTTTTATTGAGGACCGCTGGTATTGGCCATGGGCTTCTCAGATGATGCAAGTGGTAAAGAATCCACCTGCCAATGCAGGAGACACAAGAGAGGCAAGTTCAATCCCTGGGTCAGGAAGTTCCCTGGAGGAGGAAATGGCAACCCACTCCAGTATTCTTGCCTGTGGACGGAGGAACATGGTGGGGTACAGTCCATGAGGTCGCCAAGAGTCAGATTGATTGAGCAGAGAACAGCACAGTACTGGATATTGGGGCTATGGAGACAGACAAAATCAAATGTAGTGCTTGTCCCCACGTGGCTTAGAGTTTCATTCTGAGTCTAAGATATTTAGGAGTACTTACAACATCTCAAGGAGTTCAAACCATTCCATCCTAAAGGAAATCAGTCCTGAATATACATTGGAAGGACTGAAGCTGAAGCTGAAACTCCAATACTTTGGCCACCTGATGTGAAGAACTAACTCATTGGAAAAGACCCTGGTGCTGGGAAAGGCTGAAGGAGGGAAGAGAAGGGGATGGCAGAGGATGAGATGGTTACATGGCATTACTGACTTAATGGACATGAGTTTGAGTAAGCTCCAGGAGTTGGTGATGGACAGGGAAGCCTGGCGTGCTGCAGTCCATGGGGTCGCAAAGAGTCAGACATGACTGAGCAACTGAACTGAACTGAACAACAGCTCAGTGAGTACCATCCACCTCTCCACGGCATTCTCATTGACAACTCATTGACTTTATTGCTTTGAGGCCAAAATTTAATCAACTCAGTAAATTCTACTCACTCAGTTAACCTCATGGTATCTGTAGCTGAAACATTTGAGTTACCTGCATGCACATTGTATACGGGCAGGAAGGTAGCAAAGGGGCCATGGTGACACTGTATCTAGAGCCCTTGGTCTATTTATGTAATTGCTAAGGCTGTGAAATATGCCTGGTGTACAGGGCAGTTGGGCTCCCATGTCAGGATAACCTGGGTCGAAACCTGGCCCTCTACTTCCTAGTTACCTGGCTATGAACAATTCACTTATCCTTAGCAAAAAAAACCCAAACTAACTTTTCTGTACCCTTTGGTGGAAACATCACACATAAGACTTCTTTACTTGGTTCCCCCCAAAACTGGGAGAAAGCAGAGTATTCCTCGGGGCAGGTAAGGAAATTGAGATTTTGAGAGATAAATACAGAAGACTCAGGGCTTACCACTGGAGGAGGAAGGAGGCAAACACAGGATTTTGACCTCAAGGTCAGCTTCCCCCTTACCGTCATCACTCCAGCTATGGAAGCTTTGGAAACTCATCTCCTATGCCGCCCCTGCCCGTGCCTGGTGCAGTGTCAAGCAGTGGGTGGTGTCAGTCCTCCCAACACTGATGGGGAAGCAGCTCCTCCCTGGGGAGGGTCCATCTGACCTCCCTCCCTCCCTCCCTCTCTCTCCCTCTCTCTCTCTCTCTCTCCCCAGGTAGACCAGTTTCCCTATCACAGGTGTACTTCTGCAATACCAATTACCCTCTCCCTTCTCTGAATTGCAAAACTGCCCAAGCCTATCCTTGTTGTCAGCAGATATCTTAGAAACTTCATTTTTGACATGCTTTCCAATAACAGCAGCAATTACTCTTAATCATTATTTATACTAATTTGATGCTTCAGTGAGAGTATGTATTATGCGTGTCCTTCCTAATTTTTTCATTTTTTTTTAAACTGTAAGTGAGAATCAATGTAAGGGATTGATGTCAAGCTTTAGGTAGTTATTAACATGACTAGGGTTATCTAACCTTATTAGGTTGATTGTAGTTTCTCTTTTGTATCTTCCAGCAAACCCTCAAATTGATTTTAAAATGCTGCTATTGACCTAAAGATTCTTAACAACAGGAGGTATAAATGCTTTTCATTGTTATGCTTCCTGCCTATAATGCCAATTACTGTTCAAAGTCTGCAGTAGGGAACTGCATTTTGCTGTATATTTCCATTCAGAGTCAGGGGTTGGTGTCTTTTAAGAGACAAACATTGGGAAGAGGAACCATCATCATTCAGTCCCATCTCTCACACCCGGAAGAAATCCCCTTGCCCACAACTCCTACTAGACAGACAGCCAGTTTCAGCTTGAATGATATTCTGGGAGCTGGAGAGGACTTGAGCTGAGGGCTCAAAGGACAGTTTAAGACTTTTCTGCCCCTAACTCATTTTGTGGCTTGGATTATAGTGTATGATCTATTGAAGGCTCAGTTTCTCCTTTGGCAAAACCAGGATATTAGACTCTGTCTCAGGAAAAGTAGGATCTGTCTCAATGTGTCAGTGCTTGAAAAGGATCAAATTAAATACATAATTCACAACTATGTATATAAGTATGTGCTTCTGTTTATGAGCATGGGATAGGAATGTACACCTCAAAGACCCTACGCATATATCGCAGCTTTGCAGAAATTTTTTCTCAGGACCTCTATTAAGTTTAATAAATATCTTCATCCCTTCAAGTCACGCCTTGCTTGCAGCTGGTCCAAATATAGGAACTGTGGCTCTTCTTCCTCCTTCCCTTTCCTTCTTTTTTTTTTTTTTCTTCTTCTTCTTTTTATTTTATACGAGAAGAGTGCACTTACAGTAGCCAGAACTCTTTGTCTTAAAAAGAAGGAACCCAACTAAATCCATCTTGAACAAAGAAAATAATTATTCACATAGTGCAGACTCCCCTGGAGGAACCACACTGTAGAAACTGAGACAGGGGCCCAAACAACATCACCATTTTCCCACTTTGTGTTTTCTCCCCCTGGTAATTAATTCAAGTATTTTCTTATGCTGCAGATTTGCATTCTTCGCATGTTAGAAAATGTGTGCTCCTAAGTTTGTACCTTCCAGGCTCAATCACCAGGGACATTCTACATCCATTTAGAATATCACTTAAAGGTCCAAGTTGGCCCAAAGATGATCTGGTAAACAGTAAGCCACTGTACCGATTGATGGCTGCTCCTGAGGTCATGCAGAGAGTGATAAGTGGGGGGCACAGTCTTCTGAAGAAAGATGAGAGGTCAAAAAACCCCATAGAGGGACACTAGGTAACTAAGTGGTTATAAAATTCTTATACTGTGTTTCAATTTACTGTCCTTTAAAAACTCTCCACCAGCCTGATTTTGTTTGGTTTTCCAATTATGTTCTGTACAATGTAAGTCTAACCCCACTTCAACATGAGGAGCTGCATAAAATCTGTTTCCTTTTAGACTTTGATGTTTTTTGAGTGCAAATATGACATGCACTGTAATTGTGCTACAGATTGAAGTGATTAGGTGGTCCAGTTCCATGGTAGCTTTTGAAAAAATGATTCTGGCATCAGGCCCTCTGCCTGCATTTGCTGTCCTCTGCTCAAGCGCCCTCACTGGAGAGCATGCAGAACCCCGAGTTGCTCAGGCCCATCTGTCTGCCTGCCCACTTTCAAAACCCTGCTGTCATCTTGGGTGATTCTCTTGCACCATCCTTCATCCTACTTGGTGAGGTCATGATAAGGGTCAGCAGTCATGGCCATGGAGAGCTGTGTGACTTCCTGCAAGTTTAGGAACCTCTCTGTGGCTAGTGCTCTCATCTTCAAAATGAAGGCTGAAGAGGAGGAGAGACATATACTTAACTTGCCCCATTTTTCCCAGGTACCGTAAGTGCTTCCCTCACTCATCCTGCAAAATAGATATTATGTGTTATAAATTTATTGCACATTAGAAATGAAGGAAACACGAGCTACAGAATGAAAAGAGAAGGCTTCAATCAGAAAGTCTGGATTCAGATTTCAGTTCTACAGCTTATCCCTGAAAGTTAGAACAATTCATTTACCTCTCAAATTTCAGTGTGATTCCTGTAAAGTGAGTACAAGTATACCTTCCTTGCAAGGCTTGTGAGATAAAAGCTAAAATGTTAAGCACCTGACTTGTCTGTCATATGGTAGGTGGTTAGCAATTATCTGTAGTGTTTCTGTCTGTGTTTATTCATTAATTCAAGAGTCTACCAGTTATTAAGGAAATAGATCAGGTTTCTGCTTACCCTGGCACAGCCCTGAAGAGTTGCTTAAGCAAGAAGGATTCAACAGCAAACACATCCCATAATTCCTAACATTTAACTTTGGAACTTCTCTTACGCAGCTCTTATTTGAAATGACTATTTTCTTCTACCCCTAAAGGCCTGATGTGTATGATCCACAGTAACACAGTCTATCCCTCTACCTCAGTCCAGCTGTTGTGGAATATGAATGCCACACACGGGGAATTCCTCGTACTTCCTTCTATGGGGAGTAGCTTGTATACGGAGACCTCATCTCTAAGGAACCAAAAGTGAACTTATGATCTATCTTATAGTTGTTCTATATACCATACCACACCAAAAAATATGTCCCAAATTTGGTAAAAAAGAAAAAAATTATTTATACCTATTCTCTTGATGCAATGACTCAAGTCAGTCAGTCAGTTCAGTCACTCAGTCATGTCCGACTCTTTGTGACCCCATGGGCTGCAGCACACCAGGCCTCCCTGTCCATCACCAACTCCCAGAGCTTGCTCAAATTCATGTCCATTGACTTGGTGATGCCATCCAATCATCTCACCCTCTGTCATCCCCTTCTCCTCCCACCTTCAATCTTTCCCAGCATCAGGGTCTATTCAAATGAGTCAGTTCTTCGCAGCAGGTGGCCAAAGCATTGGAGTTTCAGCTTCAGCATCAAGTCCTTCCAATGAATATTCAGAACTGATTTCCTTTAGGATGGACTGGTTGAATCTCCTTGCAGTCTAAGGAGCTCTCAAGAGTCTTCTCCAACACCACGGTTCAAAAGCATCAATTCTTTGTCGCTCGTCTTTGTTTATAGTCCAACTCTCACATCCATACATGACTACTAGAAAAACCATAGCTTTGACTAGATGGACCCCTGTTGGCCAAGTAATGTTTCTGCTTTTTAATATGCTGTCTAGGTTGGTCATAGCTTTTCTTTCAAGGAACAAGAGTCTTTTAATTTCATGGCTGCAGTCATCATCTTCAGTGATTTTTGGAGCCCCCCAAAATAAAGTCTGTTACTATTTCCATTGTTTCCCATCTCTTTGCCATGAAGTGATTGCCATGCAATGACTAACAGATAGTTATTTTTCTCAGTTTATATAAGCTCATATAACACTTAATATTAATTAACTTGGTAATTAATTTTCAAATGCTGAAGTAAGCAGAGGAAATAATTAACATCTCAAATTATTCAATTGAATAATATTAATTGAACAGGCAATAATCATCACATGCCCCATGAGCCCTTCCCTGGTACTCTACGTACATTTTATCTTTCATCAGCACAGTAAGATCTATGCCACAGAAGTTGGGTCTACTGTCAAGGACAGGTGAGAATGGTTAAACTAAGAATGTTCAGAGCGATTAAAGCTTATAAAGTAAGTGGCAGAGCCACTTTTTCTGATCTGTCTGGATCCAGAACTCTTTACCACCATATTACACAAAACATCCTTCTATTGCAATAATCCTGTCATAAGTTATGGTAGGTCTTGAGGCTATAACACCTAAAAAATAGAATTATTATTTGAAAGAGCTTAGGATTTAGAGCTGCACCATCCAATATTGTAGCATATTCAGCAACCATATGTTGTAAATGCAAATTGAGACATGCTGTAAGTATGCAAGGCACGCTAGATTTCAAAACTTTGTTCGAAAATGCAACATATTGATAATTATATATTGATTGCATGTTGAAATTATATTGGTTATGTAAAAATATATTACTAAAATTAGTTCTTTTTTTTTTTCTTTAATGTGGCTATTAGAAAACTTTAAATTGTATAGGTGACTTGCACTATTATGTTTATGTTTGACAGGGACAGCCCAGGAGGCGAAGTAAAAAGACAGTTTTAATGCAGTTTGATTAAAGATTCCAAAGGCAGGGGCACAAAGAAAAGGCTTTAGAATCCTGGAAGCTTCCTTTCAGGAGAGAGGTGTGAGCGACAAATGAGTAGTTATTACAGAGATAAAAAGAAGCAAAAGGTATTTCAGGAGAAGAAAATGAAACAGCCCAGCCCATTTAGGGACCATCAAGACATTCAGTAAAGTGCAAAGAGAAGGAATAGAGAAGTGGCAAATGCCTCCGGGATTATACAAAGGCAATTTTCATTATGAAGACTTGGAGCTACTCAGGACTGGGGATATGGAATATAACAGGTTGCACTTCTATCTGCATAAAGGCACTGTGATCCTTTGAGCGAATACTGGCTCTTTGGTTGCAGCTAACCCTGACCTCAGAAAAGTATGTGATGCACAGCTCCTAACAGTGTGACTCACTGGGATTTTTGACTTATATCAAACACATCTGCCTTTTGTCAAAGACATTTCTTGGGTCTAGTTGTCTTAAAACTATATACAAGTGACCCAAGCAAAAATACCTTCTTAAATCAAGCTCCTGAAACCTATTGAAATTGACATGTGCATAAATGTTGGGGGACTGTTGTATCTAATTCTGAATGGTTTCCTCTCATCTTCCATTTAAGTGCTCTGATTCCAAATTACTCACGGTCTGGGCACACTCACTTTATTCCAAAAAAGAGGCATGCCAGTGCTCTTCTAAACCTGGGGTAGGATAGGACGGGATAAGCCTGTTATTTCTCTCAAGAAATCAGGAAGTTTTCTGCTCCTGGAGTGTCCTTCAGGAGGGTGGGGCTAATCGGAGACCAAAGAAAAGCAGAAATCTTTATGGATAGGAGCCTCACTAGAAAAAGAAAGGACAAAAGATCAGAGAAAACAGTAAGGGCAAAGGCACACTGGAGAGCTAGGACCTTGCTCAAGCTTCCACGTCTCTGTGATTAACAAAACACCCAGGACATCCTCAGTGACCCACTGGCGATGTCTCAGCGGTGCTCATGTTGGCATGAGTGCCAAAAAAATAAAAATTTAATGAATCAAACAATCAGTCATATAATGTATTAAGATCTAATTCTATCATGGAACTTGCTAAGTGTCCTTGGACAAGTAACTTATTTTTTTGGAAGGGGGCATTTTTATTTCTTCAGACTATATATGGACTTAGAATTTCCTTTTAAGAAAACATGTGGTTCCACACATTCAGGAATATAAACTTCTGAGAATCTCGCTCCTTCAGTTCAGTTCAGTTCAGTCACTCAGTCGTGTCCGACTCTTTGCAACCCCATGAATCGCAGCACGCCAGGCCTTCCTGTTCATCACCAACTCCTGGAGTTCACTCAGACTCATGTCCATCAAGTCGGTGATGCCATCCAACCATCTCATCCTCTGTCATCCCTTTCTCCTCCTGCCCCCAATCCCTCCCAGCGTCATAGTCTTTTCCAAGGAGTCAACTCTTCGCATGAGGTGGTCAAAGAACTGGAGTTTCAGCTTTAGCATCATTCCTTCCAAAAGAAATCCCAGGGCTGATCTCCTTCAGAATGGACTGGTTGGATCTTCTTGCAGTCCAAGGGACTCTCAAGAGTCTTCTCCAACACCACAGTTTAAAAGCATCAATTCTTTGGCGCTCAGCCTTCTTCACAGTCCAACTCTCACATCCATACATGACCACAGGAAAAACCATAGCCTTGACTAGACGGACCTTAGTCGGCAAAGTAATGTCTCTACTTTCGAATATGCTATTCCAGCAGCTGAATGGGGGCGGGGGGGGGGCGGAACAAACCAATGAAGAGCAGTAGCAGCAATATACTTATATGTCAATTTTTTAATCTATTTAACAATACAAGTATGCCAAGGATTTTTCTCCTTTTATTTTATTCAAAAGCCCATCCTATCATGAGCAAATAAATAATGCATCCACTTTGTTTTCAGTCTGTAAGAGCATAGTGTGTGTCCTTGAAGGTATTTAGATACTTAAAAATACAGAGAGAAGAGGGTAGTATGGAGGCACAAAAAAGATCAAGGGTTTGAATCACATTTAATTTCTAAGACTCTCAAGCATTTTCATGAGCTATATAGGCATAGGCCACCTCTTGTTATATGTCTGAAACATAAACACCGAAATGCGTGCTATCTGAGAGTATGTGAAATGAAGCAGGTACGCTTGAAATTAAGGAGGGAGATTCCCTATGCTGTATGCAGCTTTCTAGATTAGTGTGTATTTGTAGAGTCCCTAACTGAGAATATTTTCTTTTCTTTCATTTCTTTCTTTCTAACGTTCCTTGGGATAATTCTAACTAGCATTTATTCAGGATCAATTTCAGAAGAAATAACTTGCTATAGGATGCAGACTTGTGAAAAATATCGTGTCACTCTCTTCATACTGACTACTTCCAAATTCAGAGCTACAGTTATTTTATACACGGCAATTAAGTTGAAATGGTGACATAGTGGTTTAATACCTTTTATGAAATTGCCATACTTCTGACATATCACATATTTTCATGCTCTGAAAAACGCTAGCACAGTAAATTACTCTGAGAATCACACTGCACCTTTATTTTGCAGAGAGAAAATTTTCATCAATTTTTGTTTTTATGCAGTCAATGCACATTTACTGATCAACTAGGATGTGTCTATATGCTTAAATATAAAGAGGAATACTGGAGTTCCTGGCTTTAAGATTGCACAGTTTCACTGGGCGTGCGCACACACACACACACACACACACACAGAATGTTAATATACAGTTTGTAGGAAAATTAATAGAAATTTGTAGGAAGGTAGAACATTGCATTCGATAAATTGCTCAGAGAAGCAGGGCATCTAGGCAGCATTAATCAGAGAAGAGATTTATTGGTGGAAGAGACCAGAGAAGACTTGGATAACCCTTTAGATCAGGATGCAATCTGACACTGATGGAAGGAAAGGGAGGAAGTAGACGTGGGCTAGGAAGCATCTTAGACAGCATCGTAATTCCCAAAGCATTTAGCCAGAGCCACAGGGAATCCTCAGGCCAAAGATATCCGGTGGAAGATATTTGATTCTCATCAGAATGGGCCTGCTTTTACCCCAGAATTGCTCCATCATTGGCTGGGAACAATCTTGACAAAGCATGACCTTGACAGGAATGCATTGGTAAATCCAAAGAAAGAAAACCTGGGGCCATGAATCAAACATGCTCCCTGGTGCGGGAAATGTGTGACCCATTTGTAAGGTTGCCCCAGATAACTAGATTGTTATAGGAGATCCGAAATGTTCTGCCTAGAGTTGTGATACCTGATCTAAGACTTAAGAGCTGGATCCAGAGACAGTCAGATAAAAGCTGATCAGGGACAAGTTCCTCCAATGAAGAGGCAGAGCTTGAGTTAAACCACAGAGGAGTGCAAGGTGCTGCTGACAGGGGCAGTTATTAGCAGTGTAATATTTGTGGGACATAAAAAGTAAATAAAGCAGGAAGTGGTAAAAGATGAGGCTGGCGAGGTCAGGCAAAACCCAAATAAAAAATGAATTTACGTTGCAATATCATTATCCAGTGGGAAATATGGAGCCATCCAAAGGATTTAGTTAAGGAATATCATAACAAAAAGTGAATTATACTAAATCACTATGGTAGCTGCTGAGAAGGATGAATAAGGAGAGAAAAATCTGAATCTACTTGTTAACTGTTTTACTAAGATAAGGACCTATAGTAAAGCAACAGTCAGAGAAATGAAAAAAAGTGGAGAGGGTACATGATATAATTAAGATGTGAAGTAAGATGTGATTTCGGGATATGAAAGAACGAAAAAGATTCAAGGATGATTGCAGTGGTGTGTCTTAGTTGGGTGGGTGATGGTACCATTAACCAAACTGAAATAGGAGCTCAGAAGTAGTATCAGACAGTGTGAGCGGAAAAAAGCAATGGGAGCATTTCAGTGGACTGAGTATATAACTTTTGGTCTCACTAATACTCTCAAGTGGAAAGAAGAGAAAGCATGCATCAGAAACAGCAACAACAACAATAAATGTCATTTGGTAAATATGAAGAGACTTTATGTAGATTACAGAATGTATAGAAACATTAGGTTTCCAAAAAAAGAAGCAGGTACATGTATAATGATGTGCTAAAGCTGCTAGCACTGGCTTGAGTAAAATGATAATTACATTTTTCAAAATTTTTTTAAAAAAGTATTTATTTTTGGCTGCACTAGGCTGGGTGTTTGTGGCGGCACATTGGCTTTGTTGCCTTTCAGCAACTGGGATCTTCCCAGATCCCAAACCTGTGTCCCCTGAATTGGCAGGCAGATTCTTAATCGCTGGACAACCAACAAGACAGTTGTTAAGCACAGTCATTACTAAAAGTGAAATGATCCAAACTTAAACATCATTTAAAAACAGAGGTTATACATATGCCAACCTTGTCACTTCCTAATTTGACTGCATTTTACTCTTATATATGATTTTGAGGTTATTGATATCTCATATCCATACGGTGGAAGTATTATAATAGTGTGCTATTGAGCATCTCTCCCTAACTCCATGTCCAATGCCACTATATTGAAAGCTTGAAATCAGCCATGGTAGGAATATTTTTATCCTGGAAATTGGCAAATGCTATAAACAGAGTTGTTTTTCTTTTCCTGGAGAACCATCTGTGGATAGGTTTCACAGATGGATAGGTTTCCTGGTCATGGATAACCTAGGAGGTACAGTTTCAATCTAGAAACTTTGCATGAGAGCAAAAGTAGTTCATTAGATGCAATTGATGCCTTAGGGTTTTGAGCTTTGCTCTCTCAGGAATGGATTGAGACCAGCTACAAGAGACTTGAGTTTCTTATAGGCTCAGGCAATGTAAGAGTCTAACACTACTGTAGAGCTAGGTAATAATTGAAGTATTCGCCTCTCAGATGAATGAGAGCTATCACTGAGTGGAAGAATAGCCTTCTCTCTGGTGTTGGAAGAGGCATCACAGGTATGGATATGATGATATCAAGGAGTTAGAGTAGGGAATGGAAGTAAATGGAATTTGAGGTCCTCAGGTATCCGCAGTGAAGTAAGAGACTCTAGTCATTTTCTAGGATTGTGTTAAACTGGATTGTAATAAGCAGGTGTTGATAAGCACAAAGGAAAAAAAAAAGCAGTTGGCATGGCTGAGGACTCAGTTGAGGTTGAAGACCTCAGGTGTAATCAGTGATGGTTGGAAGAGTTGAACTCAGCTGTAAGGTGGAGGCATGGAGGAAGTGGGTGACTGTGCTCTCTCAGGTGGGATTTTATGGGTAAGAAGTGGTAGAACAGCAAGGATGAAAGAGATTTGAAGCTGCTTAGGTGAAGATTTTAGATTTAGATGATCCACGTCAGGACCAGGCTGGATAGTGAATGAAGGAAGCCCAGGAGGAGGAAAGTCCCACAGAGAAGAAATGGTATTTGGCCAAAAATTTACCAAGAGGCCCTGCAGAACCTGGTGTAAGCAAGGATCATTGTCTGGAATATGGACTCCCAGGGTGGACATGGTTGTTCAGAGCACTCAGAGCCCCAGTTATGATAAAGGCTCCTACTATTTCCATGCAGGGCCTGAAGGGCCCTAATTCAGTTGGGAGCCTCTCTCACAGAATGGGTTAATGGCTGATTTGTGTTAATGTTTGGTAGAAACCAGCACAGTGATATAAAGCAATTATCCTTCAATTATAAATAAATAAATTTTAAAAGAAATTAACAAAGAAAAAAATTAAAAAATAAAGACAAAATAAGGCATGGTGAAAGGAGGGAAAGATGGCCTTCCTGGGTCAGATCATCATGGAGCTTGTTTCCTAAAAATAAAGGTCAGTTATTGGCCTAAGAATTCAAGGGAGCACCATGGATTGATTAATGGTCTTGGCCCTCTAAACCTTGATGACTAAATGCAATTGTTTTCGATCTGTAGAAATAACAAGTAATAGATGTTTTAATCAATAAGGGAAACTGTAGTCACACATACACACTTTTCTTCCCAACAACTCAGTGACTAAGCACCGGTTCAGAACTTGGACTATGGTGATCTTCCATCATCTCCTTTGACACACATGTGCATTATAGACCTGGAACAGGGAATCAGAATAATCACCACCACCAACCTCTTCCAAAGCTGATTGCTCCTCTACTGAGAAATCCAGCTTGTAGCACAGGAAACCCAGATCTGTATGCCTGGCCTGATTTTCTCACTAATTAAGAGTTTAAATAAATCATCTTTCTTTTCTAGGACTGTTTCCTTTCTGAAAATAAGAGATTTGAATGGCATGACCATCTTAGCCAGGGTTCTTATTGGATGAAAAAACAAAAACCCACTGATACAACCATAAGCAAAAGAGGTTTAATGGAAAAGTACAGGGGAAGTTTGTAGACCGCAGTATCAGGCAGTATAGTGGGAACTCATGTCTCACAACTTTTTGTGAACCTCACACATCTTGTATGTGGGGGGTGGTGGGAGAGCCCTGTTTCTCACCCCTGCCACTCTCCATCTCTGCTTCACTGGCACCTTTCCTCTGCAGACTGACTTTCTCCCCTTAGTTACCAGTGACAGACACTGGCTGTCACCTCTGAATCTGCCATGGTCTTACAGGTCCCCACCCAGAATCTTTTGTTCAGTTTTTGCCTTTTGATCCCAGTACTGAGGAGGGAAAGAATTTAACTGGATTAGCTTGGATCAGATGTTCACGAAGCTGTGAGATGGTGGCCAAAAATCACTGGACACAAACATGCTAGGAATGCAATGATGGAGGCTCTTCCCAAGAAAGACTCATGAGCTGGGCATGCTTTTTAAATCCATCATGCAGTGGGCTTTAAGGCTTCTTCAGTTTATAAAAGTCCACAATTGTTTGACTCCTCAGTCCTCTCCATAGTTGTATGCGGAGTCTCTGCTATATTTTCGCAGGTACTTCTAGATGTGTGAGTCTATAAATCCGTTACCTTTCCCTATCATAGCTTTTGTCTCAGTAACTTGTATATTTCCTTTATTGATGTTATGCGTTCAGTGCCAAGTTTGCCTGACATGTAGTTTGTGTGACGGGGATCTGATCGTTGACTTCATGAGTCCCTCCTTCACCTGTAGTCTCTCCCACTGCCCTGAATTCCTGAATTTCAAAACCTTCAGTTAGGTAACTGTATTTACAACAAACACCTATAGACTGTATGTGTTGAGAAACAAAAGTTAAAGCAACTCAGTCGTGTCTGACTCTTTGTGACCCCATGGACTATAGAGTCCAAGGAATTCTCCAGGCCAGAATACTGGAGTGGGTAGCCTGTCCATTCTCCAGGGAATCTTCCCAACCAAGGGGTTGAACCTAAGTCTTCCACATTGCAGGTGGATTCTTTACCAGCTGAGCCACAAGGGAAGCCCAAGAATTCTGGAGTAAGTAGCTTATCCCTTCTCCAGTGGATCTTCCTGACCCAGGAATCGAATTGGGGTCTCCTGCATTGCAAGAGGATTCTTTATCAACTGAGCTATCAGGGAAGTGGTTGACAAATATCCAAACATTAAAAAAAGGGGGAAAATGAGCTAAAAGTAAGCAGTGAGAAGACCACAGAGAATAAGTAGTTGGACGAATTACTGGCTGTGATTTCTTTCCCAACTCCTGCCTGTGACCTTATAGAATATTACCATTTCCTTTTCCTTTCTCTTTTATCCCATCAGACTTGCTGTACACCAAGAGAATAAAGAGTAGTGTTACAGAAGGAATCAGAAAGTTCAGGAGTAGGTATCCCAAACCAGCTTGATATAGATACAGTATCAGGGAAAGTGATGCACAAGAATGAGCCGGAATTTTTCTTTTTATCCGCCTAACATTTTAAATGAGTCCTAGCTGCTGAAGCCAGGACAGAAATCACAGAAACTGAGCATATTATTTTGCACATGTTTTCCCTGTGCCGGATTTTATAGCACATGCAATCACCCTCTCCCCCTCATCCCTCCTCCTCTGCCCATCCATAGACCTCCTGTACCCCCTGCAGGCCGCTTACATCAAACCCTGGTCCAGCTGAACAGGGTGATCTCACAATTACCCAGACTCCCAATGGGCAACCCCGGTGCAAGTTCAGACTTGCTTCTTGTTCTT
Source organism: Ovis aries (assembly GCF_016772045.2). Classification (NCBI taxonomy): domain Eukaryota; kingdom Metazoa; phylum Chordata; class Mammalia; order Artiodactyla; family Bovidae; genus Ovis; species Ovis aries. The sequence continues at coordinate 13,232,495 of NC_056074.1, forward strand.
TACTTGATAAATTCCGACAGCATGTCAGCTCCATCCTCTCTCCAATAGCCATCAAATATTGATGGATGGAGCAGGTGTGCTTCCCAGGGTGCAAATAAAATGATGGTCTAAAACTCCAAGTCCTTTACAAGAGCATAATTCCACTACAATCTAGATGGAAACGTAGAGCTGTCTCTCTCATGTCATATTATGATTCTGGTGTAAGAGAGCAATGTGCTGGTTCCTGACAGACCCCCTAGCAAACTTAGCTGGAGCCAAAAATGGTGCCAGAATCTTCCTTCAAGCCCTCTACAATTTATCTGATGAAACACAAGTAAGTGGAACTAGTTCCTCTGGTGGATCTTAGCCAGGGAAAGGATTGCTGTTCAAGGAGATAGCTGGAAATACATGGGTTCTTTGAGGTATCATGTTGAGGAAAAGGAATCATCACTAGCATTTAGCATTTGCAAGACAGGGGTGAATAGCATTGTTTTTCACTCTGAAAATTGCTCTGGACAAAACACCAGTGTAACTTTGTAGCTAAACCAGGCCTGGTCTCCTGGGATGCACAGCAGAGCCCAATACATACCCTCTCCTCCACCCCAAATAGGTGAATAGGTCACCAAGCCCTCTGTGAATCTATCATCTAAATCAATAGTCTTCAAGCCATTTGGTTCACACACCCTGTGGGAGAATTAAGAAAAATAGCTCAGTACCCTCTCACACATTTTTTACTTGACATCTATAATTTTTCATCATAAATGTAAATAGTTGCAAAGGATGTAATTTATAGCACATTGTAAAAACTAACATTTAAATGTAAAACTGTTACATCACTCTTCTAAATGTATTCAATGGACTCTAAATACTATGGTGATTTTAACATCCACACATAATCCATTTTAAACATACTACATGAGCAGGCTCTTCTTTAACAATTAGAAATCTTGCTTTGTTACTTTTTTTCCTTGAACTTGTATTTCCAATCCATTTCCCTCAGAGAGTAATGTAATATATTTGCTATGCTTGAAAGTCTTTTATTGATCAACCTATCAAATGTTTCTAAAACAAAAATATGTATGTAAATTAGATTATTCTCATTTCCCGGGACATAAAATTCCAAGTGTTAATTTTTTCTTCTAGATTCAGTTATTATTACAATTATTATTCATACATTGATTAAAGCTACATACATATATATTTTAAAATTAGCAAATAATTATTTGAGATAAAAGCAAATTTTTATTGAAAATGAATCTCAATGAGAGATGATTTTTTCTCAATCAGTGCATATATCCATGGATGAATATTTCTTATGGATAGCATGAAATGGTATTTAATATCAATTTTATTATTTTTCTATTTATAAATGTAATCACTGAAAAAATTTATTTTACATATATAGGTGGTTGGGATTGAACAGATTTTGTTATAGCAACTTCCTTGATTTTTATCTCCTTCTGAGTAGTATCCCAAAGATAATAGTAAGATCCTTCATCAAAAATTATGGTTAATGCTACATCGGTTGCCACTTTTTTAGGTCTCTTTCAATGTCATTGAAAGCAGAAAATCCCATTGTCAGAGGATTTATTACCTGCGTGCTATCTTTTCACTTTACAACTTTTCAGCAGTCTTTCCAGTTGTCCTTTGTTTGAGGGCCCTGAGGTTGTTCTTGCTGGAACAATGTGCTTTAGAAAAGGGTAAGGTAGATGAGAGGTCCTCTCATTTCTATAGGAAAAAAAAAAAAAGTGTTTTCTCAAGGAAAGGTAAAATAAGAGAACTTGTTTGATTTTTCCCTTAAACCCAAGAGTTTGCTTAGGCACTGATATTTAGGAAAGACCTACAGGAAAGTTATGACAAAGCACCTGTTTTTTAGAAATTTTGGTCCTTCAAGTATATACAAAACCTAAAGCTGACTGTTGTAAATAAATGTAAATTAACCCACTCTCTCTATTTCATCCTCATGAATGTCTTTTATTCTGTCTGGGCTTCAGTCATTTTTCATCTCTACCAGAATGCAAGATGCTTTTCAAAAACATTTTTGGTCATCCAAGTATATATAAATCCTAGGTTAAAGTTCACTGTTGTGGTGCCTGTGTGCCTGTGACTGATTCGTGTCAATGTGAGGCAGGGGCCACCACAGTGTTGTGAAGTGATTGTCCTCCAATTAAAATACATAAAAATTTTAAAATGTATTTTTTTTAAGTTCACTGTTGTAAATAAACAAAATAATCCAATCACTCTACTTCAGCCTCATGCATTTTGCTGTGTCTAAGCCTCACTCATCTCTCATCTATACCTCCAGGTTTTGAAACATATTATGAGAAATATAATACAGGCCATATATGTAATTTCTAACTTTATAGTAGCCATATTAAAACAAAAACAAACAAACCCAGGTACTACTAATATAACATTTATTTAGCCCACTGTATGCAAGATCAGTCCTGGGTGTTCTTTGGAAGGAATGATGCTAAAGCTGAAACTCCAGTACTTTGGCCACCTCATGCGAAGAGTTGACTCCTTGGAAAAGACTCTGATGCTGGGAGGGATTGGGGGCAGGAGGAGAAGGGGACGACAGAGGATGAGATGGCTGGATGGCATCACTGACTCAATGGACGTGAGTTTGAGTGAACTCTGGGAGTTGGTGATGGACAAGGAGGCCTCGCATGCTGTGATTCATGGGGTCGCAGAGTCGGACACAACTGAGCGACTGAACTGACTGATGCAAATATAGGGCTTCCCTTGTGGCTCAGTTGTTAAAGAACCCACCTGCAGTGCAAGAGACCTGGGTTTGATCCCTGGGTTGGGAAGATCCCCTGGAGAAAGGAAAAGGTACCCACTCCAGTATTCTGGCCTGGAGAATTCCATGGACTGTATAATCCATGGGGTTGCAAAGAGTTGGACACGACTGAATGACATTCACTTCACTCACTTACGTGCAAGGTAGCATCATTTATAAAATATGTCAAATATATCCCAACCCCAACTAGTCACACTTTAAGTGCTTAATGGGACTGCTGCCTGTGTTTGTGTGTGTTAAGTTGCTTCAGTCGTGTCCGACTCTTTACAACCATGTGGACTGTAGCCTGTCAGGCTCCTCGGTCCCTGCAATTCTCCAGGCAAGAATACTGGAGTGGGTTGCCGTGCCCTTCTCCAGAGGATCTTCCTGACCCAAGGATTGGACTGCTGGCTATCGTATGCCATATTATGGCTCTCTGTTACTGCTGCTGCTGCTAAGTCGCTTCAGTTGTGCGACCCCAGAGACGGCAGCCCTCCAGGCTCCCCCATCCCTGGGATTCTCTAGGCAAGAACAGTGGAGTGGGTTGCCATTTCTTTCTCCAATGCATGAAAGTGAAAAGTGAAAGGGAAGTCGCTCTGTCGTGTCCGACTCCTTAGTGACCCCATGGACTGCAGCCTACCAGGCTCCTCTGTCCATGGGATTTGCCAGGCAAGAGTACTGGAATGGGTTGCCATTGCCTTCTCCTCTGTCGCTAGCAATTGTTTAAAGGCTTCATTCATTCATTCAAGTTTAAATGACTCCATTTCTCTCAATGCAAAGTCCATATTCCTTAATAAGGCTTCGTTCCAAGATGATCAAATCTCGGCTTGTGTGTCTAGTCTCACTGATCACCACTCTGCAAGCTCCAGAAAAATTCCCGTTTTGCTTTTTTATTTGGTGCTCACTTCACAGATCTTGTGTTTCTTTGTTCCACACCTTCACCTCCATTCTTTGAAGTTTATACTTAGTATTAAATACAAATCCTGGTGCAGAAGGTGGACTGAATAAATACATTTTTTTAGTGGGTATATTACTTATTAAGTATATGCAACAAATTTATCCTACAAAGGTTGAGGGCAGTGATTACATTTGCAGAAGGAGGCTAAGAGAGTTTATAGTGGAACACAAATGATGTTTTATCTTGCTAAAATACAAAGATTAAATGCTTCTCTAGAGGAAAAAAATGGAACCTGGCTGAGTAATTATGTCTGTTCCTCCTATAATGTCTGTTCCTCCTATCAGATCAGAAAGGGGACTATGAAATGAAAATGAGAGGGAACAGGAAGGTGGCACCTCTATTCAGGTGAGCAAAACAACTTGCCAAACACAGCTCTCTCAAGCTACTCAAGGCAGTCAGCAGATTGTCCTTAAAGCAATAGTCATCCCAAGGGGTTAATTCAAAAAAATGTAAGGGTTTTTTTGAGTATGTTTCAGAGGTGAAACATACCTCTCCATCACGGCTTTTAAAATGTAAGACAAAATCCATAGCCTCAATTTTGGAAATGAATAACAACGGTTGCATGCCAGCGTCCACCAGGTTGGCTCAGGATATTACCAGAGCTTTGTCCAAATTAAGAAATGTTACTGTGTTGCAGAACTGGCCATCGTAGGATTCCACCTCTCTGGATAATCAAAATGCCTATTTCTGCTTTGATCCTTTGTATAAACCCTAAGATTCCAGGAATCTGTTTTTGCTACCTGCGCTTTCTTCCTAGTCTTTGTTTTAAAGCTATAATATGTGGGTATTTTAAAATTTGCTGAAGTATAGTTGATTTGCAATGTTGTATTAGTTTCAGGGGTACAGCAGAGTGAACTACTGTCTTTTGCAGCAAGATGGATCAACCTAGAGATTATCACACTAAGTGACATAAGTCAGACAAAGACAAATACCATATAATATCCCTTATATGTAGAATCGTCCTAGTCTTTTGTTCTTAGCTGTGTACCTTGAGGGCAAGGTAGTTGTTAAATTTATTTTTGACAATATTTAATTTTGCATTAAATTAAATTAAGTTTATCTAAAGTGAAAGTGAAGTTGGTAGTCGTGTCCGACCCTTTGCGACCCCATGGACTGTAGCCTATCAGGCTCCATGGGATTTTCCAGGCAAGAGTGCTAGAGTGGATTGCCATTTCCTTCTCCAGGGCATCTTCCCGACCCAGGAATCGAACCGGGGTCTCCCGCATTGCAGGCAGATGCTTTACCGTCTGAACCACCAGGGAAGCCCAAAGTTATCTGATGATTACCTAAATACAAGTGCTTGGAAATACATATCCCAAGAATAGGAACAGCTATGTATTAATTCATTTAAACAAATTATTGAATCTTTAATATGTTTATAGCAATGTGCCAGGTTTTAAGGATACAGCAGTAAATTATACCACATCCTTAGTCCAAGGAGTTTGAAATATAGTGAGGAAGACTTAGGCCAGTACCTGACAGAAGAGAAACTCAAGTAGTATTTGTTAAATAGTAATTCAGTTCTGGGATTTGTATATATCCCAGCTGTAGTCTGTGATTATTATATTCCCAACAGTCAACAGGTGATCAATACGAACCACGTATCCCTGGTGGCTGACAGTAGAGAATCCGCCTGCAATGCAGGAGATTCTGCATTCGGAATCTCTGCATTGGGTAAGGAATGGCTATCCACACCAGTGTTCTTGTCTGGAGAATCCCATGAACAGAGGAGCCTGGCAGGCTATACGGTCCATGGATTTGCAAAGTCAGATGTAACTGAGCAACTAACACTTAACACAGACCACATACACAATGAATGTTTGATGAATGAATGATTGAAGCTGTGAATTTTCCCCTTCATTTCATAATACCAATCATAGCTCTCCTCTCTTCCCAAAAGGCTTAAGGAAAAGAAAAAAAAGAGGGGGGAGGGAAGCAGAAAGACAAGAAAATTGGATTTCTAGCTTACTTTATCAAGCCAGTAATCTAGCAAACCCACTCCCCTTGGGCTGTTTCATTGCAAATTCACCCTATTAACACACCAAATACCTCCCACCAGAATTACTCCTTAGGATCCTTTTTTGATTCTAACATATTTCTTGGGGAAACTGAAAAATCCATTGCTAGAGAACACTTCAGTAGAGGGAACTAAAGGGTCATTGTACCCAGCTGACTAGCTGGGAAGTATTCAGGCATTGAGGAGATCATGACTTTATTGTTTAAGAAATTCTGCATATAAGTCATTCACATACACCTTTCTATTTGCCTAGAAAGCCATATCTACATATGGCAAACAGAGAAAATATAATATTTTGCTAAATTTGCTATTAAAAGCCAGGGTATTTGTTTTCCATAATTATTAATTGCCCTGATATTTGTGAGCAAACAGAAGTTTTTGTCTCTCGTACTTAATTGAAATTTCACGATAAGCAAACAGAAGTATTGGAAATGACCACGTACGTATGCATGCGCACAACTATAGGCTTTTACATGATTTATTCATTTAAGAAAGGTGATTGAATTCTTTCTAAGCAGAATGCACTCTGATTGGTACTGAGGAAAGAGAGCCTGAACAAGCTCTAGATGATGCCCTGGGGTGTGTTTGGCTGTTTTTATACATAAGTCAGTGGCAACCCACTCCAGTATGCTTGCCTGGAGAATCCCAGGGATGGGAGCCTGGTGGGCTGCCGTCTATGGGGTCGCACAGAGTCGGACATGACTGACGTGTCTTAGCAGCATACATATGTCATACTATTAAATCTTCATGATTTTTAGTCGGTTTTGTATAGTTTTCCTCTTTTAAAAGTGAGAAATCAGAGACTAGGAGAGTCTAACTGATTTACCCAAGATCATACAGTAAGTGGTAGAGCTGGGATTTGGTTTCCCTGGTGGCTTAGATGGTAAAGAATCTGGCTGGAATGCAGGAGACCTGGGTTCAATCCCTGAATCAGAAATATCCCCTGGAAAAGGGCATGACAACCAACTCCTTCTTGCCTGGATATTCTTATGGACAGAGGAGCCTGTGGGATACAGTCCATAGGATCGCAAAGAGTCGGACTGAAGTAACTTAGCATGCATGCACGCAGAGCTGGAATTCAAACTTGCTTGTCCAGTTTTAAAATGTGAATTCTTACCAAGGACCTGGCTAGGCCAAATGATACAAAAAGGTTAAACAAATAGTATTTTTTGTACACGTTCAGCTTCCTCTTAATCTGAATCAGTGGTTTTCAATAGAAGGTGATTGCGTTCCCTACAGTGACAATTATCATTGCTTGGAGAAATTTTTGGGTTTTGATTGTTATGATCAGGGGTTGCTACTGGCATCTAGTGGGTTAAGGCCACAAATTTGGCTAAACCTCTTACAATGCATAGGGCAGCTTCTACCCCAATCACTGCACCCAACAAAGAGTGATCCAAAATGTTAGTAGCGCCAAAGAAGAAGGTCTGGAATAGATGAGAATAGAAGATATCATATTAGCTAAATTCTTTTAGTTTGCTAGACATAATACAATAGCTACTTTACACTTTTAAAAACAATTTAATGGAAGGGTATTAAAATATCTTGTGTCATTAAAAGTTAAACAACTCCAGACTCTGAAGTGGAAAGTTGTTCAATGATCTCAGTAACGAGAATTCCTGGACTTTTCTCTTGAAAATACTGCAATAAACATGCCCCACTTGGTTTCTGGGACACTCAATCTCTCCCTTTAGGGAGAATGAAAAAAAAAAAAAAGAATCAGAATAACTCAGTTTGGGTTAGGTGACTTTCTCTGCATATTCTGGCACAGTGTGACCCATCCATTTCTACTAAAGACCATTTCCACAAAATGTAGCTGACCCAAGAGAAGTCCAGCATGAAATTGCAAAGCCTCTTTAAAGTTAAGTTTTCTCATCTGTGAAATGGATTAATGTTTGCCTTACCCTAATTTGTACAATATCACTTAAATTTGAAATAGGTTCACAAGTGTAGGTTTTAATTTTAAAGTTACAATTGTTATTACATATTAAATGATGCCAATGAGGGTACTGTTGCTAATGATATTCTTAGACCTAGTTAGGTAGTGGACAAGTTATGTTATGGGAGATGAAGTTCAAAGCCTTCAACATTCCTTGTAGCACTGAAGGCTGACTAAAGGGAAGCAAGGTGGATGGGGGCGCCCAGGAACAGCCACTGGGCCAGCACAAAGATGGAAGGAGAATATTATGGTACTATTAGAGTACAGTGTATTGCAGGTGCTCCATAAATGTATACTGAATCAATGAATGACTAGAAGTGTTAGAAATTCTTCCATAAATAGTGGAGAGCCTTCTGCATTGATATCTGGAAATGTTCCTGCTGGTTATTAACATTATTTCCAATAATTTTCATGCAACTGGAACTCAGGATTCAAGCATGTGAGTAGGCTCCATAATTGAAGAGATCCAACAGCTTCCTAGTTGTCTAGCAGACAAGTAGGTTGGAGAGGACAAAAGCAAGGTTGGGAGAGTGAAGAGTGGCAGAGTAAAGTCCAGATATTAATATGGAGTCAAGCTGATAATTCCTTCTATATTGTCAAGAGCAGTGGATATCATGTCAGTATACTAGGAGGTAGACCAGATGGGTGGGTGGGTGTGGGTGTGTGTGTGTGTGTGTGTGGGTGTGTGTGTGTTACTGTTTTTTCTACCTACTACACTGTGACCTTGGGGAGTTATAAGCCAAAGTGGCAGCTTTTGTTTTCATTTTGATGTCTAATCTGAAAATGGAGATAATGATAATATTTATAGAGTTGCTATAAGGATTACATTTGAAAGTGCCTGCCATGCGTGTAATGATCCAAAAGTTCTTGTAATTATGGTTATTCTTAAAAATAAGAATATAGTTTCAGGCCAGAGGTGTACAAGATGTAAGTTTGACCTAATGCTGAGTTCCTTGAATTGCCTGTGACTTCATGACTTCTAGTGAAAGATGTGAAGGACAGAGTTGTTGTGGCAGAATAGAGGCAGCTGTGATGCAGCTTAAGCTGACACCTGAAGGTACACTGACAAGTTAGGATGGAGGCTGGTACTGAAGACTTCTCAGCTAGCATCCTATATTGTAAGCGGACTAACCAGAAGTGCTCCCATTAGTGGGACCAACAGCACCAGAAGTGGCCCATTGATGCTGGAGGGAGTGACTGTTTCACAGAGAAGAGTGAGGGCTCAGGCAGAAGGCTGCCTCTGGAAAGCAGGGTTCGGAATCCATAAGAAAGCAAGGTGACTGTTTTGTGGCATTTATTGAAAAAAAAAAGTAATTCACAAGCTTTTGTTTATATTAAAATAAACGTGGGGAAGAAGATGTACATATTTGAATAAATATCTAAACAATACCCAAGACTATAAAGGTATTTTGAATGTGAAGTTTGCCTTTGGTCTATAGCCCCAGACCCTCAGTGTAGACCTCTGCACCCCTTCAACATGGGAATGTTTTCAGTGATGCATTTGAGAAACTCTTGTTTAAAGAGCATACGTTCTCTTGACTTTGGGATCAAATATATTCACTAAATGATTAATCTCAAACACATCACTTAACCACTGTGAACCTATCTGTTAAATGGAAATAAAAATGTCAAACACAAGTATTGGGAGGATGAAAGAATGTAACTTTGAGAAGCTCCATGAATTTGGTCCAAGGTAGGGGATCATCGAAAAAGCAAGAGAGTTCCAGAAAAACATTTATTTCTGCTTTATTGACTATGCCAAAGCCTTTGACTGTGTGGATCACAATAAACTGTGGAAAATTCTGAAAGAGATGGGAATCCCAGACCACCTGACCTGCCTCCTGAGAAACCTGTATGCAGGTCAGGAAGCAACAGAACTGGATGTGGAACAACAGACTGGTTCCAAATAGGAAAAAGAGTACGTCAAGGATGCATACTGTCACCCTGCTTATTTAAATTCTATGCAGAGTACATCATGAGAAACGCTGGGCTGGAGGAAGCACAAGCTGGAATCAAGATTGCCGGGAGAAGTATCAGTAAACTCAGATATGCAGATGACACCACCCTTATGGCAGAAAGTGAAGAGGAGCTAAAAAGCCTCTTGATGAAAGTGAAAGAAGAGAGTGAAAAAGTTGGCTTAAAGCTCAACATTCAGAAAACGAAGATCATGCCATCTGGTCCCATCACTTCATGGCAAACAGATGGAGAAACAGTGGAAACAGTGTCAGACTTTATTTTTGGGTGGCTCCAAAACCACTGCAGATGGTGATTGCAGCCATGAAATTAAAAGATGCTTACTCCTTGGAAGGAAAGTTGTGACCAACCTGATAACATATTCAAAAGGAGAGACGTTACTTTGCCAACAAAGGTCCGTCTAGTCAAGGCTATGGTTTTTCCAGTGGTCACATATGCATGTGAGAGTTGGACTGTGAAGAAAGCTCAGCTCCGAAGAATTGATGCTTTTGAACTATGGTGTTGGAGAAGGCTCTTGAGAGTTCCTTGGACTGCGAGAAGATCCAACCAGTCCATTCTATAGGAGATCAGTCCTGGGTGTTCACTGGAAGGACTGATGCTGAGGCTGAAACTCCAATACTTTGGCCACCTCATGTGAAGAGTTGACTCACTGGAAAAGACCCTGATGCTGGGAGGGATTGGGCATAGGAAGAGAAGGGGATGACAGAGGATGAGATGGCTCGATGGCATCATCGCCTTGATGCACATGAGTTTGGGTGAACTCTGGGAGTTGGTGATTGACAGGGAGGCCTGACGTGCTGCCATTCCTGGGGTCGCAAAGAGTCAGACACGATTGAGCAACTGAACTGAACTGAACTGAGGGTGCTAAATCAATGTAAAGCCCCCCACATTTTTACACATTGTTATAAAACCAAATGGAAACCAGTGATACCTCCTTTGTGTGTTTCTTTTCAGCAGCATATCATTAGGTGAGCACAGAGTGCAACAAAAAATTATGAAATGCAATCAATTTCTTTAATAAAAAAAATTACACACAAAATTCATTCATAAAATATAGAAATAATTAGTTCACTGCACACAATACTCTGTTTTTAAAAGGCTCTAAATCAGAATATTCCACTGTACCTTGTGACATTTATTGATCTAATTTATAACTTTTTGTTGTTTGCCAAGACCACAGATCATCAAGGCTAGACAGTATTAGCCAAGGAAACGAGGACTCATCTAATGAAAATACAAATTTCACTTATTCTCCACATGTCATGGTTAAAAATGCAAGTTTCTTTCAAGTTCAAATTAAAGTATTGCAGAAATTTACAGATTGGCATTTACAAATACATGTGGTAATTAGAAGGAGCTAATACTATCTTATTACTTAAGAAAATTCTAAATGAAGCTCGGAAGAGGTGAATTGAGGATAGTTAAACAAATGTGCTGCTTCACTTGGTAGGTAATAAAGTTAAGGAGCTCATTAATCCCAGCAGTGTTATTAGTTAAAACTATAAGAAAGAAGAGGCAGCACAATATGTTGCAAAGAATTAGGTGTACCTTGGTTTCAGTCCCAGCTCCACTAAATATTACTCAACTGTACAGTTTACAACTTCTTTGTTTATGAAGATGGGCATAAAAATGCTCACCTTATAAGACTGGTGTTAAGACAGAAAAACAGATGTTTGCAAACGCAGTCCTTGCACATGAAATGTGTTCTACAAAGGCTATTTTTCTTTGAGTGAGTTTTAAGAAAATAAGGATCATCTACATGTCCTTGTTTTCCAACTTTTTAATCCAAAAATTCCCCTCTTCCATTTTTTTCTCCTTAACGAACCTGAATGCAGTAGTTTATTATACGAAAATTTCTGCCAGATAAAAGTGTAAATATGTCTTTTTGTATGTATACAAAACACACACACATACATTTGCTTTAAAATTGTTGAATGATGAAGACTGAGAATGAGGAAGCTGAACATATTAGTAAGTTTAATGAGAAATAACTTTTCAAGATGGGGAAATGCGATTGAGGTTACTGCAGCAGCCAGACTGTGTACATGCAGGTGCGAAAGGAGAGGAGGTGCAAAGCCTGCCCCAGCCCTCAAGCACTGAGCTGCTATGCTCTGAGTCTCAGTTTAATTACGTGAGAACTAGATACCTTGAGATCACCACTTGCCTATGCTATTATGTAAAGGAAGATATATTTTCATGAGCTATTAAAATCTCATATTTTCAACATATGAAAGACTTTTTAAAAATGGTTTTCTCCTTCTTCTTCTTCCTAGACTAGGAAATTTCTAAACGTGGTCTTTCGTTAAGGATCTGATATCACGCACAGGTAACCAGTCACAAATAAAATCATTGTCAAAGACACTGTAATTATATGAATTTATTAGGAATTTATATGATGATATTTCTCAGGAATATGGGTTCAAACTTGTAATATCTTAACAGTCTGTGAAATAAACTATTGTCAGACCCAAACGTGTTCACCATTTGGATTTGTGGATTCTTTGCTGACCTGTCACACGTCATTATGGCTAAGGCAGACGAGTGATGAAAGATGAGATTTGGTGAAAAGAGCAGAGCTCTTTGAAATAAGCCTTTCTCTCTCTTTTTCCCTCTCTCAGTCTCTCTCTCTCTCACTCTCTTTCATCTCTTTCTCTCTTACTTTGCTCTCCTTTTTACTGTTTTAAGTAATAATAATTTATTGAAAACTTTGTATGAAACTGTAGGTGATCTGAAACCTAGAGAACATAATCTTAATTCCTCTAGCAATCCTAGAAGATGGATTTTTATTATTTATTTTTTGAAGTATCATTGATTTACAATATTATATTAGTTTCAGGTATACAGCATAATGATTCAGTATTTTTACAGATTATACTCCATTAAAACTTATTATAATAGCTGCAATTCCCTGTGCTATGCAATATATCATTTTTATTTTTTTTAAATTTTTTTTAGTTTTTTATTTTTTAAATTTTAAAATCTTTATTTCTTACATGCGTTCCCAAACATTTTTAGTTATCTATTTTATACCTAGTGGTTTGTTTCTCTTAATCCTATACCCCAACATACACCTTACCACTTCCTCCTCCTCATTGATAACCACTAGTTATTTTGTTATTCCTGTGAGCCTATTACTGTTTTGCTTTGTACATTTGTATTATTTTTAGATTTCACATATAAGTGATATAGTATTTGTCTTTCTCTGACTTATTTTACTAAGCATACTATTTGCTAGGTCCATAAGCATTGCTGCAAATGGCAGAAACTCATTATTTTTATGGTTGAATAATATTCCAGTGTATATTCTTCTTTATCCATTTGTCTGTTGATGAACACTTAGATTAATTTCGCATCTTGGCTATTGTAAATAGTGCTGCTATGAACATTGGGGTTCATATATCTTTTGGAATTAGTGTTTTCATTTTTTCCAGATATATACCCAGGAGTCATATATACCCAACACTCACATGGTAGTTCTATTTTTAGTTTAGGAGGAAGTTTTATACTAATTTCCATCAGGGCTGTACCAATTTGCCTTCCCAACAACCACATACAAGGGGGCCCTTTTCTCCACTCTTCTCCAACATTTGTTATTTGTAAACTTTTTGATGATAGTCAATTCTGAGAGGTGTGAGGTGATATCTCATTATTGTTTTATTTGTGTTTTTCCAATGATTAGAGACATTGAGCATATTTTCATGTGCCTGTTGGCCGTTTGTATGCCTTCTTTATAAAAATCTCTATTCAGGTTCTTCTGCTCATCTTTTTATTGGACTGTTTGACTTTTTTGGTTTTGAATTGTATGAGGTATTTAGATTTTTTGATATTGGCCACTTTTTCATCATATGATTTGCAAATATTTTCTCCCATTCAGTAAGTTGCCTTTTAGATTTTTTGATAATTTTCTTTGCTGTGCAAATGCTTTTAGTTTAATAGGTTCAATTTGTTTCCTTTTGCTTTTATTTCTTTTGCACTAGGAGACATATCCAAAAATATTGCTGCAACCTATGTCAAAGAATGTTCTGCATATAGTCTCTCCTAGGAATCTTATGATTTCCAGTTTTATCTATAGGTCTATAATCCATCTTGAGTTTCATTTTATATGCACTGTGAAGGGTGTTCCAATAGCATTGTTGTGCAAAGAGCTGTCCCAGTTTCCCAGAATCACTTACTGAGGAGACTGTCTTTCCCCACTGTATATTTTGCCTCCTTTGGCATAGATTAACTGACCATGGATGTATGGGCTTATTTCTAGATTCTCTGTTCTGTTCATTGATTTGTCTGTTTTTGTATCAGAACAGTGTTGTTTTGATAACTGTAGCTTTGTAGTATAGTCTGAAGTCAGTGAGGATAATACGCCCAGTTTTGTTCATTTTTTTCAAGATTGCTTTGGCAGTTCAGGGCCTGGGCAAGCAGCCACAGCTCTGTTCAGAGGCAGCCTCCAGTGCAAGTCCTCTTTGTCCCATAACCAATCATAACCAATCACTGCCCCTAGCTTCCACCACCTCTGCCTAGTTGTAGAATCAATCTGCAGTGCAGGTAGGGCTCACAGCTACTCTGATCACGGTATCAGGGAGATGAGCTGTGGTAGCTGCCCTCAGAGGTCTGGACTACTTCTGACTTGCTGCTTGAGTAAATGCCAACATTGGTGGCTGCTGCCCCTCCCAGGCTCTACCCCCAGACCAGATCACCTCTATGCCCTCCAGTCAAGTTCTCCCTCAGTTGTGGCTACCACAGCTCCAGTGCTGCACCGTAACATGGACTGGAATAGCAGCAGAGCGTTCACTCCACTCGGGCTGGGGCCCATGGTGGGCAGGAGGAGGAAGCCAGGTGGCGAGTAGAAGAGACTTCTTTCCTCCCTGTCTTGGGGGCTAGCCTGCAAGCAGTCTTCTCACAAGTGGAGTTCAGGCTTTCTGAAGTTCCTCTGTCCATCCCAGTGGTCTTCCAGCCATGCCAGGGGGTAGGTTTTCCTCATATAAGACCTCAAGACTGGGGCATCCAATCTGTCTCAGACTGTTCACTCACCATGACAGGTGTCCATTCATGGGGTCTCCCCTCCCTTTTTTTAAAGTCCCTTCCCAGGGGCCAGGTTCTTAACCCATTCACTTTTTTTTCCCCTTCCTGCCTGATTACGTGTGTATCTTTCTTACAGTTTCAGTGGTGCAGGAATCCTTTTGCCAGTTACCAGTTAATATTTAGTGATAATTATTCCATGTGTGGATGTATTTTTGATGTGTTCCTGAGGAAAGCTGAGCTCTACATCCTCTTATCCACTATCTTGATACAAACGTCTATTCTCTCTTCCTTAAAGCTGTTTTACTCACAGTAGAAGAGAAAAATGTGTTGATATAGAATGTCATAGAGTCAGAATTAGAAAAATATAGTGGTTCATATAGTGCTTTCTGCCTCTGTCTCTCTTTCTCTCAAACTGCGGGGTGGAAACTGTTGGTGAATAATGTTTAAAATCCTGGAATGAAATTGGAGATTTCAGAAAACAAATTTATAGAGGAAAGGAAACAGTATAGACCTACTTAACATTCTAATGAAGGTGATCTGGCTTTGACTTTTAGCCTACCTGAAGCAGAAGGTATCAGGCAGGAACCTAGCTACACTCAATATTTATTATTGTATCACATATGTAGCACCAGAAGTGCCATTTGAATTGCAAATTAAATGTTCTCTATAGTTTTGCTGATTCTATAAACTGTATCAGTGTCTTGAATTATCTGCCTTTTCATTTTCCAAGTGGTTTATAGCAAAAACTGCTTTAAATGACTAAAAAAGGAAAGTCTTCTCAACACAAAATGAAAAAAGCCAAGGTTGTTGGTAAAATTATAACCATAACAATAACAATAGCACAGCTAATTTTACATATGATAGACCTCTTTAAGAAGCAGCATGATGGATTCTGGACTGTGGAGTCATGCACATCTGGGTTAAAATCCTGTGGTGTGACCGTGAGTGAGTTATTTAACTTTGGCTTACTTTTGTGTAAAAGATGAACATAAATAGTATCTACTTAATAGTGTTTTTCTAATAATTAAATATGGTAATATCTATACATTGCTTGGTACCAAACAGGATGATAACTATTAGCACTGCTTGCCTTATTTTCACATTTTATAAAGATCTAAAGTACATTTAAGGAAACTGAAACACAAATCTTGAGTTATTAAGTTAATAAGAGATAGAATCAGAATGTCAATTTCAGATATTTGGCTTCATCTTATTCTCATTCTCTATATACCATCACAAATTGATTCATGGTAATGCCATTTATCTACCCAGCTAAGATTCATCAGTAATCCCTTTTAGTTCCACTTATATTAGAAGAGTAAATTTAACTGCACTTTTTGGGAACTCTTAGTACATTCAAAAAGATATTCTAAAGAGAGTAAAGCCTGGGCATAGTGTTATAACTAGAATCCAAAAACTAATTCCATAAAATAAAGGGTTGCACCATTGTGCACTTATTGGAATGACCAGCAATCTTGCTGATGAGAATGACTGAGCAACTAACATATCTTATCATTATGCATGACACATCATTGCAATATTTTACTATAGTTAATCACCTTTGGATAAAAAAAAAGTTAATGCAGATGTGATGTAACTCCAAGAGTAATAATACTAGTCACTATGGCAGGGAAAATGCTGCCATAAACACCGAGAACAATGGTTTACCGTATCATTGCATTCCTGGGACACTCATAAGATGATTACGCTTCCCAGCATCCTTTGCATACATGTGTAGTGAATAAAGGAGGACTGCATTTCACTGCTTCCCTTGTGTGCGGTTATTTGACGTCTGGCAGATAGAACGAGGGTAAAACAGATTCAAATAACTTCCAAACTGGACTGAGAAAAATCCTATACAGTTCTTTATTTCTCTTTTTACTTTCTGTGGTGACCTCAGAAGACACAATAAAGATGGTATATTGATTGGAAGCAGGCAGAGTGCCTGAGTCATCACTCAGAGAAATGCTGGGAAAAGCCTCCCAACTCACACCTATTGTACTTGACCAAGATACAACCCTTTGTTGGGTTAATCTGAGATTTCAGAGGCTGTATATTTCCACAGCCTAACCTACCCTATCCTATCTTGGCTATTACAGCAACTAGCATTGAGGACTGACTTTGTACCAGGCACTATATCAAGCACTCTTTATATCTAATTTAATTATCTTGAAGACAGAGAAATAAAATAGGTATTATATTTATAGCCATTTTTCAGATGAGAAAGATGAATCTTAGAGCAGTTAAGTAATGTACCGGTGATTAAAGAAGCTAGAAATGACTGAGCTGGAATTTGAATTCATATTTTTATCAGTGTGTTTCCAGAGACTGCCAGGTTAATAAATAGGAGAACTGTCCATGAATTAGGTAAATAAACCATAGTTTCCAAATAAGAAATCTCAGCAGGCTGATCTGCTAATCTGTGGGCCATGAGGTCCTGTGCTGTGAGGGACCTCTGAGGAGAAGGACATGAGTCACAGAGCAGAGTATGGTAGTGGGCAGCTTGGAAGCCTCCAGGATAGACTCCAGGATAAATTAGAGACAAGACAATCTTCAGTGACAGTGCAGAAGATGACTACATGATCTATTCTATGAAACATTTCTGTGGGTGGAGAGAATCTTTTGACCTAGATACTTAGGAGGAAGTAGAATCAAATTTGTAGAAATATATAATGTGAAAAATATTTTCCATTAATATGAAAGTTTGTTAGGCAGGAAAGATGGAAGACACTTTCCCCTGTCATCACTGTGCCATATTTCAGGTGACTGCTGCCGATTTAATGACAATGATTCCTTGCATAAGTAGGGATTGCCTGGGAAGACTTTTTAAGATGATAACCAAGGAAACATACAGTGTAGGTTAATGGTTTAGGTTTTTAGAACCTCTTTGGTTTAGTTTTACATAGCAACTTTTTATGGATGGGTATGTTAAAGAAGTTCCTCTGGAGAAGGGAATGGCAATTCCCTCCAGTATTCGTGCCTGGAGGATTCCACGGACAGAGAAGCCATGGGGTTGCAAAGAGTCAAACATGACTGAGCAACTAACACACACACACACACACACACACATTAAAGAAGAAGTGCTACACACAATATCAGCCATACTTTTGTGTTACAATAAATATATACATGTCAATTAAAAAAAAAGTCACAACTTAAATGTCGAGAGTTATGTTTTATTCAGTGGGAACTTTTAGGACTTCAGGCCCAGGAGATAGCATCTTAAGTAACTCAGAGAACAATCTGAGGAGGTGGAGGAGAAGTCAGGTTATATAGACGTTTGCTACAAAGGCCAAGTAGTCTGAACATCAAAACTATTTTTGTGAATTAAAGAAAACCAGATATCCCAACTTAAGGACTGTAGTGCTTTGCTGTGTATGGGAAGATGCAAGAGCCTGGGACCACTGGACTCATTCCTTTCATATGCATCTCAGCTATCTGGAGCCAGTATCCTGCATTTTCACATCCTGAGTTACTCAGAGCTTACTGTAGGGAGTGGCTGCAGCCTAATGGCTGCCAGACTGCAAGTGTTTTTCTCTTTTGTAAGTGCCCTTAGGGCTTAGAAATGCACATTAGGAGGGTCTGATTCATTGATGACGGTGGCACACTTGTTTACTGATTTGGCAGGAATACTCCATTTCTCACACATATAAAATGTATATGTGAATACATATAGAAAATATATGTGTATATGTACATGCCCATACATATATGTGTGTATGCATGTGTGAGTATGAGTGTGCTCTTGTATGTGAAATACATTGTCTCCTCTATGAGGAAAGAATTGACAAAGCTTCCAGGGACAGATGTTTTCTACAAGACGCACAGCTTAATTCACTGATGAAAAAGCTCTAAGAAGCATCTATGACATCAGGTTCTATTTGAGCAAATAAGTTTACTAATTTCACAATAAACAGTTTTTGAGAATTTACTAATTGCCAACAGCTTGATACAAGATTAGGACAAGATTTAGAAGATACTAACACTTAAATACGGGCTTCCCTGGTGGCTCAGTTGGTAAAGAATCTGCCTGCAATACAGGAGACCTGGGTTCAATCCCTGGGTTAGGAAGATCCCCTGGAGAAGGAAAATGCAACTCATGGCAGTATTCTTGCCGGGGAAATCCATGAGCAGAGGAGCCTGGCAGGCTACAGTCCATGGGGTCACAAGAGTAGAACATGACTTAGAGAGTAAACCATGACCACCATCGCAACACTCAAATACATGGGTTATATTTTTTTTATAACAGTAAACTTCTGTTCCCAATCAATTTTCTTTGAAAAAAAAAGATATTGAGTGCCTTCCACATGTTTGAGCATTCTGCCATTACAGAAATTCACAAATGGATTATATAAAACTCCCACCTCAAAGGAATTGACAAGCTAGTGGGAAGACTAACTACCCTGGGTGTTTGATCTGCTTTTGTGTTCCCTCTTTCATTTTATGGAGAAATCTGTTTCCCACCAAGATGCCTTAGGTGATGCCTTGCACCATGCATCCCAGAAATTTGCTATTACTGACCTCTCCATATCAGGCTCCAAAGCTCTGAAAGATGGGGATTCAACATGTCTGGCTTGCAACATATCAGAAAGAAGGTGTTAATTCACTTTCTTAAGATTGCTAATTAGATGTGCAATATTCTACTTCATCCTTTTCTTACAAGGGAAAGCTGGCTCAGTGCATATTTTAGAAAAAGATTTTAAGATATCTTTCTGTTTAGTCATTATTGCTACATGTTTTATATTTCAGATTGGAAATATAAGGTTTGTGGAAGGCAGCAAGATGTGTTTCCTCCTTGATTTTCAGGGTGAGGCTTTGAGTCAGGGAGACCCGTGGATTTGGACTCTTGGTTTCCTCACTCTTGACAGAGCACAGATGACCTAAACCTGTTCTCTTCTCTGAGGCTAAGATACAAGTATAATGTGGGATTAATCTGCATAATACCTAGAAAGCAATAAACAGTAACTGTTAACATTCTTAATACTATATCTTATTTATGCATCACAGAAACTAATTCCTTTTCCTTCCAGAAATACGTCAATCTTCTCACAGTGTTTTCTGAGCTATTTAAAATTATCTATCAGACTTGAATTCCATATTGATAGATTCAAAGTATGGTTTGGTTTATGGGTTGGAAGGGGAAGAAGCAATTTATAAATGTACTATTTCATAGGATATCATAACTAAAGTCTCACTTACTCTAAATTTTTGAAATATTTTTTCCAAGAAAATTTACTTTTAATTAATGTTTTAAAGGTTAAATACACAATGTATTAGTAGTTTTTCTTTTGGTTTATATTTTTGCCATCTAATGATCCTTTAAAATTTATTATTAGAAAAAAAAATTTATTATTGGGTTATTTCCCTTTAGGGTTTTAAAAATATTTTTATTTTATAAACATTTTTATACAAACATTTATGAACATATATATACAGGATCTGCTGTGCTTTACACTAAGATAGGACATCTCAAAGTGTGACCTGTAGACCCATGAATGTCCTTGTGACTTTCAGGCTCTTCGTGAGGTCAAGACTATTTTCATAATAGTACTAGTTACTAAGAAATAGTACTAATTACTAGAAAATATTGCTAATGCTAAGAAATCATTTTCCTTTTAAACTGTGCTGACACTTGTACTGCTGGTGCAAAATCAGTGGTGCTTAAAGTCGGCGACCTTTGGCATGAAGCAAGGCAATGGTACCAAACTATGCAAGCGTCATTGCGTCCTTTTAGCATCATTTTTTAGTCGCTTTTATTTTTTGAAATTAATTCACTTAAGTATATCCTTGATGATGTAGTAAAAATCATTAGTTTCATTAAATCTTGAATGCAGAGAACATATATTTTGGTTATTTACACAATGAATTAGATACTTTCCTGTTGTGTTTTGAAGTATGATGGTTGACTCCGTGATGGAAGCACTGGTTTGATTGACTTATGAATTGAATGAGTCATGTTTTCAAGGGACACCATTTATCCGTGAAAGACCAATTGGCAAACAAAATTATGATTATGTAGACTTATTTATTTGGTAGACCTTTTCTTGAAAATAAAGAAGTAAACCTGTCATTTCAAAGAAAACACTAATAGTATTTGTTGCCACTGGTAAAATTCAAACTTCAAGTAAAGTTGGTATTTAGGAAACTTGTTTCACTACTGTCAACTTGACATCTTCTAATACCAGAAGACTTTCTACTGAGATAAGAGTATTGCTAGTAAATGCAATTTCTTCATCTTATGTAATGACATATAGACATTTAAAAGATCTGCATAACTCAATGAATCAATATTTTTCTAAATGCCTAATGTCTAATATAAAATCATGCATGGGTCAAAAATCCATCAAAGTAAAGAACAGACCAACAGATTTTAACGTAACACTAAAGGTTCATCAACATGTTTTCAGATGCTACACTGCAAATAACCTTTTAAAAACTCCACTTGTCTAGTTTTGGGGCAGTATCAATTATCTGAAAAAAGCTATTAAAATATTCTTCCATTTTCCAACTATGCATATGTGTGAGGCTGAATTTTCTTCATATAGTTCAATGCAAACAACATATCAAAACAGATTGAATACAGAGGCAGGTATGACAGCTTAACTGTCTTATATTGTTATATTTTAAAATATTTTATATATATCTTATGTCATATTTTTCAAAAGTGCAAAAATGTAAACTAGTGCATTTTATTAAGTTTTTAAAAACATAGTTATCTTTCATAAATTGCATTATTCATGCTGATATATTAGGCTATTGATTGTTATTTTAAAATATATTAATGAATTATTTTTAAATTCTTGGTTTTCATCTTTAATATAGCAAATATTGATAGAGCCCACATAAACCAAAGATTTTTGAAGTTTTTAATAATTTTTAAGAATGTAAAAGCATCTTGAGACCATAAACTCACAAATTTTGAAAACTGGTGCTTTAGAGAATTTACAGCAAGTGAGGATGAGAAGTGAAATCTCTATATAATATCTTTATTCTCTACTGACTGAACGGCTTTAGATCAGTTAGTATGTCACAGCATCCTTACTAATAAAATGAATGTAAATACACTCAATAAGTTTATTTTGCCACTTAAAAGATTTAATGGCTATTTAAAGTAGCTATTATTATTATGGACAAATTCAGGAATAATAAAAATATAGACCCAGATTAATTATGCTGAAGGAAATTGCTAATATTGTCCTTTTAAACCATTCCAACATAATGATTGTCCCTCAAACCCTGGACATGTTAAAAGCAGCTAGTGTACATTTTCCATAATTTCATTATTTCTTCTTTTATCTCCAAAGTCTTGAGGAGTAACTTCTTCACAGAGCCTTTATGTTCATGGCCAACAGTAACCTCTTCTTTCCTATAGATATGCCCTCCTGGTATTTCTGCTTATTCATTCAGAGGTCAGTTGTGTGTGTTCCTTACGGGCAAATGAGATGAGTCTAATATCATTTGTGTTCCAACACTTTTTACCATAGTTGCTAGATCATTCAGGCTGCCATAAAAAAAGAAACTATCATACACTGAGTAGCTTAAAGAACAGAAATTAATTTTTGACAGTTCTCAGAACGAAGTCCAAGATCAAGGTACCGGTAGACCCAGGGTCTAGTAGAGAGCCTGCTTCCTAGTTCATGGATGGCACTTTCTCTCTGTGTCTTCACATGGTAAAAGGGGCCAGGGATCTCTCTGAGGTCTCACACAAAGCCGCAAAGCTCATTCATGAAGCCTCCATTGTCATGAGCACATCATCTCCTAAAGACCCTACCTTCAAATACCTTTCCTTTGGTATTAGATTTCAACATATAAATTTTGAGGGGAAACAAACACTCTGTCTATCAAACACAGGGTAGAAATTAAAATCTGTGGGATTTGATCAAAATATCTGATAATATCAATTATATGCCAGCAAATTTGGAAAACTCAGCACTGGCCACAGGACTGGAAAAGGTCAATTTTCATTCCAATTCCAAAGAAAGGCAATGCCATAGAATGCTCAAACTACCACACAATTGCACTCATCTCACATGCTAGTAAAGTAATGCTCAAAATTCTCCAAGCCAGGCTTCAGCAATACATGAACCGTGAACTCCCTGATGTTCAAGCTGGTTTTAGAAAAGGCAGAGGAACCAGAGATCAAATTGCCAACATCTGCTGGATCATGGAAAAAGCAAGAGAGTTCCAGAAAAACATCTATTTCTGTTTTATTGACTATGCCAAAGCCTTTGACTGTGTGGATCACAATAAACTGTGGAAAATTCTGAAAGAGATGGGAATACCAGACTACCTGACCTGCCTCTTGAGAAATCTGTATGCAGGTCAGGAAGCAACAGTTAGAACTGGACATGGAACAACAGACTGGTTCCAAATAGGAAAAGGAGTATGTCAAGGCTGTATATTGTCATCCTGCTTATTTAACTTCTATGCAGAGTACATCAAGAGAAACGCTGGGCTGGAAGAAACACAAGCTGGAATCAAGATTGCCAGGAGAAATATCAATAACCTCAGATATGCAGATGACACCACCCTTATGGCAGAAAGTGAAGAGGAGCTAAAAAGCCTCTTGATAAAAGTGAAAGAGGAGAGCGAAAAAGTTGGCCTAAAGCTCGATGTTCAGAAAATGAAGATCATGGCATCGGGTCCCATCACTTCATGGGAAATAGATGGGGAAACAGGGGAAAAAGTGTCAGAACTTATTTTTGGAGGCTCCAAAATCACTGCAGATGGTGACTGTAGCCATGAAATTAAAAGACGTTTACTCCTTGGAAGAAAAGTTATGACCAACCTAGATAGCATATTCAAAAGCAGAGACATTACTTTGCCAACTAAGGTCCATCTAGTCAAGGCTATGGTTTTCCAGTAGTCATGTATGGATGTGAGAGTTGGACTGTGAAGAAGGCTGAGCACTGAAGAATTGATGCTTTTGAACTGTGGTGTTGGAGAAGACTCTTGAGAGTCCCTTGGACTGCAAGGAGATCCAACCAGTCCATTCTGAAGGAGATCAGCCCTGGGATTTCTTTTGGAGGGAATGATGCTAAAGCTGAAACTCCAGTACTCTGGCCACCTCATGCGAAGAGTTGACTCATTGGAAAAGACTCTGATGCTGGGAGGGATTGGGGGCAGGAGGAGAAGGGGAAGACCCAGGATGAGATGGCTGAATGGCATCACGGACTCGATGGATGTGAGTCTGAGTGAACTCTGGGAGATGGTGATGAACAGGGAAGCCTGGCATGCTGCGATTCATGGGGTCGCAAAGAGTCAGACACGACTGAGCGACTGAACTGAACTGATGACTGACTAAAAAGGTCCTGATAAAAAATTTAGAAATAAAAGAGGAGCTTTGTACTTTTCCTTCTTTTTCTCTCTCCCTCCCATCTACGTTTTCAGCAGCCTGGTAGTCTGTCTTATACATATTCCACATTAATATGAAAAATTTTATTTATTTGATTCTAAGATGCCAGCACTTCTGAAATTCACCATCAATTTAACCAGAACTCAGAGCAGAGGGATAGAGAAAATATATGTATAATGAACTTAATTTTTATCAAATGAAACAATAGTAGTATAAATTTATCTACACAATTACAAACAGTGCTCTTCTTCAGAATGACTTTCAACATTTTAGTCTAAATATTCTTTGCATTGTAAAAAGTCTTATGCAAGATTCACTTTTAGACTCCAACCAGTGTGCGTAATATCATGGTGACAGTATATTGTTTTTCATAAATTCTGCTTGTCGTCCAGACCATTTTGTCCTATTTCAGGCTGATATAATAATTTTGAGCCAAATAAAAAAATACCTGAGATTTTCCACATTTAGATGGACTTGACATTCTGAAATTTCTGTAACTAGATTACACATTATGGGAAGTGAAATAGTACTTTTGCAAGTCAGCCAAAGGCTTTTGACAGATAGATGTTATATGTTCTTGAGTAGGTAGTCCTTCATGGTGTATAAATTGGTCACAGTAACTTCTCCTTGGGCCGAAAATATGATTATCTATTCCCAGAAATTTGACGGGTTCTACTGACTCTAACTGCAGTGCCTGCTATATGATAGATAATCTTTGACACACACAATAACTTTTCATTTCAGTCAAACTTTGTAATACTGTATAATCTTCTTGAAGACACTTTAAATGACAATTAGGTATCCAAATTTAAGTCAGAATTTAACCGTGCAATGTTAACAATCAAAGTAATCCAACTCAGGTAACAATAATATGAATATAACAAACTGGTATGCTCATAGGCAAGACAAAAATTTCACCACACACTACTCTGCCTAATGGCTGCATTTTTATTTTTCACAAAAATTATAAATAAATCCCAATTTCAAATATTTTAAAATGAAAATAGGTATTTTTAAATCAAGAAACTTTGGCATATATATATATATAATTACTTTATGTTTATATATACACATATGTTTACATATAGACACTTTATAGCATATATGTAGTCTATATAGTTTATACTGTATATAGCATATATTTAAATTTAAAATATGGGTCTGTTAGGGATTGTATATTATTAATAACACTGTACACAGTGAATATGGAATCTTTCCTAAGAAGTAACACTATTGCAATAAAATGCTGAATGAATAGAGATAATTGATACTTTTTTCTAAAAACACATATCTGTTGCTTTTCTTAAAAAAAAAAAAAAAAACACAACCCTGATACATTATTTTGGAGAAAAACAGCACTTAAGCACATGGCCTTGTTAAAGAAAAGAGTTTCCTGATGAGTTAAAATGGTAAGGCAGATTTTATTCAGGACTATTGCAATAGGTATAGAGACTGCTGCTGCTGCTGCTGCTAAGTCGCTTCAGTCGTGTCCGACTCTGTGCAACCCCATAGACAGGCAGCCCACCAGGCTACCCTATCCCTGGGATTCTCCAGGCAAGAACAGTGGAGTGGGTTGCCATTTCCTTCTCCAATGCATGAAAGTGAAAAGTAAAAGGGAAGTCGCTCAGTCGTGTCTGACTCTTTGTGACCCCATGGACTGCAGCCTACCAGGCTCCTCCGCCCTTGGGATTTTCCAAGCTAGAGTAGTAGAGTGGGTTGCCATTGCCTTCTCTGTAGAGACTACTAAGGTGGCATTATTCAGTGTGGTAGAAAGATTTCAGCTCAACTCTGATTACAACAAGGAGAAATGGGAATCTATTGCCAACAAATGTGATTGAAGGTGATGGCAAATTTCTAGCTTGACCAACCTGACTGGATTCTTACTGAAGGCCGGCCATAGTTATCAAATATTACTTTGAGGTGGGGTGGGTATGAAACCTGATCAGATATGAAGAGTGATCTGATATTGTGTATGTGGGGAATCAGGTTAAGTCAACTGTGCAGAATTCTGGCTGGAACTGGGTGATGTAAAAACTGACACAAAAGTCCAAAAGTTTAAAAGAGAATTGGGAAGAGAATTCAGAAAAGCCTGACTATGGTTTGGCCAAGGATAGACTTTGTCAGCCTATGATTAGAGGCAAGAAGAGATAGTTAAGTTACATTAAATGGTGAAGTAAGACAAGGTTTCAGTTTTGCATTCAGGCAGCACAGAGGTGAAGGAATCAAGGAAATAGAAAGAAAAGTGACATTTTGATGAAAAATATAAAGCAAGATGCTAAGAGCTTGAATCCTAGGGGGAAACAGGTCATAATTGTCAAGGGCAAGTATACACAAGGGACCTTGCAAATAGGAACATCTAGTGTTCTAAGTTGTGTGTTAAGATGTATAATAATTATCAAAATTCCCTGTTGTTTGTCCCTTACCACTTATGAACACTGCTTTGGTAAAATCAAGAAAAGGTCATTTTCCTGCTTGTTTGACTCAATAACCATGTTGAGTGGAGAGATATGAATACCATCTAGAGTGGATGGTGAGAGAATCAGGGATCTCACAAAAGCATAAATATGAAGTATGAGGTTACTGGAGAAACACGAGCTTCCTGGGAATTATGAGGTCAGTAGAATGGGGGTATTTGCATTTCTCATTGTGGAGAAGACACTTCAAGGAATGTTCACTTCTCCTACTTGAGGTACAATGCAGTCATAGTCAAGTGTACATTACTTAAGTATACAATCTGATGAATTTTTGCATATGTGTATATCCATACAGCTATCAGGATATAGAACATTTTCAGCAACAAGAAGGCTATTTGTCAATTAGCAACCCATAGGACATATCACTATTATGGCTTTTATTATTAATTTTTTTTGCAAGGCATTTTATTTATTTTTAAATTAATGTGTGCACACCCGTGGTGGATTCATGTCAATGTATGGCAAAACCAATACAGTACTGTAAAGTAAAATAAAGTAAAAATAAAAATTAAAAATAAATAAATAAATGTGTGAAGTGTAAAGAACTATGAAGTCAACCGGGCCTTAGGAAACACTACTATAAACAAAGCTAGTGGAGATTGGAATTCCAGTTGAGTTATTTCAAACCCTAAAGATGATGTTATAAGTGCTGCACTCAATATGCCAGGATATTTGGAAAACTCAGTAGTGGCCAGAGGACTGGAAAATGTCAGTTTTTACTTCAATCCCAAAGAAGGTCAATGCCTTAGGATGTTCAAACTATTGCACAATTTTGATCATTTCATATGCTAGGAAGGTAATGTTCAAAATCCTTTAAGCTAGGCTTCAACAAACAGTACATGAACCAAGAACTTCCAGATGTACAAGCTGGATTTATAAAAGGCAGAGGAACCAGAGATCAAATTGCCAACAACCATAGAGAAAGCAAGGGAATTCTAGACAAACATCCATTTCTGCTTCAATGACTCTATTAAAGCCTTTGGCTGTGCAGATCACAACCAACTGTGGAAAGTTGTTAAAGATATTGAAATACCAAACAACCTTACCTGCCTCCTGAGAAACCTGTATGCAGTCAAGAAGCAACAGTTGGAACCAGACATGGAACAACAGACTAGTTCCAAATTGGAAAAGTTTTATATCAAGGCTGTATATTGTCACCCTGCTTATTTAACTTACATTCAAAGTACTTAATTTGAAATGCTGAGCTGGATGACTCACAAGCTGGAATTAAGATTGCCAAGAGGAATATCAACAACCTAAAATGTGTACATATACCCTAATGATATGTATTTATTATCACCCAAATGGATGAAAGTGAAGAGGAACTAAAAAGCCTCTTAATCACGGTGAAAGAGGAGAGTGGAAAACCTGGCTTAAAACTCAACATTCAAAAAACTAAAATCATGACATCCAGTCCCATCACTTCACGGCAACTAGATGGGGAAAAAATTGAAACAGTGACAGACTATATTTTCATGGGCTGCAAAATCACTGTAAATGGTGATTACAGCCA
This sequence comes from Ovis aries, assembly GCF_016772045.2. NCBI lineage: Eukaryota > Metazoa > Chordata > Mammalia > Artiodactyla > Bovidae > Ovis > Ovis aries. Next base: position 13,260,502 of record NC_056074.1, read on the forward strand.
TGAAATTAAAAGATGCTTACTCCTTGGAAGAAAAGCTATAACAAACTTAGAGTATTAGAAAGCAGAGACATCAGTTTGCCAGCAAAGGTCCATCTAGTCAAGCTACGGTTTTTCCAGTAGTCAGGTATTGATGTGAGAGTTGGACCGTAAGGAAAACTGAGCACCGAAAAATTGATGCTTCTGAACTGTGGTGTTGGAGAAGATGCTTGAGAGACTCTTAGACAGCAAGGAGATCAAACCAGTCAATCCTAAAGGAAATCAACCCTGAATACTCATTGGAAGTATTGATACTGAAGCTTCAATTCTTTGGCCACCTGATGGGAAGTACTGACTCATTGGAAAAGATCTCGATGCTGGGAAAGACTGAAGAAAGGAAGAGAACAGAGTGACAGAGGATGAGGTGGTTGTATAGCATCACTGAATTAATGGAAATGAGTTTGAGCAAGCTCCAGGAGTTAGTGAAGGACAGGGAAGCCTGGTATGCTGTAGTGCACAGGTTTGCAAAGAGTCAGACAAGACTTAACAATTGAGCCACAACAAAAAAGTTTTGCAAAACATTTTTCTTATTTTTAAGTTAATTTTAGGTATAATGGAACAAGTTGATTCCAGCAAGCTGGAAGCTTTGACAATGACAATCTATGTCATCGTCATCTGTGATATACTGTAACCATACAGTTGACCCAAAACAATACAAGATTGAACTGCATGGGTTGGATACACTTTTAAACAGAACTTTTTTTCCTATAGTAGATATTACCATAATATAAGATCAATATTTGGTCAAATCCATGGATATAGAGGAATCACTGAAACAGAGGAACATGGTATTGAGAGGGCTGATTATAAATCGCATGTAGATATTCAACTGGACAGACAGTTGGCATCCCCTGTTCTCCATGTTGTTCAAAAGCCAACTGTATTTGTGTGAAGCATTTACTCTTGGCTCATATTTTTTCCAAGCACTTTAATAAGAGAGAGATTGATAGATAGATAGATACTGATAGAGTATTTGTTGATTTATAATTATAATTGAGGGAGTTGAAGAATATGCATGTTAAATAAATGGCCCAAGGCCACACAACTGATAAGTAATGGAGATGGGATACAAATCCAGGTAATTTGACTCAAGCCAGAGAGTTTAGCCAATATTGTCTTCCGTAAATTCTCTCTTCTGATTCTTATGGTTTCCAGATTTTAACTACTTGCAGTATGTTTTACTGAAACATTGAGCTATAATAGTCTACAGACCAGGGTTTCAGCTATGGCTCTGTATTCTCAGAACAGCCTCTAACAAAGGGTCATCTTTACATCTCTATCTTTGGTGGAGGAGTCATGATTTAAATACAATTCTCTCTTATAGAGAAACTCTTGAGCTTTCTACAGAGAAGATGAGGCTGTATTTGGAGAGAGTTTCTCACAGAGGATAGGATTTTCTACCACTATTGGATAATCTATCACCATGACCTTCCAACTAGTTCATTTACATGAAGTTTTATTTCACAATACCCACAGAAAATCAGATCGAGTAAAGTATTCAATTCTACCAAAATTATTCTCATAAAGTTATCCCAGGTTCAGATTTGGTTGCCCAGAACCTATAAGTATGCAAGACGACAAACACTGCTTACTTGTGTCTTTTCGTATACTTGGAGACCAAATGGTGTAACACTGGAGGGGAATACAAATCTGTGCCTAACAGTGAGATTATTATACTAGGTTATGCTCAGGAAACTTCCTTGTTGTCATCCAGAGCTGTGTGGCCTTCCACTTAAGGCTCATATCCAGTGGGTTATCCCAGTTTGACCATCTAAGTAAATGTTGTCACCATCCATTCTGTCCTTTTGCTTCTGTTAACTGAAACCTAATTTGTTAGGACCAGGAGCCTCCTTGCTGCTTCTAAAGACAGTTTATACATTCTTCATAATTTAAACCATCTCCTACAGATTGGGCTTCCTAGGTTGCTCAGTGGTTCTGCCATTGAGGCAGTCATTCTCCCATGCTTCAGGACAGAAACAAAAGTTGTAGAACAGAAATAAGTAGAAATATGAACTAGTGTCCTATTTGTCCCAAATGGGAGTGTCTGCATGTGGAAACTTCCAGATTCACTCAACAGAAGACTCTCTTCTTGGCCCTGTAGTCAGTTAATTGAATTTGATATGAATAAACATCAGAGTTGTGAGTACAGAGAGTACTGGACTAGGAGTCAAGAAGCTGGTGAAATAGCTTGAATTCTATTTTCTAAAAATCGTCTTTGACCTAATACTCACTGTGTATCAAGTTCTAGCAAGTAAGTACTTGTCCCACATTATATAGAGAAAAACTGATTTGGAAAGAATAAATGGTTTAGAAAGAATACCCAAGGCACTTTCCTAGGGTCATACCAGATACTTCTTTCTAGTTTTAAACTCATATCAGTCAAACACCAAAAGGCTGTACAGTTTTCCTGAACCATTCCATACTGCTTTCAATATACCACACAGTACATTATATATGCTTCAAATAAATAGCTTCATTTCTGTCTTTATTTAAGCAAAAATGTTTGTTGAATACCTACTGTTTACCAGGAACTATGCTAGGAGATGAGTATAAAAACAATGAACAAAAATGTCATGGTCCTTGACAACAATTCAAGGGGGAAGACAGATATTAGCCAAATTATCACCTATGTAGGTCACCTACCAGTGACAAGGAGAGGTCCATTCAGCTATGGAAACATGTAATAGAAGAATGTGAGCCAGACTGGTAGTGTCAGGAAGCCTTCCGTGAAGAAGTAGCAACACTGCTGACAGCTGAAGGATGAACTGGCAAAGTTGGAAGGAGGCGGGAGAACATTTCAAGACAAGGGAATAGCGTATGCAAAGGCACTATGACAGACAACCTTTCACAAGTTGAACAGAGAGGGCAATTTGCCTCATCCACCATATTAACAGGACCTCTCACTAACCAACAACCACTTCTTCAGACATCTTGACAAGTTTTTGCAGGGAAAATGCTTCCACACCATCTGGATATGTAAAACGCTTTCCAAAACTGTTGAATCCCGAAGCAGAGTTTTATGTTTCAAGAATAAACAAAGCTTGTTTGTCATTGGCAGAAATGTGTTGGTTGTAATGGTTCCTATTTTGAGTAATAAAGATGTGTTTGAGCCTAGTTATAATGACTTAAAATTTGTAGTCTGAAACCGTAATTACATTTGCACCAACCTAATCTAAATAGTCATACCTGAATGGTCTAGTGGTTTTCCCTACTTTCTTCCATTTAAGTCTGAATTTGGCAATAAAGAGCTCATGATCTGAGCCACAGTCAGCTCCCAGTCTTGTTTTTTCTGACTGTATAGAGCTTCTCCATCTTTGGCTGCAAAGAATATAATCAGTCTGATTTTGGTGTTGACCATCTGGTGACGTCCATGTGTCCTTATGCCACGATGTCTTATGGTAGAAAGTGAGAAGAACTAAAGAGCCTCTTGATGAAAGTGAAAGAGGAGAGTGAAAAAGTTGGCTTAAGGCTCAACTTTCAGAAAAAAAAAAGATCATGGCATCTGGTCTGATCACTTCATGGGAAATGGATGGGGAAACAGTGGAAACAGTGTCAGACTTTATTTTTTGGGGCTCCAAAATCACTGCAGATGGTGACTGCAGCCATGAAGTTAAAAGACACTTACTCCTTGGAAGAAAAGTTATGACCAAGCTAGATAGCATATTGAAAAGCAGAGACATTACTTTGCCAACAAATGTCTGTCTAGTCAAGGCTATGGTTTTTCCAGTGGTCATGTATGGATGTGAGAGTTGGACTGTGAAGAAACTGAGCACTGAAGAATTGATGCCTTTGAACTGTGGTGTTGGAGAAGACTCTTGAGAGTCCCCTGGACTGCAAGGAGATTCAACCCGTCCATTCTAAAGGAGATCAGCCCTGGGATTTCTTTGGAAGGAATGATGCTATAGCTGAAACTCCAATACTTTGGCCACCTCATGTGAAGAGTTGACTCATTAGAAAAGACTCTGATGCTGGGAGGGATTGGGGGCAGGAGGAACAGGGGACGACAGAGAATGAGATGGCTGGATGGCATCACCAACTCAATGGATAAGAATTTGAGTGAACTCCGGGAGTTGGTGATGGACAGGGAGGCCTGGCGTGCTGCGATTCATGGGGTCACAAAGAGTTGGACACGACTCAGTGAATGAACTGAACTGAATGTAAATAGTAAACTGGCGAAAGTGAAAGTTGCTTAGTTGTGTCTGACTCTTTGCGACCCCATGGACTATACAGTGCATGGAATTCTCCAGGCCAGAATACTGGAATGGGTAGCTTTTCCCTTCTCCATGAGACCTTCCCAGGGATCAAACCCACGTCTCCCTCATTGCAGGCGGATTCTTTACCAGTTGAGCCACAAGGAAACTGGTAACATGAACCAAAAATCACCTGTGGGTTGGGGCAGACAACAATACAGGAGTACTGTTTTATCAGGCCATACCACTAGGAATAGTCCTTTCTAGTTTCACACTCTTATCAGTCACACACCAAAAAGCTACATAGTTTTCCTGCACCATTCCATACTGCTTTTAATTTAGTAATCAAAACATTTTTGGTCAGGACATAAAAAATAGTGAGTATAAGGAAGATATTGATAACTTTTACTACATTTGGATTAAGAACTTTGATACTTAAAGTGAAAAGGCAAGCCATGGAGTGTGAGGAGTTATTTATAATACATAAACCTAAAAAAAAACCACCTTGACTCCAAAATACAACATTTTTCTTGTGCATTATTAGGGAAAATGTAAGCGGTTCAATGAAAAGAAAGGAAGAATACTTAACAATCATTAGTCATTAGAGAAACACAAAGTAAAGCCAGAATGTACTACCATTATTAATTATTAGAATGACTAAAACGAATAAGACAAATGATACCAAGTGCTGGCAAACAGGTAAAACAACTGAAAATATTATGCAGTGCTAATGGCAGTGTATTTTGCTATAACCACTTTGTAAAATTTATAAAACTATCTGTCATTATCTCCTAAACCTAGACACATGCATACCCTGTGATTTGGCAATTCCATTCCTAGGTTTATACCCAACAAAATTCCATACATATATTCATCAAAAGACATATGCAAGTACATTCCTGGTAGCACTATTTTTACTAGTCTTAGACTAGAAGCTACCCTGTAATAAACTGCCTTATGGGCTCCAGTTCTTCACTCCTTGCCACATCCTTTCCCATGTGATTTAGCCATTTTGACCATATACATGGGCAAAGGGTACTTCCCTGCTCCTTGACACTGGGCTTTTTCATGTGGCATGCTTTGGCCAATGGGGTGTTGGTAAAAACAAACTGATTAAAGGTTTGATGTTTCTGCCATTGTGACAAGACAATGTTCCAGATTAGCTTATTGGTCAAAAAAGGATGAGAGGCACAGGGGAAACATCAGCCAGCAGCTCACAGACCCAAGGCTTGGAGCAGAGTGCCCCGTCTGAGCTGGCAGTGGAACTGAAGTGGTCCTTCCTGGGTGACCATTCTCATTAGTCCCAGTGAGTAAATGAAGCATCTCATTCTCCCAATGACTTCATCTCAGTTCCACTACCCAAGGCTTAGAAAAGGCAGTACCACGATGAAATAAATATGAAATAAATATCGTATGCCTGGAAAATATGTATCAAATCCTGTTCTGAGTAGCCAGGCTAACCTAAACCAGCCTTTTTTCCCAAGATCCCAAAGGACTGAACCCAGGATTTAGTAAAGATCACAACTTTGGAGTCTGGCAGTTTTGTGGAAAAATCTCTGAAGTATCCCTTATCACCTGACCCTGGACAGATTTCATCACTGTTCTGAACCTCACTTTCCCTGAACTTAAAATGGACACAATATCATTTAAATCAGAAGCAGTTGTTATCTTCAAAGGCATCCCTTGCCTTACTCAAGTAACAATGTAAACGCCTTCTGCATTGACATCCAGAATCTAATTATTTCCTTAAAATGACACTTAGAGACAGATACCATTATCTCCACTCTTTAAAGGAAGTGTTTGGACTTCATGTGCAAGGCCCTTGGATTTGCAACGTGGTTTGAAGTATGGAAGAGTTGGAAGATAACCCTATCACCCCAAGTAAGAGAAAAATATGATGTAACCTAGAGAAGGAGAGGGAAGTGAACAGATTGTGAAGACATTTGAAATATAAAATTGCCTGAAAGTGATGAGTGATTGGACATCAGTGTGGTGAAAAGCATGAAAGAGGGGGGATTGTAACTTGATTCCCTTGGTGTTTGGAGATACCATTCACTAAAATTGGGTACCCCCAAGGGGAGGAACAGGTTTGGAACATGATGACAAGTTCATTTTTGGACAAGTTGAGTGGAATGTAACTGCGGCGTGTCTGACTGAAGATACTTAAAAGGCAATTGGATAAGATTTCCATCTAAGAGGAGAGTCTGGGCTAGAGTTGAAAGTTATCCTTATTTAGTTGATGAATCTACTTTAGAAATACACCATGAACTCCACTTGAGTTACATGTGCTTCAGTAATGCATGCAGTTAACCCTTCTGAACATCAATTTCCTCATCTTTTTAAATGAGAAAAATAACATGCCTTACCTTGCCAAATAAATTCTGATAAGAATCCAATTGCAGAATGAGTATGTAAGTAATTTGTAAACATTAAATTGCTACTTAAAGGAAAGATTTATTAGTCTCATTGTCATCAGTGGCTGGTTGGAGGTAACCTTCTAAGTACCTGCTCAATCGCCCACTGAGAATTGCAGGGAATTTAAAAATATATATATATTTCTTTGGATTACTCCAGTATTTTTAACAGCCAAATCAGGATAAAGTAAATAAAATGTAAGATTATTGAATGAATAAATTGTATTAGTACCTAGATAAAAACAAGTATTTCAGACACATCCAGGTAATTTTATTTTTAAAAAGACTATATTTCCATATTCATGTGATGAAGAAGCTGACATTGCCGTCTCTTTATCAATAACAGGTTGGTAAACAGTAAAGATTTTCCTTCTTGCACATCTTTATTATAATACATACTTCTAGGTAATTAAGGGAATTGATTTGCTCTTAGGGGTATTAGTCAAAGCTATTAAAGATTGGAAGATATCTACCGCAACTGAAATTTTTCACTACAAAGGAGTTAGTCTAGACTCTTCTTTATGATCCTCATTAGATAGTAGAATCAAATGTCTATATGGCTACTTTTATCTATAATAATAAATATACAAATTCCATGTGAAAAAGAATATATCTAGGTTCTCTATAACTAAGGTCATGTGTTTCACTCATTCAGAGGTGTGTTATCCAGTCAGGCCTGTAATTATCCATCTGCTCTTTCAGAATATCATTTCTGAGGAATATATTTCAGAATATCATTCCTCGACCTCACTGAGACCTTAAGATACAGACTCTGACTCTGTAACCTGGCTCTATTTGTGCAGCTTGGACCACAATCCATTCACATATGTACAGAGTCAAAGGGTTTGGAAAATCAATCTCTTCACTGAATTTAATTCAATTCTACCTGCATGCATCAATTTCCTTTTTGTGCCAGGTCTTGAAATACTGAAAAAAGCTATTGTAGTAAAAATCTCAACAAACAGGAATGCTTAATAGGCAGAAATGGAAAAGCACAAAGGATGCTTGGAGATCAGTGGTCAAGTAGAAGCTCTAATTGGAGCGTGCTCAATAGCTCAGCCATGTCCAAGTCTTTGCAGCCTCATGGACTACAGCCCACTGAGGTCCTCTGTCCATGGAATTTTCCAGGCAAGAATATTGGAGGGGGTACCTTTTGTTCCTCCAGGTCTAACTGGAGAGTCCTGGGAAATAACTGGATAGTTAAGTCAGGGGAAAACTGGACAGAATGAAGAATGTGAGAAAGGCCTAGATTTAAACACTGGGTAAACCCTTACATGATATTGATCACAGTTATTTATTAGTTGTAAGCTTTAATTTCCTAATTTATAAAACATTCATTGTCACCACCAGCAGCATCATTACTGTCCTTGGTGTGAACATTGTCATCATTATCATTGGTACATCACAGGATTTTTTTACAGTTCTGTGATGAAAGAATGAAGGTACAACATAACTCCAGTGCCTACAACATAGAAAGCTGACTGGTTCCCTTTCCATCTTGGAGGCCTGAATGAGAAATTTTATCTGTGACATGCTTGCAGGTCTTTGGGCATACTTTCATGTTTGGGAACGCATGTACACCCGTGGTGGATTCATGTCAATGTATGGCAAAACCAATACAGTATTGTAAAGTAAAGTAAAAATAAAAATTAAAAAAAAATAAAAATAAAAAATAAAAGAAAGGGAAGTGGGCAGAAATAAGGGTAAATCACAGAACCCATCCATCTCCAAATTTGTTTTTAGACAATACCACATGATAATCAAAGTATCACATAAGAAATTAATCAGACTAGTCCTGCATGACTGAAGTGACTTAGCAGCAGCAGCAGCAGCAGCAGCAGCAGCAGCAGCCCTGTTAAGATCATAGGAAAATATGGCAGCAATCTTGGACAGTATTCTGGGGATCTTAGGGGTATTTCTCAGGATGGGGAAGGTATTTGAGTACTTTGCTGTTATTGTTGTTTGGTTGGATTTTTTTGTTTGAAAATAAATGAAGCAAATATGTGTTTTTTAAAAACGAAACAGCACATTAAAGACATTTGGGTTATCTTGTGTATGAGCTAGTGACCGGACTGAAAGCTTCTCCTGGCTTCTGGCATCTTTGATAGTGAGCTATCTTTCCACATCTGTCAGCAAGTGTCGCTGGAGCTGGGTACATCTGAAATAGGGAAAAATCTAGGTTCCGCCTGCCGTGGGGTTGAAATCACCTTTATTCTCTGAGCCCTCCATCTGGTGAGTATGCTGTGTGTGTGTGTGTTTTCCTTTCCATCTCTCTCAGTCCATTTCCAATACTGAAGGTGATGTAGGAACTGATAATGGAATGACCTTGAGGCCAAAATACGCAGAGTGAGTAACGTTCAATAAAATAGACTATGACAGGTATTTCATAAAAGAGGTTTGCGAACAGATGACTTTTTACAAAGAAAATAAACTAACATTGCTTTGTTGCTCAGGTGCCAAAGTGATTTGCTTTTCTCTGCTCTAGCAGATTCTGATTGACTTTTTCTCCTGTGAAAAATGAGGAAAAGGGGAAAAAAAAAGATTGTTCTATGTGATCCATTCAATAAGAGGGCAGACGATTACTAGTTATCTTTTTTTCTCATTTTGCTACTTCTTTTAATGCTCATGGAAGAGAACTTCAACTTGTAGAAACTTCAGATGTATTAGCCATCATAATCATTAATACATATTGAGCACTTATAATGTGCCACTTATATATTACTAACTACTTTGTAGGTGCTATATAATTCACACGCAATCTCTGGGAGGAAACTAAGACAAAAGGAGTTTAAGCATTCTGCCTAACATTTAGAAATAAAATGGAAATACAAACTTATCTCTGAAACCAAACATCTGTGCTTTTAAATGTGGCTTCTCTTTTGAATTCCTCACTTCTTTAGTGAATTCCTCACTTCACCAGTACCTGTGCCAGACACTGGTGAAGAATAACAAATGGAACAAGAGTTCCTAAAAATAAAGTCTTATGGGAAACCACCCACATCTTTAGACATCAGAATGGTACACCATGGAGTGAGCAGAGTGGGGAACACAGAAAATTAGAGGACCTTTGCCCATGTAGAGTATCAGCAAATAGATTAAACCAAAGAGCATCACAGCGGAGGGATATGGAAGAAAAGTATCTATATGTTCTGAATCTTTTTCAAAAAATCTAAAAATACGGGCTTTTATGTGTTCTTGTAGGAGTTGAGAAATAATTATATCTCTATCTCTCCACCCATTCATATATTCCACATATCCTAAAGAATTATGAAAGTCAAACTAAAAATATCTGTGGGACAGATTACAGTATTTGTCTTCTAGTAAACATATGTGGAATAAAGTAAAGATTGTATACTTGAAACTAGGTTGGCCAGGATTATATTTTCATGCTACCACTTATTAGAGTTTGGAAACTGGGCAAACTTGGTCTCTCTGAGTGCCATTTTGCTCACCTGTAGAATGTAGAGAGAGTATTACTAAAACTCTTAAGTTTATGGAGAAAATTAAATGAGAAAAAATAATACAAGTTTAGCACACAGTTGACAATATATGTTTTTTTCTCTCCTTTACCATCCAACCTATACACACGTGCTAAGTGACTCCATTCATATCTGACTCTTTGTGACCCCCTGTGCCCACCAGGCTCCTCTGCCCATGAGATTCTCCAGGCAAGATTATTAGGTTGGATTGCCATACCCTCCTCCAGGGGATCTTCCTGACCCAGGGATCAAACCCACATCTCTTATGTCTCCTGCATTGGCAAGCAGGTTCTTTACAACTCTCACCACCCAAGCCAGAGGTAGATATATCCATAAAAGCAAAGTGTTCCTTGGTTAGTAGTATCTAGAATGGCTTACAGAGAAAGTGGTCCATTTTAGGTAGACTTCAAAGGGGAGTATTATTTGGAGAAAAGTGACCCTTATGAAGATAATGCTACAAGTGAAATCTAAGTGCTGAAATTATTTAGACAGTGTACAACTCTTTTTTGAATAAAATATAGTTTGATATAAGTCCTTTGCTGAAGGAGGTCCTTTGCTGAAGATAAGACTTGGAGCATATGCTGTAGTCACATTATAGAAAGCTTAAAATTCAAGATATGGACCATAATTATAACTGAGAATGCCTCAAAGAACCACTGTGCTTATTATTATTATTTATGAAGAGATATAATCAAGTTTACTTAGGGACTTTAACCTCATAGCACCACATATAATGGATGTTAGGGAAAGTCCATCAGTGGGAAGAATAGTCAAGAGATCACTCAATTGGTTCAGGATATGGTCTATCATAGAGAAGGAAATGGCAACCCACTTCAGTATTCTTGCCTGGATAATGGACAGAGGACCTGGCTGGCTACAGTCTATGGGGTCGCAAGAGTCGGACTCGACTTAGCCACTAAACCACCACCACTACCACCATGGTCTGTGAGCTGCTGTCAGTGGAAATGGAGAGGAAAATCTAGGTAAGAGCACCCTCAAAGATTAATGGAAGAGATGTAAGATAGTGGACTTTCCCCATTGTTGGAGTTGCTGATTAGAAATGGGAGGCAAGAAACAGAAGGATCGAATGTGAATTGAGACCTGGGAGGACAGAGGAGTGGAGGAACTCTAAATTCAGGTGGGTTTAGATCTTTATTCTCCCAGTTGCTCCCTGTGTCACTGAGGATAGGGTACTCGACATTTTCAGTGTCGGCTTCTCCATGTGTCAAATAAAAATACCTAATTTCAGTGCTGTTTTGAAAAGAGAATGAGGTGGAGTGTTTCATTAGGATAGACTAAGCAAGCATATAGTCACTTGATAAATGAAAATTCCCCATTTTCTCCTTTGTATTCAATAGCATGCTCCTTGGAACAGACATGTTTCTTTCTTATTTTTTTTTCCTACCACTTTTGTCTCCATAGGAGATAAGTCCAGTGTTCCATTGAAAGCAGCTAGAAATGTATATGAACCCCTTGCACACCAAAGAACTTTTGAGAATCTTCTCCAACACCTCAGCTCAACAGCATCAATTCTCCGGTGCTCAGTTTTCTTTATAGTCCAACTCTCACATCCATACTATCCACATCCATCCATCCGCTACTGGAAAAACCATAGCTTTGACTAGATGGACCTTTGTCAGTAAAGTGATGTCTGCTTTTTAATATGCTGTCTAGGTTTGTAATAGCTTTTCTTCCAAGGAGCAAGCATCTTTTATTTCATGGCTGCAGTCACCATCTTCAGTAATTTGGGAGCCCAAAACAATAAAGTTTCTCACTGTTTTCACTGTTTCCTCATCTATTTGCCATGAAATCATGGGACCAGATGCCGTGATCTTAGTTTTCTGAATGTTGAGCCTTAAGTCAACTTTTTCACTCTCCTCTTTCACTTTCATCAAGAGGCTCATTAGTTCTTCTTTGCTTTCTGCCATAAGGGTGGTGTTATCTGCATATCTGAGGTTACTGATATTTCTCCCAGCAATCTTGATTCCAGTTTGTGTTTCATCCAGCCTGGCATTTTGCATAATGTACTCTGCATAGAAGTCAAATAAGCAGGGTGACAATATACAGCTTTGATATTCTCCTTTCCTGATTTGGAACCAGTTTGTTGTTCCATGTCTGGTTCTAACTGTTGCTTCTTGACCTGCATACAGATTTCTCAGGAGTCAGGTAAGGTGCTCTGGTATTTTCATCTCTTAAAGAATTTTCCACAGTTTGTTGGGATCCACACAGACAATAGTTTGGGTGTAGTCAATAAAGCAGAAGTAGATATATACCTAATAAACAATAGATTGGTTGAAAAGTGGTCTCTGGGGGCTTTGACCAATGCCTCAGTGAAATATGCAAAAGGTCAAGAAGCCAGAAACTCCAAAGAAAAATAAGACATTAGATTATTCCTGTAACTTGTATACCATCCAAACAGTAAGTGAACATTATTTAAAGTTAGTCCTATAAGATCTGGGCTTCCTTGGGGGCTCAGTGGGTAAAGAATTGGCCTGCAATGCAGGAGACCCAGGTTCAATCCCCATGACTCTGTGTAGACTTTGGAACTGCTTCTGGCTTAAAGGAGGCAAGCAAACACAAAGTAACCTTGTGGTGGATTTTTAAGTGCCTAGTATCTGCCATAGTTTCTGGCATATGGCTGCTGTCTCTCATCCATTCTTCTTGCCAGGAAGACCAGACATGAAAGGTCTCCTCTCTTGGTGGAGTGGAGAGAAGGGATAGCAATTCTGCTTTTCACATCTGTTCCTCTGGCCTGAACCATTGGCAGTGACCAAAGGATGGAAAATCCACTCGTCCGTCTCAACAGCCAAGAGGACACAGGGAAAGTAGCCTTCCAACCAGAGCACAGAGCCAACTGGCAGGAGGCTTCCCTTCTCCTCTTCAGAATACACGTTACACTGCCAGATAAACTATACCCAGGGCACTGCTTATGTCAACAGCCAGGGTTTAATTGGTTTTGTTTTTTAAAACCTCTTGAACTTATCAACAATTCTGTAAAGAGGCTACTTGCATAAAAGGACTCAGCTAAACTTATGATTGTGTAATAATAAAAATATTAAAAGCTACAATTATTAGGTACTTACTATGTAGGAGCAGAGTGCTAGGCACTTCAGTTACTATATCCTGTTTAATCCTCACAATAAGCGAGCTGTAACTATTACATTACCTTTGTGGATGAAGAGCAGACTAAGAGAGGAGAAATGCCTTGATTAGGGGTTTACTCCTAGATGATGTATAAATTTTATAATCGTTTCAGCATTCTAGCAGATGCTGAAAGTGCTTTGAAGTTTTATAGGAACCTATGCAATAGCCAAGAGAGATGCCAATGTGTTCGTGTTACTGATGAGGAACCTGATATGAAGAATATGTGAGTGATGTACCCCAGATTTCACTGCTAGGACATCTTGGGACTGAATTCACACCAGGCCTTCCAATTTTAAGTGAATTTTTCACCCAGTATAACTTCCCAGGTGGCTCAGTCGTAAAGAATCTGCCTGCCAATGCAGGAGACTTGAGTTCAGTCCCTGGGTTGGGACCATTCCCTGGAGAAGGAAACGGAGAACCCCTCTAGTATTCTTCCCGGGAAAATCCCATGGATGGAGAAACCTGAGGGGCTATAGTCCATGGGGTCACAAAGAGCTGGACACAGCTGAGCACAAGCATGATGATGACCCAGTATAACTGGTGTAAGTTTCAACATCTTTGTAAGGGGAAAGATAAAGGAGAAGGTTCATGAGCAAACAGCACATGTTAGAAGGGACCTCAGTTAACGTGGATTCAGCCAGATTTACCTCTCTGAACCTGGGCTTATTCATCTGGAACAAATAAATAAATAGATATGTAGTGAAAGCGAAGGGAAGTTGCTCAGTCGTGTCTGACTCTTTGCGACCCGTGGACTGTAGCCAACCAAGCTCCTAAATCCATGGGATTCTCCAAGCAAGAGTACTAGAGTGGGTTGCCATATATAAATACTTATAAAGTCCTAATCAAGATTAACAATAGTTTACAAAGATTCTATCCCAACTTCTGGTGTATATATTAGGCACTCCAAAAGTAGGAGCATCTTCCCAGTTTAATTAAAGCTGAAGAAACCAGAAAAAATGTGAATGCACTTTGGGCATGGAACTAGTTCACTTGCTCATTGATTAATATGTGAAATGGTAGTGAGATTTTTATCTTAAATCTGTCGCCATCCCACCCAGAATTTACATTTACATTGTGGAAGCATAAGGTAAGATTTTGATAGCACCTTCCTCTCTCATTGCAAGATGAGTTCTCAGAAAAACATGTTTGAACAAGTAGGAACCATTATTCACTGTATTATTCAAAAAGAAGTACAGAAAACAGGTGCCACTAGAGATGTTTTAAGCAAGAATGGATTTAGTATAGGGAACTAGAGGCTTTAAATTCATCAAGTAGGCTGAAGGGATGGAGTGTAATCTGGGTCTCCAACAAATACCCCCAAACAATATAATTAACCCACAGGGAAGTAATACTGGGGTTACTTTTGGAACTTCATACTTTGAATCCATCACCACTGCTGTCCTCATTCGTTCCATTCAGTTCAGTTGTTCAGTCGTGTCCGACTCTATGCGACCCCATGAATCGCAGCACGTGAGGCCTCCCTGTCCATCACCAACTCCTGGAGTTCACTCAGATTCACATCCATTGAGTCAGTGATGCCATCCAGCCATCTCATCCTCGGTCGTCCCCTTCTCCTCCTGCCCCCAATCCCTCCCAGCATCAGAGTCTTTTCCAACGAGTCAACTCTTCACATGAGGTGGCCAAAGTACTGGAGTTTCAGCTTTAGCATCATTCCTTCCAAAGAAATCCCAGGGCTGATCTTCAGAATGGACGGGTTGGATCTCCTTGCAGTCCAGGGGACTCTCAAGAGTCTTCTCCAACACCACAGTTCAAAAGCATCAATCCTTCGGTGCTTAGCCTTCTTCACAGTCCAACTCTCACATCCATACATGACTACTGGGAAAACCATAGCCTTGACTAGACAGACCTTTGTTGGCAAAGTAATGTCTCTGCTTTTGAATATACTATCTAGGTCGGTCATAACTTTCCTTCCAAGGAGTGAGCGTCTTTTAATTTCATGGCTGCAATAACCATCTGCAGTGATTCTGGAGCCCCCCAAAATAAAGTCTGACACTGTTTCCACTGTTTCCCCATCTATTTCCCATGAAGTGATGGGACCAGATGCTATGATCTTCATTTTCTGAATGTTGAGCTTTAAGCCAACCTTTTCACTCTCCTCTTTCATTTTCATCAAGAGGTTTTTTAGTTCCTCTTCACTTTCTGCCATAAGGGTGATGTCATCTGCATATCTGAGGTTGTTGATATTTCTCCCGGCAATCTTGATTCCAGCTTGTGTTTCTTCCAGTCCAGTATTTCTCATGATGTACTCTGCCTAGAAGTTAAATAAGCAGGGTGACAATAAACAGCCTTGACGTACTTTTCCTATTTGGAACCAGTCTGTTGTTCCATGTCCAGTTCTAACTGTTGCTTCCTGACCTGCATACAGATTTCTCAAGAGGCAGGTTAGGTGGTCTGGTATTCCCATCTCTCTCAGAATTATCCACAGTTTATTGGGATCCACACAGTCAAAGGCTTTGGCATAGTCAATAAAGCAGAAATAGATATTTTTCTGGAACTCTCTTGCTTTTTTGATTATCCAGCAAATGTTGGCAATTTGATCTCTGGTTCCTCTGCCTTTTCTAAAACCAGCTTGAACATCAGGGAGTTCACGGTTCATGTATTACTGAAGTCTGGCTTGGAGAATTTTGAGCATTTCTTTACTAGCATGTGAGATGAGTGCAATTGTGCGGTAGTTTGAGCATTCTTTGGCATTGCCTTTCCTTGGGATTGGAATGAAAACTAACCTTTTCCAGTCCTGTGGCCACTGCTGAGCCCTCCAAACTTGCTGGCATATTGAGTGCAGCACTTTCACAGCATCATCTTTCAGGATTTGAAACAGCTCAGCCTGAATTCCATCACTTCCACTAGCTTTGTTCATAGTGATGCTTTCTAAGGCCCACTTGACTTCACATTCCAGGATGTCTGTCTCTAGATTAGTGATCACATCATCATGAGTATCTGGGTCGTGAAGATCTTTTTTGTATAGTTCTTTCATGTATTCTTGCCACATCTTCTTAATATCTTGTGCTTCTGTTAGGTCCAGACCATTTCTGTCCTTTATCAAGCCTATCTTTGCATGAAATCTTGCCTTGATATCCCTAATTTTCTTGAAGAGATCTCTAGTCTTTCCCATTCTGTTGTTTTCCTCTATTTCTTTGCATTGATCGCTGAAGAAGGCTTTCTTATCTCTTCTTGCTCTTCTTTGGAACTCTGCATTCAGATGCTTATATCTTTCCTTTTCTCCTTGGCTTTTCACTTCTCTTCTTTTCACAGCTGTTGGTAATGCCTCCCCAGACAGCCATTTTGCTTTTTTGCATTTATTTTCCATGGGGATAGTCTTGATCTCTGTCTCCTGTACAATGTCATGAACCTCATTCCATAGTTCATCAGGCACTCTATCTATCAGATCTAGGCCCTTAAATCTATTTCTCACTTCCACTGTATAGTCATGAGGGATTTGATTTAGGTCATAGCTGAATGGTCTAGCGGTTTTCCCTACTTTCTTCAATTTAAGTCTGAATTTGGTAATAAGGAGTTCATGATCTGAGCCACAGTCAGCTCCTGGTCTTGTTTTGGTTGACTGTATAGAGCTTCTCCATCTTTGGCTGCAAAGAATAGAATCAGTCTCATTTCGGTGTTGACCATCTGGTGATGTCCATGTGTAGAGTCTTCTCTTGTGTTGTTGGAAGAGGGTGTTTGCAATGACCAGTGCATTTTCTTGGCAAAACTCTATTAGTCTTTGCCCTGCTTCATTCCACATTCCAAGGCCAAATTTGCCTGTTACTCCAGGTGTTTCTTGACTTCCTACTTTTGCATTCCAGTCCCCTATAATGAAAAGGACATGTTTTTTGGGTGTTAGTTCTAAAAGGTCTTGTAGGTCTTCATAAAACCATTCAACTTCAGTTTCTTCAGCATTACTGGTTGGGGCATAGACTTGGATAACCCTCAGTAAATAATAATTCTGTGTAAGACCTAAAGCATATACAAAACCACCATAGTATACCACACATAGGAAATATTTAGTAAAAATATATGTTGCAAGTGTGAATTGCATTATTTGGGGAAAAAATTATGTTCCAATATTTAGTCCAAAAGAATTATGTTCCAAGACTTATGTCCAATGTTTCACTTACTTTATTTTTCTCTTAGTCTTTTATAAATAGGACCTATTATTGTTTGGTTTAAAGAACAGAACTAATCTTATGTGAAAACACAGGAGTCTCAAGCATTTCTTGAATACTGGATGTTCTTCATAGCATTTGGGGGACTCATACTGTCACTGAGCATGTGATTGTAAATTGAATACTGGCTGCTGTTACATCCATAAACTTCCCTAAGGGGAGAAGATGCCCTGCTTTTGTTAGAAAGAAAAAGTTATTCAGGGCATGGGGTTCAAACATGCTTAATCTGCATGATGATTTGTTTTGACCCTACCATATAATTGACTGCATTTGTTTCCTCACTATGGAACTGAAGTAACTGACCTCTCATATATATTAATACTTTAAACACAGGAATGTGTAGCTAAATTTATAAGTCTGACACAAGGCCCTGTGAGTCCATACCAGATACCCAACTAGTACATTACTCAACCATGACTTTGTTCAGTCTCCTGGAATGTTCCTCTGTCTGCTCAGCATGGAATAGGAATATGGAAAAAGAGCAATAATTTTGATTTTATGTGAACCTGAGTTCAGTTCTCACCTTGACCACTTATCTCTGTGATCTACCATCTCAAAGCCTCAATGTTATCCTATGAAAAATGGGTATAGTTATTTCCTAGGTTATTGTGAGGATTAGAGAGTGTAATGTTGATGAAACAGGCAGTGTAGTAATGAGCATACAGTTCATAATGTTGCTTTTGCTATTTTTATCAATAAAATACTGCAATAAATTTTTTGACATTATATTTGCCCATTTCACTTAGAATTCTACTTATTTAATATTTAGTTAGAGTCCCAGGTAAATGTCAGAGATGTCTGTTTCAAAGAGAATGCTTTGCTACATTTTTGTTTGAGAGTGTTTAGCCTGGCAATGATGGAGAAAGAGTGCTCAAATCAACTGGTATGTAGTCTCCAGAATATAGTAGCTTAACCTGAACAATTTAATTTGCATTCTCCAGAAGTAGCATTTATCTGGAAAATGCTAACTATTTCATAGTGGCAGATGATCTTAGTGGCATTTTAAAGTAAGGCCAGTAGTCCTACTTGGGATGTGTGAACTCCTTAACGAAGTCACTCACCTCCACACCAGGGAAACCAGAATGACTGTGTTCTTTTGGCTCTCTGAAAGATGCAAAAATGTGTATAAAGGGATGTGCTAGTGGAAATAAGATAGGACTTAAAATCGAAGGAGTCTACTTTGGGTTTGAGGGGCTTCCCTGGTGTCTCAGAGGGTAAAGCGTCTGCCTGCAATGTGGGAGACCTGGGTTCAACCCCTGGATTCGATCCCTGGGTCAGAAAGATCCCTTGGAAAAGTGGGAACCCACTCTGGTACTCTTGCCTGGAAAATCTCATGGACGAAGAAGCCTGGGAGGTCCATGGGGTTGCAGAGTTGGACACAACTGAGCAACTTCACTTTCACTTTTTCACTTTGGTCTCGTTTGAGAGTAAACTTGAAATGTTCCTGAACCTCTTTGAGCCAGTTTCTTTGCCTATGAAGTGATAATAAAATGAAACCAGGTTCACAAATTTTCGGTGAGAATTAAAAATAAGCAGGTATCTCTCAAAATGATGTGAGTGATTTAAAGTAGAGACTCTGGAGTCAAATGGCCAATATTCGGCTCTTAGCTTCACCGCTGACCACCTGACTTACCTTGAGCAAGCTACCTAACCTTTCTGTAGTCAGTTTTCTCATATGAAAAAAACAAACAAACAAAGGGGAGGAGCAAGTTTTACGACCCATACGATATTTAAAAGAGTGTTGAGAATGTTAAAAGAGATAATGCACCTTAGTAAGTGGATAGTAACTATGAAGGATTGCTATAGCTGATTTGATAAACTGTACTGGTTTCATTATGAACCTTCCCATGCAGGCTCAGTCCTGTCCAACTCTTCACGACCCCATGGACTGTTACCCACCAGGCTCCTCTGTCCATGGAATTTTCCAGGCAAGAATACTGGAGCATGTTGCCACTTCCTACTCCAGTATTACTCTTCCTGTATCACATCGAATGGTGATTTGCTCCCCTGTCTGTCCTCCTAGCAAAGATGCAAGTGCATTGAGGACAGCTGCCATGTTGTATTCATCTTTGTCACATCAGTACCCACCATGGTAGTTTGCACAAAATAGTGCCTCTGAATTACTTGAAAAATAAAATTTGTACCATTTTAGGAAGAATTAAGATCAAGTGAACCATGCATTCAATGAGCTTCCTTGTTGATGCACCATGATAAACCAGTCTTTGTGGCCCATGCTATAATACATAGGAAGAATGAGTGTAACTATGCACTTGCCTTGAAAATGCTTACTCTAGTCAGAAACTAACAATGAAACAGGTCTGTGAAATGTGAAAGGTTCAAGGCTAACTCAAGATAATTTTCATATTTATGGTGGCCATTTAGGAGCACAGATACGTGGTCTCAAGTAACTCATGTATCCCTTCATCCATGAAAAGTGAACTAGGCAGGGAACCAAAAGTCATGGCTTCCCATCTCAACTAGCCATATATTTCCAGCATCATCTTGGTAAAATAATCAGTCTCCTTTGGATTAAATTACTTGACTATGAAACGATCTGTGATTTTATCCCTTTATACCTAGTCTTTGCATATCATAAATCTGTTCACTTGGAAATTTCAGAATAGGTTTCCAGTGTGGTTTGTTAAGCGTATTCAAGAAATAAATATTAGAATCTTGGCATTCTTTACTTAAAACCCTCCAAGTGCTAACTGTGCACTCAGAACAAAATCTAAGCTCATATCATAGCCAAGAAAATGCTGCGTGACCTAACCCTAGCCTCTCCCGATCTCCCGCTCTGCTCATTGCTCTCCAGTTGTGTCAGCCTGTCTATTGCTTTCTCCAACCTCAGAAGCTCCACCTAATCCCTCTACCTGGACGACTCTGTTCCCTGATATCTGCATGGCTCACTTTTCCCTGCTTTGAAGTCATTGCTCAAGTGACACTTTCTTATAAGTTTCATTCCGGACCACTTTATCTAAAGTTCCTCCTCACTTTACCCTTCGGCACAGCTTTATTTTTGTTCATGAATCGTTTTTATTATTAATTAATTATTCATGCATTTAACAAATTTGTGTTGAGCTTCTAATCTGTGCCTTGCTTGGAGAGGGGTCCTGTGGATATAATAATAAATAAATGAGGCACAGGAACTGTCCTTAAAAAGAATGCATGTAAGAATTAAAGATTTTAAAATTTAAAAAATAAAAAACTAAAATTAAAAAAAAAAAAGAAATGAAATGGAACTGCAGTTCAGTAATTTAAGCATTACGATGGGAGTGGACAAGGAGTACTATGGAATAAATAAAGGAATCACATAATCTAGCTGAAGATTTGAGGAAGGCTTCCTACAGAGTGATTGTTAAACTGATCCTTTAAGGTTGAGTTCAGTTCGGTTCGGTTCAGTTGGTCAGTCATGTTCGACTCTTTGCGACCACATGGACCGCAGCACGCCATGCCTCCCTGTCTGTCACCAGCTCCTGGGGTTTACTCAAACTCATGTCCCTTGAGTCGGTGATATCATCCAACTGTCTCATCCTCTGTTGTCCCCTGTTCCTCCTGCCCTCAATCTTTCCCAGCATCAGGGTCTTTTCAAATGAGTCAGTTCTTTTGCATTAGGTGGCCAAAGTATTGGAGTTCCAGCTTTAGCATCAATCTTTCCAATGAATATTCAGTACTGATCTCCTTTAGGATGGACTGGTTGGATCTCCTTGCAATCCAAGAGACTCTCAAGAGTCTCTCCAACGCCACAGTTCAAAAGCATCAATTCTTCAGTGCTCAGCTTTCTTCACAGTCCAACTCTCACATCCATACATGACTACTAGATAAACCATAGCTTTGACTAGACCGAACTTTGTTAGCAAATCAATGTCTCTGCGTTTTAATAAGCTGTCTAGGTTGGTTATAACTTTTCTTCCAAGGAGCAAGCATCTGTTCATTTCATGACTACAACCATCTGAAGTGATTTTGGAGCCTCCCCCAAATAAAATCTGTCACTGTTTCCACTGTTTCCCCACCTATTTGCCATGAAGTGATGGGACCAGATGCCATGATCTTAGCTTTCTGAATGTTGAGTTTTAAGCTATCTTTTTCACTCTCTTCTTTATCAAGAGGCTCTTTAGTTCTTCTTTGCTTTCTGCCATAATGATGGTATCATCTACATATCTGAGGTTATTGATATTTCTCCCGGCTATCTTGATTCCAGCTTGTGCTCCATCCAGCCCAGCATTTCTCATGATGTACTCTGCATAGAAGTTAAATAAGCAGGGTGACAATATACAGCCTTGACGTACTCCTTTCCCTATTTGGAACCAGTCTGATGTTCCATGTCCAGTTCTAACTGTTGCTTCCTGACCTATACAGATTTCTCAAGAGGCAGGTCAGGTGGTCTGGTATTCCCATCTCTTTCAGAATTTTCCAGAGTTTGTTGTGATCCACACAGTCAAAGGCTTTGACATAGTCAATAAAGCAGAAGTACATATTTTTCTGGAAGTCTCTTGCTTTTTTGATGATCCAGCGGACGTTGGCAATTTGATCTCTGGTTCCTCTGCCCTTTTCTAAAGTTAAGGTTGAGTAGGAATTACCAAAGTGAAAGATGAGAAGTACACTTCTCTGGGCAAAATCAAGACCTGGTTCAAGATACACTGGAGGAAAGGGAGCATTGGCATTTTTGAAGAGTATAGCTCAGAGTAAAGCATCTGCCTAGAACGCGGGAGAGCTGGGTTCGATCCCTGGGTCAGAAAGATCCCCTGGAGAAGGAAATGGCAACTCACTCAAGTACTCTTGCCTGGAAAATCACATGGACGGAGAAACCTGGTAGGCTATAGTCCATGGGGTCGCAAAGAGTCGGACACAACTGAGCGACTTCACTTCACTTCACTGCATGGCTAAAATGTTGATTTTGTTTTTAATTAGAGTATAGTTGCTCTATGATGTTGTGTTAGTTTCTGCTGTACAGTGAAGTGGATCAGCTGTATGTATACATAATGTCCCCCCCTCCTTCCTCCCACCCTACCTTCCATCCCACCCACCTGCATCACCTCAGAGCACCACGCTGCACTCCTTGAGCTGTACAGGTTGCCACTAGTTACCTGCTATACACTTGGCAGTGCACATTTGTCAATTCCAACCCCCCAGTTTATCCCCCTCACCATGTCTATGCTTGTGTTCTCTATGCATGCATCTCTATTCTTGCCCTGCAAATAGGTTCGTGTGTATTGTTTTTCTAGATTTCACAGGCACCCCAGTGTTCACTCAATCACTATTTAGCACAGCCAGCACATGGAAGCAACCTAAATGTCCATCAACAGATGACGGGACATACATGAGGTGGCACACATACGCAATGGAATACTACTCAGCCAATAAAGGGAAGGATTCTGGATCATTTGTGGAGACAAGGATGGACCTAGAGTCTGTCTCATAGAGCAAAGTGTAGAGTGAAGAAAGCTCTAAAGGGAAAAACAAATATCATATATTAATGAATATATTTGGAATCTAGAATGTTGTATTCTCAAGGGGGAAGGAAGTATTGCATAAGAAAGTGATTTCATATGGTTTGAAATGCAAACAAGGGGCAGACCGTGGACCATGATGGCAAATTCGACATTATTGCAGGGGCAACAGTTTGAAAAGTTTTAAGAAGATCTTGCAAAAGCCTTCAAAAAGCAAAGGAGAAAAGGAAAGATATAAGCATCTGATGCAGAATTCCAAAGAATAGCAAGAAGAGATAAGAAAGCCTTCTTCAGCGATCAATGCAAAGAAATAGAGGAAAACAACAGAATGGGAAAGACTAGAGATCTCTTCAAGAAAATTAGAGATACCAAGGGAACATTTCATGCAAAGATGGGCTCAATAAAGGACAGAAATAGTAGGGACCTAACAGAAAGAGAAGATATTAAGAAGAGGTGGCAAGAATACACAGAAGAACTGTACAAAAAAGATCTTCACGACCCAGAAATCATGATAGTATGATCACTCATCTAGAGCCAGACATCCTGGAATATGAAGTTAAATGGGCCTTAGAAAGCATCGCTATGAACAAAACTAATGGAGGTGATGGAATTCCAGTTGAGCTATTTCAAATCCTGAAAGATGATGCTGTCGAAGTGCTGCACTCAATATGCCAGCAAATTTGGAAAACTCAGCAGTGGCCACAGGACTGGAAAAGGTCAGTTTTCATTCCAATCCCAAAGAAAGGCAATGCCAAAGAATGCTCAAACTACCACACACTTGCATTCATCTCACATGCTAGTAAAGTAATGCTCAAAATTCTCCAAGCCAGACTTCAGCAATACGTGAACCATGAAATTCCTGATGTTCAAGCTGGTTTTAGAAAAGGCAGAGGAACCAGAGATCAAATTGCCAACATTCGCTGGATCATCGAAAAAGCAAGAGAGTTCCAGAAAAACATTTATTTCTGTTTTATTGACTGTGCCAAAGGCTTTGACTGTGTGGATCACAATAAACTGTGGAAAATTCTGAGAGAGATGGGAATACAGACCACCTGACCTGCCTCTTGAGAAATCTGTATGCAGGTCAGGAAGCAACAGTTAGAACTGGACATGGAACAACAGACTGGTTCCAAATAGGGAAAGGAGTACGTCAAGGCTGTATATTGTCACCCTGCTTATTTAACGTCTATGCAGAGTACATCATGAGAAACGCTAGACTGGAAGAAACACAAGCTGGAATCAAGATTTCTGGGAGAAATACCAATAACCTCAGATATGCAGATGAGACCACCCTTATGGCAGAAAGTGAAGAGGAACTAAAAAGCCTCTTGATGAAAGTGAAAGAGGAGAGTGAAAAAGTTGGCTTAAATCTCAACATTGAGAAAATGAAGGTCATGGCATCTGGTCCCATCACTTCATGGGAAATAGATGGGGAAACAGGGGAAACAGTGTCAGACTTTATTTTTTCGGGCTCCAAAATCACTGCAGATGGTGACTGCAGCCATGAAATTAAAAGACGCTTACTCCCTAGAAGAAAAGTTATGACCAACCTAGATAGCATATTCAAAAGCAGAGACATTACTTTGCCAACTAAGGTCCATCTAGTCAAGGCTATGTTTTTTCCAGTGTTCATGTATGGATGTGAGAGTTGGACTGTGAAGAAAGCTGAGCGCCGAAGAATTGATGCTTTTGAACTGGGATGTTGTAGAAAGCTCTTGAGAGTCCCTTGGACTACAAGGAGATCCAACCAGTCCATTCTGAAGGAGATCAGCCCTGGGTGTTCTTTTGGAAGGAATG
This sequence comes from Ovis aries, assembly GCF_016772045.2. Lineage (NCBI taxonomy): Eukaryota > Metazoa > Chordata > Mammalia > Artiodactyla > Bovidae > Ovis > Ovis aries. The sequence goes on from NC_056074.1 coordinate 13,285,190, forward strand.
ATGCTGAAGCTGAAACTCCAGTACTTTGGACACCTCATGTGAAGAGTTGACTCATTGGAAAAGACCCTGATGGTGGAAGGGATTAGGGGCAGGAGGAGAAGGGGACGACCGAGGATGAGATGGCTGGATGGCATCACTGACTCGATGGACATGAGTGTGAGGGAACTCCGGGAGATGGTGATGGACAGGGAGGCCAGGCATGCTGCGATTCACAGGGTCACAAAGAGTCAGACACAGCTGAGCGACTGAACTGACTAGTTATAGGATGTTAAATGGTTGGAGGGGTTAATGCTCAACTGAGATGCTGTTGCAGAAGCACAGGCAAGACACAAAGAAGGCCCTGAGGAGGAACATAGTCATGAGAATGAAGAGAAGTGTCTGAAAGAAGGAGGAATGGGAGGTCTGTTTAGAAGTGTGACATTAGAAAGAGGTCGAGTTCAAACATGGTGCTGACATTTCTGGTTCGGTCCATAAGAATCATTTTTTGAGGCACAAGATACAGGAATTTAGGTGACTTTTAGGTGAGTTTGGCTAGAAAGATAATGAGTTCTGTTTTCAAACTCATTTGAAAACAACTCTAAAAGGTGATGGGTTAAATATCTCTGGTTTCTCACTCCAATTTAAATTATTGCATTGCTTTTTTTGAAATGCTGAAGATGTAATTATTTGTGTCTAATAAATCTTCCATACTGGAAGACTTCTAAAACTTATATTATCAGTGCCTTAAATATTTGCTAATTTATTTATTTGCAGATATTTCTAGTGAATACTTCAACTGTCTTAGAATTTAGAAACTTATCATTTAAACAGATTCACATATATCACACTAATGCAAAAATTACCCTTGCTAAGCTTCAAGGACCTAATGGAAAACAAGATAAAACAGAGCTGAGTGGACTTAGGGCAAAAAAAAAAAAAAAAATGTAAGATGCAGCCACTTAGCACTGTGGCCCTGTAGTTAGGCTGGTAGGATTAGTACATCAAAACTGGGAGAATGACATTCTAACATGTATACTATCATGTGAATTGAATCGCCAGTCTATGTCTGACGCAGGATGCAGCATGCTTGGGGCTGGTGCATGGGGATGACCCAGAAAGATGTTATGGGGAGGGAGGTGGGAGGGGGGTTCATGTTTGGGAATGCATGTAAGAATTAAAGATTTTAAAATTTAAAAAATAAAAAACTAAAAAAAAATAAAATTAAAAAAAAAAGCAAGAAAAAAAAAAAAAAAAAGGAAAAGACCTTGATGCTGGGAAAGATTGAAGGCAGGATGAGGAGACTACAGAGAATGAGATGATTGGATGGCATTACTGACTTAATGGACTTGAATTTGAGCAAGCTCTGGGAGTTGGTGATGGACATGAAAGCCTGGCGTGCTCTAGTCCATGGGGTCGCAAAGAGTCAGACATGACTGAGCTTCTGAACTGAACTGATGAATCTAACATTTCAAGTTTCTATGTAATATTGTTCTTTACATCACTGGATTTTACCTTCATCACCAGACACATCCATCAATGAGCACCACTTCTGCCTTGGCCCAGCCCCTTCATTCTTTAAGGAGAGGTAGATGAAACTGGAACCTATTATACAGAGTGAAGGAAGCCAGAAAGAAAAACACCAATACAGTATACTAACACATATATTTGGAATTTAGAAAGATGGTAATGATAACGCTGTATGCAAGACAGCAAAAGAGACATAGATATATAGAACAGTCTTTTGGACTCTGTGGGAGAGGGAGAGGGTGGGATGATTAGGGAGAATGGCATTGAAACATGTATAATCTCATATATGAAATGAATCGCCAGTCCAAGTTCGATGCATAATACAGGATGCTTGGGGCTGGTGCACTGGGATGACCCTGAGGGATGGTACAGGGAAGGAGGTGGGAGGTGGGTTCAGGATGGGGAACACGTGTATACCCGTGGAGGATTCATGTTGATGTATGCAAAACCAGTACAATATTGTAAAGTAATTAGTCCAATTAAAATAAATAAATTTATATTTTTTAAAAAGGAAAAAAAAAAAAACTTCCATGCATTGAAATAGCGTTAGTGTCATACAAGTCATCTAAGGGGGTAACACAGTTTCACATGTTCCACTCTGCTTTCTCACTGATGCATCCATCCTTACCCTCAGCTCTACCAGTCATTATAACTAACAATTACTGAGCAAATATGTCAGGCATTATCTCTGTTAACTCCTCAAAATAGTCTGTGCATAGGTGTTGTATCATGCCCATTTTACAGATGAGAAATCTGAGACTTGGAATGTTTAAGTATATTTACAAGGTCAAAAGATAATGAGTGGTGGCACCTGAACTTAAAGCAAGTCTGTCTGTATAATTTTGTGTAAAGAATATCATTGCCCATGATGCCCCAAGGAAACAATTGCAGATAATAATATAGCACATCAATAATTGCATAGAATTTTCCATGAATAAGGCATTTAATTCTACCTGTGAAGAAGACATCTTTAAATTGTGCAGAAAAATGTCTTTTTCAAAGGGTTGATGTTAATAATAATTTCATGTAGAAAGCTAATTCTACCTGAAATGACTTAGCACTGTCTGGCATCATAAGTAAGTACCATGGGTGTGGTAGTTGATATATAATTATCATCATCACTATTCCGAATTCTCATATGAACAAAGGAAGACAAGGTAAATAATTTGCTCAAGATCACATAATAATGATAGTGGAGACAGGGTTTAATTCTGAATCTAGCTAATCATAGGGTTAAATGTTTTTTACACAGAGCTTCATCTTAAAAAATCTGGCTTCCTGGGTAATAAATGACTTACATTTGGCAGCCATTGCCAAATGACAAAATCCAAGTTTTATTATTGTAATTTGGCTCCTTGTTTGATGATTGTGAGATTATGGAGTTATACAATTGTATTAAATATACTTGAATATATATCCATTTGCTATGTAGTCCAACTCAGAGGCCTAAGTAATATCCAACTCACCGAGTGATTTAAAAACACACATACACAGACTTAATAAAATGTCTACTTATGGACCTGCAATGCAATTTACACTGAGAGTTCATAAAGCTTTGAGCTTTATAGGAAAGGGCAGACATCTGTCATATTACATAATTGGAATTCACACCACAGTACAGTACAGTTGTCATGCATCTGGGAAAGGCCAAAAATTTATTAGAGCAAATTAGAGATTATAGACATCCCCTTTGGATAAAGGAATCCCTCAATAATATTGCTAGGAGAAAACTGTTAGAGAAAGAACAATGATGGCATAGCGCAGGCTGTGACAGGCCTTGATGCTTACGCAATACTGAATACCATTTGAGAATCCATACATCACTTCGTTCTTTGATTCAATAAAGATATCTTAGTGATTGCTACACATTGACCGTATTCTATGTAACAGAGATAGTAAAGTACTCAATGCCCCCATATGCACGGAATTTATATTCTAGTGGTCATTAACTAGCTTTATCATTTCACTTGCTATGGACATCCTCCAAATGGGAAAACTTCAGCTGACCATATGGAGTTTTTGGAAAATAATTAAGAAAATGCTTGTATTAAGAACAAGCTTATGTGCATTCTTACAGATGATAACACCAATACGTATGTATAGAGAGGTTAAATATCTTTTAATATTAATAATAATGACACACAATAATAATTGTAATTATTTTAAATAATTATAGTAACATCTACTTCAGGGGAATTTCTGCTCCTGAAAAAATGATGTAAACATACTTTACCTGAGCACTCCTGATAAGCAAAACTAAAACTCCAGACAATATATGTGAAACAAGGAGACTCTAAAGGATGGGGAGAAGGTAGGCTAGCTAGGCATTTTGGGGTAGAAAAGAACCACACAATGGTAAGGTCCCTGGGTTTTAATTTTATGTCATATATCAAGACTTAGAACGGAAGGAACTGGCAACCTCAAATTGTCAGCAATGAAGACCAACTACGGAAACAAAGCTTGTTCTCTCTTGGTAAAGGACCAGGAAAGGTGCAGCCTAGAACACTTTTAGACCATAACTGCTCTACTCCAGACAAATATCACAGAAAAAACAGCAGATCCTAGATTCACCCACGCCAGCAAAAACCAAATGGGGAGTCTAAACCTTTATCATTTTGAGGCTATAATGAGGTGCACTAACATCCCTGCTGGGTAGTAGCTTTCAATTGTTCTCAATTTTTTTTTCATGTAGTTTAATAAATCAATGAATGGACACATGAAATAACTAAGAGCACCCAGAGATATTTCCTACAAACCATAATTATTCAAGTTTTGTGGGATAGAGAGATTGTATTATGCTACTTGGTAAATGCTGTTTGGAGGACAGTTTATTTTTGTTCCCTTTCATTCTACACCACTTCAGTAATAAAACAGTTCATTTATTAAGCAGATCTTTTATGTCAGCTCATGTGCTATGATGTTACATAAGACTCACTGTGAGGGAACTTGCTTATTTATCAAAGTATGTGTGTGTGCTTATGTATGTGTATATTGGGGGAGATGTGTTCTCAGCGCTTGAGCAGCATCAGTTAACACAACAGACAATAATCCCCCATCCTACTGGAATTCTCATTCTACTATCTATATTCATAGCCTAATGGGAGAAAGATATGAGCACAAATAAATTACATTATAGGTAAACAATAGATGCATATAGGAGGGAATAGCAAACTGTGAGAGATTAACTCTAATGTTGGAAGCCGGGAAGAACTGTATTAGTCCCTAAAGATGGTACCATCAAGCTAAGTTTTGAAGGATGGACAGAACTTTAGTAGATAGACTAGACAGGGAATGGGTTTTGTTGTAGAGCCAGTACCAAGTGTAAAGACATAGTTGCAAGAGGGTCTGCACAAAATCAGAGCAGGTGATCCAAGACAAAGCCATGAAGATTAGATAAGAAAAGAAAGGGAACCCACAGGGGAGAATGAGGGGGAAAGGGGAGAGAAGAAATGTAATAAACCAAGTAATGGAAGGCCTTGAAGGTCAACTCAAAAGAGGTGTTTTAAATGGATTTAGAAGCAACATAGAGCCAATGATGGAGAAGGCAATGGCACTCCACTCCAGTACTCTTGCCTGGAAAATCCCATGGACGGAGGAGCCTGGAAGTCTGCAGTCCATGGCGTCGCTGAGGGTTGGACACGACTGAGCAACTTCACTTTCACTTTTCACTTTCATGCACTGGAGAAGGAAATGGCAACCCACTCCAGTGTTCTTGCCTGGAGAATCCCAGGGAAGGGGAAGCCTGGTGGGCTGCCGTCTATGGGGTCGCACAGAGTTGGACATGACTGAAGCAACTTAGCAGCAGCAGCAAAGCCAAGGGAGTAAGTATGACAGGAATTGGGCAGCCAAAATTTAAAAAAAAAAAACTATCGAAATATTTGGGCATGATCTATTCTTAATAAACCTGGGTTACTCTTGACTTGTGATTCCACTGTCCTCAGAACGGTCGTAGATTTTGTTGGTCTATACTTTTCCATTAGCTCCCTAATTACTGATGCATTCTAGGAGACATTCTCTCAGACAGATAAGCACCTGATTATCAGAGACAAGCTGATTTACAGTGTTTGTGAATGTCCTCTGCCTCTCTTTCTTCCTTGACGCATTGGGGACATTGTTAGCAAATCATGAAAAAAGTATTAGAAAAGCTGGCATTTGTAATAGGTTAATTTTAGAAATGTCTCCTGTTTTTCCTTTCTGGTTAGGTTTTATATTCATCTCGGGCTGCAGTGTTCACTGCATCTGTAGATGCCTTTCAGCAAAGTTTTATGAATATTTGAAATCCTCACCCAGTATTTTTTAAACTAAGTAGTGCATTCTAAATTTTAACATTTTCCTATAAACTGTTGCGTTTATCTATTTATCATTCCACAGGCAGCACTAAGTGCTAGATTTTGCTATATGCTCAGGATGCCCTGACAAAGGGTAGAGACTTCTTTTCAAAAGACCTACAATCCTGGGTAAAGAGAGACAAGAAAACCTGCTATGGTGTGTACTATAATGGATGCAGTGTGGCCTATTTGGGAGCAAACACCTGGTCACCTATCTTTGAATGAATGCACTGAGACTGCAAGTGAAATTTGAGTTTGCCAGGTTATAAGGCAAGGACAAGCATTCTGAGTGTTCTGGGCAAGCCGGTGGAAAGGCAGAGGGCCATGAGAGCATTGCCATTCAAAATTCACAGGAAGATATATGTGGCTGATATATGTGGCTGATATATGTGGCTAATGAACTTGGGGGTAATAGGAGAAGTGATGGAAATAGGCTCAAGAGGGAAGTAAGGATAAGATGGTCAAGAAAATTATATTCTACTCTAAGGAGTTTGGACTTTAACCAAAGGAAATGAGGAGCCAGTGAATGAATCTGGCAGGGAAGTGCAGGCTAGAAAGTCGGACATTAGGGCAATCACTCCAACTTCTTCACTTTTTATCTGATTAACCTTCATCCTCCTGCCCACACCCCTCATCAGCTACCAAAATAGAGTCTCCCAGAGGACAAGGGCTCAGGCTGTTTGCATTTTAGTGCCCGGTTCTTTTGCACAAACCTCAGCTGCTTTCCCAGTGAGAGGCTTCTGAACTCCTGCTGATTGCAGAGCCTGAGAGATTCCAAGCTGCTGATTGATTTGACTTCATTCCGCTATCGTGCATGTAATTTCATGCTTCCAAGTGAAAGACATTTTCTGAAAATTCTTCAATCTCCCCAAATTACTTAGTTTTATATATTTATCCCCAGCTTCATTGGACTCTAAATAACCCAGTTTGGGAGAAAATGCTTGGCATGTGAAGCTCTGATCATTAAGATTCAGCAATTACTCTCTCAAACTGTTAAAATCTATCCTGATGGAATGAAAACAATTAAAGCTAGGGTATGCTACCAGACTAAAAACAGTTGCTTGTTGGAGATGCCAATGCACCTTTCTGCAAAGAAAGAAGGGACTGATTCTTTTTAATTATTAAGAAAATACACTGTAAGAGGAAAGTGACAGGTTGTCTCCAAGAATTAGATGGATAGGTAGATGATAGATAGGATAGCTTTTTAATGTAATAATACATGTTTAATAGCATTTAAAAATAATCAAGCAGAATAAAAATAAGTGAAATACTTTCTTAAATCATATCAATGCTAATGTTTTCAAAAATATCCTTGAAGACATCTATGGGTATATAAAAAATAACATATAATTTTATGTAAATAGAGCCACATTTGTATATTTTAAAAATAAACCTTGTTATTTTAGTTTTAATTTAAAAAAAAAAAACTGCCAAGTGAATATAAAGAGTTCCTATATTGGAGAAGGAAATGGTAATCCACTCCAGTACTATTGCCTGGAGAATCCCATGGACAGAGGAGCCTGGTAGGCTACAGTCCATGGGGTCGCGAAGAGTCGGACACGACTGAGCGACTTCACGTTCAAGTTCATGTTCCTATATACCCTACCCTTAGTCTCTCCCATTATTAAAATCTTATTGCTAATATGGTATATTTGCCACAATTCATGCAGCAATATTGATAGAGTACTGTTCACTAAAGTCCCTCTTTTATTCAGATTGACCTAGTATGGGTTTTCTGCTTGGTTGTTCTTTGTTTTATTCTTTTGTTGTTGTTTTTTCCATAGTTAACATCCTGTCTGTTTCTATTCCAGAGTGCTATCCAGTACCAGTTCAGTTCAGTTGCTCAGTCGTGTCCAACTCTTTGCTGTCCGGTGTACACTGTGTTTACTCATCATATTTTTTAAATCTCATTTTGGCTATGATAGTTTCTTAGACTTGGGAAGCATTGATAGCTTTGAGGAGTTCTTCTAAGGTATTTTGTAGAATGCCCCTTAATTGCCATCTGTCTCACATTTTATCATGCTTAGACTGGAGTTACGGGTTTTGAGAAGGAAGACCACAGAAGTTAAATGCATTTTCATAATCTCACAGGACATCCAGAGTACATAATATCAACATGGCGTGATTATTAATGTTAAAAGTGATAACCTGGTGGGAATAGTATTTATTGAGTTTCTCTACTATAAAGTTGAAGAAGGAAATGGTACCCACTCCAATATTGTTGCCTGGAGATCCCATTGTCAGAGGAGCCTGGTGGGTTACAGTCCACAGGGTCGCAAAGAGTAGGGCATGACTAAGCCACAACAGACAACTATAAAGTACCTAGGACGCCACGCATTAGGAAAACATGAATTCGTCTGCAATGCAGGAGACCCGGGTTTGATCCCTGGGTTGGGAAGATCTCCTGGAGAAGGAAATGGCAACACATTCTGGTATGCCTGGGAAATCCCATGGACAGAGGAGCCAGGCAGGTTACAGTCCATGGGGTCACAAAGAGTAGGACACAACCAAGCCACTAAACCACCGCTATAAAGTTACTTTTTCTCCCTCCCTCTTTGCGTATTGTACTCTTTGGATGGAAGTCATGGCATAGCCCACACAGTTAAGGAATGTGGAGTAATGCTCCACCTCTTGAGGGTAGAGTACCTATATGAGTTATCTGAGACTCCTCTGCATAGGAACTTTGTTTCTTCTTCCTCAATTACACTTATCATATAGGATTGTTGTGTTGTTGTTCACTCACTGGCACGTCCAACTCTTTGCGACCCCATGGTCTGCAGCATATCAGGCTCCTCCGTCCTCCACTGTCTCCCAGAGTTTGCCCAGATTTATGTCCCTAGAGTTGGTGATGCTATCTAACCATCTCATCCTCTGCTGACCCCTTCTCCTTTGGTCCTCAATCTTTCCCACCACCAGAGTTTTTTTTTTTTTTTCCCACTGAATCAGTTCTTTGCATCAGGTGACCAAAGTATTGGAGCTTCAGCTTCAGCATCAGTCCTTCCAATGAATATTCAGGACTGATTTCCCTTAGGCTTGACTGGTTTGAACGCCTTACAGTCCAAGGGACTCTCAAGAGTCTTTTCAAACACCACAGTTTGAAAGCATAAATTCATTGGTGCTCTCAGCCATCTGTATGGTCCAACTCTCACATCCATGTATAACTACTGGAAAAACCATAGCTTTGACTATATGGACCTTTGTTGGCAAAGTGATATCTCTGCTTTTTAATACACTGTCTAGGTTTGCCATAGTTTCCTTCCAAGGAGCAAGTGTCTTTTAATTCTGTAGCTGCAGTCACCATCTATAGTGATTCTGGAGACCAAGAAAACAAAACCTGTCAGTGTTTCCATTATGTTCCCTTCTATTTCCCATGAAGTGATAGAACCAGATGCCAAAATATGTTTATTTATTTATTTAGTTTTTACTATTGAATTTCAAGCCAGCTTTTTTCAAGATTTTTGTATGCAATTGTGTGTTTTCAAGTTAGTTTTTTGTATGGAATTATGAATATTTATTTTATATATCTACTTTATTTTTATAATACTATTTTTTTTTCTTGCTCAGATTTTCCCAGCTTTGGTCACTGAGAAACTATGTGAGTTAGTTGGCTGCTGGGTCCTTTTGACATACCCCCATCAATGGGTGTGTGCGCGCCTACGTGCGCACATGCGCATATGTGTGTATTTTAGCACTTCCTCTTTACCGGCACTATAAGATACATCAAGCATATTTTGTATATTTCTAGTGGTTGTCCTAGAATTAGCCAGCTCTCTGAGAATTAGCCATTTCTCCAATGAACCCTGATTCCACGTATTGAATGATGCTATGAACCATGACTGGGTAATAGGTGTGGTTTTTGCTACTAGAGCGCCATTGCTTCCAGGCCCTCCCTGCTAAAATAACAAGAAAATTTTAGGTTAGCCACAAAGTTCATTCGGATTTTCTGTAACATTTTACAGAAAAACCTGAATGAACTTTGTGCCCAACCAAATATATGTGTTTATATATATATATATAATATACATATATATAACAATTATATATATAATAAGCCATTATATATATTTCTATATGTAGCTATCTATCTCATATATAGTAAACTAAATGATCTCACATTGATGTCTCCAACTCTAATTCATTACCAGATACATCTTAGAGCTGCCTCATCCTCTTGCTTATTTCTTACCCTCCCACTCTAGCAATCACTCCAACTTTCCTCCATCCATTTACTTCATTGTTCAATTTTAGTTTACATGTATAGTGCTTGTATAGCTCTTTCCCCACTAACCCTGTGTGAAACAACTTTAGCAACTTTATTATCTTATGCATAATCCCATGCTATTTTCCTAATCTGTTATTTTTTAAGTAAAAATAACTGTGTTGAAGATATCCTTTCAGTTCAATAAATGGAAACCTAAACTATTGTTCCAATATACAAGTATAGACTCTGTTTGAATAGAATATGCCATGTCTTATTAGCCATTGTAAGAATTTTGGCAGTTTCTCTAGATGAGATGAAAAGCTATTGCAGAACGAGGGTCCTCTAAACTTATAATTTAAAGAAGGCAAGGGAAGATACCAGAAGACCAGGACGGGGCTATTGCCTACAGCCAAGAGTTGATGGTGACTTGAGTCAGAGTGTTAGGACTGGATTACTGGGAACTGGTCATATTTTAAAGATTAAGCCAACAGAATTTGCTTATAGATTGACTGTGGGTAGGGGAGGACTGATACTGAGCCCAAAGCTCCAATAATTTGGCCACCTGACAAGAAGACCATATTCACTGGAAAAGTCCCTGAAACTGAGAAAGATTGAAGGGAAAAGGAGAAGAGAACAGCAGAGGATGAGATGGTTAGATAGCATGACCAACCCAATGGACATGAATTTGAACAAGCTGCAGGAGATAGCGAAGGACAGGGAAGCCTGTCGTGCTGCACTCCGTGGGGTTGCGAAGAGTTGAACATGACCTAGCGATTGAATGACTACAATAGGAGAGAAATAGAAAAATCCAAAACTTTTACTTTTGTAGTTATATAAGTAGTTGACATGAGTAGGACTGCAGGAGCAGCAGAGTGGTTCATTTTTGCTTTGGTGAGTATAATGGTGGTCAAGAAATATGTATTTGTCACGTTAAATGTGAGATATTATACTTGTAGTCAAGAAGAGATAACTGTTGGCCAATGGCTGACCACCAGATAGAAGAGATGAGGTCTCAAGTGTCAAATAATCTTCTTTATTGACTGAAAACACATGTGTGGGCCACTGAATAGGTCTTCAGAGCCATAATGCTCTCCATTTTCATAGGCTTAACAACTTAAGTGTACACTCTCTCATCAAAGCATCATTTGTCCTGTGCATAAAATCCACCTCAGTTTATTTCCATACTTTCTCTCAAGCTGAACAGGCTGAGACCACATGATAGTGGCTTATCTTGGGGTAATAGTATAATGAGCTGGAGTCCCATCATTGAAGTATCTTGAAGTGGTACTGGTATAACTCAGCCTTACCTGTCAAATCTCTCCTCTGCTTTTGGCTCACCTCATTCTGTCAGATCCTCTTTCATTTTTATTTTTATCTGTTTATCCCAACATCACAAGTTGAATACATTTTGTTTCTTACTAATAAATGTACATCTTCCCTCCCTCTAAAGTAAATTTTCCTTCAGACCTACCTTGTTTAAACCATACTTGATGTATTTAAATCTGGTAGATAGTTTTTTTAATGCTGTACTTAATATTTAACACTGGTGAACTTTGGACATGCCATTTGACCTCTCTGGCCTCAGGATTCTCACTTGTAATACATGGTTGATGACGTCTTTCCTGCCAAAATACTGAGAATGTTAACAGCAATTGATGCTTCATTTCAATGTTTTCAGGTAACTTTCACATCTGTCATCTAATGTTCAAAACAATTGTTTGTGGCAGATAAAAACCCCTAATTAAACTTAAGGAAATAATGGCTTAGAGAGATTTAGAAACTTAAAAAATGTCATCAGTTATTCACTCAACAAGCAGGTACTTCATGCATATTAATATATAAGGAGCTGTCCAAGGTGTCAGTGTTAAAAAAGTATGACAGAGTCTCTCTTATTGCCATGTTTGCCTGTGTTAAAGGGCAGCAGAATAAGTAAGACAGATTCTAATATAACATAAAAAGCATCCATCAACCTGCCTTACAAGAATTTTACAATGATATGAGATATTATAAGGCTCTTGCACCAATGAAGTAGGAAATATTCAAAAAACATCAACCAGTACAAGTATCATTTGGGCGATGGTATTTGAGGTAAGCATAATTATATCAATCGCCATTTACAGTGTGCCTACTATGTTGTATTAGTATTTCAAAATATATTTTTAGTTAGAGTCCTTTCCTTATAAACAATAGACACAGAAAAGCTAGTTTCTGCAGGGAAGAGAATGTATCATAAAGGATACAGAACTATCTCACAGCACCAGCTCAAGGGCAGGCAGGCAGCCAAGATGTACAAAAGAAGCAGAACCAGAAGAGGGGAGAGTCAGAAGGGGTCCAGGGGCTTTCCTCTCTCCATCTCAACTCCTCTCGCCTCATCTGTGCCATTGTTTTATTTTTTCTGCACATCAACTTTCTCCACTATTGCCTCCAATCTCTGGAAAACGTCCACATCTCTAGTTCTCTAATTTTAGTTTTGGCTTTTGTTTCTGCTGTTGTGTTTATAGATATAGATATACCCTATATTCAAAAATGAGTCTAGAAAGAATTGGCATCTCTTAGGCTTAATTCCAAACTCCTGATGAATAGCTCCTGATTGGCCCAGTTTGGGGTTTACCCAACAGTGATCTGAGTACAAAAATGACTACTGAAAATGGACATCCCTGAAAATATTTCATCAAGAGACAAGAGGGATAATTTGCAAAATAGAAGGAGGTGTTACTGTGTCCTGAGTGTGCACCTTGAAAAGGTATATGACATGTCCAGATGTCACAAGACCCCTGAAAGGCAGCAAAGTAGAAATCACTTCCCCTTTCACAGATGTGTATAATGAGAGTCTTGATTTCATTCTTTAAACTAACACTCCCTGAATGCTGACTAAATGCCAGATATAGAGCTAAGGGGCAGAAAATGACAATTTTTAACTTGTAAAGATTTTTTTTCTACCAGAGATTATAGTCATCAGGTAAATCATCACACAACAAATGTGTTATCTTAGTTTTTACAAGGGCTACATATATGATCAGGGTCTATGAAAACATATAAGAGGGGGAATGGATCTACCCAGAGTTTGCTAAAATTCATGTCCGTTGAGTCAATGATGCGATCTAACTGTCTCATCCTCTGCTGCCCCTTCTCTTTTTCCCTTCAATATTTCCCATCATCAGGGTCTTTTCCAGTGAATCAGCTCTTCACGTCAGGTGACCAAAGTATTGGAGCTTCAGCTTCAGCATCAGTCCTTCCAATGAATAGACAGAGTTGATCTCCTTTAGGATTGACTGGTTTGATCTCCTTGTAGTCTAGGGACTCTCAAGAGTCTTCTCCAACACCACAGTTCAAAAGCATCAATTCCTTGGCACTCAGCCTTCTTCATGGTGCAGCTTTCACATCTGTACATGACTACTGGAAAAACCATAGCTTAGACTATACAAACTTTGCTATCAAAGTGATGTCTCTGCTTTTCAGTATGCTATCTAGGTTCATTATAGCTCTCCTTTCAATGAGCAAGCATCAAAAAACAGGTAGCAATTAATTAATAAATGAGGGATAGGTCCACCAGCTTTCCAGACAGATGGGACATCATGAGAAGTCAGAAAAAGCAACATGGCCAGTGTAGACACAGTCCTAAAGAGAAGATGCAGAGAAAGACATACAATTAGAAAGGGCTAGAATAAGAATGACTTAAATACATTGTTCTTAAAATTCAATGAATATCCACCTTTAAAATATTTAAATTGAAAGAGTGACATGATCAGGTTTTGTGTTTTGTAAAGTCACTTGCACCATAGTGTGGAAAAATGGATTGAAGGAGGGCAAGTGTGATGTAGGAAAATAATTTAGAGGCTATTTCAGCATCTCAGAAAAAAAGAGGATGGGATCTGGGATAATGAGAATGAATAATAAGGAGACAGAATAGCACAAACTCTCTTCTTTAGTCTTATTTGATTTTGTGTAAGTAGCTCATTATAATAGGCCAGAGAAAAGCAACTGAGATAGAAGAGCAAAGGTTGAGCTGAAACTTAAATCTAGGCTGCCTGACTACAAGTTTTATCCCATCCTATGGACCAGGATAGGTCTGAGATAATGTCTATTTTATTATTTATGATCATATAAAGAACATGGAGCTGGTGAAAAGGCAAATAATTTGCATTACAGTGTTTAATAGTAGTGAATAAAAAAATGAAATAAAACATATCTCCTGGGACAGAAAATGTTGAAATCAAATGCAGAAGACTAAATATTTTGCATTCCCTCAATATTCTCTTTGTAGCTATTTTATTTACTTTACCATGAAACATTATGTGTACACACACAGATTCCTTATAAAAGAGATACCACTTTTTTTTTTTTAACTTAAAAAACAGCTTTCTCTTCCAGCTTTTAAAATAAGGGTGTATGTGAAAGACTGAGAAAATAATTATTTGCCAACCTAGAGGAAATTCAGGAGCAGGCAAATGCAGGACCGCGTACCACATATTTTATTTTGCAGCTGTAGCCAAGGTTTTCATCTCTGCAGGAACTGCTCAGAAAATCTGAACTCTAACGAAAGCTATCCTACTTCTGAACCCACGATCAGAGGAAAGTTGGTGAAGATGAAGCTGTAGCCCCAAGGGACAAAGAAATAGAAACCCCGAATTTTCCCAAATGCTCATCCTCATTTAGAAGGTGGTACTTCTAAATGAGGTACTTCTAAATGGCACTTCTTCATTACGTGACCTTGGGTAAATTACCTCAGCTCTTGGCACCTTAGTTTTATCAGTACTTTCCTTATAAGGCTGTGGTTAGAAATATAATGGGTGCCAAATAAATGAATATTGAAATGGGGAGAAAATATGCTTTTTAAGTTCCTGAATATATTAGAGTTCAGAAAAGGATGGAGTGAATTATGGCACCTTAGAAATAAGTTATTTGCCTCTAAGATGAATTCATAGGTCACATATAACTCTTACTCCTTGCATTATACTGCATATTGAATACAACATACCGTATTGTTGTTTTAGTCACTAAATTATGTTCAACTTTCATGACCCTATGAACCTTAGCCTGTCAGGCTCCTTTGTCCATGGGATTTTCCAGGCAAGAATACTAGAGTGGGTTGCCATTTCCTTCTCCAGGGAATCTTCCTCAACCAGATACTGAACCCATGTCTCCTGCATTGAAAGGTGGATTCTTTACTGCTGAGCCACCAGGGAAGCCCTATAACACATCATAACTCCAAGAAAAAATGATTAAGATATGGTCACTAGTTCCTTCTTCACATTGTCTCTTGACCAATTTCAGTTAGATATCCATCTTATTGAATGGATATCTTTCAATAAGATAGGTCCTACCAGTCTCACCAGTAACTGCACGTTCTAAACCCAGAGGTCCCTCTTTGGTCCTATTTTGAGTTGATCTATCAGCAACACTTAACCCAGGTCATTCCTCTCTGTTCCAAGGAACATCCCATTCACTGCTTCTTCTCAAGACACCATTCTTTCTTCTCTTTTTCATTTACTTCCTTCTTTGCTGGCTCATCATAATGCTCCAGTTCTCTAAAAGTTGGGATGTTTTAGAGTTCTTTCTCAGGTTTCTCATACTTTCTATCCATGATTACCCCTCAGTTCAGTTCAGTTCAGTCACTCAGTCTTGTCGAACTCTTTGCTACCCCATGGATTGCAGCACGCCAGGCCTCCCTGTCCACCAACAACTCCCAGAGGTTACTCAAACTCATGTGCATTGAGTGGGTGATGCCCCTAACCATCTTATCCTCTGTCGTCCCCTTCTCCTTCTGCCTTCAATCTTTCCCAGCATCAAAGTCTTTCAAATGAGTCAGCTCTTCACATCAGGTGGCCAAGTATTGGAGTTCCAGCTTCAGCCTCAGTCCTTCCAATGAACATTCAGGACTGATTTCCTTGGGATGGACTGGTTGGATCTCCTTGCAGTCCAAGGGACTCTCAAGAGTCTTCTCCAACACCACAGTTCAAAATTATCAATTCTTTGGCGCTCAGCTTTCTTCACAGTCCAACTCTCACATCCATACATGACCTCTGGAAAAACCATAGCTTTGACTAGATGGACCTTTGTGAGCAAAGTAATGTCTCTGCTTTTTAATAAGCTGTCTTCATAACTTTTCTCCCAAGGAGCAAGTGCCTTTTAATTTCATGGCTGCAGTCACTATCTGCAGTGACTTTGGAGCCCCCAAAAATAAAGTCTGACACTGTTTCCACTGTTTCCCCATCTATTTGTCATGAAGTGATGGGACCAGATGCCAGAATCTTAGTTTTCTGAATGTTGAGCTTTAAGCCGACTTTTTCACTTCTTTCTTTCACTTTCATCAAGAGGCTTTTCAGTTCCTCTTCACTTTCTACCATAAGGGTGGTGTCATCTGCATATCTGAGGTTATTGGTATTTCTCTCAGAAACTTTGATTCCAGCTTGCGCTTCATCCAGCCCAGTGTGTATCATGATATACTCTGCATATAAGTTAAATAAGCAGAGTAACAATATACAGCCTTCATGTACTCCTTTCCCAATTTTTCTGGCCCATTTCTTCCAGCTCTTTTGAACAAAATTGTTTTTATTAGTCCCTGTGTCTTCTTTTGGCCTCCCTGAACCGCAGGGCCTGATGCCAGCTCTGGCCTTCTGCAGGAACTTAGAAGCTGAGTGTCACCCGCGGTTCTCTTTCTTTAGAGCACATCAAAAACACTGAACGAGCTTGTTACAATACAGATGGCTGGGCACTACTCTCAGAGTTCCTGATTTAATAGATATTGGTAAAGGGCCTGGGAATATGTATTTCAAAAAGTTCCCACGTGATGCTGCTGCTGGTGGTCTGGAGATTACACTTTGAGAGTTTGTTGTAGAGATCTCCTGCAAAGTCTTCCCTCTCACTATCTTCCAGGCACTTTCTCAACCCCAGACTGGCTGGCTGTGTACCTATCTCCTTGCCCACAGACCCCATCCTTTCATTGTCTCTGCATTCTAACCATTTTACCATCAGTAAAAGCATCCCCAAATGAGTTAATGGTTTGTCGGCTGAGTGAGCCTTGCACTTAAGTGGGAAATGGGCTGATTAAAGTCAAGGACGCAGTCTGGTTAATCACACCCTACAGAGCTATCCAGCCTCGCCTGTCTCAGCCTGTGACACCCTGACCTTCACAGAACCTCCCTTCTCTCTTCTGCAGCCATGCTTAGACTATCTCGTGCTACCAAATCCGCAGACTGCCTGCAGAGTGTTAATTCTTCTCTTGGAATGAAAAAGGCCCTTGATTGGTAAGAGAACTGCTAACCCCACACAAATTCTGCCAATGATGTTTGTGAAATATTTCACTTGAACTAAAAGATTTTCTCCAGGCCAGTAATTAGCGTCATTAACATTTAGATAAGTTGGCTGTTGTTAGCTCAGTGTCACTATGCGTTCCATGTTCCATTCTCTCATAATAGAGTAACAGAGTGGGGATGGAGGAATCTCAACGCAAATGTTCTTGCTGGCAAAGCCGACCACTTCATTTCAGATGGGTTCATATTCAGTGCAGCCAGTGTCAGCCAGACTCACCCTGGCTCCTTCCTGTCCTCTGCATTCTTCTCCTGGTCCCTTGACGCCTCACCATCCCTACTTAAAAGAAGGTTCCATCCTGCCGCTGCCTTTGAGCAAGAATGACTTCTCTGGGACTTCCAACCTGCCTGGTTATCTTCTGTGGCTCCCCGAATCCTCACCCTGGTTCCATCTGCTGTGACCAGATCTGCAGTCAGGGGCAGTAGAGTCAAGCTCCGGGCACTCACTTTGATCTCCAAGCATGACCAACCTCAACCTCACCCACATTTCTCCAACACTGGAATCTGAATACTGTGTTCAGTATACAGTATACTTAGCATTTTTCCCCTAAGTACTTAACAGTGTGTCTTTATTGGAAAGCCTAATCCAGTGGGATGCAATGGGCTTTGGAGTGAGACAAAATGAGTTCCACTGTTATATACATCAGGGACAGCAGGCTGAGAAAGTGCAGAGGTGGATTTGAGCTTGCAGAGTGGTGATGGCTGTGCAGAAGTCATCAGAGGCCAGCTGGTGATACCAGGAGCAGGCAAACCCTTCTGAGGTGCTAGTTCTTGTGGGCCTGCCACTTTACAGATGTGACTGGCACATAGGCCCACCTGCCTGTGAGTGTAAAGGGCTGTCCCATTAATTTCTAATTGCCCACACAAGAATGAGTGACTTCACAGCCCAACCCCAAGTAATTTTATCCATGTTTAATTTTCAGTGTTTTGTTTTTTTTTTTTTACTTTTTGGTTTGTATTTTGATAGTATTCAAATCTATAAAAAAAATGAAAAAAATAGTACTTTTGTTTTTACTTAAGTTTCACTCATTATAAACATTTTGACATACTTGCTTTAAACATTCTTCTCTCTTATTTCTCTTTCTATCCACACACAACACACATATACACAAACAATTTTTTTTTTTTTTCCTGAACAATCTGAAGGAAGTTGTAGAGTTCAGATCAGGTCAAGCTCCTTCTCTGTTCACAAGCCTTTACTGACTACTGAAGCCAACCACTGGCTAAACATAAGATCGTTTCCACAGCTCTGTGTGAAAGTGTTTTCCTGGACCATGCACTCCATGGGAGGAGGCTGGAAACTGCTTCTTGAAGTTTGGGAGTTTTGTCTCTAGGCCTCTCTGACCTTTCCACCACTCCTCCTACAAGTTAGGAAGAACTCACAAAAGTCATGTCTGCTGGGATAGGCAGGTGACCAAATAATCCGTCACCCACACCAGGACACTTACACTGTATATTCAGCAAGGTCATTCCTGGTGAATGGAGGCGTAAGTTCACTCTCAGGCACTTTTTGTGCCCACCAAGCAGTAAGGTCAGGAGCCAGGAGATGTGTGGGCTCAAGGTCCGGCTGTTGATCAGTTTGCGGCCCTGAGGACACTTTTCACTCAGGGCTTGTTTCTCTGGGCTTCACAATGACAAAACAAAGCAAAAACAGACTTGTTAATACATTTTGAACACTCTGAAATACTAAACAAATGTTAAGGAGCCTTTCCTACGGAAATTCATGCATGAGTCAGCCAAGCAGCCTGACTCTATTTTAGTTCAATATATTACATTGGGTTGACCAGAAAGTTCATTCAGATTTTTCCGTAAAAGCATAAAGAAAAACCAGAACAAAGTTTCTGGCCAGCCCAGTATAATGTCAAGCACGGTGGCCAGGCCTTCGCCATTTTCAGGGCACCTACCTGTCCTTTCCTGAAAGGTGGAATGTTACCTGCATCATGAGATGTTGAGAACTACTGTGGATGGCCTGAGGCCTTGTGTTCGAAAAGAGAGCAGATCCTGCCCCAGATGACCAGAATTGTCCACCACCTTTGCCGGTGACCTGGGATATGACTTTGTCCTTGGGTAACTTAGGTTGTCTCTGATCCTCCCTGTTCTTATCTGTATAAGGAACCAAAACAAACAAACAAACAATTTCACAATATGGAAAATTTAAACCACTGTGAAAATGTAGGACACCTGTTTCTATTCCTTATTGTTCCTATCTAGCATCCATTTATCCCTACGTTGATTTATTTACACTTATCGATTGTTCATCGGCTAGAGAGGCGATTCTGCCAATGTACCAGGCTTACAGAAATAGCAAAGGGCATAATCCCTGACCTCAAGTAATTGACAGTCTCAGATAAGACATAGAAAACTGTGAGCACAGAGACAGGGCCGACTAGGGCAACGTGAAGAAAGTGAAAGCGTTAGTGAGGCAGTTAATAAATGCTTTCTTGAGAGTTGAGTAGAAATTATCCAGACAGTTAAGGGTGAAATACATTCCAGACAGGAGGAAGAGTTGTGTGTTTACAACAAATCTTACTTTTGTTTCACTTCGTTTAAAGCAAAGAGCTGACTCATTAGAAAAGACCCTGATGCTGGGAAAGATTGAAGGTAAGAGGAGAAGGGGGCAACAAAGGATAAGATGATTGGATGGCAACACCAACCAAATGGACATGGATTTGAGCAAACTCAGAGAGATGGTGAAGGACAGGGAAGCCTGGCTTGCTGCAGTTCATGGGGTCACAAAGAATCGGACATGACTTAGCGACTGAACAACAACAAAAACACAGAGACGTATAAAGCTTATTGCCTGCTTTAAATAAAACTCCAGAAACATAGAGCTTTCATTCCTTTCATTTTGTCTATAACACAGTCTATTTAGTTCACTTGCCAACTGACAGAAGTGAAATTTAGGAAATTGCACCAGCATCCTGAAGGTCACACAGGTTGTTAGTAGCAAAACTTACCTCTACTAACACCCGATCCACCCCTCCCTGCCTCACATCAGGCTGCCTCTCTGACCCAGGGGCCAGGTGACAATTCAGCATTCCTGCTAACACTGACACCTTTGACAACACCAAACACAAATGATCAACCAACACTCTCAGCTGGATCCAGGTCATTTGTCAATAGGATCTGTGTAGTGAATGTTTGCTATGAAGAAGAATTTTAAAAATTAGATCTGGGAGTTCCTGGCATAGTCCCACCTGGCACCCACACTCACTCAGCTTCCCAGAACTCTTAGGCTTAAAGAAAACTTAATTAAAATCAAGTCAATGGAAAGCTCTCTGAGAAACCAACAAGAGAACACAGAAATAAACTAGGCTTTTTCTTTCTCTCCCTTTTTGCTAGCCTGTCAGTCTCAACCCAACACTTGAATCATCTACATCAAATACATGTGTATGTATAGATATATAGATACAGATATGAGTCTGAGAAAGATATCACAAAATCTCATTCAACTATCATGAAAAGCTAGAAGGAATTTCAAAAGGTAACAGACAAAGATCAGCTTTAACATTATGCAGAAATCTATGAGCTGCTTTCTTCAAGCAAAAAGAGAGTTTTCTGGAATTCCCTGGTGGTTCAGTGTAGCACTCCACGTTGTCACTGCTGAGTGCTTGAGTTCAATCCCTATTTGGGGAACTAAAATTCCACAAGCCATGTGATGATACCAACAAATAAATGAGCAACAAGGATATATACTTTTTTTTTTAGTTTTTTATTTTTTAAATTTTAAAATCTTTAATTCTTACGTGCATTCCCAAACATGAACCCCCCTCCCACCTCCCTCCCCATAACATCTCTCTGGGTCATCCCCATGCACCAGCCCCAAGCATGCTGTATCCTGCGTCAGACATAGACTGGCGATTCAATTCTTACATGATAGTACACATGTTAGAATGCCTTTCTCCCAAATCATCCCACCCTCTCCCTCTCCCTCTGAGTCCAAAAGTCCGTTATACCCATCTGTGTCTTTTTTCCTGTCTTGCATACAGGGTCGTCATTGCCATCTTCCTAAATTCCATATATATGTGTTAGTATACTGTATTGGTGTTTTTCTTTCTGGCTTACTTCACTCTGTATAATCGGCTCCAGTTTCATCCATCTCATCAGAACTGATTCAAATGAATTCTTTTTAACGGCTGAGTAATACTCCATTGTGTATATGTACCACAGCTTTCTTATCCATTCATCTGCTGATGGACATCTAGGTTGTTTCCATGTCCTGGCTATTATAAACAGTGCTGCGATGAACATTGGGGTACATGTGTCTCTTTCCATTCTGGTTTCCTCGGTGTGTATGCCCAGCAGTGGGATTGCTGGGTCATAAGGCAGTTCTATTTGCAATTTTTTAAGGAATCTCCACACTGTTCTCCATAGTGGCTGTACTAGTTTGCATTCCCACCAACAGTGTAGGAGGGTTCCCTTTTCTATACTTTTTTTAAAAAAGAGTTTAAGCATCAACTTAAATATTTGCAGTAATGGAACAGTTTATATATATGTGTGTGTATGTATATACAGAGAGACATATATTTATCCATAAGTGTGTGTGTGTGTGTGTATATATATATATATATATATATATATATATATAATTCCTTTATTTTCTGACTGTGTATAAAAAAGCCAAGGTGAGTGATATTTTGAAAACTTAAAATTTTGTGTAATTATTTTGACACCACAGGAGAAGGTGGGTGGAATTATTGTTAGACATGAAATTAAAAGCTTAGATGTGAGGTCCTATAACAGAGATAACAAATTGTATGTGATGAGGCAGTGGAAGTGCCCAGCAGGAATTTTGAGCTCATATTGGTCTACATTTACTAATTTTCTATATTGATTGCTAAAACATTCTCTTAGCCTCACTTTCCTCATCAGTAAAACAGAGATAATGCCTGTTTCTCCTATTTTCTAAGTGATTATAAAAAGTCACAATCTAGTGTATGTTTTAAAATCTGATATCAAAACGCCAGAGCTGATGGTGATATCTGCCATCTGGGCTGGGAGGAGGGTGGGCAGACTGTCATGAGATTATTCCAGACTGGCCAAGAAGCTACCTCTGAGAATATGACGTGGGCAGAATTGAAGTAGTCAGCCGTGGATAGGACCGAGGATGCTCTAGGCAAGAAGATCAGCAAGCACAAAGGTCTACGAGACACTTAGGAGCAAGGCGATAATGGAAAGCCAAAGGCTTGCCACTGGCAGAATGAGAGCACTGTGATGAGACAGGAAAGTAGCTACAGGTGAAGTCGTGGAGGCCCCCAGAGCCATTTGTGAATGAGGGGACTTACTCTAAGGGAATGGGGACCCACAGAGGGGTTGAACCCAACGTGTTTACTTCAGATGTGACCTTGAACAAAACTGGAAGCACAGAGATGGGTCCTACTTCTCCAAGAGTGCTCCTTCTATAAACTGGACATACTAATGCCTATCCTGCAAGCTTACGTTGACAATCTTATTCCCTCTTCTGTACAATGTCTCTAGTATTTGACCCCTGGTGAGGTGCCCTCTCTATTATTGACTGTCATTGCTGCTGTGGTTAACACTGTCACATTATCGGTATTATTATCTGATCTATGTTAGCTCCAGGATAAATATTTGTAAGGAAGAGGGGTTGCAGAAGAGACAAGGTCAATATGGCACAAGAGCAGCTCTAGAATCGCAAAGTAATATTTTATTTCCATAAATCAAATCAATAGCCTTATTGTGTCCACATAGTTCCTTTTCCTTGTAGTCACACATCTACCATAGCGTCTGACTTCCAGCTCTTGTTTAAGCTTGTGATGAATGGTGCCTGGCTTCTGAGTAGCTCACTGCTTGGGTCTCCAGGCCAATGAATTCAATGGTCAGGCAGGGAGCCTGCGTTAGCTGAAGGTGTGGCAAGCACCCAGATGGCAATCCAGGAGGTCAGGCAACGCTTCTGGGAGCTGCCAGGACTGATAACTGGTCTTGGATGTGGATAGCAGGTATTTTGATTCATCTCTCTTGAAAATAACAGTAATAGAACCAAGCACATTTACTGCAGCTGCTCTCTCACTGTGGTTTGTACGGAGGATGCCCAGCAAGCCTTGGTTTGGCTTAAGTAGGAAAACCAGAGAAATGACCTGGAGGTGCTCCAGGGTTGATAACTACTCAAACGTGCTTTGCAGATCTCATGCTTGCCTTCCTCTTACTCTCAGAACAAGAGTGGCATTCTTATAATGTAGGCATAGCCATCTTGGCTAATAATCCTATAGTCTGCCTGTCTTTCCTCTTCCTCAACTTTCCTTTCTCTCTTCCTCCACTTCTACCTCTTTTTCCTCTGTCTCTCCTCCTTTCCCATCACTGTATATTTTTCCTTTGTCTCTTCTTTCCTTTTCTCTCCTTCTTTGTTTTTCTTTCAGTGTGGATGTTGAATATCTGTTGGTTCCAACTAAGACCCAGAGACTTTTCTGGGCATTAGTGATCCAAACACAAATATCACTGGATAACTATGGATGCAACATCCTGTGATACGTGGATTTGTAGAACCACAAAGGAAGATGGGTTGATCTTAATTGGGACATCAGAAAAGCTTTACTCTTGGATTCATTCTGGCAGATAAGTAGAATGACAGGGAATGAGACATAAGCAAAAGAGATTTTAAGCCAAGGGAAAAGCAAGTGCAAAGGCAAGAAAGTGTGAAATGCTAGAAAGCATTGCAGTAAGGCTGCAAAGAGGAGGTCAGGGGGCTTTTCAAGCCATGCTAAGGGGATGAACTTTACAAAGGAGGAGCAGAGAGCCACTAAAGAATATTAAGTGTGAATGGATGATAGCATCAAATCTATGTGTTAGAAAGCTCGCTTTATGGTGTGTGGAGCAGGAAATGAAACAGACCAATTAGGCTTCTATCAGAGTTTTCGGAATGGGAGTTGATAAATGTCTAAATCAAGCCAGTGACAGAATAGATGGAGGAACGAAGATGAAGAGGTGAAATATATTAAGGTGGCAGAAACTTTAAGATAATATCTGCTTAGGCAGAAGGAGCAGTGCAGTATGATTACAAACTTTCTAAGCCTATGATTGGATGGACAATAATCTAAGCCTATAATTTGACATCCACTAAAATGGGGATGAGGAGTGAGAATATTCTGTACAGAGAAGAGTAGACATTTGGGGTTTGAAGTATCTGTGGGACTTCAGTAAATGTATAACTATATTGAACTGAGACTCTAGAAGTCTCTATTACTGAACTACTGATGGAGAGATTGCATTTAGTTGCATTAATTTGGAAAATGTATGTAAATCTCCTAGCAGTCTCTAGCACATAAACTCCTCTAAAATATTAGTTATCCCTGTCTTGTTCTTTTACATGCTCAGAGTGCTCTGCACTTTTTAAGTGTCTTCTGGGGCTGCACTTAACCCCTAAGAACTTTGACAGACAGGCAGTAGACTGCCTCCTAGGAATGAAACCATGAGACCAACCACTCATAGTTCAGAGTAGAGATAAGCAGAGATAAGCACTTGCTTGTTTCCATGGCTGCCTGATGAAAGGCCATCATATCCAAAGGGCACCTCATCACATGTTTTTCTATATCTGTAAACAGGCTTTGTTCCAGTCATCCCTTCTGCCATTAATTCTAGAAGCAAGGTGAAAACTAGAGCCACAAAGGAGAAGAGATGGAGGCTGGTGGGGAGGAGGACTAGAGACCTTTCTAGTCCTAGATACCACTCCTCATGGTGTCAAAAGGAGAAAGAGTTGGAGGTTCTCCGGGTGAATGAGATATACTGCCCACCTTCCTCAAAGAGTTCTGACCAAAGGGGAGGCTAGAAAGGGAAAACAGCAAAGAAAGCCCAGAGAGGTGGTAGGAGAATAGAGGATGTGTCTTCTGCTCCGTTTGGATGGTCTGGGGGTGGGACAGGGCTGGAGAGCAGCAAGCAGATGAGAAGCATCCAGAGAAAAGTCTCCGCATAAATTGCAAGAGCCCTAGGGGTTTCCAAATGGGCAGGGACCACCAGAGGTGCTGACCGCATGGTGGACCCTCACAAGTCTGAGTCTACTCATTCTGGGGTACCTCAAGATAAGAGACGATGCAATAGTCTAGCATGACAGATTTCAATAGTAGGTGCCAACATCGTGCTTAAAATGAAGACATGCCTATAGACACACTTCTTTTAAAACTGGGATATAGTAGCTTTACAATGTTGTCTTAGTTTCTGCTGTACAACAAAGTGAATCAGCTATAGGCATACATATATCTCCTCCTTAGACCTCCAACGGCCCCCATCCTACCCATCTAGGTCATCACAGAGCGTACAGCTGAGCTTCCTATAGCAGCTGTACTATACAGCAGCTTCCCATTAGCTGTCTGTTTCACCTGTGGTGGTGTATATATGTCATGGAGGTTCCTTAAAAAAATAAAAATATAACTACCACATGACCCAGCACTCTCACTCCTGGACATAGACCCTGAGAACATCATAATTCAAAAAGAAAACACATGCATCCCAGTATTCATTGCATATTATTTACAATAGCCAGGAAGGACATGGAAGCAGCTAAAATATCCATTGACAGAGGAATGGATAAAGAAGCTGTGAGATATAAATATATATGTATAATGTGTGTATATATATATAAATAATATATATATGACATATATATATAATGAAATATTACTCAGCTATAAAAGGAATGAAATTCAATCATCTGTAGAGATAAATGTTTTCTTTTAACTTTAAAGACAAAATTCCAAAGCAAAACAGATGCATAAAGACCAAACCAACCACACTAGTAAGAAACCAGTGAGGACATAGTGCCAGCCAGAATGCCTCTTTTGATTGACATTAGGTGAGTTTCTCTCACACCAAAATGCCATGCCAGGGAGAGGAAGAGAGGAGATCCTTTGGAGGAAAAAAAAAACAACTGTCCAATTGGATTGTTTGAATTTCATCCTTTTACCTCTCCAAAGAGAGTAAGTTAGTGGGGAAAACAAAACAAAACAAAACAAACCCCGTTATCTCAAAGAAGAAAGTAGTGATTATTGGTCTCACCTTTTCACCCCCTCCACTTCTGAGAATAAAAGCTTGTAAGAATATTTTGATCACTTATAGAAAAAAAAAATTATAGCTCCATTCTTTTGCACACCTAGGGAATAATGGGTAAATTTTAGGCCCCACTGCACAATCATATAATCATTAAATTGTAGTAATAATGAGAGATTATTAGCTCTGGGAGTACAGCAAAACAACATTTTAAGTTGCAAACATGCTGGGCCACTCTGAGCAGTGATCTGAAAAGCAGTTTGATTCCTGGTGTGGAGATGGATGCATAGCAATGTGGCCTCTGAACTTCATGTACTTCCCTGGCAAGACCACCCTTACTGAGAACATGCTGAAGCAGGCTGTTTCCTGGTGTTCCCCAGCATCCAGTTCCTCTCACTCACTCCAGATTTTATGCTCACAAACCCACCTTCTAGATTATCTCTAGGCTCATCATGTTTGATGTTAGGAAGTCATGTTCCAGTCACAGGAAGTTCAGATCACAGCAATGTAATCATTCATAGTAAACTAGGGAGGGACTTTGCTGGTGGCTCAGCAGTAAAGAATCTGCCTGCAATGCTGGAGACATCAGTTTGATCCCTGGGTTGGGAAGATCCCTTGGTGAAGGGAATGGAAACCCACTTCAGTATTCTTGCCTGGAAAATCCCATGAACAGAGGAGCCTGGAGGGCTACAGTCCATGGGGTCACAAAGAGTTGGACACGACTGAAGTGACTTAGCACAGTACACATGGAAGTGGTCCCTGATAATGATTTTGTTTCCTGTGTAGCTTGATTCCAGGGAGAGACTTTGATGATGACTCCAGTGCAAATGTCCTAATCTCAGAGCATTACCTCCCCAACTCCTCTCCATTCCCACAGCTATGGCACTAGTCCATGCTACCCGCCAACCTTGCCTAGAGAGCTGCAAGGCCTCCTGCCCCATGGTCCTGCTGAGCCAAGCTGAAATTTTTAAGCTTGACTCAGATCATGTTACCCTCCTGCTCAAAATGCCCCTAAAATGGTTCACACTCAAAATAAATTCACAGCCCACAAGGACCTTTAGGTTTGGCCCCTGTCCATCCCCATATCCTTCCCTCTGCCTTTTCGGTCACCCTCATCCTCTGCTATATCATCTGCACCATGTCACCCCTGCACCTGGCTCCTCGTGGCCTCAGAGACTTGGCCTTTCCCGAATGTTCTCCCTTGTCCTTCATTCAGGTGTTTCCCCCAGTGTCGTCACGTCTTTGTTTTCTAATAAGGCTCTGCTTCCCTGATACTTTGGAACACAATATCCTGTTTTCTTCTTCTTCAAAGCACTTATCACTGGCTTCCCAGTCAGCCTAGTGGTAAAGAACCCACTTGCCAATGCAGGAGCCACAGGAGATGGAGTTTCAATCCCTGAATCGGGAAGATCCCCTGGAGGATGAAATGACAACCCACTGCAGTATTCTTGCTGGGATACTCCCATGGACAGAGGAGCCTCGTAGGCTACTGTCCGTGGGGTCACAAAGAGTTGGACGTGACTGAACACACACATCACATACACATATAGTACATACTTTATGCTTTTACCCTTTCACTATGGTTTAAAACTAGCATAGCTTACAGTTTGCCACTGTGTCCCTAATTCTTGAAACAGAGCTTTGCACCTAAAGAGGATTCTGTGCATGTTTATTTAATGTTGAATCATTGAAGAAATTAACTTTCTGATTTCAACATTGACTGTACATTCTGTGCATATTAGTTGCATTTCTGTCAACCCAGGGTACTGTAAGGAGACTGTATTTAGGTACCTTAAGCCTGTAGTGAGATTTTGGAATCTACCTAATAGAAAATAGTGGCTTTTCCCTCTAGCCCTGGAGTCAAGATGGGTTTGAATTCCATGACTTCCTAGGTGTGTGACTATGCACAATGCATGCTAACTCTCTGAGCTTGTGAAATTTTGTTTCCCCGTTTGTAAAATGAAACAGTAACAGTCCCTACGTCACAGGACTCATGTGAACATGCATAGGATAATTACCTGGGGCGAGGGGGTAGGAATGGGAACAGGGAAGGGAGAAATTGGGAGACTGGGATTGACATATTCACAATACTATGTGTAAAATATATAACTCATAAGGACCTACTGTAAAGCAGAGGAAACTCTACTCAGTACTCTGCAATGACCTATATGGGAAAAGAATCTATAAAATCTATAACATTCTCTTTGCTATATAGCAGAAACTAACACAACTTTGTAAATCAGCTATACTCCAATGAAAATAAAATTATAATACATATGAAAAATAATACATGTGAAGGCCTAGCCCAGCACCTGGCACAGAGTAATAGTGGAGATATAGATACAGATTCTTTTTTTTTTAATCACATGGCCTCTTTTGAGGATACTGCTACCACCTCCTTCTCGGCACCATTTCTTATTCACACTCACAGTTCTATAGTCATTGGATATTTGCCTAGGATGCCTACCAGACAGAGAATTTCTTTGTAAGAAGACAACTTACTAAGCACCAAGCAGTGTGTTTCTTGTCCACCATACATGCTCAGAGGTAAGCTATTTAGCTGAGTTGACTTTCCTCATATGTTCAACCGTATCCTTATCCCTCTTTTGTGTATAGAGACAAAGGTGTTTAAATCTCCTCTTCTTTGTCTTTACCACTTTATCATAAAAATGATGGGTACTTAGAGAGTCAAAGCAAAGGTAGCAAGTGTATGGTATCAATGTTTGATGCAGCCTGAGCTTGAATCTCAGCTATATAATTTATGATTTGGGTGGCCTTGCACAAGATGGCCATCCTTTCTAGTTCTCTCCTTCTTCCTCTTTCAAACATGGGTGATACCAGCTACTTCTCAGAGTCGTGATAGGAATCAAAGAAAATAGAGGTGAAGAGTCTGTCAGATATTTAGAAACTAGTTTAACTTTCCTGCCACATTCAAGAATCTCAGTGAAGGTTCTGTGAATGGCAGACAAGGATGTGGTTAGGAGCACAGACTCTGAAGCTGTGTTTCTTGGCTTAATGCCTACATCCATCACTCATCAGCTGTGGAATTGCTGTGTGTGTCACTTAACCCAGAGATGCCTCAGTTTCCTCACCAGTAAAAAGAGAATAATATTTACATCACAGGATAGAGCCAACAATTAATAAATTCTAAATGCGTCCCCCACCACCCCCACACACACACACATTTTTGCATGTTACTGGTCACCATGTCCCTTTTAGTTTAAAAGCACTGTTTAAAAAATGATATTTTCCTTCATGCTGGAAACTATTCCTTCATCTTTCTCCTCTAAAACCTCCTTCCTCCCTGATCATTCAGCCTGTGTCATCACTTTAATATCTCGCTAGAAAATAAATCTTTCTTCTCGTATTCAATAGTTTTTGTTCCTTTATGAACTGTAAATTGAGGCTCCAGTCTGCATGAATGATTCTTTACTAAATAAAGCTGGATTATATTGTACTCTTAGGAGCAAAAGCTGAACTTTGGTGTCTTTTTATCAAATTGTATTTATTAAGGTCTTGTGTTGCTGGCAGTATGCTCTTCCTAAAAATATTCCAAATATAAATGCCCTCCATGTGGCTGACATGTTATCTGATCAATCAATTGGGGAAAATGAAATGCTATGTTTCTATACCTCTTCCCTAGGTCTGATTCTCCTGAAAGAACAAAACACAGCAAATCTTTTACTGTCCAATCATTCCAAGTTTTCTCTAAATTTAAGTTATTATCAAGCACTGCATATTTTCCAGTTGTGAAGAAGGTCATGGGGATTACTAATTCCTTTTCAAAATGAGGTTGCAATATCAACATCGCCCATCATTCTTCTATTAAGTCTATGTTAAATGATTTTCAAAATATATCGCTGTTAATTAAGCCTCTTGCAGACCTTGATTCTCATAAAACACCAGCACAACAAAACAAAAAACCTATGTCTAGCTTATCTCTGAATGAGGAATTGCAAACAGTTATCTTTTTCTTCACAGTTTGTGTCTCTCTCTCTTTCCATTTGCCAAGTGGTGTCGAGGGAATGATACAGCCTTGGGGGTCATGGAGTTCTGGCTGTGAATACTGACTCACTACTCAAGTGAGCCACGTTGGGTACTTACTTGATTGCCCTAAGCCTTACTTTCTCCATCTGGAAAATGAATAAATGATTCCTCGCTTTGTAAGGTTGCTGCAAAGACTAAAGCTTATGGAGTATCTAAAGTACCTCGCTCCATGCTGTGCTGTGCTAAGTCGCTTCAGTCTTGTCTGACTCCTCATGACTCTATGGACTGTAGCCCACCAGGCTCGTCTATCCATGGGATTCTCCAGGCAAGGATACTGAAGTGGGTAGCCATGACCACCTCCAGGGAATCTTCCTGACCCGGGAATTGAACCCACATCTCCTACATTGCAGGAAGATTTTTTACCACTGAGCCACAGGGGAAGCCCCTTACCTTGCTCATAGAAGACAATTAATAAATGCTAAGGTTTTTTAAAAAAATATTTGCATACATTAAATTTTACATAAAAATGTGAACGCCTACTTGCTTGCCAGAAGACCTCTCTTGTAGGAAAACAGTTACTCAATGCAGACCATGTGAAAACAATGAAACAGAATATCTATGAATGAGAAGAAAAGTATTCTACAGGAAGCATTAGGTGTCAGATACAGATCAGCTTCCAGGCAGTCAGGGCAATAGTCATGGGTCTCAGGAAATAACAGAGAGAGGGTGTAGTAACAAACAGAGAAAAGATCCTGATAAAATATTCTAGACCAAAATTAGTATTAGATCCTGAAACAGAGAGAGAGCACAGACAACCTTGGGAGTAAATGCCTGAACTACAACTTTATAAGAAACTTGAAGCGGCCTTATAACATTTGGTTTTGCCTATTTTATAGCTGAAAGTACTAAGTCTCAAGTAAGTGGCAGTGGTGGAACTTTGTCCTAGGACTGTTGTTTATTGCTTTTTTATGCCTTTTGTTTCTCTTTATCTTTTATATTATTTCCAGAAATACATATATATGTATTAAAAATATATAATTATTGATATGTACGTGCATGTATATATACAGGGCTTCCCAGGTAGCACTAGTGCTAAGAACGCACCTGCCAATGCAGGAGACATAAGAGACGTGGGCTCAATCCCTGGCTCAGGAAGATCCCTTTCAGGAGACCATGGCAACCCGCTTCAGTGTTCTTGCCTGGAAATTCCATGGACAGAGAAACCTGGTGGGTTACACAGTCCATGAGGTCACAAAGAGTCTGACACAACTGAAGTGGCTTAGTATGCATGCGTGCATGTGTGTGTGTGTATATATATTTATGTGTGTGTGTGTGTGTGTGTGTGTGTGTGTGTATATATATATATATATATGTATTAGTTTTGAGGGAACTAGGTTTTTTTTAGAGAATGATATTTAGTGTTGGTTTACCTTTCATTAAGAAACCTGATATATTGAAATATGTCATCTTGGACCAGCAATAGAATTATTTTCTAAACATCTAAATGCTAATTTTCAGTTTGGGATGAGTCATTGTTAGAAAACTTAAATATGTTATTGGATGGATTTCAGTGTATTTACTGAAATTCCTTTAAAAAAAAAAGAAAAAGAAAATGTGATTTAGATAAATGACAAAGTTTTGGCCATAGCAATCAGAGCAGAAAAAGAAATAAAAGGAATCCAAATTGGAAAAGAAGAAGTAAAATTCTCAGTTTGCAGATAACATGATCCTCTATCTAGAAAACCCTAAAGACTCCACCAGAAAATTACTAGAGCTAATCAATGAATATAATAAAGTGGCAGGATATAAAATCAACACACAGAAATCTCTTGCATTCCTATACACTAATAATGAGAAAGCAGAAAAAGAAATTAAGGAAACAATTCCATTCACCATTGCAACGAAAAGAATAAAATACTTAGGAATATATCTACCTAAGGAAACTAAAGACCTATATACAGAAAACTATAAAACACTGATGAAAGAAATCAAAGAGGACACGAATAGATGCAGAAATATACCATGTTCATGGATCAGAAGAATCAATATGGTGAAAATGAGTATACTACCCAAAGCAATCTGCAGATTCAATGCAATCCCTATCAAGCTTCCAGCGGTATTTTTCACAGAGCTAGAACAAATAATTTCACAATTTGTATGGAAATACAAAAAACCTCGAATTGCCAAAGCAATCTTGAGAAAGAAGAATGGAACTGGAGGAATCAACCTGCCTGACTTCAGGCTCTACTATAAAGCCACAGTCATCAAGACAGTATGGTACTGGCACGAAGACAGAAATATAGATCAATGGAACCAAATAGAAATCCCAGAGATATATCCACACACCTATGGACATCTTTGACAAAGGAGGCAAAAATATACAATGGATTAAAGACAATCTCTTTAATAAGTGGTGCTGGGAAAACTGGTCAACCACTTGTAAAAGAATGAAACTAGATCACTTTCTAACACCATACACAAAAATAAACTGAAAATGGGTTAAAGACCTAAACGTAAGACCAGAAACTATTAAACTCCTAGAGGAGAACATAGGCAAAACACTCCGACATAAATCACAGCAGGATCCTCTATGATCCACCTCCCAGAATACTGGAAACAAAAGCAAAAATGAACAAATGGGACCTAATTAAAATTAAAAGCTTCTGCACAACAAAGGAAACTATAAGCAAAGTGAAAAGACAGCCTTCTGAATGGGAGAAAATAATAGCAAATGAAGGAACGGACAAACAACTAATCTCAAAAATATACAAGCAACTTATGCAGCTCAATTCCAGAAAAATAAATGACCCAATCGAAAAATGGGCCAAAGAACTAAATAGACATTTCTCCAAAGAAGACATACAGATGGCTAACAAACACATGAAAAGATACTCAACATCACTCATTATCAGAGAAATGCAAATCAAAACCACAATGAGGTACCATTTCACACCAGTCAGAATGGCTGCGATCCAAAAGTCTGCAAGCAATAAATGCTGGAGAGGGTGTGGAGAAAAGGGAACCCTCCTACACTGTTGGTGGGAATGCAAACTAGTACAGCCACTACGGAGAACAGTGTGGAGATTCCTTAAAAAATTGCAAATAGAACTGCCTTATGACCCAGCAATCCCACTGCTGGGCATACACACCAAGGAAACCAGAATTGAAAGAGACACATGTACCCCAGTGTTCATCGCAGCACTGTTTACAACAACTAGGACATGGAAACAACCTAGATGTCCATCAGCAGTTGAATGGATAAGAAAGCAGTGGTACATATACACAATGGAATATTACTCGGCCATTAAAAATAATACATATGAATCAGTTCTAATGAGGTGGATGAAACTGGAGCCGATTATACAGAGTGAAGTAAGCCAGAAAGAAAAACACCAATACAGTATACTAACACATATATATGGAATTTAGAAAGATGGTAATGATAACCCTCTATGCGAGATAGCAGAAGAGACACAGATATATAGAACGGACTTTTGGACTCTGTGGGAGAGGGAGAGGGTGAGATGATTTGGGAGAATGGCATTGAAACATGTATACTATCATGTAAGAAATGAATCGCCAGTCTATGTTTGATACAGGATACAGGATGCTTGGGGCCGGTGCACGGGGAAGATCCAGAGAGATGATATGGGATAGGAGGCGGGAGGGGGATTCAGGATTGGGAACTCAGGTACACCCATGGCGGATTCATGTCAATGTATGGCAAAACCAATACAGTATTGTAAAGCAAAATAAAGTAAAAATAAAAATAAAAAAGAAAAGTAGGTCTGCAGAAATAGTTCACCTACTAGAACATGGTCATGACCATCAGGTATTAAAATAGCTATGTGCTGTGCTTAGTTGCTCAGTCATGTCTGACTCTTTGCAACCCCAGGATTGTAGCCCATCAGGCTCCTCTGTTCATGGGGTTTCTCCAGGCAAGAATACTGCAGTGGGTTACCATGCCCTCTTCCAGGAGATCTTCCTAACTGAGGGATCAAACCCAGGTCTTCCACACTGCAGGCAGGTTCTTTACTGCCTAAGCCACCAGGGAAGCCAAAGAATACTGGAGTGCATAGCCTATCCCTTCTCCAGGGGATCTTCCTGACCCAGGAATCGAATCTGGGACTACTGCATTGCAGGCAGGTTCTTTACCAGCTGAGCTACCAGGACACTACCAAGACATTAAAATAGATACAGGTTTTAACAAGCACATATTGAGTGTCCATTAAGCTACAATTATTATTATGAATCTGAGAGGAGACACAGACATGGTGAGGAATAAAACACATTGAACACTTTTGAAGACATTAGAGGATAGGTACAAAACAGTGTTGAGTTCAGTTCAGTCGCTCAGCTGTATCCAACCTGTCCGTCACCAACTCCTCGAGCTTGCTCAAACTCATGGCCATTGAGTCAGTGATGCCATCTAACCATCTTATCCTCTGTCATCCCCTTCTCCTCCTGCCTTCAATCTTTCCCAGCATCAGGATCTTTTCCAAAGAGACAGATTTTTTGGATCAGGTAGCCAAAGTATTGAAGTTTCAGCTTTAGCATAAGCCCTTCCAATGAATATTCAGGACTAATTTCCTTTAGGATGAACTGGTTGGATCTCCTTGCAGTCCAAGGGACTTTCAGGAGTCTTCTCCAATACCACAGTTCAAAAGCATCCATTCTTCGACACTCATCTTTCTTTATAGTCCGACTCTCACATCCATACATGACTACTGGAAAAACCAGTATTATTTTCTAGCTTTGACTAGTGGGACAGAAAAAAGTGATGAATGCCAAATAATCATAGTTGAAGCCATGGGATAAATTTTAGCCTGCTAATATATAGATGGTTCATGATTTGTTCAGTCAGCTGAAATAGCCATAGGGACTATTTGAGGTTGGTTTCCCCAGAAAGCAGACTCAGATTATTTTTAATTTATCAGAGATTATTAAAGAAATTATTTTTGAGATCGATGTTGTGGAAAGGAAAGTAAAGAGGCACCACTGAGCAGAGGGTGAAGCCAAGCTGTCATAGAGGCCCAAGAGCACCCTCAGCTGACCCCATGAGGGGTCTGTTGGTTGAGTGACCTCTCACAGCTATCTTCTACTGCAATGATAAGGCTGGGATTGTACAGCCTCTGAGCCCATCAGTGAAGGAATGCTGGCCACCCTAGGAAGAGGGCGTGGCTTTATGCAAGGTAACTGTGCACTTGGCACATCTCAAAGGGACTGACCGTTGAGGGCCCCCTGTCAGCGGCCGTCCCAGTAACAGAGGCAACTGTCTTTCAGTCTTGGCTTGAGATCTGAGCAACATTTTCCAGCATTCACCATGGAGACCTGAGCACTGCACCCTTCCCTTCCTCCATCTTCAGCATGTTGCCTTTTGTCCTCAAGATTTCAGAGTTGATGAGATACCTACCCAGCTCCAAATACGACATTTCCACACAAGAGCACACAAAAACAAGAAGCAAAGGGACCATCATCTTACACTATCCTTTTACCAGAGAAAAATCTTTCTTAATGGCCTACCAGAAGAATTTCCCCTATATTTCACTGGCCAAAAAATACTTCCAGAATGCAATCAACATTCGTTATCCAGGAAGAAAGGAAAATGGAATTTTATAGTGTTATAGACTGAATATTTGTGTCCTCCACAGTTCATGTATTAATGCCCTACATGATTTCGAGGTAAAGCCTTTGGGAGGTGGTTTTAGCTCAGTTGGTAAAGAATCCACCTGCAGTGCAGGAGACCCAGGTTCGATTCCTGGGTCAGGAAGATCCCCTGGAGAAGGGATAGGCTATCCACTCCAGTATTCTTGGGCTTCCCTTGTGGCTCAGATGGCAAAGAATCTGCCTGTATTGTGGGAGACCTGAGTTCACTCCCTGGGTTGGGAAGATCCTCTGGAGAATGGAAAGGCTACCCACTCCAGTATTCTGGCCTGGAGAATTCCATGGACTATACAGTCCATGAGCAAAGAGTCAGACACAACTGAGAAACTTTCACTTGTCCATGAGGGTGGAGCCTTTATAAAAGAGACCCTACAGTGCTTGCTCACCTTCTGCCATGTGAAGACCAGTGAGAAGAGAGTTTCTTTAAACCAGGAAGCAAGGGATCATTAGACATTGACTCTGCCAGCACCTTGATCTTGGATTTTCCAACCTCAAGAGCTGTGAGAAATAATCATTTGGTGTTTATGCTCATGTCTATAGATCTGTCTAAGCCCAAATGGGCTGAGACAGGTAGGTTGGGTCAGAATTGACCCTGGTGACATAGAGGCATGTCCAAGTTACACCCAGGAATTGGGAGAGGGGTCCTTTGTACGATGTCGCAGGGGAGAGGAGGATGCTCACGTAGTAACAATTAAGGCTTCTGTGTTCATGTTTATTCCCAGGATTTTGAGTCTGAGGCAAGCCTGTGAAGGTTAACATTGCTCAGCTTCAGTTTCATCCTCTGTAATGGAAATAATAATAAAAAAATAAGGTAGTTAAAAGGTATGGGAGCTAATGGAGTTAAAAGCATGCTATAAACTGAAGAATTAGGAAAGAAGTAGGTATTAGTAGTAAGCAGTGTTAATAATGCTACCTATTGAAATTCACTAATGTAAATCCACAAACACAAGAGGAGCTTAATACAGATAGAGTCTAATAAAACATGCCATTAATTTGAAGACATGATAAAAACACTCCTTAATACTTTTTGTGCAATGATCTTTGTCAAGCAAAGTTGATCCTGTTTTCTTGCTGGTTAAATATTTTCAGACTCCTGAAGCTTTCTCATTAAATGTCAAACTCTGCACATGAGTGAATAAAGGTTCCCTGGCCATGCCCTCATTTTTCTCTGTAGTTCCTGTATTGTGAAAGAAAATGAAAGTGTTAGTCGCTCAGTCATGTCCGCGTCTTTGCAACCCCATGGATTGTAGTCCACCAGGTCCTCTGTCCGTGGGGATTCTCCAGGCAAGAATACTGGAATGGGTTGCCATTGTCTCCTTCAGAGGATCTTCCTACTTCAGGGATCAAACCCAGGTCTCCCGCACTGTGGGCAGATTCTTTCCCGTCCAAGCCACCAGGGAGTCACACGCCCTCATTTAGTCCTCGCCAGCCACAAAGTCTCACCGTAACCCATGTGCATCAGGCTTTTTATTACATATTGTCTTTCTGCCTCGAATGCCCCTTCACAATTATTTATCTGCTACCTCTTCATGCTAGCCACTTCTGAGGATCGTCATCCTTTCCCACACCTCCTTGACCTTCCCTCAGACTGAGATGCTGGTCATTCTGTTTGACATGTGAATATCACCATCAGAGCACACTGTGCACCTTGTCATTTTCATCTTTGTATTCTCACCTTGATCCTCTGATCTTCTTGATGGCAAGTGCTATCTGATGGCAAGAGTCTGACTTGTCTCTGCCCCCGATGATGTGCTATATGTGTATGTTGAATGGAGACTGCATGTGGCATATCGTCATATAGACTATAGACATACAGTGTTCTTAAGAGCATAGAATATTG
The DNA here is from genome assembly GCF_016772045.2 of Ovis aries. NCBI lineage: Eukaryota > Metazoa > Chordata > Mammalia > Artiodactyla > Bovidae > Ovis > Ovis aries. The sequence goes on from NC_056074.1 coordinate 13,323,023, forward strand.
GAGTCAGACTGCCCGTATCCAATCTTGGCTTTACCACTTTCAAATTATATGACCTTTGGCAAATAGTTAACCTTTCTGTAAAATGAAAACTAAAGAAAATTAAGAAAAATCATGAAAGATACCCAAGAGTGCCAGACACAAAGAAACACTAAAAAATTTAGCCATGATGATGATAATGATGATATTAGGAAGAAATCCCATGGAAAAGTATCAAATCCTTCATAGCCTCCACTAACTTCTAGATGTGAAGATGGTGAAGGACAGGGGAGTGTCACATGCTATAGTCCATGGGATCGCAAAGAGTCAGACACGACTTAGCAACTGAACAAAAATTACTTAATGCATGTGGGACTCCTCATGTTATGTTATATATGTAATAGGTAATCAATAACTACATATTAATAATAAATAACATATAAGTATGTGTGTGTATATATGTATATTTATATATATAAAACTTGCTGCATGCCAAATAGTGTTCTAATAGGTTTCATATACATTAACTGATTAATCATTTGAGGAAGCTCCCATTAGCATTCCCATTTTTGCAGACAAGGAAACTGAGGCACACAGAGGTTAAATGACTTACCCTCCTGGTCTGTGGCAGAGATGGGACTCAAACTTAAGAAGTCAAGCTCCAGAATCTGTTCTCTTTTTTATTACAATATCATGAATGAGTAAGTGAATGAATAAACTTTATCACTTAAACATATTCAGAAAAGAGTCTATATGTCCTGTTCTTAAACCCAGAATAATTTAAATTTACCAGTTCTATCTCCTTTTCTCTGTAGCATCTTTTTGTGTTGCTTCTTCTTTTGATACATTCTCATGAGTATACCAGGAAGTAGAAATTAATCACATGGAATGAGATGCAAGCACTGAAAAAGTTAGTGTGTCTGCATCTCTGTGTTTAACAATTACGGATATAAGGTTGGTATATCAGATCAGACTGATCTTGCCATCTAGGGTCCACTCTACAGTCAACTAAAACGATTCTTGTCCCCATTTCTTATTTTCTGTATGACCCTGAGAGAGGTTGATCAGGTGAAATGTTTAACTACATCACCCAGCAGCAGCAAAGTCAAAGAGCAAATTTAAAACATGGTAGGGATCAAAAGCCAAAGAATAAGTTGGTGAAGTAATAAAAAGGAGGATAAAGTATAACCCTATGTGCAGAAGTGATCAAGTGTTGGAAAGTCATAGAGATCCACACCAGATTGTGAAGTGAACAGAAAGCAGGTCAGGGTAAGTGGTAACGCTGAGCCTGCTGTGGTGATTCTTCCGTGATGTCTAATTAAGACATTAGGGATTTTCAAGCATCCCAGTTTCCTTATTAACCCATTGTAAATTAGTTTTCAATTAATTTATCTAAACTTTATCTTAAGATATTAACAAATTTAGTCAGAAATTAGACAGAAAAAGGAAGAGAATTTAGAAGTTGTCTATTTCTTTCATTTTAAAATAAGTCAATTGTACCTGAAAAAGTCAAGACATTGGTCTATAATCATTCAATTAAAGCAACATTACAAGTTTGCAGCCCCTGCAGAAAGTGAAATTTCCTGATTCATCCTAAACGTAGTATTTTTAATTTCCAAAGGTACCTCCCCCCCTCCCAAGAAAAACCCACTTTGGAGATACTATAATTGAGTAGTATGTCAAAACTCCCATACAGATATAATCTCCAGTCTTGCATGTAAAAGTCTGTAAGAAGAAGATTATTTTTCACTATTTCTTGGAGGAGCCATCCATTCAGGATTGAGTGATTGGATATACATTATGAATTTCAGCTGAATGAAATCAGAGCAGCATCATGAAAATAGTTACCTTTTGATTGCTACTGCAGGATGTCAAAATGTGGGCTGCAAATAGACATAGCGCAGGCAACTGAGGTTGGATTTGCCCCTGCAGAATTCCAAACTCTCCCTTACAGGTAGAAGAATTAAACAAGTCAGTACCAACAGCTTCTCTGTGTGTAATGTTCAGGAAAAATAAAAGTTTAACCTAAATCCAATCATGAGAAAATAACCAAGCTATACTGAGGGATAGTCTACAAAATAAATGATGTGGAGATTTTTAAAATATCAACAATATCTTTAAAAGTTTAAAGAGCTTTTACTGCCTAATGTTTATCTTTCTGGTGATCAGCCCCATCATGAGACTAGTTAGAGGTCTCCCTGTATGCTGTTGCATTTGCTGAAACTCAAGTGTATCAAATGAGTTCCTTATGAATAATAAAAGACACTCCTATCACTTAGAAAATTTCAATTGCTTTATAAAAGCAAGATCTGAGGATAAAGACCAAATATATTTGGCCCTTTGGTCCTTTGGTATTCTAGAAGCCTGCAGGATTTGTCACTCAGGATGGGTCATTTGGCAAGTAATTTCTGAAGCTGGTAAAGGACATGGAAAGGCAGTTGTGGGGCAAAGAAAATGATCTTAACCTTTTATCAAAAATGTTTTGAAGTATCTCTCAGGAGGAGTTTGGGTGCCTATATGTTCACTGAGTGACTTCCCAGGTTCAGTTCAGTTCAGTTCAGCCGCTCAGTTGTGTCCAACTCTTTGCGACCCCATGAACCACAGCACACCAGGCCTCCCTGTCCATCACCAACTCCCAGAACCTACCCAAACTGATGTCCATTGAGTCGGTGATGACATCCAACCATCTTATCCTCTGTCATCCCCTTCTCCTCCTGCCCTCAATCTTTCCCAGCATCAGGGACTTTTCAAATGAGTCAGATCTTTGTATCAGGTGGCCAAAGTATTAGAGTTTCAGCTTAAACATCAGTCCTTCCGATGAACACCCAGTACTGATTTCCTATAGGATGGACTGGTTGGATATCCTTGCAGTCCAAGGGACTCTCAAGAGTCTTCTCCCAACAGCACAGTTCAAAAGCATCCATTCTTCAGTGCTCAGCTTTCTTTATAGTCCAACTCTCACATCCATACATGACTACCGGGAAAACCACAGCCTTGACTGGACGGATTTTGTTTGCAAAGTAATGCTTTTGCTTTTTAATATGCTGTCTAGGTTGGACATAACTTTCCTTCCAAGGGAAAAGCATCTTTTAATTTCATGGCTGAAGTCACCATCTGCAGTGACTTTGGAGCACCCCCCAAATACTACTTCCCAGGTAGCACCAGTGGTAAAGAACCCACCTGCTAATGCAGGTGATGCAAGAGACTCGGGTTGGATCACTGGGTCGGGAAGATCCTCTGGAGTAAAAAATTGCAACCCACTCCAGTATTCTTGCTTAGAGCATCCCAGGGACAGAGGAGCCTGGCAGGCTGTAGTCCATGGCGTTGCAAAGAGTCAGACATGCCTGAGCAGCCACAAATGTTTATTGGGTATCTGTGTTGCTATCACTGGAAGTGTAAGGGCAACCATTGTAGCAAATTTGCTACAATTTACATATTTAGCAAACTGTAGTTTCAACTATTCCACAGAGTGTTGGAGGGAACATTTTTCAAACAGACCCACATCAGCAGTCATCAAAGGGCTGAGATTCCAGGATTTAAGGGTGAGGCATGCTGAGTAACTTGAATGCTTTGAATGAGCTTCTGTTTTGGGTCTTCTCTGGTGGCTCAGATGGTAAAGCATCTGCCTACAATGCAGGAGACCTGGGTTCGATCCCTGGGTCAGGAAGATCGCTTGAAGAAGGAAATGACAACCCACTCCAATACTCTTGCCTGGAAAATTCCATGGACGGAGGAGCCTGGTAGGCTACAGTCCATGGAGTTGCAAAGAGTTGGACATGACTGAGCAATTTCATTTTATCCTTTTCCCAGTTCCAAGAGGAGATCCTCCTACGGGTTCAGTTAGGATAGGTAATTGCTCCAAAATCAGTCAATCATGCCTACGAATACAGGGACAAATTCTTAGCAGCTTGTCATCCCTCTATAGTAAGGGTCTGATGAGCCTGGAGAAGAGAAAATATGTCTGTCAGGTAAATAATAAACATGCTAGTAACTTCAACTTCTAAATAAAATAAACTAAATAATACTTGAATGCAGAATTTTTATTAGAAGAAATTGTTATTTTCAAAATTGATGACAAGATAAGAGTTGAAATTACTTATTGTGTGTACAAACACACGTGTGTACAAATGTGTTTCAATGAGCATGAAATGATAAGATATACTGGAACTACGAGTTAGTAATAAATCCAAGCTATGATTGACTTGATCAGTGTCAGTGTTGTTTGCTTGCTGATGGTTTCCATTTATCTGAAATTAATGGGAACAGAATGGACTATTGCAGCTGATGAATCTCCAAAGATGTCTTTCATGCCAGTTGGCCAATCGGACACCCTACCTTGGCTCTGTTGGGCTTATTACTGATCTTTCAGCTATTTGAAAATCTCTTGACAATTCTTCTTCACACGAAACGGAGCCAGTACTTTCAAAAAGATCTCATTAGACTTCTTATAAAACTGTTACATGCTAGAAAGACTTTCCATCCCAGAAGGGTTTCTGCATTTGAACTTATCAAGCCTCTATACAGTTCTAGTCCTGATTAGTAATTTGTCCTCCTAACAGCTTTAAAGATACACCTTTCTATCTCTGTAATTTCATCCCTTTCCCATTTTTTTTCTTTATTGGCACATTCAAATGTATTTTACTCTTATCTTGGTTCTGTCACTCAGCATATGTCAACTTTAAGAGTGCTGGACTATAGCAGTGACTGTCAGTAATGTTTCAGGGGAAAAAAGAGAAAGAAAGAAAAAAGAAGAATACATGCACCGGATCTCAGAAAGCTGCCTGCCTTGATATATAACGTCCTGGCATGTTATTCTAAATTATTCCCATCAGACAACCAAATGCCAATCTATACCCTTATATGGGATGATCAAAGGAATATTCTTTGACTGTAAGTTAGGAAATGCCATGTCTAATCTATTCACATCATCTTTTCCTTTTAAATTTTCCCAATACTTTTATGTAAAGCTCTTCTATTTCCGACCCCCTTCTCACTAAACCCGTCATCCTCAGCCCTCCATTTCTTCGGTAAAGTCTTCCTAACAATCCCTGCTTCCTGTCTGATGTAACCATCCCTCCACTCCCCTTTCTTTCATTCTCGTGGCAGACCTTGATCACTGTATTTGCCACATTTCTTTGAAGATTTTAATCATGTATCTGGCCCCAAAACTCAGACCCTCTCTGGGCAGAGACTGCAAATTATCATCTGAGCCAGGGTCTAACACATATATAAACAGCCCAGATTAGTGATGCAAGAATGCTTGCCTTTGAATCAATAATCAGATGGGTAAAAGATGGATGGATAGATAGATGGACAGATAGATGGATGAATGGATGGACAAACAGGAAAAACTGGGCTGCCTTCTGTGAGTATATGGGATGACACCTATACACAGTAGATATTTAGTAAAAGTTGTGTTAAGTTGTGTATCCCAAATATGAGGCAGAGATAAATAAAGCAACAGAAAAGCCTTTAGAAAGATTACCTACTAGGTGATTCAAAAAATAAAATATGAGAGCTCGAAATAATTATTAATATACAAATTAAGTGGAAATGAAGGGATTCTAAGGCAGCTATTTACATTTATTTCAGCAGAGAAGGAATGAACTTTGACTCAAGGTAAAGTTAGCTTTTCTAAAACCACGAAGTGGAAGAAAGTAGCATTTTCCTTATGTAGTGATCACTTTTAAAGAGAAGCTAAGAAATGTTGGATCACACCTTATTCAATCTGTTAACTGATAGGTTTTCACCAACTTCCTTGATAGTGGATCTGGAGTCAGAAAAATGTGTGTTAAGTCCTGACCCTGCTACTAACTATATGACTATAAGTGTAGGAAATGCAAGCATTGAATTATCAGATGTTTACTGAGTGCCTGCTGCATGCAGACAACAAAGCAACTCACTGATTTTCACAGCAACCTGATTAAATTTTCATTTTCCCTACGTAACAGATGGTAAAACTGAAGCACAGAGTGATTAGGTAACTTTCCCAATGGCACAAAGCAGCTGTATTAGTTTCTTATTGATGTAAGAGATTACCACACAGTTGGTGGCTTAAATCAACACAAATTTATTACCTCACAGTTCTGAAGGGCAGAAGGAAGGTTGCAATTCATTTCTGTAAGCTTGAGTTAGAGTGTCTATAGGGTGAGTTCCTTTAGGAGACTCAGCAGGAGAATCTGTGTCCTTGTCTTTTCTTGCTTCCGGAGGCTTCCTGCATGGCTTGGCTCATGGCCTCTTCCCTGCATCACTCCAAGCTCTGCTGCCAACAACACCTCTCCTATGATCTCCTCCATGTCAAATCTCCCTCCGTTCTCTTCCTATTAGGATACCTATGGTTACATTTAGTGCCTACCCAGATAATCTGAAATTATCTCCCAATCTCAAGGTATTTAATCACATCTATAAAATCCCTTTTGCCACCTAAGATAATACTCATAAGTTCAAGAAATTCAATTCCAGGTATATTAGGAAGCTGCTATTCAAGCTATCACAGCTACTGAGTTTTGGACCTAAGATTCAATTCCAGAAATTCTGGTTCTATAGAAAGCTGGTCCTATCACTGCTGTGTCTAGCCACCTCTCTGTAATGGAGTGCAGCTGCTCAGACGAGAATTATAAGAAAAAGAACCTACTCCATGTAGTCTAAGAAAAGTAGGGTATTGTGCTTCATGGAGCCCAGGGGCTAGGATTCAACAGAAGCTCAGGAAAGGTCCAAGTGTATTTATGATGAACTCTTAGGACGTACATTTCTGGGTTTGTCTGCATGTCTCATCCATTCTTCTCTCTTTGCAGCTCATCTTTCTCTGCACCCTACACAACCGGAAACTGTCAGAGCTCAGTTTTACAAGTTTAGGTTCTATCCACACTACAAAACACAAATCTTTCCATCTTCCCCTCTGTAAGTGACCGTTGGTTCTAACTAGCTATACTGAGGGCTCAATCACAGAGCACAAATATAGTTTCTGGGTGAAGTGAGATCAGAACCTGAGCCAATAGGACATTTTTTTAAGAGTTGAGGCTTAGAAGCTGAACAGAGTCCAAATAAGTCACTTCTACAGCTTTCATCTTAGTAAACTCCCTAAAAGCATGGACTCTAGATTCTACTTTGATTTGAAATCCAGAAGAAATGTGACAGAATTTATTCTAACTCTGCAAGAAATGATAGCAAAATTATGAAAGCAGCAGGTCCCAAGATAGAGAGAGACAGGCTCTAGGAGACTTTAGCCAGTGACTTCCAGCACAGCTATCAAGTATTCCCTCCCTTTCCCCTCCTATCTTCTTTCTTCTATCTTCCCTTCTCCTTTTCCCCTACTTCCCTCTCTCTCTGCTTTCCTTCCTTCCTTCCTTTCTCCCTCCCTCCCTCCCTCTGCCTTTTTTTTTGGTTATATATTTGTTTGGTTGTAGGCATATAAATATATATATATATATATGTGTATATATATATATGTATGTATGTATATATATATATAAAATAAGTGAAAGTGGCTCAGTCGTGTCCGACTCTCTGCGACTCCATGGGCTATGCAGTCCATGGGATTATCTAGGCCAGAATACTGGAGTAGGTAGCCTTTCCCTTCTCCAGGAGATCATCCCATCCCAGGGACTGAACCCAGGTCTTCCACATAGCAGGCAGATTCTTTACCAGCTGAGCCACTATATGTACTGGGAAAAAGTTATTGAAGTGAAGGAGCAGCACTAGGGTTCTTCCCAGAGACTTTGGGGAGCTGTGGGGGTCAGCTGAGCCTACACCTAGGGATGAGCATCACATCAAACAGAGCATCTGCGGGACTTTCCTGGCCGTCCCGTGGTTAGGATTTCCCCTTCCAATGCAGAGGATGTGGGTTTGATCCGTGGTCAGGGAAGTAAGAACCCACATTATTTGCAGCTGAAATAAATAAAACATAAAACAAAAGCAATATTGTAACAAATTCAATAAAGACTTTAAAAAATGATCTACATAAAAAAAATATTTAAGACAGTACATCTATGATTATGCAAAGTTAGAATCAGTGTACGATCCAAGGCCTTGAAAGAGGTCAGGAACCATAATACTGAGCATTGGCAGAATAATAGCAGATATTATTCAGTGGGTGTGGGTTGCCTCAACCATGTTTTCAACCTAGGCAGCCACAGTGAGTAAAATTACAAACACTTGAAAAGCTAAGTTTGGGTGGGGCAGTTTCTAAATGATGTCTGTTGACAATGCTAATGATAATATTAGAACAAAGAAGACAAAACAGCTAGTATCACTGATGTGTGTTGGTCAAAAGTCATGGAATGCCACTTATACAGGTTCAAAGATTTTCCCAAACATTCTGAGCATTAAACAAATCAAGATGCTCTTAGAACCCTAAAAATGGATATTCCATGGCAATGAGAATTAAAATACAAATTACCTAGAACTATACTGAGCAAACCAGTCAATCCTAAAGGAAACCAACCCTGAATATTCATTTGAGTTGGATATTGGAAGGATTGATACTAAAGCTGAAGCTCTAATACTTTGGCCACCTAAGGCAAAGAGCCAACTCCGTTGGAAAAGACCTTGATGCTGGGAAACATTGAAGGTGGGAGAAGGGGATGACAGAGGATGATATGGTTGGATGGCATCAGACTCAACGCACATGAGTTTGAGCAAACTCCAGGAGATAGTGAAGGATGGGGAATATTACAGTCCATGGGGTGGCAGAGAGTTGGACATGACTTAGTGACTGAACAACAACGATCTTGAGCAAAAAGGGGCAGGAGAGCCTTGGGAGTGTACAAATCCAGGCATAAGCGACACATTGAATCATGCCTTCCTCTCATTCTAGTTGTATGGCTTTGAATAAGACTTTACTTTTTTAAGCCTCCATTTTGAAGTAATAGCTTTCATATGGATGTTCAAAGCATTCACTGAGTTAATGTAAGTAGGGCCTGCCACATGGTAAGGACTAACCAAAATGCTTTTGACCATCCATTTTCTTCTGCCTTAATCACTCTTCATTTGGACTCTATACTCATACCTCTCTATACAGTGGAGCATGTTAACCAGCTGTCACCAATCCACCTCCTCTCCGCTGACCTAAAGTTACCCTTCACATGGATTGCTCAAAAACCAAGTTGCGCAAATACCAAACTCTTAATGCAAAGTCCTTCATTGTCCATATGTTCTAAAAGTAAGTGACTCAATTCTTCAGACTATCTGCAGAAAGTAGAGCTCTTTGGCAATTGTACATTTGAGATTGTTTCTGTATCCCGGAAAATATCCAAGTGGCTTGGTCTTAATACAAACCATCACAGGCTGCACAGGCCATGATCATAGGAAATTACATTTCCCATCCCACAGAGTGACTGGAGGCAGCCTGTCATCAGAGAGAGAAAGGTGGCGAGAAGAGATCTGACTGAAATGAGGACATAAATTAGGAACATGGGAGCAGGAAAGCAGAAGAGACTCAGCAGCAATACAAGGCAGAGAGGGGTTAGAAGGGGTGGCCAGTGGCATGGATGAAACAGAAGAAATAGCTAAATGATGTTTTCTAACACCCCTGATGGGATTGCAGAAATAAAAACATGAAGCGAGTTTTTATTGTTTTATAAAGAGTATAAAGGATGTTCTATAACTAAGGAATCCAATTCAAAATTTTATATATATATATAGCATAATATCTGGAGAAGGCAATGGCAACCCACTCTAGTACTCTTGCCTTGAAAATCCTATGGACAGAGGAGCCTGGTAGGCTGCAGTCCAGGGGGTAGCGAAGAGTTGGACACAACTGAGCAACTTCACTTTCGCTTTTCACTTTCATGCACTGGAGAAGGAAATGGCAACCCGCTCCAGCGTTCTTGCCTAGAGAATCCCGAGGAAGGCAGAGCCTGACGGGCTGCCGTCTATGGGGTCGCACAGAGTCGGACACGACTGAAGCGACTTAGCAGCAGTAGTAGCAGCAGCAGCAGCATAATATCTGAAACCAATATACACTAAGTGATAACTTACTTTAAAATATGTTTACATCATATTAATAAATGCTATTTATTTATTGTATACTTTTAATGCTTGGTACTTTATAAAAGTTCACAACTTTGTAAAAAGTTCAGATACACTAGGAGATAAAGATAGGTGGTAAATTATATATTAGAAAATGAAAAATAATAAAACCAACAAGCAAATTTAACAATCAGTTTCTTTGAAAACAAACAATTCAAAATTACTGAAATTCCAGTGAACCTGGTAAAAGCAAAGAGAGAAAATTCAAATATTCAACATTTGAATGGAAAGGATGGGAGTGGAGGACATCAGAGATATCAAGGAAGTAAAAAGAATCCTAATAAAAGTGCTTTGCAAGACTAATATTTTTGAACATCTGGATGAAATGAATGATTTTCTAAGAAAATATGTCAGCAAAAGCTGACTTCCTAAGGACCAGACAACCCAGGCAGTTTACAAATTGAGAGAACTGTCAAATATCTACAGCCAGCCATGAGCTGGTGCTGTCTGGCCCTAATTCATGAAGGAGGCTTGTGTACTTCTTCCCACCTTCAAGTTCAATGACATTGTGTTAATAGACTTGAAATCAGCCCTGGTGGGAATATTTACAATGGAAATAAGGAAATGCTATAACTGAGAACTTTTTATTCTTCCTGAAGAACCATTTATTAAACATTTACCACCAGCACACTCCTAATTATGTAGTTCTAACAAATCTGAGTCAGATGACTTGACTCAAACTTTTAAGGAGCAGCCATTTCAGTTATCTGAAAAAGAGTCAGCGGAGGGTGCCGGTGTAAAGTTCAAATCTTTGTTTGACAAGCCTTATACTGATACTGAAACAAATGCAGAAAGATGCAGAAAGCTTTGGACAAATCTTTCTCTTGTATATTAATGTAAAACAAAACCAATGTAAAATAAAAGCAAAGAAAATTCCATAGTTTATCACCAGCTAATACATCAGAGCCAACTGGGATACATTCCCAGAGACAATGGTGGTCTGTAGTAGGAACTCCATTAATTCAATGCATAATAATGTGTCAACTGAAAAAATATGACTTATGTTCTCATGTGACTGAGGTGAACAAAGAAGCAATCAAACAAAATACAATACAATTTAAAATAGAAAATTTGCATGATCAGAGAAGAAAGTCTGAACTCTGTTCATCAGAAGGACTTGGCTACTTTATACTAATTCAGCTACCAATATTTTTATAAATATAAATAGGAACATGTATAGAAACCCCCCTTTGCTTTAATTTGGAGTCACATATGATGAATATCTTGGGATATTTCCACCAACTTATACTGGAGACAATTATTATAGTGAAAGGGAAAAGAAAAAGAGAAAGATTGAAGAAATAGGGTGAAAAAGAATGTCAAGAAAAGTGGGGGAGAAGGGAAAAAGGAAGATAAAAAGAAATAAGAGAGTGGGAAAGAAAAATAAAATGAAGGAAAGATGGAGGGAGGGTAGAGAGGAAGGAAGGGAAGAAGAAAACTATATTCAGACTTCCTTGTCCCCCTTTGTGATTTAAAAATTCCTTAAGGAGCATGATCAGGTTTGATTCCTTGTAAGCAGCATACCCTTCCCATTTAAGCAGGTTTATTAAAGCACAAATGGTCTTACTTGACCCAGGTTCTACCAGCAAGGAGGCATAAAATGAGGGAGACGAAAAGACCAAAGCTTTGAGGTTTGCGCTGGGGTGGCCAAGCCCTTGCCAAGTCAATCAAGGCCACCAGGGTCACAAGTGGCCCATCTGGCCACCTATAGAATGTGCTGCTGTGCCTCTGAATGCAGCGGGTAATTGTCCTGGAGAGGTCTGGATGAGGGCAAGGGAGCAGGTCCTTAAAAATAGCTTAGCAGCTCTGAGTTGGCCAGACCCTTCCATGGGGCCTAAAAGTCAAAGCAGATAACCCTTTCATAAGCCAAAAACCAAGGCAAAGGAGGAATGAGACATGAGAGAGGGATGTAACTGTCTCCTGAATTTTTTTTTTTTTCTTCTTTCACTCATTAGAGAAGATACAGACATTTTTGGCTAGAGTACCGTAAGTCTCTTACATGTGAACAAATTCCATTCCAACAGTGTGTTAATAAGTCCAATTTTTCATAAGTGCAACAAAGGTAGCCTAGACACCCAACCAACACCCAACCAACACAATCAACTGTATATTACTCTGTTGTAGTAAGTTTGTAATACTTCTCATGTGACTAATACATAAAAAATAAGCACAAAAACTAAAAGAAACATTTTTAATCTTATAGTACAGTACCTTGAAAAGTATAGTAGTATAATACAACAGCTGGCATACAGGCGCTGGCATCGAGTGAACAGGCAAGAAGAGTTACCGACTGGAGGGAAAGAAAGAGGGTGGGAGATGATAGAGCTGAAGGATCCTCAGCAATGGGAAATGGAGGCCAAGCTGCAATTTCACTCATTCCTGACGCTGATGGCGCAGGTTCGGGGTCCTTGCTGGATTCAATCCTATCTACCCTCTCGATTCCAGACATCCTGGGCTTGAAAGGAAGCTACTGAACTACTGCACTCTATATGGTACTGTACAGTAAAGTACACGAAAGCATGGCCGCTTGTAGAGGATGCACACGTGTGGCAGTGTGAGCCAGATGTGAAACATCGTGACTGAACACACAAATGCATATTCACATCTTTGCAAGTTTGCAACCTGAAGGTTCCTAGGTAGGGGACTTACTGTACTGTAGGAAAAATAGTCGTGTCCCAAGGTCTCAGGGGGCTGCCCTGGGAGCTCAGTTGGTAGAGAATCTGCCTGCAGTGCAAGAGACCTGGGTTCAATCTCTTGGTTGGGAAGATCCCCTTGAGAAGGAAATAGCAAACGACTCCAATATCCTTGCCTGAAAAATCCCAGGGACAGAGGAGCCTGGTGGGCTGCAGTCCATGGGATTGCAAAGAGTTGGGCACGACTGAGCAGCTAACGTTTTCACACTTTCACAAGGTCTCAAGTGAATCCCTGGGACAGGCCACCAGTGAGAATCCTTGGCTTCATGCATGAAAGAATGTAAGAGTTAGCCGCAGTACAGTGCAAAGCAGGTTTATTCAGGGAGATGCTCATGCCGTAGACAGAGTGTGGGCCGTCTCAGAAGGTGAGAGGCAGCTCTGAAATGTGAGATGGTTACTTTTTATGGGTTGGGTGACTCTATATGCCAATGGGTGGGAGGAAGATTCTGTGCTGGAGAAGGGGCAGGGATTTCCAGGAACTGGGGCACCCAGTTTGGGGCTTTTCATGGTTGGCCTCAGAACTGTCATGGGACCTTGCAGGTGTGCCATTTAGAAGTTAATGCGTCACAGTGAAGACATAATGAGGCTCATGGTCTACCAGAAGTCAAATATTCCACCATCCTGGGGCTTGTAGGTTCTAACCAGTGTTTGTGGAATCCTGTTCTTTATAATGGCTGTTTCATTTGTTAAATGGTTGTGCCCTGCCTCGTTCCTTCCTGTCTTAGTATCCAGACAATTTAAAAATGTTTTGCACATATTGCTCTGTTGTATTCTGACAGCATTCCTGAGAGATGATTTTATCATCAGATGGAGAGGAGAAGAAAAAGAGGAAAGAGAAGTAATAGGAGTAGCTACGGTAGTGGTTGTATAAAATGGCTGTGGTGACGGTGATAAGCCACACGATCACTGTGGTTATTAGAAAGTATTTTGACTAAATACCCCAAGTGCTAGGTAATAAAAGCGACTGTGATAGAGTTATCATATGGACATAAGGCAGAGAGGAAAGATGGAAAATCTTTCTAGGAAGATCTTAAACCCTCTCAAAAGCTTCTGAGAGGAACTCTTAGGAAACTAGAAAGACAATAAAGAGAGTAAGAAAAGAAATAAGAAAGGACATTATGTGAGCTTACAAATCATAAACACTCTTCTCAGGTGCTCGTCATGGACTGAACTGTGCCCCCCCCACCCCGCCCCCTCCCCCACCCTGCCCCCTCCCCCACCCCACCCCCACCCCCGCCCCATTTCTTTGTTGAAGCCCTAACCCCAGTAGGTTAGAGATGTTATTGACTGGGTAAGGCGGGGTAATCCGATCTAACTGTTATTCTTTTAAGAAGAAGAGATCAGGACATGCAGAAACACACTGAGGAGGCATGCTCGCAGAAGAGAGGCCATATGAAGACGTAGTGTAAAAGCGACCACGTGCAGGCCAAAGAGAGAGGTCTTGGAGGTAATCAGACCTGCTGACACCTTGATCTTGAACTTCTAGTCCAAACTGTGAGAAAATAAACACTTCTATTGTTTAAGTCACCCAACTTGTGCTATTTTGTTATGGCAGCCCTAGTAAACTGAAAGGGGGCTCAATTAAAGATGTGGTGTATAAAGAGAAGAGTCAGGGAGGGGTGGAGGAAAGGAAAAGGGGAGGAAGAAAACAAGTGGGAGTGAACAAATCTCATGTTCCTTTACTTGATCAAGGTGGTAAATATCACCATTTACTTCCAACCACCTTACATCATTTTCTAGACCAGTATTGCTAAACATGGTCATAGTCAGGTGTTAAAACTGGGGGAATAAAAGACGCCTTCTAGAATGCGCTTAATTTTGGATGTTTAAATTGGAAAGTTTTTTGTTTTGTTTTGTTTTTCTCATTTTCATGTTCCTGTCTTCTCACATAAAGGATTATTTGGTGTTGCAGAAGTTATAAGTCAGGGCCTACCTTGTTGATACACATGTATTTGCTTCTCCTTGCATTTATCCAAATCTTCATACACTGTCTCACGCACAGAGGATATTACTAGATATATGAGTAATCCTTGGGATTAGTATACTGACTGCTTAATAAAACCCAGACGATTTAGCAATTTCCCCATTTACCTTTTCATCCCTCGCTGTTCTCTTTTCTGAGGGGAAAAATATTAAGATCGTAATAACATTAGTTTGTTGGTTCGAAAAGTTTCCACTTGGCAAATTAAAAGAGGGATTTAAACATCATTAAAGCATTAACACAGTGGTTACTCATTTGCTGAGCATTCCGGGGCAGATCAGGAGACATAAAGATGCCACAATGATTAAAGATGAATAATAATTTGCTAAGTGTAAAGAGTCCAAACCATGTCTGCAAAGGCTCATTCACTCCCAGGCCATTGCTCTAAAGAATTCTG
Organism: Ovis aries; assembly: GCF_016772045.2. NCBI lineage: Eukaryota > Metazoa > Chordata > Mammalia > Artiodactyla > Bovidae > Ovis > Ovis aries. The sequence continues at coordinate 13,338,099 of NC_056074.1, forward strand.
TGCTGAGATGGGACTAAACAGCTTCCTAAGAGGACAGAAGGCTAAAAGTAGAACGCCCCCCCCCCCCCCCCCCCCCAAAATAAACAGGGACTACATGAAAAGTAGTTGCATGGTGGTGTCTCTGGTTGCCAGAATCTAACCCATCCTCCAAGGTCTGGCTTAAGAAAAGGGACCTGGCTCTATCAATCTCCAGATTTGGGGCATCCCTGAGCCCCATTTTCTAATCTGTAGAATAGCGATCATTGTATTTATTTCACAGAATTTTAAACTAGAGATTGTAGGGGAGAAAAATAATGTTTCCTCTCCTTTCTAGGTTCTTGGCTGAGACCCCACCCCCACCTATAGTACAAAAACAGATTAACAGGAGGAAAAAAAAGTATCTACATACATACAGGAATCCCTCAAAGATGTGAGATTCAAAGGAAGCCAGACTATTGAGGTTTATCTATAATCCTGAATTAAGGAAGGGAATTGGGCCCTGGGGCTTCAAAGGGGAGCAGGCAATTTGCTGGAAGGTGAGGAGGGGAAATGTTTGATAGGCAAATATTGGCCCTGCCTGCCCTGGGGCAAGTCTCTCAGGCAAAAAAGTGAGGGACCTCTGGTAATATCTCCCTTCCTGGTTATAGGCCCCCTTTCTAGTGTAAATTTCCCTTACAAAAGGGTAATTGCTACTCTCTTTCAGAGCTTCTAGGGTGTGTGCAGTTTCACAAAATAATCAGCTGGAAAATAAAATGGCAAACAGATATACTTTGGGGTGGCATATTCTGCTATATAAATGCCATAGAGACTAGAAAGCACAAGCTATTCAGTGTAAAGTGCCGTGTAAATGCAAGATGGCGGCAGTGATGTAGTTGACATGGAAGAAAACTTGATGAGGAAAGTATATTATCTCCAGAGATCTGAGTCATTGCTACCCTCAAAAGTGTCTCCTCTCCTCTTGCCCAACACACTCCCACAGCTCCATTACCTTCCAAAAGGAAGTGTGGTCAGCTTTTCCTGGTCCCCACCACCTATATCCCTTCAAGGATGAACACAAGAAGTGAGTTTCCTTTTTTGCTATTGCAAATGGGAATTCAGGCCTTATTGATTTCAGGCTTTTTTTTTTCCCCCCTTCCTGCTTTCAGAAACACTTCTTTCTCGAGGTGTTCCTCAGATCTTCAGCTTCCCCGCACCAAGGCAGTGAATGGTTTTAGACTCAGGTACCTCTGTTATCTCTGGGTTACAAAGCAGGAGAATGAATCCTGAGGCATTAGCGATAATGCAGACCTGTTCAGAGTCATTGTGTCTCTTGGTGTTCACTGCCACCGGCCCTTGTTATTAACAACGTTGATGGGAAACCCTGAAAGAGGGAAGCCAGTCAGGTAGACTGAATGTGTACTCTCGGAAGTCATCTGATGAAACCCAGTCCCCAGTGTGCGGGTGTATTTGGAGGTGGGGACTTTGAGAGGTGATTTAGATCATGAAGTAGAATTTTCATAAGTAGAATTAGTGCCCTTATGAAAGAGACCTCAGGGGGTTCTCTAACCCTTCATTCTATCATGTGAGGACACAGAAAAAAGATAACTGTCTATGAACCAGGAAGATGGCTGTCACCAGACACCAAAAGCCCAGCCTCCAGAACTATGAGAAATAAATTTCTGATGTTTATAAACCACACAGTCTATGATGTTTTTTGATTATAGAAGCCCAAACAGACTAAGACACCTGTGAGTGTTGTCTGTCCACACATACTCCCAGAGCCCTGACTGGATGCCTGGCTCTGCACTGGGTGCTGGAGGAAGAAGTGGATAAAGATGACCGAACCAGGATCTGCCCTCTGGAAAGGAAGCTTTCTTGAGGAAAGAAGGCTTCTATGATATAACTTTGACTGGGGGCTTAGAATATGGGAGCGAACACAGGGGCAAAGTGTTTCTGAAGCACTAAAGTGGAAGAACATTTCCTGCTGAGATTAAGGAACTCTTCATGGAAGAGTGACTTATGGGAATAGGGCCTTCAGTTTGGGAACATTCAGTCCTGCTGAGGGCAGATAAGGAACTACAGTTTAGTTGGGATGAGAAACTTGGACACAAATCCGAGGTCACATCTATGCTTGAATATAGGACACCAGAAGCCACAGTTATGAATATATATTTTTGACTAATGCTAGTCAGTATTCTAAGTACTTAATGGCAGCTGGTCCCGTCACCTCATGAGAAAAAATGGGGAAACAGTGGAAACAATGTCAGACTTTGTTTTGGGGGGGCTTCAAAATCACTGCAGATGGTGACTGCAGCCATGAAATTAAAAGACGCTTACTCCTTGGAAGGAAAATTATGACCAACCTAGATAGCATATTAAAAAGCAGAGACATTACTTTGCTAACAAAAGTCCGTCTAGTCAAGGCTATGGTTTTTCGTGGTCATGTATGGATGTGAGAGTTGGACTATGAGGAAAGCTGAGTGCCAAAGAATTGATGCTTTTGAACTGTGGTGTTGGAGAAGACTCTTATGAGTCCCTTGGACTGCAAGGAGATTCAACCAGTCTATCCTAAAGGAGACCAGTCCTGGGTGTTCATTGGAAGAACTGATGCTGAGGGTGAAACTCCAATACTTTGGCCACCTCATGGGAAGAGTTGACTCACTGGAAAAGAACCTGATGCTGGGAGGGATTGGGGGCAGTAGGAGAAGGGGACAACTGAGGATGAAATGGCTGATGGCATCACCGATGCCATGAGTTTGGGTGAACTCCTGGAGTTGGTGATGGACAGGGAGGCCGGACATGCTGCGATTCACGGGGTTGCAAAGAGTCGGACACGACGGAGCGACTGAACTGAACTGACTGAATATATGTTTACTATAATCCTTATAACGGCTCTACAAAATAGACACGATTGTGGTCTCAATTTAAGGTATGAAGAAATCAAGATCACACCCCTATTTAAGTGTCATTTTTATGACCTTTGGACTTGTATGTGTTGATACTGAGTTCAGTTCAATTAATGGAGTTACATGCAAAATGCTAAAGGAATACAGAGGCAGTCCCTGCTGTTGTACTCAGAATAGAATTATAAAGGAGGCAGGTCTTCACCAAAACCAGAAAGAGATAGCAGAGAGAATGGAATAGGCAACTTCTAAGTGGAAGGAATCACCATCTGCAAAGGTTGACACAATCATGGGATTTAAGGGGAATAAAAGGAACTTCAGAAAACCAAGTGTGGGGGCAAGTGGTCCATGGGAAAGTGTGAGACAGGGCTCTGGGGATATGCAAGGCCTACCACCATACACATTTCCTTTGCCAGGCTATTGAATTGTGCCTTAATTCTCAAGGCAATAAAGTTTTTTTTAATGTTTTAAATGTAGGAGGATTCTGATTGTTTTCCCTTCCCAAAGACCACTTTGGCTATAGTAAAAACTGGATGGTAAACATCTCAGGCAGCAGGAGACAATTCGGAGACCCTTACAGAAGTCCCTATGTGATGTACACAGGCTCAGATGGCCTGGGGGTGATGTTTAAGAAGTTAAATGGTCCAGACTCAGTAAATGTGTAGATGGGTTGGATGAAAGAAGGAATAAAGTTGAGGATGACTCAAGATTCTAGGGCTTCCCTGGAGGCTCATTTGGTAAAGAATCAGCCTGCAATGTAGAAGAACTGGGTTCAATCCCTGGGTTGGGAAGGTTCCCCTGGACCAGAGGAGGGCTTGGAACCCCACTCTAGTATTCTTGCCTGGAGAATCACATGGACAGAGGAACCTGGCAGGCTGCAGTCCATGAGGTCAAAAAAGTTCAGATGCAACTGAGCGACTAAGCACAGCACAAGATTCAAAGGCATCTAGTCCTAAAGACCAGTAGATAAAAGAGCCATCATCCATGTTAGGAAACTCCAGTGTAATGGGGATGTTCATAGTCTCTTAATGAGCCTCACTACCTCCAGTCTTTTTCTGTTTCAATTCATTTTCTATAATATCTAATTTAGAGGATTATTTGTAAGGATGCTACAATGCCATAACAATCAAAGTACACTCTTTTCTTTTAAACATGGCCTGAGAGAGAGAGAGAGAGAGAGAGAGAGAGAGAGAGAGAGAGAAGAAGAAGAAGAAGACAGGGGATAGAAAGGAAGAAAGGAGAAGAAAAAGGAGTGCTTAATTCCGATTTTAAGCAATAGAGTGAGACGTTTACTACAGTCTGATTTGCTACTGCTTGAAAGTAATAGTAAAAATATTATCAATTCATAGTTATAAGGTTTTTACTAATAGCCAAGATTATTATTAGACACTCATCACAAATTGCTTAATTTAATCCTTTCATTTATTGTGTAATTATCCCCATTTTTCATTTGAGGAAATCAAGTCTAAGAGAGGTCAAGTAATTGGATTAAGGGCAGACACCTAGAAAATAGTAATTCTAAAATTTGAACAGAGTATTTTGGCTCCAAAACCATTCTTCCACTGTGTCATGACAAATGTATTTTATAGACACACTCAAGGGACAAAGAGTTTATGTCCATCAAAGTGTGGAACTGATTTACTAAGGAACCGGAGAGAAAATGTGCTTCAGTATTCTCGTCATAACTCATGGCCCACCACTGACAAGGTATGAGGACTGATTGATTTTCACATGTTAACTGGATGCTCACCAGCTGTATAAATACAATTTCTGGAACCCTAGGAGTGGCCCAAAATAGATTCCATTTTTCATTTTGTGAAACAAGAACTTGGCGACTGCACAACAGTCAATGTTGGCAGTTGGGCAGCAAAGTCTTGAAGTGACAGCACAGGAAAGCATAGTCAGTATTTTCAAAATGGCACGGGACCCGAGAGACCTGACCGAGGCTGCAGTAAGTCCATCTGGACAGTGGGTCATTTTGAGGATGACTTCCTAAATGGCTGTGCTTGTTACTTTGTTTCTTCTCCTTTGCCAGTCATGCAAAATCCTGTTTTCAGCTTGTTCTTGATGCCATTCCTCCTTTACTTGGCTTGTAGCAGCTCCCATTGATAATACTGGGCATGCCCACCTCTTGGATGACTAACACTGTTCAGTGATCAGTTACTACTCTTCTGGCACTGACATCTGGCATGTGCTTCTCATTCAGTCCTGTGTTAATCCTGTGCAATAGAATGAGACTTTCTTTAGCGTAGCTGTATATTGGGAGAAAATGTGGTGGGAATGTAGATTCGTTGCCCAACAAACCTTTCCTGAATTTGCATACAAAGCTATATATGATAATAAATCAATAGGTGGATAGAGAGACTATAAGGCCAATGAAATAAAGGTCCGTGTGAAATTATTTGGGAGGCATTAAAAAGAAAACTCGGAGCACTGAGTCATGAGAATCCTTTTCAAGTCCTCTTCGTCTTTCTCCTTCAAAGTTCAACACAGATATTATCTTCTCCATGACGATATGCATGAGTATCCTAATCAGTATGAAAGCACACTCATTAGAAACTCAACTGATTAATTTACTACAATAACTGTGGTGTTCTGAGCCAAGCCTTGTACTGTAAATCGGGGTACAGAAATGAAAAAGGCACATTTTTATCCCTCCAAGGAACCAAGCCACCTTTCATTCCCTGGTGGCTCAGACAGTGAAGAATCTGCCTGCAATGCAGGAGACCTGGGTTCTATTCCTGGGTTGGAAAGATCCCCTGGAGAAGTGAATGGCTATCCACTCCAGTATTCTTGCCTGGAAAATTCCATGGACAGAGGAGTCCATGGGGTTGCAAAGAGTTGGACACAACTGAGTGACTACTAACCCACACAAGGAACACAAGGAATTCTAACAAGTGAGATGTACAAATAAAAAACTAAGGCTGTGGCTAGGTGTAGGGATGAACAGGCAGAGCACGGAGTATTTTTAGAGCAAAGAAATGACTCTGTATGATACTATAAAGGTGGATACATATCATTATAAATTCGTCTAAACTCATGGAGTGTACAGTCCTGAGAGTGAAGCCTGATGTAAACTATGAATCGGGAGTGATTATGATGTTTCAGTGTAGGTTCACAGATTTTAACAAATGTTCTGCTTGGGTGAGGAATGGTGATAATGGGGGTATATAGGAAATCTATGGGTCTTCCCAGGAAGCTCAGTGGTAAAGAATCTGTCTGCCAATGCAGAAGGTATGGGTTCAATCCCCGTGTTGGGAAGATCCCCTGGAGTAGGAAACGGCAACCCACTTCAGTATTCCAGTCTGGGAAATCCCACAGACAGCAGATCCTGGTGAGCTACAGTCCATGGAGTCACAAAAGAGTCAGACACAACTTAGCAACTGAACGACATCAAAATAAGAAATCTATATCTTCTGCTCAGTTTTGCTGTGAATCTAAAACTACTTTAAAAAAAAATAAAGTCTTACAAAATAAGAAAAAGTAACCAAGATAAATAATCCTTCAAGACCCCATGGTTGATGTTATGACATAGAAAGAAATGGGTTTCATTGATGATTCAGACAAAGGCTGATAGTTTTACAGCACTTTTGCTGCCCCTTGTCCAGACACTAAGCATATTCTTCCCTGTATAGGCAAGCAGAGAGAATCTGCTAGAACTGTGGTCAAGAATCCTGAAGATGAATCTTTCTTTCACAGCTGACTTGCTCTGGGACTGTGGAAGAGTCACTCAACATTCTATGATTCAGTAAAGTTGGGGTGATAATGGTAAATTAAGAATTATTGTGAGTGTTCAAAACAATGTATCATTTTTTAGAACTTGCCAGACAATTGAAGGCGAAAAAACCTAGAGAATAGTGGTACTAGACTGGACTCCAGAGTCAGACTGCTGTATGACTAACTGTGAGATCTCAGATACGTTGCTGAAGCTCTCATGCCTTAGTTTCCTCATCTACAAAATTAAGACAATACCTGCTTGAGATACTGTGGGGAGAGCTCTTACAATGGAGTCGGGTGTGATGAGTATTCACAAATGCAGGGCGTTATAATTGCTGGTCTAGTGATATCAATTCTATTTAGCCCTCTTGTTCTTGTTATTATTTGCTAAAGCCCACTGGATTTAGGCACATGTGCCTAATGTATTCACACTTTTTGTTCTGCATCCTTCTGTCCTTCCTTCTGTTGTTTTCTCTTCTTCTTTTCATCTGTCTTCCCCCTCCCTCCCCTCCTTCCTTTCTCCTTTCCACAGATATAGCCTGATGCTATATTGTCCACACAGCCATGGTCCAGATATAATGAGGGACAAAATAGATTAATCAGATCACATCCTCAAGGAAAATACAGTTTTATAGAAAATAAGAGAAAATAACAAATATAGTATAAACCAGCGAAACAGTGCTGTCAGAGGATCAGTCAGTTCAGTTCACTGGCTCAGTCATGTCCAACTCTTTGCAATCCCATGGACGGCAGCCCTCCAGGCCTTCCTGTCCATCACCAACTCCCAGAGTTTACCCAAACTCATGTCCATTGAGTCGGTGATGCCATACAACCATCTCATCCTCGGTCATCCCCTTCTCCTCCTGCCCTCAATATTTCCCAGCATCAGGGTCTTTTCAGATGAGTCAGTTCTTCTCATCAGGTGGCCAAAGTACTGGAGTTTCAGCGTCAACATCAGTCCCTCAGTGAACACCCAGGACTGATCTCGTTTAGGATGGACTAGTTGTATCTCCTTGCAGTCCAAGGGACTCTCAAGAGTCTTCTCCAACACCACAGTTCAAAAGCATCAATTTTTTGGTGTTCAGCATTCTTTACAGTCCAACTCTCACATCCATACATGACCACTGGAAAAACCATAGCCTTGACTAGATGGACCTTTGTTAGCAAAGTAATATCTCTCCTTTTTAATATGCTGTCTAAGTTGGTCATAACTTTTCTTCCAAGGAGCAAGAATGTTTTAATTTCATGGCTGCAGTCACCATCTGCAGTGATTTTGGAGACCCAGAAAATAAAGTCAGCCACTTTTTCCACTGTTTCCCATCTATCTCCCATGAAGTGTTGGGGATGGATGCCATGATCTTAGTTTTTTGACTGTTGAGCTTTAAGCCAACTTTTTCACTCTCCTCTTTCACTTTCATCAAGAGGCTCTTTAGTTCTTCTTCACTCTCTGCCATAAGGGTGGCATCATCTGCATATATGAGGTTGTTGATATTTCTCCAGCAATCTTGATTCCAGTTTGTGCTTCATCCAGCCCAGCATTTCTCATGAAGTACTCTGCATATAAGTTAAATAAGCAGGGTGGCAATATACAGCCTTGACATACTCCTTTTCCTATTTGGAACCAGTCTGTTCCATGTCCAATTCTAACTGTTGCTTTCTGACCTGCATACAGATTTCTCAAGAGGCAGGTCAAGTGGTTTGGTATTCCCATCTCTTTCAGAATTGTCCACAGTTTTTTGTGATCCACACAGTCAAAGTCTTTGGCATAGTCAATAAAGCAGAAATAGATGTTTTTCTGAACTCTTTTGCTTTTTTGATGATCCAACAGATGCTGGCAATTTGATCTCTGAAGTCCTGCTAAATTTCTTTAGAATCCTGTAGGTGGGAGTCCTTGCTTCTACCTAGAAAGAAGCAAGATTATTCCCAAGGGAAGTACAGTTGATGTAAATAATAGTAATAGTGATAAATATTACTGACCTTTTTGAAAGTTTCATTGTATTAGACAGTTTACATTTTCTCACTTCATCCTCCAACTGATTATCTAACCCAGAAGTTTTATCTCTTACCTACCCAGAGATACTACCTGCTGTAACCCATCTGGGCTTTGACAGAATGAAGCGCAGTATGCACATTTGAGAATGGAAAAGAAAAAAAGAGAGAGAAATTCAGTGGAGTAGTAGACAGTGGACATTTAAGACCCTAAACAGAGAAAGCTTACGGCATATCGGGAAATCATAAACTATTTCATCAAGCTGACCTGAAAGCGAATCAGGTAGGGGCATGCACAGAAGCACACATGTATCAATGCTATTTGGGGTCTGTAATTTCTTCAGCTTAATTAACCTGGTTCTTGTTTTAGGTCTCTGAGTCACAGAGAACTTGTCTTCAATCTCAGCTTTACCAATCCCCAGTCAAGGGACTTCCCACAGTCATTCAGCCACTCCAAAGCTTCATTTTCTCCTTGGCACAAAGTGCAGAGTTATGTCTTCTTCCAGAATTGCTGTGAAGATTGAGATGAAGTATGAGGCCTGCCTGTCAGAGAGCTTGGCACACAGGACAGAGTCAACAAATGTAAAATGTCAAATAGTGCTACCGACTCGAAGGTTTGTTGTGAAGCTGATGTATCACCTAGGAGTGTGGCTGACAGATGTTGGGACTCAGTAAATGTAGACACCCTTCTCCCCTGAGGAGGCAATGTCAAGGAAACAGATAAGGGCTCTTGGAGCATCTGTAGTGAATATGAGGCCCTTTGAGGAATCAGATGCCTCCAGCAGTGCCATCTTGCTCAATATGGCAGGAGAGGAAGGACCCTTGCTGTTCCCACTGAAACCTCCCTGTCGGGACCCCTGTCTGTCCCCCATCCCTACCCCACACAAGCTAGACTGGGAAGGAGGAGCAGCTCATGCTCTGTAAACTTTAGTGAAAACCTCCTTCGGCTGAGTGCAAATATTATGCACCTGTTCTGTGTGCATACTTGGGAAGGTTCTTTTCTTTCTTTCCTTCTTTCTTTGTTTTGATTAGTTTATATATTCAGGATTGGGATTGAACAAAGCTGGAATGTCCTTTGTGCATTACTTTGCTTGGAAATGAGGAAAAAAGAAAAATGAATTTTGTACTCAGTTTATGTGTCCTTCAATCATTCTACACATCTTTAGCTAAAGTTTGATGAGTTCAATAACTTGGTTTATTATAGTTTACAGCAGAAAAAGATAAAAGAACTTGAATTTCTGGATTGTTCACATAAGCTGGTCTCCATGCATGGACAGAGGAGCCTGCCAGGCTACCATCCAAAGGGTCACACAGAGTCAGACACAAATGAAGCAGCTTAGCATGCATGCACACACACATGCGAAGTTTTCCCATTGCTTGTCTAATTCTTACCACTCTTTGGGTAGATCAGTCTGTCAGTTCAGGCTCTCAGTCATGTGACCTCATGGACTGCAGCCCACCAGGTTTCTGTTTCACCAACTCCTGGAGCTTGCTCAAACTCATGTCCATTGAATTGGTGATGCCATCCAACCATCTCATCCTCTGTCATGCCCTTTTCCTCCTGCCCTCAATCTTTCCCAGCATCAGGGTCTTTTCCAATGAATCAGTTCTTCACATCAAGTGGCCAAAGTATTGGCGCTTCAGCTTCAGCATCAGTCCTTTCAATGAATATTCAGGACTAATTTCCTTTAGGATTGACTGGTTTGATCTCCTTCCTGTCCAAGGGACTCTCAAAAGTCTTCTCCAAGTAAATAGGGTAGGGTTAAGTAGATTCCCAAAGACTTACACTGAGTAGGACACAAAGCCGGTATTCAAAAACAGTCTTTTCTTGTTCCATTGTTCATGCTACAGCCATTATGTGGCTCTATCTCTAGACTAACTGATCAGTTAGTTTAGGAAAAGAAAATGAGTTCCAGGAAAACAATGAACTCCAGGGCCACACTTTGAAGCTAATGACAATGTTAGCACTCAAATAATGTATTTCTCACCCCTAGTCCAGAGTAATTTATTTTTATATCTGCCAACTTTTCTTTCATCCCCCCCCTCATTTTTATAAATGCTATTTTGTCTCTACAATATGCAGAGTACTGCTTGAGGTGCAATGAAAGATACAACAGTGAAAACTAACATAAACCCTGGCCTTAACCAACTGAAAGTCTGGGGAGAAAAAAATATTAGCACATTAATCATATAAATGAGGAAATAAAAGTTTTAAAACACTAGGGCCCTGAGAAAGGTACAAAAGCTTTTTAAGAGAGACACCAATGAAAATATATTAGGGTGTCTCTTGAGAAAGTGGTTGGGGCTACTTTATATTAGATGACCAGGGAAGGTCTCTTTCTGAAGGTGACCTTTAGTCTAGCGCAACAGTTCTAAAGCAGAATGGAATGAAGGCAAACACACTGGAGTCCAGTTAGCAAGGTAAGTTCCTGGAGATGTTAGAGAGATGGGTCAGGTAAGGCTACTCAATTTTATTACAAAAAATGGAAAGTGTTTGTGGAAAATACGCAGCATTTTCACAAGGTCATTCTATTGCTATGCAGTGAATGGATGATAAACGGGCAAGTATGGAATCAGGGGAAGAATAAGGCCAGTGTGGTTGTCCCAAGGAAAGAGGATGGTGGTTCAGAGTTGAAGTGCAGATGGAGAACAGTGAACATATTCAAGATGGGGTCAATATGCAAGTAGGTAAGCCCATGAGGGTAAGAATGTTTATGTTTTGTTAATATCTCTATCCTTAGTGCTTACTAGGTTTTCAATAAATATTGACTGAGGAAATAAATTAATTGAAAGTGTTGTATCTTAGCTGACTCAGGCTAGTGCTGCAAAATTACATAGGTTGGGTGGCTTAAACAACAACATTTTAACGACAAATAAACCACAATTAAACAACAACAATAAATAAACAATGTATATTCCTCACAATCCCAGAGGTTGGGAAATCCAAGATCAAGGTGCCAGTAGATTCTGTGTCTATTGAGAACTCTCTTCCTGATTTGCCAATAGCCACCTACTTTCTGTATCCTCACATGGCAGAGAGAGAGAAAAAGAGAAACAAAACCTGTCTCCTCTTCCTCTCTTTATGGGAACATTAATTTCATCACAAAGGCTTTATCCTCATGACCTCGTGCATACATGCTAAGTTGCTTCAATCATGTCTGACTCTTTGTGACCCTATGGACTATAATCCTCCAGGCTCCTCTGTCCATGGGATTCTCCAGGAAAGAATACTGGACAGGATCTCCATACTCTCCTCCGGGGGATCTTCCTGACCAGAGATCAAACTTAGGTCTCTTGTATCTCCTGCATTGACAAGCAGGTTCTTACCACCTGGGAAGCACCCCCATCATCACCACCACTGCCCTGTGACTTCATCTAACTCTAAATATCTCAGAGATCAAAGGTCCCGCTTCCAAATACCATTACACTGAGCATTAGGACTTCAGCGAATTTTGAGAGACAGACATTCAATCGATACCATGGAAAGAAAGAAGAAATGTGACATCAAGAACGATTCGGGTACATGTAATCAGCTAGGTAAATGGTTGTGCCATTTACTAAGGATTTGGAAGTTACTGGGAACTCATGCAGGAGTTGTTAGTGATTCTGTCAAGTCTGAGATGCATTTTAGACATTCAAATGGCGCTATCAAGCAAGCATCCAGTGTTCCAGTCCTCAGGAGAGAATTCATTTAGAAGCTACAGTCACATAAAGATTATTTAAATTCATAGGCTTATATGAGATCACCAAAGGAGAGAGTGTGCACAGAGAAGAATAGAATCCTGCAGAGCCAGGAGACTCCTATTAATACTTGTAGGTCAAACAGAGTAAAGAGCTGGGAAAGGTTTGAAAATGCAAGGAGGGCTACTCCATTTTCTGAGATGATGCTTAGTGGTCAAGGAAATGATTTTAATATTGCTACTACCATAGAGTCAATAGCAGTCAATAGCATCATCATAATATTGCCTACATTAACTGAGCACTTACTCTATCAGGCACAGTTCAAATGTGGCATGTATTTATACATTTAATTATCATAAGACATCTAAGAGATATGGTACGATTGTTACGCTCACTTTTCGGATGACAGATTCAAGACATTGAAAGATTAGGTAAATTTCCCAAGGTCACACAGCTGCTAAGTTAGTGACACTGGGACATAAAGCCAAAGGTCTGCTGTCTCGAGAGCCCACCCACTTAACTCTCATCCTGTAAAACATAGGAAGAGGAGGGACACTAGAATGGAGATGGGAACAGAGATCAAGAATAGCAACAAAGAAGGTGCTGTATCATCAGTGAATGCAAAGGGCTGATGGCGAAGCAGGTAGCTGACAGCAGTAGGAAGCAGGGTAGGTGATATAATCGAATCCTTTCCGTTTCAAAGGAGTCAGGTTTCTGAAGGAGGGGGAAAAGGGAAATGTTTGGAAGAATGAAGTGAAAGAAGGGCAGCCAAGAACCCAGTTCTTGACCTTGGGAATAAATGCCAAGATAGCCACACTAAAGATGGTTCTGGGGAAAGCAGTGAACCAGTGAAGTTGCTCAGTCGTGTCTGACTCTGCAACCCCATGGAGTGTAGCCCACCAGGCTCCTCCGTCCATGGAATTTTCAAGAGGACTGGAGTGGGCTGCCATTTCCTTCTCCAGAGGATCCTCCCAACTCAGGGATCAAACCCAGATCTCCTGCATTACAGGCAGACGATTTACCATCTGAGCCACCAGGGAAGCCCAGGGGAAAGCAGTGCTAGTAGGTAAAACAAGAGATGAATGGAATGAGAACTCTAAGAATGTAGTCTAAACAATCAGGGAAGTGTGCTGCTGGCTGAATATGGGTCCCTGATTGCACAATGGGAAACTTAAGTGGTTGTAGAACTTGGGGTAGAGTTGGGCTGCTCCGGTGATAGCAGACGCAAAGAAGGAAGGAGGGCAGATAGATGCTGCCAAGGGTCCTAACAGTATCAAGGAGGAGGAGGATAATTATTTAACTTGGAAGGTGTGGGAAAAATCTTCCCTCCGGCAGCTCTTGGAGCTGTGATAGCCCAGGGGATGAGAGAAGTCCTCTTCTGAACATACTGCTTTCTTAGGAAGCTAGGAGCCTCAGTAGCCACTGAGGTTCTCCTCCCTTCCAGCCAAAACAAGAGTGCTAACTCCACAGAGGCTAGGGTAGGACCAAAGGTTGGAGCAGGGTGATGTGTTGGGCAGGACGTTGAAATGATTTGTTCTCTCCTGCAGTGAGTGATGGTTGGAAGGGAGGAAACACACCCATCTTCACCAGGTTATGACCTCAGAGTGTGTGCTGAACACTTGTCAGTTTTAGTACTTTATTGCATATGCACCGTATAGATCCTGAATACAGACTGACCTCTACTCAGGATCAGGTTTATCCTGATTAGGTCTATTCTTGACCTCTCTGCAGGTATATGATACTGTACATGATAGGAGAATCACTGTAGGCTTTGGAGCCAGATCCTCCTGGGTTTGACTTCCTTTTCTGGTCCTTATGAGTTGGGTAGGCGGCTGTAGCAGTAGTCCTGCTTTCCTTCTCTCTTTTATGCCTCACTGCTTCTGTGGGGACCCACTGACTCCAAATGACTATATGTGCATTTCTTTGAAACACAATTTTCTCTAAAGTAGAAAAAGGAACACTCTTCCCAGGTTGCTGGCAGACTAGAAGGGGCAGGAAATGATGTCTCTGGGAGCAACGCTTAAGCAGTGGTTGACAGAGGTTTATGAATGATACTCCAATTGCCATATCCCTCAGGTGGGACAACACAGTGAAACCAGAGTTTCACCGTTGGGTGGAGCTCCAGTGAGTCCCAGTGGACCTTGGTGACCAGCTGGCTTCATAAAGTGTTTTTCATCAGTGCCTCTCTCCCTTGTCTTGCTTCTCCATTTCTGCAGAGGTTTCCTGCAAAATGATCCACCTGTAATCAGCTCCTTGTCTCAGCATCTGCTCTGGGGAACCCAAACATAAACACTGGCTTTTCAAGTCACTTGAATTCTTTGAACCTCTGTTTTCTTCTCTGAAAAGTACCATCATTTCAGATTTCAGTGAAAGACTATGAATCAATCACTTAGTATACTCTATGGTACAGGCAGGTGTTAGGTCAGGATGGGGTTCCTCCTTTTCCCCACCCACATCACCCCCCTCAGGAGGCCTCGCAGCAGCAGAGGGTGGCAGTAGGCAGGAGAGGTCACATAGTCCACAGTAACTGCAAAGATAGCTTTACTCATCTTGCCAGAGCCCTGAGCTTCCAGGTCTCAGTTCAGTTCAGTTCAGTCGCTCAGTCATGTCTGACTCTCCATGACCCCATGAATCACAGCACGCCAGGCCTCCCTGTCCATCACCAACTCCTGGAGTTCACTCAGACTCACGTCCATCGAGTCAGTGATGCCATCCAGCCATCTCGTCCTCGGTCATCCCTTTCTCCTCCTGCCCCCAATCCCTCCCAGCATCAGGGTCTTTTCTAATGAGTCAACTCTTCGCATGAGGTGGCCAAAGTACTGGAGTTTCAGCTTTAGCATCATTCCTTCCAAAGAAATCCCAGGGCTGATCTCCTTCAGAATGGACTGGTTTGATCTCCTTGCAGTCTAAGGGACTCTCAAGAGTCTTCTCCAACACCACAGTTCAAACGCATCAATTCTTCGGAACTCAGCCTCCTTCACAGTCCAACTCTCACATCCATACATGACCCCTGGAAAAACCATAGCCTTGACTAAACAGACCTTAGTCGGCAAAGTAATGTCTCTGCTTTTGAATATGCTATCTAGGTTGGTCATAACTTTTCTTCCAAGGAGTAAGTGTCTTTTAATTTCATGGCTGCAGTCACCACCTGCAGTGATTTTGGAGCCCCCCAAAATTAAGTCTGACATTGTTCCCACTGTTTCCCCATCTATTTCCCATGAAGTGATGGGACCGGATGCCATGATCTTCATTTTCTGAATGTTGAGCTTTAAGACAACTTTTTCACTCTCCTCTTTCACTTTCATCAAGAGGCTTTTTAGTTCCTCTTTACTTTCTGCCATAAGGGTGATGTCATCTGCATATCTGAGCTTTTTGATATTTCTCCTGGCAATCTTGATTCCAGCTTGTGCTTCTTCCAGCCCAGCGTTTCTCATGATGTACTCTGCATAGAAGTTAAAGAAGTAGGGTGACAATATACAGCCTTGATGTACTCCTTTTCCTATTTGGAACCAGTCTGTTGTTCTGTGTCCAGTTCTAACTGTTGCTTCCTGACCTGCATACAGATTTCTCAAGAGGCAGGTCAGGTGGTCTGGTATTCTCATCTCTTTCAGAATTTTCCACAGTTTTCTGTGATCCACACAGTCAAAGGCTTTGGCATAGTCAATAAAGCAGTAATAGATGTTTTTCTGAACTCTCTTGCTTTTTCCATCATCCAGCAGATGTTGGCAATTTGATCTCTGGTTCCTCTGCCTTTTCTAAAACCAGCTTGAACATCAGGAAGTTCACGGTTCATGTATTGCTGAAGTCTGGCTTGGAGAATTTTGAGCATTACTTTACTAGCATGTGAGATGAGTGCAATTGTGTGGTAGTTTGAACATTCTTTGGCATTGCCTTTCTTAGGGATTGAAATGAAAACTGACCTTTTCCAGTCCTGTGGCCACTGCTGAGTTTTCCAGATTTGCTGGCATATTGAGTGCAGCACTTTCACAGCATCAACTTTCAGGATTTGAAACAGCTCAACTGGAATTCCGTCACCTCCACTAGCTTTGTTCTTAGTGATGCTTTCTAAGGCCCACTTGACTTCACATTCCAGGATGTCTGGCTCTAGATGAGTGATCACACCATTGTGATTATCTGGCTCGTGAAGATCTTTTTTGTACAGTTCTTCTGTGTATTCTTGCCACCTCTTCTTAATATCTTCTGCTTCTGTTAGGTCCATACCATTTCTGTCCTTTATCGAGTCCATCTTTGCATGAAATGTTCCCTTGGTATCTCTAATTTTCTTGAAGAGATCTCTAGTCATTTCCATTCTGTTGTTTTCCTCTATTTCTTTGCATTGATCGCTGAAGAAGGCTTTCTTATCTCTTCTTTCCCCAGACAGCCATTTTGCTTTTTTGCATTTCTTTTCCATGAGGATGGTCTTGATCCCTGTCTCCTGTACAATGTCACGAACCTCATTCCATAGTTCATCAGGCACTCTATCTATCAGATCTAGGCCCTTAAATCTATTTCTCACTTCCACTGTATAATCAGAAGGGATTTGATTTAGGTCATACCTGAATGGTCTAGCGGTTTTCCCTACTTTCTTCAATTTAAGTCTGAATTTGGTAATAAGGAGTTCATGATCTGAGCCACAGTCAGCTCCTGGTCTTGTTTTTGTTGACTGTATAGATGTTCTCCATCTTTGGCTGCAAAGAATAGAATCAGTCTGATTTTGGTGTTGACCATCTGGTGATGTCCATGTGTAGAGTCTTCTCTTGTGTTGTTGGAAGAGGGTGCTTGCTATGACCAGTGCATTTTCTTAGCAAAACTCTATTAGTCTTTGCCCTGCTTCATTCCGCATTCCAAGGCCAATTTTGCCTGTTACTCCAGGTGTTTCTTGACTTCCTACTTTTGCATTCCAGTCCTCTATAATGAAAAGGACATTTTTTGGGGGTGTTAGTTCTAAAACGTCTTGTAGGTCTTCATAAAACTGTTCAACTTCAGTTTCTTCAGCGTTACTGGTTGGGGCATAGACTTGGATAACTGTGATATTGAATGGTTTGCCTTGGGGACGAACAGAGATCATTCTGTCGTTTTTGAGATTGTATCCAAGTACTGCATTTCAGACTCTTTTGTTGACCATGATGGCTACTCCATTTCTTCTGAGGGATTCCTGCCCGCAGTAGTAGATATAATGGTCATCTGAGTTAAATTCACCCATTCCAGT
Organism: Ovis aries; assembly: GCF_016772045.2. Lineage (NCBI taxonomy): Eukaryota > Metazoa > Chordata > Mammalia > Artiodactyla > Bovidae > Ovis > Ovis aries. The sequence goes on from NC_056074.1 coordinate 13,355,556, forward strand.
CCACTTTAGTTCGCTGATTCCTAGAATGTCGACGTTCACTCTTGCCATCTCTTGTTTGACCACTTCCAGTTTGCCTTGATTCATGGGCCTAACATTCCAGGTTCCTATGCAATATTGCTCTTTACAGCATCGGATCTTGCTTCTATCACCAGTCACATCCACAGCTGGGTATTGTTTTTGCTCTGGCTCCATTCCTTCATTCTTTCTGGAGTTATTTCTCCACTGATCTCCAGTAGCATATTGGGCACCTACTGACCTGGGGAGTTCCTCTTTCAGTATCCTATCATTTTGCCTTTTCATACTGTTCCAGGTCTCAATAATGGGGAATTTGGCAGGGGCAAACTTAAGGTACTTGATAGACTTTTGTTGACTGAAAGTTGGTTTATAATAATAAATAATGAAATAGTTTAACTTAACATGTGCTCAGTAGCTCAGTCATGTGTGATTCTCTGGGACTGTATGGACTTTAGCCCTCGAGGCTCCTCTGTACATGGGATTTCCCGGGCAAAATTACTGGAACAGGTTGCCATTTCCTCTTTCAAGGGATCTTCCTGACCCAAGGATCAAACCTGTATCTCTTGCGTCTCCCGCATTGGCTAGTGGATTCTTTACGAACTGCACCACCTGGGAGAGAGTTTAACTTAATAGTATTTTAATCAATGTTGCTCCTTGAAGGCAATTATCAATTAAATAATAATAATTTAAAAATTACATTTGTGGTGTTTGACACTGTACCAAGCACATAGGAAATAAAGGAAGTATTATCTGCCCGCAGCAACCACAGGGACATGTGGGAAGAGAAGATTCTCTTTGTACCTGGGTAGAAGCTACTGGTGCTTTTTACAGAAAGGATATTGTCTTAGGTTAAGGAATTTGGTTTCCTAAAGGCAGGTCTTTTTGTTGTTGTTTTTTTTTTTTAAAATAAAAGTGTTGCTTAAGGCCCATCCTGCCAGTCAAAATATCAGAAATAAGCCATAAACAGACAAGGGAGTTGAGTAGCTGATATGTTTATAAAGCCTGAAACTATGGTATAATGAGCTAGTTTTATCTAAATCTCTTCTAACTGTGGAGCTGGACATTTTCAAAGGCCAGTGTCACCTCTCAGGAATGCAGGAATGAGTCTCTTTTCCCTCATTTCTTTGTTATTGAGGCAATTTGCATAAAAATGGGATTCCTATTACTTCTCTGCTTCTTGGGCTTGTTTTCTTCTGCAGCAGAAAGTTACACCCTGGCAAGCCAGCTGCAGGCATTCATAATTAAAAGTAAGCAGGGACTTAAAAGAGTTCACTGCAATTAAAAGAGTAACCCCTGCATTCTGGGAACCGAGAAGTCAACCTGAGCTGTAATTATGAGACATAAAGTGTGACCAGGAGCTCAAAAGAGAAGGCGGCCAGAGCAGGGAGCGCTCAAGGAAGAGAGGCCAGTGAGAGGGATCATTAAATTGTGGAATGCGGACACTGTGGAATAAGCAAACTTTGTCTGATGGCTGGGGAGGGGGAGGGACAGGATGTGCGAGCCAGAGTTCCTGCTTGCTGGAGGAGAATGCCCTGGAACAGGCTCATTTTTAATGGGTTCCAAAATTGGTGCCTTCTCCCTTCCTTTCTCTCTCCTTCTCTCTCTCTCTCCTTCTGCCCGTCTAATCTGGTTCATCCTCTCTCACTCAGCTCTGTGAACCTGCAAGGCATAAAGACAGCCAGACCAAGGGCTTCTGGCTCTTCCTCACTGGCCCAGTTCAGCTATTATTCACTGAACATGTACAAAGAACCAGGCACTATGAGCACAGAGATGAATAAACAGGATTGCCCATGAGATGTTCATACTTCAGAGTGAAATAGAAGAGGAGAGCAAAACACTTCTGAGAGCTCGAGATGGATACAACAGTAGACAGATCTGTGATACTCTGTGGTTGTCCTGGAGTCCCTGCTTTCTGCATTGTCTCTGTTTCTTATAATATCTCCATTAAATTAAATGTATCCATTCTAACTACATTTATTTAATTCTTAGCAGGCATCACATACACTGGTTGGGTTTCTCTGATGGTTCGATGGTAAAGAATTCGCCTGCAATGAGGAAGACCCAGGTCTGATCCCTGGGTTGGGACGGTTCCCTGGAGAAGGGAATGGCAACCTGCTTCAGCATTCTTGTCTGAAAAATTCCATTCCAGAAGAGGCTGGCAGGTTATGTAGCTCATGGGGTCGCAAAGAGTCAGACACGACTGAGCAAGCTAATACACAACAATGCACTATCATATACATTACATTATTACAAAATATTATTGTTCTGAGATCTTAAGTGGTTTGCCATGGTTATACAACTACAACATGGAAGCCCAGGATCTTTCTGGTTCTGAGTCCATGTCAAGTACAGAAATCACATAGAAGAAAATATGTTTATTTCTCTCAGGAGGGGGTGTGGGTTGGGGAGAACTGAAGGGAAAAAAAGTCAGGGAAGATAAGACCTCAAAACAGAGGTGATGACTGAGCCAGGTTTTGGAGGGTTTGCCAGAAAGTCCAGAATTGGATGAAATAATGTAATGGCCCTCTCACCTCTGTAATTCTGCCTCATTCTATTTTATAATATTTTATCAGGCTTCTTCTGATCCATTTTAATGATAGGAGAAATTATCTATTTATTTCCATTACATACACATACCCTGGAGAGTCTAGATAAAGAAGTGGATCATAAATACGCCCAGGAAGCAGTGCATTTATACCCTGTATTCACGGGGAAGCATACCGTATATTTGTTATAGAAGATGAAGCTCGTGTTTTCAAAAGCAGGGACACTGTACTTTAACATGGTCAGTTATTCCATCTTCAACCTCTTTTATGAATGTTCACTCATCCCAGGCACTAGGCTTCCTAGAGTTCAATGCTGTTACCTCAAACTACCCGCTGGACAGCTCCACTTAAATTTCAAGAGCCTTCAATGCAAAGAGTTCTAAGCCTGGCTTCATCACAGTCATCCCAACCTACTCCTCTCAAGTTTCCAGCCCTGACTGGAGATATCTCCATTCACAGTGCCACCTGAGCTGCCATCCAAGAACTCATGTGTACCTCCCCCTTATCCTCAGTGGCCCATCTCAGGAGTTGCTATGGGACTCAGTCTCCCTTTTCCATACATATTACGTTTGTTCAGACCATCCCACATCTTACCATCTGCAGAGCCTTTGTACTGGAATCTCTGACTCCAGGCTTTCCCCACTCCAGTATTTCCTTGCCAGCACAGTGGACAATGAAATTCTGTGTGCCTGGCTGTTTCCTCCAGAAGATTCCAAGTCACTCAAAGGACAGGATGGTATCTTCTTGTTCATCATGTACTCCAGGGCATGGTTTCTAGCATGCCTTAAGGATTCAATAAGGACTTCCCTGGTGGCTCAGATAGTAATGAATCTGCCAGCAGTGTGGAAGACCTGGATTCAATCCCTGGGTCGGGAAGATCCCCCTGGAAGAAGGTAGTATGGCAAGCCATTCCAGTATTCTTGCCTGGAGAATCTCCACAGACAGAGAAGCCTGGTGGGCTATGGCCCATGAGGTCATAAAGTCAGATATGACTGAGCGCCTAAGCAGCAGCAGGGGTTCAGTAAGTGTTGCTTACTGGACTTTACAGCGGGGCAGATGGAGAAGAAGAGTTGGGCCAAGCTGGTCTTTTCTGAGCCAGCCCCTTTTATAAGACAGCGTCGTTCAGAGGTATGGTCTGAGAGAAAAACCTGGTTTTTGTTATCTGCGCACATTTGCTACCTCTATCCAAAATACTTGTTACGCTCTGAAAGTCCTAGAATAACTGTTTGTCATTGGCAGAATTTAATGGAAATGGTACATCTCAGGATCAGAAGAGGAATAAAAAAGGGAGTGCTCAGAGAATAAAAGCAGAAGTGATAGAAAGGACCAGTCAGGGTAGGGGCCGGAGGAAATAGCCTGTAAGTTCCAGGCAAAGAGTGAAGAGATTTTAAATCCTGATGTATCGAGGGCCCACCCAGATAAAATACACTAATATTGGATGAATTACGAATGTAAATGCTGCATTTGTGCTACAATTTTACCCTAGAGTATACAAGAATCTCTTCTCAGGACAGATTAAGAAACTAGAAGTCAGTTATCTACCCATACCTGCAGTGTCCGACCCAGCACAGGAATACCCACCAGGGATACAGTGGGAAAATGGTGAGTGTGGTCCCAGCTAGTGGAAGAAATAGAGAATAAAATAGTGGCTGACTGGAAGGGACTGGGGCTGTGAGACTGTGGCCAATTCTCTCCACAGGAGAAGACAGAAACGTAGAGGACGACTAAGGTGACCGTGCTGAATGGAGGGCATAGAGCAGCTCTGAGGGACTGGAGGTCGCTATGGCAGGCCCGCGGTGAGAAGTAGGCCAGAGAGAGAATTTTCATTCCACAAATGAAGACGCAAAAGAGCTGACTGGAGGGTCATTCGTTGGCCCTCCACACATTTCCTATGACATTTCTACAAGAGTTGCTTCCTTTTTGTTGCTCACAAGGCTGGCCTTCAGATTGCAGACCAATCATTTCTGAAAAGAAAATGGGGGGGGGGGGAGGAGGAAGTGCATAGCCCATAGATGGCTTTGATGTAGACTCCTAAATTTATTATCCGGTGCTCTAGACTCGAGTTCTGGCCCCAGTGTTATGGGTAAGTCATTGAAAGTTACTGATTTTTAGTTTCTTTATCTGTCAAATCTGTCAAGAAAACAGACACAGAAACAAGTACACATAATCTATACTAACATTAGAGAAGAGGTTGATATGGAAAGTTGATATCAGATGACACGTAGTGGTAGTAATAACATCAGTTTCCATGAACAAGACTATCCGTGAATTCCATATACCCAACAATTTCATCCTACCCATTTTCATTCATACCCAAGAATTTCAGCAGAAATTCTTTTTTCAAGCTCTAGACTGGGATTAGTGATCTTCCCCACAGTTCTGTATCACCCAGCCCAGGCTTAGCATGTACGACCTTATATTAGAATATTCTGTGTCTCCATCTTTTTCTTGGACTGCATTGGCCTTCTGGAAGGAAAATGTTTTGTCCAGTTCATCTCTGTAAATCCCACAGCCCTAATACAGAATGTAGAGTTAGCGCTTGGCCACTTATGAATCCCATTGTACTTTAAGTTCATCAAGAAATTCTGTGATAACACAGACTGGAAGTGAAGAGGGGGTGAAATACTAGCCTGTCCCATGCTTTCTGGAGGTAGCCAGAAGTGTAATTGAAACAGCATAGACTAGGGAGGTCAGTACATTGCCTCTGATTAAGGCACAGAGTGGTACCAGGACCTGTGGGAATAGCCAGATGTATTTCAGAGCACTAGTCATATGGAAATGCTGGGCTTGGCATCTATTATCTATAGGGTGTGTGTGTGTGTGTGTGTGTGTGTGTGTGTGTTACAGAAAACCTGGAATTATCCCAGATGGATGCCCACTGATGGGAGAATTTTATAGTGTGGACTTTTTCTTTCCCCCCTCAAGAGTGATTTGTGTGATTATCATCGTCTCTCAAACAGTAATCTGCTTTCCTGAATTCAGCTTGCTTCTGTCATTCCCAAGAAAGAGTCTTCTTTGCCAGCTTTTTCCTGGCCTCCCAGAGACACTGGAATGTTACAAGCCATCAGTCAGATGTTAGACAATTCCTTCTCCCCTCTGGTTTCACCTTGTGTTTCCACTTTCATTTCTCTAGTATACTTTTTCCATAATAGAGAAGCTGGTGATTGATGGAGCAAGGAAGCAGAAGTCTCGTATTTCAGCTGCATCAGTGATGCCTGGTGAGTGGCATGTTCCAAGCAAGCCACATTCAGCATTCTTTGGGACCCACTGTCCTGGAGACACAGGGCTTAGTGAGACCAGAGGGAGACAGCAGGGTCAAAAGGGTGAGCCTATTAATGCCACATGCAATTCAGAAACATATTGTTCTCCAGGTGGCTTTTTGTTTTGTTTAAGTCTATTTATATTTATTTATTTTACCATTTTTTGTGTGCACGTAGAGCTGGGATTGGAGGTAGATGAGGGGACATTGGAAATGCAGAATCTCAAGAATCAGAGAGAGATGCAAGTTTATATAGGACAAAAGCCCATCTTATTTTGGATCTCCTCAATAACATTCATTTCAAAAGTTCTCCCAGTTTCTCACTGAATCTGTCCAGAACAGGGAACTCATTACCCAACAATGCACCCAGGATCCTCTCTGGGCACCTCTGAGCAGCAGGAAGCCATGGGTCTCATTGTCTCACTTCTACCTACTACCTATACCCCCCTCCTGACAATGTAGAGACCACGCCTTTCCTAGAAGCTAAGCATTCCATATGTGACATGGTTTGGGGTTCCTTTAAGACCTAGTTCATCCTCTCTGAGTATATTCTACCTGGCCCTGAAGATCAGGCTTACTATCATCAGGAAGTGCTCTGATCTCACTGTCATCATGTGCCTCACTGGAGGCTAGGTAGTAACCCATCAGAACTGATGTGGTTCACGCCAAGAAGCCTTGTGGTCCAGTTAGTTACGGCACCTACTTGTCCCATGGAGCTATTGTTAGTTTGTTCCTCTGGGCTGCCTTTGATCATGGGCTACAGACCATTTGAACGAGGATGGTTCTATTGATTCTAGTCAGAAATACCACAGCAGGACTTCGTTCACTCTTCATTACCGCTGTGACACGACTACAGCTGTCTACAGCAAGGCAGAGGTGAGAGCCTGCCTGGATTTCGGAGGTGGGGGAGGAGGAAGACAACCGCTGGAAGGTTCAGGAAGGCAGGCGAACCAGGCAGAGGAGGTCCATGGGAGTCATCGATATCTTGGAAAACAAAAAGAGGTTTTTGTCTTGTTTGTCTTTATTTACTTAAAAAAAAAAAAATATTGAGACCGCTAAGTATACAAGTCGACATTCCACCAAGTCAACTAAGGCAAATAGGTTCTATAAACCCAAAGAGATAAGGTCTATGAGATCAGTCAGGGTAGAAGTTCCAAGGGGATAAAGGTTATGAAATGTACCTTAATGTGCTGGACAAATTTAAAATTGCTTATTTATTTTCTTATTTTTATTGTTGCTTTGTTTTGTTTGGCCTGAGACAGAAGACTCAGGAAAAAGTATCTGGGAAATCAAACAACCTGGAATTATGAACTGCCATTATCAGAACATGTTACTTGTTATTCCCAACACTTTGTACATTACCTGGCACATAAATTTGAATAGCTATTTAATAAGCAATAATTTTTCAAAGCATCTTTTGAATAATAACTCAGTCTATTTTTCTCTTCATTTGAAAATGCCCAAGAGAATAACTGTGAGGTAGAAATGCTTTTGATTTAAAAGATAATAAATTCACATGTGCTCAGCTGCTTCGGTCCTGTCCAACTCTTTGTGACCCCATGGACTGTAGTCCACTAGGCTCTCTGTCCATGGGGATTCTCCAGGCAAGAATACTGGAGTGGGTTGCCGTGCCCTCCTCCAGGGGATCTTCCTGACCCAGGGATCAAGCCCCCATCTCTTGCATCTCCTACACTGCAGGTGGATTCTTTATCGCTAGTGCCACCTGGGAAGCCCCTTTAAAAGATAAAAGCCCCTTTAAAAGATATTTTATCACTCTAGGGCTGCTGTCATATAATAAAGATCTGTTTCTATGTTGCCTAGTACAGAGATCTTAAAATCCTTGGAACTTCCTGAGTGTTAGGAGAGTCTTTTGTTATTCATAATCAGTGCCTTTGGAACACAGTTAAATCAGAGCTAATGAGATGTCTCAGGGCAAGGCCCCCAGAGAGCTTCAGGATGTTGGCTTGTCATCAGAGACCAAACACCAGATGATAGAGTGAGAACTCTCAGCCTCTTTCCCCACTCAGACCTCCAGGGATTGGAAAGAGCTGGAGATTAAGTTATAAAAACTCGTGAGCAATAAAGTCCAGAGAGCTTCCAGGTTGGTGGGTCCATTAGGGGCTGGGAGGGAGGTGTGTGCACAAAGGACATCACACAGCTCCATGGACCGTCTGCTCATCTGTCCCCTCCACCCTTTCCTTGTCCTGTGCATCACCTCCAGTTAGCTGGTTCTGAGTTGCTTCCTTTATAATAGACCAATTGCTGCTAAGTTGCTTCAGTTGTGTCCGGCTCTGTGCGACCCCATAGATGGTAGCCCACCAGGCTCCCCCATCCCTGGGATTCTCCAGGCAAGAACACTGGAGTGGGTCACCATTTCCTTTTCCAATGCATGAAAGAGAAAAGTGAAAGTGAAGTCACTCAGTCGTGTCCGACTCTTAGCAACCCCATGGACTGCAGCCTACCAGGCTCCTCTGTCCGTGGATTTTCCAGGCAAGAGTACTGGAGTGGGGTGCCATTGCCTTCTCTGAAATAGACCAATGAACATAACCAAAGTGTTTTCTTGAGCTTTGTGAGTCATTTTTAGCCATTATTTAACCCAAGTGAGGGTTGTGAGAACGTGAGCTTTGTAGCCAAGTAAGACAGAAGTATGGGTAGCCTGGGGTCCCAGAACTTGCTATTGGCACATGAAGTGTGTGGGGCTAAACCCTTAAATGTGTAGAATCTGATGCTAACTCTGGTAATATCAGAAAAAGACTGAATTGTTGAACACCTTATTGGTGTCAGATAATCAGACAGCAGCAATAAGTATAGGAAAAATATAAACTTCTTAAAGTTCAGAAGTCTTAGATTCTATCCTTGGCTTTACCACTAACCTTAGTTGTGACAGCTGTCAGCAACGAAAGTGAAAGTTGTTCATTCGTGTCTGACTCTTTGTGATCCCATGGACAGTATAGTCATGGAATTCTCCAGGCCAGAATGCTGGAGTGGGTAGCCTTTCTCTTCTCCAGGGAATCTTCCCAACCCAGGGATTAAACCCAGGTCTCTCGCATTGCAGGCAGATTCTTTACCAGCTGAGCCACAAGGGAAGCCCAAGAATACTGGAGTGGGTAGCTTATTCCTTCTCCAGTGGATCTTCCTGACCCAGGAATCGAACTGCAGTCTCCTGCACTGCAGACAGATTCTTTACCAACTGAGCTATCAGGGAAGTCACTAAGGAAATTATACCCTAATTTAGGCTAAAACACAATAATGAATACTAGAGAGATAAGGCACTGACTATAAAAGGTTGTTTTGGTTTTTTTTCTGGGAAATATAGACTTTATTCAATACTTAACCATCAGTTACACATATTCGATTATTTCACTTACTTGCTCATAAATCTTTCATAACACCTTCCAGAATTAATACCAAACATCTCTATTTGGCTTCCAACACTGTCATTTTAGCACTTACCTGCATTTTCAGTGTCATGCACAGATCTGTCAGGTGCCTATGATATTGGAATTTCAGGCTCTATCAGTGTGTTGGAAAATGTGATGACTTCATATATTGGTTGTCTCATGGACCAAAACAATGGCCTATATACAGCTAATATGCAATTTGTATGCCTCACACACACCATATATTTTGATCCAACTCTCATGCTTGTAAATGGGATACTGTTTGGGGTTGAATTGTGTATTCCCAAGAGTCATATACTGAGGATCTAATCCCCAGCACTTCAGAATGCAGCTTCATTTCAAAGTAGGTAGTTCCACACTAAATTGTTAATTGGAAGGTCTGATACTGAAGCTGAAGCTCCAAGACTTCAGCCACGTGATGCAAAGAGCTGACTCACTGGGAAAGACTCTGATCCTGGGGAAGATTGAAGGCCATAGGAGAAGAGGGCAGCAAAGGAAGAGATGATTGGATGGCATCACAGAGTCAATGGACATGAACTTTGGTGAACTCAGGGAGATGGTGAGGGACAGGGAGGCCTGCTGTGCTGTAATCCATGGGGTCACAAAGAGTCGGATGCAACTTAGCAACTGAACAACGAGGGTCATTGTAAAATAGCCAGTGAAAGTGAAGTCATAATGAAGTATAATGGTCCCCAAATCCAATACAACTGGTGTCCCTGACATTTGGACACACGCAAAAGCTCAGGGGGAACATCCTTTGAAGATGAAGGCAGGTATCAGTGGGATGTGTCTGCAAGGCAAGGAACACCAGAGATTCCCAGCCAGCTCTCAGCAGCTAGGGGGAAGTCTGGCTTGGGTTTTTCCCTCATAGCCCTCAGAAGGAGCAAACCCAGCCTCAACCTTGGGCTTCTAACTTCCAGAACGGTGAGACAATGAGTGTGTGCTGTTTAAGCATCTCAGGTTGTGATACTTTATATAGCAGCCCCTATGAAACAATGTGGTTATTAATATTACATTATCAAGCTTGATTTGACTTTTTTAAAGTAAAGTTTAAATGAAAATGAAGAACTGGGTCTAGAGTCTAACACAAAATAAGAACTCAGTATAAATATCTTGGTTAAATAAATAAATGAACAAATGAATTTTTTAAAAAGTGTTTCCATTTCATTGTCACAGTTATTGAAAGAAAAAAAAAGAGAGAGAGATGCTGACCTCAAGAAGAATGATAGCAATTATTGTAAAGGTCAAGTCTGTCCTTGGAGGGTGAGAGGGTTTGATGTGTGCTTTTCTAGGCGGTTCTGAACTATCCACACTCCAAGATCAATGCCCCTGATGTTGTCTTTTGTTGCCTTTTATTTTGAGGATATCATGCAAGGAGAGACAGCTTTGATTTGGAAAGAGAGGGAGGCTATCTAACCTAGTTGTATTTATTATTTTCACCCGACTTGTCTGTTCTTCCTGAGGAATGCCAGATAAGACATTCAAAGTTGGCAGGGGGTGGAAATAAAGAATCTACAGAAAGCACTGGATCTCTGCAAATGTGACCTCTTTAAACTTATCTACCTTGAGAGTTTAAAATGGTCATCTTATAAAAATCAAAGAAAGCCATGAATATTGACACTTGAGAACAATTAAAGCCATTGTGTACATAAAACTTGCAATGATTAAAGAAAAAAAAAATCCTTACTGATGAGTATGTGGGAAGGTGGGCTGATAGGGTGTTTAAATTAGATCAAAATTTCAGGAGAGCAAATAGAGAGTATGTATCAAAGCCCTCACGACATGTATTTTCTGTAAAACTCAGCAATTCCAGTTTTAAGAGTTGATCACAAAGAAATAATATTGGATGTGAGCAAAAACACTGTCCAAGAATGTTTATGGCAATGTTGCTTATAAAAAAAAATTAGTTAATTTAAGCGGCTAAGATTTGAGGTTGAGTTGAAACATTGAAACATACACTGTAAAGGAAAACTAATTAATCTAAAAGTATAACATATTATTTATTTTAGTTGTCTATATCTATTGTAAAGCAATTATATTTTATTTCACAACATTTAAAAGTAGGACACGCGACAGTTCTGTATTTCTTTATATAAAATTAACCCTGCTACAACATCCACCACTTCCATGGTGCTACAGTCATTCTCAGACACCAGTGAATGGCACCCATGAGATGCTAGGAGGACTTTAGGTTTACATGCTACAGTAAGGTATTGGTTTCTACACCAGTTTAGAGATGCTCGCAACCCAAGCTCATTTCTTCTTACAAAAGCTGGTGGTTCTACATATTAAACTTGAGTATATTTTGCTGTGACTTCTAAAACCATGGCTCTTGATGGGAATTCCCTACTGCATCTGTATACCACAAGCTGAGGGCCTTCTTTTGCTCACAGGTGGTAGAGAATAATTGCAGGTGGTAGAGAATCCTCCTACCAAAGCATGAGACTCAAGAGTTGTAGGTTTGATCCCTGGGTCGAGAAGATCCACTGGAGGAGAAAATGGCACCCCACTCCAGTATCCTTGCCTGGAAAATCCATGGATCGAGGAGCCTGGCGGGCTACAGTCCATGGGGTCACAAAGGGTCAGATGCAACTGAGCACGTGTGTACATGGAAAGAATTTGCAAATCCTTAAGGGTTTAGTCTTCTCCTCAGCTTCAGGGCACCTTAGTCTCCAAGGCAGGGACCTCTTGCAAACTCTCAACTCCAAGCACTAGCCTCTATGTCATAGAAATTAAACTACCTAGAGCAGTGTTCTTCGCTGAGTGTGAAATCCTAAAGCTAGAAAGCAGTATCTGTAGAAGTTGTGGGGAAGGAGAAAGTGGAAGAAGGTGGAAGGGAGAAGCTCATACCCCAAGAGATACAATTCTGTCTTTTCTATTTAGATAGGAAAAATTGATGCCAAAATCAGTTCTTTTCTTAATGATTGAACTGGCTTGTTGCAATCCTGGATTTCAATAGTCAGATGATAGTGGAACCCTGTTCAGCCATTTCCTTTCACTAGGACCAAGAGTAACTTGCTTTTGTCTTTCTGCTTCAGTTTCATTATCTATGAATTGGGAATTTAAAATATGACCTAATGATATTATCTACCCTCAAGTAGTAATCTCAAGTTGGGAGTTCCACCCGGGAAGCCAACTGAGACAGATATAAGCTTGTAAAATTTTATTGAGGACTCCTCTAAGAATCAGCACCTTTGGAGGAAAGATGGTAACTGACTTGATCAGAGAGAGAAGTTACAACAAAATTACCCCCAAGAGGAGCTCCCAACCTTCTCTTCAGAGTGGTCCCAAGTTGAGGCAAAGAGAGGATAGCAGTTTATCCCCCATGTCGGTCACTAATGGAAGCAGACTGACTCTGAAAAGTGGTGAGTTTGTTTGGGAGGCAGTTTTTTTCTTTTCTTTCTTTTTTTTTTTTTTTGTGTGGAGTGGGCGGGCCCATCACACAGCTGCTTTTGAACTGTAATGCTGGAGAAGACTCTTGATAGTCCCTTGGATTGTGTGGAGATCAAACCAGTCAGTCCTTAAGGAAATCAGTCCTGAATATTCATTGGAAGGACTGATGCTGAAACTCCATTACTCTGGCCACCTGATGTGAAGAACTGACTTACTGGAAAAGACCTGATACTGGGAAAGATTGAAGGCAGGAGGAGAAGGGAACAACCGAGGATAGGATGGTTAGACGGCATCACCAACTCAATGTACATGAGTTTGAGCAAGCTCCGGGAGTTGGTGATGGACAGGGAAGCCTGACATGCTTCAGTCCATGGGATCACAAATAGTCAGACACAACTGAGCGACTGAACTGAACTGAACTGAACTGAACACAGCTTGCAGGATCTTTAGTTCCCTCACCAGGGATTGAACCTCAGTGAAACTGCTGAGTGAGTCCTAACCATTGGATTGCTAGGGAGCTTCCTGGGTGGCAGCTCTTTACTGCTAAGCACTGTCCACAAGCCACACTTCCCAGGAGTAAGAAAGTCTGTCCTTCATTCTCAAGGGGTGCTCTGGAAGGTACAGTGTATCTATGACAGTAGTGAAATAATATGATACTTGCAAAGAAAAATAACACCCAGTGCCCAATCCATCTTAAGAGTTCCATTAACATTACCATGCATTGTATTTCTGCTTTATGAATATTCTTGGAATTAGATGTACTAAAACGTCAATGATGTTTAACTTTGTGGTGGGACCATGGCTGCTTGCTTTTTTCTCTTGGTGTTTGTCTGTGCTTTTGATTTCACAGTTCTCTATTACACTAGGCCACCTTCCAACTACCTGATATAGATGTGGACAGATGTCAGCCTCATTGGGTACCTGAGCTGTGTCCTGTGAAGTAGAAGGAAGCCCACAGCATCCTAGTCATATACTTTTATACCAATTTGGTTACACTTGACTCGTGTGTCCAAACACTGCCCTCAACATGTTATAGAAAAGTTGCCATTTCAGAAGCACCTCTTAAATGTCCATACAATGAATGAAAATAAAATACAGCATCATCTCATATACTTTTTGCATACATTCCCTCCTCTATTTGTTTGGTATTTCATGTGTTTATTCATTTATTAATACCTTGGACCAAATATTCTAAGGGCAAAGCTACTGCTAACAGGAATAGCTTTAGATTGGCGTGAAGACCATTCCAGCCATCACTTGGGTAGGTCAGTCAAGTTTGGATTATCTAACACGCATAAAAGAAAGTTGGTGCAGTAAAGATGGTAGAGGAATCAGCAGCATTGCATAGGACAGGAAGAGGGTTTACAATTTCAAAATCTTTACTTGGAAGATGCACAGTTGCAAATGATATTTGAACCAGTGGAGTTGGATCCCAGCTATAGAAAGTTCGATTATGCCCAATCCACAGTCCAAGTTTAGTCAGTCAATCCTAAAGGAAATCAGTCCTGCGTATTCATTGGAAGGACTGATGCTGAAGCTCCAATACTTTGGCCACCTGATACAAAGAGCTGACTCATTAGACAAGACCCTGATGCTGGGAAAGATTGAAGGCAGGAGGAGGAGGGGATGACAGAGGATGAGATGGTTGGATGGCATCACCAACTCAATGGACATGAGTTTGAGTATGCTCCAAGAGTTGGTGATGGACAGGGAAGTCTGGCCTGTTGTAGTCCATGGGGTCACAACAAGTCAGACACGACTGAGCACTGAACCAAACTGATGTATATAAGATTAGTGCAGTTCTGTGCAAAACAGGACTATGCAACATGGAGCGTGACTAGCAGAGTATAGTACAGCACCATGCTCTCAGCCCTATCCATAATTCTCATTTATTACCCAATCTTCTCATGCTGACTACACTGGTCAATGGGCATTCCTAACCTTTGATCTGGAGAATTAGATTAAGGGTCAGCCACCTGTGAGGCTCTGGAGGTCATGATAATAGGACCTAAGCCAGTTACAGGGTGTATCTTTCAAATAACCAAGAAAACTTAAGGTACCCAAAGTCTTCTTGGTCTCGTTGATGAGATAGCACAGGAGAAAAATTATATAAACGAGTCTGGAAAAGATAAGAGGTTGAAGTGGATGTTAGTGTCCAGTGAGACCTGGATAAAAAGAAAACTCGGAGTGCAAGGTGATAAGCTAAGCAGAGCATTCCACATAAAGCTGATGGTGTGAACCAACGCAGAGAAACATACGCTACCTGTGAACTTTTGGAGGCAAGCCGTGAAATAATCTAGGTCAGATGGTCTTATAACCTTTAAAATGTGAGGCATCACATCAGGTATTAGTTATTATTGTTATCCACAAACTCCATCTTATCTGCGGGACAATATTTCAGTGTCCTTTTTCTTGGGAAACATACAGAAGAACATGTCTTGTTTTTTTTCTCTCACACACCTACTAGTCAGCTTCTTTCCAATACTGTGTCAACAGTCCTTCCCAAGAGCTCTTGACCTCTTCAGATTACATTGCTCGCTTTCTTAAGCATTAAATAACTGGAGGAGAACCACTGGCTGAGGTCAAATCATTTATCAGGATCAATAGCTTTGACTGACTCTGGGTAGATGTGGTACACTTTCCATATTGAAAGGTCAGAATCTGTCAACTAGAAGGAAATGCTCTCAGCTCAAATAACGCATGTCAGGATAGCGTAAGCTGTTGATTGTACTGTCCAGGGGCCATCTTGAAACAGCCTCATGCTTTTGTGTCTAAAATGACCACTAGATGGCACTGCGATTTCAAAATGGATCATCTTAGACAAGGGACACACCATCTGCTCTCCAACCTTCTCTATCACCACCCCACCATATTAATGTATATATTATGCATGCATTATAGATTGAACTCAAGTATCTGTTCTTCGTTTCTTATGCTGTCAATTTTCACACATAAGATATGAAGGTAGTGATAACTCTTGGTGTTCTTGTGAGGGTCACGTTCAGTAATGGATAGTAATATATTTTATATGAAGAGTAAGGTATTCTGTGGACTCTAAAGCACTAAATAGATATTCATTTGTCTAGTTAATACCGACCAGTGTAAGCCAAATGAATATAAAGGTATAAGAATGGAGAATGTACTGATAATGATTCCGATAACCGAGCTTCATAAATCATAAGATAGGCAGAGTGGAGACGCTGAAAAGCACCTTAGATTGTCTATCTCAAAAGCCCAGCTGAGAAAATAAATACTGAAGGAAGCTTACTAAGTACTGCATTATGTATCTATAGCTTTAAGTAGTCTCAATTGTAAGTACTCTTTTGGTCTTCAGTGAACATCAGAAGAAAAATCCCTATGCGTTAGCTGTAAAATACATTGAAAGCATTATTCATTGTCTTACCTAATGACCCCTTGTATAACATCTCAGGGGATAACTTTCCAATGGAATTTAGTATATAAAAAAGGAAAAAGAACAGGTCTATGACACTTCATCAGATAGTAAGAGATTATGTAACATATCATGTGTTTATCTGCTTGTCTACCAAGAGACTCAGAACCAATTTTCATGTTCATCCCAATATTCACCCTCCTGGCTAGTATACTTGATGCTTCCTCTTTTTCACAACTTGAGGTCTATTTCTTTTTCAGAAATCTTAATGTATGTTTGACATTTTAAAATGGTCTATCTCAAATCCTTTCTGGAAGGAGTAGCAATATTGATAAGCAACATATTATGTATTAAACATATTTTTAAATGCTTTGGCTTGTCAACCCAGTAAAAGACACATACATGCATGAATGCTAGGCTTCAATTAGAAAGTAATGTTGTTAGAGAAACAAAATATATCATATGCTGTTTTGAATGAAATATATCATATGTTGCTTTCAATGGCGTTATCTAACTTAGTGCTAAGGTGAGTCTGAGGATATCAGAAAAGACTCGGAAAGATCTCCAGGTTGGAGAGATCTGGAAAGGTCTCCTAGAGAAGTATTGCTTAAGTATGTTCTAAGGGTTGAGTGTTTAGATAAGCATAAGGAAAAAACACGTGGGAGAAAGGTGAAAATAACTGAACTGAACTGATACGTATACATGTATATATTTCTTATAATACTTACTATATATGTTTGGAGAAGGCAATGGCACCCCACTCCAGTATTCTTGCCTGGAGAATTCCATGGACGGAGGAACCTTGTAGGCTACAGTCCACAGCGTTGCAAAAAGTCGGACACGCCTGAGCAATATTTACCTTACTATATATGTTAAGTATAGAAACGATATCTGACCACAAAGAGTGAGCAAGGTCATCCTTTTTATTATTATTTTAGTAATTATTCATTCATTCACATCCATTCATTCAGTAAATATTTGTTAAGCGCCTGGAGTGTGTCAGGCATTTTACTTAGATAAGCGAGTGTCCTCCCATGGGTCTTGCAACCTGAAGGAAAGAAACTAAACAAATAAAAGCTATCACTGTATTAGCGATAATTATGTGAAGACTGCTTTGACAGTATGCAAGAGTTGGGATGTGGTGGTCAGGTCTGTCTTCCTTCGGAAAATGATCTTAAAAGCTGAGACTGAAAGAATGAATAAGGGTTGAAGCAATGGAGAAAAAATAAACAAAAAGCAATCAAGCTGTCTGGGATGGAGTAAGCCATTAAAAATTCTGTGCCTTAGTTTCTACATTTGTAAAAAGGGAGCAATAACAGTTGGACACAGCTGAGCGACTTCCCTTTCACTTTTCACTTTCATGCATTGGAGAAGGAAATGACAACCCACTCCAGTGTTCTTGCCTGGAGAACCCCAGGGACGGGAGAGCCTGGTGAGCTGCCATCTCTGGGGTCGCACAGAGTTGGACATGACTGAAGCGACTTAGCAGCAGCAGCAACAAAACATATTAGAAAGAGTCTTGGGAAATAAATGAGATAAAGGAGTTAGAAGAGGACCGGATTGGAGATGTTGATGATGAGGATGGTGGTGGTGATAATGATGGTGACATTGATGAGTGTTATTTTAGGAAGAGGGAAGAGCAGTTGGGAAGGCCCTAAGGGAGGCATATGCTAGGCTTTGGTCAAGAAGCTGAATGAAGAACAAAGGGGACACAGGGCAGAAGAGTGGGAAGAGAGCTATATGTGAGACGGGGAGGCTTTTTGGAAGCTGTGTCTGCCTTTTGGTAGACCTCAGCCTACTATCGAAGGGAGAGCACAGCAAACTCCCACTTGCCCCGGTTTCCCTTGGCTGCTCCTATTTGTTATATTGTTGTTTGTTGTTCGGTCGCTTAGTTGTGTCTGACTCTTTGTGACCCCATGGACTGCAGCACACCAGGTTTCCCTCTCCTTTACTATCTCCCGGAGTTTGCTCAAACTCATGTCCACTGAGTCAGTGATGCCATCCAACCATCTCATTCTCTGTAGCCCCCTTCTCCTCCTGCCCTCAGTCTTTCCCAGCATCAGAGTCTTTTCCAGTGAGTTGGCTCTTCGAATCAGGTAGCCAAATTATTGGAGGTTCAGCTTCAGCATCAGTCCTTCCAATGAATATTCAAGGTTGACTTCCATTACGATTGACTGATTTGATCTCCTTGCAGTCCAAGGGACTCTCAAGAGTCTTCTCCAACACCACAATTCAAAAGCATCAATTCTTTGGTGCTCAGCTTTCTTTATAGTCCAACTCTCACATCCATACATGACTACTGGAAAAACCATAGCTTTGACTATGTAGACTTTTGTCAGTAAGTGATGTCTCTGCTTTTTAATATGCTGTCTAGGTTTGTCATAGTTTTTACCCCAAGGAGCAAGTGTCTTTTAATTTTGTGGCTGCAGTCACCGTCCACTGTGACTTTGGAGCTCAAGAAAATAAAATCTGTCACGGTTTCCACTTTTTCCCCCATCTATTTGCCATGAAGTGATGTCATGATCTTAGTTTTCTTAATGTTGAGTTTTCCACCAGCTTTTTCACTCTCCTTTTTCACCCTCATAAAGAGGATCTTCTTTGCTTTCTGCCATTAGAGTGGTATCATCTGCATATCTGAGGTGTTGATACTTCTCCTGACGATCTTGATTCCAGCTTGTGAGTCTTCAGACTTGGCATTTTGCATGATGTACTCTTCATAGAAGTTAAATAAGCAGGGTGATAATATACAGCCTTGACATACTCCTTTCCCAGTTTCCCAATTTTGAACCAGTCTATCGTTCCATGTCTGGTTTTAACTGTTGCTTCTTGTCCTGCATTACAGGTTTCTCAGGAGATAGGTATGGTAGTATTCCCATCTCTTGAAAAATTTTCTACAATTTGTTGTGATCCATATAGTCAAAGGCTTTAGGGTAGTTAATGAAGCAGAGGTGGATTTATTTCTTTTTTTAATTCCCTTGCTTTTTCTATAATCTAGCAGATGTTGGCAATTTGATTTCTGGTTCCTCTACCTTTTCTAAATCTAGCTTGAACTTCAAGAATTCCTCAGTTCACATACTGTTGAAACCTAGATTGAAGAATTTTGCACATTACCTTGCTAGCATGTGGAAATTTTATAGGACCTTATTGTAATATGAATTCTAAGTAATAATTTTATGATTTTTTTAAACTTTGATTTTACTTCTTTTTCTTCTAATTTGTTCTTTGACTTAGGTGTTGCCTAAATTATATAAAACCATTCTTGTCCTGCCACCCCTTGGAATGACCTTGCACCTTTCTAAGCGTGGATACATGTTGCTATTTCATTTTCCCTGTTGCCTTCACCAAGCTCAGCTATACACAGTTAACTTCTTTAATCTTGTCTCACCCAGTTAGTCCCATTTTCTTAATCATTTTTGTTCCTCCCCTCACTATTCCCTTGAAAATTGCTTTATCTCATGGTCAATTTATCACATAGCCATTTAATTTTTACCAGGCATATAAACCCCTTCGTGGAAATAGCGCTGAGAAGCATATTAGCACTCACTGAAGCTCCTGCTTTTCTGAGTGTATTGCTCACTCCTGTCTCATAGATTAGTTTATCTATGATCTCAAGAAGGTGAGTGCAATTAACAGGCGTCTGTCTGCTGAAGACACTGTCATTTTGACAATTCAGTCTGAGGCAGACTGATGTAGAGAGTGTAGTTGTTAAAAGAACATGGATTGGACCATTTGGAGACCCACCTGATAGTTGTGTGACTGAGTTAAAACTCTCTGAGCTATAGGGTCTTTGTTAGATGTTGGCTCAGCATACAGCTGCAGCATTAGCCTGGCAGGGTGTCAATATCCACTCTGCTCTACTGTGATGTGACCTCAGCTCAGTGACTTAACTGTTCTTTACCTTAGTTTTTCCTTGTATGTGAACCAAGGATGATGGCCATACTTCTGTGAGAGGGCATCTATGAAAGATGAATAGCAAAGTGCTTGAAAGAGAACCTTGCAGAAACTGAGGGCTCAGTGTATTTTGGCATTCTTTCCTATAAAATGGGTACTGCTGCTGCTGCTGAGTCACTTCAGTCATGTCCAACTTTGTGTGACCCCATAGACAGCAGCCCACCAGGCTCCCCCGTCCCTGGGATTCTCCAGGCAAGAACACTGGAGTGGGTTGCCATTTTCTTCTCCAAAGCCTGAAAGTGAAAAGTGAAAGTGAAGTCGCTCAGTCGTGTTGGACCCTCAGCGACACCATGGACTGCAGCCTACCAGGCTTCTCCGTCCATGGGATTTTCCAGGCAAGAGTACTGGAGTGGGGTGCCATTGCCTTCTTCGTAAAATGAGTACAATAAAACCTAACTTGCAAAGTCACTGTAGCCATTACATATCTATGACTTGTAAATCACCTAGTTGTTGTAAAATTGTGTAGAGGTACACTAAGTGTTAGTCTCTTGATCTTTCCCATTTATTTCATGAATGCATAGTGCAGAGTTTTCAAAAGGTATTTAAAAAATCATCAGGTGATAAGTGGAAGATACAGTGAGTACATGTAGTTTCTTGGAGGATAGATGGCTTTCTGAGGTTTGAAATAAAGGAAATCACGAAGAAAAGATTGACATATTCAATTGCATATGATTTTAAGATGTATGCACAATGAAAATATTATAACTGAAATAAAAAGGAAAACAACAGATTGAGAAAAGTATTTCCCCAAATATGCCAAAGGAAATTGTTGTGAAGATTAAATGAGATTAAATGAGATGATGTGTATATGGAAATGCTTAGTCAACTGTAAAACATAATAAAAATGTTTATGTTGTTAAAAATTGTGCTACAATTTACTGAGCAAGTCTTAGGCACTGAGTACTTAAATTCATATAATCCCAGTGCTAATGGAGGCCTCCCTGCACCTTAATATCTCTTTGAAGATGACCAAAGCCTTTTTATTTTTTCTTTTGCTGTGCTGTATGTGGGGTCGTAATTCTCTGACTAAAGATCAAACCCATACCCCCTGCAATGGAAGTATGAGTCCCAATCCCTGGACTGCCAGGGAAGTCCCGACAAAAACCTAAATGGAGAGAAATCCATCTTTACATGCCATCTTAGCGATGTTCTAAGGGCTCTCTATTGTCCCATGTCAAGCTCAGTCCTTCCCCATAAAATGAACTCGCTCCATATATTTTGTGAGTATAGGATTTTTTTTTTAAACCCACTGTGATCATTTTCTCAGGAAATAAATGTAAAAGAGGCTAGAGGGAAGGAAAGGAGACTTCCCAGAGGAGGCGTATCAGAGCCTGTTTTGGAGGAAGACTTGGAGTTGTCCAGGTGGGGACCTGCTGGCAGGGGAGGGCTGGGAGGTGGCAGGGCAAGAAGCAGCAAGTCCAGAGTTTCCAAGTCTTGAAAGAGGATGAGCCCAAGAGCAGCCAGGACTGGAAATGAACATCTGTCATCTGTTCCTGTGAGGGGGAGCATCCTTGTTCAGGTGCCTTTGCAAGTGAAAAGCAGCTCATGGTGTTTGCTTATCGAGGCTGATGGACAGTGACGACAGTAGCAGGTTCCAAGTCCTTCCACAAACTGGGGGTCATGGCGCACTCTGGTCTGGGGATCAGGTGGACCCTGTGTGGGCATTTTGCGAGAATAGGATCTTTAGGGAGATTGTGGAATATCACAGGGTGACAAGGATGTCACCTCAAAGCCTTTGTTGTATTTTTTCCTGCTCCTCCATCACTCTCCTCTTCCTTCTCCTTCTCAGAAACAATTTTCTCCCTTATCTCATGAAAAAATGGTTTATTTTATTTCATTAAAGCCTTGAAGCCCACCTCAAGTGGGCTAAGTGGGCTTATTATGGCAATTTTTGAACAAAGGAGGCCCTCTTCCTGAGGTATTTCCTCCATTAGCCTCTAAGAGGATTAAATTGTCTCTGTTTAATTACGTACATTATTTCAAATCCTCACAAAAGTCGTGTTAAGTTATGTCCATTCTTGTATTTGTTGCTAGAAGAAATGGAGATAAAAAGAGACAAAGTACCTCCTTGAAATTATCCATTAATAGGTAGCTAGCTACATGACCTTAATAATAATTAACACAGTAATATGTAAATATTGAAATAGTATTTATTCAAAAAGTATACATATAAATAAATTAAGGAACTATAGCCCAAATGATCAGCACCATCAATCCTCATAACAAGAAATAGAAATCCTACTCCTCTACGTCTATTGATATAAAACCACTACTTATCCTCCAGATAACAGCAATGACAATAATAATATGTAACATAAGTTCAGTGATTATCATGTACCAGGCATCCTTCTGGGTGCTTTATATGTATTAATTTACTTAATCCTCACAACAGTCCAATGAGATAAGTTCTATTATCAACCCCATTGTGTCGATACATATAAATAAACATCTTGTCTAAGCATGCCACCATACAGAGGCCTGTAACCCAGTAAGTTCTCATAACCTCTACACTAACACAAAGTGAAAACTTCACAACTGCAATTGAAGACCTTAAAAAATCACACCCTACAAGTCATAATTTTGCATTCTTTAAAATTAAATTAAAAAAACAAACCAAAACAGTACCAGGTAATAGTGACATTATTATGAAACTCCATATAAACATGTGGTAAGTGATCATGGAAATTTGAGCTTTTTGAGAGACAAAATGATGATTGATAGTTCTTGACTCAACAATCTGTTTCTGGGTAATTCATTATTAAAAATGGGGGAAGTATAAAAAGAAGATGTATTGAGTTGCCTATGGCGTGCAAAGAGTGTCTCAAAGAGTCAGACACAACTGAGCGACTGAACTGAACTGAGAAATTCATGTGGGTTTTTTGGAACAGCTTGTGGAAAACTCTAGATGAATTCTTTGGCCCACCCAATAATCCATATTACTCATTGCAGCTTAACTGTCTCACACTGGGTAAATAAATTATGGTACATCAATTCAATAGATGATTTAATGCAATCATTCAAATTTCAATTATGGACTATGTATTTACAGGGGGCAATGTGCACGTATAAAGTAACAAAGATCAATCAAGTAATCAATGAACAGAGTGCCTATACATACTATTACTATTTTTTTTAGCCACAGTGGGTCTTTGCTGGGCACATGGGCTTTCTCTAGTTGCACAAGTCGGGGCTACTCTTTGTTGCAGTGGGCAGGCTTCTCATTGCGGCGGCTGCTCTTATCGCTGAGCACAGGTTCTAGGCTTTAGTGGTTGCAGTGTGTGGGCCCAGTAGTTGCAGCTCTCAGCCTCTCCAGCACGGTCTCAGTAGTTGTGACTCTTGGATTTAGTTGTTCCGTGGCATGTGGCATCTTCCCAGACCAGGGAATGAGCTCGTGTCCCTTGCATTGCAAGGCAGATTCTTAAGCACTGAACCACCAGGAAAGCCCATATTGTTACTATTAAATAAGATATATGCTTATGGACAAAGACTTTATAATCAATACAAAGAGTATGACGTTAAACTGGTGGAAGATGAGAGTTGTTTTTTTTTTTTTTCCGACACTTCTCCTCCTATTACTTTTGTGTTACAACATTTGCACACTAGAATACAAGTGGTAGACAATTTGGGATGTCATTTGCATTATTCATAGCCACTCTTGGAGAGGGATCTAGTCTTAGAGAGTGACGTGATATGAACCTTTCACTCAGCCTAAGTCCTCAAACTTCTACAAACCAAGTAGTTTTTCATCAACCTTGCTTACTCAGTGTCCCTCAAGCATTCCCTTCCAAAGAGCCTTTCTCTGCTAGGAGTTCTCAAGGGGAAACTGACATGCTCAGCCTCCAATTTCCTCATGAATTCTTGCCCTTCGGTGTCACTGTTATGATGAAATGTGTCCTATGTTGTGCTCTGCTGTATGCTTAGCCACTCAGTCATGTCTGACTCTTTGTAACCCCAGGCTCCTCTGTCCATGGGGATTCTCCAGGCAAGAATACTGGAGTGGGTTGCTGTTTCCCCCTCCAGGAAATTGCCCCAACTCAGGGATCAAAGTCATGTCTCTTGTGTAGGCAGACGGATTCTTTACCGCTGAGCCACCTGGGGAAACCCGGGACCCCTGTAGAAATAACTAAATGCTCTCCCTCAGAAAAGTTCTTGTCCAAACCATCATCGCCCCTTCTAGTGCCCACGTTGTCTTCTTTGTGTAGCTGATTGTCTTATGTTTGGATTCTCATTCTCTTCTGACGTTGGTTGGGAGCTCCTTGAGGGCAGATAGGACCAGGATCTATTCATTTTGGTGTCACCAAGTCACAGTGATTTGCCTAAATTGCCCCTCTAATTTCAGATGCTTTTTTTTTCCTTTTTTCACCTCTAAGGAAATACTATTCAGATTTCTAACTATGCCTGGAAGATCAACTCTCTACAGAGTTTCCCAAACCTGGTCCAACAGAGAAAGGAGTTCCCACTTCTGACTCACAGCGACTTCCTGAACACCCTCTAATCTAATATTTCTGAGAGTGGATGTTAAGTTCCACCATGATAATATCCTCGTAGTTATTGCCAGCTATGCAAACAGTATGTCCACTTGGAAAATGTTTAGATATAACTACATAAAGAAAAAAGGGAAAGCCTTTACCTTTATCTCACCCCCTGATAATCATTTCATGAATATTAAATTCAGTTATATAATTGTATTCAATTATTCACTGCACTTAAATAATGCTGCAGTGAATATATGTGTGTGTGTGTGCGTGTGTGTGTCAGTTCAGTTCAGTCGCTCAGTCATGTCCAACTCTTTCTGACCCCATGAATCACAGCACACCAGGCTTCCCTGTCCATCACCAACTCCCAGAGTTCACTGAGACTCAACGTCCATCGAGTCCGTGATGCCATCCAGCCGTCTCATCCTCTGTCGTCCCCTTCTCCTCCTGCCCCCAATGCCTCCCAGCATCAGAGTCTTTTCCAATGAGTCAACTCTTCACATGAGGTGGCCAAAGTACTGGAATTACAGCTTCAGCATCAGTCCTTCCAAAGAACACCCAGGGCTGATCTCCTTCAGGATGGACTGGTTGGATCTCCTTGCAGTCCAAGGGACTCTCAAGAGTCTTCTCCAACACCACAGTTCAAAAGCATCAATTCTTCGGCACTCAGCTTTCTTCACAGTCCAACTCTCACATCCGTACATGACCACAGGAAAAACCATATATATGTGTGTATGTATACGTGTATATTTCTTTCCCTGTCTATCTTTCTAAGACAAATGCCCAAAAGTGAGATTGCCATGTGAATCTATACATGCATGTTAAATTTTGACGTATTACTGCATTGCCCACCAGAAAGACCACCAGTTGGCGTTCCCATGAGACTGTATTGAAGTCCTTGGTTTCCTATACCATTGCCTGCACTGATTATTTTTATATTATATTTTAAGTGCTTGTTTATTTCTCTGCCTTCCTACTAGACTGGTTTTATAGAGATCAAGGGTAGATATTTATCATCTTTCGATATCCTATTAAGTTTTTTTTTTAACACATATGAACATTTGGCTAATGGAAAGCATATTCTTTCTAAAATAAATGTGAAAACCTGAAAGTGCTAAATCATGAAGCAGATTATATATACCCTACCATGTGTTTGAGGGAAGGTCTAAAAGGACATTGGACTGAGAGAGATGGCAGATTGAATTTTGGCTCTTTCTCCTTGTCACTAAATCCCAAGCCAGGGAGCACAGACTATTTGAGCCACAGTCTTTTCTTCAGTAAAGGGAACGCAATAGTTTCTCTAAAATTATTATAACAGCATTAATGTAAGGATTAATTTTAAAATGCTATAAAATGCTCCTCTTAATAAAATTTACAAAAGCATGGCAATCGCATCAAAGCTGATTGTAAATGTAGACTCTCAGGTTATCCCCAGACCTACTGAATCAGAATCTGCATTTTTCCAAGAGCACCAAGTGATTCTTACTCGGTAAAGAAACACAGACAGAAAACATTAGGCACAGCATCAGACACTAACAGTCAATAAAATAAATGATGACAATGATGCTGATGATATGATATATGTCAAATATTCAGCAATTAGTTACTCTAATTTTTATTAGCTGTTCAAATTTGGCTTTAAAATAACAACCTGGGCTTTTGTAAAATGCTGCCATTTCTTTAATGGATAAAAAAAGCCCTATTCTGCGATGTTAAGTGATGTGCTTTACAGCAGAATGAATGTGATTTACACTTGGTGATTCATTTGGGAGGCTGTGGAGCATGGTCTTGGGAAGCAGAAAAGGGTGGATTAGAATCCCAGCTCTGGTTCTTGTGAGCTATAGGTTCTGAGCAAATAACTTACTACCCTTGAGCTCTACTCTCTGAGGCTGATTATACCCAGACTTTTAACTGTTTACCTGTACAACGCTATGAACACTATTTGGCATTTTTCAGGAGTCAGGGATAACATCTACTGGCTGTCATTGTGCAAAAAGTGCTCAACAGTGTTCTAAGTGCCTTATTAGTGACTTCATTTCTTCCTTGTGAAAACCTATGAGCTAAATATTTGTCATCATCCTCATTTTATGGAAGAGTAAGAAGTCTCAGAGTTAGGTTAAACTGCTTGATATAGCCTGTAAATGGCATAGCTGAGGTTATAAGCCCAGACAGTTTGATGTCATAGCTTAATTCATCTTTTTCTTTTTCCTTATCTTTTCTTTTTCTCCCCTTTAACAAAGCTGCCTTCAGAAACTGAAGCCTGAGATGGGTTTGAGAAGATTAATAAGAGTCTGCCAGGTGCCAATTCTTACGGAACATTTTCCAAGTAACTTTTTTTTCTCTCTCATATTTTTCACATTTTCTGTTTTTCTCCTTTCTTCCTTTCTCCGGAATTCATTCTTTGATCAACTGGTGATACTGAAGAGTTTAGTGAGACTGGCAGATGTCAAAGATCACTGATTTGAGGAATGTCTTCTTTTTTTCCTCTCCTCGCTATCTCATGTTTGACAAGGTTTATAACAGCTTTAAATTTCTGTAAATAATATTTAACACATTGATGTTAAGTGTCAGGCACTGTTCTAAGCAATTTACCTATACTGACTCAGCCAATCCTCAAAACAACTCAATGGTATAGGTACTATGAAAAGTTGTTGCAGGAAGGCAGACCCCTTCCAGGGCCCAAAATTGGGCTCTTGTCTAACACTCGGAAATGAATTGTCTGAGGAGACACATGTGCTGACAAAGCAAGAGAGTTTACTGGGAAAGGGCACCCGGGTGGAGAGCAGTACGGTGAGGGAACCCAGGAGAACTGCTCTGCCATGTGGCTCACAGTCTTGGGTTTTATGGTGATGAGATTTGTTTCCGGGTGGGCTTTGGCCAGTCATTCTAATTCAGTCTTTCTTGGTGGTGGACGCATCCCTCAGCCAAGATGGATGCTAGTGAGAGGGATTCTCGGAAGTGGACGGACACATGGTGTCTCCGTTCGACCTTTCCTGAACTCTTCCGGTTGGTGGTGGCTTATTAGTTCCGTATTCCTTATCAGGATCTCCTGTCATAAAACAACTCATGCAAATGGTTACTATGGTGCCTGGCCAGGGTGGGCAGTTTCAATCAGTATTCTTCCCCTAACAAAGTGAAGTAAAAGTGTTAGTTGCTCAGTCATATCCAACTCTTGCAACCCTGTGGACTGTAGCCCACTAGGCTCCTCTGTGCATGGAATTCTCCAGGCAAGAAAACTAGAGTGGGTAGCCATTGACATCTCCAGAGGATCTGCCTGACCCAGGGATAGAACCCAGGTCTCCCACATTGCAGATAGATTCTTTACTATCTGAGTCACTGGGGAAGCCCCATCTGCAATGTACAGATAAAGAAATTGAGGCCAGAAAATGCATGTCACTTGCTCAAGGCTATACATTTGGTGAAGCAGAGATTCAAACCCAGGCAGCCTTGCTATAGAATCCATGCTTTTGGCCATTACACCTATTGCTTCCCTCTTGACTCACAAGACAGTATTGAGAAATGAGTAGGAAGGAGCTAGAATGACCACTTTATAGATGAACACAGTTTCAGAGTAGTGTATGATTTGCCTGAGGTCGCACAGGTTGCTAACTGAAAAGCTAGGTTTAAAATCCAGGTCTCCTAACTCCAGGCTTGCTGAAGCAAAAAAGCCACTCAGGAGAAACAGCCATCGAGAAAGCCACAAACGAGTCTGAATGGGAACTGAGGCCTGCAGCATGCCCAAAAGGAAGGGACCTCTGAGTTTCCTCTGGATTTGATTTGTCAGTAGTGACTGAAGCAATTTTGTTTCTCCTTCCCAGCGAGTGTACTCTGCCACCATTTGTGTGATTGTGTGATGTCAGGAATCTTGTTTGACTCTGAATTTGCAATGCAAAAGAATGTGATTTTGTTTGCTTGTTCTTCTTGTTCAGTTTCTCTGCTGCCTTTATTAGCAGTCTGGCCCTTCCACTTTTTGATCTTCCCAGATGCCACTAATGGTAAAACAAACAAACAAACAAACAAACAAACAAAAAAACACCCCACCTGCCAATGCAGGAGGCAGGAGAGACTTGGCTCTGATCCTTGGGTCAGGAAGATGCCCTGGAGGAGGGCATGGCAATCCACTCCAGTGTTCTTGCCTGGAGAATCCCATGGATAGAGGAGCCTGGAGGGCTACAGTTCATAGCGTCACAGAGAATCAGATATGACTGAAGGGACTTAGCATGCACACACACACCTCACACCTCCCTCCTTTACCTCTGTCCCCATCTCTGTGTTAAGAGGAAAACAATTTCCTCTAATGAATCCACCATTGGCCCTATTCTCTGTGGTGGGCTGGTAACATGTAATTTCTGTTTTCTAATTACTCACTCAATTGTTTCCTCCCTTCTTTTTAAAACCTGACTCTCTTCCCATTTTCCAGATCATGTAGCTTGTAAACGTGTTTCATTTATCTTTGATTCTAGGCTCTAATTTGTTCCCAAAGTGCCAGCTGTCAGCATTCTGAGACTCAATGTTTTGATTTAAAATATTAGATCCTGCCTTTCTCATCTAGTAAAAAATAAATGGATGTTTGTTTAGAATTACTAGAAAAAAGTTATTTTTAAAATGCGCAAAGCATAGTTTCCGTTTAATCTGCCTTCTAGCATAAAATAAGCAGGAAAGATGATATCCTTCTTTTTTAATGGAAAAAAGCCTGAGGTTCAGGGAAATTAAACCAGAGAAACTGAATGAGTGACTACAAGAAGGGAGCTGCCACTCTGCTGCTGCTGCTGCTGCTAAGTCGCTTCAGTCATGTCCAACTCTGTGTGAGCCCAGAGACGGCAGCCCACCAGGCTCCCCCGTCCCTGGGATTCTCCAGGCAAGAACACTGGAGTGGGTTGCCATTTCCTTCTCCAATGCATGAAAGTGAAAGTGAAATCGCTCAGTTGTGCCCGACTCTTAGCGACCCCATGGACTGCAGCCTACCAGGCTCCTCCATCCGTGGGATTTTCCAGGCAAGAGTACTGGAGTGGGGTGCCCTGCTAGACCCTAGTAATTTCTTTTTCTGCATGACCTAGGGAGAGAAAAGAGGCTAACCCTTGGTGTGATTCCTCATTTTTCTTAGTTCTGTGTAAACTTGGGCATGCTACAGATCTATTCTAACTAGGGATGACTATCAATTAGAATAAAGATGATTAAAGATTATATTCCCCACATTTGAAAACAAATTCAATACTGGGGAAAGTCAAATATCTAGAGTGCTTCCGGTTCTGTCAAGTGGGCAGATAGTGCTACTTCTAATGGAGAGAGGGAGGGTGAGATTGCTCAGCTGGCACTTGAACTTGTGAAGCTGAGACTCAGCAGACAGCCTGGGTGGGAGTGGCAGGCTCCATGGTGTCTCTGTTCTGCAAATGATGTGCTGCCTTCTTTTGAGAGCTTAGATTTATTTGTTAGTCCAAAGAGATTTCATTGGCCTCTACATGTGGTTTCTTTAATTTTTTTTTTTTTTTTTAGTTTTTTATTTTTTAAATTTTAAAATCTTTAATTCTTACATGCATTCCCAAACATGAACCCCCCTCCCACCTCCCTCCCCATAACATCTTTCTGGGTCATCCCCATGAACCAGCCCCAAGCATGCTGCATCCTGCGTCAGACATAGACTGGCGATTCAATTCACATGATAGTATACATGTTAGAATGTCATTCTCTCAAATCATCCCACCCTCTCCCTCTCCCTCTGAGTCCAAAAGTCCGTTATACACATCTGTGTCTCTTTCCCTGTCTTGCATACAGGGTCGTCATTGCCATCTTCCTAAATTCCATATATATGTGTTAGTATACTGTATTGGTGTTTTTCTTTCTGGCTTACTTCACTCTGTATAATCGGCTCCAGTTTCATCCATCTCATCAGAACTGATTCAAATGAATTCTTTTTAACGGCTGAGTAATACTCCATTGTGTATATGTACCACAGCTTTCTTATCCATTCATCTGCTGATGGACATCTAGGTTGTTTCAAATTTTCCATTGCAACAGCATTATTCCAGCAAGTTCCAGCATTATTCCAGCAAGTAGCTTTGTGATCTAAAGAAAACTGCATAAAACAGAACACTGCTTCTTGTCCCCTACATGCTCAGTAAGAAGTTATAGGGAAAGAGTGAATTAGGCAGGGTGAGGACCACAGAGTATATTAGACACAGTGGTTGGAGAGAGCCCTTGTGTTGAGCCCTGGAGATTCAGAGAAAATGAGCTGGTGTGGTGAAAAGCAGAAGTCAGGAGACCCTCAGCTGAGATCGTCCCCCTCTCCGTATCTCAGACTCCACGAGCTGAAGTTGAGGAGCATTCCTAAGAGTCTAGACATCTAGTCATGGGAATGTGCACAGTATAGAGTGGGCATATCTGGGGGCATCTGTGCCATGGGGCAATGTCTCTAACTCCTTTTCCCTTTAATGCAAAAGAGAGACAGTAAGGATTCTATGAAGACATTGTTGGTCATCCCCAGGGAGAAAACAAAATATTAAAAGGCTTTACTGTTGCAAAGAAGCAGATAACAAGACAATTAGGACCATTAAATATTGAAAAAGCTCCAAGACCAAATGAATTACGTGGATTTATTCTGAGGGCAATGGTAAGAGGATGAGAAAAACCTTTGGCAGAAACTTCTGGAAGATCAAGAGATCCCAAATGCAGACATTAATGCTCTCTGGAGTCCAAAGTCAGAAGCAGGCTCACCCATGCACTGAGTCACTGTGGTGCCAAAGGGTTGCACCCTTCAACTGGGTCTTCTCTGTGCCCTGGAAGACCTCCATCCCCTCATTATGCTACCCAGGGACTTCCTGATCCAGGGACTGAACCCAGGTCTCCCACATTGCAGGCAGATTCTTTACCATCTGAGCTACCAGGGAAAGCTCTCATTATGCCACCAGTAATACTTTTTCTTATAGACTTGACTTGTCCCCCATTAGAATATCAGCCTCTCTGGAGCAAAGCTTTGTTTATTTTTTTCATGTCAAGCCTGGTGACTGGCTCAGGGCAGACTTTCAGCAAGCTTGTGGAATGAATGAACGAATGAATACATGAAATATGTGTGGGATGCAAGCTTTAGTCTCAGTCACATAGAGGCTTCCTCGGAATTTATATATTTGGAAGAAGAATATCTGTAACACCTTCCACAAATTAAAAGTTTTGAAGTATCTTGTTTCTGCAAGAAACTGGCCAGCTCCTGAGGGGTCTTGAGAATAGTGTGATCTTTGGGCAAGAAACTTGAGAAGAAAAAGCATATGACCAAAAAAAGCTAGCTATGCGGTGTACATGGCCATTCTTAAAGGCTTCATTTTTCAAATGAATGCAAAATGTGAAACTGTGGATGATAAATATTGTGACTGATTTTCCTGTATATCTTGATTTATGTTGTTGTTCAGTGAAGAGGTCACATTCAGAAAGGTGAATTCGGTAGGTCAAAATCACAGAGCACAGCAGACAGACTGGGGCTTTACCCACATTATGTCTCAGTCCAAAACCTTTTCTCTGACCATTATACCCAAAGCCTCCCAAATTTATGAGTCACTGTATTTTTATGCCTCAGGCACAGAACAATATTAAACTCATGTCAGACAAGTCTCATAACCATGATCCAGCTTTACCTGTTGTGCGTATCAAATGATGGTGAGTATAAGACTGCTATCCTATAGACATGGCTTGCCGATTCTTTTTTATTTGACTTCTAAAAAAATTTTTATTATTTTTCATTTTTGACTGTGCTGGGTGTTCATTGCTGTATCTAGGCTTTATCTCATTGTGGCTCATGGGGTTCTGGTTGCAGTGACTTCTCTTGTGGTTCATGGGCTCTAGGTGTATGGGTTTCAGAAGTTGTGGTACATGAGCTTTTTGCCCCATAGCATGTGGAATCTTCCCAGACTAGGGATTGAACCTGTGTCCTCTGCATTTGCAGACAGATTCTTAATCACTGGGCCACTAGGGAAGTTGGTGTGCCAATTCTTAATCGGGATCTCTGTTCTAGAAGTCTGACCAGTATTTCTAGATACACCCCCTTCTTCAGGGAAGGTACTCAGATGGAACTTTGACAGTGTAGAGGAGAGAGGCATTACTATTCCCATTGAATAATGGGGAAACTGAGATTTAGAAGATATGTAACACCCTAAACTGACCTGAAAACAGAAAAGCCTGGAATTGACACCCAGGCTCTGTCTTCTTGCCCAATATCATTTCCACTAGCCCTCAGCTCAAAGCTGCCCTGAGACATCACAGGTCATAAGAAAGGCGAGGGAGCATCTGCTGTGGAGATACATTGTCTTGGAGATAATTCCTGACACTTACGTGTTTTGTGACCTTGAATGAATTGCTTAATATCTCTGAGGCTCAGTTTCCTTTCCCATGTAATGAGGGAGCTAATACCTACCTCACTGTGTTGCTCTGAGAATTAAATGAATCTGTGAATTAATTAACTTATTCTCCGCCTTGTTCCAGAAAGGATTCAAGGTGGCTTACAAGGGCACAGTAATATGATTTAAGAATGGGGGAGAAAAGAAACAAGAGCAAGACAGGCAGATAGGGGAGCTGGTCCAACTTTATGGCTAAGAACAAGGGCTCCATTTTGCTCAAAGCTGTCCAGTGGCCAACCCTAAAAGGGAAGCCCTGGCAGTCATATCCTGTGTCATGCCATGTTCACGAGGTTATAAAAGATCCATGACTCAAGGGAAGCACAGCTAAGTTTAAGGTATGTTATATTTCATATTCATAGATTTGGGATACCGTTGCATATATTCCAGATTCCAGACACTAAAATAGGCAGTGGGGATCAGTGGGGAAAAGGCAGACATAGCCCCTGTCCTCAAGGAGGTGAGAGTCTTCGTAATTGATGGTGTCAATGTGATATGTCACTTCCGTGAGATCAACTTTACCAAAAACTGGCAAGGAATAAATGAGTTACACAAAATTCCACTTGTCAAGCTCTGAGTACAGTGTCTGGCACACAGTAAATATTTGATATTAATTTTTCCACTTATTTAACAAACATTTATTAATCTTTGATATTTGTTGTTCAGTCTCAAAGTCATGTCCAACTCTGAGACTCCATGGACTGTAGCCTGCCAGTCTCCTCTATCCAGGCAGATTTTTCAGGCAAGAATACTGGAGTCAGTTGCCATTTCCTTCTCCAGGGGATATTCCTGGGACCAGGGATAGAACCCATGTCTCCTACATCTGCAGGTAGATTCTTTACTACTGAATCACTAAAGGGAAACCCCACAATATCTACCTGTATGTCTTTTTAGGCTCCAGGCTTATGCAGTGGATGAAACAGTCCAACATCCCTACCTACATTCTGATTGAAGAGAGAGACAATCAAAAAGTCATTCAGTAAAGCATATGATATAGTCGGTATTGACAAGCAAAGTATGGTAAAGTGTGAGCATAGTTCAGAGAGAATAGCCAGGGGAGACCCCACTGAGAAGGTGGCCTTTTAATCCAACTTGAAGGAAGAGAGGGAAAGAGCCATGGAGGTTCTGGAGAGAACATTCCAAAGAAGAAGAAGAGCAAGGGCAGATGCCAAAGGCTGGCAAGGCCTGGCAGGATCCACAGAGTATTAGGTGGGACTCTTTCCACTGAAAGTAGCAGAAAGTCATCTCCAAAGAGATCAAGCAAAAGAGATTTACAGAAGGGAATGTAGGTGATTCATAGAATCTGAAGATGGGCTGCATGAAAGCAGAGGACTCCATCTGGGAAACTAGGGGAGAGGCAGGCCCAGCTCCCCTGGCATACTTCCTCTCTCCTCTTTTCAGGGGGGACATGACAGGAAGCTGTAATCACATTCATTCAGCCTGCCAGCCAAGTGGTGTAACAGACTTCTCTTTGCCTGCTCTTGCATAAAAAATGTCCAGGCCCAAGGGTCACTGTGGCTGTGAGATGGGACATCTATGATGGACTCAGACTGTGTTGTGTGCCCATCTCTGTGGCCTGGTAAACAAATCTGTCATTGAAAGGAGGTGGAAAAAAGAGAGCTGGGCTCCCTAAGACCCATAGCCACCAAACATCCTATTCACAGTAAATGACTTGCCCTAGGAAAATCAGTTCATGAATGTCACAGCAGAAACTACAGTCTCCTATCTACCATATCAGAAATCATTAGCATCCTAGTTAGTGTGACAAATGAATAAATTATTCTATGTTCTTGCTGACTCCTGGAAGATGTTTTGTGGTTTTGCTCATCTGTACAAGGATATTCTATTCATTGTCATATGCAAATAATGGTCCCATCATCTAAAATGCTTCTTGTTTATGGTGGGTGGTAGGCTGTGACGACCTCCCCTTTGTTGTCATTAGGAAATGCTATGAGGTTTCAAACAACTGGAAAAGTAGGCCACAAATACAATCAAAACATCCAGTAATGAATTAGTTTATTTTAAACATGGTCATTTTTGGTAAAAACAGTAATTATGATTGAAAAATCGTTTAAAGAGAAAAGACAAAAAATGCATGATCTATGTTGAGGGGACTTTTGTGAGATGTTCTGGAGGAAATAGGCATAGATTTATGATGGGATGAAAGAATTACAAGCATCTTCTTACACTGCAGTCATTTTCCTCAACCCGTGTCTGTCTGTCCCTAAGGATGGGCAGCCTCGGTTCATGAATATGTCCTCAGTTAACATTTCTGGAAGACTTACTTCACTCCAGGAATTATACTAGGTGCTAATTATTTCATGGTCATAAAATACCTACCAATAGGAAGTATATATTCATTGATTCTATAAATTCATAAAAATATCTCTCATTGATTTTAATTTTTAAAGTCATCTGTTCAGTTCAGTTCAGTTGCTCAGTCATGTCCGACTCTTTGTGACCCCATGAATTGCAGCATGCCAGGCCTCCCTGTCCATCACCAACTCCTGGAGTTCACTCAGACTCATGTCCATCAAGTCAGTGATGCCATCCAGCCATCTCATCCTCTGTCGTCCTCTTCTCCTGCCCCCAATCCCTCCCAGCATCAGAGTCTTTTCCAGTGAGTCACCTCTTTACATGAGGTGGCCAAATTACTGGAGTTTCAGCTTTAGCATCATTCCTTCCAAAGAAATCCCAGGGCTGATCTCCTTCAGAATGGACTGGTTGGATCTCCTCATTGCAGTCCAAGGGACTCACAAGAGTCTTCTCCAACACCACAGTTCAAAGCATCAATTCTTCGGTGCTCAGCCTTCTTCACAGTCCAACTCTCACATCCATACATGACTACTGGAAAAACCATAGCCTTGACTAGACGGACCTTAGTCAGCCAAGTAATATCTCTGCTTTTGAATATGCTGTCTAGGTTGGTCATAACTTTCCTTCCAAAGAGTAAGTGTCTTTTAATTTCATGGCTGCAGTCACCATCTGCAGTGATTTTGGAGCCCCCTCCCAAAAGAGTCTGACACTGTTTCCACTGTTTTCCCATCTATTTCCCATGAAGTGATGGGACCGGATGCCGTGATCTTTGTTTTCTGAATGTTGAGCTTTAAGCCAACTTTTTCACTCTCCTCTTTCACTTTCATCAAGAGGCTTTTTAGTTCCTCTTCACTTTCTGCCATAAGGGTGGTGTCATCTGCATATCTGAGGTTATTGTTATTTCTCCCGGCAATCTTGATTCCAGCTTGTGTTTCTTTCAGTCCAGCATTTCTCATGATGTACTCTGCATAGAAGTTTAATAAGCAGGGTGACAATATACAGCCTTGATGCACTCCTTTTCCTATTTGGAGCCAGTCTGTTGTTCCATGTACGTAGGATCCTTAGAACACATCTTCAGTAACCCCTCCAATCTGATTTCTGCAGGCACTGTAGTTAATACTACTTTCTCAATAGTATCGATAGTAGTGTCAACCTAAGTACAATTTGCATTTATATAGAGCTGTGAGGCTTAGACTTTGCTAGCTATAAGAAAACAACACAAGGAATTTTAAGTATAGATAAATTCTTGTCATATTAGTCCTTACTTCCACTGTTAGAGGGACATTAGGGTTGAGAATGAATCTTACCTCTTTCTCACTTCCATCTTCCTCCAATTTTAACACTGCTAACTAGCCATTTGTCCAAAGATGGATGTTCAGGAACTGTTTTTCAGTATTACTCAGCCGTTAAAAAGAATTCATTTGAATCAGTTCTGATGAGATGGATGAAACTGGAGCCGATAATACAGAGTGCAGTAAGCCAGAAAGAAAAACACCAATACAGTATACTAACACATATATATGGAATTTAGGAAGATGGCAATGATGACCCTGTATGCAAGACAGGAAAAAAGACACAGATGTGTATAACGGACTTTTGGACTCAGAGGGAGAGGGAGAGGGTGGGATGATTTGGGAGAATGGCATTCTAACATGTATACTATCATGTAAGAATTGAATCGCCAGTCTATGTCTGACGCAGGATACAGCATGCTTGGGGCTGGTGCATGGGGATGACCCAGAGAGATGTTATGGGGAGGGAGGTGGGAGGGGGTTTCATGTTTGGGAACACATGTAAGAATTAAAGATTTTAAAATTTAAAAAATAAAAAACTAAAAATAAATAAATAAATAAATAAAATAAAAAGTTTCTTATGCATTTAATAGATGACAAAATAGAGGTTCCAATATATTAAATGAAATAGAAAAAGAAATAAATAAGCATTTTGCTAAAGCAGGAACACTGAGGCTGAATAACAGTACTAAAAGAGGCTTAACCATGGACACCGTGATGGCAGAATAGAAAGCCCTAGACCATCTTTCCTCCAAAAAAGACATTAATTCAACAATACCTAGATCAGTTCCACTTGTGAGAAATTAAAAAAACAAACAAACAAAAAAAACAACCAGTTAAGATTATCTGTACCCCAGGAAAGCTTAAAACTGGATAAGTCTGTAGAAAAATTAATGGCATTCACTTGCCATTATCCCTCTCCTAAGTTCAGTGTGGAAGAAAACACCCAACTCCAAGTATCTCCCTGGGAAGGGAAAATATTGAAGCATTTGTCCAATGTTTCAGATTTTCAGAAAACTGGCTATAGGACTAATTTCTTTCTCACCTGTCTTGGAGTACTGATGGAAACTAGTTGCTTGGAGTCCCATGAGAACAAAAGAGAGCTGGGTGGTTACTGCTGTTCCAGAGGACCTGCAGTGGACAGAAACTCTTGTAGCTTGGTGGCCTCTCCTTTGTGGAAGGAGGAAAAAAGAAGAGTGGAGTGTGTATTCAATGTTCTGCATGGGTTGCCTCGTTTCTGTCTCACTTGACTCAGAGTGAAGACTGAGCCCAGCACATAGTAGAAGTTTTGAGGCCCCTGAAAATCAGAGCTGGCTGGTTTGGGGCAGTTTCAGAGAACCTGCAGTACTGCACAAACAAACTCCAGAGAGAATAAGAGGAAACTGGCACATTCCTCTAATTGGGAATTTAGCATAAACCCAAAGGAAATGTTTGAGTAGCCCCCAGAATATCTAGCTGGGCTGATTGGCAAAGCTTTTCTTCTCTAAGAAACCGCTCAATAAAGATTGAAGAGATAACTGGTTTTTTCAAATGCAAGAATACAAGCACACAGTGTGAAGCACATTAAGAAACAAGGAAATATGACCAATCAGAGAAAAACATCTCTGAAAATCAACTCTAAAGAAGCAGAGGACTGTGAATTATCTGACAAAAAGTTCAAAATATTCATCATAAAGATGCTCAGTAAATTCAAGAAAATGACATGCAAACAAAATGATATTATCAACAGAGTTGGAAACTGTAAAAAGGAACCAAACAGAAATTTTGGAACTGAAGAAAGCAATAGCTGAATTCTGAAATTTGCTGAATGTGTTCAACCACAGATTTGATCAAGGAAAAGAAGGGATCAGCTAATCCAAAGATAGGTTATTTGAAAATATCCAGTGAGAGAAGTTAAAAAAAGAAGAAAGAAAAATAGTGAAGAAAACCTAAGAGACTTATAGAATATCATAAAATGAGCCAGGATAGGCATTATGAGGGCTTCCCTGGTGTCTCAGATGGTAAAGAATCTGCCTGCAAGGCAGGAGACCCAGGTTCAGTTCCTGGAGTGTAAATATCCCCTGGAAAATGGAATGGTAAACCACTCCAGTGTTCTTGTCCCCTTCTGTGGACAGGGGAGCCTGATGGGCTACAGTTCACAGGGTCACACAGAGTTGGACACAAATAAATGTTCAAGAAAGAAAAAAATAGGCACTATGGGATTCATAGAAGGAGAAGAGGGAGAGAAAGGGCAGCAAAATTATTTTATGACATTATGGTTAAACTTTCCAAATTGAGGGAAGGTAATAGATATTCAGATTTCAAAGGCCCAGAGAACTTCAAATGAGATGAACTAAAGTTAAGACCACATTGAGGCACATTATAATCAATTGTCAAAATTCAAAACAAAGATAGATTCTAAAGCAAAACACAAAAAAGTAATTTGTTATGTACAGTGGAACCTTGATAAGACAGCACATTTCTCAGCAGAAACCTTGTGTTCAGAAGGAAGTAGGATGATATATCCAAAGTACTAGTAAAGAAAAAAAAAATAAACCTGCCAACCAAGAGCACTTAACCTGGCAAAATTCCCTTCAAAAATGAAGGAGAGATTGTCTTTTTCCAGAAAAACAAAAGCTGAAGGATTTCATCAACACTAGACCCACTCTACAAGAAATGTTAACGGGAGTCTGTCCAGTTCAAATGAAAAGACACTACTCAGCAGCACAAAAAGCATTTGAAAATATAAAGCTTCCTGAGAAAGGTGAATATATAAACAAATACAGAATCCTATAATACTGCAGTGTAAGTGTATAAATCACTTTTAATTCAGGCATAGAAGTTAAAACACAAATATAAAACAATAACTATCAAAATGTTAATGGATATAAAATATAAAAATGAAGTTTGTGATATCAATAAAATAAAGTGTGGGAAGAGGAGCAATAAAAAGTAAAGTTTTGTACATAATTTGTTATCAACTTAAAATAGATTGTTATGAGATGTTTTATGTTAAGTCCCAAAATAACCACAAAGAAAATAACTGTAGAAGATTCAGAAAAGAAAATGAGAAGAGAATAAAAGCATGCCACTACAAAAAATTAACAAAGCACATAGGAAGATATCAGCAGAGGAAAATTAGGACAAAAATGCTGCAGGACAGACAGGTAGTAATAAACAAAAGGACAAGAGCAAGTTCTTTCCTATCAGTTATCACTTGAAATGTGAATCAATTAAACTGTTCAATCAAAATCCAGCTCTATGATATCTAGCCATCTACAAGAGAATAACTTCATATTACCAGAGATGCATAGACTAAAGGTGAAAGGATGTAGAATGATATTACATCTCAATGGTAAGGATGGTAATCATAAGAAAGCAGCAGTGTCCATACTGATGTCAGATAAAGTAGATTTTTAAATCAAAGTTAGTCACAAGAGATAAAGAAGGACATTCCTATACAACGAATAAAATTCATTCAGGAAGATTTAACATTTATGAATACATACGTACTCAACATCAGAGCATTCAAATATATAAAGCAAATATTGACAGAACTGAAGGGAAGATTTACAGCAATGCATAAATAATCAGAGATTTCAATATCCAACTTTTAATAATGGGTACAACACTGAGACAGAGATAAGTAAGGGAACAGAGAACTTGAATAAAACTAGAGAGAAAAATGGACCTAACAGACATACGCAGGATATTTACCCAACAGCATCAAAATATGTGTTCATCTCAAGCACATAGACAATATTCTCCAGTGTAGATCACTTGTTAGGACACAAAGCAAGTCTTTATAAAGCCTTTATGAAGATTGATATCATACCATAGATCTCTTCAGACTACATTGAAATGAAGCTACTGAATCAGAAGGAAAACTGGAAAACTCACAAATGTGTGTGAATTAAACAACATACTCTTCAACAGCCAGTGAGTCAAAGAAGAAACAAAAGAAAATATCTTGATACAAATGAAATGTGTATACAACATACCAAGATCTATGTGATGTAGCTAAAGCAATACTAAGAAGAAACTTAACAGTGGTAAACATCAACATTAAAAAAAGAGAGATCTGGGATGAATTGGGACATTGGGATTGAGGTATACACACTACTGATACCATGTATAAAATAGATACCTAATGAGAACCTACTGTATAGCACAGGGATCTCTACTCAGTGCTCAGCTGCTACTGCTGCTAAGTTGCTTCAGTCATGTCCAACTCTGTGCGACCCCAGAGACGACAGCCCACCAGGCTCCCCTGTCCCTGGGATTCTCCAGGCAAGAACACTGGAGTGGGTTGCCATTTCCTTCTCCAATGCATGAAAGTGAAAAGTGAAAGTGAAATTGCTCAGTCGTGTCTGACTCTTAGCGACCCCATGGACTGCAGCCTACCAGGCTCCTCCGTCCATGGGATTTTCCAGGCAAGAGTACTAGAGTGGGGTGCCATTGAGTTGACCTAAATGGGAAGGAAATCCAAAAAGGAAGGGATATATGTATATGTATAGCAGATCCACTAAGACAATATTGTAAAGCCACTATACTCCAACAAATTTTTTTTTTAAGGAAATCTCAAACAAACAAATTTTACACCTCAACAAACTAGAAAAAAGAACAAACTAAGCCCAAATTTACCAGAAGGAAGGAAATAATGCAGACATACTAATATAATAAAGTCAATATATTAAAAAAAAAAAACTATAGTTAACATCATACTCAGGGTTGAAAAGCTAAAAGCTTTTCCTCTAAAATCAGGAGGCAAGTATGTCTACTCTCAACCACACCCATGCAACATAGTACTGGAAGTCCTTACCAACCAATTAGACAAGAAAAAAGAAATAAAGAGCATCCAAATCAGAAAATAAGAAGCAAAATTATTTTGTTTCAGATATCATTTATATGTAGCAAGCCCTAAAGTTCCACAAAATAGCTATTAGAACTAATAAATTAATTAAAAAATGGATGGAAACAAGGTCACAGGCAAAATCAACATACAAAAGTCAATTTCACTCTATAACCTAACAGTGAGCAGTCTTGAAAGGAAATTAAGAAAGCAATCCTGTTTACAATGGAACCAAAATAATTTTAAAAAAACTTAGGAATAAACAAGTGAAGGAGTTGTACACTGAAAGCTACAAAATGCTGCTGAAAGAAATTAAGATACAAATAAATGGAAAGCACAGTGTTCATAGATTGGGAGACTTAATATTGCTAAAATATGCACACTACACCATGTAATTTGTTGACTCAATGCAATATTTATCAAAATACCATTGGCATATTGTTTAGAAAATTTAAAAATAAAACAAAATTCACCTGGTATCACAAATGACCCCAAATAGCCACAAGAGTCTTGAGGAAAGAACAAAGTTGGAGGCCTCATACTTCCTGACATCAAAGCATATCAGTAATTAAAGCAGTAGTGTTGTTGTTCAATCATTCAGTCGTGCCCAACTTTTTGCAAGCCCATGGACTGCAGCATGCCAGGCTTCCCTGTCCTTCACTATCTCCCAGAATTCGCTCAAGTTCATGTCCATTGAGTTGATGATGCCACGCTGGATAAAGACAGGCATATTGATTAGCGAAGCAGAGTAGAGAACTCAGAAATAAACTCACATATATAGTCAAATGATCTTCAACAAGGGTACCAAACTGCAAAATCAGGAAAGGATAGTATCTTCAACAAATGGTGTTGAGAAAACTGCATATCTAACTAACAGAGCAAAAAGGCAACCTATGGAATGGGAGAGAACATATACACATTATATATCTAATAAGAAGTCAATTACCGCAATATATAAGGGACTCCTGGGACTAAATAGCAAAATTACCAATAGCTTAGTTTAAAAATTGGCTAAGGACATGACTTTTTTTTTTCAAAAGAAGTATGCAAATAGCCAACTGATATATAAAAAAGATGCTCATTGTCACTAATCCTTTAGGCAATGCAAATGAGAACCACAATAAGATATATCATACCTTTCATGAGGACTATTATTTAAAAAATACAACAAAACTTGGTGAAAATATGGAGAAATTAGGATCTTCATACACTGCTCATGGGAAGGCAAACTGGTGTATCTGCTATGGAAAACTGTAAGGAACCCCCTCAACCCCAACAAAAACAAATTGAGAATAGACCTACCATATGAGCTAGCAGTTCCACTTCTGAGAATTTATTCTCAGAATTGAAAGAATTGAAATCAACATCTTGAAGATATATTAGCAGAGCTCTGTTCCTTACAGTACTATTTACAATAGCCAAGATGTTCATCACTCGATGAATTGTTAGAGAAAATGTGGCGCATGTATTCAATGGAATATTACTTGGCTTTAAAAATGAAGGGAATCCTGAAATACATGATAACATGGATGAACATTTTAGACACTGCACTAAACAAAATAAGTCACAGAAGGACAGATATTGCCTGTTTCCACTTATAGAGGCAGAGAGCAGACTGGTTGGTGCCAGGGCTGTATGGAAAGGAAAATGGGAAGTTGTTTGATGGATATAGGCTTTCATTCATGAAAGACGAAATCATTCTAGAGATCTACTGTATAATCAGTTCAGTTGCTCAGTCGTGTCCGACTCTTTGCGACCCCATGAATCGCAGCAAGCCAGGCCTCCCTGTCCATCACCATATCTCCCGGAGTTCACTCAAACTCAAGTCCATCGAGTCAGTGATGCCATCCAGCCATCTCATCCTCTGTTGTCCCCTTTTCCTCCTTCCCCCAATCCCTCCCAGCATCAGGGTCTTTTCCAATGAGTCAGCTCTTCACACGAGGTGGCCAAAGTATTGGAGTTTCAGCTTTAGCATCATTCCTTCCAAAGAACACCCTGGGCTGATCTCCTTTAGAATGGACAGGTTGGATCTCCTTGCAGTCCAAGGGACTCTCAAGAGTCTTCTCCAACACCACAGTTCAATAAATCTGTACAATTAACACTACTGTACTGTACACTTAAAATTTTGCTAAGAAGGTGAATATTGTGTCTTATTTTTTTAACATACACACAAATTATGCCCAATCTTGTTAATCTTATCATTAAAGGGAAAAATAATTTGTGACTAAACTGAGATACTAATTTGTACCTACTAAGCTGGCAAAAATGAAGAATTCAAATATATGCAACCTTGAGATAGATGGGGTTTAAAGAGAATTCCTATGCTGCTCTGGGAATACATGTTGACAGAACCATTTGGAAAACAATTTGGCACCATTGTGTAAAGAACTTTTGCTTTCTTCATAATAGAGCAGTTACAGTTCTAAACATTGATCCTTACCTATATGCACTAGAGAAATTTTCAAAAGCAAAGGCTTATAGGAGCATTGTTCATACAAAGTAGAAACAACCCAAATGTCCATCAACAACAAAATGAGTTTCTGTATAATAAGCTGCAGTATACTTACACAGTGGAGTATTATCTGCAGATGAAACGAGAGACTGACAGTGATTGCAACAAAATGGATATATTTGGGGGACATAAAGTATAAGGTAAAAAGCAAATTGCTGAAGATTGCTTACCACATGGCACCATTTTTATAAAGCTTAAAATCAAGCAAACAATATAGATATGGATATGGATATCGGTATGGTAACACTATTTTTAGCAGTGATATTATAAACAATTATGAAATTATGAAAAGTCTGAGAGTGGTGTGGGGATGAGCAATTTGGATGAGGAGAAATGTAAAGAAAGAGCAAACGGTCTATTTCTTAAATAATGTAGTGGATTTGTTTGTATTTATTACTTAA
Organism: Ovis aries; assembly: GCF_016772045.2. Lineage (NCBI taxonomy): Eukaryota > Metazoa > Chordata > Mammalia > Artiodactyla > Bovidae > Ovis > Ovis aries. The sequence continues at coordinate 13,399,717 of NC_056074.1, forward strand.
TAACATATATTTGCCATTTATTCTTCTATACTTATCAAATATTACGCTTATAAAAACAGTAAAATAAATAATGCTTTATGACAGAGAAACTTTGCAAAATGATGAGAAGGTGGTAAGCAAGAAGGCAGAGTGGTCCAGCAAGGAGCTGGTGCACAGGCAGGCAGAACTTGATGACCATCGGAAGAAGTGTGGGTTCTGTTCTGACTTTAATGAGAAGCTTTTGAATAGTGTTAAAGAGAGGAGCATCATCCAACATCGCCTCTTTAGAACATAACCCTGGCTGCTCCAATGACAACCAGCAGAAATAGCATTTGAAAGACTATTGTACTAGTTTAGGGGAGATAAGATGGTGGTAGACACTTTCTGACTAATGGTAAAAGGAGAGATGTGGAAAAGGAAATTGTTCAATTTGGGCACTTAGGAAGAGAGTGGTATTACTGAGATGGGGGAGTCTAGGTGTGGAAGCGGGGAAAAATAATAGTTTGAATTTTTCTAATTTTTTTAAGGTGTATGTGAAATAGTTAGAGTATCCAATTGAATCAGTAAGGTAGTTGACTATATAAATTCTGAGTTTCCATAAGGAGAATGCTAGTGATTAAAAATGTGGAAGTCTTCAGTTATTTGGGGAAGTATAAACAGTAAATAAATAAATGATAGAGCAGTAGCTGAGTCAAATATTTTCATATCAGCTGCTTCTATTCAGCCTATGTGTTTGTTAAAGGATTATGGAAAATATCATTGAATTTAGAGTGAGAAAATTGGGATCTAATTTCAGTGCCCTTTTCCCACCCCTGTCAATTAACACATCACAATTCACAATTTTAAAAGTAATCAAATTTTCCTCTTGAATTTCCCACTTTAAAATAGAGGGAGTCAAACTCATATTTTATAACTTTGGTTAACAAAGAGATTCCACATGCATTAATTCCCTTAACCATTGCAACTATATCCAGAGGAAGTCATTGTTTATATTCCTCTATTACTGATAAAGAAACAGAGTCAAAGAGTTTAAGTACCTTTCCTAAGGCCGTGTAATTAGATTTGCTCGCATGTCCCCTGAATTATATATACCGGTGATTCTCAAAGTGGGGGTTCCTGGACTGGCAACATTAACATCACTGGAAAGTTGTTAGAAATGCAAACTCTTTGGCCTTACTGCAGAGGCACTGCAGCATCACTTCTGGGGGTGGGGTAGTCTGCTTCAAAAATCTCACCCAGTGACTTGTGCTGGTAAGGTTTCAGGCTTATTACAAAAATCAAATTAGGCAAGAGATCTGAAAGGAATAGACCAAGAAATAGACAATGCATAGCAACATTGTTAGTCCTCTCTTTCATTTTTATAGTTTGCCTTCTAATGATGGAGACATTGAAGACACAAATGTCAGCAAAATTGACAGGAGGTAGAACAACAAGAAAAATCACAAGGTAGCCATCATGGTAATAACTACCTATCAAAAATACAAAGACTCGATGGCTTGGCAATAGAAAAAATTACTTTGTTTTCCCTCAAAGATTCTTGATTGTGAAACTAAATTCCCATAAATGTGATCGAGCAAGTGTGCAGTGAGTGACTTCCCTGGGAGTCTCATGGTTAAGATTCTGAGCTTCCAACGCAAGGGGCCCGGGTTTGATCCCTGGTTGGGGAACTGAGATTCCACATGCTGTATGGCACAGTTAAAAAAATAAAAAATAAAAATAATAAAAAGAAAGTGTCAGTAAAAAAAAAAAAAAAAAAAAAAAAACTGTTTTCTGTGGGGAAAATAAAATCTACCATAAGCACTATTCTGTAGGGTCTGATTCCGAGGAAAGTATCCCCTCGGGAAGTTCCTTCTCAAGGACGCCTCTGATTGAAGGCTGCTTTATCCTCCTTCGTCCCAATCCAGGTCTTTGCATCTAGTGAGCAAACATCCCAGCGCTGAAAGTAAAGAGATTCAAATCCTAGTTTCATAGAGCTTCTCCCTAATCATTACTTCTCCGGGGAAGCCCCGTGACTTCCCCACCCTCCTCCAAAGCTAATTTTACTCTGCCATCTCGGACATCTTCCAGGATTATCCAGTGTCTTCCTGGTCATTTTGCCGCACTCATCAGAGATGCCTGGTATTGACTCATAATTTTACTCTACACCCCAAGTCTTATTATCCTACGGGGTACATTTTTTTGTTTTAACAGAGACATATTTATTAGTGGCTAACCCACACAACATCCTGTTATCATCTCTTAAACTTCCCAAATTTCAGTGACATTGGTTCCATTTAACTCCATCCATATGCTTCTTCGCTATCCTCTGGATCTGGACCTACTCACCACTGGAACTTCTCTATTCTGTTGTATCAAATCCAGACATTGTACACTCTTTAGTTCTTAGCTGTTTTGCTGAATGATGTTCTTTTTGTTCTTATGCTCTTAGTTCTTATGCTGAATGATGCCTACTGTCCTAAACTCACTGACAATCTCAATAAATTCCAGTGGTTCTTAGTCAATCAACACTTTCTGACTTCACTTGTTACCAGTGAAGACTATAGCCTCATCGAATGCAACACATTGGTCTCGTGACAGTAGACCAGACTCGATCGTATTATAGGGTGATTAATTTGGTGATGAGTAGCAAAATGCTAAGCGTACTAGAAGGTGAAAAATCCAAGGGTAGGGAGAATTCTAGCTGGCTATGTACAAGTTAAGGTATGGGGTTTTAAGGTCCTGTCTAAACTTCATGAGATGATACTACAAGGAAGTAAAAGAGGATGCTTAGGAGAGATGGTGTAGAGGGAGTCAACTATGAGCTCTCTGAGAGCAGCAGTCTTATTGTTTTTGTTCCTCATTGTAATACATGGCTTTAGGATGTTGTCTCTTTTGTGCTTAATTCACTCATTCATAGGAATGTGGTTAACGGTAAATGGAACTGTGCAAAGCTTCCTAAGAGAAGACGTTCCAAAAAATACCAGCAGAAGCTGCAAGTCTTCTCAGAATCACAGAGCAACACTCCTCTTGGATCCTACTGGTCACGAATGAGTCATGGTGCCTGCCTAGATCTAAAGGGAGGGAGCCATACAAACACAGGGATCCTGGGAGGCATGGTTCACTGGGGAGAGGGACATCCTTATAAACTAGCTCTAAATTTAAACAAGAGCCTTAAGAAAAGTGTTTTGGTTTTAATTCTGTTTAAAACAGAACGCATGGTTCAGTTCTGGAGTATCAACATATATAAGGAAACTTATCCTGAACAGAAATTCCAAGAGTTACTTAACTTGCAAACATTTAGAGGGATTGTAGGAAAACAGCTCACGGCAACCTTTTTTTTTTTTTTAATAAGTCCTGTGTCCCCAGCCATTCTCAAGCACCCTGAGACTTGTGAGAGAGCCTCGCCTTCCTCTGCCAAAGACGTCCTTGCAAGGGCAGATGCGGTTCTGTCCCTGTCCCCGTGCGTCTGTCCCTGCGGTTCTGTCCCTGTCCCGGTGCGTCTGTCCCTCCCCCTCCCTGCTGCATGCAACCCCAGGGCACAGTCACTGTCATCCTCTCTCCTGCCCCATGTAAAACCTTGGACTTGGAGTTGTTCCTGAAGGACATATCTGCTCACCAGGATCATTTAAATTCCTTCAAAACTAGTATCTTATTATTTGCTTTAAAGGTAGACTTATTATTTATTATTATTATTTTTTTTTAGTACAAAATATCTGCTGGGACAATGCAGGAACTGGAACTGAAACAAACACTGATATGGAGGAAGCTCAGGATACTAAATATTTTTGCCAAACACTCTTTTGGCCAGGATAGGATTCCACATCAAACTGGTCCTTGCCAGAGGGACCTGATCTCCCTCTTCAAGCATTGACGGAGGGGAAACGAGAAGTCCTGCCCCACTTCGTCATTGTTAAGTGGTTACAAAAATACTTGAAGAATGGGCTTGGAAGGGAAAAGAGCATTGAAATGCAAAGTCAGGAGATCAGTGTCTGATCATTGATCAGCTATGTGGCCATGAGTACGTTGCTTGAATTCACAGGCAAGTGTTTCTCAGACTTTAACAGGCTGAAGAATTGTGTGTTCACTGGGGATCTTGTTCACAGGAAGATCCTGATTCAGTAGCTCTGAGCTGGACCTGGGATTCTGCATTGCTAAGCAGCTCCACTTAATGCTGTGTTGCTGGTTCATGAACTCCACTTAAAGAAGCTGTTCTAGATCACCCTTTTCTCACTTGGGAATAGGAATAGCAGCACATATTCATCTTTGTTGTTGTTGTTCGGTTGCTAAGTCTTGTCCAACTCTTTGTGACCCCATGAACTGCAGCATGCCAGCTTCTCTGTCCAACACTGTCTCCCTGAGTTTGCTCAAACTCATGTCCACTGAGTCAGTGGTACTATCCAACCATCTCATTCTCTTTCACCTGCTTCTCCTCTTGCCCTCAATTTTCCCCAGCAACAGGGTCTTTTCCAATGAGTCAGCTCTTCGCATCAGGTGGCCAAAGTATTGGAGCTTTGGCATCAGTCCTTCCAATGAATATTCAAGGTTGATTTCCTTTAGAATCGACTGGTCTGATCTCTTTATTCTCCAAGGGACTCTCAAGAGTCTTCTCCAGCACCACAGTTTGAAAGCATCAATTCTTCAGTGCTCAGCCTTCTTTATGGTCCACCTCACATTCATGCATGAATATTGGAAAAACCATAGCTTTGATTCCTACTTTAAAACACTTTTATGGTTGTCTGTTTTCTAAAAAAGCTAACGTCCAAATTCTCCTCTAAGTACCTTAGCATGGAGTATAGAACACCTTGAATCAGGTGTCAACCTCACTTCCAACAGCTCTGAATTCCTCTCTTTCTAGAAATTACCACATGATCAGCTACTAGACTGTGAGCTCCTTTGATAGTTCAGACAATGTCATGTTAATGTTTGTAGCTCAAAACTTAGCACATTGTCAATATATATTGCCAATAAATATTTATTAAATGAAACAGGTTCAACTCCTACTCAATCTCCAAAGCAAGAAACAAATGTCACATCTTTAATGAAACCTTTCCTCACATTGCCAGAGAGAATTCCAACTTGTATGTTTTTCTCATATAACACTTAAGAGAATTCTATTATTTCTTTGTTAGTCTTTTCTACTAGATTCTGAGGTCCTTGAAAGCTAAGATAGTGCCTTCTCCATCTCTAATTCTTCATCACTAAGTACAAATCTAAGCCTATAGTGCATCCTCAGTTAATGTATGATGAATAAATTATTGTATATGATGAACAAAGAAAATGAATACTTGACGAGGCAGATTGTGTTTGGTTTAAAAGAAATTTAGAGCCACACACCTCCCAATTTCCATCCCTTGGGTGAGTTTCTGCTTCCTTTTGTAACTTTTATTTTGAAGACACTGATATAATGTGCCCGGTTGCTGATCACATCTTAGTCTACCTCTCAGGGAACCAATGTGTGGATGCAATCCAGCAGGTGGGGGCCGTAGAGGACTCTATTGTGGTGCTTGACTTGCCAGGAGTTGGAATAATGGTCTTGTCTTGCTGTGATAAGGACTAGTCCATCAAGTGTTTCACGATAGTGCGGGAGTCTGAGATGACAGCAGGACTGAACTGCTGCCTGCAGAAACCTGGAGAGAGAGAAAATGATAAGGTGGTCAAGGAACTCCTAAAGGATCCCCTTTAGGAACTATAATATGGCAACTGCACTGACCAAATGAGTTACTGGAAAAAAGAAAAAGAGGAAACCTAACAAGTATTCAACATCTTCTGTGTGCTGGATGCTTCATCCATTATTCTGTTTGCTTTTCACAGTCATTCTACAAGAACAATATCAGCATAAGAATTCTAAGAACAGTTTCCATATGAGAAGTAAGTTCTTTATCCGCATGATCTTGCTTGGTGTCAGAGCAACACTGTGTAATACTCGAACACCCCACTTAACAAGTAAGAGAAGTGAAGAGTAGAGCAGCTAAGGAACTTCTCCATGCCACCCAGTCCTCAGGTGACACGCATTTTATTCTGTATCTGCCCGATATTTGCATTTCAACGGCTGTCACACTTGCAAGACTTTCTAAAGGTTGATTTCCCTCCCTAGGCTTGTAAACTCAAGACTGATATTTTACTCCTCTTCACTCTCCAGAACTAGATATGCTCAATCAACTTTAAATGAATTGGACTGAATTTTTTCTACACTAATTTGTTCATTGGAAGGAGTGATGTTGAAGCTGAAGCTCCAGTACTTTGGCCACTTGATGTGAAGAACTGACTCACTAGAAAAGACCCTGATGGTGGAAAAGATTGAGGGCATGAGAAGAAGGGGGCAATAGAGGATGAGATGCTTGGATGGCATCACCAACTCAATGGACATGAATTTGCACTAACTCTGAGGGACAGTGAACGACAAGGAAGCATGGCGTGCTGCAGTCAATGGGGTTGCAAAAAGTGGGACACAACTGAGCAACTCAACAACACCACCACCACCTCAGTACCTCTTGGAGGGCTAGGAAGGTGTGCTATTGATATTAGTTTTACATTTTTATCATCTGGTACAGTCTTTTGCATTATAGGAGAGTGACAATCAATTATTGGATGGATCAATGGGAAGGTCCAAGGAAGAAATTAGCAAACTTCTTCCAGTGGATTTGAATATGAAGGAGGGGATATGCGTGGTGAAAAACAAAGAAACTAAAATGAAAAATGATCTTGAAAGTCAGTATTGGGTGAAATACTTGTGGAAGGTTGTTCTTGCCGTAGGATACAGTTTTGATCAGAACAAGCAGGTTGGGAAGTGACACAAGGTGCTATGGCATATGTCTTCATTTTTAAGGTCACTTGAGGTCACTGAATTTCTATGGCAGCACCCATGACCTTTTTCATGCTGCCTATGTCTTGTGGGACCAAGTCAACTTGATCGGCAATAGTGACTTGATTAAAAATAGTATCACTTGAGTTATTCCCTCAAACGGCTTGTAGATTAGCAGAAAAGAAGCATGTTAAGTTCATAAACAGCTGTAAACCAAGGTAAGAGGAGAGATAGATTGAGATAGGGCTATGAATACTCAGGAAAAAAGAGATATGGAGACAGTTGTACACTGGAGTTAACTTTTGAGTCTGAATGAGTGTATAGAATAAGGTTAGACAGAGTCAAAGGATAGCCTGGAGTGAAGAAAGTAGAAGAAATCCCTCCAAGACAGAAACAAAATCTATCTTCAGTTCAAAGGTAACGAAACTAAATTCAGAAAGGTAAAGTAAGATCACACAGTATGGCCAAAATTCAAACCTAAATTTTCTGATGCCAAACCCAAGGTTTTAATTATTTACCCAGAGGCCTCTCTGAATTAAAGTGGTATCAGGATAAGAGGAGAAATTTGCAAAGAAGTTGATTAATAGCAATAATATCAGTAGCAAATACTTACCAAGCTGTATACTCTTCTGAGACTTTTACATATATTAACTCATTTAGTCTTCACAGCAGCCCATCTATAAAGGCAAAAACATAAAAGCCCACACAGGTTAAGTGATTTGCTCAAGGTTGTACAGCTGGTAATGATCTGAACCCGAGCAATCTAACTCCGGCATGTGCTTTGAAATAAGAACTAGAGAAAGGGGGAATTAGAGATGATGAGGGATTAGTATCTTCTAGATATACTAAGCACTTCCAGGAATGAATATCTCTGAACCAAAGCCAAACGGTCTAACCTCCTTTCTCCTTTCTACCAAGTGTTTATCTTGGTGGGAAATATGACTCTCCCTTTCTCCTTTCCTTTACTCTTAAAACAGGTGGGGGGGTACTGAAAAACAAACTGTAATTAAGATCTTTATCACTTGAATTCAAAACAAAAATTATAAAGTAACTGAAAGGACTCCTTTGAAACAGGAAGGAAACTATTTAAGGTTACAAAAAGTATGCTAATTAAAAATGATTGATATGTTGTTTTTTTTAGTGACTCATATTACCTTGTCATAGTTTCATTCATTTCTGTTGACTAATGAACTCATTGAAATAAAGGAATCTAGATGGCGTTTTAATTTTCTTTAGTTTCATATATGTTTACATTTCATTTAAGTTAAGCAACCCCTAAAATTTGCTTCTATATTTGATTTAATTTGAAACTGAAAAGACAAAGAACTTGCAGTTTTGCTGAGACAAAGGGCCCTGTTTATTGGTGCATGTTGATTGCTTAAAGTAATGGAAATGTTCTTCCCTTAATAATAAGCAAATTATCTTCAAAGAAATAAAATCATTCTTGGCCAAGAATAATCACTAATAGATGGTGGGGAAAAGTCTTCAGTACTACTTTTCTGACTTTTTTAAAAAAATATGAAAATAGTTAAAATGTGGTCCTTGTTCTGCCTTAGTATTTTTTCAGATGTTTGAACTTGTCCATGAAACGAGTCTCTGAACCTCCACTAGCTTCTCTGTTAGATGGAAATCTGCTCTTCTTTCTTTGCAGGGGAACCATGAGGTCCACAAGGGATGATGTAGAAGAGTGATCTAGATGTGTGATGCCAGAGAAGTTCAGGCCTTATTAGAATTTTTTTTTTCTAATTTTGCACTTTTAGTCCATGGGGAAATATCTTGAGAAGTCATAAGCCATTAAGGAAAGTCCTACCTCCAGATTCCTTTCTCTATTAATGAGACAGATCGTGTAGGGAAAAAGCAGGGGGTATAAAACTCTCATTAACTTATTATTTAAAAAAAATTTAAAGTCAGTCTTGATGGGGGTTTGTCAATTTGATTAATGTTTGCTAGGAACTGAATTTTAGTTCAATTTCTCTTTTATTTTTGAAAATATTCATTGATGTGTGGGGTGTTTTTTTTTTTTTGCTTCTACATATAATCTTTTTGGTCTCAGTTGGATGCATAGCAATGTCTGCACACTGCAAGGGACAAAACTTTAACATCCTCTGTCCTGTGCAATCACAACAATTTCTATTTAGTTCTCATATCTACAGTGGCAGCTACTCTTCTAGGCTTGTATGCTTGTTCGGATCATGCACAGCCTAACTTATAATGAGGAACTCTCCCACATACTTTTGTGGTTCACCTCTGTACAAATTCAGGCTCTCAGTTACCATGAGCCTCATATATACCTGCTCAAATAATCAGCCCAAAATCTGGTCTTTGCCTCTCCTTGCTGCTGCTAAGTCACTTCAGTCGTGTCTGACTCTGTGCAACCCCAGAGACAGCAGCCCACCAGGCTCCCCCATCCCTGGAATTCTCCAGGCAAGAACACTGGAATGGGTTGCCATTTCCTTCTCCATTGCGTGAAAGTGAAAAGTGAAAGTGAATTGGCTCAGTCATGTCCGACTCTTAGCGACCCCATGGACTGCAGCCCACCAGGCTCCTCCGTCCATGGGGTTTTCCAGGCAAGAGTACTGGAGTGGAGTGCCATTTCCACCTCCAGGGGATCTTCCCCACCCAACGATCGAACCTGCATCTCCAGTGTCTCCTGCATTACAGGCAAATTCTTTACCGCCAAGCTGCCGCAGAAGCCTTGCCACTTGCTATACATAATAAATACACATGTTCCCAGGTGGCTCAGTGGTGGAATCCACTACCAAAGCAAGGGATGCAGGTTTAATCTCTAGGTCGAGAAGATCCCCTGGAGAATGAAATGGCAACCCGCTCCAGCATTCTTGCCTCTGAAATCCTGTGGACAGAGGAGCCTGGCATGATACAGTCCATGGGATCTCAAAAGAGTCAGACACAATTTAGTGACTAAACAATAGCAACAGTAATACACATGTCAATTTTATCCCCATTTTACAGATGAGGATACAGAGGCTCAAATGGTTAAACCACTATCACAGCTAATGAATGATACAGTGAAAACCTGATATATGGATCACAGAACCTGTGTTTGTTTTCCAAAGGTTTCTTTCTCAAACTGAAAGGCTTCATGTAAAATATCTAGACTAGATTCCTGAACCTCTAAGATTTCAATTCAGTTCAGTCGCTCAGTCGTATCCGACTCTGCGACCCCATGGACTGCAGCATGCCAGGCCTCCCTGTCCATCACCAACTCCCGGAGTTCACTTCAACTCATGTCCATTGAGTCAGTGATGCCACCCAACCATATCATTCTCTGTCGTCCCCTTCTGCTCCTGCCCTCAATCTTTCCCAGCATCAGGGTCTTTTCACATGAGTCAGCTCTTCGCATCAGGTGGCCAAATTACTGGAGTTTCAGCTTCAACATCAGTCCTTCCAATGAACACCCAGGACTGATCTCCTTAAGGATGGACTGGTTGGATCTCCTTGCAGTCCAAGGGACTCTCAAGAGTCTTCTCCAGCTCTACAGTTCGAAAGCATCAATTCTTCAGTGCTCAGCTTTCTTTATAGTCCAATTCTCATATCTATACATGACTACTGGAAAAACCATAGCTTTGACTAGACGGACATTTGTTGGCAAAGTAATGTCTCTGCTTTTTAATATGCTGTCTAGATTGGTCATAACTTTCCCTCCAAGGAGTAAGTGTCTTTTAATTTCATGGCTGCAGTCACCATCTGCAGTGATTTTTGGAGCCCCCCAAAAATAAAGTCAGCCACTGTTTCCACTGTTTCCTCATCTATTTGCCATGAAGTGATGGGACCAGATGCCATGATCTTCGTTTCCTGAATGTTGAGCTTTAAGCCAACTTTTTCACTCTCTTTCACTTTCATCAAAAGGCTCCTTAGTTCTTTTTCACTTTCTGCCATAAGGGTGGGTGTCATCTGCATATCTGAAGTTATTGATATTTCTCCCGCAATCTTTGCCAACTGCTAAATGAAATACACCTTATTACGGTGTCCTGTTTTCTTTCCAGTGTGGGTGTTTTTCTGGGGGGGATGGAACTTGTTCGAAGTTTATTGTATAAGTGATTCTGTGAGAATCATTAATGATGGTCACATCCCCAAATAAGTCATTCATTTGTGTACAGGTACATGTATAATAGAGTTTGTGTATGTATATTTCTGGGACTGCTTCTAAGTAAATCCTTTCCTTCTTTTTTACACCAGAAATCTGGCTTGAAATAAACTATTAAATGTACTGTAATCATCACTAATTTGGGATGTTAACATTTCAAAATTGTTCCGTGCCTTTTTAATGTGTTTTGCTGTTTTCCCTGGCTAATTATCATTCTTTTCAATATTTATACATTAACATGACCTTTCTCTGATTGCATGACTTCAACTGGGTCTCAAGTACATACAATATCTTACTTTTAAAGCTAAATCATGTTCCAAAATGACTAGTGAGTCATATCACAAAAAGAAGCAGAGTGATAGAAAGGTCAGGACATCTGTCAGAGCCTCGGAGCCATTGTTTTCACAAGAAGGAATCAGGAAACATGAGAAAAAGTCAGGCCACAGATAGTGTCTGAATCGTTTCCATGTAGGCACTGTGTGAGGGATGCTTTCCTATCCATCACTTCATTTAACATCCACAAAAATCCAACAAGCAAGAAATTGTTATCACTCTTGACAGTAATTGACACAGAGGGGAAATGAGCTGGCACAGCTCAGCGTGGAATGGAGATGGGATTTGCCTTCCGATCTTTCTGATACACAAGCCCAAGCCAAGTTTTGCTATACCAAGGGTCATTAAATGTCTTCTTAAAAGTAGAGCCTTTTTGATTCCAGGAAGCACTCGAGTACATTAAAAACAACTCCTTGGTGACTATGGAGTCATCTCATTCTCTTCTAGTTAGGGTTCTCCTTTCTCAACTCTCCATTCATTCCCAGATCTACCCACAGGTTATTCACCTTAATTGGCAAAATGGCCATTTCAAATTTTCAGCTTCCTCCCCCGAAATAAAAATGTACTCCTATCCAAGCAAATAATGGTCTGTGTTTCAAAATCCAATTACGATTCACCAGAAAGAGTCTAGCAATACCTTGCGCAAGGGTGAATCTTTAGAAAGAATGTCTCATCTCCCATGATAACTACTTTTCATCCATAGTATGTTTGCCAAACCATCTATGTCACTTTAAAGTTAATTGTATGTGGTGTGTAACACAAGATGGGTGATTCTTTTTTATTTTTTTTTCACGATGGGTGGTTCTTTATCATTTTGGGCTCAAATTCAGCAAACATTTATTGAGTTCCAGTGATGTCCCAGAAATGACCCCACTTGCTTCTGTGTTCATTACTTTATGTGACTCTCTGAAAGGCTTAGGGTCATATCATGCAAAGAATACAAATTTTAGAGTCAGACAATCTGAACTGTCCGTTTAGTCTCTACCATCTGCTAGCTGTGGGACTTTGCAAGTTATATGACTTTCTGAGCCTCAATTTTCTCATATAAAATCCAGAAATAGGGAGAGCTATCTCAGACATTTGTTCAGTGACACCATATATAAAAAGTACCTGAAAATTCACTGTAATAAGCACCAAAATAAATGGTCACATTCTGCGTTATCCTCATTTAACAGATGAGAAATAAACTGATGAGAAATAATAGATGAGGTTTAAGAGGCTACAAAAGTCATAGGGGTTTCCAAAGGCAGAGTTGGGGATCAAACAGAAATCTTAAACTTCCCCGAAGAGGGCTGTTTCTTGTATGTTACAGGTGCACTTCAGGGGCACGTGGCTTCTGACCTTCCTTACTAAATTATGTTGGGAGGTAATCACTTACATTACTCAGTCTTCTTTCACTTTGTCTCATACCCTATAACCATGTTTCACTGACTGAGTTCTCTTTAGTTCTATCTATTGTAAAGTAGTGCATTCCAAATTTGCCTTTCTTCTTAGAATAACTGCCCATGTATTTAAGGATAGCAAGGAAATTCCCAGTACCTCTTCTCTAGACTTAATGCTTGTTGCTTCTTGAAACTCTCCTTTCCCTTGAATTCCATTTATTAGCTCTAGTCTTTATGAAGCCTTCTCATGAACTTTCTGAAAAATGATCTGGACATCATCTCATCCATCAGCTCTCATCTGCATGGGAAAGCTATCTTTGGACCCCTCATTTGCACAGCAAAATAGACCTTCCCAGGAAAATCCTATGCATACCTATTTTATTTGGAAAGATAATTTGCTAAACTTTTCTAGAGGCAAAGAAAGAGCTGGTTCTTGACCGCTTGTGACTTAAGACCTTGGAAAACAGGAACTAAGGACTAGCTACCACCAGAAACAGCCTCACTCGCTTTGATGTCCATTACTTTACAAGACTACCCATGATGAGTTAGACATGCAACCATCCATGATGAGTCGGACATGCAGCAGCATTTCTCATTTGTTTCTCACAGCATGGTTGGAGAGTAGATAATGTTTCTGCTTTTATTGCTGCAGATGGGAAAGCCCTGGCAGTGGCTCCTTTGTGTTACTTCACTCTTTCAAAGTGAAGTAGATTGAAGGGAAAAGAGTTATGAAGATGCTGAAGACTTTGCCCAACCTAGAGCCAAGAGTAAACATCAGAGGCATTCCAGCTGAGGTTGCTTTGCCAAGCCTGCCAATAGTATTTTTGGTATAACTTAGCAAGCGTGTGGCACCACAGATTCTTTCAAGTACTAAGCTGCTATCAACTTCCACTTGGAGGAAAAAAAAGAGTTCCTCAGTAACAGATCCTGTCGCCCATCAGGACTGCCTACAAAGCTAGTCTGAGAACTCCAAATCCTGTTGACTAGCTCCAGGGAAAATGATGGTGTGATCAAAACCATTGCAAGCATTACAGAAGTGATGTTTAGATAATAGGTTATTTTTTTTTCTTCTAGGACTCCTCAAGAGGAATAGAAGGAAAATATTAGTGTTTCTTGAGTACTTACTTTGGGCCATCCACACTCCTAGCACTTTCACGTGTGTTAGCTCTTGATCTTTGTGTACAGTATCATCCTGTTTCTAATTGGGGAAACCATGTCCTTGAGAAGCAGGCTAAATAAATGGTTCTAAGTCATCAAAATTATACAGGAGACGTGTAATATAATGGTCAAAGGAGTGAATTCTTAAGACAGATGAAACTGGATTTGAAATTCCACCTCTTTACAACTATGTGACTAGAACAGTTTCTGAAGCCTCTTGAACACAAGACTTTACATCTTCAGCTACAAAAGAGGAATTGAAAACAGGGTTGTTGTGAGGATTAAAGAAAATGATACCTGGGCACTGAACACTCTTCCTGAAACAGTGTGCATGTTTGGTAAATGTTAACCAGTTAGTTAGTGGGAAGTGGTGCTGGTATTAATACCAGGACTGGCCATTTGTTTCAGTTTCAATTCCAAGTCCAGGTCTTTCATTACAGCAGACAATCTTCTAGAACCACCGTTTCTCACCCTGGAAATTTGTTCTTTCCAGACACTAGTTATTTACTTGAGAGAGGCACCTTTAATCACCAGTCATCTGAAACTGGCTTTAGAAAAATTACCTATGGCTCCAGAGTCAGTCTACCAATGGGTCACTAAATTGTTTGCTTTGCTAATTTTTCCCTCTCTTGGTAAGTCTTCCCATAGGTTGAAGTATTTCAAGTTCCAGGAGTGTGAAAGTGAGAGTCACTCAGTCATGTCTGACTCTTTGCGACCCCACAGACTATACAGTGCTTGGAATTCTCCAGACCAGAATACTGGATTGGGTAGCCTATTCCTTCTCCAGTGGATCTTCCTGACCCAGGAATTGAACCAGGGGTCTCCTGCATTTCAGGGGGGATTTTTTTTACCAGCTAAGCTACTAGGGAAGCTGAAGAATATATTTATCTCTTAATGGAAAAAGAAAATCCAGGAACTATCAACTCAAACTAGGGAAAAGAGACTGGTTATCTAATTATCTGGAGACACAGTGCCCAGCATGATGGCAAAGCAAGGTGTGTACAGAAGCTGGTTAGTGCCGACTAGCGGAGGCCACACTTCCACCTTTGAGAGACTCATGGATTTGTAGCACAGAAAGCCATGCGGGAGACTTCTGAAAAGAAGAGGGCTGGTAACCATGACAAATCAGGATGCAATCTGACGCCCTTATACTCTGTGCATACCTAGTTCTCAGATGAGATCTTAGATGTGAACTGAGGAAATGTGAAGCCAAAGAACTGACTGAAGTGCACCCACTTTGGCTGAAAAGTGGGTACATTTTAGAGTCCTAAGACCTGAATTTTTTATTTAGTTACAGCAGCTACTAACAGTATCATTTCATGCAAGGTATTTTCTCCACCCAAATGTTGACTTTCTGCAAAATGGAGGAAGATAGTAATAAGAATTCAAAAAATCATTTTTGCTCTTTTTTTATTTCTCAGAGGTGTTGGAAATATCCCATGAAATAATCACGGACATAAAAAATATTTTGTGTTGATTCAGTCAGTCAGCAAATATTTATTGAGAACCTATGTATCAGATACTGTTAAACTCTATAATCATATACACAAAGAATTGCTTTTGTTGTGATTGTAGTATTAGGCATTAACTATTTCCTATCCGTCAGAGAATAACAGTTGAATATTCATCCTAGCTCCTAAGTCCTATTTCTAATTTATCTTCTCAGTTTGGGAAAAGCATCAGACCACTTTCTAAGTCCAGTCACTAACACTAACACTTAACACTAACATGTTAAGTCCAGTCACACCTCTGTACTTTCACCCCGACTGCTGTTTCTCCCTGAAATCTGTTCCCTTTCTTTCCTAACTATGAAAATCATGGTCATGACTGATGTTCATGTTGAGGTGTCAAGCCAGATGAATTTCACCCCAAAGCCTATTTTCTTTTTATAGCGTATGTCATTTATTCTCAGGGCTCCTCAAACTGTAATGTACACAGGCATCACCTGTGGATCTCACAAAAACACATTTAGAGCATCTGCATTCCCAGCAGGTGCCCAGGTAATGCCACCACTCCCTGGACCACACTTTGAGTAGTAAGATCCTTCAGTACTAATTCTGGGTCTAAACTTTTGCACAGCTCTTACCTAAATGATGCATAACCACATTTTCCTGAATTAAAATTCACCAGCAAATTCCTCTCTGCTAATAGATATGAAAAAGGATGTGCTGGTGGTTTTAATCGAGCAAGAGGCATGTGAGCTGAGAAGAGTCACTAGCTTCCCCGAGCCCACATTTCTTATCCAGAAAGTAAGCGCTGCGCCAGTTCCTGCCTGCTTCGCCCACAGGGTCCCTATGTGCGGCTTCAGTGGACCACAAGCCTAACGGTGCTCGGCAGCTCCATTTTTTAAATAATTCTTTTCCTTTCACTAATGTTACCTCTCCTTTTATTTTTATGTCGCTTTGAAAGCTTTTTCTACAGGGATTGTCAGGGAACTTAAGAGGCAGTTGGTATTTTTTGGTTGTCAGAGCCTCTGCTAAATTAAAGGTTAAATATTCCAAAGTCAGGGCTTTCCAGAGGAAATAGGTACCACTGAGTGCCACTGATTATCAGCTCTTCCTCAAGTGCCGTGTTTCTGGTGCATTTCTTTCTGTCTACATTTCATAAATTTGCATTTTCTCACTCCCTCATGACATAGCAACAAGAGCACAGGATTTTAATCAGACACTTGGTTGAATGTGAGCATTGTTGATTCCAAGTGAGTTAACCTCACCAACAATTTCCCCATCTGATCATCTATATAGTGGAATTGACAGTAATAGTAATACTAATTAAAAGGAGGAGGGGGAGGAAAAGAAAAGGGAGATGGAGAAGAAGGAAAAGACACATACAACAGGCTTGCTAAGTTTTTAAATGTCAAATTGGATCAGATGTGGTGTCCCCTAGCCTATCCTTCACCATCGTTGCTCTTTCTTATTTAGGCTTTTCTAAATGTATTATTCTTCACTGGGCTTCTTTTACCAACTAGATATCCAAAAATCTGTGTGTAAAAAGAATAATGCTTTGCATTCGACATCTACATCATTCTACATCTTGTCAAGCCTCTGAAGCATTTTCTTAGTTTGGCTGATAGCGTCCTTATACGGGACTGTTTTGTGCGTCCTTATACGGGACTTTCCTATAGCCACATCTGCCTTTACCTGTGGCTCCTGTGTTCTTATGGCTTCTCAGCATGGCTACGTGGAGAACTTCCTCAGGGTAAGAAGTTGGTCTTAGTATCTGCATCAGCTGTGTCAAGCAGAGTGACTGGCCTGCATGACTCCCCGAATAATGTTATTGAATGAATGGATAAAGGAAGGAGGAGAGAAAGGAAGAAAGGAAAAAAAAAAGGAAGGAATTAAAAATACATTTATTTTTCTCACTTGAAATTGGCTTATTTTCCACAGCGCCTGGCACATAGTAGGTGTTCAATGTATACTCATCAGAAACATACAAGTGTTAATTTAACACCTAGATAGATTCTGAAATGCCAGGTAGATGATAAGAAGTGTTTTCTTTGGGGGCTTGCAATGACAAACACATAAAATAACCAGGGAAAATAGAAGAGAAGCTGCTTTTTCTTTCTTTCTTTTTTTTTTTTAAGGGCAGTGGTGTCAAGTTTTCATGTCTGTGTCCGCTGGGCCTCTGCAGGTTGATGGTTGCCAGGGCAACCGTAATGCCAAGACTTTGCATTCATGTAGTTTTCCAGTGATAATTGCTAATGGGAACAAGTGCTGGCTTGCACTTTACACCTGCCTGGCTTGTAAGTCTACCTTAATTGGATGTGCCAAGATTGAGGAAAAAGTAATCTGCCCTTTCAAGACAACTGACAGGGAGATGAAGTGTTGTTTGGGCCTTTATTGTTACAATTTTGCTGACAAAATTACTATGAACTGTCTTCTCTGGATGCATAGCCTGTCTCTGTCGATAGAACCCTAGTGTTTGTCTTCTAGGGGTGGTAGATTAAGGCAGGGGGAAACTTTGATGAAATGTTTGGAGCAGTTTGGTGGAAATTCACTTGCTCCTTTCAGACACAGTAAGGGGAGATGTGGCACTGGGGAGGAAGCTGAGGGCATGAAGAATTAGGCAGGAGTGAAAGGGAACTCCAACTGCTCCTTGAAGGACATTGTGTTAGTCTTTCTAATGTACATGGTCTTATTCTTTCCAATATTCCTATCAGACAGGTGTTAAAAAATCTCCAGGAGAGAGATGAGAAACCTGACTCTAATGGTGAATTCCTTTGTTAAAAGTCTCAGATTGAAATTAACACATGTGGTCAAGATTCAAAGTCAGGTCTTGATGATAATATCAGTCCCTTTATTCCTGGTCCTCAATAGGAATTCGGACAAATCATTTCATTTTTAACTATAACTTTCCCTCTTTGTTCTCAGTTTTGCTTTCTGAAAGCTTTTCCCAGCACTCCATTCCCTCCTGCGCCAACAGTTGTGCTAATATTTGAACATATTTACCCTGGCTTAGCAAACATTTTCTAAGAGCCCACCAGGTTCTAGGCCCAGTGTTATAAATTAAAAAGATGAATAACCTGTGTCCCTATGCTGAAGGAAATCGTCTGGACTCCTGATTCTAGAAAGAGAGACCATGAAGTAAAATATGCTTTCAATTAGGTTAGATCACTTAAAAAGAAAAGAATTCTGTGAGTATGCCACTGAGCTAAGTAAATAGTGGGAAAAACTTGAATGTCAAGGGAGGGTGACTTTTACTGAGGAGTGGCACCTATGAAGGCCCAGAGGAGTGAGACAGTGCCCTAGGGCAAGAGAACTGCCAACGTCAGTATTTCTACGGCAAGAGATGGCGCTGGCAATTTGGACAAGGTAGCAAGGGGAAGGGGACTGGGAGGCACGTCAAGGAACGTGAACCTAAATCCAGAGGTAGAGAGATCATCTTCTCCTTAGAAGTGCCAATCACATTTCTTTATGGCCAGAAGCAGCAATTTATATATATATATAAAGGGCCAGAGTGTCCCTATCTGAGGTTTTGCAGACCACATATAGGATATGCCGCTTAGTCTTCTTCTTCTTCTTTTTCTCTTTTTTACCACTTTTTAATAATGTAAAAATCTCTGGTTACTGGTAGGTATGCAAGCATAGGCTGCTGGCCATATGCTGCCCACAGGTCATAGTTTGCTGAACCCTGCTTTAGGACACAGCCTCCAGTCTAACCCAACCTTGTGCACCAGTCTGACTGGTCAAATTACCTCTTAAAATTTAATGTTTAGTTAAGATCAATATATATTATCTCACCTAATCTGTACAACAATCTATTTATAAACTAGATTAATGATTTTTTTTAATTGAGTAACACTTTAAGACAAGCCATAATACTAAAATCCTTCACCCATTTCTTATTCTCTGTTAGAATTTTGTTAAACTTTAAAAAGTAAAGTGGAGGAGGGGCCTTCCCTGGTGGTCCAATGGTTAGCCACTGGACTCCAGCCTCCTAAGTCAGGGGCCCAGGTTCAATTCCTGATCAAAGAACTAGATTCCAGATGCCTCAACAAAAGATCCCACATATGGAAACAAAAACTGAAGATCCCATGTACCACTACTAAGACCCAGGACAACCAAATAAATAAATACTTATTTTAAAAATTAAATAAATTTAAAAAATTAATTTTAAAAATCTTAAAAAAAAACCCAAAGTGGTTGCATGTTTAATTACAACACAATTTAGTCATGTGGGGCTCTAATTCTATTGTGCAAATGAATTGCCTAACATAATTGTATGCCCTAAACAATGCGTATGCTACCTTATGTGCAAAATTAAGTATTTTCAAAATTGATTTTGGCTGTATGAAATTTTTCACTTATAGACTGGCTTTAAAAGGGAATTTTCTCCTAGTAAGATGCACATAATATAGTGGGACAATAAGACTGCTGCCTAGATCCTGAACCTCTAAATATGCAATATAGCCTAAATAGTAAAGGTTATTCTTTGCCACCGTGTTTGTTTTAGAAATCAAGTCACACATTAAGTTGGTGATCAAAAGAAGATCCCAGCATGTTCTCACTTGCACCACGATCAAACTCTACTTCCTCACTGCCTACAAGCAAGGTTGTGTTGGTGTTATTGCTCTTTTTTTTTTTTTTTTTTTTTTTTAATGTTTAAATGCAGAACTTCTCTTTTCATGTTTGGTAGTGGTTTAGGCCCAGAGTCGTGTCCAGCTCTTGGAACCCCACAGACTGTAACCAGACAGGCTCCTCTGTTCATGGGATTTCATAGGCAAGAATACTGGAGTGGGCTGCCATTTCCTTCTCACTTTTCATGTTTCCTTCTGTTCAATTTTGTAGCCGTAATGTTAACACCCTGATCAAATTAGTAAGATCTTTTTTTTTAATCATCTGTTCTTAATTTTGGATACTCTTAGACCTGGAGGTTTCCCAAAGTTCTTCTTTCCATTGAGGTTTGAGTTGGCATTATAGAGTCCAATCATTTCACCAACACACCTTTTGCTTACACACTTCCATAGGAAGGGAATGGAAATATGAATCATTACTTCCTACTGCATTATTGAACGGCTCCAATTGCTTAAAAAATGGGGTAAATGGAAGGAGCAAACACAGGCTGGTGATCAGCAATTTGCATACGTAATCTTATTCTCCAAACAACCAAGCGAACTAAGGATTCTTATATTAACATTGCAGAAGAGAAAACTGAATGTTAAAGAATGCCAGTATATATGTTGTTTCCTAGCTACTAAGAAATGGAGGCAAAGTTCAATGCCTGTCTGATTCCTTAAGGTAGTTCCCTGATTTCACAGGTGCCTCTGTAGAGCTAAAGGTCTTGTCTAATGTTGAACTAAAGTTCCTTTCTTATATACTCTGTTCATTCTGCTTTCTGGAATGACACAGAATAAATTAATTTCCTCTTTCTCTGCCTTTGGTTTCTGACAAACCAGGAGGAAGAAGGGGACGTGGGGGGTGGCAGAGCACGGTGCCATGGACACCAGCTTTGGCACAAGATACATCTGGTTCTGCCTCCTGTGCTTACTTTCTTTGTAACCAAGGTCAAGTCTCATCGGTTCTCTGACCCTAATTTTCCTTGGTGTAAAATGAACAGTATGAATTCTAAGAAAAGGTTTAAAATTGGCCTCGCTCATAGTGGCCCTGTGAGGATGAACAAGGTGAGGGTGCTGAGAGCTTGGCTCAGTGCCTTGTGGTGAGTAAGTGTTGCCTAATTATCAGCTGCCATGTCCTTTCTGAATATTCTGCTTCCACAATAAATAACATTTCCAGGGATCCCTTTAATATATGGATAGTCTTCCTCTTTTCTACTAACCCTCCTCTGGTCAGGCCTCAATTTGTCTGTATCCCCCAAGGCAATACTCATTATTTAATGTATAACTTTGCTTCTTTGTTCCCGATGAAAGCATTGAATTGTTATAGTTTACACCCATAAGCCTTCTAAGTGCTGAGGACAATGGAAGCTTGTTTCACCTCATTTCATCCTCAGAGCATCCCCTTGAAGTAAGTGTTACTATCATCAACCCCATTTTACAGATGGGTAAACTGAATCTCAAAGAGGTTACTCAGTTCCCAAGGTCACATATGCAGAGAGTGGTAAGAGCTAAGATACGAATCAAGGTGGGCTGGCCTCAGTCCTCATGCTCTTAACCCCTGTGCTCACCTGTCCCATAGAGAAATCAGGGCAGGGGAGCAGAGATTTCATCCTAGACTCTCCCTCTAAATGCTGCTCAGCATCATTTCATCTTATTATTAATATTTTAAATCTCTCTCCAAATCCCCAATACTCTTTTCCCATGACATGAACTGTCTTCCTCAGGAAAACTAATTCCTATCTAATGGGAATAGTTTATCTTCTTTGAGCCTGTTTCGCTCATCTATTAAATGGAAATAGAGGAATATAGTAAAAAATGCTAGTATAAATACTGCCTGCATGCTCAGACATGTCTGACTCCTTGTGACCCCATGGATTGTAGCCCGCCAGGCTCCTCTGTCCATGGAATTCTCCAGGCAAGAATACTAGAACGGATTGCCACTTCCTTCTCCGGATCTTCCTGACCCAGGGACTGAAAGTGTGTCTCCTGCATTATCTGCCTTGCAGGCTGATTCTTTACTGCTGAGCCACCGGGGATGTCCGTTACAAATACTACATGTAGTCAGTCATTCAAGCAACGTGTCCAGAGCAGGGTTTGCCACATCTGAATAAGTATATATTTCTGTTCCCTTTACTTACAACCTGGCAGCGTTTGCATTAAAAGAGAATGATTGACAAAATAATTCACTTGCTTATTTGTTCAACAGCTATTAATAAACACCCTACTAAGTGTAGGGCTTAGATTTCTGCATTGAAGGAAACAAAAATTATGCTATAATATTTTGTAAACTGTAGGAAAGAGATGGATGTGGTAGAGTAGGACCCCAGAAGGCCAAGAAGGGCTTTCCAGGCTGAGAGGAATCTGATCTGGGTGTTGAAGAATGAATGGGAGTTATTCAGAAGGCAGGGGAAGAAAGAAGGCCTTTTAGTCAAGGTCAAGAGGGCTTGCTATGCGCTGCTAGTAGTAAAGAACACATCTGCCAATGCAGAAGACTTAAGAGAGATGGGTCCGACCCCTGGATTGGGAAGATCCCCTGGAGGAGGGCATGGCAATCCACTCCAGTATTCTTGCCTGGAAAACGCCATGGACAGAGGAGCCTAGTGGGCTACAGTCCATAGGGTTGCAAAGAGTCAGACACGATTAAAGTGACTTAGCACACACACAGGGCTAGTAATAGAAAAAGTGTGAAAAATACAAATATTGGCTTATTTAACCACCTTGTTGGTCAGTCATTCAGAAATTACCTCCCATTGCTTCCCTGTTCCTGCTACATTTTGGTGTAATGTAAGGCAACATGACAAAAACAAAGAAAATTAAAACAAAAAGCAACTGTAAAATGTATTCTAATGCACTGAGTGCTATATTTTTTTCTGTATTATATTCTAATCATTATTAATGAGACTCCATCAAATTTTGTATTTTTATTTAATCATTTTGTTGTTTAGTCCCTAAGTCGTGTCTGACTCTTTTGTGACCCCATGTACTATGGCCCACCAGGCTCCTCTGTGCATGGGATTTTCCAGGCAAGAATACTGGAGTGGGCTGTCATTTGCTTCTCCAGGGGATCTTCCCAACCCAGAGATTGAAACCGGGTCTCCGGGCACTGCAGGCAGATTCTTTACTGCGGTGTCACTGTGTAAGCCCCAATTAACCATTAATTATTGTTTAAAATTCTATGTCTCTATTTTTAATGTTTACTATAACTCATTTCATTTCAGTGACAATTATTTGTAGATATGTTGTAAATGTTTAAACTTTAGTAAGGCTAACTACCTTGAAGAACATATCAAGAAGTTGCTAAGTATGTAGGCTTTGCATAAAATACCCAGTTCAAATTCCAGCACTGTTAGCTATTACCTTTGTCATCATGGCTTATTTATTTAAACTGCCCTGCCTTTTTGTTCGTCTTTGTTTTTGCTATTGTGTTCTCTCTCAAATGGAGTTAACAATAACTGCTTCATATTTGTTTTCATGAAAATTAAATAGTTTGTATATATGACACTGAGCCTGGTGCCAAACTATTAATGGTGTCTATAATTACTAAAATGTAATGCCCATCTATTTTTACATAAGTGCGAATTTATATGTCAATATATCCGATTGATTTGATTCTTAGCCAGGAACAAAAATGCCCATTTCTTATTTTACCCCAGTCTTATATCTGTCTTTCAATAGCATCATATAGAATTACAGTGTTTTCAGATGCCGTTTGTTCATTCAGTCAATTTGCTGAAAGTGTGCCTCGTCCTGAGCACTTTCCTAGGCTCCTAAGAAGTTCATGGTCTTGTAGGGGAAACAGATCAATAAGCGTGTGATGACTGAGATGTGAGAATGACCTTCTGCCAACAAAGGCTACCCGAGGTTGTGTAGGAGTCAGAACCCAGCACTCACAGTGGCCCACTGGACCCTGAATGTTGTGGCCTTAGCCCACTCCTCCAACTTCTCCCACCAATCCTTACCCTATCCCCACCCTCTTCTTTCCCTTTCTCCCCTACTCCATGTGCTTTCTTCTGGTTCCCACGCTCCTGTTTGTCTTGGGATCTATGCACACTCTCCTCCTCTGCCAGGAACCCCTGACCCACTCATCATCACATGTTGCTTCCTTCTCATTGTCATCTCAGCTTCAGTGACATTTTCTCAGAGAGCTCCTATACCGTCCACTGGCCCGTGGCCCTCAATTTTCTCCACCCTTGCATCTTTATCATTTCCTTCTTAGGACATTTCAAGTGTGTAATTGTAGATCACCCCCCTAGGCTGTGAGCTTGATGCAGAAATGGTGCCTGTGTTCACCTCTGCCTACACAACACCCAGTGATGTGGAATGTAGAGAGGGTTCTGCAAAATATATATTCATTTGGTAAAAATTAGGGACAATGATTACACGGGTGGGCTGAAACTCACCTAATGTTTAAAAGTTCGTCTTGGGGAGACTGTCTATAACACCACTATTTACAGTATTCAAGACATGGAAATAACCTAACTGCCCATCAATGGATAGTGGATAAACAAGATGTGATTATACACCATGTGGAAAGGAGTGAGTAATGGAATATTACTCAGATATAGGGCAGGAGCAGAAGGGGACGACAGAGGATGAGATGGTTGGATGGCATCACTGGCTCAATGGGCATGAGTTCAGGTAAACTCCGGGAGTTGGTGATGGACAGGGAGGCCTGGCATGCTGCAGTCCATGGGGTCACAAAGAGTCAGACACAACTGAGCAACTGAACTGATAAAAAATGAAATAATGCCATTTGTGGCAACGTTGGACCTAGAGATTATTATACCAAGGAAAGTAAGACAGACTAGGAAAGACAAACATCATATGATGTTGCTTATACATGGACTTCTGGAGTGGCTCAGTGGTAAAGAAGCCACCTGCCAGTGTAGGAGACATGATTCCATCTCTAGGTTGGAAGATCCCCTGGAGAAGGAAATGGCAACCCACTCCAGTATTCTTGCCTGGAGAATCCCATGGACAGAGGAGCCTGGTGGGCTACAGTCCATGGGGTCACAAGAGTCCAATACAACTTAGCAACTAAACAACAGCAAAAAATAATACACATGAGCTTATTTACAAAGCAGAAAGAGACTCACAGACACAGGAAGCAAATTTATGGTAACCAAAGGAGAAAGGAAGAAGGAGGGATAAATTAGGGATTTGGAATTAAAATATCCACCCTACCACATGTAAAATCCCTGCAGGAGGAAATGGTAACCCACTCCAGTATTCTTGCCTGGAGAATCCCATGGACAGAGGAGCCTGGTGGGCTACAGTCCATGGGGTCACAAAGAGCCAGACACAATTGAGTGACTAAATAACAATGACATGTAAAATAGATAAACATGGACCTACTATATAGCATAGAGAACCATACTCAATATCTTGTAATAACATATATATATATGTATATATATATAAGCTGAGTGCTGAAGAATTGATGCTTTTGAACTGTAGTGTTGGAGAAGACTCTTGAGAGTCCCTTGGACTGCAAGGAGATCCAACCAGTCCATTCTGAAGGAGATCAGCCCTGGGATTTCTTTGGAGGGAATGATGCTAAAGATGAAACTCCAGTACTTTGGCCACCTCATGCGAAGAGTTGACTCATTGGAAAAGACTCTATGCTAGGAGGGATTGGGGGCAGGAGGAAAAGGGGATGATAGAGGATGAGATGGCTGGATGGCATCACCGACTCGGTGGACATGAGTACTCCGGGAGTTGGTGATGACAGGGAGGCCTGGCGTGCTGTGATTCATGGGGTCACAAAGAGTCAGACACGACTGAGCGACTGAACTGAACTGAACTGATATTCACTTAGCTGTACACCTAAAACTAACACAACATTGTAAATCAACTTTATTTCAATAAACATTTTTAAAAAAGAAACTCAAGATCACAGAGCTAGGAAGAGAGAGACCTGGGACTTCAAGTCAGAGAGCGTGACATCAAAGTCCACGTTTTGAAATAGTGCATCCACTGCCTGTATGAGGCAGAGAAGCCTGTGGAATTTGAAGTTATACACGAGTTCAAATCCCTACACCAGCTCTTACTAATTGTGTGACCTTGGGCAAAACTGTTAATCATCCTGAGCCTCTGTTTCTCATTTAAGAGATAGCAAGGCAATGATGTCTACCTTGCAGGGGGTTATGACGTTTAAGTAAGGCAGCACATGCAGTGGGTAGATGCCAGCCTCGTAGCTGATACTCACTATAAGATAACTAACATGACAACACACAATCTAAAATCCACTCCTGGGTCCTGACGCGGTTGAGATTTTACAAGCCTTGATGGCTTGTAATTGAGAAATATGCATCTGTGACAGGTAATCAATACGCTCATTTGGCAGCCAGGTTCCAGATGAAATAAGGCTAAACGATGATGCAATTAGAATATACAAACAAATCCCCCGAAGAAGCCAAACAGACTTGACTGCCTTCTCCATCCTAATCATGTCCTCGTGTTCAGAATGCATCTGGAAAGCAGTTTTCTCGATGAATCTGGATCCGGCTGCCTGAAGAAGGTTTCTTTCACTCGTTGACTGCTTCCCCTATGTGCTCTCCTCTTGGAGCTCCATGTCCCCCTGCCCAAGGGTAGGCAGCACAGAGGTCTGACTCCCTGAGTGTGAAGCACGTGCGGTACACCTTATTGACCACCAGCCTCCCCAGAGATGCACTCCGTCACTTCTTTTCTCCTTGTCAGACAGAATGACAATGGCTGGCAGTTTTCATGGAGAGACAGTGCAGGAGGCAGGGTCCCAGCAGTCTCTGGCTAATCTTTCTAAAGCAAGTCTTGCTCTTCTCCTTTGCTGGCGTCTGTGAATTCCTAAACGACAAGGCTGTGTTCACGGTCACCCTAACCCTAACCTTCTCTACTTGTTCATCGATATTCATAACTGCAGCTTATGAACTTGACGGTGCAACCTAACTACCACATGCCAATGAGCATAAATCATGACATCAGTGTCCGACTCTTTGCGACCCCAGGAACTGCAGCCTGCCAGGCTCCTCTGTCCATGGAATTCTCTAAGCCAGAATACTGGAGTGGGTAGCCATTCTCTTCTCCAGGGGATCTTCCCAACTCAGGGATCAAACCCAGGTCTCCCACATTGCAGGCAGATTCTTTACTGTCAGAACCACCAGGAAGACCCAGCTAACTCTTTAGTCACTCTTGATTTAAGAGATCCGCTGCTTATTAGCTCTACGTCTTGGGCAAGTAATGTTAGTTTGTGCCTCAATTTCCTCGTTTATCGAAGGAAGGTGATGATTTTACCTGGCATTTGGTCTGATGAGAAAGATGAAGTGAGGTAATATGTGTAAAGTTCCCACATCTCTGCTGGCACTTAATACCCTCACAGTGCATACTGGCTATGATTATTACTGCCACCCTAAGTTTTGAGTCCGGAGAAGGCAATGGCACCCCACTCCAGTACTCTTGCCTGGAAAATCCCATGGATGGAGGAGCCTGGTAGGCTGCAGTCCATGGGGTCGCTGAGAGTTGGACACGACTGAGTGACTTCACTTTCCCTTTTCACTTTCATGCATTGGAGAAGGAAATGGCAACTCACTCCAGTGTTCTTGCCTGGAGAATCCCAGGGATGGTGGAGCCTGATGGGCTGCCGTCTATGGGGTTGCACAGAGTCAGACACAACTGAAGCGACTTAGCAACAGCAGCAAGTTTTGAGTCACATCTTAGAAATGAGGCTAATTTGGGTGAGTACTTGGTCTAGACAATACTTTCCTGGACATTGCAAAGAACATGGGCTTTAGACAGATGAACTTGGCTTCAAATTTTAACTCTTCCATTTCTGTGTGGCCATAGGTAAGTTCCCTATTCTCTTTGAGCTTCCATATTTTTATTTTTAAGCTCTGTGAAGAGTGTATGTAAATATAAACATCTCCCCCTAAACTTATGTTAGAATTCATAATAATTACATATTTATGAAGATTCTTGACCAGCCTGCTCTAAGACTGCTTCCAAGGAGCCAGTGAAAGGACCAGTAAACAGGAAAAGGTCTTCCGGTATCATCTTATCTAATACATTCATTTTGCAGAGAAAACAGACTCCAAGGTCCAAGGACGTTAAGTGACTCATCTAAGTGACATGGCTAGTAAAAGTCTGACCCCAGACAGATAACTCAGTTTACTTATAGTGATTCATATTCTGTCCCAGTTGGTCAGAGCAAAACAGAGGAACAAAATAAGCAAAAGAGTGAATTCAGATCAAAAATAAAGGCTGAAGGAAACAAGAGAAGAGGAGAGAGGTAAAGGAAGGGAAGTGAGGGGAAGGGAAGAGAGAGAAAAATCAAGTGTGTGACATCACTTGGAGCGTATGCCAGTCCTGTGATGCAGAGAGTCTCCTGGTGGCCAAGCCAGTGTGAAGGGGTGGTGAAGGTGGCGAGTCTGAGGTGAGATCCCACGGACTCAAATGCCAGCTCTACAACGTAGGAGCTGTGCAGTCTGAACAGAGGGGCTTAACACTTCCACACTTCAGTTTTCTAACAGCACCTTCTCTGTGGTTGTTGTGAGGACCAAATAAATCATTGACATACAGTCATTAGGACAGAGCCTAGAGCATAAGGAGCATTCAATCCATTGAGCTGTTCTGATTAGTAAATGTGAAGTTGACGTCATCTCCTTTTTGCTCACTTTTAATCTGAAGTCATTCAGTTTTGTTTCCAATTAAATAACATGAAGCAAACACTGATAAGGTGTTGGAAATAATTATAAGAGAAGCAAAAGGCTGCGGGAGAGGGGACTGTAATGGAAAGGAGCTCTAGTGTATAGGCAGTGTCTGCTGCGTGCAAGGCAATGTGCGGCCGCTTTGCACATCTACTTCATCCTCATCACAGGCCTATGGGGCAGGTATTATCACCTTCATTTTACAGATGAAGAAAATGAAACTCCAAGTCATTAAATCACTTGGCCAAGGCATTTCTGACATAGAAAAATTCTTTCCTCTCTTTTCCAAGATACAGTGATTGCCTGCCAGGGATTCATAGAATATGTCTGTTTCTAAAAGAACCAGCCTATATTCCAAAATACCTTTATAAGAAAGATCAAAGAAAACACCTATTACTGGTTTACTTAGCTTTTAGGCAAACTACCACTGTTAGTTGTTTTGACCATTCCAGTGAAGAACTTTCTTGCATTTCCCATTACCTTACTTCTTTCTATAAACTGTGAATTACTAGATTTAAAAGTAGGCAGTCTCTGAGTTTACATATTTTTCTTTTCTTTTTTTTTTTTTTTCCCTAGGAACAACACTATTGCTGCTCACAAGAAAATTTGAGTCATAATGTTCTTGGACACTGACGGGACTGTCTAAAGGTAAAAAATCATATATATATATGATTAAGTTTTCTTATACTTACTCCAAGTTTGTGTTTGAAGAAGTCTTTTGGTGGTTGGAGGGAGGTGGAGAGCAATAACTGTTGTATATTGTTCTGTTCTGTTTTGTTTTGAGCAAAATCTTGTGGATTAGAAATGGCATTCTCAACAGACATTTTTTCAGTAAGGTGCATCACAGTGGGTACAGGTGACGCATATTAAACGTGCAGATTTCTTTGGCTTGAATATGTTGATTTTCTTCCTTGTGAGCATTGTTTTTAATCTATGGAAACAGCCAAAGGACAAGCCTTTATTTGCAACTCATAGTGAAATTCCGACACTTAGAAACTTCTTATAAATCAGAGTTCCTCTGTTTAAGTTAACTGAAAGAGTTATCATTGAACATAGGATGGGCTATCTTTAAGTGAACTTATGTAAATTGTTTGGTATATGGGAGGAAAAACTTCTCCTCTACCCTCTTAGGTATAGTGCTTGGGACCTGCAATTTAAATTGACAGAAAAAAACAGACTAACAGGAGAAAAATTTGGTGTACATATTCGCTCAGTATACACATGGATAATTAATTCTAAGAAGTGATTTTATTTGGGGCTTCTATACTCAACTTCATAGGAAAGGCTCCTATGGGAAGACCAAATAGGTTTCTTTAAGAAAAACAAATGAGTTCTTTTAGGAGAACAAATAGGGGATAAGAAAGTTTGTGATAATGTTTTCCTTCTTTTAGGTCATAGAACTCCCCAGGAGAGATTTATGGTAGGTTTACTCTTGGCCTCTCTCCTGGAAGCAGACACACCCTGAAGAGGGAATTGATGGAAGTCCTCATTTTCAGACATTTTGTTTTATTCTGATTTTTCCCTTTTTCTGTTAGGTAAAGAAAGCTCTAAGAAGGCTTTTTTTTCTGAATCTTTTAAATCTCAAATGTCTTCAGCTTAAAATAATATCTATACCAACTTTGGTGTTCCTAGTGGGTCCCCTTACAATTTATCAGAAGATATTCCTTTGTTGGTCTTTTATTCTGTTAACCTTTTATAGTCTGTGACCTTTTTGGCTTAGGATGGTCAGTATTTTTTACAATACATTTGAAAATACAATATCCTATTGTGACAAGAGCTCATGAAGATTACTGGGTGATCTCTGATTTTTCATATTTCAGCTTTTGATTTAGACTAGAACTTACATCTAAGAAAGACAATTCTAAATGAGACTTTGTTACATGTCCCTATGATGGTGACACTCTTTCAGGTTACAAAGGAGAGAGAAATACTTAAGTTACATGAGCGGATGGGGAATTATTTTAAAAACACCTTGAAAAATAATGCAAAAGAGGAAACCATCTGAACAATAGCATAGTCAGACTTCATGAAAAATGAGAACATTCAGCATATAATTGTGATCCAAAATTATAGCCAGACCACTTCATCTTGCCAAATCTTATAGCCACTGGGGACTAGCTTGGACTGTAACAAGCTCTCTATACTTCTGGAGAGGAGTCTCGCCCTCCACTCCCATTCCTCCAGCGGCCTCTGCTGCTGTCAGTTCTGCAGCTTCTGTGCCATGCTGAAGTGCACCGTGCACCCAACTATGGATCGCTGATTCCCCTTGCATTGCAATGTCTTTTAGGAATAGCACATTGGCAGAATTCCCTTGGTTTATATGTGAGGATCTGACTGAAACCTATGTGTACTAGTCCAGTAGAAAGTCTTCCATTGAATAGGAAAACACAAACTCAGGCCTTGAAGAATAAAGGCAAGCTACCACTTTATACCATAAGGAGCAACATAAGAGATGAATTAAGAAAAAGGAGGGCTATTCATGAAGGAACACAAAGGAGATGCTTAAGAAGAGAAAGGTCCAGGGAGTGTGCAATGTAGGCAACCTCGTGCTTTCTGTAGGATTAACTTCAAGAAGAGACCCTGGCATTCTTTAGGGGAGCATGGAAGGAACAATGAGATGTCCTTTTCTACAAACCAGAGGTCCATTGTCTGTGAGTAGCCATGTAGACAACTTCACTTAGACCAATGAGTCATCCAAAGGATCAGAGAATGGCCCACAATAAGAGACTTGAAGGGGAAACACAAGACAGAGAACGAGTCAGAACTTGATGAAGATTACCCTGCTCCCATCTCCTCTGCCTCTACCCCACCTTCGAAGGCCATGGAGCATTCTAAGAGGGCAAATACTGCTGTTATTCTTCTTTTTCTAAAGTATTCCTCTGTAAAAATTGAATAATACCGGACTTTTTTTTGCATAAAAAATAAATTAATGCAGATATAATTTTCTCATTTCAAAACTCTACCCTCCCCCTCTTTCTCTTGAAACTTTGGGACCTGCTCTTATTCAGCCTTTCCTGTGCACCTGCCAGTGACCAAATTAATGAAAATTTGCAAATGATGTCAGTGGAAAGACTCAGAAATAGATGAACATGCTTAGGTCATGATGTATTTTTTTAATAGATTTGTTTTAACTTGCTCTGGTTTTTTTGTTGCATTTATACACTGCAATCTAGTCATATTTTCTGCTCATAAAGCCATACCTGGTTCAGACGCTGGGGTTAACTGTGTCTCTGCATTGGGGCTGTGCAGCAATCATGGTATTCTGTGATCTCCAGGTGTTCTGCACCTGGACAATGTATAGACCCACTGACCAGGGTCATAGTTTCCATGTGTGACTCCCACCTGTGGAT
Source organism: Ovis aries (assembly GCF_016772045.2). NCBI lineage: Eukaryota > Metazoa > Chordata > Mammalia > Artiodactyla > Bovidae > Ovis > Ovis aries. The sequence continues at coordinate 13,431,538 of NC_056074.1, forward strand.
ACAATATTTGTTATTGTTGATTGTGTTTTCTAGAACATCTCTCTATAGCACTTTATTCAGAGTTCTCACATGTCAAGGTTTATATTTGCCTAGGTTTATCAGATAGGGAGCTGAAGATTGTGAGGTGATGACCAATAGGCAGCCAAGCCCACTGAGACAAGGTGTGAACTCAAGGTAATGCCACCTCGATGAGTTGGCAAGAATGCTCAGGAGGTGACTCTCCTTTACAAGGAAACTGTCCCCAGCCAGAGGGCAAATGAATAACCTGATATTTCTCTTACAAATCAGAGGCTGAAAACACTTTGCAACCAGTTGACTAGGTCTAGAAAAGAAACCAGAGAGTTAGTCAGAGTCATTTATTAAGCACGCGCCATGTGCCTTAAGAATTAAGGCAACTGAGCAGTCTCTAGGCTGATCTTTTGAATCAGAAAAAGCCAGTTTATGGGAGAAAGACCCCAAGATGACCAAGATGTGATTTATGTCCAGAAGCCACCAAATGAATAGACTTGGATTAGAGTTCTCCACCACAGATATCTGGATGGTGAAACCTGTGTCTGATTTCATGGAACCAGCTTGTCTAGAAGGTTAATGCTGGAAATCAGATCTCCCAAAGGCAGAACAGAGAGAGAGGGATGTTATCTTGGTAATCAAACTGTGGAGCTCCAAGATAAAATCCTTGAGAGATAGTCAGGCATTCAACAATATAAACCAAATAAGACCCTAAGTCTAAAGGGCCAGACTGACCTTTAGAAGCAGAAAGACTAGGCAGAGCCCAGGGTCAGAAATAGAATGTCTAACATTTATGAGAACTTACCATTTAAGTACAATGCACTGATTGATACTTACAAGTTAACTCATTTAAATGAGAATGATACTAACAAGGATCCCCATCCTGCATCTGAGAAAACAGGCACAGAGTGCTCAAGTCACTTTCCCAAGGTCACACAGCTAGAAAGCTGTGAAGGTGGGAGTCCAGTTCGGTTCAGTTCAGTTCCGTCGCTCAGTCGTGTCCAACTCTTTGCGACCCCAAAAATCGCAGCACACAAGGCCTCCCTGTCCATCACCAACTCCTGGAGTTCACTCAGACTCATGTCCATCGAGTCCGTGATGCCATCCAGCCATCTCATCCTCGGTCGTCCCCTTCTCCTCCTGCCCCCAATCCCTCCCAGCATCAGAGTCTTTTCCAATGAGTCGACTCTTCCAATGAGGTGGCCAACGTATTGGAGTTTCAGCTTTAGCATCATTCCTTCCAAAGAAATCCCAGGGTTGATCTCCTTCAGAATGGACTGGTTGGATCTCCTTGCAGTCCAAGGGACTCTCAAGAGTCTTCTCCAACACCACAGTTCAAAAGCATCAATTCTTCGGCGCTCAGTCTTCTTCACAGTCCAAATTTCACATCCATACATGACCACAGGAAAAACCATAGCCTTGACTAGAGAGACCTTTGTTGGCAAAGTAATCTCTCTGCTTTTCAATATGCTATCTAGGTTGGTCATAACTTCCAAGGAGTAAGCATCTTTTAATTTCATGGCTGCAGTCACCATCTGTAGTGATTTTGGAGCCCCCCAAAATAAACTCTGATGCTGTTTACACTGTTTCTCCATCTATTTCCCATGAAGTGATGGGACCAGATGCCATGATCTTTGTTTTCTGAATGTTGAGCTTTAAGCCAACTTTTTCACTCTCTTCTTTCACTTTCATCAAGAGGCTTTTTAGTTCCTCTTCACTTTCTGCCATAAGGGTGGTGTCATCTGCATATCTGAGGTTATTGATATTTCTCCCAGCAATCTTGATTTCAGCTTGTGCTTCTCCCAGTCCAGCGTTTCTCATGATGTACTCTGCATAGAAGTTAAATAAGCAGGGTGACAATATACAGCCTTGACGTACCCCTTTTCCTATTTGGAACCAGTCTGTTGTTCCATGTCCAGTTCTAACTGTTGCTTCCTGGCCTGCATACAGGTTTCTCAAGAGGCAGGTCAGGTGGTCTGGTATTCCCATCTCTTTCAGAATTTTCCAGTTTATTGTGATCCACATAGTCAAAGGCTTTGGCATAGTCAATAAAGCAGAAATAGATGTTTTTCTGGAACTCTCTTGCTTTTTCCATGATCCAGCAGATGTTGGCAATTTGGACTGGGGTAAAATATGGCTCTAGAAACCATTTTCCCAATGATGACGCTATGTATTGCCAGGGCAGTTTCAAAGGAACGGGTTTGAACAAATAAGGAGAACCTAGGGCGATTCACCCAAATAAAGTCAAGTCCTTAGTTTGCCTCCCTGGTTCTGCGTGTGTAAGGAAGGCTTGATATCAGAAGAAGGGTGCAGGAAATCAGCCGGTAGGTAGGAATTCTTGGACAATGATCCCTTGCCAATTTGGTGCTTATCATAGTTCTGAGTATGAGATGCCCTCTCTGAAGATGCCTGCCTTGTTTTCATTTTCTGTCACTGGAGTGTCTGTCAGGCAGTGCGTCTGGGAGTCAGTCCCAGCAGACACATTCAAGGATAGCATCTACACGGTTCAGACAGAAGCTGAGCTGCATCCACTTCCTGTCTGCCAACATCAGGGTATTCTCGGCGCCAGGCTGGGGCTAGCTCCATGGCCCTATAGCCGGCAAACAGAAGCCATGATTCAATCACCTCCAAGCCGGCGCCAAGTGTCCTCAACCTGCAGTCGCATTTCCTGGCCTTGTCTGAGGGCAGGGTGAGTGGAGGTGAGCCCCCTCTAGCCTTTATGAAACAGAAGGCCTCACAGAGCTCTCTGGCCTGGCTCCCAGGAGACTGAAACACTATAGAGGAGTCTTTGAGACTCTTGTCCTAGAAGAAAAGGCTTCTAGAATTGTGACCTGCAGGCAAAATTCCTAAAGTCAACCTAGGGAAATAAGACTGACTTTCCACTCCCTCCTCACCAAGCACAACTACATAAGGAACCAAACAGGCCCTTTTCCCCTGCCCCATGCAAGGTGCTGCCCCTTCCCTCCTCTGCATCCAAGGAAGCAACCTTCTTCCCCGGGAATCATCAGGAGAGCACTGGCTGACAGGTTGTGTGATTGCTTCTGATCCCCTCGGTCACATTGTATAACATCTTAACTCCTAACCTAGTCCGATGGATGCAGCTTGACAGGGTGTAGCAGGAGTGCTGGCCCAGCTTCCCGCAGCTCCGTTTAAGACCCCGCCTCCCTGCAGGCTGCTGGACACCCCACACAGCAGTCACAACACTTCGGGGCCTGTTTCTCACTCCAAATAGATACAAGGGCAGCAGCCTGTCCCTAACCATAGGATTAGGTCCTGACAAATTCATGTGGCCATTCCTGATTCCTTGTGTCAACAAGGTTCACGATCTTAAGTCAGTACAAGAAAAAAAGTAGTGTGTAGGGAACTGAGGTTGTAGTTCAGTTCAGTTCAGTTCAGTCGCTCAGTCGTGTCTGACTCTTTGCGACCCCAAGAACTACAGCATGCCAGGCCTCCCTGTCTATCACCAACTCCCGGAGTTCACTCAGACTCGCTTCCATCGAGTCGGTGATGCTATTCAACCATCTCATCCTCTGTGGTCCCCTTCTCCTCCTGCCCCTAATCCCTCCCAGCATCAGAGTCTTTTCCAATGAGTCAACTCTTCACATGAGGTGGCCAAAGTACTGGAGTTTCAGCTTTAGCATAGAGGCCCTCAGAAACACATTGTATTCAATCAAATCATTAAATCAACAAAAAAATGGCCATGTCAAAGATATCTTGCTGTTTCTGCTGCTGCTAAGTCACATCAGTCATGTCCGACTCTGTGGGGCCCCACAGGCGGCAGCCCACCAGGCTCCCCCGTCCCTGGGATTCTCCAGGCAAGAATACTGGAGTAGGTTGCCATTTCCTTCTCCAATGCATGAAAGTGAAAGGTGAAAGTGAAGTCGCTCAGTCATGTCCGACTCATAGCCACCCTATGGACTGTAGCCCACCAGGCTCCTCCGTCCGTGGGATTCTCCAGGAAGAGTACTGGAGTGGGTTGCCATTGCCTTCTCGGAAAGACATCTTAATTATCTCCAACTTAAAATGGGAGGATCGAACAAGTCGATTCAATGTATCATGTCTTCCGCAGGAGCAAGGCTTAGCTTATGTGTTTATTTTCTTCATTGTGGGCAAGTGCATGTGAGGAGGAACTTAGACTTTCTGTGTCAGTCTTCCATCTAGATATCCAGGGCCCTTCTGATTTTATGGCTCAGAGATGAAAATGTTGACATCCTGGGTCCCATATGTGCCCAAGTTACAGGCTCAAAACATGTGCTATCAGCTTCTTGACATCATCCCTCAGTACTTGCCTCCTACCCCTTGAAGGCAGAGCAGGGTAGATTACTCTCAATTTCCTTTTTCTCTCTCAACACTTATTTGAAAAAGCCATCATTCTTATTCTGCCTCGAAGTGAACTCTAGCTCTGTAATCCATCCCAGCCCCCAGTGACTTCCTCATAGCTCTGGAGTTGTGGGGCCCTTACTTTGAGCCCTTCTCTGACATTTACTAGCTGTGAATTCTTGGACTTTCCTGGTGACTCAGACAGTAAGGCATCCACCTACAATGTGGGAGACCCGGGTTTGACCCCTGGGTCAGGAAGATCCTCTGGAGAAAGAAATGGCAACCCACTCCGGTAATCTTCCCTGGAAAATCCCATGGAGAGAGGAGCCTGGTAGGCTACAGTTCATGGGGTTGCAAAGAGTTGGACACGACTGAGTAAACTTTCTTCTTACTTAGCCACAGATAGCCTCAGTTCTAGAATCTGAAAACAAGGGAAATACAACTTCAGTTCCATTGGGTGGTTGTAAGATTTAAGTGACAGAGTGTATACAAAGTTCTTAGCAAAATGTCAGACACGCAGACTCTGTTCAGAGATCATCCTGTTTAGGAGTCGTGGTGGTTGGGAAGCCAGGTGTGGGCTTTGGAAGGAGACTCATCCACTTTGTTTTCTGGACATACTATTTACAACCCATGAAAACCTTGCTTTCCTCAACTATAATAGGAGCCTAATAGTACAGTAAGTCCTGCCCTAACAGGATAAGTTGGGCATGAAAATTCAATTGCATAAAACAAGGGGCTACATTTTTGAAATTATGGAGGAAGAGCCTTTTTTGTCGGCTGGCCTAAAGGTTGGAGGGTTTATCTGGGCGATTTTAACCCGTCAGGCTTCTGATGTGACCTGGCACCCTCTGGGGGCTGGCATCATCCCCTGTGGCTGAAATATGGATGGGGGCTCTCCCACTTTCACTGTGGCCTGTCTGGGGTCAGCTTGTTGAGCCAAGAGAATGTTGCAGATCCAGGGATCGATCAACCTTGCTAGTTTCAGAACAAGGCTGCCTGACATTTCACTGCCCAATCTTACCTCCATATGCAGAAAACAAAAACTTTATCTGACCCCTCTGTCTGTCTCCAAATGGGGTTGGGCAGATAATGAGAGCCAATAACCAGTCATGTTATATGAAACTGTGTTACCAAGGGGTATTTCTGTCATGAAATTATACTGTTATCTATCTTTAAATTTATCTAGAGTTACATGAGATTAAAATACATCTCAATCTATATGAGCTGCTATAACAGACTGGGTAGCTTATAAACAACAGAATTTGAATTCTCACAGATTCAAAGAATGGGAAGTCCAGGATCAGGGGGCCAACATGCTTGGGTGAGGGCCATCTTGCTGGTTCATAACTGGCACCTTTTCGGTGTCCAGACAGGTAAAAGTAGGCTAGTGCTCTCTCTGGAGCCTCTTTCATAGGACACTAATTCCTTTCACGAAGGTTCTACTTCATGACTTAATGCACCTTCCAAAGCCTCACATGCTAGCACCACCACGTCTGGTAGTTATGGTTGCAGCATCTGAATTTGGGAGGACACAAACATTTAGAACATAGCATGCCCTTAATCCGAGTTTCCCTGTGGCCCAGATGGTAAAATATCTGCCTGCAAAGCAGGAGACCCATGTTTGATCCCTGGGTTGGGAAGACCCCCTGGAGAAGGGAATGGCAACCCACTCTAGTATTCTTGCCTGGGAAATCCCATAGACAGAGGAGCCTGGCAGACTACAATCCACGGGGTCATAGAGAGTCAGACTCATCTGAGCGACTATACAGCATATCCTTTAATACAGTTCCTGGCACATTGTTAATAAATCATAAGAAAATTTATTATTGACAAGTATATAACATATAACTTAAAACAGAGGTTCTTGAGGTTTTTTTTTAAGAAAGTATAAGGAAGTAAATTGAGATTGTATTTAATAACAACTTCAAGCTGGGAAGAGATTACTGCACTTCTATAATGTTAAAATTCATGAAATTTACCACCTAAAATAAATACGTCTACAGCCCATGAAGCAGATTTGAATTGAATATATGTGATGAACCCGTAGATGCTTTGCTTCATGAGGCTAACAGGATGGACACTTCTCAGACCTTCGCAACCCCTCCGGCAGAGCTTGTGTGCCTCCTTGTTGCACATTTAATGTTTGATGTTTACTTAATAGAATTTCGGCTGGAGAGAGCTGTGTGATTTTCCCTGTGTCTCTGTACCCAGGGTGAGCCCTGACTGGCAGAGAAGAAGGGGAGCTAGAGCAATGGGGAGGATATCGCTTATTATGACCTGCAAAATTTGTCTTCATCAGAAGGGGCTGGTACTCTACTGAGTTCCCTGGGACACATTTTTCCTCAAAGGCCAACCATTCTGAGATGCTCTTTATTCTTTGAATAGTCATTTTAATTCCACTCCATAGCATTGTGCCATGTTCCACACTAGGTTCTATAGGTAGAAAGTAGGGGACATGGCTGGTCCCTAATTGTAGAGAGTTTGTGGTCTTAATGAAAAACTAAATGTAAACAGACAAGTAGGTGAACAATAATAATACTGAGCAGAGCACAGCTTGGAGGGAAAAGAGCTTAGATCAGAGATACCCACATAAATATTTGCAGCATTCTCCATGAGAAGAGGAAGAAAGAGGTAGATAAGGGCAGTGGCAGCAGAAATGGAGAGAAGGGGTTAGAGGAAGGGGATAATTGAACTGGGGGCTCAGGGAAGTGTCAGGAAGGGGACAGCTAAGAAACTCAAGCTAAGAAAATCAGGGCTCCGCTTTCTCAAAGAATAGCTTGGAATTTTCCATATCAAATGGTTGCATTTCTCCTACTGTCAGATCAATTTCCAAGGAGTTTAAGCCCCTGGAAATTCATGTCAGCACCTTTTAAAGCATCTGTGGTGATCAGTTTCCTGATGCATTAAGACACAAGCTACTGATGGAATGTATTTTTTTTAATATAGTTTTCTTTCTTTCTTTTTTGGTCCCAAAGTGCTTTCGAAGTTAGAAGGAAGCTGTGAGTCATATGCTGCTTAGCTGGGGAAGCTAGAGGTGGGTGGTGCCACTACCAGCTGATAGAAAATCAGGTTACAAGTCTTGTTTCCCAGTATCTCCATGATGGGACACTAGGAGATGATGACTGTGATTATGGGGAGACATTTGTTCCAATGATGTTCATAAATACACTTTGTTAGGCAGTTATGTCGAATTGTCTGCTTTTCCCTCCCGCTCTGGGGGCAGTAGGCTTCTCAGTGGCTTGATTTCTCTCTCTGAAATAGGACTGTGCTAACCGAGAATCTGAAAGCCAAGTGTGAGATATGGAATATTAAATCTACCAGCGCTATTTGTGTAGGAAGGAGAGGCAAAATGCAAGTGGAGAGGGAGGGGACCCCAGAGGGAATTCTAAGCCTGTAAGATGACCTTTGCTTTTCAGCTGAACACTGGGCCTGGCTGAGATAGAGAGAGGGCCATTCGAGGCTGGCAGAACAGAGAATTGGTCATTGAAGGACTGGCAAAAATCTTTCCTTACTTGGGTAGGTTCCTGTATTGTGGATCAGTCGAGGTAGTGGATTCATGCTTCTTGGGGTTCACAAAGAGCTGTGGAGAGAAAAATGAGTGAGGTTAGTGATCCTGGCTGTGTGGTTCTAGATGCTCTGAGCTTCACTTCATTTGTGAGCTGAGAATGCTATTAATCCCCCAGCAAGACTGCTAGAAGATAAAATAACATGCAGTGTTTCTAGCCCACAAACTTCAGGCATTAACTAACCTGGTTCACAGGATGTCAGTTTCCTGCCACGCATCTGTCCTCTTCTCTGTGAACGCCTGGCGCATGCGGGATGGGATTCGGTCACAGTGCAAAAAAGCTCCATAGTGAAACCTACTTAGTTCACTGAAACACACCTTAGTGGGTACAGGACTCCTGAGGGATCTTGTTAAAATTCAGATTCTTACTTGGTAGCTCTTCAGTGTGGCCTGAGATTCTGCATTTCTAACTGGCTCCCAGGTGATATTGATGTTGGTGGCTCCTGGACCATACTTTAGTTTTAAGAACTGACTCAAACTAGGTAACAATATGGCACAGGCAAGAGGACAAGGAGAAAAATCTCCTGCTGCTGAGTCTGGCCTTAAAGGAAAGCTGGGCCATTAAGGACACAGTGTCCAAAGGCCATTTCCAGCCAAACCAGGTGTGGTGTGCACAGAAAAGGAAATCCCATGCTATTCGTGGGACATGGTTGATGTCAGACTCAATATGAGCTTGAAGCAGGAAGACCTGTGTAACCATCTCTATGTGCAAAATCTCAGTGGCTACTGATTGCCCTTACATTAAAGTTCAAATTCCTCAGCATACACTTATTCTGAAGATTGCAGCAATCCCGTGATGTGTGTCTTTCTCTCTGTAACTGAGAGGCCTTTGGGAGCTGGATCTTTGTTTTTAAGTTGTCACCATTTTCTTGGGGCTTGGCACAGTGCTGGAATGTGGCAGGCACTCAGCAAATCCTCCTGAAGTGACACTGAAGAGTGGGAAGAAATGGGATGAGATGGTTACAGCTGCTCTGGGAAACCACCAGGGAACAGGAAGGGATTTTAACCAAGAGGTCCTGGGACTAGACCCAGGAGGACCCTCCTCTGAGAAGAGGGCTATGCACTAAGCAAGGAAAATCTACAGGCATACGGTATAACAGGGGTTGTGGGGCCGCTATAGGTGAGGAGGGATCCAAGCCTTGCAGATTAACTCATCACTGGGTAGAGAAGAGAGCAAGCAACACTGTAATTTTCAGAAATGCTGGTTCTAGGTACCACTGCTGAGCCTACTTTAATTATTCAGCTTCTTTAAGAAAGCATAGCCTTTTCCCTCCCACAGGCCCTACCTTCATTTAGGAAAGCATAGTAAGTAGTTAGGATCAATGTTGAATTTTTGAGATTCTGCTTAGCATTTAGAGCAGGAAGAAATAAACTTGATTTTTATCCAGTTATGGAAAAGTTGCATTAAAAAAAAAGAGAGAGAGAAAAGATGCTCCATCTTCTATATGAAGTCAACTGTCTGAGCCCGGGACTTGCCTCCTCTGTCCTGCTTTCCCTGAGATCATTGTCCATGGCTCGTTTTCCGGATGTACAAACTCAGCCTCTCTATTCCTCCGTTTGTAGTTGAAAAGCATCAGCCACTTTCTATAGATAAGGCTTTACCTGAGGTGCTTTGCCAGCATTATTTTGTTTAAGCAGTTCATGTTAGCAATTGATGGAAAACATCTGTATTCCAACAAGGTAGGCAAATGGACTCTAGACATGAATCCTGTCCTTATCACGTATGAACAATGAAAATCGGGGACTTAGACTCTCTGTGCATCATACAAAAATATGGCTATGGTTTATGTCAAGGAGTGTTCTGCCCGTGTTTTCCTCTAGGAATTTTATGATATCTGATCTTACTTTTAGGTAAAAGACCTATATGTGGTGTTAGAATTTTTTGAAAAATTTTATTCTTTTATATGTAGCTGTCCATATCGTTTATACCAGTATCATACTCTTTTTTCACCATTACTTTATTGTACAGTCTGAAGTCAGGGAACATGGTTCCTCCAGCTCTTTTCTTCTTTCTCAAGATTGTTTTGATTATTCAGGATGCTTTTTGTTTCCATACTAATCTTAAAGTTATTTTTTCTAGTTCTATGAAAAACGTCTTTGGTATTTTGATAGGGGTTGCATTGAATCAGTTGGAGAAGGCCATGGCACCCCACTCCAGTACTCTTGCCTGGAAAATCCCATGGATGGAGGAGCCTGGTGGACTGCCATCTATGGGGTCACACAGAGTCGGACACGACTGAAGTGACTTAGCAACAGCAGCAGCAGCGTTGAATCAGTAGATTGCCTTGGGTAGTATGGCCATTTTAATAGCATCAGTTCTTGCAGTCTGAGAGCATGTTTTATCTTTCTATATGTTTGTGTTGTCTTCAATTTCTTTATTCAGTGTCTAATTGTTTTCCAAGTATTAGTATTTTACCTTCTTAGGTAGGTTTATTTATAGTTTATTATTTCTTTTTCTGATCATTTGTTATTAGTATGTAGAAACGCAGCAGATTTCTGTGTATTAATTTCGTATTCTGCAACTTTACCAAATTAACTGATGAACTCTAGTCGTTCTCTGGTGGTATCTAATTATTGATTATTATCTTATACACATGAACATTGGTACTTAGAAGGGGTAAGCTACTTGTCAAAAATCACTCTAAGGGTAAGCAGAATTTTCCAGCACGAGCCTGGTTTCTGTTTTAGTTATTTGTCTTTTCAATAATGTTTTTTGTTACTTCTGCCAGTTTTGTTTTACAAACGAAAGTTTAAACAGCCTCTTCTTAGATTTTGAAATTAAAACAAATCAAATCAAATTTGAATTCTTGTTGGAATATTGATTAGAATTGTATAAAATTTATACATTAAAATAAAAACTGGAAAACTTAATAACAATTTTCTTATTGATACACTCATCTCTTCTTTAAAACAAAATATCTATTTACTTCCTCCATGCCAAGTAATATTCTGGGTACAAGTGGGATAGAGAAATGAACAAAATATAACCCATTCCCTCAAGCACTTTACCCATGGAGGGGGTAAACAGATATGTAAATAAACATTTTATCATTGACTTTGTTTACTATAGTCATTTATAGAAAATGTTTTATTAATTTAATTTTATTCTAACAAATATAATCTGACTTATAAAGTGCCCTTGATGTATAGTCTGCACATAACAGAGATTCACATTTTATCTAAAATCCTTGGGGCCAGATATATCTTATAATTCAGAATTTTGAATGGTAATATGTTGCATATCCTATATATTACATAACACCCCCAGCAGAACCTTGGGAAGAAGCATATTAATAAAACATAGTAATATTTCTGCAGCAGTACAGTCATACTAAATGGCTTTATAGAAGCTCAAGTCAGATTTTGCATCAAAAATGAGTAGTGTAAAATGTTTAGTTTTCAGAGTATTTTGGATATCAGATTTGCAAGCAAAGCTTAAAGGTCTTATAATGATTTTTTCTCTTTCTTTTTAATATGTATTAGTTTTACTTCTTTGCTTAATTGTACTAGCTAGACCCATTTAAGTAATATTACGTGTAAAGTGTTTAATTTTCAGAGTATTTTGGATATCAGATTTGCAAGCAAAGCTTAAAGGTCTTATAATGATTTTTTTTCTTTCTTTTAATAAGTATTAGTTTTACTTCTTTGCTTAATTGTACTAGCTAGACTCATTTAAGTAATATTAAATGAGGGTGGACAGAGTGGATAAACTTGTTTTACTTCTAATTTAGAGATCTGTGTCTTGTGTCCGCTAGTAAAAAAATCACTTAGTTGAGAGTCTAAAATGGGAATAGTCATTATATTAAGAAGGAATTATTTTATTCTACCCTGAAAAATGAAAATGTTATTAAATTTCATCAAATGTATTTAGAGAATATTAAAGTAATCATCCACCTTTATTTTTTTATTATCCTACTGATAAATTTCTATTGCATTTTTCAATTTTCTTATATTGAAACTAGGCTTATTCCTATTGGATTATTGGATCAGCAATATTAGATTGTTAAACTCTATTTTAAAGTAGTTAATTTCCAAGTTTGAATCTATGGTCATGGTTTAGACGATTTTGTTTCCCTTTCATTTTTGCATAGTATCTTATCACCTTTGGGAATCAGGATCAAATCCATCTTATGGAATGAATTGGATAGTTTCTCTATTTTCTACTCTCTATAATAAATTATGATGAATGTATTACACATTCTTGAATGCTTGAATTAAATCACCATTAAATCTCTCTGGATCTAATGCGTTTTAGGCAGACAGTTTTTAAAGAGCTTTCTGTGATTCTTCCTCAGTTATTCGTCTGTTCTTATTATCTATTTCTTCTGTACCTTTCCAAACTTGATTATTTCTTACCAGATTGAGAAGATTAGAAGTTAACGGAGGAGGTGTGTTTATCCTGCCCAACTGTGAATGCATATGTCTTTACATTGCAGAATGAATGAGGGCTTTTATTTTCTATTTTAATTGTGTGTTGTTTTTTTTTTGACTTGGGACTTCATAAAGATATTTGATTTGGTCCAAATGTTCATAAATTTATCTTTCACTGTGCTATGTCTGAAATTATGCTTTTAAGAACAATTAGTTTCCCAGAAAATCACATACAGAAAGAACATGAGAGATTATCTGGTCTTGTCTATTGATTTTAGAAGTAAGAAAACTGAATTGTCAGCTGGTAAAATAATTTATAAAGTTAAAGAGTCAAGAACAAAACCAAGCTCAACTTGGTTTTCACTTTTTATTTTTTTATTCATTTTTTATTGTTTTTATTTTATTGTCTTTTTATTTTAAAAAGACAATCTATTAGCTAAGCTCAATAGACTGTCTTTTTTAAAATAAACATAGCAATGGACCATTATACATGTATTTTACTTCCTTACTGATGTTAGAACCACCAGCCACTCCTGGCTTCCAGGTATTATGCTCTCATGCAACCCATGCTGTGTGGGTTGGTATCCAAGAGCATCATGTTATCCAGGGGCCTACTGGATACGGTTGCCAAGTTTCTAGGAATGTGCCATCTAATCAATAAAGTTCTTAGACTTCACATACTATGGAATGAAAGATAAGAGCTATCCCAAGCACTATCAGTGATCCTTTATTCTTCCTTCAGTTTACATATATTCGCTATGCACCATTGCCCAAAACCCAACTGAGGGTGTTACTTATTTGCTTTATTATTCATATGAAAATTGTTGTTGTTGTTCAGTTGCTAAGTCATGTCTACACTTTCTGACCCCATGGACTGCAGCATGCCAGGCTTCTCTGACCTCCACTGTCTCCCAGTTTGCTGGGAGACAGTGTCCATTGAGTCAGTGATGCTATTGAACCATGTTCTCCTTTTGACTTCAATCTTTCCCAGCATTGGAGTCTTTTCCAATGAGTCAGCCCTTCCCATCAAGTGGCCAAAATACTGGAGCTTCCTTCAGCTTCGGCATCAGTCCTTCCAATGAATATTCATGGTTGATTTCCTTTACAATTGACTGATTTGATCTCCTTGTAGCCCAAGGAACTCTCAAGAGTCTTCTCCAGCACCACAATTCAAAAGCATTAATTCTCAGCACTCAACCTTCTTTATGGTCCAACTCACATCCCTATACGACTACTGCAGAAACCATAGTTTTGACTGTATGGCAAATTGATGTCTCTGCTTTTTAATTCACTGTCTATGTTTGTCATAGCACTCCTTCCAAGTAGCAAACATCTTTTAATTTCATGGCTGCAGTCATCATCTGCAGTGATTTTGGAGCCCAAGAAAATAAAATCTGTCACTGCTTCCACTTTTTCCCATTCTATTTGCCATGAAGTGATGGGACTGTTGAGTTTCATGTCAGCTTTTTCATTCTCTTTCACTCACATCAAGAGGCTCTTTAGTTCCTCTTCACTTTCTGCCATTAGAGTGGTATCTTCTGCGTATCTGAGGTTGTTGATATTTCTCCTGGCAATCTTGATTCCAGCTTTTGGTTCATCCAGCTCAGCATTTCACATGATGTATGCAGCATAGAAGTTAAATAAACAGGTTGACAATATACAACCTTGTTGTACACCTTTCCCAATTTGGAACCAATCAGTTGTTCCATGTCTGGTCCTAACTGTTGCTTCTTGACCTGCACACAGGTTTCTCAGGAGGCAGGTAAGGTGGTCCTATCTCTTTAGGAAATTTCTACAGTTTGCTGTGATCCACACAGTCAAAGATTTTAGCATAGTCAATGAAGCAAAAGTAGATGTTTCTCTTAACTTGCTTGCTTTCTCCATGGTCCAATGAATATGAAAATTATCAAAACTTTAAACAATGACTTGAAAGAGTGAGAAGTCGATTATGCATGGGTAAAGATCAATTGCATTGATTTTTGGACTTCCCCTGGTGGCTTAGATGGTAAAGAATCTGCCTGCAATGCAGGAGACTCAGGTTCAGTCCCTGGGTTGGAAAGATCCTCTGGAGAAGGGAATAGCAATCCACTCCAGTATTCTTGCCTGGAGAATAACATGGACAGAGGGGCTTGTGGGCTATAGTCCATAGGGTTGCACAAGAGTCAGGCATGACTGAGTGACTCACACACTTTTTTTGAAGATCAATTGCATTGATTTTTGAAGATGGCTGGTTGTGTTCTACTGGATGATCAGTGCCTGCTATTCTGCAGCTAAAGCCTGCAAGATCATGCCACAGCCAAAGTAAATGTCAGTTTTGGTTCTCACCCTCACCTGTATTCATAGACACAAACAGTGCTTTACTGCATGAACCTTCAGGTATAGAAAACCAGTTAGTGAGTTAATCTGATTCTCCAAGAGCTAGACTTAATGAAACATATTATAATGGCCTCTACCTGGGACCTATTTAAAGAATTTTTGTTTTTAAATATTCTTGTTCAGTGCAAATCACTACGGCTGTCCTTTCATACACGCTGAGTATACAAAATAATAGTAATACGAATTACATTCCCAATGCTGTATATCAAGATTGCCAGGAATAGAGGTGCTCATCCTGTCCCACGGATCTGAACCCACCTCGCCAGTGGGCCATGAGTGATTATCTGAAGAACATGAGAACAGAGAACTAATAGGTGAGTGTGTAAGGAAACCCTCCTCTAGGAAAACTCAAGGCATTATGTTTTTTAAAAGTTATATCTGTCATTAGTTTTAATTGTTGAACCAGGGCAAGAAATGAGACACCGAGCCATTAAGATCATGATCTATATAAACAGAGAGTTAGAATTTAAAATAAAAACAAGCAAAGTAAACAAAATCAAACCATTTTGTGATGGGGAACCGGTATTAACTGACATAATAAATATAAAGCACTTAGCCCAGGGCATGACACATCGTGCTCGGTAAATGTCGGCTATTATTAGAAAACAGAGTGTTCAGTGTCTATCTCTTTTCCTTTAAAATGCAAATAAGATTTATACCCTCCTCCTTTCCATTATCAAACGCTGTCAGCTAATACCTGAGAAGTATTTTTCAAATCTGATCAATTCTCATTGCCTTCAGGACTCCTTTTTGGAACCATCCTCATCTTTCAATCACAATGGCACCAAAACTGATGTCTCTGTTCACACTGTTGCCCCCAGCAGTCTGTCCATCACCCAGAAAATCATACAAGTGCCTTCTTTGCTTTTCAGGGACTCCCCAGTGTCCCTGAGATTTTCCAGTGCACTTAGAAGGTTACACAGACACTTCACATGCCCACACGACCCCCACATGTCTGTACCCTGGCCACCGTTTCATCTCCTATCACCTTCCCCCAGTTACTCTGCTATTCTTACAAATCTTAAAGGAAGGCAAACTCTTGCCCTAAGCCCTGCGCTCTTGCTGTGTTCTCTGCCAAAAATATTCTTCTAACCTAACATTCAGTTTCTTCGTTTTTTAAAGATTTTATTCATTTAGATAAAGTTCTAATAACTCAGTACATAAAATTTCACCTTCCTCTCGTTCACTATCCCCTTGCTGCTTTCCATTTTTAATGCTCCTTATCTCTTCAATCTGAAAGTTTATTATGCATTCATTTACATTATAGTTTGTAGTTTGTTTCTCCTATAGAATGTAAACTCCACACAGGCAGGGACTTGATCCGTCGTATTCTCTGCTGTGTCCTCCAGTGTCAGGCACCCATTACGATAGGTGCCCAATAAATATTTTTGGATGAATGAAAGGATAGAAAACTCTTTCTAAGGATATGGGTTTGTATTTGGAATAGCATGTCAAATAAAATGTAATAAGGTACACCAAAAAATATACATGACTATGAGATAGAAGAGAAAATGAATGTTGGCAAATAAAAATTAAACTAATGGTAGGGTATTTATAAAGTACATTTCATAATTATATTTTATACATTGCTAAATGGATTATGTACTTGACTTTGTCAATATTTATTTGACAATCTATGTGCCAAGAATTTTCAAATATATCATTGCACTTTTAGGTATGCATGTATATAAAAGTACAAATTTCTGGCCAACAAAAACAACTCTCTCTATATATGCACATAGAAGGCAATGGCAACCCACTCCAGCACTCTTGCCTGGAAAATCCCATGGGCAGAGGAGCCTAGTGGGCTGCAGTCCATGGGGTCACAAAGAGTTGGACACAACTGAGCGACTTCACTTTCAATTTTCACTTTCCACTTTCATGCATTGGAGACGGAAATGGCAATCCACTCCAGTGTTCTTGCCTGGAGAATCCCAGGGATGGGGGAGTCTGGTGAGATGCCAGCTATGGGGTCACACAGAGTTGGGCACGACTGAAGCAACTCAGTAGCAGCAGCAGCATATATGTATATAAAATGTTACAGAAAAACCTGAATGAAAAATTTTTGCCAACCCATTACTTATATACGTACATATATATTAATAACAGTTTATTAAGTGAAATGATATATTTATGTGTAAGATAGACACATAGATAGATAGATGTCAATCAGCTATGGGGAGCTGATGTTATTCTGCCCTCTATTTACCAGCTAGAAAGACCAAAGTTTAGAAAGGCATGGTTAATTGCTGTCTATCACTCAGACAATGAAACAACAGTCTTTAAATAAGAGTGTAAGTAATATTGAAGCTCTAGCTTCCATGGTGGCTCAGTGGTAAAAAATCCTCCTGCCAATGCAGGAGACTGGGTTTGATCCCTGGGTTGGGAAGATTCTCTGGAGAAGGAAATGGCAACCCCCTCCAGTATTCTTGTCTAGGAAATCCCATGGACTGAGGAGCCTGGCAGGTTATAGTCCATGGGGTCACGAAAGAGTTGTACACAACTTAGCCACTAAACAACAATAATAATATTCAAGCTCAGCCTTTCTCATGTCCACAAACTTTTTTTTGAAAGTTTTTCTGAAAGGTTTTATTTCTTGCTCCACTGCTTTCTAGCTATGTGACATTTTTCAGTTTAGTTGACCCCCTTGAATTTGTTTCTTCGCTTGTGAGGTGAAAGAAAGCTGATTTAGTCTGTTTATCTACAAAAGTTGCTGCCCATTCAGAGGAAGTAATGAATGTAAACATTAACAAAGGAAGTTAGCTGTTCATCCCTGTAGGGAAATCATCTCTCTGTAGTGGGAACCCACTGGGCCAGTGGAGGAATGGAAGCAGCGAAAATGATGATAATGAAGGTCTCAATGCGCTGAGCTCTCTTCCCAATCATTCCTGAAGCTAGCCTGTTCCCTTCTTGCCCACCATTTGTAAATAGTGTATTTCCCAATTTGACTTACGCTAGTAGAATAGCTCTCCTTCACAGCATAAAGCCACATGACTAACACAGAGACCCACATTCACCTCCAGGTCTCTGCTGAATGTAGTTCCCATCACACAGGGAGCCTTCCACTTATTCAGTCCCTGCACATTTATAGACTGTACCTGAGGATATGGTCTGGGAGTGTAATCTCGAAAATGACTCCGTTTCTCTCCCAAGGAGCTCAACGTTAATCGGAAAGAAGACAATTTTAAAAAAAGTATGCATATTATATGTGTGCAAAGTTTTATGATGAAATTACATTTAAAATGAGCCCTGAAGGCTAAGTAGGAGTCCACAGCACCTGTGATTTGTTCATACAGACCCCGTCCTAAATCGGACTTCAATGCCTTTTGTAAATCCAGTCAGTTTTAGATATTAATAATAGCCTCAGATGGAAAAAAAAATACATTTCTGACCAAATGGCCATTCTCGGCTCACAGATACATTTGATTTTTTATTTATCTTTTGGCTGCACTGGGTCTTCATTGCTGTGTGGGGGCTTTCTCTAGTTGCAGTGAGCAGGGGCTATTCTTCCTTGTGAGGTGAGGGTTTCTAATTGTGGTGCCTTCTCTTATTGTGGAGCACTGGCTCCAGGCATGCAGGCCTCAGCAGTTTTGGCACACAGGCTCAGGAGTCTTGGCTCACAGTTCTAAAGCATGGGCTCAGTAGCTGTGATGCAGGGGCTTCGTTGCTCTAAGGCGTGTGGAATTCACCGGGACCAAGCATCTAGCCCGTGCATTGGCAGGCAGACTCCCATCCACTGTACCACCAGAGCAGTCCCACATATGCATTTTAGAAACATCATCTATCTTCCAGTGCCTCCAGCCTGTGAATATATACTCTACTGCCATGACTTTTAACCTTTTGGGGACTCATAGACATCTTGGAGAAACTAATATCGCTATTTCCAAGAAAACTGTGCACAGAAGAATTCTGCATACAATATCTTCAGTCTTGTGATGCCTGCTTGAAATTCCCTACCTTGGCAATGAATTAATAATCCTTCCAGCAGGCCTTTCCTTGGGGTTGGGACTCCCCTGAGTTCTACCCAAAGGCAAGAGCTAAGTGCTTCTACCAACAGAATCAGGGCAAAAATGGAGGGTGACTGCTGAAGAGCTTTATAAATATGATTTACCATCTCTACCCTGATGCCCCACAGTTATAACTCACCAGATGAAGCTCAGGAGGAAAATAAGCCATTCAACCTGGCTCTTACTTTCAAGAGTAAGCTGTACTCTAAGAAGCCAGCATCTCGCTCAGGAGTCTGTGTCTCAAACAGACGTGAGTTATACAGCCTCCATCTATAGGGCTCTGGATGCTTCCTAACCACTGCCGCACAAGATGCTTCCTAGCTGTAGTTATTGAATTAATCAATCAAATTTTATTTTTATTGCACCATTCTGGAAAATCCGCTCATACTGCTTTCCAGTAATACTGAAAAGAAAAATAATCCATACCACCCAATTAGGAATAAAACATATGTCTTCTTGATGATGTCTGAGCTGCGGTGGTTCCAGCGGTCATTGGCTCTCGAAGTTACTCAGCATTAAAGGCAACAGAGACTACCAGGGTAATACCTATAAGCAAATAAGTTTCATTACAACCACTGAAAAAAAGACAGAGAGAGAAAAAACACTTAAAAAGTAAGGGGTCTCAGATGCCTTAGTGTCTGCAGCCAGAAGCAATAATAATAATGTGCATTTATTGAGCACTTTCGCCTCTATGAGTTCAAAGAACTGCACCATGAAATATTTAATTCACCCCTACCAAAACTGTCTGATTTATAACTTCTCTACACCCCAGGGCTTGAGAAAGGAAGATTGCTTGGGCTTTCATTGATGGTCTTGGCTGATAAAGTTGCTGAGGGTGTCTGTTTCCTGGCATTAGAACAGAGAGATCTGCAATCTAGAATGGGGGTTGGGCAGTGGATGTTGGGCGCTGACATAGAATAAGGACACAGTGTCAAGAAGAAGCCTTCCCCCAAAGAACAGCCCATCAGGAACACTCATGAGGAGCGTCACCCTGGGACTAAGCCCAGCCTCAGGGTAGCAATCTCAGCCTTTCACCTCCATACACTCCATCTTATTAGCAGCCTAGGGCTGGTATAACTCAATGGGCTTGCCAGACTGTAACCCAGCTCACAAGACACACATTCAAATTAAACCAGAATACCTCTCAGTGTGTTTGCCTATGCAGCCAAGGTGGTCTTTTCAGTGACTAAATGGCAGTGTTAGCACACTGGACCTCTGACTAGTTTCTTAGTATTAAAAAAAAATAATAATAACACTTTCAGAACTAAACTGAAGTAGTGGTTGTTTGATGCACATGGGATCAGATTAAAGGAACTTTGGGGCAGTCTTTTTCTCTCCCTACCTCGTTTCTACCTTCCTCCATTTTTTTCACATGTATGGCAGGTCTTTTGATATATGATTTTCTCTGCCTATAATACTCTCTCCATACCTACACACACACACACACACACACACACACACACACACACACACACTGCAGGCAGATTCATCTAAGCCACCAGGGAAGCCCCAGAAATCATGGTAGGGGACTGGAACTCAGTCTTCCTGGGAAAACTCAGGCAGTCAAAAGAACACATACCTGAGAGCTATCCCATCAAAGATGCAAGCTATTGGGGGTAGCTTCCCTGGTGGCACAGACAGTAAAGAATCTGCCTACACAATGCAGGAGCCCAGGTTCAGTGCCTGGGTTAGGAAGATCCCCTGAAGAAGGGAATGGCAACCCACTCCAGTATTCTTGCCTGGGGAAGTCCATGGACAGAGACACAGTCCAGAGTCACAAAGAGTTGCACATAACTGAGTGACTAAACAGTTCCCTTTCACAGTTTCATACACCTCCTTCCCTAAGTCTTTGGTTGAGGTCTGCTGAGGGTGGGTTTGGAGGCATGGTCCTCCAGCCTTCCTGGCTTGCTGAATTTTGCAGGTAGAGCCGGTTCTGGGCAACAAGCAGTTCATAGGCAGATGGAGTGCACTCTAACATAAAGTGCTAAGGCAAGATGGGAAGTGTTCCATCCCTGTTCCCATTTTTCAGTGTGGGCAATATTAGGACATGAACCTCAGAATGTTTGACTCCAAAGTGCATGCTTTTAATGACTTACTTTTATACACCTGTGTCAAATAAATGACTAAAGAGGAAAAGCAAAGCCCAAACAAAATGAAGACATGAAGATAGTCACAAAGGATTTCTCTTCAGAGCTAAGACAGAGTCTGATGAAGCTTCTCTGTCTGCAGCTAGAATGTTCATGCTTTCTGCGCTCTGCGTCTCTCCCCTCGGGGGTAGCTACAGTGCCCTGTCAACTTTCTTCCTTCCTTCTTCCCTTAGTAAGGAGACCCCTCCACTTTGGGTCTCTGTTTTCTTTCCTAAGATATGATAATATACTGATTTGGATACAGTCAAGTCTTGACCTGTTCTGAGAGTCATGCTGTTTCTATGGTGATCACCCATCTATCACCTCTGCGCTGCTATGCATTGATTTTCTTGGTCCAAAGCTCAGATCGCTGAGGGCAGAACATACAGTTTCCAGAAAGCCCTGTATCCTGCTTATACGTTTCTTCTTTATTCTGTTCTTCCTCTCATACGCATCATCTCACTCCATGTAGGTTCCAAAATTAGCTTGCAGCTTTATTTGGAGGTAACAGCTCACCCCTCGTAATGCAACAGCTTTGTTTAGAAAAGAGTCATTTGTTAATTCAGTTCTTGTCAATCAAATCCTTTTATTAAAAAATAATCAACTTTTACAGGTGATAATCTCAACCATACCATTAGCCAGTGATTGTATACTTTCTGTGCTTCTGCTTGTAAGTGAAAATATCCTCACCTTCAATTCAACAAATATTGGTGGCATACCTACTGTGTGCCAACCCCCATGTTATTGATTAAAAGATGAATAAAACCTGCTCCCTGTTCTTAAAGTCTAGGAGGAGAGACAGACGTGAAACTGCAGCTTGAGTGCAACGTAGTATGTCGTATTGTAGAGTAAAGCATAAAGTGGTATAAAAAAGCAAGTACAGGACAAAATAGATAGCCCACACGAAGGGCAGGGAAGTCTGAGAGATTATGCAGGGGACATAGTATTTGTGGCATTTGGGTTGGAAAAACAACCCATGCACACATTTTAAAATGTAAGTATGTGTATTACTTTCAGGTAACTGCAAAAGGTTTCATTTGATCCAAAAGAAGTTTGAAAGACAGATGTCTTAGCCATTCACCTTTTGCTCTTTCCCCTAATGTATCAGGTTAGCTCCGCACCTGCAGGGGTGAGGGCCACCTCTTGGACTGCCTTTGTCACTTGGGCTAATTCCTCACTGAGAGCCTGGGGGGTGGTTACATGTGGGCTCTTCCCTCCCCCAAGGAGTCTGAACTTTATTCTGTAAGCCAGTGACATTTCAAACTGTGCTCCATAGACTACTTGGATTAGAGGAGGGGGGGATGAAGCAGAGAGCAGGGTGGGGAGTGGGGGGTGGCGACAGGTTCTGTTTGGGGTTTTCACCTCTACTTCTGAAGCAGCCCTGCTCATTGCCATTTTCATGTGACACTTATGAGACAGAATGTGGTCAACAGAGTATAGGAAGGAAGGAGGGAGGGAAAGAGGGAAGGAGGGAGGGAAGGAGAGGGAAGATATTTTGCTAATTGGGAGGGATAGGATTTGATCGGTTTTACCTAAGGGAATGAAATTCATATTTGTGATTTAGTAAGAACCTTTTGTCATAAAGGTAGGAAATGAAGTGCAGGGCGTAAAACTAAGGAAGGAAGATCAAAGAGGAGGCTACTGAAATACCCCAGGTAACAGGTGACAGATCCGATCCAGAAGAGAGTTTGTGGTTATGGAGAAGGAGGGTTAGAACCCAGATCCAGTTACGGCATATAATCAGCAGGACTTAATGAGGTCCTGGATTCTGGGAAAATAATAACATGTCCTCATAGGATTATTAGAAAGAGCAAATACTATGAAATGTGTTTTAAACTACATAGCAGATTGCAGTTGTTAATTATGATGGTTATTTTGACTTGATCATAGCTGTCTTTATTCCTAGTCAGTATTCTTTCCATAAGTTGCTCCCAGGATTCATTGTAAATTGAACTTTCAACTAATTGGATTTGCTGAAAGCAATAAAGAGTGTCATTTGGCTACTTCCTCTCTAGAGAATGTTGGTATTCAAATCTCCAGGTCATTATTTAAAATCCTCAGTTCCAACATGGGAAATGTAAAATTGGATCTCCTGTTAATCTCTAATGAAGGCCTCCAGGATGAGCAAATATTTGAACTTGAGAAAGAGGATCTTTTATGCAACCTCCAAAAAGTCACTGACCAAACTATCCATCAGCAGTAGATATTTGATATGATACAAATATCATATATGTGTGTGTATACATATACATGTGTGTGTGCACGTGTGTATACATACATACACACATATGTATCGTGCTGCTGCTGCTGCTAAGTCGCTTCAGTCGTGTCTGACTCTGTGCAGCCCCATAGACGGCAGCCCACCAGGCTCTGCTGTCCCTGGGATTCTCCAGGCAAGAACACTGGAGTGGGTTGCCATTTCCTTCTCCAATGCGTGAAAGTGAAAAGTGAAAGCGAAGTTGCTCAGTTGTGTCCAACTCTTCGCGACCCCATGGACTGCAGCCTTCCAGGCTCCTCCGTCCATGGGATTTTCCAGGCAAGAGGACTGGAGTGGGGTGCCATTGCCTTCTCCTCATATGTATTGTAAGCATATTTATTTTCAGATCATGCAGAGGGAGCATAAGATGACAGAGAATGCCACATTTATGAATTCTGTTTTGAAATCCCTTCTTACATAGGTTCTCTGAGCCTTTATTTTCTCATTTATGAAACAAGGAAGGGCAACCACATTCCCTTCACTGGGCCATTGTTATCATTAAATAATAAGTGCTGTGCTTAGTCACTCAGTTGTGTCGGACTCTCTGCAGACCCCATGGACTGTAGGCCACCAGGCTCCTCTGTCCAAGGGGAATCTCCAGGCAAGAATACTGGAGTGGGTTGTCATGGCCTCCTCCAGGGGATCTTCCCAACCCAGGGGTCAAACCCAGGTCTCCTACATTGCAGTGGATTCTTTACCATCTGAGCTGCCAGGGAACCCCATTAAGAAATATAATCTGTATTAAAAGGTGAACACAGAACTGAAATTTAATAAATGTAAGTTATTATGCTGGGAAAGGATATTGAGGCCAGGACGACAAATGAGAGATGAGGCATGGGGGCAATTGTACTGACTATCATTTTTTTTTTCTTTTTCTAAGAATGCATTTAATTAGTACTGCTTAGCTTCTCTGACTCTCAGCCTCCTCATTTGTAAAACAGAGACAATAATAACTTGCTGATGTACCTATATTTTATGATGTGCTTGTAGATGACAGGTATAATTTTTATGGATGTAGATAGAGGTGAAGTCTAGATACAGACATAAATATGGCTAAGTGGCTGGAACAGCACCTTGTATATAGTGGCTACTAAATGTATCTTAGTTTTTTTTTCTCTCCTTCTTTCTTCCTCATCTTCTGTCTCACATTTTCAGGTCTAAATCTCCAGATCCTGGATTACTTTTTGCTCTGTATTATGATGATCTGAGTTGATCTAACCACCTGTTTCTACACTTGATCAATCAGGCTCTAAAATCCTTGGAAATAGGACCATCATCTGGTTTATATATTCCCTTGGCAGTGTCCACCACATGTCTGGTGTAGAAAAGAACATGTATGTTATTTGTCTTAAGTAAGTGGAGAGAAAGTTCACTTCATATTTAGCAAATGAAGGAAGTGAGCAAGACAGTTATGAAGAAGGTTGTGAAAACAATTTCTTGAGCTGAGTGTAAGAAGCATGAGTAACATCAGTGTTAATAATGACCATGAGATATTGGGTAAAGGAAATGAAAAACATATGCATCAGCTACTATATTTCAGATTTTTCTCCCAGTCATGATGCAAACAAGCAACTAGTTGGCAATAACTGGGCGATAACTGGACAACTAGTCAACTTTATGACCTATGCCATGATGTTTTCTTTTCCTTCTAATGTTAGCCTTACTGCCGCACTAGTCCAAACAGTTTTGCACAACTCCCTTCAAATTTGCCGTGTGTATGTCATATGTGCCACTTAGAATGCACAGATAGTGGTAATACAGTAGAAAAGGGCTCCATGATTCTACTAACCCATAATCTAACTTCTATGGTGGTTTTCTTTTGCTTAGATTATGGTCTTCTAAACATGTGATGGGTATGAAGCATTTCAGAAAACAGTCATTTAAATAAGAACATGTGTATCTTTGAGAATACAGTTCAGTCTAGATCCAAGACTCAGGAATGGAATCATTTAGTGCCTCTCACCTTAAACTTGACTTCAAAGAGGGAATATTTACAGATCTGTAAGGCTTAGGGAGTGAAGGGCTTTGGGAAATCATCTGGAGATAATTCAGAGGCTCTGAATGTAGACTCCCATTTCTCTCCCTTCTTGCAACTTCCCTGTCCAACATGCCACTCCCTCCCAGAAGCATAAGAATATTTTTTGCTTTTTCTCTCCAAATAGCCTTGATTTTCTTAGAAGTACTAGGAGAGCAGGAAATATTCTTGGCTTCAGCATAGTGTGTAGTACATGTTCATGGTCAAGCAGTAACTAATAATTATAATAATGAATAATATGTACTTGATATATTCCAGGTTCTATACTATGGACTTACACATTATTCAGTTTTTGTAATTGCCAGTGATTTAGGTACTTTATCATCCCTATTTTATAGATGAAGAAATTGTGGCTTAGTAAAGTGAAGGAACCTGCCCAACGATAACACCTAGCCAATGATCGGCCTTGGATTTGAACACAGGCACTTTGACATCAGAAAAAATGTCATTACTTCTTGAATATATTCACGTTGCTATAGAATTCATCATTTCACCCGCTTGTTATTGAGATTTACAGCAGGGTCAGGCTCAGGCTGGGCAAAGGGAGTATCAGCATTAAGAATAAACACTCTCTATTGCTGTAGCCATGTGTTCCATGAAACAAACTCACTCAGGACAATGCAGATAGTGGAATGCAGTTTATTGCACCAGCAGGCCCAAGGTAGAGTCTCCTCTTAGCCAAGGACCCTGACCAGTTTTTGTGAAAACCTTACGCACCCTAAGTGTACATGCCCAAACCCACCTCCCCAAATTGCCTGAAACTAGTCTGAACAAAGGAAAAGAAAGATACAATCAAAGTTAACCTGTGATTCATATGCCTTAGGCCTAGGTAGTTAGCAGCGGGCAATTATCAATAGGCCTGTGGTCACATCCCGATAAGCATAATACCTGGCGTGCTGCGATTCTTGGGGTCGCAAAGAGTCGGACACGACTGAGCGACTGAGCTGAACTGAACTGAATTGATTCAGTTACACAGATAATTAGGGTATTCTTTTAGGCGAAGGAGAGTCTAGGTACGAGCCCTGGTGCTTTTCCTTCTGGGGGTCTGGTTTTCCACTTGGTATGTCGTTTCCATTGATACTGGGCATATAGCTCAAAGTTCTCAGTCCGGCCCAAGATAGAGTCCTGCTTTCATGGAGCCTGTTCTGTCTGTTTCCTTCTTCACTATCAACAAAATCCTCTAAATCCTAGAGTCTCAGAACTCCATGAGTGGTGTTCCTTCATTCCTTCAGGATCCCTCAACATATACTGAATATCTGCCATTTTCAAGGCCCTGAGCGAGGAGAATAAAGATGAAAGGACAGAATTCCTGTCTCAATGAGCTCTCAAGCTAGCGCACTGAAGGCAATTACAAGGCATTCAGGAAACCACTCTGACCCCATGCCCACTTCCACCCGACTCCATGGAACATTGTGGAGCTTGTCCTTCTAGAGTTACATGTATTGTCAGAAATTCCTCAACATAGAGCTCCAGTCAGATAACACCAATTAACTGGATTTAGGACTTGAAATGAAACCTATTTCTAACCCTCACTTAGCGCAAAAGCAGACCTCAAGGTACACGTGAACTAGAAGGCAAGCTTGCGGGCATCATGGAGTTCTTGGGTGGGTCCTGAAAGATTCCCCAGTCCAACCCTCTCACTTTTCCATGAAGGAATGAAAGCCCAGACAAAGGCAGTGAATAAGACAGGATCAGGCCAAGAACTGAGATCTCCCAAGCCCTTTCCACCAGACCACAGTGTGTTCCCTCTGTCTGCCCTGCCTTTAACCATGAAGGAGAGGCAACCAGGCCGAGGATTTTCCTATGGAGCAAAAAAACAAAAAGAGCCTTACACTGACATTTGCAAGTATCTGCAAAACCTTCTCAATGAAGAGCTCAATTGACCTGGGTGAGGAGACACCAAGTGGTGCTTCCTAGAGGCTGGGGCTGATCTTTTGATTTGTACGGCGTTTCTTTCAACTTATCCCTTTAATTAACATGGAAAAAAATGACATCTCTGTCAGCTCATGCCAAGTCTCCCCCACATTTAGCTTGGCATGCTGAGATGTGAACTTGAGGTATCTGTGAGCAAAAGTTCAGAAAGCTAAAATAGGAAGCATCAACAGGTGGAACTGCTATGTGTGCACTTACCAGGATCAATTTTCCACTTAGACAGCTTTTGCCCAGTTGTGCTAACTACTAACCAATCTATACTTCCTAATGGATTAAAGCAGAAAGGTCAGGCATCATAAAATCATCCATTTCCCATTCATTAATATTCGAATGTGGGTTCCTGATCCTGCCCTGGGCTACATAACAAGAGGGCTTCTTATAACCAGGTTACAAGAAGACCAACAGCCCACACCATATAGAAACGTGGTTTGTGTGCAGTTTTCTGAATGAATGATTGAGTGAATGAATTAAACAGTACATGAATAAGCGAATTAAACGCCAGGCTTCCCAGGTGGCACAGTGGTAAAGAATTGACCTGCTCATGCAGGAGATGCAAGAGTCACGAGTTTGATTCCTGGATTGGGAAGATGCCCTGGAGGCATTGCAGGCAGATTCTTTATCACCTGAGCCACCACGGAAACCAGGAAATGGCTAGACTCCAGTATTCTTGCCTGAAGAATTCCATGGACAGAGGAGCCTGGTGGGCTACCGTCTACGGGGTTGCAAAGAATCAGACATGGCAGAGTGATTGATCACAGACGTGATAGTTGATCATTTATATGAGAAATTATGTCAAGGGCTGGGACTAAGGTGAGTGTCTCACTCACCAGGAGCCAAATTTATTCAGTAATCTTGGTACGTATATTTTATGAAATGTTTTAAAATTAATGTGTTCATGATTAAATATCAGAATTTTACATCAAAATCAGTTGAGCTATGTTTATAATGGAGAGAGAGATTTACATTTATTTAGAGGTAAGAGGACTGTGAGTAAGACAGGAAAACCCAGGCTAAAACCTTGCCTCTGGAAATCATTAGCTGTGTAGCTTTGGGGATTTTCATTACCAATGGCCTCAGTTTCCTCATTATTTAAATGGAGATAATAGCTCCCATTCATGTAATTGCTGTAAGGATTAAATACACAAAGGACACAACTCCCAGATTATTTATTTCATTTATTTAGTCACCTTTTTCAAAAGCCTTCTTTTTCTCAAGCATATGTGCATGTTACAAAAATTAGGAAAAAATGAGAAAACAGAGGATGGAATAATATGAATTGAGTTCCAGATGCTGGGTCAGACACTTTATTAAGCGTTTGTATGTTTGGATGGAGACTGAACAGAAAGAGCTTTCTTCAATGGGAGAGATGTCCTCTGGGCCCAAACTGAGTGTATCAGGGATGTGTTCTAGGGCTGGAAGTACCATCTTTTCAACAGCTACTCCATGACACGCATTTTCTCTCTATAATCTATTTGAACTATTATACTCACTGTGTGTGTGTGTGTGTGTGTGTGTGTGTGTGTGTGTGTGTGTGTGTGTGTATGCAGGTACCATATATCCATGCTACAACTGAGTAAGCTAAATTTCAAAAGTGTAGGTAAATTTTCTGAGATCATATAGCTCGTCAGGAGATTCTACATGGCCCGTGTTTTCTATCACACTTTCTCAAGATACGGGAGGTGGAAACCTCATAGGCGAGACACTCCCACACAAAAAGTAGAGTTTTATGGACATGCTCCATAGGGAAAGATTTAAAGAATAAATGAATGGTTCCAAGAAATCTAATCTCTTTAATCTATCTGCATAAACCCACACAATATGTGGTGTTCATTAAGTACCACCATTAAATTAAAAATGCGTTGGGACACCAATAAAACCAGTGTTTTAATTGGGGGAAATTAAGAAACAAGTGTGGAAGTGAGCAAACTGCACAGAGACACAAACTTTGAAGGAACTAAAATAAAAATAAGTGGTCCAGTGGCTGAGACTCCGCCTGCCTATGCAGCAGACATGGGTTCAATCCCTGGTCCAGGAAGATTCCACGTGTGTCTGAGAAACTAAGTCCATGTCCCATAACTACTGAATCTGTGCTCTAAGCCCCATGTGCAGCAACTATTGAAACCTGTGTGCCCCAAAGCCTGTCCTCTGCAACAAGAGGAGGCTTTACAATGAGAAATCCATGCACTACAACTTGGGAGTAGCTGCCATGACTAGAGAAAGCCTGTGTGCAGCAACAGGGACCCAGTGCAACCAAAATGAATAAATAAATAACATTTTTTTAAAAAAATAGGTGAATAATAACTCATTCACAGAGTGAGAAGAATCATATGTAATTTACAGGGTATTGCAAAGGTTAATGAAATAGTGTATAGTGGAGCCTGACCTACAGCAAAGTAACACCTACAGCTGCTGTTGTTAATATTTATATTTGGAATCAAGCTAAACTGCATTTGAATTCTGTATGAATCCTGTAAGTATCACCTTAAATAAGACAGCCTTGATGCAGGCTAGGATTTTTTAATCTATAAAATGGGAACTATAGGCCAATATCTCAATTGTTTAAAGATTAAATAGCATAGGAGGTCTATAGCCACCAGCTGAATACCGAATACATTCTAGATATTTGGGAACTGGTGGTGGTAGCTGTTGTCGTCAAAACAGGGAAAGAAAACTGTTGTTTCAAATAAAACTGACAGCAGCTGTTTTTGCCTTCCAAAACAACATGGCAGCATGCGTCAAATCAGTGGGAAAATAAATATCAAAGCTGTTCCAGTTTGCTTCTAGAAAACGGTTGAGGAAGAGGAAGAAGCCCCAATTTTAAACCTTCTGATATGTCTCATGAGTGGGTGATGGGAAGGCTCAGGGACAAATGGACCTTTCTGTAGGCAGATATGTTAATACATTTTGAATATGCAAAGGAAGGCAGGTGGTAGAAGATTTCTATTCTGATTCTACACAATTTTAGAGCTTACAAGATCGCAGCCATCACCTGGGGGCATGTCACTGTACGCTAGACATCTGCATCTTCCTGAACATCTGGATGACTGGCTGCATTTTTTTTCCCACTTTTACCCAAACATTTGGGATCAATATCAGAAAATAGGGGGCAGAATAATGACTTCAGGGAAGCTGTCAGATTGAATGTCTATAATTGAAGCTTGAAAAAGTAACACCCGGGGTGTGTTATGTGACAGAAGAGCTGAGAGAAGTAAATTGCCTGTGAGCCAATAAGGAGGGCAGGTGTGATTGTGATTATCAGTGATTTTAGTTCCCCTAATTGTTGTCAGGAAACCTGTGACACATCAGAGCCAGGAGGAGGGAATGACTGACGTCTAAATGATGAGTTCCCGGAGCCATGTGTCAAAGAGACCCCACTAGGGATAATGCATTTCTGGATCTAGTGATACCTTATATCTGAGATGTAAGGGAATAAGCCACAGTTGAGTCATTTGACCTCATGTCCAGGATTGAACATAAATTAGTGTTATCTGGAATTCAAGATCAGTTACTGGTGAGACAGACATGCTTGATAAATAAGGCAACAAAGTCATCCGGAATTACATGCAAACTCTTCTCAACATCTCATAAAAAATTAAGAATCAACAAGGCTGACTGCAGCCAAGTTGTGAACAGGCAGCAAGGCTTGAAGAGAACTTTGGCTCACACAACCACAGACTTAGTGCAGCAAAGGACTACAGCCACAAGCAAGCAAACTGCGGGATGAGTTACTTTTTCAGGGGATGGGTCTTTTTCTGGTATGCTTACTGTTAAGAGAATAGTTGTATACAAATCCCTTGGGGCATTTCTCTAATTAGGCACAGCCCCCACCACTCCTTCCGGCATTAAATGGGGTGCCTTTGCACATTTATTTTTACATTACCAGGGACTTCTCTGGTAGTCCAATAGTTAAAGAATTGCCTTGCAATGCAAGGGAAGCTGGTTCAATCCCTGGGTGTGGAACTAAGATCCCACATGCCACAGAGCAACTAAATCGATGCTGCAACTATTGAGCCTGTGAGCTTTGGAGCCGGAGCACCACATCGAGAGAGAGTCCTTACATCTTAATGAAAGACCCACCTGGTGCAAGGAAGATTCTGAGTGCCACAACTAAGACCCAAGGCAGCCAGAGTAATTAATTAATTAACTAAAAATTTACCAGATCACTCCAAGGATTTGAGTTTGCAGTCCTTGAGACTTACTCCTCCTTTGTTTTTGCAGATAAGGAGTCTGAAAGCTCAGAAAAAGTGTGATGTTAGCATCTATTTCAGGTCAGTCATATAACCAGCATGAGGCTAGATGACTCAATAAAGTGTTTGTTCAAATACTTACTGAACATGTATTGCATAGAGTTGCCCCTCCCTAAGTCCAGACTACGGAAGACGGACATCATAGTTACCTTTCTCCAATTTGCAAATACCAATTAAATTTCAAAATATTCTGGGTTTGGACCCCAAACATCTACTTCTAAGTCCAGACTATATAAGATGGACATCATAGTTGTATTTCTTGAATTTACAATCTAACAAGGGAAAAAACTAAAATAGTACATTGAACCCAGTCTGTGTTCCCTGATAATTATCTCCCTGAACGTAATTATCTCCCTGAATATTTGGGAATTCAGAAAATGAAAAATGACTGTACATTCTTATTGTTGTTTTATCATTTCTGTTACCTGTCTTCGAGCCCCTGACTGTTGCAGCAGGAGCTGGAAATGGCTTTTACTGGAATGAAGTTCAAGTGGCAACAAACACTCAAATCTCTGAACAGAGTTGTCAGGGATAACCACATGTGGCCTCCCTGGAAGACCAGGAAATATGGTATTACAGGAAGAATTCTATTTTTTACCCACAGTTCACACATAAATAGATTGTAACTCAGGAAGCACACTCTCTGGCTGCTTGTGAGGTGTGATAATACCACGAAAAATCCTAGCCAGGCATTTTCTGTATGTTTTATGTGTAAGATTGTTTTATCACAGCAACCTCATGGTGTGGGTCTATTATTATTTTTATTTGACAGCTATGGAAACTGAGGCACTAAAGGTAAACATTCTCAAGTCCACACAGATGAGTCAGCATTTAAATCCATATATACGAGTGTCCATAACCTTTTCATTACTCGACTCCAAAGCCTCTTCAGTTTTGCTGGCTAGAAGAAATTATTCCTTTGGGAAAAGGTAGAAATCACAAGACCATTGCTTTGCTTTTGTACTATAAATTCTAGGACTGTACCCTACTGGCCGGGACAAAAGAATCAGAGTCTGGTGAATGCTACCAGTATTTCATTTCACTGGAGCATGGCTAGAGGCAAAAGCCAGGAAGATTTGCACCTCAGTTAGTGTGGTACTTTTTGCTCTGTTCTCATTTGTTTTATAGTGATCACAGCCTCTGATTATACGTGAGAATATTGAAAGTGTGAGAGGGAAGAGGACCCAAGATACTCCAGAAAGAAGAGACCTTGAGATGAATGGACAGTTACTGATCTTGGTTTGCTACAACCCTGGGGCTGTTTTCTGAGAGGAAGATAGCTTGAGGATGATGGAGAGACCTCAGGTGGCTTTAGGCAGGTGGGATGCTCAGTTTCATGAACCAAGATGATGACAGTCACTCATTTTATTTCCCCTATGATGAGCCATTGTTGGTCTTCTAGGTAGAGTTAACTGAAGGATAACATGTAACCTAAAACTTGCAGGTTGAGTTTTTTGTTTTTTTCTAACAGTTTAGAGCATGCTTTTCCCCACACATTCACATTTATCAAATATTTGAGTATTATACACAACTTGCTTCTTTTACTTAGCAATTTTTTGTCAGTACTTCTTTTTTTAACTACTGCAGATATCACATTTTATAAACATATTAGTTATTTCTTATTAATCAATATGTGGGCTGTTTCTAAATTTAAAAAAATGTAACAAATACTCTTGGACCCATCTTTTTGTTCAGGTTTAACTTCTAGAAGTGGAAGTTCTGGGTCAAAATCCAGAATATCTTGAATTTTAATTGATATTTGCAGGTTAAGTTTTATTCTAAAGTCTTACTGAGAACAACAGTCCAGAATGCAGCCTCTCAGATAGCTCTGAGGAATTGCTCCAAAGAGCTAAAGGAGGAGCCAGGATATATAGTATTTTTTTTTAATTTGCTGAAAAAAAAAACATACAGTTGAACATCAAATATTACTCTCATCTTAAAGAAACAGATATCTCAGGTTAATGACTTTAGGGCCTCTTTCTATGTATGGGAAGATACAAGAGACTAGGCTCACTGAAATTACTGCCTAGATGGGCATCTTAACTATCTTGGGTTATGATCCAAAGCACAGAATCATCAAAGCAATAATCATTGCTTTACTCTTTCCAAAGTTCCCTCCAAGGAACTTCCCTTGTGGCTCAGCTGGTAAAGAATCTGCCTACAATGCAGGAGACCTGAGTTCAATCCCTGGGTGGGGAAGATCCCCTGGAGAAGGGAAAGACTACCCACTCTAGCATTCTGGCCTGGAGAATTCCATGAACTGTATAGCTCACAGGGTCACAAAGAGTCGGACATGACTGAGTGACTTTCACTACTAAGTTCCCCCCAAGGTACACCATGGTGGAGCCTGGGGTGGCTGCAGTGGTTGCTGACTTAATCCTTGTAGAACTGGAATAACTGGCAATGTTCCTTGTTTACTGGAATGGCAGGCAATGTTACTTTACCACGGTAGAATAATCTTCTCCAAGATTCTAGCAAAAGGATGTTCGTCACTCTTGGATTCAGGTGGTAGTATGATCTTTATCTTTTTTCCTAGACTTCATAACTGCTTTATTGGTGTGATAGTAATTAATGCTTTTTTTGTCAAATAGTTTTGAGGTCCCCCTTTCCAGGGTGTATCGTAGGCTTGAATTTTCTGTCTTCCTTGTAGTTGAGTGATTACAACCCTGGACAATGTGTTGTGAGCTGGACAGTGTGCTGTGAGCTACACTGCTTTTTCAGAGCTCTAACTTTTCTCTGATTAACTGGTCAGCGACTTTCAAAGAGGCAGCTTCTCCATTGACTTAAGTGCCCAAGAGACTGTGAAAAGTCAAAGTGTTAATGGTTCAGTTGTGTCTGACTCTTTGGATCCCCTAGACTATAACCTGCCAGGCTCCTTTGTCCATGGAGTTCTCTAGGCAAGAATTCTGGAGTGGGCCATCATTTCCAACTCCAGGGGCTCTTCTTGACACAAGGAGTGAACCTGGGTCTTCTACATTACAGGCAGATTTCTTTACCATCTGAGCCACCAGGGAAGCCCACCCAAAAGACTAATTAATGCCAAATTTTTTTAAAATGCACAATGTGAGAGTCATGAGTTAAGTTTATTTTGGGCAAAATGAGGTGACAGTATCCACGAGACAGCACCCAGGTAGCTCTGAGAAACTGCTCCAAAGATTTAATGGGGAAGGTCGGTATATTTGTGATTTTGGTGAAGGGGAATACATGCAATCAAGCAATTTTTTTTTTTTTTTTTTTGCAGAATCTTTCTTGTAGTCACCAGGAACAATTGTCACCCTGAAGGATTTCAGTGCTTTTTATATATGGGGAGATACAAGAATTGGGCTCATAAAGTTGACTCCTGAAATAGCTGACTATCTGAGAATCTGTTCTGTCAGTTTTTCCCAGAGCACAGAGCACCTCATTTCTGCTCTCTTACCCTGAACTCGTTTCAGGGTGCATTGAAAGTCAGCAGCTGCAAAAGTACATGATTTAATGCTCACAGAGGTAGATGGCAAGTGCCCATGGCAAGCACCAATTTGTAGTTGACATCAGAATCAGCAAAGCCCATCCCACTGACAATCTGCCACAGTGGACTTGTAGGATGGATATTATTCTCTTTTCTTTAAAACCACTGAGAGTTAGGGGTTGTTTATTACTGTAACATAACCTGACCTATCCTTACCAATAATACTGAAAGATTAGGAGAGGCTGCAAGAGGTAATACCAGCAAGGAGCCATTTTACACTAGACTTTCCTAAAGGGATCTCAAAGACAATATGCTATTTTCAAATAGATAAAATAACATCCCTCTGTTTTGAGATGACACCTTTATTATATTCCATTATTGAGTGTTACCAGCTCTTTGACATTCAACCCACAAAAGATGGTGAAAATTAAGCTCAAATTTCCTAGGAAAATATATAAATGCATGTAATAAGGATTTAAAAAAGGAACTCAATGAAAGCACAGATTTATGGTGGTCAGAAAACATGAGCATAGAATTACAGTTATGTCACATAACGTAGAATTTTTAATGGCTTCCCTTCACATTCAGGACCAAGCTAATTCCTTAGCTTGAACAAAATGTCTCTCCATGACAGGACTTCACAT
Organism: Ovis aries; assembly: GCF_016772045.2. Taxonomy (NCBI): domain Eukaryota; kingdom Metazoa; phylum Chordata; class Mammalia; order Artiodactyla; family Bovidae; genus Ovis; species Ovis aries. The sequence goes on from NC_056074.1 coordinate 13,466,875, forward strand.
CTATTTCTCCAGCTTCTTCCTGCATAACCAGGTGTGAAGAGCGCTATCTCCTAGATGAAAAGTGCAGACTCCAGAGACCCTGTGAGCATTCGAATGGCTATGGGAGAACTGAATGCTTCAGAGAAAAATTTGCTAGTTTATGGATAAGATATTATGTTTAATGTTTGCTATTAGTCTGGAATGTAAATTTATAGGAAACATATACTATATTCTAGCATACCTTTTATCTTGTTAGAATCCTGGCGTGCTGCAATCCATGGGGTCGCAAAGAGTTGGACACAACTTGGCAACTGAGCAAAAACGCCAATTTTTAAAGTGTCGTAGATTTATATATTTAATATATATTTAATAGGAGAATGCTGAGATATACTTAAATTTTAAAATTATAAATGTATTGGTGATGTGAAACTCCTTGCTAGTCTCAGATCTGCATATTCAGTAACACAAAATGGATAATGTTGTTACCCATCACTGAATAAAATATACTAGAAGGTAAAACAAAACAAAACACCAAAAGGAACACTATCTCCCAGTCTTGACACACGCTACTGCTTCTCCCTGGAACATATTTCTGTTCTTTCAGCTTGCCACTCACCACTCCTTCAGCTTTAATCATGGATATAATCACCTTCAGAAAACTCTCTCTCCCCATTTATGGGAGGTCAGGAGTCCCCAAGCATCCCGCATTATCCTCTAGATGAGTGTCTCCCACACTGTGTTGAAATTATCTGTATATTGGTTTGCTATCATTACTATCCCATGGGCTCCATCAACATAGTAACTGTTGTATTCATTGTCTATCTCCACCACCCAAACGGTATTTGGCTCACAGTATGAGCTCAATAAGTATTCCCTGAAGTAATATATGTAATTAGATATAGTAAATAAATTTACCAGCCCACAGGCTATAACCAAAGTCACCAAGTCATTCTATGAGCAACAAATGAATGAATGTATGAATGGTCAAACAAGCATCTGATTCTATCAATCCTTAATTTAAATTAGGCATTTCCTCTTGATAAGAGTATGAAAGAATGTGTGATCCTATTTATTGCTAAATATGTCGTGCTATAAAGAGACAAGAATCAGTGAGTTTTAGGAAGTGTGAATCTTGCAAACACATTAATGGTAATTTTGATAGGAGATCATAAAAGACAGTAAATACCAGGGTATAAAGATAACTTTCTAAGAAAGAACTTTAGTGTATGCCTACTTGTGCAAATTTTGATGACATAAAAATGAAGTGAAGGCAAATCCTTGTACTCAATGAGGGCACAGTCCAGTGAGAAAGAAATGGGGCACACACAAAAATTCTCATAAAGAAAGAACGGGTAAATGAGAAGTTAGAAGCACAAAACAGAGTGCTAATTATGATTATACGGTGGAAGTGAGAAATAGATTTAAGGGACTAGATCTGATAGACAGAGTGCCTGATGAACTATGGACTGAGGTTCGTGACATTGTACAGGAGACAGGAATCAAGACCATCCCCGTGGGAAAGAAATGCAAAAAGGCAAAATGGCTGTCTGGGGAGGCCTTACAAATAGCTGTGAAAAGAAGAGAAGCGAAAAGCCAAGGAGAAAAGGAAAGATATAAGCATCTGAATGCAGAGTTCCAAAGAATAGCAAGAAGAGATAAGAAAGCCTTCTTCAGTGATCAGTGCAAAGAAATAGAGGAAAACAACAGAATGGGAAAGACTAGAGATCTCTTCAACAAAATTAGAGATACGAAAGGAACATTTCATGCAAAGGTGGGCTCTATAAAGGACAGAAATGGTATGGACCTAACAGAAGCAGAAGATATTAAGAAGAGGTGGCAAGAATACCCAGAAGAACTGTACAAAAAAGATCTTCATGACCAAGATAATCACGATGGTATGATCACTCACCTAGAGCCAGACATCCTGGAATGTGAAGTCAAGTGGGCCTTAGAAAGCATCACTAACGCTAGTGGAGGTGATGGAATTTCAGCTGAGCTTTTTCAAATCCTGAAAGATGATGCTGTGAAAGTGTTGCACTCAATATGCCAGCAAATTTGGAAAACTCAGCAGTGGCCACAGGACTGGAAAAGGTCAGTTTCCATTCCAATCCCAAAGAAAGGCAATGCCAAAGAATGCTCAAACTACTGCACAATTGCACTCATCTCACATGCTAGTAAAGTAATGCTCAAAATTCTCCAAGCCAGGTTTCAGCAATACATGAACCGTGAACTTCCAGATGTCCAAGCTGGTTTTAGAAAAGGCAGAGGAACCAGAGATCAAATTGCCAACATCCTCTGGATCATGGATAAAGCAAGAATGTTACAGAAAAACATCTATTTCTGCTTTATTGACTATGCCAAAGCCTTTGACTGTGTGGATCACAATAAACTGTGGAAAATTCTGAAAGAGATGGGCATGCCAGACCACCTGACCTGCCTCTTGAGAAATCTGTATGCAGGCCAGTAAGCAACAGTTAGAACTGGACATGGAACAACAGACTGGTTCCAAATAGGAAAAGGAGTACGTCAAGGCTATATATTGTCACCCTGCTTCTTTAACTTCTATGCAGAGTATATCATGAGAAACGCTGGGCTGGAAGAAGCACAAGCTGGAATCAAGATTGCCAGGAGAAATATCAATAACCTCAGGTATGCAGATGACACCACCCTTATGACAAAAAGTGAAGAGGAACTAAAGAGCCTCTTGATGAAAGTGAAAGAGGAGAGTGAAAAAGTTGGCTTAAAGCTCAATATTCAGAAAATGAAGATCATGGCATCCGGTCCCATCACTTCATGGGAAATAGATGGGGAAACAGTGGAAACAGTGTCAGACTTTATTTTTTTGGGCTCCAAAATCACTGCAGATGGTGACTGCAGCCATGAAATTAAAAGACACTTACTCCTTGGAAGAAAGTTATGACCAACCTAGATAGCGTATTGCAAAGCAGAGACATTATTTGGCAACAAAGGTCCTATTAGTCAAGGCTATGGTTTTTCCAGTGGTCATGTGTGGATACGAGAGTTGGACTATGAAGAAAGCTGAGCCCTGAAGAATTGATGCTTTTGAACTGTGGTATTGGAGAAGGCTCCTGAGAGTCCCTTGGACTGCAACGAGATCCAACCAGTCCATTCTAAAGGATATCAGCCCTGGGTGTTCTTTGGAAGGAATAATGCTAAAGCTGAAACTCCAGTACTTCGGCCACCTCATGTGAAGAGTTGACTCATTGGAAAAGACTCTGATGCTGGGAGGGATTGAGGGCAGGAGGAGAAGGGGACAACAGAGGACGAGATGGCTGGATGGCATCACTGACTCGATGGACGTGAGTTTGAGTGAACCCCAAGCGATGGTGATGGACAGGGAGGCCTGGTGTGCTGTGATTCATGGGATTGCACAGAGTAGGACATGACTGAGCGACTGAACTGAAGTGAACTGAATAGGAGTACAGAGTGCGAAAGAGGGAAGAAAACTTAAAATTGTCAATTAAATATTAACCATTTTACAGGCAAAATTTCATTTAGTCCTAAAAAAATGCCCATAGAGCCTTTTTTTTTTTTTCAGAGATGAATACTCTGAGGCTCAAATAGTTTTCACAAAAACTAAGGTCATATTGCTTGTCCCTAATAAACTTGAAATTGACATTCTGGTCAGCTAGACCTCACAGTCCTTGCTGTGTTAAACACCCCAGGGTTTCTCAAGGCACACCCAACAAACTGCAGAGTTTCCTGTAGGTGCTTGTAAAAATTTAAAATTGCTAGATTTATACCTCAGATCTAATGACTCAGAATTTCCGGAGCTTGAGTCTGGGAATCTGCATAAAAGCAAGTCCCACACATATGATCTTAAGTATGGTTGGGAGTAACTTTGACATTGCAACATATTTCTTCCTAATTGAAGGGAATCAAAAGGATAATAATTTAGCCCAGCAATATATATATACCTTATCTGGGAAGAAGAGAGACCAAGATTTTCTTAATCCTAACCACAAAGTATGGAGCTTCCCTGGTGGCTCAGTGATAAATCCACCAGACAATGAAGGAGATGCAGCTTCGATCCCTGGGTCGGGAAGATCCCCTGGAGAAGGATATGGCAACCCACTCCAGTATTATTGCCTGGAGAATTCCATGAACAGAGGAGCCTGGTGGGCTAAAGTTCATGGGGTCACAAAAGAGTCGAGCACCATTTAGAGACTAAACAACAACAACCACAACCACAGATTATAACCATTATCTTCATTAACTAGTAAAAGTCATAATAGTTACAGCAATAAGGATGAAGAAAAACAACTGCTTTGTGTTCCTGGAAATGCAGAGCCATGTCTTATTTGGCACAAAATCTTACTTATCTCTGACCCCTCAGATTAAAAAAGGTGAACCTTAAATAATGGGTACCCAATAAAAGTTGGTTGAATGAATGAATGAATTTACCAGGTGAATCCATTTCATCTGAAAGTACAAGCTAAAAAGACAGTGCCATGTTTTCTCGCAAACTGTGGTTCTCCAAAGAAAAATAAAAGCCAATCATGACAAATGCTACCACTTCAATCGGAATCACTACTAGAACTGGTGTGGGTTTCTGTTTGATAAGAAATGCACTTTACCTCTTTCCTGCTTCCAGCAATCCCTAACTTAGTAGTGATCTTTAATTAGGGGATGTCTTACGTTGAGTTCTCAGCAGTTATTCCAGATACTCTATGGGATTCTGCTGCACATAAGAAAATCCATAGAGTCTAGCTGTGAAGCTGCAAAATCCTTTAGCTTCTGGTCTGTGCATAGTAGAAGACACAAGCTGTGATCCTGAAAAAAAAAAATTGGAACATTAAAAAATGCTAAACTTTTACTGTCTTGTGATTCATAGTAGCCCAGTAATCTTCAGCAGGATATAACAATATAAGCCTGGAGAAGGAAATGACAACTCACTCCAGTACTCTTGCCTGGAAAATTCCATGGATGGAGGAGCATGGTAGGCTACAGTCCATGGGGTCGCAAAGAGTTGGACATTACTGAGCGAACAGCAACAACAATATAACCCATGGCTACCTAGACATCCTTACTCACATACCCTCCAGCATCTGGAGAGCATTATGTCCAAAGTTGAACTCATAAAATGTGCTTCTCCTGCTGTTTTCAATCTCTTTAAAATCTCCATCATCCATCAAACCACCACAGCCAGAAATCAGGGAGCTATATACTAACTTCTTTCACCATCACCTTCTAATTAGTGACCAAGTCCTACCATCCTCTCATCTAATTAGTGACCGAAACCTCTCTATTTGCATCTCCTAAATCTCTCCCATATCTATCCCATCTGCTTTCCCCCTCTTGCCTTTACCTTCATCCAAGCCACCGTTTTCTCTCCTGTTAGATTTCTAGTTTCCCTATTTTGAGTCTTGTCACCTTATAACTGATCTTTCACAGACTGTGTGAATTTTTTTGTCGACAGCTCAGATCTGACCGTGTATATCAATCCCCAGGTTTAAATCTACAGCTGAAATCCACGGTTTGGGTGATGTATAACACCTTTCGTGATAAATATATAGACTGTCTGGAGTCTCCCTGCCTTTGTACATATTTTCTGTCTCTGAAATGCTGTTTGTCCCCCTAAGTAGTCTCCAGTCATGCCTTAAAACCCACTCCAAGCATCACCACTGCATGAGGCTATTCTTGACCCTTCCTTCAGGCTCCCACATCAGTCAGTTGGTCCTGCTCTCTCCATCTCTTTATTTTATGTGTTTCTATGATGATGTTTACTGTGTTGTTCTGTGACTGCTTGCTTAGACACTTTACTCCCAAATACAACACGCATTTCTTTTAGGAAAGGCAGTGATTTCAATTTTGCCTCCTTCCTATTTCTTACAGTGTGTATCAATTGGAGCAAAGAAAGGCATTCTCCACAAATACTCAAGCAGTGGTCATTTGTAAGAGATGATGCCTTCTTTCTTATGCTTGGGTTCATGCACTGCTTTTCCTCTAAAAGACCCTTTCATGTCAAAATGCCTAAGGCTAAAGTTCAAGATTATCCAGAGCTTGGTCCCAGACTGAATTTTCAGTGTCTCAAGACCCGCACTCAGCACACAGCGAGACCTCAGTCAGAATGATTTCTGTGAGTCTATTTCCCATGATGCCCCTGAAGGAACCAATGAATATAAGCTTATGTAAACATCCACTTCCTGCCTCGGTGACCTCCCACCAGTGCACCAGACATCCAGCTAGCTACGATAAACCCCTCACACACTTGAGACCAACACTAATTCAAGTGTGATATTTAATTTAGTGGGGGATATTTGGCCTTAGAGATATTTGTCGTAAAAACATGCGCTGCAGTTATGATGTAGAGGATGGAGAAACCAACAGAACACACAGCTTAACTGCCATCACAAAAGATTATATACATCCAGAAACGTGTGAGCACTTGCTCTTGTATGTAAAATACAGAAGATGTCTCAACAATAAATCAATAGGTAAGGGAGGCCTAAGGACAAGGAAGTGCAAAGAAGTATTTTATTTTGGTATTTCCCTAAAATTTGCTTTTAAAAATACTTTAAAAGATTTTATGTCTACATCGATTTAAGTGTTTTGTCAAAATGTGTGCCAAGAATAAAAATGAATTTTTGATAGGGTTAGGCTTAGAATGCCATTTGAGATAGTAAAAAATGATGAACAACCTTAAAGTCTACAAATAGTGAATTTGATTTAAAAATTAAGTTGCCATCATGTGATGGAATACTATGTAGTTATTAGGAATGAGGGTGTAAAATAATACATGCAGAGTTGGGGAGCTGTTCATGAGTAATTTAGGAAAGCATGTATAATATAAACTGATTTTCAATTTTAGAAGTACATGCATTGTACGTATGTACATGAAAATACTAGAAAGATAAACATAAAATGCTAAAGACTGCTACTCTTCAGCTTGCAGATAACAGATAATTCTTATTTTCTCCTTTTTCATACCTGTATTTCCCATGTTTTCTACATTAGCACCCGTTGCTTTGTTTTTAGATACTCGTAGATTTCTGTAACAGCTGCATTTCAATTTCTTATCTCTATCTCTCCTTTCTCTTCCCTTCTATGGCCATGCTACTAAATAAGCCAAATTCTTTGAAAAACAATAAAATTTAGCCAAGAAATCAGTCATTTTGAAAATAACTGTGTTTCCAGAACGCCTGGCCATTTAGCAGAATCCATCTGTGCTTGGGCTATTTCAGTAGCTTTTCTTCAGATGGGCTTTGTGAGCCCCCTCCAGAGACTCCAATTTTTTATACAAAGGAATTAGAACTCCTAGTGTGGTATTCACAGTCTTTCATAGTCTGACCCACATGTAACACCCAGCTTCCAGAGCCCCAGCCTCAGTGATTCAGATCACTCATGCCCTCAGCACAGCACCGATGCTCAGCCTGCTTCAATCTACCCGGAACATTCTTCCTCCCTGTTCTCTGCTCTAGCTTGCTCATCCTCCAGGCATTGCTCAGCTGTCTTCTGCTCTGCCTCCTGTCCCTGTTCCAGTCTAAGCAGCATTCATTGCTGTTATCCTGTATGCTCCCCCACACTTTGGGTGCTGTGTTGGAACCACTTTATAAAGCTCCCGAGACCCTATGTTAAATACTCAAGAGCTTGTGAGCCAGTTTTCAAATTCAGTTCAGTTTAGTTCAGTCGCTCAGTCATGTCCGACTCTTTGCGACCCCATGAATCGCAGCACGCCAGGCCTCCCTGTCCATCACCAACTCCCGGAGTTCACTCAGACTCGCGTCCATCGAGTCCGTGATGCCATCCAGCCATCTCATCCTCGGTCATCCCCTTCTTCTCCTGCCCGCAATCCCTCCCAGCCTCAGAGTCTTTTCCAATGAGTCAACTCTTCACATGAGGTGGCCAAAGTACTGGAGTTTCAGCTTTAGCATCATTCCTTCCAAAGAAATCCCAGGGCTGATCTCCTTCAGAATGGACTGGTTGGACCTCCTTGCAGTCCAAGGGACTCTCAAGAGTCTTCTCCAACACCACAGTTCAAAAGCATCAATTCTCAGCCTTCTTCACAGTCCAACTCTCACATCCATACATGACCACTGGAAAAACCATAGCCTTGACTAGGTGGACCTTAGTGGGTAAAGTAATGTCTCTGCTTTTGAATATACTATCTAGGTTGGTCATGACTTTTCTTCCAAGGAGTAAGCATTTTCAAATTGGGAGCTTTTTAATTGGGACTGTGAAAATCAGCTATGGTAGAAATATTTACACTGTGGAAACTGGCAAATCAGGGCTTCCCCTTTCCCATGAGAGCCGGTTACCCACCACATCATGGCTGTACATATATGCCTTTATTAATGCACCTGTTTGTTCCCATCTGTGTTACAAAATCACTCTCAGTGTCTGAATTTTTCTACCTTTCAGAATCAAGAAAGATTGGTATATAACAGTTATCGAAAATAACCATTGAAATACAGTTGTTTTGACACGCATTTGCTAAATTGCATTTGGGATTAATCTGTGATCTTTTTTCCTTCTATACTGATATTCATGTTTCTCATTTCCAGAGCTAACAGGATTTAGCTAAATAGGATTCATTTTTATTAGCATTCTTAAATATTACAAAATAATTGACTTCTTCAGTGTGGCAGTGATGTTGATTAGAATAGAAAACTCATAAGTGTATCTTTATTATATATAGATGTGATTACCCTCATATCTTTACTTCCAATAGCTTTGCTTAATAAAAAATCTAAGGAGAGCTTCAGGAAGGCATAATATGATTTTAATATACTTAGCTTCAGAGAACCTCTGATGGTTAATTAAGAAACTTTCATCTTTGAAGTAAAATTAGAAAAAAAAAACTTATTAACTAGAGGATGCAGGGTCAGTAATAAGACAGCTTTCTTTTTGAACATTCCGTCTAATAAATCCTGAGAGACTTAAGACAATTATATGTTATCAAAAACACAGAGAAATAAGCACCAACAGGGGACGCCAAGTGGCTTTGGGCATTTCTTACAAAACAGTCTTAGGAAATGATCAATCCCTTCCTAATCAGAGTCATTTTATGAAATGACAAAAAAACATTATTTACAAAGCCACAGGAGTGAAAATTACGGTCTGAGGATTAGGAAGCCCAGTCTCTGAATTTGAAAAGCTGTCACATTTAGGCCCATTCCCTCCACTGAAAGTCAGTTCAAAGAGTACAGCATTCACCCATTCATTTGTCCATCAGTTTGCCCAACACAATCATCTTTTTGCCCGAGGCTGTAATATAGACGGAGCAGGCACTGAATTCAGACCCACCTGGGTTCTGTCATCAGGCCCACAGATTAGCTGCTGTAGAACCTGACCCAAGTTTACCCCTATGAACTTCTGTTTTCTCATCTGTAAACAGACATAAAGCTGACCTCCTCCTCAATTTGCTGTGAAAAGTAAAGAAGATACTATTTTCACGTAAATGGTAGATGCTCAGTGAGTATTATTTCTTTAATCCCCCCACCTCCTTTCTCTCCTAAGCAGGTTCCTTAGGAACATATGCTATGCTTTTAACACACTGCCTTCTCCTAGCTGTTTAGTCACTGAGTGGTGTTGGAGTCTTTTGAGCCCATGGACTGTAGCCTGGCAGGCTCCTCTGTCCGCGGGATTTTCCAGGCAAGAATACTGGAGTGGATTGCCATTTCCATCTCCATGCCTTCTCTCTGAGACATCTTTAATCTGCTTTATAAAACCTATCACAGAAACATGAAAATAACAGAAGGTAGTGTGCTGTAATGGAGGGAGAAAGGAATTGGAGAGAAGGAGAACTATATTCTAACTCTGGGTCTGCTTTTGATTTTTCATGTGGATCTGAGCAAATCCCTCAAACTATCTGACCCTGTCCACACAGTAAATATTTATTAAGTACCTATTCTTTGCCAGGCATTTAGCTGGACCCTTGAGATACAGAGATAAGTAACCCAAGGTCCCTGAGCTCAGAAACCACCATATAAGTAAAGAAGGCAAACACATAACAAAATGAATAAAATCTTTTAACCCCTCGTATAGTAAAGGTGCCTACCAAGTGACAAGGGGGTGAGGAGAATGGCCAGGTAGCTGACACTCATCTATGAAAGGGAAATAAGAACGTGGACACTCACCCAGCCTCTCTACAGAGCTTTTTTGAACAGGAAATAAAAATCTGTATGTTAGAGCAATTTATAACCCAGAAAGTGAAATGAATATACACATGTTTAAATAAAAATATGAGATTGTGTGGTATTTGCTCCCTGTGAGTAGGATAAAACAGTGTCTTGTAATTATTCTTTGTTGTGATGAGCACATAGTAGATGCTCAATAAATATACAGTGAACAAATATATACAAGAGTACAGAGATCCAGACACTCAGAAAAGTGAGAGTCAGTGGAGTGTTAGAACAGCTGGGGAGGGCTTCAAGGATTTGGTGAATCTAGAGAGAAGTTTAAGAATAAAGAGGACTTGGAGAGGTGTGGAGAATATTCTGTCAGCTGGAGAGTATTCTGAACACAGATTAGTATAATCATATTCTAATAGCAAATATGCTTCAGATATGAAACAAAGGCCAGGCTATGCCCATGCTTCAACTGCCACTTACGTGGTCCTCATGAAAACTTGGCAAATCCAAATTATTGCTGTTATTCTCCAGCTTACTGCAGAGAAGTTAACTAGCTCACTTTAGTCACATAAAAGTTGAGTGTTAGAATTTGAACCCAGGTCAGTTAGACTCAGTGCAGAAGAATGATCTGAGACTCAGTTCAGTTCAGTTCAGTTCAGTCGCTCAGTCATGTCTGATTCTTTGCGACCCCATGAATCGCAGCACGCCAGGCCTCCCTGTCCATCACCAACTCCCGGAGTTCACTCAGACTCACATCCATCGAGTAGGTGGTGCCATCCAGCCATCTCATTCTCTGTCGTCCCCTTCTCCTCCTGCCCCCAATCCCTCCCAGCATCAGAGTCTTTTCAAATGAGTCAACTCTTCACATGAGGTGGCCAGAGTACTGGAGTTTCAGCTTTAGCATCATTCCTTCCAAAGAAATCCCAGGGTTGATCTCCTTTAGAATGGACTGGTTGGATCTCCTTGCAGTCCAAGGGACGCTCAAGAGTCTTCTCCAATACCACAGTTCAAAAGCATCAATGCTTCGGCACTCAGCCTTCTTCACAGTCCAACTCTCACATCCATACATGACCACTGGAAAAACCATAGCCTTGACTGGACGGACCTTAGTCGGCAAAGTAATGTCTCTGCTTTTGAATATACTATCCAGGTTGGTCATAACTTTTCTTCCAAGGAGCAAGCGTCTTTTAATTTCATGGCTGCAGTCACCATCTGCAGTGATTTTGGAGCCCAAAAAAGAGACTCATGTACAGTCCAAGTTGGCCCAAGTGATGTTTCAGAATGGATCTCCAACCTTGTGGCAAAGCATCCTTCCAGTTTTCCTAGGCTTGATTAAAATGTTCTTTTCCTGTCTTAAGTCTTGGTCCCAGCTCACAGAATAGCTCCAGTATTTGTCCAGATGTATAATTTAGGAATGTAAAAGTCATTCATTTTTTAAAAATTAATCTATTCATTTTAATTGGAGGCTTATTACTTTACAATATTTTAGTGGTTTTTGCCGTATACAGACATGAATCAGCCATGGGTGTACATGTGTCCCCCATCCTGATCCCCCTCCCTGTAAAACTCATTCTGAACGTCTCTCAGCTCCTCCACCTCTTGTTCCACATGCACACATAACAAACGGCTGAAACTCTGTACCTTACAATGATAAATATGCATTTCCTAGGAGACCATAGATTGGCAATTTCAGTCTGTGTTTGGTACTTAATTTGGTCTCAGCTGGGCTTTCTCATGGGTTCTGGCTTATCTGGTTGTTGCCCAGCACAGGATGTCATCCCCTGTACCCCCTCTTCTCCTGCCCTAATCTTTCCCAGCATCAGGATCTTTTTCAGTGAGTCAGCTCTTCGCATCAGGTGGCCAAAGTATTGGGGCGTCATCTTCAGCATCAGTCCCTCCAGTGAATATTCAGGGTTGGTCTCCTGTATGATTGACTGGTTTGGTCTCCTTGCTGTCCAGGGGACTCTCGAGAGCCTTTTCTAACACTACAGTTCGAAAGCATCAATTCTGCAGAGCTCAGCTGTCTTTATGGTCCAACTCTCACATCTGAACATGACTCCTGGAAAAACCATAGCTTTGACAACATGGACCTTTGTTGGTAAAGTGATGTCTCTGCTTTTTAATACGCTGTTTAGCTTTGTCATAGCTTTCCTTCCAAGGAACAAGTATCTTTTAGTTTCATGGCTGCAGTCACCATCCACAGTGATTTGAAAGCCCAAGAAAACAAAATCTTGTCACTGCTTCCACTTTTTTCCTTTCTATTTGCTATGAAGTGGTAGGACCAGATGCCATGATCTTAATTTTGTTTTGTTTTGTTTTCATGTTGAGTTTTAAGCCAGCTTTTTCACTCTCCTCTTAACCCTCATCAAGAGGTTGAGCAAACTCAGGGAGATAGTGAAGGACGGGGAAACCTGGTGTGCTGCAGTCCATAGGGTCACAAAGAGTTGGACATGACTTAGGACTGAACAATAACATTAGGGTGGCTCTTGCTGAGATGGACAAGGTGATCTGGCTTTCCTCACGTTCCTCATCTTCCTGCAGGGGGTGGGTTCTCTTGGCCATGGCAGAGGGGAAGAAGAGAAAGTAAGCCTAGCCACACAGACACTTGCATCCTGTCAGCTAATGATCCATTGACTAAGACAGTGACCCCCTAGCCTCACGTCACACCCTAATTCTTTCACCTCCTGGTTCTAGCCATTCCACTCTCTCTACCCTCCTATCCAAACAGGGTTTTCCCACAGCATCAGCCTGTCTGAAACCTCCCTGGCTCTCGCTTCGCCGCCGCTAGCCCTGCAGACCCAGGCCATGTGTCACTTTGCCACGGAAGTTGAGAAGGACAAAGCAGTCCCTCCCGGGCTCTTGCGACACTATGTGCTCCCCACCACGCTCTTGTGACAGCTGTAATGTTATACCTACACTTGTAAAATAATTGCTGGTTTCTCAACTAGACTTCATTTTATATACTGGTAGGAATCACACTTGGTTTTTGCTCACCTTTGTATCTCATGAGTCCAGCTCTCATGAGTCAGTATCTGACATATATCAGACCCTCCATAAACATTTAATGAATGCATGAACAACGGCCTACTACTGCTGCTGCTGCTAAGTCACTTCAGTCGTGTCCAACTCTGTGCGACCCCATAGACGGCAGCCCGCCAGGCTCCCCCATCCCTGGGATTCTCTAGGCAAGAACACTGGAGTAGGTTGCCATTTCCTTCTCCAGTGCATGAAAGTGAAAAGTGAACGTGAAGTTGCTCAGTCGTGTCCGACTTTTAGTGACTCCACGGACTGCAGCCCACCAGGCTCCTCCATCCATGGGACTTTCCAGGCAAGAGTACTGGAGTGGGGTGCCATCGCCTTCTCTGGAACAAATACCTAAGTGAATATAAATAAGTGCAAACAATAATACATAAATGCAAATAATCAATACAAACTATAAATATAAATATCACCTAAAACTTTTCTTAAAGACTGCCTAGCTTCTTAGCTCATTTCTGAATCTTTCATCTTGCCATGTATTAACACGAACTTTCTAAAATACACATCTAATCTGATCAGGTCCTCATGTGGGTTCCTCAGTGGCTCTTCATCACCAGTGTAACAGTTAAGGCTCTTGGGAAGTTCCATGAGTCCTCCACGACCCACTCCCTACTGTCTGCATCTCCTGCCTCAGGGCATATCCATGTTCACCCAAAGAGTTCCTACTTTATTGTTCTATTAACTCCCTACATCTTTTCTTCTTTCCTTCTGTGCATGCTCCCTCCACTGACCTCTTTTTCCACCTGGTCAACTCCAGGTCATCCTTTTGGGTCTAATCTGATGTCACTTTGGGAAATCTTCTCCTAACAACCTGTGTGTGTATGTGTTGCTTCTTCTTTTGGGATCAACAGATCTATAATCTCCCATAGTACAACTCACCATTTTAAAATCCATTATACTGTGGGTATGCATTTGTCTGATCCTATTACTTTATAGGGAGGTTCCACAAGACAAGGAAGGAGTGAATATTTGCCCCTTACTTAGAAGAAGGCAGTCACATAGCAGATATGAAACATCTGTCATGGATGAGTGAATGGATCAATGTATGGATGGGGAAGGACCAGCCAAGTTCACCTTCTAGTTTGTGTTTAGAGAGAAATGCAGAGATTGCTGGCTCCATAAATAGAGGCATCTTCAATATCAGAATCCATTTTGGAACTGTTAACTCTCTTCCAAAATGTTGATGTTTGATTAAGGAGCAAAACTAAAATCACTGATTCTGTGGATTAGAGATGTGAGGATTACCTACTATCCAAGTGTTCATCTGTCTGCAGTGTACTATGAAAGTAGAGAGTGGAGGGACACCATCCTGCTCATTTCCCTGCACAGTGATGGGAATTTGGACACTGGTGCTGGACCATCCTAAGTCCATATCCCAGATCTGCCATTTATTAGCATGATGACCTTGGACCATGTCTCTTTGCCTGATTTTCCTTCTCGGTAAAATGGATACAATATGGCATACCCAACAGGGCTTCTATAAGGATTAAAAAGCATAATATTGTATGTTACTGAGTATATTGCTGGACCATGGTTAATATTCAGTAAATATTAATGTGCTTCTTCTGTCTTCCCTTCGTTCCATTGTGCAGAGAAATCGAACATCTTAAGTTTATCCCTGACACAAGGGATGAAAAATGTCTCCTTCTTCCAAGTAGGAGGAAAACACTTTTTCATCCTTCTGGACCAAGCTAAGAATCAGTGACTACCCCCTCCTCACCTTCCATCTTGTCAAGAGTTTTGGCAGGATTTCTTGGTTTGCATTTCCAATTCATTGTTCCTAAAGAGAACATTTTAGATGAATAAGGAAAAAGAAATAAAAAAGAAGGCTTCAACATCCATTCTGTCAGAGAAAGAAAGGCAACCCTTTAATTCCATTTTCTGCCAGAGAGCTGATTCAGCAGCTTGCCACCTTCTCCATTTTTTCCCCTTTATTCGAGACCCTGTTCTCATTATCCACAATTTATCTCAGTCAGCAACTTTATCTTCCCCTTTTAAATAAAGAACCTTTTAATCCTTCTTGCCACCAATGACTTGCTGCCAGTTTGAGTAAGATTACCCTAAGGGGCCCAGGGATGCTAAGCTCCCTGCAATACCTCTTCAGCATCTTCACCATGAGACAAGACATTTCCCTGCCTGCCCCTGGCCCATTCCTGAGTCAATGTCAGCCTGCTTGGCCCTTTGTAAAGGTCCCACCACTGAGCAGAAGGCAGAGTCCCAATTTAGCCCCACTGCTTGTGTGATTTGTGGTGTGCTCAGCACCAACGGTTGGTTTGTATATTACTTTGCGATGTGATGGAACAGTTATGGGCTCTGACCTGCCACCCTGTCCCCAAGGCTTCTTAGCTGAGACCCTGATAGCTAGGCAATGGGCCCACCGCCCGCACAGCCAGCCAGGGTGAATTCCAGCTCTACCTGGAATTCACTTATTAGTGTGGGGCCACTTACTAGTGTGTGGCCTTGGACCAGGTAACACGAACTTTCTGGAAACCAGCTTTGCCTATGTAAAATGAAGATAACTGAGTCTTCTTAATTTGTGGTGATGATTAAGAACCACTACAATATTGTAAAGGAATTAGCCTCCAATTAAAGTAAATAAATTTATATTAAAAGAAATAAAAAAATAAATAAATAGAGAGCAAGAGGGAAAGAGAAAGAGAGAGAGAGAGACAGAGAAAGAGAGAGAGGAAAATAGTATCAAGTAGATGACCTGACGGTTCTTGGCTTCCAAGTAAGAGTCCGTGGTCTCCATCCTCCCACCCCACATCCCTTTATCAGGCGGTTGGACTATCCTCTCTGCTTTCCTAGCCGCTGGTGTTTACTTGAAGCTTACTTCAGTAGATCTTTCTTGAACACAGGTTTGTATTGCATAAACGGTATCTCCTAATGGTTACTTTTGGCTTTATAAGAAATGCTCTGTCAGCCAGTCCTAGCTTCCAAGGGACCAGCTGAGCAGGTTAGTCTGTTCCAGAACTGGAGGAGTGTTACGGGAGGCTCAGTTTAGATGGTATTCCCTCCAGCAAATCTCTGTCAATAAGAAGACCTAGTGAGAGATGCCCTTGAGGCTGCACGGTGCCTGGTACTCACCCATCGGAGTTCTTGGTGAGCTAATACAACCTGTTTCCTGGTCTAGCCTCCACACTAGATTCCAAGTTCTTAGAAGGTGATAGGACACTGAGCTTCCTACATAGTGTTTGGCATGGCTGGTGCACAATTAAGAGGTATTTAGTGAGTAAATGATGGAGAAGGCAATGGCAACTCACTCCAGTACTCTTACCTGGAAAATCCCATGGACGGAGGAGCCTGGTAGGCTGCAGTCCATGGGGTCACCAAGAGTCGGACACAATTGAGTGACTTCGCTTTCACTCTTCACTTTCACGCATTGGAGAAAGAAATAGCAACCCACTCCAGTGTTCTTGCCTGGAGAATCCCAGGGACAGGGGATCCTGGTGGGCTGCCATCTATGGAGTCGCACAGAGTCGGACACGATTGAAGTGACTTAGCAGCAGCAGCAGCAGTGAGTAAATAAAAAAGGAAAAGGAAAGGGTGGAACTTACCTAGACTAGTTTGGAAAAGTGACTGAGTTTCTTTAAGCAACAAACACTCTTCTCAAGAAAGAGAAATGGCATTTATTCAACTCCATGATGGTTCAGAATACTGAGGGTATTTTATTTCATTTAATAACTTGTTTCACTCAATTCTCTCAACTTGGATGCAATATTTCCATACCCATTTTACAGATGAGGCACTGAGGATTCAAACCCCTTACATGAAGGATGCAGAACTAGCCATCAGAAATTCAAGCCACAATTTCTCTGACACCACACCAAACCACCACCGTTAATTCATAATTCTTGCTTTTTCAAAGGAGCCATTGCTCTTTCTGCTCTTGGAAACCCAGATGAGAAGGAATGAATCTCTTCCTATGCTAAGTGACAACTTTTTAAAGAAAGCATGTACCTAATGTGAAATGAAATGAGAAATATGCGACTCATACGTGTGTTTATATTTCAAAGCCCCCAATTCACTAGGATTTCTCTAGGCTGTTTTTGTCAGGGCTTGAAAAATAGCTCCCTGTGATTTTTTTGATGTGAGTTAATATAGTGATAAGCACCATAAAGTCTCTGGGAATAACACATCATTAATTTACCTCAGAAAATAAGACTTCAGTGACAAATAAACCTCATAAGGGCTCTGTGATTAAAGTAGCTTGGCGAGCAATGGCTATTTGAATTGAGTCAAATTAAAGGTAAAAAGAGTGCAGCAAATGTAACAAATAATTATTTTCTGCAGTTGAACAACGCATATCCTGTTTTATGAAGGGTCCTTGACTAAGTTGAAGGGAAAAATAAATGATTGGAAATGCTCCATTTTTTTTTTGTGAGAGGCAACATTATGTTCTGGGGAGAGCATTGGATTCATAGGAGACCTAATTTAAATCCTAGTCTGGACACTAATTAATTTTTTGACCTTGAGAAAGTAACTTTCTTTCTCAAGACCTTGATATCTCATCTGTCAAATGAGAGAATTGAATTCCAAGCACTCTCCAGCCCCATCCAAACCTAATTTTCTAGAACTCCAAAGTTTTGATGGCATATAATGTTAGGAAGCACAGATATGTTCTCAGAGGGGAGTATGGTTCATTAGCCTGAAAGTCAAGAGACAGGCAGCAGATGCCTAATGATCATGCCTAACTTTGGAGTAAAAGTGACCTGAGCTTGGGTCTTTATCCTTCCACTTATTTATCATGTGATTTTGGATAAATTTGTTCACCTTTTCTTTTTTTATTGAAGTATACTTAACTGACAATGCTATATTAGTCCAAGTGTACAGCAAAGTGATGTGTAAGTATATATATATATTATTTTTCATTATAGGTTATTATAAGACAGTGACTATAGTTCTTTGTGCTATATAATAGGTCCTTGTGGTTTCTCTCTTTTATATATAGTAGTATGTATATATTAATCCCAAACTGCTAATTTATCTCCTCCCTCTGCCCCTTGGCAATCCTAAGCTTGCTTTCTATTTCTGTGAGTCTGTTTCTATTTTATACATAAGTTGATTTACATTATTCTTTTAGATTCTACATGTAAGTGATATCATATGATGCTTGTCTTTGTCTGGCTTACTTCACTTAATATGATACTCTCTAGGTCCATCCATATTGCTGCAAATGGCATTGTTTTGTTATATTTTATGACTAAGTAGTATCTCAATGTATATACTCCATTGTGTGGTGTATATATATATATACATATATATATAACCATCCATTCTTTATCATTCACCTGAAAATAGACGTTTAGGGTGCTTCCATGTCTTGGCTATTGTAAATAATCCTGCTATGAACAATGGGGTGTATATATCTTTTCAAATTTGAGCTGTCTTTGGATACATGCCCAGTAGTGGGATTGCGAGGCCATATAAAAACCCTGTGTTTAGTTTCCTTAAGGTCCCTCCACTCCATACTATTCTTCATAGTGGAGAATTCAGTTCAGTTCAGTTCAGTCGCTCAGTCATGTCCGACTCTGCGACCCCATGAATCGCAGCACACAAGGCCTCCCTGTTCATCACCAACTCCCGGAGTTCGCTCAGACTCACGTCCATTGAGTCCGTGATGCCATCCAGCCATCTCATCCTCCGTCGTCCCCTTCACCTCCTGTCCCCAATCCCTCCCAGCATCAGAGTCTTTTCCAATGAGTCAACTCTTCGCATGAGGTGACCAAAGTACTGGAGCGTCAGCTTTAGCATCATTCCTTTCAAAGAAATCCCAGGGCTGATCTCCTTCAGAATGGACTGGTTGGATCTCCTTGCAGTCCAAGGGACTCTCAAGAGTCTTCTCCAACACCACAGTTCAAATGCATCAATTCTTCGGTGCTCAGCCTTCTTCACAGTCCAACTCTCACATCCATACATGACCACAGGAAAAACCATAGCCCTGACTAGACGGACCTTAGTTGGCAAAGTAATGAATTAGCTGCACTAATTTACATTCTCACCAACAGTGTAGAAACATTCTCTTTTCTCCATACCCTTTCCAGAATTTATTATCTCTAGACTTTTTAATGATGGCCATTCTGACTGGTGTGAGGTGATACCTCATTGTACAATAGTCTTAATTTGCAATTCTCTAATAACTAGTGATATTGAGCATTTTTCTCATGTGCCTATTTGCCATCTATATGCCTTTGGAGAAATGTCCTTTCAGTCCTGCCCAATTTTTGATTGTGCTCTTATTTTTTAAGTCTTGATTTCCTATAAGATCATGTGTAATATTTCCCTCAAAGAGTTTGTCCTGACAATTAAATTAGATAAAGTATGTGAAATTCCATTCATAGCACCTATTACATGACACCTGAGAGATAGGTAATAAAAGTAAGCCTCTAATGTAATATAAACAGCCTGTTTGAATGTCTTCCCTGGTGGGACTTAGGAAAATGCTTGGAGAGAGGTGGGTGGCAATGAGCAGCTGACTTAGCTCCTGGGTAGGAATACATGGGGTCCAGGGATTCTCATCTAGAGCTGAGCTCTCATCCAGTTTGTATAAGGACTAAAGCCAAAACAAGTCAGAAGTGTAGGGAGTGAGTCAGGGATGGATGCTAGTATTGGAATCAGAGCTAGGAATCTGAGCCATGTTTGGAATCATAAATCTGGGAATGAACAGCATATGGATGGCATTTAAACCTGTTAAATGAATAGGATCACCCAGCCAGGGACTTTCAACTTTGACTCCACATAGGAACCACTTGGAGAGCTTGTGAAAGATGCCATTGCTTCAGTAACCCTTAGAGATCCAAATGCCATCAGTCTCAAGTGTAGCCTGAGCATCAGGGTCATTAAAAGCTCCGTATAAGTTTCCGATATCCAGCTGAGGTTGTGAACCACTGACTTAGGGAGAAAGTGTAGATAGAAGAGATTCACGGCCTAAGCCCTGAGCCACTCCCAACATTTAGAATATACTATAGAAGGAGAAATCAGCCAAGGAGACAGAAAAAAATCATCTTTGAAACAGGAGAAAAATATACAGAATTCAAGAGGAAAAAATGGGCTTCAATAAGGAAAAATGTTCATTGCTGCTGAGAGGCCAGGTAAAATCAGAGCAAAGAAGTGATTAGTGGACGTGGTGACAGGGAAGTCCCTGGTGACATACAGTGGAAGTGTCTATGGAGCAGTGACTGTGAGTCATGTTATTAATGTGGTTTCCTTCCTTTGGTTCCTAGCACAGGGCTGAACATGTATTTGAGGATTGGTTGAAGGGCTTCTTAGTACTTGTTACATTTGCAAACATTCTACAGTGGTGAATGTAGACACTGTGGGTGACATTTTAGGGTAAAATAGATCTTCTTTTTATATATGTCATTAATTTGTTGAATGATGGTTGATTCACTTGAAAGCCATTTATTGTATTCTTGTTATGCTTCATCTACTATTCTAGATTCAGAACTGCTTTGGAAAGCCGTAAATGTTGTTCCCTGAAACATCAGAGTCAATATCCCATAGATAGTAACTGTGACTATTCACAATCACTTATTCTAAGATGTAAATGATACTTCCCAAAGTCACATCTGTACAACCTGCAAGCTTATATATGACTTATACATCCAGAAGTTTCTAGAAAAGGGTTTGGGAAAGAATGAAAGTAATTTTTATCACAAGTAAATTGCACGGTATTACATTCATGTACTTCAACTTAACTTGATATTACTCTGGATAAAAAAGGTTTATTTTTTAATAGATTTATTAAAAAAACTTTAAGTATAAGAAGTAATACTTGATGTAAAAGAACTTTAAGTTCTAGAGTATGTAGGCTGTGGAACCAGATCTCATGCCAGATTCTTAGGTAATAAAATGACAGCAGTGAGTATTATGTATGGTTCTAGTATAATATTATGAAAAATAAGTTCAAATTCAGTGGGTATTTATTGAATAACTACCATAGGACTGGGCTTCCCTGGTGGTAAAGAATCTGTCTGCTAAGGCAGGAGACATGGATTCTATCCCTGAGCCAGGGAGATCCCCTGGAGAAAGAAATGGCAGCCCACTCCAGAATTCTTGCCTGGGAAATCCCATGGACGAAGGAGCCAGGTGGGCTACAGTCCGTGGGGTCACAAAAGAGTGGGAGTGGGACATGACTTAGCAACCGCACAACACCGCAAGAAACAAAAAAATCTCTGCCCTTGAGGAGCTCACCATCTTCTGTTATCATTATATCTACCAGCTCATCCTGAATATTCTTTGATTTGAACAATAGACTTCAAAACCCTGGCCCCATAACATACTGTCTGTGACACCAAGCAAGTCACTTCGCCTCTCTCTTCCTCAATTTCCTTAATTATGTAAAGTGTCACAGCAAGCCCTTGTTGGGCTTTAGCGCCCAACTCTAAACTCGTGATAATTTTAGAGTTCCTTGGTGTGTTGTGGTTGAGCAAATAGAAGCAGTCTTAAGAGAAGACATCCCACATGCAGGAGACAGGACTGGAAGTAGATTCTTAGTGGTCAAATCCACCTGAGCCCAGGGCAGGAGAATTCAGGCTGGAACGATGTGCTGTGGCAGTGGGGTTGAAAGTTCAGGTTGTGCCAAGGGCTTCCTACTACCTGAGATGCTGCTGCCTTGTTACAGACATCCTTGGTTATATCTGCAGCAGTTGCCAGCTCCCCCTCTTTGGTCTTTTTCTCTGTCTTTCTTTGCTGCCCTGATGAGCATCTTTCAAAGGGGTTTCTTCTTACATCTAACCCAAATCCACTCCTTTTGCTTTTCAACCCAGCCTGACGAACCAGTCTTATAGTTCCCAGACCATGATAAGTGGACTGTTCACATGGTCTCTTGATAGCATCTATAGGCATATACTCAGTCCCTAACAGAGTTCATTAGAGCCCTAGCTGTGGTTGTTCAAATGATGGATGGTTATTTTTGCTGCTGATGGCATGGCTTTAGTTCCGAACCATAAGAATCCATGTTGCAACACTTCTGTCAGTGCTTCACAGAAGCTTCTGATAGCATCTTATCCACAACAGATACTTCTAGAACTACAGAATTTGCTGAATCACATGGTCCAAGCAGCAAACGTGCTTCAAATATAGGCTTTGCTTGCTATGCATGCCTGCGTGAGTACTAAGTCATCTCTGACTCATTGTGACCCTATGGACCATAGCCAGCCAGACTCCTCTGTCCATGGGATTCTACAGATAAGAACATTGGAGTGGGTTGTCATTTCCTCCTCTAGGGGATCTTCCCGCCCCAGGAATTGAAACCATGTCTCTTACATCTCCTGCATTGGCAGATGGGTTCTTTACCACTAGCGCCATCCAAGAAGCCCCAATCAAGCTTACATCTTCTGCATCACCCAATAAAAGGGTTAATACAACATTCTCAGTTGCAAAATATGAAGCCTTTAAAAATCAAAGGGAACTACCAAGCATGAGGCTTCTTTCTTGATGGGAGGAGCAACATGGAATAGTTTGCCCTCTGGAACAAGGTACCAACAGAAATCCTAAGAAACTTCACTGACATATGAGGCCCTGAATCTCTGTAGGTTTTACCTCCCTCTTTCTGGAGCACATGTGTCTCACCAGGGTATCCAGAGTACTTGAAATACATTTAAATATTAATCTTACAGGTCAATGTAACATTCCTCAGAACATCTAAATGCTCCTGGTCTCTTCAAACTATAATTGTCTTAGAGAGCCAGAGAATCAACATAGCCCTAGGAGAAGATCCTGAATGTATACTGTTGTTCTATGAATGTGGACTATTTCTGATCATCCTTCAGGGCAGCTATTGAAAAAGGATTCACAAGATCAATAGCTGTATACCATGGATGGAGGCTTTGTTTCTCTAGTAAAGATAAATATTTGCATAGCAGCTAAAATGCTGCTAAATCTTGGCTAAGTTGTGATAGTCTATTACTAGTCTGAGGGATTCCTTTAGGTTCAGTGCATGAGGCAAATTGAATGGGGAATATAGTGGGAGAAAAGAGAAAGAATAGCAACCCTGGATTGCCTCCTTCAATTGCCATTTACCCAATACTGCTTTTTCTTAATTGAGTCGAAGCTTAATACAGTAAACTTTATCAATTTTAAGTGTGAAAATTGATGCATTTTAACTAATGTATATGACCATTTAACCACAAGTCTGGTGTTTCTTCATATCCCTATACAGTCTCTCCAAAGAAGTGACCTATAATTTCCTAATTTGGAAGCTTTCCTAGAGGTTTTATTTTTTTTTTTCTTTAATTTAATTCAACTGGGAACAGAGCGCATTCTCTCTAAGCTTTCAATCTTTCAAAGCTTAATAATAATTGCTTTATGTCATGGAACATGATCTATATTGGTGAAAATTCTGTGTGTACTTGGTGTATTCAGCAGCTCTCCACATGTTTTATAACATACGGACAGTTTGGTTAAGGGGATTGATCTACATTTTGTCTAATTGCCCTACCAATTACTGAGAAATAAGTTTTTAAAAACTTCAAACATTGCTTTAGGTATATAAGTCTTGGTGTCATATATTTTGAAATTCTGTTTCATATACATGTATATTCATTCCCTCGTGGCTCAGACAATAAAGAATCCCCCTGCAATGCAGGAGACCTGGATTCGATCTCTGGGGTGAGAAGATCCTCTGAAGGAGGGCGTGGCAACCCACTCTGTATTCTTTCCTGGAGAATCCCCACGGACAGAGGAACCTGGTGGGCTACAGTCCATGGGTTCACAAAGAGCTGGACATGACTGAGTGACTAAGCATAACCGGACATATTTATAATTTTATATTTCCCTGGTGTATTGACTTTTTTATCACAAAGTATTTCTGCTTATTTTTAGGAAAACTTTTTGACTTGGAGTATATTTTGTCTGATGCAAGGATAGTCACTCTGGCTATTGTACACTTACTATTTGCTTAATATGTTTTTTTTTTTTTAAATTTTACTTCCAGTCTACTGGTGCATCAGATTTAAATTCTGTCTCTTACAGAAATGAGATAGTAAATTGTTGCCTTTTTACACAGCCCAATAATCTACCTTTTGAATGGAGGATGTAGTCTATTTACATACAATGTGATTTTAATGTGTTATATTTAAACTAGCTGTTTTTCTTTTCTTTTTTGTTAAAATTTGTCTAATCCAGATTTTGTTCTTTGTTTCTCCTTTTTTATCTTTTTTTGTATTAATTCAGTTTCTTTTAGTATTCCATTTTAGTTGCTCTATTGGCTTTCTAGCTGTGTCTCTTTTATAAGTTTAGGGTTTACTCTAGCAATTACATACAAATCTTAAATTTGCGTCAATATAATTAGTTAATGCTTAATTACATAAATTAAAATATAATCTGCATCAGTGTATTTCTTCTCACATCTCCTGTCTTAGTGCAATTATTTTTTCTTTATATAGTCATGTAACGAAATTATAAGCAAGAACATTTGTGTATATGTGTTAGCATTTCTTATACTATATATTTGCTGTCAGTAAATTATTTCAGTCTTTAGGTATCTAAAATTTTCTTTACTTTCATTTAGAAGGATAGATTTGCCAGATACAAAATTTTTAGCAAGAGTTTTTTTTTTTTTTTAGTTTAGTTTAGCTTTGTTATTTTTACCTTTTGCCTTTTGATTTGTTTGCCCAATTCCACTCCCTCTAGCATTTTAAAATAGTCTTCCAATATCTTACAGTTTCCATAATTTCTTATAAGAAGTCAGTTATTCTTACTATGGTTCCCTCTTTATGTTTTTTGTTGTTGTTGGTTTAGGCTTTTTAATTTATTTGTTTGCTTTTAGTGTTGTTCTTTTAAGATTTTCTTTTATCTTTACTGTTAACTGATTTGACTTTAATAACCCTAAAAATGATTTTCTTGTTTTTATGCTACCCAGGATTCATTGAGTTGTCTGAATTATTATATATTTCAATATTATTTAGTATTAGTAAACTAATTAGCATTTTCAACCAAATTTTAGGATCTGATTTTAAATTTATTTTTCTTTATGATATTTTCTTTCCTTCATGTCCTTTTGGAATTTCAACTATTACTTGTCAAACCACCCCATGTTGGTTTACAGATATATTAGAGTCTTCTTAATTTTGTTTCAATGATTCTCCCCCTGTCCTTTCAATTTGGAAATGTCTTTAGTTATACTTTCAGATTTACTGTTTTTTTTTTTTCATCTTCCAGCTCTAATCTATTGCTGAGCCAATCCAGAAAATACTTATTTTAGACATTTTATTTTCCTGGTCTATATTTTCCATTTTAAATATTTTACATTTTGTTATTCGTATTTCCTACCTGTTCATTCATTTTAGTATATTTTATTTCAGTTCTTTCAACATTTTTTCTTTTATTTCTTTAAATATACTCATAATATGTTCTTCAGAGTCTCTTTATACTAAAGTAAGCAGTTTATTTTGCACAGATTCAGTTTCTATTGACTATCCTTTTTATTTTTTTATTTTTCTAAATATGGGTCAAATTTTTGCTGGTTTAAGGACTTCCCTGGTGGCTCAGATAGTAAAAGTGTCTGCCTGCAATGAGGGAGACCTGGGTTCAATCCTTGGGTCAGGAAGAGCCCCTGGAGAAGGAAATGGCACCCCACTCCAGTACTCTTGCCTGGAAAATCCCGTGGACAGAGGAGTCTGATAGGCTACAGTCCATGGGGTCACAAAGAGTCAGACTTGACTGAGCAACTTCACTTTTGCTGGTTTAGAAAGCTTTGATTGAAGCTTACTTCAATCAAGCTTACTTTAAGACACAGATAATACACTATTAGCTCAGGACTTTTTCATATTCTCCTGAGGATTATTTGGGTTTTATTAGCTGGCTAACTTGCTTACGTTTAAATTGCAAACCTATTTTTCCCCAAGTATGAAGCTACTGGTATTAGTTTCTATGCCTTCCCTCCGTTGATCTTTTAGTCTGTTCCCCTGTGTACCTTCCTTGTTCTTGAGTACTTTGGGGATAAGACAAAGAGTTAGGTAAAAATAGTGTTTACCTTCTCTATGGTTTCCTTGCCTCTAAAAGTCCCCCATAGTTTTCAGTTTTTCTGCCATCTTTGCGCATTGTATTCTAATACTTCAAGTATGTCAAATTTTATATTTCTGCCATTTGAGAAGTTCATGGTTGAAGAAGACACTCAACAAAGGAAAACAGATAATTCACATATCTGGTTCCACACACATCTCTATTCCATGAGTCTTTCAGGAATTTTATCCTTAACCACAGAGATACTTGCATTTTATTCCACGTGTGTGTAGTTTGATTTCCAACTAGCAAGTTAGACAATTTATTAATTGAAATGGGTCTCACTTCTGAAATACTTTTCCTGCTAGAACTTCTCCTGGAAAATTTCATCCACTTTTCCATTTCTGAGCTGCAGTTTTCCCTGCCATGGTTTCTACAACTAGAGATGCATGTGTTGGACAGCCCTTGAGCCAGAAAGCCACAAATTTCCATTCTTGCCCCTTCTAATTGCATTTCTTCTTAATTAAACTCCCCAATCTGTCTGTTTTTGCCTATTTCCAGTGTTGTTGTTTTTTTAAATTATATCAGCATATTATGGTTGTTGTCTGTAGGATTTTACCTGACCATTCTCTTCTAGAATTATCAAAGTCTAACCATGACTCAGCAGGGCACTCATGTATTGTGTTTGGTTTGATGTATCTTTAAGCCTCGGGCTTCCCTAGTGGCTCAGATGGTAAGGAATCTGCCTGCAACAATAGACCTGAGTTTAATCCCTGGTCAGGAAAATCTCCTGGAGTAGGGAATGGCTACCCACTCTCATATTCTTACCTGGAGAATTTCATGGACAGAGGAGCCTGGTGAACTGGAGTCCAGTGGGTCACAAAGATCCATGGAGTTGCAAAGTATCGAACAAAACTGAGTGACTAACAATTTTACTTTAAGCCTTAGCCATGGCTAGTTTTAACTGCAGAGAGGAGTCTTCCTGATTAGGCAGCAGCTACTGCCAAGGGCTCCTGCAGATACTCGGGCTCAAGCAAAGTATCTAATTTTACTTACTATCTTGACCAGGATGGGACTAGGTATTATGATTTTAGGAGTTTTTACTTTGTCTTTCCTACCACCCTGGATGTTAATATTTCTCAGTTTAAAGTTACCCAATAAATAGCTACAGGTTTCTTTGTAGAAAGGCTGGGTAGGTCACTATTTTAGATATTTGCTATGATATAAATAAATGGAAAGCCCACCTCTCATTCCATTGGTGGCATCTGGATGCAAGAACTAGGGCATGTCTAGAAACTTGGCTTTCCACATTTGCTTTCCGTCGATTCAGCTGACCTCAGCTTTCTTCTCATTCATTCCTGATCTCTTGCTTGTATATGTTAAGCAACACTGTTGATTGCCTGTCTGTCTTACCCCCAGAAACATCATGCTCTATTAGTCAGCTCCATAGGTCTCTGCAGGCATGGCTCCCCTGGGAGCTATCCTGATCTTATTTTCCCTTGCAATGAATACACTCACTTGGTCCTGGAAGTCAAGTGTTACCACTTGGCTTTTGCTGTTCTGTGATTTTACTATCTCAGTTCTTTTGGGGAAATTCATTTCTGTAATTGCATTTGTTACCATTAACCCTAGACTTCAGAGAATAGGTACTGCTGAACTTCTCAATAATACTAGTATCCCCATAATCAAAGTGCTCATTTTCCTTTGGCAAATAAAGTCCTCTGAGCTTTCATGAATAATACATCTAGGTGGTAATTTTTCTAATCTTATAGAGCAAATACATTCAGGCTTGACTACTTCTCTTTTGAGCTCTTCTTCCAAGGTTGCCATGGACCTGTAGCATCTACATTTTATATAAACCAAAGTTAAGCTCCAAAGAGGGAGTCATAAGGTTCGTAAGCACTAGAGCCAGACTCCTGTTAACAAAAGCCCCATCTCTTTCATCATGACAAAAAGATTCAAACAGTTTTGTTTTGTTACAGGTTGCTTTTTATTTGTGGTTTTATTTATTTAATTGGTTGGCCTGCTAGTTTGAATTGAATGAGCCAATCTGGGGTGATTTAGATTTTATTTCTACTAATTTCCGAGCCAGCTCACATTTTTAGCGGAACAGTGACAGTTTAGAAGTATTTGCAGAATCAGAAGAGAAAAGAGAAGTATGTTACAGAGGGTGTTGCATATGCCATGCTGTGATTGAAAAATAACTATAATAAACTCCTGTTGCTCATTTGTGCAAGGTTTGAAACATGCATTGAAGCCTGCATTCTAATCCAGCTAGATTTTTATTTTCTCAGGAAACAATAATTGCCCTGCCTTTGTCGGAGGGGATTTGAATTGCACAAGTGGTGTGTGACTCCCCTGGTTCTGCAAAGAATAGTTCATGACTGAATGGCCTCCTCTGGGACTTGAGTTCTGATTGAAATTCAAGAACAATACTGGCTCAAAGCTCGCTTATAGCCCTAGAAGTTAAAAAGGGAGTCCAACCATGTGAAGACACGGGTGTACTGCTCTCGTACACATTGACTTAGGAAACTCCAAAACCATCCACTCCCAGTCTGTAGTTTGGAAAAAAAAAAAAAAGTTTCTATATTACTAAATATGTGTATTTAGCCATATCTCTGGATCTCTGTGCTTTCATTTAAAGTGAAATTGAAAATAGCTCAGTTGCGTCTGTTTGCGACCCCAAGGACTATACAGTCCATGGAATTCTCCAGGTCAGAATACTGAAGTGAGTAGCCTTTCCCTTTTCCAGGGGATCTTCCTGACCCAGGAATCAAACCAAGGTCTTCTGCATTGCAGGCTGATTTTTTACCAGCTGAGTGATCAGGGAAGCTCCTTTGTTTGGAAACTAGGGGTGAATAATCCTTAACTTGTAGGGTTATTGCAGAAGTTCTCAGTCTCAGGACTACTGGTATTTTGCTCTAGATAATTATTGTTGTGGTGGTGCCGGTGGTATAGAATCCACCTGCCAGTACAGGAGACCCAAGAGACATGGAGGAGAAAATGGCAACCCACTCTAGTATCCTTGCCTGAGAAATCCTATGGACAGAAAAGCCTGGCAAGCTACAGTCCATGGGGTTGCAAAGAGTCCGACAGAACTGAGTGACTAAGCACACACAGTTATCGTTGTGAAGGCTGTTTTGCACACTGTAGGATACATAAGAGCATCCCTGGCCTCCACTCATTAGGTGCCAATAGCACTCCTTATCTACCCTCTCATAGCAACCAAAAATTTCTCTATGTTGCCTAATATCCCCTAGGGGATAAAATCATGGCCCTCTTCTACCCTTAGATCACCACTGAGAACCACTGGGTTGTTTTAAAGACAATAATATATAATAATTACTTGCCTTTCTTATGGCGCATGCGTGACATGCCAGACATGCCCTGAGGCCTTTCAACAGTCTATCATTTCATCCTCACAACAGCCTTATAATAAAATAGGATAAAGTGAGTGCTCTTGGGGCTTCTCAGGTGGCTCAGTGGTAAGGTATCTGCTTGCCAATGCAGGAAACACAGGAGACACAAGTTCAATCCCTGAGTCAGGAAGATCCTCTGGAGAAGGCAATGGCACCCAACTCCAGTCCTCTTACCTGGAAAATCCCATGGGCGGAGGAGCCTGGTAGGCTACAGTCCATGGGGTCATGCAGAGTCAGACACAACTGAGTGACTTCACTTTCACTTTTCACTTTCATGCACTGGAGAAGGAAATGGCAACCCACTCCAGTGTTCTTGCCTGGAGAATCCCAGGGACTGGGGAGCCTGGCGGGCTGCTGTCTATGGGGTCGTGCAGAGTGGGACATGACTGAAGTGACTTGGCAGCAGCAGCTTGGTTTGTAGAAGTAGTTGATGAGTAAAAACAGATCACCTTTACCAGTGTCAGA
Source organism: Ovis aries (assembly GCF_016772045.2). Classification (NCBI taxonomy): domain Eukaryota; kingdom Metazoa; phylum Chordata; class Mammalia; order Artiodactyla; family Bovidae; genus Ovis; species Ovis aries. The sequence continues at coordinate 13,496,816 of NC_056074.1, forward strand.
GTTGAGCTCAGGTTATTCAGTCCCACAGCCAGTGCTCTAGACCCATCCACACAGAGTAGAGCTCCCTGAGCAGCAGCATCGGTGTCACCTGGGAGCTTGCCGAAGAAGAATCCTAAGCCCTGTCCTAGTCAGACAGAATCAGAAACCATTTTAACAAGACCCCAGTAATTCACATGCATATCGGAATTCTAGAAGTGCTGAGAAAAAGAGCACTGCATAGTCTCTCTAATTGGTAGGAGCTTGTATCAGTCAGTGATCTTCAAAGAAGCAGAACCAACTGTGTGTGTGTGTGTGTGTGTGTGTATGTGTGTGAGGTGAGAGAGAGAGAGATTTTAAGGAAGTGATTCACATGACTGTGAAAGTGCCAACCCAAAATTTGCAGTGTAGACCAGCAAGGTGGCAATCTAGGGAAAAACTGAAGTTTGAGTCCAGAGACTGTCTGCTGGCAAGAATACCTTTTTTCTTGGGAAAGGTCACTCTGTACTCAATTAAGGCTTTCAATTGATTGGCTTTGACTCAAAGTCCACTGATTTAAAGGTTGTTGTGGTCTAGTTGCTAAGTCGTGTCTGACTCTTTTGTGACCCCATGGACAATAGCCCACCAGGCTCCTCTGTCCATGGGATTTCCCAACTAAGAATACTAGAGTGGGTTGCTATTTCCTTCTCCTTAGAATCTTCCTAAACCAGGGATCGAACCCATGTCTCCTGCATTAACAGGTGGTTCTTTACCACTGAACCATCAGGGAAGCCAATTTAAAGGTTAATATCACCCAACAAACACTTACGCAGAGACAATGAGAATAACTTTTGATGGGATACCATGGACCAGGCCAGCCAAGTTGACAAATAATACTAGCCATCACAGCATCCAATAAATATTAGGTCTTTTTGTTCTTTTTAAATATTGAGGGAATTAAAGCCTGATTTTTCTGCTTGTAAATATGCAAGTTATACTGTTAACAGAGTTGTAGATGAATGATTCTGCTGGTTTCAGAATTCTAAGAAAAGAACTTCTGATCACATAGAGACCAAGGAGTGCAACTTGTAGAAGGAGAATCCATCTGAGCAGGAAGGTGTGTCAGTGGAACTAACTCATGCTTTGAATCCAGACAGGTCTGGGTTCAAATCCCAGCTCTGAAATCCCCAGTGCTGATCATGGGCAAAGTACCCTGCCTGCGTAAGCATCTGTTTCTTCATCTGAGACGGAGAGGAACAGGAAACACATTTCAGGGCTCTTGTGAGGGCAGAGGAAGGTACCATCTCTAGCGCACCACTCGGTGCCTGACACAGGCCTAGGGCAGCTGATTTAAAACTGACTCACTCATGAGTCTGCCTTTCCTCTCTCCCTCCCTCCATTCCTTCTTTCCACCCATATTTGAAGAGCTCATGAATACTTTTTTTTTTTTTTAACTCTGGATACTATCGTAAGGTTGGTGGCACAGAATAAATAGAAACATGATCTGACCTTCTGTGGTTTACAACCTAGTAGGAGAAAGGCAAACAGACATGTGTGATGTTATGTGAAAGTCTGTTCAGAGTGAAGGTGTATTTACAATGCAATGATTTTATTGACAAGAAGGCCAAAGTCCAGCTGAAGAGATCAATGGGGGGCTTTAGAGAGTGGGTGGTGTACGAGGTGAGGCTCGGAGGATGCATCAGAACTTGCAGGCCGATGCTGGGAGACGAGAACCCTCTGGGGCACATGGTCATGAAAGTCTTTCCTGGGAAGGGTGCATGCCCTGTGGTGTGGTTGGCATACAGTGTGGGAGGGAGAGAAGGCCAGAGGTGGGGCAGGAGGGGCGAACAGGTAGACACATCAGATGTGGAAGAGCCTTCATTGCCAAGTGTCCAGGAGCCTGGACTTCAACTGATAGGCAGTGGAGATCTATGAAGAAAGAGAGGAACACAATTGTTTATATTTATGTTTTACAGATGATCACTCTGGAGCACGGAGTAGTGTAAGAAGGGGAAGAGTCCTTGCCATTCTCTCTGTCTCTCTCCTATGACTCCCTTCTTTTTTTGTACCATGCTCCATACTCTTCTCTGTCTCTCTCTCTCTCCCTCTGTCTCTATTTCTCTCTCTCTCTTTCTCTCTCTCTCTCTCTCTATCTCACACACACACACACACACACACACACACACACACACACACACACACACACACACATTCCCTCATAATTAGCATTTACCTGGAAAGAAGTCCAGGTGACCTGGAATGATCAGTCCAAATTCTCTCTTATTAAGTACTTCTGAGTCCCTCATTTCAGTAGTAGCCAAAACTTTGATGACCAGAGTTTCTGAGGCAGCTCTAAACTTAGCAGAGAAACAAATCATAAAACTAAAAAAGGAGAATTAAAGGAGGCTATATTTTTCAGTCTCACCTCCTTTCTTAAGCAGGTAGTATTTCTGATCCAGTAGAAAAGCTAAACTGCCTTGTGAATAAAAGTCACATACCCTAATATTAAAACTTGCCCCAAAGCCCCAGAAGCAAGGCTCAAGTTATGCAGGGGTAAAGGCATGCAAAATTATTGGAGTATTAATTAATTAATTACTATAATAATTCTCAAGGTTGGAAATCACTCAAGTCCATGTCTTAAAGGTTCTCACAGAGCTCAGAATGTGGGAATGCCTTGGACTTGAGGCAAAACTGAAACAGAGGCCAAGGTTGCAAAAGGATGTGTCTGGCACCACCAGTCCTGTCGAATCTGTGGTGCAGTTCTCTGTCTCTAAGGACAAGATCAGTAGTACCAGGCCCTTGAAGTCTCTTGGGTCCTAGAAGCCAGGCAGACCGGCAAGAGAATCTGTCAGAGGCCGGGGACCAGAGCACAGACAGTGGAAGCAGACAGACAAGCCTGGGGTCAGGGCAGCTTTACACAGGGCATCCCTGTGACTACATCACTTCACTTCTCAGCACCGGCTGCCTAACCTATGAGATATGAGGGAAAAAACCCATCTCACAGTGCTAGGTTGAAATGAAAATGAGATGGTATATCAAAAACACTGGGTAAAAAATTGATACCAAATAAATACTTTTTGAATAAATGAATGAAGGGATATATTGTCCGTTCAGTCGCTCAGTCCTGTCTGACTTCTTGCAACCACATGAAATGCACACGCCAGGCCCCCCTGTCCACCACCAACTCCCGGAGCTTGATCGAACTTTTGTCCATTGAGTTGATGATGCCATCCAACCATCTCATCCTGTGTCATCCCTTCCCCTCCTGCCTTCAATCTTTCCCAGCATCAGGGTCTTTCCTAAGGAGTCAGTTCTTTGCATCAGGTGGCCTAAGTATTGTAGTTTCACCTTCAGCATCCGTCCTTCCAATGAACACCCAGGACTGATCTCTTTTAGGATGGACTGGTTGGATCTCCTTGCAGTCCAAGGGGCTCTCAAGAGTCTTCTCCAACACCACAGTTCAAAAGCATCAATTCTTCAGTGCTCAGCTTTCTTTATAGTCCAACTCTCACATCCATAGATAACCACAGGAAAAACCATAGCCTTGACTAGGCAGACCTTTGTTGGAAAAGTAATGTCTCTGGTTTTTAATATGTTGTCTAGGTTGGTCATAGCTTTTCTTCTAAGGAGCAAGTGTCTTTTAATTTCATGGGTGCAGTCACCATTTGCAGTGATTCTGGAGCCCAAGAAAATAAAGTCTGTCACTGTTTCCATTGTTTACCATCTATTTACCCAGAAGTGATGGGACCAGATGCCATAATCTTGGCTTTTGAATGTTGAGTTTTAAGCCTGCTTTTTCACTCTCCTCTTTCAGTTTCATCAAGAGGCTCTTTAATTCTTCTTCATTTTCTGCCATAAGGGTGGTGTTATCTACATATCTGAGGTTATTGATATTTGTCCGGGAAATCTTGATTCCAGCTTGTGCTTCATCCAGGCCAGCATTTCACATGATGTAGTCTGCATATAAGTAAAATAAGCAGAATGACAATATACAGCCTTGTCATACCCCTTTCCCAGTTTGGAACCAGTCTGTTATTCCGTGTCCGGTTCTAACTGTTGCTTCTTGACCCGCATACAGATTTCTCAGGAGGCAGATAACGTGGTCTTTCTCTTTAGGAATTTTCCACAGTTTGTTGTGATCCACACAGGAATATATGAATGGACAGAAAAATGACTTTCCTCCAACTCCCAAAACTCAAGGAGAGAGAGAGATGCAGGTGACAGAGCAAAGATATGTTCAGCAAAGGATTTTGACCTGAGGAGGGCCATGGTTCAGGATGAGGGTGAGGTCCACTGGGGAAGTCCACCCACGGGCTTGCTGCTGAGAGAGAAGCCTATGAGGCTTCTGCCTCTCTGGTTCTTAGAACTTAGAGAGCTCACCCACTACTAAGCCACTTTTTTTCAGAGTGACTCTTGGGAGAACCCCAGAAAATGTGCCCTTCTCATGAGAAGTGGTGCCGTTTCAGCAAAAATAAATAAATAAAATTTTAAAATAATAAAAAAGCCTCTGAAGAGATCCAGATAAGATGAGCCTCCCCCCATCTCATGTTAACTTCATCTCTTATTCTCCTCAACAACTATTCCAAATTCTATTTTCCTCTGTCCCACCGCTGACCAGTCAGCCCCTTATTTTGAGCCTCCGCTCTGAGCTGATGGCTCCCTCTCACTTCTGAGGAGAAGGGACTCTTTGGATCCTGTCTGTCTCAGTTTCCCTCGTCTCCATCTTAAGCTGTGTCTCACCTGGTCCTCCTCTCTCCTCCCCCCTTCTGTCTCACAGGAGGCAGCCTGCTAGAGTGAGGAGCCCCATGGGGAAATACAGAGCTGCGGATACCTGTAGACTTTGCATAATATCCTATTATCAGTTCAGTTCAGTCGCTCAGTTGTGTCTGACTCTTTGCGACCCCATGAATCGCAGCACGCCAGGCCTCCCTGTCCATCACCAACTCCTGGAGTAGTACTCACCATTTATATAAAATTGAGCCTCAGTATTTTCATCTGAAAAGTGAGGGGTTTAAATAACTTGCTCTATTTTTCTCAAACAGCATAAAATACATCCGCTTGTTGGACTGTAGTTATTAAAATTAACAGCCATTCTAACTGTCCTTCCACACATCCACATATGTTCAGCTGTCCTTAATCCCTGTGTGGTTTATTGCATCCTCCAAAATTGTGTCAGTTGGGTTTTCATCTAAGCAGGGTCATTCATTTTTTGTCTTGTTTATTTGGCAGGGGAAGGAGGAGAAATCAATGAATTGAGGTATTTTCTGTATATTTTGATTAATAATAATTAAAAATGATAATATTTACTTGACTTTTTATATGCCTGGCACTGTAATAAGTGTTCTCCAAGTTAAAATGTTTGGTGAAGTCCTCATACAGGCCTATGGAATTAGTACTATATTCTCCACTTTTTTGGTGCTGCATAAACAGGCTCAGTGGCACTAACTGGCTTGTCCAGGTTCATATGACTAAGAGTGAGTCAGACCTTGATTCCAACCAATGTGCCTGGAATCTAGAGCCTCATTCCTGAACTCTACGACCCCTTTCCATGATCACTTTGTCTCCTCCCCACCTTCCACGTCCAGTTTCAGTTGGCTTCTCCTCCTCCAGTCTATTTACTTTTCCATCTCAGGCTCATGCCCAGTGCAGAGACTCACGTGTACCGCCCATCGATCGACAGATTCCACAAATATTCACTGAGTCCTGCTAGGTTCCCCTTAGGAACATCAGGAATAAAACAAAATAGAAGAGCTACAGTAACAACAAAACAAATAACAGCAATGTGAGTATAAAAACGAACTATATTCCAAGTCTGGCGCAGCACAAAAAGGCTATGTAATTTATATCATTTTAGCATAGGGGCCATGTGTATCATCCAATATATGAGATGAGAAAATATTCTTTCTAAATTATTCAGTTGTTAAAAGAGTATGAGCGTATTTTATTTCTGTGACCATTAAACAAAAACATAAAATTATTAAAAGAAAGAAAAATGTAGAAAAATCTTCTAGAGCCACTACTGTGACTGGCCTGCTGGGTCCTCCTCTAGCTCACTCACATGAGCCTTTGTTTTCAGTTGTACAGGTAATGTCCCAGCACACCTATCCCCACCACAAAACTCTTCTCTGTGTTATAAGTCAGGGAATATCAGTGGACATTTATGAACACCCCAGAGAACGAAGAGATCACAGAGAAGCCATGCATTCTAGAATATGGGGTGAAATGTAAAAATTTAGTCTTGCTAAAGGAGCATTGGAAAGACAACAGTGAGACCACTTCTTATTCCAGCTCTAAGTAACCATTAACTTGTAGTTTGACCAGGTTGACGACCCTCACCTGGGCTTGACCTCAATTTTCCTATCTTTAAAAGGAGGAGATGGATTAGATTTGGTTTGTGATGTTATGATGCTCTGAAATATAGATTAGATCAGAAATCAAGGGAGAAAGACTCCAGGGAAAGATTCAGAAAATTATTCTAAATCCCTCCCTTTGACAAAGGGCCAAAAATTTAAAAGAAAGAGAGCCATGATTTTTCAGCTGGATAAGCAGGTCTTCTGTCCACCCTCACCTCTGGGACATTTCTGAACTGCAGTTCTGGTGACAGTCTCTGCTGAGGCAGGATTAGCAAGGTGACACAGAGGTGTCGCCTTGATTCAAGGAGGCAGTTAGATGAGGATCACACAGCATCGTTATCTTCACTAAAGTGATGTCTCACCTTGTCTGTGAGTATTTGGCCGACATCTCAGTTCTCTGAAGCTCCCGATTCAGAATGACACCCTTAGTAGGACTCTTCTCTTCTAGAAATAATGCTGACTTAAATTAGTTACAATTTTACCTGGATGGTAAATGACAAGACAATCTTATGTCATTTAGCATCCTCTTGATAACATTTATGTGAAAACTGGAAATTGTTATTGCATCTAAACAGAAGAAAGCCATGTTTACAAAGTTATTATTAAATGTGAGAGCTCTGCCTTACCAGCTCCACCTGCCATCAAGCCTTTTTGGAAATGGAAGTAGATAATTATCTTATTCACACTTATTTAGCAAGCATTTTGCAGCAGTACTTTGAATTCAGAGAAGAGGAGACACTTGTGGGATGATGGGCTTTAGCAAATGCTTGGGCTTTGTTCAAGGGACCATTGCTGAGCACTTTATTCAGGAAAAAAGAAAAAAATCTCTAGGTCTCCCAGACAAATTCTTAAGTGGGGAAAGATGGCTGAAGTAGAGGATGGGTGTGAAAAAGGAATTTGACAGATTCTTTTTTCCCTTTTTCCAAAGCTCAAGTGCCCTGGTGAAAAGGAGGGGTATTTGTACATGGAGAAGCTACTTTAGGAAATTGAGAAGGCTTTCCTCTACTTACAGAGTGAGATACGTGAAGTGAGGCATGTAAAAGGAATTCACTTCAGAGTCTCTCCAGTCTTCACCCTTCTGCAAGGATGGTGGTGGTGGCAGCTGCCACTTGCAAGAGTTATTTTAGTGAGGATTAATCCCCACCATCACCACTGAGATGCAAAATCACACATTTGAAGACCAAGGGAGACAGCCCAGTCCATTAAAATGCTAGCCTGCACTTCGCCTTTGACTCAGTGTGTTAACTACCTAAGTCTTATTTTCTTCACCTGATTGGCATCTCTACCCTCCCATCCCTTTGCTTCAGTGTCTCTTTTCCTTCTAGAGCTTTCAAGTAAAGTTTCATTGCAGGCAAAGGGCTCCACTGCTAAAAGCATTCGCAAATCCAAGGAATGGATGAGCTCTAAGAGTACTTGAGGTTTTCCTATCTAGGATTCTAACATAGAAATTTCTACTGTTTATGAAGGCTCTGAGCAAGTGATTTTACCAAGCACTGATGTTCTCTCTGCCAGTTGGGCTACTATTCCTACAGGAGGCCCCTTCCTAACAGTCAGCTGAATTCTTAGTATGAAGTTATGGTCATCAGAATTCAACAAACAGTTCCCTATGTTTTGTGACATTTCCTTTTGCTCCTGTACTACAAATTCCCAATGGCACTAAAAAAGCAAAGAAATGCACATAGTATTCTAGGGAGAACCAATATATCAATGTATTGTTTTTGGTCAAGTCCAGGGCATGCAACGGGAGTCATTCTTATCATGCCCATTTTCCAGACAAGGGCACTGAGCCCTCGGAGTAGACTAACTTGCAGAGGGCAACATGGAGAGTAAATAGCAGGGTTAGGATTTGAGTCCGGGGCTTTCTGAACTAACTGCAAGATCTGCTCCATGAGGACACACTTGCATTTTGCACCACTCTATTTAGGCTAAAAGTGCAAAACTTCAGACAGCTCACCTAAGGTCTACACTGGAATCCACCCATCTCAGACTGTGGCTCCTGCCAGCAGTTTTGCCTGAGCCACAGACTCCAAAAAACCATTCAGCATGCTCAGTGCTCAGAGGTGGGGGAAAACCGGGGCCTCTTCTCAGAAGCCAGGGATGCTGAGTGTTACTGGAGGTTTTAAGGTAGTTGAGGAAAAAAATGTCAAATGTATAAATGAAAACAACTTCATTTTGTTAATCCTGAAATGCAACAGGTCTCAGACTGAGCTCAAATTAGAGAACAGATTTAAATATACACCCCAAGTAACTGACAAAATGACAATTGTTGTCATTCGGTTGCTAAGTTGTGTCCGACTCTTTGCAACCCCACAAACTGCAGCACCCCAGGTTTCTCTGTTCTTCTCTATCTCCAAGAGTTTGCTCAAACTCATGTTGATTGAGTTGGAGATGCCATCCAACCATCTGATCCTCTGCTGACCCCTTCTCCTCCTTCCTTCAATCTTTCCCAGCATCAGGGTCTTCTCTAATGAGTTGGTTCTTCACATCAGGTTGCCAAAATATTGAATGGATCATGGTAGAGAGTTCTGACGAAATGTGGTCCACTGGAGAAGGAAATGGCAAATCATTTCAGTATTCTTGCCTCAAGAACCCCGTGGAAAAAAAATGGCAGTAAGGATTATAATCACTATCATTTATTCAACACCTATTATGATCTGGGTCCTTTACAGATGTGACTTCATTTAAGCCTCCCAACATTTAAGCCTCACTGGCCTGTGAGGAAGATAATATAAAACCATTTTCAAATAAGGAAATTGAGGAATAGCAAGGCTTAGTATTCAGATGGTAAAGAATCTGCCTGCCATGTGGGAGACCCGGGTTCAGTCTCTGGGTTGGGAAGATCACCTGGAGAAGGGCATGGCAATCCATTTTGGTGTTCTTGCCTGGAGAATCCCATGGACAGAGAAGCCTGGTGGGCTACAGTCCATGGGGTCACAAAGAGTCAGACTCGACTGAACAACTAACACACACAAAGCTTAGTAACCTACCAGAAGTCATATGGGGGGTATGTGGAGTTTTCATTCTCTTTGTAGGAAACTCATTGTGATTCTATCGTTTTGTTCTGATTTCCTTCTGATCAAAGGGTGATAGGACTTAAATCTGTGCCTTGTACCTGAGTTCTTCCAGTTTAGGCTTTTTTTTTTTTTTTTCCCCTCCACTGGAACCAGATAGGATGGAATCTCATTATGATGATTGAGCCAAAGGACATTCTCCTTTTGTGTTTGGTACTTCATGTCTGGAATGATGGGAAGAAAGAAATTAGCCAAAAATTCATTTGCACACACAGTTCTCTGTCAGTGTCTGGAGACTTTTTTGATTGTCACAATTGTGCACAGGGTGTAAGGGGGAAAACTGCCAGCATGTGGACATTGATAAACACTCCATCATGAAGAGAACAGTGCCCCACAACAAAGAATCATGTAGCCCCAATGAAAATAGTGGGAAGGCTGAAAAATCTTTCCCTATCTCAATGCCAGGTGCCTAGAAGGAAATAAGCAAGCAGTGCTTTCCTTACCATCCTAGTTAAAGCTGCACCCCCTGGTCACTATTCTCTTACCAGTCTGATTTTATTTTATGCTTGTTCACATAGATGTCTGTTTTCCTGACCTGGATACAAAAGGGCTTGGACTAGTTCTGCCTGCCCAGAGTTCTCTGTAGGGCACAGTCAGTAGAGCAGAAACTGAACTTTACTAACAGTCAGTGAATGAATGAATGAGTAATCACAGTGTAGAGTGTTCAAACAAGTTACATCTATTCTTGTAACTGAAGACAGAGACCACAGTTCTCCCATTTATCCACAAAGTGTGCTCTGGACTTTGAAAGCCCACCCTGGCTCCAAGCCATTAAACACCACACATTCAGTTTGGAATCCTTTATTCTCTGATTTGCTGGGCAATTTCATAAATCTAAATAGTTACGCTGAACCTTAGTGCCACTGTGTGATTTTCCTAACTAAGCACTTTACTGCTTCCTAAGACTCTCATCATTTGTGATTCAAGGAGAAATACTGATATCTACAGACACTTATCCCTCATAGTCTGAAGACTTCAGAGACTTGAGCCTTGAGGAAATGAGGCCCCTCTGAGACTCACGTGAAAGTGAGACACCTGGGGGGCACGTCATCCCAGCTGTAGATAGTACTAAAAGGAGAAGATGAAATTTGGACTAGTTCCAAATTGGGAAAGGAACACATCAAAGCTGTATATTGTCACCCTGCTTATTTAACTTATATGCAGAGTACATCATGTGAAATCTGGGCAGGGTGAAGCACAAGCTGGAATCAAGTTGCCCGGGAGAAATATCAATAACCTCAGATATGCAGATGACACCACCCTTATGGCAGAAAGCAAAGAGGAACTAAAGAGCCTCTTGATGAAACTGAAAGAGGAGAGTGAAAAAACTGGCTTAAAACTCAACATTCAGAAAACTAAGATCATGGTTTCTTGTCCCATCACTTCTTGGCAAATAGATGGGGAAACAGTGGCAGACTTTAGTTTCTGGGGCTCCAAAATCACTGCAAGTGGTGACTGCAGCCATGAAATTAAAAGACGCCTGCTCCTTGGAAGAAAAGCTATGACCAACCTAGACAGCATATTAAAAAGCAGAGACCTTACTTTGCTGAGAAAGGTCCATCTAGGCAAAGCTATGGTTTTTCTAGTAGTCATGTATGGATGTGAAAGTTGTACCATAAAGAAAGCTTAACATTGAAGAACTGATGCTTTTGAACTGTGGTGTTGGATAAGGCTCTTGAGAGTCCCTTGGGCTATAAGGAGATCCAACCAGTCTATCCTAAAGGAAATCAGTCCTGAATATTCATTGGAAAGGCTGATGCTGAAGATGAAGCTCCAATACTTTGACCACCTAAAGTGAAGAATTCTCTCACTGGAAAAGACCCTGATGCTGGGAAAGATTGAAGGTGGGAGGAGAAGGGGACAACAGAGGATGAGATGGTTGGATGGCATCATCGACTCAATGGACACGAGTTTAAGCAAGCTCTCGGAGTTGGTGATGGACAGTAAAGCCTGGCATGCTGCAGTCCATGAGGTTGCAAAGAGTCTGACACAACTGAGTGACTGAGTTTGACTGAGGTTTTAGGAAGAAACTCTTTCTGTTGCAACCTTCTTGTCAGGATTTTTCAGGGGTCATGGAGGAGGGAATCCAGGGAAAGTGTGGGTCAAAGTAGGTGAGGGATGCTGGGATTTATCTTGGAATAAAAGCCAGGATCTCAAGGTAAGTTAGCAAAAGATAAATTGTGTGCAGACTGGGCTACCGAGGGAAAGTGGCTCCAGGGGAACACTGTGGTCAAGATAAATATAGGCCTAGCGCAGGACTAAAAATCTGTATCTGGTTGTAAAAACGCAATCAAGAATGGAGATGAACCAGAGCCTGAAAGACTGAAGAGATAAGACCAGGTTTCCAGACAGAAGGCCAAATGGATGGGAGAATGGAAAGGAAAGGAAGATGGAAAGGGAAAGAGTGGACCTATGTATATGTATAACTGAATCACTTTGCTATATACTGGAAACTAACACAATTTTTAAAATCAGCTATTAGTTCAGTCACAGTCCTGTCTGACTCGTTGGAACCCAATGGACTGCTGCATCCCAGGCTTCTCTATCACCAACTCCTGAAACTTGCTCAAATTCACGTATATAGAGTTGATGATGCCGTCTCATCCTCTGTCATCCCCTTCTCCTCCCGCCTTCAATCTTTCCCAGCATCAGGGTTTTTTTCCAATGAGACAGTTCTTCACATTAGGTGGCCAAAGTGTTGGAGGTTCAGCTTCAGCATCAGTTCTTCCAATGAATATTCAGGACTGATTTCCTTCAGTTTGATCTCCTTGCAGCCCAAAGGACTCTCAAGTGTTTTCTCCAACACCACAGTTCAAAGCATCAATTCTTCGGCACTCAGCTTTCTTTATGGTCCAAATCTCACATCCATATATGACTACTGGGAAAACCATAGCTTTGACTAAGCGGATATTTGTTGGCCAAGTAATACCTCTGCTTTTTAATATGCTGTCTAGGTGGGTCATAGCCTTTCTTCCCAAGAGCAAGCGTCTTTTAATTTCATGGCTGCAGTCACCACTTGCAGTGATTTGGAGCCCAAGAAAAGAAAATCTGTCACTGTTTCCATTGTTTCCCCACCAGTTTGCCATGAAGTGATGGGATCAGATGCCATGATCTTAGTTTTCTGAATGTTGAGTTTTAAGCCAGCTTTTTCACTCTCCTCTTTCAGTTTCATCAAGAGGCTCTTTAGTTCCTCTTTGCTTTCTGCCATAAGAGTGGATTCATCTCTCTATCTGAAGTTATTGTTATTTCTCCCGGCAATCTTGATTCCAGCTTGTGCTTCATCCAGACTTGCATCTCACATGATAGACTCTGCACATAAGTTAAATAAGCAGGGTGACAATATACACCTTTGATATACTCCTTTCCCAATTTGGAAGCAGTCTGTTGTTCCAATCCAGTTCTAACTGTTGCCTCCTGACCTTCATATAGGTTTCTCAAGAGGCAGGTCAGGTGGTCTGGTATTCCTATCTCTTTCAGAATTTCCTACAGTTTGTTGTGATCCACACAGTCAAAGGCTTTTGGCATAGTCAATAAAGCAGAAGTAGATGTTTTTTTCTGGAACTCTCTTGCTTTATCGATGATCCAGTGGATGTTGGCAATTTGATCTCTGGTTCCTCTGCCTTTTCTAAATCCAGCTTGAACATCTAGAAGTTCACGGTTCATGTACTGTTGAAACCTAGCTTGGAGAATTTTGAGCATTACTTTGCTAGCATGTAAGATAAGTGCAATTGTTTGGCAGTTTGAACATTCTTTGGCATTGCCTTTCTTTGGGATTGGAATGAAAACTGACCTATTCCAGTCCTATGGCCACTGCTGAGTTTTCCAAATTTGCTGGCATATTGAGTGGAGCACTTTCACAGCATCATCTTTTAGGACTTGAAATAGCTCAACTGGAATTCCATCACCTCCACTAGCTTTGTTCATAGTGATGCTTCCTAAGGTGCACATGATTTAGCATTCCAGGATGTCTGGCTCTAGGTGAGTGATCACACCATCGTGGTTATCTCGGTCATTAAGATCTTTTTTGTACAGTTCTTCTGTGTATTCTTGCCACCTCTTAATATCGTCTGCTTCTGTTAGATCCATACCATTTCTTTCCTTTATTGTACCTATCTTTGCTTGAAATGTTCCCTTGGTATTGCTAATTTTCCTGAAGAGATCTCTAGTCTTTCCCATTCTGTTCTTTTCCTCTATTTCTTTGCATTGATCACTGAAGAAGGCTTTCTTATCTCTTCTTGCTATTCTTTGGAACTCTGCATTCATATGGGTATATCTTTCCTTTTCTCTTTTGCCTTTTGTTTCTCTTCTTTTCTCAGCTATTTGTAAGGCCTCATCAGGCAACCATTTTTCCTTTTTGCGTTTATTTTTCTTGGAGATGGTCTGATCAGTGCCTCCAGTACAATCTCACAAACCTCCATCCATAGTTCTTCAGGCACCCTGTCTCTTAGATCTAATCCCTTGAATTTATTTGTCACTTCCACTGTATAATTGTAAGGGATTTGATTCAGGTCATACCTGAATGGTCTGGTGGTTTTCCCTACTTTCTTCAATTTAAGTCTGAATTTAGCAATAAGAAGTTCATGATCTGAGCCACAGTCAGCTCCCAGTCTTGTTTTCACTGTCTGTGTAGAGCTTCTCCATCTTTGGTTGCAAAGAATATAACCAATCTTATTTCGTTATTGACCATCTAGTGATGTCCATGTGTAGAGTCTTCTCTTGTGCTTTTGGAAGAGGGTGCTGGCTATGACCAATGCACTCTATTGGCAAAACTCTGTTAGCCTTTGTCTTGCTTCATTTTGTGTTCCAAGCCCAAATTTGCCTGTTACTCTAGGTATCTCCTAACTTCCTACTTTTGCATTCCAGTCCCCTGTAATGAAAGGGATATCTTTTTTTGGTGTTAGTTCTAGAAGGTCTTGTGCATCTTCACAGAACCATTCAACTTCTGCTTCGTCAGCATTACTGATTGGGGCATAGACTTGGGTTACTGTGATATTGAATGGTTTGCCTTGGAAATACACAGAGATCATTGTGTCGTTTTTGAGACTGCACTCAAGTACTGCATTACGGACTCTTTTGTTGACTATGAAAGCTACTCCATTTCTTCTAAGAGATTCTTACCGACAATAGTAGATTTAAAGGTCATCTGAGTGAAGTTTGCCCTTTCCATTTTAGTTCACTGATTCCTAAAATGTTGATATCACTCTTGCCATCTCCTGTTTAACGACTTCCAATTTACCTTGATTCATGGACCTAACGTCCAGGTTCCTATGCTATATTGTTCTTTACAGCATTGGACTTTACTTCCATCGCCAGTCATAACCACAACTGGGTGTTGTTTTCACTTTGGTCCCATGTCTTCATTCTTTCTGGAGTTATTGCTCCACTCTTCTCCAGTAGCATATTGCGCACCTATCAACCTGGGGAGTTCATCTTTCAGGGTCATATCTTTTTGCCTTTTCGTACTGTTCATGGGGTTCTCAAGGCAAGAATACTGAAGTGGTTTGCCATTGCCTTCTCCAGTGACTTTCAAATTATCCAGAAAATCAATTATACCCCAACATAGAATAAAAATTAAATTAAAAAGAAAAAAAAGCAAAGGATGTTCCTCTATAGTATGATGTGTGCTCTGCTAGGTCTTTCTGCTTTCTCAAAACTAGAGTTATACTCATTCTCATATAAAGCAGAGTGAGTCTTAGAGAAGTCAATTGGCTAACTATAGTCCACTAGAGAGTGAACTCCAGGAGGGAAGAGACCAGACTAGGCAGCTGTGTCTGTGGCTGCCATATCCACAGTGCCTAGAACATGGTAGCTGTGCCTAGTGGGAGCACAGAAAGTTCTTACTGGATGATTTGAAAGTCACCCCACTGAGAAGAGGTGAATAGCAGGAAGGTCGTATTTAAAACCATCAGCAGAAGGCGGTCTTCCTTGCACCAGCGGCTTTCTTAGCCAAAGGTGCCTGTGTGCTCAGTGACTCCATTGTGCTGACTCTTTGTGACCCCATGGACTATAGCTTGCCAGGCTTCTCTGTCCATGGGATTTTCCAGGTAAGAATATTGGAGTGGTTGCCATTTCCTACTCCAGGGGCTCTTTCTGACTTAGGGATTGAACCCCTGTCTCTTATCTCTCCTGCATTGTTAGGCGAACTTTTTACCACGGTGCCATCCAGGAGCCCAAAGTCATAAATCAGAGAGAACTTAACAGGAACAAAGATATGTAGGCACCCAGCTTATCTAAAATAGAGTTGTTATTTCATTTGTCTCCAAGCCTAAAAGGTCCAGTTCTTAATTTTTGTTACTTTGAAATAGATCAAACCATTTCAACATTCCTCTGTTTTAGGAGAAGAAATATTATCAGTTAAAAGAAAAACAACCTTTTTTTTTTTTTTTTTGCAAGTATGTTGGTTTTTAGCCAACGTAATGAATGGCTGAAAGATTAGCATTATTTCAAACTACTGGTACTTTGCAAGTTGGCTTGTATCACTTCCAAACTGCATAAAATTATTTTGGAAGTACGTTATATATATTCCATGACAGGTTTTTATAAGATCAAATAAGGTCCCCATGGTATCAAGTGTCCAGTTGTTATTTGGCCATTGAAATTTCAGTTATAAACTTGGCCCTTTGTTTTTTCAATATAATTAAATTTAAAATATATTTATTGAAGAGCCCTTGTGTTTAGGGCCTAAAGCAGTAAGACATGAGGGAGAAAGTGATAGAATCCAACCAGGCTATTTCACTTGGACCACTTCCCCAGGGGAGAGTCACTAACAAATCCAGATGGCATCCTTAAGACCGAGAAGCCTGGAAGAAGTGAGGCTATCTACTCAGGGGTACAGGTGAAGTTACAGTCGCCAGAGTAGTTAAGTGCCACTAATGTTTGTTCCTATTAGCTGGGACAGAACAGACCATTTCCCCCTAAATCCTTAGAGTATTTCTGGAAATTTCTAGTCTGTACCCCCATGTGCTGTTTAGCCATTCTGATCTAGCTAGTCATTGCTGTTCTTTCCTGAGTGTTATCACTGATATGCAAACTGCATGGGGGACCTAGCAGAATGAGGGGCCTTGACCTTCTCTTTTTCTTTAGGTTGCCTTGTAGAGTCAAGAGCCTGAAACAGGACTGCTTCTGTGTGTTCCCAAATCACTTACAACATTCTTGGTGAAACAGTTCCTTTATTCTTTTGTTTAATACAGTTTAGAGTAGTAGTTCAGAGTATATGTTTTAGAGTCAAACTTCCTAGGATCAAATCCTGGCTCCACCACTTGCTAGTTGTGTGACTGCTGAAATTATTCGTTTCTCTGTGCATTGGGGATAATATTAATTCCAGCTTCATAGTGTTGTAGTGAATGTTAAATGAAAACATATGTGACATTTAAATATGTCAGAAGAGCAAAGACAGAGTAGGCACTATATTTGTGTTAGCTATTGTAAACATTATTGTGAATTAGCAATGATTGCTTCTAAGTGCTAATAGCTAGATTCATTGAATGCTTACGTGTGTGCATGCTCAGTCACTTCAGTCATATCCGACTCTTTGCGATCCTATGGACCATAGCCCTCTAGGCTCCTCTATTCATGGGATTCTCTAGGCAAGAATACTGGAGTGGGTTGCCATGCCCTCCTCTAGGGTATATCTGCCTGTTTCTGCTGCACATCAGGCAGATTCTTTACCCACTGAACCACCTCGAAAGCCCCACTGAATGCTTGCCATGTGCCAATTAGTATATTAGGCATTTATACTTAATCCCCTCAGTATCCCTGAAGGCAAGAATTATTGTCATTCCACTTTTACAGCTGAGGAAACTTGCCTTAGAAAGGCAGACAACTGAGCCAACGCAGAGTTAGCACATGAACCCCACTCCTGGTTGGCAGGATGACACCAGAATCTGCTGGGCTTGGTGGGAATGTCATCTCAGGGCAGCTGCACACACAGCTTCTCTTCCCTGAAGTCTTGATCCTGAGTCAAGTGCACTGCATCTGAATCCTCCCTTAAGGCTGAGTTCTCTCCCAGGAGGCCTCTCAGATCATCACAAGAGCATCATAAATTTAGGGAACCTCAAGTCATTCAGTGGGACGAGATATGGGATGAGAAAGAAAGATGGAAGATGAGGCTGATTTTGGAAGATATGGATGATGAGGACCTGGGTCATAAATGTTTGCCTTTCTTAGAAATGTGTAATTAACTCACTTAATCCCACTTTCCAGCATTTCCCAAACTGGGCTCTGTGAACAGCTCCTGCCAGTGCATAAAAATATGGGGAAAAAAAGAAAGGACAAAACAAATTCAGTGATTAAAATGGCTATGAAATTCTAGGTTAAATCAAAATGTTTCTTTAACTGCAGGGCTTCTCAGAACAGTTAAGGTCCTGGTATGTATTCCAGAAGGAAGGAATGAAATGAAGTGATCCCCAGGTATGTTATCCTGGAACCCTTCATGCCCAGCAGCCCACTCTCACCCCTTCCATTCCTGGCCCCAGAGCATTTCCCAGAACAAACATTTCCAGGGGCAGCTTTGCAGGACAGCTCTTTAAATGAAAGAAGATCAGGTAAGGGTTCTAATAGCAGTTTCACACCATCAGATATATGATAACCATTCTCCCAGAACTGTGGAAATGGTCAAGCTTAGAAACCAGAAGACTTTCAGAAGAAACCCCTGTGAAGAGAAACAGGGTCTAAATCAAGGCAGCAGGAATGAAGGTGTACAGAGAAGACAAATGTGCCTTTCTCAACCCTCCTTCAGCCCTACCAACGCTGGCCCTCTCCTCACCAAACTTCTCTGTCTTCCAGCTTTACTGAACCCCCATACACTTTGGCCTCCTTGCCTTCTTAAAGTCTCCTTCTTGGAACAACTTCTTAATGACTCCCCAGAACACACGTGCTCCCACCACTGCCTGAAGAACTCCCCAGGGACCTCTCTGAAGACTCTTACTTCAGGAAGCCTTCCCTGACCTTCCCAGATCTAGACGAGTAATGTTTCCTTAACACTCTTCTTCATCACAGCACTCATCCCAGTGTTCCCAATGGTCCCACTCATTGCCTTTCTCCTGCTCTAGACTTTAAGATCCTGCCAAGCTGGAATCAGGTCTCAGCCTCGAGTTGCCATCACTAGACTGAGAGGCATACAGAAGAGGGGCAATGAGGGTTATTATAGGAATGAAGAACTTCACAGCAAACCTGAGAGGTAGATTTTATTTCTCTCACTTTATACGTAAAAACAGAATATCTGGTAGCTGCAGAAACTAAACTAAGCTCATCCAGTTAATGTTCACACTTAATAGATCTAATTCCATTCTGAAGAGCATTAAATATAGCTTGAGGCTAAAGAGAAAGAGCGGTGACTTCTAGGTGGTATTCAGTGTGTATCTGTAAGGCTCCCAAGGCTCAACACTGTCTTCCCCCCATGATCGAATTATCCTATAAGTTTCTTGAGCTCTGAACACTCAGAGAACACTGAGGACCATTATGAGGTCAAACAAATCATAGACAGTAAAATGGAAATGTTATTGAAAAAGATAGCAAGGAACTTCAGAAGGGGCTTACAATAATTTAAAATGTAAGCCAATTTTCAGATTCAACCATAACAAAGTATTTGTTATCAATCTGCATATTTTCTGTCCTCCAGGGATATTCCAGCTAAAATAACACTGGCATAGAGAATTGGCTTTCCAATAGTTGACAATGCAGGCATGTTGCCTCCCTGAGGGTGCTGGAGGCAGGAGGAGCCAGCTCTTAGCCTTAGAGAGTAAAGCAGACTCTCTACAAAATGCCAAGAATATATTCTAATGGGGATGCATGTTTCTCCATAAAAGGCAAGGTTAAGTGTCAATATCTAGGCAGAGACTGGGAGCAAGGAGGGTCCTGAGCTTTCACAGGGAAGGTTAGATGAGCGCCCCCAGCCACTACCTTTGTGAAACCACCCATGCATTTTGCAAGACTGTGACCTATGAGACAGTTGGGGTACTTAAAGGACCTAAAGGTACAAGTTAGAGCATACATCACAGGCAGAACTTAAAAGTTTCAAATGTCATTTTGTTTAGTCTTCACAGCATCCCTATGAGAGTTGCAGTTATTATATCCATTTTACAAATCAAGGAGCTGAGTCTCAGAGAGGTTACCCAGACTCGTAAACAGTGAAGCAAGAATTTGGTCCCATCTGTGCCTATCCATAGAGCCCTCAAACGAATCAATAAACCAACACTACATGCAGTAATACAGCTATTACCGATCTGGTCTCTGTCTGTTTCTTTCTCCCCTTTCCTCCTTCCCCAAGGAGTATTTTTTCTTTTCTTTCTTTCTTTCTTTCTTTTTTTTTTTTTTTTTTGTCAGTTATGCCAAGAAAAACTTCTCAATTTCCAGAACTGGAAAAGGAAAAGTGAGTGAAGGTTGAACCTAAGTGAGTGAAGGTTGTTAAATGCAAGACTATTAAATACAAGCTTTTTTTAAAAAATGAGGTATTAATGTTATGCTAATATATTGTTTCTCATACTGGCTGGATGATGGCACTAATTCAGCTTGCCATCCTGTTGAGTATTAAGTTTCTCAGTCAACCAAAGGGCCTCCATTTCTAAAGTCTGCCAATTTAGTGAAGCAAAATATAATATTTAAAGTCACTATTAGTTGAAAAGAGGGGTTAGTTGGAACACTCCTGAGTGTTCAGGAAGACAGGAAGTCAGAAGCCCTGGCTTTGAGTGCTAGTTTCTCTCATAGAGAACACAAATATAAAATTGGGAACGAAGATGATTTTATATATATATTTATAAGTATGTATATATTATATGTATTTTGTAAATGAAAAAGGAAAGGGGGCTGATGAAGTGATCATGATATAACTGCATATTTCCCCCTGAGTTGTAGCCACTGATAAATTAAATTTTAATCTATAAGTCATTTGAAAGCCTAGAGTGAAGGGTAGTCTTTTCATAAGAACCTGAAGGTGCTTGTTTTACCAGCTAATGGAGTTTCTTCATATTTTTGAAGGTCAGGCAATCTGTACCCAATCCCCAATCTTTAGTCATCCTTTTGTTCCATCAGCATTCTTAAATGGCCTCACAGAATGCAGAATTGTATTATTACAAGGTTAACGATAGTGCTGGGATAAGCCCGATTGAGAGGATGGAAGTGGACCATTAACCAATAATTTAAATTTGCGTTAGTTTCAGTTCAGTTCAGTTCACTTGCTCAGTCGTGTCCAACTCTTTGCGACCCCATGAATCACAGCACACCAGGCCTCCCTGTCCATCACCGACTCCCGGAGTTCACTCAGACACATCCATCAAGTCAGTGATGCCATCCAGCCATCTCATCCTTGGTCGTCCCCTTCTTCTCCTGCCCCCAATCCCTCCCAGCATCGAAGCCTTTTCCAATGAGTCAACTCTTCGCATGAGGTGGCCAAAGTACTGGAGTTTCAGCTTTAGCATCATTCCATCCAAAGAACACTCAAGGCTGATCTCCTTCAGAATGGACTGGTTGGATCTCCTTGCAATACAAGGGACTCTCAAGAGTCTTCTCCAACACCACAGTTCAAAAGCATCAATTCTTTGACACTCAGCCTTCTTCACAGTCCAACTCTCACATCCATACATGACTACTGGAAAAACCATAGCTTTGACTAGACGGAACTTAGTCGGTAAAGTAATGTCTATGCTTTTGAATATGCTGTCTAGGTTGGTCATAACTTTTCTTCCAAGGAGTAAGCGTCTTTTAATTTCATGGCTGCAGTCATCATCTGCAGTGATTTTGGAGCCCAAAAAAATAAAGTCTGACACTGTTTCCACTGATTCTCCATCTATTTCCCATGGAGTGATGGGACCAGATGCCATGATCTTCATTTTCTGAATGTTGAGCTTTAAGCCAACTTTTTCACTCTCCTCTTTCACTTTCATCAAGACGCTTTTTAGTTCCTCTTTACTTTCTGCCATAATGGTGATGTCATCTGCATATCTGAGGTTATTGCTATTTCTCCCGGCAATCTTGATTCCAGCTTGTGTTTCTTCCAGCCCAGCATTTCTCATGATGTGCTCTGCATAGAAGTTAAATAAGCAGGGTGACAATATACAGCCTTGACGTACTCCTTTTCCTATTTGGAACCAGTCTGTTGTTCCATGTCCAGTTCTAACAGTTGCTTCCTGGCCTGCATACAGATTTCTCAAGAGGCAGGTCAGGTGGTCTGTATTCCCATCTCTCTCAGAATTTTCCACAGTTTATTGTGATCCACACAGTCAAAGGCTTTGGCATAGTCAATAAAGCAGAAATAGATGTTTTTTTCTGGAAATCTCCTGCTTTTCTGATGATCCAGCGGATGTTGGCAATTTGGTCTCTGGTTTCTCTGCCTTTTCTAAAACCAGCTGGAACATCTGGAAGTTCACGGTTCACGTACTGCTGAAGCCTGGCTTGGAGAATTTTGAGCATTACTATACTAGCTTCTGAGATGAGTGCAATTGTGTGGTAGTTTGAGCATTCTTTGGCATTGCCTTTCTTTGGGATTGGAATGGAAACTGACCTTTTCCAGTCCTGTGGCCACTGCTGAGTTTTCCAAATATCCTGGCATATTGAGTGCAGCCCTTTCACAGCATCATCTTTCGGTATTTGAAATGGCTCTACTGGAATTCCATCACCTCCACTTGCTTTGTTCATAGTGATGCTTTCTAAGGCCCACTTGACTTCACATTCCAATATGTCTGGTTCAAGATGAGTGATGACAACATTGTGATTATCCGGGTCATGAAGATCCTTTTGTACAGTTCTTCTGTGTATTCTTTCCACCTCTTCTTAATATCTTCTGCTTCTGTTAGGTCCAGACCACTTCTGTCCTTTATCAAGCCCATCTTTGCATAAAATGTTCCCCTGGTATCTCTAATTTTCTTGAAGAGATCTCTAGTCTTTCCCATTCTATTGTTTTCCTCTATTTCTTTGCATTGATTGCT
This sequence comes from Ovis aries, assembly GCF_016772045.2. Lineage (NCBI taxonomy): Eukaryota > Metazoa > Chordata > Mammalia > Artiodactyla > Bovidae > Ovis > Ovis aries. The sequence goes on from NC_056074.1 coordinate 13,519,115, forward strand.
GAAGAAGGCTTTCTTATCTCTTCTTGCTATTCTTTGGAACTCTGCATTCAGATGCTTATATCTTTCCTTTTCTCCTTGGCTTTTCACTTCTCTTCTTTTCGCAGCTATTTGTAAGGCCTCCCCAGACAGCCATTTTGCTTTTTTGCATTTCTTTTCCATGGGAATGGTCTTGATCCCTGTCTCCTGTACAGTGTCATGAACCTCATTCCAAAGATCATCAGGCATTCTATCTATCAGATCTGGGGCCTTAAATCTATTTCTCACTTCCACTGTATAATCATAAGGGATTTGATTTAGGTCATACCTGAATGGTCTACCAGTTTTCCCTGCTTTCTTCAATTTCAGTCTGAATTGGGCAATAAGGAGTTCATGATCTGAGCCACAGTCAGCTCCCGGTCTTGTTTTTGTTGACTGTATAGAGCTTCTCCATCTTTTGCCGCAGAGAATATAATCAGTCTGATTTTGGTGTTGACCATCTGGTGATGTCCATGTGTGGAGTCTTCTCTTGTGTTGCTGGAAGAGGACATTTGCTATGGCCAGTGCATTATCTTGACAAAACTCTATTAGTCTTTGCCCTGCTTCATTCTGTACTCCAAGGCCAAATTTGCCTGTTAGTCCAGGTGTTTCTTGACTTCCTACTTTTGCATTCCAGTCCCCTATAATGAAAAGGACATCTTTTTTGGGTGTTCTAAAAGGTCTTGTAGGTCTTCATAGAACCGTTCAACTTCAGCTTCTTCAGCGTTACTGGTTGGGGTATAGATTTGGATTACTGTGATATTGAATGGTTTGCCTTAGAAATGAATAGAGATCATTCTGTCATTTTTGAGACTGCATCCAAGTACTGCATTTCGGACTCTTCTGTTGACCATGATGGCTACTCCATTTCTTCTGAGGGATTCCTGCCCGCAGTAGTAGATATAATGGTCATCTGAGTTAAATTCACCCATTCCAGTCCATTTCATTTTGCTGATTCCTAGCATGTCGACGTTCACTCTTGTCATCTCCTGTTTGACCACTTCCAATTTGCCTTTGATTCATAGATCTGACATTCTAGGTTCCTATGCAATACTGCTCTTTACAGCATCAGACCTTGCTTCTATCACCAGTCACATTCACAGCTGGGTATTGTTTTTGCTTTGGTTCCATCCCTTTCTTCTTTCTACATATATTTCTCCACTGACCTCTAGTAGCATACTGCGCACCTACTGATGTGGGGAGTACCTCTTTCAGTATCCTATCATTTTGCCTTTTCATACTGTTCATGGGGTTCTCAAGGCAAGAATACTGAAATGGTTTGCCATTCCCTTCTCCAGTGGACCACATTCTGTTAGACCTCTCCACCATGACCCGCCCGTCTTGGGTTGCCCTGCGGGCATGGCTTAGTTTCATTGAGTTAGACAAGGCTGTGGTTCTAGTGTGATTAGACTGAGTAGATTTCTGTGAGTATGGTTTCGGTGTGTCTGCCCTCTGATGCCCTCTTGCAACACCTACCATTTTACTTGGGTTTCTCTTACCTTAGGCGTGGGGTATCTGTTCACGGCTGCTCCAGCAAAGCACAGCCGCTGCTCCTTACCTTGGATGAGGGTTATCTCCTCCCACTGCCCTTTCTGACCTTCAGCGTGGGATGGCTCCTCTAGGCCCTCCTGCACCTGGGCAGCCACCACTCCTTGGACGTGGGGTTTCTCCTCCCAACCGCTGCCCCTGGCCTTGGACGTGGGATTGCTCCTTCTGGCCACTGCCCCTGGCCTCAGATGCGGGGTAGCTCCTCCCGGCTGCCATCCCTGGCCTCGGGCGCAAGGTATCTCCTCCCAGCCATCGCCCCTGACCTCAGACGGGTTCCATTATTCTCCTGGGCAGATTTGTGCCAGATAGCCCCCCATCTGGATGTGTTGTGTGGAAGTGGCATGAAAGGAGGCGGGTAGTGAGGTGGGATTAGAGGGTAGAAGGCAAAAGTCTTGCTCAGAAAGAGATGTCTGTAGACTGGAGGGGACAATATACTGGCAAAAATAAGTGGTTCCAGTAGCCCTACATTAATGCAAAACCCAATGATGTCTCTTTCTGCAATTGGTATATTAACCCCTGCCTGGACTCCTCCTTTACAATCACGTCTCTTCCATACATCCCACTTGGGCCACCAGATCTGATCATTTTACTTTATCAGCCGCAGTCGCCACAGAAAATGAGGAGCTTGTTAAAATTAGATCATTCAAGGTAGGCTTAATAAGCAGACTATTTAAGATGGTGTGGACAGGACAGCACAGCCTCCCAGGGCTAATGACAGTGAGATGCACGATCCTTAAGCCTGGATTAAGGGAGCAGGAAGGAAAGAGAACTAGAGAACTGGCTTCCAAAGAGGATCAGAGATGTTGGTAGAGGGATAAACCTGTTTGGGGTGACCCTGCAGGAACAGAGCCTGGAAGGACCATATCTTCCCTTTCTTTTCTCCCTCCCTCTCCTCTCCTGTTGAGGCATCTATTGGCCAAATCAACCAGAAACCAGAGCATAAGGAGACTTCATGTAATGGGCAGAGTGGAAAGCCGATTAGGAAGGACACGCAAAAGATTTCAGCACAGACCCTTTATTTAAAGCACATCTATGTGCTGGAAACACAAAGAGATGAAGTTCTTTCCACCCTGGAGGAAGCTTCAATTAACAAAGACTTTGAAGACAGAAGAGCTATGAGGAGTTTCCAACCCTGAGAATGTTATAAGAAATTTATTTCCATTTATCTGTTCTTTCATCAGCCCTTCCCTGAAGGCCTCCTCTTTGACAAGCAGATGCAGGCCCTGAGGACCCTGCATTGCAGGGTGTATAATGAGACACAACCCTTACTGTCTGTGAACTCATTATCTGTGTGCAGAGAAAGACGCGTTAAGTAGTGAACTACAATACACAAAGCTCCAAGGTCTTCCTTTCAACAGCAGCTTCTTTCCAAGTACCCAAATGCCCAGCTCATAAAGCACAATTAGGTCTGTCCATCTTTGTACATGTTGGATGGTAAGTGGTTTGGACAGCAGCCTATGGTCATTAGGCTTAGAAACTTTCTTTGTCAGTTAATTTGATTAATATCAGAGAAAACTCAATTAGACTTGTCAACTTTTTGCATATGACATTTAATATCTATTAAAATGATGTCACCTCCATCAGCCAGGAGCTGTATCTTCAGTTCCTACAGACTGTCAACTTGAGAATGATGAAGACCCAAACAAAGGTGACGAAAATTGTATCCCTATCATTCTCTCCACAATTTAACATAATGATGAGAAACACAGCTACCCTGTTCATATGCCCCTTACTCTTATTTTCCTACAGAACACTGCTTGAAAGAAGAATCTATAAAGCTGAAGGTTAATTGTCCAAATAGTCCTAAAGAGTGAGGCAGCATAAGAGAAGCTTCATATGGGCAGGGAGAATAATTAGGTGAGTGGGATTGTTTGGGGGTTATTTATAGGCCTGGTTGTCACTTCCAAACAACTATCCCATTTCTAGGTTAAAATGAGGCTATGAACTCCCCAAAGAATATTATTGTAATCCTTAATAAAACAGAAAAGAATGTAAAACTGTATATACTAGTGAAATTTCTTTATATTAGAAGCTTTAAAGCTCTAGATGAAATTACCATAAAATATGTATTTCACATAGAAGTGTAACTGTATTACTCTACCCTTTCAAAGCAGGAAAAAAAAAGCTTAAGGATCTCTATATTTAATGTCTGTGTTTATCGTGTTTGCTTTTCTACAATAATTTGTTTCTTGTGCCTACTCCACAATTTACATTCTATCTGCTGGAAAGCTCAAATAATTAGCTCTCAGAAAGGAGTGTATTTGTCAGATTTGTTTGGGATATCTCCTTCAAAACACATACATTCACATCCCGATACAGTAGATGATGGTGGGGCGTGGGAGTCTCCATTTTGTAATGCACACAGCTTCTTTTAATGGGCATCCATAAACAAAAAAGAATGCACTAGAATGTCTGTCCCCAAATAGTCCATACTAATTCACATTTCTGGGCATTTGCTCAAATTCTTTCATGAATGTTTCTCTTGCTTGTTTGCCTGGCAAATGTCTAATGCTTTACTGAAGCCTGGCAATGTCTTTGAAGCTTTTGCCATCACACAAAGATAATTGCCCCACCCTCTTTATAGTTAATATACTTTTAAATGTAAACATTACTGCTTTGCGATTGGAATGGTATCCAGAGGAAACTGTAATTCTAAATGTACGGCCACCCCAATGTTCTTAGCAGCATTATTTACAAAAGTTAAGACATGGAAGCAGTGTAAGTGTCCATTGACAGATGAATGGATAAAGAATATGTGGTGTATATATATATATTCAATGCACATATAAATATACACTCAGCCTAAAAAAAGATGAAAATAATGCCATTTTTCATGGCATTGGATGAACATGGATGAACCTAAAGATTACACTAAGTGAAGTAAACCAGACAAATGATATCTCTTATATGTGGAATCTAAAAATGAAACAAATGAATTTTTTCACAAAACAGAAACAGAGTCACAGACATAGAAAACTCACTTATGGCTACCAAAGCAGAAAGGGTGAGGGGAAAAATGGAGCATGGGGCCAACAGATACACACTACCATGTAAAAACTAGATAAACAATAAGGATTTCCTGTATAGTACCATGATTCATATCCAATATCTCATAACAAACTATAATGGAGAAGAACTGAAAAAGAATACAGATATATATATATACACATATATATGGATAACTGAATCACTTTGTTGTACATCTGAACCTGTAATAACAATGCAAATCAACTACTCTTCAAAAAAAAACTCAAATAAAGATAGAAGATTCTCTTACAAATCATTAAAAAAAAATACTCTCTGAGATTCTTAAAGGCAGGGAATGAGTTTTACCTTTGTATTTTGAACAACAGTGTCTAGCCCATAATAACGGTCAATAATGCTGTTGACTAGCATTGAACTGAATGGATATTGAATATATTTAGGTCATCTATTACTTCCTTGGCTTTGCTACTCATAATTCATTGCTACTCAAAGATTATTTATACAACAGTTAAAAATTTAGAGGCCTCATGTGGTTCAAGTTGCCTGGAGAATCCCATGGAGGGAGGAGCCTGGTAGGCTGCAGTCCATGGGGTCGCAAAGAGTCAGACACGACTGAGCGACTTCACTTTCACTTTCACTTTCAGGTGGTTCACACTAACTGGGGTAGTATGTTATTAAAAAGAAAAGGAAATAGGAAGACTACCATCTTAAATCTACCATTGTAGCATCTGTAAGAGACAGTAAATTAGATTCAATGTAACCACTGTGTGGCTTGCAGATATTTTCCTTCATCCCCTTCTTTCTTGATAGCTCAGACCTTGCAGCCACCCAAGCCCTTTTCCCCCTAGCTTTCACATTTCCTAGTACCCTACCCAAAACGTCTTCTCTTTTCCTCTCCTTTCTCCTTTCTTGCTGCTACTGGTTCCCTCTCTCTTCTCTTACTTTCTTCCAAATGTTTTAGGATACCAAGCGTCAGACCTACCCTCACTGTGCTTTCCCAGTATTCAGCCCAGTACTACTCTGGTCCTAATTCTGTAACTTGATCTGTGACTTTGTACAACCTCATAATTAGCCCTCAGTCAGATTCCTAACTATGGATAGTCCTCTGAAAAAAATTTGCATTTTGAGTTTCAAAATGTCAAAATACGGTGATAAAGTTTGTGATGTATTTTAACTGTTTACATTTTATGAATGAACCCATTTAAGGTAAAATGGAAATGTATTCCAAGAATAATTACAGAACATATAAAAATCCTCACTCATGGTACACCACAGGTTGTGGATTTTGACAGTGGAACATACATTGAGTGTTATTTTCCTTTAATCCCTCCAGTATATCTATTTATCTGGATGTCTTCATTTAGAGAGAGTATCTAAAAGACTTTATTTGGAGAGTGTTTGTAAAAAGAAAAAGAGAGAGAGAGAGAGAAAGCAAACACAGCCTGTGCCCAATTTCCCTTCTGACCCTAACTCTCACTGCTGCTAATAAAAATCAGAAAGGAAAATACACATGGAAATATCTTGTGGCAAATCTGGATTCAAATCATTGCTTTTCCACTTCTTAGTTTTGTGATCTTAGGCGCCAAACCTTCACTTCCAAAGAGGGCTGTCTTGAAAAGAGAGAGATTTATGTTTTCCCTTTCCTGAAGGATTACTGTTTCTCAAGAAGAGGGTATGGATGGAATACTTACAGGAATGCCTGACTAGAATGAGAAAGTAAATACCAGAAGGTCATACAGGAGGGCTCTGGAGTCAGATGACTTATTTCCAGTGGCAGACAAGTTACTCCCTGGCTGAATGACTTCAGGCAAGTAGCAGCCTCTCTGAGACTCACTTTTCTCATTTGTAAAAGAACCATTAGCCAGACTCATCAAGAAACAAAGGGAGAAAAATCAAGTCAACAAAATTAGAAATGAAAATGGAGAGATCACAACAGACAATACAGAAATACAAAGGATCATAAGAGACTACTATCAGCAATTATATGCCAATAAAATGGACAACGTGGAAGAAATGGACAAATTCTTAGAAAAGTACAACTTTTCGAAACTGAACCAGGAGAAAATAGAAAATCTTAACAGACCCATCACAAGCACGGAAATTGAAACTGTAATCAGAAATCTTCCAGCAAACAAAAGCCCAGGTCCAGACAACTTCACAGCTCAATTCTACCAAAAATTTAGAGAGGAGCTAATACCTATCCTACTCAAACTCTTTCAGAAAATTGCAGAGGAAGGGAAACTTCCAAACTTATTCTATGAGGCCACCATCACCCTAATATCAAAACTTGACAAAGATGCCACAAAAAAAGAAAACTATGTGTTAATATCACTGATGAACATAGATGCAAAAATCTTTAACAAAATGCTAGCAATCAGAATCCAACAACACATTAAAAAGATCATACACCATTACCAAGTGGGCTTTATCCCAGGATGCAAGGATTCTTCAATATCCACAAATCAATCAATGTAATTCACCACATTAACAAATTGAAAAATAAAAGCCATATGATTATCTCAATAGATGCAGAGAAAGCCTTTGACAAAAGTCAACATCTATTTATGATAAAAACTCTCCAAAAAGCAAGAATAGAAGGAACATACCGCAACATAATAAAAGCTATATATGACAAACCCACAGCAAACATTATCCTCAATGGTGAAAAATTGAAAGCATTTCCCTTAAAGTCAGGAACAAGACAAGGGTGCCCACTTTCACCATTACTATTCAACATAGTTTTAGAAGTTTTGGCCACAGCAATCAGGGCAGAAAAAGAAAGAAAAGGAATCCAAATTGGAAAAGAAGAAGTAAAACTTTCACTGTTTTGCAGATGACATGATCCTCTACCTAGAAAATCCTAAAGACTCCACCAGAAAATTACTAGAGCTAATCAATGAATATAGTAAAGTTGCAGGATATAAAATCAACACACAGAAATCCCTTGCATTTCTATACACTAATAATGAGAAAATAGGAAGATAAATTAAGGAAACAATTCCATTCACCATTGCAATGAAAAGAATAAAATACTTAGGAATATATCTACTTAAAGAAACTAAAGACCTATACAAAGAAAACTATAAAACACTGGTGAAAGAAATCAAAGATGACACTAATAGATGGAGAAATATACCATGCTCATGGATTGGGAGAATCAATATAGTGAAAATGAGTATACTTCCCAAAGCAATCTATAGATTAAATGCAATCCCTATCAAGCTACCAATGGTATTTTTCACAGAGCTAGAACAAATAATTTCACAATGTGTATGGAAATACAAAAAAACCTCGAATAGCCAAAGCAATCTTGAGAAAAAAGAATGGAACTGGAGGAATCAACCTGCCTGACTTCAGGCTCTACTACAAAGCCACAGTCATCAAGACAGTATGGTACTGGCATAAAGACAGAAATATAGATCAATGGAACAAAATAGAAAGCCCAGAGATAAATCCACACACATATGGACACCTTATCTTTGACAATAGAGGCAAGAATATACAATGGAGAAAAGACAATCTCTTTAACAAGTGGTGCTGGGAAAACTGGTCAACCACTTGTAAAAGAATGAAACTATAACACTTTCTAACACCATACACAAAAATAAACTCAAAATGGATTAAAGATCTAAATGTAAGACCAGAAACTATAAAACTCCTAGAGGAGAACATAGGCAAAACACTCTCCAACATACATCACAGCAGGATACTTTATGATCCACCTCCCAGAATACTGGAAATAAAAGCAAAAATAAACAAATGGGACCTAATTAAAGCTTCTGCACAACAAAGGAAACTATAAGCAAAGTGAAAAGACAGCCTTCAGAATGGGAGAAAATAATAGCAAATGAAGCAACTGACAAACAACTAATCTCAAAAATATACAAGCAACTCCTACAGCTCAATTCCAGAAAAATAATGACCCAATCAAAAACTGGGCCAAAGAACTAAATAGACATTTCTCCAAAGAAGACATACAGATGGCTAACAAACACATGAAAAGATGCTCAACATCACTCACTATCAGAGAAATGCAAATCAAAACCACAATGAGGTACCATTTCACGCCAGTCAGAATGGCTGCTATCCAAAAGTCTACAAGCAATAAATGCCGGAAAGGGTGTGGAGAAAAGGGAAGCTTCTTAAACTGTTTGTGGGAATGCAAACTAGTACAGCCACTATGGAGAACAGTGTGGAGATTCCTTTAAAAACTGGAAATAGAACTGCCTTATGACCCAGCAATCCCACTGCTGGGCATACACACTGAGGAAACCAGACCTGAAAGAGACACGTGTACCCCAATGTTCATCACAGCACTGTTTATAATAGCCAGGACATGGAAGCACCCTGGATGTCTATCAGCAGATGAATGGATAAGAAAGCTGTGGTACATATACACAATGGAGTATTACTCAGCCATTAAAAAGAATACATTTGAATCAGTTCTAATGAGGTGGATGAAACTGGAGCCGATTATACAGAGTGAAGTAAGCCAGAAAGAAAAACACCAATACAGTATACTAATGCATATATATGGAATTTAGAAAGATGGTAATAATAACCCTGTATGTGAGAGAGCAAAAGAGACACAGATGTATAGAACAGTCTTTTGGTCTCTGTGGGAGAGGGAGAGGGTGGGATGATTTGGGAGAATGGCATTGAAACATGTATAATATCATATATGAAACGAATCACCTTTCCAGGTTTGATGCAGGATACAGGATGCTTGGGGCTGGTGCACTGAGATGACCCAGAGGGATGGTACGGGGAGGGTAGAGGGAGGGGGGTTCAGGATAGGGAACCCGTGTATACCTGTGGCAGATTCATGTTGATATATGGCAAAACCAATTCAATATTGTAAAGTAATTAACCTCCAATTAAAATAAATAAATTTATATTAAAAAATAATACAATACCTGATGTTCCATTAAAAAAAATAAAATAAAAGAACATATTTCATAGGGCTGTGATGAGGATTAGATGTATTAAATGAGATAATTCATGAGCACATTAATTCAGTATCTGCATAGATTGAATAATCAATGTGGATATGTATGTGTGTTTCTGTATCTGTGGTTGCCTTAAACCCGTCTGTGTTTCTGCTCTTGCCTGGAGATCAGGCACCCTTCAGTTCAGTTCAGTTCAGTTCAGTCGTTCAGTCATGTCTGACTCTTTGCGACCCCGTGAATCACAGCACACCAGGCCTCCCTGTCCATCACCAACTCCCGGAGTTCACTCAGACTCACGTCCATTGAGTCAGTGATGCCATCCAGCCATCTCATCCTCTGTTGTCCCCTTCTCCTCCTGCCCCTAATCCCTCCCAGCATCCTTAGAAGGAATGAAAGAATTGCCAATGAAAACTAATTACTAGTCCATTTACCAAAATGTGAAAGTTTATTGGAGCCAAATTTGAGGATCATAACCTGGGAACAACTCAGAAAGCTTACAGAACTGCTCTGCTCTTTAAAAGTCAAGACAGTTATGCACATATATATGGAATCTAGGAAGATGGTACTGAAGAACCCATCTGCAGAGCAATAGTGGAGATGCAGACATAGAGAACAGACTTGTAGACACAGTGGGGGAAGGGAGGGAGATGAATTAAGAGAGTAGCATTGAAGCATATATATTACCATATGTGAAATAGACAGCCAGTAAGGATTTGCTGTATGATGCCAGGAGCTCAAACTGGTGCTCTGTGACAAGCTACAGGGGTGGGATAGGGTGGGAGGTGGGAAAGAGGTTTAAGAGGGAGGGGACGTGCATATACCTATGGCTGATTCATGTTGATACATGGCAGAAACCAACAATATTTACACAATATTGTAAAGCAATGATTCACCTACTAAAAACATTAAAAAATGGCGGGGGGGGAAGCATGCAGCAACCAGAATAAAAAAGTAAAATTTAAAAAAAAAAAAAGAGGCACAGTTATATAAGCATTTTGAGACAGAGGGCTATACAATAAATGATGTATTGACAGTTTACATAATCCAGATCTAAGCACCTTGTGACACTTTAAGAAATCGAGGAGGAATGTTATCTTCAAGGAACTGACTTGTTGATGCTAGGAGATTGCTGCTCTTTATGGTTGAGCATGTATTTCTGCTAATGGGGAAGGTTTGGTTGATGGTTAGCATAGATACACAATGTACCATAGAGGGGAGAGAAGACACCATAGTTCAGAGAAGAATCTTTTTATGTTTAAATATTTCTTTTTCCACAAAAAGTGAATTTTATTTCACAGAATGATAAAGAGAAACGGGGGAAGGGATTTGGCCATTAACAACCGATTTGTAAATTAGCCAGATAAGACTCCATTATCTGTAGATGAGCTGTACTGTTTAGGAAGGACAATAATGACTTCAGCTTTGTTTATTTAGTTCACTGATATAACCCAGGCATTTGAAATAGTGCTTACCATATAGTAGCTGTTCAATAAATACTTGCTGAATTCCTCATGCTAAGTAACCTCCCATCTTGTATACAGTAGGTCTTCAATCAATATTTGCTGAAATAATGTTAGCAATAATAAAAAATCACTATCTTTTATTGACCCTGATGTGTCCCACAGACTCTTAAGCTCTTCATGTATATACTATCATTTAGTCTTCACTTTTACACTGTGAGACAAGCACTTTTATTACTACTACTTTTCAGATAAAGGAAATGAGTTACAAATAAATTAAGGTCACTTGTGTGTTCACACCAGTTAAAAACTGATTAGCCCAGAATTTGACCCCAGCCACTATGGTCTGGGCAACTGTGCCTGAGGAATCCTGTTGATCCTCTTTGTTTCTAAGTTTGATAATGTCTGAAAAAAATGTTATGATTTTGGAATAAGAACAAGGCTCAGCTTGCATACTAAGTTGCTTCACTTGCATCCAACTCTTCGAGACCCTATGGACTGTAGCCTGCCAGGCTCCTCTTTCCACGGGATTCTCCAGGCAAGAATCCTGGAGTGGGTTGCCACACCTTCATCCAGGGGATTTTCCCAACCCAGAGACTGATCCTGCCTCTCTTTGTCTCCGGCATTGACAGGAGGATTCTTTACCACTAGGTCTGTCTAGGAAGTCCAAGGCTCAGTTTGTTCCTCTGCCGTTAGAAATCACAGTGCTTATCCTCCTTGCCAAAAAGAATAACTTTGAATATCATAGCTAAGGTGATTCACCATGAAGTATAGTACATTTTACATTCCCTATACTGTAATATAACTGAAAGAATATTGACTTTAGATTTCACAGACCTATATTCAAATTTTGACCCCTTTTTACTAGTTTTATGGCCTTGGGCAAGTCATTCTGCTCTGCCTTTCTCTTCTATAAAACAAGGATTATGATATACAGACTTTGGGGTTTTGATAATCACAAATGAGTTACAGCATATAATACAACAACAACAAAAATAAGACACCATTACCTAGCACATGTATAGATCAGGACTAAAAGTTGTTTCTTTTTATTTATGTAGGGTGGCCTATCTTATCCATGCCAGTAATCAATTATTCAATGAATGCTGCATTTAGGAAAAAAAAATGTAGCAAGACTGTGAAAACATTTCTTGAGTACCTACTACGGGCATATCTCATATAGAGAAATTCAGTGAACAGAGCTCCTCACCCCCACACTCATCTTTCCCTCTGATTATTTCTGGAAATCCCTCTCCACTTCCTCCCTAGTACAAGGTGTCCCCCTGACCTCAGCCAAGCAGACCTTCTGACTGCTTTCTGCCTCATCGTCTGTAAAAGTAGCATGTGTTTCCAGTCTTGAGTGTTAATGAATATTTATGGTATAATTCATGCAGCTGTGAAGCACACAATGGCTCCTTTCTGCATCGTTCAAAGATCTGAAATTTTGTGTACAGAGGGGCAGTATTAGTGCCTAGTTTCCCTGGTTGCCATTAAGAAAATGTGTGCTGTAAAGTTTAGTGGAGTGGGACTCCAGGGCCTGATTCACAAAGCCTAGAAACCCCTTCGCAAAGACTTTTGTTTTCGTCTTTCCGTTTCACATTATGTTCCAAGAAAATGCTGATCCCATTTGACTTAAATATTAACTTCAGAACATTTTAGCAACTCATTAAGTCTTTTTTTCTCACTTTACTCGCAGGTGGATTTCATTATTGTCAAGCTGGAGGGAGTCCTATAATAAACACACATTCTGTCTCACACACACACACACACACACACACACACACACACACACACACACACACACACACACTGTTCTTATAAAAAGTATAAGACAAAATTTGTATCTGCATATAGACCAGTGGTTCTCAAGGTAGGCCAAGGGACATTTAGCAGTATCTGGAGATTTTTATGCAATTACAATAGAGGAGATGCTGCTGCTGCTGCTGCTAAGTCGCTTCAGTCGTGTCCGACTCTGTGCGACCCCATAGACGGCAGCCCACCAGGCTCCCCCGTCCCTGGGATTCTCCAGGCAAGAACCTGGAGTGGGTTGCCATTTCCTTCTCCAATGCATGAAAGTGAAAAGTGAAAGTGAAGTCGCTCAGGGAGGCCCGACTCTTAGCGACCCCATGGACTGCAGCTTAGCAGGCTCCCCCGCCCATAGGATTTTCCAGGCAAGAGTGCTGGAGTGGGGTGCCATTGCCTTCTCCGAGAGGAGATGCTGCTGACACCTAAAGGATAGAGGCCAATGATGACACTAATTACCCTACAATGCACAGGAAACTGCTCCCCCCCAACAAAGAATTATCCAACCCTATATGTCAACAAGGGTTTCCCTGGTGGCTCAGGCAGTAAAGAATCCTCCAGCAATGTGGGAGACCCTGGTTCCATCCCTAGGTTGGGAAGATCCCCTAGAGAAGGGCATGGCAACCCACTGTATTATTCTTGCTTGGAGAATCCCCATGGATAGAGGAGCCTGGCAGGCCACAGTCCACAGGGTCACAAAGAGTCTGACAAAACCGAGCCACTAGACATGTGTCAACAAGGCCAAATTTGAGAAACCCCAGTGTAGGCTAAAGAAAAAGTACTTTGTCAACGATTCTGTTTCTAAGCCTATATATTGCCACCACTGATGAAAATGAGTATCAAACTTTCGACCAATTTATTTTCTGACCTCAAGGAACCAATCCCACATTGAATGGTTTTGACCACATACAGCCAAGACTGAATCCTAGTACCACAGTATTATTACTCTTGGTCTTAACACTTCACACCACTGATCCTTGGTTTTCTCATCTATAAAATGAAATTTTAAAAAAATGATATACCTCCTTTGGAAGCCCGTTATGCACATTATATGAAATAATGTGTTTATAGCCCTAAAAGTGATCTGTAGCAGGCACCTGACAAATATTGTCATATACTGAAAGATCGCCAGGGACCTTTAAAACTGGTCTACTCACTCCAAGTATCAAGTTCTCATGAAGTCTGAAGGGTGCTTCCCTATATACACACAATTTCCACCTACAAATAAAATAGAGGAATGTTAAAAGTGTTGTACTAGCACCCCAGAAACCTTACACAGCAGTAGGGGAAAGACTTGCTTGAGAAGATAACAGACTTAAATTTAAACTTTTTATGATTCTAAGTGAGTTACCTAACATGGACTCAAAACAATTCTGTTAATTTTTTTCACTTTCACTGGCCTTAGTCATTTATTCCCTCAAAAAACAGTTGCTATTCCTATCATTAGTGATTACATTGATGGTTTAATTAAAATTTGAACATTTCATCCAATTTCAGCCACCTGCTGTCCTTTATATCCGCTCATATTTTAGAAGCACAGAATGTTTCCTGTTTTTAGAAGTTGGCCCTCCTGTGCTTAGAACAAGAAGCCCGGAAAGGCCAAGTTGATGGAGGCTGGCAAATGTCCATTGATCTGAGTTTGTGGCACATTTGTGACTTCCACACCCAAAAAGTATAGGCCCAGAAAGGTGTCCTTAATTACAACAATTACAGAGAAATCGCTAGTTAAAAGATTTCACTGTTAGTGGCGTAAAGTCAATCATCTCATTACTTATGGATCTATCTGTGTTCCTTTTAGCAACTGAGTAGATATTGAGATCAATGTAATCTTAGCCTTCAATTTCCTATTCCTGATAAAGATGTTGAACCAACATTGAAGAGATGAACTATTTTTATTTTTTTTTGTCTTGTTAGTAGTTTATTTTTTTTATTTTTTAAATTCTAAAATCTTTAATTCTTACATGCGTTCCCAAACATGACCCCCCCTCCCACCTCCGTCCCCACAACACCTCTCTGGGTAATCCCCATGCACCAGCCCCAAGCATGCTGCACCCTACCTCAGACATAGACTGGCGATTCAATTCTTACATGATAGTATACATGTTAGAATTCCCATTCTCCCAAATCATCCCACTCTCTCCCTCTCCCTCTGAGTCCAAAAGTCCGTTATACACATCTGTGTCTTTTTTCCTGTCTTGCATACAGGGTCGTCATTGCCATCTTCCTAAATTCCATATGTATGTGTTAGTATACTGAATTGGTGTTTTTCTTTCTGGCTTACTTCACTCTGTATAATTGGCTCCAGTTTCATCCATCTCATCAGAACTGATTCAAATGAATTCTTTTTAACGGCTGAGTAATACTCCATTGTGTATATGTACCACAGCTTTCTTATCCATTCATCTGCTGATGGACATCTAGGTTGTTTCCATGTCCTGGCTATTATAAACAGTGCTGCGATGAACATTGGGGTACACATGTCTCTTTCAATTCTGGTTTCCTCGGTGTGTATGCCCAGCAGTGGGATTGCTGGGTCATAAGGTAGTTCTATTTGTAATTTTTTAAGGAATCTCCACACTGTTCTCCATAGTGGCTGTACTAGTTTGCATTCCCACCAACAGTGTAAGAGGGTTCCCTTTTCTCCACACCCTCTCCAGCATTTATTGCTTGCAGATTTTTGGATCGCAGCCATTCTGACTGGTGTGAAGTGGTACCTCATTGTGGTTTTGATTTGCATTTCTCTAATAATGAGTAATGTTGAGCATCTTTTCATGTGTTTGTTAGCCATCCGTATGTCTTCTTTGGAGAAATGTCTATTTAGTTCTTTGGCCCATTTTTTGATTGGGTCGTTTATTTTCTGGAATTGAGCTGCATAAGTTGCTTGTATATTTTTGAGATTAGTTGTTTGTCAGTTTGTCAGTTGAAGAGATGAACTATTTTTAAATGTGAAACAGTATGTCATTTGTGTGGTCACTAAATAATGGTATTTCTAGTTTGTAGCTATTATGGACAATTAGAAGAAGAGATGGGATTGTGAACTGCCACAGGAGGGGCTGGGTGTGAAAGGCTGGTGGTAACTCCAGGGTTTCAACCTGAGGCTGAATTTTTTCCTGGTAAATATATGGAAGTTGTGCCTTCATTCCACTCTGAATAATGCAGGGGCATGAACAGAATTGAAATCATCTCAGCACCCAATATCCAGCACTCTGCCTGCCTGTAATAGACATCCAATGACTATTTGTTGAGTAAATGGTGTGTTCATATTATGAACCAGGACCCTGTGGGCCCTGGTTCATCCTCCCCTCATCCAGCTGGCAGAGCCAAAAACGTGGAACCACTCTTGGTCCCTTTCTTTTACCCGCACTCCACATACAATCCATGGACAAGTTATGTCTGTTCTATTTTTAAAACGGATTCCTAAATTCATGACTTCTCTTCACTTCCATCATGTCCTTACTCATCCAAGACACCACCATTCTCTGCTCACCTACCCTAAGTGCCCCTTTATCATCTTCCACTTCTAGGACCACCATGCCATCTCCTGGAGACCAGAGTGCCTCAGTTATTCCTCTGCTCAGAATCTTCCAGGGGCTTCCTATCTCAGTCACTGTAAAAGCTAAAGTCATTTTGAGGAACAACAAAACCTGGATGGATACCTGTCATTTATTCACCCTTTCCCAGCCATACCAGCCTTCTTTGTTCCCCCAAATATAAGCAAGCTCCCAAATCAGAATGTTAGCCCCTTCTTTTCCCTCTGCCTTAAAGATTCACCTATAAGAATTCATGTGGCAAATACCTTTCCTTCATTCAGATCTCTGTTCAACATCACTCTGTCTAAAATACAGTGGCCTTACTCACTCTTTATTCTCTTCCCTTGTTTTATTGTTAATCCATAACAGTTATCCCATCCAGAAGTAGTTGTACATATATAGATATATTAGCTTCAGGGAATATATATACATACGTAGACATATGCATATTTGTTTACTGCTTTTTCCCTTCACTAAAATGTAAGCTACCTGGGGGATAGGGACATTTTTGTTCACTGCTAGATAGTTGGACGCGACTGAGTGACTTCAATTCACTTTTCACTTTCCACTTTCATGCACTGGAGAAGGAAATGGCAACCCACTCCAGTGTTTTTGCCTGGAGAATCCCAGGGACAGGGGAGCCTGGTGGGCTGCCATCTATGGGGTTGCACAGAGTCAGACACAACTGAAATGACTTAGCAGCAGCAGCAGCAGCAGAGTGGCAATTAGTTCAGTTCAGTCACTCAGTCGTGTCTGACTCTTTGCGACCCCATGAATCGCAGCACGCCAGGCCTCTCTGTCCATCACCAACTCCCAGAGTTCACTCAGACTCACGTCCATCGAGTCAGTGATGCCATCCAGCCATCTCATCCTCTGTCGTCCCCTTCTCCTCCTGCCCCCAATCCCTCCCAGCATCAGAGTCTTTCCCAATGAGTCAACTCTTCACATGAGGTGGCCAAAGTACTGGAATTACAGCTTCAGCATCATTCCTTCCAAAGAAATCCCAGGGTTGATCTTCTTCAGAATGGACTGGTTGGATCTCTTTGCAGCCCAAGGGACTCTCAAGTCTTCTCCAACACCACAGTTCAAAAGCATCAATTCTTCAGTGCTCAGCCTTCTTCGCAGTCCAACTCTCACATCCACAGGAAAAACCATAATAGCCTTGACTAGACGGACTTAGTCGGCAATGTCTCTGCTTTTGAATATGCTATCTAGGTTGGTCATAACTTTTCTTCCAAAGAGTAAGTGTCTTTTAATTTCATGGCTGCAGTCACCATCAGCAGTGATTTTGGAGCCCAAAAAAATAAAGTCTGACACTGTTTCCACTGTTTAAGAGCTGCTTAATCATAGGCTGAATGAATAAATGGACAAAAAGGAGGCCAGTATCATTGAGTTGTAAAGGAACAAAGGGAAAATGGACTACAGTAGTCAGAATGTGGAGGAAATATTTTGTTGGTCTATAAAATCTTGCTGTGGAGTTTGGATTTTATTCTAAAGATCAATAGAAAAGTCTTTGAAGGGTTTTATGTTGCACAGGGATAAAATATAAATTCTGTTTTTGAAATGTGAGCTACTTTGTAGTAAAATAAAGTAAATCAGCTGCCAGGTACGTAGTAGATGGAAGGAGAACAAGAGATGCAGGGAAACAAGTTAGAAAGGTCTGGCAGTAGCACTCACAAGAGATGAAGACGGTATGGCTAGCTCAGTGCTTCCAAAGGGACAGAGGGGTGAAAGGAAAGGGGAGTCTCTTTCAGAGACAGAAAGATCTGATGTTGAACTGAATGTGGAGCAAGGGGAAGCAGAGGAAGGAAAGAGAACAACTAGGGTTAATCCTCGGTTTATAGCTTGAACAACCTAGTAAATGACAATATGTCGTTTTTAATCAGAAAAGACTAGAACAAACATTTTGTATGAGGCAGTCAAATGTTCTGTTTTGAAACTTTTTTAAACATTCTAAGATTTAAGTGACTACTGGATATTGAATGAAGATGATTCAGAGGCCTTAAATATCTAAGCATGGAAGTGAGAAAGATCTGGGATGCAGTTAGAGATCCATAAAACTATAGATGGTACTTAAAGTCATGAGGCCAAATGAGATTGTTTAGGGAGAGATGTAAATAGAAAAGAAGCCCTATCAGTCTATTACCCAAGCAGATGTCATAAGCAGATGTAGAAGATAGCGTAGTAGGGGAAAAAAAGGCTGATGATGAAAACCAGAACCAGAGGTTCTTCACATTAACAAGTGAAGGAATCAGCTGTTTCAGAGACAGGATACAAAAGGGGTCTTGGAGATTTTAGAAAATTACAAGGCGAAAAGAGTAGAGACATCAATGTGATCCAAGAACTGTCAGAATCATGATGAATTTGAATATGTGATCTAAGGATTCAGGAGGTAGTCAGAGAATGTGATGCCTTGAACATCTCTGCTCCCATGCTGCCTTTTGCCATTTAGCAATTTGTTTTGTCTGTGTTAATATCACCACTCATATTGACTTTAATTACAAATCTTAATCAGTACTGTGTATGAAGGGCTGTTTCTCGAAGAGTCTCTATATGTCTGATGCTAATTACTCATAACTAACAAAAGGTTCTTCTGTCTCTTTGTTAGCCTAGCATCGCAAGCATCTCTTTCTCTGTCCTGTTCTGAATACTTTGTGCCCTGTTACCATCTGTGCTTGCCTCTCCTGAGTTTCTATAATTCCCCAAGACAGTGAACAAGGTACACTCTTTGTAGAAAGAACAACGTGTTGGTTGAGACCCTAGCTCCCCACCATGCAGCACCATGTCACTTTCTGTGTAATACCATCTACTTCATTTTGTGCATGATTATCTCCAGAATAATCCTAATTAAGCACTTTAGTCTATATTAGTACCTGGCACAGCAAACAACTGAGTATAGTTTAGTTCAGTTCAGTTCAGTCATTCAGTCGTGTGCAACTCTTTGTGACCCTATGGACTACAGCACACGGGCTTCTCTGTCCATCACCAACTCCTGGAGCTTGCTCACACTCATGTCCATTGAGTCAGTGATGCCATCCAACCATCTCATCCTCTGTCGTCCTCTTCTCCTCCTGCCTTCAAACTTTTCCAACATCAGGGTCTTTTCCAATGAATCAGTACTTTGCATTAGGTGGCCAAAGTATTGGAGCTTCAGTTTCAGGATGAGTCCTTCCAATGAATATTTAGGACTGATTTCCTTTCAAATTAACTAGTTTGATCTCCTTGCAGTCCAAGCAGCTCTCAAAACAACTGCTGCTACTGCTGCTACTGCTAAGTCACTTCAGTCATGTCTGACTCTGTGCGACCCCATAGACGGCAGCCCACCAGGCTCCACTGTCCCTGGGATTCTCCAAGCAAGAACACTGGAGTGGGTTGCCATTTCCTTCTCCAGTGCATGAAAGTGAAAAGTGAAAGTGAAGCTGCTCAGTTGTGTCCGACCCTCAGCGATCCCATGGACTGCAGCCTTCCAGGCTCCTCTGTCCCTGGGATTTTCCAGGCAAGAGTACTAGAGTGGGGATTTACAGTAACACTCAGGCCTATTAGCTGAGGTCAGCTCTTGTCCTGTCACCATCCAGCTGTACAGTCTTGGGCAAACAACTGAGTAGGTGCTAAATAAATACTTGTTGAGTCATTGATGGATTGATGCCTTTAACAGCTGTGTCTCTATCTCACACTGACCAAAAGAGAGCCAAAGATGATGTTTCAGGAAATCTAAACAAAATGTGACCTACAAATTTAAAAATATTCATCTTTTGAACCATGGACACTCTCTTTAGCACACATACTGTAGACATTTGCTGCTGTTTTCCACATTTGTATTTGTATTATTTAAATGATATAATTACTTATAGTGCATGACCTATTTATAAGTAAATACTGTGTGTTCTTCACTTTCCAGGATGCCTGGCTCTAGGTGAGTGATCATACCACCGTGATTATATGGGTTGTGAAGATCTTATTTATACAGTTTCTTCTGTGTATTCTTGCCACCTCTTCTTAATATCTTCTGTTTCTGTTACATCCATACCATTTCTGTCCTTTATTGAGCCCATCTTTGCATGAAATGTTCCCTTGGTATCTCCAATTTTCTTGAAGAGATGGCTAGTCTTTCCCATTCTATTGTTTTCCTCTAGTTCTTGCACTGATCACTGAGGAAGCCTTTCTTATCTCTCCTTGCTATTCTTCAGAACTCTGCATTCAAATGGGTATATCTTTCCTTTTCTCCTTTGCTTTTGGCTTCTGTTCTTTTCACAGCTATTTGTAAGGCCTCCTCAGACAGCTGGTTTGCTACAAAAAAAGATCTTCACCACCCAGATAATCACAATGGAGTGATCACTCACCTAGAGCCAGACATCCTGGAATGTGAAGTCAAGTGGGCCTTAGGAAGCATCACTGTGAACAAAGCTAGTAGAGGTGATGGAATTCCAGTTGAGCTATTTCAAATCCTAAAAGATAATGCTATTAAAGGGCTGCACTCAATATGCTAGAAATTTCGGAAAATGCAGCAGTGGCCACAGGACTGGAAAAGGTCAATTTTCATTCCAATTCCAAAGAAAGAAAATGCCAAAGAATGATCAAACTACTTCACAATTGCACTCATCTCACATGCTAGTAAAGTAATGCTTAAAGTTCTCCAAGCCAGGCTTCAGCAATACGTGAACCGTGAACTTCCTGATGTTCAAGCTGGTTTTAGAAAAGGCAGAGGAACCAGAGATCAAATTGCCAACAACCACTGAATCATTGAAAAAGTAAAAGAGTTCCAGAAAAACATCTATTTCTGCTCTATTGACTATGCCAAAGCCTTTGACTGTGTGGATCACAATAAACTGTGGAAAATTCTGAATGAGATGGGAATAGCAGACCACCTGACCTGCCTCTTGAGAAATCTGTATACAGATCAGGAAGAAACAATTAGAACTGGACATGGAACAACAGACTAGTTCCAAATACGAAAAGAAGTACATTAAGGCTGTATCTTGTCACCCTACTTATTTAACTTATATGCAGAGTACATCATGAGAAATGCTAGGCTGGATGAAGCACAAGCTGGAAGAAATATCCAGCTCCAAGATTGCCTGAAGAAATATCAATAACCTCAGATTTGCAGATGACACCACTCTTATGGTAGAAAGTGAGGAACTAAAGAGCCTCTTGATGAAAGTGAAAGAGGAGAGTGAAAAAGTTGGCTTAAAGCTCAACATTCAGAAAACTAAGATCATGGCATCTGGTCCCATGACTTCATGGCAAACAGATGGAGAAACAGTGGAGATAGTGGCAGACTTTATTTTTTGGGGCTCCAAAATCACTGCAGATGGAACTGCAGCCATGAAATAAAAAGATACTTGCTCCTTGGAAGAAAAGTCATGACCACCCTAACAGCATATTAAAAAGCAGAGACATTACTTTGCCAACAAAGGTCTGTCTACTCAAGTCTATGGTTTTTCCAGAGGTCATGTGTGGATGTGAGAGTTGAACTATAAAGAACGCTGAGTACTGAAGAATTGATGCTTTTGAACTGTGGTGTAGGAGAAGACTCCTGAGAGTCCCTTGGATTGCAAGGATATCCAACTAGTCCATCCTAAAGGAAATCAGTCGTGAATGTTCATTGGAAGGACTGATTTTGAAGATGGAACTCCAGTACGTTGGCCACCTGATACGAAGAGCTAACTCATTTGAAAAGACACTGATGCTGGGAAAGATTGAGGGCAGGAGGAGAAGAGGATGACAGAGGATGAGATGGTTGGTTGGTTGGCATCACCAACTCAATGGACATGAGATTGAATTAACTCTGGGAGTTGGTGATGGACAGGGAGGCCTGGTGTGCTGCAGTCCATGGGGTCACAAAGAGTCAGACATGACTGAGCGACTGAATTGAACTGTGTGTTCTTGCAAAATAATACATGCATTGAATATCTGCTCCAAACCAACTACTGCTTTACTTAAAAAAAGAAGAAAAAAAAACACAAAAAGCAAACATTTCATTAAAATATTTCTTCCTTTAAATAATATCATTATTTGGTCACTCTCTCTTGCAGAAAATCCTGGTTGCTGATACATAGTTTAAGAAGTAAGCTGGTGCAAATAGTTATATTTTTAAGGGACAGAAGCTAAGGTTCACTGGTCACAATGTCCACAAGACTGCCTGACAAATACCAGTTGCTCAATAAACATGCCTAAGTTAATTAATGGAGAGACAGTCTTTTATATGGATTGCAGTTCCCGCTAGTAGCAAAAGAGAATCGAGAGCTGAGAATCCAATGATATTTGCTTGTGAGTATGCGTGCATGGTAGAAGGGTAGCACCAAATCAAAGAAGGTCACCTGTAATCAAATCAGAACTGAAAGACAGAATAAAAAGGCAGAAAGTTAAAATTTAGGAACTGGAAGCCAGGGGAGTCGGGCAATTCTATTTGACTGAGCTAGTCTCCCTTCATTAGATCTTGATGGTCTATGGGAGACAACCACTCTTTTTAATGGTCTAGGAGAAGAGGAATCATCATATTTAGCAATAGAAAAGTTGTAAATATTAAGAATACACTTTAAAGTGGACATAGAAGTACTTACATCAAGTCGAGATAAGTGAGACCATATAGAATTTCATCAATGGGTTTGACATCTAAGGGAAGAAATTTTCTTTTATGATAAAAAGAAAGACTAAGTAGTAGTTTGAGTGTTTTATTATACCAAAAATGAGAAGGAGAACTTTGGATTGTGTTTATTCAACATTTACGGAACACCTATGATGGAGATGGCATGTTTCTTGGTACCGGGAGTAAAGTCTGGACAAAGCAAAATACCCACCCTTGTAAAGTTTCCATTCTTGGGAGTCAGTTGACCTATTGGAAATAAGAAGTTCCCAGGCTGCCTGACTTACATATGAAGAAAGAAAAACATATCATTATTTGTGTGCATGAACATAAAAATTGACAGCATTGTCTGCTTAATATTGTCATTGACATCTGTTAAGCTATGTCTGCAATTCTGTACGATAAGTGAGCATTAAGAGATTTAAATTTCAGAAATGACCTCGAAGCTGGAAGACCAGAAAGAAGAGGTACGATATTTTGTCAAGTGAAGAATTGGAGCACAGAGTCTAACCTCTAGTAAACATTCAATGTCAATTACATCTCCTTTATTTCTTCTATTGCATATTTTTTTCCTTATACATTTATGAGGACCATCATCATGTTTAAAACTGGGGGAAACAGAAACATACATGCAAAGACTATAAGAAATGTTTTAGAATATATACTTATATGGGCCATTTTATTCAAGTGGGTAACCTAATTCAACCCTAATGCAGAAACAGGCAAAAGAGAGGAAGAGGTCCCCTTCAGACATGATTTACTGTCAATCATTTTCCACTAGTGGCTAAAGGGCAAAGGAAGTACAAAAGTTCTCATCCTGCTGATTAAACCAAGGACACATAGGTTTGAAGGGCATGGATGAAAGATTAGGTTTAATCATAGAAACTCAAGCAGAAGAAAAAACAATTAAGTTGATCAGCCTATCCTCTGCTGAGGAAGAAGAACATTTTTAGAGTACTACTTTGTCACCAGCATAGTACTAATAATCCAGTGCTTAACTCCCATTTGATTTATTCATTCAGCACATATTTATTGAGTGTCCATGATGTGACAGAAACTCTTCTAGGCACTGATAATAAACCTATGAGTGGTCAAAGTCTATAGCTTCATAAAGCTTATAATGAAATCCTGGGAATAGCCAACTGAAATATGTAAAATATTAGTAGTGATAAGTGTGGATAAAAATAAAACTTAGGCTCATAAATCCTGGAACATTACTTATATCACATTCTGTGGGGCAAGTCATTAAAGCCAGAAAACATCCAAAGGGAAGAAAAAGAAAATTAGACTCTACTTTTTAAAGAGGAATAACCAGAATGTACAGTCATCTTTTAACCACCACATGTATGCATGCGTGAGTGCTAAGTTGCTTCAGTCTTATTCAACTCTTTGTGACCCTAAGGACTGTAGCCCACCAGGCTCCTCTGTCCATGGGATTCTCTAGGCGAGAATACTGGAGTGGGTTGCCATGCCCTCCTTTAGAAGATCTTTCCCACCCAGAGATCAAACCCAAGTGTTTAAGTCTCCTGCATTGGCAGGCTGGTTCTTTACCACTAGTGCCACCTGGGAAGCCCCCAACCATCACTAACACCTTTAGAAATTGTGAGAAGGGACTTTCCTGGTGGTCCAGTGGCTAAGACTCTGTGCCCCCAGTGCAGGGAGTCTGGGTTCAATCCCTGGTCAAGGAACTAGATCCCACATGATGCAGCTAAGATGCAGCACAGTCAAACAAATAAATAAAAATAAATATTAAAAAAATAAATACTGTGAGAAGAAGAGTGATAGGATCTAACATCGTGAAAGGCTTGCTCTGATGACTCCTATGAAATGAAGGGGGAGAAGGAAGAGTGCAGAGGCAGCAGCAGGAAAGTCAACTGTCCATTTCATCCTAATTTACCCCTAACTTTTGGGCCTCTCGATTCTCACTAAAATTATGAGAAAGAAAATAACAAGAAGGGGAGCACATGACTCAGGATTGCATATTGGTAGCATTTTCACATAGGGCACAATGTGTGTGCAATTTCATTTACTCATTCCCCAAGCATTTTATCAGCATCTATTATGTTCCCACTAGAGATACTGAGATAGGCAGCTGTAATCCCTGTCTTCAAGGAAGTCACCGTCTAATTAGGGGAAAAGATGAATAACATGTAAATTTCAAATGTCAGAGTGTTCGTCAGAATCTTGCTTTCTCAATATTCATCATAAAATGTCAAGTTAATCATTTGCTTATTTTCAAAGTATAAAATTCCACCTTTTTTTTCACAGTATAGAAATCTACTTTTCAGATTCTTACTCTAAATAGTAATCTCAAAATTACTTTTGTACTGAAATTGATAAAAGCCCAAATTAGCAACCAGTGATTTGTCTAAAGTGTGTGACTCTCTTCACTACTAGAAGAATCACATGGAGGGAACTGACTTTGACCATATCAGCCTAGACACTCTCCTGAATGGTACTTCCACTGCACATCTGTAATTTTTCCACTTAATGAAATTGTTGATTTTTAAGGTCCAGCTAAACATGCCGTCTCCTCCCCTAAGCCCACTATGATCCCCTTCAGTGAAACTTCCCTAGTAGATTGTAATTACCTCTTTTTAATATATTTAAAGGTATATTGAATGCTTCCTTTTTAGGTAATCAATGGAAAACATGAATGAAGTAAAAAAGTTGCCCAGTTATACATTTTGATCACATAATGTGTGTTAACGTGTGTTATAGGAAAGACAAGGCTCCTGTATTTCCCTTAAAGTTAACAGAAATTCTTGAGAGGCAGTTAATATTGCATCCATTTACAAAGAAGCTGATGTTCAGAGTTTCTAAATGATTTTACCTAGAGTTACATAGTTAACAGTATGTTATGAGATCTAGGCTCAACCTTAGCTGGGTTTGGCCCTTGTAGTACATTAAACAGTGTCCCCCACCCCCATTCATGTCCACTTGGGATCTTAGAATGGGAACATATTTGAAATGAGTGTCTTTGCAGATGGAATTAAGATAAAGAGAGAGATGAGGTCATGCTGGATAAAGGTGGGCCTGACATCCAATGGCAGCTTCCCTCTAAGTGTTAGAGTGGGGCAAGTACAGAAAGACACAAATGGAAGGAGGCCATATAAAGATGGGTAGAGATTTTAGCTATGCTGTCCAAAAAATGCTAGGATCCACCAGAAGCAGGAAGAGACTAGGAAGGATTTTGTCCTAGAGTCTTCAGAAGAATGTTGGCCTTGCTAACCACTCAGTTTTATACTTCTGGCCTCCAGAACAGTGATAGAACACATGTCTATTGTTTTAAGCCACCCAATTTCTGGTTCTTTGTTATGGTGACCCTAGCAAACTAATGGGCTTCCCTGGTGGCTAAGCTGGTAAAGAATCTGCCTGCAATGTGGGAGACCTGGGTTCGATCCCTGGGCTGGGAAGATTCCCTGGAGGAGGGCATGGCAACCCACTCCGGTATTCTTGCCTGTAGAATCCCCATGGACAGAGGAGCCTGGCAGGCTGTACTCCATGGGGTCACAAAGAGTCAGACATGGCTGAGCAGCTAAGCACACAGCAAACAAATACAGCCCTAAAGCCCATTCAATTCAGTTCAGTAGCTCAGTTGACTGAGCTTTGTGACCCCATGGACTGCAGCACGCCAGGCTTCCTCGTCCCATTATCTTGTCCTTAAACAAGCCCACTGAAGTGAAGTGAAAGTTGCTCAGCTGTGTCGGACTCTGCGACCATATGGACTATACAGTTCATGGAATTCTCGAGGCCAGAATACTGGAGTGGGTAGCCTCTCCCTTCTCCAGGGAGTCTTCCCATCCCAGGGATTGAACCCAGGTCTCCTGCATTGTAAGCAGATTCTTTACCAGCTGAGCCATAAGGGAGATCCAAGAATACTGGAGTGGGTAACCTATCCTGTCTGCAGCAGATTTCCCAACCCAGGAATTGAACCAGGGTCTCTTGCATTGCAGGCGGATTCTTTACTAACTGAGCTATGAGGGAACCCCCCAGAAAAGCCCATTATATTGTCCTTAAAGCCATTAGAGCCTATTATCTTGTCCTTAAACCTCTTCCTATTCTAGGACTGCACTTTGATTTGTTCTAGGATTTCACAGTAAACTTTTATCTTTGACTTTGGACTTTGAACAATATCACCTCCTGAAAAAACTGTAGGAATGATAGAAATATTTCAGGAAGATTTTTATTGCAAGCTGAAAACATTCAACCTAAACTAGAGTACTTAGATTAGGAAATTTCTTGGTTCCTATCCCCAAATGGAAGAAGAGCAGGGATGTCGGGAGGCCGCCATTAAAACAAGAACCAGGATTCGGAGCTCCACCAGGCTTCTCTCTGTATCCCCCGTCCCCCCTTTCTTTTGCACCTTGCCTTCATCTCTCAGCAAACTGAGAGACAGACAGGACCTGGGGCTTGTGTGTGTGTTAGTTGTTCAGTCATGTCCGACTCTTTACAACCCCATGACAGTAGCCTGCCAGGTTCCTCTATCCATGGGATTCTCCAGTCAAGAATACTAGAGTGGGTTACCATTTCCTTCTCCAGGGGATCTTCTTGACCCAGGGATCAATCCACTATCTCCTAAATTACAAGAAGATTCTTTACCATCTGAGCCACCAGGGAAGTCCAACATCTTGCCAAGTTAGACCACTGTGAAGAAAGGGACACTGTCCTGATTTCCAAGTTGAAAATTCCTAAGGAAGGTTTGTGATTGGTTCTGAGATTCATTATTCCCACTAGGACCATGTGGTTATAGCAGGCTCAAGAAACCTTCCCCCAAGAATTAGGAAGCTATTATCAAAAAAGAGGTGTGTAACTGAGGCATGTATAAACATAGATATTAATGTAGATCGTTTCTATGTAGATAGTACTCAGCTGTGTCTCAGATAAGACTTCTGCTTGCATAAGACCCCAAAGAAGTAAAGCCAAAATGCAGACTTAATGACTACAAGCTTCCAACCCACTCAATATGCGTATCAATAAAGATGTTAGACTGTAATATAAGGCTTTTTTTTTTCTTTTTTCCAAAAGAGCTAGTGACTGGTGAGAACTCTTTTGAATAGACGTGGAAACGCAAGCAGTAGAAATTTCATTATCCAGATTATATAACAGAGACTTAGCTAGTGGAAGAGCAGTTTTAATAAATAATAGTGATTTGATCTTTTTTCAAATATTACAGATTACAGTATCTTCAGAGGTAACTTCCCCTCTGATTGTAAAGAAAGCACTGAACATAACAAAAGAGAGAAATGAGGGGGTAAAGGGCGAACCGCTTTCCAGCAACACCTGGTTCTCACAGGACTTGGCAACCTGGCCAGGGCTGGAGGCAGAATCCCTGCACCAAGGCATCTGCTTTCCTTGGAGGGCCAGGCAAGCTTCCTTTTTCCAAATGTTAGACAAATCCCAAAGCATTTGCTTCTAAGGTAGATTTGGTCATCTCTGAAGAAGATGGTTTGTGTCCAGAAATGAATCAACCTTAGAAGGGCCTTAGGTGCCCCCAGACTAAAAAGCGGCAGTCATGCTGATGCTATTTTGGAACAGAAGTGACATCAGGCCACCTCACATTACGAGCCCGGAAACCATGTCACTTTCCCAGGGAATCTTTTCTCTTGTGATTCTGGAATATGTCATTATACACCTTAAACTGTAAGTGTTTACATTTTTTTTTCTTCCCATTAGTCTGACTATGTGTCTCCATGTTAGGGACCTTCCTTTCTTTATGTTAACGTCACAGTCTAGCATCAAAGTCTGTACATAGGAATGACAATGCATTTGTTTCAGTAAAAAGCTGAAGGAGACAAGAAATTGAGGGGAGACAGAGAAAAGAAGTTACTTTTTTGTTTTTCTATCTCACTGGAACGTGGGGAAATGAGCAAAGAAGGAAGATTCATAGGAAATTATTTTATACCTTATTTTAGACATTTAGATCGGAGAAGGCAACGGCATCCCACTCCAGCACTCTTGCCTGGAAAATCCCATGGACGGAGGAGCCTGGTGGGCTGCAGTCCATGGGGTCACGAAGAGTCAGACACGACTGAGCGACTTCACTTTCACTTTTCTCTTTCATGCATTGGAGAAGGAAATGGCAACCCACTCCAGTGTTCTTGCCTGGAGAATCCCAGGGACGGGGGAGCCTGGTGGGCTGCTGTCTATGGGGTCGCACAGAGTCGGACACGACTGAAGCGACTTAGCAGCAGTAGCAGCAACAGACATTTAGAAAGGTGGTTTACCCTCTTTGCCTCATTTTATCATCCCCAAAGTGCCTCCATTTCCTTAATTATTCCTGTAACATTGATATATAGGATATTAATATATAACCCACTGAACTTCGTAGTATTGTTTCTACTTCGCTGATGAAGAAACTTAGGCTCAGAGAAATTAAGAGAATAATACAAGGTCACAGAATAAATAATGTTTTGCTTTATTTTTTTCAGTCTCTGGCCCCCTAAGGATTTGAGACAACCTAATGAGATTAATGAATATGTAACAGAAATATTGACCAATACTAGGAGCAGGGAGATGGCCTGTCAGTTAGAAGTGGGCCTGAATTTCATGGCTGGCTTTTGCAGACTGTGAAGTCCCTTTTGTTTAGACATTTAGATCGGAGAAGGCCACGGCAACCCACTCCAGCACTCTTGCCTGGAAAATCCCATGGACAGATGAGCATCACACTGGAACAGTGCAAATAATCAGATCATACGTTGTGCAGGGCATCATTACAGACTAGAGATGTACGAAGATGGTGCCGGGGATGTGAAATTAACCATGTGTTTACCCTGAATGAGTGGCACCTACTTGAGTGTTTGAATGATTTTCAGTAACTTAGATTTGATTTGTATGTAGATGGGTTATCATAATGAGGAGTGTTAAAACATTAGTCTAATGGCAGACACTATACCTGAGCACCAGCTACAGTTTGCCATTGTAATAAAATAATCAGCCATTCCTTAAAGATGCCATGGTTAAGTGGTTGTTGGATGAATGGCTCAGAGTCTCCTGGATTCTGTGGCCCCAGCACTGTTGCTTTCTCACCTGAAGGTCTTTGCAAAGTCCAAGCAGCCACCACCAGACTCAGGCCCTTCAAATGATGTTTTTCATGTTTAGGAACACTGTTCTTTGGCGGGAATAAAGAGAAAATTTTATATATGTATCCACGCACATACATATGGGCTTCCCCGGGGGCTCAGCGATAAAGAATCCGCCTGCCAATGCAAGAGCCACAGGGGACACAGGTTCAATCCTTGGTTTGGGACGATCCCTTGGAAGAGGAAATGACAACCCACTGCAGTATTTTTGCCTGGAGAATCCCGTGGACAGAGGAGCCTGGTGGGCGATAGTCCATGGGGTCAGAGTCAGGCAGGACTGGCAAGTGTGTAGCACCTAACTATGTACACACACAAACACACAAATTCAAATACACACATATCCTCATTTGCACATAAAATTTTCCTCCTGGCTCCAGGCTCTTCTTTACCTCCCTGCCCAGGGCCACATCATGGGTCTTGGGACCAAGTACTGTCCCACCGAGGAGGCCTAAAACTCGTAGAATGGACTCTTCTGGAATTTTCCTCTCCTTGTAGCTCTGCCTCCAACACTCCACCATGTATATCCCTGCCCTAGTAGTTATCGACTCCACAGCTAATTCTAAATTTACTCTCTAGATGAATGCTAGAGGACTGAAAATTGTCTAAAAAGCTGATTTCGGACCACACTATATAACTTCTTAAGTTTTGCTTTTGACATTTCATTGAGATGGATAGTGGGCGGTTGCTTCATATATAACTGTCTCATCCACTATTTTTAAACACATTTCCACAGACCTTTCATTTCATGGGATGAAGTGATGATTGTGGTGAGGAGGATAATACTAGTGATCATAACAAGTGAAAATATAAAAGTTAATGAAGCATTCTGTGCCAGGCACTGCATGGGGTGCTCTTGATGTTCTATGTCCCTCTATCTTCGGTAATTATGATTCTCATTTTGATAATAAAATCTGAGGCTGTCAAAGGTTAAGTTACTTACTCATGCTGACTTGGCCTTAAAGGTGAAGAGGTGGGATTTAACTTCATGAGATCTGATTCCAAGTGTCAAATTCCTTCAGCATCCCCGTACTTTTCTCTAAGGTTCTACACATTTAATGGACATTTCCTACTGAGAGGCTAGAATAAGAGACGGGAGTTTGTATTTCTTCCCATGGCTTACAGGAATCAGGCCACTAGCACAAAATGATGAGCTTGACTGAGGTCAGGACCATGTCTGGGGCACTGAACACTTATGTGATAATAGGAGACATGATGATGAAGAGAAAAGCCGGTGTCTCTGACATTATAGACTTGCTCTCTTGTGAGGGAAACTCATCAATCAATAAATATGAAGAATTTCATTGCAAAAAGGAATGAATGTGAAAGACTGTGGTAAGTGATCCTGACTAGCTGGAGAAGCAGAAAACTAATGGATTGGGGGGAAATAAGTTTTAAATGTGGGAAAAGACAGGTGAATGGGAACTGGGTGGTTCCAAAGAAGGTGATTTTCATTCAACGAGTACGTTAAAGAAATTTTCAAGATAAAAAAGGATCTGGGTGAGGACCAGCTGATGTAGGGCCTTAGTATTGTGCTCCTGAATGTAAGCGCATTGAGAAACCATCACAGAATTTCTAAAAAGGGAGGGATGAGGTCTGACTTATGTCTTTGGTGAGTATTTTATGGAGAACTGATGGGACATAAGAATTGACAAAGTAGAGGCAGGGGACAAGTTAGGAAGGTGTGATGATCAAGACCTCAGCTAACCTGACGGTGATGAGAGAATCTATCCTTAGTATTGGTAGTATGCTGCTGCTACTGCTGCTAAGTCACTTCAGTCATGTCCGACTCTGTGTGACCCCATAGACAGCAGCCCACCAGGCTCCCCCGTCCATGGGATTTGCTCAATGAATATTTGGCATGCAAATGAATAAATTATGGATGCATCCTAAGGTCTCAGTAAGCCTGCCAGCTCTCGTTTTGCCGCATGTCTTTATAATTAGGGTCAATAATTTGATAATTATAAAGTCAGTTGTCTTTATTAGCATCATTACTACTATTATAATTGAAAACTTGTTTATTTTATGTAAGGCTCTTGCAATGCATGCTAAGCATGCTACATATATGATTTGACTTAATCATTCAATAATTGGGTGTTTTAAAGCATTTTGTTCCCATTTTATAAATGAGGAAATCATAAGTGAGGGCAGGTTAAGAGCAAAATCTTATCCAGTCAATTATATCAGTCAGTAAGTGAATGCATACTTAAATTCAAAGAGGGTTTATGTTTATGAAACTTGTTATAAATGTATAGACAAATAAGTTATTTGTTTTTCTGGTGGCTCAGATGGTAAAGAATTTGCTTGCAGTGCAGGAGACCCAGGTTTAATCCCTGGGTCGGAAAGATCCCCTGGAGAAGGGAATAACAACCCACTCCAGTATTTTTGCCTAGAGAATTCCATGGACAGAGGAGCCTGGTGGGCTACAGTCCATGGGGTCACAAAGAGTCAGACATGACTGAGAGACTTACAGTTTCACCAAGGACAATGAGGAAAGCCAAGGGTGGCAGAAAAGAAGATATGATCCTACTTTTGAAAGGTTTGGGGGAGGAATGGATTACTAGGGCCTGGAATGAGACAGAGGCATGTTGAGCAGCCCATCTTGAAAAGTACTGTAAGCCTTGATCAAGGCACACAGGGATCCCAGAGGAGCTTTCTGAGAAAATAAGCATTTTGACCCTCACTTTACTCCCTCCCACTGATCTCCTAAGGGGTTACCATGGGTTGAACCCAATAGAAGCCAGAGTACGCAACAGCCCTGTTCATGTTGTCCCCACAGGACAATCTCCTAGGACAGAGGGCAGAGTGGAAAGAAATGGAGGATAGATATTGAGGAACAAACAGAAGGTACGTGGCGTACAAACCAATATTTGTTAAGAGTCTATTGGGATGGTTAGTTTTATATGTTAACATGGCTACGCTATGTTGCCCAAATGTTTGGTCAAACCCCAGTATAGATGTTGCTATGAAGGAATTTTTAGATGTGAACATTTAAATCAGTAGACGTTGAGTAAAGCAGATTGTTCCCTATAATGTGGATGGGCCTCATCCAATTAGTTGAAGGCTTCAAGAGAAAATTGCTAAGGTCTCTGGACAGAGAAGAAATTCTGCTTCCAGATTATTTTCAGATTCAAGACTAATATATCAACTGTTCCATAGGTCTCTTGCCTGCCAGCTTGCCCTGTAGATTTTGGACTTTCCAGCCCCGAAAATCACTTGAACCAATTCCTTAATATCATTCCCTCCTTCCTCCCCCACCCCACCCCCATCTTCCTCTTTCTCTCTCTCTCCCACTCTCTTCCTTCTTTCTGTCTCTCTCCCGGCTTGTTCAGGGGAAAGGTTTCTGTCTCTCTGGAGGACCCTAATACACCACTATATATCAAGTGCTGTGCTAGGCCTTGGTGATATAAACACAAATCTTCACAGCTCTGTCCTTAAGAAACTCACTTTCTGGTGCTATGATAAATCACATTACAAGGGTAATACAGGATGTGTTATGAGCTGAAGGAGGGACCTCCTTACTCAGCCCGGGCAGTGGTTGGGAGGAAGGCAAGGGGAGGTCAGGGAAGGCTTCCTGGTGTTAACTCTATTGAAACACAGAGTTATTAATCAATTGGCAGAGCCCAGTACTAACCATGATGGTCTAATTCTGAAACCAGAGCTATTTTCACCACTGTGATTTTTGCCCTTCTTCCCCACCCACCCCCTTCACCCTTGGCCATTTGAGCTCGCATTCGATGTTCATGAACCACATGTGGTCTCTGCTCCATTTATGGTAGTAACAACTTTCAATGGGTACAGACTTCCACATCTAATGCAAGAGGAAATCATAGCTCTTTATTCTTACTAAGAACAAGATCTTCTCATACCCTACTAGTATAAACACAAATGTTCACAGGGGCCATGCAATTGGAATAAAAAGCTAACAAATTGGCTCAGGGGACCTGGACTGAAATCCTACTTTTGCCACTTTTCAGCTTTGTAATTACAGGTAAATCAATTAATCTCCCTCATTTTTATCAAGGGAAAAAAATAAGGTAGTATTTTGTAAACTTTAAAGGTTCTTACCTGTGGAATTAAAAATTAGTGTCGAATAATTTTTTTCTCTGTTACTTACTCCTAAAAGGCCCTCACTGTGATATTTCTACTCCCCTCATTTTGCCTGAAAACTACCTTAAAAGCCTAAAATATTCATTATTTGATTCCTTGAGGCCTGGGATCTATCTGTGATTCGAAATCTTAAAGTAAAAATTTTGCTGGATCTTTCCTGAGATGCTGTTTCCAAGGGTTGATTTGCTTGGTTGGGAAAACGTGTTTTGTTAACCTATAGTTAGTCACATACTTAAGAATAATTTACAGCAAAGAAATGGAATATATATATATATATATATATATATATAAAGCATATATATATATATATAAAGCATATATATATATATATATATAAAGCATCTCACATCCTGGTGGGATGGTCTGGTCTAAGAAGAAAGGCATAGGCCTGGAGACAGCATATCAGTTGAATTCCAGTCTGAGAATAGCCTCAGTCTCAGAGCTGCCTGCTCTTGGCTAGGATGTAGCTGCCTTTACAGAGGCGAGTCAATGAGGCCAGACCCTGGTGCCAGCAGCCCCAGCGCCTCAGAATTACTCCGCACCAGCTTGCCTCCCAGTTTCGCTGCCCCAGGCCTTATTTCTGTATTGACGCCTGTCTTGCTTGACCTCGTACTGTTACATAGGCTTTGACTCCCATGCTCAATTTGCTCCAATGTGTCATCATCTTAGTGCATTTTCTTTGTGTTCAGAGGCATATCTGATTCCCTTCTTGTCCTGCTTCAACGTCTGGGCCCTGGCCTCATGTTACAAGCCTCACACATTAGTTTCAGCCCTGATCAGCCGTCTCACACCATGTGATCAGAAGACGACACTGGACATATGACCCAGTATGTCCTTCAACCTCCCTGCACTGAACTTCCTCCCCCAGATGGAAATAAGTTCCTCCCATCTCTGAGCCTGTGAGTCTACTTTGTAACCATCTTCCTGTGCCTCCCTACATGGCTGTGCTCCTAACATACGGGGGCGGGGAGCTGGCCCTGATGAGAAGGTGATGCAGCCTGTGCCCCGTGCCTCTTGTCATGGAGTGAGGCTCCATTTCTGACTCAACAGCAGAAATATCCCATTTGTAACCGTGCCAAACTAATGCATATTAGTCTACCTCATTTGAATGAGGCACTGTTTGTTTTCAAACCAGGAAGGCAAAATGCAGGTAATAAAAAAGCCCCAACTACTGCTGTTTTACATTTTTTACTGTATCCTCTGCCTGCAAAGTCAAAAGTGCATTAAAAAGTAATATTGTGCTGAGCTCAGACATATGCAAACGTCTCTAGATATCTTGTCTCAATAAAGTTTATAGAATGCATTCCCAAAGGTCTGACAACAAAACAGAATGAATCGCAAGGCTCATAAAAATATAATGCATGCTTTTTTTTTTTCACTTTCATAAACAGGAGCAGATGCAATGAGAAAGGGAGTGTCTGGGCTTAAGAGGCGGCCCTTTCTTATAACAACCCCTTTTATCATTAGCTCCCAACAAGGCATAAATTGGCTCTGAAAGACACACAAACATGGAAACATAGGAAAGGGAAGGGAAAGATTGAATATATTGTAAATGGTTTGGATCCTCCTGACAGTCTTCGCTACTTTCATTAAATCACCCGGTCAATTTCTTACTCAACCTTTCAACCAAGTTTTATTGACTATCTGCCCTGCCACACATAACAGTAGGCACTCTGAATATGGGAGAAGACCATACAGTCTCTGACCTCAAGGAATTTATTCTTCTAATAAAAAGCACTTACAGAAAAACTAATCACAATTAAGTGCTACATTAGGAACAGAATTCTTTACATTTTTCAATTCATTGATCAGATATTCATATTTGGATTAAGGCAAAAAAAAATTCAGTCCAGTTCGTCAAACTAAATTGTATTATTGCATGTGGGACTAGCAGGTGTCTAACATGTTTGAGACATAGTGGACAACATGTATCGAATACTTGCAATGTGCTGAGCTCTTCTCAAAGCTCTTTACAGAATTAACTTCGCACAACCCCAAAGATTGCATACTATTATCTTGTCTATATTTAAAGATGAGAAAACTTAGGCTGAAGGAAATTAAATGACTTGTACAAAGTTACATGGCTTCTAAGTGGCAGAGGTAGGATTTGAATCTTGACAGTTCAGCTCCAGAACCTGCACTGTTGGACAAAACACTCCACTGCTTCTCGTGGACTCATGGATGTGCCATGCAACATCCTAAGTTTGTGAGTGACTTTTCCCCCTTTTTCTGTTCAGTCTCTTGGCTGATAAGAAATAGAGCCAGGATTTGATGAGGCGATTTTAGTTATGTGGGACAATACCTTCCTCTGTACTGATTCACTCTGAAATGGGCGGGGCGGAGGGAAGCCTTATGCATTCACTTTCCTACTAGTTGCTTCAGTCATGTCCCACTCTTTGCAACTATATGAACTGTAGCTCACCAGGATCCTCTGTCCATGAGGATTCTCCAGGCGAGAATACTGGAGTGGGTTGCCATGCCCTCCTCCAGGAGACCTTCCTGACCCAGGGATCAAACCCATGTCTCATGTCTTCCTCACTGGCAGGTAGGTTCTTTAACACTAGCACCACCTGGGAAGCCCCTTCATCCACTAAGCCTTCATTCTTTTCCTTAGCAGGTTGACTCCCAGACAAAACTTGCCAAGGCAGAAATGTCACACAGTTTTATTATGTTATCAATTTCACATCATGTTGTATCAGGATCTCCCTGTATTAACATTACTTTTCTCTGAAAGATCATATTACTGCATGTTTCCATCAGACAGAATTCTGAGTGACCTGTAAACACAGCTCCTGGGTTGGTTGCAGTCTTGCACAAGCATGCCAGCTTCCTTGCTGAAAAAAAAATACATGGGCAGGAAGCCGGGGACTCTATTTCCCACAGGTTAGCATCATTTGTAAGGTCGCAGACACTTCGAAATTACAAAGACAATGAAAATAGTGTTAAAGGAGCATTGGCCAGTATTTCTATCCAGTGGAAGGGAACCAAGCATAAGTTCTTAACCTGCATTTCCTTTTTTAATGCTGAGTATGGCTTCAAGGGGTTATTGAGCAAATCCCACTCCATAAATAAAAACTTAAGCTAATATCAAGAAAAGAGATTTCCCTGCTGCCATACAGATATTAGGTTACAGGCTCCAAGTTGTGCACTTATGTCCACAACAATCTATAACCTAGCTCCACCTCACCCTAAGCCCAATATGATTTCTTCATGTAAACTTCAGATAACAAGGCCTGAAACAAGTGTGAGACCATTACCGCTTATTCAGGCATCAGTGCCCCAGCATGGTGTGATAGGCAGATGCTGTTAGAGTGATGTACCAGTGTTTCCCCATACAGAGTAGCAGTGATGCATTAGAATGAGGACAGGCTATGCTCCTCCCCTCCAAATAGACCTCACTGGACAGAAGAGTTCAATACAGAAGCCTGTCCATTCATTGTGCCAGTGTGTGTGCATTTCTCTTCTTTCTGAGGACTTCTAAGAGTCTTCTGTGGGCCCAAGGGAAAGATGCCTGCTGGGAAAATCCAAACTAGCACTTCAAAGTCCTCACTGCCTGGAATCCTTGCACCAAGACCAGAGAACCTGACACCTTTCATTAGGGATCACTGTAATTTTGTGTCCTTACTCCCCAAGTATCAAGCAGACAAAAATAGATAAACGGAGAGTTAAAGACAAAAGAGATAGCATATATTCTTTTGATTCCCAGAAATAAGTTGATAACTCTTCCATGTTTGAGCAGGAGGAGAAAGAAAAGGGGAAGGGCTAGCATGTACTCTGTGTACTTTGGAGTCCATCCCGTCTCATAGCAGAAAGCACATGTTTCTACCGGAACATTGAAGGCGCTGGAAGTTTTGACGAGCTTGCAGGCGTACAACTGCCATTATCATCAGTAATGAAATCATTATACTGGATGGCAGTGTGATTTTTCACTGGAGTTTTAATTTGCATATTCTATAAACTCCCAGGCTCCTGCAGGTATTTAAAGTTGAATTATAGGGTAGTTGTAAAGGTCTCAACAGGCTGGTTGGGGCTGTCTTAACACCTGTGCCTGATAAGACACCTTGACATAATTCAGTTTTGAGGGCTCCCACTGTTTGTTCAGAAAGGTGTATGAACACAGGAGTTGACAGTGTGTAGACACATTGGTGAATATTCCTAAATAAAGGGGCACAGCCAGATAAAGGGCTACCAGAAAGAAGTTCAACTAAAGGGAAGGAGGAGGGAGAGATCTTGAATTGCTTCCTTACATGCTAATTGTCAAGCACTGTGGGGTGACAGGACCAAACATGGGTTTTGACATCAGACAGACCTCAGCTCACATGCCAGAACAGCTATCCCCATCTTTGGTCCAGATATTTAGAGATAATTAGACTTAGTTTTCCTGTCGTAAAGAATATAGCTGAGTCCTAAGTGTATTTTGCAGTTTTTGATGGTGGCGGAGGGGGCAGGGGAGGATGAGAAATATATAATGAATGTTAGGAAGAATTTAAGAGATGTACATTTTATTCCTTTCTTTATGCATGTAATTTAATATATCTCTATAAAAATATTGATAGGTACTTTAAACCCCATTTATAAAATAAGGAACCAAGATTTCTCAGAATAGTTGACAAACTTATCCAAGGTTGATTTTCAGTAAGTTCTGGGACTTTCTTAAGCCTCAAAATCCTCAACTGTTTTACTGGAGTAAGGATTTGGGCAGAAATCACACTACTTTTCTGAGCCTCTGTTCATTCATTGGCATAGCAGATCACAGAGGTTATTGAAGATTATTTTCAAAAGCAAGGTAATTTAAGTACCTAGCATGTAGTACTTAAATGCTCAAGAAGTGATCATTGTTGCTAGCGGCAGAAGTGGTAGAGACACCCTTTTTGTCTTCTTCATCGGGTCATTGTGAAGATGAAGCACATAATATTAATTGTGAGGGTTTCAGAAATGCTAAGCATTCATAACAAGACAAGTAATTCTACCATTAAATTTCAAAAATATCTCCTCAAAATAGGTGGATAAGGACCTTCCTTCTCTCAGTGTGATGCCAACCAAATTATGGTTGGTACAGATCTCCACAGTCCCAAAGAGGATGGTTAGGATTCTGAAGGCAGCATTTCTCAAAGTTTGCTCTGGAGCAGTGGTGTCAACATTATTGACACCAGGAACCCATTTTGTGGAAGATAATTTTCCACAGAATGGAGGGGCCAGAGGATGGTTTTGGGATGATTCAAGTGCTTTACATTTATTGTGAACTTTATTTCTATTATTATGATATCAGCTCTACCTCAGATCATGAGGAATTAGATCCTGGAGGTCAAATACTGCTGATCTAGAGAACATTAATTAGTCTAGTCATATCTTCCATTAATGTTAAGTAAAGGCTAAAAAATGTGAGCCACCAGGTAAGCCCATATAAAGGATCAGATAAGTTTGGATTATCAGTGTATATAACATACAGGCAAAAGAAGGAATACAAACTGAAAAACGTTTCCAATAAAGGGACATTTACTTGTAATTCATGTTAGGTGTTCTTACCACAAACAAACAAACAAACAAACAAAAAAGGACACAAGGAAACCCTGGGAAGTGTTAGTTATGTCTATTACCTCGATGTGGTGTTAGTGTTGTGGGCATTTGCGTATGTCCAAACTCACCAAGTGTACCTATTTAAATATGTCCAGTTCTTTGTGTGTCAACTACACCTCCATGAAGCTGAATGTTTCAAAAGAAACATTTACGTGAGTTTAGCTAGGATCCCAATTTCACTAAGCCAAGGAGTCACTCATTTATAGAATGGCCATCACGTGCCAAAGGAACACTGATGTGATTTTTAAACATTTGCTTAAATGGGTGGACTCGGGCTTGTGCCCTACCCACCCATGTTGGTTCTAGCAGATGCTCAATAGAATGTAAGCATGTTATGGGCCCAATTTTTTTTTTATTTTATTAAAGCCATAATGACTTTTTAAATGGAGAGGAAACGAAGAATTTCCTTGAATAGATATTTTGGAGGCTGGAGGAATAACGGCTCAGGAAACGGGTCTTGTAAAGAATAAGGACATGTAAGAGTCTCTTGCGTATGAAACCTGTCATCCACGTCTCATCAGGACACTCTGATTGACTGCCCAGGTCAGTGTCCTTTCTCCAAATAGTAAGGAGAAAGAGGTAAGACAGGGAAAGAGAAGGAAATGCTCTGAACTTTGGGGACTTCTGCAGACTTTGACACCATCATCATATTTCTCCCTTAGTTGTTATTTAAAGAGTGTGTATTATCAAGTATAGGTGATTGTTGATGTATTTTGTCAGCATTAAAATATCTAGTTGATCTGTTCTGTCTCTCCCTGTTTAATGGAGTATCAAACAATAAAAGAGAGAGGAAAGAAGAGCAGAAAAAGGAGAAGTGATAAGAGAAGATAGGGTATTGATTTTTGCCCAAGTGAAATTAGCCCCCAGGGTAACAGAGACGAAAGGCAACAGTGACCTCAACTCTTTCAAAAGATTTCCAAGTGTCTTTCTTCCCTACTGGCCATCCAGCTTTGGCCTTACCTTCTGAGTGACCTTAGACCTGGCTTTGCTACAATGTCATACCTCAGGCCAGACCTCCTGTATTTCAGTCTCAAATTTTCTAAATGTTGAGCTTGCTTTGGAGATCTTCCAAACATTATTATTAAGAGGATAACTTCAAAGATTTGTTTTAAAAAAAAATTACTTTTTTATTTGTTAATGTAGTTCCAAGTACTTACTGTAGCGCTTAGAAATATTTTAGCATTTTACATTGGCAAATTAAGTTAGAATCCTGACTGTAATATTTTTTAATTACAAGACTCTGGGGAAATTACACAGGACTCTGCTCTTTGTAAAAGTTCTCAGGGCTTCCCTCATAGCTCAGTTGGTAAAGAATCTGCCTGCAGTGCAGGAGACCCCAGTTTGATTCTGGGTCAAGAAGATCCCCTGGGAAAGGGATAGGCTACCCACTCCAGTATTCTTGGGCTTCCCTGGTGGTTCAGCTGGTAAAAGGATCTGCCTGCAATGCAGGAGACCTGGGTTCAATCCCTGGGTCGGGAAGATCCTCTGAAGAAGGAAATGGCAACCCACTCCAGTATTCTTGCCTGGAGAATCCCATGAACGGAGGAGCCTGGTGGGCTACACTCCACGGGGTTGCAAAGAGTCGGACATGACTGAACGACTTCACTTTCACTTTTCACTTTCTTTTCACCCACTCCAGTGTTCTGGCCTGGAGAATTCTATGGACTGTATAGTCCATGGGGTTGCAGTGAGTCAGACATGACTGAGCCACTTTCAGTTTCTTTC
This sequence comes from Ovis aries, assembly GCF_016772045.2. Classification (NCBI taxonomy): domain Eukaryota; kingdom Metazoa; phylum Chordata; class Mammalia; order Artiodactyla; family Bovidae; genus Ovis; species Ovis aries. The sequence goes on from NC_056074.1 coordinate 13,560,482, forward strand.
CTGATCTTTACTTTCCTCATCAGTTAATCAGGATAATAACTACTTTATAGTGTGATGGTGAAGACCAAAGACTGATTTATATAAAGTATCCAGGTTTGTGTCTGTTCCATAATAGACCTTGTAGCTAGTAACTCCCTTTCTGCAACTCTCTGTGGATTGTTAGCATTTTCTTTCCTGCTGGTCATTAATGACAGACAGCTCATGATGATGTCAAGTCAGAAATATGGAAGATTCAATTCTGTGTGTACCCCATGCAGTAATCCCCAAGGATATTCCAATCTATTACTTTCCTCTTTTTCCCTTTCCCCTTCCTTTCTCTCTCTCTCTCCTCGTTCTTTCTCTCTCTCCCAGCCTCTCTCTCTGTCTCTCTTTTTCTATGACCTTCTTTCTCTCTTTATCTGTCTCTTTTTCAGTCCTTAGCCTGAAAAGAGAGCTGGTGGGGCAAGTAACTCAGAAAAGAACTTTTGCAAACAAGGTGGTAGCCTGATGTCCGAGAACTCCCGGCACTCGACTCTGTTGACTTCCTGTGCTTGTTTGTGATGCCAGCCAGGGCTGCACTGGCAGAGGTCAACCCCAGACTTCCCAACTCTCTGAGGTCCAAACAACCGTGATTTTACTCCCCAAACACCTCCCTCTCACCCTTGCTGCCATTTAGAGGAACTGGCTGAAAAATGTTTGAGACTAAGTCATGAGGGGGTGGCAGGGGGTGTTTTCCATGCCAGATCCCAGATATGTGGAAACTGTAGAGCTGATCTGCAGAAGGAAAAGCCAAACCCACGGTGGCCCTGGAGTAAGGATGCGAGTCTGCCTCTCACAACCTGGTCGACAGCCAGTGTTGATTTCTATTTCCGTCTACCGTCTGGAAGCTGGGTCCCTGATGGCTGTACAACAGCCACCAAAGAGGAAGTGCTTAGAGAGGACAAAACACAGCCAAGCAAGCCGTAGCTTTCATTTCCACTTGCTGAATGGGAATAAACTCATTATAAAAAGCATCTTTTCAGTAAAAGAGCAATACATCCTCGTGTGTTTTAGTAAGAGTAGGTGGCATTTTTTACTTTAAATGTTGGCAGATCCATCATGAAAGTAGCCAGCCTACATCACATAATCTGAAGGATAGAGGATGCATCTGATAGTTGGACCAGGATCTTTCATTTGGAGCTAAGCAAGGGTTAGAAGAAGAGCCATAGATATTTAAGAGCCTGTCTCTGGGCCACTGACAAATACAATCTCTTTCTAAACCTTTATTCACTTGTCTGACATCCTATACTGTAATTTATCATACTTACTTACAACACTAAATAAAGGGTAAATATCAGTGGGTATCACCATGAAAAACAAGAAATAGAAAGAAGAAACCTCTCCACTTCTCAAATCTTATTAGTAAAGAAATACTGTATATTATATTTTTCCACAGAGAGCCAACACACATATTAACAAAGGAACTCTATTCTGGCAAGATGAGGTGGAAGAATTCATTTGAGCTGCACTACCTGAAAGTAACACTTTTAAAAACAACATTATATTGTACAAGAGTGTATTACTCCCCCAAAACAAAAATAAAAGAAGACAAAAGTAATATGTGTTGTAGTCTGGCATGGCGACTTGTTGTCTGCATTTTAGTGAAATGGAATATCTTAAAATCCTGTAGATGATCTTAGCATATGATCCTCAATGGAATCATAAACAAAATCTCATTTTTGAGATTTTGTGTCTAGCTAATTTGGTTGTACCTGAGTCTCTAACTTTGCCTTTTATTTCCTGTAACCCATGTCACCTACATCTTGTTAAAGGCTCTTAATAGGGTTTCTTATTAGAGAAAAAAGACAGATTTTGTGGGAAAAAGAAGACTCTAATTCAGAATAAAAAGCTTTATGGACTAATTAGAAATTGATAAAGGATGAGCCAATAGTAGCAGTAGCAGTAAGTGTCTACAAGTCAAGTCACAGAGTTCAGAAAGGGGTCTCCGAAAGACAACACTGAACTGTAGACAAGAACAGCAGAGGCTTCAGTAGCCATGCCCGGGAAGCTGCCTTCCCAGTGATGGGCCGTAGGAAGTCCAGGGCCAGCAAGCGGTGTGCACGCAGAGTAATGGGATAGGACTCCGTGGGGACAGGGATCAGCAGGCAAGGGGTGTAATGGGCACATGAGGCCCCCTTGCTTGCATGGCACAGCCCTCGCTCTCTGGGCAATGCCAGGTCTTATGTAACTGATCTCCCAGTGTCTGCACGACTTCAGTGATTTGGGGAGTCACAGTTCCCTAGAGAAGAGGTCAATGAGGAAACGGACCTAGTCTCTAGGTAAAGATGCTCTTTCCCCTACAACGTGCCTTCTCCATAAATGAATGAGTGAGGCAGGGAATTCTGCCTTTGAGGAACATGCATTTGTCTAAATTTACAAATATGAATGGTATATTTGGTAATAGAGAAGGAGCTTGTTTTAAATGAAAATTTTAATTTTAGACCAGTTTTATTTTTACAGAATTATTGTGAAGATGTGACGGAAATTTCCTGCATACCCACACATTCATACTCAGTTTCACGTGACACCCATTTTTGATGTGACTTCCTCAGTTTTTCCCTACTCTTCTTTTTCCATCACAAGATCTCCTCTTGGTTGTGACAGCTTCTCAGACTCCTTGTTTTAGATAAACTTCGTAGCTTTGAGGATTACTGGTCAGGGACTTTGTACAAAATCCCTCATGTGGGAAGCTTCCCAGGGGGTTCAATGGTAAAGAACCTGCCTGCCAATGCAAGAGATGCAAGAGATGTGGGTTCAATCCCTGGGTCCAGAAGATGCCCTAGAGTAGAAAATGGCAACCCTCTCCAGCATTCTTGCCTGGAGAAATCCATGGATAGAGGAGCCTGCCAGGCATCAGCCCATGGGGTTGATGGGGTTGATCCAACAAAGAGTGGGATATGACTAAGCACAGCACAGCAGCAGCCTCATGTAGGATTTGTGTCATTGGTTTTTCATGATCAGACTGGGTTAATATGTTTGGGGGGGTGGTGAAGATGAAGACCACAGAGATAAAGTACCATTCATATCACATCTTATCAAGGGTGTATACTTTCACTGACTTATCTCTGTTGATGTTAGTCCTGACCCTCTGATTTAAGATGGTGTGAGCCAGATTTCACCTCGGTAAAGTTACTATTTTTCTCCTCCTTTCCATATTTCACTCTTTAAAAGTAAGTCACTATATGTAGTCCACACTTAAAGAGTGAGGAACACTGCTCTTTCTCTTTAAGTGAGGAGTAGCTTCGGAAACTATTTGAGATTCTTCTGCCTGAAAAATGTGCCTATTATCTCCTATTTATCCATTCATTCATTTATATCAGTATGGACTCATAGGTATTTATTTCATATTTTGGGTTATAATCCAATACTACCCTATTTATTTTCTTGCTCAAGATCTTCCAACTTTGGCCACTGGGAACTCTTTCAGTTGTTTCCTAGATCCCTTTCACATATACTCAGTATTGGGGCTTATTTGCCTTTCTCTGTGTGTATATGTGTGGTTTTTGGAGCACTCCTTTCCTTTTTTCCACTATAAGATGCTCTAGGCTCATCTTGTGTATTACCTGCCCTAGTCCTAGAGTCAGCCAGCTCTCCAAGGAGTGCCGGTTCCTTTGACTGGAGTCTGGTATTAGAAACCAACATCTAGGTGTTGGTTTTGCCATTGCTACAGGATATTTTTGCTTCTGGGCCCTGTCAACTGACAGATCAAAGAAATATATGTGTGTATGTCACTGTACCTAGCACTTACTAAAGGGCAAGTAAAAATTATTGATTTTATTATGGTTTTAAAATTTTATCTAATAGCAAGAATTTCTAATTAATAGACAGGATCCTTGAATAATTCCACATCCTAATTTATGAAAGTAAAATGACTTAAAGAGTCTCATTTGTAATACCAGAAAAATCATTGAATATTTGCACAGAGGACTGGAGCCTCATGTACCCCCCACATAAACACACACATTTGTCCTGTTGTATATAAATAACCTACAGAAACATTAAGTTTATAATTGCTTTGTAATAATTATAGGCAATCTGAAGCATTTCCAAACATTAATCAATGAAACCAGAAATTAATTATATTATGCTTATTATTGCTCAGGTGTATAAAAGGCTACTGATTTTTAAATATATAATTTTGACGTTTTTGTGAAACAAATATGTGTGTGTGGTCTTTTATCATATTCTTAATGCTTATAGCAAGCTTCTATACTGAGAGAAATGGTTTTAAAATTAACGTAGTGCTCTTTTTCCTGTCTGAATGAATGGCCTTTGTCCTAGTAAGAAACATATCTATTTCCCTAGTGAAAATGTAAGACTCATTGTGGAAGAATGGGCTTCCCTGGTGGCTCAATTGGTAAAAGAATTCACCTGCAATGCAGGAGACATGGGTTTGATCCCTGGGTCAGAAAGATCCCCTGGAGGAGGAGATGACAACCCATTCCAGTATTTTTGCCTGGGAAACCCCATGGACAGAGGAGCCTGGTGGGCTACAGTCCATGATGTCTCAAAGATTCTGGCATAACTGAGTATACCATACACACACACAGTGGAAGAGTGGTGAAGTAAAGAATGAGGAAACTAGAGAATAAGCAAAATTTCAGCCTCCAATATGCAAAAAACAGGATTTTGCTAAGTTTTATGAGAAGAGATTTTCCAAAATCTTTAGTTTCTGTTAACGTAGCAAAAGCTGAGTGTGGAGGATGAGACTCTTGTCTGCCATAATGAATGTTCTTTCCACCTGTGACCAGAGGCAGGCGTGAGATAAAGGAGGTAACAGAAAAGACTGCTCCTTCTGCCCCAGGGTGAGGTAGGGAGAAAAAGAGAACTTTTATTTCACCTTTACTCTCTGTGCGCTTTACCTGAGAAAGGCATCCCTGTACCAGCTTCATCAAGGATTGAAATGTCACCCCCACTTAAGGTTTGGCACTTTGGCAGGAAGTCACATGACAGGCTGAACCTTAACTGAGAGTGTGACCAGGAGGGATTTATTTTGAGGTTTAGATTTCACAGATTGCTCTTGGTTTCCATGTGGTATAAACTCAGAACTATTGAAGCTAAGGCACCCTAACCACAAACGGGTGATTTCACTTTGTCATCATAAGTTTTGCTGGGGTTTTAAATATTTAAAACTTATTCTCAGTATTGTAGGAATTTGAGTTAGTTGAATCTTAGACCCATTCATTAAGTTGCATGAAAGAAAGAAAGAAAATGGGATTTCAAATCCAAAGGCCTAAGTGATGCTTGGGTTGTCACTTGTGTGCCATGTGACCTTGAAGGGGCCCCTGAACCCTTCTCCCAGCTTTGCCATTTGTAAATGGAAGCCATAAGGGTAATCACCTCTTATGTCGTGAAGATTCCGTGAAATAAGGCAAGTGAATTGATCCCTGAGCCCTGGATAAGGACATGATAAAGTAAACGACATTTTAATCATTCAAAAATAACTCTTTAGCATGTGCCAGCTACTATTCCCGGTGCTTGAAACACCAGGCACAATTCCTACTCTGGATATGTTCTAAACTCCCAGGGGGGCAAACAATGATAATAACAGCTAACTTTTGTTAAATATTAACTGTGTCCCAGGCACTGTTCTAGCATTCCATTCATATTAACTCATGTAAATCTTACAGCAGTACTTTTGGATGGAACTCCATTTTATTTTGAGAAAATAGAGGTACAAACAAGTTAAACAACTTACTTTAAACCACGGTATAGACAGTGGTTGATGGAACTGGGATTCAAGCTCAGGCAAGCAGTGTCTTACATGCATTGGTCATAACTACTATGTTATGCTGCTGCTGCTGCTAAGTAGCTTCAGTTGTGGCCGACTCTGTGTGACCCCAGAGATGGCAGCCCACCAGGCTCCCCCATCCCTGGGATTCTCCAGGCAAGAACACTGGAGTGGGTTGCCATTTCCTTCTCCAATGCAGGAAAGTGAAAGTGAAGTTGCTCAGTCATATTGTGACACCATGGACTGCAGCCTACCAGGCTCCTCCGCCCATGGCATTTTCCAGGCAAGAGTACTGGAGTGGGTTGCCATGGCCTTCTCCAAAACAAGATTATGTACCTATGGTGCTAGTGGTAAAGAATTTACCTTCCAATCCAGGAGATGTAAGAGACGCAGTTTCGATCCCTAGGTTGGGAAGATCCCCTGGAGCAGGGCCCAGCAGCCCAAACCAATATTCTTGCCTGGAGAAGCCCATGGACAGATGAGCCTGGCGAGTCACAGAGTGAGACACAACTGAAGTGACTTAGCATGCACACAAAGTGATATAATGATCAGAACAGATTTAATGCATTTGTATCATGATTTGGCTTAAAATATTTTCATCAGGATATTATTCCTAGATGATTATTGGGGAGGTTGCATGCCATTCAGTTTGTGGGATCTCAGTTCCTCAACCACAGACTGAACATATCTCCCTACTCCCCTATCCTCGGCAGTGTAAGCCCAGAATCCTAACCACTAGGCCATGAGGGAACTCCCCAAGTTGACTATTTTATTTGACTCTTGGATTAGTTAAAGGTGTGTTGCTTAATTTCCAAATATTTGAGTTGTTCCAGATATATTATTATTAATTATTTATAATTTTATTCAATATGATGAAATTACATATACTATATGAATTCAATCCTTGCAAATTCATTGAGACTTATTCTAGGGCACAGCATACGTTCCATTTTAGCAAGCACTAAGAGTTGTCTTATGTATTACATCTCTGTATGTTATAATCTCCAGAGCTTAATTTTTTTCTTTAAACAGCCATATGTATTTTAAAGGAAATATAATGCTTTTTTATTTACCTACATAGCCTTACCAGTGGTTTTTTAATTCCTTTCTGAGCCTTTCATCAGTCTTAATTCCATTTCATTCTTCAAGAATTCTCCTCAGCATTTCTTGAGGTATAGTTCTCCTAGCAGCAAATACTGTAATTTATCTGCTATGCCTATTTCCAGCCTCCTTTCAGAGTATACAGTTGTTGCTACAATCTGGATATAGTTTTTTAAAATCTGTTTTCCCAAGTATCATGCTTCAAACAGTGTAGTTCATAAATTGTAGAAATGCTAGATTCTGTTATGTTCATTTGATGTGTATTTATTTCTTTAACAGACCATTAAGTTGACTGAACTCAAACTCCAAACTTTAGCTTCCCTCTGGTAGGCATCGAGTGAAATCTCTGCTTCATTTACCTTGCTTGGAAGCCAAGATCTACTCTATACCTTCATAGTTCAGAGGGCAGCCAGAAATATGAGTAGAGGTTTATATGCTTCAGAACTTAAGATTTTTATATGCTTAGGATCTTAAGATTCCTCTTCTTTGGCTTTTTGCTTTCTCAGTTTTTCTACTTCACACTTTTTTCTACTCTTTTCATGGCAGTAACTTCTCTCCACTGGTTCTTCAAGACATTAAGACCATGTATTTTACAACTGATGTGATACCAGCAGGGTACTGATTTATACAAAAACACACAAAGAACTCCTTTTGGTTGCTCTTATGTGCCTTCAGGATCTTTTACTCCAGAGTTTAGAGCTGTCATCTAATAACTTTTACCCTGCAATCAGAACTGGTCCTTCCAATGTTTTAATGTGTGTGATTATTCCTAAATACATCTTATTATGATTTCCCTCCAGGGTACATTTTGAAAAAGAGTGAAGATTTTAAAACACAAAGAGGAAAACGCAAGGAGTTTGAGTGGAGGGGTCAGGGCATTTTTTGACCTTGGAGAGGGCAGAGGACTGTGTATATATGCATGACCATGAGTCACTACAGTGAGATGGGTAGAATTCTGGCCCATGGGCCTGTAGGCAGCAAGGACCACATGCTTAAGGCTCACCTGTCTGAAACAGCAGAGGTTCCTGTGCTATAGAATGGACAGAGGGTAACTTATGATAAAGAGATATAAAAGATGAAGTTCATTGCATAGGCAAAGTCACAGATTGTGCAGAAATTTAGACTCGTTCTGAACAGTTGCACTTATATTCACAAGCTTATGGGTAAGTTAATAGCTGAGGAATAGCATTATTTCATGAGTGTTTTAGTAAGTTCCTATAGACAGCTTTACAAAATGAAAGAGACAGCATGAAACTCAGGCCAAAGGCGAAGAAACCAGTTAGAAGATTTCTGCTATGTCGCCCAAATGAGCAAACTGATTTCTAATGATAGAATTTGGTAATCCCAAGAAATAGAGATGTTAATTTTCATGATAAGAATCAGGAAAAAATTCACAATAAATGCACCATTCAAACTAGAAAGAAATGATATGATATTATAGACTGAACTGTGTCCCCTCCAACCCCTGACAAATTCATATATTGAATCCTGATGACTATATTCAGAGATGGGGCCTTCATGGAGGTTCAGTTCAATTCATTCACTCAGTCATATCCAACTATTTGCAACCACATAGACTGCAGCATGCCAGGCTTCCCTGTCCATCACCAACTCCTGGAGTTTACTCAAACTCACGTCCATTGAGACAGTGATGCCATCCAACCATCTCATCCTCTGTCGTCCCCTTCTTCTGCTTTCAATCTTTCCCAGCATCAGGGTCTTTTCTGATGAGTCAGTACTTTGCATCAGGTAGACAAAGTATTGGACCTTCAGTTTCAGCATCAGTACTTCCAGTGAATATTCAGGACTGATTTCCTTTAGGATTGACTGGTTGGATCTCCTTGCAGCCCAAGGGACTCTCAAGAGTCTTCTCCAACACCATAGTTCAAAAGCATCAATTCTTTGGCACTCAACTATCTTTATGTTCCAACTCTCATATCCATATATGACTACTGGAAAAACCATAGCTTTGACTAGATGGGTATTTGTCAGCAAAGAAATGTTTCTGCTTTTAATATGCTGTCTAGGTCTGTCATATCTTTTCTTCCAAGGAGCAAGTGTCTTTTAATTTCATGGCTGCAGTCACGATCTGCAGTGATTTTGGAGCCCCCCAAAATAAAGTCTTTCACTGTTTCCATTGTTTCCCCATCTATTTGCCATGAAGTGATGGGACCAGATGCCATGATCTTAGTTTTTGAATGATGAGTTTTAAGCCAGATTTTTCACTCTCCTCTTTCACTTTCACCAAGAGGCTCTGTAGTTCCTCTTTGCCTTCTGCCATAAGGAAATAGATCAACTGGAATTCTAACACCTCCACTAGCTTTGTTCGTAGTTATGCTTCCTAAGGCCCACTTGACTTTGTATTCCAGGATATCTGGCTCCAGGTAAGTGACCACACCATCGTGGTTATCTGGGTCATGAAGATCTTTTTTTGTATAATTCTTTGTATCCTTGCCACCTCTTCTTAGTATCTTCTGCCTCCATTTAGTCCATGCTGTTTCTGTCCTCAATTGTGCCCATCTTGCATTAAATGTTCCCTTCGTACCACTAATTTTCTTGAAGAGATCTCTAGTTTTTTCCATTCTATTGTTTTCCTCTATTTCTTTTGCACTGATCACTGAGGAAGGCTTTCTTATCTCTCCTTGCTACTCTTTGGGACTCCGCTTTCAGATGCGTATATGTTTCCTTATCTCTTTTGCCTTTAGCTTCTCGTCTTTTCTCAGCTATTTTGTAAGGCCTCCTCAGGCAACCATTTTCCTTTTTGCATTTCTTTTTCTTGGGGATGGTCTTGGCAACTGCCTCCTGTACAGTGTTACAAACCTCCATCCATGGTTCTTCAGGTACTCTGTCTGTCAAATCTAATCCCATGAATCTATTGGTCATTTCCACTGTATAATTATAAGGGCTTTGATTTAGAGCATACCTGAATGGTTATGCTCTAAATCATATGGCTATGGTTTGCTCTTGTGGAATGGTTATGCTCTTATGTTTAGTTGTTTACCCTACTTTCTTCAATTTAAGTCTGAATTTTTCAATAAGGAATTCAAGATCTGAGCCACAGTCAGCTCCTAGTCTTGTTTTTGCTGACCATATAGAGCTTCTCCATCTTTGGCAGCAAAGAATTTATGGAGGTAAGTAATATTCAGTTCAGTTCAGTTCAGTCGTTCAGTCGTGTCTAACTCTCTGCGACCCCATGAACCACAGCACTCCAGGCACTCTGTCCATTACCAACTCCCAGAGTTTACCCAAACTCATGTCAAGTTGGTAATGCCATCCAACAATCTCATCCTCTGTCATCCCCTTCTCATCCTGCCTTCAATCTTTCCCAACATCAGGGTCTTTTCAAATGAGTCAGCTCTTGCATCAAGTGGCCAAAATATTGGAGTCTCAGTTTCAACATCAGTCCTTCAACTGAACACCCAGGACTGATTTCCTTTAGGATGGACTCGTTGCAGTCTGAGGGACTCTCAAGAGTCTTCTCCAACACCACAGTTCAAAAGCATCAATTCTTCAGTGCTCAGCTTTCTTTATAGTCCAACTCTCACATCCATACATGACCATTGGAAAAATCATGGCTTTGACTAGGTGGACCTTTGTTGGCAAAGTAATGTCTTTGCTTTTTAATATGCTGTCTAAGTTGGTCTTAACTTTCCTTCCAAGGAGTAAGCGTCTTTTAATTTCATGGCTGCAATCACCATCTGCAGTGATTTTGAAGCCCAGAAAAATAAAGTCAGCCACTGTTTCCACTGTTTCCCCATCTATTTGCCATGAAGTGATGGGACCGGATGCCATGATCTTAGTTTTCTGAATGTTGAGCTTTAAGCCAACTTTTTCACTCTCCTCTTTCACTTTCATCAAGAGGCTCTTTAGTTCCTCTTCACTTTCTGCCATAAGGTGATGTTCTGCATTTCTGAGATTATTGATATTTCTCCTGGCAATCTTGATTCCAGCTTGTACTTCATACATTCCAGAAATTCTCATGATGTACTCTGCATATACGTTAAATAAACGGGGTGACAATATACAGCCTTGATGTACTCCTTTTCCTATTTGAAACCCGTCTGTTGTTCCATGTTCAGTTCTAACTGTTGCTTCCTGGCCTGCATACAGGTTTCTCAAGAGGCAGGTCAGGTGGTCTGGTATTCCCATCTCTTGAAGAATTTTCCAGTTTATTGTGATCCACACAGTCAAAGATTTTGGCATCAAGTCTTGAAAGCGGAAATAGATGTTTTTCTGGAACTCTCTTGCTTTTTCCATAATCCAGCGGATGTTGGCAATTTGATCTCTGGTTCCTCTGCCTTTTCTAAAACCAGCTTGAACATCTGGAAGTTCACGGTTCATGTACTGCTGAAGCCTGGCTTGGAGAATTTTGAGCATTACTTTACTACCGTGTGAGATGAGTGCAATTGCGTGGTAGTTTGAGCATTCTTTGGCATTGCCTTTCTTTGGGATTCGAATGAAAACTGACCTTTTCCAGTCCTAAATGAGGTCATATGGTAGGGTACTAGTCTGATAGAGCTAGCCTCCTTATAAGAAGAGGAAAATACCAGAAGTGTGCATATACAGTAAAAGAGGTCCTGTGAGGACCCAGTAAAGAGGCAGCCAGGGAGAAAGGCCTCAGAAGAAGTCAATCATGTCAACACCTTGATCTTGGACTTCCAGCTTCCAGACTGGGACAAAACGTCTATCATTGAAGCCTTCCAGTCTCTGATATTTTCTTATGGCAGCCATAGCAGACTAAGTCATGGGTAGTTCTTAATTTTTAGAATTTTTCACCATCCATCTCATCTGTCATGCATTTGATAGTTCTTTATTAAGGACTCATTATTTGCCAGCAATAATGAATTGCTGTGTTCCACCTAGGGCACATAAATGAAGAAGACATGGTAGCTAACATGTAAATATTCTGTCTCTTACTCTCTCCCTCACCACCCTTCCACTTCTGCTTTCTCTTCTTCTCATCTCTCTTGTTCCTCCTCCTACTCTCAGTAGAAACAATAAGTGGCATTGGTGCCCTCCCTTCACTGATGATAATCATTAGCACTGGCACCCAGTGCCATCCAGAGGGTAGAATCCAATTTAATTACCCCAACCTGCAATTCCTAGTAGGTACTTCAATCCATCACCTCTTACAGCTGTTTGGAAAATGATCAAAGTTATCTGATGAAATTCACAGGAATGTAGCATTGTACCAGCACGCTATCATTGTAATTCCCTTTTCAGAGGAAATGTGTATTGAGGATGTATACAAGCATTTATAATCACAAACCACACTGTCATCGTACCAGCTGGCCATCTTAACTCAATGGTCACAAAAAAAAAATAACAAGCCAAATGATAACATTTCTTTATTTCAATCCTAGCTATCATCCAGGTAGGGTATTTTCAGGGAGAATGTGTCCATATCAGTGCTATTTAAATAATAATGGAAATTATTATTTATTTTTGTCTTCAGTGGTTTACCTTCAGTGTATGTTGCTAGGGAATCCAATCATGGAGCAAGGGATTGAAAGATAAACAACCTGTTTCAGGGAGGAAGGCTATTGTAATGTTCAGAACAAGGATTTTTTGATTAGAAATCTGGATTCAAATATCTACTGGTCCCACCTTGCAGTAGTGTATTTACACTTTTTAGCATTGACTTGCTCATCTGTAGAAGGGGATTAATGACATACTCTTTGTAGAGCACAGTGTCCGGCACATGTTGTTATTGTTGTTCAGTCGCTAAGTCATGTCTGACTCTTTGCAACCCCATGGACTGTAGTCCACCAGGCTCCACTGAATTCTCCAGGTAAGAATACTGGGGGGGATTGCCATTTCCTTCTCCAGGGGGTCTTCCCAGACCAGGAATTGAATTAGCATCTCCTGCATTGGCAGGTAGATTCTTTACCACTGAGTCCCCAGGGAAGCTCCTAGCATGGGGTAGGTGATGCAAAATTATTACTCTCCTTCCTCCTGCTTCCCCACAAGCCATTCCTAACATGCCCTATGGTTGAATCTGTTTGAATTATACTGAGATTAGCTTAAGGGAACTTTCTCACCAGCCTGATCAGCAAAAGACCCAGGGGGCTGAGGTTAGCTCCATTCAGTAGACACGTGTTTGTTCATTATAAAGGCACCAACGCCTTGAAGGCACCTCAAACCTCTTTCTCTCTCAGAGAATTTGATATTCATGCTGCTACATCAAAAGGTTGGGGCAGCTATTATGTATTAAAATGTGTCATTTTAAATTGCTTTTTTTTTTGCTAGCACTAGCAATATAGATATTGAAATTTCTTCAGAAAGTGCTTATCTCATCAAGACTAAAATTATAGTATATGAAATACTAATTACAGTATTATGAAGAAGGTTGAACTTTTCTGTGACATTCTGTCTATTAGGAGAATACTAATTTTCTCTCTTTCTTAAGTCAGATAGAGGTGCCCATTATGAGATATGTGATCCCCCATTACTTCTATTGTCCAGTGCCATTTTCACAGTGTAGCAGGATAAGAGCTCTGACTCTTGGTCTTGGCCGAAGTCATCTGAACCTTTTCATCTACTTCTAAAGAAGTACTGGAAATTGAAACCAAGTATGCCCCAGACTGAGAGTTCTCATGCAGTGGAAAATACTTTGGACAAGGAATTCTAATCAATGTCCACATAGGCTGACTGTTTATAGCTCAAAATGTATTTAAAGTTAAATAAGTTAATACTTTCAAAACACTTGCAACTTTGCCTGGCATAGTAAATGCTCACTAAATATTATCTGCTATTGGCTTCCCTGGTGGCTCAGAGGTTAAAGCATCTGCCTCCAGTGTGGGAGACCTGGGTTCGATCCCTGGGTCGGGAAGATCCCCTGGAGAAGGAAATGGTAACCCACTCCAGTATTTTTGCCTGGAGAATCCCATGGACGGAGAAGCCTGGTAGGCTACATACAGTCCATGGGGTCACAAAGAGTCGGACACAACTGAGCGACTTCACTATTCACTATTCACCATTAGGACTTTATCAGTATTATTTTAATTTTATGCAACTTCACAGCACCTAAAACCTTTTATGTCCACTGTTGTTGTTTCAGTTAGTCACTAGGTCATATCCGACTCTTTTGCAACCCCGTGGACTGTAGCCCACCAGGCTCCTCTGTCCATGGGACTTCCTAGGCACGAATAGTGGGGCAGGTTGCGTTTCTTTCTCTAAGGGATCTTCCCAACCCAGGGATCAAACCCAAGTCTTGCGTTGGCAGGCAGATTCTTTACCACTGAGCCACTATGCCCATTTGCCAATATAAATGGCTTGTTTGAGGACAGAGAGCTAGCAAGCTGGGGAGACAGAGCTTGAGCGAGGATCCTATGAACACAATTTTTATTTAGTCATTCATTTATTTAACAGACACTGTTCTTGCTGGGTACACAAAGGTAAATGAGACTCAGTGCCTCTCCTCCTTGAGCTCCCCAGCCATGGGAAAAGATGAACCAGCAGCCATCTGATGGGACGCCATCAGGTCAGAGCCATAACAGAGCCGGTCAGAGCAGAAGCACAAGCATCCACGCTTTCCTGCTTCCCAGGATGAGTAAGGACCACCCGAGGAGGAAGCCCTTTCCCCTCTAGGTTAGGTCATTTTACTGGCCTGCGCTCATTTTCTCATCTGAAACCCAAGGATTTTGAAATGGTTGATATTCATGGTTCTCCTTAATTCAAACTTTTCTATTTCAATACAGAATTAGCTGCCTAGTACAGTGGTTTTTCAGAGTGGTTCTGAAAATCTTGGTTAGAGGGATTTTGAAATTGAAGGGTAAGAGGGCTGGCTTACTTCTGCTTCAGACCGTGTTTCTAACCTTTTGCGCACCATGGTGTACACAAGTGAGAATCACACATGTGAAAGAAACACAAATGAAGGGGATGGGATCCCCTTCCCTTAGGAACTGCACAGATCAATGTCTTGGCACTTCAGTATTCCACTTGAGGCGCACAGCTGCGGCCGCTGGACCCCAGGTAGAGAGTATGGAATTAAAGGATGGCGGAATAGAAAAGCAACCCTAAGACTGAGAATATTTTGAGTCTCTTATGGGACAGAAACCACTGCCGGCCTCACCACTTACCATGTATGAACTTAAGTAGTTTATTAAACTCTTTGGTGCTCAGTTTCCTCATCCCTAAAAAGAGGGCCATAATTTGTCTCATGCAGCTATTGTGAGATGAGGAGCGGCATGAATAAGCCTAGTACTTAGGAAGCACTGAGTAACTGTTATCCTCTTTGCCATCTTCTTTCCCACTTAGAAGCCTGGGCAAGTGTTTTCCTGGACTCCTTTCAAGCTGTTGCCTTTTTTTGACTGATGTCAATATTATTATTTTCAAAAATTGATTTTCTTCTTATTCCCTAAAAATCAAAATAAATAATCCAAAAGGGAGAAGCTATTCTGGCATGTACCCAAGATGAATAGCAATGATTAGAAATTTCAGGGTTCTCATTCCAGTAAGCTTTACCTACTTACTTCCCACTGCACAGAGATTTCAGCTGTAGAAGATTTATTTAAAACCCCCAAAAGGTCAATGGTCTATGAAGCCACTGCTTCTGTGCATATATGATTCCATGATTCATGTAATATGAATAAGCCAAGGTTTAATGTCCTAGTTTTATAGTAATATAGATTTTGCTTCTCAAATAGGGAAAATTTTTATTTTAATTTTTCTGTACATGTGGGCATGATTTAAAAATTTAAGTAGTACTGAGAGGATTAAAATGAAAAAAAAAAAAAAACTTATGTCTTGCCTTATATCCTCCCAAACTTATCAAGTTACATGTATTTTACTTATCTGTTTTCATTCTTATTCTTACCAAACTGAACACGAGTTTGCTTACCCAGATACTGGAAAACCCACCTACTGACACTGGATTCTGCTGAAGGAAAGAATAGCATTTATTTGTAGGGTGCCAGGAAAATGGGCAGCTGGTGTTCAAAAGACCCAAACTCTCAGATGACTCTCAGTGAAGAGTTTTGAAGGGCAGTCTTTGAGGTGAGAGGGCTTCCCTGGTAGCTCAGCTGATAATGGATCTGCCTGCAATGCAGGAGACCCCAGTTCAATTCCTGGGTACGGACAACCACTATTGTTGCTTTTCTTGCTTGACTGGTTTTTCTTTGTTTCTGCATTCTCTCACATCCCTAATTAGAAACTCTTTGGGTCTGCTCTTTGGAACTCAAGGAAGACCTAGGATACTAAAGCCTTTTATCTATAATCAAGAAATGGGGAACCCAGAGAGGCTTTTGTACCCAAGAAGGCCCAGCAGGATCCTGTTCCATTTCAGTACTGATCTGTAAATGTCTAAATAAATTATTTATGTCACTATTTCTTGATTTATCCTTTTAGATACTTTTACTTCTGTTTGGACTTTGGCTCTCTTACATATATACTTCTTCATTTTAAGGCTCTAAAATACTTTGTGACAATGTTTTAAAAATCAAGTCAAAAGCCTGATAAAAATATAGTTCAGTTCAGTTCAGTCGCTTAGTAGTGTCCAACTCTTTGCAACCCCATGAATCGCAGCACACCAGGCCTCCCTATCCATCAACAACTCCCGGAGTTCATTCAGATTCACATCCATCGAGTCAGTGATGCCATCCAGCCATCTCATCCTCGGTCGTCCCCTTCTCCTACTGCCCCCAATCCCTCCCAGCATCAGTCTTTTCCAATGAGTCAACTCTTCGCATGAGGTGGACAAAGTACTGGAGTTTCAGCTTTAGCATCATTCCTTCCAAAGAAATCCCAGGGCTGATCTCCTTCAGAATGGACTGGTTGGATCTCTTTGCAGTCCAAGGGACTCTCAAGAGTCTTCTCCAACACCACAGTTCAAAAGCAGCAATTCTTCAGCGCTCAGCTTTCTTCACAGTCCAACTCTCACATCCATACATGGCAACTAGAAAAACCATAGCCTTGACTAGATGGACATTAGTCGGCAAAGAAATGTCTCTGCCTTTGAATATGCTCTCTAGGTTGGGCATAACTTTCCTTCCAAGGAGTAAGCATCTTTTAATTTCATGGCTGCAATAACCATCTGCAGTGATTTTGGAGCCAAAAAACATAAAGTCTGACACTGTTTCCCCATCTATTTCCCGCGAAGTGATGGGACCAAATGCCATGATCTTAAGTTTTCTGAATGCTGAGCTTTAAGTCAACTTTTTCAATCTCCTCTTCCGCTTTCATCAAGAAGCTCTTTAGTTCTTCTTCACTTTCTGCCATAAGGGTAGTGCCATCTGCAAATCTGAGGTTATTGATATTTCTCCCGGCAATCTTGATTCCAGCTTGTGTTTCTTCCAGTCCAGCGTTTCTCATGATGTACTCTGCATAGAAGTTAAATAAGCAGGGTGACTATATACAGCCTTGACGTACTCCTTTTAGTATAGCACACAAATACTATCACTGACATTGCAAATTGCATAATATCATTTGTTTTTTATATATTATTTTAATAAAATAGTATTTTATTTATGAATTTTGTGTATATTTATCAACAGTTATTCAGAATCTCCTGGAGGTTCAGATGGTAAAGAATCTGCCTGCAATTCTGGAGATGTGCGTTCGATCCCTGGGTTGAGAAGATCCCCTAGAGAAGGGAATGTCTATCTGCTCCAGTATTCTTGCCTGGAGAATTCAATGGACAGAGGAGCCTGGTGGGCTACAGTCCATGGGGTCACAAAGAGATGGACATGATAAGTGGCCCACTTTCACCTTCCTTCTCCTCCACGGAGGGCTCTCTTTTGGACTCCCCTGTTTTCCTGGTCCTATATACTGATTGCATTCCCACTGGCCTAAACCGTCTCACTCCCCTGTTCCTGGGAGAGAGAGCCCATTCCCTAAATCATGCACATCCTTCTTTATTTAGTTCTTTGTTTTTCTGAAGTGTACCCTCTAATTACTAGAGGATGCTTGTAGCTGTTAAATCAGTTCCTAAGAGGGAAGTCATTTTAATTCTATTGTTGTACCTGATTGAAAGTATGTCTTGGGACAGACAGCCAGGTTAGAAATCTTATTTCTCTAGCAATTTGAAAACATTTCTCAGTTAATTTTAGAGTTCATTATTGCTGTCAGAAGCCTGATTCCATTCTGGCCCCTGATTGCCGAGAGGTGACTTGCTGTTTGTTCTCCATGGAAGCTTCTTAGGATCTTGCCTTCATTCCCAGTGACCTTGATGCGGGTGTTTCTTCATCTACAGAGACAGGCACTCTGGCCCATAGTCTGCAGACTTTCCTTCTTTGCTTTTGTGACAACTTCTATTATTCTTATATAATTGATTTCTCTCCATTGACAAAGAAAAAAAAAAGAACAAGTAAGGAAATTGATTTTTTTCACACTATAACAGCAAGAAGAGAACTCCAGATTTGAGAATTAGAGGGTCTTGGCAGGGTTTTGTTTTTGTTTTTGCCATATGCTTTAATTGGGAAGAGTAGGCAAGTTTTAGGTGTGCTGACTTTTGGTTGGGGTTGTCTGTGTAACCTGTGAATATCTCAGTCAACTGAACAGAAAATATTTACCTCTGTGTCAAACTAGTTTTGAAGTAACAAAGTTCTAATCTCAGTTAAATATCTATTTGTTGAAAGATAGATCACCTATTATTTCCTATGGTAACTTCCCAAATTTGCTTTTCTGTTCAACTACTGGAAGACATTTTGGAACTTTTAAAAAATCCATCTTTTTTTTTTTTAATTAAACAATCATAATTTTAATTT
The DNA here is from genome assembly GCF_016772045.2 of Ovis aries. Classification (NCBI taxonomy): domain Eukaryota; kingdom Metazoa; phylum Chordata; class Mammalia; order Artiodactyla; family Bovidae; genus Ovis; species Ovis aries. The sequence goes on from NC_056074.1 coordinate 13,579,037, forward strand.
TCCAGAAGTTTTTATCTTCAGTTACACTGTTTTGATTTGTTTTGTTTCGTTTTGTTTTAAATCATATCCTGTACTTGTTCCAAGAGTTCGTTCTTATGCTTTCTCTTATTTAGAATTTTCTCCAGCTTCTGTTCTTTGGGAATTTCATTTTCTCTCTCTCCCTCCTCTCTTTCTCTGTCTCTCCTGTGGCATATTTAAAGCATACCTCCATTCAGTGTATGTTTCTTTACATTAAGTTATGAGATACTAACAGGTGGATTGAAGATTTTCCAGGTAGGGGAAGGGGAAGTGGGTAAGAGTTGCCTTTGACTCTCGGGTTTCACTTTAGAGACATGAGATGGCAACCACCCCTTCCCCCACAGTGGAACCTCCATATGCTGTGATCTATATGTTTTATTCCTGGTTTTTCTCTTTTATTTTTCACAGACAGAAATCCTCCAGCCTCTAGCTTTGGAGAGATACACCTTCTTCCTTGCATTTAGGAGTAGCAAAAGGAAGAAAGCTGGGACTCTAGGACTGAAAACACAGACTCTCACCCCATCTCCCAACAACTGTTGACCCCACGCCTCACCTCCATTCTTCCCTATGCCTGGCGTGCATGATTCCAGAAGCTACAGGATTCATTTCCCTAGAATATGAAGTTCTAGCTTCATGGAGGTGGAGGCACGGCAGGAGCAGGGAAAGGGAGAGGAAATGAACCCTGGTCACAGAAGACAGAGGAGATATGCAAAGCAACTATTTCGCACACCAATTTTAACAACCCACTTATTCCTATTCCTTTCATCACTGACACCTTCGTAGGTCTTGCAAGCTACAAATCTTTCTTAGCATCCTAGTGGGGACTGCTGCGTCCCCCTTGGTATAGCCCTTTAGGTTCAGAGGTTTTGTTTTGTTTTTTATTTTAAGTCCTGCAAAACTATGCCATGTATTACCGCCCCATCTACTTCCAATTTTTCTTTTCTTTTTTTTTAGAAATCCCTTTTCTACTTTTATTCTGTCTGTAATATTGCTTTTTAATGACTAAAGAATATATTTAATTTTATTTTAATAGAGTTTTAGAAGAGAAAGAAAATAAATGTGTATAGCCATTCCATTCTGTTATAGCTGAATTCAAGTATGACATTTATTATCTACTTACTTTTGCTCTTTCGTTCTTTTTTTAGACACATTTAATAGTCTTTGAGTGACTACCATAATAGTAAAGTTATAAGAACAACGTTAATAACTTTCATTCTTGAAGTAATATATTATTTTAGGGTTTTAAAAGCCCTTTAGCATTTAATCCTCTATGTGGAGTAAACGTTTTTATCCTCATAATACACAAGATAATTGAGGTTAATAGAACTTAAATAATATGTCTATAGCCACATAGTTAGTTGTTAAAGGGCTCAAAAGTGAGCTCAGAATTCTGGACCCTTACTCTGGTTCTCTTTTTACAACATTATAAACACATTTTTCTATCCATTTATATGAAACTTAAGTAGGAACAAGACCTAACTTTTCCCTCAAGGACTTCTTAATCTAAGGGGAAATCTGATGATATTTTAGTTTTAATATAAAAAAGAATAGAATGAGTATTTCAGTGTTAATAGACTGTGCTTCCTAGATAGAGAGCATGTTTGGAGAATGAAAGAAAAGAAAGTGTTGTTCTGGTTAGAAAAATCCAAGACAATGGGCATTTGAGCTCTGGCCATGAAAGAAGGGTATGCTTCTATAAGCAGATAGAAGAAGGAATTTCCTGAATGGTAGAAAAGAATGAAAAAATACATTGCAAGGGGCAATCCTTAGGGTAATACAGGAATAGGAGCTCTAGCTGCCTACTGCAGGATGAGTGGCCAGAAGTGGGTTGGAAAGGTAATTTAGAGCAGTATCATAGAGGTCTTGAATGTCTTGCTAATGAATTCAGAACTGATTGATTTTTTTTTCTTTTTTTTAAATTAATTTATTTTTCATTGAAGGATAATTGCTTTACAGAATTTTGCTGTTTTCTGTCAAACCTCAACATGAATGATTTTTTTAAAAAGGAAACTAAATTAATGACATAAAAATGTGATTGCTTTTTCTGTTTTCTTACCAATTTTTTTCAAATGATTTCATACTTTTTAGGTATAAAGTTAATCTTGAGCACTTAAAGAGAAAGAACTGGAGGTCTTTGTTGCTAAAGTTGCCTCTATATGCTTGGGAAAGGTGAATAGGATAAACTGGGAAAGTATCAGGGAAAGAGGCCTTAATAACTTCCCTCACATGCACAGACTTCAAAGATAAGGAAACTATGGCCCAGGGAGGTTATAAGTTGTAATTCTTTCATATTTGCTATAATACCTAATTCTTACTTCTATTATAAAAACAATAAGAGCAATGCGCATGCGTGCTAAGTTGCTTTAGTCATATCCGACTCTGTGTGACCCTACGGACTGTAACCCACCAGGCTCCTCTTTTCCTGAGATTCTCCAGGCAACAACGCTGGAGTGGGTTGCCATGCCCTCCTCCGCGGACTCTTCCCGACCCAGGGATCAAACCTATGTGTTTTAAGTCTTCCTGCATTGGCAGGTAGGTTCTTTACCACTACTGCCACCTGGGTAGCCCAATAATAGCAGTAATTTAAATTTTATCAGGCTTCCCAGGTGGCACTAGTGATGAAGTACCCACCTACCGATGCAAACAGGTGTAAGAGAAGCAGGTTTGACCCCTGCACATGGAAGGTCCCCTGAAGGAGAGCATGGCACCCCACCCCAGTATTCTTGCTTGGAGAATCCCATGGACAGGAAAGCCTGGTGTGCTACAGTCCATAGGGTCGCACAGAATTGGACATGACTGAAGCGACTTAACACTCAAGCAGACTTTTATCATCTAGTACAACCATTAGGAATAGGTTTCGGCAAAACACCACGGAAGGGCAGGTCATGTTCCAAGGACTTGAGACACTGAAAAATAAATATTTAGTGGGAAGGGGATAAGGAATAAAACCTATGAAACACTTTATGTTATGTTTAGTAAAATAAAACAGTAATGACAGAATGCTCAATAGTTAGCACTAATGATATTTTATGCATGTTAACTTAGGAATAGTCAGTGCAATTAATTTTCATTTATTACCTCTTCAAAACGTTCAGAGTTTTATTCCCCTGCGGTTTCTAGGATAGCCTTGTTACTTGTTTGTGTGGATATTATGCAGGGCAAGAGGTATTTGTTTCTGTGTTTTTTTCTCCACATGAATTTGTCTTCTTCTTTTTTTTTTAATTGTGGTACAGTTGACATACAATATTAGGTTTCAAGTGAACAACACAGTGATTCTACATATGTACATTAGAAGCTGATCGCCACAATAAGTCTAATTACTATTATCATACAAACCTATCGCAATACTATTGACTGTATTTCCTGTACTGTAGATTTTATCCTGGTGGCTTTACTCTTTTATATAAGAAGTTTGTACCTCTTAATCCTTTCATCCTTCCATATATATATATATATATATATATATATATATATATATATCCCCATGATCATGGGAGATAGTATTGTATAGCAGTTAATTGCACAGATTCAGTATGTTCTTGGGCTTGAATTTTGTCTGTACCATTTATTTACTTGTAACTTTGGACACCTTTATGGTTAATCAGGTCATTAAACTCTTTTGTATACTTATTCTGTTTATTCTTGCCACCTTTTCTTAATATCTTCTGTATCTGCTAGGTCCATACCGTTTCTATCCTTTCTTGTGCAAATCTTTTCATGAAATGCACAGAAGAATGACCCAAAAAAGAGCTTAATGACCCAGATAACCATGGTGGTGTGATCACTCACCTAGAACCAGACATCCTGGAGTGTGAAGTCAACGGGTCTTAGGAAACAACACTATAAACAAAGCTAGGGAAGGAGAGGGAATTCCAGTTGAGCCATTTCAATTCCTAAAAGATGATGCTGTTAAAGTGCTGTACTCAATATGCCAGCAAATTTGGAAAACTCAGCAGTGGCCACAGAATTAGAAAAGGTCAGTTTTCATTCCAATTGCAAAGAAGGGCAACGCCAAAGAATGTTCAAACTACTGCACAATTGCACTCATTTCACATGCTGGCAAGGTTATGCACAAAATCCTCCAGTATGAATCAAGAACTTCCAGATGTACAAGCTGGATATAGAAAAGGCAGAGGAACCAGAGATCAAATTGCCAACATCTATTGGATCATAAAAAAAAAAAAGCAAAAGGATTCAGGAAAAAACATCTGCTTTATTGACTACTCTAAAGCCTTTAGCTCTGTGGATCACAACAAACTGTGGAAAACTCTTCAAGAGATGGGAATACCAGACCACCTTACCTGCCTCCTGAGAAACCTGTATGCAGGTCAAGAGGCAACAGAACTGGACATGGAACAACAGAATGGTTCAAATTGGGAACAAAATAAGTCAGGGCTCTATATTGTCACCATGCTTATTTAACTTTTATGCAGAGTATATCATGTGAAATGTTTGGCTGGATGAAGTATAATCTGGAATCAACGTTGCAGGGAGAAATATCAATAACCTCAGATATGCAGATGACACCACCCTTGTGGCAGAAAGTGCAGAGGAACTAAAGAACCTCTTGATGAAGGTTAAAGGGGAGTGTAAAAATTTGGCTTAAATTGCAACAATCAAAAAACGAAGACCCTGGCATCTGGTCCCATCACTTCATGGCAAATAGATGAGGAAACGATGGAAACAGTGAAAGACTTTTCTCAGGCTCCACAACCACTGCAGATTGTGACTGCAGCCATAAAGTTAAAAGACACTTACTCCTGGGAAGAAAAGCTATGACAAATCTAGACAGTGCATTAAAAAGCAGAGACATCACTTTGCCAGCGAAGGTCTGTATAGTCAAAGCTATGGTTTTTCTATATGTATGGATATGAGAGTTAGATCATAAAGAAGGCTGAGCGCCAAAGAAGTGATGCTTTCAAACTGGTGTTGGAGAAGACTCAAGAGTCCCTTGGACTGCAAGGAAATCAAACCACTCCATCCAAAAGGAAATCAAACTTGAATATTCATTGGAAGGACTGAAGCTGAAGCTCCAATACTTTGGCCACCTGATGCAAAGAGCTGACTCACTGGAAAAGACCCTGATGCTGGGACAGGAAAAAGGCAGGAGAAGGAGACGACAGAGGTTGAGATGGTTGGAGGGCATCACCCACTCAGTGGACATGCATCTGAGCAAGCTCTGGAGATGGTGAAGGACAGGGACGCCTGGTGTGCTGCAGTCCGTGGGGTCGCAAAGAGTTGGACACGACTGAGTGCCTGAACAACAGGGACAACCTTGAGCAAGTCTGTTAACCTCACAAACACTCTATTTCCTCAACCAAAAATGCAGATAGGCTGCATCTTACAGGGTTATGGTAGTTATTAGTGGATCCTTATTACATATGCTTCACTTATTTATTTTAAATGCACAGGAAACACTCAAATGTTAACAACGACAAATATAATGATCTTTTTTTTTAATTTAATTTTACATACAAGCTTATGAAACATGATGGGGAGATTTTTGTTATTTATATTTTATAGATGGAACATACTGTGACTGAGAATCTAGCGCCTAACTAACTTTCCAAAGACCTGATTACTTCTTGAGTGTAGAAATTTGATTCCAGGTTTTCAGATTCTGAATTTAGCCCACTTATAATATATTTTCTACTATCTAAAATAGAGCCCTACTGTTCTTTCTTTGGTTTCTACTCTTTGTAGCATCAGTCCTTGTTCACATTTAACTGAGGTAAGTGAGGGGGCAAGGAGGAATTTCTGTTCAAATGAAACTAACCATTCATCCCTACTGAGCAATTTTGAAGGGAAGCAATTTTCCTATTCTCTGCAAACCATTCCCAGTTACAATGAACAGTTGGAGAAAAAAAATGTTAGTCTCACTACTTTATTAAACATCTTTTGAAAGGATATCAAAAGGGCTTCATTTATAAAATGTTGTAAAGGTGTAAAAACATCACCAACTACAAAGACAGATGGTTGAAGTAAAACAGAAACCAATCCTTTTTGACAAGAATTCCTAGTCTGATGACCCTGTTCCTCTCTGAAATGTAGCTTCTGATAATTTGACATTAATCAAACTACACTTTAAACAGACTGTTACATTCAGGAATGCACATTTGTCCTCAGAGATAGTGCTGAATCCTTTTCACTCTTCATCGAATTGCATTTTAATTGACTAGCAAATTAAGAAATGCATTCCCTACATATAATAAGATAAAACATTAGCAAACATAAATAAGAGATTCCTATCAAAAGGATATAGATTTGTCTAGCTACAGAGCTGTACAACCCCAGTCTGTTTAAGACTACATCTGGGTTAGTATTGCTGGCACCAACTTTAGCAATATTATGACACTGTAGAGAAGTCATCAGAATTTTATATATGCATAAACATATGTTTGTGTGATATATATATATGAGTATGTATTGTATATATAACATATACTATAGCATTAGCATTTTCTTCTCCTTTGACCAGGATCATTAGATTATGTCTATATCCTGAAATGTGACATAGTAGCTCACGTCTGTAAACAGTCCTCAACCTGTTAAGCCCCGCTGATCTCAGTGAGGGAAAGGAAATCATACTTTAGTCTAAGACTTTTACTAAAAAGACTCAATGTTGAAACTACGGTATTGTGCCTTATGTTTTATAAAAGGGAAAAAGGGCAGAAATAAGAATGTGTGCCTCTTGCCCTTAAGAAACATAAATTCTATAGTTATGTTGAATATGAAATAATAAAATTTTAAAATGACATCAATAATTTATATTTTAAGGTACCTTGTCATTTTCAAAGTATAGTTATAACCATTGTTCCAAGTGCCCTCTCACATAGACACCATGGAGTATGGTTTGTCTCGATACTGCTTTGCTAGGCTATAACTAATGAAACAGAAACTATTATTAGTTCCATTGTATATGTAAAATTTTTAAAGAGAAGTTTCATAGAGGTTAGCTAACTTGCCCAAAGTAAGTTTCTAATAAATATCACAGTTTAAATTTTAATCCATTGGACAATAGGATTGTTGATCCCACTGCTCTGGTTAGCTGGGAAAGTCTAAAAATCAAGAAAACCCATTTATCTTGTGAGTATAAACGGCACAGCCAGATCCTGACACTTTTCAAAATTAAATGCTTTTCTATGTTACCATAGTATATTGTTCATTTCTTTGCTATATAGCACCCAGTATAGAGTGACATGTAATATATTTAGTTAACTATCTATCTTTCTCCCTGAGACCTGAGTTTCTGAGGGCAAGGACCAAGCAGTTCATCACTGTGCTCCCATCACATATCCTAGACAGTACTTTCTGATTTTCTTCCTAGTCTAACAATGGTACCAAGGCAGAAACTGACAGTTTTTCTACCTCTGGTGGGTAGTTTGCAGTCTGTGCCCTTCCAGCCATTAGACACTGTACTGACCCAAGCATCACACTCAAATTTTGAGTTAGAGGCTCATTTTCAAAGCCGAGTACTCTTCTCCCTGAGTTTTTCTACTTTTCAGCAAGGATGAGGGAACCCTTGTCTACTGCCTTATCCCTTATTGAACCTTCTCCAAACTACATGTCTCTGTTCTATTAATTCCTTCAAGACTAAAAACCTCGCCTTTCTCCCTGTTGCTTTTGGAATTATATAATGGTTATTCATCTGCAGGAATTAAGTTGGAAGTACAAGCACTTTTTTAAGGTAAAATAGCAACTTTGATTTATTATTCTTTTTAAACCATTTTTGTTGAAGTATAGTCAATTTACAGTGTTGTGTGGGTTTTTCAGGTGTGCGGCAAACTGATGATTTATATACACATTATACGTTCTTTTTCAGATTCTTTTCCACTCTAGGTTACGACAAAATACTGAATATGGCTCCCTGCACTACACAGTAGAATCTCGTATATCTGTTTTATATATAGCAGTATATATATGCTAATCTCAAACTCTCAATTTATCCTCTGCTCCCTCCTCACTTTCCCCTTTGGTAACCATAAGTTTGTTTTCTGTGACTGTGAATCTGTTTTTGTTTCATATATAAATTTGTTTGGTCACTTTTTAAAACTCTACGTATAAGTGTTATCATGTAATATTTGCCTTGCTCTGCCTAACCTAGTTCACTTAATATGATAATCTCTAGATGCATCCATGTTGCTGCAGATGACATTATTTCATTCTTTTCTATAGCTAATAGTGGAGTAATAATATTCATATACATATGTATATATATATATATATATATATATATATATATATATATATATATATACACATAGACACACACCCAAACACATACACCTCCTCTTTGTCCATTCATCTGTCAGTGGACATTTAGGTTGCTTTCATGTTCTGGCCATTGCAAATAGTGCTGTAATGAACATTTGGGTGTATGTATCTTTTCAAATTATGGTTTCCTCCAGATATATGCCCAGGAGTGGAATTGCAGGACATTATGGTAGTTCTTTTTGCTTTTGTATAGCGTTCATGGGGTTCTCAAGGCAAGAATGCTGAAATGGTTTGCCATTCCCTTCCCCAGTGGACCACATTCTGTCAGAACTCTCCACCATGATCTGTCCATCTTGGGTGGCCCTGCATAGCATGGCTCACAGTTTCATTGAGTTAGACAAGGCTGTAGTCCATGTGATCAGATTGGTTAGTTTTCTGTGATTGTGGTTTCCATTCTGTCTGCCCTCTGATGAATAAGGATAAGAGGCTTGTGGAAGCTTCCTGATAGGTGGCCCTGGCTGTGGGAGAATCTGAGACTGATTCATTTGAAAAGACCCTGATACCAGGAAAGATTGAGGACAGGAGGAGAAGGGGACGACGGAGGATGAGACGGCTGGATGGCATCACCGACTCGATGGACATGAGTTTGAACAAGCTCTGAGAGCTGGTGATGGAGAGGGAAGCCTGGTGTGCTGCAGTCCGTGGGGTTGCAAAGAGTCAGACATGACTGAGCAACTGAACTGAACTGATGGTAGTTATGTTTTCACTTTTTAAAAGAACACCCATACTGTTATCCTTAGAGGCTGCACCAATTTACTGTCCCACCAACAGTGGAGGTAATAGTATGCATGCACTTTTTAAACACGCAGTTCTAAGTGATGTGAATCTCATGTGCATGATACAAAGATGTGTAATCAGAGGTTATGCCTTCTACCTTGTCTTTTAGCCATTCAAAATACAGCCCATTTCTGACCCATAGTCCACGGATAACTTCAACTTATCTCTAGTGCAATTCACTTTTCCTTTTCAACATGGAGTTCTTCATTTACCTGCTTAACTCTAGTCAAAGATTTAAAATTGTTCAACCTTCTAATGAATAAGCTTTATTTTTAGATAAAGTTTAGGTTCATAGCAAAATTGAGTGGAAAGTACAGAAGTTTCCTGAACACTGTCTTTCCCCCCACGTGTACAACCTCCCCCACTATCAACATCCACAGGGATGTGTTTGTTACAATAAGTGAACCTACACTGACACTTCATTACCACCCAAAGTTCATAGTTTATGTGAGGGTTCATTCTTGATGTTGTACATTTTGTGGATTTGCAAAGTTTTATTATGACTTACGTCCACCAGGGTAAGATTATACAGAATAGTTTCACTGTGCAAAAAATCCTGTGTTCTGCCTATTTATTTCACTCTCTTCCCTAACTCCTGGCAACCACTGATCTTTTTACTTTACTGTCTTTATAATCTCATCTTTTCTAGAATGTTCTGAAGTTGAGATACAGCATGTAAACTTTTCAGACTGGCTTCTTTCATTTGTTGTTTCGTCTCTGTCATGTCTGAATCTTTGTGAGCCCATGGACTGTAGCTAACCGGGCTCCTCTGTCCATGGGATTTCCCAGGCAAGGACACTGGAATGGCTTGCCATTTCCTTCTCCATGTTTCACTTAATAATATGCATTTAATATTCTTCCCTATCTAAAAGACTTGACAGCACATTTCTTTTTAACGTTGTATAATATTTCATTGTTTGAATGTATCGCAATTTATCCATTCACCTACTAAAGGCCATCTTGGTTACTTCCAAGTTTTGGTAATTATGAATAAAGACTGAAAAAGGAACACGTGATAGAGGTCTGACATTCTTTGAGGTACTTTTGCTTCAACAATCTTAATAATTCTCAAAACTACTTATGAATATTCTCCAAACATTTTTCATCTGAGAAGTTAGGGGACATGTGGCAAGTGAGCAAGTTATGAATATAACTGTCAGAACTCAACACAAAATCCACAACCCTATCTATTGCCCTGGCATGACATGCATACCACTCCTCCACGCTCACTTACCCATGGCAGATATCATTGGTTGACTACAGCTTGCTTTATCATGAAGCCCAATTCAAGCTGCCAATATTAATCAATTAGAGTTGGCACACAAGGCAAAGCTAGTTGACACCCTTGCTATGAGATAGGTGTCATATGTCTCCTTAGGGCATAAACATTCAACTTTTGACAGCATTTGACTGACAGCAATGAGGTATAGATCTCATGATGAATATAATGCCCCAATTCAGGAACAAACCATACATATTTTATGATACTTATAGTAATCTTATGATACAATAGTAACACTGCCTTACTTCTGTTAAATTATTGATATTCAGTCCTTGCCAACCTTCCTCACTTCTACTTACATGTTTAGCAACAGATAGAATGTTCTGTCTCGTTCTGATTTGGCCTTTCTTTCTTTTACATACAAACGTTCCCCACACATGTAAGAAGGATTTGAGCTTCTGTTGCCTCTCACACAGAACAAAGTCTCTGTCGTTGACAGGGCTACACACCAGCAGACAGCGCCTCGCTGAGCACACTCAGTCTAGACTGTCTTGTGTTGCACACCTCACACTTATCTCTCTTGACTGAAAGTCTGATTATACCAAGGCTAAGTATTTTTTTTCCAATATATGTCTACAGACTCGTTATATAGTTTTGCTATGTTGATGTGTTAAAATTCCAGACATTTCTATAGGAAAACTACTATTTTAAGTGATGCATCGCAAACTGCCACACATTTTTAAGCAACTTAACACACATTTATTGTCTCTTGTTTTCTGCGGGTCAGACCACCAGGCATGGTTCAACTGTGGCCTCTGCATAGGGTCCCGCAGGGCTGGAATGAAGTTATTGACTGGCTTTATTGTCCTCCACAGATTTAATGAGGGAATTTGTCAGAAATTACAAGTAAGTTAGCTGACATGAGAGATATAAAGCAACTCAATAAAGGGAGTAATATTTCATAACATTTGACATAGTCTGTTGGTTAAAAGCAGCTAATGGGTCCCATGCACTCCAGGCAGGAAAGTGAAAGTGTTAGTCACTCAGTTGTGCCCGACTCTGCGACCCCATTGACTGTAGACTCCAGGCTCTCTGTCCAGGCAGTTCTCCAGGCAAGAATACTGAAGTGGGTTGCCATTTCCTTCTCCAGGGGATCTTCCCAAACCAGGGATGGAACCCAGGTCTCCTGCATCACAAGCAGAGTCTTTACCATCTGAGCCTCAAGGCAGAAGGACTGCACAAAGGCATGAGTAACCAAAGGAGGGCATAATTAGGCCGTCTTCGTCTGCTCACCACCAGAAACTAGTTCAATATTACAGAAAGGAAGCAGGGGAGAATTCAAAAGACCTGGGACCTCATTCTGACTCTCACACTGAATACCATTTGGGATGTGGGACAAATTAGTGTTTCCTTATCTGTTGTGTGCCTGGTTTGTTAGAGGATCCCCAAGAGTTCTATAAATTCTAAAACTCTGTAATAGAATGAAAGCCCAAGATGGTTAAAATTTCTTCAAAGGTCAGTGACTGAATCCTGACTGGTTTCTTAACACACTGGTCTTTATTAATATACTCACTTCAACAAAATGATTCAAGTGGTTTTAACAAAGCCATCACACAATGCCTGTACATCCAAGATAACAAGAATATGCATACGGTCAGAAGTTTTCTTCCTTATTGTTCCAACGCTAATTACTCTTCGGTAAGGAATTTGGAACAGAGGAGTGTCTCAGGTTGCTTCTCTTGATGTCCACCCACACTAGGACAGTGGTCAAAGCGTGATAAGCATTTGGGAAATTCATTCAAGACCTGTTATTGAATTATATGACTCATCAAAGGAAGTTTTAATGATTGTCTTCACAATTGTCTTATATGGAATCATAGATGGGTTGCTTACACAACCTTAGACTCACCTCAGTGTCATGCCAATATTAATTATGGCCAGGGAAATACTGTGAGACACTGGCGTATTACTTAGGGGAGTCTAAAACAGAATACGTGGGGAAAACTCCTGTATGTGTGTGCAGTCTCATGAAAGCCTACTAGGTGCCAGCCACCATTTTGAGACAGAGACTTCAAAGACAAACACATTATGTTCTCAGGATAACACAGTTTGGACAGGAAAATAAATAAGTAAAGACAATAAGCAGGATGAAAGAAAGCTATAAGCGCTATGATAAAGGTAGACAAAAATTGCTCTAGAAGCAGACAGGAGGGTTGTGTAATCAAGCTGACAACTGTAATAAAGGAGTTTCTAGACTACATAATGTGGAGCTAGATATTCAAGAAGAGAAAGAAGTCAGTTCACAATATAAGGAGTGTGTGAGTGTGTGTGTGTGTGTGTGTGTGTGTGTGTGTGATGTATGGAAGGAGAAAATGTGAAATAACTAAAGATCTAAAAGGAGCACCATGAAATGGGTAAAGACGTGAAACAGCTTGATGACGCCAATGGAAAACTGTGTCAATACGGCCAAACTATACAGTGCAATGGGGAGTAAAAAGAAGGCTTCAGTTCAGTTCAGTTCAGTCCAGTTCAGTCGCTCAGTCGTGTCCGACTCTTTGCGACCCCATGAATCACAGCACGCCAGGCCTCCCTGTCTATCACCAACTCCCAGAGTTTACTCAAACTCATGTTCATCCAGTCGGTGATGCCATCCAGCCATCTCATCCTCTGTCGTCCCCTTCTCCTCCTGCCCCCAATCCCTCCCAGCATCAGGGTCTTTTCCAATGAGTCAACTCTTCGCATGAGGTGGCCAAAGTACTGGAGTTTCAGCTTTAGTATCAGTCCTTCCAATGAACAACCAGGATTGATCTCTTTTACAATGGACTGGTTGGATCTCCTTGCAGTCCAAGGGACTCTCAAGAGTCTTTTCCAACACCACAGTTCAAAAGCATCAATTCTTTGGCACTCAGCTTTCTTCACAGTCCAACTCTCACATCCATACATGACTGCTAGAAAAACCATAGCCTTGACTAGATGGACCTTTGTTGGCAAAGTAATATCTCTGCTTTTGAATATGCTATCTAGGTTGGTCATAACTTTCCTTCCAAGGAGTAAGCATCTTTTAATTTCATGGTTGCAATCACAATCTTCAGTGATTTTGGAGCCCAAAAAATTAAAGTTTGACACTGTTTCCACTGTTTCCCCATCTATTTCCCATGAAGTGATGGGACCAGATGCCATGATCTTCGTTTTCTGAATGTTGAGCTTTAAGCCAACTTTTTCACTCTCCACTTTCGCTTTCATCAAGAGGCTTTTAGTTCCTCTTCACTTTCTGCCATAATAGTGGTGTCATCTGCATATCTGAGGTTATTGATATTTCTCCTGGCAATCTTGATTCCAGCTTGTGCTTCATCCAGCCCAGCATTTCTCATGATGTACTCTGCATATAAGTTAAACAAGCAGGGTGACAATATATAGCCGTGAAGTATTCCTTTTCCTATTTGGAACCAGTCTGTTGTTCCATGTCCAGTTCTAACTGTTGCTTCCTGACCTGCATATAAAGAGCCAATATAATCTGAGTAAGGAAGGGCCCTTCTGGAGAATGCCAGGCTAGTGCAGTCTGGACTTTAATCTTAAGGAAAATGGGGAATCTCTTTGGTCCTCTCCAAAAAATTGTCTTAAGGAAGTAATTTAGATATACACCCAACAATAAGTTGATGTAGAAATGTTCTGAATATTTTTTATGAAACATTGAAAAAAGTTGAAAACAGTTACATAAGGGGCTTTTAAAAATAAAGTATTATACATCTGTTAGACAGACTATTATATAGATCTTATGTTGATATGGAAAGATATAAACAATATATTATTATATAGGCAACATAGATTATATGACAGTGTAAATAATTCAGTCTCATCAATATAGGCATGGGTAATTTTATGAAGTGATAAATTCCAAACCACTTGGTATATTCAGGATTTGCACCAATTTTATACATTTCTGTTTGGCTTGAAATCTTTCAATGAACAAAACAATAAAGACATTTTTTAATTAAAAAATTATATCTGGAGGATAACTACAGCATCTCATAGGGATCCGTATAGAAGAATGTTTTAGTTGGAACAAAAACTCAAGTGTGTGTAACAAAGATTCATAAGGTATAAATTTCAGACAAGGTACAAATTGATTTTCCTTTCATGTAACAGAGTCAGAAGGCTTTAAGTCCAGGAGCCACCAGGGACCTGAGCTAGCAGCAGTGCTGTGCTGTCCTAAACGCTGGTGCCTGAGATTTTCTAGGCCTTGCCATTTCCAGAGAGTGGGAAAGAAGAGGGGAAGGAAGCCAGGACCAGCGTCTTTTTCGAGTTGGCTTGGAATCTGCACACATCACTTCCTCTTACAGCCATGAGTGAGGATTTGCTCATGGAACAGATCGAGGGTTGAGGGAAGGGTGACCATCCGTAGTGTGTGCCACAGGGAGCAAAGAATTCTAGATGAGGAGCCTGGTTTGCGGATTGAAATTGCCATCAAGCTAAGAGAGGAGTTTTTGCTTTGTTGTTATTGTTTATGTTCAGGTGAGTCTAAGGTGCACAGAATTGGATTAATTGTCATTTTAGGGTCACAGCATATGTTCTCATCATTGATTCATGCGAGGTTCTCATTTGTTTGTTATCTGTTTACTGGGCTTTCTTTGTGGCTCAGCTAAGGAATCCACCTTTACTTTCTCAGTAAAGAATCCGCCTGCATTGTGGGGAGACCCAGGTTCTATCCCTGGGTTGGGAAGATCCCCTGGAGAAGGGAACGGCTCCCCACTCCAGTATTCTGACCTGGAGAATTCCATGGACTGTATAGTCCATGGGGTCTCAAAGAGTCGGCCAGAACTGAGTGACTTTCACTATCTCTTTATTATAAACTAAATCACCTTTCTACATAAAAACTAATTTGGATGGATTTTTGCCATCGAACAGAGTACCCCAAAACTCAGTGGCTTAAAATGGCAATGATTCATTAGTTCCTAGTAAATGATTCTGTGGTTAGCCATTCCCCTGGGGTCACCTGGGTGGTTGGGACGATTTAGCTGGACGGTCTGGGACAGCCTCACTCACAGTCATCTGAGGGGTGCTCCTCTCTGTCGGTCAGTACTGGCTTTCAGCTGGGCTGATGGGACAGGCTGGACCTTGTTTCTCTGCCAGGCTAGTTATGTACTCGTGTGGCAGTGGTGGCAGTGTTTCCAAAATCGGCCAGAGAGGGCGAGCTTCAGATGCAAGCATGTTCCAAATCACGTTCCGTCACGTTTGCTAGTGTGCCACTGGGATGTAATTTGCCAAGCCTATAGGCAGTATGGGAGAGGACTCCTCAGAAGTGTGCATGTAGGAAAACATAGGTGCCTTAAGACCATCATTGCAACCATTACTACAGCATCCTACCACAGCAAATAAAGCCTATATGGGCCTGTATGGTCCTCAGCTACCCTACCCATCTCTGCCTCCCCGCCATCCGAGGTAATGCCACCCTGAAACTTGTATTTATCAGTCCCACATTTTACTTTATATGAAGTATTTTTTACTTGGTTTTATTTATATTTTAAAAAGGTTATCATAAAATGGGTCATCTTTGTGATTGCTTGCTTTCTTAGGATTTATTTCTTTAGTTTCGGCGGCGCTGGGTCTTTGTTGATGCGTGGAGGCTTCGTCTCATTGCAGCGAGCCGGGGGTGACTCTGCTCTGGTGCATGGGCTTATCGTTGTGGGGACTTCTCTAGGGGTGGAGCACAGGCCCTAGGGGCATGGGCGTTAGTAGTTGAGGCTGTGGGCTCCGTAGGTGTGGCACACAGGCTTAGTTGCCATGTGGCAGGTGGAATCTTCCCAGAACAGGGATTGAACCCATGTCCCTGCATTGGCAGACGGATTCCTAACCACTGGACCACCAGGAAAGCCTTGGGATTATTGTCTTATGTAATAATATATTGCTAAAATACAATATTGTTGGATATAACCATAAGTAGTCTGTTTTGACTCATAGAACATTTCACACTATGAATATACCATAATTTGTCCTTTCACCTGAGGACGGCATTTGCGTTGTGTCCGGCTTTTGCTACTATGAACAGTACTGCTGTGAACATTCTTGAACATGTCTTCTGTTACCCACATGTAAGTGTTTCTCTTGGATATGTCTGGGAGTGAAATTGTGAATATTCAGTGCTGCAAAGAACTGCCAAATTATTTTCCAAAGCGGTTACAGGCCAATTTATACTCCTACCAGCAAAGTATGAGGGATCCTGTTGATCTTCAACCTCTTCACCTATTCGTGTAATAGTAAACGGCTTGATTTGTGGGATTTAAAGGGGTGCAAAGTTGTATCTCATGGTGACTTGGATGACAGTGATTATGTAGACTGTCCCAGTCATGGTCGTTGACACAGGACACCAGAGTCTAGTCTTGGGCCTGTCTGGTGCCCTGGTCCCAGGCCTGCTCCTGCTCATCTTCACCTGTTCCTATTTCTCTGACAATTCCTGTAACTGATGACTCACAAGGCCCCAGGACAACCCTCAGTATTGTTACAACATCAAGTTCCTTCCACATCTAAGATCCTGCTTTTCTAAATCTCTTTTCTTTTAAAGCAGTCTCTTTCTGGAAGCCCAATGCTGGGAAAAGAACATGAGATTTGGAACTGCACAAACCTGATATAAATTCTACTTCTTGTGCCTAACTAGCTGCTAGACCGTAGACGAGTGATGTAACAGTATCTCCACGCTCCAGCTCCATCACATGGAAAACAATTGGTTCTCATTTAGTCACTAGCATTCTAGGTGGTGACATACGCGAGAGGACAGGCAACATACAGTGTGTAATAAGTGTTCCAGATTGAAAGCATTGATGGTGACTCAGCAGACCTTCCCTCTGGATTCCAAATGCAAGGTCCCATCTGAACGCAGCACCAAGATGCAACAGGCTAGCCTTGCCTGGGTTAAATGGCTGTCTCAGGATTCATTCATGTCAAATGGAACTGTGGATTCACTGTGGCTCAGGAAAACATAGTCAGATCTGACAAACTCAGTCTGCTACTTTTTAAATAAAGTCTCAATGATTATAACGTAGATCATTAGTCACCATTCCACCTGCACAGGACAGATCTCAGTGTCAGGCATTTTCACCACGAGCAGTAACAATAAGGAAACTAAGGTGCTTACGGCCCCTTAGCGCTACTCTGCTTCAAGAGAAAGGGGTGGAGAGGTGCTGGGGGATGGACCAGGCAGTGTGTTCCCCTGAGGCTCACAAGACATGTCTTGTAAACCCAGCTCTGCCATGAGCTCACTGGTTGGTTGTGGAAATGTCTTGACTTCCCTGGGACTCAGTTTCTTGAAATAGTTGATGAGTACCTTTCTGATAAACATTTGCTGAGTTGAAGTGACTAAGATCCTAAAAATGGCAATGCTGAACTAAGCCACGCTCAGGGTCCCTGTTGCTCCCCTACACATTGCCCACACCCCAGATGAAGCAACAGCCCCTCTTCCATGAAGCCTTCTCTGACTTTCCCCAGCTGACAAGTCCCTCTTTATGAGCTTGCGGCCTCCTGGTGAAACCCTTTTCACAGGACTTTGGACCATAAAATGGTCCACTGAGGCCTGAAAGGTGTACAAAGGTTATAGTCTCAGAGGAGTCCACATTCCTTTTACAAGTGATGTTTTGAGGCTGGGATTACCTGGATCCCATCAATGGATGCTACTGGTGAATGAAACTCAAGCCTCTTTGCAACAGCCTACGGCTCTCTTTCTGGAGTCTCATGGGTCTTCTTTACGAGAAACAGGCATTTCCCCAGAATAATCTTGTTATTTGAAGCTAAATCAGACATTGCTGCCACAGCAACCTTGATTTGTGTTTAGAATATGTAATTGGTTTAGAGGAATTGTTTGAAGCTCTGTCATTTCAGCTCCCCAAGACTCAGATAGTATGAGCAAGACAATAATGTGCATCTATATCTCTTCAATTTAATGCGAGGCAATAAGGTCTAAGGTGCTTCCCTGGTGGCTCAGCAGTAAAGACGGGTTCTGTCCCTAAGTAGGGAAGATTCCCTGGAGAAGGAAATGGTAACCCAGCCCAGTATTCTTGCCTGGGAAATGCCAGGAACAGAAGAGCCTGACAGGCTACAGTCCTCAGGGTCGCAAAAGAGTCAGGCATGACTTAACTCCTCAACATCAACAACAAATAAGATCTAAAACTGTATCCCAAGACTTGGGGCAAAAAACCCAGCTAGCTGATCGACCAATAGTCCATTTGATTTTCAGGGAATACCCTCTGTTTTCTAAGCTTCCATTTCTTTATTTAGAAAACAGGGGCAATCATAGTGGTCCTGCCTCTTTTGCAGGACCATCGAGAGGCTCAAAAAATATAATGTATGCAAGACCCTCCTGGCATTGCACAGGGGATTGTTATTACTAGGGACCGTCTCCATCTGTTTCTGCGATGGCCCCTGGTTCCCAGCTCCCAAGAGCCCTCACTAATCCTTAGCTGACGGGAGGCGCTGTCATAACCATCACGCAGATACTTTGTTTACAGAGCGCTTACTCAGAGGAGCTAAAGGCAATGGGGCTTCTCTTCTGCACCGTCCCTCGGGGACGCTCGTATTATACCATCTCAGTAGTTGGACATATTTTGCAGGATAATCATCTCCAATTCTCTTCTGGTTGGTTTCAGCCCATTTCCCTTGCTGCATTCCCTGGGACCAAACTTCTCTCCTTGACTGGAGGAAGAGCAGTACCAGAGCCAGATGATCCAATTACAGAGCTCGGAAGACAACTGCTGCACACACCATGAAAATATATCTTGCTGATACTGATACTGATTTCTGGGACGTCACATCGCATTAGTGGTGTGCGGTGTCTTCTCCACTGTTTGGCACCTGGCTCCACCCCTCCTAGTGGAATGGAGACAGTCTGCACCCTAACTGGGATGTCAAGGACACAGTTTTGTCCCTTTGCAGCCATGCATCACAGTGATTAAAAGCATATCTTTTCGATCCTAAGGGAACAGAGGTTGAAATCTGTCTTTGCAATTTACTACTTCTGTGTTCTTTGACGTTGTGTTCTCAACGTCAGCTTCCTTATATGTAAAATAAGGCAATAATATATACCCTCACAGGGCTGTAGTATGAATTATCTATTTAAAGTGTTTAACATAGGGCTTGGCACATAGTAAGAACTCAATATTAGTAGGTACCATTATTACTCTATCATCATTTAACCTGTGATCTCCTCCCCAACTCGGGTCTCAATTACATTCATATACAATTTATCAGTTAATTGAACAAGTACTGGTGTGCCTTCTTGATGAGAAGTCTGATATTATCCCTTGAGTTCTTTCCTGACGTTCCACGTCTACCCTGTGGATTGTGCGAGAACCCTGGTGTACCAAAACCAAGAGAGAAGACCAGAGTCTGATGGGTCCCCTTCTGCCGTAACTTCTTGCTGCCACATGGTGGCGCTGTGGAAGCCATGTTCTGCACAGCCTGAGCTTGGTCCCCAAGGATGCCTTTGCGAGCCAGGTTTAGTCTGTTTGCCTTCTGTCCTGTTCTCACCTTTTCCTCTGCTCTGAACAGCAGGGTGGAAGGGCTGATTATAGCAGGTGGGAATTTCCAGGTCTCTGTGTCTGCTGCCTTCTAAATGGCTTCAGCCAATGGAAAGTGCTAGAAAGGAAGAAGCCGGAGAGCTTCTCCCCTTCTCTCTGCCACAGACTTCTCCTTCAGATAACACCTCCTGCTTACCCTTCTCCTTTTCTTTCCACAGTTGCTCATTTCTAGGTTACCCCGCAGTGCCCTGCTTGTCTTCTCAGAACTCCATCATCTGCATAACAAATCTCTGCATTAAGACTTGGAACGCTCTCCGTTTTCTGACTAGACCCTGACTGGTACAATGTGCTGACCCCCTGTTAGTATGGTGGGGCTCGCCTGTATGAACTTCGGGGTTACAGGTCCCATCGCCCACATGTTGACGCTCATCTATTGCTTTTACAACTAAGACGCTGAGTCAGGGTGACAGGCCGAGGGACTCCCAGCCTCAGCCCTGGGGAGTGCCGGGCCGGGGTTCTGCTATAGCCCTGGGCCCTGTGCCGGCGGGATTCACCAGCCCCACTCCCCTGCTTTCCTGGTGAACTCTCCTTAGCAAATCTTGGCCAGGATTTTTCTCCTTTTGATTTCTGAAATGGGGTCGTGTCCCCTCTATCCTTTGAAGGCTCTGAAATCCTTTTGCAAATGAATCTGTCAGCTCTCCAGCACCCAGCCCACCGTGACAAGGCCATACGATTTTCTATTCCAATCACCCCCCCGGGCTACGGATGCCGAACACCCTGAATATAATTGCATGACTGAGGGACAGCACAAGCAGAGCGCGCTTCTCAGGGGCCTGATGTTTACTGAAGATGAGATTGGAGCTCAGCTCCGCGAAGCATGCCTTGCTTCTCCCAGGTGGTGTTCAATCACACACCCATCCGTGTTACTGCAGTTGCCTGTTCCTGCATTTGTCCACCCACCACCATGTCGATAATTATATGTGCGTATGTGCGCATGCGTCTTGTCTTACCTTGGAGCATAAACTCTGAAGACTAGGATTGGGTCTGTATCTCAGGTACAGATCACAGTGCCTGCCCCAGAGGAGGTATTCATCACGTGTTTAATAAATGAAGGAGCGAACACATAAAGAATCAAGTGAGACACTCAATTAATGATTGCGTGAGTGAATGAAAGAGTGAGTGAGTGGAAGTCAAGGAAGCAAATGAAAAGGGAAGGCAGAGGACTGCAAGATGCCTAGAGCGTTAACAACATGCAAGTTCCAGTCCTGAGACTGTACTCATTTTTTACAATCCAACACCAGGGACTTGCATCATAAGTCTGTTTGAAAGAATATAGAGAAATATGAAAACCCTCTAAAACAGTTATGAGAGTTTTCCAAAATTTGAAGACTGACACTCAAGTCCTGTTCCTCCAGATTGCATTTCCTGTTGTCTCCCAGCCCTCACCTAGAGATTAGCTACTCAAAAACCATTCAGATCTCCCAACAGCAATATTCCTGGTCAGGGATGTTCTTCCCAGCTTATAGATAACAAATCATTCATAAATAAGAAGGCATGAAGTAGATTTGTCCAAGATCCCTTGACTAGTTAAGGGATATAGTTTGAATTTGCACCCAGACTGTTGCAAAGGCCAGGGTGGCCTTTTCTACTCTCCTAGGCTGCTTGTACTGAAATGCGCTATTTACCATTTTAGGCAGGTCTGTGATTTATCTGTGCAGCTAAAGGGAGGGAGGTGGCTGGCCTGATGGATAACACTGGACAGGGGACACTGCTTTGGATAGAATTTTTTTCTACATGAAATGGAAAATGGGGGGAAAACATAAACCAGAGGTTTCTACCAGGTACCTGTTAAAAGCCTCAATAAGAGAATTGTATAAGCACACACTGCTTTTAAGATTTTAATCCTCTTTTAGGTTTTCTTTTTCAGGTCAATTGATTGAGCAGCAGTTTGCGTACCATCTGTCACTCACTGCATTCTCCGCCAGGTTCTCAGCATCTGTCTCAGAAAAGCACCCTGTGCTTGTCACTTCCACGTCCACCAGTGGTCACAGGTCAGAGCAGGGAACCAATCCTTGTCCCACTGTTAACTCTCCTCAATGTCTCTCCCCTCTTACACTATGTGTCTTCTGTGCAGGCCTTGCATCTGAGTGTGGGGACAGCGAAGTCCCTCGTTCTCCCTGCTCCTCGCTCACCCATTCATTCATTCACGCCAGAAATTCTCCCCAAGCTCAGGAAGTTCAACCTGTCAGCAGAGCCAGGAAGCTTGGCCACAGATGATTACATTAGCCCATTCTAAGAACTTTCACAGAGTCAGGAGGGAACAGCCAGCCTAGCTCAGTGGAGAGGAGAAAACAGTTACTAAAGAAGAGAATGTCAAGTGACTCTCAAGAAATGAATTAAGAGTGCCCCCAGTGCAGAAGAAGAGAGGGAAGGGGGGTGCAGGGGAAGGAAAGCTACTGTGGCCAAGCTTGGAGGTTTGGGAGAGGCTCATCACTCCCGTGGGGCCAGGAGGAAAGCCTGGGATGATTTATGAAAGCAGTGTCCACACCAGGCTCAGAAACAGGAACATCATCCCGTAAACAGAGGCAAGCCGCTGGAGTTTTAGGCATGATGATGTACCTGAAGTGCCAAACAGGAGCTCTTTGAAGACATGCACTGGAGACAGCCCCCTTCCTTCCCTATCTTGTCTTTACTCAGCCCGGGATTCCTGCTCCCAGTCAGTCATGGAGCCTGACAGTGGCGAGCAGCCAACCAGAGCCTGCCTCTGGACCTCTTCCCAGGTAGTTGTGGTGTCCGCCCTGAGCACAGAAGCTAACGTGAATATTGCTTTCAGATACAGCAAAGCCTGGGCTAAGAGTAAGTCAGTCCTTACTGTAGCTTTTATGAGAACCACCTTTGTACCTTTAGCCTCAAACATCCCATTCTGTGTTTTTAATCAAACAACTAATTATCTCCTAGAATGCACTAGATTCTCCAGGTCCATATAAAGTTTTCCAGTGAGCCTAAATGATGTGACTGTATCCTTTAGGTTCTCAGCACACTTTACTCAGCATATAGGAAGTCATTTCTGCCTGGAGATAAAAGTAGAAAGTGAAAATGTTAACCACTCAGTCCTATCTGACTCTTTGTGACCCCATGGACTGTAGACAGCCAGGCTCCTCTGTCCATGGAATTCTCCAGGCAGGAATACTGGAGTGGGTTGCCATTCTCTTCTCCAAGGGATCTTCCCAACCTAGGGATTGAACTCGGGTCTCCTGCCTTGCTTGCAGATGCTTTACCATCTGAGCCAGCAGGGAAGCCCTGGAGATAAAGTCATAGCTAATCAAGAAGCAAAGTCTTACTTGAAATGCAAACTCCAGGCACCAGAGTTCCCACCTCTCTATTTCTGCTTCGGGATAGTATCTGGCTTTTGGTGGCTGCCTAAACCTTGTGTTCTGACCTGAACCCAGACTCGGGAGCTTGTCAGGACTGAGTTTCAGTCCTGGCAGGAACACTCCCTAAGTGTTATCTAATACTTGGTCACATCATTTAACCTCTCCGATTCTCAAGCCGCGTTGACAGATTAAGAGACCCT
This sequence comes from Ovis aries, assembly GCF_016772045.2. Taxonomy (NCBI): domain Eukaryota; kingdom Metazoa; phylum Chordata; class Mammalia; order Artiodactyla; family Bovidae; genus Ovis; species Ovis aries. Next base: position 13,602,405 of record NC_056074.1, read on the forward strand.
GGAGGAAAAGCACCCAGCCCAGTATCTAGAACACAGGACATGCTCCAGCAGTGGTGGCTACTCACAAATGCCCTTTCTTTCTCTTCTCTCCTCTTTGCCCCTTGCTACATGGGAGATTTTTTTTTTTTCCTGCTACACTCAGTGCCTGTAGGAAAAAAAAATCTAAAAATCAAAACTCTAAACAAACTAGATTACAGAACTCTAACAGATTCCCTCCATCCCCATGAAAAATGATCACAGGGAACAAAAACACATAATCAAGGGGAGAGATAAATATCACACAAAACTGTCATCTGACAATAAGAGGCGAGCCATGCTGTACTTGTCCTTATAATCGTTTCATAGAAACAGGAGCAGCCCTGAGCCGAGCCTGGAGTATATTATGAACCCCTGCAGACAGAGAAATTTTGTGAGCTGTAGGTTGCAGGAACCCACAGAGCTGGGAAAACAGAGGTTTAATGGTATTTTAAATGTTTGACTATGCAGAAGGCAGGATCTGCAGTCTAATCACTTTCAGAATACTCGATGCGCTGTTAGCCTCTGTAGGTCCTGAGTTCGCCCCAGCCATCCACACTCAGAGCAGGACAAGTTCAAGGGAAGGAAAGGGGACTTCAAGCATATGGTGCACCCACTACATGCCTGGTGCTTTTCTTCACTCTTTTTCCCTTTGCTTCGCAGCACTCCTGGGAGGCGGGTGTTCTGATCTACACCCCCAGGCCTGCAAGGTAACGGAAGCTCTCCATCACTTGTCCTGTCATGCTCCCTGCGACCCACACCCACAGGGCTTCACAGAGGACCTGAACTCACGCCAGCCAGTGTCCAAATTTAAGTTATGATAAAAACGCCCCTCAATTGACTCTCCTTTAAGTGTTAAAATTATATCGTTCAGCACACCCGTGTTCACAGCGTTATTCGTAATAACCAAAAGGTAGAAGCAATGCAAGTGCCCACTGATGGACGAGTGGACAAGGAAAATGTAGTGAATGCCTACAGTGGAATAGTGAACACTGTGTGTGTCAGTCCCTCAGTCGTGTCCGACTCTTTGTGACCCTACGGACTGTGGCCCGCCAGGCTCCTCTGTCAATGGTTATTCTCCAGGCAAGAATCCTGGAGCGGTAGTCATTCCCTTCTCCAGGGGATCTTCCCGACCCAAGGATAAAACCCAGGTCTCCTGCATTGCAGGAAGACTCTTAACTATCTGAGCCACCAGGAAAGTAAATGGAATATTATTCAGCCTAAAAGGGACAGAAGTTCTGACATATGCTACCACATGAGTGCCCTTTAAAGACATCATGCCAGATAAAACAAACCATTCACACACATACACAAAAATACTCTGTGATTCCATTTATAGGAGATGCTTGGAGTAGTCACAGTTATAGAACTGGAGAGTGGAATGGTACCCAGCCAGAGCCTGGGGAAGGGGAAAGTAAGGAGCTGCTGAATGGATAGGGAATTTCCATTTTGCAAGGTGAAAGAGTTCTGGAGATGGATTGAACAGCACCATAAGTAGACTTAGCAGTGCTGAACTGTACACTTGAAAATAGATAAGATGGTCAAGTTCATGTTGTGTATATTTTACCACAAGTTAAAAATAATGAAATCATTCTAACCTTTGGTACTTCATTGTGTCAAGATAATTTACTGAGATATTAATTGAGTTTGTTCCCTCTGAAATGGAAAATGGATGGAAAGAATGTGGCTCAGATTGTCTTACTCTGCTCCTCTCCCCATTCTAAAGAGGAGCCCGAGCTTTTTTGTGCCCTAGCCCCAGAGGAGAAGGCAATGGCAATCCACTCCGGTACTCTTGCCTGGAAAATCCCATGGACAGAGGAGCCTGGTAGGCTGCAGTCCATGGGGTTGCTAAGAGTCGGACACGCCTGAGCGTCTTCACTTTCACTTTTTACTTTCTTGCATTGGAGAAGAAAATGGCAACCCATTCCAGTGTTCTTGCCTGGAGAATCCCAGGGACGGGGGAGCCTGGTGGGCTGCTATCTCTGGGGTCGCTCAGATTTGGACATGACTGAAGCGACGCAGCAGCAGCAGCAGCAGCAGCCCCAGAGGAAACTGTTGTTCCTGGCTTTTATAAAAGTCAATTCTTTAAGGTGATTACATTCACTGTTAAAGTCAGAGAAAGAGTCAAAGGCCTTTCAGAGTTGTCACTGGAGTAAAAGGGGAGGGAGAGGCAGAGACAAGATTACGCAGAGCCAAGAGCAGGTTCTGGAAAGCCACGGAGGAAGGTCAGAGGGGTGTCGGTCTGCAAGTCCTGGGTAACTGCAGAAACCCTTTCAACAGGAGCCCGCTGCACTGAAGGCAGCAGAACCTTCGCCAAGACTAGGAGACAAGGTACCTGGAACGCTACTAGCGTGTCCTCTAGCCTCAGCACAGGCCCAGGTGCCCAACACAAGACCAGGGAAGTGGATTTGCTGAAATCCAAAATGTTATGAGCCCTAGGCAACTGCCTTTCTTAAGCACAGCTGGTGTGGCCTGAACTCCTGAGGGCACTCCTCCAAGGCTGTACTCTGCAAAACAGGGCTGGGAACTTTTCAGCACCGAGGGCAACAGATTCTAGTATTTACTGAGATTGGATGATCCATCAGCTTTGAAAGATCAAAGTTGTACTTAAAATACTATTCAAAGCTGGTTTAATTTGATTAAAAAGATTAAGTGATGTGACATTTTTCTACAGACTTGAGTTTGTGGAAATACATTCATAATCCACTAAAATTTGTTACTTTTATGACCAGCACCATACTTTATTTGTAAGTAGATTATAGTGTCAATAATTACATTGACAACACTTTATACATTTCATTGTATAATATTAACATCATACCAAAAAATCCACAGTTATAGCCTTGGTAATTTAAAATCTTTAAATACAAGCCATATTTGAAATGCTGAATATAAAAGAGAAATAGAAATGGCAGAAAAAAACAAACAAAAAAAAAACTGGAAACAACTAAAAGAAACCACTGTCCCCAGAAAATAAATAAAATCATCTGGCTATGTATTTTAAAAGAAAAAAGGAATTGAGAAAATCAGATGATCGTATATATTTTAACAACATAGTTATATTTCTTTAGACCTATTTGAAAGGTAAAATTGTACCCTGCTAAATTCTATGTCCTTTTTTATCTAAAATTTCTTCTTAGCAAATTATTTGCTTACAACATTCTGTTGATTGTCTAAATGTGCCTCAAATTTTGATAATCCAGCTGCTCTGAGTAAGTACTCAGGCACCCCTTCTAGACACCCGACTTTGCTCTCTCCCCCAGAGCAGGTGGACCTTGCCTGCTAGGATGAAATTGGCTCTTGCTGGACTGGTTCAGGCTCCTGTCTTGATGGTAGGACCCTCAAGGGGTTGCTGTTCACTCATCAACAGGTTTCTTACCAGCTGGCTTCTCCTGTGTTCTCTCCTGGGAGCATTCTCTGCTCTAGACTCCAGTCCTGGAGACTCCAAGTCTTGCTTTGTCCCTTAGAAGACTCTTCAATTTGATCAATCCCAAGGGAGGTTCAATTTGATAGCCTCCCGTTGGGGCAGGAGACAGAGCTCTTAAAGGGTATCAAGGCTCTGGTAAGTTGCTCACAGTCACCTGGAGACAGCAGCAAAGCCAAGCCTGTAAAGCCAAAGTATACATGGCTCCAAAGCTCGTATTACTTGCTTATGTACCAAGCTGCCTCTGCAATCCCATATCCCACAAAGAGCCATAAAATCAATGTGTGCTTTTGCATTTTTTTAATTTTATACTGAAGTATATTTGATTTATAGTGTTGTATTAGTTTCAGGTATATAGCAAAGTGATTTACTTATGCATATACATATATCTATTCTTTGTTGGATTCTTTTCCCAATAGGTCATTACGAAGTATTGAGTAGAGTTCCCCATGCTATACAGTAGGTCCTTGTTGATTATCTGTTTTCAACCAATGTTGATTAAACAGTGTTCGGTTTCTTAGTGTAAAATGTGTCAGAAATGTGTGAAGAATGAGCTTGTATCCATTCTATGTTGCAGAGAAAAGCACGTGGGGGCATGGAGGATAAATCCTCACCTCTTATCCTGGGTAGCATGACCTCGAGCATTTCAGCTCTCTGGCTTTCAATGATCTTGTACACAAAATGGGTACTTGTAACTAAATGGTGTCTCAGAACCTTCCAAATTTGTCATTTTTGTAGCCAACCCTAGTCCTAGCCAGTCACTGAGACCCCAAACCAAGGATAAAATTCTGACGAGTGCAGGACCCATAGCCCTTTCCCCCCAGGGCCTTCTTGGTCACGGACAGGTGCTCCTCAAGGACAATGTCATCTCTGCAGGAAAGGATGAGATTTGTCAGGCTGCCACCTGGAATGACTTATTTTTCCCTTCCCTCCCTGAGCAAAGCAGATATATCTCTGTCACACGAATATTTCTTCCCTCCTCCCCAGACAGAACAACCTGGTCATCACGCAACAGTAACTCTGTTCTTTCTTTCTTCTTCACCGCAGTCAGGAGTGGCTCACATGTGATTCAGCTTTTGCTGCTGGACCTGGTGTGGGGTCACGTCAGCCTGATCTCATAAGCTACACTTTAAGAACTTTCCTTCTTCTTCCTCTTCTTTCTCTCTGCCTGGCACCTGGCTCCTTGCATTCTTTTTTTTTTTTTTCTTAAACGTCGGCCAGTGTAGAGATCCAGAGAGGAAAGCCCCTGCTTTCAAGGAGCTCAGAGGCCACGTGGAAGAGAGTGTGCCCAGAAAGCAGTGCCGAGTGAAGATCTGAGCTGGGCAGAGGAGGGCAGGTTGCACTCAGTGGCTGAAGCTAAAGACAGGTTCCAAAGCATTTCTAGGGCGATGAAGATATTGAAATGGTGACAAAAGAGAGGAGAGATGTTGGCCTGCTTGATGGCTTGACGGCAGGTGTGTGGCGATGGAGAAGGCTTGAAAGGGCCTGAAAAGGCAGAAGGTTCAACTTGTATAAGGGCACAGAGGCTGAACTTCCAGGAGAGGAGCACAGAGGGTGTGCTGGAGAAGAGAGTTGAGTTCATTCACAGCAGCCATGTGGGAGGGGGCTGCCCCTCCCCATCCTGCTCGCACGCAGAGGTGAATAGATTCACTCTGAAGCCACCTCTGTTTTATATATTTTTATTAAAGATGGACCTGCTTGTTGGTGTAGATGCACATGTGTAGGCATATGTGGGGATGTGCCACACAAAAGACTTGGAGACTGCGCCCCTGTCCCTTTCTGGTGAGTGGAGGCTGCTTTTTCACAAGTGAGCTAATGAGGACAGAGAACCTGTAGCTTTATGGCAGGATTTGAACCCGGGTCTCTCCATCTCCAACATCCCACTCTTTCAGCTGCTAGGACCAGTTATAGCACCTAATTGTATGTGTTAGCTATCCAGTCAAGTCTGACCCTTTGCGATACTATGTACTGTAGCCCGCCAGGCTCCTCTGTCCACGGAATTCTCCAGGCAAGAAAACTGGAGTGGGTTTTCATTTCCTTCTGCAAGCGATCTTCCCGACGCAAGGATCAAGCCCGGATCTCCTGCCTTACAGGCAGGTTCTTTACCATCTGAAAGAGAAGCCCTTCTCTAGCACCTAGTGAAGTGAATGAATGCCTGTGAAGTGTGGGCTCCTCCTTCATAAAAGTGGAATCATAAAAATGACCTTACAACACTGTGAGGATTTATGAAATGATCGCACACAGCAGGACCGTCTTCATTTGTCTCTCCACACTTATTCTGCTTTCCGCCAGAGTGAATGTTTCAAAATGCAGGTCTTACTCGTTTCCTCCACCCTCCATCTTCCCATCCTTAAAATTTCCATCAGAGCCCTGCTGCTCTTAGGATAAGTACCAAAGTCTTATTTTGGCCAGCAGAGGAGGGTGCTTAGATGCTACACCCTTGCCAAACCCTTATCCGTTCCTTGAATGGTCCAAGTCTCTCCAGTCACGGGCCTTTGTGATGCTCCTGCTCATCTGTCAGAGCACACTCAAATGCGATATCCTCAGAACCCTCCCTGGGGGCCCATATGAGTCTGAGTATTCACATGACACCAGATTGCCTTCCCCCTAGGGCTTCCCATGTGTCATCAGTTACTTACATGGCTAGTCCTGTCTCCCCACCAATTACAGGGTCCATCTTATATGTATCAAACATATTCTGTTTACCAGTTTACTTCTCCTAATCCAGGTTTTAGACCATAGTGGGCTTTCAATGAATATCTGTTGGATGAATGACGTTCAGGAAGTGTTAGATTCCTCTTACCTAATAGAGAGATGGCATGTCAGGAGGTAATGGTTACCAGTCAGGGGTCTAAGTCTTACTTTGCAGATGGGAAAACTTCACTTTGTTGGAGTATAAACTATATGGAGTCATGTTCAAGAGAACTGATTCACAAGGGACTGAATAACATAGACCAAAATGTCAAAATTTCCATCCATAACAAGAGGATGTTTGCTCATATATTCTAGACTAATTGCATTAGTCGAGAATTAATAGCAGCTAATTCTAGTTGCTAATTGCATGTGATATGTGCCTGAAAAGGAAGAAAAGGTGGAAGAGGAGTAAGAAAGATAATATGGTGGAAAGAGAGTAGGGTTCTTGGTGATAGTGCCTCCTATTAAGTGCCTTAGCTAATTAATATGGATAATGATAAGAGCAATAACAACAAGCATGTAGCAACTGACAGTCACTGAATTCTTACTAAGTTCCTGCCAAGTGCTTTGTTTTCTTTATTACTACAACCATATGACAGGCTTCTCTGGTGACTCAGATGGTAAGGAATCTGCCTGCAATGCAGCAGCAAAGATCTGCTGCAGAAGGAAATGGCAACCCAAACTCCACTATTCTTGCCTGAAAAATCCCATGGACAGAGGAGCCTGGCAGGCTACAGTCTGTGGAGTCGCAAAGGGTCAGGCACGACAGAATGACCCAGCATGCGAGCACGACCATATAACATAGAACTGGACTGTTTTGCAGATGAGGAGTTTGAAGCTCAGAGAAGTTGAGCAAGTTGTCCATTATCACACAGCTAAGAAGTGGCAAAGCAAAGATTTACAGAATCTGATTTGTACAGAGCCTGAATGTTTTAGCTGATTTACTGGACTGAGTATATTGACAAGTCATGTGCTCTCTCTCAGCTTCGGTTAACCCTCTCTAGAATAAAAATTCTATCTGATTTCCCTTGTAGAATTTTGTAACAATTCAAAATGCCATTGGATCAGAAAGTGCTTTGTAACCCTAAAGGACTTTGTAGAGATAATGTGCTAGAATTATTGATATCACTGATTAAATGAGTGTTTGGGAGAGTCAGGATATTTTACATTGAAAAGATGTAGCGTGTATGTTTATATGATGCCCCCATGTCACTGGGTAAAAAAAGGAAAAAAAAGATTGATAAGTATATTGTTGTGTGTTTACTATCTTGGAGAAGGAAATGGCAACCCACTCCAACACTCTTGCCTGGAGAATCCATGGACAGAGGAGCCTGGCAGAATACAGTCCATGCGATCGTAAACAGTCGGACATGACTGTGGGACTAACTTTCACGTCTTCCTATCTTAACATGTGCCATCGCCATGCCAGGCATGAATTTTTCATTTTATTTAATATGCATGTATATATTATATATATGTATATAGTATGTACATACTGTATACATTTAGTTTTCAGACCAGCTGGATGGTTATCTTTGTTTTGCTGGTGAGGAAACAGACAGAGAGGGTAAGGAACTTGCTCAAAGCCCCAGCATTAGGCCAGGAAAAAGGAAACTTCAAATCTGAGCAGTCCCAGACCTAGCCCTTAATTACTACACAGCGCTGCGTCTCTCATCAGCAGAACAAAAATTAAGCTGTTAAGATTTTCAACAGAGTGTACAGAAAAGAGTGCTGTTTATCCTTTTTAATGCAATTCACCTGACGCACTTGGAAACACGTTGGATGAACCAATTTATCCTGACAAAAGGAGGAGGGTAATTAGTTAATGACAATTGATTTGGGGCTCCTTCATCATCTGCAGAAGGCTGATAGATCAGTTGGCCTCCTTCCCCCTCCCTTTTCTATTCTTTATTCATAACAAGTCACACCCCATATGGACATCATTAGCTGGTGTTAGCTCGCCTCTTCTTTTAAATTGGAGTTGAGAATCACCACCAGCTTCATCTAGTGAAAGAAAATGGAAACGGAAGGAAAAAAAAAAAAAAAAGAAAGAAAGACCCATCGAGCTGTTGAATAGGCCAAAAAATGAAGTGTATTACAAAGCACTTTCATTGTTTTCAAAGGACAACCTTTGTCCTCTGCCGGTTCTGTTATTGACCAGCTGCTTAGTTAACTGTGGTATCCATCTGCCAGCCCCGCAGTCTTCGTTGGGAATGAGGGAAGGTGCTGACCCTTCCCAGGAAGCGCTAGTGACAGGTCTGTAATTTGATAATTTCTTGTTCAGGAAAAATTTCACTTTGTTCCTTGATATACATCCCGGCCACTAGTGTGCCTTTGAGGCTTCTGATAATGCCAACTTTTCCCTCCTAAAAGCCTCAGTGTGGGATAAAGAGGGATAATGGAAGAACCCATTTCTGCTTGGCCTTACTTTTATTTTTCTAAAAATCAGAGATGAGTTATTGTGGTTCCACTTTAAAAAAAATGTGTTTATTACGATTTGTGGGTTTTGCAGAAAAAGAAAAACAAGCAGATAAACTTTTAGTGCACAAAGTGGGCAGTTGTTCTGAACTTGGGGGATAAGACTTTAGATGTGGCAAAATGCATCTGTGTGGTGGCTATCAAATTGCCTGGCTTTGGAATGAAAAGCCGCATGCTGTGTCCAGTTTTAAGCTCAAAGCTTGAGCAGAGAAAAAGAAAAACATTATTTCTCCTATCACTTTGTGTTCTTAGCACAATAGAATAAGAGATGAGTGAGCCTGGATTTGTTGAACAGTAGGAATTATATTCTGACAGTGGAGGGTTTAGTAAAATCCACAAACATGTTTTTCATCCTGCATTTTCATTCTGACTGGTAAGCCTCTTGACATTTTAATAAAACTTATCATAGACTGCTGATTGAATTATATTTATCAACGTATTGGCAAGGCCATGTAGAATAGAGAAAAATATCCCATTTAGCCTCAAACTATGAGTTCCAGCCTCTCAGGGTTGGAGTTTGTTTTCTTTATTGTTGTTGTTGTTGTTTTTGTGACAGTGTTACATGTTGAGCCTCAGTTTGCTCTTCAGACAAAAGTGGATAATAATGGGACTGATCGCAAGCCTTCAAGAGGGTGTGAGGTAGGACCTCACACTCATATACTCCAGTATAAAATCACTCTAGGCCTTCTCTCTTCCTGAACAGCTTAGCATGGTTTAAAATACCCCATTTATGCATGCTGTCTCTTTATCCTTTCCTAGACAGGACATTAATGGATTACATAGCCTGCTATCTAATATCAGATATCCTCGCATGCATGCAAAGTTACTTCTTCATGTCCAACGCATTGCCACCCCATGGACTGTAGCCTGCCAGGCTCCTCTCTCTGTGGGATACTCTAGGCAAGATCACTGGAGTGGGCTGCCATCCAGGGGATCTCCCCGACCCTGGGATTGAACCCCCATCACCTGTAGCTCCTGCATTGCAGATGGATTGTTTACCAGGAGCCACCAGGGGAAGCCCATCAAACGTCCTTAGTGACATGTTTTTCTTCCCAAGCTACATTGGGACGGTGATGGGGATGAGGAAGAGTAATGACCTTATCTCCAGGTGGTGCATCATTATCTCAGGTGTCAGACCCTGGTCTAATCAATCTAGGACAAGCAGCTGGCTTGTTTTGTCTTGAGACGCATGTCTTAAGCTGAAATGACTCATCAGAAAGAACCAGCCTCATGGAGCTGCCATCCTCAGGAGGAACTAATGAATGTGGTGGGTACCGATTGCTCCATGACCTGCTGAGATCTTCAGTTTTCCTTCTCCATAGCCTGCCTTTTCTTGGTTTAATTGAACTTCACTGCTCTGTTTTGAGCTCCAGGCAGCTTTGGGCTTATTCCCCGAACAAGAGCCTCTAGCACCCAGCCTCCAGAGTTGGCCCTCAGTTTTATACATTCAAATTAAAGACAGCTCCTGACCCAGCACCTCTCCTCTGCTCTTGGTGAACCCAGAAGAAGGCCATCCATTCAGGTCCTGCAGTGAACAATGTCACCAGACTCTCTAGATAAATTAGATTCCATGTGCGTTTTCCATCTTAGCCGCAGCCCTCTCCTGCTCTTCTTTCGTTATCTTCACCAATAAATGGCTCCTCTAGCCCTTGAGACTCTTACTTAGATCCCAGCCTTCTCCACCCCTAACAGCATGTTGTAAAGATCTATTGATTCTACCTGCTTAATCCTTTTTAAAAATTTATTTTATATAAATATGAGCTTCCCTTGGGGCTCAGCTGGCAAAGAATCTGCCTGCAATGAGGGAGACCTGGGTTTGACCTCTGGGTGGGAAGATCCCCTGGAGAAGGGAAAGGGTGCCCACTCCAGTATTCTGGCCTGGAGAACTCGATACAGTCCATGGGGTTACAAAGAGTTGGACCTGACTGAGCGACTTTCACTTTATTGAAATACAGTTGATTTACAAAGCTGTGTTAGTTTCTGCTATACAGTTAACTGAGTCAGTTATACACATATGCATTATTTTCCATATTTTCCCCTTATGATTGATCACAGGATATTGAATATAGTTCACTTCCAGCTTCAGCCACTGGTATTTGTCAGTGATAAAACCACACACACAAAAAATCTTCATTGGCTTCTTTGGTGTCTTTCCAAATTACTTCCTGACCTACAGTCCTTTCGTTGCTTCTTGTTACCATCTGGATAAAGCCCAGCCCCATAGAGTGGTGTGCAGTGCTCTCCAGCATTTAGTCTTCCATGTCTAAAGATTGTAGCCCTTCCCCTTATACCTTCTCCTTCTGCCAAAAATGACCTGAACACAGCTCCAAACACACTCTGCTCTTTCTCCTCTAGATCTTACTATCTAGATCCCTTCTCTAAATCGTTTGGTCTATATGTTATTTAAAATTTGTGAATAGTATGTACTATGTGCCAAGTATTTCACAAATATTAACCCATCTAATCCTGACTACAATCTAAGATTATTTCTGGGGAAGTTGGGGTGCAGAGTAAAGAGATTATTCTTGAAATCATTGAAGGTTCAAGGCTCAGTCTTCTGTATTCTCATATCATTATGTTTGTGTTCATCGTTCAGAATGGTATCGCACTTGTCTGCTGGGACTTTCTATATATTCATATAATGTGGTGCTTCTCAGCAATTAAAGAGAATAAACTACGAAAACAAATAGCAACATGGATGATGTATCTGCAAATGTATTATGCTCAGAAAGTGAAAGAGATCAGGCTCAAAAGGCTACATGATTCTAGTGACATGGAATGTCATTCTTTTGGGAAATATAAAGCTAGATGGACAGAAACAAATCAATGGTTGCCAGAGACTAAAGGTGGGGAGAGAAGGAGACTACAGAGGGATACAAGGGAAATTTCGAGGGGAGATGATGAAACTGTTGTATATCTCAACTATATACAGTTACATGACACTGTGTTTGCCCCAAACTAAACATTTAAAAGCGTAACTTTGTACCCTGTGTTTCTTAAAAAAAAAAAAAATCCAGATCTTCATATTTAAAATGAGTTGAAAGGTCTCTGTATCAGGTTCAAGAGTCTGACCTCCAAGACCCTCTACAGATTCCCTCCAGGCTTTCATACTGTAGTCCTCCCCACTCTGAACTCAGGGGAGAGTTGCTGCTGCTGCTGCTGCTGCTGCTGCTGCTGCTGCTGCTGCTAAGTCACTTCAGTCGTGTCCAACTCTGTGCAACCCCATAGACAGAAGCCCACCAGGCTCCTCTGTCCCTGGGATTCTCCAGGCAAGAACACTGGAGTGGGTTGCCATTTCCTTCTCCAAAGCATGAAAGTGAAAAGTGAAAGTGAAGTCACTGCTGCTGCTAAGTCACTTCGGTGTGTCTGACTCTTGGCGACCCCATGGACTGCAGCCTACCAGGCTCCTCCATCCATGGGATTTTTCGGGCAGGAGTACTGGAGTGGGGTGCCATTGCCTTCTCTGAGGGGAGCGCTACTTCCCTTTTAAGATAGTCTCTGTGGTCAACGCCTGAGCAGGGTTGATTTGAAGCCGGCACGTCTAAAACCACTATTCTAAACTCCAAGTTAGTAACTTTTAGACTTCGGTGTGTACTAGAAGAGTCCCCGGGAGAGACTTGTTAAAATGCTCCAGGTTCCAGACATGCTGATTGTGTAGGTCTGAAGTAAGACTTAGGAATCTGTTTTGTTGGAAAAAAAGAGATGGGATTCAAGAGATTTTTTTCATACTTAGACAAACATTACCAAAGGAGTCCCAAAAGAAAATAAGCTAGATAAAGTCCAATCATTTGAAGACTGTGGCTTGACGCCAGGGTCTTCCCAAGCTCATGAGGCAAAGGCCAACTCCTCTACCTCAGGTAAGCTCAGCCAAAGAGGCCCTGGAAGAGGTGGTGTCATCCACACTGACAGTCTAAGCCCTTTAGTCCGGATTCCTGGTTCCTGTCTTGCCTGGTTCCTGGTTTGCTTTTCCTTTGCTTTTTATCAAAGATGATACTTTGCTCCTGTGCAAGGGGCTTTGGCCTCCTCATGGGCCCAGAAGCCAACCATATCAAAATACGAGAAGTCTAACATGCCAGTAGCGGAACGTGTTCGTAGTCAGAGATCATCCAGGGCAGAGGTCAGTCTAGAAAGCCCTTGGTCTTGTAGTTGAAAGAGTACAGCCTTTGCAATGAGAACGTGGACTTGCATCTTGACTCTGCCTCTGGCTATCTGTGTGACTTTGGGGAAGTCGCTTAACCTTGAACCTCCATTGTTTAGTAAAAGAGGTCATGAAAACCACCTCTGAGCAATATGGTCTGGGAAGGACGCATGCATATGCTTCTCTTCTCTTTTCTTCATTTGATTTTATTGAGGCATAAATTCACATATATACAGAAAAGCACATGTGTCTTAAGGGCACAACGCAATGGCTTTTTACACAGTAAACACAGCCATAGAACCACCGCCAGAAAAAGACAGAACATTTCTGGCACCCCAGAAGGCTCCTTTGTGTCCCCATCCGGTCAGTAACCCCTGAAGGGTAACCATTCTTCTGACTCTATCACCAGAGATTAGATTTCCAACACATGGCTTTTTGACAGATATCAATGTTCTTTCTGTGGCACAGGGTGAAGCAAATGTCAGAAAATCATGAGCAGATGCTTCGTAAGCAATGACCTCATTGGAGAGCTCGGGGAAGAGATATTCATTGTCCGTGACACATTAGAGGTTACACATCCTGGTATATCTTAGCAGTAAGATGAGGGATAGTAATTCTGGTCCTTGAAGGGGAAAAAGTGTTCACCCTGCTATGAATCCATGCGGAAGTGAACCTAGTCTTGGTGAAATATAGTTTCTGACACTTGAAGGATGAAAGTGTGCAGGTTCATATAGATCATTGAGGAAGGCAGACAGATGCAACGTTTGCAAGAGAAAATAGATTTATGTGACATAGCGTATAAAATTGTGAAGTACAGTTAGCTGCATACACTCAGCCTTCACACTCATAACCTTCATGTTCAGCCTCATTGGTGCCTCCTAAAGTAGTTTGTAAGCCATTCTTCTCTTGTGCAGTTCCCCCGGTCACTGCCTTCTCATTGGCCTATTGCCTCAGCTTCCTCAATAGTCCTATCTTAAACCAGCTCACTCTGTCTCTAGGATGATTATTCTCCCAACACATTGAATCTTGGGAACCAGTGGCTACATTGCTTTCAAGTTAAATGCCCAACTGACTATGATACAAAAGCTCCTTTCTCAATACCCCCGTCCATCATGTAGTCTTAAATCCAAACAGTCATTTCCATTCACTCTGGACAAGTCCTTCACTGCTGTTTCCTGCACTCTGGGCCTTCCCTGACTCTTTGGTGGCAGGCCCATTCTGCCTTCTAATACAGTTCTAATCCTTTGTCAGCCCCATGACAGCTGGTACTTTGATGCTGAACTTTCTTCTACCCAGCTTCCCTTTTAGCAGACGGAAGCCACAACTCCCTCCACTGTATATATCAAGGCCTCACTTATGTAAGTCATGATGACTTCCCAGGTGGCCCAGTGGTTAAGAACTCACCTGCTAGTGCAGGACGTGTGGGAGACACAGGTTCGATCCCTGGGTTGGGAAGATCCCCTGGAGAAGCAAATGGCAACCCACCCCAGTATTCTTGCCTGGGAAATGCCACGGACAGAGGAGCCTGGCAGGCTACAGTCCATGGGGTTTCAAGGGTTTGGACGCGACTGAGGGGCTGAGCACACACTCTCAGGTTTGTCATGCTGCACTCTGTTTAGCTGCTGTATGCCTGACCATCACTGTATAAGGTGGCTCAGCTGTGAGGCACGTGGCATGTGCAAGAGAGGAAAGAAGTGGGAGGAGCCTGCACTAGATTTAAGGGATGATGTGCCCATGGAAGCCTCCTTCCTATTTGGAGACACCTGCCCAAATTTCAGGTTTCCAGGGTGGGTTTGTTCTGAATGACGTATGACATCATTCTCTGAGGGTTTTAACTGGAAGGTGGGACGTGGCAGCCAGGAACTCAAGGGAGAGATGTGTAGCAAGCAGAATTCTAAGCTCTTCCCAATAGTTTCCTGATCCCTGATGTACATGCCCAACAGAATCCCCTGTACTATGAATAAGTTCAGTTCAGTTCAGTCACTCAGCTGTGTCTTAGTCTTTGTGAGCCCATGGACTGCAGCACACCAGGCTTCCCTGTCCTTCACCAACTCCCAGACTTTACTCAAACTCATGTCCGTAGAGTCGGTGATGCCTTCCAACCATCTCATCCTCTGTCGTCCCCTTCTCCTCCTGCCCTCAAACTTTCCCAGCATCAGGGTCTTTTCAAATGAGTCAGTTCTTCACATCAGGTGAAGTATTGGGGTTTCAGCTTTGGCATTAGTCCTTCCAATCAATATTCAGTGACTGATTTCCTTTACGATTGACTGGTTGGATCTCCTTGCAGTCCAAGGGACTCTCAAGAGTCTTCTCCAACACCACAGTTCAAAAGCATCAATTCTTTGGCACTCGACTTTCTTTATAGTCCAACTTTCACATCCATACATGACTATTGGAAAAACCACAACTTTGATTAGATGGACCTTTGTTGGCAAAGTAATCTCTCTGCTTTTTAATATGCTGTCTAGGTTGTACTTTTATTCTCATTATCAGGTTATATTACAAGGCACCACCGGCCTTAAAATAAGGAGATGACTCATATGAAGTGGTGCCACAAGGTGTCATTAGGAATGAGAAACCTCTTTTGTTAGCCACTGAGATTCTGAGGTTATTTATTACACCAACATAAACTTCCAATGGCTCTGTGACATACCAGTGAAATCTTTATCAGGCAATTTTACTTACCCTTGGAAAATGGTAGTTGGCCTTTGATATAGTGTATTTATATTGTATTTTTAATGTCTTAGTTATTCAAGAACAAATGTAGTTGGAGACCATAGCCCTTGGTTATTCTTAGAAAAATACTTTCTTAAATTTTATTTTTTAATAAATAAGGACATGAAGCATCTAAATTTTCCCCACAAATTATGTGCTTATTATTATAAAATGCAGTAATTACATAATTAGAGAAAAAAACAATCCCTCATGATCTCATAACCATTATTGACATTGATAATAATATATTTTGCCTTTCTTTTCTATCATATATATAGATATATACTGTGCTCTCTCTGTCTCTCTTTGTGCATATCTAGAAAAATTTTAATGAAATAATATCAGGAGATTGCCTGGATATGTGTTCACTGTCTAATCACATGTACCCCTTGAAAGTGGAGAGAGTTCTCTGGCTGGTCACAGAATGGGATGGCGGAGAGATGGGAACTGTTAAAGGATTTGACATCAAGAGGCTCCCACTGCTGAACTAAGAGGGCTCATATGGCAAGGAAGGAGAATGGCCCTTTGGGGCTGAGGGCGATCTTCTGCCCACAGTAGCAAGACAGTGGGCCCCTCACTCCCACACCTGCCATGAGAAAGCCTACCAACCTGCCTAAGTTTTTTTTTAAATATAAATTGATTTATTTTAATTGGAGGCTAATTACTTTACAATATTGTATTGGTTTTGCCATCCATCAACATGAATCTGCCACGGGTATACACATGTTCCCAATCCTGAACTTCCCTCCCACCTCCCTCCCCATCCCATCCCTCTAGGTCATCCCAGTGCACCAGCCCCAAGCATCCTGTATCCTGCATCAAACCTGGACTGGCGATTCATTTCTTATATGATATTATATATGTTTCAATGCCATTCTCCCAAATCATCCCACCCTCGCCCTCTCCCACAGAGTCCAAAAGACTGTTCTATACATCTATGTCTCTTTTGCTGTCTCACATACAGGGTTATCATTACCATCTTTCTAAATTCCATATGTATGTGTTCAGTTCAGTTCAGTTCAGTTGCTCAGTCGTGTCTGACTCTTTGCAACCCCATGAATAGCAGCATGCCAGGCCTCCCTGTTTATCACCATCTCCCGGAGTTTACTCAGACTCACGTCCATCAAGTCAGTGATGCCATCCAGCCATCTCATCCTCTGTCGTCCCCTTCTCCTCCTGCCCCCAATCCCTCCCAGCATCAGAGTCTTTTCCAATGAGTCAACTCTTTGCATGAGGCGGCCAAAGTACTGGAGTTTCAGCTTTAGCATCATTCCTTCCAAAAGAACACCCAGGGCTGATCTCCTTCAGAATGGATTGGTTGGATCTCCTTGCAGTCCAAGGGACTCTCAAGAGTCTTCTCCAATACCACAGTTCAAAAGCATCAATTCTTCAGTGCTCAGCTTTCTTCACAGTCCAACTCTCACATCCATACATGACCACAGGAAAAACCATAGCCTTGACTAGACAGACCTTAGTCGGCAAAGTAATGTCTCTGCTTTTGAATATGCTGTCTAGGTTGGTCATAACTTTTCTTCCAAGGAGTAAGCATCTTTTAATTTCATGGCTGCAGTCACCATCTGCAGTGATTTTGGAGCCCCCCAAAATAAAGTCTGACACTGTTTCCACTGTTTCCCCATCTATTTCCCATGAAGTGATGGGACCAGATGCCATGATCTTCATTTTCTGAATGTTGAGCTTTAAGCCAACTTTTTCACTCTCCTCTTTCACTTTCATCAAGAGGCTTTTAGCTCCTCTTCACTTTCTGCCATAAGGGTGGTGTCATCTGCATATCTAAGGTTATTGATATTTCTCCTGGCAATCTTGATTCCAGCTTGTGTTTCTTCCAGTCCAGCATTCTTTCTGACTTACTTCACTCTGTATAATAGGCTCCAGTTAATTAATGATTGAGTAATGCTCCATTGTGTATATGTACCACAGCTTTCTTATCCATTTGTCTGCTGATCCATTTAGATGTCCATCAGCAGACACATGCATTAGTATACTGTATTGGTGTTTTTTCCTTTCTGACTTACTTCATTCTGTATAATAGGCTCCAGTTTCACCCACCTCATTAGAACTGATTCAAATATATTCTTTTTAATGATTGAGTAATATTCCATTGTGTATATGTACCGCAGCTTTCTTATCCATTCGTCTGCTGATGGACATCTAGGTTGCTTCCATGTCCTGGCTATTATAAACAGTGCTGCAATGAACATTGGGGTATATGTGTCTCTTTCAATTCCGGTTTCTTTGGTGTGTATGCCCAGCAGTGGGATTCCTGGGTCATACCCTGCCTGAGTTTGGAAGCAGATCTTACCCTAGTAGAGCCTCTAGATGAGAGAGCAGCTGGCTGACACCTTGATTTCTACTATGAGGCCTGAGCAGAGGATCTAGGTAAAGTGTGCTAACCTCACAACTCATGGAAACTAGGAGATAACAAACTTGCATGTTTGAAGCCCCAGCATTTATGGTTAACTTTTTATGCAATAGAAACAAGGCAGGATGATATGTGCAATCCAATATGGTGGGCATTTTGTCAGTTTCCATGATTTTGCTGCTGCTATTCAGCTGCTAAGTCATGTCTGACTCGGTGAGCCCATGTTCTGCAGTTCACCAGGCTTCCCTGTCCTTAATACCTCTCAGAGTGTTATCAAACTCATGTCCATTGAGTCAGTGAGGCCATCCAACCATCTCATTCTCTGTTCTCCCTTCTCCTCCTACCCTCAGTCTTTACCAGCATCGAGGTCTTTTCTAATGAGTAAACTCTTCCCATCAGGTGACCAAAGTATTGGAGTTTCAGCTTCAGCATCAGTTTTTCCAATGAATATTCAGGACTAATTTCCTTTAGGATAGACTGGTTGAATCTTCTTGCAGTCCAAGGGACTCTCAAGAGTCTTCTCCAATACCACAGTTCAAAAGCATCAATTCTCCACTCAGCCTTCTTTGTGTTCCAACTCTCACATCCAAACATGACTACTGGAAAAGTACAGCTTTGACTGTACAGACCTTTGTCAGCAAAGTGACGTCTCTGCTTTTTAAAACATTTTAAAACAAAATTGTCTAGGTTTGTCATAGCTTTCCTTCCAAGGAGCAAGTGTCTTTTAATTTCATGGTTGCAGTCACCATCCACAGTGATTTGGGGGCCCAAGAAATAAAGTCTGTCACTCTTTCCACTTTTTCCCCATCTATTTGCAATGACGTGATGGGACTGGATGTCATGATCTTAGTTTTGTAAATGTTGAGTTTTATGACAGCTTTTTCACTCTCGTCTTTCACACTCATCAAGAGGCTCTTTGATTTATATAAGCCTGAGCTAAAAAGCTGTGAGGAGGAAGAGGGTCTTGCCCAGGTCATGTGGGAAGTGGGCTCTGGCTTCATGTGAGATTCTTGGACTATATTCAGGAAATGAAAGCTAAAGGCAAGTTGAAGAAATAAGGAGCAGTGGGGTAGTTTACCTTGCTGGATATAGGAAAGGATCTTTCTAGACACTGGTAGTCAGATTTAATCAGTTAACTGATGCCAGAACCCACCTGTTAGACACACAAAAGTCTTCTTTTCCTGCCTGTCCAGATCTCCTCTTGACTGAATCAACTGTGCAAATGTCCTCAGGACTAAAGTGTTGAGAGAGCTGCAGAAGAGGGTGACCGAAAATCTCTGCCCTTCCACTAGAAGATAACTCGAGAATTCTGCTCTGAAGGACAGTCTTATTCATCCTTATAGCCTTAGCATCAGTAACAAAATCTGTAATAAGTGGGTTCACACCATCTGTCAAGTGAGCATTGCAGAAATGCCACGTGTAGAATTGAAAGCCTCTGACTGACCCACTTGGCCCCTTTTATAATTTATTGTGCTTTAATGGAAAGACTACAAGGTTTGTAGCCAGACAGACATGAGTACAAGTCCTGGGCACCATCATTAACCTCGCTGAACCTTATTCTCCAGAGTCTCAGCTGCAGGCTGGGCTTTCAAGATGGCCAACGCCAAGCAGAAAAAAAAATGCTCTGTTCATTTGTGGTTCCTCCAGTCAAACCCCTAGTGAGCTTTCAAACTGAGAAGCTACTGGATCTAAATTAATCCAAGAAATGTAACTGAAACAGATATGTGAGTTGGGTTGTTTTCTCTTACTTTTAGATGGTACTGACAGTCTCATTCTTTGAAAGTGAAGATACAGTCATTTAAAATGAGAGACTTTAGGACATCAGCCATGGGCATAGAGAGAACACAGTCCCTTACAACGGGCCTCGTCACCATCAAGCTCTTTGCTAACTGTTCTACCCCTACTGGTTTGTGAACTTAGATCAATTAGGAAGTTTCTACAACTCAGTTTCCTCATCCATAAAGTTGGATATTATTCAGATCAAGTGAGTATTACTGCAAATTAAGTTAGTCACTATTTGTAATGCATCCTGGTGCTATGTAAGTTCTAGATACATATGAATGTTTCATTATTTTCACTACAATCCATGGAATTAAACATTACAATGCCTATTTTATCAGTGAAGAAATTGGAGCAAAAAGAAGAGAGGGAAGATTTCTATTAAAATACATATAAGGCAGGGCATGTATATAGTTGTTTTTTTTTTTTTAAGTCTTGATTAACATCAAATCATCACATATTAATTCAGTTCCTAATTGACTACAAGGCACTCTACAAATTTAACCACTTGGTTTCCCTCATTGTAATATTGGAAAATGGTGCAAACACATTCATTCTTGGCCTCATTTTTAGACCTTCATTGTTCCATAGGAACCCAAATTGGAAGCATAGCCCTGAAGGCAATGTCAGTTTCTTCCTGGAACCCTAAGCTGACCACCAGAGGGAGGAAATGGCAATGGTTCACAGATAGCCAGCTGTCCTTCGCAAGTCCAAAATCAGGAAACAACAACACAAAACCCTGAAATTGTATTTCACACGTCTTATTGGTATTTCAATCTTTATGGACATCAGTCACGATATTTTTCACTATGTAAAATATCAGTCTTCTCACAAATATTATATAGGAGAAAGTAGGCATATATTCATCTCTTTTAAAACTAACTTAAAATATCTGTCTTCAATCCATATGAATAAGTCTGATTTTATTTCTGTGTTTCAGACAACTCTCTCAGACATATTGATGGATGGCGCCAGATACCTGAAAGGAACAGCAGTTCCTTAGATCTTTCTAGATTTTTATCAACTGTGTACTTTTTCATGCACTACTAGATCTTTCTAGATTTTTATCATTGACTGTGGACTTCTTCATGCACTATTTGAATCTAACAGAAACTTTAAAACGTAGATAATATTTGTCTCATTTTATAGATGAGAAAATAATTCAGAGAGAGCATGTGATTTTCCCAAGGCCACACAGATCTCAAGGGGAAGATTTAATCCTCAGGCCCATGACCGCCAGTTTCAATTTACCCAGACAATTAACACATACTCATTTGTTCATTCACGTGTTCTTTAAATCAAATGTAATTTGTTCTAGGGATATCGAGAGCAACAACAACAGCTAATCTCCATTTGCCAGGTCGCATGTTAACGCTTTCTCTGCATTACCCATTTAATACAAGCAACTTTTTTTTTTAGTTTTATCTTCACTATTTTACAGACAAAATAACTTCAGATAAGTTAAATATCTCACTAAAGATAATACAGCTAGAAAGGGGAAGATCCAGGAATGTAACAATGATTTGCTTTTTTTCTTCAGTGCTTGCCCCTTATCTAAGCCCATTGTATATGCATTTATTCATGTTTTCACCCATTCCCTCAACAACTGTAGGGCCTACTAAGTGCCATATGTTGTGCTAGAATCTGGGGAGACAGCCGTGATAAAATGCTTGCTTTGGGGAAGTCACAGACTAGCGTAGATTCAAATAAGGAACAAGGTGATGTTGGACTATACCGGGTTATATTGGATAGACTTGGATTTGATTTGATTTGAACTGAACTGAAATGAAGCCATGTGTGTTTCTCATTCAGAGCTGAAGGGATAGAAGCAGTAAAGCTCTTTTGGTCTGGAAATAGTCATTATCAGAAAGTGAGTAACCAACTATTTCAAGACTCCTGTGAAAACAAATAAAAATAAGACTCATCTGTAAAGGGCTGAAGAGGTGGTTTGGGTGGCCGTAAGGAAGAACAACTGACCCTTTGGTTTGACCTGCAAAACTGAAGCATTCGTTTGGCAAACAGCATCAACTACTGTACTAACATTAAGACTTTAAGAAGAATATGTCATGGTTGCTGCTTTCAAGGAGCCTGCAGCCTAGAGACGCCATGTGAAAAGGAAAGTCCAAAAGAGTGTCAAGGTTTCAGGATGTATCTCTGCTCCATCCTGTCTGGGCTGAATGCATACTAGAGGCTAGAGTATAAAGCACGAAAAGCTGTCATTCTTGCACTTACATTTTTAATAATATTATACAAGAAGGAATAAATGTTCCAGCTCTGCTATATGGCATAGCAAGGTACTTTATTCTGAGGTCTTGGAAATATTTCACAGAAAATCTTATACAACAAGCATCATAACATTTCTGGTCTCTCAATAGTTATGTGACTTTATGCCATTAGTTACTTGAGCTCAAGTGTCTTCATCTGCAAACTTGGGTTGATAAAATATATTTTGAAGAGCTTTGGTGAAAATAATGATTATGTGTGCAAGTGTGCCTATACCTTGCTCAACACAAAGGAACAGCTCACCACTATAAAATATCACCTCCATTCCTGTTCTGGAGTTAAAAAAATGACCACCAGGATCCAAAAGATGACCTATTTATCATTTCTAAACTATGTTCTATAAAACAGAAACAAATATATTTGAGTATAAAATCACTTATATGATGCCCTACTTGGTGGGTATCGACATTTAACAGTTCTCAGAAGCCCTGTATTACAGAAAAGTCTCCTAACTTGTTTTCTATGATGTTTCTATATGTTTTTGTCACTGGAGTTTTTTTTGTCACTGAGTATTTACTTGCATCTCTCTGTCCCATCACTCTATTTTATTTTAACTTATTTGTTTGCTTCATTAATAACTGAATTCCATAGAACTGTTTGGAAAAGAAATGCTATATCCCTTACCCCTAATTTTAACACATTACAATAGTAGAGACAAGATTCTAACACAGCTTTTTTGTTTTTCCTTCAGAAATGAATGTCTTTTTCGAACAACTGCTTCTTTTCCTGAGTTCTTGAATGTCAGAGCAGCTATCTTTCTTATCTTACCTAAATCACTGGGCATGGAAAATTCCTAAAGAACAAATTCTTAGTCTCCCCTAATTATATAAACCAACATTATTATTATTATTATTATTATTATTATTATTAGCTGTGTATTCTCAAAGGTCCTTTTCCTGAACTGAGATTCAGAGACTTCAATGTTTTCAGAATTCAACCCCTTTCAAGATCTGATCATCATCCGAGTTTCTTAAGGGGACAAAACTACCATCTCAGTGCAGAAAGTGGGCAGCACCCCCTTTCTTTACATTTCAATACTTTTTCAGCTTCCCTCATAACTCAGTTGGTAAAGAATCTGCCTGCGATGCAGGAGAACCTGGTTCGATTCCTGGGTTGGGAAGATCTGTTGGAGAAGGGATAGGCTACCCACTCCACTATTCTTGGGCTTCCCTTGTGCTTCAGCTGATAAAGAATCTGCCTGCAATGTGGGAGACCTGGGTTTGATCCCTGGATTGGGAAGATCCCCTGGAGAAGGCAAAGACTACCCACTCCAGTACCCTGGAGAATTCCATGAGTTAAGTCCATGGGGTCGCAAAGAGTCAGACAAGACTGAACCACTTTCACTTCACTGTTGCACAGAGCCCTTGAACTTTAACTTACCCATCATCTCCAGGGTCACTCTAAAGACCTTCAAAAAACGGGCAGCTTGGAGGTGGCAGAAGTACAGCTTTGGAACTCCTAGTTATCATCCTGATGTTTGATTGATTCACTATATTGTCACAAGTAAGTCAAGTTCCTACTTTAAAATTCTATTTCTCCCAGTTTCTGAAATGGCTGTGGTAATATCTGCCCTTCCTACTTCACAGGGCTATTTTTAGGAAGCAAAAAAAATTAGAGTACTAGAAACTACAGAACTCTTCGGAAACCCTCAGAAAGAGTAAAGATATGCCCTAGGTGAAAAGCATGGAGGAGGAAATGGCCACCCACTCCAGTATTCTTGCCTGGAGAAGCCCACGGACAGAGGAGCCTGGCGGGCTGCATACAGTCCATGGGGTTGCAAGAGTCGGACACGACTTAGCGACTAAACCACCACCAGGTGGAAAACAGTGAATCAGTGTGTCCCTCTTGGCCAAGCTCTCTCTGCTTCAAGAGTCTTTCTTTCAGCTTCCTGTTGGCTGGTCCACAGTATAACTTCTGCAGCTCTGAGGTCATCCAGCCAAACTGCACAAAGCCAATCCCAATGCCCCTCACTTTTTCAACTTTCAAGTCCAGGTCATCATAAAATCCCACGAATGAAGCCTCTTCTTTTCCCTTCTAACCACACTAGATATGTACGTACCTTAGTTCAACTCTCCATTTCTCTCTCCTGATCATTTTGGTGCATGAACTTCCAACCTTTCCCTGGAGCTGGGCAGTCTCTAGTACATTCTCCACATGAACTGACCTCTGCTCCTTAATCGTGCTCCCTGGGGCAACACTCTGAAGGAAAGACAAACATACTCTAAAGGATAACTGAACTTGTTGTTGTTCGGTTGTTTCAGACTCATGGACTGTAGCCCATCAGGCTCCTCTGTCCATGGTGTTTCCCAGGCAAGAATACTGGATTAGGTTGCCATTTTCTTCTCTAGGGGATCTTCCTGGATCAAGGATTGAATCTGCGCACCCTGCGTTGGCGGGTGGATTCTTTACCCCTGAGCCTCCAGAAGAGAATGTGCAAATGGGCAATTTATAGAAGCATGGCTAGAGAGCTTGGAAAAGTTACAGCTGTGGGGAAGAGGCTGCCTGCCAGAAGCTGTGGACTTAGTACTCCCGAATTAAGTCCCAGGGACCCTGCTCAGGTCCTGGTCCAGCCAAAGGCTCTCTGCTTCCATAGGGGAGGGTTCTTTTTCATTTGGGTTCAAGCAGTTGAATAAGGAAATCAAAGCTGAGACTGACACAGCACAGACTTTATTTGGTGGTCAAAGAATGGAAAATTGGGAACTAAGTACACAGATCGACTTGTCACCCACCTGGTGAGAGGGATTGAATTTTAAAGAGTAAAGACAAAGAGGGGAGGAGTGAGGAGGCTAATGATGGGGAGGCGGATGCATTACCTGGAAAGGGGCAGGGTTATTTCAGTGAAGGCAGGGATGCCACCTCCTTTTTTTTTTTTTCTTTTTTATTCCTTAATGTCTGGTAACGGATGCTAGTAGGCATGTCATTTAAAAATGCTTCTGTCATAAAACAATGTACAGTGAGACTCAGGGTCTGCTGGAGGTCAGATTCCTATTCATCTTGTTTCTAGCTGGTTCCGTCTGGGTATTTTCTGTGTTTGTAGCCTCCTTTCTTATCTCTGAACCCTTTAACTTAAAGATTTATGATAACTCCTGCTAGAGGTGGGAGTTGGGAGGTTTTGAGCAAAGACCGGGAGTAGTTCTAGAAATGTTAGGTAGAGGAGAACAGCCATTGCTACATCCTGCCTCGCAGGAGGATGCAGAGAAAGTGAATCCTGATTCTGTCTTCTCATCCTTTACTTTTATGCTGGTGCTTCCTGTTGGCTATGCAAAATTGGACACCGGAAGGCAAGGGGGTCTGAATGACTAGGTGTGTAGAAATCATCCTCCCAGAGCACAGAGCAGGGCAGAGAGGGACAGAGATTGACTCTGAGAAGCAGATGAAAACTCTCCAGCACACATGCAAGAGGCTTTTGAGTAGCGCTGACCTGGCCCAGGTCACTCTCTCTGCCTTTCACACCCTCCCCTGTAGAGCTAGAGAATCTGCAGTTATCTCTACAGGTCCAGATCCGAATACTGCCTGCCCCTAGTTCTCGTTCAAATATCATTTCCTCTGGAAGGCTTTCATGAAATATCCTCAATTAGAATTCATCACTCCCTCTACTATGTCCCCTTAACATTTCAGGCTTTGGAGACAGAGAGACTGAGGCAAAATCCTGGCTCTGCCCTTGTTAGCTAGGTGACCTTAGCTCAAGTTAAAACTTGATGTCCCGGTTCCCCCAACTGCGAAATGTGGTAATTAGCAACACTGTTTTACGGGATGTTTTGACGACTACGTGGTGTATGTTTAATCCCTATCAAACACCTAGAGTGATGTCTGCCGTATAGGAAGCATTCCAGAGATAAAAGTTACCATTGCGTCCGTCATCCCTGCGCTTACCCCAGGCTACTTGGTGGCATGATTAGCCCTGTAGGTCTGCTCCTCCAGTTACATAAGAGCAGATGCTTCTCTCACTTCAAATATTTGACATTTAGCCCATTGCATTGGACAAGGAGGTGGTTAGTGTTTGTGGACTTTAATTGACCTGAAGATGAAGGAAGCAAGGCAGACTAGGCAAGTGAAATGCAGTTTTCTTCCAGTCCTTTGAAAATTCTAATCTCACGATTTTGAACCTGCCAAAAATTGACTACTGTTGGTTTATTGGAACTGCTTGTTACAGCCACAGGTTATCAAAGAGACTTAATAGGCATCTCTTAAACCGCGGGCTTTTAAACAAAGTCCCTGATTGAGAGCCTAAATGTTCACAGTTATTGGCATCTGGAGAATCAATGCTAATCTTTATTCCATCATCATTTTCCTTGCCACATTACTATGTGATCCCTGATCACCATGGATTGTAAGAATAATAGAAATTAGGTGTATAGGTCTATTCTTTACACATACTCTTTGTTTTGCTATAGACAAAAGTCTAGCTTGAGGGGAAACAGTGGACTATGCCCTCCTCCAAACACATTCACTGTTCAACAAAAATGTTTCAGGCAAGATATTGATCTGCGGGTTGTTACTACTAATGTAATGATGTTAAAGGAAACAGTAACTCTGAAACTCTGGAGACGGTGTGTGAAGCCTTTTGCCTCTGCTCTCTCCCTTTCTAACGTTTGGAATAGGGCACCCCAAGCTGATCTCACTCCCAAATTGAACTGCCCTGATGGATGCTATCCTAGGCTATGCCCCTGGCTATAAAGAGAAAAACTAATATTTATTGAGCACATACTATGTACAAGACCTTGTATCAGAAACTCTACACCACCATCTTTTTTTACAAAATTTTGTGATGTTGGTAATATAATACATTTTTTAATATATTGGAGATTTGTTATAAACAGTATGTTAGGAGAGTGTAGCAATCTCAGGACCATGTTAGAGCTGAAATTCCATGGTGATCAATATAGACCTTGCTCCTGGCCTGATGAACCTATAATTAAGGGGTTCTGCTATAGGTTTTTTCCTATAAATGTTCCTATTATCTGAATAGCTTTTCACATTCAATTTTATTTCTTTCCTAAAAATTTCTGAACTAAAATGATTATTTTATTTGGAACTCTTAAGTTGGAGGATTCACAGGACCAATAAGGTTTAGATTGGTTTTTTTTTCTCCACAATTTCTAAATGAAAACTTTAAAACATACACCATTGTTGGGGAAAAAAAAAAACCATTATGGTGAGTACTTGTATACTCAGTAACCTAGGTTCTACCATTAATATTTTGTTTACTTGCTTTAGTCCTTATCTACATATCTATGCCATTATCTACTATTTCATCAGTCTTTCAACGTGTTTCACAAAGACATGAGCCCATTTCTGCCTAAAGACTTCATGGTGCAAATAGAGTTTTCTATGTGTTTAATTTTTAAGGTAAAATGTATAAGCAATGAAATGTACAACTATTAAGTATACATTCACTAACTAATGACAAGTTTAACCAAAATTCCTATCAAGATCCCATCACACCACACACCCAGTGTCAAATAATAGTTTAAATTTTACACCGTGTATTCACTTTCTGTTTGTTAATGTCATATAAATGGAATAATGTAGTATGTTCCCTTTTGTGTAAGGTTTCATACATTCAGAAGAATGTTTTTGACATTCATTTATGTTGGTGAGTGTGTTAATAATTTTACCTGTGAATAGTATTCAATTAAATCAATATATCAGAGTTTGTTTATCCATACTCCTATTAAAGGCTACCAGGCCTGTTGCCAGTATTAAGTCATAGGAAGTAAAGCTGCTATAAACATTCTTGCACAAATCGTTTGCAGTTATCTTTTTAAGTGTCCTGGGTAAATACCTAAGAGGACAGGTTTTATATGTCTTGGTCATTATTTTTCATCAAATATATGTTTTGCAAATGATTTTCCTTGTCTGTGGCTTACAATTCATTTTCTTTCTTTCTTTTGATGAACAAGTTTTAAATTTTGGTGAAGTCTAACTTATCATTTTTTTATGCTTATTGCTTTCAGTGATCTAAGAAACACTTGTTGACCCTCAAATCATAAAAATACTTTTTGTTTTCCACCAAAAGCTGTATAATTTACTTGTTATACATAGTCTGTGACACTTCTTAATTTCTGCATATGGTGTTATATAGGGTTTTATTTCATTCCCCACATCAAAATACTGTGATTCCAACATCATTTGCTAAAGACCTTCCCTTTTTCATTAGAATTCATTCATTTTTCATTATATTCATTAGATAGTTTTTCCAAAAATATCAGTTACCGTAGAAGGGTAGCTCTGTATCTGGATTCTCTATTCTGTTTGTTAGAGCTGTCCAATGTATGCCAGAACCACACTGTCTAAATTATTGTAGCTTTATAGTAAGTCTTGAAGTTGGGTAGTGTAAATCTTCCAATTTCATTCATCTTTTTTCCAAGGTTGATTTGGATATTGTAGGTATTTTTCATTTCAATATAAATTTAAAAATTAGTTTGTCAACACACAACTTCCCCTAAAAAATTTTTTTAAATGCCTCCTGGAACTTTGAGAGAAATGAAAGTCTAACAAAATTGAGCCTTTCAATTCATGAATATTTTATTGTGATAGTGTGATTTATAATAAAACATATATATTTGGTTTTTAATAACATCCCTCACCACCAACTTCTGGTACAGAGCTTCTAAAACTCTTGGAATTGGCTTAAGCGTGGAGAGCTACAAATGTGTTTCTTGTGATGTTAATAAAGTAACTTTGGACAAACACCTGAAGATGGAGGCTGGTTACCGAGAAAACCAACCAGGGGATTTGTAGGTGGAAACTTCTGAGTTCTACACCACCTCCCATCCAGGGAGGGGAGAGGGGCTGGAGATTGAGTTCAACTGTTAATGCTGATGCTGCTATTTAGTCACTAGATCGTGTCCAGAATCTGAGTCTTTTGCAACCCCATGACTGTAGCCCACCAGGCACTTCTGTCCATGGCATTTCCCTGGCAAGAGTACTGGAGAGGGTTGCTGTTTCCTTATCCAGGGGATTTTCTTGACCCAGGGATCGAACTTGAGACTCCTGCATTGGCAGGTAGATCCTTTCCCACTGAGCCACCTGGAAAGCCCTCAGTTAATGACCAATGATTTAACCAATCATGTCTATGGAATAAAGCCTTCATTAAAAACTCAAGAGGGCAGGGTTCTAGGAGCTTCCAGGTTGCTGGGCATGTGGAGGTTTATGCTGGTATGCCCAGAGAGAGAACATGGATTCCCCATGTTCCTCCCCATGCTTTGCCCTGTATGTTTCTCCTGCCTGGCTCTTCCTGAGTTAGAACCTTTTATAATAAATCAGTTAATCTGGTAAGTAAAATGTTTTTCTGAGTTCTGTGAGCCACTCTAGCAAATTAATCAAACCTGAGGAGGAGGTCATTGGAACCTCTGACCTAGAGCCCGCTGGTCAGAAGCCCAGGTGAAACCCTGAACTTGTAATTGGCATTTAAATTGGTGGGGTGCTGTTTTGTAGGATTAAATCCTTAACTTATAGGATCTGACACCGTCTTTGGGTAGGTAGTGTTAGAATTAGGTTGGATTGTGGGGGACCCAGCTGACTTTGAATTGCTTGTTGGTATAGGAACCCCCACACATATTTTGGAGTGACTGAACTGAACAGTGTTCTTGCCTGGAGAATCCTAGGGACGGGGGAGCCTGGTGGGCTGCCGTCTCTGGGGTCGCACAGAGTCGGACACGACTGAAGCGATTTAGCAGCAGCAACAGCAGCACTGAACTGACTCTGTGTTTTGAACCTACTTTATCAGATATTAATATATTCATTCCAGTATTCTTATGTTCAGTGTTTGTGTGATATTTTTCCATTTATTTTTGTTCTGCTTGTGTCGTTATAGTTAAAGCGTATCTTGCAGACAACATATACAGCTTGATAATATCTCAATCTGTTTGAAATGTTGAGCCTAATAATATTTAAAATGAGTAATGATGTGGGTAGATTTGCTTCTAACTTCATATTATCTATCTTCTGTTTGTTCAACTGCTGCTTTTCCTGTGTTCCTCTTTGCCTGACTTCTTTTGGGTTATGCAAATATTTTAAAATTCTATTTCAACTTATTCATGTCTTTTTAGATTTATTTCTTTGCCTTATTTTTAGTGACTGCTCTGGTAATTACAATATACATTCTTAATTTTATTGGTTATTTAAATATAATTTGTACCATTTCACATAAAATATAACTTGCAATCATGTAATACACTGATGTAGATATATTTGGTCCTCTTCCCATTCCTCATGCTGAAGTTGATGTAGGTATTACAATATTTTATATTAAACCTTACAAGACAATGTTACATTTTGCCTTTGAGTTGTATGCATCTTAAAGAAATAAAGAGAAAAGTACTATCTTACACTTATTCGCTGGTATCTTTTATGATGCTCTTGATTCCTTTGCAACGTATATCATTTGAATTCCCATCTGATATCATTTCCCTTCAAACTGAAGAATCTCACGTAGACTTTCTTGTAGTGTGAATTGGCCAATATCTACATACGTTTTCATTTTGTCTTCATTCTTGAAGAGTGTTTTTACTGGACACAGAATTCTGGATAAAGAGTTTTTATTATTATTTTTAATAAGGACATTGTTGCTTTCATTTCTGCTCATAAAAGATGTTGTCCCACTGCTTTCTTTTTTTTTATTGCAAAATGCAGCTGTTTTCTTTTTCTTTTTTTTTTTTATTTTTACTTTATTTTACTTTTACAATACTGTATTGGTTTTGCCATACATTGACATGATAAAAGGTCATTCAACTGGTTGCTTCCCGGCATGTAACCTTTTACTGACATCTTTTAAGATTTTTGCCTTTGATTTATGGGAATAGGACTAGCATGTAGAAGCATGGTTGTCTTATACTTTTCCTGCTTGGGTTTTGCTGAGCTTTTTGAATTTAAAAATTCATCTTTCTCCAAATTTGGAAAATTGTCAGTTAATGTCTGTTCAGAAATATTTCTGCCTCACTCCCTTGATCTTTGCCCTCTGGATTCAAGTTACATTATATTAAGTGTAGGTCCCTAAGACTTTGTTATAATTTTCCCATAATATAGTTTTTATCTTTAAGTTAGTTCCATTGATTAACTTCCTTTAATGAGTCTCTCCTCTGTCGTATTTATCTGCATATTATACCCGTGCGGTGAAAATTCATTGCAGAGATGGTCTTTTACAGTTGCACGATTTCCACTTGCTTGTTTCAAGTACTTTTTTGAGGCATTTACATGCTGTACAGTTTACAGCAAATCACTGAATTACACTCTTCAAAAGATGCATTTAGAGATTTAGGAAACCATCCCCAGGATCCAGTTTTAAGATGTGTCTCTCCCCCTTGAGAGAGTCCCAATGCCTCTTTTAGCCAATCTCCACTCCCATTCCCTTCT
Organism: Ovis aries; assembly: GCF_016772045.2. Classification (NCBI taxonomy): domain Eukaryota; kingdom Metazoa; phylum Chordata; class Mammalia; order Artiodactyla; family Bovidae; genus Ovis; species Ovis aries. The sequence goes on from NC_056074.1 coordinate 13,633,668, forward strand.
CCAGGCAGCTGCTACTCACACTTCACCTCTCTTGCATTTTTCTGGCTTTGTCACGAGAATGGAATATGTTGTTTTGCCCAACTCTTTTTTTTTTTTTTTCACTTAGCTTAAAGCGTTTGAGGTTTGTTCATGCTGAAACATGTGTCTGTAGTTTTTTCTTTTCCTTTCATTGCTCAAGAGTATTACTGTGTCATTGTTTGGCTATGCCAAAATTTGTTTTATCCACGTTTATATTGATTCCACATTTTGCCAATTAAAAATAATGCTATAATGAACAATTTTATCCAGTAATTTCATGTGTCTCACCCCTAGTAGAAACAGAAATTTCTAAGCCAATAAAATTTTAGGTTTTTTAATGTCATTTCTCCAAATCAGGTCAAATTTGTATCTCCAGAGAAGTATGTTTGAGGAGTAAAGAATAAATGCTCTGTTTGGCAGCAGATGTAATCTGAATTTAACATAAGACAGGGTACAAGGACTTTTCATCTGGGTGTTCCACAGATTAAAAGTTCTTATGTTCAGGGCTGACACTAAGGAATTACTTTCACTATGGTTTGAGAAAAAGTACTGCTGCTACTGCTGCTGCTGCTGCTAAGTCACTTCAGTCGCGTCCAACTCTATGACCCCATAGATGGCAGCCCACCAGGCTCCCCCGTCCCTGGGATTCTCCAGGCAAGAACACTGGAGTGGGTTGCCATTTCCTTCTCCAATGCATGAAAGTGAAAAGTGAAAGTGAAGTCGCTCAGTCGTGTCTGACTCTTAGTGACCCCATGGACTGCAGCCTTCCAGGCTCCTCCGTCCATGGGATTTTCCAGGCAAGAGAGGAAAAAATACAGTCCCACACAATTTCCTAAGCAGATATTGATAGGTGAAAGTAATAAATCAGTAGGATTTTCTGACACTATATATATATGATCTATCTAGTATACCTAAATATATAGATAACTAAATGATTAAGTTATCTCTATGAAGTTTAGCTCAGAGTTGGAAAAAAAAAAGGCATAAAATCAATTCAATTTAATATACAAGTTAGAACTAAAGATGCTTAATTATACCCTTAAATTTATACTCAACCCACACCATTTGCTTTAATAAAATATTAAATTTAAACAATAGCACTTGCTTAAATTTTATTTAATTGAAGTCTTTAAGATGATTAATTTTGCTATCAAATGCTCTAGAAATATGTTATTACTTCTAGAGGTAAGTCGGGCATGAAATCTTCTACCTTGAACTCAGGCATCCAGAAAGAGTCCAGTATAATCATAGCCTTCTAGTGCTTTCATTGCTGCAATAAGCTTGGATTCAATGAACCACAGTTCACAAAACAGACATAAAAGGAGCAGTATTACGAGAGTAATAATAATATACATATTTTTAAAAGCTAATATTTTTGAATAGTTTCCATGTGCCAGCATTTTTCTGAATTTTTATATACTCTTGATAACAGCCTTGTGGCATTGATTCCACCAACCTTAATTCACTAGGTCCCCATTAGTCAGAGACTTTGCATAACTTGTCCAGATCACTTGGTGACTTGATGATGGAGATAGTCCTCAAAGCCACTGTACTATGTCACTCAAAGGTCATCATAACCTTGGGCATATTAGAGAGGCTGAATTGGAAAGTCTTTGGACTATAGTATAAAATTATGAATTATTCTTTTTACAGTATTCAAAAATCAGAAAACTTGAGAATAAACAGGGAATGGAATAAATCATATATATGTGGAAATATTTTTGCTGAAAGTGAAATGCCGACTCCTGGTTATGATAGGGAAAAAAGGTATTGAAAGTATACTGCTTTGTATAAACTCAGCCAATAATTCATGAATTTGTTTATCTAACCCAGTCAGACATTGTATGTAGTTCATTTATCATTTAAACTGTGTTTTTTCCCTTCATTTTTATAAATACCATATTTGCATTTTTAAATGAATTTACTACTTATAAGTTGAATGCCTGACAGCGTCACAAGGGGACACAAAATATATGCTCAGTAACCTTAGGGATTATTATGGGAGTTCGCAGAGGTTCTATTGCAAAAGGACTTGAGACAGACAGACAAGGCAGAATGGTAAGTGAAGAGAACATCTATTCAGTGCAGGTCACACCTTACATACATTATCTCCATTCATCTTCACAACAAAGTCAGGACAACAGTACTCATGTCTTCAGAGGCAAATGCTGAAGTTAAAGTTACGCTGGAGATTTGTTTACCTTGTGATAGCATTAATCATTTAAACGCAGCTGAATTTGATTTGTATGATGCTAAAAACTATATCCGTCAAATACTAAAAGGCCAAGGTAGTTATTGAATTTAGGTGTTAGATTTTGAACTGAGCTCCCTAGGCAGTAACTTTTAGAAAAGGATAAATATTCATTACTGACCAAGAGAATGGTTTCAGTGGAAATGACATTTCGTTCACCTCATGAGATTCTATGAGAAAACTGTGAAGTGCTCGGAGCCTGGAGTATATTTATCATTTTTTTTTTCTTTTTTTTTTTTTAATTTTTTTTTTTGTTTAGTTTTTTATTTTTTAAATTTTAAAATCTTTAATTCTTACATGCATTCCCAAACATGAACCCCCCTCCCACCTCCCTCCCTATAACATCTTTCTGGGTCATCCCCATGCACCAGCCCCAAGCATGCTGCATCCTGCGTCAGACATAGACTGGCGATTCAATTCACATGATACTTTTATTTTACTAGCGTCTTTTAATTTAAATAGTTTTCTTTTCGGCAGGATGTATTTGGGTCTTGTTTCTTCATTTAAGTAATCCCTGCTTTTAACTGAGGTATTTGGGTAATTTGCATTTAATGTTATATTGGTATGGTTGTAGATCAAACTGTGCTGTGCTCAGTCCCTCAGTCATGCCTAACTCTTTGTGACCCCGTGGACTGTAGCCTACCAGGCTCCTCTGTCCGTGGGGATTCTCCAGGCAAGAGTACTGGAGTGGGTTACATGCCTTTCTCCAGGGGATCTTCCTGACCCAGGGATCGAAACCAGCCCACACTGCAAGCGGATTCTTTACCAGCTGAGCTAACTGGGAAGCCCTGGGAGAATACTAACACTCTTCAAAAACTTATCAAACTACCATTTTCCAGTGTGTTTCTTTTGTTCCATTTATTCTTTATTTTCTTTTTCTACCTTCTGTTGGGTTCATTCATTATTTTTAGTATTCCATTTTGTATCCTTCTATTGTCTTTTTAGCCATAGCATTTTGTTCCAATTACCTATTACACTATTTAAGCTTGACCCATCATATATTTTATGGATCTTTTTATTTTGAATAGTTCCCTGGGCTGTGTTTTCAAGTTCACTCATCTTTTCTTCTGTGATATCTTATCTGCTATTTATGTCATCTAGTCCAGTTACTCAGAGAAGGCAATGGCACCCCACTCCAGGACTCTTGCCTGGAAAAATCCCATGGGTGGAGGAGCCTGGTGGGCCGCAGTCCATGGGGTCACTAAGAGTCGGACACAACTCAGCAAATTCACTTTCACTTTTCACTTTCATGCACTGGAGAAGGAAATGGCAACCCACTCCAGTGTTCTTGCCTGGAGAATCCCAGGGATGGGGGAGCCTGGTGGGCTGCCGTCTATGGGGTCACACAGAGTCAGACACAACTGAAGCGACTTAGCAGCAGCAGTCCAGTTACTAGTTAAGACATTATAGTTTTTAATCTCTAGAAATTTTATCTTAGGGGGAAATACATATGGAGATGTGAAAGGCACATGGAATTTCACATTTCTACTTAACTCCACATTGTACTTAGCTGCTGTGTCTTTCATCTTTCTACTTAACTCTTTCTTTGCTGTCACTTCTTTATTATACGGAATATAATAATAATAGTAATTTTAATGTCTGTCTTTACTAATTATATCACATTTTCGTTCCCGGGTCATTTTTCATTGATTTCTTTTCCTCATCATGGTCATATTTTCCTGTTTCTTTGCATGTCAGATAACTTTTTTAAGCAGATGCTGGATTTAGGAATTTCACCTTGTTTGATATTGGATACCTTTGTGTGTGTGCTGTCTCTCAGACGTATCCAACTCTTTAAGACCCTTTGGACTGTAGTCCTCCAGACTTCTCTTTCTATGCGATTTTTCAGGTGAGAATACTGGAGTGAGTGCCATTTCTTTCTTCAGAGGATCTTCCCAGCCGGGGATCACACCCTCATCTCCTGCATGTCCTGCATTGCAGGGAGATGCTAAACCACTGGGGAAGCCCCAGAGAATATATTTACAGCTCTGTAATTTTTTTTTTTAATTTTTGTGTTGGGATTCAGTTAAGTCACATGGAATCAGTTTGACAAATTTGGACCTTGCTTTTAAACTTTGCTAGGGGAGAATGAAAAAGCGTTCAGCCACGTCTAATTTTGTCATACTTCTAAGGCGAAACCTTCTGTGTATTATATTGATACTAAACCTGATACCCAGTTTTTCCACTTGAACTGGTAGAAAGATTAACCATCCCTGGCCCTCTGTGATCTTTGGGGATTTTTTTCCTGTAACCTTTTGAGTGTTTCCTTGTCTGTCGGGTGGTTTTTCACAAGCTCCTGTACTCGTCAGGCCTGATTTGAAGACCTGATGGGGGCCCTCTGCAGACTCTCTCAAGCAGCTCACTGTCTCTCTCGGGAGCTCTCTTCAGTGCTCCTGTGCTTTGCAAACTCTGGGCACCTTGACTTCCCTCCAGATGCTCAGAGACTCTCAGGCTGTATCTGGAAGATCTTCCTGGACAGTAGCTGTGGCAGTTGTATTGTTCACACCACTTGCTCACCACCTTTCAGAGAGATTCCTTGCCCAATGAGGGTATTGTTTTCTCGATTCGGTCTGATTTTTTTTTTCTTGACTTTACAATACTGTATTGGTTTTGCCGTACATCAACATGAATCCACCACAGGTGTACATAAGTTCCCACTCCTGAATCCCCCTCCCACCTCCCTCCCCATACCATCCCTCTGGGTCATCCCAGTGCACCAGCCCCAAGCATCCTGTATCCTGCATCGAACATAGACTGGCAATTCGTTTCTTATAAGATATTATATATGTTTCAATGCCATTCTCCCATATCATCCCCACCCTCTCCCTCTCCCACAGAGTCAAAACTCTGTTCTTTACATCTGCGTCTCTTTTGCTGTCTCGCATACAAGGTTATCGTTACCATCTTTCTAAATTCCATATATATGTGTTAGTATACTGTATTGGTGTTTTTCTTTCTGGCTTACTTCACTCTGTATAATTGGCTCCAGTTTATCCACCTGATTAGAACTGATTCAAATGTATTCTTTTTGGTGGCTGAGTAATACTCCATTATGTATATGTACCACAGCTTTCTTACCGATTCATCTGCTGATGGACATCTAGGTTGCTTCCATGTCCTGGCTATTATAAACAGTGCTGTGATGAACACTGGGGTATACGTGTCTCTTTCAATTCTAGTTTCCTCGGTGTGTATGCCCAGCAGTGGAATTGTTGGGTCATAAGGCAGTTCTATTTGCAGTTTTTAAAGGAATCTCCACACTGTTCTCCATAGTGGCTGTAATAGTTTGCATTCCCACCAACAGTGTAAGAGGGTTCCCTTTTCTCCACACCCTCTCCAACATTTATTGCTTGTAGACTTTTGGATCGCAGCCATTCTGACTGGTGTGAAATGGTACCTCATTGTGGTCTTGATTTGCATTTCTCTGATAATGAGTGATGTTGAGCATCTTTTCACGTGTTTGTTAGCCATCTGTATGTCTTCTTTGGAGAAATGTCTATTTAGTTCTTTGGCCCATTTTTTGATTGGGTAGTTTATTTTTCTGGAATTGAGCTGCGTAAGTTGCTTGTATATTTTTGAGATTAGTTGTCTGTCAGTTGCTTCGTTTGCTATTATTTTCTCCCATTCTGAAGGCTGTCTTTTCACCTTGCTTATAGTTTCCTTTGTTGTGCAGAAGCTTTTAAGTCTAATTAGGTTCCATTTGTTTATTTTTGCTTTTATTTCCAGTATTCTGGGAGGTGGGTCATAGAGGATCCTGCTGTGATTTATGTCTGAGAGTGTTTTGCCTATGTTCTCCTCTAGGAGTTTTATAGTTTCTGGTCTTAAGTTTAGATCTTTAATCCATTTTGAGTTTATTTTTGTGTATGGTGTTAGAAAGTGTTCTAGTTTCATTCTTTTACAAGTGGTTGACCAGTTTTCCCAGCACCACTGTTTCAAGTAGATGGTAAGTCTGGTCCCTTTTGCTTAATGTTGAGTAGAAGAAATCTACACTATTTAAAAAATTATCTGCCATTTAAAAAATAACTCAATTAGAGATGAGCAACAGCTGTTTCTTCTAGAATGTTCTTGTATCCTCCCCTTTCCCAGAGCTCCCATCACTGGGTGCAGTTTTACTTTTCACCACTTTTATTCACTCAAGTTATTGGTCAGCACACGTGAATGTTTGTAAACCCTCGGCTAGAATGTAGTTAGTACTTTTTAATAGTTATTATGATCAGGAAGCTTATATATTTTGTCTTATTGATGTAGAGCCTCCTATTGCGAGGAAGGAAACCAAATATCAAAGAAATATATTATGCCAAAATCAGTTAATAAAGATCAGAACTAAGATTTAAACCTAGATCTGTCTGATCCTAAAGCCTGCAATCTTTACCATCTCTTAAAGAAGGTAGTAGTAGTTAGTAAATGTGTGTAAAGCTGAGTCCCTGGGGACTGTAGAAAGGAAAACAAACGTGGAGACACAGAGGCTCCCCCAACCTTTGCCCATCGCAACCTAAGTTAGGGCTTCAGCTGGTAAAGGATGCTTACTCAGTAGATGCTTACAGTTTAATAAACCACAGAAAGGTGTATTAAGCTGCACAGCCATAAAGCCATGTGCCATAAGTGAGCACTTGATATTCTGTTCTAAACATAGGAGAGTTTCACAGGAAACTGATGATACAAAGACTGAAAACTGTGTCCATTTGAAATATTTGTCTGCCCCCAACCCCAATTTTTTTTAAAATTTCTTTTGTGAGTAACTGAGATAGGTAAGATTGCCTGGCATCATTATGACTGTATAAAGAATATAAGTTAAATGGTCCCAAGAGAGAAGGAGATGTATATTTCTTTTGAATTATCAAGCTGCTTTTCACTTTCGCTTCTTCACGTCAATTATGATCTATTTAAAGTTTTGTAATTTTGCAATCCTTTTCATTCATGTTTTCATAGGAGCAGTATGGATTTCACGCCTCCCTCTATTACAGCATTATAATATTGTTCAAAAACTATCCATTAGCATGTCACATTCTTCCATTCGACTGCAGGTCCCTCAGGAATATACTTAAGTACAGTGCCAGGTTCATGCTAAGGGTATCAGTTTTGTTCAAATGAACTGGGAAGAAAGGTTTTCTTAACATTGCCTCTAAAAAAAATTAGAGCTTAAAATTTTTCTCAGAGTAATCATAGAATTCAGTAAACAAGTGTGGCTTTGTTAATAGGTTAGTTGATTGGTAAAATGCAAGTGTACCGGTATAATCTAACAATTTTGTTAGGAGCTAATGAGGCTTAGTGGAAAGCACGTGAACTTCAAAGTCACTTTAGTTGCCACTAATTAACTTGGACAAGTTACTTACATTCCCTTGTTTGTTCGTCTGTGGTTAGTATTTAATTTATAACACTTGCTGGGCCTATGCTACATGCCAAGGGTAGGACGTCTAAGCAAGACAGATCTGTCTTTTCTCTTCTTAGACTTTCTAGGGAAGCAGACGAGGTCTGTTTCTGTTGGGAAGAGGTGCACTCAGCATAAATACGGTATGTGTTCAAGTGGTAGAAGCTCGGGTGTCCCCTGCCTTAGCGTGGGGGAGGACAGGGAAGACTTTCTGCGAGAAGATGAGGTTGAGACTTGAGAGATGTAACCAGAGTTACCAATGAAGCAGGCAGGAGTATTTATAGAGGACACAGAGGAGAAGAAAGATTTCACAGAATGATAAGAGACAATTTCTTTCCTCACCTCACTAGCTACTGCTTAGAAAGCGATGCTGCAGCCAACTCTTCAGCATGAAACGCCACTCTGTTTCAGTACATGTTACAGTAGGGAATTCCTTACTCTGGTTATATGGCCATCTTGCATTTGAACTGTGGATTAATTTAATCTTTGGGAAAAGAGGAACAAAAACAAAATGCATGGCTATGGAGGGGAGGGATGATGCTGCCCTCATGCTAAATTGGGAAAATTATAGCCCAAAGAACATAACTCACCTAAGGTCACATAGCTCGTTAGTGACGGTGCTGGATTCCAACTCACAAGCTCTGTGTTAAGCAGGATGGAATTCCTTCAGTGCTGACAGACCTCTCTGTTTGTGGGTACCTATAAAGAAATGTGTTTAAATTTAAGCCAGTGTTTTACAAACTCGCTCAACGACTGAAAGTCTCCGTTCCCTTCTCTTGAATAAGGGCAGAGTGTGACTTCCCTCGTGGTATAGTAGGAGAATGCACAGAGTTATAAGAGAGCAAATTTCAGGTCAGACTCTGGCCGAAACAGCCCACTGCCTACATCTCAGTTTCTTGTGTTTAAAAATGAATAATCATATTGACTCACTGAGCTATTTCGGAGGTGGGAAGAATCTCCAAACCAGTTCCTGATACATTGAAGTTGCTCAGTAAATACCGCCTGTCTTCCTCTCTTCTCTCACTCTAGCTTATCTTCCCCTCTATGCCTCTTTCATTCTTCTTGTCCTGTGGCCACTTTGCTTCCTGTCTATGCCTTGTCTTATTTGATCCCCAATAGCCCTGTCCTTCTACCTGTCAGTTAAGTACTAAGTGTGATTACAGAGAAATGGATGTCATCTGAAAATGAGAGTCTTTTAAAGTAAGGTTGATACTTCCTCTATCACCTCCTTTGAAAAGGGACCTGAAATTAGAGAGGGCAGGTCTATTCCTCTTTATATGTGGAGATCCTTTTATTTCACCCATTTGGCAAAGGGCTAATCCAAAGGGCTTTCAGCACATTCTGCAGCAGTGAGCATAGCAATCCTGTTATCTCTTGGATACGGATCACGGGATCCTTAGCTGAACCCTCTGCATTTGTATGGTACTTGACCAAGCTCTGGTAGAAGGTATTGTGTTTTGAAGTATGGGTAAAATAATAAGGCTGAGAAACATATATCCTGGAAACCGAGGGTCTTGAAATAAATGGATATGAGCAAGAGGAGACCACCAATGGAGAAAATGTAAAGGAAAAGTCTTTGGGAATTATTGATGTTTTTGCCAAGCACCATTTGTCCTTGGGTAGAAATGACCTCTTTGGGATCCTCCCTGTATATACAAAATATGCTTGGAAAAGTAGAATGATTTTGTGTAGGAGCAAAGGTCTCATGAAAGGCTGACATCTACAGTGAACCATTTAGTGGTCAGCAACCAACTATATTCCTACGTGCCAACCCACCCGCAAGTTACCAGTGACTACTAGAGAAATGGTCTTGGCAAATCTCATAACAGAGGGAGGCCTTAGTTTCTGGGTTAAGAATAAAGTGGCCAAAAACACAAGAGGCAAAGACTATGATGACCAACGTTGATGGTAGACAGATACTCATTTATATACTGGCTCTGTATGCTTGGTGAGTTACTGACCAGCCTGATTATCAGTTCCCTTATCTGTCAAACTGATCTTCATGCCTGCCTGCCTGATAAGTATCTTGCAAATCCATGTAAAAATGGTCAGCAGGATGCTGGTACAATGCATCTGCCGCCCCCCCAAAAAAATTAATAAGTTTGAATTGAAAGGGAATACTTCTGGACATAAAGATGCACGCATACAGCATTATTGCCCGATAGCCACTACTGAAACATCCCTTCTAAGGGAGAGTCTTGGAGAAGGAAATGGCAACTGACTCCAGTATTCTTGCCTGCAAAATCCCATGGACGCAGGAGCCTGGTGGGCTACAGTCCATAGGATCGCAAAGAGCTGGACATGACTGAGCATGCATGCAAGGGAGAGGCTAGTGCTTCATTCATGCTGTGGCTCACGTGTGTTCTACCGTTACACGTAGCTGTAACGGGAGCGAAGTCAAAATTATTCAGGACAATTTAAGCAGGACATTTTAAATATGGACCCTTACTCAGCCTTTAGGTTTTTTTGTTTGTTTGTTTTTTACCCTTTATCTTTAAATATGTTTTGAACAAAAATTCAAGTTTGGTTGAAAACAAAATCATTATTTGAGTGAGTCAGCCCTCAGAATGCCCCTGTTGTTATTAATAAGAGTGAACGCCTACATTGTGCTAGAAAATATATTAGATGCTAACAGATGAAATATTGATTTCAACTTAGCCGAAACAACAGCCCTATGGAGTAAATGTTATTATGACTGCTTTACAGATAAAGAAATTGGAACTCAAATAAAGGTTACTAGTTTAAGAGCGTACAGTTAGGAAGAGCCAAGATGAGATGTGGGACAGGATCAGTTTCTCTCGCTCTTTATTTTCTGCAAGCCTTCCTCGTGAACTTTCTTCAGTCCTCCACTTTACAGTAGCAGCATGCCTACTTGATGGGTCATGTGTGAGCACAAGCTTGCCCTCTGTGCCAGGATATTCCAGGATAACCTCTTCAGAAAGTGTGTTAATCCCCACCCCAGGAAGAGCACCCCAGACACTCAAAGTTTAGAAAGGGACAGCCAACCCTCCAAGCGCAGCCATAGTTAATGACAGCTGCTAATTGCTGCTTATGTTTCCTTCTACAAGAAAGGAACAAGGTCAAAGATTTCAAAGATATTCAGATGATTTTCCACTGGGACAAACTCAGGACAAAGTAAACCCAGTGACCCAAGTAAAGACCATATGGAGCAATTCAAGTGCAATGCGTGGGATGGATGTCTTATAAACACTGGCTCCTGACCGAAAATGAGTGTAATGATTCTTATTTATTTATTAACTCTAACAGCATTTGCTTATAGGGTTTGTTGCAAGAGAACTAACATTTATTAGTTCCTTCATTCCTTTCACAAATATTTGTTGAGCATTTACTATTGCCAGGCAATATCCTGAAACGTGGGATAAAACAATTACCAAGCTAAACACTCTGATGGGGCTAACATTCTAGTGAAGGGAAGACAGTCCATCAAGATAAAATAGGAAAAATGATCAAGTAGTGATAACAGCTATGTAAAAATCTGAGTACAGCCATGTGAAATGAGTTTGTCGGGAGCACTTTTGGTAAGGTATTCATGAAAGGCTGGAGATGGGAATGTTTGAAAAGATGCAGCCACGTGAATATTGATAAAAAAGCCTCTCCATTGTAGCAACCATCCAACACAAAGTCCTTATGGCAGGAGGGAGCATGTGTTCAAGGAATAAGAAAAAAAAAGGCAACATGATATGTGTAGTGAGCAAAGGGATGAGTGTAAGTGAGAAGGTGCAAAACACAGTAAGGGGCTGTGAAGCAGACTTTCTCATAAGACACAGTAAGAAGTTTGTCTCTTTCTAAGTGCTTAGTGAGTCATGGATGATATCTGGGGCTGGTGATACACGGTCCATGGCATGGAAAGCCGCAGGACTGAGGGGGAGAACAGAAGTAGAGAAACGGTCTGAGGACAGAGGCCCGGATTGGTCCATCATCCAGGGACAGCAAAGCAATCTAAGCGGAAGGAGTGGAGAGATAAGAGGAACATCAGCACCTTGTGACATTAGTGAAGCCAAGAGAAGGAAATATTTCACCCTAAAGAGAAATCAGCCTGTCAGTCACTGCTGGGACGAAAAGGGACAGAAGAACTAGGAAATGGCCAACAGGGATGATTGACACCTTTGACATAAATAGTCTCTGGCGATGGTGAAAAGTGAAAATCACTCAGTCGTGTCCAGCTGTTTGCGTCCACGTGGACTGTAGCCTCCCAGGCTCCTCTGTCCATGGAATTCTCCAGACAAGAATACTTGAATGTGTTGCCTTTTCCTTCTCCAGGGGATCTTCCCCACTCAGGGATAGAACCTTGATCTCCAGCATTGCAGACAGATTCTTTATCATCTGAGCCACCAGGAAAGTCCCAGAGATGGTAAAGATGGAGTCTTTATAGGATGGAAAGCATGAGGTGATGGACAGAAGATATAGGCGTTTCTTTCAGGAAATTATCTTAGGAAAGAAAAAAGTCGGGTCATAGATGAAAGAGAATGTCGTGAAAGGAAAAATGGATTTCTAAACCAAAGAAATCATAGAGCAATTTTTACATTTCCTGTGTTGGTAGGACTTATCTGAGAGGGAGGGAAAACCATCGATTCAAAGATAAGGGGGAATCATTTCAGGAGCAAAGATGAGACAATGAGAATGGATGATGTCTATAGTGCAGTGAAGGGGCTGATAGGAAACAGTGCCTGTTCCATGTGGAGCATTTTAAAAAGAGCTAATACAGTATTGTAAAGTAAAAAAAATAAATAAAAATAAATAAGTAAATAAAAAGATTGAAGCCTCAAACCAGCCTATGAGGAGATAGTATTATCATCATTTTTTAAGTAAAGAAATTAGGGAGATTGATGAGTAAGGTCCTGGAGTATCATTCATTCTCCTATCTATGAATTCTACTTACCCACATCAGATGAGACATTGTATTTCTATTTTATATGGAAATGTTTATCATCACATGACCTTCACAGATTTCCATCTTCCCCTATACTTTTTTGTTTTGATGTCATTTTTACATCTTTTTTACTCCCTGGTCTTTCTACTGATTATTGTGGCTACACCTGATTTTACAGTCCTTAGTCTTTTAATCTTTGAGTGTGTGTGCGGTCATGTCTACTAGCTTCTTTCAGCAGTTGATCCTCAGCCTTTACTATAGATAGACACTTCTTGTTGTAGCCTTTCCTTTTCCCCTGAGGACCCTATAGCATTTCTTTTAAAATCAGTTTAGTAGTGATGAACTCTTTCAGTTTTTGCTTCTCTGAGGAGTTCTTTATCTCACCTTCAATTTTAAATGATAATCTTGCTGCGTATAGTGTTCTAGGTTGCAGTTCCCCCACCCCCCACCCCTTTCAATACTTTAATATATCATACCACTCTCTTATGGCCTGCAGATTTTCCGCCAAAAAGTCAATTGTTAGCCATAGAGGAAGTTTCCTTGTATATGACTTTGTTTCTCTCTTGCTGCCATACGAATTCTCCTTATTTTTAAATTTTTCCATTTAACTATGATATGTCTTGGTGTACATCTGCTTGGTATCGCCTTATATGGACCATCTGTGCTTCTTGTACTTGGGTATCTAATTCCTTCTTCAGGCTTGGGAAGTTTTCAGCCATAATCTCGTTAATATATTTTCAGCCCCCTGCTTTCTCTCTTCTCCTCCTAGGATCCCTGTAATATGAATGTGGGTATTCTCAATGCGTAGTCTTCTCTTGTGTTGTTGGAAGAGAGTGTTTGCTATGACCAGTGCATTCTCTTGGCAGAACTCTATTAGCCTTTCCCCTGCTTCATTCTATACTCCAAGGCCAAAAGGCAATATCAAAGAATGCTCAAACTACTGCATAATTGCACTCATCTCACACTCTAGGAAAGTAATGCTCAAAATTCTCCAAACCAGGCTTCAGCAATATGTGAACCGTGAACTTCTAGATGTTGAAGCTGGTTTTAGAAAAGGCAGAGGAACCAGAGAACAAATTGCCAACATCCGCTGGATCATCAAAAAAACAAGAGAGCTTCAGTAAAACATCTCTTTCTGCTTTATTGACTATGCCAAAGCCCTTGTGTGGATCACAATAAACTATGGAAAATTCTGAAAGAGATGGGAATATTAGACCACCTGACCTGCCTCTTGAGGAACCTGTATGCAGGTCAGGAAGCAACAGTTAGAACTGGACATGGAACAACAGACTGGTTCCAAATAGGAAAAGAAGTATATCAAGGCTGTATATTGTCACAATGCTTATTTAACTTATATGCAGAGTACATCATGAGAAACGCTGGGCTGGAGGAAGCACAAGCTGGAATCAAGATTGCCAGGAGAAATATCAATAACCTCAGATATGTAGATGACACCACTATTACGGCAGAAAGTAAAGAACTAAAGAGACTCTTGATGAAAGTGAAAGAGGAGAGGGAAAAAGTTGGCTTAAAGCTCAACATTCAGAAAACTAAGATCATGGCATCTGGTCCCATTACTTCATGGCAAATAGATGGGGAAACAGTGACTGACTTTATTTTGGGGGGCTCCAAAATCACTGCAGATGGTGATTGCAGCCATGAAATGAAAAGATGCTTGCTCCTTGGAAGAAAAGTTATGACCAAACTGGACAGCGTATTGAAAAGCAGAGATATTACTTTGTCAACAAAGTTCTGTCTAGTCAAGACTATGGTTTTCCAGTGGTCATGTATGGATATGAGAGTTGGACTATAAAGAAAGCTGAGCACCGAAGAATTGATGCTTTTGAAGTGTGGTATTGGAGAAGACTCTTGAGAGTCCCTTGGATTGCAAGGAGATCCAACCAGTCCATCCTAAAGGAGATCAGTCCTGGGTGTTCACTGGAAGGACTGATGTTGGTGCTGAAACTCCAATACCTTGGCCACCTGATGCGAAGAGCTGACTCATTTGAAAAGACCTTGATGCTGGGAACGATTGAGGAGGAGAAGGGGACAATAGAGATGATATGGCTGGATGGCATCACCGACTGAATGGACATGGGTTTGGGTGAACTCCGGGAGTTGGTGATGGACAGGGAGGCCTGCCGTGCTGCAATTCATAGGGTCGCAAAGAGTCGGACAAGACTGAGCAACAAAAATGAATTGAACAACAGTCCTATGAGCCCTACAGGAAAATGCTAATGTTTCCATGTTATGAATCAGAGGATAGATGCTGAGGAGGTCCCACATAACTAGGACACAACTTTCCAACATTCAGGCTGGAGCCATTTTCAAACAAGGAAGCATTTCACGAAAGCTCAGAAAAGTCATTAGAAAACTTCTGTTGGGGAAAGCTGGGAATCCAAAGAGTCAGAGTGCAAATGTGTGTTACCCCATTGCATGAAGTAGAAATGTTGGGTCCCTTAGGACTTGACATTATATGATGCATCTGCAGGAGAAAAAAACAGAAGTTAAACAAAGGTCATCATTCATGACAGTAGGGAAAAAAGCCCACTGAAATTAACACAATTGTGCAATCCCCGGCAAGAAAAATTTGAGCTGTCTTGTACCACTTCTAAGTCCATAAATCTATATCACCTCCATTAATGCTTCACAAACTCAAAGGCAAAGACAGAAACCTAAGGAGCACAGAAAGATTTTTACAGCAGAATCAATTAGGTATGTGTTGTGCTTTTAAAATGCACCACTTCATATTAAGGCCCTTACGGGGTGAATAACAAACTCATAAAATGGTAATAAGTGTAGCTTTGGCATCACCTTTTACCATGTGGAATTGTCATGGGACCAAAGGTAGAAAAATGCCCTTTAGAGAGTGCTGGGCATTGGGAAGGCTTGAGTAAACTGGAGACAAACACTTAGATGTCCGTCTCCTCCGCCTTGGTCACCTAGGACTTGGTAGAATGTAGGCTCTGGCATGGTGTTTTGGAATCCTCTACTGTTCCTAAATAAACAGAGGAAATTGCTCAGGATGGGAGCAATGGGCTAGAAGTCAAAGTATTTGAGCCATTGTGCTTTTTTGCCACCAGCTTACTGGGTAACTTTCAGGAATTGGATTCTCTGAACCTCAGGATCCATGTCTTAAAAAATTTTTTTTGGAAACAGTTTATTTCCTTATATCAGTCCCATGACATTTTTATTCCTATTTGACAGATGTCAAAGTCATACTGTTTAGCCAAGATCACATAACCAGTATCTAGACTCACCTGCTCCATTGTGCTGCCTGGTAAGGGAGTTCTGAGTTCCCCTTGGAGGCTCATGTTCTATGATTCTGTGAGCCACCAAATTACTAAGCAAGGCTAAATCAACATCTTCAGTTGGAAGGAGTCTTGTGAATAGCTTTTGTGAAAATAATATCCACTTTACTAACTTTAATAATAAATGTGCAGTCATTTTTTTTAAGTTTATAAGCATCTTGTTTGACTCTTAAATGGAGATTTAATCTCAGTACTAATTCCCAAAATTCAAATTATGACTTTAAAACATTATCTGTCTGGCCCAGTGTTACTTGGGGTGGTAATATAAAACAAATTTCATAATATGGTAAAATGAAAACTATATTTTATCTGTTTTAAAAGCATACAAAGATATTGTCTTCTTAGAGTGTTCTTTTCCTTAGACTACAAGAAGTAGCATCTAAGTGTGGATAAACCGATAGCCACCAAGGGACATAAACACATTTTCTCAGGAATAGCTGTCTCTCTTCAACTCAGAAAACCATAATGCTATCAGGGGCTTCTTTGTTTGGTAAATATCTCTGTGCTCTGGAATACTTAGCTCAGATAGGTATGCTCTATGGAGCCCTCCCCGCTCTGAGAGTCACCTGACCCCTCCTTTCATCAGCCCTTCATATCTAGCACAGGTCACATAGTGTCTGTAAAGGCTATTGAGGAGCATGGACGCTGGAGTCTGATAGCCTGTACTGGAAACTAGCTGGATATTAGCACCAGGATCTTTGCCCAGTGACTTGATCATTCTGTGCTTCCCTTTCCTTTATCTGCCTTGGTGTTGCTGTTCAGTCGTCAATCGTGTCTGACTCTTCACGATTGCATGGACTGCAGCACACCAGGCTTCCCTGTCCCCACCCACCCCACCCCACCACCATCTCCTGGAGCTTGCCCCAGTCCATGCCCACTGCATTGGTGATGCCATGTAGCCATTTCATCCTCTGCCACCCTCTTCTTCTGCCTTCAGCCTTTCCCAGCATCAGGGGCTTTTCCATGAGTCGGCTGTTTGCATCAGGTGGCTGAAGTGTTAGAGCTTCAGGTTCAGCATCAGTCTTCCAATGAGTATTTAGGGTTGATTTCCCTTAATATTGACCAGTTTGACCTCCTTGCTGTCAAAGAGACTCTCAAGAGTCTTTCCCAGTACCACAGTGCAAAAACATCAATTCTTTAGCACTCTGCCTTCTTTACGGTGCAGCTCTCACAACCATATGTGACTACTGGAAAGACCATAGCCTTGACTGTATGGACCTTTGTGGGCAAAGTGACGTCATTGCTTTTTAACACACGGTTTAGGTTTTGCATAGTTTTCCTGCCAAGAAGCAAGGCATGTCACGACACGCTAAGGCACACCACAGCAAGGCAATGATCCATGAAGGGTCATTTGCCTTGCATCTAGGAAAATAATAGCACCTAATTTTCATAGTTGTTGGGATTAAATGAGTTAATCCAGGTACTTGGAATAGTCTTTGGTACAGAGTAAGCAATGTAGCCTGCCAGGCTCCTCTGTCCTTGGAATTCTCCAGGCAGGAATACTGGAGTGGGTTGCCATTCCCATCTGCAGGGGAGCTTCTGATCCAGGGATCAAACCCTGCTCTCCTGCGTTGCAGGCAGATTCTTTACCATCTGAGCCACTGGGGAAGCCCACATGGAGTACATACTTAGATGCCGGTTATTACTATGGAAAGAGCGTGGGCACTGGAGTCCAACAGAATCGGATTTTAAACCCAGCTCTGCCTTTATTCGCTGTGTGGCCCCAGGTAAATCACCTTCCTGCTCTGAACCCTAGTTTGTGCATCTGTAAACTGGAGCTTATTTTACTTATCTTGAGGGTAGTTGTAAGGTTTGTGGGGAGTGTAAAGAAACTACCTACTGCCTGGAAAAGGGTAGACATGCGGTGGCCATGATGATGGCAACATGGGTGGCCATGGTGATGAGAGGTGGGCTTGGGGATCCTGGACCTGTTTTCCTTGGGAGTGGTGGTGAGGCTGGTGACGAGCATGACGTGCTACACAGCTGTCCTCCAGGTTAGGCTCTGAACTCATTCTGGGTGGCGAGTCTTGTCTTGGTGTCCTCTGTGGTCATGAAAAATAGGCCAATTGAGGAGATGCTAGAAGGAGCTAGGCTTAGACTGGACTGGCGTATCAGCAGGCCAGACTCTACCTCTGGATGCCCTAAAGGAGTGGCTTTTTGTACTCTGTGGTATCCACGGGGAATTTTAAACCTGGATTGGATGCCTATCTTCACCAAAAAGCAAGAGTATTTAATCTGATAGGTATTGTCCAAGATTAATTGTATGAGCATTGACAGGAGAACTGCCCAGGAATCATATCAAAGTAAGTCTCCATGCAATGATAAGAATGCAGGGACAGGATTTAAGGTAGTTTAAGAAGAGACTGCTGTATCTTTCCTTCTCAAGGGGCTGTATCCGTTAATGCTCAAAGTAATCCAAGTGAAATACTTTGATCAAGATCTGTACATAGAAACCTCTCAAAGTACTGGTCAATAGTGTTACTACTATTAACTATTGCTATCATGATCAGGCCCAGACAGCTAAGCTGGATATTAGAGCCAGACCCCAGCTCCACTTTCGTCAAGGACCTGGCAATAAAGCACAATTCAGTGTTGAAGGGCTCAAAAGTAGTGACAGCAATAGCGGCAAACAGGATATTAAAGCGGAAACTCCACGAGCCCAGGTCATCTGAAGATGACTGAAGTCTGAGAGGCTATGAAAGCGCCCATGTCTAGCTCTCCCTTCTCATCCTGCATTCATGGGACCACACAATAACTCAGCCAAGTCCAGCTCTCTCTCCACTGACGTGAGCCTTCCTAATATTCTCTCTGCCCTGATCAGGCCTGGCTGCTCCTTGGGGTCTAAAATTAAACAGGGCTGGGAAAGACTAGGCAATGTCACAACTCTGCCACAGGAAAAAAAAAAAAAAAAAACAGAGGCCGTGGCCCAATTCTGGCAAGCCTAGAGGCATGCCAACGGCTAAGCTAAATGGGAAGACACAAAATTATACTTCTAAATCAAAGCATTTCCCTTTTTAGCAAGGAAGGCAAAATTCCTGGCTGCTCCTGAAGTTTCTTTTTTGTCAGAGGTAACAGTCTGAAAAATGATGGTAACAGATTATGAGCATGCATGCCCCAGTATTTATTCCAAATACATGAGCAGAAATATGATGTGGTCCATGAATCTTTCGTGTAAAATGCTCTCAAGGTATCAGCCATAAAAGTGGGCGTGTGTTTACATATGTATACAAAATATTTGAACAGAAGGCAACACTAGTGCTTAAAAATCTTAATATTAGCCACAGTGGACCTTTTTAAAATGGAAAATTAACTTCCCAAAGAAAAACAAAAGCAGAACTCGACATTATGCATGTTTTTAGAATTTGACTTTTAGAAGAATTATTGTGTGTGTGTGAGTTGCTCAGTTGAGTCCAACCCATGTCTCCTGCACTGCAGACAGATTCTTTACTGTCTGAGCCACCAGGGAAGCCCAGAAGAATTATTATTTCAGTTTTAATTATTCTCCCCAACCTCTGTCTCAAGCCTCCATCTACAAAACAGCGTCATCTGGCCTTAGATGTTTCCCCCTTCCCATACATAACTGATACTTTAGTGTCTAGGCTGGGGTCAGCAAATTATTGTCTGTTTTTCTTTGTGCATAAAGTTTTATTGGAACAAAGCCAGTGACAAAGCCAATAACAAAGTCAATTGCTTATATATCTGTGGCTGCTTTTGTGCTATGATGGCGAAGTTGAGTAGAGACAGGGGTTCTACGGCCTGCAAAGCGTAAAACTTCTAATCTCTGACTCTTTATAGACAAATGTTTGAATCCTTACTCCCTACCAATAGTTCTTAATGTTAACTGCATATTCAAATCATGTGGAGAGCTTTTTAAAAATCCCAGTGTTACCCTAAATCCATTAAGTCAGTATCTCTGAAGGTGGAACCCCACTATTGTTTAAGTCTATTGAGTTACTCCATTGTGCACCCACGATTGAGCACCCCTGCCCTGGAAAGTCCTGTATAATGTCAGAGCCTGGAGTATAAGTCCAGGAACAACATTTTTAGTTTCCTATCTATCAAACGGGATTTAGAAGCCCTGCCTCATAAGGTTGCTGTAGATGCTCAGCCCATTACCTTCAATTCCTTAAAAAAAAAGTCAGATTCCTATCTTTCTTCTAATAAATCTTATAATTTAAATTCTCACTGTAATGGAGGATAAAGCTGCCAATAAGTGTTGATACGCTTTAGCAATGTTTTTTTCACACCTCCTATAGGATCTTTCTCTTAAGGGAAGTTTTTCTTAATGCTCTGATCAGAGCTTTCTGTAGGTAGTCTCCATAATAGCGCTGACTAAGTTGAAGGAGGAGACACAGATGGAGACTGAAGGAGTGCCTCCAGGTAGCAGAAGGGAATGAATATTCAAAAAGACCATTAGATATGTAAATCAGAAGATTCTTATATAACATTAAATGTGATTCTCATTTATAAAGATTTCCTTACCAGCTATGTTTTTATCTTTAGATTATGGACCAACTAAACCAATGGGTCTCCAGAATGAGAGATGGATGACCACCATCCAGAATCATAACTCACACACACACACCACACACTCCCTCACTCTATGGAAATGAGAAGCAATGGACTGTGGTTCCACTTCTGTTATTTTCCGCTACTCTGAACCCAAGCTTATCAGCAAAGCATGTCTCTGAATTGAAGGTTCTCATATGTTTTTTATTTTTATTCAGTTTGAATATTTGAAGTTGGATCGCTCAAAGTCTGAGAGCCAAACTTGATGAGTCTTTGATGTTAATTGACTTCTAGTAACCTGGTCTGTATGATCCCTGGAGAAATGCCTTCTGACCTCCAACCACATCCCCATGCACGCAAACACTGGGGTTTTGGGTTATGCACAACTGAATAGCACTCCAGGAAACACTTCATTTTTTCACTTGGTAAGTATATGAGCCTCTTAGATGAATATTGTTGTCGGCACTGGGGACTCTAGAATAAAAAAGATGAGACACCTGCCCTCATGGAACTTAAAATTGTGTGGTGGATCTGAGAAGCCAATCACAAATAAAGCTCACGTTTTTCACATTATTTTTTCTTTATAGTGATTCATTCCTATTACTCTCTAAATTTCATAGATGAGGAAATGAAATTTTAAAGTGGTATTAGAGCTTGCTTAAGATCTAAGAGTCAGGACTAAGCTTTTTCCTTCAGTTTTTCATATATATAATCCCCTGCTGCTGCTAAATCGCTTCAGTGGTGTCCAACTCTGTGCGACCCCATAGACAGCAGCCCACCAGGCTCCCCCGGCCCTGGGATTCTCCAGGCAAGAACACTGGAGTGGGTTGCCATTTCCTCCTCCAATGCATGAAAGTGAAAAGTGAAAGTGAAGTCGCTCAGTAGTGTTCCACCCTCAGCAACCCTATGGACTGCAGCCTACCAGGCTCCTCCGTCCATGGGATTTTCCAACCAAGAGTACTGGAGTGGGTTGCCATTGCCTTCTCTGATATAATCCCCTAGACCTATTAATTCTCCTTATCAACAAATATACCTGCCTTCATCCTGGTAATCTTTAACGGACTAAAAGCATTATATTACTTGTATATGCATGCATGCTAATTCGCTTCAGCCCTGTCAGATTCTCTGTGACCCTATAGACTTTATCCTTCCCTTTATCCTGGAGGGATAAAGTCTATGGGATTCTCTGGGCAAGAATACTAGAGTGGATTGCCATGCCCTCCTCCAGGGGATCTTCTGGATCCAGGGACTGAACCTGTGTCTCTTAAGTCTCCTGCATTGGCAGGTGGGTTTTTTAACACTAGCACCATCTAGGAAGTCCCACACTTATACACAGAAGCACATTTCCCAAGATGTTCAAGTCTTTTTTCTCCAGGTTGCCTCTAATGTTTAGTAGTAAACACAGTACCAGAGAAAGGGAATGGGGACAGATATAGATTGATGAGAAATGGGGATTGGAGCAAAAGCAAAAACCTAACAATCTAATGTCCCATCTCCGGCCTTTCCCCAACCTCTCATGCTTCAACTGTAATGCATTGTATAAGTGGCAGATTATATTTTCTAAATACCTGCTCTTCTAAAACCTTGCCAATATTCCATGAAGAAAGAGAGTCCTTCCCCTTTTACGTGGATGGGCCTTTCTGATTTTCCTGTTGGCTTTGGCTGAAGCAACGCTACATGAATCTCTCTTGGGATGCTTATCCTTGGAAGCCAGTTGGTCTCTGTGAAGAAGCTTAGGCTCTCTCTGCTTTGGCTCCACCCTCCTGATCCAGCTAATACCCATTCATCCTTCTATGGCACTTCATTTGGGAAGCCCTACCAGGTTTTCCAAGGTCTTCTCCTCTGGGAATCTCTTAAAATAATGACTGTGGGATGTACGGGCCTGTGTTTAATTGTCTGTTGCCCTGACTAGACTGAGAACATCTTGCAAGTTCGGACTATATCTTGATTGTATCTCCTGCAGCTAGCACCATAACTGGCACCAGGTTTGCACTGGATAAATACCTGCTGAGCTAAGGAATTGTGTGAGTAGAGAAGCGGGCACTGCCCAGTAGCAGGCCATGTGAAGAACTGTGGATGTCAGTTTCTGCTAAGCTTAGTATTTAATTAGAAGTGCAGCAGTGTCACCAAAGATTAAGACAGCCTTGGGCTTCATTAATAGAAGTTTGGTATAAATAATAAGGCAGGTTATCTTGTTCCATGAGATCTGAATGCTTCTAGAATATTGTTTTGAACATTGTATTTGAATATGTTATTTATATCATTATTAGTAACAGACAAAATGTTACCTTGAACAGTAGTTTAAAAAAGGAAGGCATATTTTGCCTGGAGAAGAAAAAACTCAAGGGGGACCTGCCCACATCATTAAATCACTGGATAGTTGTCCTGGGAGGAAGGGGCAAGTGTGTACTATTAGTTTAATATGTAATGTCAACTTCAGGTGGCTTTCCTGTAGGAACCCTCTAGCAAGAAAGGCATGTTTACCTCCATCAGGAATGTGTGATTTAAAAGAGGAACAGTCACATTTTCAGTGAAACGCAGGAAAACCATCAGATTTCAAAAATGCTTTTGTACATGTTGGAAATGGTAGAGAGTTGTTTATTTTTCAGATTAATTAAGGCTTATTTTGTAAATGAATGACACTGCAGAGGCAGGAAATTGGCCCTATGATCTAGGGGTGTGTTTGATTTCTGTCCTGAAGGAATGAACATTAAAAAAAAAAAAAAACGCCAGGGACCTCAGGAACTTTCACGACCTGAGTTTTACCTGTTCTTGAACATCAGCGCCTTTGGCAGAGTTCTATCTTACTGCTAAGTGTGAATGCTCAGTGTATTAAATCATCATCTACAATCCCTCATTACTTTCCAAGTAATGTGGCTGCTTATTCAAAAGCAATTAGACTCACTGTGTAGAGAGATTACCATTAAACCTGCATTTTCCGTGAGCTTGGCATTGATACAACTCTCATTACTAGCGACTTTGAGATCTTTCAAACTAAAAGAAAGATTGAAGGAAGTGAAGTTTATTGGTGCCTGCTCTGGGTCAGGCACTGAAATTGGTATTTAATAATCCGCATGGCACAAACTCTTGAGATTTCGGCTATTACTGTCTCCAGTTTTCAGTTGAGAGCATGGGACAGAGGTAAAGTCATGCCCCTGGAAAGCAAAACTGGCGAGGTCTGCAACTGCAGGAGGAGGTAGAGGGAGTCTAGTTTACCTGACTCCCATAGCCTGTTTCCTTCCTACACTACATGGTCCTCTCCTTTCAGCTGATGCTTATTGACCATATACTACACTGCGCTTTAGTGAACACAGACTATATGCTGAAGGAGATAAGGAGAGGAGAAAAGGCATGCGCATGAATAATGTGATCCAAGACAGGAAGTCATAGGAACAAAAAGAATGACTGAAAACCATAATGTCATTCAAGGAAAGGAAAACTTGCTTCCATCCTTGCAAGATTTCCTAAAGGAAAATCAAGGGAAGTTAAGGGTTTGATGAACAAAAATGTGACTGGTGAGAAGAACCTCAGCAACCCAAAATGATATCACTTGGAATCTCTGATGTTTGCTTCCTCTTCCAGAGCATATATTAACTTCATTATTTGACCTGCCTCTCTGGCCTACTAAGGAAGGAAGGCTCAGAATGGAAACCTGAAAGGGAAACTTAAAGACTGACTTTTCTTGTCTCTTGCCATAGACATAGACCTGAAGCAGATCTTTTCAGCCATTTTAAAAATATATTATGCATTGTTAAAGATATATTGGATTGGTCAAACAGTTCACTCCAGTTTTCCATAGCCTCTGTTGGAAAAATCTGAATGAACATTATGGTCCATGCAATCAACAATTATATAATGAATAATAAACCAAAGACCACTCCCTTTAGAAATAAAATGGTATCCATATGTTTGCTGTCGACGCCTGTGTCTCTATCTCTGCCTTACAAAAAAGAATATCTATACCGTTTTTCTAGATTCCACATATATGTGATAATAGCTGATACTTGTTTTTCCCTTCCTGATTTACTTCATTCTCTGACCCTCTCTTGTATGGATAACCAAGGGGAAAAGAGGAGTGGGAGGAAGTGGGAGATTGGGATGCACATATGTACATTATTGATGCTGCGTATAAAGTAGATGACTAATGAGAGCCTTCTGTATATAGCACAGGGAACTCTACTTAACGCACGGCCACAACCTGAGTAGGAAGGAAACTCGAAAGGAAGGGGATGTGTGTATAT
Organism: Ovis aries; assembly: GCF_016772045.2. NCBI lineage: Eukaryota > Metazoa > Chordata > Mammalia > Artiodactyla > Bovidae > Ovis > Ovis aries. The sequence goes on from NC_056074.1 coordinate 13,658,257, forward strand.
GCATGGCTGACTCATTCTGCTGCGCAGTAGAAGCTAACCCAACATTGCAAAGCAACTATGTTGGTGTTCTGTTGCACAGCCGTGTCTGACCCTTTGTGACCCCAAGGTCTGCAGCACGCCAGGCCTCACTTGTCTCTCACCACCTCCCAGAGTTCGCCCAAGATCATGTTCATTGCATCGGTGATGGCGTCCGGCCATCTCATCCTCTGACGCCCTGTTTCCCTTCTGCCCTCTATCTTTCCCAGCATCACGGATTTTTCAACAAGTCATCTATTCGCATCAGATGACCGAATACTAGAGCTTCAGCTTCAGTATCAGTCCTTCCAGTGAATATTCAGGGTTGATCTCCCTTAAGATTGACTGGTTTGATCCTTGCTGTCCAAGGGAGTTTCAGGAGTCCTCTCCAGCACCACAGTTCAAAAGCATCAATTATTTGGCGTCCTACCCTAAAAATAAATAATAATTTTTTAAAAAAGAAAAATAAAATATTACCAGTGTTGTTGAAACTTTCTCAGCCATTTCCTGGTGATATTACCTACCCTCTCCTTTAAAGCAAAACACTATCCTGTATTTGGTGTTGGTAATACACATTCATATTTGAATAGGATTACAGCACATGTGTGTATATGTAGGTATTTTATGTATTTGTTATTATAGTTAGTGGGAAATGGTACATTTTGCATTAAAATTATTTTGTGGTTGTATATATAAATAAATTTGTTTTTGTAGATATTGATCGTATATCCAGAAACATTCTTCCTCTAATAATTTATAGATGTGCTTGTGTTTTCCCTAAAAATTATGTAGAGCTTCACTGCATAACATTCTATCACAGCTTATTTTTCTATCAATAATCATAAAAAATCATTGGCCTTAATAAATTTTACTTTTACACGGAAGTTTTTTTTCTTTCACGTGTACATATAAACACTGTACATGAATATATACATATATAATTAAACTGAGACATGCGTATGGTTTAAGCTATCATTTGAGTGTATGTACACTACATATTAACTATCCTCCATCATATTGTTTTTTCACATCATATTTTATATATTTTACTTTTTTATATCACTTAACTAATTATTTTAGGTACAAATAATTTTACCTTTTTAATTTTGTCTTTTCAACTTTATAACTGACTTTACAGGTGGAGTTCACCTTTACCAGTGGGATTTTTCTTTCATAATTTTCTTGTTTCTATTTATGACCTTTTCTTTTTCATCTAAAGAAGTCCCTTTAACATTTCTTGTAAGTGAAAGTGAAGTCTCTCAGTCCTGTCTGACTCTTTGTGACCCCATGGACTGTAGCCTATCAGGGTCCTCTGTCCATGGGATTCTCCAGGCAAGAGTACTGGAGTGGGTTGCCATTTCCTTCTCCAGGGGATCGTCCCAACCCAGGGATCAAACCCAGGTCTCCCTCATTGCGGGCGGACGCTTTACCATCTGAGCCACCAGGGAAGCCCCATAACATTTCTTGTAAGACCAGTTTAATTGTGATGAACTCTTTTTGTGTTTGTTTGTCTGGAAAGTTCCTTATCTCTCCTTCAATTCTGAATGATAACCTTGCTGGCTAGAGTATTCTTGGTATAGGTTTTTTTCCTTTCGATCCTTTTAAGGTATCATGCCATCTCTTTGGGCCTGGAAAATTTCTACTGAAAAGTCAGCTGATAGTCTTATGTGGGTTCCCTTGTACATAGCTAGTTGTTTTTCTCTTGCCAGTTTTAAGATCTCTCTTTGTCTTTAACTTTTGGTACTTGAATTGTAATGTGTCTTGATGTGGGTCTCTTTAGCTTCATCTTATTTGGGACTCTGTACTTCCTGGACTTGGATGTATGTTTCCTTTGCAATTTAGAGAAATTTCCACCATTCCTGTCCCTTTTTCTTTTTCTTTTTGCAGACACATAATAATGAAGATGTTAGTACACTTGATTTTTTTCCCCAGAGAGCCCTTAAACGCTCCTCATTTTTATAAATTCTTTTTTTCTTTCTGTTGTTCTTATTGATGATTGTCTTCCAGGTGACTTCTGTGTTATCACCTAACCTGCTGTTGATTTCCTCTAATGCATTTTTCATTTCAGTTATTGTATTCTTCAACAATGATAGGTTCTTTTATATTTCCTAATCCTTTGTTGAAGCTCTCACTGTGTTCCTTTATTCTTTTGAGTTCATTGAGCATTTTTATGACCTTTGGTTTCAGCTCTTTGTCGGTATAATGACTATCTCTGCCTTATTCGTGTTTTTTTTCTTTTTTTTTCCGTTTTTTTTCCCCCCCTGGTCCTTCTATTTTCTCATTTTGTTTGACTTTCTGTCTCTATCAATTTTGTGAAATAGTTAATCTGTCCCAATCTAGAATGCATGTACTTGTACAGGAACATCCCTATGCAGACTGTGTGTGCCCAGTGACTTTGGTGGGAGGGTTGGAGCTGAAGCAAGCATAAGCTGGGGCTTTTCCAGGGGTATGCTTAGGGTCAGCTGGAGTTGGAGCCCAGCAGAGGCTGGGGCTTCTCCCAAAGCATGCTAGGAGGTGCGCCCTTGGAAAAGGGGCTGGGGCTGGAGGCAGTAGAGCCAGAGCTTGGCGTAGGCCAGGACTTCTCCAGAGGCATGCCAGGGGCCACCACCTTGACAAGGGGTTTGGAATCGGAACTGAGTGCAGGCTGAGGGGAGCAGGTGAGGGCACTCTTGACAAGCCATCTACAGGGCCAAGTGCTTGTAAATCTACTCTCTGTGCTGGGACTCAGAACAAGTAAGTCTGTGCACACTCACTATAAGAGCACAGTCTCAGTTTTCTACAGCCTTCCAACTCCACTAGATGTCAGCCCTGCTGGTTTTCAAAACCAGCTACGAGGGCCCATCTTCCCAGTGCTCGTCCCAAGGGCTAGGGTGCCCAGTGTGGGCTTGAAGCGGCCCCGCAGGGCCGCCTCCGAGTCTGTGTTTTCCCCTTCCTCTTTTGCATCACCTGTCAGGGATGTGGGTCCCATCTAGGACTGCTTCTCTTACCTTCTGACCAATCTCAGTGTGGTTTTTTTTTTTTTTTCCCTCCTTTATCTCCTTAGTTGTAAAAAAGCTGTTCTAGTCTTCAGATCAGAGAGAGTTGTTCCGAATGCTATTGTAGTTTTGGTGTGCCTGTGGGAAGAGGTGAGCTCAGAATCTTCCTGCTCTGGCCTGTTGATCCTAATTTCAGGAATACGATCACTTTTTTATGTATTGAGCATAGATTTAGAATCCTTACCTTCTTATTCTAATGGTTTGTCTGCAGATTCTGACACTCTTCTCTGTGATTTTAAAGAGAATATGCCCAGTGTTTGACTGTTTAGTATGATGTTTGTATATTTCACATTGACATTTTTTATCAGGTTAAGAATGTTTTATATTCCTCATTTCCTAAATTAACTCATAGCTAATGCATTGAGTTTTCTTCTGTTTCAAAGAAATGAGTAATGTTAATGTATCTTCTCATATGAAAAAAGCCTCTCTTACTGGGATAACCACAGCTTTCTCATGGTGTCTCATCTGTTTATTAGCATTGCTGTACTCATTTTGTTAATAATGTATTTAAGAATTTTGATTTTGTTTTGCTTGCATTTGTTACAGGAGTATGATCTCTAATTTTCTTTTTCTTATTGAATTATTTATGGAGATACCAGCCATATTAAATAAATTGAGGAATGTTCCCTCTTACTATGCTATGAAATAGTCTGTATAATGTTTGAATCATTTGCAAACATTTGAGTTTAGTAAACTCACCTGTAAAAATTATCTTTGTGAGTAGATACTAAACTATTGATCATATGTATTTAATGATAAAAGGCCTGTTGAGGTTTCCTTAATGTATCTGGACAAAAATTTCCATTTCCTTAATCTTGAAATTTTTTATAATATTCTGTCTTATTTATCTCTGCCCTATCTTTATATTCCATTTTTAAATTCTGTATATTATCTGTGTCTTCCTTCTTTTTTCATGATAAACCTTTATGAAATTTTTCTATTTTATTATTCTAGTAACATTTTGACTTTGTTGACCCTTGTTTTCTTTCTGTTTAATTAATTTTGGTCTTTATTATTATTTGTATTTTGCTTTTTATTTTAAAAAAATTAAATTTAATTAAAGTTAAATGTGTTTAACTCCTGACTTTGCAGCTTTTCTTCTAATTTAAAAAACAAAGTTTTGATTTTTTTTTTTTCAAAATGACACTTCCACTGTGTCTTGGAAGTTCTGATGCATGTGATTTTCAATATTAATTACAGAAATTTCAAATTTTCTCCAATTTTGTTTTGATTCAATTTTATTATCTTCAAATGGTTTAAGTAATATTTTAAAGCATAATTTCTGATTTAATTTTAATATTTTCAGAATATATGGGTCGTATGATAACCTCTTCTTGAAAATAATTAAGATGCATTATGGCCTAATAAATGGTCATTTTTAAAAAAATAATCTATGAGAAAAGTATGTTTTGCCATTCTTTGGACTATAATCATAAATCTTCTATAATCTTACTGAGGTTTGTATGAATTATATATCAGTTAATGAGAGTATGTGTGCATGCTAAGTCACTTCAGTCGTGTCTGACTCTCTGTGACCCTATGGACTATAGTCTGCCAGGCTCCTCTTTCTATTATATTCTCCAGGCAAGAATACAGGAGTGGGTTGTCATTTCCTTCTCCAGGGAATCTTCCTGACCCAGAGACCAATTCATATCTTTTAAATCTCCTGTTTGGCAGACAGGTTCTTTATCACTAGTGCTACCTGGGAAGCCCAATTAATGAGAGACATTTTGTAAAATCTGACACCTTGTTTGTAGATCTATCAATTTGTTGATGCGTTTCAATTAATATTAGGTTTATGTATGCTTTATTTAACATAAGGCCACAGCATTGGCCATTTCAAATCACTGTCTTCCTATTGATTTAATTTTTTTAGTTTTGTCATGATCTTCATCCTTAATTCTTTCTAGTTAAAGTCTATTTTGTCATGTCTGTAATTAATGTTATGCTACATCATTCTTTGGTTTAGTGTTTACCTGATAAATCTGTTTCCACCTTTTACTTGGATGAAAGTTCTATCTTGATAATTTGCTATTTTTTCCATTGAGAACAATGTGATTTATGCATTTACTTATTTAATTTTGAGATATAATTGGCATACAGCACTGTATAAATTGAAGGTTACAACATGTCGATTTTTCACATTTATATACTGCAATATCATTACCCCTGTGGCATTATCCAACATCTTTATCGTGTCATTTAATTATCATTTCATTCCTATGGTGAAAAAAATTGAGGTCTTGTTGCTCTGTAACTTTGAAGTTTATAATACAATATTGTTGACTGTAACCACTATGTTTTGCATTCGATCTCCAGATTTATCTTTAGTTGCAAGCTTGTCCTCTTAAACACATCTCTTCAATTCTCCCAGCTCTTCTCCTAGCACTGATATTTATGTCTCTTTCTACAAGTTTGGCTTTTTTAGATTCCACATGATATCATATGGTGTATGTTCCGTAAATCAGTTAGGTTTTTTTTTTCACTCTTTTTGTTCTTTTTCCTTTGTTCTCCCCTGACTGGGTTATTTCAAAGTTTCTATCTCTAGCTACTTGAGTCTGTCTTCTGTTTGATCTGTTCTGCTATAGATGCTCTCTATTGCATCTTTCCTTTTATTCCCTAATTTCTTCGGGTCCAGAATGTGATTTTTTAATTTTTATCTCTTAATTTTTAATTTTGTTCATGAATCATTTCCCTGATTTTGTTGAGTTGTGTTTCTCTGTTCTCTCTAGCTCTTTAATTTCTTCAAAACAGTGATTATGAATTCATTATCTGCTAAGTCACAAAACTATATGCCACTGAGCTTGATTATTAGAGAATTATTATGTTTTTGGTGACATAGTTCCTTGTTGTTTCACATTTGAAGTAAGCAGACACCTCCTTAAATCTTTGCTGTTTGCTTTTATACAGAGTAATCTGTTTGTTGGTGCTACTATTTCCTGGGTTTTCTCTGACTTTGAATAGGTTCACTCATTCCACTTTTCTCGATCCCTCCTGTAGAAGAATTCTTCCTCTGGTTCTTAAATTTTACCAGACTGGCTAATAAAAACCTTTCTTGCATTTTCCAGAGGTGGTACTACTGCTCACATGTGTGGCTTCTCCCTTGCCCACAGTCCCTGGCCTGTCTTCTGAGGGGACTCCCTGTGAACCACAGCAGCTCTTAGGGCTACACTAGGGCAGGGCTGGTCAGACTGTCAGAGAAGAATAGGCTTGCACTCAGAGCTCTGGAGTGTCTGTGAACCTCCTAGAGGTATCTTCCAATGATGGTTCATGGGCAGGCTTTCTGCTGGAGTTGTGAGACAGTCAGTAGGAGCCCCATTCCTCAAATGCCATTTGATATTTGTTTCTGCCTGTTTCTCAAAATCCTTCTTCTGACCAGTCATGGAAGTCTCACCTCTGGCCAGACTGACCTCTGGTCAGTACTCTGGTTGCTGTGGCAGAAGAATAGGCTTATACAGCAGCATCTCAAACAAAAGGGTAATCAGGGACTCACTCATTATTTTCCTATTCCCACATGGGAGAGGTTGCTGCGGGCTAGTTCAGCCCTGTCCAGTGCTTCCTTGAGGGGGAAATGGTGCCAGCAAGCCTCCTGTACCATATTCAGTGTGTCCAGACTTGTGGTTTTTACTTGAACAGAGACCTGAACTCTTTCCTTGGGAAGGCTGGGCTTCTACAAAATCCCTCTTAGATATGAGTGTACACCCAGGTCAACACACTTCTTGGTTTTCCCCAGCCAGGACTGAGAGATGCTGTGGCTTGTTTATAAGCTCCTGTTTTTTCTGTAGCTTGCATTGAGTTTGATGTCTTTGCCTATTACCCAATGCACTGATGGGTGAGCTTCCACCTGGGTTCTTTTGGCATATGGTGCTCATTCCTATAACTCCCACAGAGATACTTTTATTCGTGGACTGATGCCTAATTAGTCGTTTAGGGGGGAACAAAAGGAGGGATGTCTTATGTTGCCATGATGCTGATGTCACTCCTCTTACTTAACACTTTAGATGCATCTTGGATAAATCTTTGTGTCATCTGGGTGGGTGTCATCTTTGTGACTCATGTTGACAATTTAAGCTAACTGATTGTGGTTACTGATACATTTTTATTTATGTTATTTAGTTTTTGTTTTTAAATGCTTCATTGTTTTCTCCTTAAATGTATTGTTTTATTTTTCCTTCTACTGTTCTAACATTTTTCACCATATTTCTGACCTTTAAATTGCTTTCTTTACAATTTCATATAAGCAATTTCTTTACTTTCCTCTGAAACAAACTTGATATTGCATTTAACCTAGACATACACTTTTGGATGGTCAGAAAGACTTCCTGCCTCCCATATGATCATTGTTTTATATTCTAGTTTTATCTATTTTTTAACCAGTAAAGTTACATGTTTTATTATTTACACAATTAGTATTTGTTTATTAGGCACACATGTATAATAATTGGCCCACAGATCAGTATGTTTGGCACCTCAAATATTTCCTCTAGAATTGATGATCTACTTAGAATACATTTTAAGTTTCTCTAGTAATAATAGAGAGTGACCTATATTGGTATGCACTCTCCATTATTATTTTATAAAACATCGTTATTTAATTCTTTTTCAAACTAGGTTTGCTGATTATAGAATTCTAGGATAATGACTGTTTTCCCCCAATTGTGAGATATCCTTCGGTCTTCTGGCTTCCATTGTTGCTGTTAAGCCTCATGTTAGTCTAATTGTTATTGCTGTGCCCTTTTATTTTCTCCCTCTCTACTTTTAATAATCTCTTGGTAATTAATGTTCTACCTTTTCTCAGTGATGCATCTGGGCATATATTCTTATTAATTGTCTTGGGATATTTTTGTTTTATGATTTGAGAATGTATTTTTAATCAGTTCTAGAACATTCTCTCCTGCAAAATAACGTTATACTGCCTTTTTGAAATTATCCTTATTCTCTACTAAGAATTATTATCCTGAAAATAATTATCCTTATTCTCTCCTACTAAATGTTCAGTTCAGTCACTCAGTTGTGTCCAACTCTTTGCAACCCCATGAATCACAGCACGCCAGGCCTCCCTGTCCATCACCAACTCCCAGAATTCACTCAGACTTACATCCATCGGTCAGTGATGCCATCCAGCCATCTCATCCTCTGTTGTCCCCTTCTCCTCCTGCCCCCAATCCCTCCCAGCATCAGAGTCTTTTCCAATGAGTCAGCTCTTTGCATGAGGTGGCCAAAGTACTGGAGTTCCAGCTTCAGCATCGTTCCCTCCAAAGAAATCCCAGGGCTGATCTCCTTCAGAATGGACTGGTTGGATCTCCTTGCAGTCCAAGGGACTCTCAAGAGTCTTATCCAGCACCACAGTTCAAAAGCATCAATTCTTTGGCGCTCAGCTTTCTTCATAGTCCAACTCTCACATCCATACATGACTACTGGGAAAACCATAGCCTTGACTAGATGGACCTTTGTTGGCAAAGTAATGTCTCTGCTTTTCAATATGCTGTCTAGGTTGTAGTCCTTGTCATTTTATTGTTCATGTCTCTTAACTTTGTCATCTCTTTGTTTTCATTTGTGCTGCGTTCTGTATATTTTCTGAAGATATTTCTTATAATGTGCTAATTCTCTCTTTACCTGTTTCTCATCTGCTCTTTAACCCAAATATGGAAGGGATTCTTCTTTGTTTGGCAGGGAGAGCAGGGTTAAATGTGTTTTCTTTCACTTCTGGGAATACATATAGGTCTTTTCAAACACTTTGAATCTTTTTTGATTGTCATATTCCAGTATCGTGTTTTGGTTCCATATTTTATTTCTTCAAACATCTTAAACCTTCTTATGTTCTATATAATAGCCCTCCAAACTTGAAGTCTCTGGTATCCAATTCTGCTGTTTAAATTTTTCTCAATTTTGGCAGCTTACTTTCTCCAAGGGGAATTTGCATTTATACTATCACTGGGAGCCCTAAGGCACCATGAACACATGATTACTTTTAATACACTTTATACTTGAAGTTTCACAAACCTTACAGTGTAGTTTCAGATTCTCATACCTGCTTGAGGTATGGCCTGTGGTTACAAACTGTCATTGAGACATTTTTCCGAATAAACAAACAACTCTCCTTATAAGTTTCCTTCACTGGCAGGCTTTTTTTGGTCCCCTAAAACACCCTTCAACATATAGTCTTTGAAATTCTCAGTTATATGTAGGAGTCCTTAGTTCTAATTCTTCATCCTCTGTGGTTCTGAAGCAATTAAAACTCAAGACTCTAGAGGTCGGGTCTTGGCAAATGCCCCCCTTGACAAGCACTCAGCGTTGATTTCTCGCTGTCACCTGTTCCCTCTCTATTTGTGGTCTCTAGAGATTTCTTCATGTATTGCACTCACATCACACGCTAGTAAAGTAATGCTCAAAATTCTCCAAGCCGGGCTTCAGCGATACTGTGAACTTCCAGATGTTCACTCTGGTTTTAGAAAAGGCAGAGGAACCAGAGATCAAATTGCCAACATCCGCTGGATCATCGAAAAAGCAAGAGAGTTCCAGAAAACATCTATTTCTGCTTTATTGACTATGCCAGAGCCTTCGACTGTGTGGATCACAATAAACTGTGGAAAATTCTGAGAGTGATGGGAATACCAGACCACCTCACCTGCCTCTTGAGAAACCTGTATGCAGGTCAGGAAGCAAAAGTTAGAATTGGACATGGAACAACAGACTGGTTCCAAATAGGAAAAGGAGTATGTCAAGGCTGTATATTGTCACCCTGCTTATTTAACTTATATGCAGAGTACATCATGAGAAATGCTGGGCTGGAAGAAGCACAAGCTGGAATCAAGATTGCCAGGAGAAATATCAATAACCTCAGAAATGCAGATGACACCACCCTTATGGCAGAAAGTGAAGAGGAACTAAAAAGCCTCTTGATGAAAATGAAAGAGGAGAGTGAAAAAGTTGGCTTAAAGCTCAACATTCAGAAAACGAAGATCATGGAATCTGGTCCCATCACTTCATGGGAAATAGATGGAGAAACAGTGGCAGACTTTATTTTGGGGGGCTCTAAAATCACTGCAGATGGTGATTGCAGCCATGAAAGTAAAAGACACTTACTGCTTGGAAGGAAAGTTATGACCAACCTAGATAGCATATTCAAAAGCAGAGACATTACTTTGCCAACAAAGGTCCATCTAGTCAAGGCTATGGTTTTTCCATTGGTCATGTATGGATGTGAGAGTTGGACTGTGAAGAAAGCTGATCGCTGAGGAATTGATGCTTTTGAACTGTGGTGTTGGAGAAGACTCTTGAGAGTCCCTCTGACTGCAAGAAGGTCCAACCAGTCCATCCTAAAGGAGATCAGTCCTGGGTGTTCATTGGAAGGACTGATTCTAAAGCTGAAACTCCAGTACTTTGGCCACCTCAAGCAAAGAGTTGACTCATTGGAAAAGACTCTGATGTTGGGAGGGACTGGGGGCAGGAGGAGAAGGGGAAAACAGAGGATGAGATGGCTGGATGGCATCACTGACTCGATGGACATGAGTCTGAGTGAACTCCGGGAGTTGGTGATGGACAGGGAGGCCTGGCGTGCTTGATTCATGGGCTCACAGAGAGTCAGACAATGACTGAGTGACTGAGCTGAACTGAACTAATGTGAGGGAGAATGTAAGTGGGTGCCAGGTAATTTGTCCATGAATTAAGAAAGGTTTTCTGTTATTAATCCAGTGTCTAACACTTTTAGAGATTTCATAAAATCTTAACTGTCATTTTACTGGAAGTATGTTGGTTTTATTAACTGAAGTGATTAATTTACTTTTGATTCAAATTATTGTTTATAGTGGGAAGAGTTTGTAAAAATTAGAGAACTTATTTGGAAATTTATGCATGGCAAATATTTATAATCTAAAAGAATTTTGTTTCCTAATTTCACCTGAAAAGTGAAAAGTGTGACATTCTAAAAGCAAGTGTCATTAAGAATTTGGCTTAAAAGTGACTTCCTCACTTCTCCAATCATTTCAAGTAGTTCCCTTTCTACACACACACACACACACACACACACACACACACACACACGCACAATCACTCCAGGAATTTCTCTGCGAAGAGAGGAAACCTGAAGGAATCATTTACTTTGTGTGAAGAACTGTGCTCTGGGCTATGCATACGGTTATTATATTTACATACAGTGATTGCCTGTACTGTACACATGGACTTAATAAAAAACATGAGGTCCATCCACAACTGAGGAAATTAAATCCCAGGACCATGGCTAGCAATGCTCCTGTGGGGTAACTGGCAAGTGGTAGAGCTGGGATTGGACCACGTTCTTATATTACCTCACGGCATGACTGGCATTGGATAATGGGTAACATCTAAAAGAGGGCCTTCCTTGGTGACTTAGGGAATCAAAGAGTCTGCCTGCAATGCAGGAGATGTGAGTTTGATCCCTGGTTCATGAAGATCCCCTGGAGAAGGAATGGCAACCTACTCTAGCACTTTTGCCTGAGAAATCCTATGGACAGAGGAGCCTGGCGGGCTGCAGCCCATGGGGTCACAAAGAGTTGGTCACCACTTACCAACGCAGCATGGGCATGAGCATCAGCTGAAAGAAGAGCGGGGAAACAAGAAGGAAGAAGTGTGATCTTCGCCTTCGAGTCCAGCAGTGGAGAAGACAGACTTCCCTGGCCCTAATGGCACCTGTTAGCGTGGATTTTTTGTGGCTCCTCTGGCCCAGCAGTGCAAGATGCTAGCAGAGATGAAGTCATCTCCTGTCTCCCATTACCCTGTGTCTCTGCCTCACTGGCATCACCAAGTGCTGTGACGCAGTGATTGATGAGGGCAACCTGCCTTTATTCAGCACTATACACTCCACAGATGGCTTCCAGGGCGATGTCATTTGACCTAATTCACGAACAGGCTTTATCTACTAGGCAGTTATCTCTGGTGAACAGTGTCTTAATTCAACTTTATACCTCCCCATGTTGACCCTCAGTGTCCCCAGTTGTAAATGAGTGAAGGAAATTGCGAATAATAGATATTCCAAAGTCTGAAACATCTTCAGTTTGCATGTGCTCAAGGAACAGTGAGTAAATAAATGTTCATAGAATTATATAATCACCTCCTCTCAATATAGAAATTTTCCCTGGATGCAGTGCTATTCTCCATCTGAATGTAAGTCTCTCCACAGTTTCTTGCCAACCAGTTCAAAACTCTCTTAGGGGATAAACAATGACCCAAGTCAGCCCCATTATTTGAGCAGTCACTGGTGATGTTTCATTCTGTCCAGTGTTGTGCCATAGAGTTGGCTAGGGGCCTTTTTCTAATGTCTCCCCTTCTTCACAGGCCTATGTCTCCCCAAGCTCTTCTCGCCCCCAAGATATGACAAAGCATAAGGCTTCACATAGAGAATCTGCATTTTATCCCTTGTGGGATTGGCTGGAGAACCTGTAAGGTCCTGAGTTTCAAGAAGGTTGGGATTTCCTTCTAATTGGCAATTCTAGGTCTAAGCTTTGAGCTGGACATTAGTAGTGTTATGGACTGAATTTATCATTTCCAAAAATTTAATGTTGAAGCTGTAACCATCAGCACCTCGGAAGTGACTGCGTTTGGAGATACGGCAGATAAAGAGGTAATTAGATTACTGAGGCCATCGGAGTGGACCCTAATCCAATCTGACAGATGCCTTTATAAAAAGGGACACCAGGACATGCAAAGAAATAGCAGTGACGCGCACACACAGAGGGAGGGCCACATGCATGCCAAGCAAGGAGACGGCCATCTGCAAACAAGGAGACAGGCCCCAGGAGACCCGGGCCTGCTGACGGCGTGGTCTTGGACTCGCAGTTTCCAGAACTCTGAGAAAGCACGTTTTGGTTGTTGAAGTCACCGCATCTGTAGGATGCGTTTTGACAGCCCTGGCAAACTAACCCAAACAGCATCCAGTCAACAGGCTCAATGTTTATTTAAATGATCCCGTTAAATCAAGGGCTTCCCTGGTGGATCGGTGGTAAAGAGTCCACCTGCAAAGTAGGAGACATGGGTTTGATCTCTGGGTTGGGAAGATCCCCTGGAGAAGGAAATGGCAACCCACTCCAGTATTACTGCCTGGAAAACCCCACGGATAGAGGAGCCTGGTGGGCTGTAGTCCGTGGGGTCGCAAGGATTCAGACACGACTGAGCATGCAAAGAAAAAGAAAAAGGATATTTAATTTTAAAACACACAGATGTTTATTTTTTCTCTAGTTCCTTTAAGGTGCCATCTCTATGTACAAGCAAAGAGATAGTAAATAGGATGGCCTAGAATATAAAGTAAGAACTATGGAAGTTCACTGACAGAGAATCAGGAGAATGCATAGCATCAGGGAAGAGATTCTGGAGGTTACACTCGAGCTGGATCTTGTTCGATGAATGAAGTCACTTTGTGAAAGCCAGACACTAAGGGCTTCATAGTTGAAATAGAAGACAGGCAGGATATGAGAATGGCGTTCCTTAAATCTGAAGACCTACTGTGTGCTAGGTCTTATACTAGACACTGAAGACACACAAGTGAAAGAAGGATCATCACCCATGAAAAATCCACAGGCAAGCAGAGGAGAGAGGCAAATAAACAACTAAAAATGAGGTAATATGAAAAATGCCAAACAGAATGCTAGGGAAACAAGGAGGAGAAAGTCAGTAACTCTGGGGCAATGCAGAGCACGCATCAGCCACAAGGGGCTGGTGAACAGGACGACGAAGACCAAGCAAGGTCAGGGCTCTTTGATGGCCTGCGTGGGGGGGAGGTGTCCTAAGCAGAGGGAGGCTCCTATTCCAGATGTGCATTGGAGAAAAGCAAGTGGGACCAGATGATGAAGGCCTTGTAGAGTATTTTCTCTCCAGCCTCCTTATTTTTCACTTGTTTGTGCTTGTTTAGCTGATATTTATTTAATTGGCAATAGAGTTTCCCAAAGATTATTCAACCAGAAAATTCATTAAACTCTATTACAACCACCACACAAATTAATAATATCTTATTGTTCTGCTGAAAAAAACGATTTGCAGCTTCGTCTGTGTGTGTTTTTCTTGTAAACAATTACTGGGCAGCCTACTTAGAAACACCAATTATAATAAACTTTTAATTCTTCTCTTAATCAACTGTCTTTCTTAGATTTGTTTTGTCTTATCTGTGAGCCAGTCCTGCCTTTTTCTTGATTCTCTGCTGCTCCTTGGAAAGATAGGTGCTCAGGAGACCTGAGAATTAATGAGACATTCCTTAAGGACATTTATAGAGGGTTTTTTTTTTTTTTTTTTTCAGTTAAGCCATTCTCTTAGCTGATGGAGGAAAAAGCGAGACATACGTGCTGATGCTCCAGGAAATTCTGCTGGGCTTTTAGCTCTGCAGAGGAGGAATTTTTGGAGCCAGATGTGTTCAGTTGTTGCATGCCAGTTTGCTGGCATCTGTGAGAGGGTGGGTGTCCACAGAGAGAGGTGATTAGACAGACTGCTTACTGTCACTTGGGCTCTACCTGCTGGCTATTTGGGAGCCGTCTGTGTAAGGGGCCAGCTTACTTCCATCATCTCCATGCACATGGATAATTAGCAAGGCTGCCCCCAGGCCAAGTGGTAGAGGCAGCAAAGTCTGTGGTCCCTGCAGCTTCCCAAGCTGCTCTGTCAGTTCCTCCTGTCACCTCCTTCCCCAGGCTCAAATAATCCCGTGCACACAGAAATGAAGAGGTTTTGTGAACCAACCCCACCCTAACCTTAAGCAGTCTGAGTTTAGAGCACTCAAATCCCTGTCTTGGTGTCTGAGCTTATCTTTTTTTTTTTTTTTTTTTTAGTGTTTGAAAGTATTTCTTTATTTTGAGCCAAAATTCATTCACACATTCAGTATTAATGGAGCACCTACACTGTTGCAGGCATGATTCTGATTTAAGACAATACAGAGACTCTCTTGGGATTCTTGAACTCAAGAGAGAAGGAGCCCCATTTAGTTCATTCTTTGTCTCTAATACGGTGACCAGTCCCCCTCCAGGGGGTCTTGTATATTTATCACATCCTTTGCCATTTTCACTTGAGTTTCCTTAGGGTTTCCCTCTGTCGGAGGCCTTGAATGGTTTTATTCACTGTCCAGATCCAATTTTCTGCTTTTCACATTCAAGTGTTCCATCCCCAGCTCACCTTCCTGTATGCGCCCATCCTGTCCACCAGGAAAAGCATGCTGTCATCTCTTGGCACTGTCCCCTGCCTACAGTGCTTTCTTTCTCTTCGCCCGGTAACTCCCTCCCTCTCCCACTTTTTTTGGTGCACGTCTCCGCACACAGGACCACGAAATGGGCACTGTTTTCTGTGAACGCCAGCACTGTGACTGGCATCTCAGGGATCAATCAGTGCTTATCAACTTACCAGATCAAGAGAAGGTCCTGTGATATCTATTGAGGGAGCTGCCATGAGCAGACGCCCACATTATGCCAGGGCCACAAGTCCTGGCAGCTCCCACTTCTGCCTGAACTTGGCTGTAGCTTCTAGTGGCAGGACTTCCAACTCTATCTCCTGCTTTGACACCAGACCCCGCCAATCAGCCAGCCCTCTAAGCGCTTTAACTCCCTCTGTCCCTCCTGTTCTCTTCTCTGGAGGTTAGGAAGGTAGGACTCATTTTTCCCACATCACACTGAGAGTTCTGCTACCAAGCCCAGCTGCGTAAACCCCACCCCCAATCTTTGTTAATCTCCGGCTCAGGTATTTGGAAGCTTTGGAACACAAAGCTTCCCACCCACTCTCCTGGGCACACCTTCTGAGACTAATCACTGGTACCGTTGGCTCTGAAAGCTTCTCTGGGATTTCTATTGTTGGCCCCCTTTCAGCCTCTTGCAGGCATCTAAGTTCCCATCTTCCATCCCCCAGTCTTCCTTTAAGTCCTATGGGTCCCCTTCTCTGTGGCTTATAGGGTAACTCTGTACTCTAAGCCCACTGGTCTCACGGTTGTCTTGTTTGGTTCTCCTGCTGCTAGCTAACTCTACACATAATCTGACAAGCCTAGACTGTTAACTCATTTTTTCTGAATAATCTATTTCTCCCTGATCAACCTGTTTCACTGCATGTAAAGCACTTACTCCACTTGTGTGTGTGTTAGTCACTCAGTCATGTCTGACTCTTTGTGACCCCATGGGCTGTAGCCTGCCAGGCTCCTCTGTCCATGGGATTTCCCAGGGAAGAATACTGGAGTGGGTTGCCATTTCCTTCTCCAGGGGATCTTCCCGACCCAAAGAATGCCTTTATAGTGAGTAGGAGTGAAAAATAGGGGGAAAAACCCACATGATAATATGCTAAACACATTCATTCTATGTGATAGTATTATTCATTTCTATATGATAGTAAATGAACAATTCTTAGTTTTCCTTTCAAGGAAATCATTGTCGTTGACTTCCCTCTTTGCAGTAACCAAATTTTATAGTCAACAGGAGTCTAGAACTTACAAACTGATGGTCTACAAATCAAAATTGGACTAGAGATTTTTTTCCCAAAACTGAGTTGTAAAAACTTTGAGCATCCATATGCCTCAGTTCTCAAAGGCCCATCCCATTCATATTGTCGCTTAAAATATATACATTACCCACACACACCTCAAGGCACGTGAGCTCTAGCCTAGCCCTCTCTTTTGAGGATCAGAGAACAGCAGTAATTGGCTCACCATTATATAAACTAGTTACTTGTGATGCTAGTACTAGAATGCAGGCAGCCTAACTTCTAGTCCAGGGCTCTCCTGCTATAATGAAAATGTCTCCCCAAATTCCTAATAACCTAGCATAACCTGAATTTGAATTTCCTTAGTCTGTGGAAAGGAAGGGAAAATGGATCACATTAAAAATAAAACTCCAGAACTGGGTCTAATAGCCTGAGAATGTATGAGGGCAGAAGTTGGGTGTCTCAGCTCAAGAAAAAAGCAAAGTTTAATATCGTTGATCCCTGATTCTTGGGCCGTTGGAATCAAATTGAAACTTACAACATTGGCTTCCTGGTTTTCAGGACTTCAGACTCAGATTGAATAGCACCACCAATTTCTCTGGTTCTCCAGATTCTAGCAGACGGTTGTGGGGCTTCTTGGTCTCCATATTTTTTTTAGTAAATGTAAATATATCTTATTGTTTCTGTTTATCTTGGGAATTCTAATGCAGATTTGGGTACCAAGGGTGGTTCTAAATGAACACAACTTTTAGGATTTATTTTCTGAGATAGCTCTGGGATTTCTGGAAAGAACTCTCTAATTGGATTATGTTTAAAGATGTTAATGACTCTGTTTCCAACAGTAAAAAGGACACTGATGGTACATGGTATGAAGTGTTCACAGAGATATACAAAATAGCAGCATTGGATAGTCCTAATCCACCACTTTTAAGAAGCAAGGAGCTATGGGACTCCCAACATGACCCTTTTGAGCATTTTTTGGAAACTAGGGAGTATAATAACCAAACAAAAAGGTAAAACTCCAATTTTACTGGGCCTCGTCCAAACCTGCACACCCAAGAAATCTGCCCCACTGTAAAATCTGACCCAGCTGCGTCTTAAAGTCCTCAGTGGAAGGCATCTCACACTTGCTCAAAAGTTTATGTGTTGACTAGTCACCCACAAGGCATTTTGCAGACCCTTTCTTATCCAGTCTGCCTGTTCCTCTGTCACTGATTTTGTCTCGTACCTATATCCCTAACTCCATTTCTTCACTTGTTCTACACAGAGTGGTCAGTCCTCTTTAGTTTTAGCCAAGAGCCCTTGCTTCTATAGCCATTGCATCCCTTTATTTTGTGGTTTGAGCCTCTTTGGTCCTATTTCTAGCAGAGGGCTGCTCGTGCCTCCCGGCTGGGGCTGTGATAAAGGTTATAAGCGGTGCTGTGTGGGGCAGTGCCCAGAAAGCAGCATGCTGCACAAATGTTAGGTCTGCAGGCTTACATACCCTTCTGTTCTCAGCTTCCTCTGTTTACCAGAATCTCATGTTTATTCATTTTTGCGTGTGTATATTTTCCCTTTTAAAAAAACAAACATAATATTTTAAAGTCAAAAGCCTAAACAAATTCATTCCAATTTGCATAGCTCTTAGGTTATTAAATTCTTGGGAAATGTCCTAACTCTTCCATGTGTATCAGCTTTCAATTTAATTCAACTAACCACTGTTGAACACTTACTCCTGGGCCTCTGCTGAGCACATGTCTGTGTCTTTTCTCAGAAATCGTTTCACTAGATCTAGGTCACATTGTATTTTACTGTAAATAGCAAATCTAAGAAGACTGATTAAATGACAAGGACAACAGTTGATGCTGAATATACCCAGGCTTTACTGTCTGTAAACCACCTTCTCTGAAAACTCTGAGAGTTGTGAGATCTAGATTGAAGCCTCAGCTCACCATCACATCATTGCGTCTCCTTGGGAACGTTTTATAAATTTTTGGAACTTCAGATCCCTCAACTGGACAATGATAATTGAAGCTGAGCATGTTATACTGTAGAACTGTGGTCAGGGATAAACAAGATCCCATATACAAAATACCTAATATGTTAAAAAATCTTTTAGTATTTTGATAAAGTTGATGTCCTCTACAAGTCATTTAAAAAAAAAAAAGCTTTATGCTCATTTCCTCATTTTGCATACAAATTATTGTCAGAACTGAAGCAGTCTGTGAGGTCGTTTGTGGAGACATGGCTGTCCTTTGGTGTTTTAGTCTGGGTGCTACAAGAAGTGGATCCCGAGACATGATTAAACATGCAAGGAATTTATTAGAGGAGATGCCCGTGGGGCATGTGGGAGATAACAGGCCACCTGGGAAGGCAGGGTGAGCCAGCAGGTCACAGGGCCAGTCTGTGAGCCCAGGTGAAGGAGAGAGGTTTGCATGAAGCATGCTGGATCACCATACAGTCCCAGGCAAGTCCAGCAAAGCCCCTGGGAGTCCTGCAGCCAAAGGCAGTTCAGAGGAGACTGTGTCTCCCAGGAACTAGTTCTCCTTTAGTATCCTGGCCATGCTCAGTCCTCAGTTGGAAGAAGCCTCTGGGAGGCCTGGCCTTGGCACAAATCCAGCAAGAGGTATCACAGAGCAGCAGCCAGAGCCTTCAGACAGTCCCTCCCAGTCACTGGAGGTCCGAGGAGTTCCATCACGCCCGCCTCATACACTGTCTTCTCATGCCTACAGAAAAATGCAAGGGCTGTTTTACTGTCTCTTTTGTAAGATTTGTTTTGGCAAGTTGGTTTTCACCCTCACACATCATTTATTTTTCCTTTAAATGAGATTTCAGTAACCTAAAGGTTGACAAAACAGAAAACCAGTTCAGCAACACAGAGGGTCAATTCCGACTCTGGTAATGTGAGCACATATTTGGGGATATAATCCAGTGGGCCCTGGGGTCTGTCAGTACAGCCTCTTCATCATAGAGATGACTGGTGACTTTAGATTTGGTTAAAACTGGTCTGCCTGTACCGGGCAGCATGACTTTTGGTCAAGTCATTGAACTTCACTGGCTGTGTTTCTCATTTAAAAAATGAACCTCATAATATCTTCCACAAAAATCTTGCTATTAACCAACTCCAGTAAAATCTGATAGATAACTAGCAAGTTCTCTGGTACAATTCAGACAATTAATTTAATGAATAGCTTTCATTTATAGGGATATTTTCACTCTTTTCTAATCCTTAGATGCATAAAAGCATTAATTAATGGAATTTCTATGTAGTGTTAATAAAGGTAATATTTGCATCTGTCCCAATATAGTAGTTAGCACATGCCAGAGGGTCAGCAGACACTAGCTTCCTTTCTTCCCTCCTCTTCATTTCTCTGACAATTCTTATTTCCTCTAGCAGAATTCTTTTTCTATTGGTGCATAATTAAAAAATTCTATCTTCCTGTTAGCCACTGTCCCCTTTCTTCCCTTTTAGGCTGCTACCAGCAGTGACATCTTCATGGGAGCTCCACGAATTCCTCCAATATTTTTTTAGTCATCATTTGTTGAAAACCTAGTCGGTACCAAACAGCAGAAATAATTCAGATGGTCATACAGTTGTTTTTGCCCATTGCAGCTCCCCATGCGATGGGGGTAAGGAAAGGACTGTGAGATGCCTGTGCCATGGACGGTGGTGACCCAAGGACAGGGGATTCACTGTGTTGGGAGCTGTGAAGCTGTCAGGGAAAGCTTCTTTCTTCTCTTCCTCATTCCCCTCCTGCTCCTTCGTCACCACCATCTTTATTCCATACAATGTCTCTGGACCAGGAAGCCATCAGACACTGTGCTGTTTTCTTTATGTATATTAACTAATTAATCTTAGTTAATAACTAATTAACTAAATTAATCTTCATCAGAATATTATGGGGTATGTACCTTCATTTTACAAACAAGGGATCTGGATCACAAAGAAGTCAGTTGCCCAAGACTCACCCACGTGCTCACAAGTAGAGCCAGTTTTCTGAGCCAGTGAGATAAATGACTTCATGGAAGAGAGATTTCCTGTCCCGGATCTTGAGCACAGAGGGATTATTCAGCAGGCAGACAGTCTCAGGGAGAACACGGCAGGCAGGGCAGTATGAAGCAGCCTAGTCTCATTGTGCGGCACGCCTAATATCTAGGCCAGTGCTTTACGCAATGAGCTTTCAGTACAGTGTTGAATGAAGGAAAGAGTAATTAAAGCTGTGCATGCTCCCCAGCCTCTCATCCACCAGTCCTCCCCACAAGCCTCATTTCTCTCAAATTCCATATCAAGTGTCATCTAGACTAGGAAACTATCTCAGGCTGTACTTCCAAGCAGTGACTTCTCTTCCCTCAAGCCTCTATAATAATCAGTACCCATAACTCTCAGGTACCATTTAATTCTCAGCATCTGGTATATTTGGTATTTTTTAGGCACATATGACTTCCCCAAGAAAAGGGTTCCTGTGCTGCTGTGGGACAGAGTAGAAGAGGCACTGATTTGGAATTAGATCTGAATTTGAGCTGCTTACCAGCTATGTGACCCGAGGAAGGGCAATGGCTTATACTCTGTGGTCCTCATCTCTAAACCTGACTCTTAGATAACAGACCTGAGACCATCTAGTCCCACACCTGGCATGCAGCCTCTCAATCACTGTGAATGCATTTCTTCTTGCACTTCTTCATTCATATATTTGCAGATGAGGCCCTTGCTCAGTACACTGTAAGGAAGTGTTTTAACACCTTGAGAATGGAATAAACCATGTACTCTGATCAGAGACATCTAGTCAAACCGATAGGCAGTGGAGTTTTTGTGCTTCAGGAACTCATCCTGAGGAATTATGTAACAGCATGGATTTACTGTATAGCACATGGCTATATCCAATGCCTTGTAATAATCTGCAGTGGAAAAGATTCCGGAAAAGCATATGTATGCCTGAATGTGTGTGTGCGTGTGTGCATGTGTGCTAAGTCTCTTCAGTCGTGTAGAACTCTGTGTGACCTTATGGACTGTAGCCCACCAGGCTCCTTTATCCGCGGGATTCTCCAGGCAAGAATACTAGAGTGGGTTGCCATGCCCTCCTCCAAGGGATCCTCCTGACCTAGGGATCGAACCTGTCTTTTGGGTTTCCTGCATTGGCTGGTAGGTTCTTTACTACTAGTGCCACCTGGGAAGCCCGTGTGTGTATCTGTATATATGTGTATGTATGTTACACACATATATATATACATGCACATATGTGTGTGCAGGATATGTATGTTTATGTAATTCATATATATATGTGTGTATATATATCACTTTGCTATATACCTGAAACTAACACAATATCATAAATCAACTGTACTTCAATTTTAAAAAGTAAATAAATGAAAACTAAAAAAAAAACAGAAACTCTGGAACAGCACAGCGCTGTCCAATAATGCAAGCACAGAACCTCAGAGAGCTAACAGTCCTCTGAACGGAAGTGCTGCGGAGAGACACTGAGCAACCAGACTTTGGTTTGAGCAGTGGTTTTGTAAGGCATGGACTATTCTTGCCTTACCCAAAATTGTAACTTGAAATGCTATTCACACATTTGAAGTGAATTATGCATTCCCTCTCACCTTCACTCATTTGTTTTTTCAACAAATATGTATTGAGTACTTGCTCTGTGCAAGGGACTCTGAACCCAGCTGGGGTCACAGAATCAAAGAGATAATGGATGCTGTCCAGCAATGGAAAAATTCTGTCCCTGAACCTGGCAGCCTGGATTAAAATTCTGACCAAGGCAGCCCTGGGCAGTTGATAAAGACACTTTGAGACCCAGCTTCTTCATCTGTAATGTGGGGACAGTAATAGTGCTTGCCTAATATGGGTTATTATAAAGATTCAAGGAGATGATCATAGTAGAATATTTAGCACTATACCTGGTGCACACTGCACATGTAATAAATTGTACATGTAGGTGGGCAACATCACGTCATCTGATCTTTCAAAGGCTAATGATCATACATTTTAAAAAAAAAATCCTTTTCACTAAACCTAAAAGATCACTGATGGTCAAGGATATGGGTGTCTTTGATTTGGCCCTGGAAGAAATTAGCAGTTTATTCTCAGCTATTATTGTGGTAAGCAGTTTGCCTTAGTAAATACGATATTTCTAGGAGCCCAGAGGCAACTACTTTACAGAGGGTGTAGGTGGCAGGTAGACAGGGGATGAATGGGAACAGCTTCCTGGTAGAGGCGGCATTTTACTGATAGGGAAATGTATTCATAGCAGAGAAAGAGAAGAAGAATGTTGTGGAAGTCTTAAATTATCTAGGCTATTGCAAGCAGTTTAAATGTGCAAAGAACTGCAAATGACCAAATGTCAGAAAATTGCACATGGCCCAAAGTAGCTCCAGGGTCATTTCAAGGATCAGTCAGAGAAGAGGAAGCTAGAAGCACTAACTGAGGTCAGATAGCACAGGGCCTTGAGTGCTATGAGTATTTGATGTGGTATGTGAGTTATTTGATCCCACATTTCATCTTCCAGATGGGAAACTGGGGTTCAGACAGAGTAGCTTGAGAGGCTGGCTACTTCTTCTATTAAAAAAATTCACTACAAGCATAATAGATAAAATGACACCATCTATTTACTTTTCACAATGTTGTTGGTTAAGCCAGGACTACTTCTGTTTCGTGTTGTGAGAGATGGGATACTGGGTGAGTGGGTGTTACAAAATGGCTTCAGTCACTTGGCTGGCATCAGGCAGTGACTAGCAGCTGAAAGCTCACAGTATCGGCTACAGCCTAATTCTCCTCCTTGCGGGGAACGTGGAGCAATAAACTACAGAGTGATATGGAGTGACCATGTGGCTGCTTGGGCTTCCACACAGCATGGCAGTCTCAAGGTAGCCAGATTTCTTACTTGGTGTGAGTGTCTACCTGCACAGGGCAAAAGTGGAAACTGCCAAGTCTTCTTAAGATTTAGTTCCACAACAGAACGTCAGTCCCTCTAAATTCTATTGTTTAAAGCAAATCATGGTTAAACCATCTATGGTTGATATATCCTATGTTTAAAGCTTCCCAGAGGCAAGAAGGCTACCCAAGAGCCAAGAAGGCTACCCAAGAGCATGTATATTCAGAAGCATGGTTCATTAGGGGCCATCAAATTAGCAATCTCCCACCTTGAATAATTTATCCAAACTCAAAATCACTAAGAATGTAGCACTTCTGGAATTAGAACTCAGGTCTCTCACTAATCTTTTAAAAATGCCATGATGCCTCTCCACCATGGCATGATGGAGGAAATGCATTACCTTTCTCCTCATCACCACAGGGCTTGAGTAAAAACAACTATTTCCCAGCAGCTACTGAATAGTTACCCACTTTATCCTAAGGGTCCAAGAAAGCAGCTGTAGTCATCTTTGCCGAGAGCAACTCTCTGACCTTCATGGTTGGATGAGGGAATGAAAAGCCCCTAGATAACTAAGGAAATTACCATTGACACAGAATCTGCTTTTGATGCCACCTGGCAAAAAAATCATTAAAAACTGTTACCATCTTCTGGCCAAAGTATGAGAGCTATTCAATTCGGGACTAATGAACATGGCACTATTGATCTTCTAAGACCGTGCAGGACTGATCTGTGTCAAAGCCATAAATTATATTTATGAAGACATTCAAATAGCACACAATGATTACTTTTTCTCTTGGAAGCCAGGAGTAGCTGCAGAGGCATCTGTTTTGCACAAGGTGATAGAACTACTTCTTCCACAGTTATCTGACCAGGACAACAAGATGGATATTCGCCTGCAAAGGCATAATCTCATTTTGGTGACTTGATAGTTCCCGCTATGTCTTCCCTTCTTGCATGTTTCCTCTCTTTACAGAAGACAATATGTGAAATCATTCTTCATTTAGCTTTCATCTTTTTAGTGTTTTTTTTTTTTAATTTAGTAGGTCTAAAAAAAATAATCTGATACAGCAAACCAGAAAGAATCCTTGGGAATATTTATTTCAGAACAGGAAGTGAAGCTATTAGCTAAAGGAGTCACACATATTCAAAGAAGTAAAAGTTAGTAAAAGGTCTGTGACAGAATAGACAATCTCTAGAAAGCAAGTCAGATTCCCATTGTTCTGGTTGGCAGACTGACGCTCCATTCCTGAAGCAACTTGTTCAATGTCGAACAGAGAACATTTGACCTGCCTCTGGCCGCACCCAGTCACCCTGCTTTTAGAGGCCACGTTCCCCTTCAAAACACCGTACTACCCTCATGCAGTAATTTGTCACCTTAAGGAGTTGAAAGCTAAAGGCAGGTGTGAGAAAAAGAAACTGGATGTCACAATCCCGGGCTCTTAAGTCTGACACTGAATCTGTCGGCTTGGGCAAAGCCCTTAGTGTCTCTGAGTCTCCAGGTTTCCCATCTGCAAAACAGTATGTAAACTGAGTATAAGGTCCTGGTTAGTCTTAAAATTCTGATTGAGTTTCCCTGATTAGCTCTGGGCAGACCTGGGTCTGTAGAGGCTTATAGGAACATTACACTTTAAAGGGAGTAAAAGAAAAATCTGCTCCATACTTACCATTAGAGGAGACTCTTCCCCCCTAAAGGAATGGTTTTGTTGTGGCTGCAGAGGTCAGCAGCTGCGGGAGGCTAATTTAGGTTGTCCCTGGCTCATTGGCAATCATGAGGCTTGATATGCATTTGAAACAAACTAAACACTCCTAATCACCTCGAGAAAGGGATAACTCATTATAACTGCACGCTAAGGAACTTCAGTGACATTTATTCCACATTTGTGTACAAATAGATTACATTATTTAACTAAATCAGTTTGGGCAGCTGGAAGCTACCCGCATACTCATTTATCCCCTCCGGAAGATTGAACAGTGATTAAAAGAGAATACCTCTTTAATTCCAGATGTCATCCGCATTCCACAAGGAGAGGTTTGAGCAACCTCCCTGATTATGCAGCCGTGCACGAACCAAGCATCTCTCTTAAAGCCACAGCCCAGTGGGGAGGCGAGGAGAGATGCTACAGGAGAGTCAGAGGAGACCCTTTCCGTGGCCAGCTGGGATGCATCAGTTCTGCTTTGTTTGTTTTTTTTCCACCTTCGTTAGAAAACACGCTCCTCCACACCCCCTCCCTGACATGCGTAAGATGATCAGAGTTGAGAACATGAACCTTCTGTTTGATAATCTGGCTTCTTAATTTGGCCATCTGGAATCCCAGGTAGCAGCACATGGTTTCAGGGTGTCAGAGTTCACGTGGGAATAGAGCCTCATGGGAAACCTCCCATTTCAGACACAGCTTGGTTCTTTGAGCCTTGGGTACTTTAGAGTGTGTTTCTTTTTTTGTTTTCTTTTATACCTAAAGAGAGAGTTAAACAGGTTATAGTTAAAACCTCTGGTGTATGGTGTAGAGAACTCATTTCTTATAGAAGCAACTGAATGCATCAGACTTGGTGGGCTCTGTGAGGGCCACTTGCAACCTGTCTTGGAGAAACTAGAGCTTGTTAAATACCTGCCATGGCTGACATCACACTGTGGGAGGCAGGCCACATCATCTTAGTTAGTCCTCATATCTGGCTGCAAAGTCAGCTCCGTGGACCTTAAAACCTGTGTAGTCACACAGGAGCCCACAGCTAGAAGGATCATGTTCTGCTGTCACCACCAGGAACTTAACAACTTTCCCAACATTTCCACTTTGTACCGAATCCTGCAAATCTTACAACTGGTCCTAAACGGCTGTTGTTGTTTAGTTGCTAAGTTGTGTCCAACTCTTTGCGACCCCATACTATAACACCAGACTTCCCTGTCCTTTACTATCTCCCAAATTTGCTCAAACTCATATCCACTGAGTCGGTGATGCTATCCAACCTTCTCATCCTCTGTCACCCCCTTCTCCTCCTGCCTTCAATCTTTACAGCATCAGAGTCTTATCCAATGAGTTGGCTCTTCACATTGGGTGGCCAAAGTACTGGAGCTTCAGCATCAGTCCTTCCAGTGAATATCCAGGACTGATTTCCTTTATGACTGACTGGTTTGATCTCCTTGCTGTCCAAAGGACTCTCAAGAGTCTTCTCCAATATCACAATTTGAAAGCAGCAATTCTTCAGTGCTCAGCCTTCTTTATGGTCCAACTCACATCTGTACATGACTGCTAGAAAAAGCAGAGCTTTGGCTAGACGGATCTTTGTCAGCAAAATGATGTCTCTGCTTTTTAATATGCTGTCTAGGTTTGTCATAGCTTTCCTTCCAAGGAGCTGCTGCTGCTGCTGCTAAGTCGCTTCAGTTGTGTCTGACTCTTGCGACCCCGTAGACGGCAGCCCACCAGGCTCTCCCATCCCTGGGATTCTCTAGGCAAGAACACTGGAGTGGGTTGCCATTTCCTTCTCCAGTGCATGAAAGTGAAAAGTCAAAGTGAAGTCGCTCAGTCGTGTCCGACTCTAGAGAGCCCATGGACTGCAGCCCACTAGGCTCCTTCGTCCATGGGATTTTCCAGGCAAGGGTACTGGAGCGGGGTGCCATTGCCTTCTCCGTTCCAAGGAGCAAGCATCTTTTAATTTCATATCTGCTGTCACTGTCCTCAGTGATTTTGGAGACCAAGAAAATAAAATGTGTTACTGCTTCCGCTTTTTTCCCTTCTGTTTGCCATGAGTGATGGGACCAGATGCCATGATCTTAATTTTTTGAATGTTGAGTTTTAAGCCAGCTTTTCATTCTCCTCTTTCACCCTCATCAAGAGGCAGGCTCTTTAGTTTCCCTTTGTTTTCTGCCATTAGACTGGTATCATCTGCATATGTCAGGCTGATGATATTTCTGCTGGCAGTCTTGACTCCAGCTTGTGATTCATCCACACCTCATTTGTGGAATGTACTCTGCATATAAGTTAAATAAGCAGCCTAGCAATATACAGCCTTCATGTACTTTCCCAATTTTGAACCAATCCGTTTTTCTATGTCTGGTTCTAACTGTTGCTTCTTGACCTGTGTATTGGTTTCTAAGGAGACAGGTAAGTAAGGTCTGGTATTCCCTTCTCTTGAATAATTTTCCAGTTTGTTGTGATCTACACAATCAAAGGCTTTAGTGTAGTCAGTGAAAGAGAAGTAGATGTTTTTTTCTGGAATTCCCGTGCTTTTTCTATTAATGTGATCCAATGGATGTTGACAATTTGATCTCTGATTCCTTTGCCTTTTCTAAATCCAGTTTGTACATCTGGAAGTTCATGGCTCACATACTGCTAAACCCTAGCTTGCAGGATTTGGAGCATTACCTTGCTAGCATGTGAAATGAACAAAATTTTTTGTGATCTTGTACATTCTTTGGCATTCTTATATATGTGCACGTGTGTTTAACAGATTTTTTTTAAAAAGAACTGCTGAGTCTCAAATTTGGGTTTCCGGCCTAAAGCTCAACATTCAGAAAATGAAGATCATGGCATCCAGTCCCATCACTTCATGGGAAATAGATGGGGAACCAGTGGAAACATTGGCAGACTTTGTTTTTTGGGGGCTCAAAAATCACTGCAGATGGTGATTGCAGCCATGAAATTAAAAGACGCTTACTCCTTGGAAGAAAAGTTATGACCAACCTGGATAGTATATTCAGAGACATTACTTTGCCGACTAAGGTCCGTCTAGTCAAGGCTATGGTTTTTCCAGTAGTCATGTATGGATGTGAGAGTTGGACTGTGAAGAAGGCTGAGCACTGAAGAATTGATGCTTTTGAACTGTGGTGTTGGAGAAGACTCTTGAGAGTCCCTTGGACTGCAAGGAGATCCAACCAGTCCATTCTGAAGGAGATCAGCCCTGGGTGTTCTTTGGAAGGAATGATGCTAAAGCTGAAACTCCAGTACTTTGGCCACCTCATGCGAAGAGTTGACTCATTGGAAAAGACTCTGATGCTGGGAGGGATTGGGGGTAGGAGGAGAAGCGGATGACAGAGGATGAGATGGCTGGATGGCATCACTGACTCGATGGACGTGAGTCTGAGTGAACTCCGGGAGATGGTGATGGACAGGGAGGCCTGGCGTGCTGCGATTCATGGGGTCGCAAAGAGCCAGACACGACTGAGCAACTGAACTGAACTGAACTGACACTAAACTGTTATGTGCCATCCTTTTTATTTTTCTGAAAAATTAAAAGTTGCAAAACATGGCTTTTTCTCAAATGACTTGCTGATCTTTACTTTAAAATATCTCATCTCACCCAAAGGAGTAGGGTTTGGGAGAAAGTGGGAAATGATAAAATAATGATAATAGAAAACATAATTATAACAACAGCAATAACGTATTTCTGCAGGCTTCTTGTGTATTTTTTCCTTCACATCTATCCATCTGGACATGTGTAAGTTGTGTGAATATACATGAGAAAATGACTAGTTATAGCTGAGCCTTGGCAAACCATAAATCAAATAAAGTAAATTTTTATTATTTCAAATTACAAAGTCATTTCCAACATACATTTAAGTGAGCTAATGTGACTGATGTCGCCTCACATATTTCTCAAGAAGGAACATTTCAGATGGTAAATAAGTCATGCTTGAACATTAACTATTAGACTTGAGGCCATTTTTAAATAACTGCAATTTTTTTTCTCTTTCAGAGGAATGTGTCATCTATTTAGGATTCATATGCTTTGGGCTGTGTTCAAGCCTTTAATGTTGAAATCCAGATTTTAAGAACTGCACAAATAATTGGTATAAATACGCAAAGCAAATGTATTGAGTACCTACTATGTGCTGGCGCTGTGTTTGTAGAGGATGCAGTGATTAGTATGTTCATTCATTAAATAGTTTTAAGTGCCAGCATGATCTAGGCACTGTTTTAGCCATTAGCAATAGATAGTAAACAGGCAGATATTTGCCCTCGCCTCTTAAAATGCTACTTTCTAAATTTTAAATATGCATTCTATCGTTTAAAATAAGTGAAAGGATGTATGAAGTGTGATATGAAAGATAAAGGCAGGAGGTTTAGGAATCACTTTTGGTTGGCTTACCCTGTAGGGGTCATGTAAAAGACAGCCTCACATACGGTATGAAAATAGTGGAAAAAGCGGTGGACTGGGGAAAAATAACAAGGTGTGGGAATCCAGAGAAGGAAGCATTTGATCCAGAAGGATGAGTGGAAATCCAGAAAGTTGCTTGGGGTCCTCAAAAGAGGAGTCCAGCAGCTGGGAACCTCCCACTCAGCACGTTGAATATGTTTCCTTCTTGGTAAAATAGGTATCAGAGAGAAAGGGAAGAAAGTTCCCATGACCCATGGGTTTCCTGTTAGCTCTGAGAACTCTGATTTCCAGAGATTATCTAGAATAAGATTGAGAGAAGAAAAAAAAAAAAAAAAAGAATGCCTGGCTAAAGGAAGAAAATCAGAAAAGCTTGGAGCTAAAGGAACACAGGATACATTTTAACGCTAGCCACTGTCACAATAACAATAATGAAAAACATTTACTAAAGGTAATGGCGTATGCTGCGTTCAGTGTTTTCTGTGCATTATTCTACTTCTCATAGCAACGGCGTCATATCTTAAGTTACTAATCTCATTGCAGCTAATGTACAGTTTATTCAATGTCTATTACTCTGTGGCTTTTTCCTGGCCGCCTCCCCAGCTCTAATCTTCATCCTCACTCATTTAGGCAACTGGCACAGCCTTGTCACTTCTGATAGCTCTGTCTCCAGCCCACTTTCCATATTGCAGCCAAAATTATTTGACTAAAAGAAAGATTTGATAACTTCCTGCTTTTGGACCCAAGGGGGCTCCCATTGTGTCCAGGAAGTGGGTCACACACTTTACCTAGCACTTGACATTATCCACCACCTTGCCCCAACCTACCGCATGGGTTTACCCAACACACCATGCTGTCTGAAAGGGAACTGAATATAACACTGGCTGTGAGTTCAGGTCCTGAAGCTTAAATTGCTAAGCAACCTTGGGCAAGTTACTTAACTGATATGAGCTTCAGTTTCCGCCTCTTTAAGAAGGGGCATTCAATGAGAGAAGAATGGCAAACACTCAGCTCTACGAATTTGGACACATGGCAAAGAGGGAATATAATCTCCGCTCATGACAAAGAGCCTGGCTGGATTTTGAGGGTTTGTCTGGATGCCTGAATTCGCCTGTGCCTTGGGTAAAATGTTCTGAAGTTAAAAATGAAGAGGTTGACCCTGCCTCAAGTATGGTGGGCATCCTGCTAGCCTCACCAATGAGATCCACTGACCTCTAGAATTTTTCTCATTCTATCCTGTAAATTCCTTAAGAGAAGAAAAATGCTGCTCAATCCATTAAGCATCTCTTTTCTTATCTGTAAAATAGAAATAATAGTGATAGTTACCTCACAGAATTACTGTGCTAGTTAAGTACCACAATTGATATAGAAACTTAGAAAATGCCTCCCCTCACCCCCATGCTAACAACTCGTTTCTAACACACCTAAGACATTGACATTTACAGTGTGAGTAGCCTGAAATTCTTACCCATGCTCTTGGTTCTTATGAACCAAACATGGTCACAATTGGTATAGGGGCATAGACTTCTTGGCTATGGTAATAGGAAATCTTCCCCAAACTAGACTCAGCTGTCGCTCCTTTTTTATTTATGACCCCAAGAAAAAGTTGGCAGTGTTTACAGCACTGAAGAGCCAGGAGAATGGTGACTGAGGTTTCATAACAGACAAGCCTCACGTTGGAATGTGGGGATGATGTAGAATCTGTGTCCTGGGGAACACAGGGTGCCCCACTGCATTCCATTTCCTTGCACCTGGTATTTGCTTATGAATGCAGTAAATCCCTTTTCACTTTGAGGAAACTAATTATAGTGCAAATAGTTTGAGAGTAGCTATATAGAACCCATTCCCTAGCCAGGTTCACTCTCTACCAACTGTATAACCCAGGGCGATTGAACATTTCTGAACCTCAGTTTTCTCTTGTAAGATTGCTGTTGTTCATTTACTCAGCTGTGTCCAACTCTTTGAGACACCATGGACTATAGCACTCCAGGCTTCCCTGTCCTTCTCCATCTCCTGGAGCTTGCTCAAACTCATGTTCATTAAGTAGTGATGCCATACAATCATCTCATCCTCTGTCATCCCTTTCTCCTCCTGGCTTCAATATTTCCCAGCACCAGAGTCTTTTCTAGTGAGTTGACTCTTCGCATCAGGTGGCCAAAGTATTAGAGCTTCAGTGTCAGTCCTTCCAATGAATATTCAGGACTGATTTCCTTTAGGATTGACTGGTTTGATCTCCTTGAAGTCCCAGGGACTCTCAAGAGTCTTCTCCAACACAATTTGAAAGCATCAGTTCTTTGACATTTGGCCTTCTTTATGGTTCAGCTCTCACATCCATACATGACTACTGGAAAAACCAGAGCTTTGACTAGATGGATCTTTGTTGGCAAAGTATTATCTCTAATTTGTAATATGCTATCTAAGTTGGTCATAACTTTTCTTCCAAGGAGCAAGCGTATTTTAATTTCATGGCTGCAATCACCATCCACAGTGATTTTGGAGCCCAGGAAAATAAAGCCTTTCACTGTTTCCACTGTTTCCCCATCTATTTGCCATGAATTGATGGGACCAGATGCCATGATCTTAGCTGTTTGATTGTTGAGTTTTAAGCCAGCTTTTTCACTCTCCTCTTTCACCTTCATCAAGAGGCTCTTTAGTTTCTCCTCGCTTTCTTCCATAAGGGTGGTGTCATCTGCATATCTGAGGTTATTGATATTTCTCCCAGCAATCTTGATTTCAGCTTTTGCTTCATCCAGCTCAGCATTTCGCATGATGTACTCTGCCTATAAGTTAAATAAGCACAGTGACAATATACAACGTTCCTGTACACCTTTCCCAATTTTAAACCAGTCTGTTGTTCCATGTCTGGTTCTAACTATCACTTTTTGACCTGCATACAGTTTTCTCAGGAAGCAGGTAAGGTGGTCTGGTATTCCCATCTCTCAAATAATTTTCCAGTTTGTTGTGATCCATACAATCAAAGGCTTTAGTGTAGTTAAAGGAGCAGAGGTAAATGGAATTCTCTTGCTTTTCCAATGATCCAGCTGATGTTGGCAATTGATCTCTGGTTCCTTTGCCTTTTCTAAATCCAGATTGAGCATCTGGAAGTTTTCAGTTCACACAGTGTTGAAGCATCGCTTGGAGGATTTTGAGCATGCCCTTGCTAGTATATGAAATGAATGCAATTGTGTGGTAGTTTGAACATTCTTTGGCACTGCTCTTCTTTGGAATTGAAATGAAAACTGATCTTTTCCAGTAGTATATGGCCACTGCTGAGTTTTCCAAATTTGCTGGCATATTGAGTACAATACTTTAACAGCATCATCTTTTAGGATTTGAAACAGCTCATCTGGAATTCCATCACCTCTTCTAGCTTTGTCCATAGTGATGCTTCCTAAGGCCCACTTGATTTCAGACTCCACGATGTTTGGCTCTAGGTGAGTGATCACACTATTGCGGTTATCTGTGTCTTTAAGATTTTTTTTTGTGTGTAGTTCTGTGTACTCTTGCCACCTCATCTTTAATATCTTCTGCTTCTGTTAAGTCCATGCTATTTCCATCCCTTATTGTGCCTTATCTTTGCATGAAACGTTCCCTTGGTATCTCTAATTTTCTTGAAGAGATCTCTGGTCTTTCCCATCTATTGTTTTCCTTTGTTTCTTTGCATTGACCACTGAGGAAGGCTTTCTTATCTCTCCTTGCTATTCTTTGAAACTCTGGATTCAAATGGGTGTATCTTTCTTTTTCTCCTTTGCTTTCGCTTCTCTTCTTTTCTCAGCTATTTGTAAGGCCTCCTCAGACAGCCATTTTGCCTTGCATCTCTTTCTTGGGGATGGTTTTTGTCACTGCCTTGGGACCATTGTTACGAACCTTCATCCATAGTTCTTTGGCACTCTATCTATCAGATCTAATCCCTTGGATCTATTTGTTGCTTCCACTGAATAAATGTAAGGGATTTGATTTAAGTCATACCTGAATGGCCTAGTAGTTTTCCCTACTTTCTTCAATTAAGTCTGAATGTGGCCATAAGGAATTCATGATCTGAGCCACAGTCAGTTCCCAGGCTTGTTTTTCCTGATTGTATAGAGCTTCTCCATCTTCAGCTGCAAAGAATATAATCAGCCTGATTTTGGTATTGACCATCTTGTGATGTCCATGTGTAGAGTCATCTCTTGCGCTGTTGTAAGAGGGTGTTTGCTATGACCAGTGGGTTTTCTTGATAAGAATGCCTTAATGTGAGACTCTTGTATGGATTCACATTGGCAATGTCTGTAATGAATCCGTCTTGTCTAAAATCTGATACTTGTTCCTCAGAAATCAATAATAGTTGATAGATTTCTTCTACCATGAAATCTTTCTCTCCACAGCCTGATAGTTCTGCCAGATTTACAACTCTTCATCTTTGGTGTTGGTGAATCCAATTTGGCCTAAGTCAAGTGGCCTTGATTGTTCTAGATCCTGGCAGAATGCTCTTTGAACAGGCTAGAGGATTCTTGTAACATGTTTATTCCTGCATCCAGAGCTTCATTATGATTCAGTCATCAGTCTAATTTGGTTCAGCTCATGAAGCATCTTTTCACTTAGCAGACCAGCCTCTTCTACAGATATTAGTCTAAATGAGTTCCACTGGGCTCACTGTTACTTCCTCCCTTCCCTCAGCCCAACAACTGCCTAAATAAACATTTGCAAGACTTTACATTCAAGAGGGAAAATGATCTACATTTTATAATCTTTCACAAGACATTTTGACATTTTTTTCCTTAAAAAAATGCAACCATCTGAAAAGAACAGCAATGTTATTGTTGTTATTTTGTGCACATCACCATCACAAGTTCACATGGCTATCCATGAGTTGAGAAATGCTGTTACTTGGTCATAACCTGGACACAGGTTGCACTCTGAGCTCAGACGTCAAGAAGCATTTATTGCTTACATATTTAGTTCCAGGTTCTGGGGGAAAAAATGATGACTGGTACAGACCATGCCTTTGAGGAGACTGTATTTTCTTAGTGATAAATGTATAAACAAGTGTCAGGATGCTACTTTGATTTGGACTGTTTTCATCTAGACCACAGCCCGTCCAGGCTTTGAATATCTGGAATGCACTAAATAGTCTGGTATTTCAGACTTCCAGCTGCCACCTCTGTGTTCTGAATTAAGAAGACCTGACTTTTAACCCAACAACATCCTTTGCTAAGTGAAGAGGCATTTGATACAGTAATATCAATTAAATATTAGGCTTATTTTCAAGCTTTAACTTGATGATGTACCCCCAAACACTTTGTAAACCATAAAATCTTGCGTAAAACTGGAGGATGTAGGAGTAGTGACTCAGGCTTGGTCACGTGTCTTATTCTGACCCTTCTAGGTCTTTAGGAAGCTAGAAAGGGAACTGAAATCTAGAATCATAGAAAACTGGCAGAAGTACCTGATGACAAGCTGTTCTGTGCCCAAGTCTGCTGTAAAGCTGTCAGCAGGAGGTGGTGGTGGTTTTTCAGTCACTCAGTCATCCAACTCTTTTGCAACCCCACAGAGTGTAGCCCACCAGGCTCCTCTGTCCATGGGGTTCTCCAGGCAAGAATACTGGAGTGCTTGGCCATTTCCTTCTCCAGGAGATCTTCCCTTACCCAGGGATCTAACCCATGTCTCTTGCGTCTCCTGAATTGCAGGCGGATTCTTCACTGTTCAATCACCAGGGAAGCCCTGTTGGCACCAGGACCAAGCCTCTTTCTTTGTCTGTCCCCAATTATCCACCTTGAGTATAAAATATTTCTCTATATTTGACTTAAATAAACATATACCATGGGTTGCCTGATGAAAAGTTTCTGTCAGGGGTTTCTCTCATTTTTCTAAGCAATAGTATACATTTTAGCCCTTACTGTATGCCAGGCATTGTTTCAATTACTTTGCATTTTCAACATATGCAATTCCCCCAATAACTGTATCCCTGTCCAGGATTAAAGACACCTTGGAGATTGAGTAACTGATTCCAGGTCACTAGTCTGTGCACAACAGTGACTCAACCTCAGGTAGTCCAGCGGCAAGGGTTATCTCGTCATATCCATCACACTGCTGCTGTTGGCACTGGAGTCCCTCTTGCAGAGATGCTCTCCTTGTGTGTCTGAACTGACTTCAGTAAAAGCATCTATGGCTTAACAAGAGTAGTCAAGAGAGAGTGACATTCAAAGTCCTAAACTGCTGCATTCAGATCCCAAGTTTGTGTGAGATGATCACTCTTCCATAGCTTTCCTGAGCCTCAACTTCGTCTCTTTCCTTAGTCGTCATCTCTCTGCCTGCCTCTTTAATTCACCTCGCATCCCAGAGAAGAGTCTTGGGCTGTCTACAGTCTGTCAACCCTCAAACTATTGAAAACTGCCATCTGTAATACCTACATTGGAGTGGCATTGCTGTAGAAATCCACAACCCCCTCCTGATGCTAAAACTAGTGAGTGTTTTGCTCTTGTTATCTTAGGTGATAGCTCTAAGATACTCACCGTTCTTGATAATGTCTTTTTTCTCGACATTCTTTCCAGTCAAGTCCATGATCCCACTCTCCCAATTTTCCTTCTACCACTCTGGATGACTTTTCTCCATCTCTCTTGCAGGCTCTTGCTTCTCTCCAACATTTTGAATATTGGTGTCATTCAGGGCTCCATTCTCTAACCTCTTTTCTTCTCACAGTTCCTTCCTAGACAGGTTCATACATACTGTGGCTTTGCCAAGGACTGATAACTCCTAAATTTATCTTTTTACCTTAAATTTCATGCCTTTTTCTAGACATGTATTTCCAACTGTTCACATGCTATTTCATACTGTATGTTCTATGTGAACCTTAAATTCAACCTCTCATTCCAACTGAATTTATCATTTTCCTCTTCCATCAAACTTGCTGTCTTCCTATAGAACTTAGTTAATCCACACTGTGAGCCAGAAGCCTGGATGCAGTTCTAGGATCTACATTTCCCCAAATTCTGTTACCTTGACACAGATTTATCCATCTATGCTTTCCCCTTCATACCCACTTTCTAGGCCTTAATCACCTCCCATGTGGATTGTTTCAGGATTTTTTGGTCTCGCCTTTTCCAGTTATCTCTGCTCCAAAGCCAGCAGACTATGCATAACACAAATGTCTAATCACGTGTCAACATCTTGTTTGAAAAGCTTCAGTGATGTCCCTTTGCCTATATATTTCTAGACTTCTTTTCAGATCACCAATGCCATTGTAGTCTGACCATTGCTCTCTATTTTTTTTTTCTTTTGCTTTTTCCCTACCCCCTATGTATGGATGTGAGAGTTGGACTGTGAAGAAAGCTGAGCGCCAAAGAATTGATGCTTTTGAACTTTGGTGCTGGAGAAGACTCTTGCAAGTCCCTTGGACTGCAAGGAGATCTAGCCAGTCCATCCTAAAGGAGACCAGTCCTGGGTGTTCATTGGAAGGACTGATGCTAAAGCTGAAACTCCAATACTTTGGCCACCTCATGTGAAGAGTTGACTCATTGGAAAAGACCCTGATGCTGGGAGAGATTAAGGGCAGGAGGAGAAGGGGACGATCAAGCATGAGATGGCTGGATGGCATCACTGACTCGATGTACATGAGTTTGGGTGAACTCTGGGAGTCAGTGATGGACAGGGAGGCCTGGCGTGCTGCAATTCATGGGCTCACAAAGAGTCGGACATGACTGAGCAACTGAACTGAACCGAAGCCCCTATATTCTGTGTTCTTTTAAAACTAACCCACAGGCAGTCCCCAAAGTAACTCATGCTCTCTGATGACCCATGCTCTCTCTCTGTCTTTGCACATGTCATTTAATCTATGTATGGTCCAAAACACCGAGAATGGAACATGTAGGGTGTCCCTCTTGCCAACACAGCAAACTGTTATTCATCTTCCAAGTTTCCATATAAAGTAATGACCTCAGTGAAGCCTTCCTTGGTCTTCTCAGGCAGACTTAGATATTCTTCCTAAAATGAAATAATTCTTTGCATTGTTGGTTTTCCAGGAAACCCTGAGCTACTTCAGGATAGACTCTCTTCTCACCTCTGTAGACCAATGCCTTTGTAGAGTACCTGGCCCAGAGAAGCTGTTGAATAGATGTTTGATGAATAAAGTGAATAAATTAAGGGAAAAAGAATCTGCATCTCTAAAATGTTGCATATATTCATGTGTTTTCTCTTTTAGTGAATAGTATGTAGACCTATGATGAGAACTTACTTTTTAGAGTTGAGTTTTATAACCCAAGTTTTAAGGAGCGATTTATTTCCTTCAGGATATTTCAGCAATTATTATAAACATATTATATATTGGTCTCATGGCCCAAAACACTATGTATAGTTTTCTGAAACAAGCTTTAAATTGATTGTCTTTCAAATCGGGCATCATTGTTGTTCATCGGCTCAGTCGTGTCTGACTCTGCAACGCCATGAACTGTAGCATGCCAGGCTTTCCTTTCCTTCACCAACGCCTGAAGTTTTCTCAGACTCTTGCCCATTGAGTCAATGATTCCTTCCAACCATCTCATCCCCTGTCGTCTCCTTCTCCTTCTGCCTTCAATCTTTCCCAGCATCAGGGTCTTTTCTAATGAGCTGGCTCTTCATGTCAGGTGGCCAAAGGATTGGAGCTTCAGCTTCAGCATCAGTCTTTCCAATGAGTATTCAGGGTTGTTTTCCTTTAGGATTGAGTGGTTTGATCTCGCTTTCCAAGGGACTCTCAAGAGTTTTCTCCAGCACCACAATTCAAAAGCATCATTTCTTCTTTAGGACTCAGCCTTCTTTATGGTCCAATCTCATATCTGTACATGACTACTGGAAAAATCATAGCTTTGATTAGATGAACCTTTGTCATTAAAGTGATGTCTCTGGTTTTGAATAGGCTGTTCATGTTTGTCATAGCTTTTCTTCCAAGGAGCAAGCATCTTTTAACTTCATGGCTGTTAATTTCAGGTGTTAACGTATTATAATTTATCAGAGTGCCTAAATAAAAACATTTGCCACTATTAAACAACATTATATGAATTAAACAGTAGATAAATACAAATGAAAGATATCCATATCCTTAGATACCTTTCTTCTAATTGCAAAATTTTGTCCTGGTTTTCCTCTTTATATTTCCTTACATGAACACCAACACTCTCTCTAATGCTAGTAATTTTGATATGCGAGTAGCTTTGTGATTTCAATCAAATTTGACCTCAAAACTCCATTGGTCTTTTTCTTCTAACTGAGAGTTTCTATTTTGATTAGATGCATTCTATGCTTTATAAATGAATGGTAAGGATGTTCTTTACCATATTTTTTATAACTCCATGATAATATAGTTGGCCAATATTAGACTTAGCAATAACAATTCCCCCTGTTTTCCTGTTAAAGATTTTTAAGCTGGAACTTATGATGATATTAATTTAAAAATATTTAATCATATGAATCATAATTACATGTTACATATTGTCATATAGTAAGCATTGTATAATACAAGGTAATAAATCAATTGTATCTATATTGAACTGGCCAAAACTTTCATTCTGATTTTTCTATAATATCTTATGGAAAAATACAAACTTCTTGGCCAGTCCAACAGTTTAAGAAGTGTACAGCTGACCCTTGGACAACATAGATTTGAAGGGCACAGGTCCACTTATACATGGATTTTTTTCAATAAATATGTACTCTAGTACTAGAGTATCCACTGTTGGTTGAATCATGTATGCAGAACCTTGGATACAGATATGCAGAAATAACAGTAAAGTTAAATGGAAGCTTTAAACTTTCCTGAAGGCCGGAGCCCCAACTCCTGCTGTATTCAGTGGTTACCTGTATATGAAAATACTACTTTGTTGATTCTCTTAGCATGAGTTAAGTATCCAGTTTGTTTTAAAAATCAATTTTAAATTACTCTTCTCAGAATAAGTTTCACAATGTGATGAACTTAACTTTAATGCAAATAAATTTTACTGAATTATTACATATATACAGAAAAATATACCAGTCATAAATCTATGGTTCATTAAATTTAAAAAGAGAATATCACCAAGTTTAAGATATAGAACATGTCGACTCCAGGGGTCTTCTCAGTGCCTTACCCATAATTAGCATCTATCAGTGGTCACTATTTTTCTGACTTCTTTCACCATGATGGCTTTGCTTTTAAACACCAAACACAGATCTTGAAAATGGTTCCAAAAGAGATAGAAAGAAGGGAGTATATATGTAACTTGTAAGTCCTTTCCAATCTTGAGATTCTATGATCAATAGTTTTTCTTATAATATACATTACTCAAAACGCTCAATATTAGCAAAAACTATGAAAGAAATGCAAAGTCCATGGCATATTGACAATGCACTTGTAAAACTTTAATTATAAGAGTAAAATACAGCAATGTCATAGAAGATTTCAACAATAAAACCAAGACATGCACCTATAGACCAACTACGCCAACAAAGGAACACATCAGTTTAAGGAAGTATTTACACATATACAATTCGTAGTTATTTACAAAGTCATCAGCTTCTTTCATCTCATATCATAAGATATTTTCCATGAAATAACATAGTTAATATGATTATTAGCAGCTGCATAAAATTACAGTTCAGTTCAGTTCAGTTCAGTCGCTCAGTTGTGTCCGACTCTGCGACTCCATGAATTGCAGCACGCCAGGCCTCCCTGTCCATCACCATCTCCCGGAGTTCACTCAGACTCACGTCCATCGAGTCCATGATGCCATCCAGCCATCTCATCCTCTGTCGTCTCCTTCTCCTCCTGCCCCCAATCCCTCCCAGCATCAGAGTCTTTTCCAATCAGTCAACTCTTCCCATGAGGTGGCCAAAGTACTGCAGTTTCAGCTTTAGCATCATTCCTTCCAAAGAAATCCCAGGGCTTATCTCCTTCAGAATGGACTGGTTGGATCTCCTTGCAGTCCAAGGGACTCTCAAGAGTCTTCTCCAACACCACAGTTCAAAAGCATCAATTCTTCGGCGCTCAGCCTTCTTCACAGTCCAACTCTTGCATCCATACATGACCACTGGAAAAACCATAGCCTTGACTAGACGGACCTTTTTTGGCAAAGTAATGTCTCTGCTTTTGAATATACTGTCTAGGTTGGTCATAACTTTTCTTCCAAGGAGTAAGCGTCTTTTAATTTCATGGCTGCAATCACCATCTGCAGTGATTTTGGACCCCCAAAAATAAAGTCTGCCACTGTTTCCCCATCTATTTGCCACAAAGTGATGGGACCAGATGCCATGATCTTTGTTTCCTAAATTACAGTAAGTAGATATAATACATTTTGTTTAAACAGTGATTTAAATGGCTTCAATGATTCACTAGTGTATATAAAGCTGTATTGAACACCCCTTTGCATACACCTGTATTCTTCATGTGGACTATTTACTTAGGACAGATTCCATATGTGTGAGAGTAGACATGTATGTTCATGTTCAAGGGAGACCCCCAACTCTTCCTGCTTTGCACTTCATTGGGTTAACTAGAAGCACAATGACTCCCTCAAAGCAGAGACTAGAATTTCATGAACAATTCTAACTTGAAAATCAAAGAGCAAATGAGCCATTTATGCCTGGACTAGATGGCTTAGTTAGGTACACAGGCATTTAACCTAGAAAGTGGTTCAGGGCTAAACACAGTGTATCTGGGTTGTGTGTGTGTGCTAAGTCGCTTTAGTCATATCTGACTCTTTGCGACCTTATGGACTGTAGCCCGCCAGGCTCCTCTGTCCGTAGGTTTCTCCAGGCAAGAATACTGGGGTGGGTTGCCGTGCCTGCCTCTGCATCTGGGCTTTAGCTGTCACTGTACACTGAACTGGTAATTTTTTTCACCCTCCCTGCTTGGTAAAATCGCTATCCAACTGACTTACTGTGATAATTCCTGCAACTTTAGATTTTGGCATAACTCTGTTATGTGGACTACAAGGTTTGAAAGGAAATGTTTACCTTGTCAAAAGTGAGTCTGAAAAAAAAAAAGTGAGTCTGATCAGGAGGGAGAGAGAGAATGTAAAAAAAGGAGAAATTTAGATAGGGAAAAAGGAGGAAGCAGAGGATTTCCTTTGAAATCACAGAACTTGAGCTTATTGTCCCAGAGATACTTTTAGTCTATTACCTGGGCTCTGAAATTCTGTTTGTTTTAAAATTTTTGAGATACTAAGATAGAGATAAACTAAATTTTATTAGCTGATTAATTTAATATTATAAAATTAAGGATCAATTTTGTTCTTGGCTCTCAACTTTTATCTGATTACCTTAATAGAGGTAGGTTATTTAGAGGAAAGAACTGGTATAATTAAAATTTAGAGAAAATGCAATGTTTACTAAAAATCTGAGGAACTACCTTGATGGGCAGACTATTTTATTGCTGTAATGTATCATGTATCTTATGAACTATCCCTTATTCCTTGTAGTCCATTCCTGGAGACACATATAACTATTTTTGGAATAGGCCAATGAAGATGATCAGAGAAAATCCATATGGTGATGAAACAGTTGATTGAAGTCTTGAAGTATGAACAGAAGCTCACCAATTAAGTGATACATCATTTAATTAATCAATATTCACTGAGTACCTCTAATAATTGAGATTATTATCAAGACTTGGGGTGGGAGGATAGGAAGCACAAATCCTCAAGAATCTAGTCACAAATCTGTAATTATAATAGACAGCCACCCCTTGATATCTGCAGGGGACTTGTTCCAGTATACCCATGCATACCCAAATCCATGGGTGTTTGAATCCGTTTTATAAAATAGTGCATAGTGTATGCGTTACAGTGATAGGGGAAAAACAGAAAACACTGTATTTGGAGCATCCAAACAAGGTGGAGAGCCAGGGAAGGCTTCCTGGAAGAGGTCTCACTTGAGGTCAGTCATAATGCTAATTAGGCATTCATCGGGTGAAAGGAAATGAGTATTAGGATAAACATGGCAGACTACAGTCCATGGCTCAGCCCAAGACTCAAACATGACTTAGAGACTAAACAACAGCAGCAGGATGGGGAGCCATCCAGATAGAAGAAGCAATAAGAAATAGCCTTTTGGAGAACCTGGTGTATCAGTGGGAGGCAGGGAATGTCTCAGTGAGACAGTGGAAATCACCGCGCCTTGATCCCTGTATTTGTGTGGTTGACTAGGAGTTGTTGAAGGTCCTTAAGTGGGTTGACAGTGTCAAAATGAATGTT
Source organism: Ovis aries (assembly GCF_016772045.2). Classification (NCBI taxonomy): domain Eukaryota; kingdom Metazoa; phylum Chordata; class Mammalia; order Artiodactyla; family Bovidae; genus Ovis; species Ovis aries. Next base: position 13,700,836 of record NC_056074.1, read on the forward strand.
TGGTTGATCATTGTGAGTGCGGTAGAAAGATGCACTGAAAAGTATAGGATTGGAGGGCGTCAAGAACAGTGAAGTGGCTGCTGCATCAGTTCTAAAAAGGGTTCTCACACTGATTCTGGAAAGGACCAGGAAGTGAACGGTTTAGACTTCTCAGCCACACATTCTGTATTCGGCCATCAGCTCTGCATGGTCGTACCAGATTAGCCACACATGATACAGTGATTCATGAACCTGGTTATATGCTAATAATATTTTATTTCTAGACAATGAAACCTGAATTTCATATCATTTTTACATGTCATGAAATATTGCTTTCCTTTTCATTTTTTTCCCAACCTTTTAAAAATGTGAAAATCATTCCACTGGTTCAGAGGCAACAGGGTGGCAATTAATGTAGTAGGAGTGAGGCAAGAGGTAACTACATGGTTTTGAAGAGCATCTGCTATAGGACTCAGTGGTTGACTGGGTTTTGCTGGTTAATTAGGAGGGGTGTCAAGAATCGCTCTCAGCCCTGTGGCTTGAGACCCTGGGTGGAAGATGGCCCTCTGATCAGATAGAGGACAGCGAATGGGAGAGAGTATGGACACTGGGAAATATTGAGGTTGACAAATGCCTTCCCTTCTCTATAATTCAGAGTTTAGGGAATCTGGTATATGGAATCCTCTTTAGGAAAATATTTTGACTTTCACGTGCTATGAGTAGTTTTGTTGTCCTTAGTGAATACTTGCTTACATTTGGGGGCAGAAGATATTATTTTTTTTTTACTACAGGAAATGACCAAGAGAAATTAATGTTCATTACTAATATCAATCTTTTACAATATGTCACCTCCTTTGACATTTTCAGAAAACTGTCTCAGAGAAGCCCCAGATGCAAGTGTGACCTGTATGCCAATGCCATATATCTGGCTGTGTACACACTGCATTAAAAAGCTCTCTCAAGCTAGAATGTTTTATCATTCCTGCATGGGATAACTCTCATGAAATAATTAGGAGATACACAGACTAATGATAAATGTTAGCTTTTTGAAATGGGTTTTGATGAAATTATCATAATCTGATTATGCAGCTTCAAAGAACCTTTCCCAAGCTCGGTTTTTCCTCATCCGATCCAATCTGCAACTGTCTGTGGCCAAAACAGCCTCTGCATGAAGATTTATGATGAGGGCTTAGAACTGCCAACAGAGTCTCTTCTCCCTAAATCATAAATATTCATAAAGGAAAAGAGGGACTGGAGGTGGCTTCTTGCTTCCTGGGCGACTCCAGCCTTCTGGTCAAGGCCTCATTCTAAGAAGTAAAGAATAAGGAACATTGAAAATGGGAAATAAACTGCAGCTGATCTTGAAATAAAGCAGAGTAGAGAGGTATGGTAGGTTAAGATCATGGGGATAAGTCTAAGAGATCCAGTTTTCTCTTTACCTAGCTCTGTACTTTGTTCAAGTCACTTAACTTTTCAAAGCAGTAAAAGTCGTATCAATGTGGGAAGCATATCATAGAGAAAATACAACATAATAATGTTTACTATTGAAAAAAGGAAGTGCTAGTCACTCAGTCGTGTCCAACTCTGCGACCATGGACTGTAGCCCTCCAGGCTCCTCTGCCCACGGGATTCTCCAGGCAAGAATACTGGAGTGGGCTGCCGTTCCCTTCTCCAGGGGATCTTTCCAACCCAGGGATCGAACCCAGGTCTCCTGCATTACAGGCAGTTTCTTTCTATGGTCTGAGCCTCCGGGCCTCTTGTTAATTTTGTTACTGTTGTATTACTAAATAAACTCTTAGGGTGTAACTTCAGATAAACTCTACAGAAAATGTTTTCTATTAAACCTTCGCAAGTCAGTAGAAGATGAAATGAATCATTTTTTTGTGAATCTACTGTGCTTAAACTTGGCTTTCTCACATTGTTATTTTATAATAACCCTACAATGAATTAATAATAATTTACATTTTATAAATGAAGATAATAGAACTGTAAGAGAGTAGTTCAGTGAATTCGCTAGGGTAGTTGAGTTGGCTAGGTTCTACTATGCCAATAAAAAACACTCTCTGACTTGAGAATAAAACAAATGTTTTATTATTAATTATTATTAAGGTATAATTAGCATATATTATATTAGTTTCAATTGTACAATCTAATGATTCAATATTTGTATAGATTGTGAATGCTTACTGCAAGAAGTCTAGTTAACATCTGTCACCATACACAGTTACAGAATTTCTTTTTTTCTTGTAAACCTTCGAAATCTACTCTCTTAGCAACTTTCAAATATACAGCACAGTGGCTAAACAACAGCAACAACTATTAACTATATCACTGTGATGTACATTGTATTCCCGAGACTTATTTATTTTATAGCTGAAAATTCATACCCTTTGACTCCTTTCATCCATTTTGCCTACCCCTCACCCCTGCCTCTGGCAACCATCAAGCTGTTCTCGGTATCTGTGAGCTTATTATTTTTTAGGTTCCACATACAAGTGAGACCATACAGTATTTACTTTGCTCCGTCTGACATTGTATTTAGAGTAACGCCCTTCAGATCCATGCATATTGTCACAAATGAAAGGATCTCACGCCTTTTCATAGCCAAATAACTTCCACTGTGTGTGCATGCCACTTTTTTTACTCTATTCTTCCACTGATGGACACTTAGGTTATTTCCAGATCTTAGCTATTATAAATAATACTACAATGAACATTGGGCTGCATAGGTCTTTTCAAGATAGTGACTTCATTTTCTTTGGATAAATATCCAGAAATGGAATTACTGGATCATATGGTAGTTTTGGAGGTGGAAATGGCAATCCACTCTGGTATTCTTGCCTGGAGAATTCCTTGGACAGAGGAGCCTGCAGGGGGGCTACAGTCCATGGGGTCACAAAGAGTCGGACAGGACTGAGGAACTCACACACACACGTGGCGGTTTTAGTTTTAATTTTTTGAGGAACTCCCATACTGGTTTTCATTGTGGTTGCACCAGTTTACATTCCTGCCACTGCAGGTGTGCAAGAATTGCCTTTTCTCTGCATCCTTGCCAATAATTGTTTTTCTTGTCTTTTTAACAATAGGCATTCTAACAGATGCGAGTTGATATCTCATTGTGGTTTTGATTTGCATCTCCCTGCTGATTAGCGATACTGAGAATCTTTTCACGTGCCTGTTGGCCATCCAAATGTCTTCCTTGGTAAAAGGTGTACTCAGATCCTCTGCCCATTTTTAATTGGATTGTTCATTCTTCCCTGTTGACTGGTATGCATTCTTTTTATAGTTTGAATAGTAACCCTTCATCAGAGACATGGTTTGCAAATATTTCTCCCAGGCAGTAGGTTGCCTCTTCATTTGTTGCTTGTTTCCTTGGCTATGTAGCAGCTTTGCAGTTTAACGTAGTCCCATTTGCTTATTTTTGCCTTTGTTGCTCAAAGGCTTTCAAATGATCACATAATTACCAAGAAGTACAACAGCCTGTAGTATTTGTATAATATTTCTAACTTTTGAAAGTGATGATTAGTTCAGTGAGAGCATTTTATTTGCAAAGCAACCTTCAGTGATAAGTTGAGCCAAGCAAAGGATCGCTTTTGCCTTTGCCTTATATTACACAAAGTTACTACCAAAGCAGTACCAAACTCGGGGTTCTTGATTCTTGATACTGTGATTGAATCCCATACATCAACATTTGCCTAAAAGGTGGTGTTTCATTCATGCTCAGTCACTAAGTCATGTGCAACTCTTGGTGATCCCATGACTGTAAACCCACCAGGCTTCTCTGTCCATGGGATTCTCCAGGAAAGAATACTGGAGTGGGTTGGCATTTCTTCCTGCAGGGGATCTTCCTGTCCCAGGGACTGAACCTGCATCTCCTGCATTGGCAGGCAGATTCTTTACCTTTGAGCCACCTGGGAAGCCCTAAGTGTATTAGTTGCAGGCAAAAGACTATTTGAACCAAATATACTTAGGGAGTAGGAAAGTGAAAAAATAAAAGATTTCTGTTGTTGTTATTGCAGGACCTCCCAAAGATCTAAAGATACCAATGTGTTAGGAGTATTTTAGGTGGAGCTACATATTCCTTTTCCAAATTCTTATGACCGTAAAACCCTTTTTCTCTTTGGCTATCTCATAGGACACAGTACACCTTTAGGGAGATGTTGTCCATCATGGGCTTCCCTTGTGGCTCTCAGCTGGTAAAGAATCTGCCTGCATTGGGGGAGACCTCGGTTCAATCCCTGGGTTGGGAAGATTCCCTGGGGAAGGGAAAGCCCAGTAATCTGGCCTGGAGAATTCCATGGACTGTATGGTCCATCATAGGATCACAAAGAGTCAGACACGACTAGCTACTTTCACTCACTCACTGCCCATCATAGTGCCATCATTTTATAGAGTATCAGCTACTCAACCCCACTCTTCTTTCTTCAAAAAGAAATCTAGACAAAGAGTTCCTGCCTTCTGCAAGCACAGAGCTTCCAGTGAGGGAGACCCTTCAGTATTCTTTGATGAAGTCAAAGAATCAGCCAAGCTGGAGATTCCTTCTCACTTCCCCTTTCTCGCTCCTACGCTCATACACAGTGGCACACAACCAACGAACTCATGTTCATTTTCTGATCAGAATTCCACCTGAGAAGAACATCATTCTGTTCTTCCCATGTCTGGAAAATGCAAGCCTCTTTGTACAAAGATAAAGGAAGTTTCTCTTCTCATCACAGATGGCCTGTCTTTTGAAATACATTTCATGGTCCTTTCAGTGCGTTTCCAGAGTCTGAAAAGAAGAGCCTCACCACGCGTGCGCCACTGTGATCCTCACGGCTGGGACTATGGGCCTCATTTTTCCCATGTGTTTGCAGATGTGCTACTTTGATCTATGTTCCATTCTGAGGTGCCTGCTGCCTGTGTTTGAGGCTGACATAATTCGCTACCTCTTGGTTTATGTTAATATTTCCAGGGGCTTCCTCTTTCTCAGCTGGCACCTAGGAGGGGTCCAGTTCAGTGGTGACCAGTCGTGGCACGCTGGGCCCGTACCATTGTGTCTGTCCTGTCTGCTCCCTTGCCTGGCTGGGCAGACTCCCTCAGGCCAACACTATTAGCCACCGAATAATACTCCCTCCAAGACACCATCATCCCTTACACTGCGTACTTTGTCAGCCTTTTTAAACATCTGCATCTTTTAGGAAATTATTTTAAGCCAACCAAGTCCATCCTTTAGTAACTAAGAAAAAAGCTGAGGCTAAAAAAAAAGTGAAATAATTTGCCCAAGTTCACTGGTAAGAGCAGGTGGGAATTTGCAGCCAGGTTTCTCTGACTTCAGAGCCATCCCTCAGAGGGACAGTGTAGTGCTACAGCCCAGACTGTGGGCACTGGAGTCAGGGTGCCAGACCCAGTCTTGGCACTGATTAGCTGTGACGTCTCGAGAAGTTTCCATACCTCTGTGCACCTCACTGTACACACCTGTAAGAATGAAGATCCCTTCCAGTGCTATTCGAGGGAGGAAGTGAGCATCACAGTGTATATCTAAGTTTGAATGGATATTGAGCTGATGGACAATTTTTTCCTAATATTTGTTATGTTTCCATAATTTACAAAATTTTAATATTGGCCATATGTGATTCAGTTCCCAGAAGAGTGTGTGTGTGTGTGTGAGTGTGTGTGTGTGCGTGTATGTATATCTGTTGCTGTTGTTCTTAGTCATATACAAATCTTTGCAACCCTGTGGACTATAGCCCTCCAGGCTCCCCCTCCCTCTGTGTGTGTGTGTGTGTGTGTGTGTTTTACATTTCATACAAAATATATGAAAATATTTTGTATATACATTTACTTTATATTTTGTGCAAAATAAAAATGTAGCCATCAAAGAGGTCCCAACTCATAGCAAGAGGAAAGATAGGAGAGTGATTCAGAGTTTTGGGATACTTGAACCTCTTTCCTCTCTCCTTCCCACTCAAAGTCAAAATCTCAAGGCCTCACCTATTTAGAGATAGTTTGGCGGCTCAGATAGTAAAGAATCTGCCTGCAATGCAGAAGACCCAGGTTTGTCCTCTAGGTTGGTAAGATCGCCTGGAGAAGGGAATGGCTACCCACTCCAGTATTCTTGCCTAGAGAATCCCATGGATAGAGGAACCTGGTGGGCTACAGTCCATGGGGTCACAAAAGGTCAGGCACTACTGAGCAGCTAGCACACTCTTTCACAGAGGTGGCACTGAGCTACTGCTGCCCTGTGGAGTTAGACACCATGCCTGACTCTGCCCCACCCACCCGCAAAAGGCCCACTTCAGATTTCTTACCCTGCACTGCAAGTGTGAACCCCTTACTTGATTCCCTTTGTCTGAATGATCGAAGAAGTTTCTTATTCATTATGGGAAAGTAAAGAATTTATCTCATCTTGATTAAGCTTCCATTCTTATAAAGCCAGCTATGTGCTGGATCCAGGGGTGATATGGAATTTTGGAGAACTATAGCATCTTTTTCGTGCTATGCTCCAGAATGGACCTTTCAAAAGAGCTGAGTCCCGGGTCTCCTTACTCCTTGTGTGACCCTGAGCTACACACCTCAACTCCCTGAGCTTTAGTTCCTGCGTTGATAAAACGAGGATATTAATAACTGCTGCAGAAGACTTCTTGAGAGGATTAAATGAGTTGTTGCAAAGATGAGCACCAGACCAGCAGAAGTCATTATCATATGATCATTATTTCACTTCCATTAAGACCAGAGGTCCGAGCTCAGTGTGGCTTTTCAATACTGGTCTCAGCTCTTTGAATACTGTCTTCTCCCTTGTGTTCTCAGCAGACGTGGTTGAAAAGCACATTTTCCATCTTCCTCTAAAAAGAAGAACAAAATTGCTGCATGCCTCATTCCCCTAAGGTCGCCTGAGAGGCTCTGGTAACTCCTGTGCGCTGAGCCTGCATTCTGTGTAACTGTCTTGTCTGTGCTGTGTCAGGAATATTCACATCCAGCCTAACGGGAACCCTGCACGCTGGCTAGTGACACAGACATTGTTTTCAGGTGAGGAAACCCAGGCATCTCAAATGTAGGTAATCTGCCCAAGGTGAGATGCAGTCAGAGTTAGGATGAACCCTCAGGGGTGTCTCCTCAGGGCTCTATTTTCTCCTGTGAGGCCGTTCTGCCTCTTTAGACACAGAAATGTGGAAGGAACCGCATGTGCCACCTGTCCTTTCTCTAAATTTAGACATGGTAAATGCCCGTGAAGAGAAGAGGACACAGGCTGTACCCGAATGCGGTCCTCTTCCATCCCTGTTCCATGTGTCTTGAAGGGAGTCAAACAGGTCGCTGAAAAATACCAGAGATTCAGAGCTTCAAGGTATTCTGCAGTAAATGAGTGGATTAAGGGATGGACTTCTTGGTATTCTTTCACAAATGTTCCTTTGTTAGAGGTTTATTATGTGCAAAAATAAAATGCATGCCTTGCAAAATATTAGTTGCTATAGGATCAGGGCATAAACTGTATCCTTTAAAAGTTCAAGTGCATGTCCCAGGGCTCTCAATCCTTGAGCAAGTCTCTCTGTCTCTCAGAACTCAGGCTGTTCACATATGAGAGGTTATTCACATACCAGGCACTTTCAGCCTCAGTGTTTTCTGCGCCAGCATTTATTTTTCTATCATTTAATATCTGGTCTATCTTGTCCAAAGGACACCCAGGGACAGAAAGACACCAATCCATGAGTGGAGAGGGTAGTTAAAGGAGAAATCAGCAGTCATGCTGAAAGGCGAGTTAATTGTACTAAAACATGGAAGAAATAATTACTATAATTGAGTGATAAATAACATTGTAATTTATCTAGGCCTTTAATTAATTAGTCTGCAGTTGGTGCCTTTCGTCTGTCTGCTCCAGCTCTGATCTTGAACCTCCATGATAAGGAGGATCTAGGGAAACCAGGTTTGGGCTAGAGCAGCAGGGAAGCTGGAAGGAAAATGCTGCTTCTTATCACAAAATCTCTAAACCTATTCCAAATGTTAATTGAGTTCACACATCCAAAAGATTTAAAGGGAAAATCTGCACTTACCTGTACCTCTCAAACCGCTGCCTTGTTTGCAAAGGGACATGTCTCCTGGAGGCCTGAGCAGAGTTTTTCTTGTCCACAGGTTGCCCTGTCTCAAACACATCTCCTTTTCACCTTGGCTCGCTCTTACCCTTGTTCCTCTCCTGTTGCCCCTGCTGGGCTATGAGTTCGGAGACTGTGATGCCTGGTTCATTTTGCAGATATTAAAAAAAAAAAACAGTATCCCTGCATGAATGAATGGCTAATAGGCAAAATTATATGATGCAGTCAACCCCAAAGGCATGTTTTATTTAGTTATTGATACCTGTGGTGTTTCACAGACATTCACAGAGTCTCACTACTTGCCTAGCTCTGTGCTAAGCACAAGGGGCTCCCTGTCTAGCCAGACTGATGAGAAACCATCACTTAAACTTGGCTTCTATGTACTCTTGAAAAGCAAGGTTTCTCAGCACAAGCACTGTGGACCCTGGGGAATGGGTAACTGCTGTGGGAGGCCACCCTGTGCACCGTAGTACGTTAAACAGCATCCCTGAGCTTTAACCACTAAGTACCAATAGCACCCCCTTCCTTCCTTAGTAGTGACAGTCAGAATTCCTCCAAACATTGTCAGATAACCTCCGGTGGTAAACTCTCACCTGGCTGAGAACTGCTGCAGTAGAGTAACCCAGAGGGGCTGCAGACTCGTGGAGTAAGGTATGATAACACTGTATCACCAATTCCAGGTCAGAACATGGTGTGGTGTTGTGATCAAGACCACAGGCAGAGCCAGACAGCCAGCACCGTTTGCCTTCCACCTCCTAGCTGTGTGACTTACCCCGTCTATGCCTCAGTGTCCTTATATGTAAAATGGGGATAATGACAGTACCTGCCTCCTGGAATCATAAGGGTTATGTTACATTGGGTTGTTTGCATACCCAGCTCCCCTCTAGACAGTGAACTTCTTGCGGGAAGGAGCCTGTGCTTCGTCTCTTTTTCTAGACCTGGGACAGCTTTGCCTCCAAGCTTGTTTCAACTCGAATAAGGGAATATGAAGCATTGGATTTTTTGGAGTTCAAACCCCGGTCTTCTCACCTAATTACTGAATCAAGTCACATAACTTCTCAGCACCTCAGATTCTGCACCCATCAGTGCAGGGATAGTAGCTATAAAGAATGACTGGTAAGCATTCAGGGCTGTTGAGAAGAATAAACGAATTAATCAATAGGAAAGTCTTTGTCCTGCAGCGTGGTCCTTAATATGTTACCAAATAAATGTCTGAATCTGATGCTGGTGGGCAGGATAGAGGTGACTTGCATAGTCCATTTTTCCCAAGGGAGAGATCTCAGTCAGTCACAGTATCCATTCCATGCTGTCAAGTGGAATACCGAATCCAACTCTCTCTGCACCAAGGAAGTAATATGTGTGCGCCGGGCCGAGGAGTGGACTCTGACCCCCTTAGGGCCCCTGATCCCCTTAGGTGGCCCAGGGGACTTGAGTCCACACCCCTCAGGCGTGTGCTTCTTTCCACCTGAAACTTCATTGTTTTTCCTGGACACTGAATTGTTGTTTTTTGTCACTAAGTCCTATCCAGCTCTTTGTGACCCCATGGACTGCAGCACACCAGGCTCCTCTGTCCTTCCAGAGTTTGCTCAAATTCATGCCCATTGAGTCGGTGAAGCCATCCAACCATCTCATCCTCTGTCACCCCCTTCTCCTTCTGCCCTCAATATTTCCCATCATCAGGGTCTTCTCCAATGAGTCAGTTCTTCACATCAGGTGAACAAAATATTGGAACTTCAACTTCAGCATCAGTCCTTCCAGGGAATATTCAGAGTTGATGTCCTTTAGGATTGACTGGTTTGATCTCCTTGCTGTCCAAGGACATAGCATTCTCTCAGCCCAAGTCATCAGCTAGTTCACATCCTCAAAGCAAGAGTTCACCTATCTCCCTAGAAGTTCCAAAACTACCATCCCTAAAACTCCTGGGGGCAGCCCATCACTCAGCTTCAAGGTGCGCTCCTGAGGTCCTGCCCCTGTCCACCTCCCCGGCCCCTCTCTCCCTGCCCTGCCTTGTGCCTCACCCTCCAGGCACCAGGAATCCTCACAGAGTCTTTGTCTTCTGGAGGCAGGTGATATTGCACTCCCAGGAAAGCCCTCTCCTTTGGCCACTTGGAAACTTGGCAGCCATCCTAAGTGCAGTTCCTCGGTCACGCCCGCCTTTGTGTTCACCAGGAAGAGTTAAAGGGCCTGCCCCTGGGGCTCTCTCTGCATGCTACACTCACCTCTTTCTTCAGGCCTCTACATCATGATCTCAGATGCTGTCATCTGCCGGATCTCCAAGGCCGTGAGCTACTGGAGAGCCTGGTCTGAGCTTTCACATTGCAAATTGGCTCGGAAGTTGACTCCCTTCCTCCAGCCGGGGTACCAGTGTTGTCCCTGCTTTGCGACTCAGCAGCCCCTGACTCCAGTGTCCACAGATACAGTGTGCCCACTCCAGCCATTGTGTGAACTGAGCAATCTTACTTCAGCTTTGCAGAGGCCTGGGAGAGGCCTCAGCCCAGCCTACAGGGCACTGGCCTCGCCTCCTCCCTGGCCTCCCTCTCCCCTCTTCTGTGTCTGCTACCCTCTGCTCGACAGATCAGTCCTGAGCTTGTTTCATGCAGAGCAGCTTCATCCACTTCATGGAAACCTTGGGAACAGACGATCTCCAATCTCCCCAGGATACGCCTGCCATAGCAGGCTAATCAAAGTAAAACCAGACATAGTGGGTCTCCCTCTTGCAAAATCATTTGCCTGCTGTGAAGAGAATACATTTTTTCTCTGTCTCATTATACCTGTATTCCCAGTGACTGATGTGGGACCTGACTTAAAATAGATGTTTACTGAAAGCCTGAGTAAATTGATCTCTGAAATGATAAATGTGAAGGTAATTATAAACTGAAAAGAATCTACAACATTAGTTATCATATCAATTCTATTATTTTCCAGCGATCATTAGTAACTAGCTGGATGCAAGCAGCCTTGCTGTGGGCATTGCTATAGAAGAGGATGGGTGTCCAGGCAGGACATCTCAGTTCCTCCTGTGGTCCTTCATTCAAAGGACCAACCAAAGGAGACAGTTGGTCAAGCACCCTGATGATTATAGGTGGTCTAAGAATGGAAAGCTGACCCATTCAGGCCATCATGGAGGGACAGTCTTAGTGGATAGGGAGCTTCTGGCTCGCAGAACAAGAAGGCATTCATTTGTATCTCTCTCAGTGACTTGTAAGGGACCAAGATCAAGAAACACACCCAACCTGGAGTGGGAGACTGTGGGTGCTGGAGAATGAACAGAGGGATCGTGACCTGATTTCAGGTGTGTCTTTGGCAAATGAACTAACCTCCCTGTGCCTCCGTTTCATCTTTAGTAAAATGATGATGAGATGACATCTCATTTATCCAAGAAACAGGATTCTGGAATACTCAGAGTCTTCTATAGAGATCTAAGCAGAGAGGAGAAATTCAGGTAAATTATTGTTAGTCTAGACATTTGCCTCCAACTCTGCCCTGCTCATGCTCTGGAGGGTGGGGCTGGATTATGCCTTGGGACACCAGGATGGCTTTGAGCTCTCAACCTCACGAGTTAGGGTTAAAAACCGAGAAGTCACATGGAAGAGCAGAGAGGAGAACTCTGAAGGCTGGTTTTAGGAAGAACATGAATCCCAAGACTTTCAAAACAAAAATTAAGAGTCTTCCCTCAGAGAGGTCTGAGCTAGTCCTTTTGCCTGGCACATCAAAGGTGTTCCTGGCCAGCAGTATAGCAATTTGGTAAATTTATGTTTCTGAGCAAACTGACTCTGCCATCACGGGTAAAAGCATGGATGAAGAAAAGTCATACCAATCCTGAAAGTTACTGTGTATGTACATACATATGTGTATACATATATGTAAATACATGCATGTTTCTGTGTGTGTGTATATATATATGTAGAGAGAGAATGTGTGTGTGTATATATATATATAGATAGATAGATAGATAGATATAGAAAAATATCTACAGATTTATAGGTAAGTATCTTCCTGTTAGTAATGCCTTTATTGACATGGTGATGGAGAGCCCAGATAAGAGAGCGCATCACATAAAGTGTCTTCAGTTGCAATAAGTATCTGTTCCAGAAGAATCAAGGTTGGCATTATTCCATCCATAGGATTTTCTTTTAAAAGAGCTAAATATAAAATGTTACAGCCACACCAGGAGGTTTATTTTTAACTCACACTATTTATTTGCGTCCTGCATCTTCTGTAAATGAAATGAAGCCTCAAGACACAGGACTCTGCATTTTATTCTTTCGTTTCACTTTCAATATAAGGAAGAAAAAAAAAAGTGGGAAAAAGAGAGAGGCTGCATCTGAGATGATGGCATTCTGTTTCCAGCAACTTTACCAGTTATAATAATAATATAAGAAAAAACTAAATTTGGAAATCAAAAGACCAAGCTTCTATGTTTCACTCTGCTACCAATTTGCTTGGTAACCAACAAGGGGTGCGAATGTCCTCTCTTAGACCCTCAACTTTGCAATCTGTGAAATGGGCAGATGAGGGCATAGACCTCAGATCAGATAATATCTAAATGCCTTATGATCCCTAGATCTCTAAGCTTTCTTCAATGCCTGCCTTTTTTAGTAATTCTTTTTAAAATTGAAGTATGTTGATGTCCAACATTATATAAGTTACAGATGTACAATATAGTGAATCACAAATTTTACTCCACTTACAGTTATTATAGAATATTGGCTGTAAATCCCCTGTGTTGCATAGTGTATCCTTGTAGCTTATTTTTATACCTAATAATTTGTACCTCTTAATCTCCTAGTCCTATAGAGCCCCTCTCCTCTTGAAAGTCCTCACTGGTAACCACCAGTTTGCTCTCTGTATCTGTGAGTCTGTTTCTTTCTTATTACATCCACTAGTTTGTTGTATTTTTTAGATTCTGCATATAAATGAGATCGTGAAGTACCTGTCTTACTCTATTTAACTTACTTCACTTAGCCTAATACCCTGTAATCCTTCCATGTTGCTGCAAAATGGCAAGATTTCCTTCTTCTTTATGCGTCTATGCTAAGGCCCTTCAGTCGTGTCCAGCTTTCTGCGACCCCATGGACTGTAGCCAGCCAGGATCCTCTGTCTATGGGATTTCCCAGGCAAGAATACTGGGATGAGTTGCCATTTCCTCTTCCAGGGGATCTTCCCAGTCCAGGGATTGAACCCACATCTCTTGTCTCCTGCATTGGCAGGCAGGTTCTTTACCACTAGCGCTACCTGGGAAACCTTCTTTTATGGCTGAGTAGTATTTCATTGTGAATATACGAGAGAGAGTGTGTGTGTGTGTGTGTGATATCACATCTTCTTTATCCATTCATCTGTTGGTGAACAATTAGGTTGCTTCCGTATCTTGGTAGTTGTAAACAATGCTGCATCTTCAACTGATGTTATTGTTTTTAAGATAAATACGCAGGATGGAAGTGCTGGGGCGTATGGTAGCTCTATTTTCAGTTATTTTTTGGAAAAGCTCCACACTGTTTTCCGCAGTGGCTGCACTAATACATTCCCACAAGGGCTCCCTTTTCTCCACATCCTTGCCAATATTTGTTATTTGTGTTCTTTTTGATAGCCATTCTGACAGGTGTGAGGTGTTACCTCACACCTCTGGGTTTTATTTGCATTTCCCTGATGATTTGTGATGTTGAGCATCTTTGCTATGTGCCTGTTGGCCATCTGCATGTCCTCTTTGGAGAAATGTCTATTCAGATAGACATTTTTAATCCATTTGTTTTGTTTTGTTTTATGTTGAGTTGTATGGGCTGTTTTTATATTTTGAATATTAGCTGCTTATCGGTCATTATCATTTGTAAATATTTTCTCCTATTCAGTAGGTTGTCTTTTCATTTTGTTGATGGTTTCCTTTGCTGTCCAAAAGCTTTCAAGTTTAATTAGGTCTCATTTGTTTATTTTTGCTTTTATTTTCTTTGCTTTAGGAGACAGATCCAAAAAATACTGCTCTGATTTATATTAAAGAGTGTTCTGCCTATATTTTCCTCTAGGAGCTTTATGGTTTCTGGTCTTTCATTTAGGTCTTTAACACATTTTGAGTTTATTTTTATTTATGGTGTTAGAGAATATTTTAATTTCATTCTTTTACATATAGCTGTCCAGTTTTCCTACCACCACTAATTGAAGAGATTGTCTTTTCTTCATCATATATTCTTCCCTCCTTTGTTGTAGATTAATTGGCCAAAGTGAGTGCATTCATTTCTGGGCTCTTTAGTCTGTTCCAATGCCTTCCCAAAGCTGGAATCACTGGGAGGAGGCAGCCTCTGAGGCTACCCCCAGGGCCAGTAATAATGCCTCTCTTGTTTCTGTTGTGGTCATTGTGAGTAGCCTTGGAAGAAAAATCCTCTTGATTCCTTTGATCTGATAAAATGAGCAATTTGTTAAAAACAGCTATCATTTATTTAGCCCTTCCCTTATTGTCAGGCATTACTCTAAGTATCTTTTATGCATTATTTCCTTTCATCTTTGGAACCATCCCATGAGCTAAACTCTATTTAATTGCCATAAGGGAGAATTATTCAAATGAGGAAGTTAAAAGTTGAAGAAGTACCTTACCCAAAGTCACAAACAGAGAGGGTGTCCAAACCAGGACTGGAACTCAAGTGCTCATTGCTGTCACAGCCCTTGCTCTCAACATTGCATTAAATTCTAGGCATTTGAATCTGAGTTATCTTTCTGAGGCTTTATCTCTTGGCATGGGAACACTCTGTATGCATGTCTTACCCTGGGCAGTAGAAGCGCACTCTTTTTGGCTTCCACTGTTGGGTACCAGGACATGGAAAACTCATATGCCAGGATGAGAAGTTGGGACTTATCTTGATGGAAATAAGGAGGCTTCAGAGGTTAAGACAGCATATATCAAGATTTTCCTATCTTTATCTTGATCAGTGGTTGTCTCAAGAAAGCGATGGAGTTTTGCAACTCTCCACACCCCTATTTTCACAAACACTGAATGACTCCCTTTCTCCAGGCAGCCCTTGTATTTCACTGCCTCTGTCTCTTTGTCTATATTGTCCCCTTACATGTTCATCCACCACCTACACAAGGGGCTTTCAAGGTCCTCCTGTATTATCTGCCCATAAGCCTACCCCTGCATCCCTGAGAAAAACTCACTTCTCTCCTGTGCTACCACAAAGAAGAGAAAATGCTTGGGGCAGGTAGGAAGAAAACAAACCTTCCTCCATACCCATTATGTGCCAGGCACTATGCCAGGTGCTTGCATTTAGTGTAATTTCATTTTTTCAACCACCTTGCAAATAGAAATTATCCTCACATGTGATATGAGACTCAGAGATGATATCATGTGCCCACATTGAGCCAAACTTACTTTTCAAGATTAAAACACGGTTCCATTTGACTCCAGAACTCATGTTCCTTTAATGTAAAGAATACACATATCACATTGCATCTACAGATAGAATTCATTCCATCATAACCTCGCAAGTCGAATACTCTATTATCTCTCTTACTCAGACATGAAAACTTGGATCTGAGAGTTATTTTATCCAAACCTACTCAAGGTAGTAGACTCCACAGCTAGTCGTTGTTCTTGTTCAGTCGGTAAGTTGTGTCTGACTCTGCAACCCCACGGACAGCAGCACGTCAGGGCGTCCTGTCCCTCACCATCTCCCAGAGTTCGCCCAAGTTCATATCTGTTGAATAGGTGACACTATGCAACTGCCTCATCCTTTGCAGCCCTCTTTTCCTTTTGCCTTCAATCTTTCCCAGCAACAGTGTTTTCCAATTAGCTGGTTGTTTGTATCAAGTGGCCAAATGATTGAAGCTTTAACATCCGTCTTTCCAATGAGTGTTCA
This sequence comes from Ovis aries, assembly GCF_016772045.2. Taxonomy (NCBI): domain Eukaryota; kingdom Metazoa; phylum Chordata; class Mammalia; order Artiodactyla; family Bovidae; genus Ovis; species Ovis aries. Next base: position 13,716,719 of record NC_056074.1, read on the forward strand.
GGGTTAATTTCCATTAGGATTGATTGATGTGATCTCTGTGCTGTCCAAAGGACTCTCAAGAGTTGTTTCCAGCACTGCAATTCAAAAGCATCACTTTTTCAGTGCTCAGCCTTCTTTGTGGTCCAACTCTCACATCTGTACACGACTACCAGAAAAATCATAGCTTTGACTAGATGGACCTTTGTTGGTGAGATGATGTCTCTGCTCTTTAATGCTGTCTAGGTTTGTCATAGCCTTCAGTGAGTAGAACCAAGCAAGTCAGAAACTAGAACAAAGGTAATACTTCTCTTATTATATACTGGTTTGGTATTATGTATTAAGCTGTGTGAAGTCCAAGCATTTTCTAGTTTTCTGACGAGACTACATTTCTTGAGGGGCAGGTTTGTGCCTTGTTTATCTTGTATCCAGGATATAAAAATCTTAGTAACCCCAATATTTAATACATAATCTTCACTTATTAAATATGAACTGGGTTAAAAAAATAAGAGAAAGAAATGTGTCATTCATCACCTTATATCGGCATGCACTTTTAGTTTCTGTGGGGTTCTCTCAGTAAACACCCATCATATCACCTTTCAGGAGCTTCAGTTTCCTGATCTGAATGGTGGAGGCAGTGCCTCCTGGGTTTTGCTGGATTAATTGTGCAGGCAAAGTGAGTAAGTGCTGGTAAATAATAAATACTCAACAAACGACAGGTAATATGAGAATGTGCTGAAAAGAGTGATTAAATCCTCACAAATTCTCAATGGTGTAGGCAGGTCAGAAGGCAGTTAATCCCCACTGAGAGTGAGGGAAAGGATCAGAAAGCTGCAACTCTTGTAAAACACACACACGTACACACACTCTCACACACACTCACACTTCTGGAAGAGCTGAATTGCCAATCCAGAATTTCGGACACACTGAGATCTTTATCTACCACTCCCTAGGTGCTCATAGCACCTTCTCCCCAGAAGGTGTGTTTGTTTGCACTCTTGGACTAAGGAATCTTGATGAGGAAAGTGTCCAGGGGGGAAAAAAGAACCTCAAGCTGTGTTAACAACCTAAGAATACAAACAAAGATGATCAGCCAACCAGGTCTTCGCTTGGGAAAAGAATAAGGGCCCTGGACATTGCAATAATGAAGGCATCAGAAAGGGCTTCATCCGGGCTTCACCTGTGAAGTTAGGCGCTCTTCTCAAGGGTAGTAAGAAGGTCTGTCTGGAGGGATGGGAGAATTTGGCATGTTGCTTCTTCTACCACTTAACAACTGAAGAGGGAGAGCATTTAGCTTGTTTTGACTTGCTCGATGCCTATTCAAGCCTCATGAAGGAATGGAAATGGGGACAGGGATGGTTAGAGCCTGTAGAGGGTTGAAATAACTTCCTGTGGCTTAACTGCCCTGCAGTTTGGTCTTGCCATCCACTGGCTCTGTGCCTTTGAGCAAGCGACAATCCCTTCTGAATGTGGTGTATGAGATCAGTGTTTCCTTGGGAGTGCAGGTAATTTTAGATGTTAATATTCCTTGACTCATTATAAATTCTCTCTTTTTTTCCCCTCTCTGAACTGTGTTAAGGAGAAAGGCTCACTTTGAAGCTAGTATGATTTCAATACCCTGCTATCATGTGGGTGATCCCCTCATTTTCTTTTTCTTTTTTTAAAATTAAAGAACAGATATCAGGCTCAGAAACATTAAGGAATCCTATCTGTTGAGTAAAATAATCCTGGTGTTAATATGTTTACCTTTGGTGGTGGTTTAGTAACTAAGTCTATGTCCGATAGACTTATGACCTCATGGACTGTAGCCCACCAGGCTCCTCCATAGATGGAATTCTCCAGGCAAGAATATTGGAGTGGGTTGCCATTTCCTTCTCCAAGGGGGCCTTTCCAACCCAGGGATCGAACTCGGGTCTCCTGCATTGCTGGTGGATTCTTTACCGACTGGCCCACCAGGGAAGTCCTGATATTGCTTTTTCATTTATTTGTTGTTCAGCCACTCAGTTGTGTCTGACTCTTTGTCACCCCATGGACTGCAGTATGCCAAGCTTCCCTGCCTTTCACCATCTCCTGGAGTTTGCTCAAACTTATATCCATTGAGTCAGTGATGCCATCCAACCATCTCATCCTCTGTCGTCCCCTTCTCCTCCTGCCTTCAATCTTTCCCAGCATCAGGGTCTTTTCTAATAAGTCAGCTCTTTGCATCCAGTGGCCAAAGAATTGGAGCTTCCGCTTCAGCATCAGTCCTTCCAATGAATATTCAGGGTTGATTTCCTTGAGGATGGACTTGTTTGATTTCCTTGCAGTCCAAGGGACTCCCAGGAGTCTTCTGCAACACCACAGTTCAAAAGCATCAGTTCTTCAGCACTAAGCAGTGGTCTAATTTTTAAGTAACAGAAAGTGAGTCATTTTAAACATGATATTAGGTCAACATTATCGGTGGAATTTGAGTGAATGAAATTTGGGAAACATGGTGCCAGGTGTATCTTTAAGACCTTGCTACTCTAAGTATGGTCTGCAAACTTGTAGCGCCTGGAAACTTGGAAATGCACAAAATCAGGCTGCTTCTGAGACCACAGGGTTGGAATCTTCATTTGAACTGTATTGCCCATGATTCATGAGCAGAGTAAAGTTTGAGAAACAGTACTCTAAAGGCTCTGCTAGTTCTCTCTAATCTTACTAAAATGATTGCATCACCATGAAAGAGTCTGAGGGCATTCCTTCACCCAGATTCCCTATTCCCTTTCCATTTGGTTGAGTGTTCAAAGCAATACTTTTATCGTTGCTCTAAGGCAAATGCTTCTGGGTCTAGCCCCTTAACTCTGCCGCTTCCTAGTCATGTGTCCTTAAGAACTGTGCTTTGTCTGAGTTTCTTGAATTTAGCTCCATTTATAAAATGGGGGTTGTGATCCTTCATTTTTACTGTGATTGCACGACACACATAAACCCACACAAACATTCTCATGGTGCCTGGAGCACAGTAGCGGGTCCATAAATAGTCACAGAGTCACTTTCCTTGACTTTCTATCCATCCCAGCAATTCTAGATCTTTCATCTTGGTAGGAAGGAGCACATACTCCTGATGCCAGTGAGTTGCCTCGAATCTCTTAATTTGGGTTATGACTGCCTGATAATTTAGCTGATGTCAAGTCATGGTGCTTTTGTGAGGGCGTATCCCTGTTAGCAAACCAGCTGTCAAAGGGTTCTGGCAGGTCAGGTGTTTCCGCTGTGCCTATATCTGTCCAGAGTGCCCATTCAGTATGAACCAGTTTCTAGAAGAGTCTGGGCTTGGGTGAGCAGAAGACAGGGCAGGAAGAGGGACAGGACTGCTGGTGGGTTTCACACAGTTCTGGTGGTCCATCCTGCATTCCTTTCATCTCAGCCAGGACCCTGGGGACCTGCAAGCTGAATATTCCATGCCTTTTTCTTTACTACCTTGAGTAAGAGAAGAGAATAAGGAAGAGTGAGGTTGGTAGACCTGATTTCCTATTTTGTGAGCTTTGGGGCAAGTTTCTTGAGCTTTTCTGCATCTCTATTTTCTCAATTACTTGGCCACAGAAAGGGACAATATTGGGTCATTTGTAGAGATATGGCTGAACCTAGGGACTGTCATATAGAGTGAAGTAAGTCAGAAAGAGAAAACCAAATAATGTGTATTAATGCAAATATGGAATTTTTGTGGAATCTAGAAAAATGGTGTAGCTGGTCTTGTTTGCAAAACAGAAATAGAGACACAGACATAGAGAACAAATACAGACACCAAGGGGAAGGGAGGTATGGGAGGAATTGGAAGATTGGGATTGAGATATATTCGCTTCCTCAACTTGAAAAGCAGAGACGGTCAATCTGACTTCACCGGGATGTTATGAGGAATAAGGGAGACCCAGTATGTAAACAGGCTCAGCATGATGCCTGAGGCACGAATGTCAGGGTGAGGATTAAGAGAATGCAAGCAAAGTTCTTGGTGCTTGGGAGGCACAACACAGGTATTCATGCAGAGGATGCTGAGGTTAGCACTTAATAGTCAAGCCTTACTTATTCCATGTTGCCTTTTATAATCCCTCTTTTTTACTGGATCCTCATTTCCTAAACTTTTATACTTGTCATATACCTGTACAGAGCCTCTTCTTTCCCTACACATCCCTCGCAAGGCGAGCTCATGGAATCCCCTGCTTTTAAATGCTATCTACAACTGGTGATTCCCAAATTAATCTTTCTAGCCTGGAGCTCTCCCTTGAACTTGAGACTCATAAATCTAAATGCTTGTGTAATATCTTCACTTCGAAATCATAAAATCATCTTAGGTTTACCGCATCCCAAACTGTGCTCTGAGTAATATCTGCACCAATATCCTATGGGCTCTGCTCTCAGTCTGACCCCCTTTGCAGTGTCTTAGACCAAAATCACTGGAGCCCACGTGGCTGCCTCTTTCCTTCACACCCCACATCCAGTGGGCAGCAAATTCTGTTGGCTCTGTCTGCAAGGAAAGATATTTGAGAATTCAGCCACCTCTCACCATTCTAGTTCAATCAGAAGTATCTCTTTCCGGCCTTGGTCCCCTGTAACCTGTCTGCAAACTCAGTCAGGAATGTGCTTTGAAAAGCACATTCGTATCTGGAAGCACCACCATTTGAAACTCTCAGCATCAATCCAACTGGGAATAAAATCCAAAGTTTTCAGCACAACCTACAAGGTCTTCTAGGAACCCCCTCCCCCAGCTCCACACTGCCTTTCTAAGGTTGTGTCCTCCCACTTCTCAGCCATTCTGACCCCTGTGTAGTGCTTTGAACATGCCGGCTCCCTCTCAAGGCTTTCGATTTACTCCTTGCTCTGCCTAGAATATTCTTTCCCCAATTATCTGTGGGGCTTCCCAGGTGGTGTTAGTGGTAAAGGACTCACATGCCAGTGCAGGAGATGTAAAAGATGCGAATTTGATCCCTGGATCAGGAAGATCCCCTGGAGGAGGGCATGGCAGCCCCCTCCAGTATTCTTGCCTGGAGAATCCCATGGATAGAGGAGCCTGGTGGGCTACAGTCCATGGGGTTGCAACAAGCTAGGCGTGACTGAAGCAACTTAGCACACATGCAATTATCTGCATTGCCTACTTCATGTCATTCCAATTTCCACTCAAATGTAATGTGATTGAGAGACTTCCCATGACCACCTTATAGAAAAGAGTGCTCCCACCTCCCCTCTCTGGTGTATCCCTCCACCAGTAGCATTCATCTCCATCCGATATACTCTGTTCTCTCCATGATAAGCTCCTTGACAGGAGAGCCTTTGTACCCAGCATTGAATACCGAGCAGATATTTAGTAAATATTTACTGAATGAATGAATGAACCTATTGAATTCTGTTTTCCTCATTGTGTGAACACTTTTGGTATGTATTACTCATGATTCTATTTCTTGTCTACCATTACAGAAAGGCTAATATGCATAAATTGCGTTTGTATAGGATTCACAGTTTATACACCCTTTTTTTGCAACAGTCGTTGCAGTTACTACAACTATTCCATTCATTTATCCTTAGCAGAACCCAATGAGAGAAAGGGATGGATATTTCACCCATATTTATGATGATGAAACTGAGGCCTGCAATAGTTAAGTTTTTGTGTATAAAGAAAATAGCACATATTATAAGGGAACAGTCAGGACTTGAACTCTTGATCCAAGATTTTCTCACTGAAAGAGAGATACCTTATATTTACTGACTTGCACTGTTGCTGAGTTGATTCACCTTGAGGAGAACATCTGTTTCCTGGGAGAAAAGATCAGTCGTATATGTTCCTTGTGTTACTCCACTTTGCCTCACACAGAGTGAAACCCAGTAGGAACTCACATAATAATTGTCAGCTTTAAGTCTGGATATACATACACGGGTGTATGCATGCTAAATCGCTTCAGCTGTGTCGAACTCTTTACAACCCTATGGACTGTAGCCCGCCAGGCTCCTCTGTCCACGGGATTCTTCAGGTAAGAATACTGAAGTGAGTTGCCATGCCCTCCTCTAGGGGATCTTCCTGACCCAGGGATCGAACCCATGTCTCTTGTGTCTCCTGCACTGGCAGATGAGTTCTTTATAATTAGCGCCACCTGGGAAGCCCCTGGATATACATGTCACAGAAGTGTGTTTTTCCATAATGTCTCAAAGATGCTACCCGGGAGATTTTTATCACTTTACAGGTTCAAATTCTAGATGGACTTAGTCCTCCAGGAAATAACAAAACAAACAATACTGATGGAAAATAGAAAAAGGCAAGGTAAGGAAAGAGACACAAAATGATTAAACAGATGAGCCACTAGAAATATAAAAGAGTGTCCAAAGGGAAGCAGCCAGCTGGGATTTATTCAAGAAACATCCAGATCAGGGTTAGAGTTAAGAGTCTGGGTAGGCCGAGGCAGTGGGGAGCTTGAACAAGCACAGGACCTACAGACAGGTAACTGGCACTCTCCTGACCAAGTAGCCAGTTTGGCTTGGATCAGAATACTTCCCGGAGACCTGTGCCAGAAGAAAATGCTGACTGAGCCAAGCAGGGCACACTTGTGTCCAAAGTGGGGCTCTACTCCCAGAAAGGGAGGCAGGGCGAAAGTTGGGAACTGCGCTCAGAAGCCCAGCCATAGAACAGGGCGGGCTGCAGCTCTGTGAGCTCGGGGTTTCTCTCACAAGCAGGTCAAGAGTGCACAGGGCAATCCCAGATCACACCCCTCAACCTCCACCTCCTCCCCCAACTCCAGATGGCTTCAAGAAGGGTCTGAGCCTACACTCTCTATTTCAGGAGAACCTTAGAGAAAAGGCACTGGGCAGGCAGATAAAAGCCTGCTTCACTCACCTAGAAGTCTTTCTGCTTCTAAGTCCTCCCTTCTAGCTGCCACCCAATCTTCTCACACAGCATCCTCCCTGTTGTAGCCCTATCTGTTTCCCAGGAGGCAGAGCAGCTCCTGGGTGGGCTCATGAGCTTGGCCCAGGTTGCGCACATCCACGTCCAGCCATCCAGTCACCAACAAATAACTTCCTGCAGGCCTATTCATCTTCGGTTTCAGCACAGTGGAACCAGGGTCTATAAATTGTAGCTGGGATTCAGGACTATTTTCTAGGTCAGAGATGCGTTGCATGTCAATAGTAGAGCCCAGAATCCATTTGCCCACTGTAGAGTGCTCAGCGGGCAGCACCCCCAACATGGACCTGGTGCCTGTAAACCTCTGCAGTGGACAGAACCACAGAACCACAGAGATCTGAGAAAAATGAAGGGCTGCTGAGTGGGTCCAGCGCTTCCTTTAAGGGCTCTGAAAGCATCTGCGTGCAGAGTCGAAGCTGAATTTTGCTAAAGGCAAATCTGGTGTTTGTACTGGGCTTGGTGCTCCATCACAAGTGTGTTTAAGGATCTTGGGTATAAGTTGAACATCCTGAACCTTGTGTGTGTGTGTGTGTGTGTGTGTGTGTGTGTGGGTGGGTGGGTGTGGGTGCTCAGTCACGTCCGACTTTTTGCCACCCCATGGTCTGTAGCCCACCAGACTCCTCTGTCCATGAGATTTTCCAGGCAAGAATACTGGAGTGGGTTGCCATTCCCTACTCTAGGGGATCTTCCCTACCCAGGGATCGAACTCACATCTCCTGTGTCTCCTGCACTGAAGGACTTTATGGCCCTAAACACACACACAGAGGCAACAAAATCAGAAGACTTTGAGGTCAGAACTGGTTTTATTTTTTTTATTTTTATTTTTTTTCAGAACTGGTTTTAAACCCTGTCTCTGCCACTTCCTTGGGACTCAAGGGAAATTGTTTAACCCATTTTTTTCATATGTAAAAGTACTCCAGGAGGTGAATTATATTGTGTGGCTAAAACAAGATGAAATCAAACTGTCTGATATTCAACAATGTGAAGCTTGTTTAAAATTAGAAGTACTTGTGTGGAAATGCAACAAGGCTTAGACCTGCAGAATACTGTGGGGAAATTAAAGGAGAAATTTGAAATCAGACCCAACTGTGTGTGAATCTTGGTTCTCCCATTTATTGTACGGTAACCTTGAGTGTGTTATTTACTTTTCCATGACTAGGGGATAATTGTGTCGCCTGTGTCATAAAGTTGTTGATCTGACTAGAAAATGTGATGCCTTTAAAGTAGAAAGTGTGAGAGCTTTTGCATAGTAAGACCCTAATAAATGTGAGATATTGTTATGTCTTTACTGGGCAACCTAACTCTTAAACTCAGTTTAATGAGACATATTTTAAAAGGCTAACCTGTGTGTATGTAATTTATAGTTACATATTTATTATTGGGGAAAAATAACATAAAAATAATCTTCGGTTGAATTGTTAATCCAACTGAGTGGAACCTGGGTTTATTGGTTCTTTATTAGAAGTGTGGGTGCTGCACGCTGTGATGGATACAAAGCTGAAGAAGGAAGGAAAATAAAATTGATATGCCAAGCACTGTGCTAAGAGCTCTCAAACAGATCATTTCATTTGAGTTTTTCATATAATTTATATTAGTTCTGTGAGGAAGAACAATTCATGGTCGCTGGGGAAAGGCAGAGAAGTGAAAAAAATTTTAAAAATAAAAAAACCCACCCCTGCCATAACCACTGTTAGTTATCTGCTGTATATCACTTCTGTCATTTTTTGATGCAAAGTTCATGGTTTATTTAAACCTTAATTTCCTTATCTGTAAAACAAAAAGAATACTCCCACCCCCCAGAGTTTTTAGACAACAAATGAGACCCTTTAAGAAACGAATCTCCGTTCCAGGCAGTTGGTAAAAGCTCAATAACTTTCCATGTTCTTCAGATCCTCTTGCATGTGATTGGTTTCATAGTTTTTAAAAACTAGCATGGGCCCAAGAATGTGAGGACATGAGGTGGTCATTCAGAGGGGCTGCAAAGCCCCAAGATAGCTTGGGTACCTCTTTATAATTTACTCAAAGCGTCTTAGTGGGTGGTGGGTAAAAGTTCTGATTTTTAAATTAAAACCCATACAATTCTTGGGATGCAAAATTTTCCCTGATATTTAAGATAAGAGACGGCAAAGAAACCTCCTGCTTGTTTGTGGCAGGCCAGTTCAGACTGCATCTCTGGCCCATGGGGTATGTTTTTTCTCCATCATGATGGACTTTCCATGGCAAAGTTCAAGGGGAGGAATCCAGAGTTGTGGAAGGTTTTAAGCAGAGACACTAAGGTGGTCTGAGTTAGGTGTTAGACTACTGTGGTGCTGATGTGGAAGACAAATTGGAGGGATTATCATAAAGGAAAAGCTTGCTGTGAAGCTAGTGTCGTGGGCTGGGTTGTAAGTGGTGAGAGTGAGAACCAGGAAAAGGGAATGAAGAGGAAGGGAGGGAGATGGAAGGTTCTGAAGACAGGAAAAAGAGAAATTCATTGCTCCCCTTTGGAGAAAAATGGATGGGCGAGAAGATTCCTAAAATGATTCCTCGGTTCTCATTTGTTAGGTGGTCGACCTGGAGGGAACATGGACTGATAAAGATGATACAGATACGCACAGTTATTGGGCACACATGAGTATTGGTGGTAACCAGCAGAGATCTAGCTGTTTTATGATGAAATTTCTCAGCCACCCTGCCACTTAAGTGAAACTAAACTGAATTCTTCATATGTATTCCAAATAAATGAAAAACCAAAAATTGTATTTCTGTGGAAATTATTTGAAGAACCATACTGTCCTAAACAGGCCAGAAGTTCATAATTGTGTGCTTTAATCACTAGCTTTTAGTTAGGTGAGGGAGAAAGCCTGTGGCTTTTGGGAATCCTTAGATGAAGCTGGCACGTTCTCAGAGCCTCTGTGAGAGTGTTTGCTTTTGCTGCAGAAATGAGAGCAGAACCGCGTTTTGGGACCTGAACCTACGGATGTGAGGGCACGTTCTCTCTTTGACAATATCAGGGAAAAAATTAAACATTCATAATATGCTAATTAAGAGCTGAATAATTTACTCTAAACCAATAAACTAGATGTTGGTAATATGACAGCTCCAGAATGAATCACAGTGGAGGAAAATATAACACTGTTTATTGATTACTATGAGGCTGGACAGTAAACTTGGAACCCATTTCCTCTCTTATGACTACAGTTTGGAAAAAGAGTATACCCCCAAATCCACAAGTGTTCATCCAGGAATCCACCACACAGCACCCCAGTCCCCAGTGATAAGCTGTGTGACCAGGCACAAGTCACTCAACTAATTTGTGCCTCAGTTTGCAAATCTGACGCTAGGCGTGAATAATTCCTGTCATGTCAATAACAGTCTCACAGTTATTGAGCCTCACAATAGTCTCTCATCTAAAAGAAGGCAGCCCAGTCTTCCTACTTGCAGAAAGCCTAGCGCTGGATTCTTTCAAGATGTTCATCACTGTGACTGCTCTGCAGGGATGCTGATCCGCCTTCTTGTAACATTTGGGTCCACTAGGACAAGGAAAGGAAACTATGTGATGAAGCAGACACTTTTGAAAGTCTACCAAACCTTGTAAATCCACTTAGCAATGTGACAATAATCACAGATTCTGCTGGGGTTGCATCACAATCAAAGGTATGTTCAGAGCCCATCAGAATCGCCAATGAAAAGTAGATCAGAGGAAGCGAATGTTTTCCTTTTCTTTTTCTATGAGAACTTTTAAGGTTCTTTTGGTCAGTAGGGCCCATGTTTATATACTGCATTCTTTCAATGCACCATCTTGCTTTGAAACTCCCCACAGTGTATCTCTTTTGGAGCCCAGGTTCTCCGTATATCCTGAAAGTACCCTGTTGGACCATTCACTAGATGACCAAGTGATGCATTCAAGGTTAAGAGGCAGGGCAGTGCCTCCAGTGCATGAGTCAAGGTCACTGAGAACAGACAACACGAATAGCAGGCGGAAGTGGTATAATGTTTGCTTGCAGCGGTACAGAGGGAGTGCACACAGTCCCTTCTCTTGCAAAGTGTTGGTCACCCATGGCCAGCAGCTCTACTGCAGCCAATGCAGGAGACGTAGCTACGCAGAGCCCACTCATCTGTTGTTCAGTCACTAAGTCATGTCTGACTCTTTCCGACCCCATCTACTGCAGCACATTAAGCTTCCCTGTCCTACACTCGCTCCCAGAGTTTGCTCAAACTCATATCTATTGAGTTGGTGCCGTCTATTGAGCTGATGCCATCCAACCATCTCATCCTCTGTTGCCCCCTTCTCTTCCTACCCTCAATATTTCCCACCACTACTCATTTCCAGTGAGTCAGCTCTTTGCATCAAGTAGCCAAAATATTGGAGCTTCAGCTTCAGCATCAGTCCTTCCAATAAATGTTCAGAGTTAACTGGTTTGATCTCCTTGCAGTCCAAGGGACTCTCAAGAGTCTTCTCCAACACCACAGTTCAAAAGCATCAATTCTTCAGTGCTGAGCTTTCTTTATAGTCCAACTCTCACATCCATACATGACTACTGGAAAAACCATAGCTTTGACTAGATGGACCTTTGTTGGCAAAGTGATGTCTCTGGCATTAATACACTGTCTAGGTTTGTCATAACTTTTCTTCCAGGGAGTAAGCGTCTTTTAATTTCATGGCTGCAATCACCATCTGCAGTGATTTTGGAGCCCCCCAAAATAAAGCCTGTCACTGTTTCTATTGTTTTCCCTTTTTACTCTCACTCATACAGAAGTGGAAAGACCTCAGCACCACCCCTGTGTGGTCTTAAACGCAGAAAGCTGGGGGAGTGCCTGAAGGCCAGTGACACAGGCACTGAGTGGAAGACAGGAAAATATATCAGATTTGAAGCAGGCAGAGAACTCTTACACGAGGCAGAAGCCCAGCACAGGCTGTGTGGGCTCTTATCTCTTAGTTAGGAGCATTCCAAGCCCAAGGCCCTTTCTTATGTAGCTGATTGGGTGTTGAGAGGCTGCAGGCATTAGATCACCTTTCCTAACACACCTCAGTTCAGTTCAGTCACTCAGGGATGTTCAACTCTTTGTGACCCCATGAACCGCAGCACGCCAGGCCTCCCTGTCCATCACCAACTCCCAGAGTTTACTCAAACTCATGTCCATTGTGTCAGTGATGCCATCCAGCCATCTCATCCTCTGTCATCCCCTTCTCCTCCTGCCCTCAATCTTTCCCAGCATCAAGGTCTTTTCAAATGAGTCAGCTCTTCGCATCAGGTGGCCAAAGTACTGGAGTTTCAGCTCAGCATCAGTCCTCCCAATGAACATTCAAGACTGATCTCCTTTAGAATGGACAGGTTGGATCTCCTTGCAATCCAAGGGACTCTCAAGAGTCTTCTCCAACACCACAGTTCAAAAGCATCAATTCTTTGGTGCTCAGCTTTCTTCACAGTCCAACTCTCACACCATGACAACACACCTCAAGACCCTCCTAGACCTTTCCTACATTCCCATAAGTGATGCTCAGCAAAACATAGATGCAGGGGGAGAGCCCCATCTGAGTGCAATTTACCCTTTATTCTGCTTCATTGAGGAAGGTGGTATTGAAGTCTGGAGTTCTGAAGGAGGATCCTGAGACAGGACTACAATGGACCTCTGCACTGTAGTACATCCCCTGTGTGTTTCTCTGAGAAGTAGGTAGATAACTACTGTGTTTGGTAACAGTGCTTGACCGAGGGTCAGGGTCATCACATGGCATTTATGGAGATTATCAGCATTAAAGATCAGAGGTTGTTAGGGTAGATGAATGACCTTGCTTCAGGGAACTTAGGTTAGTGGGAGAGACTGTCCTGTAAGTGACTAAAGTCCAGGGGGGACTAAAATGAACAGCTTTACAGACACAGAAGCAGGGAAAGCATTCTACTGAAAATGCGTAGATTTCAATAGTTGGAGGTTGAGCACTGAGCTCTTCTAACCAGAAGAAGTAACGTGAACAGAGACACTGATGAGCGTGGGGATGGTGTGTTAAGAAAAAGTCACAAGCCCCTTACCTGGAGCATGAAGGGATATAAAGAAATGGTGGAGGAGAGGGTAGGCAGGCCCAATCCTTGAGTGCCTGAAAAGCCAACACCAGACTCATGAAAGTTTCTGAAGCCTACCGTGTAACGAAAGCCATTGTTTTGGGGAGGAGGGTAAGGCTGTGGCCCAGGGAGGTGAATGTGGGTGCAGGACTCCTTCCGAGATTCCTTGGGGTCATCTTCAAGCCTGCCTGCTGGTCTCCTCTGATAATCTGCCAGCCTCCCTGCTAGAGTTCTCTTAGCCTGAATGGCACACAGTATGTACATAAGAAATAGGTTTTGAAAAAATAACTGAATAATCATCATTAGCTTTTTCCTCCTCAGTACATCAGGAAGAAAGAATGTCCCATGTGATTTAAATGGCTGGTTTGGGACAAAGAGGGGCAAATCCCAGTTCCAGCTCTGGAGTCTACAACTACTGTGAGGTCACCTACGCTCCCCGGGTCTATTAGCTCTCAGAAATGGAGGAAATAAAGACAACTTGCCTACGAGAGCTTTAGAATGAGGAAACTAATTAAAATTCCACTTGCAAAATCTAAAGGAAAACACTAAAAGCCAGTTCTCAGAATCCAAGGTCAGATACACTTATACATATGTATACATACAGACACACACACATCAGTCTGGTAAGGTGGCCTAGACTTCTCACCTGTTTTTTACCTGCTGTCTAAGAGAGGAGAGGGGGAAAATGTCCTTTTAATGTGTTTCTTGTTGCAGAGACCATGCTTTTAAAGATTTTACGTGTCAAATAGCCTGCATTTATTTAGCAGTAACTAATTTGTCTCATTATTTTTTATTAATCAAAGAAACATATCAGCCAATCAGAATTTATGATGTGCCAGCAACAAATTACTACCCATTAATTTGATATATTCCAGCCAAAAGCAAAGCAATTTGTCATTTTAACTAACCTTAATCAGAGTAAATATATTGTTTGGTAACCTTTTTGGAATGTAGAAAATAATTTTCGCTTCCCATTACTGTCTTTAAAAGTTCCAGTGTATCTTGGAATTCTCAGTTGAGTGTAAAGGGCTCAGTCCCTCTACTTGTACGCAAGAGAAGAGAAAAGAGTAACCAACCCCAAATGACCACACTTAGCTGAATGTGTTAGTAATAAACAATGTGGTCCTTGCCTTAAAGGAGTTAGAGATTCGTTCAATGATAAGCAAATACTTATTGTACATCTGTTACATGTAAAATGCTTTGCTAGGCACTGGATATCAAAGGTAGATGGATGTTCTTTCAAGAAGTTCATAATTCAGTGCAATATTCCAAACCATTCACACAACACACCCGAAGAACATAGAGCGCTCTTGCCAGTATAACAGACTTCTTGCAACAATAGCTCCTGTAGGAGAAGCGGAGGGGGAGGTAGGACCCTGCCAGGGAATCTCAACAGTGGATTAAGAGAAGAATGGTCCAGTTAATTAAAGTACCCATCCCTACCACACAGACATGCACCCTCCAAACCTCCTGAGCAGGTTCTGATGTGGCCCCAGCAAGACAAAAGAATCACCAATTCAGTGTGAAAGATGGTCACAGAGGGACTTTTCTGAGGACATTTGAAATGAATGGAGAGGCTAGAAGGACAGGGTCACTAAAATCAAGAAAGAAGATAATGCACCTCTGGATTATGATGGTAGGCCTGGAAAGGAAAGGACAAATATGAAAGGCATTTCTGAGACTGGATGGAAGTAATTGGGGATGTGAATATAGAAGAAGATGAGGTGGTTTAAAGCCTTGGTGTCAGGGAGTTTGGTCCTAATCGGAGATTTCCTTGATCAGGTTGAGAGCTTGGGAGAAGGAACTGATATGAGAGAAGAGACGGAGAGGACACGTCAGGCTTTGCATGTGTTCTGCAATGTAACAGACCTGTCATTTTCTGAGCACGGTTTTTCAAGACAGAATCAAGTCATGATTCTGATTCTACTGTCTGAGTCCTAGAGCAAGGTACTCTCTCTGTACCTAGCAACCGGATTATGTTCCTCCCCTGTAAGATGGGGTCAGTAGAGTTTATCCCAAAAGAGTTGGCATAGGAAGGAGTGTCACAAGCTTCCACATAGCAACTGCTCAGCAAACATCTCTTCTCTCCCCTTGTTGCTGTCTTTCCAGATTCGCATGCTTAGAGAATTAACCGTTATGTACAGGGATGTACTCCACCAAGACCTCTTGAACTGCTGGTAATTCCCAGCAAACTTTAGAAAAGACCATCATGTTGTTCATATCTTTATCTTCAGCCTCTATCCAGCTTCTCTCACAGGAATCACCAGATTGCCCGGCAAGGACTAAGTTATTAAATATCCCTGAAGTCTTCGGTGTGTTTATGGACCTGTCAAAGACAAATGTACCTTCTGCCATTCCAGTCACCAGGAATGTGTCTGAGTTTTCATGCACTGTCCCAGTAAGTTACCTGCTGTGTCCACTTCCAAGTGAAGCCTTGTTTACATAGCTTTTGAATTAAAGAATTGCAAACGCCAAACCTAATCCAAGTGGACTGCTAAGAAAGTGGAGAGAGAGGTGTCAGAAGAGTGTTTTTGTAATGACCATATCTGAGGATTTGACAAGGAATAACAGGGCTTTGGGGCTTCCCTTGTGGCTCAGTTGGTAAAGAATCTGCCTGCAGTGCAGGAGACCCAGGTTTGATCCCTGGATTGGGAAGATCCCCTAGAGAAGGAAATGGCAACCCACTTCAGTATCCTTGCCTGAAAAATCTCATGGAAAGAGGAGCCTGGTGGGCTGCATTCCATGGGGTCGCAAAGAGCTGGGCATGACTGAGCAACTAACACTTACCTACTTACTTACTAACTTCCTTACTTTGACTTAGAAATTCAGAAGTTTATTGAGATAAGATGAAATGAGGCAGGTTTCCTGCTTCATTGCTCCAAGCATCTCCAGCTTTCTCTTGCTTCATGTCACCTCAAATCTTTCCAGCAGTGATTTTATGCTCCTCCTTACACCTTCTTTTTTTTTTTTTACTTTGAAGTAGAGTTGATGCACAATACTATATGTTACATGTGTACAATGTAGTGAGTCACAATTTTTAAACTTTATATTCCATTTATAGTTATTACACAAAATTTGTACCTTCCCCATGTTGTACAATATATCCGAGTAGCTTATTTTAAACATAATAGTTTGTACCTCTTAGCCCGCTATTGCCTTTCTCCCTTCCCTCTCCCCACTGGTGGTGGTGGTTTAGTTGCTCAGTCGTGTCTGACACTTGTAACCTCATGGACTGTAACGTGCCAGGCTCCTCTGTCCATGGGATCTTCCAGGTAAGAAAACTGGAGGGGGTTGCTGTTTCTTTCTCCAGGGGATCTCTCCAATACAGAAACCCATCCCAGGTATCCTGCGCTGCAGGTGGTCTCCTGAATTACAGACATATTCTTTACAGTCTGAGCCACCAGGGAAGCCCCTCTCCCCACTGGTAACCACTAATTTATCTGTATCTGTGAGTCCTTACAACTTCTTTTAGTTACATCATAGGCGTTTGGGCTGGAGAGTTAAGAAGTTGGTTGTTATTTATAGGCAAAAAATTGGAAATTTAAAATTGAGTTTGGAACTTGGGTTTTCGCAACTCAGGCAGAGATGCTTGTCCCGGAGCAAGTCACAAAGTCCGAAAGATGAATGGTGTGTGACTAGTCAGCTTTCTTCTCTGCAAACTGGAATAATAACCGAGTCTTTTCCCTGAGGTGAGCATACTTATTATCTTAAAGTTGTCATACCTTTTTGAGGCTTTCTCTAGAACTGTATCTTGGGTTTCATTCATAGTGTTTTATGTGGCGCTTACTATCTAATTTTCTTGATCAATTCTGATAGTTCTATTTTATTGATCTTTTCAAGAAAAAACTGTCTTTCTTATTTCTTTGTTTCTGGAATATTAAGTCTTGTCTTATATTTATCTTTGTAATTTCTGATTTTTTTTTCTACTATACTTCTCCTAACTTCTAAGGTAGACAGGTAGCTAGCTAATTTTAAACCTTCTTTAAATATAAATATTTCAGGCTAAAATTATCCTTGCAGTACCAACCTGCAAAATTTTATATATAAGATTTTCATTATTTATCAATTCTTAATATACATATACCATGTGTTTTATATATTTAAATTTTTTTTCATTTTATCTTCTTTGTCCCATGAGTTATTTAGAATTGTTCTATTTTTTTATTTCAAATATATGGGAATTTTATGTTTATATATTTCCTATTGACTTGTAATTTAATTGCATAGAGGTCAGAAACCATGTTCAGTATGGTATCAATTCTTTTTAATACAATAAGTTTTGTTTTATATAGTAGAACATGGTCATCTGTTTATTTTAGTACACAGTTTTGTAAATATTTCATGGGTTTTTTAGAAGAATATAGACTTGCTAATAGACATGATAAAAGAATTTGTACATCTTTTAAATCAAGCATTTTAATTATAATTTAGTTCTTCTAAATTTCATTATTTGGAGTAAGGTTTCTGTTTGATCTATCAATAATTAAGAGAGATAGGTTTAATTCTCTCATGATGGTGTTAGAATTGTCAATTTCTCAGGGTATTTCTACCAAATTTTGCCTAACATAGCTAAAATTGTTGGGATATAATATATACTTTACTATGTGTATATAAGTTAAGATTTTTCTATATTATCGGCAAATAATTTTTTCCTTTATATAACCTTCTCTGTTCTTGGTATTTCCCCCATAAGTTATGTTTCATATTTTTCTTGGTATGTGTTTATCAGATGTGTTTTCATCCTTTTACTTTCAGCCTTTCTGTATTCTAATGCTATATCTGTCTCTTAAAAACAATATATAAATGAAAGTTTAATAGCTCCAACTTTTACCTTGTTCAGGTTCAATGAGGGGTGTGGTTTTTTTTTGTTTCGGATGGAGGATATTTACAGTGCTGTGTTGGTTTCTGCTGTACAACGACATGAATCAGCTATGTGTGCACATATATCCCCTCCCTCTTGAGCCTTCCTCCCGCTCACCCCCAGCCCACCCCTCTATGTTGTCACAGAGCACCGAGCTTTGCTGCACAGCAGCTTCCTCCTACGTTACACACGGTAGTATATACAGGTCAGTGCGCGTCTCTCCAATTGTCCCACTCTCTCGGGGGTTGTACTTATTTTACCTTTTTTTTTTTTTTCCTTTTAATTATCCTGCTTTCCAAATCTTCATGTTTTTCTTACTTTTTGTTCTTTAATTGGAGGACTACTACTACTATTTTAGTTTTGCTTTTCATAGCCTCTAATATCAGACTTTATTTTATGCAGAGTTTTCCTATTGACATATCTACATATTTACCCACTTATTTGTTTCCATTTCTTCTTACATCTTCCCTCTAAGATAATTTTCTTTCCTACTGAAGTTCCTTTAATTAAGGACTGTTGCCCGTCACACTTGGCTTTTGTTTCTGTGAAATCGTCTTTACCATTAAGAGAGTTTTCCTGGTTACCAATGTCTAGACTGAGGTTTGTTTCCTCTCAGCATTTTAAGGTGACTCTTTCGCTTGCTCTGGCTTTCATCATGTTGTCTGTCTGTCTGTCTGCCATCCTTCTATGAGAAATCTGTCTTTTATTTTTCCTTGGTTGCTTTAAGATCTTCTCTTGTTTTCTGGTGTTGTGTATTTTCATTTCATTATGCCTAGAGCTGTGTTTCTTTTTATTTATCCAGCTTGACAAATGTTATCCTTTCTGTTATCCTTTCTGAATTCATTTCATTCACTAATTCTGGAAATTTTGGTCATTTTCTCTTCAAAAGATTTCTTTCTGTGCTTTTTATTCTTTCATCCTGGCACTGGGCACGTTAGATATACCTATTATGTTTTCCATGCGTCTTCCCTTCTCTTCATGTTTTCCCCTGTCTCTCTCTGCTGCACTCTCCCAGCTTTCCCAGAAGACAGAAAACTATCTCTGGATTAGTTCTTTAGGCGTCTGGAACTCTTGAGAGCCGATTTGATTGACTGTAGTCTGTTCACATTGTGGAGGCCTTTGTTGGGATTCTTTATTTCAGCAAGAATTTGATTTGCTTCTGCTTGGACCTCTGGAATCCCTCTTCAGGTTCCCTGGAAGTTGCCCTACCTGCCAGTGGCATGGGTGGGTTCTGGAAGTTTTCTCTAATTCCTGAGAACCCTGAGATACCTTTCAATGGACTATTTTACCAAGTTCCTAGTAGTTTTGAAGTAGGACCTGTGAGCGTATCTGGTCTACAACATTGCCAGGAGCAGGAATCTGACCTTAGCACTCTTTACATACCCCAGATAAAGCAGCATTTGGGTTCTCCAGGAAAATCTTAAAAGTCCTGGGCCATGGTTTTGTATTTGTAACCTCCCTTCCTTATTTTGAGCCTTGATACCCCTGGAGTGTTCATGGAAGCAACTGGAAAACATAATCCAGAACTTCAGTTGGGGAAAAAAAAAAAAAAAAAGAAAGGCCCTCTAAGTGAGTCATAAGATGCTCTTTGAATTTACTCTACAGCACATTCAAATGGCAAATGGCATTCAAATGGCATTCAAATGGCCTCCTAGCTTCCCCTCCCAGTCATCAGTGACAGGGAATTTACTGTTCATGAAGAAGACCATTTATTCATTCTTTAATTCAGCCACAGCTAGCTCACTCTATCTACCTCTCTCTCTATCCATCCATCTATCTATCTATAAAGAGATTTACTACAAGGAATTGGCTTGTCCAACTGTGGGAGCTGGCTAGACAAGTTGAAAATCCATAACATAGGCCCTCAGGAAAGGCAGGCTAAAAATTCTCAAGTTGGAGCTAAAGTTTCAATCCACAGGCAGAATTTCTTCTTTAGAGATGCTTCAGCTTTGCTCTTAAGGTGTTTCATCTGATTGAATCAAGCCCATCCAGATTTTTTAGGATAATTGAAATCAACTGATTATAGGTGTTAATCACATCTACAAAATACCTTCACAGCAACACCTAGATTAGTTTCCAGTTGAACAACTGGGAAAGTGAGTTTAGCCAAATTAACACATGAAATCCGCCTTTACGTGTGCCTTCTCTGCCATGGGAATTCTGTTAGGCATTGTGCATCTGATATATTTACACCTTGTAATGATCCTCGATTTAAATATTACTCTTCCTCTTTTAAGGATGACAAAATTACAAATCAGGAAAATTAGGCAATTTAATACTCATTTTATATAATATCAGAAAAGAAACAAATCGCCAGTCCAGGTTCGATGCAGGATACAGGATGCTTGGGGCTGGTGCACTGGAATGACCCAGAAGCATGGTATGGGGAGGGAGGTGGGAGGGGGGTTCAGGATGGGGAACGTGTGTACACCCATGGTAGATTCATGTTGATGTATGGCAAAACCAATACAATATTGTAAAGTAATTAGCCTCTAATTAAAATAAATAAATTTAAATTTAAAAATAAATAATAATACTCATTTTGATATTATTAATGTTATTGTTATTCAGTCACTCAGAAATGTCACACTGTTTGTGACCCCATGCACATCAGGCTTCCTCCCCTGTCCTTCACTATCTCCCAGAGTTTGCTCAAGCTCATGTCCATCAAGTTAGTGATGCCATCCAACCATCTCATCCTCTGTCACCCTCTTCTCCTCCTGCCCTCAATCTTTCCCAGCATCACAGTCTTTTCCAATGAGTTGGTTCTTTGCATCAGACGGGCAAAATACTAGAGCTTCAACTTCAGCATCAGTCCTTCCAATGAATATTCAGGGTTGATTTCCTTTAGGATTGATTTGTTTGATTTCCTTGCAGTCCAAGGGACTCTCAAGAGTCTTCTCTAATACCTCAATTAGAAAGCATCAGTTGTTCACTGCTCAGCCTTCTTTATGGTCCAACTCTCACATCCAAACATGACTACTGGAAAAGCCATAGCTTTGACTATATGGACCTTTGTCAGCAAAGTGGTATCTTTCCTTTTTAATACACTGTCTAGGTTTGTCAGAGCTTTCCTTCCAAGGAGCAAGCAGCTTTCCATTTCATGGCTCCAGTCACCATCCACAGTGATTTTTGTGACCAAGAAAATAGAGTCAGTCACTATTTCCATTGTTTCTCCATCTGTTTGCCATGAAGTGATAGGTAGGACTGGATGCCATGATCTTAGTTTTTTAAATGTTGAATTTTAAGCCAGCTTTTTCACTCTCCTCTTCCACCTTCATCAAGAGGCTCTTTAGTTCCTCTTTGCTTTCTGCCACTAGGGTGGTATTATCTGCATATCTGAGGTTATTGATATTTCTTGTGGCAATCTTATTGTTAACGCATGTGGGGAAATTGAGGCATGAAAATATAGTATACATGCAAAGCCCCTAGAAAAACACTTAGTACATTATAAAGCTCAGTAAATATTACTTCCCTTACTAAATTGTTATGAGCCATCTTCATTTTAAGACAATTGCTACTAGCTGTGTTTTACACTGGGAGAGAAATGTTGTTTGACTCGCTCAGGGTGTGCACATGAGTGTGTGTATGTGTGTGAGTGTGTGTGTGAGGGGGAGAGAGAGAGAGATTTGGACCAGGAAGGGGCCTTGCAAGGCCGTGCTGTTGTGATGGAACCTAGAATGGAAAGTTGTACCAGTGCCCTCGCCATGATGTTATTTGTCTTCAGAAGTGCTTTGAGCCCTTCGAATTAACACATATGTTATTGCCTTTACTAAAACTTTTTGATGATGGGAAACTCCTCAGTGACCTTTTTTCTCCCAATAGCAAGTCTTTATCCACCTACAAAGTTAAGATAGTTGGACTACCAAACCATAAATTCCAATGAATATACTGTATGCATGTTCTTGTGGGAGAAGGCAATGGCAGCCCACTCCAGTACTCTTGCCTGGAAAATCCCACGGACAGAGGCGCCTGGTAGGCTGCAGTCCATGGGGTCACTAAGAGTCGGACACAACTGAGCGACTTCATTTTCACTTTTCACTTTCATGCATTGGAGAAGGAAATGGCAACCCACTCTAGTGTTCTTGCCTGGAGAATCCTAGGGACAGGGGGAGCCTGGTGGGCTGCCATCTGTGGGGTCGCACAGAGTCGGATACAACTGAAGCGACTTAGCAGCGGCAGTAGCATGCATATTCTTGTGAATGCTTGGGATATATGTCAGAGATCAGCATTGACTGTGCCAGTGTACCTTATGTTAGTATTGGGTTTGAAGGATTACAGGGTCAAGAAAAGAAGGTAGTATGGACATCTTGGTCTTAGCTAGAGCCACTGGGTAAACATGGCCAGATTTCATGAGTTTCTTCGGCCCAAGTGACTTATGCAGCCATTGCTGATTGCAATTTTCATAAAAAAGATGAATATTATAAAATATCTTAGGGAATACTTAAATATATATGCTTTCTGAAATTAGAATCCCCATAGGCCCTTTGATTTATTAGTCTCCATAATAAAATTTTCTTTTTATATAAATTTTTATATAAACCTTCTTTGAAGGGAAAACCAAAATTTGAAACACATGATTCCATAAATATGTGAACAATTATATGAACAGCATCTTTTGTGTAACACTTGAGAGTTTACATATAATGCAGCAACATATAATGTGGCAGAACAGGAAGAATGTTATCTTTGGAGCTGTACTTGCTGTGATATGTTCGATTATGGTTACTAAGGTCCATGACTTTGCCTGTAGGTGAACCCTACTTAGCCATCTATACTACCCCTACATGACTTACGGTGGTCTAAGAATTATATGCAGAAGTAGAGCATTGTGTAAGTCCATCCTCTGTCTTCTCTTTTTGCTAAGAGCCACATAAGGGCTGCCCTTCTAACCTGATACCCAGAATGTGATGTAATCACACAGATATGATGCTGAACTACAGCCAACCTACAGGGGGCATTAGACTGAGACAAATCTTTGTCTGCAAGCCCTTAATTCTGGGGCCATCTTTTACCACAGTATCATTTAGTGTAAACAGAGGGGCACATCTGGGTTTGATTTCCAGCTCAATCACTTATTAGCTGTAAATCTTGAGGAATATTTGAAACTCTATAACAGTCAATTCCCTCATCTGTTTCTATAGATGAGTAGCTAATGCTTTCTGTCCTGAGTTACTACGAAAGGTAAATGGGAAAATTATGAGAATGGTCTCAAATAATTCCTGGGACATAATAAATAAAAATTAACTTCTTCCCATCTGGCACATAGTAGACACCCCATCAAAGCTAATGTCTTTCTGTCTGGAAAATTCCAGCCGTCCTGTGTTTAGCTAAACATCACAAAAGACAAAGGGTATATATTTTAACTTTGTCATCTTTCAATTTCTGATCCTTTACTTTGAGCACAACAGAACTTTCTTTAGGGCTGCGCTAAGCCTAAAGTCACTGAGGAAGGCTTTCTTATCTCTCCTTGCTATCCTTTGGAACTCTGCATTCAAATGGGAACATCTTTCCTTTTCTCCTTTGCTTTTCACTTCTCTTCTTTTCACAGCTATTTGTAAGGCCTCCTCAGACAGCCATTTTGCTTTTTTGTATTTCTTTTCCATGGGGATAGTCTTGATCCCTATCTCCTGTACAATGTCATGAACCTCCATCCATAATTTATCAGGCACTCTGTCTATTAGATCTAGTCCCTTAAATCTATTTCTCACTGATCAATGCAAAGAAATAGAGGAAAACAACAGAATGGGAAAGACAAGAGATCTTTTCAAGAAAATTAGAGATACCAAGGGAATATTTCATGCAAAGATGGGCTCAGTAAAGGACAGAAATGGTATGGACCTAACAGAAGCAGGAGATATTGAGAAGAGGTGGCAAGAATACACAGAAGAACTGTACAGAAAAGATCTTCACAACCCAGATAATCATGATGGTGTGATCACTCACCTAGAGCCAGACATCCTGGAATGTGAAGTCAAGTGGGCCTTAGAAAGCATCACTACGAACAAAGCTAGTGGAGGTGATGGAATTCCAGTAGAGCTATTTCAAATCCTGGAAGATGATGCTGTGAAAGTGCTGCCCTCAATATGCCAGCAAATTTGGAAAATGCAGCAGTGGCCACAGGACTGGAAAAGGTCAGTTTTCATTCCAATCCCAAAGAAAGGCAATGCCTAAGAATGCTCAAACTACCGCACAATTGCACTCATCTCACACGCTAGCAAAGTAATGCTCAAAATTCTCCAAGCCAGGCTTCAGCAATACGTGGACTGTGAACTTTCAGATGTTCAAGCTGGTTTTAGGAAAGGCAGAGGAACCAGAGATCAAATTGCCAACATCTGCTGGATCATCAAAAAAGCAAGAGAGTTCCAGAAAAACATATCTTTCTGCTTTATTGACTATGTCAAAGCCTTTGACAGTGTGGATAACAATAAACTGTGAAAAGTTCTGAAAGAGATGGAATACCAGACCACCTAACCTGTCTCTTGAGAAACCTGTATGCAGGTCAGGAAGCAACAGTTAGAACTGGACATGGAACAACAGACTGGTTCCAAGTAGGAAAAGGAGTACGTCAAGGCTGTATATTGTCACCCTGCTTATTTAACGTATATGCAGAGTACATCATGAGAAACGCTGGGCTGGAAGAAGCACAAGCTGGAATCAAGATTGCTGGGAGAAATATCAATAACCTCAGATATGCAGATGACACCACCCTTATGGTAGAAAGTGAAGAAGAACTAAAAAGCCTCTTGATGAAAGTGAAAGAGAAGAGTGAAACGTTGGCTTAAAGCTCAACATTCAGAAAACGAAGATCATGGCATCTGGTCCCATCACTTCGTGGCAAATAGATGGGGAAACAGTGGAAACAGTGGCTGACTTTATTTTTCTTGGCTCCAAAATCACTGCAGATGGTGACTGCAGCCATGAAATTAAAAGACGCTTGCTGCTTGGAAGGAAAGTTATGACCAACCTAGACAGCATATTAAAAAGCAGAGACATTGCCAACAAAGGTTCGTCTAGTCAAGCCTATGGTTTTCCCAGTAGTCATGTATGCATGTGAGAGTTGGACTCTGAAGAAGGCTGAGTGCAGAAGAATTGATGCTTTTGAACTGTGGTGTTGGAGAAGACTCTTGAGAGTCCCTTGGACTGCAAGGAGATTCAACCTGTCCATCCAAAAGGAGATCGGTCCTGGGTGTTCATTGGAAGGACTGATGCTAAAGCTGAAACTCCAGTACTTTGGCCACCTCATGTGAAGAGTTGACTCATTGGAAAAAACTCTGATGCTGAGAGGGATTGGGGGCAGGAAGAAAAGGGGATCAGCGGATGAGATGGCTGGATGGCATCACTGACTCGATGGAGTTGAGTTTGGGTGAATTCTGGGAGTTGGTGATTGACAGGGAGGTCTGGTGTGCTGCGATTCAGGGGTCTGCAAAGAGTCGGACATGACTGAGTGACTGAACTGACTGAAGCCTAAAATCAGGTTCTTTAAAAATAGACGTTTGTTCAGAGCCTAAAGTTTATGAAGGATAGTGTTGTCGTTTTCCAGAGAATAGTACTTTTAAAACTTATTAAATAATTAAATCCAGATCTGCAAATGAATAGTACATAAGGTTTGAAATAAGGTCAAAGTTTAAACCCTCATAATTTTAATTGTGAGGATCAAGGCATAACCTCCCTGGAAGAAAAATAAACCCAAGCCTACTGTGTTTTATACACATTTTCAAGTATGAATTATTCAACCTGAGAATGAGGAAATGGGAAATTCATGGACATAATTACATTATACAACTCATCTGCTGAGGAACCTGTGATAGAAAACCCAGAGTACCTTGTAAAACAGCCCATACAGCTGGGCCTACAAAAGAAGGAGCCAGCTTCTTTTCTGCTCTAGGGAGGTGCAGAGGCGGGGATGGATGCTCTGGTTTCCTTGGAGATCCCTGTTCTGTACTCTTCCTGAGATAAGCTTCTTTGCCACATACCCTCAGCCAGAGATTACCACACGGCCTGACCCCAGGTCAGGAGCTGTGTACTTCCCCAGGCTTGAGCCTCTCATCCCAAACCCAACCAGAATGGATGGAAGACACAGGAAAGAACAACTAAGAATGGCCCGTGTGCTTTTCCCTCACTACGTGTGAAATTCTCAGGATTTTTGCTACCTAGACCTCATTTCCCAGAAGAATCTGAGTCTCAGAGAACCCAGGAAGCTTTCAAACATCTCATAGCTACTGGTTGATCTTTAATATCCTTTTACATCTGGGCTTAATTAATTAAAAACAATCATAGAAATTGTCAAGCAGGCAAAATTTAAAAATAGTGTTAGCGGCTGCTGCTTTTAAGCCTTTGTTGTGAATCTGGGTTTTTTGTTTGTTTTTTGGAGGGAGGTTGTACTGGAACTTCATTGCTGTGCGAGGGCTTTCTTTACTTGGGATGAGCAGGGGCTCTTTAGTTGTGATGCATGAGCTTCTTATCGCGATGGCTTCTCTTGTTGCCGAGCACAGGCTTTTTAGGGCACGTGGGCTTCACTGACGGTGCCACTCAGGCTCAGCAGTTGTAGCTCCAGTGCTCCAGATCTCAGGCTCAGTGGCTGCGGCGCGCAAGCTTTGTTGCTCCGCCAGCATGTGGGATCTTCCCAGACCAGGGATCAAACTCGTGTCCCCTGCACTGGCAGGCAGATTCTTATCCACTGTACCACCAGGGAAGTTCTGAATCTGGTATTTTGAAGACGTGGTCTTTAATCTTCAGGAGAATCTATTTTATAGATGACAAATCAGAGGCTTAAAGAGGTTCAAAACACTTGCCCAAGGTCACACCGTGAATAAGAAGCAGAGCCACAGTTCCTATCCAGGTCTGCTAGGGCTTCAAAATTATCAGGACTCATTCTTATATAGCCTACGGCACTGCAAGGCCATCAAGTCTGATTAACTGCTGCAGGAAGCATTTATGAAAGCAGTGAGAGAGGAACTTCATTTGTTTTTTCCCAAGGTCTGCTAGAGGCGGCAGGTTAAACGAGGATCTCAAAACTGTCTCTTATGCGTTGTTATGCATTTCGTTTTAAAGACAGAATTGGCCTATTTCTGTAAATAGTGTAAAGAAGTATTCATTTTTATTATTATTCATTAAAAGGTTCACTGAAAGGGAGGTTGAACCTCTCCTCCAGGGAGAAGACGGAGCCAGTTCACCCGCGATCCTACCGTTCAGCCACATTTTTTTCATTCTGCTCAGACAAGACCTACCCCTATAGTTTCTCAAGTCGCTCCCCGAGGAAGAAGATGTGCCTGCCTCTGTGAAACGTTGATTTAAAGAAGTCATTGAGTCCTCAAGTCTGGGCCAATGTCAACAGGGCTTGTTTTTCAGTAAACATATTAGATGCCAGTCTTCTTGCCTTACATTTCAGAAACACCCTTTCCTTAACTTCTCCTCCAGCAGGCACTTAATCCTGCATTTTGGAAGAATTACCAGGAAAGGTGAGCAATCTCCTGTCCTGACTCTGAGGAATCAGGGCAGTTACTTGCCCCATCAGCTCCACCCTCAAAGTGTGGGACCTCCTGGGACTCTGGGGTCCCATGAAGCTCTCAGAGGTTGGAGCTGAGTAGCTGCCATTTTCCTGCCTGCCCTAGATCAGCCACTGAACAGATTCAGTCTTCAGGTTGACAACACGCTGTCTTTCATTCAGGATCTTTGGGGAAGGCAAAGGCCAACAGCTTCATGGGCACCTTGCTGTTTAAAGTTTACCTGCGTGCATTAGCAGCGTTAATATCACCTTTGAGCTCATTAGAGATACTGAATCTCAGGCACCCCTCAGAGGAACTGAATCAGAGTCTGCATTTTGACAACACCCAGGCTATCTGTGTGCATGTTCAAGTTTAAGAAGCACTGAGTTAAAAAGCAGTTATTAATTTTGACTCCATGCTAATATGATGGTAATACAGGAAGTTTTAAGAGTTATTGATACCTGGTTTCCACCCCTAGGTATTTTGATTTCATTGGCCTAGGGTGTGGCCTGGGCATTGAGACTTTTGAAAACTGTTTTGGGTTTTTTGGTTTTTTTTTCAGTCACTAAATTGTGTCCAGCTCTTTGTGACCCTCTGGACCTCAGCACACCAGGCTTACCTGTCCTTCACCATCTCCCAGAGTTTGCTCAAACTCATGTCCCTTGAGTTGGTAATGCCATCCAACCATCTGATCCTCTGACATTCTCTTCTCCTCCTGCCTTCAATCTTTCCCAGCATCGTGTTTTTTCCAATGAGTCGACTCTTCACATCAGGTGGCCAAAGTATTGGAGCATCAGTGACCTTAATGTGCAGTGATGGTTGAAAACCACAAATTCCTGAACAGTCAAAGCACTGTTTGCATTTATTTATTTGGCTATATCAAGTCTTAGCTGTGGTACTCAGGTTCTCCATTGCATCATATGGAATCTTTCATTGTGGTGCATGGACTCTCAAGGGCTGTGGCGTCTGGAGTCAGTAGTTGTGGCACTCGGGCCTAGTTGCTCCAAGGCATGTGAGATCTTAGTTCCCCCACAAAACATTGACCCTGCATCCCCTACATTGCAAGGTGCATTTTTAACCACCAAGCCACCAGGGAAGTCCTGGCATTATTTTTAAAGAGATAATTATCTAGGACTGATTTGATGCCTGATGCTTTTTTCCATTAGCAAAAGGGGCTCATGGCTTAGAAGAAATTTGAAATGTGAGAGGAACTCAAAACCTCCTAGCCATGTATGGGGTTCTAATGGTCTAACATCTCAAATCAAGGGAAATCAAGAATAAAGTAATTTAGGAAATGAGGGTTGGGGTTCAGTTAAGTTCAGTCGCTCAGTCGTGTCCAACTCTTTGTGACCCCATGAATCGCAGAACGCCAGGCCTCCCTGTCCATCACCAACTCCCGGAGTCCACGCAAACCCATGTCCATTGTGTCGGTGATGTCATCCAACCATCTTATCCTCTATCGTCCCCTTCTCCTTCTGACCCCAATCCCTCCCAGCATCAGAGTCTTTTCAAATGAGTCAGCTCTCTGCATCAATACTAAAGTATTGGAGTTTCAGCGTCAGCATCAGTCCTTCCAGTGAACATCCAGGACTATCTCCATTAGGATGGACTGGTTGGATCTCCTTGCAGTCCAAGGGACTCTCAAGAGTCCTCCAACACCACAGTTCAAAAACATCAATTCTTCAGCACTCAGCTTTCTTTATGGTCCTACTCTCACATTCATACATGACTACTGGAGAAACCATAGCCTTGACTAGATGGAACTTTGTTGGCAAAGTAATGCCTCTGCTTTTGAATATGCTGTCTAGGTTGGTCATAACTTTCCTTCCAAGGAGTAAGCGTCTTTTACTTTCATGGCTGCAGTCACCATCTGCAGTGATTTTGGAGCCCAGAAAAATAAAGTCTGCCACTGTTTCCACTGTTTCTCCATCTATTTGCCATGGAGTGATAGGACCGGATGCCATGATCTTAGTTTTCTGAATGTTGAGCTTTAAGCCAAAATTTTCACTCTCTTCTTTCACTTTCATCAAGAGGCTCTTTAGTTCTTCTTCACTTTCTGCCATAAGGGTGGTATCATCTGCTTATCTGAGGTTATTGATATTTCTCCTGGCAATCTTGATTTCAGCTTGTGCTTCTTCCAGCCCAGCATTTCTCATGATGTACTCTGCATAGAAGTTAAAGAAGCAGGGTGACAATATACAGCTTTGATGTACTCCTTTTCCTATTTGGAACCAGTCTGTTATTCCATGTCCAGCTCTAACTGTTGCTTCCTGACCTGTATACAGGTTTCTCAAGAGGCAGGTCAGGTGATCTGGTACTGAAACCTACTAATAAGCTTCCATTCAGTCTTATCTCCTTTGCAGAGCCTGCCAGATATTCCTTTAGTTAAAGTATTTCTTCTGCTCTGTAAAATAACCATCACAGAGAAATCTCTGCCATCAAATATTGTCACAACCATATTTCTTTTCAAAGAATACAATCTGGAATGCCAACAATGAGAATAAGTATATGAGAAATACAAATTTGCTGTCACCCTGTCCTAAGTTTAAGACATATAGTGCCACCAAAATGGATGAACTAAATTGAGTGTGAAATGGAGGAAAGGTAACCTGCCCAAAGAGACCCCATAAAGGGGAGAAAACAGTGTACAATGCCCCTCTGACTGTGTTCCCCTAGAACGGTGTTGGCTGGGTGGCCCAGGCCTTTGGCAAATAATCACCTTGAATATTTTTTTTCCTAGAGTAGAATTTGTGCATCAAACTAATGTCAAAATTAACTTTTTCAAAAATGTATTTAAAAATCACTGCGAAAGAGGGAAATATTATTTCCTATTGATTTGACTGTTGTTCAGTAGCTAAGCCATGTCCAATTCTTTACTACCCCATGGACTATAGCCGGCCAGACTCCTCTGTCCATGGGCTTCTCCAGGCAAGAATACTGGAGTGGGTTGCCATGCCCTTCTCCAGGGGATAGGGGATCCTCCTAACCCAGGGCTCAAACCTGGTGGGTCTCCTGCATTGGCAAATGGATTCTTTGCCTCTGAACCACTAGGGAAAGCCTTATTTGATGGTGAATGGTACTAACTGTCAGGTTTCTTCATAATCAACAGGACACCTTTTGGAGATGTCCAAAGACATCTTGGGATAATAAATTTTTGAAATTAGGAGGAATTGGGTAGTCAGGAGGCAGAGAAGTATGAACTCACGAGATAGCATGGGGCTGTAAATTTTCCTAAAGTGAGAAGATAGTAATTTTCCCCTCCCCAAGCCTGGTGAGAAGACATCTGAGGATTCATCTTTCAGAGCGCTGAACTCTGAAAACTCGCTTGTGATCTGTTCTCGCTCCTCACACCTGTGTAGAATTGGGTTCAGTCCCCTGTACAGGTTTGGATTTAATGCAATCCTTGTAGGAGTTCATGTACTGTTCTTGCAACTTTTTTTTTTACAAGTTTAAAAGTGTTTACAAATAAAACCTTTAAAACATCTTTTTTTTTTTTTTTTTGGTTTTTGGCTGCATGTGGTATGTGGGATCTTGGTTCCCCAACCAGGGATTGAACCGAGGTCCGCAGCAGTGAAAGCACAGAGTCCTAACCACTGAACCACCAAGGAATTCCCCCAAATAATGACTTTAAAATCCTAAGCAAATGAATAAAAAGTAAATCAAGTACGACCCCTTCCCTTTCAATACCATGTTGCATTTTGGCAGGTCAAGAATGGCTATATCCATTCTTAACGCTGTAGCTCCAATGACCCCACATTACCATGTGCATTTAATTTTCTTATGTTATTGATGAGTTTATCTGAACTTCGACGAGTATGCATCTCTTCAGAGTAGGCACCATATCTGATTTTGTATCACATGTACCTAGAAGAAAGTGTGGCATCCCATAAGTGTTCTTAATGTAATCACTCCCCCACATTACGGCCCCTACACACACACACACACACACACACACACACACACACATACACACACACACAAACACACACAAAACATGGGCAATGGGCCAAGGCAAAGAAATCAGAATCGTGACATTCCTGAAATTCTACTTATAAGAAATGTGCTCAAATTGGAGTTATTCAGGCTAAGTCAATAAACCTGCATATTTTAAACTACTTATTCTATGTATTTAATGATTAAGTTTATTCAGGTTTCTACTTCTTGAGTGTTTTAGTAAATTATAATTTTCTAGAAAATATTTTCTATGAGTTTTTAGATTTTGGGCATAAAGTATTCTAGTGTTCTCTTATGATTTAAAATTTCTGATAAATCCACACTGTTATCTTCCCTTTTATTACTAATCTGTTTCTTTGTGTTTTCTCTTATTTTCTTGATTAATCTTGCAAAATATTTATTTTGTTGCTCTTTCCAAATAGCAAAATTTGGGCCTTTTCATCCTCTGTCTTTATTTCCTGTTTCACACATTTTTGCTGACATATTTTATTGTTCTTGCCGTCTCATGCATGTACTCTCTTGTTTTTGTTTCTTTCCCTAATCACTGAGTTTGTAAGCTCAGCTAATTTTCAGTCTTCTTCTGTTCTCCTATAAGCACATAAAGACTGGAAATTCCCTCTGAAAGCAGCATAAACTATATATCGTGTATTTTGAAATGTATTATTTTAATGGACATCTGTTTGTAAATGTATTCTAATTTCCATTCTTTTTCCATTGACTCATGAATTAATTAAAATCATTTTTTTTAATTATTGGGGATTTCTAATTGCTCTTTACTATTGACCTCCCCATTTGTGTCACTGTGATAAGAGAATGTGCTTGATATTATTGATTGATTGATTGATATGTGTTGAGATTGCTTTGTTTCCTTCCTAATACATAAAAAACTTTTTGAAATACTGCATGTACATTCAGAAGGAAAATATGTTCTATAGTATGTTCATTAGGTCAAACTTTTTAATGTTCATCACTCCTTATATTTTAATCTTGCATCTGTTTTAAGAGATAGTTGTGTTAAAATCTACTGACTGTACCTGTTGTCAATTTTTTCACAGTTCTAACAAGTTTTGCTTTATGTATTTTAAAGCGTCATTAGTAAATCATACAAATTTGTATTTGAAACAGCTTCTTGAAAAATTATTCTTTTGTATATCATATGATGATCTTATTTTTTCCTAATTGTACTTTTTGCCCTAAAGTCTACTTTTTTAGTCAGTATTTTATATCTATGCCAGCTTTATTTAACTAGCCAATTTTTTTCCCAAGTATATCTTTTTTACATCCATTTATCTTAGCCTTTTGGGCCTTTATATTTTAGATGTGTCTTTAGCTAAAAGGCAAGTTTAGACTGTTTAAATTGCTTGTGATCGTTAATGATTTATTTGGATTTTATTTCTATCAAAAATCTTATTTTATGTCTAACATGTTTCCTCTTCCCATTCTTTCCTTTTTGCTTATCTTCTGTTAAATTAATTATATTTCCTTTAGTATATACTTTACTTTTTTAATTTTGTAGGAAATTATTCTATGTTTTTGTTGGCTACCTTTACATTTTTAAAGATAAGTAATGCTGTCATCTTCTTTTGTAGTTTTTACCTCTTTTCTCCAAGTGCTCTATTCTGGATAATTTCCTTAAGTATATTTCAGTTCAGTAATTCCTTCTTTATCTGTGTCTCATATTTTGTCTAACCTATTATTTCACTAGTCTTTCAATTTTTTTCACGGTAGAAATTATACTCAGTTTTTATCAACCCAGCCTGTTTATTATTAGCTTGTATTTCCAACTTTTTCTTTTATATTTAGAATTATTTAAATGTACTTAATTACTGACTTTCTCAGATTCTTCAATTATCAAAGTTTTCAGTTATTGAAAGATTCTCTCTCCAGAAACATTTTGCATTTGTTTCCACCAGGCACTAAGAAAGCATTACTAAAATAGAACTATCTTATATTAATTGCTCAACTTGAAGCTTCCTGATATATGGGTGGTGGTGTTCATTGTTCAGTTGCTCAGTCGTGTCTGATTTTTTGTGACCGCAAGGACTACGGAACACCAGACTTCCCTGTTTTTCACCATCTCCTGGAGCTTGCTCAAACTCACTTCCATTGAGCCAGTGATGCCATCCAATCATCTTATCCTCTGTCGCCCCCTTCTCCTCCACCTTCAATCTTTCCCAGCATCAGGGTCTTTTCCCATGAGTCAGCTCTTCGCATCAGGTGGCCAAAGAATTGGAGCTTCAGCTCCAGCATCAGTCCTTCCAATGAATATTCAGAGTTGATTTCCTTTAGGATGGACAGGTTTGATCTTGCAGTCCAGGGGACTCTCAAGAGTCTTCTCCAGCACCACAGTTTTAAGGCATTAATTCTTCGGTGATCAGCCATTTTTACTGTCCAACTTGCCCATATGTACATGACTACTGGAAAAACCATAGCTTTGACTATACGGACCTTTGTAAGCAAAGTAATATCTCCAATTTTTAATATGCTGTCTAGGTTTGTCACAGCTTTTCATCCAAAGAGTGAGCATCTTTTAATTTCATGGCTGCAGTCACCATCTGCAGTGATTTTGAAGCCCAAGAAAATAAAATCTGTCATTGTTTCCATTGTTTCCTTATGTATTTGCCATGAAGTGATGGGACTCGATGCCATGATCTTCATTTTTTGAATGTTCAGTTTTAAGCCAGCTTTTTCTCTCTCCTCTTTCACTTTCATCAAGAGACTCTTTAGTTCCTCTTCACTCTCTGCCATAAGGGTGGCGTCATCTGCATGTATGAGGTTATTGATATTTCTGCCGGCAATCTTCATTCCAGCTTATGTTTCATCCAAACTGGCATTTCTCATGATGTTCTCTGCATATAAGTTAAATAAGCAGGGTGACAGTATACAGCCTTGATGTACTCCTTTCCCAATTTTGAACCAGTCTATTGTTCCATGTCCAGCTCTAACTGCTGCTTCTTGGCCTGCATATGGGTTTCTTAGGAAGCAGGTAAGGTGGTCTGGTATTTGTTCCCATCTCTTTAAGAATTTTCCACAGTTTATTGTGATCCACACAGTCAAAGGCTTTAGCATAGTCAATAAAGCAGAAGTAGATATTTTTCTGGAATGCTCTTGCTTTTTCTATGATCCAACAGATATTAGCAATTTGATTTCTGATTCCTCTGCCTTTTCTAAATCCAGCTTGTACATCTGGAACTTCTTGTTTCACGTACTGTTGAAGCCTAGCTTGAAGGATTTTGAACATGACCTTGCTAGCATGTGAAATGAGTACAATTGTGCAGTAGTTTGAACATTCTTTGGCATTTCCCTTCTTTGGGACTAGAATGGAAACCGACCTTTTCCAGTCCTGTGGCCGCTGCTGAGTTTTCCAAATGTGATGGCGTATTGAGTGCAGCACTTCAGCACCATCGTCTTTTAGGATCTGAAATCGATCAGCTGGAATCCCATCACCTTCACTAGCTTTGTTCATAGTGATGCTTCCCAAGGTCCACGTGACTTTGCACTCCAGGATGTATAGTTGACCCCCATTTTAAATTTGAATCTTAACTCTGTACGAGCACAAATCCAAGATTAAAGTATTTGTCTTCTTTTTTTTTTTTTTTCCTAACCCTTCCAGGGCCAGTCTGACTGTGCTCTTTTAAGAGTTTTCTTGTTGAATTTATTTTCGACCACGCTGTCTTGCAGTGAGTGGGGGCCACTCTCTAGCTGCGGTGCACAAGCTTCTCACGGTGATGGCTTCTCTTGTTGCAGAGCCCAGGCTCCAGGTGTCAGGCCTCAGTAATTGAAGCATGTGGATTTCGTAGTTGTGCCTCGCAAGCTCTAGAGCACAGGCTCAGCAGTTGTGTCCCATGGCCCTAGTTTCTCCATGGCATGAGGGATCTTTCCAGATCAGGAATCAAACCTGTGTCTCCTGCATTGAGAGGTGGATTCTTTACC
The DNA here is from genome assembly GCF_016772045.2 of Ovis aries. Classification (NCBI taxonomy): domain Eukaryota; kingdom Metazoa; phylum Chordata; class Mammalia; order Artiodactyla; family Bovidae; genus Ovis; species Ovis aries. The sequence continues at coordinate 13,751,867 of NC_056074.1, forward strand.
CACTGAGCCACCGGGGACACCCACTGTCTTCTTTTCTTAAGCAGAGTTGAGACATCAGCTATAGCATGAACTTGTACGTAATGGCTTTGTCATCTCCCCCTAATCAAGGACGATTGTCTTTTTTTTATCCTGTCCTCTAATGACCTTGGGTTTACAGGAACTTCTTAGTTGAAACTTCTTGTCCCTTGTAAGACAAGATGTCATCTCCTGTCCCCCCAGTTGTAATAAAATATTATAGGAATTGATCTTCATTCTCAGCTGTGTCCTGACTCCAGGATACATTATCACCTCTCTTAGGCTTCTTTGTTTAGTTCTCTCTTCACTTCTTGAAGCCAAGAGCTCTCTTTCTTTATTTCAAACTCAGCTTAAGCATTTAAAAGATTTTTTATTATATTTATTCCAGTTCTGTGGATGCCATAACAGGAAGTACTAATAACAGGAGGTTCCTCAAATTACGTATTTTGCTGTATGTATTCCCCAAACTAGGAAGGCCTTTGAGTGGCCTTGCCAGTGTCCTCCACCTGCTCCTGCGTCTTGCACGTGTGGAAGGATGGAAATGGAGAAAGAGGCAGTGAGGAGGGAAGAACACCAAACAGGGAGTCCTTAGTTACACAGGACAGTTCTAACTTTAACGCTGCTTTGACACACGGTCTTTGGCAAACTGTTTCTTCTTTGAGTCCTGTATTTTCTAGCCATAAAATAATGGATTTATATAATAAAACATAATAATGACCCTTGCTGAGTCCCTTTTTGAGAGCTCAAGATAAGGCCAGAACTGTTCTGTTTTCATTGTAGTATCTATCTTATGTTTTACATTCACCAAGAAAAAAAAAAAAAAGCATTAAGAAAAATATTGTTGCCTCTATCTTTTAGGCAATAAATTGCAAATAAGGAAAGTTATATAATTTGCCTATGATGTCTAATTTGCCAAAGTCATGATTTGAATGTAGGTCTGTTTGAGTCTAAAGCATGTCTCTTAAGCTTGTGTTGCTGCTGCTGCTGCTAAGTCACTTCAGTCGTGTCCAACTCTGTGCGACCCCATAGACGGCAGCCCACCAGGCTCCCGCATCCCTGGGATTCTCCAGGCAAAAACACTGGAGTGGGTTGCCATTTCCTTCTCCAATGCATGAAAGTGAAAAGAGAAAGTGAAGTCGCTCAGTCATGTCTGACTCTTAGTGACCCCATGGACTGCAGCCTACCAGGCTCCTCCACCCATGAGATTTTCCAGGCAAGAGTACTGGAGTGGGGTGCCATTGCCTTCTCCAAAGCTTGTGTTACATTCCCTCTTATATCCTGCTTGATGATCATGAAGATTCCTGTCATTTCTAACCTTCCCAGAGTCTAAAATCAGCCTTCAATTCCATATGTATGTGTAACTTTCATTTTTCACCCAATCATATTCAGGGTCTCAATGTTCTCATCTCAAATTAAATCCCCTTCTTGTCCTTCTCACCCCAGGCCACTGCTTTGTATAATTATTGGCTGAATTAGTATTATATGAGTGTTTTATACAGGCTTCTTGAAATATGGTTTCTGGAGGGCTGGAAATGATTCTACATGTATTCATACGCACATATCACAGCAAGACCAGACATGATGTGTAATGCTTGTTGCCAAGAGCTCCTTTACAAGAAAGAATTTGAGTTTTTTTCTTTTTTTTCATAAGAACTTCCAGGAAATGAGATCAAAGATATATTTAATTTCCTCAGAATGCAAATGGCCTCCCTCTGTATTTAGATGGTTTGTAATACAGCTTCTTAGGCAGTAAAGTCATATTGGGCAGAAAAAAAGGAAATAAGCTTATAGAGCCCTTGTGTTCTATACTGAGTAGGTTCATCAGTTCTTTCTACTTAATTCATTGCTGCAATTCAAAAAATTATTAAATAAGTAGTTACTAGGCATTCACTTGTTTGCTCATTGTTTGCTGATCTAATTATTTACCAGGAGCTTTGCTTAGCATTGAAGATAAAGTGATAAATAAAACAGACTGAGCCCATGTTTTCATGGAGTTTGGAAACTTGAAACATGAAATTTGATGCAGAGGTGAAAAGTGAACAACTAGTCACTCAAAGAATGTGTATGTGTACGCGTTGTGCTGGTTGAAAAGAAAGTTGGGTAATGGTAGAGGATAGCATCTAGAGTAGGAGAGCGGAGGGTCAGGGAAGACTCCTTTGCTGAAATCACTTGTAAGCTGAGCCCTAAAAGTGCGAAGGGTGGGGGGATAGAAGGTCCTGAGTGGAGAGTTCCTTGGCACTATTTTTAAAACTTTTTAATTTTATGTTCGGCATATAACCAATTAACAATTTTGTGATCGTGCTAGGAGGACAGCAAAGGGACTCAGCCATGCATAAACATGTATCCCCTCTCTCCTAAACTCCCCTCCCATCCAGACGGCCATGTAACATTGAGCAGAGTTCCCTGTGCTACACAGTAGGACACTGCTGATAATGCGTTTTAAATACAGCAGTGTGCGCATGTCCATCCCAAACTCCCTAACTGCCTCTCCCCCTCATTCTTCCCCTCTGGCAATGGTCAGTTCAGTCTCTAAGAATGTGAGGCTCTTTCTGTTTTGTAAGTAAGTTCATGTGTGTCATTTTCCTTGGTACTTTTTGAAGAACTGGAGATAAACGCAGGTGTGACCCAAGATGAGGCTGAGTTGCTAAGAACAAGGTCACACTTCGGTTCTTGAACCACATAAGGATTTGACTTTTTACTCTAAGAAGCACCCAGTGATAGTTTATGCTGAAGTGGATTTACCTTTTTAGTTTGTAAGGATTTCTCAGACTGCTGCAATAGAAATAAATAAGACAGTATCCGAGTTGAGGGAGAACAATTTGGAGATGGTGGCAGTGTTCAGAAATAGAATGGTGATGACTCAGACTAGAGCAGGGAGTGATAGGGGTGAAAGGATGCGATTAAAGACTGTTAGGAGTTAGAGTGGACGCAGGAGGTAAGGGAGAGGAAGTTTTCAAGAACAGGTCCCAAGTTTCTCTCTTCGACAATGGAGTGAAAGGAAACATCAACTCCTGATGTAAATGAATCAACTATAATTGAGACCTTAAGCTCAAAGCAAGTACTGGCCGTTTAGACTGGCAATTCTAATGCAGGTTCTGGGTATTTTAGTTGTGTGTATGCATAAAATGTTTTAATAGCTAATATTACTGAATGATTACTCCCTGCCAGGCAGTGTTCTGAGCCTCTATGTATATTAATGCATATATCCTTATCACAATGATCTGAAGCAGGTAATATTACCCCACTTTAAAGATGAGGAAACAACCTAGATGTCCATCAGCAGATGAATGGATAAGGAAGCTGTGGTACATATACACAATGGAGTATTACTCAGCCGTTAAAAAGAATACATTTGAATCAGTTCTGATGAGATGGATGAAACTGGAGCCGATTATACAGAGTGAAGTAAGCCAGAAAGAAAAACACCAATACAGTATACTAACACATATATATGAAATTTAGAAAGATGGCAATGACGACCCTGTATGCAAGACAGGAAAAAAGACACAGATGTGTATAATGGACTTTTGGACTCTGAGGGAGAGGGAGAGGGTGGGATGATTTGGGAGAATGGCATTGAAACATGTATACTATCATGTAAGAATCGAATCACCAGTCTATGTCCGATGCAGGATACAGCATGCTTGGGGCTGGTGCATGGGGATGTCCCGGAGGGATGTTGTGGGGAGGAAGGTGGGAGGGGGGTTCATGTTTGGGATCACATGTACACCCATGGTGGATTCATGTCAATGTATGGCAAAACCAATACAGTATTATAAAGTAAAATAAAGTAAAAATAAAAAGTTAAAAAAATTTAAAAAATTAAAAAAAAATAAAAATAAAGATGATGAGGAAACAGAGACAGAGATATTCTAAATGTCTTGCCTAGAAACCGCTCAACCAAATGCAGATTTTAGATCTGAACCCACGTTGTCCTGAGGGAAGTCTATGTTCCTGTTTCTTTTCTTGTCCTAATAATCTCCCAGTCTAGCCTGGCTGCTGCTGCTGCTGCTGCTAAGTCACTTCAGTCGTGTCCGACTCTGTGTGACCCCATAGACGGCAGCCCACCAGGCTCCTCCATCCCTGGGATTCTCCCTGGGATTCAACCCACTAGAGTGGGTTGCCATTTCCTTCTCCAATGCATGCATGCATGCTAAGTTCCTTCAGTCATGCTTGACTCTGTGTGACCCTATGGACAGCAGCCCACCAGGCTCCTCTGTCCACAGGATTCTCTAGTCTAGTCTAGAGGACACACAAAAACCAACAATATGAGAATCAGGGGAGGAAGGGTATAATAATCACCACTAACATTTAGTGGCAGAATATGGGGACTTACAGGGTACTAAGGGGACATAGAGCAGAGACCTATGAGATTTCATGGAGAAAATGGCATTTAAAAGATATGTTGTAATGCAGTGGAAATTTACAGGGCACACAGGCTCTTATTGAAGACTAAAAGTGTCTCTTGGGCAATGTCCTGCTCATCTTTGTAGCTCTAGGACCTTCCCTTGGCACATGATAGGTGCACAATAAATGTTTCATGAAGCCACCTGAAATGAAATCCATTGCAAATAAGGACACTACCTCATGACACTTGAGCTGTTCTACTCCTGTCTTTACCAGGAGTTTTTATTTTCCCATCCTCCTTTAACAAATAAGACAAACGCAATTTCTCAGATATAGGAAGAACAGCTTTGCCAGGTCAGCTTTAAAGTCATAGTCTTCAGGAATCTGTTTGATCTAAAAGCAAGGACTGTTGGCATTTTCAGTGAATTTGCCTGCAGAAATCTTTAATGAGTTTACCTATAAACTAGCATGGCTTATTATTTGCATTATTAGTCAGATTTCTGAATGCTATTTTAAAAAACAGAGTGCAAACGCATATATGTACAAACAGAGTCTATCCCTTCAATTAGTCACTGCATTCGATTTAAACTTTCCAGGAATCTCCACTCAAAAGATTATACATTATCACTCCCAAGTGGGTGGTCAATTACAACTCTGCCAAAATCGAAACAGAAACTTTAGGAGAATTACAAGATGTTTGTGTTTTCCCAGTTGACCATGCCCATTCCCTCTCCAAACACTCCGGGAGGCCCCCTATGTGAAACTGACATGTTTTGTCACATTGCGGCAGACCTTGGCTGGCATCCCTTACCCTCTGGGGTGTCCTCCACTTAATCAAAGCAATCCGCCTTCTTATTCCCAACTTCCTATTTCTTAAAAGAGGCCTATTGATTTTGCCCCTGAAATGACACAGACTTACTTTCAAGTGTTGGAATGTCTCTGTAAGTGATGAGCAAGGAGATTTGGGACAAAGTAGAGTGGAATTAGTATTGAATGATTTTGTTCAATCAAAAAACAAAACAAAGGCATATATTGAGTGCCTCTGGGCCTGATAGTATGCCAGGTAATGGTGATGCAAGGCAAATAAAACCCCTTCCTTTTTATTCAAGGAGCTCTCAGTCTAATAATACAGACAGCATGTAATAAATAATTTTGGTAACACAGTGAAGTGCAATGATGGGATGAGTGTGGGCATATGCCAGAGTGATGGGAATGGTAAAGGCTCTCTGAAAGAAATGATGCCTGGATTGAGTCTAAAACAAAAAGCAGGCAGGAGTTAGCCAACAGACAGACGCCTTTCCAGATGTTAGACTGAAGGGAACATCATGTTACAGGCTAAGGGATGATCTAGCTATGACAGACAGCAGGATTTACATGAGGGCTGGAGTGTAAGGTGCAATGGAGGGGGACGATGAGGCTGCAGATCGGGCTGGTGAGGTCTGTCACCTCTGCTAAGCAGTTTAAACGCAATAATCTAATCCAGGGTTAGATTATTGTGTTTCAGTAGGTCCCTCAGGTAATGGAGACTTCTTTACACAAGGCCATAAAGGGCTCCTGAGTCCTCACAGAAATCAAAGCATTGGGAACAGGAAGCCTTACTGACTGTCCAGTCAGAGCATTTGGGAGACCACAGGAGACTTATCTACTAGATTTCAAAAGAGGGGAAAAGAAAGACCAGAGAAAGCAACTGTGCATCTTAAACATGCTTTACTTGAGAGCATTTCCAAGTTATTCCTCATCCCTATCTCACTGCCATCTCATTCCTATCAATATTTAATGAGTGATGCAGAGATTCCTTGGAAAAATTTCAGGTCTGAAAATGTATATTTTTGTCTGAGTTATGTTGCATATCTTACAAGTCTACCTATGAGACAGAACATGTCAATATCATACCAGTAACAATTGAAACATATCTTCCTTACAAAAATTTTCCCATTTTTCAACCAAGCATCTTTAGTGCCCTTTACACACATCTAATGTAAATGATCATAATTTATTTTAAAATACATCGTGGTGTTTCTCACCCTCCATGATCTGAAATGATATTGCCAGAGCAAGGACTTAACTTAAGGGTTCATATTTTTCTCATTTAAATTCCGTTTATTTTTCATACTGTTATATTTCTTTTACGACTTTCCCAATGGCCTATTGTAATAACTGACCATATTTGCTTAGCAGGAGAGTAAATGTTCATCTGCATATGTCGTGTTACTGCAAGAGGCTCGAAGGTGGCCTTGCCCTTTTGCAAGCTGCTCGGTAACTGTTGTCCAAATGAGTATATGTTAGGGAGTAAAGGGAACTGTCCTGAAGATGCAAAACTTACATCTTAATCTTCACTCTCCATTCCACTCCCAACTCCACTTCCTCTCAAGGTTTCTTGAGCTGTAATCAAAACAAATGGTAGGTCAGGTGGGGGATGAGACATTTACTCTTATGTTAAGTACAGACTGCATTTTTTTAAATATAGGAAAATCTTAAAATGGCCTCAAGACAGTATTTGATAGGGATCTATCCTGGCTTTGGGAAGACTAAGGAGGTAAAATCCCACTAAGTCCTTCTAGATGCAAAAGTAGGAAGTCAAGAAACACCTGGCATAACAGGCAAATTTGGCCTTTGAGTATGGAATGAAGCAGGACAAAAGATAATAGAGTTTTGCCAAGAGAACGCACTGGTCATAGCAAACACCCTCTTCCAACAACACAAGAGAAGACTCTACACATGGACATCACCAGATGGTCAACACCGAAATCTGATTGATCATATTCTTAGAGCCAAAGATGGAGAAGCTCTATACAGTCAGCAAAAACAAGACCAGGAGCTGACCGTGGCTCAGATCATGAATTCCTTATTGCCAAATTCAGACTGAAATTGAAGAAAGTAGGAAAACCACTAGACCATTCAGGTATGACCTAAATTAAATCCCTTATGATTATACAGTGGAAGTGAGACATAGATTTAAAGGACTAGATCCGATAGAGTGCTTGATGAACTATGGATGGAGGTTCATGACATTGTACAGGAGATAGGAATCAAGACCATCCCCATGGAAAAGAAATGCAAAAAAGCAAAATGGCTGTCTCAGGAGGCCTTACAAACACCTGTGAAAGGAAGAGAAGTGAAAAGCAAAAGAGAAAAGGAAAGATATAAGTATCTGAATGCAGAGATCCAAAGAATAGCAAGAAGAGATAAGAAAGCCTTCCTCAGTGATCAACGCAAAGAAATAGAGGAAAAGAACAGAATGGGAAAGACTAGAGATCTCTTCAAGAAAATCAGAGAAACTAAGGGAACATTTCATGCGAAGATGGACTCAATAAAGGACAGAAATGGTCTAGACCTAACAGAAGCAGAAGATATTAAGAAGAGGTGGCAAGAATACACAGAAGAACTGTACAAAAAATGACCAAGATAATCACGATGGTGTGATCACTCACCTGGAGCCAGACATCCTGGAATGTGAAGTCAAGTGGACCTTAGAAAGCATCACTACAATCAAAGCTAGTGGAGGTGATGGAATTCCAGTTGAGCTATTTCAAATCCTGGAAGATGATGCTGTGAAAGTGCTGCCCTCAATATGCCAGCAAATTTGGAAAATGCAGCAGTGGCCACAGGACTGGAAAAAGGTCAGTTTTCATTCCAATCCCAAAGAAAAGAAATGCCAAAGAATGCTCAAGTTACTGCACAATTGCAATCATCTCACACGCTAGTAAAGTAATGCTCAAAATTCTCCAAGCCAGGATTCAACAGTAGGTGAACCATGAACTTCCAGATGTTCAAGCTGGTTTTGGAAAAGGCAGAGGAACCAGAGATCAAATTGCCAACATCCACTGGATCATCAAAAAAGCAAGAGAGTTCCAGAAAAACATCTCTTTCTGCTTTATTGACTATGCCAAAACCTTTGTGTGGATCACAATAAACTGTGGAAAATTCTGAAAGAGATGGGAATACCAGACCATCTGACCTGCCTCTTGAGAAATCTGTATGCAGGTGAGGAAGCAACAGTTAGAACTGGACATGGAACAACAGACTGGTTCCAAATAGGAAAAGGAGTACGTCAAGGCTGTATATTGTCACCCTGCTTGTTTAACTTCTATGCAGAGTACATCATGAGAAACGCTGGGCTGGAAGAAGCACAAGCTGGAATCAAGATTGCTGGGAGAAATATCAATAACCTCAGATATGCAGATGACATCACCCTTATGGCAGAAAGTGAAGAGGAACTAAAAGCCTCTTGATGAAAGTGAAAGAGGAGAGTGAAAAAGTTGGCTTAAAGCTCAACATTCAGAAAACGAAGATTATGGCATCTGGCCTCATCACTTCACGGGAAATAGATGGGGAAACAGTGGAAACAATGTCAGACTTTATTTTTTTGGGCTCCAAAATCACTGCAGATGGTGATTGCAGCCATGAAATTAAAAGATGCTTACTGCTTGGAAGAAAAGTTATGACCAATCTAGATAGCATATTGAAAAGCAGATATATTACTTTGTCAACAAAGGTCCATCTAGTCAAGGCTATGGTTTTTCCAGTGGTCATGTATGGATGTGAGAGTTGGACTGTGAAGAAAGCTGAGCGCCGAAGAATTGATGCTTTTAAACTGTGGTTTTGGAGAAGACTCTTGAGAGTCCCTTGGACTGCAAAGAGATCCAACCAGTCCATCCTAAAGGAGATCAGTCCTGGGTGTTCATTGGAAGGACTGATGCTGAGGCCGAAACTCCAATACTTTGATCACCACATGCAAAGAGTTGACTCATTGGAAAAGACCCTGATGCTGGGAGGGATTGGGGGCAGTAGGAGAGGGGGACGACAGAGGATGAGATGGCTGGATGGTATCACTGACTCAATGGACATGGGTTTGGGTGGACTCTGAGAGTTGGTGATGGACAGGGAGGCCAGGCATGCTGTGATTCATGGGGTCGCAAAGAGTCGGACACGACTGAGCGACTGAACTGACCTGAACTGAAGTCCTTCTGGAGGTCCACTTTACTAAACCTTGATAAAAGTCAAACCAGGAATTTCTTTATGCATCTTCACGTTTGAAAATGTAATAATGACTGACAGGCCTGACAAAGCTCTTAGCTTTGGAAGTCAGAGCTATCATTCTACTCTTAATTCAGATAATAAAAGTGTATTTCCTTGAGCTCTATCTGTCTATATATATCTATAAAATGTCTATGTTTTTATGTATGTGTATGTACCTATATATAGATAAGATACATACATATATGGCAGAAGTGAAAAGACTGATTTTACCTGTTTTATTGCTAATTAGCACTATGTAAGTATGACTTTGGGAAATTGTGAAATTTAAGTTTCACACCGGTGGTAAAAGCCTGGAACAACCTTGAGCAAAAAAGATAATGGATGCATAATAGCACATTTTCACCCTGAGTATTTGACCATTTTGTGTGTGTGTGTGTGTGTGTGTTTTAATACCATTCAAGGCATGTATGTCTGTTACTTTGAACAGTTTGCATATTTTATTTTGCATCCAAATGTCCAACATGTTCACCGGCAAATGAAAAGAGTTTAGCAAACTAGAATAAACTGGTCATTTATCATTTTTTTACATCTCCACTTGGATTTCCAATAGTCATCTCAAGCATAAGTTGATTCTAACATCTTTCTCAAGGTTTTTCTCCAACCTCTGTGGCCATAGTCTTTTCCATCCCAGTAAATAGTACCACAATCTACCCAATTGCTCAAGATAGAAATCCTCCCTAATTCTCCCTCAGACAGGCTTGACTCCTCTTTCACCAACCATCGATAAGGCTTTAGCTGTCTTACCTTCAGACGAATTTTGACACCATCATCATTTCTTCATCCCCGCTGCTTCATCATTTTTAGTGTGTACCTACTACACTTGGACTAAAACCCCAAATCCTCCCAAAGGCCATGTGTGAATCTCATCTGACACTCACCCTGTTCCAACTCTGTATCCATCAAAATCTTTGCAGAATCACAGCCTCATTCATCCTTTTCATTCCTCTTAAAATGTTCCCTGAACATGGTCCTTTCTCACCCTTCAAGTCTTGTCTTTGAATCCCCAATCCTCACCCCATCCCATTATAGGTTCCTTATCTCACAGTACTTTTATGAGTTTGTAATTGCTTTTTTTTTTTTTTTTTTTACTTGTGAGTTTTCCATTTCTCCTGAAAAACTATCAGCACTGTAGGGTAAGGATGCTTAATCTTGCTCTCCATCGCATGTTCCACACTATATACTATGTCTAGCAGATAGCCAAACTCAAGAAAAAATTGATTGAATACTTGGAATGTATAACTACTTGAAGATAAAAGAAAGAGTAGGACACAGTTCCTGCCCTCAGAGAGCTTGCATTCTAATAGGAAAGGCAGGAAAAAAATCAGATAATTACAATATCTAGAGATGAATACTCTATAGGGGAGAAGTAGCAACACAAAGCACAGTGATGAGGGAAAGGATTGTATGAATGGTGTAAAGATTTTGGCACTGGAGACCAATAAACTCGGTTAAATCTTCAATTACCATCAAAGTTTTTCCCACTGAATAGCTCTGATGATTTGGTCAGGCTACTTAACACCTCTGGTTCTTAGTCTATTCATCTGTAAAAAGGAAGTAAGGATATTTACTATCTCAAAGAGATCCTATGAGGATTAAATGAAATAAGCCATGTAAAATGTTAACTCACAGAATATGAGCTAGTAATTTAAGTGGTTATTTTATGTAAGGAGATGCATTGCCACCATTGAGAGTGATGTTTGATTAGTCACTGTATACCTGGAACTGAATATGGTGTTGAACTAAAGTCTTTTATGCTCAAACCAGTGCTCATTTTCTCCTCCATGGAGATTGATATTAAACAGCTCAGCTTCTCCCTTCTCCAAAGACTTCCCTGACCATTTTAAGACAGTTCATCACACCCTCCTCTGAGTTATCTTCCTGACATGCTTTTGGAGCATGTTGATATTTCAAGGGGCCCAAATAACTGTTGCTGCTCCACCGTGCCCTGGTGTGGAACCACGCGAGAGACCAACTGAAGCGGTAGCTTCATAACTGAGGGAGGAGGTGAGGACATGATGTAGTGTGTTAGCCACACAAATCTCAGAACAGACATGTGGAAGAAGTACTGAACAGCTGCAGGCCTTTGAAGGTTTTTGAATGGCAGGGAACAGACCAGAGAAAATGTCTGCAGACAGGTGATTCAAAAGGCAGAGGAGGAGGAGAGTGGCTGAGCTAGGCATTGCATGCTTATTCGTTGTTTTGCATTGCTAAGTCATATCCGACTCTTTGCAAGCCCATGAATTGCAGCACGCAGGCTTCCCTGTCCTTCACTGACTCCCAGAACTTGCTCAAACTCATGTCCATTGAGTCAGCGATGCCATCCAACCATCTCATCCTCTGTTGCCCCTTTCTCCTCTAGCCCTCAGTCTTTCCCAGAATCAGTCTTTTCCAATGAATCAGCTCTTCACATCAGGTGGCCAAAATATTGAAACTTCAGCCTCAGCACCAGTCCTTCCAATGAATATTCAGGGTTGATTTCCTTTAAGATTGACTGGTTTAATCTCCTTGTTGTCCAAAGGACTCTCAAGAGTCTTCTCCAACACCACAGTTTAAAAGCATCAATTCTTTGGCATTCAGACTTCTTTATGGTCCATCTCTCACATCCATATATGACTATTGGGAAAAACCATAGCTTTGACTGTTTTAATATTTGTTGGCAAAGTGACATCTCTGCTTTTTAATACACAGTCTAGGCTAATTGACATCCCCCAACTTGGAATCACAAAACCAGTAAAAGAGTTCCTCTCCTCTGCCTGCTACCAACAGAGACACTCCAGGCTCCAGAGTTTGCAGGCCTGAGTTTAAGCCCTCACTCTGCAACTTACAAACAGGAACACTTCAATCTCTCTTAGCCTCTGTATTCTCAAATGTAAAATGAGGTTGATAATAATCGCATCTACCCCATAGTGTGAGGCTAAAGTGAACGAGTGCAGTAAAGCACTTAACTACTGTAGTGGGCATGTAATAAATGTTATTTTTTTCTTGGCTAAGATTTTATCTCTGAAATTGTCATTGCAAGAGACAAGTAGGCACATAAATGAACAAATGCTAAAAAAAAAAGTGCTATCAGGGAAGATGATGCTTGGGCAATGATGCTTGGGCAAGACTCTTAAGAACAGCAGTGTGTATCTATGTGGTCCACGGGCCTTCCAGCAAGCGAGCAAAGCCAGAGCTGCAGTATCACATTCGTGGTCCCTGGATACTTTTGTCTTCTCGAGTTTTGTCCTTTGTAAAAACAAAAAAGATATTAAATATTATATTTTATAATTTCATTGGTATAAAGACAAATATCATCTGTTGAATTTTTTCCTCTAATTAAAACTTTTTTGTTAGTCCCTAGAAGTATCATGTTTTCCAGACACTATGCCTATTGTGCTTGATGGGGAAGTCTGAGGTGGGGAAAACAAAGGACAAAGATGCAAGGAAAGACACATCCTACAGTATTTTGAGAAATGTAGAAAGTGTCATGCGATGGAACCTTAGCAGCTTTTTTAAAAACAACTTACATAAGAAATAGATGCAGCAAAGTCAAGATTTACATGTCAACTATATAAAATTAAGACACATTTTTAATTTGCAATAACACTCCAGTATTTTCTATTGTATTTTTGACACTGGTCATAACCCACCTAATTTGTTACTTTATAAAGTTTTGACTTCTCACTTGAAAATCCCTGATGTAAGAGAAAGAAACAAGAGGTATGGTAGAGGAGCAGACAGGACAGGGTCACAGAGGCCCTGCACTGCATGCCAGGGCTGAGGGCACGTTCCTGAAGGATGAATTTTGGCAGAATTTCATGCAGAGGCATGAAGTGATGAAATCTGTGTATTTGAAAGTTGGCCCTGAAGGACAGATTGGAAGAAGGTGACACGGAAAGCAGAGAGCTTACTAGTAGAGATGCTGCTAGTAGCATTCAACAAGAGATGGGGAGTTTCACACTGAGGAGGTGGAACCGGGAACATGAGGAAGACATAGAGAACATTCAGTAGACCAAGCGCTCTTGGCTCAGTACCCTTTCTTCCAGTCTTATTTCAAGTGGTGTATAACTAAACAAAGAGGAACGTCTCTCGCTCTCCCCATTTATTCTTGTAGTTCAATTAATTTCATACAAATACATATAAATTGGCAACTTAGCCTGGAGGACATAAATTCAGTGAGCGAAGCTCTGGTTCTGGAGTTGGCCAGGTCTCTGATTCTGGAGTTGGTCTCCGCCAGGACCCACCACTTACCAGCTGAGAGGTCTGTGACAGCTTCCTCACTCTGAGTCTTGGTTTCCCCATCTGTAATACACGAGTGGTAGCAAGGCTCTCTTCATAGTGTAATTATAATCTACATGGAGAAAATGTATATATTGTGCTTAGTACACTGCCTGTGCACAGCAAGACACAGAATAAGTGGAGATTGTTATAAAATATATTTTGAAAAGTATGTGCTTGTCCTATAACTTTGGGAGAAAAGGAGGCAAATCCATAATTTTAGTTAAAAAAAAGCTCACCTCTATGTAACTTTGAATTTGATGGCCTCTCTCTGTCAGGAAGCCAAACTATAATTCCTGGGGGTGTGTGTGCATGTATGTGTGTATATGTGTATGTGAAACATTTCATTAGCATAGATTCATAAGGTTTATGCATTCCATCTCACCTTTATCTCTTCACTTAACCCTGTTTGTAGTGTCCTGTACCTTTAAGCTGTCTTCCAGGTCATGCTTTTGAAAGGTTGCAAAATGTCCCATCATGGATATGTAGCAAATTCTAGCAACAGTTAGACTCTTGAGTTGTTTCCAACTAATTCCTATGGATTTAATATTTTCAGGTTATTTAAAAATCTTCTGTCAAGGTCTACCAAGTTTCCTTTGGTCCTTTTTTTTTCCTTCTAATTTACTGTTTTTGCCAAGAGAGGGTTGGGGGCATGCATACAGACATCCAAAGTCTTTGAAATGTCTACCATCTTCCTAGGGCTCTGAGTAGTGTGGTAATGAACTGCTTTGAGGTTAAGTTGTCCAACTGTCTTATTATGAGAGATCAAACCTGAAGGTATGTGTTTGCTTCCAATTAACACCAACTGTTGGGATTTGAAAATCATGTATTTCATTCATTAACCTTCAGGATGGCATTCAGAGGAGAGAATGTTTGAATTTACAACCTACAAATTATAAATTTATCAAAAGCAGTAGCATGATTGTAGTGCTTGTGTTAAAGACCATCCATATCCTTAGTCTCTATAGTAGATCATGAGGAGACTGTGTCTGCCCTGAGGACATGTTCTCTAATAACAAGAATCTTTCATCCTCTGCAGTGGAGAGAGGTTTCCACATGCATTTTCTCTTGTCGTGTTCACTATAACCCTGGAAGGAAAGAGGCCAGAGGTCACTATTCTCATTTGATGGATGAAAAAAAAACTGAGTCTCAAAGACATCAATGGACTTGCCCAAAGTGACACTTTTACAGAATGGTGAAGCCAGATCTTGAAATCAGAAGTTTTCCTTCTCAGGCCTCTGCTCTTTCCTTCTCCCCAGGTTGCTTTCTCCAGTGTTGAGATGCACAAAATAAAGAAGACCATTGTCAGGTCAAAGTGTGAAGTAGGGAATTTCATCTCACGGCTCACCACCTATTAGGCCTTGCCCTCCCTCCCCAAGAAACGTCCACTAATGTTCCAAGGATGTGCACCTCTGACCCATCTTTGTCCTTCAGTTGCCTCCATTGCACAGACTGATAGGAAGCAGGAGAGACTTAAGGTGGATGGTAGGCCACCCTGTAGCACATGTTAGGAGGGTGGTTTCAACATCAGACACTTTAAAGCCAAATCTCAAATCTGACACTTGGCCTTGGAAAACAGAAATTCTTTATTTCTTAGTTTCTTTGTGAGAAGGTATCAACTAGAAGTTTTTTCAAAAGCAATTGATAGAATATGTGACTGAATGTGATTTCAACAATTTAAAAAACTCATTATCTCACTTAACTCCCAAAATGAAGCTTTTCCAGTTTGATTAACCAAGCTGCTCAAGGATATCTGGATTCTGCGTCAGCTTCTTTTGCTTCACTCTGATTTTTCTTTGTGGTTGAAATGGGTGCCTTGGCTTCACAATCAAATCCTCATATAACAATACCCAAAGCAGGAAAGAAAGTGTTGGGCATTCTCCTTATGTATTTGTCTTTTTATCAGGGCTGAGTGAAAGAGTTTTTAACAGAAGTCTCCAGCAAACTTCTCATTCTTTTCTTTGGCCAACCTAGGTCACTACACAGGCGGGACAACTACCAGGTTGACCAGCTGTCCCAGCTGATTTGGGCCTTGGCAAAAAAGAATAGGGTTGTTGTGATCAGTTTAAGCACAGGTTATTCTCTAAGGCTAGGATAAGAGTCCCCTTCCTTAAGCATATCTCAGCTTAGATATGAGAAAAAATGTGAGTTCCATAAGCAAGCTAGAGGGTGTTTCACTGACTCCTGAGAAGGTAACCAGTTAGTCTGCCACAGAAGGTTTTGTGATTAGTAGAAACTGTTAGTTGCTAAGCCATGCCCAAGTCTTTGTGACCCCATGGAGAGTAACCTGCCAGGCTCCTCTGTTCATGGGGATTCTCTGGGCAAGAATACTGAAATGGGTTGCCTTTCCTTTCTCCAGAGGATCCTCCCCACCCAGGGACAGAGCCCAGGTGTCCTTCATGGCAGGCAGATTTGTTACCATCTGAGCCACCAGGGAAGCAAAAAGTTGAAAGTAAAAAACTTAGCATAGCACCCGGCACATAAAATATCTCAGTAAATGTCTCACAGTATTACCAACTTTGCAAGTTAGAGCAGAATCCAGTAATTGTTTCTTAACTTTGGGCATGCCACTTAACCACTCAAAGGCAGTTTCATTTTCTTCAAATTGAGGGTAAGTATTGCTACTGTACCTGGAAGAGGGTGTGGAAACCCACTCCAGTATTCCTGCCTGGAGAATCCCATGGACCGAGAAGCCTGGCAGGCTACGGCCCATAGAGTCACACAGAGTCAGACTCAACTGAAGTGACTTAGCATGATGATTGCTACTGTACAGAGTTGTTGAAAACATTTAAAATAATATTTGGGAAAGAGTGTTTAAGTTATTAAGTACTATGCAAATGTAAAATATCATTTTTAACATTCAGAGTCTCACCTGCAAAGTCACTTACAGCAGGGTCAGACAGGTACATAATGACAGATTTGTGAAAAACTCACAACTGAGTCTAAGATTTTCATGTATTTGGCAATGTGATGCTGATATATAGAATACCAGTCATCTCATTGTTCTGAACATTTAAAAATAAACTCCAGCTTTTGTTCCAGGCCACCTCGTACCTAAATATAGTGCAATGAAATACCAAAAAAAAAAAAAAATAAACCCTCCAGTGCATTAAAACTGACATACACACAAAGACTAACTTCTTTGCTGCTTTCCTTATGCAAATTCCCCCTCACAACTTAATGCCTGAAACTGCTGATGATGTCAGTTGGCTCCATGTCCTCCAAATCCTTGTCCTCCAAATCCAAATGAAAAGACCAAGGTTTCCGACATTCCTTTGCAAGAGTACTGACTATCCCAGAGGCCTCAAATGCATGCATTTCCTTTAAAAATTTTCAGCAACTCTACAAGATGCAGATTTCATTCCTATTCATTGGCCAGAAAAACTAAGGTTCCCTGAGATTAGGTAGCCTGCATACATCCCGTAGCTGCCAATGAGGGAGCCCAGGTTTTGGCTTGGTTCTCCCCAGCTCTGAAGAGTGTGGCGTCTCTGCTATTCATCTTCTTTACCACCTTTTCCATGATATCCTTTCCAACTGAACATCAAGACGGTGATGCTTTACCTCCTCGCTCCTTTCCCTGTCTCATCTGTATAACCAATTCCACAAACACTCAGTTTGCTCTAGAAGTCCATTCAAGAAACTCTCTAACAGTGTCGCTATCTGAAGCTGAGAATGAACTATAGAACAACCGTGTACACCCATGTCCCTGAGGCTTGAGATGCAGAACTATTTACTGGAAAGTGATCCCTGGGGCAGAAACACAGAAGTCTATCCTATAATGAGATCTTAAAATTAACGTAATCCGTCTTTTGTATTTATATATCTTACATGCTGAGCTATTGCATTTAATAATCAAAGCACACTGCCCATTTTATAGATTCTAAAAATACAATACTGAAATTCAGATACCAAATGATATCCTCAATATCATTCACTTTTTAAAGAATGTTCAGTTCAGTTCAGTTGCTCAGTCATGCCCCACTCTTTGTGACCCCATGAACCACAGCACACCAGGCCTCCCTGTTCATCACCAATAGATCACTAATACATTTTAAAAATGTACTAGTTACTAATTGCAGCAATAGTCCTACCTAACACAATAACCTCTATCTCAGAGCATACAGTAGTAGCTGTTTCTTTGTTCTGTGCCTGGGTCATCTGAGATTGACTAGATTACTTTCCTGAACTTAGCTGGGCCCAGTCTAAGAGTTGACTAGCTGGTGGCTTATCTAGAAGAAAGGAAGTGCAATGTTACATGGGCAAAATCTGTGCTTATAAAGGGGCATAACAAATTGGGAATACTGTTGCAATACACCATTAGAGATTTTTAAAATATTGTTAATGTTTTCTAAATGCTTTTGTAATAGGTATATCCCTGTAGCAAAAAGCAAGGTCATCATGATAATAATACTCCAAGTCATAAAGACTCTAGCAGAGTGGCTGCCAGACCCCAATCTACCCTGCACCGTGTCCTCTGTTGTTTCTGGGAGCTCCAAAGGCCCCCACGGGTTTGTGCTCAATACCAGTCTTCCTGCCACAGTGAGACAGAGGTAGCCATCATGTTCTTCCTCTTCTTAAAGTCAGCTAAAGGAGCCTCTCTGTTGCTACTGTCAGAGGTTACGTTTCTTCGAAACACTTGGGTCTCTGCACGAGTGCTGTCTCCCATTGCTCTAAAGATGTCACTTCCAGGTATGTTGGACAAGTGCCAGGTTCTGCCCAGAGATGACATGAAAGCCCCCTTGCCAGCTCTGTGCTACCCTTAGATAGCAGGGCTGTAAGCCCCTGGGTCTGCCTAGGACCTTCTGCCTTTCCTTCCTACTCATATACTGTAACAATTTTATAAGAGAAAGGAAAAAATAAAACGAGAAATCAGCCTCCAAACACAATTCCAGCTTAAAGACACAATTTCGGATCCCAACTGAAACAGTTGCCTGCAGGTTCCTAGTAGCTTCATGCTGTCCCAAGACAAAGGGGAGGCCTGGGCTTCACATTTGCATTACTAAAAGGCCTATTTAATTTGTGTTCTTTTAAATATAATGCTTACCTCTGGGAGTCCCAGTGTTAAGTGCAATCCATTCTGATAATTTATCCTAAAGCAAAAAGAAAAGAACCTTGTCCCCAAAGTAAATATAATGTTCCACTTCTAGAGACTCAAAACTTCATATTTCACTTCCCAGTTGACTATTCTGTCCTAACATATTTTTATTCTGTCTATATTTTCTGTATCCCATTTACATTCATACCAAATTTTCAAAATCAATCTTGACTAAGACACCTATTTCTGAATGATAAGAGTGTGGGTACACTTTGGAGATGCGAAAAAGAAGTAGCTTCCATTATGTCCTTTTGTTTGGAGGTCCTCATGAACTATATCCACTGTATTTGTTGCTTTGGCAAGAAGACTTCAGAATTCATTTACCGCGTTTCTCATTTTCTGCGCCTTGAAGCTTAGAGGCTGCCTTTTCTAACGTATGAACTTGGAGGTAGATGCTGGAACACCTTGGTTCAATAGCATCATATTAACCTCTGCTTTGAATTCCTCAAAGTGCTGCTCCAGCATTCAGCATATCATCCATATTTAATTCAGGAGGGAAGTGGGGAAGAGGTGCCAGCCATAGCTTTCTTTTCTACTAAGAAAACCAAAAACTTTCCTGCAATACCCCAGCAACCTTCTGCCTATGTAGAAAAACTGAGTCCTTGGCTACCTGAGGCCACAAGGCACAGAAGGAAGATGAGTAGCTGGCTCACCTGGCCCTTAAGTGGAGACAGAGGAGAAGGAGGTTGTTAAGACCGGATGCTAAAGTCACTGGACCAGTGCCTTCCTCAAGGACTGCTGCTACTACTGATAACAAAGGGATTATAGCTTAATTTTGAGTCAAATCCAGATTGTTTCAAGTTCTTAAAATGACAATAATCTTGATATTCAGATTTATCAGAAATAAAGAAAGAGAAAAAAAAAAAAAGAAAAGGAGAATTGTTCTCTAAATTATCAAAGTTTTCCATTTGAAGTGGAAAAATACCAAAATAGCAAAATACCAAAGCTTGATCAAGTAAGCAGATGCTGTCGAACAACAGGGAAAGGAAATAAATGTTCAAGTAGCAGAAAGGAAATTGGAAAGTTAACCTAACACTCCCAGCCCCCTAGGCCTTGGCTAAGGTTGGAGGGGGAAGAAAAGTGATGGATATGTTGAGAGAAAGTCTAGACAGACAGAGAGCAGATCCCCTACCATGTGAGCTGATACCTGTAAGAGAGCCCTGTTAAGCTGGCTGTAACTCATCCAGCCTTTCTGCACCTCAACAGAAATGTTTGGGTGGGCCCGGCATGGTCAAAAAGACACACGAGCTGGTACTGGTGGCATGAGAAGGAATTGTAACCAAAACCAGATGTTCAGTTCAGTTCAGTTCAGTCGCTCAGTCGTGTCCAGCTCTTTGCAACCCCATGAACTGCAGCATGCCAGGCCTCCCTGTCTATCACCAACTCCCAGAGTTCACCCAAACTCTTGTCCATCGAGTCGGTGCTGCCATCCAGCCATCTCATCCTCTGTTGTCCCTTTCTCCTCCTGCCCCCAATCCCTCCCAGCATCAGAGTCTTTTCCAGTGAGTCAACTCTTCGCGTGAGGTGGCCAAAGTATTGGAGTTTCAGCTTCAGCATCAGTCCTTCCGATGAACACCCAAGACTGATCTCCTTTACAATGGACTGGTTGGATCTCCTTGCAGTCCAAGCGATTCACAAGAGTCTTCTCCAACACCACAGTTCAAAAGCATCAATTCTTCAGTGCTCAGCTTTCTTCACAGTCCAACTTTCACATCCAGACATGACCACTGGAAAAACCATAGCCTTGACTAGACGGACCTTAGTCAGCAAAGTAATGAATGTCTCTGCTTTTGAATATGCTATCTAGATTGGTCATAACTTTCCTTCCAAGGAGTAAGCATCTTTTAATTTCATGGCTGCAATCACCATCTGCAGTGATTTTGAAGCCAAAAAAATAAAGTTTGACACTGTTTCCACTGTTTCCCCATCTATTTCTCATGAAGTGATGGGGCCAGATGCCATAATCTTCGTTTTCTGAATGTTGAGCTTTAAGCCAACTTTTTCACTCTCACTTTCATCAAGAGGCTTTTTAGTTCCTCTTCACTTTCTGCCATAAGGGTGGTATCATCTGCATATCTGAGGTTTTTGATATTTCTCCTGGCAATCTTGATTACAGCTTGTGCTTCTTCCAGCCCAGAGGTTCTCATGATGTACTCTGCATAGAAGTTAAAGAAGCAGGGTGACAATATGCAGCCTTGACGTACTCCTTTTCCTATTTGGAACTAGTCTGTTGTTCCATGTCCAGTTCTAACTGTTGCATATAGGTTTCTCAAGAGTCAGGTCAGGTGGTCTGGTGTTCCCATCTCTTTCAGAATTGTCCACAGTTTATTGTGATCCACATAGTCAAAGGCTTTGGCATAGTAAATACAGCAGAAATAGATGTTTTTCTGGAACTCTCTTCCTTTTTCCATGATCCAGCAGATGTTGGCAATTTGATCTCTGGTTCCTCTGCCTTTTCTAAAACCAGCTTGAACATCTGGAAGTTCACAGTTCATGTACTGCTGAAGCCTGGCTTGGAGAATGTTAGATCTAGTTAAACTTTTTAAAAGTAGGCTTTACAATCTCATAAGATAATAATGGGGTTTCTGAGTAGTATAGTGAAGGGTAAGGCATCTTGGTAAGCTTCCACCTGGGGTTTTCGAGCTGAGTTGAACATTGTCCCCCCAAAACAATTCAGGTCCTTCTGGAACCTCAGAATGTAAAGTTCTTTGGAAATGGAGTCCATAGTGATATAATAAGATGAGGTCATCTTAACCTCATCATGAGACCCCAGTTAAGATGGGCCCTTAATGCAATACGCCTGGCACCCTTGTAAGAAGAGAAGAGACTCAAAAGGAAGGTGATGTGAAGATACACAGGGAGGGCACCAGGTGATGGCAGAGGTAGAGATTGGGGTTATGGAGCAGCAAGCCAAGGGCTGTTGGCCACCGCCAGAACCTGGAAAGAAATAAGGAAGAGATTCTTCCCTTCAGTCTTCAGAGAGGAGAAAACGGCCCTGCCAATGCCTTGATTTCAGACTTCTAACTTACAAACTGCAGGAACTTACATTTCTGTTGCTCTAAGCCACCTCATTTGGGGTCCTTTATTATGGCCGACCCAGGAAATGAATAGAGCTTCCTTCAGCCTTGCAGCACCTTTTGTTGGAAAGGCTGAGACCACTGCCATGGCTTCAAAGTATATCTCTTCCTGCCAAGAGTGTTGTTCACCCAGCAGGGGGCTGAGTTTCCCAAGTCTTCAGCTCATGCTCTATGGACCCCCTTCAGTGTCTCCTTTTCCAGAATCTATCCCAGTGGAAGGGAAGCAGAGTGGAAAGAGCATAGCCAACGTCCCGCTTTTGCTACATTTCACATCAGCTTCCCCGATGGTTCAGACAGTAAAGAGTCCACCTATAATGACCCAGGTTTGATTCATGGGTCATGAAGATCCCCTGGAGAAGGGAATGGCTATGCACTTCAGTATTTTTCCCTGGAGAATTTCATAGACAGAGGAGCCTGCCAGGCTAAAGTTCATGGGGTCACGTAGAGTCAAACATGACTGAGTGACTAATACTTTCACCTTCACAGGAGGATTATCCAATAGCAAGCCACCTCCCAAGAGTTCCTCCAGCCTGGGAATGTGATCCTGCTTGACAGTTAGAGGCACCCATCACCTTTACTGCCCCTCTCTGCTGCAGTGAGCAACCAGTGATTAGCAAAGACTCTTGGTTTTACCTCTGATGTCTCTCTTCTAACTTCTTTGCCCCTCTGCCCTGGTATCACCCCACCTAAAGTCCTTATTTTTTTCTTATTCACCATGGGTCTCATTGCCTCACGTCTCACTCTTTCTAAACTGGTCCTCTGCATGATGGCCAGAGTAATCTTTCTATAACATCTTTTTTTATCATGTTTTTCCTGGTGTAAAACCCTTCAGTGGCTTTTCTTTAGCTTTAGTTCAAAATTGACACACCTTACTGAGTCTGCGTGAGTTCCTCTTTCCCAGGAAGGAGACACCAGAACAGAAATAGAAACATCAAAGATTGGTGGAAGGAAGTACCTGGGAGGGATGAGAGGAAGAGAAAGTAGTTCAGGCTGAAAGCGTCAGACTGTTGTGCCGACCTGACACCTGTGTAAGGGGAAGGGGAGAAAGGAAGATTGAGAAGGAAGTCCTGAAGTCCCCAGGGCAGCTCTGAGAAAGTTGTGGCCAGGCCACTGGGGAGCCTCAGGGTGAAGACTGACCTTTGGAAGCGCCCTGTGTTGGTCAGAAATGTCCTCACTGCTATAACCCTGCCATGCTCAGACTCTGCCTGGGAGAATCTCTGGGAGAAGAGGTTTCAGTGTGAACCCCAAAGCATGGCAGCTGGAGGCTGTCAGCTAGCTAATTATTCTTGCAGAAGCTTCTCTCTTGAAGAGAAACCTGAGTGGCTTACTCATAGAGCTTGCCCCAAAGTCAAACTAAAATCTCCAGCCACTGATCTTTACAAACACCTCCCAACTCAGCTCCATGATGTGCATTATTGTTCCAGCTAGGAAACTGCGGGAGTGGCTTGCATTTTCCTACTCTGATAACTGTGCTCATACGTTTCTACGCCCCCTCCCACCTAGTTACCTGGCTAACTCCTCCCCCATATGTCTAGTTCTGTTTATACGTCCATTTCCCACCACTAGTCTGTAAGTTTCTTGAAGGCAGGTGTATTTTGTCCATAGTTTCATTCCCCTATTAAAGAGTGCAAGTCCTTAAACTCGGTGACTGCTCAGTAAATGATGGGTGGGTAGGTGTGTGGATGGATGGATGGATGGGTAGATGGACAGAGGAATGGATGAAAAGATAGCTTCTAGAATATTATAAAGTCCCAATGCCAGAGGAGATGTTCAAAAGTAGCATAGCCACTAATCTGGGATGGAAAGCTATTAATCTGTCTCAGACAGATGAGAATTTTAAAAAATTTTAACAGTGATAAAGATTTCTCCAGTGCTGGCAGTAAGCATATTTCTTAGTGTCTAACTTCAGTTCCCCCTGATGCTGTTGTTAGTTAGGCCTAAGAGCCAGATTAAGAAAAATGCCAGCAGTTCTCAGATAACAACTTACGGCACCCATTCAGAAAGCAAGAGATATATCCACTCTCCTTGAAATTCAAGTAAACAGCTGACCAGCATAATTGTGTCTGTCTACACAAGTGACAAAATTAAAACGAATGTACGCACCATAGCACACAATTAGCTTAGTGTGAGTAATCTGGGTTACTTGTATATTTCTGCGGTCAGGGCCAATCATCCTTTGTTTCTACATGTGTCGTCTGCCTCCTTTGAAGTCATCAGTGCCTTCGGTAGCTGACAATGTACTAGAAGTGCCAGAGGAGGCTTGGCTTCTGCGCCATCAGCCACGCTCCTACACTGGCCCGGGTTGCCAAGATAAGAGCTTATGAAGGATCATCTTCCTGGGTAAACATATAAACAGAGTCATGACAACAACTGTGTTCATTGTCCTCTGTAAACACTAGAGGCTATTTCTGAGGGCTGGTGTCTTCTTCAGCTAGAGTTTAGCCCCAGACAGTACACTGAGGTGAGTGGGATCCAGGGGAGGAGAGTTACATGGAGAAGTTACATTTCTCTGTGGACACGTGAGAGGTACTACTGGGGAATTTCCATAAATAATGGGGGACCACTAGGGGGAGGAGTGCATAGAACTAATGAGATTTCATAAGACCTGGGTTTCAGATAAAAAAGAAACAAGCAATAACAATAAGTGCAACAACAAAATCCGAGCATATCCCTATTTTAGTCCTAAATTGATGGAATCTGAGCTATGCTTATAAAACTTCTTGTTTTAAATGCTACAAAGCATGAGAACACATTCTTGCTCAGCCCCTATATTTATAGTCTTCACCCAGTGATGCCACTGCCAGTGGCCAGATCCGCAGGACAACCCTCAGCTCCAGAAATGGGCGAGACAGCGTCATCAGAAGGGCTGCTTGAGCAGTCACTGATGAAATGTTGGGACGAGGACAAATTGGGATTGTGACATTAGAGGGATATCGGAAGCACTAGATCTGGGTGAGAGTGCATCTTTCCAAAGGACCTGCTTTGTGATCAAATAAAAAATATACAATCCCCTGTGTATAAGTTTTTCAGACACTTTTTAAAATATTAAAGGCACTTCTGTTTCCCCCAGTTTCCACAACAATTTGTTCTACGTCTTTCTTCCTGCCCTCCATTCTCCTTATGTCTTTCTCTTTTTTCTTTCCCTTTTCACCTTTTCCTTCCTCCTTGTCTCATTCCTTTTTCCTTCCTTTCCTCAATCATCTTCAAAATCCCAAGGTCCTATTATTTTGAAAGTATCAGAAAGCCTGCTAATTTTGGTAGTAAATATTTATCAGAATATATCTCTATAGATGTGTGGTTCTAGCAGCAGACTTCAAGAAGGGGTCTTCTTAGCATCCAGAAGCCATCAGCCAGTTAAGTAGCTGAGGAGTACTGGCCCTAGGCTAGATGCTGGAGCAAGGAGATAAGCAAGATCTAGTCTGTGCTTAGATATTTGTAAGGGCAGTTGGACAAAGGCTGTGTCAGAAGTACACCCTCTTGTATTGTGTGTATAGGGGAAGTACATAAAAGTTCCAAGAATTCCTTCTTGGAAGTGGTATTTGAGGTAAGCCTGGATTTAAATAAGAATGAATGGCAAACAAAGAGAAGAGAGAGTTTGAGGCCAGCGGAAGAAGTGCAGAGAAGAGAAGTAAGTAGTTCAGTATAAGCAGCTTGGTGAATAAGGAACTGGTCAACTGACTGGAAGGAGATCCAACCAGTCCATTCTAAAGGAGATCAGCCCTGGGATTTCTTTGGAAGGAATGATGCTACAGCTGAAACTCCAGTACTTTGGCCACCTCATGCGAAGAGTTGACTCATTGGAAAAGACTCTGATGCTGGGAGGGATTGGGGGCAGGAGGAGAAGGGACAACCGAGGATGAGATGGCTGGATGGCATCACTGACTCAATGGACGTGAGTCTGAGTGAACTCCGGAGTTGGTGATGGACAGGGAGGCCTGGCGTGCTGCGATTCATGGGGTCGCAGAGAGTTGGACACGACTGTGCGACTGAACTGAAATTGACTGGAAAAGGAGGCGGGGTCCATGTTACGAAGATTATTGTGGTTCTCCTTGTAGGCTTGGGGCTTCCCTTGTGGCTCAGCTAGTAAAGAATCTGCCTGTGTTATGCCCAGTGTCCGAGTCCCCAAAACTGAGAGAATAAGACATCCACAGCAATGCAAAAGCATAAAGGGGTTTATTGCTAGCTCGAGCTAGGGCTCAAGTCACACCCGGCACAGTGGAGTGGAGCAAGGGCCCTGAACCCTGAATTACAGCAGTATTTATAGGTTTAGGACAAAGACAGGGAGTTGGCAGGGGCAGATTGGTTGCAAGGGTTCCTTAGCACCTACTAATTGGCTAGATTTTCACATGCGCGGGCTTTCTTAGGGGACTTTCATCCTCTTCCTGATAGGCTTGAACCAGGCTACAGGGAGTATACTGATTGGTCAAGTCCTTGTGCCTGCAGAAGATGATCTCAGCTCCTCCTTGGCAATAACTCAGCCCCTCTGTAAAGGAGACTTAGGCCTACCTTGGCCCCCTGAAGCCTGTCATGGTGCCTGTTTGGTCCTAACAGCCTGCAGTGCAGGAGACCTGGGTTTGATCCCTGGGTTGGGAAGATCCCCTGGAGAAGGAAAAGGCTACCCACTCCAGTATTCTGGCCTAGAGAATTCAGAGAATTCATGCACTATATAATCCATGGGGTCGCAAAGAGTCAGACACAACTGAGCAGCTTTCACTTCTACTTTCACTCTGTAGGCTTGAAATATTCAGTAGGCCATGAGGAATCGCTGAGGTCTTTGAAGAATATGAGTGATTTGGTCAAGTTTTCTTTCAGAAAGGATAACCCTGGCAACCGTAGAATGGATGGGTGGACGGATGGATGGGGAAGAGTGTAGAATCTCAGTGGTGCTGTGATACCACTGAAGGGACTGTTGCAGTAGCCCAAGGGGAGATGCGGAGAAGGCCATGGCACCCGACCCAGCGCTCTTGCCTGGAGAATCCATGGGCGGGGGAGCCTGGTGGGCTGCAGTCCATGGAGTCACGAAGAGTCAGACATGACTCAGTAACTTCACTTTCAGTCCATGGGGTCACTGAGGGTCGGAAAAGACTGAGAGATTTCACTTTCATGCATTGGAGAAGGCCATGGCACCCGCCCCAGCACTCTTGCCTGGAGAATCCATGGACGGAGGAGACTGGTGGGCTGCAGTCCATGGGGTCGCGAAGAGTCAGACATGATTCAGTAACTTCACTTTCACTTTCATGCATTGGAGAAGGAGATGGCAACCCACCCCAGTGTTCTTGCCTGGAGAATCCTAGGGACGGGGGAGCCTGGTGGGCTGCAGTCCATGGGGTCGCTGAGGGTCGGAAAAGACTGAGCGACTTCACTTCCACATTTCACTTTCATGCATTGGAGAAGGAGATGGCAACCCACTCCAGTGTTCTTGCCTGGAGAATCCCAGGGACAGGGGAGCCTGGTGGGCTGCCATCTATGGGGTTGCACAGAGTCGGACACGACTGAAGTGACTTAGCAAGGAGAGATGATGATGTCAGAAAGAAGCAGTGGATAAAAGATGGGGATAACTTGAGAACTTTTCAGAACCTGATGACCAATGAATGGGAAACAGAGAGGAGGGGGTTCTGGTTTGGGAACTGTTTGCCATGATGGGAAATTTGGAGTAAGAATAGAGGATGGTGAGGAAGAAGTTAAATTTTGCCCGTGGCAAGTATGAAGTGCTAGGAAAAAGGCCAAGTGGAGAAGTCTAACAGGCAGTTGTTATTGATCAGCAGTTGAAAAAAAAAAAGGCTACTAATTAGGAAGAAGAGAGATTGGGAGTCATGAGTGTATACACAGCCTTGAAGCCCTGAGGATAGATGAATCACAGTATGTGGAAATCATTGCCTTCTCTTATTTCAGGTCAAACACAAACAATTCCCTCTTTCTTATTTTTGATAATCAGTAACATGTGCAGAGTCCTTAACAGCCCACAACGCACTTTCACAAACCCTTCTTTTATTTGAATCTTGTCCATGACACCACTCTCATATGTATTATTCCATTTTGCACACTAGAAAAATGAGTTTGACAGGTCAAGGGATTTTCTGTGTTCACAGCTAATAAGTGGAGGTGCTAGGACAAAAACGTCTGGTTCTCTGACTTTGAATTCTTGACACATTTAACCTTCATTTTGTGTTGGCTTCCCTCCTAACATCTTAAGTTGGAAGAAGTATCTTGTGTAGCACGGAGTTATACCTAGCACAATGTCTAGCATATAACATTCAATAAGCAGTCATATCATTTATTATTTTAAAACTATATACCTTAAGTAATTTCCTCCACATTTTATATTAATCAATTTCACAGCTAAAAGGGGTATAGCCTGAGCCAAACTACTTGCTTCTTCCTCTGTACGTATTAATAGATGGTTTATTTTTTATTACAGAATTTGACATATTGAATTATGATTATTTATCTGTGTTTCTGCATTAATCTCTGATTTCTGGAGGGTAGGAGGACCATGCATTAATAATTCAATTAACCTCTCATTTGCTTAAAAGATTGTCAATGAGTGTGCCCCTCCCTAATCCATTTCTGGCCACAGTAACTCTGATAGGCTCCTCTAAAACTTGTGTAAGCCTCAATTGGGGCAACTGGCTGTTACAGTGTAACTATCTACTTGTATCTCTCCTACAGTGAGCTTCTCAAGACAGAGATTATGCCATTTTATATCTGTGTCTGCAGTGCTGAGGTATAAACAAGCAGCTACATGGCAGCAAGTAAATTACTGCCATGAAGACCTATGCCTGAGATGAAATCAATGCTTATTCAGTGAATAAATGAATGAGCAAATAGACGATGTATTAGTTCTAAAAGGTCAGAATGAGGACCTTAGAAACTATTCTGTTCCTCCTCTTCATTTGAGATAAGGAAATATGGCCTAGCAAAAACAAGAGGATAGTATTGCAAAGTCCCCCATATCCCGTCAATGGCTCCAACACTTCCCTCTACATTATGTGGAGCATGAACTGAGATAAGAGAAACTGAAAGGGAAAAAGTGCACATTAAAAATGTTCTATGTCACAGCAGCTCATCGGGCATGCAGAGACGGGGAAACAGCAAATAGAGAGTGTGGTCATTGTTGTTAATTAAGTCAAGGTGAATAAATAAAGGAATTCATTATTTCATGTGGAGGCAGGCTTGGGCTGAAAGAGAGGCTTGAGGCTTCTCCAAGATGTATATCATTTTAGCAAGACAGCAACAACAAAAACCCAAACAGCCTTCAGTGTTTACATTTCAACATAGAATTAGAGGCAGTGTTTAAATATTACAAGTACCAGCAATGCCAGCAGCAATTACAGCCTGGTTTTCTTGGCTCTTCTTTGAGGCTCTTGGGAGGTGGCGCATCCAAAGCCAGGAAAACTAATAACAATAGCCCTCAAAAGAGTGCATTGAGAGCTCAGTACACACGGAGCAGCATCACTAATTCAACCTTACGATGACCCCATGGAATAACACTCTCCCTATTTTATACATGAGAGAACTAAGAGCCAGTTATCTCTTGGTCACAGGGTTGGTAAATGTGGAATAAGAGGATTCACTCCTAAATATTGCTACTTCAAAACCCATACTATAAACCACCCTGACTATGCTGAGGACTGACCGACCGTTCCTGGCTGCCAGAAAGCCATTTCCCTGGCAAAAATGCCTTTCCACCCCACTTTATTTTATTTTATTTTATTTTATTTTATTTTATTTTATTTGGCAAAGGGAATATCAATACCTGTTGCAAGTTTCTAGGAATGGTACTAGGCAATCGGGACTTGGAAACATTTGGGGAAATATCAGGAAAGAGAAGAATAGAATGAAAATGATCCATAAGTCACATATAAGTCTCTGGTAATTGAGAACAAGACATTACTTTACTCAGCAGAGCTCTTGGCAGCCTCTTAAGGAAGGATTCTCCAAGCTAGAATCCCATTTCTTCCTCACAGGGAACTGGAAAGAAGACAGAATGGGTCTTCTTTCTCATTCTAGCAAAGAGAAATCTGAAGTGGATTTTAAAATCTTGCCTAGGATGAGCTAATAGAAATGGAAATTGACCTCAAGCCTTCTGGACCCACAACCCACACTAACTCATTCTGCTATCCACAGCATTCCCTTCCTGGTGTGAAACAAAGAGGAAGAAAAATTAAATACTGCCATGGTGGTCTATGGGGTCGCACAGAGTTGGACACGACTGAAGCGACTTAGCAGCAGCAGCAGCATGAAGACCTATGCCTGAGATGAAATCATCTCATTGAGCATCAATTATCTGACAGCCAAGATAATTGGCTGACCCACATTCTATAGGGTTCCCCACTGAATGATCTCAGTTCTATTATTTTCCCATTTGATAGATGAGAAGACAGTTCATAGCTTCTGCACTCTGCTTCTCCTTTCCGTCAAGAGTGCACCACATTTGGCTGTTCATTTCTTTTTTTTTTTTTTTTTTTAGTTTTAGTTTTTTATTTTTTAAATTTTAAAATCTTTAATTCTTACATGCATTCCCAAACATGAGCCCCCCTCCCACCTCCCGCCCCATAACATCTTTCTGGGTCATCCCCATGCACCAGCCCCAAGCATGCTGCATCCTGCATCAGACATAGACTGGCGATTCAATTCACATGATAGTATACATGTTAGAATGTCATTCTCCCAAATCATCCCACCCTCTCCCTCTCCCTCTGAGTCCAAAAGTCCGTTATACACATCTGTGTCTCTTTCCCTGTCTTGCATACAGGGTCGTCATTGCCATCTTCCTAAATTCCATATATATGTGTTAGTATACTGTATTGGTGTCTTTCTTTCTGGCTTACTTCACTCTGTATAATCGGCTCCAGTTTCATCCATCTCATCAGAACTGATTCAAATGAATTCTTTTTAACGGCTGAGTAATACTCCATTGTGTATATGTACCACTGCTTTCTTATCCATTCATCTGCTGATGGACATCTAGGTTGTTTCCATGTCCTGGCTATTATAAACAGTGCTGCGATGAACATTGGGGTACATGTGTCTCTTTCCATTCTGGTTTCCTTGGTGTGTATGCCCAGCAGGGGATTGCTGGGTCATAAGGTAGTTCTATTTGCAATTTTTTAAGGAATCTCCACACTGTTCTCCATAGTGGCTGTACTAGTTTGCATTCCCACCAACAGTGTAGGAGGGTTCCCTTTTCTCCACACCCTCTCCAGCATTTATTGCTTGCAGATTTTTGGATCGCAGCCATTCTGACTTGTGTGAAGTGGTACCTCATTGTGGTTTTGATTTGCATTTCTCTAATAATGAGTGATGTTGAGCATCTTTTCATGTGTTTGTTAGCCATCCGTATGTCTTCTTTGGAGAAATGTCTATTTAGTTCTTTGGCCCATTTTTTGATTGGGTCGTTTATTTTTCTGGAGTTGAGCTGCAGAAGTTGCTTGTATATTTTTGAGATTAGTTGTTTGTCAGTTGCTTCATTTGCTATTATTTTCTCCTATTCAGATGGCTGTCTTTTCACCTTGCTTATAGTTTCCTTTGTTTTGCAGAAGCTTTTAATTTTAATTAGATCCCATTTGTTTATTTTTGCTTTTATTTCCAGCATTCTGGGAGGTGGATCATAGAGGATCCTGCTGTGATTTATGTCTGAGAGTGTTTTGCCTATGTTCTCCTCTAGGAGTTTTATAGTTTCTGATCTTACATTTAGATCTTTAATCCATTTTGAGTTTATTTTTGTGTGCGGTGTTAGAAAGTGGTCTAGTTTCATTCTTTTACAAGTGGTTGACCAGTTTTCCCAGCACCACTTGTTAAAGAGATTGTCTTTACTCCATTGTATATTCTTGCCTCCTTTGTCAAAGATAAGGTGTCCATATGTGTGTGGATTTATCTCTGGGCTTTCTATTTTGTTCCATTGATCTATATGTCTGTCTTTGTGCCAGTACCATACTGTCTTGATGACTGTGGCTTTGTAGTAGAGTCTGAAGTCAGGCAAGTTGATTCCTCCAGTTCCATTCTTCTTTCTCAAGATTGCTTTGGCTATTCGAGGTTTTTTGTATTTCCATACAAAGCTTGAAATTATTTGTTCTAGTTCTGTGAAAAATGTGGCTGGTAGCTTGATAGGGATTGCACTGAATTTGTAAATTGCTTTGGGTAGTATACTCATTTTCACTATATTGATTCTTCCAATCCATGAACATGGTATATTTCTCCATCTATTAGTGTCCTCTTTGATTTCTTTCATCAGTGTTTTATAGTTTTCTATATATAGGTCTTTAGTTTCTTTAGGTAGATATATTCCTAAGTATTTTATTCTTTTCGTTGCAATGGTGAATGGAATTGTTTCCTTAATTTCTTTTTCTACTTTCTCATTATTCGTGTATAGGAATGCAAGGGATTTCTGTGTGTTGATTTTATATCCTGCAACTTTACTATATTCATTGATGAGCTCTAGTAATTTTCTGGTGGAGTCTTTAGGGTTTTCCATGTAGAGGATCATGTCATCTGCAAACAGTGAGAGTTTGGCATACCTCAAGAAACAAGAAAAAAGTCAAATAAATAACCTAACTCTACAACTAAAGCAACTAGAAAAGGAAGAGTTGGAGAACCCCAGAGTTAGTAGAAGGAAAGAAATCTTAAAAATTAGGGCAGAAATAAATGCAAAAGAAACAAAAGAGACCATAGCAAAAGTCAACAAAGCCAAAAGCTGGTTCTTTGAAAGGATAAATAAAATTGACAAACCATTAGCCAGACTCATCAAGAAGCAAAGAGAGAAAAATCAAATCAATAAAATTAGAAATGAAAATGGAGAGATCACAACAGACAACACAGAAATACAAAGAATCATAAGAAACTACTATCAGCAGTTGTATGCCAATAAAATGGACAACGTGGAAGAAATGGACAAATTCTTAGAAAAGTACAATTTTCCAAAACTGAACCAGGAAGAAATAGAAAATCTTAACAGACCCATCACAAGCACGGAAATTGATAATGTAATCAGAAATCTTCCAGCAAACAAAAGCCCAGGTCCAGATGGCTTCACAGCTGAATTCTACCAAAAATTTCGAGAAGAGCTAACACCCATCCTCCTCAAACTCTTCCAGAAAATTGCAGAGGAAGGTCAACTTCCAAACTCATTCTATGAGGCCACCATCACCCTAATACCAAAACCTGACAAAGATGTCACAAAAAAAGAAAACTACAGGCCAATATCTCTGATGAACATAGATGCAAAAATCCTCAACAAAATTCTAGCAATCAGAATCCAACAACACATTAAAAAGATCATACACCATGACCAAGTGGGCTTTATCCCAGGGATGCAAGGATTCTTCAATATCCGCAAATCAATCAATGTAATTCACCACATTAACAAATTGAAAAATAAAAACCATATGATTATCTCAATAGATGCAGAGAAGGCCTTTGACAAAATTCAACATCCATTTATGATAAAAACTCTCCAGAAAGCAGGAATAGAAGGAACATACCTCAACATAATAAAAGCTATCTATGACAAACCCACAGCGAACATTATCCTCAATGGTGAAAAATTGAAAGCATTTCCCCTAAAGTCAGGAACAAGACAAGGGTGCCCACTTTCACTGCTACTATTCAACATAGTTCTGGAAGTTTTGGCCACAGCAATCAGAGCAGAAAAAGAAATAAAAGGAATCCAAATTGGCTGTTCATTTCTCATGGGAAATACCCAGGACTCTGGAATTGGACATGGTCAATGAGACCATTGGGATTTCCTTTCAGAGTTGTCTTTAGGAACAGTCTGTTCCTTGCTTTTGTATTAATATATACCTTTAAATCTTTATTCTCCTCCTACTTCTATTGTTTTTAGATAGCAGTTTTAGTATCTCCATTTTATAGAAGATGGAACTAAGGTTGAAAGACAGGAAGTAACTGAAGATCTCTCAGTGGGTGTGCAGCAAAGTTGGGTTCATGCCCCAAAGTCCGTGATTTTTCTTCTATAAAAGCCAAATAATTATCAGAATAATGTCTAATGACCACAGCAGTGGACCAAGATATTTGAGTGCCATTGAAAAATGTTGTACCCAGGCTTAGAAGCCAATAGAATAATTCTAGTTGCTCTTAATATTTATCTTTTCTTAGTTCAGAAAAATCTATCTTTACTGAGTTCAGTTTCCTGATCACCTTCCCATCTCATGGCATAATTTATCCTGATGGGCTTCTGACTTTTCAAAATCCCTCTGATGCTGCTGCTGCTGCTGCTGCTGCTGCTAAGTCGCTTCAGTTGTGTCCGACTCTGTGCAACCCCATAGATGGCAGCCCACCAGGCTCCCCCATCCCTGGGATTCTCCAGGCAAGAACACAGGAGTGGGGTGCCATTTCCTTCTCCAACGCATGAAAGTGAAAAGTGAAAGTGAAGTCACTCAGTCGTGTCCGACTCTTCGAGACCTCATGGACTGCAGCCCACCAGGCTCCTCCGCCCATGGGATTGTCCCAGCAGGGGTCCTGGAGTGGGGTGCCATTGCCTTCTCCGATGGATGAAAGTGAAAAGTGAATGTGAAGATGCTCCATCGTGTTCTACTCTCAGCGACCCCATGGGCTGCAGCCCACCAGGCTCGTCCACCCATGGGATTGTCTGGCAGAGGTCCTGGAGTGGGTGCTGTTGCCCTCTTCTGCATGCCTCTAATAAGTCCATAAGCTATGACTTAAGTCCCTGAAACTTTCTAGCTAGAGAATTTGTGGAAAGTTCATGTACACAAGAATAAAAAAGAATTTTTTAAATGTGTATGAGAAATCTCTCTCCTTTATAAAAGTTTTATTGAAATATAGTTGATTAGTAATGCTGTTGGAGAAAGAAATGGCAACCCACTCCAGTATTCTTGCCTAGAGAACTCCAGGGATAGAGGAGCCTAGTGGGCTGCCGTCTATGGGGTTGCACAGAATCGGACACGACTGAGGCGACTCAGCAGCAGCAGCAGTAATGTCTGTGAGTGTCAAATATGCAGCACCATGATTTAATTACACACACGCGCGCGCACACACACACACACACACAGAGACATATTTTTTTTTCTTTTTTTACA
Organism: Ovis aries; assembly: GCF_016772045.2. Taxonomy (NCBI): domain Eukaryota; kingdom Metazoa; phylum Chordata; class Mammalia; order Artiodactyla; family Bovidae; genus Ovis; species Ovis aries. The sequence continues at coordinate 13,786,750 of NC_056074.1, forward strand.
TTCTCTTCCATTATAGATTATTACACGATATTGAGTGTAGTTTCCTGTGTTACGCAGTAGTCGGTTGTCTATTTTATATATTAACATATATTTTAACCCCAAACTCCTACTTTATTCTTCCCTCTTTGCCCCTTTGGGAACCATGGTTTGTTTTCTATGTCTGTGGGTCTGTTTCTCTTTTGTGAATAAGTTCATTTGTATTATTTCATATTCCACATATAAAGGATATCGTATGGTATTTGTATCTCTCTTTCTGACATGCTTCACTTAGTACGATAATCTCTTGGTCCATCCATATTGCTGCAGATGGCGTGATCTCATTGTTGTGTGGCTGAGTAGTATCCCATTGTGTGTGTGACACACACACACCGTATCTTTGTCCATTCATCTGCTGATGGGCATTTAGGTTACTTCCACATTTGGGCTATTGTAAACAGTGCTGCTGTGAACATTGGAGTGCGTGTATCATTTTGAATTTTGGTTTTCTCCAAATGTATGCCTAGGAGTGGAATTTTGCTAGTATAAAATGGCAGAAAGTGGAATATGTGTAATTATTCCACAAATTTATATTTGCCAGAAATGTCACTTTTTTTTTCCTGTTATATTAAATGTGACTTTGATGTCATCCCACCAAACAGGCAAGAAAGTCTATCCAGTCATTTTGAGGGTTTCCTCTCCCCCTCACCTTCTCTCTACCATCTGTACTCTGGATCATTACAAATGCCATCTAATAGGCTCTTCTAGGAGTCTTGCCATACTTAGGTCTTTGTCCTCAACTGAATCTAGAGGAAGATCATCTTATCAAAAGCCTTATGTTCCTTATCTCCCCAGATTATCTCCTGCATCTTCCTGCCTTACACTTGAGATTCTAGTAGACACTTGCTTGTACCTCCCATCTTCCATGCCTCTACTCATGTTGTTCCCTCTGCTAGGCATGACTTTCCCATGTGTCTTCTTTTTTTTTAATTTTTAAAATAAATTTATTTCTTTTAATTGGAGGCTAATTACTTTACAATATTGTAGTGGTTTTTGCCATACATTGACATGAATCAGCCATAGGTATACATGTGTTCCCCATCTTGAACCCCCTCCCACCTTCCTCCCCATCCCATCCCTCAGGGTCATCCCAGTGTGCCAGCCCTGAGCACTGTGCCTCTTGCATCGAACCTGGACTGACCATCTATTTCACATATGGTAATATACATGTTTCAATGCTATTCTCTCAAATCATCCCACCCTCGCCTTCTCCCACAGAGTCCAAAAGTCTGTTCTTTACATCTGTGCCTCTTTTTGCTGTCTCACATATAGGGTCATCATCACTACCATCTTTCTAAATATGTATGTGTTAATATACTGTATTGGTGTTTTTCTTTCTGGCTTACTTCACTCTGTACAATAGGCTCCAGTTTCATCCACCTCATTAGAACTGATTCAAATGCATCCTTTTTAATGGCTGAGTAATATCCATTGTGTATATGTACCACAGCTTTCTTATCCATTCATCTGCCAATAGACATCTTGGCTACTTCCATGTCCTGGCTATTGTAAACATTGCTGCGATGAACACTGGGGTACACGTGTCTCTTTCAATTCTGGTTTCCTCAGTGTGTATGCCCAGCAGTGGGATTGCTGGGTCATAAGGCAGTTCTATTTCCAGTGTTTTAAGGCATCTCCACACTGTTCCCCATAGTGGCTGTACTAGTTTGCATTCCCACCAGTAGTAGGAGGGTTCCCTTTTCTCCACACCCTCTCCAGCATTTATTGTTTATAGACTTTTTGCCAAGTGTCTTCTTTTGACAAAAGTCAAGTCAATGCACCATGGTGACTGTGAAATCTGTTATCAGATTGCTAGATTTCAGATTCTGGATCTGTCAGTTACTGGTTTCATTTGACCCTAGCTAAAGCATTTAGTCCTGTGAGTCTATAATCTCTGAAATGAAGATGTAATGCACACTATATATTACATGGTGATTTCATGAGCCAGTATGTGTAAAAACACTTGGGTTGCTGCTTGGCAGAGAGTTAGTGCTCAGAACACTTGTATGTCATTATTATTGCTCAACCTGCAAGGCATATGAGACATCGTCTCACTCAAGATGTTTTCACCAAATTTCCATCTCCTGGCTCTTGTGCTATATAACTCTAATAGACACTGGTGCCAGGCCTCAGCCCCACATGTGTCTGATAAATAGCCAGTGCACAGAAGGCTTCCCATGAACAGACCTTGGCTGGCCTTACCCGCCTCTAATGGAGAAAGTGCTGGCTGCTCAATGTGTAGAAAATCTGGCCTGGCTTAAAAGTACAAAGTTATGGGCAAAGACTATAGGTTTAAGAACCCTGTTCATAGGTAATGAATTCTTACATCCAAATAAACCAGAGATCACTTCTTGAATCCAGATTTGACCCCAGGGTGAGTTTTATTTGACTCATGGAGGTTTTTTATTAAAGTTGCTATTAAACAATCAGGCAAAAATCACACAAGATCTTATTTTTGTTTTAGATTTTTCTAACTTTATTAGGGAAAAAAAAAAACAAAAACAGCTGGGTACACTTCAGAACTGACTTATGTTTACGATTCTTGCTGATCTCCTGCTCAGTAACGGCAGAAAAGCTCCCAAGACCTAGGTCAGGAAGTAACAGAGACTTGTTCTAATCTTCAGTGTTTTCCAACTCCTGGTGTTTTTCTGTCATTTTCCTTACTTGTCTTTTTTATTAATTTTTCAAAATTGAAATACTGTTGATGTATAATATTATGTTAGTTCCAGGTGCTCTCCATAGTCATCTGACACCTGAGTACTTTGTGAAATGATCACCGCGATAAGTCTAGTAACCATCTGTCCACATACAAAGTTATTACAGTATTATTGAACCTATTCGTTACACAGGATCACACAGGTTTTAGATTTCCAGTGTCTTTTGAGAAAGCCAAAAGGTCTGGCAACACTCAGCCATCCATTGGTTAGAGCTGAGAAGCAGCTGTCCCTTCTGATAGGATGTTTTGCTCCATTTCCCTACATCCCTCTCCAACCCTTCTGCTACCCTCAGTTTAGTTCTGCTGGGGTTGTTAATACTCCCTGCCTGGCCCTTTTCAGCATTTGAATTTGAGACCCACAGAAATAGGCCAATAAAACAAAGTATGTAATAAGCACTAAAAAGTCTCCTAAAGAAAGCTGAGCAGCAAAGAATTGATGCTTTTGAACTGTGATGTTGGAAAAGACTCTTGAGAGTCCCTTGGACTGCAAGGAGATCCAACCAGTCCATCCTAAAGGAGATTAGTCCTGGCTGTTCGTTGGAAGGTCTGGTGCTGAAGTTGAAACTCCGATACTTTGGCCACCTGATGTGAAGGACTCATTTGAAAAGACCCTGATGCTGGGAAAGATTGAAGGCAGGAGGAGAAGGGGACGACAGAGGATGAGATGGTTGGATGGCATCACTGCCACAATGGACACAAGTTTGAGTAGACCCCAGGAGTTGGTGATGGACAGGGAGGCCTGGCGTGCTGCAGTCCATGGAGTCACAAAGAGCCGGACACGGCTGAGTGACTGAACTGAACTGAAAAAGTCTCCAGGTGTTCCTGCTTCTTAATAAAATGACTAGTTCTGCTATTTTTACTGTTACATTTCAAAAATGGCTATATTTGAATATAAAACATATGCAAAATAAAATGCCAGGTTTCGCTCCGGGGGTTTCAAAAGAAGTGATACATTTTTAACCCAGCACTTTCAAAAATGTCATTAGCTGTTTTAAGGTTCACATACAGTGAAGTCAAACTGTCCCCTGCAAGCCCCTCCTTCCTCCCTCAGCCCTCCCTCGTCCTTTGACCTCATTTGCTGATAGTATAATTTGTCTTACAAGCCTACATAAGTTGACTACATAAGTAATTTCCCCCCAAGGCCATTTTCCCATGAGCCATGTGCAAGTAAATTGCTATTTTCTTTCCCCAACGCAGAGCAGAGGCCACCATGCCTCCTTGTACAATTTCAGGGCAGAGCAAGTGGTTCTCCCCTTAACTTCCTTAAACGAGAACACTTGGTTTTTTTCTGTCTAGACTGTAATGTCACCTTTGCCTGCCATTCCTATTCAATTTACTGAAGCCAGCTCTTTACTTGTGACCACAAGCATAACCCACTGGGGTGATGAATCTATGTTCTCAAGTGACCTGTACCCCCTGCCCCACTTCATGGGGAGAAAAGGAAGACAGAGAGGCAACTCCCTTTAAGTTCAAGTAATGAAGTAGGCATATTGTAGTGAGCCATTGGGCTGGGTCATCTCCCAACAAAATTATGAATCTGATTTACAGTGTGTGTGTGTGTGTGTGTGTGTGTGTTATTCATTCACTTCTTCCTCAGTATTTTTGTTTAACATCTACCTTTTTAAGTAACAAAGGGTCAGATTAATTCACATTAGCCAAGCACTTTCTGATTCACTCTAGCTTATGTTTTTGATTCTTGTGACCTCTTTGTTAGGTGGGAATTATTATTAATACTATTAATATTCTATCAGGAAAGATTTGACAGAGAAGGAAAGTAGCTTGCAAGACTGTGATACTTGGGCAAGCCACAAGTTTTCAGGTTCAAAGAGAAATATCATCTCATTCAGAAACAATCTTCATGAGAAAAGCTCTCTGGTGACCTTCCAATCATTAACCATTTTGATGATCTAATACTTCAAAAGGACAATGGCCTTTCAGTCTCGTGTTCAGTAGCTTCTGTGTCTCAAGGTGGGCATGACAGGTACATTGGGGCAATCCCCAAGCTTCCTCATCACTGAACATGCTGGGGCTTTTCCCTGCTGCTATTTCTTCTTTCCTTCTTTCCTTTTCCTCTCCTCCTTCCCTTTTTTCCTTCCCTTAGTCCTCTGATGGAATTCACAGTCCAGCCTTTGCTGAAAGGAACAAGGGTAATATTGTAAGAAAGAGCAGGAGTTTGGGATTCAGGTGGGTGCAGGTCTGACTCCCTGTTTGGCTGTGTCCTAGCTGTGGACACTAATCTCTGAGCCTCTGAAACAGTAATTCTCAAAACGTGGTCCCTAGCAGCAGCAGCAGCATTTAGAATCTTTTTAGAGATGCCAGTATGCCATGCCCTAAATGGTCGTGGTAAAAATGAAAATATTGGACCCTACCTTGGACCTCAGAATCTTCTGGTTGGAGAACTCAGCAATCTATAGATTAACAAGCCCTCTAGGTGTGATAAATGCTAAAATCTGAGAATCTTGGTCCTGAGAGACTTTCTCCATCCAATGTGTATCGTAATGCTAGTATCACTGCCCTGATGCTTAAGTCATGGTAGTTTTTAGTAGTGGTCAGATTAGACAGGTAATAATGGGACATTAAAAGCATCCCCAGGGTGTCAGAGCTTCCAGTACATCATTTAGTGTAAGTAAACGTTAGCTCACTTCCTTAAGCCCCCAAACCCACTTCATGCTGCTGCTCCAATACAGATGCTCAGAAACCAAGGAAAGGCTTAGGTTTCTTCTCTTGGCTTCTTTTCCTTCTTGATTCTCATCCCCACAATGCTATCAGATCCTAGTGACTAGCTCAAGACTCACAGTTATCTTCACGTGTGCCTAGTTACTTTGATTTTGCAAAACGTAATCATTAAACAAGAAAAATCTTGCTATATCCAGAGGCAAAGAACATAGCCAGCAACACCAGGTCAGAGAAGAAAATCTAAAGTTCATTTGAAAGCAGGACACATATGTCCAAGGCATTCACCAAATAAGTGGCTTCCCAGCAGAGGACAGGAAGACAAAGAGGTACAGTGATCTGTGGGATTTGAGGGGCACCTAGATGAGAAAATTATGTGAAAGATAACATGGCGAATAATACATACAGAAATTAAATCTTAAAAAAATAATTTCTATTTTAAGTCTCCTTATGGCCCGATGATCTGCAGAATATTTTCATAACCTGCATCTCACTGGATTCTCACAAGGCTCCCAGAAAGGGAGAAATGTTTTCTAATTTTGTATTAATATTTTATGAAAGATAAATCACAAGTTATGTAATTCAACAAACACCACATGGCTGTAATAGGATCAAGAACGAAACAGGTACCTCTATATGTTCTGCTTGGAATACTCTCCACAGTCATCTCTGACTGGATTCTTCAGGAGCAAACTTAAAATTCCACTTCCTCCTCACTTCCCCACAGCACAAGGCATCTGTCTTTCCTCTCAGTGTAGAGAGGTTCCAGTCCCTCTGTTTATGTATTCTTTTATTCCTGCAGCAAATACTTATAGAATGCCAAGTATGACTCAAGGTCTATTCTAGGCACTGAGGTTATGTAGAGCTGACATTCTGGTGTAAGACATGCACATTAAATATGGAATATACCAAAAATTACATGGCAGTATATGTGATTATGGTACATAGTATGTGTTATGAAGGAGAAGCAACATGCTAGAAAGGAAAGTAATTTAGGTCTGCTTTGTTTTCTGTTTTAGAAGTCTGTTTTTTTAAAAAAAATTAACTTATTTATTTAACTGGAGGATAATTACTTTCACTGTGTGGATCACAATAAACTATGGAAAACTCTGAACGAAATGGGGATACCAAACCACCTGATCTGCCTCTTGAGAAACCTGTATACAGGTCAGGAAGCAACAGTTAGAACTGGACATGGAACAACAGACCGGTTGCAAATAGGAAAAGGAGTACCTCAAGGCTGTATATTGTCACCCTGCTTATTTAACTTCTATGCAGAGTACATCATGAGAAACTCTGGGCTGGAGGAAGCAGAAGCTGGAATCAAGACTGCCAGGAGAAATATCAATAACCTTAGATATGCAGATGACACCACCCTATGGCAGAAAGTGAACAAGAACTAAAGAGCCTCTTGATGAAAGTGAAAGAAGAGAGTGAAAAAGTTGGCTTAAAGCTCAACATTCAGAAAACTAAGATAATGGAATCTTGTCCCATCACTTCATGGCAAATAGATGAGGAAACAGTGGAAACAGTGGCTGACTTTATTTTTCTGGGCTCCAAAATCACTGCAGATGGTGATTGCAGCCATGAAATTAAAAGATGCTTACTACTTGGAAGGAAAGTTATGACCAAAGTTAGACAGCATATTAAAAAGCAGAGACATTATTTTGCCAACAAATGCCCGTCTAGTCAAGGCTGTGGTTTTTCCAGTGGTCATGTATGGATGTGAGAGTTGGACTATAAAGAAAGCTAAGTGCAGAAGAATGGACGCTTTTGAACTTCGGTGTTGGAGAAGACTCTTGAGAGTCCCTTGGACTCCAAGGAGATTCAACCAGTCCATCCTAAAGGAGACCAATCCTGGGTGTTCATTGGAAGGACTGATACTGAAGCTGAAACTCCAATACTTTGGCCACCTGATGCGGAGAGCTGACTCATTTGAAAAGACCCTGATGCTGGGAAAGATTGAGGGCAGGGGGAGAAGGGGACAGCAGATGATGAGATGGTTGGATGGCATCACCGACTCAATGTACATGGGTTTGGGTAAACTCTGGGAGTTGATGATGGACAGGGAGGCCTGTCATACTGCGGTTCATGGGGTCACAAAGAGTCAGACACGACTGAGCAACTAAACTGAACTGACCTGAATTACTTTACAATATTGTAGTGGTTTTGCCATACATTGATATGAATCAGCCATAAGTGTACATGTGTTCCCCATCCTGAAGCCTCCTCTCACCTCCCTCCCCATCCCATCCCTCAGGGTCATCCCAGTGCACCAGCCCTGAGCACTGTGCCTCATGCATCGAACCTGGACTGGAGATCTATTTCACATATGATAATATACATGTTTCAATGCTATTCTCTCAAATCATCCCACCCTCGCCTTCTCCCACAGAGTCCAAAAGTCTGTTCTTTATATCTGTGTCTCTTTTGCTGTCTCATGTATAGGGTCATCAATACCATCTTTCTAAATTCCATATATATGTGTTAGTATACTGTATTGGTGTTTTTCTTTCTGACTTACTTCACTCTGTATAATAGGCTCCAGTTTCATCCACCTCATTAGAACTGATTCAAATGCCTTCTCTTTAATGGCTGAGTAATATTCCATTGTATATATGTACCACCCTTTTCTTATCCATTCATCTGCTGATGGACATCTATGTTGCTCCCATGTCCTGGCTATTGTAAACAGTGCTGTGCTGAACATTGGGGTACACGTGTCTCTTTCAATTCTGGTTTCCTCAGTATGTATGCCCAGTAGTGGGATTGCTGGGTCATAAGGCAATTCTATTTCCAGTGTTTTAAGGAATCTCCACACTGTTTTCCATAGTGGCTGTACTAGTTTGCATTCCCACCAACAGCGTAAGATGGTTCCCTTTTCTCCGCACTAGAGGTATGCTTTTTTTTTTTAAAAAAAAAGTTTTTGAAAGATAGTTCATCTATAATATTTTATTAGTTCCAGGTAGACAACAATAAATATCATATATATATTCATTTTTCACTTATTCTCCATTACAGATTATTATAAGTTACTGAACATGTTCTATACAGTAAATCCTTTTGCTGATTTTATATATAGTAATGTGTATCTATTAATTCCATGCTACTAATTTATTCCTCTCTTTTTCCCCGTTGATAACCATACATTTCTTTTCTATGTCTATGATTCCGTTTCTGTTTTGCAAGTGAGTTCACTTGTATCATTTTTTAGAATCCACATACAAGTGATATTGTATATTTGTCTCCTCTATCTGGCTTTCTTCACTTAGTATGATAATCTCTGGATCCATCTATATTGCTGCAAAGGCGTGATCTCATTCCTTTCTTGTGGCCAAGTAGTTTTCCATTGTGTGTGTGTATTATGTGTATGAATGTATATATATACATACCACATATTCTGTGTCTATTCATCTGTCGATGAGCACTTAGGTTGCTTCCACGTATTGGCTATTGTAAATAGTGCTGCTATGAACATTGAGGTGCATGTATCATTTTGAATTAGAGTTTTTGTCTTTTCTGGACATATGCCCAGGAGTGCAATGACTGGGTTATATTTTAGTCCTATTTTAGTTTTTTAAGGACTCTTCAAAATGATTTCTATAATGGCTGCACCAATTTACATTCCCACCAACAGTATAAGAGGGTTCCCTTTTCTCCACACCCTCTGCAGCGTTTGTTATTTGCAGATTTTTTGATAATGCCTGTTCTAACAGAGGTGAGATGGTACCGCATTGTAGTTTTGTTTCCATTTCTCTAATAATTGGCAATGTTGACCATCTTTCATGTGCCTGCTGATCATCTGGATATCCACATTTAACTTGAGAGCTAGAGAGCTCTCCATGGAGAAAGAGCATTCTAGCTGAGAAATGAAGACCATGTAGTAGACATCCAGGTCCTGACTGCTGGCAAAACATTCAAGGCCGAGGGACTAGCCCTTGAAAGTCTATGTGGTATGTGTGTTAGTGGTTCAGTCATGTCTGACTCTTTGCAACCCCATGGACTGCAGCCTGCCAGGCTCCTCTGACCGTGGAATTATCTCCAGGCAAGAACACTAGAATGGGTTGCTATTCACTTCTCCAGGGGATCTTCCTGACCCAGGGATCAAACCCAAGTCTCCTGCATCACAGGTGGATTCTTTACCATCTGAGCCACAAACCAAAACAAGCTTGGAATAATGACTGCATGCCAGATAAGCCAGGGGCTTAATAATCTGCATTAATAGGTGCAGCAGGGTATCACAGAAGGTTCTTCAGTGAAAGGGAGGCACAATCTGCCCTGTAGTTTAGCAACATCATACTGGTCAGGGTATGAAAAATGGACTTGGAGCAAGAATGGGGATGGGGACACTGGCTGAGAAGTTATTGAAGGAAGTTCAGGCAAGAAGCTTAAGCTGAGGTGGGGCACAGCAGGAGTAGATGGCTCTGAGGCGTATTTTGGAGGCCATAAAGGCAGCACTTGGTGATAAATTTGATAGAACGGGGAGAGGCGAGAAAGCAAGCAAGAACAGCCACAGTATTTGTGCCCTGAACAAGAGGCCCTTGCACCCAAATGGGGGAAACCTGGGGGAAAGTGAGACTGTGAGAAAGATACTTAACTATTCCTCCCTTACGGTGCTAATCAGAGAACCTTTTCTATGTCATTTATATAAATGTATATTTTATGTTTTTATAATGTTCTATAGGACTGAGTCTAGATGGACTTCATTACTGATCTAGCCACCAAAACGCCTAACACAGCTGCTGGGCCATGATAGGATTTCAAGGAATATGTATCGGTTGGTTGGTTGGTTGGTTTGAATAAATGAATTCAAATAGTATTCAGACTAATGCCTGGAAAATGGCACATGCTTAGTGAATGTTGACTATTGTAATTCCACAATAACAAAATGCCTTCTACAAACTGACCCTGTGTCTCCCAAAAGCTTCCAGGGAGCTTAAATGCAAGACAGTTTAGTGTATAACCAAATCCCCAGGTCCTGACACATTTACAGTTTAACAAAACATTGGAGCTCCTAATTAAAAAATAATAAGCCTGTCTATTAAGGCGACACAAGCGTGACAGGGCAGTGCCCTGTGCTGCAGCTGTTACCCTGCTCTGCAAGCTTGGCCCTTGGAGCTTTCAATTAAAAGCAGCGCTGAACTCAATCTTCACGCCATATGCAGATGCTCAAAGCCTTTTCTTCTGTCTTTATGAAATGTTAAATGAAAGACAGAGTGGAGAAGGAACACACACACACACGCACACACGCACACTCACAGGCACACAACACATTCAGCAGTCAGAAGTTTATAACCCCTCCTTTCTACCTCCCTATCCTCTCTGGTCCTTGATTTGCTGTCTGACCTTGAACAACTTATCTGACATTGTGCACTTGTATGTGTTATTAAAAACAACAACAAAAATGGTACAAAAACTAGTGTCAATCTGCCTGACAGAGATTGGGTTTAAAGTAGTTACTGCTATTCCCAAACAGTTCCAAAATATCGTGCCAAATATAATTTTCAAGGTTGTACTAATTATAAAGCAAATTCAATGTCACAGTAAGTTAATAAATTTAATTCTATCACACTACCATACACTTGCAAGTTTTCTAATAGGGATCATTCTACTCTGAGAAATACAAAAAGCATTCTATATATTAACTCTGTGATGTGTGGTCATGGTTGTCCTGGAGAGTATATTGACAGTGTATTTCTGTAACTTGGGAAGTCCTATAAATGTGGCTAAATGGGCCAATCTAACATGGTTTGAGAGGTCCTGGGTCCTACTCTACTCTTGAGGGCAGTCTCTTTCCCGCAGCTCGTCATGCTATCCTAACGTCTGCCTTTAGCAATTTGCATTGACATCAAGAAAGGACGGTGTAGCCTCTATTTCCATTAGCAAACATCACACAGATGTGTCTTTACTCAATCCCATGACTATCTCAGGAGACTATAAGCTCCATGAGGTCATGGACAGTATCTGATTTTCCCACATCATATCTCCAGCAGTGAGTGAAATACTTGCCACATAGTAGGTCCTCAATAAAACACTGTTAAATGAGTGTATTCATGGATGCACCTGGCAGGTGAGGTTGGACATGTGAAGGTTAAAATCCAAACTCTACCAGTTACTAGTCATGTGACCTTGGCCAATGGACTTATTCTACCTGGATTACATTTCTGAATCTGTGTTCCACATCTTTCTGAAAGGTCATGTTCAAATAAGAGACTGTTTGTCAAGCATGCAATAGGCAGGAAGGAAACTCAGTTTCCTTTATACTCACTCCTCTCATTGTGGTTCACTTAGAACCAGTGAGGAGATAAGTTATAAATATGAAACTTTTAAATCCTTATTGCCCATAGGCCTAAAGAAGAACGGACTTTGTCCCAGGCTTTGTACCAGGAGGGTTCTACTCTGGCCCTCATCAGGTCATGTCCCTTCTCAAAGGGTGAAGGTTCTGTGAGGCCAAGGGGCCATGCACACCCACAGCCTGTGCCCAACTTCTAGCCAATAATCTGTATAAAAAGACACCGAAAGTTACATGCCCACCTAGTCCTGGGCCTGTGTGAGCCTCTTCTGGTGTATCTGCTTGAGCCAATACTGCATGTCAGGCATATGGGCCTCTTCAATATGAAATATTGTCAAGGGACAGGAATTTTCAGAGGATAAGGCAGGGCTTGTGTGGGCATGCAGGCTGAGGTGTCCACACATGGGCATGCTCATGCAGGGGTCTGCCCTAGAACTGATTATATAAGATGATGATTGTGAAGTATAGAATCAGAGGATGGTGCGTTGTAGGATTTCAACAAAATGGTAGGTGAATTAAAGAAGGCTTTTGCTGACCAAATAAAACCCAAGATAAGGAGCAAGAAGAGGTGGCAGCAGAGAGCTTAGGAGACTTTGAACTCATGGAGATGGGGAAACGAGCAATCCAAGTAGATGTTCATGCAAAATACAAGAACCTGAAAATGACACAGCATTGGAAGAAGAGTATGCAATCTAATCTGGGAAGATGCCCTAGAAGATAAATTTAGAAAAGCAAGTTAGAATCAGTCCAGTTCAGTCGCTCAGTCGTGTCCAGCTCTTTGCAACGCTATGAATCGCAGGACACCAGGCCTCCCTGTCTATCACCAACTCCTGGATTTACTCAAACTCACGTCCATCAAGTCGGTGATGCCATCCAGCCATTGCATCCTCGGTTGTCCCCTTCTCCTCCTGCCCCCAATCCCTCCCAGCGTCAGAGTCTTTTCCAATGAGTCAACTCTACACATGAGGTGGCCAAAATATTAGTTTCAGCTTCAGCATCAGTCCTTCCAAAGAACACCCACGACTGATATCCTTTAGGATGGACTGATTGGATCTCCTTGCAGTCCAAGGGACCCTCAAGAGTCTTTTCCAACACCATAGTTCAAAAGCATCAATTCTTCAGCTCTCAGCTTTCTTCACAGTCCAACTCTCACATCCATCCATCCATTCAATATGCTATCTAGGTTGGTCATAACTTTTCTTCCAAGGAGTAAGCGTCTTTTAATTTCATGGCTGCAGTCACCATCTACAGTGATTTTGGAGCAAAAAAAATAAATTCTGACACTGTTTCCACTGTTTCCCCATCTATTAGCCATGAAGTGATGGGACCAGATGCCATGATCTTTGTTTTCTGAATGTTGAGCTTTAAGCCAACTTTTTCAATCTCCTCTTTCACTTTCATCAAGAGGCTTTTTAGTTCCTCTTCACTTTCTGCCATAAGGGTGGTGTCATCTACATATCCGAGGTTATTGATATTTCTCCCGACAATCTTGATCCCAGCCTGTGTTTCTTCCAGTCCAGCGTTTCTCATGATGTACTCTGCATATAAGTTAAATAATCAGGATGACAGTGTACAGCCTTGACACACTCCTTTTCCTATTTGGAACCAGTCTGTTGTTCCATGTCCAGTTCTAACTGTTGCTTCGTGACCTGCATACAGATTTCTCAAGAGGCAGGTCATGTGCTCTGGTATTCCCATCTCTTTCAGAATTTCCCACAGTTTATTGTGATCCACACAGTCAAAGGCTTTGGCATAGTCAATACAGCAGAAATAGATGATTTTCTGGAACTCTCTTGCTTTTTCCGTGATCCAGCGGATGTTGGCAATTTGATCTCTGGTTCCTCTGCCTTTTCAAAAACGAGCTTGAACATCTGGAATTTCACAGTTCACATATTGCTGAAGCCTGGCTTGGAGAATTTTGAGCATTACTTTACTAGCGTGTGAGATGAGTGCAATTGTGCAGTAGTTTGAGCATTCTTTGGCATTGCCTTTCTTTGGGATTGGAATGAAAACTGACCTTTTCCAGTCCTGTGGCCATTGCTGAGTTTTCCAAATTTGCTGGGATATTGAGCGCAACACTTTCACAACATCATCTTTCAGGATTTGAAATAGCTCAACTGGAATTCCATCACCTCCACTAGCTTTGTTTGTAGTGATGCTTTCTAAGGCCCACTTGATTTCACAAGTTAGGATAAGTTATATTAATTTCATATCACTGCTATCACAAATTATCATAGCTTAGTGACTTTAAATGACAGAAATTTATTATCATACATTTTTTTGAATCCAAAAGTCTGAAGTGAGACTTACAGGGCCAAAATCAAAGTAAAGAAAGGGGTTCTTCCTGGAGCCTCCAAGAAAAAATTTACTCCTTGCCTATTTTGACTTCTAGAGGTTACCAATATTTTTGTGTGTTGTGTCCCCATAAATCCAACCTCTGTCTCCACCATCAATCTCCTCTTTGATCTGTGTTCTTCATGTTTCTCTCTTCAAGGATGCTCGTGGTTAAACCATGCGCCCATTCAGAATGCAGGATATATCCATATCGCAAAACCCTTAGTGGAATTGTACCCACAAAATTCCTCCCGCTGTGTGAAGGAATCCATTCACAGCTTCTGGATAACGGCAAAGACATAATGTGAGGATATTATTTAGCTTACAGTTGTCAAACACCCAGATTAAGAAGTCTGGATTTTCTTAAGGGAAACATTTCAATCTGACTAATAGGAATCAGCCTCTAAGTGAAAAGTTTGCCAGGGGATGTACAAATGCCTCCATTGTGTGGGGAAGGGACCGTGATGACTTCAAGAGCACACTGATCACTTACAAAGCCCCAAATTACCTCCAGCTGACAATTCCCATTTGGGAATTTTAGTACAGTGTCATTATATGTTCTGATTTTTCCAAATAAATTTGGAAATACAAATCTTTATACAATATTTGAATATTGATTCCAGGTTTGTGCTTGTATTCTTTGTTTAATGTTAAACCCAAAACAATGCACTTCTGAAAGCTGGATTTGGTCTGTTGGTTATAAGTGCAAGGATTCTGATATTAATAGTGAACCCCAAAAGTTCTTAAGTCAGGAGAAGGTAAGATTTGAACTGTGCATTAGGAAGGTCCTTCAGAGGCACTGCGAGCATAAAGCAAGAAGTAGGAGTCTGTTTACATAATCCATATGCAGGATACTGGGCATCTAAAGTATTCCGGTGATGCGTGAGATGGGGCTTAGGTGACGGAGGGTGGGACATGAAAGGGATTCACATGATAGAATCCATAGGATTTAAGGGACTGACCGAATGGAAGGCAAAATATAAAAAGATGGGTTGAAGATGATGTCAGGGGCTGTAAGCCCAGAAGATGGGCTAATTTGATTCCCCATTTCCATCTCTTTGGGGGGCAGTATGTTTGGGATCTTTTTCAGAAAAAAGTGTTTGTACAATAGAAAAAATATGGGTGGGCAGGAAATCTACACCTTGCCTTGGCCCAGCCACCTTTCACTATGCTAAGGTTTTGGGATAAACAGATGTGTGAAGGCAAGAGAGGACCAAGCTCCTCTTCAGTAGCATCTGGAGCTTCGGCCTCAAATTTCACATAGCAGAACATAGTAAGCCAAGTCAGACCACACAGAGAGCTTTTTGCTCCTTACTGCTAGTTAGCGTTAAATAACTTTGAAACTAAGCCGACCCTAAATCTATTCTGTTTTCATACAATGTGCAGATCCAATTATTGTACTAACCAGAGTGAGTGACTAAAAGGCCACATCTACCAGTGTTTGGCGGGGGGGAGAAGAGTAAAGAAAGCAGAATAAGGGATGCCTGGCACAGTCCAGGATCTTTTATCACTTTAGTGATACAGAAGACACCCTTTAGCCATATACCTTGGAAGAACTGGAACAAGGGAGAAAGAGGTTGAGAAAAGAAGAGTACAGTCCATAAGTGTGCTGTAATACATCAGTGCTAACACCTTGAAAGATTCCTCTCAACCACTGTTGACTCGGTTGTATTCCAGGTACCAGTGGGATTCGGCAAGCCTGTTTGAAGATTCTCCCTCCATAGGGTAGAGAAAGAAGATGGGGAGAAGAGAGAGAGACCAGAGAAGCTGCTTTAAAGTGCACCCCAGTGATAGTATTTCTTATGTGTTCAACACTGGGGAATACAGAGGGATAAGATTCTCTGCTCTCAACAAGAATGCATTGTGCAATGTTCCTGCGAGAATTTTATAACCAACGACCAGTAAAGTGCGAGGGGGAACATTCCACAATGCAGTCTTCTGAGATGGGACCATGCAAATTTCATGTCCGAGTGGGGTCTTAAGGATCTTCTGGAATTCTCCAAGGTTCAGGTGCCTGGCAGCTAGCACATGGCAGGCAAAGAGCAAGGAAAGAAATAAAAATGGAGATTTTCTAGCAGAAGATATATGGTGACTAAAGCCAGAACAGGAAAGGGTATCCCTCACACGTGGATAGTTCAGAAAAATCAGTCTGCGAGACTTTTACAAGTGATAGAATCGGGTACTTCTTTTTGTCTTTTGGACTGAACTTATCTTTAGGTAAGCAGTTCCTCCCCTTGGCAGCTCTAGTCCTGGGGTTGGTATGCAAGATGCCCAGGGATTATAAAAGGAATATTGCACCAGATGGCCAACTTTGGAGAGCCCTGTTCTTCGCGAATGGCTCTGCAAGGCCATCTTCCTCAGAGACAGAAGGGTCACAACCCTTTCTTGAGCCTTTCCTCCTGAGCTGGGCTGCAGGAGCCTCATGTACCCCTGGAGAGTGGATGCGCCCCATCTGTGTGCACCCCAGGGGCTACTCTCTTAAAGACAGTGCCACAGAGTGGGAGGCCAAGAGGGTCTAGGAGCTTCCAGAGATGAACCTTCAGAACCTGCCTTGTTGTTTGAACTTGGTCTTTAGAGTGCAGTCACACAGAGCCAAATGCCCTCCAGCCCCCTCAACCCCCCTCCAGAGAGGCAACAGGATGGTGAAAGACCTGCAAAAAAATTATAAGCAAAGATCCACTTGCATAAGCTCTCCAAGTAAAATTTGTCCCTGAAATGTATGCTATCGCCTTGTTTTATTTTGCTTCTGATCTATTTCAGAAGGGAGCAATTTAAACAAGTGCTGTTCAATGAAGTATTAATAAGAAAAGTGGGGGTATGAACAGCAAGGAGGAAGAAGAGGAGGGCAGGTCAGGAGAGCTAGGGAGAGAAGGAGGGAGGCAGGAAGTGGACGCTAAGGAGAGCAAGGGGCAGCATTTATATGACACTTGGCACCTTATGAAGCGCTTTTACAGACAATCCCTGATCTTTAGGTACTTACAAGGTGGAAAATTTCCACTTGAGAGTCAGGGAAACTAAGGTCCAAGGAAGTTCAGTACTTAGCCAAGATTTCACAGCTAGTAAGTGACAGATCTAGGATTTAAATTCAGGTCATTCTTCCTTAACCTAATATGTGCCTGGCACTCTGTTTTCTCTGAATATGAAAAGGCAAAAACTCCTCGCTCAACAGGAACTCTCAGGCAGCTAGGGGACCAGAGAAGAAAACAGATCATTACTATGTAAAAAGCATTAACACCACAGTGTCTGCTGAATAGTAGGTAGTCAACAAATTTACGGGCGGATTGTGGATGCGCAAAAGATAAATGAAAACACAGGGTTCCATGGAATGCCAGCTAAGGGTGTGGCTTGCTACGGTCCCCTTTTTCCTTTCCCTTCTAGAATTCTAACTCATACCATCTCTCCACACACACCTCCCATCTTCTTCCCTTGTCTCAATGTCTGGTTCTTTTTTAATACCTTATAATGACCTGTTCGTGAACCGTGAACTCCCTGATGTTCATGCTGGTTTCAGAAAAGGCAGAGGAACCAGAGATCAAATTGCCAACATCCCCTGGATAATGGAAAAAGCAAGAGAGTTCCAGAAAAACATCTATTTTTACTTTACTGACTATGCCAAAGCCTTTGACTGTGTGGATCACAATAAACTGTGGAAAATTCTGAAAGAAATGGGAATACCAGGCCACTTAACCTGCCTCTTGAGAAATCTGTATGCAGGTCAGGAAGCAACAGTTAGAACTGGACATGGAACAACAGACTGGTTCCAAATAGGAAAAGGAGTACGTCAAGGCTGTATATTGTCACCCTGCTTATTTAACTTATACGCAGAGTACATCATGAGAAATGCTGGACTGGAAGAAACACAGGCTGGGATCAAGATTGCCGGGAGAAATATCAATAACCTCAGATATACAGATGACAGCACCCTTATGGCAGGAAGTGAAGAGGAGCTAAAAAGCCTCTTGATGAAAGTGAAAGAAGAGAGTGAAAAAGTTGGCTTAAAGCTCAACATTCAGAAAACGAAGATCATGGAATCTGGTCCCATCACTTCATGGGAAATAGGTGGGGAAACAGTGGAAACAGTGTCAGACTTTTTTTTTTTTTTTTTTTTTTTGGTCCAAAATCACTGCAGATGGTGACTGCAGCCATGAAATTAAAAGACGCTTACTCCTTGGAAGAAAAGTTATGACTAACCTAGACAGTATATTCAAAAGCAGAGACATTACTTTGCCGACTAAGGTCCGTCTAGTCAAGGCTATAGTTTTTCCTGTGGTCATGTATGGATGTGAGAGTTGGACTGTGAAGAAAACTGAGTGCTGAAGAATTGATGCTTTTGAACTGTGGTGTTGGAGAAGACTCTTGAGGGTCCCTTGGACTGCAAGGAGATCCAACCAGTCCATTCTGAAGGAGATCAACCCTGGGATTTCTTTGGAAGGAATGATGCTGAAGCTGAAACTCCAGTACTTTAGCCACCTCTTGCGAAGAGTTGACTCATTGGAAAAGACTCTGATGCTGGGAGGGATTGGGGGCAGGAGGAGAAGGGGATGACAGAGGATGAGATGGCTGGATGGCATCACTGACTCGATGGACGTGAGTCTGAGTGAACTCCGGGAGATGGTGATGGACAGGGAGGCCTGGAGTGTTGCGATTTTTGGGGTCGCAAAGAGTCGGACAAGACTGAGCGACTGAACTGAACTGAACTGAACTGAATGTAAAATAACCTGAAAATATATATATATAACTGAATCACTTTGTGGTACACCTGAAACTAACAATAATATTGTAAATCAACTGTGCTTCAGTTAAGGAGAAAAACATAATATGTAACTCATTAGGAGGAAGGACCAACCACATCTAGTCTCCTGCCAGGCTTCAGGGTCCAGATGGGCTCACAGGTGCTAGTGGTGCCAGTACACCCAAGCCCTGCAACACTCAGCTGTTGCTGGTCACCATCAGGATGAGATCCTGGATTGTTCCCTGGCAATGTGGTCACCCAGCTTCACAGCTCTGCCTGAAGGGTCACCAGCTTCCCCAGGGATGAGCATGGAGTTTATCTCGTGCCTTATTATTGTACAGAGTTTAAGGCACAGCCCAGAATCTCAACTCTGTGTCCTCTGTTTCACTTTGGGAAAGTTACTTAAATGTTTTATATTTCCGTTTTATCACCTGTAAAATGCGAACATAATAATATGTATAGATTTACTGCAGGGTTGTTGAGAGGAAGAGATGAGGCAATACATGCAGAGCTCTTAACGCCGCTGCCTACGACACAGGAAGATTTCAGTGAGTGTAGCTATCACGGCTGTTTTTATCCGGTATCATCCTCTCAGTCATTACTGGCAGTGCTGACCCAGTACTGAAACAGTGACCCAGCTCAGGGAGAATTTCTTGCCTTTCCTTGAGATAGCCCTGGGGTCACAATTGCCTCCCCCACTTTCTGTAAGAGAGACTTAATTACCATCACTCTGGTGCCTGATAATTAAACCCTAGCTTTTTTTTCATCGCTGCAGACAGGTCTTGATATTCCAGAGTTCCTGGTGCAGTAGGCCAGCTAGTGAGTGCCTCTAAGGTTTCCTGACAAACCAAATTGGAACAGCCTAATACTCATCTAAAGCCATCTAAGGGGTGACCTTGCTTCCTTCTAACTTTTAAAGTCTCCCTTCTTAGGAAGTTTGTAAATGAGAAAATTTCTCCTTTTTTTCTTTAAAACTTTTTTGTTTTATGTTGGAGTATACTTGATTAACAATGTTATGTTAGCCTCAGGTATACAGCAAAGTGATTTAGTTATATACACACATGTATTTATTCTTTGTCAAATAATTTCCCCATTTAGTTTATTATGTAATATTGAGCAGAGTTCCCTATGATATACAATAGGTAGCATGAAATGGTTATGCTTTTTTTTCTTTATTTTTTTAAAATTTTATTTATTTATTTTAATTGGAGGCTAATTGCTTTACAATATTGTAGTGGTTTTTGCCATACATTGACATGAATCAGCCATGGGTGTACATGTGTCCCCATCCTGAACACCCCTCCCGCCTCCCTCCCCATCCCATCCCTCAGGGTCATCCCAGTATGCATTTTAAATGTAGCAGTGTATACATGCCAATTTCCAAATCTCCAACTATCCCTCCCCTGACCCTCCCCCTGGTAACTATAAATTGGTTCTCTAAGTCTGTGAGTCTCTTTCAATTTTTAAAGAAGTTCATTTGTATCATTTTTTGGTTCTGCATATAAGCGATATGATATTTCTTTCTCTGTTTGACTTCACTTAGTATGACAATCTCTAGGCTCATCCATGTTTCCACAAATGGCATTATTTCATTCTTTTCAATGACTGAGTAGCATTACAGTGTATATATGGACCACACCTTTCATCTTCTTTATCCATTGCTCTGTTGATGGAAATTTAGCTTGCATCCATGTCATAGTTACTGTAAATAATGCTGCAATGAACAAATATTGGAGTGCATGTATCTTTTCAGGGCATATTTTTATCCAGCTGTATGCCCAGGAGTGGTATTTTTTGGTCATAAGGCAGCTCTATTTTTAGTTTTTTAAGGAGGCTCCACACTGTTCTCCATAGTGGCTGTACCAATTTACATTCCCACCAACAGTGTAGGTGGGTTCCCTTCTCTCCACACCCTCTCAAGTTTTATTGTTTGTGTAAATTTTAATGATAGCTATTCTGACTGTTATGAGGTGATTCAGTTCAGTTCAGTCACTCAGTCGTGTCCAACTCTTTGCGACCCCATGGACTGCAGCACAACAGGCTTCCCTGTCCATCACCAACTCCCAGAGCTTGCTCGAACGCATGTCCACCAAGTCAGTGATGCCATCCAACCATCCCATTCTCTGCCCTCCTCTTCTCCTCTTGTCTTCAATCTTTTCCAGCATCAGAGTCTTTTCCAATGAATCAGTTCTTCGTATCAGGTGGCCAAAGTATCGGAGCTTCAGCTTGAGGTAATATCTCATTATAATTTTGATTTACCCTCACAGTCCATTAGAAGAAACTTCCTTTGGAGTTTAATTTCAACTGAAATATTTACTAGTTTATATCATGTTTACAATAAGAGATCTCAACTTTTTTGTAGAAAAAGACAAAATTAATAAATTAATCAATGAAATATACTACAAAAGTGGTTTGAATGACTGGCTTTTTAGTCAGCTATGTGAAGTTGCTCAGTCATATCCGACTCTTTGCGACCCCGTGGACTGTAGCCTACCAGGCTCCTCTGTCCATGGGATTCTCCAGGCAAGAATACTGGAGTGGGTTGCCATTTCCTTCTCCAGGGAATCTTCCCTACCCAGGAATTGAACACAGGTCTCCTGCATTGCAGGTAGACGCTTTAACCTCCGAGCCACCAGGGAAGCCCTTATCTGAGTTTAAATCCCAGTTCCAAAAATAACAAATATTACCTTGGGCAAATAGCCTTTTAATCCTGTTTATTTAGCTATAATACTTATCCACTGGATTGTTTTGAGGACTAAATAGATGGCTTTAGTACAACTCAATAGGAACTAGATATGTAGATATCACAGTTATAAATATAAAATTTTAAAATTGCATTAAAAATCTAAGAGTCATGCCATATCTATAGAAGTTGGAGAAGGGAAAGGCCACCCACTCCAGTATTCTGGCCTGGAGAATTCTATGGACTGTATAGTCCATGGGGTCGCAAAGAGTTGGACACGACTAAGTGACTTTCACATAGCCAGAGAAGAGGTTCAGAGATAAAGATGCCATATTTTTCATTTAAACAGCAGTTAGGACAAGGGCATATAGCTCCTCCTCTCTGTAAGTGAGGCAGAATAATGTGATTCTGGGAGATCCCAAAGACAGAAATAATGTCATATATTAATCCAATTACTACTTTAACTGGGGAGCACCTCTATAGACAATAAATATAGTTTGTGACGCATTGCTACTGTACTAATTGGCTCTCCATCCATCAGTCATGGCTACATATTTTCCTAGTCCCTTGGGCCAGAAATGGACTTAGAGGAAATTTGTTTCCATTTTCTTACACATGTCCTGCTTGGGGAAAATTCACTGGCATATGAGAAGTTGGCCTCCATCACTTCTGGAAATGCACTGGCTTATATATGTAGATTGAGAGTACATTCTTAGAAACACAGACTCTCAGAATATGAAATAAAAACTAATTATTTACAGATAAGCTTTGAAAACAGTTTATTAAAAAATAATCAAAATATTAGGTTGGCCAAAAAGTTTGCTCAGGTTTTCCCATACGATGTTATAGAAAAACCCAAATGAACGTTATGGCCAACCCAGTGTAATAAACTACACATTTTCGAACTTACACTTTGATACATTTTGACATGTGTAAATACTCATGAAACCACTCCTACAGTTTAAACATACTCATTACTAAAGTTTCTTTGTGCCTTGTCTAATTCTTCCCTCCTGCTTCTCCCTCCTATTTCTCCATCTCAGGAAACCATTGATTTACTTTCAGACATTATAATTTAGTAATAGAAGATATTAAGCTTCTATTCTTTTTGTCATTTTTCTTTTATTCAGTGTAATTTTGAGATTCACCCAAGTCAGGTAGCAATGGTTAATTTTCTATTAATGATGAGTGGTATTCCATTGCATGGATATACCACAACTTGTTTATCCAATAACTTGCTGATGGATATTTTCATGCTTTGACTTTTGGACTATCGCAAATAAATCTGTTATGAATGTTCATATATAAATCTTTGATAGATTTGTTCTCCCGTGTCTCTTTGATAAGTACCCTGGTAGAATGTCTGACTCATGTGGTAGGTGGATGTTTGTTTACTTGGAACTGCCAAGCTGTTTACTAAAGTATTTTTACCATTCTAATTTATCACCAGTTCCAATTGATTCACATCATCACGAACATTTGGTAGGATCAGTCTTTTAAATTTTATATTCTAATATGTATAATATTATCACCTTGCAATTTTAATTTACATTTCCCTAATGAATAATAATGTTGAGCATTTATTCCTGTGTTTACTTGCTATCTATATATCTTATTTGGTGAAAGGAATGTTAAAATATTTTGTCCATTTTTTGAATTTGACTTGTTTACTTATTGCTGAGGTTTGAGATTGATTTTCCATGTATTCTGGACACAACTGTTTTACCAAATATATATGATTGTTGATATTTTCCTACATTTTGTCTTCTCTCTTTTATCTCTTAAGAGTCTCCAAAGAGCAGATATTTTTTAATATTAACAAAGCCCAGTTTATAACTTTTTTCTTTTATGAATTGTGCTTTTGATAAGTTAAAAACTGTTTATAAAATGAAGATCGTAAAGTTTTTTCTTCCCTTTTTTGAAATATAATCTAAATCTAATAAATGCACATATTCATTCCTAATCATTTTTATAGCATTTTTATGTATCATCTCTTACGTTTAGACCTATGGTCCATTTTGCCTCAATTTTTATGTGATGTGAGGAAAGGAACAAAGTTTAGGTTTTTACAGATAGTTATACAGTAGTTCCAGGATCATTTGTTGATTAAACTCTCCTCTCTCTGCTTAAATGTCTTTGCACCTTTATGAAAAATCAATTGACAATATGTGTGTGAGTCAATATCTGGATTATCTTCTGACTCATTGATTTATTTGTGCCCATTAATGCCACTACCACACTGCATTCACTGTATTAAATGCTGTTGCTTTGTAACAAATCTTGAAATCAAGTAGTAACTCCTTCAAACTTTTTTTTTTCAAATATGTTTTGGCTATAGTTAATATTATGTATTTCTACACATATTTTATAATTATCTTGTTAACATCTACAAAAGATTCTGCTGAGGTTTTGATTGCAATTGAGTTTCATCTATAGATCAATTTAGCAAGAATTGACTTCCTAACAATTGAGTTATCTGATCCATGAAGATAATGTTGCTCTTCATATATTCTTCTTGTTCAATTTTTGCAGTATTTTATAGTTTTCATTATGTAGGTCTTTTTCAGACTTATTCCTAAGCCTGCTGTATTCTTGATGCTTTTTTAAATGAAATACTTTAAATTTCATTTTTAAGTTTTGTTAATATACAGAAACAAAACTGCCTTTTATATTGATAATGTATTCTTCAACTTTCACTAAGTTCACTTATTAGTTCTAATACTTTTTGGAGATTCCAGCAGATATTCTACAGAGTTGATCAGTATTTTTCAAATAAGACAGTGTAACCGTATGTTCTCAAATCTGGATGCCTTTTATTTATTTTTCTTACCTTTTTGCATAGGCTCAGTTCAGTCACTCAGTCGTGTCCGACTCTTTACGACCCCATGAATCCCAGCACACCAGGCCTCCCTGTCCCTCACCATCTCCCGGAGTTCACTCAGACTCACGTCCATCGAGTCAGTGATGCCAACCAGCCATCTCATCCTCTATCGTCCCCTTCTCCTCCTGCCCCCAATCCCTCCCAGCATCAGAGTCTTTTCCAATGAGTCAACTCTTCGCATGAGGTGTCCAAAGTACTGGAGCTTCAGCTTTAGCATCATTCCTTCCAAAGAAATCTCAGGGCTGATCTCCTTCAGAATGGACTGGTTGGATCTCCTTGCAGTCCAAGGGACTCTCAACAGTCTTCTCCAACACCACAGTTCAAAAGCATCAATTCTTCAGTGCTCAGCCTTCTTCACAGTCCAACTCTCACATCCATACATGACCACAGGAAAAACCAAAGCCTTCACTAGATGGACCTTAGTCAGCAAAGTAATGTCTCTGCTTTTGAATATACTATCTAGGTTGGTCATAACTTTTCTTCCAAGGAGTAAGTGTCTTTTAATTTCATGGCTGCAATCACCATCTGCAGTGATTTTGGAGCCCCCAAAAATAAAGTCTGACACTGTTTCCACTGTTTCCCCATCTATATCCCATGAAGTGATGGGACCGGATGCCATGATCTTCGTTAACTGAACGTTGAGCTTTAAGCCGACTTTTTCGCTCTCCTCTTTCACTTTCACCAAGAGGCATTTTAGCTCCTCTTCACTTTCTGCCATAAGGGTGGTGTCATCTGCATATCTGAGGTTATTGATGTTTCTCCTGGCAATCTTGATTCCAGCTTGTATTTCTTCCAGCCCAGCATTTCTCATGATGTACTCTGCATAGAAGTTAAATAAGCAGGGTGACAATATACAGCCTTGACGTACTCCTTTTCCTATTTGGAACCGGTCTGTTGTTCCATGTCCAGTTCTAGCTTTTGCTTCCTGACCTGTATACAGATTTCTCAAGAGGCAGGTCAGGTGCTCTGGTATTCCCATCTCTTTCAGAATTTTCCACAGTTTATTGTGATCCACACAGTCAAAAGCTTTCGCATAGTCAATAAAGCAGAAAGAGATGTTTTTCTGGAACTCTCTTGCTTTTTCCATGATCCAGCGGATGTTGGCAATTTGATCTCTGGTTCCTCTGCCTTTTCTGAAACCAGCTTGAACATCAGGGAGTTCACAGTTCACGTATTGCTGAAGCCTGGCTTGGAGAATTTTGAGCATTACTTTACTAGCATGTGGGATGAGTGCAAATGTGCGGTAGTTTGAGCATTCCTTGGCATTGCCTTTCTTTGAAATTGGAATAAAAACTGACCTTTTCCAGTCCTGTGGCCACTGCTGAGTTTTCCAAATTTGCTGGCATATTGAGTGCAGCACTTTCACAGCATCATCTTTCAGGATGTGAAACAGCTCAAGTGGAATTCCATCACCTCCACTAGCTTTGTTCATAGTGATGATTTCTAAGGCCCACTTGACTTCACATTCCAGGATGTCTGGCTCTAGATTAGTGATCACATCATCATGATATTCTGGGTTGTGAAGATCTTTTTTGTACAGTTCTTCTGTGTATTCTTGCCACCTCTTCTTAATATCTTCTGCTTCTGTTAGGTCCAGACCATTTCTGTCCTTTATCGAGCCCATCTTTGCATGAAATATTCCCTTGGTATCTCTAATTTTTGAAGAGATCTCTAGTCTTTCCCATTCTGTTGTTTTCCTCTATTTCTTTGCATTGATCACTGAAGAAGGCTTTCTTATCTCTTCTTGCTATTCTTTGGAACTCTGTGTTCAGATGCTTATATCTTTCCTTTTCTCCTTTGCTTTTCACCTCTCTTCTTTTCACAGCTATTTGTAAGGCCTCCCCAGACAGCCATTTTGCTTTTTCGCATTTCTTTTCCATGGGGATGGTCTTGATCCCTGTCTCCTGTACAATGTCATGAACCTCAGTCCCTAGTTCATCAGGCACTCTATCTATCAGATCTAGGCCCTTAAATCTATTTCTCACTTCCACTGTATAATCATAAAGGATTTCATTTAGGTCATACCTGAATGGTCTAGCGGTTTTCCCTACTTTCTTCAATTTAAGTCTGAATTTGGTAATAAGGAGTTCACGATCTGAGCCACAGTCAGCTCCTGGTCTTGTTTTTGTTAGCTGTATAGAGCTTCTCCATCTTTGGCTGCATAGAATATAATCAGTCTGATTTCAGTGTTGACCATCTGGTGATGTCCATGTGTAGAGTCTTCTCTTGTGCTATTGGAAGAGGGTGTTTGCTATGACCAGTGCATTTTCTTGGCAAAACTCTATTAGTCTTTGCCCTGCTTCATTCCACATTCCAAGGCCAAATTTGCCTGTTACTCCAGGTGTTTCTTGACTTTCTACTTTTGCATTCCAGTCCCCTATAATGAAAAAGACATCTTTTTTGGGTGTTAGTTCTAAAAGATCTTGTAGGTCTTCATAAAACCGTTCAACTTCAGCTTCTTCGGCATTACTGGTTGGGGCATATACTTGGATAACTGTGATATTGAATGGTTTGCCTTGGAGATGAACAGAGAACATTCTGTTGTTTTTGAGATTGTATCCAAGTACTGCATCTCAGACTCTTTTGTTGACCATGATGGCTACTCCATTTCTTCTGAGGGATTCCTGCCTGCAGTAGTAGATAAAATGGTCATCTGAGTTAAATTCACCCATTCCAGTCCATTTTAGTTCTCTGATTCCTAGAATGTCGATGTTTACTCTTTCCATCTCTTGTTTGGCCACTTCCAATTTACCTTGATTCATGGACCTGACATT
This sequence comes from Ovis aries, assembly GCF_016772045.2. Lineage (NCBI taxonomy): Eukaryota > Metazoa > Chordata > Mammalia > Artiodactyla > Bovidae > Ovis > Ovis aries. The sequence continues at coordinate 13,813,871 of NC_056074.1, forward strand.
CCAGATTCCTATGCAATATTGCTCTTTACAGCATTGGATCTTGCTTCTATCACCAGTCACATCCTCAACTGGGTATTGTTTTTGCTTTGGCTCCTTCCCTGCATTTTTCTGGAGTTATTTTTCCACTGATCTCCAGTAGCATATTGGGCACCTAATGACCTGGGGAGTTCCTCTTTTGATATCCTATCATTTTGCCTTTTCACACTGTTCAAGGGGTTCTCAAGGCAAGAATACTGAAGTGGCTTGCCACTCCCTTCTCCAGCAGACCACATTCTGTCAGACCTCTCCACCATGACCCGCCCATCTTGGGTTGCCCCGCGGGCATGGCTTGGTTTCATTGAGTTAGACAAGGCTGTGGTCCTAGTGTGATTAGATTGACTAGTTTTCTGTGAGTATGGTTTCTGTGTGTCTGCCCTCTGATGCCCTCTTGCAACACCTACCATCATAGGCTAGAATCTCTATTACAATGTTGAAAGGAAGTGGTGGGAGTAAACACCTGTGCCTTGTTCCTGGTCATAGTGGGGGAGGGCATTTAGTCTTTGCGATTAAGTACGACGGTAACTTAGGTTTTATTTTGATGTCCTTTGTCTGAGAAAGTTCTGTGACTCCACACAGTCTGTTCCACTTTATCCCTCTCTAAGTAGTTCTACCTGCTAAAGCATATTTATTTCCTTTCGATGGCACCGAATTCGTAAAGTATACAGGACATTACCTAGAATATATAGAAATTTGCTGTGGCTCCATCGTAGGGAAATGAGTGGAGGCAGAATAATGTTGACACTGTATCCTAGAGTTACAAAATCCCGGTTCCAAAGGAGATTAAAACTTTTGTTCTTTTCTGCCTCCTCATATTTTGATCACATCCTCAACATCTCTCTGAAACTCATCCTCACTAGCCTGACCCCTCGAAAATATACACAATCACTGACAGGTTCTGGTATTTTACTTACTAGATCCATTCTTTTCCCACATGTCTTACTCCAGCTGCTTCGGCTTCCTTACTCCAGCTGCCTTCATCTCCTACCTGGATTGTGCAACAGGAACCTTCCTGGTCTCCCTACTTTTTGCCTTTTTCACTTCAACCTTCCATTCTCCAAAATCAATAACTTTTAAGAAAAGGAAACTTGATCTTGTCACACCCCTGCTTAAAGCTTTTCTACTGGCTTCTCCTTATAATAAAGCCCAGCAACTTCACCATTGTTGTGAACACACTACCCAGTCAGATTTCAGCCTCAGTGTAATTACTGCTTTTCCCAGTACTGTCTACCCTGAGAACCAGAGATCAAATTGCTAACATCCATAGGATCACAGAAAAAGCAAGAGAATTTCAGAAAAACATCTATTTCTGCTTTATTGACTACACCAAAGTCATTTGTGTGGATCACAACAAACTGTAGAAGATTCTTAAAGAGATGGGAATACCAGACCACCTGACCCACCTCTTGAGAAACCTGTATGCAGGTCAGGAAGCGACAGTTAGAACTGGTCATGGAACAACAGGCTGGTTCCAAATAGGGAAAGGAGTACGTCAAGGCTGTATATGGTCACCCTGATTATTTAACTTATATGCAGAGTACATCATCCGAAATGCCAGGCTGGATGAAGCCCAAGTTGAAATCAAGGTTGCTGGGAGAAATATCAATAACCTCAGATATGCATATGATACCACCCTTATGGCAGAAAGAAAAGAGGAACTATAGAGCCTCTTGATGAAAGTGAAAGATGAGAGTGAAAAAGTTGGCTTAAAGCTCAACATTCAGAAAACAAAGATCATTTCATCCAGTCCCATCACATCAAGGCAAATAGATAGGGAAACAGTGACACACTTTATTTTCTTGGACTGCAAAATCACTGCTGATGATGACTGCAGCCATGAACTTACAAGACACTTGCTCCTTGGAAGAAAAGCTATGACAACCTAGACAGCATATTAAAAAGCAGAGATGCTGACAAAGGTCCATCTAGTCAAGGCTATGGCTTTTCCTGTGGTCATGTATGGATGTGAGAGTTGGACTGTGAAGAAAGCTGAGCACCAAAGAATTGATGCTTTTGAACTGCGGTGTTGGAGAAGACTCTTGAGAGTCCCTTGGACTGCAAGGAGATCCAACCAGTCCATCCTAAAGGAAATCAGTCCTGAATAGTCATTGGAAAGACTGATGCTGAAGCTGAAGCTCCAATACTTTGGCCACCCGATGTGAAGAACTGACTCATTGGAAAAGACCTGATGCTGAGAAAGATTGAAAGCAGAAGAGAAGGGAATGGCAGAGAATAACATGGTTGGATGGCATCACTGACTCAATGGACATGAGTCTGCACAAGGCCTGGGAGTTAGCAACGGACAGGGAAGCCTGTCGTGCTGCAGTCCATGGGGTCACAAAGAGTCGGACACGACTAAACGACTGAACTGACCGACGGACTTATCTTGATGCATGTTTCTCTCAGTAGCACACCCATCCTGGTAACTGCTTTGTACAGTGGAGAGGGCTGTGGGCCCTGGAGTCAAGCTACTTAGGTCCAGAGCTTTGGTCCACCAAGCCATGCGATGCGGATACCTTTCTTAACCTTTTCATCAGTAACCTCATCTATTTAAAAAGGGTAAAAAATAGTGTGTAACACACAACACTATGATAATTTAATAAGATTTTTCACATAAAGCCTAAGCGCCTGGCATATAGTCAGAACACTTTTTATTTAAGTCGTTATGATATTTATTCTTTTAGTGTTCACCTCAAATGGACTCCAGGAAAAGGTATGAGAATTAAATGAGGCCACGTATTGCAAATATCTGACTCATTGGGAAACACCCTGATGCTGGGAAAGATTGAGGGCATGAGGAGAAGGGGGCAACAGAGGATGAGGTGGTTGGATGGCATCGCTGACTCAATGGACATAAGTTTAAGCAAACTCAGGGAAATGGTGAAGAACAGGGAAGCCTGGCGTGCTGCAAGTTGATTGGGTTGCAAAGAGCTGGACACATCTTAGCAACTGACCAGCAGGGTAGACAAAGTTCCTAGTGTTCTGGAATGGGGTTGGCCCTCTGTAAAGGGCATTTTCTCTCTTTCCGTCTTCCCAGTCTGCACTCATCTCTACCACGGGGCCTTATTTTTCCCTCAAAAGTAAACAGTTCTGTTCCGCACCACACACCCACTTCTTTCAAAAGCACAGATCAAGGATCACTGGTTTGAGAAAGTAGTAATTTCATCCAAGCTTGTCATTGTGAATTTTATTAAGTTGGCACATTTAATTCTAAAGTCGAAACTCTGTTTAGTTTTTTTTTTTTTTCCCTCTATCCCTCCCTTTCTTTTCTAGGCAATTTCAGCTCTTAAAGGCTTAATTAGAGCAATTAAAAAAATACCAATTTTGCCTTTTCCTTCTTTTTAATAACAAGTAAAAGTTGAAAGCCAGCTGTGAGTGAATGCTACTTGAAAGCTGCTACCAATCTGAAGTTTCATTTTTTGCTGCTTCGAGGCACATTTGAAAATTGGTGCTGACATGTGCAAATGAGTTTATGATGAAGGGAAAAGTATATAGATACCTCACAAGGTGCTCTGAAGACTACTGTGGGAGTTAAGATGACTTATGTGGGAGTTTCTACTTGATATCATGAGGGCGAGTAGAAATCCACTTCTTCTTGGAAGAACGATGACACTTCTTTGGTGAGAACTCTAGATCTCACCCATAGTTTGGAGTCCTCCCCATTCTCATTTAACAGCTCTCTGGCCAGTATAGGCCTCCATAACTTTCACACAGTTGGCGTCTTCCTCGCTGGTAATCTTTAGCAGAGTACTAGTGTGAACTTGAAATTTTGTGAATTTAGATAATGTCCTGACTTAGATCTGCAAATTGTTTTCTTCCTTAAAGTTAAAATAAAAACAAATAAAAGGTTAAAACTTTACAACAGAAACAAACTCATAGACGTAGCAAACAGTTTTGTGGTTGTCAAAGGGGAGAGGAAAGAGGGGGACAAATGACAGGTGTAAGATGAACAGATAACAAACTACAGTGTGAAAATAGACGAGCAACAGGATGTATTACAAAGCACAGGAAATTATAACCATTGTCTTGTAATAACTTATAATGGAGTATAATCTGCAAAAATACTGAAACACAATGCCGTTTACTTGAAAATAATATCATACTGAAAATAAACTCTACATCAGTAAAAAAAAAAAAAAAAAAAAGAAAATTAAAACTTTTCAAACTTTGGCTTCAAATCTCTCTGGTGAAGAAGTATCACCAGCAATTGGAATCATAAGACATATGCATTTTTAGAGACATTCGAAAGAAATGGAATGTAGCCAAGGAAGGGTTACAAAGATGGAGATGAAATTGAAAACTGAGCCCGATAGGGGGAAAGGAGGAACTGGGGTGTGAAAATGTAGAAACAAGAAGAATGGAGAGGGGCGCTTCAAACGGACGTTGAAGGAAAGTGTGAATGACTGAGTAGTGAAGGCCTCGGGGCGTTCTCTCTAGCAGAGCCTGGTGCATGCATGCTTGCTCAGTCTGTCTGACTCTTTTGCGACCCCATGGACTATATAGCCCGCCAGGCTCCTCTGTTCATGGGATGACCCAGTGAGGAGTACTGGCGTAGGTCACCATTACCCTCTCCTCTGGGCCCGCTCCTAAGTCGAAGCACCTCTCCAGCTTTCCTGGTCATGTCTGCAGCAGGGATTCCATCCGCCATCATCCCATTCCATAGCCACCCCCCATATTCCCCCCACCTCTTTAGTCTCCCAAGCCCTAAACCCCCATACAGTGTGACAGTGGGGTAGTTAGGAGCAACAGCTTCTATGTCTCTTGGTTCAAGATCACACTCCACCCATTCCTCAAAGGGACTTTGGACAGTTCGTCGATTTGCTCATTTATTTAACGTGTTTGGTCATACGTCCATTCAGGTAACAACTGTGCCAGTCACTTACTCTCTCTTAAGCTCACGTTCATCTAGGAATAGTGATAGTGCCAGTCTCCCCTATTGGCACGGGGGCTAGAAAGAATCCATAGGAAGAGCCAAGCATCATGATCGGTACATGAGAGGTGTCCTGAAATGGCAGCTATTATTTTTGTTATTAGTATCATCGTCATGATTTCTTCTGTTTCTTAAGAGGAGCATATACGTCCCATGTGTCTTATAGGCTTTAGACATGATCCTGAGAGGGTAACAGACTGGAAGGCCAGAAGACCCCAAGTGGCGGGAGGAAATAGACCGCAAGTGGCAGATTTATTTTTTATTTTTCCCCTCCTCTGTTGACGCAACTGGTTCTGCCTAAGACTAACCTTTTTTCTTTTCTCAAACCTTGGGCTGATAATGGCTCAACAAACCAGTATTCATGTCAAATCTTTTATGGCCAGGGATGACATACCTTGTGCCATCCTATCCCAAAAATGCATATCGTGGGAGAGGAGCCTGGTAAAACTCCCTCAGCCTTGAAGTATCTCTCATATCTGATTAATAGCTTTCTAACAGACATGAAACACCTAGCTAAAAACTAGCAACGGGGCACTCTTTCTGTCCGCCCGCTTATGATGTCTATGTCAGAAACTTTCCTAGCTCTATTACACTTTAATAAAACTTTGCTACACAAAAAGCTCCAAGTAGCCAAGCCTTGTCTCTGACCCCGGATTGAAATCCTCTTCTCCAGGAGTCACGAATCCCGGCATAACACATAGCTCGCAGCAGCAACCTTTTAATCCTTCCTAAGAACAGACGAGATACAATAATTAAGTGAATTATGCAGCCAGATGAGCAATAATGTGAAGAGGGGGAAAAAGATTTGGTGGCGAGGTGAGGAAATTGAGTGAACAGGGAGGCAGAGGCAGGTACCCAGGCAGTTAAGGATGTACTACAAGTAGAGCTCTTCATTTGATGGTGCTCTTAAGATGTCGCTGTATTGTGTTTATTTTTGGTATGAGGGAGATTTTTACCATTTCTGTAAGAGATACATAACAAAGAGGGCTGCAGATTTCTTGCTGGATTTACTGACTTGTATGCTTTTGATGGTCTGATGATTTTTCCGGTAACTTTCCTTTCCTTGTCTGAAGCATTGTGATGTGACATCAGATGTCAGGACATTCCCCCTACCTAGTGCCACACCCATCTCTCTCTATTGCCACATGTGTCTTTCCATGACACCCAGCCCCCTCACATCACAGGTCTGCCTGGTTTTATATTAACATGTATTTTCATAGTTCCTCCATAGTCTGAAACTAAAAGTTCGAGAGCAAAGTCATCAACCTGTTCACCATTTCATCACTGTCTGAAGTTTCCGTGGTTGCCGTATTAAGCTGCAGAGAAGCAAATAGGCTGGAATTGGATAGGACAATACAGAAAAAAACAAAACAGGAAGGATGAGACGGGATAAGGCAGAGGAGGGTGGGGCAGAATGAAACCGAATAAACCTCAGGGCTGGAAGACATCTATAAAGTACAGCATGTTGACGTAGAAAAGTAAAGTTGGCATTAAAAAACTGTGTAAAACTTTTAGGTGGATTGCTTATTGGATAAGAAGTGGTCAAAATTCTAACTGAAAATAACCATATGGAAAAAAGGAGTTTTGGTTTGTTTGTTGTGTTTTTGTTTTTTTGTTTTTTTTTGCATCCATAGATTTGAGGGGGTGGGGGGTGGGGGGTTAAAAGCATTTGTGTGAGCCTATATAAATATCTAGGAAAGATATTGTGGCTATCTTCCCACATTCCAAAAGAGAATGTAGATTTTATAATGGACCAGTTCCTTCCCAATATTAACCTTTAGCTGTGCTTTCATTTTATTAGAACATAATAAACTCAACTGAAAATGTTTTAATATGCCTACATTACTTAACAGCCTGGGAATAATTCTAATTATTACTGAGTTTATCATTGTGACTATGGTGCACTCTTTCTTTGAATTCCTGGAGACTATTTAAGATGCAAATAATGCTAGCTTTATAAATAATTGTTGGAATGGAAGATTCATAATTAATTTGACCCCTTCCTACCTAACACACACATACACAGACACATACACACACATCATAAAACAATATAATTTCTTGGAAATGCAAAATGGTTTATGAACATAGAATGAATACTATTATACTTAGCAAAATCAGTATTGGCAATTGTGCAAAGCATGCTGGGTAATCACACAACCTGCCCTCCCAGAGGCAGCTGGGCAGATGAATGCTCCGTACCCACTGAAGGATCTCATTGAGAAAAAGGTGTGCAAGAAAGATTGATCAGAAGAGAGTGACAGAGTTAGGAAGAGGAGAGGGAAGACATAGACTGGGCAGCAGTCTAAGCAGTAGGTGGTAGGTGAGGTCAGGTGGCTAACAGCAGCTCTTAAGCAGATCTCCAGGTGGTGAGTGAGATCCCTGTTTCTAATCAGGATAGGATCTAGCAGGTCCTGGGAGGGAGTTACAAGGACCTAGGAAATAGGTAAGTTGAGTCTCAGGGTAGAAGCTGTTCTAGGAGAAGAGGAAGCATTAAAGAGGAGAGGTAAAATCCTGTGCTGCCCTAGCCATAGCCCAAGTCTTAGTCAGCCCTGAGATCTGATGGGGCCACGGTCCTGGCTCATGAGCTGCGTACAGGGCAGAACTTGCTTGTATGTAGGCCTATGAGAGGAGAAGGAAATGGCACCCACTCCAGTATTCCTGCCTGGAGAATCCCAGGGACAGAGGAGCCTGGTGGGCTGCCGTCTATGGGGTCACAGAGTCAGACACGACTGAAGCGACTTAGCAGCAGCAGCTGCAGGCCTGTCAGAATAGAGGGATGTGAGAGAGGCCTAGAGAAGTCAAGGGCTGATATGAACTTAAAACCCTTATATCTCGTCATTCAGCAATTCTCAAATATATTTGATCAGAATGACCACACCTAGTCCCTTGGTCTTTAAAATGTCCCTCTCAGATGATACTGAACAACCAAGTTTGCAGTCCCTGCCCGAGGCGAAAACCCAACCTTGTTCCCTATTACCTAGTACGTAGAAGGGGGCAACAAGCTTGTTTCCACTTCTGCCAGTGAATCCTCTAGCTATTTTCCTTTCAGAAAATATTCCAAGAGGAAAATAATCTGAGCTGCATAAAGTTTGTTGAACAGCATTCTTTTTTTTTCATTTGAGGTATAGTTAATTTACAATGTTGTGTTTTAAGTATACAGCAAAGTGATTGCTTTATATATATATATATATATATATGTATGTATTTGTGTGTATGTGAGTGTGTGTGTATATATAAATATATCCTTTTTCAGATTATTTTTCATTATAGGTTACTATCAGATATTGAGAAGTGTTACCTGTTATACAGTAGTTTCTTTTTTACCTCTTTTATACATTTTATAGTAGCATGTATGAGCATCATTCTTAAATGCATCAAAGGCACATAGAATCAGAATTCCTAGAGGTGGGGCTCAGAAATTTGAATGCTAAAACTTCCCATGTGATTGCTACTGAAAACCACAGTCCAGAGTATGAACTTCTTGGATATGAAAGGAACTTCCCTAAAGCCTCTAGCACATGTAGATGCAAGTGTCTATTTAATCAATTTTATGTATTATATTTTACCTTGTTTATAATTATTCTTTATTTACATCCTATATTTGAGAACTTACATAAAAGAGCTCAGGAGAGAGTTGGGACCCAACATGCACATTATGTCTACAATGTATCTGAGATTGAACTGAGTGATTTACATAAATTCTCACCATTAAACCTTCATGGACATATCCAAGACAGTGCCTGACACGTAGAGGGCTTTCTTAGAGAGTAAAATCCTTCTATATAACCATAGCACTTCCTCTAGCATGGTCAGTTTTAATTCAATGAATAATCAATAACCAATAAGCACCTACTGCCATGTCTAGACATCACACTAGATGTTGGAGATAAGATACTACATCATGAAATAATGAGCCATAGTCCACTAGCAAGATGGACGTAAACCAATTGTTGAACAGTTAATCAACTAAAGTTATGACAGTGCTGCAAAGGGAAAGCACACAAGCTCTCAAGAACACAGGCTAGGTGTACTAACCAAGTCCAGAGATGGTCAGGGAAGGTTTCCGTTAGGAAATGACATTAAACCAATGCCATTGTTTATTATCATTAGGATAGGAAAAGCCATGTTCTGGCAGCATTTAAGAGAAGACACCAAGAAGAATATTCATTTACATTTGATTTCAACATTTTCCCACCCGGAAAGGGGCCAAATAGTGGTTCTTTTAACCTACCTCTTGTATCTCAAAGGTGTTTCTACAGAGCGTTTTCCTGATCCATTCACCCCAATTCCTGGTTACCCCTGTGACTGTAATAAAGCAGCCTTCCATCTTGCTCACTTGCCTCCCCAGCTTCTCTGGGGTCTTGTTCCAACCCACCTTCACATTCCCAACAGCAATCCTCTGTTTGGACTCATTCACTATTTCCTTCAAGTCCTTCCCTCCCTCAGGTCATTCTAAGTCCATGCCTCAATTTCTCCGATTCTCACTTCTGCTCAGAAAATGTTTAATTCCATTCTGTTCAGTGCAGCTAATATTTGTGAACCCCTCCTCTATGCCAGGTTAGGTATACCAGGATAAATAGTGGCTGACCTCAAATATTTCCAAGTTTAAGAGAGGAGAGATGTATATAAACCAGTAAACTGTAACATAGTATGAAAGTTTTAAATATAAGCAATGATGATGGTGATAACTAGGATGACAGTCTAAAGGCACTAGATACTTAGTTGACAGCAGATTTTTATTGAACACCTCCTATGGGAATGATTAATTTTGTTGTATAAAACAAAACAAAACAAAAGCTTTATACCCTTGTGCAGTTTGGAAGGAGAAACGAGTGAAAAACAATAAACAAAACAAATAAGCAAATTCATAATTTTAATCCATGTTAAGATCAATGAACAAAACCAAAAAAGAGAAGTAGTTGAGAGTAAAGGTGAAAGGATACCTATTTCAGTAGAGAAGTTTCTCCTAAAAATTACATATCCTAGGTAAAAATTATTTGTCTGCAACTTCCTAGCTTTGTGATCTTAAACAAGTTACAACTTAAACAACTTAGACTCAGTTTCCTCAAAGTAGCTAAAATAATAACACATGGATTTAGTGTAAGATCAAATGACATATGATTATAAAAGGATTAGAGAATTTCTGGCCTGTATAGTAAGCACTTGATAAAGCTTGTCATTGTTAATTTTTATATAATTACATCATCTCTTAATCTTTCTGAACTTCCAGTGTCTCTTCCCTAAAGTGAATCAGCAACAAAGTCAGAGGACTGTGCTTAGAGGAATATGCTTAGGCATGATATCCGCTATTACAAGTTCGCATGATTATGAAGGCATTCATATGACTATCATTATCATTCTTGATATTATTTAAACTCAAAGTTGTCTTACCCATAGGAATAAAACTGTGAATGAGATACATTACAAATGTGTATTTCTTTTTTAGGAATAGATTGACCTAAGACTGTGGTAATCAACACAGTGGTTGCTAGCCACATGCATCAGATAGTAGCAATGGGGAAGGTATGGAATACATCCATCATCAGAGAATCTTGTATTAGACAAAAAGAATATAAAAATTCCAGACAACAAAGAGACAAGTTGATAAGAGGAATTCCAATTCAGGTATCAGGGGTCAGATAGGTCTTTCTTTGGGAGCCATTTAGATCATTCCTTTGAAATATATAGTATTAAGAGGCTGTCACATTTGAGCGACACCTTCAGCCTTCCAACCACTTTCACATCCATTACTTCATTTGAAGATTCTACCCCTTCATTACTATCCCTAAAGCAGGCAGAAAGGACATTATTGCCTCTACTTTACACAGGAGTAGTACTCTCAGCTGCCACCATTAATTGAATGTTCACCTATGGTTGCATATTGATTAAGCTAAGTGCTTTAGTGTTTTTAATGGTATCATGAAGCTCAGAGAGGTGAGGTGACTTATCTATAGACATTCAGGAAATCAGGGACATGTTTCCAAGGCTACCCCAGTGCTTTCCACCACCCCTCTCTGCTACCTCTTGCACAAGTTGAGTTCCAGTTCTCTATTATTGCAGAGCAAAGTTCTTCCAGTCACTAAGTTGTCAGAGCTGGACGTGCAGTAGGAGCTCATCAATCAGGGGGCACGTCTAATCGATCATCCTTCCCTTCGAACTTACAAACGGTTGACCCTCCCTGGTGCTGCAACAATGCAGTGTGAAGATGAACTTTAATTCACATTCAGCCTCAGTGTTCTTACCAACAGCTGCAAGAACAGCTGTGCGCCTCTTGGTGCTACCCTCTGCCCCATTTCCCCAGCTAATTGCTTCCGACTAGTGGAGCAGCGATGCTATGGTAGGCCTGGTCCTCTTCAACAGCCTCTCTCCAGCTGTTATTATTCCAGGCCCTTCTTGTTTGAGGATTCAGATTTCTTCTGTTTGGATGATTAATTCTAGAATCTAATTGTTGGCTATTTCAAAACCCACTTAACACACAAGTCACTGCTTTGTATTAACCCAAAGCCCTCCTAAGCCTTAAAAATAGTAACAAGTACTCAAAATATGTTTATTGAAGGCCTGTGATGTGCCTAGCTCTATACTGACCTTGAATTTTTAGGCTCTGTGGGAGGCTTAGCCCCCATGGAGGACCGCATTTCCTAGGGCTAAATACTTGTAAGTTATAAAAATCAAGCTGTTAAATATGTTCTATCCTCTGCCAGTAACAAATCTAACTTAACAACCCAGATGGCCAGGTTCTACTTTAGAATCCTTGGGCTTCTCATAGTTCCATGTAGACCCAGCACCCAGCTCACTCTGTCTCGTATCTTCCATGTTGCAAGGGGACACAGTTCACAAGTATATGGACACCTTCACCCACATGTCCAAGTCACACCTCACGGGAAGAGACTCCCACGACCACTCCTCCAACTCCAGGAGCATCCACCAGCAGGGCCTGTCTCCCACTCTAGGAAGGATGGACGTGGGAAAGAGACCTGTCCCAGGTAGGGGTCATGTGAGCAGGGAAACGTGGGTCTATGCAGTGCCCAATGCACATCAGGTATAAGCAAGGCAGCAATCAATAATAGCTATTGTTCCTGCCATCAGATATGAAATGAATTGCATAAAGTTTATTTTAAAAACTGCAGAAACCAAAGCATGTATAACAAAGAGCAAATAAATAATATATTTTGTGGCTCTGGCATTACTACAATGCCTTCTCACTAAGGACCTAGGAAATCCTCACCCAGGAGTAACCAAGTCATTAGCCCCTTTTCTCTCTTTTGTTATCCTGATCCATTATTATAGTTGATCCTGCTCTCTGGTCCGGGCCTGTGAACATCTCTTCCCTACCTCTGTAGACTGGGCACATTCTGGCATTCAGGTTTTACAACCGGTCACAGCTAAAGCTCTTTCCTATTTACAATTGCCCACATTTTTCGCTTTGAATACAGAGCTTTTCTCAATTGTGCTAATAGAGCTCCAGCTAATACAGTTCCCCGTAGCATGAGATCTAGACTGGAGTGCGAGAAGTCAAGTTCTGCTCAGTGCTCACTGCCACCTCAGGCTTTTTCTGTTTCTTCATAATGTGTCATGAAAGTAAGTTGTCTACATTTATATATACAGTTATACCTACATGTGGAAGGGAGGGTAAGGGTGTGTCAAGATTATTTTTCTCTAACCTTTTAACCATGTACATATACATATATATTTTTTCTAATTCAGTCTCACCGTAACATTTTTTTCCTATGGTAAATGTTCCAGTCTTAGAGAACTTTGGTTTTGAAAAACAGAAATACATTCAGGTCTTATTTTAGAAGTCTATTTGGTTTTTGTTATTATTTTTAATTTCTTTGGAGTATAGTTGCTTTACACCTATATTGCTAGTTTCTGCTGCACAGCAAAGTGAATTATCTATAAGTATACGTATATCTCCTCTCTTTTTTAGATTTCCTTCCCAGGTCACCAAGTAGAGTTCTCAGTGCTGTACAGTAGGTTCTCATTAGTTATTTATTTTATACATAGTCGTATATACATGTCAATCCCAATCCCCAGTTCATCACACCCTCCTTCTCCCTTGTTCAAACATTTGCTCTCTGTGTCTGTGTCACTGTTTGCGCTTTGCAAGTAGGTTCATCTGCACCATTTTCCAGATTCCACATATACCCATTATTTGTTTTTAATAGGCAGGAATTTCCTGCAGTCTAGATATAGATAATCTCTCCTGTCCTTTCCTTCATTCCTTCATTCTCCTCCTCTGATAAGACTCAATGTCTGGTCCCTAGAATGCAGGCCTTCATGAGGCTTTGGCCTGGTCCCCTGATGAAGTTCCAGCTGGGGCCCCACCTTTACTGTTTCAGTGCCAAACACTTTCCAGCTCCAAGTTCTTGAAAGAGGCTCTGACTGGTCCAGTTCACAGGTTTGTGTCCAGTTATTAATATGATATGATCAGCTCGGGTCATGCCAGCTCTTCAAGTCTGAATATGTGGTTTTAGAGAAAGGACTTGACCTTGTAGAACAAAGCCACCTTCCTTAAATGTGAAGCAAAAATAATAATTCTTAGCTATAGTGAGGTAATGGAGTTAATAATGCTATTAATTTATTCATTTTTTATCCAAAGAAAGGCTATTCAATGTCCATTTTTCTTAGCTTGTATTTAAATTGTTTTTTCCTCAAATTTTATAATACTTTTTAGAAAAATTAAAGTATTAAACCACAATATTCCAAGAAAAGTACAATTATGAATGAGTTTATAATTGTAAATTAGCTGAGAAAAGGAAAAGGAAACTTTTTTTAAAAGCTTATTTTAACAATTTCAAGCTCTTTTTTGTGTAGTAAATAAAATACATATGAACTATGAAATCATAAGATTTCCCTGTCATCAATTCTTGGTGTATCCCAAGACCTTGAATATCAGGGGAAAGAAGACCAATGTTTTCCTAAAACCTAATATGTTCTCAGTCCCAGTCCATAAATGCTATACCTGCCATCAGCTTTAATCCTCAGAGCAGGTGGGGAAGGAAGGTAGAGAGTTAGAACCTCTATGAAAGATGATGAAACCTTTGCTTCTAAATGTTAAGCTTTCTCTGCAAGGTCACATCCCTTGTGAATGGCCAGGCAAGAACTGGGATCTAACTCTGTCTGCCATGAAAAACTGGGCCCAATATCTTATAGTATTGCTACTTAGAAGTTTCTAGGAAATCCCCATCTTCCTTTATGAAAGGATTATTTTATAGCATCAGTTAAGTTATGGAGGTATAGCAATGATAAAAACTCTCTGAATAAAAAAGTTAGATTTTTCTTTCATAAATGCTAGATTTTACCTTATCATTGCCTGCTTTAAAGTTAATTTGGTCTAATCGAACAAAAAGGAGAGAGTACCCTAGAATATGGAGAGGTGACCAAAATAATAGGACCTAACGTGGGCTGAAATGGCCACTGCACCCACACCTGGAAATGAGACACTGAAACATGCTTCTTCTTTTACTCCTCCGTGGAAAAAAAAAAAAACAAACTAAACATTAAATGTACAGCTTTTAATGGAGGACCTTCTCTGTGCCAAATGCTGTGCCCACCATGAAGCGAGCATTGAACCTGTGGTCTTGCATCCAAACATTTGCTCAAATAATAAGAACTAGTTTTTGATCTCTCTCTTTTGCTGATAAAACTCTGTGATTCACAGAATTTATTAACATTCTATATAAGTCTTAGGAGGATAAGAAAGAGAAGTTCAGTGCAGGATAAATAGGCCAGCTCTGCAATATTAAAAAATGATCTCCAGATTTATTTGTGTTGTGGAAAAATGGTGGTAAAGGAACAGTAAATGCTACTTATTGAGCATTCTTTGCTTGTATGTTCTTCTCCCACATGGCAGAGTCATGCCCACACAGCCCTGGAAGGATCTGAGAGTGTTAATTACTATTTTGAAGTCTCTGGGTGGGGATTCTGAAATGAGGGAGGGGAGGAGCAGGGTGACAATGTGATTACCTGATTTACTGCAGACTCCAGTCCTGGAGACAGGTTCCCAGGCTGTACTTAAAACTGTCATTCTTTTCCCTCAGATCATTTTGTTGTTGTTGTTGTTGTTGTTCTAAATACCCAGAGGTGGGCTGTCCCTGTTGGCTCAGTGATAAAGAATCCACCACCAATGCGGGAGACACGGGTTCCATGCTGGATCCAGAAAGATCCCACATGCTGCAGAGCAGCTAAGCCCGTGTACCACAGCTATTAAGCCTGTGCTCTGGGGCCCAGGGGCTGCAGCTGCGGAAGCCTGCGTGCCCGAGAGCCTGTGCTCTGCGGCAAGAGAAGCCACTGCAATGAGAAACCCACACACCACAGCTAGAGAGCAGCCCCTGCTTGCCGTACCTAGAGAAAAGCACAAGAGGCAACAGAGACCCAGCACAGCCAAAAATAAATATATAGGTATATATATATAAATAAAAAAATATAACCACAGGCAATGTTGATATCTTCACCACAGTCATCGTAGTACATGTGTTATCTGAAACACGTAAAGCTAAACCACTATAATTTTCTGCTTTTCATGCTAAGGCTCTAAGGAGAAAAGGTGGAGAACTAAATGCACAGGTGAATCCCAGAGTTCCTGCTGGGCATCATTCTTCAAACATAGTCAATGCCTGAAGACTTGAGTGCAGGAAGTGGCCGGAGTGACTGCCGATTATCTGCTGTGTGACTTTGGACAAGCCTTGCACCCTCTCTGAGCATCTGCTTTTTCATCTGTAAAGCTATGGACCTGTCCGGCTATAGGAATGGGGAGAATGTGGACAGAGATGGGACTCAAAAGATTTAACAGGTCATGAGATATGAGTACTGAGTAATCAGAAGGGATTGGGACCTTAGCTCTAGAGCAGAGTCCTAAGGCAGCTACTGTGCAGTGTGTTAATACCCTGGGTGCTGAATCAAACAGAGGTCATGGGGGACTCTTCTGGTGGCCTAGTGGTTAAGAATTCATCTGTCAGCACAGGGAACACGGATTTTATCCCTAGCGTGGGAAGATGCCACACGCCACGGGGCAGCTCAGCCCATGCACCACAAATACTGAGCCAGCACTCTAGAGTCCTAGAGCTTCCTCTACTGAAACCCTCTCGCTGAGAGCCTGTGCTTTGCAGCACGAGAAACCAACGCAGTGAGGAGCCTGTGTGCCGCAACTAGAGGGTAGCCCCCACTTGCCACAGCTAGTGAAAGCCTGCACGCAGCAATGAAGACCCAACACAGCCACATATGAATGAATTAGCACTTAAAAAAAAAGGAGTAGTCAGTATCCTAAAGAAGAAGTAGGGGGCCAGGAGAAGGGGTAGCAATCAGCTCTCTTGGAGCGGCAGTATTTACCAGTCTCAGTAGAATTATTTGAGTATATTAACAAGCAATACTGCTATTTCTTACACACCAGCTAAATAGCCTGGGGTCTGAAGGTTAAATAAGCTCATCTGCGTAAAGTGTTTAGCATTTGGCCTCTGCTCAGAGAAGCAGGTACTCAACAGATAACAGCTTGCCTCCTTCCTCTCCCTTCCTTTCACTTTCCATCTCCCAGCCCCCACCCTCCCTATGCTATATAACATCATTCCTCAGACCCTGGGAGGAGGCTCTGTGTTCACAATGGATTTTCGTAGACAAGGAAAATTTCAGGCCAATTCTCAAAATGTCTGAGTCAAAATTCTTTTCCATGCCTTTGCAAATACAGTTCCACACAGGCTTTGGAATGGGCCGTGTGGTTGAGATTTTCTGAGACCAGAATTCCCAGCACGTGAGGTGGCTCAGACAGGGGAGGGAGCCAAGATCCTCCACAGTTTGTAGATGGTGATAAAACTTTGGGCAAGCTGATTCTCCTCACTAAGCTGCAGCCTCTCGCCTGAGCTGGCTGAAGTTAGTGGTTTCAACCTTGGCGGTACCTAGAACCGCTTGGAAGATTTGAAATACACTGTCTGTGTGACACTCACAGAGAATCTGATTGAAGTGATTGAGGATGAAGCCTGAACTTTGGAATTTCTAAATGGCCCCAGGGTGATTCTAATATGTAGCAAAAACTGAGAATCACTGGACAAGATGAACTTTAAGTTCCAATCCTGCTCATATAGCCCCTGACCCTGTGTGTCCTGAAAGCCCATCAGAAAACTACATTCATGTAGGGTTTTCTTAATGATCAGACAATAAAATCTTGAGAGCTGATGAATAAAACAGCTTTAGTGTTTATATTGATACCTTCTGCTGTGTTATCAGCAGAACTTATTTATATTTGTGTTTAGGATTCTGGTTGCTTTGTTTTATTTCACTGACATTTTGTTAAAGCAGACAAACTCACACTGAAAAAAAAAAAAAAAAGGTAATTTAGAGTGACTCAAACATCCCTGAGGAATGACTAAGAAAGAGGGAAGTTAAGTTACTATGTGTAGTTAGCCTGACAAAATTGTCTTTTCTGTCATTAACACCTGCTATTGCTGATTGCAGGGCTGTGGAAGGCTTTTTGAACGGAATAAACAGAAATCCATGTGTCTGGTGAATAGTTATAGAGGGAAATGGGGAGATATTGAGACTATAAGGTAAGCTGGTCTCTGATGGTATGAAGCTCAGCATGAGTTAGTTCCTCAACTGACATGCATGAGCTGCAACCATCAGCGTGGAGAAAGACAAGGAGCAGATTCAGGAGCAACTCTGCATCAGCTGTCTGAAACCAGAAGCCGAGCTCAGTGCCCGGACCGTATCTAGCCGACCCTTCGATGTTACAATTAACACATCAGAAGATATGACATGGCAGCCACAAGAAACAGGAAGAATCTCAACAGAGGAGATTTATGCCTGTGGTGGATTCATGTTGATGTATGGCAACACCAATACAATATTGTAAAGTAATTAACCTCCAATTAAAATAGATAAATTTATATTTTAAAAAAAAAAAAAGAAAGGCTTGGAAAGGAACCTCATTGAATTCTGTCCTTTTGAAGACAAGGAAGTTGTGCCTGAGAAGTGGAAGTGACTTCTACACAGTTATCAGGCACAGCCTGAACTCAAATCAAGGCCAACTGGTGCCCAGCCCAGGGCTCTCTCCTAATATCACAACAAACTAAATTGAGCCAGAATTTCAATCAGCTGCAAGAAAACTCCTCCCACAGTGACTTAAACAAGTCAGAGATTTGCCTTCTGACTGTAACCAGATCAAGGTGTCTGGGGCTGGTTTAATGTCCGGTAATGCTCTCAAGGCAGAGAAGACAATGGCAACCCACTTCAGTGTTCTTGCCTGGAGAATCCCAAGGATGGCGGAGCCTGGTGGGCTGCCCATCTATGGGGTCGCACAGAGTCAGATACAACTGAAGTGACTTAGCAGCAGCACCAGCAGCAGCAGCAATGCTATCAGGGACCTGGCCTCTTCTTTTCTGCTCTGCCATCCTCTGTATGGGACCTGGACCCAACTACCTGAGTTCAAATCCTGCCATTATCCCTTAACTATGGAGACTTAGACAACATTTCATTTTTCTACACCTCGCGTTTCATATCGTTAAATACAATGGTTGTATGTGTGTTGTTGCTAAGTCATATCCAGCTCTTTGTGACCCCATGCACTGCAGCAAGCCAGTCTTCCCTGTCCTTCACTAGCTCCCGAAGTTTGCTCAAATTTGTGTCCATGTTCATTGAGTTGGTGATGCCATCTAACCATCTAACCATACAATGGTTAGGAGATTTAAATGACTTTATCTGTGAAAAGCGATTTGAAATATCTAATTTAAATGTGTCAGCTCTTACCGTTATGGTTGTGGTTTCTGGTGTTACGAGGTAGCTGCAGTACCACCAGACATCACACATGCACTCCAAACAGATGGAAGGGAGAAGTGTTATTTTTGTTAACCTTTTTATTCAGCCCTTGAGCCCAGAACATGATGAATGGTGTGGATTTGAAATAATGGTGTTCCAGATGAAGGACAAGAATAGATATGATTCATTGATAGTGAGAAAAAACGACTTATCCCGAATTTCACCTGAACCATCTCCTCATACCAGCTGTCTTTCTGTGGCCTACTGAAGAGAAATCTTATGATCAGAGGGTCAGCGTGGACCAGCCCTAAGCACTGGTATGATGAGAATTTATTATCATGCCTTTTTGTGAGACCCATTAAATAAGGGCTTGTTCTCTATCCTATAAAGGCATAAGAAATGGCCTTATCTTCACTGAAAAGAGTGAGCAAAAGCTTCTCATTTTCTGACACAGTCAAAATGATGAGTGAGCGATGTTACATGATGTATATAAATATATCAACAAGTCTGAATAATTTCACGTGTGCATGTCTTACTTTTGTGAGCATAAACTAGCAGTGTTTATCTATTTCTTTACACTGTGTCTCTTGTACTAAAACATGTGTATGCATAAAAACATGTAATCCTATAGTCAAATAATTTTCGAGCATTATTAAATCAAATTCTTCATCCTTAACTAGCAGAATTTCATTGGTGGTGGTTTAGTTGCTAAGTTACATCTGATTCTTGCCAGTCCTTGAACAGTAGCCTGCCAGGTTCCTCTGTCCACAGGATTTCCCAGGCATTTCCTTCTCCCAGGGATCTTCCTAACCCAGGGATCGAACCCATATTTCCTGCATTGCAGATGGATTCTTTTACCACTGAGCCACCAGAGTTCCCATCAAAATTCCACTACTCAGCCATAAACTGTGTTACTTCCCTGGGGTATAATGATTTCCCCGTCACTAGATGAATTCAAGCAGTGTCTGGAAAACCACTCGATGGAGTTATGGTAGGTAGAAGCACAAGTTTCAGGGACTGAACAGTGGTGAAGAACAGGGGAAGAACTGGATTAAATAAACCTGTAAAAGGATTTAAAATTTTGAGACTGTGTAAGCATGTGAAACTCTCTATCATTTGGATATAAATTTCTAGAATTTTCAGTGGGTTGTTTTACAGTTTTCAATTTTCTGCTGAAATTCTTACTATTTTTTTCATTTCCTTGAATGGATTAGCACAGCTATGTTAAATGTTTCTGGTTTACAACTCCACTGTCTTCATTCCCCACAAGCTTGTTTCTTTTATGACATCTACTGATTTTCGGTCCTGTCTCTTGTCTCTTCTTATGCCTTGTTGTTATTTTTTACTGAATTCTTGTCATTTTACATAAAACAGCATTGTGTATTTAAGCTTAGGATAATGTATATTCCTCCATAAAATATGTGCATTGGCTTTGGGCAGATTTAGTGTCAACAACTATCCTGGATCTGTCCAGATTGAGATTAAGATGTTTTGAAGCTAGAATTCATTCTCTTGGAGGGAAAACGTGTTTCTACTTCCACCATTACTGCCAGGTATAGGCCTTTAACTTCTCAACAGGAAATAAAACTGTTTGTCAGAATCATAGTTCATAGCTTGGGGAACCGAAACTTCATTTTTTTTACCTTTAGTTCCAAGGATCTGTTGAATCTGTATATACAGCTTCTAAGCTTCTTAGATGCCTGATCCAGAAACAGCAGATAGTTCTAGTAGAAAAGCTACCCTACACGCACGGCTCATTTCTCCAAATTTCTTTTTTTTTCATGAATCTTAGACCTATAATTCTTGAGTGACTTTGTCACTCTCCACTTCTTTCAAACTATCTTGTTCATTTTGGTTTAGCTTTTCTAATTCTTCGTAACAGGATGGTTATCATTATCTACCTCAGCTAACTAGCTAGCTGTAGACTGTACTGGAACTCACTCCCCTTCCCTTAGCAAAATGCCTCTATGTTGTATAAGCATGTGCTGCTTAATTTAGCCAGTTCCTTGCTGATAGACATTAAGGTTGTTCATAATCCGTAGCAAATATTGGTCATGCAAGTGTGTGAATATACCCATAAGAAAAATTCTGAAAATATAATTGTTGCATATTATGAAATTGTCTTTTTAAAAAGTGTCCAAATTTATATTTCCACCACGAGCGTATGAGAATGTATTCTTCCCCATAGGTTTACCACCACTCTAGTTGTTATTGATCAGTTGTCGAGTCGTGTCCGACTGTTTGCAATCCCATGGACTGCAGCGTGCCGGACTTCCCTGTCCCTCACCAGCTCCAGGACTTTCCCCAAGTTCACCACTAGGCTTTATCAAACTTACACATTTTGTAATCAACTTTGAATTGTACTTCCAGATTCCATTCTGTTCCCCTCCAGTCCAATCTTTATGTTATGGACACATACATTATAAATCATAAAATCTGATCATTTTACTTTCATCTTTAGAAATGTTTCACCTTCCCACAGACAAAGGATACCATTAGCCATATTCAGGTTTTTCTAAATATACCATGCCTTCCTATACCTCGGCATCTGTGCAGATTATTCTCCTCCTCTCTGGAATTCCCTTTCATCTTTTACATACATAGGAAAAGATTAACACCAGCATCTGGCTCTCAGGTTGTATCTTAATTCTTTTGAGAAACTTTCTCCTACAAGCTTTACCACTCTCCCATGCAACCTGGAAACACAGGATACAAAGTCAATTATTTCTTTCTCTATGTCACTATTATTCCTTATCAATTCCTCTCTTGTAGCACTTAGACTCAGAGGAGGCAATGGCACCCCACTCCAGCACTCTTGCCTGGAAAATCCCATGGACGGAGGAGCCTGGTGGGCTGCAGTCCATGGTGTCGCTAAGAGTCGGACACGACTGAGCGACTTCACTTTCACTTTTCACTTTCATGCATTGGAGAAGCAAATGGCAACCCACTCCAGTGTTCTTGCCTGGAGAATCCCAGGGACAGGGGAGCCTGGTGGGCTGCCATCTCTGGGCTCGCACAGAGTCGGACCGACTGAAGCGACTTAGCGGCAGCAGCAGCAGCACTTAGACTACTGCGCATTCTAAACTCGTAAATCCATCTTCCTGGGCACTGAATCATGAGTTTGTTTGGGGAAGGAACTATATCTTAATCGCATTCCCTACTCTTATGCCCAGCTGAATACCTGGCACAGAGATAGAGCTCAAAAAATATTTTTTCGAAGAATAAATTCAGTACGTTATCCCTCAAAATGCTCCCGTTGCAAGTGTTTTCAAAACAATCTTCAAGTCCCCAGGACTGGGAATTCTTTAGGAAAGTTCTGTTCGGTCTTCGAGATTTAATACTCAAATTTTAGACTAAGCATTCTAAAACTCCAGGGGGAAGCAATAGAAGTTTGCATTATTAGATGGAATTTACAGTTTGGGCAACAGTTTTCCCTTCAATACCTAAAACCACTTGTGTTCTTCAGTATGTGACTTCAATGAACATGAGAAGTTACTGGGAACTTAGACCCCTACTGCTGCTCCTGCTGCTAAGTCGCTTCAGTCGTATCCAACTCTGTGCGACCCCATAGACAGCAGCCCACCAGGCTCCCCCATCCCTGGGATTCTCCAGGCAAGAACATTGGAGTGGGTTGCCATTTCCTTCTCTAATGCAGGAAAGTGAAAGTGAAGTCGCTCAGTCATGTCCGACTCTTCACGACCCCATGGACTGCAGCCTACCAGGCTCCTCCCATTTGTGCTTCCAGGCAAGAGTGCTGGAGTGGGGTGCCATCGCCTTCTCCGTTAGACTCCTGAGATCTTAAAAAGTGTGCATTTTGGTAGCTCTAATTAGACACCTCCCATCAAAACAGCAAATGATTTGCTCCAAGTTTGAGCCCTGGTATGGACCCTTTCCTGTGCTTACTCTTCGTACTAAAGTAAAGTTGCTCAGTCGTGTCCGACTGTTTGCGACCCCATGGACCGTAGCCTACCAGGCTCCTCTGTCCATGGGATTTTCCAGGCAAGAGTACTGGAGTGGGTTGCCATTTCCTTGTCCAGGGTATCTTCCCGACCCAGGGATTGAACCTGGGTCTACAGCATTGCAGATAGACGCTGTCGCTCTCAAAAACGACACTCACTTTTAGGCAGAATTTTGGCAGACACAATTCTTACCCTGCTAACAGAAAATTGAGGAGAAGAAAAGTAGAAATGATTCATTTGTTTTGGGAAAATAAAGCTGTGTGCTTACCGAGAAATATTTTATCAGCCGAAGGAGATAATAGTTGCAGCCTATTTCAGGGCTGTGCAGCATAGGACCCGGGAGACTGCAATGACACCCGCTCTGATTGTAATCTGTGACTCTTCTCCTCTAAGGGGCTGTGACTTGCTATACTGCAGTGACTCATCCATGTGGAACCTAGTGTGATTAGCTTCTGTTCCCGACTAGATGCTCCCATCTAAAGAGCAAAGACAGCATCCATCTCCTCCGATGGCTAGAAACATAGTGTTGCCTATGGTAGATACGGTTTTAGTGTTATTCATTTGAATTCAGTGCAGCTTTCAGAATCAGAGGAGCCCAGAATGGCAGAAATTTTAAGACCTTAACAATTTTTGAGTTTTCTCTGCAACATCCCCACCAAGTGGTCATCCCACCTTTATGGGAGCATCTCCCATGATGGACAGCGTCCTACCCTCCCCCATGTAATTTAAGAATTCTTTCCTTATATCAGTTAAAAAGAAACATGCTTCTTTGTTTTTTTTTTACATAGGGACCCTAGGAGGGAATGCAATCTTCTTAGGGGGTTCTATCCTCATTTTATTCATTTTTCTTTATACAAATGCTCCAAATACTTCAGTTCTCTCTTGCTTGTCCTGAATCATTCATTCTGCCCAGAATGCCCATGCGCTTGGTTGCTCAGTCATGTCCGACTCTTTGCTACCCAGGGACTGTAGCCCACCAGGATCATCTGTCCATGGGGATTCTCCAGGCAAGACTACTGGAGTGGATTGCCACGCCATCCCCCAGTGGATCTTCCCAATCCAGAGATCAAACCTAGGTCTCCCACATTGCAGGCAGACTCTCTACCATCTGAACCATCAGGGAAGCCCCAGAATGTCCATGCTTTTTCAAATTTCCTTCTAAGAGTGTGGTTTTGAGTCTTCACCATTGGTCATTCATTATCTGCATTATCCCAGCTGTTATAAAAGACCCATTGGATGGATTCCTTGATGGATGTGTAAGAACTGGAAAACAGAAGAGGAGAGAAGCTGATTCTTCCATTCCTGCTTCCTAAATTAGTCTTTAATTTAGGACTCCACATATGCAGAGAATCCCACGACTCTTGTAACTGCCTCTCCACTGGGATGGCCTTTCCCTTCCGCCTTATTATGACCTTGCAGAGACTGCTTAGACCTTCATTGTCCTAGGAGGCTTTCTGTGTGGGTTTCTATGAACTCTTGAATAATACAAAGGAACTGGGTGACCATGAAGTGAAAACCTTTAACAAGCAGGGTTATAAGAAATTTGGTGTTTTGGTGTCAATTGGGTCCAAGTTCAAATACTGACTTTGATTCTTGCCTATTCTGTGTCCTCAGAAAAATGACTTTGTCTCCCTGAGCAGTGAATTTCTTATCAGCAAAATGGAGGTAATCCTAATTATCATGATGGCCTATTATAAATTAGTGATAATATAGTAAGGGACTTAATTCTTAAAATAGCAGATGCTTAGTAAATTAGAACTATAAGTATTTAAAGAATGTTCTTTGCCTTGTAGTTTAGTTCTAATTCTGGACTTCTTACAAGGTGTAAGATCTTAGAAGAGCCATTTGACTTTCTTATTCTCATTTCTAAAGTTGCATAACAATTTGACCTATCCTCTAAAGTTGATTTGTTTAATTAATTGAGATAAGATAGCTCTCACAGTGTATTAAACATGATAGATGTTCCAGAAGTGAAAATTCAGGAGACTCTGTTTAATTTAGTCTCGAATTCCCACCATGATGCCAGGCACACAGGAACTATTATTTTCTATGATACCCTCTCCAATACCCAGCTCAAAGTATTATTAACCATCTCTCTTTTTCTGTCAGACAAAACAAATGACCAGGATACAGGGTGCAAGTCCAGGGTGAAGGGGGTCTGTGGAGGTAGAAGTGGGCAGACATATGGAAAATCCCCTCTCCAATACCAGGTCCTGCCCTCAAGGACTTCCCAGTCCCATCGATGGCGAAAGCTCAGCTTCTCTGTACACTGGTGCAGAATCTTGGGGACAGTTTTGGGTGAAGTAGAAAAGGATACAAATAGCTGAAGAAAGAAGAAAAATGAAAGGAAAGAGAGAAAGGGAAACATACATCCAACTGAATGCAGAGTTCCAGAGAATAGCAAGGAGAGAGGAGAAGTCATTCTTAAATGAACAATGCAAAGAACAAGAGGAAAACAATAGAATGAAAAAGAGTAAAGGCCTTACCAATAAAATTAGAGATATAAAGGGACTACTTCATGCAAGGACGGGCAGGATAAAGGACAGAAACAGTAAGGACCTAATAGAAGCAGAAGAGATTAAGAAGAGGTGGCAAGAATGCACAGAACTTTACAAAAAAGGTCTTAATGACCTAGATAACCACGATGGTGTGGTCACTCACCTAGGGCCAGACATCATGCACTGTGAAATCAGTGGGCTGTAGGAAGCATTGCTATCGACAAAGCAAGTGGAGGTGATGGAATTCCAGCTGCGCTGTTTAAAATCCTGAAAGATGATGCTATTAAAGTGCTGAACTCAGTATGTCAGCAAATTTGGAAAACTCAGCAATGTCCACAGGGCTGGGAAAAGTCAGTTTTCATTCCAGTCCCAAAGAAGGGCAATGCCAAAGAATGTTGAAACTACCACTCAATTGCACTCATTTCACATGCTAGCAAGATAATGCTCAAAATCCTTCAAGCCAGGGTTCAGTAGTACATGAACCAAGGACTTCCAGATGTGCAAGATGAGTTTCAAAGAGACAGAGGTACCAGAGATCAAATTGCCAACATCTGTTGGATTACGGACAAAGCAAGGGAGTATCTACTTCTGTTTCACTGACCACACTGAAATCTTTGACTTTATGGATCACAACAAACTGCGGAAAATTCTTAAAGAGATGGGAGTATCAGACCACAGTCTCAGGTCTCTTGAGAAACCTGTATGAGAGTCAAGAAGCAACAGACAAGTAGGACATGGAACATTGGACTGGTTTAAAATTGGGAATGGAATACATCAAGCCTGTATATTGTCAGCCTGCTTATTCAACTTCTGTGCAGAGTACATCATGTGAATGGGGTCTGGATGAATCACAAGCTGGAATCAAGATTTCTGGGAGAAATATCAACAATCTTAGATATGCAGATGATACTACTCTAATGGCAGAAAAGTAAAGAGGAACTAAAGAGCCTCTTGATGAGAGTGAAAGAGAAGAGTGAAAAAGCTGGCTTGAAACCCAACATTCAAACTGCTAAGATCATGGCATCTGGTCCCATCACTTCATGGCTAATAGAAGGGGGAAAAAAATGGAAACAGTGACAGATTTTATTTTCTTGGGCTCCAAAATCGCTATGGACAGTAACTATAGCCATGAAATTAAAAGATGTTTCCTCCTTGGAAGGAAAGCTATGATAAACCTAGACAATGTATTAAAAAGCAGAGGCATCACTTTGCTGACAAAGGTCTGTGTAGCCGCACAGTCAAAGCTATGGTTTTCCCAGTAGTCATGTATGGGTGTGAAAGTTGGACCATAAAAAAAAAAAGCTGAGCACTGAAGAGCTGATGCTTTTGGACTGTGGTGCTGGAGAAGACTCTTGAGAGTCCCTTGGACTGCAAGGAGATTAAACAAGTCAATCCCAAAGGAAATCAACCCTGAATATTCATTGGAAGGACAAATGCTGAAGCTGAAGTTCCAATATTTTGGCCCCTGGATGCGAAGAGCTGATTTATTGAAAAAGACCCTGATGCTAGAAAAGACTGAAGACAAAAGTAGAAGGGGGCAGAGGATGAGATGATTACATAGCATCACCGACTCAGTGAAAGTGAATCTAAGCAAACTTCAAGAGATAGTGAAGTATGGGGAGCCTGGCGTGCTGCAGTGCATGGGGTCACAGAGTGGGACACAGCTTAGCAACTGAACAACAGCAACAACTGCTTGCTGTGGGCAACTTACCATTGTTAATCATTAATTTCTCCTACCTGGAGGGGGTTTCAACATCTGCAAAACAGCTCAAAGATATTATTTTATGTATCTGTTGATGGGGAACGAGGACCTTGCCCCAAGTCGCCAGTGTTGTTTCTCAATGGTTTGTTTCTCCTTTGTCTCACATCTGCTCCCTTCTCTAATTAGCAACTGTTTATATCTTCCCCCTTGGAACTCAGAGAAGGTCATGGACACAGAAAGGCTTTGTGCCCAGGAGTCCCACCAGGCCCTTCTTGGTATCACAGTGGGGGAGACAAGATGTCAACATGTAATTGTATTACAGTATTCGATAAGGATATGTGTTGGAAATAGTGACACAAGAACTTAGTCAACTCATGGGAGGGAAGCCCGGGAAAGGCGGGGGTGATCAAAAAAAACATAACACAGGGCCTTAAAAAATGAATAGGTATTGGCTAAGGCAATGGCACCCCACTCCAGTACTTTTGCCTGGAAAATCCCGTGGATGGAGGAGCCTGGTAGGCTGCAGTCCATGGGGTTGCAAAGAGTCAGACACGACTAAGTGACTTCTTTCACTTTTCACTATCATGCATTGGAGAAGGAAATGGCAACCCACTCCAGTGTTCTTGCCTGGAGAATCCCAGGGATGGGGGAGCCTGGTTGGCTGTGGTCGCACAGGGTCAGACACGACTGAAGTGACTTAGCAGCAGCAGCAGCAAGCAGATCAAACAAGGAAAAGCATTCTTTAAAAATAAGAGAATTTTGAAAAGGCATCAAGTTGAAGGAAACAATATTGTTCATTCTGGGGAGAATAGTTTCATAAGATTAAATGTAGGAGAACATCAGGTAATAGATGCTTAGGGGGCCGGATGTGAAGGGACTCATTCTCTGTTATAGAATTTGGGTTTTATCCTATAAACAATGGGCTGCCCTGGAAGGTCTTTGGTCAAGAGCGAATTCACTGGATTAGAATTTTAGAAATCCTTTGCTAGTGACTTTGTGGAGGACGGAGCGAAGCAGGGGCAAAATTAATGACCAGAGGACTTTAATTAGGACTGTTACTTTGCCTCCTTCTTTCTCTTACTATATCTGAGTCATCTGTGCAGAAATTCAGAGTGTCAAGCATTTGGCAGTAAAACTCCGAAAGTCATCAAAATGCCTGGAGAGAGAATTGTTGCATTTTGTTTCTTTGGTTTTTTCATTGCTACTTTGGCAGACCCCAGAAATCAGTGAACAGCACCCTCGTCCATTTTCTCCTCCACCTCTTCTACAACACTTGCTCTTTTCCCTGTAAAGACTGCTGGAGATTCCTGGTAATTAGCCTTGGCTTCATTGTTAAAATCCCCCCACCAGATTGTGTGCTGTCTCTTTCAACCCAGCTTCTGTGTCTGTGTTCATGGAAGTCTCCCCGCCTCGTTTCCCTGGAATAAAGCGTGGGAGTGTGAGAGTTGTTTCCATGGCCACAAACTTCCAAAGCCAAGAATGGCTTCTTCCAGGACATTTCTGGAAAAAGTGGGAATCTACATAAGGCATACAAGTCATGTTTGAGTTCCAAACTTTATGAGCAGGAGCATTGCAGTTGGGCCTGTACAGCAAGCCTTGAACAAGGCCCAGAGTTAGTATATCTGTCTTGCGTGGTGAAGATACTGCCTTACATCAGGACCTTTCTGTTGGGATTTGTAGTTTAGCAAAAGTTGTCTCCAGTAGTCTCCTAGGACAGAGGTTTTCTGTGTAGTCAGGTTATAGGAAAGATAAGTTCAGTCAGCCGACCTGTTGGTGCCTCCCATGTACTAGAATTAGGAAGGTAAATAAGACCAATGCATTACCCTATAACCCCACCGTAACCTTAATGACTACCATACATTGACGGTTTACCATTTGCCACTTACTCTAGAAGGTGCTTTTTAAGTTTTCCCTCTTCAGTTCTCAGAAAAGCTCTAGGAAAGAGATCTAATCATTACCTTAATTGCATAGAAGGAAGCTAGGGTATAGAGAAGTTCAGTAACTTGACCAGGTTCACGCAGTTTCTGAGTGTCAGAGCTGGGAATCTACATAAATCTGTAGGAATCAAACCTCTGGGCTATTTTCATTGGATTTCCTGACTTCAGATGCAGACAATAAATAAAGACCGTAAGTAGAGATTGTAAATAGAGTGTAAATAGAGAATATACAAGTCCAAGTGATAAATGGTCAATCCCGAAATGCCAGGAAGTCATAGAAGAAGGAGCCTGGAGTATCAGAGAGAGCTTTGCTGAGCAGAAGGTATTTAAGAATTTTACCAGGTAATTGAGTCTGTAAAATGAGAAAAAGGGGTGAGCATTTTGAGAAAAGTTGTGGGAAGAGCTGACGCTGTAAAAGAACAAGGCCTTCTGCATGGCGGACGTTGCCTTGGGTGACAATGGAAGGCCCTGTGAATGTTCAGGCTGGCAGGAATGAATACTGTTTGGAAGAAAGTGAGCTCTAAGTCTGGACACATGCACACACATATGATCATTTTCTTTTTTACATGAATGTTCATGAAAACTTTATTTGAAATAGTCCCAAACTGTAAGTGGCTTGGGGCCAGATTTTGAAAGATTCTTCACAAGATGACAATGAATTTATATTTTATCCGGCAGCCAAAATTTCTCCTTTGGGTTGGTTGTAGAACTATCTGATAGATCTTTTTAAAAATATCAAGCCACAACCCAGGACATACTAACTTATTTGGAGAGTAATTATCAAAATCAGTAATAATCAGAATCACCTGAAGAGCTATGTTAATAAAAATGAAAAAACAAAGACCCTACCATCACGTGTTCCAGACATTTCTAATACCCTCTAACATTTGAAAACTACTTGTCTAGGGTAAGAAATAAGAATCTCTGTTTCTAAAAGTTCTCCAGGTAGTATTTACATGCTTCCAGATTGGGTTATTTACAGACATAAACCACACACATACACACACAAAAAATGGAAACCTAACTGTTCTTATAGTTAAGAGTAAAAATTATAATGATGTCATTAGAATACTAACATCTTATTAAGGGTAAAAACAATATTAAAGTTTGGCATCAGAGAAAGACTCCCAGAAGATCAATGTACCACTGCAGACTTCTCTCTTTATTTATATAATGGAGATAATAATAGGACCTATCCCATGCAGTTTTTTTTTCAGATTTTACTTTATTTTACTTTATTCATTTGTTTTAATTAAAGCATACTTGATCTACAGTGTTGTGTTAATTTCAGGTGTATAGCAAAGTGCCTCAGTTTGCTGTACACACACACACACACACACACACGTATATTCTTTTTCAGATCCTTTTTCATTATAGGTTATTAGGAGATATAGAATAGAGTTCCCTTTGCTATACAGCAGTCCCTTATTGTTAAAGTATTTTATATACAGTGGTATGTATATGTTAACCAAGATTCCTAATTTATTCCTCTGTCTTCTCTTCTTTCCCCTTTGGGAACCATAAGTTTGTTTTCTAAGTTGTGAGTCTGTTTTGCAAGTAAGTCCATTTATATTATATTTTTGATTCCACATATAAGTGATACATTTGTCTTTGTCTGACTGACTTCACTTAGTATGATAATCCATGCAATTCTTGTAAGGTTCAAAACAGTGACATACCCCAGATAGTTACAGGTACACTAAAAAATAGTTTACATTTTAAAGATGTTTACAGATGGACTCACGTAGAATGTGTTTTTTTCTATCTGGTTTCTGTCTCTCAGTCTGGTTGTTCTGAGATTTATTCTTATCTGTACATTATCAGCCATCATTGCTTTTTGGTGGGAATGGTATTCCATTGTACAGATTTGTGCCAGGGTTTGTTTCCCCATTCCCTTATTGGTGGGCATTTGGGTTGCTGCCATTTGGGGGCTATTTCAAATAGAGTTTCCATGCACATTCCTGTTAAAAAGAAAGTGGCCATGTGTGTAAGTATGTGAGTGTATATGTGTTTGCCCGCCTGCCTGTGTGCATAGCTGAGTGTATGCACACAGAGCAATTAAAACCTCCTCCTTCTCACATTCCGCACCCACAAGCACTAGCCGTTTCTATCAGAATTGTCCCCACCTACATTGAGAATGGGCCTGAACATTATTTTATTACATCTTCCTGATCAGTTTTAGGGTGAAAAAAAGAATGAAGGAGCCCCCACCCTATCTCTAAACTGAGCAAGTCCAACCTTGAATCTCCTGAAGGTCATCATCACCTTCCCTCTGTCTTAGCTTCAGAAGCATCCTGATCCAGCTTACTATTTTTCAAGATCAAATCCATACCGCTTAGCCTACTCAAGGCCTTCTGGGAGCTGACTTCACCTGTCTCATGTTCTGCCACACTCGCCTAAACATGCAGCCACCCCGCTCTTCCTGATTTGCTTTTTCTTGAACCAGCCTTGCGTAGAATGCCCTTCCTATCTCATCTGCCAGGTGAATGTTTGCTTGGTCTCCCAGCGTCTCCTTCTGCATATTCTTACTGACCCCTTAGTGTTTAGACACCCATTCTTCTCTACTCTTCTGCTGTACTGCTGATTATGCTGCACTGGGATCGACTGTAATATACCCATCTCTCCCCCGATCTTTCTCTCTTTGTATTCCCAGAGGCTTTTACAAACCACAGAACATAGTTGGTATGCAAATGCAAGCTCATGGTCAAATTTCCAGTGAGTTTCTAAAACCTCAACTCCATTGCAAAGGTGTTGCAACCATGTTTAAATTTTGGAAAGCATCGGAGATTAAATAAAACTAATTGATGCCAACCTGAGCTGATCCCAGCTTTCTGATCTGAAATGGATCCCTTTTCCCTTTTCTGTTGTTGCTGTTTAGTCACTAAGTCATGTCCAACACTTTGCGACCCCATGAAATGGAAGCCTACATGCCAGGCTTCCCTGTCTTCCACTATCTCCCAGAGTTTGCTCAGACTCACGTCCATTGAGTCAGTGATGTCAGCCAACCATCTCATCCTCTGTTGCCCTCTTTCTCTCCTGCCTTCAATCTTTCCCAGAATCAGAGTCTTTTCCAATGTGTCGGCTCTTCCCCTCTCTAGATGATGCTTTAGTTTCACTGGGAGGATTTTAAGATTTAAGTGGGAGTCTCCCAGGTTAGGAAAAGGCTAATCTATATTTTAGGTGAAACAATATTGCACCCAAATTACATTTCTTCCCTCTTGGAGTACTCTTTGTCCTAGCTGGGGTTTAGTTACTCAAGTCAGCTTTGAAAAAGCATGTATATTTGCATGAAAAATACTTTCAAATCTTTGGCATCCAATTAGAAGATCATTGAGGTCTTCCCAAATAATTTTGGCAAAGAAAATTTAGGCATTTAGTTAACGAGTATTGGATTATTACAAACCCAGTTTTCTTCTAAGCTCTAAAGCAATGGAGTGACAAAACCGGTCCACATTTTCAAGAAACTTCCATTTTGGTTGAGATAGGCAATGCATTTATAGGTAAATGAAAAACACTATAATATTAGATTCTGAGACATGCTGTGATGGAAGCAATACTATAGGGTAATGGGAGAAGCTAACTGGTTAACTAGAGGACAGAGGAAAGGCTTGTCTGAAGAGATGACATTTGAAACCTTTATAATGAGTATTCAGTTATGCCAAGATCTTGGAGGAAAATACTCCAAGCAGAAGATATAATGTTAAAGGTGTTGAAATAGGAATGAAGTTGGCATGCTCTTGGAACAGAAAAGCCACTACGACAGGAACACAGTGAGCAGTATAAGAGTGAGGGGGCAAGCTAGGAGATAGGCAGGTCCACACATGCAGGACCCAGTAGACCATCGTAGTCCGGATTTCTTTCTGGGCGAAACTGGAAAATAGCAGAGCAGTGGTCCCAACCTTTTTGGCACGAGGGACCAGCTTCAAGGAAGACACCTTTTCCATGAACTAGGGCAGGGGGATGGTTTCGGGATGATTCAAGTGCATTACATATATTGTGTACTTTATTAATACATCAGCTCCACCTCAGATCATCAGGCATTAGAATCTGGAGGTTGGGAACTCTTGTATTGGAGGCGTTTAGAAAGTGGTCTGATCTGCTTGAAACTGTCGAATGTCCCCTCCCTCTGACTGCTGCTGCTGCTGCTGACTGCTGTAATGGAAAACAGACCAGAGGAGGAGCTGCAAGGGCACAGGTAAAGAGAGAGACCAGGTGTATGGCTAATGCCAGTGTCCAGTTGAGGCAAGGAGGTGACTCTTAGACTAGGACTGTGGCAGCAGAGATGGTGAGAAAGATCGCATTTCAGGTGTTTTTTGAGTTTGAATCAACAGGATTTACAGATAGTTAATATTAGGTCCTGGAGGAGGAAATGGCAACCCGTTCCAGTATTCCTGCCTGGAAAATTCCATGGACAGAAGAGCCTGGGGGCGGGGGGGAGGGTACAGTCCATAGGGTCACAGAGAGTCAGACACAACTGAGTAACTGAGCATGCACGTGGTAATTAGGTCTGAAAAAAAGTGCAATCATAAGTAACTTCTAAATATTTTCTTCTGAGCAGTTTAATGGATGGTGTAGCAGTTTGCTCAGATAGAGAATGCTTGAGAGAATCTGTTCTATATGTTTGGGGGTGTGAAGAATCTGCTTCACTCATGTCATCTGAGATGCCTGTTTGACATCCAAGTGAAGCTATCAAGTCAGCAAGTGGTAATCAGTGAATGATTGGGATTTAAAGCCATGTATAAAGATGAGATATGAGAGAAAGATAAGACGGAGAGGAGAACACTGTCTACAGCTGAGCCCAAGGCCTGCCAACATTTAGAATTCTGGAAGAGAAGGGGGCTCTACCAAAAAAGATGAGAGGCAGGGCCTCTGGAGGAGGATGAAAAGCAGGAGTGTGGTGTCAGCAGGAGCCAAAGAAGAAATTTTTTTCAAAAACAGAAAAAGGGCAACCATGGGAAGAAAATGCTGCTGAAAAATAGAGTGAGAGGACTGACTCTTGACTGTGTAAGGTTTAGATCTGTGCTGAGTCTCAGTGCCATAAATAAAAATATGATCTGGCATTGTGATAAGGGCAACAGAGGGCAAGAACAGTACTCTATGAGAGGCATTAATGAGGCAAATTGATATTGGAAGAGGGTCAGAAAATTATAGGAAGTAACATACAAAGTGGGATACGAAGCATGAATAGAATTATCCAAGAGTATACACAGGTCCAAGGAACAGCACGTGTGAAAGTGTGAAATGGGAGAGGGATGGGTATATTCCGAAACTAAAAGCCCAGTATGGCCAGGCTGTTTGCAGCTGGAAGTGAAGTAGAAAGAGAAGAAGAACAAGATTGAGAAGATTGAGGATTAAGAAGAAGAACAAGAACCAGATCGTGTCAGTCCTTGTTTGCCACCTTAAAGAGTTTGTCTTTTCATCTAAGTGCACTTGATTTTGGGGGGGAGGGAGTATAGTTGCTTTATGATGTCGTGTTAATTTGTGCTGCGCAACAACCTGAATCACCTGTATGCACACATAGAGCCCCTCCCTCGGGAGCCTCCCTCCCACCCCCACCGCACACCCCTAGGCCGTCACAGATCGCCAAGCTGAGCTCCCTGTGCTTACTGCCTCTTCCCACCAGATAGCTACTTTGCACACGGTAGTGTGTATCTGTGCACCAGTGCTACAGCCTCAGCTCATCTGACTCTCTCCTTCCTCCCTATGCCCACAGGTTCATTCTCTATGTCTGTGTTCCTGCTCTGCAAATAGGTTCACCAATACTGTATTTCTAGAATCCATATATATGCATTAATAGACAATATTTGCTTTTCTCTTTCTGGCTTACTTCACTCTGTATGACAGACTCTAGGTTCCTCCACATCACTACAAACGCTGCAATTCCAGTCCTTTTCATGGCTGAGTAATATTCCATAGTGTCTGCATACCGCTTCTTCTTTATCCATTCACCTGGCAAAGTACATCTAGGTTGCTTCCTTGTCCCGGCAATTGTAAATAGTGCTGCAATGAACATTGGGGTTCACATATCTTTTTGAGTTAGAATTTTCTCAGGGTAATCCCAGTAGTGGAATAGTACATGAAATACATGGTCTGATGTATAATTTTTGATATTATTTTTAAAGTATTATTGCTGCTTTGTGGAAAACCGATTTTGAAGTGGTAAACATGGAATTTGAGAAACCAGTTAGGAAACTATAGTAGTCATTTGGACAAGAAATGATGGTGTCCTGGGCCACAGTGCTACTGGGGAAGATGTAGAAAAGAGGAAATAATCAACTTTATTTGGAAGTTGGAACGCAGATAATAATATCAAGTTCACATGGGCCTGTTGAAAAATAAAGGGATGATATATGTAAAAGGCAATCATAGGATCATTTAATCACTTAATGAATTGTGAAATTTTCTTTCTCAATTCCTGTGTCCCACCTATGTTCCCAACATTGTACTGGGCCCCTGGAGTTGTAAGTGAGAGTTCATGGAGAATCAGGGCATATACAAATGGCAACAAAACAAGATGGCTAAGAGAATAGTTTTGGAAACCATGCAGATCTGAAGTTAAGCCCTGATTCTGCAACTCATTAGCTCTGTACTTAGGAGAGGGTCTTGTACATAGTAGATGAGTGTTAGAATAGCTGATGATAATTTCAGATTTGTTCTCCTTGCAGTTCTAATAGTTTTTTTCTTCATATATTTTGAAGTTTTTGTTTCTTAGGTGCATAAATAAGATTCTTATGTTGTCTTGATGAGACAACACCTTTATCATAAAAAAAATCTCAGTCTATCTCAAGTAATCTACTTCTGATATTAGTGTATACTATACTTTCACTATAGCAGCCTTTTGATTATTGTTAGCATTGTATTTTTTCTAAGCCTGAAGTTGTAACTAATTTGTGTTTCTAAATTTAAAGTGTATTTCTTATAAGAAAAATCCTCCCTTTTTTACCCAGCTTGATAATCTCTGCCATTTATTTGACATTTAATATGATTATTGACCTGGCTAGGCTTAAATCTGGTAACTTGCTATTGATATTTGTCTAATCTGTTCTTACCCCATTTTTCTGCCTTCTTTTGGATTAACTGAATATTTTGTTATTCTATTTGTTCACTTAACCATAACTCTCTTCTGTTATTTTAGTGATTCCTTTGGGTTTTATAGTATACATCATTATGTTATCACAATCTTTCTTGATGTAATATACCATTTTGCCTATGTATTATATTATACACTATTTATGTATTTATTTATTTTATGCTTTCAATTATTAAAAAATTTTAAATTGAGAAAAAAGAGCAGAGCACCTTTTCCAGTGTTCTTCATTGCTCAGTTTTTTTTTCTTTTGTCTGCAAAAGTTTAACATTTCTTATAGTTAAGTTGATAACAAATTATTTCACCTTCCTTATATCCGAGAAAACTTTGTCTTCATTTTAGAAAAGTATTCTGACTGGGTATAGAATTTTAGATTGTTTCCTTTCAGTGATTTAAAGATGTTCCACTTTCCTCTGAGATCATTCATGTCAGTGTTCATCTGTACTTAATGGTTCTCAACCCAACTCCTTTTAAGATTCTCTCTTTGTCTTTTGTTTCCAGCAAATTAATTGGGCTATATCTTGGTATAGTTTTCTTCTAGTTAATTTGTTTGGGGATCATTGAAATTCTTGGATCAATGGTCTATAGTTTTCATCAAAGTTGGAAATTTGGGGGGCATTATTTCTTCCCATTTTTTCTGTCGTGCTCCCTTTCAAGAACTGCAGTTACACGTATATCAGGCCACTTGAAACCATTTCACAGCACTGATACTTTGTTTATGTTATTCTCAGTATCTCTTTCTTTTTGTATTTCACTGCAGACACTTTCTATTGCTGTGTTTCCAAGTTTACTAATTTTCTTTTCTTCTGAAACTGCCAGTTTTTCTAAACTGCCAATTTTTCTATTATTCCCATTCAGAGTGTGTGTGTGTGTTTAGAATCTCAGACATTGTTTTGTGTCTTAAAATTAAACTTGAGTTTTTTAATATCTTCTGCTTCTCTTATTAATAGTCTTATGCTTTATTCTACCTTTTTGAACTTATGGAATATCAGTATATGATTTTAACATCTTCTCTACTAATTCTATAGTGTTATTTCTGAAGTTTCTATAATTCTCCTATCATGTGAGCTAGTTTTCATTGACTTTTATCCTCAGTCCTATTTTTCTGCTTCTTCACATGCACGTTAATTTTTATTAGTTGCTGCTAGTTATTGTGAATTTTTATCCGGTTTGGTCCTAAATGTTTAGTATTCCAATAAATATTCTTCAACTTTATTCTGAGATGTAAAATAAAGTTAGATTACTTGAGAACAATATGTTTCTTTCTAGTTTGCCTAACAAGCAGGACCAGAGCAGGCTTTAGTGTTAATTTTATCTCACTACCAAGGCAAAATTCTTCTGAATACTCTACCTGCTATTTTACCAATTATTAGAAATTTTTATTTTAGCTAATGGGAACCAGAGCTATTTCCAGACCTGTGTGAGCTAAAGTGATTACTTCCTATAATATTCATATTTCTGGAGTAGTACTTCCCCTGTGCTTGGGTTCTTTCCCACATGCATGTCCTGGTCAGTACACAGATGAAGGCTCAAGGCCTCCTGATTCTTTCTCTCTGAGAAGCTTTATTCTGATACCCTCCCCTATAAACTCTCTATCAACTCAGGGTGTTCCTGGCCCTTTGCCTTAAGCCCTCTCCCTGTTCGATACCCTAGAACTTCCCTCCAGACAAAGCGGGCTGATGGTAGGGGTCCTTCTTTGGGTTTCTGTCTATCAGGGGTTACTCTTCTGCACTGCTTTATGTTCAGTGTTTGAAAACTATTGTTTCACATGTTTCCTCCAGTTTTTCTTTTTAAGTTATTTTAGAGAAAATGTTATATATGGTCTCAGTTAATCCAATTTGGTCAGAATCCACAGATTTTAATTTGATAGTCATATATATATATATACATATATATGTAAAGTGTGACTTATACCACTATATAGTGGTAAAAGTCACATAAAATAAAACGTACCATTTTAACCATATTTAACCATACAGTTCAATGGCACTAAGAACATATACACTGTGGTGCAATTTTCGCTATCATCCGTCTCCTGGATTTTGTGTCTTCCTAAAGTGAAATTCTGTCCCCATTAAACACTAAGTCCCTCTTTCCACTCCTCCTTCCCAAGCCCCACAGCATCTACCTGTGTGCTTTCTAACTCTACACAACTGACTAGTATTCTAGGTACCTTGTATAAGTGGAATCAAACAGTATTTGCACCTACTGTATATCAGAATGCATTTTTAAGGTTAACAATATTTATTAGGTGAGGGGTTTGCATTTCACCTTTTAACTTTTTAATATAGTCAGTGGAGAGCAACTGAACACTTTTCAGCTGGGGAGTAAAAGATATATATTTTAAGAAATGACCCTGGATAATTATGGGGAAGACAGTTTTAAAGGGAGAGAGGTCAGGGTCACAATGGTTATATACAGTAGAATCTAAGCTTTCTGTGCAAATCTAGGGAATAAGAACTTGCACATGTTAACTTTCCCTTATATACAGTGAGGAGGAAAGAATTGTGCTAAGTGCCTTCATTGATTGCCTTGCTTTTGCATGAAAGAGTACGAAAAGAAAAAAAAAAAAAAAAAGGAAAGCAAATTAATAGAAATAGGCCTGAGGCTATGATGTATTAAATTCACAGTGGGATAATTGTTCCTTTTTCAATGAACATTTTTTATTATTACTATTATTTTGAAGTATCAGTGGCAATTTCACAAGGGTTATCATCTCATCTTTCTCCTCTCATCTTGAAAATGTGAAAAGGGAAAAAAGCCAGAATTCTGGTATTTGCCAAATTCTGTCTACGTCAGATTACATGTATCCCCACACTTCCTGTTCTGTACACATAGTGCTTAGAAGATCATTGATAGGGAGCAGAATCTCCCCCTCTAATGTTTTCTTATTCAGTTCTACGCACTGCTCCCACAGACCTTCAAATTGAGCTGGACAGAGACTAAGAGAAACTGCACTTGTGAACAGGCCTGCCAAGATCCTCAGGGAATAAGCAGCTGATGTATTATTTATGCTTTTTACTTACATTATTTGGATTTGCAAGATGAACCCAAATTCAAAGGCCTCTGGGCACTCAAACACAGGAAAAGGCAATGATTTATTGACAAATAATGTTAACAGCACAGAGAAATTGTAAAACAAAGATGGTGATGGAGGTAAATAGACAAACTGCTGAGCACCAGGGACAGCGTATTGGGAAAACCTGAGCAAATTCAGGTTGTTTTCATTATACGCAGAGCAAGCACCGACCGAAGAACAGGGAGCCAAGTATGTGGCATAATTTGGGAAGGAGGAGACAAAGAGCCTTTGAGCATCACAGTTATTAATAGAATACCTGCGATCTAAGTCACAGTGGTCATTTACGGCTCTCTTTCACGTTCATCCTCTCTGTAGAGCCTCACAACATAGGTAGGAAGTTTTCCCTGATTGCACAGAAAGAGAAACTGAATTTTAATGATAGGAAGTGACTTGTTCTAGGTCTCATCTGTCTTGTCCTCTGTTACTAAGTCCTTCCCCTTGCAGCACAGAACCTCATACCTACTATTAAACACCCCCGTGGTTCTACTCCTAGGATCATACAGATTCCCTCTGGTGTGTTCTATTCTAAACCTTTCTGAGACTCCAGTGTATGTCCAGATATTTCTACTTGGACTGGCCCTTCAGCAGAGCTGTGTGTTTAGTCTGATTCAACCCTGAATTTACATTCAGACTTTGTATCCTACAAAAGGTGTTCAGATCGCCCCTGTGCTGAACTCTGACTCTCAAGATCCCAGCCAGGGTTCTGCATGACTACAGAAGGAGTTCAGATGCTTGGAGGCATTCTACAAATCTCTGCTGTGTCTGCATTTCTCCCAGCAAGGACTTTGGAGCCAAGACTAAGCTACGATTAAATCTTGGCTTACTACTTCGTCACTGTACGGGCCGGGAAGGTCACTGTACGTGCCGGGAAGGTCACTGCACCTCTTTGAACCTCTAGGTTCCCCTCTGTAGAATGAGGCTAGCATCTACCTGACAATTATTGCAGGGTTACTCAACACCAGCACTGTAGACTTCTTGGTCAGATAATTCTTTTGTTGTGGCAGCTGTCCCATGCATTGTAGGATGTTTAGCAACATCTGTGGTCTCTACTCACTAGATGCCAGTAGCCCCACAGTACCCCAAACTGTGAAAATCAAATATCTCCAGACATTGTCCCAAATTCCTTGCATGGCAAAATTATCCCTGGTTGAAAACTAATGGGCTATTGTAAGTATTAAAAATAATGTATATAAAATTTCTTGCACATAGTAAGTGCTCAGTAAAAGGAAGCGGTTGTTATCAGCATTATTATTACCAAGATGATGCAGCTAGGAAATGGCAAGGATGGGTCTCAAAATCATAGTCCCTTGCTTCCTGGTGTGGAGCTTCTAAAATGAGGGATGCACATCACTTTTATGAAGTCTGGGAAATCAGTAATAAAGTAGGCATAGGACAATCTGTCAAAAAGCAGAGGTAGTGGTTCATTTTTTAAAACTGGAAGTTAAAACATACTTTTACAAAAAACATGTACAAATGGCCGATAGATATTCAAAAAAAAAAAAAAAGCCATAAATTCCAGTGAAAAGGGCCTCAACGTCACTAGCCATCAAGGATGTGCAAATCCAAACCACAGAGAGATACCATCTCACACCTGTTAGGATTGTTGTTTTTCAGTCGCTAAGTCATATCCAACTCTTTGTGACCCATGAACTACAGATGGCTATGATCAAAAAGACAAGAGAAAAATAAATGTGGGCAAGGATGTGGAGAAAGGGAACCCTTATATTATTGGTGGGATTATAAACGATGCCAGCATTATGGAAAATAGTATGATGGTTTCTCAAAAAATTAAAAATTTAACTCTCGTTATGAGCAGGCGATCCCTCTCCTAGGTATGTACACAAGAGAATTAAGGTCCGTATATGAGGAGTACCAGCACACTCATGTACACTGTAGCTCTATTTAGTACTATCCATAATAGCCAAGATATGGAAACAACAGAAATGCCCTTCAGTGTATAACTGGGCAATAAAATATATATACACACAAAAGAATATTATTCAGCCACAGGAAAGAAGGAAGCCCTGCCATTGGCGACAACATGGGTGAATCTGGAGAGCTGTATGCTAAGTGAAATAAGCCAGAAAGTGAAAACTAGTATTGGATGATATCACTTATATGTGGGATAAAAAGAAAAGAAAAAGTTGATCTCATAGAAAAGGATACTAGAACGGTGGTTACCAGGGGCTGAGGAAAGGGGAATGGCATGATGAAGATGCAGTGTTACAAATTATAAGAAGTTCTGAGGATCTGACATACAGCACGGTGATTCTCTCTCTTGCCTCTCTCCTCCAGGCCGGTTACGTACGCTGTTGCAACTAAGACCCCTTCCATTGATTCAGAGAAACATAAAAGGCAACACTCAAAGACCAGAAATGTCTGGTCCATTTTCCAGACTAGTTTTGCTAGGAAGGAAGGCAGAGGAGAAAGTAGGAAAGGGGGTCTGAGTATATATTTTCAAGCCTGCAGAGGCCACCTTCATGAACTTTGTGCCCCAGCCTAGAGGAAGCAGCAAGCAACAAACCATGCAGAAACCAGTCTGGCTTCACAGGGGCCAAGGCATCCACTGGGCTTGATCCACTGTGTGATAAATGCCGCTTTGAACTGTCATTCAAGCTTTTGTGTATCTCTTCAGTTTGGTAGGAAAAGCATGCAACAGGCCCTGTAAGAGTGGCAAGCATGTTGAGTAAGTCGCTGAGTGAAGGGAGCAAGACGGAGGAGGGCAACCAAGCACTTAAAGCACTCCAGCATTACTGGGGGTCCTGAAGAATGCCCCTTTCCTCCTGCACACCCCTGCCTGCCTGCCCGCCCCTTCCTGCAGCTCCAGAACAGAGCGAGGAGCTCCCTACCAAGGAGCCCATCAGCTAACCAGGTAGCCAGCCGTCAGGAGCCCTCCAAGGTCAGATTGTAGGATGGGGCAACTCCTAAACACCACTGGGAAGAGAGATGACTGCCGGGGATGCGACTTATTTTAAAAGGAGGAGGAGAAAGAGAGAAAAGGGAAGCAGCAGCAGCGCTGAGCAAAAAAATAATAATAATTTACTTGAACTCTTTGTTTTTATTCACTATAAATACATATATATATGAATTTATTTCTTTCCTGTTCTTTGAACTGTAGCAGGTTCACAGTGTTATATCAGTTTCAGGTATGCACATAGCAATTCAATATTTTTACAGATGATACTTCACTTAAAGATATGATGGGGCTTTCCTGGTAGCTCAGCTGGTAAAGAATCCACATGCAATGCAGGAGATGCCAGTTCAATTCCTGGGTCGGGAAGATCCACTGGAGAAGGGATAGGCTACCCACGCCAGTATTCTTGGGCCTCCCTGGTGGCTCAGCTGGTAAAGAATCCACCTGCAATGTGGGAGATCTGGGTTTGATCCTTGGATTGGGAAGATCCCCTGGAGAAGGGAAAGGCTACCCACTCCAGTATTCTGGCCTGGAGAATTCCATGGACTGTATAAAACATGGGGTTGCCAAGAGCTGGACATGACTGAGCAACTTTCACTAAAGATGTGATAAAAAACCCTGATTATATTTCCTGTACTGCACATTACATTTCTGTATCTTGTTTTTTTATATACCTATTAGTTCACACCTTTTAATCCCTGTCTTGCCCTTCCTCCAACCTCTTTCTCACTGATAGCCGCTAGTCTGTTCTATGTATCTGAGTCCGTTTCTGGTTTGTTATATTCATTATTTTGTTTTATGTTTTAGATCTCAGTGAGTGAAAGCTTGCAGTATTTCTCTTTTTCTGTCTGATTTACTTCACTGAGTGTATTATCCTCCGGGTCATCCGTGTTGTTGCAAATGACAAATTTTCCTTCTCATTTATGGCTGAGTAATATTCCATCGTGTATATGTACCACAATGCCACATCTTCTTTACCCATTCATCTGTTGGTGGGCACGTTGTTTTTGATTAATCGCTCAGTCACATCTGACTCTTTTGAGATCCCATGGATGGTAGCACATCCAGCTCCTCTGTCTGTGGGATTTCCCAGGCAAGAATATTGGCCTGGGCTACCTTTTCCTTCTCCAGGCAATCTTTCTGACCCAGGGATTGAATCCACGTCTCCTGCATTAAAGGAGGATTCTTTACCACTGAGCCACCTGGAAAGCCCCTGATGGACAATTAGGGTGCTTTTATATCTCGAGTATTATAAATAATGCAATTTCACTGGGGTGCATGTACCCTTTGGAATTCTTATTTTTGTTCTTTTTGGATATATATCCAGGAGTAGAATTGCTAGAT
This sequence comes from Ovis aries, assembly GCF_016772045.2. Taxonomy (NCBI): domain Eukaryota; kingdom Metazoa; phylum Chordata; class Mammalia; order Artiodactyla; family Bovidae; genus Ovis; species Ovis aries. Next base: position 13,857,103 of record NC_056074.1, read on the forward strand.
CATATGGTAGCTATATTTTTAGTTTTTTGTAAAACCTCCATGCTGTTTTTCATAGCAGCTGCATCAATTTACATTCCCAACAACAGTGTTGCTTCTCTCCACATCCCTGCCAACACTTATTATTTGTTGTCTTTTTGATGACAGCTGCTCTGACAGATGTGAGGTGATATCGCATTGTGATTTAGATTTCATTTCCCTGCTGATTAGTGATGCTAAACATTTTCTCATATCTTCTTTGGAAAAATGTCTATTCCAGTTTTCTGACTACTTTTAGATCAGTTTTTTTTTTTAAATTATATTGACTCTTATGAGTTCTTTATATATTTTAGAAACTAACCCCTTTTCAGGCGTGTTTGACATTATTTTTTCCCATTCAGTAGGTTGTCTTTTCATTTGTGGATGGTTTCCCTTGCTGTGCAAAAGGAAGCATTCCCGTGTAGTCTGCGTGCATCCAGTGGCTTTGATGGGAGAGCTGGACATGGAGTGAGCACAGGCTGTGTCTCCGCCGGAGTGTGCTGGCAGCTGCCACCTTGGTGGGAGGTAGGGCCGGAGCTGGAGGGGCTAGCTCCACAGCCGGGGGCAAGCCTGGGTTTCTCCTGTGGTCCATGGCTACCATCGCTTTATCACAGAACAAGACCCAGCGGCCTCGAGCAGGTGCCCTGGGGAGCGGAGTTCCTCCCGGGTGTTATGGTTTAGGTTATAGTTTCTGCATTGGTTTAGGATGTGGTGGTGGCCTCAGGGCTTGGGGCTGCCTTTCTGTGCCAGGTCACTTTTTCCCCGGTAGGTACACCTTGACTAGAGGCGAGATGGAGGTGGAGGAGTTGACGCCACATCACTGAGCTGCCCCCACTCCTCCCAAGTGTGCGCCGTGATGCTTGCTTTGACGATGGCAATCTCCCTCTTGGAGCTAGCCCCACTCCCTGCTGAGCGCATGTGCCACAGTGTGGTTGGCAACAGCGGCTTCTGCCCTGGTCAGACACCAGGCCAGGCTCGGAGCTAGTTCCATTCCTTCCAAGGGCACACACTCCTGTTGGCAATAGTAGCCTCCACCTGGGAGGAGCACTGGAGTAAGAGAGGATGGAGCAGGAACCCAGGCAAGGGCTGGGTGTGCACTGGGGTGGTCCTGGCAGGCCAGCCAGAGCCCCAGGCAGTTTGCAATCCACTGCCTCCTGCACCGCGACTAGTAAGCAAGTCTGTGAGTGGCTCTCTAAGAGCAGTCTTGGTTTCTTACAGCCCTCTGGAAAGCCCTGCTGGTTTTCAAACCAGCTAAGGGGACTCCTCTTCCTATGTCAGACCTCAGAGCTGGGGTGCCCAATATGGACCTTTGACCCATCACTTCCCAGGGAGGAGCCCTGGGCCTGTGACACCCCCCTCCTCTTCTGTATCCCTCACTAGAGGTACGGGTCCCCATGAGGTTGCTTCTCTTCCCTTTCTGCCAGACTCCATGTGGACCTCCCTTTCCAGCACTGGCTGTAGAAAAGCTGTTCTGCTAGTCGTCAGGTAATCCCAGGGAGAGTTGTTCTCTATGGAGTTGTAGTTTGGGATTTTTTAAATACATACACTTTATTTTTGTCTGCCTGGGTCTTGGCTGCGGCATGTGGGATGTTCCGTTGTGGAGTGCAGGCTCTTGTGGCAGCGCGTGGGCGTCTCTCTGCTTGTAGTACGCAGGGTCAGTAGTAGCAGCACACAGGCTTAGTGGCCACGCAGCATGTGGCATCTTATTTCCCTGACCAGGGATCGAACCCTCATCCCCTTCATTTAAAGGCATATTCTTAACCACTGGACCACCAGGGAAGCCCTGTAGTTGTAATTTTGATGTGTCCATGGGAGCAGCAAGGGGAAGGGGATGGGTGAGCCTAATGTCTTTCTAGTCCACAATGTTGATTTCTAAACTCTACTCTTTGTAAGTTAAAATACAGGTCTAAAGACATGTGTCTAACACCATGCTTTGAACTCAGAAGAATTCTATTCTTTTCAAGCTGGAAAATATGGTCCTCTGAGGCTCCTGGCCCATTACACAAATGAGGAAACAGAACCAGAGAGGGTGTTGACTGAGGTCATGGAGAAGGTGACAGCAAGCCAAGGCTGAGACCTGGATTTCCCACTCACCTGTTCTGTGCCCTGATGCCTCCAAATACTGGAGGGAGGGGCCTGGTGTAATGGACTTAACTGTTAACTAATTGAAAGTTAGAGTGTTTAAGTGCTTTATTCAAGAAAGGGCATGGTTCTTGAAGCTATTAAACTTTGAGCCAGAAACACTAATATGTAAACAGGAAGACCTCAGGTGGGCCTCATACTCTCTTGCTTATCAGTCTGTGCATTTGTAAAATGAAAATTCCTACTTCCTGAGCCTCATGGGATGCTCAAGTGTTGGATGGAGACGCTAGAGGAAACCTGCCTTGCTTGTCTCCCTCCCACACCATTTCTCTGGAGTAGCCTCACGAACCTAGATGGAAGCCTGAAAACTTGGTTTGTCAATCATTTCAGAAGCTACCTATCTTTAAAAAAGGAGCCTTTTGTCCTTAAATAATCTTCAAAAAATTCTCTAGACTTGTGTGCACGCATCCACAAACACACACAATTCCTCTGCATCCCCATTTATTTCCCGTGCCCTCTTACTACTTAACCTCATTGTTGTATGTACACAGCCCTGTGTCTCACAGAGGGCTTTACATCTGTTATATTGCATGGCCTTTGGAGACAGTCATCTTGAGTGTGGCCCCCACGTTCACACTTAAATATTACTACCTTCTGAAAACCTCAGACTCCTCATCTACTAAACCACAGTAGAAAATATAAAAGTTACACGCACCTCAGAAATTAGCTGTTAGGATTATATGATAACTTTACAATAATGACTAACATTTCTTGAGAATTTATACTGTGCTAAGTGATGGCACCCCACTCCAGTACTCTTGCCTGGAAAATCCTATGGTTGGAGGAGCCTGGTGGGTTGCAGTCCATGGGGTCACTGATGGTCAGACACAACTGAGCGATTTCACTTTCACTTTTCACTTTCACCCATTGGAGAAGGCAATGGCAACCCACTCCAGTGTTCTTGCCTGGAGAATCCCAGGGATGAGGGAGCCTGGTGGGCTGTCGTCTGTGGGGTCACACAGAGTCGGACACAACCGAAGCGACTTAGCAGCAGCTGCAGCAAGCACCATGCTAAGAATTAAGGGGCTTGGGGTTACTTCTTTCATTTAAGTGGAGATCTCCAAAAATTCTCAGCAAAAGTACTCAGCCCAGTGCTTGGCATGGAGTTATGCAACAGATAGATGTTAAGCTGCTCATATTCTCACTACCACTGATAACAATGACACTACTAATCGTTACAAGAAAAATCTGAGGAAGGGGGTGATTTTCAAAAGAAGTAACTGATTTTGTTAAGTTGCTTACCAAGACCACATCTTCTGCAAAAGAATTGAGAGGGAGGTAGTGCAGGAGAAAGGGATAGAAGAAAAGAAGTGGAAAGAAAATTTCCACCCCCAAAGGAAAAGACATTAACACCAGCTAATTGGCAATGAATGAAACTTAGGAGTTCAGCATACCTTGGGCTTACTGTGGGTGGTTTCCATTGTGGGATCTTTCTCTGTAACCATGGCAGACGGCCTCCCTGAGCACCTGCTCACCCGCCCTGTTAGTAAATGTGACAAGAGAAGTTCATTTCATTTATGTCCTCGAATGGCATTGTTAAGCAGTCAGCTGTGCTGAATTTAACTCTCGTTTCCTTGCTAGGACATTTCCCTTGAAACGAGGTGCTCTGCTGAAGAGCTTTTTAGCCAAACACAAAATCATCTTTTGCCACATTAGATTCATAGGAGTCTGAGTTACTCTTTAGACAAATATTTGCTAAACGTAAATTGTGTTCCAGATACTCTGCTGGGCATTAGCTATCAGGAGATATAGGACAAACCTTTGATGACCTCAGAAGCTATTTTAGACAAACATGGAGACCTGTGTACTGCTAACCAAGGATGCTGAATGTTAATATGAGGCAGTAGGAGCCACAGGTGGATTCTAAGAGGGAAATTATAGGTTCCAGTAGCAGGGATCCCCCCTGAGATACGAGGAGGTTCTAGCAGTGATCCAGGCAAGAGAAGACAAGTGGGGAGACGGGAGAGGGACATCCAGAAGAACAAAGCTTGGTGACAATTGCATTTGGCCAGGAAGGAAGGAGAAATAGTAGAGGAAGTCTATAAGGAGAATCCCTTGCTCCTTCATTGCACAAATATTCACTAAGTTACCTATTATGTGGCAGGCCGCATGCTGGAGGCTAAGAATAGAGCAGGAAAGCCCAGAGATAAACGCTAGGACAGGTAAGGGAGGGGGCCATGGAAGCCCAGAGGAAGGGTTCCTGCTCCTAAAAGGACACGATATCCAGGAGACATCTGAGGGTTAAGTGGAAGCAAACTAGCTGAAAAGATAGAAAACAGAGAGAGTAGTGTAGACAGGGAACAAAGATCCTGGGCCGGGAAGCTCCACGATGCTCCAGAGGCTGAATGAAGCTCAGCGTGGATGATATGGAGGAGGATGGGAAGAGAGGGAAAGTGAGCATCAGAGGTGTGTCTGCAGGAAGAAGAGGAAGAAGGAGAGAATCACCTCTTTTCCCCACCCCACCTTCCCAGGATCCCCGAAGAGAACCTGTCTGGAGATGGAGTGACCACAGGGGTCTCTTTGCCATCCTAGCTTCTCTTCCTTCTCTTCTCCATTCTCACACACATGCTCTTTCTGTCATACACACACACACACACACACACACACACACACACACACACACACACACCCTGCTTTTTTCCGCTTCTAGGCCTCTGTACCTGCGCTCCTTCTTGCCTGCAGTGCAGTTTCCCAGGAGCTCTGGGCCACTGTTCAACAAACATTGTGCCTCCTCTGAAATCTTTCCAGACTGAACAGGCTGAGCTCAGTGCTTTCTCCATGATGTCCTTACAGCCAGGAACTCCCAGGGATTCTGGCTTGTCCATTGGTCTGTCCCTCTGGACTCAGAATTCCTTGTGGGCAGAGCACATGTGCCCTGGATGTCTCTGTATCCAGCTCAATGCCTGGCATAGTTGATGCTTATAAAAATGTTTGTTGATAGAATGCATAAATCCATAACTCATGTTTCTAGTAATAATAGAAAATACATTATTGTCCCATTTAAGTCTTGAATATCCCTGGGTCACAGGCAGTGCCAGCTTAGGATATGCTATTGAACTACCCTGGACTTATACAAGGATAGAGCTAACAATAATGGATGCTTATTGCATGCCACACAGACTTCAAAGTGCTTTATATATATGAACTCATCTAATTTTCACAAGAACTCCATATGCCCTTGACAAGAGAGGAAGGCAAAGCACAGAGAGGTGAAGTAAGTTTTCCAGGACCACACTGGTAAACGGTGAAGCAAGTAAACGGTGGCGGTAGGATCCAAACCCCAGCAGTTGGCCTCCAGATTGGTGCAGCCTTATCAAAGCAACTTCACATCTGTCATCTGTCCCAATTCATTTACCATGAAACAACAATATGTACCCCTTTGTTATAGATGGAGAAACCAAGGGTCAGAGAAATCAAGCTGTTAGTTGTGGTGTCCAAAGAAGAAGCAGCTGAGATAACATTCCCAACCAGCCACTGTCTGCGCCATGCTTGGTTTCTGAATATGCCTGAAGAAAGTACAACTCCCCCTGAGACCTGTGCCCCGGGCCCTATCCCACACGCCTTCTTGGGAAGCTCTTCTGAAGGAGGGGAGGGTAGGAAATCGAATTCTTGTTTGGGCTTCCCAGCTGGCTCAGTGGTAGAGAACCTGCCTGCCAATACAGGAGGCACGGATTCCGTCTCTGGATTGGGAAGATCCTCTGGAGAAGGAAATGGCAATTCTCTCCAGTATTCTTGCCTGGAAAGTTCCATGGACAGAGGAGCCAAGCGGGCTGTAGTCCATGGCGGTCACAAAATGTTGAACACAACTGAGTGACTAAGCATGAATGCTTCTTCAATATACAACCTAGGGGCAGAACTAGACGCTCTAGTTTCCTTCTTTGGATCCCAGCATGATTCCCTGTTTCTTTCCAAAGGTGGAAGGGGATAGCATGCTCCAAGAAATTGGTTCCCCCTCCGACATGTAACCTCCCAGCATAGAATAGAAAGAAGGAGCCATTAGAAGCTAAGAATTGTTTCATTTCTGCTGGCAAATACGACAGCTCGATTATCTCTTTGAGGTTGCCATTTGTCTCTAATGCATATTTCTGTTGCTTGAGGAGGATTTCTGTTTTGAGTGACCAGAGCTTTGCATTGTGAGCAACATCATTGATCTCAGAGCCCTGCATGTCAACAGACCTCTTGTTCCTTATGAGTACAGCACAGTCTTGCTTCTCTCTTTTTCTTTAGCTTCCACTGGAACTCAATCAAAGAGAGGCAGGGTCAAGCTCTTTCAAATGTAATCATTGGAAAGAAGCACTCTTATCTCAGTGTCTAAATGTTAACAGACATATAGTTACAGAGGAAACTTTGGATTGAAGTGCTGAAAATGAAAGCCGGGGAAAGGTACCCAAATATATCCTTCATTCCTATATGTGACTTGGATACAAACATTGGTTTCAGGTTGAAACTTGGTGGCAGAGAAATGTTTTAACAAAAGTAATTTGAAGCAATAAAGAAGGCAGTTTGCCATTTTTATATAAGTAATAGAAGTTCAAAAAAGGCAACTAAGAAAAAAATCAAAACATTATTAGTTTGGGGATTGTTATTGTACCCTCATAACTAAAAGAATAAAAAGCTCCACTCTTTTTCAAGGGCGACATCTCCCAGACAGTTCTAAGCATGGACGGCCACAAATAAAGCCAACCGAAAAGATTTAAGATGAATAAGTCTGATTCTCATGTCTGGGGCATGGAGTTAATAGTAAATAATGAAAGCAAAGCGTGCCCATATATGTTTTAAAAGCAGGATGTATTGAGCACTTGTAATATACTAGGAGCTAGAGGACAAGATGAAAAATAAAGAGAAAAAGGAAGATACTCTTTTCAGTGTCAAAAGAGGCTAAAAGCCATACACACAAATAATATACGGCACCGAAGTAAAAACGAGCAGTTCTAAGTCTGGAGGTGGTGGGGTGGAAAGAGTGCCCATTTTAGAATCAGAGAAATGCGGGCTCAGTTTCCAGATGTCCTCCTGTGTGATGGGGAAGAATGATGTTAGGCCTCTGAGCTTCAGGTGACACTCCTACAAACGGGGATCATGTGCCTCGCAGGGCCATGAAAAATGAACCCTGTGTGAGACAGATGGAGCACCTTTTCCTTTGTTTGGCTCACTGTAGGTATCCAGGAACTGATTTCCCAACCCTCTGCTCCCCTGGGATGTGAGTGTGGAGCTAGCTGCTGCGATGTTCAGATAGCAGCCTTCTCCTCCTTGCCATGATGAAACAGAAGCCAAACAAGAGAAAAAACAGTTTCCAGGGGGCATGACTCTGTGTCCAAGGCACGGTCCCCACAGCAGATTAATTTCTTCAGAACAGCTGAGTTGGGTTGGGGCCTGTGTTTACCAAAAGGCCTAACAAACAAGGTTCATACCTGATATTGTATGAAGCTACCCCCAAATGCCACTTTTAATAGGGGTCAATGAAATACGAGTATTCTTTGTTGTGTTTAATACTGCTTTCTATGCTTTGTATAACACAATACACAGGACACTACTTTTACTATTCTTATCGAATATTATTTTGTTTACTGAATGGATTCTTGAAGAGAAGGCTCTTTCGGGGAATTAAAATAGGAAGGGCTGGATGAGAGGCCATAAGGAAACATCTGGAGTTTTCCCCAGAGACAGCCTGCATCTGAATTCAGGAGTGAGCGTTCACCCAGGACTGGAGAGGATACAGAGCTGAGGAGGAATCTCCGAAGCTCAGAGCACACCAGCGATCTGCAGCAGTTGGCAACCTCATGTAGTTTTCCTGCTGGAATGGCCTTAAATGATGACTGACAGGAGGGTAATCAAAAAAGAACACTGAACGTGATTTGCCATGAGGATCACCATTAGGGGAGCCCCGGGGGACACCTGTAACTGCAGCGGCTGATATGGTGCCAAGTAGGTGCTTTATATCATTTACTGTGGATATGCCAGGCACATACACTGTCCTGTGAAGCAGGCAGAGGAGAAAACTCAAAGAGAGGCAGTAGAAGAGCCAGGCGTCAAAAGCCAGTTTGGCAGACATGGAGCGTGGATCTCTGCCCTGGCACTGTCCATACGTGTGAACTTGCTAAGCCTCAACTCCCTCATTTACAAAAAGAAGATATAGGACATCATACTGCAGTCCTGCTGCAAACATCCCAGATGGTCACATCACGTCTAGAACAATCCTTGGTTTGGAATCACAGTAGATGGTCTACCAGGTACATAGTGGGTCCTAAACTAAAATGATGGATGGGTGGATGGATGGATAGTCAGCTACAATACCGTAAACTTGGTAAAATACAAAAGATGGCAACTGAACATTCAACTAAGGGTCTTTCCGTTTTGATTTTACCTTTAAAAGAGCCCTGACAGAGGTATAAGATATATATGATTAGTCCCATTTGAAATATGAATCAACCTGAAGCTGGATTTCAAATAATCTTCCCCAAGCTCATTCAGCTAATCTGATTATCCAACTACTACTAACTGAGCACCTACTCTGTGCCAGGTACTGTTCTAACCCCTGAGGATACAGTATGAAAACAGATCACAAACAAACAAACAAACTCCCCACATGGAGCTTACATTCTCCTCGGAGTAGGTGGAAATAGACCATAGGCAGAACAATTAGTGTACATACTTTGTACCTTGAAGAGCTTGGACAAGGGCAGTCATGAAAATCCCTGACACCGCAAGATCACCTTGACGGCCCTGGAATTCAAGACTGTGCATCTCCACCACTCACGGGTGCCCAAGTAACAGGATCAAATGCCCACAGCCTCAGCAACCACTTTCTGAATTCAATTTCATTTCTCTTCAAATTGCACATTTAACTGTGGCCTGCACGTGGCAGGGGTGATGCCGAAGTGCAGAGGTCCCTCGCTCTGTTAAAGCCTGATCCCTGAGAAGAGCTGACCTCAGGGCCTTCCAACCAGTGGGGAAATTGAGGTCACTCTGTGCTCTGCTGTGTCGCATTAGTCGTGCTGTGGTTTTATAGCTTCAAGGAAGTGAAGCAGATAGAGTCCCTGACCTTGGGTGTTGACAAGCTAAAGAATAAAAAATATGCCCCAGGCTGCATGTGGTATCTAGCAAATATCACAGCGTGGTTACAGGCCTGATGCTGGCCACCACTGACAGGCAGCGACGGTATGTCAGCACCAACGTCGTGATGACGACTGCTCTGTGAAGTGCTTAGTCTACACCCAGGCCTGTAATGTGGGATGCACGCCACGGAGGAGACATGACCTGAAGCATCTGTAAACCAAAGACAGACATAACATCCTTACCTCCTAATTATCTCTTAATATCAATAACTCAGATATGCAGAAATACCACTCTAACTGCAGAAATAGGAACTAAAGAGCCTCTTGATGAGGGGTGAGAGAGCAGAGTGAAAAAACTGGCTTAAAACTCAACATTAAAAAAACTAACATCATGGCATCCAGTCTCATCACGGCAAATAGATGGGGGGAAAGTGGAAACAATGACAGATTTTACTTTATTGGCCTACAAAATCATTGTGGATGACTGTGGTGACTGCAACCATGAAATTAAAAGATGCTTGCTCCTTGAAAGAAAGGTCATGACAAACCCAGGCTGTGTATCAAAAAGCAGAGACATCATTTTGTTGACAAAGGTCAATCTAGTCAAAGCTATGGTTTTTCCAGTAGTCATGTATGGATGTGAGAGTTGGACCATCAAGAAGGCTGAATGCTTTTGAACATCAAAAGAATTGATGCTTTTGAACTGTGGTTCTGGAGAGGACTCTTGAGAGTCCCTTGGACTGTAAGAAGATCAAACCAGTCAGTCCTAAAGGAAATCAACCCTGAATATTTATTGGAAGGACTGATGCTGAACCTGAAGCTCCAATACTTTGGCCACCTGATACAAAGAGTTGATTAATTGGAAGAGACCCTGATGCTGGGAAATATTGAGCGCAGGAGGAGAAGGGAGCGACGGAGGATGAGACAATTGGATGGCATTATCAACTCAGTGGACATGAGTTTGAGAAAACTCCAGGAGATAGTGAAGGACAAGAAAGCCTAGTGTGCTTCAGCTCATAGGGTCACAACAAGTCGGACATGACTGAGCAACTGAACACCAATATCTCTTCAGCTGACCAGCTCAGACTCATCCATTCTCTCATCTGAAGTGCTACCTCCTAACATTTGGTGTTAACTCCCTAAATTCTAAGGCTAGGTTGGTGGTTCTTCCCAAGTACTTTCATATAACTGGCCTTCCTGATCAGTAAACATTATCTGAATAAGTAATTGAATGTGTGTATGTAAATGAATCAGACTGTCTCCCAAAGACTCAGTGGCAAAGTAGAATCCTAGAACATCTGTCTCTTATCTTTCTCCTATTCACTGCAGATTTAGATCTGCCCAAGACGTGAGTGTGCTCACTCCCATCTGGGGGTTGTTGGATGGTGCCTCTGCCCTGAGCACTGTGCAGCCCATCAGCTTTTCCCTCCTGGGAGTTTATTCCCATCCTGGGTTTGTATCTATATGTTTCAGCCAGTAGAGCTGGACCTCTGCAGATGATTCCTTGTCCTTTCTGCTCCAACTCACAACTAGGGCTTCTGTGTGAATTTTGCTCCCTGGGAGAATGTTTTGACTTCCTGATAAGTTATAAAAAGCACAAGGCTCTCTGTGTTATTTTCCTGGTAGGCGCATCAGGGTAGAAGTCTAAGCAGTCCTCTGCTACTGTGTATCTTCTTGAAATAGACTTGCAAAATCATAAAGTAAACATGGTAGAAAGCCCCTGAAAATTATCCAAGTCCATGCCCCTTTATTTTATATATATATATATATATATATATATATATATATATATATACACACACACACACATATTCCTCGCTTTCTTCCTTCTTTTCCTCCCTGATTCCATCCTTCTATTTTTCCCTTCCTTCCTATACCACCTATTGCGGATCAGGCAGTTCTCTCAGAATTGGGAATTTAATCAGGCGGAAAACATCAGTAAGCTTATAGTGCGTCCAGGCCTTCCAACAAGTAGCCATGCCGTAATGACACTGTGTGCTGGGTGGGGAGCTGTTGGTTTATTCATCTGTTTAGCTGTTTCAGGACGTGCAGCACAGACATAGGAAGTCATGGGCCCTCATTTTTGTGAAGCAGTTGTGTTCTACTGAATGACTTGTCCTAATCTGGAATGTCAGTTAAGACTAAGAAAATCAAAATTTGTGTTCAGCAAAGTTAATATGAGAGAAGTTAATATGCTTCATTGCTTGATAGTTTGGCCCTGGGTCCAGCAAACAGTAGATATTAAATAAATAACTGAGACAATCTCACCTTGTTTCCGACACCATTTCTCACCTTGTCTGCATTTACTAGTCTTTCTTCCAAATGTCTTCCGGCTTAACCAAAAACATAAGTGCCACATCAAGAGCTGAAAAGAGAGGGAGCAAACATAGTAAGTGACGGATAATACACCAGGCCTTCTGCTGCTTACTGCGTGTCATTTACTCTCAGCTATGGCCTCTAAATTGCATAGACATTGCCCTATTTTCAGATGAAAGACCTTAAGGCCCATAGAGGGTCTGTGCCTTCCCCTGATGTCACACAGCTGGTAACTGTGAAGCCAGCTGGGCTCCATCTAAAGCACTCTCTAGCTGTGTACCAGGGGATCTAAACAACCCGCATTCTGGAATTGGCTTTCACAGCTTTACGGGAATAAGAATTCCACCCTTTTAGGTGACCACTTAAATGAGTCAGGGATGATTTTTATGCTTAAATTCTAGTCTTTCTGTTAAAACAATCTCATTACTTTAAATGCAAGACCAGTGTTCAACCAGGCCTTGTGAATAACTCTACTTAAAACTCACCTCTGTTTTATTGTTTAAATTTACATCTCCAAGGCTCTTTTTCTCGATGATTAAGAAGGCTCTTTGTGTCAGCTCTCAAATTCTGGCAGCGCTGAGTTTTGGTTATCTCTCATTTTGATGTTTCCTCTTCACTTACATGGTGTTTTGGCACATGACCCCCCTTCATCTTGGAACCACTGCCCAGAAGAGTCTCCCACAGTCACCTGAATCACCCTTGCTGTGAGACCATTATACTCGAGTTTGTTGAGGAAGCAAACCTAATCTCCATCCCCACCCCCAGCATATTAGTTAGGTCACTTGACTTTAGATTATAGAAACCAGCCTGTGGTAGCTTAAGCAAAGAGTGGGATTTATTATAAGAAAAAGAATTTCTCTCATGAAAAAGGTCAGGGACATCCCTGGTGGTCCAGTGGTTAAGAATCCACCTGTCAACTAGGGAACATGGGTTCGATTCCTGGCCCAGGAAGATCCCACATGCTGTGGAGGAACTAAGGCCATGTGCCACAATTATGGAGGCTGTGCTCTAGAGCCTGTGAGACTCAACTACTGAACCAGCATCCCTAGCGCCCATGGTCCACAACAAGAGAGGCCACCACAATGGGAGACCCAGGCACCTCAACTAGAGAGTAGCCCCTGCTCAAAGTGACGAGAGGAAGCCACCACACAGCAACAAAGACCCAGCACAGCCTAAAATCAATCAATCAATTAAAAAAAAAAAAAAAACAAGGTCAGAATAGGAAGCGAAGCTCACAGTGCTGTCTGGACTTCCTCCATCACTCATCTCTGCCTCTGTCTACACGGCCACCTTATTCTTCTCCCTCAAGGACTGGCTTTCTTTGGTTTCTATTTAGGGGGAAAGACATGGTCATTTTGTGCTTCCAAATGTGTAAATTACAATCCAGCCACCTAAAAAAATCTCATTCTCTGGGTCCAGCTTTCACACTGGAGAAAAAACAAGTCAATCCTAAAGGAAATCCACCCCAAATATTCATTGGAAGGATTGATGCTGAAGCTCCAATACTTTGGCCACCTGATGCAAAGTGCCAACCCATCGGAAAAGAGCTGATGCTGGGAAAGGCTGAAGGCAGGAGGAGAAGGGGACGACAGAGGTCGAGGTTGTTGGATGGCATCACTGACTCAACAGACATGAGTTTGAGCAAACTCCAGGAGTTGGTGATGGACAGGGAAGCCTGGTGTGTTGCAGTCCATGAGGTTGCAAAGAGTCAGATATGACTGAGCAACTGAATAACAACAACAAACTTACAAACTGCTGGAGAAAGAACTCCAAGTCGCAAGACGATAGTGCTTGGCACAAGCAGTAGTGGCCCAAAAGGGTTTATTTTTGATCAGAGTGACTGCTTCAGGTCTAATCTATGAAAGTGAGTGGGCATGGAGGTGGGCTTAAAGAGAAAATTGTAAACTGACCAGACCCTGAAATAAGTCTGGCATTTTCCCCTTATTAAATTATCCTTTTTCTCAGAAGTCTGCTAACAATGAGGGGGGGGGGAGCTAGAATCAGAGGCTTAAAGATCACAATGATTGTTTGCCTCCACGAGTAGTTGGTAGTAACTACCACAAAGGCTTCCCTGGTGGCTTAGAGGATAAAGCGTCTGCCTGCCATGCAGGAGACCCAGGTTCAATCCCTGAGTAGGAAGATCCCCTGGAGAAGGAAATGGCACCCCACTCCAGTACTCTTGCCTGGAAAATCCCATGGACTGAGGAGCCTGGGAGGCTGTAGTCCGCGGGGTTGCAAAGAGTCGGACATGACTGAGCGACTTTTCACTTCGACCACAAAGGCAGGAGCCACACCCATCTGTTCACAGCTTTGTTCTTAGTGTCCAACCTGGTGCCTGGCACTCAATGAAAATGGGAGGTCTGTTAATTAAACCATTCATAAAACTCAAGGGGAAGGTATTATTCATTAAACCCCCTACCTGCTGCTAAAAGAGTAACAAATGAAGGAAAGGAGGTGAGGGAAGTTATTTCCCAAGTTAACATATCAGACATAGCACTGGAGGGTATTCGCTGCCATATTGGCCCATAGCATTTGTCTTGCTCCAAGCGAGGATTAGATAAGTGTTTTCAGTGTCTAGGATTTTGAGAGTGCTGTTAGTGCTTGGAGAAATCTTTTTAAGGATTTTGAGGCCAGTCCTGCATATAATCCAAGAAGTTGTACATATTTTAAAATATATGTGTTTACAGTGGAAGAGCATTTCTCATATAGACAAGCTTTAAAAGCTGAGCAATTTCATGAGTTTTAAATGATTAAAGACTTCTCTATATAGAGATCTACATTTGCCAGAAATCTACACCCTTTTGTTTCCTCAAATTGTCTAAATCTTTGAAATGGAAATATTTTCAAAATATATTTACTTGGGGTAGATATATATCTATATATATTATAGGTGTTTTATATATATGTATAATATAGATATAATTAATATATATAATATATAAATAAATATACAAATATACATATCTATATATTGTATATTTATATATATTAGATATATATCTAATATATCATAGAATATATTTGTAGAATATATTAATTTGTTTTATTTTCTGTTATGCGTGTTAATAACTGTTTATTTGGAAGGTGGTATACTCACCTGGACTTTATGTACCTCGTTAAATGGAAAAGAGATAGTAGTTCTAGGATGGGAGGGGGCAAAAAAAAGGAAAGTCATCAAGACATGAGTCTGGTGTATAAGTTCTGTTGCTAAATTGCTATTTGTTCCCATTCAAGCCACTTTACTTATAATAAGAAATTGGACTCAGTGATCTCGAAAATGTGCTTATATTCTATTGTCTTACAATTTTTCAACCAAAAATTATTTATTGATGAAAGTAATTACCTGGGAAGAAAAATCTTTAAGATAGTTCTAAGAATTAGAAAAAGTTTTTTTGGGGAAAAGTCATCTTATTGTGGAGTTGTTTATAACAGGAGAAATTATAATGATAACCTAAATATCTGATACCAGAAAACTAGCCACAGAAATTTGTGGTCTTTTCCAGAAAGGATGAAGTAAAGTGATCTAAAATGTTGATGTTGGAACCATGTCGAAACCTGGAATTTATACATAACCATGCATTGAGTGGCTATGAGCAAGGGCATAACATTGGGTATAATGCAACACTGGACTCCTGTGCTTTAGTAAAACACAGTGTCTGAAAGTAGAAAGGAGTGGAATCACTCTGTCTTGGGGTAAACCACACTTGAAACAGGAACCGGTTGGAGTGTGATCAGAGAAGGCATAAAGGATGGTGAGGGAGCCAGAAAGAGTGCTCCATGAGGAAAATCTGGAAGAACTGGCGATGTTCAGGTGGAAAAGGAAGAAGCTAAGGGATCTGCACTTCTCCGGAGTTGCCATGAAAAAGGGAGCAGGCTGGGGTGTAGGGTCACTTGGAAAGAATTAGGACCAGTGAATGGAAGATGCCAGATCAGTCGTAACACGGAAGATCAAAGAATGTTTTTACAGCTCAGGAGCAGAATGCGTTGCCCCTGGAGAAAGCGAGTCCCCCGTCATTAGAGATGAGTCATATGAGTCTGCAGAGGTGGAGACGGAGACAAGTCTAAAGAACTGGACAGGGGAGATCAAGGAAGGACAAAGGACATTTCAGGTTGTAGCTGTGAGCCTTGGTGGTCTCAAGAACTCTTGGAAAAGCAGATCGAAGGCAGGAAGTCCAAGGAGAAGAACGCACATGACTCTCTATCCATAGGGTAACTCTCAATGGCCTTTTTTAAAAATTATTTTTTATAGGAGTATGGTTGCTTTACAATGTTGAGCTGGTTTCTACTTCACAGCAAAATGAATGAGCCATGCATATACATACGGCCCCTCTCTTTGGGACTTCCTTCCCGTTCAGGTCACCACAGCGCATTAAGCAGAGTTCCCTGTGCTACATCGTGGGTTCTCATTAGTTACCTAGTTTATAGATCGTATCAATAGTGTATATATGTCAATCCCAATCTCTCAGTTCTTCCCACCCCACCTTTCCCCCTTGTTATCCATAAATTTATTCTCTGTCTGCTTCTCTTTTTCTGCTTTGCAGATGAGATCATCTATACCATTGCCTTCTTATTCTAGACCTACTAAAGCCACTAACACAAGCCAGAAGCTATCTGCTTCTCCCGTAATTTTGTTTGTATTACCACAGTTTCTTTTGACCCTCGTATTGTCTATCATCCACCTTTACAGAGAAATTCTTGAAAGAGTCTATTGCCACCATAATGAGCTCAAATAAGTAGATACATCTAGGACAAATAGGTAGAAGAGTTTATATGTTTCATTTTTTTTCACTTATAGAAGCAGCATTGATTCACTAAAGAAAACCATTTTAAAAAACTAAAGAAGTAAGGTGTTTTTTTTAAATCTATAATTCAAATATACAAGTGACCAAAGAAAGTTAACATTTTGGATTTTCCTTCTCATCTTGTTCTTTTCCTTTGTAGCACATAGATTCAGTTTGACATAAAAGAGGTCTTTCTGTGTTAGATCTTCCAATAAATTAGCAAGTTAAACATTTCAGTGAAAATGCTGAGGAAGGTGCCATCTTTAGATGAAAAGAAGATCTAGATCAGGAGTTGAGAGACTTTTCATGTCAACAACCAGATTGTAAATATTTTAGACTTTCCAAGTCAAACAGTCTCTTCTACAACTAGCCAACTCTGCTGTTGTAGTGGAAATGCCGCCATGGATAGTCTGTAAGCAAATGGGTATGGCTATGAGCCAATGAAACCTTTATTTATTGAAAGAGGCAGTGAGCTGGATTTATCCCATGGGCTAGAGTTTGTCAACCTCTTAAGTTAAACCAAATGGCCTCACTAAACCAAATAGCCTATTGGCCTTTAATAGCTTCAAAGCTCTTATCACAAGAAAAAAACCCAAAAGCTTCATTTAAAACTAAGAACATTTATGTCAATGTATGGCAAAAACCACTACAATATTGTGAAGTAATTAGCCTCCAATTAAAATAAATTAATTAATTTTTTTAGAAAAACTGAGAACAGTTCTGGCAGACTCCCGTGGTCACACAAATTGGGTCAAGTTCAAGAAAGTCCACTAAGATAGGTCTCCTCAGGCAAACTCCAGATGTGGAAATTAAGCCAGGAACCCCAGCTAGAAACCTGAATAATGAACAGTTTTGAGAATGAAATAGGTTTAGGGAATCAAGACAAATCATTTATACCATTTGTGACAGAATCTAGGCAAGAACAGAGTGAATATACGTAATGAGCTTAGCACAGTACCCCGTATATAAGTGCCTGATAAACAGTAACTAAATGATTTGCGTGTTCTGTCACATGCTTATTCACTGTCTATGTAAATTATGCCTCAGACATGCATTGAGCATTTATTGTATGCCTGGAACTTGGCTAGGTACTGACCATATGGCAATAAACAAGATACATAACAAAACAAAACAACATATAAAGACCAGATCCTTTGATAAATTATCACAATCTAGGCTGTTAAATAGGAGAAGGCAATGGCACCCCACTCCAGTAATCTTGCCTGGAAAATCCCATGGATGGAGGAGCCTGGTAGGCTGTAGTCCATGGGGTTGCTAAGAGTTGGACATGACTGAGCAACTTCACTTTCCCTTTTCACTTTCATGCATTGAAGAAGGAAATGGCAACCCACTCCAGTGTTCTTGCCTGGAGAACCCCAGGGATGGGGGAGCCTGGTGGGCTGCCATCTATGGGGTCACATAGAGTCGGACACGATTGAAGCAACTTAGCAGCAGCAGCAGGAGGCTGTTAAACACTAAGGCAGAATTAGAAATAAAGTGCTATAGGAACGTGGTATGCATGCCCTTGAATCAGCCTTGGGTGGTCAGGAGAGGCTTTCTGGAGATGATAACTGAGTTCTGAGCATGAATGAGATCGGGCTGGAAGAAGGCTTATGAGTACTAAGGAGGCCTGTTCTTCAAGGCAGCAGGGTCCCCATAGTCGTGTATGGATGAGGGTGAGTGCTTGGTTTTCTAAAGATACACATGAGTTAGTGAGGCTGGGAAGGAGATAGTAAGTTGGAAAGGCAACCAGAAATCTTGGTAAGGAGTTTGCCTTGATCTTCAAAGTGGGGCGCTCTTTTCAGCAGAGAAGTACCTTGATGGTATCTGCATTTTTGAAAGCCCAATGAAAGTACAACTGATGGTATATTAAAAGGTATTCATCAAAACCCCGCTAGTTACTTCTTGCTGAGGGTTGGAACTGGCTTCTATCTATGCAGTAGACATACGGGGTTTGGGCTAAAGAAGCAGAAACAAGGCAGTTTTAATACTCAGTCTTCGTTTCCTTTCCACCAGGTACCCAAGCCTGCCTTGGGTTCCATCAAAATGTGGTCAGCTGAATTCCTTGCTCACAGATGCCTCCACGGCTACAGAAGTGATAACACTCTTCCTCGTTCTCTTTACAGGACAACCATTGGTTGAGCTTGGATTTGCCGCGGGAACTTCTACCCAGATAACGGTGACACTGGTGAGTTATGTGGTTGTTTACTTCTCATGTATCACCTGTGGTCATGAGCAGAGCTGTGGTCAGAGACTGATTTGAATGGTACTTTTTAGTCTTGAGTCCTGTTGTATTCATGATTCTCGAACCTCCCGGGCTCATAGCTTGGATATTCTGCTAGGCATATAGGTATTCAATAGACCTTCAGAGGTCAAATTTCTTTAGGCCACCAGAGCATTGCTGAAGAGTTGCGCATAAACCAAATATTTGTGAAGCAAATATAAAATTCACATCCTCTAGAGAAATTTATGTTTAAGGGAGTCCTGTTAAAATATGATAAATATAGCTGAAAAATTAATCGTCACTTCTTTTGTTTCTCCTTCAACAAGTCATCTGGAAGTGTACCTTCTGTTCAACAACGAAACTTTGCTGTCATAACTACTTTGGTTTTGCGATGTTGTTGAAATAATGATGACAAGATGCAGTGTTTGCCCCAGATTGAGAAAAATCAAAGGGTAGATATTAAAATGAGATCTTTCAAAACGTCTTGAAAAGAGTTCTGACCTTCACATTAGCTGTATTCCCAGGGAAGAGTGGAATGTATTTCCAGGCGTGTTGTCTGTTTTGGTCTCTTCTTCAGAGCATGTTTCATAGTTTTTGAGTGATGGACTGGGATACCATTCTAGTGTTTTGTTTTGTTTTTTTGAGGGAGTTTGATTTGGAGTTTTGTTTACCAGGAGGCACCTAGAGGTGTGTGATAAGAAGCTTGTCTTGTTTCTATAAAGAAAAGAGTTCATTCTGGAGACTAAGCTGTTTCTTGCTTTCCGCGCAAAATATTCCTTGATGCGTAAATTGGGAATAATAAGAGTACTCAGAAGACACAGTTAACATAGCACATTTTTTTTCGTACCCACACATTTTGCCTGTGCTACTAGCGATAATTTGGGGAAAACAGAAGCAGATTTGAAGAATCTAATTCACTTTACAATAATTGGTTTCTTTTTGTAGTTTTCTTTCCTTGTATTAACACTTTGTCAATGTTTCACTACCTCTTCATACACTACTAAAGCAACAATATTTGAATTTTTCTGGGGCAGCCGTAATTTTCTCTCCTTTATCCCACTGATATATTTGGAGTCTTAGATCTTGCATTTTAATTTGGGGCTCAAAAAATGAAGCCATTGTATTCCTTCTACCAACCTGATCACATATTTCCCCATTTCTTCCTCCATTCCCATCACCACACATTATAAATGTCTTTGTATTTTTACTTTTGGTTCTAAGCCAATTTCATTTCTATTTTCTCATCCAGTACAATGCAATCACCTTTGGATGGTTGGCACATTGTGGAAAACATTGATGTACTTGAATTTTTTTTTCATTTTTTTAACATCACAAGAAAACAAAATTCAAATTTCAGTTACATTTGAAAAATATATCGCATGCATCTTCAAATCCCAAAATGCCCCAGAAATAAATTGCAAGGAACTTTTCTGGTATGTCCCTCAGCACACCTAGAAGGAATCATTTTCATCTCTACAATGCTGTTTAATCCAGTTCAGTAGTTAATATTAATACGTGACAGAACATCACATGTCTTAGTGTAATCATTTATGTAAGAGGGAAATAGTACGTTAATCTCATTTGGAGTCAGTTTTTACTTCTAGGGCAAATTGAATAGAATGACTTACCATAAACCCAACAAAAATATTTCCGTAAATATGCTCTGAAACAATAGATAGATAATAGTGCTAGTGCTACAAGGATGATTACCCTTTTCGATGATGATTTTAGGCCTTTTTCCTCAGGCTTTTCAGTGCTCTGCTGGATCCTAGCTTCTGCACACAAGACTCAAAATCTGAAAGAAATGATCTGAGAAGCACCATCAGTGAATATCTTGTTTCACTTTAAGGCTAAAGTTTACTAGTTTGAGGACCAATAAATCTTTTCATATCTGGCATTTACCTTTAATGTTAAATGTTCCAGTAGCCACTTGACGGGGCTACTGTCTTATGTACTGATGCAACATGAATGCTATCAAATTATCCTATAATATTCTGCAGTGGTGTTGCTATCACATACTTATTGCATTTTTCTTAGTTTGGACACCTTGAACCACTGACATCTATCTCTAAAATATATACCAATATCAGGAATATAAATTTTTCACTTCAGAGATACATTTCTCTCAGCCCTAGAAGACATAGAGTTTTAATTATTACTCTTGTGTCTTCAAAGATTCCTGCCAGAGTAGGCAACTTGGGTTTAGCCATTTGATAATGGATTCTCAAGAGACTAGGATTAAGGCAGGTGTGGAGGTGGCAAATATCATATATATATATATATTTTTTTTTAACTTTGAAAGGCAGAGTCAACTAGGAAATGGACCATTAATTCGGGTATAGTGTTTGGGGGTAGTTATTGATATACATGGAATACACACTTATTTACGTGCAAATTAACTTTAGAAAACATAATCAACAGCATCACTATATCAACCCATATACACACCACTTATTTTAAGTGTCGTGAAAATTTGAGTCTGAAACTGCTTAGCACTTGGAATCTTTTGGCTACCTGCAGTCTTGTGTTGCCTTATGGGGTAAGCTTAGTCTTCATCCTTTTTGACACCTCTGCAAAAGACAGTGTAATTTAGCACTGAAACATGTATATTATCATATGTGAAATAGATCACCAGTCCAGGTTCAATGCATGAGGCAGAGTGCTCAGGGCTGGGGCACTGGGATGACCCAGAGGGATGGGATGGGGAGGGAAGTGGGAGAGAGGTTCAGGATGGGGAACACATGTACACCCATGGCTGATTCATGTCAATGTATGGCAAAAACTACTACAATATTGTAAAGTAATTAGCCTCCAATTAAAAGAAATTAATTAATTCTGTTAAGTGTAATTTAATGATACGTAGAGGGAGACCACTGATCTACATCAGCCGTATGGTTAAATTCATAGCTTCTCCCCGCCTTTTTGCTTAAGCAAATTATCTCTAGAGATTTCTCTTAAAAGTCAGCCTTAGCCTTTGACAGATAGACCACAGGCACCTAAGTGTTAGGTCTTCTTGAAACGTGACTTGTCAACATCTACTTCTATTAGACTTGAAAATTATATGAATCACTTGAAGAGATTAGGTGATTTCCACTGCCTTTCATTGCACTGCCTGGAAAGTACAGGTTATTCTCCAGAGGTTGTAACTTCTTGCTATAGTATGACATCCTTGTACAAGCTTTCTGGGGACATTTGGAGCAATATATATATATATATATATATATATATATATATCAAAATTCAATGTAAAATTCAAAATGGGGGGCTACCACTGCAAATATCTCACCTGAGATGTCAGTCTGAATAGATCTATCTTCTACACATGGCCAAGTCCATACATATACAGGCAATAAAACCTCTGTCACAAATTATTTCTCTTCCTGGGAGCAGTGAGAAGGTTCTTTCTGGCCTTCCTTGTAATACACATTCACATTTCAAAATCTTTAAGATATAAAAGTGCATCTTAAGATATGATAAGAATTTCCTCTTCACATGAAAGAAACAGAACATTTAACATTTCAAAGGACAAGTATCTCCTATATAAACACGGAAAAAGACCTAAGCTGTGAAGCTGTGAGCATTCACTCCAATATCTACAGAGAATATTCTCCACAGTGTCTCTCTTCTGATCTATCTCCTCCTCTCTTTTCCTCTCACCCTCCTGTATAGTTTTAGGTGTATGACTCTCTCCATTTATCTTTCTTTCTGGAAGAAAACCAACTCGTTATCGTTTGGCTGAGGATTTGTATTATAAACTGTAATAGGACAGATTGGGTAGGATGCCCACACATCCAGCCCCAAACCACGTATGTGTGGCTCTTGTCCCCATTACTAACAGGGCTCTGTTGTGTTCAAAGAAGTGTCCAGGTTTGACTGATAAATTGTATGAATGGCTAAGTGTTAACACAAGTTTGTGTGTGCAATGTGCAATGAGACCACACAAACAGAAGCGTTGGAGTTTGGAGCAGGGAAAAGTTCATTGCAGGTCCCTGCACAGAGGCTGGTGGTTCATGCCCTACAAAGCCCCCATAGTCCTCAAAGGGTTTCAGCAAAGCACTTTTAAAAGCCAGTTTAGGGAGTTTCAAAAGAGAGGGCACATAGGTATACCTATGGGTGATTCATGTTGACACATGGCAGAAACCAACACAATATTGTAAAGCAATTATCATTCAATTAAAAATAAATAATTTTTTTATAAAGCCAGGTTGAGGAGAGGGAGCAGGTTGCAGAGTCTGTGATTAGTTAGTGCACAGTTCTCTTTGGCTGATGGTGAGGCAGCAGGGTAGTGTCGCAGGGATTAACATCGTCAGCCCTTGGGCTCCAGGAGGCCTGTGGCCATGTGCTCACAGACCGCAAGACAGTTCTCGTTTAGTCACTAAGTCGTGTCCGACTCTTTCGCGCATGACCTCATGGACTATAGCCACCAGGATCCTCTGTTTATAGGATTTCCCAGGCAAGAATACTGGAGTGGATTGCCACTTCCTTCTCCAGGGGATCTTCCTTACCCAGTTAGCAAACTCATCGAACTCGCATCTCTTGCTTCTCCTGCATGGGCTGGTGGATTCTTCACCACTGAGCCACCTGGAAAGTCCAGCTTCTAGTAATTAACATCTTTTGTTGGAGAGGGTGAGGTTTTTTACATCTGCAAAACAACTCAGGAAATATGCATCAAATACTATCATCTGGGTGCTTCAAAGCACAGCTAAAGCAGAGGATATGGGGGAAGGCCTGCCCAGAGAAGGCCCCATGGGGTCCAGCTCAGTTACAGGGGAGCCCCAGTCAAATCATAAATTGTGGCTTCTCAGCAAAAGCCTGGAAAGTCCATATGCCCTCAGCATGGGTGGCTGAGGACCACGGAAGTGTCGTTTTCTTGATGACAGCCAAAGGGAACTGGGGTACAAGTTGTTCAAGGGAAGGAACAAAGCGGGTCTGGAGGCCCTGCTTGGAAAGGTGACGCAGCAGACACTTGCAGACAGCCCTGAGGGGCACGAGGTGGCGGCGGGGGAGGCAGACCTGCCGCAGAGAAGGCAGGAAGCCAGGCCCGAGTCCCTGGACTTCGCTCCCGCAGTGGCTGGGATGGTGTGTTGTGGACACCACGGTGGCTCCGGTGCCTCTACTTCCCTTATTCTTTCCCTTCGAGGCTTCCAGGAGGGTTGCTCATGCTAACTCGAGAGATGCCATGTGCTCCACCACCCGAGTACGCACAGGCTTGTCTCTACCCTGAGGCTAGATTTCAAAAGCAGACTATCACACTTGTGGGAACCCAGGGTCACCCCGAGAACATCAGGGATCAGGACTCACAGGGGAGGCAAAACTCCGCAGGATATAGTGCTGGCCATTTAGATACTTTAAAACTGAGCCTGATTCCCGCCTTTGTTCAATGAGCAGAGCATTCCCTCGCTGGCCCCTCCCCCTACTCACCCTTCCACATTTTCTCTATCTTGTCTTCCAGTCTCAGCCATCCTCCTAAAAGCCTTGTTTCTCTCTTAATTCAAATACATCCTAGATAGAATTCAATGGTCCCCTCTTAGTATTTTGGGGAAGGGAATGGCAACCCACTCCAGTATTCTCGTCTGGAAAATCCCATGGACGGAGGAGCCTCGTCAGCTACTGTCCTTGGAGTCGCAAAGAGTCGGACACGACTGAGCGACTTCTCTCTCTCTTAGTTTTTGTTGTTCATTGGCTCAGTTGTGTCCAACTCTTTGCGACCCCATGGACTGCAACACGCCAGGCTTCCCTGTCCATCACCATCTCCCAGAGTTTGCCCAAACTCATGCCCATTGAGTCGGTGATGCCATTCAACCATCTCATCCTCTGTCGTCCCCTTCTCCTCCTACCCTCTATCTTTCCCAGGGTCTTCTGAGTATTTGAAACTGTCTCTAAATGGAATCAGAGGGAAAATGATGTTGATTTTTGAGCTCAAATCTTTTTAATATATTTTACTTTAGATTCGCATGTCACTCACTGTCTGTGTAAAAACTACTTTTGATCTAGTGTATAGACCTTTAGACTGGAGAAGGAAATGGCAACCCACTCCAGTGATCTTGCCTGGAGAATCCCAGGGACGGGGGAGCCTGGTGGGCTGCCATCTATGGGGTCGCACAGAGTCGCACATGACTGAGGCGACTTAGTAGTAGTAGTAGTACAGACCTTTAGCAATCACTCTCTCATAATTTGGCTGCAGTCACAAAATATGAAGCTTGAAAACCAAGCTCCTTCCAGAGGAGGTAGCCAGGTAAGATCTTGGCTACTCGGCATGTGCAGCAGATTGTGGGAAGGGTTGCGCTCCAGTGGGCAGCAGGATGTTCTGACGATCAGTCAGTCACCTCTTCAACAAATATTTACAAGGTGTCTACTAGCAACCAGATGCCCCTGGGCCCTGGAGGCTCCATGAAGAAAAAGATGATTAGGCAGAACTCTAGGATGGAGCTTGAAGATCAATGAACCACACAGGCGTGGAAGACAGAGAGCTCTGCCTTCAAAGCCTCACTCTCATTTACTTTTGTTGCCTTAGGGTGGTTTCATTGCTCTGATCCCCTGCTTGTGGCTACTCAAGAGTTAAAGGATTCATTTGAAACAATTTTGTATATTGTGACAGGTAGGGATGCAGGGTCACAGTGGGTTTTTTGTTTTGTTACAGGCCTCTAGTTTTTCTAGCACATTTGTTAAAAATGTTTCACTGCTGGCGCTTATGTGACCAGCCCCTCACCCCCAAAAAAATCTTGGGTGCTGCCTCTCTAATGAGCTTTTGTAGGCAAAAATGTTGCACATAAGTTTCTGCATTTTCAGTGCTGGGGAGATGTGTTCACACTGTTTGTCCCTTTATGGAAGGGAGAGAACAGGAGGAAACGTCCACAGGGCTTCCTCCAGACTCCGCCTGCCTTTTCCCTTATGAGCCAGCTGCGTATCCTTTACTATGACACCACCCTGATGGCAGAAAGTGAAGAGGGACTAAAAAGCCTCCTGATGAAAATGAAAGTGGAGAGTGAAAAAGATGGTTTAAAGCTCAACATTCAAAAAGCGAAGATCATGGCATCTGGTCCCATCACTTCATGGGAAATAGATGGGGAAACAGTGGAAACAGTATCAGACTTTATTTTGGGGGGCTCCAAAATCAGTGCAGATGGTGACTGCAGCCATGAAATTAAAAGACGCTTACTCCTTGGAAAAAAAGTTATGACCAACCTAGATAGCATATTTAAAAGCAGAGATGTTATTTTGCCGACTAAGGTCCGTCTAGTCAAGGCTATGGTTTTTCCTGTGGTCATGTATGGATGTGAGAGTTGGACTGTGAAGAAGGCTGAGCGCTGAAGAATTGATGCTTTTGAACTGTGGTGTTGGAAAAGACTCTTGAGAGTCCCTTGGACTGCAAGGAGATCCAACCAGTCCATTCTGAAGGAGATCAGCCCTGGGATTTCTTTGGAAAGACTGAGCTAAAACTGAAACTCCAGTACTTTGGCCACCTGATGCGAAGAGTTGACTCATTGGAAAAGACTGATGCTGGGAGGGATTGGGGGCAGGAGAAGGGGACGACAGAGGATGAGATGGCTGGATGGCATCACAGACTCGATGGACGTGAGTCTGAGTGAACTCCGGGAGTTGGTGATGGACAGGGAGGCCTGGCATGCTGCGATTCATGGGATCGCAAAGAGTCAGAGACGACTGAGCTGAACTGAACTGAACTGATTACATCTTAGCCATGGATACAACTAGAAAATAAAAATACGTAATTACCTTTCTGACAACTAACTGGTGAGGATGAGGAGAGGTTAGAACCCTTGTGCACTGTTGGTGGGAATGTAAAATAGTGCACTCTGAGAAATGGTATGGTTATTCTTTAAAAAGTTAAAAATCAGTTTACCATATAATCCAGCAATTGTACCTCTTGATACATGCTCAAGAGAATTGAGAGTAGGATCTTAAAGGGATTCCTAGCAGCATTATTCACAATGTCCAGAATGTGGAAGTAACCCAAGCTTTAGTTGACAGATAAATGGATAAGCAAAACGTGGTATATACAGGCAGTGCAATATTATTCAGCCTCCAAAAGAAAGGGAGTGCTACATATTGACACACGCTACAGCATGGATGAAGCTTGAGGGCACTATGCTAAGTGATATGGTAAGTCACATGCACAAAAAATTATACTATGATTCCATTTATATGAGGTACTTCAGTTCAGTTCAGCCGCTCAGTCGTGTCCGACTCTTTGCGACCCCGTGGACTGCAGCATGCCAGGCCTCCCTGTCCATCACCAACTCCTGAAATTCATTCAAACTCATATGCATTGAGTCAGTGATGCCATCCAACCATCTCATCCTCTGTCGTCCCCTTCTCCTCCCACCTGCTTTCTTTCCCAGCATCAGGGTGTTTCCAAATGAGTCAGTTCTTCGCATCAGGTGGCCAAAGTATTGGTGTTTCAGCTTCAACATCAATCCTTCCAATGAGGTACTTAGAGTAGTCAAATTCAGAGAAACAAAGTAGAATGGAGGTTGCCAAGTGCTGGAAGGAAGACAGAAGTGAGCATTTAATGAGTACTGAGTTTAAATTTTGCAAGATGAAAAGAGTTCTGGAAATAAACAGCAGTGACGGCTGCAGAACATGAATGTCCTTAGTGCCACTGAACTGTCCCTTTAAAATGCTTCAGAGAGTAAATGCTCTATGTGTTTTACCACAGATTTTTAAAACTTGGGGAAAAGTCTTTTCCCTATCGGGCTGCGTTGACGTCTTTGTTGAAAAAAATAAAATGGCAGTATCAACAGGAGTCTATTTCCATCTCTCTACGCTGTTCTATTAATCTATTTCTAGATCTTTTTATCGAGACAATATTATCCTGAATACTGTAGCTTTATAGTAAGTTTTTAAATGAGGTAATATTAGATCTCCAACTTTACTCTTTCAAAACTGCCTTGCATATCTTAGCATTTCCATATAAATTTTAGAATCAGGTTGTGAATGTCTTCCCCTCACCTAAAAAAATAAATACATAAATCTTCTCGGGTTGTGCGGTTTAGGATGAGTTTACATGTCACATAACTTACATAACTGAATAGGGCATATTCCTCCACTTATTTAGATATACTTTAATTTCTCTCTGCACTGTTTCATCATTTTTAGCATAGGGATTTTCTACATGTTTTATTAAATGTAGTCCAAAATGTTTTTTGCTTTATAAACACTAGTTTAAATGAAATCTTTTGCATATTAACTATGAGGATACATAATTACAAGTAATTTAGGCATATTAATATTGCACCCTACTATCTTATTAAATGCATTTATGAGGGCTGAGATATGCAGTTTCCTTTGAATTTTCTGTGTAAATGATGGTATTGCATGAAAATAGAATCAGTTGTAGAATCAGCTGTTCTCTACTGCAATCAGTCGTCTTCTTTCCTCCCTTCCTTTTTTTTCCAACTTGTTCCTTTCCAATATTTCCCTATTATTCTCTGTTAGGTATGAAGTTTGCTATAGGATTTCTATAGGAGTGCTTCATCAAGTTACAGAAATTCTCAACTATTCCTAGTTTTTTAAACTTTTTCTTTACAATGAGTGGGATTTGAAATTTGTAAATTTCTTTTTCTATGCCTATTAAAGTGATCCTGTGTTAATGTGGCAAATAATATTAATTGATTTTTAAATGGTAAGGCAGCCTTCCATGATTCAATTTGCTAATCTCCCTTTAAGTATTTTTGCATCTATGGGCAAGCATGGTTAGTCTAATTTTTTTGTAATATTTTGTCAAGGTTTGGTATTGTGGTTATGCTGAACTGCCACTTTAAAATGCTTCAGATAGTAAATGTCTTATGTATAAGACAAGTGGAAAGTTTTTCCTCTCTATTTTCTGAATTTATGTAAAATTGGTTAACTTCTTTCTTTAATTTCTGATAGGATATTATTTCTTCCTTTGGTATCTGATAGGATTCACTGGTCAAAACTTCAAAGTCTAGTATTTTTTTCCTGTGGGTGTGTTTGATGGTTCAGATTTATTAGATATGAGACTATTCAAATGACCTTCTCAAGTCAGTTTTACTAACTTGTATTTTTCAAGAAATATATTGAATTCTTAAGTTGTTCAATCCGTGGCAAGTTATTCCTAATATCCTCCAAATGTCCTTTAACTGCCTGTAGCGTCTGTGATCACTATCCCTCGTTTATATCTAGCATTGGTAATTTCTGTTATCTCTCTTTTCCTTGATCCATCTAGCTAGAGTTTTACTAAATTTCTCAGACTCTTCAAGGAATGGAGTTTTATTTTGTTGATTTTGTTTATTGCTTACCAATTTTGCATTTGCTTGATTGCTACACTTCTTTTGTACTGTCTATTTTGCATTTACTTTGCTATCCTATTAGTGGTTTCTTAAGGTGAAATAAGTTTTCTTACAGTGTGATTTTGCTGGTGGCTCAGTCAGTAAAGAGTCTGCCTGCAGTGTGGGAGGCACGGGTTTGATCCCTGGGTCGGGAAGATCCCCTGGAGAAGGAAATGGCAACCCACTCCAGTACTCTTGCCTGGAGAATCCCACAGACAGAGGAGCCTGGTGGGCTGCACCCCATGGGGTCCCAAGAGTCAGACAAGACTGAATGACACACTTTCACTTTTCAAGGTGAAATAAGAGGTCATTGTTTTTTAAGCTTTCTTTTTTTTTAAACACAAGCATTTAAATCACCAGTTCCCTCTAAACGCTGCTCTAGTCCTATTCTAAAAATTTTTATGTATCTTTGTTAGCATTCAGATCAAAATATTTTCTGATTTCCCTCCCAATTTCTTCTTTGGTCCATATTTTATTCAGGAGTATGTTGCTAACCAAATATTTTAGCTATTGTTAGATATTGTATTGTTACAGACCTCAGTTTAGTTACAGTGAGGTCAGAGAACATGCTCCCGGCGATTTCAATCCTTTTCAATTATGGCCTTTCTTAATGGTCACATGCGCTCGAAAAAATGGCATTATGTCATTGTATAATGCTCTACAAATATCAATTAGGTTAAGATGGTTGACAGTGCTGTTCAGAAAATTTATCTTTTCTTTCCCTAGTTCCTGAGGGAAGGGTGTTAAAGTCTCCATCTATGACTATGATCACTACGTATCTCTTTAATTCTGTCCAGCATCTTTTTATCATTACAAACGGTCTTTCTGTCCTTCCCAAAGCTCCTTGTCTTGAAGTCTGTATCAGGCAGGGTTCAGAGGTCACACAGCATTTGAGGAGCAAGTTTCATGTAAAGAGTTATTAATTAATGATAGAGGATTAACTACTAAGGGACAACAAGACCTCTACAGAGCACAATAAAAGCTGATGTAGGGAGCAGCCACTACGTCTGGGGCAGAGCAATAGTACACAAGGAAGAGACACCTAAGCACGGGACTCAGATCTTGTTGGAAAATGTGTGATTTGGCACATTGGTGGCAGAGAAGGTCAGCAAGGTGCCACACACCAGAGCTCTCATACAGGAAAGAACATACCAGTAAGCTGATGAAATGCACTAGGAAACTATCTAATGAGCCGTCGCTTGAGACTCGCTGAAAGCTACCTTCTGAGGCACCAAATAAACTGTCCAGGAAGATATCTGCTACGGTGCTTCTGGAACTCACTGCGAAGGTACCTATGAGGCACCTGCAGAAGTCTTTGGATTGCCAGCTCGGATGCCGGTGTCAACCTGCTGAGAAGCCACCCACAAGGATGCCACTGAAAGTCCTTGAGAAGTGAGCGCCATGGAGGTCCCGCACGCACTGTGGACCACCACGTGCCCCGGGGAGAAGGTAAGAACACACCAATCTGGGAGAGAAGCCTGTACCTCCTGAAGTGACCCTACAGCGCCCTCTACTGGCAAAACGTAACAGAGCCGGCAAAGGTGAAATATTTGCCTCTAACATCACAAACAGGCCAAGGAGGATCGATTGGACATAAGAAACAAAAAAATTATTTACTGGCAAAAGGCGCAATTTGTTTGATTTGAGATCAAGCAAGTCAATTCACTTTATACTTACGGTTTGCATGGTTTATCTTCTTCTGTACACTTAATTATGACCAACCTGCATTTTTATATTTAAAATGCATTTCTTTTAGGTAGCGTCTATAGGTGGTACTTCTTTTTTTTTTTTTTAATTCTTTCAAGTTTCTGATTTTTAGTTGGAGTGTTTACTTCATACACATTTATTGTATTGTAACTATTGATATGGTTGGTTTTAGCTCTATTACTTTATTAACTTTTTTTTTTCAGTTTGTGTCCTCTGTTTTTGCTTCTTTCTTCTTTACAACATGCTTTGGAATTTTTTAAGGAGTCAATTTTTACTTTCTCCCTTGACTTTTTTATATAAATCAAGTGACTTATATAGGTCACTTTTTTATATAAGTTTCTCTCTTCTTTTTTGTATCTCTTTGCATTTTAAAAGTGACCACTCTATTGATTACAATATACATTCTTTTATTTTCTCTCTACTTACAGTTAATCTTGCAACTCTTGTCATAAAATGTAAAACTCTTACAACCCAATAGGTCTATTTATCTCATCTCATCTTCCTTTGGGTTATAATTGCCCTATTATTACAACTACATACATTATAACCCCCTCAAGACAATGTGATAGTTTTTGCTTTAATGAGTCCTGTATATTTTAAACAAGAGCTTTCACAGGAAAAAAAGCTAGTCTATTACATTTACCCAGTTATTTACAATTTCCAGTACATTTTCATCCCTGCCAAAGACTCAAGTCTCCATCTGGTATAACTTCTCTTCAGCCTGAAGCACCTCCTTTTATTATTTCATGCAGAAGATCTTCAGATAATAAAGTCCTCTTAGTTTGTTTTATTTTTTAAAAATATTTATTTCAGCTTTATTCTTGAAGGAAAATATCAATGGATATTCTTATTCTGGGTTGTTTTTCTTTTAGCACTTCAAAGATACTTTCACCTGTTTCCTGACTCCATGGTTACTGATGAAAAGTCAGCAAGATTCTGAATGGTTATCACCTTTTATGTAATGTATCATTTTCCTTAGGGTGCTTTAAAGGCTTTTCTTCCTCTTTGGTTCTCAGCAATTTGACTTTGATTTTCCTGGACGTGCCTTCCCTTCTGTCTATCATCTTGTTGTATGGCAAAACCAATACAATATTGTAAAGCAAAAAAAAATTTTTTTCTTTAATTAATTCTTGAATGTGAACATTTATGTCTTTCCCAAAGACTGGAAATTTTCAGCTGTCTTAGAGTTCTCCAGAAGAGCAGAACCAAGACATAAAAAGAGGCATAAAAAGAGAGATTTATTACAGGAATTGGCTCATATTCTTACAGAGGCTGAGAATTCCCATGATATGTCATCTGTAAGTTGGAGAACCAGGAAATCCGGTGGTATAATTCAGTACATGAGGCTCAAGTTCTGAATTATGGCACTTGATTCTCATGTATCAAGATGGCTAAGGGCAAGGAAAGACGGGCGTCTCAGCTGAGGGAAGGCTGCAGTTTCACTCTTCCTCCACTGTTTACTTTGATTCAAGCTCTCATCTAACTGAATGATACCCACCCACAATGTGGAGGGTGATCTTCTTTCTTTGATCACCCATTCAAATGCTAATGACTTCTGAAAATGCTTTCACAGACACATCAGTTCAGTTCAGTTCAGTTGCTCAGTTGTGTCTGACTCTTTGCGATGCCATGGTCTGCAGCATGCCAGGCCTCCCTGTCCATCACCAACTCCCAGAGTTTGCTCAAACTCATCTCCATTGAGTCGGTGATGCCATCCAACCATCTCATCCTCTGTCGTCCCCTTCTCCTTCTGCCCTCTATCTTTCCCAGCATCAGGGTCTTTTCCAATGAGTCAGCTCTTCGCATGAGGTGGCCAAAGTATTGGAGTTTCAGCATCAGCATCAGTCCTTCCAATGAACACCCAGGGCTGATCTCCTTTAGGATGGACTGGTTGGATCTCCTTGTAGTCCAAGGGACTTTCAAGAGTCTTCTCCAACACCACAGT
This sequence comes from Ovis aries, assembly GCF_016772045.2. Taxonomy (NCBI): domain Eukaryota; kingdom Metazoa; phylum Chordata; class Mammalia; order Artiodactyla; family Bovidae; genus Ovis; species Ovis aries. The sequence continues at coordinate 13,889,595 of NC_056074.1, forward strand.
TCCAAAGCATCAATTCTTCGGTGCTCAGCTGTCTTTATAGTCCAATTCTCACATCCATACACAGGCACAACCAGAAATAATATTTTGGCACCAGGGGCTGGGTTCAAGGAAAACAATTTTTCCATGGACTAGAAGATGGCAGGGATGGTTTGGGGATGATTCAAGCACATTTTATTTATTGTATACTTTATTTCTAATATTTTTATATCAGTTCCATCTCAGATCATCAAGTATTAGATCTTGGAGGTTGGGGACCCCTGTTTCACAGTGATCTGTTGGCTCAGTGTAGTTGACACATAGTATTAACCATCCCAACAAGCACTGTATCTTGAAGTAATTTTTCTGCCCTATTCTTTCTCCTCCTTCTGATATTCAGAAGGAAATCTTTTATTACTACCCTACTTCCTTGGAGTCTCCTTTCATTTTTATTAATTTTTTCTTCCTTTCTACTCTCAGTTCAGATAATATCTAGACTCTTTGCCTCATCACCTCCATCCTATTATGTCCACCCAGAGAATTTTTATTTCACATATTCTATTTTACAGTTTGATCATTTCCATTTGATTATTAGATTTGCTTCCTTCTCTTTTGAAATTGTGTCTCTTTTCACTCACCACAACCACATCTTCCTTCACTTCACTGACCATAGCTAAAATGGCTACTTTAAAACCCTTGTCTGCAGCAATCCCACTGGTGGGCACACACACCAAGGAAACCAGAATTGAAAGAGACACGTGTACCCCAATGTTCATCGCAGCACTGTTTATAATTGCCAGGACATGGAAACAACCTAGATGTCCATCGGCAGATGAATGGATAAGAAAGCTGTGGTACATATACACAAGGGAGTATTACTCAGCCATTAAAAAGAATACATTTGAATCAGTTCTGATGAGATGGATGAAACTGGAGCCGATTATACAGAGTGAAGTAAGCCAGAAAGAAAAACACCAATACAGTATACTAACACATATATATGGAATTTAGAAAGATGGCAATGATGACCCTGTATGCAAGACAGCAAAAAAGACACAGATGTGTATAGCGGACTTTTGGACTCTGAGGGAGAGGGAGAGGGTGGGATGATTTGGGAGAATGGCATTGAAACATGTATACTATCATGTAAGTATCGAATCGCCAGTCTATGTCCGATGCAGGATACAGCATGCTTGGGGCTGGTGCACAGGGATGACCCAGAGGGATGTTGTGGGGAGGGAGGTGGGAGGGGGGTTCATGTTTGGGATCGCATGTACACCCGTGGTGGATTCATGTCAATGTATGGCAAAACCAATACAGTATTGTAAAGTAAAATAAAGTAAAAATAAAAATCAAAATAATAATAATAATTTTAAAAAAAGAAAAAAGAAATTCTAAGGTGGTGAGGGCCATATATTGTAAATGAAGGACAACTGCTAAAAAGTGATTGCTTTGCGAGGGAAAGATCTTTGAGAAAAATACTACCATTCACTCAAGTATGTCACAGTATTACATAAGCGGTGCAGTTTGTATTGACAGCATCTGTTCTTTGTCTTGGTCTAGAGGATGTCAAACCTAGGTATAAATTCAAAAATGCAAATTTTATTGCTCCTTTTCAAAGCTAAATATTTACATGATATCTCAAACCATGAATAAATTCTACAGATTTATACTTTCAAAAAAAATAAAACCCTTGTCTGCTAATTCCAACCCTTGGGTCATCTTAGAGTCATTCTTAGCATGTTGTCTTTCTTCTTGCAACTGGGTTACAATTTTATGGTTCTTGGTATATTAAGTTATTTTGGATTTTATCCTGATCATTGTGATCATTGTGTTTTGGAACCTCTAGATTCAGTTACAGTTCTGAAGAGTGTTTATCTTTTTGTTTTAGCAATTAACTTGGTGTCTGAGTCAGGATTCTCCCAAGAAACAGAACCAATATGTATGATTATGATGAAAGAGGTATATTTCAGGGAATTAGGTCACAAAATTACAGAGCTGGCAAACCTGGAATCTGTCAGCTACAGGCTAGAAACTCAGATGGGATTTGATGTACAGTCTTGAGAGAGAATTCGTCTCCAGGAAACCTCGGTGTTTGCTCTGAAGGCCTTCATCTTATTGGATGAGGCCCACCTGCACTGCCAAGTGTAATCCCCTTTAGCTAAAGTCGACCTATGGTAGATATTAACCATGTCAGCAAACCTTCACTAGATTAGTATTAGACTGAGTAACTGGACTGCAAGGAGATCAAACCAGTCAATCCTAAAGGAAATCAACCCTGAATAGCTTTGGAAGGACTGATGCTGAAGTTGAAGCTGCAATACTTTGGCCAACTGATGCGAAGAGCTGACTCATCGGAAAAGACCCTGATGCTGGAAAAGACTGAAGGCAAAAGGAGAAGGTGGATGGATGAGATGGTTAGATGGCATCACTGACTCAATGGACATGAACCTGAGCGTATTCTGGAAGATAGTGAAGGACAGGGGAGCCTGGTGTGCTACAGTTCATGGGGTTGCAAAGAGTCAGACACGACTTTGCAACTGAATGACAGCAACAAAGTAATTGCAAAGTGCAGTTTGTGACTGCAGCCTGCCCGGCTGGCTTGCGACTGCAGCCTGCCTGCCTGGCGCATCAAGCCAACCATCACACTTGGTTAGACTCACACTGCAAAGCTGCACACTTGTAGTAGATGTGCATTCTTTAAACCTTAAGTACAAGCTACTTTCAGCTTGCCCCACACATGCAGGAATAAGTGGGGGATTGTACAGGGTTTATAAACACACTTTGCCTCTGTCTCTCTTCCCAGATTGCGCTCTCACTTTTCAGGGGCTGTGGTCACCCTGAACTCTCTTACTTTGCTCTTCACTAGAAAGACTAGGGGTTTTGTATTATAGTTTTCCAACTCGGCAACCACAGGCTACATGCTTCTTCTGAAGTTTTTATTTCCTGCAGAATCTGCCTGCTGTTTTTTCACTTTCTAGTGACTGCACATCACTGTTTTGATTTCCATCTTTGTTTTTGTGTTTGGCTCACAGTTTATAGATGTTATCTACAGAAGGGTGGGATCTGGTAGGAGTTTACTTGGCTATACTGAAAGCAGAAACCTCACAGGTATTGTGACTGTTAAATGAGATGATGAAAGAAAAATCTTGGCACATTTCCAGTCCATGGTGAGTGGGTGATCAATAAATGATAGCTATTATTGTTTATTAGGATGAACAGCTAACAGAGTGGTTGTTCTGGTTAAACATTTGGTTCAAGGTCAAACTCTCCATGGCTCTTAGGGATCAAGGGGCAACAAATCACCAGATTCTTCAGGAGATAATCTGATAGAGGCAAGGTCGAGGTCATGGCCAAAGTTATTTTCCAAGACTGTTTCCAGCTCCTTCCAGGAACTAGCGCTAATTCGGAAACTGAGGCAACCGTCCCATTGTAAAAATGAAAAGCTAATCCAGAAATTTTTTCCAAAAGCAATAAGAGAATACTGGGGCTTGGCAAGCACTCAAGACGACACGACCAGCCCACGACTATAATGTCTGCTTCACCAGAGCAAGGATTTTTATCTGGGTTATTCATGCCTGTATTTCCCGGAGTCCAGTCCAGTGCTTGGAACACAGCAGACGCGCCATAAACATTGGCTAAATGAATGGGTGAAAATTCAGAGAGTGAGACTGGCTGAGTTTGGACATGCTCTTCTGAAGCTAGATGTGCTCGGAGAAGAAGAAAGCTGAGGCTGTGGGTCGGGTATAGTGCTAAATGGCAGCAAAGGAAAGGTCAAGGAGAAAGTAAACCCTCCTCCAGAAAGCCTCCCTTTCTCGGCTCTGCCAGGGGAGTTATCTTCCATCTCAGCCTGTCCTGGGGCTGGGAAGCATTAGGACTGCATGAGTGGCCTGTGCGCAACCTCTGTTTGAGGTTTCTTCCACATCTGGAAGCAGTTTTGGATCATCTCGGGTTTGGCACCGCCGAGACAAGGGCTCTGCCAAACCCTCACTTACTTTCATGTTTCAACCCTCACACCCCTCAAACCATCTTGAGCCTGTTGATTCTACTTCTTCATTTTCACTTATGTCATCAAAACATTCACTTTAAAAGTATCGCTAGTAATCAAAGGAATCATCTGCTGTGGGTCAGGGCAATGAGTCACCTAGATCTGGATGGTCTTCCCTGCCATGCACTGATCCCTCAGTCGCTTTCACAGTGCTCAATCTGTCCTAGCCACAAAAGCTTTGCATTCGCTATTATTTAAATGAAACTACATATATATAAAAAAAAGGAGCGGGTGGGATGATCTGAGAATATAGCCTTGATGTATATACACAACAACATGGACAGTAGGCAGCTAGTGGGGAGCTGCTATACAGCCCAGGGAGCTCAGCTTGGTGCTCTGTGATGGCCTCCATGGGAGGGATGGGCTGGTGGGTAGACTCAAGTGGGAGCGGATAGATATATGCTCATAGCTGATTCATGTTGTTGTAGAGTGGAAACCAACACTGAACTGTAAACCAATTATCCTCCAATAAAATTTTTTTAACTATGTGCTCATTGGAAGATTTCAGGGGGATTCAGATTTATGTACACACACACACACACATACACACACACACACACACATACACACACACACACACACACACACACACACACTTACCTCAATCTAAGGAAAATATGAACACCCAGGGATAAGCACCATGAACATGAATCCTTCCCTTCCATAGTTTTTCTCCGCTGTGTATTTCATTCAATTGACATGATACAGCATAATTTTCTTCCATTTCATTTAATATAAAAAGAAATTCCACGTTATTAAATATTATATATAATGCCTAAACTTATCCAATCAATCAAGAAATGTTTATTGACTGTCTGCCAGATGCCAAGCAGAGAAGACAAAGCTGTTGACCTCAGGGAGCCTGCCAGGTTCTGAAGGAGACACGCAAGAAGTGAATCGCTTAGCAAGCTGTAAAGGCACCAAGGGAGATTGAGGTAGGGTAGGAGGGTAGTGTGCCGTTTGAGGGAGGGCCTGTCTGAGGAGATGCAGTTAAGCAAAGGACTGAATAAAGAGAGCCTCCATGATATTCCATGAAAAGAGTGACCAGTACTAATTCATAGCACCACACATCCAATATTAAATATGTTGCTGTTGAAAATATCTCACGATCAAAATGTCACTGCTGAGCACTTTGAAGGTGGCGAGCATTTTGAGTTGAGCGCCACTCATGAAAAAAATTAAGCTGCTAGAGTGAATAAAGGGAGTTAAACAGAGGAGAAAAGGAAGAAGGAAAAGAGAAATTCTTTGAAGTTTTCCGAGAGGCTGTCTCCTGGGTTATAATCTTCAGGAAAGTCCCCAGATAAAGCTGAAACTCACGGCTGAGAAAGAAAAAAAGAGAGAACGAAAAGCAAAGAATCCGTCACGGGGGAATACAGAGAAGAGAGAGAGAAATGGTACACAAGCAGGTATGTGAGTGATGAGATGGTACCTGTGGACACAGCTACCATAACAGGCTGGAGAGGAGCAGAAGTATCAGCAGAAATTCCTATTTTATTGGCCAATGTAAAACAAAATGTAAAGGAGTAAGACTTTCTTGTAACAGCCTAACATTCATCTTTGGTAAGGGTTCTATTTTTGCTAGTATTGCCCTCTTGGCAGCCACTGGCTAGGCAGAATCAACTGGGCCCTTCTTAAGTTCCCATAGCATTATATCGGTGCCAAGCACAGTGCTTGGTAATTAGAAGGGATGAAAACACTGTTTCCTGAGTGAATAAACACATTAAGAATGACATTTAGTAGAGTCTATCCCATATTATAGATTCAAGCATAATGTTTTCCTGGTGGTGTCGTCACGTCCCTGGGAAGTAGTCCCTCTTCTATATTTACGGTATTTGGTGCAGTAGAGAATGTGCTGTGTCAAGGAATATGGGAAGAAAGGAGGCAGGAAGAAGACCTCTCTCTACAGGCAAGAAAATCAATTAAACAAAAGCCATGGCAACAGGAACCAGGAATTCCAGAGGAACCAAAAAGGGCAAAGAAGAGACAAGGGTAAAATCAGAAGTGGGGAGGGAGGAGGAGAACGGGGCCAGAGGGAAGAAGCGAGGAAGCCACACTCACAGTGGACAAACCCGAATCTCGAGGCAGCCTCAGGTCCAGCCAGGAAGCAGCTTGCTCACTGTTGCTAGGCCAGCGCTGTGACTTGGCAAGTCTGATCTGGAGTCAGAAGAAAAAAAAAAAAAGCCAAGGCCTGTCTGGTTTCAGAGCAAAAGCCGTAAGCATTATACAAGTAACAAGAAATCAGCAGCGACTACTACCACCACTTCCACCATTTATTACCTATCATCATGGGTATGTCACGGGGTTTGCCCTTTTTCTCTCATTTAATTCTCATCACAAGATGGGCATGATTATTCCTCACCTCAAAGTGAGGTAAATAAGGCACAGAAAGGTGAAGTAACAAGCCCAGAATCACAGAGGAAAAAAAAAGCTGCAAGTTATAATTTAAACCCAGGTCAGTTTCTGTATGAAGCTGTGCTGTGCACTCATAGACTGGCCCATAAAAATGCCTCTCTGGGCTTCTCAGGTGGCTCAGACAGTAAAGAATCCACCTGCAGTGTAGGATACCTGGGTTCAATCCCTGGGTTGGGAAGATCCCCTGCAGAAGGGCATGGCAACCCATTCCAGTATTCTTGCCTAGAGAATTGGATGGACAGAGGAGCCTGGCAGGCTGCAGTCCATGGGGTCACAAAGAGTTGGCCAACAACTGAGCGATTAAGCACACCCACACAGAGCATCTCATGCCTGTCAAGAGCTTCAGAAGTTGTTGCCTGCTCTTAAAGCCCCTCCTGGCAATCAGAAGCCATTCCAGGGGACCACTGTCTCCCTGGGGCCCCACAGTAGCAGACACCGGAAAGTGTATCTGATCAGTTTCATTTATTGCCTGGCTTGTATAGTCCAGGCAAAAGGCTGGGTTGCATCTCAAGGTCCATGGCTGCTCAGCTGCTGCTCAGGGCTGTGGAACCCCAGCCTCTGTGTTGGCTGACAGCCCCCCACTTCCTTCTTTTCTTTGCCACCTTGGTGGTGCAGTAACAGGGCATCCTGTTCTGTGGGCACTCCTCATTCAACACATGTTTGTGTATGCTTCAACATTCTGGGAGGAAGCATGGCCTCCTAAAAGGGGATTCTAGGCACGGGATTTAAAATAGCTAATGTCAACTGCACTCAAAATTGTCAGCACTTGTTGGAAAGTCCAATACTTTGGCCACCTGATGTGAAGAACTGACTCATTGGAAAAGACCCTGCTGCTGCGAAAGATTGAAGGCAGGAGGGGAAGGGGATGATGGAGGATGAGATGGTTGCATGGCATCACTGACTCAATGGACACGAGTTTGAGCAAGCTCCAGGAGATGGTAATGGACAGGGAGGCCTGACGTGCTGCAGTCCATGGGGTCGCAAAGAGTCAGACACGACTGAGTGACTGAACCAACGAACCAACTGTTTGTAAACCACTTCTGCTATTTTGTGTCGGTTTCTCCTGCAGCCTTCTTACTAGATCTCAGAAAGGCAATTCCGTGGGCTGGTCTGTATCATCATCTTCCACTGAAAGGTGGGCTTAAAGCATGGCTTTGTAGCTTCTTTGTTCTGTGATGCTAGTCTGCTTACTTAAGCTGTCTGTGCCTTCTTCTTTCTTTAAATGTTCTATTGAGATACAATTGACGTGTGTGTGTGCTCAGTCATGTCGAACTCTTTGATAGTCCATGGACTTTAGCCTGCCAAGCTCCTCTGTCCACGGGATTCTTCAAGCAAGAATACTGGGACGGGTTGCTATTTCCTCCTCCAGGGGATCTTCCTGACCCAAGGATCAAGCCCTCATCTCCTATGTCTCCTGCACCAGCAGGCAGATGCTTTACTGCTGAGCCACAAATATGTTGTCCTCTATAACGTTGATGCCTTTTAAAAGAAAATCCCACATATAAATATGACCATATGATATTTGTCTTTCTCTATATGACTTATTACATTTAGCATAATATCCTCAAGGTCTGTCCATGTTATTGCAAATGGCAAGATTTCATCCTATTTTATGGTTGAATAATATTCTATTATGTGTGTATTGTATGTATACAAATACATATATGTGTGTATATATATATATATATATATATATATATATATATATATATATCTCACATTTTCTTTATCCAGTCAGTTATCAATGGACACTCGGCTTGTTTCCCTCTCTTGGCTATTATGAATAGTGCTGCAATGAATATAGGGGTACAGATTTTTCAGATAGTGTTTCATTTCCTTCAGATGAATACCCAGGGTGAAATTGCTTGATTATGTGGCAATCCTATGTTTAAATTTTTGAAAAACCTCCATACTGTTTTTCATAGAGGCTGCATCAATTTACGTTCCTACTCAACAGAGCACAAGAGTTTCTTTTCTGCACATCTTTGCCAACACTTGTTCCGTCTTATCCTTTTGATGATAACCATTCTAACAGGTGTGAGGCGAAGCTCATTGTGGTTTTTATCTGCATTTCCCTGATGATTAATGATGCTGAGCATCTTTTCATGTGCCTGTTGGCCATCTGCATGTCTTCTTTGGAAAAAATGTCTGTTCAGTTCCTCTGCCCATTTTTTAAATTGGATTATTTGGGGGTTTTGCCTTTGAGTTATACAAGTTCACTATTTATTTTGGATATGAACTGCTCTGGACCTTATTTTCTTCATTTTGAAGTGAGTGATAACAATGCCCCATCCCATGGTGAGAATTAAATTGAGAAGAAAATTGTAAAACCCTTAATATTCTCATAATAGATACTCAGTAAAGATGAAAATCGTAGGAGTAGTAGCTGTTGCTTTTTTGTTGTTATTTTTAAAGTTCTTATCTTTTACCCTGGAACCAGATTGGCCTTAGCTTTTCCCTTCTGCATGTTATAAATTACCCGTTCCTTAATAAGCTTCCACCATCATCTTATTTACTCTTCAAAATAACTCTGGAGGAGTTGAGAATAAAATATTAGCTCTTGATGTGGGGGGAGACAGAAGGTCTTTCTGGAAGAAGTGGCCTTTGGGCCAGGCTGTAAAGGAAGGTTTGTTCCATATCAGGGCAAAGTGAGAAGATCTGGCCGAGAGTGGTTGCTATGGGTGTCCCCTCAGAGCTTCCATGAGTACCGCCCAGGAATGCAGTTTATATACTGAACTTTGTCCTGGGAAATCAGCAAGCTTGGCAAGGATCTTTAATGCCCTTTGAAATATGGTATACTTGAGTACATTGCAAAGTTCATATAAGGGACCTCCAATCGGCTGGTGATGGCAGGAGAGTTTAAGGATGATAAAGATTGGTCTGAGGTAAGGTGACTTGGGGTTTGTGGGCTGCAGGATGCATCAGTAATGTTTCGGGTAGAAGCACCATGAGTCACAAGCTACAGCTGTATATCTGTATAGTGCTTAACAAGAGTTCTCCTAATGCAACTTCACTTTGGAATCAGCAACTTTTTTATAGTCCAAACCATCTGCCTCTTAGACATGCTGTGTGTCACTCAAACGTGTGTATGTGCACACACACACACACACACACACCCATACGAAATCAGGCCTTGACTTCAAACAACTTCTTAATACTTGACTTTTTCTAATAGCCTCAACTGAACTTGTGTGCCCTCTTCCTGAATGAATGGGAGTATCCAGTGAAAATCCATGTATTTCTAAGGTAGATCAATCAAGCCCATGGCAATTTAACTAAACTCTGCTCCAGTTGTTACTCCAATTTCTGCTTATGAAAGCCTGATTCATTTGCAAGTATGTTTTAAGGGAAATGTACAGCAACTCATAATCAAAGACATGCTAGGGCAGTGCCTCTCCCTAAATATTTGTTTTAAATTAAGTGAGCCATGCTTATTCATCAGAAGTTTACTATGTTATATACTAGAAAACATGGAAATATATTTGCCACACGTGGCAAAGCAATGGTACATATTTGTGCATCTTTTGGGTTCATCTATCGGATTTTTAATAGTTTTATACCAAATGAAAAGAAACGCAAAAAAGCAAAATGGCTGTCTGGGGAGGCCTTACGAATAGCTGTAAAAAGAAGAGAAGTGAAAAGCAAAGGCGAAAAGGAAAGATATAAGCATCTGAATGCAGAGTTCCAAAGAATAGCAAAGAGAGATAAGAAAGCCTTCCTCAGCAATCAGTGCAAAGAAACAGAGGAAAACAACAGAATGGGAAAGACTAGAGATCTCTTCAAGAAAATTAGAGATACCAAGGGAGCATTTCATGCAAAGATGGGCTCGATAAAGGACAGAAATGGTATGGACCTAATAGAAGCAGAAGATATTAAGAAGAGGTGGCAAGAATACACAGAACAACTGTACAAAAAAGATCTTCACAACCCAGATAATCATGATGGTGTGATCACTCACCTAGAGCCAGACATCCTGGAATGTGAAGTCAAGTGGGCCTTAGAAAGCATCACTACGAACAAAGCTAGTGGAGGTAATGGAATTCCAGTTGAGCTATTTCAAATCCTGAAAGATGATGCTGTGAAAGTGCTTTATTAACTAAGCCAAAGCCTCAGACTGTGTGGATCACAACAAACTGTGGAAAATTCTGAAAGAGATGGGAATACCAGACCACCTGACCTGACTCTTGAGAAACCTATATGCAAGTCAGGAAGCAACAGTTAGAACTGGACATGGAACAACAGACTGGTTCCAAATAGGAAAAGGAGTACGTCAAGGCTGTATATTGTCACCCTGCTTATTTAACTTCTATGCAGAGTACATCATGAGAAACGCTGGACTGGAAGAAACACAAGCTGGAATGAAGATTGCTGGGAGAAATATCAATAACCTCAGATATGCAGATGACACCACCCTTATGGCAGAAAGTGAAGAGGAACTAAAAGGCCTCTTGATGAAAATGAAAGAGGAGAGTGAAAAAGTTGGCTTAAAGCTCAACATTCAGAAAATGAAGATCATGGCATCCAGTCCCATCACTTCATGGGAAATAGATGGGGAAACAGTGGAAACAGTGTCAAACTGTATTTTGGGCTCCAAAATTACTGCAGATGGTGACTGCAGCCATGAAATTAAAAGACGCTTACTCCTTGGAAGGAAAGTTATGACCAACCTAGATAGCTTATTAAAAAGCAGAGACATTACTTTGCCAACAAAGGTCCATCTAGTCAAGGCTATGGTTTTTCCAGTGGCCGTGTATGGATGTGAGTTGGACTGTGAAAAAAGCTGAGTGCCGAAGAATTGATGCTTTTGAACTGTGGTGTTGGAGAAGACACTTGAGAATCCCTTGGACTGCAAAGAGATCCAACCAGTCCATTCTAAAGGAGATCAGCCCTGGGTGTTCTTTGGAAGGAATGATGAGGAAGCTGAAACTCCAGTACTTTGGCCACCTCATGTGAAGAGCTGACTCATTGGAAAAGACTCTGATGTTGGGAGGGATTGGGAGCAGGAGGAGAAGGGGACGACAGAGGATGAGATGGCTGGATGGCATCACTGACTTGATGGACATGAGTCTGAGTGAACTCCGGGAGTTGGTGATGGACAGGGAGGCCTGGCGTGCTGAGGTTCATGGGGTCGCAAAGAGTCGGACACGACTGAGCGACTGAACTGCACTGCACTGAGATATATTTGTTTGCTGCTTTGTGAGATGAGAAAGCCTGCTCCTCCATGCTTTCCTCAACCTTTCCTTCAGACTTTAATTAACTATGCCACTATTTTTATTTTGTCAAGATTTTAGGCTTGCCAGGTAAAATTCAGGACACCCAGTTAAGTTTTAAGTTTGGGTACATAATGAAAAACTTTTAGTATAATTACATCCCAAATATTGCATGGGACATAGTCATACTAAGAAAATATGTGTTGCCTGTCTGAAATTCTAATTTAAATGAACACCCTCAGTGTTTATTTGCTAAATCTGGAAACTACATTTCCATTCTCTTCTGAAACTGCACTCAGTGTTTCCTATTTTATCTTCAGATGAGTTTAAAAATCTCAGCACCATCACACTTCATGATGCTACTTTCTACTGCATGATAAGGTTCAGCTTGGGGCATAGAATCCCAGGACTACTGAGACAGAATATAGCTTGCATGTGATTTAATTGATTTATTTCATTTTATTGAAGAAAAATCCCAGACCCAAAGAGGGTAATGAGCTTACACAAGCCCACAACAAAAATTGGAGGTAGATGTTTTATTTTCCTTTTTCTCTTTCCTATCATTTTCTTTCTTACCCCAAATCAGATTTTCCTGTTCACGTCCATATTTAAAGACTCTGAATTAGGGTCAGAGAGGTAATATTAACAACCTGCATGTATTTCTCATCCTGCGGTGGTGAGGCTGGTGTCTTCCGTAGTGTACTCACTAATGCAGGAGGCTTTAGAGCCGGACGGACTAGAGTTCAAATCCCAATTTCACACTTGCCAGACTGCGACCTTGGGCACATCCCTAAACTGTCTGCACCTCACCAGTAAAGTCTGCTTTATAGCTGTGACAAGGAAGAACTAAGATGGTGTATGTGGTACCCTGAGCATCATGCATGATGAACCGTAACGGCCAGTCCACAGATGAGAGCGCTGGTTCTTACCCAGAGGATAAGTCCCATCACTAACCCCAGCTTCACCCCCGTCAGGGACTGGGGGTGATATTAGAACCACAGAAAGATAAGAATATTTTCAGAGCCCCTTTGAGTAGACACTCACCCTCACTCTCCACTTTCTTGCTTCTCATGTCTTTGTGCATTTATTCCATCAAGTATCAGTTCCGTTCAGTCATGTCCAACTCTTTTGTGACCCCATGGACTGCAGCACGCCAGGCTTCCCTGTCCACCACCAACTCCTGGAGCTTACTCAAACTCATGTCCATTGATGCACTGACGCCATCAAACCATCTCATCCTCTGTCGTCCCCTTCTCCTCCTGCCCTCAATCTTTCCCAGCATCAGAGTCTTTTCCAATGAGTCAGTTCTTCACGTTAGGTGGCCAAAGTACTGGAGCTTCAGTTTCAGCATCAGTCCTTCCAATGAATACTTAGGACTGATCTCCTTTAGGATGGACTGGTTGGATCCCCTTGCAGTCCAAGGGACTCGCAAGAGTCTTCTCCAACACCACAGTTCAGAAGCATCAATTCTTCGGTCCAACTCTCACATCCATACATGACCGCTGGAAAAACCATAGCTTTGCCTAGATGGACCTTTGTCAGCAAAATAATGTCTCTGCTTTTTAATATGCTGTCTATGTTGGTCGTGGCTGCAGTCACTATCTGCAATGATTTTGGAGCCCAAGAAAATAAAGCCTCTCAACTGTTTCCATTGTTTTCCCATCTATTTACCATGGGACAGATCCTATGATTTTAGTTTTTTGAATACTGATTTTAAACCAGCTTTTTCACTCTCCTCTTTTACCTTCATCAAGAGTCTCTTTAGATCTTCGCTTTCTATCATAAGAGTGGTATCATCTGCAGATCTGAGATTATTGATCTTTCTTCCAGCAATCTTGATTTCAGCTTGTGCTTCATCCAGCCCAGCATTTCACACGATGTACTTTGCATATAAGTTAAATAAACAGGTATATGGTATAAATAAGCAGGTATACCATATAAATAAGCAGGTATACCATGAAGTATAGGGACTACAAATTCTACTAGGTACTTGAGTATTTAAACATCTTTGTTGTTGTTCAGTCACTAAGTTATGTCTGACTCTTTGTGACCCCACAGACTGCAGCACACCAGGCTCTCCTGTCCTTCACTGTTTTCTGGAGTTTCCTCAGATTCGTGGTGCTACATAACCATCTCATTCTCTGTCGTCCCCTTCTCCTCCTGCCCTCAATCTTTCTGAGCATCAGAGTCTTTTCCAATGAGTCAGCTCGTCACATCAGGTGGCTTCAGCATCAACCCTTCCAATGATTATTCAGGGTTGATTTCCTTTAGGATTGAAACACATCTTAGTTTTGTTTCATTTATTCTTGGCCTTTTCCCTGTTGTTTTGGTTTTTTTCTGCTCTGAGTGTGTGCTGGGGCATCTGGTGGGAAGCATAGGTAACCAGCTTGGGCAAAGGTACAGACTGTTCTGTTGGGTGAAGCCTAAGGAGGGCTCACAGTCTCTTTCTGGTGGTTGCAGCAGCTGCCTGACTTGTCCCTTTGCCCCCTGATCTGAGCTCACAGTCCAGCCTCCCACAGCCCCGTATCGCTTCCAGAGAGATGCATGCACAGTGTAGATCTTACCAGATCATGCCTCCACATAAATCAGCCACAACCCAGCAGGTCCCCTGCAGAGGTAGGACCTCTCCCCCCTAGCCCAGCATTCGAATGACCCCAAAGGGCCCTCAAGCTTCATCCCTTGCTTTGATCCAACAACACTGTCATCTTTCGAGTGTGTTGGTTTCACTCTTGCTCTGCCCAGAAACACCCCGCTTCCCTTCCCCACCGGGGAGCCTTTCTAAATACTTTCTGCCCTGTTGAAATAACACATCTTCTGGGGCACTGCTTCCACCCCTACCCCCACGCAGTGTTAGCAGCTCCTTTTCTACAGCTTTTTGCTAGTACATTCAGATACTCAGTGGTGCCTTTGAAATGTCATTCACCAAGGGCGCATCAAGGTCACTAAGAGTCACTCAGGGCCAAAACTCGGGCATCCAGGCCTTCTTCCAGACCAAAGTGTCATCAGCTTTTGTCAGCTGTAGGTGCGCAGTTCTCTTCCATCCCCTGCACACAGATGATGGCATATTCCAACAAAATCCAGTCTTCAGCCTCTGCTGTTACCCCGTCTTTCCCCATCCAGAGTGAACCAGGCAACCCGCTCTGCAATCCACAAATAATTCTGAATTCCATCCTGCCAGGTACGATACATACCTCTTTTGTTTCACTGACCACTTTAAAAATGTATCCTCGTTACACCCTTGCCTTACCCACTAGACTGAGAAGTCCTCAAGGCCAAGGACTGAATAGAAACGTGTTTTGTCAATCCAATAATTGCACAGCAGAGTGCTAAATTCACCGTAGAGATTCACATGCAGAGTCGAGTGAATGAATGGATGGATGAAGGCGTATGTAAATGTAACGGAAGATCTGAGCAAATAACCACTATACCATAGTGACACGCCACGTGAACCAAAGTCGGCAGTTATGCGTCTCCAAGAAAAAGAAACAAGAATGCTGTTTCATGTCATAATAAGCAGAGCATGTCAGAACTAGAATCTGTCTTTGCTACTAAAAAAAAAAAATTTAGGGAATAATTTTCAAAGCTGTCTGTCAGAGAGGTGACCTTCCCGATAGGTAATGACAAGGTGGTAGTGTGGTTGTCAAGGCATCAGCCCTGGGGTACCAGGTGCCAGAAGGACTCGCTAACCAGCACAGGGCGGAACCTAACAGGCAGCATCCCTCACTGAACAAAGTGACTGTGGACAGTGGGCTGCTGTCTGAGCCTGAGGCTCCTGCACAGGCTTTTGCTGGGAGACCTGACAGCACATGAGGCCTGGCTTGGCCTTGGGGGTCTCTTGGCTTACAAATGGGGGCTAAGGACTATATTCTGCCCAGTCATCAACAGGACTCAGGGACACTGATCGAGCTCTGATTTTTGAGTGCCTGCTGTGCATATCATTTCGTGTGCTCCTTGCAAAGGATAGCTCCCTAATGATCAGTATGATATGTCCCTTTCACAGCTGAATCCGTTACCCAAACTCTTCAAAGCTGAGCAGCCATGTTATCTAAATATGCCAGATGCCTGTGATGGTACACAGGGAAACAGGAGAACTGTACCCTAAACTTGGGATGCTGTTTACCAGCTGAGTAATCCAAGGTCTCAGCCTAAGTGTGACAACCTATAAAATAGGGCTTCCCAGGTGGCGCCAGTGGTAAAGAACCTGCCTGCCAATGCAAGAGATATGGGTTCTGTCCCTGGGTCAGGAAGATCCCCTGGAGGATAAGTTGACACTAATACTTAGAAACAGGTCCTTTTGAATATCAAATGAAATAGTGTAGTATGTATGTGAAAGCTCTTTGTAAATGATTAGGTGTTGTCATTGTGATCAGCCTTTTAAGTCAGCATCTGCATTTTGGAACCTGTACAGTTTAAAGATATTCCATTCATACAGGAACATGCCTGGCACATAATGGTTGTTATTTATCTCACCAGAGTTTCTCAGCCTTGGCACTATTGACACCTGAGACAGATGGTCCCTTACTCTATGGGGCTGTGGATTGTAGGATGCTTAGCCACATTCCTGACTTACCCACTAGATGCTTGTAGTATCTACTCCCCCTAGTCCTAGAATTGGGAAACTCCTCAGATGTCGCCAGATGTCCGCTGGGCAGCAAAGCCGTCCTCCACTGAGAACTGCCCGTCGAAGGATTCACATGTGTCAGATTGTGCTAATAATTTCATATGTGCGTCCATCTGAACCCTGTGACCCTGTTCAGAGTTAGTATAAAGTAAACAGTACTATTCTTATTTGATAAGTGAAATCAAATTTCAGAGGTTGTAATGAATGTACCCAAGTTTGTGCAGAAGATGGGAAGCCCATTCCTGGGCCAGGGCTCTGGGACTCTGAAATCTATGACCTTCACTGTGTTCTACTCAAAAGGACGGAAGCCCAGCCTGGGTGGCTTTGGTAAGCTGACAGACGAAAGAGTTGCCAAGTGTTAAAACTGGCCAGGCCCCTCCAGGGCCAATAAATTTCACTACTAGCTGACAATAGGGCTCATTCTTATTCTGATTCCTTATTCCTCCCATGATCAGGCTTTAGCTCTTGATGATGGTGCTATTTATGGCATTGACCTTTAAGTGTATCCTGGTCTTCTGGACCCCAGACGCTATGGAAAGAGCTTCAGAACCAGCAAACAGGATTCAATCCCTCCTTTGTTGACAAAGCCCAATTTTTGACCCACCACCGATGGCCCTAGACTGTTTGACTTTTGACTTTTTAGCAAGCAGGACATTTCTGCTTCGCGTGCTGCTGGCATTCACTTGATGAAATAAACACCGTGAACATGGAGATGCTGACCCCCAGACTACAGCAGTGTCCCCTCGCTCATCTATGACAAGAATCACAGTGAAGCCAGCTATGATAGCCAAGTGACAGCTACAGGAAGTAACGCTGGCCTTGTTACCTTAATAGAGCTGAGGTGGGGCAGCAGGCGTATGTTAAGCCTGTCCAAAAATAAACTGTGGCCTCAGCTGGACCCATTTTAGGCTGAAGCACACCAACTTCTGTTCGGTTGTGCAAGGAAAAAGCCAAATAAATGATTGCATGTAAAATCGATGGCCAATATCTGGACTGTTGCTTTGAAAAAGTAAAATAAGTTGGACTTCCCAGGTGGCACAGTGGTAAAGCGGCCTCCTGCCAACATAGGAGGCACAGGAGACAAGATTTGCACCCTTGGGTTGGGAAGATCCCCTGGAGAAGGAAATGGCAAGTCACTGAATTATTGTTACCTAGGAAGTCCCATGGACAAAGGAGCCTGGAGGGCTACAGCCCACGGGGTCACAAAGAGGCAGGCACGTCGGAGCACAGCACACATACTCAACTGTTATGTCTGGAAAGTAATATACGTCAGTGAATGTTTAATGACTTTTAGCTTTGCGGAGAATGTCCTTTATTCTGCGAGTTTTTTTGATCGACATTCTCCTGCCTCAGGTTTCATACCGATTTTCAAGGGCACACAAGTGAAAGTAGAGTACGTCCGTCTCTTAAGCACCCTCCCATCACATCTGGTTTATAAGTCGGAGATTTAGTGGCCTTCTCCAGTGGTCCAGCGGTTAAGACTTCACCTTCCAGTGAGGGAGATGGGAGTTTGATCCCTTGTCAGGAAGCTAAGATTCCACGTTCCTCTTGGCAATAAAAAAAAAAAAAAAAAAAAACCATAAAAAAAGAAGCAATGTTGTAACAAAGTCAATAAAGACTATTAAAATGGTCCACATCAAAAAAAAAATCTTAAATAAATAAAAATCAGAGCTCTCCAGTCTCATATTGCCTTGGCTTCCTCCATCGGTGAGTCTGCCCCTCTCTCTCTTCACCCTCTCCCTACCCTCCGTCTCTCCCCTCCCTCCTGACCTGAAAAGTGATCAGCCAGCAGAAGACTAGGGGAAACTCTCATGTTGGCATCCAGAGTGCACGTGTGATGGAGTAGCATCTGTCTGGTAGCAGAGTCAGACTCTGCCGGCAGCTGCGCGGAGAGGCTACATCCGGCAGTAGGAGGCAGACTCAGGGATGACGGTGTCAAGAAGGGACAGAAATAGTCTGTGTCCCGTCGTGAGGAAGGGAGGGGATGGGAGACAGGGCCAAAGAGACGGTGCTGCGGGCTCTGTGCGAGAGAAACACGCACTTTACAAACCCAGAGGCGGACAGCGTGACTCCAGGCTTTGGGAGGCCCTCTTGTTTTGGAAGAAAAGAATATTCAAGCCGGGTGGCCTCCTGGTGCCAGGGCTGGTCTCCATCAATGCCTCTCTGTTAGTCAGCCATGGCCTACTTCTCTTTGTTGGTCAGACTGAACTGCAGTTGGCTGCCCCTCCATTCCTCTTGCACCACCTCTTTTGGGAAGCTTGCAAAGAGCTTAAGGGAAGTCGCCAAGGAAGTGACTGGTTTTACTGGAAAGCAGAGCCCCTGACCTGTTGAAGGGCCTCATGTTGGGCCCTCCCTTCTCTTTCCCAGACTCTCTCCTCATGGCCCACTTTGGTCCTCTTACTTTGGACATGTCGTTTCAGCCCAGCCGTCTCCATCTGTAAACAGAGCGAGGTGGGAACAAATATTGATTCAAGGGATTAGACCCACAAAGAAAGAAAAGAGTCCTCTTGCTGCCAGCCAAACAGGGCATCCTCTAAATGCATCTGCCAGCAGAATAAGTCTTGTACTTAGTCAAGAGAGACAATGGCCCAGGTCCTTGTCATGCCAGAGAGGAAGCAGCTTAGCATCCCTGGGTCACCCTCTGTTAAGTGAGCTTGAGTAAGTGGTGGCAAGAGGTTGCTGAGTGTTGGGCGGAGTGCTGACTGTTCTGCCAGCTGATGCTATTGAGTTCACTTCCAGGGGAACGCAGCGGGAATACGCTGCAGACAATGCCACTTCTATTCCATGAAACTGACTAACTGCCGGTGCCAGACACTGAGCTGGCGGTTGACCACCTAATAGCAATGACACCTTCTTCCTGCCCCAGGGGAGCCCACATTCTATTCCAAGAAACAGGGATAGGAGGTAAGAGAAGGAGAATAGAACCAGAGCATGTGCATTTATTCATTCAACAAATACAAGATGAGTTGCTCTCTGGGCCAGGCGCTAATGTGTACCCCGGGGACACAGGAGTGAACAGTACAGTTACAACTAGAGTATTCATCATCGGTGCTCATCTGAGCTTTCAGTGCCTGTGACAGGCTTATGAGTCCATCATTATTATTATTAGCCCCAGTTTACAGGTGAGGAAAATGAGAGAACAGAATTAAGTTACTTACCCACACTCAGAAGTGTAGAGCTGGAATTTGAAATTGGACAACCTGGGCCCAGAGCTTTAAAGAAGAGGGTAGAATGGAGGAGTGGGATATTAGATGGGGGCCATTCTCAAGAGTGCTGAAGCTGAAACTCTAGTACTTTGGCCACCTCATGCGATGAGTTGACTCATTGGAAAAGACTCTGATGCTGGGAGGGATTGGGGGCAGGAGGAGAAGGGGACGACCGAGGATGAGATGGCTGGATGGCATCACTGACTCGATGGACGTGAGTCTGAGTGAACTCCAGGAGTTGGTGAATGACAGGGAGGCCTGGCGTGCTGTGGTTCATGGGGTCACAAAGAGTCGGACACGACTAAGCGACTGAACTGACTGAATTGATTCTCATGAGAGAACTTTGAGCTGAGAGCCTGAGTAACCAGCATGAGGCACCTGACCGTGAACCAGATCTGTGCTGGGAACTATAAACGTCCTCCCCTCCCATTCCCAAACAGCCCTAACAGGCAGGTCAGAGCATCCTCATTTCCAAAGAGGAAATGGAAGCTCACATTTAGGTAGATCACCAGGATGCATGACTTCAATGTGATGGAGTTAGAATTTCTAGCCCCATCTTTCCAACTCTAAAGTCCATGTTTTATTAAATATCTGCTAGCCACATTGTGCCACAAAATGGAAAACATTACTATAATTATGTCTGGAAGATTTGAAAGCTCACTGGTGTGGATCTGTCTTATCTGGGATGGGCTTCACGGGGGAAAAGCCTGTGTAACAGAGACCTACTGGATAAGTTGGCCAAGTCTATGAAAAGAGGTGAGACTGGGGTACAGGAATTCTTGGAAGCAGGTACAGGGCAGGTACAAAGGCCCAGAGCAGCTAAACACAGCAACTAAACACTGGGGCGCATCTAGGAAACAGTACCCAGATGTAGTTAGAACTGTGTACCAGGGCTGGATTATTAAGAGAAGAAACTGGAAGGCAAGGTTGGGGCAAGTTTTGAAGAGTATGGGTTGCTATATTAAATTGTGTGACATAATAAACTCTATTAAAATCATAAAATCTCACTATATCATGAGACCCATGAAATGCATTTCAGCCAGCAATTATTAAGCACCTCCTATGTGTAAATTTCTATTGAGTTGGCCACAAAGATCAGGTTGGCCGTAAACTGCTTTGGAAAATCCTGAACAGACTTTTTGGCCAACCAATACATAAGGAGCTCAGGTTAAAGCAAATGCCTTTTGCTTTCAATTCTTGTAGGTAAATTTCTGTCCTGCGTATCAGTCTGCTTTCTAGACCTGGAAGTTACGCTGCCGCAGGTCTGACTCGGGCCTTGTTTTCTGGTTGAGAATTCTGCCTTAGGGTCACCAGCTTGAGTGTCAATTTTCATTCCAGAGCCTGTGGATCTAGGAGGAGAGAAGATTGGAATAAAAATCTGTATTGGCCTCGGAGCAGTCTTTGGAACTTGCTTTTCTTTAAAAAAAAAAAAAATGGTATCAGCTCATTTTATTCTGCTTTGCCTTTTTCTCAGGAAAAGAACAAAATGAAGCAAGGGCAGGGAACACATCCTGTAAATATCAGGCTCTCTGCTGGCTAGTTTCTGATGAAGCCTGATTGTCGGTGTCCTCTTGTAGGCACCGGCCAGGTACCCCAAGAAGCTTGTCCTTAGTCTCACCCTCAGTTTCTTCATCTGCAACAAAGGGATAATAACAGAGGCCTATGACATAAAAATAAGGTCATATATATATAACATATTGGCATATGAACAAGTGCTCAGCATGTATTGGAATGGATTATAATTATCACTAATAATAATTCTACCAAGTGTTAGTTTTGAAGTGTGAAGTTGGAAGGAAAAAATTTTTAATTGGGGAATAAAGACTCCCCTATCAGAGGCAAATACGCCATATTTCAAGCACCTATTAAGCCCCTAAACACAATGATCACATTTATTTCTCAAACCATGCTGAAACAGAAGGATCATTTACCCATCTCAAAGATGAAGAACCTGGCTTGGGAAATTAAAGAGGAACTAAGGATAGGTTTTCTTTGACACTTGCTTAGCACATAATGTATTCACCCGCTCATCTAACAAAATGCTTTTGAGCAATTATAATCTGTTATGCACTGTGCTAGGCTCTGCTTGGTATACAATCAACAAAATTGATAAAGAGTTTCCTCTAGTGAAACTCCAAGCCTAGTGATTTGCTTACAAAGAGGTGGGGCTCGTTTAGAATGGGACGGTAACTCAGGGGAGAAGAGATCCAAGCAGATGAAATTGAATGCTTGAAAGCCATGAAATTGGAAAGAATTTAGTATTTTCTTGGAAATTATAAAGGGTCAAGTAGGTGACCAAATTCATGAGAGGCAGAGTGATTCTCATGAGGATAAGAAAACAGGGAGTAGCCAGATCATGTGAGCTTCACTAAGAAATGTGAACCCTGATTTAATAAACCTGCTTATAGAGGGGACTTCCCTGGTGGTCAAAGACTCTTCATGCTTCCAATGCAGGGGTCATGTGTTTGATCCCTAGTCAGGGAGCAAAGATCCCACAAGTGACATGGCCAAATATATGAATATATAAATTTTTTTAAAGTATAACATGTTTTAAAAGAATATTTGTGGAACTTCCTCACTAACTTTTTGGATACTGCTGGATTTAAGAGTCTAGTTTGGAGAATAAGTGGGTGAGAGATGCCATCCCAATCAGTACTACATTCAGTCTCATTCACAGAAAACCAAATGTAGTATTTAAGCAGATCATATAACCAGATTTTAAAATGGCATAAGCATAAATTTGTAGATAGATGGGCGCCAGGATGGTCAAGGTCAGATTTTTCATTAATTTTCTTAGCCTTTCCCTCATACTCACCATATGGCTGCTCTAACTCCCAGCCTTACACCTGCATTCCAAGTCAGGAGAACTGAGGAGAAGCATAAAGACAGGTTAAACAATAATGGTGATATTTGAATCTCTAAACATAATTCATTTTATTATCATGCCTTATAATGTAACTTACTTACAGTTCTTCATATGTGTCTAATATTCTGTAATAAAAGCTTTTAAGAGAAGGCAAGTTATCAAACATATGAATAATATGAAGCAATTTAAAATTTCCAAGTATAAAGATACATGCAAGCATGTAAAATGCTAAATGTAGATTGATGGTGGTTTAGATATTCGTTTGAGGCTTTCTATCTTTTCCAAATTCTACAGTAGATATGTATCATTTGGGTAGCAGAAATATAGGAAAAAAATATTATTAAAAATGTTTAAAGCATAATTATTTAGTACATTGGTCCTAAGAGTTGACCATTCCCATTCAGTTGTCAGTGAATTTCTTGAACTGGGCATTAACAAACATCCCTGAAAGTTAACAAGTTTCTTTTCATCTGTTCAGTGGCTCCCCAAACATGTTGTTCTGTAGCTTTAGTTCCTTCAAATCTGTCTCATCCGTTGGAGAAAGGAAGTTTCTAAAATATTTTTGAGTGATGATTATAGATACAATGGGTGAAGGTGAGAGCAAAAATTGCTTTGTCTGGTTAAAAAAAAAAAAGTTTTTCCACCACACACTTTAAACACTTTCAGGTTCTTCTCATAATATGGGGCTTGAGCTTATGTCGTGGGTGCTGTCTGTGGAGAAAGAAATGAACTAGAAAACTAGAAGACATGCTCATTGGCTTTAGGCAGATATTTCCTCCATCAGTGTATATAACAGTGGTGAGCAAAGCCCTTCCAATCTGCAGGCGAGGAAAACTGTCCATTCTTGCTTCATGCATCAGATCTAGAGCCTTCAGAGGCAAAACTAAGGCTTGAGGCTCAGCAATTTCCAGTTTTTCCAAGAAGAAGAGCTTCTCTCTAGAGTCAGATTATGACACACTAAATAATTTTATTATCTTTTGATTGGAAAAAAATCAAAATAAACATACCAATTTCAAGAATGACCTGAGTCTCATATTTCATCAATTATAAGCACATCTCCACATATGTGATAACATAATTCAGATATGTGTCAGAGATACTAATTTTTAAGCATCCAACAATGTTTGGTACCCTTGTAGATTTCAGATCCCTTGTAGCTGCACCCTGAAATGTGGAACCATAAGTTGGCATTCACTCTTCTAGTCCAAACCATTCATTCTGAGGACATGAGGCTCAGAGAAAGGAAGTGACTTGTGAAAGGCAGTCCTACCAGTCAGTGGTGGGGCTGAGATGGAAACTCGGGGCTTTTTATTTCCAATCATTTATCCCGAAGGTATCACAACACCTGCATAAACATTTCAGGGCTTCCCTTTCTGCTTCTGCAGGCATATCAAATGACTTCCCATGTGATTTATAAAAATAACACTGCATGGTTCCACTTACTTGAGGTTTCTAAAATAGTCAAACTCATAGAAGCGGAGAATAGAATGGCGGTTGTCAGGGGCTAGGTGTGGGAGAAATGGAAAGTCATTGTTCAACAATGTATAAAGTTTCACTTAAGCTGCATAAGCAAATTCTAGAGACCTGTTGTACAACATGGTACCCACAGTTAACAGTATTTGTACTTAAAAATGTGTTACGTATAGGAGGGTAAATCTCATGTTACATATTCTTATCACAGAAAATGATAAAGAAGAGACACAAGCTTAAGCAAAGTTTAGGTGGTATTTGCTTTATCCTTGATTGTACTAATGGTATCATGGGCGTAGGTCCAATATCATCAAATTATACATCTTTAATATATGGAGTTTTGTTGCAGATCAATTATACCTCTAGAAAACTGTTTAAAAAAAAAAAAAAACAGGTCTTTGCAGCTAAGCATGAACTGTCTCCTCTTGACTACGGGTAACAAAATGGTGGTTATGAAAAAGAGTTCTCTCTCTACTCCATCCTTCAACAAACATGTATCACACCCTGAAGATAGAACTGCCTTGGTGACTGAAAGTGTCTTGAGGAGCTTACAGTCTAGAAGAGGGGAGAGAAATATGTCATATAAATGACAATATAAAGTGATATGGGACAGCTGAGATCTGATCCAAATTCAGTGGGAGCCCGGAAGACGGGAAGAAATTCCTTTCCTTCAGAGGAAGCTTTCCTTCGTTTCTTCCTCATGAACTCATTTCCAGAGTCTCCTCTGAAGAGGGCTTGTCTTGTCTACATCTCTACATTCTGGCCTGAGTCCAGGAAAAAGAAGCCGTCATCTCTCTGATTCTACATACACCCTTTCATCAGTGAGGAACTAATAAATACCATTGAAAAGATGAATCAACATTCACAGGAAAAAGGTCAGCGCAGGCAGAAGGAATATTTTTTTTTTCTTTGCTGCTGGCATTCCTGAGCCTCTTCTGGCCCCAGCCCTATTTCCAAGGTAAATTTCCAGTCACCCCCTGGTCTGTGATGAGTCAGCATTCTGGTAGAAAACAGAGGACATACTCAAAATGGAATGGTGGAGGAGAGAAGCATAAAGCTGAATTATGAAGGTACAGGCAGAGTGAGAAACCTAGCAAGGCTGGGGAAGCGTCCTGGAGCGAGTCTGAAGGGGCAGTGTGGGCAGCGGTTCTTAGGCTGGAAGCCTGTGGGGATCCCTGAGACTATCAGAGATCCACAGCATCAAAACCACCTTACAAGTGATAGTGAGATAGTTTTTTTGCCTCCTCTGTTCTTGTTCCATCATGAGCGCTCAAGGAAGTTTTCTATGTGACCTAAGATGGTGTCTCCACTCTGATGGCTACTGGAATGTATGTTTGCAGGTCTTGTGTTTGAGAATTTCTCAGTTTTAATTTCTAGCATGGTAAACATTGAGAGAAAAGCAAAAGCTCTTGGGGAGGGGTGTCTTCCACAATTTCTAAAAGGATTCTGAGATCAAAACATTTGGAAACTGTTATTGGTGCTGTTCAGTTACCAAGTCGTTATCCGACTCTGCAACCCCATGGACTGCAGTACATCTGGCCTTCCTGTCCTTCACGATCTCCTGGAGTTTGTTCAAACTCATGTCCAAACTCTGTCATCCCCTTCTCCTCCTGCCTTCAATCTTTCCCAGCATCAGGGTCTTTTCCAATGAGTCATTTCTTCGTATCAGACGGCCAAAGTATTGGAGTTTCAGCATCAGTCCTTCCAGTGAATACTCAGGACTGATTTCCTTTAGGATGGACTGCCTGGATCTCCTTGCAGTCCAAGGGACTCTCAAGAGTCTTCTTCAGCACTGCAGTTTGAATTCAAAATTCTTCGGCGCTCAGGGAACTGTTGGATGATTGTAGTTTGGAGACAGTTGTTATGAAGATGGCCACCTGGGGCCTGGGCAGCCGCTGCTGCAACTTCGCAGGCAGGGAGCCTGGGAGAGAGAAACCCCAATGTCATCTCGTCCCTCCTTCCAGTCTGCCTCCAGGCCCTCCCTTGGCTGGACACAATGCCAGAGAGCAAGGGTGGCCGTTCTCTGAGGCACAGATCAGGGTAGAAAAGAGTGAATATGGAAGAGTCAGTGGAAACTATGAGCACATTTGGATATTGGAAGGGAATTTTAAAAAAACAGAGGGGAAGCAAGGATCCTTAAAAACAGGATCCAGAGACAAGACCTCCAAATAGCTGCTGAGCTCGTTTCTTTCACTTAAGCTGGCTAATGAGCGGGAGGATCTGAGTTTAAATCCTATGATTTTGTAAGTATGAGCCGGTTAATGGCTCTCTCTGGGCTCAGTTTCCTCATTTCCAATATGGGATACCAGAACCCACAGCGCAGAAGGTAGGATTGGCCAAATTAATAGATAGTCAGTACTTGGTCCGCATCCTCCATTAGCATCTATCCCCTTTTTTCCCTCCTGTGCAAACTCCTGGGAAGAGATTCCAGTAACTACTAGAGTACTTTGTACCTTATGAGGAGCTCAATTTTAAACCACAAACTGGGACTCTGATCATTTTCATCTCTTGCTGAGGGTTTACTGGCAGGTTAACTGTTCAGAGTGGTTACACATTTGGATTATAAGAAAAAGAATACTCATAATAAAATGTCATAAATGCTAATTATGTCTTATGGGAATTAGTCCTTTAAAACAACCAACTCTTAGAATCCTAAGATTTCATTGAGGAAAAAAAAGAAGAAGAAGAATTTCTGCAGTATTGCTGATCTGTATGCCTTTCCCTGTGTTTCTATCATCTCCCTCCAAAGTTCCTGACATTCTGCAGTGGTTGGGGGGAAGAGAGATTTACTTAAGCCAGAGCAGACTGAAGCTGTTTTTGCCCTGCTCTGGTTTTTCTGCCCCTCTCTCTGGATGTTTCTATTTGTAGAGTCCCTCCACAAAGCTGCAGTTGCTACAGCCCTTTGATTCCTTCACGGGATGTTCAGTGTTAACACATGTTTGAAACCTGCTGGGAGCATAAGCCCTGCTTAATAGAAATAAAGGTGTGATTAAGGAGATAATCCAGTAACTGTCCATCACATTTTACAAAGTTATTTCCCAGTTGCAAATCTCTAAGTATTAGGGGCTACACTTTTTTTTTTTTCTTCTTGCAAGAAACATTCACTGCCTGTGGCCCCAAGTGAAAGAATTTTATTTTCCCATTTTAATTAGTGGTTTGCATGCTTTCACCCCTTCATGTACCCTCTTTCCCAGCCCCATCACTCTGCCCTCTCTTTGTCCACTACCCCCATTTTCTCTCCAAACACATACACACTATTATATGGACATAATATAAATTTAAAATTGGAAACACTTTAGTAAAGAAGCAAAGCCCACCCCGCCACTCCAAAACAAGCTCTAGGCCAAACTGCAAATTTGTGTTGATAGCATGCAGTTATTCAATTAAAGATCAGATGGAAACTGGGCAGCCAATTTATCATTCACCTTGATGGATGGGGTAAGAAACTGCTGGGCCATTGTCGAAATGCAAATGATTTTTAACTCTGAGCACTCAGGGAAAATGAGATTGATTACAGAGCTGGTTTTTCCTCCCATTACTCAAGTGGGTAAATAGATGATAGATAAGGAGGGATGGGGGTGGAGAGTGTCAGGGTGGGGATTGCAACCAGAGCTGCTATCTGCTTGTCACAGGAGGCATTTAGCAAATGAGCCTCTCTTATTCTGAGAATACAGGTTGAACAGAGGCTTGAGTTCTGCATTTTGGGTTTTTGTTGCTACTGATGATGAAAATGGCAAAGCAAGAGGGGAAGGTGATTCCACAGCAGAAGGGGAGAGGGGCTTAGATTCATCAGAGCCAGGACTGTTATCTTGACTCACCAATTTGCTTCCTGCCACCATATCCCCCTCCTGCCCCCTCCACACACACATCCACTTGTAAAGCAACCCCAAAGTTAATGGTCAGAATGTACAGCCCCCAACACTTGCTCTCCCATCAGCTCTCCGTTGTTCAGTCGCTCAGTTGTTTCTGACTCTGTGTGACCCCAAGGACTCCAGCACACCAGTCCTCCCTGTCCACCATCTCCCAGAGTTTGCTCAAGTTCATGTCCATTGAGTCGGTGATGCCATCCAACCATGTCATCCTCTGTCGTCCCCTTCTCCCACCTTCAATCTTTCCCAGCGTCAGGGTCTTTTCCAATGAGGCAGGTCTTCACATCAGGTGGCCAAAGTATTGGAGCTTCAGCTTTAGCATCAGCCATTCTAATGAATATTCAGGATTGATTTTTTTTTTAGGATTGACTGATTTGATCTCCTAACAGTCCAAGGGATTCTCAAGAGTCTTCTCCAACACCACAGCTCTCTGTAGGTCTCTAAAAACACAAATCACATTCTCCCCAAGACTCTGCTCTGGTGAACCATGCACTGTGGTGTAGTAAAAAGACAAGGGCTTGAGAGTTAGTGATCTCATCAACTCTGACAATAGGGGCAGGAAGAACGTGGGAGGAAGACCATGAGCTCAGTGCTGGGCGTGTTACGTGAGATGCTTTGAGGACACAGGGACGTGTCAACCAGAGCAAAAGTCAAGGGTCTGGGGTGAGGAGCGGATTCTATCTCAGGGCACCTCCTCCAGTGGTGGTTGATTATCTGCTCAGCGCCTCTCTTCCCTGACAAATACGAACCTGTCTCTTCACCCCCGCATCCTCAGTGCCTGGCTCAATAAAGAGCTGTGAGAGGAAAGGAGGGGGTAGGGAGCGGGGAGGAAAGGAAGAGAAATTGATGACCAGGCAGGCATTCGTGATCATCAGCTTCTAGGCTGTGGGTGTAAACTGTAAATCACCTGCTCAGATTACTTTATAAATCCTCACCACAAAAGAAGCAAGAGGAAAGAAACAAATAAGTACTAAGTATCCCCTGCTTATCTGGGAGAATGAAATCCTAGGATTTCTGCCTTCCTCCCGTGTTATTTCCACCAGTTATTGCCTGGAGAAGGCAATGGCACCCCACTCCAGTACTCTTGCCTGGAAAATCCCATGGATGGAGGAGCCCGGTAGGGGGTCACAAAGGGTCAGACATGACTGAGCAACATAACTTTTTTGTCCAGCAGTTGCTAAAGACGCTTCTTGCTGGAATATTTTGGCCCCTGCATCTTCACTTCTTGGCAGATGTACGTGACTAAATAAGATGTTCTAGCTTGTTCCCCACTGTGCATTTACATCCCCTTTCCCATCTTCTGCTCTGAAGCTGCTGTGTCTTCTGTCTGTTTTTAAATAGATTTCAGCACACACCTTCCTTCCTCTTGCCTATGAACAAACTCTCTCCCTTGGTCTTGTTCTGACTACGCTGAGAAGCCTCTGTGTTGTTCTGATGAGTCTCCACATGTTCACAGTCGGTCAGACTTAGAAATACGACTTAGAAATCAGATGTAGATGAGTCTGCACGTGTTCACAGTTGATCAGCCTCAGAAATATGACTAACTGACGACTAATAGGAGCCAGGCTGGGCTCACATCTCTGCCTGTGAGTCTAATACGGTCAGAAAAGGGGTAAATTGTGCACTACAGTAGCTTGGCTTTGGTATTGTGCTTAAAATACTGTCAGGGAAGCGCATGTGCAGGGACTTAGCCGGTGGCAGCACATCTGCTGGGGGGCTTCTTACCACTTCTTACAACTCACCCCTGATGTGACCAGTTTGCATGGGATGGCATCAGTTTACCCCTGTTTTCCCAGCATAATTCTCAGCAGGACTGTCCCCAGGCAGTGTCCCCATTCAAACGACCAATTATGCACGCACCCTAATCATGCAGTCATTTAACAGTCCCTCATTATCATCCTCCGAGTTGATATCTCTGATAATCCCATTTTTAGATGAGGCAGCTGAGGTTCCATCAGCTCCTATCACTAGCCTGAAGTCTGGCAACTCATGCGTCAGAATCCAGATCCCCAGTTAGGAATGACTTCCTCCAAAGCAGGCTTTCCAGCACACCATGAGTAATTTGATACGAATTCAGAAGAAGACGATGGCCAGAGTTCTTGGTTTCCAAGCAAAACACTTCTTCTGGTGATCATGGCCCGGCAATTCCCACTCTGCAAATAAAAGAAGCCTTCGCAGGAATGTTTTCCTCTCTTATTGATGTACACCTGGCAGGATTTTAGTCAGAATCAGCCCTTAATAGGATTGGCGAGGGGAGAAAAGTCTGGCTTTCCTGCCTGCCCGAACTCCTCTATTCATTCTCTCCTAATCCCAGACCGCTCCATCTCCTCTTCAACGAAACCCAGGGGGACAGGACTCTGTCAGCACAAAGATCCAGATGCAAATTATAGAGTCAATATATAGCTGAGTAAATGCAAGCAAGTACTATGACCGCTCTGTGCCTCGGTTTCCTCGTGTTTATAATGAGGAACACCATCTACTTCGTAGGATGGTAGTTAAGATTCAATATAAGGGTGTAAGCCACTCCTGCAGGGCCAACATGTGGTGGGCACCCCACAGATACCAGTCCCCTCCCCAACTCAGCACAGGTCAAATACTCTACCTCAGTTTCAAGAGAACACGGCTCTCTTTCTCAGGCTTTTGTTAGCACTCACTTACCTCAAACGGTGAATAGAAAGGCATATTAAATATCCTGGGTGCTGGGGAAAGGGGTCCTTCAAGTGATTCATTTTTAAGATTGTCTGTGGCTGTTGAGAGTGCAATTGTTTGTGGTTTCCCCCTGAAGATGATAAACCTGGGAATGTACGATTGTGCCGTGTCATATACCCTCTGAGGGTGCCATTTGTAATGAGTCTGGACGAATCAATAGCTGTTTATACAGTGAAAAACCAAAAAAAAAAAAAAAAAAAGAATGGTGTGTTACTCTCAACAGCAACAATCCTAAAAGTGAATCCCTTAAAGGACACCTTTCCCAAGCACCCATAGATGCTACTAGTCTGGGATGTTGGCATGTCTTTCTAGTCACCATTTGATGTGAGTGAGTGCTAACATCTGGGGAGAGAGTCTTGTTCTCTTGAAATGGAGGTAGAATATTCAATCTATGCTGAATCAGGGAGGGGCCTGGTATGGGACTGAACAGATGCTAAGTTGTGAAGTGTGGAAGGAGCTCAGGGAGTAGCTCAGAGAGGCTGCCCTGCTGGGGGCTAGAACGAGACGAGTCACAGCTACTGAGCACACAGCCTGTGCTAAGCATAGTGCTCAGCACTTTACTTGGATTAACTCAGCTCCCCGATCATTCAATATGGGGGATACTCTTACTATCCGTTGTGCATATAGTGGACTAAGGCCTAGAGGGATTGTCAGCAAGTAGCAGGACAAGACTCTCAACCCAGGCATTCTTTTTTTAATTTATTTCGGGGTGCTACATGCTAAGTCACTTTATGTTTCACTTTATGAAATGGCAATCCGCCCCCCGCCCCGGCATTCAAAAAGATACATGCACTTCTGAAGTTCACTGCTGCACTGTTTACAATAGCCAAGACCTGGAAACAGCCTACATGTCCATTGACAGGTGAAAGGACAAAGAAGACGTGGTCCCGACACACAATGGAATTCTACTCAGCCACAAGGAGTCGTGTCCAACTCTTTGAAACCCCATGGACTGTAGCCCACCAGGCCCTGCCCATGGGATTCTCCAAGCAAGAATACTGGAGTGGGTTACCATGCCCTCCTGCAGGGGAATCTTCCCCACCCAGGCATTGAAACTGCATCTCCTGCAACTCCTGCACAGCCGGCAGATTCTTTACTGCTGAGCCACTGGGGAAGCCCATTTAAGCCCACTGTTTTATGGAAGTATCCTTAATTTACAATGTTGTTTTAATTTCCACCATACAGCAAACAAAGTGATTCAGATATAGACATAGTTATATATACATATATATATATATAGTTTTATATATATAGTTATATATATATATATATATATATATATATATATATATATAGTTTTCAGGTTCTTTTTCATTATCACAGGATATTGGATATTATTCCCTGTGCTATACAGTAGGATCTTGCTGTTTATCCATTCCATGCATAGTAGTTGGCACCTATTAACCCAAAACTCACAATATATTTCTCCCACTTCAAACACCCTGGCAGCCACAAGCCTATTCTCTGTCTGTGAGTCTATTTCTGTTTCATAGGTAAGCTAATTTTTGTCATACTTTAGATTCCACATGTAAGTGATGTATGATATTTGTCTTTCTTTTTCTGACTGATTTCATTTCGTACGACCATTTCTAGGTCCCTCCATGTTGCTGCAAATGGTATTATTTCATTCTTTTTTATGGCTGAGTAGTACAGCAGTGAACATTGGAAGTACGTGTATCTTTTCGAGTTATAGTTTTGTTTGGATATATGCCCAGGAGGGGGATTGCCATTTCATAAAGTGAAAGTGAAAATGTCAGTTGCTCAGTCATGTCCAACTGTTTGCGACCCCATGGGTTGGGGCCCGCCAGGCTCCTGTGTCCATGGAATTCTCCAGGCAAGAATACTGGAGTGGGTTGCCATTCCCTTCTCTAGAGGGTCTTCCCGAACTAGGGATCGAACCCAGGGGATGGAACCCAGGGTCTCCCACATTGCGGTCAGATTCTTTATCATCTGAGCCATCCGTGACCCTCTGGCAACGCTATCTGTAGTGTTTTGAGGAACCGCCACACTGCTTTCTGTGGTTGCTGCACCAGTTCACACTCCCACCAACAGGGTAGGAGGGTGATCCCAGGCATTCTGACCACAGAGCCCAGACTCAGTGAGGGGTTGAAAACAAAGCTGATCTCGGGTGTTGGGCTCAGCCTGGGGTGGGGCTGGGGTTCCCATGAGCCCGTGAGAGGAGAGAGTTGACTTTCACTTCCGAAAAATTGGTAGAAGGCGGTAGAAGCCTCCCCAGGTGCTGAGGTGAAACATGGAGCATGCAGACAGTTGCGGAGTCTGGAAGTGAGTGAATTTCCTAGTTGACCTAAGTCATTCCTCTTTCCGGTTTTGTGGTATTTGCCAGGGCTTCTCCAATTGCTTCAAGGGCTGTTGTGAAATACTCAATGTAATCTCTAAAGAAAATCAATTTAAAAACACATGTTTGTTACTGTGAATCATTCATGAATGTTAATATACTTAACTCTATATGAATTTAAATTAGTCTTACTTGGAATTTTTTATATGTACTGTTACCCAAAAGTTATCCATTCAATATTTATTGAGGTTGTACTATATGGTGGAAAGCATGTTAGGTATATCCCCTGAAACTAATCGACAATGTGGTTGATAATAATATCCCCTGAATGTTTGATGCATGCTATACACTGTTCTGTATGCTTCAGACATATTAAATCAATGATTCTTCATAATATCTCTATTACCCTATTTGAAAGATGAAGAAACTGAGAAAGTTGTCCCATAGAGCCCAATCTGTTTATCCTCAGAGCAAATGCTATTAATCCTGATGGTACACGTACATTGTCAGTACCTGTTTGTACTAAGTAGATTCTTGGTACATATATGTTGACTGAATAGACCAAACATTGGAAGTACAAAATAATGATAATATCCAATTTTCTGTAAGACTGTGCCAAACACCTGTCACGCACAATCTTATTTAGAAATAATGTATGTAATAGAGCTTAGTTTCTGTGAGAAGAGATAAGATATGAACGCTAATAACAAACTACACAGTACTTAATATAATTTAAAAAATAAGATCCCAAAAATAGAACGGAAATATAAAGACAGATCCATTGTACATGGAGATGGAGATGGTTCATGGATGAGGTGGTGCTAGGCTGAGCCTGGGAAGATTTCAATTCAATTCCGTTCAGTAGCTCAGTCGTCTCCGACTTTTGCAACCCCATGAACCGCAGCATGCCAGGCCTCCCTGTCCATCACCAACTCCTGGAGTTTACTCAAACTCATATCCACTGAGTCAGTGATGCCATCCAACCATCTCATCCTCTGTCGTCCCCTTCTCCTCCTGCCCTCAATCTTTCCCAGCATCAGGGTCTTTTCAAATGAGTCAGCTCTTCACATCAGGTGGCCAAAGTATTGGAGTTTCAGCTTCAGCATCAGTTCTTCCAGTGGGAAGATTTAGGCACTCAGAGATGAGTGTTGGGGAGGCAGAACAGAGCAGGAAAGCTCCTGCTAGGGAGATTCCTGTAAGAAAACGCACAGAAAGAGGAGAGAGCAGAGAGCCGATGTGGAGAATTTGTAACAGTTTCCTTGAGCTGGAAAGTTGCTGGTCAAAACCTCCTAGTGACTTTCTCTTCTGTCTTCCTTTACCTCTTAACATCAGTTGGGCCAACATTTCAGCTACAAGTACACAGGAAACTCAGACTCAGTGACTTGGACATAAGGGTTTATTTTTCTCACACGACAAGGACTCTGGATAAATGGATGGCCACTGGCACCAGTGTACACTGGCAGTTCCCCAGGGCTGGGCAGGCTGGCATCTTTGTCATTCTCTTGGACTTCTCTCTATGGCTTTGAGTTTGTGGTCCCAGCCTCAGACATCATCCTTGAATTTAAAGCAGGAATCAGGGGCGGTGGGGTGCTGGGCCACACTAATTGGGTCTTCTCCTCTTATTGTGGAAGTAAATCCGTGCAAAGGATACCCTTAGAAGACATGTGCTTGGGTCTTATTCACCGGAATTCTATCATATGTTTACTCCTAGCTGCAAAGGAAGCTGCGGAAAAGCGTATTTTCATTGATAGATTCTTTTATGTGAAAGGAAAGAGGGAAGGGATGGAAGTTGGTTCTCTAACCAGCGGTATTCATGGGGCACTTAGTTAAGTGTGAAGTGTTAGTCGCTCAGTCATGTCTAACTCTGTGACACCATGGACTGTAGCACGCCAGGGTCCTCTATCCATGGAATTCTCCAGACAACAATACTGGAATGAGTTGCAGTTTCCTTCTCCAGAAGATCTTTCCGACCCAGGGATTGAACTGGGTCTCCTGCATTTCAGGCAGATTCTTTACCACCTGAGCCAGCAGGGAAGCCCCATGGGGCACTAATATGCTGATAATAACTCCCTCCTACCAGAGGGCTTCCTCTGGGCCCATCACTTAACATACTTTTATTCAAGTGAACTTAGTTTATTACAAGAGATCTGTGACAGCTGTCATCTCCACTGTACCTAGTTCGTCTGGCTTCCGTCATGTGCCCAAGGTCAGACGGCTGGCAGGGGACAGCAGACCAATGCTTCCAGCCCAGGTCTCAGCCAGGATGCCCTCTGTTCCCCAGGAGGATAATCACTAACTGATCACCTACCATGTGACTGGCTAACTCTGGGTTTTTGTTGTTTCTGCTGATTCTCACAAAAGCCTATGAGTGGTCAATAATATTACTATTTGACAGATGAAGAAACTGAATCTCAGCGAGTTCACATGACTTGCCAAAGTCACATGCCTGCAGGTGGCTGAGCTGAGATTCAAAATCGAGCCTGCTTCCTTCTAGAGCCCACATTCTTCTGTGTTGTGGCACCCTTTTTCAAGGTTCCATTGGGGAATAATCTAGTTTGTCCTTCCTAAAAACCCTGGGTCTCTCCCTCCTCTCCAGTCCATGGCTACTTCCCTGGCTCAGGCCCTCACCACCATATGATTAGATGATTCTATGAGTCTATTATTGTTGCTGTTGCTTAGTGGCTAAGTCGTGTCTGACTCTTTGCAACCTCACAGACTGCAGGACGCCAGGTTTTCCTGTCCTTCGCTATCTCCAGGAGCTTGCTCAATCTCTTGTCCATTAGGTCGGTGATGCCATCCAACCATCTCATCCTCTGCCATCCCTTTCTTCTTTTGCCTTCAGTCTTTCCCAGCATCAGGGTATCTTCCAGGGAGTTGACTCTTCTCATCAGGTAGCCACAGTATTGAGGCTTCAACTTCAGCATCAGTCCTTCCAATGAATATTCAGGACTGCTTTCCCTTAGGATTGACTGGTTTGATCTCCTTGCAGTCCAAGGAACTCTCGAGAGTCTTCTCCAACACCAGAGTTCAAAAGCATCAGTTCTTCAGCACTCAGCCTTCTCACAGCCTAACTCTCACATCCATACATGACTACTGGAAAAAACATAACTTTGAGTCTATCATGGAGTAGTAAAAGTGAAAATGCTTTTATTTTCTCCTACCAGGCTCACACTCCCAAAACATAAGTCCTATCACATGGCCCACCCCTCTCTTGCATGGCTTCCCACCACCCAACAAAGGGAGTGCAAATTTCTTAATCAAATATGACCCTCACCAAATCCCTACTTTGCCTCCAATTATTAGTTGTCCTTTACTTTTGACTCTTCCTCTCCTATTTATTGCGTGAAGCCAGGTCTCACCAAGGTACAAATTTGCATTAATTTATTTCAGTCAGTCCAAGTCCCAGTCAAGTAAGATCTTGAAGAAGAGAAGGAAGCCTCGTTACAAGTGTGGAGAAAGGACATTCCAAGTGGGGAACGTGACAGAAGTAAAGCCGTGAGGGTGAGAGGGTGAAGGATTTTTTTACTCAGTGTTCTCATTAGTCAGATGCAACTGCAGGGAGGAAGGGCGCAATTGGAAGTCACAGTGCAGAATTTTGCCGATTAATGTGTTCAAACTCCAAACTAGAAGAGGAAACAAAAAGAATCACATTCAGCCTTCTATCAGTAGGTACCAATCTCAAAAGTGATTCTTTGCGTCACAGTCATCATCAAATGCTTTTGACTAATTCTCCCAGAAAATCACTCCTTTGAATAGCATCTTATAAAGTTGGTCAGGTAGAGAGAGGAGAATCAGTCTCTGCTTTCCAAGTCTCTCCTAATTAGAGAAGGAATCCAGTGTGGGCATAATGGAAAGTCTTTAGCGTCAGAAGAAACATGGATTTGAACTGTGGCTGTGTGTGGCCTTGGGCATGTAACTCACTCCGCCCTTTCAAGTCTCAAGGTTCTCATCTGTCAAGAGCAGATAATTGAGCTTATATCTCAATGTTGTCACAAGGCCTTGAGAAATCTGAGGGAGGAAGAGTGGAAAGATCAGTGGGCAAGCACACCCAGCTCTCATCACTCTGAATCCACATGGTTTTGTTGAGAAATTGCTAGAGAAGGGCCTCTGCCAACCTGAAAATCATCAAGGCAGGAGTCGCAGCCAGACTGCAGAGGCAGTTAAAAGGTGCAGTTTGTTTCATATGGCTTCATTTTATGTCTAAACGGGGAGGGAACTCACATGACTAGGATGCCAAACTGCTTGTGCATGGCGGGATATGGACTTGGTAAGAGTGATTTAATAGGACCAGGAATATGAACACAGTCATCTTAGTTAAATCGTAGCCCAAACAGGCCAAGTTCTGGGCTTGGCCTTGCTGCTAACTGGCTCTGTGACCTTGTATAAGTCATGGCAAGCTCTCTGCCTCTTGCACAGCATCTTTAAAATAGAGATCAAGAAACAGAAGATGGCCATGAGAATTAAAATTATGAAAATAATTTAAACTATATTTCATTTTCAATATTTTGCCACAGAATAATTTTTAAATGTGAGGCAGATTATTGATGCTGTTGTGTTGCTGCTTCACGCGAGAGCCAAAGTCACGGGAAGGCCCTTCATAGCTCTGTCCCTCGAAACTCACATCGTAGGAGAAGAGGCTGACCTGTGCATAGATCACTCTAACACAAGGTAAAGAGTGGTAAGGACCGCAGGAAAGGCACAAGCCAAAGGGCCTGGGGACATGGTAGCTGGGAGATTAATTTATAAGAGGCGGGGTCTGGGAAGGTTTCATGAAGGAGATAGGATTTGGGTTGGGCCTTGAAAGCTTGGGAGAGCTATGATTTATACCCTCTTGTCCTGTAGATCATGAAACACATGGAGCTTTCTCCTCTCAGGTAACTCTGAGCTCCTGAAGGGAAAGAATGTTGACTTTCATCTTCCACCGCCAGCACCAAAACATACAATCTGGCAGTCAGCTGGTGCACCAAAAAATATTGTTTGAGTCCCATTAATAATGCTGATAGAAGGTTGAAGAGTCATACTCATCATATTTGTTATTGCTGTTCAGTTGCTAAGTCGTGTCCGACTCTTCACAACCCCATGGACTGCAGCACTCCAGGCTTCCCTGTCCTTCACTATCTCCCTGAGTTTGCTTCAACTCATGTCTGTTGAGTTGGTTATGCCATCTAACCATCTTATCCTCTGTTGCCCTCTTCTCCTCCTGCCTCCAATCTTGCCCAGCATCAGGGTCTTTTCCAATAAGTCAGGTCTTTGCATCAGGTGACCAGAGTATTAGAGCTTCAGCCTCACTCCTTCCAATGAATATTCAGGGTTGATTTCCTTTAGGATTGACTGATTTGATTTCCTTTCAGTCCAAGGGACTCTCAAGAGTCTTCTCCAACACCACAGTTCGAAAGCATCAGTTCTTTAGTGCTCAGCCTTCTTTATGGTCCAACTCTCACATCTGTATATGACTACTGGAAAAACCACAGCTTTGACTATGCAGACCTTTGTCAGCAATCTTATTCATCATATTAGCTGTGTTTATTCTTTATCAAGTTCATGCTCTGTTTCAGATGATTTAGCACATCATCTCTTCTGACCTTCCCAGGAACCCCTGAGCAAAGGGGTTATCATCACACACTCTGCTCCCCAGCTCCTGCTTGATGGGTAAGGAGACTGAAGTTCAGTGGGACCCCTGCCCACACAAGACCCCGCACTATTAAGCAGTAGGACTGGAGTCCTACTCAGGTTGCTTGAGTCCCAAACTCATGATGGTGATGAAACACAGCCAGAGAGTGAAGACAGCATTCCTGGGGCGGGGGGGGGGGGGGGGGGGGGGGGGGGGGGATGAATAACAATAATGAATTTTATTACATTTCTGGTGGGAAAAAAAATCTTTGAATCTAACAAATATATCAGTCAGCACTTTCCAGAGAAACAGAACTAGTAGGCCACTTTCTATGTTATATCTTTTATATATATATACATATATATATATATATGTATATATATATATATATTTAGTATTTTTAAACTTATCATTTCTTTATTTCATGTTTGGCTGTGCTGGGCCTTTACTGCCTTGTGCAGGCTTCCTCTAGCTGTAGTAAGTGGGGGCTACTCTTTGTTGTGGTGTGCGGGCTTCTCATTGCAGTGGTCCCTCTTGTTGCAGAGCAAAGGCTCTAGGCATGTGGGTTCAGTAGTTGCAGCACATGAGCTCAGGAGTTGTGGCACTCCAGCTCTAGGGTGCAAGAGTTTCTGTAATGGCGGTACACAGGCACCATAGTTTTGGCTCACAAGCCCTAGAGCATGTGAGCTTTAGTAGTAGAAGTACATGCGCTCAGTAGCTGTGATAGCTTAGGGTGAATGGTGTAGGATTCATGATCTCTGAAGAACAGAATTTAGCTTCGGGACCAGAGGCGAGGCTTCAGGCTCTCGGAGCTTCGTGTGGCAGAAGTTTTATTATGGTGAAAAGGGGACAGAGAAAGCGACATATACATCAGAAGGGAGCAGAGCGCCCCACTGGCTAGCCTTATCAAGGCCTCACATAATTTTTCAGTTGGTTGCTAACAATAGAGAGGTCTTACCAGACCCACTCTCACAGAAGATAACTGGGTTAGTCAGAAGGTTCTTAAGGAGAAACATGTCCTCAAGCAAGATACTTTGCTATATAATCATTAGTACAGAGTTTCAGTGCAGACTTCCCTGGTGGCTCAGATGGTATAGTGTCTGTCTACAATGCGGGAGACTCGGGTTCAATCCCTGGGTTGGGAAGATCCCCTGGAGAAGGAAATGGCAATCCACTCCATTACTATTGCCTGGAAAATCCCATGGACGGAGGAGCCTGGAAGGCTATAGTCCATGGAGTCGCAAAGAGTCGGACACGACTGAGTGACTTCACTCACAGAGTTTAAGGGAAAATACCCTTGAGCAAGACGAGTTGCTTTGTGGTGTGATCATTAGCTCTGGGTTTAAAGAAAGTAAGTTTTAGGCAAAATGGACTGTTGCCATAACAATTTAGAGCTTAAGAAAAAAACCTTCTCATGTGACTAAGACAAAGGAATATAGAAGAAAAAAAAAAAATTCGTCCCTTTCTCCCTGGACCCCTTTCTCCTCCTTGAGGGCCCTGGACTCCTTATCGACCTACTAAGCATTAACTCTCTCAGCTGCTGCTCTTGGCACAAGAGCTTAGTTGCACAATGGCATGCAAAATCTTCCCATCCCAGGGATTTAACCCGTGTCCCCTGCATTGACAGGCAGACCCTTATCTACTGTGCCACCTAGGAAGTCCTCTATGTTGAATCTTGAGGCAAAATTCCTTCTTCTGCAGGAAACTTTAGTCCTGGCTTTTAAAGCCTTCAACTGATTGAATGAGGCCCACTCACAAATGAGGGGGGTAATCTGCTTTACTTACAGTCAACTGATTACAACTGCTGTTCATAACCTAAAAACTGTATTCATGACAACATCTGGACTAGTGTTTGACCAACAACTTTGCACTCTAACCTCATCCAAGTTTACACATAAAATTAACCATCATAAGATATAGATAAACAGGGACCCCACAAAGTTTTTATATTTACCTCACTGTAGCCATTGCAATTTTTGTGGTTTTTTAAATTACATTTTTTTTGGGGGGGGGGGGAAATGCCTGAGAATAAGAGTTTGAAATTCTCTGCATTTATGAAGGGAAAATATACTTATTTCATAAAACAAAGACTATTTTTAAAAATTCACTTGAGGATAAAAAGATAAAGGGGACATAAAATGTCAAAGTTTGATTTAAATATCAAAATATTTTACATTTGTTTAATTTTAGAGTTCACTACCTAAGGAAGAGTATTTGACTCTTTTGGTGTATACGTGCTGACCTGTTTTAAATAGATTTCTAGAAAGTCAGCACTAGGAGAAGACCTTGGCTATCATTTGGTACAACTTCCAACGTTTCACATGGAACATGGGGACCCAGAGAGAGCACTCCAGGGGCACAGCTCAGCACCTCTAGCAAGTGGTAGAACCAGGACTCCTGACCAGTCTCTGGAGGCGTCTCATTCATCAGGCTAATTATCCAATTTTATTATCCACAGCGAAAAGAAAAACAAACACACACAAAGCCTGCATTCTCTGTCATAGACTTGCATGAGCCATACTTGGGCCAGCTGTGAGCCAGATGTCTGCCCTCCCCAAAGGGGCTGCCCAGGATTCCCTGGCTCATGATGAGCAGACACAGGAGAAGAAGAAGACTGTGGGATGGGGGAGTCCCGGCCCCCTTGGGGACAGGGTGAGCCTTGGAATGCATGCAATGCCACCTGGAATAAGGGAGACCTGTGTCACCAGAGAAAATCAGGCAGATCATGAAGGGCTTAGAAAGAGTGAGGCCGGAGCTCTGAGTTCTGATTCCTGCTCTGCCTTCCATCAGCTGGCTTCTCCAGACCTCAGTCTTCTTCTGTATAAAGTGGGGGACATCAAAGCCTAACTATGTGAAGGCAGGTAAATCAGAAGAGCTGGGTTTGAATCCTGCTCTTGCTACTTAAATGATTTATCTTTGGGCAATTCACTTAGACTCACAAACCTCAACTCACACAGAGGCTATAATAACTCCTGGGTAGGGTTGAAAAGGAGTAACTCACATGACATGCCATCCACAACATCTGTGCAAGGAGGAGGCCCACGATCCCTCCCTATTTCTCCTTTTTCTCCATCTAAACCCAAATTCCAGAGACCTCTGCTTTCCCAAGCTCTCTAGTCTAAGACCCCCTCAAGGCTGCACGCTTTTCCACCTCTCTGCCATTCAACAGCTGTTTGTTAAGGGATCACTGCCCCTCCCTTCACAGAGCCTGCATACCCTCAGG
The DNA here is from genome assembly GCF_016772045.2 of Ovis aries. Lineage (NCBI taxonomy): Eukaryota > Metazoa > Chordata > Mammalia > Artiodactyla > Bovidae > Ovis > Ovis aries. Next base: position 13,931,112 of record NC_056074.1, read on the forward strand.
CACGACCCACAGACTGGCTGTCCCTAGGAGATGACCTGTTTTAGCTTCACCTTGATGGCATTGCTGACAGCATTACCAGCCTCCAGCCTGGAAGAGCCTACCAACATTCTCTGGTAGGAAAACCCTGAGCCCCTCGCGAGGAGGGGTGGAGTTGTGGCCTGGGGCTGGGTCCTGACGGCTGATACTTCTGAAGTGCGGATGGCCCTCGTCCACCCACACTCTGGAATCTAGGCATGGCTGCCTCTGTGCCTCTCTCCCAAATAGTAACAGGGGCCCCCTCCTTTGCATCTGTTGAGGGACGCAGGAGGTGAGGTTGCTTAAGATCTTCGTTCCTGTCAGGTGAAGCAGCGGAGGCCACAGGAGGCCCTGATGACGTCTGGAAGCCATCTGCCAGCTGGGCCTGTGGGGTCTGAGCCACACCTGTGTGCTCTGTGTGCCCCTGGAAACCAGGCTGGGAGACAAAGCGCTTCCCCTGGAGGAGGCCCACGTGTACAGGGGCCCGTGAAGGAGCCGATGGTAATCTGTTGTCTGAGGTCTGGCAGCCCCGACGCTCTTCCATGAGTCACACTCAAGTCTGAGCTCATCTGAGACACTGGTTTGTGGCGGGGCTGCTACAGGGAAGACAGGGAAATGAAGTCACACCTAAGGTGTGAGCTGGGAGGGAGCTGAGAAATGGCTGCACCAACCTTCTGTCACGGGAGCCTCTGGAAACATCTACCGCTCAGCTCAGCGTCTGGCCCAGGCCTAGGTCAGCAGTTGGTTCCCTTCCTCTCCCTCCCACAAGCCCCAGGGCCTCCTTCCACCTCTTTAGGGTGCATCCACAGCCCTCTCTACCCTGAGGGCCCTCCTCACCTGAGCATGGAGGAGGACGTGGGGTTCCAAACACTGGTGCCCTGCTCCTCCATACCAACCATCCCCAAATAGAGCAGTTCAAGCCTCTTCAGGGTCCCCGCCTGGGACCCAAACTCAGGGAACCAAGTAACTGGTAAAGGACACACCCCGAGTCCTTGGGTCCGAGTGGCCCCAAGGCCTGTGGTTTGCAGCACCTGCACTATAAGGGGAAGGTAGGGGACACTATTTCACTTCCATTTCAGAAGGCTGAGAACACCACGACATCTCCCATCCTGTGGGCCTAAACTGACCTCTCTTTCCAGAACTAACCTGGCTGGAAGATGGAATCCAGATCAGAGAGGTGGTACCCTCTGACCTCCAGATACTAGTAATTATCACCTCTGAGAATCTTCTCACATCCTTTATAAAAAATAAAGTTATATTATTTTTAATTTTTTTTTTTTACTATGCCTTAACAACAGAATGGGAAAGACTAGAGATCTCTTCAAGAAAATTAGAGATACTAAGGGAACATTTCATGCAAAGATGGGCTCGACAAAGGACAGAAATGGTATGGACCTAATAGAAGCAGAAGATATTAAGAAGAGGTGGCAAGAATACACAGAAGAACTGTACAAAAAAGAGCTTCACGACCCAGATAATCACGATGGTGTGATCACTCACCTAGAGCCAGACATCCTGGAATGTGAAGTCAAGTGGGCCTTCAAAAGCATCACTATGAACAAAGCTAGTGGAGGTGATGGAATTCCAGTTGAGCTATTTCAAATCCTAAAAGATGATGCTGTGAAAGTGCTGCACTCAATATGCCAGCAAATTTGGAAAACTCAGCAGTGGCTATAGGACTGGAAAAGGTCAGTTTTCATTCCAATTCCAAAGAAAGGCAATGCCAAACAATGCTCAAACTACCGCACAATTGCACTCACCTCACAAGCAGGTAAAGTAATGCTCAAAATTCTCCAAGCCAGGCTTCAGCAATACGTGAACCGTGAACTCCCTGATGTTCAAGCTGATTTTAGAAAAGGCAGAGGAACCAGAGATCAAATTGCCAACATCCCCTGGATCATCAAAAAAGCAAGAGAGCTCCAGAAAAACATCTATTTCTGCTTTATTGACTATGCCAAAGCCTTTGACTGTGTGGATCACAATAAACTGTGGAAAATTCTGAAAGAGATGGGAATTCCAGACCACCTGACCTGCCTCTTGAGAAACCTGTATGCAGGTCAGGAAGCAACAGTTAGAACTAGACATGGAACAACAGACAGGTTCCAAATAGGAAAAGGAGTACGTCAAGGCTGTATATTGTCACCCTGCTTATTTAACTTATATGCAGAGTACATCATGAGAAATGCTGGGCTGGAAGAAGCACAAGTTGGAATCAAGATTGCTGGGAGAAATATCAATAACCTCAGATATGCAGATGACACCACCCTTACGGCAGGAAGTGAAGAGGAAGTAAAAAGCCTCTTGATGAAAGTGAAAGATGAGAGTGAAAAAGTTGGCTTAAAGCTCAACATTCAGAAAACGAAGATCATGGCATCTGGTCCCATCACATCATGGAAAATAGATGGGGAAACAGTGGAAACAGTATCAGACTTTATTTTTTTGGGTTCCAAAATCACTGCAGATGGTGATATCAGCCATAAAATTAAAAGACACTTTCTCCTTGGAAGAAAAGTTATGACTAACCTAGATAGCATATTCAAAAGCAGAGACATTACTTTGCCAACAAATGTCCATCTAGTCAAGGCTGTGGTTTTTCCTGTGGTCATGTATGGATGTGAGAATTGGACTGTGAAGAAAGCAAAGCTGAGTGCCGAAGAATTGATGCTTCTGAACTGTGGTGTTGAAGAAGACACTTGAGAGTCCCTTGGACTGCAAGGAGATCCAACCGGTCCATTCTGAAGGAGATCAGCCCTGGGTGTTCTTTGGAAGGAATGATGCGGAAGCTGAAACTCCAGTACTTTGGCCACCTCATGTGAAGAGTTGACTCATTGGAAAAGACTCTGATGCTGGGAGGGATTGGGGGCAGGAGGAGAAGGGGACTACAGAGGATGAGATAGCTGGATGGCATCACCGACTTGATGGACGTGAGTCTGAGTGAACTCCGGGAGTTGGTGATGGACAGGGAGGACTGGCGTGCTGCGATTCATGGGGTTGCAAGGAATCGGACATGACTGAGTGACTGAACTGAACTGAACTGATGCTTTGAGGCACGTGGGATCTTAACCACCCAGGGACCAAACCTGTGGCCCCTGCAGTGGAAGTGCAGAGTCTTAAGCCCTGAACCCCCAGGGGAATCCAATACACCCCTTTATTTTATATATGAGAAACTGAGGCCAAGTGGGTTTAGAGATTTGTCAAGGCCACACACTCTGGGTGCATAGTCGGGATAAGAACAGGGCCTTCTTCCTGCCTCACCCCTCCACTGTTTGCATACAAGCAACTTCCAAGCCTAAGAGAGCTCCAGATCATATCTTGGTCATTTTCACCCAGTTCCCTAAGAAGACCTCCACAGTTTGTTTGGCGCAGGGGATAAAATCCCAGTACACTTTTCAGGGTGGGACAAAACATTGTCAAACCATTTAAGCCTCTGCTCCCATTTATGTCCTTTGAGTACAGAATGACTAATTCTCAATTTTCTTGCACCTCCAGATTAGAGCAGTCTTGTGTGAACAAGCTGTGGGACACAAAGAGGGTCAAACCCTCAGGACCTCTCGCTCTCCCTTTTGGGCTCTAGGATCATGGAGCTGGTGCCATTGATGAAAGTCTGGTAGTGGGGTGAGAGGACAGTGGGGCTGCTTTTGGTGGTTAAGCCCAAACATAAATCTTGGCTGGCGCTGGGAAAGTTACCTAATCTCTCTGAGCCTCAGTGTAGCTCCTCTGTAAAATGGGGATAATAATGCTTGCCTCTTAGGCCTATCACAAGGATTTATGGGGTAATGGGGACAAAGCACCCAGCACCCTCTATTCACTAAACAGGTATTTCTTTACCTAGTTTTCCCCACCTGCCCCATTGTGGAAGAGGTTATAACCAGCTTACAAAGCTCATTTTGCCCTTTCTACCACGTGAGGACAAAGCAAGAAGAATGCCGTCTAGGAACCAGAAAGTAAACTCCCGAGAGCTTACCAAATCTGCCAGCACCTTCGTCCGTCTTGGAATTCCCAGTCTCCAGAACTATACTGAAAGCCCTGCCAGGTGGAGAAGCTGACCAAGTGATGACTAGTCTGTAGCCAAGACAGAAGCTGCCACAGTTCCCAAGAACTGGCCTCAAGGAAAAGGGAACAATCTAACCCTGGAAATGAAAATGAGCCGTACTCAAAATAATCAAGATGACAGACCATCGCAGGACCAGTTAGAAGATGGCTGTCAAGTTACTGCTGTTTCTGCATGTAGACCCCTCCATCCGCCTGTACTCCCCTGAAACTCCCCTTTAAAAGCTCTTGCCCCCTTATCAGCAGGGGGCAATTGGCCTTTGGACATGAGTCGCCTTCTCCTTCAGTTGCCAGCCTCCAAAATAAAGCAGACTTTCCTTTCCACCAGAGGGAAAAACTAAGCTCATTTTGCTCTGAGGGTGTATGTTTCGCCTGGGCATGGCTATTGAAAGGGTATGGATGGCCCCAGGAAAAAAGCCATCCAGCCTGGCAGCAGGATCCCCACCCTACAGGTCAGAAACCCTGAATCTGTCTGCCTCCTAGCAGCTGCTTTCTCTACTACAAGTCACTTACAGGTCTTCCCTTCACTATCATCACCTGTAAATTCAAATCATACTGCCTTCCTCACTTCCTGCTCTAGCAGAATGTAAGATACTAAATACCATGCACTGGGAAGGGGTTATTATTACCTAGAGCAGCACTTCTCAAAGGGTGTGGGGGTAGTGAAAAAAGTAGTAGGGCTCCCTAACCAAATCACTTTGCAAAATACCAGATTCTTCAACTTCCTCTTTCATCTGCCAATACGTATTAGGGGCCTCCAAGACTCAGATACACTGTGCCGTGTTTCTCATGAATATTCAGCAGCTAAACTTCACTTCTGAAGGCCCGACCATGGGCCTGGTGTTCTATAGGAAATGCTTTGGGAAATGCTCAACAGACATGCTTCAAACCACTTCCATGACCAGGGAAATGAGAGGTTTAACTGTCCCACCATCTTACCTGGGTGCAAGATGAAATAGAAAGAGGCAATTTAGTCGCATAAGGGAGAGCTTTTAAGTGCAATTGCTTCTGGCAGCAAGAGGCAGAGAGGGCAGATACCGTGCTCTAAGACCCTGGAGCCAGACTGTAATGGCATTAAATGAAGGTGTCATTGGGAGGCCCAGTGTGCCCCAGACAGTTACGGGAGGTTTCAGGTTAGGGGTGGGTCCCCCTATGACAGCTAAGAAGCAATGGTTATAAAATGGCTAGATATTTTTTTCTTCTTCTCCCCCCCCCCCCCCTTTTTTTTTAAATGCTTAACAGCAAAGGAAAAACTGTAAAAGTGGGAACTTTTGAAACTCTGGATGGCTTGAGATGAAGGCTGGCCAGAAGGCGAGCAGATACAAGCCCAGCATCTTCTATGCAGACGAATCCCTCTCAAAGCCATTGTCCCCCCAGGAACAGATGTGGCTGGGCCCTAACACAGCTCTGGTCACTTGCACCAACTACTGCCTAACCTGAAATGCCATTGTCCCTCACTCAGGAATGGCAACCCACTCCAGCGTTCTTGCCTGGAGAATCCCAGGGACAGCGGAGCCTGGTGTGCTGCCGTCTATAGGGTCACACAGAGTCGGACACGACTGAAGCGACTTAGCAGCAGTAGCAGCAGCGTAGCCTAGCTAGCACCTGTTTTTCATTCCCAGATCTTAGAGACTAAAGGCAGGGCTAGAGGCAATCCAGAGAGTAGGAGCAACATCATAATTGAAGTCAATACAAAACTCAGTTCGTATCCTCGTCGTGTGACTTCCTAATTAAAAGACCTCGGTCAAGTGACTTCTTTTTCCTAAGACTACATTCCCTTTGGTGGACTCTGAGAATAATGATTAGGGCTTCCCAGATAGCACTAGCGGTAAAGAACCTGTCAAAGCAGGAGACATAAGGGACCAGGGTATGATCCCTGGGTCAGAAAGATCCCCTGGAGGAGGAAATGGCCACCCACTCTAATATTCTTGCCCAGAGGAGCCCATGGACAGAGGAGCCTGATGGGCTACAGTCCACAGGGTCACAAAGAGTCGGACACGACTGAAGGGACTTAGCCTGCACGCACAAGGGTGATTATACTGGGTGGACCAGAAAATTCATTCGGGTTTTCCCATATGATCTTCTGGAAAGCTCCGAATGAACTTTCTGGCCAACCCAGTACTAGGCTGCCTGGTTGTCTCGTGGATGGGAGAAGAGGAATATGAGACACAGCACAATGCCTGGCCCAGAGCAGGCGCCCACTAGCTGGAAGAAGCAATGATGCAGAGTATTTTAGACGCATCTAAACTCAGATGGTGGCTGTAAGGATGGGAAGAGAGAGACAGGTGCACGAGACAGTATGTCTCAACATAGACTGGGGCTGCGCTGCAGCGAGAGAACGTGATGACAGGTCTCCTTTAAAGAGATTAAGTGCTTGGCTCTGCATGAAGCTCAGAGTGCCAGTCGTGATGTAGCTTGACAGTCGAGCATCAGGGACCGCTGTGAAAATAAGCCTGCTGTCTCTCAGGGCCCGCCCTGGGGATAAAGGGCTGAATTAATTAATTAAAATAATAGTTGCCAATCTGCTTGAAGTTCAGGCACAAAAATGACAGGGCCACCTAATTGGTGAATGTCGATGGGACAGTTAAAAAACGGCTCTTTGATTGTAGGTTCTAAAACAGTTTTTTTTAAGTTAATGATTTGTTGTAGATTTTGTTTGCAGATAACGTGTGTGTTTCATGTTGCTTTACAGAGCGATCACTGAGGCATAAAGTTGGCATGACTCGCTCTAATTTTCCACCTGGCCACAAGTGACAAAGAGGAGCATATTGTAATACCTGGTTCCTCCAGAAAGCAGAATGTGTCAGAGTCTGAAGGTCTTGAGCGCTAGCTAGCCAGTACTTTGTACTAGAAAGACCTAACCTTCAGAGCTAAACAAAGAATGATTGAAAGAAGACCCTCAAGAGCATGAGTTTGCCTATATTATTTAAGCTTTATTCGATTTTATCATCTATATGATGAGCATGAACATCCCTGCCTCTCTTGGTTGCTCTGAGGTGTACATAAGATCATATAAGGGAAAGTGACGCCTGGTGCGTGACTGATGCTCCTTGCCTGTTTATTTCCCTTCTTTAAAGATTGGGTTTACAGGATTTACATCAGTGCGAGGCTTTATGTTGGGTAGCATAGAGAAGACAAGTGGTAAGGTTCTGTTCCGTACCTTCTATATGGTTTTATATGTTTATGCTTTGTTACTGTGAGCAGGGGAAGGAAAGAAAGAAAACTCAAGAGTGTGTACCAGGGACGCACATACCCCCTTGAAGGTTTTGTGGACTTGGTTGCATGACTAATATAACAATGGAAGGAGATATACTCTTTTAAAAAGAAGAAGAGAGTGAGTGAGTCAGTGATGGTCTCTCAATCATATTGACGCTTTATGACCCCACGGACTGTGGCCCACCAGGCTCTTCTGTCCATGGAGTTCTCCAGGCAAGAATACTGGAGTGGGCTGCCATTTCCTTCTCCAGGGAAGAAGAAAGAAAGAACTCTAATGAAGGGAGGGATAAAGTCTTTGAAGTTATCAAGCTGGTCATCTACACTGTGTGGTAGAAACATGAGGTAAAACTTTGGGGTTGTAGATAAAAGAAAAGAAAGACGCAGAGGGGATACTGTCTTGGGAGTGAGCTGCCAATCAGGCGCCCTGCTCATCTACAGGAAACTCTAATACGGAGCCCAGCACTGGCACAGGGTCGAGCCGCAGGAGACTCCCCAGGAGTCTCGTGGATGCAGAGAGGACCCCCCACACCTTCTTCTTGACTGTTTTGTCTTCCAAAGGGAGGAGCCACAAGAAGAACTGCTCCTGGGCGCCCTCCTTGGGGCTGAGTGGCACTTAATTGTCAATGGTGAGGCCCACAAGACATGAGTTATGGTCGCAGCAAACCACCATATTGGAGTCAGACTAGGTTGAGATTTCAAACTTGACCTAGCTTGAGCCCTCAGACTTTGTTGATTTGGGGGAAAATGGATTTCTAGAACCTCAGCATGACCTCTAGCCGCCAAGAAAAGAGACTCAAGTTTTCAAAAGGGGGGTTCCAATGGTACTGTCTTAAAAAGCCCAAGGAGGCAGAAAAGGCCACATGGATATGTATGTGTTACACAGAAAGCCAAGCTGCTGAGCTCATGACCTCAGAAATTCTGCTGTCGTGGAAACAGCAGGGACTTCACAGCTGCTCATGCTTGAGTCTGAATTCTAGGCCCATCACTATGAGCTAGGAAAGTTCTATCAAGTTCTTTAAGTTTTCTGAGTTTGTTTCCTTTTGCATCAAAAAAAAAAAAAAAAAAAAAGCTTCCACCTATATTGCAGTGTTGATATAGGGTTAAATGATATGCTATATGCCATGGATGTTACCTGTCAATGGAACATAGAAGCTGCCCAAGGGAAAATACGAGGCTTCTTCCCTTTTGCTTGGATTGTTTGACAGGTAGGTTGGAAGAAAGCCAGAGAGAGCCAGATTTCAGAAGTGAGTCGGAAAATTTTCCCCTACCCTGGGGGCAATATGCTGGAGAAGCAGTACTTTATCCTCAAGAAATATCTTGATTGATGGAATCGGCAGCCTGTCTAGGGAGATAATTTTGGATATGTTAGACAAGAGAGGAATTTTTCCAGTCACCCCATGCAGGAAGCCAGCATGGCTGAAGTCCTGCCATGGAGGCTCACAATGAGGAGATGCCAGCAAGGCCAGAGGGACCCTCATTTGTTCATCAGGGGAAATTTACAGGGCTCCCCAAGCTCTATTCTGGCAGGCCCACCAGACCCTCTTTATAAATCCCGGACTTGGATATCCCCTTGACTGCATTGCTTTGGCAGAGAAATGACTTGCTGCATTTTATGTATTTTCAGTCCTGCTAAGGTCCAGCTTTGACACCTTAAGGCTACCTGTGCAACCTGGAAACGTAGAGTCCATATAAATTTGGGCCCCAAAAGGGAGCTGTTGGAGAAGGAGCCAGGGACCCAGAACTGAGCCCGAAGTCTGCTTAGCTTCTTAGCTCTGTGATCTAAGCAAGTGGCTGGAAATCTGTGGCCCTTACTCTCCTCATCTGGAAAATGGGGGAGTACCGTATCTTAATTCAGACTTTTGTGACAGCCTATTCAAATGTGAGAAATTGTGAATAACCAGCATGGTGAAATTGAAACACTAGCTCAGAATCTGTTGAATAGTAGTCATGTGCCAGAAATTATTCAAACTCCTTTATGTTTTTAATTCAGCCTTCACCTCCCCACAAAGTAGATGTGAATAGTATTCCCATTCCGCAGGTAGGAAAATTAAAACAGAGCACTTATATAACTCGCCCAAGGCCCCAGAGCTGGAGTTTGATCCTGTCACTGACTTCAGAGCCGGCAGGCTATGCCTCTGATCTCTATTTTGGAGTTGGGCAGACCTGATCATAGTTGAGGTCCCCTTGCTTATGATCCGTGTTGCATAAGACATTCCCTTTAACTGCTCTGGCCTCACAGCCTCATTTACAAAGTAGCCATGCTACATCCCATCTCAGCATGTTGTTGCAAGCAGTAAGTCAGGCCCCCTGTTTGTAGCAGGGTGAATGAATAAGAAATAAGCTGGTGTTACCCCAGGAAAGAGAAGCTAGCTGTGTTTCTGTACGTCTTAGCTCTCCTGAAAGCAAACAAACCAAAGGAAAGTGAATTAGTTTTAAAAAATGAACAAAGCAGTTGTGGATTATGATAAACACTGAGAGGAAGTAACTAGGACAATAATAGAGAAGAACAAGGTTATCTACTCGAAGAAGGTGGGGGGTAAAGCAACTCTGAGGAGGAGATAAAGCACACGAGATACAGCGAGGATTGCTTTAATCATGTGGCAGAGGTCGAGGCACCTCTGATAATGACTAAGGCAGCTGGAGAGCTCTGGAAAGATTTTATTGGAGAGAGAGAATGGAATGGTGGTGGCATTTTTTGGCCCACGGGTGGCAGGGCCAAGCATCCTATGTCCATTTCCCGTGCACAGTTTAGCACATGAGTAGAACGTGATACATCCAAATGAATCTGGTTTCTTTGCTTCTCTCTTGTGATCATCTCCTACTCTGGGGCAGCAGCCGAGGGAGGGGTAGAGGATGAAAGAGCTCTCCTTTCATTGGAGAAAAAAAAAATTGTGCCACAGTGATCGAACGGGGATCAACACTTTGCTTTCTCTCTTCCCACCAAGAAAAAAGGGGGAGGAGGACTTAATTCTAACATGAAAATTTGATGAGCTGAATATGCAGCATTGCCTGGGTCGATATCTACATTTCAAATGCATTTACTGTCATTACTGAAAGAATCTTCACTTGGTGAACCATTAAGACAAAGCACCGAGTAAATGAGATAAATCATACCTCGGGTAACTGCTCTGCAGGGCTAGTGGGGAGAAAACTCTTCCTGCTAGTGACGATTGGTAAAGGAAGGCTTCTGGAAAATGACCCTTCTAGGAAGGAGGAAGCTGCTAAGCAAGAGAACACTAAATGGAGGCAGGGAGTGGGCAGCATAGGAAATATACTGGGACGTGACTAAATATACTGGGACGTGACTAAATATACTAGGACGTGACTAAATAGAGCTGAGTGAGCCTCAACTCTGCAGCACCAACCAGCTGTGTGACCACTCAGTTCACAGATAGTTCCTGAGCACCTGTTATGGGCAAGACCATGTTCTAGGCACTGAGGATTTACTAGTTAACAGAGAAACCCCTACCCAGCTGGGGCTTACAATTAGGTAGTAGGAACTTGTGGCAAACTAAGTATATGAGTCCTTCCTGAATGTATATGGGTTTCCTAGGTGGTTCAGCGGAGAAGGCAATGGCACCCCACCCCAGTACTCTTGCCTGGAAAATTCGATGGATGGAGAAGCCTGGTAGGCTGCAGTCCATGGGGTCGCTAAGAGTCGGACACGACTGAGCGACTTCACTTTTATTTTTCACTTTCATGCATTGGAGAAGGAAATGGCAACCCACTCCAGTGTTCTTGCCTGGAGAATCCCAGGGACAGGGGAGCCTGGTGGGCTGCCGTCTATGGGGTTGCACAGAGTCGGACACGGTTGAAGCGACTTAGCAGCAGCAGCAGCAGATGGTTCAGATGGTAAAGAATCTGCCTGCCGTGCAAGAGACCTGGATTCAATTCCAGGGTTGGAAAGATGCCTTGGAGACAGGAATGGCAGCCCACTCCAGTATTCTTGCCTGGAGAATTCCATGGACAGAAGAGCCTAGTGGGCTATAGTCCAGGGGGTCACAGAGTCAGACATGACTGAGTGACTAACACATACGCACACACAAATGTACATGTTGAAAGCCTAATCCAGATGGTGTTTGGACACGGTTTCTTCGAGAGGTAGGGTTAGCTGAGGTCGAGAGGCAGAGCCCTCACGGTGGGACTCCTGCTGTTATAAGAACAGATACCAGAGCTTGCTCATGTTCTCTCTGTCTCTTTCTCTCTCCCTCTGTCTCTCTCTCTTTGTCTCTGTCTGTCTCTCTCCCTCCCTCCCTCCGGTTTAAGGACACATCAAGAACGCAGCTATCTGCAAACCAGAAAGAGAACTCTCACCAGAACCCAGTGAGGCTACCATCCTAATCTCAGACTTCCAGCCTCCAGAATTCCAAGAAAATTAATGTCTGTTGCTTAAGCCATCCAGTCCCTGGAATTTTGTTACAGGGACTCAAGCTGAGATAAAAATAATGAATAAATGCTTAAAGTGTCCAGCATGCCAGCTGGTGGGAAATGCTGTGGAGTAAAGGGTGAGAAGGTCATCATGCTGGCAGTAGATGGTAGGAGGGGCAGGGAGCTGTGATTTTAAGTCAGGTGGCCAGGAGAAGCCTCTCTGAGCAAAGCACATGGGTGTTCAGAGCATAGAAGTTGAAAGCACAAGCTTATTAATGTTTTTCAACTGCCAGTTGTATGATTCTAAATCTTAGTTAGCGCCACCCACTACCAGCTGGATATTAGGCCATTGCTTCACAAACTGCCTTGCATAGAGTAGGTACTCAATAAATCAAATTTTAGCATACATTCAGAATTATTTGCAGGGCTTTTAAAACTCATATAAACTCGTTTCTGGGTCCACCATGAGAATTTCTGATTCAGTTAGATCTGGGGTCAGCTGGAGTTTCCACATTTCTCCCAGGTTTCTAACTGATGCTGATGCTGCAAACTGAGGACCACACTCTGAGGAGCCCTACACTAGATGAGAGCTGTCACTCAGCACCTTAGCCTCCTAGGCCATAAGCTGGAGATGCGAGCATCTCCATCACCAAGGGGCCATCAGTGCCGGGCACAGAGAGCGTTCTCAGTAAGTGATGCTGCTGCTGGTGTTCTCATTCTAGCAAAGGGTCAGCTGTCCAAAGGCTCAGTGAGGGGACCCCAATCTGTCTTGAGGGTTGGGGCATCACAGAAAGATTACCAGAGATGATGCTGGAGTCTCAGTGGATATCTGGGCATTAGCTCGGAGTAAGCATGGAGAGGAAACCCTTGGAGAGGGCCTTCTGAGCAGGAGGACCTGCATGTGCAGAGGGCCCAGCAGTAAGGAAAAACACTGCAAGTTCAGGAAGGCACTAATATAATGCATGTGTCCAGGCCTACAGCCTGGTTTTATGCCAAAGCCCTAAGACACCGGTCAAGGTTTGAGCAGGAAGGCATGTAGCTGTCAGATCCAGTTTGAGAGTGATTTCCTGGAAGGGTATGGAGGAAGGACTGGAATAGACTAGCCGTGTCTGGAGGCTGAGAGGCTGGTGAGGAAGTTCGGGCCACAGGTGATGTCAGGGCCAGTGGTACAGGTTGCTGGAATGCCTGCCTGTGGGGAGAGGGGGCTCAAAATCCAGCCCCTGGTCCAGTCACAAGCAGCTCAGACATGCCGCCGGGTCTCCCCACAGGGAAGGCAGCTCTTTCTAATTCATCTGGCCAGGGGGAGTCACCATTTTCCGCTTTGTGCGTGAACTAGTGGTGTAGACTTGGCAGTTGTCTTTATCCATTCAGGCTACTGTAACAGAGCGTCATAGACAAAGTAGCGTATAATAACAGACATGTATTTCTCATGCTTCTAGAGGCTGGGAAGTCCAACCAAGATTGAGGCATCCGCAGATTCAAGCCCACTTCTTGGTTCATAGATGGCTATCTTCTTGCTGAGTCCTCATATAGTGGAAGGAGGAGAGAAGAGAGCTCCCTGGGGTCTCTTTTATAAGGGTATAAATCCCATTTATGAGCACTCTGCCTTCACGATCAGATCACCTTCCAAAGATATTTGAATGGAGGGGATGTAAACGTTTAGTCAATAGCAGCAGTTTTGGTTTTGTTTTTGTTTTTTTTAATCACAAATGCCACCTGGGAAGCAAATTATTTCATTAGCAGTGAAAAATGGAAAGGAATTTACTTAGTTGGGAAAGAGTAGAAATGCCTGAACCGACTCTTCTTTAAAGCTATAGTTATTTGTTGTTTATTTGGCTGCGTCGGGTCTCAGTTTCAGCACCGGGGATCTTTGTCATGTCCTGCGGGAATTTTCACCATGCTGCTCTGACTCTCCACGGGGACCCTGGGGTGAGAGGACCCGGGAGTTGGCAGCACTAGGGCCTAGTTTCCCCATGGCGTGTGGGATCTTAGTTCCCTGGCCAGGGATGGAACCCACCTCCTCTGCATTGCACAGCAGATTCTTCACCCCTGGACCACCAGGGAAGTCCTCCAACCTCTGTTTTCATCAGATGAGGAGTCAAGGCCCAGAGATGCTGAGTAATTAAAATGACATCACACAGCTCACAAGTGACAGAGCCAGGGTTAGAGCTCCAGCCTCCTGTTTCTAGGCCCTAGATTCTTTCTACAAAACCCAAACAACCTAGCAGAACTCCTCACAAGGTCTGAGCCACAGTGTTGATAATCCTCATCATCCACAAGGCTGATGCTGGACTAGGTGTACTAGGCCCGGTGCTTTCCACAAATATTTTTAACGCCATCATCTGCACTTCAAGTTAAGCATTGGGACCTTCTCCCTCAGGCCCTGCAGCCTTATAAATAGGAGAGTAAAGGCGATGAGATTAGATTTTCTACCATCACCCAACTCCATTCATCATGGTGAGTGACAGAAGAGAACTCAAACCCCATGGCCCATATGTCTTCCATTTACACCAAATACCATATAGTGTGAATTTCTCCATACCTGGATGAAGGGAGGAGCTCCATCCTAGCTGAGCATGAAAAGTGAGCTCTTCCGACTGTGCCCCACCATCCCTTGGTAGTCAACGCCACAAAGGGAATATCTCCTGGGTCACTTTTGCCCATGTAACTGTAGGCACGATGCCGGGCATCAAAAATGTGTTTTTTGTTTACTTGTTTCCGAGGCACATTGTGATTGTAGCTGCTGCATGACTGTGAACGTGCATTATGACCTCTCCAAAATGACGCCAGCCTAGCCCACAGGTAACAGCCTGCCTACTCTCATTTAATGCCATAACCATGATGGGCAGCCTCGGAAAAAAAATCACAGTCCTGACATGGAAAGAAATGCTATGACCAATCTACACAGTGTATTAAAAACCAGAGACATCACATTGCCAACAAAGGTCAATATAGTCAAAGCTATCGTTTTTCCAGTAGTCACGTTTAAATGTGAGAGTTGAACCATAAAGAAAACTGAGCGCCAAAGAATTGATGCTTTTGAACCGTGGTGTTGGAGAAGACTTGAGAATCCCTTGGACTTCAAGGAGATCAAACCAGCCAATCCTAAAGGAAATCAACCCTGAATATTCACTGGAAGGACGGATGCTGAAGCTGAAGCTCCAATACTTTGGCCACCTAATGAGAAGAGCCAGCTCACTAGAAAAAATCCTGATCTTGGGAAAGATTAAGGGCAGGAGGAGAAGCTGGCGACAGAGGATGAGATGGTTGGATGGCATCACTGATTCAATGGACATGAGTTTGAGTAGGCTCAGGGAGATAGTGAAGGACAGGGAAGTCTGTGTGCTGCAGTCCATGGGGTCGCAAAGAGTCGCATACAACTTAGCGACTGAACAACGATTAGCATGACACTTTTGGATTTTTCCTATACCCTACTCTTGTGTCTGGGTTGTGGAATGACCACACAATGCCTAGCTCAGCCACTCTCCTCCTCCTCTGCCTTTCGAATCAGCTGTCTGCAGACATGTTCTCCGATCTGTTCCCTATCATTCGAGAACCTTGAAAGGCCTGCAGCTGTTCAGTACTACTTCCATGTGTCTGTTCTGAGATTTGTGTGGCCAACACACTGCATCATGTCCTCACCTCCTCCCTCAGTTAGGAAGCTACCACTTCAGTCGGCCTCTCGTGTGGTTCCACACCAGGGCACAGTGGAGCAGCAACAGTTATTTGGGCCCCTTGAAATATCAACATGCTCTAAACCATAAGGCAGGAAGATAACTCAGAGCAGGGTGTAACAAACTGTCTTGAAATGGTCAGGGAAGTTTTTAGAGGAAGGAGAATCTGAGTTATTTAATATCAGCCTCCATGTAGCAGAAAATGAGCACAGATTTGAGAGCTTGAGAGTTCAAGCCATCTTGAAGAGGTAACTCCCAGTAATTACACTGTAGTAGTGCAAACTCCGGAGAAGGCAATGGCACCCCACTCCAGTACTCTTGCCTGGAAAATCCCGTGGATGGAGGAGCCTGGTGGGCTGCAGTCCGTGGGGTCACTGAGGGTCGGACACGACTGAGTGACTTCACTTTCACTTTTCACTTTTATGCGTTGGAGAAGGAAATGGCAACCCACTCCAGTGTTCTTGCCTGGAGAATCCCAGGGATGGGGGAGCCTGGTGGGCTGCCGTCTATGGGGTCGCACAGAGTTGGACACGACTGAAGCGACTTAGCAGCAGCAGCAGTGCAAACTCTCCAAGGACAGATGCCTTCATTTGTTTTGTTCACTGATATACAAGGGCAGAAGGGACCCAGGAGGGGACATTTACTATGGTGAGCATAGCGGGATGAGTTGGAAAACTAACCTCTCTGCACCATTGTTGGCCCAGAGTACTTGCAGTAATAAAATTTGTTCTTTTGTAAATAAGTGGAAAGAAGAAATAATATGCAATTGGCATTTAGAATGGATACAGACGCTATGAGAGCATAGAGCTGGGCATTTAACCTAGTTTCATTTGATATTAAAATGCATTTTGATATCTTCAAGGATTGTAAGATACCTTAGGTCTCACATCAGCTCTTAAAAACTCGGCAAATGCAAAATCAACCAGCCCTGCAAAATGTGGTGTGAACTTGGCAAACTTGGGTTCCAGCCACACTTCACCAAACATCCCACAGCCTTTTCACCCCCTTTCCTTTGCAATGGCCCCTCCCATCGCCAGGCGTTAAGTCTCCACTATCACCTGTTCTGTGAGTCCGTTTCTCTAATCCCAGCCAGCTGGCACTCTCTCTGGGGCGCGTTCTCTGGCTCCGGCTGGCTGCCTGCATCAGTTGTTTCCTTCTCTGGCCTTCTCTACATCTCTCTGGTGCTTTGAGGTGTGTGTATGCATAGCCGTGTCTGACTCTGTGACCCCATGGACTGTAGCCCACCAGGCTCCTCTGTCCATGGGATTCTCCAGGCAAGAATACTGGAGTGGGTTGTCACTTCCTCCTTCAGGGGAGCTTCCCGAACCAGGGATCAAAGCCACTTCTCCGACATTGGCAGGTGGATTCTTTACTTCTTAGCCATTGTATCCTGGTTCACCTGTTCATATGTGAGTAAATCTCTATTCCTCTCTATATACCTATGGCTAAAAGTGAGTCTGCCAATAGTGACTGGTTGCATGGATGAGTGGATAGGTCAGTGGGTGGGTGAGTAGGTAGGTGGATGAAAGCTTTACTTTGCGATCAAAACAAGAGCTGTGCTGCTATGCCCAGCAGTCCATGCTCATTTGCATAAAGAAGGTTCAAGTTGTCCAGATGCTCAGACTGAATCCCTGGTAGTTCACACCTCCCCTAGCCTCTTCCTCAGACCTCAGCCTCTACCCTACACTTCCCTGAGCTGTACCAGTCTTGTTCCACTTTCCTGGGAGCTCCATCTGACTCCAGAATGCAGTGAGACACACCCCTTTGTCTTTCAAAACACAATCAATGCTCTGAGCCAAAATGAACAGTGACACCCCTCTCACCACAGAAGCAAGACTGGACAAAGAAAGTTGGAGAGAAAAGCCTGCTGGTAGCAGCTCCCTCCACATCACTCTGTCCCTAAGTCTTTTCCAGGTAGAAGTGCATTAACTAGATGATAAACCGGTCACATAGGACAAGCATTCTTCTTAAAGCCTCAGGAACTCAAGAGTTCTAAGCAAGACATCTTCCCAAACATAGTGCATTTGACAGCAATAGACCCAAAATAGTAGAATCACAAAAAATTTATCTTTGTGAAGACTTGTAGAAGCCAGTTCTAAGGTTTTAGACTGCATCAAACATGGTTCATATGTTTTGCTCACTTTCAATAAATATTCAGTGGTCCTTAGTAGGGGCTGGGAATTCAGACACTGGCTCACTGAGCCGAGTGGATAGATGTAGCAACATGATTAAACTGAGACAATGAGATTTACACTCCTAGGAACTCAGTAACTGTGTTGAATAAATTAATAACCAGTAAACAAACCAAATGAAATCCCAGTATCTTTCTTGAACATCACTGCTGTTTGACAGAATACATCAACTGTTTTTCCTCAACCCAACCAAGAAAAGTGTTTTTGTTTTTAACGTAACGCATCCTGCTATCTTTACTCCAAGACCTATAGGCTCTTTCCTCCCTTTCTCACTGTTCTGCTACAGTCCTGCCGTGGTCCAGTCACCTTACTCTATAGTAAGCAGTTGTTAGCAAGTGTCTTTTCCCACTAGACTCTGCATGTATTGAAAACAGTGATGGTCTCATTCATTTCAGCATCTCCATCTGCTTCCTAAGGGGCTGGTCTAGAGCAGACACTCAGAAAGTATTGCTGAGTTATTGCTGGGTTTCTAAATTTTCACTCCTAAAGTATTAAGGAAGGAGGGAAGTGCATGTTATTATTCCTGTCATGGACATGGAACTACAAAGACGCAACCAGTTCCGTGGTCATTTCCACCCAGCTGTCTAGCGATAGACACGGATATAGAATCCCAGTCCTGAGTCTGCATCCGGAAGTCTCCAGCCCTCCTCCCTGGTCAGTCAGGGGTTTCATCTCACAGAACACAGCGCTTTTGTTCGGGAAAGCCTGCTAGTAGAATTTCTAACATGGACACGCAGAGGTCCCAGAGCTTGCTTTCAGGTGCCCAGAGAGAACTAAGTTGCTGTGCATGACAGAGTAATAGGATTTTTTGCTTTCTCCTCCAGTGGTTAAAGAAGACAGGAAGTGAGGGGCTCTGGAGCTGAGAGGGAAATTGGAGATGGTGCAGAGGAGGCTGGCTACACTGACTCTGAGGAAAATGTGAGCCGAACTCCTGCTCCCCAAATATAGCAGACAAAGATGC
The DNA here is from genome assembly GCF_016772045.2 of Ovis aries. NCBI lineage: Eukaryota > Metazoa > Chordata > Mammalia > Artiodactyla > Bovidae > Ovis > Ovis aries. Next base: position 13,949,588 of record NC_056074.1, read on the forward strand.
AGGCTGGACACCCACCAGCTGCGCAGAGTCTGCAGCCATGTGTCTGCAGGCACAGTGCACACGGGAAGGTGTTACGTGAAATCCAGGCGGCACGCTCACGCGAAAAAGCAGGATTGTGTGACTTCCCTAGTGGTTCAGTGGCCAAGACTCCGTGCTCCCAACGCAGAGGGCCTGGGTTTGAACCCTGGTCAGGGAACTGGATCCCACATGCTGCAATTTAGAGTTTACATGCCACAATGAAGTCCTGGTGCAGCCAAATAAATAATTCAAAAGAGCAGCAGCTGTGACACGCCAGGTCTGCTGTGCTGGAGCCGGGTTGTTGCTGCCATCTCTTGTCTGCATGGGGCCTGCACTGTCTAGTTGGCCAGTCCCCACCGCTCCCTGTCGTTCCTCATGCTACCCTGCCCCACTTGACCCATTTGTATTGCTTATCTGGTACCTGAAGCCCTTTGAGTTCACAACCTCTGCACCAGAGGCAAATGATGACCCCTGAAAGCAAAGCACAGCAACGTTAGTTCCTGCTGTCCTGGGGGAGAACCTAGACAGGCAGCAAATGTCATCACATCCTGTGAGGCCAGACAGGGGCAGAAAATTATCATCTCTAATCTAAGGTTGATGAAACTGAGGCTCAGAAAGGATAAATCTCAAAACCATAGTAACAAACCAAGCAAAAAGGGAGAGCCAGGATTCAAATCCTGGGTGATCTGATTCCAAACTCTGTACTTTGTCTGAACGACTACTCTAACGGCTTGTTAATTCCTCCCTACCCTGCACCAACTCCTTTGATTCTAAACTTGAATGCTGACCCAGAAGGTCTAACTCATTTGCATATTAATTGAATGTGGTCTGAGAGAAGGGTCATTGGTTCCCCTGTGCAGTCTAACATCACATTTTTAAAATCCTAGATAAACCAATGTGTCATTTGCTGGTTCTTCTTGGTTAAGGAGAGGAGAAGGGGAAATAATTAAGTTACCTGGCTGTTTGGACTTCCATGTTCAGACTGCTAATTGTTCAAGGTGGGAAACTGATCACAGAGGAGCAGGAGTGATGCTTCCAAACATCAAACCCTCTGCTTGTGGCAGATGTGACAGGGGAAGTTATATCTAAAGAGGAGAAAGTATATAATTAAATGTCAAAACATACTGTGAAAAATGGTTTTTAACTCCTCAAATCTCCTGGCAGGATGAAAACGAGAAACTCTCTAATAAAGCTGGTTCCATCTCACAGGAGGTCAGGAAGTCACTGCTAACAGCAGAGACCCAAAAGGCAGCCAAACTGCTGACAGCCTGTGGTTCTCCTGCCCAGTAGGTGGGAACAGCACAAGGCAACAAGGCCTTACTATGTATGAGACTCTCCAGTGCCTATTCTTACTCAGTCTTCACAGTTACCATTCAGTATGTCCTTTGTGCCCATTTTACAGATGAGGAAAACTGAGGTTCGGAGAGCTCTATTAGCCTTCCCTGTCCATTCTCTCCCCTCAACTCTCTGCTTTTGCCAATACCCAACTGCTTCCTACACAGATCCCATAAGTCACAGTGGGGAGTTTCCAGGGAAGATATAGAAAGAGACATGGCTGTGAACCGTGAAGACTACCATAGACATGGGTTCAAGTACTGGCATGCCAAAGTTGGACCCTTGGGCCATTTTATCCAGGCTCTTTGGGACACATCTTCCTCATCTGTAAAGCAGATAACTAGACTTTCAGAGTTCTTATGAAAAGCAAATAAAATCGTATACATTGGTGCTTTAAGTGAAATAGTATCTGTGAGTACCTGGCATAGAGTTGGTACTCAAAATGGGATCTCGAATTCTCATTACTAGTTTAAACTGGTTACCTCTCTGATTTTCCTGAGAGTGGCCAAATGACTTTTCATTGCTTCTAGTGCAATGAATGTCTTTGTCCACAAAATAGTGTATCAGTCCTTGGCCAGTATGAGACCGTGGCCGGGGCCAAGCCCGAGCCCCAGGCTCGGAGTCAGCTGGACTGAGGCGTGGGCCCTGCCTGTCCCACTTGGAAGCTGTGCGTCATGGGCCAAATTCTTTTCTGAAACTGAGAAACCTCCGTTTCTCAAATCTTTCAGTGGAGCTAATACCTACTCCTCAGGATGGTGACAAAGACCAAGTGAGATAAGACTCTTTGTTAAAAAACAAACAAACTGAGGGAAACTGTGAGGCCCTGTGGAAGCCCTTCTCTGAAGCTAGGTTTTACCCTCTTCGAGGGAATGGATAGCAGTTGCTCTCAAGGTTTTGAGAATCACAAACATGTTGCAAACCCAGTACCGTCATGGGCCACCCCCCCACACACACATATGCAATGCACATAAGGCGTATATGTACTCTTTCAAGGATTCATGGCCCCCGGGAACCCATCCATGACTCCTCAAGCGAACGTTCGGTTTGGCTCTGCTTCCCTTCCAGGTGGCGCTAGTGGTAAAGAACCTGCCAGTTCAGGAGACATAAGAGACGCAGGTTCCACCCCTGGGTCGGGAAGATGCCCTGGAGGAGGGCATGGCAACCCACTCCAGTATTCTTGCCTGGAGAATCCCATGGACAGAGGAGCCTGGCGGGCTGCAGTCCACAGGGTCACCGAGAGTCAGACACAACTGAGTGACTTAGCTCGCAAGCCCTCCCCATCTCACCTCCAGGTTAACCCTTCCTGAGTTGTGGATGGTGGGGACTGGGTAGGTCCTCCTGTGGCTGCTGATGCTTATTTTGGGGACCTGCTGCCCATGCACCGGGGTGCCCAAGAGAGACAGTGAGACTTGAGAGAGAAAATCCATATTTACAAACCAGTCATCCTTCCATCATCTCCTTCGGGGATATTATACCCAAAGAGAAAGGACCAAAGAAAGGCTGGAGACCAACAAGAGACTCATTCACTCAGCCCCCAGAACACATGATAGAACTACTGCTCAGAACCGGAGAGGAGATAGAGTTCTGATAAACATAGGGACCACTTAAACCACGAGTGCCTCCCAGCTGGGATCTGCATCTTCCTCCTGCCTGTATCACCAGCGCGGGGCACAGAGGTGCACAGGTGCAGAGGATGGATGGACAGTCTCCTGGTGAGATTAGACAGTCTGAGGCTAGAGAGCATATTCAGGTATCAGAGATGCATTGAAATATTTAGCCTTCAAGTCAAATGGTGGTTCCATGAGTTGTTTCCGGTATCATCTGTGTCTAAATAACCTGGGCCATTTGTTTAAAAAATATCTTGCTGGACCTCTCCATAGATGCACAAAATCAAAATCTGCTGGGGTGGAGCCTGAGAGTGTACATGCATATATATATGTGTGGTGGTGGTGGTATTTAGTTGCTGAGTCATGTCCAGCTCTTTTGCGACCCCATGGACTATAGACCTCCAGGCTCCTCTCTCCATGGGATTTTTCCAGACAAGAATACTGGAGTGGGTTGCTGTTAACTTCTCCAAAGGAACTTCCTGACCCAAGGATCAAACCTGCATCTCCTGCATTGCAGGTGGGTGCTTTACCTCTGAACCACTAAGGAAGCCCATGTGTGTGGTGGTGGAATGTTCCCAAGTAATTTATGCAGCCTGATTTAGGCACCGCTCTTCTGTTTACTTTGTGAGTAGAATGCGATCATAAAGGTTTATCTTGGTAGCATGACGAATCTAGGCTCAAGTTCCGCGTTGACCACTGAATAGCTGTGTGATAGTGGGCAAGTCACTTGAGATAACTGACCCTAACTACAATTACCTCATCTATACAATGGGGATAAAGACGCAGTTAGCAGGAAGGCATTTTGAGGATTAAATAGGATTCTACCCAGAAACAGCCTGGCTTAGAGCTGGTCACTAACTAAGCCTTCAGTATCAGGTATTTCTGGTGACTGGGCCAATAGTAGAGAAACGTTAAGAGACTCACAGTAGCCACAGGAAGTGGGCAAGCAAGTGGTCACAATTCCTATTTTAAAGATGAGAAAACCAATGCTCACCATGCACTGTAGGCTCAGTGGTAGAGGCAGGACATGAACCCAGATATGCCGTCAGGCTCAAGGGCCCACATCCCTGGCCTCCCAGTAGGAACGGCTTGTTGGTGTCATGCACAGAACTAGGACCCACAGCACGCAGCCAGGATGTAATTCAGACCGGCCTGGGTGGGAGTGGCTTGCACACCCCAGGACACAGCTCAGATTGCCCTGAGACATATGGGGGAGGTGGACTGTTTCCCACCAAGGAGTCCCCTGCCTCCTCCTGGGCCTTGGGATGGACTGGTTCACTCATGTTAAGTGAAGAGCTGACACCACTTGGTGTAGGCAGATAGCTTTATCAGATGAAAAGTCAAATGCAATCAAATGTTCAGAGGCTATAAAAAAAAAACATTAGAAACATTTACCATGACGTTATTGACAAGCTGGTTAATAAGCCGCCTGGACTACAGTAGCACAGCTGGGACCAGCAGCTTTCACTCCGCGCTCTTTCCCTTCCTCCTCCTCTTGAGCTCCTGATGTGTTCGATGCGAGCCTCCCCCAGGATGGCTGGGACTGCCCTGCCTCCGGAGGGTCTCCTCCTCCAGGGGAAGCCTTCTTCAAGGGCAAGAGCTAGTTCTTTTCCACCTCTGCATCTCCAATATGTAACACAGGTATTAACAATTAATAGTACTCAATAATGAATTCACATACTGACTGTTTTAGAAATGTACTTTCTTAAGCACATCTCCACTCACATTCTGGTTCCTTCCATTCTTCTTTTCTTTTTTCTTCCTTCTTTCCACTCTCACCCCAGAGAATCCATTTTCACTCTCTGGCTCTCCCTAAGAAAATAATCTAATGAAGAATTCACACACAAAAAATTTTAATTAAAAATAAAGCTGGAGAGAAACTTTAAATTTCATTTGGTAGTCCAATTGTTAGTAATATTATTAGTTTGATTCTTTTTCAACTATATTATTATATTATAGAATAATATTGTATTTTATATATTTTAGGTATTATAATGTTAATACTAATGTTGTCCAGAACCATAATTTTTAATGTGAGAAAAAAGATGTAAAAGATAAATTTTTTAAAGCTAGTAAAGATATTGGCAAAATGAGATTATATAATTTAAAATAAATAACTCACAGAGCTAACTCAAACAAATAAGTGAATCTGTATGAATCTTGTAGGGTTATTGGCTGATTCTCCCCATCTCCACTCCCTGGAGCTCAGAAGTCATGTATATTAGCAAAAGCATTCTCCTGTTAGAGGGCTTGGGCTTATCCCTTTGGCCACGACTGTAACCATTTGTAGACATAATTCTAAATTCAAAGGCAGCGCTAAACTGGCAATATTTAATTCACTGTGATGGTGAGCGTGGCTGTGTCTCCCTGGTCTTTCAGGTATTTGTAAGTATAAATGGGAGTAAAAATAGTGCCAACATCCCGAGGCTGGCACAGGACTGAAGGTGATAAAATGATCACAGAAGAGACTCACAGGTCTTTCGAAGGAGAGCGGTTCTAGGTTTCTCAGGCTTCTCAGGCTCCCAGTGCTGCCTCCTGGGTGGTGCCTTGTTGAAATGCGAGATTCGATACAGAGAACATGTACCGCGTGTCTAGGCACCATGGGTAAGAGGGATGACAAAGGCCATCACCCTGCCCTCCAGCTACACACTGACTCTTACAGGAAGAAAGCACAAAGTTGGGGGGAAAAATAACTCTGAGGGACGTGTAGACTGATTACTGTTTGGGAAATAAGAAATGAAGGCTCATCTTAGACAGATCCGTAATGCACCTCCAGAGTGGATTGTTGTTCCCAAACATGCACTGTCTTTGCCTGGGAAAGAATCACACTCCCCCACCCCACTGATGGCACACTTGGTCATGTGACTTTGCTGGCTGAGGAAATGTTAGTGGATGTTAATGTTCTAGTTCTGAGTAGAAGCTTTAAGATCCAGGATGTGATTCGCCATGTTCTCCTTTCCCTTCTGCCCTGATCTCTGGCAGTGGAGCTGAGCTGCACCGGAGCTGCAATGGGCAGAGAGAGTAAGCGAGGGAAAATGAACCCTTTGCTATGATAAGCCACTGGGATTTCAGGGTCAGTTGTTACTGCAGCGTAGCCTAGCCTATGCTCACAAACACAGAATATGAGACAAAAGAACCCCAAAGCTGAAGACACCAGTGAAGCAAAGGCTTAGAGGCAGATGCAGTATAGATATCCCATGGACTAGTGGTATAGACAGAGTCTGTCCTGGAAATATAGTATATAGCTAAATTGTGTGCAGCCAAGAATATGTATTCAAGGAGTTTTGACCTCCTCTCATACTCAGTGAGGACCCGTACAGTCATCTGGACAGGAGGGTGGTAGGACCAAGAATCCATCTCCAAAGCCATGCAACTGACCCCCGAGCCAGAAGGCCTGAGAAGGCTGCAAACTTTGCAGAGTATAAACCTTACGGACTTTGATGTTACTGACAAGATAGTTCAGCAGAACCTATAGCAGCGCAGCACAGCTTAATACCTCAGCCCAAAGATATTTATGTGCAAGCCCACAGTAGTCTAATTACTCTGTATCAAGTCCCATGTATCAAAATACCCTTCAAGATTATAACAGGTTTAATTAAATGCACAGTGAAATCCACTTAAGATGAGCTAATTGGGTAGAACCTGATTTTCCTTCCCGCTGAGTTTGACAGACACGAGGACATTCCAGGGAAAGGGCAGCACATTGAGGGATACTGAAGGAGGCAGCGGTCAGAAGCTGGTGCCTCAGGAGCCACAGCAGGACTGAGGTTTCCCAAAGGCAGCGAGGTGCAGCTGGGAACAAGCCCAGTGACAACAATTCTCTCCCACCCTAGAGGGGCGCTACTCCCATCCCTGTTATTCCCCAGCTCGGCCAATAGCAGCTCCTCCCTTTGGTAACTCAGGGCAAAGACACTGGAGTCATCCTTGGCCCCTCTTTCTTTCAGTCACACCCCGTATTTGCTCTCATAGCCAATCACTTCAGCTTGCTGTTCAAAACACAGAACCCTCCTGAGTATTTCTCACCACCCTGTCACACCTTCCATGACTCAGGTCACCATCATACATCACCTAAATGACTGACACAGCCTCCTAAACAGTCTCCTGCACCTCCACCCCAACCATCTACTCTCAACCCAGCTGCCAGAGTGACCCGTTTTCTTAAAAGCACAAGTTGTGTCCCTCATCTGTTCCAGACCCTTAAAGGGCTCCCAACTCATTCAAAGTAAAATCCAGTGAAGACCCTTACAGTGACTTACAAGGCTCCATACTCTTTCTTCCACACACAAAGCAGATTCTAAAATGGAGGTGATTAGGAGTTTGGGATTAGCAGATACAAGCTACTATACATAAAATAGATAAACAACAAGGTCCTACTGAGTAGAACAGGGAGCTATATTCAGTACCCTGTGATAAACCATAATGGAAAAGAATATGGAAGATAATGTGTATATATATGTGTGTATATATCTGAATACATATATCCATATATATATATATAATTGAATCACTTTGTTATATACTAGAAACCAACCCAACATTGTAAATCAATTGTACTTCAGCTGAAAAATTAAAATTAAAATGGGGGTGAAGGTTCCGATGAATGATCTGCTTCACCTTTCCTAGGTGAGACAAGTCCTAGATTTCTGAATGAATATTGAATTGGACATAGAAGTGAAAATAAGAATTTTGCTCAGTAAGTTTCCAGTCTTGTTGGAAAGAGAGACGCATCAGCTCAGATGTTAGAAAGTGTTGTGACCACTGGTGAGGTAGAGATGAGCATGAAGTTTCAAGGGAGTGTCAAGAAGAAACAACTAATCTAGTCTACGGGGAAATGAGCTTTGACAGCCATCAGTTTTGTTTAAAGTTGACCTTTTCCCCAGTGATATTCTTTATGAACTAGATAAGAAGCTAGTTGATCTGTTTATTGTTTTGTTAATTCATGAGTATAGTATAATACCTGTCGGATATTTCAGGACCATGTTAAAGTCTAGGTCAGCCCCACTGCATTTCTAATCCAATCCGTTTGCATACTACAATACTACACATACTACATACTACATACTACATATAATAAGAATGCATAATGGTAGGTGGATAGGCTCTTCAATAAATGTGCTCTGTGCTTAGTCACTCAGTCGCATCCGACTCTTTGTGTCTTCATGGACTATAGCCCACCAGGCTCCTCTGTCCTTGGGATTCTTCAGGCAAGAATACTGGAGTGGGTTGCCATGCTCTCCAACAGGAGATCTTTCTGACCCAGGGATCAAACCCAGTTCTCCAGCCTTGAAGGCAGATTGTTTACCATCTGAGCCACCAGGGAAGCCTTTCAATAAATGATATTGGGAAAACCAGTTATCCACATGCAAAAGAATGAAATTGGACCCTTATCTTACACCACACATAGAAATCAATTCAAAATGGATTAAATGTGAGACTTAAAGCCGTGAAACTTACAGAAGAAAACGCAGAGAAGCCCCTTGACACTGACCTTGGCACTGACTTTTTGGATATGGCACCAAAAGCTCAGGCAACAAAAGCAAAAATAAATGAGATAATATGTCAAACCAAAAAAGCTTCTGTGCAGCAAAGAAAACACTCAGTAAAATGAAAAGGCACCCTGTGGATTGGGAGAAAATATCTGTCAACCATGAATCTGATAAGGGGTTAGTACCCAAGGAGCTCATTACAACTCAATAGAGAAAAACCAAACAATTCCATTTTAAAAGTGGACAAAGGACCTAAATAGACATTTTTCTAAAGAAGATATGCCTATGGCCAACAGGTGCACGAAAAGGTGTTCAACATCACTGATCATCCAGCAAGTGCAAATCAAAATCACAATAAGATCTCACTTCACACCTAGTAGAATGGCTATTACCAAAAGCTTAAAGGTAATAAGTATTATCATGGATGTGGAGAAAAGGAAGCCCTTCTCCACTGTTGGTGGGAGTGTGAATTGTTTCAGCCACTATGGAAAATAGTGTGGAGGTTCCTCAAAAAAGTGAAAATAGAACTAACACATGATCCTGTAATCCCCCTTCTGGAGATATATAAGCATACATAGATATGGACGTGTATACACAAAGGAAGTAAAACGAATACCCTCGAGGAGCTATCTGCACTCTCATATTCACTGCAGCATGGTTCATGGTGGACAAGACTTGGAACCAACCTAAGTGCCCCTCAACAGATCAGTGGATTAAAAAAAGCAATTGTGTTATATATGCATGGGTTTAGTCACTAAGTCAGTCCGACTCTTGTGACCCCAGGACTGTCGCCTGCCAGGCTCCTCTGTCCATGGGGTTTCCCGGGTAAGAATACTGGAGCGGGCTGCCTTTTCCTTCTCCAGGGGATCTGCCCGACCCAGGAATGGAACCCGCATTTCCGGTCACGCCTCCTGCACTGCAAGCAGGCTCTTTACTGCTGAGACACCAAGGAAGCCCTTATTCAGCATAAATATAAAGTAAAAGTAGTCGTGGTCCCCCGCCGCTGAGCTCCTGACTGCCCAACCCCGGGCCACTGAAATAGAGATAATGCAGAAGATTAGCAGGCCCCCTTCATCACGTGCTCAGATACAGAGGGGTGATGCAAGCGCTGCCGTTGCCCTTTCTTCCATCATGTGGTGTTTTGAGTTGTTGTTTTGTTCGCTTTGGGGTTTCTGCATAGTTTGCACGCATTAATTGTAAATCTGTAAATTTTGGTAGAGATACAAAAATGCTAGCACACACAGCAAAGGGAAGGTTTTTAAGCTTCTTACTTGGCGTATTTGTCTTGAGCACCTATTATATTATGTGTCAGAATGCCTCACTGGTCACTTTGAACGTGAAACCAGGGAGCTATTGAATTCTTATCCAAATAAGGACACTTTGAAGCTAAAGGGGGCACTATTAATTATTACCTCTAGGGACTGGCATAGACTTGGGCTGTCCTGGGCAAACCAGAGCTGGGGCCCCCTGTTTGTATGTCACTTACTTATTGTTACCCTGAACAAGGCACCGTTCTGCCACCAATGAAGATGCTGAGACCCAGAGAGTTTGCGATGTCCTGGGTGACATATTTGCATCCAGGTCTTTCCCTCTGCAAGCTTGTGCCGACTCCATCTCACATGGCAAAAGTAACCATCATGCAAGTGACAGAAGTTCAATGTAAGGTGACCAAGAAAGAGGAAAGACATTTAAAAGAAAAATCAGAGATTCTGCGTATTTGCACAACAGAAACAGACTCGTGGATTTAGAGAACGAACTTATGGTTGCTGGAGGGAAGGATGGGGGTAAAGGATAGTCAGGGAGTTTGGGATGGACCCGTACACACTGCTATGTTTAGATGGATAACCAACACGGACCTACTTAGAGCACAGGGAACTCTGCTCAATGTTATGTGGTGGCCTGGATGGGAGGGGAGTTTGGGGAAGAATGGATACATATAACAATATGTATGATTGCTCGCTCAGCTATACACCTGAAACAGTTACAGCATTGTTAATCGGCTGTACCCCCGTACAAAATAAAAAGGTTTTTTAAAAAAAAGAAAGAGAGAAAAACCAGAGAAAACCTGATAGTTGGTATCATTTCTACTTACTCCTGAGAGGTGGGATTTGGACTCAGGAGGTGGAAGTCACACTTTCTAAGGGAAGGTGAATAAGAGAAAAGGAAGGATGGGGTCTGTGCTGGGAGTGTGTAAGGAGCTCTCAGGTAAAGTGAGCTCCTGCCACCCAGGATGGCCAAAAGAGAGGAGCCGAATCAGTAACTAAAGTGGCCTTTGATTTTTTTTCCTCTGTCCTCAGAGACATGGAAGCAAGATAAGCTACATACTATACAAGGTCTAGTGTAAAATGAAAATGTAGGACCTTTCATTGAAGAAGTATTATGAATTTCAAGAGGGTGCCAGTAGAGCACTGAACCAAGCTTGAGGTCCTTATAAGCTTGGGACCAATGAGAATGCACACTCACAAAGCTGGCTTTCCACAGAGGGCTTGTTTCGTCTCAGTTCGTACTGAATGTGAGCTCAGAAGACACAGCCTGAAAGATCCACTCTGGTCCCAGCAACAGAGTAACAGGAAATGAAAACCTGTCCTGCGGCTCAGATAGGTCTGGATTTCTAGAGACGTCCCGGATTGCCAGTTTGGGAGCATCTCTTCCCAAGGCCCCGCCCCTCCTTTTGGGCCCTGACACGTGAAGAGGATCTTCACAGCACTGTTTTCCTGGTTCTGTCCTCGTCTCCTTTCCTTTGGTTTCATTCCATTGTCAGGCAGTGTGTCTTTAGGATGCAGTGTTTCATCCTGAGATCAGTGGGTTCAAAAGGGCCTTTTCATGGGGGAGTGCTGAGTTGCTCAAATGTGTCTGACTCTTTGCAACCCCATGGACGGTAGCCTACCAGGCTCTTCTGTCCATGGAATTCTTCAAGCAAGAACACTGGAGTGGATTGCTTACCTTCTCCAGGGGATCTTCCCAACCAAGGGACCAAACCCAGGTCTTCCTCATTGCAGGCCGATTCTTTACTGTCTGAGCCACCAGGGAAACCTCCCTCTTTTCATGAGTACCTGGCTGTTTTCTCCTTCCTTCCTAGTCCTGCCAAACAGACAGTCAGAAATCTGCACTTGATATCAAGAAAGAGACGGGAAGAGGTGCCTGTCATAGAACAGAGGCGGATCGGGCTCTGCCTCTGCTCCCCGGTGTCTGGGCTGGACGCAGAGGCTTCTCTGTGGGTCCTGGCAGACAAGCGATGGGTATTCCACAGGACAGTACCGCTCCATGCTATACACCCCAGGAAGAGAAAGATTTGCTGCAGAGTTCGTCTGCAGTGCCTGCCCGGCATTCAAGGTCTTTGTGAGTCAGCCCCTGTCCACCTGTCCTTGCTTCTCTCCTACCACTGCCTATGATGGAGCTCAGGCTCCACGCAGATTTATCCCCAATTATTCCTGTGCTCCAGGATCAAAACATTGCTCCTGATGTGTCATCTTCTGGAGCTGCCTCAACTCCATGATGAACAAAGGCTATTTATCTCTCAAGGCCTAATTCAAACATTTCCACCTAAGTCTGACCTGAGTGCTCAGTCAAAGCGATCCCTTGCGTTCATGGCATGATTTCAACACGTCCACCTGCTCCTGAACTCTTTGCTGAAGCAATCTGTCTCTGCCCTGAATCCTCTCAGCATCTCTCTAGAATCCTCCTTCTTTATAATATCACGGGCCCGTGCCTCTGTCAGTTGAAGCTCCGTGTTACAAACGACTGACCGCTCCAACTCACACCAGTGTCAGCAATAAAGGGAGCTATGTTGGGCTGAGGGCAGTTTCTTGGGTCTCCTCCCTCTGGGTTGGCTCCACCCTGACCTACCTTTCTCATAGTAGGTTGGTTACAGAAGCTCCAAATCTCACATCCTTATTTCCAACAGTAGTGCAAGCCAGGGTCCCCTCCAACATTTTCCTCCTCACCAAGATGTAGGGCTCATATTTTCTCCCTGACAAGAAGTCTGGTGCCCACCCCTGAGTAAATTTCCGGACTGAGCTCTTTGTCTCTGTAGCTAAGGTTGAAGCCCCATCCAAACAGCGTGGCCCATGAGTAGAGAAAGATGGAGTCCCCTTGCCCCACAGAGAGGATGGATGCTGGTCAACAACACCTACTCTGTGTCTCTTGCTGGAAGATAAGCTCTTCAGGATAGAATAGCTCTCACTTCGTATTCATACATTTCATTCAACAGATATCTAAGGAGCCCCTACTATTTTCAGGGACGTTGGTAAGCACTTGGGAGTTTCAAAATGGTAGCCATAGTCTCAGTGTTCATAGAGCTGAAAGGCCATCCATTCAATCAACTGCTACTTGTTGAACACTTACTGTGCAGCCAGGCAGTGTGTCAGGCTTTGGAAATACAGCAGTTGTTATAAGACACACCACCCCTGTCTTTGCAGAACCTAGATGCCAAACCAAAAATCACAAATAAGCAAACAGACAATTATGCAATATTACGGTCAAGCAAGGTCCAGGACAGTTTGGGAGCTCAGAGTCTCTTGACCTGGCTTTTTACAGCGGTAGGGGTTGAGAAGGTAGAGCCAGAATGACTTCCTGGAAAAAAGTACCACCTACACTGAGTCATGAGGGATTGAAGGGAATCCCCAGAGTACCTTATTTAGTATCTGGCATGGGATAGCTTTTCAGTGAATGATGGATGAACAAATGCTTTAATATAAAAAATGTCCAAGCCTTTCCTTCAAGGAGGATGACTGAATTAATTAAGCCCTCATCCCGAGTATCCATCCCAATGAAGGGAGTGTTGTTGCTTGAAAAATCTGTGAATCATTAATTTTTTGTTTGAAAACTGTGTCATGATCCCTGTACATGTTAATGTTTTGCCTAAGCTAATATTGAAAGGAGTTTGCACATGTGTCCTCATCAGAGTTGGTAAGAAGAAGCCAAAAAACAGCTTAAATGAAAGGGAAAGATCAAGCTTGAACTGAAAATGACATGAGGAATAGGTGAAGTGGATGGATTGGTTTGGATTTGCTGAAAGTTGACTATATTGGGGGGAAAAAAATGCCCACAGAGCGTAATAAATTGCCTGTTATTGTCTTAAATGTAAAATCAGGATACTATCTACTTGTAGGGTTGTAGAAATTGGAGGTTACTGAATGAAAAGTATTTAGCTCTGGCCTGACACAACTCTTGAGAGTCCCTGGGACTGCAAAGAGATCCAACCAGTCCATTCTGAAGGAGATCAGCCCTGGGATTTCCTTGGAGGGAATGATGCTAAAGCTGAAGCTCCAGTACTTTGGCCACCTCATGCAAGGAGTTGATTCATTGGAAAAGACTCTGATGCTAGGAGGGATTGGGGGCAGGAGGAGAAGGAGACGACAGAGGATGAGATGGCTGGATGGCATCACTGACTCAACGGACATGAGTCTGGGTGAACTCCGGGAGTTGGTGATGGACAGGGAGGCCTGGCGTGCTGCGATTCATGGGGTCGCAGAGTTGGACACGACCAAGCAAATGAACTGAACTGAACTGACACAATATTTGCTCCGGATATCACACCTGCTTTTGCTATTGTTGTTTTTGTGGCTTCTGTTGTTGTTTATGATGTTGCTGATGTTGTTCCCAAAATGTGCTGCCTTAGTTCTTCCCTCCATCCTTTCATCCACAGTATTCCTTCAACCAGAGCTCTTTTACCACCAGGTTAATTCCTAGTTATCCTTCAAGTGATAAGGATAAGCCTTTTCTAACCTTCCCCTCCCTGGACTGATAAGATTCCATCTCTGAGCCAGGCTTGGACACAAGCACTAATCACTCTGGACTTTGCCTGGGCCTATGTTTCTCTCTCCCGCTGGCCTGGGACTTCCTCCAGAACAGGTGGTGGATGTATTTTTTGAACTTTGTTTCCAGTTGTGATCATGCATCTTGTTCTATACATGTTTGCTGAGGGGATGAAAGAATGAATGAATAAACCACAGAAAACTACACATTCGTAAGACATTAGAACTAGAAGAGGTCTCAGAGATCGCTTCATCCCAGTTATTTCAATTACAGTGAAGGAGAGGGAATAACTTGCCCAGGGTTACACAATAGGAAGGGCAGAACTAGACTTCAACATGGGCGCCACTGGGGTCCAGACACCCAGTTCAGGGCCTTCTCCACTGCATCACCCCTGGTGCTGAGCCTCAGAGAGACTTACCAAGGGTTTGAATTCGTTAGGTCAAGCCTGGTGTATTATTTCAAGTATGACCTGCTGCACACTCACTCTGGGAGAAAATGATTATGTGAACAAATAAGTTTTGGAAGACTTTTAGTAAAGAGGCCTTTCCAATTTTGTTTGACCCTGTTTGACCGCAGAACCCCTCCTCCTTGACATTTCCTTTGTCTGCTTTTCTTTCTTTCTTTTTGACTTTTGCTTGATGCATATTAGCATTTGTGGAACACACAGGTGGATTTTGACCATGCACAGGTGGTCCTGGATGAATGTCATCATCCGTTGTCACAAACAATAAGGCTATCTAAAGACAACCTTAGGGAATATGTCCTGCTCCCTCATTTTATTATGAATGCAGAAACTGAGATCCAGGTTTCCCTGGTAGCTCCTGCCAATGGAGGAGACGCGGGTTCGATCCCTGGGTCAGGACGATCCCCTGGAGGAGGGAAATGGTAACCTACTCCAATGTTCTCGCCTGGGAAATCCCATGGACAGAGGAACCTGGTGGGCTACAATCCACTGGGCTGCAAAAGAATCAGACATGACTTAGCAACCAAACAACAACCACCTGAGATCCAGAGAGGCAAAGCAGCATTGCCTGCACCACAAAGCACACGGAACGGCATATCCACATTTTAATCTGTTTGGTCTAAAAGTGATCCATTCATGTCATATAGCCCAAGAGTCTCCCTCCATTGCTGAAGGCTTGAACCATGTCATTTTCAGATGTGGCTAGGCTAGGTATCTGCTGCCTGGTGCGGAGGTGTCTCTGAGAGGTATCTGAGAGTCAGGCTCATTCCCTGCTCCCTGCTTTGGTGACCTACTGCCCTGGGCCATGCTGCTAACATTCATTATAATATAACTACCCAGACTGACAGAGTGCCTTCCCGTCAGTGACCCTGATTGCTTTTTCCATAGTGTCACGCTAAACCTCCTGACAGTTCTTAAGACCATTCTTGACAGTTGAGGGGGGAAAAAAGATTAAATAAAGAAGGTCAAAACTTTGCCTAACAAAGGTGTCCCATTTCATTAAAAAATGAAGTGACGCAAAATTCCTGGTGTCCTGGAGCTCCATGTAAAAGGCCTTTCCATTCCCATCTACTACTGTTCCCTGCCCGCACCGTCTTCCTCTTGATTTCCTTCCTAACCAGAATCAGGTATGTGCTTCCCAGACTCTTGTTCCCCTCGCCTGCTATGCCCTTTCCATTTCCAAGTGTGCTAAATCCCTAACCCTCTTTCAAGACCTAATTCCAAAAGCTTCTTCTCCTTTGGGCTTCACCCCAGCCATATAGTGGCAGCTCACTTGCCTCTAGGTTGAAACTGATCACATCTTGACTAAAATCTTAAAACTTTTGTTCACATCTAAGTCTTACTGTCGCAGCTCCTTTCTTGGGTTCAAGATCTTGTTTTAGACTCTTCAGAGTCCTCTCTAAAGCAGTGTCTTGGACGTCAGTGGAGCTCAAACACAGCCTTTGAACCAGGAAGATGGAATGGAATTCCAAGTACACCACTGCCTAGTCATTACCTTTCTGAATGTGTTTGGTTGTGTTTTTTTCCCAAAGGCAAAATGAGGACAACCTCGCATAGCCTGCAGGGTTGTTATGATGCCCAAACAGCACCACATGAGTGAGTGCTTTGCAAAGTGCTTTGCAGCACCCTGGACAGCCAATGACTTGTGTTAATAGAAGACCAGTGTTAACGCTAATATCCAAGCAGCACCCCCACACAGACACACGCACACAGCACGTCACGTCCTCTACCCTGACACCACTCTGCAGCTCTTAACCCTTCTCCAAAATCTTCAGAGAACCCTATGTGTCTCTTACTTCTAATGGGATACCAGAAATCCAAATGCACTTCCCAATCTTCTCTACTTTAAATACCGCTTCCTTCAAGGAGTCTCTCACCACAGGTGTCAGAATTGACCTGTCATTCCAAAAGCATCCTGTCCTCTATTCGAACATTTTAAATCATATTTAACTAGTCGGCAGTTTAGGGCCTGTCATCCTCCTTGGATTAGGCTGTTTACGCCTGCAGTGTTTATAGTATGGTGACTGGTCCATTGTCAACACTCAGTGAAGAAAACGAATGACTACTTATTTTGAGAAAAAACATCCACAGCTCCTCACAAAATAAATCCCATTTAAAATGGTTTCCCCCAAATAATGAACTTTTAAAATCTACTTCCTGATTCAAAAAGAGGTTTACAATGCAAATGGGTCACTTCTTGGTAGAGTATTTGGCATACTTTCCATGCTTCTGTTTCCATATTTAGACGCAGTTGAATATGCATGCTAAGTTGCTTCAGTCGTGTCTGACTCTTTGTGACCCTATGGACTGTTGCCTGCCAGGCTCCTCTGTCCATAACTCTCACTCTATTTAGAGATCAGAGATCCCTAAACCCCAGAACTCAGACATACTCTTAAACTCACAGAGAAGAAGAAAAAAAAAAAAAGAAAAAAACCTGGATTTTTCAGCCAGCTGCCTCACAGTTCAAGCTTCAGGCATAAATGAAAGGGAATGAAGGTTTCTGGGGCCTCTGCAGGTACCATCCACCAGGCTTCGGAAAGGAAAGAGTTTGCTGAACACCCTTCAGGTGTCTGGCCTTGACACCTTCACACATGATGATTTACTTCTCACCCTAATCCTGTGAGGTAGTCATCATCCTGTTTTCTAGGTGGGAAATAGAAGACTGAACGAGTTCACAGGGCAGTCATCTGGCTGACCTCGTACTCGAATCCAGGGCCAGCTGCCCCTAAGGTCCTTGTCCACTCCGTCTCACCATTTTACTTCTGATGTCCAGAGATTCCATTTTTGTGCAGCACCACCTCCTCTGACAGCTCTAAACAGATGAGGTTGTGTCATCCATATGCTCCCAACAGCTGCAACTGCCCTCACCTGTGATACATCAAAAGCAGAGTCCCATCCCTGGATCACAGGCATCCATTTCTCACTTCTAATTGAGAATTACCTTTCATGTTTTTCCCCACCAGGTAAAATTCCCCTGTATTTCTTTCATTGTTATTATAATTTTCATCATCCTAACGGTTATTCCGTATATAGACCACGTGTCTCTGCTGAAACATGCAGGAGATGAAAAATCCTTGGTGGGTTGGCACGCTTCAAATTGTTAGTGTATTATTCATTAGTGTGTTAATATTGCATGGACTGTATTCTTATATGCAATTTAAAGAACAAGTAACTTAAAATGGGGTTGAGATGATATGATCGGATCAATCAGAAGCTTGAGCCTTCACTCAGAGCTTTTAAATGATCATTCCCATCTGTTGGGTGAGAGAATGTGTTGTCAGAATGGTGATGGATCTGCAAAGGCTCTTTTCAGGAAAATGCTTCTCAGCTTAGAGAGGATAGGACTGTGAAAGTAAATGCTTTTTTGCACTATGCAAATTCAGAGAAATTGAGTCAAGCCCATGGTCCATCCTAGCAAGAGGGTGTCTCAGCCATGGGTACCACAGGGAAGGAGGGTGGATATTGAGGTTGTCTGAGGATTTGTGCCTTGGCATTCTAAATCTCCCTTGCTCAAAGAGTTTGTGTGCATCCTCCTGTAAATCCCATACCTTCTCCACCTTTGCCAGGTCCTGAAACCAAGAATGCCTGTGATAATTACAATTTGGGAGGTTAGGAGAATAAGATCCAGTCAACCATTGGCCATATGTAGGCAGTTCCTGGAAAAATATCCCTAAATCCTGAATACCCAGAGGTTCCTTTCTGGGCACTATTTCACATAAAGCTCTCATACCTCTTTGAGTTAGCAGAATAGAAGCATTCCAGTTTTTATGGATGAGGAAGCTGAGGCCAGTATCATCTGAGACTTATCTTTTGTTCTAAGTCTCTGTTATTCCCATTAAAATCTACTTTAAGGAAAACTCTATTGATTAGACACTCTCCAGGATACCTTATGTCAAAGGCCTGCCCATCCTCATCAAACACACATTTGAGATCACTAAGGAGGAAAAAGCCTGGGGTTAAGAGTCTGAAGTCCTTGTTGAACTTCTTGTTGAAGGCCCTTGGGTAAGTTACCCTACCTCCTTCTGAGTCAGTAACTTGCGTATAAAATGAAAAGACTTTCAAGAGTCACAGATTCAAAGACCTTGAGAAGCAGATTGGCAGTAAGAATTGGTAAATCAGGATGTATGTTAAAATAATAAGGGATTTTAAAACATTTAAGAATGAGGACAGCCAAAGAAAACCCTCCCATGGCCAAATTTGGCCAATAATGCATCAGAGTATAAGCTCTAGGCTAGAAGACCACTGTGGTTCCTTTTAGAATTAGTTATGCTCTATGGAGTGAAAGTCGTTCAGTCATGTCTGACTTTTTGTGACCCCCATGGACTATACAGTCCGTGGAATTCTCCAGGCCAGAATACTGGAGTGGGTAGCTGCTCCCCTCTCCAGCTGCTCTTCCCAACACAGGGATCAAACTCAGGTCTCCTGCATCGCAGGCAGATGGTTTATTTATTTCTTTGGATGCATCAAGTCTTAGCTGCAGTGCAGAGGCTGTTTGTTGTGCCATGCAAGCTTTTGTCTAGTTGGGTCCCACAGGCTTAGGAGCACGCAAGCTCAGTAGTTGCAACCCCAGGCTTAGTTGCTCTGCAGCATGGGGATCTTAATTCCCCGATCAGGGATGGAGCCCACCTCCCCTGCACTGGAAGGTAGATTCTTAACCACTGGACCACCAGGAGAGTCTCCTGCTCTGGGTACCCCTTAATCACCAGCTGAGCTAATTAAAATAAGTGCAGAATCCTGAAGCATCCAAGGGTTTCAGAAGGGACTTTCAGAAAACCTACACAGGCATGGTCCTTTATGACTATGGCTGACCCCAAATCAAGCTAAATACTTACTTCAAAAAGATCAGTGGAGACATGTTTAACATAAACATCTGATTATCTTGAAGACAGAATCAGAAAGAGGATGGCTCTAGCGCACAGCTAATTAATCCTACTCATTTTTCTGGGGCCCCAGGACCCTGCTCAAAGGCTCCAGCAGGCCTGGGATCTGCTGAGGTGGGCAGTGACAGCCAGTCTCCCCCAGCACAGGGCCCATGAGGCCCACAGATACAGGCATCAGCGCAGATGCAGGGGCAGCAGGAAATGGCTGCCCTCTGAGCCCCATAAATGTTCCCAGAGAGCTGAAAGAGAGACTCCAATGACCCTCTTGTCCAATTACCGCCAGCTGTAAAATAATCTATCATTCATCACAGCCTTTGATGGCAGGAAGCAAGGTCTCTCAGGTACCATAGTTCCCGAGGCCAGACCACATGGCTCTATTACACGCTGTGGACCAATACCTGCAGGGATGGATCGTCTATTCTGACATTGTCTGCACCACTTCCAGTAGTTCATTTGCTCACTCATGGAGTCATCGACTTGTGAACTGTTGTGTAAGTGTGTACCTTCTTCGGGCCAGGACTCCTGGCGGGCGGTGAAGCATCAGAGATAAACGAGATGGTAGACTTCATCAGCAGCCAGGAGAAACAAAATATACTGAACATCTACTCCATGTCCGGCTTGGTGTCAGCTCATGCTTATGTAATCTCAACATGGGAATCATTAGGCATCTCACACATAGGAATCTGAAGCCCCTAAAACCCTGTGCTCATTATCATCCTGCACGCAAGCCATCAGACTGATCAAACTGCAGGTCCGCCTCGACCCCTGTCTCCTGCTCGTCCCATATGCTGTCCTACAGATGTGAAGAAATCTTTACAGGCCAGAAATGCTCACAAAGCAGGGTAGTTACAAGCAAGAGTAGGGCATGATCAAAAGGGAGCAGTGAGCCTCTCCCTCTCCTTCCCGCCTCACTCCTCATCTTCTGTCTCCTTGCCCACTCCCAAGTCCAGGAAGCTGAGTCCAGCTAATGCATGTCCTGTTCACTGAGCAGGGTCTCTCTGCCCATTGGAAAACTGTTGGTTAATTTCTCAAAGTGTTCCTAATGGGCTGCAAAGGCTGTCATCCCATGACCTCACCTCCCATGAGAAGAATGATGAGAAAAATAAGCAGTAACAGCTTCTAACTGTTAACCACCTTCTTTGTTCCAGGTGTGGTACTTGCCAAACACTCTCTCTGAACCTCACTACAGCGTTACATGCCGAGCCCCAATCACAGTTGAGGAGACCAGCCTCCCTTAGCATCCGTGGGGCCAAAAGATAGTGAGTGTCCAAGCCTGGATTTCAGCACCAGCCTGTCTGACTCCCAGTGGCACCTCTTCCCCTCCATGTTGTGATGCCTCTTATGCAGTGGGAGAAGTTGTCTTACACTCAACACCAACTATGGGCTGGACACTCTGTGCATTTTTTTTTTTCAAATATCCACAACAAACTGGAGGTGTGAGCATCAAGTATCTCCATTCAGCGAGTGTTACTGAGGCTTAGGCAGGTAGGACCAAAGAGCTGGTATCCTGTGTTGTGAATTAGGATCTGCCGGTCTCCAGAGATGATAACCGTCTAACACAACGTCCTCCCTTTTGCCTCTTTTCTGCTTGTTTTAGAGATCAATGGCTCTGCCCTCAGGCCAGATCCAAACACTCTCTCACTGTGCACACTCAGCAGACCTCACTGAGCCAGTGACCTGCTCACATTGGTACAGATGTGCACACCGATGTGTCCAAGCCTAAACCTTCCCTCCACCTGGCTACCTTCTCTCGCCTCCCTTTCAGCCCAGAGCTTGCTGGCTCAGTGAATTACACTCCTTCCTCCACACCTGCCAGCCGAGGGCTGTTACAGACGTTGGGAAGCTGCTCCCTTAGAGGTCACCAGCCACTACCTGCTCATCAAAGGTTATAGCCTGGAGCTTCAGCCTCGCTGCCCCCAACACTGGCATGGCCTCTGCCACCTCACAAGCCTCCCTTCCATCGCTTTGCTGTGCCCTGCACTGTCCTGGTTTGCCTCTAACCTAACCAAGGTTTCTTCGAGCTAGAGGGGCCTTCCGGTGCCTTCAGCGAAATCCCCAGAGTAGGATTCCCAACTTGCATTCCACCAGCCTCTTCCAACCATCTTCCTGAGTGGCTAGCCTATTCCCTGGATCTGTTTGCTAACTATTGTAATTTATTCATTCATTCTCTTATTGTATTCCCATTATTTCAGGGTTTTTTTTTAAATTATGTTTGCAATTTATGTGCACTCCAGCTAAAAATGAATAAGTGAAAATCTAGTATTCATCCCTACTCCATTTCCTCTCCCACACCTCTCTTCATACCTGTAAAAATATACGTATGTTGACAGTGTTGTTGTTACCTGTTTTTACCCTCAGAATCATAATATATGCATTACTCTTGCTTTTCTCATTTAGCAGTACCTTGGGAGACTGCCCCAGGTCAAAATGTACAAAAAGATACAAAAGGAACTCAGAGAGCATAATAACTGCATAATATTCCATAGTATAAATGTACTACCATCTATTCACTACTTTCATATTAGCTGGCATTCAAATTGTTGCCAGGTTTCTTTGGTCAATGTTGCATGTTATTTGCTGAACAAAAAAAAAATGTTGTTATAAACAATTTCTTATATACCAGTATTTTTAGCTATCAGATGAATTTCTAAATCTGGGATCAAATGGTTTGTGCAATATTAATTTTTAAAGATGTTGCCAGGTAACTTTCCAAAACCATCAGTAAATCATACTCCTTCCAGCCATGCATGAGACCTCCTGCTGCCCTGATCCTCTGGGTAAACAGGTATTTCTGCCATCTGCTGTGTTTGCCAGTCTAGACAGTAAAAAGTGGCATGTCACTGTGGCTTTAATTTCCAGCTCTCTGGCTACTAGTAAGTTTGGGCAACTTTCACATGCTTATTAACCCTTAGATATTCTCTTCCATTAATTGTCTGCATATAATTTTGTACCCACTTTTAAAAATCAGGTTGCCTGACTTTCTTCTATCAATTTGTGAAGGCACTTTGTCCACAGATACATTAACCTAGAACCCTATAACCTTATTTCATGTGCATTGCAAATATTTTTCCAAGCTCTCTTTTTCTTCATTTTAAAAATCATTTTACTATGAAGGATATCACATGTACAAAAAGAGTGTTTTACAGTGAACATCCAAACTTGAATTTCAGGGTTTTTCTTTGAGGGGTGTGGAGTTTGTGATATCTTGGCATATACACATTTTCAATGCTTATGTATTTATCTTTTCCTTTTAGGCTTCTATTTTTCTTTTCTTGTTGAGAAAGGTTTCCGTAACTCCTAAGTTTAGACAAATATTCTTCTAACTTCCATCCCTTTTTTAGTTTAAATATTTAATGCATCTGGATGTTATTGTTGTGTACTGTAGGAGGTAGGAGATTCATGATAATATGGATTATCTGGGTGGAACCTGAAGTTGCCCCTACTAACCTCAAACCTGGGTCTTGACCCTGTCCTTTCCCTAGGGTCCCTGTGGGACCCTAATGCGGGGCTCAGCTTTCTCCATATTCTCCATCATAAGCTGAACCCCCAGTCTTTGACAGGGTTCCAGTGAATTCTGCTTGGGAAGACTTAGGACATTTGAAGTGAGCTACAGTAGAGTTTGTTGCTGTTTTGTCTTGTTTTTTCCTATCTTCTCGTCTGCCTTGTGAGCTCCTGAATGGTGTGACTTTCCCCTGAAGCTTAGCAAATACTTGTTAGGTTGAGTTCTCACCACTACACCTCCGATGGCAGCACCCCTGATCTCCTGAGGTCACCACACCCTCCCCACGCTGTCTGAGGCCAGAGTACATCGACGGTGTCCGGTCCCATTTGTCTGGGCGTGGGCACATGGGAAAGTGTCACTTAATTAAGCCCTTTGGGGTTTCCTTGGAACACTTGGCAAAATCATGATTGCATATTAATTTACAACTCGAGTGGGTTTCCATAATTGCTGTAGGGGAGGGGGTTGGAGTCCATGTGCCACCTGCATCTGAGGGAGGGGCAGATGCTACTGAATCCCAAATTTCTCCAGGAAGGGAAATGGGAGCCTCACAGAAAATCCTCATTTCATTAGCTCCCAAAGGCTTGGTGGGTATCATGGTGTCTTGCTTGGGCTTAGCTCCTTTCCAGGCACATGCCTGCCTGAAGGCTGTAGGAAATAGAATTCTCTTTTCTCGATGTTCCAGGAGAAAAAAAAGAAAGAAAATACACACAGACAGAGAGAGCAGAGGAAGGGTTCAGTCTACTTCATCTTTCCCCCTCCCCTCCAATTTAGCCCAGTTAATATTTAGTCGGGTGACTGTTATGACTTTTAAGTTCTGAGTCCTACTAACTAATTAACATTTTACCCTCTGTAAAATGGGAAAGGTTATTCACCAACTCAAGGCTGTAAATGAAATGAATCATGTAAAAGGCTTTCCACAGTATCTTGAGTGAGTGCTCAATAAATGATAGTTGCTATTATGCTATTATTATTATTATTATCATCATTGTTATTATCATTCTTTGCTTCCAAGTCATGTGTGAGCCGTTGAGAATAAAGTGATGAATGACCAAAGTCCTGCCCTCAAAACATCGAATGCCAGAAAAAGAAAGAAAAAAAAAATTTAAGTAGGGTCAGGGGCTTTATGGAGGAAATGGGTATTAATTACGAATTATTAGCAGGACTAGAAAAAGGGAAAAAAGGGGAGGTTTAAGATGATTGTGTTATATAGTAAGAGGAGATGCTGGAGAAGGAGAATTAAAACAGAGGGTGAAAACTTGGAAGCCAGAAAAGGGGCACCAGAAATGAAGGGAAATTCTCAGCTCCATACACTCCTTCAGCACTGCCTGTCATTGAGCGACCGTTGCTGGTCGCTGGGCCCCAGAATATGAATCACTCATGGCCCTGACTATGGAGACTAAGTCTCTGATGCACCTGAACTTCAGCAAAGATAGGACCAAGCTGCACAATTTCTTCCAGCAACGCAATCTTCTTAATCCATAGCCCAGAATGCACCTGAGTTTGGGACTGCAGTCGCAGCAGTCTGCGTCCAACTTCAGAAGGGCCCCCAAAGGCCAAGCCTGTGCTGTGCTAAGTTGCTTCAGCTGTGTCTGACTCTTTGTGACCCCATGGACTGTAGCCCACCAGGCTCCTCTGTCCCTGGGATTCTCCAGGCAAGAATACTGGAGTGGGTTGCCATTTCCTTCTCCTGAGGATCTTCCCCACCAAGGAATTGAACCTGCACTGGCAGGCAGGTTCTCCACCACTAGAGCCACCAGCTATTGGGGGTTCCCCCTCTTCTCTAAGTCCCCCTTCTCCCTAGGACTCCTAGTTACTCTCCAAGTGATGTGCTGATCCTGAAGTGCCTTCAAGTCCTGCTTTTCAGGGAACTCTTTCTTTCTGAATGCCCCTCACAAGAATGGGACAGTTGCCATCCATAAGACGAATCAGTGGTTCCTTTACCATATTCAACAGTATTTATTGGGTGCCACACACTTTCCTAGAAGTGAGGTTGCTGCTGTGAACAAATCAGACAAGTCTCTGCTCTTGTGAAGCTCACACCTTAGTAGGAGAAGAGACAGCACACAGGTGGAGGCCCATGAGTACCAGGAAGAAAATTAAATGGGCTGCAGGGAGGACAGTGAGGAAGATACAGTAAGTGGTGTGGCAGGAAGGCTGGACTGAAAGACAGTGTTTAAGCAGAGGCAGGAGGCAGGGAGGGAGAGAAGGAAGAAGCCAAGGCATCTCTGCTCCTCTTGAGCTGGAGTAAGCCTGGCTGCTGTGTGTTCATCTATGGTGGGGAAAGTCCAGGTGACCCCGCCCCTGTTGTTGCCTGCCAGCTTCTTAGTAGCAGCCTTCAAAACTTCTGTGTCTGTCTCTGACACAGTCCAGAAGGAATTGTTTATTCCTATTAATGAGGCATCAATCGGAAGTTCTACAGCTCCTGAAGGGATCTCACCAGGGTGCTCCCTCTTCTCTGTATGATGCCTGCAATTTTTTAACTCTTGCACGTGTAACCTCATATTTGACACTCACAGGAGCCCTATAAGTTCGATCAGTCTCATTTCATAACTAAAATATGCCTCATCGGTTATCTGGTCCAGGCTATTGCTGTTATACAGATTATGAAGAAGAGCCCCATAGAGGGAAAGAGGCCCTTCGAGGTCCAAGGACCCACAAGCGAATAGTCAGCAAGAGGACTCAGACCCCAGGGCCACGAGTGCCATGCTGCTGTCTTCATCACCACTCAGCGTCTTGGCCAACATCCAAAGATGATGAGAAAGGTTTGGCTTCTCTTTTCTAGACCAGCAACAGTTCAAGAAACCTGCCAAGACTTACACCGCTAGGTGCATGCCTTCTACTTTGCTGCTGTTTCTTCATCTCACCACCTTCTCTGTCTCTCAGTCACGGTACGATAGAACGTACACGCTATAATGTCAGACCAACCTGGACTTGAATACTGGCTCTGCCCATCACCATTTCTTCTGCTTCGTTAGGACTTGATTTCATAATCTGTGAAGCAGGATCACAACAGACACTATCAGCACTGGTCAGGATAGGTCAGACTTTGCTGCAGTAAAAAATATCCCCCAGATCTCAGTGGCTCGTTGTTGTTCAGTGGCTAAGTCATGTCTGACTCTTTCTGACCCCATGGACTGCGGCACACCAGGCTGCCCTGTCCTTCACTATCTCCCTGAGTTTGCTCAGATTCATGTCTATTGAGCCAGTAATGCTACCTAACCATCTCATCCTCTGCTGCTCCCTGCTCCTATGCCTTCAATATTTCCCAGCACCAGGTTCTTCCAGTGAGCTGGCTCTTTGCATCAGGTGGCTAAAGTATTGGAGCTTCAGCTTCAGCATCAATTCTTCCAATGAATATTCCTGGTTGATTTCCTTTGGAATTGACTGATTTGATCTCCTTGCAGCCCAAGGGACTCTCAAGGGTCTTCTGCAGCACCACAATTCAAAAGCATTAATTCTTTAACACTCAGGCTCCTTTATGGTCCAGCTCTTACATCCATACTTGACTACTGGAAAAACTATAGCTTTGATTAGATGGACCTTTGTAGGCAAAGTGATGTCTCTGCTTTTTAGTATGCTATCTAGGTTTGTCACAGCTTTCCTCTGTATTACTTGCATGTCTGATAATAAGTCTGATATGAGTAGAGCAGCTAACCATCTGAAAAACATAAGCTCCATGGTTACTATGAGGAAGCAAATAATTAATTGGAGGTTTACACAGGGGCTTTAACATCATGCCTGGAAGACACAACTTTGATCCACATCCCATTGGCTAGAACAGTTATATGAAGTGGGGAAAGGTCAGTCTTCATTCCAATCCCAAAGAAAGGCAATGCCAAAGAATGTTCAAACTACAGCACAATTGCACTCATCTCACATACTAGCGAAGTAACGCTGAAAATTCTCCAAGCTAGGCTTCAACAGTATGTGAACTGAGAACTTCCGGATGTTCAAGATAGATTTAGTAAAGGTAGAGGAATCAGAGATCAAATTGCCAAAGTCTGTCGGATCATAGAAAAATCAAGAGAATTCCAGAAAATCTATTTCTACTTCATTGACTACACCAAAGCCTTTGACTGTGTGGATCACAACAAACTGTGGAAATTTCTTAAAAAGATAGGAATACCAGCCCACCTTACCTGCCTCCTGAGAAATCTGCATGCAGGTCAAGAAGCAACAGTTAGAACCAGACATGGAACAACAGACTGGTTCCAAATTGGGAAAGGAGTACGACAAGTCTGTATACTGTTACCCTGCTGATTTGACTTATATGCAGAATATATCATACAAAATGCCAGGCTGGATGAAGCACAAGCTGGAATCAAGATTGCTGGGAGAAACATCAATAATCTCAGATATGCAGATCAGTTCAGTTCAATCACTCAGTCGTGTCCTGTTCTTTGTGACCCCATGAACTGCAGCACGCTAGGCTTCCCTGTTCATCACCCACTCCCAGAACTGCTGAAACTCATGTCCATCTGGTCCTCTGTTGTCCATCTCATCTTCTGTCTTTCCCAGCATCAGGGTCTTTTCACATGAGGTGGTTCTTCGCATCAGTTGGCCAAAGTATTGGAGTTTCAGCTTCAGCGTGAGTACTTCCAATGAATATTCAGGACTGATTTCCTTTAGAATGGACTGCATGGATCTCCTTGCAGTCCAAGGGACTCTCAAGAGTCTTCTCCAACACCACAGTTCAAAAACATCAATTCTTTGGTGCTCAGCTTTGTTTATGGTCCAACTCTCACATCCATATGTGACTATTGGAAAAACCAAAGCTTTGACTAGATGGACCTTTGTTGGTAAAGTAATATCTCTGCTTTTTTAATATGTTGTCTAGGTTGGCCATAGCTTTTCTTCCAAGGAGCAGGCGTCTTTTAATTTCATGGCTGCAGTCACCATCTGCAGTGATTTTGGGGCCCCAAAAAACAAAGTCTCTCACTGTTTCCATTGTTTCCCCATCTATTTGCCATGATGTGAGGGGACTGGATGCCATAATCTTAGTTTCCTGAATGTTGAGTTTTAAGCCAACTTTTTCACTCTCCTCTTTCACTTTCACCAAGAGGCTCTTTAGTTCTTTTTCACTTTCTGCCATAAGGGTGGTGTCATCTGTGTATCTGCGGTTATTGATATATCTCCCAGCAATCTTGATTCCAGCTTCTGCTTCATCCAGCCCAGCATTTCACATGATGATATGCAGATGACACCACCCTTATGGAAGAAAGTGAAGAGATTCCCTTGGACTGCAAGGAGATCTAACTAGTCCATCCTGAAGGCAATCAGTCCTGAGTATTCATTGGAAGGACTGATGCTGAAGTTGAAGCACCAATACTTTGGTCAACTAATGTGAAGAGCCAACACATGACAGAAAGCAACAAAATTCTGTAAAGCAATTATCCTTCAATTAAAAAAGAGATAAATTTAAAAAAAATTTTTAAGAGATAGCTTTAAAAAATCCTATACTTTAGGACATTTTAGAACACACTGTTAGATAAAGTATGAGTCAGAGAAGGAAACATGATGGAAACTAGACAATATTTAGAACTAGATGATGACAAAAATACTAAGATATCAGTATTTGGGTCATTCCACTAAAGAGATACCTAGAAATGAATTTATACCATGAATTCTTACATTAAGAAAGAAAAAGGTGCAAATGAGTTAATCATCCAATTTAAGAAGATAGGAACAGAAAGAAGTCATATAAATGGCCCATAGGTGGATCAAAAAAGGCTTAACAGCAATAATCATCAGAGAAATGCAAATCAAATCTGCAATGCAATGTCATTTCATGGCTATTATCATAAAGGCAAGAAATGACAAATGTTGGTGCAGATGTGGAGAAAAGACAACCCCTTTCCAGTGTTGGTGGAAATGTATTTGGTGAAGCCACTATGGAAAACAGTAAGAAGGTTCTTCAAAAATTTAAAAATAGAGCTACCATATGATCCAGCAATCCTTCTGGGTATTTATCCAAAGTAAAGAAAAACATAATTTGAGAAAATATTCACACCCTAATGCTTGTCACAGCATTATTTATAACAGTCAAGATATGGAGACAAAGAAAAGCCCCTGATGCTGGGAAAGATTGAAGGCAGGAGGAGAGAGGATGACATGGCTGGATAGCATCACCAACTTGATGGACATGAGTTTGAGCAAGCTCTGGGAGCTGGTATTTTGTGGATTAAAGAAAACCAGATATTCCAAGTTAAGGAATTTAGCTCTTTTCTATATATGGAAAGATTTAAGTGTCTGGGCTCACTGAAATCATTCCCTTCATATGCAGCTCCGCTCTCTAGGGGCAGTATCCTGTGTTTTCCACATTATGAGTTCCTTTGTGCTCACCGCAGGGAGTGGCTGCAGCCTAGTGGCTGCCAGGTTGCAGGTATTCTTCTCCTTCCTGAGTGAGGCTTCCACAGTAGCTCAGATAGTAAAGAATCTACCTGCAATGCAAGAGACCTGGGCTCAATTGCTGGGTCAGGAAGATCCCCTGGACAAGGGAATGGCTGCACATTCCAGTATTTGTGCCTGGCAAATCCCATGGACAGAGAAGTTTAGTGGGCTACAAAAGAGTCAAACATGATTGAATGACTAACACTGAGTACTCTTAGGGCTCAGGACTTCACATTTGTAGGGCAGGAATCACTGATGACTGTGAAATCTTTGTTTACTAATATGACAGAAAACACTCCATGTCTCAGAGCCCAGCCCCAAAGGCTGGACATACAGGGTAAGAAAGGTCAGAGCCTACCCTAGAGCTATTTAACCGTGAGTTTTTATTGCAGTTTATTTAGTGGTGCAGTTTTTGGGCAGCCTCACCAACCATGGCGGAAGCAGGAATCTTGGAATAATAACAGTAGTCGCTCTCATTGTGTATATTGAGTTCCTCCTTAATACCAAGGATTGTTCTAAAGAGTCTTTGCAGCATCTCTAAGAGGTGGGCCTTTTTTTTTACTTCCATTTTAAGATGAGGAAAGTAACTCACAGAGAGGCTCCATAATCTACCCAAGGTCACTGAACTTGCAAACGACTAAGACGTGAACCCAGGAAGTCGACTTCCAGAGTGCCCCTTCCTAATCTCAGTGCTGTTCAGATACCTTCCATCTCCCCTGTGGTTGCTCCTGGTGCTGTTTTTTCACAGTTACTGATATTTGTCATGATTGCAGAACAGTCAACCACAGGCGCATGGAAGGAAAATTCAGATGGCTGTTTAATAGACACACAGGGCAGCTGAGGCAGTGGCTGTGGGCTGTTTAAGTGACCCGATTCCTCGCCAGGACCAAGGCTTGCCCAGCCCCCAAATCATCCCTTCTCTTCCTGCAGAAAGACTTCAAGCAAGAAGGTTCCCAGGAGCAATAGAGATTTGTCCTCTCTCCTCTCTGTCCCATGTGCTCTAATGGCCTGTGGGCAGCCAGCCGAGGGCTGGATCTCCTGTGGGCAAAGGCATCCAGAGAAATCACAGAATCTACAGACAAGCTTGCTAATGCCAGTGCTGCCCTGTGGGTACCGCCTGAGCAGAAGGAAAGGCCAACAGCTTTCAGGTCATCTGGCTCCCAGCTGCCCCTCAGCCATTCAGGGGGGACCATCCTGACACTCAAAAATAGCCAAGTTAATAAGGAGGGTGACTTCTGCTGACAGTGCCTAGTGAGGTACTAGTCACAAGACACTTTCAATTTCATTTCATTTAACCTCACGGTGCCCCTGGGAAGTTATTTTCAGATTTATTTTGCAGATGAGAAAACTGAGGTTTAGAAAGAATTCACATTTATGCAGCTGAAAATTGTAGCTTCTCTAGGGTCAGATCTTTGTGTTATCAAATGACTATACCCTAAATATTTATGCATTCATGTAAACAATCTGTAAATATCAATTGTGTGGGTATATTATTATGCCAAACGCTAGGGAGATAGAGTCAAATTGAGATCTAAACCATAGTTCAAGACACAGAGTCTGTATTCTATTTTACAGGGAACCTTCAGGAGAAGTGGCCTGAATCAGAGGTAGAAATTTTTGGAAGCAAATAGCAGGGCACATATCAATTTGGCCATAAGGAAGGCCCAAGTTCTGTTCTCACTGTTCACTAGGTGACCTGGGGCAAGTCACTTCCTGTCCTGGTTCTCATTTCCTTATCTGATTCTGGAGCCAAACTGCCTGTGTTCAAGTATGTGCAACCTGCCTCAATTTCCACATCTATAAATGGGGAGACTACTAGTACTTACCTTATAGGATTCTAGAGAAGACAAAATGACTTTCTAACTCAATTATTATTATTGATTAAGTGAGTTATTATTTTTATTGATTGCCTAGAAAATGTTTAAAACAGCGCCTAGTACACAGTAATCATTCAATTAATTTTAGCCCTTATTGTTAAGGGCTTCCCAGGTGCTTCAGTGGTAAAGAATCTGCCTGTCAATGCGGAAGGTGCAAGAGACTCGGGTTTGATCCCTGGGCCAAGAAGATCCCCTGGAGGAGGAAATGGCAACCCACTCCAGTATTCTTGCCTGGGAAATCCCATGGACAGAGGACCCTGGTGAGCTACAGTCCATGAGGTTGCAAAGAATTGGACAAAACTGAGTGACTAAGCATGCATGCTTGTTGTTACTAATATTTTCATTATTACAAAGATGAATATTGGGCTGGATATTCTCAGAGCTACCTACATAAATGCATTTAGCCAGTTCCCACTGAATTGGAAGTGACTTTGAGAGGCGATGGCTGCTCCTAAGACAGGGCCTGGTTAAAGGGTTGTCTAAAGCTTACAGGACCCCAGACAGGCCCCTGACTCTGGTTCCTGAGTCTCACTCCCCAACTTCCGGCCAGAGGCTGTGCCTTCCATCTTTTACCCCTAACTCAAGTGTAGAGCCAGCCACATGGGACCCTTTCATGGATAATTCTTTATCCAATGAATTAATGAATGAGCAAACCAATGAATGGTCAAAGGCTCCATGCCCTGGTGAGCTAAACATGTAAGGAGGGATTTCAATGACATCTATTTTCTCTATCCTGGTAACATGCTAATGAGCTGGAGAGCTCTGGCTAAATTGCGATTTCCCAAAATGAGTTAATTAATAAACTGATTTGGGGATGATTAACAGGGGGGCACAGTTAACATGATTTTAATGGGAAAGCGTCAGTGAAGCACAAACTCATTAACAGAAAACTATTTCCTGCCCCAGCAGGCTTGTCACATACTACTTTTTATGGAGGAAACAGCAGAAACCACACTGATAAGGACTGGGCTCCAGAGTAGCCAGGAGTCCCTACGGGCAGCACGCACTCTGGAAAGGGAATCCTCCTTGGTGGGTGCCTGCAGCATCCCTTAGAAGTGGATTCTCTGTTGATTTCTCATTGGTTTCCATGAACTGTCGATTGCCAATAAGCAGACTTCTTACGTTGAGTCCCATGCCACTGTTATTAAAGATGAGGAACAGAGTGTGTATAAACTAGCTCTGGTTAGCTCCCAAACATTAAAAAATAATCATTGTAGTGATAAGCACTAGTATAATAACCTTTACAGAGCACTTTTCCTTCCTTATGTGTAAATGGAATTATAATGTGATTTCAGTCTTGAGAGGCTATCATGAGATTGCACACAGATAATTAAAAGCTGCTATTCTCTGAGTGCCTGCTCTGTGCCAGCTGGTACATTAACTGCCTTCCCTGCAGGTGACCTCATCAACCCATTTTCCAGATGAGGAAACTGAGATTCAGAAGAGTAAAGAGAATTCACAATGTATAAAAATGGTTCATAAAGCTCCATTTATGTATACCATGTTACTATAATCTACTGAGCGGCCTTAAGAGATGGGTCTGAAAGCTATTATCTTCCTATGTCCCTATCTTCTTGGTGAGGACACAGAGGCTTCAGGAGGTGGTAACTTGCCCACTGTCCTAGGGATGGCAAATCATGCAAGTCAACACTTCAGATCAGCATCAGAAAACAAACCCTGGGTTCTTGGTAAAACATTCTACATGTTGGTATCCACACTGTCCACATAGACTATGCAAAGCAACAGGACACTGTATATCTCTGATTTGAGGGCATGAGATCATGGTTTGTTGTTATTGATCAATAGCTCAGTCGTGTCTGACTCTGTGACCCCATGGACTGCAACACACCAGGCTTCCCTGTCCATCACCAACTCTCAGAGCCTGCTCAAACTCATGTCCATTGAGTCAGTGATTCCATCCAACCATCTCATCCTCTGTCGTCCCCTTCTCCTCTTGCCTTCAGTCTTTCCCAGCATCAGGGTCTTTTCCAGTGAGTCAGCTCTTCGCATCAGGTGGCCAAAAAGCACTGGAGCTTCAACTTCAGAATCAGTCCTTCCAGTGAATATTTAGGATTGATCTGCTTTAGGATTGGCTGATTTGATCTCCTGAGATCATGAAAGCTAGAGAGTAATAATAGAAGACTCTGTGCTAGAAACTGGATAAAATCAAAATTCTGTTCTGCATAGGACAGAAGACCCAGGTTTATCATTTTATTTTTTTCTGTAAGGACCTCCAGTTTTATTTTTGTCCATTGATCATGCAGAATTTACCTACTTTTTAAGCAATTTTATTTTCTTTAACTTTATTCACTTATTTTTATTGGGATATAATTGCTTTACAATGTCATTTTAAACTATTCCTTTTCGGCTGCGGAGATAACTAAGCAGCAGAGTTGATTCGGTTCTGTGAATGCTACGCAGCGGAGGGAGGCCCGACTTGGACATTTGCAATGTGGCTGGGCTAGCAAAGGGGAAAGGGAGTGGTCATGTCCTTCAAGAAGGTCAATGTCAAATCAAGGATGCTAACAAATATCCTCGCATCTTTTTTAAAGATGAGAACACTGACCTCCAGAAAGGTAGGTTATCACATTTCCAGGTGCATCCGTTGTGGCTGAGCCCACACCAGAATTCCTTTACCCTGACACACGGTGCAGTATTTTGCTTCCAAAAGAAAAAGAGAAACAAGAAAGACTCATCTTATTTAGCACTCAGTGGGAGCCAAGCAAGCAATGCTTGGTGATTTTAATATGTGATTTCATTAAATCCTCTCAATCCTAAAAGGTGGATGGTATCTTTTGCAAGTGAGGAAATGTTTACAGAAGTGACTTGCCTAATCTAGTCAGTGGCAGAGCAGACATCTGAATCTTGACCTGCCTAGTTCTAAAATTCATGCCCTTCCCACAATACCGGGTCATCAAAGGCATTGCTGAGTCCCAAATGCCAACCTGCATGTGTCCCATCTGAGACGGACTTTCTAGTTTCAGAAAAGGGTCGAGATGTAGGCTTTTTTTCCTCTAAAAGAAAGGCTTTACACAAAGAACACAGGTTTAAAATCCCTCCTGTCTGCCCCAGTTTCAAGAGGGGAAAAAAAAAGGAGGTTCTCTGGCCAGAAAAGAGAGTCAAGGATCATCCTTTTCACCTGTCAAGACAGGTACTCCTCGCTCTTGCACTAGTAGAGGGGTTAGGAAGACGTCCTGGCAGTACACTGGTCCCCAAAACACTGTCAGCAGGAAGGAAACTTCTGGGAGATGACTGATAATGACAGCTAGAGATCAGATCTAGAGCATGGCATGCAGTTCAAACAGCCCCCCAGAGGTGAGCATAACACCCTGTCTATTCACGGGAGGTCGAGGTGTGGTTTTCATCTTTGTAAAATGTCCAGACATTTAGATTAAATGTTCCAGATACAAGTAAATCCAATTCCATTAAGACTTTGCAGCCCTATGGACTGTAGCCTGCCAGGTTCCTCTGTCCATGGGATTCTCCAGGCAAGATTACTGGAGTGGGTTGCCATTGCCTTCTCCAGGGAATTTTCCCAACCCATGTTTCCTTCATTGGTAGGCGGGTTCTTTACCACTAGCGCCATCTGGGAAGCCCCATTAAAGCATAGAGCTGAAGTCAGTTTCACTCATATTTCAACATGTATTTTTCCAAAGTTCAAAAGACTGCAATATAATGTGTTCCATCAGATGTTATGTCTATAGGCTCCAACTAAGAGAAGTAGCGACCAGAGAAGGAAAACATCACGGCAAAGTGTTCTTTTGTGGGGGAGGGTGGGGAAGGTAGGTAGCAAAAGAGGTTTATCTGAGGATCTGAACCAAGACATAACCCCGAGACGAAGGCTGAAAGGACACAACCATAAATTGTCTGAGGTCACTGCGCTCAAGGTAACTTAGCAGAGATATGACAGGGACAAAAATCCTGCTGATTCAAGGGAGAAAGCAACATGAATCATGAAAGAAACATTGGCTGTGTGTTACAGATGTGGAAGGTCATACTCGGTCATGTGTGTTTGTACAGCTTGGTTACAGTAGCTGTAGTCATGGGATGTATGAGTTATCTTTTGTTAAGAGCTTATCCTGGACCAAGCTCCATGCTAAGAGCTTTCTGTGCTTCTCTTGTTTCATCCTCACCACAGTCAGACAAGGTAGCTACTAATATGATGGCTACCTAGCAGAGGAGGTAGGTTGAGGTTAAGAACCTACCTTGAAGTTCAGAAGGATTGAGTGACTGGCCAAGGCTTCCGGCTCCAAAATATGAACTCAGACATAGATTCCCGAGTCTCCACATTTAGCCAGTCTATTAAACACTCTGTGACCAAGAGGTCCTCTGATGGCTTCCTACTCTGTCATATCTCAAAACCTCATTATAAATCCTAAAGAAAATCCAACATGTTCCTCAAGAATGTTGCAGATTCCAATGTCTATAGCCCTACGATTAGGCCCTAAAGAGGGTCTCCCAGGAGCCATCTTGCACCTGACTATCACCACCTGTGGAAATGATGGCCTTTGGGTTTCCTGCCAAGCAGAAAACCTGTTTTCAGGACTACTGTGGACTCTACCAAATGACTGGTAGACTGAGGTGCCTGAGGCATAAAGAAGCTCTCTTTGAGCTCTCTGTAATTCTGTGGTTCAAGGAAGTGATTGTATAAATATTCACAGAGATAATTTTGACATTCTATCTAGGAAAAGAACACTTAAATATGTAAACAGCATCTGTGGCTGATGATTAGACTCTTCAGTGATTGGAAGACTGGACCTGATCTGTACTTGAATTTTTCCACCAAATCTCTACAATGGCTAAATAGTCTCCCTCTAGAGATCTGCAAGCTTAGCTCAAAGCAACTGCTAGAAGCTTAAAATTTCTTTGAGGTTTCTTTTATAAATCTTAAAATGTCGTGCAAATTTTGACATCTACTACCTAAAATATGTCTCTGTTTTAGTATAAAATAACACTTTGATTACTTATCACTTAAGTTATTTAACTTCTTTCCCAATCAGGGACTATGGAGTAGGGGTGATATACGCCAGGAAGTATACTTAGAGCTTTACAATGCAATTTTACATAATGTTTGCATCAACCCTAGGAGAAATCCTATCATTATCGCCATATTCTAGTTGAGGAGACTAAGGTGTACAACGGTTAATGTACTCACCCTGTTGTCATATTACCAAGTCCAAGCTCATACCCCTCACCTCACTGCTGCTGCTGCTGCTGCTGCTGCTGCTGCTGCTAAGTCGCTTCAGTCATGTCCAACTCTGTGCCACCCCATAGACGGCAGCCCACCAGGCTCCCCTGTCCCTGGGATTCTCCAGGCAAGAACACTGAGTGGGTTGCCATTTCCTTCTCCAATGCATGAAAGTGAAAACTGAAAGTGAAGTTACTCAGTTGTGTCCAACCCTCAGTGACCCCATGGACTGCGGCCTACCAGGCTCCTCCGCCCATGGGATTTTCCAGGCAAGAGTACTGGAGTGGGTTGCTATTGCCGTCTCCAGCTCACCACACTACAGGCCAATAAATCAAAAGGCAAGGAATAGTGACTTTATTTGTAAAGCCAGCAGACCAAGATGATAGTGGACTAGAGTCCCACAAGACCGTCTTACCCGGTTATACTACATGGGGAGGGGCTGTGGTTGGTCGTTGCAAACTCTTGGTGTCGGAATCCTTTGTTCTTGCAGCTGTTCACATAAATCAGGTCACCATCTTCCTATAAACTTCCAACAGGACAAACATTGTTTTCTGTTCTGCAACATTTTATCTCTATATGAAGTGAGAAGTGTTACACCTTTAAAGGTCAGAGCTTTGAGAATGGGCTATTCTGTATATTTCAGTCCATAGGCAACACTCTTTTTTTTTTACTATTTATTTATTGTGACTAGTTGCGCTGGTGGATCTTTTGTTGTATGGAGCCCACGGAGCGGCTCAGCAGCTGTGGTGTGCAGGCTCCATAGTCTTGATTCGCAGGCTCTAGGGTGTGCAGGCTTATTTGCTCTGCAGCACATGGGATCTCCGTCCCCCTACCAAGGATCAAACCCACATTCCCTGCATTGCAAGGCAGACTCTTAACCACTGGCCACCGGGGAAGCCTCTAGGCACCAATCTTCAGTTCAGCTCATTTCAGTCGCTCAGTCGTGTCCGACTCTTTGCGACCCCATGAATCGCAGCACGCCAGGCCTCCCTGTCCATCACCAACTCCTGGAGTTCACTCAGACTCACGTCCATCAAGTCAGTGATGCCATCCAGCCATCTCATCCTCTGTCGTCTCCTTCTCCTCCTGCCCTCAATCCCTCCCAGCATCAGAGTCTTTTCCAATGAGTCAACTCTTCGCGTGAGGTGGCCAAAGTACTAGAGTTTCAGCTTTAGCATCATTCTTTCCAATGAACACCCAGGGCTGATCTTTAGAATGGACTGGTTAGATCTCCTTGCACTCCAAAGGACTCTCAAGAGTCTTCTCCAACACCACAGTTCAAAAGCATCAATTCTTCAGCACTCAGCTTTCTTCACAGTCCAACTCTCACATCCATACATGACCACTGGAAAAACCATATTTAACTTGTAGCAAAAGCAATTGAATACAGAGGTTAAGGTAAAAAAGAAACAAATCCAACATGGAATCAGTTATGAGCTTCCCTGTTATGGTCACACAACTAGTAAAGAAGAAGAAGGATTCTAAGTCCAAATTGTGTGACCCTCAAAGTCTAAGCTCCTGCACACGTGGCCCCTCTTTTATCCTTATATGGTGTGCTGAATAACCATCTATTTACACTCCGTTTTTGAAAGATATGTCCACAGCCAGTTAATAAAGTCAAACTGAGGATCGGCACTCAACTTAGGAAACAGATGACAGCTCAGCCTGCCAGCCCATCGGAACCCAGAGGCCCCCAGAATCTAAAACACGATTACATCAGGTAGAAGGAGGCCTCCCAGATTCATCCCCAGAGACACTCTATCTGGAGCCCCACGCACCTGGACTAACACCGCCTGGGGAGGCGCTTGTCTCCAGCGCCTCTGCAAACTGCCAACCCAATTTCCCGAGGCATCGCGAGGACGATTAGCCCGGGCCGTGCTGGAGTGAAATGCACCTGATAAAATAAAAATGCTTTGCACAGAAACACCCCAGACCAGATAATATGGATCTCAGCAAGTTGTCTGAAATCCAAGTGTGAGAAGAGCTCAAGTCATTTGGCTTCAACTTGCAAAATGAAACAAACCCCACGTCTGAGGACAAATCTCTCTCTGCACATTCCCAGTCCCACTTTCTTCTGGAGATTCGAAGATCACTTTTCAAACGCATTAGAAATTTTCAAAACTGAAAGAGAATACAGTTTCAAAGAGGCAGACTCTCTGTTCACTCTCAGAACAGAAGCTGAGGCAAGTGTATTAGGGAGTTGCCAGCAAGTTTCAATCCCTTAGCCCACTCGTCCCTGCCCCTCACCATGCACCATGGTGTGAGAATGTTAGCATCACACAGACCTGCCACTTTCTCACATGTAAGCCAGACAAGTTACTAAATGCGACCACTGTTTCTTCCCTCTTCCTTAAAATAGGAAGGCCAATACTTTCCTAGCAAGACAAGTGAAAGGATGCAATGTGATAACAGATATAAAGCTCTTGCACATAGTAGGTGCTCATGAAGTCCAGTTCTCTTCTTTTTCTAGCTACACCTCTTATATTTTTACACCTTCATAACTTTGCCCAGGTTGATGCTTTTGCCTAGAATGCCCTTGCTCATTTTCTGCCCAGAAAAAGCTCTCTGTTCCTCCATGGTGCTCCATAGAACTCAAATATTCAAGGAAGACCCCTAGGTTCTGCTTCACACCCTCAGTCATAGAAGTCATAGCTTTTCTTTCCATGCTGAATGGTCACCGGTCTGTACTTAGAGCAGGTAATGATCTAGGAAACATCAGTATCTCGGGACCAACAGGTTCATCTTCTCATCCTGAAGCATATGGAGCAGTGGCTGACGGGGAAGATGCTAACAGGACCAGCATCTGCGATTCCTGTGTCATTAATCCATCAAGCCACATACATGGATTGAAGACCTAACTATGGGCAAGCCCTGTGAAAGATGTACAGGTGAATCAGTGGAAAACTCAGCTCCAAAAGAAGTCATCACTGAATAGAGAAAAATGCATGAACGCAGAGACTGTAACATTCAGATAGAAAGCCAAGCAAGTCCCCAGAGTGACTCAGGTAAAATTCTGTGGAAACTGGGAAAAGACATGAAATAAATGTGGATATGGCATCCAGTTTGTGCCAGGCACTGTTGCAAAGTATGCTTATAAAATCGTCATCTCCCAATCAATCTGAGAGTAAAGAGTTATCACCCCTCTTTTAGCAATCTGAGACTGGAAACGGGTTCAGCAACACACCCCAAGTTATAAGGCCAGTGAGGAGAGGAACCGAGATGTGAGCCCATGCTGACTTCTTGCTGTCCACCTCTGTTCCCCAGTTTTCAACTTGTGTGTAGGCATGATAACCTACGTATCTAAAAGACACTGTTTCCTTTCTATTTGAAAGGACAGTAACCTTTCATCCGCAGCATTTACAAAGGGGATGTAACAGCCTGTTATTAACAGGCTGATACTCTGTATTAGGGTCTCAAGGTCAGTACTGGCTCATTTTGTCATAATAAATGAATGCTCAAGTCAATGGCCAAGACTCCCATTGCTGACTCTCAGTGCCTCTATTAAAACAGAGCTGATCACTTTCTCTAAGGCTCAGCACTACCCCCAGCCCATGTAACTTGGTTAATTGCCTTCCACTTCCAAAGAGCCGGGCATTCAGAGACCCCTTTTGCAATGGTTCTTCGGTATTTTATCTTTCTTGACAGCCAATCCAACCAGGGACCCCTCTCATAATTTATATTGATCCGCATGGTCCATAGCAAAGCCCATTTGCAGACCATCACTGGAGTTCTCGGTCAGTTTTAATGACAAGGAAAGCCATCATTTGGAGTTGACACAACTTCAAAGCACCCAGGTGAATCAGGGATATCATCCCACTCACCTCAAAGGTCCCCAAATCAGCCCAGTATCAGTGGCTTTAAATAACTCGGCCACAAAGGCAGTTGGAACCTGTCTCTTGCTCTGCAAGTCTGAGCCACTTGATCCATAGGACCATCCCCAGGGTGGCCTCATGGAGATGAAAAGCACGGATCACCAACTGGCGGACTGAGGGCTCATCTGACTCACAGAGGAGATATGTCTGAATCATATGTACTTTTAACTAGGACTCCTTGACAACATTCAAACTTTCATGAGATGTCACTCACAAATCAGATTTTAGACTTTCTGTGGAACCTGCATATCACAGACTAGACTTGCATGCCCACCTGATGATTTTCGGTTGAGATGTCTGGTGCCTTGCTCCTGGATGCAAAGGTCCCCTCACTTCTGGTTATATCTCACCCACATGCTTTACTGCTTATATAATTTGCCAGGTCCCTTTGGACTTTTGTGTGTGTGACCTTTGATTTAAATATAAGAGACTTGGTGTTCGAATCTTGATTCCCGTGACAACAGTGGCATGGATTTGGACGAGACTCTTAGGCTCTGAGGCTTTCCCCCCTCTTTCATAAAAATGAAGATGTGATTCTATTCCATTCTTTTGTCCTCTGGGTTAGACACGCTGCTAGGTGTACTAAGGATACAAAAATATAGAGGTAGTCCTTACCTTTAGATTTATTATTTAGGATAACAGGTAAAAATCTCACTATGTAGGCTTATTACTTGGGATAACATGTAAAAATGCATTGCAAAATCGTGCATCAGTGTGCAGCAATGCAGAAAAATGCGGAGTGTTAGGGGGTCCATAGGCACATCACTTATTCCAAAGATAAGGAAGACC
The DNA here is from genome assembly GCF_016772045.2 of Ovis aries. Taxonomy (NCBI): domain Eukaryota; kingdom Metazoa; phylum Chordata; class Mammalia; order Artiodactyla; family Bovidae; genus Ovis; species Ovis aries. The sequence goes on from NC_056074.1 coordinate 13,990,752, forward strand.
AGGAAGATGGGCCAAGGAGTGATATGGGCAAGGGATAGAGGAGGAGAGAGTGTGCCCAAGGCGTGCACAGGAACAGACCAACATCCACTCTTGACTTCAGTGAAGAAAACAGACGAGAGCTGAAAGGCCTTGAACTCCTTAATCTGAATACTTCAGTCTATGGTCATTGAAGAGCTACAGGAGATTTTGGAGGGGAGGTGGGAGGGCTATGGCCAAAGACATGTATTAGCAAGGCCACTCTGGAAGAAGTTAGGCACCTGGGCTCTTCCAGCCAGCATGAGACTCTTGGGTTTGGTCCAAGAAGCTTGGGGGAGAGGGGCAGCAAGCAAAAAGCCTACAAATCACTCTCCGATGGGAGACTACCAGAAATCTGATTTCCCTAGCTTCTGACGGATCTGATGGAAACCCCAGGCTGGAGGCCAGCTGGAAGGGCACCATGGGTGCGGACCGTGGGAAAAGATCGTCCAGAGTAGAGATGCACTTGGACTAGGATGAAGCCTCAGAGAGCCAGGCTGCTTCAAGGGAGGATTGTCTCACCTGTGCCAGGTGGTCCAAACCGCCGGCAAACTCTGAAATGACATCCGTCACTCAACCAGAGAGGGTCACGCATGGAATTTCTAGCCTCAGTCTTGGATTTTATTTTACTTTTCAGAGGTGTAGGTGATGCAGTTATGAGCAAGAAGGAAAAAAAAAAAAAACCAATGGGGCTTACATGGCAAACATGAAGGGGCAGATGCTTAACAAGTAAACAAATCAATGAGAAAAGCAAGTCAAGCCAGTGAAGCAAGACATGAAGAAAATAGGAGCGTACAACAGAGGATGGCTAAGGAAGACTTCTGACGGGGCACGGAAGGAGAGCCTTTTTAATGTAGAGTCATCTGAGTTAAACACTGAAACGTGGGGCAGAATTAGCTCTGGAAAGACTTGGGAAAAACACTGTGGATCTCACAGTCTGCCAGAACCTGTTCCAAAAGCAGCGAGGGAGGAAACTGAGCTCAGAACCCTGGAGCTGCAGTTTATCTTGCCATGACTTTCAGCAAGGTAAGATATAGAACACTGCCTTTGGGAAAGATTTCACAGTCCTGTGCTCAAGAACTAAACCAAAACAGATCTCTTCTGATTCCCCAAGCTATGAATGAAGCTTCGGTACTCTGTTTGAATTATGAAGGAATGCCAAGACAAAACATACTCAAGCAACGCTTGCTGTAAGCCCCTTCCCCATCTTCCACTCTCCATGTATTATCACATGTTCTATATTGAGGCCGTCCAAAGATGGAGTAGGTGGAGATCCTGGCAAAGCACAGGTCACATCTTAGTGTGAGGATAGTTCTGCCCATGTTGCTGATTGAGGTAAAACAGCTAAAAGCCCGGTTAGGAAATCAGTCCCTGGATATCAGATAAATAACTCATAAATAACTCACTTTCACCTCCCTTGCCTTGCTCATGGCAGCCATTATTAATAGATCACGACTCTCTTTCCTACTGAGACCAAATGAGACTGCAGAATCCTTCCCAATTCACAGTTCCAAGCAGCCACAATAAATTGACCAAATTTGGAACAAGAGATAAAATCTGTTTGTCAGCCCAGAACTTCAACCATTCATTGAAGCAAAATGAGATATGCTGATGCAGCTGAGTGGAAATGGAAAAGGTGTCTTACCAAGAAATGTATGCAGAGATATCTTTGTTCCCCGTGTCAGCGTGTGCACACGCACGCACAGACACCACTCTCATTACTGATTTATTAGCTTGAATAAAAACCTGGTCTCATGACAAAATGCCATGCAGAAAAGTTATCCTTCTGACACCTCTAGGGAGGGGTAGTCACTAAGCTTCATTAAGTCCTTATTCCATTTAGTCTAACCATCTCAGCTGCTGGTAAGGAGGACACAGTTAGCCAGTCAAAACACTACATACAGGGTATATTTATTAGGAATTCAGGATCTGGAGCCAGATACCCAGGTTTGTATTGGCTTTACCATTTAATCGTTTTCTGACTGTTATTCAACCTTATTGGGCCTCTGTTTTCTCATCTGTAAAATGGATATAAGAAGTATGCCTACTTCACAATGTATGTTGAAGGGATTAAATATGTTGATGCATATGAAGTGTTGAAATCCATGCTAAGTACATAGTGATGGCTTAATAAATCTGAGAGTCTGTAAACAGATTAAAACAAAGCAGAATTCAGAGGCTGCCAAGACTCAGAAACCAGGTAGGAAATTTGTGTTCAAGCAGTGGGCGGTTCTGGCACTTGCAAGGATAACCAAAAAGAGCAAGGCAGGACACAGACCCAGTAGGGCCAAGTTCCCCTGAGGTGTGGACTGGACATGGGATCCAGGACCAGACAGACCAGGTGATGAGCTGAGCTCAGCTCAGCATCTTGTCAGCTGAGAGAGCATGAGCAAGTGGCTTGCTCTCTAGGGGGCTTAGTCTCCCCATTTGGAATGTGGGTACAGATGCTAACGCCTGACTCACAGTTTTGAAGTGAGTATCAAACACAGGCATTGCTGCTGGCTCAGAGGCTGTGCTCAGGAAATGTGAGTTACAGCTCCAAAATGGAGGTGCTCAGGGCCAAGAATGAAAGGGCAAATGGTGAGGGAGAAGGTGAGGAGGAGGGCAGAAGTCCCCCTTGACAGGGTTTCCAGGTGGAGACAAGGAGCCAGGATCATGGAGACTAAAGTCATTTGCTGACTGAAGCTCCAACACAAGAGCGAAGTCAGAGCCAGGCCCAGAGTCAGGGTTATATGCTGCAAGTTGTGTGGCATCGAGTAGATGCCAAGGTCAGCGAGGGTCTTTGGGGAGGGAGAGGGCCCAGACGCGAAGGGTGCAGAGCCTGGAGGGAGGAAGCATGAGGCGCTGGACCAACAGGCCCTTACAGCTCACCTCTGCTCAGCCAAGGACCCGAATCTTTACAGCTGTGGCCTTCCACCTGTTCTGCTAGGATCTCAGGGAAAATCGGGGCGGTCGGGCCCTGCAGAGTCACTTCAGTTTTACTTGCTTGATAAGTTGGGATTCCATAGAGATTTTTTTAAAGGTAAACACATGCTTCTTGCTTCCAAAGAGTTTCAAGCTACTAGTTTGGAGTCTAGAAGTCTGGACTTTCAGAATCATAGTATCTTGGGAATTCAAAATCCATCTTAGGGACCACCTAGTCCATCTTCCCAGAGCGGGAGATCATTCCCCTGTGGCCTGTTAGGGCTCCTTCTTGGATCTGTTTGTTGACAGGATATCACTGCTTTATAATCAGTGTGGAGCTCCCCTAATTGTTGGAAAAATCACCCTGCCTTCTGGAGATGCAATCAAACTTCCTCTGGTTTTTATCCACTGCTTTTACTTTGCCATCAGGAAATTGGCTCCCATTGGCCCCCACAGTAGACTGGCCCACATATTTCCTAAAGATCATGTCTGCTCCCATCTCTCTTTCTAAAAGTATTTCTGTTGCTCCAGTTTGAGCTTCCTGAGTGTAGAAATCATGCTGTACCCATCTCTGTGTCCCCATTGCCTGGAAGAGGGAGGAGGTCTATATGTGTTTCATGACTAAGTGAACGGATGGATGAATGGATAAATACATAGATAAGTGCATGGATAAATGATGGAAGGATGCTCAAGTTCTTACGGGCATCAATTTAGCATCATCATTTCATTAACGAGTCATCACCTAAAACCCAAAAAAAAACATGTAAATTACCCCAAACTGCTTAGTAACAGCCAGAATTGACATCTAGGTTTCCTGATGCCCATATGATATGATCCCAGAACCTGAGAAAGGATCCTGGGAAACGTGATTCGCAAAGGTACCTGGAAAGTATGGTTTGCAAGAATCAGGGCCCCATAATTCAGAGCAGAGTGGGGTGGTGGGGAGCAATTCTGAAGTCACACAGGCAAACGACTGCACAGACACTAAAACCAGTCACGTTAGCATCACAGTTTCCTGGTCGATTTCACAATCAAAGGTTCTAGGGAGAGGAAGGCTCTAGGCTGGGGCCTGAGGAGGAGGCCAAGATGACCAAGTCTCCATAAGGAACGTGCGTTCACAGCTAGGCATCGTCTGTGGCAGATTGCGCTTTGTGCTGTTTCAGAAGCATGGGCAAAGTGCTAGGAGAAAGCAGAGGACGGAGGGGAGTGACTCGTTGCACCTGCAAATATATGAGATGTTCACACGGCAAAGGAGACTTTTGGGTTAAGCCATAAGTGGTTAAAAAAGGAAAAACTTGGTTGAGCAAAGGCAAAAAGTCCTGAATGGAAGAAGAGGGGTGTGGAGTGGCTGGAGTTGTCGGGAGCCAGTGGTGAAGTGGTAAAGGATGGGAGAGCTGGGCTGGGACCTCACAGAGGAGCCTCACAGCCCAGCTCAGCACTTGGTCCCTTTTCTATGCCTGGGGAGTTACTGCAGGGTTTGAAGCAGAGAAACAAAGTGGTGAGCTACATGCTTTAGGAAGCCTGGGAGCTTCTTCTACAATATACCAGCCATGCCGGGGCTGCACAGCGTTCCTTTTTCTGCCAGCAGCTGTGGCAGCCTTCAAGGTGGTTCCACCCTCCTGAACACCATGGTTTCCTTTGGAATTGAACTGAAGAGATGGACACAGAGGAACTGAGATAACACCGCACAAGCAGAGACCTGATCTATCCTGCCCCCCCCCCCCCACCAAGACTGGGAGTGGTGAATCTCATGATACCTGCTAGGAACTCTTAATACAAGATTCTCGCATCCTGCAAGACCAAGCTTCCACAACTTTATTATTCCATAGAAGTAATCATCTGGGTTTATCTCCCCCATTGGACATGCGCTTCTTTCAGCAGAGCCATGGTAAAATGGTGGCAGAACCACAGTTCTAATCTTACCAGTTCCCAGCTGTGTGATCCCTGGATGAATCCCTTGAAGGATTTCAACCTCAATCCCCTTTTCTTCCAAATAGGAATTACAATGCCTATCTCAGGGGGATTATTGTAAGGATTAAATGATGACTCCTAGATCAGTGCCCAAGCAAGGGATAGAAAATCCTTTCTCTTCTCCTCCAGGACGGCAAGAAATACTTACTGGACGTGTGTGTGTGTGTGTGTGTGTGTGTGTGTGTGTGTGTGTGTGCGCGCGCGCCTAGTACTGAAGGAGGCTTTAATAAATGATCTGTGAGTGAAAGAATACAGTTCTTTGGCATTGCGTGTGCCCCCTGTACACCAATGACTCAAAGCCCTCTGACTCACCTTTCTCTCCCCTTGCTTCTCAAGGGGCATCTTTTCTTTTGGGAACATGAGATGCAGTCTTGATAACTGATGTGTGACTCACCGTGCAGAATGAATAGAACACTGTTCTATTGCAGGCTGTTGCGAGTGATGCAGCTGCAAGCTGAGGTGGAAGTACAGGGTTTAGAAAGAAACCACAGCGGTGTGTTTTCATGGAACTCTCTGTTTTCTCACATTTAATTAATACCGAAGTCAAAGAGCTCTGGAACCATTTGTCATCACTGCGTAAAGTGGCCTGGGAACTTTTGCTGGAGCCGAGAAAGCCCGGGGAAACTGAATCATAGAAGGTCTGACTCCAGACTTAGAAGGAATGTCAGAGATTGTCATCATAACAGTGACTTGGAGAGTGCATGAGAGGTCACTGCTACTTATTCATATACACGCAATGTATATGATTTACCCCATCACAGTCCAAAAATAAATAAGTAAGGTTATATATACATATGTGCTGCTATTTATTATAGGCTTATATTATATGAGATACTGTGATAAGTCTTTTATAAGTAACATCTCATTTACTCCTCGTCAAAGTAAGTACTTCTTACTGCTTATCACATAAACAATTCTACTTGTGGACTTGCAATGCCCAAGTGAAGCCTTGGAGTCATGATGGCCCGGTGGTAAAGAGCTGGACTTGCTTCCCTGCTCCACCAGGTTCTAGCCCTTGACATTGAGCAGTTGCCTGAGCCTCTTAGAGCCTCCATTCTCTAGTGAACAAAATAGAGAAATAGTATCGCCCCCGCCTTATCAGATTAGGGAGACTCATTGAGATAATCCATGCTGTAAAAGTTTAAAGTAATACCTGGTACATGATACCAGTTAATACATGCACAATGATTATTAACCATTATTAGTAAGTTACTTATCCAAGACCACACAGCTAGTATCTAGTGGAACTCAAACCTCAGGCTTCCTGAGCTCAAAGCCACGCTCTCCCTGCTAAATCATTGCCTCTTCTTTTTCTCCCTATAGCCTCATGTGTCCTTACTCTGTCAAGTGAGAAACTTGATATGCAGTGGGTAGTGGGGGGTAGAGAGAGGGGAGTGAGTTAAGAACCTGCTCAGGACCACTGAGTTGGTATATGACAGGGCCCCCATAAGAACCTAGAAATGCTAGCTTTTTGTCACACCACCCTGCCTCCTCTGGCCTGAGGCAACTTCTCATTCTATGTCCAAAAAAAAAAAAAAAAAAACAAAAAACCCAAGGTTCAGAAAGGTTAAGCAGCTTGCTGGTGATGCACAGATTCCAACCCGTCTTGTTCTTTCCTGCGCGGTAGACTTTATTGCCTCTCAGAGAGACTAAGTTCACAAGGACAGCAGAAACAAGCAGACAGACAAAGGGGCAGGCACGGAGACAGAGACAGAATGGAAAAATAAAGAGAAAAAGAAAGTCAGAGTCTTAGGAGTTAAGGACACCTTTCCATCTTTCTTCTTTCTTCCAAGAGGTCCTTAAATGATTAAAAGTTGGAGATTTTTTAAAAGCACTGTGTAAAAAAGAATACAGTTCTTTGGCAAGTCTGAATAAATCAGGAGCAGCTCTGAAATTATTGAACACTGAGAGGAAAATCATGGCTCTGACAAGCTTCAAATTGTTCACTTAGATACTTACCCTCTCTACCCTGCCTCCAGCTCCTGATCTGAAAAAATAAAATAAAAAAGCTAATACTGTCATGAGGACTATCCAGGTCCCCTCACACAGTAGAATATGTGAGAATCAACTAATTAAACACCCCGAAAGTGGAGACAAGCATTTTGCAAGTACAAATTCCCATCATTTCTTGCAGTTACTGCAATCTCACCTGTACCTGTTGAATAGCAAACGTGTCCTAAACAGGAACAGCTAGGGCACGTCTAAGCTTTTGTGTGTCACCGATGCAGAGCCCACCGGAGGGGAGAGGAGAAGCGATGATCCGGGTAATGCAGGCCATTTGACTGCTGCATAGGAAAATGAAACCTGAGGGCTTGTATATATCTCATCTGAATTTGTCAGTGATCTTACACCCAGGAAAATGGTTTGGCTTTAGCTGGTGCTAATCAGATGCTAGGTGAAATTGCTCACTCTTTTTGTGCCTACAGATGTAATTTTCCACCCCTTTATCTGTGTGTATGCTTGTTCCTCAAGCTGACTTGCCCTTCCTCCTCAGCCTCAACTCCAGTCCCATTGCCTACTATCAGGACTCAGTTAAGAAAGCTGGAATCAGTCCTTTCCTTCTCTGAAGGTGCAGGACATCTTCAAGGTTTTTTTATGGCTCTGTAATTTTATTTTTCATGGGACTTCATAAAGACAAAAACACTGATTGACAGTCCACACTAACGAAGAAAAATATGAGGCTTGTGGTACATGCAGCTCAACATATATGAGCTTGGCATTGCAGAGGCCCTTCTAACTGACTCAGCCCTTCCACTGCACCTAGTCAGGAAACAAAGGCAGTGTTCTTTATAGCAGGTGGCTACTGGCTGGCCCAGGGCAAGTACCAAGCCCAAGAATGACTTCTTCATTGGCTGTCTAAAGAATCATTCATTAATTCAAAACCTGTTACTTAACACATTGTTGACCAGAGGAGTTTTGCAGGAACCAATACCTGTGGCCAGTGATTTGGTATGTAAGTGGATGTTGAAATGTCTCTGGCCAATAAGGTTTGGGTAACAAAGATGTATTAATATGTCTCTTGCCAATAAGCTGTTAAGCAGTGATTAAATGCCAGGCATTGTTCTGGGCACTGGAAAGAAAACAAGGTACCTACCCTCATGGAGTTTACAATTTGGGTTAGAAAATAATACAATTTACAATTATAATTTAAAAAATACATAAGTCAGGTTAGGTGATAAGCGCTTTGTACAAAGAGAAAACAAGGTAAGGGGATTTGAAGGACCATGAGAAAGGACAAGAGTATTATTGTATATAAATGGTTATAGAACATTTTATAAAGCAATATTTGAACAGAAACCTAAAGGGGAAGGAAGGAGTAGATGGTTAATTTTATATGTCAACTTGACTATGGCATGGGGTACCTAAACAGTTGGTCACATTTTATCCTGGCTGTTTTTCTGAGGGTGCTTTTGGATGAGTTTACCATTGAAATTAGTAGATTGAGTAAAGCAGATTGCCCCTCATGTGGGTGGGCCGCATCCAATCCACTGAAGGTCTAAATAGAACAAAAGGTTGATCCTGTCTCCAGTCATGAGAAAACCTCCTGCCTGGAAACCTTCAGACTGGGACATCTTTTTTTTTTTTTTTTCTCTCCTGCCTTCAGACTTGAACTGAAACCTCAGCTCTTCCTGGGTCCTGAGCCTGTAGGCCCCCTACACCATCAGCTCTCTTGCTGACTGAGGTTCTTAGGGCTCATCAGCCTCCATAAACATGGGAGCCAATTCCTTGTAACACATCTCTTTCTCTACCTGTAAACATCCTACTGGTTTTGTTTTCAGAATCCTGACTGTCATAGTGAGCCACGTGGATAATAGGCAAAGGAAAGGCTCAGGCAACGGGAACAGCAAGAGCCAAGATCTTGAGTGAGGAGTGTGAGTGGTGCGGCAGGCAGATAGTGAGAGCAGAGAAAGGGGAAGGGGAGAGCGAGGCCTGAGGTCAGAGAGAGGCCAGGTCCCGCCTGGAGAACCCTGAAGACTGCGGGTAGGCCTTGGGTTTCACGCTGCATAAGGCAGGGATTTGCTGGAGGATTTTGAGCAGAGAGGTGATATGACCTGATATATTTTTAAAGGATGACTTGGCTGAAATGAAAACAAGAGATCTGTTAAGAGGATATTACAGCAATCCAGGAAAGAGGAGATGGCGGCGGTTGTGGAGGTGGTGGGAGTGGTTCATTTCTAGACATATTTGAGGCTGAGTCTACAAGTGGCTTAGAAATGGAGTAGTGTCAGGGATGAATCTAAGTGCTTGAGCCTGTGTGTCTGTAGAATGGATTGGCGATTTCATGAGACAGGATGGGCTACAAGAAGCCTGGGCCTGGGATGGGACCAGGCGTTTGGTGAGATGCCATTGAGCATCCCAGTGCAGACGCCAAGTAGGCCATTGACCTGTGTGAGGCTGAGGGAGCGGGAGGAGGTCCAGGCTTCTGTGTGAATTTGGGTATCAGCAGGATCGTGAAGCTGGGTAAGTTCACCAAAGGCGAGTAGGAGAAAGAGAACAGAAGAGGCGCCCGGACTGAGCCCCGAGGCCCTTCAGCTCGTGGAACTGTGCTTTTTAAAGCGAGGGTTTCTCTTCATTAGTGGATTACGAGACTGATTTTGGAGGATAATGAGTAGTACTTTTTCTAATAGGATAAAAAAGAGTGGAAAATGTCAGAGTACTTTGAATATAATATTGTTTGATGAAATATTCTTCGGTTATATATTTCTAAAACAAATATATATGTTTATATGTGTGTCTGTTTGTTTATAAGCTGAGTATTTTTGTATGTAGTGGCGCTAGTGGTAAAGAACTTGTCTGCTAATGCAGAAGAGGTAAGAGACGTGGGTTTGATCCCTGGGTCAGGAAGATCTCCTGGAGGACGACAACCCACTCCAGTGTTCTTGCCTGGAGAATCCCACAGACAGAGGAGCCTGGTGGGCTGCAGTCCATAGGGTCACAAAGAGTTGGAGATGACTGAAGTGACCTAGCATGCACACACATATTTACCTCATAACATGCATACATACACACACATACACTTACTTAAGACTGTATGTAAAATATACTTTTACAACAAGGAAATTTCAAATATGAAAATCACTGTTTTCAAAGCCGATGAGCTATCTGAGCAGCTGAGTTCTGCCCAGGTGGAGAAGGGAACAAGGGCTTAACCACTGCTCTGGCCCGTCTGGTACAGACGAGGAGAGTGGAGAGGGCTGGCCAGTGGGCTTCAAGGGGAGACAGGGGCAGGTGGGCAGAGAACATGGGCATCTCTAAGAAAAAGAAATAGATGAAAAGCCAGAATGCCTTTCCCCTGAAGCCACCTTTATTTCTACCAACTTGTGGATCCATTTCAGGTCCACACACGGGTCTATTCACAAAGGTGTATTTTTGGTATCTTCCTTGCAGCAAACAAGCTGATCCCAGTAAGGAGAAAACCGCAGCAACTCTCTCTATTTCTTGACCTTTCTACTTCCATGTCAGTAAGATGATGCTAATACTATCTTCCAGAGGATGCTATGAGGAGAGAAAAGTAATGGGCAGTAAATGCTTCACAGAAGAGATGACAGCTGATGCACCTTTGTGCCCCACGCTGCTCCTTCCATGCTATCCTGTGCCCCGGCACCCAGCCCATTGAGAGCACAGTCCAGGCACTCAGGGAGGCCGGGGTCTCTTCTGCGTACAGAGGAGGAGCCCAGAAGCACCCCATGCAAGCACACACAATGAGGCTTCCTGTAACAAGGTAGGACATTAAAGGAAAAGTGAAAAGGGATTATAGAAATGACTGGACTGAAGCTCAACTGTCTTCCCTGTGTGGCTCAGCTCCCTGACTGTTGGAGCTGCCTGCTCGGCAGCTTGCAGGGAAGATGGGCACACAGTTGCCCTGCCAAGGGCCAGACCGGAGCAGAGAAAAAAGGAAACACAGACGGATGGATGAAGTGGCTCTGAATTAGGTCCTGGAGGAACAGGGCCAGGTCATCTTCCCCACTCATTTTCTTCTACATAATGGTGATGTGTTCTCAAGGTCAGGAGGAATACAAATGACCCGGACTGGAGGAAAGGAGTCCAGCAATGGGCTTCCATGCCTTCCTCTCGCCCAGACCTGCGGCTGAAGATGCCCCAGGACCATCTGGAACTCACACGTGGTCCTGCCGTGTTGGGTTGGCAGACTTTGGAGCCACGCCTTCTGATCTCCCACCTTGATTTTTATGTGACACTGCTTCAGGCGGTTGTAACCCCATCATTTTATGGAAGCACTTCTGTGAATGTGTATGTTTGCCAGGCATGGGATGGGGGGCATCCTGTGGGCTTTTGTCCTCTCTGCATGGTGGTCTGCACAGAGAGGGTACTCAGAACCTCCCAGAGCCCACTTCCCAAGCTCACCAACCATCTCAGGGCCAGATTCCTACCAAGAGTCCTCGGCCTGGTCATGGACCATGTACCAGCTGCCTCCAGCTGCCCAAGGCCAACACAACCAGCTCCCCAGCGTGAGGCCAGGGCTTGGACCCCTCCGTTTGTTGCTGTGAACCTGCAGCCACACCCAAGGGCAAGGGGTCTTCACCTGGCCTGGTGCCCAGTCGGGTATGTGACTTCCCACACTGTGGGAACTTGCCAAACTAGGCTCCAACTCAAAGCTCACATCTAGAATGAACTCTTAGACTTGCAATTATAAATTTCTTAGTGTCCAAGCTCTAAAACTCAGCCAAACGGGCTTCAGAAGGCGAGCTCTGATAGGACCCTAGTCATAGATCAAGACCGGCTGGCCGTCAGCTGTCCCAGGCTTCACACGCTGCTAGGTCTGGGTCCATCCTCTTTATTGCGGGTAAACGTTGTATATCTTAACCTGATCATGATGAAAGAAACTGCTGCTTACATGAATCAAATCATACCCCAAATATCAAAGAATTAGGCCCAACCTTGCTTTGATCATCCCAGTCACACTAATTTTTCCCTCCAGTAAGTTCTTAGCGGCTCACTTCTAAGTGCTGACTGACTGCCTCATGGTTACGGTGTATCCATTATGCATGCGGTAGCCATCCCCATTCCCCCATCCCCACCCCCCGGGACTCTCGTAGTATTTCACACCCACCTCTGTGATTCCATTGATGACACTATGTTTTATATATGTGCATGTCGTTTTCCAAAATAACCCAAACACCTAGAGGGCAGGGTCTGGGAGCTATTCTTAGCACCCTGCACATAGTAGGTGTGATAAATATTTGTTGGCTGAATGAATTTATCCGTTCAGCCCAGAAGCATTCAGTGAGCAGTTCCTACAGATGAAGCACCCTGTTAGGTGCTGGGGACACAATTCTTTCCCTCCTTTTAAATTTCTCACACTTCAAAAAGGGAGAGAAACATTTAATAAAGAACCAGTGTTGAGTGTGAGAAGTGTGTTCAGAACAATGAGTTAGCCCAATTAAAGGACAGATTCATTTTTTATGAAAGCATGGAGAAGCTTCTGGGAGGAAGGGGATACGTGAGTCGGGCTTTACAGGATAAACAGGATTTCAACAGGTATGCAATGGATAGGGCCAGGCTAAAGAGAGAAGCGTGACTGGATGAAATAATGATGTTAACAGTCAGTGCATGAATTACCCCGACTGCAGCATGCAGTATCTTTGGGCCAGCAACGTTTCTACAATGCTGTGAGCTTGGTGCCAAGCCATCACTACATTCTCAGGGAGTGCTGGCTGGTGATGCTGAAAATTGCTTGAACCTCCTGCACAGTCACCAAGCAAACATGCCTTGGGAGCTGTCAGTGGTGAAACAAGGCAGTTCTGGAAGATTGTGGACATGAGGACAATTGATATTCATCTTTTTTTTTCTTTTTAAATTTTTCTTCCTAAGGACGGTTGAATCTAATTTAACATGTTAAGCAATTTGTTCAAATGAGCCAGGCTGCCTTCTGGAGCTGAGGGGAACTCCGGGGGCTACATTACGGGAATGTAAGTGTAGAGCAATCCAGTTGATCAAAAATGAATTAGCCAGAAACTGCCATGAATTATGTGATCAGAAAAGATGTTTCATGGGAAGATGAGGTAATTAAGGGTTTAGTCATGGAAATGCAGCCAGGGACATGTAAGCTAGTGATTCGGTCCTATTGTTCAAACATATCCAAGCATTCAGAGGGGCCCACCTGCTGTGTGCAAGCCCCTCCCTGGAGGGGACTATTGAGACAAATGATGTGAAGCCTGTACCTTTAAAGGGCTTGTGATTGAATGAAACAAGTATGATCATCAAGAAAACAAGTGTTTTTTGAGTACCCACACCGTGGTAGCCGTTGTGGTGTGTCTAGACCCATCATCGTAACTCACCTGCCTTTCAACCTTGTGATGTATAATTAATCCCATTTTACAGATGGGGAAACTGACGGATGCAAAAAAGTGCCAAGTGAGCAGAGAGGCAGGAGGGATGGTGCGGAAGGGTTCTTGTGCTGTGCTTACTCACTCAGTTGTGTCCACCTCTTTGTGACCCCGGACTGTAGCCCACCAGACTCCTCAGTCCATTGGGATTCTCCAGGCAAGAATACTGGAGTAGGTTGCCATGCCCTCCTCCAGGAGATCTTCCTGACCCAGGATCGAGCCCAGGTCTCCTGCTTTGCAGGCAGATTCTTTACCGTCTGAGCTGCCAGAGAAGCCCAGTACTGGAGTGGGTGTCCTAACTGGAGGGGTTCATAGGGGAAGTCATACCTCATTCACTCAGCCATTCATTGAAAGGGCATTTAATGAGCAGTGAGCAAGTACTGTAGTCGATGCTGGGAATACACTCATGAACAGTGAAAGATGTGGCTGCTGCTATCATGGTCCCCCTAGTTGAGACAAGGCATGGATTTAATCAATGAATGTGTAACTGCAAATTAAGATCAGTGTTCTCAAGAAAAAATACATGATTTTCTGAAAGTGTGTGACAAAGGACCTGGGCAGTGAAGGGGTAGGGGGAGAGAGTGGGGGCAGTAAAGATTTCCTGATGAAGGGTTGCTTGAGCTGGAGAAGAGGAGAGACGGGCTTTATCGGGTGTGTGAGTAACAGCATTAAGAGCTGCGGCATGGACCAAACATGCCCTGTAGAAGAGAGCGCAGCACGGGCAAGGAACCGAAAGAGCGGCCGGAGCCCAGAAAGCCACGGTGAGGGTGGGATGGAGTGGGGGGCAGCTTCTCCCAGGCACTTTGCCATGGAGAGGGGTTGGGTCTTGTCCTAAGAGAAACAGGTAATAGTCAGAGTGACATGAACGTGAGGGAGCTGTGAAAAGACAGCCCTGGCTAGTTTTCATGGGTAGAATAGCCTGAAAGGGAGACAGAACGGATGCAGGATGACTGAGGATGGAGGCTACCGCCGTATCCAGGCAACCTGTGATGGCAGCAGGGCTCAGGGCAAGGGACACAGATGCAGATAAAGTGACTCTGGAGCTGCCGAGAGTGAAGTGGTCTGTTTGATGATGGATTGGAGGATAATGCAGCTGAGCAGGAAGAAACATCAGGGCAAGTCCGGACAAGTGCACTAGCAAGGATGAGGTTTCTAACTAGTGTCTGCTTCTCTGAGATGTGGGGTGCCATGTCCTAAGAAAAGGGGTGGAAAAATTAAGCAAGGACACTGTATTTCAGAATTCTAAAGTGGAAAGACTTCATGGAGGGCCCACTTCATGATGCCGATATTGCCCCCAGGGAAAGACTGCTAAACCTCCACTTCGGATGTGCCCTAGGTAGGAATATTTACATATACATCCTTATGCCTACTTGTACTGCTAACAAACTTCCTGAGAGTCGCTGCTTATTGGGATGAAGCTCTGGAATTCCAGGTTCTTAAAATGCCCCCAAGCACCTGCCGAGTCCTCTTCTCTGGGCATAGCTGACCACAGTCAAAAAGGCACTTGTGAAAGCAAAGGAGGGGGCTGCTTGCTGGAGAACAGAAAGATTTGCAGTCTACCCAGCACAGCCTTGGGCCTCCCTGCTGGCTCAGACAATAGAGAATCTCCCTGCAGTTCAGGAGACCTGGGTTCAATCTCTGGATTGGAAAGATTTCCTGGAGAAGGGAATGAATGCCTACCCACTCCAGTATTCTTGCCTGGGAAATCCCGTGGACAGAGGAGGCTGGTGGGGGTCACAAAGAGTCAGACACGACTGAATGACTAACACTCTCATTTTCACAGCACAGCCTCACTGCCCTGCAAGCAGAGGCAGAGTGCCCAGTAGCAGCAATGGATACGCACTCGAGTCTAAACACAGAGCGAAGGGATGTGAAGAGACCACCTTCTCTGAGCAGTTCCTAACCTAGGAAGTTTTATGTCGATCACAGCCTTCAGCACGCCTTCATTGAACACTGCAGCTGTCTGAAGTCAGAAGACCTGGGTCCCCAGTCACTAGCTCACTGTGGGTCCTTAAATCAGTCTCTTGGCCTCATGCTCCCCATCTGACAATGAGGTGGGATGAGTCCCTCCTTCCAGAGTGAGGGTTTCCCATCCACTTTGTGCGATGGGAGGTGCATTTTGTCCCCTGCGGCAGAAACATCTGTATTTGCGGGTTACCCATGCATGTGTTTTTCATCCCTCTGCCTGCTGTACCACCAAAGCACCTCCTTGGTGGAGGATGAAAAAGGAGACAGATAGAGGGGGAGGAGATGCTGAAGCAAAGACCGGCTTGGGAAAAGTCAAGCAAGTCTTTAGGATTGACCCCTGCAAAGGCCCCAGTGTAGTACTGAAGTCAATGGAATGGGCAAGGGAGCCAATTCCGTAATGAGGAATGGCTGGGGGACGAGGGAAGCATGACAGGCACCAGTTGTTTGTTTCTGATTGTGATCGTCCTCTAGGCTCTGTATCAACATTCTGTGAAGCGCAGAGAAATAATAAGATGCAGGGCAGAAAGGGTTCCTCGTAATACTGCTCCCAAAGGTAATTTCTCTTCTTCCAGCCTCCTTTTAAAATAGATTACTTATGTGGTTGACATCATACTGTATACACCCTTTGCATTCTATTTTTGTTGAGTCACATAATGTCTGGAGCTGGCTCTCACTTACTCACAAGAGCCAAAGTACATCTCTTTCCAACTCTGAATTCAGTGACATCACGTTGGTAGCATGAAATCAGCCACGGTGGGAATATTTACACCATGGAAGTTGGCAGACACTACAAAGCAGAGCTGTTTTGTGTTCATTTTTTCAGATGGCCTGTGGTTAAAGCTTTACTAGCACACCACCAGTTATATCATAAGCATTTCTTGGGTCTTAAAAATTGTCTTTGTAATTAAAATTTTGATGGCTACCTAGTAATGTACTAAAAGCCGTAATTTCCAGGCATTAGATCCAATTTTTCACTATTATAAATAATGCTAATACACTGACATGAAAATCTTAATGCATAAACATTTTATATTTTTTACTATTTCCTTAGTGTAGATCCCTAGGTAGGGAAATATTGAGTCAAAAAATAGGAACAGCTTTCAGGCTCTTGACATGTGTTGGCAAATTGCTTTTCCTGAAAAGTTAGATCAATTGTATCCCCCCCCCCAAAAAAAAACTGTGAAATGACCACTTAACTCACTAGCATTAAACATGGTACCAATACAGAAAAAGGCAATTCAATGGGACAAAACACCCAGCCAGAACAAATATTAACATAGAACGACTACATAAAAATGAAAAGTTTCCATTAGTGCCAAAAGTAAAATCAAGAGACCAATAAAGAACTCATCTAAATTGTGGTAAATTTGACATATGATATGTTATTATATTTAATACAGAAGGAGTTTATACAAACCAACTTTTTTTTTTTTAAGTAGAGGTCATAATAAATAAAAGAGCTAAGAACTGACACACACTACTAGTCTAATTCATCTCCACATCCCAGTTTGAGGACTTTCCAGTTTATGCCAGAGAACAAGAGCAAAGTAAACTATGGGGTGCTGGGACTCCCTGGTCAAGTCTCAGAAATGTCCAGGTAAGGTGGCTCAGTGGTAAAGAATCTGCCTACCAGTGCAGGAGACTCAGGTTTGATCCCTGGGTCAGGAAGATCCCCTGGAGAAGGAGAGGACAACCCACTCCAGTATTCTTGCCGGGAGAATCCCAGGGACAAAGGAGCCTGGTGGGCAACAGTCCGCTGGGTCGCGGAGAATCAGACACAACTTAGCTTTCAGAGGAGATGTGAGCAGAGCCACATGAATGGGGCTGGAGTTTACTAGCATTTGTTACAGTGAATAAAACCAAATTCCTCCTTCTACTGAAAAAAGCCATGTGGAAAACAACACAAGGATCGTGATATAAATAGACCATGTAGTTTACTCTTTTTTTCCTTGAAAAAGAGAGGAAAAAGAGAAGTTGAGAGGATACGGCAGCAATCCGAGAACAGTTCCACGGAACAGATGGGCCATCTTTGGTGAAACGGAAGCTCTGTTGATGCTGCCCACCTCTGAGTTTCCTAGAGTGGAGTTCACTGTTCCTTGAAGATTTTGGCTGTTTCTACGAAAGCTCTGGCTCAGAAGTTTTGGGGAACTGAAGGAAAGCAGAGAGCGATGGGAAGCACCCAAGACAATCATTTTTTTCTGGATTCCAAACTGCTGCCAAGAGTCTGGTATGTATATAAGAAAATTAGTCTTCCGGCAAGTGGAAATGAGAGCCGGAGAGAAACATACTGTGGTTTGCAGTACTTTTCATTATATAAATTGTGTATTACCATGTATAAAAACTTGTACTTGTTTACCAAGCATGTGTGGAGTACCCTTCAGTATCTATCTAGCTGTATGGGGAACAATGATGCTTGTCCTCAAGGACCCCTGAATCTTTCCATGACCACTGTCTGAAAATAGAACCAGAAGTAAAATAGAAGGCTAGTTTCTACAGCAGCCATGAAATTAAGAGATGCTTGCTCCTTGGAAAGAAAGCTATGACAAACCTATATAGCATATTAAAAAGCAGAGATGTTACTTTGCTGACAAAGGTCCATATAGTCAAAGCTACAGTTTTTCCAGTAGTCATGTAAAGACATGAGAGTTGGACCATAAAGAAGGCTGAGCACCGAATTGATGCTTTTGAATTGTGGTGCTGGAAAAGACTCTTGAGAGTCCCTTGCACAGCAAGGAGATCAAGCCAGTCAATCCTAAAGGAAATCAACCCGAATATCCATTGAAAGGACTCATGCTGAAGCTGAAGCTCCAATACTTTGGCCACCTGATGCAAAGAGCCAACTCATTGCAAAAGACCCTGATGCTGGGAAAAGATAGAAGGCAGGAGGAGAAGGGAATGGCAGAGGATGAGATGGTTAGAAATGACCAACTAACCATCTCATGACCAACTCAATGGACATGAATTTAAGCAAATTCATGACTTTGAGCATGACCAACTCAAAAGGAAATCAGTCCTGGGTGTTCATTGGAAGGACTGGTCTTGAAGCTGAAACTCCAATATTTTGGCCATCTGATCCAAAGAGCTGACTCATTTGAAAAGACCCTGATGTTGGGAAAGATTGAAGGTAGGAGGAGAAGGGGATGACAGATGATGAGATGGTTAGATGGCATCACCAACTCAATGGACATGAGTTTGCATAAACTCCAGGAGTTGGTGATGGACAGGGAGGCCTGGTGTACTGCGGTTCATGGGGTTGCAGAGTCAGACATGACTGAGCAACTGAACTGAACTGAACTCAATGGACATGAATTTGAGTAAACTCCGGGAGGTAGTGGAGGACAGAGGAGCCTGGCATGCTGCAGTCCATGGAGTTGCAAAGAGTTGGACACAACTGAGCAACTAAACAACTTCTACAGAGCAGGCACACTACTGTTGGAGTTCAGAGTCAGGGATGAGAGCAACAGAGCATGTTGTGACAATTTCAGAATGTTCCATGATAAAAGTGGAGATGAGCTGGGCTTTGTACTAAGACCAGAGGAGGCCATCTGTCACTATTAGGGACATCAAATAAAGAACCATCTTTATTTCCAGACCAAAATCAGCACATATCTGTTTTCCCAAATAAATTAAATAGTATCCTAAGCTTCATAAACTGTTTGGCAGAAATAAAAGATTCCTAGTCAACGCAAGGACTGACCCAGCATAATCTCTCTTCTAGAATATTGAAAACAGGAAAAAACATGTTATTGTTTTACTCTAGCAAAATTATTTCCCCTATTTATTTTTCACTGTGGCAATATATACTTCAGATGAAATTTGCCATTTTAGCTCTTTTTAATGTACAGTTCAGCGGCATTACGTGCCTCACATTGTTGTACAACCATCATCACTGTCTCCAGAACATTTCCATTTTTCCAAACTGAAACTTTGTAACCACTAAATAATAACTCCCATTCTCCTGGTAACTACCATCCTACTTCCTATCCCTTTGAATCTGACTATTTATCTTATTTTTTTTTCATGATGACTATTAGTTAAGGTCCCAACAAGAAACAGATGACACAGTCATACTGGATAATTGATGAACTTAAGAATGGGAGTGTTTGCAAAGATTTGGATGGGATTTAAGGAAACTACAAGGGAAGATATAAACCATATGACTAGTAACATCAGGGAGTTGTCACCACCCCAGACCCAGAGGGACAGTTACCAGAACCAAAAACTGTGGCTGCATAAAATGCTGTGGTCTTTCCTGGAGGGCTCCGCATGACCTAACAACGTGGGAGCCAAGGGGCTAGATGCCCTGACCTCCACTCTCCTCCCATCCTTGACCTCCTGCCTGGGCCTCCCATTGGCTAAACCCAATCAGACCCCAGAATCAGGAAGCCCGTGGATGAAGACTTGGGAGCGGGGCAGCTCTAAGGGTCCAGGCAGGGTAGAAGGGAGTGGAAACTGGATCTGGGGGTCAAATGAAATACATTAGCATAGTGACCTCTTTTGAAGTGCACTGGGCATGTGATGAATGCGACGGAGCCAGAGGCTGAATATGCAGTAAATTAAGAGGAAGATGATGTGGGAAGAAGGAAGAAGCAAAAGCAATATTTTAGAATTGGTCAGAGAATAGGAATAAACATCTCATCTGTCACAACGAAGTAAACAAATAAATGGGTCTAGTATTTCAGCCATGAGTACGACACCCACAGAGCAAGTGTGACAGTATCACAGCAGTCAGAGGTGAGAGATTCCTAATCTTGTCCACTTGGATCTTTTCATGTATGAAAATTCTGAGATGCAGAAGAGGTGGGTCTCTACACCCTGTGCTTCTTCCAAAGCTCCCACTTCCTTGAAGGTGTTTGTTAATAAATCACTGGTTCTCCTTAAGCTCCTATTAGCCCTTAGTCAGCCTAAGTGTGACTTTGAACTCATCTGTCACTTTGATCAGCATCATTCCCCAAATCTAAAGGGTGGCTTAACTTTCCTGACCTTCAGTCTTCACATGTGTGGCAGGGTATTTGTCAACTCTGAAGCTCTAGATGAATATAGATGATGTTGGACTTATCACTCAGTGCTAAGCAAACATGGGGAATCCCTGGCAGGCATGCAAACCAGGTAGTATGCTCAGTGGCTCCAGTCTGATTCCTTGCAACCCCATGGACTGTAGCCCACAGGTTCCTCTGTCCATGGGATTTCCCAGCAAGAATACTGGAGTGGGTGGCCATTCCTTCTCCAGGGAATCTTCCTGACCCAGGGATCGAACTAGCATCTCCTGTGTCTCCTGCATCGCAGGTGGATTCTTTAACCACTGAGCCATATGAGAAGCCCGAGGCCGTATAATAAGTTCGAGTAGCTTTGGAAGGGCAAGGGAGAAGGCAGAAAAGATCATTCTGTCAAGTCTAAAAGAAGCCATCAGTTTCCTTGTTCTAGGCACTGAATTGTGTTATAGAATACAAAAAAGTATTAGGGTAGCCCCTCCACTGGGCAGGAGCTTCTAGTTGGAGAAATGACCACACAGATGGGCCGGAAACTCACATAGCAACAAGTAGGGAAGCTGGGGTTCCTGTGAATGTCAGAGCCCGGGGGACCTTAGGAGAGAAGCCTCTGAACGGTCGGTGGTCATGTCAAGGCGGTCGGTGGTCATGAAAGGCTTCATGGAGGGAGTGGGAAATTGAACCGGATCCTGAAGGGAGGACGGGATTTGGAGAAGACGAAAGAAGGCATTCCGGGTTGTCAGTGCGCATTGAAACCAAACGTACATTTCTGCCTTTGTTCGCGGAGTCAAAGTGTGCTGTCCCTGTTGATGCACTGGGTTCTCCATGCTCCTGTTCAGGAGCAGGTAGTTAGTGGATTTCCCTTCCCCGCAGAAAGCGTGAGGCCGAAATGGAAAAGCTACTGAATCACTCCAGCTGCCTGGCTTCACGCAGAGGCTGGCCCCAGCGCTCAGGCAGCGCATCTTGTCCCAGCCCCCAAGCCACCCCCAACCCTCTTGGGCAATCCCAGAAAGCTCCACAGAGCATCCAGACATCTTCCCTTCTTGGGCCGTCAGTTTCATCACTGGTAAAATAACACAGTGCGGCTACATGATCTCCAGGTTTCCTTCCATCTCCGTAAGTGTGATTTTTGTTTCTAAAGATCAGTTTGGGGGTATTTTTTGTTATCTGTTTTATACATGGTAGTGTGTATATGTTAATCCCAAACTCTTAATTTATCCCTCCCGCATTTGCCTTTTGGTAACCATAAATTGGTTTTCTATGTCTGCAGGTCTGTTTCTGGTAACGTCATTTCTATCTTGTTCCTTTTTTTTCCTTTTTTTCTACATAGAATTGTTTTCATATGATCTTTTTCTCTGACTTAGCTCACTTAGCATGAAAATCTCTAGGTCCACTCATGTTACGGCAAATGGCGTTATTTCTTTCCTTTTACGGCTGAGTAAACATCCATTGTATATAGGGACCACATCTTCATCCATTCTTCTGTCGATGGGCATTAAGTTGCTTCCGTGCCTTAGCTGTTGAAAATAAGGTTACTATGAAACATCAGGGTGCATATATCTTTTTGAATTAGAGCTTCCTCCAGATATATACCCAGGGGTGAGATTCCTGGAACATATGTTAGTCCTCTTTTTAGCTTTTTAAGGAACCTCCACAGTGTTCTTCTGAAGACTAATTTGCTGACTCCTGTTGGTTGCCTTCCCATCATAACTACTTCCTCTTTGATTTTCTTCTTTGAATGACTAGTCAAGCCATGTTTCAGCAGTTCCCTGCTTCTTATAGAGACATACTGTGCTCTCTCTTTGGCTTCTACACAATCCATTTCAAATGCCTAACATGTACCCACTCTTCCCTAACCTGGCCAGAACTGAGATACTCTTCCCTCTGTCTCCATGTCGCCTTCTATATTTTGCTACTCACTGTCACTGTCCCTTTACACATTTCTCTCCCTCACAGGACTGTGAGCACCTTAAGATCATGGGTCTTACCCCCATCATACCTGTACCCTGTGCGATTAGTCTAGGGCTTAGTTTAGGCTCTGTGTAAAGCAAAAATGCGTAAATGGGGCTTTTGTGGCTCATGGAAGAGGCATCCTGACAGGGTCTGTGGCCTGTCATCGGGTGCTTCCCTTCTACACGTGACTGACCCATTCTTCCCTCTACACTCGCCCTGCCCACATGTCTGCTGCCCACTCCTCGTTTTGCTCCCACCTGACTTCAGCTTGCGTATTGCCCATCAGTACCCCTCCAGTCTCGCTCTGCATCTGACCTTTCAGCTTCAGCTCTACCACCAATAGTCTCATTCCCTGGGGATTCCTTAGTTCTCATTCATAAGACAGTAAGTGGCATTGGCCCACCTGATCTTTTAGCACCAGATCACATCAAGGGTAGATTGATGACTGTTCATTATTTCAATCAGTGCTGTCCAGAGGGCAGTGTTGTGTGTTAGACTCAAGGATATAGAGAGCTATGACCTTCAGCTTAAGATCTAAGCAGAGCAAGCTTAAGTCTAGAAAAATCCATGTTGGCCCATCAGGGCTGTCTTGATCTGAGTTCAAGACAACTTCCTACAAAATACCAGATCACAATCCAGCCCGCAAGTCCCAGCTGAGGATAAGAATATTGTAAGTGAGTGTGAAGAGGAGAAATCCCCAGATAGGGCTGCCAGACACATCAATGGGTACATGGAGGCACCAGGCATGAAAATTGATTTCCCTAAAAGACCTCACTGATCAGAAGCCATTGGCTAGCACCATGAATGTCACCCAGATGCCAGCCATGTGGGCTACGTCCCTGGGACAAGCCGGTGCCACTCTGTCTTAAAGGGAATCAGATGTTCTAATCTCTGCTTTCCTAAAATGGCTCCCAGAGATGGATAGTGACAGCACCTTCAAGCCCTGGTGAGGCTCTAGCCAAATGTGGACAGGACACAGAGGTATGGATAGCAGAACAAGGACACGCCCAGTACGTCGCTTCTGCTCCAAGCCCAGGGAGCAGATTCAAAGATTGATTTAGAGAAGGTCCTTTGTAATAAATTGTTTGTTTCTTCACTCGCAGCAGGGGGGTCAGCTGTCGCCAGCTCTCTCAGCGTGGAGGGCACAACTGTGGGTTTAGCTCACAAGGAGAGCAGCTGGGTACCCTCTCAGCATCTTGAGAAGGGCTGCCAATTTGGGTCTGGGCTGCCATTCGATCTGTTCTTTTTTTCCTCCCCCAGTGCTCTCATTATGCAATGTATGGGATCTCATGGTGTCTGGGAGAGAGAGTGCTGGACCAGGAGGCCAGACTGGGTCTCCCAGTGGGTTCCTGGTTGTTCTATACAAATATTTGAGCTCCATTCTCCATCATGTCTTCTGTTAACCCCAGAGGACCCCATGCCCTACCCCAGAGCTCACAGTCCAGACAGGGAGAGACCAGAGAACAATCGTCATCCAGTGTTGCAGGTATGATGATAAGTAGGTAGAGCAGGGGGAGCTACACCTGGAAGGCTTCCGGGAGGAGGGGATGCCTCAAGAGAGGATTGAAAGGTAAATGAAAGGAGGACCTGCAAGATAGAGAGAGCGAAATGGACAAAGGGCCAGCCACACATAAAAAATCATTCCTCTGACATTTATTCAATCAGTCAGTATATAGTAGTGTATATAAAATATGTATATGGAAGCAGTGTGCTCTTCTGCTTTGCTAGAGGGGGAACAATAATATGAAGAACAGCAGGAGAAAATTCTGGAACGATAGGCAGAGAGAGGTAGGTCATGCAAGTCTGTGAATGTCATCCTTCACTAAGAGTGTGCACAGATTGGGGATTGTCAGTTGGATCCTCAGGCGAGTAAGATGCATGGACTATCCAAGGTTCGGCTTCCTCCGCTATGTGATCAGAGATGAGTCAAGGTCCTACATTTGTTTTGCAGGGTGGCTGATGGTCTCGTTTACTCCTCATCAGTAAGTACTCACTGAGTGTCTCGTGTGTGCCAGAAACTGCAGGGAGACTGCAGGTGCAAAGATGAGTAAGAAGGCATTATTACTGTTTTTTAGTGCCTACTGTCTAGGGTGGAGGTGCCCACAGGAAGAGCTAATTCGCCAGTCAGTGAAGTTAGGGCAGAGGAGGGGCAGATGAGGAGAAAGAGTAAGGGCCTTAGCCTTGTGCTGGATCTTGGGGGATATTATGCTGCTGAGTCTTCCCAGAAGCCCTCTATGGTGAAATGGAAGGCACAGCGCTTGGGATCTTTCATCTCAGTGAATTGCAAATTTCACAGGAGATGGAGGCATGGGCCCAGCACTCTGGGTCAGGCTTACCTGCTTAACCAGTCAAGACTGGAAAAGTGAACCCTTAAAAATGTCCTACCCAATTCTTTCTTTTTATTCCAAGCATTTGCCTTTTCACTCTTTAAAAGGGAATATTCATTCGCTCTCTTGGCTCTGATGAGACCTTGATTTACAGGACTCATGAAGAACTACTTGAATATGCTTTTGAGGCTGGGTATTTGGGGGTGAAGGTAGTCTCATGCTGAGATACCTGTTGGCAGAATAATTCATGCACAGCACAGAAATGAATTTTTTTTTAAAAATTAGGAATTTGTTTCATGGAATATTCATCACATTCAAGGTTTTGCTTGCATTATTTCCTTGTTTCATTGCAGACCAATTGTGAAACAGAATTGGGTTTTTGGACTCGAACATGAAACACCATTTTAAGCAAAATTCCTTAATTAGCACCATCGTTAATGATAATGGCAAATGCAGTGGCCTTTTTCATTCATGAATTTGATCATTCATGCAATCACTTGACAAATGTTTACTGAGCACCTCGCATACATTAGGCAATACTCTCATTTGAGGCATATGGTAATGAGCAAGACAGACACGGTCCCTGCTTCAAAAGGATCTTAGCATTGACAGAGAGAAGACAGTAAATGAATGAGCAAACAATAAAGCCATCTAGGTATATGATTGTGATTGACACATTTATTGTATGCAAATAATAGTATGGTTGATATGTTGTAGAAGTACAATATACTTTGAGAGTATAAGGTAGGGAGACATAACCGAATCAGAATGTGTAAGAGAATCCCCCTTCAGGAGGCTGCCTTTAAGCTGAGCTCTGAAAGATGAAGAGGTATGAGTGAGGTGAGG
This sequence comes from Ovis aries, assembly GCF_016772045.2. Taxonomy (NCBI): domain Eukaryota; kingdom Metazoa; phylum Chordata; class Mammalia; order Artiodactyla; family Bovidae; genus Ovis; species Ovis aries. The sequence goes on from NC_056074.1 coordinate 14,016,069, forward strand.
AAGGGGAAAACGCAGAGAACAGTGTATTAGAAAGTCCCATGGCAGAAAGAGACTTCCAAAGAGACTTCCGTGTTGAGAAACAGCCAACACGGTTATTGAATAATCAAGAAACTGGAAAAAAAAAAAAAAAGAGCACTGTGATTGGTGCCAAGTGAGCAAGGTGGCTGAGGGAATGAGGCAAGGTAGAGCAGGATCAAGGAAAACAGGATATTATAGGCAGACCCACAGAGTCCCTTGTCCCTGTGGCCAACTAGCCAGCAACCAGATCTAATGTCTCATGCTTAATTTCTACCTAGCCTTCAAGGCACAGCTTCAATACCACATCCATCTATTTTGGGAAATGGTACATTACAGTTTCCTCCTCAGAGGGTCACAAGGGAGATTAGGATATTTAGCACTCTGAGGAATCCTGTAACTGAGTCATACATTTGTCCCAGAATTTCCTAAACATATTAGACTACGGGAACATATGAGACACTGGTGTTCCCAGGAGTGCAGTTGGGGAATTGCTCACTTAGTGAAGTGAGTTGTCCAAACCTGGATTGAATTCTGATTGTGATGTTTAACAGCTGGGTACCTGTTCACAAACTGGTGCGCTGCTCTAAGTCACAGAGTCCTCATCTATGAGGTAGCAATGACAATAGCTGTTTTAAAGGTTTTCTATAAAGATACAACAAATAGCACACATAAAGTCTCTATTTCAATGACTGACACATAATAAGTGATCAAAAACATTAACTGACTTCCATTCTTCTATGTAGAGTAAAACAGATTAGGTCAAATTTTAGGGAATATTTCCTCCATGCTGCTGCTGCTGCTGCTAAGTTGCTTCAGTCGTGTCTGACTCTGAGTGACCCCATAGACGGCAGCCCACCAGGCTCCCCAGTCCCTGGGATTCTCCAGGCAAGAACACTGGAGTGGGTTGCCATTTCCTTCTCCAGTGCATGAAAGTGAAAAGTGAAAGTGAAGTCGCTCAGTTGTGTCCAACTCTTCGCGACCCCATGGACTGCAGCCCACCAGGCTCCTGTGCCCATGGGATTTTTCAGGCAAGAGTACTGGAGTGGGGTGACATCACCTCCTCTGTCTTTTCTCCATCAATCAAACAAGACAATTGCTAAGAACTAAAGAATGGGTATCTCTAGCTGAAAGGATCCATCAAGTTCTGAGTGCAAGGCATGCAAAAAAACCTATATCAAATCACATTATCATGAAATTTCTGAACGCTAACAATAAAAAGAATACTCCAAAGCTTTCAGACCGAATAAAAGGTCACATACAAAGAGCTTGAAATCAAACTGGTCTCAGACTTCTCAATACTAAGACCAGAAATTGGATGACAATGGAGAATTGCTTTCAAAATCCTGAAAGAAAATTATTAATTTAAAATTAGAAATTTATACCCAGCTAAACAATAACATGTTTTTTGTTGCTTAATCACTCAGTTCAGTTCAGTTCAGTTCATTTCAGTTCAGTCGCTCAGTCATGTCCGACTCTTTGTGACCCCAAATCACAGCACGCCAGGCCTCCCTGCCCAACACCAATGACCGGAGTTCACTCAGACTCACGTCCATCGAGTCAGTGATGCCATCCAGCCATCTCATCCTCTGTCGTCTCCTTCTCCTCCTGCCCCCAATCCCTCCCAGCATCAGAGTCTTTTCCAATGAGTCAACTCTTCACATGAGGTGGCCAAAGTACTGGAGTTTCAGCTTTAGCATCATTCCTTCCAAAGAAATCCCAGGGCTGACCTCCTTCAGAATGGACTGGTTGGATCTCCTTGCAGTCCAAGGGACTCTCAAGAGTCTTCTTCAACACCACAGTTCAAAAGCATCAATTCTTCGGCACTCAGCCTTCTTCACAATCCAACTCTCACATCCATACATCACTACTGGAAAAACCATAGCCTTGACTAGATGGACCTTACTTGGCAAAGTAATATCTCTGCTTTTGAATATGCTATCTAGGTTGGTCATAACTTTTCTTCCAAGGAGTAAGCGTCTTTTAATTTCATGGCTGCAATCACCATCTGCAGTGATTTTGGAGCCCCCCAAAATAAAGTCTGACACTGTTTCTACTGTTTCCCAATGTATTTCCCATGAAGTGATGGGACTGGATGCCATGAACTTCATTTTCTGAATGTTGAGCTTTAAGCCAACTTTTTCACTCTCCTCTTTCACTTTCATCAAGAGGCTCGTAGTTCCTCTTCACTTCCTGCCATTGTATCCAACTCTTTGTGACCCCATGAAATGTAGCACTTTAGGCTTCCCAGAGCTTGCTCAAATTCTTGTCCACTGAGTTGATGATACCATCCAACCATCTCATCCTGTCGCCTCCTTCTCCTCCTGCCCTCAATCTTTTCCAGCATCAAGGTCTTTTCCAATGAGTCAGCTCTTCGCATCAGGTGGCCAAAGTATCACATAAGCTTAACTGAGTAATAAGACAATCAAAGACGCAAGAAGCTTTATAGCTCATATACTCTTTCTTAGGAGAGTAAATTGAAAGTGAATCACAACATAGGAAGTTGTGGGCTGCAGGAAATGAGGCATCAACACAAAAGAGACACAAAAGGACTTCCCAGGATGATAATCAGAAGACGACCCCGTGCATCAGCTGTGCATCCATCCTGGAAAGCAACCAGTTCACACGGGAACAGAAGGACAGATGGCTGCAGAGGGATAATCTCTAGGGGAAAGAAAAAACCAAAAGCTAGAATTGATAAGTTTGAGTTGATAGAAAAACTCGTGATAAATACCCAGATATGGAAACATATAGGGGAAACTGGAGTAGAGGAAAGTATGGAAATAAAAAAGAAAAGCAATTTATTATCTTTTAAAACCCCAAATATAATACATTTAAGTACTTAGGGATCAATGTACGCACCACTGTGCTGGTGGCGCGGAAGGGAGGCAAAGGGAAATAGCACGTCCTCATCTACCACTCAAGGCAGTCAACAACCCAAACTGATAAGTCAAGAAATGCCAGCAAGAAGGATGAGGGGAAGGGATAGTTAGGGAGTTTGGGATGGGCATGTACACACTGCCATATTTTAAATGAACAACTAACAAAGACCTACTGTATAGAAACTCTGTATTTCTACAGTATAGCAGGGAACTCAGTGTTATGTGGCACCCGGGGTGGGAGGGGAGTTTGGATGAGAATGGATACATGTATATGTATTGCTGAGTCCCTTTGCTGTCCACCTGAAACTATCACACCATTTTTAATTGGCTATACTTCAATACAAAATGAGAAGTTTAGTTTAAAAGCATAGCCATATAAACACATGATTTAGTAACATGGAGAACAATGTTAGGAGCAACCAAGTATGACCGAGGGATTGGTGTATTCTAAGGCATGTATTTTACACTGTGTGACTTTTAAAAAGATGTGCTTTGATAAAAATGAAACTTAATCTTAAAAGAATCCCAGACCATCGCTATACAATGATTAAACTTTCAATTACATAAAGATTATGTGTACCCATGGGCTTGGAAACCTGGACGAACACATAGTGAGTGAAAAGAATTTGATTTGTTGGGATAATAATATCTAACGATGCAGAGGTCCTATGCACAGAAGGCTAACCTACTAGAAGCTATGGACTGACACAGCATCTCTTCGAAATTTGCTTCTTCCTTCTGTAAAACCAGAATAAAATAGACCTTGTTTCATAGGAATGTTATTGGGATTACAGCAGAGAATACACGTTAAGTCCTCGGCACAAGATTTGGACCATATGATCACTCCCTGGTGGTCACTTTTAAGACAGAAGAAAGGAAAGAAGGGAGAGAGGGAGATTTTGTTCAAGAAAGGAAAGAAGGGAGAGAGGGAGATTTTGTTCACTCTTAAACTACACAGCCCTGGAGCGTGTCTTCTGGGCAGGCTGTCCTCTCAGTGACCATCTACTTAAAGGGACTTTGTCAGGGTTGACAGGCTCAATTTAATATACATTAAAAAGAACTTAGCTGTTCCCTGTGTTCCGAAAAGGCTGTCAGTGCCCGAGAGAGAGGGTCAGCTTCCCTGCAAGGTTAAAAGACTTGCTCAAGGAAAACACTCCCATGGTCCAGCACCTCCCTAATCATTCCCTTTTGTTTTTTAGAGCATCCAAGTTCTCACTTGGAAATGCTTTTTGCCAGACAGACACATCCTTGAAGGCTCAGATCCCACCAGGTGAGTTATTCTCCAGAAATAATTAGGCCTTTCCCAGGCAGGGTTCAAACTTCCTCCTCTTGAGGTCCATGTTTCACACTGCCTTCTGCGTACTCAGAGTGGCTAACAGGGACCAGGCATTTATACCCCAAGGAGCAGTTCCCCCTCTGTGAATTCTGTTGTATTTTCTTGTATAAAGCAGACTGCAGCACAGCCGGAAAGAGCCTGGTAGAGCAGAAAATCATGGAGAGCGGAAATCCACACCTGGCCAGAGAAGTTTTGAAGTCAAGATTCAGGACTGGGTTTGAGGTGTCGCTGCTGCTGCTGCTGCTAAGTCCCTTCAGTTGCATCTGACTCTGTGCAAACGCATAGACGGCAGCCCACCAGGCTCCTCCATCCCTAGGATTCTCCAGGCAAGAATACTGGAGTGGGGTGCCATTGTCCTATGCAAATACCATTTCACCTGGCTTTCAAACAGGGCAGCCTGGGCAAGTGGGAGGAATTTACAGGTGTGACCCCAGCCTTTTCACTTCTTAATTCATCCTTTGTACACTTGACTCTCAGCTTCATCATCTGTACAAATAGGATAATTGTGTAATTGGTCCTTGTCCTGCTGACCTCACCAACGTGGATCTGAAATGTAGAAGAGCTAAGAGAAAGGAACAGTAGTGATAGCCGAAGAGCAGACAGCAGCAACCTTCTTCCCAGGCCTTGACGTGGCTCAGACTCCCGTATCTCACATCAAGGAGAGCCAGGCACAACAGGGCTAGTCACTGGTAGCAAACCCAGGTCACCTAGAACCACCTTCCTGGTGATTAGCTTTGATGTGACCTTGCTGCTCACATCTCCCTGACTCTCATTCCCTGACTTTGTGCCCTGGTTCCCTGTAGCTGCTCTCTCCTTGTCTACCAAGCCAACTCAACTCCATCTCTCACTGTATGATGCTCAAGTTTGGACTGACAGCCTCTGGATTGGGGCAGCAGCTACCTCTGCAAGTTAAAGACATTTCTCCCATCCCTTTAATGAGTTACTGCCCAGGCCAGAGGATGGGAGCATGGTCATAGGTACCAGGTAGAGACCTGTGGCTCCTTCTGTCCATTCATTGCTGCCCTTCAGAGTTTTATGGCTCACCCTTGGTGGCTCCTGCCAACTTGCCAGCTCACAATGTCGAAGGAAAGTTTTCTTTCCCAGGGCTCCTTCTTTTGTTTTCAGAGTGGCCGCCCTATGACCAGTTATTGATTAAAAGTGGATGAGAATGGGGAGGAAGGTAGGAAGGGAGATCGAGGGTGGTTTGGTGGAAGGATGGAGATGAAAGAGAAGGGAACATGAAGGATGAGGAGACTGGAAAGGGAAAACAGAAGCAGAAGGCAGGGAGGGGACGAGGAGGAAGGAGGAGCAGACAGATGAGTGTGTTTGTCTTGCCTGGCAGTTGCTGTGCCACCGAGTCTGCATTTGCGATGCGACACTGGGACAGAATGTGACAATCCTTGGCTTCAGCTCAGACCTGAGATCTAATCCTGTTCCAGCAAGTCTTTGTACAAAGGGGCAGGGAACACTGAACCTTGCAGTCCTCAGCTATAAAACCAGAATAACACCACCTGCTGTACGGGATGGAAGGTAATGTGTGGAAAGCAGGGGCACACAGGAAGCGCTCAGCAAATGGTCATTATTATGAGGCGCTTTAACCCTGCAGGGTGAGGCTGCTCTATTGAGTATAGTGCTCTGGAGCTCTCTAGAACCCCAGGATGCTGCCACTGACTGCTGCTCAGGAACAGTGTGGTTTCAACCTGTTCAACTCATTGTATCCTCTTTGGTCAAGAGACTCTGCCCTCCAGTCAGTCTTCCTCCTTTGCTTCAGCTCTTTTCATTAGTTATCTTAGAGTTTCTCAGTGGAGGGAGGGGGAACATTTTAAAAATCCTGCAAGCTTCTGAATTAACCCTTGAAAGCCTTCATAAATTCATAAGCCAAACCATCACAGGAAGTGCCACCATCTTGGAAGACGTGCTCTTGGAACATCTGCCTCTCAACCTCATGAACACACAACCCTATGCTTGGACAAGGCCTGGGTGCCCTGAAGACCACGTGCACACCCACAAGTAGATATGACACCCCTAACTCCAATCCCACTGTGCCTACCCCGTCCTCCAAGAAGCCTTTCAAATTCCTAGCTCCTCTGTGCAGTTAAGTATATGAGATCAGCTGCTGTAACTGAGTTCCGTTCAATTTCTCACTTCAGACTTGGAAAATTGTGTGTAAGGAAAGATTCACATGCCTTTTTAATCAGCCAGAGTTGACAGGAGAAAGGGAAAACCAGAAAACTTCTGGTCACTCAACCATTAAACAAATGCCCGTGACAGCACCACTCTAATTACTAGATTACTGCGTGCTCCCGGTATTTTAAAAAATGACACCCTAAGTCAGCAGGTGTCCACACTCCAGAAACCAATGGCTTCTCCCTTTCTCCCCCTTCACTTCTGCACAGGCTGCTTGGGTGCCAGCCTTAGAGGAGACTGGCTCTGGAGTGGGCAGTGTGCCCTGACACATAATACCAGTTGTTCTGAGCACATTTTGTGAGCTCCCACAAGACTACACAGCCCTGGAGCATATCTTCTGGGCAGGCTGTCCTCTTAGTGACCATCTACTTAAAGGGACTTTGTCAGGGTTGACAGGCACAAGGTTCCATTTTATTACTATCAGCTCCTTTACTCTTTCATTCTTCTTCTGATGCATTTTTTGTGATTCCCTAGAGGGGAGGGATGGGAGTGAGAAGAGAGGCTCAAGAAGGAAGGAATATTTGTATAATTTTGCCTGATTTTCATTGTTGTATAGCAGAAACCAATATACATTATAAAGCAATTCTCCCATTAAAAAATAAATTTATATATATATATATATATATATATATATAATACACAGGAAGAGTTAATTGCAGCATTATTCACAATATCCAAAAGGTGGAAACATTCCAAGAAGAATGAATAAACAAATTATGGTATATCCATACAATGGAATATTATTCAGCCATAAAAAAGGAATGAAGTTCTGACCCATCGTATAATACGGATGAACTGAAAACAGGAGGCTAAGTGAAAGAAAACAGACATGAAAGGAAAGACATTATAAGATTTCATTTATATGAAATAGCTAGAATAGGTAAATTCACAGAGACAGAGGTAGATTAGAGGTTACCAGTGGCTAAGGGAAGGGTAAATAGGGAGTCCTGATTCAATGTGTGCAGAGGTTTTTTTTTTTGTTTTTTTTTTTTTGTTTTTTTTTTGGAGTGATGAAAAAATTTTAAAATTAGAAATTGGTTCGGCTGTACAATGTAAATGGAATTAAGGCCACTGAACTGTACACTTTAAAAATGGTTAAATTTTTAAATGATTAAAACAATTAACATTTTATGTTGTATGTATTTTACCACAGTAAAAATATAAATAGTTAAATCCAAAAAAAAGAAATAGAAAATGAAGCTCATTTAAGCCACAATGTCAATGAGGATTCTACTGGGTGTACACTACAGAAAGCCCAGTATAGCTGGTCATGTAAAGGGAGGGCCTGATTGGTTCACTGAAGCTGAGCAGTCTAGGGGCAGGACTGAGTCTGGGGCTGTGCGGGATTGTCTCCCTAAGCCCCTGCAGATCCACTTGCTACCCTTCCTCTCCCTGCCCTCTGTCCCTGGAGCCTGTGCTACCTGAGCCACATCCAAGAGCCACAATCTCTGGCTGCCAGGATAGTAAGGGGGAAAGCCAGCAGAAGTCTGAAGGCAGGGAACAAAGGGAGGCCAAGGTATTTATTCCTCTGGCTGCCCCGCAGGGTCATCCCGGGTTGAGTGTGTCCCTCAGTTTGAGGCCATGTTTCTCTCTAGGTGACTCTCTCCTTGCAGGTTCTGGAAACTACTCCCCCCTACATCCCTGTGGACCTAGAAGTGGTAACAGTTCACCATGACTGGCCCTGGGTCCCTGGAGGATGTTTGCCCTGGGTGGTTGGGCACCCTGAACCTCCGCCTACAGTGAATGATCCCTTTAGTAAACCTTGTGCCTGTTCTCACCTTTCAAGTGAACCATCTCTTCCCTGTTGGACTCTGACTCTACTGAGATCTCTCATGTGGCTTTGCTGTTGGAACCTTAACTCTCCATCTCTTGATCCATTTCTTGCTAAATTGACTTTAGTCTTAAGTTTCAGGCGCGCAGTAACAGCCGTGGCTCCAGGGTTCTCTTAGTTTCAAGACCTTGAGAAAAACAGATTCTCATTCCACAAAGGATTACCAAAATTCTCGTTTCCTCTCAGTGGCTCTGAATGTGCAACGTGCCCTTTCCTGAACCCATGACAGTGGCTGGAGGGTCTCTTTTCTAACTAACTTGAGTCCCAAGCTCTGTCCTCTGTGAAGAGTTCTGTAAGGGAGTCAAGGGGCCTTCACTGTGATATGGTGATTTACAAGAAATATGTGCATGGTCTTTGCCCTTATTTTTGGCACAGAGCTCCTAAAACCCTTGGAATTTCTGAAGTAATAGGAGTGATTAAGTTGTCTTTTGTTATATTAATGAGGTGACTTTTGGTCTGAACATAGGGCTGGCTGCCAGAAGGACCAACCTTGTGATTAGAGAGTGGGAACATCCAGGCCTAACCCCCTGCCTGACATCCTGGGGGCAGAGCAGAGAGGGGTTCGAGGTTGAATTAATAGTCAGTGGTGTAGGACTTCCCTCGTGGCCCAGTGGTTAAGAGACTGCACTTTCAAAGCAGTGGACGTGGGTTTGATCCCTGGTCAGGGAAGTTCCACATGCTGTGGGGTGAGGCAAAAAAAAAAAAAAAAAAAAGAAGTCAAAAGCTAATGATTTAATCTGTCATGCCTATGTAACTAAACCTCTGTAAAGACTCTAAAGGACTGGGCAGGGTGGTGACAGCCCAGAGGTCTGGGGAGAGAGCTGATCAGAGAGAAAAGAAAAGCTCGGTGCCCTTTCCCACACCTTGTCTTATGTGTGCTGTGCTTAGTCACTGGGTCATGTCCAACTCTTTGCGACCCCATGGACTGTAGCCCACCATGGAGATTCTCTGTCCATGGAGATTCTCCAGTCAAGGACACTGGAGTGAGCTGCCATGCCATCCTCCAGGGCATCTTCCCAACCCAGGGATCAAACCCAGGTCTCCTGCATTGCAGGTGGATTCTTTACCATCTGAGCCACCAGGGAAGCCCAAGAATTCTAGAGTGGGTAGCCTATCCCTTCTCCTGGGGATCTCCCCAGCCCAGGCATTGAACCCACATCTCCTGCATTGCAGGCAGATTCTTTACCAGCTGAACTACCAGGGAAGCTCATCTTGTCTTATGCCCCTCTTCCAACTGGTTGTTCTTGAGTTACATCCTTTAATAATAAGCCAGTAATCTAGTAAGTAAAGTGATTCTCTGAGTTACTGTGAACAACTCTAGCAAATTAATCAAATTCAAAGAGGGGCTCATTGGAAATTCCAATCTAATCAGTCAATCAGAAGCACAGGTGACAAACTGGACTTGTGATTGGCATTTGAAGCTGGGACAGGACTCTGCCCTTTACCGGTAAGAGCTGATGCTATTTCTGGGTAGATATTGCCAGAATTGAGTCGAATTGAGTAGGACACCCAGCTGGTGTTGGGAAACTGCTTGGAGAAAAAAAGGGGGAAAAAAAACTATGTATTATAGTTTAGGTAAAGAACCCGCCTGCCAATGCAGGCAATGCACGGGGTGAAAGTTCTATGTCTGGGTTGGGAAGATCCCCTGCAGAAGGAAATGCAACTGACTCCAGCATTCTTGCCATAAAAATCCCATGGCCAGAGGAGCCTGCTGGACTAGAGTCCATGGGGTCACAAAGAGTTGAACATGACTGAGCATATATACGCACACAGAGAGTATTAGTTACCAAAAAGAGAGTAAATGGAAGCTGCTTGGAAAAAACATTTGCACAGCAGTCACTTTCCTAAGGTCTCACACCCCTAGGAACTCATCTTAGTTGCCTGACTCCGAGCCCCAGCTCTCCTCAGTACTCTCCATTCTTACCTCCACCTCTTCTCCCAGACAAACCTTCTGCCAGGAAGCTGGGACTAGGCTCAGGACAGAGGTTTCTGCAAGCATTCGAGCAGAAGTCAGACAGGAGAAGCAGCAGCCCATGCTGGGTTAGAGAAGGAGGATGGCATGAAAGATGGCAAGTCCAAGCTTGATCAGCTCTGTCACTTTCTACCTCCCCAGACATGGTAAACCACGACCAGGCTTCTGCCACAGAAGATGGGCAGATTAGACAAGCTGGGTTTAAGGGCCAGCCCAGGAAGGAACCAGTGTGGCAGGAACATGGGGGAGAAGTTGAGTCTGGCAGACTAAGTGTGCCCTCTGAAAGCCAGGACAACAGTTGGCTTTCAGAGCACAACATCAGAGTAAGCTGGGATGACCCTGCCTGGGGAGTCCAGGAAAGCCAGCAGATCATGAGTCAATTCCCGCAAAGGGAGCAATTTGCCTGGAAGACTAAGCTTGAAAACACATCCCAGAATAGTTACGCTATTGACTGTAATGGAACTAACCAGGCTCTATTAGAAGTCTTTCAGAAAATATTTATTGAGCTGTAGTCTTGGTACTAAGTATGGAATGAATGAGTGAATGAATGAACAGGGTAAATGGTCTTTCAGACCTATCCCATCCCTAAAATGCCACAGAATCCCTTAGGTGCTAAAGCACAGTTGGGCCATTTGAGGAATCAGGGCACTGAAAGAAGTGCCTGACTTGACCAGGAAAGGCTTCTTAGAGAAGATGATGCCGTAACTTTCGGAACATCACTACTGGTACCATCTTTATCTGGCCCTTAAATACAGGACTCTTCTGATTTGGTTGTTGTTAGTGGCAAGAGCCTGCAAACTTACAGATCCAAGGGCTCAGCAGGCATCCAGAGCATTCCTGATTTCAAGGAAGAAAGGAGCTCTTAGGTCTCTTTCATTGTACCCCTCTTTTTTTATGATTATAAGAGAATTATATAATCATTATGAACAATTAGAAAATTCAAGCAAATTTTATCCCATCCAAGAGTCAACCACTGATAATATGTGGGCACATTCTTCCCAGAATGTTTCTTAGTATTTCATATTATTATCGATTTTTTTCCCAAGATTTGTTCTGCTTGATTTCGCTTGACATTACATCATGAGCATTTACCCATGCCATGAAAATACCTTCATAAACATCCTCTTAAATTGCTACAGAATGTCCCATCCCATACAGATGGGTCATAATTTACATAACCAATCCCAGATCAGACATTTAGATTATTTATTATAATAATAAGCAGCCCTGTGATACACATGCTTGTACATAAAGTTTCTATTTGCATTTCTGATCAGGTCCTTAGGCCACAGGAGGAAGACAGATTATTGGTCAAACGACCTGAGCAGTTTTCAAGCTCTGACTATTCAAGGCCAGGTTATTTTCGAAGTGATGTTGCCCCAGTGTAAATTTCACCAACAGAGCATGTGGAATTGGTCTCTCTGCACTGGTCACTCTATCTTTATTTTCTCTTTCATTTACCCTGTTATCCCTCTGTCTTCATCTAAACCTATCTTCCGGGTCAGAGAGACCTCGGGAGGGAATGAAAAGAAGGCTTAACTAACTGCATTTAGCCCCTTCTCTTTCTACCCAGCAAGGAAAACAAAGCCACCTTAGACCCTGGAATTTTAATTAGCCTCATAGCAGCAGGAATCTGATCCCTAAAGTTAGTCACTGTTCTGAACTCAGTGTCAGAACCCCTAGTAAGAAAAGAAAGAGAATGTACAGGTTATTTACAGTAGCTCAGTTTGATCAAAAATGGTCTGAGGCAATAAGGTATGGTCTTAACCTTTTGGACAGCGAGGTCACATGAATTCCTTTAACCCAGGACCTAGGAATGAAAGAGCCCATTAGACATACAGAAACATATTCAACTGGCCTTCCTAGAGCTTGCTTCAGGAGAAAATATCCTCAATGGCTTATGGCAGTTTGGGTCCTGGTACAAGCCTGCATAGCCAAGGACCAGGATGTGAGAAAGTGAAAGGGGCTCAGTCGCGCCCAACTCTTTGTGACCCCATGGACTGTAGCCCACCAGGCTCCTCTGTCTATGGAATACTGGAGTGAGTAGCCATTCCCTTTTCCAGGGGAATCTTCCTGACCCAGAGATTGAACCTGGGTCTCCTGCATTGCAAGTGGATTTTTTTTACCCCCTGAGCCACCAGGGAAGCCCAGGAGAAGGAACTTATATCCAGCTCAGACAAACATCCTGATCAAATGGATTAGAGTCTGGGAATTATAATCAAGAGAACCAGAACTTAGAAGGGAGGCAGGAGGCTGGTGGAGTAGAGAAGTCTCAGAATTGTTTGGAATGGTTTACAAATGAAGGGCTGTGGGAAGAAATGTTACCACGTGTTCAGTGGTAGAGGCAACGTGAGAACCAGGCTCACTAAACTCCCATCCAGTGCTCTTTCTGCTAGACCATTCTGCCTATATTTTGTTCAGAGAGAGCTGGTTGATTCAGTTCTCATGGAAACGTAGCCATAACAAGGGCCAAGTTGTCTGGACAGAACAGTGCCCTAGAAAGATATGTTACCTAATGGGATAGATCTCTCTTCCTCTCTAAAAGCTGCTTTATCTAGCAGAGATGCAAGGATTTTCACAGTTATTTTTCTGCAGTGAAATTCCAACACACACACACACACACACACACACACACACACACACACACAGCCCCGCCGCATCCTGGAACCCCACCTCGTTGGTGACCCTCTTCTCCTCCAGAGCTCCCGTTCCCAACTGACACACACGCTTCTGAGAGAAAACCACATCCAGTCTAGACCAGGCAAGATGGCTGGCTTGTGTTTCATCTCAAGAACGTTATAACAAAGTGGAATCTGCTTCATGTAAAGTGATCAAAAAGACTGGCAGCCCCACAGAAGCGTGATACAACTCAGAGCCCAGGCGCTACAGCTCTGCAGCTGCTCATAGTTTCCTGTCTGAATTTTCTCATCTTTACATTGGAGAGAAGACCCCAGTTCTTTGGGCGTCATTGTTGGGATCCGTTGAGATCATGCAAGCCAAAGCTTTCTGTAAACTCTGAAACACTTCCCCAGTGTAAGCTGAATGTTTTTTCTTTTTCCCAAGTAAGAAGGTACTGAGCTGGGGGAGGAATAGTAGTCTTCAAGGCAAACAACAACACTCAGCTGCCCCCTCCCAGCCCAGGTCTGAGGATCTTCCTGAGCCATCTTGTCGCAGCTGATTCCTTAGAGCAGATTCTTTTTCTTTCTTTATTTCTTTCTCTCTCTTTTTTTTTCCAACTATTTTTTGTTGAAGCCTAGAATTCTTACTTATAAAGAAATATTTCATGGGGCCCGCTCTCCAAGTCTGAAATTGATAATGGTAGTATTGGTTTGGTTACATTGAGGCTAGATGGTAGGGGAGATAGGACAGAGTCTTGTCTTTATTTTTAACTCCTTAGCTGCCAACTCACAAAAACTGATATATTTATCCATTTATTCAGAAGACATTTATTAACACTGCTAAACATTTAGATCCTGGCAGGTCTAAATCCACTTCCCACCCTCAAGGTATTAGAAGGATGGCTGATGACCAGGTACCTCCACTTAAGTTAAAGTAAAACACTCCACTAGCCTGTGAGGTCTTCTGTTACACTTTCAGCCAATTAGTGCTTTGTCATTAGTGCTTAGTCATCTAATCGTGCAAAAGGAAAAAAGAAAACTCTTTAAGAGAAGCCAAAGTTCCCAAGAATAGCACAAAGCAAGTAGGTATAAAAGACAGAGCTTAGTGTTTGAAGTCAGACAAATCTGCTTCCAGACTTGTATCCACTCCTTATTGTCTGAATGGTCCTGAGAGAATCTCTTAATGGTTCCAGGCCTTAGTTTCCTCAGTTGTAAGATGGGACTAGCAATACACACTACCCAGGATCACACAATATATAAGATAGTGTAACCCCCTACTACTTAGCCACATTTCAGGGGACATCCTCAGAAAGCATCCCAAATAATTATGTTTGGTCTGTTAATGTCTGTCTCACCAATTAAACTGTAACCTGCAAGAGGGCAGGGACTAGACTTGGTTTGTTCACCGTAGATTCCCTAGAATTTAGTATAACTTGCTGCTGCTAAGTCGCTTCAGTCATGTCTGACTCTGTGTGACCCCAGAGATGGCAGCCCACTAGGCTCCCCCATCCCTGGGATTCTCCAGGCAAGAACACTGGAGTGGGTTGCCATTTCCTTCTCCAATGCATGAAAGTGAAAGTGAAGTCTCTCAGTCGTGTCTGACCCTCAGCAACCCTATGGACTGCAGCCTACCAGGCTCCTCTGTCCATGGGATTTTCCAGGCAAGAGTACTGGCATACAGTATTTTCCACAGACATTGAAGGAATGAATGAAGGGCTTAAAATGATCTGGGGACCATGCTAAGCATTTTGCCTGCATCAGCTGAGTAAACCCTCATGCACCCTCTATCATAATCAGCATTCTGTAAGGATGAGGAAACTAACACTCATGGCTGCTGTTGTTGTTCAGTGGCTAAGTCCTATCCAACTCTGTGACCTCATGGATGGCAGCACGCCAGGTTTCCCTGTCCTTCACTGTAATTGTCCTGGTATAATAAATACAGCTAGAAACAGGCTGAAGCTGACCTAAGGACCCAGATCCTTCTGCTCCTGAAGCTTCACCTTCACCAGCCCATATAAATGCCTGTTGCTGGAGAACCAGAGAGGCCTGTGTGGGTCAGCTCAGAGAGTATTTCTCCAGTACTTGGAGAAGGACACAGATGATCCAGGAGAAGTACGAGGGGAAGGACAAGTTGGGGGGAAAAATAAACCAGAGATATGCAGAAACCATCACTTGGTCCAAGGGCTCCATGGAGTATAGATACTGAAGGAGATAGGTGGCGGTTCCTAGACAGCCTTGACCACCTACCTGAGGATGTGGAATTTGTCTCTTGGAATTGGGGAGCCCTGGAAGGGCTTTCACCAGGACACAGCCAGCACAGTACTGGGGAAGAGCACCATGGCAGCAGAGGGGAGGATGAATGGTTACGGAGAAAGTGCAGAAACCCTGCACTAGGGTGAAGCTACCAAGTCAGGGTTGCCCACTGCCACCCACTAGCTGAGTGAGCTTGGATAAGCGACTGCCCCTCTCCGAGTTTCAACTTTCCCATTTGTTTAGAGGGGATAACGAGGTATCTATTTCACAGGGCTGCTGCTGTGATGGGCAAGTGGGATAAGGAGGCATAAACTGCACCTGACACTCACTAAGCTATTTTCATTATGGACTTAGAGGTGGTGTGTGGTCGTTTAGTCTCTCAGTAGGGTCTGACTCTTTTGTGACCGTGTGGACTGTAGCCTGTCAGGCTCCTCTGTCTATGGAATTTTCCAGGCAAGAAACTGGAGTGGGTTGCCCTTTCCTTCTCCCAGGGATCTTCCTGGTCCAGGGATCAAACTTGAGTCTCCTGCCCTGCAGGGATTCTTTACCAATTGAACCACCAGGGAAGCACTGCACAGAGGCAGAGAGAGAGACTTCGTAGTGAGAGCATTTCAGAAGCACAGCTACAAAATGTGGCTACCTTGCCCAGGAGAGGAATAAGAGAAAAAGAAATCATCTAAGGGTCCTGGGTGTCTGCAGAATGGCAATGTCATTAGGATGCCAAGTGTGATACCCCCTGCCCTCCCAGAACCCTGGGCCACGTCCAGAAAGCCCCTCCCTCACCCTGCTCCCCTGCGGCCAGCTGCTAGGTACTTTGAAACACTGCTGAATTTTCCAGACCAGCCAGAGCAGGAACAGTGCTTTTATGCTTTGGATTTCTGCAATAACATGGAGAGAATTCAAGAAAAGCCTCATGTTATTTTTCTACTCCTATTTGTAATGATTAATCATAACTAATATTTGTATAGTACATTACAGCTTACAGAACATTTTCATCTATATTGTTGTATCAGGGATAAAGGAAATTTCATCAAACACAACTGGCTTATTGAACAGTCTGAGCTCAGCAGGGCACAAACACAAACAGTTTTTGTTTTTCTCTCTCTCTTTAATCCTTTCCTTCGACCATCTTGTCACATGTCCATTTCCCAGCCCTTAATGACAACTTCAGCAGATTCCCAATTTTTCTGGTGGCTTTGGGGTCTAAAAATGTCCTCAGCTAATATGAAACTTCAATCTCGTATCTTATTTAAATGCTCACCCCGTCTTCTCTCTGCATGGGCCAGTCGGCCTCCTGCCTAAGTAACTTGATAGGTGGCAGGTCCACACTCTTGTAGGTTAAGGCAGGGAATACAAGGCGGGATGAAGCAAGTTTCTCCTACATAGCTGGTTTCTGTGTTGTCATCTCCACCTTGAGCTTCTCGGGCCAAGCATGTCTGTTGAATGGTGGGGATCCCAGCCCTGGCTCTCTTGTGGGCAGACAGGAGGGTTTTTTAGGGAGCCTGGCGAGGGCAGCAGATCCTTCTAGCATTTGGTTCTGTGATGGAGGACGTTAACATCTTAGCCAACTTCTTCCAAACGCCCCTGCCCCCAGCTCTTCTCCAGCATCGCCCATCCCACAGCCTCTCACAGCCAGGGTGCTCATGGAAGCTTTCACTCCACTAACGACTCGCAACGCAAGGATTTCCCCATCTCCTAGCCTTCTGCTCAAACAGCTCTCAAGAGCGGGGGAAGAGGGCAGGCTGGTCTGCAGGACCACTGATCAATCTTTCCTTAGAATATGGTTTCCTCACCGCATTATTCCCAGCTTTCCATTCTGGGAGCCCAGCGTCCATTCTCCAGCCAGTTAGCTAGGCTGGAAGTGTTGTGGCCTTTCCCCCTCTCCCTTCCGCAGGATCAGCCCCAGGGCCTTCCTTTGCTGGGAAAAGCCAGGGAAAGCAGAAACAGAGGGAAATGGAGACCAAAAAGCTTACACAGGTTGGTTTTTAAAAGAAGTCCTGGGCGTGATGTGTGTCCAGAACGAGAAAGAGGAAACTGCAGTGAGTGAAAGTCTGTGGAGTCGCTTTCTCTACAGACTGGTGGAGAAAGCAATGGTCTAATAAATGTTCGTGTGTCCTATGAACATACTCTATGCTTAATGTATTTGAGACAGTCTGTAGTAAAAAGTTAAATTGTTTATCAATTTTTTAAATTACAGTATAACTTATTTATAAAGTATTAGTTTCAGGTATACAGCAAAGTGATTCAGTTATATGTGTGTGTGTGTGTGTGTGTATTTGTGTGTGTGTGTATGTGTGTGTGTGTGTATTCTTTTTCAGATTCTTTCCCCATATAGGTTATTACAAAATATTGATATAGTCCCCTATGCTACACAGTAGGTTCTTGTTGTCTGTTATATATAGTAGTATATCTACGTTAATCTCAAGTTCCTAATTTATCCCTTCCCTCCCCGTTTCCCCTTTGGTAACCATAAGTTTATTTTCTATGTCTGTGAGACTATTCCTGTTTTGTAAATAAGTTCATTTGTATATATATATATTTTTAGATTCCACATATAAGTGATATCATATGATATTTGTCTTGTTCACTTACCAACTATTTTTTAATGCCTTTTGGAAATATGACACTAACATGGGGTTGGCTTTCAGGCAAACCATAACTCAGAAAAGTTGTGTGATCGTTTCCTAGTTTTAAAATGTGAAAATTGAGACATGGAGAAGTTAAGAGAATTTACTAGAATCATAAGTTAATAAGAGGTAGATTCCAGACTCCAATGCTGATCTAAATTTAATTACCAAAATCATTCTATAGAATACTGTGACCATTATAACAGTGTTATCAATATTGAAGCAAATACTGGACTCATAAATAAATTCTATCATAATCAGAACTGCTCAGGGGTAAAATACTTCTAAAAACGGTAAGAATGTTTACAGGCTAATGATGTAGATGCCCTCAAATCCATTTCTGAAGTTGGGGACGTCCTGAAAGTCACTGTGAAGAAGCAAGCAGTCAGTACCCTGCCTAACAGTGTCCTCTAGCCACGCCCTACAGCCACTCACAATCCCAGCTCAAAGAGCCCATTCACAGGTACTAGGGCCAGGGTTTGCCCCCGGCAGGATGACTCCCGGGAGATAAGGAACCATTTCTATGGAAAAGTGAAATCTCAAAGTCCATCTCCAAGTACCAATACAGGCACCTGGAAGAGGGGGGAGGGGAGACCCTGGTCCTGAAGTCCATGCCAGCCCACAGTGGGAACAAATGAAGATGATACAATAATAACATACTTGCAAGAAAATAAAGCAATCAAGAGCTTAACAAAATAGCCCAACTACGTGGGAGCTTTAGAAGCCAACATCCTGACCTTGAGCCCAGGACACGGGGTTAGAAGCTGCGTTGATGCTGTTCACTCTTCCAGGCCAACATGTATGCCTTTGTAGAGGTTATGTACCCAAAATGCTGGTATAGTTTGGTCAAAACAAGACAACGGTCTGGACTGGAGAAAATCCTAATGCAACATGGAATCCTGTCTCAGTGTCGAGGAAACACTCAGATTGCCTCACCAGGATGAAAGGAGGTTCCCCCAGTACTTCTTTATTTCTTGATTTCATTTCTTACTAAAACAACAGAAGTCCCTGGCTATATTATACATATTTGTTGTTGTTGTTTTTTAGCCTCTCATTCATGTCTGACCCTTTGAGACCCTGTGGACTGTAACCCGCCAGGTTCCTTTCTCTATGGAATTTTCAGGCAAGAATACTGGAGTGGGTAGCCATTTCCTTCTCCAGGGGATCTTCCCGACCTAGGGATCAAACATAGACATATGACTAAAAAGTATACAAATATATTCATGTGCATGGCTCACTAAGTGACTGCTTCTTTCTGCAGTTTGTTTTGTCTTTTACTGGCTATACTCTATGCCAGGCACTTTATATATCTCACTGGATCTGCCCAATAGTCTTGGATGTCAGAAATTTGCTTCTCAACTTGAAGATGCAAGAACTAGGACTTTAGCCTGTCTGTGATCTTTCTCAGGCTTCACTGTGGTGCCACGAGATGAATGGTGTAATAGAAACCAGCAGCCTCATGGGTGACAGCACCTCACAACTTACCCAGCACTGACAGCTCGTGCATCCCCCCCAGATGCAGATCAAAGAAAGAGACAGGGAGACAGAGACCATGGAGAGCGAGGAAGAGAACATGGAAGGGCCCAGAACATCTGTGGTCGGCAGAATGAGATGGAGACACAGGGCATTACTTTGGCTTATTGGAGCACAGTCAAGGCAAACAAACAAACAAACAAATGCAGAAAAGAAACCAAGATCTCCAAGGAACACATGTTCTCAACCCATTATCACACTCTATCTTCATGAGGAAGGGGGAAAAATTGGAATAAAATACCTTTGTAACTGGGCAGCATATTTTGCATTTTTCTCATATGTTTCCACATCCATGATGTGCTCAGCCTTCAGGAACACCCATGAGAGAGTAGTTCAGTTCAGTTCAGTTCAGTCGCTTAGTCAGACTCTTTGCGACCCCATGGACTGCAGCACAACAGGCCTCTCTGTCCCTCACCAACTACCTGAGCCTACTCAAACTCATGTCCATTGAGTGGGTGATACCATCCAACCAGCTCATCCTCTGTCATTCCCTTCTCCTCCTGCTTTCAATCTTTCCCAGCATCAGAGACTTTTCCAGTGAGTCAGTTCTTCGCATCAGGTGGCCAAAGTATTGCAGTTTCAGTGTCAACAGTCCTTCCAATGAATATTCAGGACCGATCTCCTTTAGGATGGACTGGTTGGATCTCCTTGCAGTCCAAGGGACTCTCAAGAGTTTTCTCAAACACTACAGTTCAAAAGCATCAATTCTTCGGCGCTCAGCTTCCTTTATAGTCCAACTGTCACATCCATACATGACCACTGGAAAAACCATAGCTTTGACTAGATGAAACTTTGTTGGCAAAGTAATTCTCTGCTTTTCAATATGCTGTTTAGGTTGGTCATAACTTTTCTTCCAAGGAGCAAGCGTCTTTTAATTTCATGGTTTCAGTCAACATCTGCAGTGATTTTGGAGTCCCTTGACATAAAATCTGTCACTGTTTCCACTGTTTCCCCATCTATTTGCCATGAAGTCAAGGGACCAGATGCCATGATCTTAGTTTTCTGAATGTTGAGCTTTAAGCCAACTTTTTCACTCTCCTCTTTCACTTTCATCAAGAGGCTTTTAGCTCCTCTTCACTTTCTGCCATAAGGGTGGTGTCATCTGCATATCTGAGGTTATTGATATTTTTCCCAGAAATCTTGATTCTAGCTTGTGCTTCATCCAGCCCAGCATCTCTCATGATGTACTCTGCATATAAGTTAAATAAGAAGGATGATAATATACAGCCTTGAGTTACTCCTTTCCTGATTTGGAACCAGTCTGTTGTTCCATGTCCAGTTCTAACTGTTGCCTCTTGACCCGCATACAGATATCTTAGGAGGCAGGTCAGGTGGTCTGGTATTCCCATCTCTTTCAGAACTGTCCACAGTTTGTTGTGATCCACACAGTCAAAGGCTTTGGCATAGTCAATAAAGCAGAAATAGATGTTTCTCTGGACCTCTCTTGCTTTTTCGATGATCCAGTGAATATTGGTAATTTGATCTCTGGTTCCTCTGCCTTTTCTAAATCCAGCTTGAACATCTGGAAGTTCATGATTCACATACTGTCTGAAGCCTGGCTTGGAGAATGTTGAGCATTACTTTGCTAGCATGTGAGATAAGTGCAATTGTGCGGTAGTTTGAGCATTCTTTGGCATTGCCTTTCTTTGGGATTGGAATGAAAACTGACCTCTTCCAGTCCTATGGCCACTGCTGAGTTTTCCAAATTTGCTGACATATTGAGTGCAGCACTTTCACAGCATCATCTTTTAGGATTTGAAATAGCTCAACTGGAATTCCATCACCTCCACTAGCTTTGTTCATAGTGATGCTTCCTCATGCCCACTTGACTTTGCATTCCAGGATATCTGGCTCTAAGTGAGTGGTCACACCATCGTGATTATCTGAGCCATGAGGATCTTTTTTGCATAGTTCTTCTGTGTATTCTTGTCACCTCTTCTTAATATCTTCTGCTTCCGTTAGGTCCATACCATTTCTGTCCTTTATCGAGCCCATCTTTGCATGAAAAGTTCCCTTCCTATCTTTAATTTTCTTGAAGAGATCTCTAATCTTTCCCATTCTATTGTTTTCCTCCATTTCTTTGCACTGATCACTGAGGAAGGCTTTTTCTTCTCTCCTTGCTATTCTTTAGAACTCTGCACTCAAATGGGTATATCTTTCCTTTCTCTTTGCCTTTCACTTCTTTTCTTTTCTCAGCTATTTGTAAGGCCTCCTCAGACAACCATTTTGCCTTTTTACATTTCTTTTTCTTGGGGTTTGTCTTGATCACTGCCTCTTGTACAATGTCACAAACCTCCATCCATAGTTCTTCAGGCACTCTATCAGATCTAATCCCTTGAATCTGTTGGTCACTTCCACTGTATAATCGTAAGGGATTTGATTTAGGTCATACCTGAATGGTCTAGAGGTTTCCCTACTTTCTTCAATTTCCCTACTTTCTTTCAGTTTACTTTCTTCCCTCCTTTCTTCAAATGAACAAAGATCATTCGGTCATTTTTGAGATTGCATCCAAGTACTGCATTTCAGACTCTTTTGTTGACTATGATGGCTACTCCATTTCTTCTAAGGGATTCCTGCCTACAGTAGTAGATATAATAGTCATCTGAGTTAAATTCACCCATTCCAGTCCATTTTAGTTCACTGATTCCTAGAATGTCGATGTTCCCTCTTGTCATCTCCCTTTGGACCACTTCCAATTTGTCTTGACTCATGGACCTAACATTCCAGGTTCCTATGCAATATTGCTCTTTACAGCATCAGACTTTACTTCCATCACCAGTCCTATCCACAACGGGGTATTGTTTTTGCTTTGGCTCTGTCTCTTCATTCTTTCTGGAGTTATTTCTCCACTGATTTCCAGTAGCATATTGGGCACCTACTGACCTGGGGAGTTCATCTTTCAGTGTCCTATCTTTTTGCCTTTTCATACTGTTCATGGGGTTCTCAAGGCAAGAATACTGAAGTGGTTTGCCATTCCCTTCTCCAGTGGACCACATTTTGTCAGAACTCTCCTCCCTGACCCATCCGTCTTGGGTGGCCCTACATGGCATGGCTTATGGTTTCTTTGAGTTAGACAAGGTTGTGTCCATGTGATCAGATTGGTTAGTTTTCTGTGACTGTGGCTTTCAGTCTGTCTGCCCTCTGATGGAGAAAGATAAGAGGCTTATGGAAGCTTCCTGATGGGAGAGACTGACTGAGGGGGAAACTGGGTCTTGTTCTGATGGGTGG
Organism: Ovis aries; assembly: GCF_016772045.2. Lineage (NCBI taxonomy): Eukaryota > Metazoa > Chordata > Mammalia > Artiodactyla > Bovidae > Ovis > Ovis aries. Next base: position 14,038,551 of record NC_056074.1, read on the forward strand.
GGCCATGCTCTTAGTTCAGTTCAGTTCAGTAGCTCAGTTGTGTCCGACTCTTTATGACTCTATGGAATGCAGTATGCCAGGCTTCCCTGTCCATCTCATACTCCCAGAGCTTATTCAAACTCATGTCCATTGAGTTGGTGATGCCATCCAACCATCTCATCCTCTGTCTTCCTCTTCTTCTCCTGCCTTCAATCTTTCCCAGCCTCGGGGTCTTTTCAAATGAGTCAGTTCTTTGCATCAGGTGGCCAAAGTATTGGAGTTTCAGCTTCAGCATCAGTCCTTCCAATGAATATTCAGGACTGATCTCCTTTAGGATGGACTGGTTGGATCTCCTTGCAGTCCAAGGGACTCTCAAGAGTCTCCTCCAACACCACAGTTCAGAAGCATCAATTCTTTGGAGCTCAGCTTTCTTTATGGTCCAACTGTCACATCCATACATGACTACTGGGAAAACCAAAGGGGCCATGCTCAGTAAATCTTTAATCCAGTTTTCTGTTGATGGGCAGAGCTGTCCGTTATTTGATCTGAGGCCAATCTATGGTGGAGGTAATGAAGATAATGGCCACCTCCTTCAGAAGGTCCCATGCACACACTGCTACACCCAGTGCCCCCAGACCTGCAGCAGGCCAACCATGCCTCCGCCAGAGACTCCTGGACACTCACAGGCAAATCTGGGTCAGGTCTGTTTGGGCCATCCAAGAGTCTGTGCTCAGTCCTCTGTAAGTTCTGGAGGCTCTATGGTGGAGATAATAGCAATCTCCTCCAAGAGGGCTTATGCCATACCCAGGTCTGCTGCACCCAGAGCCCCTGCCCCTGCGGCAGTCCACTGCTGACCCATACCTCAGCAGGAGATGCTCAAACACAGTTCTGTCTCAGTCTCTGTGGGGTCTCTGGGTCCTGGTGCGCACAAGGTTTGTTTGAGCCCTCTGAGCATCTCTGGCGGGTATGGGGTTTGATTCTAAATGCAGTTTCACCATTTGTACTGTCTTGCTGGGGCTTCTCCTTTGCCCTTGGATGTGAGGTATCTCTTTAAAGTGGTTCCAGTGCTGCAAGGCTCCCACCCAGCCTCTACCGTCTTGCTGGGGCTTCTCTGCCCTTGAACGTGGGGTATCTCCTCATGGTGCTCCTCACAGCAGGGAAGAAAGAAGAGAGCAAGACAAGACTATTAGCTCCACTGTCCTAGTGTGTCTTGGAACGTTGAATAACTTGCCCAAGACCACACAGTCAGTGCTGGAGCTGGAGCATGGCTGCTGTCCTGTTTGTTAATGCTGTTTCTATTTAGATAAGCACATCTGATCACATTGTTCCCGCTGAAAGCCTTCCATTATCTCAGGAAAACCTCTAAACCTTCCATAATCGCTGCCATTCACTACCTAATCCATGTTCCAGAACTGGCTAACAGTGCATGGCTCCCCAGATATCATGCCATTGCTCCCCAGCCTGGTGAGATCCCTCATCTGATGTGCCTCCGCCTGGGATGATCTTCAAATACCTTCGTATCTGAAGACCGCAATACTGTCTTCCCCAAGCTCTTCAAATTAGACATCTCCTCTCCTTTCAGCTGGACACTGAACATGGATCCAAGTCCTTCAACATCCTGGTCACTCTTCAAAGCACTCTTCAAATGCTAAACTATTAGGGCATTTGAACAGAAAGGAGCAGACAGTGGGTGCTCTTGACCAGCATATAGTATTTGAACCAACAGGGAACAAACATGCATTGAACTGGACCTAGCATTCGGCCAGCTGCTTTATCAACATCATTTCATTGTAATCTGTATTGAATAATGTAATAGTGTCACTAATACCGTTTAGCAGTAAGGAAGTTAAAGCTCCGAAACACTGAATGATTTGCCAAGCACGCACGGCCAGTATTAATAGGCAGAAGAGCAGGAATCCAAACCTTGATTTGAGCAACACTAAACCCACGCTCTTCCGGCTGTATTATCAGAATCATTTCTCTTCCTCTAGATATTTCACTCCCATTAATTAAGCTGCACAGGAGAGTCAAATATAACAGTTACAGCTGATTTTTTTCCCACTCTGCCAAGTATCCCAGGGTCATCTTGAAATACCTAGAATCTAGATAATTTTCTGATTTGTGAAGGTCAGAACTCTGATCTCAGCCCCCCTCTTCAAGAAAATGAATATAATTGGCGTTCTTCATCTCATCTGCTCTTCTGCACCTCTCTCATTGTGCCGGTTGCTGAACAAACATTGCCAGCTGAAACAGGCACATCCTCACAATCTCCATCTGCTTTATAGGTTTCTTGAAATAAAATATTCCTGTGATGAATAATATCATCTAATTGTAAATGGACATCTTGAAGCTCAGATCCCACTGCTTTGAATGGTTTCAGTGCCCTGATGGGGACTATAGACCTCAATGGATCTCAGAATTATGCATGAAAAGTCATTTGGACAGGGACCATGGTCCACTTGTCAGTCACACAAAGCAACAATGTCAGTGCCCGCTACTCTCTGGTACAGCCAGGGCCATCCAAGGAGTCAACACATAGGGTATGGATGTAACTACATCAAGGCACTTTCCACTACACCACAGCCACCCAATTCAAGATGAATGGATGGGTTAAATAAGTATGTAGTATAAGAACTGATGCTTTTGAGCTGAAGTGTTGGAGAAGACTCTTAAGACCCCCTTGGACTGCAAGGAGATCCAACCAGTCCTAAAACTATTCCTAAAGGAAATCAGTCCTGAATATTCACTGGAAGGACTGATGCTGAAGCTGAAACTCTAACACTTTGGCCACCTGATGCAAAGAATGGACTCATTTGAAAAGACCCTGATGCTGGGAAAGATTGAAGGCAAGAGAAGAAGGGGATGACAGAAGATGAGATGGTTAGATTGTATCACTGATTCAATGGACATGAGTTTGAGCAAGCTCTGGCAGTTGGTGATGGACAGGGAAGCCTGGCGTACTGCAGTCCATGGGGTCACAAAGAGTCAGACAGGACTGAGTGATTGAACTGAACTGAACTGATAGATAAGGAGGGCTTCTCTGATAGACAGTTCAGTTGGTAAAGAATCTACCTGCAATACAGAAGACCCAGGTTCAATTCCTGGGTCAGGAAGTCGGCAAGAGAAGGGATCAGCTACCCACTTCGGTATTCCTGGGTTTCCCCTGTGGCTCAGCTGGTAAAGGAAGAATTCACCTGCAATGTGGGAGACCTGGGCTCTATCCCTGGGTTGGGAAGATCCCCTAGAGAAGGGAAAGGCTACCCACTCCAGTATTCTGGCCTGGAGAATGCCATGGACTCTGTAGTCCACGGGGTCACAGAGTCAGGCCCGACTGAGCAATCACACTACACCCACCCAATAATAGATGTGAATGGATAAGGAGTAGATAAGAGGATGAGTGAATGAACTTCTGGTGTTTGTTTGTATGGACAGATGGATGTCAATGGAAAGACCAGATGAGTGATTTAAAGAGGAAAGGGAATGAGAAGAGCTGGGAAAGAGGAGATTTAGACCAAAGCTATGGCATCCATGGAAACTTAGAATTTTAAAGGGCTACTTGATAACATTAATAGCAACAAAACTTTTAGTACTTATTCTGCCCCAGGTCACATATGAATCATTTTATAAAATTAATTCATTTACTCTTCCACAAGTAGCATTATTACCCATATATTAAAATAAATGCAGAAACTGAAAAAATAGACCATAGTAATTTTCCCTCTCCACAGCCACACTAATCCAATTCCATCATGTGGAGGCACACAAATTAGGCGTGCCCCCTCTTCCCAACAAAACAATGTTTCAAGTAAAAAAAAGTATTTATTGACATTCCATGCTAGTCAAGGAATTGTAGTTGATCTAAGGGATTTAGGGACTAAGACCGAATCCCTCAAAATAACTCACAGTGAGACAGGAGAGACAGATAGGTAAGCAAATTTGTAGGTCACAGTCTTATTTGTTAAACAGCAACACACAAAGAATGTTTAAGGTTTCAAGAGAAGATGTGAGGGTTGATGCTATGACGGGACCATGATCGTGTACACCCACACACTCCCTTCCAGGCCCCTCACCCACCTGGGCACCATCCTCTACCTGGTTCCTATTTATCTGTGACTTTCCAGAAGCTGATTCCTAAAAGAATTAGGAAGGAGAGAAGCTAGTTTTCATTTTCTACCTCACTTAATGTCTCTATCACTGGAGTAAAACTGTCAACCAGAGAAGACCCTGAGGATTAGAAATCCTGACCCTCTTCCCAGATAGTGTGCAGGTTTGGTCTACACAGGCCCCGCTGTTGGCTTCAACAGCCAGCTCTCCACTCTCCATCACTGCGGCTGCTGCTAAGTCGCTTCAGTCGTGTCTGACACTGTGCGACCCCATAGACGGCAGCCCACCAGGCTCCCCCATCCCTGGGATTCTCCAGGCAAGAACCCTGGAGTGGGTTGCCATTTCCTTCTCCAATGCATGAAAGTGAAAAGTGAAAGTGAAGTCGTTCAGTCATGTCTGACTCTTCGCGACCCCATGGACTGCAGCCTTCCAGGCTCCTCCTTCCATGGGATTTTCCAGGCAAAAGTACTGGAGTGGGTGCCATCGCCTTCTCTGACTCTGCATCACGAGGAGACAGTAAAAGGGAATAATATTGCATAGGTTGTTTTTGACTCATTCATTTTGTCTATTTCTATTTAAGCAAGATTTCCTTTTTTGATTTCTAACCCAAATATGGCTTAATAAAATGTGTTACATTCAAATTGGTAACCAAGTATAATATTACTCCACCCTGTAGCGATGAACTTCTAACAGTGATGCAGTGTTAGGAAGTGGACAGACTGACCACACATTCCCAATCAGCTGGTGATCACCGAAGCCCCTGTCTGCATTCCTCTACATTCATGAATATGATGAAATTAAAGGCAGATTATCTCAAAGCATGTGTAATCATGTGTTTTTCCCATACTTGATTTATAGAAACACATACTTATAAAAGGGTATGGTGAGTCCTCTCTTGAAATGTGAACTCTAAGCAGTATAATGATAACCTTCCTCATTTATCTGGGTTTCCTAAAATCCTTCAAAGCCCAGCTCAATCTTGCTTCCCTTCTGAAGGCTTTCTAGGCCGTTAGTTCTCAAAGTATGGTCCCTGGATCAGCAGCATCAGCATCTCCTGGGAACTTGATGAAAATGCAAATTATTGAGCCTTACCAAATTAGAAACTCTGGGAGTAGGACCCAGAAGTGGTGCTGGTGCTGGGTAATGTTTGTGAACCGATGCCCTGGAATAATAGCCCCCAGGAAATGTTCAGCTCAATTCAAACCACAAACGTTTATAGAGAAACTACGATGAGGCAAGCCCTGAACTAGGCATTGGGGAATGGGGTCGTAGACATGAGTAAGACACAGAAAAGTGAAAGTGTTAGTCGCTCGGTCATGTCTGACTCTGTGACCCTATTGACTGTAGCCTGACAGTCTCCTCTGTCCATGGAATTCTCCAGGCAAGAATACTGGAGTGGGTAGCCATCCCTTCTCCGGGGGATCTTCCTGACTCAGGGATCGAACCCATGTCTCAGATGGTAAGGAATACCAGGAACGAAACTAACACCCAGTAGAGACTAAACATATGCCTAACTAAGCAGAGACAGTCTCTGCTGCTTGAGCAGAGCTGAACAATAGACTATCAATCAACTGACTAATTGATCAGTTGCCGGATAGATAGGTAGATGGATGGATGGATCGACATCACCAGAGAGTCAGGAAGTCTAGCATGAAAACCAGCAGGCTGTCACTTGCTATGGACCAGTGTGTGTGGTTAAGAGCATAGGTCTGGATGGAGACTCTGGTTTAGACCTTACCTCTGCCATTTGTTAGCTGTGATCTTGGGCTAGTTGACTTTTCTGCTCAGTAGGAGTACAGTGCAGTGATTATAAGCATTCAGTCAAAAACCTGATTGCCTGACCTCAAATCCCAGCTCTACTATGTGCAGTTTTGTGACCTTGGGCAAGTGGCTTAAAACTCTGGGCGCTTCAGTCTTCCTATCTGGAATATGGAGCTACTTCAAAAAGTTATTGCAAGGATTAAGTCAGTCCTGCCTATAGAGGACTTAGAACAGTGATACAAGCTACGTAGAAGTGGTGCTGGTGGTAAAATGGAAAATAAAATAATAGCACCTACTGTATAGGGTTGTGGGTAATATTAAATAAGAAAATGCAAAATTAAATATTTTATGTGAAGCATATTTGCTCCAGTTCTACCTTCAAGTTTATTTTGCTTTGTTTTTTCTCCTTTGGGCATAGCTCTCACTGTAAATTTAAAAGAGAAGTGGCTGTTCAAGGAAGATTCAGGTATCCCTGGATCTCCTAGAGAAATAGCATAACAAGAGCATTTTAGCATTATCCTGTGTTGTTACTCAAATTTCCCATGACTTTTGCCTCTACTCTATCTGCTATATCTCTTAAACCTTGACGGTTTGATTGCAAGCATTAAACTTTGGAATGTGTCCCTTTCTACCATTATCTGGAAACTTTATTGTGCTTGTGAATCACCTAGAGATCTTGTTAAAAGGCAGGTTCTGATTCAGTACATCCAGGGTAGAGCCTGAGATTCTGCATTTATAATAAGCTCCCAGGTGTTGCTGGTCGGTGGCCCACAGATTGAGTAGCAAAGCTATAGATAGTTCTTACCAGGCCTTTCTGCACCAAGTCCCTTAATGCTCTCCAAACTTCCACAAGTGGAATCCCAAATGTTGTCAGACTGTTCTTTGAAGGGTACTCCAGCCTCAGTTCAGGGTTCCTGAGACTGTAATGGAGCCCTGGAAAGAGGTCTCCCCTCCTTCCAGGCCATGTGACCTTGACAAAAGGACAACCTGAGAACTAGTAAGGCTTCCCAGCTCTACCCACTTCGCATCCTTTCTAGGGTGTGGAGAGTCCAGTGACATAGTGTATGTGAAAGTATTTTGCAAACTGGATAGCACAGCACCAGAAGGGCAGGCTATTGCAAGTCTCAGTAAGAAGGCGCATATCATGCAAGGGTCAGGAAACTAGCGGGCTGGCCAAAAAGGTCATCTGGATTTTTTCCATAAGATGTTACAGGAAATCCTGAATGAACACTTTGACCAGTCCCTGGGTTGAATCTGACCCACTGCCTATTTTCATGAATAAAGTTTTGGTTTTGTTTTTTTGTTTTTTAAACATCCATACCCATGAATGTGTTATCTTTATCCTACAAGGCAGAGTTGAATTCAGTTACAGCTGAAACCATATGGCTCACAGAGCCTAAAATATTCACCCCCTGGTCCCTTGCAGAATGCTTGTGGCCCCTGGCATATAGGACCACTGAGAGTGCTGAAGAAACTGACCCTAGGCTGACCTTCCAGGAATAACGCTCAAAGCTACACAGCACAGCTGAGCTTCCAAGAGAGCTGCTGCCCCAGTGTCATCAGAAAGCACTAGAAACAGGAAGTTGCCTAACAGAGTGGGAAGCCGCCACTGCACGTGCTGGCTTCAGAGCAGTGCCTCTTTTGCTGATAGAAGTGCTGTTCCACTAGGGGCCTCCACTAAAGCCACACAGAAAACCAAAGCCTCCATGATTGTCCTTGTCAGCAAAAACAGTAGACACCTAGTTGCCCAATGTTCTGCATGCATGCGTATATCTTAGTGGGGAAAACTAAGTCACATGTGGACCGCGGCCATATAGCACTCCGGGAAACTGTTTCCAGGTTTCGTGCTTTTCAGGTCCTACATTGTAGGCATGCGTGATAGAAGGAAATTGAAATGGGTGTGGAGCAGCCCAGTATCCAGCACAGTCCTCAATCAGAAAATACAATCTGGGCTTCATTCCATTTAATAAGATCCATTCTGTGGAGGCTCAGTGGTAAAGAACTTGCCTACCAGTGCAGGGGACATAAGAGACATGGGTTCGATCCCTGGGTTGGAAGATCCCTTGGAGGAGGAAATGGCAACCCACTCCAGTACTCTTGCTAGAGAATCCTATGGATAGAGGAGCCTGGCAGGCTACAGTCCTTGGGTTCACAAAGAGTTGGACACGACTGAAGCGACTTAGCATGCACACACTCATTCTCTAGGCTTTCCAAATGAGGTCCTGGCATAATGATTCCCAAACTGTTTGGGTCTCTCTCCCTAACAGCACCCAAGAGGTGTCCTATTAAGTCAAGGCTTTATAAGCTCAAGGGATTATTTCTTGAGAACCAAACCCACACTCTAGGAGGAACCACCCAGAGCTCATTAGCGGATTACTTAAGCACAAATATGTCTGAACAATTGCAGATCACTCAAGGGCCAGCCCACCCAGTGGGGAACTGGGCTCGTGTCCTATGATGCCATCTGGAACCTGTTGAGTGACTTGGAGAAGCATCTCCTCATCTTTGAGCTTTGTCTCTCTAAACTGGATTTTTCTGAAGTCCCTTGTACTCTGAAAATCTATGATTCTCAAAACACATGGGCTCCCAAGAAATGCCGAGGGGGGTGTGGGGGCATGTTGAAAGGAGGCAGGGGTGGCAGATATCCAGGGCTGCATTAGCCTGAGACAGAGGAAGAGGGGCCCTGGAGCTTCAGCATCACATGAGAGCCAGACTCTAGGGACCAGATCGGTCAGGACCTGTCTCCTGGAGATTATCTGCTTAATTCCTGTGTCCAGAACAGCCACTTCTGAGGACACGGTGGCCTGGCACCCTCACCTGGGGGCTTTTCCACCCTTCCCAGTGACTCTCTCCTCCTCTGTCTCCCCTCAGTTTCATTCTGACACCTGAAAAGATGAGAGTGATGAGATGAGTACAGCCTAGGAAGATAAAAACAATGTGAAATGCAGAGATTGGGAGCTTATCAGCCAAACAGGACATGGGGTATAAAAAGTAATCAACCTAAAGCTCTTATCAAAATCTCTCCCAGGGAAAGGTTTTAAAATTCTGTCATTGCTCAAGGAAAAATTATCGGATTATTACAGAGGAATTTCACTTGCTATTCATTCTGTATACAGAGAATGCATACATCCCTGCTAGAGGCTACAGGTAGTTTATGTCTTGATAATTATGTCTGGGAGTTTTAGGCATCACGAATCCTTAAAGTTAAGACAAATGATGTATATCCACAGGCTTACCAAACCCACTCCCACTAGAAGACTCCCTGTAAAGTTCTTAAACGTGGTACTAGATTGAGCATATGTGTTATTCCATGTATTCCACTTAACAGTTCTATCATGCTTGAAATTGCCATGTCCATTTCACACATCAGGAAACTGAGACTCACAGCAATTGCCCAAGTCACGCAAGTATAAGTGTCACAGCCAAGATTCACACCCAGGTCAGGGCCCTTCCGAAGTCCAGGAGACACTTAGATAAATCAGAACCCTTCAGTGGCTCCCTTCTACCTTTGTTGCTGGGCAGGGTAATATTAAAAATGTTTTACTGATTCTCAGCTGTACTGAAGGATGAGGTTGAGACTGAGGGTGAACCCTGATGAGGAAGAGGAAAAGGGCCAGCCAGGGATTAGAAAGAGGACGTCCTCTGCAGACCCTCCAAACTGAGCCTTGGTTCTCACCATTCACCCAACCTTTCCCACCTTCAAAATATTTTTAGATAGTGGCTTGACTTGAAATACAGTACCTAATTTATGCCTTCCACTCTTTGCCCCTAAAGGGCTATCTGTCTTCTTTAATTGTGCAGAGCACAACTGATTCAGTCAGGGTGTTCAAAGCGATGTTGTGTTTGAGAAAAGCTGGTTTGGAAATTTTCTTAACTACACTTTCAGCAAACCTATCGTGGCACTGTACTAGAAAGAGCAGGACACAGGGCAGCAATCTGGAGCTAGGAAATACCTGGAGGGGGTGGAACAGCATTTGGAACAGCTCTCCTCATAAAAATGAAGAAAGTCAGGGCTCATGCGTGGGCACGACCAGGCCTGCTCCACCAACAGGTCACGGTCAGGGGCTTCTTGTTCCCATTCCAAGGGCTCCAGCTGCCCAGCCAAGGTTCATGGATTGCTCATGGCTCAAAGAATGCTTCATTCAGGCAATCTGAGACTCAGAGAAGGGAAAGGAAGGTGGTAGTTGGACACTTTTAATGATATGGGAAAATGCTTATAATATTAAAGGATTAAAAGTAAATTTCAAAGTTGTATTAAAAAACAGAACTCTATTAGGATTTTTTTTTAAATTAGCAAAACAAGTTACAGGAAATATGCCAATATGTTTCTAGTGATTATTTCAGAGAGATGAGGTCATAGGTAAATGTTCCTATTTGCTAACAGTTTTTAATATCTTCCAGATATTCTGCAATTGTGTGTGTGTGTGTGTGTGTATGTGTGTAGTATAAATTTAAACCAGAAAAAATAGAATGCCTCACCCCAAAGTAATATAGTGACGAGAGCAGTCAGGAAGGGTAATCTCTTATGAGAAGCTGAGCCTTCCCTGGGCAATCCCCAGAATATTCCAGAGAGACAGAGCAGCACAGAACTCTGCCCCAGGGTGACCCCATGAACTGCAGCATGCCAGGCTTCCCTGTCCATCACCAACACCCGGAGCCTAGTGAAACTCGTGTCCATCGCATTGGTGATGCCATCCAACCATCTCATCCTCTGTCATCCCCTTCTCCTCCCACCTTCAATCTTTCCCATCATCAGGGTCTTTTCAAATGAGTTAGTTCTTCACTTCAGGTAGCCAAAGTATTGGAGCTTCAAGCATCAGTCCTTCCAATGAATATTTAGGACTGATTTCCTTTAGATTGACTGGTTGGATCTCCTTGCAGTTCAAGGGGCTCTCAAGAGTCTTCTCCAATTCCTCAGTTCAAAAGCATCGATTCTTTAGCATTCAACTTTCTTTACAGTCCAACTCTTACATCCATACTTAACTACTGGGAAAACAATAGCCTTGACTAGACAGACCATTGTTGGTAAAGTAATGTCTCTGCTTTTTAATATGCTGTCTAGGTTGGTCATAGCTTTTCTTCCAGGGAGCAAGCATCTTCTAATTTCATGGCTGCAGTCACCATCTGCACTGACTTTGGAGACCTCAAAAATAAAGTCTGTCACCATTTCCATTGTTTGCCCATCTATTTGCCAAGAAGTGACGGGCCTGGATACCATGATTTTAGTTTCCTGAACATTGAGTTTTAAGCCAACTTTCTCACTCTCCTCTTTCACTTTCATCAAGAGGCTCCTTAGTTCTTTGCTTTCTGCCATAAGGGTGGTTTCAACTGCATATCTGAGGTTATTGATATTTCTCCCAGAAGTCTTGATTCCAGCTTGTGCCTCATCCAGCCTGGCATTTCACATGATGTACTCTGCATGTAAGTTAAATAAGCAGGGTGACAATATACAGCCTTGACATACTCCTTTTCCTATTTGGAACCAGTCTGTTGTTCCAAGTCCAGTTCTAACTGTTGCTTCTTGACCTGCATACAAATTTCTCAGGAGGCAGGTCAGGTGGTCCAGTATTCCCATTTCTTGAAGAATTTCCCACAGTTTCTTGTGATCCACACAGTCAAAGGCTTTGGCGTAGTCAATAAAGCAAAGGTAGATGTTTTTCTGAAACTCTCTTGCTTTTTCAGTGATGCAGTGGATGTTGGCAATTTGATATCTTGTTCCTCTGCCTTTTCTAAATTCAGCTTAAACATCTGGAATTTCACAGTTCATGTACTGTTGAAGCCTGGCTTGGAGAATTTTGAGCATTACTTTGCTAGTGTGTGAGATGAGTGCAATTGTGCAGTAGTTTGAACATTCTTAGGCATTGCCTTTCTTTGGGATTGAAATGAAAACTGACCTTTTCCAGTCCTGTGGCCATTGCTAAGTTTTCCAGATTTGCTGGCATGTTGAGTGCAGCATTTTCACAGCATCATCTTTTAGGATTTTAAATAGCTCATCTGGAATTCCATCACACCCACTAGCTTTGTTTATAGTGATGCTTCCTAAGTAAGGCCCACTTGACTTTGCATTCCAGGATGTCTGGCTCTAGGTGAGTGATCACGCCATCATGGTTATCTAGGTCATGAAGATTTTTTTTTGTATAGTTCTTTTGTATATTCTCACTATTTCTTAATATCTTCTGCTTCTGTTAGGTCCATACCATTTCTGTTCTTTAGGTATAAAAGATAATGTTACCAAACCAAACTTGAGTCCACTCTCCCACATGTAGTAAAGCCAATCTACTGATACCAGGTTGTGTTGAAAGTACAGCATTTATTGCACAGCACCAAGCAAAGAGTCCAGGGCCACTGGTACTCTAAAAGCTCAAGCTTCTTGAGTTTCAGCAAAGCATTTTTAGAGGCCTGGTTAAAGCAGGGCATCCCATAGTATGTCATCAGCTCATACACAGGTCTGATTGGTTGATGGTGAAGTAACAAGATGATGTCACATGGGAAACATTATCAATCCTTAGGCACCAGTAGGTCAAGGGGCTACTCATGATCATAAAGTAGTTAATTTCTTCTGTTTGGTAGTGGTTTTCATATCTATAGAACACCTCAGGAGATGTGTATCAGATACAGTTATCTAGGTACATCAGAGAGGAGCTAAAACAGAAAACACGGGGGTGGGGTCTGTCCCAGGAAGGTACCATAAGCCCTGCTGGGTTACAATAATACATTTATAAAAGGCTTTGTACATAGTAGAAGCTCAATAAAGTTAGCTGTTATTATTATCACCTATTTATAAGTGGGCAAGCCAGATTTAGGCCCAGCCTGCCTGATTCCTGTGAACTCATCAGTCTGATTCCTGTCTCAGTGGATGTTTCGTTCAACCCCCAACTCTCTTAGGGCAGTAAAAAGGAATAGGAGTGTTCCCAACTCGGAAACAACGCAAAGATGTGATTCTTCATCTATTATTTTGAAAAATATGGGTTTCTTCCCAATTATCAGTAAGGGAAGCTTGCTCCCACACCAAATTATGTCTTCAAAAGTTACCCTGTCTGAGAGAATTAAGATCTCAAGAAATTTAGTTTTGTTTTCTGCTTCAGACCAGATTATACTCAAGAGGCAAAGAGTCAATGGTGGTTTATAGTTGGGGAGACCATAGGAGCCAGTTTGCTTAGGGCAGTCTCACTTACTCCACTTACCTCAGAGTAACTGGTAATAGTAATCACTTTCACTTTCAAATGCATGCCACTTAGGATAATAAATTGCATGCCCCTGATTTATAATGCAATATGCAAAGGTTTTCAAGTCATGGAGATCTGGGTTTCAATCCTGGCTCCATCACTTACTAGCTGTATTCTGTGGTAATTCACCTAATCTCTCTGAGCTCATATCTCCTTTAAAATGAAGACAATATTGCATGTTGTCTAGGGTGTTCTGAAGACTCAGAAAATGAGCTTACCGTGGAAAGCACCATAGTAGATATGCCCTAAAGACAAGTTATCTTTTTTTTAATCTCTTCCTTCCTCTTTCCCCAACCCCATATAAGTCAGAAGAATGTGGATTCTTACTTTATAGTTCTGCAAGGACCTCTTTTGGGTATGTACCCATTTAATAATTCATCTCAACACATATGAATGGAGAAGAACATTCCATACTCTTAAATGTAACAGAGGCATTTTCATAAATAGCACTGATACAGGCAGTGTATAGTAAGCACTAGAGAGGAAACACGAAATGCCACCAAGTTCTGAAAAGGGAGTGGTCACTCTTGGGCATTTAGGCTTCCTCCAGAAAGTAGCATCTGGGGGAGAGTCTCAAATGATGGGTGTGGTTGCAACAGATGTAGTTAAGCCAGAACACTCCTGGCAAAGGAAATAGCCTGAGGACAGGAAAGTATGGAGGGCATTCAAGGCATGGTGGTAGTCCAATTTAACTGAAATTTGGGGTAAGTTGGGAACATACTGTAGGGCTTGAAAGCTAAAGTAAGCAATGGGGAGCCACTGAGGGTCTGTGAAGGGGAGGGCTGGTATTACCACCACGAGCTGTTGTTGAGTAGGAATGGCTGTGGGCATCTCAGAGGAGCAGAGGAAAGGAGCTGGTAAAGACAAGCATTTAGTCTACCTTGTAATCAAGAGTTCAGTTCAACTGGCCTTCATTGCCTCCTGACCCTCAGATCTGAAGAAATCAAGTCTCTGTAAACAGGATTGTGTATACCAATTTCTTCCTTTGCTACCCATCCATCTAAAGAAGAAATTAAATAGCTTTTGTTTGATTTCTCTTCATAAAGCTAAATTGATTGCTAGACAACTGGTCACAGGAGAAACTTTAAGGAGCTCACTTATCTCTAAATTCCATAATCCAGTATTTCATATGATAGATGGTGTTTCCTTCTGCTTCTTCCTGGAATTTCCTCTCATTTCTCCATGTGCTTTTCTGTCTGTTTTTCTAGTCTCAGTGGTGATTCTTATCTAGGAGGCTAAGCTCCAAATGCTGGCTTTCACTGCTCTCAAAGTCACTCCCTATAAGTTGTTTCTCTTTGTAGGGAGGCTTAACCTAAGCTCCTCAGAAAGCAGAGTCTAAGACCATGTATGTGGGAATGTGATCCCAGGGGAAGGAGATAGAGAGAAGCAAAAATAGGGATGTGATATTGAGTTAGTCACCATAAAAGCAACCAGTTCTCAATCCTGCCAGACTCAGAGTTAACTGCTCGAGGGACAAAGGGAGATGATTTATCCTTTGGGCATCCACATTAGTTAGGATGACCACATAGACCATATAGTAAAAGCTATGGTTTTTCTAGTAGTCATGTACAGATGTGAGAGTTGGGCCATAAAGAAAGCTGAGCACCAAAGAACTAATGCTTTAGAACTGTGGTACTGGAGAAGAAAGACTCTTGAGAGGGCCTTGGACAGCAAGGAGATCAAACCAGTCAATCCTAAAGGAAATCAACCCTGAGTATTCACTGGAAGAAGTGATGCTGAAGCTGAAGCTCTGATACTTTGGCCACCTGATGCAAAGAGCCAACTCACTGGAAAAGACCCCAGTGCTGGGGAAGACTAAGGAAAGTAGGAGCAGGGGGGTGACAGAGGATGAGATGATTGGATGGCATCACCAACACAATGGACATGAGTTTGAGCAAACTCTGGGAGGTAGTGAGGTATAGGGAAGACCGGCACGCTGCAGTCCATGGAGTTGCAGAATTGGATACTAGTTAGCAACTGAACAACAACAAGTAAGTATTAACTTCCTTGAGCTTTTTAATTGCTATATGTGAGTAAAGCAGAGTGAACAGGTACCCATCCTGTGGTTTCTGAGGAGTCTCAAGGAAGAAGTGAAAGATACATGGCTTGAGGATCAAGGCAAAGTACTATCAATCATACGTATACAAAACTGCCAAAGCCTGCAAAAATAAGTCATCAGGGTGGTTACTAAAATAAGCTGAGAGTGTTGGGATGAGCCCAAGAGGTATCAAGTAAGCAAGGTTAGTCTAGGAAAATGTCATTCTACCCTGTGCTGACTATACTGGGCCCAAATTTACAGAAGTCCCCTTTGATGGCCAGAAATCCCAAAGAGTGAAACTCTGGTTTCATATATCTGGAAATAAGTAAGATTTGTGAGTTTCTAATTGGTGCTATCAGAAGTAATATGATGTAAGTATACATTGCCTTGAGTTCTGAACTTCTTTTAAAAAAATGCCAATTTTATCTTGCCTTAGAAAGCGCAGGGACCATCCCTGAATCTTTCTGGTGCTTATTCAAAATACTATTTTTCTAAACAACAAGAATCACAGTTTATTCCTTTTTCCA
Organism: Ovis aries; assembly: GCF_016772045.2. NCBI lineage: Eukaryota > Metazoa > Chordata > Mammalia > Artiodactyla > Bovidae > Ovis > Ovis aries. Next base: position 14,054,186 of record NC_056074.1, read on the forward strand.
TATTCAGTTCAGTTCAGTCGCTCAGTCGTGTCCGACTCTTTGCCACCCCATGAATCACAGCATGCCAGAACTCCCTGTCCATCACCAACTCCCTGAGTTTACCCAAACTCATCTCCATCAAGTCAGTGATGCCATCTCCAGCCGTCTCATCCTCTGTTGTCCCCCTCTCCTCCTGCCCCCAATCCCTCCCAGCATCACTCTTTGCATGAGGTGGCCAAAGTATCTGAGTTTCAGCTTCAGCATCAGTCCTTCCAATGAACACCCATGGCTGATCTCCTTTAGGATGGACTGGTTGGATCTCCTTGCAGTCCAAGGGACTCTCAAGAGTCTTTTCCAGCACCACAGTTCAAAAGCATCAATTCTTCGGCACTCAGCTTTCTTCACAGTCCAACTCTCACATCCATACATGACCATGGCGAAACCATAGCCTTGACTAGACGAACCTTAGTCGGCAAAGTAATGTCTCTGCTTTTCAATATGCTATCTAGGTTGGTCATAACTTTCCTCCCAAGGAGTAAGCATCTTTTAATTTCATGGCTGCAATCACCATCTGCAGTGATTTTGGAGCCCCCAAAAATAAAGTCTGACATTGTTTCCACTGTTTCCCCATCTATCTCCCACGAAGTGATGGGACCAGATGCCATGATCTTCATTTTCTGAATGTTGAGCTTTAAGCTAACTTTTTCACTCTCTTCTTTCACTTTCATCAAGAGGCTCTTTAGTTCCTCTTCACTTTCTGCCATAAGGGTGGTGTCATCTGCATATCTGAGGTTATTGATATTTCTCCCAGCAATCTTGATTCCAGCTTGTGCTTCTTCCAGCCCAGTGTTTCTCATGATGTACTCTGCATAGAAGTTAAATAAGCAGGGTGACAATATACAGCCTTGACGTACTCCTTTTCCTATTTGGAACCAGTCTGTTGTTCCATGTCCAGTTCTAACTGTTGCTTCCTGACTTACATATAGGTTTCTCAAGAGGCAGGTCAAGTGGTCTGGTATTCCCATCTCTTCCAGAATTTTCCACAGTTGATTGTGATCCACACAGTCAAAGGCTTTGGCGTAGTCAATAAAGCAGAAATAGATGTTGTTCTGGAACTCTCTTGCTTTTTCCATGATCCAGTGGATGTTGGCAATTTGATCTCTGGTTCCTCTGCCTTTTCTAAAACCAGCTTGAACATCTAGAAGTTCACGGTTCAAATATTGCTGAAACCTGGCTTGGAGAATTTTGAGCATTACTTTACTAGCGTGTGAGATGAGTGCAATTGTGTCATAGTTTGAGCATTCTTTGGCATTGCCTTTCTTTGGGATTGGAATGAAAACTGACCTTTTCCAGTCCTGTGGCCACTGCTGAGTTTTCCAAATTTGCTGGCATATTGAATGCAGCACTTTCACAGCATCATCTTTCAGGATTTGAAACAGCTCCACTGGAATTCCATCACCTCCACTAGCTTTGCTGGTAGTGTTGCTTTCTAAGGCCCACTTGATTTCACATTCCAGGATGTCTGGCTCTAGGTGAGTGATCACATCATTGTGATTATCTGAGTGTGAAGATCTTTTTTGTACAGTTATTCTGTGTATTCTTGCCACCTCTTCTTAATATCTTCTGCTTCTGTTAGGTCCAGACCATTTCTGTCCTTTATCGAGCCCATCTTTGCATGAAATGTTCCCTTGGTATCTCTAATTTTCTTGAAGAGATCTCTAGTCTTTCCCATTCTGTTGTTTTCCTCTATTTCTTTGCATTGGTCGCTGAGGAAGCCTTCCGTATCTCTCCTTGCTATTCTTTGGAACTCTGCATTCAGATGCTTATATCATTCCTTTTCTCCTTTGCTTTTCACTTCTCTTCTTTTCACAGCTTTCCATATTAATCACTCATTAATATCAACTAATTCTATCTTTCCAATGTTTTTCAGGTGCCTTACTTTTCATTCTGTCTGTGATCACTCAAATATAGGCCCTTATTAACTGCTCGATTGCATTTTAAAGAACTCCTTAATTCTGTTTTCTCTTCCTTTCTAATTCAATTCTGTTCATCTCTAAGTGGGACTAGCAGTAACTAAGATTTTATGAGATTTTCATGGCGCTAAAGTGAGATCTATGAAGTAATGTGTATGAAACACTTAGCTTGGTGCTCAGCATATTGGAGTACTGAAGATTGGATTTGGCTGCAAGTAGCAGAAAAACTGAAAATTACAGTGGTTTCAACAAGATACAAGTAGACATTTTTGCTCTCTTTCTTTTATGCATGAGTATAATCTCACTTCCAACTATGATATGATTACTAGTACTAGACTAGCCTTTTTACTACAAATATCTAGAGAACTGAACAAGCTATATCAAACAACTATTTTTAGACATTAGACAAAAGGCAGTGCATGTCTGTGATTCCTGAAATAAGGGAAACCAAAAGGGCTAGAATAATGATTTCCCCAGATTTCTACCTGGAACAGGGAGGAAAACAAGCCAAGTACAGCAGTCTTGCAAAAATAGGTGTTTATGGAGGCTGAAGAAGCTAAAAAGCAGAGTATTATACTAAACAAGAAGGGACTATGCAGAAAAAAATCCCAAAAGCTCAGCATAGGGATCTCTTTGAGTTTTTAACTTAACACCAAGCTGCACATATGTAGGATGAGACTTCATGATACCAGGCAAAGAATAACTAGCAGAAGAGAATAACTGTGGGAAAGCTATAAGTTGAACAGCTCCCAGAATTTGAAACTCATTGAACTCACTTAATATTCAGTAGAGACACCATAAAGATCATATCTTAAGAAGAGAGCTAGACTACCCTTGAGTAAAACCTTTGACCTGCCCTAAGAAGACTTTTTTGAAAGTCTCGAAAGTCCAGCAGATCTATAAGTAAATGAATTACTTGCCAAAATCCAGCTTAACACTCAAAGAGACAGTGAAATCTAGACATTCAAACTCAGGATGCATAATATTTAGCATTCAATAAAGATTACTAGACATGTGAATCAGCAGGAAATTATAATCTATAACCAGGGGGAAATTTAGTCAATAAAAAGAGACACAGGATTCATCAATATTTTTAAATTAGCAGAAGAATGTTATATAAAGCTATAACAAATGTGTTTGTAGATTTCAGGTGAAATATGAACATAATGAAGCGAGAAATGGAAACTATTAAAACGAAAGACAAAAGTTTCAGAGCTAAAATCTACAATATCTGAAATAACATTTTTTTGGATAGGCTTACCAGAAAATTAGATTCAGAAAATAACAGTCAGTCACCTTGAAGAAAAAACTGTAGAAACTATTCATCTGGGTCATAGAGAGAAGGAAAGCAATAAAAATAATAATACAGAGACTTCATGACCTGTGGGACAATAAAAGTAGTCTAACATGTATGTAATCGAAGTCTCAGAAACCAGGAGTTGGGTGAAGGGATGAAAAAATGTTTGAGATCATAACAGCTTAAAAATTTACATATCCAGAAATTTTATACTCTTAAAAACAGATAAATAAAAAGAAAATCACACCAATGTGCATCATAATCAAATTGCTAAAATATGCAATAAAAAGGAAATCTTAAGAGCAGAGATAGAGATACATTACATAGAAATGAACAAGCGTAAGAATGACTGCAGACTTCTCATCAGATGCAATCCAAATCAGAAAGTAATGGAATAGCATCTCCACAGTGCTACAGTAAGTTTGGAGACAGTTCATTCCATATGTGGTGCTCCATAGCATCAAGCACCTCTTTATCTCTTATTGATTCACCAGTCTCAGTGCGGTGCTTTCATCATGGTGAAAGATGGCTGTTCAAGCTTCAGCCATCAAATCTACATTCCAGCCAGCAGAAAAGAAAAAAGGGGGAAAGAACGGCACGTTCCCTTTCTTCAGGAACATTTGCTTAGTTCCAGGCCCTGAGTGGAACTTAGTCACAGGCCCACTCAAAGGCAAGGAAGGCTGAGAAATATAGTCAATTCCAGTGGCCATTACTCCAGCTAAAACTCTGGGTTCCAGCACTAAGGAAGATGGAGCAAGTGGATACTAGGTGACAACTAGCAGTCTTTGTCATGTTAGATAGCCAATATACGTTTCTTTCTTTTTTTTAATATTTCCCTTAAGATGCTGTATAACCTTGAATAATCAACAAATTCGCATAGATAAAATCAAAGGCTTAAAATTGGATTATAAGAGTCCTTCCAGTTCTGATCATCTTTTCTTCTATCTTGTCACTGGCTTAAGATGATATGAGATAGCAGTTTATAGTTTACAGGTCAAACGTGGCTCACCACTTGCTTTTAGAAATAAAGTTTTACTGGAACACAAATCCACTTGTATATTGCCTATGGCTGCTTCTATGTTGCATCAGCAGCATGAAGTTGTTATGAGAGATTGTATGGCCACAAAGTCTGAAATATTTACTGTCTGGCCCTTTACAAATAAGCTCACTAATTTCTGCTTTAAACAAATAAATGAATCCATGTGACCAAGCAATTTATGAAAACTCTGCTTTCAGCAAAATTTATCTTTTTTTTTCCTTCTATTCACTCCTTCTTTAGCTTATTTTCTATAATTTGAAAATGAATACAGTATGGTCTTAATTTCTGAGGAAACAAATACAGATACTCTGCCAAAGAAATAAGTGATGGAGTGTTTTCTTAATTCTTGAGAAAACCTTCATCTGCCCTTAAAATATCAGGTTTTAAACACAGTAATCTCCTTCCCCAGAAATTATATTGCAAAAAAAAATTGTTTTGGAACATATCCCAGGAAAAAGTGAGCACATAAGGGATAAAATCTTGTTAAAAATGCTCAAAATAGGTCTGCATTTGTAGAATATGCTCTCACATCAAAGAAAAGGCTCATAACCCAGGGGACCTAAGAAAGAAGAGTAAGCCAGGCAGGGTCTGTCTGGAATTCAGGCTAAAGAAAATCACTAACTAGAGGACTGGACCATGAAACAAGTAACCTGAAGTTCAAATTTGTATGTCCTGCATGTGAGCTAAGTCACTTCAGTTGTGTCTAACTCTTTCTGACCCTCCAGACTACAGCCTGCCATGCTTCTCTGTCCATGGGATTCTCCAGACAAGGATACTGGACTGGGTTGCCATGACCTCCTCCAGGGGATCTTCCCAGCCCAGGGATCAAACCCGCATCTCTTATGTCTCCTGCATTGGCAGGTGGGTTCTTTAGCACTAGCACCGCCTGGGAAGCCCTCAGATTATATGGACTTTAAAAAAATGTGGCAAAGCTGGGCCTGATTCATAGTGTTTGAAGAACAGCTGCCAAAATGCCTATCAGCAGTGATGTCCAGGGTTCATAAAATTACAGTTGACCATGACACTTAGGACTTATTTGGGGAGTTTCTTGGGTAATAATGATAGAGTCCATCTCCCCAAGCAAGAATCTGGAAAATACCAAAGTATCCTTCTAACAGATGGTTCTAGAGGATTAATCAGAAACTGTGAAAGAGCCCTGAACTTGACCTGAGGCCAAAGAAGCATGCATTTGGAATGGGCTCCTTCTCAGTGATTACACAAAAACCCAGATTTCCCCCTCAGAAATACCATTATGGAAACAACTCATTCTCTGCAGTAAGGTAGACCTGAGTTCAAACACCTGCTTAACCACTCCCAAGGTGTGAGGTCTCAGGTGATGTATTTGTCTTCTTTTAGCCTCAGTTTTCTCATTTACAGAATGGGAATGTTGCCAGATTGTCAGGACTACTGCCGAGTAAGTCCTTGATAAATGGTAGGTGCTGCTACCATCACTACCATCATCATCTCCACCATCATTTTGGTAGTCAAGACGCCAGATCTAAAGTGTCAAGGTTAGTTCTCACTTCTGGGAAGCCTTTGATTCAGATTAGCTTGAGAGCTGAAAGGACTCGACCAGAAGGCTGAAGATATCATTGTCTATAGAGAAGTGGACAGATAAGAGCAGGACCCAACGGGTAAGAGTTTTGCAGCTTCTGAGCTCTTTGGAAGGACTCTGTCCCTGCCCTGGTTAGGAGTGTCCACAGAGGTGAACGGGCAGTCAAAGCAAATAAGTGAATGAGGGGATGCGACTGGCAGTCCACCACCCCAAGTCAGTTCCACTGACATAGGGAGAAAATGCAGTCAGCCCATCATTCTCACTTTTAGATGTGTACACACCATGCCCGAGGCTCCCTGTTACCCCTCTACTCTCACTTCCTGTTGCTCTGCCTGTCGCTCAGTCTGTGCCAGCCATTCCCATCTTCTAGCTCTTCCTTGAAGTCACTTCCTTGATTTGCTCCTACCTCATGCCCTTTGCTGTTTCCTTAGAGTGAATGATTGTTTCTTCAGACATCACCAAACCTTGCTCTCTTACTGTTAGTATCTCTTTTCCAGTCTCCTTTTCCCAAAGAGGCCATTTGTGACATGAAATGAAACCCTTCCTCTATAATCTTCACCCTCTGCCCCCTTACCTTGCTTCCTTTTTCTCCATGACTCTCATCACTTCCTGATATATTATACATTTATTTGCTTATGATCTAGCTCAACCTATTGTTGAATTGAAGCTCCATGAAATCAGAGATTTTGCTTTGTTATCAACCTTTCTGCACCTAGAAATGTGCCCAAAACATAGTAGACATGCAATAAATATTTTTTAAATTAAATATTTATTGAATGAATATACCCTCTGCCTCCATTTGGAAAAAAAAAAAAAATCAATTTTGTTTAAAAAAGAAAGCAATAAATCTACAGATAGTAGAAAAACAAATATCATTAGCAGAAAGAATTTTAATAGTGATGGGAAGAGAAGGGAAATAATTATCCTAGAAAATGGGCACTATTGTGGTCGAAAACATTATAGTTCTGAACATCTTTGTGGCCAAGGCAAAAAAGGAAAAGGAAAGGCAACGGTAATCAAAGAAGACTGCTTTTTTAAGAAAAGAATATCTTAAGTCACAGATTTTCAAACATGTTAAGAGTGAAAATCATTTTCCCCCAAAGAAATCTTACCAGGAGCTCCAATAAGAAAATCGAAAGTCTGTTTAACTTCAATTTATTTTTATGTTCAAAACGTAACATTGACTTACAGTCAGTGAGAACAGTGAGGCTGTGAAGTTACAGACTTACGATACATCAAGCTCTGCGTTCATTTGCTTCTCTATGTTGCGTAGTTCTGCCAGTCTCCAAGAGACCCTTATCTGCACACGTGTGTCCTTTCTCAGTCGTGTCCGACTCTCTGCGAGCCCATGGATTGTAATCTGCCAGGCTCCTTTGTTCATGGGATTCTCCAGGCAAGAATTCTGGAGTGGGTTGCCACTCGGGGATCTTCCTGACCCAAGGATCGAAGCTGGGTCTCATCCATTGCAGGCAGATTATTTACCATCTGAGCCACTAGGGAAGCCCATTTGCACATATGTATAGCTACAAATGGCACATTTTTAATGCCTTAACTTGCAGTCTCAGTGAAAGTGAAAGTGTTAGTCACAATGGACTGTAACCTGCCAGGTTCCTCTGTCCATGGGATTCGCCAGGAAAGAATACTGGAGTGGATTGCCATTCCCTTCTCCAACAATATTCCCAAATCATCTGATCCAAAAGCTCCAATTAACAGCAGAAGGAACTTTGTTTTCAAACTTGAATCACTAATGACCTCCAACAACACCTTGTATATTTTACATAAATATAAAAGATAGGGACGCCTCCAAAGTCATAATAATTAACTGTTCCTAACTCACTCTGTTGGTTCAGTGGTAAAGAATCTGCCAGCAAGGCAAGAGACTGGAGTTTGACCCCTGGGTCAGGAAAATCCCCTGAAAAAGGAAATGGCAACCCACTCCAGTATTCTTGCCTGCAGAATCCCAGGGACAGAGGAGCCTGGCAGGCTATAGCCAATGGGGTGGCAAAAGAGTCAGACACGACTTAGCGGCTAAACCCCCACCACATTCCTAACTCACTATTACCCCCAAAATACAATATTTAATGGGATTGCTATTGTATTTCTATCCAACTGTGCATTTTGTTCTGATGGAGAGTTCCAAGAAGAGAGGCACAGGAGCCTAACTGGGAATAGATCACAGCCTTCTAGTCAGCAAACCTGAGCTGGAAGGGTAACCAATTCCCGTGAACAACAAGCATAAGCCTGACTTTTAATATCCCAAAATGCAGAGCTGCAACTGGTCTCGTCAATGACACATATGAGAGAACTTCCACGTATGCACTGAAAAGCTCCATATAGATGAAGAAAGTCAGCCCTCCATCCATAATCTGTGTGGCAAGCCTGTGTGCCTGCATGTATGTGCCTGTATATTCACACATATCTTCTAATATTTATTGTTCAGATTTAATTTTTTATTAACCTGGAATATATTTTCATGTAAGGAATGAAAAAGAGATCTAGTTTTGCAATTTTTTTGTCCTAATAGCTAGCCGCCAGTCCCAAAATAAATATCTTTTGAAGAATTTATCCTTTTTTTTTTAAAATGATGTCTTTAATTATTACTAGATTTCCATCTGATTAGATTCTCCTTCAAGGTCTTTTTTTTTTTTTTTCTATTTCTTTAGGAGTTAAAAAAACTTTTCAAATTCGAATCGAGGACCGTAGGACTGTGAGGCGTCTCTGCAGGATCCTAAGGTTTTTACATTAGTGCACTCGCGCTGATGTCACAGGAAGCTGTAACAGAGACCTGTGTACTCAGCAATCTGGTGTTCTGCAAATGCTGAGCCCCTTCTCCTCCAGCTCCTCACCCAACACAGGAATCGCAACCACAGCATCCCAGTCAGAGGGTCAGCCAGCGCCTGCTGGAGCATTTTCAGAACGAGATGCTCAGCACTAACACAGTCACCACCTTGATTGTTGAATAGCGTTGACGGCTAGAGAATTCTTCCATTTATCCGCTTCCTTCAATTCATACCAGTTGTTCTAATCCTGTTATCTACAACCTCACAGGACAGAGCTAATTCCTTTTCCATCTGCCCTTTTACTTGGTGACAGAGAGCAAAGCGTCCCTCAGTCTTCTCTGATTCATGCTCTTAATCTCCAGCTCCTTCAAAGGGTGCTGGGGAATCCCAACAGACAGGGCCAGGACTTTTAAAATTAGGTGTTTATAGTGAAAGAGTCCTAAACGTAGGGTCAGAATAGCCAAGTTTAAATTTCAGCTGTGTGACCTTGAGCTAATCTTTCAGGTTCCCTGAGCTTCAGTTTCCTGACCTGTAAAATGGGCAAGATGGTCATCAGCATGACTACTGTCAACATGAAAGAGATTTGATACTGACAATTGCAGTCAGCAATATGGCGGGATCCTGCACTGGAGGGATTGTAAAGGGTGAGAAGAGATCCTCTTTCTCACCTGCCTCATCCCTACCACCTCCACATCCTTAGGCAGATTCTCACAGCTCTGATTTTATGCGCAAGTAATATTTTGGGGGGACTTTCGGTGGTTGGTTTTTGTTTTGTTTTTGCTGCACTGAGTTTTTGCTGCTGTGCACCAGCTTTCTGTAGTCGTGGCCAGTGGGGGCTGCTCTCTGGCTGTGGTGTGTGTGCTTCTCATTGCGGTGGCTTCTCTTGCTGCAGAGCATGGCCTCTAGGTACAGTTTCAGTAGTTCTGACACGTGGGCTTAGTTGCCAAACAACATGTGGGGTCTTCTTGGACCAGGGATCAAACCCATGTCCCCTGCATTGGCAGGCAGATTCTTAACCACTGAACCACCAGGGAAATCCCCAAGTAATACTTTTAATTTGATATCCAAGAGGTGAAAACAAGTCACACAGCCTGTGTGTCACCAGTATTTCACTTTGTCTTCTCATCTACATAGGACACTGTCTTCAGTGTAATGCAAGTATATTTTCTTTCTCAATGCTGTCAGACTAAGCTGGTTTCCCATCTCACATTCTAGAACTGATTGCAAACGTCAGTCACAATTATCAAGGCTGAAAAGGAGGTGGTCTTCAATCCCTCCAGAGTTTGGTGGTTTCACCATGGAAAAGGCAAAAGGCTGGGAGGACAGGCTGAGATAAAATGTACATGTCTTTCTGCTAACTCCTTCAAAGGAAGGCAGAATTTTACTCACATGGAAGCTGAAATAGATACAGGTTGTTCTGTTAGGTTTCCAACCTTGCTTGCAAACCAGACAATTCATAAAATTAGTGAGCACCATGAAAGTTTCAGAGAAGGCTGCACCATGAAATTTCCCCGCGTTCCTGAAGGTAATTCACGTGCACATCATATTCTGAGAAACTCAGTCAGGCTTGAACGGTGCAGTAGGTGTTCCCCGGGACTTGGTGGCTTATGAATATTTAAAGGTAATAAATGTCAAATTAAGTGTTTAACGATCTTGTTTACATGTGAAAGTCCTTGAGAAGGCTCTGTTAAAGATGAAGCTGATACCAATTTCAGAACGTCTTTATTCTTTTTACTACGGGGACAAGAAGATGTCCTTTAATACAGTGGGGATTTGGTGGCTGCTGAGTCCTAAGTTTTAACAATGGTAGCTATAGGTGTTTGAATTTGTTCTTTAGAGTTTTAGGGTTTGTCAAAAAGATGTTTCCACAAACAAAAAGATAAGAAGCTTTAGATGGAAACTTCCCCCTTCATTAACCCTTGCCAGCTTTCTGGAAATGTTATCAAGCTATAGAAGGGATATGAGATTGTTGGATGGCATCACCGACTCAATGGACATGAGTTTGAGTAAACTTCAAGAGTTGTTGATGGACAGGGAGGCCTGGCATGCTGCAGTCCACTGGGTCGAAAAGAGTCAGACATGACTGAGCGACTGAACTGAGAAAAGGATGGGGCTTCCCTCATAGCTCAGCTGGTAAAGAAAATGCCTGCAATGCAGGAGACCCCAGTTCGATTCCTGGGTTGGAAAGAGCCACTGGAGAAGGGAAAAGCTAATTACTTTAGTAATCTGGCCTCAAGAACTAGTCCACAGGGTTGCAAAAAGTCAGACAGGACTGAGCAACTTTCACTTTGCCTGAATGGCTCAGTCAGCAAAGCATCAGACTTTTAATCTGAGGGTCCAGGGTTCATGTACCTGTTTGGGCACGTGCTGACTTGGGCTTCCCTGGTGGCTCAGTGGGTAAAGAGTCTGCCTGCAATGCGGGAGAGCCGTGTTTGATCCCTGGCTTGGGAAGATCCCCTGGAGAAGGAAATGGTAACTCACTTCAATATTCTTGCCTGGAGAATTCCATGGACATGGGAGCCTGGTGGGCTACAGTCCATGGGATCACAAGAGTTGGACATGACTGACTAACACTTTTTCACTTTCATAGAAAAGGAATTCAAGCACAGTTGCTGATTCATGGCAACGAAACCTCGCGATTTAGCATTAGTCAGAGCTGGGTTCATGCTTGTGTGGCTTCTTAGCTGAGGAACCTTGGGCAAGTCCTTCAACCTCTCTGAACTGTAGTAATCCCTACCTGTAATTGATCTCATGGGCTGTGGTGGGGCTCCAATGGCATAAATTCAATGAGATAGCAGGTGTAAAAGTAACTGACACAATAATACTCAATATATGTTTATTACAAAATTATAATTACTAAAGCTATTCACTGTCCAATCTACTTTGTTCATGAAGACTTAAACTTTAGCAAATGAAGAAATCTCCAGACATTCAATAAAACGTGCCCTTGTATCAACAGCACGAGAATACAGGTGGAAGTTATCAAATTCCATCAATTCCACTTGTATTTCACTTAATTTGACTTAGTTTCCAGTCAGTTGCCAAACAGAGCTCATATCTACCCTGAGTTAAGAACGCACAAGTGGGAGCCAAGAGCACTGGACTCAGAATCAGACAACATGATCTCAAGTTCTCTGCCATTATCCGGGTGAACTTAACCATGACCTTGCTCCTCTCTGGGTGAGGATAACACTTAGCAGTGAGTGTTGATATGTGACTCCAGTGAAAGTCCTGCGTAAGCCATGGAACATCACTGTTTTGGTTGTCTATTACAACTCCCAAAATATGAATCCAAAATTCACTGGCTTTAAGCAACACTGTTTATTATTTCACAGTCTTAGTGGCTTAGCTGGGTCACTTGGCCTAGAGTCTGTCACAAGCTGCAGAAAAGGGGAGGGGTCTCCACCAAGGGGTGAAGACCAGGAGGCTATGACCACTGAGAGCCACTTTAGGAGCTTACTACCCCAGTCACACAGATCTGAAAAAGGTCAGCATCCTGGGCATGTCACAAGCACGCCTGCTCCCCACAAAAATGTTGGCCATTTCTTTCTCATTCTTGCCTCAATTCCTGTTATCCTGATAGATGGAACCATCAACTGAGCCCTCTTTTTCAGTTCCCCTTAGCTCACAAGAAGCCTTACAATAAAAATACATGTTACACGGTGAAAGCATAATGTGTGATGAAGTATAAAAGAGGAATTTATAAAATACATAAAGGCTAAAAAAAAAAATGGGGCTAGAGAAGGAACACAAATATCAATACTGAGCAAATCTAAAACTTCTCTCAGATCTGGCTTTGAGCCTCTTGGCAGCCAAAACCAAAAAGGAGACCCAGTTGGTTACATAGCATTAACCATCAGAAAAAGCAATAGAACTCTTTCTCCAGAGACAGAAAGAACTTGTATGCATGTGTGCTAAGTCGTGTGGAACCCTATGGACTCTTTGCAAACCTATGGATTGTAGCCCGCCAGGCTCCTGTCCATGGGATTCTCCAGGCAAGAATACTGGAGTGGGTTGCCGTGCTCTCCTCCAGGGGATCTTCGTAACCCAGAGATCGAGCCTGAGTCTCCTGTGTCTCCTGCATTGGCAGGCAGGTTCTTTACTAGTAGCGCCCCTGGAGAAGCCCCTAGAAAGTAGCAGTTAATGGTTCAGATGGTAAAAAAAAAAAAAAAAAAAAAATTCACCTGCAATGCAGGAGACCCAGGTTCTCTCCCTGGGTTGGGAAGATCCCCTGGAGAAAGGAATGGCAGCCCACTCCAGTATTCTTGCCTGGAGAATTCTATGGACAGAGGAGCCTGGCAGCTTACAGTCCTTGGGGTCGGAAAGAGTCAGACAGAACTGGATGACTAACACAACACAACAATAACAATACTTTTTTAAAAAAGATCCCATATGAGGTGCACCAAATGACATGGTACATGATGACTTTAACAACTTCCCCACAGAAATGCAGAAAACAGTTTCATAAGGCAATCTTCTATCATTTCTCGATAAAAGCCTAGAGTATAGCTGCCAAATGTGAAGAAAACAGGGTAGAATGCAAAGCCTTCTAATGGTTTACCTTCATTGGAGAATAGGATCTAGAGTGCTTATGATGTCAGTTAGGTGTTATCTTGATTGCCAAGGCCAGATGGTAGGCAGTGACTGCCACACACACTGGGGTGAGAAAGCTTGCAAGCCCTGTCTGTGCTCCAGAGGAAAGAGTGTGGTGATCCATTAGTGATGTCTGACAGGCACAGGGATGAGGCGAGATGGCACAGACTCTCTGAATATGGACCCTGCACTGGAGCAGAAATCCTTCCTCCCGTTTTGTTTGGTTTGGTTTTATCAGAACCCAACCCTCACCATCCTAGGTATAAAAGGACTCAGAAACAGCAAAGAATTAAGAGAGCAGAAATAACAATCAAAATAGGTCAAAGCATTACTTAGATAGTAACAAAATCAACGCTAAAAATCCACTTTAACAGTGATTCTGCATATTATATTTCATCAAATATAAAACATCAGCAAGGACTCCCACTATCCTATGTACGTGAATAAAAGGAAAAATTCCACTAATTAAACTGGCGCAATGCTTCTTTAGCATGAAGAAATCCCATGGACAAAAGAGTCTGGTGGGCTAGAGTCCGTGGAGTCGCAGAGTCGGACATGACTTAGTGACTAAACAACACCACCACCAATCTTAGAAATAGGGCGTATGGTGATCGGTGAAAGAGTGTCAGCAACTGCAAATTCTATCCAGTTCCAGACGACATGGATATGCTCTGAGGCTAAAGAGCACTGTGTTTCTGAGATATTCCTGGACCACCTCTGTGTGTGTGTGTGTGTGTGTGTGTGTGTGTGTGTGTGTGGTGTGTACATAACTCCCTCTGTATCAGTGCTTCACGCGGAGGAGAGAGACCCCTCCCATAAATATCTCAAGATCTTGTCCCATTGATTCTTCATTTAATCCTGTAGTTAATACCTACTTTGAGCACAGTCGGATTCTAGGTATAGTCTCAAGTGAAAGAAAGTGAAAGTAAAGTCATTCAGTCATGTCTGACTCTTTGTGACCCCATGGACTATAGCCTACCAGGCTCCCCATCCATGAGATTTTCCAGGCAAGAGTACTGGAGTGGGTTGCCATTTCCTTCTTCAGGGGATCTTCCCCGACCCTGGGTCTCCCGCATGTAAGCAGATGCTTTTACCGTCTGAGCCACCAGGGAAGTTTCAAGAGGGAGTCACAAATAAAGACAGCTAGAGATTGAACCCAGAAATTCTTATTCTTGAAGCTCTAGACTTCCCGCTTCTTCTGAGAAGAATTTCCTCTGACAAAGTCAGTTTGGTTACTTTTGTTTCCTTGACCTTATTATGTAAAGCTTCCTAAGTAGACTTTTCAAAAGCAGAGTTTACGTGTAACTGCCTAAAGAAACCACTTCTGATTTAGAGGTAAAATTTCAATATAGAGGCCTAGTACATAGCAGGTATTATATCAGTGAAGGTGCTGCTTTTCCAGGCTCTGAATTCTCTGCAAGTTGTGATTAATCGAAGAAAAGTCCCTCCACTGAGCAGTGTTAATTAGTTGGACACTTAACAAGGAGACCTCCCAGCAAGGAAACTGCCAGCCCTGTTCCCACTGTGCCTGACTCAGGCCCGCCTGGGACTGCAGGGAATGAGTTTTCTTAAAGGAGCAGGATTCCCACTGATCCGAATAAGTCACCCTGATCAAGTGGTGCTTTCAATAAAGGAGCCTGGATGCCAGGGCCTGTGAAGGCAGAGATAAGAGAAGCCAGCAGCAGTAATCCTGGGAGTGTTCCCTAAAACACTGCCCCATTTAACCCTCTCCCAGGTGTGTGCATTCGGCTTCCTAGTCTTTAAAAGTCCTCGGCAAGAAATTGCATTCTCTGAAGGTGCCCTCCCTAGAAAATGACCACCTGGAGAAGCAGTCCACTTCCAGCAGTTCACTCAGGGCCTCTCTGCTGTGACAGGTGCTATGGTGGGTCCCCAGAGGGACTTAGGGGTTACGTCACCCATTCCCTTCCCTGATGAAGCAACTGGTCTGGCAAAGGAGTCAGACAAGTGACCAAGAGGAGGGGGAACTTCCACTGCAACTTATAGCATAAATGAACAATAGCCACTTTTGCTTTCTGACGGAGTGGGGTCTAATTTAATCTGTATTGAGATTACTTATTCCTAAACTGCTCCCCTGTCCTCCCTGAGGTGGGCGGGGGAGGCGGGAACCCAAATTCCAAAATCTCTGCCAACTGTTAATTTGTGCTAAATGATAGAGCCCAAGCAAATGGCACACTGTTCAGCAGAATGTATTACTAAGTCTTTGGACAGGGCAAGGTGGGCCTGTCAGAACCCAGGGGTGAGGGAGAGGAGGGATAAGGAGAATGCTTCCAGAGGAGCCTGGAAAAGCAGAAAAGTCTGAGGGGAGTAGGGCAGAGCACCCTGGCCCAATAAACCCTTTTAAAGATTCTCTTAGATTCTCTTCCTCATCTGCAGTAATATAGAACAAAGACAGACCAAAGGAATGGTGAGATGCTCCAGTAGCTGAATGTATTAAACAGAAACAGAACCTTGGAAGCAGAAGAGACTAAGAAGATTACATCCCCTTCCTCCCCCCTCTCTCTCTTCTCTCTCTGAGACTCTGTCTCTCTGTCACACATGCACACGTACACTCAAAGTCATCAGTTCCGTTCAGTTGCTCAGTCATGTCTGACTCTTTGCAACTTCATGGACTGCAGCATGCCAGGCTTCCCTGTCCATCACCAACTTCTGAAGCTTGCTCAAACTCATGTCCATCGAGTTGGTGATGCTGTCCAACCATCTCATCCTCTGCCATCCCCTTCTCCTCCTGCCTTCAGTCTTTCCCAGCTTCAGGGTCTTTTCCACTGAGTCAGTTCTTTGCATCAGGTGGCCAATGTATTGGAACTTCAGCTTCAGCATCAGTCATTCCAATGAATATTCAGGACTGATTTCCTTGGAAATCAGTCATCAAAGAGATAGAATTTGGGGCTCCCACTGCCCATGGATGGGCAACTTAACTTAAATGTACAGCCTCAACTGGCATCTTGGCTGTGCACAAAATCAACTAAAATTCAGCCCAGGGTAAAATGTTTGCCAGAGGTAGACAACATACTTTGAACTTATTGGAACAAAATGTTTCGAACTTGATAGAGGAGCTGTTCATTCATCCTGGACAGTGGGATGTATGGATGGGGTAGTTAATGAGACCTTTAACCAAGAACCCTACTGAGCAGCTTTTGGCAATTCTCTCCTTTCAGAAAAACAGAGAAGGTCTATCAATTGAAATGTCGTGGTTAAGAACTCAGGCCTCAAAATCCAAGGCCCAGTTTCACTTCCTGTGCCCTGGGGAAAGTTGCTGGGACTTACAAAATCTTGGTCTCCTCCTCAGTCAGATATGGGTGACTGTGGCTCTCAGCATTCAGAGACGTCACGTGTTTCACAGAGTATATCTCACAGAGTAAGGATTCCTAAGGGTTGGTCATTCTACAGCAGCAGCTGGCCTCCCTAGGATTAAGCTGAAGAATCATTAACCACACTAAAGTCAGTCTCTTCCTGCCACTGGCCACCTGGAGTACATAGAGTTGCCTTTGTGAGAAGTGGCTTCTTCACAAATCAGAGCCCGCAGGTCCAGTGTCTGCCCCTGGGTCCTGATGTTATTTGGCCCTGAGGTTATAAGCCACTGTTTGCTTTCTCTGTCCAAGGCATCTCGAGATATATGACATACCTCTTCCAAGCAGTAGTTGTATGGGGTTTTCCCAAAGGGTGGCTATCTATCTATTGGAGGAACCTTCAAAGACAGCCGAGTTAAGTACCTTGCCAGATATGTTAAGCACATTGTCAGGTATATTAAGCCAGAATGCTCCAGACTGGTCAAAATGTATGCAAGCATTTTAAGCCTATGCAGCAACATTTCCAAAGAAAGAAATCCATTTCTATTTTTATAGAGTATTGCTGATGTTATCACCATTACCACCACCAAAAGTGTCACCCAGAGTACATCAGTTTCATAGTGCTGCCAAACAAACGAGACAAACTGGGGGGCTTAAAACAACAGAAATGTAATCTTGTACAATTTTGAAAGCTAGAAATCTAAAATTAAGGGTTGTTTCTCTTTTGGAGGCAAGTGGAGGATAATCTGCCCATGCCTCTTTCTAAGCCTCTAGTGTTTGCCAGCAATCTTAGGTGTTCTTTAGCCTCTGGGTGTATCAGCCCAATCTCTGCCGCCATCTTCACATGGTACCCTTCTCTCTGTGTCTCTATGTGTCTTAATTTCCCTCCTCTTATAATACACCAATCTTTGGAGTAGTGTTGAAATTGTAAATTGCTATCTCATGTCCAACTCTTTGCAACTCCATGAACTGTAACCAGCCAGGATCCTCTGTCCATGGAATTCTTCCAGGCAAGAATACTATAGTGGGTTGCCATTTCCTTCTCCAGGGGATCTTCCTGAACCAGGGATGGAACCCAGGTCTCCTGCATTGTAAGCAGATTCTTTACCATTTGGGTCCATCCTAATTCAGCATGGCCTCATCTTAATGAGATTACACCTTCAAGGACTCTATTTCCAAAAAAGTTCAATTTACAAGTTCTGGGTAGACATGAACTCTGGTGGGGAGACAACAGTCAACCAAAACACAAGGCAATGACTATTTTAGAAGTTCCAAATTTGCAGCAAATATTGCAGATGTAGTGATGAGAAGTTACAAGTCTTTTTGAGATTTTATGACCCATAACAAAGAGTCTTTCTGACTCTTTGTTTTTACAAATGAAGAAAACTGAGGTCTCAAAATCTTACTGTAAATCAATAGCATAACTGGGTCTAGGGCCCAAGTTCTCGATCCCCAGTCTGACGCATTCTGCTATACCTCATAGTATTAGCTGCACATTATCATTTATGTTTCAGTGTGTGAATTCTGTCTTCTGAATCAAGCTAGACACTCTTACTTGTAGGCAGGAATGAAACTGTGTGTGATTCATGGCCTTGGTCTGAAGATTAAATGAGAAAATACATGTAAAGCACAGCTGGAAACATAGTAAGAGTTGGATTAATGGTAGCCAATATGATAACTGTGCCTTTTCCATCTTTGGTTTCCTCCAAGCTGAAACACACAGCAGGATACACAGTCAATGATCAATAAAACTGTGGAGTATGATAACTTGAATTACATTACTCTTCTCTTTAACGCTGCTGTTACCAGTGATGCCATCCACGGCTATCATGATATTTGAGGTTGGGTTCTATTCAATTCACTAGCTACTTATTGAGCTGTTCCTAAGCATCAGGCACTTGTGTAGGCATTGAGAAATGTTACAAAGCGCTACAAAGTAGAAAAAGATACAGTCCTTGCCATCAAAGAACTCAGATTCTTCTAGTGTATTAATAGTGTAAGCTGCCATTCAATCACAGCATGGTGGATGCTACGGATGAACGCAAAGTATGGTGCCTTGACAGAATAGACAATATGATGGATTTTGCCTGAGGAACAGAGAAGGGCTTTTATAGCGATGCTCTTAGAATGAGACCCCCCAAGAGAAGTAGGAATTTGCTGGTTGGAAATAGCATCCCAAGGCAGAGAGAATAGCAAAAGCAAAGGCATTCTGAAATGAAAGTCCATGGTGGATTTCATTTGTTGTATGCACTCTAATAGAAATAGATGGGTATGTATTGGAAGGAGTTGAGGAGAGCAGTGGGAAATAGACTAAGCTGAGACAACTGTGAAGGCGTCAGCAGGAACAGGATGGATAGACAGAGCTTCAATGTCTGACGCCACCTAGATTTCATTGCCGGCCACAGCACTTGCCAGAAGGGTTCTTCAAGCAAGTGAGTTAACCTCTTTAAGTCTCAAATTCCCATCTATAAAGTGAGGATAATGTCTTCCACACAGGGTTGCTATGAAGATTAAATAAAATAATGAAAAGAAAGCTTTAAGCCCAATACAATAAACAATGACTACTGCTATATTTTAAAATGAACTTTAATTTTTTTAGCAAACATTGGCTCTTTGAAGGAAGAAGTCATTGGAGGGTTCAAACAGGAATTAGCAAGACAAGACAGGAGATAGAAAAACACCACTGAAAGCAGTCAGAGGCTGAGAGGAAAGGCAGATGGTGCCAGGCTGAACAAGGACACTGGCCAGGAAGGTTGGGAAGCTAGGATGGGTAGGATTTGGAGAACAGAACTGACAGGGCTCAGTGACTGCAGATAAGAGGTATCGACCTAGGATGGACTCAGATTTCTGAATTTAGAGACTAAGTGTCTTTAATGAGGGCACAAAGCTCAAGAGGAAGAGAAAGTTATGGAAGGGAAGATGATGAGTTCAGTTCTGAGCGTCTTGATATTAAAGTGTTTGTGGACAGCTGGATAAAGATGTTCAGTGTGATCTTGGCTCTAGAGCTGGAGGCACCAGCATCATTGTCACCTAAGCGGTAGCTTTTGTCTTGGCCCAGGGGTTGCTCAGATGGTTAAGAATCTGCTTGCAATGCAGGAGACATAGATTCGATCCCTGGGTCAGAAAGATTCCCCTGGAGAAGGAAATGGCAACCCACTCCAGTATTCTTACCTGGGAAATGCCATGGACAGAGGAGCTCGGCAGGCTGCAGTCCCTGGGGTCGCAAAGAACTGGACTTGACTGAGCGACTAACTCTTTCTAGGAGGTGCACACCCATAATGGGTATGCAGAGAGAGAAGAGAAACAGGCAGAAGATTCAACCTGGGGATTCCAACGTGGAGGAGGTGAGACAGAGGACAGCCAGCAGGGGAAAGTACAGTAGCAAAGCCACCTCTGACTCTCGCTCCGGGAGTCATTTGTATTCAGAACAGAAAGGACGCTTATGCATCCTGTACGTCAACCTCTACATGAACACATAACAGATAGGGAAGTGACTCACCCAAGGACATAGCACAACAGGACTGCTGGGCGCACCAGAATAGAGGTCACCTGACTTCAGCCCAGGGCTCCCTCCACCGCCCCGGCCGCGGTCTGTGCCTAGACGCAGCCAGCAGGGCGTTCTCTCCCCTCTCCGGAGGTGCTGAGGGTGCTGGCTTTCTCCCCTGCTCTGACGCAGCCTTATTTCTCAGTCTGAAAGAAGGACTGGGTAACAGCTTCCAGTTGGCTAATGAGCCAGCCTCGGTTGTCTACCGCGATTTCTTAATTTTCTCCAAATGTGAGTTCTCGACATGTGGCCACGGCTTCAGGCAAAACACATTGCATTCCCAGTGAGATGCCCGGAAACCAGGGGAAGACTGATGGGAGCTCTTGGGGGTGCAATCTGTGATCCTGTCCTCGAGTGGAGTCTGGAGGTTATGGTTAGAAACCAGAATAAATGAGATAATCAGTATTTCCTTCTGATGCATATAGAGTCGAGACTAGCAAAGAGCCCCAGCCCTCTCTAGACTCCTGACGGCTCTGAGCAGCAACGAGAGGCAGTGGACATCAAGGGGGTTTGATGGGGACCTCCCCACCCTGCTCTGTGTATCCTCAACACCAAGATTGGCAGGGCAAGGGAAACACATATTGGGCACCTACCTGCCAGTGTGAAGCGTTACTCTATACTAAGCAAACATTAAAGGATAAATCTGTCTAGACTAAACCTCTACCCAAAGGGCATATCGCACATGTGGATGAGTCCAGTACCCCTAGCCCCAGTCTCTCTCCTAACTCACATGCCCAGTGGTGTATGTGACAATTCCATTCAAATATCCAAAAAGCATCTGTCTCAAAAGTGTATTTGCAATTCCTGCTCCCTGACCACAAACCTGCTACTCCCATGCTCTTCCACATGTATGCAAATGTCAACTCTCATGTGTAGCCTGCCAGGCTCCTCTATCCATGGGGATTCTCCAGGCAAGAATACTGCAGTGGGTTGTTATTTCCTCCTCCAGGGGATCTTCCTGGCCCAGGGATCGAACCCTCAACTCCTCCATTGGCAGGTGGATTTTTTAACCACTGCTGCTGCTGCTGCTGCTAAGTTGCTTCAGTTGTGTCCGACTCTGTGCAACCCCATAGACGGCAGCCCACCAGGCTCTGCCGCCCCTGGGATTCTCCAGGCAAGAACACTGGAGTGGGTTGCCATTTCCTTCTCCAGTGCATGAAAGTGAAAAGTGAAAGTGAAGTCGCTCAGTCGTGTCCAAATCTTCGCGAACCCCATGGACGGCAGCCCATCAGGCTCCTCTGTCCATGGGATTCTCCAGGCAAGAGAACTGGAGTGGGGTGCCACTGAGCCACCCAGAAAGTCCAAGGGCTCAAGCCAAAAATCCTGGAGCTCTTCTTGGTGCCTCTGCTTCTCTCATGCCCCGCAGCATCCACTGGCAAGTCCTGTTGGGTCTCCCTTCAACCTGTACCCTGAATCTGACCCCCTGTCCCAGCTTCCATCACTGCTGACCCACATGGCGCCACCATCAGCTCCTCCCGCCCCAGGTCAGGAGTCCTCTTGCTTGTCTGCCTGGTGTGGCTCTCCTATCATCCCCTGATCTGCTCTCCAGAGTGGGCCTTCTGTAATCTGATCAGACAGGACCCTCCTTGCTCTCCGTCCTCCAAAGACTCTGCTCTGCTCCTCCCTCTTCACCATCTGCAAATATTCAGATGGCTCACTCCGTCCATTTGTCTGGGTGTCTGCTCTTCACATCTCCTCAAAGAGGCCTTCCCTGGCACCCAATCTAAAGTAGCCCCTCAGGCACTCTCCCTCCCTTCTCCCACAAGATATATAGATAGATAGATAGATAGATAGATAGATAGATATAGATATAGATATAGATAGATAGATAGATAGATAGAGATATAGATAGATAGATAGATAGATAGATAGATAGATAGATAGATAGGCTGAGCATTTATCTCTACCAGATATTACATGCTTATCTGTTCATCACCGCCACTGGAGTTTAAACTCACTGAGGGTAGGAACTTTTTCTATCTTGTGCCCAGTTATGTCTCCAGCACGTAAATAATACTTATCTCATAGTGTGTGTTCAGTAAACACCTGCTAGAGGGAGAGAGAAAGGGAGGTAAAAATATGTTGGATGGGAGGTCATTTAACCCTCCAAAATGAAGAAGGCAGAGCAAGCTTTGTCCCTCCTGTGACTCTCCTACAGAACTTAGAATTAGATGAGACACACACAGTAGATACTTCAGAACAAAAACCAATTTATCAACACAGAATCACTAACCTTCACTCTGCTGATTACCCTTTACAAAATGATCTTTAGAAAAATTTCACAGAGCCAGCTTAAATTTGTATTTTTTAAGTAGAATGTTACAACTGGCCAGCACTTTCTACTGTATAATCATGAGGGATTTGATTTAGGTCATACCTGAATTGTTTAGTGGTTTTCCCTACTTTCTCCTATTTAAGTCTGAATTTGGCAATAAGGAGTTCATGATCTGAGCCACAGTCAGCTCCTGGTCTTGTTTTTGCTGACTGTATAGAGCTTTTCCATCTTTGGCTGCAAAGAATATAATCAATCTGATTTCGGTGTTGACCATCTGGTGATGTCCATGTGTAGAATCTTCTCTTGTGTTTTTGGAAGAGGGTGTTTGCTATGACCAGTGCATTCTCTTGACAAAACTCTGTTAGCCTTTGCCCTGCTTCATTCCACATTCCAAGGCCAAATTTGCCTGTTATTCCAGGTGTTTCTTGACTTCCTACTTTTGCATTCCAGTCCCCTATAATGAAAAGGACATCTTTTTTGGGTGTTAGTTCTAAAAGGTCTTGTAGGTCTTCATAGAACTGTTCAATTTCAGCTTCTTCAGCATTACTGGTTGGGGCATAGACTTGGATTACCGTGATATTGAATGGTTTGCCTTGGAAATGAAAAGAGATCATTCTGTCATTTTTGAGATTGCATCCAAGTACTGCATTTCAGACTCTTTTGTTGACCATGATGGCTACTCCATTTCTTCTAAGGGACTCCTGCCCACAGTAGTAGATATAATGGTCATCTGAGTTAAATTCACCCATTCCAGTCCATTTTAGTTCACTGAATGCTGATGTTCACTCTTGCCATCTCCTGTTTGACCACTTCCAATTTGCCTTGATTCATGGACCTAACATTCCAGGTTCCTATGCAATATTGCTCTTTACAGCATCAGACCTTGCTTCTATCACCAGTCACATCCACAGCTGGGTATTGTTTTTGCTTTGGCTCCATCCCTTCATTCTTTCTGGAGTTATTTCTCCACTGATCTCCAGTAGCATATTGGGCACCTACTGACCTGAGGAGTTCCTCTCTCAGTATCCTATCATTTTGCCTTTTCATACTGTTCATGGGGTTCTCAAGGCAAGAATACTGAAGTGGTTTGCCATTCCCTCCTCCAGTGGACCACATTTTGTCAGACCTCTCCACCATGACCCGCCTGTCTCGGGTGACCCCACAGTGAGAAATAGATTTAAGGGACTAGATCTGATGGACAGAGTGCCTGATAAACTACGGACTGAAGTTCATGACATTGTACAGGGAACAGGGTCAATACCATCCCCATGGAAAAGAAATGCAAAGAAGCAAAATGGCTGTCTGGGGAGGCCTTGCAAATAGCTGTGAAAAGAAGAGAAGTGAAAAGCAAAGGAGAAAAGGAAAGAAATAAGCATCTGAATGCAGAGTTCCAAAGAATAGCAAGAAGAGATAAGAAAGCCTTCCTCAGCGATCAATGCAAAGAAATAGAGGAAAACAACAGAATGGGAAAGACTAGAGATCTCTTCAAGAAAATTAGAGATACCAAGGGAATATTTCATGCAAAGGTGGGCTTGATAAAGGACAGAAATGGTCTGGACCTAACAGAAGCAGAAGACATTAAGAAGAGGTAGCAAGAATACACAGAAGAACTGTACAAAAAGATCTTCACAACCAAGATAATCACGATGGTATGATCGCTCACCTAGAGCTAGACATCCTGGAATGTGAAGTCAAGTGGGCCTTAGAAAGCATCACTACGAACAAAGCTGGTGGAGGTGATGGAATTCCAGTTGAGCTATTTCAAATCCTGAAAGATGATGCTGTGAAAGTGCTGCATTCAATATGCCAGCAAATTTGGAAAACTCAGCAGTAGCCACAGGACTAGAAAAGGTCAGTGTTCATTCCAATCCCAAAGAAAGGCAATGCCAAAGAATGCTCAAACTACTGCACAATTGCACTCATCTCACACGCTAGTACAGTAATGCTCAAAATTCTCCAAGCCAGGCTTCAGCAATATTTGAACTTCCAGATGTTCAAGCTGGTTTTAGAAAAGGTAGAGGAACCAGAGATCAAATTGCCAATATCCGCTGGATCACGGAAAAAGCAAGAGAGTTCCAGAAAAACATCCATTTCTGCTTTATTGATTATGCCAAATCCTTTGACTGTGTGGATCACAATAAACTGTGGAAAATTCTGAAAGAGATGGGAATACCAGACCACCTGACCTGCCCCTTGAGAAACCTGTATGCAGGTCAGGAAGCAACAGTTAGAACTGGACGTGGAACAACAGACTGGTTCCAAATAGGAAAAGGAGTGTGTCAAGGCTGTATATTGTCACCATGCTTATTTAACTTCTATGCAGAGTACATCATGAGAAACGCTGGACTGGAAGAAGCACAAGCTGGAATCAAGATTGCCGGGAGAAATATCAATAACCTCAGATATGCAGATGACACCACCCTTATGGCAAAAAGTGAAGAGGAACTAAAGAGCCTCTTGATGAAAGTGAAAGAGGAGAGTGAAAAAGTTGGCTTAAAGCTCAACATTCAGAAAACAAAGATCATGGCATCTGGTCCCATCACTTCATGGGAAATAGATGGGGAAACAGTGGAAACAGTGTCAGACTTTATTTTGGGGGCTCCAAAATCACTGCAGATGGTGACTGCAGCCATGAAATTAAAAGATGCTTACTCCTTGGAAGAAAAATTATGACCAACGTAGACGACAACATATTCAAAAGCAGACATTACTTTGCCAACAAAGGTCGGTCTAGTCAAGGCTCTGGTTTTTCCTGTGGTCATGTATGGATGTGAGAGTTGGACTGTGAAGAAAGCTGAGCACCAAAGAATTGATGCTTTTGAGCTGTGGTGTTGGAGAAGACTCTTGAGAGTCCCTTGGACTGCAAGGAGATCCAACCAGTCCATTCTGAAGGAGATCAGCCCTGGGTGTTCTTTGGAAGGAATGATGCTAAAGCTGAAACTCCAGTACTTTGGCCACCTCATGCAAAGTGTTGACTCATTGGAAAAGACTCTGATGCTGGGAGGGATTGAGGGCAGGAGGAGAAGGGGACGACAGAGGATGAGATGGCTGGATGGCATCACGGACTCGATGGACGTGGGTTTGAGTGAACTCCAGGAGATGGTGATGGACAGGGAGGCCTGGCGTGCTGCGATTCATGGGGTCACAGAGCCGGAGATGACTGAGCGACTGGACTAAACTGGACTGAACCCCTTCTAAGCAATATTATGTAGACTGCTCATCACTATCCCTTTAATTATTTTTCTATAAAAGTTCAGAATTTTAAAAGTACTTCTTGACCATTGTTGTTTTATTCAAATTAGCCCTGGAAGGGAAAAGGCGAATCTTGTTCTTCTCATTTTCCAATCTGGGATCACTAAGTTCAGAGAGGTTAAGTGCTTGGTGAAAAGTCTCATAGCAAGTCATTCATAAAACCTAAATTGAAGTCCGAGCCCCCTTCCCCCAGCTTCATGGTCCCATTATGCCAGAAATAAGCAGGTTGTCATATCAGAAAGCAACATGAGCTCCCTGACAATGTTTTATCTCCTGTTTCCAATGCTTTGCTGGAATGGTGTACTAAGGAAGGAGGTTCTGAGCTAACTTGACCTGAGATTGCTGGGTGTTAGGAAACAGCCATCTCTGACAGTGATATGACCAGAAGGTTGACTCCCATGTGTCACTTTACAAGGACTGATTTTTTTAAGCCAATGCAGGAATCATTGCCAAGGACAATTTACCTTCTGTTAGCAAAAGGGAACCTAAAATTATTCAAAAGTGCTATTAATCACAGGATGGAGAGGTCCCCTCACTCCCTCTAGCACAAACGAGAGAAGAGTGTGCCTCAGAATTAATGGTGTGCACTTCAAACAGCACCCTGGGTGAAAAGACAGTGAGAAGAAATTAATTAAAATAATGAAATGCCCAGTAATTAATGGGATTGTTGTTGTTATTCTATTGGAGACATCGCCTCTCTTCTGAATATCCAAAAATTATTTCATAATAGCATTTGTGCTCAAATCTAGAACAATGCATTTTAGGACTTTGTCAGGAAGATGACCACTGATCATGTTCAGACTTAAGTTGCTTTTTTTTTTTTTCTTGCTAAAACAGGCTAATACATATTTTTAAAACTATAACCACATGAATATACTGGGCTTCCCAGATGGCACTAGAACCTGGGAACCTTCCTACCAATGCAGGAGACCTAAGAGATAAGGGTTTGATCCCTGGGTCGGGAAGATCCCCTGGAGGAGGGCACGGCAACCCACTCCAGTATTTTTGCCTGGAGATTCCCATGGACAGAGGAGCCTGGCGGGCTACAGTCCATGGGGTCGCACAGAGTTGGACATGACTGAGCACACACACGTGAATATACCATTACTTTTGGAGATGCATTCTTCTTACGGGGAATAAATCTTGCACGGTGCCCTCAATCTCGTTTTTGCTCTCAGATGAATTACACGCCTACTGTCTTAGTGTCAGAAGTTTTGTGCTGACAGAGCCCTTGGAGACCGTCTAGTTGAAACTGCTCAGTTTCCAGATGTGAAACAGAAGTTCAGAGGGGTTAAGGGTTGCCTTGGTTTCCTCTTTTGTCAAATGTAGGCTCTCCTCTCTCTTTCCTTTCCCACTTCTCACTGTGATGCAGGGCTCCTCCAGCATCAAAGGAGGGATGAAAGGAGGGCTCAGATCCCTAAAGCAACAATCTTTGTTTTTTAATTGTGTTGAAATATAGTTGATTTAAAATGTTGTGTTAATTTCTGCTGTACAGCAAAGTGATTTAGTTGTCAGGAAGATCCCCTGGAGGAGGGCATGGCAACCCACTCCAGTATTCTTGCCTGGAGAATCCCATGGACAGAGGAGTCTGATAGACAATAGTCCATGGGTTTGTAAAGAGTCGAACATGACTGAAGTGACTCAGCAAGCACACACGCATATATGTGTATGCATACATACAGTAGTACTTTGGTGTTTATCTATATATAATAGTTTTCCTCTGCTAACGCCAACCTCCCAGTTCATCCCTCCCCCTCCCCACCCCCTTGGAAACCTGATGTCTATGTCCATAGGTTGTATTTTTGTTTTGCTTATGGGTTCCTTTGTAGTGCAAAAGCTAGTAGCTTGATTAGGGCCCATTTGTTTGTTTTTGCTTTTATTTCTATTACCTTAGGAGACTGACATAAGAAAACACTGGTATGATTTATGTCAGAGAATGTTTTGCCTATGTTCTCTTCTAGGAGTTTTATGGTATCATGTCTCCTAAAGCAATAGTGTTGAGTGTCAGTGATCAATATTCACACACACAAAAATGACCTTATCTTCATTGTCCTAGCATTTCAAGGCACCCACACAAAGATAAGAGCAGAAAGACAGAGATGGGTTTTTATCCTAAGAAGGAGGAATGTTGAAGTATTTATAAAATCAGGATTTTTTTTCATTTTAAAAAAAGTCTTTGGGGCAAATATCAATAAAAGGAAAGACTGGTAACAAACAGTTGCATAGAATTTCCTTTGGACCAGGCAGTGTTCTAAGAACCCAAGAACTTTATATATAATATTGAGCTAACAGCCCCTAAGGCAAGTCTTATATTATCTCCATCCTACAGATGAGAAAACTGAGGGTCAGAGAGGTAAAATCCCTTGCCCAAGAACACTAAGCTACAGAGTCACAAGGATGGGATTTGCACACACAGCTTTGCACCAGAGGTGATATTCTTTTTTTTTTTAATTTATTTATTTTAATTGGAGGCCACTTACTTTACAGTATTGTAGTGGTTTTGCCATACATTGACATGAATCAGCCATGGGTGTACATGTGTTTCCCATCCTGAACCCCCCTCCCACCTCCCTCCCCACCCCATCCCTCAGGTCATCCCAGTGCACTAGCCCTGAGTGCCCTGTCTCATGCATCGAACCTGGACTGGTGATCTGTTTCACATGTGATAATATATATGTTTCAATGCTATTCTCTCAAATCATCCCACCCTCGCCTTCTCCCACAGAGTCCAAAAGACTGTTCTTTACATCTGTGTCTCTTTTGCTGTCTCACATACAGGGTCGTCGTTACCATCTTTCTAAATTCCATATATATGTGTTAGTATGCTCTACTGGTGTTTTTTTTTTTTATTCTGACTTACTTCACTCTGTACATTAGGCTCCAGTTTCATTCACCTCATTAGAATGGATTCAAATGCAGTCTTTTTAATGACTGAGTAATATTCAGCCATTGTGTGTGTGTGTATTGTGTATATGTACCACAGCTTTCTTATCCAATGGACATCTAGGTTGCTTCCATGTCCTGGCTATTGTAAACAGTGCTGTGATGATCATTGGGGTACACGTGTCTCTTTCAATTCTGGTTTCCTCGGTGTGTATGCCCAGCAGTGGGATTGCTGGGTCGTATGGAAGTTCTACTTCCAGTTTTTTAAGGAATCTCCACACTGTTCCCCATAGTGGCTGCACTAGTTTGCATTCCCACCAATAGCATAAGAGGGTTCCCTTTTCTCCACACCCTCTCCAGCATTTATTGTTTGTAGACTTTTGGATCGCAGCCATTCTGACCAGTGTGAGACTGCGGTTTTGATTTGCATTTCAGAGGCGATATTCTTAACTGTGACTCTACTGTCTTCTCTCATTGGCAGATCATTCTTCAGTCCATCCCCCCCTGAAAGTAGGCACTGGCTTTAGAGGATGGTGTGTACTCAGAGGTAGAGAAATATTACATGCCCCTGAATGCCTTGTCTTCAGATTTCCTAAGACTTGGCCCGTATATGCCTAGTGCTTTTTCTAAACAGCACACTTGCAGTTGACGTCTTCTCCAGTCACCTTTGGGAGCCTTGCAGGAGAGCAAGGGGTAAGGTAAAGATACCTGAGACTTCTCAGGTGATTCAGTGGTAAAGAATCTGCCTGCTAATGCAGGAGATGCTGGAGATGCAGGTTCAATCTCTGGGTCAGGAAGATCCCCTAGAGCAGCAAATGGCAACCCACTCCAGTGTTGTTTTCTGGAAAATTCCATGGACAGAGGAGCCTGGGGGACTATATAGTCCATGGGGTCGCAAAGAGTTGGACACAACTGAGCACGCACAAAGATATCTAGGGAACAGAAGGCAATGATCCTACTAGATTTCTGGTGTGTCCTAGACTGTCCTCATGACACTCTCAACCAACAGATGAGGACTATGAAGTTGCTCAGAACAGTAGCCTGCCTCACAAGTAGCTGGGTGCCATTCATTCCTGGGTCTTCTGGTGCCACAGTCCTGGCTGTTAACGGCACGCGGTGTTATCTCTTACAACTTGCCTGATGCTCAGTTTGTCAGTTGTGTGTTGTGTGCTTAGGGCACCATGCAGGGCATGGAAGCAGAGTCAAGCTTGGAGAAGCCATATTAGGTGGGCCTAGATCCGCTGGCATCCTAGAAAGGTTCCAGGCTGGCTTGGGCTGCCCATGCGGCCAGCCTTTTCCCAGGATAAATCCTGCTGCCTCAAGATCCTCTGCGTAACTCTGTGCAAAGTTGTAATTGTCATGCTATGCCTTGTATGAGGCCTACACTCCTCAAGGAGTAAACCTTTCTTCTTACACAGCTCTCTCCACTGCCCCCACCCCACCACGGAGAAAATTACAATCATTAATCTCAATGAAGAGAAATATCAGACTTTGATTTCCTAACCATGGCTCCCCATTATTCATACTTTAAATATTTGGTAGAGCTAAGATGACAAGTGTGGAAATAAGTTCCCAGGAAAGGGAAGGCCTGGGACAGATGGGAACTGTTTTCTTACTAGGAGGCCCCACTTGAAATATCGATCTACCTGTTGCTTGGCAGATTCAAGATACAATGCAGACTTGACTCTGCCACTTCCGCAGAAGAGAACTGATTTCGGGCCTTAGGCCTTTATGGCAGGTGCCTTTGTCCACACGTCTTTCTGTCAGAGCTACCTTTTCCCACTTTCTCCTCCTGGCAAAACACCGCATGTCCTTCAAGGGCCAGCAACAAATCCACTCACTGGTACTTCTGGTCAGAACCACATACCAAATGTCCATCCTGGGGAATTCTGTGTGACCTTGCTGGAATCCTGGATTGCGTGTTTTCTCTCCCTGCTGTCCATGATCTCCTTGAAGGTAAGAACCAACCGACTCTACCCCAGAGGGTGTAGAGGATCTGTCACAGACACTCAGTCCCGGACGGCACAGTTGATACTCTCACGATTAAAGGCACTTAGGGTACAACTACCAGCATGAAGAAGATTTAAAGGACAACAGAATGAAGTCAGATGGATTCCTCTCAGGTTGATTCCAGCTTAAAGACCTAGCTCTACCTGGTTAGTCACAACATCTTACGTTCTTAGTTGAAGGACTTCAGAGAAACACGATGCGAGAGTCGTTTACGGTTATTTCACCAGACTCTGCAAAAGCAAAGAGGACAACAGTCATCCGAGTTGACTTGGAGCTGACCTGAAAATGGCAGTAAGTTCCTGAACGACCCAAGGCGTTTCAGGACAGCCAAAGTAACCTGGCTGCTCAAATCAGGGGCACACGCTCAGGGAACATTCAATCAACCTTTCTCTGCGCCTCAATTTCCTCCTTGATAACTTGGGCCACCTGATGCAAAGAACTGACTCACTGGAAAAGACCCTGGTGCTGGGAAAGGCTGAAGGCAGGAGGACAAGGGGACGACAGAGGATGAGACAGTTGGATGGCATCACCGACTCCCTGGACATGAGTTTGAGCAAGCTCCAGGAGTTGGTGATGGACAGGGAAGCCTGACGTGCTGCTGTCCGTGGGGTCGCAAAGAGCTGGACACGACTAAGCGACTGAACTGAACATAGGAAGGCAGTCTCTCCCTCTCTCCCTTTCTGTGTGTGTGTGTGTGTGTGTGTGTCTCTCTCTCTCATGTCAAGCTTTAACATGGCAATATATCAAAAAGCCAGTTTCATGACTGGTAAAAATGAAGCTCCAAGAGAATCAAACCAGTATTTACCAAGCATCTGCTCTAACTCAAAGTGTTTCTACTTTCAATACCTCATTCAGTTTTTATGAGGTCAATTTACTTTTCTTCTCATCCTCCTGAAGTGATAACTGAAGCTCACATTTAATGCTGTGAAATCAGGATTTGTAATCTGGATCTTCTGTCTCTATTCATCTTCTTTCCTGACACAGCAGTACTTACAATAGAAATATTTCCATGTTAGAGAAATGTTTCCTGGGAGTCTGGAGAGGCAAGTGTATGCCGCACTAAGCCCCTGTCATCTAAGGAATCATAGTCCAGGGGGTGAACTTGGCATATAACCTTGAGAGGCAGGAGAAGGTGAAGGTCAAGTGTGCCTCTCTGGTCTCCCATCCACCTCTTGTAAACTGGGGAGCTAGTGAACAAGTGAGTTAGCCACTCCAGTCTCCTCATCTCATAAATGGTGATACAAGTGTCCACCTCCAGGGATTTGGGGGAGAATTAAATGAGTCAACCCATTCAGTATAGTTCTTGGCACACAGTGAATCCTAATGCCAGCTATCATTAACAACATTAACTATCATTTGCTCAGAATAAAAGACAGTCCAAGAGGAAGGAATTGAGAGCCATTGCATGAAGTGGGGGACAAAAGAAAGGGCAGTATCACAAGCCTGGACATCTATCTGGTTTGAAGGGGAAAGGGGCAACATTGAATAAGCCCCCAACAAAAACCAATAGCCTGGATTAGTCAGGATCCTCTTCAGTGGGTGTTGGCTTGATTCCGTTTTATTGATGGTTTGTCGGGGCGCATCTGAAATATTTACTCAATCAGAGTTGTTGATGGGGGCAAGAGCGTGATTGGAGAGTTAGGTGAAGGTGCCAAAGAGGAGCGGTAACAGAAAACACTAACACGAGGATATGCTTACAAATTCACTGTTGTTTGCTTTTTATATCTATTTATCTATTTAGTCACGTCGGGTCTTAGTTGCAGCACACAGGATCTTCATTTCATCGTGCGGGACTTTGTGGCCATGCATGGACTCTCTGGTTGTAGCACACCGGCTCAGTTGCTTCATGGCGTGTGGGATCTTAATTCCTTGACCAGGGATCAAACCCAAGTGCCCTGCATTGAAAGGCCAATGCTTAACCATTGGACCACCAGGGAAGTTCCAATACTAGGATATACTTACAAGTCTATATCGTTCACTTATAGCCAATAACTCCTTTGAACCTCTAAGCAGTGGGTGGAACTAAATGAGGGAAATCAGTGGATACACAGTTTAAAGGTGGGGGAATCAGTAACTCCAGGGAAAGAGGAAAGTAGGAGAGGAATTGGGCAATTACTGGACAACGACTGGGTAGCATAATCTAACAGATGGTGTGTAAGCGGCTGCCTGAGCTAGGCCCCAGTGTTGCAGAGCTAACTAAACTACTTTGCCTTCCCTCAGGGAACACGCTCACAGTCTGATAGGGAAGCACTGACTGAAGATCATCTCAACACAGAGTAGTAGGTACTTTAATAAAGGGATGCATAACACACGTTAAAGAATCAAGGTTTTGCAGAGGTAAATTAGGATAAAGCTTGAGCAAGCATTGACAGGTGAATAAAGACAGGGAAGGAGGTTTTCCCGGCATAGGAGACAGCATAAAGTGGAGGAGGATGGGTCCACACAGAGAAGACGATGAGAACCAGTTCTGGGTCCCTGGAGTATAGGGTGGGGGACAGGCCAGGGAGAGGTGGGCCATGTCTAGGAAAGACAGGGGGATTCACATTCACCAGAGGCCCTCTGGGACATCCTCAAGAGATGAGATGTTCTCCAGCAGGTGATGGGGCACCTCTGGGGAGATGGCACCTTGATCTATGGTTTTGAAAGGTCATTTTGACAGCTGTGTGGCAGAGAAAAAGGAGCAAAGCAAGGAATTTAAGGCTGGAGGTGGTGAAAGCCTTATGGAGGCTGTGAAGGGGTCCAGGAAAGAACAGATACAAGTCTGATCATGGCAATAGAGATGAAGAGAGAGAGAAAGATTCCAGGAGGTCACTCGGCCTTGAGGACTGCCTTGACCTGGGGAGGGGAGCAAGGCCCCTCATTCCTCTCAGACTTCCCACTCTGACTTCCTGACAGTATCACCTTGAAAAGCAGCAATTAGAAGGCTGATTGAAAAGATAATGGGTGCAGATTTCACACCAGATCTCTAAGGACTTAGGAGACAGAGGTGCAAGATGCTGAAGGCTGCGTATTTTTCAGCTTTCAACGTTGAAAAGACTATCGTTGGATGCTTTAGAGCTTCCTGTAAAAAATACACTCAGATAGAAAGGTCCGGGCTCCGTAAATTCTTAGTCCATTTCTTCAGACTTGAGACATATTTTTTAAAATATAGGGGGGAAAGACAGGCGAGGGGAGAACGATATTTTGTGCCAATCACTTTATAAACAACCTGACTTTGCTGATGGGAAAATAGACCTTGAAAAAAGGCAATTCATCAATACAGCAGAGGTCAGACTCCAGTAAATAAAAGAAAATTGCTGTAATTGCTGATAAAATGCAGCTTTTGTCATTTCACTTATGCATTTCAATTGCAATTAGATTAACAAGGATTTCAAGGGGGAGAAATTTCCATTGCAAACTACTTTGCAGATTGAACCAGCAAGGAGTTTCAGAAATAGCTCAGAATCTACAATCATGGGCCCAGAGGGATAGCCAGGGCCAGGTCTTCTATCTCCATAATCCTGGAATTCTATACTGAGAGAAGCAGCTTTGTTCACAGCCCTGATTCCAATGGCGCTGGGGAAGGAGATGGTAGGGAATAGTCCAACAGGGGTATAAACATAAGAGAGTTACCATTCTATAGAGAGCCAGAAGTCAGACTGCTTTTTATTAACTCCAAGTTCTGACAATCACTGTTTAGATGTTTAGATAAACTACCCCTCCCAAAGTCTCTCTGCTCCCATCACATTCTTTGCTAAGCCGCTGTGTAGGCCAACCGCAGGGCTCCGGCATGTGATGACAGACACCATCCGCTTGTTTATCCACTCGTGAATTCAGTTAGCACGTATACACCCCCGCTCCTCCAACCCTGATCATTATCCTATGAGGGAGATATTGCAGTTCCAAGTTTACAAGGAAAATCCTGAGGCTCAGAGAAGTGAAGAAACTTGCCCAAAAAAATACAAATCACGGGTGAAGCATTGGACTTGGGATCTAACGCTATTCCAGCTCCCAAGACTGCAGTTTTTCTGCCGCAGCAGCGCTGACAGTAGATGATTCAAGGGACCATCAGTCTTTCCCTAGAGGCAGATTCCTGACCACCCTCCTCCGGCTTCCTTCAAGAGAAGTTAGCCTTGGGAGTGGGAGGAAGTAGGGAAGGTACTCATTCAAGATCCCACATATAAGTGACTGCTTTTTTAACCTAACAAGCAGTCCCCTCAAGTTTAAATTCGTGTCAATGCTTACAATACTATGGAAATGAGATCCTTCTACACCAATGGGAAGAAAGAAGGCAAAGGAAGAGAGGAAAAAATAGGAAAGTCATTTGTGAAACATATTGAAATGTACAGATCTGAATCTAATTTTTTTTTTAAAATGCTACAAGTCACCAGACAAAGACAAGTGTTAGCCAGAGAAGAGCTGCCCTTTGGAATATGATAAATTCAACTTTGCGGTGTTGCCTGAGCATCAACTTTGTGCCTAGGATGTCAAAGGGCTAGAAACACAGTCCCGGTTGAGTCTGGATCCAGCCGGCAGAGTTCATGTTCCTGGAGAATTTCTCTGCCTCTTCCACTGCAAGGGATGATATTCACGTGGGTGAGCCCCTCGTCCTCCCCCGAATACACAAAGTTTTAGATGCACACCAAAAAATAACAACACAGAAAATTCTTTATACAAACTAATTACAGGGCTTCCCTGATGGCTCAGTGGTACAGAATCCACCTGCGAACGCAGAAGACATGGGTTCGATCCCTAATTCGAGAAGATCCCACATGCCACCGAGTAGCAAAGCCCGTGCTCCACACGATTGCTCATGTGCTTTAGAGCCTGGGAGCCGCACCTAGAGAGAAATCCCTGCTTGCCACAACTAGAGAAATGCCCATACAGCAGCCAAGACGAAGCAGAGCCAAAAGTAATATATAAATAAAAGTATTTTAAAAATTAACTGCAAAAATCAAACTTCCTAATCATGCAATAATGTTTAAGCGTTACCAGAGCATCCGTGAGCATCACTCTGTGGGTGAGGGCATTTGTAAGTGGGTTATGTTCAGTGGCTGGCTCGCTATCTCTTCACTGCCTGTAACTCTCATACTCGAGGAAGGCTATGGATGCAGGGGAGGGAGAGAGAAGGAGAGAGTGTGGACCAAGCACTGCGGGAGCCCACAGCCTGATGGCGTGACTTCCAGTTGAAAAGCGAGGAGAGGCTTCCCAGGGATGGTGGCCCTGTGGATGAACCTTGATGTAACTTTTCCCACACGTAGCTGGGAAAAGAACAGGCTTCAGGTGGAAGTATAGCTTGACTAGAGGTATTACCCAATTAAGTTGTATAAACCCCTGCCAATAAGTACATTTTCTGTTCCGGTTCATGTAGCCAAAAACAAAGCCAAGGCTGAGATCGATACAGTGCAAGGTTTTAAAATTTTTTATTATTATTATTATTATTACTAGGGGGCTGCGCTGGGTCTTCCTGCTGTGTGCAAACTTTCTCTAGTTGCCGCAAGTGGGAGCTAGTCTTCCTGGTAGTGCGTGGCCTTCTCACTGCCGTAGCTTCTCTTGTTGCAGAGCACGGCTCTGCGCATGTGAGTTTCGGTACTTGCGGCACATGGGCTCAGCAGTTGCGGCTCCCGGGCTCTAGAGCCTAGGCTCGGTGGCTGTGACACAGGCGCTTAGTTACTCCCAGGCACGTGGGATTGTCTCAGACCCGGGATCAAACCCATGTCCCCTCCATTGGCAGGTGGATTCGTAGCCACAGTGCAAGTTTTACTCAATGGCCAAAAAATGGAGAAGCAGGAACTTCGTTCACAGACCCACTGCTCGTCTTGTGGCAGGAGGGATTTTATTATTCATTTTTAAAATTTTTCAGTTAAAGGAAAATTGCTTTACAATATTCTGTTGGTTTCTGCCACACAACAGTGTGACTCAGTCATAATTATATATATGTATTTCCCCTCCCTCTGGAGCCTCCCTCCCCTCCCCGTGTCCCACCCCTCAGGGTTATCACAGAGCACCAGGCCGGGCTCCTGGGCTTTATTTTACACTTGATGGCGTATATATGTCAATGCGGCTTTCTCAGTTCATCCCACCCTCTCCTGTGGAACACAGCAGGGATTTGATTTCAAAGAGTCAGGGCAATGGGCGGAGAAGTGGGGCTAACGATGGGGAGTCATGAGCATCAGTTACTGGGGAAGGGCCATGACTCTCTCAGGGAATGGAGTGCCACCCTCTTTTTACCCTTTTTTTTCTTTTTCTTTTTTTTGGTCTGCATCTTCTGGTCCTGCTGTGGTCATTTACTACACTAACGTAAAATCTGCTTGAAAGTGAGACTCAGGGTCTGTTGGAGGTCAGATTCATCACCATCTTGGTTGTGGTTGGTTTTGTCTAGCTTTTGTTTTTCCCTTTGTATAGCTTCCTTTCGTTGCCTCTGGACCCTGTGACTTAAAGATGTGTGTTAATTTCTGTCCAAGGAGGATTGGCAGGCTTTGAGCAAGGAGCTGGTGTCATCTCTGGCAACAGAAGCACAATATGGAGGAAAACAGACAGCAGAAGGCCCCACAGTTAGACCTGTAAAAACAGATGAATTTAGAATAGAATTATAAGACAGGCTGGGACCCTGAGTGCCAGCAGAATGCCTAGACACTACAGTCTCCATAGGACAAAAGCTTCATCCTCCTTAAGCCAGTGCGTGTGTGTGCGTGTGCATGTGTGTGTGTGTGTGTGTGTGTGTGTGCGCGCGCGCTCAATCTTGTCCAACTCTCTGAGATCCCATGGACTATAGCCCACTAGCCTCCTCTGTCCATGGAATTTTCCAGGCAAGAATACTAGAGTAGGTTGCCATTTCCTCCTCCAGGGGATCTTCCTGACCCAGGGATTGAACCCATGTCTCTTGCGTCTCCTGCATTTACAGGAAAATTTCTTACCACTGTGCCACCTGGGAGGCCCCGCTTAAGCCAGAGCTAACTGAAACTCCCCATTGTTGAGCCATCCTACTGTGAGGAGCTGTCTCGCTGAAAGGCCATACTAAAGGTGTGAAAACGGGTACTCCAAACAGCCAAGATACAGCGCTAGGAAAGCAGTGAAGCTGTAGTCAGCACTCAAGTTAACCAGGTTTACAGGCCATGCTCCTTAAATTGCACTAGATCACCTCAAAGTCTCCCTGCAAATGCAAACTTTTTTTTTTGCACTTTGAAAATACTGCATTTTTTTAAAATGAAGGTTTGTGGCCACCTTGCATCAAGCAAGTCTACCAGTGCCGTTTTTTTTCCAACCCCATTTGCTCACTTTGTGTCTGTCCCATCCTGGTAATTTTATTTTTTGCAATATTTCAAGCTCTTCATGTTATTATATTTGTTATGTTACTACTATGACTTGCGGAAGGCTCAGATGATGGCTAGCACTTTTTAGCAATGAAGTATTTTTAATTAAAATATGTACATTCTTTGTTTAGACACAATGCTGTTGCACACTCAAAAGGCAATAGTTTATACTCAACTTTTATACACACTGAAAAACCAAAAAAAAAATTGTATGACTCAATTTATTGTGATATTCATTTCATTCTGGTGGTCTGGAACAGAACTGGTGGTGTCTCTGGGGTTTGCCTGAAGTCAGCTCTCTGGGTCCTGACAGTCTCTTTCACTGGCAGTAGTGAGAATCTGGCATCCTCGGCCAGAATCTGAAGCACTGATACAACCAATGTAAAGATATCCTGTGGTGACATCCTTAAGTCCTCTCCTCCTTGCTATCAAGGACAGAGCCGTATCTTTTTGACTGAAGAAACCTAAATGATGAGAGTATTGTTTAGCTTAGAAGAGTAACCTTAGGTTTATATAACATACAAATACATTTACCACTGTTTCTTACATGTAAGTATCCAATAGAGTTGCAATTATCCATTTATTTAACAAATAGAATTATGAAAAAGATACTCTCTGAGCAGTGGTGACAGCGACAATGGTAGCAGAGGGAATTCCAAGAATCCATCCCTCTACCAAAACAGTGACTATCTTTCCAAAATCTATAAGAATCAACTTTATCAGAGCCCAGGAAAGTAAACGGAAGTTCGCAGCAGCCATGCAAATGCTGCGTCAGGAAATAACCGCAAGCCCTCTCTCACTTTCTGAGAAAGCCTGAATTCTGTCTGTGGAGTGTGTATCTTCCTGAATAAATCTGCTTTCACTCTAAAAAAGGAGTGGGGGAGAAATAACCTCTAAACCTTGACATTGAAGGCAGTTTCTGTTGAATCACTAGCTAACCACTAAGTTATCTGAACAGAACTGAGTGGCCACACAAGACAGAGTTTAGAAAATTGGCTCACAATCACTAAGCAAACAGCAACTATAAAAAGATTAGATTTAATAAATGCCGACACGGATATGGAGAAAAGGGAGCCTTGGCTCCCTGTTGCTGGGAATGTAAATTGGTATAGCTACTAAGGAGCGGAGTGGAGGCTGAATTTCAAATGAGTGGCTTCTCTGTAGGGGTTCATGGATGGTTGGTTCCTCTACTATTTCATTTTTGAATGTCTACTTCTGCCTTTTACTTCCACAGTGATTTGATCACATATAGTCATGTTGGGCCCCTTTCTCATTCATTCCCTCAGAACGCTTCGGGCTTCACTCTGTTGCTTCTGACATTGAACGTCTTTGTGGAGATGTCTGAGGTCAGCTTGGTTTTCTTCTCCTTGAAGGAGACTGTTTTTTCTCTGTTTAGATGCCAGAAGACTTATTTCTTCATGAGTCAAGTTTGGTAGTAGTAAGATAGTCTCTGTTGTTTATCAAGAATGAAATGTATTTTCTATTCTACATGTGGGTTCTCCTCAGCAGATATTATGCCTATTTTTGAATAACTTTGTCCTTCTCTGTCTTCTGTCCTTTTCTTGTCATCTGTCATCATTATTACAGCAAACCTTCTCTCTGTGTCAGAGATACAATTTTCAGCTGTATGTTTTTCTTTCGTTTATAATTTCTTTTTGTTTATAATTTATAATATGTATAATAATATTATAATTATAATATTGCATGCATCCTTAAATTTCCCAGCATTGTGAACTTCTTTTAATCTTATTTTACTGAGCCGCCATCTAGTTTCTCTGTTGAGTTTCTCTGTTGAGTCCTTGTTTTATTGGATTCAGATTCTTGGTAGACTGCTCTGTAGTGCAAAATATGCATTGGAAGCTTTCTTTGTTTCTGAGGACGTGTTTTCTTTCAGGTTGGGTTTTTCATTTGTCTTGCAGCTTTCTGTTTGTTTTGTTTTTTGGTAAGAAATGTTCTTTCTTTTATCTCTTTGTCTTCATTTATTTCTAGGTTTGGTGGGGACTATAATTGGTTGCTTACTTGCTCCATGGTTACTTTTCATCCTTCTATGCTTAACTTGGGCTGTTCAGACAAGTATAGACAGCTTTCCATATCTTTCTGTTTCTATGTAGTATGATTAAACTGTTCTCAAACCCCTTCCAATTACATCTAATATCTCTTCTTCCAGCTCTACATTAACAGCCCTACTATTGCAATACAAGGCATTTTTTGGTGGTCTCAGGCAGTACTTCCTAACATGTTTCACAGCATGAACATAACATCCTAGAAAAATGATGAGCTGGGGCAGACTGCCCATGCTGGCTTCAATCCTGAGATCACAGCAACAGTGAGCAGGGAGTATGAAGCATGTCTCCGGACAACATGCTCACATGCTTCTCTGCTTCTCTCCAGATGGAGGGTGATTAGTGAGAAGCCTCAGGTCTTCGCTCAACCACCTCACCTCCCCAGTCTGGCCTTTGACTGGAGAGGGTGAGGCTAGGAAACTTATCAGCAGGGTAAGAAGCGTTCCCTGAAATTTATGGCATGAGGTGAGAACCATTTCTTTTAGTGCTACTTATGATCTAGTCAAGGCTATGGTTTTTCCAGTGGTCATGTGTGGATGTGAGAGTTGGACTGTGAAGAAAGCTGAGCACCAAAGAATTGATGCTTTTGAACTGTGGTGTTGGAGAAGACTCTTGAGAGTCCCTTGGACTGCAAGGAGATCCAACCAGTCCATTCT
This sequence comes from Ovis aries, assembly GCF_016772045.2. Lineage (NCBI taxonomy): Eukaryota > Metazoa > Chordata > Mammalia > Artiodactyla > Bovidae > Ovis > Ovis aries. The sequence continues at coordinate 14,094,685 of NC_056074.1, forward strand.
GAAGGAGATTAGTCCTGGGTGTTCTTTGGAAGGAATGATGCTAAAGCTGAAACTCCAGTACTTTGGCCACCTCATGAGAAGAGTTGACTCATTGAAAAAGACTCTGATGCTGGGAGGGATTGTGGGCAGGAGGAGAAGGGGAAAACCGAGGATGAGATGGCTGGATGGCATCACCAACTCGATGGATGTGAGTTTGAGTGAACTCCAGGAGTTGGTGATGGACAGGGAGGCCTGGCGGGTCACAAAGAGTCGGACAAGACTGAGTGACTGAACTGAACTGATGATTTGGCGGGGGAGGGGAAGTGAGCAGATTTTTATTTTCTATTGCTCATTTAGTCAAGTGCCAGAGAAAAGCAACTGCTTACCTGTTTTCATTTTGCCGTCTCAGACAGAACTTCCTTATAATTAGCTATGTAAGTGAAAAGACATGGAGAATCTAAATGCTTAGAAGATTATTTAAGTAAGTAATCCTTAAAATACTGAATATTAAAGTCATTAAATGTATTTTTTGAAATTAGATGAGAAAATAAAATTCTCATGATGTAAAAAACAGCAGATTAAAACATGCATAGAGTACAACCCATTTATGTTCTGGTTATTCTGGTAGATAGATAGACAGACTCCAAAGAAAAGATTTCGTCAGTATACACATTTTTCAAACCTGGAAAGAAATACGCTGAAGTTTTTGGAGGCTATCATTCTAGGGAGCTACTTAATCTCTTGGGGCTTCCCTGGTGGCTCAGATGGTAAAGAATCTGCCTGCAATGCAGGAGACCCAGATTCAATCGCTATGTTGGGAAGATTCCCTAGAGAAGGACATGGCAACCCATTCCAGTACTCTTGTCTGGAGAATTCCATGGACAGAGGAGCCTGGCAGGCTACAGTCCACAGGGTCGCAAAGAGTCAGACGTGATGGAGCAATAACACTAACATAACACTAACACAACACTAACACTAACTTAACCTCTTGGGGCTTCTGTTTTATCCAGAGAAACAAAAACTTCTCCAAGTATTTTAAACAAAGGGCATTTATTGTAAAGAACTGGCTACATGGGAGATGGAGGGCTGAAACACCAAATGGGGAAGAATGAGGCAGCTCAAAGATTAGCCAGAGCAAGAGACTAAAGAGCCCACCCCAAGGTCAAAGGGAGTCCCTAGCATTTCAACAGCCCAGGGACTGGGGTCTCCTGTGGAAGCTGGATCCAGGGCAGATGTGTCTGATGGAAACCAGTGCCAGGGAGTAAAACAGCCTCCACCCTCCACCCTCAGGCCAGTGTCTCCCACTGGCCAAACCCAGAGGAAGCCAGTCAGCTGGGGTCAGTACCCCCTGCTTTCTAAGAGAGAGGAGAGGAAGTTTCCAGAGATGATTCTGAGGATGAACAGACTCAGATCCCAGCATAACTTCCTCTTCTGTAAAGTAGAGACAGAAACCTACCTCGGGCAGCTGTTGAGAGCATAGTGGCTGTAAAGCAAGTGTCAGGACCGAGGCTGGCCCAGGTCAGGCCCTCTCCTCTGGGATGAGGGGTGCTCGGGTGCCATGGACCCCAGGAAGGTGTTGGCAGCAGCGCAGATGCATCGGGGCAGGGGGAGGGTCATTACACACCTGAAGAGCACTGTCCTACTGGTGACCAGTGAGTGGGGGCCAGGAGCTGGGGCGTGGGCCTCAGGCTACTCAGACTCTGAGAGATCCCTGGAGAGCGGCAGCGCGCCGTTATCACTGCACAGTGGGGATGGGCCTGCCGACGGCCACGTGGTGTGTTTAGTCAACTCCATCTTCACACCACCCCCTACCCGCCTCCTGCCCAGTCCACCCAGCAGGTGGAACAGCCCTTGGTACCTGCCCACATGCACACCCCGAAGCATCTCAAGCAGCAGCTAAGAGAATGAACCTGTTAATACGAAGCATATGCTGCCAGCCCCCATCCCACCCCCAAACCACCACACTCCTCTGTGTGGGATTTCTCAGAGTTATTTGCCTCATCTTTTTTTTCCCTTTCTCTTGTTCTTTACAACTATGGAATGAAGAGTGGGATCATAGCTGCCAAACAGCCTCCTTATTAGCATCAGAACTATAGTCAAAACACATTATGCTTGGCTAATACATTTATTTTTTATGTAATGGAAATGCCATCAAAGCATAGTTAATCGGAATTGAGTTAAATCATAATTGGAGCTCTTGTGCACAAGAAAGAGAAATTATTCTTTATTGTTGCAGACTGAAGATGCTCCAATTGTAATTTACTTTTTTTAAGTAAATGACCATTGTTGGCCAGAGAGGGTGTGCCTGACCCTGGCTCTCAGGATAGTCAGTACCAGGCTACCTTATATCCACAAGTCCAAGGGCACAATGGTGATGAGAAAATGCACTGACCCAGGGTAGGGTTTTTTCCTTCCCTATGAAAGGAGGATGCTTATACATGCCAGAGAGAGAAGCGTTGGAAATTTTTGGATGGTGCAACCGTCTGTACCAAGATTGTGGGGATAGTTATACAAAATTTTATGTGTGCTAAAATCTATAAAACTGTACATACCAAAAACTCAGTTTTACTGTCTATAAATTTATGAAAAAAATTTTGTAAGAACATTTTTTAAAAAAGAGAGGCTTTGAGAAGCAAATAAGATGATACAATATGAGCTGCTAGTCTCTGGTTAGTCCTCAGTTAAAGGGAGCTCAGACTTGGGTCTGATTCCTACACCGTGGCCCACCCACTGCACCGACGACTCATAAGCTGTACCACGGCGCCTCGCCCGGCTACCCAGCGGGAGCACAGGGAAAGCCTTTTATTCTTTATTCATCTATTCATTGTTGGCTGTGCTGGGTCCTCATTGCTGTGTGGACTTTCATCTAGTTGCAGTGAGGAGGGGCTGCTCGAGTTGCAGCGTGTGGGCTCCTCATTGCGGTGACTTCTTGGGGAGCACAGGCTCGAGCACGCATGGACTTTGGTAGCTGCAGCTCTTGGGTTCAGTCGTTGCAGTTCCCAGGCTCTAGAGCACAGCCCCAGTAGTTGTGGCACACAGGCTTAGTAGGGTGACAGCATGTGAGGTCATCTGGGATCAGGGATTGAACCGGTGTCCCCTGCACTGGCCGGCAGATTCTTTACCACTGAGCCACCAGGCAAGCCCAGGGAAAGCCTTTTAAAGCACCAATAGATACCTGGTTCCCACCCAGGGCCCTCTTATCAAGCTCTCTAGAGGTGGGGGCGGGGTGCCTGGGACACGCAGGGCCTTTTGTAAGCTCCTGGGTTCTGATAACAGCCAGGATTGAGAATCACCAGACTAGATCTCAGTACTTTCCCTAGTAAGGGGATCAACCATACCTGTGTCTGTCTCCAACAGAGCAGGTTAAAACAGACCAAGCCTGTAGCTTCTGAGAGACCTAGAGAACTGTCTTAGAAATGGAAAAGCTCAAACCAAGAGCTCTTGCACTCATAGGCACCACATATGTGCTCACACAGATACTCACCCACACACATACATAAGCACACATGTATATACACATATGCACCCCACACATGCACACACATACACGCCCGTGCACATACACACACACACACACCCAGAAGAGTTTCCACTACTGAACTGCAGGGCTCTTGATCACTGTAGGAAATAGTTGGCACCCACCTCCACCTCTTGGATGCCTCCCCTCCCAAGTCATGTTTTGCGGATATTTTCTTCCCCTCCTCCACGTCACATATAGAAGTGAGAATCTTTAACCTCACCCTGTAATGAGGGTGGAAGTCATGTACTGGGAGATGAGTCTGATAAACCCAGTGGTTCCCACCCTCAGCAATGATCCCTGATCTAGAACAGCCCCACACAGATGCTTCCTCTGCCCTGCCCTCCCAGAACTCCCAGGCTCAAGGTCACACACAGAAGGGAAAGGGACAGAAGCTCAGGTTTCAGGGGACCTTGGAGGGACCTTGAGTTCTCTCAGCAGTCTCGCTAGGAGCAAGGCCATCTGGAAGTAGCAAGGGATGTTTGTAGCAGAATTATCACCTCCTGAGCTCCTGTAAGTCAGACAAATTCATGACCCATCAGCATAGACATCATCATTTCCACTTTAAAAGGTATGAGAAAGTGAGGTTCAGAGAAGCTAGAGAACTTGCCTGATATCATGGCAGGTCGAATTACAGCTGGGATTGAACTGAAATATTTATCTGCTCTTTCCATTCAGCCAAGTGTGTTCCCCCAAAGGGTGTGCATCTTGATCAGAGAGCAGGAAGCACATCAGAGAGGGGAGAAAGAGAAAACCTCTCAGAAAAGGACATCTTTTACCCACCCACTGGATTGCAAACACATACTGTGGAATATTGCTGAGTCTGGATTAGTGGAAAGAGAATTTTGACTGTGAGGAAAGCATAGAGATTCTGGAATGAACATGGGCTTAGAGTCAGACAGTCCTGGGTTCATTCAGTTCCCACATTTCCTAGTTACTAGGGTAAGTTATTCTAGGCTGATTGCCCATCTGTAAAGATGGGAAGAATACTTGCCCTGTGGGCACCATAAGGGTTTGACCAAATGCATGTGGGTACTTTTAGCATAGAATCTAGCAACTAGCAGGTATTCAAGAACAAACAGCTGACATTGGCAGTGGTGATAATCGTAGTGGTAAAACACTCAACATAGCGTCTTACACATAGTAAATGCTCCAGAAATATCGTTTCTCATGTCCCTCTGCCTAGGCTCAAATGCCCCAGGCCTTCTGTAACCAAGGATCTGGTTTCGGTATCAGGTGTGCCTGTTACGGGCTCTGTGACCTTCAGGGTAGTCATACTACCTCTTTAGACTCCAGTTTTCCCCTCTCTAAACTCAAGGGGTTGAGCTGAAAGGATAACACTGGACTCACCCCAGCATATAAGAGCATTGGTCCCCACAAGCACTGAATGGAAGGGGATCTATGTCCCATTTCATTGTCTCTGGAGCCCAAACAGACAAGGATTACTTCTTACAAACTGATAGGGTCAACAGGAATTGCCCCTGAAGCAATCGCCCCTGTAGCAATGATATCAGGCCCATAGTTTTTCACCCTTGATCTCTAACCACTGAGGGAAAAAATGACCTGATCATGAACTGGTTGAAATGAATTATGATCTGGTTATCAACAAAAAAAAAAAAAGAGAGAGAGAGAGAGAAAGGAGAGTAAAAGCAATCAAACAACAACGAACACTTGAGATGTCCTTGATGGGAGGCAGGGAGAAGACATTACATTCAGAATATAAAAAGCAAAACAAGGCAAGAGCTCAAATATATATAAGCTCTTAAATACATATAAAGTGAAGTCGCTCAATCATGTCCGACTCTTCGCGACCCCATGAGCTGTAGCCTACCAGGCTCCTCCATCCATGGGATTTTCTAGGCAAGAATACTGGAGTGGGGTGCCATTTCCTTCTCCAGGAGATCTTCCCCACCCAGGGATTGAACCCGGATCTCCTGCATTGTAGGCAGACGCTTTACCGTCTGAGCCACCAGGGAAGATAAATATATATATAAATGAGTGTTTAAATCTCACAAGTGAATTTTTTTTTAAGTCTAAAGTGATTTTTAATGTTTGATGGCAGAAGCTTAATTCCCTGGGCTCTGTTTCCAGTCGCCTTGTTTTAAGCAAAACTTTCCAGTATTACAATTAAAAAAAAAAGACACAGGGGAAGAAAGCTTATTTTTCTCAACCCACTTAAAAATAGTAACACCAGCTCCTCAGCCAGCCTTAGCACCGCCAACACACCTGACTACCCTCTTGCTGGCATTAACTGTTTCCAGCATCAGCCCTCCCCTCCCCCACCAGACACACCCTCCGCTGCAGGTACCGCCCCCCCTCCCCGGAACTCCTATTGCCAAATCCTCAGCCTAATTGCTCTGCACCATCTCTGGGGCACCCAACAGTTGAGGCTGACATTAAAGCAGAGCTTTGGGTGTCTTTTGACTTCCTCAGAGCTCCCAGTTCCTTTCACTTGGTGACTTTGCCAGGATTATTAATATTTTTCTGGGTAATAAAGAATGAGGAGGCAAGGAGGAAGGCGGGGTGGGGGGCATAGCGGCGGGTGGGGGGGGGGGGTAACTGAGGGCTGAGGCATGACGGCTGTGCTGTGACCAGCAATTACAGAGGGTGGAGGCAGAAAGGAGTGGCATAAAGTACAGGGGAAAAAAAAATCTGGCCCTAGAATTTTAACAAGGCTGGCCTCATGGGCGTTATGTAACTTCTTGAATTGATTTATATGCTGCCTTATTCTAGAAAAGATTTGAGGAAAGTTGCCCCCCCCCAAAAAAGACATTCAAAATAAAGTTCAGAAAAATAAGGAAAGGGACAGGGGAAGAGAGGAAAAAAGAGCAATTTGTTTAAATGAAACAGGAGAAAGCAAACAGGCATCAGGGATTTCAGGCTGCAGAGACTAGGGGGGACTTTGATAGTTTGGGGTTTCCCTGGTGGCTCAGACAGTAAAGCGTTTGTCTGCAGTGCGGGTTCGATCCCTGGGTCGGGAAGATCCCCTGGAGAAGGAAATGGCACCCCTCTCCAGTGTTCTTGCCTGGAGAATCCCATGGACGTAGGAGCCTGGGAGGCTACAGTCCATGGGGCCACAAAGAGTTGGACGCAACTGAGTGACTTCTCTTTCTTTCTTTGATGGTTTACCCAAGCTCCTTATCACAACAGGAGAGTGCTGGGCCCTGCCTTGGGACAGGACATGCTTTTCCTATACCAAAGTCAGGGAGAAATTCCTGATGGAGGTCACTTCACGCAAGTTAGGGAGTGATGTGCCAGAGTAAAATGCTGCTGCTCTTCTCGGAGAGTTCAGTCAAAGCCAAAGCCTGAGTCCCACGAACCACTGAGCAACCTGATGGCAGCTCGGGGTGCCACGGCGGCCGGGGGTCAGCTGGCAGCAATTTAGTCACAGCCAAGCCACAAGCCGTTCCTTCACTGGCACATATTAAAATGGTCCCCTTTCAGGTTTTGGTGGGGCGGGGAGACCCTTGAGATGGCAACATAGAAACCTTATAACATAGAAGGAAAGCACTTCCTGAGGCTGTGTATGCATACCCCCACATCAAAATTTGGAAGTTTTATTTTACCACATCAAGAGTCCTAAGTTTTATTTCTGCACGTTTATAGCAAAATTGTGCCACATTTATCCTGTGGCTTTCTCACCTCCCAGTGTCCCAGTGACAATCCTGAGCAGCTTGAGAAGCACTGAACAGAAGGTCTGGGTGGTCACCTCCAAGTCTCCTTCCACATCCTGCACTCTGGGACTCAGGCTTCGGAGAATGACTCTGCAGCAGAGTTGGGCGGAGTTACATAGGCAGATGGAATCAACCCCACAACATGATCAAGTTGGCCCTCTATCAACCCCCATTTTACAGATGGGACCACCAGAGGTCTGGAGAAGGTGAATCACTTAGGAAGCGAAATGATGCCAGCAGTGAGCTTGGTATGCAAACCTCATGGAGTTCTGATCACAAGGCCACCATTTCTCTGGGTTTTTTAGCAGCCAGGGTATCAGAGGAAAAGATGCTCTACCCACTAGCTCTCTCTGAGCTAGAAAACAGTTTTCTCCAGAAACATGGAACTATTTCTGATACTGAAACCACAAAGGTCTCCCAAGGATTCTCCAGTTATAATATACATGAAAGTCATTGGAAAACTATAAGTACTACAAAAGTCACATCACTTTATTATTTATTTGGCAATTAATGCTAGTGAATAGGATAGCATGCGTACATGCTCAGTCGCTGACTTGCGTCCAACTCTTTGAGACCCCATGGACTGTAGCCCACCAGCCTCCTCTGTCCATGGGGTCATCCCAGCAAGAATTCTGGAGTGGGTTGCCATTGCCTTCTCCAAAGGATCTTCCCCACCCGGGGATCGAACCCACATCTCCTGAGGCTCCTGCTTTGGCTGGCGGATTCTTGATTATTGAGCCACCTGGGAAGCCCCCTTGATTGAATAGATAAAACCTCAAATCTCCGTGACTTGACGTGGTAAAAGTTGCTTTTCCACATCACAGATCATTTTCAGTCTGCAAGGACTCAGCAGTCATTCATGGACCCAGGCTCCTTCCTTCCTGTGGCTTTACCTCCTTTTTCTTCTAGTGGTAAGAGAGCAAGGTCACAAGTGGAAGCCATGCCTGGGCACACACACCCATCCAGCCACACTCCATTGATGGGAGTCATATGGGACACCTAGCTGCAAGGAAGGCTGGGAAATGTGTATAGCTGATAGCTGTGAGTGCTAGCAGTTCTGTCACACATTTCTCATTGGTCCCAAACCTCTTTTCTGGTCGGTTCACAGTTCTATCGCTTCTGAGGCCCTGATATTCTGTCACCCATCTCCTGTGCAGCCTACCACGCGGGGCTTTTGAGAAGACTGGATGTGACAGTGACGTGAAAGCATAAAGCAGGGTCCCTGTGTCCTTCAGCTCCATGTGGCCCTGTCAAGTGGTTTTACAAGATGAATTGCCCTTTGCATGTCTTGTGAGTCTCAGTATGGTGTGCTCAGCTCACTTTACCATCATTAATAATACAGACACACCCCCGGGAGGCAGGCACATGTTAGAAATGAGAAAGTGGAGGTGCAGACAGAGGTTACGTGTCCGCCCAAGGCAGCCTCGCCCTGCCAAAACGGGTAAACCGAGGAGTGACTTTTCCAACTTCAGAGCAATGAATTCTCATTCCTGCAGGAGGAGAAAGCTGCCTGGAGCACTGAGGGAGGAAGTCAGACAGGGGCTTGCTCACAGGACCCTATCTGGAGGGGAAACAATTCCTCCTATGTGTCCAGCCCTGCGTGAGTTAAGACCCAGCTCTCAGATCTGCTTGCTTCTGTGACCTTAACCAAGTACCTTAACCTCTGTGAGCTTTCTGGTATGCCTCAGTTTTCTTATCTCTAAATGGGGGAAATACTAGCTTTCACAGAGACTTGGGAGGCTTAAACGGGATAGTCTGTGTGTATCAAATATCTTTGCATCTGGAATATATTGATAGCAAGTACCATAAGATGCTGGAAGATATGACGATGGAGATAGTGTGGAGTAGCTCTGAGCACCATGTCCCATTCTAATGCTTCTATTTCATAGACCTTGAAGAAAGCAGGTGTCCTCTGTCGCACTTGTAATGTACTCAGAGCCTAACACAGTCTGGGCCAATAACAGAGGTCCTGTGAGCACTCAGAAGTCAAGTGAGGTTGCACAGAAGACTTGGTGACAGCCGGAAACCCACACAGCCAGTTAATATGAACTGGATTCTGAATCTGGCTTTAGGTTAGTTCTCTCTACACTCTTCTTGGACACAAGTCTTCTTTGAGGCATATCAGACTCAGAAGTTATGGAGTTGGCTATGGGGCCTTGCAAAAACGACTTCCTTCTCTGCCCCTCTGTCTCCTCATCTACAGAGGCGGAGTGAGAATTGGTCAAGCCTCGTAGGATTGGTGTGAGGATTAAACAAATGCATGTTATGTGCCTGGCCCTGTCCAGGTGCATCTGGAAGGTTAGCTGTTTATAGGAAGGTTAAGTACAATGCCCCTGCAAGTGACACTAAGGCTTCTGAACAACCCAGGTAAAACTAATGGCGTAAAACTCAGGCCATTCATGACTCTATATGTTACATTTTTCTTTTACAAGTTCCAGGCTGATGTCGATGCTGCAGGCCCAAGGACCACAATTGGAGGAGCAAAAACATACTTGTTAACAGTATGGACACTAGGGTCAAACTGCCAAAGTTAGAATCTTGGCTTTTACTGTGTAACCTCAGACAAGTTAGTCAACCTCTCTGTGCCTCAATTGTCTTACATATCAAATAATGATTGTCATAATAAAACCTACCACAAGAGTTTATGTGAGAATTAAATTATGTAAAGTGCTTAAAGTGATGATTATTATTTCAGTTTTTAAAATGGAAGCTAACTGGACTGGAAAGGCCTAGATGGATGGCAAGGAGCAGGGGTCTTATTTAAGGCAATTCTGTATCCCCCACCACATGCAGCCCAGAGGCTTGGCATTCATTCATGCAGAAAGAAATCAGATGGACAGCATGATGCTGGTGTGGCAATCAACTGGGGTTAATAAAAGACACCAATAATTTAAGGAAATTATGCTCAGACGCTTTCACATCTGGAATAAACCAAGGGCCCAAATCATGTTGAATGATGATGACAGTGAAGGTCATGGTGATGATTAGCTCTAAACCCCTTGCCCACTTCAAAAGCTTCCGTCTTGATACATCTTTAAGAAAAAGACATCCTATACCACATTTTGCACTCTACAAGCATAATCTCAGTTATTTCCACCCTCCTATTCCTGCAGCGCAGGTGTTCCCTCCAGGTTATAGATGAGGAAGCTGGAGCACAGACAGCTTGAACCGTTTGCCAAAGGTCACCCAAACTGTAAGCAGGGGTTCAGGGCAGGAGCCAAACCCAGGTCTAGGGACCTGCAACGCTCTGACATTTCACCACCACCAAGGGTCCTGCCCACCAAGGCAAACTGGCTTAACTCCCTAGAATCTGCCAGAGAGACATGGGCCTTTGGGTCTGCAGTTGTTCAAAATAACTAAGGACTGATGAGTCGAATCCCTGCTCGAAACCTTGCTCTCTCTGTAGCCTCAGGTCAACAGTTTAATCACCTTGCGTTTCACTTTCTTCATCTAGAAGCAAAAACTTAGCTACACACAGAGGGATTGGAAAGATTAATCGGATGTTCCAAAAGTGCCTTTAAGATGAAAAATATGGATTATTTGCATTATTATTTTAATAGCCTTGGACTTTGGTGTCCCCAGTTTACACAGAGGCAGAGAGCTTAGATGAGGGAGATTGGTGAGATTCATTTTCTCCAGCCTCGTCTTCTGAGCCAGGCAGGAAGACACAGATACCTCTTGATCTGGGTTTTAGTGTAGATCATCCCACACCTAGCATGGGTGTGCCATGACGCTGAGGCCTGGTGGCCGCCTACAGCCCTCTGAGACGCCAACAGTCAAAGAACCAGAGGACAGCGGTCTCCTCTCTTGTCTCCATGACCACAATGTGAATACACCCAGGACAGGGGCCTTTTCTGTCTTTATCAGCATATTCTCAGCACCTAAAATAGGCTCTCACACATAGCAGTAATTATATGCTCAATAATTATATGCTAAATGAATGAATGATTGGAGTGGGTGAATGAATGAGCAAACAACGAACGAGCCAGAAAATGTAAGAGTAGAGAGAACATGCAGGAGATTCTCTCGGCCAGAAAGAAACAGAGGAGTCTTCCAATGGGCACCCAGACACTGTGATGGGTGCTGGGGTAGGAATGAAGTTTGATGGTCCTTACCCTCAGGGAATTCAATCTAAGAGTATCAAGGTCACTGACAGTTAAAGCACACTGAGTGTGGGCTCGGATAGCCAATTAGACCGTGTTGTGTGAGCCATCCATTTCTCCAGGAAGATCAGCGAGGAAGTAGCATTTTAGCAGGCTCTTCATGGGAGAATAGGGTCTCCCAATGGATGAAGTAAGGGAGCCTCCTGCCATAGAATGGATGCTGCATGAGGGCAGGAATTTGTGTGTGTTTGTTTTATGAAAGCAACCCTTACCATAGCACATGTACGCAGCAAGATCCTATGAACAAGTGTAACGAGCGTGTAGCATCCTTACCAAGCAAGATCCTATGAACAAGCGTAACAAGTATGTACCTGCGTGGTCTGAGTGTGCACGGCACACGTGCATGCAGCTTTGGCCAGCAGATGCAAACCTGTGGACTTGCGAGGATGATGAAGAATGATAACGTTGTTCTGCAGTGAGGCAGAAACGCACATTTGTTGAGAAGAGGGCTGGCTAAAATGGGGAAAATTCAGAAGAGCCTTGAATACCACACTCGCACTTAGAAATGTGGAATGTTTCCCATCCTCTGGCCTTACATATTTCAGTGGAATCTTTCAAGCCAAAAAAAAAACAAAAAAAACAAAAAAAAACCTTTTTTTCTTCTAAGATTTTCTTCTGCCAGGCCTGAGGGCATGCTCATAAAATGTAAAACCTGTTTAAATAATTAAACCTGTGGCCTAGAGCAGTGGTCAGGGTAGAGGCTGGCCTGTGATGTCGTAAATCACTGCCAGGCCCGGTCCTTGGCGCAGCACGGGCGAGGCTGGGAAAGCGTGTGGGCAGGTGGCCGGGCCCTATGTGGAAATGCGGAGTCAGCACTGGGCGCTTGGTTTGGAATGAGTTATGGAGAGGAGGCGGGCGCTCCTGGCCCTTCCTTCTGACAGCCAAGCCGCCTTGAGGAAAGACAGAGCATGTCTTTTATGTCTCCTCTGCCCCACTCCCTTCTTTAACATCCAGGGGACTCACTCCACTCCCAGCAGAAGGATGGAAGGTGGGCTGGTGGGGCTGTCAGATCAGCGCCAGACCTCCAGGGGAACTCAGGAGAGGAAGGACAATAGGGTCACCTCTCAGCTCTCAGGCCACCAGGGGCTAGACCCTCCGCTCCCTGCTCTGCCACGTACCCTCACCTACTTACTTGTTTGGAGTTGAGCACCTGTATGCGCCAGGCTTTTCACATGCATTATTTCAAACAGCAGTTAAGACTAGAGACATTCATCCTAAACCAACCAGACCCACAAAGTAACTTTACCGCTCCTCTGGGCAAATTCAGGAAAGTGATTGAACATCTCTGTGCCTCACTTTCCTCTTCTTTTAAATGAGATCAATAATAGCCTGGTGGTTGTGAGGCTCAAATGAGGGTAAGATAACTGTCAATCACTGAGCACTTCCTGGCTTATACTGTGTGTGTTTACGTGTTAGTTGCTCAGTCGTATCCAACTCTTTGTGACCCCATGGACTGTAGCCCACCAGGCTCCTCTGTCCATGGGATTCTCCAGGCCAGAATACTGGAGTGGGTTGCCATTCCTTTCTCCAGAGGATCTTCCCAACTCAGGGATCGAACCTGGGTCTCCTCATTGCAGGCAGATTCTTTACCATCTGAGCTTCCAGGGAATGATATATAACGTTAGCTCTGATGACCAACCGACTAGCAAATACTCACTGAGCATTTGTTCGTATCTTCAGCACTGTGAAAGTGAAAGTCACTCAGTCATGTTCGACTCTTTGCAATCCCATGGACTATACAGTCCATGGAATTCTCCAGGCCAGAATACTGGAATGGGTAGTCTTTCCTTTCTCCAGGGGATCTTCCCAACCCAGGAATCAAACCCAGGTCTCCCGCATTGCAGGCAGATTCTTTACCAGCTGAGCCACAAGGGAAGCCCAAGAATACTGGAGTGGGTAGCCTATCCCTCCAGCAGATCTTCCTGACCCAGGAATCAAAAACCAGGGTCTTCTGCATTGTAGGTGGATTCTTTTCCAACTGAGCTTTTTGAATAATTTCATTCATTCATTCAATTAACCAATATTAGAAGTATCTATTATATGCTAGATACCGTACAGGGTATTTCCTCTGCCTTATCTCATAGGTTCATTTTCGAAGCACTTATTAAGTTTGTGCTCTATGCCAGGGGTTTACACAGCACAGCACATAATTTCACTGGTGTCCCTGTATTTGCTCCCTAAATCTTCCCCAGCATAGCACCACAGACTGGGCAGCTTAAACAACAGAAAATCATTGCTCACAGAGTGTGATCAGGGTGTCCGTGGTATTGGTTCCTTCAGAGGGCTTCGAGGGAAAGTTGGCTCTAGGCCTCTCCCCCAGCATCTGATGGTTCGCTGGCAATCCTGGCATCACTTGGGCTGGGGACATGTCGCCCTGATCTCTGCCTTCATTCCCACATGCCTCCTCCCTGAGTGCATCTCTGTGTCCAAGTGTGTCTTTTTCTAAGAACACTGGTCTTTGGGGATTAGAGTCCATCCTAATGACATCCTAATGAATTGATGCTTTTGAACTGTGGTATTGGAAAAGACTCTTGAGAGCCTCTTGGGCTGCAAGGAGATCAAACCTGTCAATCCTAAAGGAAATCAACACTGAGTATTCATTGCAAGGACTGATGCTGAAACTGAAACTCCAATACTCTGGCCATCTGATGGGAAGAGCCAGCTCATTGGAAAGGACTCTGATGCTGGGAAAGATCAAAGGCAGGAAGAGAAGGGGACTACAGAGGATGAGATAGTTGGATAGCATCGCCGACTCAATGGATATGAGTTTGAGCAAGCTTCAGGAGTTGGTGATGGACAGGGAAGCCTGGCATGCTGCAATCCATGGGGTTGAAAAGAGTTGGACACAACTGAGTGACTGAACTGCACTAATGACGTCATCTTACCTTCGTTACTTCTATAAAGACCCTATATCCAAAGAAGGTCACATGTTGAGGTGCTGGGGCTTAGGATTTCAGTGTTTCCTTCTGGGGGAGATACAATTCAACCCAGAAAACTCCCTGACAATAATTTTCTTTGCTAAGACTTCGCATATACTCACACATTTGCTCTGGTGGGAACCACACCAATATTATCTCATGCATCTCCTCGAGCCAGTGTTTCTTTCTTGACTGTTCCAGGCTCCATTCCAGGCACTTCACAGACAGCAACACAACCTCCTTATTGTGATGCCCATTAATAGTCAAGGTGCTTGTGTCTGGGGACAGGTCAACCTCAAAGCCCACAGTTCGTCCGTGGTGACTGGTACCTTTCAAGTTAAGGAAACTTTGCTTCTCCTGTGGCCCAAATCAAGGGAAACTCACCTTCCCCTGTCCTTAGTGTCCAAAAGATGCAGTTAATATGCATCCAGAAGATGCTTCCTGTACTCCAGAGCAGTTGAACAATTAAAAAGAAACCCTCCACTCTCCAAGAATGGACAACAATCCCATTCGTTGTTTGGCAGAGCTAAAAATACCCTCATGTAGCCAAACTGATGGGGCCTTGGTGCTACGGCCCTGTTTCCAGCTCACAAAAGGACTGGGGAGCTGCTGGCGCTGGCGGGGGCTTCATTAGGAGAAAGGCAGAGGAGAAAAGAATAGAAAAGTTCACCCTTAATGAGAAATGACCTCCATAACTCCCTGGGTCTCCCTAGAGTTTCCTTTGTAGAATATTACATCTCTCCATATCCAATTCCAACCCATCTGTCTTATCACACTGTGGAAATATTAATACAGATAGTTTTGTTTAGGCCTTTTATTTATTTTACTGTATATAAAATGATTTTTGGTTCATTTTCCCCCTGTATGTTCTCTTCTCTTGTTTTGTATGGTCTTTGGTATTTATTTTAAGGTATTTCATATTTCATCGCATAAGGCTGACACACCCTTGGCCCTTGGCAACCCACAGATGCGCCCACAGGGGCCTGGGCATGGCCTTCTCTGCCCACTAAGACTTGTGGCTGCAGCCAGCACTGGCCAGTAGCTTCTCATGTCACAATTCATCCTGACCTGAACCAGAGTCTCCATCCAAAGCTCTGGTTCCCCAGGAGTGGCCCACAGTTCATTTCACTCCCCATCTCTTTTCCACTTTGTTGGAACCCCTGTTTCTGGCCAGCAGCAACTTGAGGCTGGGAATATTCATTTGGTTTCTTGCAGCCTTTGGCTCTGTTGTGTTCTCTCTAAGCTTGACTTTGACCTCAGCCTTCCTTTTGTGCCGCTAGGAAATCTGCATAGACCTTTACACATTCTGCAATTTGAATCCGGGTCCTCCTTTCACTAGCTCTGTACCTTGAGCAAGTGAATTAATTAGCTTTCCTGAGCACAGTTTCCTCAACCACAAAATGAGGCTGGTGCACGTAAGACGCGGCATCACTTGCTACAATCAATGGGAAGATGTGACCTAAAGATCAGAAATGAGAAATTCAGTTACTACCACGTAATGAGAGTTTCCATTAAAACTACCCTTTATCTAGTCTGGACTCCCAATTTTAATTTAAAGAAAAGTCACGGCCTTCCCTGATTTGGTACAACAGCTGCAAGAGGGGTGGGTTTAAGTGTTATACCTCCCACCCATTTCACAGAAAAGAGAACTAAGGCTCCTGAGACAGCTGGGAGCCAGGATCAGAAGGCACCCCGAGACATCCTCTGGCACCTTATACAGAGGGCAGAATGCGGAGGACAGTGGCCGGGGTGGAGAGTAGGCACCTAACTCCCTAGGTCTTCATTGCCCCACAGACTGCGAGCTGCTGGTTAGACGCTTAGTGATGGCACGTATCTCAGTTCCTAGTCAAGGATCTTCTTCTGAAAATGCTAATGAGAAGTTTGGAGTGAACACTGCTGGAAAAGTCTTCCACTTTCCTGAAATAATCCAAATAAAGCTTTCTTGAGCACCTCTGCCCCTCTGCCCCCATCACCCCACAGCAGCCACAGGGGCCTGGGGCCTGGTCTGGGGACGCGCCTCCTGCTATGGTCTCTGCACTCCATCCCTCCATCTGTCTATGGCCCTTCTCCGGGTATCTGCGCGGCAGGCTCCCGCACCTCCTCCAGGTCTTTGCTCAAAGGTTACAGCCTCAGGCTGATCTTCCCTAATGGCCTTAATAAAATAAAATGACTTCCAATTTTATAATAAATACATAAGTATTCATTATAAATAAGAAACTATTCATTATTTCTACTGAGAACCAAGTCTCTAGATATTCTGTATAATATTGTGTTATAAAATTATGTGTTATAATGCTGTGTAATCGCTTGCAAATAAGACATTTATGAAGTCCACTTTGGAAGCCACTTTTCATTTAACTCTCCCATTATATTTAAATCCCATGTAGAAAAGCACTGTTGCGCTGTGATTTGAAAGTAAAAGAGGGTTGACTATATTTCTTTCATTGATATTTTGTCATGATCAAATGACTAATGAAAGGGTCCATCTATAGGAAATAAATCAGATATTGAATGTCAAAGAGCCTACTGATGTTTTGCTTCTACTTTAGACTGAATGGACGAGTCATTCTGATATTAAGCATTTTTAGCCTATATTTGGGCTTCCCTGGTGGCTCAGCTGTAAAAAATTTGTCTGCAAAATGGGAGATGCAAGAAATGCAGGTTTGATCCCTGGGTTGGGAAGATCCCCTGGAGGAGGAAATGGCAACCCACTTCAGTATTCTCACCTGGACAGAGGAGCCTGGTGGGCTACAGTCCATGGGGTCACAAAGAGTTGGACACGACTGAGCAACTAAGCACACACTTATACACACACACACAGCCTGACATTACTTTAAGCTGTACTTAAAAGATATTTAGAATGGTGAACTCTAATGGTGAAATATATTGTATGTGTATAATTTGCAAAATATATACTTTTTGTTCAAGAAAAAGTTAGCAGAATATTATTATCCTCCATAGCAGAAAGAAAGACTTATTGTTCAACTTATATGAAAACAAGCAAAATGTTCCTTCTGGTCTGCTCTGTAACAGGAACATTTGACTTGACCAATCAGGAATGATGTAACATAAAAGAGGAAAGTTTCTTGAGTTGTTTCTTTGTGTTTGTGTTAATATAATAATATAACATATTGGTAATTTAAAAAAAAAATTTTTTTAATTGCAGTCCCTTCCCACTTCTAGCACCTTCTATGCTATTCCTTCAAAAATGGTAAATGCAGTTTATTCATTGTGTTAGGTATCTCTTTTCTCCTACTACAGTATGATTTCCTGAGGGTCTGCATGCATATATATTTTGGTCATTGTTGTAGCCCCAGGACCCTAAACAATGCCCTACAGTTAGTAGGTGCTCAATAAATATTTAGTGAGTGAAAGGATGAAAGAATGAATGAAGGAGGGAGGGAGTGAAAGAAGGAATCTATGTTAAAACAGACCACCATTGTGCAGTTTTTTCATAGGAAGCACAAAGTAGGAAACAGCAGCTTGGAAAAGAAAAATCTGGAAAAATCAGAGCTATGACCTTATTTTAGCTGTTCTCTAGTGTTAGGAGGACTGAGTAGAGAGGCGGCATACCAGGCAGAGTGAAGGGCAAAAAGTCTTGGTGTCAGGAAATAAGATAACTTGGTGACAGTGGGAAGTTTCAAGTTAGTGCCAGAGAAGCATCTCCTAGTGTGTATTTATTATGGAGCATCAATCCTGTAAGATACCCCTTGGTGGAATGATATCTCATTCTGTTTGGAGCAAGACGAGCTAGAGATTTGTAATTCACAGGAAGACCTGGGTTCAACTCTCACCTTAAGCCCCTCTTGGCTCGAGTGTGCTCTCTTTATTTCTGTTCCCTTGATAATAATCATGGGGTTGTTGTGAGAATTCAGTGAAAGAATGGATAGAAGGCACTCATCACAATGCCAAGTACTTAAGAAGTCTTGAAAGTTTGTGTCTAGCATGGTGGCCACAGCTGCCTATTTCAGAAGCTCTCTGGGCTGGAGTCCCCTCTCCCCTGCTGACTAGCCCAGTGAATATAGGCATGTCCCTTAACTTCTATCCTCTGTTTTGTCTGTAAGGTGGGGATAATGGAAGCATTGCCTCCCAGAGTTGTGAGGATTAAATAAGCTCCTATAATAAAGCACAGGGAACAGTGCCTGACATGCAGCAAGTGCTCTGTTATTGTCCAGTCCAGTCCAGCCCAGTCGCTCAGTCGTGTCCGATGCCTTGCGACCCCGTGCACTGCAGCACGCCAGGCCTCCCTGTCCATCACCAGCTCCCAGAGTTTACCCAAACTCATGTCCATTGAGTTGGTGATGCCATCCAACCATCTCATCCTCTGTCAACCCCTTCTCCTCCCGCCTTCAATCCTTCCCAGCATGAGGGTCTTTTCTAGTGAGTCAGTTCTTTGCATCAGGTGGCCAAAGTATTGAGTTTCAGCTTCAGCATCAGTCCTTCCAATGAATATTCAGGATTGATTTGATTTAGGACTGACTGGTTGGATCTCCTTGCAGTCCAAGGGACTCTCAAGAGTCTTCTCCAGCACCACAGTTCAAAAGCATCAATTCTTTGGCACTCAACTTTTTTTATAGTCCAACTCTCACATACATATGACTACTGGAAAAACCATAGCTTTGACTAGATGGGCCTTTGTTGGCAAAGTAATGTCTCTGCTTTTGAATATGCTGCCTAGGTTGGTCATAGCTTTTCTTCCAAGGAGCAAGCATCTTTTAATTTCATGGCTTCAGTCACCATCTGCAGTGATTTTGGAGCCCAAAATCACTTAGTGTCAGCTATTGTTAAAACTGAGAGTCCTACTGTTTCCAGGGCAACCTTGTCAAGGATCCACTGGAGAGCTTTTGTCTTATAAATTAGCATAACACAGGCTCTGAGAAGTTGCTATAACAAATAAACCTGCTGAACCTCCTGCGGTGTTAGGGAAGATTCTTGAGAGTCCCTTGGACTGTAAGGAGAGCCAACCAATCAATCCTGAAGGAGATCAGTCCTGAATATTCATTGGAAGGACTGATGCTGAAGCTGAAACTCCAATACCTTGGCCACCTGATGCAAAGAACTGACTCACTAGAAAAGACCCTGATGCTGGAAAAGATTGAAGGCAGGAGGAGAAGGGGGCAAGAGGATGAGATGGTTGGATGGCATCACTAAATCAATGGACATGAGTTTGAGTAAGCTCCAGGAGGTGGTGATGGACAGGGAGGCCTGGCATGCTGCAGTCCATAGGGCTGCAAAGAATTGGACACAACTGAGCAACTGAATTGAACTAAACTGCACTGAACTGAACCTCCTTCAGTAATTTTTCCAGATTTAATTCCCCATGGAATGCTCTGCCCTGCTTCTCACCCCTCTCCATTAACCATCTAAAGGCCTGTTTTCTGGGGACACACCTTTGGGACTGTGGGTTACACTCCATGGGTATTTGGGACTTGGGGTGAGACTCAGATAGGACAGGCATCAGGGCTAGAAGATCAAGATACTGGTGTTGCCCTGGGGAGCTCAGGAAGGGAGGTAAAGAGGGAGGCGACTGTGAGATTCACATTTGAGGAGACCCCCTCAAATGCGGATGGAGGGTAGGACCCAGACCTGTCTCAGAGAGACCAGTTACAAGCCTGCAGCAGTGGTCCAGCTGAAAGACACAGGTTTAAGTTGGGGGTGACAGCAGCAGGCTAAAGAGAAAAGGGAGCATATAAGAGATTCTTAGAGGCAGAATAGCCATGGGCACAGCCAAGGTTGAGAGAGGGATGGGGCTGACGAAGACCATGTTTGGCATAATAACCAACCAATGGTTGTAGTTCTAACTAACTCTGACAGCGTGGTATAAATAACATAAGATTTCTACTTGGTGCGATCAGCGTTGAAGATCTATTTCCATTACTTCCTAGGTAGGTGACTGAACTTCTCTAGCTCTCACAAAATGGAGAAATAAGACTCTCTGGCAGGGCTGTGAGGATTAAATGAAAGAACAGAATCTGCTAGCCAGTCTGGTAGGCATACAACAGGTACCCAGTGATCCGCAGCAAGGGTAATTCATATTGTACCTAATTGTGAATTAGGCTGTAATGAAAGGTGCCCCCTTCCTTTGGGAGACGCAGACCGTATGGTCTCGGCTCCAATTCACCGCCCTGGCCTGGGGGCTTTTGTGCAGTGCACAACGAGCACACCTGTACAGTGCAGCCTGCCTCTGACTTGCCTGCTTTGTTTGGCTCAAGACTGTTCCAGGTTTGGAAGAAAGCATCTAGGTCCCTTCCTAATTTTCTCTCTGTTGGCTCTAGTTAGCCTCCTTTTTGTGAGCTGGTTTCTCCACCTTCCTCTCCTACTTGCCATCCTCATTTCCTAGTCCTCCTTTCCCACCATCCTAGAATCCTGGACACCCCTCCCTGTGCAGCTGGCTTGAAAACCACTGAGCCCAGTGGCTGGATCAATGACCTCCCTCTGGCCTCAAGGGCTCAGCCCGGGTTCTGGAGCAGCCTCTGCCGAGATAACCTAGCGCTTTCATTGCCAACAGCAGTCAGAAGGAAGCAAATGATCACGGCCCATAAAGGGCGAGAATCCTCAGTGGAGAGCTGGGTTGGCTGCAGGGCCATCCAAGGCTATTTTTAGTGCCTGGCGAAAGAGGTGCCGGGAGAAAG
Organism: Ovis aries; assembly: GCF_016772045.2. Taxonomy (NCBI): domain Eukaryota; kingdom Metazoa; phylum Chordata; class Mammalia; order Artiodactyla; family Bovidae; genus Ovis; species Ovis aries. The sequence goes on from NC_056074.1 coordinate 14,115,568, forward strand.
TGCCAAGTGGGAAGGCAGCCGGCCCAAGGGCAGGGCTCCAAGGGGCCTGCCTGCAACGTTCAACCCCAGCCTTTGTGGCCCCTCTTCCTCCATGGTGACGTCTCCAAGCGTGGCTAATGGTGGCCAGCCATCCCCCCACTGGAAACCAACGTGGGCCGGGAGGCACTACAGTTACCTGTTCACGGACGAAATGCTGGAGTTGGGTGTCCACACTGCCCACACTTCGCGCCAGGGGCTCAGCTCTCATACGGCTCCCACTTTTTTAAAAAATTGTATATATTCAGTCCTTTCTTTTTGGCTGTGCTGGGTCTTCCCTGCTGCCTGGGTTTCTCTCTGGTTGTGGCGGGTGGGGGCATCTCTTCACTGCAGTGTGGATTCTCCTGTTGCAGAGCACAGACTCCAGGGCGCTCGGGCTCAGTAGGTGCAGCTCCCGGGCTCTAGAGCAGAGGCGAACGGTGGTGGTGTGCAGGCTTAGTTGCTCCGTGGCAGGTGGGAGCTTCCCAGATGGGGATGGAAACCATTTCTCCTGCACTGGCAGTCAGGTTCCTTACCACCAAGCCCACCAGGGAAGCCCCTGGCTCACTTTGTAACTGAGAACACTGGGCCTCAGGAGTAAGGAGTGACTTCCTTCAGGCCTCTCTGCCCTGAGGGTTCCCTGTGCGGTCTTTGTCAACTCTTGCTCAGAGCATTTTGTTGGCAGAGTGGTGGAGGGGTGCCGCCAGAGCCCCTGGGTTTGCCTCCTAGTCTGACTGGTGTGTCACCTCGGACAGGGTCCCTACCTTCCCTGAGTCCTAGGCTGTCATCTGTGAAGTGTGGGGAGGAGTGTGCCCTGCAGGGTTGGTGGAGACAGGTGTCCCTGGCCCGTCGGAAGTATCCGCCACTGTGAGCTGTCAGTATGAGACCTCTGTCTGCAGCCCATCTGCCATCACTGGACATGAATCCCAGCTAATTCCTGCACGGACTCAGCAAGGCTTTTTAACGCCATTTTCCAGATGTGGAAACTGAGTCCCAGAGATGAACGGAATCCCTCAAGCTAGGAAGGGCAGGGGATTGGTCTAGAGCTCTGGGTTCTGCCTTCCTAGTTCCAAGATCCTTCTTCCATATAGGCTGGAACTTCCTGTGTGCTGTGCCTCTTGGGAATTTGAGCAGAGTAGATGTCAAGAGCTCATGAAGTGTGTGTGTGTGTGTGTGTGTGTGTGTGTGTGATGTGTTCAAAAGGTTGGTGGGGAAGAAGAAAAACACTATAACCCAGAGCTTTGGTTAGCAAAGATCAAACGCCCCTTTACTCCCCCCCGGCTTCCAGGGTGTCTCTGAGACAGATGTTGGGAGGAGGAGGCCCAGAGTCATTCTGAGTGATCCTCCCAGCTCCTCCTTGCTCAGTGCACACCAAGGGCTGTGAACACCAGGGGCTCTCCTGTCCTGACCAGGTTCTTTCGGAACTGAGGTAGCATCCCCATGAGCTGGTATCACTTACTGCTATGTCTCAGGAACCTCATCTGTAAAGTGGGGAGAGTAATAAAGCCCACCCCACTTAATGGTAACACCTGCCAAAGACTGTGAAGTATTGAAAGGATGAGATAAAATCTATCTCAAGTGCTGACTATAGTGCCTGGAACATAGTAAGCCTACAGAAGAGAGTATTATTGAGAGATTGAGTCACCTTGGGCTGCCACAACAGAATACCATAGCCCAGGTGGCTCACAGCAACAGAAATTAATTTCTCATGTTTCTGGAGGCTGGGAAGTCCAAGATTAAGGAGCTGACAGGTTCAGTGTCTGGTAAGGTACTGTTTCTTGATTCGTAGATGGTCATCTTCTCACTGTGTCCTCACCTGATGGGAGAAAGGGGTTCTTCAGGGTTTCCTTTATAAGGGCGCTAATCCCATTCATGAAGGCTCCACTCTCAAGACCTAATCACTTCCCCAAAGCCCTACTTCCAAATCCCATCACACGGGGCTAGGATTTCAGTGTATGAATCTGGAGGAGAGACATAAACATTTGGTCCATTGCAGCCATCATATATATATTTTTAATTTATATATTGTTATTTTTCTACCAATGCTAAGACTCCTATGGGCTTTCCTTGTGGCTTAGCTGGTAAAGAATCCACCTGCAATGCGGGAGACCTGGGTTCGATCACTGAGTTGGGAAGATCTCCTGGAGAAGGGAAAGGCTATCCATTCCAGTATTCTGGCCTAGAGAATTCCACGGACTGTATAGTCCATGGGGTCACAAAGAGTTGGACCCAACTGAGCAACTTTCATTTTCATTAGGACTCCTAAGACTCTAATTTTGTTTTCTGCTGTTTCACCAGGGTTTATTTCAGGACTTGATAAACACTTTAAGAATAAATAAGTGGATAGAAGGATGGATGGATGAAAAATAAATAAATAATGAGGAGTGTCCTGCACACCAGCAGGACATTATGAATCATTCCTAGTGCTCCGTGATTTGATTTGATCACTGTGTGTGTTTTCTTGTTTTCAGACAGAAGAAAGTACAGTCAGTTCCATTATAACACAACATATGTGTTCTGAAAATCACTGTGCAATCCAGAATCATGCATTAAAAAACCCCAGGCTTATGGTAGAAATGGAGTTAAAGCCACAACATTCAAAAGCACCAATGACACAGTTTAAAAAAAGAAAAAGATGGGAACTTAATTTTGGCAGAAAAATTTTAAATGTATTAAATGGTTAAGTGCATAAATATCACAATGAGTATTAGCACTTTACCTTGAAAAAGACCTGGAGTTTGCTTGTGGAGGCAAACATCAGAAGCTTGAGTTATTGTGAAGGAGAATTATCTGAAATTGGACAGAGATTTTGGAACCCAGATGTGCGTGCCTGTGGCTCACACCCCAGGCAAGGAACTAAGCCAGCTGGTAGGTGTTTGATGCGTGTGTGTGCTTTGTGTCTTATGTGGCTCTGTTCAGCTGAGATTTGGCCATGCGCTGTTTGGGCATTAGTGTTTTCCACTGGGGAAAGTAGGGACGCTTACATTGTTCCCTCCTGTAAATTGCATTAGAACAAATTCCTACTTTCAAAACAAGCATTTCAGCAGGACCAGCTGTAGGCTGTTTTGATGTTTGTATCTTGCTGCTTATTAGTCCTCTTCGCGTTTCTGTTTCCTACAAAAGCTGAGCTAAATTATCGGCACCCTGTTCCTCCAATCATCCATGTGCTCACAAGCGCCTGTCCAGGACCTATCGTGTACAACCACTGGAAACACGGGAATATATGTCCAGATGGTCCCTGAGTTCACAAAGCATAGAGTCTAAGGACAGAAGCAAAAAATAAGCAAATAATTACACATACTTCAAATGACTAGGTCCACCCTTTGGCAGGGGTATTTCTAAGCTTAGTAATGTTGAGTTCTCTTCCATTTCGCCCATCTTCACTGTAATAAATCACACTCAAGCACACAGTGATGTCTGCTTCTCATGGTTCATACCAGGCTACCGGCCCCCAGCAGAACCAGAGTGGCAGGTTGGCACAAAAACCTCATGCTTCCTCATGAAGACTGGACCCATTCTCAGAACCGAGTAGAGCACGGGAGGACTAATGTGGAGGGTGGGTTGGTGTTGACTGAGTTTACGTTTTTCCTCCGCTCCAAGGAAGGATGTTTATCCATCTGGGAAACATAGGCAATGCAATGACAGTTTACCTCTCTCCTTGTTTAAAATCCTTCAAGAGTTTTCCATTCTCTATAGTCCACAATCCAAACCCAAATGGCCTGAGCGGCCTGGTGAGTTCTGCATCCGCCTGGCTCTCCAGCCTTCACTGATGCCCAGCCTCACTGGCCTTTCTTCCTCCTCATATCGCCACTCTGGGCACCTCTTACTCCTTCTGCCTGGAATGCTCTTCTTGGGGGGGTCCATTCTCATTCTCTCCTCAGAGACATTCCCCAGTTGTTATATCATCAAGATATTTCTTTTCTTCATAGCTTTGATCACAATCTGGACTTAACGCTGAGTAGTAGTTTCCCATTTCTGCTGTGAAGTGAAGTCGCTCAGTCATGTCTGACTCTTTGCAATCCCATGGACTGTAGCCTATCAGGCTCCTCCATCCATGGGATTTTGCAGGCAAGAGTGCTGGAGTGGATTGCCATTTCCTTCTCCAGGGGATCTTCCCGACCCAGGAATCAAACCCGGGTCTCCCGCATTGCAGGCAGACACTTTACTGTCTGAGCCACCAAAGCAACATAGATTTATTTTCTTAGAGCTCTGGAAGTCAGAAGTCTAAGACTGTGTCTGCAGGACTGCATTCCTTCTGGAGGTTCTGAGGGCAAATGTTTCCTTATATTTTCCAGCTTCTAGAAGTTGCCTTATTTCTTGGCTTCCAGCTTCCATCTTTTAATCACATTAATCCGACCTCTGTTTTAGTAATCACATCTCTGACTGCGGATCTACAGCCTCCTTTTTCTGAGGACTCCTGTTATTACATTGGATCTATCCACTTACCATCCACTTATTGGGTCCAGGTAAGCCAGCTTAAAGGATTCCCTGGTAGTTCAGATGGTGAAGAATCACCTGCAGTGTAGGAGACCTGGGTTCAGTCCTTCGGTTGGGAAGATCCCCTGGAGATGGGAATGGCTACCCACTCCAGTATTCTTGCCTGGAGAATCCCATGGACAGAGGGGCCTGGTGGGCTACAGTCCATGGGATTGCAAAGAGTCAGACATGACTGAGGATCTTTCCCTTTCACTTCTTTCAAGCCAGCTTCATCCCTCAACTCAAAATCCTCAACTTAATCACATTTGCAAAGTCCTTTTGCCATGTTAACATTCAGAGGTTTGGGGGATTAGGATGTGGACATCTTTAAGAGGGGCATTATTCAGCCTACCACATTTTGTATATTTATTTGATTACTTGTTTACTGTCTCTCTACTACATTACTTGCCCCATGAGACAAAGAACTTCTTTGTCTTTTTGACTACTGTTTCCCCAGAATCCAGCATAATTCCTGGTACATTGTTGTTGTTCAATCACTCACTCATGTCCGACTCCTTGCAATACCACGATCTGCAGCATGCCAGGCTTCCCTGTCCTTCACCATCTCCCAGAGTTTGCTCAAACCCATGTCCATCAAGTCGGTGATGCCACCCCAACATCTCATCCTCTGTCATCCCCTTCTCCTGATACATAAGTGCTCAGAAAATATTTATAAAATAACAGGATTGTTGAGAGTCTGATAAAACTACAATCAATCTCAGTTTGTAAAATTATGTATAGAATACTCCATATTCTAGTTATAGGGTGCTAACTGCTGCTAAGTCACTTCAGTTGTGTCCGACTCTGTGTGACCCCATAGATGGCAGCCCACCAGGCTCCCCCGTCCCTGGGATTCTCCAGGCAAGAACACTGGAGTGGGTTGCCATTTCCTTCTCCAATGCAGGAAAGTGAAAAGTGAAAGTGAAGTGGCTCAGTTGTGTCTGACCCTCAGCGGCCCCATGGACTGCAGCCTTCCAGGCTTCTCCATCCATGGGATTTTCTAGGCAAGAGTACTGGAGTGGGTTGCCATTGCTAAACCTTACAGCTAGCTAGCTGTGTGATTTTGGGCAAGTTGCCTCACCTCTCTGAGGCTCCATAGTCATATCTGTAAAATTGAATATATTTTTAAAAGTACCTCAGAGATATTGTAGGCATTAAATAATATAATGACTAGGAAAAATACTTAGAAACTGTAAAGCATTAACAGTTATGATAATTACTGTTACACAGATTACAGATGAGCAAGGTAGGGTCTGACGGGGAAGTCACAGACATAAATAAGTAACACAAGATAAAGCTGTGCTTCACTGGGGTTGCTGTGTGCTGAGAGAGGTTGCATAGTATATCAGGGAAGGTTAATCCCAATTGGGAGACTGGAGAAGATATAGTTATGGAGTGACCCATGGGGCAGCCAGGAATGGCAGAGAATAGGAAGGTATTAGATTGTTGCCAGGAACCAAATTTAAATAAACTCCCCAGAGCAGCAGAGTTAGAGAAGGGAGATGCTAGAGGACCCATTTGCAATGACCATCTGGCTTGTTAAAATTGATTAAAGGTAAAAAGAGAAAGAGATCTGTGTCTGCAGCATTGAATTACTCCTCAGACGAGCAGGTCTGCGAATGGCAGGCTTCCCTGGCTACAGTCTCTAAACCATCCAAAGACATGATTTCAATTTATGCAGAGAATTCATTTTAAAACTCCACTAAAAGCAGGCTTCATCGAGAAATGTTCAACACTGCTCAATTACTTTATTAAATTCCCCTTTTTATGTGTTGTGAAGGGGCAAAAATCACTGCAGACTACAAAAATAACACAGACTTTGTCTCATGTCCTAAGTGGGGAAAAATGACAAGGGCGTGCGTTGTCACTATTGAAACCTTTTAAAAATTTCCAACGTTTTGTAATAAATTTAGAAGAAAACAATAAATAGGCTTTGGAGCGAGACAGCCCTGAACACGGGTGTCAGTTCCACGACCTCCTGGCTGTGTGACCTTGAGCAAGTCATTTACATTTCTCAGCTTCAGTTTTGTCTTCTGCAAAACAGTGATAATCCTTACCATCTCACAGGTAGCTGCGAAAATGAGAAGTAGCACATTACCTGTTCATGTCAAAGAAGGTGCCATCTAGCAAGAAGTGGTTAAATGTTAGTTCCTTGATGTACAAGAGATAAGAAAAATCACTCAGAGAAGCAGATCCTGCTGGAATTTCAGGCGTCCTTGCACCACAGTTAACTAGAGAAGCCACTTGCTTCTCTGAGCCTATTTCTTCTTCTAGAAAACACTCATTTTGTCCAAGACTCCGGAATAGCCAAAAAATGTTCTCTTGAATCCCAGTCTCAACTAAAAGATGAATTGGGAGATTAGGATTGACATATCTCTAGTATTCTTGCCTGAAGAATCCCCTTGGACAGAGGAGCCTGGAGGGGTACAGTCCATGGGGTCACAAAGAGTCGGACACGACCAAGCAACTAAGCACACACATATACACTCCCGTGTGTAAAGTAGATAGCTAGGAGGAGTCAGCTATAAAGCACTGGAAGCTCAGCTCAGGGTTCTGTTGATGACCTAGAGGGGTGAGATGAAGGCGAGATCCAAGAGGGAGGGGATATATGTCCACATATAGCTGATTCACTTCATTGCACAGCAGAAATTAGCACAACATTGTAAACCAATTATACTCCAAGAAAGAAATAAAACATATAAACACCCAGATAGTTTGTTGCAAAGAATTCAGAAACCATGTCTGGGTTCATGGGGAAAGATTGATTAGTAATGTCTGCCCCAGGCAGGGCTCTGGGAGTGGCAGCCTAGCTTTGCATTTGCTCTCTGGAGTTTCTGACCTTGGAAAACAGTGACACAGGTGCTTCACAACAGCCTCCCTCTCTAAAGTTACATTGCACACACACACACGCATACAGAGACACACACACATACACACCACCACCCTCATCACCAACAGCTCTTCAAGCAAAATTAGTAACTGATACTTCTGTATTTTCAGGGATAGAGATCTCCTCTATCTCACCATGGTCCTGGTTTGTAGTACGGGCTGGGTTGGTCAAAAACTTCATTTGGGTTTTTCATAAGATGCTATGGAAAAACCTGAATAAACTTTCTTTTTTGGCCAAGCCAATATTCGTTTACATGCCTTGCTGTTCCATTAGGCCCTAAGCTCCTTGAGAGCAGAGGCCAAGTCTTTATCTTTTTTTTTTTTTTTTTTGTAAAACCAAAGAGGAGGTAGCCAACTGTAATGGAAAAAGCATGACTTTGGGTCACCTCTGGCTCTATCAGGCTTCCCTGGTGGCTCAGTGCTAAAGAATCCACCTTCTAGTGCAGGAGATGCAAGAGATGTGGGTTCAGTTCCTGTGCCAGGAAGATCCCCTGGAGGAGGAAATGGCAACCACTCCAGTATTCTTGCCTGAAAACTTCCATGGACAGAGCATCCTGGTGGGCTGCAGACCACGAGGTCGCAAAGAATCGGATGTAACTGAGCAACTGAGCACACTCACTGACTCCACAACCCCAAGAGCCCTCAGGCCTCAGACAAGCCATTTGATATCCTGGACCTTGGTTTCCTCATCTGTAAAATGCAACGATAGCTCCCTGGAAAGTAGGTATGGGAGCCAAAGTGGGGTTGGGATTGAGACACTAAGTGGAAGCTTATCCCTGGGTTCAGAGAGAGGACAGAGGCCTAGAGAGGAGCAGGCAGAGCTCCAGGGCAGATCCAGCCTAGGGCGGGGTGAGCTGTCCCCACCCCTGGCAAGAGGTGCAATGGTGAAGGGAGCCACATGCTGCTGAATGCACCCTCTTCTGAGCCCCTCTTCATCTTTCAAGAGTTACTATTCTGGTCCAGGTTCAAGGATGGAAGAGAACACTCATTCAGGTTGGAACAAGGTTATGATGACACTTTAATAACAAGGCAGCTGCCAAGTCAAGCACAGGTGGGGAGACAAAGGATACCTCTGCCAAGATCTGCCCTTGCTCCTCCAAGAGGCACTTGGGGCCAGTGGTCTCAGCAGCCTGCACAGATGGAGAAATCTGCGGGTCAGAGGGGCCACAGTTCCCCTAAAGGGGTGATTTATGGCCTCCCGGGACTCTGGGACCTCCTAGAGGGTCAGTAAAGCGGGCCTCACCAAGACCTGCCACAAGGGGGAGCCCAAGAAACTGAGGCTGAGGATGGAGAGAACTCAACAGAAGACTCGAGATGGAGGTGCACCAGGTCACCCACAGAGATGCTGCTGTCTCAGGGACAGACAGGCGCCGGGCTTACAAGACACTGGGCAGCAGGAATGAAGCAGGCTATGGGGAGCAAGGGCAGAACTAATGGGGTGAGTCTCCTGCAGGACCAACTCTGGCTTTTCCAGCCTCATTTGTACAGGAAGGCCCGCCAGGCTTTAAGGATCAGGGTTGGACAGAAGCAGGAGGCTTGATAAAGGCCTCTTGAAACAGTGATGCTGATTTCCCACAAGTGCACCTTAAATCCATGCATGAGGGAGAGACAAGATTTCATTCCACTTAGAGCATATACTTTTTAATGCTGATGATTGTAAGATGAGCATTAGTGGGACATAAAAATTATGATCATGATAACAACAATAATAAAAAGCATTTAAATTTGTACAGCACTTTATACTTTATGAAATGTGTTCTCATTCATTAGCTCGTGGGAGCCTTCTAATAGCTCCCTGAGGAAGGCAGGATGACTGCCATTATCCCATTTTAGGGGTGGGGAACGGGCTCAGAGAAGCACAGCCAATAGACAGAGACCACACAGCTGATGGGGGCCAGAGATCTTTTCCCCAAATCCACTGCTTTTCCCTCAGTCTTCAGAGAGAAGCATAAAAACATCCTCTGATTTCTATCTCACTCACTGTCTTGCAACGGTCCCCCAAGGACAGTCTAACAATCTGGGAGCCTCAGTGGGCGGGCCACCAACCCCAGAACAGCTCATTCCTTCTGATGACTAAGGACTATTTGGCCCAGAAGACATGCAATACGTTGCAGGGCATGGTCTCCACTAGGATAGCTCAGAATCTAAGCAGAGCTAAACGCAGACGTTCCCAGAATTCTAGCTTCCCTCTGTAACCTTCTGGGGACCACAGTGGTGTCAGCTTCAAAGACAGCTGCACATTTTTGCCACTGGAGAACAAAGGTGCTAAAAGATGGCATCTCAAGTCTGGAAGGAGCCAGGCAGAGAGAGAAAAACAAAGAGACATCCTGAGAGAGACAGACAGACGGGGAAGGGATGGGAGAAAACAGAGAGGGCAAAGGGGGAGGGAAAGGGAGCCAACGAAAGAGAGGAAGGAGAAAAGGCCAGTGAGAGCAAAGGGAGCAGAAGGGACTAGAGGAGGCATTTCCCTGGCAGTCCAGTGGCTAAGATTTCGACATCCGATGCAGGGGGTGCAGATTCGATCCCTGGTCAGGGAGCCAATATCCCACATGCCTGGGGACCAAAAAAAAAAAAAAAAAAGAAACAAACAAAACATAAAACAGAAGCTATATTGTAACAAATTCAATAAATACATAAGAAATGGTCCAGGTCCAAAAAAAAAAAAAAAATGAGAAGGGAGTGGAGAAGGGCAGGGAAAGAAAGGCAGGAGCACCTGGCTTTGAAAGTAGCAAGAAGGAAAGCATTTACGAGAACAGCTTAAATACCTTATTCTCTGAGTCCCCCAATGTAAATTTTTCTTTTCCTCACAAGCTAATCAAGCTTAACCAACTCTAAGAGCTTGAAGGACTCGGCTTAACTGCAACAAAGAATGTGTCCACTGAAGCTGACCCCCTGTCCACTCGCCGTGTCAAAGCAGCGGAGGACAGGAGATTAACGAGGCTGTCCTCACCCAGGCAAGGCCGGCCAGCCCTGCACAAAAGCAGCCGAAGCACACGCTGGCGGTCAGCTGCGCCCGGCAGGGCAGGCAGCTGTGCCCCAACAAGGAAGAAGGCGCCCCGGTGCTCCCGCATTTCTGATTCTGCTGCTGCTGATACTGCTGCTAAGTCGCTTCAGTCGTGTCTGACTCTGTGCGACCCCAGAGACGGCAGCCCACTAGGCTCCTCTGTCCCTCGGAGTCTCCAGGCAAGAACACTGGGTGGGTTGTCATTTCCTTCAACTTCTGATTCAGGACCCGGATAAAACCACTGCCAGCACCAACTCCATCTCTTCTGCCCTCTCAACAACCAAGAAGAGCAGGCAGGGAGGGAGACGTTTACAGGCTGGACTCTCATTGGCTGAGAGGCTGGTGGGCGGGGCCGAAGCCTAAAGGGCAGCTCTCCTGGCGGCTGCGGAGCACAGTAGGGCTTCAGCCCTGCACAGCAGGGCTGCACCTCCACCCTGTGCTGCTGCTGCTGCTGCTGCTGCGAGATAGTCTTAATTCTAAGACTCCTGAGTTTATACTCCACAAGGTCTGGGGCCTCAGCTGGGAAGGCTCAAAGGCTGGAAGCGTCTGGAAGCATCTTCAATCCCTGTCCGTGCGGTTAATGTTGGCCATCGACTGGGGCCTCATCTGGGGCTGCTGGCACCCTTAGAAGTGGCCTCTTCACGTCCCCAGACTTCTTCATCCCATGGGGACTTCTTACGTGGTGGCTCAGAGTCCCAAAGGCAAGTGGCAATGAGCAAGATAGAAGACCTGGGGCAATTTATGGCCTCGTTTTGGCAGTCAGCCAGCATCCCAGCTACTGCATTCTGTTGACCCAGAACCCACCCACACTCAAGGAGAGGGAACCTAGACTCTGACTCTGGATGGAGTTGGGGTACTGGTGACCAGGTTCTAGAAGAGCATGTTGGATGAGAGATATTATTGTGGCCATCTTTGGTAAGTGCAGTCTGCCACGACTTTTGAAATACACCCCCCCCCCAAATCATTGCAACAATTCTATATGATAGCAGTATCCCCCATTTTAGGGGTGAGGAACCTGATCTTAGAAATGTTATGTAATTTTTGCAGAATACCATAGCTAGCAATTAGTAAACAGGGATTTGACCCAAAAGGAATTCCAAAGCTCTTGCTCTTTATAACGACAGCTTACTGCTTTCCTAAAACAAAAATAAAAAGAACAGCTTACACACAGCACTTACTATATGCCAGACACTTTCCTAAGCATTTTTTGTTCTTTACCTCATTGAAAAAATAATGATTGCTACTATTTGTTGAGATTACTATGTGCAAAGCATTTTGTATTAAGGACTGCGAATGTACTATCCCCAATTCTCCGAACAACAGCCTTCAGAGAAAAGTACTATGCCTATTTTATAAAAGCAAACGGAAGAGAGAGATGATGAAGCTGGGGATCTACCCTGCATTATCTAAAACCAGAGCAGGTGGGCAGGCAGCCCACACTGGGTGGGGACCATTGATTCCACACCAGACTATGAGAGTCGAGGGGAGACTGAAGGCCCCTTTGAAAGTGTGCAAACTTTGCTGTAGAGAGATGTCCCCAGAGCTAAGGGAGCTTGTGCAAAGCTGGTCATAACTACTTTGCCTTTGACTTCTAAGTAATTTCAGGGCTTTAAGGTACCAGAAGATAACCTTACATTTTCTGAGCTAGCCAATAGATGGAGGCAAGGAAGTAAAAAATGCATCCCCAAGGGATCCCCAGTCCTAGAAGACATATAAGGAATATAAAATGAACACACAAATAATTAAATGCATGGAAGAGATTATGAGAAGTACTGGGCAAGAACATGAGAAAGGATATTATTTATTGAAGCAGGTAAAAGGAGTGATGTCTCTAACAAGAGAGATCAAGGAAAGTTATTTGGAAGAAATAAATCTGAATGGGACCTTGAATAGGATTTCACAGCATAAAGATGAGAGAGCTCTGCTTCACTTTCCCTCACCTTCCACCTTTACCCATTCAGAGCCTTAGCCTCAAAGATATATCACTTTAGAGAGGATTAAAACATACCAGAGTGTGCATGACTGCCTCATGCACATACCTTTATTAGTATCTGAAACTCAGAGGAAACAAAGAGTCTTATTTGCATAAAAGACATCCTCCCTCCCGGGAAAATGTTGAAGGACTTTGTGACCTCTAACTAGGTTCCAAAACTGCTGAGAGTTAAACCCCATCTCACTTGCTCTTACCCAGAAAAGTAAGATTCCGTTACCTACAAGCCTTACTTTTCAAGAATAGAAATTACCAGACATATGTTAGGAGACAATCAGTAGTCCAAAAGGAAAGCCATTCACCTCCATACTGAGCCTTGACTCTCAAATCTCATCTAGCCCAATTTCACAGTTCAGCCAGCTTTTGTCAAGACAGCTTGCTGTGTCACCTGGAACAAGTCATTTAATTTTTTTAAATTTATTTCTTTATTGAAGGATAATTGCTTTACAGAATTTTGTTGTTTTCTGTTAAACCTCAACATGAATCAGCCATAGGTATACATACATCCCCTCCCTTTTGAACCTCCCTCCCATCTCCCTCCCCTCCCCACCCCTCTAGGTTGATACAGAGCCCCTGTTTGAGTTTCCTGAGCCATACAGCAAATCCCCATTGGCTAAGTCATTTAATTTTGACGGACTTCAGTTTGTACAGTTGTAAAATAGGAACAGTTTAGAATTAAAGATAAAGGCATGTGATATCTCTTGGATCCCAGGTTTTCTGCCAGCCAGGTGTTACTGGAAAACTCCATCAAAGGCATCACATATGATTTATGCATACTTTTTAAAAAGTTGTTAAAGACCAGTATACATTTGACCCTTAAAAAACATAGGGTTTAGAGGCACCGACCCTCCACACAGTTGAAAATCCACAGCTCTGCCCTAATCCGAGGTTCCTCCATAGACGCAGCTCCTCTCTCCATATTTGCAGTTCTGTGTCCACGGGTTCAGCCAACCACAGATCATGCGGTAATGTGGTCTTAACTACTAAACAAACAAGCAAACCAATTTGTGTATAAGTGGATACACCTACACCTTTTCTTAAGGTAGTTCTGCTGTAACATGGGTTTGTAAGAACCTCTAGAAATTCTGAGTACAAAAATATAAATACCAGAGAGATCTCTATGTACATATATATTTTGTTTGTTTGTTTAACTTGAAAAGGAGAAACTTGTTTCTGTAGCTAACTCCAGAAAGTGGCGGTCAAAGAAAACCTAAGCAGCCAAAAATAAAAATTCCTTTACACTGATATCTTAGATGCATATCAAAAAATCCATCTTATCTCCAAATTATTACAGGAAAAAAATATGTAACGTATAAATCTAGAAACCGTAAAATCAGAGAATGCAGCAATCAAACTTGGTAGTCCAGGGATGTCATTGACATAGTGTTTATGAGACGTGGACAGAGGACTGATAGTTTGTGTAGGGTGTGAATATATCCCCAGGGACATGGTGTTGCTAGTAATTCCTGCCTTCAGGGAGCTGTAGGAGAACAGGCAAAAGTGAGAGCAGGAATGTCGGGGCTGCAGTTGTTCTCTTCCTGATATGGGGCCAAGGCTGTTGATTATGCTGGGGGGTGGGGTGGATAGTAGGGGATAACTATTGTATTACCCTCCTCAATGCTTGTTTCATCAGAGTGGAGTCTGGGAAACAGTGCATCCGTATCAAAGTCCGGGGACCAGTTTAGAATTTTCAGCTCTGACATTTACCCACTAAGTGACCTAGGCAAGTCTCATAACCTCTCTGACCCTCAGTCTCTGCCGGTGTAAAATGAGGATACTGTGAGGGTTAAATGATGAAATCTTGTGAAGGCCCTTCAGTCTGGGGTCCTTGCTGTGCAAATTAGAACGCTTCAGATTCTTTTTTGTGGAAAAAGGAATGGTTTCAGCCCATCTATAAATAACACATTTATAATTATTTTAATTAGTTCAGAAGTGGACATGAGGTTAAACTGCTCAGCAAGCAGGATTGGGAAAGCGCCTGAAAGCTGGGCATGGGCCAAGAGATGGCCCTCTTCCAGGGTGCTGTGAAATCTATTTTGCCTTGAGATTTTGGAGAAAGGGTTAGACAGCTCTGCATGGTGGCAGAGGGGCAGGTCCCTGGCAACTAATGGGACCTCATAAACCACCAGACTTCCCTTCCTCCCCTCTCTTCTTTGTATGCAATTGAAGAGCTGCTCCCTTGTACTGGCCGGCACCCTCCACCCGCCCTCTCCCTTCCCATTCCATCCCCCACCCAGCCCTGACCCTACTCTCACCTCATTCTCCACCCCAGCACTTGGGCTCTCAACCAGCCACAAGCAATAAAGTTCCAACGTTCAGGACTAATGTCTGCATATCAGATAATCAGAGTAGAGGCAGGGCTTTCTGGGCAAGAAGGTCCCCTCTCTCATTTCCATTACAATGTTAGAACTTGAGTGGGAGAGAAGGGGACAGAATAACAGTCCTCAGGAAACCAGCTTCAATATGCATTTAAAGGGCAGCGACAATATTTAGAAGTTAGGCAGGTCATAAGCGATTTCAAAAATGTGGAGGGAACATCTTGAAATCATGATATATATCCCATTAAAATATCTAAGGTCTTGGGATTTAATGCAAAAATGAGAAGATTCAACAATTCTGTATGTTTTCTCCCTACCCACCACCCCAGCACTGTGAGGTGAAGCTCACAAGCAATCACCCCACTTAAATGGGGCAAGAGGCTTGCAGTTCACCCCAGTCATACCTGCTGGTCTGGGACACCATCTAAATAACCTGCCAGGCGTCTATGTGACGTTAGGTTTAACCACAGGAACTGAGGTTGCAAGCTCTGAAATTTAGTAATCTGGGTTTTAATCCTGTCTCCACCATGTATTGACCTTTGGTCTGTAAGCAAATTTCTTAACCTCTCTGAGTGTCAATTTCCTCATCTTAAAAATAAGCATGGCTCAGTTCATACCCTATGAATTGTCATGAGGATTAAGTGAGACGATACACTTAGCATGTGCAGAGCACAGCAGAGACTCAATAAAAGTTAACTTTTATCATCATTGGTAACAGTGGCCACCAGTGGCCCTCACTGGGGATTTTTCATGCGTGTCGTTGACAAGGATTGGACACTGCTAGACCAGTGGTTGCCCACAGTCAGCCTGTGCACCCGGCAGAGTGCCCCTGGCCGAGTGCCCCCATCACTCCAAGTGAAAAGGCACAGCCAAACCAGCACTTAGCAGAAAAATTAGAGCTTCTCCATTGGATAGGGAGACTGATGGGTCCTTCATTCTCTTCCACCATGAAAACTAATCGGTGGCATCGCTGCCTTTTTTACATCTCATTGTATCAAATTTAAATACCAGCCCTATAAAATAGATATTATTTATAGTCTCCATTGCACATTTGGAGAAGGCAATGGCACCCACTCCAGTACCCTTGCCTGGAAAATCCCATGGATGGAGAAGCCTGGAAGGCTGCAGTCCATGGGGTCGCTGAGGGTTGGACACGACTGAGCGACTTCGCTTTCACTTTTCACTTCCATGCATTGGAGAAGGAAATGGCAACCCACTCCAGTATTCTTGCCTGGAGAATCCCAGGGATGGGGTAGGCTGGTGGGCTGCCGTCTATGGGGTCGCACAGAGTCGGACACGACTGAAGTGACTTAGCAGCAGCAGCAGTGCACATTTAAGACTCGGAGGATACTGGGTCAGTAACTTGACATAGGTCCCAGAGGAGTGTGCACTCAGAACTGGAGGCCAGGACTTCTCTCTGGCCCTTCTCAGGAGGGATGTTTCTTGTTGATTAAGGAAACTCCTTGAAGTCAAGTTTCCTAGGGTGGCATTAAAGCATGATGATACACAATAAAGGCTGACTGTTAAGCAGAATGTATGCTTCCCGAATGGATAAATTCCTACTTCTAAGCACCAGAGCTTGGCCAAAGGGCCAGGTAGAATTGAACTGAGCTGGGCTGGGTTATCTCCTGGAGCCCAAAGTACTCGTCTCTGTCTCCCTGATGGTTACCTCAGTCACCTAGCACAGCACTTCTAAAGAAAGAACGTGTATATAAAACATAATGTTAACAGTAGTTAATTTGGCTGGTTTGTCAGTGGCTGGTCTTCAAAAGAGGGGGAAAAACCAGCGAGGGAAAAAGGAGCATCAGGGAAACCATCACTAGATGTTTCCATCCTGCCAGTCCACTCCTTTATTTATGCAACCAGCACTTACGGAGCTATAAGCACTGGGCTCCCCCGGTGGCTCAGTCAGAAAAGAATCTCCTGCAATGCAGGAGAACCGGGTTTGATCTCTGGGTTGGGAAGATCCCCTGGAGGAGGTATGGCAGCCCACTCCTGTTTTCTTGCCTGGAGAATCCCATGGACAGAGGAGCCTGGTGGGCAACAGCCCATGGGGTGGCAAAGAATTCGACACTACTGAGCAACTAAGCACAGCACACAGCACTATAAACACTATATTGGGCTCTGAGAATCCACTGATGAAATATCCTGGGACCTCTCCTCTAGGAGCACGTGAGATCTTGGGAGCTTTACATGTCACGTGCTTCTAATACTCTGGCATCCCAGTGTGCAAGCATTTACCTTAAACAGTGTGATAGGTCAAAAAAATCCTACCACCCTACATTGACTATTATTAACATTCTGTCTCCATAAAGAAAATGAGGACAGAAGAAAAGGGGAAAGGAAAAATTGTACACAAAGTTTTTTACTGCAGTATCTGATTTACACTCGTGTATTAGTTTCTGATGTGTAGCAAAGTGATTTAGTTATTTGGATATAAATTAATATATATACATATTCTTTTTCAGATTCTTTTCCACTGTAAGTTATAAGATATTGAATATATTTCCCTGTGCTATACAGGAGAACCTTGTTGTTTTATCTATTAATATTTTTTATATGGTGCGTGTATCTGCTAATCCCAAATCTTTAACTAATTCCTCCCCCATTTTATTCTTTGGTAACCACAAGTCTTTTCTCTGTGTCTGTGAGTCTGTTTCTGTTTTGTAAGTACGTTCATTTGTATCCTATTTTAGACTCTACTTTAACTCTCTAGTTATTTAGAAATAACTCCAGAAAGAATGATGGGATGGGGCCAAAGCAAAAACAATACCCAGTTGTGGATGTGACTGGTGATAGAAGCAAGATCCGATGCTGTAAAGAGCAATATTGCATAGGAACCTGGAATCTCAGGTCCATGAATCAAGGCAAATTGGAAGTGGTCAAACAAGAGATGGCAAGAGTGAACATCGACATTCTAGGAATCAGTGAACTAAAATGGACTGGAATGGCTGAATTTAATTCAGATGACCATTATATCTACTACTGCGGGCAGGAATCCCTCAGAAGAAATGGAGTAGCCAGGATGGTCAACAAAAGAGTCTGAAATGCGGTACTTGGATGCAATCTCAAAAACGACAGAATGATCTCTGTTAGTTTCCAAGGCAAACCATTCAATATCACAGTAATCCAAGTCTGTGCCCCAGCCATTAACACTGAAGAAGCTGAAGTTGAATGATTTTATGAAGCCCTACAAGACCTTTTAGAACTAACACCCAAAAAAGATGTCCTTTTCATTATAGGGGACTGGAATGCAAAAGTAGGAAGTCAAGAAACACCTGGAGTAACAGGCAAATTTGGCCTTGGAATATGGAATGAAGCAGGGCAAAGACTAATAGAGTTTTGCCAAGAAAATGCACTGGTCATCGCAAACACCCTCTTCCAACAACACAAGAGAAGACTCTACACATGGACATCACCAGACGGTCAACATCAAAATCAGATTGATTATATTCTTTGCAACCGAAGATGGAGAAGCTCGATACAGTCAGCAAAAACAAGACTGGGAGCTGACTGTGGCTCAGATCATGAACTCCTTATTGCCAAATTCAGACTTAAATTGAAGAAAGTAGGGAAAACCACTAGACTATTCAGGTATGACCTAAATCAAATCCCTTATGATTATACAGTGGAAGTGAGAAATAGATTTAAGGGCCTAGATCTGATAGATAGAGTGCCTGATGAACTATGGAATGAGGTTTGTGACATTGTACAGGAGACAGGGATCAAGACCATCCCCATGGAAAAGAAATGCAAAAAAACAAAATAGCTGTCTGGGGAGGCCTTACAAATAGCTGTGAAAAGAAGAGAAGCGAAAAGCAAAGGAAAAAAGGAAAGAAAAGAAAAGCATCTGAATGCAGAGTTCCAAAGAACAGCAAGAAGAGATAAGAAAGCCTTCTTCAGTGATCAATGCAAAGAAATAGAGGAAAACAACAGAATGGGAAAGACTAGAGATCTCTTCAAGAAAATTAGAGATACCAAGAGAAAATTTCATGCAAAGGTGGGCTCAATAAAGGACAGAAATGGTATGGACTTAACAGAAGCAGAAGATATTAAGAAGAGGTGGCAAGAATACACAGGAGAACTGTACAAAAAGATCTTCACAACCCAGATAATCACAATGGTATGATCACTCACCTAGAGCCAGACATCCCAGAATGTGAAGTCAAGTGGGCCTTAGAAAGCATCACTACGAACAAAGCTAGTGGAGGTGATGGCATTCCAGTTGAGCTGTTTCAAATCCTGAAAGATGATGCTGTGAAAGTGCTGCCCTCAATATGCCAGCAAATTTGGAAAACTCAGCAGTGACCACAGGACTGGAAAAGGTCAGTGTTCATTCCAATCCCAAAGAAAGGCAATGCCAAAGAATGCTCAAACTACTGCACAATTGCATTCATCTCACACGCTAGTACAGTAATGCTCAAAATTCTCCAAGCCAGGTTTCAGCAATACATAAACCGTGAACTTCCAGATGTTCAAGCTGGTTTTAGAAAAGGCAGAGAAACCAGAGATCAAATTGCCAACATCTTCTGGATCACGGAAAAAGCAAGCGAGTTCCAGAAAAACATCTGTTTCTGCTTTATTGACTATGCCAAAGCCTTGGACTGTGTGGATCACAATAAACTGTGGAAAATTCTGAAAGAGATGGGAATACCAGACCATCTGACCTGCCTCTTGAGAAACCTGTATGCAGGTCAGGAAGCAACAATTAGAACAGGACATGGAAAATCAGACTGGTTCCAAATAGGAAAAGGAGTACGTCAAGTCTGTCTATTGTCACCCTGCTTGTTTAACTTATATGCAGAGTACAACATGAGAAACACTGGGCTGGAAGAAGCACAGGCTGGAATCAAGATTGCTGGCAGAAATATCAATAACCTCAGATATGCAGATGACACTACCCTTATGGCAGAAATTGAAGAGGAACTCAAAAGTCTCTTGATGAAAGTGAAAGAGGAGAGTGAAAAAGTTGGCTTAAAGCTCAACATTCAGAAAACGAAGACCATTGCATCTGGTCCCATCACTTCATGGGAAATAGATGGGGAAAAAGTGGAAACAGTGTCAGACTTTATTTTTGGGGGCTCCAAAATCACTGCAGATGGTGACTGCAGCCATGAAATTAAAAGACACTTACTCCTTGGAAGAAAAGTTATGACCAACCTAGATAGCATATTCAAAAGCAGAGACATTACTTTGCCAACAAAGGTCCGTCTAGTCAAGGCTATGGTTTTCCTGTGGTCATGTATGGATGTGAGAGTTGGACTGTGACGAAAGCTGAGCCCTGAAGAATTGATGCCTTTGAACTGTGGTATTGGAGAAGACTCTTGAGAGTCCCTTGGACTGCAAGGAGATCCAACCAGTCCATTCTCAAGGAGATCAGCCCTGGGATTTCTTTGGAAGAAATGATGCTAAAGCTGAAACTCCAGTACTTTGGCCACCTCATGCAAAGAGTTGACTTACTGGAAAAGACTCTGATGCTGGGAGGGACTGGGGGCAGGAGGAGAAGGGGACGACAGAGGATGAGATGGCTGGATGGCATCACTGACTCGATGGCCATGAGTCTGAGTGAACTCCGGGAGTTGGTGATGGACAGGGAGGCCTGGCGTGCTGCAAGTCACGGGGTCGCAAAGAGTCGGACACGACTGAGCGACTGGACTGACCTGAACTGAACTTAGACTCTACGTATAAGTGATACAGATTTTTATGACTTCCTTCACTTGGTATGATGATCTCTGGATCCATCCATGCTGCTGCAAATGGCATTTATTTCATTCATTTTTATGGCTAGGTAGATGTGATTTATATGTATTGAGCTTCGCAGGTGGCACTAGTGGTAAAGAACTCCCCTGCCAGTGTAAGACATAAGAGATGCAGGTTCGACCCCTGGGTCAGGAAGATGCCCTGGAGGAGGGCACGGCAACTCACTCCAGTATTCTGGTCTGGAGAATCCCCATGGACTGAGGAGTCTGGTGGGCTACAGGCCATGGGGTCACAAAGAGTCAGACACGACTGAAGTGACTTAACATGCATGTACACACCTGTATACAGACATTTATATCCTTATCCATGGACATTTAGGTGCCTCCACGCGTGCATTCTTAGTAGCTAAGTCATATCCGACTCTTTGCAACCCCATGGACGGTAGCCTGCCAAATTCCTCTGTCCAAGGGATTTTCCAGGCAAGAATACTGGAGTAGGTGGCCTTTCCCTCCTCCAGGGGACCTTCCCAAATCAGGGATCAAATCAGTGTCTCCTGTGTCTCCTGCATTGGCAGGCAAATTCTTTACCACTGAGCCTCCTGGGAAGCCCCAGGTTGCTGCCATGTCTTGGCTATTGTAAACAGTGCTGTAGTGAGCATTGGCATGCTTATATTTTTGGTTGTTTTTTTTAACAATTTGTTTAAAAAGGAAAGGTTTAGAAATTGAATATTTTAATACAGTTTAAAACACTGATCAGCTTAGTCCATGGGCTGTTACTCAAGTATTGAAAGTAAATCTTTCCAAATATCAGGATAAAATAAAATGTTGCATATTTGCATTGGGAGTCCTTTTATTATGAAATGAATTTCTGTGCAACTTCCTTTTTCATAATTATTTCATTTAATTTTATTTATTTTTTTAGCTGACAAAAGACTGTTTTGCAATTTTGTTTTGGTTACTGCTGTACAACATGAATCATTCATAACTTTATATATATCCGTCCCTTCCATCCTGCACCTCCCTCCCCTCCCCCCATCTTACCCCTCTAGGTCATCACAGAGTGCAAGGCTGAGTTCCCTGTGTTATTTAGCAACTTCCCACCAGCTATCTATTTCACACATGGTAGTGTATATATGTCAATGCAACTGTCTCAGTTTGTCTCACCCTCCCCTTCGCCTTTTGTGTGCACAAGTCCCTTCTCTACTAGGTTTATCAGTTCCATTTCTCTAGATCCCATATATATATATATATATATATATATATATATATATACAATTCTTGTTTTTCTCTTTCTGATCTACTTTACTGTATAAGAGGCTATAGGTTCACCCACTGCACTACAACCGACTCAAATGCATCTCTTTTATGGCTGAGTAATATCCCCTTGCATATATGTACCACAGCTTCTTTATCCATTCATCCATCAGCGGGTATCTAGGTTGCTTCTATGTCCTGGCTATTATAAATACTGCTATAATGAACATGGGGATTCATGTATACTTTAACACTGTGGTTTTCTTTTGGTTATATGCCCAGTAGTGGAATTGTTGGGTCTGATGGTAGATTTATTTATTTATTTATTTACTTATTTATTGTTGATGGTAGATTTATTCCTAGGATTTTAAGGAATCTCCATACTGTTCTCCATAGTGGCTGTATCAGTTTACATTTCCACCAACAGTGCAAGAGGGTTCCCTTTTCCCCACACCCTCTCCAGCATTTATTGTTTGTAGAGATTTTGAGGATGGCCATTCTTACTAGTGTGAGGTGATGCCTCACTGTAGTTTTGATTTCAGTTTCTCTAAGAATGGCAAAGTTGAGCATCTTTTCATGTGTGTATTGGCCATCTGTATGTCTTCTTTGGAGAAATGTCTAAGTTTTCTGCCCATTTTTTAATGGAGTTGTTTTTCTGATGTTGAGCTATGTGAGCTGCTTATGTGTTTTGGAGATTAACGTTTTTGCCCTTTTGAATTAGAGTTTTCTCCAGGCACATGCCCCAGGTTGAGACTGCTGGATCACACGGTAACTCTTCAGTTTTTTGCTGAACCTCCATGCTGTTCTCTGTAGCGTCTGTACCAACTTAACGTTCCCACCAACAGTGTAAGAAGTCTGTCTTTCTACACTGCCTCTGCAGCATTTATTGGTTGTGGATTTTTTGATCATGACCATTCTGACTGGTGTGAGATAATGTCTCATCGTAATTTTGATTTGCATTTCTCTAATAATTAGTGGTGTTGAGCCTTTTTGCACATGCAGTTGACCCTCTGTATGTCTTCTCTGGAGAAATGTCTGTAAAGATTTTAAATAAGGGAGCAATACTGCCCACTCTTTGGTCAACAAGATGTGCCCAAAACAGACCTGAGTTACGTGGTGGTGCTTCCTCTGTGTTTAGTCTCAGCTGTAGTGTGAGCTTCTTACCAAACGTACGCCTTTAGGGAATTTTCAGGAACAATGATAATTCTATGTGGCTCTCCATGTATTTCTTCATTTCAGATCCTAAGCCCTACACAAGTGGCATTACTCTGTTGGAACTGAGAGGCAGCTGAGTCCAGTGGTTAAGGGCTCAGACTGTGGAGTCAGACAGACCTGAGCTGAGCCACTCCTCTGACCCTTACTAGCTGTGTAACCTCAGACAAATACTGGACCCCCTAAGCCTCCGTTTCCTGACCTGTAAAATGTGGAAACAACGGCACCTTTCTCCTACTTTGTGGTATGAGTTAAAGCAGATAATGTGTAGGGAATGTCTGGCCCATGGTAAGCTCCTAATAAATGATTGCACTTAGGACAGCTGGAATTATTATTAGGATTATCTCTGCTGTTGGGACAGAATTACCCTCCAAAGGCTAGTTTGTCTCCTAGGTCATTTGCCCATGATGATCATTTGACCATCGTCAGTGGTCCTTGCACAAGCTCCATATTAGTAAACCCCCCAATCTTGTTGGGTTAGTAGGCAAAGTCTAGCAAGAACATAACAGTCTCATGGGGAAAAATAATGAAAAGAGAGTCCCTGGTGATGAAAAGGATGGGTATGAAGAACTTCACTGTTTTACAAATGTAATTCAGCTGACGTCCCAAAAGGGGAACTCGTGAGCTCCAAGACTGCACTGCAGGAGGACAGAGGCAGGGCTAGAACTTACTGGCTTCCAGTCCCCTTCCGGCTTCCTTCCCAGCTCCTATAAACAGACCATGGCTATTAGAAGGCCACTGCAAAAGTATAGAATCAGACTATTAAGATCCCTGGTGACCTTGTTGCAAACATGAATATTCCTTGTTCTGTCCCTTAGAGATTTGTGTGTCTCCACTCTCCCCAATCTGTTTCCTGAAATGCTAATGATCAGATCTCAAATATCAAAAGTGTGCCTTTTCACCAGTCTTCCAACATTTTTCATGACCATTCTTTCTGCCCCCCGCCCCCCACCTCCACTACAGAAATTTAGTATATGACCAGACAGATGAAATAAACACACACACGTGAAAAACAGCTCTTCTAAAGTAGTCAGAAGTATGGGATTTCCCTGGTGGTCCAGTGGTTAATACTTCACTTTACAGTGGAGGGGGTTCGGGGTGCTAAGACCCCACATGCCTTGGGGCCAAAAAAACACAAAATATAAAACAAGCAATAATGTAACAAATGCAATCAAGACTTTAAAGATGGTCCACATCAAAAAATCTTTTAAAAGAAATGTAGTCAAATTAAAGGGAAGCTCGTTTTAGCCAGTGATGAGGAAAGCTTCCTTCTAGAGAGACTTCCTCTGTTCCCCAGTACCACCAAGTTGTCAATAAAACATTGGTTCTAGGCTTCTCAATGTGGGCAAGTCTTTTGCCTTTTCAGCTGAAATTTTAAAATAGTCCTGAGTCATTTGAGGCCAAATCTAGTGAGTGTACTAAAAGGTTAGGTGGAAGCAGTGAATTCTCCTTGAGGTTTTGCTGGAAGCAAGAGGAGCAGACCTGAAGTTCTCTGTGAGAGCCTTAGAAATGAACCCCTTGCATGCCACTGCCAAAGAGGAAACGCCAAAGTTCTGAGCAATAGGAAAAGTTTCAAAATTTGTCTTTAACTTGGAGGGGAATAACAAAAACAATATCCATGTTTACTCAACACTTCATTTTTAACACTTAAAAAAGTTTTACTGGAAACAATAAAATACAGAAACACCAAATTCTCATTTTAAGGTGAAACTGACATTTTCTAGGACTTTCCTAGTATTCTACCATTCTTATCACTATTAAAAAACAAAACCAAGTTCTAGATCCAAAATGATTAATGAATCTGCTGGTAAACATTCTTCTCAT
This sequence comes from Ovis aries, assembly GCF_016772045.2. Lineage (NCBI taxonomy): Eukaryota > Metazoa > Chordata > Mammalia > Artiodactyla > Bovidae > Ovis > Ovis aries. The sequence goes on from NC_056074.1 coordinate 14,140,249, forward strand.
GGTTCTAGCTATCACCCCACTCAGTTTTATTCATTTTGCATTTGTACCTTCTCAAGAATGAGTAGCAATTTTTATTTGTTTTTCCAATTTTTATTGGAATTACTTTCTTCATATTTTTTTTAAAAGGCACACACACCCTGATCAAACAGTTAACACATGACAGAAATCTGCTGATCGTTTTCTATAAATTTATAATCCTCAGAGCTCCCATGGTAAGTAGATATTATTATTATTTTATAGGTGTGTACATGCATGTTAAGTCACTTCGGTCATTTCCGACTCTATACGACTGTATGGACTATAGCCTGCCAAGCTCTTCGGTCCATGGGATTCTCCAGGCAAGAACACTGGAGTGGGTTGCCATGCCATCTTTCAGGGAATCTTCCCAACTCAGGGATCAAACCCGTATCTCTTATGTCTCCTGCATTGGCAGGCAAATTCTTTGCCACTAGAGCCACCTAGGAAGCTCATTTTATGGGTGAGGAAACTGAAATTGAGAGAGATTTAATGCCTTGTTCAGTGTCATCAAGCAGATTCCACAAAAAAATCTTTTATTAAGTGAGCAACTCCTCATTGCCAGTAGTAGTGATTATATTCATTACCATTTAATGAGTATATACATATATGTGTATAACTGCTTCACTTGGCTGTATATCTCAAATTAACAAAACATTGTAAATCAACTATACTCCAAGAAAAAACTTCTTTTAAAAAATAGATGAAAAAAAATTTTTTTGGTCCAGGGAAGAATTTGCTTTTGTGAAAAGAATATGATTTTGTATTTACATCCTCTAACCAGAAATCCAGAGTTTAATTTACTTTTGGCCTCCAGGCCTTAGTGAAATTTGCTGTTATTTGCTGTGTGCTCACTAATGTCGATCGGATGAAAAGCCCATTATGACCAGCAGTGTAGGGAAAGCGTCTGTGTGGATCCTGCTACTGGTCATTCCATGTTTGGGTGCTTAATTAAGGCAGCTGATTCCTCTTTCGTTGGCTTAGTAAAAATGATATTATTTAAATTCCGTTAAGTGGAAAATTGTGTTGTGTTTATTGGTTTACTTGCAAAATTCTCAGGGTTTCTTTCCTTTTCAGAAGCCCCTTTCATATCTCAAGCGTCACAATGAGGAAATACAGATTCATCAAAAATTATGGTAGAAACGGAGATGTCAACATAGATACAACTTCTCATTTGCTTATTGTTGATCTTAATTAAATACAACATATGCTCGTAGGTTTAAAGTCCATATATATGTTAATCTATTCCATTCCCAGTTTTTGTTCTGAGAGCTTCTTATCTTGTATTCATTACATCGGGAGGCAGCCCATCTCACATGGTTGCGATGACTCTTGCCTGGCCACCAAGGAACTCTCCTGTATGAGAATGAATGGGAACCCACTCATTCATTAACTCAGGAGCCACCTGAGCCTTCTTCTTCCCCAGGTGTTACGTTAGTCTCTGGGGACACTGATTGGAGTGAGGCACAGTCCTTAGTACAGAACCCAAGGTCTTCCAAAGAAAACAGGTCAACCCTACTCATCTGTTAGTATCCTTATGTAGCCCACATTTTAAAGAATAACACTTACAGTCAGAAAACTCAGGTCATACCTGGTAGATTCCAAATGCTTATGACACCGAGTCAGCACCATGCTTTCCCTCTCTGATGGCATTGCCCCAAATACCAGAAAAGTTCTAATCCCAAGCTGTCTCCCTGAAATACTAGAAGGAGAAGATACACAATGGGTATGAAATTCTTTCAAATCTGTGAAGTGCTGTTTCATGAGGAAGAGTCATTTTGGCAGCAGTACTTGTGAGGCACTTTAGGGTTCATGCAGGGTGATAAGGCCCTCTGTCTCGTAGAGTGGGCTGGGCTGGAAAATGTCATCCCCATTTTCCAGGTGCAGAAAAGGAGGGGTGACCAAGGGACTTTCTCATGATGCCCAGCTTATAGACGGCTATAATACATAATAAGAATTCTGGCTGATACCACCTCCGTGATTGAATCAGATGGGGTTTTTTAAAAGCTTGCAGTTCAACGTCTGGTGCATGGCAGGTGTGTGATGAATGTTTCTTGAAACTGATTTCCACTTGCAATTTTGAATACCGTTCTACAATCCCCAACCCTTTCTTCAAGTGATGGGTGTCTTTCTGGGGAAACCACAGAATTGAGGGATAGAGGAGAAAGAGTGTTTGGCCTTTTCCTGATAGACCAGTGGTTGACCACTGTTTGCGCTAGTATGTCTTGATCTGCAGTGAAGTGTGTGTAAGTGATTTTTACTAATGATAGCTCATAGCACCATCTGATTGATATTTGCCAAAGATTTGCTTTTTAAAGTAGATTCAAGTTTCCTCCTATAACAAATGTCACTTTCACTCTCTCCTGTTCAAATGTACTTTTTGGTAGGAGGCAAAAGGTGAAGGCACAGCCAGGCAACAATGCTCTGAGTCTCTTCATTTGCTCACTTAGCCTCATCTTTGGGTCCTGGATTTGGCTCAGATGGTAAAGAATCTGCTTGCAATGCCAGAAACCCAGGCTCCATCCCTGAGTTGGGAAGATCCCCTGGAGAAAGGAATGGCAACCCACGACAGCCTTCTTGCCTGGAGAATTCCATGGTCAGAGGAGCCTGGTATGCTACAGTCCATGGGATTGCAAAGAGTCAAATATGACTGAGTGACTGATTCTCTACACTAGGAGGATACCAGTCCAAAAAGGCAGTGGTGTTCTACGTTGACAGGTTCTAGCACAACACAGCCTGGGCCAGGCTATTCCCTGCTCACTCACCTGTCAGCATCCTGAGTCAGGGAATGAAGGAAGAGACCTGGACAGTACAGGGTAGGGGCTGGGAAGCCTTGTCTACAGTGAGTAATCCTGAGGGAGGGAGAGTGGATGAGCCAAAGGCTGTCAGATAGATGAGCTGTTCCTCGGCAAATGGGTGGGTGAGAGCCAGCCCCCAGTAGCAACATCCCAATTTCCAGTAGGCTACCCAGGCCTGGCTGGGAGCCCAGGAAGCAGCCTCCAGCCCTTCCCTGGGAAAGAGATGAGTAACAACTGGGAAGGATGTCAGGAAGGCAGGGTCCCAATCAAATGTGTAGTGTGTGGGGTCTCAGGGACCTAGGATGAGGGATGATAAACTGAAGCAGAGCAGTAAGAGAGGGCTGGACAGTGGAGACAGGCTGAGAGAATGAGGCCAAATAGGCATGGGTTTACCCTGGAAAACTGCCTCTGGAAGCAAAACTTCACTCTAGACTCTTCAACATGTGGGAAATGGCTCCTGGCACCCCACTGGCCGCGCGGGGCTGAGAGCAGGTTGCAGACCCGCTCTTGGGTCTTTGAACCTTCCCTGCTCCGAACTGTCTTCCTCTGTGCCTGGCGCACTGCTGCCTTCCTGGCCTCACCCCGCTCCCCTCTCCTCTGCTAGATCTCCTATTTCTAGTTTCACATCTTTTCACTTTTCCTGGTTCCTTCCTTGTTTGGAGGAAAGACATCCTCCAGTAACTTTCTGAGACAAGGTACATGGCAGCGGAAAAAGCTCTGAAGCCTGGAGTATCTAACAGGGTCTTTTTCCCACCCTCTCAGTAGAGTTGTGTGTTGGAAGTAACTCCTCCAGAACTTGGAAGGCGTTGCTCCTCTCTCTTCCAGTTTCCAGGGCTGCCATTGAGCAATGCAAAGACCTTCACGTCCGTCATCTCTTGCCTGGCTCTCACTCTCACTGCAAGCTGCAAGATGTCTTTGTCCCCAGTGTTGTGCAATTCCACAGTGATTTGCCTCAAGGAAATGTACTTTCACACACTGTTCTAGGCTCTCAGTGGGCCCTTAAATCTCGAAACTCATGTCCTTCAATCTTGGGCAATATCCTTGAATTATTTTATTGATGATGTCCATAATCATTTTCTCTTTTCTCTTTCTGGAATTCCTATTATTTAGATATGGAACCTCCTAAGTCTGTCTTCTAATCTTCTTGTCTTTTCTCCCATACTTTCCATTTCCTTGGGACTTTTTGTTTTTTACTGAAATTTACAGGAGAGCTCCTCAACTTTATCTTTCTCCTAATGAGTACAATTTCCTTAAAATTTTTTTCCTCATGCTTTGTGCTCACTCCATGGACTCCATCTCCTCCAAACCTTTTTTCTCTGTTTGTTTTGATGCCATCTTTTATGCTAGAGGCTCTTCTTAGCTGTCTAACAGTATTTAAGAACTGGAGATAAAAGGCTAGCTGGATGTGCAGGTAGGATTTGCCACCTGCAAACCAGAGTGAAAGCCACTCTGGGAAAGCCAGCTGAGCCTGTGTTGGGAACCCCTGTTACCAACTCTTCTAGTTCTTTCTTCTGGGAACTAGTGAGACTCTCCAAAGAAGATCCTTCCAATGCCTTGAGTGGTTGGCACAGTTATAGGCCCCCAAAGATGTCCAAATGCTAATCCTGCAATTATGTTACCTTCCATGTCAAAGGGGATTTTGCAGGTATCATTAAATTCAAAATCTTTACATGGAGAGATAACCTGGATTATTCAGGGGACCCACTCTCATCTTAATGGTCCTTAGAAGATGGAAGCAAAAGGCTCAGAATCAAAAAAGGAGATATGACTGTGGAAGAAGGGACCAACTTACAGAGCTCTGAGCCAAGGAATGTGGGCAGCTTCTAGAAGCTGGAAAAAGCGAGGATAGAGAATCTCCCATTGGGCATCCAGAAGGAACACAGGGCTATCTCCACCTTGATCATAGTTTAGTCTGAAAGCAATTGCACACTTCTGACCTCCAGAACTGTAAAATAATAAATCTGTGTTGCTTGGTAAATATTTATATGGCAGCTTGGCACTAGGAGCTGGCAGGGAGCATGATGTTGACTTTCATTGTACAGATATGCCCTCCATGTCTTTCTGTTCAGTGTGGGGCTATGCCTCAACCTACCTGGTGTCCTTCATCAGAGGAGCTCTGTTGAACGTGATTTCTCTCCAAATACCTGCATATGTGCCAGGTGAGGGAGGGGCAGTCTCCCAGAAATGTGAAGCATGGGATGGGGTAGGGGTTTAGGAGTCCACTGCTCCCCTCCCCTCCCCTTGGGTCCAGAAGTCCCTGTACTATTTGCAGGTTCTGCTGGGAGTCGCGCGGACTGGCAAGTCTCCCCACCGCTGACTCGAGGTCAGGCTTCCTGCAGCCTCTTTCCCCCCTGCTTTCCAGTGGCTCGCATGCAGCTGTTACCTTCTCTTCCATTCTCTCTGTCTTCATCAGATTATGACTTTTACAAAAACTTCTATAGCAGGACTTCCCTGGTGGCTCAGTGGTTAAGAATCTGCCTTGCAGTGCAGGGGAGGCGGGTTCAGTCCCTGGCAGGGAAACTGAGATGCCACAGTCTGCAGGACAACTAATTCCATATGCTGCAACTACTGAGCCCATGCACCACCAAAAAAAAAAAATAAATAAAAGCTTCTGTGCAGCTTTGTCCAAGGGAGTAAAACCAGATCCATGGCTCTGCGCAGTGGCTTTCTCAGGAAGTGGTGCCTTCATATTTCCTTCACTCATGAGAGCTCAGCCTTCCGAGAGCCCTTTGGGGGAGCCAGGGCTCACACCTCACACCCCCTCTCTCCCAGGGACACTGGATCTCTAGCGACTTGGAATGTCTCTTTTGACCATTAATCAGGGTCTTCCCCTCTCCCTGATCTGTATCTCTCTGGCTCCCGCAGATCCAGAAGTATGCCCCGGAATGTTGGAGTAATCGTGAAAATACTGAAGTACTTCCCTACTCGTTATGAATAGTAAACTTTTCCTAATCACCCCAAACACAGATGCTCCCTGGATACACTAGTTTGCAAGGGTTTCCATAACAAATGACAAGTGTCACAGGCTGAAACGGCAAAAGAGCATTTCCTCCCAGTTCCAGAGGAGCCCAAGATCAAGGTGTCAGCAGAGTTGGATTCCTCTGAGGTGGCCTCCTTGGCTGGCAGGTGGCCACCCCCCTGCTGCCTCTTCACAGGGTCGTCCTTCTGGGTGCACCCTGGTGTCTCCCTGCATGTCCTGGTCCCCTCTTCTTGTAAGGACACCGGTCAGGTTGGATCAGGACCTGTTTTCACTTAATTACCTCTATGAAGGCCCTGTCTCCAAGGGTTGCAAGAAGGGGGACCCCTTCCAGGACCAGAGAATGGGCTGTTGTCTAACACTCTGAAATGAGCTGCCCAAGGAGACGCATGCTGACAAAAAGCAAGAAGACTTCACTGGAGAGGGGCGCCCAGGCAGAGAGCAGCAGGGTTAAGGGAAACCAGGAGAACTTCACTGCCACATGGCTCACAGTCTCAGGGTTTGTGATGACGTGGTTAGTTTCCAGCTTGTCTCTGGTCAGTCATCTTGCTTGGTCCATAGTCTAATTCAGCAACCTTCCTGGTGGTGTACACATGTCTCAGCCAGGAAGGATTCCAGCAAGAAGGACTCTGGGAGGTTGGTCATCTCCTCCCTCTTTTGGTCCCCTCTGAATTCTCCTGGTCAGTTTTTAGTGGCAGCGGTTAGTTTGTGTCCCTTATTGGGATGCCTGTTGTGAGACAGCTCGGGCAAGCAGGCCTTGGCCAAGGAAGGCAGTTTGGGTCAACAATTCCCTAACACAAATACAGTCCCATTCTGAGGTCCTGGAGGTGAGGGCTTCTGCATATGAATTGTCGGGGGACACAGATGAGTCCAGGACACTGGCCCTCCTTGATTGTGCCCCAGGATTCTGACCGCTTGGTGTCCCTGCCATACCTGCGCTCACATATCCACAAGAGCAGCTCTGAACCCACCACTTTCTTCTTTTCTCCCTGCAAGCCTGGGCTGTGTGACCAGTGCTGCCAAGACAGCCGTGGACCCAGACCCCCCTCCCTTGGAGCATGATGGGAAATTAGGAAACCCTTTGTGTTCAGCGTCATATTTTTATTTCCTCGTTGCTAAAAATATTTTTAAGAAGAAAACAAGATACTGTGTACACATATTGTGTGTGGTTCTAAAATAAAGATTCTCGTTTATCCCCTTGAAGGTGTGGCCTGCTTCTGGCTACATTTCAAGTGTCAGTTTACAAGAAAGTGAAGTGTTGGTCATTTCAGTCATGTCTGACTCTTTGAGACCCCATGGACTGGAGTCCGCCAGGCTCCTCGGTCCACGGAGTTATCCAGGCAAGAATACTGGAGTAGGTTGCCATGCCCTCCTCCAGGGGATCTTCCCAACCCAGGGATTGAACCCAGGTCTCCTGCACTGCAGGCAGATTCTTTCCCATCTGAGCCACCAGGGAAGCCAGTTTACAAAGGTAGTAAGAAATCCTCGGTCGATAGCTATTCATACCGCAGCTATATGGATCTTTTAAAAATGTCCACAGAGGGTGGAAATCTTCATGGAAAACCATGTTACTGCAGATAAAAGTCGAGGTTTTGGACTCAGGACTGCATTTAAATTCTGCTTCCATTACCGATTAATTGTGTGACTGCAAGCAAATGACTGAGCCTTTTCATTTCTTCAGAACAAACCAGATAAGGTATAAACAGTACCTTATAGACAGTAAGGTCTACACAAGGTCTCAACTAGAGAGTGGGCTACTACAAAAATGTATCTCCCTCCCCTCCTCCACACACCCCCAAACCCCCAACTCTACCCCCACCCCCCTTACCCCAGACTGGACCCACAGTCTTAACATTGGTATATCTGCACCCCTTCCATCAGATCCCTCCCTGGTTGGCCCACAGCCCCAAATCTCACGGGTTCTTTGTAAAATCCTTTGTCCCCCTTCACCCAGTGAAGAGGGTTATGCAATTCCCATATTAATAGATACCTTTGGCCATTTCACTGGACAGGTTTGGATTCGAAAGAGTATTTGCGAGTTGCATTCTGTCTTTCTCAGAGGCCCTAGGAAGGTCTAGGAACCTCTGAGGATTAACACCAGCTCCCAGCCCTCAGATCAGTTCCTGTGTGAGCTAAAGCACCTCTTCCACCTCTCCCTGGCTCCCAGAGAAGGGAAATATCAACTTGCTGGCAAAAGTTTTTAAAAAAATTAGAAGAGGAAGAAAATGAATATTTACTGACCATATTTTTAAAAAATCTGGAGGCCCCTGATATCAGAATTCCCCCAGGATGGGATGTGTACATTCTTAGTCACTCAGTCATGTCCAAGTCTTTGTGGCCCCATGAACTGTAGCCCGCCAGGCTCCTCAGTCCATGGAATTCTCCAGGCAAGAATACTGGAGTGGGTTGCCATTTCCTCCTCCAGGGGATCTTCCCAACCCAGGGACTGAACCTGCATCTCCTGTGTTGTAGGCAGATTCTTTACCACTGAGCCATCAAGGAAGCCCTTCCCCAGGATATCTCTCCCAAACCTTCCTACTCCCCACTCTTAGCACCCATCATATCTTCTTTGTGTTACGGTTCCTTGTAACTTTATCAACTCTCATGGACTCTTGAGAGCCAAGGGCTTTGCCTGGTTCTTTTTCATCTCACATCCCCCACACTGCCAAACATCCAATAAGCACTTAAGATGCATGCTCAATGAATGGAGAGTTAAATAGATGAATTCCTAAATAAATGAACACATAAATTAATAGACAGTAGGAAAGTAAAAGTGAAAGTTGCTCAGTTATGTCCAACTCTTTGTGAGCCCATGGTCTATACAATCCATGGAATTCTCTAGGCCAGAATACTGGCGTGGGTAGCCTTTCCTTTCTCCAGGGGATCTTCCCAACCCAGGGATCGCCCACATTGCAGGCAGATTCTTTACCAGCTGAGCCACAAGGGAAGCCCAACAATACTGGAGTGGGTAGCCTATCCCTTCTCCAGTGGATCTTCCTGACCCAGGAATTGAACCAGGGTCTCCTGCATTGCAGGCGGATTCTTTACCAGCTCAGCTAATAGACAGCATATCTCTGAATAAATGTTTGAAAGTGATTGAATGAATAAACGAATGAATATATGTAGAAACGAACACATGTAATAAAAACTAAACGTTGTACATGCACAAAAATGTGTGCATATATCTTGATGGAGTGCGTCAATTAATCCATTAATGAATGGATTAAGAGGTGAGGAAGTACATCGATGACTGTGAATTAATAATTCAGTAACACATACATGAATGACTGTTGGACAAGTGAACGTGAGTGAATGAGACCTGAATGCGTAAATGAACTTACGCATGGAGGAGTGAATGAATACGAGTGCACTGTTGAAAGCATGCGTGTGGGAAGAAATGAAGGAGAGAACGAGCCAGCAAACGGGGGAATGAATGCCTTCCCTCTTTCCCTCAGGACCTCCCCACCCCCTTGAGTGTGCTGATGATCAGAAAACCTAAGATTCAGAGGGTCAGTTGAGATTCCAGGAGGCAATGTTCAAGGCTAAAGGTCTGAGGGTGGACTAAGGGCTAGGGCCCAACTGTGCGTAGAATATCCCTTTGCTGGGAGTCCCTTGGAGCAGCTGCCACATCGCCTCAGACCTGGACACAGAGGCGGCCACTGGCTCCAGCCAGTGGAACAGTAGTTGACTGCTCCAGGGGGCATCAAGGCACAGGCAGTCCCCCTCTGGTCAGAGTTCCCTTTGCCCTACTCCCTACACTGCCTCCCTCCCAGCACCCCACTCCACCTCCAGACAAGCTCACAAGCCAGCAAGGCAACCATAGAAAAGGAAATTAGTTCTCTGCATCCAAGGACAGCCTCCTTTAATGAAGAGGCTGCTGCAATAGCTTTGTAACAAGCAGCAACTCCTGTGTTGCATTACAACAGGTTGAGCCATTCCACGCTCCCCAGTGCCAGGGCTCAGGGAAAGAGGGAGGGAAAAACCACACCTGAACACCAAGCACTTCTCCACACAGGCGGCCCCGGGTCCGGACTCCACCAGGATTTGAAAGAACTGCCGCATTTCTCATCAAAGAGCTCAGCGTCCTAACTCCCCTGCCTGCCCATCACTGAGGATGCTTTTCTTTGCTTCTTTTTTTTTTCCTACTTCAGAATCCGAGCTTCAGCCAGCTCTGAGTGACTGACACCTTCTCCTCTCTTGGGCCTGGGAGTGGATTCATTCAGGATCGTGGTAAACCGGTATTTCAGGTCCCCTTGGCAACCCCCGGCACTCTATCTCCTGAGGATTGCGCTTCTAAAGGACCTCGTGGAGACAAGACTTCTGGGTGAGAATCAACACCTTCTTTGTTTCTTTGCTGCCACATTCAGGCTGGGTTGCTGTTTCGAAGAGAGAGGTGAGGCTGGTTGGGAGGAAAGGCTGTCCTGGAAGTTAGGAATGGATAGGTAAAAGGTGAAAGGGGAAGGGGCCGACTGAAAGATTCCCGGGAACACCACCTCCCACTTCAAGTCTCACTGGGTCCCTGCTTTTCTTATGACGCAACCTTAGAGTAACACCTCCCACTGGAGGTTAGGGTACCCATTCAGCCTCAGACGCTAGTCAGTGATTGAATTAGTCATCTCAGATGTGCACAGATACCTGGAAGAAATGTCCTGGATCACAACTTGACCGGCCACACCTGAGAGGGTGGGCGGAGGGGCCTGGGCGGATGCATCTCTAGAGTTGAGGGGGCAATGCTGTGGTGTTTTGCGTGACATCCTTCAGCTCCAACTCTGGTTTCCTTTATCTGTGAAGGACTGCTTGAAAATTATGTATTTTCCCACAAAGGGCTTTGAACAGAGTCGAAGAGGTCTGTAGAGCTCTACCCACCACTACCTCCCCACCCCTCCTGCTACACACACACACCCACACCCACACCCACACCTACACACATACACACCCACTTTGGTTTGGGAGGAGGGGTGGCAGAAAGTGAAAGTGGCTACGGAAAGACTCTGGCCTTGTTGCCAAACTCCAAACAACAGTCACTGATGAAGACAGTGATGTGCAAATTACTGATTTTTATTGGACCCTTTGGGGAATATAGTTGTTTGTCAGGAAATGAAAGAGAATGTTTGTGCTTATAAAATTATATGGAAAATCAATGCAGTGTTAAGTATATTTTTTCAGTTACTGGAGTCAAGGAATGTTCTCCAGCCAATTCTAGCAAGCTCGGAGGGAGGCCGAGATGTCCGCAAGTACAGGCAAGGGGGTTGGGCAGAAAGGTCAAGTTGCTGTCGACTGCTACTCTCCTCTCTTCACCTGGAGAAATGCCCAAGGGGCATGAGATGATGCAGGCCGTGCGGTGGCTGCACTTCAGGTATTCCCAGCGATGCTGAGAACCTCATGCCGCAGAATGGTCTTCAGTCTAGACCTGTCTCTGGTTGTCCTGTCCGTGGGCTCCAACCTAGCGGATCTGAGCCCTGAGTTCCTCTCACAGACGGGCTGGCCCCCCAGGGGAGCTGAAAGGCCACAGGGCACGGTGCAGGGGGGAGACAGGAACTCCACCTGGTCTGAGCAGCTCAGGAGTTTTCAGTCATAGTAGAAGCAGGGGCTTGGCACTAAGGGCGGGCGTGGGTGTGGGTGTGGGTGTGTAGTGGGGGGGAGTGGGGAAGTGAGCTCTGTGGGCCTTGAACAAGGGGCTGAAGGGGGGCATAGGAACAGCCAGGGCACCTGTCTGTTTGCCAAGCATTTGTCATTGCACTATTGCTAAAGGTCTTTAACATGAAGAAGAGTCACAAGTCAAGCAAATTAGGTAGAACTTTTAGAAGATCATAGATTGATAGCCAAGAAGCTACCGGCAAAACTCCTACTTGTGACTGTAAATTCTTTACCAGATGAGAATGAACTGATGTTTAAGAGGCTGAACTGGGGAGCCAGACAACCTGCTCTGTGACACAGTCCTCTGCTGTGTGACCCAGGGCAAATGACTGCTCTCTCTGGGTTCCCGCTCCTTTGTCTGAGTTCTTTGTAATAAGGAGCCCCCGAAAATGTCTTCCTGCTCTAAATCCTGTGATGCTATGATGAGAAAGTCTTATTGATTAGTAGAAACAATGCTTTTGTGGTGAAGAGGGGGCCTGGACTGAGAGGGGCACAAATTGTTGCTCCGTCACTTAATAGCCACATGTCTTCGGCAGGTCAGTGAACTTTCCTATGCTTCCATTTCTTCAACTGAAAAATGATTTTGCTAGTTAGCTCCACCTCCCCCCCATCCATAGTCAAGTTGCCTTGAGGATGAAACATAGTAATGCATGCCAGGGTGCTTGTCCCATCAGATACATGTCGGCTATAAAAATGGATAAAGGAAACTACACATTTTAGCAAAGTATCCTACTGCTGAAGCACTTACGGGGATGGTTGCAAAAAACAAGTGACAAATGTTACCTAATTATTATCAGAGACCAAAATGATCCCTTTGGAAGTTCATGATGAGTACAAATGAACAACTGCATTATGACGTCGACTGCCAAAACAGATAAACCAAAATCATCGAATCCAAATTCTGTCTTTTCCACAATGCATTGATTTTATTTTACCATCTGTGAAATGGGAGTATCAAACCAAGGGCTCTTAGAGAATTAAAGGTTGTAATACCTTCGCAGGAGCTTTCGCACAGTGCTTGAGGCACTTGATAAATGGTACCAGTTATTATGTTAGTATTTATTATTCAAAGTTGATAATTAAAAAAATAAAGACCAAAGAACAAAAATACCCTCTATCTTTTTTTTTTTTAACATAATGTTTCTGATCATTGGGCCCTGTTTTCTCTGCATGAAAGCTTTTTTCAGTGACTCTCTTCTTTCATTTACTTCTTCATTCATTTTCTGTAAAGTGATGGGTGGAGATAACTGAAAATATCATCTGGATTTTATTCAATATTAGACATTTCTCAAGGCTTTAGCTGTGTTGCAAACATCAGGCCCCAGTGCTTATTTCAGGAACAGAATCCCCTTGCCAGAGAGCGGTGGAATTTAAGGGTGAACTTTCTTTCGCTGACCTGACTGGGCAGGCTATGATTGTGTGTATGGCAATTACAAACCCAAGCACGTCTGACAAAGCATTTGATGATTCAAACAAGAACCGCAAATCCCTTGAAAAGAAAGACCGTGATTGGTCCATTCTTATTTTTATTGGCGTAGAAATGGGTATAATATAACACCTTCAGAGCCTCAAACTACTATTTAAACTCTAGGTCTCATTTCAGGCCTGAGGATATGAGTTCATGAATATTCTGAAACTGAAGCTCTCATTTTCAAAAGGAGACTAAAACAAGTTTCAAAGTCTTATAAAATATACGGATCAAAGTTGGAAAATAAAAATACCACTCTTACGTGTTTTCAGATTTACCCGAAATAGTCTTTGCTTGTCCGTTTGGTCCCGTCAACCTCTCGTATGGCCTCTTCTTCCATCGCGGGCATAGATACAGTATCTCACTCTTTCTCTCATGTACATGCTCAATGCATTACAATCCCCTTAAGTTCTGACGGTCTTTCCTCCCATGAGAAGGAGAAAGGGGCAAATGGCTAGCTCGCAAGTTATTTCTCTAAAAACAGAATATAATCTGGTCTCAATTATGAGATAGGCAAAAAAGAGTAAAAAGAAATCAATAGAAAATTTAAAATACCATTCTTAAGGGCAGAAAGATAACAGAATTTGAACGGTAGGCATCTTTCCTGGCAGAAATATAATTTTCTTGCTTTGTCCCACTTTTCTGTATTTTCTAATTTTCCGTGATATGTGTATATTACTTTTAAGTAAAAAATTTAAGTATTTTTAAAAGGAATTTTATATTAAATAATGGTGCTTTTTCAGTATAACATGTTTCAAGTTAAATAGTAACTAATAATATTTCACCTTTGTGCTAGCAAAAGTCTCACTGGCATTTATACCTGACTTTTAAGCACATATCAGAATGTCTCCTGCATGTTACCACTTCCAGGGTGTGATGACAATACGCAGGCATGTTCTAACTGGCTCGTCGTGCCTTCAGCTCTGGGTTAAGGCTTAATTGTAGGAGGTTCATCCTCTTGCCTACTGTCCCAGAGTCTGATTCAGAAGCTGCCCCGTGTAGGGCTCTGTGGGTAGAGCTCCTGGGGACTGGGATCTGTGGTTAGACTTCCCTGGTGGGACTTCCAACATAGGCTGCCTACAAGTTTTGTTTTTTTTTTCTGATTTTTAATAACACTGGTTTATTTTTTCTGATTATAAAAGGAATACATGGTCCTTACAGAAAACGTTAAACATAAAGAAGAAAATAAGATACACACAATACTATATTTCCTCTCCCTAGAAATGATGTCTGTCGCACGCTTGAGGATTCCCTTGCTGTCTGTGTGTCTGGGGAACATTTTAAGCAGTGAGACTGCATTTTGTACATGTGCAGGTATGTGCGTGTGTATGATATGTGCGTCGTAAGAGCTGTTTGTTTCTAACAATTTTTGTGCCACATTGTAACACGGGTATCATAATTTATTTAACCAGCCCTCTTTCCTGGGCATTCAGATCTCCCGCTTCTTTAATTTTGGTTAGTGTAAGTTATGCTGTGCCGAACAGTCATAATTCCTATTTCCATCTTTGGCAGTATTTCCTTAATATAGATTGCTTAAATTGAAACTGATTTAAACAATTGTTTATAGTCAAAGAAATGCGAAGTAAAACAGTAATGAGAGGCAACTGTGCTTGGATCAAATTGGAAAAACTAAAACTGTTTCTCACAAGCTTGCAAACATTGGGAATTGTTTTTCTTCTTCACCTTTGACATATTGATACACAAAAGCCAGTCCTTTAATATCATTTTAATTTGCATTTCTTTGCTTATTAGTGAGACGAAACTCTTTTTCACGTTGATTAGACATTTGGTTTTTACTCTTCTATGTATTATCCTTTCATGCCCCTTGTCCATTTTTCTACTGATTTTTTTTCCTCATCAATTCATGAAAGATCCGTCTCTATTAAGGATATTAAACCTTTGCCATTTCTATTAAAAATATCTCCTCAATGTTATTTGCCTTTTATTTTCTGATGAATTCTTCTGATGTGCAGCCATTTAAGTCTTCTGTAGTCCATCTACTGATGTCTTTCACTACAATTTCTTCCCTCTATTATCCTTAGAAGTGCTTTTCTTTCAGAGATCAGATACTCACTTTCAGCTTTTTCAAACTGGTTTGTTTTTAATATAAGAATCAAGTGTGAGTTGCGGCAAAGGACGAGTTGAGTTCTGTGAATTTTATCAGGTAGCCAGGGCCTCGCAATGCTCTTTCTACCTTTTGCATCATGAGAAAAAAACTGAGCATTCGCTTTTGAAATGTGCAAGTGGTTCTGGGGATGCAGACCAAGGATGGAACAGCGAGAAGGGATCTATAGAAAAACCGGAGAATGAGAATTCTCACTAAGTAGGTATGGGTGTTCCTCCTGTCGTGTACAAAATGTGGTTTTAAATGATAGTTGCTGGGAAGTTGTTTGACAGCAGGGCCTCCATAAATGCTCATCCTAAGAAGTGAGTCAGAGAGAATCTTGCTGTGCGTCTAAAAAAGTACATGCTTGTTGGCCAAGGCCCTGCCACTGGAGGAATACGGCTGTGGTCTCAGGTTGGCAGGTATAAAGCTAAATGATTCTGAATTAGATCATTGCTCTGGGTCACATCGGACCAGCTCAACTGTCCCCTCTTGTTTCGAGGCTATGGTTGTTAGCTGGGAGCTCTAGAGCCAGGGTTTTCTGCATAGTGGAGGAAGTCCAGGGCCCCAGCAGGGATTGGGTGCTGGTGGTGGGAAGATCGTGGGTTTCAGGTTCTTCAGACCATCAGACTCTGCTCCACCAGTTCCCAACAGTGTGACTTAGAGCTTTACCTTCCTTGTCTATGAAATGGGGATAATAAGAGTTTACTAATGATATTAGTAATCCATATAATCAGCTTGCAAGGTTATTATGAATAGTACAGAACTTCATACATGCTAAACACTCATCCTTTGGAAGCTTTGAAAGTGAGCTGACTTGCAGTGTTTGCCTTTTGGGGCCCACGTTATAAAGCAGAGGGTTACCAACAGGCTACCCATCTACCCAACAGGCTTCTCAGGGGCCACCAAGCTACAGGGACCTAATCTCCACCATCTAAAAATTAGGACACGGGGCCAAGAAAGGATCTGTATGAACTTATATGCGTGAAAAACTTCACAATGTTATAAAAGTAGAGTCGCCTCCCATTATACATTGACTAAATCGCCTTTAATTGAAAAAATAAAATTGTACCAGGTGGAGGAGAGCCACAGATGTCATTACTTTTAAGGGACTGTGAAAATGAAAAAGCAGGAGAAAGAGAGTCAAATCCTCTGGTTTAGAATATTCCACAATTCTTCCAAGTCGTGCAGACGCCACCTCTGGTTTCTGTATACATAGGTTTCTAAATAGCAAAATGGGTCAGGAAGGACCTGTGCAGTGGAGAGGCCTTTCTTCAGCTGACGCGTTAGACTAGGGCCATAGAAATTTTCAACCCAAATAAACGGGGAAAAAGCATCATTTGAAGGGGAAAAAAATGGGTATTCTCTAGAATGTTGAAATTATGTGTCATATTGTCATGTTGTCATTTGCAGCTATAGAAGCCTTTTGTTGGTTCGAGACTAGAATAATGTATTAGGTAGAGATTTATTAATAAAATAATTATGTTGGGCATTCTGAGTTTAAAGGGACCATCCATTCAGGTAGTACTTTCACATTTAATAATTTAATTCAGAAAAAAATTACAGTGTGGTCACCCATGGAGCTGTTGAATTTGAAGGGAGCTCTGAGCTCCCTGTTGGTATCCTGTTTAGAAGCAGCCGGTAGAAACCTGAGCCCATCAGAAAACATCAGTATTAGCACAAGAACAAAACACCTGAATTTCCTGGATTTTGTGTCTTACACATCTTAAGCAGATTCTGAAAGTATTTATTTTCACAAATGGTGAACTGTGGGTAAAGATCTCTTTTCTGGAGACAGCTTTTGCCACTTGGAACCTGGTCCAATCAGCCTCACTCCAAAAAAATGCCTTTCTTCTGACACATAGTTGCAAATCACACTTCTGCCAGCCCACCACACCCTTATCAGAAAATCTAGCCTATAGAAATGCCTCTGTGCTAGAAGCCGGTGTCTCCATTTTTGCTGAGGGGGGAACGAAGAATGAATGAAGAGAAATATAGCGGAGCAGCCAGCTTGCATACAGGAGGAGGCAGTTTGCTGTAGCGCACCCAGGTTGAGTAATAGCAGCCCTCAGAGTCAGCCATAAATAACTTTGCAAGCCTGCAGGGCCTTGGTTCCCTGATTATTGAGAATTTGCCACAAAATGGCCTGTTAGCAGGAATTTAATTTACATAGGTTATGGAAATAAGCTAAAATAGGGAAAACATGGCTGCAGAATTCTGAATTTAGAAATACTTAAACTGTGAGTCAACCAATGGCGGACACAGCTTGGCATCAGAAGTCTCGAAATCTAGCCTCAGCTCTGCTGCGAAGTAGGTCGTTGGATGATCTTCCCCTACGGTTCCACTCTTAGTCAATTTCATCAGTGAAATATGAAAATAATAATCATAAAAATACTGACATTATAGCATTGCGGTTTGACCACTGAAACTGAGTAGACAAAGGTGGCTTGTCCACTGCCCACATGAAACAGACTCTGGTGTTGGTGGTGTTGGTATAGAAACAGGTACAGTGCTGAGAGTCCTGGTTGTAGAACAAGGCTATCTGACTGTTGCTCTTGACTCCATCCCCTGCTTTAGCTCCAGTTTCCTGGCTCTTGGCTTCAGTGTTTTCATCTGTACTATGGAGTCATCAGCAATGCAAATCTCGCCTCACTGAGATCGTGTGTACAGAAGGTAACATGTATATACGAATGACTCAAAGGGATGGTGTCTGCCTTTTCTCTTCATGGTATCCTCAGAGATTAGCACAGTGGCTGGAATAATGTAAATGCAAATAATTATTTGTGGAATGAAAAGAAAATATGATTCTCATGTTTCATATTGTCTCAGAGCTCAGAGCAGGGTCAGGTAATATATTTTTTTTTCCGACTATAAATGCCTTTCCAATTCCAGGGTTAGGCAAGTCACAGCTGGTTTTGTTTTATCTCTAAAGGGACATGTAACTTTTGCTGCCATTTCTGTTCCACTCTGATTTGGAAATGTCATCAGAAAGGGGAGAAAGCACTGTTCCATGCCAGCCTCAGGATTTGCCCAGAGACATAGAGCTACTTGGTAGCAGAGATAGAATTGGAACTCAGGTCAGGCTAACCCAGAGCTCTCCACTTTTCTGTCTGTGTGGGTATACTTAACAACTTGAAGAGCAGCTGTTATCCAGCAGAAGCCCACTTGGAGGTAGGTGCTAGAAACTTCTGCCTTCATCTATGAGGGTTGTGCCCACTGGAGGTGGGAAAGGACATGGCTTTAGGATTTCAACACTTCACAGCTTATACCAGATGCATAGGAGTTATAACATGCCATTCTGCATGGTTGTAGGTAAAAAGCTCTCTGTGGCCCACCTTGGGAAATTACTTCAGGGGAAAGTCACATATTGTCTTAAGCATCTGAATCATTCTTCTACAATAATTTCCTCATCAAAAAATTTTACTGGGAGGAGAAAATTACCAGGAAAGAGTCACAGAGCTGTAGATGTTAGAAGAACAGATTACATAAAAAGATTTCCCCTTCAATTCACGCACCTGCATCCTCCTGTTTTTCTAAGATCTGTAAGTGTTGGAATAACCTATCAGACCGAACTACACTCAGTGTGATACTTGTAAAGATGTCTGAAAAGGAAATCATGAAATCACCAAACCTTCTAGAGCAGGGGATCCTAATCCCCACACCGTGGACTGGCCAGTTCGGAACCTGGTCTCGCAGCAGGAGGTGGACAATGGGCAGCTGAGCCAAGCTTCATGTGTATTTACAGCCACTCCCCATCACTCACATTACTGCCTGGGCTCTGCACCCTGTCAGACCAATGGCAGTATTAGACTCCCATAGGAGCATGAACCCTACCGTGAACTGTGCAGGCAAGGGATCTACGTTTTGAACTTTTTATGAGAATCTAATGCCTCATGATCTGAGGTGGAGCTGAGGCAACGATGCTAGCACTGAGGAGTGGATGAAAATGTGGATTATCATTAACACAAGCAGAGAAGGCAATGGCACCCCACTCCAGTACTCTTGCCTGGAAAATCCCATGGACGGAGGAGCCTGGTAGGCTGCAGTCCATGGGGTCGCGAAGAGTCAGACATGACTGAGCGACTTCACTTTCACTTCTCACTTTCATGCATTGGAGAAGGAAATGGCAACCCACTCCAGTGTTCTTGCCTGGAGAATCCCAGGGATGGCAGAGCCTGGTGGGCTGCCGTCTATGGGGTCGCACAGAGTCGGACACGACTGAAGCGACTTGGCGGCAGCAGCAGCAGCAGCAGCAGCAGCAGCAGCAGCAGCATTAACCCAAGGGGTTTGACTGCACAGAGACCATGATAAGTCAGTTGCTTGCAGATTCATGTCAGAACCCTATCAGTGAGTGGCAAGTAATGGTGAGCTGTATAATTATTTCTATTATATATCACAATGTAATAATGACAGATATAAAGTGCACAATAAATGTGATGTACTTGAATCATCCTGAAACTGTCTCCCCCCCACCCCCTGGTCCATGCGAAAATTGACTTCCGTAGAACTGGTCCCTGGTGCCAAAAAGCTTGGCGACACTGTTCTAAAACCCTACTTCCAAGATCTTGGCAAATGGATCCCATCTTTTCCCTCTTACCCCCATCCTTAGACATCTTTGCTAATTTGATTAGCAAAGTCAAAACAGTTCTTTTCTTTAAACAGTACTGCCAGCTTCCACAAGAAAGTCTGACAGCTTGGATGGTTTGTACTTGGCCATTGGCATGGTTTTCATCTACAGGAGAAAGAAAATAAGGTTTGTTTCCTGTCATGGATGGGTTTGCATTTTAAAATGTGCTGTATGTAACTGTAACCTCATTGCATTTCACCTATTTAATGGCTTGAGAGTCCCTTGGACAGCAGGGAGATCCAACCAGTGCTGAGGCAAATCTGTCCTAAATAGTCATTGGAAGGACTGATGCTGAAGCTGAAATTCCCATACATTGGCCACCTGATGTGAAGTACTGACTCACTAGAAAAGACCCTGATGCTGGGAAAGATTGAAGGCAGGAGGAGAAGGGGACGACAGAGGATGAGATGGTTGGATGGCATCACCAACTCAATGGACATGAGTTTGAGTAAACTCCAGGAGTTGGTGATGGACAGGGAGGCCTAGTGTGCTGCAGTCCATGGGGTTGCAAAGAGTCGGTCACGACTGAGCAACTGAACTGAACTGATGAATTAATGGCTATCATGGGTGAAGTACAGCACTGTGCTTAGAGCTCTGCACACAGAGTAATTGCTCCAGGTGTAGGTACAGGATGTTACTGATACAGATAGTAATGGGAGCTTTGATGTTAACAGATTTAAAAGCCTTTTTAACAATATCATGGGCATGTCTAAAAAAAAGCAGTGTGAAATGAGAATTTTAGATTTCTACTTTATGAGTATAAAATAAACCTGAGCAGTAACCCTTGTCCATAGTAGATGTAATGTTAGTTTACTCCTCATCCTGCTGTCTGGCTTTTTCTAGATTTGTTCATTTGTCTCAGGATATGTTTTTTAAGCCTGTACTGGGCATTAGGCAGACAAGAGTCAACAGGACAGGCACCTGCCCTCTTGAAGGTTCCAGAATTGCAGGGAAGACTAATGTTGGACAAGCCACCACTGGTAATGGTGACTGTTGCTTTTATTTTATTTTTTTAAAAGAAAAGAGTCAAGCGTAACAGTCAGGTTTGAATATTCTCTTTCGGAGCCTGTCACTGCTATCACTCTCTGAGCATGTGTTTCTTCTTTGCCTAGAATGTTCTGCCCACCTTCCCAGCAAAGGGAATCTTCCAGGCAATATCATGTTACTTCATGTGTTCCCTGACCTCTGAAGGCAGAATTAGGGCTTTTTTGGTACCGTGTTCCCAGAAAATGGTCCAAGTGCTTTATTAAGTGGCAACTTGGTGCCTTTCAAGTGCTCTGGCCCTGAAGTCAGAGTCTTTGGGTTTCAATCAGAGCCCCACCACTTATTACATGGACCTAAATGATGAACAATTATGTAGCCGCTCGCCTCACTTTTACCATCTGTAAAATGAAAACTTAAAATGGCATATAACTATTGGGGTTGTTGGGAGGATTAAATGAATTACTCATATAAAAAGCACATAAAAGAATGCCGGGCAGATAATAACTGCTTTTTCAGTGTTGACTGGCGCTGCCACGGCACTAATGAATACTTTATGTTGAGATTGTGGTTAATCTGTCTGTCTGCCTCCTTAGACCATACATTCTTAGACATCAGGGTCCTTGATTTATTTGTCCCTCTGTTCTCACTCTTAGCACAGGGTTTGGCACCCAGGAGGGCCACAAGCAGAGCCTGCTAAATGTATGGAAGAGTGATGAGTCCCCGCAAACAGGATGCTCAGGGCCCAGGTCAGAGGAATTTAGGTCAACGTCATTCTAGAAACTTGGCTTATGCTGCCTGCTATGATTTTGTTCCATTTCTTGGTGAAGAACCAATAAGGAAAGAAAAGTAACTAGATCTTTTGGACCAACCCTTGGTGTGCTCCTTGGCTCCTTTATTTCATTGCAGACTCCCCTCTGGTTCCTTGGACACTGCGGAAAATAACTAGCATTTTTTTATATTCAGCCATCACATTCTTTGAAAGAGAAAACAACATCATGTCTTTTTTTTTTTAATTATGCCAAGCCACGTGTGTGAGAGTCCTGCAGCACCATGCAATTTTATTTTGTCAAGTGCCTTTCATCACAAGCTGCATCCCTGACATTCCAGTTAAACAATGACTGATACAGCATAAGGTGTTTGGGGCAGTAGGGAGGAGGGGAGTGAAGGGACCGAAACAAAGGAGAAAGTCTGTGAGCACAGGGACCTCTAGCCAGATTTTTAGGGGCCTCCAAGTCTTTCTCCGGCGGTGATTGTTCAGTAATGTTTCAGGCAGAATAACTGGAATGGGGACGTGGTTTAGCAAATGGCTTAAACAATGGCTTTGATTTCATGGTGATGACACAGTTACACTGTACTTGTTGTGCTGCTCTGGAGCTCTTTATACGCCAGGCAGGGCTTCCTGTTTAGCAAGGCGTGTCTCTGCAGATGAAACGCTGTCCCCCTCTGTAGTGTCAGTGGAGAATCAGAGCAGCCACGAGCACTTCAGACGGGCCCCGCAGTGTCCACCCGTGTCCCAGAGTCAGGGAGCACGAGGCCTGACACTGCAGTATGGAGACGTGCATTCCTTCACCCTCGGTTGGGCAGGCACATTGCTGAATGCACTTCATACACTTCATTTCAGGGAACAAGGCCCATAGGCCCAACACACCCAGGACCTATTTTCTTCCAGCCTGAGCGCTAATAATGTTCACATTGTTAAAAGACTGTTTAAAACACGAACAGCAACAATAAGTACAAGACAATATGCAGCAGATATCGTATGTAGCCTACCAAGCTTAACATATTCACTTTCCGGTCCTTGATAGAAAAATATGCTGATTCCAGCTTCATCTTATTAATTCAGTCAATAAAAATGATGTGAGCATTTATTGTCCCCATTCTGTAATTTGGAGCCTGCATCTTAAAAAGGATAAGTACTCATCTGATATTACCCAGTTAGTCAGTATAACTACTACCCAGGGATCACAAGCTCAGCTATCTCCAGGCCTTGGGCAGATAATATGAATGAATACATGGGCCCGGGGGGGGGGGGGGGGCTGTGACAATACAGAGGTGACACGGCCTTTCCAAAGGACAGCTGCAGTGCAGTTCAGGCCAATGGTGACTCACCAAGAACAGTGACCCATGCCACTAATTTTCTGATCTTTCAAGGAAAGCCAGGAAGCCAGATTTTTATGTAACATCTCCTAATTTCCAAAGGCTGGCCAACCAGACTCAAAGTTTATTTAATGTTACATGGTTCATACGAAACAGGCTTGTGGGCTGAATGTAGCCCAAGAGCCTACAGTGCATATTATTATGAGTTCATTTGTTCCAACCCCTTCACTTAACAGTGAGAAAACAGAAGATTGGAAAGGAAGAGTGAAATGACTAAGATCACAGCACTATTAAGTGGCAAAACCCAAATCATTTGATTTTATTATATGACCTCTCTCTCCTGAGCACTGCTCTGATTTCTAATTGGTACCACAGATAGTTCGGAAGTAGAAATGATTTCTTATAGACTTATCTAAACCACCAAGGACTGATGCTGAAGCTGAAGCTCCGATACTTTGGCCACTTGATATGAAAAGTCAATTCATAGGAAAAGACCTTGATGCTGGGGAAGATTGAGGGCAGGAGGAGAAGGGGGTGACAGAGGATGATATACTTGGATGGCATCACTAACTCAGTGGACATGAGTTTGAGCAAACTCCGGGAGATGGTGACGAACAGGGAAGCCTGGCATGCTGCAGTTCATGGGGCCTCAGAGTCAGATACAACTTGGCAACTGAACAATGACAAAAAATCACCAAATGCTACAAGGAGATAACAGAAGTTCAGACAGACCTGAAGGGTACAGCTTAAAGATCATCTGGAGCCTCTTCCTCATAATTTTATAGTTTTGGAAAATAATCAGAGAGGGTTCCTGAAACACCCAAAGTCACACAGCTAAGAATGGAGATGGGTCTCTGACCTCAGATCCTAGACTTGCTCCAGTGCTTTTGCTTAACCCTCTGATGTACTTGAATTTTTCAGATGTCTCTTCAAAATCTCCTTTATTATGCCTGTGTGACACATGAGCATGGTTCTAGCTGAGCCTATGCTGAAATTCACACACAGCTAGGTTGTCGTTGTTCAGTTGCTCAATCGTGTCTGACTCTTTGTGGCCCCATAGACTGCAGCACACCAGGTTTCTATGTCCTTCACCATCTCCCAGAGCTTGCTCAAACCCATGTCCATTGAGCTGGTGATGCCATCCAACCATCTCATCCTCCATCGTCCCCTTGTCCTCCCGCCTTCAATCTTTCCTACCATCAGGGTCTTTCCTAATGAGTTGGCTCTTCATATCAGGTGGCCAAAGTATCGGAGGTTCAGCTTCAGCATCAGTTCAGTTCAGTTCAGTTCAGTCGCTCAGTCGTGTCCGACTCTTTGCCACCCCATTAATCGCAGCACGCCAGGCCTCCCTGTCCATCACCAACTCCTGGAGTTTACCCAAACTCATTTCCATCGAGTCAGTGATGCCATCTAGCCATCTCTTCCTCTGTCTTCCCCTTCTCCTCCTGCCCACAATCCCTCCCAGCATCAGAGTCTTTTCCAATGTGTCAACTCTTTGCATGAGGTGGCCAAAGCACTGGAGTTTCAGCTTTAGCATCAGTCCTTCCAAAGGACAACCAGGACTGATCTCGTTTAGAATGGACTGGTTGGATCTCCTTGCAGTCCAAGGGACTCTCAAGAGTCTTCTCCAACACCACAGTTCAAAAGCATCAATTCTTCAGTGCTCACCTTTCTTCACAGTCCAACTCTCACATCCATACATGACCACTGGAAAACCATAGCCTTGACTAGACGGACCTTTGTTGGCAAAGTAATGTCTCTGCTTTTCAATATGGTATCTAGGGTGGTCATAACTTTCCTTCCAAGGAGTAAGCATTAGTCCTTCCAATAAATATTCACCATTGATTTCCTTGAGGATTGACTGGTTGGATCTTCTTGCAGTCCAAGGGACTGTCAAGAGTCTTTTCCAACACCACAGTTCAAAACTATCAATTCTTTGGCGCTCAGCCTACTTTATGGTTCAACTCTCACATCCATACATGACTATTGGAAAAGCCATAGCTTTGACTAGACAGATCTTTGTTGGCAAAGTAATGTCTCTGCTTTTTAATATGCTCTCTTGGTTGGTCTAGCTTTTCTTCCAAGAAGCAAGCATCTTTTAATTTCATGGCTTCAGTCACCATCCACAGTTATTTTGGAGCCCAAGAAAATAAAGTCTGTTGCTGTTTCCACTGTTTACCCATCTATTTGCCATGAAGTGATGGAACCAGATGCCATGATCTTCACTTTCTGAATGCTGAGTTTTAAACCAGCTTTTTCACTCTCCTCTCTCACCTTCATCAAGAGACTCTTTAGTTCCTCTTCATATTTTGCCACTAGGGTGGTGTCATCTGCATATCTCAGATTATTGATATTTCCCCCCACAATCTTGATTCCAGCTTGTGCTTCATCCAGCCTGGTATTTCATATCAGCTACTCTGCATACAAGTGCAATAAGCGGGGTGACAATATACAACCTTGTGCATAACAGTCTAAAAAGGCACAGCTTAGTACATCTAGCAAATTAAATGGATCATCACCCCTTCCACCCATGTTGGAAGCTGGACTGAGTTGACTTGCTTGCAGGGTGGTGAATTCTAGGTGAGCTAGGAGTAGAGACTAATGATGGGAAAGGGGATACAGAAAGACAGAAGTTTTATTTCCCCAGGCCAGTGAGCCTACTGGTGGCAGCTGACGGAGCTGTTTTCATAAAGAACCTGTGAGATCCAGTTCTGTTACCTGGGGTCCATGTGACTTTGACTGGGAGATGGGCTTCTCCCTGTTTCTGCAAGAAACATGTCACCACTCTGCTGAGGGCTCATAGGAAGGCATGAAGCCTTTCCATACCTTGAGGATCCTGAGTTTCAGAATGCCTGCAACTAGAACTGCAGGTGGAATGCTCAGAGAAGGCACGAAATGCAGTGGTAACAGTGAGAAGGTACCCTTGGGCTTCATAGGTGTGGGAAGAAGAGAGTATCTTGCAACTACAGCTGTAGAGAGGGCTGTGAGGGCATATGAGACACACCAGAATGCCTGGAAAATGTGTATGGTGGGAGATGTGAATGCCTGCCGGCCCTACTCGGGTAGGAAAATGGAAGGAGGATAATGAAAGTTGTACCATTACTGTTCATGAAAAAAATGCAAAAGTGAATGCGCTAGTCTCTCAGTGTGTCCAACTCTTTGTGACCCCATGGACTGTAGCCCACCAGGCTCCTCTGTCTGTAAAATTCTCCAGGCAGGAATACTGGAGTGGGTAGCCATTCCCTTCTCCAAGGGATCTCCCCAACCCAGGGATCGAGCCCAGGACTCCAGCATTGCAGGCAGATTCTCTACTGTCTGAACCACCAGGGATACGGTACCATTACTGTTTACATGGGCTCCCTTGCACCCTGAGAAGTTAGGATCCATGTGACATGGCTGCCACAGAGAGACCTCGGCCTGGAGCCTAGTCATAGAGCAGTCCCAGGACTAGCAGTTTCAGGGTCACCTGGGGCCTTCGTAGAAAAGCAGAATCTCAGCCCCATGCCAAGCTGACCGAACCTGAATCTGCAGTGTAACCAGAGCCCTGGGTGATCTGTGATGCATTAAAGTTTGAGAAGCTCTGGCTGTGGTATCAACAGCTCCAGACAAATTGCAGGTTCTAACCTGAGAGCTGTCCGTTGTTGTTTTGTGATATTGACCAACTTCTCCACATCTCTCCTTGCTCATTTTTAAAATGAGCAATATAATAATGATATTGGTTCATAGGGTTATTGTGCTACTTAATTGAGATATTGTGTAAAGCTCCTGATTGATGCCTATATATTCTTAGTAAATAACGATTATCATCATGACTCTGATTACTTTTGATGATCTTGAACTTGTCACCAAAGCATTTGTAGGAGAGGCTTCTCTGGTTCCCTGTGCATTATCTCCTCCCTAGTAATCCAGTGAGCTTTCCTCCCACTTCAACACAGCCTACCAGTAATTTTAATATTAAAAATGTGGCTGGTCTTTATTGATATTCTTCAGAGGACTAGGGACTAAAAATACAAGCCAGATAGCATCCCAGTTACCCTCACTACAACCAGTAAGGTTACCTGCTCTTGAAAGGTGAGGACATTCGGGGTCCCAGGTTCACCCAGGGTCCTGGAAACAGTAAAGAGTAGAGACAGAGCTCCTCCCCAGGAAGGAGCTCAAGGCCAGGAAGTGGTTGCAAACCCCTTGAAGTGCTGGCCTTAGGGCTGTGGACTTCTGCTGCACATGGAGGGCTTACCAAACACGTTCCTTTTTTTTTTAATTGGAGAATAATTACTTTACAATATTATGATATATTTTACCATACATCAACATGAATCAGCCACAGGTACAAACATGTCCCCCAAGTCCTGAACCCCCACCCACCTGCCTCCCCACCTTATCCCTCTGGGTTATCCCGGAGCACCGGCTTTGGGTGCCCTGCTTCATGCATCGAACTGCCCTTGGTCGTCAATTTTACATAAGGTAATATACACATTTCAATGCTATTCTCTCAAATCATCTCAGCCTCACCTTTTCCTGCTAAGTCCAAAAGTCTGTTCTTTACATCAGCGTCTCCTTTGCTGCCTTGCATGTAGGACCATTGGTACCATCTTTCTAAATTCCATATATATGTGTTAATGTGCAGTATTTGTTTTTCTTTTTCTGACTTACTTCACCCTGGACAATAGGCTCTAGGTTCATCCTCATTAGGACTGACTCAAATGTGTTCCTTTTTATAACTAAGTAATATTCCATTGTGTATATGTACCACGGCTTCCTTATCCATTCGTCTGTGGATGGACATCTAGGTTGCTTCCATGTCCTAACTATTGTATATAGTGCTGCGGTGAACACCGAGGTACATGTGTCTCTTTCAGTTCTGGTTTCCTTGGGGTGTGTGCACAGCAGTGGGATTGCTGGGTCATTACCATACGCTTTCATCCCCACTCCCTTCTCAACATCTACTAAAGTGAGAGAGAAATGAATAAAAGGGAAAAAAAAATTGGAAAGGAGAGAATAGCATTTTGGATCAGCCAAGCAGATGGGGAAGAAATAATTAACTTAGGCAAACCTGTGAAAGAAAATCCTAAATGACCAGAATCTGTCTCATTTTCACTGCTGAGCCCCAGGAAGGCTCAGAAATTAGAAGCGTGGGCATTTCCAAAAGTGAGGGGTCTGGGAAGAGCTGAAAACAGGAAGATTGGTTGAATGTGTTAAGAGTCCCTCCCTCCCTGCCCTGCTCTCCTGGGTGACCCCACCTCCAGCAGGTAGAGGAATGGCGATCTATTGTCTGGAATGAATGAGCCCAAGATACTCTGGATGTTTGGAAAGCAGCATCGCTGAAGGTATATGGTCTGTGCCAGAAATAGGAACAAGAGGAGTAAATGAACCCTACATAGAAATGTTGAGACTGCCTTCCAGTCCTTCCCCCATTAAGCTTCTAGAAAATCTTAGCAGCCAGTCTGGTTGACCCTCTTGTTGACACTGGACCCCAGGAAGAGACTGGAGAATTCCTTTCTTGTACAACTGAGTAGTCCCTGAGAAAAGACTTACAGATACTGTTTGGGAATCACCAGTAAAATAACCTAGCTAGATCATCCTATAGGGAAGTCCACCAGGCAACACATCTGGCTCTGAAATTTCCAGTTAGTTTTTCGTTGATTGGGTACGGCTAACCCTAGATCACCAGTATCTGATGAGCAAAGCCCTAAACACAGAAACAAAATAACAATTTTTTAAAACCCTAAAGAGCACAAAGACAATGATAGAAAATTTCATAAAATGCATCATTAATATCCTTAGAGAAATAAAGATATTATGTAGATGAAACAAGAACTGGAGGCTTTTTAAAGAGAAACATTCAAATGGCTTAAACAGGCTCCTGAAAATTAAAAAATATGACCGCAGAAATAAAAATGTCAACAGATGGGTTGGTAGACAAAGCTGAGAAAATCTCCCGGAAAGTAGAACACAAAAGATGCAAATATTAAAAGAGAGAGAGAAGATTAAAAAATTAGAAACAGTCTCAGTCAGTTCAGTCACTCAGTCATGTTTGACTCTTTGTGACCCCGTGGACTGCAGCACGCCAGGCTTCCCTGTCCATCACCAACTCCCAGAGCCTACTCAAACTCATGTCCATTGAGTCAGTGATGTCATCCAACCATCTCATCCTCTGTCATCCACTTCTCCTCCTGCCTTCAATCTTTCCCAGCATCAGAGTCTTTTCTAGTGAGTCAGTTCTTTGGCCAAAATATTGGAGCTTCAGCTTCAGCATCAGTGCTTCCAATGAATATTCAGGATTGATTTCCGTTAGGATTGACTAGTTTGATCTCCTTGCAGTCCAAGGGACTCTCAAGAGTCTTCTCCAACACCACAGTTCAAAAGCATCAATTCTTCAGTGTTCAGCTTTCTTTACGGTCCAGCTCTCACATCCATACATGACTAATGGAAAAACCATAGCTTTGAACAGTATGAAGAGGCAAAATGACAGGACACTGAAAGATGATCTCCCCAGGTTGGTAGGCGCCCAATATGCTACTAGAGAAGAGTGGCGAAATAACTCCAGAAAGAATGAAGAGACAGAGGCAAAGCAAAAACAACACCCAGTTGCAGATGTGACTAGTGATGGAAATAAAGTCCAGTGCTGTAAAGAGCAATATTGTATAGGAACCTGGAATGTTAGGTCCATGAATCAAGGTAAATTGGAAGTGGTCAAACAAGAGATGGCAAGAGTGAACATCGACATTTTAGGAATCAGTGAACTAAAATGGACTGGAATGGGTGAATTTACATCAGATGGCCATTATATCTACAACTGTGGGCAGGAATCCCTTAGAAGAAATGGAGTAGCCCTCATAGTCAACAAAAGAAACACTATAGGATGTCCCATATCTGAATAAAAAGAGATTTGGAAACAAAGAACAAGAAAATCAGCAATAAAACATTTCAAACAAATCTTTCAGTTTCCAAAGTAAAAGAATTCAGAAACAGCCCAGCACGTTGAAAGAAACAAGACCCACACCACCTCACGCAATTTCTGAACACTGGGGAAAAGAGAAGATCCTAAGTTTTCAGAGGTGGTGGTGGTGGTTGGTGGTTTTGTCACTAAGTCGTGTCTGATTCTTGCGACCCCATGAACTGTAGCCTGCTAGGCTCCTCTGTCCATGGGATTCTCTGGCAAAAATACTGGAGTGGGTTGCCATTAACAGGCAAAATGGTATCAGACTTCTTAGGAGCAACACCAGAAGCAAGAGGACAATGGAACCATCAATGTTCTTAAAATTATAGGGAATTTATTTCTAATCTAGAATTCTACATCCAGCCAAATCAGTTCTCAAAAGCTTTACCTCTGATACATTCTCAGTATGAAGAGGAAACAAAGAAGGAGGAAGACATAGGGTCCCGTAAATAAAAGATACAATTACAGGAATGAGAGCCAATGACATTTCCAGGAATATGGTGGTGGGAGGTCCTAGAATACGAGCTATTCAACAAGCTAGAAAGCAGCTAGTACCTGCTGGAATCATTCAGACAAAGGGGAATTACACTGCTAAGTAAAGGAAAGGAGAAAGTAAAGAAAAGCAAATGTAAAAAAAAGAAATTGACAGGTGATTGGATGAATTGGAAAGTACTGAGAGAAGATTTATAATTTGGCAGAGAGTTACCTAGATATCTAAAATGCTAATAAGCACATATGAAAGAAAAGCCAATGATTAACTCAAGAGGAAACAAAAACTAAAACAAGAAAGCACATCTTAGTACACTGTATGGTTCAGCTGAGAATAATACTTACACAGTAGTCATAGTGAAAATGCCAACCTCTAACCAAAAATTAGGGTGACCCTGCTTATTAAACTCCTATGCAGAGTACATCATGAAAAACGCTGGGCTGGAAGAAGCACAGGCTGGAATCAAGATTGCTGGCAGAAATATCAATAACCTCAGATATGCAGACAACACCACCCTTATGGCAGAAAGTGAAGACGAACTCAAAAGCCTCTTAATGAAAGTGAAAGAGGAGAGTGAAAAAGTTGGCTTAAAGCTCAACATTCAGAAAACGAAGATCATGGCATCTGGTCCCATCACTTCATGGCAAATAGATGGGGAAACAGTGGAAACAGTGGCAGACTTTATTTTGGGGGGCTCCAAAATCACTGCAGATGGTGACTGCAGCCATGAAATTAAAAGACACTTACTCCTTGGAAGGAAAGTTATGACTGCCCTAGATAGCATATTAAAAAGCAGAGACATTACTTTACAAACAAAGGTCTGTCTAGTCAAGGCTATGGTTTTTCCAGTGGTCATGTATGGATGTGAGAGTTGGACTGTGAAGAAAACTGAGCACAGAGGAATTGATGCTTTTGAAGTGTGGTGTTGGAGAAGACTCTTGAGAGTCCCTTGGACTGCAAGGAGATCCAACCAGTCCATCCTAAAGGAGATCAGCCCTGGGATTTCTTTGGAAGGACTGATGCTAAAGCTGAAACTCCAACACTTTGGCTACCTCATGCGAAGAGCTGACTCACTGGAAAAGACCCTGATGCTGGGAGGGATTGTGGGCAGGAAGAGAAGGGGACAACAGAGGATGAGATGGCTGGATGGCATCACCGACTCGATGAAAATGAGTTTGGGTAAACCCCGGGAGTTGGTGATGGACAGGGAGGCCTGGCGTGCTGAGATTCAGGGGTCGCAAAGAGTCAGACACGACTGAGCGACTGAACTGAACCAAAAATTATGATATAAGTGAATTGAGACGATGGGGAAAAGAGAATTTCTGTGTAAAGGGAAAAAAACACAGCCATTAAATTATCATCTTGAATAACAGAAAGTATATTGATAATATCTAATAATTAAAAATCCACACTCTAGTTATAGGATAAATAAGTATTAGTACAACATGATAAAAATAGTTAATACTGCTGTATGTTAATATGAAAGTTGTTAGAGGGTAAATCCTAAGAGTTCTGGTCACAAAAAATATATTTTTTTTTCTATTTCTTTAATTTTGTATCTGTGCGAGATGATAGATATTCACTAAACTTGTGATAATCACCTCACGGTATACATAAATCGTTATGTTGTACACCTTAAATTTATACAGTGCTGTGTGTTGATATCTTAACAAAACTGGAAGAAAAAATAGTTTTTTTTAATTCACACAATTTTTAGAAAAGCTAGGATTTGCAGTAGAATAGATTACCAGATTTTACAGAAATAAAAATAAGAGAGGACTTCCCTGGTAGCTCAGACGGTAAAGGGTCTGCCTGAAGCAGCTCAAAAAAGCTAGCTGAAAGTGCTTGCCTCTGGGGAGAAGGAATATTATAGCTGGAGTAGGGTGGTGAACAGTAGGGCAGGAACTTCTCTTTTGCATTAAGATCCTTGTAGAATATTTGACTTCTAAAATGAGGCTAATGAATCACTTTATATAAAAATAAAAATTAAATTGAAAAATAAGTATTGGAGTTTTTATGGACCTTCAAGTCTCACTCTGCAGAAAGCAAGTTCTAAGGATGACGTGCTCAGCAGCAGGCAGGACCTGCACGGTCTTCCCACCTTACTATAAAATGACAGCGTAGTAGCAGTCATCTGGAGACAGATGTTATGCAGGAGATAAACAGTGACCAAGAAGTCAGGAGCCCTGAGTTCCAGCCTTGATTCCATCATACGCGATCCTTTCGAACCTCAATTTTTTTAATACTATAAGAGAATATGCTTATTCTGTCTGCTCCACAGTGCTGCTATGATGATCGTGAAAGATAATGGATGTAAATGCTTTGTAAATTGTAAAGCACTCCACAGATCTAATAGAATATCATTATTCTACCCACGTATAAGATTGGCAGACAGTTTACTATATTATAATTTATACCATCTGGTTAATTTTTGTTTTTTAGCAAATTTTTTCTTATGGCAAAAATAAAATGGGTTTATTATGGAAATTTTGTAAATACTAAAAAGCAGAAAAAAGGAAACTCAAATTACCTTTAATTTTATCATCAAGAAATAATCACTACTAACTTGCATATATTTGAGATATACATGTGATTTACGCCTTATATGTTTATACATAGATGATTATCTAAAATAGACATGGCTATTTTACAAGTCATTAAATATTTTTCTATACCATCATTTATTATTTGTAATGGGCAAGAGATACAGATAGAAGACTGAATAAGTTAAGGAAAACCTTGATTAGAAGTATTGTATAAACTCGCAGTGAATTTTCCTTTAAAAAAATACATATTTCCTAAACCTGCCAATTAAAAATAAAGCTAGAAACAATATTAACCCAGTAGCAATGAACATCTGCTAATAACAATAGTATGGCTTCTAAATACCACTTCCCACTAAAAAGAACCAGGGGTCCTCAAAAAAAAAAGGAAAAACAATGAATGATTTTGGGTCTGGCTTAGAATAGATACAAAATGGGCCTTGAACACCTTATTTCTCCAGGAAAAAAGGAGGCTTTCAAAGACTTGGGAATGAATAAGATATTCCCATAATAATTGAAATGAATAAAAATACTTCAAATGGATTTAAATACATGACCTCATAATGACTCTTGGGGGAAAAAAAAAAAAAAACGCCTCCTTGCTTATCTCTGTAGGATGCTCAAAACCTGGTAAATCAAAGGAAAGAAACATTTATCCCACACTTTCGGGTAAGAAAATAATTCATGAGAGGAAGTGTCTATTATCAAAGTATTCCAGTTAAAAGTGAAGAAGGCATGCTCAAATTAGAATGTGACCAGTTTATAACCCCTAAGGAAACGATGAATCCCGCCAATGAATTTCAAAGGCAGCTAACTTCACAAAGACAGGTGGAGGTGCACAGCACCATCTAGGAAGCGTTCTTCCCGAGAAGAATGAGCTCTGAGTTGGGCCGTTCTTCTAGAATTTACTACCAGTTTGGAGGAAATATAAAATGTGGAAAACCATGTTAAACTAGAAGGGGGCCATCAGTAAACTCAGATTACAAGAACTACATGATAAATAACTTGTTTCCTGTTACAAGCAGTATAAAAGTGGGAGGGAAATAGATGCAGGGTTAAACCTTTTAACCTATAGGTTAAAAGAGACAAGAGATAGCTCAACCAATTGCAGTGCATGGAATTTATTTGGATTCTAATGCAAAAAACAAACAAACAAACAAAAACCCTAGAAAACATACGTATGAAATAATCATCACAATTTGGACAGGGACTAGACAGTTGATGACATTAAGAAATTATTAGTATTTTAAAATATGATATATTGTGGGTTTTAAAAAAATAGTTTATGTATTTTAGAGCTATCTACTGAAATAGTTACAGACAAAACAAAATGGTGCCTGGGGTTTCTTCCAAAATAATGGGGGTGGGCAGTCAGTGGGGATGGGTATAGGTAAAACAAGGTTGGCTGCTTATTAATAATCACTGAAACTATTAACAGGTAATGGGTACCGTCTGTTCACCAAACTTCGTTTGTTTGGAATTTTCCCTAGTAAGTTGAAGAAAGGTCACAAAAATAAACTGTAAATCCTTTCCAAGTCATTGCATATTCTCCTACACCATCATCTATGACAGCTGTACAACAGCTCATCATACTGTGATGTACCATGATACATTTGATCATTTACTAATTGTTTGACAGTTAAAATTGTTTCCAACCTGACACTTTTAATACTAACACTGACAAAATTCTTTTACAGAAGTCTTTGGGTCCATCCATAATTATTTTCTTTTAATTACCTCTACTGTAATTAATGTAATGTATGTAATTAATGTAATTAATGTAATGTAGATATAGATTCCTGGGTTGAAAACTCACACACTGGAAGGCTTTTGTTAAATACCACTAAATTATCTTTCAGAAAGTGTATGTGTCAACATTGGCAATATAAGGAGAGTAACTATTTTCTGAGTATGTAATTTTTCTTTTATACTTTTCTCATTTGATAAGTGAAAAGAAAAACTCTCAATATTCTCATATTTTGCATTTCTTGGAGTTACAAGTGACTTAAGTATACATCATTTGTTTAGTTATTTTTTACTTTTTTTTTATAGTAAATTAGCTTTTTATGTCCTTGGCCTACTTTTCTGTTGAGATGTCTTCTTCATATATACTTGTAAAACTTCATTATATATTAAGGAAAATAACACTTTTTCATGTATATTTCAAATACTCCCCCAACACATTATTGTTCTTTTGATTTTTGTCTTGGTTTTATGAACATATAAACATTTCAAAATTATATAGTCAAATTTTTAACATTTTGCTTTCTGACTTTTTCATGACACACTTAAAAAGATCTCTGTCCATCTCCAAAATCGTGTACATTGTCATCTATACTTTCTTCTAGAACTTTCATATTTTCTTTTTTCAATATTCAGGGTGAGAAGTTTTAAGAGGGACAGAGATTTAACTCCCCTCACCCCTCAAATGGTTTGTCCATTCCCACAGTACTGTTATTTGAAACGTTCATCCTTTTCCAACTGATATGAAATTTCAGCATCTTTTGGATTGCTTCTTTTTAATAATGAACAGACTTGATAGTGAGAATATAATTTAATTCACTCATTTAAAGTTAATGGGAAAGTACCCGATCTTATGTTACTTTTTGAGATTTATTTAAATGAATATAGCATAATCACTGGAGAAGGAAATGGTAACCCACTCCAGTGTTCTTGCCTGGAGAATCCCAGGGATGGGGGAGCCTGGTGGGCTGCCATCTCTGGGGTCACACAAAGTCGGACATGACTGAAGCGACTTAGCAGCAACAGCAGCAGCATAATCACTGTGGTCCCTGTGGTTAAATTCAAAGGGACCATCCCTAAAATGAAACAGTATGCGACCATAAAAAAGGAGGCAGCTATTTCAAGACATATTGTTAAATGGAAAAAGCAGTATGCAGAACAGGACAGTGTGTGCTTATTTGTGAATTAACATTAATGCTACTCTTTTCACTCCACAGGCTAATAATCTCTAGAAATATCAGATTATAATCTGATTTGGGAGTGGTCATAGAGTTTATTTTATAGGACTGTCATAAGGCGTAAGTGTATGGATTTGCATAAAAAATTGGGTCACTGTCTGACATCACAGTGATTAGAATCACCCTACAGAGGCTTTGGTTATTTAGTGGAAGCCTTTGTGATTGCTACTTTCGTTTGTTTGCTTGCTTTGTTTGTTACATTCCTGATTATCCCTGGACCAATGGCCGCTACCCTCCAGACCAATATGCAGTTCTAGTAAAGGCTGCAGACATCCAAGACTAAGAAATGGATCGGATTTAGCTTTGCAGAACACCAGCAGCTGCCACCTGGTCTACCTGCTGTAACAAAAAGGCAAATCCACAGGGGTGGCAATGAAGTATATTAAACAAATGATGAGGAAACAGACAAAATTGTCAAGAAGGGAGAATGCATCCTCTTTGGAAAGCATCACACGGCATTCAGCAGGCAGGAGGAAGGCTTTCCGATAGCTCCTTTTGAGAAAACCATTGCCACCAGCTCTCAGAAAGGAAATGTTATGCAAGAGGCATCAGCTGACACAGTGTCTCTGCTGTGAAAGTAGAGGCTGGCCTAATCGGAGAGGATGCTTCCACTGCGGAATGTTGCCAGCGAGTCACCTTTGACCAGAACAGATGCTTCTTTTTTCCTGATCAGTGTTTTCCCTGCTATCTGGGAGCAAGTGTCAGTGAAGGAACAAAGTCCGAACCATTACACGCTCATCCACCTCTCAGCCCCACTGCCAGAACCACATGACTTCAAGGCAGAAAGTATAGTTGGTATGGGATGGAGTAAATTCATACAAAATAGATGGAAACAGTGACAGACTTTGTTTTGGGGGGCTCCAAAAGCACTGCAGATGGTGACTGCAGCCATGATATTAAAAGATGCTTACTCCTTGGAAGAGAAGTTATGACCAACCTAGACAGCACATTAAAAAGCAGAGACATTACATTGCCAACAAAGGTCCGTCTAGTCAAAGCTATGGTTTTTCCAGTGGTCATGTATGGATGTGAGAGTTGGACTATAAGGAAAGCTGAACACCAAAGAATTGATGCTTTTGAAGTGTGGTGTTGGACAAGACTCTTGAGTGTCCCCTGAACTGCAAGGAGATCCAACCAGTCCAATCTAAAGGAAATCAGTCCTGAATATTCAATGGAAGGACTGATGCTGAAGCTGAAAACTCCAATACTTTGGCCACCTGATGCGAGGAACTGACTCATTGGAAAAGACCCTGATGCTGGGAAAGATTAAAGGCAGGAGGAGAAGGGGACGACAGAGGATGAGATGGTTGGATGGCATCACTGACTCAATGGACATGAGTTCGACTAAACTCCAGGAGTTGGTGCTGATGGACAGGGAAGCCTGGCATGCTGCAATCCATGGGGCTGCAAAGAGCTGGACTCGACTGAGTGACTGAATTGAACTGAAATTCATATAAAATACCCATCTTTCATAAGGGTGTGTGTATACATACTCATAAGCTCTCCACCACTTTAATGGGCTGGGAGCCCACATTCATTCATTCATTTCTTCATTCACTTCACAAGAACTTACTGAACACCCATTTTTGTGCCAAGCATTAAGTGACCAAGACACTCATGGAACTTTTTACATTGCAAGTGGGACAGATGTTCAAAAGTCTAAGTAAAACAAATGCACACACAGATAACTGCAGCTTGGGAAACATGCTGTAGGAAATAAATGGGGTGCAATCATGGAGAACAATGGGATGACCTGTTCTAAACAAGATTAACCATACTGTAAAATGTATGGCAGTTCATGGAGATTCAATTCTCTGCTGGTATCAATAATTCCATCCATCCATCCAATACTGTATGGTGGCTAAGAACCTGGATTCAGAAGAATCCAAGATGGAATCTGGCTTTGCCATGGATTAGCCAAGTCTATCACATCAGTTGCTCAGTCATGTCCGACTCTTTGTGACCCCATGGACTGAGGGACACCAGGCTTCTCTGTCCATCAATTCTTGGAGCTTGCTCAAACTCATGTCCACTGAGTTGATGATACCATCCAACCATCTCATCCTCTGTCGTCCCCTTCTCCTCCTGCCTTCAATCTTTCTCAGCAACAGGGTCTTTTCCAATGAGTCAGTTCCTCACATCAGGTGGCCAAAGTGTTGGGGCTTCAGTTTCAGCATCAGTGCTTCCAATGAATATGCAGTACTGATTTCCTTTAGGATGGACGGGGTTGATCTCCTTTCTGTCCAAGGGACTCTCAAGAGTCTTCTCCAACATCACAGTTCAAAAGCATCAATTCTTTGATGCTCAGCTTTCTTTATGGTTCAACTCTCACATCCATACATGACCACTGGAAAAACTATAGCTTTGACTAGACAGACCTTTGTTGGCAAAATGATGTTTCTGCTTTTAAATATGCTATCTAGGTTGATCATAACTTCTCTTCCAAGGAGTAAGCATCTTTTAATTTCATGGCTGCAGTCACCATCTGCAGTGATTTTGGAGCCCAAGAAAGTAAAGTCTCTCCTGTTTCCACTGTTTCCCCATCTATTTGCCATGAAGTGATAGGACTGGATGGCATGATCTTAGTTTTTTTAATGTTGAGTTTTAAGCCAGCTTTTTAACTCTCCTCTTTCACTTTCATCAAGAGGCTCTTTAGTTCTTCTTCGCTTTCTGCCATAAGGGTGGTGTCATTCGCATATCTGAGATCATTGATATTTCTCCCAGAAATTTTTATTCCAGCTTGTGCTTCATCCATGCTGGCATTTGACATGATGTACTCTGTGTATAAGTTAAATAAGCAGGGCGACATTATACAGCCTTGACGCACTCCTTTTCCAATTTTGAACCAATCCATTGTTTCATGTCTGTTCTAACTACTGCTTCTTGACCTGCATACAAATTTCTCAGGAGGCAGGTTAAGGTGGTGTGGTATTCCCATTTCCTTAAGAATTTTCTACAGTCTGTTGTGATTCACACAGTCAAAAGCTTTGGCATAGTCAATAAAGCAGAAGTAGATGCTTAGCCAGGTGACCTTGGACAAATTGCTTTCTCCCTGTCTTCGTTTTCACATCTATGGAATAGAGGTAATAATTATATCTACCACATGGTGTTGCTCTAAAATTTAAATGAGATAATACCCTTTGTTCCATGCTGGGCACAGTACTTAATACATGCTAGCTATTTTATGACTAGAATTGGTTTCTTCACTCATATTTACTAAGAAACTTCAAGTGCCAAATACTCTGCTGAAATTCGGGAGAAAGAAGAATTTCTCTAGAAGAGAAAATTTCTATGAATTCAAGCAGAGGATTTCCCCTTATTTTCTAGCAGACACATTCAAAAGTCATCATTTACCCCCACATATCAGCTTTTAATTTTCAGACCAGACAGGAAAACAGCTCATACATGAAACTGAGCAAACTGAGAATACCACCCAGCCTCAACAACTGACGTATAAACATGGAGTCCTTCAGGGAGAGGCACCGGCCTGAAATTCTGAGCGCTGGGTTCCCATTCGGATTCTGTTCCACCAGAACCACATACACCTCCATTTACTCCCCCTCCCTCCCAAGTTATCTTGAGGATGTAAAAAGATAACAAATCTCTGCAGCCTCAGAGCCACAAAGAGGGCTTTCCAAGAATGCCCCTGTCCTTTTCTTAGTTCTGCATGCTGCTCTGCCTCCCTGAGTCTCCTTCCTTCCCTTATAAACTTCAAATAATGGGATCTCGGTCAGGGTGCGTGCAAGGCTTAAGTGAATCAACAGCCATGGAGGGCCTTTCCAAAGGTGAAAGGGCTATGCTGGGGGAGGTGTTATTAGCATCGAGTTGGGAAACCTAGCCACATAGTAAATATTTCCATAGACGAAAAATCAACAGATGCCAAGGGAACCTAATTGAGGTGCTGTTTACAGCAAGCCTTCCAAAGAATAAGAGCCTCCTCTGGCCTGCATTTTCTTCTTTCTCTCTAATCATGAACATTTGATGGTGCTTATCAGTGGGCATCCAAATCCTCCGCTGACGTAATACCAGACACCAAGCACAAAGCATTGCCCCTTGCCCCTACGTGCCTCCTTACCTGAAATATTAGCTTTCTAAAACAATTTTACAGTAACTGCTGGACTATGACAAGAAGTGTTTTTGCAAATAAATACATTTCCTAATTAAAACTTGCCCTTTAAAGACGCACATTTTCTTGGCCCCATTATAGGTTTTCTTTTCCTTGTAACATATCATAGAATCAATAAGGGCAATGCAAACATCTTTAATATATACAGTTTCAACAGCTCTAATAACATATCTCGCTGCCTAAGACGCCTTCTCCCCCTCTCCAGCCCGGCTAATAATTTCCCCTGATTTGTTAAATGCTCTTATTTCATTCTCAAAGATAAAGCTTAAAAGGCAGTTAGTCTGCCAGGCGAGTGGGAAGGGTGGATTGCAAAGGAATAAAGTGGAAGGGTGTGGGGGGTGTCCTAGCCATTTTCTGTTTTCTTAATGACAGCTTATTTTTTGTTATGACAGTAATGACTATTCACTATGGAAAAGCTAGAAAGTTTCAAAAAAGCATGAAGAAGAAAATGTATTACTCCTAATCCTATCACCCAGAGGCAACCATTGTTAATATTTGGCATGATTTCGTTTCAGGTTTTTCTCCCCAGTGATTCTTACGTAGTTAACAGTTTTGAAGTCCGCTTCTTAAAAACTTTATATGTTAATACTGGCATGTTTCCATGGCATAAAGAACTCTGCAAAAAAGAAAAACTTTAGTGTGGCTTCATAATATTCCAACTAGGCTATCCTCCAATTTACTTATCCTGTTGACCTTTTAGGCTATTTAATTTTTTCCCTTTATTACAAATAATGTGCTGCTACCACTGTTTTTTTTTTTTTTGTTTTTCTGAGTACTAGATGGGGTTGGCCATTCAGAGAGTGTTAGGTTGAATTCTACAGCAGTGCTTCCCATGGCACAGGGCAGCCGTATAGGAAAACCTCAAGCTAGCTGCAGAGTTAGATTACAGCATGGTAAAAACTGATGTTACTTTCTCCTCTAAAACCTCCACTTCCTCCTGGATGCTCTGGACATCAAAGTGACTCAAGTCACCTTCTACCCAGGTTCCCAAGCTTGAGAATTAGGAGTCGCTTTGGATTTCACCTTGCCAACCCGTCCACCAAAATCTGTTCACTTTGTATCCTTTCTCTCTCTCCAGTATCTCCTCCCCTCTCCAGCCTCACTGCAATTGCCTTAAATGACCTAAAGGAGACTCTGGTCTTCTCAGGTCACTCCCTTTAACCAATTTCTCCACAGTGCTGTTAATATCACCCTTTTCAAGTACACTTAAGATCACCTACCTCCTTTAACTAAAAGCCGCTAATAACTCCTTGCTACCCATCCACCCAGCTCCTGAGCTTTCAGGATGTTTGAGATTCTCAGCTTCCTTGAGGCCCCTTCAAAAACCAATTCTAGCTACTGTGCTAGACTCTACCCCAGGCACTCCCTTCATATGCCAGTTCCATAGCCTGAATGAGTGCCTCTTGTTTTTGTTCATTTCCTTTCACTGTTCAGTTCAGTTCAGTCGCTCAGTCGTGTCCGACTCTGCGACCCCATGAATTGCAGCACACCAGGCCTCCCTGTCCAATCACCAACTCCCGGAGTTCACTCAGACTCACATCCATCGAGTCGGTGATGCCATCCAGCCATCTCATCCTCTGTCGTCCCCTTCTCCTCCTGTCCCCAATCCCTCCCAGCATCAGAGTCTCTTCCAATGAGTCAACTCTTCGCATGAGGTGGTCAAAGTACTTGAGTTTCAGCTTTAGCATCATTCCCTCCAAAGAAATCCCACTTTTACTGTTACCTTTACCTAAAAAACAACACCCTCAAATGTGTTCCTTTCTATGGCTGAGTAATATTCCATTGTGTATGTGTATATACAGAATCTAGAGAAATGGTACTGAAGAATTTACTTACAGGACAGCAATGGAGAAGCAGACATATGGAAGAGACCTATGGACATGGGGAGAGGGGAGGAGAGGGTGAGATGTATGGAAAGAGTAACATGGAAATTCATATTACCGTATGTAAAATAGACAACAGGAATTTGCTGTATGGCTCAGGAAACTCAAACAGGGGCTCTATATCAATCTAGACGGGTGGGAGATGGGAGGGAGGTTTAAAGGGAGGGGATATATGGATACCTATGGCTGATTCATGTTGAAGTTTGACAGAAAACAACAAAATTTTATAAAGCAATTATCCTTCATATACAAAATAAATTTAAAAAAAACACTCTATGTGATCTATCAAACTGCTTGCCTTCAAAACTCAGCTTGAATGCCACCTCCTACAGGAAGCCTTCCTTTTCCATGCAAAGATTCAGTCGGCCAGAGGTTCTGTGCTCACACTCTGCCCATTTCATAGAAAAACCACACTGTGCTTCTCCTTGAAGGGTGGGGATTGGGCTTTGTTCATCTTCTTTAACCACTAAATATTTCAGTTATGTGTTTCCTTAAAACAAGGATAGTCTCCTACATAACCATAGAAATTATCAAAATTGGGAAATTAACATTGATACAAACTATTATCTAATCTACTGACTTTATTTTAATTTTACCAGCTGTCCCAATCTAGGACCACATGTTTCATTTATTGTCACAACTAAACTGGTCCTTGAATCTGGAACTGCTCTGGAGACTGTCTTTTAAGACTTGGGTATTTTTGAAGAGTACATGACAGTGATTTCACTGAACGGTCCTCGGTTTATGTTTGTCTGCTGTATCTTCACGATTCGACTCCGATTACTCATTTTTGGCAGAAACTCCACAGAAATGACGTGTTGTCCCTTTCAGTGCATCACATCTTGGGGCATATGATGCCTATTTGCCATATTCCTGATGATGACGATGTAGTAATTGCTTGCTTAAGGGGGAGCTGGCCAGGTTTTTCAATTGTAATGTTTTCCCCTTGCAAATTAATCAAAGATACTTTGAGACTATGTAAAATATCTTGTGTCTTATCTACTGCACTGCACACCCACAAAAGCAAGGCCTGCTTACCTCATCACTGGGTGCACAGAGCCAGAGTGCCAGCCACAGAGTAGGTGGTCAACATACATTTGTCAAAGAACTGAGTCTGACTGCCAATCACAGCTTATCCTCGGCATTTGATATCTGCGGTGAGGACACAAAGTTGATAAATGTAATTCAAAGGCAGAGACTCGACATGTCAGTTAGACTCACAGGCTTTGTCACTGGTCAGTGTTCAGTGATCATGAACGTTTGAAAAATAGATTGGACACAATGTATGGAAATCTCTCACCTACTCCTGCCTTCGCCCCTCCTGTCAGGAGACATTGAAGGGCTTGCCAGCTCCCCAAGTTTATATGGTGATGCCTTTGTAATCAATGGATGGTAACTGGCTGGTTCGTCTCCTGATCACACAATTGAGGTTTTAAAGTACACTCCACCTTCTTTCACAGTTATATGACGTTAGCATCCTCACGCTTCCTCCTCCATTATGCACTGGCGACCATGCCAATCTAAGGTAGCAGGAGGTCATGCAGGGAGCTTTAAAAAGGGGTGAGAGGGAAGGAAACCTGACCTTAGTTGAGCAGCTCCTGTACCTCCAGAGCTCCACCGCCGCCCCCCGCCCTTCCTTGTTCTCGCTTTTATTCTTCACCATATCTGGTGAGGTAGGGGGTAATTATCCTTTTTACAGGTGAGAAAACTGAGGCTAGATAAAGAGTAATGGCCTGCTCTAGTCATACAGCTAGCATGCAGCGGGGCCGAGGTGAGAATCTTTCTGGTTTCTTCCCTAAGCACCAGTAAGTTGCCACTGCACCAAGCTGCCTCTCCCATCACAGAAAAATGTCCTTCTCTCGGAAACATGCTGGCGATCACGATCCGGACACGCGAAGGACAGGAATCTCTTGGACCACAGTCACTGCAGTTATTTTTTAAATGATTGTTATCACGACTCAGTGGCTGTTACCATGGTTTTGGGGAAGTTGTCCGAGGAAGGAGGGCCTTTCCCTGGGCATCTTGCATGCCTGAGGAAGGAACTCAACTTCTCAGCTCTTAATTACCTCTGGCTGCGCTGCAGCAGCAAGGGCGAGAGAGATCGTCCCTGGAAAAGTGTTGGGGGCGTTGAAATAACGAACGAGGAGTCGGCTGGGGGCGGAGGGGGGTTCACGCGCCCCCAGAGAGACCCCGAGACAGGCGATGGGTGGAGGGAGAGGAGGCCAGACAACACTGCAGAGAGACGCGGCCGAAAGCCAAAGCGGGAGGAGAGAGAACAAAAGAGGCAAGGAGAGGAAGTCAGGAAAAGTCGGGGATAAGGGCGGAGAAAGTTTGAGAAAGGGGGCGAGAAAGCAAGCAAGGACGGTGTAAGACTAGAGGAGACCGAGAAAGATAGGGAACTGAGAACTCGGAGAATCCGAGAACGAGGAGGAAATAGCGAAAAGACGGAGATAGAAGCGGAGGGAAAGGAGGGAAGGGGAGAGGGGAGGACGGGGGAGAGAACAGAGGGACCGGGCTGACGGGGAGGCGGGCGAGGGGTCCCGGGAGGACGCGCGCGCATCACCTGCGTGGCGCCCCCCGCGCGCCGCGGTGAGGCCGGGCTCCCAGCGCCCGAGCGCCGCGGCTCGCCCAGCCTCGGGGAGGATTGGCTCCCGCCTCCCATTCATGTAGCCTGCGTGTGTGCGCGCGTGTGTGTGTGTGTGTGT
Organism: Ovis aries; assembly: GCF_016772045.2. Lineage (NCBI taxonomy): Eukaryota > Metazoa > Chordata > Mammalia > Artiodactyla > Bovidae > Ovis > Ovis aries. The sequence goes on from NC_056074.1 coordinate 14,184,621, forward strand.
GTGTGTGTGTGTGTGTCTCGCTCGCCCTCTCTGTGTGTAAGAGAGCGAGGGTGGGGGACGGAGGCAGGCAGGCGAGCAGGCGGGGAGGGGAAGACGAGGAGGGAAGCTATTAAACACACACACACTCACACACACACGCGCGCGCACGCACACCCCCGCCCCAACACCCCCCTCCGCTCCCCCCCCCCCCACCCCCACCCAAGCCTCGGGATTGCAGCTGTTTGATGTGGGCCAGCAGTGCTGGCAGGGACGCCGGCCGGGAGCGGCCGGGAGCGGCGGCCGGGCGTGCGCGCGCGGCTGGAGACTCGCTGGGGCTCCGCTCCCTGCGGGAGCTATTGTTGGTCTCGCCGGAGCTGAGCGCGGAGCTGGGACCTGCTCCTTCCTGGGCGCCCGCCTGCTCGGGCACGCGGAGCCGCGGAGCCCCGCCGCCTAGAGTGAGAGGAGCCACCGGTGCGGCGCCTCGCCTCTCTGCCGCCCTCCTCCTAGCTTCCCCGGCGGCGGCAGCCTGCAGCCACGGTAAGGCGGCGCGATCCGCTCTACGGAAAAGCGCCTTCGGGGACACCGCGGCGGAGCCTCCCCTGCTCTCTCTCCTCTCGGCGCTCGTTAGCCGGGGAAGGGTCGGGGCAGCTCGCGCGGATGCCCAGGGCTCCCGGAGACGCTCGCTCGCTTCCCCGGCCCGCACCGGGTGAGGCAGCGAGGACGGCTGGGGTTTCCGGGGAGGCGAGTGGGTCTGGAGCCCCGAGCCTCCACCGCGCAGCCCCCCGGAACCCCACTGCAGACTGGAGCCTGGGAACCAAGGCTAGGGGAGAGCCGCGAGACTGGGCGCATGCTGGGGTTCGTCGGCCTTGCCCGGGTCCCCTTTCCCCGCCCTGGCCCCAGCGTCCGCAGCCCCTTTGCGGACCCGACCGCCACAGGGCCCGGCGGGCGCTGGAGGAGCCCGCGAGGCGGCGCCGGGCTCCCGGGCTGCAGCCTGCCCTGTCGGGCTAGCGCCGGCTGCGGCGACCCCGCGCGCCCTGCGGTTGGAACGGAGAACCAGGAGACGCGACCCCAGCCCCGTGCCCTCTGCAGCCGACACGGCGCCCCTCTCTAGCCCGCCGCCCTGCCGCGGTGTCCATAGTCCCCTCGGAGCGAGTTGAGGCTGCAGCCCCTGGGTGGACACTCGGAGCGCTCCTGTGTGTGTGTGTGTGTGTGTGTGTGTGTGTGTGTGTGTGTGAGAGAGAGAGAGAGAGAGAGAGAGAGAGAGAGAGAGAGAGAGAGAGAGAGAGAGAGAGAGAGAGAGATGGCACCCAGCTTCGGGGAAATGTGCTCTGGGATGAAATGTGATCAGTGAGCTCCTTAGTCATTTTCCTCGCGGTTTAAAAATGCAGTCTATATTAGGAGCACTCAGGAAGGGGAAGGTGGTCTCGAGGAGTGTGTGTGTGTGTGTGTGTGTCTGTGTGTGTCTGTGTGTGTACAGGCAACCAGGAAATACAGTCAACTACTGGGGTGATGGTAGGTTCAACTGGTGAGTCCTCCTTGGCGGGGCAGTAGGGTGGGCTTTGCGGGCCGCTGCCCGCCCTTCTCTGCCCTGCCTCCGCCTAGGCGAGGTTGGAAAGTACTGGAAATTCAACTGCGTGGTCTGTAACTTTGGAAACTGGCTCCCCTTTCAGGGAGAGACTTTAAGGAGATTTGTATACATTCTGGTCCATGTGGACGAGGGTATTATTACTCGTTTGGGTTACGGAGTCTTCTTTAGAACCGCAGCAGTCCCCTGCTCGGTCCCTTACCGGCTCCAACCACCAGCCGCGGCGAGGTCTGTAGAGACGCAGCTCTCTGTAAGCCACCCATGCGGCGAAAGCGGCGCCGGGGGCAGCCGGGGTTTTGCCGAGTCCTGCTCGCACTCTTGGTATTTGACTAGCCCAGGAGAGCGCCCTACCGCTTGCGGAAGGCGGTGGCGAGGGACGCTCGGTGTTTGAGCGCGGGGCTGAGACGGTGTTCATGTGCTGAGCCGTGCGGCCGCGCTCGCCGGGAGATCAGCCGAACGGCATCGCGGGCAATTACATAAACTGCCTCAGTGATTACCCGGAACCTTGATAGGAGCCCCAGGTTGGCGAAGGACAAGCTTGAAAGTTTGCTAGCTTGAGGAATGTAAGTACCGGGCGCCCCTACTCTGGAACCAGAGAGGAGAGCGACGCCCCGCATCACGGCGCCCACCCTCGCGATGGGCGTTGGATGCCGATGCCACTGTCCCCCTCGCCCTCAAAGAACCGCAGATCGAGGCAGCGGCCGGGAAAGGATCTGGGATTGATGAGAGAGAAAAAGCCGGTCGGAACTCAGGGTCTTTTGAGTTCGCAGGGGACCAAGGCTCCACCTTGGGGGGTGAGGGAGGCCTTCCAGGGAATGCTGTATTAGGAAACCGGCGTTGTGTCTTAGGAGACCCCAAAGGCCCTCTTCTTTGCTTCTCCGAGCGCCTCCTCCCCATCTTCCACACGCAGTGCCCTTCATGTGTTTAGAATCCTGCGCGCGATGCCTGGTGCCCCCTCGGAGAGGCCAAGGATCCCGGCAATGCAGGCCCACTCCGGCGCGGGCTTGGAGAGAGAGAGAGAGAGTCCGCCAGCACGAGTACCTATTCCTGGCTTCCCGGGCCAGGCCGGCGCGGGTCCCGTGGGAGCCGAGCGCGGCTTCCCCTCGCCTGGCTTCTCTGCCTCACGGACGGCAGTTTGCCTCTGTTGCGTTTCTTCTCCGCATCTCGCGGCTTCCCTTTGCCGCCTGCAGCACGTTGATGGGCTTTGATAGAGAAACCACAGTAGTAGAGTGGTGTGTGGTTTTATTATTATTATTTTTTTAATCTTTTTTCGCCTGTAGAGGGATTAGGCAGCCGGACCTGGCAGTGCCTTGCAGACCGCTGAAGTCTGGGGCACAGCAGCTCTGAGCTACCTCCTCGCTCAGCCGTGGGGGTGGCGGCGTGCACGGATGGGAAATGTTTTGTTTTCCCCACATTCCAGCGTCCAGAAACCCCGCATTGCCACCCCGCGGCCCCCACCCCGCCGAAATCCCTGGTCTTGTCTGAGTGTGTTCCGTGCTGTAAAATAAATCCTCCCTCTCGCAGACCTGTGGGGCTGTTCGGATTTCCTGCCGCTGCCATGATCCTTAACAATGCGATTGCAAAGCTCGTGCTCGGCTGGGAAAAATCCTCAGGTGCCGGCCGGCCTCGCCTTGACCTTGCTGAAGGCGCCTTCAACCCGGCTGCCGGCGGGAATCGGGCCGGGCCCGCGGGGGTCTGGGGAGGGGCAGGGGTGTGCCCCGGAGGTGCTAGCTTCACCCCCAGGGCAGGGTCGCCGCTGGGCCGCCGCGGGGAGGGGACGGGGCTCCGCAGCAACCTGTTTCCCTGCGCTCAGGGGCCACGCATTCCTGCCCCTCGCCTTGGCGCTGGCCCCGCGCTACCCTCCTCCCCGCCCACCTCTGACCACCTCCAGGGGTCCAGGGTGGGAGACCCCGATCGCGCTCCACACCCCCCACCCCCACCCTCGACGTCTGCCCTTGGTCCCCGGCGTGGGGCTCCTGGGCCGACAGAGCCGCAGTCCGCCGGAGCCGGGCCGCTGGGTGGGCGGGGCCGGGCTGGGAAACCCGATCCGAGATCTCAGCGTTCCCGGCCAAGTTGCCGCCCCCGGCGCGGCGAGGAGTCCGCGTCGCGCGTCTCTCCCCTCTCCCCTGCCTGCCCTCCATCTTCACCACCCCCGGCGCGCTCCGGGCGCCCTGCCGCTCAGCTTCGCCGGGAGCTCTCTTCGCCAAAGTTACAAGCAATGTTTTCACAGGTGGTGGCGGTGGAAGCAAGTTTTATGTGTGTGTGTGTGTGTGCGTGTCTGTGTGTGTGTATTTGCGCGCACGCGCTTGGGAGGGGAAGAAGTGCGCCTGGAGGGGAGGTACGCGGGAGGCTAGTCATCTCGCAAAAACCAGATTCCTCTCTTTGTGGGCGTTATAAGGGGACGTTGCGGCAGCATCCGTTTCCCCTGGTGACGGAGAGAATGGGAAGTCCTTGCACCTGGTGGACCTGAACCCGTTGGAGCAGATTTCCCGAGGTGATCGTGTGTCTCCCCTCCACCGCGGTGCTTTGAGAATGCTTGAAGGCTTAGCCGTCCCCACGTCCCTCAGGACTTAGGACATAGACGTTCACATAGTTTTAGAGGACTAATTCAGGGGAGGTTTGATTCCTACCACCTGCCTTTCAGTGCGTGGGGGCAGGGTTCAGGTTGGTGCGCGGACTCGCCAAGTCTGTGGTGGGGAAGTTGTCAGGGATGGAAAGGTTTTCCAGAGAGATCTCTTGGATTCATTAGCCTCCTAGTATCAAGCCCTCTCTTGAGGAGGGTGGTGGGCGGAATGTGGGCAGTAGGCCAGTGAAGCATCCTACTGGACCGTGGGGAGAAAAGGGTCGGCCTTGTTCAATGAGGGGCGCCAGAGGGCAGAACTAGGGCTCACCCCTAAAATGAACCACCAGAAGACAGTTCTGCGAGCGAATGGAATGACCTGGAATACGAGGTAATGAGCTCTGTAGGAACAGGTGTTGCCTGGATCTCCAAAGGCTCTCCTCCCATAGATCTGACTAGGTGGTAGGATCTCTTCCATGGTTTTGTGGGGTTAAATCCAGAGGATGTGACTTTAACCCCTTAATTTCCTGGACGGGAGTCATGACTCTATGGCCTCAGGCAAGTTTCCTTTGAAGCTTCAGCCCTCTTGCCTGTAAATTGGGAGGATACTATCTAGTTTCCAGCGTTGTAAGGATTAAGGTCCATAGAGCCTCTGACATACTGCAAGCCATTCACAGATGGTCATTCCCTCCCACCTCCTTCATCCCTTTACGACGTGTTGCTTTGAGGGTGGGGGATGGGCAGGGAAATCAACAACCCCAGAAAAACCAGCAATATTGCATCCACAGCCTATTTAAAACCAGCTCAAATGCTTGACACAAAAATATCTTCTCTTTTCTTAGAAAAGTCATTTCCAGTTTTGTTAGAATTTCTCCCTCATTGAGTCCCTTTTTTCCTCGCAAAATTATATCCTCATGCAGATTGGCTTGTTACATAACCTGATATTTCCAGATCAAAAGTTAGGAATAATGGGGGAAAAGGGTGATTAAGAATTTAAGGTACTGTTGGATGAGACAAGCAAGGGACTCAGTTTGAGACCCTTGCTCACACTCTTTAAGTGTATTAGAGGTTGAAGGAAAATGAGGCCTACTAAGCACATAGTACAGATCCTCACTGGGTACTCAGCTGCCTGTCTGGTTCTAACAGGTGGCTACTCTGCCTGGGCCCCAGCCTCCCCTGATGTTCCTGGCCCCGTACACTCTCCCACATCCATAAATGCAGGTTTGATTCCAAGAGCCTAGCAGGGTAAATCCATGTCAATTTCAGATCTAAAGAGCTAATTTTACCTGTCTTCTAACATGGTCTATGAGCCTGGCTTATTGTAACTGAAAGCTAAATCACTCCATCTTGGCTTTGCGTTGAAAGACTGCTATGGGGGCCACTTAGAAAGTCACACATGCCCCAGTTCCCAGGGAACCAAGCATGCATGGATCCCTGAATTTATAGTTTTCCATAAGGAAGGCTGCTAATGAAACTGTAAATGTAGAGGCTTGGTCCTCTGTGGGTTATATATTTATTACTTTGTCTCAATTTTTTTCTAACTTTTATTGTCTTTATTCTAATTACCAAAGTAATATATGTTCACTGTAGCAAAGTAAGACAATGCAGAGAAAAGCAAAAAGAAAATGTTTCACCACGATCGGGGTTGTACCTTGTGACTTCTCTTTATGACTAGAAAAAATGAGATCATAGTTACAGTATTTTCAGTGCTTATTTTCCTTTCTTGATAAATCTTTCCATGTTATGACTTTTTCCCCATGGCAACATTTTTAATGGGTACATAGAACCCCAACATTTTAATATGGCATAATTTAGTAGAACAGTACACAAATTTTGACTTTTGGTTTATTTGTAGTTTTTTCGGAGAAGGCAGTGGCAACCCACTCTAGTACTCTTGCCTGGAAAACCCCATGGATGGAGAAGCCTGGTAGGCTGCAGTCCATGGGGTCACTGAGGGTAGGACACAACTGAGCGACTTCCCTTTCACTTTTCATTTTCATGCATTGGAGAAGGAAATGGCAACCCACTCCAGTGTTCTTGCCTGGAGAATCCCAGGGACGAGGGAGTCTGGTAGGCTGCAGTCTATGGGGTCTCACAGAGTCGGACACGACTGAAGTGACTTAGCTTAGCTAGTTTATTTTTATTTTAGTTTTTTATTATTATCACCAAGCTGCAGTAATTATTCTTGTACACACTGGGCAATTTTAGCGTTTCATTGAGATAAATCCCCAAAAAGCAGGATTGCAGAATCAGAGGCATATGCCATGGTGAGACTTCTGTCACACATGAAAAGGAGTGGAGTCCCTTGTGATTTCTACTTCATCTTTTTTAAACCAGAATATGGCTGCTTACTTTGCGATCCTCTGCAGGCATGAGGGACTAGGTAGGAGAGAGGGGTAGGGGTGATAATCAAACCTCAAGCAGAGGATTTGCATAACTTTGAGCCTTTCTGCTAAACTGATAGGCAAATCATTTTTTCCAAGAACATTTTCCTTCTCTGGCTGTCTTGGAATCATCACTCTCTGTAACCCTTCAGCCATCAGTGGAGACAAAATATGTAGATATGTGTCTGTATTGTAGGTGAGGCTGGCTCCCTGGTGAATGACAGACGTTCCTCAGAGAACTGAGTGTGTCTTTGCATTTGGAGTCCCCTCTCCCTGCACCCCATTTTTGCTTCAGAGGCCTTAGAAAAGTTTGCAAAGGAAACCACCCCAAGGTAATAAGCTTATCCTCCCTTTCTCAACCCCACTGTCCACTGCATGTCATTTATTGGGACCAGCAGCCTAAAAGTCTCACTTTGTGATCCCTGGGCACAATGAAAAAACAAACAACAACAACCAAAAACCACCTACTTGCTGTTCCTACGTAGTTGGTCCCTACCCTTGTCCCATCCTTGCTTGGGCCAGTTCAGTCCCCAGATGTGTTTGTCAGCCTTCCTTTCACGCATCAGATTTCTGTGACCCAGAAAAGATTTGTTGCCTGTGGTTAGACGACTTGTCCTCTGACAAAGTATTGTGTGGAGCCAGTGGGGGAAGTCCAGTCCTCCCGTTTCCAAGGTGTCCCCAGGCTCGGCAGGAGACATCAGGAGTTCCTTTAGATCGAATGGAGCGGTCTGATGCCGTAGCCACCATAAAGGAAACCTGCTTTGCTGGTCGCAGACTCTGACTTCTGACAAGTGTTTAAATGCTTCCTTGATACTGGCACACTCCACTTTCACTTGGGGGAGGTGACGGAGTATTTTTGTCCTTTGCCACATCCCGAACTTCAAATTGGGGTTTTTCTTTCATTTGTGAAACAGAAAGGAAACAGGGCATCGATGTAGCAGGATCTCAAGAGCAAGCATGCCCTGCCCCCTCCTCCCTGTCCCCTGAGCCCTGCATTTGCTTTGCCAGTGGATGGGAAATGTGGCCTGGACCTACAGTGAGGAAAGGGTGTAGGAGGCAACTGATTAATCACTAGGATCATCAAGAACCTTAGGTTTTAAGAATGTTTGTCTCACAAAAGACCCCATTTTCTCGCTGTGGAATGATTGTTGATTTCTAAAACTCTGATCGTTGAACTCTTTTGAAAGTCAAACCAGAGAGCTGGAGTTTGGTGAAACACTTGCCAATTTCTGAAATTAATTTCCCTCTCTAGAAAACTAGGTTGGGAGACGAGAGTAGATTTGATGTTTTATAAATTTGTGCTGCTCAAACTTTAACCCATGTTACTGGAAAATCTTGTTAAAACTCAGGTTGTAATTCAGTAGGTCTAGAGCAGGTCTAAAGATCCATAGGACCCAAGAATCTACATTTCTGACCAACTCCCAGTGGGTACTTTGCTGCTGGTCCATGGCCCAACTTAGAGAAGCAAGATCTCAAGCTACTTCCTACTCCGACCTTATTACAGAAAGTGATAATAGTGACTGCTAGACGTCAGGAGGAGCTGTCTTGTAGTCTGGTGTTGTAAAGGACGTGTCTGTTCTTGCCTTTTGAGTTTTGAGAATTGGCATCTTCATTTTCTCAGACAGGCTGGGGAGGGACTTTGTCAACCCTCTCATCCTGTGGTTGTTCAGGAAGTGGAAGAATGGGGTAGGAACAAAACCAACTGAGTGCCTCTGAATGTCAGGTAGCTGCTGTTATCACCATGTTCTGTATGGGGAGACAAGCTCAATAAGGCGAGCCATCTGTCCAGGACAGACACCAAGGCCCAGCATTTGATTGCACACCTCTCTGACCCCCAGACCTTATTTTTCTTAGAATGGCAACTTTTTAGCTTTCTAGAATGCCAGGTAATTAAAACTGAGTGCTTATTAGCAAAGTGTTTCCCTTTAAAGGTGCTTTTACTAGGCCTACTTTAAGAGTGGATCCAGACATTTCAAAATTTGCATCATTGTCAGGCAAGCAATTAAAGTGCTTAAGGGCTTAAAAGCAATTTGTTCAAGTTGGTTAAATATCCGCCCTCCCCAATCTTGTTTGTTTTATTAATTTACTCATCAAACTGTGACATCAAAACCATTGCAAACGTAAATTTCAGTATCTTCCGATTGGTGGAACCTTTCAAACAAAAGAACCTGGCGGTGATGAGATCCACGGTGGAAGGATCTGGTGCAGGGCGAGTCAGAGAAATCAGCCTTTTACTAAATAAACCCAGCCTTGCTTTGGCCTCTGGATGAGTATTGGTCCTTGGAACGTTTTATTAACGTGCAATTATTCTGAGAACCAGTCAGCAACGCAGCTCTTTGCAAAAACATTCATTAGCTGATCTTTACATCACCCCCAGATGGCAGATAAATAGCACTAATCTGAGAGAACAAATGGACACCCAGCGATGCGGGTAGAAGAGGCAGAGTCTTGCCTTGCAGGAAGGATGGCAGAGGTAGGTGGCACTGGGGACTCTATGAGTGTGTCACTCAGAAAATACTGGCTGGTGCGCTAGGTACTCCAGAGCTGCGCTGTGCAATGTGGCCACTAGTCACAATTTGAGTTCAATTTAATTAAAGTTAAATCAAACTAATAATTCATCTCCTCCATTGCTCTAGCTGCATTTCAGGTGCTCAGGAGAGGAGAGTGGCTACCATATCAGACTGTGCAGATACGGATCATTTCTATCATCACACAAAGTTCTCTCGGACAGTGTTGGTCTGGAAGCTTGGTGTCTGACAAACGCAGAGGTCCTCACGCCCTGAAGCTCTCATGCAAAATTTCCTAAAAGGACGCCTGACGTTCGGTATTTCTATCATTTTATAACCAGAGCTGTGGCGGAGTACTTCCGGGTGGTGGGTAGGGACCTAGTTCAAGTCCCTGTTCATCCACATACCCGTTCAATGACTAGAGGTAGGTTATTGAACGAGTCTTTACACACTCTGTGCCTCTTTGCAGATCCATGCTACTATTTTTCACTTGCTAGCCAAGATTATTTGTCAGACAACATTGGATTCTGGAGGGGATGCTGGGAGAAAGGTACTCTCCTTTGCTGCTGGTGGAAATGCAAGTTAACCTACCCTTTTAGGAAAGCAATTTGGCAATAACTGTCAGTAGTCCTAGAAACACTTATTCCCTTTATTCCAGTATTCCGATTCTAGGAATCTAGCCAAAGGAAATAATCAGAGATGGGCAGAAAAGATGTAAGAATAAAAATGTTCATTGCAGTGTTATTTATAATGGTGAAAAAAGAAGAATTGGATGGGACAAGTTAAATATGGCAGAGCCGAGCAGTGGGATATTATGCAAAGATTAAGTGTTGTTTCTGACATGTTTTTTTGTGACATGGGAGAATGCCACAAAGAAATTTATGTTTAGAAAAATACCACGTGCTCTAGTATTAGAACCCAAATATATTTGTCAAAGCAGGCATTTGTTGAAACAGAGCCGAGAAGAAATAGACAAGCTAGTAAAGGTTGTAACCTGTGAATTAATAGAATTTTTTGATCATTTTGAGAGAATCATTTTCGCTTTTTCCTCTAAACTTGGTACTTTATTTTTCTTTTCTTTACTGCGTCGCGGTGCCTGGGCTTCTCACTCAGAGCACAGGCTTCAGGTATGTGGGCTCAGTAGTTGCGCTGCAAGGGTTTAGCTGCTCCTCAGCATGTGGGATCTTCCCGAACCAAAGGTCGAACTCCTGTCCCCTACATTGGCAGCTGGACTCTTAACTACTGGAAAGTGAAAGGGAAGTCGCTCAGTCGTGTCTGACTCTTTGCGACCCCATGGACTGCGGCCCACCAGGCTCCTCCGTCCATGGGATTTTCCAGGCAAGAGTACTGGAGTGGGGTGCCAGTGCCTTCTCCAGGGGATCTTCCTGACCTAGGGATTGAACCCGGGCCTCCTACATGTAGGCAGACACTTTACCGTCTGAGCCACCAGGGAACTACTAGAGCACCGGTGAAGTTTGGATTTCTTTTAAAAATTTTTTTAACTAAACCAGCCTGCAGTGTTTGGCCACCACGTGTCCTGCTGTCCTGTGCCCAGTGCTGCTGTGCAGTCAGGGACTCTCAGCTCTCCCTATCTGCCCTTTCTAGCAGTTTGGCATTTCTGGCTTATCCTATCTAGCGTTCGTCTACCGTCAACGCCAGGAAGTGCTTCCTAGCATCCAACCTGAACTGCTTCTCATGGCCCCTGAAGTCAGTCTCTCTGTGTGCGCGCGCTGAGGTGATTCCGACTAACCAGCGTGGAATATTGGGAAGAGCATCAGCTTTGGAGCCGGAAAGAACTGGGTCAGACCCTGCCACTCACTACCTCGCCGTGTGACCTTGGGCAACCTTCTGAGCCTCAAAGCTCTCATCTGTAAAATTGGGAACACAGGTGAGCTCATCTCATATCGAGTGGCTGTGAGGATTAAGTGTTCATTCAGGAGAACGCCTGGCACAGGTAAGTAAGGAGGCAGATGACCTCAGGGCTGGGCGCACGGTGCCGTGGAGGAGGTCGGCTCCTTTGTCTGCCAGGATCCTCCCTGGAGGTTGGCAGGGTCCCCACTTTCCTGACGGAGATGGGCGTCTGGTGGTTGCAGGACTCATCCCCAACACACAGCTTTGGGTTTGCAGAGCTGGGGCTTGATGGATTGTGGCCAATGCTGAGTTGTGGGCCTTCTCAGGTACAGGCTGGTGAGCTCTGTTGCTGCCTGGCCTGTTTTCTTTTGTTTTATCAGTTTCCCTGGGATGCACTTCATCCTAATCCTGTGTAAACCCCTCAATATTTCCCATCCACGTGCTCCATCCCTCTCAAGGAATAAATAAAGCAGACTGTTCCATAATTGCAGGATGAATGATTATAACAACAACAAAAAAAGATGCTTAATTCAAAAGTAGCCCTGATACAGTAACAGAGGTGGGGGTGCTCAGCCTGGAACCCCTTCCCAGGAGGTCTCCAGAACCCTGTGGCTCAGCTCACTTTTTTTTGCCATCTTGTGAAACCGCCACCCACACTTCCTGTCTTGGTAGCTTGCAAGAGACCCTGAATTTGTGGACGGCCCCACTGCCAGTTGTGACACTTCATTTCTGTGGGACTTTGACAAGTTATTTAATGTCTACACTCCTTAGTTTCCTTATCCACAAGTTGGGGATAGTGATGATTCTTTGGTAGCATTGTTGAGAGGATTGTCAGGAAAGAATGTGGCACTTTTGTGAGTCCTTATCATTGTTGAGTGAGCATCTTTTTTTTTGAGGGCCACCTGAATCACGAGTTTTTTTTCCTCCACTATGGATAGTTCTCCCATGTACTTCAGTTAAGTGTTTTTCAAAGCCATGTAGGACAGTAGTCAATTCTAGTGGATTTGGGGTTGAATTCTCTGTTTGTCACCTAGTAGCTGTCGGACACGACTGAAGCGACTTAGCAGCAGCAGCAGCAGCAGCAGCAGCAGCTGTATGAAGTCAAGTAACTTCTCTGAGCTTTCAACATCTTTTCATTTCTAAAATGGGAAATAGAAGTCTCTATCCCGAACAGTTGGTGTGGGGTTGGTAAAGCTGGTCAAGTGCCTGACAGGCTGCGTCTTTGGTGTGAACAGTGGCTCTTGCCGTTGCTGTTTTTCCTTCCTGTTATCCCCTTACCCACTTGGCTCTTGACGCTCTGATTCTTGCTTGCAGAGTCTTGACTGAACTGTAATCACAGTTCAGCAGTGGACCGACCTGTGTGTTGATGGGGGGTTGGGCAGGGTGCTGGGAGGGTTCAAGGCAGCTTGTTTCTGGTTGTTTGCAGGTCAAACTCTAAGAGGAACCCCGGCACCCCTGCCTTGTGAAAATGGAGGTGTCTGTAGAAATAAAAAAGCCAGGGGGCTCAAGATGTAGACCATGGCCCTTTTTTTCTGACTCCAGCTCTGGCCCTTTGCCAGTCCACCCAGCCAGGTCAGAGTCATGTTCCACCTGCTTCTCCTAGCTGCTGTCAGATTTTGAGCTGGATTTTGAGTTCCAGCTCAGCACCCTGCACAGTGGGTCCCAGGCTTGACTGTATCTCAGAATGAGCTGGGAGCTGTTGTCAATGCCCAGCTCCGCCCCAGAGTGCTCTGAATGGCTCTAGCTGGGACCCAGGCCACAGAGCTCTGCAGAGCTCCCAAGCTGATGCAAAAGTGTAACCCAGACTGAGAAATGGTGCAGAGTTATAGAGCCTCATAACATATTTGTTCTCTCTCTTCTTCAAAGAAGTGTGGAGGAATTTATGTATGAGGTGGGTGACCTAATTTATTTGAGCTATGGGACTACAGATATAGCAATCAAGGCTTCTTTCCCACCCCTTCCCTGGGCCTTCTGGGTGAACTGGGGCATCTGGGTCAGAAAAATAGCCCTCCTCTCAGCCTGCCTTCTCGTTCCAACACAGTTGTGTTCTGAGTGCTGGGAAGGGCCTAACCCTCGCTGGGGGATGTGGTGATATTGCTTTGACCTGGTTTTGCTGCTTTTATGTTCATTTCTGGGCAGAGCCCTATTAACTATTCATGCAATGCCCTCCACCCGGCCAGCAGGGCCTCGGGACTCCCTGAGTAGAGGAGGGAATGTCTGAGCCGTTTCTGCTTCCTCCAGAAGGCTGAGATGGGAGTAGCTCGCCAGGACTGGTGCCGGAGAATTGACACGCCCTAAGGGGCTGGAGACCTCGCACATCTGGAAGGTTTGGGTGATTTTTACATCTTTCAAATAATGACTGTTTTCTTGAGAAACCCTCTTAATTGAAACCCACCCCAAGCTGGGAAAACATGTTGTGTTCTGGAGAGGGCCTTTGAAACTTAACATGCCCAGGCACCGCCTGGGGACTTGTCCACGCATGGGCTCTGGCTGAGTTGGCGGGAGCGTGGGCCTGAGACTCTGTACTTCTAATAAGCTCCCAGGAGCTGCTGATGCTTTTGGTTCAGGGTCCACAGGTTCTAAAACCTTGGTCTTCCTTCCTGCTCCTACTCGCGCTCCACCCCATCTCCCCAGGCTCAGGACTACCACACGGGGGGTGCCAGGGCCTGTGGAGTCTTGTCAGAATCACGCATGTCCTGTTGGCATTGTGGTGTCCTCGATGGTGGCAGCAGCAGGGGCACAGTAGGGGCAGCGGAGAGTGGTCATTTTCATGTAGTAGAAAGATTGCAGTTTGAAGTCTTCCCGTGTCCTCTTCAGGCTTTTATTTTCAGGTCCTCAAACGAATTAAACTGCACGGCACATTGTGGAACAGGTAGGGACTTTTATTGCTTTTGAAATATCACTTTGAAAATTTTGTAACGTTTACCATGTTTTTATTTAATGTGATTTCTTTCTGATGATACCAGTAGTACGCGTAAGCAACAGAAAAACATAAAAGCTTAACCCAGAGAACAAATGAAAATGACCTGTAATCCTGCCAGGTAGCGGTGGTTCCTCCCAGCATTTTGGTTTTCTGTCCAGTATTGAGTCTACATATAATACTACTCGCCCTCCCCCAGCAGTTGTGGCAGAGTGTTTTCATAATTTTGAAACCTTAATACATCATATTTCCCCATGCCATTAAATTTTCTCTCCAAAATGACTTTAAAATAGCCACACAGTAGTCCATCATAAGAATATATCATTATTTGTTTAACCAGTTTCCTTTTGTTGTTTTCAGTTTGGTTTTTTTTTTAACCACTGTCAATAATGCTGAGATCAACATTTTAATGTGCTTGTCTCTTTATTTCCTTCAGCCTAATTTCTTTACTTCCAACTGCTAGGTCAGAGGTTATGCAACTCTTTTTTTTAAGGCTTTTAATATGTAATGCTCAGTAGTCCTCGGGAGGGACTGAGCCCAGTTTAAGTTCCCTCTGGTTTTGCTAGGAGTTAGGTCAGGAAGTTGTCATCGTCCGCATTTTATGTGGGGAGCTGTCCCTCACCAGCAGTGGCAGGGTGTCACCCAGAACAGATGTGCCCTGCAGGCACCCCAGCTCCTGGCCAGTGTGCGTGGAGTGGTGTCCATGTAGGATGAGATGGTCATTGGACTGCTAGGGTGACCAGGACCACACTTTGCTTCCTGGATCTGTGAAGGTATTTGCATTTTTGAAGGAAGAGGGGAAGGGAGAAGAAAGTACTAACACGGTGTCTCCCAAACTTTAGACTCATAATCAAAATATATCCAGAGCCTGACCATCCCCACCACCATCTTCTGGTACTGTTAGCTTGCCTCCCTCATTTCCTGCTTTGATCCTTGCCCCCCAGCATTTCAGCACAGCAGCCAGAGTGATCCTGTTTAAGACGTGATCATGTTAAAATGTGAATCCAGACACATCACCCTTCTGTTCAGAACTCTGCAGCGGCTCCTCATTTGCCCTGGAGTAAGTCACAGTCCTTACAGGATGTGCAGATAGCTCCTCCGTGGTCAAGCCTCCCCTTGTCCCTGAGCCCACCTCTTGCTTTGTTGGAACATGTCAGGCCCACTCCTGCCTCGGGGCTGTGCCTTCCGCCTTGAGTCTTCTCCTGGGCATCTGCATGGCTGGGTGCTCACCTCCAAGTCTTTTGCTCCTCCATCACCTTCGCCTTCTCATCAGGATCCCCCCCTAACAGTCCTTTTGTGTTGGTGACCACCCCCCTTTCCCTGCCCCTAGTTTTTCAGACCTCCTACCCTGCCATGTATTTTCTTTCCATGGTGTTGAATACTATGTATTATGATTTTAACAGATCACTCTGGTTGCTGTGTTACGAATAACCTGAGGGGCTGGGGAGCAGTTCAAGGGGAGAGCATACTATATAGTTAGCTGCTGCTGCTAAGTCGCTTCAGTCATGTCCGACCCTGTGCGACCCCGTAGACGGCAGCCCACCAGGCTCCCCCGTCCCTGGGATTCTCCAGGCAAGAACACTGGAGTGGGTTGCCATTTCCTTCTCCAATACATGCAAGTGAAAAGTGAAAGTGAAGTCGCTCAGTTGTGTCCAACTCTTAGCGACCCCATGGGCTGCAGCCTACCAGGCTCCTCCGTCCATGGGATTTTCCAGGCAAGAGTACTGGAGTGGGGTGCCATCGCCTCCTCCAACTATATAGTTTACTCCTTCCTTAAGCATGTGGGCTACGGACATAAATAAAGACTGCCCAACTGTGAGCAAGCCGAGGCTAATTTTCAGAGCCTGTAACAAGGGAGTAGCCACCATCACTCGCCTTGGGTTTGACTCAAAGGCAGGTAGAGCAGTGGGAAAAGTTAACAGTGGAAAAAAGGGGACGCCCTGGAGTGCTGCTTTGGTTGAAGGCTGTTGGCTTGAGGAAGCTGGGGGTGGGCCATCCTTCGTGGTTGGTTTAGGAAATCTATTTGCCTCTCTCTCATTGGTCCTCTCCTAGGGAGCCCTGGTGGCTCACTCAGTAAAGAATCTGCCTGCAGTGCAGGAGACCTGGGTTCTATTCCTGTGGTTGGGAAGATCCCCTGGAGAAGGAAATAGCAATCCACTCCAGTATTCTTGCCTGGAAAATCCCGTGGACAGAGGAGCCTGGAGGGCTACAGTCCACGGGGTCGCAGAGAGTTGGACATGACTGAGCGACTGGCACTCTCACTCACTCTCATTGGTCCTCAGGTGGCAGCAGGGAGCAAAAATTAGGAAAAATCAGGTGACTGCCCAAGTCCTGACTGCGGGGCTGGCTGTTGCAGAGCTGGGGGATGAGAGTTCTGTTTTTATCTATTCCCGCTGTTTTGCGTCTGTTTGGCCTCTCATGACTATGGTGAGTCTCCACGAGGCAGCCATCTTCGCCTTTTGTCCTCTGAGGTACCTCCTGTGCCTAGAGAGTGTCTGCCAATGAGAGCCGCTCAATCCTTGCTCAACTGTGTGTTGCGTTTGGCCCGTATAACCTCATTGAGTCCTCGCAACAAGCTGAGGTCTTACTTTTCCCATTTTCCAGAGGAGTAAAGGGGACACAGAGAGGTTAGCCTTCTTAGCCAAGGTCACCCCCCATCGGTGAGTCAGGGAGCCAGGGTTCCTACCCAGATCTACCTGACTGTAAAGCAGATATCACTTCCAGGAGCTGTTCATGGTTCATCTGCAGAAAACGGAGGGCTGGGGAGCTCGTCCACTCTGCCTTGCGGCAGGAGCTAGTTACACACAGCTTCACAGGTCTCTGAATTTTCAGCTAAAGCTTTTCATAGAAGATGTGCAGCCTCTCCTGACAACTTCCTGCACTGATGACCCGTGCCTGGTAGCAAGAATTAATTAAGGTTCCTAGAAGGAAAATTTCCCTTTATTACCTAACCCTGAAGGTGGAAATAAGCTGGCAATTCATTCTACACCAGAGTTTGGGTGGTTGTCTCAGGCACCAAACAGATTTCTGAGGCCCCCACATTTGAGCCAGGGAGTGTGTGTGTGTGAGTGTGAGTGTGAGGGAAGGGAGTGGGGAGTGTCTGCCATTTACAGCACATGCTTGGAACTTTCCAAGTTGAAGCGTTGCCTTGTTAACTCTCACGGTTGTCATCTCTTGACCAGATGTTGCCACTTATCTCTGTTTCCCTTCCCCTCCATAGTCATGGAATCCAGGTCACTTGTTCAGAAGTGGACCCCAGAAGCAGAGGCCAGAGAGAGGTTGTAGTGTGAGGAAGGTCAGCAGGTGTCACAGCTCCCGGCAGAGGGGGAGCCAGGTCCAGCTAAGGGAGTTAGGCCATTTGATCCCTACTGTGTGCTGAGCCCCCTACTGTGAGCTGAACATCACAGCCCTGCCGGGCTGACTTAGGGTGCTCGGTCACCAACTCTTTGAGCAGTGGAGCCAGGATTTGAATCTGGATCTTTCTGGCTCTGCTCCTGTCTTCAGAAGAAGACATCATTTGATCAGTCAGGAAAAGCTGACCAAGTCTCTGGGGCTGGTCTCATAGAAGCTAACCAGCAGTCTTTCCCCAGGGGCTCCGAAGCCAAGGCTGGGTGGGGAGCTGCTTCAGCTCAGCGTGAGGGAGAGCATCCTACCAAGTATTGCACGGCCCTGGGAGGGAGTGAGCTCCCCGCAAGTGGGAAGACTGTAAGCAGGGGCTGTCTGGGTTTGCAGGGCGTGGGAAGGTGGACTCACTGTCCTCTTTAAAGGTTCAGTTACAAAATGTCTGGCTCCCTTTGGTGAGGCTGCTCATCTGGATCTTTGCACGATTATGGAGTATCCTGATTAATCAGTCCATTAAAGCTTGATGAGTGAGTCGTGACCTGAGTAGGTGTCATTCAGGACAGAAGGGTAAGGGAGTCCATTCAGACCTCAGAGTTCTTAGGATATAGGAAAGGTATTATCAGCCATCTCGAGTTGGAGAGTCAGGCCAGCCTTGTTTAAATCTAGCTAAGCCATCACTAGTCCATGTGGTCTCCACATTGGCACCAGTGACTAGATGACTCTGATAGAGAGGGCTGTCCCTCATTGAGGCCCACTGAGCTAGTTTGTATGACCTTTGGCAGATTCAATAACCTCTTAGTCTTAATTCCTTCCTCTTCAGTATGGAGTAACAAGTCCTGCTTTGGGGAGGAAATGGAAAAACAGTAATCAGGCATCCAGCACAGCCTGGCACCAAGGAGACACATCTGAGAAAGAACCCTCATACCCAGGTTGGCTGGACGAGGCAAACAAGATTCCAACAGAGACAAGTGTTCGGGATCAGGTGTGAAGGGTGAGGGGCTTCCCAGGGGCGTTAGCGCAGGAGATGCAGGTGCAGGAGACTTAAGAGATGTGGGTTTGATCCCTGGGTGGGGAAGAGCCCTGCAGGAGGGCATGGCAACCCACTCCAGTATTCTTGCCTGGAGGATCCCATGGACAGAAGAGCCTGACGGGCTACAGTCCATGGGGTCACACAGAGTAGAACATGACTGTGCGACCACGTATGCATGTGAAGAATGAGAACATGTGTTTTAAGAGGACAAGAAGTATTGTGATCAGATTCCTCCTCCTTCCTCTGTTGCTGATCACTCCCCTCTTCCCTCCTGCAAAATCAGCCAAAGAGACTTTGTGAAATCCTCCGCTCCTGGAAGCAGTAGCTTTGATTCTGGCCTCCCATTTAACCCTCCCTCCACCCCCGGCTCCATGCCTAACTGCCCCTGGGGCGGGCATAGATTCCCTCCCCACCCCGCCCCCCGCCATACCTGGAGCCGGCCAAGAACAGGCCCTTTTCCCTGACTTGTTAAGTATGAATTGGAAATTTGTTTCCATGTAGCTCCCTTGCCAAAAAAACCAATGCCCTGAGTAAGCATTCAGATCTGGCTTAGAGGCAACAGAAGCTGCAAATGCAGCTGAATATTTCATGAAGACCTTCTTATACCACATGCTCTGTTCTTTTGGAGGGGGCAGGGTGGGGGCAAGAGCCTGGAGTTTTGGGGGGAAGTCCCCTAACTTCCTGCATCTCAGTCTCCTCTCCTGTGAAATGTAGTCTTTCAACTAATTGGGGACTTGTGAGGGCGATTGGAGGTAATATAGATGAAGTGTCTGGCAGGGTGCCTAGCCCATTGTAGGTGTTTAGTAAACATTCATTCTCCTGTTGGATTCTTCCTGTTCTTTCCCCAGAATATGTGCTTTTGGGAATAGCATCGTCCTGAATGACTCAGGCCCGCATTACGAGATCCCTAGAGGGCTTAGGCTCAGGGCAGCCTACCAGCCAGCTCCTTTGAACCTGAGCTTTGAGATCAGGCCCGGCATCCTTGGAGAGCTCTCAGAAGGCAGGATGTCAAGAATTCTCGCTGCTCCAATAACTGTGCTTACTGTCAGTTCCAAACTAAGCCACCCTGTTGGAAGGCTGGTTTAAAATAAAGGTGACAAGCAAATGCCTTCCTGGTCTTTATTCAAAGATGAGTAATTAGAAGAGCAAAATAGAAGCCTGATAAGGTTTTCCGCCCCAGGCCCAGGCCCCAGCCTCAGGCCAGACCCCAGCCCCTCCTATTCCACCCGGGGAGTCAAGCTTGCTGTAATGAAAACAAGAGGAGTGTGGTGTTTTGTAACTATTTTTATACCTACATCAGACTTGATGTTAGTGCCTCTGAATTATTTAACATTTTTCTTTCCCAGCTGGCCTCTCCAGCAAGTTTCTCTCTCAGGGCGGAGGGAATTGTTATTCAGGAAACAATGGAGGCGGACAAACACCAACTCTTAGGGCTTCTGCTTTCCTAGGGTGGCATGACATTATTAGGTATCCTATTATGAAGCAGGGGGACTCATAAAATGTAGGTGGCAGGTATTCCTGTCTGCATTTTATAGATAGGCATTGGAGGCTCAGGAAGGTTAAGCCACTGACCTGAGAGCACACAGCAGGGAGTGAGGGCGTCAGATTTCAAATTCAGGGCTTTCTGACCTCTAGAGTTGGCTGCTGCTATTGAGATGGGCTCTTTTCTCAGCTGTCCTTTACCCTATGTGTGTGTGCGTGTGTGTGTGTGTGTGTGTGTGTGTGTTTAGACTAATATCACCTGTTAGCTTCCAGGGCATCTCATCAAGTCACCCCGAAACAGTGTGCAGGTGACTGGAGGTGGGAAGAAGGACCCCAAAGGCTCAGAAATGAGAGGCCAGGGGTGAGGGAACCCCATGGTACAACTGTATATTTATGGGGAAACTCGCTGCTTGTAACAGGAGGTCCCTTCAGTACACTTTGCAGGCCCCTGCGGTGTGTTAATTTGCTTCTGGCGGCATTACCTGTGGGGTAGGAACCCCTCCCTCCCTCACAGCATCCTCTTTAAAGTGGTGTCTGTACCTTGGGCCTCTTAGAAGGGGGTGATGACTGGCAGCTCTAAACCACCCCAGACAATGGGAGGGAGTGAACTACACTCTTATTACCTGCTTCTCATAATTAAAGTCCATCAGAGACTTTTTAAATGGGTATTTGGGAATAGACATCCAGGCTTGAAAGGAATGCTACTGTGAGGGGAGATCAGGTCTCCCTGCAAACTGCTGTCCCCCGATACC
Organism: Ovis aries; assembly: GCF_016772045.2. Taxonomy (NCBI): domain Eukaryota; kingdom Metazoa; phylum Chordata; class Mammalia; order Artiodactyla; family Bovidae; genus Ovis; species Ovis aries. The sequence continues at coordinate 14,205,013 of NC_056074.1, forward strand.
TGTTTTATTTCAGAGCCAGGGAGGATTATGCTCTTTCCGTATTCTGTTCCTTAAGTGCATATTTAATTATTGGTGACCTGGAGGTGACTCTCTTTTTTAAAACTCTTCACTCTACCTTGGTGAGAACCCTGGTGGAGTTACCATATGAACTCTGCGGGGAACAGGCCTCTGAAAATCAGCCAGGGACACTTATTCCAAAAGTGCCCATCGTTAGGATTTCAATAAAATGCGCCAGTTGTTAGTAATGTTAATAGCAGTTGTATTTTGATAGGAAGGCACTTTATGAGGATATCAAGTGATATCACAGTCCGTTAAATAAAGTACTATTTGACACAGGCAAATTCTTTGATATTAAATTCCAGAGAGCTGTATGAAGTTCTTGGTCTCTGTATATATATATATATATATATATATATATATATGCATGAAAGCGGCTGTACCATTTTTTTTCCCCCCCTGGATGACTCTATTTATGAAAACTTGCAGACTTGGAATGATGTTCTAAGAAGGCTTCTTATGTGAAATAATTTGATTTAAAGTTTTAGGAGTGTTTTTAAAATGACTAGTGTGTTTTCAGATGTCTCTGCATGTGATTTTGCAAAGGGGAGAGGAGGGAGAAAGAGTCCCACTTTAAAAATTGCTTGCATGTACCAGAAGCTTCTGTGCAGGGATTATCTCATCTGACATGCACACAGGTGCCCTGAAAGTAGATATTATCAGCCTGTCGCTGATGGCAAACTGATAATCTGGAAGGTTAAGTAACATCCCTAAAGCTGCCCTGCTGGTGGACTTACGGTTGAACTTGACTTTATCTGTCTCCCAAGTGGGCGCTATTACCTCTACCCCTTACTGGCTCCTGGAACTGGATTTCAAGCATTTTTTTTTTTCCATGAAGGAGAGGAACCCCACAGAAACACTAGTGTCCAGATACATCTGGGAAATGGCAAATGAGACAGGTTTAACATGTCCGTGCAGTGCAGGAATTCTCAGAGCCTTGACGAGACTCATGTGAATCTCCGTGAGAGGGAAAGAGCCTGTAAATGTTCTTGCACTCCCAACAGAAGAGTTTTCAAAAATGTTTGCAGAACCTCTCCTGAGAGCCAAAGTCTTTCAGAAACTCCTTGGAGAGTGCTGACCCCATGGATTCCAGAAGAGACAAGGTTCAGAGAAGTGATCAAGGCAGATTGCTCAGCAAGCTCTCTGGCCGCCCTTCTTCTCTGGGAGGCTGCAAGTCGGCCTCCTCTTTCCATCAGTCCCTCAAATAAATGGAGAGGGTTTTCTGTTTCAACCTCTTCCAACCTGTTTTATCAGAAACATCGAAGATTTGAATGCGGAGAGTGAGGATTTAGCATTTTTTTTTTTTTATGTTAAGTCATCAGGAGGGAGAAAACCTTTTGTGAGAAGGATTTGCATTGCTGAAGAGCTTAAAGACAAAGATAAGCTTTAAAAATATATGCAGAACAAAGAGAACAGAGTGGGTTAGAAGCAAAATATTTAAATCTGCCTTATTCCATTAAGGAGCTTAAAAAAATGTGGCTCCCCTCTCTCTCATTTTTTCTCATTCACACACACACACACACACACACACACACACACACAGTCACACAGGAATTCTCACACCCAAACCCCCCACACCTTGGATCTGAAAGGGAACTGAGGGATAGTCTGGCTCACCTGTGTAGCTGGAGAAACCAAAGACCCAGAAGGATGGCTCTGACCTCCACTCACAAAGCCAATCAGTGGCTGGGACTTCCAGCGAAGGGAAGGACACAGGGATGGTGTCTAATCTCTTCTGAACCCCTGCTATGATGCAGACACTAATCTCTACCTCCTTACAACTCACCCGGGAGGAGGGCATTAGCTTCACTTCTAGGGGAGGAAATAAGGCTGGGACAGGATCCACAACACACCATCTATGGACTGTACAGTCCATGGAATTCTCTAGGCCAGAATAGATCCCCAGGGGATCTTCCCAACCCAGAGGTCGAACCCAGGTCTCCCGCATTGCAAATGGATTCTTTACCAGCTGAGCCACGAGGGAAGCCCAACTGGTCCTACAGAGGGATTTAAGTCCATATCGCAGCATCAAGTCCAAATTTCGAGTTTCTTGACTGCCAAACTAATTTCACAACCTTACTGTCTACCTGCCCCTGACTCACAGGAAAGAACTGGGGGTTGGTTGCCCCTGTTGCCTTCTAGGGAGACAGGAGGGATCATGTCCATCCCTGGGCTGTGGTTGTCACTGTGGATGCTGGACACAGAGGGAGGGAGCCGGACAGGGCCCCGTGGGCGGGCGTGGGCTGCACAGCAGCCTTGTTCCCAACTGCTCAGGTGGTTTATAAGCAGCGGGGTGAGTCACGGAGCAGACAAAAGCCACTGACTCAGCCCAGGAAGGGAGGTGCCCTTGGGTCCTTGATTCAGCCTTGCCATGGCTCGCCAGGGCTGGTTTTGAATTCTGTAAAAAGCCAGGTAGGTTATTATCTTCTTGACTGCTTTAGATGTGAGTTTGTTGCTAAGACAGGGAGATGGCTCAGCTGCCTTCCCTCCATCCTATGCTTCAAACGTTTATAAGCCAAGCCTGTTATAGATATGGCCTGGAATATGCACAGTGCCAAGAAGGAGGGCTGCCTGCAGAGGTGATACCTGGTTGGGGGGACCCACATTCAAGTGATGCCACCACTGCTGGACACCGGGTTGCACTCCTCTTTGGGACTTTTGGGGTTTAGGGGCTCATTCACAAAGTCTGTCAAGTAGTGTTTGTCAAGCATGTCCAATTGGCCAAGCACTGTGGTTGGCCAAATCAGGGAAAAACTGCTAACCTTCAAGACACATGCATGAGAAGGAGTGACTGAAGAAGGATGTAAGTGTTCAGGGGGCACCCAAGAGGGTCACCCACTTCTGCATAGAGGCCTTCAGGGGTTTTGTCACAGAGGAGCTAGAGCTTGAAGGGCATCAAGAGTCAGCCAGGGTAAGTGGAGAGGATGTTTTGTGTGCAAGAACAACATACCAAATACAAACAGGATAGTGGGAGATCAAGGTATTTCAAATAGACTCAAGCAAAAGACGTCATACTGGGTGATGTGGTAAGAGGGAGAATAGATTGGAAGCGTTTCTAAAAGCCAGCAGGGACCTTCAAAGCCAACCTTCAGAGCCAGCTTATAAGCAATACAGTTGCCTATGACTCATCAGCCAGGAGTGGCATCTTGCGACCAGTAGCAGCAGTATTCCTGTTGTTGTTGATGTCTGCCGTACTGTGCAGCCCCAGTGAGGAATCAGTTGCACCTTACCACCATTGAGAAGACTTCCCCAAAAGAGAAATTCTAGACCGGTGCTTTTCAGTAGAAGTTCCCCAGGGATGGAACTGTTTGTATTTGTGTTCCCCAATATAGTAGCTGTTTGTCACGTGTTGCTATTGGGGCCTTGAAATGTGGCTAGAAATTTGTAAAAAAAATTTTGTACTTGATTGCATTTATAGTACTTATTTATAATGCAGGATTATTTGTTGAATGTATTGTTGTTCTTGTTTAGTTGCTAAGTCGTGTCTGACTCTGTGACCCCATGGACTGTCCTCTGCCAGGCTCATCTGTCTTTGGGGTTTCCCAGGCAAGAGTACTGGCGTGGGTTGCCGTTTGCTTCTCCAGGGGATCTTCCCAACCGAGGGATGGAACCTACACCTCCGGCATTGGCAGGCGGATCCTTTACCCCTGAGCCACCTGGAAAGCCCCGCGTCCCATGTATATTCTCTTTCTATTGGTCTGGGCTGGTCAAGTGGGAGGAAGCCCACTTGTAATGCAATGTTATATATCATATATGCCACACACACACACACACACACACACACACACTGCTGTGTATCATTGCTGATGCTGTGCATCTCACTAGGTGTGACAGACAGTGAGAAAAGGGCCTCCTTGGAGGTGAGCACTCCATCCAGGGAGAATGCAGGTAAGGGATGACTTAATCTGCCTGAAAGCCACCAGGGTAAGCCTTTAGAGAGGAGTGGCCTTCTTCTTAAAGGGCCCTGACAGGTTAGGAGCTCTCCCAGTGGGGAAATGTGGAAGGACTCCCCAGGCAGAGGAGAGAACCTGGGAAAAGGCTGTAGACTCTGCAAAAGTGCATCTCTGAGGGAAGCTGGGTGGGATGGGGTGACCTCAGGAAGAAGAAAGGCCCCTAGAGAGCTTGGACTTTATTCTGATGGGGCAGGGGAGCCAAACATATTTGTGTGCTATCACACTGAGTATCAGCAGGAGAGTCATGGGCATCTTGCAAGAAGGCAGGAGATGTGAATACTGGGCCGTGTAATTCTGTAGACAAAGAACATGAACACCACAATTCAAAGCCAAGGATTTGAGGTCAAAATGCAAAAGCAGACTGTCTTCTACTAGGTTGTGGTTGTTCAGTTGTTGTGTCTGACTCTTTGTGACCCCGTGGACTGCAGCACACCAGACTTCCCTGCCCTTCACTATCTCCCAGAGTTTGCTCAAATTCATGTCCATTGAGTCAGTGATACCATCCAACCATCTCACCCTCTGCCACCCCCTTCTTCTTAAACCCTCAGTCTTTCCTAGCATCAGAGTCTTTTCCAACGAGTCGGCTTTTTGCACCAGGTGGCAACAGTATTGGAACTTCAGCTTCAGTCCTTCCAATGAGTATCCAAGGTTGATTTCTTTTAGGATGGGCTGGTTTGATCTCCTTGGAGTCCAAGGGACTCTCAAGAGTCTTCTCCAGCACCACAGTTTGAGAGCATCAATTCTTGGGTGCTCAGCCTTTTTTATAGTCTCTCCATACATGTGGAGAAGGCAATGGCAACCCACTGCAGTACTCTCACACAGAGTTGGACATGACTGAAGCGACTTAGCAGCAGCAGCAGCAGCATCCATACATGACTACTGGAGAAACCATGCCTTTGACTATATAGACCTTTGTCAGCAAAGTGATATATTAGCTTTTTAATATGCTGTCTAGGTTTGCCATGGCTCTCCTTAGTATATTGCCTCATTTAGTACCACTTTGATGTTTAGAGTTCTCCTTCAAGTCATTAAGTTTGAGCCACAGCATGTGCACTGCTGCTGCTGCTAAGTCGCTTCAGTCGTGTCCTACTCTGTGCGACCCCGTAGACGGCAGCCCACCAGGCTCCCCCGTCCCTGGGATTCTCCAGGCAAGAACACTGGAGTGAGTTGCCATTTCCTTCTCCAATGCATGCAAGTGAAAAGTGAAAGTGAAGTTGCTCAGTTGTGTCTGACCTTCAGCGACCCCATGAACTACAGCCTACCAGGCTCTTCCGTCCATGGGATTTTCCAGGCAAGAGCACTGGAGTGGGGTGCCATCGCCTTCTCCGGCATGTGGCGCTAGCAGACTATTAAGGAGGAGTCCCACGTGAGCCACCGGCAGCCCAGAGAAGAGAAACTGGTGCCCAGAGAGGCTGGTTGGCCTGCTCATGGGTGCTCATCTTTCCCTAGCAGCACAGATCCTTGGATTCTAGAGCTTGGTCTCTGGGCTAAGGAGAACTCCAGACGCATTTCCAGTGCCTATGTAATAAGTGTCAACGTCTGAAAGTACATCTGCCTTTGTGGAGCAAAAATGAAGTTCTTTGCAGTGATCCCATCAGTGCACTCGAAATGTGCTCAGTATTGGTGTTCTGATGCCAGTCTCAGGTTTGAGGCTTTCAGTTAACTCCTTTCCACATATCAGTTTTGCCTTTAATGTTATACAATATCAATATATTGATCAAGATCTCGTCTACAGTGTACCTTAGCTAAACTGTCCTGTGTTTCTAGCAAATACGGAATGACTGCACGAGGGGTAACAATGTCAGTATTACATTTGTCTGCAGAGTCTGTATTTTTTTTTTTTTTAAACCACTCTTGGGTCATGCTCCCAAGTCCTGACTTTGCCTGAGAGATGGATGCCAGCCTTGCACAAGAGCAGTTTGAGTGGTGCACTGCCCTCCAGGGTGTAGGGCGAAGGCCTGGAAGGGAACCTGGGCCCGCCCCCAGCTTACTGTGGAAAGTAGACCGAACTAGCTGACCTTGTTGATTCTGCTTCTCCGTCTATAAAACTGCACATGAATACTGTCTTGATTATGTAGTTATGAGGGTGAGATGCTGTAATGTATTTAAAACTCTTAGCATCATACCTGTCACATACAGGCATACCTCACTTTATTGCCCAGATATTGCATTTTTTACAAACTGGAAGTTTGTGGCAGCCCTGCATTGAGCAAGTCTGTTGGCACCATTATTCCAACAACGTTTGCTCACTGTGTGCCTTGGAGTTTGCTTGTGAAAGGGCCCTGAGCGTTTAGAAGCTCTCCAAGTGGGGAAATACGGAAGGACTCCCAGGCAGAGAAGAGAGCCTGGGAAAAAGGCTGTAAGCTCTGGAAAAGCACATCTGTGTTATTAGTTGTAATTAATATATAGATACTAATTGCAATTAGTATTGTAATTCTTATAGTATTTCAAGCCCTCCACCAGCAAAAAGATTATGATTCACTGAAAGCTCAGATGACAGCATTTTGTAGCAATAAAACATCTTTAATATTTTAAATAAAACTATTTAAATATTTTTAAAAATTTCGTTTATTTATGGCTCTGCTGGGTCTCCATTGCTGCGTGAGCTTTTCTCCAGTTGTGGCATCAGGGGCTACCCTTCACTGTGGTTGTCAGGCTGCTCATCATGGTGGCTCCTCCGGAGGCAGAGCCCAGGCCCCAGGGCATGTAGACTTCTGTAGCTGCAGCGCGTGCACTCAGAGTTTTGCCTCCCGGGCTCTAGAGCGCAAGCTCAATAGTTATGCACACAGGCTTGGTTCCTCCACAGCATGTGGGAACTTCCTGGATCAGGAGGCAAACCTGTGTCTCATGCACTGATGGGTGGATTCTTTAGCACTGAGCCATGAGGGAAGCCTGCAATTAAATGTTTTAAATTAAGGTGCATATATTTGTTTTTTTAGACATAATGCTATTGCACACTTAATAGACTTCAGTATTGTGTAAAACGTAACTCAGATATGCAGATGGCACCACCCTTATGGCAGAAAGTGAAGAGGAACTCAAAAGCCTCTTGATGAAAGTGAAAGGAGAGTGAAAAAGGTGGCTTAAAGCTCAACATTCAGAAAACAAAGATCATGGCATCTGGTCCCATCACTTCATGGCAAATAGATGGGGAAACAGTGGAAACAGTGACAGACTTTATTTTGGGGGGCTCCAAAATCACTGCAGATGGTGACTGCAGCCATGAAATTAAAAGACGCTTACTCCTTGGAAGGAAAGGTATGACCAACCTAGACAACATATTGAAAAGCAGAGACATTACTTTACCAACAAAGGTCCGTCTAGTCAAGGCTATGGATTTTCCAGTAGTCATGTATGGATGTGAGAGTTGGACTGTGAAGAAAGCTGAGCGCCGAAGAATTGATGCTTCTGAACTGTGGTGTTGGAGAAGACTCTTGAGAGTCCCTTGGACTGCAAGGAGATCCAACCAGTCCATCCTAAAGGAGATCAGTCCTGGGTGTTCATTGCAAGGACTGATGCTGAGGCTGAAACTCCAGTACTTTGGCCACCTCATGCGAAGAGTTGACTCATTGGAAAAGACTCTGATGCTGGGAGGGATTGTGGGCAGGAGGAGAAGGGGAAGACAGAGGATGAGATGGCTGGATGGCATCACTGACTTGATGGACATGAGTTTGGGTAAACTCCAAGAGTTGGTGATGGACAGGGAGGCCTGGCGTGCTGCAGTTCACTGGGTCGAAAAGAGTTGGACACGACTAAGTGACTGAACTGAACTGAACTGAACTTTTATATGCCCTGTAAAACCAAAAAACTCATGTGACTCACCTTTTTGTCATATTCGCTTTATTGCCATGGTTGGTAACTGACTCCTGACACCTCTAAGATACACTTGTAGCGAGGTAACAGTGTAACAAACAGTGATCAGCACTGCTGTTTTTGTCAAGTTTTTCTATCATACCTAATGAGTTTTTTCAATAAACAAGTGAAAGGATGCTTAACATCATTAATTATTAGGGAAATGAAAATTAAAACCATAATGAGATTTGACTTCAACCCCATTCAAATGCCTAAAACTAAGACTGGTTATACTGAATTTTTGGTGAGGACATTAAGCAACAGAAACGTAAAATGGTGCTACTACTTTGGAGAAAAGTTTGCCAGTTTCTTAAAAAAATATATACCTGGCTTATAATCCGCTACTAGATAGGTCCCTGAAAGAAATGAAACATATTTACATACAGAGTCCTATACAGGAATGCTCACAGAAGCTTTGCTTGTAAGAGCCAAGACCTGTAAATGGACCGGATGTCCGTCAGCAGATGAACAGTAAACACATTTTGGTGTAGCCCTTACTGTGAAATACTATGCAACAGTGAAAAGGGAATGGGTTCTTGATAATCCCAGTAACATGGGTCAGTCTCTAAATAATTATACTGAGTGGATAAAGCTAGCCAGAAAAATATGTACAGCCTGATTCCATTTACAGAAAATTCTACAAAGTGCAAAGTACTCTCTTGTAATAGTAAACAGATGGGTGGTTGCTTGGAGAGGGGTGAGGGAAGGAGGGTATGGGGAAACTTTCGGGGGTGAGGGATAGGTTCACTCTCTTGACTGTGACGTAGTCACAGTAGTGATGCTAGGGATGTGTAGCGATGCTTCACAGTTGTATGTTGACACCAAAAGTCAAGTTACACAATTTAAATAGGTAGAGTATTATAGTTTAGTTATAGTTCAATAAAGTGTTTTTGAAATTAACGTCCACGCCGAGGAAAGACGAATGACATACTCATATATCAGAGTGTGTTTATAAAATGATGGGTCAACTTCAGATGCTACCATAGTGAATTGGGTTAGTTCTGCCGTTTGCTGTGTGGTGCTGGGCAAGTTACTTAACCTCTCTGAGCTGCAGTTTTTCGTATGAAAGTGGAACCTGTATCACATCACTGTTGGGATATATAAAGGTCTTACCACAGAGTCAGGGCTCTCCATAGTGAATGCCCCCAGTTGCTCTCTATAATGTTAGTATTTACTACGTTCAGATTTGTAAAGTACTTAGCTACCCCATACCCATAGCAAGCAGGTACAAATTCCTATGAATCAAACAGAGTTAATGCTTTGTTCTTCCTTGGGGCACAGAAATGAGTGTTTCCAAGGTGCTCTAAAATAGTTTGCTCCCTTTGGTTGATTCAGTTAAGTTGCTCAGTCGTGTCTGACTGTTTGCGACCCCATGAATCGCAGCACGCCAGGCCTCCCTGTCCATCACCATCTCCCAGAGTTCACTCAGATTCACTTCCATCGAGTCTTATCCTCTGTCGTCCCCTTCTCCTCTTGCCCCCAATCCCTCCCAGCATCAAAGTCTTTTCCAATGAGTCAACTCTTCGCACGAGGTGGCCAAAGTACTGGAGTCTCAGCTTTAGCATCATTCCTTCCAAAGAAATCCCAGGGCTTATCTCCTTTAGAATGGACTGGTTGGATCTCCTTGCAGTCCAAGGGACTCTCAAGAGTCTTCTCCAACACCACAGTTCAAAAGCATCAATTCTTCGGCCCTCAGCCTTCTTCACAGTCCAAGTCTCACATCCATACATGAGCACAGGAAAAACCATAGCCTTGACTAGACAGACCTTAGTCGGCAAAGTAATGTCTCTGCTTTTGAATATATTATCTAGGTTGGTCATAACTTTTCTTCCAAGGAGTAAGTGTCTTTTAATTTCATGGCTGCAGTCACCATCTGCAGTGATTTTGGAGCCCCCAAAAATAAAGTCTGACACTGTTTCCACTGTTTCCCCATCTATTTGCCATGAAGTGTTGGGACCAGATACCATGATCTTCGTGTTCTGAATGTTGAGCTTTAAGCCAACTTTTTCACTCTCCTCTTTCACTTTCATCAAGAGGCTTTTGAGTTCGTCTTCACTTTCTGCCATAAGGGTGGTGTCATCTGCATGTCTGAGGTTATTGATATTTCTCCCAGCAATCTTGATTCCAGCTTGTGCTTCTTCCAGCCCAGCGTTTCTCATGATGTACTCTGAATATAAGTTAAATGCCTTAATCTCACAAATCCCAGTTTCTTTCAGCAAACATTCTTTGAGGGGTTGGGAGGACTTTCCAAAGGAAGGGACTAATGACAGCATCTGAGAATTGGATGAGACTGCCACAGTCTCTAATCCAACACTGTCATTTATTTGATAGGGATGGCCATCGAGGCTGGGGATGGAGTCTTGCCCAAGGTTAGAAAGTGGTGGGGTAAAGAGTGAACCTGGTCTCCTGGCCGCCCAGCTAGCCAGCTTGCCTCTGCGCCCCTAGCGCCTGCCTCTAAGCCAGACTGCACTTCACAGATGCAACAGTGGCAAGGTCAGCTGAGGTCATGTCCCAGTGATCAGATTTAATGGATTTTAAATGAATGAGGTTTTCTGCCCAGATCTTAGATTCAAGGAGCTCAGGGGACAACAGCCAAGGTTTTGGCATTCTTTGTGCATGACCCAGGCAGGACGCTCTGGGCTCTGTCTCTCTACTCAGCTCCCGTGCGTGTCTACTCCTAGAGTTTCAGAATAATTTATGTAAGATTGCTTTGGGAATGCCTGTTGAAAAAAAAAAAAAAAAAGCCAGTTACATTTTTACTGCATGGGCTATAACATGTAGGGCTAAAAGAATTATATCTGTTTTCAGTAGTGAACAGGTTGAGAAAGTAAGTTCCTGGAGGCCCAATTCCAGAAGATTGACAAGGGGAGCTGTAGACAGAACACAGATACCCCTCCATGCTTTCGATTCTTGGCTCCTCTTACTCGTGAACATAGGCACTAATAAGGAACATTTGGATGTTGCGTTTATAGCCTTTCTTTCTCCTGGTCCTCAGATTCAGCCTATGGGAAATTTAGGAAATGGAGAGTCAGTAGTCCAGAGGCTTCTAAGATCCCCAGCTTCTGTGCAGCAGTTTGAACCTAAGCCTCCCAGGGTAGAATCCCAGCTCCTCACTATTCCAGGCCAACTATTCTACAGATTCTCTTAAGGCTTTGAACTCAAAGGAAGTATCTTCGTGTGTGTGTGTGTGTGTGTGTGTGTGTGTGTGTGTGTAAGTATCTTCCTCTGTGTGTGTGTGTGTGTGTGTGTGGAAGTATCTTCATGTGTGTGTGTGGTGGGTGGGGAGTGGGGGCAGGGCCAGGGGATTTCTTTTCCCTTCCAGGGCAAAGTCAAGTTGAATTTTGAAATTTGGAGATAAATTACATGCATCTTTCCGCATCTCTTTTTTTCCTGTTGTCAGTAGAGGACGCATGAATAACATCTACAGAGAGCCACAACATATTGGTCATCCTTTCTCTTAAAATATTTGCTATGTCTGCTTTATCTGTGTGTGTGCATGCATGAAGGTATATGTTTTTCTTCACTTTTGCAGACATGGTTTTTTTGTACATACTTCAGCATGCTTCTCTTAAAAAATAAGGATTTTGTATGTGATTGTGATATATTTATACCTAAGAAAAATGACAATAACTTATAATTGTCATCTAACGTCTAGTCCGTATTCAGATTGCCCCAACTGTCCAAAAAATGTGTTCATAGCTTTTTTTTTTTTTTCCCTTCTCAGCGAGGATCCACATAAAATTTATGCATTATATTTGGCTGGTATGTTGAACCAGCATTCTTAATAAGCAGTGTTCATGAGCTAGAATCATCTCCAAATTAGAGTGAAAAAGACCTCTCCAGCTGAGGCAGCTGTTAGGGGTTGGCCTCGAAGCTCTCTTGGGAATATCCATGCCTTCCCTCCGATGTCCGTGGACCGATCAGTGGGAGGAGCTGGAATTACCCTGTCAGGGGTGGAGAGCCCTGGTGAGGCGGGGACAGGCGGAGTGAGCTCGCTGCCTGCCAGGAAGGCTGTGGGTTCCGAGGCAGCTGAAACCACAGTGACCGGAACCCATGGCCAGTTGCTCAAGAGGCATGGAGTTGTAAGCTGCCTGGAGTGTGAGCCCACGGCGGCCAGCCTCAGGGATGGGGGAGAACTGCCAGGGTGTTGGGAACCCTATGTGACATAGGAAAGGAGTTGGAACACAGCGGGCCTGGAATATATGTTTTTCCTCTGACTTCTTTTTCTGCTTCTCACTTCATCCCTCTTGAGGATGAACGTGTCACGTGTCGTACGGAGAGACGTGTGGAACCTAGATCTTCCTTGCTGTGGATGGACCAGATAACCTCTCAACTGGCACAGTCTAACTGATGGCTCCCTAAGGAGCTGCGCCCTCGCCTTCATTGCATAGTGACCCTGACCCCTGTCCCCCTCCCCTCTGGACTGACTGCTGCGTTCTTAGCGCTGATGTGCTAAGACCACAGTGTGCCTGTGGTCGAGTGAAGATGCTTGTGGAATAGACCACGGTGATCCAGAGTGGCATGTGCTGGGACCGGGCAGAACTCCGTGGAAGCACACAGAAGAATGAATGAGTGGAGGGTACGTGTGTGAGAGCAAAGTAATTAGGTATGTTTTCCAGAAGGCTAGTACTCGGAAGTTATTGGGAGATGGGATGAGTGTTTATTTATTTGATAAGTACTTATAAAGTGTTTATGCAATGGCACTGTTATTAATAGAAGTGCTTTATGAATAACTCATTTAATTTTCTTACAACCCTTATGACTTCAGGACTGTTGTTTCCTCGGCCTTATGTTTGAGGAACGCAGAGAATGGAAAGCTTAGGTGACTTGTCCCAGGTAGAGAATAAGCAGTGGAGCCAGGACTTGACCCCAGATAATCCAGTTTGGGCTTCCCTGGTGGCTCAGATGGTGAAGAATCTGCCTGCAATGCGGGAGACCTGGGTTCAGTCCCTGGATGAGGGAGATACCCTGGAGAAGGGAATGGCAACCCACTCCAGTAGTCTTGCCTGGAGAATTGCATAGACAGAGGAGCCTGGCGGGTTCCACAGGATCGCAAAGAGTCAGACACAGCGGGATGACTAACACTTTTTCACTTTCACTTTCAATCCAGTTTCAGGGTCCACTCAGCCACTTCTTTATGTGTTTGAGTGGAATTAGATGTTCCAAACTCAGGAAGTCACTCCGGTAGCCCAAAGGTGTGTTCCAGGGGCGGCATTAAGGCTGTTGTGTGACCAGACAAGCAGAGGCCCTGCCACCCAGCTGGGCCATCTGGAAGGAGCCAGACTCTCTGCCAATCCTGGGGCCTGATACCTCACCCCCTGCTGGGCACCCTCATGGGCAGAGAGCCTGCCCATTCCTTGAGGATGCCCTGGGACTGGCCTAGCCAGCGGAGTGGTACGTGGGGTTGGGGAGGCTGTGCTGTCTTGGGGTGTTCGGGAAGGTCCCAGCGTGGCCATGGTGGCTGGGCCAGCCCCATGGTCCTCATTGTAACCTCGCCTGATCACAGGGTCTCATCCCCTGGCAGGAAGGCTGAGCTGGTGGAGCTCTGTGGTGACGTGATGCAGCCAAACAGACCCTCTGCTCCTCTTGGAGCCTCCACAAAGGAGAAGTCCCCGGGGGTGGCTGTGGCAGTCCCCTCTCGAGGCTGAGCATTTGTTGGTGTTTAACGATGCTGTTCGGTGGTTTCAGTGGCTGCAAATGCTTGTCTTTGCATGTCAACGGAGCTGAGCTAGGACCAGCAGGGAGGAGCCTCCCAGAGTTGGAAGGACGCTGAGACATCTTCCAATCAGCTCCTGTTGAAGCTTTGATCACTTCAATTGGACACATCTTTCCGGAGCTTATGACAGTGCCCGGAGATGAGATGAAAGAAAGATCAGGGAGCTTGCCACGTAGCGGATGCTCTTCTTTCCTGCCTTTCGTGCAAAGGGGAGCTGAGAGGGAGCAGGGCTGAGATATGAAAGCACAGGGAGGGCAGCCTCAAGGAACATGGGAGCAGAGAGAGGGAGGCCAGGTCTTCTAAGGGCCACACCTAGATTTGATTCTTGGCTCCACTGCTTATTTGCTCTGTGATGGACAGTAAGTTGCTTAATCTCTCTGAGTCTCAGTTTCCTTGAAAGTAAAATGGGCTGTTAATACCTACCTCCGTTGGTTTGTCCAGGACAGTGCCCAGGACATTGCATTAATTCTCACTAAATAAAAGCAAGGGGAGGGCCATTTAGCACAAGGGTATATATTGTTGCAAACCTCAGCAGGTCCTTTGCACGTTACTTATTCACAGCCGTGCAGTCTCTGGAGTTTGATACGAATTTGAAGAATGTGGTGTGGTCTGGAGAGAAGGAGGCAGTCTGTGCATCCTCATATCACTGAGGCTTTGAGCACTCCTCTACCCTATCTGAACCTCACTCTTTCCATCTGTGAAATGGCCACATGGCTTACGTGGAAGTGCTGGGACCTGCCTGGAAGGGTCTGCTGAATGGAGGCAGGAAATCAGAGACAGTTCAGGCTATGGATGCTGGCTGTGTGACTCAGCGACCTCATCCACCAGCGTGCGTGTTTGTGTGCACACGTGTGTTTATACAGGGATGGGGATGGTTAGCAAGGGGTTAGGGGATGTAGGCAGCCCAGACATGGAGAGAGTTGCTCAGGGAATCACCTCTTTCTGCAGAGTGTAGGGCTTATTATTGAGCTTGATCTCTCAAGAAGATAAGAGGAAGAAATAGGGAATGAAAGTACTCATTCTTATTAAATGCCAATCAAGTACCAGGCACTTTATATCTCTAAGCTCTTTACACCCTCTAGCTCTTAGCTGTGAACCCATTAGACAGATGGTACTATTCTTAGTTTTTGTGATGGTCTCAGGGAAGATCAGAGAAGGCAAATAATTTGCCCAAAGTCACACTGCTCTCTTAATTCCAAAAACTCTTCCATTAAACCTCTCTGCTTGTTCATAGATGTGTCTCAGGAAAGGGCTCTCTTTGAGAAAAGAAAGGGAGTTGATATGAAGAGGTGAGAGTATAATTCCTGTTTATATAAGCAGTTCTAGGAGGTAACCCAGAGAAGGCAGTGGCAACCCACTCCAGTGCTCTTGCCTGGAGAATCCCAGGGACAGCAGAGCCTGGTGGGCTGCCGTCTGTGGGGTCGCACAGAGTCAGACACGACTGATGCGACTTAGCAGCAGCAGCAGCAGTAGTAGTAGCAGGAGGTAACCATTTCCAAGTGACGAATACTAGTCATTTAACCAGTAATGTTTGCTGAGCACTGGCCAGGCATAGTCCCAGGTGCTACAGATGAAGCAGAGCCAGGCCCTGCCCTCGTGGAGAAGTGTTAATAAGAAGAGAAAGTAAATCAGTTCAGAGAGTGGTCAGAAAGAAGATGGGACCAGAGAGTATGATAGACTGCAGGTGGGAGGCTAAGATAGTGACTTAGTTCTCAGAGCTTGAGTTCGCCCCAAAGCTTCCCTGGTGGTTCAGATGGTAAAGAATCTGCCTGCAACATGGGACACCTGGGCTCAATCCCTGGATTGGGAAGGTCCCTTAGAGAAGGAAATGGCAACCCACTCCAGTATTCCTGCCTGGAGAATCCCATGGACAGAAGAGCCTGGCAGGCAACAGTCGATGGGGTCACAAACAGTTGGACATGACTGAGCGACTAACACTTTCATTTTCTCCCCAAAGCAGACCCGGAGGAAAGGAGTTTATTTGTGTGGTGATTCCAGGGAGATTGGTGAGAGAGCAGGGAAGGGGGTGAGGAAGGGAGGAAAGCTAAGAGCAGGTGCATCGGCGATTGGGTCACAACCACGGGCGTGGGGCTCGGGCTCTGTCCTTCGTCTTTTGTCCTCTGGGGGCTCTCTGAGAGACGCCGATGTACGAGCCGGACAGTTGCTACCTCAGGGGCCAAGGAAGCTGAGGTGTCCATTTGCCAAGGTACTCTCCTCACTGGCTGTAGATTCCACCAGGAATATTAGCCTCCAGGTGCTTGCACGCGGCTCTGTGTGTGGGTCTCCACTGACAGAGGGCCCAGCGACGAAGTGAGGTGGGAGGCCCGGGCGGTCTGGAGACGGTCGGTGGACACTGCAGGCGGACCGAGGGCATCTGTGGTCGCTGCTGCGGGTGCTCTGGCTGGAGAGACGGCCTGGGTGCTGAGGCCTGAGTACCCGGGGCTGGCTCGGAGGGAGCTGGGGCAGCGAAAGCCACAGGATTCCTGGGCAGCCATCTGTCCACTCTCGTCTGTGGGAGCCTGAATTCCAGGAGTGAAAGCTTGTTGGCCAAGGCCCCGCAGCTACTCATCTCAGGCCAGGCTGGGGCTCTGCCTTCCACATCCCTCTTTCGTCCCTTTTTCCTGGGTCACACAGTGTGTCTCACTTTTTGGTTTTTTGGCCATACCATCGCAGAGCCAGACACCACTGAGCGACTGAACTGAACTGAACTGATGGCATATGGGGTTTCAGTTCCCTGACGAGGGATCGAATCCTCATCACCTGCCTTGGAAGGGCATTGGAAGTCCCTATGCTTCATTCTCTAGCCAGAGAGCTTACAGATGGCCTTAGAAAGACATCTCTTTTCAGATGATTTAAGTCTCGCTCCATCACGCCAGGCTCTACCATGATTAAATGTTTCAGATACTAACCAGCATGCCCTCCACTCCATTCTCTCGCTGGGTTATACGTAGCCCCAAAGCCAATTTCCAGCCCTTAATATATTCCACTCTTTCTAGAAGACAAGCTCACAACCAGATGTGTCTCTATGAGTTATTTTAAAATCAACAAGAAGCAACAACGACAACACAACACACACACACACAAACACACAGACACACACACACACACACACACACACAAGAACTACCCCCCACAGACAACACTTAATATAAATCAGGCAGAAGAAGATAAAAGCCTACTTAACCCTCCCCATTTGTTCCGTCCGACAGCAAAGTGCTTTGCAAAGCCCATGCAGTTATATTGTTATTTTACAATCATTAAATCTGCCGTGAGCTCCAGGGAAAGCCCGGATGCCCTCGCGCCCCTCTGGTTTTGCCCCCAGGCCATCCGTGAGTTCTGCATGATGCTGCTACTACAGGGTGGCTCCTGGGCAAGCGTGGTCCTTCTTAACCTGGTGACTCTTCGTTTTGATGGGCTGCCCACCACATGCATCTTCCCTTTTTATCAGCTGACATTTTCTAACATCATTATGCATAGAAGAGACAAACACGATTACTGGGGATGAAGTATCATTCTCCCCCAGTGCAGTCCTGCTCCTTCCTCACCTCAAGAGGGCTTTAGTGGAGAAGTGAGTATCCATTCTCTCCTGCGGATCACTCATCAGTGATACTGATAGAGCTGGCTGATTGAATACCCATTATATGCCAGGTATTTGGCAGATTTTAGGCATAATTTCATTTAGTGTAATCCTCATGATGACCTTATCCAATAGTGATCTTCTCCTTTAGAGATGAGGTACTTAGCCTCTGTGATGTGCCTAAGGTGATACCTAAAGCAAGGAGAAAAATCAAGATTTGGACCGAAGTCTAATTCTGATGAATGATGGTTGGATGAATGAATAATTCTAATGAATGATGATGGGATGGCATCACCTCCTCAATGGACATAAGTTTGAGCAAACTCTGGGAGACAGTGAAGGACAAGGAAGGCAGGCATGCTGCAGTCCATGGAGTTGCAAAGAGTCAGACACGACAGCTGGTGAACAGCAACAATAACTAATTCTAAAGCCTGTGATCACCAAACCAGGTAGTTTTCAAAGTGTGGTCCCTAGACTTGCAGCGTCGCCTGAGACGTGCATCCTCAGGCTCCTCTCAGACCTACAGAACAGGCGACTCTTCAGTGGAGTCCTGTACTCAGTGTTTTATAAAGCCAGCCAGGTGCTTCTGGTGCACTCCAAAGTCTGGCAAAGACTGCCGTTGCCCATTTGTTAACTGCTAACGCATGCTTCAGCTAGAGGTTAAACTTTGAAGGAGCTTTGAAATTCCCCCTCCTCTCTGGGAGTATCATTAAAGTGAAGAAAATCCCAACATTTATTTTTCCTTTAGTAAGCATGCCTTTAAAATTTGGAAAGGTTTAAACTTTCAGCCAGCTATCTGGATTTGTATCTAGGTTTCATGACTTATTAACTATGTGATTTGGGGAAACTTATTTAACCTCTATAATCCTCAACTTCCAAGCCTGTATGTTACAGATAATAATAATCCTTTGCAGGATTCTTGCAAGGATTAAATGAGTCAGTGTCTGCAGCAGTGTTGAGCATAATGCCAACTGTATCATAAGGATCCAGTAAATATTAGCTAATTGTTAATAACTGTATGGTTGGCTTGCTTGTGTTAGCTATTATTTGTAATAATATCTAAGCTGATGTAACATTTTTAAAATTGTATCCTCTGTTTAGAAGTTCAGCATAGGTTTTATGAAGTAGTTTCCTGTAACTAACTTAAGTGATGTTTTTAAAGCCTGTCATTCTTATGTTTGAATCTTAGCAATTAGGGTTATCAGTGGAACTGTCTGAAAGAGAGCATTGGGTGCCATTAAAAATCGTTTATGGAAATCTGCACATAGTAGGTGCTCATCCATGTTTGTGGAATAAGAAATGAATGATCAGTCCACAGATACCACTTCTAAGTCTGAACGTTGCCCACATACAGTCAGTTTGGGGGAAGGAGGCTGAAAGCTATCTCCTATTCTCTATCATAAGCCCAGCACACAGGGTAGAATGTGGCTTGGAAGTGAGGGGTCAATAATTCTTGTTGATTGAATTTTTAAAAAGAAATGCTTATATCTTTAATCTCTTCTATCATAACATGCTTCAAGATCTTATAAGCAAAGATCTAAGTAAAAATATAGTTTTTCTCCCCATATACTCTCCTGCCTAATATTTTTTTAAATGAAATTTTCAAAGAGTGATCAAACAAACCTTAGGAGCCAGGAGACCTGGATTCTTGGTTATGCTTTCCTGCCGGCTTAGCTTGGATGTGATAGAGGCCGGTCACTGAGCTTTTAGCATCTTTTATCTGTGTGTAAGTGGAGAAGGTTGGACTAGGTCAGCATTTTCCACTGGGGGTCCAGACAGGTGTCTGTAGGTGTGTTACTTTAGCGCAATGGTGAGAAAGTCCATCCCATTTCTGTTCAATCTTTTTAATTGAGTTGAAGAAAGAGCCTGATTATGGTGCTGGTAGGAATTTAATATTTTTTGTGATGCTTGCTAATCTCCCATTTTAAGAAAAGTCTTGAGTCTGGATAAGGAGGCAACTGTCTTTACCTGGTTTTATACTTACCATGTTTATTTTTAAGCTTTTTCTTCTGTACATGACGAAATGATCATTTTAATTTACCATAATGAGATACACTTTCCTCATTTTGAACAAATGGATTCAAGAAACAAAAAGTTAGTGGAATTTAAAAAACAGTTAATAATAGTGCAGATAGCCTAAAGGTGTGGTGGAAATCACGAAAATGGAGCAAGAAGATTAGAACCTAGATGATGGCCAGTAGGCTTTGGGCCCTACCAGTCAGGAGTCAGTGCAGTGAGGCAGGGAAACTTCCTTTGGGTCAGAACTGATGTCTGTGCAGGAGGGAGCTGGGGAGTGTTGGCCCAGGCACAGTGGGAGGAGCAGAGCCACCAGCATGGGCCCCAACCCCACTCAGGAGCTTAGGGTCCTGGCTCTGGGGCGTGTCTTTGGAGAAACCTCCGCAGACAGTGCTCTTGCCAGGCAGGGTTTCGGATGAGGGCCTCAGTTTCAGTGCACGTCGAGAACACACAAGTGTTGAGAATACAAAAATCCTTAAGGAAAGGCAGGAATGCAGAGAAAGTAGATGGGCAGAAATAGTCACCACAACATTATTTGTATGTGCAGAAGACTGGAAAGCACTTTCCAGGTCAACATTAAGATGAAAGTTATTTATCAGCATCCCTGGGACAGAATAGATCTACGTTTTCAAAATTAAATGTATGGAGACTTGCGGAGATGTGGGCAAATGTTAAGAGGACATTGTAAGGGGGGAAAAAACCCCCAGAAATGTAAGCACGTCTGTAGCTTTAACTATATGACCTACAGAAACAATTCAAAGTAAAATTTATGAGAGTGTTAATAGTTGTTGTTTCTGGCTAATGCGATTATGTGTCCCTCCAGTCACAAGCGTCAGTCACATCGACCTGATTAAAATCGTGACTGTGTTGTTATCAAAGTGTGACTTTAGACAAGCCTTTAACCTTGTGTCAGTTCCCTCACCTGAAAAATGGAGGGAGTTCCTTTTCCATGGGATGTTGTGAGCATTAAATGAGGTGATGCATGTGAGATATTTATCAGGGTGCCTGGCTCATAGCAACCTCTCAGTAAATAGTACCTGCCACTGTTTGATAACAACCATGTCATAATAATGTTACTGTTATCATTATTCCTACTATTATTACTGCTGGTGAATTTGGACTGTGTAACATGTTACAATGCTTAAGAGTCAAGCTGTGAAAATTTAATCCTGAAGCTGTCCCCTTTGCCTGTTGTGTAAACATGCACTTGCTAAATGAACAGATGCACAATTCCCTGGTGGCTCAGACAGTAGAGCATCTCCCTCCAATGTGGGAGGCCTTGGTTCGATCCCTGGGTCAGAAAGATCCGCTGGAGAAGGAAATGGCAGCCCACTCTAGTACTCTTGCCTGGAAAATTCCATGGGCGGAGGAGCCTGGTAGGCTACAGTCCATGGGATCACAGACAGTGAGACACGACTGAGCAACTTCACTTCACTTCTTCATAGTGCACACCCCCTACCCAAGTGCTGAGCACCCTGTGTGCAAAATGACTCCATATCCACAGCTTCTTTACAAGAGGACCAGCTTCTGCTACAAGCACAAAGGCATCGTTCACCTGGCACTCCGCTTGGCGCACACAGCTTGCCCTTTTTTCCCTCCCCTTTTTTTAAAATCGAGGTGAATTTACAAAAGATTCACCATGAGCCTGTCTAAAGTGTACAATTGAGTGGCAGTTAGTACATTCACAATGTTGGGCAACCATCCCCTCTGTTTAGTCCCAAGACCTTGTCACCCCAAAAGGAAGCCCCTCACTCATCAAGCAGTCACTCTTCACTACCCCTCCCCACCCGCTGGGAACCACCAAGCTCCTCCCTGTCTCTGCAGCTGTGCTTTTGATTTCCCCTGGAACCATGTGTCCAGCCTGAACCTTGCATTCTCCTGGGTTGGTGCTCATAGGTCTCTCTTCTTCTCCAGTTGGTTCAACCCCCACTTTCTCGAGACTAAAATGTCCCAGTGAATTCATTTAAAATAGATTTGTTCTTCTCATCGAGGATTTGGGGTTTCGGGGACTGAATCCTAACGTCAGGTGATTTGGTCCCCGTGGGTGCGCTGCACAGAGGCCTCACTGTGGGGCGGCCGCTTCCTCCTAGGGTTAGGTCTTTGTGAGCCTCGCTGGTGCTGAGCTGGGGGATGGGCGTGGAGCACACCAGTTCTCCAGCTGGTAAGGCCAGGCCTGGGGGCTGCCCTGCTGTCCCAGAGCAAGACCCGGTTTCCAATCCTGGCTCTGCAAATCTCTGTGCCTGTGACCTTGGTCACGAGGCAAGGCGCTCCCTGAGCCTCAGTTTCTGCATTTCTAAAGGAGGGATTGCTGTGACTTTTCTGTAGAGGATTAAATGAGTTGGTTAGGTAGCTTCACCAACTTGGTGGGCATGAGTCTGTGCAAACTCCGGAGGATAGTGAAGGACAGGGCAGCCTGGAGTGCTGCAGTCCATGAGGCTGCAGAGAGTCGGACATGACTTAGTGACTGGACAACAGCAACAAATGAGTTCAGGGCTGTGAGAGGCTCTGGCGGATCTATGTCCACCATAGCTTTGCGGGGCTTTCCTGGAGGCAGAGGAGTATGTTAGAAAGATTACCCCAGAATCCCGAATCAAATGACCTGGGTTTAAGTTTTGGTCCTGCTACTTATCAGTCCCTGGCCTAGGGGAAAGAATGGAAAAGAAGGCTGAGGGTGGGGAGCCTCACTCCTTCCACGAACAGCCCTGTGAGGTGGACAAGTTGTGTAAGACGCTCCTTCATAACCTCCTCATCTACAAGATGGGCATCGCAGACCCTCCTTGGCAGGGCTGTTGTGTGGGCATAATGGATCATGCAGAGAAGCACTGAACACTGATTCTCATACGTGTGGGCATGTGGTGCTGGACATGCGTTTGTTACCTTTCCTCATAGGTAATGGACTTAAATGTCCTCCTGGGCCAGGCTGGTTAGTTTGTGGCCAGAAGACAGGTGGGGGGAGGGGAGTAAATTGGGGGAGGCCTTATCTTGGGAACTGGCAATTATAGGGCGTGGAAAAGAGCATTGTAATTGAGTTTTGTTTCTTCATATGTAACCCAGCTGGTAACAGCATGGTGGGGGCTCAGATTGAATGAGTGAGTTGTTTTCCTTTTTGATCCCTTTCTTGAGAATAAATAAGCCTCAGTTTCTTTATTTGCAAAATGAAGATATGAGTACCTTCTCTGACCTCTTCACAGAGTAGCTGCAAAGAAAAAATGAGATTTAAAAAAATGTACCTGAAAGCGTTTTGTAAACTGTAAAGTGCTGTGTAAATGTAATGGACTATCATTTCATTTAAAAGATATTGTTTTGTTGGTACTCATGCAAAATAGAGCTGGTTCTCCCCTGTAGTCAGCTGACCGCTTTTTGTGTGATGAACGTGCATAGGGGAATTGCAGGTTAGTGTGTCTCCTGCTTTATCCAAGTGGTCTCTGGGCTGGAAAAGATGGAGAATTCCTTCACTAAAGGGCCATATCTTTTGAGTCTATTGACAGCATGTCATGTGGAACTCAAAATTGCCTTCATGAATGCAGATAGATTGCATCTATTAGTTCCTTCTTGTCATCATGACCTGTCAGAAGGGAAATTAAATGTGCCTACAAATATTTCAATATTTATGCTGTGTGCAAGGTTTAATATTCATCTGGAGCAGTGAGTGCAAAGAGAAATAAAATCCACATCCTATCCTTCGGGTTAGGAGATTGCTCAGTTCAGCAAGAGCCCTCTGAGAAACTCCTGTGAGCTAGTGAGTGCAGAATGTACTAGGTGCTATGGAAAACAGACACCAGATTCTAGTACTGACACCTTCACTTGGCCTAGTCTTTCAGAAGCCATGGAGAATCTGAGGTCATTCCTGGGGGATGATGAAATCTGTCCAGAGGACGGAAAGAGGGGAGTAGGCAAAGTGGAGGTCAGTCTAGTGGAGAGATGTTGCAGAAACAGGGGAGTGAGAAGGGTGGAAGGTGGAGAGTCCATCAGACACCAGAAACCCACTCGTACCTGTTAAGATATGGGCATGTGCTTGCAGGGGGCCCCAAGAGATAGGAATCAGTAGTTCAGAGTTATAAAAATCCCCAAAAGGCGTTAAATATTTGCATGAGGAAACATACCAAAGAAGATGACTCTTGGCCAGTGTATTTTTCTAGCAATGAAAAAAAAAAAAAAAGGATGTACAAACATGTTGTTAGAACTATGAAGGGGAGAGCCCATGAAAAGGGTGGCTGGTAAATGAAAATAAATTGCAAAGTCTTCTGTGCTGTTGAAAAACACACTGATAATTGAAGTGTCATTGTTACTCAATGTTTTGAATATGCTGTTCTTACTGTTCTTCTTTCTTTCGATGCAAAAAAATGTAATGATTTCCTAAGTTCACTCGTGACTTCATTCCCCTAACCCTATTTTTTCCCCAGTAAGGTCCTAAATTCCTCGAGCCTGACTTCTCCTCCCCAGGGGTTTTCAGAAACCCAACCCCCCTGGTTGGCAAGGGACTGCTGTGTGTGAAGTGGTAACTGCCCTCAAGGAGCTTACAATCTAGCTGGGGGTAAACGACTTGCACATGAACGCATCTAGACTGTGAGCTTCTAGAGGGCAGGGACCTTACCCTAAGTCATCTCTCTTCTCACCCTGCACACCCTCCCTGAGGGACCTCATCCATCCCATGGCATCGACCACCGCCTGTTTGCCGAGGACCCTCTCTGCTGGACTGTCTCCTGCGTGCCACGGCCCATCCAGCCATCCAGAGTTGTGAGAGGCGGGATGCTCTGCTGGACTCCACCTGGTCACCGAAACCCAACTTGTCCTGTCTCCTCTGAGCCTGCCCTGGCTCCCGGGCTCTGGGGCTCTGTCCCCTCAACCAGAGACCCAGAGGTCACTCTTAACGGACTGAGCTTGATGGAAAAATGCTTATACCTGAATGTTAAGCAAAACCGCGAGCTTATCAAATTGTTGAGACTTCGTGAACTCATTCATGTTAAACATACAGGTTGAAAGATGGAGAAATGTTTCTGAATGAGTTGCTCTCTCTGGTGAGAAATGGTTGATGTTTTCTTTGGTGTGGTTGTGCTTTCTAAATCTCTTGCTGTAAATTTATATTACTTTTATAACCAGCAAAAGTATCTCTTAAGAAATGGTTAAAAGGTCTCACTTTGAATGTCCCCTTCCTGGGGAAATATTCCTATCCCTCTGTATCTCCCCTGGAGTCCGAGGCTTTGTCCCCTGCAGCCTCAACACCTGTGCTTATCCTTCTGGGGGACTTGCCCCACTGCATTCTGTTCTCTTCCCAAGTCTCCCCGCCCCCCACAACCCCAGACTGTGAGCTCCTTGAGGGCAGAAACCAGGGCTTATTTGTCTTGTATTCCCACTGCCTAGCACAAGGCTGACACAGGTAACCACTCAATACATGTTTGTTTTTTAAAAGGAAGAGAGGGAGGGAAGGAGGATAAAGAATCATACATACAGAAAGGCCATCAGGATTTTCTTGCTTTCTTCTTTTTTAATCTCCATGGATCCCACTTAGTTTTTCCCTTCTCCAAGATCATTTATTATATTTTAATCTACTGAACCACTGCAATTAAAAAAAATTTTTTTTGGCCAAACCATGCAGCATGTAGGATCCTAGTTCCCTGACCAGGGATCAAACCTGTGCCCCCTACATTTGAAGCTTGGAGTCTTAACCCCCATAGCACCATGGAAGGCCCTGAACTGCTGAATTTTTAAATCAGGGCTTCGAATTTGTCTCATTTTTATTAATCAAAGGCCAGGTACATGCCAACCAGAGCACCTCTGGGGCTGAGTCTGACTTGGGCACAGCGCCCCCTGCCCAACAGCCCAGGCACGACATGCAGGGCTGTCTTGAGTCCTGTGAAAGTGAAAGTGTTGGTCACTCTTGGCAACACACCTTGGACTCTAACCTCTATCCGTGGAATTCTCCAGGCAAAGATACTGGAGTGGGTGGCCATTCCCTTCTCCAGGGTATCTTCCAGACCCAAGGACTGGACCCGGGTCTCCCACATTGTAGGCAGATTCTTAACCATCTGAGAGGTGCCAGGAAAGCCCCATCTTGAGCTCTAGAACTGAATATGTATTCTGAAGCATCCTTTTAAGCGAAACAGTGGCAAGCTGTAGTGTCTATGGTGGGAATGGGAGCAAGGGAACAGATGTGATAGGAAAAATAGCAATAGCTACCTGCTGTTGTGTGTTTACTCCATGCCAGGCATTGTGCTAAGCATCAATGTGCATGATCCCCCTCGACCCTCAAAACTAGCCCTACGAGGTAGGTACTGTGATTATCGCCATTGTGTAGATGAGGAAACTGAGGCTGAACGATGAACTGTATAGGGAAACTGAAATTTGAGCTGTGGTCTACTGATTATAGAACTTGAGTATGGCATCTCTTTCCTCTTCTGAAGTTATAGGGAAAGTCCTGGGCAGAGAGGATGAGGAGTGTTTGGTGAAACAGAGCAGTAGTGTCTGCACCTTGTTTGGGAGGTTCCAGAACAGTAGTGCTTAGCCTGGAGTACAATAAATCCTTGACAAGATCTGAGACACCTGTCAAGTTGTAGGCAATTGGTTCCATGTACGTGCAGCTTTCTGGGACGTTCTTGAAAGGAGTCTGCCTATTTAAAACAAAACATGGCTAAGAAAGCAAAGCATGGATTGGAGAAGAGTTGTAGTGAGTAGAGTCTGGCGCTGTGCTGGGAAGAAATTAGCCATTAAGTACCAGCCTGTGGAGAGGGATGAGGTCTTGCTACTAAAGCATACCTAAGAACCTGGAGCAATAAAGTAGGGTGTGTTTGTCCTGGGTACTTAGAACCAACTGATTACCAAATCAATCAACTAATATTTATTCAAGTTGAGACCTGACAGCTCTTTAGTATGTCAGGGTTGTTTAAAGAAGGATTTCTGCCTTGGGTGGGAATTTGGGCTAATGAGATGATAATAATTACCATTTATTGAGTGTCGGCTGTGTGCCAGGCAACTCTACTGGGCACTTTATATACTCTAGTCCACTTGATCCTTATAACAACCCCAGCAAGGAAGGTTTTACAACCCATCCTCTACAGAGGAAGAAGCTCAAAGCATTTCAATGTCTTTTCCTAAGGTCATAGTCGCTTAAGAAGTCTTGTATGGAAGGAGAAGATCCAAATTTGACTCTAGGCCTCTTTCCAAAAATCTCCACTTCCCCCCCCCTCTAATTCCCTCTTTTTCTTTTCATAGTTTATTTTTTACTTATTAAAAAATCTTTGGGGGCTTTGCTGGGTCTTGTTGCACCACCTGGGCTGTTGGTCACAGTGCTCTGGTTTCTCTAGTTGCAGGCATGGCTTAGTTGCCCGACCAGGAATCAAACCCATGTCCCTTGAATTGCCAGGCAGATTCTTACACACTGAACCACCAGGGAAGTCTTGGTGTGCAATGCTTTTTTTTTTTTTTTAATGATTTTATGTAATTATTTTTGCCTGCAATGGGTCTTTGTTGGTGCTCGGGCTTTTCTCTTGTCGTGGCGAGTGGGAGCCACTCTCTAGTTGTGGTGTGTGGCTTCTTATTGCACTGGCATCTCTTGTTGCAAAGCCAGTGGGTTGCAGAGCTCCCTGGCTCTAGAGTGCTCGGGTTTCAGTAGTTGCAGCTCCCGGGCTTGAAAGCACCGGCTCAGTAGTTGTGGCACATGAGCTTTGTTGGTCTGCGGCACGTGGGATCTTCCCCAGTCCAGGACAGAACCCCTGTCTCCTGTATTGGCAGGCAGATTCTTTACCACTGAGCCACCAGGAAAGCCCTGATGTGCAATGCTTGCGTTCCCATCAGAGGTGAGATTCATCAAAACCATCAAATTAATAGACAGAAGTTAAACAAGCAAAGGCTTGGTGCCTGCTGCTTGGCCAGGCTGTTTCATAAGGGAGTTTTACACTTGTATGTTGGATAAGGGAGTATTCAAGATCTGCTCTAGCTTGAAGTCCTCATCTCAAATTTCAAAGAATCAAAGTCTCTAATTGTTCTGATAAAGCAGAAATATTACCCTCCTACCTCCAGTGCCTCTTTGCTAGCCATGATGGCAGAGATCATGATTTTTTTCTGCCTTCCTAACAGATTGTTTGTCTGTAAGTTGTTTCATGCAAGAAGAAAGGAACCATGTAAATATGGGAAATAACTACTCATTTCAACCTTTTCTCCTTTCCCAGGGAAGGAAATGGAACCATTAGATTTCTGCTCACTAAAGCACTAGGAATTCATGTGCCTGATGGATTGGTTTGACTTCAGAAAATTGCCGGCAAATAAGAGTAACAAATGGCCAGAGAAACGCTGACAGTCCTGAGGTTTGGGGCTGTCCCCCTGCGTCCGGCTGTGAAAAGTCACTCGGGGCAGGTGCAGTGGTGTCCCCTTGATGAATACATGCTGTTCCCTTCTTATGAAGGATAGGGGCCGGGTTCCTGCCCACCTGGCACCCGGAAGGTCACTCCCCCACTGAAGTACCACACTGCCTCTATACGCTGCCCTCCTCAGACCTCTGTGTCTCCCCTCTGCTGTTCCCTCTGCTTGGAATGCCTTCCCTGTGCCTTTGGGGCCAAATCTACCTATTTAAGACACAGTTCCAGTATCCTTTCATCAGTAGCTCCTGCTCTGTCTATCCAGCCTCCGCTGTGGGCCTCTATGTCAGTTCTAGAACCTAACACACTGTGGTCCTTATTTTATTTGTACTTAGTTGCTCAGTCGTGCCAACGTTTTGCGACCTCATGGACTGTAGCCCCCCAGGCTCCTCTGTCTGTGGGGATTCTCCAGGCCAGAATACTGGAGTGGGTTGCCCTGCCCTCCTCCAGGAGATCTTCCCAACCCAGGGATCAAACTCAGGTCTCCTGCATTGCAAGTGGATGCTTTACCAGCTGAGCCACCAGGGAAGCCCAAGAATACTGGAGTGGGTAGCCTATCCCTTCTCCAGGGGAATCTTCCCTACCCAGGAATTGAACCGGGGTCTCCTGCATTGCAGGCAGGTTCTGTGCCATCTGAGCTACCTGTTTTTATTTATTTATTTTTGGCCTTGCTGGGTCATCATTGCTGGGCAGGCTTTCTGTAGCTGTGGGGTGCAGGCTTCTCGTTGCGGTGGCTTCTGTTGCAGAGCATGGGCCCTAGGGGACAAGGGTTCAGTTGTTATAGTGCACGGGTTGCCCTGCAGCATATGGAGTCTTCCTGGACCAGGGATCGAACCCATGTCCTCTGTACTGGCAGGCGGATTCGTAACCACTGGACTCCCAGGGAAGTCCTGTTCAGTGTCTGTCTTTGATCTCCCATCCCAGAGCCGGGTACTCCAGTTCGACTATTGAATATAGCTGAATACATTCTTCCGTCATTTCTGAGCATCTTTCTGTTTAAGGTTCGGTCTCACTGGGTCCATATATCTGTGTGTGGTCACCTGGGTAGGAATGAAAGTAGTTCTCACGTTTGTACAGCAGTTTATGGCTGACAAAAGGTGTCTGCGCCCATCTCCCCACTCACACCCCTGAAAAGCTCTGTCAGTGAGCAGTTGTCAGGGCTATTAATATTCTCATGATACGGATAAAAAACCAAAATTGCCAGGAGAGGAAACGTTCTGAACAGGATCATGCAGTTTGAAATACAGCAGTGGCTTCAAATTCATGTCTCTTCTTAGGGCTCCAGGAGGTAGGGCTGGGTGAGCACTGCTGACTTTTAAAAGCCCCTGAAGTAACTCTCAGCTCAAATGAGACACCCCCCTTCTGCTTGTCTGCTTGCTGCTTCTGAAATTTCACAGGCAAAAGGAACCTTTGTGTATTGCATCCTATTTTGGACCTGTGGAGTTGGGGGGTGAGGGTTGGGGGTGTCCTAGATTAAAGGACCCGCATGGTGGGGTGCTGCAGAGCATGGTGGGGGAGAGGAAAGCGCAGAACTTGCAACAACCTGGGTCCGCATTTCAGATTTTAGACCTTCTGTCTGCACAGGACTCCATATAATTTTTCTTGCACAATTTGGGAGAGAAGTAAACACACATATGTAAATTCATTACTTTAAAAAACAGTCTCTCTGAACTTTAATTTTTCTTCTATAGGAATGGGAACAATAATACCTCCCATGCAAGGTTGTCATGCAGATTTAATGAGAAACCACTTATAAACAGGTCTTGCGTGGTGCCGGAGTGTTGGCATTTTTAAATGCTAGACTTTTCTTTCTAACTCAACCGTGCAGCCTGTCTTTGACAGCATCTATAGATTGGTGTGCTGGGCTGGTTGCTTGCAAGCCTCAGAAGAAAGGGAGGAAAAAAAAGTTGTATAGGCCCCTTCCCAAGTGTTGGACCACCCAGAAGCTAGGCGTCCTTAAAGTGTCTGGGACAAGAGGGCCATTCTCTGTGGAAGTCCTGTGATCTGCAGACCTGAATGGCCTCCTCCCCGCTGCCTTCCGGCTCCCAGTGCAGCTCTGTTGTCTACACGGCCGCACCCCCTCTAACTCTGTGTCTGCTTGCAGACACGTCCTTTCTTGCGGACGTGAATGGTACCTACCTCTAGCCTGGAAAGGGATTATCCAGTTGCCAAATGTTTGGAAATAGCAGATTAACTCGGGAAACAGTGTCTGGAGAAGAAGCAAGGTGGGACCACGTGTGCTGTCACCCCATAGTTCTGTGGCACATGGCAGAGGGGGCAGGCTTTGGGGTTCCTCAGACCTGAATTCGAATCCTGCTTCTGCCCCTTACTGGCTTGCAGCTTGTTCAGGTCACTTGGCTTCCTTGGACTTGGGTTTCTTCTTTTGCAAAATGGAGATGTTCATAAGAGTAATATCTATACCATGGGGCTACTTTAAGGGTAAAATAAAATTGTGAGTGAAAAATCAATGAGCAATGAATCTTATGTCCCCAGCCCCTGGCTAGCTGGGTGGACTTTGCTTCCTTAGTTCCTGCTCTCCCCTGGATATCAGCCCTCTGAATCCTTCCCTAACTCCTCAAGCCAAAGTCAGCGGCTTCTTTCTCTGTGCCCCATAGATCTGCCGTCTGAATATAAACTGCCTGCTGAAACCCCTGTGTCCTTATCTTGGTTCTGAACGTGGCGCTGGGGAAACTCACGTGCAGAAGGAGAGAGGGGCAGAGTCCCTCTGTCAACGGCCCGGTTACCAGCTGTCACTGCCCCTGCTGACCCAGAGGGCAGCTTCCTTTGAGTGTGGCTTTCTGGGCTTCGGTGACTCATGACGTTATCTCTGCCCCTCTTGCTTTTCTGCCCCAGAGCAATTAGATGGCCCCACAGTGTGAACCAGAGAGGAGAAAGGGGTTGGGAGACGCTACAGCCACTGTGCCTGAAGGTCAGAGGGATCTGTACGTTTTACTGGGCTGGGAACCACACAAAAGGCGGGGAGGCGGATGCTTCAGCCACTGATGCCTCTCAATTAGGGCTGCAGTTTGGCAGCCAATTCCTCGCCCCTGGGCAGAAGGGGCCTTTGCACGAGTGTAAACAGCTGGGCTGCTTTGGGAGTGCAGACGTGAAGAGGCTATTCAAGTCTGGGGATTACAAGGCTTCTCTTGCAGACAAACCCCTTGTCTCCACTTTGAGGCAGGTGGGCTACAGAGTGACTGATATTTGGGTGGGGATGGTATGACTTTCACCCTCTTTTTCTGGGGCTTGCAAAAAAGAGGCAATCAGCAACCAGTCTATGGAACTGCTTGAATAAGAACTAGATAGAAAGCATGATATAAAGAACTAAGAGAGGCAAGGAATGGGACAGGGTTAAGTCCCAAACCGAGGAAAAGATGCCTAACTGGACTGTACAACTGGGGAGAGTACTGAGATTCAGGTGGTTTCAGAGGGTGGGATGTGGAGGAGTGGCTAGGCTGGTCAAGAAAAGCTTGCAGAAGAACCAGGATTTCATCCGGGTCCTAAAAATGTGTTGTCCACAGGGAAGCAAAGATGAAAGGACACGGGCATGGGGAGGGGCTGGGCAAAGACACAGCCAGGGAATTAGGTGTATAAGGATCTTGTCCCTTGCAGCACATCTTAAACAGGTAAGGTCGGATGGATCTTATGCCTCCATTTTACAGATGAGCAAACTGGCAGTAAATTCCTGTTGATTCAAACCACTTCCTTGGTGGTACTTCGTTACGGCAGCTCTAAGAAACGAACACACCAACAGTTCTACTGTGCAGAAAGTGTCCTAACAGAAGAAGCAGGCATGTAGCACCGAGAAAGAAGTACTCCTTCCCAGATGCTCACATCCATTGCCAGCCCCGGTTGCTCATAGCTGTTGCCAATTTATTGTCTTGCAGTTCTAGGGGCTAAAAGCCCAAAGTCAAAGTGTCAGGAGAGTTGGTTCCTTCTTGGGGGCTCCTGGGGGAGAATCCGTCCCATGCCCCTCTCCTGGCTTCTGGTGGTACCCATCAGTCCTTGGTGTTCCTTGCCTTGCAGCTGCCAACTCCAGTCTCTGCCTCTGTCATCACCTGACTGTCTTCCCTCTGGGCATCTCTTTGTCTCCAGGGCATTCCCCTTTCTCTCTCTCTCTCTCTCTCTCTCTCTCTGTGTATGTTCTCTTCTTTCAGGATAGTAGTCATACTGGAATGAGTTCCCTCTAATGCAGTGTGCCCTCAACCTGATTTACATGTTAATTGCACCTGCAAAGACCCTGTTTCCAAATAAGGGCATATTCATGGGTACCGGGGGTAAGGACTTCAAAAATCTCTTTTAGGGGACACAAATCCAACCCTCAGTAGTCGGTGATCACGTATTAGCGGTAAACAGGATAATACAATTATATGGTGTTTTATAGATCATGAAGCGCTGATTCGGGGGCTTCCCAGGTGGCTCAGTGACTGCTAAAGGATCTGCCTGCCAGTGCAGGAGCCGCAAGTTCCATCACTGGGTTGGGAAGATCCTCTGGAGGAAGAAATGGCCACCCACTCTAGTATTCTTGCCTGGGATATCCCATGGACAGGAGAGCCTGGCTGGCTACAGTCCATGGGGTCGCAAAAGAGTTGGACAGTACGAAGCAAGCACAAAGCACTGATTATCACATTTTAAAAACCACAAAAATCTGAAGGGTAGTAGCCTCATTGGCCCTTTAGAGATGCGGAAACTGAGATTCAAAAAGCGATCTGCTCAAAATCATACAGCTGGGAAGTGACGGAGGAGAATGACCTGAAAGGAGGATGTGGACTGGAAGCCAGCCCTTTGTCTTGTGCGTCTGCCCTTTGGCAGCCTCTGGGGTGCAGGGGCAGGTGGGGTTCAGGGATGCTGGGGAGAGCCGGGTGTGCTGTGAATGTATTTGAGGGCTCACTCTTGCCTGGAGAGAGCCTTCAGAGGTAGCGAACATGATCAATACTGAACATGCCCAAGAGTGCAAGCCAAATCTGGGCAGAAAGAGGGTTTAATGAGTCTGCAAGCAATTCTGTGGGGGAGGTGCTGATTTTGCTTCAGGTTGGGGGACCCAGGTCTGCAGCTCTTTATATCCCTTTCAGAGAACAAGCCTGAGGCATCTGCCAAAGCTTTTAGCCTCCTCTCCTTGTGTCTGGTCCCTCTCCCTCCTTCAGCCTCACCCCCTCCCTTCAGGCTCACCCTCACCTCTTTCCCTCCCCCACCTAGGGGCTACCAGAGCCAGGCATTGGCTCCTCACTCCCTAACTCAGCTCCCTGCTGCTCCGCCACCTTCTAGAACATTCCCTCCTCCTTCCGTCTGGCAGTTAGACTCAGCTCCTCTCTTGTTCTCGCACATGTCTTGGAGTTCCCACCTCTCCTCCTTTGGGCAGGCTCTTCCCTAGCCTCCATCTCCTCAGCCTGCCTCTTTCCATCTCATTTGCCATTGTTAAAATGCAGGAGTCGGCGGGAGGCCCGGTGCGGTCCTGTCCTGTAAAGACCGCAGATGGGAAACAGAAGCTGCGCTTTCGCCCCTTCTTGGGATGTAATGACGCTCTGATAGGCGCTGAGGACTGATGGATAGCTTGGCTGTGCCATTTAGTCTTTAAAAGCATCCTGTGAAGACGCAGGTTCTTTACCGTGAGTCACCAGGGAAGCCCCAAAGTGTTAGTTGCTCAGTTGTGTCCGACTCTTTTGCGACCCCATGGACTGTCGCCCTTCCAGGCTCCTCTGTTCTGGAATTATCCAGGCAAGAATACTGCAGTGGGAAGCCATTCCTTTCTCTAGGGGATCTTCCCGGCCCAGGGATCAAACTCGGGTCTCCTGCATTGCAGGTGGGTCCTTTACTGTCTGAGCACCAAGCAGGCCTGAAGAAGAAGAAGGTAGTATTTGTTTCTCAGATGAGGCAGTGGAGGCCCAGGGAGGCCCAGGGATGCCCAGGGATGCCTGGCTCTGCCCAGGGATGCCTAGCTCTGCCCAGGGACATGAGTTTGCTTCTTTCCTCCGCTACCTGCCAGTCATGTCATTCTGGGCGAGTTTCTTCATCTCTGAGCTGCAACCTCCCTTTTCCAAAAAAGGGTGACCTGTCTATTCCACAGGCTGATTGGAGGACTGAACCCAGTCATCTCTGCACATGTACTAAGCTGGCACATAGGTAGGCACTCAGCTGGTCTTAGCTGGATTTTAGAGTCGATGGGGGAGGGAATCATGAAGGAAAAAATGGCTACAGGGAGGAGAGGTCAGGGTGCTGGAGGGTGTGCAAGAGGAAGAGGCGTTGCTTGGGTGCTGGGATGGGGAGGCGAGGAGTAAAGGAGAAGCCAGATCCCAACTGAATAACATTCTGTGCAGAACCGTGGGGCCAGCACGGATTTCTCACTGAATTCTTAATGGTCTCTTCATTCCCTGATGTGTGTGTATCACTCTGTCCCTTCACAGTGTTCTGCTGCTGCTGCTAAGTCACTTCAGTCGTGTCCGACTCTGCGACCCCATAGACGGCAGCCCACCAGGCTCCTCTGTCCCTGGGATTCTCCAGGCAAGAACACTGGAGTGGGTTGCTGTTTCCTTCTCCAATGCATGCATGCATGCTAAGTCGCTTTAGTCGTGTCTGACTCTGTGTGACCCTGTGGACAAGCAGCCCACCAGGCTCCTCTGTCCACGGGATTCTCTAAGCAAGAATACTGGATTGGGTTGCCATTTCCTTCACCCATGTTCCTTCTCACAATGTTCAAATGGTGGGAATTCCATATTTAATTTTGGGTGAGAAGAGGAAAAAAGGGCAGACGGGTGATTGCAGCCTCCCAAGAATCAAAACTTGTTTGATTAGGAAAGAGCTTTAAAGGTCTGTGCCTCCTGCATAAGGAGTCTGGAAAGTGACACCCAGAAGGCCCGGAGGGTGACCCTGAATTGCTCAGCACGTAGACAGAGATCACTACTCACGTTGCTCATCGCCAGCTCGGTCCCCTGTGCCCTTGTATGCCACACAGTGTTGAGACCAGGGGGGATGGTACACAGATGCTTGGGGGAAATGGAACCCTGTAGGCTGGTTGCTACTTCCTGCTTTCCTTACCCAAACTTTGCACCCTGGGAGGGCATATATAGAAACATCATATGGGTGCATTTCCTCTCTGAGACTTCCCTTTAGTGAGGGGATATTCACTAGCAGGGCTTCCCAGGTGCCTCAGTGGTAAAGTATCCGCCTGCCAATGCAGGAGAGGTGGGTTCAATCCCTGGGTCTGGAAGATCCTGTGGAGGAGGAAATGGCAACCCACTCTAACATTCTTTCCTGGAGAATCCCATGGACAGAGGAGCCAGGTGGGCTGCGGTCCACGGAGCCCCAAAGAGTCGGATACAACTGAGCCATTGAGCAGGCTTTCACTAGCAAGGAAACCAGCCCTCCTGCTTGCTAATTTAGCCTGCCGCTCCCGTGCGCCAAGGCTGTTAGCACTTTACAAAGTGGGTCTCTCCCAGTTGGGCCAGGTCACCGTTTGCCTTGTTCCTTCTGCTTCCAAGCCCACTGTAAGCCTCTCTCCTGTCCAGCTTCAGCACTCTCCTTCTGCGCCCGCCTAGGATTTCACAGTGAGTAAACATCATCAGGAGAGTGTTATCTTGGGTTGTGACAAAGTATTAAGGCTTCCGCTCAGGGAGACTCTGCTCCATTTCCACACCCATCCTGTCCTGTTCCTGGGCTAAGCCACCCGAGACATGGGCTGTCCTTGACCTCAGACCTGGATTTTCCTATCTGAGAACAGTCTGCTGGAGTCTGTGCTGGTTACAAAGTACTTGTTTTTGAAATATCAACTGCATTAAAAAGAGGAAAGCCGGTTTCATTTCTCATCACTCTTGAACACACCCCCGTATTGATTTCTTTTTCAGAGAGAAATAAGAAGTCATTTGGTTATGGGCAAACACCAGTTAGCTTTTGGCAGTATCTTTTGGTTGAATGGAAAGAAAAGAGTGATTAGAGCTGTCCCATGGAAAGAATACGTGCATGTCCACGCTCCGTCATCCGAAGCCCTCGGGGGTCAGACGTGTTTTGGAACTTGGTGGATTTTTAGATCTTAGAGAGGAGTGAGGGCATATATACTTATATTATGTGATACCCCCGCTGGAGTCTGAGAAGTGCTCTGTAATCAAGCCCATTCATTTCTCTGCAGCGAACTGTTCACACTAAGTGGGAAAAATAAAGACAACAAATAGCTTCCCATCCCTTCAGGTCAGGTTTTGCCAGCAAATGAGTTATTTAAAAGAAAGAAATATCTTTTGGCTTTAGAAGTTTTTGAGGGTCAAGATTTGATAAGAGCCTCTGACTCTATATGGTAAATGTTTATATTTCCCTGTATAAATCCATACAGAGATGAGGACCGCCTGGGTGAGGCTGTGTAAATCAATTTTTAGCAGTTCATAAAGAAGTGAGGGCCTCAGAAATGCTGGGGGAGCCTGATTCAACTTGCCATCCCAAAGGCTAGTGCAGGCCAGGCACTGAGGCAGCACCTAGAATATTCTGGGTGAATTAACCCACCAGGATCACTGTTGGTACATGTTCTGCTGGGTCTCTG
The DNA here is from genome assembly GCF_016772045.2 of Ovis aries. Taxonomy (NCBI): domain Eukaryota; kingdom Metazoa; phylum Chordata; class Mammalia; order Artiodactyla; family Bovidae; genus Ovis; species Ovis aries. The sequence continues at coordinate 14,241,056 of NC_056074.1, forward strand.
CACCTTGCCTGGTGTTCACATAACCATGGAAAGTAAAAATAACTATCATCAGTCATTAATAATAGCTGACATTATAGAACCCGTGGCTTCCCCTGGTGGCTCAGTGGTAAAGAGTCCACCTGCAATGCAGGATCCGCAGGAGACGTGGGTTTGATACCTGAGTGGGGAAGATCCCCTGGAGGAGGCCATGGCAACCCACTCCAGTATGCCTGCCTGGAGAACCCCATGGACAGAGGAGCCTGTCGGGTTGCTGTCCATGGGTCACAAAGAGTTGGGCACAACTGGAGCAATGTTGCACCCATGCACGCATAGAACCCTGACTATCGACTGGCACTGCTCCAAATGCCCCACGTCTTGTAACTCACTGAATTCTCCTGATCGCACTATTAGGTAGCAACTGTTTTTGTGATTGACTCACTCAAGATCACACAGCTATTCAGTGGCAGAGCTGAGCTTGGGACCCCAGCTTTTTGGCACCGGAGTTAGCACTTTTAACTCTGCTGCCTCTCTGCATATGTCATCTCCAGCCAGACTCAGGCACATAAAAATTCAGATTGCCAAGAGGCAACCAACCTAGGAAAATACTACGCACGACTGAGGATTTGCCATGCATTAGGCCCTGGACCGAGCACTTTGTGGGATCCCATTTAAGCCTCTCAACTACCACGTGTGCAGGAGTCTCAACCCCATTTCCAGGTGAAGGGATGGAGACTCGGAGTGGGAAGGACATGGCAGAGCGAGGGTTGGAGCCCAGGGCCGACCAGCCAGGAGTCAGGATCTCAGTGAGTGAGGTCACAGGCGCTGGCCTCCAGGAGCTTCCATGGAGCCTCAGGGGCATGTGTGACTCAGAGATGAGGAGGACCTCCTGAGAATAGTTAGGGGCCAGGTGTGCAGTCTTGGTTGCATATCAGCACATTGAGGGGGGACAGAAAGACTCCCCTAAGTCCAGGTGCCGCTCCTCTCTGGGCCCCCACAATCTGTCTATAAAATGGGGCCACACTGCCATGCTGGGTGGTCACTGGGATTCAGGGTGCCAAAGGGTACCATAGCACAATGTATTCTTTGGGGCTTTTTTGTCTGTGTTTGGATGTACCAGGAAGGGAACTGTCTCCAAGGGCTACAAAAAAACAAATAGCATCTTGAGACAGAGGCTAGAGTCGCTCCCCTCTAGATGTGCTGGGGTAGCCTCAGGGGTCCTCTCCCCCACCAGGGTGGGGGCCTGGTGGTGCTGGCCACCTGAATGGTCTTTGGTGGTCCCGAAGATGCTCTGGGACCTCCCTCTTGTCCTCACCTTACACGTACATCAGCCACTGAGCCCGTGAGTGTCACCTGCTTCTTTAGCCTGTGAAATCCAGACCTGCTGCCCTACCTCCATTCCACTGCACTGGGATCTGCTAGGCCTTTGGGCCAAGGCCAAACAAGAGACACCTCCTCCCTCTCACCAGTCTTTTTTTGCTAAAGTCTGTCCCCATACAACTTCCAAGGTCCTCTTTTTAACACAAACCCACCATGTTATTCTCCTGTTGAAAACCACTCCATCCATCTCTCCCCATCAGCTCTATCAGGGGGTCAACAAACGTTCTCTGTAAATGGCCAGATACTAAACATTTTAGGTCTTGGAGTACTAGAGGCAAAACTGAGGGTGTCAGGCGAGCACTTGTATAATAGGGCAGAAGACAAATTTCATGAGTTTTTTATTAATGAAATTCAGAATATAATAATTGAGTTTTTTTTTTTGCCATACATTTCAGCTGATAAGAATGGAATTTCAAATTTCTTTTTTTTTTAATATGGGCTGCATTTGCTTAATTGGAGTCAATGTTTTCTACCATGAAATTGACCACAAAGGTTTATCTGTAAAAACCCTTGTTAGTTCTCAAGTCATAAAGAAGTAGATTGGGCCCACAGGAGACAGTCCAAGGGAAGACCTTCCTTGATCTGGTTCTGCCAGCCTCCCCGTTGCTCTTTCTGGCCCTCTTTATCTCTAGTCTCTGTTCCAGCAACACCAATGGCAGTTTCTTCCTTTTGGGTTTTGCTCACCCTGACCCCTCTGTTTAGGGATGATCTAACTCTTCATCCTCTGAGCTTTAGCTAGGAAGTGAGTTACCTCCTCTAGGAAGGTACCCTCTCCTCTCTGGTCCCCAAGTCTTTTGTATTTCTCTGCATTTTAGCATATAACACCTTGCATTGTATTTGCCCATTCACCTCTTGAAATGCTCCGCAGGCTGTAAGCTCAGGAGGGCAGGGTCCAGGCATATTCTTCTCTGGTTGTCCTGTGTCCTCCCATCCCCATCCATCCATGCTCAGTAAACGTTTGCTGGGCAAATTAAAGAATTAAGGAGCAAACTCAATGGCCTGGGTAGCGCCCTGGCCACATGCATGTCAGAGGGCTCCCCCAACCCAAAGGAGCCAGGTCTGCAGCCGTGGGGATGGGATGTGGGTGTGATGGTGGTTGGTTTCCAGTTCCCAGTGATCACAAGTTTATTTCCTGGGACTCTCATGTTTTCTGCGACTTGCACTTTCTCACATTGTGAGTTGGCACTTGTTTTAAAGAAACAGGGTGGTTTTCTTCTTGTTTTTCTGCCTGTGAAGAGTGTTACTGCTAGAAGATTCAGCCTGTGTGTGGTTAAAACATGGTGGCTCCTTATTGGCAGGCAGTGTCTTGCTGAGCTCTTTCTGTCCTCTTAGTGCAGGGCTCACTGTCACTGTTTATGGATAAACCAGATCTGGGGACGATCCTTGTGTTTAAAAGCTTCCAGGGTAGCATAGTAGTAAATAATCTGCCTGCTAATGCAAGAGACACAAGAGACATGAGTTCGATCCCTGGGTCAGGGAGATCCCCTGGAGAAAGAAATGGCAGCTGGCTCTAATATTCTTGCTGGGATAGTCCCATGGACAGAGGAGCCTGGTGGACTACAGTCCATGGGATCACAGTTGGACATGAGTGAGCAATGCGTGTGCGCGCACACACGCACACTTGTGTTTAACTCACAGCCCTGTTGATGTGACCATGCCTGGTTCTGGCCTCACTGGGGGTGGGCTTGTTTCCACCCATGGACATACCTTCCAAACATTTATGACGATCTATAAAGGGCCCTGTAATGCCCTAGACATCCTTTGTTTTGTCTTGGTTTTTGTTTGTTTATTTTTAAATGTACGAAAAGGAAAGAGACGATTCCTTAAGGTCGCAGGTTTACGAGAGGCTCTTTTAGAGCTGCATTAAAGAAGGGTGGGGAAGATCATTTATGGAGTGCATGCTCTGTGTGCCAGGTGCTATTCGTGTGGATACACTCCCCCCTCCTCCCATTTTATCCTTGCCACAACCCTTCAAGGTAGGTGGTATTATAATTTCTATTTTTACAGAAGAGGAAACTTGATACCAGATAGAGTAAATGCTTGCCCAAGGTCACACACAGTTAAAAGGTAGAACAGCCAAGTTTTGTGTGCGTGTATAAACTTTTTATCGACATACACCACTCGTAAATGCATAGCTCAGTGAATTTTTTGCACAGTGAACATACCACGTAACCAGAACCTTCCTTCGTCATGAAACAGAGCATTTCCCCTCCGCAGTCCCCTCCTGACCCCCTCTCAGGCTTTCTTTTCCCCCCTCAGTGCCTGCCTGGGTAACTGCTGTCCTGACTTGTGCTATAGATTTGTTTTGCCTGTTCTCTAACTTAATCTAAATGGAGTCATAGAGCATGGGCTCTGTTGTGTCTGTTGCTTTCGGTCGGCTTCGTGTGCGTGAGATTCAGCCATGGTGTTGCACAGAGCTGGAGTTCATTCACTGTCAAGGCTCTGTACGTATTGCCTGGTGTGAGTATACATTATTTATGTACTCTGCTGTTGATGGACATTCAGTTATTGTCCAGTTTGGGGCTGTTACCAGTGGTGCTTCAGTGAAATTTCTTTCCATGTCTTTGGGTGTTAATTTGGTCCTAGAATTAGAGTTTGTAGGATGTATGTATGTTCTGATACAGTAGATAGTGCCAGACAGTGTTCCAAAGCGATTGCACTATCTTATACTCCCACCAGGAGTGTATGAGGGTTCTGATTGCTCAATTTACTCGTATCAACTGCTTTTTCTATTTTAGCCATTCTGATGGTTGTATACTTATATCTCCTTGTGGTTTGCTTTGCATTTCCCCAGTCTCTGATGAAGCAAAGCACCTTTTGTATGTGTTTATTGGAACCTTTGGATATCCTTTTTTTGTGAAGGACCTAATCAAGACATTTTTTAGAAAAATGAGATTGTCTGCTTTTCCTCTTATTTATGTATAGGAATTCTTTATATATTCTGGCACAAGTCTTCTGTCAGATATTGTCAGTAGCGTCTCTCATTTGGTGGCTTGTATGTTTACTCTCTTAATGGTATATCATTAGATAAAGAGAAGTTCCTAATTTTGATACATTTTAGCTTATCCATTTTTTTTTTTCATTTATGGTTAGCACATGTTATATTTTGTGTAAGAAAACGTTGCCTACACCAAGGTCATGAAGGTGGTCTCTCATGTTTTCTTGTAAAAGTTTTATGATTTTGCCTTTTACATTGAGATCCGTGGTCCATCTGGAATTGATTTTTCTATCTGTTGTGAAATAGGGGTCAAGGTTCATTTTTTTTATATGGATAACCGATTGACTTAGCAACATCTATTGAAAAGACTCCCTTTTCCTCACTGTGCTTTAGTGACATTTGTGTCAGCTGTCAGATGACGACACATTTGGGGGGTCTGTTTATGAAATCCTAGAGTCATAAATTTTTAGGCCAAAGCTATCTGATTTCAAAGTGTATCTTCTTTTCATTATTTTATAATGGAAAGACTTTGAGTAAGTGGTTTGGGAACAAGCTAAGGATGAAAGGACATAATATACTGCGTTTGAGAGGAATTGTTCTGTACTATCTAGCAGAGATGTGGCAACTACTCAAAGTCCCAAATGGCAAGTGGGGCTTGGCTGGGTGGGGATTTGGGGTAACTTGGAGGGAGGAGGGACAGTTAGAGCCTGTGACTGCACACTACACCGAGCGGGAGGTATTGGTAAAAGTACTGGCAACAGGCTGAAACCCACGGGCCAGGACCTTTGAAAAGCTCTGGGAGGTAATCTGTAAGGACAGGGGGAAAATTACGCTTTTTTAATAGCTCTAAAGTAAAGCAAATTGTTAGACAAGGGGTTATTGGTTGAATAAGTGGAGTTTGTAACAGCTAGATTTTAATGAGAGTACATAATTTGCGGTTAATAGCTCTTTAGAATCTTGTTCTAACTGGGTTATTAATTACTTTTTTTTGATTATGGAAGTTAATCCATACATGCTTTCTTCTTAACAGGGGATTATATTTTGGTAGATGAGGCGTAAGTAAATAGAGAGTGTTTAACAACGTAGCTGCTTTTAATTTTCTATGATTAAAAAACCCCTTACCCTCTGAATCTAAAATATGTGTTTTAAGTAGGCATTGCTGACCATCTGGTAGAAGTTGCCCACAATGTGGGCAGTGACTGTCCGTCAGCTGTTCTCAGTCTTTACTACGCGCTTGAATCACACAGGGAACTTTGAAAAAAATTATGGATACCTGGGTTTCAGCCCTAGAGGTTCTAATTTGACTGCTTTGGGGAGCAGTGTGGGCATCAGGATTTCTGACCTCCCCTCTGCAGCTAAGGAGAAACCCACTAGCCCAGAGAGAATGAATTCACTTTCTTGGGAGGCGCCTTCCAGCCCCTCCAGTACCTCCTTGGGCAGCAACCCCATATTAAGTCTTTAGGGAGCTTTGTCTTATCCCTCTCATCTCTCGGTGATGATGGGCTTTGGGATGCACAGTGACCATTCACCAAGGGGTCCTTCCTGATCGTCCATTCAGACGCCTCATGGCCCAAGTGGGGAATCTGAGGATCAGAAAGAGGTAGTACACGTGCAGGCTCATAATAGCAGGTGAGTCAGTGATGGGCCAGGACAGAAATCCAGGCCTCCTGAGTCACAGAGCCGGAGCTGATGAGCCGGCAGCATCCACAGAGGGGCAGCAGGGACGAGCAGGACAGGAAGGTGGGGGCTCCAAGTCGGGAGCAGCAGGGCCCCAAAACAGGGAAGCTGTGTAGCTCGAGCGCCAGGCTGGGCCCCACGGGTGCTGGTGCATGAACCCGGCTCACTTGCAAAGCCTCATGTTGTGACTCACGTGGAAAAGATTATGTGTCGATGGAGGAAAATGAAGGAATCGTGTGCCCCCGCGCCGTCTGCTATGGCCACCTCGTGCTCCTTGCTCTCCTGCCTGGGTCTTGAACGCTGCAGGTTAGTACTGCTGTGGCATTGGTGAGAGTTCCCAGTCATGGGACTGAAGTGTGTGTGTGTGTGTGTGTCTGTGTGTGTCTGTGTCTGTGTCTGTGTGTGTGTGTCTGTGTGTGTGTGTCTGTGTGTGTCTGTCTGTCTGTCTGTCTGTGTCTGTGTGTGTCTGTATCTGTGTGTCTGTGTGTGTGTGTCTGTCTGTCTGTGTGTGTGTGTCTGTGTGTGTGTGTCTGTGTGTGTCTGTGTCTGTCTGTGTGTGTCTGTCTGTGTGTGTGTGTCTGTGTCTGTGTGTGTGTGTCTGTGTCTGTGTGTCTCTGTGTGTGTGTCTGTGTATGTCTGTGTCTGTCTGTGTGTGTCTGTCTGTGTCTGTGTGTCTGTGTCTGTGTGTGTGTGTCTGTCTGTGTGTGTGTCTGTGTGTGTGTGTCTGTCTGTGTGTGTGTGTCTGTGTGTGTCTATATCTGTGTGTCTGTGTATGTGTGTCTGTGTCTGTGTGTGTGTGTCTGTGTCTGTCTGTGTCTGTGTGTGTGTGTCTGTGTGTGTGTGTCTGTGTGTGTGTCTGTGTGTGTGTGTGTCTGTATCTGTGTGTCTGTGTGTGTCTGTGTCTGTGTGTGTGTGTCCATCCAGATGAACCAAAGTGGTGGGGCGGGGGGAGGACCAGCACATCCCAGTGGAAAAGGTGTCCTTGGTTGCTCAGTAGGAATGTTCTGGAAATCCAGCAGTGCTGAATGGCAGGGGGTCATGCCTTATGTAGCCATTCGCTTCAGTTTCACAGCTTCTGATGCAGAGCTTGACCTACAGAAGCTTCTCAGGCAACTTGGGTGAATGAATGAAGAATTGAAAAAATCTGTTATTCTAATATTTTGTTGATGAAGAACATGGGTAGTGTGGTGGTCTGTTTCAGACTAGGGTGAAAAGAATGATATATATACATACGCACGTGTGACGTCGTATTCCACACGCACACGCACACAGGGTGAGCAGGGAGGGGAGCAGAGGAGAGACACAGGAGCGGTGCTCCTCCCTGGCTGTGGGACCCCCTGCCCTGCACCCCTGCAGCTTCAGTGCCCGCACGTGGCATGGATGCAGCACACACCAGCGAGGTGGTGACTGAGCCAGTTTCATCCTGACCTAGTTTGTGGCCTGGGCCCGGAATATCGCAGTCCTCTTCTCGATTGGCTTACGGTCAGGTTCCCGTCAGAAAAGATAATTCATCCCAGAAGATTCACACTAAGTGGCTTTAATGAAGGGCCTATTTAGCAGATGTGGGCCCAGCAGGGTTGAGGGAATAAACAAGGATGCCGAGCCACATGGGTGGGTGCACCCCAAACCGCCCCAGGTCAGAGGGTCAAGGAGACAAGGTGATACTTCCGGAACCCAAGGAGGACGGGGCCCCCGGTGAAGATGCCGTGGGCAGGGGCTGTGGTTGCTCAGGGGGCAGCACCGGAGCCCAGGGGCAGCAGGCGGGAGGCCCTCCATCTCTCCTCCACCCCCCACTTGCCCCCCGCTGGTGCTGGGTGCTGATCTGCAGGAGGCCGGGGTGTCGTCCTCCCTGGCTTGGCGCAGGGCAGAGGGGTCTGGGGAATGGGTAGAGGGGGCAGGGTGGCTCTGGGGGGAACAGCAGCACTCTCTCGTGAGGGGAAGGGTCTGTGGGGGCAGAGGGGGACCCAGGAGACGAGGAGGAGGATCTGCAGGAGAGCGTTCCTGCCCTGGGTCCCTGGGGAGTGCAGGCTTCAGGGAAGTAATCATATGGAGTCCAGGAATCCCCTTCTGGACCCGTAATTACACGTACAGGAATTTTTTAAAGAGTCAGTGGCAGTGGTTTTAATGTCTCATAAATATTCCTCTAAGGGTGCTACCCACAAGGAGGGGTGGCGTGGTTTCCCAGACCCGGAGCCAGCCCTGAGCCTTTAGAGATGAGGCTCCCAGCCTCCTTTGGGGGAAAAAAAATCTCATGTTTGGCCTCACCTCTGCCCCACGTCCACTGAGGGCTCAGGAACGTGGGTAGCAGGGGCTCCGGACCTTGAATCCCTTCGATCCTGCCTCCAGGGGGGCCTCCTCCAGGAAGTCTTCTGGGAGCTGGTGGTGGAGATACTGAATCTGATCTCTCAGGCCTGGGGACACGTGGGTGCTGATAAAAAGCTTCTTTGGGAATCCATGTTTGCTCATTTTCTCTAACTCTAGACTGAGAGTGGCATTTGCCTAAGTAGCAGACTTTTATTCCATCAAAAGCAAAGCTTGCACACAGCAGGGGAAAGAAAGAAGTAGGCCAAGGAAACAAGGGCATGTGTCTGAAACCCCTAAGTTAAGGAAAGATGTTCCCAGAGACCATCTCCTCTAATCTACAGAGAGCTCCCTGGCATGGGAACTGTCTGCTCCACTGAATCAGTGCAGGGGTCACCTATGAAAGAAAGGGCGCCAAGACTGAGGACTTAAAATTTTAGCTGTCTCCTAGTGAGCTGTGACCTTGAGTAACTCCCTGTACCTCTCTGATTCTCGACTTTCTCCTTAGTAAAGTGAAAGTGAAAAAGTTGCTCAGGCATGTCCAACTCTTTGCAACCCCGTGGACTGTGTACAGTCCATGGAATTCTCCAGGCCAGCATATTGGAGTGAAGGGCATCATCATTGTGTCTAAGCTCTGTATGCAGAAATCTTGTGTTGTCTGGCACAAGCCAAGTGCTCCCCGAATGTGAGCTGATTTTGAAGCCATTGTTTGGAATGAACCAAAGCCACCTCCTTCTCATACAGCATCGTTCCTAGCTGTCCTAATGCTTACAGACTCTCTCGCCTACCTTCTCCGCTTAGACCCATGTCCAGTCTGGTCTAGAGAGGACCGGTTGAGACGTGGTGAATGAACGATCGAGTGGTGAACAAATGATAAGGATTCTTGAAGCTCAAGGAGCGGGCTGGCCTATCTGAGGCACTGCAGAAGCCATGGCTGCCGCAGATAGGGAGGCCTGGAGTGTTCCAGAAACCCGATGCATTCAGAAAGCTGGGCGCACTGACTCTTTCCTCCTGGAGGTTTTTCAGGCCATTTGAGCTGTGGGGCATGATTGCGTCGCTGGCTGCAATTACCGCATACCCGAGGGGGGCTTATTTTGCAGTTCCAGGTTGGATTTAGCTGTCCCCTGACTGACCACTTGAGAGGCTTGATAATAGCCAGGAATTGGGCCACCCGAGGAGGGCTGTTGCCAAGGGAAGGTGGAGCTGGTGTGGCAGGGGAGTCAGCAGGGCTTTCTGACTTCAGCATCTCTGACCTCCAGAGGGGCCTGCTGTGTGCTGGTCTCCTGCCATTGGGCCTTAGTCTGAATTAACTCCTGTGATTCTCACAGGAGTCTACAGTCAGTGTTCTTAACTGCAACTGACAGTTGAGAAACCAGGATTCAGGATGGCTCATTAGCTCGTTCACGGTCACATAGCACATTTTCAGCCCTAGGTCTTACTATGCAGTCTCTTACCATTCAACTCTGCCTGCAAAGCTTCTCATCACAGGCTCTAGAAACTTCAGCACTTTCTTTCCCTTAAGAAGGGAATGCATTAGATGAACGTTTCCCAAAATCTCTTCCCTGGAGCCGATGCTTGATGACAGAAGCATCCTGGGATCAGATATGTTTGGGAAACGGTTCTCCTTCTTTTGGGAGGGTCACGGTGCCCATTTCCAGGTTCAAGATTCTGAGAAGGCCCTGAAGTAAACAAGGCTCATTAAGCTAGCTTCTCCTCAGCTTATGTGAATGAGAACCTTTGTCTTATTAATGCTATTAACGCCCCACAGAGCCAAGTAAACACTGAAATGGATGAGTCAGCCTTCTTCCCAAGACCTGACTTAGCAAGCCGGCCTCTGAGGACGGAGATCCTCCCTTGATGTTGCCCCAGTCTCTGAATTAGCTTTGGATTCCTGCCTCCAGGTCTGGAAACGGCATCGTCCTATACTGTGCCTCATTCCCATTTCTTTTTCACGCGGTCTTGATATGGAAAATGTCCACAAACGCCCCTCCCAAGAACTACCAGTAACTTCACGAGAAAACAAAATTCATCTGGATAATTTTGCTCTGCTCTTTTCACTAAATATTTTCTGCCTTTCTGGATATGGCTGCCATCTAACTTCCTTTTAAAAAAGGACACTGGGGCACTCAGACGTTGGGAGAGGGAGAGTCACATAGACGAAAGCCCTGGCTTCCTCTATCCACTGCCCCCCAGCACTCACTGCTCTGCAAGGAACGGAAGAGGGGCGAGGAGCACACAGAGGTGTCTAGGCCTTGCCAAGTCCAGAACAGAGCTCTGGAACCCAGGATCCCCCACTCCCAGGCACCCCACCCTGCCTCCCCCAGCCGGCCCCTTCCTCCACTTAGCTCTGTCTATAAACAGCTGCTCACACCTGAAGCCTAGAAGCCTTCCTGATTTTCCTTCCCCTCACCACCCCAGCCCACCCGCGCGCCAGGCTGTTAGAGGAAGAGTCTTGTGGTGAGTGGACGCTGGAACCCCGTAGACTCAGTTCAGAGCCTGCCTCTACCATCTCCTAACTGCGTGGTCGTCAGGAAGCTACCTAACCTCTCCGGTCCTCAGTTTCCTCTCCTGGAGCAAAGGAGAGTGCTGACTTCACAGGGCTGCCTGCAGGATCCCACGAGACAGTGAGTGTGCAGTGCTTTATCGGCGCTGACAGCACTCAAGGTCAAGTCAGCCGTTCCTATTCTCCTCTTGGACATGTCTGTCTCCATGCATCTTGAATGGTGCCACCCTGGGCCAGCCCAGCCCACAGTCATCCCTCCCTGGGCCACTGCAGTAGCCTCCAAGCAGGTTCCCATTTCCAGTCCATTCTTGGATGGTCTCTGCATGGCAGCCAGACTGATTTTGTAACAACACAGCTAGGGACAGCCTCACTCGAATGCATCAAGCCTTCAGAGTAGGTTTTTTTTTTTTTTTAAGGTCAAATGTCCATTTTCTTTCTTTTCTTTTTTTTTTTTCTGGTAAGACCTTTTTTTTTTTTTTTTTTTACTTTATTTTATTTTACAATACTGTATTGGTTTTGCCATACATTGACATGAATCCACCACGGGTGTACATGCGTTCCCAAACATGAACCCCCCCTCGCGCCTCCCTCCCCATAACATCTCTCTGGGTCATCACCGTGCACCAGCCCCAAGCATGCTGTATCCTGCGTCGGACATAGACTGGCGATTCGATTCTTACATGATAGTATACATGTTAGAATGCCATTCTCCCAAATCATCCCACCCTCTCCCTCTCCCTCTGAGTCCAAAAGTCCGTTATACACATCTGTGTCTTTTTTCCTGTCTTGCTTACAGGGTCGTCGTTGCCATCTTCCTAAATTCCATATATATGTGTTAGTATACTGTATTGGTGTTGTAGGTTTTGTATCACTTGTTTGAAATGAAGTTCGAACAGCTCCGACACGCCCTGGCCTGTCCTTTCTTGTGCCATTCTCAGCCTTCTGCATTGTCCCGGGCACTTTGACGCCCTGCTGTGTTTCTTGAGCCCCTCCAGCCCTTTGCTGAAGAGCAGAATTTGCATCTGCTGCTGGCTGATCCTTACCCAGGGCACGTGGTCAGCATCCTCTCTTATAAAGGCCTTCCCCTTAACTGTCTTTCACATCAACAATGTGTGTTTCCTCCAAAATGTGAGTGTACCTTGTTTCTCATTTATTGTCAGCCAGCCCTCCTGGCCCTGTACCCGCCTTGAGGACAGGGTCTCTGCCTGACCATCGTGTTTCTAGGATGAAGGTGATGGGAGGGAGAAAGGAGGGATAAGCTGTAGCCGGGCTGAGCCGGGCTGTCCCCATCTTTTATTGTTTCCATCTGATGGATGAGAAGGTTGAGATCCTTTTCCAAGGTCTCCCAGTTCATCAGTGCTGGGAATAGGATGCAGACCTGTGGGAGGCCTTCATCCCACGTCTAGGCTATGAGGCTCCCACCAGGGGCCAGGAGAAGGCACCAGATGGGGCCTTCTGACCCAGTTCTGTGTCTCCAGCCTGCAGCTGGCCCCAGAGGCACAGGCTGGACTGTGGGCTTTGATAGGTTTTTCTCAGCATCTTTAGGATCCGTGGTATGGGTGAGAGTAAGTGTTCACACTTAGGAGAAAATAGCCATCCTCTTAGTCTTCAACTTTGTAGGTGACACCAGCAGCTTTCTGTTTTTGTTTACCTTTTTTCCCCCATCATTTCAGACCAGTGAGTCCAGAAAAGTCAATTCTCAAGGAAGGCATGGCAAATAGAGCTGACAGATGAAGTGATATCCAGCTGTGTTTAGTGTTTGAGTCTGACCTCTGTACTATGGGAGAGACATATTTCCTAAGGAAATATCCTGGGCATGATATCCCCAGAGGATGGGAAGGGTGGCCTGGCAGAGTGAAGAATTCTTTATTTCGTGACTGGGCTATATGTTTTTTTATATTTTTGCCCTGTGCTTCTTTCGGAGACCCTGGACTTTTTCAGCAAATCCCATCCTATCATCCGGCTCTTGAGGGAGCTCTCAGTGTCTCTCTTTTAGGTGCACACTTAATCCTTCCAGCCCCCCTCCTGGAAATGCTGACCAGTACATCCTTCTCAAGTGAAGGCTTAGCTCCTGCCTGGCACACAGTGAGCACTTGGCAAGTGCTGACTTTTTTTTTTTTTTTTGCAATACTCAAGGCAGAGCAGAAGCAATCACGTGGAGTGACCGCTGTGTGCCTGGCATTGTACTCTGTGTCCCACTCAATCCCCAGAGACTCTGCCAGCTGGTCACTGCTGCGCTCCCACATGACTGGCCGGGAAACTAAAGGCTTGCCCAGGGTTAGCTGTGAGTCAAGTTGAAGCTTGGGCAAGAATCCCCATTCCAAAAGAGACTTGCTGAGTGAGTTTCAGAGCTGGCACGATGGGCGGGTGTCCTAACCTCAGAATCACCCACTGCTCAGATGTGTTAGTTTCCTGTGACAGCTAGAACAGATGACCAAAGAGGGACTTATTCTCTCACAGTTCTGGAAGTCAGAAGTCTAAACTCAGTGACCACTTGCCCGAGATCAAGGTTTCTCTCTAGGGGAGAATCCATTCCCTGCCTCTTCCAGCCTCTGGTGGCTGCCAGCTTTCGTTGGCTTGTGGCCACATCACCCCAGCCTTTGTTCATCTTCATATCACCGTCGCGTGTGTGTGTCCAGTCTTCCTCTGCCCTCTCTTCTAAGGGCATCTTAGATGGCATTTAGTGCCCACCCAAATAATCTGAACTAATCCCCTCTTGTAAAGATTCTTAATTATACCTTCTTCCAAAGAGCGTAAGCTCTATTGGTTCTGGGGATTAGGACCTTGTGTCTTTGGGGGCCATTGTTTAGCTTGCCACAACCTGCTCTGGAGGATGCAGAGAAAAAGCACAGATCCTCTGCTGAAAGCAGGAGGCAGGGCTGAATGTGAGGCCCTCAGCAGGCATGTGCCACCCTGGCAAAGGCAGGATGAGCAGTTAGCAGGAGGATTATTGTTGTCCTTGCGAAAGGAGGTGCACTTTGGCCCATTCTTAGCAAGAATTAAATGTGAGATGCTGGGACCAGTGTTCATTATTTTATCAAAAAGTACTGAGCTGATATCTTATGCCCAGGCTTCTGGAGCTCACACTCTAGACAAAGAAATGGGTGAAGAGATGATTGTATGTATTGTAGCCAATACTGGAGTAGAGGGATGTGCCCCAGATGAGGGCATTTTAGCCCCACCTGGGAAGGCTTCTGGGAGGAGGCAAGACTTGAACTGAGGCTGCATGATGAAGGAGTTAGCCACGGAGGCCCCAGAGAGGGACAGGGCATCTTATCAGAGCAGCATTTGATCACAAAGCTATGTGATCAGGACTGAACCAGCCTTCTCCCTGCCAAGATTGCCCAGTGGTCACGTTACTGAAAGGCAGGTCAGCTGCTCACTCAAAAGTCAATACTTAAGAGGCCAGCTTCTTGGAAAAGAAAGTTTGCCTTACTTTGGAGGCTGGCAACTGTGGGGGAGAGGGTGGGTTCATGTCCAAAGGCACAATCAGTGGGCCAGAACTTGTGAAGGGGAGTTTCAGGGGTCTCTAGGCAGAGGCAGCGCATGTACGTATAGATGCAAAAACAGCGCAGTCAGCGCTGACAGTCTTCTCGAAACTGGTCATGTGGTCATCTGAAGAGCGTCATCTTGATTGTTTGGAGCACAGTTGATCTTTATTTTCAGGATCAGTTTGTTCCCATTTCTTTGAGGCCAGTTCTCAGAATTGTGGCAGCTGATGTCATGGTTACAGACTGGTCATCACGTAAGTAACTTCTTCCACCTGATGTGGGTTTCAGTATCTGTAAGACAGCTCACAGGATATGGCTCAGAATATTATCTATAGCCCTTGAAGAAAAACTGAGAACTCCTTGAGTTTGTTTAATGATTGTTATCTTGGTTGACTGTTGTCCTTTGCTTCTGCGTTTTCTCCCTTCTCTGATTAAACCTATTCTTTGACTCAAGTCTTTCTACAGACAAAAGGCATGCAGAGAACAGGGAGGGTAAGGATCATAGAGTCCTGCCCTGTTTCAGGTATCTTTAATTCAATCTTAGATGAAGACCCCGGAGTCAGATTTTTGTCTTGTTATTGTTTATAGTGTGCCTGGTCTATTTGCCCCTCAGAACCTTCGTCCTGGGTGAAACCTCCCAAAGGGAAAGCACAGCCTCTTGGAGTCTCTGCAGGGGGATTTGGCTCGCCGCCCGTTGAATGCCTGCCCTCTGGCCTGTCCAGGTGGCCTGCAGTGGGCAGATGGACAGGTTGGCTGGCCATGAAATCTGAACGCAGATCGGCTGCTAATTAGAGGCTTGTCAGGTCTAAGCAATCCAGTCCCATAGTGATTTCAGCGTTAATGCACCTTTTCTTTCAAAAATGTAAAAGCACATCCCAGGTTTCTCACAGTGTGAATGGCTTTTCAGCGCTCTTAGAATGGAGTCACTGGCTGTGAGGTTTTCCGCTCCTCACATGGCACTCCCATAGTCCTTCCACCAGCAGCACCACCTCTTTCCTGCCTCAGTCTTTTGCACGTGTGTTACACTGGGCTGGGACGTGCTTACTCCTATCTGACCCTGCTGTCCACTGTCCACTTCCTGTCTCAGCTTAGAGGATACACCTCGGAATGTATTTACACAGCTTTGATTAAATATGTGTGTGTTAAGTGCTTAATATTTTCCTTCTTGAAGGTAGGGCTCTAAGACTGTTACATTGACCCAGTCCGTACCACGCAGCAAACATGCAAATATATGTTGAGTGGATGAAAGAAAAATAAAAATCAAAGAAAACTTCAGAGGTATTAGACAAAGAAAATGGTTTAGCATTCATGATATGTCCATATTAGATAATAATCTTTAGTCTTAAAGACATCTTGAAAGAATTCCTTTTATTAGAAATGCTTATAATTTGAATGGAAGAAGCAAGATAAAAAAAACTATATGCAGTCTGATCTTAATTTTACAAAATGCATGTATATTTGCTAGAAAATCTATCAATGGATTGTGAAGATTCAGAATAAATGTTGTTTTGTTTTACTTTTTAATTTTTTCCAAGTTTTCTTCAATGAGAACATACCACTTTTGTCAAATGAAATTAAAATATCAGTGAGGCTCCTTTGAGCCATCTGGTGTCTTGGTCCTTTCTTGTGTGCAGTCCTAATCTTTTATACACACATTACAGGCTTACTCAGAATGAATTGGCGGTCCCCACTAGAATGATTTAACCAATTAACTTACTCATTAACTGCCATGGTATCTTATATATGCTGGACAAAAGATTTAGAATAATCCTTATTATGGGCTGGACAAAAGGAATATTTGAAATCCTCCTCTCTCATTCCTATCCAGCCTGTCTCATGGAATTCCCACAGGGACTAAGGCCCAGAAATGGGGAAAGTGGCATTAGTGTCTTTAAAAGGAGATTGAGTTCTAGGCGTGCCCTTAGTCACAGGCAGAGCAGGACTCTCATCAAGTGTGTGTGTGTGTGTGTTTACTAATTTTCCCAGACTTTCACATTCATTACCTTTTCCATAATGCATTCTTAGAGTTTGTTAAAACTTTATTATGCTTTTCTATATATTACAGCCATTTTAGAAATTAACCTGTCATCATAGTTCTAACCTATGAAACGACATAATGAAAATTTTAGTAATAAATTCTATGAGTGAGTCTGTGGCAAAACTAGCATCTTCATAGAAAATAAATCATTCTAACCCTTTGGAAAAACATTTTGAGGAAGCTTATATCCTGAGCTTCCCAGGTGGTGCAGTGGTAAAGAATCCACCTGCCAGTGCAGGAGACATAGGTTCGATCCCTGGGGTGGAGAGACTCCCTGGAATAGGAAATGGCAACCTGCTCTGGTATTCTTGCCTGGAGAATTTCACAAATGGAGGAAGCTGGCAGGCTACAGTCTGTGGGGGTCACAAAATGTTGGATGTGACTGAGAAACCGAGCATGCACGTGTTCTGGATTCAATGATGCCATTTTTGAGTCCTTAGCCTAAGGACATGATCTAAGATGAATATATATATATATATACACCTGAAGGAACTGAGGATGGTGGCTGCAGCCACGGAATCAAAAGACAATTGCTTCTTGGCAGGAAAGTGATGATAAACCTAAACAGTGTGTTGAAGAGCAGAGATATTATTCTGCCAACAAAGGTCTGTATAGTCAGGCTGTGGCCTTCCCAGTGGTCACGTATGGTTGTGAGAGCTAGACTGTAAAGAAGGCAGAAAGCCAAAGAATTGATGCCTTTGAACTGTGGTGCTAGAGAAGATTTCTGAAAGTCCCTTGGACAGCAAGGAGATCAAACCAGTCAAGGGAGATGAACCCTGAATATTCACTGGAAGGACTGATGCTAAAGCTGAAGCTCCAGTAGTTTGGTCATCTTTTGCAAACAGATGACTCATTAGAAAAGTCCCTAATGCTGGGAAAGATTGAGGGCAGAAGGAGAAGAGGGTGTCAGAGGGTGAGATAGCTGGACAGCATCACCAGTGCAATGGACATGAACTTGGGCAAAGTCCAGGAGATGGTGGGGGACAGGGAGGCCTGATGTGCTGCAGTCCGTGGAGTCACAAAGAGTCGGACACGACTGGGAGACTGAACGACGACAACAGAAAGGAAATATTGCTCAGCCAACTATAGTAGAGAAAAGTTGGAAACAGGGTGAGCTCAATCTCTGGCAGTAAGGGAATGGAATTTCCAATAATTGTGTTCACACAGTGGGCTGTCTTTGAAAGGATGGTTTTAAATAATAGGAGATGTGTGTAGAGTATTTATTGCTATAGGCTCAGTTTCTGCATTGGTGTGTGGGTATATGTAAATATATGTGTAAACATTTATGTGATTTGTGATTTTGTCACATAAGGATGCAGATGTCTTCCCCACAGCCACCCCAATCCCTTCAAAAGCACATGAGGGGCTTTTCTGCTGATGTCAGAATTAACTATGTATTAATTAACTCCCTTGGATAGCCCTCTGCCCTGAATATCATGGGGTACTTGCTTTCCTCTGCTGGGTATACATGGAATTGAAAGTAATTGCTAGTCATCAGACCCTTAAGCTTGAAAATAAATATCATGGCCTTTAACATAATGACTTCATGGAGATTACTTTGACCTCCATGGTGCATTGGGCCTTTATATAAAGCAATTACTTTAGGAATCAGTCACCTCACCATATTTTGTACTTTATATTAACAAAAAGGTTTTTACTTTTTTAGATGATAATTTGTCATGTTGGAGAAGATAGAGGAATTTGGTGATCTCACATGCTCTCCCTCCCTCCTTCATCTTTCCTTCACTGTCTCACTGCTGGTTTCCTCCTCACTGCCTCTCTGAAGGGAGAGACCATCCACCCGTCCACCACCCCCCCCCCATTCATCCATCTCTTCACACCTCCTCCATCCGTCCATCCATCCAGTGGATCGTTTCGTGAGGATCTACTATATATCAGATACTGTTCTAGTCACTCCAGATATGACAGGGAATAATAAAAACATCTTTTTATGTATGTGTGTGTATATAGATACATATATACGTACGTGTGCTTAGTCGCTCAGTCATGTCCAACTCTCTGGGGCTCCATGGACCGTAGCCCACCAGGCTCCTCTGTCCATGGAATTTTCCAGGCAAATATACTGGAGTGGGTTGCCATTTCCTACTCCAGGGGATCTTCCCAACTCAGGGATTGAACCCAGGTCTCCTGCATTTCCTGAATTGGCAGGCAGATTCTTCACCACTAGCATCACTTGAGAAGCTTCACATATGTGTGTGTGTGTGTGTGTGTGTGTGTGTGTGTATAAATGTCTTTTGTTATACATGTTTTTTTTTTTCAATTAAAAAATTTGCACTAATGAACAAAACATACAAAAACTTCCTGTCCTAAAGCATTTAGTCATCTCTTCCTCAGGGCTTTGAAGATGCCTTCATTAATGTGCTTTATTGACTTCATGGCTGATTTCCCTCCAGGCTGTGGAAGAGGGCCCTTGCACAAGTCAGCTGGTATCTGCCCCACCCAGGCTCACATTCATCTCCCTTATTATAAAATACTATAAGTGAGTTTGACAAAGGAAAGAGAGTGCGTGGAACCTGCCATTTATTGAGAACCTACTGTCTGCTAAGCCCCATAACTTCAGAAGCTTTGTGTCCTACCAAACAAGCATTTTGCTCCCATTTTATAGCAGAGGAAACTGAGATTTAGGAAAGGCAATGACTCATCCATGTTCTCAAAGCTGGTGGATGCAGACCAGGATTCACACCTGTTCTGCCTGATTCTGTTATAGTCCTCTCCGCTTCACCAACTCAGTGGACATGAATCTGAGCAAACTCCAGGAGATAGTGAAGGACAGGGAAGCCTGGTGTGCTGCAGTCTATGGGGTCACAAAGAGTTGGACATAATTTAGTGACTGAATAACTTCTTCCATCATTGGCTTGGCGGAAAAGATCAGTTCTGATTTCACACATAGTGAAATTCGCAGCTTGAGATGGGGCAGTGGAGGAACTGGCCCCATCTCCCACCACCATAGCCCCCTGCCCTGGCTGATTTTATTAGGCACCCTGGAAAGAGAGAAGCCTGGTTCTACCAGAAGGGCAAGGGCTTTTGTGTTTCTGACAGAACAGCACTATTCTCTACCCCCCAATATATAATTTTAACCTCCCCTTTTTGTGGATTCTCTTATTACATTTTTTTCTGCAAAAGAAAATGGTCCTGCCATCCAAATCCCATCATATGGGTCCTGACTTTATTACAAACCCTGGGATGTCCATCTATTAAGTATTGGATTGACCTTTTGAGATCGAGATTGGAAAAAATAAAAATAAAATCGCCACTCAAAACATATTTCATCAGCTGGCATAATGACACAAAAGTCATTCTGTCTAGACCATTTTTTGTGACCCTTATAAAAGTCCAGGAAGTTTATCTCCAGGAGTTGGGAGCAGAACATGAGCTCTGCGGATAGGGCTCTGAAAGGACCCATTCCCGTTTCCAAATCCATGTTCTAGCCCAGACATCTTGAGCTCTTAACCAGTTAATGGCAGCTGTCATGCATGCATGGCCTCTCATCCCCGAACAAGCTTTCTAAATGCTGTTTAGGAACCATTTGCCCCACCCACCAGGGCAAAAGTGTTGCTCTGAGCTTGGGAGGTAAAATGTCCTCCTTTTTTTTTTTTTTTTTTTCAGAATTACTGGGTTGGGGGCTGTGGGTGATCACTTATGCTGTATGTGTGTGTATATATATATATATGTGTGTGTGTGTGTGTGTGTGTGTGTGTATGTATGCATGTGTGTGTGTGTATGTGTATATATATATATATGTATACAATAAACTGTGGAAAATTCTGAGAGAGATGGGAATACCAGACCACCTGATCTGCCTCTTGAGAAATCTGTATGCATGTCAGGAAGCAACAGTTAGAACTGGACATGGAACAACAGACTGGTTCCAAAAAGGAAGAGGAGTACGTCAAGGCTGTATATTGTCACCCTGCTTCTTTAACTTCTATGCAGAGTACATCATGAGAAACGCTGGGCTGGAAGAAGCACAAGCTGGAATCAAGATTGCTGGGAGAAATATCAATAACCTCAGATATGCAGATGACACCACCCTTATGGCAGAAAGTGAAGAGGAACTCAAAAGCCTCTTGATGAAAGTGAAAGAGGAGAGTGAAAAAGTTGGCTTAAAGCTCAACATTCAGAAAACAAAGATCACGGCATCTGGTCCCATCAGTTCATGGCAAACAGATGGAGAAACAGTGGAAACAGTGTCAGACTTTATTTTTGGGGGCTCCAAAATCACTGCAGATGGTGATTGCAGCCATGAAATTAAAAGACGCTTACTCCTTGGAAGAAAAGTTATGACCAACCTAGATAGTATATTCTAAAGCAGAGATATTACTTTGCCGACTAAGGTCCATCTAGTCAAGGTTATGGTTTTTCCAGTAGTCATGTATGGATGTGAGAGTTGGACTGTGAAGAAGGCTGAGCACTGAAGAATTGATGCTTTTGAACTGCGGTGTTGGAGAAGACTCTTGAGAGTCCCTTGGACTGCAAGGAGATCCAACCAGTCCATTCTGAAGGAGATTAGCCCTGGGATTTCTTTGGAAGGAATGATGCTGAAGCTGGAACTCCAGTACTTTGGCCACCTCATGTGAAGAGTTGACTCATTGGAAAAGACTTTAATGCTGGGAGGGATTGGGGGCAGGAGGAGAAGGGGACAACAGAGGATGAGATGGCTAGATGGCATCACTGACTCGATGGACGTGAGTCTGAGTGAACTCCGGGAGTTGGTGATAGACAGGGAGGCCTGGCGTGCTGCAGTTCATGGGGTTGCAGAGTCGGACACGACTGAGTGACTGAACTGAACTGATACATATATATATATATATATACACGTGTGTGTGTGTAACCAGCATTGTTTGAACAGCAGCTCCTATTTCTTTCAGGGAAAAGAAAGAAATGCTTTTTCTCAGGGAACACAACAGAATTAGGGACCACAGTTTGCTAGCTTTTCTCAAAGCCCATCACAGTGAGGGGTGCTGCTAGGATAGCAGGGGTGAAAAGGTTTAGGCTTTTGGGAAGGGCAGACCCTTCATGCAAATTTTCTCCCTCTGGAACCGGAAGTGAGAAAGCCCCTGGGAACCAGGGCAGGGGTATGAGTGAGTCTTAGGGGATCTTCGAACCAGCTGTGAGCCCTGTGTGTAAGTGCCTGTGATGCTCTGCTCTTGGCCGTGAAGCTCGTCCTGTGCTGTGAGGGTGATATTTTCTGTCTGTCAGAGCCCTAGAACTGAGCCTGCAATGCTTTCTGCTAAGTGACCAAAATTAAGACTGGCTCTTCTCTGGCCCATTTCTTGAAAGTATCCAATAAAATTGTGCCATGAAAGCACTTTGCAACTATAAAGTGATCCTGTGTGTGTGTGTGTGTGTGTGTGTGTGTGTGTGTGTGTATTAGTCGCTCAGTCATGTCTGACTTATTGCAACCCCATGGCCTTTAGCCCAGCAGGCTCCTCTGTCCATGGAATTCTCCAGGCAAGAATACTGAAGTGTGTTAGTTAGTTCAGTTCCTCAGTCACGTCCAGCTCTGCAGTCCCATGGACTGCAGTATGTCAGGCCTCTCTGTCCATCACCTCCCTGTCATCACCAACTCCCAGAGTTTACTCAAACTCATGTCCATCGAGTGGGTGATGCCATCTAACCATCTCATCCTCTGTCGTCCCCTTCTCCTCCCACCTTCAATCATTCCCAGCACTAGGGTCTTTTCAAATGAGTCAATTCTTCGCATTAGGGAGCTAAAGTATTGGAGTTTCATCTTCATCATCAGTCCTTGCAATGAGTATTCCTCTAGGATGCACTGGTTGGATCTCCTTGCAGTCCAAGGGACTCTCAAGAATCTTCTCCATCACCACAGTTCAAAAGCATCAATTCTTTGGTGCTCAGCTTTCTATATAGTCCAACTCTCACATCCATACATGACTACTGGAAAAGCCAAAGCTTTGTTTAGAGGGACCCTCGGGAGTGGGTAGTCATTCCCTTCTCCAAAGTATCTTCCTAACCCAGGGATCAAACCTGAGTCTCCCACATTGCAGGCAGATCGTTTACCATCTGAGCCATCAGGAATGCCCCAGAGTGATCACGCAACATGATTGTCATTCACGTTCTTGTACTTGATGCCAACACGCTAGCCTTGTTTAATTGATCAGCAAGTCAGGCAGTGTTATCTGGTAGAAATGGCACTGGAGCAGGGGTCCTGGGGCTGAGCTTTCCCTCCTGCCTCTGGTACTCAGTTGCTGGATGATCCTGGGCAAGTCATTTATCTTTCCTGTATCGGGAAAATGGAGCCACCTCTAACTAGATCAGAGTGAGATGGGAGTAAAGGTGCTTTGTATATTGTAGAGGTTTATTTCCACACTCTTTTGCTTTTCTGATCATTTTAATCTCATACTTTTAATTCACCTCTTACCTGCCACTTCCCCTTTGGTAACCATACATTAGTTTTCTATGTCTATGAATCTGTTTCTGCTTTGTAAATAAGTTCATTTGTATTATTTTTTAGATTTATGTCTATGTGATATAAGATAATGTTTTATCTGACTTCACTTAGTATAATAATTTCTAGGTCCATCCTTGTTGCTTAAATGACGTTATATCATTCTTTTATTGGCTGAGTCGTAGTCAATTGTGCACATACCACATCTCTTTTATGTATTCATCCGTTGTTGGGCACTGAGGTTGCTTCTCTGTCTTGGCTACTGTGAATAATGCTGCTATACACATAGAACTCTGCTCAATGCTATGTGCCAGCCTGGATGGGACAGGGGGTTTGGGGAGATTGGATACATGTACCTATGGATGAGTCCCTTCACTATTTGCCTGAAACTATCACAACATTGTGAATCGGCTATACCCCAATACAAAATGATTTTGGTGTTACAAAGATACAAATAAAATTTAAAAAAATGATGCTGCTATAAACAGTGGGGTGCCTGTGTCTTTTCCAACTGAGATTTTCATATTTTCCAGATATGTGCCCAAGAGTGGGATTGCTGGATCATATGGTAACTCTATTTTTAGTTTCTTAAGGAACCTCCATACTGTACCAATTAACATTCCCACCAACAGTATAGGAAAATTTCCTTTTCTCTGTACCCTCTCTTGCATTTATTATTTATAGACTTTTTAATGATGGCCTCTTTGACCAGTGTGAAGTGGTACCTCATTGTAGCTTTGACTTTTATTTCTCTAATAATTAGTGATGTTGAATATCTTTCCATGTGTCTGTTGCCCATCTGGATGTCTTCTTTGAAGAACTGTCTATTTAGATCTTCTGCCCACATTTTTAGATTGGATTGTTTGTTTTCTGATATTGAGTTGTATGAGCTGTTTGTACACATTGGAAATTAAGCCCTTGTCCATTACATTGTTTGCATTTTTTTTCTTCCCAGTCTGTTGGTTGTCTTTCCATTTTGTTTATGGTTTCCTTTGCTAGGTAAAGGCTTATAAGTCTAATTAAGTCCCATTTATTTATTTTTGCTTTTATTTGTTTTGCCTTGGGAGACTGACCTAAGAAAGTGTTGCTATGATTTCTGTCAGATAATATTTTGCACATGTTCTTTCTTACGAGTTTTATGACATTATGTCTCATATTTAAGTCTTTAAGCTATTTTGAGTTTATTTTTGTGTATGGTGTGAGAGAGTGTTCTAACTTCATTGATTTATGCAGCTGTCCAGCTTCCCCAATACTGCATGCTGGAAGGACTGTCTTCTCCATTGTCTTTGTCAAAGATGAACGCAAACGCTGTTGGTGTGTGGGTTTGTTTAGGGGCTCTGTTGTGCTCCATTGATCTGTGTCTGCTTTGGTGCCAGTACTGTGTTATTTTGATCACTGTAGCTTTGTGGTGTTATCTAAAATCTGGAAGGTTGTGCCTTCAGCTTTGTTCTTTTTCCTCAGAATTGCTTTGACAATTCTGAATCTTTTGTGGTTCTGTATAAACTTTAGGAATTATATGAACTTGTTCTGTGAAAAATGTTGGAGGTTATTTGATAGTGGGAAAACTTTAATCTTTTTGCCATTTAATATTATGTTGGCTGTGGATTTGTCATAAATGGCTTTTATTTATTATGCTGAGATATATTTCCTCAATGGGATTCCCTGGTGGCTCAGAGGTAAAGAATTCACCGGTCAATACAGGAGACATGGGTTCAGTCCCCAGGTCAGGAGGATCCCCTGGAGAAGAAAATGGCAACCCAGTCCAGTATTCATCCCTGGGATGTCCTCTGGACAGAGGGGCTTCGTGCGTTACAGTCCATGGGGTGGCTAAACTTGATAAAGGCTTCAGAAGGAAAAAAAAAAAACAGGGAAGAGAGGGAGAAATTGGAAAACATAAGCTAAATGAAATGGGAGTACTGAATATGAAATAGAAAAACCGAAATGAAGTAAATAAAAGTAAAAGATCATCACACAATCTGGTTGTTTTTAAACATGGCTGCTCATTAGCAACACATCTGGAGCTTTGGCAAGAAAAAGAAATATCTGGGCTTTTTTTTCTTTTTTCTTCAAAAAATTCCAATATAATTCTGATATGCATCTGGATTTTTTAAAGTGATTAAAGGTTTCACCAAAGAGCTAGAAGAATTAAAGAACAAACAAACAAACAGAGATGAACAATATACTAGAAAAAATTAATAGCAGAATAATGAGGTAGCAAAACAGAGAAGTGACCTGGAGGACAGAATGGTGGAAATCACTGTCGCAGAACAGAATATAGATAACAGTTCAGTTCAGTTCAGTCGCTCAGTCGTGTCCGACTCCTTGCGACCCCGTGAATCACAGCATGCCAGGCCTCCCTGTCCATCACCAACTCCCGGAGTTCACTCAGACTCACGTCCATCGAGTAGGTGATGCCATCCAGCCATCTCATCCTCGGTCGTCCCCTTCTCCTCCTGCCCCCAATCCCTCCCAGCATCAGAGTCTTTTCCAATGAGTCAACTCTTTGCATGAGGTAGCCAAAGTACTGGAGTTTCAGCTTCAGCATCATTCCTTCCCAAGAAATCCCAGGACTAATCTCCTTCAGAATGGACTGGTTGGATCTCCTTGCAGTCCAAGGGACTCTCAAGAGTCTTCTCCAACACCACAGTTCAAAAGCATCAATTCTTCAGTGCTCAGCCTTCTTCACAGTCCAACTCACATCCATACGTGTCCACAGGAAAAACCATAACCTTGACTAGATGGACCTTAGTTGGCAAAGTAATGTCTCTGCTTTTGAATATACTATCTAGGTTGGTCATAACTTTCCTTCCAAGGAGTAAGTGTCTTTTAATTTCATGGCTGCAATCACCATCTGCAGTGATTTTGGAGCCCCCAAAAATGAAGTCTGACACTGTTTCCACTGTTTCCTCATCTATTTTCCATGAAGTGATGGGACCAGATGCCATGATCTTCGTTTTCTGAATGTTGAGCTTTAAGCCAACTTTTTCACTCTCCTCTTTCACTTTCATCAAGAGGCTTTTTAGTTCCTCTTCACTTTCTGCCATAAGGGTGGTGTCATCTGCATATCTGAGGTTATTGATATTTCTCCCGGCAATCTTGATTCCAGCTTGTGCTTCTTCCAGTCCAGCATTTCTCATGATGTCCTCTGCATAGAAGTTAAATAAGCAGGGTGACAATATTCAGCCTTGACGTACTCCTTTTCCTATTTGGAACCAGTCTGTTGTTCCATGTTCAGTTCTAACTGTTGCTTCCTGACCTGCATACAGATTTCTCAAGAGGCAGGTCAAGTGGTCTGGTATTCCCATCTCTTTCAGAATTTTCCACAGTTTGTTGTGATCCACACAGTCAAAGGCTTTGGCATAGTCAATAAAGCAGAAATAGATGTTTTTCTGGAACTCTCTTGCTTTTTCCATGATCCAGTGGATGTTGGCAATTTGATCTCTGGTTCCTCTGCCTTTTCTAAAACTAGCTTGAACATCTGGAAGTTCACGGTTCATGTATTGCTGAAGCCTGGCTTCAAGAATTTTGAGCATTACTTTACCTGCGTGTGAGATGAGTGCAATCGTGTGGTAGTTTGAGCATTCTCTGGCCTTGCCTTTCCTTGGGATTGGAATGAAAACTGACCTTTTCCAGTCCTGTGGCCACTGCTGAGTTTTCCAAATTTGCTGGCATATTGAGGGCAGCACTTTCACAGCATCATCTTTCAGGATTTGAAACAGCTTAACTGGAATTCCATCACCTCCACTAGCTTTGTTTATAGTGATGCTTTCTAAGGCCCACTTGATTTCACATTCCTATTGTGATTATGTAACTATTATTCACTTAATACCATTGTATCATGATTGGTCAACAGAAAATAATAGAATTCTACGTCACCAAAACTACCATTTAATGCATGTTGAATTTTATCAAATGCTATTAATGCATCAATTGATATGATCATGTGGTTTTTGTTTTTCTTTCATTGATGACCACATTGATTTGCATTTATTGAACCATGCGTATGACCCTGGAATGATTCCAACTTGATTGTGGTGTATGATCCTTTTTATGTGTTATCCGATTTGGTTTGCTAATATTTTGTTGACAAGTTTTGCATTTACATTAATGAAAGATATTGGCCTATAATTTTCTCTTTTGGTAGTATCTTTGCTAGTTTTGGTATCAGGGTGATTGTGGCTTCATAGAATGATATGGGAGCATTTCCTCCTCTTCAGTCTTTTGGAAGCGTTTGAGAAGAATCAGTCCAAGTTCTTTGTATGTTTGGTAGAATTCCCCAGTGAAGTCATCTGGTCCTGGAGTTTTGTTTGCAGGGAGTTATTGTTTTTACAGATTGTATTTTACTTCTAGTGATCAGTCTGTTCAGGTTATCTGTTTCTTCTTGATGCCGTTTTGGCAGGCTCTATGTTTCTAGAAGAGCTTCCCCAGGGCTCAGAGGTAAAATATCTGCCTGCAGTGCAGGAGGTGCAGGAGATGCAGGTTCGATCCCTGGGTCGGGAGGATCCCTTGGAGGAGGAAATGGCAACCCACTCCAATATTCTTGCCTGGAAAATCCATGGACAGAGGAGCCTGGTGGGCTACAGTCCATAGGGTCACAAAGAGTCGGACACGGCTTAGCACAGCACAGCACAACCCACAGCACGTGTTTCTAGAAACTTGTCCATTTCTTGTATGTTGCCCATTCTGTTGGTATATAACTGTCCATAGCATTTTCTTATGATTTTTTTTTGTATTTCTGCACTATTGGTTCTTACTTCTCCTTTTTCATTTCTTATTTCAGTTATTTGGGTCCTTTATCTTTTCTTCTTGGTGAGCCTGTCCAGAGGTTTATAGATTTTGTTTGTCTTTTGAAAGAACCAGCTCTTGGTTTTATTGATTTTTTTTTCTATTTTTAATCTCCACTTATTCCTCTCTGATCTTTATTATTCCCTTCCTTCTGCTGACATTAGGTTGTGTTTATTCTTCTTTTTCTAATTCTTTTAGGTGGTAGGTTAGGATTTTTATTTGGGATTTTTTTCTTTCTTCTTTTTTTTTTTTTGAGAAAGACCTATACTGATACGAACTTC
Source organism: Ovis aries (assembly GCF_016772045.2). Lineage (NCBI taxonomy): Eukaryota > Metazoa > Chordata > Mammalia > Artiodactyla > Bovidae > Ovis > Ovis aries. Next base: position 14,268,856 of record NC_056074.1, read on the forward strand.
TCTCTTAGGACTGCACCTCATAGATTTTGTATGATTGTCTTTTTTGCACACTCTTGAGATGAAGGAGAAAAATATTCTGAGAGGCATGTTGACAATTCCTTGCGAGACTTACTATTAAATCAATTAATGGTTGGGTAATCTGGTTGCACACCCTTCTTCAAGTCAACGTGCCCTGCCCTAACTGTTTTTAATTTAGTCCTGGCTTTTATAATAGTACCCACCCCAAGCCTCCTTTGACTTCTCCCTATTTCAGTTTTCTTCTCAGCAGTCATCACTCCCAGACATTGTTATCTGTTCATTGCTCTCCGTGGCCTATTCTGCCCCATTAGAATGTAACTTTCCTGAGGACAAGAAACTTGCATAGCGTTTGTTCATTGCTATGAACTGCCCAGAACTGCTTCGGCTAGCATACAAGAGGCAATCAGTACTCGTTTGTGGTATGAAAGAATGCCTACATTGCTGTTCTGCCTTCACTAAGAAGCCCTGCTTTGAGAAGAAAAATGATCCCCTAGGAAACAAGGCAGAACCTGGCCTAGACAGGCTTAATCTGGATAATGTACTGGCCTCACGAACTGTGAACACATGTCATGCGGGCTGGACTACATGATTCTAGGAAAGTGGCTTCTGACTCTCAGCCTTATTCCTGGATGAACTTCACTGTAGTGCGGAGTTGGTCACAAAGTGTGAATAAGTCTGTGAGTTCACTGCTGTAAGGTCCTGTTTCTTCATCTAGAGGGTAGAGGTGAGACTACCTACTTTGTGATATTTTTCTATTGCTTAGATCAATGACTGGCCTAGAAGAGGGCAGTCATATGGTGATTAGTGTGGGTTCCAGACCCCTACTGAGAGAAGCATTTGCTAGGGATGGAAATGGGGAGGAAACCATGGAGACACTGGGCACCTTAGAAGGGATAGAAGAGAAACTACCATTTAATGAGTACCTGCTGTAGACCAAATGCGGCCCAGGGGTCACATGCTTCATATGCATCCAGTTGAAAATCTCACAATTACTCAAGGAAGGTTGGGGTCAGTACCGCATCTCACAAGCAGGAATCTGAGGCTTAGAGAAGCTTCTGTAGCTTGACTGAGTCCCACACCTGCTATGTGAAAGAGAGGGTTTGGCACTAGGTCAGTCTGATTTCCAGGCTTATCACGTTCCCCTGCGTCCCAGGAGATGTTTTGGATCATCTCATTGCTGTTGGCAGGCCATGCCGCTACCTCAATATAAGTCTCTGCCTCTGCTGGGTGAGAAGGACAAAGCAACAGCCACAATCAGCGAGGCAAGTCAAGGACGCTGCTGCTTTTAGACTTCAGGTGCTGACTGTTGAGTTCATTGTTCTCTTCCTATTATGAAACATCATCCTTGAGCCTAGGTCCGCTTTTTTGAGCTAATAATTCCCTTTTATCTCCATCCCCCACTTTTACTGCCCCCCCCATATTTTTGAAGTTGAGCCTTTTGTTTATGTGTGTTGTTTTACAACACATATAGTTTTGTGTGCAAATATTTTTAATTTACACAGATGACATTGTCCTGAAGACCTCTGTGTCCTATGTTTTTCTTGTTGCACTTTGCTTTTAGATCCAGCCATGTTGCTGTGTATACGTATTAACCCATTCTTTCTTTTTGTAATTTTTGTGTGGCTGTATCAGGTCTCAGTTGTGGCGTGCAGGATCTTTGTCATGTCTCATGCAGAATCTTGCAGCTCGTGGGCGTGGGCGCCAACTCAGTAGTTGAGGTGCATGGGCTTAGTTGCTCTGGGGCATGTGGGATCTTCGTTCCCTGAGCAGGGATAGAACCTGTGTCCCCTGCATTGGCAGGAGGATTCTTAACCACTGGGCCACCAGGGAAGTCCCTAGCCCGTTATTCCTACCTGCTGCGAACAGTCGCTTTGTGCACACTTGATGTTCTACACATGTCTTCCTTCAGAGAGGCACAGCAGGATGCTTGCCAGCTCTCTGCTTGTATTAACAACACTACGGTGGACAACCTCCTGCACACCCCCGATATACCTGTGTGAGAAGTGCTTGCTTACTCTAGGCTACTTGGGGTAGACAGCACGTGTGTATGTAACTTAGCTGAGTAGTTCCAGATGGCTCTCTTCCAAGGCTGCCCCCATGTGCAGTCACCCTGACATGACGCTTCCTCTTTCCTATACTTCCTCATAGCCTCTGATACTTGGGGTAGGATTTTGTATTTGTGCCAATCTGATGGGTGCAAACGTAACTTAAAAAAAAAGAAACTTTCTTTGTTTTTATCTGACTGTAAATAAGTCTGAGTATCTACAGTATGTTGGCCTTTTGCATTTCTCTTCATTGAGTTGCTTCTCCATATCCTGTGTTTGTTTGTCGGTTAGGGTTCCTGACATTTTCTTGTTCACTCTTATACGGAGTTCCTGGTGTGTTAGAAATACGAATCTCTTCTCACTCTTTTGCCGGAGTGGGGAGCTATGCTGTCCGGCACGCAGGATCTTAGTTCCTCAACCAGAGATGGAACCCATGCGCCCTACATTGGGAGGGCAGGGTCTTAACTGCTGGATCACCAGGGATGTCTCCCGAATCACTTTCAGACAAGTATCTTCTCCCAAACTATATCCGTCTATTAATTTTGTTAAGCCAAACTTTAATTCTGGGGTTATCAAGTTCATCTTTTTTCGTATTTTTCATCTTAGAATTTGGGCCTGGGATTAGTGGTTTGAGAAATCCGTCCCCATCAGCTGGTCACAACGACATTCCTCTGTATTTTCTTCTAACAGCCCACATGGGCAGAGGGGGCATCAGTCTTGTGTTCCTGTTAGCAGAAAGCTCAGGCTTATGAATCCCTTGCGGACCTGGAGGGTAGAGAGTGTTGTTTTCTTTCCTTCAAGGGCCCTCAATGGGAAAGCAGTTAGACAGAGAGGGCTTTAACTGAATTTTCTGCTTTTTAATTTTTCTGAACTTCAGGGTACTCATCCCTCACATCACATAGGCAATAGTTAGTGAGTGGAGGTGTCCCTAAGGCCCTCTGCTGCCCTAACATCTTGAGAGGAGGTGGCCCGGGAACCTCATCCCCAGTGATGTCTGATAACTCCTGGCATCTGGCACAGAGGTGTCTGTGAAATTCAAAGTCAGAGGGCAAGAGGGAGGAGACTGGCCTGTGCTACAGTGGTAGTGGTGTGGGGGCCGAGGCCTCCCCCTTAGTGGGCCTATGTGGACAGAAAGACCTCAGTGGGATGTGAGTGGGAGCCTGGTTCCAGGGATCAAGGCGCCTCTGACATTTGCTGCACTTCACTCCTGGGGCCCCTTCTTTGTACACAGCAGTTCAACCTGAAAACAAATCCTGGAAAATCAGATCGGGATGGAGGAGTTTGAATGTCACCCTGTCTGACCTCCTTCCTTTACTGACGGGGAAACAGACCTGGCGTGAGGGAACTTATGAAACATCACACAGCTTGTGGATTGGAGACCCAGGGCTGGAACCCAGGCTTTTTAACACCAGGCCGAAGCTCTGACTGCTCCACGGGGAGAGATTCCATCATGTGGAGACAGAGAGTCCTGGGTTTGAACCTCATTGTTCATTCCATAATTGCATAAATAGATGTATTTGCCACTGTGGCCCGTGCTTTAAAGAGATGTGCTCAGGGCTGTGAGATCTTGGAGGAATCTGACCTTGTCTCAGATCTTCAGAGAAGGTTCTAGAAGGAAATGGGCTGAAGTCTACAGTTGAATCGAGCTTAACCTACTAGAGAGGGGAGAGCTTGGATGGATGGATGGATGACTGTGAGCCCGGGTTTAAGAGGTTGGTTGCTTCCCCACCGTGAACTCTCTCTCTTGGCCCAGGGAGACCTGCTGGTAAATTGCTAAATGTGCCAGTCCTTTGAGTGTTTAACTTAAAGCTGGGCAGCTGTTCCCTTGAAGTACTTACCTCTGTCCCTATACACTTCTTTGAACCCTATCACTAATCCCTGGGAAGGGAAAATGCAAAAGCAAAAAAAAATAAAATACATTGTTAATCATGCTGAAATGTAATGCTCCTCTCTGAACCTTGGAAGGCGAGAAATTTACATGCTGATTTCATCCACTGCTTCACTCAGGGGATGACTGGCTGCAATTGAAGAGGCTTCGGCGAGTTAAGTACTACAAACCTTGCCCAGGTTCTTAAGCCTCTCTTGGAAATCTTGGAGACCAGTTGGTAATGTTGGCATTCTTTCCAGTGACTTCTGGCCCTGCCAGCTGGGGTGTGGACAGTTCCCACTCAAAAAAAGATTTCACATTGGGCTAGGACGTGGTCTGTACATTTGTTGGGGAACCTGAGACAGTTAAGGGAAAAGAGGGTGAGAAAGGGATTCTGCAAAGAAACAAAAGCAGGCAAGAGTGGTCGTTACAGATGCCACAGTCCCTCTGACAAAGCTCTCTTGTTGCTGGAATCAGAGAAGGAAGAAAGGGAAAAAAGCTAACATTTATTTGGCACTTGCTGTGTACTAGGCATCTGTCCTTGACTCCTCACACTCCATAGGAGGCGTTGTCATTCTCATTTTGCAAGTGGGGAAACTAAGCTAATTAACATGCCCAATACAGTGAGAGCAATGATGATGATAGCAGTTCATATTCATATGCTAGACACCGTTCTAAGCTCTTGCCATGTGTAACTCATTTAATCCTCAGAAAAACCCTGTAGGGCAGGAGCTGGTATGGTCTACGTTTTTTCAGTTGAGGAAAGTAAAGCATGAAAAGGCTGAGAGTCTTGCCCTTAAACAGTCAATGGCAGCGGTGTTAGTATTTAGTCGCTCAGTCGTGTCCGACTCTTTGTGACCCTGTGGGCTGTAGCTGGCCAGGCTCTTCTGTCCATGAAATTTTCCAGGCAAGAATACTGGAGTGGGTTGCTGTTTCCTCCTCCTTGGGACCTTCCAGGGATCGAAACTGGGTCTCCTGCAGCTTCTGCATTACACTCTAGAGTTTACTTTTTTTTTTTTTTTTTTAAACTGGAATTTAGCCTGTTGCTGTTATTGAACTTGAGTAACCTTAAAGAAAAATTCATATTTATGGCCAGAGTCAGAATAAGTATGTTTGGCCAAGTGAATGGGTCTTATCCAGTGATTATCAGTCGTAGCCCAGACAGAACTGTTAATAATTCCTTTCTTCTAAAATAAACTTTCTAAGAGCCATCCAGTCAGAGCTTTGGAGAGGAGAAACCCACCAATGTAAACCAGAGGTACTGGATGTAGGTAACTGACCACAGCCCGGCAATTTGATTGATTTCTAAAATTTGCATAATATATAGAAAAACCCTTGATTCATGTGTAAGAGTCCAAGAAACCAAGAAAGAAACGTTATGAACAATCATATGAGTCAGGCCTAGCATCTTGGGTCAGCTGTCTACTTCTGATGTCTTCTCTTTCTGGCGTTGGTGTTTTATTATCAGAGCATTGCTTTAAGGTGAGTTTGAGGTCAGCAGTTCTCGCTGTAGACCAGTCTGGTGCAGGAGCCCAAAATTCACCCGCACTCCATGAGAATGTGGATGGGCACAGGGGGCCGTTGCTGGTACCAAAGCTCCAGTTCCTCGTGGAGTTCAGGCAAAGGAGGGAAGTCCTCTCTGGGTCACTTGGTGGTCATCGTAACTGTCAACTAAGAAACATGCATGACTTGGGAGCTGCAAGTTAAGTTTTATTTGGGGCAAAATGCAGACTGCAGCCTGGGAGACAGCACCTCAGTGAGTAAATGGCAGAATTGGGATTGAAACAGGGAGAGTGGCTCCAGTTCTCACGCTTTAACCACTAGGGTGGTGGTTGGAAAGCAAGTCTGATACACTTGAAAAATCCTTGCCCTTTCAACCATGCCTGTCATTCTGCTCCTTGATGAGGATGCTGCACTCATAAATGATATCATTTAATGAGTGCTGAGCATGAATGGGCACTGTGCCTGTTGCTTCCCGTTGCTGTGTGTTTCAGTCTTACCATCTATCATTAAGTGAAGACTGAAACTCAAAGAGGCCACGTGTTCTGCCCAAGGTCACACCGCTAATGGTGGCTCTGGGCCACTTTCTAAACAGGAGGGGTTCACTTGCTGGCTTATTGCATTAGCTTCAGGATATCATTCTGGAAGCTTGATCTGTGGGATGAGCTATGTTTCAGCAAACAGTGAGAGTCTGCTCTTGACTCCGGGTGATGCTGAGTGCTGGGGGACAAGAGATGGGACCTGTGTGGTAGTCCCGGCCTGGAGGAGCCCTGGGCTTGGAAGTGGGAGGAGCTCTGGCCTTGGTGCCACCTCATTCTTCCACCTACAGACCCTGGACAGGCAGGACTTTGCCTCCCTAAACGCCATAATGGCTGTCTTTTGACTAAAGAAACAGCAGCCTCTACCTGTTTAGTCAGATCTAGTTACAGCAAAAGGCTATTTTATTATTGCTATTAATCTGACATAGAGAAGGTTTGAAACTCTTGATTCTGAGGAATAAAAGACCCCCCAAAAAGTAGATCAGTAATCATCCAAATTGTGGCTATTTGAAGGCTTCAAGGAAGAGGTAGTTGGGTTGTTTTTTTTTTTTTCCTGTTTTTTGGTCAAAGCAGGCCATTTGCATGTCACATTTGTTTTATTTCCTTTTTCTTTCCTTCCAATAATTTGGATCAAAATGATCATAAAGTTACTCCATTATAGGCAATTTCAGCAGGCCATTGACACATTGGATTAGCAAAAATAAGTTATTTCCAAAGCCCCAATTCATATTGCCAAGAAAATTATAAGCAAATAATTATATGCATTTTTTTTCACAAGTAGCTATTGACATAATGACGGCAGTTCTTCCATTGTACCTAATCAGTAACAGATGTGCATCAGAGAAGGCGTGATGTGTATTAACTCCTGGCAGGAGGAAGGGGTGTTTAAAGGAACTATTTCTTAGACTCTCCTGGAAAGAAGCAGAGAGTGGGAGGCAGGCAGGGAGAGAGAGAAAATGAAAATAATCTTGCACCATACTGTGCAGACGTCCTCTTTCTGGCTGACTCACGGGAAGTAGCTGCTTGTAAAGGAACCCTCCAATGAGAGCATCAGGGCTTCTAGCAGACATGCATATATTAAGGTCAGGAGGAAAGAAAGAAAAAAAAAAACCACATTTATTGAGCAAGAATTCCTTTGCAGATGTTCACACAGGTTTGCTCATTTTGTCTTCCCAATGTTGCCAAGCTGGTTAGAACCCAATCGCATTGTTGTACAAATAAGGAAATGAAGACCCAAGGTCCAAGGAAAGGCTTGTCTCAGACGATCCAGCTGATCTGTGTCAGGGTCGGGATGTGAACCTAGGATTGAAAATCCCAAAGTGTTGTTTCTACCCTCGGTAGTCCTTTTTCTGCCCGAGCTATGTAAAATGATACTTACTTTATTGTTATTCTCTGATCTGAGGGAGAAGAACTATGGATAAATCTCAGATGAGAGTTGTGAATGGGTGCCTAGTCACTGAGTGATCTATGGGCCTGTGCCTTCTGACAGAGCTGTGCAATGAGTGAGTGATAGAACCTTTCTGTAGAGACTTGTATCTTTCATTCATTCCTCAGCTGTCTACCTTAATGTTGTTTCCCTGCAATTAGAAGTATTTCAACTGCTGTCTACTCTTCCAGGGCCTGAAGATCCCAGGGGGAATAGAACATGTCTCCTGTCCTCAAGGAACTTTATAGGGAAGACAGGGAGCTTGACCGCTGGGGCATGCTACTGTGTAGTAGTGGGGGTAGAATTAACATCTAATGTTAGAATCAGAAGTGAAAATCTCCTGCAGGTTGGTTGACGGGCACATGAAAGGATACCCAGTGTCACTAATTTTTAGAGAAATGTGAATCAAAGCTGTAGTGACGTACCACCTCACACCAAAGTCTGTAAATAATAAATGCAAGAGAGAGTGTAGAGAAAAGGGAACCCTCCTACACTGTTGGTGGAAGTGTAAATTGGTGCAGCCAATATGGAGGTTCCTTAAAAAATTAAAAATAGAGTTACCATATGATCCACCAGTACCACTCCTGTATGTGGCATGTATCTGGAGAAAACACTAATTGAAAAAGATCCATGCACCTAAACGTTAATTGTTGCTATTCAGTCTCTTAGTCATGTCCCATGACTTTGCAACCCCATGGACTGCGGCACGCCAGGCTCCCCAGTCCTTCACTATCTCCCTCAGTTTGCTCAAGCTCATGTCTCTTGAGTCGGTGATGCCATCCAACCATCTTATCCTCTGTCATCCCCTTCTCTTCCCAACTTCAATCTTCCCCAGCATCACAGTCTTTTCCAGTGAGTTGGCTCTTCACATCAGGTGGCCAAAGTATTGGAGCTTCAGCATTAGCCCTTCCAATGAATATTCAGGGTTGATTTCCTTTAGGATTGACTGGTTTTCCTGCTATCCAAGGGACTCCTAGGAGTCTTCTCCAGCACTACAGTTTGAAAGTATCAGTTCTTCAGCACTCAGCCTTCTTTATGGTTCAACTTTCACACCCTACATGACTACTGGAAAAGCCATAGCTTTGATTATATGGATCTTTGTCAGCAAAGTGATGTCTCTGCTTTGTAATACACTGTCTAGGTTTGTCATAGCTTTTCTTCCAAGGAGCAAATGTCTCAATTTCATGGCTAAGTCACTGTCCACAGCGATTTTGAAGCCCAAGAAAATAATGTCTGTCACTGTTTACATTCAAGAGAGAGACTCAAATAGTCTAAAAAAAACCCCTACAGTCCATGAAGGCTACCATACACATGTCCTGGATTGAAGGGGGACTTGGAGTGATATGGCTGGAATGTAAATTCACTGCTCCCTCAAGCTTCTCATGGTGTGAGCATCTCTCTGCTTCAAAGGCAATCTAAGGGGTTTTCAAGGGTAATGTAACCTGCAGGCAATTTTCAGTGTTCATAGAAGCACTACTTATAGGATCTAAGGTGTGAAAGCAATCTAAGTGGTCATCAACAAATGAGTATATATATGTGTATATATACTTATATGTCAGTACACACACACACATACACACACACACAGAATATTACTCAGCCATAAAAAAGAATGAAATAATGTCATTTGCAATAGCGTGAATGAACCTAGAGATTATCATGTTACACGAGGTAAGTCAAAGATAACAATATCATATAATATCACTTATATGTGTAATCTAAGGTGAAGTGAAGTCGCTCAGTAGTGTCCAACTCTTTGCGACCCCATGGACTGTAGCCTACCAGGCTCCTCTGTCCATGGGATTTTCCAGGCAATAGTACTGGAGTGGATTGCCATTTCCTTCTCCAGGGGATCTTCCTGACCCAGGGATCAAGCCCGGGAAATGAACTTATTTATATGATAGAAATAGACTCACAGATATAGAATACAAACTTATGGTTATCAAAGGGGATATGGGGGGATAATTTAGGATTTGGGGATTAACACGTACACACTACTACATGTAAAATAGATAACAAGGGCCTACTGTATAGCACAGGAACCATACGCTCTATCTTATAACAACTTATAATGGAAAAGAATCCGAAAAAAGAATGTGTATTTTTGTATAGCTGAATCATTTTGCTGTACACTTGAAACTAACACAACATTGTAAATTAACTTCAATTAAAAAAAAATTGCCTGTAGGTTACATTACTCTTGAAAACCCCTTAGGTTGTGTTTGACGCAGAGAGATGATCACACCGTGAGAAGCTTGAGAAAGCGGTGAATTTACATTCCAGACATATCACTCCAAGTCCCCCTTCAATCCAGATTATGTATACAGCAGGCTTCATGGGCACGTAGGTTTCTCAGACTACTCGAGTCTCTCTCTTTCTACCAGCCCCTACAAACTGTATAGTAGAGCTTGCAAAAGAAACAGGCCCGTATGAGGCACCTTGCCCATGCAGAGTAAACTTAGCCTGCAAATGCCATAGCCTGCAAATGCCAGGGTCTGAGCAGGACCCTTATCTGGAAGGTGACATGAAGAGGGCAGTTCCTAGGAAGGGGCTTGGAGAGTGACCAGAAAGCTCTGTACCTCCAGGAGTGCTGCCCCGCGTCATCAGGAACCAGCCTGCCACACTCCCAGAGCTGGGGGTGGGCAGTGATGAGGCTGCATCCCCTTTGTGGACACGCGGTCTGTCCTCTCCCTTCTGCATCCTCAACCTGGACATGGGAGGTGCTTAGAAATATCTGTGACACGTCTGTGCCTCTGTCTCCCTTTCATCATATACAGCTGGTAGACAAACACACACTTACCTCCCTTTCTTCATCCCCAGTGCCACCACCCTGGTCCCCCACCCTCCTTTCCTGTTGGGTTTCTGTTCCTAACTGATCTTCTCACCACCATGCTTGTCCACTTGAGCCAGTGGTGCACGAGGGTCAGTATTTAGCAATTGGCTCTCTGAGGCAGGGAGAACCTGGATTTCAAATGTTTTCTGATTGCTGTGGTGTAAATATTCCCACCATGGCTGAAATCCTGCTACCAACACCATGGCTGGGCACGCAGTTGGGGTGTACACAGGCTCTCTGTGTCGTGCAAGCTCACTCCAGTGCACCGCTGCCTCCAACTCACCATCCACTCCGCTGCTGTGGTCACCTTTCACAGGGGACTCCATGCTTAGAGCCCATCAGTGGCTTCCCACTGACCTAGAAATAGAGTCCGAAGCCCTTAAGGTGCTTGTCAGCCTTGTGGGACCCAGGGCTTCCCAAGTAGCACTAGTGGTAAAGAATCTGCCTGCCATTGTAGGAGACATAAGAGACACGGGTTCAATCCCTGGGTCAGGAAGATCCCCTGGAGAAGGCAATGGCAACCCACTCCAGTATTCTTGCTCAAAGAATCCCATGGACAGAGGAGCCTTGTGCACTACAGTCCATGGGGGTCACAAAGAGTTGGACATGATTGAGCATCTGAGTCACATAAGACCCAGCCCTGCAGCCTCAGCAGCCTTATCCACACTACGGGCTTCCCTGTCCTGACCCCTCAAGTTCACTCAACATGCTTTACTTCTCCAGTGTCATTCCCCCCATAGATCTTCCCAAATTCTCCCAAGATCTGGCAGAGGCGCCCTTATTCTGCTTTCTTAACTTCTACTGTGTCTCTCTGCACTTGTCACCAACTCAGCAATCGGTTCTTTATTTGTCTCTACACTGGCGTATAAACTCCAGACAGCAGTAGCCATGTTGTCATGCTCATCAGTGTGTCCTCAGCCCCTGGCACAGAGCTTGGCAAAATGCGGTTCTGGAGCAGATTACAGAATTTAGAGAGCATGGTTGGAAGGCAACAGAGGTCAGCCTCATATGGGTATTTGACTTTTGCCTCTGACAGTGTATATTTTGTTAACCGCTCAGAGTATATTTCATCAGGAGACCACCTGAGGTTGGTTTTTGAACTGTCCTTAGGGAAGAAGTGAGACAGTCACAACTTTCACCCATGCCCTTCTGAACAAAATCCTCAGGATGAAGGTGTTGAAGTACATTTGGTCCGTTATTACACATCCAAGTAGCTCATCAATGTAACAGTTTTTAACTGCTTTCCTGAGATGTGATTGGCATACAATAAGCTGTAGGTAATTAATATATACAACCTGATGTGTTTGGAGATTAAGTTTAGACTTGTGAAAACATCATGATTATCAATGCCAGAAGCTTATCCATCACCTCTGGAAGTTTCCTCCCATCTGGCAGGATTTAAACACCCAGGATCTTGTTTGCTTTCAAATCTCATGACTTCAAAACCTTCCCAATAAAAAGAACCTGGAATCATTCATAATATAATTGCTGCTGAGAGCTCTGAGGCTGGCTGATTCATAAAGGGGCAGTGGTGGACCCGAGAAGCAGGGAGGGCCAATGGGCTGGCTTTCTACTTCATCACAGACTGTGTTACACCTCATTCTAATCTCCGAGAAGAGAGTTCGCTCAACAGAAAGGCCTTTGAGGGTATCTGGGGGACAGATATGATGCTTAACATTCCAGCTTCGCCTCTTGATGCTTCAGTTTTCTGTGCAAGGAGTTGAAAAACAATTTGTTAGTCATACTTTGCTTAATCTTTGTAATTACATATATTTTTTGGAAGGTCTGAGTGGCAATCCCATATTTATCCCACAATCAAAGCCAGTGTGGATTATCAGCTAAATACCTCATTAGGAAGATTTTAAAACATGTCTCCCAAAGGTTTTTGTTTTCCTTTAAAAGAAAAAAAAAAAGACTTAATTTTAAAGAAAAAGCAATCTATCTATTGTATTGTACAGTCTCCAGCTGAGTGATTTTAAGGATTCTTATTATATCCACTTGAGAAGAGAGATTTATAAAGTAGTAAATTATAAAGAGGCTGATTTTTAAAGCAGATAACGGACAATTATATTGTTGGGCCACTGACCTGCGACTCAGACTGGCCTGAGGTTCAACTTTCCCTTTGAAATTGGCAGCTGGGTGACTTTGGGCCTCCGTGTGATCTAAGTCTGTTACCTTGTCTGAAAAATGAATTCTGATGCCTTGAGTTGTTGTTGCTGGCTGAAATGTGATAGTACGGTGCCTGGCAAGAAACAGGTGCTTAATAAATGCTCTTGACTTTTTTTGTGACTATTAATATGGTCATATTGTAATTCGTTGCCCACCAGTAAATTTCCCTCATTCATATTTTTTATGATACCTTTTTCATACCTGTGAGGATTATAGTTAGATACATATGAATCTTGACATCTCTGGATGCAGATAACCAGAAAAAGATTTTTCCAACTTGGGCAGGGAAGAGATAAGACTGATGAGGCAGCAAGCAGAGAGAGATGGAAAAAGGAACTCTCCCTACACCTCCGAGGTCTTGTCATCCATGTGGGACAGGTAGAGGATGTAAGGATGTAAGGAAGCTGAGCAGGTTCTCACGTGCCCAGTCATGTACATGTGGTCCCTGCTTCATGGACCGCATCTGTCCCACTCACTGCCTTATCCCCGGTGCCCAGCAGGTGCAGCGTCTGATCTGGGTAGATGTGGATCACGTGTGTTTGGCGAGTAGCGTTTCCAGGGCCAAAGTTAAGATTATGTAGCTTTCTGTTTCATGGAAAGGATTTGAAAAACACTTCTTGGCTAAGCCACGTAGGTAAAATAAGGGTCTCTGAAAACATTTTTCAGTCTCAATCAGTGAAATTACCTTTCATCTCTGGGAACACAATGAAATTCGGAAGGTAGGAGCCAGTGGCTCTGGGTGAAAACTTCAGATTCATTAAGATGAAGGACCAGATCTGGAAGAAAGAAAAAAAATAAAAACAAACAATTCCTTTGACTTATGTACTACATGCAGCTAAGCAAATGAAGTCCTAGGCATTGATCCCAGCATCTCACCTAATCCTCACACCTGCTTTGGGAGATCAGGATGTGAGCCCCCTTTTTTCAGATGAAGAAATGTGAAATTCCAGGTTAATTCAGAGACAAACACTCCCAAGGCCACACAGCTAGGAAGTGTCAGAGCCCCTCGTCAAACTCAGTTCTGTCAAGTTCCAAAATCCAAATTCCGAAATTCACTTATGACATCAGAAGTTGCCATTTGCCAAATGTGTTACATTTGCTGAATCCACCTTTTTTATCTTCAGGCTGGGGACAGAAAGCTTCACATCAGAATGAGTCCTAAACTCAGATATTTGGAGGGATCAGGCTGGCGAGGCAATAGGGCTGTGGTGGTGGAGAATCCATGGTGGCCCTTTGAAAGGGGGCAGCTGCCATTCAATACACCTCAATGCGGCTAAAAGGGAAGGCAGAGGTTTGGTCACCACACCTTTTGCTCTTCCAAGAGAAAGTGGAAACCCAGATTTTTATGTGAAATGTTAGAATTTTAATTTATTGCCAATTAAATTTAAAGAAAAAATGTACAGGCCAGTAAAATATACCAGGGCTGTGCTCCAAGAACCAGTGTGTTCAATCCAGCAGGGTTAGATTACTAACACTTTAGAACCCTCCCTGGAGAATGTTGTTTGTATAGGACAATGGGTCACACAAGGAAATCAGCCTAATAGTAATGGTTAAAGCTTGTTGATTGTTAAGGATGTGCTGACACTTTACTTCTGTTATATTACTGAATATCCCAGCACTCTAATAGGATTTTATTACCCTTCTCTTGCTGATAAGAGAACAGGTTTGGAGATGCTGAGATTCACCTAGGGTCACAGGCTTATGAAATAGTAGAGCAGGGCTTGAACCTAGGTCTGCTTGGCTTCTAAATCTGTGCTTTTAATCTTTGCACTGTGCTGTCTCCCACAGACTCCAAAAATATGGAAAAACTGCCCCAGATGTTTCTTTGTTTGGTGCTTATGGTTTCCTGGGACTGGATGTCAGAAAGTGTGGGAACTTGTTCTGGAAATGAACACCTTGCCTAGAAAAGCATCAGTCTTCCAAGTAAAGTGCTTTGTGCGTCATAAAACCTTCAATTTTGCTCCATTATATTTTGGGTCCATGAGGGATAGATTGCAGTTCATGTCTTCCTGCTGATTAGAGCATCCTATTTACGTGTATATGGTACCGATTAGATGGTGCGCTCTGCAGAATTAGCTCCCTGATGAACAGGTATTATTTCCCCCTCTGCTGACATGGAGCAGCTGTCTACACTCATTGTGTTCAAGCCTCTGCACATAAAACTGGGTGTGGGGGAAAACAGTGCAAAACTCAGCGGTTAGATGTCTTGCCTTCAAACTCAAAGCTGTGTAAGATCTGGCCCTACTGATTCTGTCCTCTTTGCTGCTTCTTAGGTGGGCCTGGATAAGCCGTTTAATCAATCTTGGTTTCCTTTTTTCGTCTATTAAATGGAAATGATCCTTTTTCCTAACAGGACACAGGGATCTGGTGCAGAAGATCTCTTGAGGTAATCTGTTTTTATCCCAACTTCTGTGATTCTTTGAGTCTCTGAATATGTGCTAAGTATGGAGGAACTTAGTGTCTAGTTTTGAGACTAGACTTGTAAGTAAGCATCTCCCCAGTGTGTATGGTACAAGCTTGACTTCTCTATGTGGTTAGATAGTGGTCCTGACATTGTTTATTGAATAGCCTGTTCTTTCCTCCACTTTCATTGAATTGTCACGTCCAGCTATATCACAAGAAGGCCTCTGATCCTCTCCTGTTGACTTATTTATCTCCTCTTCTGTTCTACACTACTGAAAGAGTATAGCTTGGTGTCTGGAGAAGCAACTGCCCCTTCTCTTTCCCCCTTCGTTATTCTTCTTTTGGCTGCACCGGGTCTTTGTTGCTGCATGTGGACTTTCTCTAGTCGAGGCGAGCAGCGGCTACTCTCTGGCTGCTGTGTGTGGGTTTCTGATTGCCACGGCTTCTCCTGTCGCAGAGCGCAGGCTCCCGGCTCGTTTCTCAGTCGTTGTGTGTGGCTCCTGGGCTGAGTTGCTTCACAGCCTGTGGATCTTCCCAGACCAGGGATCGAGCCCATGTCCTCTGCATTGGCAGATGGACTCTTAGCCACTGGACCGCCAGGAAAGTCCCTTCCCTTTTTTTATCCTTATTTTACAAAATAGTCTGTGTATTTCTCAGCAGGAAATAGATAGCACATTCAAATGGGATGACTAAAGAGGGTTTAATGAATGGCCTATTTATAGAGGTTCAGGCAAGGACAGGACTGGCCAGGTGATGATGAAGTTCCCAGCAGCTGGCAACAGTGGGGAGCTCTTACCACCCTGGGCCCAGAGAAGGAGGGGCGGACCCAAGGACTGGAGCTCAGAGAAAGTAGCTCCTTGGATGTGGCTATGGAAGGGTTTGAAGGGGTAATAGCATGACTTGATTCAAGCTTAAAATATACCAGTCTGACCTTGTGGTGGGTTTGGAAACTAGCCCAGCAGAGGTTTAATTAGGCAGAGGCTTGGTGAAAATGAGCTCTCTAAACTCATAAACCTGATACAGGTGACATTTTACTGCAATAAACTCAAGAAAGTAAAAGTGAAAGTCACTCAGTAGTGTCCGACTCTTTGTGACCCCATAGACTGTAGCTACCAGGTTCCTCTGTTTGTGGGATTCTCCAGACAAGCATACTGGAGAGGGTTGCCACTCCCTTCTCCAGGGAATCTTCCCAATCCAGGGGTCGAACCCGGCTCTCCTACACTGCAGGCAGACTCTTTACCATCTGAGCCACCAGGGTATTAGTAAATACAGAGGACTCCTCTATAGCTAAAAACATCAGGTGCGTCTGTGAGATGTCATTGAGCTCAGCTTCTCGGGCTTCCCCAGACTCTAATGGCGGTGACACAGATATACGTCTCTCAGATCTTAGACCTCCACCCGTATTACTCCCAAAGTCTAATGTGACTGCCTTCAGCCTCATCTGAATCTAACATCTGGGCTCTGCAGTCAGGGCGTCCGGTGCCACCTTGCCGCATTGTCACAGGTTGTATGATATTTGTGAGGTATCACACCTGCAGTTGCGTGCCATTGTGTAATGTGACTAGGCCGTGGCATGCCTGGTGGCTTGGTCTGCTGGGGGTACTGGGCAGGGCAGGCCTGGCGAGGGCTACCACTCAGCAAGGGTGGTCGTCACCTTTCAGCAAGATGGGGCTCGCAGGAGGAAGACGTCACTCGGGGATGGTTTTAGTTCATTTCGGGACATGGTGGAGTTGAGGTTCCTACAATACATTCCGTAAGTAGAAGTAAGGGTTAAAGTTACGAAATTTCCCTTCTCACTTAAAGGCACCTCATAGATAATGAGAAGGTCTCATTGCTAGCCTGTTTATTCATAAAAATGACCCTTAACATCTCTAAGGGAATTGGGCCTTGAGATGGCTAAATATCTGACAAGTCACTCAAGTCCCAAACAGTGGTATTCAACTTGATCGCTGGAATTGAAATTTGCTTTTATGGTTGAAGTGGTTTCTCCTGGCATGAATGCCAACTTTTGGCTTTATTTCCTCAATTTTAAGAATGAGTAGTGGGGTAGCAGAGTCCTATATGCCCTTTGGTAATTCCTTTGACTACAAACTTCGCCCAAGGCAGATTCCTACCCCAGCTGAAAAGGGAGCAGTTCTTTGTGTGGGCAGAATCAACAGGCTGCTCTGAACTGGGAAAAGATGCCAATCTAACTTTTATATTTCATGTACAGATTCTTTCTGACCTGTGACATCAATTATTGTAATTTTAGGGGAAACATTTGCAAACTTACCTATTGTACCAGGATTTTGTGAGATCAGTTTAACAAGGTATTCACTGTATGTCCAGCCCAGTATGAAGAACTGGGACTCAAGAATGGGAAAGTGTAACCCTCTGCCCTCCTGGAGTCAACAAAGAAGTCAGACACATAAATGAATGATAATATAGCAGAATAAATACTATCGTCAAACCATACAAAGTACACTGGAGACCCACGGAGGCAGAGGCTGGGGTTCTTTAGTGAACACCCTAAATGCTGGAGGGATGTGTTTGTGTTTGATGAAATTTAATGAAGGAGGTAAAATTTTTTTTTAGATCTTCTCTCTTCTGCCTAGGTACCTATTCTCATTTTCTTCATCCCTCCCCCCTCCACTCCCCCACACCCCCCAGGACCTCAGCATTTTCCATCAGACTTGTCCCATTGTACTTACATATATTTTGATTTTGTTTTGCTTTTATTATGGAAAATTTCAAACTTATGCAAAGCTAGAAGCACATGTCATAAACCCCTATGTACTTACCACCTAGCATCAGCAATTATCAATACCTGGCTGTTGGGTTACTCTGAGTCAAAATCCCCAACATCATGTTATTTCATCTGTAAATACTTCAGTACATATCTCTAGAAACTTAGGATTTCCCCACCTTAAAAAAAAAACAAAAAACACAAAAACCAGAAAACCTTGATCATGGGTGACTATTGCCAATAAATCTTTAGTAGCATCAGCAATCCAGTCAATATGCCAGGTTCCATGATTGTCTTGGAAAGTTTCACAACCTGTTTTATTTAATAATGTATTTTTATTTATATGTCAAAATATGCCTTTTATTATTTTTTAAAAATGGTTTGCAAAAATGTATAATGTACAATGAAAGGTAAGGCTTTCTTTGTTTGATTGTTTTTACTACACTATCATCACGATCTCGCACAATGCCTGGCCCATGGTATTTAGTGAGAGAAGGGAGGGAAGGAGGCTCAGAGGAAATTAGGACAGAAAGTAGGGAGGAAGGAAGAGAGAAAATGAAGGGGAGGAAAGGAAAGGAAAGGAAGAAGGCATTTCCTACCCTCACTCCCCACATCAATTTTTGAATGCAGCATCTTCAGTTCAGTTCGGTTCAGTCACTCAGTCGTGTCTGACTCTTTGTGACCCCATGAATTGCAGCACGCCAGGCCTCCCTGTCCATCACCAGCTCCCGGAGTTCACTCAGACTCACATCCATCAAGTCGTTGATGCCATCCAGCCATCTCATCCTCTGTTGTCCCCTTCTCCTCCTGCCCCCAATCCCTCCCAGCATCAGAGTCTTTTCCAATGAGTCAACTCTTCGCATGAGGTGGCCAAAGTACTGGAGTTTCAGCTTTAGCATCATTCCTTCCAAAGAACCCCAGGGCTGATGTCCTTCAGAATGGACTGGTTGGATCTCCTTGCAGTCCAAGGGACTCTCAAGAGTCTTCTCCAACACCACAGTTCAAAAGCATCAATTCTTCAGTGCTCAGCCTTCTTCACAGTCCAACTCTCACATCCATACATGACCACTGGAAAAAGCAGAGCCTTGACTAGACGGACCTTTGTTGGCAAAGTAATGTCTCTGCTTTTCAATATGCTATCTAGGTTGGTCATAACTTTTCTTCCAAGGAATGCAGCATCTTACAAATGCATAATTTGCTAGTCTTCTGATCATACTGCATGTTCAATTATGTATCCTGTTTTTCACATGTGGTGACCTAAACATTTTTTGCAGGGCCCGTAAGGGATTGACATATATCCTATCTTGAGACTCCCCAGCCCTGACAATAGCCCCATCTGGCCAGAAATCCCCAAGGAGAGACCTTCATCTCACAGGCTACCCAGGCCTGTAAACAAACATGATATGGTGCTGGCGTTCACACAATGGGTGCTGTGCTAAAGTTCATTTTAGAAATATCTATTGTTTAATCCCTGAAATTTTCAGTCCCATGTTGGAGGAGGGAAATTTGCTAAGTGGATGAAGACCTAAAAATTCTAAGACTTCTTGGAGGATTCTTATCTAGCAGGACTGTGGCGGAGATTATAGCCTAGATTTTACTAGAGCTCAGAAGCCTTTAGGATGGGAGTGCTGTAAAGAAACAGTATTTCCCAGGTACCCCTAGATCATGGCAAATCAGGCTCTGGGCATGGTAATTACTGTGTTAACATCAACGGGGAAGCATTTCCATTCCATTTAGTCTGTTTCCATCTCTCAGTTAACCTCATGCATAGTAGTACAGAAGCTATTTTAATGTCCCAGGAATCAAGTGTTCTTGCGGTGTGTCTTACAATGCTTGTTTACCTATAAACACACAACACTCTTGGACACATTAAACTCCGGTAATTGTTGGTAGAAGTGGGTGAGATAATTCAGGGTTTATCAACCCCAGGCATAAATTTGAGCCCCAGAAATATCATCACTTACACTCATTTCCTACTCTTTTTTTTTTTTTTTTTAACTTGGCAGGATGGGAGAACATGATGTAAAGTGATTGTTTTTTGAGGAATGACTTATACCTGCTGTACCATGGAGGGCATTCATGATGATGCTGTATCAGTCTCGTCACTTGGCTGTTTAAAATGTCCTCCTTAGACGTGCCACAGGAACTGCCAAGTCAGTGGGTTACCATCAGGGTGGTCAAAGCAAGAATGATTGAGTCAACTCTTCACAAAAACACGTCTGCAAAACCCTGGGTCCTCGTGTTACTTCAGGTCCCCGTGCCCAACGCACCGTGAGGCCAAACAAGACCAAAAGATCAGAATTTGGGGCAGAGCAAGGTTCCTTGCAGGGCCGTGCAAGGAGACTGGTGATTCACACCTTAGAAACCCTGGACTCCCCAACAGCTTTCAGCAAAGCTCTTTTATAGGAAAGGTGAGAGAGGGGCGTGGTTAGTGGTTGCAAATGTCAGAGCCTTTTCTAGAGGTCAGATCATGGTCAGGTAACCATGTTTCTGTGAAATTCCACCAAAACAAATATTACGGTCTGTTCTGACAAGAAAGGGCAATGTCCTGAGGCTCAAGATTCCCCTTCCAGGTCCAGGCCCTGGCTAAGGGGAGGGTGTCCCGCATGGCCTGTTAGCCTGCTCCGGAGGATTCGTCCAGCACCCAGGCTGGGTCTTTCTGCTAGTGCCCAGACCTGGCTGAGGAGGCAAATCTCAGCTGGCCAGGTCTTCAGACCCTGCTCAGCCATCAACACTGAGGGAGCCAGGTGCCCAGGACCCAGCCAGCCCCAGGTTCCTGGGGCTGCCGTGTGGATCCCGTAGACTGTGACCCACGGAGATGCCACCGCCTCTAGGTCTCGGAGGTGAGGCTGGGGGAGAGGTTCTCTGCTACTTCAAGGCCTGCACCCAGCCCGTGGGCGGCTGTGGCCAGGACCCTGGAGCCCTGCAGGACACAACCTGCTGGGTTGAGCCTGGAGAATCCAGGAGAAGGCTGCGATCTCCCCTTCAGCACAGTCTCTGTGTTGGGGACCAGTGCCAGAAGGATGGTTGGTGGAGCAAGACCTGCTTGCATTCCTGGTCTAAGCGATAACTCTCACCTATGCCCTGAGGGCTTCCCTCATAGCTCAGTCTAAGAATCTGCCTGCAATGCAGGAGAGGAGAAGCAGGTTCGATTCCTGGGTGGGGAAGATCCCCTGGAGGAGGGCATGGCAACCCACTCCAGTATTCTTGCCTGGAGAATCCCATGGACAGAGGAGCCTGACAGGCTACAGTCCGTGGGGTTGCAAGAGTCGGGCACAACTTCGTGACTAAACCACCACCTATGCCCTGGGGACTGATTGGAGGTTGCCTCCCTCACCGTCCATCTTTATCAACAAGGCCGTCTCTGAAGCAGGCTGATGTCAGAGCTGGCCATGAACGGAGGGAAAAACATCCTGACCTGAATCTGCAACATGTGCGCCTTTGGAGACACTTTAGAGAGCATGCAGCATTTAAGAGCATGCCGTTTCTTTGGAAACTTCTAGGTAAGAGACTATAGCCCTTAGCCAAGGCATATATTAGCTACTGCCTTGTTTAGTGAGTAGTGAAAGCCGCTCAGTTGTGTCTGACAGTTTGCGACCACATGAACTGCAGCCTGTCAGGCTTTCTCTGTTAATGGAATACTCCAGGCAAAAATCTGGAGTGGGAAGCCGTTTCCTTCTCCAGGGGATCTTCCAGACCTAGGGACTGAACGTGGGTCTCCTTCATTACAGGCAAACTCTTTACCATCTGAGCCACCAGGCTTCCCTAACTAATGATAGTCACTGTCTTCTTTAGTGGGACCTTTTAAAAAGGGCTACCTTTCATCAAGCGTCGCTCGATGAAACTGCTCCCAACGTGTGTAACCAACACCCCATGTGCTCTGTTTTCTGGCCTGTGGTCTGTGGCAGGGAGTGGAGAGAGAGAAAGAGAGAGGAGGAGGGTCCCTGCCTAGGACCCAGGACAGCTTTGTAAAATGAGGATAATGCTTGCCTGTCACAGAAGAAGTCTCTCTTCCTGGGATACAGTAGTAGAAAAAAAGAAAAAAATATAGGTCTCATAATAATATCCACTATGAATATATTGTATGGAAATGGTTGCTAAGAGCAAGCACCAGATCATGCAGTAAAAGTCTGAAGAGGGAGGAAAAAAAAAAGGTATTGTTCTATTAGATACGAAAATGAATAGGAATGGTTCCGCAGATTAGTTCCTTACCCAATACAGTAACTCTTCCATCATTGAAGACTAACAATAGGGATGCTGGTAATGACCTTGATTCATTTGTGAACACCTCTTCACTGTTTACAAAGCCCTTTCATATCTATTTATCTTCCTTGATCCCGTTAATGACCCCACTAGACAGATATTACAGGGCTTATTATTTCCATCTGATAGGAGAGAAAACTAAAGCTCCGAGGGCTTATGTGGCTTAACCCGGGTCAAATAGTGAAGAGAGTCAGACTGGGAGGCCCAGAAGTGGTCCTTCTCTTCCAGCGTGCTGTTGTAGCGGTGGTGGTGGTGGGGGGGCAATGGTGATAACCCCCACACTTTACCGCAGACTCTGTACTGGGCATTGGACACTTACTTCTCATGCATTTGTTTGTTTGATCTGTACAGAAACCCAAGGGGTAGATACAGGTAGTATCCCTCTTTAGTAGGTGAAGAGCTTGAGGGTGGAGAAGGTTGTCACTTTCTTCAGTCACTCGACTAGTTAGGGGACTTGAATCCCAGCCTCCATGGCCCCCTTATTACCGCTACCCATGCTCTTGCCGAAGCTGTTAAATACAGGACAGAAAGTTCTCTTTCCTCTCCTTGGATCTCTGTCTAGATGCAGGGCTGGCAGGTACCAGACCGTGTGCTTACCTTGCCCAGATGCCCTGACCACTGATGGGTGGTCACCCCTGCGTGGGTGACCTACTGCCTTGGAAGTACTGGGGGCACTTCCAAAGCTGTATGTCTAAGGAATACGAGAGGTTCTGCCACACTTGGGCCCCTCAGGCCTCCTGGGGTAGAAAATGCTTTTTAAATTTTTTCCCCCTGCAAGTTTTTGACTCTGGCTCCTAAAAGGAGCAGAGTAATTTTCATTTCTCATCTTGACAAACACTCAATTGTGTAAATCTGTTCTGCTGTGGCCCCGTGATTTATCAGTCACGTCTCAGAGAACTCAGCCTTGAGCCGAAGCCCTGATTATAGCCAGCAAGCCTTGTGACCTGGGCACCTACTTTTCTAGGTCTTGGTTTTCCTTCTCTGTGAAATGGGAGGATACGACTTGTGTCTCACCTTCCTCGTGTGATTGTTTTATTTTTTACACTTTTAGGAATTTTTAAAATTACTTTTCTCTGTGCTTTACTTTTTAAAATTTTTAGATCTCTTTCATATTATTATATATTTATGCTATAAATTATTTTTTAATTATTTATTTTTAAATTCGTTTTTGGCTGTGCTGGGTCTTCGTTGCTGCATGCTGGCTTTCCCTAATTGTGACAAGCAGGGGCCACTCTAGCTGGGATGTGAAGGCTTCTCGTTGTGGTGTCTTCTTGTTGCGGAGCACGGACTCTAGAGCATGCGGGCTCAGTAGCTGTGGCGCGTGGGTCTAGCTGTTCCACAGCACGTGGAGTCCTCTTGGACCAGGGATCAAACCTGTGTCTCCTGCACTGGCAGGTGGACTCCTCACCGCTGGACGACCAGGGAAGTGTCTTTCAATTATTTTTAACAGCTTTGCTGAGATAACATTGGCATAAAATTTGTGTATGTGTACGGTATACAGCTTGATGCCTGGTATACACATGCCTTGTGAAATGATCACTTGAGTGAGCGAGAGTCGCTCAGTCATGTCAGGCTCTTTGCAGCCCTATGGACTATAGCCCGCCAGGCTCTTCTGTCCATGGGATTCTCCAGGCAGGAATACTGGAGTGAGTAGCCATGCCCTTCTCCAGGGGATCTTCCCAACCCAGGGACTGAACCCATGTCTGCTGCATTGCAGGCAGATTCTTTACCATCTGAGCCACTAGGGAAGCCCGAAATGATCACTACATCAAGCTGATTAACAGAGCCACTAATTCTGTATTGTTACCATTTTGTGTGTGTGTGTGTGTGTGTGTATGTGTATGTGTGTGTGACGAGAAGATTTATGATCTATTCTCATAAATTACAAGCATAGTATTATCAAATATCATCCCCTCTTGTGATTTTTTTTTAATAACTCACCAGTACTCTTCGCATGCAGAATATTATTTTCTTCTTGGCATATTATTTTTAGGACAGGCTTAAACCCCTTGGACTTCAGATTCTGTTTTGTTCTTTGTGTTTTGTGCATTTCATGTGGAGATTATCATGTATCCTTGAGACAGAATGAGATCAGAAAAGGGACAGATTTTGTCCTGGTTTTGTCCTCTGAAACTCCTGTAAATCAGGGCCCTTTCGTACCCGGAAACAGAAACGTTTGGAGAAAGGCCACAGTGTCACCACTAATTCGTCTTCTTCTAAGTAAAATAACAGCAGCTTCATCAAACACTCAGATCAATGGGCTTAAGCTTTGAAGCACACAGAGCTGGGCTTGCTTTCCCTGGCTTTGTGTGACTTTGACCTCCCTGAGCCTCAACATCCTCCCTTGTTACATGGCACTGAGTTCTTCTGAAAATCAGAGACAAAATAATACGAACTGGGCAGAGAGTGTCACTCACTAAGTGTTTGTTTCCCTCACCTTCCTTCAAAGGCCCCAGAATTCATTTTATCATGGTGCAGTTTGTCAACCAGCCCTGCCTCCCCTGAACTTCTGTGTCTCTGGGAAGCAGCATCTGCTAAAACGATGTCAATAACACAGAGATGCTATTTGATGAGAGCTCCCTGTGTTTTAAGCAGGGTAGAGTGCTTTTATGTAACTTTTTAAGAACTTTAATGTTCAGTCTGGGGGATGGTTATTATAAACCCATTTTGTAAGCAGAAAAACCGAGGTTATGCAAAACATCATACCCTAGATTTAGCTGCTGTGAACACAAAATAAGAACCTATATTATATCCTGGAGGACGGCAAGCTACTTTTTATTAAGGCCTAAATGGCAAATGTTTTAGGTTTGCAGATCACACAATTTCTGTCATAACTTGCTGGATTCTGCCTTTTAGAGGAAAGCAGCCTTAGAGGATGTGTAAACAAATGGATGTGTCTATGTGCCAATAAAACTTTACTCATAAAAGCCAGCCAGCTGGATCTGGTCCATGGGCTAGAGTTTGGCAACCCCTGGTGTAAACCACTGCACTGTTCTCTCAATCCCCCTCTTTATGCCTTCTTTTATTTTAATTGCACATCTCTGGCTGGTTGATCATGCGTATCTCCTTTGTAGCTTTGCTTGGCAGTAGGTATATAACCTGTAAGCTATTTTTGCAGCATTTCTGATTTACCTGATGGATTGTAAGTGTTTTTCATGTACCAGGCAGCACGTCAGGCTCATTTATAAACCATGATGCATTAGAGATCGTCACAGCTCCAGGATGGCGTGTTTACAGAGTAACAGATGAGGCTTAGCAAGTCTAAGCAATTCAGTGTCTGGGGTGTCAGGTTCAAGGCAAAGACTATTTTTTCCCCAATAACCACATTAAAATCCAGTCTAGAAAGGAGATTGCTTCGGTCAGAAAACCTTCCTGGGCTTGACCATCAGAGCAAAGACACTCCCTGTCTACAAATCATCACCAGGAGCCTTCCCCGCACTGTCGTTTTAGCAGGTAAGTTTGAAGGGAAGGAAAATCCCCAAAGAAAACAGATTTAAACTACGGATGGTCCACACTTACAGTGGTTCAACTTAAGATGGTTTGACTTTGCGATGGTGTGAAAGCAACACGCAGTGCAATCTACTTTGAACTTGGAACTTTGATCCTTTCCAGGCAGGTAATGTGCTGTGTGATACCACCTGGTGGTGCCAGGTGGCGGCAGCCACGGTCCCCAGCCAGCTACGCAATCATGAGGCTGAACAACAGATACAGCCGTCCTTCCCTTTCAGTACAGTATTCGACATCAACCCTTTATTATAAAATAGGTTTGGGGTTAGATCATTTTGCCCAACTGTGAGCTAATGTAAGTGTCCTGAGCACATTTAAGGTAGGCGAGGCTAGGCTGTGGCGTTCGGAAGGTTAGGTATGTAAGTACATTTTTGGCTTATATTTTCAATTTATGAGGGGTTTATAGGGACATAGAGCCATTGTAAGTCGAGAAAGATCTGGAAAGTAAACTCAGTTGAAACGCCAGGTTGGGGGATGTCAGAGGCAGAGATGGTCTGGTCCCGGGAGGGAGTTGTGTGGCGTTCATGCTGTTTCCTCCCACTCTCCTGCCCACGGTGGGCATCCTCGTCTGTGCCCTCCTACTGGGTCATCCTTGGTCTCCCCTCGCCTAAGGTAAAAGTCCTTAGGGCCCAGAGAGATCTGTGCCCTTTCCCGCCCCCCCCCCCATTAACCTCTAACTCAGAGGTAGGTTCATCCCAGGATTTAGGAACTGATCTTGTTTATCCATCACCAGCCTGGCCGGACTGGGGTACCTAGCAGCCTGGGTCCCTCCGTCATTTTCCTGCCTTTGCCTCTTTCTCTGGTGCCCCTCTCTTCCCTCACATTGCCTTTATCCTATCTGCTTCTTTAAGTTAGAACTTGGACCTGGTGCATACTAAATGCTCAAAAACCTTAATGTGTTATGAGTCCATTTTTATGTCTGTTTCCTGCTGTTTGCCTCTCTCTCTCCTTCCCTCCCTGTGCCCTTTCTTCCCTTCCTGCTTGTCTCTTTTTCTTCCTGGAGGAAACTCACAGAGGCCAACAGGGAGTCTGCTGCAGGACTACCCTGCAGGCCAGCAGGGAGAGCCAAGGTGGGCTCCCCCTCCCCCCACGTCTCTGTCTGGCCCAGGCCTGCCTGGAACGCCCCCCACCCCTAATCTTCAGTGGGGACTGTGCACATCCTTCTGTCAGCAGCTCAAACAAATCAATTAGCTGCAGGCAGTCACACTCTGTGGCTTTCTCTGTTCCCACAGATGTTGCCTGGGCAGCGGTGTAAAGCACCCATTTAGAGAGAGGAGGCCTGTTGCATGGAGCTTGGGCCCGACTGAGGCAGAGGAGACAGGAGGGAGGAGGGCACTTGGTTCAGGGGGTTGGGGAGCTCTGGGAGCTCTGTGGTGCTGGAGAGCTGTGGTCTTACCCCTGGTACACTGACTGCTGCTGATCGCATTTGGGTTGAAGATTCAACTAAAACTGAGTGTCTTTTGGCAGCTGGGGTCACCCTGCACCATATGCCTCTCCTTCCCACCCCTTAGTGCTTTCCGTTTCTCCAAGCAGGGCTCGCTGCAGCCTCCTGACTCATCCTGGCGGCAGCAGGACTGAAAAAGAAGGCGAGAAACTGACATACTTTGGAGCTGTTCAGGAGCAAGGCTCCCCAGAATTCAGTGTCAGCTGGAGGATTTTTTTATTAGTCATCTGCTCTGTGGCAAATATTATTCCTGGAATCTTAACTCACATGATCTCACTTCAGTTTATGAAATAGGTAGTATTACCTTGACCATACAGATGAGAAAACTGAGGTTTCACTTGGATTTGAGGGGTGGGGAAAGAGGAGGAAGCAGAAGGTTTAACTTTGTTTCCATGAAGCCAGCCCAGGGCTTCATCAGCTTCTTGGCTGCAAGCAAAGCTTGTTGGACCTTTTTTTTTTTTTTTAATATCAAGCTTTATTAAAATATAATTTACATATAATAAAGTACAAATGGATTAGTTTTGACAAAGGCATATAGTCTTAAAACCGTCAATATAGTATAGACAAAATACTTTCATCACTGTTTGGCTCCAACCAAGGCTTGCTGAGCCACTGGGGGATCCTACCATCAACAGAAAAACAAATACCAGACGAGAAGTAGGCTTGGTGTGGGGAAGGTGATTTCTCTAGAGATTTATTTATTCAACAGATATTTATCAGGCACCTTTGATATTCCTGGCACTGTCCCATTATGTGCCAGAAATCCCTGTCCTTATGGGGCTCTTGGGGGCTTTTGTTCTAGTAAGAGAGACAAACAGTAAGCAAAATAGATGAATGAATGATACCATGTAGGAGAAGGTGATAAATGAAAAGGAGAAAAAAGTGGAAATAAGGAGACAGTGTATTAAAAAGCAAAGACATCACTTTGCCAGCAAAGGTCCACATAGTTAAAGCTATGGTTTTTCCAGTAGTCATATATGAATGTGAGAGTTGGACCATAAAGAAGGCTGCATGCCCAAGAACTGATGCTTTTGAACTACAGTCTTGGAGAAGACTCTTGAGAGTCTCGTGGACTCTCAAGATCAAACCAGTCAATCCTAAAGGAAATCAGTCCTGAATATTCACTGGAAGGACTGATGCTGAAGCTGAAGCTTCAATACTTTGGCCACCTGTTGCAAAGAGCCAAACGATTGGAAAAGACCCTTGATGCTGGGAAAGATTGAAGGCAGGAGGAGAAGGGGATGACAGAGGATGAGATGGTTAGATAGCATCACAAACTCAATGGGCATGAATCTCAGCAAACTCTGGGAGATAGTGAAGGACAGGGAAGCCTGGCGTGCTACAGTCCATGGGGTCACAAAGAGCTGGACATGACTTAGTGACTGAACAACAACAAGGAATGTTGGGATGGGGATGGGCTGGAGTCTACAAATCAAAATAGAGCTTAGGACAAAGACTCATGAGAGAGAAAGTTTAGTGAATAACTGTAGGAAGAACATTCCAGGCAGAGCAGCAAGTAGAGTGGGCCCTTGAACAACACAATTTGAACTGCATGGGTCCACTTACACACCTTTTTCAGAAGTAAAGATTACTGTAGATGGGGCCTGCGGTTGGTTGAATCCACAGCCAGAGAGGAATCTGGGACACAGGACCAACTCTAAGTTACACGTGACTTAGCCTCAGCATGTTCAAGGGTCAAGTGTGTAAGGGCTCTGGGGTGGGTCCACGCCTGATGGATGGGAAGCAGAGCAAGGAGGTGAGTATAACCAAGGGATGGAAGCAAGGGAGAGAGTCGTAAGAAGGAAGTAAGGTCCTAGATGGGAGCTGGAGCAGATCACATAGAGCCTTGTAGGCTGATGTAAGGGTTTAGCTTTTCCTATGAATGAGCTGGGTACAGCTGGTTGTCTCTGAGTGGAGGAATGTCATGACTGATGGAAGTTTTAATATGATTATTATGCCTACTGAGTGAAGAACATGCTAGAAGGTGTGCTGATCATGGCCAAGGGGAGGAGCAAAAATTCAGAGGCGGTTACAGTATTCCGGGCAAGGGCCGTGGTGTTGAGAAAGGGAGTCACCTTTCTCAACAGATGCCTGGATGGTTGACACCACACAAATGATCCCTCTCCGTGAGGTATCTGGGACCAGCACATAATTCACATTCGTTGATCAAAGAGGAAAATCCAGGAGGTTGGAGAACTTTTTCTTAGTGTGTTCTGGAAAGGCACCCCCATTCTGAAGGGTCAGAAATAGACATGTCCTTTCTAATACAAGTCCCAGTTACCCATGAACTGTCTTATATTCGTATATTCTTCAATATCCTGGAAGCTCCCTGAGGGCAGGGACCATGTCCGCTTCGTCTTTAGTCCCAGTGCCCAGCTCAGGGCCCAGGGCACAATGACAGTGCGTGGTGAGGTTGGATGAGACGCAAGAGCTTGATCTCCATGCAGACTAAGTTTGCTTGTCCCTGGACCCAGACTTGAGACTTAGCAATTCTCAGGCCGGGATGGATAGAATGTGAATTTTCTTCCTGGTCCACCATCTACCCACTCTGTGGGTCTGAGCTGTGTTTTCATGTCTAGAAAGTGAGGGGCAGCCATTCCCCCAGCAATGTGAGTGTTCCCTGCCCAGAATGTATCTCAGAGAAACCTTTCTTGGCTGCTCACAACAGTTCTCTCTTTCTTCCCTTTCCCAGCTTTATTTTTTCTTAACATTTGCCAGTATTTCTTTACTTACATTTTTATTTATTTACGTATATATTGTCTGTCTCCCCCCTGCTAGAGCAGAAACCCCATGAAGGGAGAGGGTTTTGTGTGCTTATTCATTGTTAGACCCCTTGGCACCAAAAACGTGCCTGGTACATGGAAGGAGCTAAATTTGTATTTATGAATAAATGAATGAATGAATGATTATAGAGGCTTGGCCCAACAATCTCTGAGTTTGTAAAGATGCCTTACAAACCAAAAGGGACAAGACCAATGAAAGGTACTGGGGCTATTATTATAAATGTGCTTCACTCTAGTATAATCCTGAGACCGCCCACATTTTTCAAGGCAAAGATGGATGAGAATTTTTTTTTTTTTTTCCTATTTGGTGTTCTTCAAAGAGAAGAATTCCAGCACCCTAACTTAAAGATAATTTCCAGGTGTGGAATTCAGTGATGGATCCTCATCACCTAGCAACCTTACACAGGAGCCACTCACCACGTGAAAGGTGACAGTTTCCAGTGGGTGTGCCAAGTGACAGGGATGAAGAAAAGGCTGAGATCGATGGTGAGGACAGAGGACGAGACCTTCCTGGGTAGATGGAGATAGAGCTGGAGCGGGAGGCAGAGAGCCCAGGGTAGGTTCTCCCTTGCTATGTATCCTGGGCGAGCCATTCCCCTCTGAGCTTCATTTCCTCCATACATTGAGGGGACTGACAAGACCGCTTCCAGCTCTGTCATCCTGGGGCTTATATTTACAATTGGGCACAGAGAGGATGGTAACTATCATTTATTTATTTTTTTAAATATAAATTTTAATTAAAGTATAGTTGACTTACAATATCGTGTTAATTTCAGGTGTGTGAAATACTGACTCAGTATTTTTGCAGATTATACTGCAGTATAGGTGATTACAAGTAATAGATATAATTCCTTGTGCTGCATGGTATATCTTTGTTGCTTATCAGTTTTACATGTAATAGTTTGTACTGTGAATCCTAAACCCCTAATTTGCCCCTCCTCCCTTCTCTCACCCCTTTGGTAACCCCAAATTTGTTATCTGCGAGTCTGTGTCTTTTTTGTATATGCATCCATTTATACTTACTTTGTATTTCACATATAAGTGGCATACAGTATTTGTCTGTCTGACTTAGTTCACTAAGCATAATATTCTCTAGGTCTATCCCTGTTGCTGAAATAGCAAATGAGATAGCAAAATTTCATTCTTTTTATGAACTGAGTAATATTCTATTCTATATATATATATACACACACACACATACGTATACATGTATATAGACACACACACACACACACACACGTCACATCTCCTCGATCTGGTATCACCTGTTCATCTCTTGTTGGACGTTCAGGTTGCTTTCATGTCTTGGCTATCCAAATATATAGTACTGATATGAACGTTGTGGTGCGTGCAAATTTTCAAATTAGTGGTTTCCTTTTTTCTGGATATATGGCCAGGAATGGATTTGCTGGGTCATATGGTAATAACTCCCATTTACTGAGCAAGTCCCTGGGCTAAGAATTTTACATTATATCATCTAATCCTTACTTTAATTCATAGATAGGATTGTAATTATCCCTATTTTCCAGGTGAGGAACCTGAGTCATATAGAAGATAAGAAACTAAGGTCACTGCATTAATCAGTTCAGACTGCCATAACAAAATACTTTATGGGTAGCTTAAACAACAGAAATGTCTTTCTTACAGTCTTGGAGACTTGTCCAAGATCGAGGTCGCAGCTAATATGGTTTCTGGTGAGGGCTCCCTTCCTGGTTTGCAAACGGTCACTGTCCTGCCATGACCTTGCCTCACACTTCCTCTGTGCATGCAGATGGAGAGAGCCCCCTGACCCTGCGCGCAGACACACACACGCACACACACACACACACACACACTCTCTCTCTCTTTCTCTTTCTCTCTCTCTCTCACTCTCTCTTCTTAGAAACCTGCTAACTCTGTCTTGAGGTGGTTACCCTCATGACCTAATCTAACCCTAATTACCTCCCAAATTCCATCTTCAGATACCTTCACACTGGGGTTAGGACTTCAGTATAGGGATTTTGGGTGAGATGACGTAAACATTCGGTCCATAACAGTCACAAAGCTAGCAAGTGATAGGACTTAACCACAGTCGTTTGTTGGCCCCTCATTCCCACTCTGAGGTATCTTGCATGATCCTTCCGCTTAGATACCAGATACCCATCAAGGAGTTTCTCCTGGACTGGACAGTCCTCTGGGACACAGCTAGTGTTTGCAGTCAGTGGACAGCCTCCATGAGCTCGGAGGACACGGGAATGTTGTTCACCGCTATGTCCTTAGCATGCAGCCTCGTACCTGAGAGATAATCAGTATTCACTATAGAAATAAATGACTCTGTCAAAGACTGGCAGCTATGGTTGGATATAAAAAAAAAAAAAAATGGTTTTGGGGAATTCCTTAGCGACCCAGTGGTTAGGATTCTGCTCTTCCAATGCAGGGAGCATGAGTATGATCTCCTGTCAGGAACCTAAGATCCCACAAGCTGTGCTGCATGGCCCCCCCAAAAAAAGAATTTGTTCATATATCCTGGGAAGATGGCCCCCTTGAGGTTTCATCAAGAAAGTGAGGTAATAGCAATAAACATCTGATATATGCCACACTCTTCCAGCTTCTTTTCACATATTTTACTTCATTCAAACCTCACACCAACCCTGAGATAAGGTTCCTCTTTTTATAGACAGGGGAACAGAGACTGATAGAAGCTCAGAGCCCCACTGGCCAAAGGTCACGTGGACACCCGGAAGGTGTGGCTGCTGGCAGGCCCCGCCTACAAGCAGAGTGGATTCCGAAGTGCTGGGAGAGCAGGGTCTTCTGGGGGAGCACCGAAGCCAGCTCCCACCCCCTCCTTTAGTGTGAAAGGAATCCTGGCCCTAAAGCCAGGCGGTCACTTTGGTCTCTTTCATTATCTTTGAATTCACCATGGGGAAGAGACGAGTCAACATCAGTTTTTGGAGCCTTGCCCTCAGACCTAAGCATAGCAGGGGTTGTTCAGAAAGTGGAGAGGAAGCCACGAGGGTTTTGCTCAAGGTAGCCCCACAGTCTCTGCAGGACCAGAGCAGAAATTCCATTGAGAGGGCCAGACGGGGTGGGCAGAGGGCTGCAGGCCCTGCCTTGGAAGTTCACTGGCATAGCAGGAGATACATCGTGGAGACTAATGGAGTTTATGGAGGCTAAATCAAAACCCCTCCACCCCCTGCCCCGTCCGCCCACACACACATGCATACCACCATCATTTGATCATGCCACCTCTGATTTTGAAAGAGAAAGGCAATCTCTGAGACACGTTCATCCAGTGATGGATAAATTGAAGGGGGAAGAAAGGAAGACCCAGGATAGAGCCTCCGGAGGACCTGTGCAGTTGTGGAGACCTGTTCAAAGGCAGGGGATTTGGTGGGAAAGGGAGGAAAAGAGAAGAGTGAGACAAAAACGGATGAAAATCATCACGAGACCAGGGCTTGGGGCCCGGGAGGAAACAGAGGTCACGGGGATCTTCTCCATTTGTTCAGCTGGCTTCGTGTGGCTCTAGGGATGCAAATCACTTTCAGATGCTTCATTTTATGAGCTCTTCACTCTGGCCCTGAGGGAGTCAGAGGAAATGATATTATGTCCATTTTATAGATGAGGAAAGTGATATTGTCAGTGGTTAAATGGCTTTCCCAAGAAAGTTACTAGGAGACAGAAAGGGAAGTTGAATTTGTTTGTTCATCTCTGGTTATTCTTGGCCTCCCCTCATGGCAAGCGGTGACTGACACTAAGAATTTGTCTTTGCAGACTGGGATGTGTGCGCTTCTTTTGCAGATGTGGTAATAATAACGGCAGCAGCTCCAACCCCCACACCCCCCTCCATCCACACACATTATTACTAAGGCTGCTACTGCCGCAGCCATAATTAAGTGCCTATGATGTTCCAGGTATCAGGCTTGACATCCGTTTGCACTGATTCTCAAACAACCCTGGAGGTAAGGATTGCTCTTCTCGCCTTACAGATGAGGTGATCTGGGTGGAAAGGAAAAGAGACTTACCTTGAGTTTGAGGGGAGCTGTTTGACTTACAGCAAAGCGATGTGTCTCAGACTCTACCTGAATCGACAAATGGCATTCCTTTTCATTATGCTTAATGATCATTGCTCTTGGGAAGAGGGTAAAAGGTTCCCTGGGGGGTTACAGCTGCTTGCATAATGGAATAAGCCAGAATGGACTTCAGGGTTTTCTTTAGGATTGTCTTTTCTCGGCATCTCCTAAGACATCCAGGTTGAAACAAATTGTCCAGAAAGTCAGGACCCGTTCTAGGGACAATCTCTTTTCTGTCAACTACCTGGAGTTATGTTGTTATTTTTTTCCTGGGGAAGGAACCAAGAGCCTGCATTTCAGTAGTTCCCAGGTGATGCTGACCTGCTGGTTTGTGAACTACATTTTGAGTAGTAAGGGGTTTATCTCTAGAATCCTTTGAGGTCAGTAAGTCCATTTGGAAGTCCTAAATACACCCATTAAAATATTTGTGTGTGCTGTGGTCCTGACATCTGGCTACATGATTGAAATTCTTGATAAACTCTAATAATAACAAATACAGTTCAAACAACTGTGTGCAAGAAACATCCCAACAAAATGCGCTCACTGCTGTGTTAGTTTTGTTCTTTTCTAGATGAGGGAATTCAAGCATAGAGAGGTGAGTTCACCTAAACTCATATAGCAAATAAGTGCTGAGACTGGAATTTGAAGTCTAATCTTCCTTACTCTGAAATATGCTTTTTCTACACATGAATATAACCTTACTCAGTACTTGAGAGATGAAGACTCTTGATGCACTAGGCCATTATCTCTCTGCTTTATTGTAGAGATACAGTGGAGAAATGTGTCTTTCAAATTGTTGGGACCCTTGTTGATGCTAATTCTTATCATCAAAAATTAAATAACAGTAAGTGGAAATTTAATGACACTAATAACATGAAGAAATCAAGAGGATACGCATGCAAATCAGGATTTAAGCAAAGCATAACATTTGTAATCATGCCATGTAAATACAGGAGCAGGAAAACCCAGGAACAATGGTTATCCATTGAGAAAAAAGCCCATGGCATGAGAGAAGAATGAAACAGAGGAAAAAACACCAGCATTGCTTGGCTTCGCTCCCTCCCCTTTGGGTTCAGAAAATAGAATTGAGACAACACCAAAGGGGGTGGATAAAGAGTTTGAACAATGAATACACATTACCAGCATCAGCTGGGTATCTTGTTAACATTAACCTGATACATTGCAAGTGAGCTGCAGTTAGAACAGTAATTACAGTAAATAGAATCCATTTGGAATCCTCAAGCAAATATGAGCTGGGAAGAAAGATGGGCTGAAAAAAAATCCATTACCCTTTGGAAGTTATGGAGGCTTTGGATGGCAGCGGTTTCTGCTGTGAATTGCATCTGACTAAGATGCGGCAACTTGAATGAATCTTTTTCAGCTCTCAAGTGCGTTTAGATGGTAAATAAAAAGAATTATCCAACCATTCCAGCCAAATGCAGTTTCCCTAAATATTTGTCTTGGTAATTTAGGAAGAAAATTTAGGTAGAATTGGGAAGGTGGCCTGTCTACTCTGCTTCCTGCTTTGGGCTGATGGTGTTTCATAGAAAAAATGGAATGGGGTTCTTCTGGAAAGGTCAAAAGTAAGGATCAAGAAGGGATGGGAGAATGTAGAGAAAGATTCTGAGCCTTTCAAAGTGGTCTGCATTCTTTTTTATTATTATTTACTTAAAGGATTCATCTTCTGTTTCTTGTTTTAGTAATTTTATTCGTGTATTTATTGGGCTGTGCTGGGTCTTTGTTGCTGTGTGGGTGTTTCTCCAGTTTCGGGGAGCAGGATTGCTCTCTAGTTGTGATGAGCGAGCTTCTTGCTGTGGTGACTTCTTTTGTTGTGGAGCACAGGCCCCAAGCCGTATGAGCTTCAGTAGTTGCAGCACATGGTCTCAGGAGTTGTGGCTCACAGGTTCTAGAGCCCACAGGCTCCGTAGTTGTGGTCCACGGGCTCAGTGGTGCACAAGCTCTTTCGCCCCACAGCAGGTGGGGTCCTCCGGGACCAGGGATCTAATGCATGTCTCCTGCATTGGCAGGTGGATTCCTATACAAAGAGCCTCCAGGGAAACCCAGGCTGCACACTCGAGTGTTGGTCAAAGAGTCATTTTCAAATACTCCAGTGCCAATCCACCGTGGTCTGACACCAGCCCCTTCTGTGGGCATCTGACTGCAATCCTCCCACGCCACCTGTTCTTGAAAGCTCTGTAGTTGCAGCCAGCTCAGCCATATGAGACATCTCCCGGGTTCCTGTCCTTTTCATCCCCTGGCTGGCTTGACCATCAGCCCCTCCCCCTCTTCCCAGGCACTGACCTGTGTGCCCAGGTCAGACTCTCTTCCCTGGTTTCCTGGCCTCACCTCCCCCAGCTTTGGGAAAGAGTCAGCTCTTCCTTGATCTCAGGTCCATGGAGGCCTCATGCTCTGAGTGGCCTCGCATTACCACCCACATGAGTAATGGCCCAGACCCCAGGAGTGCTGAGTCTAGAGACCGGGAGTCGTTGGCAACATCACTGAGTTTTCACATGCTCATTCATTCAGGTCGTTTATTAGGTGCCCCTCTGCCCCAGGCCTAGGACTATCTGAAACATACTTCTCGCTGAGGGGTCTGGGATGCCCCACTGACAGGAGGCTGGCTTAGAATAGGAAGAAGATACTGGTAATCGGAAGGGGTGAGCACTGAAATGGCATCTCTGTGAATGCAGCTGGGCATCGTAGGGGATGCCCTAGACCTCATATGTGGTCTTCATGCCATCCAAGAGGGGCACGGAGGGACCCGGGCCCCAGTGGGTCCAGGCACGGGACCTGAAGGACCCCAGGTGGCTGACCTTAGACATCTTCCTGTTGCTTGAGTGCTAGGATGAGAGCTAGTTAGCATTGATAACAAGCTCATGAATTTTCCAAAGAGCACAGAGAAGGGAGAATTGAAGTGAGAATGGGAAAGAAGAATTCTCTGGTCTTCATTCAGTATTTTTTTTTCTTTCAGATTTAGCTATACTATCTCATCAAACTACATACACATTAGGATGGAGTCCCTTCTTAAAAAGGTGAATCAGGACCATTTTTATGACACATAAACTGAATTCTAAAAGCGTAGTCTGTTTTATATAGGTTAACATGCATGTTACACTTAAAAAATATCTTTGTTGCTATGAACTTTGCCCTTAGCACTGCTTTTACAGTGTCCCACAGATTTTGGGTTGTTGTGTTTTCATTTTCATTCGTTTCTATGCATATTTTGATTTCTTTTTTGATTTCTTCTGTGATTTGTTGGTTATTCAGCAGCATGTTGTTCAGCCTCCATATGTTGGAACTTTTAATAGTTTTTATCCTATAATTGAGATCTACTCTTACTGCATTGTGGTCAGAAAAGATGCTTGGAATGATTTCAATCTTTTTGAATTTACCAAGGCTAGATTTATGGCCCAGGATGTGATCTATCCTGGAGAAGGTTCCATGTGCACTTGAGAAAAAGGTGAAATTCATTGTTTTGGGGTGAAATGTCCTATAGATATCAATTAGGTCTAACCGGTCTAATGTATCATTTAAAGTTTGCCTTTCTTTGTTAATTTTCTGTTTAGTTGATCTATCCATAGGTGTGAGTGGGGTGTTAAAGTCTCCCACTGTTATTGTGTTATTGTTAATTTCCCCTCTCATACTTGTTAGCATTTGTCTTACATATTGCAGTGCTCCTATGTTGGGTGCATATATATTTATAATTGTTATATCTTCTTCTTGGATTGATCCTTTGATCATTATGTAGTGGCCTTCTTTGTCTCTTTTCACAGCCTTTGTTTTAAAGTCTATTTTATTGGATATGAGTATTGCTACTCCTGCTTTCTTTTGGTCTCTATTTGCATGGAATATCTTTTTCCAGCCCTTCACTTTCAGTCTGTATGTGTCCCCTGTTTTGAGGTGGGTCTCTTGTAGGCAGCATATATAGGGGTCTTGTTTTGTATCCATTCAGCCAGTCTTTGTCTTTTGGTTGGGGCATTCAACACATTTACGTTTAAGATAATTATTGATAAGTATGATCCTGTTGCCATTTACTTTATTGTTTTGGGTTTGAGTTTATATGCCCTTTTTGTGTTTCCTGTCTAGAGAATATCCTTTAACATTTGTTGGAGAGCTGGTTTGGTGGTGCTGAATTCTCTCAGCTTTTGCTTGTCTGTAAAGCTTTTGATTTCTCCTTCGTATTTGAATGAGATCCTTGCTGGGTACAGTAATCTGGGCTGTAGGTTATTTTCTTTCATCACTTTAAGTATGTCTAGTGAAAATGAGTATACTACCCAAAGCAATCTATAGATTCAGTGCAATCCCTATCAAGCTACCAATGGTATTTTTCACAGAGCTAGAACAAATAATTTCACAATTTGTATGGAAATACAAAAAACCTTGAATAGCCAAAGCAATCTTGAGAAAGAAGAATGGAACTGGAGGAATCAACCTGCCTGACTTCAGGCTGTACTACAGAGCCACAGTCATCAAGACAGTATGGTACTGGCACAAAGACAGAAATATAGATCAGTGGAACAAAATAAAAAGCCCAGAATTAAATCCACGCACCTACGGACACCTTATCTTTGACAAAGGAGGCAAGAATATACAATGGAGAAAAGACAATCTCTTTAACAAGTGGTGCTGGGAAAACTGGGCAACCACTTGTAAAAGACCTAGAACAATTTCTAACACCATACACAAAAATAAACTCAAAATGGATTAAAGATCTAAATGTAAGACCAGAAACTATAAAACTCCTAGAGGAAAATATAGGCAAAACACACTCCGACATAAATCACAGCAGGATCCTCTATGACCCACCTCCCAGAATATTGGAAATAAAAGCAAGCATAAACAAATGGGACCTAATTAAACTTAAAAGCTTCTGCACAACAAAGGAAACTATAAGCAAGGTGAAAAGACAGCCTTTGGAATGGGAGAAAATAATAGCAAGTGAAGCAACTGACAAACAACTAATCTCAAAAATATACAAGCAACTTATGCAGCTCAATTCCAGAAAAATAAACGACCCAATCAAAAAATGGGCCAAAGAACTAAATAGACATTTCTCCAAAGAAGACATACGGATGGCTAACAAACACATGAAAAGATGCTCAACATCACTTATTATCAGAGAAATGCAAATCAAGACCACAATGAGGTACCATTTCATGCCAGTCAGAATGGCTGCGATCCAAAAGTCTACACGCAATAAATGCTGGAGAGGATGTGGAGAAAAGGGAACCCTCTTACACTGTTGGTGGGAATGCAAACTAGTATAGTCACTCTGGAGAACAGTGTGGAGATTCCTTAATAAACTGCAAATAGAACTGCCTTATGACCCAGCAATCCCACTGCTGGGCATACACACCGAAGAAACCAGAATTGGAAGAGACATGTGTACCCCAATGTTCATTGCAGCACTGTTTATAATAGCCAGGACATGGAAGCAACTTAGATGTCCGTCGGCAGATGAATGGATAAGAAAGCTGTGGTACATATACACAATGGAGTATTACTCAGCCATTAAAAAGAATACATTTGAATCAGTTCTAATGAGGTGGATGAAACTGGAGCCTATTATACAGAGTAAAGTAAGCCAGAAAGAAAAACACCAATACAGTATACTAATGCATATATATGGGATTTAGAAAGATGGTAACAATAACCCTGTATGTGAGACAGCAAAAAGACACAGATGTATAGAACAGTCTTTTGGACTCTGAGGGAGAGGGTGGGATGATCTGGGAGAATGGCATTGAAACATGTATAATATCATATTGGAAACGAACCGCCAGTCCAGGTTCGATGCATGATACAGGATGCTTGGGGCTGGTGCACTGGGACGACCCAGAGGGAGGCTACAGGGAGGGAGAAGGGAGGGGGGTTCAGGATGGGGAACATGTGTATACCTGTGGCAGCTTCATGTTGATATATGGCAAAACCAATACAATATTGTAAAGTAACTAACCTCCAATTAAAATAAATAAATTTATATTTAAAATTTTTTTAAATTTTTATTTATTTGGCTATGCCAGGTCTCAGTTGCAGCACACAGGCTCTTTGTTACATCATGTGGAAACTTTCGTGGTTGTGCACGGATCTCTAGTTGCAGTGCGTGGACTCCAGAGGGCATGGGCTCAGTGGTTCTGGCGCATGAGCTTAGGTGCTCCGTGGCGTGTGGGATCTTAGCTGCCTGACCAGTGATCAACCCGAGTCCCTTGCCTTGTAAAGCAGATGGATTCTTAACCCCTGGACCACCAGGGAAGTTCCAACATGCTACATTTTTAACACTTACAATAGCCCTATGAAGGAGGAAGCTCTGTGATTCCCATTTTACAAGTAGGAAACTGGGACAGTGAGCGTTAGAGGCCTGGAGCCAGCAGACGTTGGGGGGAGACAGCCCTCCCCCTTTCCCTTCTGTGACACCTTCAGGCGAGCCACCCGCCCTGCCTGGGCCCATGTGTTCTCATCTGTAGAACAGGGTGATCTCAAGGATCTGTGTCATAGGCAGAAGAAGGGTAAATTCACTGGAGTGCCCGAGAAGTACCTTATGCAACGCTGGCCACAGAGCAAGAGCTAAGTGAACGCTATCTGTTTCTTTCTCCGGGGCCAGTAGGAAAAAGCTCTTCATTTCTATCCCCTTGTCCCCAGGCCACTCCTGCTAGGGGTCAGCCACAGAGAT
Organism: Ovis aries; assembly: GCF_016772045.2. Lineage (NCBI taxonomy): Eukaryota > Metazoa > Chordata > Mammalia > Artiodactyla > Bovidae > Ovis > Ovis aries. The sequence goes on from NC_056074.1 coordinate 14,309,097, forward strand.
GCTGAGGGATGCTCCGGGTGAGCTGGGAGTGCTGAGGCATCCAGAGCCCCCATCTCCCCAGCAAGGGGGGTGCCCCTGGGCAGGGCCACCAAACCATTGCTCTGGCCACAGGAAGTGGGGCAGTTGGAACCTTCTCCTCAAACAACTGACATCCTCCCAATCCCCCAAACTCCCCAAACCCCCAAAGACCCCAGTTCAGACCAAGGACAGGAAGTGAAGTAGCGTGTTCAGGCAAAGCTGCAAAGCTCTGCAGCTTGAGGGGGAACCAGGGGGAAAGGACGCGTTTAAACATCGCTAGGCACACTGCTAAAGGTAATTCGCAGAATCGGAGCCCGGGAGGCTCCAGGCTGGCATCCGGCCCCTGGGCCCAGGCCTGAGGAGCAGAGCTTCTGAGCTCAGAGCTTCTGAGCCTTGTGGGTGCGGCAGCACATGGGAAGCTTTGACTGACGCCGTGGTGCCCGGGCCACCTCCCCTCCCAGTCCCTGCCACCCTGGATTACTGGGACTGGAGTGCAGCCTGGACCCAGGGACTTTGAAAACGTTCCAGATGCTTCTCTGCAGCCAGGACTGGGAGACTCTGGGACTTTCAATGTCTGGTCATGCGAAGAGATTTCTAGAGGCCCTTGGAGCCCTTCATTTCCTGGTGACCCCACTGTTCTCCCAGACACCTGCCCTGCCCCCTCTCTCCCTTTCCACCTACATTTGACCACTCCAGTCTGGCTTCCAACTCTTGTTTGTGGGACCCCGTGGCCTTTGCCACACACCCCATGCTCCCAGGACCTCAGAGCGCCCCTTCCCCCTTGGGCTCATTCTCCAGGCTCTTGCTCAGCCCACGTGCTCCCCCTCCAAGCCCTCCTCTTCACCATGTCCCTCAAGGTCCCTGTGATGGTCTTTGACGGTCACAGGCTGGCACCTCCGGAAAACTGTCTGAGCATCCCAGCCCAAGGTGACCTTTGTCGCATCTGCATTGCGGCAGCACCTAACTTGGACAGCCTTCCTGGTTCTCAGGCCTGATGACCTGAGCATTTGCTGGGATGCTCTATCAGCCTGGTGGGAGTGGGGACCTCAGTTTCCACATCTGTGGCTGGTGAATAAGACCACCTGCCCAGGTGCTGCCAGCTTTGTCATGAGGCTCAAAGGACAAGAGCGCTATTCCATGCACATCTCATATATCATCTCCTGTGCCTCTTCCATCAGTGATATTATGGTACCCATTTTATGGGTGAAGAAACTGAGGGTCTACATGGTGGGACCTGGCCCAGAGGTTCCTCAATTCTAATTACCAGATTCCTCCCACTGTACCATGCCACCTGGAAGGAACGCTCATAGAAAGTACACCCGCCATAAGGTGCTTTATGCTAATATTACAAATAATCTATTCGATTAGAAGGTTCAGTTCTAATCTACCTGCTTCACACAACAGGACTTGATGAATAAAAAGAGCTCTCGGGTAGGGTCAGGGAGGCCCTCGCTCAGGTCTTTGCTCATTCTGCAGTGCTTGGAGGCTCCATCAAATCAGGCCTGGACCAGGCACCGGGGACGCAGACACAGTCCAACAGGCACCCTACAGGAAACCCTACTTCCTGACTGAAGAGGCCAGCCCCTTAACTTAGGATCCCTATACAGTATGCCCTGGGTTCAAGTTCCAGCTCTCATGTACTACCTGTGCGATTTTCTCTCTTTTTCCCCACCATGTGATTTTATTTAGGCAAGTTGCTCAGTGTCTCTGGGCCTTAGTTTCCTCATCTGTACAGTGGGGCTAATTGGGCCTTCCCAGCAGGGTGTGGTAAGGTTGAGTTAATGCATGGGTGGCACCTAGAGTAGGCCTGGGCCTGGCCCGTGACGTTCCAGGAGTGCTGGAGAGGGAGAGGAGCTGCCACGTGCACTGGTTTCCTTTGGCTTTTGCAACACATCACCGCACGCTGAGTGACTTAGAACAACCCACGTTGCTTCTCTTACAGTTCCAGAGGTCAGAAATCCAAAATTAGTCTCACTGGGCTCAATTAGTTGGCAGGGCTGGTTCCTTCTGGAGGCTCTGAGAAGGACGTCATTTCCTCCCCTTAGTCGTCTTTGCGAGTCTGCCGGCTTTCCTTGGCCTGAGACCCCTTCCTTGTACCACCCCGGCCTCTCCCTCTGTGTCTTGTGCTATGGACTCCGATCTTCCCGCCTCCCTCTTACAAGAACTCTTGTGATTACCCTCGGCCCACCTGGATCAACCAGCCTGAGCCTCCCATCTCTCCATCCTTAGCTCATTCACATTGGCAAAGCCCTTTTGCCATATCAGGGAACATGTTTATAGGTTCTGGGATTGGGATATGGGCATTTGGCAGGGAAGGCATTACTCAGGTTGCGGTACCAGGAAACAGAAGTCCCCTTCTTAAGGGAGGGAGGTCAGGGATGACTTGCTATGGAGGCACATTTCAGCTCGTTCCTGTAGGATGGGTGGGAGTTTTTCAGACTGATGTGCGAAAAAAGGCATCCAGGTGGAGGAAAGCCCTCCAGTGAAGACACCAGGTGTGGAGGAAAAGTATTCCGTGTTTGGGGAAAGGTGAGAAGCTTGCGGCATCAGGAATATGTGTGAGGGAAGGAAGGAGGGGTAGGCAGGCCTTTGAGGCCGTGACCCTGGATGCAAACGTGGGTGGTAGGACGGCAGCTGGTGGAGCCCTCTCTACAGTGTGGCGTCCCACCCAGGGGATTCTGACATTCCACTCTGGCCTGTCTAGCCAGCCTCAAGAGTATCAAGTTCCAGCCAAGCAGCGTGTGTGTCTGGGCCATCAGGAGCTGGTATCCCTGGGGCTGTCGCATTTGTCTCATCTCCCTGCCCTCCCTGCAGCACCCCCTAACAGAGCCCCCTAACAGAACAGACACCCAGACTCCCCCGACCCCACATCCCCTGGCTCCCGAGCCGCAGAACAGAGGATCAGCTCTGGTGATGGAGAACCAGACCCGGGGCCCCTTTATTGGAAGCCATTTTCCTTCTCAATATCTTCTGGAGAGATGGAGCGGCAAAGTGAAATTCCCACAGAAATAATTTTTCAATTTCTTATAATAGGACATAAAAGTCGGCCCAGGGAAATTGATTCCATTCGGAGCTCCCTTTGTAGGACACTTCATCTTCCATTGCGGCCTCTGTATTTCAGCAATTTCTAAAGCCCGAGGAAGTCTCATTTAATGCTTTTTTGCCACCCTGGCAGAAGGCTTTTGTAGCTCAGCTGAATGGCTCTGCTGGTCTGTCACTTTCTCAGACCCAGGGCTGGGGCGGGGATGGGGTCGGGGGCGGGGAGGCGCCTCGAATCCCACACCCAACCCCAGGGGGTGGCTGACTGGGTCCCCCCTCACGTCCACGCTTGCCCCCAACGTGGAGACCTGCTCTCCTTTGCCCTTCCTTCCCCATCCGTCCTCTTCTCTCTTCCCCTCCTGCCTTTTCACCTCCTTTCTTCTTTTCTTGACATCCTTCCACTTTTGTCCCTGCCTTCCCCTTTTATTTCTCTTCAGTCCGCACCCCACCCTCTTTCCCTGGAGTGCTACCCATCGCTCGACAACCATGGGGCCAGCAGGTTGCTCAGTCTCTCTGGGTCTCAGCTTCTTCATCTGTCAAGGGTGGGTGGTGATTATAATGTGCCTTTCACAGGCTTGTGAGAAAGATCCCACATTTGGGTGTTCAGGAGACCCCAGGGAGAGAGGGATATGAGGGGTGGAAGGAGCCAGTGTCAGCCCTCAGCTCTGCACAGGAGACCCTGAGCTTGACCCCGGGAGAAGAGGGCACAGGGCTGCTTCCAGACTGCTCTAGGATGATGCTTTTCAAAGGAATCGCACATTTTAGTTTACCAAGAGTTTCCTGAGCCAGTTACCTATCATGTTTGATCCCCATGGCAATGCTTTGATGGAGACAGAGCAGATAATGCAGGCTGGCCTGGAAATGAGGAGATAGAGGGTCTCTAAATAAATGTTCGTGGTTTATCCTATGTTACGCAATTCAAATCAAGTGCCCCCTGAGCCTGTGCGTTTTTCTCTCCTGGGATCATGAAACGGACTGCAAGGAAGGTCCTCCAACCAACCCTCTCCCGCTTGGCCTCCTGCCTCTCTCCTGACCCTGGAGTTAGAGTCTAGGGAAAACTAAGTTACCCAAGGTCTCCCTAGCCACTCTGAGCCTCGACTTTGTTATTGCACCCTGCTTGAGATTTGGGAAGGGGTTGCAAGCCAACCTCCATCATCTCCCACTTCAAGGCGCAGCCTGGGGTCCTGTGGCCCTAAAGTGAACTGACTCTGCCTTGCCTTGACAGCCCATTTGAATGCTCCGAGCAGGCAGATGTTACACTCAGCTGGCTGGCCTTACTCTCCTAGAGTTGAAGAAACTGAGGCTCAGCTAAAGCTAATAGCCTGAGGTTCAGCTGAGATGAGAACCCAGGTACCTCTACCAGACCTCAGAACTATTGGTTTCAGGATGTCAAGCGTCTGGCTCAAGTCATCCAGCAAATCTGAAAACCATGTCCCTAGACCCCATTCCAGAATATTTGTTCATTCCATACTCCACTTGCAATAGTTTAGGGTTCTTGTGTGAAACCCTGAGGCCTAGAGCCAGGACCAAGTGGAAGTTACAGAGAGTTTTAAGTCAAATTTCTACCAGCCAGAGTGGCCCTAGGTAGAAGGGACAACTTTCATGGTTTGCTCCCTGACATAACAATTCAGGCAGGGCCACAGGCCACCTGCTGGAGAGGCTATGGCGGGAATTCCTGCATCTGATGTCTGAGCTGCCGTCACAGGCCAGCCTGTTCCAAGGATGCGACAGTCCTCTGTGCCTCTTACTCCCAGAGCTGACCGGGAGATGAACCCAAGCTTACAGCAGCTGCTTTTCACAAACAATTCCCAAGGGAGTAGTAGGAAGGGAATTTTTTTCCTCCAGAAGAATGAAATTCCCAAGGAAGCAGCACTTATTGCTGTCTGTGGGTGAGGATGCACAAAACTCATCATGGCTGGAAAATCCTGGGACTGATATTGATTCAGTTATTCATTCAGCAAACAATCTTAAGCATCTCTTCTGCAGGCAGCCTTCCTGTAGGCTGAGGGGAGCCCGCCATAAACAAGGGAACACCGTCCCCACCCTCTCGGCACTCACATTCTAGTGGAAGAGGCAGCCGAGAAACGTCCTCACGGTATCCGCCTGTCTAGAACAGTCTCTTCTTTCCTCTGAGACTCAGAGAACAGTCTTAGGGCTCCTTGTATATTGAAAAGCACTAAAGTACAGCGGAAAGGCCACAGAGCTGTGTTCTGAGGCCTGACACCCTGATCCAGTGGTGAGAAGCCAGGGAGCATCAGTTCTCTCTGTCTCAGGGTTTTAGTGTGTAAAAGGAGAACAGAAGTACCCGCTTAGTCCTTTCCTGCTCAGCGTCTTTGATGACAAGGAACAGAGACCCACCCAGCCAACTCAGGGAAAGGGGAAGGGTGGCTGGTGGTCCTAGCAAGATCTTTCCAAGAGTCCAAAGGCAAGAAGCATGATACAGCAGGACCTCATGGAAACCCCGAATCGGAAGCTGCTAATAGCTAAGGCATCCATGTGGTCTCTCTTAGTGGCCCTTTTCCTCTCTGCATTTCTACTCTGTTTTTCTCTCTCCTCATCTGTTTCTTTTGCCTTTTTTTTTTTTTTAAGATCACAGTCCCACAAAGCTTTGCAGAGACCCATCCCCACCACCCTGGCCTTCTCCATGACCTGACAGCTCATAGTAATGCCTTTGGATTCTTTTCCCCTCTGCTAGCTAGCTACTCAGTCTCTGTTCCTCAAATCCAGGTCCCAATCTTTGAAGGAGGAATTAAAGTGAGACAAGCAACAGGTTACTGAACAAGCCAATGGTTGGACTGTGCATGGAATAGGTAGCCACCTCTGGTCCAATCAGCTGTGAGGGACCCGGTCATGTGATTTAAAAAACATGGGTGGTACAGGTCACATAGTATAAAATGTGACTGTGGATGGGACAGCTTCTCTTAGAAGGTAGTGGTGGTATGTGTAGTCACCATAAATCAACTGGTACTCAGCTACTCCTCTCAGGCTGCTCTGACCAATTAAATGAGGGGTTTTTGTTTTTCGTTTTTTTAATGCCTAGCGTGCTTATTCCTTGTACACTGCATGGAGGTATTGGATGAATATTCTTTGCAGCTACCTTTAGTGAATTGTAAGATGCGGTGCAGGTTTGAAGTGTGAGAATCACCATAGGTTACCAACTGAACTTGAACTTTGCAAAAGCTGGTTTGGCTGGCTTCAGCCAGTTGCTTTAATTGGGAAACAATTAGCTTGGTAACCTTCTTGTTCCCTAAGCTATTGCATTTCCCTGGGGCCTGGGGCGAGTGTGCCTCAAATGTGGATTTCTCAAAGTGGCTCCATGCTGTGCCCCTGCGTGGGGCTAGGGCTCAGCCTTGGAAATTACAGTTTGTCTCGTCCTGCTGGGCACGATTGAGTAAGTGCTGTCGTGCATACTGGCGGATCCCAGCAGCTAGGGGCCCCCCGGGCAGTTGGCCAGCAGGAGTGACAGGCAACTCCAGGCCACTTCTGCCTTCTCCCAGTGGTTCTGTCTTCCAGAGGACTGATGGGTGGAGAGTTCTCAGATAGGCTGCATCCGTACAGGACCTGGATCTTCACACCTTAACGTACTGCATCTTCCTAGCAGTATGTCAAGGGAACATTATAATCCCCATTTTACAGACGGAAGCAGTGATGCTTAGGAAGATTAAGTAATTTGCTCAAAATGATGGAAACCAAGTGAGAACCCAATCCTGGCTCTCTGGGCCCCTCAGAGCATTGCAGTAATAGCTTACAAGCATTCAGCCAGCCGATCCTTTCTGAACACATACTGTGTGCTAAGTATTCATAGTGCTGTGCCTTTTAAAGCTCTTTTCCCACTTATCCTCTAATACCCAGAAAAGTGAGTTACAGGATGACTTTTGTTATCCCTATTTAACATCAGAAGCTAGAGGCCCGGAGGAGGCTCAAGGCAACATGTCTCGTTAGTGGCAGAGCTGGGTCTGCAACCCGACCCCATGAATACACATGCGAGCCTCTTTGGACCAAACTGTGCTTTTCTCCCAGCCTTCAAGACATTCTTCCATTTACAGGAGAAGGCAAATATCCAAATATAAAGTATTGCGCTTGTTTGTTTCCTATTTCATTCAGATTTAACCGATATCATTGCATGTATGATAGTTAGACTTGGGTTGAAGTCCTGGCCTGCGGATAACTTGTAGTGTGATCACTCTGAGTGTCTGGTTTTCATCCATAAACAAGTGATAGTCCTCATGACAGCACCTAGCAGACGGCTCTGGGTTTGGACAGGAAGTCAGCAAAGAGGGCTTCTTAGAGAAAGTGCTTCCTAAGACGGCCTCCTGAAAGGAAGCTGCCTGTTAAGACTTCATCCTGTAATGGGCTAGTCATTCCAGCTTGCACTTTGAAAGCCTCAGGAAACCAGTCTCAATCTTGCAGGTTGAATGAGTCACCCCAACCCCTAGGTGTGTGTACCTGAGCATCGTGAGAGGGAGCAGCAGGGCCCTAGGGCCCCTCCTTCTCCCTGGAGGTGCTTCTTTTCCATCCTGTGTCTCCTCCAGGCTCCTCCCAGGCTACGATGCACAAGGGGGCTCCGTGAAGGACTAGGGCAGAATTAAGTGCAACCCCTTTGCAAGCTAGGTGCTCACAGTCACTGCCGTGCTTTAACAGGTGCTTCTCATCCTCTGAGAAGCACTCACAGGTCTTTAATTTTAATCTGACTTCAAATTTTGCCTTTACACCTAGGCTGGAGAAAGAACGGATGCAACTGCATTGGTGGTTGGTTTAGGGAGGGTAAGAAGACACAGCCATTTCTAAGTTTGTTTCTTCTTCGTAACGCTAATCAACTTTGCCTTGTAGCAAACTAGCTGTTTCCTAGCAACGCCAAGTGGTGTAGCAGGATGGCATCTATTTTGAATCTTCCTGATGTGACCTGTTGACTCCCTTTGAGAGTGGTAGCCATGGCCTTGAGACCCTGTTGCTTTGCCAAGAGGAGGGTCTGCCCTTAATCGTGGCAGGGGGACCCCTGGCAGGGCTCTGTAGCTGGGCCAGGCCGAACCACATCCCCGTCATGAGTATGGACTCCTTTACTTTCTCGTTCATTCTGGGACTTGCATATCCCATCACACAGTGACTGCGACCCACTGTTCGAGGTACTCTGCCAGACCCTGGTGATTCTGGGGAAAAAACCCATGCCTGGTTCCTATCCTTGGGGAGAGGCAGGCTTATAACAGGTTCTGAGATGCACGCTATCAAGGCAAGAACAGAATCAAACCTGGAGTTTACAGAAATATTTTTCAGAGGAGTTATGAGTTGAATTAGGCTTTGAAATATGAATAAAACTACTATAGGTATTGAAAGAGAAATAAGGTATTTGTTGAAAGTCAAGTGAAAGTTGCTCATTTGTGTCTGACTGTTTGTGACTCCATGGATGATACAGTCTATGGAATTCTCCAGGCCAGAATACTGGAGTGGGTAGCCTATCCCTTCTCCAGTGAATCTTCCCAACCCAGGAGTTGAACTGGGGTCTCCTGCATTGCAGGCAGATTCTTTACCAACCGATCTACCAGGGAAGCCCATATCTGTTGGAGAGAAGAGCACAGTGCAGTACCCTAAAGGCATGAAAGAAGCAGTGGGAAATTGATGATATCACCAGTGAATCAAAAGCCTTTCCCTTGGGACTTTAATGGATGCTATTCAAATATGAGGTTCTGTCACCAAATAAGAAATTCAGGCTTAGAGTTAAATAGGTCTTGTTAATGACAGGACTTCACAGCCATGCATAGCTCACTTATGTTTATTTCAATTTTTCAAAATCATATGCATATGCATGCTCAGTCACTTTAGTCATGTCTGACTCTTTGCAGCCCCATGGACTGTAGCCTGCCAGGCTCCTCTGTCCAAGGGATTCTCCAGGCAAGAATACTGGAGTGGGTTGTCATCCCCTCCTCCAGGGGATCTTCCCAACCCCAGGATCAAACCCATGTCTCTTAGGGGAGGCAAGTTCTTTACTGCTAGCGCTACCATGAAATTGTAGCGTTTCCTTGACTTAATGACTTTGCAGAACACTGAGAGCATTTTTTAAGAGTGGGTTCCTTGGAATCTATCTTGGAAAATGCTAAGCTATCTTGTTGGGCTGTTTCCTGGGGATGGTTGAAGACAGGCAAGGCCAACCCCTAAGGGGTCTCTGATGGCATAGAGTGAGGATGGGTGATGAGTAGCCAGGGAAGGATTTTTTCAACTGGGCCTGTATTATAAAGCACCCAGGGCACAGAGGGAGAATGGGCCAGGAAGGGAAGCCTGGAGGCTGGGATTCCAGGTTGGATGTGTAATAGTTACTTTTTGGTGTCTGTCGCTGTGGACATGTAGGCATCCCCTGACATCTGGTTTAGGTAAGGGAATTCAGCCCGAATCCAAGACAGTAACCTTCAGAGATATCGTTTAAGACCTCCAAATGAGCCCACATTGAGGTCTAACTGAGTCTTGCTGGGCTGCATATGACACTGTAAGGCATTCCCGTGTTGTGTGTGTGTGTGTGTGTGTGTGCGCGTGCATGTGCGTGTGTGTGTGTGTGTGCGCGCCCAGGCTGTCGTGTGCACACTTAGTCGCTCAGTCGTGTCCAACTCTTTGCGACCCCATGGATTGTTGTGCCAGGTTCCTCTGTCCGTGGGATTCTCCACGCAAGAATACTCGAGTGGGTTGCCATTCCCTTCTCCAGGGGATCTTCCTGATCCAGGGATCGAACCAGGGTCTTCTGCACTGCAGGCAGATTCTTCACCATCTGCGCCACCAGGGAAGCCTCTTGCATTTAGTAGCAGCTCTTCAGTTGGAAGGGGACTGGCATCTGTTCTTCGGTTCTGGTGCTTGTTTTTGTTAGGGTTGTCAGTCTGTTTTGTTTCTGCCACAAGCCCAGTTAGGTAGTCAATGGTGTTTGCTGTGTTCAATGTTGATGTGCTCAGGAACTATAGCTGACTTAGACAGATTATTCTTTGTGCTAAGAAAGGCAGAAAGAATCATGAGGATACTGCATCAAAGACAATAGTCCAAAGCAATCGTCCTGTTCAAAGGAGAGGAAATTTAATAGGTGTGAACGTGAAACCCACTGGGAAAACAAGCCTTGGAGTTAGACAGCCATGGGCTCATATCCCAGCTCCATGACTTACTGGCTGGATAATCACAGGCAAGTCACTTAACCTCTCTGAGCTTCACTTTTCTTGATGGAAAATGAAAATAGTCATATGAATTTTAAAATGTTTGTAAGATGTTTTGCACATAAAATTGGTTCAATAGATGTCAGGGATGCTTCCATTTTTCTTGGGTCTTTAAATTCAATATCCAAAAACCCAGACATGGTTTAGTAGCAGCAGCTGTGAAAACAATTTTCACGGTTTTGGTTGAAAAGTTGCTTGTGGGAAGGCCGCCAGAAAAGCTGATAAGAGCATGGGCTCCATCAAGAAAAGGAGAGAACACAAGTCAGAGAAGGGATACTCCCAGCCATGGGCTTGTTCAGGTTCTGTCCAAAGGCCGCCTTCCATTTCAGGCAATAATTGTAACAGGAATGTTGACACTTGTTGGTACTAACAAGTCAGGGAAGGAAAAGAGCCCAGAAAGTTGACTATATAAAGAGCAGATGAAAAAGTGCAGGGTCTTACCCTGAAAAAGATGATGATGGCAAGTGGTATGGTGAAGGCTTCTGGATCTAGAGCCCGTGCCTGAAACACAGGAAGTTCTCAAAAAATATTTGTTGGATGGATGGATGAGTGGAAAGCTAGCCGTGGAATCAGGCAGATCTCCTTTTGAATCCCTTGGCATCATATGCCAACTGTGACCTTGGGGATGGCATTTGGCCTCCCTTTACCTTTCTTATACTTGGCAATAGGGAGGCCTGCTGTGCTGTGCTTTTCTGAGGATTCAGTGAAAACATGTGTTAGGTTTTAAACACTGAGCTTATTGCCCTGGAAGTGTTTAGTGACAATTCCTCTTTATTCACTGCTGTCTACTTGGTGCAACCTGTTGTGTGAATGAGGAGCTGGGCATACACCTCCAGCAATCCCGAATGGATGGACAGGTGGGAGTTCAGATGACTCCCTCAAGATTAGAACCGCTTAAAAATGATTCGAGGTGCTATCACAGGAGTGCACTCCCTGGCTCTGAAGGAGGTGTGTAAATTACTACCCTAAGGCCACTCTGGGTTCCAGCTGGGTTCTGGGGGACCTACATAATGTCAGCCTGTTCTTTTCTTAGAGATTTCACATGAACGTTCAGGCTGTTCATCTTTTTTGAATAAAGAGGATATGGGCACCAGGCCCTCATTTCCACCTGCTCACCTAGAGCTGAGATATGGCACGCTTCTATAGCTTGCCACCTTCCATACCATTTCAGGTTGTCTCTTGAAACCCAGACCGGACCTTTCTGGTCTTGAAAGACATTTGACTTGTACCCTCAGCCTTCGATGCTGAATGCTGGACTTAGCTCCGAAATTCAGCCTCTCACCTGGGAATAAAGCACTCCAGCACCGCAGCAGCCGAAGAGGCAGCCTGGAGTGGGTGGCGGAGGGTGTGGCTTCTGCCGTTGGGCTGCCTGGGGTCACATCCCAGCTCTGCTACTTTCCTGCTGTGCTGATCCTGATGAGTCACTTAACCTCTCTGATCTCAGTTTCTTCATCTGTACAATGGGCATAATGATCCAACCCACTTTACAGGTTGTATGAGGATCAGACGTATGCCTGGCTCTTCGTAAGCAATCCACATCTATTGTGAAAGCAAAGCATTCCATTATAATATGAATCATCCTTTCCTGAGGCTGACTGGGTGTTTGCTGTGAACACTGAAATCTGACAAGTTTCTCAACAGAGAGTTCAGAACTAGTATCCTCTCCACATGAGCAGCAGAGGCTACTACGGTCATTGCATGGCAAAGCGAGGATTCTGCCTGAAGTCCCCTCTGCCTCCAGTTGAGCAGAAGAGGCTGGCTGGGTACCCACTATGAGGTTCCTCAGCCCCCATGAGACTTCTTTTCCCAGTAGTTGCAGGAAGTGCTGTGATTTACCAAGACCATGAGGCTCTGTTTGACATCCCACAATTTACAGCCTCCCAGGGTGTGAGGGAACTAACATGTCACTCCCATTTGTATAACACTTCCAAGTGAGTTGATGAGACTTTCCCCCTTCTGCTCAGTTTGTTTACATTCTGAGCAGCAGACCCTGGGGAGGAAGGAGATGCCTCATTACACGATCTGTACCCCAGCTCTCCTCCTGACCCACCCTGTGAGCCTGCTCCATCCTCACCACAGCCCCTGGAGATGAGGACTCTGCTGTGTCCCCATTTTCCAGATGAGAAAGTGGAGGTGCAAGGAGTTTACCCGAACTCTACTTGCTCATAGTCCTTAAGTAGCAAGAGCAGAGTCAGTACTCACGACTCTGACCCCAAGGCCTGGGCTTGTAAATGTCTATTAGGTAAAAAAATAAAAAAAAAAATGTTGGCCATGCAAAAGGGGAAAAATATCCGCTTATCAGTCAGGGACAGGACATGCCATCTCCACTAGGGGAACCCCCTCACCATTGTGCTGAGCACAATTAGGGCTTTTTCCATCCCCGCTGCCACGTCTCCATCCCTACTCTTTGCCTCACGTGGAATCATTCATCCTAAACAGGTGAGCAAATGCTCTTCCATCCGGGTGGGCCTCTTCTTTCCCTCCTTCCTGGTCGGGAGAGGAAATGCCCTGATTCTCACCTCTTGCCTGGGTTTCATTCATGTAGTTTCCCTGTGGGATTTGACAAAGCCAGGACAGCTGATGTGTCCCGTGACTCCGTGTGGTCTCTGCTGTCCCTGGCGAGAGAGAAGACACTGACCAGCCCTTGGCTGGAGTGGCCCCAGCAGCTGAGAAGGTCAGTCTGATTGCCTGGGCCTGCTTGAATTGGGTTCTGCCACTTACAAGCGGAATGGGTTTGGACTCGTGGCTTAATGGCGCTGAGCCTCATTTTCCCGTCTGTCAAACGGGGTAGGAGCAGGTCAGAGGCTGCAGTGAGGATCATGATGTAAGGCCAGTGGTTTCCGTTGGTCTCGACGCTGGTGGCTCTTGTAGCAGGTCCCATTCGATCCTCATGGTGGCCCTTAGGGAGTGTTAGTGTCATCGTTCCATTTTGCAGATTAGGAGGTCGAGGTCACACCTTCTTGGGTTTGTCCTTGATATGTTCCATCTGTGCACGAGGCTGAAGCCGAGGCCTGCAGTCAACTCTCAAGGATCCCCAGAGCCTGGTGGGTGCCCTCAATTCCCCCACAGCCTCCTGCCTTTCAGGAACTTGGGAGGCCAGGGAATGGACAGAAGCTGGAGGTTCCAGAAGCGGCTGCTCCATCTTTCCCATTGCTGGAGTTCAAATCCTAGAAGTCACCTCTCATCCCTCCATTTCCCTTAGCCCACAGTCGGGCTGTTAGCAAGCCCTTCAGCCCTACTGGAAGCCCAGGGTGTGCTGGCCGGCTCCCCCGGCACGCAAGAGTGAACTCTGCGTGGCTCTTTCCAGCTCTGCCTTCCGTGATGTCACGTTGACATCAGCCACGGTGGAAGTATTTACACCACGGAAATCGGCAAAGTGGGCTTTGTTCCCCTGAGAGCCGCGTATTAAACATTTACCAGCAAGCCATTACCCGAATCTCCCCACTTTCCTTTATTTCCATTTCTGCCATTTTAGCCCAAACCACTCTCACCTCTTACTCAGCAGAATTTACACGGCCCCCCCTGTTTGCCCTTCTATACCCACTCCTACAGGGCCGCTTAGAGAGACCTTTAAAAATGTAAGTCAGCTGCTGACACTCTCTTCTGTAAAACCTTCCTGTGGCTTCCCAGAACACTCAGAATAAAAACCAAATGTCTCGCTGAGGCCCACCGAGCCTACTCTGCCTTTCCTGCCAACTTCTGATCTCATCTCCTCATCTCCCCTACTAACCTGGCCTCCAACACTGGCCTTACTGTTATTGGAAAAAGCCAGCACCTTCCTGCCTCAAGGCTTTGCCCTTCTCCTGCTGTTGGGAGCACTCTGCCCCCAGGTCTTTGCACGGCTGCTGCTTCTAGTTTTCCAGGTCGTCACTCAAGTGCCACCTCCTCTGAGAAGTCTTCCTTGACCACCCCTCCGTCCCCAGGACAGACAAGTCCACCTGTCTGCCTCCTGTTCCTCCTGCCCCAAATCAGTTTCTGTGGTAGCTCCTCAAGTCTTCCTTTTCCTACATAATTCACCCTCTCTCCACTGAAACAAAAGCTTCCTTTTGTCTGTGACAGAGGTTGGGATATCAGAGGTGCTTGGCAAACACTTGATGAATGAAGGAATGCGTCTCACTTTCCTAAGAGAAGACGTTCTGGAGATGGTTTCTACTGAGCAGCCCACTCAGGGTACTGTGGTGGAAGTTCTGCAGTGTGCAGGGATGGGTCTGAAAGAGAAAATGGGAGGAAGAAACAATGAAAAGGAAGCTTTGCAAGCCATCTCCCCGTGTTGACAGTCCCTCTGGGTGACGGGCTTGATCAGGTTGTGGGCACTGATCATTACGGCACTGGCTGAAGCATTCGGTTCCTAAATTATGTGCCTGGGAAGCATTTTCCATCCTAGTCCACAGGCAGAGCCTGAAAACCTTTAGGTTTCGGGCACTGTCCTACTTTAAAGACCTTTGAAAGACAGAGGTGGACCTGCCTCTTTGGAGACCCGCATCAGCTTTTGAGGCACCTGGATGCAGAGTCCGTCCCCACGCTCTGCGTTACCACCACCCCTTCTTCCTCTGGTTTCTTAGCTACATCTGGTTTCGTGCGTATGTCGCAGGGCTTGGAGAGGAGGATGGGGTGGGGTCAGAATAAGTCTCATTTCAAATTTAAACTATGCTCTCCCTGGACTTATGACTAAGCCTCCCTCCTCGCGCTACCCCCACGCCACCCCGGCCGGGTCTCCTTTGCACTCTCCTTATACATAGCCCAGCCCGTGGGCCACCAAGATTAACCCAATGACCTGGCCCACATGGTGCCTTGCTTAGAGTCAAGGCTGCCTGAAGCCCTACCCTTCATATCCTTGCCAATCAGGTATCTATCCGGTCCTGATAGCCTTCCCCAAAGGCTTCCTTTTCTGCCAAGCCAGTCTGGACTCCTCAGTCCAAAGTAAACACCCTCACCCAAAGTCCAAGGCACCAAGGCACCAAGACCCAGTTTTCTCAGCTGTAAAATGGGCATATTAATAGGACTAGACACAATTTTCCTTCACTCCCTGTGAGCTTTCAATTGAGATTAACTTAAACTCAATGGGCTAATCAACACAAAAGTATTTTCTACAAAATGTTTGTTGTGCCAGTGACTATATATGAATTGATAAATTGCAAAATGCTCCTTTCCAAGATACTTTGGCTTCTGCCCCTAAACTTTCATTTACTGCACAGGAGTGAAATGAAAGGTAATCGACCTGTAGACCTTCCTCATTGATTTAAATTAAACTTCACTCTCATCCAGTGGTGGAACCCTTGGCCTCTATCTCAATCATAGTGTTTTATTTCTGTAGAAATACTGTATCCATTAAAATCATCTATTTCTGTGGCACTTGAAATTGTCAACATAGTCTTTCTGCCTCACCTTCTGGCTGACTTACATAACCTCACTTCACTAAGGCTGGTGGGAAAATAACTGAGTGCTTGTGAAGATTAATGATCTGTTTTAAGTATTAAGACCTGAGTATAGTTCAGTTCAGATCAACCCCTATCTTTTATTGACCATCTCCTGAACCCAGAGCATTAAAGGGAAAGAAGAAACTAAGATGGGGCCCCTGCCCTTAAGGAGTTTGAGATCCAGTTTTTCTTTTCTTTTAGTTTATTAGATTTCTTCCTATTTCCTCCATAGTTAATAGGTATTTTTCAAAGCTTACCATATACCTAGCACTGGATTGTACGGACAAAGAGACATGAGACCCAAACCTTTCCCAAAAGGAGGTGTCTGTCCATTACTATCTAACGGACGTGAAAAAGCTCCAGGGAATGGAGGGAAAGAGACACAGTTGAGTGGGAACCATATATGGGACACCAAGTTTCATGGCTTTCTGTCAGTGTTGGGATTCTGATGGGAGAAGGATGCCTTATAAATCCCACGCCTGGTGGATACTTGTTACTGGAGAATTTGACCTGAATCTGACAGTAAGTGGCACAGGAAGAGGGGATGAGAAACGTACAAGAAAGTGACAGTTTGTCACTTAGTACAGTAAGTACAGTACATTTAGTACAGTAATTTTGATGCTTTTGAACGTGGTGTTGGAGAAGACTCTTGAGAGCCCCTTGGACAGAAAGGAGATCAAACCAGTCGATCCTAGAGGAGATCAGTCCTGAATGTTCATTGGAAGGACTGATGCTGAAGCTGCAACTCCAATACTTGGGCCACCTGATGCAAAAAACTGACTCATTAGAAAAGAGCCAGTTAGAAAATTAGAAAATCTTTCCCTGATGCTGGGAAAGATTGAAGGCAGGAGAAGGGGACGACAGAGAATGAGAATGGTTGGATGGCATCACCGACTCGATGGACATGAGTTCGAGCAAGCTCCAGGAGTTGGTGATGGACAGGGAGGCTCGGCGTGCTGCAGTCCATGGGGTCACAAAGAGTCAGACACGACTGAGAGACTGAACTGAACTGAGCAGTTAGTGCTGTGGAAGACAAATGAGGCAAGAGCTATTGGACTTTGGGTGAGGGTGTTTACTTTGGACTGAGGAGTCCAGACTGGCTTGGCAGAAAAGGAAGCCTTTGGGGAAGGCTATCAGGACCGGATAGATACCTGATTGGCAAGGATATGAAGGGTAGGGCTTCAGGCAGCCTTGACTCTAAGCAAGGCACCATGTGGGCCAGGTCATTGGGTTAATCTTGGTGGCCCATGGGCTGGGTTATATATAAGGAGAGTGCAAAGGAGACCCGGCCGGGGTGGCGTGGGGGTAGTGCGAGGAGGGAGGCTTAGTCATAAAGGCCTTGAATGTCTATCTAGGAACTTACGGTGATTTCTCTAGGCAATGGGGAGCCCAAGATGTGTTCTGAGCCAGCTTCTACTTCAGAGAGGTGGGACTTAAAAAAAAAAAAAAAAAAAAAGCTGACTGATTACACTATATTAAGCAGGCTCTTTCCCCACAATATGTTCCTGGGATGAGGCGCACATTTCCTCTCCAAGGGTGGTGGTTAATAATAGGCGCACGACCCAGAGCGGGAACAGGAGAAGCACGTGGAGAGGCAGGCAGGCACACATTTAACCAGGTCACAGAGCGGTTTTGTTTCCTAATTTTCACAGCTCCCCCACCCCAAACCTTGTGCAAAAATCCCCTGATGGAGCCGGTGTCTCATGATCCCTTGAGGACGACAGAAGGCGCTGTAGCAGGTGGCAGTGTAACCTCTGCTGGGGGTTAGGGAGCCACGTGGGTGCGACCTCGTAGGCATGGGAGTCAGTTCCTGGGCCTCTGCATCCCTGACCCAGGGAGAGGCAACACAGCGACCTGTGGTCACCGAGTGTCCTCCATGGACGGGGCAGCATGGCTTCAGTTCATACTTAGCATCGTCTTGAAAAGCGGGCATTTGACAGCGGACACTGCAGTGCAGGAGACCTGGGTTCGATCCCTGGGTTGGGAAGATCCCCTGGAGAAGGAAATGGCAACCAACTCCAGTGCTCTTGCCTGGAGAATCCCATGGATGGAGGAGCCTGGTGGGCTACAGTCCACAGGGTTGCAAAGAGTCGGACAGGACTGAGCAACTTCACTTTCACTTTCACTGCTGTCCAGAGGCGGCGTGTCCGTGTTCACGCTCACGCAGCTGGTCACTGAATGGCTGGGCAGTGGGGTCAGAATTCCACTGACCCGGGGTTCTATTCAGAACAGAGCGTGAGCCAACCAAAGGCAGAACAGAGGGAAATGTCAGGGTCTTTCCGTTCTACTATGAGCCCCAAATCCAGCTCACTTCTCTGATTTCCTCGACAGTAAAATGCATGTGGCCTTTCCTCCTTCATAGTGTCCGTGACAAGGTTAAAGGGGCTCATCTGGCCCCCATTAGGCATCCACAGATCTGAGCTGCTCCTGGGGCGTCACTGAAGGACAGGAGGCTTGGATCTCCACCCCTGGCATGGACAGCCCCCTCACTTCTCAGGACGGGGTAGGGGCAGCCTAAACCAGCACTTCCCTGGAATGCCCTCTCCTTGCTTCTCCCCGCATCACATGCTAACTTGGACACATCGCAATGACTTCTTCAGACAGGTAGATGGGGGAGGTATGTTGTAGCCAATCAGCCTCTTCCTCCCCCAGAAAACCCATCACTGGCCTTGTTTGCTCTTTCTAGGACTTTTCCCAAGAACAGATGGGGACAACCCATCAATAATTCCATCAGAGTAAGTTCTCACTACCAACTGAAGACTTCTGGAACCTGTGCTTTATGGAAGTTCCATCAGCCTGAATTGAGGGTCATTACGAGAAAGCATCTACTGTGCCTGTCCTTACAGTCCCCAGTGAGTCTTAATCCTTTGTGAGTTGTGGGCACTTTGGAGAATCCAGCCCAAGCTATGGAGCCTTCCTTCAAAACAGTGCTCACCTCAAGATGCACCAAATGTGACGGTTTCATTAGGTATAGATACCAGGTCAGAGACTTATCTGGTTGACAAGGCCCCTTTTATGAAGATTCTCAGAGAAATTTCAGTTTTTCTCAATGTTAAGAATAAACATGCCTCTCCAGAGAAGTTGGCTTGTTTTTAATCTCATAAATACAGAATTTTGTGAACAGTACTGTTTCATTTTCTCTATAGGCTGCTGGGAGCACAGGGCCAAATCTACAGTCTGTCTGTCAAGAGAATTCACCTGATTCCTGGCTCAGTTTTGGTTACCTGCCTTTCTTTTCCTTGTTTCATTGCTCACCTAATACCAGTGTATACCAAACTGCTGTTTGCTGTGGGTTTTTTTTTTTTTTTTTTTTGGTCATATCCTTTTTAACTGAATACTATTTTTGTTGGCAACAAGGCAGGGTGGAGAGATACAGACAAATAATTCAGCACAATGGCAGGTTCCACAGTCTAGGAATGTCTAAGGTGCTGAGACCTCAGGGTGGGAGCCCCTGATTTCAGCTCAGGGGATGCTGCTGCTGCTAAGTTGCTTCAATCGTGTCTGACTCTGCGCGACCCCATAGACGGCAGCCCACCAGGTTCCGATGTCCCTGGGATTCTCCAGGCAAGAACACTGGAGTGGGTTGCCATTTCCTTCTCCAATGTGTGAAAGTGAAAAGTGAAAGTGAAGTCGCTTAGTCATGTCTGACTCTTAGCGACCCCATGGACTGCAGCCCACCAGGCTCCTCTGTCCATGGGATTTTCCAGGCAAGAGAACTGGAGTGGGGTGCCATCGCCTTCTCCAATCTCAGGGGATGGGAGTAAGTCATTTGCAGGTCCCAGTGCAAAGCAAAAATGCAGAGCCCCTTGTTCAAACAGTGTTAAGAATTTGAAGCCAGCACCAGCAGAGCATTAAGCCAAGTGTAGAGCTCTTCTGATTGGAGAAGGAAATGGCACCCCACTCCAGTTCTCTTGCCTGGAAAATCCCATGGACAGAGGAGCCTGGTGGGCTGCGGTCCATGGGGTCGCGAAGAGTGGGACACGACTGAGCAACTTCCCTTTCACTTTTCACTTTCATGCACTGGAGAAGGAAATGGCAACCCACTCCCGTGTTCTTGCCTGGAGAATCCCAGGGACGGGGGGACCTGGTGGGCTGCCGTCTATGGGGTCACACACAGTCGGACACGACTGAATCAGCGACTCAGCAGCAGCAACAGCAGAGCTCTTCTAAGTATGAGCCATGTGCTGCTGCCCACGTTACACACCCGTGAATCCAGCCCTGGTCAGGAAGGAGGCTTCCCAAGTCAGGTGACATTTGAACAAGCTGGAGGGAAGGGTAGGACTTTGCAGGCAGAGCATGGTTGGGGGTTGGGGGTTGGGGGAGGGGGGCTTCCTGACAGAGGGAATAGCTAGTGCTAATACAGGGGGATGTGGGAGTTGAGTTGTGAGAGGGGATGTAGCAGGAGGTGATGCAGGGGAGGTGAAAGTAGGTGAGGCCAGCCAGACTATGTAAATCACCAAGAGCTATGCCTGCTACCTGTACTTTATATCAGCCCTAGTCCCACATCACCCAGGACATCCTCAGCTGCGCTTTGCCCATCCCTCCCATGCAGCCTGCTATTCCCACAATGCACTGCGGCCGGCTAACTGGTCGTTGTTACTCTAAAATCCCTACACAGGCCGTGAGCTCCATAGCTGCTATGATGGGGAAGGTTCTGAGACATGTTTTATACTCAGTGTCCCACATTGTCTGTGACTTTGAGACATCAACAGGCACCGTGAACTTCGGTCAGCTCTTTCAGCATGTTCTCAGTTGTCCACGTTTTACAGTTCCTGGCTTATACAAGAAGTTGCCTAAAGGCAGCCCCGTGACAAGTTGTTTGAACTCATACAGATGGTCTGCTCCCTCCGGCGCTGTCTGCCCCTTACCTTCCCAGCAAGAACCGGGTAGTTAACCCCCTTCCTTGCCCCCTGAGGTTTCTTGCTGCTCTTTACATCACCTTCTCTGATAAATCATTTGGGACGTTGCACTATCAACGGTGATGCCGTAAACCCTTTCTACAGTTCCATAAACGAGATCATGCTCTAAGGAGAGCATTAAGCAGCAATTTGGGAAGCATTTGAGGCTGTTTATTTGCCTGAAAATGTAACAGCCACGGAGGTGGGGGAGACACGTGTGTTGAGTCTGAAAGTTTTCACCTCCTCTCAGCTGAGAGTATATCTCACATAGGTCATTGCAGCCCTGGGGGCCCTGGTGCGTCCAGACAGGAAGGATCAGAAGGCCCCTATTTCAAACCCCTCACTGTCCTCAGGTGTAAACCCAGGCTCAAAGAGGCCAAGAGACTTGTTCTCAGTGCTGCAGCTAGCAAGTGGTAAGCTAAGCTCCAAGCCACGTCTCCTGCTCCTGAGATGTACTCACTGCTGGGATAAATGGTTCCAACCTCGTTAGCTGGGTATCTCTGAGAAGGCCTCTTGACTTTGAGCCTCTCTGTTCTCATCTGTGAACTGGGCATGCTAACTACCTTTTTTCTCAAGGTTGACAAGAGGATACTAAAGCAAATATTGTGCAGAGCCATCTAGCTCAGTCCTCAACTGTGACCTTGGTAGAACCAGAGGCAGGTTATAGGCCGTTTCGAAGCCTCAGTTTCCTGCGGCTCTAAAATAAAGGCTCTTGTGGAAATTCAGGATTTAAATCCCTGAATGTCAACAGTATCTGGAGCCTTGTTAGCACTATGTAAATATTAGCTATTCTCATTTTTATCATTATCCTCACTATCAGCATGGAGTAAGCAAGCCTCTAGGGAATTGTATTTTCCCTTTTGTCTAGGCAGAGTTGCAGTATACCTAGAATAAGGTCTCTGGATATAAAGGAACATGAGTTTAAAATCTGGTTCTGCCATTTCCTGCCAGTGTGATCCTGGACAAGCTTTTCAGCTTTCCCGAACCTTAATTTTCCCATCCAAGAAGTAGGGTAGCAGGAGGTCATCTTGAGCTGTTTGTAAGGACTACAGATAATTCACCTGTCATATTGTCTGTGCTCACAAGTTTATAGTGGTGATTCTATCTTTCTCAACTGCAATTTTGATTGATTTTAAAGTAAAATTCCTCCAGGCCAAAAGCCGGGTAGCCCTCCCCAGACCCTGCATGTGTTGCTAGAGGAGCTGTTGCCCACAATTTAGGTCGTTTGCATCATGCAGTGGTACCTTAGTAATTCCAGGCGATGGAGGCATGATGAAAACGCAGCCAACACACACAGCCTAGGGATCTTGGCTAAGCCAGTGACTAAAGCCTCTGCAGGTAAACAGTGAGTGCAAACACTTACGTTCAGTTGCAGCCCTGGGGTTTTAGCAGAGATAGAGGCTCCAGAAGATGGGAGGAGAGGGAGCCAGTGGGCTGTGCAAAGCCTCCCCGTGGATTCTGGGGCCAAGCTGCCCCACCAAGTGTGAGTGACATTCTTTCTTCCTGCCCTGCTGAGACCGTCAATCACAGTAGCAGGTAGGTGAGCAACCCATAGTGACCCTGCAGGCCTGTTCGTCACTGGAGAGCCTCTCCCCAGTGGGAACATCTTATCAGCCCACTGTGTGCCCTGTCAGGATGCTCACCTAGTATGGACTCAGACATGAAGGTTGCGGCTTCCAGTGGGGTTGGTCAGGAGGCTGCTGGCTTTGCCAGGGACTTTGAGCATACAGTAGAAGATGAGGCAGCGGTCTGGCAAGACGTCTGTGCTCAGCTGTACCTTTGTGATATGGAATACAGGTCCTGCTCAGTTTCCTTAGCTATTTAGTGTGACTAAAGGAAAGAGTTTGTTACGTGTTAGCACAGTTTAGATCAGGCTGCATGTTGCCAGAAGTCCCTAAACGATGTCCAAAAGGGTCCATTTGGTGGAACAAAGTTAAGTTGCAGATACTGACTGTTTTTACTTCCAGAGATAGTGAGTTTCTACTCTTTGTCGTTGTTGCTTAGTCGCTAAGTTGTGTCCCACTCTCTGCAACCCCATGAACTGTACGCACCCCCACCCCCACCCTCCAGGCTCTTCTGTCCATGGGATTTCCCAGGCAAGAATACCGGAATGGGTTGCCATTGCCTTCTCCAGGGGATCTTCCCAGCTGAGCGATCGCACCCACAGCTTCTGCGTTGGTAGATGGATTCTTTACTGTTGAGCTAGCAGGCGAGCCCTGACTTTATGTGGATCTACTTAATTTCAGATTTTGGTTGAAAAGAAGATGCTGTTTGTTTAAACACTTCTGAACACTTCCTTGGTGTGGGCTAGCTTTAGTGTAAGTCTCTGGATTCAGAAGCATGCGCCAAGCCTTCTGAAATCTGCAACTGGAGGCAGTTCATCTTTTCCTTTCTCATATATCACAAATCCTAGTGCCCTGAGGGATAATGGGAGTTCAGGAGCCGGTAGGCAGAGCGCATTTCTCATAGTGTCAGTGTAACGTCCTAGTCTCAGGAAAAGGGATTTGGAGTCGGTCATATCAACTGGGCGGCTTACTCTTCTGCGACTCTAGGTGAGTCACTTTCTAAGCCTCAGTTTCCTTAACTCTTTCATGGGGATGATGTTTGTCCTAATCTTACCTCCTGAGGGTTTTGAGAGAGAAGCGAAACAATGTACACAGAACTCTCAGCACAGAGTGGTGAAGGGCCCCCAGCAATGATGCTACTGCAGTTGGATAAGCTTAAAGCCTTAGGTAATTATATCCTTCACAAATCCACCCTCTGATTGTTCCCCCACCCGACTACGATAGAAGCCTCAAGGAGCGGCAGGGTCCCCCAGCCTGGCCCAGGAGCACCGATTGTTCATTTCTCACAGACGTGGTGAGCCAGTTATTCAACAGAGCCACTACTAAAAAACTAAATTACGTAAATTTACACTTAGGTTACATTAAAAAGGGGGAACTACTTGACACTCGCCGCTTCCTGATTATTTTAGCATAGTCTACTTTGGTGCCGAGGTTGTTTACATCTGTTTCGTCTGTGTGATAGGAATATTCCTGATGGTCGCCTCATCCCACTCCACTTGGAGAGCTTGAAATCAGCCATGGCAAGAGTATCTACACCACAGAAATCAGCAGATGCTACAAAGCAGGGTTGTTTGTTTCCCGAAGAGCCAATTGTTAAATATTTATCAGCACAGTTTGGGTAAAACTTACTAATAAAGTCAGCCGTTTCATTGTTTGCTCAACAGCGCTGATGATCAGAACATTCTCTACTGTATTAGGCCAGAATGTGTCCCTCCTTGTTTTAATTCTACTTAGAATTCTTTAGTGTGTTGTTTTTTTTTCAACTGGTAAAAAAAACAAAAACAAAACGCTAGTTTTCTAACTGGTGAAAATACTATCACTAAATACCCTGGTCTAGGATGATATCTTGGTGCCTTTTTGTATCCACCCTATTCATAATACATGCAACGTGGGAGGTCCTGGAGAAAATATTGTGTTGAAGCTGACTGTCTTTGTATTCGGATCAGGATTTTAAAAGTGTCACTTCTCAGATAGGATGTTTCCCTCTAAGCATTAACCAGTTTTATAAATGCTTAAATTGTGATGTTGCGGAAATCCAGCCTTGAAGCCAAAATGTACTTAAATTTTCCCATGTGGAGTAAATACTATTTGACTGTAAAATCACTGACTAAATAAAGAGGAAGCAGGTCCCATTTGGAGCCACTGCAGAAACCCAGTGCCCTTCCAGAGATCCATCTCTGTGAGTGGCCAGCCACCCCCTCAGGACAGTGTATTCAGTGCCAGATGAAACCAGAGAGAAATGTCAGCCTGCTCAGAAGCAAGACTCAGAAAGTTGCAAGTAGTAAGTTGAGAAAATAACCATAAGCCCTTGGGAAGAACGTTATTGTGAAATGCTCGATCTTTTGAAACTGAGGCATAAAGGCAGCTGAAAAAGCTGATACTTGGTCAGCTCGGTTAAAGTTTAGGAGTCAACATTCTGGAGTTCAGATTCTGGCTGTGTTGCTCTGATGAGCTGTGTGGTCTAGGGCAGGTCACTAAACCTCTCTGAGCTTCCATTTTACCATCTCTGAAAACAGAGATTGTAATACTCATCCCACTGTGTGTCAAGTGGATTAAGTAAGATAAAGGTATGAAGGCTCCAGAACATAGTAGGTACTACTAATAATAAGCTACTCTACTTATATCAAAGTCATGCCAACAAACTCAGAGTTTGAGGGATTTACAATGCCCCTGAAGAGTCGGGTCCTCTGTTTGCATCAAAAACAAATAGTGTTTAGACACTGTAGATATATATTACTTTGTCATTTTTTATTTGAAAAATAAACTGAAGCCGTCCCTGTTGGCCTTATCATAGCTGATTATGGAGGAGATTATGGTCTTGATTCTGCCATTTTGCAGAACAAACACAAGTGTCAGTATGTAGAATTATGTCTTCCTTGGTGCTAAAATCCTGTGTGGGTGTTAACAAACTCTTGACCCACACTGTAATCTCCAGGTGGAATTTCCCTTAGTGGGAATGTTGGGCTCAGTGTTTTACCAACTCTACTAGCCCGAGAGAAAATTATTTTAAAAGTCATTTTTTGTCATCTTCCATTAGGCAGCAATTTCCTAAGCAAAATCAAATGTAGGACACTGTTGTATAAATGAAATAACAGGCTCATGGCAAGAGGTTAATAACTGCCATCGCCTGATTCTTTAAGGAAGAAAAATCACAGCGTCACTTCTACTCTTGACATTTTGTTCTGTGTCACCCCTTGAAGCAAGCAGAATGTCTGTGCATTTTAAAGAGGCCTCTGTTTCACCCTCTGAAGTTCTTTAGAGCTGTGCCTCTAGAGGTTTTGGTTGAGGGTGAGCAGTGGGAAGTCTGAGAAACCTGGCAGCGAGGCAGAGCCAGGGACTCCAAGTCATGGGTGCCCCCCAACCCGTTGCCCCGCCCCACCCCCCACCAGCTTCCCTGGGGCTAGCAGGAGCAAACCGTCAGAAATGTGAGCGATTTCTCAAGTTTCTCAACTGTGAGTTAAGAAATAGAAGCTTCAGTGCTTTTTCTAATGGTGGTGTAAAATTTTACAATATAGTGTTGGAAGGCAAAATCACTTTAAAGAAGAAACTCTACAGACATTAGTACTCAAATCTGGTCTCCTCTGCCTTTTTTTTTTTTTTTTGGAGGGAGGAGCTCTTCTTCATTTTTTCCTATTTTTTCACTTTCTCCGCTGTTCTCTCAGCATATATTTCTTCAGCAGGTTCAGTCTCTCTTTCTTATTCTCTGTTTATCTGTATCCTGTTTTTCTCCAACTCTCTGGGCCCTCTCACCTGGCTTAGAATCCTAGAAGATGTTAGCTAAGCATCACTACAAACAAAGATAGTGGAGGTGATGGAATTCCAGCTGAGTTATTTCAAGTCCTAAAAGATGATGCTGTGAAAGTGCTGCACTCAATATGCCAGCAAATCTGGAAAATTCAGCAGTGTCCACAGGACTGGAAAAGGTCAGTTTTCATTCCAGTCCCAAAGAAAGGCAATGCCAAACAATGCTCAAACTACTGTACAATTGCACTCATCTCACACGCTAGCAAATAAATGCTCAAAATCTCCAAGCCAGGCTTCAATAGTACATGAATGGAGAACTTCCAGATGTTCAAGCTGGATTTTAAAAAGGCAGAGGGATCAGAGATCAAGTTGCCAACATCCATTGGATCATAGAAAAAGCAAGAGAATTTCAGAAAAACGTCTACTTCTGCTTTATTGACTATGCCAAAGCCTTTGACTGTGAATCACAACAAACTGTGGAAAATTCTTAAAGAGGTGGAAATAACAGACCACCTTACTGGCCTCCTGAGAAATCTGTATGCAGGTCAGGAACAACAGTTAGAACTGGACATGGAACAACGGACTGGTTCCAGATAGGGAAAAGAGTATGTCAAGGCTGTATATTGTCACCCTGCTTATTTAAATTATGCAGAGTACAACATGCAAAATGCCAGGCTGGATGAAGCAC
Organism: Ovis aries; assembly: GCF_016772045.2. Classification (NCBI taxonomy): domain Eukaryota; kingdom Metazoa; phylum Chordata; class Mammalia; order Artiodactyla; family Bovidae; genus Ovis; species Ovis aries. The sequence continues at coordinate 14,335,647 of NC_056074.1, forward strand.
AAGCTGGAATCATGATTGCCAGGAGAAACATCGATAACCTGAAACATGCAGATGATACCACCCTTATGGCAGAAAGCAAAGAGGAACTGAAGAGTCTTTTGATGGAAGTGAAAGAGGAGAGTGAAAAAGTTGGCTCGAAACTCAACATTCAGAAAACTAAGATCATGGCATCTGGTCCCATCACTTCATGGCAGATAGGTGGAGAAATAATGGAAACAGTGACAGACTTTATTTTCTTGGGCTCCAGAATCACTGCAGTTGGTAACTGCAGCCATGAAATTAAAAGACACTTGCTCCTTGGAAGAAAAGCTATGACCAACCTAGACAGCATATTAAAAAGCAGAGACATTACTTTGCCAACAAATGTCCATATAGGCAAAGCTATGGTTTTTCCTATAGTCATGTATGGATGTGAGGGTTGAACCATAAAGGAAGCTGAGTGCCAAAGAATTGATGCTTTTGAACTGTGGTGTTGGAGAAGACTCTTGAGAGTCCCTTGGACCAAAAGGAGATGAAACCAGTCAATCCTACAGGAAATCAGTCCTGAATATTCACTGGAGGAACTGATGCTGAAGCTGAAGCTCCAATACTGTGGCCACCTGATGCAAAGAACTGACTCATTGGCCAAGACCCTGGTGCTGGGAAGGACTGAAGGTGAAAGGAGAAGGAAACAACAGAGGATGAGATAGTTGCATGGCATCACCGACTTGATGGACATGAGTTTGAGCAAGCTCTGAGAGTTGATGATGGACAGGGAAGCCTGGTGTGCTGCAGTCCATGGGGTTGCAAAGAGTCAAACATGACTGAGTGACTGAACTGAACTGAACTGAAGAGATACAAGCTGTGTCTTTCAGACATTGTTTAAAAATGCAACTTATAGTAATAAATACTTCTTGGATCCTGCTCAGTGTATCCATATATGTCATGACAACACTTGCTTTTCAGTGTGGTGAACTCTGACATGTTTTTGTTTTGTTTTGTTTTCTGTACCATTTCATTCTTTTGGGGGAAGATGCTGTTTCCAAAGTGCTAAATTCATTTCTTGACTTGTGTCATCTGGGAACATGATAAATGGCAGGTTCTGATTCTGTAGGACAGGGCGAGGCCCACAGTCCTGCATTTCTAATGAGCTCCCAAGTGGCACTGATGCTGCCTGTCTACCGACCACAGCCACACCTGAAACAGCCTGGTTCTCCAAGGTGGGAGCTGTTCAGCACCATGGACAGGAGACCCTCCCAAGTGAAGTGAAGTGAACTCGCTCAGTCGTGTCCGACTCTTTGCGACCCCACGGACTGTAGCCTACCAGGCTCCTCCATCCATGGAATTTTCTAGGCAAGCGTACTGGAGTGGGCTGCCATTTCCTTCTCCAGGGTATCTTCCTGACCCAGGGATTGAAGCCGGATTTCCCAAATTGCAGGCAGACACTTTACCATCTGAACCACTGGGGAAGCACATCAAACACCATCAAACCAACAAACCATCAAACCTTTGAGTCACCCTAAGTGTTTGGCCTTCTATCCGGCTTGTGATGCTGTTGATGGAGAAGCAAAGGGATGTCCCAGAGGCTATATGACCAGAGAAAAGTGCCCACTCCTCTCTCTCCCCCTCTCTCTGATGAAACTCTTGAATCAAGGTCCTTGTAAAGCACTGGGACACAGAGCACAGGGCGGGGGTCCCCAAGAAGCTCTGCTCATGGGAAACAGTCAAACTTCTCACTTTTCCTCCTGCTGCCCTGGTTTGCTCCAGGCCCTGCCTGGTGACTTGCTGCAGCTCTGACTTTTTTAAGATCACGCAGGAAAGTCTTAAAACGCCCTTCTCTCAGGTTCTCCTTCTGTTGAAGCCCTACTCCCATGCTGTTACTGAGCTTAAATGATGAGGGATTATCTTTGCCTTCGTCTGTGTTTCTATCACTCTGTATATAACTCTTTTGGAACCCTAAGCATATATTATTAAACCATCAATGTGCTCATATCTTTCCCCACAAGGCCAGTCTTTCTTGGCCCTGGCTACACTGAGAGGATGCTGGGGAGCGTCTACAAAATACTGATGCCCAGACCTCATCCCAGGCCAATTAAGTCAAAATCTCTGAGTATAGAGCCTGCTCAATATATATATTTCTTTTTTTTTTTTTCCCCAAGTTTTCTAAGTGACTGTGATGAGCCGGGGCTGAGAATCACTGCACTAGTCTATGAGCTCCATCAGAGTAAGAATCAAGGCTCAGTCACTTCTTCCCCTCTCCCTCTGCTACCCTCGCCCTCCTTCTCTGCCTCCTTCTTCTCTCTTCCAGCACCAAGCGCAATGCTCCAAGCTCCTGTTACATGTCCAGACAATCAGTGGCTGCCCAAAGTTTCTTTAGCCCCTACTGTATGCCAGGAACTAAAGGCTTGTGTTTTTCCCGGAGTTACCTCACTGGTATTGCAGCCCTATAAAGTAGGCTTTATTTATCCTAGGTGGCACAGAAAAGAACTGAGGCTTAGAAAGTTTAAATCACTTAGTCAGGGTCACAGAGCAAGTGGCAGAGCTTGACCCAGGGATGTGCTGGGGTGGCTTGGGACTGGCACCACCAGGATTCTCAGGCTTGGGTCCCAGCATCTTTGGTCAAGGACCCAAAGCCACAGTCAACATGATGATTTCTCCCCACGCATCTGCTTTTCTAGCATTTTAGGGGAAATATTGAATTATTTTTAATATTAAGATACTATTAATTTTTAAAATGATGGGACACCTTATTATGTGCCTCCAGGCTGCCTGGTGCGGTGCTTTATCTCTGTCACCTCTGTATCCACCTGAGCTTCATGCTGATATTATGAGGCAAGCGTTATTATTCCCACTTTGCAGATGAGAACACCAAGGCTGAGGGAGGCTAAGTGGCTCTTGCCAGGTCACTCAGCATGAAGTGACGAGAAGATTCAAACCCAGGCTTTCCTGACAGTACAGCTGGTCATACTTTAACCCCTCTGCCCATTCTGCATTTGCAAACCACTATCAGCATGATTATCTCATTAGAGTCCCAGAGCCCCACAGGAAGATGGGCAACTTGATTGGAAGAAGCGCTCAGGTTGCAAAATGGAAAATGAATGACCTCAGGGATTGGCCACCTGGAGGGGAGAGCATAAATGGGGTTTCCCCCACCCCCAGACCAGGAGGGCTATGCTTTCAAAGGGGAAGCGACGCAGCCTTGACCCCCTTCCCCAGAGTGCCCAGAAACTCTGGTATCCCTCCCCAAACAGTGGGAGAGGCAAGTCCACGGCAGGGCCATCACTCTGCCTGCTTGCAAGGGAGACAGAGCAGCCTCTGTTGCTGCTGCTGGAGCGCCGCGATGATAGATGGAGGGCCGTTTGTTGAGCCTGAAGCCATCATTCATGGAGGACAATGGCCCACTGGGACCCAACACATTTGGAGAAGAGCATGGAAGCAGACAGAAGCGGGATTATGTGAAACAAAGCCCAAGGAAATTTGTTAGGAGTCTGATTTCCAGAGCCTTGAAATCGGCAGCAATGGAGCTCTTTCTGTATAAGAGTTATTAGCACAAATGTATTTAGAGCTGAGGCAAGTTTGATGGCTTCCTGGTGTCCATTACCAGCAAACATTGGAGACGATTGTGTAGGATTTAGTAGAGGATTATTCGTTTGGAAAGCATTACGTGGGATGTAATTCGGTAGGGAGGGAGGGCCCAGTGCATGTAATTTACTGTTCTTTGTGGTGAAGAACTGGGATGGGGAGACCTGGGCCAGCAGTTGCCGATTCATCAACTTGGGTTTTCTTTTTCTGTCTGGAGCCCTAACTCCTTTGCACAAGGTCTGGGGATAAACAAGCCAAAGGATTATTTTCACTTGACTTTGGAATCATATTCTGAAACACTAGAAAAACCCCTCATTTTGTAATCTGCGGAAAAGTCAACATTGCTTGTATGGATAGCAGCTTAAGGTTATAAAAACAACCAAAGTCAGAAAAGTATGATGTAGGGTCTACTTACACTGCCTTCCAGTTTGGAGTGGGGGGACCATCACTAGTCACACAAATATATCATTTCTAACAGTGGCTAAGGATGGGGGCTTCTGGAAGACAAATCGAGTGTGCGGAAGCCTGAATGAATGTAGAAATAGGTGGGCAGCTAGTCCCAGTGGTAGCAAAGCACACAGACTCTCAGTCTAGCTGTGCCGCTAAGAATGAATTTGCCCTCTCCCACTATGTGTGTGTGGGGGTTGGGGGGTGAGGGGAGGTTGGTGCATCTCATTAGGAAGAGAACAGCCCACTTCAGAATGTGCTTGGGGCAGGCTTGGCAGGGATAGTCTCCACTCTGCCAGGTGTTCACCCCATCTTGTGTCTCACCATGACTGGTGGTGGCTTTCCAACTGGGAGCATTGGAAGCACTTGCTAATTGAGCCCTCGCTGCCTGCCTGATTCTCTGCTAGGCACTAGGAATTTGAAGATGAATGAATTTAAAGGGAGGGTCTGCATTGGCCCTGCCTTAGAGGAGCTCTCTTTCCTAAGAGAGTATATAGAGACCTCAGGGCTTTGCAGCTAGGAAAATAGTCGCTAGGTAGAAAGTACAAATGATGCTACTTCTCCAGGCATAGTGGGATACTGGGGAGGGAGAGGCAGCAGTTTAAATTGCAGGGAGATGCTTCTCACAGGGGGTGGGGAGAGAAGGAAGGGTTTCGATTCTTCTAGAAGAGGAACTGCATAAGCAAAGGTGTGGCAGCGGGAAAGGGCAGAATCCATGTAGAGAAGGGTGAGTGCATTGGGGTGGTGGTCCCCAAGTGCCTGCTGGGGGGGAATGTTGGCCGGTTTGACAACAGAGTACCCAGGAGGCAAAGTGGCCCCCGAGTGCATGCTGGGAGGGAATGTTGGCAGGTTTGATAACAGAGTACCCAGGAGGCAAAGTGGCCCCCGAGTGCATGCTGGGAGGGAATGGTGGCGGGTTTGACAACAGAGAACCCAGGAGGCCAAGCATAAGTGTTGGGTGCTTCAAGCCAGAGAGTGGCAGGTAAATTTGCTTTCATTCTGAAGATTTTTTATGGGCTCATAAAAAATTATATATTGTGGCCTTGTAAAATATTAGCCCAAATGACAAAGTAGGAGCAATAAGGTCCAATAGAGGTGAAGCCTGTGAAAATAAATAGCACATCTGCTGTCCTGATTCACCTCTGTGTGTCAGCTGCCCCCAGCGCTCAGCACCAGCAGCTCTGAAATGAAAGTGATGGGAATGGGAAACCAGCCTGCCACGTGTCAGGCACCATGCTGGCCACTTGCCCAGCATCCTGTACTTAATCAGCATCACCAAAGCCCTGTGAGGTCTAAGCATAGAAATGGACTCGGAGAGCTTAGTTCAGTTTGGGATTTCAGTCTCTTACTCAAGCTTCTGCCTCAGCATTTATGCCATAAGGAAACTCAACCTACTGGGCACTATTGGATGCAGGATCTTGTCCACTTAGAAGCTGGAAACGCCCAGTGGAAATGCCCACTGAGCAATCAGAACGGTTTCCGTGACATTTACAAATCCCCTTTCTTGCCCATACTTCTGCTACTCGTGCAATTACTAATAGGCTGCTGAAGGGATGTGTGAACCTGAGGACTTCTGTCTCTGAGGAGGTACTCTAAACCAAAGCTTTCTGGAGGTAATCCGCAAACATAAACAATACTTTAAAAATAAAATCCAAGGAAAGCTGAACAGAACCCTCTCCCTCTTGTCCACTTCATGGCTCTAGTTATTGCCTGAGGGCAGTAAGGGGATTGGGCCTCTTCTGCCTTAGGCATTTTATTTTTTCCCCTTTCCCTGCTAAGAGCACTATAAAGACCCCACATCGACTTCACCCCTCCTACGACCCCCAGACCTGTGGCAGTGGCAGGTCTGAAATATCAGGGCTAGGGAATTGGGGTGGGGAAATGATTTATTCAAATATCCAGTCCCTGCGTGGGATAAGCCGTGGTTAGAACAGGCAGAGTGAGGACCCCACTCTTCATTATAGTGATGACTGTGATAGAATGGGAAGAACTCTGGAGTGGAGTGGATTGCCTTCGGTCCTACCCTCTGCCTTTATGTCATGAGTAGACCTTGCTTTTCTCAATCCACGCCTGCAAGATAGGTATATCACCTACTTCTAAAGCTCCTGAGAATTAAGTGACTTCCCTGGTGGCTCAGACGGTAAAACATCTGCCTACAATGTGGGAGACCCGGGTTCGATTTCTGGGTCAGGAAGATCCCCTGGAGAAGGCAATAGCAACCCACTCCAGTACTCTAGGGCTTCCTTGGTGGCTCAGAGGTTAAAGCATCTGCCTGCAATGTGGGAGACCTGGGTTCGATCCTTGGGTCACAAAGACTCCCTGGAGAAGGAAATGGCAATCCACTCCAGTACTCTTGCCTGGAAAATTGCACAGACGGAGGAGCCTGGTAGGCTACAGTCCATGGGGTCACAAAGAGTCAGACACAACTTCACTTTCTTTCTTTCTTTATTTTCTTTCTTTGATGTGGGAAAGCATCATCCTTGAACCTGGCACCTGTTGGATCCTCAGTAACTAATTTGTCTGCATCTCTTTGGTTCACAAGAGTGACCATCAAAGTCACGATGTCCTTTTCCTTACATGCGTTTTGGGCTGGTCTTTGATGTTATAGACCAAAATCTGCATACTATCTTGAGCTCAGGATCCCTCGGCATGTTAACTTGATATCAAAGTGGTGTCTGGTGAGCTCTCCCACAACTGTCTTTATATGCAACCTCCTTCTCCCTCTGTAAGCGGGTCTGACACTGTCCTGCGCTTCACTCGGCAGCGGTTTGGAAAACATCTCCTGTGTGCCCAGCCCTGTGCTGGGTCCTCAGTAGACAGAGCTGGATAAGGCAGGGTCCTGCCCTCTGGAGTTCTCAGCTGGCTGGAGGGGCAGGCACATACACCGGCAGTCGCAGTCCTGTGTGCGTGCGCTGTGGTTGATGGAGACACGGAGGAAGAGTCAGGGCAGGGCAGACTCACACTGCTCTTGAAGGTCAAGTGGGAGATGGCCAGATGAAGGAGGGAACAGCAGGGAGAGCTGCACTGGGCTGGAGAGAATACGACACACTCAGGAAACTGTGCGTGGCTTGTTAGAGTCTTCAGGTGAGGGAACGGTTGCCACGAGGAGTCACAAGTATTCACCCAAGGAATGTGACCCTTGGCGAGTCTTTTCCCATTTCTGAGCCTGTTTCCCCGTCCTCTTTACAAAAGGTCTCTTCCAACCCAAATGATCCACAGTTCTCAGCGTCGGTGGCTCACAGCCTGCCAATCAGCAGGAAGCAGACTTGGATCTCTGTTTATCTTATCTTCCTATTTATATTTGGAAGCCTGTTTCTTCATCTGTAAGAACCTCCTGCATTACCCACCCTGGAAGCATCTCTGTTTACCTTGATGTGCTGTGAGCACGATCTAGGGTTATTAATAAAACAGAGCAGTCTCAGAGCAGCGAGGGACAGGGAGTACAGTTTTAAGGCCAGCTGTCTTTGCTGGGGAGGCCTCAGTTGCCATGGTGAGAAAGGTCACCCTGCATAGGCACCCCCTGACCTCCCCAGCTGGGCTGGAGTGAGGATCCTCTAGCTTATATGGAAAGCACTGACCTGTTTGATCTTCTCTTCCAGGCTGTGGAACTCCTATACCTGTGCACCCCAGAGGTTGCAAACTGACAGCTCGTAGACATGTTTTGGGGCCCTCATCCTGTTTTAATTATCAAGATGCTTACTATAAAAACCAGGACATTTTGCCAAAAATATAGATTTCCTCCGTCTCTTAGAAGATTAGTTTTGGCAGCACTAGGCCCACCTTTCAGGGTGGCATCCTCCACTGTCACCGAATGGTGGCTGCCCCTTTCAGATGGGCATGCGTTCTTGACTTTGCCACAGTCCCACTCCTCCTTCTTGTCTTACCTCTGTAGGCATTTGGGTTTGCCGCTCTGGACCTGCCCACTCACTGAAACCCAAAGTTCTTATCCTTGGATTTCCTAAGAGACAGTGTATAGTAATTACTCCTGTGTCACGTAAGCAGAACCCTGTCCAGGCAACAGGGCCCTTCCCTGTTCATTTTCTCATTCTGTCCTCCACAACAGCCTGCAGAGGTCGGTATGATTGGTCTCAGTTTACTGATGAGGAAACCGAGGCGTAGGGAATTGTAGGGATGTTTGGAAGATCACACACATGGAGATGGCTCTACGAAATGGGCCAAGCTTGGCTGAGAGGCAGCAGGAGACCCATGCTGTACAGTCAGCTGTTAGTTCCAACTTGCTGGCTAGTTCTGTTCGGCCCCCAGCCCCTCAGGGGTCTCTAGTTTCTTCCTCTGTAAAGTCAGGTCACGGCCTTAAAGTAGAGGTTCTTGGTGTGAACACATGGCTGGGAAAAAAGTTAACATTTCCTCCCATTGTGAATATAGGCAATAAACCACAATAGCATTAGACGTCTCTAGGACTTTGTTACCAAGAGGAATCAGATATTTTTGTATCCCATGAGAGTTGTTGGAGGTACTTAGAAATATTATTTGCACTCATTACTATTCCCAGGTTATGATTAGACCTGACACTAGGTTTTGTTATAAATCTTGAATTTAAAAAGAAATAAAAATATTTCTGTATCAGAAATGTATCAATTTAATATTTCAGTTACTACTTTAATGGGCTTCCCAGGTGGCTCAGTGGTAAAGAATCTGCCTGCCAAGCAGGAGACGCGGGTTCAATCCCTAGGTCAGGAAGATCTCCTGGAGAAGGGAATGGCAACCCACTCCAGTATTCTCACCTGGGAAATCCCATGGATAGAGGAGCCTGGCAGGCTACAGTCCATAGGATTGCAAACAGTTGCATGCAGCTTAGCGACTAAACAGTCACAACAAACCATTTTAGTATAAATGGTTTCCCTTGTAAGCCTACAGATTTTATTTTTTGCATTTGGAAACAGTTTTGTGAGAAAGGGTCTATAAGCTTCAAGGAACTGTCAGAGGGCTCCATGAGACAAAAAAGCTGAGACACTTGTCCCAATTGGTCTCTAGGCCACCTGAACACCTGGGACTTCAGGATCCAAGGGTATCAAGCCTGGGGCCATCCATTCAGTATGCAGCCCCTGCCTCCTGCCGTCCTTCCAGCCCTCTCTGCTTCCACAGCAGTAGCAGCCTCAGAGGCAATTCCCTGGGCACTGTGCAGCCTGGTTGATGCCCAGTTACATCAGACCAACATCTCCCGATTTGTTGGTGGCTGAGGACATCAGAGAAGCCTGGAATGGGGTGGAGGGGAGGGGCTGGAGGCCCTCCTGTCCCCTGAGGACCTGGGCTCCCCCTGTGTCCTGCATGGAGAGCACTGCGGTTACGCCACCTCTAGGGCTGCCCACCCCCACCAAGGTTTCCAGGCTCCTCACCCTGGTTCTTCCCTGAGGCTCCTGTGCAGAAATCCCAGATCTGGGAAACCTGGGCACTTCTTGTTTTGCAGGGAAGGAAGCCGAGGTGTAGAGAGAGCAAATGCCTGGTCTCGGGCCACACAGCCTGTCAGGGTCGGAGGAGGGACGGGGCCCATCCAGTGTGGGTGCCGTGTCCTAGAACAGCGTGACCTCAGTTTGCCAGGGGGCTGCCTTTACTGTGAAGGGGATCTTCAAGGAGTCCTTTTCTGCACATTTACTCAACCTTTTACTTCGGGGAGCCCACCTGTCATTTATTTGTTTATTAGCAGTTCAAGTTCTCTCCTAAGAGTCCAGTCTGGTCGCTTAAGGAGCTGTGCCACTGAATTTTCAGATCCCTTCACCATCTCAAAAGAAGAGAGAGAAGTGGACTAGTTCTTGAAATCCCTTTCGTAATCATTAGAATTTGTGTTTCGACTTTGATCCTAGAGACAAAGACCAAGCTTAAAGCCTCACGGTATTAACTATTCCTTCATCAATTATTGATTGAGCCTCTGTGTCAGGAACCAGGCTGAGCCATGGGCTAGACAGCAATGGACAGATGACCCTGACTTCATGGGGCTTCTATTCAAGACGGACATTGAATAGCTAGTTCAGGCATGCTGAGTGTATCAGAAGAAGAGTGATGGGTCATAGGAGGAACCGATCAGCTGGTGTTAGTCAACAAAGGCTTTTCAACGTAGGTGGCATTGATGGGAATGAGCTGGGGGAATTCTGGAAATCAGGACAGCATGTGCAAAGCCCTGAGACCGGGAGATGTCTTGATGGAGGAAAGAGAATGAGGAGAGAAGCAGCTGGTGAGGTTAGAGGGATAGAAAAGACTCGGAGAGCAAGACCTTGTATACTAGGGGAGGGTCTGAAGGTATCTTGAGGGCAATGGGAAGCCACAGAGCTTTCCACAGAAGAAAGACACCATCAGAGGCACCTTTCAAGATCACACGTGGTACAGGAGAAGAATTGGAGTGAGAGGCGAGATGGGGCAAACTAGCTAAGAGGCTCTTGCAGTAGCAACCATGAGAGAAGATAGCCTTTGGGTCTAAGGTATTGCCTGATTGATGAGGATCTGGTCCAGGTTTGAGAGCTCTTTATGAGAAGGATAAAGTGGCTAAGGAACAGGGCAAGTGAGGCTTAGAGAGACTGCCTTCCTCTTATCTCCCCAGTGTCTGCAGGTCATGGAGATCAGAGCCTCGCCCTGGTGGGACAGGTAGCCCCCACCCCTGGCCACTGAGCACACCTTGGCATTTGGTTGTATCAGCCCAGCTTCTTTATCACGTGGTTCCTGAAGTTGTTGGAAAAGCTGAGCAGATAGAGCCAGAAAGGTGAAGGAGGCAGCCCTCCCTGTTCCTTTAATTCATTATGTCTCTTAGGCCTTCTCTACCGAGCCTGGACACAGTAAACCAAACTTCTGTGCTCCCTGCCCTCCCAGAGTTCATGATGAAAATAGTCACTCAGAAAGATACGTGACTCTGAGCTGTGAGAAGTACAGGATCAAGAGCGGAAGTGGCATTCAAAATATTTAACAACCTGGACAGCACGTGCACAGGCCGCTTAGAACGGGCCTCTGGCATAACTCCCAGACAGGTTCGCAGAGCCTTCTGCTTGCCGCAACATGGCTTAGCCTCTGGCTTGTGGGCCAGGCTGGAGGGCCCTGGGGAGGAGCTTAGGTCATGGAGGGCAGTGTCCCAGGGCTCAAGGTACTGACTACATAGCAACCAGGGTGGGAGTTTTTCCATATTTTAGGCACAGTGGTCCTGGTATCTGCCTACTGATCTAGAAGGGAGTCTGGGGAGGCTTCCTGGAGGAGGTGACATCTGAGGTGAGATCTGAAGGCAGGGCCTGTGAAGCCGGGAGCAGCAGTAGGAGAAACAGCTGTGGAAATTCTCCGAAGTGGACCAGACAGTGGTGTGTTTGAGGGCAGGAAAGGGGCAGGGCATGTGGTGAGAGGAAGCAGAGTGACCAGCCGGAGCCATGCCCTCTGGGCCCTGGAGCCAGGGAAGGGCTCACATCTCCATGCGTGTGGGGTGCGGGGAGACTGGTCCGGGTACCACTGCAGGAGCTCAGGTGAGATGTGGCTGTGGCTTGGACAGAGAAGGAGAGGAGCGGGCTGGATTCCATGAGGGGTGAGTGTGGGGGTGAGCAGAGAGGAGGGGTCCCGAGAGGCGGCCTTGGTGCCCAGCGTGTGCTGCTGGTGGAGGGTGCATCGCTCACCCGGATGCGCCAGCGGAGGAGGCCCCTCTGGAGGTAGAGGCTGCACTGTAGGCTGTTGAGTTCAAAGCTGGCAGGTGAGAGGTGTGCAGCTAGTTCCTGAGCCTAAATGCGCTCGCTTCTAAGACCCGGGAAGTGACACCTGCTTTATGGAGTTGTTGTAAATGTCGTTACGTGTCGAACACGTCAGGAAGCACCTCACCCAGTATAAGCCGGCAGTGACCATAGGTGGTCAGTGGTAGTCATTGCTTTTAATTAAATGTGTATGATCAGGAATCCTGCAAGATCCTGTTACAAAGAAAAGGTATGGTACCTTTTCTCCTTCGTGAAATGCAGTTTTGGAGTCCCTGCCAGCAGTGGTGATGATGATGGTGAGATGGCAGTGGTGGTGATGACTGCCTCCCTGGCTTTTCGAAGTGGGTCAGACATCGGTCCCCCTCATTTAGGGAGCTGGTCTTGTGTAGAGGAAGGGTCACTGGGCTGGGATTCAGATATTTAGCTCTGTTCCTGCCTCGGGTGGGTCACGTAGTCTCTCTCAACCTTAGTATCTTCAGATGTAAAAGGGGGACGGGTGACAATATGTACCTCTCAGGATGGTGATAACATTCAAACCAAATGACTTGTGCAGAGTTAATGGAATGCAGAGTGGTGCTTAATAAAAGTTACGGCTCTTGTTCTTTCTTGCATGACCATGGTTCCTGTGCCTTAGGAAAGGAAGTAGAAAGTCGCATCCAGCCCCTCCCAGCGGGACCTCAGCCCCCTCTGGCCTTTGCCTCCTGTCTCCTCCCCTTCTCCTGCTGTGATCCAGCCCTAGAAAGCAACACTGCCTTCTCTACACACACCTGCCCTCAGCATGGCATGCCCTTTTCACACCCTTTGCCTGTCAAACGTCTTCTTTGTCTCCAGGGCCCAGGCAAGTGCCACCTCTTGCAGGGAGCTTTTCTGACGCTGCCAAGGAGAGCTCACAGCTCCGTCTCTCCTGTTTCCCCCAGCCCTGTCACTCTGCCCTCCCTTGAACACATCCAGTGCTCAGCCTTGGGTTACAGTGCAGACCTGTGTCCTTGACTGTAAGCTTTAGAGCCCGTGACCTTGTCTGTTACAATCTCATACGATCCTCAACACTGAGCATGGGTTCACACACAAGAATCACCTAACTGGTTGGAACTGAATTAATTTAACTGATGGAGACTCAGGCAGCAGCTCCGTCACCTTGTTGATGGCTCCAGGCAAGGGCTGTGAGTTGGCATGGGGACTGAAAGGCCTGTAGCTGAGCAGGCGCTGTCCCAGGCACGTCAGAAGGGAACAGGTTGTTTGGGGCGGATGTTTTTATTTTTTATTTATTTTTTTAAATTTGCTTTTTAATTGGAGTAAAAGTGAAAGAAAGTGAAGTCTCTCAGTCGTGTCTGACTCCTTGCGACCCCATGGACTGTAACCCACCAGGCTCCTCCATCCATGGAATTTTCCAGGCAAGAATACTAGAGTGGGTTGCCATTTCCTTCTCCAGGGGATCTTCCTGACCCAGGGATTGAACCTGGGTCATCTCTGCATCGCAGGCAGACGCTTTACCATCTGAGCCATAATTGGAGGATAATCGTTTTATAACATGTTAGTTTCTGATGTCACAATGTGAATCAGTTGTAAGTATACATACAGCCCCTCCCTCTGCCCCCTCCCACCCATCCCCATCGCACCCAGCGAGGTCAGTGCAGAGCAGCAGGCCGAGCTCCCCATGCTAACAGCACCTCCCACTAGAGCTCTGTCTGACACATGGAAGAAGAAAGATGTTAGTGCTACTCTCTCAGTTCGCCCCACCCTCTCCTTCCCGCCTTGTGCCTACAAGTCTGTTCTCTATATCTGTCTATGGTTCTCTTCCTCCCCTGCAAATAGGTTCATCAGTACCGTTTTGGGCAGATGGTTTTGTAGCTGATGTCAAAAGGACCCTCAGTTCAGCTACGGAGCAGCCGTGCCCACCGCCTCTGGTAGCTGGTCCATTGCAGCCGGGCTGCTCTGAGGAGCTGGACAGGGATAGCTAGCCCTGCCTGATAGTGAAGTTAGGGACCCTTCTCTTGGGCCTGGGTCAGCCCTGGCTCCATGGCTCTTCTTGCCCCAGGCTCACCCCTCCAGTCCAGCCTCACTCCAGCCAGTGAGTGGTCTCCAGGACAAACCTTGCCTACGATCACACAGCTTCAAACCCTCTGATGGACGAAGCCATTGCTAGAACCTGCCCCGGAGGCCTTCCCGGCTCCAGCCCTGCATCCTTCATAGCCTCCAGGCTCTCAGTGTCCACTGTTCTGCTGCTGCTCACATTTCTAAGGACAAGCCTGCATTTCAGACTTCCTGCCATGGATCTTTTTGTTTTGAAAACATTATGTTCACTTGAAATCTTGCTTGGAGCCTGCTTCGCCTAGTTCCATCGGGGTAGAACTGACCCCTCCCTGTCTAGATCCCCCTGTGGATCACAGACTGTCCCATCCTACCTGTAACACTTTGTACCTTTGAATACAGGGAGCACGGCTCATGAGCCATCGTTAGCAGTGGACTTTATAAAAAACAGTGTGTGCTCTTCAGGACTGACACACAGGTCCTGAGCGGCCCTGAGAAAGGCTATCCCTTAGAATGCTCACAGTAGCCCTGGAAGGTGGGTACAAGGATCTCCCTTTGCAGATGAAGGAGCTGAGGCTCAGAGAGGTTAATTAACTTGCTCTGTGTCACACAGCTCTTCTGAATCAGAGCTGGAGTTTGCACACGGGTCAGGCCCCTGCTAGCTCCATCTTCCCAGCTACCGGTTCTAGTCTGGGTCTGACACACACAGGAGGCAGTCAGTAACTGCCTGCTGATGAAAGAACGAGCATGAAGCTACTAAACGGGAAAAAACGATGTGTCAAGGAGGGCTAGCTTGCTTGCTTTTTAAAAATAAAAGAGGCTTTCTCTTATAGTTCTATGGACATGGTTGGAAAGAAGTGATGGTGTCATGCAGCATCTTAGATTGTTTTCGGACTGTCCACATTTTTAGACCATCATTATCTCTGCTGTACGGCGTGGAAAACTACCTCACTCTGAAAGCAGCTTGATGTTGAATGTCCCCAGCTAGCGGACAACAACGAGAGGATGCACAGAGAAAGACACAGCTGGTCTTTGGAAAGCCAGTTAAGGCACTGGGTGTTATTCTTTACCCCACCCAACCATGGTGAGTTGTTAGGTTGTGTAGGCAGAGTCCCTGTGGCTAGAGTCCAATTTTCTGTCCTGAATTGCTTCATGCCTAAAATGCTTTGCTTTTGTTATTCCCCACCAAAGAGAAAAAAAAAGAAAGGCAATCCAACCAAGAGGGAGTGAGGAAGAGCAGAAACTTTGAAACACCCAGAAGAAAGCTCAAGTGAGCCTGTTTCAAAGACATAATCAGCAGCAGAAGTCCAGGAAAAAAAAAAAAAAATCCATGCACAACCGTGGTAAGGTTGGAAAGTACAGACCACAATCCTCGGGGTAGAGCCCCTCCTTGCTCATATGTCTGGGAGCAACATGACCAGCTTAGCTTGGATCAATAGGCTCCATGTTTGAAGAGGAGATACTTAAGGCTCTAAAGCATCTCTGAGTGAGGGTCTCTGGGACCCCTTGAGCAGGGGCAGCAGGGACTCCCAGAAAGGAGGTGTGACCCTGAACCTTCACCATCCCTGCTTGGTGGAGTCCCTGGTGCCCTTTCCCTTGTGGGTTCTGACCCACTCAGGCTTAGAGTCCATCTGGATATAATAGAAACCCTGGCCCTCCTAGTCAGGGGAGCCTGGAAGTTCACTGCAGTTTTTCCAGCCACAGAGTCCTTAGGGCTGACTGTGGATGCCCACTGTCCTCTCTCGTCCACAAGATGATGGCCCAGCACACAGCTTGGGCTTCTGCCCCAGCTTCCTATTCTGGCCCATGGTTCCCACCTGGGACTGGATGATAGTTCTGAAGCTCAGTGAGCTTGGCTGCCAGACCTGAACCCCACCGTACTCACCCCAGCTGTCTGGGGACCTGTATGAGCAGGCAGACACCCATCATTAATAACAATGAATAATTATTATTGACAACTAAGAATTATGATGATTCCTTAAATAACAGTTCTTATGGTTAGTAAACTAGTGATTTAACCATGATTTCCAGGCCAGACTGTCTGGGTTCAAAATTCTGGCTCCATTATTTATTGTGTGACTTTGGGCAATTTTTGGGCTTCCCTGGTAACTCAGCTGGTAAAGAATCCACCTGTAATGAAGGAGACCAGGTTTGATTCCTGAGTCAGGAAGATCCATCCCCTGGAGAAGGGATAGACTACCCACTCCAGTATTCTGGGGCTTCCCTGGTGGCTCAGATGGTAAAGAATCCTCCTGCCATGTGAGGTTTGGTCCCTCGGTTGGGAAGATCCCCTGGAGAAGGGAACGGCTACCCACTGCAATATTCTGGCTTGGAGAATTCCATGGACAGAGGAGCCTCCTAGGCTATAGTCCATGGGATTGCAAAAAGTCAGACAGGGCTGAGTTTCACTTTCATTGGCCTCTTAATACTGCAGAGAAAGATAATTTTTCCTACTTCACAGAACTGTTTATGAGGGTTAAATGAGTTAATATTTGTAGAGTGTTTAGGACAATGCCTAGCTCACTGTAACTACCACATTGCTGACTAAAATTACAATAGTAGCAATAATAATCCTGTTCACCAACAATTTGTGGACCCTTTGCTACATGACAGGCACATAAGCACTGCAGCAACCCAAGATGTGGGGCCTTTTGGTATCCCTGCATTTCAGACACAGAGGCCTGGGGAGGTTAAGGATACAGCCCAGTGTCACTAACTGGGAGGAAACAGAGCCAGAGGTCAAAGCCAGACTCTGGTTTTGGAACCAGTGCTTCTGAACAACCTTTAATAAGGACTTACTGAGCTCCCATAAGTTTCCCAATCACTCCTCTTTGAATCTCTAGATGGAGACCGGCACTTCTGATAGAGGAATGTTCAAGAAACGCAATCTCATAGCAGCAAGGAGGCTCGAAGACACTGGTGGGATGAGGCTTCAGATGCTGGTGGGGCCGAGACCATGGCATTTTGGTCTTGTCTCCCCAGCTGAAGCCCAGTCTCCCCCAGGACAGGAGACAAGCCCTTCTCCTTCTTATTCTGCGGCTCCTTTAGAATGGATGGACATCTGACCCCTCCGCAGGACACTGCAGCTAGACCTTGATCTACAGCTGCTTCACCCAGGATGCCAGTGGCCGGAGCTGACCGGAGTCCACTAGCACTGTGCATTAGCTGATGGCAATGCCCAAGGTTTGCTCTGTGATGAGCTTGCTATTGTTCAGTTGCTAAGTCGTGTCCAACTCTTTGTGGCCCCGTGGACTGCAGCCAGGCTTCCCTGTCTTTCAGTGTCTTCTGGGCTTTGCTCAAGCTCATGTCCATTCAGTTGGTGATGCCATCCAGACATCTCATTCTCTTTCACCCCCTTCTCCTCCTGCCTTCAGTCTTTCTCAGCATCAGGGTCTTTTCCAGTGAGTTAGCTTTGACCATTGGGTGGTCAAAGTATTGGAGCTTTAGCTTCAGCATCAGTCCTTCCAATGACTATTCAGGGTTGATTTCCTTTTGGATTGACTTGTTTGATCTCTCGCTGTTCAGGGGACTCTCAAGTGTCTTCTCCAACACCACAGTTTGAAAGCATCAGTTCTTTGGCACTCAGCCTTCTTTATGGTCCAACTCTCACATCCATACATGACTACTAGAAAAACCATAGCTTTGACCAGATGAACCTTTGTTGGCAAAGTAATGTCTCCCAGCTTTTTAATATACTATCTAGGTTGGTCATAGCTTTTCTTCCAAGAGCAAGTGTCTTTTAATTTCATGGCTGCAGTCACTATCTGCAGTGATTTTGGAGCCCAAGGAAATAAAATGTGTCAGTGTTTCTTCTTTTGCCGCATCTATTTGCCATGAAGTAATGGGACTGGATTCCAAAAAATAATCTTAGGGTTTTTTTGTGCATATGCTAAGTCGCTTCAGTCATGTCCGACTCTTTGCGACCCCATGGACTGTAGCCTGCTGGGCTCCTTTGTCTTAATGTTGAGTTTTAAGCTAGCTTTTTTACTCTCCTCCTTCACCCTTACCAAGAGGCTGTTTAGTTCCTCTTCGATTTCTGTCATTAGAGTGGTATTATCTGCATATCTGATGACCTTGAGAGTTTAAATTCAGCCAAGGAGGGGATGCCTCCACACCCTAGCCTGATTTCAGACTTCCATTGGCGAGGCCTTACAGGAAAGGGGAGAAGGTGTATACTTACACCAGATTCAGCGCACAGAATGCTGGACTGAGTGCAAGGCAGGCTTAGGGAGCAGGGTGGAGTTGTGGTTACAGGAGAGTCAAGGTGCTCTGACCTACAATTCTGACCTGTGATGACCTACTTTTTGAGGGTTTTAATTTTAGTAACCTGAAATACTCGTAAAGGTAGGTATTGATCTATAGAGGGAAAACCATCAAGTCAATTGTGCCAGATAATGCAAATTTATTTTTAAATGTTAGACAGTAGAAAAGGCAGTGAATTAGTCATAATTACTATGTAATTTGACTTGAAATCCATTTAAGAGACATGCATTGAGTATGGGCAAAGCACTAAGTGGAAAAGAGAGAAGGGAGCTACAAAGAAGCCCCAAGATGTGAACTTTGCTTCCAGACCCTTCCACCTCAGTGATCTTGTGGTTGGCAAAGCCACGGCTTCATTTATTTTTTTTTTTAACATGGAAAGAGATGAGACAGTCCTTCATGATTAGGCTTAATTCAGCCAGAGACTTTGCCCTTAAAAACAGGCCTGGTTTTTATGTCATCTGCTTTCTGTATGAAAAACCACATTAGTTTATTCATTAAAACCTAGAGTTGATTGTCTGGTCCTTGGAATAGACAGATTATTTGATTTTTCTTTTTTTTTAACTTAAGAAAAAAATGAATGCGGTATTTGTTTAGGGCCTGCTCTGCTGGGTACCATGCTGAGCTCTGAGGGGATGGTGCTGGGCAGAGTCCTGATCCCTGCCCTTGGGGAACCTGCAGTGTGGGGCTCACGCAACAAAGTGTCCCAGACAGCACTTGATTACAGACCTGAGATGTGCCACAACGGAAATCTCCAGTAAACGGCCAGAGGAGCTCACTTGGTCTGGCAGTTCGGGGCTGCTCTGAGGAGATGGTGTTTAAGCCGAGAGTGGGGCAGGATGGCTTTGGATTAGGCAGCCACGAGGAGAGCAAGCAAGTTTCCAGGCAGAGGACCACCATGTCCAGAGTCTCAGGTCGGGAGGAAGAGGACCTAAGAGGAAGCCAGTGTGCAGAGAGGAGAGACGGGGTGGGTGGATGTTTTGAGAAACCAAGCATTGTAGAAACTGGGTCCTAGAAGCAGCATTTCAGGGCTGCTTGTGGACTGTGGGTTTGACCTTCAGAGGAAGAGGGAGCTGTCAAAGGGGAGATGATTTCATGAATATTATTTAAAATTCCCTCTAGCTTCTGGATCGTGAGAGGATTGCAGCAGAGGATGTGGGGAGACCAGTTAGGAGATGACTTCAGGTGTCCAGGTGAGACATGGTGGTGGCCTGGTAAGGGTTAGAGGTGCTGGAGAGGAAGAAAACCCCTTTAAGAAGTGTCTGCTTAGGAAGTAGGACAGACAGGGCCTGGCAACTCACTGCCTGCGGGTCGTAAGGCACAGCGGGTGTCAAGGCAGCCCTCTAGGCTTCTGGTGGGGCAACTGCTAGGTGGTAGTGCCATTTACTGTGATTGAATGTGCTGGAAGAAAGCTAAAAAAAAAAAAAATGCTCAAAGCAAAACACTAGGAGACTCTTAGGTCACAAGAAAGAGTCTAACACTGACCAAGAAGTGGGGAAAGGACAGTAAACTTGCAGTTCCCCAAAGCGTAAGTGCAAATGGCCAAGAAATAGACAAAGATACTCAACTGGTATTCAAAAGCTGCAGATTAAAATAGCGAGGCTACATTTACCTGTCACACTGACAAGGGTGAAAAAAGAGCACCCCGATGCCTAATGTTGCTGAGAGTACAAGGAACTGGCATGCTGGTATACTGCTGGTAGAAGTTGAAAGTGATATGTGTCTTGGGTGTGTTGGTGAGCGTGGGGTAAATTATGATTTTTTACTGTTAAAAAATATCCTGTAAGTACTTAACAACCACACTAAGATATATGTGCAGAGATATTATTTACAGCAGTGAAAAATTGCAAACATCCCAGATGCCCATACGTTGAAAGTTAATTACACATCTATGTAATTGTTTAAAAAGTAGATTAAAATTAGTGTGTATAAAGCGATCCATTGTATAAACTATCTGGATGTGTATCTATGTGAATAGCTGTGCATGTGGGTACATATACCAAGTGGTTTAGAAGGAAATCTAAAATCATATTGCTAGTGATAGATGAGTTTTTACTGTATTTGGGTAAATAGGGAAAATGATACTTTACAGGAAGAGAAGACAGTAACTTTAGCGTATTGTAGTTAAAGTGTTGCCATAAGGAAAGCCATGGAAGGGAGTAACTAATTCTGACGGGGTTGGTAAAAGCAGGCTTCTCAGAAGAGGTGCCATTGGACTGAGAATGAATAATCAGGCCTACGTTTGTTTTCCGATTTCTACACAGCTTTGTAGCTCATATTCAAAAGAAATAGGGAACTCCCCAGAAAGAAAAACACTGATCTGGTTCCGCAAACCTTTCTGTCTGTTTCCTCCCTGGTCATAAAAAATTCATGCCAATTAATTTAAAACCCGATGACAGGGAATGGCAGCTTAAAGACTCAGCAACAGCTTCGATCGGTGTCCGGTACGGTCACTGTGCCGCTGTCTCCCCCTCCCCGACTCGGTTGGATTTTATCCTCATTTGCAGCAGCAGTGGCATCCCTGGATCCTTTGTCGTCAGCTCTATTTCCTTGGTTACTATCGTGGATCTTTGAATAAGGAATTGCTTTCACTTCACATGTTCTAAACTTGGTTTTAGAAATTATGCAGCTTCCTACCAGAGGGTCCTTTTGGGAGCTTAAATATGCCTCGATAGGTCTAGTTACTTTGTGGAAAAACTGGTGACCTAACAGAACAGGATGACCCTGCCTTGGTTTGCAAACAGAACTTAATTGGTGGCCTTATGACATGGAATTGAAAATGTGGGGTCTGAGGAAGGCCAGAAGGGAAACTGAATACACCCATGGAGCCCAGGGTCAGGAGTAGGCCATGAGGGCCCCAGTCCTGGGGTCCTTCAGTTACCAGCTGTGTGACCTCCAACAGCTTTCCTGACACATAATAAGCATCAGGTGTTTTTCCTGTTTCAGATTTGAAATAGGATGGTCTTAGATTCCAAGGTCTGGCCACAGCAAAGTGAGGGAATTGAAAACAGCCTTTCTAACATAAAGCGGGAATCCTGCTGGGAGGAGGGTAGACATGGATAAGCATTTAAAATTTCAAACATCAATTATTTTAATGACAATTAGAAAAAAGTATGGGCTTCCCTGGTGGCTCGGACGGTTAGAAATCAGCCCACAATGTGGAAGACCCAGGTTCGAACCCTGTTTCAGGAAGATCCCCTGGAATAGGAAATGGCAACCCACTCCAGTATTCTTGCCTGGAGAATTCCATGGGCAGAGGAAACTTGGAGGGCTACAGTCCACAGATTCACAAGAAGTCAGACACGGCTAAGTGACTAACACATTCACACACACACAGAAAACAGTATGTAAACCATGCATCAAACCTATGACTGCATAGGTATTTGTACAAAGCATGACTGTGATTAAAATTTCCCTTAAATTGTTAACAACTTCCTTTTCTGCAATTATAGAATCCATCCTAATTGAAAGGTGGTCTTCCATTAGGCTATAGAGAAAAGACGAAGAAACAAAGAACTCAGAAATGTTTAAAAAATTGTACTGGAGTGTAATTGATTTACCACGGTGTGTTAGTTTCAGGTGTACGGCAGAGTGGATCTGTTACACATGTACACAGACACTCTTCCTTATATTCTTTTCCTCTATAAGTTTTTAGAGAGCATTGAGTACAGTTCCCTGCGCTATCCTGTAGGTCTGTATTAGTTGTCTATTTTATGTATAGTACAATGAGATGAGCTTCCCTTGTAGCTCAGTCAGTAAAGAATCTGCCTGCAGTGCAGGAGACCTGGGTTCAATCCCTGGGTTGGGTAGATCCCCTGGAGAAGGAAATGGCAACCCATTCCAGTATCCTTGCCTGGAAAATCTCATGGACAGAGGAGCCTGATGGGCTGCAGTCCAAGGGGTCATAAAGAGTCGGGCATGACTGAGCAACTAACACTTACTTAGTGTGAGAAGCTTTTTTAAAAAATCCATTAAACATAGAGTTAAGTAAAATATGTGAATCGATTTGGAAACATTAGTATGTGGTAGTAGAGGTGAGACACTGATGTGGTAAAAATCGAGAAAGAGGTTCCAATGAGACTGCAGCAGGCCTTGGACAGACGGCCAAACCTCCCTGCGTTACCGTTCTCTCACCTGTAATATCTCCCAGGGTGGTTATGAGGATCATAAGATAATATCCATAAATGTCACTGGCTCACTATCTGTCACATAGTAGGGACTCAAATATATGAGTTTCTTTCCCTTTTCCTTAGCCTCACCTTTCTAAATTCAAAGTGATCTCTGAGGGATCACTGCTCCAGTGCCTTCAATGCAGGGGGCTTGGGTCAGTCCCTGGTCTGGGAACTAAGACCCACATGCACTGCAGGGTGGCCAAAAAAATAAAATGACAATGAAAGTGGTCTCTGAAATTGACCAGACTGCCTCCCTTACTCTCCAGGTGATGTAACTGAACCCCGACTGGGGAAATCCCAGCTCCTAAAGTCACGTGCTCCTAACTCCACTGGTCTCAGGTGTGTGCAATGCCTGGAAGATATGACCACAGGCCTGAAAGGTCTTTGGGAAACTGACAAAAGCATGGGAATGCAAATGAGTTCATTGCACAGGCAGCAGTCATGGTGGTGGGGAAGGGGTAGTCATGACCTGCGTGGTTTTTCCAGGGTACTACATCTTCATAGCCCCTGCTTTGCAAAATGGTAAACTCTGTAATGATAAACTCTATACCAGCAAAGGTCCATATAGTCGAATGTATGGTTTTGCCCATCATCATGTATGGATGTGAGAGTTGGAAACCATAAAGAAAGCCAAGCACCAAAGAATTGATGCTTTTGAACTGTGGTGTTGGAGAAGACTCTTGAAAGTCCCTTGGACTGCAAGGAGATCCAACCAGTCCATCCTAAAGGAAATCAGTCCTGAATATTCATTGGAAGGACTGATGCTGAAGCTGAAACTCCAGTACTTTGGCCACCTGATGTGAAGAACTGACTCATTGGAAAAGACCCTGATGCTGGGAAAGATTGAAGTTGGGAAGAGCAGGGGATGACAGAGGATGAGATGGTTGGGTGGCATCACCAACTCGATGGACATGAGTTTGAGTAAGCTCCGGGAGTAGACAGGGAAGCCTGGCATGCTGCAGTCCATGGGGTCATAAGGAGTTGGACACGGCTGAGTGACTGAACTGAACTGAACTGAAACTCTCTGTAGAGAGGGAAAAAACATGGAAAAATACCCCCAAATGTTGGGAGTGTATTAATATAGTAGCATTTTTCTTTGCTCTGTTTCTCCTGGTATTCATGATTGCTTGCATTTTGACATCTATGAAAAATAAAAATAAGTGCCAAAATATTAGAAAGCTGAGTTTTCTGTACTGCAAGTTGGGAGATGTTGATGCACTTCTTAGCCTGTGACTATTATCACACTTTATTTTTTGACTATCACACTTCAGTTTTGAAATTCTCTTCCAGCTCCTAATCATTAGCAATTTCCCCAGTTACATGGGATCATATGTGGTTTGTAACCAATATGGTGTATAAAAACCTGTGATGCCTTTTAGTCCAGTGGTCTCAAGGGATTAATTGTGATCATCTTCTTGTTTTGCAGATGGAAAAACTGAGAATCAGAGAGGGCTAGTGATCTCTTGGACACCTGGTCAATAGGTAAGTGACGATGCTGAAAGTGAGCCTGAAATAAGATCCATGTCTAGTCTCCGTGATACAATCTCTGCAGGCCCGTCTCCCCAATCTGGCGATTTTTCTGATTTGCTCAATTCAAGTTAGGAAATGAGATGAGTTGGTCTGAGGCATTTGGGTATTATTTGCACTTGTGGTTTCTGTTTGTTCCCACTGTTGAGTTGGAATGTTTAGCAAGTAGCTGTATGAAGGCTTCTTAAGCGTCTCCTGGCCCATCCTGGGAATGACAGTGATCTTGGGTGGCCTTGGCCTGCAGTGGCTTGAAGCAGGGTTTCAGTTCCGACCAGAGATTGAGGTCGGGCCACGGCACGGAGAGCTCTGAATCCTAGTCACTAGAGCAGCAGGGACTGTGGCCCATCAGCTGGGTAGAAATGAATTTCCACATGGAGATAGAAAGCAGTGAGGCAAGTAAAGTCTTTATTACAAGGAGCAAGAGGACGGTACGTGTGGACAGATACACAGGCAGGCTCAGAGACAGATTTGCTGAGCTGCGCCCTGGTGGTGGTTTGAATCACTTTTATGCGGCATGTCTTCCTGGTTTCCTTTGGCCCATCATTTTGCTTTGCCTGGTTCTGAGTCTGCATTTGGTGTGTCTCAGGGTCCTCCAGTGTGTGCGTGCCCATCTCTTAACCAAGATGGATTCTAGCAAAGAGGCTTCTGAGCATTGGATATCACTTACTCTGAGGTGATACCCCCCTCTGTTTCGACCTCCAAGGAGCCTTTCTGCACACATGTAGTTGGGAAGGTCTCCTTGATCTCAGGAATGAGGAGTATGTGGTCTTTTATCTGGGCAGGGCCCAGCCTCCCCCATCTTCCTCCTTTTATGGAGTTTCTGCTATTGAGGAGTTTTGGTCCACAGGGGAGAAGCTGTGTAGCCTGGAGCCCACTCGTCTCCTGTCTCAGTAGGGTGGGTTAAAGCCTGGCCCCTGCTGTGTGCCTAATGGGGCATCACTGCCCCTTCTTCAACACACCCAAGAGTTTGGTTTGTGGAGAACAGAGAGCCTTGCACTAGGGGCATCAGGAGGTCGGGGTTCCTGTCACACAGCGAGCTGCTCTGTGACCTTGAACGAACCACTTAACTCAGGGATGCATTCTTTTTCAGACTGTTTTTTTTTTCCCCAGAATGTGTGGTGCTGGCCTCTGTGCCAGGCACTGAGGCTAACAACATAAATACGACACAAGCTTTGCCCGGGAGGCACTCACAGCCCAATTTATGAGCTCCTCCATTTCCTCATTACTGTCTGATCATGAGAATTTCTAACATCTGCTTTGGAGTTTACAATCTCTAGGGCATTTTGTGATCTTCCCCGAAACACCATAAGATGGAAAGAAGTTGTTATTGCCGTTTTGCCAAGGAGAAAACTACAGTGAAGCTTAGAGCTGCCTTTGAATCGAGATATACTAGCTCCCAAGTGGGGGCTAAAATGTTGGGGAGATCAGCAACCACAGGGAACCTACCCTGGTGGAGAGATCCTTCAATGCAAGGAGTACGTTCCTGCATCTAACTGGATATTTCAGAAAGCAGTGTCTTCTCTGATTGAGAGTGAGTCAGCCTTGGGCTCTAGGTCTGCTGATAATCAGAGGAAGATATGCTGCACTCCCAGAGTCGCCTCCTTCAGCAGATTGAGATTCAGCATATCAGGGCGAGCCTGCCATGGTCCAGGGGGGTGCAGCACCCACTCTTCTGCGGGACAGTCCTGACTGCTGTTGCCTCCCACCAAAGCTTAATGATCCTGGGAGCTTCTGCTTTTGCAGAGTTGCCTGGCCTCGGGCAAGACATGGAGACTTGATAGGGATTAGAGGCTGCGCTGTTTGTTTGTGGGCATGACAGCTTCTGGAGCTGGAAGCTCTTGGACTCCCTCACAGTCTGGAATTTCAAAGAGTGCGTGAATCACCTCGGAGACTGGGCCTGGCTTTTCTGTTTGACAGTGTGTGTGTACATTGTGAACTGTGGCCATCTTTGATGAAGACATCTGTGTGTGATGTCTGGGAGGTGCAGGATTTGTAGCCAATGTGTGCGTGCCGGGGTGGGGCGTGGGGTTCTTAAGGAACACGTGTGTGCATGAGTGTGTGCGTGCGCGTGTGTATGTGTTTTAATCTCTAGGAAGCAATTCTCATATGAAGAAAAGAAAACAGTAACGGGTATAATTTTTCAACAGGACTCAGAAATGGGCTTTTAATAAGCATCATTAAGCTCTTTGATTACAAGGGGAGGCCAGCCGTGCTTTCATCCTGGCTTAGATCACACAGCTCTCCCTGACTGTGTTCTTGGGGGTCAGATGAAAAGTCCTACTATTCATACTGGTCTCTTCAAAGCCCCCCCTCCCCTCTCTTGCCCTCCCCGGCCCCTGCCCCTACCCGTGCTTTCTGATCTCTCCGCTTGGACCTCAGCGCAGACAGGGCTGGTGTCAGGACTGACAGATGATAGCCGCGGGTACGCCTGGAATCTGAGCGTCCCGTGTCTCACCCTGTCCCAGCAGGCAACTTTAGAGTCTTTGTCTGGAAGGTGCTCTGAGGCCAGAGATCGGGGGCCCCTTCCTTCCCCCCAGGGTCACTTACAGCCACTGCCACCCAGCAGGACTGTGAGTGCGTAGAGACCTTTTCCTGCATGGATTGGGTTTCCCCTTGTCTGACATGGGAGGATGAGAAGCTGTGCTGAAAGACAGGTTTCTCTCTGAACTGAAAGCGCTCCGCCAGGTCTCCAAAGGAAGCTGGTTCCCAGAGCGATTATCTTTCCTGAACTGAGAGCAAGGTGCTCTGTTGACAGGAAGCCCGGTAGGTTTAGCAACAGGCTTATCAGGCTGTGCTGCAGGAATGCTCATTCGTGTCAACAGGTCTGGGTTTGTGCAATTCTGATTTTCTCTGTGCACGGGCTCCATTCTGGGACTGGGGTGTTCTGATTTGCCTGGGTTGTTCTCAGAGGCAGTCCCGCCTGTAGGGCGTGGAGTTCTGCTTCAGCCATCACCCCAGGGGACCCAGCCCCGGGGGCACCTGGCCTGGGGCTGAGTGTGCGGTATTTGTGGTCTACATAGAAGCCATTGGCTCCAGGCAGCAGACTGGTCCTGGCTGGGGTATTCATGCCTCAATTAATATATCAGGCCCTCATTAGAATTCTCTTACTGCACCAGCTATTCAGTTTCTCTGTGCCTTGGTTGGTCTTGGAGGGTCTGCCTTATCTGAAATATTCTATCAAGTTCTTATAGGGTCTTGGGCCTCCCTGGTGGCTGAGATGGTACAGAATCTGCCTGCAGTGTGAGTAGACCTGGGTTCAATCCCTGGATTGGCAAGATCCCCTGAAATAGGGAATGGCTACCCACTCTAGTATTCTGGCCTGAAAAATCCCATGGACAGTGGAACCTGATGGGCTGCAATCCATGGGGTGGCAGAATCAGACATGACTGAGCAACTTAAACCACGTCCACACACACACATTGAGTTCTTATCAGCAGCTTTTTTGCAGTGGCCAACCTCTGGTCCCTAAGGCCCCAGTCATTGGCTCAAAACTGGTTTCAAACCAGACGAACCACTGAGCATTCAAGTCCTTGCTACACCTCCCAGGTGGGTGTGCTGCCTTGACCTTGAGGCTGACCCAGCCCGGCTTCCAGGGCTGCGGCCACAGCCATTCAGTGTCAGTTGTCCAAATACCCTCAGTCATTGCTTTCAGGGACATCCGTTTCATTAAGAACCTGCTATGTGCAAAGCTCTGTGATAACATATTTGATATATTTTTCTAATTTTATACCCATTTTCCAGATGGGATAACTAAGTTTCAAAGACATTAACATACCTGTAATGTATAAGTAGTCAGGGATAATGCTAGGACTTGAGCCCAGGTGTTTGGATTAGAACAGAGAAACTCTATTTCTGTAAAGCATATAGCATGGAGTGGCTAGCAGAAAATGGTTGTCACCTATTAGTGAGAGTTCTTTTAAAAGTAATTTTTTTGATAAAGCATTCATCACATTGTACCCTAATTGATGGTTCTTCTGTGGTCCTCTCCCACTGGACTGTGAGTTTCTTGAGAAGAGAAACTAGAGCCCCAGCCTCTAGCAAAGTACAGGGTTTAGAGCAGCTGATCAATAAATGTCTGAATGATTAACAATAGTCAGAATATCTCCTTGTGCTGGTTGTTGGCTATGTGCCAGGCAAAGTGCCAAGTGCTCTGTATGTATATTATTTTGTTTAATTCTTAACACAACCCTGTGAGATAGATACTGTTATTATAATATTCATAATAAAGAAAGTAGAGGCTTGAAGAGCTTTGGGTAACCTTTCTAGGTTGCACAGTTGCTAAGTGGCAGAGCTGGGCACGGGACCCTGGCCAACTGCCACCTGTGATGTCGTGTCTCGTCCAGATGCTCTGGCCTTCCCCGGATGCCCCAGCATCCCTCACAGCCGTAGCTGATGCCCAGGGCTCCTCCAGGGGCTTCTTGTGAAGCTGTCACTCAAATCCAGCGCCTGTTCATCCGAATCTGTGTGTGCTCTCCATCCAGAAGAGGCAAAGCTGGTGAAGGCTGGGGGGGCCACAGTCACTTGTGAAAGACAGTGTGAAGAGCCACTGATCAAATAGACAAGAAAAGGGTTTCCTTCCTGGAGAGCAAACCATCTGATTTATAAGACACAAGTAGGGACGAAGTCAACGTCAAAAGGTACAAGCTTCAGAGAACAGTGGTAAAGTGATTCAGCAGCGTTTTCTAGGGGCATCTGTTAGGCTCGGCAAGGAGGCTGCTGCAAACTCCTGGCAGGGGGTGAAGTCAGGCGAGGGGAAAGGCCTTGGTGCCTTGATCTCCAGGGAGGGCTTTCCCTTCTGAGACCTTCCCACAGGACCTCATGAACCGATGATTTATTTCATCATGGGGAGTTCATCTTATGCAAGCCGAAGAAATGGTATTCCGCCTTCATTGCCACAAGATAATTGACCCTTTGTGACTCTGTTCAGAGGGGAGCAGGAGCATGTGCTTTTAGTGAATGTGAGAGTGGGGAGAAGGATTTGAGCTGGGAAAGAAAGGGGACTGCAGTAACCCTGGAGGCTGCCTGGGTGGGACTAGGATTCTGACTAGTCCCACTCGACTAGGGCCCACTTGGCATGAATCCAGGCATGTTCTGTGTCCTGGTACTCCAGGGAGTCCCAGGGAGGCACACTGGAGGTACACTGGTGCCTCATCTAAATGCTACGACAGAAGAGCTGCCTTGGGAGACCACACATGAACACTCCTTGGCCAAGAGAAAGGTAAACAGCATGATGACATGGTGACACACCAGTTAAAGCCTTCGTGGACATGGCTTTGGGTGGCTGCGGGCTTCGCTCTTCTGAAGCCTGGCCCTGTGCACCCCGAAAGCAGTGGTGATACCAGCTCTTGCAGTTGGGGCTTGAGGGAACTTGGTCTTTTCCCCACGGCAATGATTTTTAACCATGCTCTGCAGAGCCCGGGAGCTTTAGTGGAATCCTCTCTGAGACTTCCTCTGGAGACAGGCAGACGATTCCCCATTGGCTTCTGGAAGCCCGCGTTGCTCATCCTCCTCTCTGTTTGCTCACTGGGCTTCCTTGTTGCCAAGACCTGTGTTCGGCTGGATGCACTCCATGACCGCGCCATTTGTTTTTCGGCCAACATTTGCTCTCATTGGCCATTGTGTCTGTTCAGATTGGTTGCTGTCTGTGCCATATCCATTGTTAAATATTTTGAATGTCACTCCTGCTTGCAAGCGTCC
Source organism: Ovis aries (assembly GCF_016772045.2). Lineage (NCBI taxonomy): Eukaryota > Metazoa > Chordata > Mammalia > Artiodactyla > Bovidae > Ovis > Ovis aries. The sequence goes on from NC_056074.1 coordinate 14,365,009, forward strand.
CTTTTGTGCAGAGCCAGAATGCCCCATACCAGCTGCATCCCAACATGGACACATCGTGCCAGCCACCAGCCTGTGAACCATAGGCTTCACAGAACCAAAACAGTTTTGCTGTCTTTGAGAAGTACTTGGCTGAGCTTCCTCATTCATCCTAGGGCCACAGAGTCACCTGAATGTCACCAGCCCACGGGGCCACATGAGGCTTGATGATTCATCTAGCCCTGCGCACGGCCACCAGAGCAGAAGGCCTGGTTTTGCTGCCGTTGCAGACCTGGGAGCAGGCGCTGGGCTTTTTCATCCCAGGCCCTGGCAGATAGCAGGCTTTACTACCTGCCTGTGGATATGATTCCCAGATCCACTCAGCTGTGCCTTTCCGAACAGGCTGCTTTCTCAAATGAGCAGGATGTGCCAGCTTTTCTGGCAGAATTCCTTATGAACGTTTGTTCTTTCCTTTCCCCTTGTCTTGGGGTTGGGGGGCGGGGGGGAAGAAAGGGAAAAGAAATGGCAGAAGAAATGTTCAATAAAAGTACATGCTTTTGAGATGCAGGCAGGCCACAGTTTATATCCAGGCTCTGCTCCTGATTAGCTGTTCAACCTTGGGGAAATGGCTCGATATTCTGGCCTCAGTTTCCCTATATGTAAGGTGGGAATGTTAGGAAAAAATGACAACTACATTACTGTGTGCCTGGCAGAGTTGTAAGCATTTACCTGACCCCCTGGGGTAGGGAACCCTACCCTCTCCTCATCTTACAGATGAGGAAATTGACGCACATAGTGATGGAGTGACTTTTCCAAGGTCACACAGCTAAATGGCGAAGCCCATACTCAAACCTAGGAGGTCTGGCTGCAGAGTCTACCCTCCAGACTTCTCCAGCTCTCTCTCAGGGCTGTGTGAGAACCAAGTAGCTCCCAAGTAACGTGACTGGAGTTGAGGATGCTCTTTTTGCAAGCTAATTTTCTTCTCTTATTCTGTGTCCAAGAGAAATAGAGGAAAAGAAATCTTTCCTTTTACTGAATACTACTATGTGCTGGGTACTACACGGTGTGCTTTGTATTTGTTATCTTATAATGTACTATTTCCCTTTTTATTAATAATATTGTTCCAGGTGTACAGATGAGGGGACAATAGAATGAGCAACCCTGCCAGGTAGTGAGCTCCCCATCAGGAGAATGATGCAAATAGGAATAAGATGGCCTTTGTCAGGGCTGTGGTGGGGATTCTAGCCTTGGATATTTGGATTTTTCTTTACAAGGTACTTTTCATTGCTTGATCCAGTATCTGATCAGTTCCCTGGGCTTTGACAAAGTGAAAAAAGAGTGGATCAGAGGAAGCCCCCTGAGCTGTTTCTAGTGTGTCAGTGTCTTCTAGAAATTATACACCGACCCTAAGTGAGCAGTAGAGGCCAGCGAGGCAGTTTCTGCCTGTGTCTAGAATTTATATGTTTGGGAATTAAGAAACCCAGATTCTAGTATAAGCTCTGCAGTTCTTTGGAAAATCATTTAACCTCTCTGTACCTTTTGTTCAAAAGAGATATAATAACTTTAAAGAGTTTCTATGTCTAAAGAGTAACACATGCATGTAAGTTGAAAGTGTCATACCAATAAGATTTAGTAGCATATACTGTCCCTCTTCCTGGCAACACCTTCAATTTTTATTCCAAAAAGTGAGTCAAGGGAAATGCTGTCTCTTCTAGGGCTAGAGGCCAGGAGGAAGAGAGACTGGAAAATGAGAGAAATAGAGCCAACTCATCATTTTTAGTTTAGAGAGCCTCCAAGCCTAAAGCAGAACCTCTAACATAGGTAAAAGAGGAAAGAATGGAGAACTTACCGCTGCGTTTCCTTGCAAACAAAGGGAAAAGGGAAAGCTGACGGATTATGTGTTCTCAGTGGCTAGCACTGAGTCTCTGTTGAGCAGTAAGGAAGCACAGATGACAAGCTATTAGCTAGGCAGAGAGGCAGAGCTTGTGCAGGAGTGGCATGTATATAATGTATTAACCTGGCTTCTGGAACCAGACTCTGGGACAGAGATTTGTGTGCAGAAAGTTTACTAGGCTTGCCCTCGGGATCAACACCTGTCCAGGAGTAAGGGACGTGAGACTGGATCAAGGGAGGAATTGGATGGCTTCCCTGGTAGCTCAGGTGGTAAAGAATCCGCCTGCAGTGCAGGAGACCTGGGTTCGATCCCTGGGTTGGGAAGATCCCCTGGAGAAGGAAAGGCTACCCACTCCAGTATTCTGGCCTGGAGAATTCCATGGACTGTACAGTCCACAGAGTCGCAGAGTCAGACACGACTGAGCGACTTTCACCTTCACCTCACAGCAGTGGCATTGGCTGATCCCCCAGGGAACTCTGGAGTTGGGATAGTCCTTCAGTTCCCTGCACTGAGTCAAGAGGAGTTGGCCTTACTGCCCTCAGCAGCAGCAGCAACTGGGCAGGGCACCTGGGTGAGGCAGCTCCCTTGGGCAGAGGACCGTTCCTGGAGACGGACTCCACTGAGAGCTGTCAGCAGGCAGAACCAACAGTGCCCAGGGCTGGGGGACCAAGTGCCTCGTCCCGAGAGCTCCTTTGAGCAGCACATCACAGCATCCTCTGCACATGGCGTGCAGGCAGCCCTTTCCTTAAATCCCACTACACACATCACTCATTCAAACAGTTCAGATGTGGCCTCAGAATTTTTGCAGATACTGTACTCCAGATAAATGTTATCAACCAATTGGAATTGGCTTGTGTGAAGGAACCCGTAGCTCCCTTTGACCCCTCCATCTGTAGGAGACATTCAGTGATTGTGTAGTAATGTGCCTCGTGTCATGATTGCTCTTTCAAGATTGGACATTAGGCAAACCTTAGACAAGTTCCCTGACATGACGAGTGGAGAATGTGATTTTTAAAATATGTTTTCATGTTATTCCCTTTGAACCCATTCCATTTATTTGAGCTCTGCCTTCCCTGGTGGCTCAGACAGTAGAGAATCTGCCTGCAATGCAGGAGACCTGGATTTGATCTCTGGGTCAGGAAGATCCCCTAGAGGAGGAAATGGCAACCCACTGCAGTATTCTTGCCTGGAGAATTCCACGGACAGAGGAGCCTGGTGGGCTACAGTCCATGGGGTCGCAGAGTCAGACACGACTGAGCGACAAGTGTTTTTATTTTGTTTTTCTTTTATTAAATGCAGTTTTCCCCATGATTCTTCTCCTTTTCTTCTCGTTCTCTTTTTAAGTTTAAGTTATTTTTCACTACATACTCTCTTGTCATCTCATCCTTTTTTATCTTGACTGTCATCCACTTCAGACATCCCTTCTTCACCCAGGTCACTTGCCAAACCTGTCCATCCAATTCACTTCCCTAGTATCCAGAGCAGCAATAAATGATATCCATGCTTAGCCCATGAATAAACAGATGCTTGGAGAGGTTAAGATATTTTTTAAAGATGAGTCATCTTTCAAGAGACTGGGGGTGCTCTTTATCTTAAGTCTGTTAACTCCCAAAGTCTGTGTCCTTTTTTCTCCCTTTTTTCTTTGAGATATTTGTCAAGGTGATCTGACTCCAAGTTCTCCTATTTGAGTCTTGACTGGCTGAGAATTCTGCAGACTTCAGTTGTTAATCCTGTTGGTCCTTCCAAACCTTTGCAGAGTGAGGGGAGCCACCCTGCGCCACTGGGTGGGTGGTGACCCTTCTGCTTTCCCTGAACAGGGTAACTAGACTGCTAGGGGCAGCCTGGCCTCTGGGCCCACTAGCTCTCCATGTCATTGAATTCCAGAGATGCTCCAATGGTAGGGAGCCTTTGGGATTATAAACTCACTGTCAGGGTCGATCAGATGGGGCCGACACTGAAGCCAACAAATGACTTGTTGTGACTCTTGATAAATGAGACTTCAGTCGGCCCAGCTGGCCACCTGCCGAAAGCCTGGCAGCATCACTGAGGACCCACCTGGGTCTCTGTGCTGAACGCTTATGCTCTGATCTGTCGTCCGCCTTCACAGAAGATGCATTTGGTAAAGGAAGATTTTTTTGCTTTTAACTGAGAGCTGGTTCCATCAGAACCGAGAGGCTGTGGTTAAAGGGCACCTATTCTGTGCCAGGTATGAAGCTAAGCCCTTGGAGAGACAAAACTGAAACCCGTGTCCCCACCCCCTTGCCCTTAATATGTGGGCCGGTGTTCTTAACGACTGTGTGAATGGAAGATGCGGGCCCCCGCCCACCTCCGGATGCTGGAAGGCCAGCTGAAGGGCTCTTACAGTCTGTTGCTTGATTCTGCCCTCTATCCGAGAGACCGCAACTTCTTTGTGCAGGGAGGACCTTAGCATCCTCAGAGTGAGTGGAAAGAGAGTCTGACTTGAGTCCTCACCCCTCTCTGTGATACAGGTTTTCTCTGTGATCTGGACCAGGCACTTGACCTCTCTGGGCCTCAGTGTTACCTCCATGTCACTGTAGAATGTAGCCACTGTAATGCCTCAAGTGTTGGGGAAGAGCCTTATATAGTGCCCTGTACACAGTAGGGGCTCGGTAATGATATCATGTTTTCCATCCTCACCCCTACTTCCTTAGCAAGATCAGTGGAGAGGTTTCACTGGACACCAATGGCCTCTAGAGCAGGAGAGTTTCCTCTGGCAATGCTTCCAGTCTGCACTGGATGATCCAGGGTTGAAGGGATCTTTGGTCTCCATCTGATATCCTTTCTCACTGCACCCCAAGGGAGCAGGGCACACCTTCACTGCCTCCTACCAGCCCTGACTTGCAGAGAACTCCTTCATTTTCCGATTCGTCACCACCACTCCAATATTCCTTCTGAGTGGGATGTCACCGAGATTGCTCAGAAGAAGAAGCAGTGATGGCAAGAAGAAGGGGTCCCTGTGCCAGGGGCTGGCTCTATGAAAACAGAACACTTTTTTGCCCTCTCTGAGACTTAAGTCTTCTCGTTTATAATGTAGGGTAATAATACTTCCCTTGCGGGCATTGCCTGAGGATGGCATGCGGTAACACACGTGAGAGCAGGTTTTGAAACGCACACGTGATTCGTGGTTATGGATGGCGTCTTTCCTCATGAGTTTCCACCTCTTGGTCTGGCCCTTTCACCAACAGCTCCCAGTACAAGTTGCCAAATTATCTGGGCTATGCAGATAACTCTCCAACAATCTGTTTGTGGAAATTTTTACTATGATCCTTCCCAAAGAATTTGTTTTAGTTATTTATGCCTATCGACATGTCTAAACTCCAAGATATTTAAAAGCCAGGTCTGGTCTTAATTCGTCTTTATCTCCAGGAAGTAACAGATTGTGTCATCACTGTTTGAAGAAATGAAAGTTGATGAACACTGGGTATCTGTTACATATCCGCCCCGGGCATGTAAGGTCTCATGTAATCCTGCAGCAACTCTAGGAGGCTGATACTATTCCACTCTTGAGAAGAGGAAGTTGAGGCCCAGAGAGGTGAAGCCACTTAACTCAAGAGCACACAGCCAGTAACTAGCAGAGTAGGGACACCACCTTCAGAGCCCTAGACTCCAAGGCTGGTCGTCTCTATGCTGAGCTTGTGTGTTCACTCTCTCTCTCCTTTTCATATTTTACTGCACAAACATCATTAAAACAACAATAACAGGAAAAAAATAAAATTACCTTCCATTTCCCCACTTGTAGCAAGTGAGCTGTTTCCATTTTCCCACATCCCCGCTGTCTCTTTTTTGCATATATTCTTTTTTAATAACAGCATTATTAAGACAGAACTCACATGCCATAAAATTCACCCTTTTAAGCTGTACAATTCAGTTTTTATAGAATATTTACAGGGTTATGTAACCATTACCACTCTCTCACTTTAAAACGTTTTATTACCCCCAAAAGAAACCTCATCCTCATTAACAGTCACTCCCCAGTCTCTGCTCCCCCCACACCTAGCCCCTGGCAACAGTTAATCTACTTTCTCTCTAGCCATTGCCTATTATAGACACTTATATAAGTAGAACCATATAATATGTTGCCATTGTGTCTGGTTGATTGTACTTAGCGTACCATTTTCAAGATTCATCCATGAACCAGTACGTCATACCTTTCTATGGCTAATAATACACACACACACACACACACACACACACACACACACACACACACACACACCCCTCATTTTGTTTATTTGTTGGTTGATGGATATTTGGATTATTTCTACTTTTTTGCTATTATACGTAATGCTGCTATGAACATTTGTATACAAATTTTTGTGTAAACATATATTTTTAGCTCTTTAGGTTACATGCCTGTAAATCACATTGCTAGGTCATACTCTATGAGAAGTATATTCAGGAACTGCCAATTCATTTTCAAAAGTAACTACACCATTTTAAAATCCCACCAGCAATGTATGAAGTTCCCAATTTTTTCACATCCTTTCCAATCCTTTTCACTTTCTCTCTCTTTTTTTTTAGCCATCCTCCCGGATTTGAAGAGATATCTCATTGTGCTTGATTTATGGACTCTCAGTTCTATTTGGTTAATCTCTGTATCTATTCTGATTCCAATATCCACCTTTGATGCTTTGATTACTGTAACTTCAGAATAAGTTTTGAAATGTTAAAAAGTGTATGTCCTTCAACTCTGTTCTTTTTAAAAACTACTTCGGATATTCTATGTCTCTTGTATTTGTATATGAATTTTAGAATTCACTTGCCAATTTTTTTTTTTAAGTTACCTGGGTTTTCAATAGGGAATGCATTGAATCTGTAAATCAATTTGGGAGTGTTGCCATCTAAATGATATTGGTAGCTCAGGCAGTAAAGAATCTGCCTTCAATGCAGAAGAATCAGGTTCAAAGACCTGGGTTCAATCCCTAGGTTGGGAAGATCCCCTGGAGGAGGGCATAGTAACCCACTCCAGTATTCCTGCCTGGAGAATCCCATGGACAGAGGAGCCTGGTGGGTTACAGTTCATAGGGTTGCAAAGAGTCAGACACGACTGAAGCTGCTTAACACACACACGGCATCTAAATGATATTAAGTCTTCCAATTCATAAATGTGGTGTATCTCTCCTTTTCTGTGGTATTGTAATATTCAGTATTATTATGCATATGACATATAAAGGATTCTTACACTTAATAAGAAGTCTTTTAAAAATCTATTCCTATTTTATTCTTTTTGATGTTGTTTCAAATAGAATTATTTTCCTGATTTCATTTTTTGACTGCTCATAGCTAGTATATAGAAAACAAATGATTTTTGTACATTTATCTTATATCCTGCAGAAAGAACTTGTTTATTAGTTCTAACAGTTTTTGTGCATTTATTAGGATTTTGTCCTCTATAAGTAGAGTTTTATTTTTTCCCTTCCCTAAACTGGATGCTTTTTTTTTCCTTTCCTTTTTTTTGACTAATTTCCCTGATTAGAGCCTCCAGTACAATATTGAATAGTAGTGGCGAGAGCATATACCTTGTCTTGTTTCTAATCTGAGGGGAAATATTTTCAACCTTTCACCATTAGGTATGATATTAACCGCAAGATCTTCAAAGATAGTCTTTGTCAAGTTGAAGATTCCTTGTATTCATTGTCTGTTGAGTATTTTTGTCGTGGAAGGCTGCTGGATTTTGCCAAATGCTTTTCTGTGTCTATTGACTGGATGGTGAGATTTTTCTCCTTTCTTCTCTGAATGTGGTGTATTACATTGATTGGTTTTATATGTTAAGCCAACTTTGCATTCTTAGGAAAACCCCACTTGATTATAATGTATAATTGTTTTCATATTTGTTGAGTTCAGTTCAATGGTATTTTATTGAGGAATCTTATGTCTATAATCATAGTTTTTTTTTCTTTTTCCTTGTGATATCTTTGACTGATTTTGGTGTCAGAGTCATGCTGACCTCATAAAATGAGCTGAGAAAAGCTGCTCACTCCATGTTTTCCAAGAGTTGATGAAGGATTTGTATTAATCTTGCCTTTTTTAAAAGAACTTTCAAAAGGCATGATGAGGACAAAACTTATGACAACTCACAGTTACGTCTGCTCACGTGCTTGTGTTGGATGAGTCTATGACCCCAGAAACTTGACGTTAGTTGAAAGCCTGAAAATTTCCCCATGAGTAGGAGAGTGGATCTCCTGTCATTATGCCAGCCAAGGCATTCAATGGGAAATGGGTGGACAGACAGACATGGCTCCTGCCTTTTTCTTTTACTTTACTGTCTTCAACATTTCTTCACAAATGGCTGGATGAATACTCCACTGAAGCAAAACCTTTTCCTCTGAAACAGCAGATTGGTCTGTTGACCACATGCTGAACAAGACCTATGCTTATATCATTATCTCCCCTGGAACCCATCCTTGTCCTCCTAGCAAATCAAGATGTGCACACATATTATTAATAGCTTGGCATCCAGGTTAACAAAGGAGTCGAGTGTTTATTTCTGTAGCTTTTTTAAGATTTGAAAGTGAGGAAAGACTACTCCTGATTGAAATTGCTTGGAACAAGAAGCAAGAGTCTGAGACTTCACTCTGTTGTAGGACAGATAATGATGATGTTCAACCCCTGTGCTTTTCTGAAGATAAAACACTCTGAATGGTGGTCATTCAGTCATGTCCTCAGTCACTTCATTAATTCATTCAGCAATTCCATACTGAGCTCCTTTTCAATGCCAGGCCCTGTGCTGAATTGTCAGGACACACAGATGGAAATGAATTTCAATTCCAGGGGAATACCCAGTCTGGTGGGAAAGATCAGACTCTAAGCAAGCAGTTACTACCATGCATGACCATGATCATAACAGAAGCATAAAAGAAGGTCACAGGAATGTAGAGGGCGAAGATACTAGGGATGTGGCGTGTCAGAGGAGATATGGTCCACAGGGGAGCTGGAAGGATGCGTAGAAATTGGCCTAGTGGAGGCCCAAGAAGAACCAGGAGGTCACGGAGAGCAGTGTCTCCCCTCTCAGAGTCATTTACCAGGGCTCAAACAAACAGCACTGAAAGATGACTTGGAGAGACCCCAGGAGGCAAATCCCGAATCCCAAATGCTTGTGTGCTTTCTGAAGAAGTTACACTTCATCCTGGAGTGGGAAAGGTCTTAATGACTCTGGACCTTTCCCACACAGCAGGCCATGAGTACCAGAGACATGGAGCTGAAACTGCCTCTGACAGTAGCAGTCAGGTCTAGACCTTGGAGAATTGTCCCTGGATAGAAAGAATGCAAGTCTCCTAGAGTCTTCCATCCAGCATCCCCCACCTCCTAGACTTTCTCTTCCCTTCCATGGCCCCAGAAGAACCGTCCCAGCTCACTAGGAGGTCAGACTCAAAATTATTGAATTCTGATTGATGCGTTTGAACTGTGGTGTTGGAGAAGACTCTTGAGAGTCCCTTGGACTGCAAGGAGATCCAACCAGTCCATTCTGAAGGAGATGAACCCTGGGATTTCTTTGGAAGGAATGATGCTAAAGCTGAAGCTCCAGTACTTTGGCCACCTCATGCGAAGAGTTGACTCATTGGAAAAGACTCTGATGCTGGGAGGGATTGGGGGCAGAAGGAGAAGGGGACGACAGAGGATGAGATGGCTGGATGGCATCACGGACTCGATGGACACGAGTCTGAGTGAACTCCAGGAGTTGGTGATGGACAGGGAGGCCTGGAGTGCTGCGATTCATGGGGTCGCAAAGAGTTGGACACGACTGAGTGACTGAACCGAACTGAACTGAACTGATCCTGACTCTTATCTCCAAGCTGGAGTGGATAATACTAAATCACGTCACGCTTATTGGTAAAATAGGGACATTGATGCCTCCTTCCTATGGTTGCTGTGACAGTGAAATGAAACAAAAGGTTTCTAAACATCCTGAGAAATCTCCACTGCAGACTAGACCAAAGATGTGCCAATCTGTTATGAAAGTAAAGAGCAACATTGTTGAGAGTGCACAGGCCTAGGTTCAGATTCCAGTGCACTCTCTGGCTGCTTGACTCTGGACAAATTATCGAACTCTATGAACCTGCACATCCTCCCTGTGAAATAGAAATAATCACAGTACCTCCCTTTCGGGATTGCACTGGGAAGGATGTAACAGCCCCTGGTGACATCCCCCAGCACATCAAAGGTCCTGAAGAATTGCCTTTTGAATCTGAATGTGGACAGGAAGCTCTGCTCCTCTTGGAGGCTTCTGGAGGACTGGACACACATCTCCCTATTGGCTCTGTGTGCAGAGCCTAATATATAACCATGCTCGGCATATAAAGACACTCCAGTGTTTCTGCAGTTGGATTTACTTCCTCCTCTCAATCCAGGTTTCTGTCCAATTGAAAAAAGAACTGACTGTGACCTTTAGGAAATACAGCTAAATCGATAAAGAAAAGGGATTTTTAAATCATCTCATTTTATACATTTGTTTTGGTGAGTGGACTAAGCAGGTATCGGTCAACTGGGGGCTTCCTTAAGGGAGAAAAAAGAGTTCGCTGCCCCTGCTTCCACGGACCCAGTGTGGCTGCCCCAGTTTCTTCAGCCAAACGGCAGAGCAGTATCTCTTGTACATTGAAGAGTTAAGAAGTTTAACCTGAGACAGATGTGTCTTTAATGATGTTTCATGCCCAGGGGCCTCTGGAGAAGAGAGCTTTGGGAAAGTTAAGTGGGACAGGAGGCTGCAGGAGCCACCTGCCAAGGTGCAAGGGTGTGGAGAGATGGGAATTACAGCCTGGACTGTGCCCCGGGGGAAGGCATGTGTGGTCACAGCATCCCGAGAAGCGGGCTGAGTAGTCTGTGCCCTAGACCTGCTCCTATCTCCAGTCTGGTCTCCATACTTGGCATACCCTGCTTCTCCTGTCCCCCACCCCCAGGTGAGGCAGGGGCTAGCTGCAGTTCAGTTCAGTTCAGTCACTCAGTCGTGTCTGACTCTTTGCGACCCCATGAATTGCAGCACGCCAGGCCTCCCTGTCCATCACCAACTCCCGGAGTTCACTCAAACTCACGTGCATCGAATTGGTGATGCCATCCAGCCATCTCATCCTCTGTCGTCCCCTTCTCCTGCCCCCAATCCCTCCCAGCATCAGAGTCTTTTCCTGTAGGGCTAGCTACAGGCCTCAATAAAAGCCATAATCAAGCCTGGCAACAATGGTACCCACCCCTCTGAGTCCCCAGCAGTGTCACTGAGTGCTGGGCTCTTGGATGAGGGAGACAAGGTTCCCCCAACTCCACCCAGAATTGCTCACTGTTAGGGGTCAGCCACAAAGGAATGAAGAAATGTCTTCAGGATCCCTGTGAGGGCTGCAATGAATCTGTGCAGAGGAAGGGGTGGGGGGGGGGTGGGGAAAGGACAGTGGAAGCTGTGGAAGAGCAGGGGATATTCGATGTGCATCTTGAAGGATGCGTGTTCACCAGACAAAGGAGGAAGCGGAGGGTATTCCTGGAGGAGGGGAAGTTTGCACAAAGGCTCTGAGACCTGCTGGACCTGGAGAAGTGGAGAGAAGTTTGTTGGAACAGGAGCAGTGAGTGAAGGGCACACATGCTGTGGAGGACAGTTCTGCCTGGGTAGGAAGCATCCTGTGGGCTGGACTGTAATGAACTTGGTCTTGGTTCTGGGGAGTGGGGAGGTGAGGCATATAGACCATGAGAGAACAGCCTGAAATAGCCCTGAAGTTATACGCTAATCATCTATGAAGCACTACCAAGCGCCCCCGCCTTGCTGGGCTCAGCGGATCTAAGAGAACAGAAGCAGGCTTGGCTGAGGAGGTTCATTCTCCATCTCCCTGCCTGCTGCTATCTCTTAACACCATCTGATCCTAACACCTGTCCTGCTCATAAGATATTAAGTGAAAGTGAAGTCGTTCAGTTGTGTCCAACTCTTTGCGACCCCGTGGACTGTAGCCCACCAGGTTCCTCCATCCATGGGATTCTCCAGGCAAGAATACTGGAGTGGGCTGCCGTTGCCTTCTCCAGGGGAATCTTCCCGACCCAGGGATCGAACCCAGGTCTCCTGCATTGCAGGCAGACGCTTTAACCTCTGAGCCACCAGGGAAGCCTTTAAGCATCCTCAAATCTGTCCTTCATCTTCTGCCTGGAGCATTCACTCCAAGATCTTCTGGCCAGAGGTGATGAGGAAACAGTTTTGAAAATGAACCTACTGAGACTTTGGAGGGGCAGGGGTTTCCCTCTGGAGCTGATGCCTCGAAGGGACTCCCTAAGGTGGCAGACTTCAGCCTGGAGGGACCACCCTCCCCGGCTCCAATAACAAAGTCTCCGGACCCTTGGAGGGCTGAGCCGCAGGTGAATGCCTGTGTGTCTGGGAACTCTGCAGGTGGAGATGCGTGTGCACGTGTCTGCTGTGTGGGCGTGTGTGTCTGGGCCCCCGTAGGTGCTTGTTGGATGCATCTGTGTTCCTGGACCCTATGCGCTTGTCTGGGTCCATGCATGTTGGCAAGCCTGTGTGATTTCCCTTCAGGCTCTGTTTGTTTCTGTGAGGATGTGGAGCCCCTGTCTCACCTCGGAAACGATCCTGTTGTTTGTGATTTCCCGATGGTGACAGTGTCACCGCGCCCGCCTGTCACTTGCGCACACACAGCCGGCAGCGCTCTGGAGGCGCTGGCTCTGGGAATCCCTGAGAGACTGCCATGGGCCACTTGAGTGACTCACTAATGGGCTTCCTTCCTTCCTCGGAGAAGCGGGTCCAGGAAACGTTTCTGGAAATTAAATTTCAGTATTGGTTTAACTTCAGTAAAATACAACAAAGATGAAGTGGCAAGGTTTGGGGAACTTCTTCTGACTCTGCTAGGTGGAAAAGCTTCTCCAGTATTGGAGTCTGGGAAGAGAATCCTTCCATGAGGTTCTGGGGAGCTTTCAAGCATGTCCTGGTTTTGGTCCTGAGCCTTCAATCAAAATGCTGACGCTGAGACAAAGTGCCCTAAAGGGTGCATTTCTGCAGATGCCAGAGAGTTATCCAGCAGTTATGAGTCAGTTTATCCCACCATTCTCATTTTACCAGTGGAGACAGGAGCTTATAACTTTGTTTCTAGCCTCAGCCATCTTCACGGACTCCTTTCTTTGTGAATGGCATTTCCGTCCTCTCAGGCATCACCAGCTCCTAAATCTCCCTGCTTTAAACCCTCGCTGGAACAAGGTGAGAAAAGAAGCAATCAAACAAAATCAATACCTACTGTTTCCCCACCCAGAAAATAAAGTCTGACACTGTTTCCACTGTTTCCCCATCTATTTCCCATGAAGTGATGGGACCAGATGCCATGATCTTCGTTTTCTGAATGTTGAGTTTTAAGCCAACTTTTTCACTCTCCTCTTTCACTTTCATCAAGAGGCTTTTGAGTTCCTCTTCACTTTCTGCCATAAGGGTGGTGTCATCTGCATATCTGAGGTTATTGATATTTCTCCTGGAAATCTTGATTCCAGCTTGTGCTTCTTCCAGCCCAGCGTTTCTCATGATGTACTCTGCATAGAAGTTAAAGAAGCAGGGTGACAATATACAGCCTTGACATACTCCTTTTCCTATTTGGAACCAGTCTGTTGTTCCATGTCCAGTTTGAACTGTTGCTTCCTGACCTGCATACAGGTTTCTCAAGAGGCAGGTCAGGTAGTCTGGTATTCCCATCTCTTTCAGAATTTTCTACAGTTAATTGTGATCCACACAGTCAAAGGCTTTGGCACAGTTAATACAGCAGAAATAGATGTTTTTCTGGAACTCTCTTGCTTTTTCCATGATCCAGCAGATTTTGGCAATTTGATCTCTGGTTCCTCCGCCTTTTCTAAAACCATCTGGAAGTTCATGGTCCCCATATTGCCAAAGCCTGGCTTGGAGAATTTTGAGCATTACTTTGCTAATGTGTGAGATGAGTGCAATTGTGCAGTAGTTTGAGCATTCTTTGGCATTGCCTTTCTTTGAGATTGAAATGAAAATGGGCCATCAAAATAAAGAAGACCCTCTTCCCTGCCACAAAATGCAACACAGGCTCCAAAGGCCAGGACTTAGAGCGCCTTTGGTGTCCCTTTACCTGCACCCCTCTTTTCCAGATGGGAAGCTGTGGTTCAGAGAGGTTTAACCAGTTACCCCTGGTTGGCCTAATGGAGACAGTCCTAGAATTCAAGTCCCTTGACTCCAAAGTCAGCGATTTACTTCTCTGACCAATTACAGACCACACAGAGGGAGCCAACCATACTATTTTCAAAAGATTTTCTGCTAGAGTTGAAGCCAGTAGTCCTGACACTGTGATCAAAAGCCCAGGCTTTGCAGTTCCCAAGACCCGGGTTCACGTCTCATCTTTACGTTGACCAGCTGTTACTCACAGGGCCGGTTACCTCCGCTTCTCTGAGCCTCAATATCCTCATCTGTAAGATCGGGACAACAGCTGTTCTACCCTCTCATAGGGCCGTTGTGAAGATTCGAGGAGATGCCATGTTTGCAGTCCTAGCAGTGCCCCTGGCTCAGGGTAAATGATCAACAATTGTTAGTGCCCCCTCCATCTGGAAGCTGACAAATTCAATTAACCAGAACCGCCCCCCACCCCCGCTTCCCAAGCCTCCCTGTTCACAGACTCATAAATCTTGTGTTGGAACGGAGCTCCATAAATCATCTGGCGCGGCCCCCAGTTACTGGAGCCCTCGCTGTATTTGGCTCAGAGTGGTCCCCAGTCTTTTGCTGGCTCAGCCTGCCTTACTGTAAGCAGCAAAATTCCCACCAGCACAGCCAAAAAAAAAAAGGGGGGGAGGGAATAATGCTATTAGTGGATTCCACAAACGTGCTAATATTAGCTGGGCAGGAGGAGAGGGGATGTGCCTATATTTAGAATCTGTGTCTTCAGCCCTTTCCCAAAGCAGCAGAAGTTGGGGGGGGCGGATGGAGGGGAGGACTGTTTGCAGCCAGCTGACCCCACGAGGCAGGCAGAGCCACAGGGCTGGTTCTCCCTTCATCTCTCCTTGGGAAGTGGGGGGAGCAGGGCTGGTGGGGAGGGTGGGTGACCCCAGAGGGTGCCCCACAGAGCAGCACGTAGTGTGATACTGAGGTCCCATCAGGACCCCAGAGTGACTGGAACTGGGCAGTGGAGTCAGACGTGCATGGTCTGTGGCCTTCTAGTCTGAGAGGGTGTCCAGGGAGGGATTCTCCTGGCCTGATCTTCCTAGAGATGGGAGGACCCAGGTGTGCCAGGGCATTGGGCATGGACCAGGGGAGAGCTGCAGAGACTGCAGAATCTGATACGGCCCTTTGCACAGCCTCCTCCCACAGAGGGTCTGCCTTACCCATCTCTGCCTCATCAACTCATCTCAGGGCTTTGCTCCAGTCCTTTCCCTGTAAACACGTCCTCCTCCCCGGAAGCCCTGCCAGCCCCTGGAGCACTTGGGTGAGAATGAGGAAAAGACACATTTTCTCCAGACAGACACAGCCCTGCACCAGGGCACACACCTGGGAGGGCAGAGTGGGAGCCAGGTTTTGGGTCTCATTCACTTCGGGGTGGGTGGCCTTGTTCAGGGCACAACCTGCCCAACCACACATGGCCGCCCTGACACTCCTCTTGCACACACCGACGTGTCCCCACATGTGCTGTGCACAGCCTGACCTATCTTACCACCGTGCACTGTGACCAAATGGAAGCCATAGCAGGGGGCTTGAGCCTTAGCAGGTGAATAAAATGGCCAGTGGCCTGAGGTCTGGACTAGCGGGATGGTTCCCAGGAAGGAGCTTCTTTACACAGGGCCTCAGTTTTCTCATCCTTCCAATGCGGCAGGTAAGCTAGATGACCTCCAGGCCTCTTTCAGCTTTGCAGTCTGTGTTCCTGCTCATTTTTAGGTGGCACAGTGAAGGTATAATCAGAAAAGCATGTGTGCTCTGCCCTTCCCCCAAATAAAAGCCACATGATCCAGAGAAATAGAAGTTACTTTTGATTTATTCACTGTCTGGCTTCCCTGTCATTTGCTCCCCTGCTGGAGTCTTAGGCTGGACCAGAAGGCCTGTCTGTGCAGGGTGCTGAGGATTACCTGTCACCTAGGGAAAACCAGCCTCCCATCTTTATTTTTCCTCAGGCTGTTTCTGCAGCTGTGGTGCTGGGATGGGCCCAGGTCTGGAAGGTTCACCCAGTAAGCCCCGGGGAAACTTTTTAAGTCTGCAGCCGTTTCTGTGCCGATTTCCCAGTATCACATCACCATCTTGAAATAGTTACCAGACTGCATTTTCTATCTTCCTTTCTCCATCTTGGAGAGATAAATAAGAATCGGAGAAGGCCTGGGGGATGGAGAAGAAAGCTCAGAGTGTGAGTACCTGCTTGGCAGAGCTGTGTTTCTGTCGATGGGTTGTGCTTGTTTGTAAGCTGTGGGGCAGCAGCGTCCTCTGCACCTGCAGAGGGCGAAGCAGAGAGCCGGCCTGGGCACAGACATGCACGTGCCTCGTGTCGCCTGTGGGCATTCTGTGCACAGAAATAACTAGAGAGCAGCCAGACTTTCCAGGTGATATGTTTGATGTGGTTTGTGACTGAGAGGCTGAAGCATTGGGACAAAAAAAAAAAACCAAGGAAGGATTGCAAGCTCGCACATACACGCAGACACATGCTCACCCGTAACCAGCAGCTTCAGACTTCTTTGGGCATTGTTTGTTCCCGCAAATAGATTGTAACTTGGCGATTTTTAGAATCAGAGAATGTCGAGGCTGGAAGCAAGGTACCAGATTATTCAGTCTGGCAGATTCCAAACTTTTCTTGGCCACGTAAGCCTCTCTTCATAGGGTATTTTATAGGGACCCACAATGTATCGGGCTCCCTGGTGGCTCAGATGGTAAAGAATCTACCTGCAATGCAGGAGGCCTGAGTTCAGTGGCATGGCAAACGACTCCAGTATTCTTGCCTGGAAAATCCCATGGACAGAGGGCTATAATCCATGGGTCACAGAGTGGGACTCAGCTGAGCGACTGACACACACACAATATATGGAACAGAGGGAAGCAGGATAAAGTGGGGAGAAAGGAGATGGGCGGGCTCTGGACTCCCTTGAGGATGGTAGGAAAGACACAGAGGGAAGTATGCTGGGCCAAACTCTCATCCACATGAATGGCGGCACCTAGAATGAACCCACGGCAAAGCATGGGGAAGGTCATCACAGCTGAACTAAGATGAAAACACCACTTCCCTCTGTGATCCAAAACCAGCCGTCTCTCTCCTCCATCAGGCTGCCACGCTGACATGGTTAGGCTTTTTCTCCCGTAATTTATAGCAGAATCATCAAATGCTACAGCAGCAAGTGCCAGCTCAGTGGTTTCTAATCTCTCCTCTGCCGGTTTCGGGGTTTCAGCAGAGGATGGGAGGGGAGGGGGATGTGACCGGCGGCCTGGAGAGCCCTGCCCTCCACACTTGGCCAGACTAACTCCCCTGTTACCTGATTTCCAGAGACGGACTCTGGAAAAATATGATGCGGATGGAAGGAGCTTCTTTAAACAAAGAAAAGGCCAGAGAAATTCTCATAGAGTCTCAGCTTCTTCAGATGAGGCAGTCAGCAACCTGACTTAGTTGACGCCGTGGAAAGAGGCTTAACTTTCAAAGGCAAGGGAATTAAGGGAGCAAAACCCCTATATCTTCAATCTGCAGGAGCAGCGTTTGTCATCCATCTCACCCTTGGCAAGCCTGGGAGAGCAAAAGGCTGATGCCTCCTGCAAAAGACCCTCTCGGGGATTAAAGAGCAAATCCGGTCCCACCTGGCCAGCGGCAACCTTCTGTTTTCTGTCCTCTGCCCCTGTACCAGTTAGACACTGGCATTTGACCTGTCAGTTTCAAGCACTGATGACCTCAGGTGACCCCCTACTCCTAAACACACACTGGCGCCTCCCTTCTGACAATACCTCCGATTTACCATACCTGGCCATCTCAGCCCCATGGACCCTTCACCCTTCTCCCTGCTCACAAGAATGCTGAGGCATGCAGAGGCCATGGAGCGGGGAGGCCAGCATTCTTTCTTGTCTTCCACTGGATACTGGAACAAGCAGAGCTGTTCAAACCCCTAGCTCTGCCAGTCGGCAGCCCCTGGAGAACAAAGCTCTGCTCCTGTCTCAGATCTTTGCAGGGGTCTCCTTAACCTGTTGTTTGCATAGTTGTTCCTGGCATTAAATCTAATAAGCTCAACATCTGGTGGTTTGATCCTGAGCTTGTCTGGGAAGGGTAGGCCTTTACAGGACATTAACAGGATGCTGTTGACAAGGCTTGGGGAGCTCATCTCAGCCTCAGGAGCCCAGGGCTTTCTCACAAGCACAAGCTCTGCTGGCTGAAGACAGCAGGGCTCTGCCGACACGGGCCTGGGCTGCAGTACACTAGCTGGGCATGCTTGCAGGTAATTTACCCTCTCTGAGCTACCCTTTCTTCCTCTTAAAACTGAGAAGTATACCAAAGAAGACTGTTTTGAGGAGGAATTAGAATAATAGCAGGCACTCAGTAAAAAGTCATTCCTCACCCTCTAGTGAAGCCCAAGTCTCATGACTCCACGTAATTTGACACAAATCAGAGCTTAGCGTTTTCTGCCTCAGAGTTCTGTCTGCCAGGGGCAGAGGGAAGCTTTGATCGTATGTCCTCGATGTAAAGACACGTGCAGTTTAACATTTTACCCTCTCTGAAATTGAGGTGCATTTTACATAAGCAAGTCAGAGTTTAATTGGCCTTGTGGTTGAGGGTAGTCTCCCTGTTTTCTCAGTGGCTCGTATAGTAACGCTGTGTCTCATGACCAGAGCAGTTGTAATTGATAGCATCTTCGGCGTGATGAAACTGGGTGTTCGGTGCTTACCATGTTCCTGATGCCAGTCTAGAGCACTTTACGTTAGTTGCTTAATCTATGGAACAACCTTGCAAGGTAAGGTAGGAGAACGCTCCAAGCAAGTGTTCTAAAAGCAGTGTGTGACTCCCTCCACTTCACAGATGGAAAAGCTGAGGCTCCAAGAGGTGAAGGGACTTGGCCAGGACACAGATTTACTGTTAATAACTTGTGGAACCAGAATTTGAGCTGAAGACTACCTGACTCTAAGATCTGTGGATCGGTTGGTAGGTGTACAGAGAGGAAAATCTAGTTTCTTTTGTTGTTAATTTATTTCGTTGACATACAGGTGATATACAGTGTTGTGTTAATTTCTGCTGTACAGCAGAGAGATATACATATATGTACACACACATATATATTTTATTTTTTCCATTATAGTTTATTATGAGATATTGAGTATAGTTCCCTGTTCTATACAGTAGGATCTTAATATTTATCCATTTTACATATAGCAGTTTACATCTGCTAATCCCAAACTCCCAGTCCAGCCCTTCCCTACCTGCTCTTAGTGACTGCAAGTCTGTTCTCTGTGTCTGTGAGTCTGTTTCTCTTTCATAGATACGTTCGTTTGTGCCATATTTTAGTTTCCACAAATAAGAGATATCATGTAGTATTTATCTCTCTCTTCCTGACTTACTTCAGTTCGTGTGATCTTCTCTAGGTTTATCTGTGTGGCTGCAAATAGCATTGTTTCATTCTTTTTATGACAGAGTAGTATTCCATGTGTATATGTGTGTGTATACACACACACTAGCGCCCGCACACACACACACACACACACACATCTTTATCCATTCATCTGTTGATGGACATTTAGGTTAATTCCACATCTTAGCTATTGTAAATAAATGCTACTAGAAACATAAGGATGCATATATTAAAAGCTAGTTTCTTTTTGCTCCTGAGGACCATCCTTGAGTGGATCCATGTCCAGGGTCTGGAGGGTGCTTTATTTTAACAAGCAAAATCACTTACATTTTATTGGACGCCTGTTATGAACACATACAACCTAGGCCTCAGAGGTTCGGTGATAAACAAAATATATGTGGAGCTTAAAGTCCAAGAAATCTGAGCAAGTGCAACCCATTTAAGAAGTGTTAGTGGGATTCTACAGAATGCTGTGGAAGTATATAGAAGGGGCCCTTACCTAGACTAATGAAACCATGGGAAACTTCTCGAAGGAAGTGACCTGATTTGAAAGTTGGCCCAGCAAAGTGAGTTGGGAGTAAGAGGGGGCACTTTCCAGGCAAAGGGAAGAGCATGTGAGATGAGGCCAGAGAGTGCGTGGCCTATTGGAGAAGCTGAAAAGAGATCGAGATCTCCATTATCCAGAAGCCACTGAGGCTGTGAGTACTTGAAACGTGAGTAGTCTAAACTGAGATGTACTGTAAGTGTACAGTACGTACTAGACTGTGTAAAATACACACTGGATTTCAGAGGCTTAGCATGACAAAAAATATAAAATTTTATTAATAATTTTCTATGGATATATTGATTTTTTATACTGATATAAACATTAGAATTATACTGTTTTAGATAAAATATCTTTATAAATTAAAGACAATATCTTGTTAAAACTAATGACAGTTACTTTGTATTACTTTTTCTAAAGAGTGGCTTCTGGAACATTCCACATATGTGGCCCAGATTTGTAGCTCACTTATTTCCGGAATTTCTTACAGGATTGTAACCTGGGGAAGATAAAGCTAGGGATATTGTAAGAAGTGAAGGAGTTGCAGAATTCCAGTGCTTTTGCTGGGTTGACTCATGTAACCCCCAAAGCAACGCTAGAAGTAGAAATTGTTACACTCTTGTGTTCAGCTAAAGAGACAGAAGCTGGGAGAGGGGGATGACTAAGCCAGCTGACCCATGTGACCCGGCTATGTGCAGGGCTGTCTAGAAGCAGTTCAGAACCCACCGCCCAATACTGCCAGTGGCACAGCCAGAACCCAGGCCTTCTGAGTCCAGCCTGGCACCCATCCCACTCTCTATACCCCATCTCCGGCTGCCAGCCTGAAGGTAACCATGCAGCTTAGGACACAGACACAGATCATCCAGATCTAAACTTGTCATACCATCCCTGTGATTGGATTCCCTTCTGCAGATGCTTTCCTAGGTCCCTTACTCCAAGCAATTAGCAAAGATGTGATACCTGGCAATTACTCTCCTTGTAAATGAGCTCTGATGCCTGGCTATTTCCCCAACTTCATTATTGATTGTTTAGATCATAACTGTTTTCAGGAAATGTACTTCTTGAAAGAACGCAGTGCACTTCTGAACATTCACCACCACGTCTAGAAAGATTGCTCTGTACCCCCCTGCACCCCCTTGGCGTGAGCACACACGAAAACCCTCTTCTCCATTAGCACCACATCCTGTTCGCCACAAGCCATGGGGCTGAGAAGTAGCTGAACAGAGGCATAGGAGTGGTTCCAGACTCTTTAAAGGACAGTGTCTTCCTAGTGAGCGGAATTTTGTTTTCATTTTCTAAAATCGAAGATACCCTTATGGCTGATTACAAACTAAAATAGTGCCGAAGGTCTTGTAGTGAGAAGCAGAATCCTTCCCTAACCTCATCTGCCCTCCTCTAAGGCAACCACATTGAACTACTTTGGTTTTTAGTTCTTTCGGTGGTTGCTTCCACATCATTAAATAGCATTTGCTTAAACTGCTGTTGAGTGATGTTTCAGCTTTACACGGTATGTATTGCCTCCCTGCTGGGTTAAGAGAAGGCTTAACTTACTGACACCCCCACCTCTCCCACCTCCTCCCAGGGTGCACTTGCAATCAGGAATCAGTATTATCACATTTTTAGTTCTTCCTCTGGTCACCTTTATAACTCTAAATAATATGTTTAAGACAGTGGTTCTGAAGGGTCACTTCTTCCCTTGGACGCATTTCTTCAGAGCTTGCCTTCCATCCATAAGATGGCTTTCTGCAGAAAGGCCCCCGTATAGAAACAATTGTTTTGGAGCATCATAAGGGTGCTTATTCTTAGTATTTTGAGATAGGTTGTTGTTGTTCAGTCACTCAGTCGTGTCCAACTCTGCGACCCCATGGACTGTAGCATGCCAGGCTTCCTGTCCTTCACTGTCTCCCAGAGTTTGCTCAGATTCATGTCCATTGAGTTGGTGATGCCATCCAACCATTTCATCCTCAGTTGTCCCCTTCTCCCCCTACCCTCAATCTTTTCTAGCATCTGGATCTTTACCGGTGAATCAGCTGTTTGCATCAGGAGGCCAAAGCATTTGAGCTTCAGCATCAGTCCTTCCAATGAATATTCAGAATTGATTTCCTTTAGGATTGACTGGTTTGATCTCCTTGCAGTCCAAGGGACTCTTGAGAGTCTTCTCCAGCACCTCAGTTGGAATGGGTGTTTCTCATTAAAGCTTCACAATTTGAATTTGCGCCTTGCAGGAGGATAGTGGTGATTGTTGTAGGGCTGTTGGGAAATAGCCCTGGAACACATCTTGCCAAATGTGGGATTGTGGTTAAGAATGCTTACTCATCTCCATCACTGAAAGAAAAAAAAATAAAAATACAACTCTTCCCTAGAACCTCACAGGTCCTTTTGCCTGATTTCACAGAACATCAGAGCTTTAGTTAGAACTTGACTGTTCTGTATTTTTCAAGAACTAAGGTATGGAGGGACAAACTAGATAGAATCAGGTTTATAAACCACTTAGGTCTTGCAAATGTAATATAAAAAGTAATTCATTTTGATCACATTACGCTGCTCCATAAGTCTGGGACTCTAAGTTATCTGTGGGCCACAGAAAAGGCTAAGCACAAAATTCAGAGTAGGTTGAATTAACTTTCTACGTAGGTCTGGAGTTAACCAGGGTGGTGGCTCAGATGGTAAAGAATCTGCCTGCAATGTGGGAGACCTGGGTTTGACCCCTGGATGGAGAAGATCCTCTGGAGAAGGGAATATTTACCCACTCCACTATTCTTGCCTGGAGAATCCCATGGACAGAGGAGCCTGGTGGGCTACAGTCCATGGTGTCGTGAAGAGTCAGACATGACTGAGCGAGTAACACTTTTACTTTCATAATAAGTAAGTTGAAATAGCAATGAAGTGTTAGTAGGAAGAGCACTATCTTATACTTAGTGTATGTGTGTGGGTGGGGGCGTGGGTGGGGGTTGGGGAGTGCAAAATCATCAATGCTAAGCTTAACTGCTGCTGCTGCTGCTGCTAAATCGCTTCAGTCGTGTCCGACTCTGTGTGACCCCATATACGGCAGCCCACCAGGCTCTGCCATCCCTGGGATTCTCCAGGCAAGAACACTGGAGTGGGTTGCCATTTCCTTCTCCAATGCGTGAAAGTGAAAAGTGAAAGTGAAGTCACTCAGTCATGCCCGACTCTTAGCGACCCCATGGATTGCAGCCTACCAGGCTCCTCCGTCCATGGTATTTCCCAGGCAAGGATACTGGAGTGGGGTGCCATTGCCTTATCAAAGAAGTATTTTAAATGTTTCTATGTCTTCAGTGTTCATCATAGTACAGTGCCCTACATACTGTAGGTATCTAGTGAAGGATATTTTTTATTTTCTAACAATTCACACAGTTCAGTTCAGATCAGTCGCTCAGTCATGTCCGACTCCTTGCGACCCCATGATCGCAGCATGCCAGGCCTCCCTGTCCATCACCATCTCCCGGAGTTCACTCAGATTCACGTCCATCGAGTCAGTGATGCCATCCAGCCATCTCATCCTTAGTTGTCCCCTTCTCCTCCTGCCCTCAATCCCTCCCAGCATCAGAGTCTTATCCAATGAGTCAACTCTTCGCATGAGGTGTCCAAAATACTGGAGCTTCAGCTTTAGCATCATTCCTTCCAAAGAAATCCCAGGACTGATCTCCTTCAGAAAGGACTGGTTGGATCTCCTTGCAGTCCAAGGGACTCTCAAGAGTCTTCTCCAACACCACAGTTCAAACGCATCAATTCTTTGGCGTTCAGCCTTCTTCACAGTCCAACTCTCACATCCATACATGACCACAGGAAAAACCATAGCCTTGACTAGACCGACCTTAGTCGGCAAAGTAATGTTTCTGCTTTTGAATATACTATCTAGGTGGGTCAAACTTTTCTTCCAAGAAGTAAGCGTCTTTTAATTTCATGGCTGCAGTCACTATCTGCAGTGATTTTGGAGCCCCCCAAAAATAAAGTCTGACACTGTTTCTACTGCTTCCCCATCTATTTCCCATGAAGTCATGGGACCAGATGCCATGGTCTTTGTTTTCTGAATGTTGAGCTTTAAGCCAACTTTTTTACTCTCCTCTTTCACTTTCATCAAGAGGATTTTTAGCTCCTCTTCACTTTCTGCCATAAGGGTGGTGTCATCTGCATATCTGAGGTTATTGATATTTCTCCCGGCAATCTTGATTCCAGCTTGTGTTTCTTCCAGTCCAGCGTTTCTCATGATGTACTCTGCATAGAAGTTAAATAAGCAGGGTGACAATATACAGCCTTGACATATTCCTTTTCCTATTTGGAACCAGTCTGTTGTTCCATGTCCAGTTCTAACTGTTGCTTCCTGACCTGCATACAGATATCTCAAGAGGCAGGTCAGGTGGTCTGGTATTCCCATCTCTTTCAGAATTTTCCACAGTTTATTGTGATCCACACAGTCAAAGGCTTTGGCACAGTTAATAAAGCAGAAATAGATGTTTTTCTGGAACTCTCTTGCTTTTTCCGTGATCCAGTGGATGTTGGCAATTTGATCTCTGGTTCCTCTGCCTTTTCTAAAACCAGCTTGAACATCAGGAAGTTCATGGTTCACGTACTGCTGAAGCCTGGTTTGGAGAATTTTGAGCACTACTTTACTAGCGTGTGAGATGAGTGCAATTGTGCGGTAGTTTGAGCATTCTTTGACATTGCCTTTCTTTGGGATTGGAATGAAAACTGACCTTTCCAGTCCTGTGGCCACTGCTGAGTTTTCCAAATTTGCTGGCATATTGAGGGCAGCACATTCACAGCATCATCTTTCAGGATTTGAAATAGGTCAACTAGAATTCCATCACCTCCACTAGTTTTCTTCATAGTGATGCTTTCTAAGGCCCACTTGACTTCACATTCCAAGATGTCTGGCTCTAGATTAGTGATCACATCATCATGATTCTCTGGGTCATGGAGATCTTTTTTGTACAGTTCTTCCATGTATTCTTGCCACCTCTTCTTAATATCTTCTGCTTCTGTTAGGTCCAGACCATTTCTGTCCTTTATCGAGCCCATCTTTGCATGAAATGTTCCCTTGATATCTCTAATTTTCTTGAAGAGATCTCTAGTCTTTCCCATTCTGTTCTTTTCCTCTATTTCTTTGCACTGATCGCTGAAGAAGGCTTTCTTATCTCTTCTTGCTATTCTTTTGGAACTCTGCATTCAGATGCTTATATCTTTCCTTTTCTCCTTTGCTTTTCACTTCTCCTCTTTTCACAGCTATTTGTAAGGCCTTCTCAGACAGCCATTTTTCTTTTTCGCATTTCTTTTCCATGGGGATGGTCTTGATCCCTGTCTCCTGTACAATGTCACGAGCCTCATTCCATAGCTCATCAGGCACTCTATCTATCAGATCTAGGCCCTTAAATCTATTTCTCACTTCCAGTGTATAATCATAAGGGATTTGACTTAGGTCATAGCTAAATGGTCTAGTGGTTTTCCCTGCTTTCTTCAATATAAGTCTGAATTTGGTAATAAGAAGTTCATGATTTGAGCCACAGTCATCTCCTGGTCTTGTTTTTGGTGACTGTATAGAGCTTCTCCATCTTTGGCTGCAAAGAATATAATCAATATGATTTCGGTGTTGACCATCTGGTGATGTCCATGTGTAGAGTCTTCTCTTGTGTTGTTGGAAGAGGGTGTTTGCTATGACCAGTGCATTTTCTTGGCCAAACTCTATTAGTCTTTGCCCTGCTTCATTCCGTATTCCAAGGCCAAATTTGCCTGTTACTCCAGGTGTTTCTTGAGTTCCTACTTTTGCATTCCAGTCCCCTATAATGAAAAGGACATCTTTTTGGGTGTTAGTTCTAAAAGGTCTTGTAAGTCTTCATAGAACTGTTCAACTTCAGCTTCTTCAGCGTTAATGGTTGGGGCATAGACTTGGATTACTTTGATACTGAATGGTTTGCCTTGGAAACGAACAGAGATCATTCTGTCATTTTTGAGATTGCATCTAAGTACTGCATTTCAGACTCTTTTGTTGACCATGATGGCTACTCCACTTCTTCTTAGGGATTCCTGCCTGCAGTAGTAGATATAATGGTCATCTGAGTTAAATTCACCCATTCCAGTCCATTTTAGTTCACTGATTCCTAGAATGTCGATGTTCACTCTTGCCATCTCCTGTTTGACCACTTCCAATTTGCCTTGATTCATGGAGCTGACATTCCAGGTTCCTATGCAATATTGCTCTTTATAGCATCGGACCTTGCTTCTATCACTAGTCACATCCACAACTGGGTATTGTTTTTGCTTTGGCTCCATGCCTTCCTTCTTTCTGGAGTTATTTGTCCACTGATCTCCAGTAGTGTATTGGGCACCTACTGACCTGGGGAGTTCCTTTTTCAGTGTCCTATCTTTTTGCCTTTTCATACTGTTTATGGGGTTCTCAAGGTAGGAATACTGAAGTGGTTTTCCATCCCCTCCTGCAGTGTACCACATTCTGTCAGACCTCTTCACCATGACCTGCCCATCTTGGGTGGCCTTGTGGGCATGGCTTGGTTTCATTGAGTTAGACAAGGCTGTGGTCCTAGTGTGATTAGATTGGCTAGTTTTCTGTGATTATGGTTTCAGTGTGTCTGCCCTCTGATACCCTCTTGCAACACCTACCATCTTACTTGGGTTTCTCTTACCTTGGACGGGGGGTATCTCCTCACGGCCGCCCCTCCTGACCTTGGATGAGGGGTATCTCCTCACGGCCGCTCCAGCAAAGTGCAGCCGCCACTCCTCACCCTGGACGAGGGGATGTCGATGTTTCCGTGCTACTCTCTCAGTTTGCCCCACTCTCTCCCCCACTGTGTTCACATGTTTGCTCTCTATCTCCATTGCTGCCCTGCAAATAGATTTATCAGTACCATCTTTCTAGATTCTATGTATAGGTGTTAATATATAATATTTGTTTTTATCTTTCTGATTTACCTCACTCTGTATAATAGGATCTCAGTTCATCCCCCTCATTAGAACTGACTCAAGTGCCTTCCTTTTCATGGCAGAGTAATATTCCACCGTGCATATGTACCACAGCTTCTTTATCCGTTCATCTGTGGATGGACATCTAGGTTGCTTCCATGTCGTAGCTATTGTAAATAGTGCTGCAGTGAACGCTGGGGTCCCTTTCATTTCTGGTTTTCTCAAGAGTATCTGCCCAGTAGTGGGATTGCTGAGTCATCTGGTAGTTTTATTCCTAGTTTTGTAAGGAGTCCGTGATCATGATCTTTGATGTTCTTATAGCAAAAAGACTATAACTTGCTGAAGGCTCAGTAAGCATTTTTCAGCAATAGAGTATTTTTTCATTAAGGTATGTACATTGATCTTTTGGGTATAATGCTACTGTACACTTAATATACTACAGTATAGTGTAAATATAATTTTTATATGCACTAGGAAACAAAAAAAAAATTGTGTGGCTCACTTTGTTGCGATATTCAGTTTATTGCTGTCGTCTGGAACCAAACCCATAATATCTCTGAGGTCTGCCTGTAATTCACACTCTGGTGTTCACGAGTTAAGTGACCTTGCGCAAGTCATGGCCTTTCTCTGTGGCTCGTTTTCTCTTCCGTGTCATGGTAAACACCTGCTTCCTGCAGTAAGAAGTGTGGGAGCAAAGTGAGATTATCTTTTAATAATAACATGTGAACCCCTCAGCCCAATGCCTTATAAATGCTAGGCTATTCATTCAGAAGTCGAGTCCCCCTTTTTTACCCAACCCCCAGATCTGAGACTTGCTGGAGGAGTTTAGAGGAGGACATGATCATTTATATGAGGTGGAGAGGGGAGGACTCCAGAAGGTCTGGGGGTGATCTGGACCTTGCAGGGTGAGGGAGATGGAAGAATCCAGGGAGTGGATAGGGGCTGAGACAGGGATTGGGGAGACAGTGCCTATGGCATGCCACAGGGGAACATTTCTTGGGACCAAAACTAGGGTGCAACTTTTAAAATCTTCAGCAAATTACCTTTGCTTTTGTGAGGAGTCATGGAAGAAGAGCCGGGATTCTATTGAGGTTAGAAAGCTGCTGCTCTCAAGAGGCTTTGCTCCACCCTTGGGCATAATGCAAGGATGAGTCTAGCACAGACTTGGTCTTCGGGCTGACCCGGCCAAGCCTTCATCCTCACAACAGCGTGCCCATGGACAGATGAGAAATCACTTTGAGTCTCAAATCCCTCTGACTGTAATATGGGGAATAACAAGAGAACATCTCCACCGTGCTGCTATGAAGAATCAATAAAAAGCTTTCAGAACATGTCTAGCATATAATAGGCATGCAGGAGATGCTAGTTTCTTTTGAAAAGTCTTTTCAAAAGTCTTGCCCTCTTCTCTAGGACACACCACTTCCTGCTGAAAGGAAGGCTTCCACTTTGGGAGGGCCTTAATTATCTCTGTCCCCATGGCCCCAGGGTGGGGGTCACATACAGTCAGCTCTCAGGGAGCAGTTACCAAGTGGGACCAAACTTGTACCAGCTGGACCTTATGTTGCTGTGGAGTGAGGCTCAGGATGGAGTGAGTCAGCCCAGAAGGCCAGGGATGTAGGTGGTGTTAAAAGCACCCAGACTTTGGAGTCATGAAGACTTGAGTCTGAAAACGCCTATTTAGCCATTTACTCTTGGCCTTGGTTTGTCATCCGGAAAATGGGAACAGAAATCACTACTTCCTGGAGTTGTTATGAGAACCACATGAGATAACCTGTGTTATGGTACTACTTGGCACTAGGCTGTGTGTGGTGTGTGTGTGTGTGCTCGCACATGTATGTGAGACAAGGTCCGTGGTCCATAGTCAGTGCTCAGTACACAGTGAATACGTGTTTGCCTCCCTGCTCCCCTTTCCTGGGGCAGGGGGCATAGTTCCCAGGTGGTCTTGCCCAAGAGGCAATACCAGGTTGCACACCACGCTCCCTCTGCTCCCAGCCCAGGGGGGTACCTTGTGTGCTGAGGAGCCCATGCTGGTGCCAGTCGGCAAGTCCAGGACTTGTGGGTGAGCAGGGTCTGAAGACCTAGGTTCCACCCAGCTCCACATTGAACAGTGGGCACCTTGGGCAGGGCCCTTGGCAGGCTCGACCTGGGGTCCCCGTGATGAGATGAGGAGGTGGCCCTCAGCAGGCTCAGTGTCGCTCCAGGGATAAATGTGAACACAGTTCATCCTCCCTTCCCCAGACAGAGGCCATGGTCTCTCACAGATAAAGGACCAGTTAGTAGAACACTCTGGAATGGTGTGGAAGGTACAGATGAATGCGCAGGCACACGAGACTCAGGAGCAAGTGACGTCCATCTCTGAAGTCCTTTGGAAAGATACGAGAAAGCTTCTAGAAGCATAAACATGTCTTCATGGTCAACATTCCTTGGCCTCTTCCAAGGCACAAGTCCTCTTGGGAAGGGATTAACCCTACGGGTCAGGATAGGTGCTGTTAAGGCCTGTCTGAACCTTCCCCTTCCAGCTTTCTCTCACTCCAAACCTCAGGGTCCTCTCTGGCCAGTGAGATGTACACTTACCTGCAGGCCTTTCATCCTCAGACTGACCCAACTCCGTCATGAGATCTCAGTGCCTCAGTTTTCACATTAGATGAATTCAGTGACCCGGGGGATTTCCAAAATGTTGGTAACAGTAGAAGTTCTCATCAAACGAACTCACTCATGAAGTCTGAACACATACAACAGGAAGAGGCAGATGGCTTCTGTTTGAGGGGCTGAGGGGGATGCCGTAGAGGCAGAACTGCTTCTGTTGGGGGGTGGGATGCTGTTTTCTCTCCTGACGGGCTGCTTCTGAAAACCTAGCCCTCTGCGGGGCACTGAATCCCACCTGCTTCTGCCTGGGGCTGTCTAGTAAGGCAACTGCCCTGCCAATTATACAGATTATACAAAGCAGGCAGAATGAGGTAGCCTGAGGCTGGGAGAAGTCATGGCCAGCGTGTGATGTCGAAAGAGAGCCTTGAAGGATGGGGAGGCATTTGTCAGGGGAGGAGGTGAGCCGGAAGAGAGAGAGACTGGGAACAGCAGGCAGAGCTAGAATCTAAGTGAGGCGGGTTGCGGGAGTGGGGGTGGGGACCATGATCAGTGGGGAGCAGTGAGAAGAGATAACTGGAGAGGTTAGATGGCCTAGAACTTGAAGTGTTTGCTCTATGTGGCAACACCAAGTCATGTAAGAGTTTTGAGTAGGAAAGTGTGGTCATTGGATTTTCAAAATGTATATAGCAGATTTATTTGGATATAATTCATGCACTGTGCAAGTTGGTAATTAGATTGTGGGACGAGAAACTAAATCACTTTGGCTATAAAGTGGCAAAGGGGATAGAATCACTGGGGGGTCATTTCGGACGGCATGTTCTGTGTCACGCTCGCCTCTAAGCCTGGGGGGTCATTTCAGATGGCGTGTTCTGTGTCACGCTCGCCTCTAAGCCCTAAGCACCAGTTACATTCCCTGACTTGTTGCTTAGAACCCCAAAATGGCCCCTACTGGCTTCTGAAAGCCTCATGGGGGAAGGAAGCTTCTGGATCACACGCAACTGAAGGAAGCGGACTAGAGAGGCTCTTGCAGGTGGCCAGTCTAGAGGTGGTGCTGGGGAGAGGGGGCGAGGAGGAGGCTAGGAGGGGACGAGTCCAGGAGCCACAGGGGAGTCCTGGCATGGTGGGCTGCGTGCAGCCCTGACCCTCCCCATGAGGCCCGTGAATGTCTGGAAGGGAACCTGCAGGGCAGAGAGGAGGGAAGGAAAGAGGGGAGAGGGGGCTCCCACGGAGCTGCCGGGAGAAGAGAAAACCCAGAAGCAGTTAATCCTGCTGGCTGAACTGTTTTTATAAACGACACTCTAAAATCAAATAGATGCAATAAAAACACAGTGGCCTTTTCATTAAACATGCCACAGAGGCCCCTTGTTCAGCAGCCGTTGTCAATCAGATGGAGGCCATTGTCTCTTTCCCCAGCCCTCCATAATTGGCATCTGTCTGGGAGCAAACAAATAAATACCAGGCTGGCATTTTAACTAGGGCAGCAAGGAGAGGAGAGCTGCTTTCCAGAGTCTGCTCGGCGCTCCCAGCAGGTAAGGTCCTGGAGAAGCCTGTCCTTTCCAGGAGGGCCCAGATGCTAGGCCCCGCCAGGTATAGCTCCCAGCTTTTCTCCTGGACAGACCCATTCTGATCTTTACCCAAAACTGCTGCTCTAGAGAGCCTGATTTCTGTTTTCTGCCTGCAGAAGCCCCTGGAAGACAGTCCGTAGAGTTTCTTTTTGATGTTTTGCCTGGGGGGCATCAAGGGAAACAGTAGACATGAGCACATTCTCTGGCTGACTTTGGATACAACCGCTTAATAACAGCAATACAGCTCTCATGTTAAATAATACCAATAGAATTAACCTAGCATGGTTAATTAGCAATAACATTGTTGCAGCGTAAGAGGCTCAGACTTGTGGTTCACTAGTAAGAATAGCATAGTGACAGCACTGTTATGAATTTAGAGTTTCATAAAAGCATGATTGTCAGCCACTACTTTGGACAACATGTTCCTCTACAGGCGATCCTCAGTATTCCCAGCCGTCATGTTCTAAGTAGCCGTGAACACTGAACGAATGAATGCTGAACCACCTCTCCTAGAGAAATATTCTTACATAGTTAGGGTCCTGTGAGCCTCTGGTCACATTTTCATCATCTGATCAACACATCATCTTTTTTTCATGGAAATTTCTGTGTCAAAGCGCCTTTCAAAGTATATATTGTTGATTCATTAACATTGAACTCAGAGCTCACAGCGCTGTAACTCACGGCGGAACGAAGCTTATCTAATGCACGTATTTTCTCGGAAGGCACATCAGAGCCTTCCTACTTAGAAACACTAAATAGCACTTCAGCCCCATGCTTGGGGCCACTTTAAACAGCAAAATCACCAACAAAAATGTAAAAAGTGTGGCGCTGAATAGACCGCGAAAAGGATACTTGTTTACAGGATGAGAGCAGAAACTAGACCACAGAGCCTTGCCTGGCTCCTCCTCAGCTGGGAACTCAAGCATCGGGAGACTCAAATTCCCCCATTCTGTTGTGTCCCACAGTGACTATAAGAACGCCATGAATGTTGCCGTGGGGCAACAAGTAAATTGTAGGCAAATTTGTAAATACATATTCCACAAATGAGGGTACGCTAAGTCTTCGTGCACTTAGTTCTCAATCAAGCCAGCAACTTCCATCTTTTGGTGTTTTGAACTAAGGTGCAAAGAGTGAGACTGATGTGTTTAAAGTCAGATAGCTGGAATGTGGTTCATGATATAGCACCAGGGGTCAATGAACTGCAGCCCAGGGGCCAGCTGCCTGTTTTTGTAAATAAAGTTTTATCGAAACACATAAACACAGCCGTACTCTTATGTTTACGTGGTGTCTGTGCAGCAGGTTTTATGCCGTAATGGCAGAGTTAAGTTGTTGCAACAGAGATCAGATAGCTCACAAAACCTGGTATAGTTACGATCCAGTTAGGGGAAAACTGTATTATCCCAAATTCTCTCTTTTTTAGTTCAGAAGGCACATGTTCTCTCTGGTGTTAATACCAGTGCTTTTCCTAAACATTGTGTTTTCTCTCTTGAACAATGGGAAGTTTACAACTGATTATGTTTCCTTCTTTACAATGATGGAAAAATGCTCAAAGCCTAAAAGAGCCAGAGATACCTGGCACTCACATGATAGGGGCAGAAAGGATCTTCCATCTCCTTTACACTGGAAGGGAGTTAGATTCTTTCCAAAACTGTGGTCAGTTTAGAGGTTATACAGGCATCTGGGCCTTTCCAGTAATGAAGGGTTTCATCTGGAGCAGAACCATAGGAATTCCATAGGAATTGTAGTTTTCGCTAAGAAGAAAAAGGCATACTATCTGAAAATAATCTTTATAGCTAACTACCAGTTACTGAGAACTTATTATGTGCAAGCACTATGCACAACTTACACCATTTTCTTTCCTCTATGGCATGTAGTATTTAGGCCAAGAGAGTCTTTGTCACACAGCTCAGTGTCATTATCCCTTTTTACAGACTAGGAAACCAAGAACCAAAGATGCTTAACCAAAGATGTTAATGTGTTCTAGGTCACAAAGCAAGGCAGTGAGAGGTTTGAGATTTGAAGCCAGGTGTGTCTGTCTCCAGAACTTACTCCCTACACTCCATCCCACCTTACCCAGCATCAACCTTCATCCTTCCAGCTCTCAGAATCAGGGCTGTGGGCTGGGCAGTGAGGTGTTTCTGACATTCTCCTCATGCTGGGACATTCATCTTTGGCTTAAACAGGGTGGGTGTCCTCCATAGAACATTGAGGGAGGGGTGGGAGAGGGGACCATGTCCAGAGTGGACTGATGGAGGTTGGTGAGAAGGCCTTGCAGCAGCTCAGGGATGAGATAGTGGTAGCTGGACACTGGTGCTGCCAGTGACCGGCCAGACGCATGTCGGAACCAGAACTGACAAGGCCCAGTGATTGATACTGCACGTGTATAGGGAGAAGGTGAGATCAGTGGCTCCCAGTTTCTGGCTGACGTGACTAGGTAGATGGCGGGGTCCTTCTCTGGGGCCAGGGAGGAGATGGAGAACTCGTTCTGTGCAGGCTGAGCTTGAGCCCCCATGAGATACTCAGAGGAAATTCCCACTTACAAGTGATGGGAGCTTTTGTCCCACTCTGGTATATGTGACATGTGATATGTATGACATATATATATATATATATATATATATATCTCATAATGTATGTCTGTCCCTCAAAACTCTGTGGTATTGAAAAGTAGAGAGCCTTTGTTTGACGAAAGCAATGGCTTCGGTGTTTTATTTTTTTTAATGGTTACTCTTTGTAAACGATTCTGAAAGACTTACCAGTCTTCTTGCTCACATCTTTGTGCTTGTAAGAAAAGGGAAAGCTGTGCTTTGGTCAATTCAGAACCTCCTCTGTCTCCATCAGAACCAATAAATACCTGCTGTCACCCTGTAACTGCACCTCCTAAACTCTTTAGTACATAGCATAAGTGGAAGGCTGTAAAGACTCTGTTAAGGAAGTCTCTAGTGAGACCAGAAGCCAATATAAGGGCCTGTGCCTTTCAGAAGGATGGGCTCTGGGGCACAGGAATTAAACTCCCTCCCCTCCATTCATTCTTCTTCTCCAGCAGCAACATTTATGAGTATTTATCGAACATCTGGGCATCAAAGTGATGCAAAGCACTTTGCAGCAGTGGCATGGAAGCTCGTGGGAGCAGACATTTCTGTCTGTTTGATGCATTGCTGTGTTGTCTGGGCCTAGACCGTGCTTGGTATGCTTGCTACATGGTAGGTGATCAGGAAGTTATTTGTTGAGGGGATAAACAAGTGAAAAAAGATACTTCCTGCTGACACAGAAGATCAATTCAGTCATCCAGCATTTATTCCCCACGTGTCAGATCTTGAGTCAGGCCATGGGAACACACAGAAGCGTAGACCAGCCTGGCACTCAAGAAGTATTATGCAGGAGACCAGCTGATCAGAAGGTCATGGTCGTTCTTGGGAGAAGTGTTCCTATAGCAGCAGGAACTGCGTGCCAAGAGAAGCAAGTGGGGGCTGGCAATCCCGACTCCAGGTGGGAGACCAGGAATGCTTCACAGAGGGGGCAGCATTTGACCTGGGTCTTGAAGGATGAGGAAGAGTTTTCTGAGTGGCAACTGAGAGAGGTATCCAGACAGAGGAAATCTTTTGGGGAGGGAGCTGAGACAGTTGTTCTGGTCATTTGCAAGGGAATACCTTGCCAGTAGATAGGAGATGGATATAGATGGTCTGTCCTCCCAGTGCTTGAGAAAGACTAGATTGTTATCCAAATCCCCACTCCCTCCCCACTTCTCATGTTAGCTTCCTTCTAGGAGATGAGGAAAAGAGGAGAAGAGAGAAGGGTAAAGTTTATTGGTGGGAGAAAAATGTTGGGAAAAAAGCACGCACAGGGAAACATGGATACATACTTGAAAAACATGGTTTTAAGAAGCACTTTCCAACAGAAATATACTGTTTTATAACACGTAAAATATGTTATAACATTTCTAGTAGTCATTTTAACAAGTGAAATTAACTTTATTAATATATTATTTAACATAAAATATTAAAATATATAATTTCAACCTGTACTTAATTAAAATTTAAATTCTTGCTTTTCATTCTCATTCTTTGAAATATTAGCTATTTTATACTTATAACACATATTAATTCAGACTAGCCATATTTCAAGCCACAGGTGGCCAGTGGCAGCTGCATTGGACAATGCAGGCCTAGACGCCCACACTTTTTAGCTCAGTACACAGTGCAAAACTTAGGAATGAAGGAACATCCGGGGTCCACCCATTCCCATTCACATGCCTTTGTTCACTGGTTCACTTGTGCACACAGCATTTATTGAATGTCCCTTCTGCACCTGGGGCTTCTGATATGAAGTCAAACAAGGCATTGTGTGGTCACCAGCAAGCATGCAGTTTTGTGACTCCCAGGCCAGTGAATCGGCCATTTATAGGGACCTGAGATCTGTCCATTTGCCAGAGATTTCAAGCCACGGCCTGTGGGCTGTCTGTGGCTTTTTCGCATACCTGGCCTTCATCACTCATCAGGTTACCTGTAGACCCACTGCAGGTATTTGTGTCTCAGAGCTCTGCATGAGAAGTCTCTAAGAAATTCCAAGCATTGATGATACCAAAGGCAGGGTAGATATAGAGAACCACAGGTCATGGTTGGTCGTTCCCGCTTGCGTTCTAGAATCATCTGGTTCTCTTGTTAAATACACCATTTCCTACCTAGACAGTGTATTAACCAGAGGAGACATCACTTTGGCAACAAAGGCCCATATACTCAAAGTTATAGTTTTTCCACTAGTCATGTATGGATAGGAGAGTTGGACCATAAAAAAGGCTTAGCACTGAGGAACTGATCCTTTTGAACTATGGTGCTAGAGAAGACTCTTGAGAGTGCCTTGGACAGCAAGGAAATCAAACCAGTCAATCCTAAAGGAAATCAACCCTGAATTTTCACTGGAAGGACTCATGCTGAAGCTGAAGCTCCAATACCTTGGCCACCTGATGCGAAGAGCCAACTCATTGGAAAAGACCCTGATGCTGGGAAAGATTGAGGGCAAGAGAAGAAGGGGATAACAGAGAATGAGATGGTTGAATGGCATCATTGACTCAACGGACATGAGTTTGAGCAATCTCTAGGAGATAGTGAAGGACAGGGAAGCTTGGTGCGCTGCAGTCTATGGGGTCACAAAGAGTCGGACACGACTGAACGATAACAGCCCTCAGGGATTCTGATTCAGTTGGTCTGACATGGACTGAAGACTGAGTCTTTTTTAAAGCTCTACCAGTTAGTTTAGTTATAACATGCTACTGCTGGAAAACCACAGCCCAGAGAGGCAGTTTGTTTTAGCCAGAGTCACAAAATACACCATCCTCCTAACTTGCAACCCACTGCTGTTTTCCCCAAACAGCACTGAAGGCAGAGGGGCCCTCAGAACCTTCCTGAATATTCAAGAGGCATCCCGCACATCAGCAGCTTGGAGCAGGGGAGGCAGGAATCTGTAACTGCTGTGTTGCCTCTTCAAGAACAAAGCCCTTGCCGGTTTACCACTCTGGGAAGATTGCCAGGCTCAAGTATTAATAATAATCTCTTTGTTTTTTAAATGCCTTATAATTGCATAAATAAAGCTTACTTTCTCTTCTTTAACGGTAATGAGGCTTATTTGACTGATTGGTTGATTAATAAGACTCTAATTTCTTTACTGACAAAACACAAAGGCCAAAAGACGGATGCTGGGTGCTAGTAGCTTGCGACGCGAAGCAACCATTCCACTTTTTAGCTGCTGCTCCTGAATCTCGGAGAAAAGGGTAGCAGTGGCTTCCCTGCAGTCAGATAGGGATAAATAAAAGCTGCAGACAGTTTGAGGAAGCAGGTTCCTGCATTTTCCTGAAGGGCTGTTCCTGAACACCATTTTCTTCAGTCTACAGTGTCTGTCCTGTGAAGACCTGTGGGAAATATGTCTCTGATTTCAGTGCCCGTCATGCTTGCACTCGATTCCCAGGTGGCTCAGTGTAAAGAACCCTCCTGCCAATGCTGGAGATGTGAACTCGATCCCTGGGTCAGGAAGATCTCCTGGAGAAGGAAATGGCAACCTACACCACTATTCTTGCCTGGGAAATTCCATGGACAGAGGAGCCTCCTGGGCTAGAGTCCATGGCGTTGCGAAGAGTCAGACACGATTTAGCAACTCAATCACAGCAGTAATGGTTGCACTCATCCTGGTAGTACTCTATGCACGCTTGTAGACACTGGCAATTGTGAAATTGATCATGTTTGCTGTTTCCCATTGGACACCAGGAAACTCAGAGCCAAACCGGTGTCTAGCCAGCAACAGGCATAAAATCCTCAGCAAATGTTTGATGTAATAACAGCTCGCATTTGTTGAGAATTTACCGTCTTCATGAACCCCCGGTAACTTACTTTCTGCAAACTTAAGGTTCCTGAAAAACTAGAGTGCAGCTCTCCCTTTTATAAATCAAGTAATGTTTTCAATGCCCCAGAGGAATAAAGAACTGGTTCATTTAAATCAGAGATCCCAGTGCTGTGAGTAATGACCTCCTTACGCCACCATGTTTGCAGTGTCATTTGCTGGTTTTCAGACTCTCTCTTGACCTACAGAGGAGGCCAGCTGGGCCCGGCTGCTGCCTCCGAGTTGGCTGTGAACTTAGCTTTCTTTTCCTGAGCCCAGAAAAACCCCGACCCTAGCAACGAATCACAGGCCAGAGCCGAGCCCTGACAGGGGCCCAGGGTTGTAGACGGCTTTGCACTGTCACGCACTGGCCCGGAGACAAAGGGAAACAGGAGGGCTTTTATTGGTCACCTGCCTCCGTGCACGGGGCTCCTGATAGATAACAGATGGAGAGACGAGGGAGTTAATGAGGTCGGCGTTCTGGCCAAATGCTCTCCATCTTCCTCTTGCCACTGAGTCGTTGGAAAAGAATGTTGCTCTGGGCGGGTGGGGCAGGGAGAGCTCAAAACAAGCTGAGCTTTCACCAGAGGTGTTGGGAGAAGCGGGGAGGGGAGAATGGTGTGCACTGATGCGATTCATCTCAATTCAGTGCATATTTATTAAGCGCTTCGTACCTTAGTCACCTTTAGGTATCACCCCACCCCCACATATTCTTCCAGAATACCCTTCCGTGTAGTTATCTTTATCTGCATTTTACAGCTCAGCAACTTAAAAGGCTCAGAGATGTTAAGTAACTTGGCCAAGATCACCCAGCCAAACTAGGACTCAGCTGGGATTTGAACCAAAACCTCTCCCTCTCTTTAAACCTCATGCATCATGCTGCTTCTCCAAGCTGTAAGACCTCTCGTTCCTTTTAAAATTGTTTTCAGGGTTGCATCTTGAGGTCTCATTTCCGAAGTATCTCTTCTTGCTATAGTGAGGAAATAGGGGTGGGAAAGAGACTGATCTTCAAAGCATTGGGAGAAATGGATGGAAGGAGCCATTTAAACTTAGAAAATTTGTCTTCGGTTCTAGGCGGGGTGGGGAGAGTTAGTAATTTAATCGTCAGGGCCGACGTCCACTTCCTGGGGGGCTTCTTGTCTTCAGCCAGATGTTTTTCGTTGAATCTGGTAATTTTCAAAGAAAGGTCAGGGCTGGTCTCTGTGAATAGAGCTCATGGAAGACCATGGGAAGCCTCCCATAAACAGTTTGTTTCATGGCACTTTACAATTCCTAGCCTCTCCGAGGCTCTCTCACAGCAGCCCTGTAAGGCAGCCTCATTATTGGCCCCATTTTATGGATGAGAAAACTGAGCCCCTAAGACTTTCCCAGATCAAGTGTAGGAAGATGCAAGCTTGATACCTGGCACATCTGGGTATTGACAGACCATTAGAACTTCAGATTCCAACCTCTGAGGCTTTTTCCTTCCATCACACCATCTCTGCCGCCTCGAGAAAAAGTAATCTATCCTGAAGGCTGTTTTTTTCCAAATGTAAGGAAACTCTTGCAGGGCTGTGATCTCATGTTCCTCACAGCCCCCCTTTGGAGTCTCCATGGACCATGCACATGACTAACTTTTATCTATCCAGAGGTTATAAGAAAGCAAATGTTGGCAGCATAACATCTTTCTTCAGAGACACAGAAGGCTGCCCCAGGATTTGTCTATGGAGGTCGGGGAAGAAATTTGAGAGGCTGTGGAGGAAGAAGGCACTGGCTTTGTTTTGTCAAGATCTGTGCTTTTTAAACAGTTTTATCCCCAAACCCATAACATCCCTCCTCCTAAAGAAAAAAAAAAAACAAAACACAATGTATAAGCCACCATATTCTGTGCCCACAGCTCCCTCTCTGCCTGTGTATTTCTAGCCTGGCCCCCAGACCCCGTGGGAAGTGGGGAGAGCTCTTCTCAGGGGTCAGTGGTGTGGGGTGCAAGGGGGTGCTGAGGGTGGGCTAAGGGCTCAGACCCAAGCCACACCCAGAGGGAAAAGGCGAGGTGGACTCTGGAGGAACCATCGCGTAGTTGAGAGTCCTTGAATCTCAACCATCCAGATAATGGAACCCATCAGAATCCAGAGCAGGGTTGAGGAGCTGGGTGGAGGAGGCCAGAGGAGGGCACCAGTGCTTGCGGAGTGCCCCGTGTGGGCCAGCTAGTTGCCATACACATTTTCCTCTTTTTCCCAACCACATGAAGTTGCAAGATGAGGAAGTTGAGGCTCAGAGTCCTAACAACATGTCCATAGCTTGTCAGAGACAGAACTGAGACCAGAGCCCAGGTTTCTGATGCCAGAGCTGGAAACGGGATCAGGGAGGATCCATGCTTGCTAACACAGCAGGAGGCAGTGCTCCTGTGTCTGACCTCATATATGGTGTGAGGTCAGAAGTGTGTGATCATGAAGTCAGGTGTGGGTCTTCTCAGGCATGCTATGTGTATCAAAGGTCCAGACCTGTGCTGTCCAGCGTGGTAGCCACTAGCCACCCAGGCTATTTTAAGTTTATTAAATTAAAATAAGAACTTCAATTCCTGGCTTGCATGAGCCACATCTCCACTATTTTAGCCTTCATGTTACTAGTACTGTATTAGTACAGGTGAGTAAAACATGCTTGTCTCTGCAGAAAGGTCTATGGGACAGACCTGGTCTAGTGGGGTCCAGAGCCAGCCAGATACAAAAGCGAACAGATTGAACCACCTCTGGTTCTGAACCCCAACCTAGACCTGGCCCAAAGGGGCCTGAACAGTCCGTCCCCTCCACCAGGTGCTGTTTGTTGGTTGCTCTGGAGCTCAAAGTCCTGTGACCCTTGCGTGTCCAGCACCTTGCTTCCTATGGCCGAGCTGGTCAGCATCAGCTGTATGTGTCCTGCAGATCCCCAGGGTCAGCTCCAAGGTCTTATACTGTGCGCCACTGCACTTTTTAGAGCATTTCATCCCAACCATTTTATCCTATGTCCAGAACAAGAACCTAGCACAGAAGCCCTAAGTGAGGGAAAGTGAAAGTGAAGTCACTCAGTCGTGTCCAACTCTTTGTGACCCCATGGACTGTAACCTACCAGGTTCCTCTGTCCATGGGATTTTCCAGGCAAGAATACTGGAGTGGGGTGCCATTTCCTTCTCCAGGAGATCTTCCCAACCCAGGGATTGAACCCAGGTCTCCTGCATTGTAGAAGCCCTAGGTATGGGTGAAATCATAGCTCTATGAAGAAGACAGATGAGCTAACAGTCATTACAGCCTTGTGATAAGGGTTTGTTACAGGCAGGCATCCAGTCATTCACTTATTCACTCCTCCATTCATTTACAGTTTGGCAGCTATCAGGAGCATTACACTGGAAACAGAGATAGTGGTGTTTAGGAGGGAGTGCCCCTCCTGCATGGGCAGGACAAGGCGGGAGATGGAGTCAGAAATTAGCAAGGTTCCTGGGGAGCATAACCCCAGCTCTGTGTGGTCAGGGTGCCTCCTTGGATGCTGAGATCAAGGAAGCCACAGGTTGGGCCAGCATGTATCCAGGCCTCATGGCCAGTGAGCAGCCCCAAGACAAGCTGAGCGAGAACCAGGACTACTTCTGGGAAAGATTGAGGGCAAGAGAATGGGGACAACAGAGGATGAGATGGTTGGGTGGCATCACTGACTCAATGAATGAGTTTGAGCAAGCTCTGGGAGACAGGGAAGGACAGGGAATCCTGGCATGCTCCAGTCCATGGGATTGCAAACAGTCAGGCATAACTTTGTAACTAAACAACAACAAAAGGCCTTAGCCTGAGAATCTTAGGATTTTAGGGCAAAAGGCAGCTTAAAGGTCCTCCTCCGACCCCTTCATTTCTCAAAGGGTGAACCCCGGGCCCAGACAGAATCAAGGTGCACTGGGGCCTAGTGACAGAGCTGCGTTCAGATCCCAGGTCCTCGGCTCCCAGGCCAGGGC
Source organism: Ovis aries (assembly GCF_016772045.2). NCBI lineage: Eukaryota > Metazoa > Chordata > Mammalia > Artiodactyla > Bovidae > Ovis > Ovis aries. Next base: position 14,406,333 of record NC_056074.1, read on the forward strand.
CCTTCCCTTCCCTGAGCTGTGTCTGAAGGACCGAAGTTTGTTCTGAGGCTGCATCTCTCACTCCTCTGTAGCACTCGCCCAAGGGTAACTCCCACCCCAGCAGCCTTACAGAGTCTCCATCTCAAGGAGAGCGCAGAGCAGTCAGAGGTAGGGAGGTGGCGTGTGCGGGACAGTGGAGAGGTGGTAAGCATTAACCCAGGCTGGCGAGCCAGGGCTGGAAACTGCCACTTACTGGCTGTGGGACCTTGGACAAGTCAGATCATTCCTCTGACCTCCAGGCCTAAACGGGATTATAGTACCCACCCCATTGGATAGTGGTGGGCCTAAGTCAGTTGTTATATCTGAAGGCATTACAAGAGTACCTGGCGTATCAAAAACACCACGGCTGTGTAAAGATTGTGCTGTCGTGATTGGTTCCTTGTTCTGGAGCTGGATGTGTGCTCTGGCGTGTGTGCCAGTGGGGACGCTGGGGCAAGTTTGCATCCCTAGGGCAACTTAGAAAACCTCAAAGTAGGGACCTGTGTGAGCTGGTTCTGACAAACTCCTGTGTTCCTGCTTAAACCTTCCATGGAGCACTTACCCTGTTCCATCTTATACTTGTAATAATTTGAGTGTTTTCCTTAGACTGCGTTTCCCCTACGTCTCAGTGGGTAAAGACTCTGCCTGAAATGCAGGAGATGCAGGAGACTTGGGTTCAATCCCTGGGTCGGGTAGATCCCCTGGAGGAGGAAATGGAAACCCACTCCAGTGTTCTTGCCTGAAAAATCCCATGCCCAGAGGAGCCTGGCGGGCTACGGTTCCTGGGGTCACAAAGAGTCAGGCGCTCAGCAACTGAGCACAGCATAGTCCCCATTAGAAAATAAACCTAAATCACTTCATAATGTGTGTAAGTCAAACCATTATGCTGTATGCTGAACTTTAAACTTAGTTCTGTATGTCAGTTATTTCTCAATAAAACTGGGAGAAAAAGAGAGAGAGAGAAATCTGAGGGCAGGAACTGTATTTTATTTAGAGATTCAGACCTTGAATTAGAAAATATGGATTCAGATAACATTCTCTTAGTGATACATCTTTTCTTTTTCTTTCTTCTGTTTTTCTTGATAACATCTTTATTGAAATATAATTCACAAAGCATATTGTGAATTATGCATATAATGATGTGCATATTATTCACAAAGCACAAGTCAGCAGCCTATAGTGGGATTCACCAAGTTGTGAAACCATCAGCACCATCAATTTTAGGACATTTTCATCACCCCAAGGAGAGCCCATCCCCCTTCCCTGTAGCACTTCATGGGATAATGATAAACGTTAATAAAGGAATACATGGGTACAGGCCTTCGCACAGGTACTCAGGTGGTGCCTAATTACTGCCTCTTCCATGGGCTCCAACATAGGGTTTTGTTCTGGTTTGTGGGGTCAAATTCTACAGTTTTTCCCCACCCCAGGAACATGAAGACGGCTCTGCTAGGTCATCTCACAGAATCCTGGGGGGGCCCAGCTGCACGGCCAGGTACGCTTGACTCAGGGTGAGGAGGCGTTGAGGCGAGGGGTTCAGTGGAAGACGAGGTGTTGCCCCAGGAGTTTCCTGCACACGAGGCCCAGGCTGCACAGCTCACTGCTAGGAGTTACCCAAGGGCGGCCTCCCCCGCCACACCTGTCAGGTCGAGGAAACTCAGACAGAGGTGCCAGCCCCTGTACCTCACGGCAGACCCACTGTTGAGCCCAGGTGGTTACACACAGACTGGGCTGCCCTCTCCAAGCACCTGCGTTTTCTCCTTTTTCTTTCTCTCTGCTCCCAAGGAGAAGAAAAGCTGGGCTGCACAACCGTCATTTCCGTAGCTCAGTTGTCTCTCTGCTTGAAGAGCTTCTGGAGAAAGGAATGGAATTGGCTGGGGGAGGACCGAGCATTGACTGGGACTGGGGCCCAGGGAGAGCTTCAGGCCCTCTATGTCAAGAGCTGGGGTCCCGGGAGGGTGGACCATGAAGGGCAGCCTTGGAGAGCTCTGAGCTGGCAGCAGGAAGTGAGTGATCTGGAGAGGAGGCGCGTGCATGCGTGCTGAGTCATGTCCGACTCTTTGCACCCCTATGGGCTGTAGCCCGCCCACCAGGCTCCTCTGTCCATGGATTTCTCCAGGCAAGAATACTGGAGTGGGTTGCCATTTCCTCCTCCAGGGGATCCTCCTCATCCAGGGATGAAACCCACATCTCAAGTCTCCTGCATTGGCAGGAGAGTTCTTTACCACTAGTGCCACCAAGGGAACTGAATTAGGGCAAATTGATTCCATTGATTGACCATTGATTCCACAGGTTTGTGTCTGCTCCAGGAAACACTCCACTCTTTGCTGGGTCACAAGGAGGTCAAGTCACATTTCCTGTCCTTGAGGGCAACTCTGGCCAGAAAACAGGCAGATCTGGATTCCACGGATTTCCTGATCTCGTTGGTTTAGTCACTCAGCTGTGTCTGACTCTTACTAGAGTGAGTTGCCATTTCCTTCTCCAGGGGATCTTCCTGACCTAGGATCGAACCCAGGTCTTCTGCATTGACAGGTAGGATTCTTTACCACTGAACCACCAGGGAAGCCCTCCTGATCCTGTGACCTTCCAAAAATCATATACTTTCTGTAGCCTCAGTCTACTTTCTTGTAAAACGGGGCTAACAAAATCTATTTTGTAAGGCTACTGTAAAAGCTAAGCACATTGGCAGGTGCAGACCAACATGAAGATGGTTTGCCTGCCTCGACAGGTCGAGCGGCTCACATGAGTGACAGACACATCTTTCTATGGAGCCAAGAAGACATTGGGTGGCACTTCCATACAGTGGCAAGCCACTCGCCCTGGCCTCTCTGGTTGAAATAACTTCATCTGCCTAAGCCCCTGCCCCACTGGCAGACAAGGATTACGTGACATGCTCAGAAGCCCAGCCATCTATTAGTATTTAATGGAGTCACTGCTGGTAAAGATTCCTAAAGATTCCCTGATGCGGGAGGCTGATAGGATTTCGAGACACAAGCAAAAAACATCTCACACTTGGAAAATGGTGTTTTACAAGTCAAGACCACTTTTACTTACTGCAGACCTCACCCGTGTGAAAGAAAGGCCTGTCCTGGTCCTCGCTAGTGGTTGTATGCAGTTGTTGAAGGGGGTTAGCCTCTGGCTTCACAAAGACATGGGCTCAGGTGTGGCCCCACTGCCTGCTAGTCTGGGAAGGCAGGAAGACGAAGTCAGTGGTAAATGCTTCCTGGGCATCCTATCTGTACCAGGTCACTTGGCCCAGTGCTGAGCATGTTAATTCATTTAATCCTTCAGATAGCCCTGGGTTGCAGAGGTGTAGTTGTCTCCACTGGACATTACAAGGAAACCAAGGCTCAGAAAGGTTATATATCTGTCCAGGGTCTCACCATCAGTATCGATAGAGAGGCCTGTTTGTTTGACCTCAGAACCCTCTGGACTTTGGCACATAACAAGCCACCATACCTACCCGCCTCTCCTCATTCATGTGAGGCATTTTCCATCACCTCTGTCTGTACCACAAATGCGGGGACCCCTCACCCTCAAGGTTTGCAGGAAGAAGGCTCAGACTCTTTCACCTGAGCAGACTCACACTATGCAGGCGGCCTGTACCCAGAATGCTGGCAGAGCCTCAGATGATGAGCTTTTTGAACACTTGCCAATATCTCAACCCTTCTAATTAAAACCACATTATCTGTGATGATTCTTAATGATAGCATTTGTGGAATCGGGATCCTCTCAGGTCTCAAGTTCAGTTTGCAGTTCCTGCTTCTGAACAGCATGTTCAGTGGCCTTAATAATGGGTCGGGTGGAGATTCTGTGGGACCCACTCTGGTAGCCTGTATATTTTCTTTTTTCCCAAAGCCTCTATCTGGGGGAGTTGGCAGCCCATGTGCCAAAGACGCAAGTCAGCTCTTTCTCGTTTATGACTCTTATTTCGTTAGCTCTGTGCCCCTCACCCTCCACCCTTCTCGGGAAAGTGAAGACAAGCAAGCAGATCAGGGTTTGCTTGGCATCATGGCCATCAGGATTCAGGGAGCTCCAGTTGCTGGGGTCCAGCCTGCTGGCCCTCGATGCCTCCCACTGTCCTGTCCTTGTAGCTGACGACCTTTGCATCTGCAGGCTGGGTGAGCTTCAGGCCCCAGGTCCACTCCTGACCCCAAACTGGAGGAGATTACAGAACAGTGTCCTGAGTCATAGGTCTGCAGGGGTTCATTAAAGTGTCGTCTTTACTTCTGACTAGGTTTGAAAGCATTTTAAACAAGTGCTTTGAGAAGGCAGAGCAGCCTTTAGGGAGATGCCTTCCAGTTCCTGGGGCATCTAGGCTGGCCTTGACACTGAGCCCTAGTCTTGGAGCATAGGCCTAGTTCCTTAGTACCCTGGGCAGGACCCACCACGCTGGTCCTGTGTCTCTTTCCAGCCCATCGCTGACCCCCTGGATGCAGCCTGTGTTCAGAAATGCTGAGCTTCTGGCACTCCCTGGTGCTCCTCTGTGGCTCAGGCTCCCTCCTCTGCCTGGACTGACTGTCCCTGCCCTCCCTCCCTGCCTGGCCTCCCATCACCCCCACCACACCCCAACCCCAGCTTCTAAAATGCAGCTCAGGGGTGGCTCCTCAGGAAACCTCTGCCTCTGACCCTGGCCAGGTGAAGCGCCCACTGTGTACACATCCTGGACAGATGTCTTGCCACCGTGTTATGACAGTCATCTGTTAGTGTCTGGATGTTCTGTCTCGCTCCCCGTAGCAACTTCGCAGAGTGGTCCCTTAGTAATCAGAATGACCAGACGAATGGATGAGTGAAGACGCAGGGGACTGATTAGTTACCTAACTGAGCTTCTGCCTCACTCCCAAGTCCCACCTCCAGAAAGCTCCATAGCCCAACGGAAGTCACAAAATCTGAAGATGACCAGTGTGGGCTTTGGAGTCCAGGAACAAGAGGCTCTAGGAGTTGAAATCCGAGAGGCAAAGTGATTGCTAAAAAGCAGGATTCCTACCAGACCTAGGCATGCTTCTCATGGACAGTCTAAAGACCCAACATTCTAATCTTTTCAGCAACTTTCCAATGGTGCTCTTGCAGTCAGCATCACTTTGCAAATTCTCGCTGATGGCTTGGGTTTCTCAGCAGTATAATCAAGCCGTGAGATCACTGCATTTTAGGGTTAGACGTGTTGGCTAGGACTTCTGGTTCTGCCGATTCCCAGAGGTGTGACCACAAGCAAGTGGGTCCTCCTCCTAGAGGTTCTCTCTCCTCTTGGAAAGGGGGACACTGCATGAGACAATGAGTGGTAAGTGCAAGGAGCTGATGGGGTGGTTGAAGAGAGTTTAATTAAGGTCGAGCTGTCAGGAAAGCAGAAAGAGCTGTGTCCACAGAAGAGGCTGCTGGACAGGATTCCTGGCCTTCGAAAGACGAAAGCCTCCTTCAGTTCACAGCCTAGCAGGAAGGCTTGTGGGGAGGGAATATTCCAGCCTCTCTCCTCTCACCCTCCAAGGCTGGTGCCTCCCATTGGCTAAACCCAGCGGGAAGTCAGAAGGAAAGGAACATCAGTGGCCATATGTTCAGAGGTTGGCCTCCTGGAGCCCAGAATACGGCAGAGAAAAGCAGAAAAAGGAGGTAGAGGGCCATATAGAGACAGCCCAGCCCAGCTGTGGCCTGACACCCAGCACATCCTCAGTGCACACCACTTCCATCCCTGATCTTATCAACACTTCTACCTCTATAAAAAAAAAAAGTGGGGGAGGCTGAGTAGAAGATTCAACAAATATGAACATTCCTTAAGGTCCTCACAGGAGTGTGTTAGGGACAATGTTGAAACGGAGAGAAAGAGTAAAGGATTTTTAATTTTGATTATCTGTGGATTTCTTTTATCCACATTATCTCTTCCCGCCAGTAGCCAGGATAATTGAAACCTCATTGCCTTCCCTAACTGCAGCTGTTCAGTCTGCTGGAGGCGCATCAAAGGTGTTTTTGTAAGGTGCTGTCTGCTGTAGTTTTTAATTAATTTTAATTTTATTTTTACATTTGATCTAATAGAGTCAAATGAATCTTTCATTGTTTAGATTTCGCTGAACTGGTGAAATAGGTCAGGCTTTCCAGGAGTTCTCCGAACTTCTTTGCATTGATAAGTAACTTCTGGCAGCAGAGCCTGGTTCTGGAGGCGGCTGTTGCTGCTGCTGCTAAGTTGCTTCAGTCGTGTCTGACTCTGTGCGACCCCACAGACAGCAGCCCACCAGGCTCCCCTGTCCCTGGGATTATCTGGGCAAGAACACTGGATTGCCATTTCCTTCTCCAATGCATGAAAGTGAGAAGTGAAAGTGAAGTCACTCAGTCGTGTCTGACTCTTCGCACCCCATGGACTGCAGCCTACCAGGCTCCTCCATCCATGGGATTTTCCAGGCAAGAGTACTGGAGTGGGGTGCCATCACCTTCTCCGGTTCTGGAGGCTACCTGGCTGCAATCCTGGTGGACAAAGCATCAGGAAAATGAAAGGCCAGACTGAGCAGAGGATGTCAGCAGCCCATTTGTTCCACAAAGAGGTCCTACTGTGTGCTGAGTGGTAAAGGAGACAGAGGAGCTGCCTATGCTTCTCAGAGTCCAGGGGGAAAATAAACATGGACACTTGAGAGAGAATTAATAGCAAGCACCTTTATTTTCCCCTCTTACCCTGTCTAACTAACTGTGGGAGGATTTGCACCATGCCCACCCCCTCCCCAGGGGCCTCCAGAACTTACTAGTCATTTATGGGGCTATTGCCCATGCTCCTCAACCCAGGGGTTCCCCTCCTGGACTCTGCCCATGGCCCTCCTGGGAAGCCTCCCCTCCCTGTTGCCTGGAAGGCAAGCTGGGCCCTTGCAGTATGGTGAGACTTTCTTCTGTCCTCTTCGTGGCTTTCAAGGTTGCATATGGAAGCAGCTATCTACCTCTGCCAGCCACCAGCTCCTTTCTATCTCCCAAGCCCCAGTTGGTGATGTTGCCCAGAGAGAACCACTCAGGCTTTCTAAAGAAACCCCTTCAGAGGATTCAGTCTCCCCTGCGGGTCCTTCCCGCTACACAAGGCCACTTCCACACACATGGGTGACTCCCAGCCTCAGCTCCTCACTTCCTTCACCCCCACCTGCCTGGCGCTTGAGTACGCTCAGATTAACACATCATTTTATAATAAATTGCAACATGTATTAGATTTGTAATGTGTGTGAGGGTGAGAAAAACAAATAAACAGAAAGGCCTTTAATCTCACTGCCTGGATAACTCCTGTTAACTTAAAAGAAATAGACCTCCATGGAAAGAAAGTGCAGTGTGCAGAAAGATGGAACAAAGCGTATAACTCATCTTAGAGTCCTAGTTGTCTCTCTACAAAGGTGCCTGCTGAAAAAGACTTTCCTTTTATTCTTGGAGGAAAAAAGAGCCAAGTTTTATTTATACCAAAGAAGTCCCTTTACGCGTTACTTTACACCTTGCGTTATTCCCTTAAGATGTCTAGATGTTTCACTTTCAACCCTACAGAACTCACTCTTGTTCACTGCTGTGTATTCATCCATTGTGTCACTGGACTTGAGATTGTTAACCTCATCCTCTGTCCATAGACACTGAAGTATTTCTAGATTTTTGCTGTTACAGATAACTTCTTAGTGAATCCCTTATATGCCTACGGCTGCTGCTAAGTCACGTCAGTCGTGTTCAACTCTGTGTGACCCCCTAGATGGCAGCCCACCAGGCTCCCGTCCCTGGGATTCTCCAGGCAAGAACACTGGAGTGGGTTGCCATTTCCTTCTCCAATGCATGAAAGTGAAAAGTGAAAGTGAAGTCATTCAGTTGTGTCCAGCTCTTCGAGACCGCATAGAGTGCAGCCTACCAGGCTCCTCTGTCCATGGGATTTCCCAGGCAAGAGTACTGGAGTGGGTTGCCATTGCCTTCTCCACTTATATGCCTATCTTGACCCATTTGGAAAGGTGGGTATAACTAGAGAGTAAATTCACAGTAATTTTTCCTGGGCTGAAAATTGTATAGTTAAATTTTGATAAATGTTACCAAGGCATCCCACAAAATGTTCCATCAATAGCATATGAGACCACTCCTTCCCTGGGGGTAGACACTCAGAATTATCAAGCTTTTCCAATTTTGTCAGCCTGATGGGGGAAAAAAATTGGCATTTCATTATTGTTTTGATCTGCAGTTCTTTAATTATTGGTGAGGCCAAACATCTTTTCACATGTTTATTAGCTGTTTGTATTTGTGCTTCTCTGAATAGATTGTTCCTATCCTTTGTCTAATTTTTTTGTTCCCTACTGAACCAGAAATAAATTTTAAACTATTTTGTGAAATCAAAAGCAGGATCCAAATCTCAAGTTTTTAAATGCTGTCAATTCTATTTTTGTTTATATGGAGATGGCAGAATCTCAGGGAGGGATGAGGGTCTAAACACGTTTATCCTCTGCTACTTCCACAGGGACCCTCTGTCACCCCTCAGAAGGGTCCGCCTGTTCCCACCCCAAGTAGAACAAGGCAGTTAATTATTTACCACCCCAGCGGTTCAGAAGGGGAGCTATTCCAGTCAGACCGTGCTTCCGCAGCTGCCAAGTAGCACGCACGAAGACACGGATCAGCTGTGGGCCTCCGTGTCGTCCATTTAGATGAGGCCTCTGTCAGCTGTCTGTTGTGAACCTCCACAGGTCACATCCTTGACACCATCTGCTGGACCATGAAGACCATCAGCTCGCCAGGAAGCCTGACAGGCTGTGATTATCTTCCACTCCAGTGCTTTTTTTCCCCCCTTGGCATGAAGGGGATTCATTTCCCAGGCAAGCTCTTTGTGCAGCAGACACCTTCTAAAAGGAAAATGAGCCTCTTTGGGTACGCTGATGAGCTGGTTCTGGCCTTAAGGTGCTCAGGCCCTGAGTGTGTTTTTGGGTGAATGCGGTTGATGATTTTGGCCCAAGTAGATGGAATGGTATTCATCTGTCCCTTCATTCATTCAACCAAATGTCAGTTAAAAAGCAGTTCAATTAGAAGCTTAAAGATTGGGCTATACAGACAGAATAAGCCTTAGTTCTTAAATCTGCTCTTGTGTGAGCCAGGGCATGTCACATTGCTTCTTGATTCTTGGAACCTTTGAGTTTCCTTAAGTATAGAATTGTTGTTGTTCAGTTGCTCAGTCACGTTTGACTCTTTGCAACCCCATGGACTGTAGTGTATCAAGCTACTGGTCCTTCACCATCTCCCAGTGCTTGCTGGGAGAGCCATCCAACCATCTCATCCTCTGTCATCCCCTTCTCTTCCTGCCTTCAATCTTTCCCAGCATCAGAGTCTTTTCCAATGAGTTGGCTCTTTGTATCAGGTGGCCGAAGTATTGAAGCTTCAGCATCAGTCCTTTCAATGGATATTCAGGACTGATTTTCTTTAGATTTGACTGGTTTGATCTCCTTGCTGTCCAAGGGACTCTTAAGAGTAAGTGTAAAATAGATGAGTTAAAAAATGGGAACAGTGGCAGATTTTATTTTCTTGGGCTCCAAAATCACTGCAGACAGTGACTGCAGCCATGAAATTAAGACACCTGCTCATTGGGAGGAAAGCTATGACAAACCTAGACAGCGTATTACAAAACAGAGATATCATTTTGCCAACAAAGGTCCGTATAGTCAAAACTATAGTTTTTCCAATAGTCATGTATGAATGTGAGAGCTGGGCCATTGAAGAACTGCTGCTTTCGATCTGTGGTGCTGGAGAATACTCTTGAGAGTCCTTTGGACTGCAAGGAGATCAAACCAGTCAATCCTAAAGGAAATCAACCCTGAATATTCATTGGAAGGACTGATGTGAAACTGAAGCTCCAATACTTTAGCCACATGGTGTGAAGAGCTGGCTCACTGGAAAAGATCCTGATGCTGGGAAAGATTGAAGGCAGGAAGAGAAGGGGATGACAGAGGATGAGATGGTTGGATGGCACCACTGACTCAATGGACATGAGTTTGAGCAAACTCCGAGAGACAGTGAAAGACAGGGAAGCCTGGCATGCTACAACAGTCCTTGGGGTCATGTTGCATATGATTTAATGTAAAATAGGGGCAATAATGCCTACACCAGAGTTGTGAAGTTTTTTGAGATCATATATGCGTTGGGCAACAGTTTCCACAGTCGTGTTTCATGGACAAGCCACTGGAAAATTCAAGGGCTTAAAATGGTAACCTATTCCTTTTCCACTTTTGTAGCTAGAGCTCAGCTGGGTAGCAGCTGAACTAAACTGGGCTCAGCTGGGTTTGACTCCGATCTGTAGGTTGGATCCACATGTGCTCTATGAGTCTCTGATCTCCCTTGAACTCACGGAGGAGCTAGGACATGTTTTTTTTTCCCTCTGCCATTAATGGAAAGTGCTGAAAAGTTCAAGCCCCAGGGCATGAGGTGAGGGGTGAAGAATAAGGACCCATAATGCAGTCTTCCACTCTGTAGAGTACCTGGTTGGTACATCCTAGTTGCCCTGGTTTTCTGGCTGGTATGGTAGAGAACAGAATTGCTTGTTTGAGCACCATTTTTTCCCAGGGATGATGGCCTAGTCTGGTGCTGTTTTTAATCCATGGTTTTAATGCTTTGAATCTTCCTATTTCTTAATTCTTTAGCTGGCCAAAGATGGATCCTTTTGAGCAAACTCGAAGAAACCAACGCTTAAGAGCCTTTATAATTTGTCCTTTGCCGTAACTGTGCCATTCTGTGCCATCACTTTCAAGCATTCTCCTCTCTTATCACTTCAAATACTTCCCTTCCCCCATTCGTCCCTCTTGAAATTTCCATTAGATGTGTGTTGGATCTTCTGATTCTCTCCTTTGTTTTAACAGATCTCTCATGTTTTCCATCTATCTCCCTGTTCTGCAGTGTGGGAAATTTCCACAAACTCATCTTTGAGTTCACTGTCTCTCTCTTGAGCTATACTTAATCTGTCATTTTATTCACCCCGTGAATTTTAATTTTAATGACTGTTTTTTTTCCTTCATTTTTCAAGTTTTCTTTCTTCTTCAAACCTGCCTTCATAGTGTCTTGTCCTTTTAATACGGTTTTTATCCCTTCATTTATCTTCCTAGTCACTGAAGTACATTTGTGATCACTCAGACTATTTTAGTATTTCAAGGGTGGTGAGCCTCATTATTGCACCTGCTGGTAAAATGTTGTCTTGGGTGATTCGTGACTTTTTTGGTGAACTCATCATCAGGTTATGTGGTTTTTGTTCTAGTTTTGTCTTATTTTTTCCAGTGGGATATTCTTGCATTCAGGGTTATGGAAGTGTCCTTACAAGGCTGATAGAGCTATTTTGTGCTGGATTTATCCAGGCACTACAGAGATCTCATTGGCTCTGGGCCAGTTTTTACGTGAATGTCTTGGTTTAGGATTCTCATAACCCATAGGTGGCACAAATTTAGATTTCTTACTTGCATGTGCCACAGATTTGAGTTTTTCTTTATCTTGCGGTATTTTTTTTTTCTTTTTCTATCCAAAGACCTGAGTAAAAACGAGCTTCTTGGCCTTCTCCATAACTTAATGGGCAGAAGTCTCATGCGTGGATGTAGGAGATTCTTGCAAGTCCTGACCTTTCACAGGGGTTTCAGGCTCTCTATTCTAACTCCCTGCCTTATGTGGGCCTGGGTCCACATCTTCTTTCCCCCACATGGATGCTCAACCCCAGCTCCCAGCTCTTAAGGCTCATGCTCATGTCTTATAAACTTCTGGGCCATCCCAACCTCAGTTCTTTCACTCAGTGCTCTGGTTAAATGTTTCTTACTCAATTATTTTTCATTTTATTTTGTTCCGCATTTCTGTGTGGCTTTTGTTTTGGTACTGAATTCTCTCTGTAAATTCAGTCTACCAAATTGCCAGAACCAGAAGTCCAACACTTAGAGCTTATCCCAAAAAAAAAAAAAAAAAACACCAAACAAACAAACTGGGTGGGTCCTTTTATTTTTAAACTTCTTCCTAGGATATAGTCCCCAAAATGCATGTTCACTAAGTAATTGAATAATCAGACACATACCGAATTTAAAAGTGAATGAGAATTAAAGCTTTTGCCTAGCAAGTTGCTGTCTGGAGTTGCCTTTTATTGACTCTTGTAATAATTAGAGTTTCAATTATTCATTTTCAATTAGAAGCATGGCATGATGACCAGAAATGTCATTAAGAAACTGAATTATGTCTAATGTTGAATTGATAGAAGGCAATATACCCCCAGGACCACCCCTTTCTTTAGTGCCTGGAAACCTCAATGAGAAGAGCAAAAGTTGCGGTAGGACTTTGGAAAGATGCAAAAAAGGAGTGCAAGACAGCTGAGTTGGCCTCAGTGACTTGGGAATGTGTGGGAATTCATTTCCCACTGGGGCAAATAGCCCCAATCTAATTGCTCCCAGGTGCAGGATTGGAAGCCCCAGATGTATGTTCAGCTCTAGCTCCGCCACTTCCCACCTTGTGTATTTAGCTCCAACAAAAACAGTGGCCCCGTCACCAGAGAGGAGCCTGCAGTGGACGCTGGTAACCCTGTTTGTGCACCTGGCGCACTGCTTGGCCTGTGCATGGATTATCTCATGAGTCTCACAACTGACCTCCAGAGTATTTTCTGAGATGAAAATTAGCACAGAGCACAGAGTGCTGGGAATCATCAGTGCATAGCAAGCGTCTCTGTAGTGAATTAATAATGCTACAGCCACTACTCATAATCACTGGGTTTTCAGCCCCTACTAGGTGTTAGTTACTGGAATAATCACCTAACATTCATTTTCTGATTTAATCTTCAAAACTACCTCTGAGCTACTACTCCTGTTTTAAATATTGGAAACGAGCTTGAAAGAGTTAGGTAAATCACCCCAGTGCCCCATAGCTAGGGAGTGATGGACCTGGAATCCAAACCCAGATTTCTAATGTTAGATGACCGGTTTATTTATATTGTGTTACATTATGTATACAGAAAGTAAAGAAGTTGGGGGAATATTCTTGAATAAGTGTAGTGTGTGAATGTTATGTTTAGGTGGCTCAGAGACTGCTGTATAATTCTTTTTTCTTGAAAGAGTTGCAGATGGCTGAGTTTACTAGGCAGATGAATAGGAGCCAGTACTGTGCCTGGCATAAATTGAAGTTTAATAACTATTAATGAGTCAATCAATTCATTAATAATTTAGTTACTGACTGAGGGTTATACCGTCATTTATTTTTTTAAGGTAGACCAGAAGCATAGTAGAAAATGCATGGACTAGGTTTGGAATTAGAGTTTGGGTGCTTAATCACTTCAGTCATGTCTGCCTCTTTGTGACCCCATGAACTGTAGCCCACCAGGCTCCTCTCTGTCCATGAGATTCTCCAGGCAAAAATACTGGAATGGGTTGCCGTTCCCTTCTCTGGGGCATTTTCCTGACCCAGAGATCGAACTCCTATCTCCTGCATTGCAGGCAGATTCCTTACTCACTGAGTCACCTGAGAAGCCCTGGAATTAGAGGGACCCATGTCCAAATCTTGCTTAGAGTGTTCATTAGCTCTGTGCCCATGGGCAGGTGGATTAATCTCTTTGTGCCTTGGTTTCCTCATCTGTAAAGTGGGGATAATCTTAATAACCACACAGTCCCTGTGAGGCACACACAGTGCCCATTTACTAGTCCCTAAAGATAGTATGTACTGTATAAAAACTATCATTCTCCTTATAAGCTCTCCAGCAAATAGGATTATTAATCATTGTTACTGCATGCTGCTAGTGTTGTTGTTAATGATAACCAAATAAAATTGTCAAAGAGCAAATCATTGCTGAAGACAGGTGAGAACACCTGGATCCCGCAGGTAGCATTCCTCAGAAAGCAGGAATTCCAAGGACATTCTTCCTTTTTCTCAGCTTTCTGGAAACATGGTAACCAGCTTCTGCTCTCACAGAGATGTGGCCTAGAGAAGTAACACATCAAAAGGAATGGAGCGGAGGAGGGGAACCTTGTCTTCGCACAAAAGGAACAAAAACAGCCCATTATTCAAAATCTCTGCAACAAATCCTCTGCTGAAAAAGTTGACCATATTCAGCAGAAGATGCTTTAGTTTCCATGGCAATTAATGGTGTTAAGTGCACTTCATAACTCAGAGGTCTCTGGTGAAGATAGAAGAGGGGAAGGGAGAAAGGGTATGTGGTTTTTTAAAAATAGTATTTGAAGGTTTTTTTTTAAACTGAAAATCCTTTTACAGCCTCTATTGGGCAGGAGTTTTATTTTTGAATACTGGGAAAGATGTGCAAAATGGCTTTAAGGGTGAAATTACACATACAGTTGAGACTCCCAAAATAGGCTCTCTCTGAGGCATGGCAGACACTCCTGGAAGAATCTCCAATACATTTACCCTGAGTGCCAGCAGAATACCTGCCTCTGGTCCTGGTGGGAATTCTCTCACGCGGTGGTCTCTAGCCACGAAGGGAGAGATTTGCTTGCTCAGCTACCCATAGCTGTGTAAATTCCCAGGAAAGGAGAGGTTTGCAGGACCCTTGCTCTAACCTCTGAATCATCTAGGTCATTCCGTGAAGACTCAGTCAATAGGTGTTTATTAAATGCCTACTCTGTACCAGGCACCCCACTAGGGGCTTTGCACTGATAGCCCACCTAATTCTGCGTCAGAAGGATGGTGCTGCTGCTGCTGCTGCTAAGTCGCTTGAATCGTGTCTGACTCTGTGCGACCCCATAGACGGCAGCCCACCAGGCTCCTCCATCCCTGGGACTCTCCAGGCAAGAACACTGGAGCGGGTTGCCATTTCCTTCTCCAAAGCATGAAAGTGAAAAGTCAAAGTGAAGTCGCTCAGTCGTGTCCAACTCAGCAACCCCATGGACTGCAGCCCACCAGGCTCCTCCGTCCATGGGATTTTCCAGGCAAGAGTACTACCTCACTTTAAAGGAATCTGGGCTTCAGAGAAGCTCGGTAAAGTTCCACCAGATCACCACAAAGCTGCAGAAGAACCATGTAATCTCAGGCTTTTTTTTTTCTCCTCTCTTTATTTTATTCAGCTTTTTATTTTGTATTGGAGTACAGCCAATTAACAGTGTTGTAATCATTTCTGGCGGACAGCAAAGGGACTCATCCATACAATATCCATGTATCCATTCTCCCCCAAACTCCCTCCCATGCAGGCTGCCACACACACTGAGCAGGGTTCCCTGTGCGATACGGTTGGTCCTTGTTGAATACAGCAGCTTGTATCTGTATCCTCAGAAAGACAGCAGGCTTGGCCTTGTACCTTTGTGAAAAAAAAGCAAGAACCCTCAGGGCAAACAGGGCTTCCAGACAAAGGTATGGGCCACTCCGCAGCCCCTTCCCTGGCTTCCTTTTGTATAAAACACAGGAGGAAGGAAGGAATTTTCTGTGCCACATACCTGTGGCTTTGGGTCTGAAATTATATTCCCTTCTTTCGTTGCTGTCTCTCTCAGATTATGGGTCTCCTGTTCTAAGAACTAGACCCTGTCCGTCGTCTTCTTTTTTTCTGGACTGTGCGCTCTGTGTTTCTCGTGTGTCATCTGACTTAATCTTCTCAATAATCTTGATGCTACTTCTGTGATCATCTCCGACTTTCACCTGAAGAAACTGCAGCACTGAGAGGGCAATGGCTTTTCCCTAAGTCTCCCAGCCTGTATGGGGTGGAGCCGGGGTTCACAGGCTCGCCTTCTACCTCCATGGAGGTCACTCAGCCAGCATGCAGCATAGAGGAACAGATTTGGTGACAGTTAACGCCCAGTTGACGTCTGCCCACCGACCCGCTTCCTAGTTTGGTTTTTGTTGGGACAACCTGAGCTCAAGTCTGTGTAGGCGGTTTCCTCCTTCAGTGTCTGAAGACAGACATGGAGCCTGAGGATCTTCACAGAGTCAGCCAGTCAGGCATGCAGGGTCTCGGGGCTCCTGCTGCTCTCTTGGACTGCCCTGTGCAGAGTGGAAGCTCTGGAGAAAACACGTACCTGCCTTCTGCCACGCAAAAGATTCAGTGCCACTGAAGGGTGAGCATGGCCATAAACAAATGACACAGAAGGAACTGGTCTTCTGTGCTCAGAGGCAGAGATAAAGGGCCGTGCAGTTGAGAGCACATTTGCCTGGAGAAATCAAGGAAGGCTGTCTGGAGGAGGTGACCTCCAAGATCTTTCTTCCTCAACCTACCTCTATGCTTAGTGAGTAGGCCCACCATTCAAGAAGGCTTTTTCCTCAGGCAGGCTCTCTGGGCTCTGCCTTCCTCCATCCCAGAAGTCTCTGGTTAATTAAGAAAAGCCTGGGACAAAGAGTTCACCCCTCACTTGAGTCTCCTTTGCTGTCTTCCCCTTCTCTGCCCCCACACTCCACCCCCACTCCCACCAGGAGGCTGCTGCAGATACAGGCTTGTGAAAGAGAGGACTGTTTTAAAACAGGAGCTTAACATGATTCATTTCAGATTCCCCAAGGACTTCTATAACGTTTGGACTGAGTCATAATATATATTTTTTATTAAACTCCAAGACCCAACAAGCAGGAAGCTCTGTTCGACAACATAATATAACTGATATCCTGCAAAGGGGGCTTTTTTAATGGGTGAGTCTTTAAGCTGCTCCAGAAACACTGTGGCTTTTCCTCTCACTGCCTGGTTCTGGAAGGAGATTATAAGAGCCTTGGAGACTCATTGTACCGATCCCAAGACACACGCACGCACACACACACACATACACACATCCCCCTGCTTTGCCATAGCCACAGCCAAGTGCTGAGGGTCTTAAAACAAAAGCAGCACCTTTTCACAGTCCCACTTCTGAACCCTTCTAAGCACTAGGGCCTCTGGGGTTCTCCAGAACACAGAAAGGCCCCCAGAGCAGCATTTGAGCAGGCTGAGAACTGCTCCCCACCCCCCACCCCCCACATAGAATTGTAGTGTAAGTCAGGATGCGCAGAGGGTGGTATCCAGACCTGCAGCAGTAACATCACACCTGGGACCAGATTCTCAGACCTCATTCCAGACCTACTGCCTCACAGATTCTTTGAGGTGAGGTCAAGCAATTTGTATTTTAAGGAATCCTCTAGGTGATCTGACGCTAACTCAAGTTTGGGGACCGCAGCAGCACAGCCTTGCCACTCCAAATGTGGTCCCTGGACTGACAGCGTCAGCATCACTTGGGTTGTTGTTGTTCAGTCACTAAGTCGAGTCCAACTCTTTGTGACCCCATGGACTGCGGCATGCCAGGCTTCCCTGTCCATCACCATCTTCCAGAGTTTCAAATTCATGTCCATTGAGTTGGTGATGCCATCCAACCATCTCATCCTCTGTTGCCCCCTTCTTCTCCTGCCCTCAACTTTTCCCAGCATCAGGGTCTTTTACAGTGAGTCAGTTCTTCACATCAGGTGATCAAAGTTTTAGAGCTTTAGCTTCAGCATCAGTCCTTCCAGTGAATATTCAGGGTTGATTTCCTTTAGGATTGACTGGTTTGATCCCCTTGCCATCCAAGGGACTCTCAACCGTCTTCTCCAACAGCACAGTTTGAAAGCACCAGTTCTTCGGCACCCAGCCTTCTTTATGGTCCAGCTCTGGCATCTGTACATGACTACTGGAAAAACCATAGCTTTGACTATATGGTCCTCTGCGTTTTAATACACTGTCTAGGTTTGTCATAGGTTTTCTTCCAAAGAGCAAGCGTCTTTTAATTTCATGGCTGCAAGTCACCATCTGTGGTGCAGCCATCACTTGGGAGCTTACTGGAAATGCAGACCCTTGGGCCCCTCCACAAACCCGCTGAATCAGAATCATCCTTTTAACAAGAGACCCGCAGCTGGACCTCATCCATGTGAACGTTTGAGAAACAGTACTGTAGGACGCTGCTGGATCCAACCTCAGCTGGTCCTGAGTTGAATTCTTGCTGTAACTGCCACTAACTGTGTGACTATGGCCGGACACGTGACCCCTCCCAGCCTGTGTCCTGATGGGTGAATATGGAAGTCTTAGTTCTGCTGGCTGTGCCAGCATTTATGAGAAAGCCTCCCATAGCCCCGCTTCCCCAGGAGTCACTTAGAACCTTTCTTCCTGCCTCTCTCTCCCTGTAAGCACACAGCCCGCTGACACTCGCCCTCGCTGGATTCCAGGGACTCTTCCTGCAGCCCTCCCTCTCCTTGTATTTCTGTTTTTCTCATGATTAAATATCCCCCATGGCGTTTGGCTGGAGCTCTCTGATTCTGCTTGCGAAAAGGCTCACGTGGTTTCCCATTTGAAGTGCCTCATTTTTTCCCCCCCTTTAACTTCAGCAGTGCACTCCAATCAGGGCATGACTGGTGACCTCTCTAGTACAAATCAGAAAGAGGGTTTCTCCAGGGTTCTCCAAAACAGACCCCAAAACACAATGTGCAAGGAAGGGTTTGAGAACAGTGAATTAGACCTAGGCAGCAAAGTCTTCTCACACACACAGTGGTGATACTTTAAAAAAAAAAAAAAAAAAAAAAAAAGGAGAAAAACAGCACACCTTGAGTCTGATAAATTGCTGAGCAATGCTAAGAAAAAATGACCACAGAATCACAGACACCCCCCCTTTGCCCATTCCCTGCCTCCCACTGAGTCATGGCTCCTTGCTGGGAACAAGAGGCTCACAGAGGCCTCTCAGTCCCCCAGATGAAAGGCCCTGAAGCCAGACACAAGGGGAGGGGACAGGGAAATAGAAGCCCACTGACCCTTCCTGGGGCCACCAGAGGGGATTCAGAGGAATTAAAGCCCTCCCCAGGCTCCGGGCTGCAGACAGATGGCAGTGTCCCTTCCCAGGGTGTAGGGTTTAAAAAATGCATCAGACAGGGCTGCCTGCATGCATGCACAGAGGGGCCCTCACACACTGCCAGGGGGTGTGTGGGGGTGGTGCGTGGAGATTGGGACTGCTGCTCAGAAAAGCAGTCTGGCAGTAAGATTCAAGAGCTGCAAAAAAAGTCTGTATTCTTTGACCCAGTAATTCTACTTCTGGGAATCTGTCCTAAGAAAACAATCTGAAATGCAGACAAAAATGTATACACATGGGTATTTCCTGCAGCTTTATTTATACGAGTGAAAAATTGGAAACCGCTAAATGCTCCACTTTGGGGAATTAGTTGGGTAAATGACGGTTCATTCATAGAATGGAATATTTTGTAACCGTTAAAAATGATGTTTACAGAGCTTTTAACGACGTGTGGAAATGCTATGGTGTACCGTGGAGTGCAGGAGGCGAGATGTAAAATCATACCCACAGTGTGATCTCAGCCATGTAAAACAATTAGAGAAAAATTTCAGGATGGAAAAATGCACACACAAACCACTAACCGTGGTTGTTCCTGCATAACGAGACTGTGGATGATTTTTTTTTTTTTTCGCCTTTTCTTTCCACCTTTCTGGTTTTTTTTGCATTTGGAAATGATTGCTCGTCAGCTTTGGGAACTGTATTTATTTAAGCCTCATGGCCGATGAAGGGAAAAATCACCATTAGTTTGAGATCTGGTGAGGGCTACTACAGCTGTTTTCCCCTCCTACCCATATATTGTTGTTAGGATCGAAGAAAAACGTTACATAAACATTATTGACCAAATTAAAATCAAATCAAAATAAATAAATAAGGCATCTGAGGAAGGCCTCTGCTCCCCCAAGAAGCAATTGCCCATTTCTAGCTTATCATTTTTGGGGGATCTTATAAAACCAACCACTGTGAAATTGACTTCTAACTGATTTAAATTGAGATGGGGCCCAAATACAAGGCTCAGAAATTAAAGCAGGAGGACTGCCCCATGGACTAGATCACTGATGGAGCCCTGCAAATCCCAGGTCGCAGATGAGCTAGTGGGGGATTATTTCATAAGACCAGGTTTCACCTACTGTATTTCACGAATGACTCCAGGGTCTCACCATCCACTGGCTGCTTTGAAATGTTTTTTTTAATTAATTAACTAATTAATTTTGGCTGTACGGGGTCTTCCTTGCTAGGCACAGTCTTTCTCTAATTGCAGCGAGCAGGGAATACTCCCTGTTTTCTGTGTGTGGGCATCTCGTGGCAGTGACTTCTCCTGTTGTGAAGCAGGGGTTCTTGCGTGCAGGTTCAGTAGCTGTGCACACAGGCTTAGTTGCCTCATGGCATGTGGGATCTTCCTGGACCAGGAATCAAATCTGTGTTGCCTTTATTGGCAAGCAGATTCTTAACCACTGGACCACCAGGAAAGTCCTGTTTTAACTAGCTAAGGACTGAGTGGGTATTGATGTTAAACTACCTGAGCCTATAAGGATTCTTAGAAGGCTTGTGGTTGAACGTTTCACCCTCAGCCCTACCAACATCCCCCTGCCCCACCACGCACTCACCCACTCAAGTTTGCATGTATCATTCACGTGTCTATCCCCCTACAGAGGGTATATATCATTTAGTAATTGGGCTTCCCTCGTAGCTCAGTTGGTAAAGAATCTGCCTGCAGTGCAGGAAACACTGGATTCCATCCCTGGGTCAGGAAGATCCCCTGGAGGAGGGAATGACTACCCACTCCAGTATTCTTGCCTGGAGAATCCCATGGACAGATGAGCCTGGTGGGCTATAGTCCACAGGGTCGCAAAGAGTTGGATGTGACTGAGAACTTTCCCTTTCATGACCCTGTGCATTATCATCAAATATTAAAAAACTCAATTATAATTTCATTCTTCCTTCCACCTGATGATGAAATTCCTATGATTACAGGGGTGAGTCTCGTCTCCAACCTGAGGTCTCCTCCAACTTTAAGGGACCAGTCTTCTTCGTGTTAAAAGCAAATAGTCCAGGCCCCAACTCATGGGCTGCATGGCAGCCAAGCAGCCTCCTTTGTCATCCCGAGTCTCCCTGGCCAGCCTTCCCCTGCTTGCCACCTTGATGCTTGCCCCTCCCCCCACTGTCCTATTCCCTTTGGGTCTCCCCCAGAACCTCTCCTGCAGCAGTTCATGATCAGATTCATTCACTGCTTTGTTTAAACCCAGAAGGCCTCCCTTTTTGGATCCAAACAGTCTTATTATGATTTTTTCCTCACTAAAAGAGTTCCCTCTCAAAGATACATTCTGCCAGGCAGCTTTCTGTGTGGCCAGCATTTTAAAATAACTTTGTGTGTGTATGTGCTTCTGGTATGCTGCAAAATAGATACAGCACTGCAAAATAATTTATTAAAAAGGAGAACTAAATACACGACAGAAAGCAATGACGTGATTTAAACTGGTCACAATACAGTGCTCCATTGTACTCTAAGTGAGTGAAGTCACTCAGTTGTGTCCAACTCTTTGTGGCCCCATGGACTGTAGCCTATCAGGCTCCTCCCTCCATGGGATTCTCCAGGCAAGAGTGCTGGAGTGGGGTGCCATTCCCTTCTCCAGGGGATCTTCCCGACCCAGGGACCGAACCCAGCTGTCCCACATTGCAGGCAGACGCTTTAACCTCTGAGCCACCAAGCTTGCAAACCTCCGTAAGTCAAGCTATTTTCCTGGGAAGGCATAAGCTACTCAAACTGACTCAAGAAAAAGTAGAAACACTTAAAAAGAAAAAAAGATCCTATACAAAGGGAACACTGAGAGTAGTTTTAATGAAATGATGGGTTTTTAAAAGGCCCCAGGTTAGGATGATTTCATGCTGAACCCCTCCAAGTATCAGGGCACAAATGCTCAAATGATTCTCATGCTTGCATGGACAAGCTTTGGGATCCAATGTCCTGAGTTTAAATCCTAGTTTACCATTTATTAGTTGCACAGTCATGGATGAGTTAAAATCTCTGAATCTCAGTTTCCATGGAAATTCAACAAAGGAAGTGGTCCTGGTAAGACAGAAAGGTCCAGGTGAGCTTTTCGGAGGAGCTAGTCTGTAATGGATTTGATTTACCACCATAGTTATCAGCAGCCTTTCACATCCTTGCTCAGACTCTCTACACTTCAGGGAAGGACCTATAACTTGCCTGGCCAAAGTTAGGGTAGAGTTCATGTCATGGGAGAGCTGAAGATTCACAAGTATTATTGCTTCTTGGATATCTGTAGTAGAACTTCCAACACCCTGAGTAGATGAGTCGGATTCCTGTGTCCAGGAACGATGTTGAATCCCACATGCAGTAGCCCACTTAATCCTCAGAACAAGCCTATGAGGTAGATGCTATAATTGCCCCACTTTAAAGCTGAAGAACACCAGGGAATTCCCTGGTGGTACAGTGGTTAGGACTCTGCGATTCCACTACAGGGGGGGCCCAGGTTTGATCCCAGGTCAGAAAACTAAGATCCTGCAAGCCACATGGCACACTCCCCTTCACCCCACAGAAAGATGATGAAACCAAGACAAAATGCCTTACCTGAGGTCATGCTTTTAAATAACATATTAAATGGCCAGGAGTGGAACTCAGGCCGTCAGCTCCAGAGCGCTTCACCACCACGGTTCTCTTCGTGATTTTGGTGTCTACCTTTGTGCAGCCTTTGACCGTTGATGGCATGATACCGTAGATCGTTAGATCACCGCAACAATCAGGTGTTCTCACCTTTACAAAGGAAGAAACGGGCCTGCAGAGCTCTGAAATGCCTTACCCAAAGTTACTGCTGAAAAGTGATAGATCCAGGATTCGCAATAAGGCTTCCCTGTGGCTTTTGGAGGCCCCACCACTGTGGGGGGACATAGGTTCATGGCAAGATATCCGTGTCCCTAAGTTAACTTGCATTCTACCAACAAGGCAGCAGTGCCCAATACTTGCCCCCGGAAGGACTTGTCTCGGGGCCTCGTCTCTGCACCCCTCAAGTCCATCACCTTCCAGAAACCTTCCCAACCGCTGCATCCCATGAGAACTTCTCACCTCTCTGATATCCTGTAGCCCTGGTGTTCCTTAGCAACCCTTTGGTGTTACCATTTGCATGTCACATGCTCAGGCCCTAACTTGTTTGGGTTCGCTCAGGTATACCATTGCTGCTTCCTAGCAGTGAAAGTAGGCGTCATTGTGAAATGAGGGTGGTGCCACCACTCTCCTAAACCTGTCATCGTGGTGTCAATACACGGGATGGTGTCTTAGCTCTGGGTGTGAGCCTCCCCATCTTTATCCCGAGCATCCTTTGCTTCAGATTCCTCATTGCTGGGAGGAGGATAACGATGCCTAACATGCAGAGCTAGTGTGAGCATGAAATAGGCAAAGCACTCAGCAGAGAGCCCACGTGTAGTGACTGCTGAGTGAATGTCAATCCTGAGTGTAATTATTATGATGATTATTATTACACGACTGTTATTCCCTTTGCAGTCCTGGAGCACAGCGGCGTGTATTTTGCAGTGCATATCAGTGCATCATAACAGAGTTAATGACAGAGTTAATAACAGAGCCCAGTGGGCCTGGACACAACACAGGACGTCAATTCAATGCCTCTGGGTCTCTGCAGCCTCGTAACTTGGTCCCACACTCTGCGACTGACCCCCCCGAACCTCAGTTTTTGCATCTGTGAAATGAGCATGACAACATCTGCCTCCCAGGGTACTTGGGAGAATTAATGAGCTGCTGCATTTTGAAAGTGTCTGGCTCAGAATGTGCGGCGGCCTTTATGACTTCCTTTCCCTCCCTTGGTTGTGTTTTTCATGGAACGGAGCCATATTTTGGACAAAAAGAAGACATACTGCAGAGTTTCTGTTGTGTTTTTTGTTTAGTAGGATAGTATTTCAGGGCTAGTCTGATGAGAAAGTGTTAACTGAGCACCTACTATGAGTGCAGAGTTATGTGGATATACGGAGAAAATATAAATGTGGCGCTGCCGTGGGGGTCCTGTGATGTTTTGCCGGCAGCTCCATGAGATCTGCAATTAGAGCTGTCTCTGCAGAGAACTCATCTGAGAGCACCTAATTTGGGGGTCCCACTCCCTTGAGTCCCTAAGTCAAGGACAGCTTTCAAAGAAATGTTTATTTTCAAGCAGATAGAGGAATACAATCCAGACAGCACTCCCAAACTGTTAGCTGCATATTAATCTGCAGGGACTAATATCATAACGTAATTAGTATAGCAGTGCTCCCAGCTTAATTGAAAATGCTGCATATGAGGGGCAGTTAATGAGAAACGCAGGGTTTGATGATTCAGAACTGCTGAGATTTAGCGGTTTAGTGGGTGTAGCGAGGGAAGTGTTGGATTTATTTCCCTTTGCTATTCTCTTCGTACATCTGGACAGGAAGGGGTCTGAAAGGAGTTACTAACAGTATGTATGCTTAGAGAACTTTGATTATCTGGAAGTCCCTCTACAACTTGGAACTCGGCAGAGAGCCAGCCAGGCAGGAAGTGGAAAAAAGCCTCTGAGGCAACAAAATACATTTCAATTTGTCTGTGCGCTGCAGTCTTTTCACTTTTCTGATAAGAAATCCTCTCAACCCACATCACAACCTATTTGTTTATTCCTCCCTAGCACAAGATCTTAATAAAGGAGGTGATCTGATTTCCCAAGCATTAGCAGAAGAGCAACAAAGCATCCTGGCAGTCATGGGCGGGGCCTCAGGAGATGCCTGTCTGTCCACCCCTCCTGCGTTCAGCCCCACAGTCAATAGAGATCTTAAAGGCCCAGAGTATGTTTTGGCCCCAGGGGAGATAAAGATGCAGGAGAATCCCTGCTCTTAAGGAGCTTACAGTTTGAAGGCAGATAGATGTTGTCTCAAAATTCTTAATTTCAGACACGGGAAGATACTCTGGATAGTTTAAACAGAAAAGGATTTCAAACAGGATATTAGGTGGCTTGCAAACTTTCCAGGAATGTCAGGGGCCCAGGTTTGGATGACATAGAACCAGAGAAGTGCCCAAAACACTGCACAGACCGATTGGACTTGAGTCTTCTTTATCCCCACCCCCTGAGACTCAAAACTCTAGGAACTAGACTGCAGCTTCCAGATAAATTATCACTTTTACCATGCTTATGGGAAGCCCTGATTCACCAGAGTCCAGCCACCACCTCCCACACCAGCAACTGCCTTTGTGGTCCAGGAAAACCTGGGCATAGCTGCAAGGGAGTCTGTGTGATGTTTCCAGGTGTCTAGCCTCTCTGGACAGAAAGCACACTGGGCGGAGGTGGGTGGGGATGGATGAGGGTGTTGGGAGAGCCAGTCTGTGGAATCTGCTGAGATGGGGCTAGATAACTACAGCCCAGCGAGCCAGGTCCTGTTGTAGAGTTGTTCTAGGGCTAACTCATGGACAAGGTGAATGGTAGAGTACCACATGAGATGTCACCTGGGTGCTGACAGGGAGGAGACCCCAGCATGAGAAAGAGTAAGCATAGAAACTTCACAAGTATGAAACGCTGGGGCCATTTCATTTAGGAGCAAATACCCCCACAGAGGGGGCTTCCCAGTTAGTGCTAGTAGTAAAGAACCCACCTACCAATGCAGGAGACATAAGAGATGCAGGTTCGATCCCTGGGTCAGGAAGATCCCCTGGAGGAGGGCATGGCAACTCCCTCCAGTATTCTTGCCTGGAGAATCCCATGGACAGAGGAGCCTGATGGGCTACAGTCCATGGGGTCGCAGAGTCAGAAGCGACTGAAACTGTTGAGCAGCCACACATCCACCCCTACAGACATAGTTGTCATGAGGGGTATTGGCATTACACCACCAGATGTAACAGAAAATCAGTGATAGGCGCCATAACTAGAGGCAAGCAGGACCCCTTCCCAGGCCCCAACCCCATGTCTCTCATTTCTGCTGTACTGCAGGGCCGCTCTGGCTTATGAAATTCATTAGCATTTGTCAGGGAAATTCTAGCAGAATTTTTAGGCTTCTCCCCTTCATGTGATGATATGGATAGGGCTCCGTTGCTTCCCTGACCCCCATGCCAGGGCTGGGCCTGGGCATTGGTGTTTTTAAAACTACCAAGACCCCCTTCTGTGCAGCCCACCTGAGAACCACCACTGAGGGTGTTCCAGAGCATCAGGGAGCATATAAAAAGTGTATAATCTCCTGGACCCCACCTCAGACCTAGGAATCAGAACTTTGAGGGTGGCCTTCAAGCGTCTTTAGATTTAACAGGCTCCCAGCACTTCTGTCAGCTGCTCAGAGATTTGAGAGCTCCAGGTATGGGTAGTCGGGAAATCTGAATGCTTCAGCAGATGCTTGCTTCTTGCCTGACCAGCCATTCAGGCAGGTGCCCTGCATCCAGGAAAGAAGTCCAGGGCAGAGGTCCCGTGCTCAGGATGCAGGAAAGGCCTCATGGGCTCACTGTTTCTTTTCCTCAAGGAAGAGCCAGAGGTGGGAAATAGAACTGCCTCCCTTCCCACGTAGCAATTATGTGCACAATTACATTTCCACCAGGTGTCACTTAAGAGGGTGAAGCCCATTAAGTGTTCAAATGAGGAATCAGAAAGGAGCCTGTGAGGAGGCGAGGAAAGCTGCCAAGGGGGCAAAGTAAATGTTGACTTTCCTGAGCAGTCACCGCCCGGCACCCCAGCACTCTTTCCCATAAGTAATCTCATCACAGCCCGGGGACAGCCCTGGTGCAGAGGTTAACAGGCCCTGTTTGAACAAGGGAGGAAACTGAGCTTGGAGCCCTGCAGTGCATTGCCCGAGGTCACTGGTCCAGGAAGGATGAGTCCACAGGGCAGGAGGGGCACATGCCTATACAGAGAATGGCATGTGTGTAGCCATCAATTTCCTCTAAGCCAAACCCTCTGTTAGATTCTGCTCTAGCTTTCATGGTGCCCAGCATAAAGCACATGCCCAGTAAGTATTTGAAAAGTGAAAGTCACTTCCACCAGGCTCCTCTGTCCCTGGAGTTCTCCAGGCAAGAAAACTGGAGTGGGTAGCCCTTCCCTTCTCCAAGGGATCTTCCCAATCCTGGGATCGAACCCAGGTCTCCTGTGTTGCAAGCGGATTCTTTACCATCTAAGCCACTAGGGAAGCCCAGGAGATACTTCTCGGGCTTCTTTGGGGCAGTTTTATTCCCATAGCTGTAATGATGAATGAGGTTCCCAGAGGGAAAGAAGATCAAAGGGAAGACAGTGCCACGCACATGTAGACTTATTCAAATAGACATTTACAATCAAAAATGGAAATTGCCATCCTCTTTTATAGATAAGGAATCTGAGGCTAAGAGCAGTGAAGAGATTTTTCCAAGGCTGCTTGGCTAATTAGTAGATAGCGTTGGAACCCAGGTCTGTCTGACTCGAGTCTGAGTTCTTGTACTCACTGAATGTCCTTGCATGGAACCCATCACATGGCAGAGGTGACTGCATGCTCCCCGTTGGGGGTGCTGTGAGGGCAGTGAACTCGGGGCTGCCATGCTCTTCTGTGCAGTCATATTGAAAGAGCCCCTCTCTCCCTGCTCATTGGAAGCTTCCCAGATGTTGTGCTGAGTCAGAAGAGACTTCTGTTTGCTCTAATCATCTAAACCCTGTCTTTGGGCCATTTTAACCAAGGCCTACCAAATGAAAGTTCATGAGGGGCCACCAGAGGCAGGGAAGAATATTTATTGGAGCTCTGCCAGTCCATATGCCTCCTTCCTTGCTGAAAAAACCAGGCTCACCATCTCCTTTCCCCGTTTACCACCCCCTATGCCCAATATGCATTGTTACCACTGGGTCCCTATTTTGTCTGAATGTATCACACTCTGCTCCCTCTGGGAGTAGGGATCAGCCTTCCTGCACCATCTCTCTCAACCCTTCCCCTCCATGAGCTTACCAGGTTCTCCTGAGTCCCTCTAGCAAAATCTCTTGAGTCCTCTTCATTCTTCCCATCTCCTGGCCTCTGCCATTGTCTGGAATACTGCACCAGTCACCCCACTGGGGTTTTTCATATCTCTCTCCACCACTACCACCACCCCCATCTTCCATACAGGTGAGCTTTGTTAAAACATTTTATCCATCCACCCAGCCTTCCAACCTTCCATCCATCCAATAGCTATTTGTAGGATATGAGTATTTACTATGCATCAGGGTTCCTGCTAGACTCGGGATGTAAATTAGAAAAGAAGTGGTCTGGTCTCTAGTGATGGAGAGAAAGAAATTAACAAATTCCATAGCAGGTGAAGGGAACTCAAAGGAGTGATGTCTGAATCAGGTGACATCTTCAGCAGAGGTTTCTGGCAGAACTGACAGGGGATCAGAATTTTTAAGGTGAGAGTGGAGAAAAAGGAGACTGTCCAGGCAGAGCCACTGTGCCCTTACAAAGGCTTGACACTGCCTTGTACCTTTGGGAAACCACAAGTACCTGGTGAGGTTAGAGACACCAGTGGTTGCTGTATCATGAGGTGCCTTGTTCGATGAGTCTGAAATTTCCTCGTGGATGGTTTTCAGGAAAGGAGCAGAGAGCTCTCAGCCACCCACTCTCCACGCCTCACTTGGGCATCCTGGGGAATTTTTTGTCCAGGCTCCGACCTCTGACTTCATCACTGAGTAGGTTCCTCTTCTGGCTGGCTGGGGTTCTGCCTGAAGGACATATGTGGTTTCCCAGACACTGCTTATCCGTAAGAGTTCTGAACCTCGCTCACAGAAATTCCTTTCCATTCTCTCTCTGTTCCAGACACGTGTCTTGAATGTATTGCAGTTTCCTGGGCCCGTGGCTGCTGAGTGTGTGGAGAGCGAGTTGTTTGCGGATGTGCTCAGTCACTCCTGCTTCACCGCATCTGCCCATCACTCCAGAGTGTTTAGTAGGAGCAGATAATACACAGGCCAGCTGCCACCTCCTGCTTTTCTAATTATCTATCAGAGAAATGGAAAACCCACTCACTGTCCCTGAATGCTGATTGGATCCACAAGCCCATCTTCAGTTTAGGGACAAGTAAGAGGAAGGGCTTCCCCGGAGGAGGGCATGGCAACCCACTCCAGGATTCTTGCCTGGAGAATCCCCATGGACAGAGGAGCCTGGCAGGCTACAGTCCATGGGGCCACAAAGAGTCGGACACAACTGAGCAACTAAGCCCAGCACAAGAGGAAGGGCTCAGGGAGTGGACCAACCCATGCACCACGGCTCCATGCCTGAGAACCTGCCCCCACTCACAGCCCTGACTCCACCTGGCCCTGTCTCCTAACCTCCCATCAGCCTCTGTGCCACCCAAGGTGATCCCCTCATCAGCCTGTCTTCCGTGCCCCTTACACTTTCCTGCTTCTACAGAAAGCAGGAAGAAATGGGTTGGAGGCCTTGGCTAGAGGACTTTGGGTGAGTCGAGTCTGGATTTCCACACTTCAGTTCAGGGCTAATGCCCCCTGCCAGCCAGTTTCAGAGCCCAGCGAATCAAAAGCATCAGTGTCTGTGAATACATTTTATAACTGTCAAAACTGCCCTGGGAAGAGTTATCATTTCTATTGCACAGATAAGGAAATGGAAAGTTCAGAGATGTCAAATAACGTGCCCCAGGTCACACAGCTAGAAAGTGGATTCTGCCTGGTTTGTTGTTGTTCTTTAGTGGCTAAGTCATATCCAGCTCTTTTGTGACCCTAGGGACTGTAGCTCTCCAGGCGCTGCCCGTGGGATTTTCCCAGCAAGAATACTGGCATGGGTTGCCATTTCTTTCTTCGGGGGATCTTCTCGACCCAGGGATCGAACCTATTACGTCTCCTGAACTGGCAGGCAGATTCTTTACCACTCAGCTACCTGGGAAGCCCCAGCTGGTATATAGTAGGTGCTAAATAAATACACTTAAATAACTGGCTTCAAAGAATTATGAGGGGAAAAACAAGTTACTAATTTAGGTGTAATGGCATTTTATTTTTGGTTCTAATTTGTATTTCTTTGATTACTAGAGTAACTGAATATTTTTTCCATGCGTATATTCACTTAACATACTTCCTGTAGCACCCTCTCACATCTGTTCCCAATCTATTTATTGGTGTCCTTAAATTTGTTCCCACATCAGTGTGGGAATTTGTTTGAATGGACATTAGCCCTCTTCTATCCTTTATGCTACAGATATTTTTCCAGCTTGATGTCCTTTTCGCTTTATTTTCTTTCCTTTTCCCTGTGTAAAATTGTAAAGTAAAATTAATTTCCCTTCTTCTTAACGTGTATAGTCAGCAGTTAAAACCCCAGCCAAGGTGGGGAAGCAGATTCCCCCAGGCAGCACATACCGCTTCCCCACCCCAGTGGGTCCAGTGAGTTGAAAAAAACATCAAAGGAAGACTCAGAAGTTCAGCCCTCAGCCCAAGACCCATTGATAAGCAGCCAGAGGACAAATCTTTTGTGCCGTAAACATGTGATTGCCTATGTGTATGTTTTACTGTAAACACTAGATGTTGATCTGAGTCAAAAGGTCCAACAACTCGTTTAACCTAGAGTTCCCCTCCCCCCACTTGCTGCCCATCAGCATTATAGATTGGGGGGTGGGGCAAAGGCTCCTGCAGCGTCCTGGGCTCCAAAAGCTTGACCCTTGGGGCTGGTTGTTAGTGATGTCAGCAAAAGTGCTTTAGACTGGGTCTGACAGATTGTAAAGTGCTTTCCTACCTGTGTTTCCCTTTGTCCTCACAACAGCCCTCTAGTAGTGGTGTGCATGTGTGTGTCTATGTGTGCTCAGTAGATTCATTTGTGGTCAGCTCTTTGAAACCCCATGGACTGTAGCCCACCAGCCTCCTCTGTCCCTGGGATTCTCCAGGCAAGAATACTGGAGTGGGCTGGCATGCCCTCCTCCAAGGGATCTTCCCAACCCAGGGGTCGAACCTGCATGTCTTAACGTCTCTTGCCTTGGCGAGTGGGTTCTTTACCACTAGCGCCACCTGGGAAGCCCAGTGGCGGTGTGCTCTGTGCTGTGCTTAGTCACTCAGTCGCGTCCCACTCTTTGTGACCCCATGAACTGTAGCCCACCACTCTCCTCTGTCCATGGGATTCTCCAGGCAAGAATACTGGAGTGGGTTGCCATGCCCTCCTCCGGGGGATCTTCCCAACTCAGGGATCGAACCTGGGTCTCCCACACTGCGGGCAGATTCTTTACCATCTAAGTCACCTGGGAAGCCCAGGAAGTGGTGTAGGTAATCGTATTATTTCCATGAACTGCTGAGGGGACGGGAGCTCAGGGAGGTTGTCCATATCCCCATGCTAATCACCAGCAGAGACTAGAGCCTTCTCCTTAGGTGTCAGGGCTCCTGAGGTTTCCGCTTTGCAAAGTGAGCTCCTGGGAGTGGAGCAGGGGTGGTGTTCCAGGCCAGCAATCCAGCTCTGGAAACAGAAGGGCCTCATCCCTGCTTAGAAGCTCTTAAATTGTAAATGTCTGGAGAAGATCTTCCATAATATACTGTCTGTCCCTTCTAGCCACATGGAGATGGTACTCCAGAGAGTGTGGGGGAGGTTCTGAAAGAAGGAACAGCAGCTAATGATAAGCAGGGTGTCCTGAAGTGGTCTGCAAGTCACGGCTAAAACACAAGGCTTCCCCTGTTAAATAGGATCTGGTCATTCCCCTGGAAGTTCATAGCAACTGAAAGAGACAGCAGCATCCCCAGACAACTATAGAAAGTGCCTGCAATGCTCTAGCAATATCATTCATTCACCCAGAAAATACTAATTGAGCACCTACTGTATGCCAGGTACTATCCAATCACAGTAGACACAACAGACCAACATCACGAGTCTTATATTCTGGCAGGGGAGAGAAAGAGTGAATAATAACCACAGAGCATGTCCGATGCTGAAGAGTACTATGGAAAGAAATAGGGAAGGCGGTGTCACATGTCTGAGCAGGGTGATTGGGAATGCACAGGAACGCCAGAGTAGCCCAGAGAAGACGACCTCGAGTTCTGTTTGGAGTGGGATCAAAGAGGATGCTTTTGTGTGTGTGCTGAGTCCTGACTTCTGAGTGAGGGTTTCCTGGCAGCCAAGGGGAGGGGCGCGTTTTTGGCAGAGGGAGCAGCAAACGCATAGGCATGAAGCTGGGAAGGTATGGACGCGTTTGCGAAACTGTAAGCACGTCTGGTATGGCTAGAGAAAAAAGAGAAGGAAAACGCAAGACTTGGTGCTGGAGAGGTCGGCTGTGGCCAGACTGGGAGGGCTCTGCGATGTACACTCTGACTGTAGATGCTGGGGTGGCTCCAGGGCATGTCTGCCTGGCTGCCTTCCCGAGCGAGGGATCAGCGGCTCCAGCCAGACTGGAGGCATGGCCTTTATAACCAAGAAAGAGTTAAAAAACAAAGGGGAAATTTCTTCCCAAAGGCCCGTAACCTGAGTCTTATCAGACAAATTTCCCTAGTGGGGCATCCAAAAAATACTTTCCCAGTACTCCCCAAAGTGTCAAGGTCATCATAAACAAGGAAAGTTTGAGAAACCATCGTAGCCAAGAAGCACCAAAGAACGCACGATGACTTGTTTCAGGATCCCATACGGTGTCCTGCGTGGGATCCTGAAACAAAAGAGACATTAGGGAAATGCTATGGAAATCTGAATAAACTATAGACTTCGGTTAATAATGGGGGCTTCCCTGGTGGCTCAGATGGTAAAGAATCTGCCTGCAATGCAGGAGACCCAGGTTCACTCCCTGGATTGGGAAGATCCCTTGGAGAAGGGAAGGGCTACCTACTCCAGTATTCTTGCCTGGAGAATTTCATCAACAAAGGACCCTGGCAGGCTACATTCTATGGGGTCACAAAGACACAACTGAGCAACTAACCATCAGTTAATAATAATGTATCAATATTGATTCATTACCTGTGACCAAAAACATATTATAAGGTGTCAATCATGGGGAAAATAGAGGCAGGGTATATGGGAACTCTCTGTACTATGTTTGTGATTTTTCTGTAACCCAAAACTCTTCTAAAATATATTTTATTTAAAAAAATAGATGTGATAATATGGATGCAATTAAAGTGGGAAAACCTTTGTAATCCCCAGATTTACTTGGGTTTCCTTATCTCTGGAAGGATTGGTTCTTTTCCAATTCAGTTTCTCCCCCCACAAATGTTTTCAGCTTCACCAACATGGAAACAAGCATGTGTGTCTGTGTAGGTGGACATGTGAGGTTGGGGAAGCTGGGGATGCTGAGGTTGAGACCACCTCTGTACTGAAGTCCCAATACTGGTTTATTTTTTTTTTCCCTCTAGGACCAACAGAGGTTTCCAGGGAGGTGAGGCATGTGGCAGTTCATTAACCATCCTGCTGTTCCACACCTGGTGGTCCTTTCAGTTCCTGTGTGGGACGTTGGTCTGGGACACTTGGATCAGTCAATAAAAGGCCACCTGTAACAAAGGGCCTGAGCCAAAGCAGAAAGCAAATGCACCAGGGAGCAGACCCCCTGACCCACCTGTGGGAAGGTGCCCTCTACTAGGAAACTTGCCTGCCACTCAGGGGCTGGCTCATGTGGAGTGCTGGCAAAGCGAGCCCACTGGCCCTCTATCTCTGGTGCACTTTCCTCCACTGTCTCCTACCCTGTCCGTGCCTGTGTCTGACTGTGTATGTATATTACAGTCAGTTCAGTTCAGTCTCTCAGTTGTGTCTGACACTTTGCGACCCCATGGACTACAGCACGCCAGGCTTCCCTGTCCATCACCAACTCCCAGAGCTTACTCAAACTCATGTCCATTGAGTCGGCGATGCCATCCAACCATCTCATATATATACTTTTCTCACATCTGAATTCTTCTTTAGTAACAAAGAATGCTCTCTCAGCAGTCCCCAAAATATCCTGTTTTATTTCTCTCCCCGTCCTCTCTCAATAAAGCATGGCTTCTCCCCTCTGAGTCTGGAAGGACCAGTGGTAATCCTTAATAGCTGTAGATGTCAATAGAGACAAGATCCAGCTACATCACCGTAAGTCTCAAACATCTCATCGAATCTGCTAAGAGATGTCTTTCTTGGTCCGTCTCAGTTTTGTTTAACTCCTAGCTTCCCTACAGAGATGCTGGACACCCCAACCTTCCAAACGATTTCGAAGCTTCACAACTAAGCTCCTTGGCATCCTTTGCACCCACTTGGCTTTTCTCGTATTAGCTTACCAACTGATAAAGGAAGTCACATTAAACCTAGTTAAATTCATGGGGGAAAAAAACAGAGATCTGACTACCCTTCTTCTCTAGGTGTGTAACAGGTCCCTTATCAATCACCTATTCCCTCCTGGGCTTGACTACATGGTCAGTTCTGCAGCAGCTCCCTATGCCAGCCGAAGCACTGAGAGGCTTCATGCATTCATTGTCCCCAAGGCTGCAGAGGGGCACTTCCACCTGCAGATTCTTTCTCAGCACCTCTATCCATCAGAGTCTAGGCAGGGAAATGGAAACCAACATAGGTCTTTCAGCAGAGGGAATTTAATACAGGGAATTGGCTGCACAGTTAATGAAGCAACTGAGAAGATAAATGGTACAAATTGAGTCAGTCCAGAGATCAACAACAAGAAGCCACCAC
The DNA here is from genome assembly GCF_016772045.2 of Ovis aries. Classification (NCBI taxonomy): domain Eukaryota; kingdom Metazoa; phylum Chordata; class Mammalia; order Artiodactyla; family Bovidae; genus Ovis; species Ovis aries. The sequence goes on from NC_056074.1 coordinate 14,440,571, forward strand.
TATTGCTTCTAGACCTGGAGGGGCAATGAGAGAAGGTGATGTTTCTAGGGTCCAAAAGCTGAGACAATCCAGCAGGAGATAGAATCATTGTATAGAGTTCCTGTCAGGACCTGAAGCAACCGATGGTATATGGCCACTGCCAAGGATGCTGTCTAAGACAAGCAAGAGAGGGAGAGATACCCTCGCTTCTTTACTTCTCACCTCCAGTCTTCTGGCTGTGGCCCTCCTTTCACAAGCCCACCTGCCCAGAAGCCAGAGAGCAAAGGATTCTGAGCATTGTGGTTCTCCACGAGATGGAGCAGAGTAGCAAGTGTGGGGAAGGGGCCTGAGAGCAAATGCACAGCCTCCACCCTCCCCACCCTCTGTTCAAGGCTGAGTTGGCCCTCATCCCTTCCAGATAGCTGCTTTTTGCTAATTTCTCTCATGAAGACAGCTGGCAACTTGATACAGGCATCATATTTTTGTATGCTCTCCTGGATTGAACAGATGAGGGAAGAGAGAAAAAACAGAACCCTCCATTACTTTGGGGTAGGAGCCCTGAGCTCTATAGTATCTGTAGTCATCAAATCTTGCTCGTGTGGATAATTGCTGTCCCTAGTCCTTTACAGGAGAGCAGTGTCTCTCTTTTTTTGTGGGACCATCAAGGTAGACTAGTCCTGCTTATTCTTACAATGGGGCCTGGAGGCTCAAGGACAGCTTGAACAATTATCTTCTATTCTACAAGACCAAGCTCAGAGGCCAGACCCCTGCTATGCAGCCACATTCTGCCCTGGAGGGCCTGTGTGCACTGGTGATTCCAGAGGGTAGGTGAGTTGCTTCAGGGGACCTCAGCTCTTGTCTGTGTGATGAATCCTTTCCAGGCTGCCTTCCCTCTGACTGTCTCTCTCCTCTGCTAGCTTGGAGCCCCTGCTGCTGACGTAGGAGCACACACAGAGGGGAATGTGGGCAGGAAGCGTCCAATGGCAGAGCAGAGGAAACAAAGGGCCCTAAGTTTGTGCAGCCAAGAAAATAACATGAAACAAGATGAGGAACTCGAGCTGGACTTGTTTTGTTTTGGAGCATTTCAAGGGGCCAGGCACGCAGTTGTGTTTGGATTGGGAAGAAAGGGATAACTGTGCAGAAGAAAATCCGTTTCAGATTTTAGTCTGGCCATTACTGGATTACAAAAAACACCAAGAGGATTAAACTGTGTGAACATATGAAAGCAGTTGTACCCAGACAGGAGGGGAGCTTGTATCCTCCTGGGACATGTTTGGACAGTGTTTGGAAGCCGTGGCTTGCTTGTCCATCCATCACTGATCTGGCACCACTTGGAGCTGTCTGAATTGTTTTCCTTTTCCTAGCATTAATGATAACTATTAAATATGAATAACAGTGCTGGTTAGGACTCTTAATTCAAAGTGACAGAAACCTCAGAACTCACTCAAAACAGAGGGACTTTTACTACTACCTCAAGTCCAAAGAGTTGAGCTTGCAGCCAGAGCCAACAGGGAGATGCAGTAAAGTCGGGTTCACGGTTTTAATCCTGTTAAGATTTGTTCTGTTTCTTTCTGCTCCTCTGGTCATTTCTCTTACTTGTGAGCTTCTTTCTCTCCCTGCAAACCTTAGCTCTATTTTTTCCATGTTAGTTTGCAGGGTTCTCATAACAAAGCACACCAACTGAGAGGCTGAAACAACAGAAATGCCATGTCTCATTGTTCTGGAGGCTAAAAGTCCCAAATCAAGGGGTCAGAAGGACCGTGTTCTTCCTGAAGGGAAGGCTCCCCTCAGGCCTCTGTCACTGCTGCTGGTAGTTCTTGGTTTGTGGCAGCATAAGTCCCGTCTTCTCTGTGTCCAAATCCCTCCCCCCACAACGTTTTTTAGGACACAAGCCACATCGGATGAGAGCCCACCCCAGTGACCTCATTTTCACTTGATTACCTCTGCCGAGAGACTATCTCCAAGCAAGTTTCCATTCTCAGGCATGAGGGATTAGGACACCGACATAACCTCTTGTGGAGGACACAGGTCAGCCCGTAACACTCACACGGCCACCAAGCTGGTGCATTTTTAAATTTACTAATTTTTATTTTGGCTGCACTGGGTCTTCATTGATAGCTAGTGAGTTTTTACATCTTACAATCATCACAGCTAGAGACCACATTCCTTTTCACTTCCTGTTTTCAGAAATCCCAGGGAAGAATTCCAACTGACTTGGCTTTGATCAGGTTCTGATCTCCCCGACCCCACCCCCAAGAACTGTGGTTACTCTGGCTTTATTAAGGCTCCTAACCCAAGTGGAGAGTGAAAAAGTTGGCTTAAAGCTCAACATTCAGAAAACGAAGATCATGGCATCTGGTCCCATCACTTCATGGGAAATAGATGGGGAAACAGTGTCAGACTTTATTTTTTGAGGCTCCAAAATCACTGCAGATGGTGACTGCAGCCATGAAATTAAAAGACGCTTACTCCTTGGAAGCGAAGTTATGACCAACCTAGATAGCATATTCAAAAGCAGAGACATTACTTTGCCAACAAAGGTCCGTCTAGTCAAGGCTATGGTTTTCCAGTAGTCGTGTATGGATGTGAGAGTTGGACTGTGAAGAGGGCTGAACGCTGAAGAATTGATGCTTTTGAACTGTGGTGTTGGAGAAGACTCTTGAGAGTCCCTTGGACTGCAAGGAGATCCAACCAGTCCATTCTAAAGATCAGCCCTGAGTGTTCTTTGGAAGGAATGATGCTAAAGCTGAAACTCCAGTACTTTGGCCACCTCATGTGAAGAGTTGGAAAGGACTCTGATGCTGGGAGGGATTGGGGGCAGGAGGAGAAGGGGATGACGGAGGATGAGATGGCTGAATGGCATCACTGACTCGATAGTCGTGAGTCTGAGTGAACTCTGGGAGTTGGTGATGGACAGGGAGGCCTGGTGTGCTGTGATTCATGGGGTCTCAAAGAGTCGGACACGACTGAGCGACTGAACTTAACTGAACTGAACCCTGAACCAATCAATGATGGCCAGGGAGGCAGGGCCCTTTAAGAATGCGGCAATTCCACCTAAAAAAAAACAAAAATACAAATGAACTTATTTACAAGAAAGAAATAGATGCACAGGCATACAAAACAAACTGATGGTTCCCAAAGAGGAAGTGGTGGGGAGAGGAATAAATTGGGAGTTTGGAATTAACAGATGTACACTATCTTATATAAAATAGATAAACAACAGGGATTTACTGTATAGGGAAGGGAACCATATTCAATATCTTGTAATAAACTATAACAGAAACGAATTTATATAACTGAATCACTTTTCTGTGCCCCTGAAACTCTCACAATATTGTAAATCAACCGTACGTAAATTTAAAAAAAAAAAGAATGTGACACGTTTTACAGAACCTATGAATCTGTGAGATCAGCTAGTTAATGCCGGGTACACATCATCACCAAATGATAATGGTTTATAGCAAAGGGTTCACTCTCTCACGTTCACCATGGGCTGAAGGAGGGGTGGGGTGGGGAGGGGTATTAGCTCTGAGGTTCCCCAGGGACCCCGGGCTGACAAATCACCCCAACTGTGCCGATCTATCTCCGTGCCAGAGTGAAAGAGCCCTGGAGAGTCCTGCGCTGGCAGTTCAGTCTTCTAACCGCAAGTGGTGCACCTGTGCTCACACCCACCGGCCTCAGTTAGTGAACGAACCTGGCGGTGCGCCGCCCACCGGTGCCTGGAAGGCAGCGCACCAGACATGGCTGCGGAACAGCCTCGTAGACGCTTGGGACCCACACGGTGGGAGCAGCGGGAAAAGCGGTTCCCAGCAGCAGGGAGACGCTTCCCCAGAATAAGACGGGGCGCTGCACAGTCAGCTCGTGCAGGAGCACTCCGGGGCCTTCCCCGCCAGGGAGCGGCAACCGGAAGACAGCGAAGGTTGTAACACTTCGGTTTGGGCTTCCCTCAGCTCAGTTGGTAAAGAATCTGTCTGAAATGCAGGAGACCCCTGTTCGATCTCTGGGTCGGAAGATCCCCTGGAGAAGGAATAGGCTACCCACTCCAGTATTCTTGGGCTTCCCTTGTGGCTCAGCTGGTAAAGAATCCTACCGCATTACGGGAGACCTGGGTTCGATCCCTGGGTTGGGAAGATCCCCTGGAGAAGGAAACAGCTACCCACTCCAGGATTCTGGCCTGGAGAAGTCCATGGACTGTATAGTCCATGGCGGCCCAAAGAACTGGACACGACTGAGCGACTTTCACTTCACTTCACTTGGCTGCAGCAGGGCAGGTCTGAGGGGAGAGTGGCAGGGACCAGGCAGGAGAGATAGCCAGGCTGGGCATGAAGAGAAGTGCCTCTTCTAGGGAGAGCTTTGGATTTTGTCCCGAAGACAGTGAGGCAATCAGCAAGCACTTCAGGCCAGGAACAGCGGGGTCAGACTTGCATCTTAGGAAGAGCAAGCGGCCTTCCGGTCACGTGAAGGGATTGGGAGCGCTGGAGCTGCACAGAGATCAGGGCAGGGTTTCGTGGCAGAAACGCCAGGTCTGGTGGCTCTTTGACATGGGAGTACAGTTAGTTGTGACACATACAGCAGGAGGGTGTGTGTGTGCTCAGTTGTGTCTGACTCTCTGCGACCCCATGGACTGCAGCCTGCCAGGCTCCTTTGTCCATGGGATTCTCCAGGCAAGAATACTGAAGTGGGTTGCCATGCCCTTCTCCAGGGGATCTTCCCAACCCAGGGACTGAACCTGCGTCTCTTGCAGTGGCTTTGAGGAAATGCCTCAGAACTGGCTCCTGAAGGAAGCAGAGGCTTTACAGGCTGATGACAAAGCTGACCAGGGGCCTGGGGGTCTGGGAGCACTCAGGTGGTTGAGAACAAGAGTGAACATTTGTCACGCACATTCAAATTGCAGAAGTTTTGATGCTGTCCTGGAGGGGCTTAAAGGTGAGCATTGGTGAAGTATTGGGTCGGGCCAAAAAGCACTCTTTGGCCCGACCCAAGAAAAGGTCAGAAAACAGAAAGCTTTCCACTGACTCCACTAAGGTCCTCAGGTTGTTTCGTGGCATCTGAGAACAGTTAACTCCTCCGCACTACCCCTACACGATGCTTCCTTCTATGCCAAGTCTTCCAGGCAGAGTTCTCCTGTATCCCCAGCAGCACGTGGTCTTTCTCTGGTGGGAGCCCAGTCTCTCTCATCTTGCTCACCGGCAGGTGAATGCTGATGCCCCACCTGCTGTACCCAGTCTCCTCCCTGACAAACGTCCCTGCGTTAGCATGGCTCCTCCTCAATCCTCTGAAAGATACACCTGCATGTGTTGTGAATTTGGGCTGCTCACCTGGGGAGGATTCACGCGCCATTGCCTGCCATGGCTAACCCTGAGAGCCGCTGGGGAGCACACGGGAGACGAACCACACAAGAGAACACTGAGTGGAAGCCTGGATACAGCCCATGAGCCAGAAGATGGCAAATGAGCTCATCCCTGCATGAGAAATCCTCACTGCCACAAGTCTGGGGCTGGCTCTTTGGACACATGGAGGACCTGTTAAAAACAACAACAACAACAACTCACGCCTTCCTGAATGAGGATGCCTAGTGAAAAATCCACAGGAAGGCTCCAGAAAACCGTCTGCTGCCTTTATTTCCCCCTGTGCATTAAAAGTGCACAGCTGCTGGACACGAAAAATTCCTTTACGCTGCCCTGTACCTCATGGGCTGGGTGTGGATGCTGTGGGCAGAGAGGGAGCCAGGTGGGAGGGAAGCGGGGGGGAAGCACCTCCAGGGATCTCCGCCTGGATCTGAGTGTCTCGAGCAGGATGGCCCAGATTTCTCCACGCACACCCCCGCCTGTGTGCTGTCTGAAGGAGCTGTCCTTCACGTATGTAGTTGATGCTCTGGGTGAGTTTGTCTATGGGGATGTGTATGTGTTTTTCTTTCTGATCTGAAAATTGGTCTTTGGGTTCACAAGCAGCAGCTGCAGCTGCCATAATTAAAATGAAATAACCTACTTCCTCCAGTCCTCAGGGAGAAAAGCTTAAGAAAAAAAATCCATATTGTAAGTGGATTCAGGAATGTGGTGAATCTTCTCTTCTCTCCCTGTTCACACGTTTCATGGCTTTGCTTTTCTCTGGAGCCAGAGGAAGAGAAAGGAATGATCCTTTACTGAGCGTGTATCCTTGTCCCAGGCACCACGCAAGGCTGTCCCAGCTGCACAAGCCAGGGTTTGAACCCAGTTTTAATGCTTCACCTCCTTCTCCTCTGCCACGTGCCATTCTTGTATCCTGTTAGACCCCAGCTCTCTCATACTGATGTGATTCTGTCCGGAGACCTGGGAGGTTTGGTATTATTAAGATGTTATTGAATATGTTGGCACATATAATTGCCTTGGATTAGAAACCAAAGCTCTTAGCAGAGTAACAACGTGAAGCGTCCCATGCTCAATGATTCCATGCTAATGAGATGGTTTTCAGAGGATTGGATTTGTTCTTGAAGGTGTTGCTTAGAAGTTGCTATTCAAACCAGGCTGGGAAAATAAAACCCCAGAAGAACCATAGACTCTGGTCTGTTTGGATGTCAGTTGAAGGGAACTGAGGTAGAAAGGGACATCTGTGTGCCTAGAGTTGAAGCCACAGCGGTCACCCTCTTCAAGAAGGTCTCAGTATGGTGGAAGAGAAAGACATGCTGACAATTCCAAGATGCTGGTAATAAGCGCTGGAAGTGTTAGCTGCTCAGTTGTGTCTGACTCTTTTCAACCCTATGGACTGTAACCCGCCAAGCCCCTCTGTCCATGGAATTCTCCAGGCAAGAATACTGGAGTGGGTAGCCATTCCTTTCTCCGGGGGATCTTCCCAACCCAGGGATCAAACCTGGGTCTCCCTCATTGCAGACAGATTTCTTTTTTCTTTTTTTACCGTCTGAGCCACCAGGGAAGTCCAATAAGCACTAGGTCAAGGGTATTAACAACCTGCTATAGTTGTAGCATTTTTTGTCTCCCAAAATCCATGACTTCAGTTGGTAAATTTGTGAGGAGAACAACCTCATTGGGAGGGCAGAGCCAAAATGTTGAAAATAAAAAGACGAGAAGAAATTATTACACATTCTCATGTATGTGCCCAGGGCCTGGCACTTAGTCTTTCTAAGTCATTATTATTATTCCCATTCAATAATGAGGAAACTTAAGATTCAATCTCTGGATCAAGAAGATCCTCTGCAGTAGGGCACAGCAAGCTATTCCAGTGTTCTTGCCGGGAGAATCCCATGGACATAAAAGCCTTTGTGGGTCACAGCCCCTAGGGTCACAAAGAGTCAGACACAACTGAAGCAACTTAGCATGCACGCACAAGGAGCTAAATGGTTTGCCCAAGGCCCCATAGGTATAGCCAGTAACCTGGGGGCAGTTGGAGGGTGTGATTAAGACCCAACATATTTGCTTCCTAAGTCCCTGCTCTTGCCACTGTGCCAGGCTTCCCTGAAGAAAACCTACACCCTGGATTGTCCAGTGTATAGCACAGCCATCACCGTGTCCCACTTTTAGAATGAGGAACTCTTTTTTTCCTTGGGGAAACAAACAAGTTTTCGCAGCAGGCACCTGATGGGAGTGAGTCAAGACCGTTCTCTCCAGCCTGCAGGCGTGCCGGTTCAGATGGAGTGCACTGAGTCCTCCGAGCAGGCCTCCCAAACAGTGGCGTCAGCCCAGAGACTCTGGGTTCCTCACTGACTTTCTCCATGGCCCAGCAGAGGAGGCCTGGGTATGCAAGTGTGTTTCCCTGGGCTCCCGGTCCGCTGCCCCTGTTAAACTTAGCTGACAGAAGTTGGCATTCCCTACAAGAGAATCAGGTGGTCCCCTGCTACTTTTGGAATTCTCTGCAAGAGACTGTAGTCCATGTTGTTTGGGAGGCAACTCAAGGTATTATCTTCTAGGTTGGGGGAAAGCTGGAGACTTCCCAGGTGGCGCTAGAGGTAAAGAACCTGCCTGCCATTGCAGGAGACGTAAGACATGGGTTCGTTTCCTGAGTCAGGAAGCTTCCCCTGGAGAAGGAAATGGCAACCCACTCCAGTATTCTTGCCTGGAGAATCCCGCGGACAGAGGAGCCTGGCGGGCTACCATCCATGCGCTCATAAAGAGTCGGACACAACTGAATCGACTTAGCATGTACGCACGCACAGGGGAAAGCTAACAGGAGCAAAGGCGCTTGGCACTTCACTCCATCTCAGCCTCTCAAAAGGCAGCCCAGGAAACCATCTTGCCTCCCCCCACCCGCTTCCTAGGGCAGGCGGGAGCAGAAGGTGTACCGGGCTGTCCAGTGTGCAGGTGTCCACACGGGGCACAGTGTGCTTTCAGGCTCACCTGGGAAAAGAAAGAGCTGGACCCAGATCTCATCTGCTGCGCTTCCTAGCTGGGGGATTAGGGGCAAGCTGCTGGAGTTCCCTGAAGCCTTGTTTTCTCATCTGCAAGTCTGGAAGGAATAGGCTTGTTTCCTACTGCTGTTTAGAAGGTTAACTGAGATCAAATATGTACCAACCCCGAACACTGCCCAGTGCCTGGTACACAATTAGCTTCCTCCCTTTCCGATCCGTACTATGCAAGCTTGCCAAATCTATCTTCCTGCAACACATCTCTAATTATGCCCCATCTCTGCTCATAAGCCCTCGGTGGCTCTATTACTCAGTGAATGATGGCCAGCCTCTCTGTTTTGACGTTCAGGGCCCTGCTTCTGGGGGCCCGTGTCATCTGTCGGGTGTCTTCCGCTTCCCTCCACGCAGTCCTCACTCACTCTTCATTCACACTTTCCCCTCCTGTGCCTTCACTCCCTCACACGAGTGCCCCGCCCTGTCCCCATGCCAACCCCCCCAACTCTGTCCCCGGTGCCCAGCTGGGCATGGATGGCATGCTGCTCAGTCAGTGCTCCCTGGTTTGCCGACGTGGCCCATCTGCTCCTCCCTCCACTGACTGTCTTGTTTTTCTGTTTCCACCTCCCAAACTGCCAAACATTTCCCTTACTTGAAGCCTTATCACCTGTGGGTCCCTGAGGGCACGGTTTGCTTCTGAGTCCTCAGTGTGTTCTGTATCGCGCCTAACACTCGGAATAGGAGGGAGTGAGTGAGCGAGTGAGCAAGTGAAGGAAAGAACACTCACATCCAGTCCTAACTGCATTGCCCTTCATAAACTGCTCGTACGTGAAAGGGAAAGTTTCAGTCGCTCGGTCGTGTCCAACTCCTTGTGACCCCATGGTCTGTAGCCCACCAGGCTCCTCTGTCCATGGGATTCTCCAGGCAAGAATACTGGAGTGGGTTGCCATTTCCTTCTCCAGGGATTGAACCCAGGTTTCCGGCATTACAGACAGATTCTTTACTGTCTGAGCCACCAGGGAAGCTCTAAAGCCTTGGTCAATCCTTGTGTATTTTGGTTTCATTGACCATCATGTGGTGCTTATTGGAGGTACAGCCAGCTCTTTATACCCACAGGGTCCACGTCTGTGGATTCAACCAACCACAGATTGAAAATATTCTAGGGGGGAAAAAAAATCTCTAGAAAGTTCCCAAAACCAAACTTGACTTTGCCCCCCCAGCAACTATTTATATAGCGTTTACATTGAGTCGGACATGACTGAGTGACTGAACTGAACATAGCATTTACCTTGTGTTAGGTATCATAAGTGATCTAGAGATGATTTCACGTAGATGGGAGGGTATGTGTAGGTTACATGCAAATCCTATACCGTTTTAGGTAAGGCACCTGAACATCCATGGAATTTGGTACCCGAGGGATCCTGGAACCAATCATCCTGCATGTACCAAGTGATGACTTTACTTTGAAAAAGGGAACTTGGGGATACAAACTGAAAATAAAAAATGAAGAAAAGGAGTAAAGGTTTTCCCTGGAAGCTTGGCAAAGATGAAGGTGGAATAGAAGTAAAGCTGTACTTCTGCGGCTTCTTCAAGTTAGAGGGATCAGATAAAGGTCCCAAGTACTAGCTCTGGCCCAGATCTCTGGAGGCCGAGTGAAATAGTGTGACCTGGACAAAGGAGAGGGGCTTGAGAAAGACTCTAAGTGCTTCATCCAAGTCACTGGATACGATTAGGACCGCAGGGTGTCCCTTGCAGGCCAAGCCGACAACACTGGGTCCTAAAACCCACAAGATGCTGGGCATGGGAGAAGAGGGCCACACACAAGAGGAACAGCCTCTAACCATGTCCATCATTACAGCAAAACAATTTCCTGCTCCCCTCTGAAACTTTGGAGGGTAAACTTGTAATGAACAAGGCATAGTAAATAGAAATTAAGGGCACAGTAACCATTACCGCTTATTTGAGATACATAGAATGATAGACATTCCCTGTGATTACTGCCTATGTCTTGTTTTAGTCAATATAGTATGATTTATAAGGACTTTTCTAGTTTACCTCCAAACTTAATCTTGCTGATTCTACCTGGCGGTGTTTGGGAGCCTGAGCCCTGAGGGAAGGGTACTCCACACTTGGGCAGAGCCTGGTGAATGTTCCCACCTAATCCAGTTACTCTGTTTAGAATAATGAGACTTTACAATAAAGAAACAGGAAATGCAGATGAAGCTAGCAAAATTTCACACTTAGGGGAGTTTTGTCTTCATGAAGATTACCAGTAATTCCTCACCTTCTAATAGGCAATAACATCTTCTTAGCTAGGCTCCTAGGTATATTTGGCAAATATGTATTCAGGGAATTTCTCAAACAATGACTTTGTACTTCAGATGCCTGAATGTATCCTTCGTGCATTGTCCTTTAGCTTAGTGCGTCTTTCATATAAAAAGGCACTTTGTAGTGTCTTCAGTGGGTGAGTACAGTAGTTGGTGCAGGGAAAGTACAGAGCCCTCGAGTGTGCTTGAAGTCCTCGAGTCTATGAGGAGCTGCGTTCAAATCCCAGCTCCTCCTCTTGCAGTGATCTCCTGCGAATGGCTTAAAACCTTTGACTCTCTTGTCACTCTTCCGTGGAGTGAGATGGAATTTTCTTTTATTCATTTCACAAAGCTTTATTGTGGACAGATAGCTCTTTGGGCACTGGATGTGTGGAGATGAATCAACATCGTCATAGAATTCTGGGGGCATAAAGAATCTTACATGTAGCCTAGCTCAGGGTGTTTCTCTTTCAGACAAAGGCTCAAGGAGGGGAAGTGATTTGCTAGAGGTTGCAGAATGATAAGCAAGTGGACCAGAGCCAGACTCTTGGGTGTAAGGAGCTTTGCCCATGTGACTCCCAGATGATATATCGCATGGAGGATGGGGCCATTCTATCGGGCCAGACACTAAGTGGTGTATTTTTTTGCCCAGTGAATCAATGATAGAACTGCTGCGGAGGCCGGTGCCTTGGCCACATGCTCTGCCCCCTTCTTGCTCCCTGCTTCCATCACAGCGCAGTCAGTCCTTCACAGAACACTCGGTGTCTACACCAAGCTGCCTTTGCCAGGCTCGTAAAGAGGGCTGATCTATAGCTCTGACCCTCCAGGGGTTTGGTAAGCCTGAGGAAGCACGTGTCAACAGTGGCTGCCGCACAAGGCCAGATGAGATTGGAGAAGAAAGAAAGGTTGCAGACAGGGTGTTGTGCAGGATTTCCAGGGTATTTGAGACTCGACTTGCTTTTCTTCATGCCCGGGGGACCAGGAACGAGTCCCGTCTCCCTATTGGTGCACATTTGCTGGTGAGAGATCTGCTACACGTGGTCAAGGACACCTTGCCACCACACTCACTTGCATCTCTGTTCTCTGCCTCAACAGGAAGGATCCCATCCCATCCTCCAGGATCTGATGGCCCTGGACACAGGGCTTCAGGGCCCACGGACACTGCTGACTCTTCAGAGCGTGCTGACATGGAGCCAGGTCAGTCCCTCGTCCGCTCTGATTTTCTGTGTCATCAACTGCAAACCTGTGGTCTTGATGAGAAATGGCGTCTTAGAATCTGAAAACAGGTTGAAGGCTTTTGCCAACTAAGCTGCCTAGGGAGTGCAGAGGTCAGGCCAGGGTGTCGGTGGCCTTCTTGGAGAGCAGATATAGCGGCAAGATTGGTGGCTGCTGGAAGCCAAGCCAGTGCCAGCTTGGTGGGCGGACAGGGTGGGCAAGGGCCAGGCATCCAGCTGGGTGTGAGCAGGAAGCTGGCACCCAGGAAGCACGGTGCATATCCAGGTCCACAGAGGCTGCAACAGCCTTGACAGTCATCCTGGGGCCCAAGGCACCGGGGGCAGGATCCAGAGTTTGGTGGTTACATTTCAAGCTGAGTTGGAGTGGAATTGAAGGCGTGGTTGAGAATGAGGTAGGAGGAAGTGTGTGGGCAGCTGCCCAGAGGACAGGTGGTCCGCAGGCCAGGTCCAACTAGCCAGAATGGCTTTCCAGGGGCTTTTCTGATATTGCTGTGCAATGGCAAAACCAGAACACACGGGGGAGGAGTAAGGAGTAGAAGGATGGTTCAAGCTAGAGAAAGAACATGGCAGAGGGAAAGGGGGAATCATGAATGGAGCCCGGGTCATCAGGAAGGCTGCAGAACCAGGGGGAAAGGTCAGGATCCAGGGGATGAGCCTGAGATGGCTGGATGGTATCATCGACTCAAGGCATGTGAGTCTGAGCAAACTCCAGGAGGTGGTGAAGGATAGGGAAGCGTGGCGTGCTGCAGTCCATGGGGTCGCAGAGAGTCAGACGCAACTGAGCGACTGAACTACAACAAACTGAACCAAGACTTCTTCCTACCTTGTGGACAACTGTGCTGGGTAGAAGCCTGAGTCTCCCTAGGCTCAGTTGTGCTGCAGTAATAAATGAACTCTGGAATCTCAGGGGATTAACACAGTGAAGGGTTATTTCTTGCTCTTGCTGCCTATCTAACCAAAGGGTGGAGGGCTCTGCTCTACCCAGTGACTCAGGGGTCAGGCTCATGACAGCTCTGCCGTGGTTTAGGTGTAGCCCCTGGAACAAGGGGCCGCCTTGGTCTCCGCATCAGGGGAAGAGGTGGCGGAAGATTATGCACTAGCTCTTAAATGCTTCGGCTCAAAAGTGGCACAGCCTATGGGCCAGAACTAATCATGTGGTCTTACCTGGTTTCTAGGGCTCTGGGAAATATAGATATTTGATGGGTGGTAACTGCCTCTATCATAGTAGATATTATGAGTTCCACTTTATAGGTAAGAAAACTGAGACTCAGACTTTTTTTTTTTGTTACATTTCTTTAGTTTTTTAATCTGGTGTGTGTGCGCGTTCTAAGGCACCTCAGTTGTGTTCATCTCTTTGCGAGGCTATAGACTTGTAGCCCACCAGCCTACTCTGTCCATGGGGATTCTCTAAGCAAGAATACTGGAGTGGGTTGCCATTTCCTTCTCCAGGGGATCTTCCTGACTCAGGGATCAAGCCCACATCCCTATGTCTTCTGTATTGATAGACTGGTTCTTTATCACTAGTGCCACCTAAAGTGAAGTCGCTCAGTCATGTCTGACTCTCTTTGACCCCATGGACTATAGCCTACCAGGCTCCTCCATCCATGGGATTTTCCAGGCAAGAATACTGGAGTGGGTTGCCATTTCCTTCTCCACCTAGGAAGCCCTTTAATCTGGTATTCCAACCAAATAACTCATTTTCAGAACTAGTGATATTGACGCATTCTAAAGACATTATCAGTATTTTTGTAATTTATTTATTTTAATTGGAGGCTAATTACTTAACCCAGAGACATTAATTATCTTATCTGAGGTCTCCCAGCTAAAAAGCACCAGAGCCTAGATCATACATAACCTTAGATTCAATCATTTATTCACCAATTCAGCAAAAACATTATATATTGACATAGACCCAGCACCACTCTAGGCTCTGGGAATATAACAGGGAACAAAAACAGATGTAGCCTCTGCTCTCAGCCTGGTGAATGTCTATAACTACAAGCTGGGATAAATGTTTGCCAGTGGAGACACAGTGGTTTTCTGTACGTGCTAAGTCGAATCAGTCATGTCCAACTCTTGCGACCCCATGGACTGTAGCCCGCCAGGCTTCTCTGTCTGTGGGATTTACCAGGCAAGAATACTGGAATGGTTAGCCATTCCCTTCCCCAGGGGATCTTCCTGACCCAGGGATGGAACCCATGTCTCTTATATCTCCTGCATTGGCCGGTGGATTCTTTACCACGGGCACCACCTGGAAAGCCATAGTCCTCTGAGGACACCTATTAAGATCTTTGCCATTTATAGAGAGGGACAGGTAAAATGGGGTGACATTAATTGAGGCATTGTGCCAAGTACTTGATTGATGTATCTCATCAAACAGCTGCAACTGCAAGAGGTAGTTCTTATAATTCCATCTTGAGAGCCCCTTGGACAGCAAGGAGATCCAACCAGTCCATCCTAAAGGAAATCAGTCCTGAATATTCATTGGAAGGACTGATGCTAAAGCTGAAACTCCAATACTTTGGCCCCCTGATGCAAAGAACTGAATCATTTGAAAAGGCCCTGATGCTGGAAAAAATTGAAGGAGGGAGGAGAAGGGGACGACAGAGGATGAGATGGTTGGATGGAATCACTGACTTGATGGACGTGAGTCTGAGTGAACTCCAGGAGTTGGTGATGGACAGGGAGGCCTGGCGTGCTGCAGTCCATGGGGCCGCAAAGAGTCGGACACGACTGAGCAACTGAACTGAACTGAAGGTGAGAAAACTGAGGTTCATTCGGCAAGGGAAGATGACTGTGCTGCAGGTGAGCTCTTCTGCCCCATTCAGGCTCACTTGAATGCTGCATTCCTAGGTAGCACTTATCTCCATGTGGCACATTGTGTATTACTCTGTTTTCTGTTCTTCCCCCATTGGAATGTAAGCTCCATGAAGGCAGGGGGTCACTCTGTTGTTTGGGCAGGGTTCTGATGTCTAGAACACTGCCTGGAATGTGGAGGCACTCAGGAAATGCGCACTGGATGACTAAATGAGTAAACAAACAACTGAACAAAAGATTCCGCAGCACGACTGGTTAAGCTCTTCCGTTCTTGGCACCTTCTTCGGGAAGGTCCCCACTGCCTTCCTCCCCGCCCTTGACCCCTCATTCTCACTCACTCTGCCAGCCCGGTGGGGCCACTCCCCTGCAGCACATCACCCAGGCACTGTTCCTGCATCCCCCTGAGCCGGAGTTTCCAGGGCAAGCTCAGACCCTCGTCTGGGGCCCCCGGAGCCTGGCACACAGGTAGCGTCCAGTAGCAGTTCATTGGGCTGAGCTGAGTTGACCAGAAACACCGTCCCAGGGGCCTATCCTCCTCCTCCTTCCCTCACCCGCAGTCAGGAGGCAGGAGCCCTGTTGCCAACTGAGTCTCCCCCTGCTTAGCGCCTGCCTCAGAGATCAGGAAGACGAGGCAAATGGGACACTAACGAAATTCAGAGAGAAAACTAAATTGGGAGGTGTTGCAAACACGGTGCAGGAGGGAGATGTGACTTAAAAGGCTTGCTCTTGCTCCAGGGTGGGAGGGGGTGTCGGGGGTGTGTGTGCGGAGAGCGCTGGGCTGGAGGGAGCCTCACACGGGCCCACTTCTGACCCCTCCAGCTGGGGTGGCCTGCCCAGCCCTTTAGTTCAGGGGCCTCATTGTTCTGGCTTTAAATTAGCGGCCTTTTCTTTGCTTGACTCATTCATTCATTCATGCCTTCCCACCACCTTGCCTAAAAAGATTTGTGTGGGCTAGCAAAACTGTAGTTGATTAATTGAGACGAAGAACATTTAATGCAAAATTAAGATAGAACGTGGGGGAGGAACGAGGGAAATGGAGACGAGAAGGTGATCCGGGCCAGTCAGAAGAAGAGGTTCTTGAGAAGGGGGGTTGGACACCGCTGTCCTGAGGATGGCACAGGCTCTCGTGACAGGTGTGTGGGCTGCAGCCGTGACCGATCTTTAGGGAGCGCCTGTGGTCCAGGAGAAATGAGGATGACCGCTGTCTCAGTTCCTGCTAACCTGTTCTTCATGTCTTCAGTTATAGCCGTCGGCTGACTGCTGTGTGCCAGGGACCACCCCACTCCCCACACGGCACACTCTTTTCTATCTCCCTGAATGTTCACAGTAGTGATCTTTTCTCACTGGGTAGTCTTTTTTTTAATTAATTATTTTTACTGGAGGATAACTACTTTACAATGCTGTGATGGCTTTTGCCGTACATCAGTATGACTCGCCCATAGGTATACATGTGTCCCCTCCATCCTGAGCCCCCTCCACCTCCTTCCCCTTCTCATCCATCCAGCTTGTCACAGAGTACCAGCTTCAGGTGCCCTGCGTCATACATCAAACTTGCCCTGGTTACCTATTTTACATAGAGCAATGTGTATGTTTCAATGAGTGAGTGTGTGTGATAGTTGCTCAGTCATGCCTGACTCTTTGCAACCCCATGGACTGTAGCCTGCCAGGCTCCTCTGTTCATGGAATTCTCCAGGCAAGATTACTGGGGTGAGTTGCCATTTCCTTCTCTATGTTTCAATGCTCTTCTCTCAAATCATCCCACCCTCGCCTTCTCCCACCGAGTCCAAAAGACTCTTCTTTACCTCTGTGTCTACTTTGCTGCCCTGCATGTAGAATTGTTGGTGCCATCTTTCTAGATTCCATGTATATGTGTTAGTATATGGTATTTGCCTTTCTCTTTTTGTCTTACTTCAGTCTGTACAACAGGCCCGAGGTTCATCCACCGAATTAGACCTGGCTCGAATGTGTTCCTTTTTGTAGCTGAGTAATATTGCATTGTGTGTATTCTTCACAACTTCCTTATCCATTCATCTGCCAGTGGACATCTCGGTTGCTTCCATGTCTTACTATTGTAAATAGTGCTGCAATGAGCATTAGGGTACATGTGTCTTTTTCAATTCTGGTTTCCTCAGGGTATATGCCCAGCAGTGGAATTACCTTCTCAAGGTCATTTTAGGGATGAGGTGATTGAGGCTCAGAAATAAGAGTCATCTCCTCAGCAAATGGTACTAGGACGACTGGAGATCCACATACAAAAACTTGAAGTTAGACCCCTTCCTCCCACCATATACAAATATTAGCTCAACGTGAATCATCCACCCAGCATCCTGGTGGGCACCAGTAGGTGAATACTGCAGCGGAAAAGGGTTGAAAGGCCGAGGCCTCCTGGTGGAAGGCTTGGGATGCCATACAGGGAAGCCGAGACGTCCTGTTTTTCTTGTTTAAGAAATGATAAGCCACTGGAAGCTCTTGCACAAGCATTGAATTGATGGTAGAACACTCACATGTGCAGAAGACTGTGATCACCAAGAGGCAGACAGAGGCCATCCGCTACTCATTCAAAGTCAGTCACAAAGAGAGTGAGTCAGTGAGCTAGAGGAGAAGGGGAGATGAGAAAGACGAAGGAAAGTAACAGCTAAGCGAGCACTCTCCGTGTGCCAGGCACTCACCGTATCATCTACTCGTCACAGCACTTAGGGAGTACTTTCTCCACTCGACAGATTTATAAACTGAGGCCTCCACCCCCACCCCAGGATTGTTGTTGTTTAGTCACTGAGACACGTCTGACTCTTTTGCAACCCTATGGACTTGAGACCGTCAGGTACCTCTGTCCACAGGATTTTCCAGGCAAGACTACTGGAGTGGGGTGCCATTTCCTTTTCTTTCCGAACCCGGGGATTGAACCCAGGTCTCCTGCCTTGGCAGGTGGGTTCTTACCACTGAGCCACCAGGGAAGCCTGCCTGCCCCAGGATGTCTTACTAGTAGATGCAGAATTGGGATTCAAGTGCAAGTCAGTCTGCTTCTAAAGCCCACGATTACTTTTCCCACCACCCCGCCTGGGCTTGGTATTGTTCATTTGAACTAGCGTGTTTACGGCTACAGCCTGCTCTTTTTAAACTGCATGTCTATCTTTCAGGCACGCTTTTTAGCTTTGGGAATATTGAACAAGAACCTCGGGTACGGTTCTTTGTTCCACCCTTTTGGAGTCCACCATGGCAGCTCTGCCGCAGGTAGCAGACAGTCAGCCGTCCTCACTTTTGTATCTGTTACTTTTCATAGACAGCGTGGTCACAGATGAGATGTTAACTATTAACTAGAGTTACTGGTGACTCAAAGACAGCTGAGTGGTCAGGCCTTGTCAGAGCCATCCATCCTGGTTAGCACTGGGAACCTGGGGGTTCAGGGAATACGGGACAGAGCAGTTACTTTGCTCAGGGCCAGGTTGGAGAAATAATCCTAATTGGAACACGCTAGTCCTCATAGGCGTGTGTGCTAAGTCGCTTCAGTTGTGTCTGACTCTTTGCAACCCCATGGACTATAGCCCGCCAGGCTCCTCTGTCCATGGGAGTCTCCAGGCAAGAATACTGAACTGGGTTGCCACGCCCTCCTCCAGGGGCTCTTCCAACCCAGGGATTGAACCTGCGTCTCTTACATCTCCTGCATTGGCAGACAGATTCTTTACCACTAGCGCCACCTGGGAAGCCCGGGTTCTTGTGTAAATACTGAATAAAGCAAACGTGACTTATGAGGCTAAGCATGTGTTGTCACGTTTGGTGCCAATTATGGCAGTGAAGCATAGATAAATGAACATTGATTGAACTTTCTGTGGGTTAGTATCTGTGCTGGGCACACAGCATGTCTTATTCTCATTATGCAGACCTATGTGTTTGGGGCTCTGTGAGCTAGAGACAGTCCCATTTTCCAGCATCAAACTGAGACACAGAGAAGACGCTTGCTGAGGGACACCTATGTCCTAGTTCTGGGTGGAGCTGGGCTTTGAAGCCAGGTCCGTGTGCCTCGTCCTCGGGGGTCCCCACGCCATCCTCCAGCTGGGGAGAAGCTGCCGGGCCTGGTCCTGGTGAGGTGCCCTGTTTCCATTCGTGAGGCGCAGCAGTCCAAACAGGGCTGCCGCGGCTGCCATGCCCTCATGCTGGTTTCGGGCTCTTTCTGCCCAGACCATCTGCCTGTCCTCCAAGACTCCTTTTCCCTCCCTGAGCTGGCACCTTCATCTTCACTCCAGGCACCTAGGATGCCCACCGTCCTGCCATCCTACCATCCTCTTTCTATACCTGCTGCTGCTGCTGCTGCTGCTGCTGCTGCTGCTGCTGCTGCTGCTAAGTCGCTTCAGTCGTGTCCGACTCTGTGCGACCCCATAGACGAAGCCCACCAGGCTCCCCCGTCCCCAGGATTCTCCAGGCAAGAACACTGGAGTGGGTTGCCATTTCCTTCTCCAACGCATGAAAGTGAAAAGTGAAAGCGAAGTTGCTCAGTCGCGTCCGACTCTTAGCGATCCCATGGACTGCAGCCTACCAGGCTCCTCCATCCATGGGATTTTCCAGGCAAGAGTACTGGAGTGGGGTGCCACTGCCTTCTCCGCTAGTGTCTGCTTAATCACTGTCTGGACTCGGTAAACGCACAGATGGTCTAAGGAGGAGGAGGAAGGATCTGGTGACCTAACATGAAACCCAAAAGGTGCCCCAGATGGAGCTCGCAACCCATAAGTTCCCTGTTCATTCAGAAGAGGAGTCCTGATGAGGGAACCACTTCTGGATAGCCTCTGCCAGCATTTTGGAAAGTGACAACCGGGCAGCCGTGGAAACCAGGGGTGGAGTTCTGTCCTTCCCCGAGGCCTTGCGGAGCCACGGTTCAGAGAGTCACACAGCCACTGCTGAGGACGTTCCTGCCCTTCTGCACCTCCTCTAATGGGGCCCTCGCCTGCCTGTCCCCCACCCCTGGGGCAGCACTGCGGCGCAGTCCTGGGGGCCCTCGCCTGCCTGTCCCCCACCCCTGGGGCAGCGCTGCGGCGCAGTCCTGGGGGCCCTCGCCTGCCTGTCCCCCACCCCTGGGGCAGCGCTGCAGCGCAGTCCTGGGGGCCCTCGCCTGCCTGTCCCCCACCCCTGGGGCAGCGCTGCAGCGCAGTCCTGGGTGCCCTCGCCTGCCTGTCCCCCACCCCTGGGGCAGCGCTGCGGCGCAGTCCTGGGTGCACAGAAGCATCACAGAATGACTCATGAGCTGAATCCCTGGTTCATTTCCAAATGGCAAGGTCAGTGCCCTTTCCCTCAGCGGGTTCAAAGACCAGATCCTCGTAAAGGTGGGGCTTGCTGCTCATGGCATCTTTAGCTGCACGTCTCGGGAGCCAGTTTAGCCAAAGCAGCCAAGGTCATGGCCTGCAAGGCCTCTTCTGAAGCTGTGAACCTCTCTCACTATGCTGCCTTGACTTACCTGCTGTGAAATGGATGCGCTTGGACATCCTCCACCCACTGCTGCTTTGTGAAAGCTCCCTAGGTGGGAGAGAGCAGCCCGTCAACATCTCAGCACAGAATCCTTTGCCTCTTTGGATTCTAACCCTGATGGAGAAGCCGAGTGTGCAGCAAGCCAGGGGTGAGAACAGACATTTGTTGAATACCTATTATATGTCAACCACTGCGCTAGGCATTTCACAGTCCATTTAACCCTCACAACTTCCAGTGAGGTGAGCACTGTTATTTCTGATTCGCAGATGGGGCCATGCAGCCTCAGAGAGGGTCAATGGCTTGAAGTCACACAGCTGGGAAGTGGGGGAGGCTGGAAATGAATCAAGGTCATCTGCTGCCAAGCCCGACTCCTCCCCACTGGGTTGAAATTAATAAGAATGACGGCAGCAAGAGCCACCATTGGCGGCATGCTCACTACATGCCTGACTTGTATTAGCTCACCGAATCACAGCAACAACCCAGTGAGAGCAGGTACTATTATGGTTCAGATTTTACCCACGAGGAAACCAAGTCACAGAGCAGTGCTTTCAGAGTGAAGCATTGTCCAGAAGTGGGTGTTTGGAACGTAAGCCCCAGCAATCTGTTACAGTTGGCTGCTCCGTCATAAATACCTCTTGTCTAAAGTAAGCACAAACCTTGTTCATAGGATGTGCTTATTAATATTAATATTTGGTCACTGGTAATTAACTCCACGATGCTCTTGCCACCCACTGGAGTTGGAATTCTTGTTACTCTTAACAGCCTGGGCTAGCCATTTAGTTGCCCCTTGCCCTGGGAGACTTCCAATAGGTCAAAGGATCCTAGAGGTGGAATTTCGGTTGTGAGGAGTCAAACAAGATAGAAGGGTATATAGGGGACGAGAGCCGGCTCTGCAATCATACTGATAGAGTCCAAGCCTGGTTTACCCACTCTGGATTCTAAGTTACTTAACCTCCGCATCAGTTTCCTAATACATGAAATGGTCATAATAAGAGCCCATATCTCAGTGGGCTATTGTAAGGGCTCACAGTCTCCTAAGATCCTTATAATCAGAGGTGACTCAAAACTCAGGTGCCCAGTAACTGAACTGTTGTATTGTAGAATGTTCGTTGATAGAGTTGGACTTAAGAGGTGATCTAGTTCCATGCTTTAATTTGCTGATGAGGCCAGTGAGGCCCAGAGATAGGCAGTGATTGGCCCAAGACACGCAGTGTTTTGGTTTTCTGATTCCAGTGCCAAAGTTCTTTCTGATACTGCAGGTGCACTGGAGTGGGTTGCCATTTCCAGCTCCAGGGGCTCTTCCCAACCCAGGGATTGAACCCACATCTCCTGTGTCTCTTGCATCGGCAAGCAGATTATTTACCACTGAGCTGCCTGGGAAGTCCCCCTGACGCCATGCATAGACTATATTTAGAGCAGCCTCAGGAAGCCTATATGTCAGCCTCACTTCTATAAGTTCTAGTTATCTTTCAACCTGTTTTTTTTTTTTTGAGAGCCTATTCTTTGTTTATGTTTTGACTACTCTTACATATCTCTCTAAATATTGTATACATTTCTTTTCTTTTCTGAATCTGATACTTTGGGCACCCATAGGTCTGATTCTTTTGTTCATTATTTTTGCTGTTTCTTGCTCATGGTGGCTCGCTGCCTCACGTGTTCTGTGAATTTTCAAATCCTGTGTTCATGATTGTTTCTTGGGGATCCTTTGAGGCCTGAGCTGAACTTTCGTTGGTCCAGAAAGAATTTACATTTGCTAAGCTAGATGCCTGGAGGAATCACCAACTTGAGGGTACTTTAAATTCAATATTCAACTCAGACTTAGAGTTCTTTTCTGGGCATAAAGTAACATGTAGTCAAGCACCAGATCCACGTGAGGACCACTTTTCTCATTGAAAAAAGCACCTGTGTGCTTAACTGTGTCAGACTTTTTGGGCCCCTATGGACTGTAGCCTGCCAAGTTCCTCCATCCATGGGATTTTCCAGGCAAGAATACTGGAGGGGGTTGCCATTTCCCTCTCCAGGGAATCTTTCCAACCCAGGGATTGAACACGCATCTCTTGCGTGTATTGTATTGGCAGGTGGCTTCTTTACCACTATACCACCTGGGAAGCCTCATAAGAAACATTAAATTTTTTTCCTTTCTCTTCACTCATCCCCACAACCAAGTTTCCCTTGCTGTCTTCTTTGGTGGGGTAGATTTTGTCTTTTTTTCTGACTCACCTGTTCATTATGGCACACATATCTCCTTTGGAAATCCTAACCCTAAGTGAGGTCTCAGTCTGACTTCTACCTTTTCAAGGACTTTGACTTTGCCTCTTTCCTTGACTCTTTAAAACTAAAATCCCCAGACCACCAAGGGCAGGCAGAGACTGTCACCCAGGACTGTTCCCCACTCCCAGCTTGGGAGCCTCTAGAGATTCATGCTATCTTGTGGTCATCTTGACCTCTGAAAGTTTGCCTTCTCTTTCCTGACAGGTCAGGTCTCTATATTTTTAAAAAATTGTTTGTATGTTTATTTAATCTAGTATTTTTCCATGTCTTGCATTTGGAGAATTTCTTAGGGTGAATAAGCAGACATATTGTGGAAATAGAAGTTGAAAGTGGTCACCTCTATTTTTCTTTTGGTGTGAACATGGGGCTTCATTGGCTAAGATTTTCCTGATTATTACAGGTTGGCAGTTTACTGTATTTTTGGTCCAGAGTCCATGGAGTGTGCCAAGAACACTGAGGGGCGGTTTCCACGCCACAGACCAAGCCCCTCTCAGTGCCATTGCCGTCAGGCTCCTGAGAGCTCACCCTGCGCTCATCTCAGCCCCACAGGCGCCTTGACCAGGAACATTACCTATAGGTGTTGTCAAATGAGAACTCTGGTTGTGTGATAAGTGCCCAGGAGACACCACATTCTGAAGACAGGCCTATGTGTTATTGCTATGATCCAATTGTTCCCAGTGTGGTCCTTGGAAAAGCTTTAGCCAAGCACAGCAGAGGCAGCATGGGCAGCCTTAATGTCATTTGCCCATCGATTTATTCACTCCCCAAACATTTACTGAACACCTGTTCCATGCTGTGCCCATGTTAGACCTCGGGATGCAGAGACAGAGAAAGACAAGGACGTTTACACGGACAGTGACCACTGTCTGACCATTGCTTTGGCAGAATGAAACTGGAGGTGGAAGGGGACTAGCCCAGCTTCTGATAGGGATGTCTAGGCAGGCTTCTCATGGGAAGTGAGAAGTGAGTCTGTAAAGTGTGAGAACCGATAGCAAATCTAAAAATGAAACGATCATGACTCACCAGCTCCTTGAAAGTATGAACACCCCACTTGAGAACTGATGGTCCAGCTGATTTTCCTTTCCTGGTCTTTGTTTAGGGGTAGATACTGCTTTCATCCACCTTGGGCCAACACTTTGAGAATCACTGGTGTAATTTACACATCCTTTGCAGGGACATTGTCATCCCCCAGAGGGCAAGATTGGTTCTTGGGGGTTGAAAAAAATCTTAGTTATTATAGTGACTGTGGTCCTCTGAGAAGCCCAGTTCATAAGCAGAAATACACTATATGTTCAGTATTAACATTTCTCAGGAGGTAGAGGAGTTTGCCGGGGCAGAGTGGGAAAGTCCATAAAGTCTCCTTAGCAATGGGTTTGAGGGGGCCGTGCAGAGTGATGTTGGGAAGGATTGTAATGAATAAAAAACTGAGAACCACTGGTGTAACTGGATGAGCAAGAGCATTGGAGTCAGATATGCCTGTTCAAAGCTGCCTCCTTCACAGCCTGTGTGTGGCTGTGACTGTGCTCAGTTGCTAAGTTGTGTCCAGTTCTTTGCAGCCCTGTGGACTGTCGATGGGATTTTCGACAGGCTCCTCTGTCCATGGGATCTTCCAGGAAAGAATATTGGAGTGGGTTGCCGTTTCCTTCTCCAGGGGATCCTCCCGACCCAGGGATTGAACCCTCATCACCTGTACTGGCAGATGGATTCTTTACTGTTGAAACAATTGGGAAGCCCCACAAGATGGATAATCTTGGGCAAAGGTATACCTCTCTCTGTGCCTCAGTTTCCTTATCTCCTAGATGAGAAAGAATGCCTCCCACCACAAGGTTGTTCTAAGGATTCAGTGAATCCTATATGTAAATTTCCTGGCACGTAACAGATGCTCAATAAATGTTATTAGCCGTGAGTTCCCTGCTTCCATCCAGCCTGACACACATGTTCAAGAGAGGGCCCAGAGGTACAGAGACTTGTTGCAAATGTGGTTTTAACTGCAGACCATGAGCAACCTGTGTAGGAGAATTCCCCTCTGAGACCACGTGACTGTGGGATGTCCTGGGAGCTCTTGGAATGATCCAAGAGAGAGATCGGGTGATCTATGTGAGTTATCAAAGACAACATTTCCTGGTTCTTCTTCTGAGACACAATTAATATTCATCCTGCTTGGAGCAGTTGGTATCAGGGAAATTCAGACATTCAGGTGGAGTTAAACCTTTTGAGTGACTTTTTTTTTGAGTAACTATTTTTTTAAGGGAGAGAGTTTGGGATTTTTCCCAGGGGTCCCTAATTAATTGGGGATTCCTGGCCTCTGTACCACCAGTTAGGGAAGAAACTATTGATCCAGGAGGAGCAGCCAAGTGGGGTATGAGTGGAAGGGAGTAATATGTGGGAGGGAGGCAGGATTGCGGGAGGAGTCAGGAGAGGAGGCTTGGGTGGGTCTTCTTTCTTGCTCCGAGATTCCACGCTTCCCCCCATCAGCATCCTCCCCAGTGCCCCAGTGAGGGCCTGCAGAGATTAGTTTCCTGCATAAGGCCTGGCACAGAACAGGCCCTCATCACAAACATGTTGAATGAGTCATTAACTTTCTCCCCTTCCCCTAACAATTACAACTAGCATCATTATTAGGTAATGTGTTGGTTTACTGCTCTATCTCACTTAACCCTGATAGCAGCTCAATTGTTATTTCCACCACCATCATCATCCCCGTTTATAGATGAGAAAACTGAGGCTGGGAGAAGGTAGAATGTTGCCCCAGATGCCAAGATTGCAGAGCCAGGGCCAGCGGCAGCTCACCCCACTTGACCTCCAACCCTGGGCTCATGTCCACTCTGCCATTTTCTGGATCTTCCTGAGGGTGAGGTCGGAGGCTGGTGCAATTCTGAGTCCCAGTGTCCGGCACAGGAAAGGGAGAGGGCCCTGTTTCACAGCAGTGGGCTGGCTGCCATCCCCCTGGGGCCCTCTGCAGCCCCGATTCCTGTCTAGGCTTACCCAAGTCGGGTGTGACCGGAGCGCAGCGGCCTCCGTATCGCTGACCCATAGACTAGGCCTGCAAGCAGGAAATGCAGCGGTGCTCCACAGAGCCAGACAGAGGCGCCTTCTTTCTGACACTTGCTCTGTTTCCCCAGAAGGCCTGTTTTCTGCAGTGATGAACAGTGTCTGAGCAGGTTCATTATCTCTGCTCAGAACATGTCAGGGCTCCGACCAAGCAAATCCAGGCATGGTCTAGAGGACTTCTCTGCAGCTCCTCCGCCTCTTCCAGCCCCAGTGGACAGCCCCCACCCCCGCCCCATCATTCTCCTCCTCACCACCAAATGGAACGCACACACGCACAAGACAGGGAGCCGGGAGACCCTGGAGATAACCTTGGACATGAAGTGATGAAATCGTCTCTCACTCTGTAAAGGATGTTGTGGTTGACCAGTATTTGCCTGTATGTTCTCTGGTTCATCTGCACAACAGTTGAGGCAGGGGCAGGGGCAGGGGTCTGCTGTTGCTGTCTCAGCCGGGGAGTGGTGGGCGTGCTCCACCCTGGGCACTGTGGGTCCTCCAGGAGGCATCCCAGGCCTGGAGGACATTTGACATCTTCTCACCCAACCTCCTCCCGACCGAGACCGCTGGAGCAGGGACCGTTCAGCCGCTCACATGGGTGGTAAACGGCAGCACCCAGGCTTGTACCTGGAACCCACTGACTGCAAAGGCAGAGTTCTTCCCCTCTGTTGTGCGGGGGATGTCTCAGAGATGGGGGAGAGGCCCTGGAGAGCCACTGGCCCAGAGCAGTGGGTGAAATAGAGCGACCTTCACAGAGAACTGCAGGGGGAATGGCTAACCGCTCCAGTGTTCTTGCTTGGGAAATCCTATAGACAGAGGAGCCCGGCAGGCTGCAGCCCATGCGGCCGCAAAGAGTCGGACATGACTGAGAGCCTAACAGCAACAAAGAGGATAGCATCCAGGTTTGGCAAAATACTGGCCAAGAGACTTCCTTGTGCTTATGGCTTGTCTTGGAGGCTCTGGAGCGAGCTCTGGCCCAGCCGTGCCCAGCCGTGGCCTAGGGCGGGGAGATGAGCAGAAGTGGGCGGCGTGGAGTTTAGTGGGTCCGGAACACTCGAGAGAGATGCTTCCTGTGCTAGTTTAGCAACCTCACCAGGTACCTGCAATTATAGAAGAGGTGTTGCCTTATTCTCCGAAACAAGTGTGATATTAGCACACAATATTAGCACACAAGTTTAACTTGCAAAATAGCGAAGGAAAGCAATGAAACCGAGGAGCTGAGCCTCCAGGGGTGGTGAGGAAAGAGCTCAGAGCAGCCTCCGAGGTAGCATCCCCAAAATAGAGGTCTGCCATGACCCTCTCTGCTTAGGGATTGTCTGTAGCTCTCCTTGGCCTCCGGAAGAAGCCTAGGCTACGCAGATGACCTGGTAGTATCCCTTTTCACAGAAGAGCTGATCATCAACAGCAAGGAGCTCAGGCTCTGGGTGCAGATCCTGACTCTCCTCCTTCCAAGCTGAGTCACCAGGAGTAGGTTTCTTAACTACCCCATGCCTCTCTAAAAAGTCACATGTAAAACTGACATGACAGTGAATTGTGGTGGTGGTGGTTGTTAGGATCAAGTGAGGTGTTACACATAGAGCTGTGGGCACGGTGCCTGGTCCATAGCATTTTCAACCAGTGTGAGTTGTGATATTGTTATTATTAGCAGCAGTGGTTGTATCTGTAATTGTAGCACCTTGCAGCCCCTGGGCCTTTGCACATGCTCTTCCTTTGACGCGAGGAGCCCTTGGGATGTTTTTGCACCTGTCGGAAACTTTCTCATTCTCCCAGACCCGCCCGGAAGGTAGGCTCTGTGGTAGCCCTCTCTGACTTGGGCTGCGGTCTTGCTCCTGCCTCCCTCCCATGGTAGGTCATCAGAGCGCCCTGCTGGCTTTTCAGCACACTGGCTGTAGCTCCCTGGGCCGCACAGGACATTTCTAGGTGTCCCAGAAGGGGCCTCCTGAGGGAAGGGTGTCTGGGCAGCAGGCAGCCCCCCTGGGCGTGTTTGTTGCCCAAGTCTGTCATTACCCCACACTCTGCCCACGACTAAGTGGCTCATAATTGGTGTTTGTGAGGATTTAGGCAAAGCAGCTTACAGCTACCTGTGCGGGGGTGTAGGCAGCACCCAGGAGGCCGGGGCCACACCTGTCTCCCTGCACCTGGCAGTAACAGATAGGATCGAGGCCTCATTATCCACCCACGGGAAAGAAAATCCCCAACAGCTTTGACCTCACGTTGAAAGGAAGTTCCCAGCGTTTTCTGTTTCCTTCCAACTGGCTCCCTCGACTCCAACACGGTTCCGGCAGCCAAGTTGCTGCACTTCTGGAGTTTTCTCAAGGGTCTCAGGAGTTGCCAGACTTCATCCTGCCTCCCTGAGGGCTACCCCCATTTCTTCTGCTGTCTCTGCAATTTTCCCATTTGGGGGCAGACCACCCACACACACACAGGCTGGAGAAGGACCTCTGTGACCAGGGGCGGGATTCTTCAGACACTTGCCTCAGGGGCTGAAGGTCTTGGACGGGTTGCCTTGAACCCATGTGAGGCTTGGGACCTTGATGCTGGCGGGTGCCCGGCTCCTGCTTCCTAAACACCAGACCTGCCTTGGCCTCAGTTGTCGCCCAGTCTTGCACTCTTGTGCACAAAGCTGGACAGGCAGTATCTCTTCTGCTTTCCTTCTCTCCCTTCCTTCCAAATATGAATCTCCTTTGCATCAAAAAATAGGATCAGTAGTACAGTAAAAACTCAAATACCTCCCAGTTGAAGGACTAAAACATTACAGATATTGTAAGGGGCAAACACTGGAATGAGCCCAGATGTCCTTCACAAAATGAATGGTGAAACAAGTTGTGGAAAGGAGTGAGCCACTGATACCTACAACAACATGGATGGGTCTCTGGGGAACTGTGCTGTGCCAAAAAATTAAAGCCAATCCCATATCCTCACATATGTATGATTCCATGGATAGAACATTTTGAAATGACTGAAATTTAGAAGTAGAGGTCAGGGTGGTGGTTGCCAGGGTTTAACATCTTGATTGTGATGGTAGATACCAACACTTAGGAGAGAAAACTGGGTAGAATTTGACAGGTGTATAGAGGAATACAAGTCACACTGGGGAAATCTGAATAAGATTAGTGGATTGTATCAATATCAGTCTGCTGGTTATGATAGTATATTATGCTTTTGCAAAATGTTACCAGTGTGGAAACTGGGCATATACATAAGGAATCTCTATACTGTTCTTACAACTGCCCATGAATCTATGATTATTTCAGTAAAAGATTTCACTTAAAAAAATAAAAGATACTGCAAGTCTGTTCTGAAAAGAAATATTATTGATATAACTGAAGACCCTAGGGTGCTTCCCAATCTTATTACTCTGTTTCCTGAGAAGCAACCAGTATCCAGGATTTCATATTGCTCATTTTGACACCTGTTTGTAGACTTTGACTATGTTTGTACCCATGCATAAGTAATGTGGTATTGTTTGGTATGTTTTAAACTCTGTATATATTGTATTTTGTTGGAGTTTACCTGCTGTATATAATCCTTTGTGTGACTATAGCAGAGTTTATTTACTCTTTCTCTTATCGATGGGCTTGACTATCTCCAGTCTTGTGGTGTGAATGGGGTAGCCACGGACCTTGTTCACGTTCCCTTGTGCAAGAGTTTATCCAAGTGATAT
This sequence comes from Ovis aries, assembly GCF_016772045.2. Lineage (NCBI taxonomy): Eukaryota > Metazoa > Chordata > Mammalia > Artiodactyla > Bovidae > Ovis > Ovis aries. Next base: position 14,469,671 of record NC_056074.1, read on the forward strand.
CCTAGGAGCACTTGGGATGTCCGGGTCAGAGGATGTGTGCATCCCTAGTTCTGTTTGAAGAGCTGGGTCATACAGCATGTATATCTTTAGTTCCACTAAACACTACCAGGATTATTTCCAAATTATACCTATTTATTCTCCCTTAGACAATATATCAGAATATCTCGGGCTCTGCATCTTTGCCAGTGTGGTAATGTCAGACTTTTTAAATTTTGCAAACCCACTGGATATGAAATAGTATCCTCCTGTTTAAAATCCCCTGGCTTCTTCTCCCATGAATCATGATTATCTGTGCCCACATCCTATTTCCTCTACCCAGACTAGGAGCTCCTAGTCAAAATTTCCCAGATATGTGCCGACTCATAATAGGGGCTTAAGAGTTGTTGAATGTGAAAAAATAATTCTAGATGCTCTTACTTGGAAGAATCATGACTTTCTTTTTCTTTCTTTTTAAATATTTAATCATGGACTTTAAATAAAAAAGCAACATCTTTGTTGAGATGTAATTCACCCATTTAAAGTATATGATTCAATAATTTGTAGTATATTCACAGAGTTGTGCAGCCATCACCATAATCAATTTTAGAACATTTTTATCACCCCTCCTCCAAAATACCCACATCTATTACTGGTATTAGAAATCTGGTCACTCCAGATTTCTCCCTAACCCTCCAGCCCTAGACAGCCATTAATCTGCTTCCTGTCCTTCTGAATTTTCCTGTTCTAAACATTTCATGTAAATGTAATCATACATTATGTACTCTTTTGTAATAGGCTTCTTGCGCTTAGCATAATGGTTTCAAGGCTGCAGAATGTGCAGTATTGAGTTGGTCAAAAAGTTCAAAGTTCATACAGGTTTCCCATAATGAATTTTTGGCCAACACAACACTTCATTTCTTTTTTATTGCAAAGTGAATTCCATTGAATGGATATACCACATTTTATTTATCACTTCATCAGTTGACAGATGTCTGGCTTCCTTTCACTTTTTTAGTATTATGAGTATTTTAGTATTATGAACAATTATATGCAGATTTCGTTGTGGATGCCTGTTTTCATTTCTCTTGGGAATATATTAATACCTAGGGGAGGAATTAGAGGAGCACGTAGCAAATCTGTTTAACCCTCTGAAGAACTGCCAGGCTGTTTTCCAGCGCCTGTAGCATTTTGTGTTCCCGTCAGCAATGCATGAGAGTCCTGATTGCTCCACACCCTCGCCAACACTTACTGTTATGTCTTTTTGATTCTATCTCAGTCATGGGTTGTTGCATCAAGTAACCTGGGCTAGAATCCCAGTTTTGCTATTTATTAGCTGTGAGGTCATCATTAACTCTCCCCTCTGTAAAATGGGATTAATGATACCCACTTTTCAGGACAGTTGAGAGGATGGATTATTAATAAAACAATAAGCTTGTTTTAGTATAGTCAGGGATGCAGCCAGCTCTCTTACCATTATGAGCCTCCTCTAGTCCACTGTCTGCCTGGGATGCTCTTAAACTCACTTAGAACCTCCATGAGCACCTCTTCTCCACCGGTTGGGAGCTAAGCTGTGAGTGAAAAGCCCAGAGAGCTGCCTGTCGCTAACACACAGAGCAGATGCCAGAAGAATTCCACTGTAACAGTGATTCTCTAAGCCTCCAGGGGCCATCGCTGTGTGCCATGCCACCCTGGTTGGGTCTCAGGAGCAGCTCCCCACCCCAGGCAGGCTAGAAGGGCAGAGAACATTAGGAGGCCCCAGTTTAAGAAACCGCAAACCCGGGTCTGAACCACTTGAGTTTAGTTAAATAGATTTTCCTCCTTCTCTTTGGCAGAAGCCCCACTTTTCATTCCATTATTTTTGCAACAATCACAAACATTATCTGCACTCCCAGGCATTGTATAAGAAAAAAAAAAAAAAAAGATTGCTTGCTGATTGCTACTGTTGTTCATTTTGGTGATGACTCCAGGGGTGGGAAGGACACAGCTGCAGGTCAGAGCAGTAGAGAAGAGCAGAGCTCAGGAATGCCCGGGCATGGGGAGGGAAGAGAGGGGAACAGCTCCTCACAGTGGGGGAGTCCTGGTCCTGGCAATCCAAGGAGCATTGCTGCACAGGATGAGGTATTCATGGCAGCGACATAGCCAGGATGCACGCATGCTTAGGCGCTCAATTGTGTCCGACTCTGTGCGACCCCACGGACTGGAGCCCCCCAGGCTCCTCTGTCCACGGGATTTCCCAGGCAAGAATACCGGAGTCGGTTGCCATGCTCTCCTCCAGTGCATCTTCCAGCCCAGGGGTCGAACCCACATCTCCCGCATCTCCTGCATTCCAGGCAAAGTCTCTACCCTCTGAGCCGTCGGGGACATAGCCAGGAAGCAGAGGCTTATTAGCTCCATCCTAATCCACTTGCCCAGTTCCCCCCACCTCACTCAGTGAACCAGAAACCTTGACTCTACCACCTCTTTGGTCCTGCCCGTCTAATCTCTCCAGGGCATCTACCTTCCATCATCAATCTCTCCATCATCTCTTTCCTGCATCACTGCAGCAGCCTCCTCACTGTCTTCCAGCCCCTCTGCCTCTAGACATGCCCCTCCCAATGGGTGATGCCTGCTCCAGCCCGCAGTGATCTTCCCATAAAACAAATAAGATGAGGTTGCTTTCCACCTTAAACTCACATGCAGGCTTCCTTTGGCCTTGAGGATAAAGTCAAACTTAAGTCACTTATCCATCTCTTCTCCATGCTTCTACAGCTTACCATGATGTCTGCGATTGCGTCAGCTATGATAGGGATTCATGTATCTGTCTTCCCCATCCACCCCTGGGCTCTCTAAGAGCAGAAATTCTGGTTTACTCATGTCAGTATTCTGACATCTAACAGAACTTCTGACTTAAGGTAGGCCTGCCCTAAATGTTTGCTCCCTCTTGTGCTTGAATAGTCTTAACAGTTTCTGGACTCTTTTGCCTTATTTGTTTCTCTGTTTGACGTTGACCACTCTGAGCTGCAGACAGTAGCTATTATTCCCATTTTACAGATAGGAAATCTGAGGTTCAGAGCTGAGAAGTGGCGATCAATGATAAGTTCTGCAGATGGCAGAACTGTACTGGCACACAGACCCTCCAAATGAGCCAGCACAAGAAGGCCAGACAGGTTACTACTGCTGGTGGTTCTCAAAGTGTGGTCCCTTGACCACCAGCATTGGTATTGCTATTAGGAATTCAAATTTGGGGGCCCAGGCACAAGATGATAGAATAGCAATTGGCCCAGCCCAAACTTGCCAGCTGTCTTCCAGCCAAGATAGTGTTTTCTCTGTTGTTTGATGTCCTACTTCTGGAGCTTCTCACATCCTTCAGCCCTAGTCGTGGGCTCTGCTGTACCACTTAGAAGGAAAGCTTTTTCCTCCAGGCCCTCTGCAGTATGGCCTTTTCCCATAAAGTCAGAAAGCAATGTGGGGCATAGTAGTGCTCGACCTTTGAACATACTTCCTACCAGGACTGATTAAACCTGGTCTGACAAATGTCTCTCTGGAGTGACTCTGAGTGTTGAGGCGGTCAGAGTATGAGTCCCTTGTAATGCCCCCGGTGAAGTGTCTCCAAGGCAAGATAATCCTGCAACGTGAACAGAAACTACATTGACAGGCACAAAATTCAGAGACTGTGCTTGTGCCTAGAGCGACAGCTTTGTCCTCTCGTGCACTGCCTTGACTTTGAAGCATCTGTCAAGAATGATCAGCCTGGAACTGAAAGGCATCCGAGTGCCAGCTGAGCAAGAGAGAGGTGGGATGCACACAGACGTTCCCCCAGTGGTTTTGCTGGGTGCTCACATCCCTGAAGGAAACCAAGCATGGCCGCGTGATGACGAGGAGTAAGCCTAGAAGGCCTGGCTTGCATCCTCAGGGTGTGGCCTTGGATGACCCTTGTCCTCCCTGGGCCAGATCTGCAAAGGTGCTAAATCTCCAAGGCCATTTTCAGCACTGACGTGTAGCCTATGGCATGTCTGGGGCATACTAACTGCAGTGGGTGGCTTTCTCCCAACTTCACGGATGAGCAATCAGCCGATGCTCAAGAACACAAGTCGACCCCAGCTGTTTCCGCTGAAACTGTGTGGCTGCGGCCTCTGAAAGACAAGGGGCAGGGCACGGGGGAGGTCGGTGTCCTCCTGAATCTCTGCCTTTCGCTCTGAAGGTCATCTTGTCCTTTCCAGTCTGCCTGTCCATTCCTCAGTGTCCCCAGCTCACTGGTTCTCAGATTTCACTGTGTACTAGAATCACCTGGAAGGCTGGCAGAACACAAACTGCTGAGCCTCCGCCCCAGTCTCTGATTCAGTAGGTCTAGGGTAAAGCCCCGGGCTCTGTTGGTGGCTCAGATGGTAAAGAATCCTCCTGCAACATGGGAGACGTGAGTTCAGTCCCTGGGTTGGGAAGATCCCCTGGAGGAGGCCATGGCAACCCACTCCAGTATTCTTGCCTGGAGATTCCCCATGGACAGAGGAGCCTGGCGGGCTACAGTCCATGGGGTCACAGAGAGTCGGACACGACTCAGCACAGCATAGCCGCAGGGTAAAGCCCCAGAATTTGCATTTCCGACGGCATCAGGGTGGCGCTGCTGCTCCTCTGGCATCACAGTGAGGACGTCTGCTCTGCAGTGTGGTACCCAGCAGCTTCTGTGGTGCTTCTGCTCTGCTGTGGCCTGTGATGGGAGCTCCCCCTCCTCAGGTGGCCCTTCCAGCCCTTGGGCAGACCTTCCCTACGTGGAGTTTGTAACACCCGCTCTTGCTAAGTCTCAGAATCCATGGCAAGTACAAATACTTGAGGTGAGAATAATCAGTTACCTCCGCTTGCCAGGCAGTAGGCCAAGCGCTTTACAGACAAAACTTCGTTAATCCCCTCCAGCTATACAGGGATTAAAATATTCTTCCTGCCTCCCAGGATCACTGTAAAAATAAAAAGAATCAAAAATGTGAAAGTACTTTGGAACCTTATAAACTGTGAAGAGTTCTGGTTTTGTTTTTAAGCTTCATATTAATTTGCTAGGGCCACTATAGCAAAATACCACAGACTGGGTGTTTTAAACAACAGAACTTTATTTTTATTTTTTTCAAAACTGTGGAGACTAGAAGTCCAAGATCAAAGTGCCCGCAGGTTTGGTTTCTTCTGAGGCCCCTCTCCTTGAGTTACAGGTGGATGCATTCTCACTGTGTCCTTATTTGATTGTTCTATCTTTGTGTTGTCCTAATCTCTTCTTTGGAAAAGGCGATGGCACCCCACTCCAGTACTCTTGCCTGGAAGATCCCATGGACAGAGGAGCCTGGTGGGCTGCGGTCCATGGGATCGCGAAGAGTCCAACACGACTGAGCGACTTCCCTTTCACTTTTCACTTTCATGCATTGGAGAAGGAGATGGCAACCCACTCCAGTGCTCTTGCCTGGAGAATCCCAGGGACGGGGGAGCCTGGTGGGCTGCCTTCTATGCGGTCACACAGAGTCGGACACGACTGAAGTGACTTAGCAGCAATCTCTTCTTATTCCAGTCATATTGGATTAGGATCCACCCACATGACATCCTGGAGGAGGAAATGGCTACCCACTCCAGGATTCTTGCCTGGAGAATCCCATGGACAGAGGAGCCTGGTGGGCTCCAGTCCACGGGGTCGTAAACAATCAAACATGACTGAGCAGTCACATTCTGAGGTGCTGGGGGTTAAAGTGTCAACATGTGAGTTTGGGGCGGACACAGTTCAACCCTTAACAAACTTCTAAATGAAACCTGATTAATGACTAGCTGTGTGACCACAGAGATAGCACCAAACCTCTCTGAGCCTTGTTTTCTTCATCAGGGCCCAACTTGTAATACTTCTAGGCACAATGAAAGGATATAAGTGGGGTAAAAAATATCTCAGCTTCCTAGGGAATTCGATAACAGAGAAGAAAGGTGATCAGGATGGAATCTGGCTGAGAATCAGAAGAGGAAGCCCATTGTCCGGGCACTACTTTGAGGCATAGGGCCCTAACTCACACCAGGGAAGGGAGTCTGCAGAGGGAACCTGGCTTGGCCCCAGCATTCCAGAGCTTTTGCAGGGCTTGGTGGTGGTGGTGAGAGGCAGGTCTCTTTGGGAGATAACCTGGGTAAATCTTTGCCAGTGTGCCCCTCCCCCCTCCAACCTCCACCCCACCGCTCTTCACCAGCTAATCTGTTACTCATTTGCAAGGCTTCTAAGCAAGAGGCCACAGCCCCCTCTGTGAATTCCAGAGCCTCCCAGAGAAGGGAGGAGTGGCAGGAGAACCTGGGCTTTGGAAACAAGCGAAATGTGTATCAACAAGTGCATCATTAACTCAATGCTAGTTCAGTGGAGCTTGCTGTCAGTGGTGGTGTCATTATTATCCGCATTTACTGAGTAGTTTTGAGGAAAGTGCTGCACTTTACCTTCCTAGCTATCGCAGAGTGGGTACTATCACGGACCCCATTTCATAAAAGTGAAAGCTGAGGTTTACGGAGTGTAAGTAGCTGCCCATGGCCACAAAACCTGTAAGTGACAGAGTTAGGTCTTGAGCTTGGCTCTTTCTGAAGCAAAACATACGTGCTTAACCTCTGTATTATGCTGAAATTGGAGAAGTATATTGAATGACAAAGGAAAATACCTCTGATGTCAGTGGGGAAAAAAAAAGACAAAATGCAGTATCTCGATTCTATAAATGTATGCATCTGTGAGTGTGTGTTATCGAGAAGAGAGAAATGAGGAAGAACAGACTAATATCAGTGGTTATTTCTAGTTGGTGAGATTACTTTTCAGTGTTTTCCATGATATCTAAAATAAATCTATATTTTTAAATCAAGGGAAAATGGATTTTTTTTTTTTTAAGTGAAACAGGAGAAGGGATGTGGAAGAAGACAGCCAGGGTGAGCCCCCCAGCTCTGACCCTCTCCTGCATGCGGACCTGCTCTGTTGTGTCTGGGTCTTTCTGAAGGGATCTTTCTGGGACTGGTGGGGGAGGTGAGGAGTTAGGCAGCGTACCTGATTAGGGTTCTATTTTTGAAAGAGCCTTCTTGCATTGGCATCCCCAGAGACAGAGTGCAGTGTATTTTCCCCAAATAACCACTGCTATTTTTACTGGGCACCAATGAACTGCACCCAGGGAGAGAAGGGGGGGAAAGAGAGACTGCATGCTTCTGCAGACCCTGCGGGTCCCGAGCTGGGTCTCAGTCCCTGTCTTCAGAGGTGCGTGCCTGGGAAGTTGCCCACCAGCCCCGCTGGACCCTCAGTTGGTGCACAGGGCCCCTGGTGTCCCTTCCGCTGTGAGGGCAGGCTGGGGAGCCAACCTGAGGGGACTTTACACCTTTGAATGACATGCTCTTTGCAAGTCTTATCAGCTCCTGGGGCAGGAGATATCTGGATTTGGTGTCTCTTTGCAGAGGCAGGAAAACAGGAAGAGAAGGATTAGTGTCTAGGGTCAAAGCCTCCAGGATGTTTGTGAAAAGTTTTATCAATGGGCTGAAACTGATAGAGATTAGACAGATAGAATCATGGATCTGGAAGAGGGCATGGCAGCCCTCTCCAGTATTCTTGCCTGGAGGATCCCAGGAACAGAGGAGCCTGGCGGGCTACAGTCCCTGGGGTTGCAAAGAATCAGACAGAACTGAGGACAGCCCAGCACAGCACACAGTCATAGATTCTTGGCCTGCCAGGGCACTTCATCCAGCCACCCTGCAGGGGGCGCTGTCCAGCCCTGGCCTTGTACTCCTGCAGAACAGGGCACTTCCCCAGGGAGAGCTTGTCCCATTTCCTGGAGAGAGTTGGTTGTTTACAGCTTTGCTCCAAGTGGCTTATTCTGTGCCCACCGCAGGTAATGATTAAACACAAAAATGGTGACAGTGAACTTGAATGGCCTGCTTACCACGATATCAGGTACTGTCATGCGCATTCCAGCTCTACCCTTTCGTTTAACCTTCACAAGGGTGTTCTAGTTAGATACCCTGTTGTTCCTATTTTGTAGATGAGGCTGAACCAATGCCATAATAATAATATCAAATGTTTATGAACTACTTACTGTGTTCCAGGTACTCCTCGGAGTGGTTTGCATGAATTGAGACAAAGTGAAAGTGTTAGTTGCTCAGCTGTATCTGACTCTCTGTGACCCCATGGACTGTAGACCACCCACCAGGCTCCTCTGTCTATGGCATTCTCCAGACAATACAAGAGTGTGTAGCCATTCCCTTCTCTAGGGGATCTTCCCGACCCAGGGATCGAACCTGGATCTCCTGCATTGCAGGCAGATTCTGTACCATCTGATCCACTAGGGAAGCTCTTGTGTGAATTAACTAATTGAATTGTCACAAAAACTCTTGGAAGTCAGCATCATCTCCAACTGGGGATTCCAAGTCACAGAGATATTAAGTACATAACCCAGAGTCACAGAGCTTGTAAGTGGCTGAGGCAGGATTTGAACCCTGGCACTTCAGTTCTAGCAGCAGTGTTCTTTGACCAAGGCCATGGTTCGTTGACCTGCCTCTCCATGGATTTTCGTGTCATGAATGTCATCCTGCCTCCTTTTCTGCTCTCATCCTGACCACTCTTCCCTCTTTTGTCTCTCACACACCATGCTCTATCTTCAAATTCCCACCCTCAGCCCTGCACTCAGAGTGGCAGCTCCCTGAGGGCAGGGTGGTACCACCACCTGCCCCACTGCATGGACACAAAGTAGGTGCTCAGTAAATAATCATCATTAAACAAACATATGAAGACGGGGCGAGAAAACCGGGAGGCACGGATGTGACTGAAAACAGATGGGTCAGCTCCCACCGACTCATCTCACTGTGCTGAGAGCACATCTGTGTTACCATGAGTCTGGAGATTGTCTCCAGGTGCCAGTCATCCTTCTGAACGGGGAGAAGACTGAGACAGAAAAGGGAAGAGTGAAGAATTAAGCAGAGGCTTTCAGCCCAGCTGGTCTCTGGAATCCCCTGGGGAGCTTAACAGACACCCTGGCCTGTGCCAATCCCTGGCCAGTGGAGCCAGCACCTCTGACAGCAGGACCTGGGCACCAGCATATTTTACACTCCATTTCCTCAGCATGATGCTCACAGATGGCATTTGAAGGCCAGGCTGTCCAGAGAGAAGAGTTTCCTAGAATGGCCAGTGTGGTCCTTTCTGCCCCAGGGGCTCCTCTGAACATCACAGGTCCAATCAAGGGACCTGAACTTGCAGAAGTCAAAGATTAGGGCAGCAGTCACAAAGATTAGGGCAGAGTCACATCTCCAGCATTTAATAATAACAGCTACCAGTTTTGGTTTTGAGTAAACAATGTGTGAGGCCTTTGCCATCATCCTCTTAGGTGGCCATAGTGAATGCTACAATCGGATGGTGATGGAGGTTTTCTGGAGGAGAATGCCTAGGCCACACAACTGCAACAGGGAAGGGATGGAGGCCAAGTTTGAACCTGGGTCTCTGTGAGCCCCGAGCGTGTGCTCCCGGAGACCTGCATGGTCTACAACAGCCATCTTTGTCTTGCTGCATGGAGCACAGTCCACAGGAAAGGCTTCTGGCCTCATAACTAACAAGACTCTGGAAAAAAAAATCCTGATGGGAAGCCTGCTACATTTACACTCCGATTTAGGAGCCAAGAAAGTCGGGTTTCCCCTCACAGGCCTCCCCCAGGAAAACAATGCATTTTACATGGCTCCCAAATTGCTAAGATATTTCACTGCTTCAGAGCGAAATAGCTTGGGGGAAGCTATGGGCCCTTAATGCCCTGAACATCAAAACTAAATGCCAAATGGGAAAATGAAATCACAGGAGGTTATGGGACATGGTGGTCGGTAGTGGGGGCGGCGGCTGTTACCTGGGAATAGTTTGTGGTGGATGGAGCCATGGGGACTTGCGAGCCTGGATTTCTGGGTGAGTCTGGGAGGCGAGTATGGGGTCTGCGGTCGGAGAGACCTGGTAGAAACGCGGCCCGTGACGAGTGCGCCTGTGGTGACCTGCGTGTGAGAATTAAGTGTAAATAAAGCACCTTGTCGGCAGAAGTTCTGAGTGGCTGCTGGGAAATCCCGACTGCAGAGCCCAGCCTGGGAAGTTCTGATTCCGATGGCCCCAGGGGGACGGTGGGTGCCGGGTGGTCGCCATGGGGCCCCAGTATGTGAACAACCAGAGCTGAGGAGCCCTGCCTGACTCCCCGGTTCCTGTCCCTCCACGCTCTGTCCACTCAAGGTCCCGGGTTCCTCCGCTCTCAGATGTGCGTGACAGTTTGTGAGGAAGCAATCCCCCAAACACTCCGGGTGACACAGCCGTGCTCTCACTAAACTGGGGAGCGACTGGAAGCAGACCCAGCTGTTTTCAGTCAGAACTTGGCCGCAAAGAGGACCCAGAGCCAGCCCCTTTTTCTGGTTGGTGCAGGAAGAAAAGTCCTCGGAAAGGCCCTGCGGTCGGCATGGAACCCTCCGGACCCAGAGCCTTGCTTCTTTTGGCTGAAATCCCATCACCCCCGGCATCTATGGACCACACCCCAGACACACATGGCTTGGCCCTCGGACGCAGAAAGTTCCTGCATTCTGGGGACCTAGGCTGCTGCCACGGGGGCGGGGGGGGTGGTTGGAAGGTTCTAGAAATGTGGGTAAGGCAAGCTGTGGGCCAAGCCTGTCACAGCAGAGACAAAGCCGCAGGTCCTGAGAAGGCAGAGCGAGGTCTCCAGCCTCCAGAGCCTTCTGTTTGCTGAGTGCTGTGGTGGGGGAGGAAGCCTGAGAACAAGGAGCCCAAGGGCCACACACACACACGGAGGCTCAAGGGGCCACAGAACCAGCACAGGTGGGACTTGTGCTTTTGAGAATTGTGGGCAGCTGCCTTCAGACCCTCTTCTCATGTGATCTTTTCAACAAGCCTCTGAGATGGGCGGAGGAGAGGTGGTCATCCCTGCTTTAGAGATGAGGAGGGGACTTCCCCAGTGGTCCGGTGGTTAGGACTCCATGCTTCCACCGCAGGGAGACAGGTTCAGTCCCTGGTCAGGAACTTGAGATCCCGCGTGCTGTGCAGGGTGACACACACACAATGAGGGCACCTGAGACTCAGACTCAGTGATTTCTCCAAGTGTCACCAGGAACATAAGAGCCCCAGGGCCGGGACCTGCAGCCAGGCCTGGGGGTTCACATCCGTGTTTCCTCCCAGGAGCCCAGGCGTGCGGCGTGTTCCCTGCTCTCCACCAGCCATGTCCCCCTCTGGACAACTCAGTGGCCACACTGCCCCCAGCGCCAGGCGTTGCCGTTCTTCATCTTCTCCTGAAACCCACCCTGGTGACCGTGTTCTAGCTATATGACCCTGGGCAGCCTGATCACCCCGGCTTCTCTCAGTTTTCATTTTCCTGCAAAGGAGAGACAGGAGAGCCCATTTCCCAGGGTCACTAGAGAACAAATGAGGTGATCGTCCAGGTACCTCCGGCAGGGCCCCTGCTTGGGAAACGGCCAGGCCTCCTGCTGCGGGCCACTGGATGCTGACTGGATCAGAGAAACTCATCTCACACAGTGTCATCTGACCCAACCCTTCACTTAGAGGAGGAAACTGGGAGCGAAAGGGGACAGTGCCTTGTCCAGGGTCACACAGCAAGTGGAGGCCAGGCGGAATGGTCCTCAGACTCCTGTGTCCTGATCCCTAGTCCAGCACTCCACACACCATGGCAGATAGCACCCTAGCTCTGGGGAATGGACAACACGGGGGACCAGATCTGGGAAAGATCCCACCACCTTAAACCCCTAAAATCAAAACCGTCCTGGTGGACGGCAGCGTCCTGGTGCTGCTGGTGGTGTTGGTGGGGAGCGAGTAGGAAATCTCCACTGGCTGTGTGTCCAGCCACCTCATGGCCTGCGCAGGGTCCTGGGAGCTGGGAGGTGTGGAGAGCAAGCAGACCCGTGACAGCCTGTGTGGCTTCTTAGCGGCACTAGTGATAAAGAACCTGCCTGCCAATGCAGGAGACATAAGAAATATGGGTTCAGTCCCTGAGTCAGGAAGATCCCCTGGAGGAGGGCATGGCAGCCCACTCTGGTGTTCTTGCCTGGAGAATCCCAGGGACAAAGGAGCCTAGTAGGCTATAGTCCATGGGGTCACAAAGAGTTGGACACGACTGAAGCAAAGCATCTTAGCATGTATGCATGCATGTGTGGCTTCTGGCACCTTCTGCAGCATCCTGGAACCCCCACACTGACCCCCAGCTTACCGGGAAAGGGTCACAAGCCAGGAACTTGGAGCTGATTACTGAGAGGGGTGGTTGCCACTCTTTCCCTATAGAGAAAGTAAACACCATTCCTGGATTCATCTCCAAAATGTGTTTTGGTTTTTTTTTTTTTTTAATGCCTGAGATACTCAGATGCAGACTCTGTACTGAAAATCTTTTTTTAAACCATAATTATAATTAAACCTGCTTTGCAACATGAAAAAAATCATGCTCCTTGAATTGTACCACCTATTTGAATTATTTACATTTTTCTGATTCCTTCCACGTTTATTCTAGCACAGACTATATCTGTGCTTGAAGGGACAGTCTATACAGTCTGTATGAGGGTCTTCTGGATGCTTGGTGGGGAGGCTTAGGGGAAGAGTAGTCTAGAGAGTCTGACACTCATTTGTTATAAAAATAAATCCTGAGCATCTACCCTTTATCAGGCTCTGTTTGAGGTCCTTGAGAGTCTTACAGAAAACTCAGACTTCCAAAGAGGGCAAGGAGAGGAAAGGGAAGGCAGGTTGCGTTTATGGGCCACCTACTATGCACAAGGCCTGATGCCGAGCGCATTATACACCTCATGGCGTGGAAGCAGGGATTCTTAGCCCATTTTACAAATAAGGAAGCTGAGACCCCAAGGTAAAGTCAGTGCCTAGGGCAGGTAACTGGTAGCTGGCAAGAGGCTGGCTCCCAGAAGTGGGAGCTTGTGCCTGTTTCACAGGAAAATCTGATCATCTGTTTAAAAGCTCCGGTGGCATCTACCAAGTAGGGTAAACACACAAACAATGAACATCCTGTGATGGGGATAAAGCTATGAGACTTTTTGCCTCCAGCTATAGCAGGAGCACAGAGAAGGGAGAGACCAATGTTGCCAGGACTGAAGACTCCAGAAGACTGCCCAGAGGGGGCCCCATTTCAGTGAATTAGAAAGTGGAACTGTTAGTCATTCAGTCGAGTCTGACTCTTTGCAACCCCGTGGACTGTAGCCCACCAGGCTCCTCTGTCCATAGGATTCTCCAGGCAAGAGGACTGGAATGGGATGCCATTCCCTTCTCCAGGGGATCTTCCTGACCCAGGGATCAAACCCAGGGATCAAATCTGCATTGCAGGCAGATTATTTACTGTCTGAACCAGCAGGGAGTAGAGTAGAAATCATCTCTAAATCCTGCGAGGTGTGGGGAATCCAGCCTCCATTATAGTAAGTGACTGACTACTTACTGTGGCCTTTCCTCTGAGCACCAGTGGTCTGGACATCCCACCACGCTCTGTGATCGGACACCAAGACCAGGAGCATCTGCCCACACAAGTCTGGACCCAGCCAAGCCCAAGCAATTCTGAGCAATTTCTGATGTTACACTCTTAGGCCTCTTTCTTCTGTTATTCATGCCAACTGTGAAACTGGTCAATATTAGCTTTTGGTTCCATCTCAAATCAGAGTAAAATCCATTTCGCAAATATTTATTGAGGCCCTACCACTTCTATAGGCCCTACGTACCCAGGGTATGAAAAGGTGGGTAAGACTGAAAGTTTGGACTTCAAGGGGCTCTCAATAGAGGAGGGAGAAGGGAGCGAATTCCTATTATAAAAGCTGTCACGGGCATCACAGGACCATTTGGAAAAGAGATGCTTGATGGGTTCACCTGCCGCTGCTTCAGGAGCACGTGCTCCCAGCTCAGCCCCGGACGGCCGCACTTGCGGCTCCCTGCGCGCTCCTCTGATGCCCCCTCTCCTCCTGCATCCTCCCCTCCTCTCTTCTTTCCTGTCTTCACTCTCTTTCTGCTCCCCTCCCTGCTCCTGTTTTATCTTACCCTCCATCTTCCCCTCGTGGTACCACAGCCTGGAAACCAGAAAGGAAGAGGTTACGGTCCCTTTGTGTTTTGTTAAGTCACTCAGTCGTGTCGGACTCTGCGACCATGTGGACTGCAGCATGCCCAGGCTTCCCGGTCCCTACTCTGAAGAAACGCACACCCTACTTCCTAAAAATTAGAAACACAGACATGTAACTGTGAAAAAGGGGTCTTCCCTGGTGACTCACTGCTAAAGAATCTGTCTGCCAATGCAGGAGACACAGGAGACAAGGGTTCAATCCCTGGGTGAGGAAGATCCCCTGGAGAAGGAAACAGCAACCCACTCCAGGATTCTTGCTGGAAGAATCCCATGGACAGAGGAGCCTGGTGGGCTACAGTTCATGGGGTCGCAAAGAGTCGGACATGACTGAGCATGCATGCAGCTATGAAAAAATATTTGTGAGCTGAAGGAGAAGGGGGAAACTGTGGGAACTCAGAGGAGGGCTCACTGTCAATGGAAGGAGAGAAAGGACCTAGTGTTTGTCAAGAACCTCCTAAATGCTGGGGGTTTACATATATTATGTCACTTCCCAGCTGCTCTTGATAGATATTTTTGGATGTGGAAATTAAGACTAAGAGAGTTAAAGTAACTTGCCCGAGATAACCAATTATAAATACATAAAGTTTTTAATTCCACATAAACCGATATTTACATTCATGTGAAGCAATGTTTTCAATGACTTGCTGATAAGTGAAACTGATAGCCTCATGTGTTCCCTGTTTCCTCTACCATCCCCTTGTAGGAAGTAAGTTTGAGAAAGTAGCAGGATTATCAAGGTCAGGAGGAATTATGCAAATGCCCTGACTGGTATTTTTACATTCCCTAAAATTCAACAACAAAAAAGGAATCCCATGTAAGGAACTAGGACAGTTGTTTTAATACCTGTGGATTTCACACTAATGATTTCCCTGAGCCCTAGGAGTTCTTTAGGATATCCTGCCTCATAAGGTCAATGAGAGGTTTAAATATTTATTTTGCATGTTTGCAGGAAATACATGTGCGAAATGTCCTCATATCTGAGCCTCCAAGTGTTGACCACACTTCTGAGGTTAGGACTTGGATCCGCCAGCCACCACGGGTTAAACAGGCCTGGATTAGACACAGACAGAGCTCAGCCCCAGGCAGGCCCTCCTCCCTTCTCCCCGCCACCTCCTCCGAGGCCTTTCTCCCTTCTCTCCTCCTGCATTCTCCCCTCCTCTCTCCTGTTCTTTTCTATCTCCACTCCCTTTCTGCTATCCTGCTTCTTCTCTCCTATTTTGCCTTCTGTCTTTCCCACATTCTCCTCTCCTCACTCCTCAACCTCTTTTCTTTCCTCCTTTGTCTTCCTCTCTCCATCCGTATCTTCTCTCCCGCCCTTTCCCCCACCTCTGTTTTCCCTTCTTTCTCCTCCATCATCTGTTCTCTACCAGGACTCCATTGAAACCCTCCAATCCAGTGGCTTATAAGCTGAGGCTCTTAGTTCCCTGCCAGGTCTGTACATGAGTTTAAAGAGTTTATTGACCCAGGAAGTGGAATTCAGCATCGTGCATTCATGGGCAGAGAAGTTGAGCACGTTTGACTAGGTTCTGAGATTCCTAGACCTCTTTTCAGTTCTTAGTCTCCAGGTCATTGTTTCCTGGTCATCCCACAACAAGTGAGATTTGCCATGTACATATAATTGATTGAAAACTTTGCAACTGCTACGGAAGTATGAGCACCTCCAGCCATTGGGTGGATTAAATAAGATCTCGTGGATCAGTATTCTGCATCTATCAGTGCTTAATAACGGTTACCTTCCGTCCCCACCCCCAGTCAGAGAAGGCACTGGTACCCACTCCAGTACTCTTGCCTGGAAAATCCCATGGACGGAGGAGCCTGGTGGGCTACGGTTCATGGGGTCACAGGGAGTCAGACGTGACTGAGTGACTTCACTTTCACTTTTCACTTTCATGCATTGGAGAAGGACATGGCAACCCACTCCAGTGATCTTACCTGGAAAATCCCAGGGATGGGGGAGCCTGGTGGGCTGCCGTCTATGGGATCGCACAGAGTCGGACACAACTGAGGCGACTTGGCAGCAGCAGCAGCAGCACCCCCAATCTACACTGAAACACTGTTCTCTGCAGATGAGTAGAATGGTTTATCGTTTGCTAGAGCTGCTATAACCAAGCAGCACAGACTGAGTCACGGAAACGGCAGAGTTGCATTTTCCCGCAGTTCTGGAAGCCGGAAGTCCCGATCGAGCCTCAGTGTCCTGTCTCCCCTCAGTGTCCTCACGTGGTCCTTCTTCCTGTGAGTCTGTGTTCCAGGCTCCTGTTCTCTCCATTGTTTGGCTGTACCGTGCAGCATGTGGGACTTAGTTCACTGACCAAGGGTCAAACCCACATCCTCTGCAGTGGAAACACAGAGTCTTAACCACCGGGCCACTGGGGAAGTCCCCTAATCTCTTCTTAAAAGGACACCTGCCATACTGGGTTAGAGCCCGCTCAGATGACCTCCTTTTACCTCTTTAAAACCATATCTCCAAATAAAATCACAGTCTGAGATAATGGAGATTAGAACTTCGATTTCACCTGAATTTGGGGTTGTGGTTTTTTAGTTGGTAAGTCATCCCAGACTCTTTGCCATCCCATGGACTGGAGCCCACCAGGCTCCTCTGTCCATGGGATCCAGGCAAGAATACTGGTGCGGGTTGCCACTTCCTTCTCCAGAGGATCTGCCTGACCCAGGGATAGAACCCTCATCTCCTGCATTGGCAGGTGGATTATTTACCTCTGGGCCAGTGGGGGAGAGGGTACACCATTTAGCCCATAGCCAACAAGGTGGAATCCCTTGCTTGTATGGTCTCACCAGAGCCCTGCTGAGGAGGCAGTCACAGGGAGGGGAGGGGTGGCCAAAGGCGATCAACTGGAAACTCTTGCACTTAGAACTTGGTCTTCTTTCAAACCACTATTGACAGAAGGTTATTTAGGAAGCACTTTCTGTCTGAGTAGGCCCAGGATTAATTATTAAGGACCCATCCATGGGCCTGGCAGGAGTCATGGCAACCACATGAGCAAGGAGCAGGCTCACGTGGTGGCCTGGTCTTCCTGACAGATAGGAGGAGGCTGTGTTTTATTTATATACACAGCTATTCTTAGCCTTGTACTTCCCTCTATCCCCAGTGGAAAGAATTATTGCAACTGCTCTATCTTGAACCCTTCTCATGGTCAAATTAATAGATGGGGTTCAGGTCATTGCCCTGCAGTTCAGGAGCCTGGGTGTATTAACCCAAATGCATTAGCGGATCATTAGAGCTGTGTGTGTTAAAGTTTAACATCCAGAACAGGAAGGGGAGGGAGGGTGGGAAGGGACAGGGGCACTGGAGCTAAAAAGCATATTTAAAGATTTCATATGAATACGCCCCTCTCTTGTCAGAATACGGTTAACAAAATCCTTCCTGTAACATCACCTGCCATGCAACTACATGAGCTAAAGAGACTCTTTTGCCAAAACCAGTAGCTGGAGAAACAGACTCCATGGGGCTGTTTCAGATGCAATGAATTAGACCTACGTGCTTAATAATATACATTGGATGCAGGTGAATCAATAATCTCGGTGCATTCAAGTATAGATTCAAAGTCGTTTATTCCAGGAACCATAACTCATGCTGTGTATTTGCATAATTCTGTGACCTTAGGTGATTTCTTTTGAAAATTTGAGATGATAAGAGTCTCTCTCCTCTCATTGTCCCACCCCATGGTCCAGTGTTTAGTTTTCCCAGATTGCCTGCCTCATGGATAGTAAACTAATCGATAACCTCACTACCCTCTGCTTTTCTCTGTCATGCAGACTGGCCCTGGACTCCTGCCATGAGGCATTACAATGTGAAGGGCAAGGTTCACCCCTGACTAGCTGTTTTGCTTTGGTATGTCATTTACTTTTCCCAGCCTCATCTGTGAAATGAAGATAAGATACCTGCTTATGGAATTGCTGCAAGGATTAGAGAGAGAGCATGTGAAGCCTCTTCTGTAGTGCCTGGTATACCAGTTGCTTGACAAATAAATGCAATTATTCTTGCAAGGCTCTGTAGATGGTGTAGAGGGGTGGAAGGGGGGCACTCAGGGCAAGCAGTACCCCAGAGTCCTGTGTCCTCTCTGTTACCCAGAGCCCCTCACTCTGAGCTACAACTGCCAGCCTAGAAACTGAAGCTATTATTAACTTGGCCAACTATAAGAATGAAGCTTGGCAAGATGGCAGTAATGAACTCATCCAAGACATGAGAGCATTATTAACTTTGTGATACAGAAGAAAGAATATGGTTTTGCTGTTAGGAAGATTTGGATTCAGATCCTAGCTTTAGCCACCTTATCTTGGGCACCTCATTTCCATGGGGCTTGGCTTCCTCATCTTTAAAAGGTATATAGATACTGTTTGCTGGGAAAGATGGTTGGCACAATTAAATCTTCTACACATGTCGAGTACCCCCTTTAGTTCCTGGCACAGAAAAGACACTCAAACCTGGTGACTACATTATCGTCATCATCATTGTTCTGAATACTACCTCACTGGCAGTTGTTTCTGGAGATTTTGTGAAATCACATCAGGAAGAATTTTGAAAAAGGAGAGGAGAAGGACTCTCTGTTGCCTTGTTGCTGTTTTCTAAGCCAAAGCACTTTTTCCAAGGACTGCTAAGGTTTGCCATTCCATCAGAACTAAACATTTGGCAATGAGCATGGCCAGTTCTGCCCCAAACCTTGGTTAATTAGTTAGTCACTTTTCAAGTGGTCCAAACATATGAAAATTAAGTGGTGTAGGCAGTACTCAAGGTGAATAGGCTTTCTGTGGAAAATCCAACATTGATTGGCTCCTTCTGGCACCAGGAGTCAAATGGTACCAAGCCAGCTTCTCCTGATGCAGTATGGAAACTGGCCATTTAACTGGACCCAGTCAACCTGTTAGGACTTCCCTGTAGCTCAAGTGGTAAAGAGTCTGTCTGTGATGCAGGAGACCAGGGTTTAATCCCTGGATTGGGAAGATCCTCTGGAAAAGGGAATAGCAATCCACTCTAGTATTCGTGCCTGGAGAATTCCATGGGCAGAGAGGCCTGGCAGGCTGTAGTTCATGGGGTCGCAAACAGTCGTACACGACTGAGTGACTAACACACATGGCCAACCTATTAGCCACTGCCTCAGATATGAGGCCATAAGCCTCTGTTTTGTCACTTTTCGAGTCAAGGGCCGAGGGGTAAAGAACTCTTTGATTTTATTCATATATATTTAAAGTTCTTTTTTTTCATTTCAAAGAAATATATAGATTGGTTTGGCTAGGATATAAGACAAGCATTCCTTTATACCTTAGAAGGAGATATTGAGTCTCATTTATTTTTAAAACTTTTATAAATGGGGGTAAAATATACCTAAGATAAAGTTCATCATTTTAACCATTTTTAAGTGCTCAGCTCTGTGATTTTAAGTACATTCACACTGTTGTGCGGCCATCAGTCACCTGTGTTTAGAACTCTTTTCACCTTCCAAATGGAAACTGTACATTCACTGAACAATTACTCCCCCTTCAGCCCTTTTTCCAGCCCCCTGCAACCGCTGTTCTGCTTTCTATCTCTAATATGATGAGTCTGGTACTTCCTGTAAGTGGAATCGTATGTTATCTGTTCCTTGGTGACTGACTAGTACTGAAGCACAGTGAAGTCACCGCAATGTTCTCAAGGTTCATCCACCGGGTATCGTGTCAGAATTTTCTTCTTTTTGTAAGGCTGGATAATACTTTATTGTCTGTACATACTGAATATTGTTTATCCAGTCATCTGTTGATGAGCGCGCAGGTTGCTTTCCACCTTTGGCTGTTTGGAATAACGCACCTGTGACCATGGGTCTACAGTTATCTGTTCAAGTCCCTGCTTTTGGTTCTTTGGGTTATAAACACAGAAGTAGAACTGCCGGATCCGATGGTAATTCTCTTTTTACGTTTCTGAGGAACGGCCTGGCCATTTTCCACAATGGCTATGCCGCTTTATATTTACACCAGCAATGCACAGGGGTTTCTAGGTTTTCTACACCCTTGCCAACATTTGGTATATTCTGGTTTTGGTAATAGCCACCCTAATGAGTATAGAGATTTGTTTGTTCAATTTTTCCTTTTTTAAATTAGCAAACTTCATTTTTAGAGTACTTTTAGATTCACAACAAAATTGAGGAGAAAATTAAGTTCTCGTGTACTCTGTCCCCACCTCCTCTGCACGCGCACACCCTCGTTCACTATCCTCAGCATCTTCCGCCGGTGATGCATTTATCACAATAGATGACCCCACACTGACACGTCATCGTCACCCAGCGTCCATTTACATCAGGGTCCACTCATGCCGTTGTATGTTCTGTGGGTTTCGAGAGGTGTATAATGACATCTTTGCACTATTACAATATCAAACAGAATGAATTCACTGTCCTGTAAATTCTTCATGCCTTACCTATTCATCCCTCTTTCCCCCAACCCCTAGAAACTACTGATCTTCTTACTCTCTCCTTAGTTTTTTGCTTTTCCAGAATGTCATGTGAAAAGAATCTTACAGTATTTAGCCTTCCCAAATTGGATTCTTTCACTTAGTAATAAGCATTAAGCATAGAAGGAAACAATAAGCATAGAAGGGAATGGCAGCCCACTCCAGTATTTTTGCCTGGAGAATCCCATGGACAGAGAAGTCTGGCAGGGATTGCAAAGAGTCAGACATGGCTGAGTGACTTAACATTTTCACTTTCTTTCCATTTCTTTTCATAGCTTGATAGCTCATTTTATTTTAGCACTGAATAACAATCCATTGTCTGCATGAATCAACTTATTTAACCATTCACCTGCTGAAGGATATCTTGGTTGCTTCCAGATTTTGGCAACCATAAATAAGGCTGCTATAAACCTCCCTGTGCAGGTTTTCCTGTGGACATAAGTTTTAATTCATTTGAGTAAATAGCGGAGAACACAACTGCTGAAGTGTATGATAAGAATATACATAGTTTTGTAAGAAGCCTCCAAACTGTCTTCCAGAATGGCTCTGCTCCTTTGTGTTCCCATCAGCATGAATGAGAGTTCCTGCTGCTCCACGTCTTCACTCACATTTGATGTTATCACTGTTCTGAATATTGGCCATGGTAATAAATGTGTGTAGTATCTTGCAACTTATTTACAGCTCTCTAACGACATATCGTGTTGCACATCTTTTCATATGTTAACTTCTCATCTGTATATTTTCTTTTTGAGATGTCTGTCCAAGTCTTTGGCCAATGTTTTAATTGGTTTATTTTCCTATTGTTGACTCTTTAGAACTCTTTGTCTGTTTCGGATAACAGTCCTTTATCAGATGTGTTTTTTGCCATTATTTTCTCCCAGTTTATATCTGATCTTTTTCTTTGATTGACATTGTATTTCACAAAACAGTAGTGTTTCATTTAAATGAAGTCCACCTTATCAATTTTTCCTTTCACAGATTGTGTGCTTGCAGTTATATCTAAAGAGTCATCATCATCCCCAAGTTCACCTAGATTTTCTCCTATTATCATCTAGGAGTTTTGTGACTTTGCATTTTACAAGTATGTCTGTATCCATTTTGAGCTAGCTTTTGTGAAGGGTGTAAAAGCTGTGTCTAGATTCATTTTTCTCATGTGTGTGTCCAGTTGTTCCAGCACCATTTGAGAAAGGACTATATTTGCTCCATTGCATTCCTTTTCTCTTTTGTCAAAGATCAGTGTTTAGGTAGGCCTATTTCTCAGCTCTCTGTTCTGTTCTGTTGACCTGTTTGTCTCTTTGATAGCAATACCACACTGTCTCAATTACTGTGGCTTTAAGGTAAGTCTTGTAGTCAGGCATGTCAGTCCTCCAACTTTGTTGCTCTCCTTTAGTATCTAGTAGGCTATCCTGGGACTTATGCCTCTCCACTTTAGAATCAGTTCATGCATGTCTGCAAAATAACTTGCTGGTATTTTGATTGGAATTTTGTTGAATCTCTTTATCAAGTTGGGAAGAATTGACATCTTGACCATTGAGTCTTCCAGTGCATGAATATAGAATAGCTCTCCATTTATTTAGTTCTTCTTTAATATTTTTCATCAGAATTTTGTAGTTTTCTTCATGATGATCTTTTTTTGTTTGTTTTTAATTTTTATTTTTACTTTATTTTACTTTACAATACTGTATTGGTTTTGCCATACATTGACATGAATCCACCACGAGTGTACATGAGTTCCCAAACATGAACCCCTTCCTTCCATTTTTTGGCTGTGCTGGGTCTTCATTGCTATGCAGGCTTTCTCTAGTTGTGGAGAGCGGGGGCCACCCTTTGTTGTGACGGGCTTCTCATTGCAGTGGCTTCTCTTGCCTTGGAGCTTGGGATCTAGAACATGGGCTCGGTAGCTATGGCACATGGACTTAGTTGCCCTGTGGCATGTGGAATCTTCCCATACCAGGGATCAAACCGGTGTCCCTTGCATTGGAAGGCAAATTCTTAACCACCTCATATAGATCTTGTACATATTTTGTTAGATTTATACCTATGTATTTCATTTTTCAGATGTGTGGCTGTAAATAGCAATGTGGTTTTTAATTTCAAATTTCACTCGTTCGTTCTTTCAGTATGTAGGAAAATGACTGACTTTTGTTTATTATGTGTATATACATACTTGTATATTACTTGTATATAAACTTGTATTTTGAAACCTTGATGTAAGTGATTGTTAGTTTCAGGAGTTTTTGTTTTGATGTGTGTTTGCTGTTTTTGGCCACCCTGGGGTCTTGCTGCTGTGTGCAGACTTTCTGTAGTTGCAGTGAGCAGGGGTTACTCTCCGGTCGCAGTGCACGGGCTTCTCATTGCAGTGGCTTCTCCTCTTGCAGAGCACAGGCTCTAGGGCCCGTGGGCTCCGCTAATTGCACACGGACTTAGTTGCCCCACAGGTTGCGGCATCTTCCCGGACCAGGGATCAAAACCACGTGTCCTGCATTGACAGGTGGACCCATAACCACTCGACCACCAGGGAAGTCATTCAGAAGTTTTTTGGTGCGAATTCTTTTGGATTTTCAAGGGGGTGACTGAGGATGAGATGGCTGGATGGCATCACTGGCTCGATGGATGCGAGTCTGAGTGAACTCCGGGAGTTGGTGATGGACAGGGAGGCCTGGCGTGCTGTGATTCATGGGGTCGCAAAGAGTCGGACACGACTGAGCGACTGAACTGAACTGAACATAGTCAATTGTGTCATCTGCAAACAATGACAATTTCATTTCTTTATTCCCAATCTATATCCTTTTGGTTTCCTTTTCTTATTAGCATTATTACATTAACTAGAACTTCCGGTACAATGAGAGAGGATGTCCTCATCTTGTTCCAGATCTTAACAGAAAAGGGTCAAGTTTCTCATCATTAAGTGTGATATTGGCTGTAGAGTTTTTGTAGGTGTTCTTTATCTAGTTCCCTGGTGGCTCAGACGGTAAAGCATCTGCCTGGAAGGCGGGAGACCCAGGTTCAATCCCTGGGTCAGGAAGATCCCCTGGAGAAGGAAATGTCAACCCACTCCAGTACTCTTGCCTGGAAAATTCCATGGATGAAGGAGCCTGGTGGGCTACAGTCCATGGGGTCGCAAAGAGTCGGATACGACTAAGCAATTTCACCTTCATCAAGTTAAGAAAATTCCCCTCTATTTCTAGTTCGCTGAGAAATTTTTATCCTGAATTGCTATTGGATTTTGTCAGATTTTTTCACATGTATTGATACTATCATGTGACTTTTCTTCTTCAGCCTATTGATGTGATAGATTACATCTATCTATTGGTTTTTCAATGTTTGATCAACCTTGCATACCTTGGACAAATTCCATTTAGTTGTGCTGTATAATTCTTTTTATACATTACTAGATTCAATTTACTAATATTCTGGCGGGTATTTTTACATCTATGCTCATAAAAAATATTGAACTGTAGTGCTCTTTTAATGTCTTTGTAGAGTTTTGGCATTAGGGTAGTTCTAGCCTCATGGAGGGTGGGCTACCATCTATGGGGTCGCACAGAGTCGGACACAACTGAAGTGACTTAGCAGCTTAGCAGCAGCCTCATAATGAAAAGGCAATGGCACCCTACTCCAGTACTGTTGCCTAGAAAATCCTCTGAACGGAGGAGCCTGGTAGGCTGCAGTCCATGGGGTCGCTGAGAGTTGGGCACGACTGAGCGACTTCACTTTCACTTTTCACTTTCATGCATTGAAGAAGGAAATGGCAACCCACTCTAGTGTTCTTGCCTGGAGAATCCCAGGGACGGGGAGCCTGATGGGCTGCCGTCTATGGGGTCGCGCAGAGTCGGACACAACTGAAGTGACTTAGCAGCAGCAGCAGCAGCAGCAGCAGCAGCAGCAGCAACAGCAGCCTCATAGAATGAGTTAGAAAGTATTCCTTCTGCTTCTGTCTTCTGGAAAAGATTGTAGAGAACTGATATAATTTCTTCCTTAAATGTTTGGTAGAATTTACCAGTGACCCCATGTGGGTCTGGAGCTTTCTGTTTTAGAAAGTTAAGTATTAATTCAGTTTCTTTAATAGATATAAGCGTATTCAGATTTTCTATTAGTCCTATTTATTTTTAACTGCGTTGTTACAAAAGTATTAGGACAATACAAATTGCTGGAAACAAACAAAGTGAAGCATAGCCATGACTAAGCACCATGACTACAATTTGTTAAGTGCTCCTGCTGTTGCTGCTGCTGCTGCTAAATCGCTTCAGCTGTGTCTGATTCTGTGCAGCCCCACTCCTACAGACCTTCATTGTATAGCGTGCATTGTTATTCTCAGTCAGCAAACAGGAAACCTGATGCTTAGAGAGATGAAAGGACCTAGCCAAGGCAACACTGCCGGTCCCTATCAAGCAACATCTAGTTCTGCCTGATTACTTCCCTAGTGTTCTAGACACTGCACCATAATGCTTCTTCAGTCTTTAGGATAAATAGTTTTTATGTACCTCAAGGCCCCTGTGAGAAGACCCGTGTTTGATTTCAGGCTCCGATTACCTCCCCTCTGGCCACATTCCTATTATGGTAGCTCCACCCTCAGGCATGTCTAAGTATAGGATACAGTCAAGAATACAGGGAAGTTCTGGTAATCCATCCCCCCTTCTCTTTTCTTTACCAAAAATGCATTTTTAGAACCATGGTAATGAAGCTTGAACAGCAAAATCACTGTTCACCCTTGGCATGTTCCCTTGGTTAAGGATCAGTCCGTACCTAAATATATTTATACAAGATGGCACCATTGAATTTCAGTGGCAATCCACAAATTCAGACCTTAGCCTTTGGTGTCAGAGATACTGATTCAACTTCCAAAGCTACTGTTTTCTCACTGTTTGCCCATGGGGGAGACCCTTAATCTCTCTAAGCCTCCGTTTCTGTATCTGTAAATTGGGATAGTGTTGTAATGCTGAATTCATCAGAGGGTTGTATGAATTAAGTGAGATAATGCATACGAAACCCTTAGCACTGCACTTAAAACAGGCTAGACCCGTAGTGAGTGTTAACTCCAGATCACATTGAGTGCTTGTGTATATGTGTGTGTTAGTTGTTCAGTCGTGTCCGACTCTTTGTGACCCCACGGACTGTAGCCCATCAGGCTGTTCTGTCCATGGAATTCTTCAGGCAAGAATACTGGAGTGGATTGCCATTACCTTCTCCAAGGGATCTTCCCTACCCAGGGATTGAACCCAGGTCTCCCGCATTACACGTAGATTCTTTACTGTCTGAGCCACCAGGAAAGCCCCTTTGAGTGCTTACTATATGCCAAGCCCTCTCTTGTATCCCCTGCTTGATCTTCAGATGTGTTCATTGTCTGTCCCTAATAGTAAATGGTTTTTGACTGTACATTCTCAGCATTTTCATCTTTATTTATAAATTATATCCATGATTTGCTCTCAATCCATGTACTAAACACTAAGAAACTTTAATGTTTCTTTTTGTAAAATTGAACAGAGAAAGAGAGATGTTCAGATATTTTCTTCCCAAATCCCAAAGGGATGGGTGGTCTTGAGCACCCTGTTTTGGGAATCTCTGGTTTAGCTTATTTAAGACAGAGACTGGCCAACTTTTCTGTAAAGGGCTAGGTAGTAAAGATTTTCATCTTTGCACATTCTCTGATGCAACTACTCAACTCTGCTGTGTAGCCCCATAACAGCCAGAGAAAATAGGCTAACACATGGGCATGGCTGCATTCTAATAAAACTTTATTTACAAAAACAGGTGTTGGCCACAGCTTGCAGGCCTCTTTCTAAGACAGTTTGTCCTGCTGGTTAAAGGACTGCCCAAACCAGAAGTACTTGCAAATGTTGTGAGATAATTGGTAAAGAGGAAATTTTTAGGTGATGGATAAGATAGCTCCTTCTAAAGTGTACAAAGTCTATTTTATTCTGATCATCATCATTGTTATTATTAAAATTAAACCTTTTCTCAGACATAAGTGAGCAAAGGCACTGGCTTCCTTTTACTAACCTAATTATGTAGGCATGATATGGAGTCTTGGGTAAACAAGAGCAGCCCTAGCTGAGCCTTTGCAAAGGAGAGAGATTTTTCTGTTTGATTTTCTTTCTCAGCTACTTCTAACCCCTTCACCTGGTCCAGATACACACACATGTGAAAGGACAAGGTCTTTTCTGTGAAAATTAAGGGTCCTGAGCAGAGACATACAAAAGATAAGTGACTTCATGAAGGAAGTGGCTTGTCCATCACTAGATCCTGCTGCCCTCTGCATGCCAGGCGCTGTGCTGAGTGGGGAAGGGGCACGGGGAGGCAGAAATAACTGAGAGGCGCTGTCTGCCCTTGAGGAATCCACTCAGGAGTTTCTCCCCTCCTCCCATCCGGCATCGCCCCTGTCAAGGTCCCCAGGGATCTCCACGTTGCCAAAACCAGTGGTCGTTGCAAGGTCCTCACGTGACTTGACCGTTTGATTCAGATGATGACCCTCCTTCTTGAGTTTTTCCTTCACGTGTTCTCAGGCACTCCAGGCTCTCCTGCTCTATCTCACCTCACCACCTACTGCTTCTTCTGCCTCTTTTATTCCTTCCACTGAATCGCAGACCTCTAAATGCCGGGAGGCCCCAGGGCCCAGTCCATGGGCCTTTTCTCATTCTGCTCTCTGCTTCCTTGGAGATTTTATCCAGCCTTAGGGTTTAAAGGGATTTAAATGTAGATGGTTCCCAGATTTTTATCTGCAGCTTGGAGCTCTGTCCTGAACTCCTAATGCACACATCCACCCAAATGGATAACAGTGCTTTTCAAACCCAACACACCCAAGCCCGTTCCCGGGTTTTCTCCCTCCCCATCACCAACCTGTTCTTCCCATGGCAACTCAACTCCGTTCCTTGCTTTGCTCAGGCTAATTTCCTGAGAGATGTATTGTCTCTTCTTTTGCTTTCCCGTGCCGCTTCGCACATCCAATCCGTCAGCAAGTACTGTCAGCTCCACCTCCAAGAGCAAATGAAGAATCGAGCCACTTCCCATCACCCTCACCTGGTCATTTCTCACCTGGATTCTCGCAGTAGCATCCTACATGGACTTCCTGCCTTCTCTTTGCTCCCCTCCCACCTGTTCTCATCATTCTTCTGCTCGAAACCTTCCAGAGTCCCCATCTCAGAGGAAAAGTCAGAGTCTTACAGTGCCCGCAGGGCTCTACACACCTGTCACAGCAGCATCTCACCCTGATGCCCTGGCCTCATCTCGCTCTCTCCCTGGCTCCTCCCAGTCCAGTCATGCCAGACTCCTTGCTGCGCTGCTAACACACCAGGCACTCTTCAGCCATAGCCCCCTGGCCTTTGCTGGACATGTAATGCCCCCAGCTACTGCAGAGCTTGCTGCCTCACTTCCTGCAGGTGTCTGCTCAATGTCATCTCTTCAGAGAGGCCTTCCCTGACCTCATTGGATGAAGCAGACCACGGCCACCAGTCTCTCCCCCCTCTTATTCCCCTCTATTTCTCTTCATAACATTTACCATCACGTAACCAGCAATATGTCATATATTTGTTGTCTGACTTCCACATTATACTCCAACACACTGAAGCTTTGTTCATTCAATGCTCTAAACCTGAAACAATACCAATAGGTGCTCACTGAAGCTTCACAGAGGCATTGAGGAGGGAGAAAAAAAAGAAAAGAAAAATGGTCTAATATCCACTAGAGCTTAGCACTAAGGCAATTATGTGTAGGACAGTGGATGCGGTAGCTCTGAAACCATGGAAGCCCAAGGGGGCTGCAACCCCTCACTCTTATTTTAATTAGAGCAATTCTTCTCGTATCTGTCTGTATACTGAACACCAATATAAATTCCATTTTAGGGGGAAAATTCCCACTGCTAAAAAAAACAAGTATTTAAGCAATTAATTAAAAGCAACCATTCTAGGCTGTGGATGGCCACCTGAGGGCATGGAGGTGGCATGATTATGTCTACTTATCATGAAGATGAACCTGGCATGGGCGTGGGGGTTAGCAGCATGTGGCTGAGACCCAGAGCAGAGAATTCAGGAGCAGGGTCAAGGTGGAAGATACTGACACTGTGAACTTCTCAAGCAAGGAACCAGCAAACTCCCACTTACTTTTCTAATCTGGTAGAAGGACGCTAGCAGCTTCCTTTAGCCCATGCGTTTCCTTCTTGGATGAGTGAATGGGTGTGATTGTGTTTCATGCACTAATACTGTACCATTACTGCTAAAAATGTACTATATCCTCTGTGTTGTTGTTTAGTCGCTAAGTCACGTCCGACTCTTTTGTGACCCCATGGACTGTAGCCTGCCAGTCTTCTCTGCCCATGAAATTTTCCAAGCAAGAATGCTGGAGTGGGTTGCTATTTCCTCTTCCAGGGGATCTTCTTGACCCAGGAGTCAAATCTATATCTCGTGCATTGCAGGCAGATTCTTTACCGCTGAGCTACCAGGGAAGCCCTTTCCACTATTTATTACTGTATACTAAACCCTACATCTACATGCGTGTATAGAAGCTTGTCTGCACGTATGCGTGAATGTGTGTGCAGCTTCATCTTGGCTAATTAGCTTCCGTGGGTCTTGGAGAAGGAGGCAGAGTAAACATGAAGGAGTAAATAATTAGGTGTCAAATAATTAAAAGTACTGTTGAGAAAGAATGTCTTTTAAATCTTTTTTTTTAATTGGGTTTTTAACATGACTGACTTGGAAACTTTCTCTCAGAAGATGTGTTGATTGACAGACTATATAGTTATTAATAACATGCAGTCAATCTGCTAGGAATATATTAAGTGTTCAGGAGAGAGAATGTCGGAGAATGGCTGCCAAGAATTCAGGCAACAGTCTCGGCTTGGGGCTCGTCGTTCTCTTGGCAGAGAGTCAGTGGCTGTTGCGCAGAGCTGGAGGTGGTGGTGTGTAAGACTGCCTAGGAGTCTGCATCTTGCTGTGCTGAAATGTTGAGCACTTCTAGGGAGACCAGAAGCCATCAGTTAAATGATCAGTCCTGAGTCGGACACAGCTGAGCGACTTTACTTTCACCTTTCACTTTCATGCATTGGAGAAGGAAATGGCAACCCACTCCAGTGTTCTTGCCTGGAGAATCCCAGGGATAGGGGAGCCTGGTGGGCTGCTGTCTATGGGGTCGCACAGAGTCGGACACAACTGAGGTGACTTAGCAGCAGCAGCAGGAGCAACAGGAGCATGGGCAGTACATTCAGCAAACAGTTTAGAATCAGAGACTCCTAACCAATATTTTAGGCTCATCTATAAAACTGGGTGGGTGAATTTTTAAAAGTTAGTGTCATATTTTATTTAAAAATTATCTGTTCTTAAAAATTTAGAAACTACAGATGAGCAAATGGAAGAGAAGAAAAAATTAGGTTATCCTATCACATAAAATCACTGCAGATGGTGACTGCAGCCATGAAATTAAAAGAGGCTTACTCCTTGGAAGGAAAGTTATGACCAACCTAGATAGCATATTCAAAAGCAGAGACATTACTTTGCCAACAAAGGTCCGTCTAGTCAAGGCTATGGTTTTTCCAGTGGTCATGTATGGATGTGAGAGTTGGACTGTGAAGAAAGCTGAGTGCTGAAGAATTGATGCTTTTGAACTGTGGTGTTGGAGAAGACTCTTGAGAGTCCCTTAGACTGCAAGATCGAACCAGTCCATCCTAAAGGAGGTCAGCCTTGTGTGTTCATTGGAAAAACTGATGCTGAAGCTGAAACTCCAGTACTTTGGCCACCTCATGTGAAGAGTTGACCCATTGGAAAAGACCCTGATGCTAGGAGGGATTGGGGGCAGGAGGAGAAGGGGACGACAGAGGGTAAGATGGGTTGGATGGCTTCACCGACTCGATGGACATGGGTTTGGGTGGACTCCGGGAGTTGGTGATGAACAGGGAGGCCTGGTGTGCGATTCATGGGGTCGCAAAGAGTCAGACACGACTGAGCGATTGAACTGAACTGAACTGAACTGAACCACATCAGAATAAAGACTGTTGCTCTTTCTGCTGAGTAAACACACACACAGAGACACACATCACCTTTCTTTAATTTCTAAAAATAGAACCACACTCTATATTAAATTTTGTGATCTGCCTTTTTCACTTAACGATGTGTATAATATATGGGCTTCCCAGGTAACTCAGCTGGTAAAGAATCCACTATCCGCTTGCAATGCAGGAGACCCCAGTTCTATTCCTGGGTCGAGAAGATCCCATGGCGAAGGGATAGGCTACCCACTCCAGTATGCTTGGGCTTCCCTGGTGGCTCAGATGGTCAAGAATCTGCCTGCAATGCGGGAGACATGGGTTCAGTCCTTGGGTTGGGAAGGTCCCCTGGAGGAGGGCATGGCCGTCCTCTCTGGTATTCTTGGCTGGAGAGTCCCCATGGACAGAGGGGCCTGGTGGGCTACAGTCATGGGGTCACAAAGTCAGACACGACTGAGTTACTGAGCACAGCACAGACATCGTTAAATATTCATCTTCAGAATCATTTTGAAAGGCTGTGTAGTATTTTATCCTACAGAATACCAGAGCGTATTTACATTTCTCCTGCTGACAGACATTCAGGTTGTTTCCTGCTTTTCTTCAGCTCTGTGCTCACTATTGCAGTGAGTGCCCAGTGCCAATATTCAGCCAGTTGGCACCGATACAGTAATCCAGTCTGCTCTGTTTCCATTAAGGGATGCTCATATCATTATGTACTTTTAATATCACTCTTGGAAACATCTTTATATAAATCCAGGGATTCCTTGGGGCAGTTTTTAGAACTGTGAGAATTTCTGGATTATTGGAATTCAACGTGTTCACAGATTTTTGCTGTATTTTGAGAAACTGACCTCTAAAAATCAAGTCATAGGTAACAGCAGGTTGGACAGTCTAGGAAACCCTTCTGAGCTCAAACCTTCTGGGGCATTTGTTCAGGCAGTTTGATGAGGAAGGGAAGCAAGAAATAGAAGTTTTGCCTTGGAGTCAAAGACCACAGATACTGACATAGAGCTGTTGTGTTATCAGTTGGGGTCCTGGCAAGAAACAATGGCATTTGTTTTAAGGGATAATTAAGGGAGGGGTGTGAGGAAGGGGCTGTTCTTATATGTGGGAGGATTGGGGGCAACCACAACGGGTGGCGAAGCCCCCTGGGGTTAGCAACAGCTGGGAGCTGTGGCCTGGCATAGCCTGATGGGTGGAGGGAGGGAGCCGGCCCTGGGACCTGGAGACAGCTGTAGCTGTCTAGCAGCTCTAGCTGCAGCTTTAGCAAAGGGCTGCCCCAAAGAATTGTGCCCACCCCCATGGGAACACGGCCACTGCCAACCCACAGCGCTGCAGCCAGCTTGCCAGGAGAATAAACACCCCAACCTCACTCGCTTCCCAACCTCAGCTTCCTGCCAGGGCTCCCGTTGCTTGAACCGAGCGGGCAGCCACTGATGCAGGTGAAAGAGAGGCCTCCCAGGGCGTCACGCAGGCTGGAAAAGGGCAGGAAGGCTCTGGACGGGCACGTTGAAACATCTGACCGGTAGAGCCATGGACAGAAGCAGGGACATCAAGCTTTTATTTCAAATCAGGCTCTGAAGACTGAGGGAAGGCTTGACTGAGGAAAAAGAAATTAAAGATGGTGAGGAAATGAGGGACTTCCCTGGCAGTCCAATGGTTAAGACTGCACACTCCCACTGCAGGGGGGCGTGAGTTCCATCTCTGGTTGGGGAAGTTCTGCATGCCAGATTGTGCTGCAGAAAAATGGGCGGGCAGGCAGGGCGGGGAGGGGAGCTGGTAAGGAAATGAAATCAAAATTCTAACCCTGTCTTTTGCCTGCTCTGGAAGTATCCAAGACATAAGAGGGTATGAGTCAGGAAGTCCCTCCCCTGGGAGCATCGTGAACTGGGTTTCACACTTGCCACCTCTGTAAGCCTCTCCCAGCGCAGTTTCTGAAGGTTTTCAGTAGCATCTGGGCAAAGAACAGACACAGGGAGGATGAGGTGGGAGCGGGGGCGGAAGCAAGATAATCTTATGTAACTTACATCCTTAGGAAAACTGTTTTGCTTTTATCTTAAGAAGTGCTATTTATGAATTCTCCAGGGGGTTAAAAAGCCTGAAAGATGGGTTTTTTATGAGATGTCAATAGAAAAATCTCTTGACTCCTGGAATTAAATGATGCTTTTGTTTGGGCTTTCTGTATTTCATAAAGGCCATCTGTTTTCGTAAACACAAACTAGAATCTCTAGCCACCTTTTCCCATATAACCCTCTGTCTCTTTGCACAAATGACAATCGTCCCTTTGTGATTCATTCCTGAGGATGTTTTTCTGGGCTAAATGCTGGTACTAAATTTGTACTTCAGTTTTCACCATGAGCCCCGCAATGATCCT
This sequence comes from Ovis aries, assembly GCF_016772045.2. Classification (NCBI taxonomy): domain Eukaryota; kingdom Metazoa; phylum Chordata; class Mammalia; order Artiodactyla; family Bovidae; genus Ovis; species Ovis aries. The sequence continues at coordinate 14,502,511 of NC_056074.1, forward strand.
TGCTCAGCCAGCGACTGCACTATTACAGCTTTTATTTCTCCAGTCCCAGATTGTAACGCCCTTGGGTTGCCAGGGGCTCTGTACGAGGCTTTATGCAGTCAATTTCTCAGATTTCTCACAGGATACTCAAGGTCTTTGGGGGGGAGCCAATAAATAGCACCCCTCTTTCCATCTGAGCTCTGAACAAATTGAGAAATAAACAGAAGGTGGCAGATGGAAGCCAAAATATCATGTTCATTACTGGTAATGAATAACTTGGCTTGGTATGAGAGCCAAATTGACTTGATAATTGGATCCAGGATTAGGCAGACTGACCCACCTGGTCACGGGCAGTGCTGGGTGGGGGCATAGGAAGAGCCAGACCCCTGGAGGGTTCGCAAAGAGCGTTGCAAGCTGCCAAGAGGAGGAAGACTGGCACTCAGCTGAGCTTGCCCAGTTCCTTCTGCCTCGGTTTTTACCACCATTGTAACTCATTCCACTCCCTGTGAGTGGAGGGACAGAGCGGGGCTAGGAGGCTCCTTCATGGGAAAAGAAATATCCAGAATTAGAGTGACGTTTTCTTCCCGACAGTGACATGGGTCACACAGAAGCTATAAGGTGTGCCTTGCATGAGTCTAGCACAGCTATCCCTCAGTATCTGCGGGGGCGGGGGGGGGGGGAAGGTCAGTTCCAAGACCACCTCCCCCTTGTGGATTCCAAAACTTCAGGATGCACAAGTCCCTTATCTAAAATGGTGTAGTCTTTGCAGTATAACCTACCGCATCCTCCTCAGTACTTTAAATCACCTCCAGTACTTATAATACCTAATTCACTATAAATGTTATGTTGTTTAATCGTTAAGTCGTGTCCTACTCTTTTGGGACCCCGTGGACTGTAGCCTGCCAGGCTCCTCTGTCCATGGGATTTCCCAGGCGAGAATACTGGAGTGGGCTGCCGTTTCCTTCTCCAGGGGATCTTCCCACACAGGGGTTGAACCTCTGTCTCCTGCATTAGTAGGTGGATTCTTTACCACTGAGCCAATGGTAAACGATAGTCCCTAGTGGCTTAGTCAGTAAAGAATCTGCCTGCAGTGTGGGAGACCTGGGTTCAGTCTCTGGGTCAGGAAGATCCCCTGGAGAAGGAAAATGGCAACCCACTCCAGTATTCTTGCCTGGGGAATTCCATGGACAGAGGACCCAGGCGGGCTACAGTCCATAGGGTCACAAAGAATTGGACACGACTGAGCGACTAACACCCACACACACACAATACAATGTTATGTAAGTATTTGTAAATACAGTGTAAATGCTATGTAAATAGTTGTTAGTATAGCAAATTCAAGTCTTATTTGGGGGAACTTTCTGGAATCCACCCCTCAAATTTTTTATCCACTAACAGGTGTGAAACCTGCCAATTGAGGGCTAACTGTACATAGAAGATACTCAGCAAATACTTCTTGACTGTGTGTTTGTTTATTTATCACATACTTATTGAACAATGACATAGAGTCAAGATAAGGAGTTTAGCTTTTTTATTCTATAATAGCTCAGCTGGTAAAGAATCTGCCTGCAATGCAAGAGACCCCAGTTCGATTTCTGAGTCAGGAAGATCCACTGGAGAAGGGATAGGCTACCCACTCCAGTATTCTTGGGCTTCCCTGGTGGCTCAGCTGGTAAAGAATCTGCCTGCAATGCTGGAGACCTGGGTTCAGTCCCTGGGTTAGGAAGATCCCCTGGAGAAGGGAAAGGCAATCCACTCCAGTATTCTGGCCTGGAGAATTCCATGGACTGCAAGGAGTCAGACACAACTGAGCACCTTTCACTTTCACAGTAGAGAGCTGCTAGAAGATTCTGAGAAAGGGAGAAACATATCAGATTTACATTTTTGAAAAATTGCTCTTGTTGCCTTTTGGATAATGGATTGTGAAAGGAACATGTGTGGAAGTAGGGAGATGGATTAGAAAGCTTTTGCTGCTGTCCACGTGAGAAATGATGATGCTAAGATGAGGGTGAAGTCAGAGGAGAAAGAAGAAGTGGGGGATAACTTGTAGTTGGGGTTATCAGGATTTGCTGATGGATTAGAGTTGGGCAGGGGGTGGGGTGGAAAAGGAAGACAAGGGATGAAGAGAGAAGAATTGTGGGGCATCTGGGTTTTTATTTGAGCCACCGAAAAGACAGAGGTAAAGTAGACAGAGAAGGGCAGGTTTGGGGTAAATGAATGAATGATGATGCCCCTGGGTTTCTCAGTCTCTTTTGGAGGCCTGCCGTGGACTGACCATACATCCCTGTTTGCCTGGGACAGTTCTGGTTTATACCTGCTGACCCACCATAAGTGTTCAGAATGCTTCCTTTCAACCTCAAAGGCGACACGCTTTGGATGATAAAGTACCTGGTCACCTAAACTTAGAATTTTTGAGCTTGTTGAGAATTGTTGGAAAAGTGCTTTGCAATGTGTAAAATAGTAGATAAATGTAAAGCATCAATCAACATTAGCTATGTTAATGAAGATTTGTCCCCAAGCTGAATCTTCTTTGCTCATTAACTTGCATGATTATTTTAGATCATATTCTTGCGCTGTCTGATTCAGCTTCTGTGCTTTGAGGCTCCAGAATGGGACTCTGTTCCCAGAATATCCTCCCCCCATTCCCATCCCCTACCCCCATTCCCCCCCTACCCCTCTCCCTTCCTCCTCGCTCCTCCTCCCCCTCCTCACTCCAGCCCTCCCCCAGTCTTCAGTGATTTCTGAATCAACAGACTCCATAGCCCTGTGGGGATTCTCCATTTAGGGAAACCCAATGGTTAATGCTTTCACAGATCAGAGTTTTGTTAGGTACTAAACAGTGGCTCCCTGCTCTAGAGTGTTTCTTTGGCTAAGTTCACCTCAAGGGAGACAGTCTCAAAAAACAGTCCTCACTCATCCTGGCTTCCGGAGTGGTTTGTGAAAATGAAAATATCCACATTGCAGCCGCCTTCCCTTCTTGAGAATGTCTAAATATACAGTGGTGCCCACAGAGGCTTTTGCATTTCACACAAATGCCAGCCTCTGTATGTTGGCTGGATGAGGCATGTTGAGATTTGGAGAAAGACAGCTGTGGATGCCTGGGTTCTGATCCTCGCTCTATCCCTTTGTGGATGCTGACAAAAGTACTCCACCATTGAGGTCTTCATCTCTTTACCTGTAAAACAGAGCAGGGGGGGGGTCTCTGTGACCTTTGTAATTCCTTCCAACTCACCACTTATTTTCATAATGTCATATGAAAAAGCAATGCTTTGGAGCCAGGGAGAGTTGTATCACAGCCCTTATTTCTCAAGACAAATTTAAACTGACTTGAGCCTTCACACAGACTGGTGCAAGTCCTGACTGTCCTCTCATGGTTCCCTCCCCTGTTTGCCTTCCCAGCTTATCACACTTCTACAATCTCCGCCACCCCACCCCACCCAATGGTCTCACACTGTGCTTCCTGTGTTCGTTTGCTGGGTCTACCATAACTGTGTACCACAAACTGGGTGACTTCAACAGCAGGAAGTTATTATCTGGAGGTTTGAAGTCAGAGAGCAAGGAGTGACCAGGGGGCTGTGAAGGAGAATCTGCTTGCCTCTCCCCCAGCTTCTGGTGGTTTGCTGGCATCCTTGGTATTCTTTGCCTTGTAGAAGCATCTTTCCAGTCTCTGCCTTTATCTTTACACAGCGTTCTTCCTGTGTGAGTGTCTGCCTCCAAATTTCTCCTTTTTATAAAAACATCAGTCATATTGGATTTGGAGCCCACCCTGCTCTGATCAGGACTTCCTGGTAGTTCAGATGATAAAGAATTCACCTGCAGTGAACGAGACCTGGGTTCGATCCCTGAATTGGGAAGATCCCCTAAAGCAAGGAATGGCAGCCCACTCCAGTATTCATGCCTGGCGAATCCCATGGACAGAGGAACCTGGTAGGCTACAATCCATGGGGTTGTAAAGAGCTGGACATGACTGAGTGACTAACACAAGCTATTCTGATATAACCTCATCTTGACTATATCTGCAGTGAGCCTATTTCCAAATAAGATCAGGTTCCGATGCCCTGAGGGTCAGGACTTCAGCATATGAATTTGAAGGGACCCAATTCAACCTGTAATACCATGCAGGTATTGAAAACCTCTGTTTTATTCAATCCACTGCTGTAGTTAGTACCATTATACCTTATGCATAGGCCCATAGGTCTTCCAGTGTAGCAAAGTATCATTTGCCCAGCTTCCTACCCAAGCCTGCACGACCCTTGAAAGGAGAGGGGTCTTCCTGATGCTAAATTTTGCCTCTGATGTTTCCCACTAGACTTCTGAGACCACTAGGTCCCTTAGCAGCATTCTTCTCCTAGCACTGCCAAAGTCCCACCATCCCAGAGGTGTTTAGAAGTGAACATGAAGTACTCATGGGAATGCAATATGTGCATATTTAGTCGCTCAGTCGTGTCCGACTCTGAGGCCCCATGGACTGCAGCACACCAGGCTCCTCTGCCTATGGGGATTCTACAGGCAGGAATACTGGAATGGGTTGCCATGCCCCCAAGGCCAGCCAGTTCTCTTTAGGGGCAAACCCCAGGCCCAAGAAGCAAAGTCCTGTCTCATTCTCATTCTTCCTTGGAATGGAGGGGAAGAAACTTACATTTTCTCCAAATTAATGTCAGGGCCCCCTGCCCTCTGCAAGATGGCTTTCTTGCTCTATCAGCAAAAAGAGAAGACATCCTGCTATGACATATGCGATCAGTGAGCATTCTTTGAGCAGCTGTAGTGCATTGTACTTGGTCCTGGGTTCAAAGGTGTCAACTCCATGTTCTGCCCTCAATTTACAGTGAATGGTGCCAGTTTCAAATAATCAGCTGGTACCCAGTCTCCCAGAGAAGGGCAGGGACTTGCCCAAGGTCGTGCAGCAGGTATGTGTCGGAATTAAAGCTACAGTCAGCGTCCCCCAGCTCCTCCTGCATGTGATAAAAGCCGGTGTGGCCTTCCACCTGCGTGCCAGGACATCCTGAACACATGCCTTCTGCCTCCTGACAGTGCTGCCTTTGCCCTGGTCTCTGACCGTGGTTGGACTGGCTGTGGCTTGCGGTTAAGTGTGAGTCCCATCGTCCTTCATGTGGGAGAGAGCGTATAACGTGGTCTGACACTGGATCTACTAGAGAAAACCATCACAAGAGCTGGAGCATGACCAGAGATTTGTTAAATTAACAGTCTCTGGGGGGCTCCGGTGACTGCAGCACAAATGTGCTGATTACATAGAGAAAGCGTGGTGGAAGGGGAAGGTCAGAGGCCCGGGGTTGCGTTCCGTTGCCAGTACGCACTGGCTCTGTGATCCTGAGCAGGTGACTTAACCTCTCTGAATGTCGGTGCCTTCCCTCTCATGACCCACTTGATGCCACACTCCTGGAGAGAAGCTTAATTGGTTCCCAACTGCTACGGAAGCCGAGAACCTGAGCCTCATCCCCAGTGAACCAGCTTATCTGTTATCCATCGCTGTATAACAAACTTGGCACTTTAAAACCACAGACTTGGTGCTTTGAAACCGCAGCATTTATGATTGCACCTTCATCTGTGGGTCACAGGCAGCTCTGCTGATCTGTGTGAAACTTGACTGGGCTTGTTCATGCATCTAAGGTCAGCTTAGGATGACTCAGTTCAGTTCAGTCTCTCAATCGTGTCCAGCTCTTTGCAACCCCATGAACCGCAGCGCACAAGGCCTCCCTGTCCATCACCAACTCCCGGAGTCCATCCAAACCCATGTCCATCGAGTCGGTGAAGCCATCCAACCCATCTCATCCTCTGTCATCCCCTTCTCCTCCTGCCCTCAATCTTTCCCAGCATCAGGGTCTTTTCAAACAAGTCAGCTGGGATGACTAGCCGTCCCTGTTTGCCTGGGACCGAAAGCATTCTTGGATATGGACCATTTCGTTTAAAACTAGGAAAGTCCCAGGCAAAAAGGCGTAACTTGGTCACTCTGGGTCAGTTGGTGGAGGGGCTCAGGGCTGACTGTCGTCTGGGGCCATGGAGGGGTGGGGGTAAGGTCACTGGGCCATGTGCCTCTCGTCATCCAGTAAAGTAAGCGGGCAGCTGAGCACAACTCCAAGAGAGCAGGAGGATGCGAGTTCCGAACTCATGTGTCACCAGCTTGCCTGATTCTATTGGCCAAAGCAAGTTACACTGTCAGCCCAGATTTAACAGAGGGGGAAATTGTCTTCACCTCTTGATAGCAGGATCTGCAGTCACAGTGCAAAGGGGCATGAATACGACAAGGGGAAGACCTGTGACAGTTTTATGATCAAGCTGCCACAAGCGCTGGGAGCCCTGCTTTCCGCAGCAGGTACTGTGTGTACCAGCCACTGGAATGCACAAAGTGTGATGTGAAACAGAACAGGCTTGGTTCCTCCTGAAGACTCTCCTCTATGTGCCTTGCTTTCTGTCCATTCACCTTAGCCCATTTGGTTCATATTTAATGGAATACCCTCCCTTCCTCTTTGCCTGGCCAACTCGTATTTTATGGAATGCAGGTTAGTAGTTACTTCCTCCAGGTAGCCCACCTGGACCTCCAAGCCTGGTCTGCTCACCGCCCTGGACCCCCACTATGACCTCTATGCTTCCCCATATCTCAGCACTGATCACTGGCACCAGTGCTGTGGAGACTGGGAACTCCCTGATGTCAGGGTGGTGGGATTCGCCCCTGCATCCTGGCAGCTCACCGAGGGCAGGGGAGATGCATGCAGAGAGGCGACTTGAAGTCACTGCTAACTAAAGATCCAGCTGGGATGGGAGCCCAGGGCTTTTTGAGCCCCTGAGTTATCATCCTGCCCCTTCCACGTGGGCCCCCGTCAGCTGCAGACATCAGCATCACCCTGCTCCCATCTGCCAGGCACAAGACAGTGATCTAACTGTGGCCCCACCTCTGCAAACCGCTTCCTGCTTTTTTGGGCCTTGGCACTGTCTGGGGTGAGAGTCTGCACACGAACGACAATAGTGATGTGGGTGTCAGCGTGAAAGGCCTGTGTCAGGCTCTGCCTGCCACCATGCAGAGTCGTTGTGGCTGCCCGGCACTGGTGCCCCGGCCTCAGTCCTGCAGGCCCTGTGGACACGGAGGAGCCTGGCTTAGGGAGGGGAGTGTCAGACAGTCATAAGGTCCGCCCCTTCCCCTCTTGCCTGCCCCCATTCTTCACCCATGCCACTATTCTTGCAAGGGTCGCATTCTCTCTACCTGGAGAGTTCAGCCTCTGCACTGGACTCGCTGCCTCCACACTCGCACTTAGTACACTTCCTAAAATGCAGGCGAATGTGGTGATTAAGAGCCAGACTCAGAGCCAGACCACTCAGTTTCTGCCTCTTCTGCCTGGGCAGCCGGAGGTGATTTTCTTAACCTCTCTGTGTCACCTCATTTTTAAATGGGGATGTACCTGCATCTCCCTTCTCTGATGGCTCAGCAGGTGAAGGATCTACCTGCCATGCTGGAGACAAAGGAGACCACAGGTTGGATCCCTGGGTCAGGAACGTCCCCTGGGGGAGGGCATGGCCACCCACTCCAGTATACTTGCCTGGAGAATCCCCATGGACAGAGGAGCCTGGCAGGCCACAGTCCATTGGGTCACAAAGAGTTGGACATGACTGAGCTCAAGCACAGATGGACACGAGCCTGTGTCTTAAGGTTGCTTTGAGGGTTAGCTGCAGTGACATGTGTAAGGTGACGTGTATAAAGCGGAACATTCCCTGGGGTGGTTATTGCTCAGCACCCGTTAGCCAGCATCGTTATCATCTCTTGCCCTGCCTCGGACTCTTCAGTGGGTCCCCAATGGACACAAAATGAATGGAGTTTGCGCTCCTATCTCAAAGATCAGACTTTTTTTTACTCTTTGCCCTTTCTACTTCTTCCTGCCTTGAACACAGATGGACTGCTTGGGGGTGCAGCCACCATCTTGCAACTGGAGGAAAATGTTAAGGATGACAGAACTGTAAGGGAAAAGGAGCCTGGGACCTTGATGACACTGTTAGACTGCTATGCCAGCCTGGAATACTTTCCCCCAAACTTTACTGCATGAAATGCATAAAACCCATGTCTGTTTAATAGGGGGCGAAAAATCTTAGCTTCTATGCCTCACATTCACGATTCTCCAGGAGCTGGTCCCTTTTCCTTCTGCAACCTCATTTCTGAAATTGTATCCCCTCCTGCATTCCTGTCCCTTGATTTTGTGTTCTAGACATACTGAACTACCTGGGATTCCTTCCACACACCGCTCTGTTTACTTCTGTCTAAAACTTCCTGATCCACTCTCACCTAGTTTCTGCCTGGCAAACTCCTATGCATCCTGCAAAACCCTGCTCTGATATTAACTCCTCTGTGAAGACGGAACCGACTTCTCCACGCATCCTGGGCAAATTAGTTACTGCCTGCATACAAAATTGAGCTCATTGTCTGAGTTTGTTTCCCTCTCTGCCTCTTTCTAGTAATTCCAATCTCTCCATGTCTCAGTTTCCTCTTGAATAAAATAATAGGGTTTTGTGAAGGTTAAATGAGATGATAAGCATCAGTCATTCAGAACAGCCAATAATAAATGCTTAGTAAGTGCTAGCGCCCATCCCCTTCATCATTCTTATGCTACCAGGCTTCTCCTTCCCTCTTGCTCATAAACTCTCAAGGGCAGGGGCTTTTTGATTCCTCTCTGGAGACCCTCTCCCTAGTATCATGCCGGGCAACACACAGCGGACATCAGGAAGGGTGGCTGAATTTGCAGATGAAAGTCTGTTAGCAAGCAGAGCACACTCTAGTCTCTCAGGCCTGGAAGAGGTTCCTGATCTGGAATCTTTCAGTGAGGTCACAGGTGGAGCTTGTCTTGACCTGCATCATCTCACAGGAGAGAATCAAAAGATAAGTCCTCCATGGAGCATAAAGGGCCATCCAAACACAGCAGCACCACTGATGCTAGAGACGCGTGGCTGCGGTGTGCATGGAGCATGACCCAGGGAAACCTGCTCCAGGGCTCCAGGCCCCGCTGGGTCAGGTCAGACCCTGAAAGACTCCCTGCTCAGAGTGAAGAAGGCGTGTCCGATTCTCCTGTGTTGTCAAAGAAAAATTTAAGGCAAACCTGGGTACCTCCGACGTTTCCTGGCTACGTAGCTTAGATAAGTGATTTCAGGTCTTTGAGCCTCAGTTTCCACATCTCTTACAATGGGTTTATGGCAGAGGATTGCTGTGAAGATCAGATGTAACATCTAACATGAAGCACCTCAGACAGCGTCTGGCAGACAACAGATCCTCAGCTAGTTCCCTTCCCTGTGTCCCTCTGAGACTTTTCCTCCCCACCGTCTGTACACTTGGGCCCAAGGACTTCCATCCTCCCAGTGACAGGGCTCCATTCAGCGTGTGGTAAACCGGCTGGCTCTTGAGACTAAACCTGCTGCTCTCACCCAGGATGGGTCTGAGAGCCCCCAGGCGGAGGGGCACGTCTGCAGAGACAGCTTGCTTTCCCTGGAGCACAGCTTGCGCTGCAGAGATGGCCCCACAGGGCTAAAGAGCAGTCTGGTCTTGTGTGGACACGGTCTGCGGGATCCTCATGTGGCCCCATGCTGTATAGCTCAGCACACTGAGCAGCTAATCAGGACTGCTGGCCCAAGGAGGCCCTACTAGGCTCCAGCCCTGTTACCTTGGGTCCAGGAGAGGGATCTTCCAGGGCCTGCTAACCGGAGCCTAGGACCCCAACAACCAGACCACAGGGGTGTCTGAGCTGCCAAGGTGGGTGGAGAAGAAGGACCCAGAAGGGGACTATGGGCTACCATTTCATCTCTCTGGGATTTGGTTTCCTTGACTGCAGAAAGTGGTTAATGAAGATTCAATAGAGTAAAGGTTGAGGTCGACGGGAGTGAGAAAATAATACCTACATTCCTGGTTTAAGTTAAAAATTAACTGAGACATAGCAGAGTCAGGTAATAACATAGCTGATCACCACTAGTCAAATGCTAACACTGACTCAGCACTTCGTGTCTGTCGGTCTGTGTTGTGAGCACGTCATGGTATAGCTAAGTGAGTCCTCTCAACAGTTCCGTGAAGTAGGTGCTATCATCATCCCCGTTTTACGGATGAAGATGCCAATGGAATTTTAGTTAATTTACCCGAAACCACACAACTAATAGATGGGAAAGTAGGACTGGGTCCTGGTAGCCTGGCTTTAGGGGCTGTGCTCTTGATGACTGCACTGCACCGACGATGGAAAGCTGCAGCTCTGCAGACAGAGGGGCTTGCTAAACCCTGCTTCTAGCCCTATGCGTTCCCTGCAGGAGAAGAGAGGCCAGCTTTCTGGGGGCTGTTTTGGGGGCACGGGGCTTCAGGGGAAGGCAGATCCAGTTCTGCCAAACCCACCCATCCAACAGCCATCCCTCCTCTCAGAGCTTGTGTCAGTTTCCTGGGTCTGCTGCGACAAATTGCCACAAACTTGGAGGCAGAACAAGAAGTGTATTCTCTCACAGTTTTAGAGGCTGAAATTCTGAAAGCAGGTGTCAGCGGGGTCGGTCCTTCCTTCTTGAAGGCTCTGCAGGAGAATCCAGGCCTCTCTCGTGGCTTCCTGTGTCCCTTGGTTTATACGTGCACCATTCCAGTCTCTGCCTCCATCGTCACATGGTATTCACTGCGTCTCCGGGTCCTTTTCCATCTTTGCTAAGGACATTCTCTCATTGGATGTAGCGTCCACCCTGATCCCACATGAGCTCATTAGATCTTTACCTTAATTACATCTGCAAAGACTGCAGTTCCAAACAAGATCATATTCTGAGGTTCCCAGCAGACATGAATTTTGAGGGGAAGCTGTTCAACCACAACAGAGAAGATTAAGTGAGGGAGCCGGAGAAGCCAAGAGTGTTCCTCTAAAGGAAGTTTCTCCGTAAAGAAACACAATGCAGGAGATCTCTCTGGTCTTAGCAAATATTAGCTTGGCTGCTTTACTGTAGATCAAAACAACATTGTCCAGAGCATAACAGATGCTTGTTTCTCTTGCATATAAAATCTCAGCTGGGGACATAGACAAGTTCTGCTTCATGCAGTTCTGCGGGGACTGAGGTTTCTCTGTCTCGTGATTCTACTGTGCACCAGGATGTGACCTCAATTCCAAAGGCAGAGATGGCTCACTGGAGAGGGCCATGCTTTAGCTGGCAGGTAGTGAAGTAAGGAGCAGAGGGCAGCCAGTTTCCTCCTAAGGACACAGCCAAGAAGTTGCATGTAACATCTCTGCTCACACCCATTGGCCAGGTGTTAGCCAGTCATGCCTCACTGCAAGGGGATCTGGGAAATCTAGTCTTTGGCTGTGAGGTTATATGGACCAGTGAAAACTCAGGAGATTCTATTTCTAGAAGATAAGAAGCTGGATTACTAAGGGATGCTAGCATAAAGGATGGGAAGCCCCTGGCACTGGGAAGCTAGTTCAACAAATTATAAGTTTGATCTTCTGCCATGACATTGCTAATAACTTCTCATTGGCCTTGCAGCCAATAAACCTCTACATTGTCCATTGACCGTGTCACCTGTCATCACAGTAACCCGAACGCAGACCGATCATGAGTCCACAGACCTAAGACAGTCCGCTCCTTTTCACACTCCTTAACCCGCCTCACAAAGTCCACTGCTCTCCAGGCCCATCTCCCCCCTCCAGCTGGTCCCTGGACCCCAGATGATGGATCCCTAGCGCAGGGAGGCTCTCCAAGTTCCCTGTGTCTCTGACTGCCAGCAATCTCCCATGTCCTAGACTCTGAACCCTGGGCACTGCAGGCCCTGCCCATGCTGAGCAGATGCCTTCCTACTTGCTGGAGGAGTTTGGAGAATTTTCTGGCATTAGAGGGTGAAAGTCAAAACAGTCGTTCCAAGAACATCTGTTCCTGAGTGGCAAGCATAGTCTCTGCACACCAGGACACACGCCTGCACAGTTCAGCAAGCTGGATGGTAAAGGGAAGCAATGTTCGGGGAGTGAGGACTGATGGACCCCGCCGTGATGGAGGCTGGCCTTCCTGGAAGGGTGCTGTGCTGGGAAATAGGGAGTAATAAGTGTCGGAGGTGAGTGAGGGCCCAAGGGAGTGACCGCATGGAAAGAGGCAGTGAGTGCGTGAAGGAAAAAGTGAATGAAAGCGTGGGCAAATGAGTGAGTTAATGAGGAGCAAATGAAGAAACCAATAAGTTAGTAAATGAATGAATGAGAAGATGAGTAAATAAGTGAAGAAATTAATGAGCAGTGAACCAATGAGTGAATGAATGTGTCTAATTTTGAGTGAATGAATAAGTGTACGCTGGAGGAAATAAATAGAGTGAATGAGTGAATTATGAATGAGTAATTAAGGAAAGAGATGATACGTGATAGAGTAAGTGATTGAGTCTATGCTTGAGTGAGCCAGCAGTTAGATTACTCTTCTTTCTCTGGGCAGCAAGACTGGAATTGTGGGGCAAGACAGGAGTCTAGTCTAGCTGGAGGCCCAAGGTCAGGGGCAGCATGGCAGAGCCCAGGTTCCAACCCTGGTGCCTTCCAAGGGGGTATCTATAGCCCCACTATGCTTTAGCTGGTGTGACTGTATTAATACTTTGGAAGGGAAAATAATCCCCTCTTTCTTAAAGAACCTTAGCAAAATTCAAGTGCAGCCAGGAAGCTTCTAGAGGGATTTTTTATTTGCAAAAATATGTTAAAGGTAGATTTTCTTTGGATCATGAATGCATGCACATTTCCCAGCAAGTTCACAGGACGTCTTAAGAAGAGATGAGACAGGGCATCAGAGGATACAGTGTAGACTGCCCGGGTGCTGGGAGCAGAGTCCCCGGGTCCCATGTGAGCTGAGAACAGCCTCTGGAAGCAGAGGGAAGCTGCAGAGCATGATGGTGTGCGGTTTGCTGGTAGGACAGATGGTGAGACCCTTTCTGCCTTTTCTCCGAGCCTGGGTGAGTTAGAATGTGCTGGTTGAGAAGTTTTGATGGCAGCTCATTTCACCAGGCCCTCTCCAGCACTTGCTGGGTCAACACTGCTGTGGATAGGATGGTGAAAGTACTGTCCCGGGACAGAGCAGCAGGGCCGCCAGACAAACCCACATATGCGAGATGGGGGAATCATTGTGGAAAGGAGAGGCTGTGTGACCCCAGCAGAAGGAGGTCAGAGAAGGTGTCACAGGATAGGGGGCGTGAGGACTAGACCTCGGAAGGGGGTGAGAAGACTGAGAGAGTCCAGGCAGACATGCAGCCTGAACTGAATCGCGGGTCGGGAGCATAGTGAATGTTGGTGACATCCTCAGCTCTGAAAACTGCCTGGCTCAGCACCAGGAAAGGGGCCTGCCGAGGTCACAAGGCAGGTCCTCGGTGAGGTGCTTCGTGAGCATTTGTGGGATGCATGAATGAAGTATAAAAGAAGGAGACACAGAGCAGGGAGGAGAAAGGAAGAGAGGTTCACTCCGAGTTGTAGAGCAGATCCTTGGAGGGCAGCCCAGGACTTCAGAGACCTGTACAAGGGAGCAGGTCCAGGGGAAGGCATTGGTCCCTGGGTGCCCTGTGGTTGAGCCCAGGTCAGCACCTGGCACACAGCTGACATTTAGTATATTTGTTTTGAATAAATGAATGAAGGACTATTCCCTGTGAGTAGGTTCTTGAATTTGTATCAGGATAAGACAGATCGGATGACATCACATGAACATTGACCTCGTTACTCCTCAGCTTCTTTCTTTTCTTTTGTTTGGTAACCGCAGTCTCAGTGGGGTTTACAAACTGGAAGAGACTTCAAGAATGACCTCTAAGCATCTGCTTCTGTGGGTGAGAAAACTGAGGCCCAGGAAAGGAAAGTGGCTTGGCCTTCTGCGTTTTCCGCTTCCGATGGGATCTAGAATTACCAAAGTTCTAGAGGCCCAGATTGTTTCCTGTGATGCCAAGAACCAGGAGGCCTCCCCGTCTCCTCTCTATTCTCTCTGATCTCAGTCTTTCTCATCGACATGAGAGATCTCTAAGGCCCCTTCAGGTCCTCCCCCCCAATTCATCTCATTCACCCCACAAATACTGAGCATCCGCACGAGTCAGGTTCTGTGCTATACCCTGGGCTAGACCAGAGGGAAGAATTCCCCAAACCCATACCAGGCCTCCACCCACATCACATCATCTCAGCTCCTGTCGTATTTTTTTTTTTTTTTAATGCTTATGTCTCTGCTGTTCTACTCAAAGCTTCCCAGGGGTATTTTTCATTTTTGTGCTGTCTTAAATTCTTCCTGGAGCAAGGCACAAAGTTAATGCATAGATTAAACAATATATTGATTGTTACTTTTTTGTACCCAAAAACTCCTTTGCCTGTAAGCATTCACTGGAGATGTTCATTGGAGACAAATAAGCAGATAATGTCGCCAGGGTGAGAACTGCACCAGCAAGGGAAGCCCAGGGGATGTGGAAGCTCAAAAGATGGGCCCCTGATCTAGACAGTGTATCAAAGGCTTCCAGAGGAGATGAACTTCAGCTCGGTGTTCAAGGACAAGAAGGACTTAGGGGAGGAAGAGGTGACGGAGACGAAGGAAACGGCGTGTACAGAGTGCTGAGCCCTGAGAGAGCCTTGCCCATTTGAGGATCTGCTGGTCAGTTTTTTAAAAATATTTATTTGGTTGCACCAGGTCTTGGTTGCATTATGCGGCCTCTGAGTTTCAGCATGCGGGATCTAGTTCCCTAACCAGGGATCAAACCCGGATCCCCTGCACTGGGAGCTCAGAGTCTTAACCACTGGACCACCAAGGAAGTTCCATCTGTTGGTAATTTTTGATGATGCTGAATCCCCCTCCTCACCTCTCCCCTCCCCAGAATTTCCTGAGGACTATCTGTTATGCACAGTAAGAACAATAGCTGGAGGGGAGCTCTGAGCTGTCCTCACTGACAAGCAGCTGGGGAAGAAGCCCTTATACAAAGGACTTTGAGAATGGGGCTGGGGTACTGGCTTCTGCTAAAGGTACAGCAATGCAGGGCAGACTCTAAAGTCACTTCCCCAAGCTTCCGGCCAACAGCCAGAGCTGAAGCCCTGTTGCCCCAGAGCCTGTGCGTTGACTGAACACCCTTGGCTGGCCTTTCTTCTGCACAGGTATGTGCCACGAGTCACAGCAGTTTGCGCTTTTCTTGGAACTGAATCTCACCTCTTTGTGAGCGATAGCTTAAAACCGTTTTTAAAATATGAACATTTTTGAAGTTGAATTAGTCCCCTGGTCAACACCGTGTGGGTCGAGTGGAATGGCTGGGAGGAGCAGGAGGTGGTGGATGGGAAGCAGAGATGTGAGTCATTGAGCCCCATCAGGAGGCAAGTTCAGAAACCCAGAAGGGCCCCCAGGCACACATATGCATGCTCTTGTCCCAGGAAGAAAACTAAGGCCGGGATGTTCTTAGATAGGAAGGAGGAAGGGAAGAAGGGCGGAAGGAGAGAGAGAGGAAATAGGCAACTTCTTTTGGAAACAAACACCCACTGTTACTTACACATCAGATAGATATTAGGCATAATCAGCAGGTTTCCAAAGCGCTCCAGAGTCAGTCTGGTTAGGTTGCTCTTGCTGAGGTTAATATGAGGAAATAGCATTCTTAAGCACCCATATTAACCTGTCTGTTGTTTTATGGACTGTGACAGCTGCATTTTACATCTTAATGGCTAACCATTTATTTCCCTCCAAAAAAGGGCATTTTTTAGCCCAGGAAGCAGGCACTCAAGGCAGGAAACTTTGCCCCTCGAAATGAATTTTGAGGCAGAATCTCCAAGCAGACGCAAGTAGCTGCCACAAACAGCTCCCACTCCTTCCAGAGGTCCCCAACTTTTTAACCTATACCCTCCAGCAGACTCTCTCCCTCTTTAGCGTCCTCCTTGGTTCGCCCCTCTAGGCCTTTCTCCCAGCTGCTGTGGTCTCGGGAGAGTCAGGTCACTCTCTGGGATAACAGTGCATGGAAGGGTCCTCAGTGCAGAGAAAAGGCCCTGGGAGCTAGGAGAAAGAGCAGAAGGACCCAGCTGGACCAGCTTCAGAGAAGAAGGATGTGAGCTGGGTCAGGGGAGAAAGATGAGGAGTGGTCTTGATAAGAAGAATAGCCTCGCTTCAGTTCAGTTCAGTTCAGTCGCTCAGGTGTGTCTGACTCTTTGCGACCCCATGGACTGCAGCACGCCCGGCCTCCCTGTCCATCACCAGCTCCCGGAGCTTGCTTAAACTCATGTTCATTGAGTCAGTGACGCCATCCAACCATCCCATCCTCTGCCGTCCCCTTCTCCTCCCACCTTCAATCTTTCTCAACATCAGGATCTTTTCAAATGAGTCTGCTCTTCATATCCGATGGCCAAAGTATTGGAGTTTCAGCTTCAACATCAGTCCTTCCAGTGAACACTCAGGACTGATCTCCTTTAGGATGGACTGGTTGGATCTCCTTGCAGTCCAAGCCTCACTTACATAGTGCCAACCCCATGCCTGACCTTGCTCATGAACTTAGAATATATTATTTAATCCTCACAGCCACTCTCAGAGGTAATCATAGCTATGATTCCTTTTTTTTCTGAGTAAATGAGGAAACTATAAATGAGGCCCACAGATGTGAAGTCACTTCCCAGAGTAACACACTTCTGAGTGGAGAAGCCAAGTCACACTGGGTGTTCTGGCTCCAGCATCATGGTTTTCACCCCCTGTTGCACATCCTGTGTAACCAACCTTTAAGCTCACATTCCTCCAACAAGTGTTGGTTGAGCACTGACCTGACCGTGTGCCACAAACAAAACAGACACGCTAATTGAGAGGCTGCTGTGTGCCTGGCCCCCCACCCCACCCCCGGCCCCGACACTGCGGACATCCTGGTGACGAGACAAAAGTGGTCCCTGCCCCCCTCTAATTGGAGAGGCAGACGTTCATCAGCTGTCATTCAAAGAAGTACAAGTGCCCTGCAGAAGAAAACCTGCCCCCGGAAGTGATTCCCAGTCTAAGCTGAGACCGAAATGGTAAAGACAACTCCTGGAAGGGGAAACAGAATTTGCTGCCTGAGTATAATGGCCTGAAAGATGGCTGGCTTGCACAGAGCCAAGGGAACAAGGGGACAGACAGGAAGATAGAGTCAGTGTATCTTTCTGTGACTTGGGAACAAAAACAATTTAAACTAGGACGCGCTCGAGGGACTGAATGAGAACAACAGGTCACTCCATGTTTGGCTTAGTTTCCAAAGTGTTTCCAAAGTTTTTCACACTCACCCTTTTTGGTCTGAAAGCAGTCTGGTGAAGTGGGCAAGTGTGGGTGAAATCCCAACCTAAGTGATCAGAACACTGAAGTTCCCCTGAAATGATCCCTAAGAACTGAGAGCATGAGAATGAGGGTCCCGCTCTTCCTACTCAGGGGCCGGTTGGGGAGGCGGATGGGAGAGGAGGCTTTGCAGGCCATACACGGTGACAGCCTCAGTGCCCTGTGACCCTGTGGCCAGGGGTCCCCTCGCAGGCTGTGGGTGGAGCTGGGAAGTGTCAGGGAAGAAGAGAATTTCCTCTTCCCTTCTAGCCAGGTTCTTCTGGCTGGTCTGAGAACCGAACTGACATAAGACAGATAAACAGGAGAAAATGGAAAGTGTAATTACTGTATTCATGGGAGAGAAAGAAAATTAACTCACCCAGGAAAACTAACTCGCCAAAATGGCTGAAACCTCCACCTTAAATACCATCTTCAGCTAAAGTTGCAAGAGAATATTGGGGATAGTGATTTCAGACTTCAGGGAAGGAAGGCAAATGGAGAAGAAAGAGAAAATATTTGGTAATAAATGTTTGCTGGGCCATGCAGAGACAGTGGGACAGAGTGTGGCCTCTTATCCATAGGTCCTGTTTCCCCCACCATCCCCAGTCCACATTCTTGTTGCAGCAAAACACAGAAATGAGACTTTTCTTAAACAGAAATGACTTTTCTGATAGAAAAGAAAAATAAGGAAGCAATGAACTGACTGGGGAAACAGCATAAACAGACCTGCAAGAGTTAAGCAATCTCAGTTATTCTTTTGCTGTTACTACCAACAAACACTTGTAGCTGGACTTGTCCTTCACAAAGCTAATTACTCCCTGACTCCATATGAATTACACTCTGCACCTGGCATTCTTTTCTCCCTACACACCCTCATAGCATTCTGCATATCAGAAAGAAGGTCACAGGCCAGATAAACTTCAGAAAAGACCAATCCCAGTTGCCAAGTTGCCTGATGCCAACTGTGGCCATTTGGAAGTTTTGTACAAGAAAAATAAAACACAAGACCTTCATTAGGATATAAAACCTTTCCCTATTCCCCAGGGAGTGGGACACAGTTCTTAAGACTGTAGCCTGCTATGTTCCCTCTTTGCCTGGCAAAGAATAAAGCTCCTTTTTCTTGTGCCTCCCAAACCCTGTGTTTCCTTTTAGCATCAGTGCACAGAGAGCCAAGATTTTGGCATCAGTATCTCTGGTGATAGCTTTATTTGGGGAACAGGCCCTCTATCTAAATTTTCTAGGCAACTAGGGGGAAGGTCAAAGTTTCTTCCTGAGTCTTTTTGAGCCTCGATTGTTTTCAGTTCAAAATAATCATCGTACTAAAGAGACATTGGGGGAGGGAGAAGAGAGAGCAAGTTTTGCGTCCCTGCAGAAGCGAAGCTGTCCAATGCTGTGCCTGGCACTTGGTCACTGCTCAGTGAATGCTGATTCCCCTGCCTCTAACAAAGAGGGTGCAAGCATCACTTTGGTTTTGCACACCGCCTGGCCACCATCCTCACCTTCTGTGTCAGTGTGTGTTTTGGCGGTGTTTGGCACAGTGCATGAGAAAGGAGAAAGTTGTTCACATTCCTAGCCCGCAGCAGGATCCCTGTTTCCCAGCATCACAGTGTTCCGCCAGGAAGATACTGTGAGAGGTAAATGGATCGGCCTCTGCCTGGATTCTGCAGAAGGAAACTCAAGAAGACAACTTTCCGGCTTTTCCGGTGCCCCAGCCCTGGCGCCTCACCACAGCATACTCTAGCGCTGTGGACAGGAGCATCCCTCATCAGAGAGAGCTACTTTGGGAATGTCTTCACTCGAGAAGAATCACTAGCATTCACTCACAAAACCCTTTGGATACATTTTTCTCATTTAATCACCATGATAATCTTGTGAGGAAGATACGTATCTGTCAGCATTTTGTAAAAGAGACTTGACATGGTTGTCACTTATGGCACACATACAACAAAACCCAAACACAGTTCCTCTCTGACCCCGGCCCAGCCTTTTCTTGGCCTTTCCTTGGTCCAGGCTTCAGAGACATCACAGCAGATGTTCCCTGCCCTTGGGTGTTCTTGCTCATTGGAAGGATGGTTAGAACACCATCCCGGCCCCTGCAAAAATGAGCATGGATCCTTCATGGGGTGGGGGGCGGGGGGATGCTGTATTCTAGAAGTCTTGCTTCCCAGGCAGCCTGGAGGCCAGAGTTACACTCCCCTCTCTGTGGCACATCCATCAGACATCGGTAGATGGATGCTGGCCAGCATCAAAATTGTGGCATCGGAAGGGGCTGGAGGAGTGTGGCTGGCTCCCAGCCTCTTAATTTTCCCATTCTGCTGGAAGGTCGTGCTCATTCGAGCTTTCAAACCAGAAATAAATTATTATAATCCATTTGCTAATTACACCACGCTGAAGCTCGAGACGCTGTAAATTGCAGCCGTGATAGAGCTAGATGAAGTTTCGGGGAGTTTATTTTTAGCCTTGCAGAGAGCACTCGGTTTCCTAGAGGCTTCATTTGCAAGTCTAGGAGGGACAGGGAAAATCTGTCTGCATGGTCCTTTCTGTCCCGTGACTTGGATGGAGTCGTTGAACCTCCCTTGCCCTCCTCGGTAAAGCAGGTGACTGTCATGGTTGATACTAAAGCACTGTCTGTCTCTAAGGTCTAATTCTCATTTCCTGACTGTAAACTAGAATGTGTTCAGGCGTCATCTTTCCCTGCCTAGGTCATCCTGGAGAATATCAGGAGCCATCACCCCAACATGTGAACTGTGAGACTCAGGCCTCAGAAACCTCAGGTTAAGTGGATGCATGGTTCCCCTTTCCTGATCCTTTTTTTGGGGGGGGTAGTCAGGTGGAAAAAGGCAGAAGGATTTTGTATAGGATGTTATGTGCGCTTTACACCAGCTGTGTCCGCAGCTAGGTGCTTGCCTTTGAGCGGCTGTTGAATGGCCTTCTCCATTCAAGGCCAGGGTCACCAGTGTCAGCTGGGCAGTCACACTTGAGTGTCTGTGCGCCAGGCACTGGACTTGGTTCTGAAAACATCGTGAAGGTGAAGAGGGTGCAATGCCGAGCTCCAAGGAGACCAGCAGGGAAGGTAAAGCAGGAAATGAATATGTTGCAGTGCTTTTTGAACTGCAGTATTAGCCACGGATGGTAAAAGTGCCGAGTGTCATCAGCGATGTCACAGACTCTCTGTGGTGTGCAGATCCTGGTGTGTTCGTGCCTGATGGGAGAGGAGAATCAGGGAAGGCTTGGAGGATGAAGGGGTATTTGAGCTGGGCTTGGTGTATCAGTAGGATTTAGAAATATAGGGACTGGGTAAGGGAAATTACACAGACCTTGGTAACCTTGGAAACCACCCTGACCAGATCACAGGGATGGCAGTCCCTGACCAGTCAGCATTCCCAGATATCTAGCAGAGCACGTTTCTTCCCTAGACACCATGACCTCCAGCAAATTTTCTTCAATTTTAACCAAAGTATGATATGTTTTTTTTTTCTCAAAGGCTGAGCATAAAACATTCTTTGTTTGGATGCTTCTGGGTAAACAATCTTCTACCATATTTGTGTGATTCTTGGGTGGATAGATGGATACGTGGTCAGATGGATGAATGGATGGTTTGGTATCATTATAGAGCTGCCACAGGAAGGAGATGGAAACAATTAAACTGGCTGGGCTTGTGGGAAACGTTATGGGAAGAGGGCCATGGAGCTGAGCCTTGAACGATGGATAGACTTTTCTCGGCTCACAGTGCAGATAAAGGGCTTCCATTCCAAGAGCAGCAAAATGGAAGCATGAAGTGCATGACACTGTGGGAGAATGGTGAGTTCCAGGGCTTAGGGGGGGAGGATGCGTAAATGTAGTAACTGAGCACAAGCTTTGAATTAGACAGATGGTGTTTTGAATCCCAGCTCCGCCGCATAGTAGCTGAGCGATCTTGGGCAAATTATATTTCTTTTCTTAGCTTCTCCTTTCTCATCCATTGAAAAAAAAAAAAAAGGCGGGGGTGGTGGGGTGGTGGGTAGTATTAACAAAAGCTATGCCCCCCACGTGGCTATTGTGACAATTAAGTGAAATACTGTTTAGCACAGTGACTGGCATACACTTAGTGTGCACTTAATAAATAGCGGTTTATGCTTCTTATTTTATTGAAACAATTCTAATTAAATTATGAAACTAATAATGTTATATACCAGTTTTGCATCAACAAATAAGTTATGAAAATGCCAATTGAAGCCACAGAATTGAAGAAAGAGGGGGCTCTTTACTCTTTCACATATAAGGATGAGACAAAGGAAAAAGAACTAGCAAGAAGCAGGAAACATCCTTGCAGGTAAAGGAGAATCCAAACAGATTGGTGTTGTAGATGCCAAGGCAGAAGGGTTTCCAGAGGAGCCGGTGACACTGCTGGAGGGTGACCCAGGGAGGCCCCTACAGACTGAGAAGTCTTTGGAATTTGCAGTGGCAACATGATTATGATTTTAAAAAGAACTGTCTGGAGGTGGAGCCCCACCGCAGTAATTTGTGGGGGGTGTGGGTGTGGGGGAAGTAGTTTAGATGACTCTTTCAGGAATTCTCTCAAAGGAGAGGAAGAACTTGGAGTGGGATGGAAACAAGGTCACTGGCAGGGCTGAGTTAGAGGAAGACCATTTGAACTCAGTTGTTTGTCTTTCTAAACCCATGCCTCTGTTTGATCAATGTAACATCACTGCCCTGTTCCCAACTCTGATGCTCTGGTACCCATCCGACAGCACTTACCCCAGCCCCACTGCGGAGCTGTGCCTGCCGAGATTTTGCCTGGGTTTATTTCTTATAATCGCATTCTAAGAACAGTAGGAATTCAATGGTCTGTTTAAATAAAGCAGATAAGAAATGATGTTGGCATTGAGGAGACAGATTTGAGAGTCAGCAAGTAGATCGAACTGAGAGAATATAAGGAGTGAGCCGAAGGAGAGTCAGCGAAGGGCCCTCTGGTTCTGGCGTGGAGGGCTGAGTGAACGGCCATGCCTGCTAGTGGGTGTGTCCCTGCTTCGCGTGGGTCCTTACCTCCACCCGCCTGGGCAGCAACCCACAGGCTTATGGAGAGTAAGAAATCACATGGTAGGTGTGCTCATCATTTGGAATATTTCAAATGCTTGATAAATCTAGGCTATTCTTATTAATATTGTGATAAGCTAGAAACAGCGCATCTGGCTCTCTTTACTTTGTACTCTCTCTATCTGCATAACCTCTTCATCAGGAAGCATAATTCTAAATGGCAGGAGGGAACTAATGTGTATTGCTCAGGTACCTTTTTACAGATAAGGAAATGGGAGAGGCAGGGGAGGTTTTTAAAAAGCTAGCCTGAGATTGCACCTAATAACTAGAAAATACACTTTCTTTCTAAGCACACATGGAACATTCACAACAACTGACTACATCTTGGGCTATAAAATGCATCTCAGTAAATTTCAAGGAATCAGTATCCTGCAAACCACATTCCCCCACCACAGGACAATTAAGCTAGAAATCAATAACAGAAAGATGAGTTTTAAAAGATGCTTTGGGCAGGGGATAAATAGTTTGGGGGAAAAAAATGCATTGAGAGAGATTCACAAAAACACTTCTAACTAACTCATAAGTCAAACAAGAAATGATAATATGAATTGTAAAATACTTATAAATGATAAGAGAAATATCAGATATAACATGTACACACTGCTATATTTAAAATGGATAGCCAACTGTATCAGTTCAGTCGCTCAGTTGTGTCCAACTCTTTGCGACCCCTGAATCGCAGCATGCCAGGTCTTCCTGTCCATCACCAACTCCCGAAGTTTACCCAAACTCATGTCCATCAAGTCAGTGATGCCATCCAGCCATCTCATCCTCTGCCATCCCCTTCTCCTCCTGCCCCCAATCCCTCCCAGCATCAAGGTCTTTTCCAATGAGTCAGCTCTTTACATGAGGTGGCCAAAGTATTGAAGTTTCAGCTTCAGCATCAGTCCTTCCAATGAAGGGCTGATCTCCTTCAGAATGGACTGGTTGGATCTCCTTGCTTTCCAAGGGACTCTCAAGAGTCTTCTCCAACACCACAGTTCAAAAGCATCAATTCTTCAGCACTCAGCTTTCTTCACAGTCCAACTCTCACATCCATACATGACCAATGGAAAAACCATAGCCTTGACTAGACAGACCTTTGTTGGCAAACTAATGTCTCTGAGCCAACTGTACAGGACCTACTATATGGCACATGAAGCTCTGCTTAGTGTTACATGGCAGCTTGCATGGGAGTGGAGTTGTGGGAGAGTGAATACGTGCATATGTATGGCTGAGTCCCTTCCCTCTTCTCCTGAAACTACCACAAACAACATTGTTAATTGGCTATACCCCAATACAAAAGAAAAAAAAAATTTTAAGTGGAATTATAGCTAAGGCAGTACTTAAAGGTAAATGTATGAACTTAAATACTTGTACTCAGAAAGAAGCAGCACTGAAAAATTGAAAGATGGACTAAGGATCGATTTAATAACAGTAGTTAACATAAATGGACTTCCCAGGTGGCACTAGTGGTAAAGAACCCACCTGCCAGTGTAAGAGATGCTAATTCGATCCCTGGGTCTGGAAGATCCCCTGGAGGAGGCCATGGCAACCCACTCCAGTATTCATGCCTAGAGAATCCTCATGGACAGAGGAGCCTGGCGGGCTACAGTCCATAGGGTTGCAAAGACTCAGACGTGACTGAAACAGCTTAGCACACAGGCATGCATGCAGTAAACATCAAAAAATAAGATAGCCCAGGATTGTGCACTTACAGGTGGTAGAGCCTGGATTCAAACACACATACGGCTGCTTCTAAACCCCCACTCTCTCCACTAGAGCATGAGCCTCGCTCTGCATCATTCTCCCCAGTATGCCCAGTGCCTGGAAACTAGTTTTCTCCCTAAGAGTCCGAGACCTGAGCCTATAGGGTCGCTCCCTGTATCCACAGGTTGATGATCAGTCCTGCTCACTTACTCATCCACCCTTTTCTTCATGCATTGATTCAATATTTATTGAGTGTTTGCTATGTGCCAGGAACTGGAATCCCTGTCTTAGTCACTTTTCCTCTGAGTGTTCAAACCCAGTCTTCAGCCTGGGCCAAAGCTGCTGCTGCTGCCCACTCCAGACCCCCTCCCCGCCCCCCTGTCCCCAGCTGCCTGAACCTCAGCTGCTGCCTATCAGAACAGCAGCCTTGTCAGAAATGACTGATTTCTCTCTTGTCTCTTTCAACAGGTAGACTGAAATTACCATGTGTCCAAATTAAAATTGCATACTTCAAGGATTATTTGAAGGACTATTCTTAGACCCTTTTAAGAAGATTTAAAGAAAAGTGAGTTGATTTTTTTTTTTTTACACTTCAGAGAGTATTCATGATTTAAGTTAATGATATGGGTGCTTTTTTACTCTACTCCTTAAATATGTGTTAATAGGTAGACTTTATATCCATTTATATTATGAGATTTTCTTTTTAACCTAAAAACAATGAGCAGGGAGTACAGTATTACTGCGTGGCTTCCCTGTACAATTTTAGTACATTTAAAAGGCTTGAGAAATTTTAGAGATGAAAGGGTCTTAGAGGTGTGGACCTTTGATAGATAAGATAGAGAGAGAGATGGATGGATGGATGGATGGATGGATGGATGGATGGATATAGATAGATAGATAGACAGATTTGGCCTATGCTTGGAAAGCTCCAGGGACTAATGAGGAAGTGGTTATCTCCCCCATTTGGAATTTTTACTCAAAAAAATCTGGCTTTGGTATCCACTATATCCACTGCTCCTCACATCTTGCCAAGCCTGTTTTTCACCAGACAGCCCTAACAATGGATGAGGACAAAAATCATACCCTTCCTTGAGATCTTTCCGTATTCTTTGTCCCTCCAATAATGCCTTATAATTTGGTTTTAAGAGCAGTTTCTTCCCTGGTCACCTTCTTTCCAACACTGTTAATGCCTCCTTGAAAAGAAGGGTCGCCTAGAACAGGGGTCCTCACCTCTGGGCTGTGGACTGGTTCCTTCTGTTGGATCAGTGGCAGCATTAGATTAGAAATAAAGTGTTCAATAAATGTTATGCACCGGAATCATCCTAAAACCACCCCCTCATCCCCAGTCTGTGGAAATTTGTCACCCACAAAATTGGTCCTTGCTGCCAGAAAGTTGGGGGCCGATGGCCTGGAATACAGACAGTGCTCCACCAGCGTCTTTTATTCCATGAGATCCGTGAGAATCAGAGGAAGATACACTCGAGGAACCACACCTGGGTTCCAGGCCCAGTTCTGCTTTGATGACGCTTTCGAGAAAGTCCCTTCATCTCTCTGACCTTGAATAGGAGGATAGGACAAGATGGTCCTAAGATGCTGTCTCCTTCCACGTGGAAAGTTTTGCTGACTCAGAGTAAAGAAGCTGTGGCTTCTCTCTGTCCCAGGCACTGGAATGGGCCAGGACTTGGGGATCAGTAAAAAAATACTGCGATAAGCAAGTATTTTATAAGATAGTGCAGGGATGTGGGTACAGTCCCAGTCCAGTCACTTGCTGACCATGGGGTCCTACGCTGTCACTTCTCTCGAGCATCTGTTTCCTCATTTATGAAGGCAGGTTATTAACACATATGGCAAAGGATTCGTGTGAGGTGTGCTGGGATAATGCACATAAAGCGCCTGGTACCTGGTGCGTAGGAAGTGTTCGGTAAACTCCTAGTAGTCGCAGAAGTGGTGATGCTGTGCCTTACCTCCAGCTGGAGGAGAAGACAGCAGGTGGCAAAGACGCTAACAAGAGAGAAGTGTGAATCTGTGGGCGTGCTCGTTAGGGATGGGGGAGGAGTGGCCACATCCCGTAAACTCTCCTGCAAACACAAGCCCAACTTTGGAAAGGTCATGAAATTAAAACTCTGTTCAGAATCAGACAAGGAAAGATTGGTTGCTGTGGAATATACAGTTAAATGGGAAACTTGTAGAGAGGATCTGAGGAGCTGCAAAATTCTACCAACCTCTGGCAGCTGACACAGCCCTAGTCATGGATAGTTAGGATTGGTATCTGCAGAAGGAAGGTCCTTGGACCCCCCAGTAGACCTGGGGGCTGGACAATCATCATGTATTTTTATAAGTTCAGAAGGCTGGTTGTGAGGTTGAGATGAGAGATTAGCTGTGAACAAGATATACAAACTGTAAAGCACCCTCCGCACCTACA
This sequence comes from Ovis aries, assembly GCF_016772045.2. NCBI lineage: Eukaryota > Metazoa > Chordata > Mammalia > Artiodactyla > Bovidae > Ovis > Ovis aries. The sequence continues at coordinate 14,528,897 of NC_056074.1, forward strand.
TATGTTTCTGTTATGTGTGCATTATGAGATGGTTCGCTACTTTGGACATCAGGAGACGGGGAAAACTCCACATGTAATGAAGCAGTAGGGTCCAGCCCACAGATTCCTGAGCAGGACAGCATGTGTATATATGCATGCAGATGTGTGTGTGTGCTTACATGTGTGTGCACGTGTGAGAGCCCCTTTGGGTGTGCCAACACTCTCCATGGTGATTGGCAGCCCAGAAAGAGGGTGGCATAGTAATGAAACCACAGGCTGTGGAGCTGGTCCGCTTTGCTCTGTAACTGTGTGACCTTGGCCGCTGGTCCGCTTTGCTCTGTAACTGTGTGACCTTGGCCGCGTTTTTCCATGAGTGTCCCAGCCTCTGTCTTCATGCAGCCTAAAGAGTGTATATGCCGGGCTACTCTGAGGGAGGGAACTGCTTAGAAGGCACCCTTCACACGAAGAAGGCACTCGGAATGTGTGTGTGCCCTTCTTGCATGGTTATCGGAATTTGTCAGAGTTTAGGGAAAGTCCTCTTGACCTGTTGGCTGAAAGGAACCTCCAAAGGCATCTCAGATTCCACCGGACCCTCCCCTGAGGGTCTGGGCACCTTGGTGGATGGAAAGCCCACGTGGGTGAGCACGCTCTCCACCCTCTGCAAAGGCTCATTCCAGAGGTGCTCCCACACCACCCTTCTGAGTCCCCTGCCTCAGTCTGGGCTGTGGGGCTGGTGACTCTTAAATTCAGGAGGACTGAGAACTGTGTTGTCATTGAAGGTGTAGAACAAGGTTGCTGTTTAAATTGGGAAATTATGATAGCTGATAGCATGGCCTTTGTTCTTCAGACACCTGCCGGCTGTTCATACCAGATCCTGCCTCAGGCTAACACTGCAGCGGCAGCCACTGGCCAAAGGTGTCCCTTTCAGGGTTTCTAGATCCAAGGAAAACTGCATTATCGTGTATCGCAGTGTTTTTCAAATTATGGGTTGTGACCCATTTGTGGGTCATGAATTTAATTTGGTGGTTCAAGATCATCGTGCATTAAAGTGAAGCAAAGTAGTCCAGTAATCCATAGAGTGTATGAAGATATTTACATTATGTGTATTCAACACAGGTCTCATATCCAAAGTATAGACATTTGACCTTGGAACAATCCAGGGATTGGGGCACTGACCCTCTCTCTGCACAGTCGAAAATTCCGGTATAATTTAGAGTGGCCCCTCCATTTACATGGTTTGTCAATATTCCAGGCTCTGCATCTGCAGATTCAACCAACCATTGTCTATATAGCACTGTAGCATTTGCTGTGGAAAAAAAAAATCTGTATTTAAGTGGACCTATGCCATCTAAACCCATGGTGTTCAAGGGTCAGCTGTGTAGTAGAAAAAAAGAGGAAACTCCAACAAATAAGGAAGGGAAAGACAAGCGACCTAATGGAAAAATAAGCAAAAGATATTTCAAACAGACACTTCACAAAGGAGGTTATCCAAATAGGCAATAAGCATATGAAAGCATTATCTGTTATCAGGAAATTACAGATTAAACCAGCAATGAAGTGCCACTCTACACCCATGAGAAGCGCTAAAATGAAAAAGATAGACAATATCTAGCGCTGGCAAAGACGTGAAGCAACTAGGCAGTAAAGAATTTGCCTGCAAGGCAGGAGACACAAGTTTGATCCCCGAGTCCAGAAGAGCCCCTGGAGGAGGAAATGTCAATCCACTCTAGTATTCTTGCCTGGAAAATTCCAGGGGCAGGGGAGCCTGGCAGGCTGCAGCCCATGGGGTCGCAAAGAGTCGGACACGACTGAGCAACTGAGCATGTGTGCACGAAGCAACTAGAACCCTCATATATGGCTGATTGGAGAGTAACTAGATTGATGACTTTGGAAAACAGCCTGGCAGTGTCAACTAATGCAGAGCGTATGCAACTAGCCGTTCCGTCCTTAGATGCGCACATGGGACATGCATACACCTGTCCACCCGAAAACATGACCACCAGCAGCAGCACAGATAAACGGAGGTACAGCCACACAATGGAATACTGTCCCCGGCTGTATCAATGGCCCTCACAAGTATAACGTTGAAATAAAAAGCCAGGTGCAAAGAAACTTTGTGACAACGTTCATCTTAAGTATGCTGCTGCTGCTAAGTCGCTTCAGTCGTGTCCGACTCTGTGCGACCCTATGGACTGCAGCCTATAAGGCTCCTCCGTCCATGGGATTCTCCAGGCAAGAACACTGGAGTGGGTTGCCATTTCCTTCTCCAATGCATGAAAGTGAAAAGTGAAAGGGAAGTCGCTCAGTCGTGTCCGACTCTTTGCGACCCCATGGACTGCACCCTACCAGGCTCCTCCGTCCATGGGATTTTCCAGGCAAGAGGACGGGAATGGGTTGCCATTTCCTTCTCCTCATCTTAAGTATAAAAACAGACAAAATTAATCTATATTGTTAGAAATCAGGATCCTTGGGGGGAAGGGCTAGAAAATGGGCCGGGCACAGGGGGCTTTCAAGGTGTTGATAATGCTCTGTCTTTTGATCTGAGAGCTGAGTACATGGGTGTTTTCAATTTGCGAGAGCTTATCCAGCTCTTTACCTATGATACATACATTGTGTATATATATGTATATGATATATGTGATATATATATATACAGTGCTTATAACAGTTTATAAAATGAATGTGTAAATTCCAGTAAATCACAAATGAATAAAGAGGACTAGAGAACACAGCAGGTAGTAAGGGCAAGCACTGCTAAGTGAAAACTCAGGTTACATGTGCATCCAGGCTGAGCTGAGATGTCCAGTATACTCCTTCCAGTGGAGACCAACAACCAGAGAGCCGCTGACGGTGTAGAACCCTCTCCTTTTAAAGACGGAGAGTCTAAGGCCCAGAGACGAGGGAATTGAGAGAGAGCTGGGAGGAAAGCAGGGGAAGAGCACTGACTCCAGGACTCCTCCCGACGCGGCGTCTCCCGGCTCCACTGCCAGTCGGTGGGATGGCGCGTTCCGCTGGCTCCATCTGGCACCGCGGTCTCCGGGGACAGCCCCGCGCTTCAGTCCAAGGGGAGCGGCTGTTTTCCCACCACAGACGGGCAGGGGCCCAGCTCCAGCGCCCCACACGCCCTCCCCGCACCTTCCTGCCTCTCCTGCCCGAACTGCCCCCCTCAGAGCCCCGGAAGCACCACCGCACTCACCGGCGCTTTCATTTGTGTAAAACAACTGCCGTGCCAAAGCTAGCTCATGCCTGTGGAAGTTAGACAACTGTGAAGAGAATACCTAGGGAGAACACGATTCAACAAAGCGCTGAGTCAGTCCTGGCTCTGTGCTCTTGTTACAAAATGGTGAGACCTCTCCTGCGAGGGGCCCGGGGCGGCCGGCGTCCTTCCAGGCAGGGCTTCACAGAGGAGGAGAGCGCCCTGCGGGTTTTAAAAGGCTCGGGGTGAACCTTGCTCAGGGCCTAGAACCATCTGCAGTAGGAGGGTCATGTAACGTCAGCGGCTTTCCAACTGTGTTGGCTGTGATGCTCAGCACAAAACACCTGCGGCATCTTCACTCAGCACACAGCCCCGCCCAAACAGGGAAACGGGCACAGTGTAGCCCAGGCCTCCCCAGGACCGGCGTCTAGCTGGATCCTGGAAACGGGCACAGTGTAGCCCAGGCCTCCCCAGGACCGGCGTCTAGCTGGATCCTGGAGATGGGGTGCCACAGGGGGCATCATTTCAGGGAAGCCAAGAGGTTTGAGCTAAGGATCAAAGCAAGGGAAACTGCCCAGGCAAGATTTCTCAGAGCTGGCCAGCAGATGAGAACCTCATTTGAGTGAGAGAAGCCATCTTGCATTCTGGAAAGTTACATAGAGTCAGGCTTGAAGAAATGTGTAGTGAAGATGAGGGTTCAGAAGATGTGGGCGGGGGCCAGCTGAAGGCCTCTGTGCCCTGACCGGGTATGTCTGGGGAGAAAAGGAAACATTGCCTGAGGTTCATACACGGAAGACATGCCTGTAGCCTTGGAGACGGACGCAGAGATGTAGGCAGACACAGGTATGAATGTTGGTGCAGTCCCAGAACTTTGTTTCACAGCATTCGCTTGTGCCATTTGCAAAAAGAAAAAAAAACTTTTCTGAGCAGGCTTCTGATCCAGGCCTGGCTGATGGCAGAAGCTGGAGCGATGAGAAAGACAGAGTTCCCAGCCTCACCTTCCTGCCAGTGGCTTGACAGGTCAAACCCAAACACAGATTTGATGTGGTATTATTATTCCAGGGCAGAATATCCCAAACAGTGTTTTATGATACGTCAGCCCTGCAAAATGTTGTTTGGAAAAAAAAAAAAAGGTTTCCATGTTGAATACTCTGGAAAGTACTGCACCCTGACCCCACTTCTGGGGGTTTTCACGGCCTCTGCTACTCTAAAGGCTCTGAGAAGTCCTGCAGGGGGGATGCCCTTCTAATGTTTCCCAAACTTACTTGCTCCAAAACTCCTTTTTGCATGTCTATTCAAATCCCTCTGTGTTTCCAAACTGATTTGGTGAAAGTCTATCCTAGCAAATGGCCTGAAGGCTGGTGGGAAGCTCTGAGGAAGGAGAAATGGGCTGTGCCTGGATGCAGACACAGAGAGCTCCCTGGAAGAGGTAGATATGGGGTACACTGTAGAAGGCCCAATCTGAACCCAGCCTGGGGTCTGGGCCCCAGCAGATGCTGGGTAAATAATTAGTAAATGAAAGAGGACTTCCCTGGTATCCAGTGGTTGGGAATCTGCCCGCTAGTGCAGGAAACTGCATCAAGATCCCACTTGCCACAGAGCACCTAAGCCTGCACAGCACAGCTACCGACACGCACATGCCGTGGAGCCTGTACTCCACAACAAGGGAAGCCTCCATAATGAGCAGCCTTGTGTACCGCAATTAGAGAGTAGCCCCCCGCCCCACTGCAACTGGGGAGAGCCCATGGCCAGCCATGAAGACCCAGCACAGCCAGAGAGAAAGAGAGGAGTGAATGGCTTTGGTGAAAAGAGTTCAGCTTCCTCCGCGAACGCTGGAGGCAGAAAGTCCACGCAGCACTGGGGCTGTGCAAATGTGGTGTTGGCAGCTGGATGCACGGTCTCTTTCCTCACACTGGCACCTCTCTCTTGACTGTTTTGGAAAAGGCAACAGGAGGCAGCGAAGGCAAAGGGGCTTAAGGCCACATACTCTGGGGCCAGACTGCCTCGAGTCCCAGCTCCATCACGTCCTCGCTGGTCTCTTAGGCAACCTGACAGAACCTTTCTGTGTCTCATCACCTTCATCTGTAAAATGGGCCTAAAAGTAGTGCTCAGCTTCATTGTGTTCCTCTAGGCTTGGCCTTTAGACAGATGTGCAATAAGCACGCCATCACCGCTATCAGTCCTCCTGTGTTGGCTGCTTTCTATCATTGCCTCCCAGGCCTTTGTCTGAGCTCCCTTCCCCAGCATTTCCCAGCAGCCTGCGGTCTTTATGTTTCTGAGGGAGGCAACCTGCACGTTTGTTCTCTTTCCATGACCATCACGGAGGGCCAGGCTGAGGCTTCTTCATTTTCAGTAGCCGGGGCTGTTTGAGGGAAGGCTTGAGTTCCACTCCTGGTTATTAGCCTGCAACCATTCCGGCTGGGTAAATATTTCAGAAGGAGTTCAGCTCATCTATTATTAATTTACTGCAAGCAGTTGCTGTACTTTCCAGAATAGCTCTGCCTACAGGTGTTTTGTCAGCCTTGTCAAGTTCTCCTGATCTTAAGCGCTTTCCGTGGGGTGTACTAACACTGTCCCTCCAGCCTTTGTCTCCCTAGGGAAGGATGGGCAGTTGTATGAGCAGTGGGCTTGGGGTCCTTGCCGGATCCTGGGTAGTTTGGACAAAGATGCTGGTGGAGTCTTGTGCTTTACGCTGCTAGTTTCAGTATCACAGCTGACGTACAGCCCAGAGACCCGGGGGTCATCCTTGAGAGCATGCTCCCTTTCATGGCCTCTTGTCCAGTCGGTCACCAAGTCTTAGCGGTGCCATCTCCAGAACCTCACAGTCCAGTCCCTTCTCTCTTGCGCTGCCCTCCCATCAGCTAGTCCAAGCTGCCGTCTTCCCCATCTTCCAGGCCCCAGCTTCCCCGATGGCTGAGCTACTTCAGAATCCTGTTTTGTGTTCCCAGTGAGACTGTCCCACCCCAATTCTTTTTCAATCACCTTCCAATTTTTAAATTACATGTTCCCAGTCTGGCTTCTCTGCTGAACCATAAGACCAGAGATCGAGTTCATCTTCTTAACAAATATAAATCTCCTCCCAGGTACCAATGGACAAGACTGTGCTTTTCCTTTCTCCTGCCCTTCTGTTTTCTTCTTCTTTCCTTTCTTTCACTTAATTACGGTTAAAAGGAGCCTAGTGACCAACTAGTCAAATTCCCTGGAGGAACCCCAAGGCCATGGTGGGAGAGAAGGAGGCAAAACAGGCAGAACCCTGAGCTCCCAACCCCTCACCAACCCAGAAGTGACCCTTTATCTCCTTTAGACATGAGTCTTATTTTAGATTTTCTTTAGAGCAAGTAAGGTGGTTCTTCTATGCTGAAAGCTTTTCAAAACGCTGATCTGTTCATATATTCTCATTTCTTAGAGCAAGAATGTACCAAGTATTTTGAATATGTTCACTCATAAATAGAGCGTCCCTGGTGGCTCAGATGGCAAAGAATCTCTAGTGTCGAAGACCCAGATTCGATCCCTGGATTGGGAAGATCCCCTGGAGAAGGAAATGGCAACCCACTCTAGGATTCTTGCCTAGAGAATCCCACGACAGAGGAGGCTGGTGGGCTACAGCCCATGGCATGGCAAATAGTCAGGCACGACTGAGTGACTAATACTTTTACACTTTCACTTATAGACAAGGAAGGTGTTATCCTCATTTCAGAGATGCAGAAACAGGTGCGCAGAGCAGTTAGGAAACTTGTCCGTGATCACACGGCCAGTGTGCTTCACGGGTCCAGAATTCAATCTAGTATGGTCAGACTCCAAACTCTTTCCACTGCCACCTGCTGCCTCTCCAAGATCCATCATCCAGGAAACAGTGGCTTCCCAAGCCAGCCTCTCCAGCTGGCACAGCATGTGGCCAGAGACAGATTGTCGGGATTTAATTGGGCACCGCTTGCTCAGAAGCACAGGACCTTCACTTCTAGGGCTTTCTGGCTGTGTGGGCTGTAAGATGCTAGGCAGAGAGAAACGGACGCTGTGAAAGCCAAGGGAAAGCTGGGCTGCGCCCCCAAAGGGTCCTTTGTGCCTGAAACAAAGTGGCTTGAGCTGGGATCTCTGAGTCCCTGGTACCTTCACCACACCTGGGTCCTGCTTCTCTGTGTCAGGAGCTTCTCCCAGGGATATCCAGGGCAAAGTGACGACCCAGGAAAGTAAAACTGCTCTAGATTCTGCAAGAAGACAACGTGTGTCATACCATGAACTATTCATGTCTCTTTCCTTTACTTTGTCCTCGTGCCCAGGTTATTTTTACTTTAACTTGGAGGTAAAGTCTGGCTTATTTAAACAGCAGTGAAACAGAATGGAAGAAAAGAAAGCTGAGATCTTACCCCGGGCTGCCTCCAGAACTCACCACGTGACTCCCTTTGGACTTGTCACATGACTTCTCTAAGTCTCAGCTTCCTCATCCGTCTTTACAATGAGTGTGTTTGGACAAGATGCCCTTGCCCACCATGGCAAAAAGCGTTCAAAGTACTGAGTTTCCTCCTCTGCTTTCCCAGATCCGCTGTTATTGCTGTGTGAGCTTGGGCGAGTTATGAAGGCTCTCACGGTCAGCTTTATCGCCCGCAGAATGGGGCAGTGATAATGCCTATTTCACAGATTTATTGTGGGGACTTAAAAGTAAGGCACTTAGAACGATGCCCAGCACGTGGTTCCTAGTTTAGTTTGCTGCTGTGGTGGTGGTCGTGATTGCCTCCGCTCATGGAACGGTACGTGATGATTCTGCACTTTTGTTTGCCTAGACCATGTCCAGTGGTTAGTAGTCACACTTTTAGCTTTCACTGGCAGAGAAAACTACAGTGACAGATAGCTGCTTTGGATTCAGTAACGTTCGAACACAATGTATATTCCTCATAACACCCCTACATATATTGTGCAAAACATCAATGCTGTTACAGACAATCCTCAGTGAGCCAACATACAGGTTCCTAGATTGTTGCAGGAGTAATATGCCCTCAATTAGAAACATCTGATCTAGGATCATTGCGGTCTCCTCCAGCATAACTCATGGCACAAAGTTAATGTTTGAATGAACAAGTGACTGAGGAGATGGATGGATGGACGGGTGACTTTGTTTTTCATTTGCCTCTCGATTTACTTTCAGCAGAATAACAAGTGAATATTTGTGTTCATGTGGGTATGTGTCTATGAGCATTTTCAAAGAAAGCCCAAGCTATTTCTGTCCCGAGGAAGAAGATAGTCATAGTTTGCATATTCCCCTCTTTTTTAGTTTACAGGGTCGTTTTTCACTGGAATCATTTCAGCTCTCTGGCTCTGACAAAAGATAAGCACCCCCTCTGCCTCTCCCAAGCCTTCCTCCTCCAACAATGAGGGCTTTGTGCTGGCAAGACTGCCTCTAGATATCTCTTTCCCAAGGCCCCACAGCCTTCTCTGGCTTCTCTCAGGAGTGTTGGTGGGGGAGGGACACAGACAGTTGAATTCAGGGAGCAGTGCCTATGGCCTGGTACCAACTCCACGAGTCAGGCCAGGGTAGACAACTCCATATCTGTTCTGGGATACGGCAGCCCGGTTACCTGAGCTGGTCATGCAACTATCTGCAGCCAGCACCCTGGGAATCATCAGGCTCTGGTTTCCTGGAGTCTTTAGCTGCATGCCCAGGGGAGGATCAGAGCTGGGAAGGATGGGTGGGAGATGGTAGAGGGATGGGGAGTCACTCTCAGGGTGTGAAGAATTTCACCCCATCCGCACAAGGGGCTGCTGTGGCTGCAGCCGCTTAGGGCTTCAATTCACTAATAAGATTAAAATGCCAACAGCCTACCTCTACACACACACTTAGGAACACATTGGCCTGAGCTGCTTAATGAGTGTTAGTCAGGAATCGAAGAAAGGCCCAGGCAGGCGCCTGGCTGATGCCTTGTTGATTAGAACACTAAATGTGTTGCCCTTTGAAAGCCAGCACTTGCTGGAGAACAAACCCAGGGCTGAGATTTCCTGGTAACCCTTACATTCCCCACTGTTTCCAGATGTTTACAAATCATAAGCTGATCTGGGTAAGGCAGGGTTACAAGGACATCTGGATAATGACAAGGACAACAATAATGACTGTTACCCCAATAGTGGGCTTCCCTCGTGACTCAGTAAAGAATCTGCCTGCAATGCAAGAGACGAGGGTTTGATCGCTGGGTTTGTTAGATCCCCCGGAGAGGGGAATGACAACCCACTCCAGTATTCTCTCCTGGAAAATCCCAAGGACAGAGGAGCCTGGCAGGCTATAGTCTATGAGGTTGCAAGAGTTGGACACCAGGTAGTGACTAAACCACCATCCCAAGAGTAAACAGTGGTTATCTAAACCTGGGTGCCTACCAGAAACACAGAGGGTTAGTTTGTTTCTTTGTTGTTTGATTTTTGTTATTTTGAAAATACAGACTCCTGGGTCCAGTCCCTGGAGGTTCTATTTCTTGTGGCCTGGAGACCCAGGAATCTATATGTTTAACAAGTACACTGGGTGATTCTGATACTTCTAGCTGAGCCCTGGCCTCAGGAACTGTTACTCTGTAGAATAAGGCCACCCTGGACCCAGACTGGCATCAGACTCTCCCTTCTGAAGCTGTGGCCTCAGGCCTGTTGCTCAGCTCTAAACCTCAGATGCATCATCTCTAAAAAAGGATTAGACAAAATTGTACAGCCACTATAGAGAACAGTATGATGATTCCTCAAAAAATTAAAAATAGGATTGCCATGTGAAAAAGCAATTCCACTTTGGCGTATATGAAAGAATTGAGGGCAGGGACTTGAAGTGCTAGTTGCACGCCCGTGTTCATAGCTGCATTATTTACAATAGCCAAGAGATGGAAGCATCCCAAGTGTCTGCAGTGCCCGTCAGTGGGTAAAGGCATAAACAAAATGTGGCATAGATACACGATGGAGTACTAGTCAGCCTTTAAACAGGAATGCCATCCTGACGCATATGCAACATGGATGAGCCTTGAAAACATTAGGCTAAGTGAAATAATCAGTCACAAAAGGACAAATACTACAGGACTCCGCTGTAAGGTACTTTACCAGATTATATAGACAGTAAAATGCTAGTTGCCAGGGGCTGACTTGAGGGGTAAAGGAGGTTCATGGGTACAAGGGTTTCAGTTTTGCATGAGATGGAATGAGTTCTATAGTGGGATCTTGGTGATGCACAACGAGATGAATTAATATATTTAATGCCACTGAACTATACACTGACTAGTGGTAAGAATGGTGAAATTTAGGTTGTATATATTTTACCACAATTAAAAAAGAATATAGCTAATATCTTCCCTCCGGAGTCATTCTGAGAACAGCATACTATAGCATCTGTTACAAAACCTAACACGATGCCTAACACACGCATAAAAAAAGGTTTCTTTTCTCTTCATCATTTACCTATTCCTTTCATAAACATTTTCTTCCCTGAGAGCTTTTTAATCTTTGTTTCCCTACAAAGATAGGTCTGAAGGGAAGGGGAAGAGGGAACTGATGTTTGTTGATAGCTATTTATGAGTTTTTGACCCTTATTTACCCTTGAGAAGTGGGTCTTCCCACTTTACAGATGAAGAAACAGGCTTAGAAAGGGTAAATGACTTACCTAAGATCACAAAACGGAGACACAACAGAGCTACGCTTGCCTCACTGTACCCTTCTGAGCAGCTCTTAACCTACAGATGGCTGAAGAAGTTGGCTGCCACTCTCCAAGGAGAATATGCATAAAGTTACTCTTGTTGATGGACTGTGGTGTCAGTTAAGGCAGCGCAAAATCTGGCTGGACAGCTCCTCCAGAGAGGAAGCAGAGCCTTGACAGAGCCTAGGTTGTGTTTGGCCCCAACCTGTGCTGGCGCTTTGCTCAGAGCCGAGCTCCTGACAGCCCTACCTGTCCTACTATTAGGCAAGATGCAGTCTTGCTCAGCACTCCTAAAGAACAGCCTCTTCCAGAGATCAGGGCTCTCTGACATCATGTGGAGTCTAAATCAGCCTTGAAACTAGCCACCTGCCCCCTTAGCCCAAGCAGGAGAGCTGTGTGCCCCTCAGGGACAAAGGGATGCTGATTCCCGTGCAGCATATCCAGTGTGAGATGAAGAGAGTGAGAGAGAGCTGATGAAGGAGAGAAGTGTGGGCACCGTGTGGGCGGGACACCAGGCATGTGGTTACTACCAAAGTCAACGTTAAGGGTAAAGTTTTATTACAAATGCGTGAGCTGAATTAGACAGCAAGCTGAGTAGCTGCATTTTCAACATCATCATCACAGCAAAGTAAATAACTAAATTGGATGCTCAAATATATATTGAGTATATATAAACATCATGATGATGAGAATGATGGAGGTAAATTGAGTAGCTGAACTGGATAGTAAATTGGATCGCCAAAAAAAATTAAAAAATAAAAAGTGTATTTATCATACCCGAATCCATGCTAAGCATTTTATACTAATGTCCTCCATCTTCCCCTAAAAAGTCCTTTGAGGTGTATAGTATCATCACTGTTTTACAGATGAGAAAAACTGAAGCCAGGGGACTTAGGTGTTCAAGGCAGTACAGCTAATGCTGCTCTATAATTGGAACCCAAGGTCTACCTGGCCCCAGACAATATCATTTCTTACTCCAGCAGATTTAGTATGTAGTAGGTGAATCAGAGTTGATTATTCATTTTCAGAAACAAAATCATTTACTTGTTTTATAGGAGGAGTCCTTTGAAAGGCAACTCTTATACTATGCATTTAACATAAAACCCTGATTATAAAGATTCATTTAGGTAGAGTGGTTCCAAGAATAATCCTTCCCATCTGGGTGGCCGTAATACTGTATTGCCAAGCACTGTCACAGGTATTATGTTAAGCGTCAATTCGACTTAGACAAAGGCCTGTCACTCTTTCTTCTACAGCCATAGCACATATTCGGTTTTTGTCAGTGGTTAAACAGCATCCCACTCCAGTACTCTTGCCTGGCAAATCCCACGGATGGAGGAGCCTGGTGGGCTGCAGTCCATGGGGTCGCACAGAGACGAACACGACTGACGCGACTTAGCAGCAGCAGCAGCAAACAGCAGGCTCTGGTGCTGAATTTGAATCCCAGCTCTACCACATACCGCCTGTGCAAACTGGGGCAAGCTACTTAGCTTCTCTGAGTCAGTGTCTTCATCTACGATCATTCGTGCGTGCTAAGTTGCTTCAGTCATGGCCAACTCTTTACAACCCCATGGACCATAACCCTCCAGGCTCCTCTGTCCATGGGATTCTTCAGGCAAGAATACTGGAATGAGTTGCCATTCCTCCCCGCCGGGGATCTTCCCAACCCAGGGATTAAACCCATGTCTCGTATGTTTCCTGCACTGGCAGGTGGGTTCTTACCACTAGCACCACCTGGGAAGCCCATTTATAGCCCATCATCTATGAAGTAGGCATAATGACTGAGGATTTTTATATAAGAATGTTAGGCCCTTGCCCAGAGCATCACAGAACAAGTGAGGGATGTCACTTGTAATCTGCTGTGTTCACCCCGTGACCTTCAGGAGATAATTTGGCTCCCTGCATAGGAAGCTTTGAGCAGACTAAGGAGGATGGGTTCGTTTCTCAGGGTCAATCAGTCTACTGACTTTCTGCCTTATACTTCAGTCTTGTGTGTACTTTCCAAGGATCTTCCAGATCTCATTAACTGAACTGAGACACTGATGAATTTCAGTTTCTGGAAAAGTCAGGCCAACATCCTGACCCCAGGGGGCAGAAAATTCCCCCAGATTCTGCTTCTGTGCCTCGTTTCCTTACCCTGCTCACAGGATTCTGGTACCCTGAGCAAGCACTTTGGAAGGCCCAAGTAGAAACAGCCTCTGAGACCAGGTGGAAAGTTGGAAAGCCTTGCCTTCTTTCAGACACTAGAAATCCTCAGGAACAAAGGCAGTTGGATACTGAGATCTGGAGTTCAAGAAAGAGGTCAGGGCTAGAGACTAAGACTCCGGCTGCAGGCCCAAGAGCAGATGCAGTTGCCCAGGTAGCGTGAGATGTGAGTGTGCAGCGTGAGGTGAAAGGTCAAGTTTACTGCAGTGATTCAGGGGAAATGAAGACCTGAGCTGGTCCACGGCAGTGGGAATGAAAGGAAAGTTACGGACATATAGTCAATATGATGTGATCTCTGCTGGTGTGAGAGCCAGGCAACAGAGATGGGGATGACTCAAAGTTGAGTAACTCCCAGCCCCTTCCTCGGCCCTCTCCAGCCTGAGCAGGTTGCTCCCCACTGAGCCTCCCACCGTGTCTCTTCATACGGCAAACCCCACAGTGTATTGTGATTTTCTCTATGTGTGTGTCAACATCTCCCACATTTCCACCATCCAGGTGCATCTTCACGTACTCGCAAGTCCTGAATCAGATAGGAGTATGCTCCACTCCTCCAGCCCCTTTCTGTCTACTCATCCTGATTCAGTTTTCTTCACAGCTCTACCCTACAAAGATAATTGATTATTTGTTTATGGTCTGTCTACCCTGACTGGCACTGAAGCTTGATAGAGTGGGGACTTGGCCTAATTTTTTCATGACTCTGTACCTAGAGCCCAGAGACAGCTTAAGGGGCTCAGTGAACAGTAGCTAAGTGTCCCCTGGCTCCTTACTTGCCCAAGCTGAATACGTCCCATCCTCATAACCACCCTAGTCATAGCCTGGAGGCCCTTACTTACACAACAGTCCAAAGACTGTCTGCATTATTTTGCCCTGAATAATTAGACTGTGATTTCTCTTGATGAACATACTCTGATGAACAGGTACTGTTACATAATTTGTGGGAGAAAGTGCAAAATTAAAATGTGGATCCCTTGTTTTAAAATTAAGAATTTCGAGATAGCCATAGCAGAGCATTTAACCAGGCATGGACCTTTCTTTGTCTGCCTTGGTGTCTCAGGTGGTAAAAAAAATCCACCTGTCATGCAGGAGACACAGGTTCGATCCCAGGTCAGGAAGATCCCCTGGAGAAGGGAAGGGCAACCCACTCCAGTATTCGTGCCTGGAGAATTCCATGGACAGAGGAGCCTGGCGGGCTAAAGTCCATGGGTCACAAAGAATCAATACGACTGAACAACTAACACTTTCTTTGGCTTCCCTGGTGGCTCAGAGGTAAAGTATCAGCCTGCAATGCAAGAGACCTGGGTTCACACACACACACAAGGGTCTTTCCTTAGTGCTGGTCTTTGTGTGACTACACGGGTCACACACATCCGTGTGGCTGGCCCTACAATGAGGACCAGATCTTAGAAGGTTGTAAACACCAGTCTCGGAGTTTCTATTTTGTCATGTAGAAAATAAGGAACAACAGAAGGATTTTGAACAGAAGTGACATTTCCGCTTTTGTTTTTGGTGAAAATTTGCACAGGTTAAGAAGGCATAAAGCCCTGTTAATCTCTTCCTCCTGCACCCTCCTTCCCTGAAGGTACCAAACTTGAGTAACCAGTGACTGTTTGGTTAATTTCCTTCTTTTTGAGCTTTGGCTTTTGTTTTCTGTGTAATGTAATTAGGATCATAGTTCAGCTACAACATCTTGTCCTGCTTTGCTCATGTGGCAGTGGAGGAAGAGGAGACGGACTTCTTAAATGCACGCTTAGGGGAGACGGCCTGGAAGCCAGCTTACAGAGCAGACTAAGGGTACAGAGTTGGCACCAGGGACTGAGATGGAGGCATTTAAGGGTCCTGGAAGAGAGAACCAAGGAGGCCCTGGATTAAGGGAGGGATTCTGGCCTCGAGAAGTCCATGGACATAGTCCATGATGGGATCCCAAAGAGTCGGACACAACTGAGCAACTCTTACTTCACTTCACAGAGGTAAGAGTGGAAGGACAGTTTGGGAGCGGGAGTCACTCTGATGGGAGGTGACTACAGCCCCCAGACCTTTTGAATTCTCTTGACCAGTTGGAAAGAGCATCAATGTCTAGCCCTGTCTTTCAGGGATTATGCACGCTACGACAAGCACTGGGGTCATTTCTCAAACACAAGAAACGTGTTTGGCTCTTGCCCTCTAGAGCTAGACTTGCCCATCGCCCTCCCCTAGGGCTCAGGTTCCTAAAGCTGGGCCCACCCGCTGCCGCACCCCCGACACACACCTGACAGCCCCTGACAATAGCAGATGGGAATCCAGGGAGAGAGCAGGTGGGGTCCAGGTTCCCAGGGGTCAGGAGACGCCTGGGGGCTTAGATTTGCCCATTTTGTTGGTAATCCCCAGTGCCTGGGCTGGCAAAGGGGAGAGTTAACATTGTCATTGGATTCTTAATTGTGCGTTTCATGAATTTTCATGTTTCCGCTTGCAGGCTTAATGTCTCTTTCTTGGTGAGTTTTTTTGTACTTGAGCATAAGAGCCTTGTAATTACAGAGTGTTGTGGATTGCAGAGGGTGATTAAAATGGATTTCATGAAATCTGAAGCTCCCCACCTTCCCCCACTCTGCTCTGTCTCCCCCCCCTTTCTTTGACACACACACACTCACACACACACACATACTTACACACAGAGCCACCACCAGCACACACACACACACATACACACACACATACACACTCACACACAGCCACCACCAGCACACACACACACACACTCACACACAGAGCCACCACCAGCACACACACACACACACACAGCCACCACCAGCACACACACACACAGCCACCACCAGCACACACAAACACACACACACACACTCACACACACACACTCACACACAGCCACCACCAGCACACACACACACTCACACACACTCACACACAGAGCCACCACCAGCACACACACACACACACACACACACTCACACACAGCCACCACCAGCACACACACACACTCACACACTCACACACAGAGCCACCACCAGCACACACACACACACACACACACTCACTCACACACAGCCACCACCAGCAGTCCAATGGGCGGTGGGGAGTAACTCAAGCCAGAATCCCGTGAAGTTCAGAGACTCAGGATGTGAGGACATGAGTTTTCTTCCCAATGCTCTTCCTCCCTGGCTCTTGGCCCTGCTCCCAGATGGTGTGCTCCCTTTTCCTCCTCCTCCCTTTCCTGAGTGAAGTCCAGCTACATCCCTGACCCCTGGCCAACTCTGAGCCCCAGGGCTGGCAGCTCTCTCACTCGCAGCAATCATAAAGCAAGGAGTAGGTTTTCGTCATTGCTTCTGTACGGCCGTTAAGTGTGTCTCACTCACCTTTGCCATCAGCCTTTGCTCCCGTCTAAAAGGGTGGCTCGCTTTGAATAGGGGCCTGAAGGTTGCTGAAGCCACGAGGGTATAAGAATTCCCATCGCAGCATCTTTTTTCCTAGGACAAGTTGGCTCCTGTTGACAGGGAGACCTACTCTACCTTACACTGAATCAGGGAGGGCTGGCTGGTGCTCTGAGGACACTTGAAAGAATAAGTGACCTGGGAGTGGGGCGTGGAGATGTGGGAGGGGGTGGCTGGAAGGCTTCCTAGAGGAGCATCGTGGCAGGACCCTGGGGAAGGACAGCGGAGAGGGGCTGCTGCTTGAACGGCACCACATTGTATCTGGGTTTCCATGGCATTTTCCCCACTAGAGTCGGGGGGTACTCCCCAACATGTGTGTTAATTGCTCAGTTGTGTCCGACTCTTTGTAATCCCATGGACAGTAGCCTGCCAGGCTCCTCTGTCCATGGGGATTCTCCAGGCAAGAATACTGGAGTGGGTTGCTGTTTCCTTCTTCAAAGGATCTTCCTGACCCAGGGATCGAACTCCAGTCTCACGCATTGCAGGCAGATTCTTTACCATCTGAGCCATCTTTGCTTGCAAGGCACCATATCGTATCTGGGTTTCCATGGCAGTTTCCCCACTAGAGAGTGGGCTCCCCAGGATGGCCTGCAGTCTAACCTGTCTCTGTGACCCCTGTGCTCAGTATGCGTCCCAGCACACTGAGGAGGTGCCCACAGTGCTCCTGCTTAGACAGAGCTGACAGCCATGTGCTGGATGAGTCAGCCCTGAAGAGGAAGGGAGGTCCTTCACCGCATAGGCCCAGGGAAACAGCCGCAGCTTAATCACCTGGGAAGGCTGGGCCAAGCACTTGACTGGCAAAAGGCCTGTCTCAGATAGCCTGCCCTGGAGTCCAGTGCCACCCTTCCGAAGTAGACTCATGCCACCCATCCTCCCAGAAGGGCAGCCTGTGGAGTGGACAACCTCTTTCTTGCCCTGAACTTTTAAACTTACCTGACATGTACATCACCATGTACCTTGCTACCTGGGCTTCCCAGGTGGCTCAGTGGTAAAAGAATCCGCCTGCCAATGCAGGAGACACAGGAGATGTGGGTTCAGTCCCTGGGTCGGGAAGATCCCCTGGAAAAGGGAATAACAACCCACTCCAGTATTCTTGCCTGGAGAATCCCATGGACAGAGGAACCTAGAGGGTCGCAGGCCATGGGGTCACGAACAGTCGGACAGGACTGAGCGGCGGAGCCCACGCACACACACATGTACCGTGCTAGGTCTGTGGTTTCCACTTCAGCGTGTGGATCCAGGAGCCTCCCACAGACAGTCCTTTCCTCTCCCCGGCCAGCACCGTTGCCTGGTCCTGCTCAAACCGCTGACAGGCAGAGATGGAAGCCGCTGAGAAGATCCCCATGACCTCTTTCTCTCCCCAGCATACATTGTCCTAGCAGCTCCTGGTGCTGGGCCATAGTCTCTGGGCCCCAGGCTGGAACTCCCCACCCCGGGTGCCCACTGTGAGTGACCTAACAGGAAAGTGCAGCCAGGGGTCTCCTCTGCTCTAGCGTGGTTAGGGAGGGGGCTGCCCGACCAATGCAGACAGCCCTGCTGCGTAGCCCTGGGTTCTGTGTCTGCACATAGGAGGCTGACTGTGAGCTTTGCTGTGTGCTTAGTTGCTCGGTCAAATCCAACTCTTTGTGACCCTTTGGACTGTAGCCAGCCAAGTTTCTCTGTCCATGGGATTTTTTCAGACAAGAAGAATACTGGCATAGGTTGCCATTTCCTTCTCCAGGGGATCTTTCCCACCCAGGGATTAAATCAGGGACCAAAGGACTTGAACATCCATGGATTTTGATATCTATGGGGATCCTAGAGCCAGTCCTTCTTATATACAAAGGGATAACTTGATAAGAGTTGGGCAGCTGCATATCAGGTTTGCAGCAGTGATAAAACCTGGTCCCACCCTGAAGGTGATGCAGGTGAGAGGGTCTCCTATAAAGAGGGTAGGCACTGGGCTCTGAGAGCAATCAGGATGGAGATGTACAAAGTGTCTCAGCTGCAAACAGGAGGATGTTATTATTGCTATGAAAAGGATCAGGAAAGACTTTATGGAAGAGGTGATATTTAAACTAAGCCTCAAAGGATAAGTAGAAATTCACCAGCAGGAAATGTCTTTTGGGCCAGACCTTGGAAGGAGATAGGCAGAAAATAAGTGAAGAAATGAAAACAATAATAAGAGCAGCTGTATTAAGTACTGACAGAGCGCCAGCTATAGCTTCTCTCATTTAGTGGTCCTTGCTAGAGTGCTATAGGTGCCCCCATTTTGCAGCTGAGCAAACTGAGGCACAGAGAGGCTCAGTAATCGGCCAGAGTCACGCAGCTAGGAAGTGGCAGAGCTGGGATTCAAAACCAGGCTTTGTTCCACAGGCCTTCTTCTTAGGAACAATGCACTTCTGAGTGCTGTATTTGGAAGGCACTGGCTGGCTCTTTCCAGACATGAACTTATTAGAGCCTCTCAGTGGCCTTTTGAAATCCCATTTTACTTGTGGGGAAACAGAGGCTTAGAGGGCTTGCCCAGCTTGTCCAGCTTCCGCAGATGGGCTGGGCATTTTTCAATTTTTATTTATTTGGCTGTTCCAGATCTTAGTTGCGCGTGTGGAATCTTTAGTCATGGCATGCAAAATCTTTAGCTGCAGCGTGTGCAATCTAGTTCCCTGACCAGGGGTGGAACCCCAGCTGCCTGCATTGGAAATGCTGAGTCTTAGCCACCAGACCACCAGGGAAGTCCCTGCTCCGGGCTTGGAACCTCAGCCTCCTGCCTGGCTCCAAAGCGCCCTCCCTCCCTCCACCGCATGGCAGAACCAGCCTCTGGTTCCCTGAGTGTTTTGCACTTCTCACTTCCTGGCTAGAAGGCCTCCTGGGCTCACCCCCTCACCGAGGAGATCACTGCCTCAGATGCCCATAAAAATGAGGCTGGTTCACGGGCAAGCTGGAGGAAGCTCACTTCACATGGCTGCCTCTGCCCTCGTAACAGTTAGGCCCTGTCTTGCCAAGCCTTCTGAGAGGGCTTCATAAATACCTGTGCTCAGCCAAATTTATTGGCCAACGATATTAATCACATTTTAAAACTAAAAAGTGAAATAAATAGTAAGTGGCAATCTTCTGCTTCCATAAAAGCCACCTGCAGCTCCACCAGGTAGCTGGCACTTTGCTCTCCCAAACTGTCACACAGCCCTGCTCTCTGCTGTAAATGTTAGCATCCCTCCTTAGACAGATAGCCAGCTCCGACAGAAATCCACACATGTGTGCCCCACCTCCCTACTACCCCAGCATCGTAAAACAGGCGCCGGAGTTTTCCCGGGCCTGCTGGCGGCAGAGAGGAAATGACTATGAGTATGTTTGAGTCTGTGTGTGTTGGGGCAGGAGGAAGGGAAGGCGGCCAGAGAGAAGGGGAGGACAGACAGACAGACAGGAGATCCTCATCTGGACACTGTCATCAGATGTGGACCCATTTCTGGCCCAGGGGCACCGTCGTTACCAGGGCCAGTGGCCAGTGGCGTCGCTGGCCGGGGAGCACCTGAGGAGAGAGGGCAGATCTGTTTTACTGTTTGATTCATAGATTGCCATTTTCCAATTACAGACGTGTTAGTACCTGAATGATGAGAGGATGAGATGATTGGATGGCATCACCAACTTGCTGGACGTGAGTTTGAGCAGGCTCCGGGAGTTGGTGATGGACAGGGAAGCCTGGCGTGCTGCAGGCCGTGGGGTCACAAAGAGTCAGGCATGACTGAGCGACTCAACTGACTGACTGACTGACCCGAATGATGCGTCCTCCTGAGCACATAACATCTGGAGGCATATGACACCCTTTTGGCCCTTTTGGGTGGCATTCATTTGGACCCCTTTGTTCCGATGGTGTACCAGGGTTCTCCAGAGGTGAAGAGCAAATAGAATATGTATATAAAGGGACTTATACGTATATATTTGGAGAGAGAGAGTGCAAGAGAGAGAGAGACTTTAAGGAGTGGAATTGGCCCACAGTTGTGGGGCTGACCAGCCTGAAATCTGCAGGGTAGGCTGGAAATTCAGGCAGGAGTTGATGCTTCAGCCTTGACATAGCGTTTCTTTCTCTGAGAGACCTCAGTGTTTGCTCGCAGGGCCTTTCAACTGATTAGATGAGGTCTACCCATATCACTGAGGATGATCTCCTTTATTAAGTCAACCGATGTTTATATGTTCGCTTACATCTACAAGACACATTCACAGCACCACCTAGATTAGCATTTGATCGAATGACTGGGTGTTATAGCCCAGGCAGGATCCCAGGTAAAACTAATCGTTACACATGGTCTTCGGCTCCCCTATTGTCATTTTTTCCTTTGTAATAGTTTTTAAGGAGATACTTCAGGACTAGGTAAATATCCTGTTTCTCATCAAGTCGTTTCCCCCTCAGTTTGGCATCTGTTACTGACTTTTGCTGGAATCCATTTTTACGATTACAGTTACATAAAGAGCTTTCCCTGGGGGAGGGGTTGGGAACTTGGTTTCAGCCCCCAGCTCTGCCGCTCAGTGGGTCCTGGGACCTGGGACATGTTACCCAACCCTCCCGAGCCAGGGTCCTCCCTGCTCAAATAGAGGTGACAGCACTTACCCTAAAGGCTTGGAGTGCTTACTGAATGCAGTAACAGATACCAAGAAGGCGCTCCCCGGAGTCTGGCATTGAAGGCATGAGACAGACACGTCTATGCCTCAGTGAAGTAATGGTTGGCTTGTCCCTGAGCCACACTGGTTAGCCAAGGGGTCTGAGGCCAGTGGAAAAGTCCTTTCAGCCAAATGGGATGCAGTGTCAAACCCTACCATTAGCACTGACTCAGCAACCTTGACCAGCTGTGACAGGAGACGCCATCTGAAAAGCGCTCCCAGAGCTGGCTGCATTCAGGCTGTCCCGAAGGACAAAGGGAGGAGACGTGCTCCTGGTGGAGGCAGTAACCTGGGCAGTGGAGGTGGGTGGGGGAGAGGGCGAGGGTGATGGCTGTCTGGGAAACTTGCGTAGGTGTTTGTAGTTGTAGTCGCTCAGTGGTCGGCCTCTCTTTGTGATCCCATATACTGTAACCCGCCAGGCTCCTCTGTCCATGGAATTCTCCATGCAAGAATGGGACCGGGTAGCCATTCCTTTCTCCAGGGGATCTTCCTGACTCAGGGACGGAATCCGTGTCTCCTGCATCGCAGGCAGATTCTTTACCGTCTGAGCCACCAGGCAAGCCAGGTGTTAGTAAGTTCTCCCAAGAAATCACAGAGGGAATTGCCCATTTGTATTGTCCTTTCTCCTGTTATTACTATTATGATCAGCACCGCTATGCTTAAGTAATATTTAGCCACAGTCTGGTGTACACATTAGAAAGCAGCTCAGTCTTCTTGGGGGGAAGCAGCATGGCATAGTGGTTACAATATAGACTCGAGCCGGAATACTTGGGTTCGAATCCCAGCTCTGCATTTTACTAGTTACAGGATCGTGAGCAAAATCAACTTTTCAGAGCCTCTGCGTCCTCCTCTGTGAGATGGAGGTGACAGTAATAGTCGCTTCCTCCCAGGATTGGAGTGATGGTTAAGTGAATTCATGTTTCTTAAGAGCTTAGCACGGTAACTGGCAGGTGCAGAGTGAGCAATGTGCTTACTTGTTGGATAAATAAGGAAGTATATTTTAGATATTTGTTCGGAAAGTTACTGTTTTCCTTCCAGCTATTCAACAACAAGCTATCAATGCTCTCCTTTATCTCCAGTCTACTTACATTGCAGTTTGCTTGGCTGCTCCACCGCAGAGCCAGTCACTGCTGTCATAGAAAATGCAGACGACGGGGGTGGGGAGGGTCAGGAGATGGGAGTTCTGGTCCCGTCTCTGCCATTACCCTGCACTGTGACCTTGAACATGACAGAGTCTCTGTCTAAGCCTCGATTTTCCCTTCTGTAAAGTGAGAAAGTTGAACAGAGGATGTCAAAGAGCTCTTCCAGCCTGAAGCCCCGAGTATTGTTGGCCTGTGAGTGGCTTTCCCTAGAGGGACAGGCAGGGGACCAGCACCTGCTACATGCCAGGCACTGCTGGGCTCTCTCCTCACATGCTATCTGCTTGTGGTCCTCACGGCAACCTGGTAAAGCAGAAATTATATTCTCACATTACAGTTGGAGGTGCCAGGGCTCTGGGAGATGGGGCCTGCTGGTCACTCAGCTGATAAGGCTCACAGCCAGAACTCCAACTGGCATGTGCATGTATATTTATTTCAAGAGACAACCTTTTAAGGTAGTTCAACCTTGCAAGATAGTCAATTAAAAAAAAAAAGTGTCTACCGTAACATTGCTACAACTAAGCCTGAAATGGCTCAACCACTAGCTCTGCGGGGCTATCAAAGTGGGGCTTAGGGCCTTTGCAGGGGTGCTAAAGCCATGGGGCACTTTATAAATCTCTCCAAGTAGACAGGAGTTGCCCAAAGGATGGAGGGAAGCCAGTCTCTTTCTCAACCCTCTCTGAACCTTGCAAAGTTCCTGTGCACAGTGGGACTCCTCACCTGAAAAGGGGTTCCGTTCTTACTACCTACCCAAAGTCTGATAGTAAGTTCATGCTGCTTGGCCCAATAGTAACGCTTGAATGGACATAAGCGAAGATATTTGTACAAAGATGCTCCTTTGCAGCACTGCCTGTCATAACCAAAGGATGGGGACAAGCTCAAAGCTACCTGCAAGGGCTGGTTAAATCCAGTAGGGTCACTCCATACAGGGAAATGGTATGTCCCCTTTAGAAACAGGGGTGGCCATCCAGGTATATGGATGTGAAAGATATCTGTGATATTGTGAGTAGGCGGGGGCGGGGCGGGGGGGTGCGTGGAGTGGAGATTAGAAAGCAATATAAATAGATTGCATCTTAAAAAAAAAAGAAGTGTATGACCGCACACATGCAGAAAACACCCAGGAAGGTGTTAACTGTGATTCTCTGAGTAGTGGGGACACAAGGGTCTTTACGATTTCCTTTAATGCTTTTCTGTGTTTTAGGCTACTCACAAAAATTGCTTAAGTACCTGCTAGAGAAACATCCTCCCTTTGGAATAACTTACAGGGTTGTTGGGAAGAGACAGAATCAACAAGTACACAATGAATTCCTAGTGCTGATGAGTGCTGGGAAGAAAATGAGGTCGTTAATGTGAGAGGAACTGACGGGGGGAGGATGAGACCAAACTTAGCAGGGGTGAAGGCGGCTCTACAGAGAGGCCGCCTACTGAGACCTGAAAAATAAGAAGCCCTGAGATGAAATCTGGGCCAGGGGTGTTCTAGGAAGGGGGGCAACTAATGCACAGCCCCTGAGATGGAAAAGAATTTTGTACAATAACCATGCATTATTTCTATAATCAGAAAAATAATCATTTGATCCATTCAAGGAAACAGAGGACATTTCGGAATCTTCTGTGGCAGGGGCCCGATCAGAAAGCAGTAGGAAGAAGACTGAGGCACTCAGGAAGGGGCCCTCCAGCTACCACGGTGAATGATGCTCTAAAGGGGAGTCTCCCAAGAGGCCAGCTCACATTTGCCTTGCTTTCCTTGAGGCCGTGTTTTCCCTTTACATTTTGACATTTCTGAAAGCAGAAGGTGTCTTATAATCAATGTGTCATTTAGACACATTGTGCTTTTTTTTCTTTTTCTCAAAAGGGCTACCACTGAATTGATGATGTCCTTACAACTGCTGGTGTCTTTGGACTGATGAAATAACAGCGGTATATGCAGGGGATGCTAAGAAGACCAGCCTTGGGAAGTGGAAGGACCTTGGTGGAGGTCGATGTTTCCTCCTAGAGGGGGAGCCCGGTGGGACCACAAGGATGGACTGTGTCTTCTCCATCCCTGTGCCCCGCCTCCAAGCATTAGCTGTAGCCCCGCCTTGTGCAGCGCCCCGGGGTGCAAAAGTGCCTACAGAGTCTCCCTGGTGGACTCTCAGGGAGCAACTAGATAGGGAGAGGGGCCTGTAACCAAGCAAGTACAACTGTACCATGTAAATACCATGATAAGGAGAAGTTCTAGACGCTGGGGGAGCCAGAGGTGGTACCCTTGACTGCTTGGGTGGGAGGGGAAAGCTTCTGAAGGGATTACTGGGCAGACAAGGCAGGAAGGGCATCCAAAACAAAGGGACGGAGGCACAGGCCAGTATCTGCAGGTAATGGTGTGGAATGTTGGTGGCCAGGCAGGGTGTACATAGACAGCACCCCTCCTCTGGAGGCTCTGCTGGACCTTGGATGTGTGTCAGAGGAATTGGAGACCTGGAGAAATATGAAGCCAAGAAGTGACATGGCGACATGCTGTGATGTCCAGTATAGTAGCTATCCATCACAGGGGGCTACTTAAATTAATTAAAATTAAATAGCGTTTTTAAAAAGCCATGAGAATACTTGAGAAAAAAGTTAGACTCAAGCCTCAGTTGCTCAGTCGCACTGGTCACCTTGGCAGATCTCTGCAGCCACATGTGACTGGTTAGACGTATGGACAGTGCAGATACAGAACGTGGGTCTTGACAGGAATTTCTTCTGGACGGCACTGCTTTCAAAGGCTCCCCTGGGGCTGGGGGGTGGTGGGGGGTGCTGGCAGATGGACAGACAGAAGAAGTAGCAGTGACCGTGGTGCTTACTGTGTGCCAGGGACCACCTACGCGTTTCTCACCTGTTCTGCCTTGAACCCTCACCACACCCCCCAGAAACATGCACAGTTCCACTCGGTGGGCAACTCCGGGCACCACTGATATCAGCTTTTACTAACCTTTCCCCTAATCAGATGCTGGCCTCTTCTCAATCCTGGCTCCTATTGCTTGTGTTTTCAAAGAGTGTCGGAGCCTTAGATTTGCTAAAAAAGGTCGCCAACTCAGCAACTCATGGTTGGCTAAGAAGGTGCTGGGTGGGAATCCTCCACATTTCATGAGTGCCATGCATCCTCAAAAGGAAGTATCTCCAAGTCTTCTCCATCTCTGTGTTTCCAATTAATGACCCAGGTTTCCAGTTAACAACGGCAGCTGTTGGCCTGTTTCTTCTCTTTAGTATTTTCCCCCACAGAAAATGGAGGTTGTAGCATGCTAAGTAGAGGTTGCAGCATCTACTTCTGCTTCATTAACTACACTAAAGACTGTGACTGTGTGGATCACAGCAAACTGTGGGAAATTCTTCAAGAGACGGGACTGCCGGACCGCATTACCTGCATCCTGCAAAATTTCAATGGAGGTCAGGAAGTGACAGTTAGAACTGGACATGAACAACAGACTGGTTCAAAATTGGAAAAGGAGTACGTCAAGACTGTATATTGTCACCCTGCTTATTTAACTTCTATGCAGAGTACAGCATGCATAATGCCAGGCTGGATGAAGCACAAGATGGAATCAAGATTGATGGGAGAAATATCGATAACCTCAGATATGTAGATGACACCACCCTTATGGCAGAATGCGAAAAGGAACTAACGAGCCTCTTGATGAAGGTGAAAAAGGAGAGTGAAAAAGCTGGCTTAAAACTCGACATTTAATAAACTAATATCATGGCATGAATTTCCATCACTTCATGGCAAATGGATGGGGAAATATTGGAAACAGGGAGAGACTATATTCTTGGGCTCCAAAATCACTGCAGATGGTGACTGCAGCCATGAAATTAAAAGATGCTTGCTCCTTGGAAGAAAAGCTATGACCAGCCTAGACAGCATATTAAAAAGCAAAGACATTACCTTGCCGACAAAGGTCAGTATAGTCAACGCAATGGTTTTTCCAGTAGTCATGTATGGATGTGAAGGCTGAGCACTGAAGATTTGATGCGTTTGAACTGTGGTGTTGGAGAAGACTCAGGAGACTCCCTTGGACTGCAAGGAGATCCAACCAGTCCGTCCTAAAGGAAATCAGTCCTGAATGTTCTTTGGAAGGACTGATGCTGAAGCTGAAACTCCAGTACTTTGGCCACCTGATGCTGAGAACTGACTCATTGGAAAAGACCCTGATAGTGGGAAAGAGTGAAGGCAGGAGGAGAAGGGGATGACAGAGGATGAGATGGATGGATGGAACCACCGACTCTATGGACATGAGTTTAAGTAAGCACCAGGGATTTGTGATGGACGGGGCAGCCTGGCGTGCTGCAGTCCATGGAGTCGCAAAGAGCTGGACACTAATGAGCTGCTGAATAACAACAACAACATACTAATATGGGCTTATTCTGTACTAGGCACTGTTTCAAGCACTTTCCAGACTAACTCATTTAATCCTCATAAGAACTTTATGAGTTTTCTATTATTTCCCCCATTTTACACGTAAGAGAAATGGCTGAGTCTTGGAAAGGTGCGTAACTTGCCTAAAGTCATCCTTTGTTCAGCTAGTAAGTGGTGGTCCTAGGATTTGAACATACACTGTCTGACCCTGGAGTCCAGTTCGTAGCCATGGCGCTCGCATCATCAATCTTATGGAACCAGAAGACAGCTGCTAAGTGTACTTTCCACCTGTTTTGGCTGGGGTGGTATGAGAACTTGATTCAGTGCCAGAAACCCTTGGCTGAGTGTTATGCCCAGTCATAGCACAAATGCCTCACATTTGGAGGGCCCTTCATGTCATTTTTTGACTGCTTCTCTGCCAGGAGTAGTTACAGCAATGGTCATCTTACAGTTATACCATTTTCTGGTTTACAAAGCACCTTCATTTGCATGTTCTCATTTCCTCCTCACATCAGCCCTGGAGGAAAGTAAGGTGAGAACTACAGTTTACTCAATTTAATACACGGAGACCAGGGAAATGAAGGCGCCTGGTTGGGATCCCTGTGTCCCTCTGGGATGTAGTTGTTTCTCAAATCCTGCTACCATTGGTCAAAGTTTCAAAGTCAAGCCAGCACGGGAGTTGGAAAGCCATGATGCTGGGTGCCAACACTGTAATATGCCGAGGTCAGGACACAGTCTAATAAGCGGAAAGCATTTCAGAAGAGCTCAGAACCTCCACTTACATTTCTGAGATGTTGCAAGACACAGCAAGTCCACAGCAAAACTACATAAAGCCTGCCTTCTCTGCATTCCCTCCGCTGCGCTTACAGACAATAGCGTCTCCTATGCCTCTTTTACAATATTTTCTATGAAATTTTTTAATAATAATGCTATTTCATAGTGAAGAGTATTTATAATAAATGTGTGTGGTTTAAAGAATGATGAGAAGCCCTCATGTCCTCACCAGCTAGCTTAAGCAACAGAACAAGACACTGCCTTCACAGTCCTGGGGGCTCCTTCTCAGCCCCTCATCCCAAGGAACTGCTGTCGACGTGTGTTCCCAGTTTGGTCTGGCTTGGTCAGCTCTGGCCACTGCAACAACACACCATAGACTAGGTAGTTTATAAACAGAAATTTTATTTCTCAGAGTTATGGAAGCTGGTATAATATCCAAAGTCAGAGCGCTGGCAGACCCAGCATCTGGGGAGAGCCCACTTCCTGGTTCATAGACAGCCTTCTTTTCACGCTAACCTTCCGTGGCAGAAGGGGTGAGGGAGCTGGGATCTCTTTTGTAAGGACACCAACCCCATTTATGACCTGATCACCTCCCAGAGGCCCCATCACCTAATTCCATCACACTGGTTGCAACCTATGAATTCTGAGGGACATAATGTAGTTTATAATGTAGCCCTGTAATTTTTTTAAAAAGTAAGTATAATATAGTCCTGGACCACTTTCCACCCCTTTCAGAGGGCCCAGGTGGAATCTTTTTTCAGTGAAAAGGAGTAGAAGATTAGGGACGTTAGTGCACAAACGATGAGAGGAGGTGGGGAGGAGCTTCCTCATAAATTTTTAAATTACTTTTATTTATTTATTTGGCTGTACCGGGTCCTCGTTGGGGCCTGTGGGGTCTACTTCCCTGACCAGGGATTGAACCCGGGACCCCTGCGTTGAGAACACAGTGTCTTAGCCACTGGACCACCAGGGGAATCCTGGTAAGCTTATTCCTGGAGCAGTTTGTCACCGTGTCACCTGAAGCAAAGCCTCTTCACCATGTGGACTTCTGAGCTTGGAAGGGGCTGGGGTTGCCTATGGTTGTCATTTATTCTAAATGTACTAACTGAGCACTTGCTGTGTTTCAAGCAGTGTCCTAGGTACAGGGATGTGGTGGGAAAATCCCTGACCTCCAGGAATTTACTGTCTAGGAGGGGTCTCCCTGCTCCACTACTGTCCCTCCATTCTCCCTTTGTCCCTGACTTACTCATCTTCATATCTTGGGGTGGGGACAAAATCTGTTGATAAATATCAAAGTGCTTGGAAGGCCTGAGGCAGATCCTGGCTGACTTGTTTGTAACCAGTGCAACCCCTGAAATGAGGTGTGTGTGTCGCAGGAAGGCTGGAACTTTGGGTACTCACACCTGCAGTTACTCTGCTCTGCCACTAGATGTCAGTGCTTTGTCGGAGGGGGTCAGGGAGCTTAGGGTGATACGCTTTTAGACTCAAGTTGTGAAAAGTGCCAAATAACTGCTTACTGTGTCCTAGTTGCTTATCTGGTATATTTTTATGTCATTCAATGCTCATAAAAACTGTAAGAGTTAAGCATTGCTCACAGAAACTGTCATCCCCATTTTACAGACAAGGAAACTGGGGCTCAGGAAAGGGGTCTAAGTGGCAGTCTTGCTTTTCTGATGATCCAGCGGATGTTGGCAATTTGATCTCTGGTTCCTCTGCTGCTGCTGCTGCCAAGTCTCTTCAGTCGTGTCTGACTCTGTGCAACCCCATAGATGGCAGCCCACCAGGCTCCCCCGTCCCTGGGATTCTCCAGGCAAGACCACTGGAGTGGGTTGCCATTGCCTTCTCCCTTTTCTAAATCCAGCTTGAACCTCTGGAAGTTCTTGGTTCACGTACTGTTGAAGCCTGGCTTGGAGAATTTTGAGCATTACTTTACTAGTTTGCGAGATGAATGCAATTGTGCAGTAGTTTGAGCATTCTTTGGCATTGCCTGTCTTTGGGATTGGAATGCACACTGACCTTTTCCAGTCCTGTGGCCACTGCTGAGTTTTCCAAATTTGCTGGCATATTGAGTGCAGCACTTTCACAGCATCATCTTTTAGGATTTGAAATAGCTCAACTGGAATTCCATCACCTCCACTAGCTTTGTTCGTAGTGATGCTTCCTAAGGCCCACTTGACTTCGCATTCCAGGATGTCTGGCTCTGGGTGAATGATCACACATCATGGTGATCTGCTTATATTGTACAAATTAAATAGCTTAATAAACCATTTTTATCTATATCATCTAATTCAATCCAAACAGTTATCCTTTGAGGGAGAGTTTTTAATCTCCATTTAAGGATGGGGAAAGTGAAGGTCAGAGAAGTTCACTCATTTCCCAAGTTTTGGAGCTGGGATTAGAAACCAGGTCTTTCTAGCTGAAATACCACATTTTTTTCATGCTGAAATTGCCTGGAGATGATAAGGATGAGCTTCATAATGGTTTTCAATGGCTACGAGATATGACTTGTTAACTGCATTTTGCAGATGGAGCATCTGAGCCCCAGAGGGGACCCGCCTGTCACTTGCCCGTCGCAGCACAGCTGGAACTGGGAGAGATGGGGATGAATGCAGGCAGCAGTCCACAAGCCAGTTAGTGTCTCTTTCTGCTTCTGTCACTAACGGGAGTGAGAGAGCTCCCCATTCCTAGAGGGGTGGGGGCAACTTCGAGATGACTGTCCACCAGCTCACCTGCAGAGTGAGCGCTCCCAGGACACCTGTCTGGAGGTGACGGTAGCCAGGACCCTGCTTCCTACCTGGAGGCTCCCTGGCTGTGTGGAGGGGAGAACAGCACACAGCCAGGTGCCTTGCTTGAAGCAAATTCCGAGGGAGTGATGAGCAGTTGGGGGAGGAGGCTGCCAGGAGTGAGAGGCCAGGTGAAGGGTCCTGGGGGCAGAACCGTGTTTGGCTTTGAGGAGAGGGGGGAATCACAAGAGATGAGCAGAGCAGGGTGTGATGTGATCAAACAGTATATGTGAAAGATGACTCTCACTGAGCCGGGGAGGGTGGGAGAGATGTGGGAAACCCACACGGAGGCTTTGGAAGGTGCAGACCCAGGGGTCTGGGCAGCCCGGAAGGACGGCGGACGACCCTGAGGACAGTGGATCCTGTGAGTTGAGAATAACCCCTGAGTCTTGGTCATCATGCGTGGTTCTTTGCAGCCTTCCTCAGTTACAGGATAAACACCTCCCTTCTTCTCGGGGCTCAGTCTGTAGCTACCAGTTCAGCCTTCCTTGGGTCACTGTCTTCTTGGTTTCACTGAGTTATCTGCATAAATTGGGGTTTAACTTGCTTGTGGTGGGTCTGCTAACTCATAATTGCAGTCCAGGTGGTGTTCCTTCATGAAAGCCTCTTCATGTTTTATATCAGATTTGAAAGGCAAAGGAACGTGTCGTGTAAGCCCAGTGAGGAGTTCCTGGGTGAGAAATATCATCTACTGTAAACCTGAAGTTGCCAAACGGTGTTGAGCCAGATCCACACATTCTCTCTCCTGTAATGTCTTGGAAATGCCACGCGGAGTGTTGATTTTTCTATTCTCAGCTTACAGGGCAAAATGGCGTTCACTTTTACTATTTATTTTTGGAGAAAGTTCAGGAGGAAGGAAGGAGAAATTCCTTTGGCATATTTCAAAGAGGACAAAAATACAACCTGACTTTTGTGTGGTGAAAATGTGGGAAATTTCAGTTTCTGAGCGTCTATGCTGGAGGAAGCAGGCTGAACTTTGAGTCTTGGTTCCTCGGGGCCTGGACCCAGAGAAGGGGACAGCTGGTAGGTGCTGAGCTGTGCTGGAAAGCCAGCAGGCAGTTTATGTTAGAATTTGGGGCTCCTTTCCGGGCCTCCAGGGTCACGGACTCCAGTGGTGAGAGAGATGAGAGATGGTGAGAGAGATGCTGTCTTAGTCGACCTGACGTGCCCAAAGGAAAGAAAATCTCTCCAACCGGTTAACTCCTTCAGCATGGTTGGAGAAGGCAGCACAAGATAGTGATGGGGCTCCAGGCCTCTAGCCCTGTGTCAGTGATGCAGCCTGCCCTTCACATGTCAGCCCACCTCTGTTTCCTCATCTGTAAAATGGGAACACTTAGAGCCCTGTTTCAAGAATCACTGTGGGCACTCTATGAGATGTTGAGCTACTCTTTGTCTAGTGTTAGTTGCTCAATCGTGTCTGACTCCTTGCAACCCCATGGACTGTAGCCCGCCAGGCTCCATGGGAATCTCCAGGCAAGAACACTGGAGTAGGCAGCCATTCCCTTCTCCAGGGGATCTTCCTGACCCAAAGATTGAACTCAGGTCTCCTGCTTTACGGGCAGATTTTTTTGCTGCCTGAGCCAATAGGAAAGCCCTTACTCTTTACTTGCTGCTGCTGCTGCTGCTAAGTCGCTTCCGTCGTGTCCGACTCTGTGCGACCCCATAGACGGCAGCCCACCAGGCTCCCCCGTCCCTGGGATTCTCCAGGCAAGAACACTGGAGTGGGTTGCCATTTCCTTCTCCGATGCAGGAAAGTGAAAAGTGAAAGTGAAGTCGCTCAGTCGTGTCCGACTCTCGAGACCCCATGGACTGCAGCCCACCAGGCTCCTCCATCCATGGGAGATTCCAGGCAAGAGTACTGGAGTGGGGTGCCATTGCCTTCTCCAACTCTTTATTTAGCATGTGCTAAACAAATGCTAATAATTGCTAATATTAGATTTGTCACTGAAATTGTATTTAAGCATACCCAGGAACAAATTAAAAGTGTATGTGTGTGTGTGTGCATCTTAGAATTGGTCTTCCAAAAGAAAATAAAACAAATTTAAATGTGTGAGAAAGGAACAGATTGTTCCCTTAGAGACCAGGATACCCTGGGAAATTTCCTATAAGTTGCTGAGACCATGTCTTCTCCTTGCCAAGATATTCCAGGGAACAGAGGAGAAGCCAGCCAGTGGCCCAGCTGTTGGCTTTACAGGGCCCAGGATCCATATGTTTGGCTGGGTTTGTCGTTCTGGCATCCTAGCCTTGGGGGCGGGGGGTTGTACGTCCCCAAGAGCGGCTGCCCTGGGTGCCTTCCAAACAGCTGCTTTGCTGAAAAATGGAACACAAGGGAGGTCTGAGACTCACCAGAGGAAGGGCAGATCCCAAACCCAAAGGCAAGTGATCCCAAAGCCGTGGAGGGAGAGGGGGACTCCCAGGGGCTGGCGCCCACTGCACTAAAAGTCAGTATCGACGAGCTCCATCTGGGAACCTCCCCGGCATCAACAGCACCAAAAGCTTGACCCAGCACTTTGGCGGTACCTCCTCCCAGTTCATCTTCTCATTGCCTTGGCAGGCCTTTCTTAGTGACTATGGACTCCGGGTCAGCCCTGGGCTGGCCCCCAGGGGAAACAGGCTGGTCATAACAATAAATAACTGGTTGATTTCTTCCCACAAGCCAGTCTGGTGTTGGGCGCTTCCCGGGGATGGTCCTTGTCACAGTAGGTCTCTGAGTAGGAAGGCTGTACCCCCCGCTTTGAAGAGTAGAAACGAAGACCCAGAGAGGTCAAGTCCCCTGCGGAAAGCCACACAGCTGGGAAGAAGCAAAGCTGGGATCCAGATCCAGACTCTGACTCTAAATCCACACCTCTAGCATGTGCGTGGTTGCCCTGGCAACATCTGGCAGAGGAGCAGAGATGGCACTCACAGGGCACTTCATACGCCGTCTCTGGGTGAAACCCAAGCTGGCCTGCCTTAGAGGCTAGCTACTGTGATGGGAACACAGCAGGTGAGAAGTAAATATCGCCAGCTGGAGCCCCTCTGAGCTTCTGCAAATCAGATAAAGATACTTTGCCAGAATACTGAAATAAACTGTCATAACTGGGTGTTTTCTGGTACCTCCTAGGTAGATGTCTTTAAGTAGCATGGAGGACTAGAATTGCTTGACCCTGGGAAGTTACAGCTTCAGAGAGCAGTGAGGAGCAGTTTGCGCCCCTCCCGTCAGGAAGACCAGCCTCAGGCAGGAAGAAAACTCCAGAGGTCGCCAGGCCCATAGCTCTCCTGGCAGATTGCGGCCCGGATGTCGGCCCTGGCAAGGCAGCTCGTCTTGTTTTATAAACTTCCCAAGGCTGGATAATAACTGCCTCCTCTCATCACTCATTCTAGTTTATGAAAGAGCTTGAGGAGTGTAAAGGAATGTGTACTTCCTCTTAAAGATAGAAGTTGTAAGTTTTATTTTTCTCGGTCGAGAAAGACTTGCTGAGTGCGGGGTGCTGCCCAGGGAGGCAGGGTGTAACAAGCAGGCATTGCTACTGGAGCTCGGTTCCCATTCTGTCCTGGGCAGCTCACCTGACCTCCTGGAGCCTCCACATCCTCCTGTGAAAAGGGGACAGTCCTGGCTCCCTGGAAGGGCTGCCAGCAGGCCTGAAGGTTGGCTCTAGGGCTGCAGCTGTCGGGAGCTTCTTGACTGCAGCCCAGAGCCCGTTTTTCCCAGAGTGGCCTGGCCCTGCTTCCTTACTGCTCTCCCATCCCCCGTCAGACTGGACCAACAGTGCCCTGGCTGATCCAAGATCCTGGAGATGACACGCCTCTCTCCAAGCATGGCTGGCTCTAAGCCCTTCTGCTGCCCTGGGGAAAGGAATAGATGTAGCCCCGAGCTGGCTCAGATCCTCTGACCCACCCATCTCTGGGCTAATGCACAGCTTGGAGCTGGTGCAGGCCCTGCTCTGGGGCAGCCTGGAGCCGCTGGTAGCCTCGTAAATCAGGCCCCGGCCTTTGAAGCTTCCGCAGGCTCCTGGGAGAGCCTGAGAAGCTTGATACTCTTGCCGTGGGATCTCCTCCCCCCTGGTCTGGAGTCTGCAGGGTGACTGGGGCCTGATTTACCGAGGTCTCTGAGAGCATCAGCCCGGCCTGGGAGAAGAGGCCCAGGGAAGAATGAGTCTGCCCTGTGACCTGGTCTCCGGTCCAGGGAGACCATGGGAGCTGCCCTGAAAGGGGGGTTACCTCCCTCTGGGCCTGTGTGGGCGACAACCCCCCAACCCCTACTGGAATTTGGCCCTCCTTCCTGGAAAGATTCATCTCTTCCTTTTGGCATCCCTTCAGACAAGACGGGGGAAGGAAGGGGCTCCAGAGCTGACTCCTGGAGGAGAGAAGGCGAGGCAGGGGGTCTGGATTTGGAATCTGATCCAGGGCCCCGGGGCCCAGCTCCAGCATTTCCTAGGTGTGTGGCCTTGGACAGGTCTTCTCACGTTCCTGAGCTTTGGTTTCTTTTTCTGTCACTTGAGGTTAATAAGCGGCACTGGTGTGGAGTTGGTGAGACAGGTAAATGAGCCAGCAGATGTCAGGCCCTCTGCCCCATGACCTCCGCTCTCCGACGAGGTTCTCCCAGCTCCTTTCTCCTTCCTCATGGGCCCAGCTCCACGCTTGGGTCACTGTGCAGGCCTGTGCTCCCCAGGCAGGGATCTGTGAGTGACTCTATCGGACCAGTCGCTAGAACTCTCTGTGACTCCCTGTCCAGGAGCCGCTATCGACATGTGGCTGTTGCACTTTTGAAATATGGCCAGGGTGACCAAAGGACTGACTTTTATCTCATTGTGGATTAGAAATTTAAAGGTAATGTGCTGCAGGGGGCTCTCGGCTGCCATACTGGACGGCGTAAGTCTGGACCATGAGGAAGACTGACACGCATGGCACTGACTTGCATATGTGTGACCTTGGGCAAGCCGCGTCACCTCTCTGCACTTCTAGTTTCCTCATCTGTAACATATGGGCTGTTGGTACAACTGCATGAAGCCATGAACTGTGCCTCATTCATAGACACACGTGTTCTTTATGATTATTTAGTGTTTATTGAGCCGAGAACAGTGAGAGGAGCAGGCGTGATCCCGTCTTTGGGACGTCGTGCAGGTGTGATACAGAGATGAGGGGGCGATTCTAGTCCTTCCCCCAGCTTTTGCTGATGTCTAAGTCCCAGGTGGCGCTAGGGGTAAAGAACCTGCCTGCCAATGCAGGAGACATAAGAGATGTGGGTTCGATTAGTGGGTCTGGAAGATCCCCTGGAGGAGGGCATGGCAACCCACTCCAGGATTCTTCGCTAGAGAATCCCATGGACAGAGGAGCCTGGTGGCTATAGTTGATAGGGTCGCAAAGGGCTGGACACGACTGCATCAACTTAGCATGCAAACTAGTCCCACTCCGGCTGGGCCCTCCCTCTTCTCTGCTCTGAAGACTTTCTCGGTAGGGACCATAACTGTGCTCAGGGTCAGCACCTCCCCATGATTTTCCATCTTAGCAGCTTGACTCCCGGAGTTTATCATCAGACAGCATCTTGTTAGAGGCTGTACCACTGTGCAGGAGAGAGAGGATGGGGCCTTGAGTGGGGTGGGGGCCCCAGGTTTATGGGGTAGGGGAGAGGAAAGTGGGTCCTCTCCACCATCCTTTCAAGGTGATTTTTAGTTCTCATACCTGTAACTTCATGGTCCCAAGATGGCCTCCAGAGCATACATGCTATCACATTTAAGATGAGAATTGGGAGATAAGTGGTGTCACTTGCAACCCTCCCCAAACCTCCCTCTGCCCATGGACTTCCTTTTCTGTCTGATGGGCTAGGAGTGGGTCACATGATTATCATTAGCTGCAAGGGAGGCTGGGAAATGGCAAAGAGAAAACAGGCTTGTCTTGATGGCCTTAGCCACATCACGGTTCGTTGTGCAGGGCTGAGCACGTGGCTTTCCCAAACAAAACTGGACTTGCACTAGCCTGGGGAAAAAAAGGGTCTTGAGGTTGACCACTAATACCGCCTGCCTTGGTAACGTTGCAGTTAGTACAGCACTTTACAGTTTACCAAGGCTTTTGATTTGTGAGTTTTCAAGTTTGTGAGCGAGCATAGGGATTGGAACCCCCATATTACAGATGAGGACAACGAAGCTTTGAGAGGTAAGGTGGCTTAGTGGGCCAGTAAACACTAGATTCCAGTTGTCCAGACCCTCCAGCTGCCTCCTGCGGATTGGAAAAATGACCCCCCTGAGGGCAGGGACTAAAAGTCACTGATTTTTATACCCCAGATCTCTCTGCCTCAATGGCGAGCCCCAAGTTAGGGGTTCTGTAACTGTCTCATGGATGTATTCATGAATGTATCACTTCAATTTGTTAGTCTTCATGCCTGTTACTGAGGATTTTAATTCATTAACTAGATCCAGAGTGCATGGGATGGGAGTAACGGGAGTTGGCCACCTACTTTTCCTTCAAAATAAAGAAGCATCGTCCCTTTCCAGGCCTGGCCGCATGTCACTTCCTAGCACCCATGCAAGGCCTGTGAGAAGACTGAGGCCAGGCTGAGGGGACCCCTCTCATAGGGAAATGGTTCACACCCGTGACTCAGCCTCCTGACAACTCAGTCCTGAGGCCACGAGTGCTCCCTCAGGGGACAGTGAGAAAATCTGTTGGGAAAGAGACGGGGATCAGGAGCCAGTAACCATGTGCCTAAAGAGTGAAGCTGCCTGGCTCCATCGTCCTTGATAATGGTTCAGCTCAGTAAGCATCACATCCATTACCGCAAACCTGTGTTAAGAACTTGAACTCATTACTTTGAAACCCAGGCTGGCCCGCCAGACTGGGTGCTCCTCAGAGCAGACTCTGAATCCTGACTGCATTCCCAGCAAGTGGTAGCACAGGGATGGGGTAATAGATCAGTGTTAGTCTCTCGGTTCTGTCTGCCTCTTTGCAACCCCATGGACTGTAGCCCACCAGAATCCCCTGTCCATGGAGTTCTCCAGGCAAAAATACTGGAGTGGGTTGCCATTCCCTTCTTCAGAGGATCTTCCCAACCAGGGATCAAACCCACATCTCCTGCATTGCAGGCAAATTCTTTACCATCTGAGCCACCAGGGAAGCCAGGGTTAGGGTGGTTGGCTATAAAGAAGGAAAAGGACCAGCCTTTGCCTCCAGGATTCATCGTCTTTTGAAGGAGACAGTGAAGTGAAAGTTGCTCAGTCGTGTCTGACTCTTTGCGACCCCGTGGATTATACAGTTCATGGAATTCTCTATGTCAGAATACTGGGGTGGGTAGCCTATCCCTTCTCCAGAGTATCTTCCCAACCCAGGAACTCGAACCAGGGTCTCCCGCATTGCAGGCAGATTCTTTACCAGCTGAGCTATCAGGGAATCCCTGAAAGAGACAGAAACTCGCCTAAGTGACGAACACAGATTCCAGCACACTGAGCTCTCCAGCAGTCATGCAGGCACTGGGCTGGGGTGGGGGGAGTGATGGGGCCACAGGTAGGAGAGCCAGGCAGCAGGTAAGAGAGGAGAAGGGATCTGAGGATGCTCCGGGAGGATTTAAGTCTGGCCTCCATGAAAGGAGGGCATTGCAGCCGCCAGCCAGCAGGGGAAGGGTAGCCTGGATGGAAGGCCCCGTGTGTACCATGTGTACGAAGACCTGGAAGTGGGAGGGGACAGGTGGGCAGGGAAGACTGGCACTGAGTCCAGTGTGTTTGAGAAAAGGGGGTGGAGATGACGCAGGTACCAGCAGGTATCAGGATGCGAAGGGCGGTGCTGACATCTTACACTCCTGTACTTCTCAGATCCCCATATCATAGGAATCACCTGGGGACCTAATTGCAGGTTCTCATTGAACAGGTCTGAGGTGGAGCCTGCGATTCTGAATTCTAAACTCCAGATCATGCCGATACCACTACTCTGTGGCTCGAGCTACTTTGAGCAGTAATGCTTTAGGCAATAAAGAGCCCCTGAACATGTTGAGCAGCAACATGACTGTCATCTGATTTGCTTCTTAGAAAAATCACTCCAAAAGCAGTGAGGAGGCTTCAGCAAGGCAGAAGTATGCAGACAGGGTGAGAGATTTATTTTTTCCTATATCTATAACACCTAGGATGGTGTCTGGCTCATATCAGATAATCAGTAGATGTATGTAAAGGAGTAGATTAGCCATTTATGATAGAGCTTTTACGTGAGAAGACAGAAAGAATAGATGACTCAAGTTATCCTAGGCCAATAAGCCAATATTATATAAACACTCCTTCAGGCCAGCAGATTGGGAATGTGTCTTAAGGCAGCGGTTTTCTACCTTGCTTCTGGCCAAGGATCTGATTGCTTAAATGAAACCCTAAGTGGAGGCCCAATATCTGTGTCTGATAAAAAATAATTAAGTGCCCTGGTTGGTACGAGGGACTCTGGACCTCACACCTCACTCCTTCCCCTTTCTTTCCTCTCCTGGTGGCTGCATCATCAGACTCTGGAAAGCATCAGGTGCCCCCAGGAAGCCAGCCCAACACCTCCCCTGCCCTCAGGCTGGGTGAGGCAGTCCTTCAGAAAGATTATGGATGGAGGTTATCTGTTTCTGGCTTGGCTTCCCCTTCCAGACAGTGTAGACCTGCAGGAAAGGACCATTCAAGAAGACCACCTCAGAATCCTTATGCCTGGCACAGGGACCTGGTCAGATGGGGCACTCAGGGAAGAGTGATGGGCAGAGGTGGACAGGTGACCCAGCAAGTCCCAACGAATGGGCTTAAATTCTCAGAGCCCCAGACACATAACCCTGTCCCTTCCAGGCAGCAAAGATAGTGTGGGCAGCAGAGAGGTGCAGAGGATAGAGCTGAGATTGTAGAGTAAGACAGTTCTGGGTTCAGATCCCACTCAGGCACTCACTGACTGTGCAACCCTGATAAGTCACAAGCTTCTCTGGGCCTTGGCTTCTCATCAGTCAACCAGAAGTAACAGGTCCTCCAGCGGAGGGATGCAGTGGAGAATGAGTGGGTTCGGGTGCGAGCAGCGCCTTCTAACCCAGGCAGCCCTCCTACACACCGCCGCTGTCCCCGTCCACAGCCTGCCTTTCTTGTGCGCAAATGTCTGTATGTTGCATTTAAGCAGGACACATCAGTCACGCCGACAAATCTCTGTGCCCCCGGGTGGTATTCCTAACCAGTTAGAGGTTTGGCATTTATTCTCAACTGCTTGTTGTTAAATTTTTCAAATAGCCAAGTATTTAAATATCATCAGTCTGATTGCTCCCAGAGATTTGTAACTCTTGTGCTGTGCCGGCGGGTGTTCCAGACGGCAGCTGCAGCCTCTTGGAAGGGACCAGGGACGGCAGAACAAGGAGATCGAGTCCCATCGCTCCTCCTTGCCGGCTGGGTGACCTTGAATACAACCCTTTGCCTCTGGGAGCCTTGATTCTCTCAATAATGGGAACAAATATTTGTCGAGAGCTACATCCACCTGCTCCTGTGACACTCCAATGTCTGGATATAACTGATAGCCATCATCTTCATGATATGGTCCAGAAATTGAACCTCTTCGTGTGGGCGTCCAAATCTCAATCTTTAAAAAAAGAGCTGTGTGACTTAGGGCAAATCCACGCCCCCTCCGAAACTCAGTTCATATGAAATAGCAACACTTTGGCAAGCAAGGATCACCAGGTACATCCTGGGTGCCCAGTAGATGAGAGCCACTGTTTGTATTCACCCTTTATATTTTATTGGCATTTGCTTGGAATCACAAAGCCAGGTCTCAGAGTGGGGTTCAGAACCCCACATTCCTGCCTGCTTGCCACATTTCCCTGCTGAAATGAGGATGTAAAACCTGCTTCTCAGGGCAGCAGAGGGTGGGTGGAGGGCACCTGATTGTCAGGGCTGTGTAGACTCTGAAGTGCCGGTTAGGAAATGCCCCAGCATTCTGTTTTCTCTGTGTGACCCCAGGGCCTCTCCCTCCGGGAAGGTCAATCCAATTGCTTGTCAGAGACTGTAAATTATAAGCCCGGACTTTCTCTAGATGGCGTTCAGCCTCATTCCACAAGCCCTTCCCATTTGCGTCTCAGTTCAAGGCTCTGATTTAAACACCCTTCTCTTGCACTCAGGCGAAGAAGAAGGGAAAGGGAACAGGCTCCTTCCTCTGGCATCAGGCCAAAGGGCACGCAAGTCGAGAGGGTTAAGGCCAAGGGGCCAGTTTCCAGCCATCTGGCCTCTCTGTGAGGCCTGGCCCTCCTGGAGGCTGGTTCCTGCTCGGTGATGCTACCTCAGGGTGAGCACAGAGTCGGAGCCAACCACAGCCCTCTCTCTGCAGGGCATTCAGGTTTCCCAAGGCCACTGCTTTAGAGTCCGCTCTCCTCTCCTCTTGCCTCTGCAGAGCCGGAGGAGGGCTGGGGCTCTGCTCTGGAAATGTTCCAGAACATGCCTCTTCTCCAGGCCCCCAGAGGAGCCTGTGGGTCCTCAGAAGAAGTAGGGTGGCAGCGCTACAGATAACACCCCATCTTACAGATAAGGAAAGAACAGCCAAGGATGCCCTCCCTGCCTGTGGCCCATCCCTCGTAAATGCAGGGCTGAGATCCAAACTGGAACATTGTTCAAAATGGATACCCTTATCTTTCCAGGACAGCGGGCCTTGCATCCCAGCACAGCTCTGGGCACACAGGAGTACCTTTCTAGTAACTATTTGCTCAGTGAGTAGGTGAGTGGATAAATAATGCTAAACGGAGATATTGATATCCTGATGTAATAGTGTAGCTGGGGTGGAGAAATCTAAAACTTCAGGCCAGAATGCAATACCTTTTTTTTTTTTTTTTTTGGATGGTTCTTCTTGTTCATTTTTTTAATTTATTATTTTATTGAAGGATAATTGCGTCACAGAATTTGGTTGTTTATAATAGCAGTAGCAGCAATAGCAGTAGTCACCGCCATGGCAGCCAAGGGCTAAGTGTATTCTAAGTCCTTTGCACATGTTAACTCATTCAGGTCTCCCACCAACCCGATCTTGCAGGCACAGTTACTCTCTCCACTTTGGCTGTCAGGCATGGAGTCGTTAAATAATGTGCCCTGCTCCCATAGCTGGGGAGTGACAGAGCTGGGATTTGAACCCTAGCCGTCTGACTGCAGGGTCCATGCTCTTAATGGCTCTGCACTGCTTTCTCTCTACCAGAGAATGGCCTCCTCTGTAAGCTGGAGACGGTGATGACCGACACTCTCCCTGTCACAGCTTTCCAGGTCTTGGTGACTTCTGAGATGTGAAAGGGCTGCGCAAGGACAGTGGACAGATCTGAGGAGCTGCCTAGGAGAGGCCAGGCTGGGTCCCAGAGAGCGTGACCCACCCCCGTGAGAAGTAAATAGCCCCACCCACCCCACATCCTCTCCAGGCTGGAGTCAACCTTGAAGACTGGCACCATTAACCACTGAGCTTAATTAAATTAAAAATCGCTCAGTCGTGTCAGACTCTTTGAGACCCCATGGACTGTAACCTACCAGGATCCTCCGTCCACGGGATTTTCCAGGCAAGAGTACTGGAATGGCCTGCCATTTCCTTCTCGAGGGGATCTTCCCAACCCAGGGATCGAACCCAGGTACTTTACCGTCTAAGCCACCAAGGAAGTCCCTAACCACAGAGCTTAACAACCCCTCAAAAAAGGCAGAATTAATGGAGTGGCAGGAAGAGCTTCTTAATAAAAACAAATTGAGGGCTACAATCAGGAGAACAAAGTGAGGGTCTGACCCCAGGGAGCAGCACTGCGGTGACCCAGGTGTAACATAAGCCAGCAGAGGGGCCAGGGGCCAGAGCTTCCCCACAGAGAGGGCTCGGGCCCTCCCAGAAGGCAGGGGCAGCTGCAGCTGCCACGGGGGCCTCTGCTCAGCCCACCTGAGCCCACTGAAGCTCTGAGCAGTCCGGCAGCCCTGTCCTCTGTTCCTGGTGGCGGCTGCGAGGGTCACAGAGCCTTCTCAGCTAGAATCTGGGACAGAGTGGTTAAGGGCATTGTGAGAATGTCACCTTTGTGTACCGAGCAGTGGGGAGAGACCGAGAAGAGAGAAGGGGCACCTGGAGCAGGGGGGATACAGAGCTTAGTGCTCACATCTGGGGGTCCCTTGTGAAAGGCTGAGAGCAGAGCTGTTCAGCGGCCCCTTGTCTGCTGGGTGTTACAAGTTT
This sequence comes from Ovis aries, assembly GCF_016772045.2. Lineage (NCBI taxonomy): Eukaryota > Metazoa > Chordata > Mammalia > Artiodactyla > Bovidae > Ovis > Ovis aries. Next base: position 14,571,167 of record NC_056074.1, read on the forward strand.
GACTGGGACACCCCATGGGGATTTGGGACTGAATGGCACCAACAGCGTGAGACTAGTGCTAACAGGCACCTCTGATCCCAGGCCCTGGGGTTCACACTGCAGCACCTTTCTGTCCAGCTGGAATCCTGGTTTGATCAGAATCCTCTTAGCATGGGGATTGGCATTCCTGAAACATATGGAATTCATCCAACAACATTCCTGCCTAACTGTGGGGTAGTAATTCATTTCCTTGTCTGTCTCACCCTCGAGATGCACAGAGAATTTAAGACAGACCTTTGCACTTAGAGGCAAAGACCTGGGCTGCATCTAAGCACTGCCTCTTGCTAGCTGTATGACTCTGAAACAAGCACTTCACCTCTCTGAGCACCGGTTTTCTGTCTAATACAGGATCATGATATGGCCTCTCAGAGGCATTTGTTCATTTATCCAGCCAGCCATTATTTATTAAGTGCCTAGTCTTCACAAGGCTCAAAGCTCTGGAGATTCGGTGCTAAACAAGATAGACTTGATCTTCATCTGCTTAGAGCATATAATTAAGCAGCCACTCAAATATAAATGTAATTTTGAAAAATTCCCCAAAAATAGGTATAGGATGATGGATTAAATCACCTTAAAATGTGGGAAAATGTATAAACTCTTAAGTATACTCTTTAAACATTAGGTGTTATTCTTACTGTCCTCATAGCATTTCTTCACTTTTTAAAGGTAATGATATGAGCCTCAGTTTCTTCATCTATAATATAGAAATTATAATAATACCTGTATTAGGTAGCCCTCATGACATATCACTGTAAAATACAGTGGCTTAAAATGATCATTTAAAAAGTTGTTAAAATATAGTCAATTTACAGTTTTGTATTAGTTTTAGATGTACAGCAAAGTGATTCTGAAATATATATATATATGTAGTATACAGGGGCTTCCCTTGTGGCTCAGCTGGTAAAGAATCCACCTGCAATGTGGGAGACCTGGGTTCGATCCCTGGTTGGGAAGATCCCCTGGAGAAGGGAAAGGTTACCCACTCCAGTATTCTGGCATGGAGAGTTCCATGGACTGTACAATCCATGGGGTTGCAAAGAGTCAGACATAACTGAGTGACTTTCACTTTCACAAATATATATATATAAAATACATATGCACGCTAAGTTGCTTCATTCATGTCCAACTCTTTGCAACACTATGGTCTGTAGCCTGCCAGGCTCCTCTGTCCATGGGATTCTCCATGCCCTCCTCCAGGGATCTTCCCAACTCTCGGATCGAACCCATGTCTTTTATGCCTCCTGCGCTGGCAGGCAGGTTCTTTACCACTAACACCACCTGGGAAGCCGTGTGTGTGTGTGTGTGTGTGTGTGTGTGTTCTTTTTTTACATTTTCTTCCCTTATAGGTTATTATAAGATATTAGGTATAGTTTATGCTATACAGTAGGTCCTTGTTGGTTATCTGCTTTATGTATAGTAGCGTATATGTTTTAATCCTCAATTAATTAGGAGTTTGGGATTAAAATGATCACTTATTGGTTCCTGCGTCTGGGGTCAGAAATTCGGGCTGGGCGGAGCTGGAGGGTTTGGCTCCTGCCCTCTGGGCTCACTCCTCTGGCGCAGTGTGCAGGGGCTGGTTGCCTCAGCCTTGTGTCTCTAGCAACAAGCTGGACAACCCGGGCCTCATTACATGATATAACAACAGTAGCAAAAGAAATCAAGGCCAAACACTCACGGGTTTTTCCTGCCTCTGGTTCCTGGTTGACAATGTTCCTCTGGCCCCTTGGTCAACAATCACATGGGCAACCCTGGAGTCAGCAGGGAGACTCCCCAAGGGTGAGAGGTGTCCTTACCAGGGCAATGTGCCCCCATTTCTAAACTCCAGAGGTGTCCGGAGGGTTTTGTAGCAGGTACACAGCGCCCCCACTGGTGGGGTTTGTCTTAGCTCTAGCACCTGCAGGTACTAGGTGTTTCAGAGTTGCTTGTTGCTGTTTAGTTGCTAAGTCGCGTCTGACTCTTGTGATCCCATGAACTGTAGCACGACAGGCTGTCCTGTCCGTGGGATTCCCCAGGCAGGAATACTGGAGTGGGTTGCCATTTCCTTCTCCAGGGGACCTTCCCAACCCAGGGGTAGAACCCACATCTTCTGCGTTGGCAGGTATGTTCTTTACCACTGAGCCACCAGGGAAGCCCTAAGAATTGGTAGATGAATATGAATCTGAGCAGTTTGCTGCCTTATTGGAGTAAAAAAGACTTCACACAGGAAACAAGTAGCAAGAAGTTAGTCAAAACGACATGTGAAATATGGCATCGTGGCTGGAAATCATAAGATGCCAGAGCCATTTCTGATATTGAGGCAGCATCAGGCTTTTGAATTTTCAACTCTAGTGTTTTCACGAATGACAATGACCGAAAAAGAACCTTTTCGAAGGGCAACCAGGCTAGAGGCAAGGCAGATGGGAATTAAATTAGGAGAAGGCACAGAGGTACTTATCCTCAATAATAATGTAACATTTACTCCTGGTGGTTACTGAGCCCTCATCTATGTACCATGCATAGAATTAAGCATTGTCACAGATAGCCTCATTTAAGCCTCAAACCCTGGAAGACAGTATATACTATTCCCATTTTACAGGTGAGGAAAGTGAGACTCAGACAGTTTCTTCATCCAAAGTTGTACAGGAAGTACATAGTAGGTCCCAGGTTTAAGTCTAGATTGGTCTGACTCGTAATACCTATTTTTTTCTCTTCCAGGCTGACCTTTTTTTAAAAAAAAATTAAGTTATATTGATCTACAATATTATATAAATTGCAGGTGTACAATATAATTTTAAAAGGTATACTCCATTTATAGTTATTATAAAATACTAGTCTGTTCTCGTGTCATACAATATATCTTTGTAGCTTATTTTATGCATGCTAGTTTGTACCTCTTAATTCCTTACCCTTCTCTGATACTCCTCCCTTCCCTCCTCTCACTAGTAAACTACTAGTCTGTTCCCTAGATCTGTGAGTCTGCTTCTTTTTTGTTATATTCCCTAGTCTGTTGGATTTTTTAATTCCACATATAAAGTGGTACCATGCAATATTTGTCTTTCTGTGTCTGACCTATTTCACTTAGCATAATACCCTACAAGTCCATCCAGGCTGTTGCAAACTGCAAAATCTCAATCTTTATATGGCTGAGTGGTGTTCCATTACGTCATCTTTATCTATTCATCTGTCAGTGGACATTTAGGTTACGTCCATATTTTGACAGTTGCAAATAACGCTGCTATGGACATTGGGGTGCATGTATCTTTTAAAATTAGTATTTTTGTTTTTCTGGATATAAAATTGATGGGAGGGGAGAGGAAAGGAATTGCTAGGTCATATGGCAGTTCTATTTTTAGTTTCTTGAGAAATCTTCCTACTGTTTTCCACAGTGGCTGTACCAATTTTAATTGAAATTTTTGTTAAGATAATTGCAGTCTTCTGTGCAGTTGTAAAAAATAGTCCCGAGATATCCAGGGTCCCCTAGCCCCAGTCTCCCCCAGTAGTATAGTAACATGTTCCAAAAATACAGTAAGAGAATAGGTATTCCAACCAGGGTATGGACATTGGTGCAACCCACTAGTTTTATTCAGGTTCCCTCGATTTTACTTGTGCTTATTTGTGTGTGTGTTTACTTCTACACTGTTTTGTCATCTGCATCCAATCAAGAGGGTGAACATTTCTGTCACCACAAGCACCCCTCTGCCTGCCCTCTTCTAGCCACACCGCCTAATTCCCACCCCTCCCCATCCCTAACCTCTGGCAACTACTAACCTGTTACCCTTTGCTAAAAGGGTGTCATTTCAAAAGTGTTCTATAAATGGAATCATGCAGTGCGTAGCCTTTGTGCTTGGCTTTTTTCACTCAGCATAGTTCTCCAGAGAGTCATTAGTATCATCAGTTCGTTCCTTTTTCTCACCAGGCAGTATTCCCATGGCATTCCATTTACCTGGTCATTCGCCTATGGAAGGACACCTGGACTGGTTCCCATTTTTAACTGTTCTGAGTAGGGCTTCTGTGACATCTCTGTACAGATCCTTGTGTAAACATATGTTTTCATTTCTGAGGGGTAAATGCCCAAGAGGGAAACCATTCGTTTGTACAGTAATCGCATGTTTAGCTTCATAAGAAACTGCCCAGCTGGTTTCCAGAGGGGCTCTACTGTTCTGTTTTCCTACCAGAAGTGTATGAGTGGGTGATCCAGAGTCTCTGCACCGTTGGCAGCGTTCAGAGTTGTCACTATTTTTCACCTTAGCTCTCCTGATGGGTGTGTGGTGACACTGGGGCTTTCATTTGCATTTCCCTGCTGGCCGGTGATGTTGAACATCTTTTTGTGTGCCATCTGCATATCCTCTGCCGTGAAATATCTGTTCATCTTTTGGCCATTTTCTAATGGGGTAATTTTTTTTTTCTCACTACTGGGTTTTGAGAGTTATTTATGTGCTCTAGATGCTAGGCTTTTGTTGAATATGTGGTTTGCAAATATTTTCTCCCACCCTGTAGCTTGTCCTTTCATCTCTTTGACGAGTCTTTCACGGAGCATGAGCTGGAGTTTCTATGAGTTCCAACTGTATCATTTTGGGGAGGGATTGGGCTTTTGACATACAGCTTGTATTTTTCACCACTGAGCTCCTCTGCAGCTTGAGGGAGAGAGAGCATGATCTGGAGGGAAGCGGTAGGGCTTCTCTGTGAGATTTTAAGGCAGAGATAAGGTCAGTGGGAAGTCTCCCAAAGGAAGGAAATTTCAGCTCACCATCCACCATCAGAATGAACTAAGGTCAGACTTAAGGTCTGAACTATGTTAGGAGCAAGCAGCGCCATCGGAGATCAAGCAAAGGCTGGCTGGGGTCCATGAGAATGCAGAGGGAAGCAAACACCGATGGGGCTGGCCCACTACATCCTTGATGCTCCCTTCTAACTCTGGGAATAGAGAGAATGGTATTTGAGTTACCTCTACCTGATGTGATGCATCTAATAAATACATCCCCCAGAGACCATCCAGCTTGCAACATATAGAAAGGCTTTGGATGGCCATCTGGACCACACTGGGGCGGGTTGACTCAGCCTCCACAGGAGGTAGCCAGTGATGCCATAAGGCTTGCAGTCGTCCTGTCTTAGGGCTGAAGGCACCAGTCAGAGGCTGAAAAGGCCCAGCATCAGAGTCGGGGCTTCTTCCTCGTCCTCTGTCCCCAAGCCTGTGGGCCAGGGGCAAGGCCAACCGCCCTACCTCCACCCCAGCCTCCTCTTCTCCACTCAGACTGCCAAGGAGAATCCCTTTTTTACGGCATTTCAGTTCAGTTCAGTTCAGTCACTCAATCATATCCAGCTTTTTGCAACCCAATGGACTGCAGCACGCCAGGCCTCCCTGTCCATCACCAACTCCCGGAAGTTACTCAAACTCACGTCTATTGAGTCGGTGATGCCATCCAACCATCTCATCCTCTGTCATCCCCTTCTCCTCCCACCTTCAATGTCTCCCAGCATCAGGGTCTTTTCAAATGAGTCAGTTCTTCGCATCTGATGGCCAAAGTTTTGGAGTTTCAGCTTCGGCATCAGTCCTTCCCATGAATATTCAAGACTGATTTCCTTTAGGATGGACTGACTGAATCTCCTTGCAGTCCAAGGGACTCTCAAGAGTCTTTTCCAACACCATAGTTCAAAAGCATCAGTTCTTCGGTGCTCAGCTTTCTTTATTTAGGAGACTTAATTACCACAAGCAAAGTCCTTTGAGGCCTTGGATGAAAGGGATGGGAGCCATGCAAGCTTGATTAGGTGTGTAGAACCCTGGGCACAATTAGCTCCATGAGAGGCTGGCCCTGCCTTTATCTGTCTCCAGTTCTATGTGACTTAACAGCAGCTAATTATTGAAGTAAAAATTGCCTGACCACCCAGCTGCTGGAAAGAGGGCCCTAATTTCCATTAAGTCTGCCTTTAATTATTGGAAATGGCAGCAGCTTCAGGCAGTTGGGGGTTCCCCATTTTTACAAGCCTTTTCCTCCACCTCTTTGAGACTTGAGTACATGGAGATGGAAGCAAAATTCTGCCCAAGCCACTTCCGTCTCCCTTGCTTTCCCACTGGACATCCATTTCTGGGGCACCTTCGCTGATAAGCTTTGTCTGTGGGGAGCACCCCTCCTGGCACCTCCCACAAGGGGCTTTGCACCTTTCCAGAACCCCTGGCCCTTGACAAAGCACTCTGAATTCCACTCTGTGTGTGTGTTTGTGTGTGTCTGACTGTCTGGGAACATAAAGGCAGACCTCAGGCATGGATTATGTGGGACCTGCCTCCCCACCCCGTGTTGCAAAAGAGAAAACAAAGGCCATGGATGGAAATACAGGGAAGCTGAGAGCGCCTGGCTCTTCACTCGTGGGCTGTCACAGCCTCTGAGCCCCATCTCCACCTCTCCATGACCACAGGGCCCTGGGCCGCTCTCAGAGGGCACAGCAGTTGCAATCTTTGCACATCTTAGAGTCCAGATTAAATTCTGGGATCAAAGGAATTAGTGGTAAAACCAAGAATCTCACCGTTTTCAAGAGCCGTAAACTGGCCCTGCTTTTCCGTGGGGCTGGTCTTCCCCTCCAGCTCTCCCCACTCAGGGCTCCCCCGCTTGCAGAGTGGCGGCCTGACCCAGGAACCCCAGGTCATTACAGGGTAAGCCTTGGATACCACAGGGGATGTGCAATTAATCGGCCTATCTCTCCCCACTCCTGCTTATCTCAAAGTGTGGTTTCAGTACGAACCCATCAAAAATAAGAAATCAGGCAAGATCCTTGTATACATTTTACAGAGAGTTGAGAGAGTTTCACCTCTTGCACTGGTTTTCTAGGGAAAAGGAAAGGGGACCCTTTTCAGGGGGAGATGCACTGCAGAAGAGACCGTTTCTCAAAGTGTTGTTCATGGAAATACTGAGTCTCAGCAGACGGGGTACCTCCCTTTCAAGGAAGCCACACAGGTTTGAGCTGCCCCATGGGAATATGGAGTCCAGTGCTGAAGAGAGGGTGAGGGACATGCAGACTGTGCCCCGTGAGAGAGGCATGTGAGCAATCCCGAGCACTCTCCTCCCGCTGACCCCCTGGTAACTCCTTTGGGCTTCCCTGGTAAAGATGGTAAAAATCTGTCTGCAGTGCAGGAGACCTGGGTTCGATCCCTGGGCCAGGTAGATCCCTTGGAGAAGGCAATGGCAATCCACTCCAGTATTCTTGCCTAGAGAATCCCAGGGACAGAGGAGCCTGGCGGGCTACAGTCCATGGGGTCTCAAAGAGTCAGAGATGACTGAGCGACTAAGCACAGCACACAGCCTCCCCTCCTCAGCTCAGGTGCCACCTCTTTCAGGACACCCGAGCTGCTGTCCCTCTTCACCCGAGTGTCTGCATCAGCTGCTCTTTTGTGGTCACTGTGTTGGAATCACCGTAGACACATCTGTCCTCTGACTGCTTCTGGTCAAACTACTTGTCCCCCAAGTCTCACCCTAGATTGTTTTAGGGGAAGGAGGGTTGTGGAGAAGGAAGGATTAATTACTTGCAGCAAGTAAGGAGAACAATGGGGACCTTTCACCAAAGCAGTTCAACAGTTGAGTTGCTCAGTCGTGTCCGACTCTGCAACCCCACAGACTGCAGCACACTAGGCTTCCCAGTCCATCCCCAACTCCTGGAGCTTGCTCAAATTCATATCTATCAAGTCGGTGATGCCATCCAACCATCTCATCCTCTGCTGTCCCCTTCTCCTCTTTTTACCAAAGCAGTGTTTCCCCAAAGAGCAAAGCTGGGAAAGTTTTAAACTAAGGGTATGTGCTCTTCGTGAAAGGACTTGAGCAGAGGAGAATTGAAAATAGAATCGGGGCAGAGGTTGACAGAGCCCAAGCTTTATTTGACTGAGGTCAGGATGGATTTCATCCCATCTTCCATCTGAGTGTGTGAGGACCTTAGCTTCTAGAGTCCGGACTTACTGAAGCTCAGGTTCTTTATGTCTCATGGCAGAAAGAATTCAGTGAGAGACAAAGTGATAGATAAGTGGATTTATTTCGAGAGCTACACATTCCATAGACAGAAAGTGGTCTGTCTCAAAAGGCGAGAGAGACCCTGGAAGAAACGCAGTCCACAGACCGGGGGCCATCTCAGAAGGTGAGAAACCTGACCTTAGGTCTGATGAAACTTCATTAGATGGAGAAAGGGAGTAAGATGGATGAACCTGAGGAAAGGTGACTGGGATGGTGAGATGCTCCATCTGACGAGAAGACTCAGGACACACAGATTGGTCCCTCTTCAGCCCAGAAGGCTGCCAGGGCAAATTGTTAGACTCAGTGCCTGAGACCCCAGGGGGCAGAGCTGAGGCCTGCGGAAGGAAGCTGAAAGGAAGCAGATGCGGCTGAATGGCAGGAAGCGCAACCCGCAGCCACAGCTGTCTCTGGAGGCAGTCAAGTCCCCGGCTTTGGAGGTGGTGGGACCGCCCGGTGTGCGTGGGACATGAACCTGCTGACCTTTGCTGGTGCTTTCACCCCTAAGACAATACATGCCACATGTTCTGACTCTGAGATGTCACCATTTGTAAAGGGGAATCATAGGCAGGCAAATAGCTTTGGGAGAGGAGACTGTAGTTGGAGGAATCCGGACACTGCAGCCCCAGTGATAGCTCCCGTTGGCTGAGGACTGACTTTGTTCCATGTCCTGCACGGGCTCAGCCCTGGGGGTCAGGGCCGGGGCCGCCCTGGCGGGAGCTCCCCCAGCCAAATCAGAGGAGCTGTGCCCATACAGGCCCCTTTGGTGCCCGACCTGTGACAAGCCTTGCAACAGAAGGGTGACATGGCTTCTGTGGGCAGTGGGACCATCTGTCACCTGCCTGCCAGCCGCTGATGAGGGATGTCCCCGCAGCCAGGCTGGGCACAGGGCCACAGTCCACTATGTCCCCAGGGAAGCCCTTTCCCTGGCCCACAGTGCTGGGCAGGAACACTTAGAGGTGAAACCGTACAAGTCCAGGTCAGATGCTAACTTAGTTGATCAGAAGAATTAACATTGCTTAAAACACAAGGTGAAAGAACAAAGAGAACATTTAAGCACGTTAGGATAATGGGTGACATGAGAAGCAGTACGGGTTCTGATTAAAAGCTTGAGCTTGAGGGTCACAGAGACCCAAGTTTGAATCCTGGCTCTTCCCCTTCCTTGCTGTGGTCCTCTGGGCAAAGCACTTAACCTCTAAACATCCCAGTTTCTTTCGTCTGTTAAAAGAGAATGGTTCTGGGGTGTGGTGAGGGCTAAATGAGGCAATGCACGTAAAGTCCTTGCCTTTCACTGCCCATGTCATAATCACTGTCTCAGCACTTTAAAAGGCAGGGGATTCCCTAATGTGTCAGGTCAGAGAAATGTGCTCTGGGGGCTGCCACAGGGAGCACAGAGCACCTGGATTCCAGTCTTGGTATTTTGTGTGAATGGAGCATCCCTTTGCTACTCTGAGCCTCAGTTTCCAAATCTGTAAAGTGGGGATAATGGTGCCTGCCTCTGTGGCTTGTGCATAAACCAGCACAGTACCTGGCACAGATGAGGTGCCTCTCTCCCTGGCATTCACCTTCATTCTTCATGCTGGAATTGAAAACAAAGGACTCGCCAGAGCAGACTTTGAAGGACTAAGGAAAGTAAAAATTTATGACGACTTTCTATATGTACACACACATACACACACACACACACACACACACACACACACACGCACACACCCTGCCCAGGACTTACATTTTGCAGAACACATTTTAGCTCTGAAATATTTATGGGCACTTTTTGACACACTAAGAACTGAAAATATCACCGTGTGCTTGTGTTAAGGAAAACTTATAAAACTTTAGTCCAGTAGGAATTCAGTCAATTTCCTGACTCGTCTCTGGTCATTTCTGAGGTTGCAGGGAAACCCACGGTGGTAACAGCCCCCATTTCCCTAAGGCTCTGGCAGGGGCAAAGGGTCCTCGGCAGGGCTGTACGTCTGATGAGGTCTCTGTGTGAATGCTCCAGGCCCCTGCCCCTCGTAAATATTGCTGGAGCCCATGTGCAGGGCGCAGGTTGGCTTTGTGAGCTTTTCCCAAACACCAAAAGCTTTGTTTCCCCATCTCCTCTTCTCTTCCTGAATCCCACGTCCTTGCCTTTCTTCGAGGCCTGCTCCTGCCCCCAGAAAACCAGCTAGAGCAAGGCTCTCCAGCCTCCAGGATCTAAGGCCTGCTCATCTGAGGAGGAGCTCATGTACTAACCAGCTAGAGCAAGGCTCTCCAGCCTCCAGGATCTAAGGCCTGCTCATCTGAGGAGGAGCTCATGTACTAACCAGCTAGAGCAAGGCTCTCCAACCTCTAGGATCTAAGGCCTGCTCATCTGAGGAGGAGCTCATGTACTAATAGCAAACATAAAGTGCACAATAAATGTGATGCACTTGAATCACCCCGAAACCATTCCCTACCCCAGCCCCAGGTCCATGGAAACACTGTCTTCCCTGAAACTGGCTGCTGGTGCCACAGAGGCTGGGGACTGCCCAGCCAGAGGACACGCTCTGCTGGGATTTCCAGGCCCAGGTTTCCTACCACCTGCCTTTTCACTTTTTACTGTCCACTTACACTATCATCGCTCATGGAAATATCTTCTTATTTCTTCTACCAGCCTGCTCACTCCTCACCTCTCAAGCTTGACCTGAAACCTCTTTCCCTCTCTGAAGTCTGAACTCAGTCTGTTCCCAGTCTCCCTCACCACCCACCACCCGCCCCCCCGCCCCAACTTTCATCCAGGCTGTGACCTACAATGGTCTTCCTCAGACTCTAGGTTGGCAACCCGTCCATACTTCTATTTTAGTAGACTAGAATAAAAGATAGAAAACATCAGATTCCACTCTTGGGGAAAGATTAGGCATGCTTTTTGAAGTTTTTTGTTTTCGTTAGAAATCTGTGGATTCAAGTGGGTGAAATAAATGTACTTTTTACTATAGGTCAGAGCAAATGGGAAAATCGCAGACCGAGACTTCGTTTCTCTCCTTACCTCAAGACCGTCTGGCCTGGCTCGCTTTTGCTTGACTTTCTTTGGTCATGGTTTGGATGTCGCTTTCTCTGGGCGGTGGTCCTTGACTTGCCTCTGCACCTTTGGTCCACCCGACCTACATTTGTGGCCATTCTGATGGGCCTCCCCAGCCTAATTTGTCTAGAAACTCCAAGCTGTAGGAAACTTGTTTGTCTTGTCCACGGAAGCCTCACACAAGCCTCGCAGACCAGGGTAGGGAGTCAGTGTTGTGGGAGGCAGGGACGGGAGGAGAGGGGAGGAGGGGAGGCAGGAAGGCGGTCTCATGCCTCGCAGCATCTTCCACAGCACTTAGCAGGAAGGGTCCTTAGCAATCATTTACCAAACGACTTAACCTCTGGCTCTAGGTGTGCAATACCTTTCTTCAGGATTAAACATTTTCTTCTGATTCACATCTAGACCCTGACATTTGGAAGCCATGTGATTTAAGAGTAAATCACTTAATCTCTTTGAGCTTGTTATCTCATTTGTAAACTAAGAGTAAATAAGAGAAAATATGAAATAAGAGGATAACATCTAACCTGCGGAGTTGTTGCAGGGATTAGAAACAACACCTACAAAGCGCCCGGCATGAGTAGGTGTTCAATTAACCGCTGTTTTATCGTCGCTGCCTCTTTCGCCGTCATCAGCGTGTGTCTCCACATTCACACACTGCTCAAACCTTCAGATCCATCCTCATCCAGCTCCAAGGAAAAGAAAGAAATATATACATATGGATTTTAGAATCACTGGCTTACTGGCTGTGTGAACGTTATCACCCACCTGGCTCACTGAGTCCACTCTCTAAACTGAGAAGTGATTGGGGGCTTAACTGGTTAACACTCTGCGCTTCCAGTGCAGTGGGCATAGATTTGATTGCAGGTCGAGGAACTAAGATCCCACATGCCATGAGGCACCGCCACCAAAATAAGTAACTAGGGTTCGCATGGGTCTGTGTGGGAAGCACCAAGCACAGCATTCAGTGCAGACTTGACTCTTGCCGACCTTTGTCCAGAGCCCACGCTCGTTCACCGTAGACAGACCAAAAGTGAGGAGAAGGTCTTGCAACTATGGAGGTTTAGTTGCTAAGTTGTGTCCGCCTCTTGCAACCCCATGGACTATAGCCCGCCAGGCTCCTCTGTTCGTGGGATTCGCCAGGCAAGAACACTCGAGGGGATTGCCATTTCCTTCTCCTATGCAACTGTGGTTCACGGTTTCTCAAAGCACCCTTCGTTGATGGTACCTATGGCTGACACCCCAGAGTGACAGGGAGCTGCCGCCGCAGAACTCACATCCTGCTCATCTCTGGACACGAGTTCTAGCACAAGACTGGTCTCTAACAGGTTGTGGAAATGAACTCGTCTGCAAAGGTAACTGTGTGTGCTCAGGGCCCACCTGTAGAAGAGTTTCAGCGGGCAAGAGGGGTGTTTCTGGTAGAGGTGAGTTGGGCTGTGGATTCTTCTGCAGCCAGTGAGAAGAAGCAGAGGAAGGGTCAGGTGGGGAACTCGGAGGGCAGCAGGGTAAGGAGGGACTGACTGCATAGGCATGGACATGTGCGGGAGCTTCTGTCCTCCAGCCCATGGCGGGGGCCGCAGGGCTGAACTGACACCCTTCCCCAGCACTGCCCACCCCCCTCCAGGGTCTCCGCATCCCTCTACTGCATACCCTTGCTCCATCAGGAGCTTTTCTCCACCGTCACTTCTTTCATCCCAACCTCTTTTTCTCTCGATTAAATGCCAGCCTCAGTGTGAACCGTGACCATCTCCCATCTGTTTAAAAGAAGTAAATATTTACTGAATTACTATATTAAGACTAAAATGGAAAAAGTGAAAAGGAAATGAGAGCAAGGCAAATGTTCTCCTTGCCTCTCCTTTGTAACAGGGAAGCCATGAATTTGAGAACTGTGTTCTTAATAATTTGTAATTACTGAGCCTTTGCCTCAAAGCCAGTGTCTACAGTCAACAGGTACACAGTGATAAGAGGCATAGTCACCCACCAGTTTAACAGCCAAAACTGCGTCTCTGACTTATTAACATGTTTTTCCGAGGGGCTATTCCCTCTCCAGTTATAACTGACATCTAACTGGAGCCTTTTAAAACTAAAATGTGGGATTTTTCTGATGGTAATAATGGCTAGCATGTATTTCTTTCTTTTTTTTTTAATTTTATTGAAGTATAGTTGATTTCCAATGTTGTGTTTAATTTCTGCTGTGCAGCAAAGTAATTCAGATATATTTATTTATTTATATTCTTTTCCATTATGGTTTATCACAGGTATTGAATGTAGTCCTCTGTGCTATATAGTAGGACCTTTTTCTTTCTGTATTAACTCATTTTATCCTCAGAACAACCTAAGAGGTTGGTACTATTTTAATGAGGAAACTGCAGCACAGAGAGGTTAAATAACTTGACCAAGGTCACACAGCTGGGAAGTGCTAGACATATACTTCAAACCCAGGTTGCCTTTGAAATTTAAAAATAATCCATCCAAGCAATGCCTTTAGTTCAGTCTCAGTTGTTCCTAGCACACATGGCCTAAATGTAACTACCCACAGTTTATATCGCTTAAGATTGGTAAGAAGCTGCCAGGTAATTTTATTTATTCATTCACTCAGCAGGCATTTCATGAACACTCAGGAGGCCAGGCCTGCCTTCAACCTACTGCAGTCAAGAGGAGATGCAGACATGAACACAGACCATCTAGCTAGCTGGATGCTCTGTGGTGCAGCAGGCAGGCACAGAGGTGTGAAGGCCACAGAATTAATGTCCAGGAAAGTGGCTCAACGGTGGGGAAGGAAGGTGGGCCAGATGGAGAAGAGCTTTCCATTTTGACCAAGAAAATGGAATTCATCCAGAAGGCTCCACAGAGTAGCTAGAGGGACAAAGGCAGGCAGTGGCATGAACTGGCACAGTCCATAAAGGCTGTATCATTCAGGGGTTATATCCATGTGCTGAGTTGAGTTGCCTGGGTCCGAACTGTAGCTCCATCACTCAAGAGCTATGTAACCTTGGGCAGGATACTTAACCTCATTAATTTCTCATCTGTACTTTGCAGAGAACTCTAGTACCTATAAGACTGGATTGAAGTGAGAATTAAAATGTTATCACATATAATTATAGTAAAAGTTATGAAGTAAAATACTCCCTAAGTAATAGCTACTAAATATAACAGTATATTGAATATTAATAATGGCATTATTCATATTATGAACTATTAGTGACCAATTAACATTAAAATTAATTGAGTGCTTATTATCATCACCATTATTATTGTTACTTGAAGTAATGGGTTGGAGGTAAGCAGTCAGAGGGAACCAAGTTGAGGTGGCAGTCCCCATAAATCCTTATCCAAATTAGGCTGAGCCATTGTTGTTCAGTTGCTCAGTCATGTCTGACTCTTTGCAACCCCATGGACTTCAGCACGCCAGGCTTCCCTGTCCTTCACCAACTCCTGGAGCTTACTCAAACTCTTGTCCATTGAGTCAGTGATGCCATCCAACCATCTCACCCTCTGTCATCCCCGTCTCCTCCTGTCTTCAGTCTTTCCAAGCAGAAGGGTCTTTTCCAGTGAGTCAACTTTTCGCATCAGGTGGCCAAAGTATTGGAGCTTCAGCTTCAGCATCAGTTCTTCCAATGAATATTCAGGGTTGATTTCCTTTAGGATTGATTGGTTTGATCTCCTTGCAGTCCAAAGAACTCTCAAGAGTCTTCTCCAACACCACATTTTGAAAACATCAATTCTTCAGCACTCAGCCTTCTTTATGGTCCACCTGTCACATCCATACATGACTACTGGAAAAACCATAGCTCTGACTCTACAGACCTTTGTTAGCAAAGTAATGTCTCTGCTTTTTAATACTCTATGCCATAGCTTTTCTTCCAAGGAACAAGTGTCTTTTAATTTCATGGCTGCAGTCACCATCAGCAATGATTCTGAAGCCCAAGAAAATGAAGTCTGTCACTTTTTCCATTGTTTCCCCATCAATTTGCCTTGAAGTGATGGTACCAGATGCCATGATCTTCATTTTTTGAATATTGAGTTTTAAGCCAGCTTTTTCACTCTCCTATTCACTCACTTTCATCAAGAGGCTCTTTAGTACCTCATTGCTTTCTGCCATAAGGGTGGTGTCATCTGCAAGTCCAAGGCTGTTGATATTCCTCCTGTCAACCTTGATTCCAGCTTGTGCTTCATCCAGCCTGGCATTTTGCATGCTGTACTCTCCATATGAGTGAAATAAGCAGGGTGACAATATATACAGCCTTGATGTACTCCTTTCCCAGTTTGGAACCAGTCCATTATTACATGTCCGGTTCTAACTGTCGCTTCTTGACCTGCATGCAGGTTTCTCAGGAGGCAGGTAAGGTGATCTAGTATTCCCATCTCTTTAAGAATTTTCCACAATTCATTGTGATCCACACAGTCAAAGGCTTTCATGTAGCCAATGAAACAGAAGTACATGGTTTTCTGGAATTCTCTTGCTTTTTCCTGTGGATGTTGGCAATTTGATATCTGGTTCCTCTGCCTTTTCTAAATCCAGCTTGAACATCTGAAAATTCTCAGTTCACATACTATTGAAGTCTAGCTTGGAGGATTTTGAGCATTACTTTGCTAGCATGTGAAATGAGTGCAATTGTATGGTAGTTTGAGCATTCTTTGGCATTGCCTGTCTTTGGGATTGGAATGAAAATTGACCTTTTCCAGTCCTGTGGCCAATGCTGAGTTTTCCAAATTTGCTGGAATATTGAGTGCAGCATTTTCACGGCATCATCTTTTAGAATTTGAAATTGCTCAGCTGGAATTCCATCACCTCCACTGCTTTGAGTGAAAAGCCAGTACTGGGCTATGATTTCAGTTTAGAGAGTTATAATCAGCCATTTTCAAAAAAATGAAAGAGGATGAAATAGGAAATATGAGAGTGCATTGCCCCTCATGGTAGTAACTTTTGTATCTTTTTTTTCCATTTCATACAAACACACTCACATACATATATCTGTGTATCAACTCACAAGAGAAGATATTTT
Organism: Ovis aries; assembly: GCF_016772045.2. Taxonomy (NCBI): domain Eukaryota; kingdom Metazoa; phylum Chordata; class Mammalia; order Artiodactyla; family Bovidae; genus Ovis; species Ovis aries. The sequence goes on from NC_056074.1 coordinate 14,587,216, forward strand.
TCAAACTATGGATTTTAGACAGAAGTATTTTGCAGACCCTGGAATAGAAAGTATCGTCCCCTGTCTTCCCTGTGGTCCTGGTCCTCAGGCACTTAGAAGGTCATTGCTTGACAGCTTGTGTCAGGAGGCCTAGCATCAAGAGGGCAGAGCTCAGGGCCCTGAGGCCCCAGGAAGATGATTTGATCTCTGTGTATCCTAGATCAAACCCCCTCATCCCAGCACTAATTTCCAGGGCCATGTTAAAAATTGAGCCCCCCAAAATGTCCCTTATTCATTTGAACTAGCTCTAATTATAGCCCTAAGGCGCTGTAGTCTGCCTAGTAATGCTGGCTTTGCCACTAGCTCACCATATGCCCCTGGGTAGGAGATGGTAGGGCTCTGGGTTACTGTGGCCTCATGTATAAAATGAGGGGTGAATATAGTTGTCATATGTACTTCATGGTTATTTTGAGGCACCAGTAAAGTCACAAATACTTGCACTCTTGAAGATCATGGAGAACTATGCAGAGGGAAGTCTGCAGCAGACACTCGGGATCCGTGATAAATCCCAAAGGCATCTAGTGGTAACCTCAGATGTTTTCTTGCAGAGAAAGTGCTGCAGTTTTCTGGGTTAGGACATATGACCCCATTTGAGTGAGTCCAGAGGGCCCTTTAACAAGACAGACAAAGGTTGCATCGGAACCTAGCTAACCTCTGCCCTGGGGGACTTGGGAAGGAAGAGTTCAATCTCAGGCCAAAGGGATACTGATACCTCTGATGTCCATGATCAGAGGCAGAGCTTGGGTCAGTTTTTCTCTGGCTAGTGGTTTCCATCAGTGTGCTTAGTTTGGCCTACATATCATAATGGATAACATTTAAAAATCAGACATTTTACATCCAAGTCTAAATTTCCAGCCTGTCTTAAAAAGTCACAAGACCCCCTAAACTCCTATGTCACAGCACTGGCAGGCACTGAGCACCACCGCCCCTCTGGACAGACCTACCACCCTCCTTGTTGGTCACTGAGACTCCTTGATGACAGTTCTTGCTCTGTTGCTTCTCTATTAGCACCATGACACAACAGCACGTTTTGTATGCCCGTGTTGCTCTGCAAAGTGGAACAGTGAAAGGTCTGAGAAGGTTGTCTGTTTCAGAAAAGAGCTCTAATCATACTTTGTGCCGGATATTCTGCTTTCCTCCTGTGCTGACCTCCTGACTCTTGCAAGAGGCTGGCTACATTTGGACCCCAAAGCCAAAGGAAGACATATAGAAAGAGAAAGAGGGTGACATGACAGCTTTTAAAAATGTCAGTCTAGGGCGAAATAGTCAAGATGCGGAAAAGAGGAGAATGGGAGATGAGGAGCTTCCCATCAATCAGATACCCTGGCAAACCCCAGATGTAAACAGCAGGTGCTGTGGCGCCTCCAATGAGATGGACAAGTCTGGAGGTGAGGGAGTTCTCTGATTGGCATGGTTGCCAGGACCAGCCTACTTGTAAGGACACTTTTGTGTGGTGGGAAGGAGGGGACTCACCTGGGAATAATAAAATAGGAAAACTGGGGCTTTAGAGTCAAATAGACCTGGTTTCAGATCTTGGCTCTGATACTCACACCCAAGTCATCGCAGTTTTCTCATCTGTCAGATGGAGATTGGTTGGCAGGTTTATTAAATATGTATGAGAAGCATCAGGCTTCACCTTCCTTGCTTACTAAGTCACTTCAGTCGTGTCCGACTCTGTGCGACCCCATAGATGGCAGCCCACCAGGCTCCCCGTCCCTGGGATTCTCCAGGCAAGAACGCTGGAGTGGGTTGCCATTTCCTTCTCCAGTGTGTGAAAATGAAAAGTGAAAGTGAAGTCACTCAGTCGTGTCCGACTCTTAGTGATCCTATGGACTGCAGCCTACCAGGCTCCTCTATCCATGGGATTTTCCGGGTGAGAGTGCTGGAGTGGGTGCCATCACCTTCTCCAATGTGTGAAAATGAACAGTGAAAGTGAAGTCGCTCAGTCGTGTCCGACTCTTAGTGACTCCATGGACTGCAGCCTACCAGGCTCCTCCGTCCATGGGATTTTCCAGGTGAGAGCACTGGAGTGGAGTGCCATTGCCTTCTTCGAGGCGCAGTAAGTCAGGAGTGAGCGAAAGTGTTAAGGCCCCTGCTCTCATGGTGCTTACATGTTAGTGCAAGCAGAGAGACAATAAGCAGGTAATTAATTATCTAGTGGTGATAACTGTGGATTGGGTGCTTACACCTTGGCTCATTTCCAGAAAAGTTTGGAGAAAATAAAAACATCTGGGGACATATGACATTTGATAAAATAATATAGGTAAAGTGCTTATTGCAGTGCCTGAATGTAGTCGTTATTTCACATATTCTTAAGGAGCCCCTATTCTGCGTGAGGCCCTGTCCCAGGGCCCCTGTACACATGTGACTCCCATCCAGGGGGACTGAAAAACTGGTGCCCTCTGGCCTTCGATGTCAGCTTTCTTGATACCCATCACTGAAGGAGAGGCTCCAGGCATCTTCACAGGTGGAGAGGTCACCGAGCAGGACAAGAAGGGGTTCATCATTACCGACTTTGGGTGCCAGTTCCCCCTGTGCCACTTACGGCTGCGTGGCCGTGGAGCCCTCAGTCTGCAGAGCCTGAGGACCCTCATCCACAGTGCTGCAGGGTGAAGCGAGGTCCAGGATGGACCCCGGGCTCGCCTCTCCCTCCTGGGTCCGCAGCTCATGCCCTTTCTTTGGTTTCTCGGGCTCCAGACCACTCGGCCCTGAGCGAGGCGAGGACCCTGTTCGTGGATGTGGAGGAGCGCGGGCCGGAGGCCATGGACGTGAAGGAGAGGAAGCCATACCGCTCGCTGACCCGGCGCCGCGACGCCGAGCGCCGCTACACCAGCTCGTCGGCCGACAGCGAAGAGGGAAAGGCCCCGCAGAAGTCCTACAGCTCCAGCGAGACCCTCAAGGCCTACGACCAGGACGCGCGCCTCACCTACGGCAGCCGCGTCAAGGACCTGGTACCACAGGAGGCCGAGGAGTTCTGCCGCGCAGGTGAGGGCGGCCGGGTAGGGGTTCAGGATGCACCTGCCCACGGGTGTGCCCAGGGGGAGGCGGGGAGGGCCACGTGGCCCGGCTGGGGTCGCGCATGCGCACAGGTGTGCCCTGGGACGGCGGCGCACGTGGTTTACACTGGGGCTGCGGGTGAGCTGACACGCGAGCCCATTGGGGTAGGGCACTCCCCGTCAACGCCAGCTCTCCGCTTTTTTGGCCGCCTGGCTCTGGTCAGAGCCTCGGCTGTAGTCAGCTCTTGGTTCATTCATTCGCCTGCTCACCCCTCTTGTGGGCGTAATGAGACGGTTAGGTGCTGGCTCCGTGTCAGCCCCTGCCTGGGGTTGAGCTCTGAGCAGTTTCCGGCTCTCCTCCAAGCCTCTCCGGTGAGAGGCCGTGAGCACTCTTTACTACCCTGATTTGTCTCGAGGATTCATGAAAGGACGCGTTTACGAGGTAAGTGTGAAAGCGCCAAATGCTGAGTAAGTCCTAGTTACTGGTCTTGTTGTTTGTTATATGTGTATTCATTTGGCGAACATATCTTAGCAGCTTCTCTGCATTAAGCACTGTCCTGACCTTCAGGCTATGAGTAGCTCAGTGGGCTTCCCTCAAAGTTCAGTTGGTAAAGAATTCGACTGCAATGCGGCAGACCTGGCTTCTGTCCCTGGGTTGGGAAGATCCCCTGGAGAAGGGAAAGGCTACCCTCCAGTATTCTGGCCTGGAGAATTCCATGGACTGTATAGTCCACGGGGTCGCAAAGAGTCAGACAGGACTGAGCGACTTTCACTGACCTTGAGAGGAAGATGCTGGTGATCTGAGACCTAAGAATTTAGTAATCTGGGGGGATATCTTGGTGCCTAACTCCCTCTCCTTCAATCCCTACACACCACAGTCACGAAAGCCTAGCCATCCAACTCCGGAATACCTTTCAAATCCATCCCTCTTCTCTATCCCATCAGCCACTGTCATCTCTCTTGGGGGTTGACCGCAGCCTCTCTTCACTCAGTGCTGCCGCCTTTGGGCCATGCTCAGCCCTGCAGCTAGAGCGAAGTAGAGCCTGACTCCCCATTGTCCTTACCTACCTTGAGTTCCTCAACACCAGAGGGCTTTCCCCAAGTCTTTGTCTTTCTGGACTGTTTTATCCCCTGCCTTTCCACACCCCACCACCCACATTCAGCCCTGCAGGGCTGCTCGTTATTCCCACCCCAGCTGTGATATAAGTAGCCTACCTTGGTGCCTCAGTGATTACTCTTTTTCTGCCTGCAGAGCCTCTTCAATGCCAGGTAGGCCCCTACAAGTCCCTGACAGTTCACACGGCCCTCGCTGATTCTGCCCTGCCCACTCTCCTTCCATGGACAAGGTTAGCAGGGGGCTGTGCCATGTAATTTATATGCCTTCTGATGTTGTTAGTTAACCTTTACAACAACCTCAATGATTCATTTGCCCAAGATCACAGAGACAAGAGGAGCTGGTCACACACCCACACCCACACACACACACACACCCACACCCACACCCACACACCCACACACCCACCCATAGAACCTGACAGCCTAGCTGGCCTCTCCCCCAGGCTTCCATCCACATGGAAAGCTGACCTGTTAGCAAGACTGCCTCTTTTGCTTTAAAGGCAAAGGGTCGTGCCCTTCAAAGCACGTACAACCTCCCCTTGTCTCTTCTTACTCCACTCTTCACATTTACTCTGATCCACAAACCTCTCCTCTGAACTCCCACCCTCTGTGCCCCCAGAACTGTTTCCCTGCATCCTCCCATACTTAGGGCTTTAACCCTTCATATGGTCTGGGTTGTATCTCGCCTACTGACTGTGAGCTCTGTGAAGTCAGGAACCACGCCTTGCTCATTGCTGTACATCAGGAAAGACCCAGGGCCGGCTTGGTTGGGTGAAAAGTGGTGCTCCTTGATTGCAAGTCCATTTCCCACATCAGTGGGAAGTGAAGTATGGTTCTCAGTGCCTGCATCCACCTGTCCTTCCCCATCTCCCAAAACACTCATGAGAATGTTAGAAATCAGGAAGAAGCCGTGCCTGATGGACACTGCAGAATGTGGAGGCTGTTTCCCGTGGAAGCTAGTATCACGTTTGTCCCGCAGACACTGATCCCTGAATGAGCTGCCCTCATCCATGTCTTCCTGGCCTCTGTCTTGGGCACCTCCAGGCTTTCCCAGGGCTCAAGAGACCTGCCAGCAGCCCTGAGCCTTGGCTGTGTGCTTGGCTCCCTGGGTTGCCCCAGAGCCTGCTAATTCCTGTTGCAGCCCACTGGCCTGACAAAGCAGAGGGCAGAGGCTCCTTCCTTGTGCAAAGCCCACTTTTCTCAGCCTGTCACCATCTTCACTTTCTGGCTTCAGGCCTTCCTGACCTGGCCAGAAAGAAGCGTTGGGTCCTGGGGAGCCATTGACATCTCGTGGGCTAGGCTTCTGCCTTATTCAGGAGCCCTCCTTGCTGGCAGGCCCTCCCCAGCCTGGACGAGGAGAGCAGAAGCCCTCTATCAGCTGAGCAGACGTGTATTGAGCCCCATGGGTTGGGTCCCAGGTTGTGCCCTAGGCCCAGGGATTTCGGGATGAATAGGGTATAGTCCTCGGCCCAGTGAAGCCATCTCCAGCAGAGGGTCCAGGCCCTTAAGCAGCTCTGCTCTGCAAAATGCCCAGACCTGAGGACTCTCAGAGGGGGCCCAGAAAAAGAAGCAGTGACTTCTGCACAGAGTGTAGGATGAGGGGAGACTTCAAGGAGGGGCTGTTTGAGCTGGGCCTTCCATTAAGGTGTGGAGGGTTTGGGCTGGTGGGGAGGATGTGAAGGAAAGGCCTGTGCATCGACCACCGCTGTGAGTCAGAGGACAAGGGTGAGTCCTGGAGCAGGGGTCAGGCCTCTGGGGGGTGACCCCTGCCATTACCCTAACCCAGCTCCCTTGCCTTCCCTCCTAGGCACCAACTTCACCCTGCGTGAGCTGGGGCTGGGGGAGGTGACACCCCCGCATGGGACGCTGTACCGCACGGACATCGGCCTGCCCCACTGCGGCTACTCCCTGGGCGCCGGCTCTGACGCCGAGCTGGAGGCGGACACCGCGCTGTCCCCCGAGCACCCCGTGCGGCTGTGGGGCCGCAGCACGCGGTCGGGACGCAGCTCCTGTTTGTCCAGCCGGGCCAACTCCAACCTCACGCTCACCGACACGGAGCACGAGAACACGGAGCCTGGTGAGTGGCCCGCCAGCCCGCGCCGTGAGCTGGGGCTTCCAGGCCGCGGGGTTTAATCACAGTGCTGATTTTCCGCTCCATTACCTGGGGGCACTGGTGAAGGCGGTGGAAAATTGCCTTGCTCTCAGTGGTCAGAAGGCAGAACCTCTCGCCAGAGTCACATGAAATACTCCCACCCACGGGTGACAGGCCAGAGACGGGTCGCAGCTCTTTTCTTCCAGATGAGGGGGTGCCTAAGGGACAGGATTATGGCTTACAGGCTGCCTGTGGGTGGAGCGGAGGGGCCAGAGGGCAGTGTAACCCACCCCCTACCGCCCACCTTCTGTGGCCTCAGCCGTGCCCCCCGCCCAGAACTCTGCTCACAAGCCTGCAGCCACCCTGGGCACTCGCCGTGGGCGCTGCCGCACCCCTGGGTCTTCTGCTGATGGGAGGGTGGCTTTTGCACAAGAGCTATCGTGTTGGAGTAGCTTAAAACTCCCATCTCTCCCCCAGCTTTCCCATGATCTCATCTGCAGATCTTAGGAAGTGCTGGCTCTGGACTCTAGTCCACTCTCATCTCCGCAGCCCTGTTCCAAGGCCAGAGAGATGCTGAGGGAGAAAGAGATGACAGCTTGTTCGCGCGCCTCCTTGGTGCGGGGGAAGGAAAGGGAGCCAGGTTTCAGGCTGTTCTGCCTCTCTCTGGAGCCTTGTTTGGTCTCGGAGGGATTCCGAGTTGAACGCAGGCCTGCAGCGGGCCACCGAAGCGAGCTCTCTTTCTGCGATGCCTCGTGCTCTTGGGTCTCTGGGCAAAAGAGGTCCCCACGGAGGAGGAGGCTCCTGCTGGACTTTTTTTTTTTTTTTCTCAGAAGTCCAGGGAGGGGTTCTGCTGGCCCCTGCCACACCAAACGTGGGAGGGGGGATGTGGGGAGGGCAAGCTGAGTGAGAACGGGAAGAGCCAAGCTGCAAACCGGCGCCCCCTACTGGTGTCCAGCTCTAAACGCAGCATCCTGTGTGATTCCTGCCCAGGATTTGGGGGGAATTGGGGAGCCAGGGTGGGGAGAGGGTGGACACCGGGTCAGCGGTGGAGGCTAAGGTGGGTTCGCCTCTAACAAGGATGCTCCAGTGAGTTATATGTCCCAGGTGTGGGGTCGTGCAGGAGTCTAGGTAAGGATACCGTCCAGTGGAGAGATGTGATCTCCAAAAAGAGTCAAGAGCAGCAGGGTTGCAAATCCTTGTTCTACCCCTGCTGCTGGAGAACTCGGGCTGTTTCCTCGGGACCCTGTGCACCGGGTTTAACAGATGGGGGCAGCAGCAGGTGATGGGCCCCAACTTGGTAGTTTCACCCTCCCTTGACACTCCACCAGCCCTCTCTGCGCTGGGGAGCGGTCCACACCCTTATCCTCTTCCCCACTGAGGCCTAAGCCCAGCCAGAAACCCTCCTCTCTCTTCCTGACTACGCACTGGATTTGATGTGTGAGGCCAGTACAGAGAAAGTGGTGTCCGACCAGGAGGCAGGCAGCCTCAGGTCCATCACTGACCTGGAGTGTAGCATTGGATAAGTTAGATCCTTTCTCACTATAGATGAGGACCTCAGTTTCCTCATCTGTAAAATAAGCAGTTTTAATGAAATCAGCATTCCGAGAATGTTAATATTTCTTAGATTGAAGGTGGGGATGGGTAAAAGGGAGTGCTCTGTGGTCAAATAGTGTAGGAAACATTAAGTTCAAGGAATTTGAACCAGTTTCCTTACTGCAGGACTTCTCAGAACCTTTAACATGTTATTAATCATGCTGATGGATATATTAGCAAGCAGCATCCCCCAAATTGACCTTAGAATAAAGAACCCTTTATTCTCAAAAGAGCCAATAAAAGCAGTGTTCCAATGAACACTTGGGGGGAATAAATGAGCCAAATCGCTTGCAGACCCTTTTAGATGTAGGATTCTGTGATTGAAGTCCTCACATTGGAGGTGAAGGTGTATAAGAGGAAAATTATAAACACAATAGTTAATACCTGCTGCTGATTATTAGACCCCTGAGCACAATGCCAAGTGCTTAGCTGTCTGGTCTCATTTACTCATGCTACAGCTTGTTGGAGGAGTGGGCAGCCTGTGGACAAGGTCCACATGGAGGAGGGTCTTGCTAGGGTCTGGCAGCTAAGACTTAGGGAGGGTGGCAGAGACCAGGACAGCCTCTCTGCCCAGGGTAGGTTTTATCATCCCCACTGCACAGAAAGGTTTAAGAAACCTGTGTAGGTCACCTGGCTAGCACGACTTGAATTCGGGCCTGTGTGACTCTTGAAATCTTTACCCTTGTAGCCCTAGTCATAGTGAATTTCCTCTGCAGCAAAGTACTCGGGCTGCTTGTTCAGCGGAAGGTTCTCGCCATGGTGACAAATGATCATTTTTCCATAAAGTCATGACAGAATGAAGTGCACACCACCCACATTGTTGTGTATTCCCTGAGAGCTGAATTGCAGCTGAATTAAGCCTCTGTTGGGTGATAATGACATAATCAACGAGCCTGGAGAGCCTCGGCCTTAGATAGTGGGGACAGGGGCATGGCTTCTTGCTTCCCTGGCCATACCACGCTCGCCTCCCGAACATCCATCCCCACGCTGGGCTGCAGCACTCTAACGCTGTGCTCAGGGAAGGTGGGCAGGCAGATCCAACACCTCCTCCCTTCCAGGCCTGGACTTCCAAACCCACACATCCCTCGAGTGCCCCTGCCCCTGTGCTCTTGCTCCAGGTTGGAAAATTACATTAGTGTCTTTGTTATCTGAAGATCTGAATGACACTGTCGGCCAGGTTGACCTAGTTGACGTGAGTGCGTGCTCAGTCCATCAGTCATGTCTGACTCTTTGAGATCCCCATGGACTATAGCTCACCAGGCTCCTCTGTCCGTGGGATTAACCAGGCAAAGATACTGGAGTGGGTTCCGTTTTCTCCTCCAGGGGATCTTCCTGACCCAGGGATCGAACCCACATCTTATGCATCTCTAGCATCGGCAGGCTCTGTTGTACTGGAGTTTAAATAATGACAGTGGCTCATGCTGAATGTGAATGAGCCATAGGAGTGACTCCCCTTTATCCCCTGAAGAGGTTGATGACATTCTCGTCAACCTCAATTACAGCCAAGGACTGGGGTTCAGAGGGGAACGGCGAGCTGCAGGCGTGTGTCTAGCAGAGCTGGAGCCCCCAGGCTCTTCGCAGGAGTCTCTGTTCTTTCGAGGCTGCGCTCCTCTTGTTCCTGGCCCTCCTGCTCTCACTTCTTTCCCCAGTGCTCTCCTTTCCTTCTCTCTCTCTCATCCTCCTGGTCCCAGTTTTCTCCTTTATCTGTGATGAGAAGTCTGATCTTAGCATCAGAACAGAGCTTGACTCCACTGGAGCTGTTGGCCGACACATCTAAACTGAGGGCCTACCATGTGCCAAGACACTGCACATGGGCTATTGCCTTCAACCCTCATGAAACAGCATGGCATTCCCACTTCCCAGATGGGAAAACTGAAGTTCCCAGGAGGTCTACTGACTTGGCTGGAGATTGTTCAGCCAGTAATTCAGCAGGTGGGCCAAGCCTGGGTTTGAACTCAGATCTCTCTGCCGCTATAGGCTGAACCTTCTGCCCACCTCTACTTGAATCAGCAACTGAGGACATCAAAGCATGACCCCTAGCAACGTCCAGCCACGGGAACATTGACTGCCTCCACACCCAGCCTTGCATTAGTCAATAGTAATTGTCAACAGTATTGATAGTGGTGGAGGCTTTTGCTGAGGCCATGGTGAAGCTGCAGGCAGCTGCCATCAATAATAACTTTTATGGGGTCCATTAAAGCCAATTTCTGCCCCTGAAGGTTAATGTCAGCAGCTTTTATGTCACTGCTTAATATCCAAAATAAATACAGAATTGACTGGGTAATGTAAACACAAATCTCTCCCCTCAGGGCTGTCAGGTGGAACCAGCCCTCAGGCCTCCCCCCTGCTGAGCTGGGCCACAGCAAAGAGGAGCTGGCATCATGCCAGGGCACACAGTTGGCATTCCATAAATGTTTTTTTAGAAAGCAGAGGTTGCATTTGCGCTCCAACCACAGGCTCGGGTGGATGCAGTGCCTCTTTAGCAGCTTCATCCTGTGATTTGTTCTGTGGCTGGGCTGAGCTCCTTCCGTGGACCAGGCATCGTTCTAGAATCGGGAATCTTGGCAAATAGCCAAGAGGGGAGATAGAGCTGTGACAGCTTTTCCGCTCTGTCTGTTGCGGGCAGGGTGGAAAAGATGCAGTCTCGGCATCTAGTGAGGAGCCTTGGTCCCAGGTCTGAAACCTTGAGCACGTCACCTCACCTCCCTACCCAACAGCTCCCGCATTTCTAAAACTGTGTGCCAGTAGCCACGTGGGGCCAGAAGAAGGGAAACGGGGAGTTAGGGTTTAGCAGGTACCGAGTTTCAGTTTGGGATGGTGGGATAGTTCTGGTTACACAGCAAAGTGAGTGCACTCAATGCCGCCGTTACCGTATGCTTAAAGATGGTTGAAAGAGTTACCTGTGTTTTACCACAGTAATAAAAAGTACAAAAACAGCATGCCATCTTTCTTCCTTGTATTGCTGTGAGCCTGCACCACAGCTTTGGCAAAGCAGCTGGTCTGTGCTGGTCCTTAATGTCTGCTCGCTATTAATGTTCATTGTTGAAAGAGCCGTGGGATGACTGCGGAAGGAGCCGTTCACTCTGCCCTGTGGATCCAAAGGCTCTTTCCTCCATCCCACCCACACAATGCACCTGGGCTTGCAGGCCAGCCGAGCAGGATTGCTCTGAAGGTGAGGGTTCTGAGCAAGATGCTCCCAGTGGAGTCAATTGCTCGAGCAGGGCTTGGAGGCATAAAGAGGCATGGTGGGCCTGGGACAGAGTAAGAATTTACTCCCAGCTCTAATCCCAGAGGCAAAGTGATAAATACACATGGAAAAGAAACAATGAAACAGAGTCACAGTTACCCCCCAAATTATCAAGCAGCCTGGGTGTCAAAAGGGAAATTACTGGTTAACCCAATTAGGCGGCCAAACTGCTTATTGAGAGTCGGTAGATTAGGTGAGCATCTTCAAGCTCGATGAGAAAGCTCATTACCAGTTTAACTCCATTTATCCTCTGCCCTCCCTGGCCCAGTGCTCATGAGACTTCGTTTTTAAAATCTTGTAAGAATAGCTATCACTAATTCCCTAGAGTACTGCAGCTACCCAGCCATGATACCCAAGGCTTCCTTTTCTAGGACAGAAAACTGGGTTCCTTCACTGGGGTAGAGATTACATCCCTATATTTGACTACCCTTCTGCCCACAAGCAGCCTGCACTCCACCCTAGAAAACAGGTGCCCAGGAACGAGGGTCACTTACTGGACAGTTACCCACGTAACAAGGACTGCAAGCCCCCAAGTTCCAAACGGGATTGAGAAGGGCCTGCAAGAATCAAAGCATCTGGGAATCTGGGAGCTAGAAGGGACACGGAGACACCTAGTCCATTGATTCTTAACTTTTTTTCCCTATTTCCTAGCCAAGAAAGCTAAGACTCAGAGAGGTTAGGTGACCTGCTGAAGGTTGCACAGCTGTTGCTGCTGAGGCTAAGTAAGTCAACTTCAGTCGTGTCCGACTCTGCGCGACCCCATAGATGGCAGCCCACCAGGCTCCCCCGTCCCTGGGATTCTCCAGGCAAGAACACTGGAGTGGGTTGCCATTTCCTTCTCCAATGCATGAAAGTGAAGAGTGAAAGTGAAGTCGCTTAGTCATGTCTGCCTCTTCGCGACCCCATGGACTGCAGCCCACCAGGCTCCTCCATCCATAGGATTTTCCAGGCAAGAGTACTGGAGTGAGGTGCCATCGCCTTCTCCGGTTGCATAGCTAGTAAACGGCAAAACCAGGGTTTGAGTCCACACCTGTCTCACACCACTGCCCATCATCTTTCCTGACCACCATCCTCTCCTACTTGTTCTGTTTTATAGAAACAGAATACCCAGGTCTCCCACATTGAGGTGGATTCTTTACCATCTGAGCCACCAGGGAAGCCCATGTTTCCATTAGCTCAATGCTGTTAATAATAATATACATAATCTTGGAGCTGAATCTAGCTGTATCCAGAACATAAACTTCCTTCTTTGTCAGTGTTAGTAACTGCCAAAAATTAAATTGAATCCCTAACCTGTTAGAGCTAATCAGGGCCTAGAGATCATCATACGGTGAGGGGGTGGGGGAGGATGCTGCGGGGCAGGGAAGGAAGCTGGCGATGAGGCTGCTTGGAGGAAAGGCATCTGGGCGGAGGACAGGGCAGGTACCAGGGTCCTGAGGCAAGGAGGCCAGTGTGGCCAGAGCGCAGAGGAGGTCAGACAGGGGAGGTGAGGCGGGGCGCGAGCAGGTCGCTGCATGGGGAGTCACAGGAGCCTCCGAGCGGAGTGGCAGGGTCATTCTGGAAAAAGTGTGGAGCGTCGGAGCAGGAGGCTACTGCAGGAGTCCAGGAGAGAGGATGGGAGCTTGGGTCGGGGCATGGAGGCTGTGGGGAGGGGTTGTGAGCCTGGTCAGGGGGCCCCGCTGCCCTGTCCTGGTCCGCTGCAGAGCCTCGTAAGCAGAGAGGAAGACCGCCATTTCTTAAGTCCGGTGGCGGAAATGGGGTCCCGGTACTCTAGGTGCGCGGAGGGCTCACACCTGGTCCTCCTGGCCTCACAGCTTCTTCATCCCGGCTGCAGGGTCCCTGAGCACTGGCCGGCCCCACGCCGCTCCCCACTTCCTCGCGGCCTCGGTCACCGAGCTCACCCCTTGTCCCAGCCTCACCCTGTACTCCCTGCATCCTGACCGCCCGACTCCTGCTCCCAGCCTCGCCGTGCCGCCCACGGGGGGCTCTTTGCCTCATCTTTTTTTGTATCTTCTTGGCTTCAGTGTGTCCCTGATTCCAGCCCTTCTGCCCAGCTGCCTCACACTGCCTTGGTCAAGTCAGCCTGGGGCCTCCTCGCCACAGCACCACCTCTGATGGATTTTCTGTGATCTCGGAGCTGGTATCCGACAGACACTAATGTGGCTGTTCTTGTGAGTTCCTTGGGAGAGGACTTGAAATACACCCCAAATTTATTCCCCTCGGTGTACGCTGCAGCGCTCCCTGGTGGGCAGTATGTGCTAATACATGTGCACCCTGCTTCTGAACTGGCAGGCGGGGAAGAGACAAAGCTACTGTAAATTAAGATAGATTGCATTCTTGAAACTAGGTTAAGGCTCACTGTGTGTGCAGAGAGGTACAGTAAGCCAGAGTTTTGCTTTTGATTTGAGCCAACGTGACTTTCAATTCCTGTGGAAGCAATGATGTGCACAATGACAAAGTTCCTACCGAAAGACATTTATTTGCAAAGCACTATTTCCTATTGTAAGCTCAGCTTTGTCCAAGGAGAGTGGCTCTTGGTCTGTTTCAGCTTCATATAACCCCGGATGATCTCAGGGAGGAAAGGGAGTAACCAATGCTGGGAAAAGAGCTTTCTGCCCACAGGAGCCTAATTCACTCTGGGTTGTGTGGAATCCAGGGATGAATCTAGTTTCAGTTTTAGACTCTTGTCACCAGGCCCAGGGTGACCTTGAGCAACTTACTTCTCCTCTCTGGGCGTCAGTTTCTTCACCAGCCCAAGGGAGTCATTGGACTCTCAGGCAGTAAGATAACTGGGAAGGAGAATGGGCTTTGGAGTCGGTCTCAGGATCCCAGTTCAGCCACTCAGGAACTGGGTGATGTTGTGCAAGTGACTGAATCTTACTGAGCCTCAGTTGCTTCACCTGTAACGTGGGCATGAATACCTCCCAACGTTGTAATGCACACAAAAGATGTGTGCGCGTGAAAGGTGAAGGGCTTCCATGTCCCACCTGTGGACCAAGCCTGACCCTGAAACCAGTGGTGCATCTCAGCACCGTCATTTAAAATCATAATCATAAATGGATGGGAGAGGAGCGGAACAGAGTACATCAAACATAGTGAAGTCAGTATTATTTTGTGAATTTTAATTTTAGTTATACTTTACACACAGCACCTGTACTAGGTCATCATGTATAATGTATTTCTTACTCTGTAATTCAGTAAAAAAAATAATAATCATAAGTTTAAAAGATGATACTTGGCACACACCAGGACCTGATGAATGTTAATTCCTTTCCTTCAAACCCCTCAGCTTGAAGATTCCGTGATTCCTGATGTCGTGTGTGTGTGCATGCTAAGTCACTTCAGTCGTGTCTGACTCTTTGCGACCCGTAGACTGCAGCCCACCAGACTCTTCTGTCCATGGGATTCTCCAGGCAAGAATACTGGAGTGGGTTGCCATGCCCTCCTGCAGGGGATCTTCCTGACCCAGGGATCAAACCCAGGTCTCCTGCATTGCAGGCAGATTCTTTACCGCTAAGTCACCTGGGAAACCCTCATGATGTCATTGTTGTTTAGTTGCTCAACCGTGTCCAACTCTTTTCAACCCAATGGACTGCAGGATACCAGACTTCCTTTCCTTCACCATTTCCTGGAGCTTGCTCAAACGCATGTCCATTGAGTCGATGATGCCATTCAACCATCACATCCTCTGTCCTTCCATTCTCCTCCTGCCCTCAATCTTTCCCAGCATCAGAGTCTTTTCTAATGAGTTGGCTCTTCACATCAGATGATGTCATAGTCTTACCTAAAAACTATTGGCATAGTACTTCTAGGGCTCTCCTATGGAGAATAAGCGTGTATTTGGGCAGGGCCCCGTGATTCAGTTGAAAGAAGCTGGGCTCTGGGATCAGATGGAGTTGGCCGTCTCACCACCTCCTCCCCCAGCTTCCTCTTATGTGAATGGCTGTGGTGGTGACTGATAAGCCCTTGGGTAGCTAGGATCAGCAGGAAAAGCACCCCAAACAGGATGAGCTGACTTAGAAGGATATAGGAGCCTGCTGCTGCTAAGTCGCTTCAGTCGTGTCCAACTCCATGCTACCCCATAGATGGCAGCCCATCAGGCTCCCCCGTCCCTGGGATTCTCCAGGCAAGAACACTGGAGTGGGTTGCCATTTCCTTCTCCAATGCATGGAAGTGAAAAGTGAAAGTGAAGTCGCTCAGTCGTGTCCGACTCTCAGCGACCCCATGGACTGCAACCTACCAGGCTCCTCCGTCCATAGGATTTTCCAAGCAAGAGTACTGGAGTGGGGTGCCACTGCCTTCTCCTAGAAGGGTCATAATCTGGGTTCACATAACCTGCTGAATCTCTTCATCAGTGCAAAGGTGACTTCTACTGACTACTTTATTGTGTGGATATACATTAAAATAAGCTTAGAGAGGTTAAGCCCCTAGAATAGTGCCTGGTGCATCGGTAGTGATATATAAGCATGCAGTGTTGTTATCATCATTCCTACAGCATTTTGTAATTTACAGAGCATTTTCACATTTTGTTTAAAATTTGCAACAGCCTTTGAGGTAGATGTATCTCATCACTGTGTGAAAGCTCTCTGAGATCATACAGCTGGAAAGTGGCAGAGATGAGATTCAACCCCAGGTCTCTCAGACCCTATACCCACGTGCTGCTGTTCACAACCACAGGCACACCTCAGAGATACTGTGGGTTTGGTTCCAGACCATTGCAGTAAGATAATACTGAGATAATGCAACTCACCTTTTTTTTTTTTTTTTTTTTGGCTTTCCAGTGCATCTAAAAGTTATGTTTATGCTACACTGTAGCCTATTAGGTGTGTAATAGCATTATGTTGAAAAAAAAAAAGTATATACATACTTTAAATTAAAAAAAAACTTTGTAGCTAACAAATGCTATCATCTGACAGTGCAGGACTGCCACAACCCTGCCACACACAAAAAAATAAATATGTCTGGGAAGGGCAATAAAATGAGGAGTGCCCAAACATATGGCAGCTGGTCAGCCTGTCTTTCTGCCAAAGATAACTCCCCAGTTGCCAAGGTCAAGTGTGAAAAGACTCTAGCAGCCCTGATTTTCCTCAGACCAGTATCTCCCAGTCAGCTCCGTGGGAAGGATCTCAGCCCAGGCTTTCTGTTCTGGAAGAAACTTCCCTTCGGAGGAATATTCAAAACACCAAAGAGGGCTTTTCTTTCCACCACCGTTTAGCAGCCTGGCTTCCTAAATGAGTGTGTGGCTCTTCGCTTTGTAGGCTCTTTACTGCAAACAAATCGCTCTCCAGAATGTGCTTCCAAGAAGGAAATAATCGTATGGAACAAACCAGATTCAAAGTGTGTTGTCAACAAAGGGCAATTGTGTGCCGGTCCAGCTGCTGGAAGAATGGCCGAGGAGGGAAAGAGCAGCCCTCATGCATGTGAAGTGGGCTGTGAAAAGGCTGAGGAGGCTCTGCAAACGGGAACCAAATGGCTAAGCATTGCAGGCAGATTCTCCGCCAAATGAGCCACCGGGGAAGTCCCAAGTCAGAAGTCAGCCTGGGCCAAGCAAGGCTCCTTGAGCATCTCCCTCCCTGTGGCCCCACATGGGAGGAAAAGGAGAGAAGCTGCTTAAGCCTAAAGGATTTACCCTTCCTACCTGCATCCACCGCTTGCGGTCATTTATTACCTCAGCCCTAGAGCTAGTGCTAAAAGATGCATTTTAGTTGGAGAAAATGTCATGTCATTCCCCCCTCCCCCCCCGTCCCCCGCTAGATCTAGCAAGCTCTTCAAGTGTCTGTGCTGGCATTTGGCTGTTCTCCTTCACGCTTAGGAAATGCGTCAGAGCTCACGACGCCATGAATACCTGACATTCCATCAGTTATCACGTGGCTTTCTCCGGTCCAGGGCACCTGACCCCACACCCTGTCTTTGAACCCTGATAGTGGACCTTCGAACTTGGAGCCTGTGTCATAGGGTTTAAGGCTCTGTGAGTCACTGGAAGGACTCACGGGGCTCAGCACAAAGTGAGAGTTGTGGCTAAGATTTACTGCAAGAAACGAGTAAACAGCAAACCAGCAAGGGGGAACGACGCACAGGGCGGAACCAGGGGAGACCAGACTCGAGCTCCCAGGGGTCCTCTCCTAGCAGGGTCGTTCAGGACATGCTCAGTTCCTTCAGTAGGGAGCTGCGCTGTCCCCCAGGGAAGCTCAAGAGGGACCCCTGGTCAGATTTTTATCAGGGGCTGGGTCACATAGACACCCTCTGCCTAGCATGGGCCAAAATGCCAGTCTCTCAGAGGGAAGCAGGTATTTAGCATAAACCTCATTATTTGTCTGCACGGGCTAGGCACAGTCAGCCACCCTCCTCATTTAGAGATTTTATATCAGGCAAGAATTGTTACAGCCAAGTTCCCAGATGCCGGCCAAGAGCCAGCCCCTCCAGCAGACCTCTCTAAGGAGCTCGGGCTGCTGTGTTGACTCCTCTGCACAAGCCTCTCGTCCTCCCCTTCTATTTCCTAGTGAGTAACCCTGAGTGCCCACCCAGCGTATGTATACATACCTCTCAGGTCAGCTGTGCAGACCTTTCTCTACTCTTTATCTTTCAGGTGGTAACCATGATTATAAACATTCTGGATAAGAAATGGCTTGATAAATAAAGCTCACTGTTGGTACTGGTGATGAAACCAGAGGGAAAAAAAAATGATGGATCTTAGGAAAAAGGCAAGCACATTGAATAATCTGACAGCAGGGCACCGCTGCTTGGTCTATAGCTCTGTGGATGGTCTGGGGCGGGGGTAGGGAGGTTGTGAAGCTGAGTGACGGGACAGGTGCTGTGGAGGTGTGTCTCCTTTCAGTAGCACGTGGCAGGCAGTGTGTCAGTGTTGCGCGAACACTGAGGTGAAGCAGGCATGCTCCCTGGCTGCTGGGGTTTTTGGTGTAGAGAAGAAAGACACACAAGCTCGGCAGTGTCCTGCAGAATGTCACGTGAGTGCCATCAGTGACCCGAGGTGGCCAGCAGGCAGAGAACCAGCAGAAGAAACCTGGCCCTGCTGAGGCAGCTGAATAAGGTGATTTGTAAGACCTGTGGCTCTGAGCGCCCATCCAGGGGGGGCTGGGCCAGGACCACAGGAAGAGCGTCCGTCACGACGGCATCTCATGCCAACCAGTCCTAGAATGCACTGCTCAAGAGTTCCAGTGGCAAAAGGCGGCTTGAAGGCTGTGGGTCCAGTGTGCCTGTGTGATACAGAAAGTAGGTGAGGGGAGAAACCTTTACCTGTGGGTAGGGGTGAAAAAATCCCAGGATCCCTCTGCTAGGGCAGGACAACACCCAAGTCCCTCCTGTGCCTTGCAGCCAGAGACGACCAGGAGCTCACCTACAGTTGAACCAAGATGAGTTTGTTGACTCTCTGCCGCAGTGGAGGACACGCACCCTGGGGGGTTCATTGGGTGTCTCAGTAAGGGGTGTCTGAAAGGAAGTACAGGATGTGGCCTTGTACTGGGTGATTTGGGGACAGGTGGGTTCAAGGCAGCAGGGAGCTTTGCTGTGGATACTGTCAGAAAGCAGGGGTGAGTCTGTGCCTGAGTATCTTAGTAAGCCGTATGTATACAGAAGCCAGGAAGAATGAAGTGAGGTCACAGTTGCATTTGGAAAAGCAGCAGCGGTTACCTTAGCCGGGATTGGGCAGGCTTCTTTGGGTCATATTGTGGTTTGGACCACTTTTTTATTTTTGTCTAAGTTCAGACATGATCGCAGAGTGGCCTTGCCTTTGTCCAGGCCCAGCTGAACAGTTGCTTGTCTGAAGTTGGCGTGTGAAATTGTCTATATTCATCATTAGAAAGCTACTGCCTAGCTCTGAGGGCCAGGCAGTCCTGGCTGTTAGGAACTGTTTCTGTCTTCCTCATCCCAAGACCCACCGTCCCAGGATGCAGCTGGTTCTCAAGGCCCTTCAGTGGGCTGTCCCACGATAAATCTCAGCACCCAGGGAAAATAGTAATGGAAATTACTTATTTAATAAGAAGTACTATTATATTGGGCCTCCCCAGGTGGCTCCGTGGTAAAGAATCCACCTGCTAATGAAGAAAATGCAGGTTTGACCCTGGGTCGGGAAGATCCCCTGGAGGAGAAAATGGCAACCCACTCCAGTATTCTTGCCTGGAAAATCCCACAGACAAAGGAGTCTGGCGGGCTGTAGTCCATGGGGTTGCAAAAGAGTCAGGCACAACTAAACAACGACTATATTACCTAATTACTATCAAATAATTACTTACTTGGTAGTATATGGTACTCAATAAATAATAAAAATTATTTATTGAATATTTATTATAAGCCAGGAAGTAGATGATCCTCTTTAAATATATTTAGTTTCATCCTTGTTTCATCCTCTTGCTATCTTGGCAGGATTGGTATTTTGGCTTTTGGTAGATAAGGAAATTCGAGAAGGCAATGGCACCCCACTCCAGTACTCTCGCCTGGAAAATCCCATGGGCGGAGGAGCCTGGTTAGGCTGCAGTCCATGGGGTTGCTAAGAGTCGGACACGACTGAGCGACTTCACTTTCACTTTTCACTTTCATGCATTGGAGAAGGAAATGGCAACCCACTCCAGGTTCTTGCCTGGAGAATCTCAGGGACGGGGGAGCCTGGTGGGCTGCCGTCTATTGGGTCTCACAGAGTTGGACACAACTGAGGTGACTTAGCAGCAGCAGCAGATAAGGAAATAGAGGCTCTGATAAGTAAAGTAACTTCCTGAGGACCATCTACCTAAGAAGTGGTGGAGAAAATTCACACACAGATCTGCGCGACTCCGAAACCTGTGTTTTCTCTCTGCCATGGGGTGTCTTTGACATGTAGGGATGTGTGGGCACTGACAGGAATGGTTTGCCAAGCTGCAGCTGAGACCAGTGTTGGTCCAGAGAGTGTGACTGAGAGTATCTGAGAGTATCTCTGAAACAGGTCCGAAATGTCCTCACAGACGGGGAGTTTGGGCGACCCCTGAAATGTCCCAGGTCACAGACTCCCAGACCCTGGCAGAGTGTGGTGGTCCCCAGGAGCAGCACTCACAGCATCAGCTCAGGAAACCCATCCTGCCATCCCCAGAGGGGAAAGGGGGGCTGAAGCTATTTTTCATTCCTGAACAGTTGGCTGATCCATAAGAAAAAGAGCTGCCCATTACTGATTAAGTTTGTTTTCCACCATGACAATGTCTTAATGAAACTTAGCATCTTCAGCTCAAAAACTGGGGGAAAACTTTTAAGTCAGTGATGGCTAACCTTGCCGTCCTCTTCAGAGTTCATCACTGTTTAACAGCTTGGGGACAGGCATGGCAGGAATTGGAAAACCTGTTGACATTGGTCCCTTAGCCAGAAGCATCATTCTTCTTTCAGTGGTCTATTTTGTATTGATCCAAAAACCTTTTCTCAGAACTACGTATCTCTAGGCAAGACTGCGGTTTATTTATCTATCTCAGTGTAACTGGGACCTGGCATTCGTAACAAGCTGGGCTTCCCAGGTGGTGCTAGTGGTAAGAACCTGCCTGCCAATGCAGGAGAGCTATGTAAGAGATGCACGTTCAGTCCCTGGGTTGAGAAGGTTCCCTGGAGGAGGGCATGGCAACCCAGTCCAGTATCCTTGCCTGGAGAATCCCCCGGACTGAGGAGCCTGGTGGGCTACAGTCCATGGGGTCCCAGAGTGCCTGCAGACCAGAAGGAGCAGGCAGAAGAGTGTCACTAAGGCTTACTGGATCCTGTGTTAGTTTGCTAGTGTTGCTGCAAAAATTACCGCAAGCTGAGTGCCTTAAAGCGATCGGAATGTACCGTCTCACAGTTCCAGAAGGCTGAAAGCGTGTTCCCTCTGCAGCCTGCGGGGGGATGCTCCCCTGTCTCTTCTGGTTTCCAGTGGGCTGCTGTCAGCCCCCGGCTTGCCTGGCTTATGCAGCACACTCCAGTCTCTGCCTTCGTTGTCCGTGGCAGCGTCTGCGTGTGTCTCTGTCTTCAGCGGCCGTCTTCACATCAGAGCACCAGTCATACTGAGCCAGCGGCCCATCCTACTCCAGTCTGACCTCATCTTAACTAATTACATCGAATACGGCCCTATTCCACACGAGGTCCACGTTCTGAGGCTGAGGTACCGGTACTGGGGGTTAGGACACTCTCAGTCTTCTTGAGCTGCTGTAACAAAAATACCATCCACTGGGAGGCCTAAACGGCAAGCATTTATTTCTCACCATTCTAGAAGCTGGAAGTCCAAGATCAAAGTGTCTGCAGATTTGGTGTCTAGGGGGACCCACTCCTGCTGTTTTCACACGGCAGAAGGGGCGAGGGGGCTCTTTGGGGGTCTCTTTTATGAGGGGGCTCCACTTTCAAGACCTGATTAGCTCTTGGAGACCTCACCTCCTAATGCCATCACCCTTGGGGGTTAGAATTTTATCATATGAATTGGGGGTAGAGGGGGCAGAAGCATTCGGTCTGTAGCAGACTTCAGCATACCTTTTTTTTTAATTAATTTTTTTGGGGGGAAGGATAATTGCTTTACAGAATTTTGCTGTTTTCTGTCAAACGTCCACATGAATCAGCCATATCTTTTCAGGGGAAAACACTTCAGTCCGTAAGAGATGCCTGTTAGGTTCCAGGCATCATCTGGGGCCCCACCATCCCTCAGCAGCCTGGCTCTTAAGTGAGTCTGCAGCTTCTCAGGGCCCCCAGGAACCATTTTGGTCTGAAGGCTGTGGCAGTTGAGCCTCTCCCCACTGGACCTCGGGGCCCCCGAGTCCTGCTGCGGTGCCCCCTTCCTCTCCCTGGTGTGCGCCACCTCACGGCCAAGGGATCGTCAGATCAGGGCACCAGGTCTTAGGGCTGCTTCCGAGTGAGTGATGGATGAGACCGTGTGGGAGACCCTGTGGCCTTGCCTGTAACGACAAGGGGTGTGAGTACACGTGGCTGTGTGCAAGGACTGAACATGCAAGGCCTCCTGCTTTCAGTGTGTGGGGTTTAGGGCCGTGTGTGTATGTGAGGTTCAAGTGTGAGAGATGCGTACCCATGACCGTGTCGGAGTGTGGCTGCAAGACAAGGTCTGTGTTGTTCTATTGGCAAAGGGTGGGGGTGGGACAAACGTGTGACAGTGTGGGGATCGTATGAACAAGGATGTGTGGGTCTGGCTGTCTGCAAGGGTGTGTGTATGTGTGTGTGTGTCTGTGCCGGAGTGAGGGAACGGGTGGGGAATTCCACCAAACACCTGTTGTATTTTAGACGCAGGCAACCAGCAGAGGTGAAGTCTTTCTTCCCATGGAAATGGGGAAGAAAGGCTTTTGGGGGGCTTTTATTCGCTTTGGAAAAAAAAGAAAAAGCGGCCTCATCCAGTTAGTGGTTGTTAATTAGGAGCAGGTCCCAGGAAAGCTGCCGTGCAGCAGCACCAATAAATCACTCATTAACTACCCATAGCTGCCCGCCTCCATGCCTGCTTCTCTGCAGCTGGAGCCTCGTCTGCAGCTGGGCCAGGGCCTGGCCACTGTAGGCTCATCAGAATCGGGGTGGGGGTGCTTACTGCTCAGTCCCCCCCATTCTAGGAGCATCCCTGGGGTACACTAGAAGACAGGGCTGAGCCTCCGTTCACTGGCTCATGCATGGACTCAAGTACAAGTCTCTACACATCAGGACCTCCCCATCCCACCCCTTCCAGCCTCATCTCCCACTGTTCTGTGTTGATTTGTGTTCCAGCTTAAGGGCGTCATCATAACAGCCACACACATGCCTGACAGTGGTGTCATTAGGCATCTACGTGGGTCGCTTACAGAAGGGAGCAAGCGTGCAGCGGGTACACAGGAAATAGGTCCTTCCAGACCAGCCCCCGGCAACTTTCTCACCAAAGCAATGGTTTAAAGTACTGAATGCAGCTAAAACCGCCATAGGCTTTCCCATAGGAGGTGGGAAAGGGAGTAACTGCTTAGTAGGTACAGAGTTTTGTGTTTTTTGGTAGGGGGAGGGGTTGATGAAAATGTTCTAGAATAGATAGCAGTAATGTGGCGCTAGTGGTAAAGAACCCACCTGCAAACTTGAGATGAAACTTTGATCCTCGGGTCAGGAAGGTCACCTGGACAAGGAAATGGGAACCCACTCCAGTATCGCTGCCTGGAGAATCCCATGGACAGCGGAGCCTGGTGGGCTACAGTCCATGGGGTCACAAAGAGTCAGACGTGACTGAAGCAGCTTAGCTTGCATGCTTTCAATGATGGCACAACATTGGGAATGTATAAAATGCCTCTGAGCTGCACACTTTCAGATGGTTCAAAGGATAAACTGTATATTTTTCTATAATAAAAAGCCAGTCTAGAGCACCTTATTCACCACGCTCTCAGCACACAGTCATTGGGGGCACCTGTAGCATCAGGCCCTGGGGACTCAGAAGTGTTTGGGATTAGGGGAAGCAGACAGACACGCAGCAGATTGACGCTTCTGATTGACGCTTCCGATTGACGCTTCCTGTTTTAACAGCAAACTGTGTACCCTTAAAACACTGGGAGGTTGCTGTGTTTGCCCCTGCTTTGTAGTGAGCAAACTAGGAATCACAAGGGCAGGGACTTGGCCAAAGTCACAGAGCTCCTAGATAGATATGAACCCAAGTCTAGCTGCTGCAAACCCATCATATTCCCAGTGCCATGTGCTTCCTCTTCTTCCCAGTTTCAGGCCTGGTACTCACCATCTAACTTAAGGACAACACAGCCAGAGGCTGGAGAGCCCGTGAGGATGGCAAGCCAGACATTGCCAAGTTCAATTCTCCCCGCTCCACCGTGTTGAGGGCCCTAGCCTCTCTCCTCCTCAGTCCCCCCGGCCCACTCCATCGTCAGCACTGCCAGCACGCTGATCTTTCTATTCTGATCAGCTAGCTGCTCCCTGCCAGATGTTTGTATTAGTGCCCCAACCTTCTTCCTAAGCAATAATTTCAGGAACCTGTGACTTTGGAATGACGTTCTTTATGGTTGTGTTTATTTTTGAAAATGTGTAGACTCAATCCCCATCTCATAGCCTCTGCTTTTGTGCTTAGCTGAAATGTGTTGAAAGACTTAAAGATAATTACTGAATATTTTCCCTACATGTAAAAAAGATATTTGCTCTAATGAGGCCATTCTTTAACCTGGTTGGGGTGCAGTAGGGGGAGTGTTAGAATTAGAAGCCTTTGTTTGGTTCAGGAAGCTCAGGAATCCCCATCTCGGAGGCCAAGCCCAGATGTAACCCTGGAAGCATAAAGTTCAAAGACAGCGGGATTATGGACTGGTGCAAAGCTGGGTAAAAATATATCACCATTGCCCTTCCTTCAGACACTGGTGCATTAGCTAGGATCTGCACGTAGTTTCGGTTGGCCTCAGTGCAGAGATACTTCAGAGAGAGGAAGAAAAGGTTAAATCCCTCTTCTAGAACCAAATGGAGATGAAGAACAGTCCACTGGTGTGGGGAAAGAGGGTTATGGGGGTGGTTAGTGTAGGCTATTTTCTTTTGACTCCAGATCTCATATTCTTTTCCCGAGGCTTCTTTGTTCACGCATCCATTCCAGCCTCCATTCATTCATCAGATGTTCACAGAGAACCTGATGCTTCCAGGTCCTGTTTCAGTGATTATAGACAGAAATCTGGGCTTCCCTGGTAGCTCAGGTGGTAAAGAGTCTGCCTGCAACGTGGGAGATCTGGGTTCCATCCCTGGGTCAGGAAGATCCCCTGAAGAAGGAAATGGTGACCCACTCCAGGAGTCTTGCCTGGAAAATCCCATGGACAGAGGAGCTGGCAGGCTATAGTCCATGGGGTCACAAAGAGTC
Organism: Ovis aries; assembly: GCF_016772045.2. Taxonomy (NCBI): domain Eukaryota; kingdom Metazoa; phylum Chordata; class Mammalia; order Artiodactyla; family Bovidae; genus Ovis; species Ovis aries. Next base: position 14,612,079 of record NC_056074.1, read on the forward strand.
TCCTGTGACTGAGTGGCTAACACTTTCACTTTCACACTTCCATGATTTCTGTAGCAGTCAAATAGGTTAATTATGTCACAAGAACAAGCAGCCCTAATATCTCAGTGGCTTTGCAGAGTTTATTTCTCACATCACATACTCAGCACATCGGAGGTGTCAGGGAAAAGGGTTTCTCCACAGTCTCTCTCCAGGACCCAGGCATAGGGGCTCTGTGATCTTGTAGCTGCATTGCCTGGAGCAAACAGCCTTTTTGCCTGCTTCTCACAGCCCATAGGCCTGACTTAGTCACATAGCTCCTCTTAACTGCAAGGGAGCAGGGAAGTATATACCTCCCTTGTACCCAGAAAAAGAGAACCAGCTTGGTAAGCACCAGGAGCCCCTACACCACCTAGCATAAGAAGGGCTGGGGTATGGGCACAGTGGAATATCTTCCCTTGAGATGTTTTCATTCAGTAGAAGGGACGAGTGAAGAGACGTAACAGCTCAGGGAAGTCAGGAGAGGGGGGAAAGGATGTGAAATCTGAGAGGCGGGAGATGGGGGTACTGCCAGGCTGGCCAGGCGGTGCATGGCACATTCACGCGTGCAGGTGTCGTGTGGCTGCTAAAGTGTATCGGGGTGACTAGTGTGCCAGGTGGTAAGCCTAGAGAGGCAGGGCCTTAAGCATCACCTGTCGGTGTCTGAACCTTATTCCGGGGGGGGGAGGGAAAGCCAGCGAAGGGTTTTACGCAGGGATGCAAGCCACCCTCTATGTGTTTCTGGAAAGATCACCCTAGGTTCCACCTGAAGGTGGAGAGGAAGAGATGGGGGGAGATGGCCCCCAAAGTCAGAGCAGTGGTCGTGGGGACAGAATGGAGAGGTACTTAGGTGGAGGGACCAGTAGAATTTGGTGACTGACTAAATGTGGGCTGTGGAAGAGTAAACGGATGCAGGCCTATATTTGATCGGAGTAGCACCATGGATGAGTGTGGAAATGCTGGAGTACGATTGTGGAGAAAGATGAATAAGCTGAGTGGTAGACACTGTTGAGTCTGAGATGCCTGTGAACCTCCAAATCAAGGTGGCCATGATACACTTGGATGTTTGGGCCTGAAGTGTAGAGAAGAGTCCACCCACCTCTCGGAGCATCTAAGAAATTACAGGTATAGGGGGTAACCTGAGCCAAGAAGAGCTCTTTCCTCCAGGGATCTCACCTTGCACTTCTGTGAGGACCAGAATTGTTTTTCAAATTGTGTTTCAATCTGAGTGCGTGCAAGATGGAGTCATTTCTGGCTGGTCAGCTTCCCAAGACGCAGCTCCTGAGGTTTGAGAGAAGTCACTGCTCTCTGCATTTCTGCAGCTCCCATCGTGGTCTCTGTTCAGTTGCTACCCTTGTTCAGACATCGAGTCCCCGGAGGGCTAGCTAATGCTTATTCATCTGGCCTGGTACCCAGGTGCTTAATCAGTGTTTCTTGAACAAACAAATGAATTAACCAACTGTGGGGCTTCCCTGGCCACTCAAATGGTAAAGAGTGTGCTTGCAATGTGGGAGACTCGGGTTTGATCCTTGAGTTGGGAAGATCCCCTGGAGAAGGGCATGGCTACCCACTCCAGTATTCTTTCCTGGAGAATTCCATGGACAGAGGAGCCTGGCATGGCGGGCTCTGAGCTTTTGTAGCCCTGCAGTGTGGTCTCTATCAAGCTGCCACCATTGTTGAGTCGCCAAGTCCCCAGAGGGCTAACTCTTGTTCATCTGGCCTGGCACCCAGGTGCTTAATCAGTATTTCTTGAACAAATGAAAGAATTAACCTCCAACCATGCAAAACTGTTGGGTCCCTGGTGGGAACATAAATAGTACTTCCATTTTCCAAAAGCCTTTAATAAATTATAACTCACCAAATTAAAATAAACATTTGTTTATTTTAATAACCAAGTCTCTGGAGGAGTCTCTGGAGGATTTGACACCTTTTCATCTTCAAAGTGCTTTCAAACCAAGAGGTGGCTTCTCTCAAAGGTCTCTCTTTGAAAGTTTTAGCTTGTAAACAGATACAGAAATGTATTAACATTCAGGAGCAAAGATGCCTCCGGCCAGTTTTAAAGAAAATTTTTCCAGGAAAGAAAAGCAAATCTTTGTTTTTTTTTTGAGTGCCTTCAGGTGTTCCAAGGGTTGCATTAAGGGCTTTCAGTATGTTATTCCCTCCATGCTTTTTATGATGTAGGTACTCTCATTCCTACTTAAGAGATAAGAAAACTGAGGCCAGAGAGATACAGTGATTGGCCCAAGGACACAGAGCTGGTAAGAGGGAGAACTAAGAACCTATCTTAAGTTCTTCTAACTCCAGGACAACTGACCCTTCCTTTGCATCACTATTTCTCAACTTGGGTCTGCAGATTACCTGTAGTAGATACACACAAGGTGTAGATTCTGGGTCCCCATACCACACTTACTGGATGAAACTCTGGAGAGAGAGGCTTGACATCTGTATTTTACTTTTATAAACATGAATTTTTTATTAATCTATTTTTATAACTGAAGTACAGTTTACAATGTGATGTTAGTTTTAGGTATACAGCAAAGTGGGGAATCTGCATTTTAAATAAACTTCCCAGGTGCTTCTTATGCACACTGAGATTTGATAACCTACATTTTATACCCGTAGTGGGAGTCTAAAACTTAGATTTTTGTCTAAAGGGATGAGCAGGAAAAAAAGGAGAACTCTAGGCCCTGAACACCATGTGCCTTTCACCGAGCTTGGCAGCGCTGGCCTCCCACACACCAAGTGTGGCAACATCTCCCCCCACCCCACCCTTCCATCCCCGCCTTCCCAGGCTGCACTGGCTGAGATGGAAAGCTTTCTCTGTTCCCTTGCTTTTCATGGCAAGCTTGGGTTGATGTTTTTTCTCTGCTCCATATGGATTTTGCAATTAACTCACTAGAAAAGTAAATCACAGGATGCCTGGAATAATAAGTGCAGTGAATACTAGGTCCCAGCCAAGGAGTCTGGGACCGGATCCAGCGCATGACGAAGGTTGCTGGGTTGGTGCAGGAAGGAGGCAGGAGGCAAGAGGCGGGCAGGTCCTCAAGGCTGCACAAAGGCAGCAGATGGAGGAGGAGAGGGGACCACTGCTGGTTGAGATCGAGCACCTTTTGTACATGTTCAACATATTGCTCAGAGTTTTACATTCTTCATTTCACCAATTCCACACAGCTCTTTTTGGTCAATATTACTGTTCCTATTTCACAGGAAAAGACCCTGAAGCTCAGAAAGACAGAGACACTTCCCAACTTCCTGCTTCTTCCAGCAGCCTTAATGCCTCCTCACTGTAATCTTTCCTTTCTCTCAGCAGCTAGAGTCAGAAGAGCTTCTAACAAGCAGGCAACCCAAAGATAGTTGGAAACAGGGAGAACTGATCTTGAGGAACCTGGCTCCTCACCTGTGAAATGGGACGTTGACTGTGGCCAGGTGGCAGGGCTGCTGTGAGTACTGAATCCGACCTCTTACATGGGAGCACTTCAGACATGGCTTGGGCTTCCCTGGTGGCTCAGACAGTAAAGAATTTACCTGCCATAAGGAGACCTGGGTTCAATCCCTGGGTTGGAAAGATCCCTTTGAGGAGGGCATTGTAACCTACTCCAGTATTCTTGCCATGGAGAATCCCATGAACAGAGGAGACTGGCAGGCTACAGTCCATGGGGTTGCAAAGAGTCAGGCGTGACTAAGCACAGCACACACACGGCTGGACACACAGCAGATGCTTGGAACATTATTCCCCTTGTACTTCCACATTAGTCATGGATAGAGAAGCCTGGCAGGCTACAGTCCATGGGGTCGCAGAGAGTCGCATACGACTGACATATGGAGTCTTTGGAGATAGGTTGACTGATAAAGTAGTTGGCATGGAAATCAAGAGTAGGTGTCAAAGCATCCTGGTTTGTCCTGGATTGGAGAGCTCAGTGGAGGTTCTGAATAGGAGGTGGAGGAAATAAGTCTTTACCTGACACCCTTGTCCGCTCAGGGCACTTGGCTGCGTTTTGGCTTCTTGTTTCTTGGAGCGGTATTTCCTGCTTCTTGTTTCAATTTCTGAGAGAAAGAATCTGATTGGCTGAACCCATCTCTACGTATCAAGCCATAGGTCAAACGTAAGTGGGTGGAGTCAGACAGGGCAGTCACGTGATAGGCACCTTGGCAACCTAGGCCCGGAAGTAAGCTGCCTGCTTGGGAAGAGGCCATGGGCGGCCAAGCACAAGGTGATCTCTTTGCCCCAGAAGGCCCCTGTCTGGACTTTTCTCTCCAGAAGAAGAAAGACTTTGTGGTCTTGGTCTTTCTGTCCTCTCATGCTGGTCCTGCATGCAGTCTTCAGAAAGGGCGGGTAAAGAGGAAGAATGAACCAAGGGTGTAAAGATGCAGAGAGGTCCTGTTTGTTTTGCTGCCTGTGGACTTTTGACAGAAATGGCCTCACTAAAGATTTGGGTGCCTGCGTCTCCATCTGAGGCAGTCCTGCTCCTGCCCACCCGCTGGTAAACGGAGTTCTTTTCTGTGAAGAAACTCTGCCAGGGACTTTTGCACTCCTTCCCTGTAATGTCCACGTCCAACAAATCTATTCAGTTTACAAGTCAAAAGATGTTTTTCTTCTTGCTTCCAGAGCTTAAAAATCATTCTGGCTTCTTTCTGCTTCTCACAGCTTCCTGAGCAGTGAAAGATGCTGGGATGTGAGCCAGGCTGATGGTGCTGGGGAAATGTCAGGCTGGGGTTTGTCCTCTGTTCTGTGGCATTCAGTCTGCTGTCATCACAGCTCCAAAACCCTTCTGGGGCGCTAAGGGAAGTGGGTATGACTCAGCAAAGCAACCAGAGCAGACAGACACGGGGAATCAGGAAAACACTCTGGCTCCTGACAAAGTCTGACCCTTGTTTCTTAAGACAAAGTGGATAGGACTGAAAAAGGAGACACCACTTTTTAGGCTGGAGTCAAGGAGTCACCCACTTCCTGTAGAACTGCACTGTCCAAGGGAGCTTATGAAAATGTCCTGTATCTGCACTGTTCCATACAGTAGCCATTAGCCATGTGTGGTTATCCAGCACTTGAAATGCAGCTGGTGCAGTGGAGGAAAGGACTTCTTTATTTAATTGGTTTAATTTTAAATCTAAATGTAAATAACCATATATAGTTAGTGGCTAGCATCTTGGACAGGACGGCTTTTGAATCAGGAGTCTATTTCCAGTTTTCTGAGGGCAAGGATCAAGACTTATACCGAGGGCCTCAATGCCTAGTGAAGTGGCTACCATGGGCTCACTGGTATTCACATGAGTGAATGGAGTAGACACTGATAGTGATGAAATGGAGACTGCTTTCATGTATTAATAGAAGGTAAAATCACAGGATATAGAGTTCATTAGACTTAAATTCATATTCTGGGCTTCCCTTGTAGCTCAGTCGGTAAAGAATCTGCCTACAGTGCAAGAGACCTGGTTTCGATCCCTGGGTTGGGAAGATGCCCTGGAGAAGGGAATGGCAACCCACTCCAGTATCCTTGCCTGGAAAATCTCATGGACAGAGGAGCCTGGTGGACTGCAATCCATGGGGTTGCAAAGAGTCACACATGACTGAAGGACTGACACTTACTTATTTAGACTTGAATTCATGTTCTGACTCTGAAATTTACTTATCTCTATGCCTGTGGGAATGTTACCAACATCTTTAAGCCTTTTGCATCTGTGAAATGGCTACAACGCCTACCTCTTTCATAAAGTTATGTTATGAAGAATAAATGAATTGACATATACAGTGAGTAGAACAGTGCCTGGCATTAAATAAGCCCTGGCATAAAATAAGAAGTAGCTTCATAGAAAAGACAGAGAAAGTGAAAAACAGCCCTGCTGGCGACCAGACTGTGACGTTCTCAACAGATGCTCTGAGCAAGGCATAGGCAGAACCTCCCTGTCACCATGTTTAGGGCATAAACAATAACAACCTTGGAGATGCCTCATAAGATAAAGGCCTGTTGGCATTAAGGCTGACTCAAACATTGCTTCTCAGGCACAAGTCCTCTTGCTTTGCTCCACCGTATGAGTCATTTTCTAGCAGCATTGTTCTGATGTGATTAGGAAAGAAAGAACTAAGTTTTTCTGATGATTCTCACACAGGTCAGATTTGTGAAAGGTATATTACAAATGCATATTTAGTTCCCTTGCCCCTTGCATTCTTTGCTTTGGATATTCTGATGGATTTGAATGAAAACCATGTGCAGAAGTGTCCACTGGCTTTCTTGGGCAGGTTTCAGTTACTTGGGAGGAACAATATTTACATACAAGTCAGGGAGAAAAGTCTCTCGCAACAGCAAAGAAAATGTGAGAGGCATGGTGGTCAATTAAGGAAGGGATTTTCCTTGAGGGTTTGAGCTAAGCTATTCTCTAGGAGCCCACGGCCTTAAAAAAACATGAAGCAGAATGAAAAATGGTGTGCTTAACTGTAGAAACTGAAAGTGATGTGTTTTCCAGGTTCTTGTTGTACTGTTACTAACCAAGCAGAAATCCCAGCTCATCTTTTCTAAGAATATAGTGGTCAGGGGGAAGTTCTCATCAGACTTCTGAGACTGGTAAGAAGCCTGGCCATCTAATTAATTCCTAAGGCCCTGCCCCACCTCTGAAACCAGTGTTGGGGTCACTAGGACTTGCCAAGGGACTGTCATTTAAGAACCACACTGGGTGGAACTGTGTTTTGTGTGTGTGTGTGTGTATGTTAGTCGCTCAGTCCTGTCTGACTCTTTGTGACCCCATGGACTGTAGCCCACCAGGCTCCTCTGTCCCTGGATTCTCCAGTCACGAATACTGGTATGGGTTGCCATGCCCTTCTCCAGGGCAACTTCCCGACCCAGGAATCAAACCCGGGTCTCCTGCATTGCAGGCAGATTCTTTACCATCGGAGCCGCCAGGGCTGTGTTGTTTAGAGCTCCCTTATATGTGCAGCATCCCAGGTGGCACTTGTGGTAAGGAGACCACCTGCCAATACAGGAGACATGAGAGATGCAGGTTCGATCCCAGAGTCAAGAAGATCCCCAGGAGAACGTGGCAGCCCTCTCCAGTGTCCTTGCCTGGAGAATCCCATGGACAGTGAGCCTGGCGGGCTACAGTTTATAGTGACACAGAGAGTCAGACATGACTGATGCAACTCAGCACACAGATGTGCAGCCGCTGATGGCAGGAGAGCCTCCTACTGGGGCCACTCTCGAGGCCAGAGTAACAAGTTGATGAGAGAGCAGAAACAAGACGGTTTCACTGTCTCAGCATTTCCATTCCACAGCCTCCATCCACCACTTGAGCTCAGTTGCTGGAAAATGCATGTCCGCTTTAGCTAAACTGGGATATCTAAATCTCACTGTGACTCTTTGGGGTTCTCTCCTCCATTGAGGTCAGAACTTCCTCCTCACTTCTGCTCCCCTTGGATGTGTTTTGCTCAAGCATCCGTGTCCCGCCTTTTGGGGGTTCAGCTCTCCAGTTATTGTGTCTTCTGATCCTTTGGCTCTTACTTCCCTGCAGAAAAGACCTAAATCCTGAGTTGCCTTTTTATTGTGAAACCAAGATCCCTAGGAACTCCATACCACCACTTACCCCACCTCTTGAGGGAGATTCGTGCATTAGGCTTAATTCTGGCCAGTCAAGGAAAGCCAGTGGTGCCAGGGCTGTAGGATGCTTGAGAGAAATGGCCGTCTTGGAATTCGTAAAAAATCAAGGAGAAGCATGAAAGATTTGAGTAGTTATGCACCCTGAAGCCTTGCTCCTCAAACTGGACCTGCAGCATGAGCTAGATAGAAAGACAGACTCTCGGCCCCGCTCCACACCTGCTGGATCAGAATCCGGTTTTTAACGAGATCCCCAGGTGATTCATCCACATGTTGAAGCTGAGAAGCACTACCCTAGAATTTTAAGTTGATTTCAGAAACTTACGAGAAAATACTAGGTTATTTTCAAATACTACGTTTGAAGGCCAGACACTTTGAAAAGATGATTCAAGAGGGCTGAGAAATAAAACAGCGTAAGACCATCTTTTATGTCTTTAAACATCAAATGTGGAAATAAATAGGAAAACATCTATATAAATACAACAGTGATTTCCTCAAGAGGCAGGTAGGACAGGGTGGGAAGGAGTGAAGGAAAACCTGCGTTTGTTTTCGGCTTGCTTCCTTGAATTCAAATACGTGAATACACTTTAGTGTTACTTTGGAGATAAAAAGTATGCAAATTAGCTTACACAACAAAAGAAGGACGTATGATTTTGGTAAATGTGAGTTTGACAGCACAGCAAAGAATAACCCCAGGAAGCACAGGCATTTCTCAGATGAGCCAAAATTGAAAAGGGACACATCAACAGCCTACTTCCCGGTGGCGGAATTACAGGGTGATATTGTTGTTGTTTCTCTTGTTCTCTTATCTTTTTCTGGTCTGAATTTTTAAACTATCCTGCATTGACTGTGTATCCCTATATAATAAGAAAATTTGCCCAAAAATGTTTTCAGGAAGAATTACTGAAGCAGTATAAAGAGACATAAAGCTAACAGGGATGCACAGGGCAATGACGGAGATCTGTGCATTTCAGATGACTACAACTAATGGTGAGCTCAGAGATTTTCAGTGTAAAAGATAAAGGCAACAAAAGAATGTTTCAGATGTTCTGGATGTCATGTCTAGAGCCTCTGCTGTGTGCCAGCTGCGTGCCAGCACGTAGCCTGCAAGGGAACATCATTGCCATTGCAGAGCTGAGAGGAAGAGTTTGGGGGAGGTCCAGTACCTGCCCTGAGGTCAAGGAAGGCGTGAACTGGTCTTCAGGCGACAGCTGTCACTCTGTGCCCTGGATGCCTTGGTTCAGAACAGGAAAGGCATCATGGTAGTCTGAAGGTTAACACGTAAGTATAAGCTGAACAAAAGGCCTCGTGTCCTCATCTTTTCTAGAGCAGTGGTTCTCCACGTTTTAGGGGAGCTGCTCTTCAAGAACATGGGGGCTGTCTCAGTCTGTTTGAGCTGCTGTAACAAAAAACAATCATTGGGGTAGCTTATAAACAACAGGAATGTTTTGCTCACAGTTTTGGAGGCTAGAAGTCCAAGATCAAGGTGCCGCATGATCAGGTTCTTAGGAGAGCCCTCTTCCTGGTTAATTGCCAATGCCTTCCTGTGTCCTCATGTGGTAGAAGGAGGGAGGACTCTCTGAGATCTCTCATCCTTTAATAAGAGGGCACTAATCCCATTCACAGAGCTCCACCCTCAGGGCCTAATCAACCCAAGAAAATGAAAGTGAAGTCGCTCAGTCGTGCCCCACTCTTTGCGACCCCATGGATAGTAGCCTGCACCAAGCTCCTCTGTCCATGGGATTTTCAAGGCAAGAGTACTGGAGTAGGTTGCCATTTCCTTCTCCAGGGAATCTTCCCAACCCAGGGATCGAACCCAGGTCTCTCACACTGTAGACAGACGCTTTACCCTCTGAGCCACCAGGGAAGTCCAATCAACCCAAAGGCCCATCTTCTAATATCATCAGGTTGGGCATTAGGGATTCAACATGTTTACTGGCAGGAAAGGTGGTGTGAACTGCCACACATTCAGACAGCAGCAGGAGCCTTAGCTCCAGCCCTCAGGAGCTCCTGAGATCTCTAGAAACCTTTGGGATTCTGCTGAGCACGGTGTGAAAACCTGTTGCAGAGCAGAGGTTCCGTCTGAAAGTTTGTTCTGTGAAAAGCTAGTCCCCCGGTTGACCTGAGAAATAAAGGTTCCTTAACATACATGGAAACCTCTGCCGCTGGGTCTCATGCTTGGTGGTGTGCTATGCACACCAGCGGGGCACGTGCCCTGACGTCCCACAGCCCTGCGTTAACCCTGTCAGTGGGCCTTTTCCAGGCCTTTTCTAACCTTAGATGATGTTTTATGGAATGTCCCTTAACAGGAATAGTGTTCTGAAAAACAGTTTTTGAGGTTCTTTTTAAACCCTATTAAGACCTAACTTTAAAAAATAATTTTTTTAAAATGAAACTTCCACAATATTTGCTACATGGTGGTTTATGATGTCCAGAGAACATTTTGTGCTTTGAAGAAATTTCTAGAGAGCTAAAAACGCCTTTAATTATACCCACAAGGAGAGTGGGGACTCCAGTCTGTGCCTCTCGGGGCTGGGGGTTAACAAGGGGGCGCTAGCATAACATGTGGGTCACACTAACTGTGCTGCAAATTCTAAGGTTTCCTCAGCCCTCGCAGCAGTGAGAGAGGAAAGGCGAACTCGAAAACCTGATAGTCATGAGCTGGCTCTACCGTTGGACTGTCTTCAGGGTGGTGGTTTCTACCTTTAACTAGATCAAGTGCTCATGAGTGCATCAAATCCCAAAATTTCCGGAGCAGCTGTAATTGCTAATGCCTTTGCAGTTTACAGAACTGCTTTCAAATCATTGTCCTTAGAACAGACTGGATTGATCTGGGTGTTATTATGCCCATTTTACAGATAAGAAAACGGAACATCCACTCGTGACTGGTGGAGTGTGACCCTACGCTACTCTTCTCTCTCTCCCTCCTGTATTTTTTCCTCTTGATGCTAAGTTGCCTCTATTGTTAATGAGTATAGCAGCACCCTAGGTTTCCTGGGGTAGACTCGAGTTCAGGGGATGAAAAAACTAAAATCATTCATCAAGTGCCTAGCAGCATGTAGTTTATTTGTATCTTTGTAGGACTTTTCAAATAGCTTCGTAAATCAAAAGTCCACAAATCAAATCGGTTGGTTTATTTATTTAGGGTTAGGGATAAGCTTCTAGTGCTCTGATAAGAAAGAGAGCTGTTTTTATTAAATGTCTGTTAGATAAATAATATCATGGGCTGAAACTCTGCCGTGACAAATTCCTGCCGGTTCACACAGGCATCAGCGGAGTTTTATTGAAGCATAGGAAGTACATTGCGTGGCGAGAGGCAGCCTGATAGACCAGGAAAGCTTGTGCTTTGGTGCCAAATCATCGTGGCACTCTGAGTAGTCTTGTCCTTATCAGAGAACTAGGGAAACGATAATGCTTTACTCACAGGCTTGTCAGGAGGACTAACCCTGTGATCGTAGGTGCCTTGTGCTACATTGTAGGGCATCAGGAAGTTGTAGCATCCTTCCTCCCTTTGGTAGAATCTGAACATCAGTATTTAACTCTCCATCCCCAACTCCTGCCCCTCACTCCTCCTCTAGGGTACCCCTTCTGCCTATTTTACACCAGTAAATTGAATATTATTGCACGCCCACTGTTGTGTCTACCCCTGTGCCAGCCACTTGGGATGGGTCTCATGGTGCAGTGGAGGAGATATGCAAGTTCACTAACGCATCAGGGGGCTGGGATAGATACGTGCAAAGGGTCAGTGGGTCATCACATAGTGCAGGTGTAATTCTTCCTCGAGAGGGGGTTTAGAAACACTTTAGAGGGTGGGTGATGTGAAACAGAGTCTTCAGAGATGTGTAGATGGATAGAAGGTGGAGGGCAAAGGCAGTTACTGCTCCGCAGCTTGCTAAGCTCTGTCCCACTTCTCCCACTGAGGCTGCACTCTGTAATTTTTAGTCCAAATGAGCTAATTGCTGGCATGTTCTTCCTGGACAAATGAATAGCAGCTTTTGGTCATCAGAATAAGTCTGGAGGGCCTGCAGTGTGGGGAAGATATATTAATGTCTGGTTTTTGGTGCTAAACTTTTTATTTCCTAGTACCACCTTTCCTTGGGAAAATAAGGGGAAACAGTCTAATTATTTATAAAATCCTCTCAGTCTTTGGTGTGCCTGCATGCTTAGTTACTTCAGTCATGTCTGACTCTTTACAACCCTCTGGACCATAGCCCATGAGGCTCTTCAGTCCATCGGATTCTCCAGGCAAGAATACTGGAGTGGGTTGCCATGCCCTCCTCCAGGGGATCTTCCCAACCCAGGGATTGAACCCGCATCTCCTGTGTCTCCTGCACTGCAGTCAGGTTCTTTACTGCTGAGCCACTTTGGGGTCCCTCGCAAAAGCTTAAGGACATCTTCAAGCAGTTACCTTTCTCTCCAAGGTGAGTTATTCGTCAAAAACAGACTTCCACCAGAACCTTCTCTCAGGCTCTTGGTCCCTGAACAACAGTGAGCCTCAGCTGAGCAGCACCTGATAACCTGCACATTTGAAAGGCTTTCAAAAAGCCTACGTATACATGTCATGTATTCTGCAGTATTGCAGGAGACCCTTTGGGGAAACTTCAGTCACCAGAGGCTCTTCTCATAGGAAGAGCACTCGACTGGCAGTGTGGGGACCTGGGTTCCAGGCGTGGCTCTTCCGCTCACATTCCCTGGACACTTTAGCTGTCACGTGCCTCACAGTACTTCATTTGTGAAAGGAGGCGATGGGAACAGATGTCCCTATGACCCTTTCCTCCTCTGAGGTCTGAGTCTGTGCATTCCAAAAGAATGACTGGAAGTCCCAGGCGCAGAGCTAGCTCCCCGTGGGTGTGGTGGTGAGGATCCCCAGGTCCCTCGCTGGGTGGCACAGCCGATTGTGTTCCCACTGGGCTTCTCTGAGTCCTGAGCCACTGTCATCTCTTTTAAGGAAAAACAAGATGACAAAGATATCTGTTTTTGCCTGTTGGGGCTCAATACATCTTTATTGACGGTAGTGGTCTTAATTATGGTGACAAAAACACCTCAAAATGAGAGCTTGGATCCAGGGTGGAGGGTGAGGACCGTGGCACTCCCATAGAGAGAGCTGTAGCATGTGGGGTTTCTCAGCCATCACATTTGGACCAGATAGTTCGTCATTGCAGGGTCTGTCCCACGCATTACAGGATGTTTACCACAATCCCTGGATCTGCCCACTAAGATGTCAGTAGCAACCCTCCTCACTATGACAGAACTGTCTCCAGACATTGCCAGATGGCCCCTGGGGCTCAAAACCGCCACTGTTGAGAAAGCACAGGCCTAGAATGATGGCGGAAGCAGCATTCACTCAAGTTGACCCACAGGCACTGAGTTGTAAGCCGGGGCTCGTCTTGTCTGGCCCGGCATTCCCCTTTGAGCCTCTGTGCCCACCTCACGGATCACATTATCCTTCCGCAGGTGCAGCCCTAAACCCCTCACCTTGACCTGCTCAGCCCCAAATCCTGTTCTCATCAGTCCATTCAGCAAACAAAGTCTGTGTGCATTGCAGGCCTGGATCCATGCTGGGTTCTGAGAAAGCAGTGATAACCTCCAGACTCAATCTCTGACTCCCTACCACCACCACCCATTCCAGAGCTTACTCCCTGCTGCTGCCATGTTCCTGCTGCCCATCAGGAGGCTCCTTTCTCTTCTGATTCCCCACCCTGCCAGCTCTGAGGCCCCAGGCCTAGGCTGTGGTCAGAGGCAGCCCTTGGTCTTCAGCCCCCAATATAGTCTCCATTTGGTGCTTCTACAATGTATCTGTCCTACAAATTGGGTCCCCGCCAACCCCTCTAAAATACCGTCTGTCTCTAAGTAGGCATGTATGCAGTCAGTCAACAATGACGTACTGAGCAACTCATATATGCCAGCACCTGTGTTCTCTACACTGTTTATGTCTCTTTATTTTCAGTCTCATTCAGTAGAGTCTCAAAGCAGAGACATCTTTTGCCAACAAAGATCCGTATAGTCAAAGCTATGGCTTTTCCAGTAGTCATGTATGCATGTAAGAGTTGGACCACAAAGAAGGCTGGGTGCCAAAGAATTGATGTTTTTGAACTGTGGTGTTGGAGAAGATTCTTGAGAGTCCCTTGGACTGCTAGGAGATCCAACCAGTCCATTCTAAAGGAGATCGGTCCTGGATATTCATTGGAAGGACTAATGCTAAAAGCTGCAATACTTTGGCCCCCTGGTGTGAAGAGCTGACTCACTGGAAAAGACCCTGATGCTGGGAAAGATTGAGGGTAGGTGGAGAAGGGGCAACAGAAGTTGGAGATGGTTGAATGGCATCATCGACTCAATGTACATGAGTTCGAGCAAGCTCTGGGAGATGGTGAAGGACTGAGCTGCAGTCCATGGGGTCGCAAAGAGCTGGGCATGACTGAGCGACTGAACAAAATACTCTTACGTCTCTTTATTTTCAGTCTCATTCAGTTAGTACTTGGGAGCATCTCCTGTGTATCATGCACTGTGCTGGGTTCCCACGGCTCAGGAGTGAGCAAAACCAGATGTGGCCCCTGCAGTGTGGTGGGAGGTGCAGCCTCTCACTGCAGAAGCATCGCCCGCATAAAGGTCCTTTTTCCACCTCTCTGCCTCCATCTGTGTCTTCTTCTCACTTTCCCTCTGCCTCTCCCTTCTTACCCCAGTCTCCTTTCTCTGGCTCACTCCATTCTTCATCCCCATCCATAACCAGGGGTGTTTGCTGGGGCTGGCTAAGCGCCTTCTCAGGGGCACTGAATCTCATTCAGATCCCTGCATCCTGGCTTCATCCTGGTGGGAGAATTACTGTTATTTAAGGGGTCTGCCAAGGCTGTTTGACAGGAGTCAGCCAGGCCGGATGCTAAGGAGGAAGAATCACTCCTCCCGGGGGGGTGGTAGCATATGTGAGGCCCATCATCACTGAGGACTGGCCCGAGCAGTACACAGCTCCATTCTGCCCACTGTGCCACCGAGGATGTTCCCGGACATGGACGCAGATCGAGGGCATGACGCAGAGAAGGATGGCTTCTGACACCTGTGTGGGGTCCTCTCCCCTCCCTGCCAGGTTTTGCTTGGTAGCGTGTCCAACTGAGATGGTTCTTTCACTTATTGAAAGAGGTACAGCCTTCCCATCCTCAGGCCAAGGTGGCTCCAAGGCCAGCATCTCAGCCAAGGTGAGAGAGGGACTCTGAGACTTCGTGGTTTACAGTGAGGACTTGGGAACCCAGCCATCCCAGCCCAGTACTTGGGCTCCACGTACTGGCCCAGGTAAGCCTGAGCAGGCACCTTCACTTCTTGGAAGTTCAGTTTCCACTTACGCAAAATGGGAGTCACTTCGGAAGCCACAGCGTTCAGCAGGAGCGAGGAGTCTGTTAAATCACGCTTGTAGATGGCTTCGCACAGTCCCTGGCACCGGAAGTGCTCTGTTAGTGCCAGCTCTGGCCCCTGCATTACTCTCTGGGTTTCCCAGTTTCTTCCTCTGATGACTGCTGATTGCTGAATGCGGAGGAGGCAGGGTGCTTGCTTGGAACCCTGGGTGCATTCTGATTGGTGGAGCTCTGCCTAGTGTCTTTCACTAACTTCTTCCAAGGCCCTCAACCTCCCTTTCTTTCACTGGAGCAGTGCAGCTGTTTAACAGCTGTTCCCTTTGTTCAGGAGATCAAGTTCACTGTCGGGTGATATGGCTTCTCCCCATAAAGGACTTGGGGATTTCTCAACATGAAAGCTGTTACCAAAGTGCATAGTGTTATCAATAGAGCTTCCTGGAAAGAAGCCATGTGGATGGAGAGGCCTCCCGTCACAAACACCAGCTCTCTCGTGTCCCATTTTATGCCCAGGCCCCTTCTCCTTCACCTTTCAACTTTGTAAGTCCTTTCTGAACTGAGATCCCAACTGCGAAGGGCCCTCTGGGGGTGGGACTGAGAAACGTGGATGCCTGGAGGTTTGGAGGAGTTCTGAATCCTTCAGTTCTCTTGGGTCTTCCGCTCCCACCAGGCCTCCTGGGTTTCCAAGACAGCCAAACATCGAAGTGCAATAGATGGCTGCATTTGAACGAGAACAGTTTAATGATCCAGAAAGCAGAGAACATAGGCGGGGGAGAAACTAAACCAGCCGTACCCTGCCTTCAGAGAGAAAGAAATGGATTGTGCATGGGGGAAGGTAGCAGGCCCAGGCAAAACAAGCTTCTGCTGCCGTCAGAAGAGTGCTGTGATCAGCGCCCAGAACACAGATTCGAACGCAGCAGACAGGGGAGGCTGGGGGCAGGGACTGCAGCCCTGCAAGATTCCCTGTGTGGTACCTCTCTGCTAGACTCTGAGCTTCTGGAGGGAAGAGGCTGGGTCTGAATCTGTGTGTGTCCCCAGCAGGTGGAGAAGGTACACAGCGAGTCAGCTGGAGTTGCTCAACCCTGGGGTATGAGTATCCTTGGGCCTGAGTGGAGGTTGTCAGGGAAGACAAGGGTGACCTGTGTTTCTGAAGATACGAGGGGAAGATATTTGTGTGTGAAAACAGATCATGTGTGTGTCGTGGAGGATGCACAGCTGGAGTGAATTCTTAAGATGAAATAAGAGTTTAATGAAATGTCAGGCAGCTGACCACGTCAGGCCATTCTCTCATACTCTTTAGGGCAGTGGATCTCAGGTTTTAGGGTACACACATACTAGCTGGGACACTTGTTCAACTTGCAGAATCCAGGGCTCCCCACCCAGAGATTATGATTGACAACAGTTTTAAGGTGGCCTCAAAAATCCTGGGCACATTTCTTAGTGCCCAGGCAATTTCAGTGCAGGGACACTCACACAGGCCCTGTCTGGGCAGGAGGACACTTGCCCTCTGCTCTTTCTTCCATGTGGTGGTGGATGCTGTCGGGCCTCACCCAGATACCCCGCAAGACGAGGCACTCATTTTCCCAGATGCCAGGGAGTGCTGGCAGCTCATGGCTCACGCTAATTTTATGGGGGTGGGGAAATTGCCTTCTCTGAGGGAGCTTTTCACCCAGCCCAGGTTGACCCTGGAGGCCACCAGCATCCAATTAGTCCTTTATGGAGAAGGGGTTGGGAGTGAGGATTGTCAAAGGGCCTAGACTCCTCTGTCTGATTTGAGACGACTCCAAAAGGCAGGATCAGCTCCAGAGCTCTGGCTGAGACTGGCTGAGGCCGGCTTTGCAACTGCATTGCAGCTCCAGGCCTCTGCTCTGTCCCACTTCTCTCACTCCCTTCTGGGAGTTGATATTGAGAACGGGAAACCTCCCGCCAGGAACTTTCCATCCCAGAGCCTGTTTCTCAGGGATCCTGACCCAAGAGGCAGGGAAACGTTAGATGGAGGAGAGTGCATAGTCTCGTGAATTAGACAATCTGATATGTAATAGTAGTTGTAATTGTGGTTCAGTCGCCCAGTCATGTCTGACACTTTGTGACCCCATGGACTGCAGCATGCCAGGCCTCTCGGTCCCTCATTATCTCCCAAAGTTTGCCCAGGTTCTTGTCCATCGCATTCGTGATGCCATCCAGCCATCTCATCCTCTGATGCCCTTTTCTCCTTCTGCTCTCAATCTTTCCCAGCATCAGGGACTTTTCCAATGTGTCAGCTGTTCACATCAGATGACCAGAATTACTGGAGTTTCAGCTTCAGCATCAGTCCTTCCAACAAATATTCAGGGTTGATTTCCCTTTAATTGACAACAGTTTTAAGGTGGATAATTGACTTGTTTGATCTCCTTGCAGTCCAAGGGACTCTCAGGAGTCTTCTCCAACACCGTAGTTCAAAGGCATGAATTTTTCAGCACTCCACCTTCTTTATGGTCCAGCTCTCACAACCGTGTACAACTCCTGGAAAGACCATAGCCTTGACTGTGTGAACCTTTGTCTGCAGAGTAATGTCTCTGCTTTTCAGCACACTGTCTAGGTTTGTCATAGCTTTCCTGCCAAGAAGCAAACGTCTTCTGATTTCATGGCTGCAGTCTCCATCCGCAGTGATTTTAGAGCCCAAGAAGGGGAAATCTGACACTACTTCCACCTCTTCTTCCTCCTCCTATTTGCCGTGAAGTAATGGGGCCAGATGCCATGATCTTAGTTATTTTAATATTTAGTCTTAAGCCGGCTCTTTCACTCTCCTCCTTCACCCTCATCAAGAGGCTCTTTAGTTTCTCCTCGCTTTCTGCCATTAGAGTGGTATCATCCGCATATCTGAGGTCATTGTTGTTTCTCCTGCCTATCTTGATTCCAGCTTGTAACTCATCCAGCCCAGCATTTCTCATGATGTGCTCAGCATATCGATTAAACAAACAGGGTGACAGTAGACAGCCCCGCTGTACTCCTTTCTAGATCTTGAACCAATCCATTGTTCCATACAGGGTTCTAACTGTTGCTTCTTGACCCGCATACAGGTTTCTCAGGAGACCGGTAACACAGTCTGGTATTCCCATCTCTTTAAGAGCTTTCCACAGTTTATTATGATCCACACAGTCCAAGGCTTTGGTGGAGTCAGTGAAACAGAGGTAGATGTTTGCTTTTGTTTTAATTCGCTAGCTTTCTCTGTGATCTGGTGAATGTTGGCAATTTGATCTCTGGTTCTTCTTCCTTTTCTTTATACTGCCCTTATTGGGAATTGGGCTGAGGATTGACTTTGTCCAGTCCTGTGACCACTGCTGGGTCTTCAGATTTGCTGGCATAGTGAATGCAACACCTTGATGGCATCGTCCTTTAGGGTTTTGAATAGTTCTATTGAAATTCCATCACATCCACTGGCTTTATTAACAGCAGTGCTTCCTAAGGCCCACTTGACTTCGCGTTCCACGATATCTGGCTCTGGGTGGCTGACCACGCCATTGTAGTCACCTGGTTCAGCTGGACATTTTTTATACAGTTCTTCTGTGTATTCTTTCCATCTCTTCTTGATCTCTTCACCATCTACTAGGTCTCTACAGTTTATGTCTTTATTGTGCTCATCTTTGGGCAAAATGTTCCCTTGATATCTCAGATTTTCCTGAAGAGATCTCCAGTCTTTCCCCATCTGTTGTTTTCTACACTGTCCATTGAAGGAGGCCCTCTTGTCTCTCCGTGCTGTTCTTTGGAAATCTGCTTTTAGTTGGATGTACCTTTCCCTTTCTCCCTTGCTTTTTGCTTCTCTTCTTTCTCCAGCTATTTGGAAGCCCTCCTAACGTAACCACTTTGCCTTCTTGCTTCTCTTTCTCTTTGGGATGGTTTTGTTCACTGCCTCCTGTACAATATTGCAGACCTCCATTCATAGTTCTTCAGATACAGTTTACAATTTCTTATCCCTCGTAGTAATTAAATGGCAACAGCAGCAATTCCTATGTATTGGGCTCTTACTATGTCCTGAGTGCTTTATATTTATTTTTTCCCTAAATCTTTACAACAACCTGATTGCCTCTGTGTGTGTGTGTGTGTGTGTGTGTGTGTGTGTGTGTGTGTGAATGCACACTCAGCCATGTCTGACTCTTTGCAACCCCATGGACTCTAGCCAGGCTCCTCTGTCCATGGGATTTTCCAGGCAAGAATACTGGAGTGGATTGCCATTTCCTCCTCCAGGGGAACTTCCCGACCCAGAGAGCAAACCCTCATCTCCTATGTCTCTTGTATTGGCAGGTGGTTTCTTTACCAACTGTGCCACCAGGAACATCCCAACAATAACGTGATTACTACCCCGTTTCACTAATGAGGAAACGGGGGCACGGAAAAGTCAGGCGCCTTGCCCAAGGATTGCATAGCTACTAGGTGGTTGTCAAATCCACCAGGCTGGATGGTGGTAGAACCTCAGTTCTACCACTTCCCAGGGGTGAAATTGAGACTCTTCCCAGCAATAGCTGGGCTCTTCTGTGCTGGAGAACCCAGCTAAGCTTGGGTGTCCTAATCTGTGAAATGGGGGTTGTGGTGCCTACGTTGTAGGACTGTTGTGGGCTGAATTGAGGCTCAATCTGTATGAAGTACTAGTAGGTCTGGGCCCACAGGTACCAGGTGGACAGGTAGGCCTAGTGATCCTGCAGCCTTGATAGGTGCTCAGTAAATGCTTTGCAGAAGATGCATGAAGGAGATGTGTGCCCCCACAGGAAGTCCTGAGATGGTTGAGGTCAAGGAATGTTGGGAAAGAATGGCCAGGAAAATAGGAGACATGGATTTAAGGGAAGATGTGAAGTGGACTAAGATGCAGGAAAAGGAGAAATAAGTCCCACAAATCTGCAACTGTTGAGAAGGCAGGAACATCAGCTCAGGAGGCTGAAGACGAGGCTGAGAATTCTGGCTTCCAGGTCTTCATAGGAACTGTGACATGGGAGATGCAGGGTATTCTGATGGGATCCAGGCTCTGTGGTCATCTAGCCCAAGAAATCATCAACCCAAAACCACTAAACTTTGACTTGATGAGGATCTCATCCTGGCTCTGTCACAAAATAGTTGTGTGTCATCTGGAGCAAGTCACATGCCCTATTTGGAAATGGAGGTGGAACTCAGAACTCATGATCTCCAAGACCCTCCTAGCTCAGAAACTTGGCGACTGCATGAATCTCTACATAAAAGTCCCTTAATTTGGTGAGAATTGCTAGCCCTCTGTGGTTTGCTGAAGGAAACCACAAACGTACTGTTAGAAGCATTTTCTGCCCTAACCTCTTCCTCTGAATTGCTCAGTGTTCTATTTTAGAACTTTTATGTCCAGATAATTCTAAGTTCAAGTCTCTTGTTTAGTTCATGTTCACCCTTTCTCCGCCTCCTCACTCACCACTTAACCTCTTGCGTTATATGTCTCTTTCAGCATCTTTGAGATAATAAATAATAATAGATAATAAATAATAAACATCTTTATTCTTCTTCCTATTCCTGTGTCAGATTTTTTTTTAAGCAGTGGGACAAGGTGATGATCTCAGGATGAAACATCCAATCAGAATATCTAGAATTCCAACTTACAGAGTCTCATTGCCACCCCCAGCATCCTCCCCAAAACTCCCACCTCTCACCCTCTCTCTCCCTCTCCAGATACAAAGATACATAGGTCCATAGATTAATGCCTAGATAGACACACATCCATCACACATGCAAAAGGGCACCAGAATCTGTACAGCATGGCCAGCTCTCAGCAAGGTTGACTGGAAGGAAGGCTCCCAAGAAATTCCAGCTGCATTGCCCTTGACAAGGCCCAAGAAGCTCTGTCCCTTCTCCTACACGATCACGCTGATTAATCCATTCTGCAAAGGAAGCCCACAGCCACTCTGTAGTGTTTGGGGATCAGATTGCCCGGTTTTTTAGCTAGCCTAACAAGTCATTGGATTCCCTTCACTGCAAAGCTGGATAATAATCACCTTTCTAGGCTGTTGGAAAGATTAGGTGTGACTGGTCGTAGAAGAGCTGTAGCCTGCCTGACCCACGGCAAGCATTCTAAGAAGCACTGAAGTGTTCCTCCCGATACCATTGCTGGGGTCCCAGGAGGGCCAAACTGTCTGCGGTCTGTCTTTGAGGACCTTGTGCTCACGTTCAGTTCCTGCTCAGTTCTACCAGGTATCCTTGGCAAAGAACAGTCATATGCACTGTGTCCGTGGTACTCTTTACAGACCTTCCTGCTACTCAGCGGGTGATGATCATTTGCTCTGTTGCCCGACTACTGTCACGTAGGGCTCTGCCTTGAATCCTGTCTGCTAACACCTGTTGTTGTTCCTCCCCAGGACAGCAGTGCCTGGTCGGTGGGGCAGCCTCCTTAGTCCCTGTTACTCGTTAACTATCTCTGGCCTCATACCCAGGGTCATGCAAGAGTGCCAGAGTAACCTTGATGAATGTGAAACAAAATAAAGGTCAAGAGAGTAGACTTCAGGTGCTCTCCATGCAAAACTAAGTGAATAAGTTTGTAAGGAGATGATATGTAAACTAGCTTGACCATAGTGATAATTTTATTCTGTATGTGTATATAAAAATCATCATTATGTCCCTGGACTAGATACAGTTTTCACTTAAGAAAATAAATACACTGCCCAGTTTTTTTTTTTTTAGTCAACCTACCTGTGATTCTTCTCAGCACCAAGAAACACCTTTCAGTTCACACCTGGTCAGGCCCTGCCCTGAGTCCTGCTCACACACGCCATAATACAGAGTTACTTTCTGCTGCTGTCCCACAGGGACCGGAAGGCTTGCAGCACCCAGGTTATTTAAGAGAGGAGATCTGAATGGGTCCATTCTACTTCTGCCTCAAGGAAGATAACTCACACACACACTCTGCACACATACACTCATAAGCAGCGTGCACGTGACCCAGGGCTAGCCATGATGGTCATATGCAGACTCATTTTCCCTGTAATTTATTAATAGAGTTTGTCGTTGCTCTCCCTACATAATTCGCAATTAGCCTGCATTCAGCCTGACAGCACCTCACTAGGTCATCCACCCCCAGGTCTCAGCAATGTTCATCCCAGCAGCTTGACCCAAAGGTAGAAAATGCTCAGGTTTGGGAGTCAGATCAGTTTGACTTTAAATAAAGCTACTGCCCAGGTGACCTTACACAGGTTACCTTCTGAGGCCTCAGTTTTCTCACTGGAAGAATGGAGATAATAATAGTATCTATCCCTGGTGGCTCAGAGGTTAAAGCGTCTGCCTCCAATGCAGGAGACCCAGGTTCAATCCCTGGGTCGGGAAGGTCCCCTGGAGAAGGAAATGGTAACCCACTCCAGTATTCTTGCCTGGAGAATCCTTGGGATGGAGAAGCCTGGTAGGCTACAGTCCATGGGGTCGCAAAGAGTCGGACACGACTGAGCGACTTCACTTACTTACTTATCCCAATAATAATATCTATCCTGGAAAGTGGTTGTTGAGGGCTATTTACCAGCAAAGGGTTTGACACAAGCTCGGTAAATGGCTACTACTTATACTGTGTCTGTGGTCTTGGGCAAATCTCCCAAACTGAGGTCAGAATCCTTGCCCTGTGAAAGCATATACAAAACTTCATAGAGCCATGGAGACGTTGATTAGCGTTATTATCCATGAAAAAGCGCAGACTGAGTTTAGTGACTGTGAGACCATACCTGCTCTCTGAAAGCACCCAGCTGTCCCCCAGTGTACTGACTAAATTCACTCATCCATTCATTTGTTCTGATGTTCTGCAGATCTTCCTGGGTGTTGGGTGGAGTGGTAAAAGTTGTACACACGCATGTGACCCAGAGCCCAGGAACTCTCAGACTCACTCGAGGGAGAAAGAGGCGCTTCAATAGCCGAGCCCTCTAGCAGGAAGTGGCAGTCCTGTGAACTAGGGAAAGGAGTCAACCTGCCCCTGTTTTTCCCTTCCCCTGGCATCGTCCTAGAGTTCCCGAAGTATCCATGATAATTATCATACTACCACCTCTGGCAGGCTTTTCCGGCGGGGTGGGGAGGGCCTTCTGTCTTCAGGTTAGGCAGCTCCTAACATTCTCACCCTTCTCTGAGAAGAATTGGTCCCTCTGGCAAGGGCTGGTGAGGAGCCTTGGCCTGGGAATC
The DNA here is from genome assembly GCF_016772045.2 of Ovis aries. Classification (NCBI taxonomy): domain Eukaryota; kingdom Metazoa; phylum Chordata; class Mammalia; order Artiodactyla; family Bovidae; genus Ovis; species Ovis aries. The sequence continues at coordinate 14,635,150 of NC_056074.1, forward strand.
AAGAGGCCCAGTACCACCCCCAGCCCCACTGTTTCTTGGTTGTATGGCCTCTTTGGCTCCTCTGAGCCCACTTTCCATCTGTAGAAACTGGACAGAGTATTCATCACATTGTTCAAGACGAGCTCTGTTGTAGTACAAGAAGGTGCCATGCACATGTGCCAAGATGTTGCTTTTCATGGAAACTCAAGCAGCCGTGCTTTATCTATCCCTTCCCACATGCAGGGCTGTGCTGGGGTCTCTGGGGGATGTGAAAGCGGCAGGTGATGTAGTCCCTGCCCTCAGCCACTCACCTCCTTAATGGAGAGAAAAATGAACCCAGGTGATCTCGGCAGGGAATGAGAGAATACAGGGAAACAGATCTGGCTTTAGAGTGTCAGCTGGTTTGCTAGATATTGAATCTGGCTTTTCCATTAAGGTACCTCTTTACTCCAGGGCTGTGTTTTCTTGGATGTGAATCATCTTATAGTATCCTGTCTCTCTCTTGAAGCTGCACAGACCCCCTCCACCCTGCCTGTCTTGTCTCCTGGGGTCCTTGTGATCAGAGGAGTTGAAGAATTGGGTGAGCAATCTGTAACCCGGAGACTTAGAAGTTTGGGGAGGCTGGAAGACACTCAGATCCCGCAGACCAGCCACTCCTTTTCACAGACCAAGATCCAACAGGTCAGAGGTGTCGCCAGCATCCTCACAGCCGAGGTCGGTCACAGAGTGGACCCTAGAACCCAGATTCCCTGGCCACCAACCCTGTTCTGAGCCTTCCCCAGTCCTTCCTTACATTAGTCCTTCCCACTATGACATCTCTTAGGTCAACTTACAAACCTCATAGACAGATAGAGGCAAATCTTAATTGCCCCATTTACTAACCAAATGATCTAGAGAAGCCATTTAACTTCCCCAAACTGTAAAATGGTAATAATGCCTCGTGCTTCTTTCATGGTGCCATTGAACAGATGAGGCCTCTGGCCGTGGCAGTCAGTAATAAATGCTAGAGAATCAGGCCACCCCAGGGGACAGAGGGGCAGTGAGTGGTGCCCAGATTTCAAGCCTTGCTTGTCTCCCGAGGGTCAGCCCACACTGTCAGCCCTTCAGGAGCTGTTCCTAGGTGCTGGTCCACCCTGGTCCCCTGGACCCCTGCTTGGAGCACAAGTTTCAGTGAAAGTAAGACAACCTCTCTTCTCACCAGCCAATTAAGGAGTGCTTTTTGCTGCCACATTAATTAACCGTGAAGCAGATCCTTGTCATTAGCTTATAGGAGCTGAAAAATCATTAATGGCCCTTTTCACACTAGTCTTGGGGGCATTCATTGTGATAAATCTTGATTTGAATCCAATTCATCCTCATTTTCATTCATTTTGATTGTGAGAATAGAGGCTTTTTTTTTTTTTTTTTTTTTTTTTTTTTACGCACTGGGGATTAGAAGGGCCTAGCAGCTATCTTAGGTATACTTGGAACTAAATAAATATTTTGAATAGATGAATGGATTTTTTAAATAGTTAGGCAAGTGGAAGAGTACATGAGTGAAGCAGATAGGCGAGTGGTCAGAGGCACCGGATTTGGAGTTACAGTTCACGCAGCAGTCTCTATCCGTGCCTTTCATGCTGGAGTTCTGAGGCTGGCAGGGTATTTCACTTCTCTGAGCTTCAGTTTCTCGCGTGTCAAATGGGGATGCCAATCCTCATCTCTTGAGGGTACTGTGATAAGCAGAGACAATGTACATGAAGTCCTCAGCGTAGTAACTGACTCATGCAGACGCTCAGGAAATGGCAGTGGCTGCCATCCCCATCCTCATCACCACTGTCTTCATTATAATCACCGTCTCAATATGCTCATCATTGTGATCAGCAGCATCTCCATCCATCGTCACCACCATCTTCATTGTCTTCCTCATCCTTATTTCTTGCAGAGCTTTACAGCCTTTGATCAGAGTTCATCTTTGTCCTTTCGGGGAATATCAGTTTCAGGAAAACAAAGCGCTATCTTTTCTGCGTGTGTCTTTTAGAAACCTTCGCTTTTGAAATAATTGCATTTCCAGACAGGACCCTTTATTCTGCAGTCTGGAGAGTAATTGCTACAGCCACTACCGCGCTGAAAGGTTTCCAGGGCCGTGTGAATGGAGGAATGCATGGCAGTGAGGACTGCTCTCCCCTGGGGTCCTGGGACTGATTATCTCATTTGCCTTTAATCACAAATCAGCACAAAGATCCTTTGCTGGGTCTGTTTACTGCATAGCTGAGCCCAGTGGCACATCCTTTGAAGGTCTGCGGATGAACAGCTGTAGGGAAGGGCACCCTGGGGTCACAGAACGAGGGGCAGATTCTCATTCCCACCTGGGGTTTGCATTTACTGTTGGGCCTCTCTCATCCTCAGTCTCATCATCTGCAAAATGGTATTTTTATAGCATCTTCCAAGTTTTTGTGTGTGTGACAATTAAATGGTACAGATTAGGGTGGACAAAGAGAGCAGCGCGGTGCCTGACTCAGAGCAGGTGGTTGGTGAGTGTCCGATGGTTTGGTGGAGGCCCACAGGGTGACTGGATCCCACTCACATTTCATGTTAGAACTCTTGGCCACCCTATCTCTGTCATCGTGGGTTTTCTCACCGTCAGTGACCCTGGGTTTCTCTGCACATCTGCTTTCACTTAAGAATGGTTGAGCCACGCCACCTAAATATCCCCCATCACCCTCCTGTTACCCTCATTCCTCTGATACTTTCTCAATCCAAAGACAAAAGACTTTTCTTCTAAAGATGATCTGGCCTTTAGAAGCTAAGGGGCACATGGAGTCAACAACATTCTAAAATGCTAGGTGCCCTCTACTCCTGATCTCCATGTATAGGATAAATGTCTAAACCCCACACTCCTCCTTTGGATGCTCTGGGGAGTCCAGTGTCATCGTATGGTCGGAATTCCTCATCTGCAGCTGCTTCAGAGAATACCTTGTCCATACCCTCTGACCCCTGCAGTACCGTCAGCTTAACTTCCAACTGTACTGGAAGGCTGAGGCTTCCTCTGGCCTGGAAAGCCAGCTATGCTTATGCATGGGGCAGGTCAGAAGAGACAAGGAATTAACACCCGCTGGAAGCAGCTCCCAGTCAGTGGTTGAGGGGTGTGTGTGCCTGCTAAGTCGCTTCAGTCGTGTCTGACTCTTGGAGATCCTATGGACCATGTCCCGCCAGGCTCCTCTGTCAGTGGGATTCTCCAGGCAAGATTACTGGAGTGGGTTGCCATGCCCTTCTCCAGGGGATCTTCGCAACTCAGGGATCAAACCCACATCTCCTGCACAGGCAAGTGGATGGGTTCTTTACCACTAGCACCACGTGGGAAGCTGGTTGATTGGGCTCGATGTATAAATACCTCAGTTCCCTCACTGTGCAGGTGGGATAATTCAGAGGATATACCCATTACTGGCTGCCTCCCCTGTCCTGCCCCTTCTTCACCCGTGTTGCTTTTACTCTGAGATGCTACTTGCTCCTGGATCTCTGTTTCAGGATTGCCCCTTGGGGAACAGAAATAGTCGGACCCTAGTCTTAGATACAAGGGGAGACGTGACCATTCACTCAACAAAAATTTCTAGAAGGCCCATGAGTGAATCAAAGAATGGCCCTTGCCTGCAGATGCCTGTTTTCCTGGGAAAAGACTTGGACACATTCAAGTTCACTGTGATAAGGGGCTCTGGAAGGGGCTACTCTCTGAGCTGCTGTGAGAAGTCAATAAATTATATAAAATTTCAAGTGATTAATTAAAATTCAACAAACATTTGTTGCATTATCTGTTATCCGCCGGACTCTGGGCTGGCCCAGCAGAGATGAATAAGATACATCCTCCACCCTTGAGGATACTTGCTGTATGTTGGAGGGGATGTAAGCAGGAAAGGTCATTTTAGCACCGAGTGATGAATAATTGGTGGAGGTGTGAAGCTGGCTGCAGAGGGTATCATGGGAGCTCAGAGGAGCAAGGCACGTGCTTAGCAATTGTTGTTTTTCTTCACCTGTGGAATCATCTCTATGGACGTGGATCTAGCTCGAGGCCTGGCATAGAGTAGGTACTCCATTGATGTTGGTTGAACTGAACTGAGCAGTTCAGTGAGGGGGAGGACAAGACCTCTGACCACATGATTATTTTGCCCAACTGAGAAACACCTTTCTCCTTAGAGCATTGATCTTGAGGCCCAGGTGATTTGAATATTATCAGTCTTGGCAGATAACTAGGTCAAAAATACTTTTTTTTTTAATGCCAGAAAAACCCACATTTATATTCCAAGGTTTAAAAGCATTTAGAGGTGGGGCGGGGAGGAGAAATCAGAGCTGTGGGCTATTGTTCATGCTTGGCTGATATTTAATCAGTTTGTTGGGTCTTAATTGAGAATACGGCTCCAATGACACATAAATTCCAACGATCAAGCCAAAGCTAATGAGTCTTCCTTATTATTTATCTTACAGTAGTGATAACCTTTTCATTATTGAAATATAATTGCCAAATGTGATAGTTAATATTAAAACAGAATTAGTAACATGAGCTCAACATTTGGAAAGAAATTTCTAATAGCGCTTTTTATGCCTGCAAAAATTAGTGTTCGGTGTCAGTCTTTACTGCAGGATTAATTAGTGGCTGAGCCTCCAGGAGACCCTGATGCTGGGAAGGAGTGAAGGCGAGAGGAGAAGGGTACGACAGTGGATGAGATGGTTGGATGGCATCACCAACTCAATGGACATGAGTTTAAGTAAACTCTGGGAGTTGGTGATGGACAGGGAGGCCTGGCATGCTGCAGTCCATGGAGTCACAAAGAGTCAGACACAACTGAGCAACTGAACTGAGCTGAGCCTCCAGTAGAGACCAGTCCCAGCTGCTCTCCTGTCCAGTAAGGGGGTTCTCTTTGAATCCTCTGAATCTGTTAGGGAGCCTGGTGGTGTCTGCACCTGAAAGGCAAGAAGCTTTGTTTTAGCCCAAGTGAGGGCTGTTGTTAATCTAACAAAGTGATGAGTCACGAGAAAGGGATGGGGGTATGGGGCGTGAAAAGATGAGGGCACCTTGGGGTCCCCACAAAGCTCAGAGGCCAGTAGGCTGGTAGGGCCCTGAGATAGTGATGCTGTGCAGTGCCAGGCGCTCTGTGCCTGGGGGCTTATCCCACGTCTTTCCCTTTCACATTTATTCCCCGCAGTGCAACCACTTCAGCCCATCTTGCAGTTCAAGTCTCACTTCTAAGAATTCCCCTTTGAGCCTTGAGGCCCTTGGCCTTCCTCGCCTTCCAGCACTTCCTTCGAATCCCACATGTCAGTAGGGTGCTGGCTGTGCTTCCACCTCTCTCGATTCCCCTCTCCCAAGACTGAGAGCGCGAGCAGAGTGTATCTCACGGGCTCGCTCTTCTCTGCTCCTAGCATAGAACCTGTTTATAGTGCCGAACGCAGTATGTACAAGGTGATTAGCAGATATTCGCTGAAATCATGAAGAAATGAAAACGGGTCGAACATGCTCCATGAACGGAGTAAAGGGAGTTCCTCTTTGAGGGCTTTCTGGAAGAGGAATTTGACTAGGAGCTCGAAATATAGGGAAGGCGATTCTGCCTTTCCCAGAAGAGTCAGCAGTTGATGGGAAATGGTAGCCTGGGTGGTTTAAATGTACAAGAGGTGGGCTTTGGAGGGGCCGGACTATCCTACTCTGCGTCCTCCACTGATAGCCTTTTCTTCCCCCTTCCTCCTGCCTGTTTTTTTTGGCTGCCCTGGGTCTTCACTGGGGTGTGGGGGCTCTCTGCTGCGGCGTGTGAGGGCTTCTCTCTAGTTGTGGCCTGCAGACGTCCCTGGCGGCAGAAGGGCTTCTGCTGCGTGGGCTCAGTAGTTGCATTTCTCTGGCTTATCTGGTTACAGCTCCCAGGTTTAGTTGCCCTGAGGCCGGATCTCAGCTCCCCTGCCAGGGGCGGAATCCCCGTGCCCTGCATGGGAAGGCAGATTCTCCACCACTGGACCAGCAGGGGAGCACTCCCTCACCCGCTTCTAAGGTTCAGAGTGAGGCCCAGGTGTGGCCAGCCCTCAGCACTGACTCCATCCAGGCCTCCTGCCTTGCCGCCCCTTGCTCTGCCAGACCCTGGTCTAGGCTGCTGGTCAGAGCGAAGGGTCCAGCCCTTGGAAGACTTGGCCATCTTCCATAGGAACAGGTGATGGTGCTGTAGGTGGAGGCAGCCTCTCCGACAGAGACATGGAGGTGTGCCAGGAAAAGAGGAAGTTCAGAAAATACCTCTGGATATTTTGTGTAACGTCTTCGCTTTATTTCCCCGGAAGTGAGTGAAGTCGCTCAGTCGTGTCTGACTCTTTGCGACCCCATGGACGGTAACCTACCAGGCTCTGCGGTCCATGGGATTTTCCAGGCAAGAATCCTGGAGTGGCTGCCATTTCCTTCTCCAGGGGATCTTCCCAACCCAGGGATCGAACCCGGATATCCTGCATTGTAGACAGACGCTTTACCATCTGAGCCACTAGGGAAGCCCTCAGTTCAGTTCAGTTCAGTTCAGTCACTCAGTCGTGTCCGACTCTTTGCGACCCCATGAATCGCAGCACGCCAGGCCTCCCTGTCTATCACCAACTCCTGGAGTTCACTCAGACTCACATCCATCAAGTCAGTGATGCCATCCAGCCATCTCATCCTCTGTCGTCCCCTTCTCCTCCTGCCCCGATTCCCTCCCAGCATCAGAGTCTTTTCCAATGAGTCAACTCTTCGCATGAGGTGGCCAAAGTACTGGAGCTTCAGCTTTAGCATCATTCCTTCCAAAGGAACCCCAGGGCTGATCTCCTTTAGGATGGACTGGTTGGATCTCCTTGCAGTCCAAGGGACTCTCAAGAGTCTTCTCCAACACCACAGTTCAAAACCATCAATTCTTCGGTGCTCAGCCTTCTTCACAGCCCAACTCTCACATCCATACGTGACCACAGGAAAATCCATAGCCTTGACTAGACAGACCTTAGTCGGCAAAGTAATGTCTCTGGAAGCCCTAGTTACCACCAAACCACGGCTGCTGAAGCTAAGAGTTGTCCAGAAGAAACCCCAGTGAGGAAGCTGCACTAGCTCATCTCTACAATCCTGCCAACCCTGTCAGTCTAAGGGGGCTGTCAGTTTAAGTCTTGCTTAAAAAGTCAACGAAGAACATGTGGGTTAGCTTGGTTGGAGTGAATCACCACTCCCTGCCCTGCTCAAATCACATTTCACATATTAAACCCATTCTGAATATAAAGAGAGGGTGGATGGAAAGTCTCAGGAAGCAAGTAAACATATTCCAAGTAATCTCTCTCCAGTTGCTCTTCCCTCTCAAGACAAAGATAAGCACATTGTTTCAATCAGGCCTGTGTTTCATTTCCTTATCTTAAAACTATCTCCTGCCACATTATAAATAATCAGCTTATTGGTGAGCCATGCCAGGTATGTGTCTGTGTGTGTGCGTGTGAGTGTGTCTTTGTGTGTGTGTGTGAGTGTGTCTGTAAAGGCCTATGATGTGTCTCGGGGTAGCACCTGGGATCCAGGCAGCAGTCTTGATCCTTGACCGACCCAAATGAATGAGGCGTCCCCCTGTGTGGTTCACCAAGGAGGCTGTTGGCAAGATAGCCTTAATTTAGGGTGGCTGTATAATTTGTTGTCCAAACTGGGATACTTCTCAGAGTGAATGGCATCTCTGTTAATAATAACACTGGAACAACTGACACAAACCAGAATCATCCCAGGCCAACAGGAACACATGGTCATCCTAGCTATAGGGCTCAGGGAGAAGAAACATCTAGTGTTAGGAGTTTGAGCATGCAGCCAGCCAACAGGATTTTATTTCAAGGTCACACGACCCATTCTTCCCCAACCCTGAAACTGGCGTTGCCCCCACAGCAGGCAGCCCAGGGATTTTCCAGCCCCAGGGCTTCCCAGGTGGCTCAGCTGGTAAAGAATCTGCCTGCAATGCAGGAGACCTGGGTTCAGTCCCTGAGTTGGGAAGATTCCCTGGAGGAGGGCATGGCAACCGACTCCAGTATTCTTGCCTGGAGAATCCCCATGGACAGAGAAGCCTGGTGGGCTGCAGTCCATAGGGTCACAAAGAATTGGACACGACTGAGCAGTTAAGCACAGCACATAGTTCCCCCAGGTGGTGGTCCTTGGAGGACCACCATTCCCCCAAGCAGGACATGCTACAGAACTTGAGGAACCCAGTGCAAAATGAAAATGCAGGCCTCCCTGTGCAAAGATTATTAATAATTTTAAGGCAGTAGCAGCTGAGCACTGAATTGAGTATAGGATCTTCTAAGCCCAGGGCTCTGTAGGGTTACACAGGCCCCCACACCCACGAAGCTGGCCCTGTTCCCCAGGCAGCCGGTGCTGTGTTTGAGTAGCTGATATAGGATAGATACTTTTGCTCTAGCCTGCTTTCTTGCTTCAGTTATATTTCTCATTTAACTTTTCGAATATGAAATACATTCACATGGTTCAAAAATCAAATAGCATAAAATGGTATACAATAAAAAGGCTTTCTCTTATCCCTTTCCCCTCCCAACTTCCCACCCAATTCACAGCATTCCTCATCCCCTTCCCATAGGTAACCACATTTTAGCTTATGTGTTATCTTCCCAGGGTTTCTTTATGGAAATATAAACACACATTCTTGCATTTCTCCCTGTTTTAAAACCCAAATGTTGAGCACTAAACAGATCTTCTGTGCCTTGTCTAGAACACTCTTCCTGGTGTCCACTAACTATTCATAGTAGTTTGTTTGGCTAAAGGTGCCCCTTCTGATCACCTCCTGTAGAACCACACAAAACAAGGTCAGATCTTCATCTCTGGCAAAGTCTTCCAGAGATATGAACACAGAGACCAGTTTTGCATCTGCTCCGCCTCTTCCAGCCTCAACTTCTTTTATCCAGACTCTTCCTTCAGCCCTTCCTCACAGGAAGGATCTGAGGTCTGGGCTTCCCTCACATGTCTGTGACTTTCTGAGTGTGGGGGGCCCAGATTTGGCCAACTGGCCTACCCTGCACAGAGCAGAGTGACATTGATCCCCCTCATCATTCTTGTCACCCAGCTTGGTAGTAATAAGGGCTCCAAGAATAAATGGGAATTTATTCTGTGCCAGGAACCATGTGTACAGCTGGGCCCATCACTTTCACCCTCGTGACAGCTCTCTGTAGCAGGTGGTATGGTCAGTCCTTTACAGATGAAGCATCTGAAGCTCAGGGAGCTCACACAAGTGACAGGGAAAGGAAGGATCCAAACTCAGATCTTTCCACCTCCCCCTTCAGTCATCTTGGGGTCTTTCGGTGACCCCCAGTATGAGGCTGGCAGCCAAATGCGATCTCCACGTACATACCCCTTATGCACGTGATATTAACAATGAAATTTCATTCAGCTAGTTTTTCCCTGGAGAAGCCAATGGCACCCCACTCCAGTTCTCTTGCCTGGAAAATCCCATGGATAGAGGAGCCTGGTAGGCTGCAGTCCATGGGGTCGCTAAGAGTCAAACACGACTGAGCGACTTCACTTTCACTTTTCACTTTCATGCATTGGAGAAGGAAATGGCAACCCACTCCAGTGTTCTTACCTGGAGAATCCCAGGGATGGGGGAGCCTGGTGGGCTGACGTTTATGGGGTCGCACAGAGTCGGACATGACTGAAGCGACTTAGCAGCAGCAGCAGCAGTTTTTCTTGGGCCTGGTGAGTGCTGTCTCTTTCCTTATCTGTCTTGTCATGTAATAATTTCCACCTTGACTCTCAAGGTAAGCTCATCCGTTTCTATGCTTTAAATAGCAACCAAATTCATATCTTTAGCCCAGGTCTCCCCTCTAAACTCCGTACTTCTACCTCTGGCTGTCTGTTGACATCTCTAGTTGGATGTGTGGTGAGTGACCTTCTCAAATTAGCAAAACTAAAACAGAATTCATAATCATGACCCCCCAAAATCCTGTATCTCCCCAAAGTCTTCCCCATCTCGGTAAATGACACTATCTACCCACTTGCTCAAGTTAGAAATCTCTTTTATTCCTGCCTTTCTTTCAGCTTGCATATCCAAATCATTCACAAATCCTATTGGTTCCACCTCTAAAACTGTGTCCACAGACCATGTTTATCTCTAACCATAAGCTCATTAATTCAAGACCCCATGGTCTCTCACCTGAACCACTAGGGTATCCTGTTCACTCTTTTCCCTTTTTCCACTCTTCTCTCCCACACAGCAGATCTTTGAAAGATATAAATTAGAACATTATTATATTCCCACATAAGCCCTTCCACGACTTCCCTTCGTTCCTAGAATAAAATCCAAAGCATCTGCCGTCGTCAACGTGACTCTCCAGCATCTGTGATTCAGGCTCCTTCCTGCCTCTCCACCTACCCTACCTTGGCCACACTTGCAGGTCCCTGACGCATCAAGCTTGATCTGTAAACTTTGGCCTGTAAACTTGCTATTCCACTTCTTGGAACGTCTTCTGTCTACCCCTGGCATTTTTTTGCCCCTCTCATTCTTTAGATCTAAACCTAACAGTCACCTTCTCAGGGAGGTCTTTTCTGACAGCCGATCTGAGTTAATACCTTGGTGTCCTTTCTCAGAAGTCCTGTGTATGTACATCTATTACAGCACGATGGCCATTCATTCTGATTGCGTGTGTGCTGGTCGTCTCACCAGGCCATCAGCCTCGTGAGGGCAGCAGACGTGTCTCTTCCTTTCACCACAGTGTCTCCAGCACTGAACCTCGCCCTCCACACAGAGCAGACTTTCAAATGCTGTGGAACTCTTTCTCCTCTTTCCTTTGGAGCTTTCTCATAATAGACCTTACTAGAAAGCTGCAGTATAAATTTTTCTTACCTTTTGTTTTAATCGGATAGCTTTTGCACCGTGGGGTAGTGGAACTCTAGCGATGTCTCTTAGAACAGACATACGCACATTCCTTTTCTTAAGGAATCAGCTGTGTAGCTTTCCCCGTATGGTGATGATCCACACACGACGTGGAAAGAGGCGGCCACTGGCATTCCTGACACCTGTGTAGGCAGCAGAGGCTCTTGCGGTTACCATGGTTCCTGGCAGCACTCAGCGCAACAGACGTCGTTGCAGTTGTAGTGGCTCAGACAGGAGCCAGACTGTCCAGGTTCCCACCCCAGCTCTGCCTCACCGCATCATCTCTCCAGCGGGCTGGTAGGAAGGGTACCTGCCTCCCATGGTAGCTGAGAGGACTGCATGCATCAGCAGGTGAGAAGTGTCTAGTGCCTGCCTGGCCGGAAGTACTTAGTGAGTGAGTGTGGTCATGAGCATCATTATTACGTACTGAACTTCTTACATATATTTTCTCCCAACAGCCTAATGAGGTATTTTTCTTTCGGTTCTGCTCAGTGAACATTTCCTGTATCCTTCTGCCAGAGCCTGAGATACAGGGATGAATCGGTCCTAATGGGGCCCCCCTGCTTCTTGGGAGTATCACACAGCTCTTGGAGAGTGAAACCATGAAAAAGTGTAGGGTCAGAGTGTGCCTGAGTATGTTGTGGGATGCATGAGTGTGCCAGTGTGCCCATATGTCAGAGGATGTGCGGTCCCTCAGTGTGTCCAGATGTCAGAGTCTGTCCAAGACGGTCAGGGTATGGTTCAAGTCTGGGAGGGCGGTTAGCCGCTTGGAGAGCCCCCTGTAGATCCACCACCCTTAGCCTTCCTGGTTGTAAAAGTCGTGGGAATCAGCCAAGGCTGCAGTAAGGCTCTCTTGCCCACCTTTGCCCATCTTCTTATCTCCCAGAGCCCACTTTCTCTGTGGTTATAATGTGATTTGCAAACAACAAGTAAAGGGCAGTTCTCCCTGAAAAGGGTCTTGCTCACTCACTCATCACCAGGCCCCCAACCCAGCTGCCCCTCACCCTCTAAGAAGAGCCCGGGCGGCCAGTGTGCAGCTGACTATACCATTTGGGGCCTAATGAAGCGACAAGGCATTTCTCTGCCCTGGACCTGGGTGTTCAACAGTTATTGGCTGCTGAAGACAGACATTAAGGAGAACCATTTTAATTGATTAGAAGGCGCGTGTGCCGTATGGGTTTAGTTCGAGGGCATTTTGGAACAAATAGCTTTGCCATTGTGGGCCTTAATTAGATAATAAATTAATAGATAAATGGATCCCAAAGTTCCAGTGGCCTCCGCCACTCGTTTGCCAGTGCCACTGGGGAGATGGAGGCTTCCTCCTGCATTGCTGGAGGGCTGTGTGGGAGAGAATAGAGCGGCCGCTGATGGCTCATCAGGTCTGATCGGCTCTGGCATCATGTAGATAACATTTAAATTAGATGCTGAAGCAAAGGGCAGCTTCTCATTATAATGTGGAAACGGTAACAGAGCATGACTCCCAGACTCTCTCACTTCTTTGCTATCAGTTCATTCAACAAATATGTATGGACTGTACCATGTGCCAGGGACTGTGCTGGGCCCTGGGGATACACAGCACAGAGAAGTAAATGAGACTGTCAAGTTTGTTAGATAGTAAAAAAAAAAGGGGGGGCATAGAGAAAAAGGTAGGAAGGAGGGAAGTCAAGACTATAAGGTAGGGAGGTCAGTGGAGAGGGAGGTTGCAATTTTAAATAGAGTGGTTAGAAAAGTAACTTAGGAAATGACATTTGAGCAAAGGATTAGGGGCAATGAGGGATGAGTCAAATGGGAAAGAAATTTCCCAGCAGAGGACACACCAGTGCAGAGGCTCAGAGGCGGAGGGGGAGAGGGAAGGGGTCTGAGGGCGAACAGGGGGGCCAGACGGGCAGGGCAGCTGGATTGTGTGGTGCCTTGGGGCCTCCACCGGGGCTCGGGCCCTGGCTGGGAGTGCCGTGACAAGCCTCGGGGTGTCTCCTCATCTGTGACTGGCAGGGTGCAGTTGCAGTTGATCTGGCACGGCAGACGCACATCATGCAGGGGGCAGCACCTCCTCCGGCCCCCTTGGCAGATGGCGTGAATTGATCACAGCCCTCTCTCCCAGTGAGGCTGATTTGGCCTTGGCATCTTGGCCACCCAGCCTTTCAGGAGACCCTCCAATCCCTCCAGAGCGCTAGACTCCAGTCACTTCCCCTCGGAGTCTGCACCAGACCTGCACCAACAGGGCAAGCAGAAGGACACAGGCCTGGGCCTGCCAGTCCCAGGGCATCAGCAGAGGGGTGGGTGGGGAAGGAATCATCAGGAAAATAGCCACAGCACAAGTCTGATAAACACTACAGACACAGGGTGTTAATTCTGCCTGGGGAGGGCCTCACTGAGGGGGAGACATTTGAAGATAGGATGTAACCTAGAGTCATCAGGCTCTAGATGAGTGATCACACCATTGTGGTTATCTGGGTCATGAAGATCTTTTTTGTACAGTTCTGTGTATTCTTGCCACCTCTTCTTCATACCTTCTACTTCTGTTAGGTTGATGCCATTTCTGTCCTTTATTGAGACCTCTAGTCTTTCCCATTCTTTTTTTTTTTTTTTTTTCTCTATTTCTTTGCATTGATCACTGAGGAAGGCTTTCTTCTCTCTCCTTGCTATTCTTTGGAACTCTGCATTCAAATGGGTATGTCTTTTCTTTCTCCTTTGCCTTTTGCTTCTCTTCTTTTCTCAGCTATTTGTAAGGCCTCCTCAGATAACCATTCTGCCTTTTTCTGCATTTCTTTTTCTTGGGGATGGTCTTGATCACTGCCTCCTGTACAGTGTCACGAACCTCCATCCATAGTTCTTCAAGCACTCTGTATATCAGATCTAATCCCTTGAATCTGTTTGTCACTTCCACTGTATTAGGTCATAACTGAATGGTCTAGTGGTTTTCCCTAATTTCTTCATTTAATTTTGAAATAAGGAAAAGCTATGACCAACTTAAACAGCATATTAAAAAGCAGAGACTTTGCTTTGCCAACACAGGTCTTTATATTCAAAGCTATGCTTTTCCAGTAGTCATGTATGGATGTGAGAGTTGGACTGTAAAGAAAGCTGAGCACCAAAGAATTGATGCTTTTGAATTGTGGTGTTGGAGAAGACTCTTGAGAGTCCCTTGGACTGCAAGGAGAACAAACCAGTCAATCCTAAAGGAAATCAGTCCCAATTATTCATTGGAAGGACTGATGATGAAGCCCTAATACTTTGGCTACCTGAGGCAAAGAACTGACTCATTGGAAAAGACCCTGATGCTGGGAAAGATTGAAGGCAGGAGGAAGAGGAGATGACAGAGAATGAGATGGTTGGATGGCATCACCAACTTGATGGACTTGAATTTGAGTAAGCTCCAGGAGATGGTGAAGGACAGGGAAGCCAAGTGAACTGCAGTCCATGGGGCCACAAAGAATTGGATACAACTGAGCATCTGAACTGAACTGATGTAGGATCCTGGCTTGGAAAACCTGATCCTACCAGGGGAGAAAGTCTTCTGATGGAGGGGGACCATCAGGGGTAAGCTGATACATAGGAGTTAAAGTTAGAGGTGACCCTGATGGTGACTTCTCTGTGTCTCTGTGAGTCAAAAATCTGGAAATTGTGCTGAAGGAATTCAGTTGCATTCTCCCTATCCCATTTCTCTGGATATATATGTAGTGAGCTTGTGCTCATCCATGCTCCTCCGAAGGTTAGTGACTTGGGTTCCCGTTTGTCGAGAGGGCTTCAGCAGGCCACTGGGCTGCTGCCTGCCAGCTTTTATACAGACATGCCTGAAAGTGGGAAATCAGTGGAGACCCTTCTCAAGGAGAGGTTGTTGTTGTTCTGTTGCTCAGTCATCTCCAGCTGTTTGCAACCCCATGGTCTGCAGCATGACAGGCTTCCCTGTCCTTCACTATCTCCTGGAGCTTGCTCAGACTCATGTCCATTGAGTCGGTGATGCTATCCAACCATCTCATCTTCTGTCACGCCCTTCTCCTCCTGACCTCAGTCTTTCCCAGCCTCAGGTTCTTTACCCATGAGTCAGCTCTTTGCATCAGGTGGCCAACAGTATTGGAGTTTCAGCTTCAGCATCAGTCCTTCCAATGAATACTCAGGACTTATTTCCTTTAGGATTAACTGGTTGGATCTCCTTGCAGTCCAAGGGACTCTCAAGAGTCTTCTCCAAGAACACAGTTCAAAAGCATCAATTCTTTGGCTCTCAGCCTTCTTAATGGTCCAACTCTCACATCCATACATGACTACTGGAAAAACTGTAGCTTTGACTATACAGACCATTTTTGGCAAAGTAATGACGCTGGTTTTTAATATGCTGTCTAGAGTTGTCATAGCTTTTCTTCCAAGAAGCAAATGTCTTTTAATTTTGTACCTGTAGTCACTGTCCCAGTAAGAAGGAGAAGTAAGTTGCATCAGAAGGAAAGAAATTGAGTCAATAACTTTGATTAGAATTTGGTTTCATAAATTAGAATGACAAATCAGGTCACTGGATTTTTTTAAAGGCTATAAAATTATCTTTAAACATGATCCTTCCTTGGAGGAACTGTCTTCTCTTCTCCATGCTTTGTGATCATGCTGATGATTTTACTTGTGATCACCTTCAAAATTATATTCATTTCTCACTGTTTTCTACCAACTGTCAAAGCCATGAAGTCAGGTTGGCTTTGGGCACTGAGCCAGCTCCCTGGGGCTGGGCAGGGGCTGAGTGAGGGGGTTCAGACCCTAGTCAGGGCAGCTGGCCCCTGGGGAAAGAAGAGGGGTGCAGGCAGAGGATCTGGCCCCAGATCCCATGTTCAGAAAGCTAGGCACATAGGCCAACGACTGTGGGGAAGTTAGCCTTGGAAGAAGTTCTCCTAGAAGCTAGGCAGGACTGGCCTAGGAGACCCTTGGTCAGGTCACCAGAATGGGCACTCAAACCAGGACTGTATTAGTCAGGCTCTCCAGAGAAACAGAAGCAGTAGGATAGATGTAAACAAAGAGATTTATTACAGGGATTGGCTAATGCAGTTATGAAAGCTAGGAAGTCCTTGATCTGCCATCTGCAAGCTGGAGACCCAGAAAAGCTGGTAGTACAGTTCCCGTCCAAGTGCACAGCCTGAGAACCAGGAGCCCGTAATTCTCACTTTAGGAGCAGGAGAAGACCAGTGTCCCAGCTCAGGCAGAGGGAGTGTATCTTCTCTTTCTCAACCTTCTTCTATTCAAGTCCTCAATGGATTGCATGATGCGCACACACCTATACCGAGGAGGGCAATCTGCTTTACTCAGTCTGTGGATTCAAATGCTGATATCCCTCACACACACATACAAAATAATGTTTAACTAAAGACTGAACACCTCATGAACCGTCCAACAGACACGTAAAATTAGCCCTTCACCATTTGTCATGGTTCAGTCACTCAGTCACGTCTGACTCTTTGTGACCCCATGGACTGCAGCATGCCAGGCTTCCCTGTCCTTCACCATCTCCCAGAGCTTACTCAAAGTCATGTCCACCAAGTCGGTGATGACACCCAACTGTCTCATCCTCTGTCATCCCCTTCCCCTCCTGCCTTCAATCTTTCCCAGCATCAGGGTCTTTTCTAATGAGTCAGCTCTTCCATCAGATGGCCAAAGTATTAGAGCTTCAGCATCAGTCCTTCCAATGAATATTCAGGACTGATTTCCTTTAGGATTGACTGGTTTGTTCTCCTTGCAGTCCAAGGGACTCGCAAGAGTCTTCTCCAACACCACATTTCAAAATCATCAATCCTTTGGGGCTCAGCTTTCTTTATGGTCCAACTGTCACATCCATACATGACTGCTGAAAAAGCTGTAGCTTTGACTAGACGGACCTTTGTTGGCAAAGTAAAGTCTCTGCTTTTTAATATGTTGTCTAGATTTATCATAGCTTTTTTCCAAGGAGCAAATGTCTTTTAATTTCATGGCTGCAGTCACCATCTGCAGTGATTTTGGACCCCAAGAAAATAAAATCTGTCACTGTTTCCATTGTTTCGCCATCTACTTGCCATGAACTGATGGGACCAGATGGCATGATCTTAGTTTTTTGTATGTTGAGTTTTAGGCCAGCTTTTTCTCTCTCCTCCTTCACTTTCATCAAGAGACTCTTTAGTTCCTCTTCACTTTCTGCCATAAGGGTGGTGTCATCTACACATCTGAGGTTATTGATATTTCTCCAGGTAATCTTGATTCCAGCTTCTGCTTCATCCAGCCTGGCATTTCTCACTGTATTCTGCATATAAGTTAAATAAGCAGGGTGACAATATACAGCCTTGACGTACTCCTTTTCCTATTTGGAACCAGTCTGTTGCTCCATGTCCAGTTCTAACTGTTGCTTCCTAACCTGAATACAGATTTCTCAGGAGGCAAGTCAAGTGGTCTGGTATTCCCATCTCTTTCAGAATTTTCCACAGTTTGTTGTGATTCACACAGTCGAAGGCTTTGGCATAGTCAATGAAGCAGAAGTAGATGTTTTTCTGGAACTCTCTTGCTTTTTCTATGATCCAGCAGATGTTGGCAATTTGATCTCTGATTCCTCTGCCTTTTCTAAATCCAGCTTGAACATCTGGAAGTTCCCAGTTCACGTTCTGTTGAAACCTAGCTTAGAAAATTTTGATCATTGCTTTGCTAGTGTATAAAGTGAGTGCAATTGTGTGGTAGTTTGAGCATTTTTTGTCATTACCTTTCTTTGGGATTGGAGTGAAAACTGACGTGTTCCAGTCCTGCGGAACCATGGCCACATCAAGGCCAAAACGAGTTTGGAAACTAAGAGTGAGAATCTCCCGTGTAAGAGCTTTGTTAGCAGATGAGAGGAACACAGCTGACACTGTGATTCTGATTCAGTGAATCATTCAGGGGCCCAGGGGTCAGTCTAATGGGACCTATAGTCAGAATAGTGCTCAACCAGAAAGGAGCAGGCAGGGGGCAAAGGCAGCACCCTCTCAGGAGCAGCACAGGGCAGAGCCCATGGCTGGCCCCATCTGTGATGAACCCTGCCAGGCAAAGGCCAGAAGATGAGGCATTATCTGATAGTTGTTCAGAGTCAGGGCAGACATTGTTTAAAAACAAGAATATTAGCACATCCTTAATAATGATGAGCTTAATAAAGAGGGGAGCACACCTGCTGTACGTGCCAAACATTCTGCTGTGGGCTTTCTTCATTTCTCATGGACAACTCTGAGGCCCAGCATAGAGGTCAGAAGACTAAGGTCAGAAAGGAGAGAGGTACATTGTCCAAGGTGCTAGTCAAGGACACAGTCTGACTATAAAGCTTGTGTTCTTTTCTCCAAACCACTGTGGGCCAGGCACCGTAGTGGTGCTTTCTACTGGCGTCTGTGCCTGGCCTTTCCATGCCGTGCTATCACCCAGCAGACCGAGGGAAACTTCCCTGGGACAACATGAGTCAAAGGAAGACGTCTCCTTTGATCACCCCAAGCTGCCTCTGATCCCCAGCAGCCCAAAGTGCCTGCTCTAAATCCTGCTGCTCACTGACTGGGAATCTCTATGGTGCAGAAACAGTGATTTTAACTTCATGTCCTAGTGCCTGGCACATGAAAAGGATCATGCAAAAGTAAGCAGGTGAGTCAAGAGCCAGGAGAGAATGGTGTGTAAGGAACTTGAGGTGCTTCAGAAAAAGCCTAACTAGGAAATGGGAGACTTGATTTCAGACCATCCCTGCCACTGACTTGCCCCAAGACCCTGGTCAAGTCTCTGAGCCTCAGTTTTCTGATCTGTAAAATAGGGAGGTTCAAGTAAATGATTGCTGAGATTCCCCCCAACAAAAATATTACATGCTCCTGTAGCCTGGGAATCAGGATTCCTGAGTCCACGGACTGACCATAATACTTAATAGGATTTAAGAACTTGAATCTCAGGTGCTGGTGTCAAACCCCTAACACAGGGCGTTTATGACCCCTGCCTTGGACTCTCCTTGAGGATGTGTTTGTTCAGTTTCCAAGTAGGCTGCACGCTCATTAAGGGGCTGCATCTTACTCATTTCCATCTCCCCAAGATCTGGACATGCAGGGTCAGGCTAGTGAGAAGAATCCAATACTAGATTGAGTATCTGCAGCTGAATTTGGGCCCTGCCTGGGTACCCCTTTCTACCTAACTAAAGCTTAAATACCATCACCACCCCAATATACACACCGCAGGGTAGGACCGGGACATTCTTGGAGTGACCGTTCTATAGCTAACATATGTGACTAGAAACCCATGTGTGTCCATGTTAGGTTTTGCTGAAAATGTTTGCCAGGAATAACAAATCTGTTAAAAAATGGGTGTTTATTTTTGTAGCAAATATGGCAGCCTTTTATTTCCGTAGTAAGCAGGAAAGCACGAAGACTCTCACAAAGCAAAAGAAACGCAAACAGACGACGCACAGATGGGTAGAATGTTCAACCTTACTATTAATCCAAAGATGCAAATTAAAATACAACGAGATGGCATTTTGAACTTTGCAAATTAGTAGACATGTTGAAAATTAAAGATCGCAGTGTTGATAAGAGTAGAGTAACAGAGGCATTCTCATGTAAGGTGGTTAGAAGTGTAACACCTTTATGAAAAGCAAATTGCCCATACGTATCAGGCCATTTTAAAATATGATATCCCTCGGTCCAATAATTCTTTTAGAAACCTATTCCAAAGAATTCCTAGGAAATATAAGCAAAGCATTACGTTACCAGATGTTCATAATGTCATTATTTATAATAAAAAACCAGGAATCAGCTCCATTTCCAATATGGAAAATAGAACTACCATTTACAGTATATCAACCTAATGGAATATTATAAAGTTACTTAAAGTGAAGTCTACAAAGCAATTTTCATGACTTCAAAATGTTTATCATAAAAATGTGAAACAAAAGTTATAAAACCATATCATAGCTATGTCCAAACTATGTCAAAAATCCATCGGGACAGATGGGTACACATAAGAGAATGTTAACAATAGTACAGAGTGGATGATGTCATTACCACTCATTTTTCAAACTTTTTATTATTTTATTTCAAAATGCGTGTTTTTAAAGAATGAAAGGGAAGAAAAGTTTTCTGGCAGCCAGAGCAAGCAGGACCCCATTTGTCTTTGCAATCACCAGAACCCGGCTGCTAAGGAAGCCTGTTAAACCCAGGGTGGCAGCGCCCTGGTGCTGAAATCGCTCTGTCTCTGGAGCATATTTTTTCTTTACTGAGGAAATTGCTTTCCATAAAACCAGCTCTCTGACACCTCCGAGTACCGGGGAACCATGCATGCCCGCTTTCCTGGGGACATTCTCTAATGGGGAACTCCATCACGTTCCAGCTTGGCGCTTCCAACAAATCCCAGCCAGCCATAAAAAATCTTTAGCACCCTGTATGCAAGACTGATTGCAGAGGCCTCATAAAAATCCCATTCACCCAGCAAGAGCTGCAGGTCTAAAACTCTCGAGGCCCCTGCTGTTTTAAACCCAGCGGCGCGGTACACTGCTAAGCAATGCCTGGTAGAACTCGACACAGCAAGTCAGGATGGGATCTGGGGCAGAACTTGGGGAAAACACGAGAAAGGGGGGCCTGTGCAAATTGTGCAGTGTACAGTCATGACTAAAAAGCACCTTCTCGCTGCTCTCTGGGGCAGGGGAAGGAGGCTTGGCAGAGTACAGGAGAGGATGTAGGGATGATGGCTATTGTTTGGGAAGAGAAAGGGGTTATGAGCTGTGTGGGTGGAGGGGTGAGTTGTGAGGGGGCATCTTCCTCCCATACTTCAGTTCACTTGGGAGGGAGACACCCCCTTTCCTGACTGCCCCTAGAAGGGAACAGGGAACGCACAGGCTATTCAGTACCCCTCTGCCCTCTGGAGGGACCTCCCTGACTCCCAACTACATGGTAGGTTTCAGCATCCTTCCGGCAGTGGCCAGATGCCCTTTTCTGTGCATGCAGACAGCTTGCGCTTTCTCAGTTGTTGTGCCCTGTTGCACAATACAGCTGCTCTTTCCTCCCTCACAAGGATCCAGGGTGCCTGGGTTCTAGCCCCTGCTTAGCTCCTTCTTAGCTTTGTCGCACTGGCCAAGTCACTTTATGTGGTCTCTCAGCTTTGGTTTTCTTCTGAGTAGAATGAAAATAGAAGTACTATCTTCCCCTCTTCCCGGGACACACCCCCTCTACCCATTGTATTACAATTTCAATTACAATTTCAGTGCTCCAATCAAGTAAAATCATTCAGTCACTGAAAATTGTTAAGATTCTAAAAAAAAAAAAAAAGAGCCCTCAGTGTCCCATTTGTGTCTTTGTATTGAATTCCCTGCAACTTCATTTTCTGTAACAAAAGACAGCCAAGTTTTCCTCTAAGGTAGGACTCAAGGCCTGAGCCGTATATCCCCCTTTGGGGAATCCACATCTCAAGCCATACACATCTCACGTGGCTTTGAGTAACTTAACATCTCTGAGCCCCGGTTCTCTAGTCTGTACAATGAGAAGCATGGCTGTCTCATAGTGTTTGGTAAAGAGTCAGTGTGATACGTGATCTGGGTTAGGAGTTCAGTCACTAACATGCCCTGTACTTCCCTGAGTGTGAGTTAGACTTCGGAGTACTGCTCAGAGCACCGCTTCTAGGTCTGTGTGTGCTATGCCTATCCTTGGGGTGTTTGGAGTAATGTAAGTGAATCCTCCATTTTTATGGTTTCTGACATTGAACATCAGCCTGTTTAAAGTTCTCCAAATAGACATGGTGCCATTTATTTTCTTGGGGTTGCAACCTCTAATTGAGTTGAGGGATATAGATGATTAATAATTAGGGAAGGAAAAGGAGAATCAGAACAGTGTTCTGACTTCCTCGGGAAGTATCCCCTTTCCTGAGAGGCGGCTGGTTATCCTCTGGTTATTGCACCCCATGCTTTGCTAAATCAGAAGAGGGATGAAGAAGCCTCGTGTTTCTTTATGTTGTTGATTTGTAATGTCTGGTAACAAAAAGCAGACCCTGCATGATTTCAGACCCTCTGTATTTATTGGTATTTGTCTCGTGGCCTCACATACGGTCTTATCTGGCAGAGTGTTCAGCATTCACTGGGAACGTGTGTGTGTCCCGCAGTCCTTGGGTAGAGAATGTTCTATAGATGTCTCAGTTCAGTTAGTTCAGTCGCTCAGCCGTGTCCGACTCTTTGCGACCCCATGAATCGCAGCACGCCAGGCCTCCTTGCCCATCTCCAACTCCCGGAGTTCACTCAGACTCATGTCCAGTGGTACCCCACTCCAGTACTCTTGCCTGGAAAATCCCATGGGCAGATGAGCCTGGAAGGGTTGCTGAGAGTTGGACATGACTGAGCGACTTCACTTTCACTTTTCACTTTCATGCATTGGAGAAGGAAATGGCAACCCACTCCAGTGTTCTTGCCTAGAGAATCCCAGGGAAGGGGGAGCCTCATGGGCTGCCGTCTATGGGGTCGCACAGAGTCAGATGCTACTGAAGCGACTTAGCAGCAGCAGCAGCAGCATGTCCATTGAGTCAGGGTTGCCATCCAACCATCTCATCCTCTGTTGTCTACTGGGTTAGTTATAGAG
This sequence comes from Ovis aries, assembly GCF_016772045.2. Taxonomy (NCBI): domain Eukaryota; kingdom Metazoa; phylum Chordata; class Mammalia; order Artiodactyla; family Bovidae; genus Ovis; species Ovis aries. The sequence goes on from NC_056074.1 coordinate 14,657,537, forward strand.
TGATCAGGTCTTCTATATCCTTACTGATTTTCTGGCTAGTTTTTCTATCAGATGTTGAGAGTAGAAGTATTAAAAATTTCCAGTTATTGTTGTTAAATTGTCTGTTTTTTCTTTCAGTTCTGTCAGTTTTCTTTCATGAATTTTGAGTCATTAAGCACATACTCATTTATAACTGTCATGTTTTCCTAGTAGACTGACTCTTTGTTTCTAGAAACATTTCATGTCCTGGATATATTTTATCTGATATCATCAGACCAGTCCAGCTTTTTTACAGTTTCTGCTTTTATGATAAATCTTTCTCATTCCTTTACTCTCAACTTGTTTGTGAATTACAATCTAAGGTATGTCTTCTTTAGGTAGTGTATAATTAGATATTGCTTTTTATCTGGTCTGACAATATCTGCCTTTTAATTGGCTCTTTTAGACCAGTCACACTTAATAGCTCTACTGATATTATTCAATTTATATCTGTCACTTTGTTAGCTGTTTTCTGTATGTCCTTTGTCTTTATTTCTCTGTCACTACTCTGCTGGGCTTCCACAGTGACTCAGCAGTAAAGAATCCACCTGCAGTGCAGGAGACGCATCAGACATGGGTTCGATCCCTGGGTCAGGAAGATCCTCTGGAGAAGGGCATGGCAACCCACTCCAGTATTCTTACCTAGAGAATCCCATGGACAGAGGAGCCTGGCAGGCTGCAGTCCACAGCATCACAAAGTCAGATATGATGAAGCTACTGAGCATGCATGCACTCTACTGTCTGTTTTGGGTTTAAATAAAAAAAAAATTTAGTGTAGCATTTTAATTCCTTTGTTGATTTTTTAACCATATTTTAAGGGTTTTGTTAGTGATTGCTCTAGGTATTGTCCTGTGTGGCTTAAATGATCATAATCCACTTTAGATTAATACTAAATTCCAGTAAAACCTAGAAACTTTGCTGCAGGATGACTATTGCTTTCTCCTTCCTGATGCTATTATTAATATATATAATATACAGTATATTACATGTATATTATTGTACATATATCATGTATATATAGCATATTATTATATATTATATAGTATATATATAACCTAAATTCAGTGTTTCTTTACATAATCTTTTGTTAAGAAATGTTGAGAAATGAGAAAATATGTATATATTTTTATGTCAAGCAACTTATTTTCCATTTCTAATGCTCTTCATTTCTTCCTGTGGATTTGAGTACATCCAATATCATTTCCTTTCAACTTGAAAGACTTCCTAAGACAGGTCTTCTAGCAATGAATTCTCTCCATCTTTGTTTATCTGGGAACATCTTTATTTTGCCTTCGCCTTTTAGTTAAGTTTTGTTTGATATGACATTCTTGGATGACAGCTATTTTTCTTTCAGCTCTTCTGTCCTCTGTTATTTAAGATAAGAAGTTAGCCACTAATTGTATTGGTGCTCTGCTATTAAAAAAAAAAAAAAAAAGAGTCATTTTTCTCTTACAGTTTTTGGGATTTTCTCTTTAACAGTTTGGCTGTCTTGTGTCTGTGTTTGACTCTCTTTGCATTTATCTTATCAGGGGTTCACTGAGTTTCTTAGATATGTAAATTAATGTTCTTCATCCCGTTTGGGGAAGTTTCACCTGTTATTTCTCCAAGCAGTTTTCTGCCCTTTCCCTCTGTCTGCTCTTTCTGAGGCCCTTAGTGTATGTCTCTTGGTGTGCTTAATGTTATCCCACAGGTCTCTGAAGCTCTGTTTACTTCAAACTTTTATTTTCCTGTTCTTTGCATTGGATACTTTCTCTTGCTTCATCTCCCGGGTTACTGATGTTTCTATTGCCATCTTGAGTATGCTTTTGAGCTGTTCTAGTGAATGTTTGTTTCAGTTACTGTGCTTCAACTCGAGAATTTTCCTTTGTTTTTTAAAATTTTTGTCACTTGAGATTGTCTATTTGTCGATTGTTGCCATACTTTAACTTCTCAGACATGGTTTTATTTAGTTCTTTGAACATTTTTTAAATAGCTGCTTTGTGATATGTATCTGCTAGCTTCAACATTTAGGGACATTCTCAGTTTCTATTTGCTGCTTTTGTTTCTTGTTAGAGGCCATAGTGTCCTGTTTCTCTGTCTTATAATTTTGTTGTTGAAAACTGGATATTTTAGTTACTGTATTGTATCAACTCTGGGTTCTGATTTTCCCTCATGAAGACTGTTGTTACTACTCTTTTTTTCGGTTTTTGGTTTTTTTTTCTTTGTATAGAACATGTATAGGTTAAATCAGTGAAATCTTTCCAATTCCACAATTTGATCACTTGTCTTTTTTTTTTTTTTGTATTCTTGCCTTTAAGCTTCTGTCTGCATAGCTTATGTTCAGTCGCTCAGTCATATCCGACTCTTTGTGACCCCATGGACTCTAGCCTGCTAGATGTCTCTGTTCATGGAATTCTCCAGTCAAGAATACTGGAGTGGGCAGCCATTTCCTACTCCAGATCTGCATAGCTTGCTGCTGCTGTTAAGTCGCTTCAGTTGTGTCCGACTCTTTGCGACCCCATAGATGGCAGCCCACCAGGCTCCCCCATCCCTGGGATTCTCCAGGCAAGAACACTGGAGTGGGTTGTCATTTCCTTCTCCAATCTGCATAGCTTAGTGGCCAACAAATGATTGGCTAGAAATTGTACTCAAACACGTCAAGCCAAGCGTTTTGCCAGTGGAGCTGTATGTGGACAAGGAGCACATTCAAAGTTCAGGTCATTTTTAAGTCTGTTCTGGGTTTGCTTTCCATTTGATCCTTTTGGGATTTCTTTGAAAGGAATGATGCTAAAGCTGAAACTCCAGTACTTTGGCCACCTCATGCGAAGAGTTGACTCATTGGAAAAGACTCTGATGCTGGGATGGATTGGGGGCAGGAGGAGAAGGGGACGACAGAGGATGAGATGGCTGGATGGCATCACAGACTCGATGGACGTGAGTCTGAGTGAACTCTGGAAGTTGGTGATGGACAGGGAGGCCTGGAGTGCTGCGATTCATGGGGTCGCAAAGAGTCGGACACGACTGAGCGACTGAACTGAACTGATCCTTTTGCATGTCTTCGATGGCTACACACACCTTCAGGGTTGACCAGAGGTCAACCAGGGGTATGTAGATAGCTTGGGCCTAGTCTGAACTCCACTTTCATTTACATCTCAGCCAGGAACAGGCTTGCCCCAACCATGACTAGTGCTAGTCAAGCCGCTGGCCTTTCCTGCTTGCCTGCTGCCAAGGGTTATAATTATGATTATAATTCCACCGACAGTGCCACTGACCTAGGTCACCACCCACTGCTCCAAATCAACGGAGCCCCTTCAGACTCAGGAGCCAAGTTGCCAGTCCTCATGCAGCCTAACCCTGGCAGGACCTCTGTACTGACTGAGCTGGAGGAGAGGCAAAGAGCACAAAGCAGCGACGTCACTGAACCCCATTGTTCTTGAAGTTAGTTTTTTTAAGCATAAGCACCTGTGAGACTGATATATCATTTTCGTCAATTTCCGGAGTGTTAAAATGGTGGTTTTGTCAGTTTTGTTCAATTTTATAGCTCCTTTCGAGGGGAAAGAGCTTGTCGACATCCTCACTCCGCCATAGCCAGAAATAACCCCTATAGTTTGGAAGTCCTCTTACATTTGTGGCCTCGTTTGATCCTGACTCCTAAGTAAGATAGACAGAACAACTATTCTTAGTCCTATTTCAAAGATAAAGAAAATGAAAATCAGAGAGGTTAAATAATTCGCCCAGTATCACCTAGCTGGAAACTTGTCTGAGCCAGAATTCCAGCTTGCTTTTCCATCTTTCAGGGCCTTTTCTATTATGCCATGTACCCTGAGCAAAGATGCTATCTTAGTTCAGGCTTTTAATAAGAAAATACCTACCATAGACTGAGTGGCTTAAAAACAGACATTTATTTCTCACCGTTCTGGAGGCAAGAAGTCTAATATCAAGGTTCCAGCAGATTTGGTTTTTGGCAAGGGCCCTCTTCCTGGCTTGTCGACAGCCGCCTTCTCATTGGATTCTCACAAGGCCTTTCCTCAGTGTGTGCACAGAGAGAGGGATCGCTGTCTTTCTCTTCTTAGAAGGACATTAATCTCAGCATGAGGGTTCTACCCACATGACCTGATCTAAACCCAATTACCTCCCCAAAACCCTACCTCCGTCTCATTGGAGGTTAGGGCTTTGACCTAGGAATTTGAGGGGATGCAAATATTCAGCCCATATGGAAGCTAACTCAGATCTAAAGCTGCCTCAAAGCCTAGAAAGGCTTCCCTGGTTGCTCAGATGGTAAAGAGTCTGCCTGCAGTGCGGCAGACCGAGGTTCAATCCCTGGGTTGGGAAGATCCCCTGGAGAAGGAAATGGAAACTCCAGTATTCTTGCCTGGAGAATTCCATGGACAGAAGAGCCTGGCAGGCTACAGTCCATGGGGTCACAAAGAGTTGGACACAACTGAGCAACTTCACTTTCTTTCTTTGTTTTGTTTCAAAGCCTAGAGAATTCCATTGGTCCCTCAGGTTTGTCGGGAGCTAAACTTCAGGAGACAAAGAATAACGCCAGCCTTGCATGCTGAAGCTGAGGGCCGTCCCTCCTCTCACCACTTCTTCCTCCTCCAGCCATCATACTGAGGGACCTTGTGCTCTTTCTAGGGGTAGCCCCTGAATTATAACTATGGCACATGTTTAGTTTGATGTTAAGGTTTTAACAGTCATTTTCTTTTTCTAGCTTCCTCTGTTGAACTGTCCAGCAGAGAAAGGTGACATTTGCTTTAAGATCCAGGGATTTACAACCCCTTGAGTTAGAATATTATCTTCTGTGCCACAACAAAGGCTTACATTTGCAAACTTCGGAGCCCGACAGGATTTGCCTGACTCTCCAGAGAGTAGTCTAAGCTCGGCACTCTTGGAAATGACTGCGGCTACCTCTGAAGTAGCCTCAGAGCTGTTGGCACGGGCAGGTTCTCCCAGGGAGAAAGTCCTGGACTGCTCTGTTGTTAATGTGCCGTATGACTCCAGACGTTAGAGCCAATTCCCTAATGATGACGCGTGCCTGCTCAGTCATATCTGACTCTTCAAGAGCTTGTGGACTGCAGCCCACCAGGCTTCTCTGTCCATGGAGTTTTTGAGGCAAGAAGACTGGAGTGGATTGCCATTTTCTCCTCTAGGCGATCTTCAGACCCAGGGATCGAACCTGGGTCTCCTGCGTCTCCTCCGTTGGCAGGCCGATTCTTTACCGTTGAGCCACCTGGGAAGCCCCTGCCTAATGATGGTGGTATTGAGCATTTGCCATGGACTAAACATTATGCAAGGAGCTTGACATATAAACCCTGGATGTCCCCAGACCTCCTCGGCCTATAATCTCATTGATTGTAGGAATCCCAATTTTCTGGATTTTCCCTCGATGACTTGTGAGGGAAAAACTCACCCCTAGTCTTTTCTCAGGACTTTCTGTGAGACTTCAAGGGCCTCACGTGTTCTCAACAAGAAGTCTGCTCTGGTCCCGTTACATCACATTCCTTGCTTACATTCTCTCTTCCCACAAGCCCATAGGAAGGCGGCACCATGCCTCTTGCCTTGAAGCTGGAGTCCACGCAGCACCATTCTTCCACCTGAGGGGCCTAGCCGTAAGGTGTCCCAAAGCTGCAAACCCTCAGACTTCCACACCGTCCACACTGCACCATAAACATTCTGTTCCCTCGAGAAGGAGCAGGATGGACCCTCACCCTAATTCTGTGCTAAAGCTTGGCCCTGAGGCACCAAAGCAGCATTGCTGCTGTTCAGAATGTAATATTCCTTCAGCTTCCCAGAAAGGCTCAGACCTGACCCTGGGCTCAGGCAGGAGAGCTAACCTCCCTATTTCTGCTGGGGGTCCTTTGCTATATAATAAACTACACAAAACTCAGTGACTTAGGAAAATAGCCAGGTGTTATTTTTCACACAGCTGGCTGAGCAGCTTTGTGAGTCCTGCCCAGGGTGCTTGTGAGGCTATGGTCACTGGGGTCCAGAAAACCCAGAATGGCTGTGCCCCTGTGTCCGGTGCCTTGACAGAGTCAGCTGGGAGGCTGGCGTCTCTCTCTTCCCCAGATGGTCTTTCCCCTTGGCTAGCTTGGTCTTCTTTCAAGGTGGCTGGATCTCAAGAGAAAATATTCAGTAGGAAGGAAGCAGAAGTTACTGGTTCTCCTAAGGTCTGGGCTCAGGATGAGCACAGTGTCCCACTCCCTGTGATGGCTATTTCAGTTGGCTAAGTAGTCCCAGGGCCAGCCAAGATTCAAGGGAGAGAAAATAAACCCCACTTGCTGAAATGAGGTTAGTGACAAAGAATTTGCAGCTATCTTTAATCCACTGTCATCCCCGCAGTTCCTGAGGCTGTCCCCAAGGAAACTTTCCTCCTTGCGGGCTCTCTACTCTCCATGTAAATTAGTTGAGTAGCTGAATGCCTGAGGAATCGATGATCCCACATGAACAAGGTCAGTTTACTCTCGGGGGAACCACACCAGGGATTTCATAAGGTCTTACTCAGTCAAGAGAAGTGGATTTTGTTATTCTTCAATTTACAGATGAAGAGACTAAACTCAGAAAGATTAAATGATTTGCCCAAGGTCACAGCTCCTGCTGCTAAGTCGCTTCAGTCGTGTCTGACTCTGTGCGACCCTATAGACGGCAGCCCACCAGGCTCTGCCGCCTCTGGGATTCTCCAGGCAAGTACTGACCAAGTCAGGATTCGAGCTCAGATCAGCCTAAAAAGCCCAAAAGCTCTTTTTGTTACCCCATTCTGCCTCTTAATGTCTCCAGGCCTTAGTTGTCTCCAGTGTGAGTTATGAAGTTAACTGAAGAACAGAATGTTTTTCAGGAAGCATTATAGCCCTAAAATTTTATTACTCTTCCCCTCCTATCACCTTCCTGGTGGTGCTAGTGGTAAAGAACCTGCCTGCCAATGTAGGAGATGTAAGAGACTCTGGTTCCATCCCTGGGTTGGGAAGATCCCCTGGAGGAGGGCATGGCAGCCCACTCCAGTATTCTTGCCTGGAGAATCCCATGGACAGAGAACAGTCCACCGCGTCACAGAGTCAGACACGGCTGAAGCGATTTAGCACATGTGCTCACACACATCACCTTCCTGAGGAAACCCATCTTCACCAGCTGCCTTTCCTGCTTTTCTGCATCTCTGTTGACAAGATTTCCTCCCCATAGGATTTGTTTGTAAGCATCTGCTACTGTTTCCTTTTGTTTTTTATCCAAATGACTCTTACACAGAAAAGTGAAAGTGAAGTCGCTCAGTCCTGTCCGGCTCTTTGTGACCCCATGGACTGTAGCCTACCAGGCTCCTCCATCCATGGGATTTTCCAGGAAAGAGTACTAGAGTGGGTTGCCATTGCCTTCTCCAGGGGATCTTCCCGACCCAGGGATCAAACCCAGGTCTCCCGCATTGTAGGCAGACGCTTTACCATCTGAGCCACTAGGGAAGTCCACTTACACAGATGTCCTTCAAATTCCTGGTGGAAGAGAGTTAAATTCTCACAGCTCTTAGTCCCATTAATGCCTTGAATATTCGGTACGTTTCCTGCCAGCTCAGTCAAGGGTAGGAGTTTTCAGGGTATCTCTCCCTTGCTTAAAAGCTCTCCTGGGCTTCCCCGTTGCCATCAGGGCAAAATCTCAGCTCTTCAGCTGACACACAAGGCCTCTCAAGGTCTGCTTGGCTTCTCCCGTCTCATCTCACACGGCCACGCTGAGATGCCTGCAGCTTCCTGTAGCTACCTGTGTCTCTATCGCCTTTGTTCCCATTGCCTAGAAAGCCTTCCTCCACTCCTTCTGTCCCTAGTTAACGCTTACTCTTTCTTGAAGACACAGTGCATGTATCGTAAAGGAAGCTAGACCTAAAAGTCTATGTCTCTCCTCCCATAGCACCTCAGGCATAACATTGTCATCTCACTCACTACTTTATGTTGAAAGTAACTATTTATCTCTCTCCTTGCAAATACTGTGAGCTCCCTGAAGACAAGAATTGTGTTTCATTCTTCTCACACCACCTTCCTATACCACTGCAGTCTTGCACAGAGCAGGCATCCAGAGAACGGTTGAAATGAACTCAGATTGGAACAAGCTGTAAACTCCATTAGGGCAAGGCTCCATTTGTCTTATTCATCACAAAACCCCCAGTGCATAACACACAGCAAGGGCTCAATAAATATTTGCTACTCGTGCTGTTTCTTCTGCCTGAAATAAGACTCCTCATTCATTGCCTTATGTCCAAATCCTACCTATTCTTCAAGTAACTATTCCAATTCCCCATTTTCCACACCTCCGCTCTTGGCCCTGATGGAGTAACTGGAACTGGACTAGCCGTGCTACCATAAACAATTGTGAAAATGGACAAAATGTATGAAATTACTGTTTTCAGATTGGACGAAAGGCAGCACAAAAATACGGTCTCCAGGAGAAATAAAACAAACCATTTGAGCTGGTGGTTGCCCCAGCTCTCAATTTAGAGAAACTTTTTGAAACTCAGAGGGGAGGAGAGGTCAGACAGACTTCAGCTTTCCTACTGAGTTAGAGACAAGTGACAAGTCTGGATTTGTGTGACAGGGTAGTAAGAGGAGAGAGTTGAGAAATTTACATAGACATCCTTTGGAGTCTCCGGCCACATACTAAGCTTCACATATGTAGGGAAAGGTCCCAGAATGCTGGACAAAGGGCATCTACTGGGGAAAGAGTAGCTATCGGGGAATAAAACCACCAGCAGGCAGCTGCACGCTAATGCTCACACAAAGCTGAGAGATGTTTACGTTCTAAGCATCCAGAGTAGAGAGACCTTGTTAAACATCCCAGGCTTTCTGTTGAGACCCCCAAAAGACCATGCCTTAGGAATAGTGTTAATAAACACATACAGTCTACTTTAAGCCTATTTTAATGAAGCCAAAATAGGCTTTGAAAGGATCAAGCTAATCTGCAAGTAAATTAACTGCCTACCTAAATAAAAACTCAATACTTTTTAAAGGAAGACAACAGAAATTCAGACACGGAACATCCTAGAATCTGTAATGTGCAGTGTACAATCCAAAATTTCTATATATGCAAAAGAGCTAGACATAGGACCCAAAACTAAGGGGAAAGTGAGTGCATGCATGCTAGGTTGCTTCAGTCATGTCCACTCTTTATGACGCTCTGGACTGTAGCCCTCCAGGCATGGGAGGGCTATCCATGGGATATCCATGGGATTCTCCAGGCAAGAATATTGGAGTGGGTTGCCATGCCCTCCTCCAGGGGATCTTCCCGACCCAGGGATCGAACCCACATCTCCTGCATGGCAGGAGGATTCTTTACCACTGAGCCACCAGGGAAGCCCAAGAGAAAAGTAAGTTGATAGAAATAGAAATTACAAAGATGACAGAATTAGCAGATAAGGACTTTGAAATGGCTACTATAAATATGTTCAAGGAGTTAAAGAAAAATACAAATGTGAACGAACAGATAAAGAATGTCAACAGGTTAGTGGAGCCAGATAGAAATTCTTGAATGGAAAACTAGAATATTTGCAATGAAAATTTTCAGATGGATTTAACAGTAGATCATATACTGTAGAAGAAAAGATCCATGAACCGGAATGTAGAAAAATAAAAATTACCCCACTGAAGTAGAGGAAGACAAGAAAAAAAGATGGAACAAATGAATAGAAATCTCACTGACCTGTGGGACAATATCAGCTGGTTCAATATGTACTTTGGTTCAGTTCAGTCGCTCAGTCATGTCCGACTCTTTGCGATCCCATGGACTGCAGCATGCCAGGCCCCCCTGTCCATCACCAACTCCTGGAGTTTACTTAGAGTCATGTCCGTTGAGTCTGTGATGCCATCCAGCCATCTCATCTATTGTCCCCTTTTCCTCCTGCCTTCAATCTTTCCCAGCATCAGGGTCTTTTCAGATGAGTCGGCCCTTTGCATCAGGTGGCCAAAGTATTGGAGTTTCAGCTTCAGCATCAGTCCTTCCAATGAATATTCAGGATTGATATCCTTTATGATGGACTGGTTGGATCTCCTTGCAGTCTAAGGGACTCTCAAGAGTCTTCTCCAACACCACAGTTCAAAAGCATCAATTCTTCAGTGCTCAGCTTTCTTTATAGTCCAAATCTCACATCTATACATGACTACTGGAAAATCCATAGCCTTGACTAGACGGACCTCTGTTGGCAAAGTAATGTCTCGGCTTTATGATATTCTGTCTGGGTTGGTCATAACTTTTCTTCCAAGGAGCAAGCATCTTTTAATTTCATGGCTGTAGTCACCATCTGCAGTGATTTTGGAGCCCAAAAAAATAAAGTCTGACACTGTTTCCCCATCTATCTGCCATGAAGTGATGGGATCAGATGCCATGATCTTAGTTTTCTGAATGTTGAGACTTAAGCCAAGTTCTTCACTCTCCTCTTTCACTTTCATCAAGAGGCTTTTTAGTTCCTCTTCACTTTCTGCTATAACAGTGGTGTCATCTGCATATCTGAGGTTATTGATATTTCTCCCAGCAATCTTGATTCCAGCTTGTGCTTCTCCCAGTCCAGTGTTTCTCATGATGTACTCTGCATAGATGTTAAATAAGCAGGGTGACAATATACAGCCTTAACGTACTCCTTTTCCTATTTGGAACCAGTCTGTTGCTCCATGTCCAGTTCTAACTGTTGCTTCCTGACCTGCATACAGATTTCTCAAGAGGCAGGTCAGGTGGTCTGGTATTCCCATCTCTTTCAGAATTTTCCACAGTTTCTTGTGATCCACACAGTCAAAGGCTTTGGCATAGTCAATAAAGCAAAATTAGATGTTTTTCTGGAATTTTCCTGCTTTTTTGATGATCCAGCAGATGTTGGCAATTTGATCTCTGGTTCCTCTGCCTTTTCAAAATCCAGCTTGAACATCTGGAAGTTCTCAGTTCATGTACCGTTGAAGCCTGGCTTGGAGGATTTTGAGCATTACTTTATTAGTGTGTGAGATGAGTGCAATTGTGTGGTAGTTTGAGCATTCTTTGGCATTGCCTTTCTTTGGGACTGGAAAAAAAACTGACCTTTCCAGTCCTGTGGCCACTGCTGAGTTTTCCAGGTTTGTTGATATATTGAGTGCAGCACTTTCACAGCATCATCTTTTAGGATTTGAAAGAGCTCAACTGCAATTCAGTCACCTCCACTAGCTTTGTTCTTAGTGACGCTTCCTAAGGCCCACTTGACTTCACTTTCCAGGACGTCTGGCTCTAGGTGAGTGATCACACCATCATGATTATCTGGGTCATGAAGATCTTTTTTGTATAGTTCTTCTGTGTATTCTTGTCACCTCTTCTTAATATCTTCTGCTTTTGTTAGGTCCAGACCATTTCTGTCCTTTATTGGGCCCATCTTGGCATGAAATGTTCCCTTGGTATCTCTAATTGTTCTGAAGAGATCTCTAGTCTTTCCCATTCTGTTGTTTTCCTCTCTTTCTTTGCATTGATTGCTGAGGAAGGCTTTCTTATCTCTCCTTGCTATTCTTTGGAATTCTGCATTCAAATCTGTGTGTCTTTCCTTTTCTCCTTTGCCTTCCGCTTCTCTTCTTTTCACAGCTATTTGTAAGAACTCCTCAGACAACCATTTTGTCTTTTTTGCATTTCTTTTCCTTGGGGATGGTCTTGACCCCTGCCTCCTGTACCTCAACATGTAATTGAGTTCAGTTCAGTCGCTCAGTCATGTCCGACTCTTTGCGACCCCATGAATCGCAGCATGCCAGGCCTCCCTGTCCATCACCATCTCCCGGAGTTCACTCAAACTCATGTCCTTTGAGTCAGTGATGCCATCCAGCCATCCAACATGTAATTAGGGTCCATTTAATATTTGATTAGAAGTTTTTAGGATCAAAGAAGGAGCAATAGAAGAGAGATGAGGATTGTGAAATATTGATGAAATAATTACTGAAGTTTTTCCAAATTTGTTATAAACCCACTGATCCTAGAAGTTCAACCAACCCAAAGAATGAACACAACAAAAATCATAATTCATTTGTTGAAAATCAATTATAAAGAGAAAACTCTTTAAAGTGACCAGAGAAGGACACGAGTTCCTCCTTTTCTGTAAGCTAGTGTCTCCACGTATAATGCTGCCTCTTCTTCACACTGTTATCTTTGTGCTAAGCGTCATCTCCCCTCCAAGATTTTGGACTTTTTGATAGCTAGGAATTCATCTTACTGTGATGCTATCGCAGTGTATTACTACGTCTTGCCAATAGTAGCTGCTCAGCAAATGTTTGTAGAGTGAGTGAATGAAGAACTTGAGTGACTAAAAATAAGAATAATGCAGATTGTTTATCAAATCCTGCACCTCTAAGCAAGCAATTGCTAATAAGCAATAGGGTTCAGGTCATCCCACAAGGGAATTATACCTCCTCCTTCAAAATGATATATTTAAAACTGCCATTCACCAAGTATTCACTGAATGCATGGCACTGTGGTGATTCCTTTATACACACCTAAGTCTTGCAATGAGAAAGCTAAGGGATAGATGGTTAAGTAAATTACCTATTACATAGATAGTAATGGTGTTGCTAGGATATCCTCTCAAGATTGATTTTTTTTTAATGGTGTTTTTCACCATTTTGCTGTGCTCCTTACATCCCCATTTCTTAATCATATATTTTCATACTTCTGTGCTTTTGCTCACGGTATTCCTTTCATCTCTACGCCTTTTCTCTTATCCACCAGTTAAAGCCCAGTTCCTTGCTCAAGGACACATCAGATGCTGACTTTGGCAGGAAGTAGGTTTATATACCACCAAGAATCTATAAGGTGGAACCCAACTGAATGCCTTTGCTGTTTTAAGCCATTGGGATTCTGAGATGAAAAGATGTTTTCTCCCCTAAAGAACCACACAGTCCAATCAGATAGAAAGTCCCATGACAAGTGAGATGAGTACAGGACAGGAGGGAAGTGTGGGGTCTTGGAGGACCTTAAACCAGCCTGGGCTTCCCAGGTGACACAAGCGGTAAAAACCCCACCTGCCAACACAGGAGACCTAAGAGATGTGGGTTCTATTCCTGAGTCAGTTAGATCCCCAGAGGAGGGCATGGAAGCCCACTCCAGTATTCTTGCCTGGAGAATCCCGTGGACAGAGAAGCCTGGTGGGCTACAGTCCATGGGGTCACAAAGAGTTGGACATGACTGAAGCAGCTTAGCAGACATGCAAACCAGCCTGGGGTGATCACAGAAGGCTTCCTGGAAGACTGATACCTGAGATGAGTCTCAAGGATATGAGGACTGGCCAAAGTATAAAATACTGCAGTAAGGGAAAAATCCCTGTGCCTACATCAGAGAACACAGTGGTAGAGGGGCCAGTCATTGGGATGGTGGGAAGAAATCCTCTAAAAGGCTGCCCTTTCTTCCTGGTCTCTCCCTCTTTCCAGCAGGTTTTTGTAGGCCTGAATTCCTATTCTTTTCCTAAGGGGAGTCTGCAGTGACTTAACTCCTGCTTACCGGAAGGCACAAAGAATTAAATTCCTTTTGAATGGATCTGCTCCAAGAGTGAGACATTAATGGCTCACAATTTTTCAAATTTAGGGAAAATCCATAGTTGTCCCAACTGTATAGCTTGGTATTACTGGATAATCAAGCACAACTATCTTCTCAAACTAGAGTGGGGGTTTCCCTGCCCCCTTCCCTGCTCTTCCCAGCCGCCTCCACAGGCAGTGGCAAAGGGAGGGGGAGCCAGTGTTTTGCCTGGGCCCAGGCCCACATTGCTCTTTTCCTTCTAGACTGTGTAATTGGCCCTTGCAGACAGAGGTTAATTTCCCACTGTGAATTTCCTACCAAAGTAGCATGAGTCCTGGAGGGGTGGAACCAGAGGAGAAATTGCTTCCAGGTGCCACCTGGTCTCCTCCTCACATGGCTGTGAGGGAGGCCACAAAGGGGACGTTCAAGGAGCAAGGGCTTTGGAAGAGCACAGACTGGGTTTGAGCTGAGCTGTTTACTAGCCAGGTTCCCTGGGGCTGGTGGTCTAATCTCCAGGCTTCAGTTTGCTCTTCTGTAAAACAGGGATATACCACCCTATTAACCATGGTAAGAGATAAGAGCTTATATGAACAAACAACCTCTCGGTTGCTAGGTACAATACTGTCTCTACGTGTGTCTGTCTTCCTCCTAGAACGCTTCCTTTCTTAGGTATTTGGATAGCCTATATTCTGAATATTTCCCCTCTGTCAACAGGAAGTGATAATGATTTTTTTTTTTTTAACCCCAAAGGGGATGTGCAGTTTCAATGAGAAAATAGATATATTTTAAAACTCTATGTTTCAATATTCCACCAGTGTTTCTTGGCAGGGCTCCACTGGCATTTTGGATGGGTGTTGTTACCACCCCTGACTCCAGGGTCCTAGGTATCAGTAGCCACTTTTTTAGTCATGGTGACCACCAAAAACCACCTCCAACAACTCCAGTCACATCCACCATAAACACACACACACACACCATGCACCATGGGAGAAACCCCCGCCACGTGACAACTTGATCTCTCCTGTCCAGAGTGTGCCGACTCTGCCCTGTGCCCTGAAAGCATTACTATAGAACCAGCATTCAGATGTGGAGCATTGTGTTTAATGTGTATTTCTTTTTGACACTTCTTTCATAATTACACCAGTAATACGTGGTGGTTGAAAAAGTCGAACACTAGAAGTGTGTGACAAGTGAAAAATGAGAGTCCTCAGCATTAACATTTTAAACATTTATGCTATTTTTAATAAAAGTAATGCAGCCACATGTTAAAAATTCAAACAGCACTAAAGGGTATGAAATGAGAAGTAAAAGTCTTTACCATGAACCTCATCCTGTTGTGAAGAGTTTTAGTGCATCTTTCTAGAAATTTCTAGGCAGTGTCATATGTGTGTATACACTTTCCAAATACACGTGGAATCATATACTCTATGTGTTGTTCTGAAGGTTGGTGCTGGTCTGTTTTCTCACTGAATAATATATCTTGTAGTTCACTCCCTGTCAGCACATTTAGATCTTACTCATGCTTTTCAGCAGCCTCAGAATAGCCCATGGCATAGAGGACTTGGTTTTTTCCATCTTCACTGTGACAAACAGTGCTGCGGTGGAGATCATGGTCAGTCCCGCAAAGTCCCGTTGTGGGACTAAGAGGGTACAGACCCTGGGTGGAGGACCACCCAGGTAAAGCCAAACTGAGCCGCAGAGACCAGAAGAGCACATTTCAGGAAGTCGGGCTCCCTGGGGCCCGGACCCGGTGCAGCCATTGTTGTCCCCTCTATGGCCTCGACAGGCCTCTTTGGGCCATAGTTGCCTCCGCTGTAAAATTCAGGGGTGGGACAAAAGTCACAGCTATTCCTCTAACATATCTGTGGTCTGAAACTGTGAAAATAAGTTCTAGGCTAAACACCGTGATCCAGTAAAGGAGGCAGAAATGGGAGCTGATCATTTTTATCCTCTGCACTGGGCCACGACTGCATTCCCAAGGCACCTCAGCTTGGAGGGCAGGGAGTCGTCAGGGAGGCTCCTCCATGGGGCTCGGAAGCAACCCCGTGAGGGGAGTGCAGAGGCCCTGGGGCTCCTGAGTCTGCAGATGAGAAGGCTGAGCTGCGGGTTAATTACTCTCTGTGAACACATCGCAGGCCTTCTTTGAAGAGAGCTCTTAACATTCATTCTTCATGTTCTCAGAAGATGAAGCAAGAGAAAAGGAGCTGAAATGAAAGCCCTGGAAATGTTCGTGGGATGGAGAGGGACTTATTTGATGATTAGGATTAAACAAAAAGTAGAAAACAGAATTTGCTACCAAAGGATATTGTGCAAGTCTCTCGTTCTGGATGTATTCAAACATAGTTAAAACATCTGCCTAGAAACAGGAGAACGGGGCCCAAACTCTTTCTGGGAGCTTTTGCGTCCTGTGATCCTTCCACAGTCTTTTCAGTGCTACGTTCGGATCAAAACGTTCCCTCTGGTGAATGTTAACAAAATCAGGCAAATCTTGACACTAATGATTAGCATTCTAATGAAGAGTTGATATCAAACACAGCTGTTGATAGGCTCTAGGGTTCAATAGGGCTAATTTATTAATAAACCAGTTGCAGGCTTTTATTTCTTCCTTGTAAGATTTGACATTATTCGGGTGTGCGTAGAAGATTCAGCTTAAGGAGATGCAGCTAAAGAAGGCAGTGGCCCAGGTTAGGGCCTGAGCGGTATGGACGGAGCACAGAAAGAAAAAAAGCTAAAGGGAATTATGAAAACCAGAGAACAACGGCAAACCAGGCTATTTGTTGAGAAACAGCCCCCTGAATCTTAGCCCTCAGGCAGGGCAGCGATGATTGGCCTTGTGGTTCCCTTAAGATTCAGGCTCATCTGTGAGGGCTGCTCACCATTTAATCCAAATAGCCCCTCTCTTAGGTATTCGTTTCAACTGCTATGTAACAAATTACCCCCAAATTTAGCTACTTAGAACAGCAACAACCACATTTATTATTTCACACAGGTTTTGTGGGTCAGGAATTCACCAGTGGCTTCACTGGGTGGTCTAGAAGAACCGAAAATTTTCATCACATTCTGTCTGCCTCGACATTCCAGGAGGACAGAGAGCCCAGAAGGAAGAGAGAGCTACACCCAGTGAACTCAGAGTAAGAATCAAATTTTCCTCAGGGATGGTACCCTTCTCCTGGTACACCCTAGCGTGAGGACTTGAGAGGAAAGGCAAGGCTCCATCAGGTGTGAAGGATCTAAGTGAAAAGCTGTGCCCTGTTTTGTCTGTGTGAGCCTTCTTGCTGGTGCTCAGACCTCAAGGAGCCCAGGGAGACCTGCTGGTAATTGAGGAAGTTGGCTGACCTTCCCTGAACCCAGATCCTATAAAGAAAAAGACTGAGGACTAGAAGCTAAGCATTTCTGCATGACAAGAAAAAACAACATCAGCATTTTATCAAAGGAAAGTGGGAAAATATTTGCATTTTATGAAAGGCATTAATCTTTTTAACATATGGAAAGCCTTAGACTCAAAAAATAGAAAAAATAAACAACCCAATAAGAAAAAATGCAAAGACATTACATCAATTCATGTTGTTGTTCAGTTGTTCGGTCCGACTCTTTGCAGCCCCATGGACTGCAGCGCGCCAGGCTTCCCTGTCCATCAACAACTCCTGGAGCTTACTCAAACTCATGTCCATCGAGTCAGTGATGCCAGCCAATCATCTCATCCTCTGTCCTCCCTTCTCCTGCCTTCAATCTTTCCCAGCATCTGGGTCTTTTCCAATGAGTCGGCTCTTTGCATCATCAGGTGGCCAAAGCATTGGAGTTTCAGGTTCTGCATCAGTCCTTCCAGTGAATATTCAGGACTGACTTCCTTTAGGATTGACTGGTTTGTTCTCCTTGCAGTCCAAAATAAATATAAATATCTGATAAACATGGGGAAATGCTCAAAGGGACTAATAAAGTGATTAATATTATTTTCATTTTTATTGGAGTATAATTGATTTAGATGTTGTATTAGTTTCAGATATATAGTATAGTGAATCTGGTATGGTGTTTTGTTGTTTAGTAGCTAAGTCATGTGCAACTCTTTGTGATCCCCCTGGACTGCAGCACACCAGGCTTCCCTGTCCTTCACTATCTCCTGGAGTTTATTCAGACTCATGTCCAATGAGTCAGTGATGCCATCCAACCATCTCATTCTCTCTTATCACCTTCTTCTCCTGCCCTCAATCTTTCCCAGCATCAGGGTCTTTTCCAGTGACTCGGCTCTTTGCATCAGGTGGCCAAATTATTGGAGCTTCAGTTTCAGCATCAGTCCTTCCAATGAATATTAAGTGTTGATTTTCTTTAGAATTGACTGGTTTGATCTGCTTGCAGTCCATGGGACTCTCAAGAGTCATCTCAAACACCGCAATTTGAAAGCATCTATTCCTTGGTGTTCTGTCTTCTTAGTGGTCCTGCTCTCACGTCCATATATGACTACTGGAAAAACCATGCTTCTAGTATAGAGACTGTTGTCAGCAAAGTGATGTCTCTGCTTTCTAATACGACATCTAGTTTTGTTGTAGTTTTCCTTCCAAGGAGCAAGCATCTTTTATTTTCATGACTGCAGTCACTGTGCGCAGTGAGTTTGGAGCCCAAGAAAAGAAAGTCTGTCACTGTTTCTACTTTTTCCCTTTCTTTTTGCCATGAAGGGATGGGAATAGGATGCCATGATCTTTGTTTTTTGAATGTTGAGTTTTAGCCAGCTTTTTCACTCTCCTCTTTCACCTTCATCAAGAGGCTCTTTAGTTCCTCTTTGCTTTCTGCCATAAGGGTGGTATCATCTGCATATCTGAGGTTGTTGATATTTCTCCTGGCAATCTTGATTCCAGCTTGGGATTCATCCAGCCCAGTATTTCACAGGATGTACTCTGTATATACGTTAAATAAAATAACAACATATAGCCCTGTCATACTCCTTTTCCAATTTGAACCAGTCCATTGTTCCATGTAAGATATTAACTGGTGTTTCTTGACTAGCATACAGATTTCTCAGGAGGCAGGTAAGGTGGTCTGGTATTCCCATCTCTTTAAGAATTTTCCACTGTTTGTTGTGATCCACACAATCAAAGCCTTTCATGTAGTCGATGAAGCAGAAGATGTTTTTCTGGAATTCCCTTGCTTTCTCTGTGATCCAGTGAGTGTTGGAAGTTTGCTCTCTTGTTCCTCTGCCTTCTCTAAATGAAGCTTGTACATCTGGAAGTTCTCAGTTCATGTACTGCTGAAACCTAGCTTGAAGGATTTTGAGGATAACTTGACTAGCATGAGAAATGTGCGCAATTGCACGGTAGTTGAACATGCTTTGTTATTGCCCTTCTTTGCGTTTGGAATGAAAGCTGACCTTTTCCAGTCCTATGGCCACTGCTGAGTTTTCCAAATTTGGTGATATATGGAGTGTGGTACTTTAACGGCATCATCTTTTAGAGTTTTAAATAGCTCAGCATATACATACATCCGCTCTTCTTTAGATTCTTTTCCCATATAGGCCATTACAGAGTATTGAATAGAATTCCCTGTACTGCACAGTAGGCCCCTATTAGTTACCCATTTTATATATAGTAGTATGTATATGTCAATCCCAATCTTCAGATTTATCCCCTCCCCCACTTACCCCCTGGTAGCCATAAGTTTATTTTCTACATCCATAACTTTATTTCACTTGTAGATCAGCTCATTTGTATCCATACTTTTAGATTCCGCATATACACAGTAGCATGACATTTGCGTTTCTGTCTTACTTCACTCAGTATGACAGTCTTTAGGTCCATCCACATTCCTGCCAGTGGCATTTTTGTTCTTTGAAGAGCTGAGTAGCATGCCACTGTCTGTATGTCCCACATCTTCTGTGTCCATTCCTCTCTTGCTCATATGTCCAGGCTATTGTAAATAGTGCTGCAATGACTTTGGGGTGCACGTATCTTCTCAAATTATGGTTTTATCTGGATATATGCCCCCGAGTGGAATTGATAGATCATATGGTAGCTCTATATAGAGTTTCTTCATCTTTGGCTGCAAAGAATATAATCAGTCTGATTTCAGTATTGACCATCTGGTGATGTCCATGTGTAGAGTCTTCTCTTGTGTTGTTGGAAGAGGGTGTTTGCTATGACCAATGCATTCTCTTGGCAAAACTCTATTAGCCTTTGCCCTGCTTCATTCTGTGCTCCAAGGCCAAATTTGCCTATTACCCCAGGTGTTTCTTGACTTCCTACTTTTGCATTCCAGTCCCCTATACTGAAAAGGACATCTTTTTTGGGTGTTAGTTCTAGAAGGTCTTGTAGGTCTTCATAGAACCATTCAACTGCAGCTTCTTCAGCATTACTGGCCGAGGCATAGACTTAGATTACAGTGATATTGAATGGTTTGCCTTGGAAACAAACAGAGATCATTCTGTCATTTTTGAGACTGTATCCAAGTACTGCATTTTGGACTCCTTTGTTGACTATGATGGCTACTCTATTTCTTCTAAGGGGTTCTTGCCTACAGTAGTAGATATGATGGTCATCTGAGTTAAATTCACCCATTGTAGTCCATTTTAGTTTGCTGATTCCTAAAATGTAGACATTCACTCTTCCCATCTCCTGTGTGATCACTTCCAATTTGCCTTGATTCATGGGCCTAACATTCCAGGTTCCTATGCAATATTGCTCTTTACAGCATCGGACTTTGCTTCTATCACCAGTCACATCCACAACTGGGTGTTGTTTTTGCTTTGGCTCCATTTCTTCATTCTTTTCAGAGTTATTTCTCCACTGATCTCCAGTAACATATTAGGCACCTACTGACTTGGGGAGTTCATCTTTCAGTGTCCTATCTTTTGCCTTTTCACACTGTTCATGACGTTTTTAAGACAAGAATACTGAAATGCTTTGCCATTCCCTTCTCTAGTAGACCACATTTTGTCAGAACTCTCCACCATGACCTATCCGTCTTGGGTGGCCCTACTTGGCATGGCTCATAGTTTCATTGAGTTAGACAAGGCTGTAGTCCATGTGATCAGATTGGTTAGTTTTCTGTGATTGTGGTTTTCAGTCTCTCTGCCCTCTGATGGAGAAGGATAAGATGCTTATGGAAGCTTCCTGATGGGAGAGACTGACTGAGGGGGAAACTGGGTCTTGTTCTAATGGGCTGGGCCATGCTCAGTAAATTTTTAATCCAATTTTCTGTTGATAGGTGGGGCCATGTTTGCTCCCTATTATTTACCTGGGGCCAAACAATGCTAAAGCCTTTAACTGTGTGGATCACAATAAACTGTGGAAAATTCTGAAAGAGATGGGAATACCAGACCATCTGACCTGTCTCTTAAGAAACCTGTATGATGGTCAGGAAGCAACAGTTAGAACTGGACATGGAGCAACAGACTGGTTCCAAATAGGAAAAGGAGTACGTCAAGGCTGTATATTGTCACCCTGTTTGTTTAACTTCTATGCAGAGTACATCATGAGAAATGCTGGGCTGGAAGAAGCACAAGCTGGAATTAAGATTGCTGGGAGAAATATAAATAACCTCAGATATGCAGAGACACCATGCTTATGGCAGAAAGTGAAGCAGAACTAAAAAGCCTCTTGGTGAAAGTGAAAGAGGAGAGTGAAAAAGTTGGCTTAAAGCTCAACATTCAGAAAACAAAGATCATGGCATCTGGTCCCATCACTTCATGGGAAATAGATGGGGGAACAGTGGAAACAGTGTCAGACTTTATTTTGGGGTGCTCCAAAACCACTGCAGATGGTGATTGTAGCTATGAAATTAAAAGACACTTACTCCTTGGAAGGAAACTTATGACCAACCTAGACAGCATATTTAAAAGCAGAGACATTACTTTGCCAACAAAGGTCCATCTAGTCAAGGCTATGATTTTTCCAGTGGTCATGTATGGATGTGAGAGTTGGATGGTGAAGAAAGCTGAGCACTGAAGAATTGATGCTTTTACTGTGGTGTTGGAGAAGACTGTTGAGAGTCCCTTGGACTGCAAGAAGATCCAACCAGTCCATCCTAAAGGAGATCAATCCTGGGTGTTCATTGGAAGAACTGATGTTGAAGCTGAAACTCTAATACTTTGGCCACCTCATGCAAAGAGTTGACTCATTGGAAAAGACCCTAATGCTGGGAAGGATTGGGGGCAGGAGGAGAAGGGGATGACAGAGGATGAGATGGCTGGATGGCATCACCGACTAGATGGACATGGGTTTGGGTAGATGCTAGGAGTTGGTCATGGACAGGTAGGCCTGGTGTGCTGTGATTCATGGGGTCACAAAGAGTCAGACACAACTGAGCGACTGAACTGAAACAGTGGTGGAGGTACCTCCTTCAAAAGGTCCCATGCATGCACTGCTACACTCAGCGGCCCCAACCTTGCGTCAGGCCACCGCCGATGCGTGCCTCGGCTGGAGACTCCTGGACACTCACAGGAAGTCTGGGTCAGTCTCTTTTGGGATCACTGCTCCTTTCTCCTGGGTCCCAGAGCACACAAGGTTCTGTTTGTGCCCTCCCAGAGTCTATTTCCCAGTCCTGTGTAAGTTCTGGCAGCTCTATGTGAGCTTAATGGTGACCTCCTCCAAGAGGGCTTATGCCATACCCAGGTCTGCTGCACCAGAGCCCCCACCTCTGTGGCAGACCACCACTGACCCATACCTTCACAGGAGACGCTCAAACACAGTTCTATCTCAGTCTCTGTGGGGTCTCTGGGTCCTGGTGCTCACAAGGTTTGTTTGAGCCCTCTGAGCATTGCTTGCATGAATGGGGTTCGCTTCTAAATGCAAATTTTCCCCTCCTACTGTCTTGCTGCCACTTCTCCATTGCCCTTGAACGTGGGGTATCTCCTCAAAGTCACTCCAGCACCATGCAACCACCGCTCTAGCACCTACCGTCCGTCTTGCTGGGGCCTCTCTGACCTTGGACGTGAGAAGCTCTATATAGTCAGCAAAAACAAGACCAGAAGCTGACTGTGGCTCAGATCATGGACTCCTTATTGCTAAATTCAGACTGAAATTGGAGAAAGTAGGGAAAACCACTAGACCATTTAGGTATGACCTAAATCAAATCCCTTACAATTATACAGTGAAAGTGACAAACAGATTCAAGGGATTAGATCTGATAGATGGAGTGCCTGAAGAACTATGGAGGAGGTTTGTGACATTGTACAAGGAATAGGGATCAGCCATCCCCAAGAAAAAGAAATGCAAAAAAACAAAATGGCTGTCTGAAGAGACCTTACAAATAGCTATGAAAAACAGGGAAGTGAAAAGCAAAGGAGAAAAGTAAAGATATACCCTTCTGAATGCAGAGTTCCAAAGAATAGCAAGGAGAGATTAAAAAAAAAACAAGCCTGCCTCAGTAATCAGTGCAAATAAATAGAGGACAACAATAGAATGGGAAAGACTAGACATCTCTTCAAGAAAATTAGAGATACCAAGGGAACATTTCATGCCAAGATGGGCACAATAAAGGACAGAAATGGTATGGACCTAACAGAAGAGAAGATATTAAGAAGTGGCAAGAATACACAGAAGAACTATACAAAAAAGATCTTCATGACCCAGATAATCACGATGGTGTGATCACTCACCTAGAGCCAGACATCCTGGAATGAGAAGCAAGTGGGCCTTAGGAAGCGTCACTAAGAACAAAGCTAGTGAAGGTGATGGAATTCCAGCTGAGCTGTTTCAAATCCTGAAAGATGATGCTGTGAAAGTGCTGCCCTCAATATGTCAACAAATTTGGAAAACTCATCAGTGGCCACCGGACTGGAAAAAGTCAGTTTTCATTCCAATCCCAACAAAGGCAATACCAAAGAATGCTCAAACTACAGCACAATTGCACTCATCTCACACGCTAGGAAAGTAATGCTCAAAATTCCCCAAGCCAGGCTTCAGCAATATGTGAAGCGTGAACTTCCAGATGTTCAAGCTGGATTTAGAAAAGGCAGAGGAACCAGAGATCAAATTGCTAACATCCATTACATCATCAAAAAAGCAAGAGAGTTCCAGAAAAACATCTACTTCTGTTTTACTGACTGTGCCAAAGCCTTTGACTGTGTAGATCACAACAAACTGTGAAAAATTCTTCAAGAGATAGGACTACCAGACCACCTGACCTGCCTCCTGAGAAATCTGTGTGCAGGTCAGGAAGCAACAGTTAGAACTGGACATGGAACAACAGACTGGTTCCAAATTGGGAAAGGAGTATGTCAAGGCTGTATATTGTCACCCTGCTTATTTAACTTCTATGCAGAGTACATCATGAGAAACGCTGGACTGGATGAGGCACAAGCTGGAATCAAAATTGCCAGGAGAAATATCAATAACCTCAGATATGCAGATGACACCACGCTTATGGCAGAAAACAAAGAACTAAAGAGCCTTTGATGAAAGTGAAAGTGGAGAATCAAAAAGTTGGCTTAAAATTCAACATTCAGAGAAAACTAAGATCATGGCATCTGGTCCCATCACTTCATGGCAAATAGATTGGGAAACAGTGGAAATAGTGACAGACTTTTTGGGGGGCTCCAAAATCACTGCAGATGGTGACTGCACCCATGAAATTAAAAGAGACTTACTTCTTAGAAGAAAAGGTATGACCCACCTAGGCAGCATATTCAAAAGCAGAGACATTACTTTGCCAACAAAGGTCCGTCTAGTCAAATTTATTGTTGTTCCAGCAGTCATGTATGGATGTGAGAGTTGGACTATAAAGAAAGCTGAGTGCTGAAGAATTGATGCTTTTGAACTGTGATGCTGGAGAAGACTCTTGAGAGTCCCTTGGACAGAAAGGAGATCCAGCCAGTCCATCCGAGAGGACACCAGTCCTGAATATTCATTGGAAGGACTGATGCTGAAGCTGAAACTACAATACTTTGGCCACCTGATATGAAGAATTGACTCATTGGAAAAGATCCTGATTTGGGGAAAGATTGAGGGTGGGAGGAGAAGGGGACAACAGAGAATGAGATGGTTGGATGTCACCACCAACTTAATGGATATGAGTTTAAGTAAACTCCGGGAATTGCTGATGGACAGGGAGGCCCGGTGTGCTGCAGTCCATGGGGTTGCAAATAGTCGGACACGACTGAGCAACTGAACTGAACTTACCTGAACTGACGGTAGCTCTATTTTTAGTCTTTTAAGGAAACTCCATTCCATTCTCCATAGTGGCTATACCAATTTATATTCCTACCAACAGTGTCAGAGGGTTCCCTTTGAAGTCATGAATATTAAAATGAGTTTAAATATCTTTCATCTGTCAGATAAACAAGGGTTAAAAATTTTAAGACTATCCAGGGTTGCTCAGATTGTGGGAAACATATGTTATAGGTAGAACTATAAAATCTACATTCTCTTTTGGAAGATGCTTCAGCCCTATCTTTGTGAAATGTTAGTTATTCTTGTTCTTTGACCCAGTAATTTATCTTTGGGTGTGTAAAAATACTCATTGGAGTGTGGAAAAAAAGATATGTGTGACATGTGTACCTCAAATGTGTAGTGCGGAACTTGACATAGAGTTGGTATCAAACCAGTGACACTTTATTTATAAACAAACACTCGTAAAGCCAGCATGCTTCTAAGCAGTTTCCCTATTTTCATTCATTTAATTCTCACAAAATCCCTGTGACACAAGCACTATTTTTATTCCATCTCATTTTACAGATGATAAAACTGAGGCATAAAGAAATGAAGGACCTCGCGTAAGATCACAGATCTCCTCAGTAGCAGAACCAGGATCCCATCTCTGGCTGACTGGCCCTTGATATTTACTCTGTTCCAAATACTGTGCCAGGCTTCATTTACTAATACTTCACTTACTTCCTATTCTAAGCCTTATACCAATATAATAAGGCAGATGTCCAGTGGGGCCACTGTGACTGAGGAGCAGGAGTTTTTAATTTAATTTTAACTAATTAAAATTAAAGTTTTTTTATTTAAAATTTTAAATGGTTAGTAGCTCCAGAGTCTGTGTTCTTAATCACTTTGCCATTATAGGCATACCTCTTTTTGTTGCACTTTTTTTTTAAATTAGACTTCATCAGATGTTGCGTTTCTTTTTTTTACAAATTGAAGATTTGTGGCAACCCTACACTGATCACGGCTTTTGGTGCAGTTTTCCCAACAGCGCTTACTCACTGTTTGTCTCTGTGTCCTGTTTTAGTAACTCTCAATATTTCAAACTTTTTCATTATTATGATACTTATTACAGTGATCGGTGATCAGTGATCTTTGATGTTACTGCTACAAAAAGAGGATGACTGACTGAAGGCTGAAGTGATGGTTAGCATTTTTTTTAGCAATGAAGTATTTTTTAATTAAGGTAGGTACAAGTTTTTAGATACAATGCTATTTCACACATATTAAAACTATATATAGTAGAGTGTAAACATAAGTTTTATATGTACTGGGAAACCGAAAAACATTCCTGTGACTTGCTTTATTGTGATATTTGCTTCGTTGCCTTGATGTGGAACTACATGGCTCTGAATTATGCCCGTGTTAGTTATGATTAGTAATACCAGCAGTAGAAGCAGCAGAACACTCTTCTGTGTCGTTGGAAGGAAGGCTTTTATGGCAGAGCTGAATCGGAGGGGAACAGCTGCCTCTGCAGTGAGCAGTGAGCTCCTTGTGCCAGGAGGTTCATCGGCAGTAACCTTGTCTTGAGGGAGATTCAGGCATTGGTTAGGGGAAGGCAGATAAGGAAAGGGATGGGCGGTTGTTGATAGTCAAGGTCCAGTCCAGCCAGGAGACCCTGATCCTAACAGACAGATAAAGTCTACACCCATCATCCCACTAACAGGTCAGGTAAGAAACTGTGTCACCAAAATGTTCCTTTTCAAGTACTCTCAAGGGCATCTCACGCCTCCGAGGAGGAGGAATTAACATTTACTTGATATTTGCCCTGTGCCAAATACCGTGCCAGGCTTCGTTTATAATATTCTAAGCCTTACACCAATATAACAAGGCAGATGTTGCAAATCCCCATTTTGCACTTGAGGATGCTAAGGCTCAGAGATATGAAGTAACTTATTAGAGATCACAAAGCAAGAGGCACAGATGGGGCTGAACTTAAATCTGTCTGATCCCGAAGCCTCACCCTCTTGTCTTCCAGATGAGAAATCTGAGGCTCAGAGCAACGCAAAGAATCCAGAGGCAGGAGGGCCTGGGGACTCGCCCTGGCCCACCTCCCCTTCTTTTTCCCATGGCTGGGATCCCCTCCCCATGTCCCTGATAGTTGGATGAACAGCCACTTCTTCTAGAACATTCCCTGAGGTCTCCTATTGCATAACTGAGAAAATGAGGTTCTGCTTAGGCTCGCAGTTTTGCTCAACATCCAAGAAAGTCAAAGCCAGGGCTTCTGACTCCGTGTCCCTAACCTGCCACCCACTGACTCCCCAGCTTCCGCTCCCCAACTCCCAGCACCCACTGCCTGATCCCACCACCCCGTTCCCCTCACCCACCTCATCCTACCCTACCCCCCACTCCCCTCAGCCCACCACCCCCACAAAGATCAGAAGGTACCTGGGGCCGAGATAGGCCAAATCCAGGCGCTGAGCAGCGCTTGCCTTTTATTCTGATACATCTCTTGGGTCGGTAAACACTCTGAGTGGGACACCTCCCCTCTGCCAGTCTTCAAACAAGGCATCTCCTTGCCTTCCAGAGGCCCCAGGTATCCAGCACGTGCACGTCGCTCATCAGTATCCTCGGTTAGACTGTGAGCTCCCCAGGGGCAGAGCCGTGCCGTCCCTCTGCGTCCCCAGGGCCTGGGGCAGGGCCTGGGGCAGGGCCTGGGGCAGGGCCTGGCACGCAGCTGGCATCAGTAGTGTGTGGCTGAGCAGACAGCAAAGGTGAAGAAGCAAAGCAGAAGCACAGAGGGCAGTTGAGCCAATGACGTGTGGCATTAGCAGAGGTTCCAAAGAGCAGGAGAAGCTGACAATACCAACGGGTGATGCAGGGCCTGGGATGCCTCAGCTGGGCATCAGGAAATAATATCTGACACGGAGAGCCATCTATTGGCCTTTGGATAAGCCCCTCTGAGGGAAGTGCATTAGCTGGGCCTGGCTGGATTGTGGGGCGTTGCAGCTGGGAGGGAAACTGGCAGCCACGGGAGGCAGGTCCCGAGCGGATGTGAAAGCACCCCCAAGGCGGCAGGGCCAGTGGGGGTGTGAGGAGGGCTCGAGGAGCAGTGTTCAGCTTATCTCCTTGAAGCTTGATGACTCCTGCCTGGACTGGACTGGCAGTGGGGGGACCCTCTGAAAGGAAGTCAAGGCTTGCAGCAGATGGCACAGCGTCTGGGGAACACTGCGACCTCTCCTAGTACCTGTTTGGATGGTGGTTCACGTTCCCTCAACAAGGAATAGGACTATCGTGATTTACAACATCAGGATCTATGACCTGACATGTCACAAAGGCATGGATAGCTGAACAAAGTCAGGATTCTGTTTGTAAGGTCCTCTGATGTTGGTAAACAACCCAGAGTGGCTGCTATAAATGGAAAATGATACAGTTAACTCTACTCCCCCTCTCCAAGGCTGTTAGGGGATGCAGTGAGATCATGGGTGTGAAAGGGTCTTCTGAACCCTAGAAGATTTGGCGCACAGGATAGATTGTTACTATCCTTGAATAATTTTAATTGCATCATAGGGTAATGATGTATATCAAGTACCATGTCAAGTATCATACCAATATCAAGCACCATAGGATAACAGATGGTGCTTGAATGCAACCATCCATTCTGCTTGTGGTTGTGTTCATCGAACCATTCTTTCTTGTTCATGGAAGTCTCACACAGATACATGTACACAACTCTGATGGCGATAAAAGACTTATCAGCATTTGAAAATAGACTGACACTTCACAGTGATGAGGTGATGGATCTCAATGCTGTCTGCAAGGCTGGATGCCTGGTGTGGGGTGAGTGGGGTTGTTATGGGAAATGACATGGACTTGAGCATCAGACAGGTGTAACTTCCAACCCAGCTTCTACGGCTTCCACACCATGTCATGTCAGGCATGTTACTTACTTTCTCCAGACTTGTTCTCCAATCTGAACCACAGGGATGGTAACCCCTCTCTGCAGTACTGTGAGAATTAAAAGGTCACGTGCATCAAGCACAGAGCAGGCAGTGAATCAGTGACAACAGCAGACACTGATAGAGAGCTTATGCTATGCCAGGTGCTTTGATGACCTGACTCTTTAATCCCCCAAAAAACCCTGTGAGGAAGGTATATCATCATCCCTGTTCTACAGAGAAAGAAACTGAGGCTTGGGGAACTTAGCACGTTCAGGACTCGAACTCTGGCAGTTGGCTCAAGTCCATTTCCTGATCTCTGCGTTAGGCTGTTACTATCAGTGATGTCCGTGGCACAAAACCACCTCTGTTGCTGCCTTATTACGGACCTTGGATTCATCCTGTTCACCTCTCCAGGCCCCAGTTCCCTCATGTACAAACCCACAGGTTGGGCTAGAAGACTGTACTTCCTTTTAAGCATCACAGAGAAGTGATGAGGAGCTCAGACTACGGTTGAAGTCGGCCACCTGGGGCCACCTCCTGACTCGTCCGTTCCCATTCAGCCCTGTGACCTTGGCCTACTGGATTGATCCCTGTAAGTCGAAGATTCCTCATCTCTGTTGAGGGCAAGATTTTGCTGTGAGGATTAAAATGGATGCATGTCTTTACATGGCTTGATACAATATTTGGCAAAGAGAAGATTCCCAATCAATGGTAGCTGTTGTTCTTGTTGTCGTTAATAGCAAGTCTTCTTCTCTCTCCTGCATAAAATTCCTCTGAGAGCAAAACACTGTGTTTTCTAAGGCAGAAAGCCTGAGGGCAGTTTCTTTCAGAAAATCATAGACTTACAGAATGTAGTCACTTAACCTCCTTTGAACTTCTCTGCTCCTCTCTGCTAAATGGGAATAATAAAGAGAAACTTGGAGAGCAGATATGAGGATTAAATGGAACAACATGAGTCAGCTTGGCTAGTTTGTGTAGTTGTTGTTCAGTTGCTCAGTCGACCCCATGGACTGCAGCACGCCAGGCTTCCCTGCCCTTCACCATCTCCCAGAGCTTGCTCAGACTCATGTCCATTGAGTCGGTGATGGCATCCAGCCATCTCGTCCTCTGTCTTCCCATTCTCCTCCTGTCTGCAATCTTTCCCAGCATCCAGTGTCTTTTCTCATGAGTTAGTTCTTCACATCAGGTGGCCAAAGTATTGGAGCTTCAGCTTCAGCATCAGCCTTCCCAGTGAATATTCAGGGTTGATTTCTTTTAGGATTGGCTGGTTTGTTCTCCTTGCTGTCCAAAGGACTCTCAAGAGTCTTCTCCAATACCACAATTCAAAAGTATCAATTCTTTGGTGGGTCAGCCTTCTTTATGGTCCAGCTCTCACATCAGAAGATGACTACTGGAAAAGCCATAGCTTTGCCTGTATGGAGCTTTGTTGGCAAAGTCATGTCTCTGCTTTTTAATAAGCTGTCTAAGTTGGTCATAGCTTTTCTTCCAAGGAGCAAGCGTCTTTTAATTTCATGGCTGCAGTCACCATCTGCAGTGATTTTGGAGCCCAAGAAAATAAAGTCTGTCACTGTTTCCATTGTTTCGCCATGTATTTGCCATCAAGTGATGGGACTGGATGCCATGATCTTAGTCTTTTGAATATTGAGTTTTAAGCCAGCTTTTTCACTCTCCTCTTTCACCTTCATCAAGAGGCTCATTGGGGCTCTATGAGAGCTTAGAAAGTGACCTGTGTAACCCTGGAAATTTTCAGCTAGAGACTCAGAGAAGTTGAGTGACTTAATTCAGGTGGCACTAACCACTGGTGGTTCGAGAGCCCATGGTATAGGGGCTGGCCCTGGATTCCACCAGAAATTCTCCCCACCTCTACTTCAGACGTGTGTGTGTGCGCGTGTGTATCTGTGTGTGCGTGTGTGCATGCGTGCGTGCATGTACACTTAGTGGTACAGCACTTGCAGCCCCATGGACTATAGCCTAACAGGCTCTTCTGTCCTTAGGATTTCCTAGGCAAGAATACTAAAGTGGGTTGCCATTCCCTTCTCCAGGGCATCTTCTCAACCAGGGATTGAACCCGCATCTCTTGCATCTCCTGCACTGAAAGTCAGGTTCTTTACCACTAAGCCACCCAGGAAGCGCAGACATACCCAAAGTTCATACTCATCATTACTTAATTTCGGGCCTCTGCACATGCCTTTCTCTCTGCCAGGGACACCGAAGCCAGCCACGCGTGCGCACCACACACAAGCGCAGCCTGCAGTGCCGCCTTCCAGTCCTGGTTCACCTGTAAGCTCCTGCTTAAACACCACTTCCTGCAGCAAAGTGCCACTGTTCCCGAGGCTCCAAGAATTAAGGGGCTGCGCTTTGTGTCCCCAGCTCCTAGCACTGTGGGGTAATTGCCCATTCAGCGTTTGCTCAGCCATCACAGTGGAACTTCTCAAAGGTGGGGAGAACCCAATCTGATTCTCCTCCCCAGCTCCATGGGGATGCTGGTTGGGTCCCCTGTGGGCCTGCTGAGCACTGAGTAGGCAGGACTAGTTGGCGGGATACTTCACAAGGATGCTTGGCCTGCTCCCCTAAGAAGGGACCCTCGCCTCCCCTGATAGCCCAGGGACCTATGCCAGATCACACGGAACCCATGCCCCAGCCTCACCACAACACTGCACTTGGCATGTAGGAACATCCCCAGCATCTTTCCTACCCTGCAGGCACCTCTCTCTTCTCTCATTTCCCAAACCCTGTGACATCCAAGGCAGATGCAGTCCACGTGTGCCTGCACGAAGCCATGGGGATGCTGCTTCTCTGGCTCTGCCCAAGAAACCCCTGAGGAGATTTATACTCAAGCATCACCCAGTCCCCTCCCCTCCAGGAAGCAAGAAATCCCATTTGCCAGCAGTGCTCAGCCTCTATTCCCCAAGGGAGTAGCATGAGATCTGAACTCATGGGCTCGAGATGCTGAATGTCTTTAGCTTTCAAAATACAAAGTCGTCCCTCTCCAGATGAGCCCTTTCGGTTAAAAGAAACAAAACGAGCCAACATCTTTGTTTGTTTTCCAATCCAGTGCCCTCCATCAGGGTGACTGTCCTCCCCCCGGACAGTTTTAGAGAGAAGGCTTGCCGCTGGCTAGTTGTGTTGATTTCTGGCTCCGTTCTGGTGTCCAGTTCCCCACCCCAAGGCTGCAGGCGAAGCCTGGGTATAGAGTCTACCCGCTTGGGTTCAGTCCTGCTCCTTCTCCTGAGAATAGAGTGACCCCAGTCTGTCTGGAGCTCATTTTCTTTGTCAGTGAAGTGGGAACAATAGTACCTGCCCATAGAGTTGCCGCAAGGACTGGGTGGGATGATATATGCATTTGATATAAATGACCGCCAGCCGAGGAAGCCCCGTGCTGGCAAGACAAGGTGGTATGCCAGCCGGAATACAGGCCCTGAAACTGGCTCTAGATTTGTGATTTACAACCTGTAGATCCTGAGGACGTCTCTCGGCCTCTCTGTGCCTCCTATGTTCGTCTTCAGAAGGGGAGCTTCTATAGTACATAAGCTCCAAAAGGACAGTGTAATGGGCTGAATTGCACCTCAACCCCCCCCCAAAAAAAGATAAGTTCAAGCCCTAACCCCCAGTACCCCATAATGTGACCCTCTATGAAAATAGATAATTAGTCAAGATGAGATCAACCTGGAGGAGGGTGGGCTCCTAACCCAATATGACCTTCCTTCTAAGAAGACAGCCTCATGAAGACAGAGACAGGAGGAGGGGGAAGGTCATGTGACATCAAAGGCAGAGGTTGGCGTGATCCAGCTGCAAGCCAAGCCAGAGGTTGCCAGCAACCACCAGAAGCTAGCATGAGGCAGAGAATGGCTCTCCTGCAGGCTTCAGGGGAGCGTGGCTCTGCCAGCACCTGGATTTGGGACTTGTAGCCTCTCGAACTGTGAGGCCATACATTGCTTTCGTTTCAAGTCACTCAGTTTGTGGCACTCGGTTCCAATAGCCTTGGAAACTAAATTAATACAGGCAGGCATTTCAGATGATTCTGTTTCTCAGGGTGTCCCCAGCTCCTAGCAGAGAGCCTGATGTGGGATGGGGGCCCTTCCGTGACTGGGGAGGGATGGAGTGATGCTTCTGTGAAGGTTACGTCGGAATAGCATGTCAAGTGATCACACAGACTACATTCGGTCCATTCTTTTCCCTTCCCTTCCGGTGTCAAAGGCTCCTTTCTGTACAGAGTAGAGTTTGGGATTAAAGCCAGCCCTGTTTTCCTCCCAGTTGTTGCCTGCTGCTGCTGCTGCTAAGTCACTTCAGTTGTGTCTGACTCTGTGCGACCCCGTAGACGGCAGCCCACCAGGCTCTCCCATCCCTGGGATTCTCCAGGCAAGAACACTGGAGTGGGTTGCCATTTCCTTCTCCAATACATGAAAGTGAAAAGTGAAAGTGAATTTGCTCAGTTGTGTCCGACTCTTAGCGACCCCATGGACTGCAGCCTACCAGGCTCCTCCGTCCATGGGATTTTCCAGGCAAGAGTACTGGAGTGGGGTGCCATTGCCTTCTCCACTTGTTGCCTAAAACCTCCTAAAGGGCCCCTGGCTTTGAGAGCCTTCCTCTGGGGCCGCTCAGCCTGAGGGAGGCCCAGTTCCTGGGGGGCAGGCTCCCCGGAAGCTCTCCCGGGTTTTTCATGATTCCCTGGAGTGGGGCTAGAGGGATTTCTGGAAAGCTTGGCTCTCAACTTCATATGTGCTTTCCCCAAAAAATAATGTTTCAACAAGCTCTCTGGAAACCTAATGGGAAGGAGGCTTTGGCAGAGTGAGCAGGCTCGAGAAAAGCTGTTTAGAATCAGGGCATTTATGCGGGAAACTATTTAAGGAAAATTCCTTACTGTATCCATACGCTCACAATGCAGGGCTTTCTGGTGTTTTTTTAAAAACCTTTTGTTGAAATATTGATGAATACTCAGAAAGCAATACAAACAGTAACTATGCAATTCTAGCTTTATTTTATAGGGAGCTTTGTTTTTTCCTAGTTAATATTTCCCCAGTTCATTGCTTACACTGATCCGTTACCCACCCCCCTGCCCCCTATAAGACTCTCTAAAAGAGTGATTTTCTAGGAAAAACTCTGGCTGTGGGCTCAGGTGGCCTGGGCTGGAAGGCCAGATCCACTCTCCCCATCTCTGGGGTTTTGAGCATATTGTTTAACTTCTTTAAACAGATTGTCCTGTTCCCATGGCTGGTGTGCGATCAGGGGAGGAGACTTGAATTTAAAAGCACACGTTCTTGTTTATCACTCTTACTCAGATGATTTTCGTGGCACAGGTATGGGCTTTCCAGCCCGACAGACCAAGGTCCAGAACCCAGTCTTGCACCCAACAGCTGAGTGACCCTGAACAGGCTCTCTGTAAGCCTCAAATTCTGCATCTGTCTGCTGGAGAGAGCCTACTGCCTTCACGGAGGTGTGAGGTTTCAGTGAGATGATGTATGTATGTAAAGCTTCTGCGGTGCTGCACTCACAGTCGGTGCCCAGTTAGTGCCCTCCCCTCCTTCCAGCTGCCTGGCCCTCTTCCATCCTCAGCTCCCTGTTTCCTGCCTCTTTCTTCTTCACCTGATACCTCCACCTCCCTGTAATGTCTGACCAGAGGTGGGGCTTGGCAGTCAAGTTGTGCTCTTCCTGTGTCCCAGGGCCTGGAATTTTGCAGCTGTGTAAATTGAATTGGAAGGAGGGTGCTATATATTACATCTGTATGTATGGTGCATATGTAGATGTGTGTATGTGTGTGTATATATTTTTAAAACGCAGTGGCTTTGGGAGCAGCTGTTGAGAAGCACCTTCTTAATCAAAGGTGAGGTGAAGTCGCTCAGTCGTGTCCTACTCTTTGTGACCCCACCGACTGTAGCCCACCAGGCTCTTCCATCCATGGGATTTTCCAGGCAAGAGTACTGGAGTGGGTTGCCATTTCCTTCTCCAGAGGATCTTCCCGACCCAGGGATCGAACCCAGGTCTCCCACATTATAGGCAGATGCTTTACCGTCTGAGCCACCAGGGAAGTCTTTTCTTAATCAAATTTCATTGCAGAAATGCAAACTGAAGGTTTCCTGTTGAGCAGAGTGTTCTGTGACTGCAGGTTGTTCAAGGCGTGCCATAAATTTCAGTGGCTCCTTGGTCATGTTTTGTCCACAGATTTTGACAGACAGAGATAATCCAGCCTGCCTGGTGCCCTCCCTCTCCCCCACATGCCACAGAAGGGGGCTTCTCTCTGCCAGGCTGATTCGAGCCTCCAGAGGCCTGGATTGTTGTTCAGTTGCTAAGTCATGTCTAACACTTTATACCCACATGGACTACAGCTTGCCAGGCTTTCCTCTCCTTCACCATCTCCTGGAGTTTTTTCAAATTCATGTCCATTGAGTCAGTGATGCCATCCAGTCATCTCATCTTCCATCATCCCCTTCTCCTCTTGCCCTCAGTCTTTCCCAGCATGAGGATCTTTTCCAACGAGTCAGCTCTTCTCATCAAGTGGCCAAAGTATTGGAGCTTCAGCTTCAGCATTAGACCTTCCAATGAATATTCAGGACTGATCTCCTTTAGGATGGACTGGTTGGATCTCCTTGCAGTCCAAGGGACTCTCAGTAGTCTTCTCCAACTGCACAGTCCAAAAGCATCAACTCTTAGGCACTCAGCTTTCTTTATGGTCCAACGCTCACATCCACACTTGGATATAGTAAGAATCAAGCAAGATCATGGATGTGAAGTTTTTCTGTAAACTGTAAACACTATTCACGTGTAGACATTGTTTTAATTAGTAGCTCGGTAAGTTAAAATAGATTCCAATATGTAGTGGGTACCCACTGTATATGAGATCATTGTGTGGGCTGTGAACACAGGGAGGTAAGTAAAACCAGTCCCTGCCCTCAAGGAACTCACTAAGAACACCCATGCATAGTGGCCTTTGGTTTACACTATGTACATCTGTAACCTGGCCCCTGGCCACCTTAAGGTTCATTTCTCAGCTCTCTTCTCCTTACACTCCTCCAGCTAAACTAGCTTCTTTGCTGTCCCTCAGACGAACTTGCTTCTGGGGCTTGGACTTTGCAGTTGCTGGGCACAAGCACTCTGCCTGGAAAGCTCTTCCTTTACTTACTTCAATTCTCTGCTCAAATGTCACCTCCTCCGAGAGGCCTCCCCTGACCACCTTGCTTAAAACAACACATTCATTCATCCCATCACTCCTAACCTCCTATTGTAGTAAACTTTTCTTTATAACATTTATCATCTCTTGATCTTGTTCTGCAGAGCAATTTGCTTACCTGTTTTTTCTTTAATTTATTTTAATTGGAGACTAATTACTTTACAATATTATTGTATGTGAAATAGATCGCCAGTCCCGGTTCAATTACTTGTTTATTGATTTTTCTCCTCCACTAGAAGGTAGGCTTCTGAGGGCAAGATTTTGTCTTCCTTGCCCATCAGCAATGCTTCAACAGTGCCTGGCATAGGGTAAGCGCAAAATAAGTGTTTAATGAAAGAATCAGTGCCTGCCTCTCAATAACAGAAAACACAAGTAACTCAGTTTTCAAACAGGCGAATGATCTAAATAGATATTTCTTCAAAGAAGATATTCAAATGGCCTATAAGCACACGAGAAGAAGCTCAACATCATTAGCCATTAGGAAATGCAACTCAAAAACCACAGTGAGATATCACTTCACACCTATTAGAATGGCTGTCATCAAAAGTCAGACAATAACAAGTGTTGGCAAAGATATGGAGAAGTTGGGACCCTCTAACACCGCTCGTGGGAATATAAAATGGCACAACTACTTTGGAAAACATCCCAGCAGTTCCTCAAAAGATTGAACACAGTTACCCTACAATCCAGCAATTCCACTCCCAGGTGTCTACCCAAGAGAAATGGAAACTTGTCAGCACAAAAACTTGTATATAGATGTTTGTAGCAGCATTATTTGGAAGAGCCAGAAACAACCCACATTTCCAACAGATGAATGGATAAATATGGTGCTTCTGTACTGTGCAATGTCATTCAGCAATAAAATGAAATGGAATCTTGATCTGTATTACACCATGGGTTAACCTTGGAAACATATTCAGTAGAAGAAGATAATCACAAAAGCACGTATTATATGATTCCATTTGTATGAAATGTCCAGAATAGGCAAATCTGTAGAGACGTAGATTAGCTATAGAGAAGTAGATTAGTGACTGTCCAGGGCTACAGAGTGTTGGAAGGAAATGGGGAGTGACTATTAAATGACTATGTGGTTTCCTTTCGGAGTGATGAAAATATT
The DNA here is from genome assembly GCF_016772045.2 of Ovis aries. Classification (NCBI taxonomy): domain Eukaryota; kingdom Metazoa; phylum Chordata; class Mammalia; order Artiodactyla; family Bovidae; genus Ovis; species Ovis aries. Next base: position 14,694,305 of record NC_056074.1, read on the forward strand.
CTGAAGTTTATCGTGGTGATGGTCACACTACTCTGTGAGTATCCTAAAAGCCATTGAAGAATAAACTCTATGTGGGTGGCTTGCATCAGTTCGGTTCAGTTGCTCAGTTATGGACAACTCTTTATGACCCCATGGACTGCAGCACGCCAGGCTTCCCTGCCCATCACCAACTCATGGAGCTTGCTCAAACTCATATCCATTGAGTCAGTGATGCCATCCAGCCATCTCATCCTCTGTTGTCCCCTTCTCCTCCTGCCTTCAATCTTTCCCACCATCACGGTCTTTTCAAATGAGCCAGCTCTTTGTGTCAGGTGGCCAAAGTATTGGAGTTTCAACTTCAGCATCAGTCCTTCCAATGAATATTCAGGATTGATTTCCTTTAGGATGGACTGGTTGAATCTCCAGCTGTCCAAGGGACCCTCAAGAGTCTTCTCCAACACCACAGTTCAAAAGCATCAATTCTTCAGCACTCAGCTTTCTTCATAGTCCAACTCTCACATCCATACATGACTACTGGAAAAATCATAGCTTTGACTGAATGGACCTTTGTTGGCAAAATAACATCTCTGCTTTATAATATGCTGTCTAGGTTGGTCATAGCTTTTCTTCCAAGGAACAGGCGTCTTTCAGTTTCATGGCTGCAGTCACCATCTGCAGTGATTTTGGAGCCCCCCAAAATAAAGTCACTATTTCCATTGTTTCCCCATCTATATGCCATGAAGTGATGGGACCAGATGCCATGATCTGACTTTCATGGCATATATTAATATCTTAATAAAGCTGTTACTGGGCTTCCTAGGTAGCTCAATGGTTTGGTGTGTGTGTGTGTGTGTGTGTGTGTGTGTGTGTGTGTGTGTGTGTGTGTGTGTTTAAGTCTCCTGCCAATGCTGGACACATGAGTTCGATCCCTGGGTCAGGAAGACCCCCTGGAGAAGGAAATGGCAACCCACTTCTATATTCTTGCCTGGAAAAATCTCATGGCTAGAGGAGCCTGTTGGGTTACAGTCCACGGGATCAATAAAGAGTCAAACATGACTTAGCAACTAAGCAACAGGAAAAGCCGTTATTACCAAAAAAAGAAAAATCAATGAATGTCCTCATTTAATATATCTATATCAAAAAGGTCAACTATGTGAAAACCAGAGAGACTCGAGCTACTCTTTTCTCAGTGTTGCTGTGGAAGGTACACCAGGCACTGAGCTTCCCCGGATGAACAAGTGAACGCAGAGTTCTTTCTTGGTGAATGCTTTTTAAAAAAATGACCCTGAGAAACCCATGAGGAGGAGAGCTGGAGATCAAATGAGCTGAGCCCGAGAAATTTACTGCGTCCTGTTTTCCAGAGACCATTTTCCCAGCATAAGTCGTAGAGACAGATGGCCCCAGACCTGCTTCTGAAAATAGCCACTGTTGAGGAGAGGAGAGCTGACTTAGTGGGAGCTGCCCAGCTTGGGGAGTAAGACCCACAGATTCAATGGGCTGGAAAAGAAGGCAGTTTGGACCCTGGAGACTGTGGTTCTGCCAAGCTCATCCCAGGAGGAACCCAAGGCAGAAGCTGTTGTATTTGCTACCTTTCTGTGTGTTTTCTTGTCTTTAAAAAAAGCTTTTTAAAAATCACATTACCACATTTGTTCCTTGAACGAATTAGAAAAATAGAGAAAAAAAATTTATTTGGAATTCTACTGCCCTAAGGTAACAAGCCTTAACATTTTTGTTAATTATTCATACTCACATACTCATATGTAAACAGATGTCACAATTATTTTTATACAGTTTTGCCTCATGCTTTTTTAGTATTCTGTTTCCCATGTCCTTAAACATTCTTTACAAACATGGCTTATAATGTCTGCATATTAACATTCTAAGATAGTATATTCAAAAGCAGAGACATTACCGACTAAGGTCCGTCTAGTCAAGGCTATGGTTTTTCCTGTGGTCATGTATGGATGTGAGAGTTGGACTGTGAAGAAGGCTGAGCGCCGAAGAATTGATGCGTTTGAACTGTGGTGTTGGAGAAGACTCTTGAGAGTCCCTTGGACTGCAAGGAGATCCAACCAGTCCATTCTGAAGGAGATCAGCCCTGGGATTTCTTTGGAAGGAATGATGCTAAAGCTGAAGCTCCAGTACTTAGGCCACCTCATGCGAAGAGTTGACTCGTTGGGAAAGACTCTGATGCTGGGAGGGATTGGGGGCTGGAGGAGAAGGGGACGACAGAGGATGAGATGGCTGGATGGCATTACCAACTCGATGGACACGGGTTTGGGTGGGCTCTGGGAGTTGGTGTGCTGCAATTCATGGGGTCGCAAAGAGTCAGACACAACTGAGCAACTGAACTGAACTATACTAAAAGGAGCTAACATTCCATTATAACCGAAATTATTTTTATCCAGCACTTTTTCTAGTCTCCTTTAACCCTCAGAATAACCCTTAGAGGTAGTGGACTACTGTTACTCCTATCTTGTAGAATGTTGGACCACGGAGGAACCTTAGGGTATTCTGGTCTAACTCCCCAAGGGGGAATGTGAGCGTCAGAGAGGTCAGAGGTCCTGCCCATAATCCCACAGCACACTGTTGACCTGCACCCAGACCTCTTGACCTCTAGTCTGTTGCAGCAAACTGTATCTGATGTGGAACTGAATCAGCACTGTCCTCAAATAGGGTGGCCACATAATTGTCCAGAGCAGGACATCTTTAGAGGAAAGGCAGGGAACTATTATTAACTGATGTGGGATCACAGACGCGCATTGAGGCTGTCACTGGCAAACTAGAACGAGAGGTCCCTCTGGCGCTCTGGCTTCAGATTTGTAGCACTTTGAAATGCTTGGCAACACTGGATTTCAACCCATTTTAAAAAACGATGGTTAACAGTTCTGCAAACCTTTTGTAAGCTGAGACTCTGAGCCAGGCCACAGAGATGAGCAGCTGTGGTCTCTGTGGGGCAGGCTGAGCAGTTTTATCAACAGACGTGACCAACACTCACTGTTGTCAGAAGCAGGGCATGGTGTCACGGCAGTGGAGTTCCTGGTCCGCTAGCAACCTCAGAGCTTCATATCAGAAGGAGATTACAGTTTTCCTTAATGCCCCATCCTCTGCTCAGAATTGGCTAAGATTTTACTTATTTAGTGGAGCCACTGGCTGCCTTGTTAAGAGGAAATAGATAGGTTGGCTCATGAGGAGAGAATGAATGCATTCGGTTTGGAGCTTTGTTTTTTGTTGTTTTATTTAGTTATTTGGCTGCAGCCGGTCTTCATTGCAGTGGAATCTTTTTAGTTGCAGCATGCGGGAATCTAGTTCCCTGACTGGGGATGGAACCCGGGCACCCTGCATTGGGAACATGATGGAGTCGTAGCCACTGGACCACCAGGGAAGTCCCTGCATTTGGTCTTAAGTGGAGGGGCTAGAGTATTTCCAGGAGGGAGACTGAGGAGATGAAACACAGCCAGGCTCCGCAGGAAGGATGAATCCATCAGCTCAGGGTTCCATTGAAATGACCTACTTGTTTAGGTGTCAAGGTTTTGTTTTGGTCTTTTCAGGGTGTCATTTATTGAGTAATTGCTATTTACTGGACACTATGATAAACATTTTATACACAAGCTTCTAAAATGCAGGGCTGCTAGTTAAAAGGTTATCAGGAGGCTCTTGGCCGGATCCAGGGAACTGCCTAATCCAGGGACGAGAGTGCTCCACCCTCCCCACCCCCAGAGCAACAGCGTGTGCTCTGGTTCCACTGTAGGATTCACACTTCCCCACTATGTGAGCAGACTTTGACTTTCCCCACCGGAGCCTAGATGGGGTTTAATGGAGATCAATAAGATTCCATTTGGGTGTTTAGATGGATTTCTCAGGACTGCTGAGAAAAGTGTGAAAAAGCGCATTTTGTTAATGGTCCTTTCTTTGGCAGAGTAATAAATGTATCCGTCAACTAGCCCTTCACACTTGAGTCTCACGGCGTATTCCAAAGACAGCTTAGAATGCAGAGTGCTGGAGGCTCTTTCTTGAACACCAGCTTGCCCTAGTTATAGGTTACATTTCAAATGCTAAGGAAAGCTGCTATCAATACACACAGAGGTGTGAGGGACTGAAATTGCTCTTCCTGTAGAGCTCAGGGCTCCCCTGTGATGTGCTCCTTTCATATATCACAGCTGTCTGCCCAACATGTTCCTCTGATGCGACGTCAGTAAGCGATGCATGTTGATAAAGGTGTCATTGGCAGGCTTGCAGATCTGTCATTGTTTATTCCCCCAAACCAGCCTGTTCTTACTCTCAAAGACCTACAGCTGGAGGGATGGTAAAGGGAATCCATGTTGGCTGAGCCCTCACTTTGGGACTTCAAGGCTTCCTGCAAGCATGATACCATCCTCCCCTCAAAACCTCTTTGCTGTGGATGTTGTGACTTCATTTTTAAAAGGAGAAGACTAGGAAAAGTGAAGTGACTCACCCAAGGTTGTACAGCCAGTTATGAACCTGGGCTTTGGTCCCTGGTTTGTTCAACAGGAATCCTGTAGTCTTTCCACTTTAGATGCGTTTCAGCTGATGGACAGGAATCTCCCCCTCCAGACTCCAAACCAGGGCTGATAAATGTGTTCCACACCCCTCAGTGGGCAGAGCATGCAGTTGTGGGTTCTCCCCCAGGTCCTGTGGCCACAGACAAATGTATTCAGTTCTATAAGCCTCCATTTCTTGACCTTGAAAATAGGCATGGGTTTTCCAGTCCGTGGTTACTGTGAAGCAAAGATCTTGTAAAAAGATCCTCCTCCCAGAGGAGGAGCTCTCTGAATGCTTGTTCCCACCCTCATCCCTTGACCACAGGGTGTCTGCCTTCTCTCACTTTATTACTTTGGTTTTTTTCTTTTCTCCACCTTTATCTACTATAAGCAGGAGCTATGCTCAAAGACCTTCTCTCCAGAGACATGCAGGGCCGCCCCCTACCCTTCTGTGGCCCCTGGTTGCTGAGGTGACGCATTCCAGATAGCCCATGTCATTTTAGCAGAGACACAGTGGGAAATTCTACAATAGCAGGTTCCTTTCAGCCGATGATCAGGATACATGGCAAGGTGACCCCAAACCCCGATTCCCTAGTCCTGCCTGTGGCATCGGGCATCCTTATCTGCCTACACATACATGCATCTGGGCCCGACCTAAAAGGCAAGCCCAGATCATGTGGACTTTCAACATCCTAGCTGAGCTGTGAGCCAATTTGAAAGGAAGTCTGGGTGCCAAAGCAGATGCCTGAAGCCTCAAGATCAAATCCTTCTAAAGTACAGTCCCGTTCTTATCACATTCCTGCTTTAAAAACCCACGTGACTCCCCACCTAAGGTCTGGTTTCCCTTTCCTTGTGTTCAAGGCCTCAACCTGTTATTCAGAGACTCATTTACTACTTCTCTCTTCACATAGACCTTTGCTGCCATAATCAAAGTCCTCTTCTTCGCTTCTGCCTTCCCTCCATCCTTTATTCATTTAGCAAATATTTGTAGTACTTTCCAAGTACCAGACACCGTGCTGGACACTGGAGAATACGGCAACGGACAAGCCAGGCTGGCAAGATGGTGGCCACAGACAAGTCCACACTACAGTATGGGAAGTGTTGCAGCAGGAACCCCCAGGAGGTATGCCAAACCCAGGTTTGGAGCATCTGGGAAGCCTTCCTGGAGGTGGTGATCTTGAGATTAAGCCTGGAGGCTGAATGGGGGCTAGTGAGACTCACAAGGGTGGTAGTGATGCAGAAAAGGGAAAAGGAAAGGAAACACTCAAGGAGGAAGAACAGCATGTACAGAACCTCAGAGGCGAAATTCTGTAGCTGTGCTCCAGGGGCTGCCCTTCAGATCAGTTCTATGCCGGTGGTGCCCTGAAGCTGTGCAGATCTGCAGACTTGGGCAAAAGAGGGAGCGGTGAGTGTGTGGAAGTCAGGGCACGTCAACCAGTCTCAGCACACTAGTGAGAAGTTACGAGACTTGAGAGGCAGAGTGATGCCAGGGAGGTTGCTTGAGACCAGGTTAGGGCTGAGGGCCTGAGGCAGAGTATTCCTCCCTCTGCTGTGGATGCTCAAGCCTCCATCTCTTCATCTCTTCCCTCTGGACTCCTCTGTGGCTCCAGAAAGCCTTCCTTGGTGCCTCCAGTTGAAGTGAGCTCCCCACCCCCTCGCACATCCTCCTCTGCACTGGGCCACCTTCTGTTCTGACAGGTCCCACCCCGGCCTTGCTGAGAGCTGCGTGGGACACTCCCCCTGCCCTCCGACCAGCTCCTTGGAGGCTGTGCCTCTCATAGTCTGTACCCCCTCACCTTCTCGCCTGCTCAGGGGGCATTTAGGAAATGTCTGTGGAATGAAACAGTGCTCACCATACTTGTCTGGTCACACACTGCTCTTATAAAGAAAAGATAAAGGTACCCCCCCTCACTTTATATACACATGTTTATCCGTACTGACATCTACAGTTTATTGGGTGTTCACTGGCTGCCATGCCATTCTCACGCCAGTATTCTTGCCTGGAGAATCCCATGGACAGGGGAGCCAGGTGGGCTACAGTCCATGGGGTTGCAAAGAGTCGGACAAGACTGAGCAACTAACACACATGTCATTCTCAACACATTACTTGTTTTAACTCCTTGAATCCTCAGAGCGACTCTGTAAAGTAGCTATTCTTATTTATTTTCTGCTCTCCATGACTTAGATGAGACAATTGAGTCACAAAGTGCAGGGTAAGTTGCCCGAGGTCACTGTTACAGAACTAGCAAGTAGAACAGTAGATTCAGATGGAGGGTCCAGAGCCCTTCCTTTTAATATAATCCTGCACTGCTTCTGAGGATGCCAAATTGAGACGGCAGTGCATTTTATTACATATGTTTTAAGTAGGAATGCATTATGTACATTATAAAACATTTACAAAATAGATATTAGAAGAGAGTGACATAAAAAATACTTCTAGAATGTTCTTGCACCCAGGAGATTGTTTTATGTCCCTTCCTGGGGACCACTTAAAAGATGCTGATGAATGAGAGAGAGGAAATTGACGTAGTTCCAATAGTTTCTGTATACCATGGAAACCTCATGAGTTACTGTGCACCTATTAAGGCGCTTCCCTAGTGGCTCGCCTGGTAAAGAATCCACCTGCAATGCGGGAGACCTGGGTTTGATCCCTGGGTTGGGAAGATCCCCTGGAGAAGGGAATGGCTATCCACTCCAGTATTCTGGCCTGGAGAATTCCATGGACTGTATTGTCCATGGGATCACCAAGAGATGGACATGACTGAGCGACTTTAACTTCACTTAAGGGTCTGGCACCTTGTTAGGTGCTTGAATGTTAGGTATGAATGTTCAGAGCAAACCCAGAGGCCTGGGGTGAAGCCTAGAGATTCCTTGGAAGGGAGAAGAAACAAGCATAAGGCCTGGGAGGGACTGTGCTGTTCTTAGCCCAGAATCTCCAAAGTTTGTGATGGAACAAGTTACTTAGTTCTGGAACTATTTATTTCATAAAGCTTGACAGATTTACTCAGGAAGAGGCTGTAACAAGCACCCTGGAACAACAGATCATGTTTCTTAACCTTTGTCTGAAATTCTAACAACTCAGCATGGTCTGGTCCTGGTTATCTCAAGCTCATCAGAAGCTCTGATTGGAGATTAGAAGATGTCTTTGGTTAATAAAAGATGAGGAAATGAATGTATATTTGCTTAATTAATGCAGCCTGGCTGACAAAATCTTTTCAATCCTGGGACTGAAGGGGAAGGGAAATCTTGAATGGAATTCTTCATGGGGTGGTTTCATTCAGTTTGGTCAACATTTGTTAAGCACTGACCCTGGGATTCTGCTTACTGAAGCATGTGCTCGGATGTAGTATCTTTAGTCCTTAAAATAACTTTATTAAAGGGGAGGAGCTCCTAACTTACAATGAGAAACTGGAACACATTGACCCAAGATCATATAGTCAATAGGAGGCTAGGGCATGATGCAAACTCCTATTCTGTTGAACTTCAAAGCCTGCTGCAAGAAGGTACTGTATCCCAAGGGGGTGCATACACTTTTATATGGGAGACAGCTACAGATAACTCCAAATACACCAGAGCAAATATGATAACAGAACTAAAAGGTTAGTTCAAAGAAAAAAATGATCATCCCTGTAGTGCTATGTGGTAAGTGGTGTCAGGGAAGGGTCTCCCTAGGCTAAACTGGAAACCCTGGTTTGGACGATTTTAAGATAAGTCAGTCCATGGGGTTGCAAAAAGTCAGACACGACTGAGCAACTGAACTGAACTGAAGGTAAATCATAGCCCAGATTTTTAGGTGAACCAAAACACAGATGGAAAAGCTACCCAGAGATTGTACCTTGATCATGGATTCCTACTGCCTCAATTGCTGTTACTGAGTTTCTAATACGAACCAACCAAGTGGGATACACAGCAGCTCTATAAAATGTCACATGTGGTTGGGCTCAGGGGTTGACATGAGCGTCATGGAACCTGCACAATCCTGCCAGATTTGGTCACTGAACTGAGCGAGCCTCTCTTGGTAGACAGACCCCCCGCCCCTCCCCACAAGAATCAGCAGCTCTCTATACCACCTCTTCCTCAGGGCTCTACCAAATCTTGTGGCGATGTGTCTGGGCTGCATTTTGTTTCCTAGGTGTTTGGTCTCTGAAACACTGAATGGATCTGGTTATGTTTTAAACCTTCTGTGAGTCAAGGTGGGAGAAAAGCAGCAGGCCTGGCTGTCGAGTGAATGCTTTGCCTCGTACTGTATACCCCTATATGTCTGCGCTTATGTCCCCTCTCTTGTACACGATGTACTGCACATGCCTAAAGGCCAGACACACGGAGGACAGCAAATTGCCTGTCCCCAAAGGTCCTGTCCCCAGTCGTCACCCCCTGCTTCTGAGAGTTGGGAGTGTGCCCACAAAACGATAGAAAGCTGGCATTTTAGAATCGTGGGACCCTGACACATTAGAAATCTGCAGTCAAGCCTCCTGACTTAGTACCCCAAAACTTAGTGCTTCCAAACTCACAGGATGTTAGTGTCGTAAAAGGTATACAGTATTTTCCTCTGAAATGTTAGAATTTAAGAACGCTAGTCTGTGAAACACTTAGAATTCATCTCTTCAGACAACATTTATATAGTGCCTACTATGTGCCAGGTACTACGTTAGAGTCTGGAGAGATACGCAAGTGAAAAAGACTTAAGAGTTCTTGCTCTCTCAATAAGTTTGCAGAGAACGTACTTAAAATCTTAAAAGTGTCAGATTCTTGGAAAAGTTTAAGTGTGTTGGAATCCTAGAATGCCAGCGGTGAAGGGGGCGCTAGATCATTCTTTCCAGCTCCCCCCTACCTTTTATGAGGCCCAGAGGCTGTTCCAGGCATGCTGGATTAAAATCTGACTAATAAGAACATTATTTCAGTTCGCTAACATCACCGAATGGCCAGCTTCTCAGGGGCTCAGCGATCACCCAGGGTGGCTGCTCATTTTATTAGGGAGGCCACTGAAACTCAGAGCAGGGCAGCTGTGTGATAGAAGACACAGCTCGCCACCGGGACTAGACCTCAGGTTTTCAGGCCTCTCTCAGAAAACAGGCAAAGCAGGAAGGCCTTCCCCCGTGTTTCCTAGGGGCGCGCTCTTTGCAAGCTGCGCAGGAGGCCAGCTCTTCAGGAGTTTGCACCCACTTTGCCAGAGGCATCAGCCCCGCCCCTGGGCCACGTGTGCAGTAGATCACCCAGTGTTGGAAGCCCCCTCCCCCTGTTGATGCGTGTTTTATTTTGCGCACTCCCCCTCCCCGTGTGCCTCAAAACCAATTTTCATTATTTTTTTTTCTGTCTGTGTTTGTCTCTGTGGTTCGCAGGTGCTCCCTTGCATTGTTCATCCGCTTCATCAACCCCTATTGAGCAGTCCCCCTCCCCGCCCCCCTCCCCTCCGGCCAATGAGAGCCAGAGGCGGTTGCTAGGCAACGGTGTGGCCCAGCCAACCCCGGACTCAGACTCTGAGGAAGAGTTTGTCCCTAATTCATTCTTAGTTAAAAGTGGCTCCGCCAGCCTGGGGGTCGCGGCAAACGGTAAGTCCCTCTCTCTTTCTAACTTCTGTGGGTTTGTGTTGTTTTACCCTTTCGTTGGCGATGCTGGTTAATCTGCCTGCTTGGGCTGCTTGCAGGGGTGGAGGGGCCTGGCGCATGGGGAGCTCGGGGTTCTCAGGGGACCTGGCAGTCTCCATGGGCGGGGGAAGCCCCGCTCCTGCCAGGCTGCACTGCTGGGGTCTGTGGGGTTGGGGGGCTGCTGTTCCCACCCCCGTGACAGACGTTGGGCAGACAGAGTTGCAGAATAGAGATGCTCAGACAAATACCAGGAGACAGAAAAATCAGGTAGAACCTGAGTCAGGCAAAGACAGGGAGACAAAGATAGACTCGGAAAATGAAAAGTCAAAAATACCACCGATTGACTGCTTGCTGTGTGCCAGGAATTGTGCCAGCCACTGTCACTTGTTGCTTTATTGGATCCTCCTCACAACCCTGCCTAAGAGACCGGTCTCATAGTGTCTCCACTGACCATGAGGAGGCTGAGAGAAAGGCTTCTGGCGTTTTGGGAAGTTCTTAAGGTTTCACACTGCCTGAAGACGGGGCCCTGGAGCCCAGGCAGCTGCAAGGCTGAAAGCTGACTGCAGAGAGAGCCACTGGGCTTGAGCAGGAAACTTCCTCTTAGAATCCTGCCCTGACTCTCTTAAGGAGAGGAGGTGTGGGAGGACTCAGTGCAAGACGTCCAGGCTGGCCAGGAGCTTGCAGACCCAAGAGTTAGCATCTGGTCAGGTGCTATGTGACCTGGGCCAATGTACTCGCAGCCTCTGTGTCTGGCCGTGACTAGTCCACTTCTTTGCAAGAACTCGAAGCCTGGAGGGGATTCAAGCCTACAGAGGGGGGTGATATATATGAGATAAGCTGGGATCTCCCTGATGGACCAATATGTCCTGATTATCAAAGAAGAGGAAAGAAAATGAGACTCTCTCCACTTAACATTGTAGCTTGTGTGTTGATTTTGCAAACATTTATTAGTAAGTGCCTGTGCGGCACTAAATTCCGGTCCAATTCTGGAAAAGGCAGCAAAGATTCAGAGAGAATAGGCAGGACTAATGGGCTCTGCAGTCGGACATCTTTGCATTAACCGTAAGCTTTTTATTGCTGTGGAATTTCAGACAGGGCACATTGCCTCTAAGCTTTTCCTCAAGCGAGTATAACATGGGCATTGTGGTACCCAGCTCATGATGAGGGCTTGTCACAGGGCCTGGGATAGAGTTTAGTAAAGGTTAGTCATGGCCACAGTCACCGCCCACCTCCCTCCAGGGAATTTATAGACAGCCTGTGTGTGAAAGCTCCCAGCACACTGCCTGGCCCTTAGTAATACTCAGAAGAGTCAGACTCCTTATCTCGTAGGATCATTACAGCCTAAGGTGATAAAGGAGGTGGGAACCTGGTGTGGGGGTGACTCAGGAGAAGAGCCTCCAGTCTGCCCTAGAGAATCAGGAAATGTTTCCTAGAGGAGGCCTTCCCTGGACCTGAAAGAAAAAGTAGGGTGTGTCAGATGGAGATAACCAATGGCTTTAATAACCCAGGATATTCTGGGCAGAGGGAAAACATAGACAAAGGACCCAGGGTAGGGAGCTGCTGGGATCCTGGCGCCAGCTCTTTTATACCCGGGAACATGGCCAGTAAGTAGGCATTAACTTTGGAAGGGTATGGGAGGCCACATGGTAAGTGACCTGAGCTCCTCTGGATGCTGACCTGAGGCTCTCAGGCATTACTCAAGGCCCCACCCCCCAACCCCCACCACCATGACAAAGAAAGGTGGTTTATCCCTGGCTCCCTCCCCTAACCAGGATCTCTCCCAGCCTTTGCTCTCTTTGAAAACCAGACAGATCTTTGGCCTTGGTGGTTCTCTTCTGGCAGGATCTTGAGCCCTGCATTCTCTGTGACCGAGAGCAAAGCCGTCCTCCAGGGCCTTTTCCCTCTGTGCTCCCGAGAGGAGTGGCACTGTCCTTTTGGTGGTCCAGTATCATTACACCTTTATGCCTTTTAGCTACCCTTGCTTTAAACTGTGCAGAGAAATAGGGACCTGGGAATGGTTTCAGGCCCAGCTCTATGGCTTACTGGCTATTTATCCTTACAGGACAATCACTGTCCTTCTTCAGGCCTCAGTTTCCCCATCTTGCCAACAATGGAGCAATTTCTAAGGTACTCTAATTTTCTGAGTGTTGTATGGGTGCTGACAGGTGTGCCAGTCAGTAGCCTTCTTAAGCTTACTTGGAAAAATATGTATATACGTTGGGACATTTTTTGTTCATTTCTAAATAAATAAGCCTTGTAGGTAAAAGAGAAGGCAGGAGATTAAAGTCCTTAATCTCTCCTCTTGCTAATTAACTGAACAAGAGCAATCAGACTGTTGAAAGTTCTGCAGCAGACTGATGGCATTATTGCATTATTGATGTGCAGGGAACATGGGGGACTTCAGCCTACAGCTGTCTGCTCAGGTTCGCTCCTCTTTACTCCGGCTCCCAGGGGACTTAGAGACACTTCAAAGTCCTTCCCTGAGGCCTTGCTCTGAGTGTGCCACTTTAAAGTGAAAAGTGCAAGTGTTAGTCACTCAGTCGTATCCAGCTCTTTGCAACCTCATGGACTGTAGCTCACCAGGTTCCTCTGTCCATGGAATTTTCCAGGCAAGAATACTGGAGTGGGTTGCCATTCCCTTCTCCAGGGGAACTTCCCAACCCGGGATTGAAGCTGGGAGTCACTCTAAAGGTTGGTAATGAATGTGTCCGGTGCCTGAAGGGAGAGTCTCGGCCCTTGGTGATCTGCTGCTCTGGGTTTGGTGGGTCACAGGTGTCACCCTGCCTGCCACCTTCCTGTGCCCCAAAACCCCAAAGCTAGGGGTCTTCCGTGATCCCAAGGACCTGCTGCCATTGGCACAGACCCAGCCCAACAAGTGAGGAGGAGTAGCCCCTGCTCCACAGTGGGCCCAATACTTGTTAAGTTTTGTTTCATTGTTTTTTCATGGAAAAGTGTGAAATTGTTTTAATGGAATCATCTCTGTTGCTTCTGTCAGTTATAAAAGTAATAGTGCTTGCTAACTCAAACAGTGCAGAGGGTAACAAGAGAAGTCCTCTTGTAACTCTTCCTCCCAGAGGTATCCACTTTTAACAGTTTGGTGCAGGGCCTTACAGATGCCTTTTAGGGAGTGAAAATTAGTGAGTAAATACATGAAGGGAGGAGCAAGCAGTGCCTGAGGGCCACAGTGTAGCCAAGAGACCAGGCGTGCATGCTGAGTCGCTTCAGTCGTGTCTGACTCCTTGCGACCCTGTGGACAGTAGCCCACCAGGCTCTCCACTATCCACAGGATTCTCCAGGCGAGAATGCTAGAGTAGACTGCCATGCCCTCCTCCAGGGGATCTTCCCAACACAGAGATCGAACCCGCATCTCTTGTGTTTCCTGCACTGACAGGTGGGTTCTTTACCACTAATGCCACCTGGGAGGCCCAAGAGAGCAGGCCTGTAGTCAAGCCTTCTGAAATCGGGCCCCAGAGATTCGACCCTGGGCACAGGACCTTAAACCCCAGAGCCTCAGCTGCAGCGCAGGTGAAATGGGGAAACCCTTCTGGGGTCACTATCTCCCTTCCCTGTCTGCACACCTCCATTCCTTTCCACCAAGTGAAGGCTTTAAAGCCCACCCGACAAAGTAGATTAATTGCTGTGGCTTCTTTAGAGGCCTACTTCCCCAGGGGCATCTTTGAGAAAGTACTTTAAATGACAAAGGCAGCCCCTCAGGCTCCTGGAGGGTGAAAATGAAGTTTCCTCTGGCCGGAGCTGACTCAGCACCCTCCTCTGAGGGCTGGCCCTTTGGGAGGCAGCCTTCTGGGAGCCAGGCTGTGTGCTCCACGGGCTCCCGGAGGCCCTCTGCCTCCAGCTGCGTCAACTCCTGCCCCGGCTGCGATCCCAGGCCTTGGGCTCCCCAGAACCAAGCTGCTAAAATCCCCATGTAAAGAGCAGGGAGGCCACGTGGGGCATCACAGAACAGGAAAGGAAGCAGCTCTCTTCTGTCATCAAAATCCTAATCCACTCCAGGGATAACCATCTAGAAGTCACTGATAGATACAAAGAAAGATTTCACTAAGATAACAACTTGTCACAGCTGAGGAGCTAAGGAAGTGGTTAGGATTAAGTAGATCTTTGTCCCTATCCCCACAGAAACTTTTCAAAGGAAATATTAAATGTGCCGTCATCTGGTGACTCAAATGGTAAAGAATCTGCCTGCAATGCAGGAGACCCGGGTTCAGTCCCTGGGTCAGGAAGATCCCCCTGGAGAAGGAAATGGCAACCCACTCTAGTATTCTTGCCTGGGAAATCCCACGGATGGAGGAGCCTGGTGAGCTGCAGTCCATGGGGTTGCAAAGAGTCGAACACGACTCGATGACTAACACTTTCACTTTTTTTCAAAGTCTAAAGTAGAAGGATTTTAAAAGCTCGTTGGTTAATATTTAACAGGGGCAGAAAATAAATAGCTCAGAGAAGGCTGTCCGCTTCTCAAAGCTGAGGTGAGACAGGAACAGTGGGAGAATTTGCATGTAATGAGCAGCTCTGGTCTGTCGTTCCTTTACATGCGTTATCTTTTTTGAGCTTCTGTTTGTCTCTGTTCAGCAAACTGAGGCTCCAGAGAGGGTCAGGGGCTTGCCCATGGCTTCACTGCTCCTAAAGGGCATGCAGAGACCCATACTCAAGCCTACTTGATTTTCGGGCCTCAATTTTCTTCCTTTACCCCCAATTTTCTTGTGTTGTTTTCAGGACCAGATCCTGTTATTTCTGTGTCTTTTTAGTAGGAAGCTGAAGAAGATAAGGGGAAGTCCACCAAAGAAAAGCTGATTAAAAAAAAAAAAATTACTAGTTGTACTCACCTCACAAACCTTGATGAAGCCTCTAGTATGTGAGAGATGTGTAATCTCGCTGAATCATGGGAACTCATGGAATCTCGCTGAATCTTCCTCTCTATCTTGTGTCATGCCTATCTTTAGTCTCATGGAGGCAACAGCAGGCAATAGAGGTTAAGTAACTTCCCCTAAATCACACAGCTTCTAAGTCGCAGAAGCAGATCTGATTCCCAGGTTTGTTTGAAACCGGAGTGAAACCTTTCCCTTGTTCTTTGGTGAGGACTATGGGAGTTTCAAAGATGAATCAGGTCAATGATTTAGACACTAAATTTTGCTGCTGCTCCTTGAAAGCCAAGCCCTGGATGCTGGGCGATCCTTGGCCTTTTTTTTTTTTTTTTTGGTTCCCTTTTCCCCCTGCTCCGGGCCTCACCAGATTTCCCAGGCTGGTCCCACTGGTCAACATCACTGATGTTTGGCAGTTTCATTGACTTTCTCAGGTCTTAAGCAGCTGGGCTTATTTTGTTTTGACTTCCAATCCGGCGGAGGAGTGTTTATTTTTCTTTCTAAATGAGAAACACTGCTATGTATGTGAGCTCCTTCCAAAAGTGTTTTCTTAAAACACAACAAAAAATTCAACTCAATTTAGAACCTATCCCGATTCCCCTGAGGGAGTCTGCCAGGGTCCTGTTAAGTCAGTTTGTGAAATCACAAAGCAAAATTGTGCCTGTTTCCTACTATGGAGACGTATGCAATGAGGCTTTTGTCTCCTTTCTCTGTGAATTTCATGGAACCTGAGTTAGTTGTTCCATGCCAACTGCAGGTACTTGGGGGTCTGTATGATGCCCAAGACCCAAGGGTTAAGGACATAGGAGCATGTGAAGTTTTCAGGCATTTTTGTTCACCACCAGCTCTCTTGCCTCAAAAGACTCTTGTTGGTAAATAAATTCTTACACCAGCCACGTCAAGAATGTAAGTCCTTAACTCCTAAGAACAAGACAAATTGATTTCTTCCCTCTCTCCTGCCTTCATCCACGATGACATTTGAAATGTTTGTGGATGTTTTCCTGATGAATGAAGGGTAACAGGCACTGACTCTTAAGCATAAATATCCTCTGAAATAGGTATTTAATTCATAGGGTCAAAAATCCCTTGAATGAAGCCCTTGGAGTTGCATTTTAGAATCTAGGAATTTTTAGATTTAAGGAATAAAATTCAGTACACATACTGTGTCTTTCTTAACATTCTGACTGCTGGGCAAGCCCACGGTAATCAAATACCTTGATATTTCTGCAGTCAGACATATGAACAGCTACACTGGTGACATTTAAAAAAAAAAAAAAAGGACTCTGAGATCCATGTCTGTTCAGGTCAGGCTTTGCAACCAGAACAGTTTTGATAAAACTTTGTCTTAGAAAAGAAAAACCTCTCAGTCTTAAGAGTTTTGAGTTTTTTTGGAATGGTGGCTTAACAATGGTGATCCTGAATTGCGCCTTTTCTTAAATGGGCGGAAGGGGTCCCATGATTCAGAAAGGCTCATAACAGACAATCATAGAGATAACCAGAAAACTTAGTAACTAGAAGGGAAGCTACAAGGGAGACCTGGGTTTGATCCCTGGGTTGGGAAGATCCCCTGGAGAAGGAAATGGCTACCCAGTCCAGTATTCTTGCCTAGGAAATCCCACGGACAGAGGAGCCTGGTGGGCTGCAGTCCTTGGGGTCACAAAGAGTCGGGCACAACTGAGCGACTGACGCTTACTTACTTAGAAGGCATGATACAGGTGCAGACTGCTGACTGGGCAACTCCACATTTATCTAACATGAGTGCTTGGAAAGACCAAGCCCCTCGAGTGTAGATGTGGGGGTTCAGGAGGCCAGTGCCAGCAGGTTGGCTGACTGGCAGGCCTAGGAATTCAGGAGGTGAGAGGCCAACTTCTCTCTTCTCCAAAGTCTAGAACTTGGAGACTCTGAGTAGGAACCTTCCCTGAGAGCCCCTTCGGGTGTATGGACAACCCCCGCCCCCACCTTTCTTTGCTGCCTTGCTGTCTTCTATACAAACCCCTCCTTGACAGTCTAGGGACCTGGTTATTCCCAAGTCTGATTTCCAGGTTCAACCACTGATTCCTTGAGGCAGGCCTTGTCTGACGCTGTGTCTGCAGAGCTGAGCATATATAGGTGTTGCAGTCAAAACTAGGAAAAAAAAGTTGATATCCTTTCTTCTCTTTTACCAGCTCCCCTCATCCCACCCCACCCCCCAACACCACACACACACCCACCCACCCACACACAAGCACCCTGCTAGGAATGGTGCAGTGGGCCGCATGGGGGATATAACCGGAGACCCACAGAGAGGATTTGCCCCAGGGCAGAGTCAAGGGTCAGTGTACAGCCCCAGACTCCAGGGCCCTCTCTGCCTCAGCAGGTACTTCCCTCCGCTAGGACGGCTCTCACTTGCAGCTTCCCTCCAGGGGCGGGCGGCTGTGTCCCCCCACATGGGAGCAGTGGGGACAGCCACACAGGGGTCACTTCCGGTTTTCGTAGGGTTCACAAAGCCCTTTTTCATAGGTTACCTCAGGCCGACTCTGGTGATTCTAATTTAATCGCCACGTTGGCTTTCTTAGGACGTAAGGCTTCTTCCCGACCTTGCAAAATAAACAGGTCACATTCTGAGTTAATGTAACCAAACGTCCTGGGAGAACCAGGGCCCTCTAATTAGTCACTCACGTGACACGATCGCAGACTCTTTGCAGCTCCCTTTCCACATTAAAAGGGACAGAAATAACATTTTTGGTGTCTGGCTTGATTAGACATAGGAATTCCTAGACCACCCCTCAAGGAAGGCACGGTAGCCCTGTGTCTGGACTATTTCCACCTGGAAACTAGACCTGGATTGTGTCCCTGTGGGAGTGTTTGTGGCTTGCTCCCTGGGGCCCTCATGGACACCAGGCCACATCTTCAGGCATCTCCCGACAGTTCGGGGCACAGACTATTGAAGAGGCGCCAGGAGGAAAGCTAAGGAAAGCTTGGGAGAGTAGTGTGTCTCACGCTTTGGTAACCCTGGCACTCCCCAGGCCCGTTCACATCCACCATCTCCCGGGGCCCAGAGCTCACGGCATGAGGTTGGCCGAATGTGGAGAACCACCAGGCCGGAGGGAGGGCAGAAGCTGGGCTACCCCTCTGACTGTGCAGCTTTGGGCCAGTTTTAGATCTGCCCTCAGCTGGTTGATCCACACTCCGAGGCCCGCCGCCATCCACAGAAGCTGAGTTTTCCAGCTGTAACTGCTCCTGAAATAAGCCTCCTGGTAATCTTGCCTGAGTCGTCCGGGAAACCTACTTGGGGAGAAGTGTGTGCCTTGGGACAGCAGCCCTGCCTTCTGAGCCCAACTCTGCATCCGACCTGCGGCGTGACCCCCACCTGCCCGGTCCTTTGATTCCTTGGCTGTCTCGTCAGGGTGGTGGGAGGACTTGGTTAGATCAGCATTCCCCAGGCTGGTTCCTTTGTATGTCACTATCAGAGTCTTCGCTAGAGCAGGGCCCACCTCCATGCCATTTCCTTGCCTTTAAACTGCCTCCTTTCTTGAACTTTTTCTTAAGCTAAGTAAATCTATTTTTAAAAGGAAATTGTATATTACTGCGGCAATTTACTTGCCATAAATAGAGGGTAGCTGTAAAAAATAAATACTGTGGTGGTAAGATAAAGCCCGCTCTAGAACGCCCAGCAGAGATTTGCTTCTCTTTGTTAAAGAGGGACATTGGCAAGTGTTAGGTGTTAAAAACCTACCAGTACCAAACAGAGACTTCCTCCTCCTCATCAGAAGCTTTCAAGAGGATGGAGGCCATCCTACATGAGAGCAAATAGCTCACTCATTCACCACTTAAAACCATGTCCGTGGGACCCATGGTTCCGTGGCTCTTTCTAGAACTCTGGGTAGGCTTTCAATGTTATACCCTACGGCCTGCTCACCTTGAGAGTAAATATCTCTTGCTGTTCCCAAAACCCCCTGTCCTTCCCCTTCCTAAGTGTGGTCTTTTCTAAGCGAGCTGTTCCTACCTTCCCCTCCTGCCCTCTGCCTCTGTCCTCAGGTCTGAACTGGGTGGTTTGCGCTCAACTGGATTCCCCGTTACTGGTTAACAGCTCCCAGCTTAGACCAGGAACCCAAGTGGCTTCCGCTTCTCCCCTGCCTCTTCTTTCCCTTCTCCTCCCTCTTCTTCTGAACTGTCATTGTTGATATAGGTGTTTGAGATCGAATGACTTAAAAAACATTCCCTCTGCTTTAAATGGCCTAAAAGGACTGAAGCCAGAAGGAAAACAGAAATGGCGCCATATGGAGCCATGGGACAGAGAGGCTGTGGAGGCCTGCAGGTCCTTCGTGTGCTGTGTGCCCTTGGGAAGCATGCCCAGCCACTCTGGGTCTCAGCCCCCTGATCTGTAAAAATGGATATTGGCTAATAGTACTTTACAGAATTGTTGTGTCTGTGGGAAACTATGAGCAAGCCTTCTAACATAGTGATTGCTGCATAAGAGATGTGCAATGAATGTTCGTGTCCTCACTCCCTTCTCCAGAACCCAGAAGGTTTTGGCAGAAGTCTCTGGAAGGAAGGCAGATTCCTACACTCTCACCACCCCTCCCAGGCCCGGAAGAAGTACAACAGTGAACAGCTCTGTCCTGGAGGCCTGAGCTTTAATCCCCCTCCCCCTCCTGGATGATTTGCAGAGATTTAGGGTGGGAGAGTGAGCCCAGGCACCAGCTAAACAAACATAGCATGGGGTCCTAGAAACAGAGCCCCCACCCTCTGTGTGGGGCTCCCTGCACTGCCGCCGTTTCCCCAGAGTTCCTGGAACCACGTGTGATACTCGGGAGCAGATCAAACACAGTGATGCCTTTCCCTTCTGGTCAGTGGGCCTCCCCCACTTCTTCCCCCCTCCCCTAGTTGAAAGGAGAAGGAAATGACTGGTAATTCATTTACACTTCACTCCCTCTCTCCTGAACGGATCGTATTTCTGCAAATAACTCTGGGAAGCTGTTGCACCGGCTAACAATAATACATATATTTGTACTTCCAGAAACCCCTTTTTGGTTACCACAGCAGAGGCTGTGGGAGCATCTACGCCTGATAGGAGCCAAGTTCCTGCCCCTGTTAACTGTGTGACCCCCCCTCTCACTCAGTTGCCCATCTGTAAAGCAGGCATATGGATAGCAGTCTGGGGTCAATGCAACCGTGAGACGGGATAACTTCTGAAACACTGAGCTTACAGGGGATGCTGAGTGTTGACTGGTCTCCCCTTCTAATCTGGGGCAAAGAATGAAATTTGTTTCCAGTCGGTGAGAAGGGTTTCTGATCAGAATTGCTGTTGTGATCACTTCCCTGCTGTCGTGGGCTTCCTAGGTGGTGCTAGTGGTGAAGAACCCGCCTGTCAATGCAAGAGACTTAAGAGATGCAGGTTCAGTCCCTGGGTTGGGAAGACCCCCTGGAGGAGGCCATGGCAACCCATTCCAGTATTCTTGCCTGGAGAATCGCATGGACAGAGGAGCCTGGTGGGCCGCAGTCCATGGGGTCGCAAGGAGTCAGACATGACTGAAGCGACTTCATGTGCACACACGCACGTGCTGTCAACCGGAGAATAAGCAAAGGATGGAAGCTGAGATAATCCTTGCTAGTTTTGCAAGATCCTGCTCCCCTTTGCCGCAGTGTTTACGACTATCTCCTCTCTCCTCTGGACCACTGCAGCAGCATCCTCGGTGGTCTCCTCCCTGCCTCCCATCTCTCCTTTAATCCATCTCCACTGTCCCAGGGAGATCTTTCCAGAGTGCCTGCAGGAACTCTTCTTGTTTCCCACCCTGGGGACTCAGGATCCATTTCCTCAGATGGAGCCGAAAGACCCTTCTTCACAGAGGTCCTCCTGCCCTCTCAAGCCACTTGCTTCTGTGGTCCTACTAGGGACCTATGACCGCAGCACACTAAAATGGTTTTTAAGGGGACAGAGGACAATCCTGGCCCCAGGACAGGGCCTGTGATGAACAGCTGACCGTCTTGGGAGCAAAGCCTTCAGAACACAACTCATTGATTTAAAGGGAAAGCCACTGAAGCTCTTTCTGATTTGGAATGATATGGGAAGAAATGAAGCACGTTTGCCCTTCAGAACCAATTCAGTTCAGCAAATTACTATTAAAGACCTACTGTGTGCCGGGGCCCAGGGTGAATAGAAAGCATTGGCTTATCCGTTGGATATTGAGGAAAGAGGTGCACATCTGAGCAACTCTGCCCTAAAACAGGCATCAGTGAGGGCAGCAAGGCAGGGGGCAGGGTGCCAGGGTGTGGGGCTGCAGAGCTTTCATGCAGACTGGGAGGCTCAGAGGCTCATCCTGGAGAAAGAGGGGAACTCTCAAAGAGCTCTGCCCAGAAGCAAGCTGTAGTTTGATGGCTCTTTAGGCCTACAATGGACTGAATTGTATCCCCTCCCCCAAATTCATAAGCCCTAACCCACCATGTGGCCATATTGAGGAAAGGTCCTGTAGGGAGGTGACTGAGGTTCTATGAGATCTTAAGGGCAGAGCCCTGATCTGAAGAAACTGGTGTCCTTATAAAGGAGGAAGAGGCACCAGAGCGTGCTCACTCTCTCTCCCCTCAGACATCCGTTCGTTCATTCATCCATCCATGCAGCAGACTTTTCCCAGGCTCGTGCTGTGCGTGGGGTCCTGTGCTGGGGAGTTCTGACCAGACCTCTTCTGTTTCTTCCGTGTGTGGCCACGGGGTAGGGGACAGAGGAGGGGGGCTGCACTGGGCCGTGGTGGAGGGCGAGGCTGGCTTCTTCTCAAGCTAAGGCCCCGTGCCCCGCTTCCCGCCTTCCCACTATCAGGGAGCAGCCTCTTTACCAGACTCAATTTTCCTGGGGTGTGAGGTGGGCGTGGAGTGAGCGGCGTGGACTGAAGGCAGGTGTGCTGCTCTGCACACCTCTCATTCAGAGCCCATCACAGGGGTGGCCGTGGCAGGCACAGCCTTGGGAACCAGAACGGGCCCAACACGCCTTGGGATTGGGCGACAGAGGACCGAAGCCCGTGACTGTGTGCCTGCAGGGCGCCGGGTGCTGTGCTAGCTGCTCCTCCCGCCCCTCGCTCCCGAATCCGTCCGGCTGACGGGCTCTGGAAGAGCGCAGGTTTGAATGTTGACTCCGCCACGGCCAGCTGAGATGTGCAGCGCATGGTGAACCTCTCTAGTTTTCCTCATGTGTAAAACAGGAGTCATAACAGTATCTACTTCGTAGTGTTGTTAGAATTCAGTATGAAATCATGTATGCGAAGCACTTATCAAAGTGCTAGGTTATTATAAAGTCTTAAATGAAAGAAAATGTGTAAATGGAAATCACTGTTACTG
Organism: Ovis aries; assembly: GCF_016772045.2. Taxonomy (NCBI): domain Eukaryota; kingdom Metazoa; phylum Chordata; class Mammalia; order Artiodactyla; family Bovidae; genus Ovis; species Ovis aries. Next base: position 14,716,553 of record NC_056074.1, read on the forward strand.
TGATCCTTATTGTCCTGGTTATTATTTCATGGAACATGGCCTCAGAAAGGCTCGGTCCCCTGCCCAAGGCCACACAGGTAGGCAGGAAGGGGCATCCTGCATCCCGAAGCAGGAATGCCTGGCCCAGCCATCCTCTTCCCCCCAGGCTGCCCCTCCTCCCTGACAGCCATCACCCCTCTTTCCTGACAATCCCCAGAGTCTTGGGAAACCTCCCCAAGAGATCAGAGATTTCTTTCGCCCTCACCTTCCCACACCCCACCTCCCACCCCCCGCACCAAGCAGAAGGCTGCAGACACATTTTGGCAGCAGTCCCTGACCCCTGGCCAGAACATCCCAGAATGGAAATTGCTGAGTTGCACTCCTGCTCTTAGCTCTTTTAGGATGCCCCTGTTGGGCCCCTGCAAGGGTGACAAGATGATGCATGAGGTCCGGCTAAGAAGCTTATTTGTCTGAGCTGGTGATGGCTGTTGTCCTGAGTTGGGTTAATGGTAAGGGGCAGTGGCCCTTTAAAGCCTGGACAATGGGCAAGCTTCTCAGGTCACCGAATCACTCAGCAAATGGCCCGAGTCCCTCGGAGCCCAGAGGCCTCAGCCCCCCTCCTCTGTGCTAACCCTACTCTTCATCTCGTGATGAAGCCACCCCCACTTAGCAGGGAGGAACTCTCGGAATAATGGGGGAGAAAGACTCAAAGAGCATTCGAGTGACAAAGGACTTCACAGGAGGAAACTGAGACAGAGACGGGACAAGAGATCATTTAAATCTGGCTTCCCACTTGGCCTGTGCCTTCCCAGCTCTGCACCCCCGGATACATCGAGCCCACAGTGACTAGACAGTTTGCCCAGCAACCCTTTCACCCCTGAAACCTAACACTACAGATTAGAGCTCAGGTGTCTTAGGGAAGCAGTCAGGACCTCTGAGAATCTACCCCTTTCCCTCCTTCTTGACCCTCTCTCACCCTCCCCAGAGCTCTGACTGCAGTAGGTTCATCAGGTCCCTTCACACCCTCCTTCAACCAAAGCAGCTTCCTTTTATCAGATGCCTACATTTGCTTCTGAGCAAGATCCTCTTACCTAGACATGTGTGGATGTGAGAGTTGGACCATGAAGAAGGCTGAGCATCGAAGAACTGCTACTTGTGGAACTGTGGTGTTAGAGAATACTGTCGAGGGTCCTTTGGACAGCCGGGAGATCAAACCATTCAATTCCAAAGGAAATCAACCCTGAATATTTATTGGAAGGACTGATGCTGAAGCTGAAGCTCTAGTGCTTCGGCCACCTGATGCAAAGAGCCAACTCTTTGGAAAAGACCCTCGTGCTGGGAAAGATTGAAGGCAAAAGGAGAAGGGGGTGGCAGAGGATGAGATGGTTAGATAGCATCATTGACTCAGTGGGCATGAATCTGAGCAAACTCTGGGAGATAGTGAACAGAAAAGTACGAAAAATACTGATTGAAATCAACCCTTTCCTGAGAGGAGTTTGGGGGAGCATGAAAACATGTGTATGTATGGCTGAGTTATTTTGCTCTGCTTCTGAAACTTTTACCACATCGTTACTTGCCTATACCCCAATACAAAATAGAAAGTTAAAACAATCCACCCCTTCCTGTGTGAAGGGATGCAGAGCTGGACTTGAAGCCAGGTTTTCTGATTCCCAGTTCTGACTTTCTCGCAGCATTTGGACTCACTGATGCATGCTACAGAGATTTCTTAAACACCTGCTGCGTGCCTAACACTGAAGTAGGTCCCCGCCTATGGCCCGAGTAATATGAAGGCCCTGCCCTCTAGGAGGGGCCCAAGTACTAACATCTGGTCTGATGGAAGCGTGAGACCTGCCCACTGACTTTGGCATCTCGATGGCCCCTGGTGAGCTTGGTGAAGGCATTTTTAGGGCGCAGAGGAGGTTGGATGGGAGTTCAGAGGGCAGAAACAGCTCAGATATCTGATTCTAAGAGATTGGTCTTTGTGTCACAGATTGCTTACAAAGAAAAATTTACAGTGAGGAGATTAGGAATCATCACCTTGACAAGTGACCAAACTTCATTATTATAAAGCAGCAAGAAGTGCATTCCACCACGCATGAGATGCACTTGCCTGAAACATTTACACTGAGTCTAATTCTGAGAAAGCAACACATCCGATTCTCTGGCCAACTGATGCGAACAGCCAGCTCATTGAAAAAGACCCTGATGCCGGGAAAGACCGAAGGCAGGAGGAGAGAGAGCAGCAGAGGATGAGAAGGCTGGATGGTTAGCACCGATTCAGTGGACGTGAACTTGGGTCAACTCCAGGAGATGGTAAAGGACAGGGAAGCCCAGAACGCTACAGTCCATGGAGTCACAAAGAGTTGGACACAACTTAGCTACTGAACAACAACAACAACACATCCAGAATATAGGATGGAGAGTCTGAGGGGCAACTGGCCTGAACTTACAAAAAGGTTAATATCATGGGGAAAAAAAGGGATAGAAACAGCTGAGGTGGGTGGGATGTTCCTCTAGATTAAAAGAGACACACTATATAGGTAACAGCCAGATGTAACACGTGAATCTTGACTGGACCCTAAGTTTTTTTTTTTTTTTAAGACTGTAAAGATGTTTGGGGAAGAATTGGGGAATTTTTAAAATATGGTATATGTGTGTGCTAGGTGATACTGTGGTGTAATTGTTCATTTTCTTAGTTGTGATCATGATGTTGTGGTTATATGGGAGAATATTCCCAGGAGATTCATGCTGCTGGAAAGCATCTTGATCTGTGCAACTTTCAAAAAAATTTATGTAGAGAGATAACGCCCCATGGCAGTAACAATGGCAGATATAGGTAAAGAGTTTTTGGGTGTTTTTGTCCTATTATTTTGACTTTTCTTTAGGGTTTAAAGTTAATCAAAATAAAAAGTGGAAGAGATTTAACTTGGATTGGAGATGACACAACAACAGCTGAATTTTTGGGGAGGATTCTTAGGATGGGTGAGTCGTGGGCACTCTTTGTAGCAAGATCCCTCACACACTTTTGGGAATACAAAAGTGTATTCTTTTCAGAATACAGAAACCCTCCGAACGTTTATAGAGAATTGATAGTCTAGCAGTTGTGATAAAACAGGCCCTTCCTGGGCGTGGAGGGGACTTCAGCGAGGCGCTGGAGCCAGTAATGGGAACCACATTGGCAGGAGAGCATGGGGCCACACCCCAGAGCCAGCCCTTCTGTGCTGAGGCAAGACAACTGGAAGGAATTATGTGCCTTCATACTTGTTAAACTGCCTTGGCAGCAGACGTGGTTCTGGTAACCTGAGCTTTACAGCGGCACCGCCATAGTTAAAGCTGGGCCCACCTTATCCCTGCACCCTCTCTGTCGGAGGTTTATAGCTAAAGCATAAAACAATTCAACATGAGTTGAAACATGAAAAACTCCTCCAGATTGCAAAGGCCAACTCTTCTGTTTAAATTTTTCTAAGGAGGCAGCATTTGGGAATAAAACCTTCTCCATCTCTTTCTGCTTTTTCAGCCCTTGGCCAGGCTCCCACATGCTCCACCCTGCACCCTGCTTTCCACCTCCTACAATCCAATCAAACGCAGAAGCTGCTGAATCCTGTGGTTGGGAGGGTTCTGCTGTGGCCAGGCGGTCCTGAATTTCTGAGTCTGAGCCCTGAGGCTGTGTGGCCTTGGGCAAGTTGGTTCCCCTCTCTGGGCTTCAGCCTCTCGGTTATTTATCAGTTCAGTTCAGTCACTCAGTCATGTCCGACTCTTAGTGGCCAGGCCTCCCTGTCTATCACCAACTCCCTGAGTTCACTCAGACTCACGTCCATCGAGTTGGTGATGCCATCCAGCCATCTCATCCTCTGTCGTCCCCTTCTTCTCCTGCCCCCAATCCCTCCCGGCGTCAGAGTCTTTTCCAATGAGTCAACTCTTTGCATGAGGTGGCCAAAGTGCTTTAGCATCGTTCCTTCCAAAGAAATCCCAGGGCTGATCTCCTTCAGAATGGACTGGTTGGATCTCCTTGCAGTCCAAGGGACTCTCAAGAGTCTTCTCCAACACCACAGTTCAAAAGCATCAATTCTTTGGTGCTCAGCCTTCTTCACAGTCCAACTCTCACATCCATACATGACCATTGGAAAAACCATAGCCTTGACTAGACGGACCTTTGTTGGCAAAGTAATGTCTCTGCTTTTCAATATGTGATCTAGGTTGGTCATAACTTTTCTTCTAAGGAGTAAGCATCTTTTAATTTCATGGCTGCAGTCACCATCTGCAGTGATTTTGGAGCCCCCAAAAATAAAGTCTGACACAGTTTCCACTGTTTCCCCACCTATTTCCCATGAAGTGATGGGACCAGATGCCATGATCTTTGTTTTCTGAATGTTGAGCTTTAAGCCAACTTTTTCACTCTCCTCTTTCACTTTCATCAAGAGGCTTTTTAGTTCCTCTTTACTTTCTGCCATAAGGGTGGTGTCATCTGCATAGCTGAGGCTATTGATATTTCTCCCAGCAATCTTGATTCCAGCTTGTGTTTCTTCCAGCCCAGCGTTTTTCATGATGTACTCTGCATATAAGTTAAATAAGCAAGGTGACAATATACAGCCTTGACGTACTCATTTATTCAGGGTTGCCCAGCCCGTCTAGGTGTGTGGTCACTGAGTGCATGGAGCCTGTACACATAGTAGGTGCTTCTGTAAATATGGTCTTACTGATTATGTCAGAATGTGTCAAATGTATGGAGATCTGTAGTGAATCATTGTCTTATTTTGATCATGAAGAAAAAATGCATCCAAAATTACTCTTTTTATCCAAAAGGTAGCCAAAGTACAGTTCTTCATGGAAGAGAAATCATGTGGAAGGTCACAGGAAAAGAATTTTATTTTATCCTCTTATTAAGAGTTTTTGGTAAAAAGGTAGATAGGCTTTGAAGTCAGGCTGAGGGTCAAATCCTAGGGGCAGAGTGACCAAGGCCAATTAGAAGTCCATTCTGAGCCTCCGTCACTTCATCTGTGCAGTGAGGTGAAATAACACCAACCTAGCAGGGTGAGTCGGGGAAGGCAATGGCACCCCACTCCAGTACTCTTGCCTGGAAAATCCCATGGACGGGGGAGCCTGGTGGGCTGCCGTCTGTGGGGTCGCACAGAGTTGGACATGACTGAAGCAACTTGCAGCAGCAGCAGGGTGAGTGATGAACCAGCATGCGTTACAGAACACTCTTAGCCCAGCACCTAGCAAATAACAAGCATTCAATGAACAGACACACAATCAGTACTGAATCTGAGATGACCAGGAAGACCCCTGATACCCAAACCTGCCTCTCAAATGTTGTTCTTTTGTGTCAGGAATGACAGACCAGGGTCAGACAACTGACATCAAAAGCTCTGCCCTGCAGACCTTCCAATGGATGATAAAACGCACTGTGATCTCTGCTCTTTTGAAGTTGTCCGTCGGCCTGACCCTTCAAGCTACTGGGGGTTTGTTGGGGACGAGAGGACACTAAGGATGTGAAGAAACTTCAGTTTGTTATTTCAGAGAACCTTCAGATAGGGCAAGCTGAGTCCTGGGTTCCCAGGCTATATGGTCAGACAAGGGGGACAACCTTCCTTGGCCTGTTCTTTTGACCAACAGAGCTAGAGATGGGCCCAGCATCAGGTTCTTTGTTTGTTTGTTTTTTTTGTTTCTGCCTGAATCAGGATGCAGAGCGCCGGACTACTTCAGCACCCAGCTCTGCCATGTGACACTGAAAAGTCCCATTAGCTCCTTGGTCCTCACTATCCTTATCTCTGAAAGAAGGGGGGAAAAAAAACCCTGTAGTGCTGGTCTCTGCAGCCTGTCACGTGGCTGACTTCTAGGAGATAAGGCACGTGGAAGCCTGTATATGAAGGCAACACCAGGAGCATGCTTTCCAGCCAGGGGGGTCACTAGGCATTTCCCTGTAAAGCTAAATGAAAACAGAGGATTTTTTTTTTTTTTTTTTTTTACTAAAATAACTTGGTAAATAGACTACTTAGTGAATGGGAACATTGCAAGTACAGGCAAGGAGATAAAGAAAATTAATATTTCCTTCCCATCTGTTGCCCTTAATTTATTTGGCTTTAGCATCTAGACCCTTGCGTGCATTTTTCCACACTGAAGTAGCACATCTGGATCGACAAGAACTGCAAGCAGGTCATCTGCACTAATCGCTAAAGATCTAGATATTTTTCTCTACTTAAAACATCATGGTTTTCAAATATGCCTTGAAAATCACCATGCCTCTGGACAGGTGAGAATTTATGACAGGCAATTAAATGATGTGTATTTGCCAAATGTGTGTTTTTCTTGCTGCAGCAGAGGAAGTCATATATAAAAAGGGCAGATGAGGGTAGGAAGGGGTGGAACTTGCTTCCTGCTTCTTTGTTGGATGGGTTGAATGAGTCCCGCCTCTGCATCCCTTGGGATAAGGGCCTGCTGCTCATGCCGTCCCCAAGCCCTCACCCCCATACTGGGGTCCCTTTCCTTTTTTCCCTCCCTCTTTCAAGAGTCAGGGTCCTTCTTGGATTGGAAACTTCAGAAAATGCCTCTCCTAGGACTAAACAATTGCCTCGAAATTGGGGTGCAAAGTCACCCGTGTCCTTAGGGTCTCCCACCCCAGCTTAGGGGCTGCTGGCTGGGAACTGGGAACAGCTGAGTGTTTGTCCTCTGAAAGGTACACCCTTCGTACGGATCTTTAGCCAAGGTCCCTTTTGGGGGCCTAGCAGCAGATGCAGATTTCTGGGGTGGGAAGGGGCTCCTCAAGACCCTCACAGGTTCTTGCGCCATCTCTTGAGGGAAGAGCTTCCTTGGGTTTGAGAGTCTGCTCAGAACTCCCCGGGCACCCGGAAGGCCCCATGCACCTTCAACTTTACAGAGATTCTCTCGGGAAAACACAGGCTTTGGAGTCAGCCAGTACAGGCCTCGCGTCACGGCTTCTCCGGTTTGCAGCTACATAGCACTGGATGGTCTGTGTCCCTCTCTGACCTTTATCTTTGTCTTCTGCATAATAGGGGTGATAGTTCTTATATCAGGGAGCAGGCGTGTAGTTGGCAGGACTGAGTCAGGTACTGTTCGTGGAAAGATGAACAGGCACCCTGGCGCATGGGAAACACAAGAATGAGTTGGTCCTTCCTTCCACCCATGGGCTTCCAGAAGATCAGCTGCCCTGAGTCCTGCCCACAGAGCTTGTCCTCATGGACAAATAAGGGATCTGAGAAGGGGACGCAGATCAGCCTTTGCATTAGAGCAGCACCAGCAGGCAGGGCCGGCTGCCCATCACTTCACCCCAGGGGTGCGTGCGAGTGTGCTGAGTCACTTCAGTCATGTCTGACTCAGCCCACCAGGCTCCCCTGTCCATGGGGTTCTCCAGGCAAGAATACAGAGTGGGTTGCCATGCCCTCCTCCAGGGGATCTTCCCGACCCAGGCATCAAACCCACGTCTCTTACGTCTCCTGTGTCGGCAGGCAGGCTCTTTACCACTAGTGCCACCCGGGCTGGTGGTGGTGTTCAGTCGCTAAGCATGTCCAGCTCTTTGCGACCCCATGGGCTGCAGCACAGGAGGCTTCCTGTCCTTCACTATTTCCCAGAGCTTGCTCAAACTCGTGTCCGTTGAGTCGGTGATGCCACCCAACCATCTCATCCTTTGTCGTCCCCTTCTCATGCTCTCAGTCTTTCCCAGCATCAGGCTCTTTTCCAGTGAGTCAGCTCTTCCCATCATGTGGCCAAAGTATTGGAGCTTCAGCTTCAGCATCAGTCCTTCCAATGAATATTCAGGACTGATTTCCTTCAGGATTGACTGGTTGGACCTCCTTGCAGTCCAAGGGACTCTCCAGAGTCTTCTCCATCACCATAGTTCAAAAGCATCAATTCTTCGGCTGTCAGCCTTCTTTATGGTCCAACTCTCACACCCCTATGTGAGTACTGGAAAAACCATTGCTTTGACTATATGAACCTTTGTCAGCAAAATGATGTCCCTGCTTTTTAATATACTGTCTAGGTTGGTCATGGCTTTTCCCTAGCCCAGGGTTAATCCCATGCTTGTCCATGTGTAAAAGATCTCATCACTCCTGCTTGGAATGGGAAAAACGACCTCACAGGATTGTGCTGGAGACCTACTGAGACCACGTGTACATTAGTGTCAGCACAGTGCAGGCACCGTAGTAGACGCTCAGGAAATGTTGCGTCTTACGATACGAAATCTGGTTCCGGACAGGCCAAGAATGCAGTCTGTGTTCTGTCAGAGTCAGCTCCCTGCCCACTTCAGGGACAGCTTTGTGAGGTGAGAGTGAGTCAGGGCAGCCACGGCCTGCGGGGAGAGCCTGCTCTGGATTGTGTGACACGCTGGGGTGGGTGCCAAGAGCCAGAGCCGAGTGGTCCGTCTTCTCCTGGCTGCCCTGCCCCAGCACCTGCTTCGGGGGTAGGGCGATCCTAGCTAGAGCCCTGCTAGGGCTCACCTTCCTGCCCCCCAGCCGTGAGGCCAGGCTGCTTTCAAGTCGTGTCCCAGTGGGTGTTGCCAAGCCCTGAACAGAACAGTCTAGCCCACCCTCCACTCCCGGCAACTCGATCAAGCGTCTTAGGCAGGTCTCCTGGCCTTGGCATGTGGGCCCACCTGCCAGCCCCCCGGTGTGCCACTTGCCTGCTCCTCAAACACGCCTGGCCCCTCTCACGGCCCTGCGTTTTTCTGCAGGAGCGCCTTTGCCAGGCACACGTGCTGAGTGCTTTCACATGTCTTGTCTCTCAATCATCGCAGCAATTCTGAGGCAGGTATAGAATGCCGCATTATGCCCTCTTCACAGGTGAGGCGACTGAGGCTCAGAGCGATCAAGCAGCTTGTCTCTGGTTGGGCGGCGAGCTCGGGGCAAGCCCCCAGGGGTAGGGGGCAAGAGCTCCATGGCTCCCCTGGCTGGAGGGGCCGCGCCTGCCCTGGCACCCCCAGGCAGGCTGTGCATTCACTCTCTCACTTGACAAAGTGAGGCACTTTGTCGGGATCTTTTGGAGCTCTTCGGCAGACGGGCTCAGGGCTCCGATGAAGACAGCTTGAGGCTTTAACAGACAGTGGCTTGAGGGTGCTATTTCTGGTGCTGGGCTGCGAGAGAGAAGAGAAAGCAGCTGTAGAGATGAGGGTAAGTGCTTGGCTTGTCAGAAAGGTAATCCCCCCACACCTGGGCCCTGGAAACACAATCCAGGGCCCTGAGATGCACTTTCATCTGTCACCAGGCGTCCCCAGGGTGACCTGCCCCAGGGTATCCAAGCTGGTGGGGCTCAAGTTACAGGGCCCGTTCTCAGGGCCCTTGAGTCCCAACAATGCCTGTTTGTCCTTTGGAACTGCCATCTCCAGGGAGGAATGTTAATGGGACCTACAGTGGAGGGGGGATGGAAGGGAGAGAAGGTTGACTTCAGCCTGAGCCCACTCTCAGGTCAGCCTCTTGAGTGAGCTCATCCAAGCATGTTTCCTTCCAAGAGACACTCAAAGCAGCCCCTGGAAAGAGGATTCACCCTCTGCCTTTTCTCTTAAGGGAGTGTGGGGACAAGGGTAGGGTGGGTGTCTGTTTAATCTGGGCCTTAGTCTACCCCTTAGCAGAGCTTGCAACTAACTGAGAAATGCTTTCAAAAACAGGAAAACTGGAAACAGCTTGGATGTCCAAGAATAGAAAGTCAGTGAAATAGCATGCATTATCTTCCGCTCATATGATAAAGTTTTAGGTGGCTCATGGCAATCGTTTTCAGATAATATTTAAAGATCTGAAACACTTGTAGTATAACATTAAACGGAACAAACTTGGATAGAAAACTGTATATACAGTCTGAACCTAATTTGATATGGAAATGTTTACGTATGTATAAGAAAAGACATAGAAGGAAATAGACCAAGGAGTGTTAACAGTGGTTATTTCTAAGTGTTCTGGTTGTGATCGAGCTTTTTTTTTTTCTTTGTACTTTTCTCCTTTATATATACATTTTCTAGTGAAAATGTTGCTTTTTCATTATTTTTAAATTTATTTATGTTTCTGGTTGTGCTCAGTCCTCGTTGCTGCACCTGGGCTCTCCCTAGGTGTGAGAGCGGGGGTGACTCTCAAGTTGCGATGCTTTGCGCTGTGGTGGCTTCTCGTGTTACGCAGCACCGGCTGTAGGCGCTTGGGCTTCAGAGCTGTGACACGTGGGCTCAGTAGTGGCAGCATACCGGCTTAGTTGCTCCACCACTTGTGGGATCTTCCCAGACCGGGAATGTTGTGGGATCTTCCCAGACCGGGGATGGAACCCGTGTCCCCTGCATTGTTAGAAGGATTCTTATCCACTCTACCTCCAGAGAAGTCCTGAAAATGTTATTTTAGAATCAAAATAAGTTTCTTTCATTCCTAGTTTATTGCCGACATTGTGCTAGGTGCTGGGGATAAGAGACTCAGAGGAACTGAGCCCCTGCCCTTTATGAGTTCATAGTAGCTCATGGGCATAAAAATATATAAGCAGGTTTTTAAAAATATTTTTTAACATCAGCAACAGCAGCGATTTATAGTGACACATTTGTTAAGTGCTATGGAATGTTCTAAATTCTTCATGTATGTTTACACTTAAACCTTGCAGCTCCACAAAGCATGTAGTTATTGACCCATTTTCCTGACAGTCCAGGCTGCTATGGGAACAGAGAGGTTAATTCTGTCTTGGGAGTGGCCAGGAAGGCTGCAGTCAAGAGTTGGTACTTGTGCTGATTCCTACAGCACGCATGCCCGTTCTCCAGGCAGGCAGAGCAGGGAAAGGTTTTCAGGTACAGAGAACACCACCAACAGAGGCCCAAGGCAGGGAGGAGCACAACCCTGTTATGAAGTGGCCAACACTGCGTGCCGTCCTCCCCAAAAAGGGGCTGGAGAGGCCTTTAGGGCCACCGTGTGAACGGCATAGGAGATGGTGCTGAAAAGTCTGGGCATGAGTCCACTCGGCAGCGGTGAGCCATGAAGGAGTCCTGACAGGGTCAGCTCTGCGCTGGAGAAAGATGGTGCCGGCTTCTTCAAGCCCGTGGAAAGCTCCACCAGGGAGAGCAGAGAGAGCACTGCTCCTCCGGAGACCAGGGTTGCAGGAAAATGCATCTCCGTTCCAGCCAAGGCATCAGAGGAGGAGAACGGAAACGGTGGCGGTGGGGAGCCCACCAAGTGTGTGACTTCCTTCACCCTTATCTGCTTGTAGACAGTCGCTGCAGCCATGTGGACTCCAGCCCTAGGAGGAGAGGTGTATGTGCACAGAGGTGTGTTAGCCATCTAGACAGGGGAAAGGTGTTACTATCGGAAGGGAGACATGGGAATTCCAAATGGACTTTTAGTTTTGAATGCAATTTCTGTGCTTAATTAGCCCCAAACACTTCTGTCTCTGCCATAAAATCAAGGGAAAGTCTTGTGTGGCAATACTATGAGTACTTATTCCAAGCTCAGCGGGATCTGTGTTTATTGCAGAAGTCCCCAAAGCCCTCACCAGAGAGCTGACAAAGTGCTGAAAGCTGGGGAACTCCTTGTTCCCTTTGCCAGGGCTTTAGCTAACACAGGGATCGCCACACAATGATCTGCTTGCAACAGAATGATGTTTCATCAAGACTGTCTCTTACCCTAACATCATCTTTCCTATGGAAATACCCCTTTTTCAATGATCCATTGATTAGCAGGTTCTGTTATTTTTGTTTTTGACTTTTTGAAAAACTTTATTATGAAATACAAAAGTCTAGGAACAACTGAGCCTTTGCGCCTTATTGATCTATACTTAGTGTCAGGTTTTGGGAGAGATGCAAAGTTGAACCAGACGCTTGAAGACACCATCACAAGTGGTAACCCAAGGTAGGAAGTGATGAGTAGCATTTAGAAAAAGCTGGATGTTATCATAGGGAAGATGCTGGCGGGAAGTACACAGGAACCCTGTTCTGTTTTCACAACTTGTAGGTAAATCTAAAATTACTTAAAAAAATAAGTTTTTTAAAAAGGCTAGTACTGAAAGTGAATGATCAGGGGGCCAGTAGGTAGGTAATAGAAAAAAGTCACCTGGGTTTGTCACTTAAAGCTGCATACGAGAGAATCTTGACCATCAAGCTAGGAGTTCACAATTCTGTAGGTAGTGTGGAGCCACAGGAGGTTTTTGATTAAGGCTAAGCAGGAATCCCTCAGAAGAAATGGAGTAGCCATCATGGTCAACAAAAGAGTCCGAAATGCAGTACTTGGATGCAATCTCAAAAACGACACAATGATCTCTGTTCATCTCCAAGGCAAACCATTCAATATCACAGTAATCCAAGTCTATGCCCCAACCAGTATCGCTGAAGAAGCTGAAGTTGAACGGTTTTATGAAGACCTACAAGACCTTTTAGAACTAACACCCAAAAAAGATGTCCTTTTCATTATAGGGGACTGGAATGCAAAAGTAGGAAGTCAAGAAACACGTGGAGTAACAGGCAGATTTGGCCTTGGAATGTGGAATGAAGCAGGGCAAAGACTAATAGAGTTTTGCCAAGAAAATGCACTGGTCATAGCAAACACCCTCTTCCAACAACACAAGAGAAGACTCTATACATGGACATCACCAGATGGTCAACACCAAAATCAGATTGATTCTATTCTTTGCAGCCAAAGATGGAGAAGCTCTATACAGTCACCAAAAACAAGACCAGGAGCTGACTGTGCCTCAGATCATGAACTCCTTATTACCAAATTCAGACTCAAATTGAAGAAAGTAGGGAAAACCACTAGACCATTCAGGTATGACCTAAATCAAATCCCTTATGATTATACAGTGGAAGTGAGAAATAGATTTAAGGGTCTAGATCTGATAGACAGAATGCCTGATGAACTATGGAATGAGGTTCGTGACATTGTACAGGAGACAGGGATCAAGACCATCCCCATGGAAAAGAAATGCAAAGAGGCAAAATGGCTGTCTGGGAAGGCCTTACAAATAGCTGTGAAAAGAAGAGAGGTGAAAAGCAAAGGAGAAAAGGAAAGATATAAGCATCTGAATGCAGAGTTCCAAAGAATAGCAAGAAGAGATAAGAAAGCCTTCTTCAGTGATCAATGCAAAGAAATAGAGGAAAACAACAGAATGGGAAAGACTAGAGATCTCTTCAAGAAAATTAGAGATACCAAGGGAACATTTCATGCAAAGATTGGCTCGCTAAAGGACAGAAATGGTCTGGACCTAACAGAAGCAGAAGATATTAAGAAGAGGTGGCAAGAATACATGGGAGAACTGTACAAAAAGATCTTCATGACCCAGATAATCATGATGATGTGATCACTAATCTAGAGCCAGACATCTTGGAATGTGAAGTCAAGTGGGCCTTAGGAAGCATCACTACGAACAAAAGCTAGTGGAGGTGATGGAATTCCAGTTGAGCTATTTCAAATCCTGAAAGATGATGCTGTGAAAGTGTTGCACTCAATATGCCAGCAAGTTTGGAAAACTCAGCAGTGGCCACAGGACTGGAAAAGGTCTGTTTTCATTCCAATTCCAAAGAAAGGCAATGCCAAAGAATGCTCAAACTACCGCACAATTGCAGTCATCTCACATGCTAGTAAAGTATTGCTCAAAATTCTCCAAGCCAGGCTTCACCAATACGTGAAGCGTGAACTTCCTGATGTTCAGGCTGGTTTTAGAAAACGCAGAGGAACCAGAGATCAAATTATCAACATCCGCTGGATCATGGAAAAAACAAGAGAGTTCCAGAAAAACATCTACTTCTGCTTTATTGAGTATGCTAAAGCCTTTGACTGTGTGGATCACAAGAAACTGTGGAAAATTCTGAAAGAGATGGGAATACCAGACCACCTGACCTGTCTCTTGAGAAATCTGTATGCAGGTCTGGAAGTAACAGTTAGAACTGGACATGGAACAACAGACTGGTTCCAAATAGGAAAAGGAGTACGTCAAGGCTGTATATTGTCACCCTGCTTATTTAACTTCTATGCAGAGTACATCATGAGAAACGCTGGACTGGAAGAAACACAAGCTGGAATCAAGATTGCCGGGAGAAATATCAACAACCTCAGATATGCAGATGACACCACGCTTATGGCAGAAAGTGAAGAGGAGCTAAAAGGCCTCTTGATGAAAGTGAAAGAGGAGAGTGAAAAAGTTGGCTTAAGGCTCAACATTCAGAAAACAAAGATCATGGCATCCGGTCCCATCACTTCATGGGAAATAGATGGGAAAACAGTGGAAACAATGTCAGACTTTATTTTTGGGGGCTCCAGAATCACTGCAGATGGTGACTGCAGCCATGAAATTAAAAGACGCTTGCTCCTTGGAAGAAAAGTTATGACCAACCTAGATCGCATGTTGAAAAGCAGAGACATTACTTTGCTGACTAAGGTCCATCTAGTCAAATCTATGGTTTCTCCTGTGGTCATGTATGGATGTGAGAGTTGGACTGTGAAGAAGGCTGAGCACCGAAGAATTGATGCTTTTGAACTGTGGTGTTGGAGAAGACTCTTGAGAGTCCCTTGGACTGCAAGGAGATCCAACCAGTCCATTCTGAAGGAGATCAACCCTGGGATTTCTTTGGAAGGAGTGATACTGAAGCTGAAACTCCAGTACTTTGGCCACCTCATGCAAAGAGTTGACTCATTGGAAAAGACTCTGATGCTGGGAAGGATTGGGGGCAGGAGGATAAGGGAATGACAGAGGATGAGATGGCTGGATGGCATCACAGACTCGATGAACATGAGTGTGAGTGAACTCCGGGAGTTGGTGATGGACAGGGAGGCCTGGCGTGCTGCGATTCATGGGATCGCAAAGAGTCAGACACGACTGAGCGGCTGAACTGAACTAAGCACCTGATAATCAGAGACTGACCGATTGTAAAGAAGTGAGCCTGGAAGCAGTTGAAATAACGCAGGTGGGAGAGGACCATCTTTAAATGTGTCCTGCGAGTCTCTAAATCACAGGTAAAGAATCCACCTGTCAGTGCGGGAGACACAAGAGATGTGGGTTCAGTCCCTGGGTTAGGAAGATCCCCTGGAGTAGGAAGAGGCAAGCCACTCCCATAGTCTTTCCTGGAAAATTCCATGGACAGAGGAGCCTGGCAGGGTACAGCCCGAGGGGTCACAGAGGGTTAGACATGACTGACTGAGCACACAGCCCAGTTATTCTCTAAAAAGAGAAATTCCCCAGTGTTTCCCAAAGATATTTCACCATGGAACCCTCTTAAGAAATTCTCTCAGGACTTGTATTCAGAAAAAAGCACTTCAGGGAATACTGGCTGGCATTGAAAATGAGAGGAGCAAGTATTTGTAGCGCAATCCTTATGTGCCTCTGTATTCTGCGAGCTGGAAACCATCACTAAACACACTCAGATCCCTTTGCACTGGGGAACTGAGTGTCCCCAGACCTCAGTCTTCTGGAGACCTTCCTTCTCCAGCTTTCAGCCTTGGGGGCGGGGGTGGGTGGGTGGACCCCTTGGGGTGACCACCCTTCGGAATGCGCGGGAGGGTCTTCTGTGGATTCTGTAACAATGGGAGAACAATAGTATCACGGATGCCTAGGACACACTTGCAACCCAATTTTCTCTTAAATTGTGAGAATGAGAAACCATTTGATGTTTTTGTAAGAAAGCATTTTTGAAGGATTCTTTAAATGTAATTTTCTAATTGAGTAAGTCCCTTAACCAACCTCCCTTTTTTGCATTCGAATGAACAAATATGGGAGTCTTTCCTCTTCCTCCTCCTTATAGATGAACTCCACCTTGATTTGAACCTGTGTGCTATAATTAGTTACGGTGGCCTTTCGTCCTTCCCCATCTTACTCTACCCTGTGGTTGACTTGAGCTTGAAGATCATTGAAATACTCAGGTTATTCAGCGTTTTCACTGTAGTTCATTCAACCCCGTGATTTTGTCACATCTACTAGTCTCTACCGGTTGTTTGACCTTCAGCGAGTTCTTTAACGTCTCTGAGCATGGCTTTCCTATCTTTGGTATGAAAGGAGCAATCCCTACCTCCTCGAGCTAGAGCAGAAAAGCACTGGGCATGTAGTCTATTTAGAGCTTCCCTGGTGGTTCGGAGGGTAAAGAATCTGCTCACAATGCAGGAGACCCGGGTTTGATCCCTGGGTCAGGGAGATCCCCTTGAGAAGGAACTAGCTATCCACTCCAGTTTTCTCGCTTGGAGAATTCCATGGACAGAGGAGCCTGGTGAGCTAGAGCAAAGAAACACTGGGCATGTAGTATATTTAGGTACAGTATAAATATTCTTTACAAGGATCTGTTTTTAGTGATTGGCATTGTACTCTGCACTTACCAGTTCCTCAGAAGTGCTTATTAGGTGAGCAAAGGTACCTCTATGCAGTAGCTGCTGGTCTAACAAAGATATTAATTAAGAAGCTAATTGCCTCCTTTAAGATTGTTACATATTTTGTTTCTGGTCTTCCTTTCAATAAAAACACTTAATTTGGTGATAATACAACCCTGCAAGGCAGGGATTATTGTTCCCATTTTATAAACTTGGAAAATGAGGCTCAGAGTAAAACTTTATGAAAATTCAGATCTGATTCCTAAGTCCATGTCCTTTAAGGGTACACCAGGAATGAGGAGATCCATTCCGCCTTTCACTTGTATAGTCAACTCAACAGTTACTGACATGTGCTGGGTGCCAGACAGAAGACACATTCCAGTGCCCCCAAGAACTCACCTTCTGCTCAAAGGAGATGAAATGTGTGTAGGAAACTTACAAGGCAGCCCGGTAACACCTCATTTATCCCTCACTGGGGAATGAGCTGTTATATTAAGTGCATTTTACAGATGGAATCACAGAGCGTAAACTCAAAGGGACCTTAGAGATCTCATTGCAAAAGCCCTTTTTATTTTAAGGGGAAGAAAGCTCAAGGACACGGGATGACCTGCTCAAGGTGGCTTTGTCAGCTATGGTCAAACCAAGACTAGAACCCAGCTCTTCTGATTTCCAGCCTAGGACTTTCAAAATATGTTAACAGTTTTCTTAATGAAGAGTCCATGTTTCTTTGGAATCGGTGTCAAGTGGATGGTTCCCATCTTAGACTTTTCTGCATGTCTTGGCCTTATCTTCATAACCCTCACTGTTGTAACACACGGCTAGGACACAGCCGTGCCTTTGAACCCACAGGTGTGTGCCTGGGATGGTTTGCTCCTGCTGCTGCAGCCCCAGGAAGTCCCCTTTACCCAAGCGCCTCGGGTCATTTCCAACCCTCAGAAGCAGTGCTGGCTTTCTTTATACACACACTCATAAAATTGAACCAACTCTGGGAGCTTTATAGTTAGATTTTTACTGGGCTAATTAGTTGTGGTCAATTACTTCATTTCTCTGAGCCTATTTCCTTACCTGCAAAACAGGCCCGGTACAGTAACCTATCTCATGGGATTGTCAGACAAGGAGTGAAAGGTGTTTGGAACATAAGAAGTGCTCCCCTCCCTCCTTCCCCAGCTTTTCTTCCAAGGGTTCAAGAAACTCTTAAAAACTGCACACTTCCTCACCTGCAAAGTGCGCAGCAGTAATGAAATAGAACCAAAATAAGTGTTGGCTGTGAAGAACAACCCCCTCCTGAGTAGTAAATCAAACGTTCCTCTGCTTCAGGAAAAAAAAAAAAAAAGGCACATACAGTATGTCTCATTCTTTCCTCCCAGGACGATAAAGAGGGCTTTAACATCGAGCATAATTCATATCATCTCCAGATCCTGGGCCATAGCACCTCATGAAAGCTATTAACACATCTCCCGCCGCCTCCTTTATGAACTCGCATAAAAGCAGATCAGGTGAGGCCACTCTAGGTAATGGCCAATCCCCCCAGTATGTGAAATTTGACCTGATGTGAAGCAATTGTTTGAAATTCACTCTGGGCAGAGAGAAAGCCTCTGGGTGCTATGCGTAAGCACGCTTAATAGCGCTCTGGGAGAGATTCCATAGACTTGGACGGAAGGACGTTACCTTTGGACAGTCTAACCCCGAAAAGGTGAAGATACCCGGGTCTGCAGAGAGGCCGGGGTTTCCCGCAAGACAGAGTCTGGCACAGGTCCCAGGGGACTCTTGTTTTCCGGAGACCCCTCTGCTCCCCGCTTGGTGCGTGAAACAGTGAGGGCTGATGATCGAGGGCTTTTTGTGGCTTTTGTGTGTGCTTCTGCCCTGCAGCTTTGTTCCCCCCCTCTAAAATGGGCATGTCAGACTGGAAAATTCAAAGATTGGGTGCGTCTCTGAGGGGCCTAAGTGAATACAAGCAGGAGTGGGGCTGCAGCCCCAATTTGTGTCTTTGCAGACCCCCTCTCCTGCAGCATCTCCTCAGCCCCTTTCTTGGCCCCTGCTGATCTTAACTGAGGGACCACCCTCCTTACACACTGGACTGCCCTCCCTGGCAGACATGCTGCCCTTTGCTCAGTCACTCTGTCGTGTCTGACTCTGTGCGACCCCATGGACTGTAGCCCACCAGGCCCCTCTGTCCATAGGGTTTTCCAGGCAAGAAAATTGGAGTGGGTTGCCATTTCCTCCTCCAGGGGTACCACCCTGAGTACTTGCCTAATCGATGGGGATGTTTTCAGTTCCCAGGAGTAACTCACACAGACGGAAGTAAGGTCTAATTCCCAGTGTGTCTTTAGACCAGGAGACCAACAAGCAGTCCTGTCCTTTTCTGCTTTGCCCAAGAGTGCGTTTGGAATTTGTGTCTACAGTTGGTAAACAGAAATAGCCACATGTAAGGGGGCCCTGAGCTCCTTGCAAAGCAAGGAAGGGCAGAGGGGAGCTCAGGTTTATTGAGCACCAGCCAGAAGCATCACATGTTCTTTTCCAGAGACAAGTATGCCTCCCTTTATCCTCCAGAAACTGCAGCCTGGGTCCGCAGGGGAGACCCTCGGCTACTCTGGCCACCGGGGCGAGTCTGCCCACCTGTCACACTTTCTGCTCGGTGGCCAGCTTCCTTGGCCTCCCAAGTAAGATTTAAATTCAGCCAGCCAGCAGCAGCAGCATTCTCTAGCTCGGATGTTGCAAAATTTCCTTGGCATTTATTGTGGTTGGGTGTTTTAAGTATATTTTTATGTCTTGCCTGGAGCCTGAATAAAAGTTACAAGCAACACTGAAGACCAAACCAAGAAAGAAAAGGTGGGCAGCCAACCTTGTCACCTTAGCTCATCTTTAATTGTGCCTTAATTTAGGACCTAGGAAGTTGACAGAGTAAGACTAATAAGGCTACCTTGAGTTTATGCAGCATTTTAATTTCCCAAGCTCCTTCACAAGTATTATAATAATAATTGCTGCCGTTTACTGAGCCCCAGCCTTGTGAAGTTCTTTATATACGCTCTTTCATTTGTCTCCTCAGCCTTTTAAGGGAAGTGTTACCCACTTCTTGCAAGTGCAGAAGTTCTTGTCCAGAGGAGAAGTGCCGGGCTGCCTCTTGTCCCGGCCATGGTCTGGAGACCTGATCCACTGTCAGTGCTGGCTACTCAGCTGTACATGGTGCTGACCGTGATGCCGGTGGTAACTTTTACTGAGCACTTTCTGAGTGCAAGGTAGCCTACTAAGTGCTTTACAGAATCATTTGCTAAATTCTCCTGTAAGCCAGGGCTTCCCTGGTGGCTCGGTGACTCAAGTTTGATCCCTAGGTCAGGAAAATCCCCTGGAGAAGAAAATGGCAACACACTCCAGTATTCTTGCTGGGAAAGCCCATAAGAATAGGAACCTGACGGGCTACAGTCCATGGGGGGTCACAAAGGTGTCAAGACACAACGTAACGGCTAAACAACAGCAAAGCAACCTGCAACCCAAGACACAGGTATCATTGTTATTGCTGCCACTTGTAAATGAAGAAACTAAAGGACAGAGGTTTGTTAAATGGCTGAGTTTGCACCAGTTGGAAGGAGTGGAATTCACATCCTGCCTAAGCTGGAATCCTGATCTGACTTAAGAAAGCATTTACTACCGTTCCACACCGTGGCTTTACCCCTTAGCAGCACAGGGACCCGAGGCCAGTCACTTAACCAGATTCTCTGTGAGGGGAATAGCAGCATCTACTCACTGGATGTCTGTAGGATTAAATGAGATCACAGTTTGCCACAAGCCAGCGGGTGTTAATGAAGAATATCTCTTGCATTCCTTCCTTCCTTACGGGATCAGGGAGTGAAAGAGAAGTGAAAGTCGTGCTGCTGCTGCTGCTCAGTCGCTTCAGTCGCGTCCGACTCTGTGCGACGCCATAGACGGCAGCCCACCAGGCTCCCCCGTCCCTGGGATTCTCCAGGCAAGAACACTGAAAGTCGTTCAGTCATGTCCAAATCTTGGTGATCCCATGGACTATATACTCCATGGAATTCTCCAGGCCAGAATACTGGAGTGGGTAGCCGTTACCTTCTCCAGGGGATCTTCCCAACCCAGGGATCGAACCCAGGTCTCCCACATTGCACCGGATTCTTTACCAGCTGAGCCACAAGGGAAGCCCAAGAATACTGGAGTGGGTAGCCTATCCCTTCCCCAGTGGATTAAACAAGATGTCAGTTTGCCAAAAAGCCAGTGGGTGTTAGTTTTTAAAAAGTCTCTTTCATTCCTTCCTTATGGGATCAGTGGCCAGTAATTGTTTACTGGTAGTAGTTCCTACTACCCATTTTCTATCTTTCCTATGTAATGACTTCGAAAACCTGTGCTTTAGGCTGTGTTTGAGAGTCAGACAACCCCCTGGCCGCAGCTGACTCCCTGCTTACCTTGCCTTCTTTCAGGGCCATGGAGATCTTTGCTTCTTAATATGTACTGGGGCCTCTGTTAGGACTCCGAGGTTACATACCTCAAAAAATACTGGCTTTTGGAAAAAGAATGAGAGAGGAGAGAGAGAAAAGAGGAAAGAAACTTTGCAAGTCGCATGGGGAACTCATAGGCAAGTCCCTTCTCCATAGCCTGTTTTGTCATTTTCTTGACGACTGGTGGGCAGTGAGAATCCATGGAGAGCTGGCACCTTTTTGGCTGCTCAAAAAGTACCCTAACCCCCCTAAAAGGGAGGGTTAACAGGCTGGGGGAGAATTGCTGGCGGCCATCAGAATGATGAAGTGAAATTTCAAATTACATTAGATGTTTGCTTAAGGAACAACAGATGAGGCCCTGTGGATTCTCAAATCCTCTTGGCAACACTGCAAAATGAAAGCAGAACCATTTGGAACCCGTCCCCCAGACCGTATGAAGTCTGGGCCGAAAAGATGACCTTTTAAAGATAGCTTCCTGCCTCTGAAGGGCCAGAGTGTGTCAAATTTTTCTTTGCTGAAGGCCTGGTTTTAATCATTGCCACAGTCAAGAAAAAGGGCTCTTATCCACCCTGTTCCCTTGTTTAAATACATGAGATGTCCTTCGAGTTTACAGTCAAGATTTTGGGGGATAAGGTCCCTGTCCTTTTCCTGGGAGTCTTTAGAGTGTGACCTTTGTCACGATCAACAGCGTTCGCTGAGAACCTGCTGTGGCCCAGGCCACTTCGCAGGGACGGTGAATCTGGTCTTCCCAAAGATCCTGGCACTGAGGTTCTGTGGTTTGCTTGTTTTATAGATGCGCAAACTGAGCCGCAGAGAGGTTAAGTCACTGCCAGATTCACACACAGATAAGGGATGAATGACACCCAGCACTCGATGCTGACGGATAGTCCCTTCTAGAACTTTTGCTCCCTGGGGAATGCTGGCTCAGCAGGCCCCTCTCCAGGTTGCAGAAGCTCTCAGGGTAAAATTAAAATCAGGCCTGGACAGAGGTGCGGAGCTGCCCATCTAAGCTGTCCAGTCTCTCTCCCCCCGCCCCACCCCTCCGCCCCACCAATGCAATGAGTCCTTCTGTCCAGAATCTCGATTTAATTAATCTTCAAAGGAAGCTTTGCTGGTAAAACGGGCTCCCCGCAGAGCAGCCTTTGTTTTCCACCTTTGGTGGCTTAAAAAGGCCCGTTTCGTCCCAAAATGGCAATCTGGGGGTGGTGAACTTTTGACACAAGGAGAATAATTCCTTCAAGAGAAAGTCTGCAGCCACCTGAAGCTTGGTTTAGCTGTATTTATGCAAATCAGCCCCAGCCTCAGCAGGATGTTATCAGCTATTATAACAGGGTCTCCACTTTACCTCCCCCCAGGGGCCCAGATCCTCAGTCTAAATCTCAGATTTCCATAATAAAGGCCACCATTTTCCATTTTTCTACTTACTCTCGGAGAACCCTTTAAAGACCCAGGCAGCCCCTTTGCGGGATGACTTCCCTGGGTCCCCTCCCCTGGCCCTCTCTCCCTCTGGTCTCTTCTGAACCTGCTGGGTTTTTTTCCAAGGGAGAGATTAAGTCCATTGCAAGGGACCTTTTAATTAAACTTTTCCCCTCCCACTTCTGGAGTTGCTGGAGATTTCTTTCAACTTCTCCTTGTTGATGCCTAATCACTGTAATTTAGCAGATTCTGTAATTACTTGCCATGCATGCAGAAGCGGTTTGATTGCTGTTTCTTTGTCCTGCCTGTCTCAACCTCAACTGACAGTGAGCTCACCCTCCTCGGATATCTGGACCATCCCACAGGAAGGCAGTCATCTGGATTTACAGGCAACCTTTGAAGGGGCCGGACTTAGGGGCAAATGGGGCCAAAGGTGTGGGTGATGAGCATTTGACAGGGGCGGTTAGTTTCTGCTCAAGGTTGCAAGTGTAGTAGACACGCCCCTGCCCTGTGCCCCAGGTCTCCCCAGTCAGCTTCACACTTGGCTTAGCTGGCAGTCTCTGGGCAGGTGAATTTTTCATTCTGCAAACAGAAGGCACAAAAATGTAGACGTGCCTAAAACCACCACACTGGGAAAAGGTGGCGTTATCTTCTTGCTGGTGAGGAAAGTGGCGAATCCTTCCCAGCTTAGAAGTGATGGATGCATGCATGCTAAGTCGCATCCAACTGTTTGCGACTCTATGGACTGTAGTCCACCAGGCTCCTCTGTCCGTGGGATTCTCCAGACAAGAATACTGGAGTGAGTTGCCATTTCCTTCTCCAGGGGATCTTCCCAACCCAGGGTTCGAACCCAAGCCTCTGAAGTACCCTGCAACTGGCAGACTGGTTCTTTACCATTGGCACCACCTAGGAAGCCCAAGAGTTATGGAGTGCTAGTTATTCAGTCGTGTCCAGCTCTTTGCGACCCCATCAACTGTAGCCCACCAGACTCCTCTGTAGAGCATGGCATTCTCCAGGCAAGAATACTGGAATGTGGGTTGCCATTCCCTTCTCCAAGGGATCTTCCCGACCCATGATTAAACCTGGGTCTCCCTCATTGTAAGCAGATTCTTTACCTTCTGAGCCACCAGGGAAGCTGATGGAACCTGGGTTCAAATCCAGGCGGCCCTTACAACAGAGCCCATTCCATTCAGCCAGCACTCCCTCCTGGGTGCCTGTCTTTGTGCTGAGTACATCTCTTATATTTTCTTGTTTAATCCTTACGACAATTACTGACCATATTAGTATATACTTGGTTTAATTATTTCCATTAATTATGTAGAAAACAGAAACAGTTTCATAATGGAAGTGAAGCAGTAAGTACAAAGCCACACAGCCAGCAAACAGGAGAGCTGGGATTTGAATGCATGTGGCTCTGATTCCAAAACCCACCCTGGGACCCCCACATTTTGCTCCTTCTTATAGTATATGGTGAGTTCTCCTGTGCTCTGAGCAGTATTTCCAAGCTCCGAATCTTTTCTGTCAAGCCCCTTGCAGATTTTTGAACTATTGGCCCATCACTTTAATTGTTTGAGCTTTATCACCCATTTACACATCCTAGTAGTTGAGAGTTGTTACATTAAATGACAGTGACAGAGTGGTGTTTTTCCTCTCGGGCTAGGGGAAAAAGTCCTCTTTGCTTCTTAGAGCATAATGTCACCCTCTTGACACTTCCCCCTAGCTGGGGGGTGACAGCCTCAGCCTGGGGCCTTGCCTCTCGAGGCTCCTGGTCTCCTGCCTGGAATCGGCTACAAGGCATGCAGCTGCAGCACAAGGGGCGGCTGAAGGCCCAGAGGCTGTTCTGTTTGGAGGGCTGCCGAGGAGGGACCCCAGCCCTCTGCTTGAGAGGAAGCGTGGGAGTGGGTGGCAAAGATGTGCCAGCTTCAGGGAAGGCAGCTGCCCCCACACCTCCAGGACCCTGACAGCAGATGACAGCAACTGGAGGGCCAGGAGGTGTCAGCTTGGTGCTTCCCTGGGGAAGGCTTTTGGGCCCCCTGGGAGCTGGAAATGAAAGCTCTGGCTATCACTGAGGGTTGCTTTGAGTTAACCGTGATTTAAGAGAGAGAGAAAGTGGGACTTTTTCTTTTTTCTTACTCCTGTGATGGAAGGGAAAGAGCTGAGCCTGATTGAATGTCAGCTCTGATAGGTTCTGTGTTTTGCTGGAGTTCCTGACTTGAAGGACGCTGATCGCAGAAGCTGGCAGAAAACTTTACACACATCTTCTAAGCCTTAAAAATGCTGAGTCCTTCACCTTAATCCAGGAGTATTGTTGAGTGTCATCTTGCATGTCTGGTCCTGGGAGCAGCTCAAAGATACTCGTGTGCCCTCCCTTACAAGGGAGGCCTCTCGGAGCCAAGTTAGCCACTATTCAAATCCCATCCATTTCCCTAGAATATTTCTCTTTTTATTTTTGATCAGGATAAACTTCTACATTTATATCCTTTCCCTTGACAGTGTTCTAAGGTTTCTTAAGGAGAGGGAGTGGTGTAGACTCCCTTACAAATTTTGTTTGTTTTTTTCTAACATAAATGTAATATATCATTGGTTCTTTTCCTGGAGAATAAACCGAAATAAATTCCTGTGCAATCCCAATAAACAAAGGGAATATGTCAGTTAAAAAAAAATGGCACACAGGGCTTGCAAACAACTTTAACATTAAATCAGTGTCTATGCTAGTAGCCACAATGCACACAGGCATGTAATTCATCAGAAATGAGCTCCAAGCACACAGCAGAATAATCCATGTGAAGGCTTTCCAACACCATGCTCACACATGGACTAAAAGCAAATGCTTCAATTAATCTTAGTGCACCGCAACCCCCCAAAATGTGAATGGTTTATAAGAAAAACACATTTTGGTGACTATCGATGTTTTATGAGAAGCAGCAAAAATGTACAGTATCATAAAGATTTTAATCTTAATCCCCCAAATCTAGAAAACCATCATCTGCGAAGCCAGGTAACTCAGCATTTCCAGAGCCTTCAAAAGCCATGTCACTGATGGATTCCAGATGATTCTCCTAATTAGTGGTGTTCACAAAGTAAGAAAGAGTGAACTTGATCTGTCAAATACCACCCTGCAGCTCTGTTCACTGTGCCCTTTCTCAGAGTTTAACATCAGACCTCATGTGAAAGCTATTCCCTTACGGCTTTTTTTGTTGTTGTTGAAACTTCATTTGTAATGATTCTTAAAATAATATGTACACAAAATTTTTAAAGTTAACTTTCAGTGAATTGTTTATAATGAAGAAGCAGCAGTCCCTTGCCCTGGCCCTCCCCACTCCCAGGCCCCACTCCCAGCAGATGGCTCTGATCTCTTGCAGTTGTTTCCCCTGCTCTTTCTTATCTTCATGTTTCCAAATCAGGTACCGATAGTGGTATTTCTTCATTTATCAGTTTTAGCTATTATCTGTTGACTTCCTGTAGTCGAAGAACTCCCATGCTACCTACCCTCTTGCTTTTCATCTCTTCACAGTCCTCAGATGATTGTTATAATCACTTTTGGATAAATATGTGGGCATTGGTTATATAATTATGATTATTTAAAATAACGGGCTTTTGCTTTTGTTTCTTTTGCTCCCGAGCCAAGCAGTGTGCTCTAACCATCTCTCCTTTCTTTGCATGCCTTTTATTTTTCTTGGAGCTGTTGACTGCCTTCCTTTTATTGCCTTTTTGAGAAATGGCAAATGGTTTGGTGTAGCTAAGGGATGTGGTGAAAGGTTCTTTCATATCTTAAAGAACCTTGAATGCCAAGCTGAGGAACGTGAACTTTTTCCTAAAGAGAATGAGAAGCCATGGAAGGGCTTTAGGCAGGGAAATGAACTTCTGGGGCATTCCTCTGAGAACCGTGTAAGAGAACCACATAGAAACAGTTTACAAACTGACATGGAAGTGTATTGGAAAGCATCTGCGTTCTCCCCATCTCTCCAGCATAACTGGTGCCATCTTTAGGCAGCCCCCGCACTTGGAAAGGTGTTTATCAAGTCACTAACAGACTCCAGTTCTCCTGCGTTTCTTCCCCACATGTATCAATACATTGTAAGAAAGGATACAGATCCTCTCTCTGACTGCCCCCAATTGGAATTTCCCAAGATTCACTTGAAACTCTTCACTCATAAAGTGGTCCAAGTTGTAGACAATAGGAAAACTATTCCTGCTCACTCCCCCTGAATCCTTTTTTTTTTTTAAGTAATAATACCTAACATGCTGATGGATAGAATTTGTGCATTACCCATCATCACTGAATTACATTATACTACACCCAAAATGCAGCTCTTAAGCTGAAGTCACACAGATTTCAGCGAGTGCTTCTCGCTTTGTTTTGTTTTGTTGGGAGAGAAAAGAAAAGCTAGAAATAGTTGAGAGAATAATCCAAAATAAGAAGTAAGGTTTGGAAGGTTATTTGAATAAGAATGGAAAAGGGGTTTGTATCCGTGGCAGTGAGTATGAAACTAATTTTGCAGAATCACAGCTTCTCTGTCTTAGCCTGGGTAGGTGAGCCAGTGACTAGCATTCATGAGGAGGAAAACCCCACTGTGATCGCGATCGGGGAATGTCCAGATTTCTGAAAGAGCAGCTCACCAACTGTCTCCATAACATGCAAAGTAATTGAATTTGCTTGTCAAGTTATTTAAATTTTATTACTATAGTTACAAATTGCTATTTATGCCCAAAGGGCTTTAGAAAAAAAAAAGATTTCTGCTGCTTTTACTTTCAGTCGGGAAATTCAGCTCATAACCAACTCATCAGCAGGAAGCGCAGTGGCAGACATCTATCCGTTAGGTCCCAACATTATCGTCATCGTAATACCTGTCATTGACAGAGCCCCTGCTGTGTGCCCAGGCACTGTCCAGGCAGCTTTATCAGTGGTTACCACTCTTGGTCTTCACTGCAGTCTCATCAAATGTGACTCCTGGCCCTCTTTTTCCAGCGGAGCAGAGAGACTGGGCCTTGCCCTAAAGTGTGCTGTTGGTGCATGGCATAATTGGGATTTAAAACAAAGCTGGTCAAGTCAGTGTCAGTCAAGATGCTCTAGGCTGTCATTAAAAGAAAACACCAAGCATTAGGACCTAGACTGTGTCACATAAAAGGAAGCTCAGAGGTAGGGTGGGCTTCAGCATTGGCTGTTCCAGGGACCCACAGTACCATCAGGGACTCGGGCTCTTTCCACGTTTCTGCTCTGCCATCCTTAGGCTGGGTTCTGCCTTATAGCTGTACGATGGCTGCTAGTAGCAGCACAGAGTACGTGCTCCTTGTTGACTTATTGGACAAGAGAGATCAGCTTCCTATTGCTCAGTAGTAAAAAGCAAAGAAGAATTTGTCTTGGAGCTTCCAGCAGACCTCCCCATCAAAGTTCACTGGCCGGAGCTTTGGCACGCGCTCATTCCCGAACCACTCCCGGCCCACCGGATGGAATTGCCCCTCAATCTCTCAGGCCCCTTGTGTGGAGATGGGTTCCCCAGACTTTAGTGTTATTACTCGAGAAAGAGAAGAACGGAAGCTGGATCGAAAAACCCTTTCCTGTTTCCAGGACAGGCTATGTTATTTGTGGGACCCACAGCAAAGTAAAAATGCAGGGCCCCTTGTTGGAAAATGTTGAAGAATTTCAAGGCTCCAGCAGTACGTGAAACGGGCTCTCAGGCTGATCGCACACCCGCGAAGCCAGCCCTGGCCATGCCATGCTGCCTGCAGCCCATGGTTTTCAGTTGTTTACTGATCCGTCATCCATTCAAGCACAAGGACCAGTCATTCCTGTTTGTCCCTGTGTACCCTGTGCTTCCTTCCGTGCCTGAATTATAGAGGGTGCTCAAGTGTTTTAAAAAAAAAAAATACAGTGTTTCAGAAAGAGATTCTGGGCCGATCTCATTCCCCGGCCGAGGGCGTAGCTGTCAGGACGGTGGTGATGTGGAGGATGGCTTGAGTGGCAGCTCCACGCCGCACACTCTGTGTACCGCCGCCTCCTTCCCTCTGTTCTGATGTTGACCCTGAGACTTTTCTGCTCCCCACTGGACCTCCCTCATGCCGCTGTTTGTATTTGGTGCCTGCGGGACAGTTTTGTTGAACTTACTTCCCTAGTTCTAAAGTCCGCGGCCTTTTGTGACACCTTGCTGCACTGTAGTCACATGCTTGACCCAGATTCCCACACTTGCATCCATTCACTTCTAGTCCTTGAGTCACTGTGCAAAGGATTTTCTTTTTGATGTGACAACCTACTTCTGGACTCGTGACTCAAAATGCCGTTTGCTTTTGCATCAGGCCGATCGGTGCTCTTTTATCATACAGGAACGTAGTCATCATTTTCTCAGCAATAGCTGAGTCAGCTTTTGGAGCAAGCAGAGCACTGTGAGAGTCCAGGGAGCAAGAGACTGAAGGAAGTGTGTAGACATGTGTGCCTCATTGGAGACACTGGGCAAAAACCCAGAAATGTTAAGTAACAAGAACTGTTAGATCTGAAGGCATCAGGAGGGCAGGACTTTCAGTTGCTCAGTCACGTCCGACTCCTTGCAACCCCGTGGACTGCAGCACACCAGGCTTCCTTGTCCCTCACCATCCCCCAGAGTCTGCTCAAGTTCATGTCCATTGAGTCGATGCTGCCATCCAACCATCTCATCCTCTGTCACCCCCTTCTCCTCCTGCCCGCTGTCTTTTCTAGCATCAGGGTCTTTTCCAATGAGTCAGCTCTTCATATCAGGCGGGCAAAGTATTAGAGCTTCAGCATCAGTCTTTCCGGGTTGATTTCCTCTAGGATTGACTGGTCTGATCTCCTTGCTATCCAGGGGATTCACATTTTGGACGGTGCAGGCCGTACTCCCTTTTTCCTGCCTGCCTGCCTTTGCTCAAACTGTCCCTGCATATTTTATCCACTGTTCCTATCAGTTATTCCTGCCCATCCTCCAAGGCCTCCGGAGAATGCCTCTGAGAAGAGGGATAGGAACGATCTTCAGAATGTCTGTTACTTGTTGGCACCTGGAAGGTCCCTGCTGCCTTCTCCTGGGTGCTGTCGCCCAGTTTAGCAAGAGAACATTAGTCCCTTCCGGCCCCATTGTGCTCCAGTACACCCTGATACCAGCAGCTCCCTTGCTGCACCTGTTAGGGCTCATCTCTCAAAGACGATCTTCCACAGCAGACCCAGTGCCTTGGTGTCCAGGATGATATCCATGCCTCCCCTGCCCTCACTTTACACTTATTCCTGACATTGTACACAAGAGGTTCCAGTGAGATGTGGTTGACTTGACTTTGTACTGTGAGCCCCGAGAAGGGAAGGATCTGTGGGCTTGAGCACCCTGTGGGAGTGCTCATGATCTTCAGAAGTCTGAGACCCAGAGAGGAACAGTTGGCATGTGACTCAGCCTAGTGATGGGCTCGGGGCAAGACCACCTTGCTGTCCACTAGACATCAGGCTCCCCGAGAATGACTCCTCCATCCTGGCCTTGGCCCAGGCCTTCCATCTTCCACTTCCAGGCCTTCCATCAGTCGCTGGGAGAGCAGGATCCCCCTGGGACCCTGCCGGCAATGGCTGCCTGTGTGGTTACAGCCCTGTCGTGCTGCACGATGGGCCCAGACACAGCGGACATGGAGTGTCAAGAGAAACTGTCTGTAATTATTGCTCAGACCTCAAGTGTGAGTGAAAGGGGCAGTCACCCTCTCCCTTCATGGAGGCTTTTGACATTTAGAAATAAGTACTCCTAAGTGCCACACTCGGAGAAGGCAATGGCACCTCACTCCAGTACTCTTGCCTGGAAGATCCCATGGACGGAGGAGCCTGGGAGGCTGCAGTCCATGGGGTTGTGAAGAGTCGGAAACGACTGAGCGACTTCACTTTCACTTTTCACTTTCGTGCATTGGAGAAGGAAATGGCAACCCACTCCAGTGTTCTTGCCTGGAGAATCCCAGGGACAGGGGAGCCTGGTGGGCTGCCGTCTATGGGGTCTCACAGAGTCGGACACGACTGAAGCGACTTAGCAGTAGCAGCAAGTGCCACATTTGGGTTCTAGAGGAGGAGAAACAGAGATGTATATCTGAAGTTCCTTTGGGGAGAGTCCACTTGTCATTGGACGTGAGTCACTATAACACGACATTCCCTCAGCTGTTGGGAGCTAAGACATCTGCTGGGTCACAGTATCTCAGAACATTCAGAAAGAACTACTCAGGCTTCTCCCCCATTCCTGTATAGATGTAGGTGATGCCAGCCTATAGCTGGGACCCAACAAGCAGAGACATCATCTTGCTGACAAAGGTCCATATAGTCATGGGTGTATGGACGTGAGAGTTGTAATGTATAGATAGTCATGTATGGATGTGAGAGTTGGCCCATGAAGAAGGCTGAGTGCCAAAGAATTGGTGCTTTCGTACTGTGATGCTGGAGGAGACTCTTGAGAGTCCCTTGGACTGTAAGGAGATCCAACCAGTCCATCCTAAAGGAAAGCAGTCCTGAATATTCACTGTAAGGACTGATGCTGAAGCTAATGTTCCAATACTCTGGATGGAAAGAGCCGACTCATTTGGAAAAGACCCTGATGCTGGGAAAGAATGAAGGCAGGAGGAGAAGGGGACGACAGAGGATGAGATGGTTGGGTGGCATCACTGACTCAATGGACACGAGTTTGAGCAGTCTCTGGGAGATAGTGAAGGAAAGGGAATCCTGGCATGCTGCAGTCTGTGGGGTCAAAAAACAGTCAGACACTTGAGCGACTGAAAACAACATACCAGGGCTGTTCCCACTTCACTGAATCTTTCTGATTCACAGCATCAGTGAGGGGCTGGTAGAGGAGTCTGTCCTTATCGGGTCCTGGGTTTGAATCCACCACTTCTCTGAGCCTCAGTTGCCTCTTTGGACACATGAGGATGATAGGGGTCAGACTTCACCGTGCTGTAACATGGGTCAGTGAGCATATATTTACAATACCTCGTGCAGTGCCTGGCATGCAGGAGGCTCAGCTTCTGCCGACAGGAGTTGGGGGGGCGTGGGAGAGAAGAAAGACCAGCACAAAGATGTATTCTCTGACTGAGCCAACCCAGGAGGGGTTAAGAGTAATAGCCGCAGCCTTGGGCATGTTTTTCTCCATTTGGAATTATTCTGCCTGATTTGCATGGGCAGTTAAGAGGATGGAGACATTAAAAGTATTTTGGGTAATATCTTGTGTGATGACTTCCTTTCTGGGGTGATGCCTAACATGTATCAGATGGCTGCTTTGGCCTAATTTCGGTCATTAGATTAGCAAGGGATGAGGTAGTTCATCCTCAGGGAGAAAAGATAAATCAGTGAGAGTGAAAGTGATTAGCAACTGTGTCCGTGAGTAATGCCGCAGGAGGACGAGGGCTTGGATGAGGCGGGAACTACGGTACTGTTCCCGGTGGATGGTCCTTCTCTGCCGCCAGGCTCAGCACCGCAGCTGCTCCCGTTTCCACACAGGTCATGGTCCGCTACCCAGACGCAGACGTCCTCTCGTTATTTAACATCCAGAGAGCTTTACGGGACACTTTCTCATGAAGTAGAAATGGTCATATGTTATAGCAGTGGAGCAGTCTTCTATTAGGATGTTTGTGATCATCTGCTTAAACGCTGGTGAGGTCAGAACATAGGCACCTCCCAGGTGGCAAGCCCTGGGCTGGGTGCAAGGGACGTGGAGCTGAAGAAGGTGCTCTGGGCTCACAGTGGGGGACATGTGCGTGCACACACAGTGTTCTGGGCGTGCCAGAGAAGGGACGCTGTCGTGGCAGTCCATGGGGCCAGAGGAGGGAACGGCAGGTCCATCTGAAGACTGCAAGGACTTCAGTGTAGCATTACTATTGAGCTGGGGTTCGGCCTCATGGATGGAAGAGGGGGCCAGGAAAGGGGCTTTTGGCTGAGTAAGCAGTCAGAAAGGGTTAGACAGGATTCCCTGTCGCAAAGGATGGAATCGTAATGCCACCTTCTTTTTTTTTTTTTTAAGAAAAGGTAATGGGTGTCATTTTCCCATCACTGTAGCTAGATACAGACATTCAAATATATCTCCATGAATCTCTTTCTCCTGACCATTTCTCTTTGTTTTGGCCTCGTTTTCACACAGGCTTTCCCCATCCGATGACAGAGGGACCCCCCGCACCCCCCGCCGCCCACCCCGCCACACACACACACAAACTTAATAGTTTTTTAAAGCCAGGGAAAAGAAAGTGCCTCTTGCCCATAGCACCTACAAAATCCCCACAGGACTAGAGTCAATCTAGGATCGACTCTGATTGGCCTGACTGGGGTCATGTGTCCATGCCTGAATCAGACACCTTGGCCAGAGGAATGATGGTACCTCCTCGGCCTCCCTGAAGCCAGTCCCATCCAAATTCAGAAGCTGAAAGTGGGGCTCCCCAAAACAAAAAGAGAATTTCTATCAATAGGAAAAATGCCAGGCCAGCAAAAACCACCTAGGTACCCTAAAGAGACGAAGGCACAGTGGATGAAAACTGCCTCGAGCAAGAGGAATGCTGCGTGTCTTCCAGAAAGGGAGGTTACATGGACAGTCTTTGCCTCCTCCTTGCTCCCGTTCACTAAGGCCTTTGTGATACTGTCCCCAGTAGAGCCAGTGGTTGATAGTGATACTGTCCCCAGTAGAGCCAGTGGTTGATAGTGATACTGTCCCCAGTAGAGCCAGTGGTCGACAGCCTCTCCCGCTCCATCCCAGCTGCTGTGGCTGGGCCATTACGTGCTAAGTGCTTGCTAAGCTGCTTCAGTCATGTCCACCTCTTCATGGCCCTGTGGACTGTACCCCACCAGGTTCCCCTGTCCATGGAACTTTCCAGGCAGGAATACTGGAGTGGGTTGCCATTTCCTTCTTGAGGGGATCTTCCTGACCCAGGGATCGAGCCTGCATCTCCTACATCTCCTATCCTGGCAGGTGGGTCCTTCACCACTAGTGCCACCTGGGAAGCCAGGTTGCCAGACCCTTACAGATCGTGTAAATATAGAGGTGCTCTGAGTGATTGCTGTTACTGCAAACGGCCCAGCTAGAGCCCGTGTTCATCGTCCTGCTGTAAGAGCGCGCTGGCCAGTCTGCAGGGCTTCTGCTCAGTGAGCATAGCGGCCACCATGCTTTGTGCTCAGCACTTCAACGACCTGCTCGAGCAGTAGAGTGGAGGGTAAAGAGCACAGGCTCTGAAGCCACACCACTCGGATTTGGAGTCTGTCTCCATCATACAAGTCTGTCCTTGGGCAAGGTAACATGGCATCTTTCTCATACTGTAGTTTCCCCACCTGTAAAACAGAAATGGTAATAGTAACTACCTCTTAGGCTTATTATGAAGACGGGGTTTTATGTGCCGAGCTTTTAGACTAGTGCCTGGCACATACTCTGCACTATATATGTGTTAGTGCCTATTATTTTTCTTATCATTATTGACCTTATTATTAATCAACTTTACAACAGTCCTGCAAGACGTAGCTGACTGTCTTCTTTTCATAGATGGGAAGGTTGAGCCTTGGAGAGGCTAAGTGACCTAAGATCAAACAGCTTGTGGGTGGTAGAGCTGGAGTTGAGATCCAGGTCTTCTGACTCTGTATTTTTCCACCTGTTAGTGCCCTTCTATGTAGCACCAGACATCCATCCATCCATCCATCCATTCATTCATTCACTTCATGTCAGTGGTAAGCCAGGTGCTAAGGATTCATCCACTACATCCTCTTGGTCCTTTCACACATTCTGATCAGCTTTATATGTGTTCAATTAAAAATAGGAAAACAATGAACAATTAGTTAATTAATATATAGCTTGTGTGAAAAAGTATTTTAAAACACGGGTTAGTTGTGAGAGGATTATTAGTAGAATTCTAGGAGTGAAGAGTTTGAAAGTAACTGACAGAAATATTTGCTGAGCAAATGAATCAGGCCTGGTTCTCTCCATTCACACAGGGAAGAACTGAGACTCAGAGAGGTGGGGTGACTAGACCAAGTCCCAGTGAGATCAGGGCAGGGCTGGACAAGGGCCCAGCCTCCCCGCTGCCTCTTAGGATAATGGGCACAAGTAGGCTGACTCAGACTCACTGAGTACCTGGATGGGCACCTTCTCTCCCCTCACGTCGCTCAGGGGAGTTAGCGCTCTTAGTTTGCTTTCATCTGCATAGTCCAGGAATGAGGGAAGCCTCTGCCCAGGAACTAACTCAGAGCAGGCCTGCTGCAAATGTTCAACAGATGTTGGCTGAAAGTGATGAGCAAGCCCCTATAAATATCCTGAAATATTACTCTGGTTTCTGAGTTGCCCCAAGGAATCTCAAAACAGGAGAGGTCAAAAGGAGAGAAAGAACGTGGAAATAGCTATTCTTGTGCTGGGCGTGAGGTTTGATGGATGCCTGGGAAGGAGGGGCAGGACAGAGAAGTAGAGTCAGCAGGCCTGGTCTTGGGTCCAGCCCTGCCTCTGTGACTGTGGTGGGGTTGCTGACGACCCCCCTCTTACTCTCTGTATTATCTGGACAAGTCTCCTAACTTCTCAGAGCCTTGGTTATCTCAGAGCTGGAAGGGGGACAGTAATACATGTTTGCAGAGTTGTTTTTAGGATAAAGTAAGATCACACATGTAAAGAATTTAGCATTGTCCCCGACATGGTAATCACTCAGTAAACAATGAACGGTAGGATTGTAGGCACAGTAAATAAACATTTATGTTAGACTTACAATAAAGTAGTACGTGTGTTCAGCACTGGGAAAACAAAGCTCACAGTCTAGTAGGAAACTCACTGTTCTCTCATTTAATTTGCATCGTGTGAGTAGGTATAATTATCTGTGTTTTTTTAGATGCTCTCAGAGCTGTGTGTTCTCTCGGTCACACACCTAACAAATGGCAGGGTCAGAGTTTAGACCCATGTCAACCAAACTCTGAAGCCTGTGTCCTCTCCCAGACACTGAGCTTGGCCTTTCTACTTAATTCTTCCAGAAAACAGAGGATGCAGCCAGGCAAAAGTTGACTTCTTCCACTTTCCTTATTAAAAAAAAAAAAATAAAGAAAATGTAATATGACATTCAGGCGTGGGTAGAATTCCCGAGGGACATGCCTCCAAATCTAGATTTGCTTCAGATTCATCAAGACGCAAGGCCTGGAGTTCTCCACCCCTCAGCAGTGTCAGCGGGCCTCTGCATTGCATCCTACGTTGTCAAGAGACATTTTCTTCAGGAGGCCCTGGGCTGCAGAAATTAGGCAGAGCAGTAATCACGGTGGTTTATGAATATAACTGTTTGATTAAGGTTCTAGGCTAGCTGCATTATTTGTTTCACAAACCTGAGATGAACTGATTGGTTTCTCTCTCTCTCTCTCTTAACATAAGTAGATTCTGAAATTGGAAAAATAAAAGGTTCCACAGCCGAGAGGAAGGAATTAACTTGGGGAGTGAGCCCAGGTGGCGCCCACAGGCTGTACACTTTCTGCATTGACATGAAGTCAGTGCCGTCGGTGCCCCGGCTACAAGGACTTACTTGCCCTGTACGTGGCATATGGTGCCGTGGACAAGAAGGGGCGGGAGCTGGGGGTGGGTCCCCTTGGGAGGGCATTGACCAGGAAGGAGCGTAGCACTTAACAGGGCATTCTCAGCCAGAATAATCATCATCTACGGAGCACCTGCCACGCTGGTGGGGGTAGAGGGAAGGGTAAGAGGTAAGCCATAGCCTTTCTGAAGAACATGGGAGTTGAAATTAGATCTGAAGTCCAAGCTTGGCATTGAGCAGCTATGGAGCATGACCAAATTCTAAATTCTCTCTCTCAGCCTCAGTTTTCTCATCTGTGAAAACAGACATAACAAGAGCTAGCATTTAGTGAGCCCTCTCTCTGTGCCACGATGCTCTTCACGCTTTACATGAGTCCTACCAGCCACCCATGGGTGCTGTCTCCACGTTTGAAGTCAGGAGAAAGAACCGCACAGCTGGGAGGGGGTGGAGTCAGGACTCAAACCCAGGCCGCCTGGCCGTTGAGCGCACAGTGGCTGCATTGCGTTCCTCACACCCCAGCCTCAGGGCGTGCTGGGGAGAGGAAATGAGGAAAGTGCATCAGAGACGCTTAGCAGAGCAGCTGGCAGCTCAGGAAGCCTCCAGGATGCTGAGGCCTGTACTGTGATTACAGTCCTGAGGTCTAGGGGTTGAGCTGGATTCCTTGCTAAGGACTTCAGGAGGACACATTCCTTTTATCTGTTCCTAGTGTGACTTAATTCATGGACATTGATGCATGGAATACCTGGCTAAGATCTCCTGAACTTGAATCAAAAGGCAAAGCCACATATGGTCATGTCATACATGATGAAAGAAATCTTTCTGATTGTATAATCAGGTGGATGTTCTCTGCCTTTCTCTCTAAGTGGGAGCCCTTTATGGTGTGAGGAGAAAGGTCACAATCTTTCTGGTGGGGATCTCATGCTGGCTTGTGACTTGCCGGGATTGGGCCAAGGTAGAAGGCGTGTGTTTGCATGCACTTTCTGGAGGCTCGGAGGGCAGGCTTGTAGGCCCTGCACCTGGCCAAGCTCGTGAGCCCTGCAGGACCTCAGTTTCCTCCTATATGAAAGGATGATAACACCTGCCTCTTAGGATTGTCATTCTAGTGTGTCATCACACTTAGTAAGGCTTTTGTGGTCCCCAAACACCTCATCCATGCGACTATTGGCATGATTGTTGTTCAATTAAAACAAAAACCTATGAGAGGCTTTGCATTTAATAAATTGCTCAATACATAGAGTTTAAGTACTTCCAGATTTGTTTTTTCTTCTTCCTTTGCCTCTAGGCACCTAGATTCCTTCCCCCCCGGCCCCCGCCCCCCACCCCAAGTATAAAGAGCAGAGAGATCTGCTCTGGTATCTTGGCTTTTATTATTTCCTAGTGTTGTGACTTTGGACAGCT
This sequence comes from Ovis aries, assembly GCF_016772045.2. NCBI lineage: Eukaryota > Metazoa > Chordata > Mammalia > Artiodactyla > Bovidae > Ovis > Ovis aries. The sequence goes on from NC_056074.1 coordinate 14,753,532, forward strand.
TTCTGTAAAGCAAGATGTCACATTTCATAAAGTTGCCCTGAATGCTGAGGCCTGAGGTATTCCATTTGAAAAATGTCATAGGCAAAGGTGGAGCAGGCCGATGAAGCTCAGTGTCCTAGTCTGTAAGATGGGGTAATTAAGGCCCACCTTCAGTGTTGCTCTGAAGATGAGATGAGGAGAGTTTCCTGAGAGCCTGCTTATAGTCGTGTGTCAGTAAATATTCATTGTCCTCCCTGCCAACAGCCTCTTGGTGTGCACACCTGAAGACCCTGACTGGACAAGGGCTTCATTCGTTTCATTCAGCAGACACTTCCTGACATCTTAAGAGCCTCTAGAGGGAAGACAGCTAAAGGTACAGGGAAGCCAGGTCCTGGTGAAAAGACAGATCTGATCCTGTAAAAGACAGATCCGATCCCGGGATCCCTGCCCCCGCAGACCCCACAGCCCAGGAGAAATTGTAATTTGATGGGATTCTAAGGAGCGTTGAGAGGAAATTCCTAGTTAACCTCAACTGAGTCCTTCTATCTGAGAGTCCTGTGCTAAGGGCCCTACATGCACTGTCCCACTGCACCCCTGAAATAAGACTAGGAAGCCGATGGCGCTATTATCCTCATTTTACAGATGGATAAATCAAGGCTTTCGGAGGTTAAAAACTCACCCAAAGCCATAGAGCTAGTAAGTGGCGGAACCTGCTTTCAAACAGTTCCTTCCAGTTCAGCCTCTTGGCTGCGGTGGCATGAAACTGGGGTCCTGAAAAAGATGTGTAGTGTGGCCCAGGGTGAGTGAGAGAAAGAACCCAAGACAGCTTGAGCCTGAGCCATAGCGCTTAACCACACACAGTGATACTTCGTGGGTTCCAGCAACTTGTAACTTCATCCAGGCATGTCAGGGTCTCTTCTGGGAGAAGGCAGCTTTTCCAAAACTGTGTCATGCATTGCTTCAGCCATGTCCAGCTCTTTGTGACCCCATGGACTGTAGCCTGCCAGGCTCCTATGCCCATGGGATTTCCCAGGCAAGAATACTGGAGTAGGTTGCCATGTCCTTTTCCAGGGGACCTCCTTGACCCAGGGATCAAACATGGGTCTCCTGCATTGCAAGTGGATTCTTTATTGCTGAAACACTTGGGAAGCCTTCTTCAGAAATACTGGTGGATATAAAATGGCGAGAGAGATGAGAACATGATAGGAGAGATTCGCTTCTCTGTGTGCTGGTATTTAGCCTCCAACAGGGCCGATGCTTCCCCCATGGCTCAGCGGTAAAGAATCCGCCTGCAATGCAGGGGACTTGCAGGAGATGTAGGTTTGATCCCTGGGTTGGGAAGATCCCTTGGAGAAGGAATGGCAACCCACTCCAGTATTCCTGCCTGGAAAATCCTATGGGCAGAGGAGCCTGGTGGGCTACAGTTTATCAGTTCAGTTCAGTTCAGTCCCTCAGTCATGGCTGACTCTTTGCAACCCCATGAATCGCAGCACGCCAGGCCTCCCTGTCCATCACCAACTCCCTGAGTTCACTCAAACTCACGTCCATCAAGTCAGTGGTGCCATCCAGCCATCTCATCCTCTGTCGTCCCCTTCTCCTCCTGCCCCCAATCCCTCCCAGCATCAGAGTCTTTTCCAATGAGTCAACTCTTCCCATGAGGTGGCCAAAGTACTGGAGTTTCAGCTTTAGCATCATTCCTTCCAAAGAAATCCCAGGGCTGATCTCCCTCAGAATGGACTGGTTGGATCTCCTTGCAGTCCAAGGGACTCTCAAGAGTCTTCTCCAACACCACAGTTCAAAAGCATCAATTCTTTGGTGCTCAGTTTTCTTCTAGTCCGACTCTCACATCCATACATGACTACTGGAAAAACCACAGCCTTGACTAGATGGACCTTTGTTGGCAAAGTAATGTCTCTGCTTTTGAATATGCTATCTAGGTTGGTCATAACTTTTCTTCCAAGGAGTAAGTGTCTTTTAATTTCATGGCTGCAGTCACCATCTGCAGTGATTTTGGAGCCCAAAAAAATAAAGTCTGACACTGTTTCCACTGTTCCCCCATCTATTTGCCATGAAGTGACAGGATTGGATGCCATGATCTTAGTTTTCTAAATATTGAGTTTTAAGCCAACTTTTCACTCTCCACCTTCACTTTCATCAAGAGGCTTTTTAGTTCCTCTTCACTTTCTGCCGTAAGAGTGGTGTCATCTGCATCTCTGAGGTTACTGATATGCTACAGTGCATAGGGTCATAAATAGACACGACTGAGCGGCTAAACAACAAGGGCCCATGCAGCTGGGGAGGTGGGTAGAATAAGGAAAACATCCGATCAAGCAGCCTGACCTTCAGTGCTGGCGTCAGTTTCAACACAATAGGCTCTTCCCTGTAGGAGGAACCTTGAGATTCATGATCTTCTTTAACTGTTGATAAAAATACAGAGCTTATTTAAAAATACAGTGATCTGCTGTCTTACCTATGCATTTTGGAGAACATCAAGTCAGGTTTGAGGAGAATGATCAGGGCACCCAGAGAGCCCAAACTATCCCCTGCCCCTTGAGAGCCAGTGGCAGCACCTGGATGGGAGAGCTCGCCAGGCACCCCAGAGGGAGGGACCACGCTTCTAGCATCAAGGCTGTGACGTAGGAAGATACACACAGTCTGGTAGAAGAGATGCGCATCAAGCAAGTGATCCGAACTCAGAGTGAGCCATGAGCGTTAGAAGACTCCAAAAGAGGAGCTTCGAACCCAAACTGGGGCCATGGGGATGTGAGGGAGTGGTCATGAAAGGCTTCCTGGAGAAGGTGACTTCTCATCTGAGTTAACCAGTGAAGGAATGAAAACCTCCTTTCTTGCAGAAGGAAACAGCAGATGCAGAGCCGTGAATGTGAGAGAAGCAGTGAGCTGTTTCAGGAGAGGTTCACAAATAGCCTGTTAACCTTGGCGCCTTCTTAAAGGGGGCAGTGAAGAGCTGTGGGTGCAGCCCTGGGGGGTGAGCTCAGGTGCAGTGGTGAGGGTCTCGTCCTGTGGGCCGAGGGGAGCCGTGGAAGGTTCGATGGCAGGGGAATGACCTGGAGCAGGGGTGAGCAAGTGGGCTGCGACCCCAGGATCAGCTGCGGGCCGGGTCTGGATGTCCACTGATGAGGGCCTGAGCTGAGGGGCTGACAGCGGGAGCAGTGAAAATCCCATGGGGGCAGGGTGGGAGCCAAAGTCTAGCGATCTTGGCTGAGTTGTTGAACCTGCAAAAGCGGGAGAAGGCAAAGGTGATCCCCAGCCGCCTGCTCTGATGGATGGGGCAGGGGGTGCTGGCAGCAGCTGGTGATGCCGAGATCAGGAGCGCAGGAGAGGGACCCGACTGTGGGCTGGGTGGTGAGGAGGCAGGAGGTTCAGCTCCATACAAATTGCATTCGAGTGGCAGAGGCTTGAAGTCCAGGGAGGAGGTGGAGGCTGGTTCTTTCAAACCTCTTCATCGGCAGGGAGCTCATTGTTTCGTGAGGTGGTCCGCTGCAGAGCACGGCAGGAAGGAGGGTTTCCGGGAGTTGGACCACTGGTTCCTCTCGGTCCCTCCTGGTCTTGGCCCCCATTCTTCCTCCTAAAGCCCCATGGAGCAAATGTGTCATCCTTCTTCCTCCATCCTTTGGCTGTTTGAATGCAGCCACAGTGCTTTGCCCATCACTTTCTTTCCAGAAAATTCCCCAAGAGGAGCAAGGGAAGCCACGAGGAATCAGACCGCCAAAGGCTGGAAGGAACCTCAGGAGGTCATCCATAAAATAAAGGAACCTTCTTTTTCAGAGAAACTGAGGCCCAGGAAGGGGGACTTTCCCAGGTCACAGAGTGAGTTAATGACCCAGCGGGGAACTGTTCTTCAGTCTAGGACCATCTACTACACCACTTCAGTTCAGTTCAGTTCAGTCGCTCAGTCGTGTCCAACTCTTTGTGACCCCATGAATCGCAGCACGCCAGGCCTCCCTGTTCATCACCAGCTCCCGGAGTTCACTCAGACTCACGTCCATCGAGTCAGTGATGCCATCCAGCCATCTCATCCTCTGTCATCCCCTTCTCCTCCTGCCCCCAATCCCTCCCAGCATCAGAGTCTTTTCCAATGAGTCAACTCTTCGCATGAGGTGGCCAAAGTACTGGAGTTTCAGCTTTAGCATCATTCCTTCCAAAGAAATCTCCTTCAGAATGGACTGGTTGGATCTCCTTGCAGTCCAAGGGACTCTCAAGAGTCTTCTCCAACACCACAGTTCAAAAGCATCAATTCTTCGGTGCTCAGCCTTCTTCACAGTCCAACTCTCACATCCATACATGACCACTGGAAAAACCATAGCCTTGACTAGACGGACCTTAGTCGGCAAAGTAATGTCTCTGCTTTTGAATATGCTATCTAGGTTGGTCATAACTTTTCTTCCATGGAGTAAGCATCTTTTAATTTCATAGCTATAATCACCATCTGCAGTGATTTTGGAGCCCCCAAAAATAAAGTCTGACACTGTTTCTACTGTTTCCCCATCTATTTCCCATGAAGTGATGGGACCTGATGCCATGATCTTCGTTTTCTGAATGTTGAGCTTTAAGCCAACTTTTTCACTCTCCTCTTTCACTTTCATCAGGAGGCTTTTAGTTCCTCTTCACTTTCTGCCATAAGGGTGGTGTCATCTGCATATCAGAGGTTATTGATATTTCTCGCGGCAATCTTGATTCCAGCTTGTGTTTCTTCCAGTCCAGCGTTTCTCATGATGTACTCTGCATAGAAGTTAAATAAGCAGGGTGACAATATAATTGGGTGTAATTTCTGAGCTATGAATTGTGTGAGCAGACTAAGAAAGCTGGTCATCAGGCATGTGGCGTCTTTCAGCTGGACTCCTAGCCACACACTGCTTCTTTAATCCCTTCCCCTCACCTGTCTCCTTCCCAGGCTAACAGCATCAGTCCTTTGCTTGCCTCTGTAGGAGCACAGTTTCTAAACCCACCACCCAGGGAAGCCACGGAGAGTACTGACTAGCCCCAGAGGTGGCAGGGGAGGATCAGCATCTATGGCACCAGTGTGACCACCCCCCACCCCGTCCACGTGTCCCTCTTCTGGACCCAATCCAGCTGATCAGCTCAGCCTAGCCGTCAACCCCCGCCTCTCCCCTGCTTTCCTCCCATGGGTGCAGCCCATCCAGCACACCGCAGACTCCCACTGAGCTGAATTCCACCTCCTCCACTCACCCACTCACCCACTCACACAGACACAGACACACACGTGCAGACACACACACACACGCAGACACACACAGACAGACACACACAGACAGACACACACACAGACACACACATGCAGACACACAGACACACGCAGACACACACACAGACACACACAGACACACACACGCAGACACACACAGACACACACAGACACACGCAGACACACGCAGACACACATACACAGACACACACAGACACAGACACAGACACACAGACACACACAGATACACACAGACACACACAGACAGACACACACACAGACACATAGACACACATATGCAGACACAGACACACGCAGACACACAGACACACACAGACACACACAGACACACAGACACACACACAGACACACACAGATACACACACAGACACACACACAGATACAGACACACACGCAGACACACACAGACACACACACAGACACACGCAGACACACACACACAGACACACACAGATACACACAGACACACATACGCAGACACAGACACACACAGATACACACAGACACACACACACGCAGACACACACACAGACACACAGACACACACAGACACACACACAGACACACAGACACACACAGACACACACACACAGACACACACACACAGACACATGCACACACAGACACACATACACAGACACACACCCCCCGATAGGTAAGATTCCTTGTTGATCTGGGACTTGACCTAACCGTTTATGGGTCAGACCACTTTTGAAAAGGGCAAGAAGGTGATAGTGGAAGGAAAGAAAAGCTCCTTGACAAGCAGAAAGCTTTCCCAGGACAAGCTCTGCCCTGAGGTGGACACAGCTCTACATTGCGGGGAAAGCCATGTACCCAGGACAGATCTGCTGTGGCTGCGGCCAACCTTTTCTGACCGGTTGGTTCGCATTTTACAGTCCGGGACTCCCTCTAATCCAATTCTGGTCTCCAGTGTCATGCACAGGCCCTATAGAGAATGACCCCTGTGAGGGGAAGAAAAGCAGAGAAGTAGGGAGGAGGGGAGGGAAGAAAGAAGGGCTGCGTGTCTCTTCCTTCCTGCCTGCCTTTCTGCCTGCCTTAGTGGCCAGACACACAGCAGTCTTGGCCGCAGCTTGCTGTGGACACCTTTCACAGGCAGATGCTCGTTGACACATACCCCAGGTTCATCTGCCAAGAACGATGCACCCTTAGAATTAAGACGGGACTCTCCCCAGCTCCCCCTCCCGTTTGTCACTTGGGGACACTGGGACTCAGATAGGTTAAGCGCCTTGCCTAGGTCACACAGCAATTAGCAGCCAATAGAGACGAGCGCAAGAATGCGGTCTGGGCAACGCATGTTGGGAGAGTGGTCTTGCAGGTTCAGATGGGGTGCCGCCAAGTCCTTCATTCGCAGACTTAGCACAGATAGCTCTTGAGTTGCTGCGACTCTGAAAAAATCCTAGCAGAGCTGCTTACACCTCTTCCGGGCAGACTCTGACCGTGCACCTCCCTCCACGTCTGGTTGAGGCAGCAGAGGGCTGCTCACCCACACCCCGCCCTAAGAGAGCATTCCTCGCTGGGATGAGGAACCCTGAGTGCGTTTGAATGAAGCCTGGGCCTTCCAGTTCACCTGGTGATCACTCTTGGCAGTTCGCTTTGAAAGTCAGGAAGTGGGGGACAGCCCTCTGAACCCCTGAAAGCTGCCCCTCAGGCCCCAGGCCCTCAGAAGGGGGCTCCAGCCTCTCCCCCACTCCCCCAAAGCCCCCTGCTCTGGGTGCCCGGGCTCTGCCCCATCCTGCTGCCTCAGGAGCACATGCTTCTCCGCCTGTGGGCCTCTGCTGGCGCCAGCCTCCTCTGCTTGAAGCCCCTCCGCCCTGTGCCCACCTCAGCATCTAGTTTAAGTTCTCGCTTTTCCTGGAAGCTTCCACAGACCACCCGACCTGTAACTTTTTGAGATGAGGCTCATTGTCCTGCAGCAGGGCCTCAGACAATGGGAGCTGGGGGGTGACCTCAGCCTCTCTTCCCTCCATCCAGTCAGTGCCCTGCGCTGCTGAAAACTGGCCAAACCCCCCTGGAAGCCAGGAGCAAGGGAGCCCAGGTGGTGCAGTTCTTAGTGGTCACGTCCTGTGATCGGGAGGGAGTGAAACTGGGGATGGGGGTGGAAGCAAACAGGATAAAGTCTGCGGTTGACTGTCCGCCCGTCCTAGACTAACGCCAGCGAGACTCACCCTGACTGGGTGCCTGTAGGGTCACCGGGTCCCACGCGTGGCTAGCCTTTCTGGCCCCTCCTGCCAGACACCAGGTGTGTTTTACAGTCATTATAACAACCAGAAAGCAGCCCCTCCCGCATTTCCAGACAGCCCTGTTTGGAAAGCCACCACCCTGTACCACGGGGCTTTTGCACTAGTGTAGACACTGTCCTTTCTTCACTGTTTCTCACATGTGCGTGCGGGCTCAGTGCTGACTCTTGGCGACCCCATGCCCTGTAGCCCGCCAGGCCCCTCTGTCCTTGGGATTCTCCAGTCAAGAATACTGGAGGGGTTGCCATTTCCTCCTCCAAGGGATCTTCCCGACGCAAGCATTGAACCCGCATCTCCTGTGTCTCCAGCGTTGGCAGGTGGATTCTTAACCACTGAGCCACTTAGACCAGCACTTTAATAGTCTGAGCATTCACCCGAAGTTCTGTCCTGACTCCATGAACCAAGAGAGCAGAAACAACCCCAGTGTGACCTCGGGGCACTCCTTTTTTTAAAATTAATTTATTTTAATTGGAGGCTAGTTACTTTACAATATGGTAGTGGTTTTTGCAGACAAATGAATAAGAAAGCTCTGGTACATATACACAAATGTACTATTACTCAGCTACTAAAAAAATGCGTTTGAATCAGTTCTAATGAGGTGGATGAAACTGGAGCCTATTATACAGAATGAAGTAAGTCAGAAAGAAAAACACCAATACAGCATATTAATATATATATATATGGAATTTAGAAAGAGGGCACTCCTTTTTACTCCCCATCAAGAGTGCTGGAGAGCAGCTTCAGCCGGTTGCCCTGCTCGGCCGGGAGTTGGTGATGGACAGGGACGCCTGGCGTGCTACAGTCCGTGGGGTCGCAAAGAGTCAGACACGACTGAGCGACTGAACTGAAGGACGGGATCCCTGTGTATTCATTCTGTGGTAGTGCTTCCTCCTCCCCGCCATCTGTGAGCGCCGCCTGGAGTCCCTGCACACTGGCCGAGACACGGCATGGTCAGCACAGCAGTGGAAGTGAACGGAAAGCATGTGTTCAGGGAGGGGAAGGATGGGCAGAGAGCAGCACACACAAGCGCAGCCCTGACCCCATGCTCAGACCAGCAGTTCCCATCTGGACGCTGCTGTTTTCATTCCTTCTGAGGCAATGAGAATACGCTGATAGTTATCTCTGAGTCTTACACTGGGCCCTACGGTTTGCAAGGCGATTTCCTAGACATCTGACAAGAGGCCACAGCTCAGAGAGGTGCAGTGAATTGTCCACGATTACATAGCTTGAAGGAGACAGAAACAGAGGCTGGAAGTCAGGCCATCAGATCCCAGCTGCTGACGGTGGTGACAGAGCTCTGTGGCCTCTCTAACTCAGCCGGGGAGGTCAAGGTTCATTAGCTAAGCTCTCAGCACCGCTACTGAACCAGCCTGAGTCAGTGGTAGTTGATGGCATTTTAATGGAAATCAAATCACTCTTTCTCTTGGCATTCTCAGGCCACTGGAGTTTTTGTGTTTTATCATAATTAAATACCATCATCTTTCATATCTGAAGTCTTTAGGGCCCGATGAATGACTGCAACACACCCTGGGTCGTCATTAACTCCACAGCCAGGAGACCTTCAGATGCCTGGTGGCCGTTTCTCGGGGTTGGAGGTGGACGTCCAGCCTGATGCCCTTTCTCAGAGCTGCCGTTGGCCCAGATCATAGGGCTGTTGACACATTCGAAGTCTTTGCCTGAGCTGAAACTCCGGAAATTTATGTCTTTGTCTCATGAACATGCTCTTATAAAAGTATAGCAGCGTGTTTCACTGGAGTCGAGCTAGCTGTCAGGATTCCCGAGGCTGATCTGGGTCCTGCCTGCAGCCAGCCCCGCCTGGTTCATTTTCCACGCAGCCACCAGGATCTGCCTCAAACACGAGTGTGATCTTGGCCCCCGTGCTGCAAAGCCCAGCAGGGCGCCCTCTCACCCTCCCAGCAGAGGCCAGGTTCTTCTGTTTGGCATCTCTGGGCAACCAGCACCCAGACCTCCTTCCGGTGTCTCCTCCTGGCCTCTTGCCAGCGCCTCCTCGCAGCCACCCTGCACTGGTCAAAGAAGTGCCCCAGGCAGCCTCGGGCGTGTCTGCTGCTGCCTCCCCACCCCCCCGTCTGTCTCTCTCTCGACCTCCACACCTGCATCACCCAATGCCTAAATGCCCTTGAAGACACAGGACACACATCACTTGTCGTGAAACCTTCCCCGACCTTGATGGACTAGCCTGCTCGGTGCTCCTCAGGGCCGCGGTGTAGGGCTAACAGGAATGCGAGGAGCAGACACTTGGGGGCCACGCGCCATGTGACGGGCACGGGTGCTTTCCCTGAGTCTGTATGTAAAGCAGAGTGGTTAAGAGAGCAGACTCTGGGGCCAGATGCCTGAGTTCAGATTCCGGCTCCATCACTCGGTGGTTTAGTAATCTAAACCAACTTCTTACCTTTCCTGTACGTTAGTGTCCTCATCTACAAATTGGGGAGTAATAATAGGACCTTCTTTACAGAGATGTTACAAATAAATAAAGCACTTAGAGCAAGTCACATAGCAAGTGCCCAATAGATGTTAGCTCTTATCATCTCCTCATAATGACTGTTTTGCATAGTATCTGTGGGTGTGTCTGTTGTTTTACTAAATTGTGAGCAGCTCAGAGGCAGGGACCAGATTTGTTTCAGCCCTGGACCTCTGTGTATTCGTTCTGTGGTAGTCCTTTCTCCTCTTCCTTTCATTGCATTGCTATTAAAGACTCACTCTATAGGTGAGGAATTAGAGGCTCAGAGAACTTGAGTGATTTGCCCCAAATCATGTAGCCCGTCAGGGACGGAGTAAAGGCTGCACCTCGGTCTGGGAGGCTCCGGAACTCTGCTCTGGCCCCTCCTTTCAACATCTGTCCCCTAGACATCGGCTATCTGTCAAAGCTAGGGCTCATCTTCATCTTAAAACGCCTCAAGTCCATGTACACAGCGCAGGGCTGTTCAGTGTTGCTGATTGCCTGAACAGCCCCAGGGGCCCTCTCCTTAGGGTATACCCTGAACCCAGGACTGAGCAGCACCCTGCTTTGCTCTGAGCTGCTCGCCCAACAAAGAAAGGGGCCTCATCTTTGAAGCCACGGGGGGCCTGTGTGTCCAGTGTAGCTCTGCGCGTCAGGCTGCAGCCATCCTTGTGGCTTCTGACCTACACATCAAGCCACAGGCACCTTCCCGAGACCAGGGCTCCCAGAAGCCAGTGGGTTATCCAGAGTGGGGCTCACCTGTCACTGAAGAGAACCTCGTTTCAGCCAGGCACGTGCCCACTCTTTCTCTCTCAAGACTTTCTGCTTGGGCACCCCTGTTGTAAATGCTGTAATCATCACAGTGACAGTTTAGCTCTTTATGACTTACCCATTCAGCATGACTTTACCGTAACGGTAGAATTAATAGTTACTCTTCTTCACAAGGAATACAAAGTGGGCTGCCAGCCTGTCAGGTTGGGAAGGGTTCACGACACGTGACGTGTGCCCTCTGTCTAAAGGGTATTCTGGGCATTGGGTGATGCATCTGTGGAGGTCCAGAGACAAAAGATGGTGAAAGTGGGGAGAGCACATGGGAAACTCCAGAGAAGTTAGGTGTCATGATCAAGGTCACACAGCTTACCCCTGGCGGAGCCAAACCCTGAACCCAGGGCTGTCTGACATCAAAGCCTCGTCTCCGCCTATCACCTACTGCTCTGCCCGGGGCCCTGAAGAAGCCTCACCATGGTCTCAGTTCAGGGAGGTGCAGCCCAGAGGCACCAGTGTTCAGGAATTTTGTGCATATAAAATGAAAGATGTATGAGGTGTTGGAGGGAACCAGCAAATGCAAATATATATGAGAACTCACAGGAAGCAAAAAAGCCTTCCCGGAAATTCAGGCTTGCAAAACTCAGATAGGCAAGTGGCCTTTCCTGACAGAGGCCTGCAATGTAACAGTAAAAGTGACTCGTATCTGGGTTAATTTGGACAGATACTCGTTGGCTGGATCTATGAGGAGAGGGTGTAAACTAGGATTACAGCACAGCCTCGCAAATGTACCAGTGCTTACCCCCAGGTAGCAAGGGGTCCACCCACCTGCTTGGCTGTCCCCTCCCCCTTCCCACATTCCACAAATATTTACCGGGGATGGGGGTTGTGAGTGGAACATGGGCCTTGCCCTCTGGGCACAGCTAAGGGCTCACTGTGCATTCAACACTTGAACAATAGGCATCCTCCAGAAAGGGATGACGCAGGGAGTGTACATCCTTCACAGAGCGCAGACCAAGGGCCAGGAAGGTGACATGAGTTATCGGAGGGCGTCCCCCCGGTGAGAAGGAATCAGGAACGGGTTCTCCTCTTAGGCTATCTCTGTCTCATACCAGCCCTGCCACTGAAAGAGGATTCAGTACACGCTGAACGCGTGAACGGGTTCTGAGTTCCCTCTAAAAATGAGAGTGTAAATGGGGAGGATAAGAGAAGGGAAGAAGGCCTGTCTGTAGGCTCTCCCTCCTGGCCATGGGAGCCACTCAGCCCAGAGTCTCCGTTCAGATCAGAGAAAACGTTTGCTTCTTGGGAAGCTCATGTCTCTGAGTGTACATCCACTGCCAAGCCCCAAGCACAAAGCCTTTCTATAGGAAACCTGGACACCGTCAGAATCTCCTTTTCTAACGTTCTCAGAACCAAAGGGAAACAGAGCCCCCAGCCGAAGCCTCTGGAACTCTGGCTCCAGGCAAGAAAGTCAAGGACTGGCTTGCCCCATGGTCTAGAGAGTTCAGGTGGTCTGCTGTCAGTTTAGGCCTGCAAATAAGCTTCACGCTGGCCTTATTCCCCTGGATAGACTGTCCAGGCCACTCACATGAGCCATCCACTCAGTAAACCTATATTGAGCATCTGTTTGTTTATAGAAGCTGTGATCAACAACCCAGAGGGAACAGGGAATTTATACCCACTAGAGGAAGAAAGGACATAAGTAGGCATGCTCTGGGAGATAAGGAAAAGGTGCACCGTCCAGGTTACCTGCTGTTAGCATTCAGTGGAAGAAAAGGGAACTTTGGGGAGGATAGATCAAGGAAGACTTTCTAGACGAGGTGGCAGTTGAGCCGAGTTGCAAAAAACAGAGTGGGTTGGGACCAGAGAATTCCTCACCCCCACAGGAGAATTTCCTTTTAGAAGCTGGCACTTGAAAGCTCATCATTTCAGGACTCTTGACAGTAAATCTAAGCAGTTATCAAGCAAGAGCCCAGCATTCCACTTAGTCACGGAGCTGGGGTCTATAGGCTTACAGGCCAGCCTATCCTGTCCCAGACGTTAGATGCTTGCTCTCTCTTCACCGAGGGTCTTTTTCCTGCCTTTTGTTACAGACTGAGATGGTCAAGCAGGTATCTATGTTGTATGCAAAGGCACCATGGTTTGGTAGACAGAATAACAACTATGGGATAGATAATAAGGACCACTCACTAGTTTTGGAAGCCTCAGCTTCCTCTTCTGTCAAATGGGAATGATAATGAGACTGCCCTCTAGGGGCGGTCGTGAGCATTAGGAAAGTTAAGGTGGTGAAAGGACACGCAGTATGTACTCAAATACATGGCAGCAACTATTAATATCCATTAGGTGAAATGCCAAGGGAAGGCTGACTGCTAATGACGGGATGGGGCAAGGACTAGGTCAGCCTTCTCTGCTGGCCTCCTGATTACCACTGGACGGAAGTGCCCTGAACTGAGAGGCCAGGGATAGGGAGGGACACTCAAGCTGCCCAGGAGGCTGCTTCTCCTGCAGGCTTCTGTTTCCAGGCTCCAAATGTCTCCATTAAAGTGCTGCCTGAGAACAGGTGACCAAAGCAAATGAACCTCCATATTCTCACTTTCCAGCTTCCTTGGCAGTTCAGACAGTAAAGAATCTGCCTGCAATGCAGGAGGCCCTGTTCAATCCCTGAGTCAAGGAGATCCCCTGGAGTAGGAAATGGCGACCCACTCCAGGATTCTTGCCTGGAAAATTTTGTGGACGAAAGAGCCTGGCAGGCTACAGTCCATGGGGTCTCAAAGAGTCAGGCACGTGAGCACGCGTGCACACACCACACACACGTTCCCTTTCTCCCTGGTCCACGGCCATGCTTTCGCTGAGTGGGACACTCTGCCTGTTCTGCTGGCTCCCAGGATCTCTCCCTTCCCATCAAGGAGCATTTCTGTCAGACCAGAACCAGCATGGCATGTCTTCAGAGGGCACCATTCATGTTCTGTGGCCTTCCTGGAGACCGTCTTCACTGGAGTCGAAATGTTAGCCACTGTGTGGCCCCAGCAGAGCTCTTGGCCTCTGAGACAAAGGTGTGGCCAGACTGGAGGGTGTGGGGAGGGAGCTGATGACAGATGAAGCTGGAAAGACAGGTGTGAATCAAATTCCGAAGAGATTGGTAGACCGCTGTGCGCTTTATCCTGAAAATAGCAGTTCGTAGGAAGGAATCCTCATCTGCTCAGATGGGTTTCTGTTTCTCTTTCCTTGTATTGCTACCCAGCCTCACTCCCACCAGACTTGCTTTGTGACTCGTTGGCATAAAGTACTGGGTTACCTAAAAACCAGAGCGCCTTCTGCTAAGAATAGCTGTGCCACTGATAGTGCCTCGCACTTGATTGTGATGGTTTCCAGGAAGCTGTCTCCTGAGCCAGGGAAAAGCACAGCCTTTGCAGTGTCATACCCACCCGGGTTTAGGATCCTATACCCACAAACTCTCAGTCCCCTATGTGAGATACAGCGTTCTCAAGAGGGACAAATGACGTGGACTACTTTGTAAACTGTGAACTTCAGGTGTATTTCCTTCCCATTGACTTTCTCATTTGATATCACTGTGGCTTTGTGGTTCCCTTACTAAACTGTTTTCCCCATTTTACAGTTGAGGAAACTGAGGTGCAAAGAGGTTATGTGAAATGTCCATGGTTATCTTGGTCTTAGATCTTTCTCTTTTTAAAAGCATTTTTATTGGAGTATAGTTGATTTACAATGTCGTGTTAATGCCAGGTGTACAGCAGAGTGAACCAGTTACACGTGTACATATATCCGCTCTTTCCCTTGTAGGTCACTAAAGGGTTTTGAGCACAGAGTTCCCTGTGCTAAACAGTAGGTCCTTATCAGTTATATATTTTACGTATGTATATATGTCAGTCCCAAATGTAAATTGGTACAAACTTTATGAAGAATAGAATGGAGTTTCCTTAAATAAGCACAGAACTACCATTCGATTCAGCAGTTCCACTCCTGGGCATATTCCTGGAGAAAACCATAATTTGAAGAGCTCCGTGCATCCCAGTGCTGACTGCAGCACTATTTACAATAGCCAGGACACAGAAACAGCCTAAATGTGCGTTGACAGAGGCATGGATGAAGATGTGGTACATACACTTACCTGGCTGGGGAGATATCATGATCATGAGGATTTGGTACATATATCCAGTGGAATATTGCTCAGCCATAAAAAAGCCTTAGGCCTCTTGAAACTGAGGCAGTAACCCTGATGACCTCTGAATCGCCTTCAAGGCCAGCATTCCCTCTTCTTGGAGAATAGCGCACATTCGGAGCCAGATGGCTTCATTGTCCTCTTCTGTAGAATCTAAGTTTGACAGCTGTCCTTTATGCTGTCTCCATCGCTGTTGACTCAGATTGGCAGTGTTCCTTCTGGGGTGGCTGGCTGGGTCCGTGGTTCATACCCATATACATCTTCTGACCAAATTTTCCATCAGCCCCACCCATGGTGTTCTCTTCTGTACATGCTTTCTCCTTTTTTGCAATATGGGCAGGCTGAGAATTTTTCAAATCTTTTTGCTTAACAGTTCTTCCTTCAATTCATTTCTCTCTTCTCCTATTTCACTCTAAGCTGCCAGGAGGAACCAAGCCACTTCTTCAACACTTGGCTTCAGGATCTTCTCAGCAAAATACCTCATTTTTTTGGCTCACAACTTCTACCTTCCACAAAACACTGGGACGTGAGCATAAGTTCTTTGCCAAGTTCTTTGCCACCATGTAGCAAGGACCACCTTGTCTCTAGTGTTCCAGTAACATGCTCCTCCTCATTTCTGAGGCCTCATCAGAATTGCCTTTAATGTCCACTGTTTCCATCAACATTCTGTACATATGTGTTTTTGTATTCCCTAAAAATATGGATGGTTTCTCTACACATCTCTTCTTTTTTTTTTTCCTGAGCTTTCTCCAGAATCACATCTAACAGTCCCTCCACAGCAACATAGTCTTTTTATTTTTTAGCATGCGCCTCAAAACTCTTGCAGACTCTACCCATTACCGAGTTCTAAAGATACTTCCACATTTTTTTAGATATTTGTTCCAGCATCATCACACTTTTGGTTACCAATTTCTGTCTTAGTCAGCTTGGGCTGCTAAAACAAAGTACCGTAGACAGGGTAACTTAGACCACAAGCATTTATTTCTCACAGTTCCAGAGTCTGAGAAGTCCAAAATCAAGGTGCAGGCAGATTCAGCATCTGGTGAGAGGCCTCCTCCTGATATGAGGATGGCCACCTTCTTGCCATGTCTCCATGTGGTGCAGAGAGAGAGTGCTAGCTCTCTGGGATCCAATCGTGAGGACTCCACCCTCGTATCTTTATCTCAACCTTGTTACCTCCCAAGAACCACACCTACAGATACCATCGATTTGGGGTTAGATGTTCCACTTATGAATTTTGAAAATGAAAGTGAAAGCCGCTCAGTCATGTCCGACTCTTTGCAACCCCATGAAATAGTCATGGAATTCTCCAGGCCAGAATACTGGAGCGGGTAGCCATTCCCTTCTCCAGGGTATGTTCCCAACCCAGGGGTCAAACCCAGGTCTCCTGCATTGCAGGCAGATTCTTTACCAGCTGAGCCACCAGGGAATTTTGGAGGGATCTAAACGTGCAATTCACAACAATGGTTATGTGATTAATAAGTGGCAAAATCTAGAACATAACCCAGTTTCCTGACCTTCTTTACCCTCATAACACTCTTAGCTTCCAAAGCCCAGGCTTCCTGTGAGCATAGCTTAGCGGATGGTACTTAAGATGGTACTCCAACACTCCAAGTACTTAGAAGGAGTAAATAAAATATAAATATTTATATATAAATAAACATTTATATGAATATATATAAACTATATATAAATAAAAATTTTATCTTAATTGCCTCATCTGTAAAATGAAATGCAAGCAATACCTGCTTTGTAGAGGGTTGTGAAGATTAGCTGAATTAACACAAGTAGGCTCAGAATAGTGCCTGGCACATAGTTAGCACTCCAGAAGTGTAAGTGGTGCTTTTTAACCGCCACCCCCACCCCAGATACCAGCATGGCTCATTCCCTTTACTCAAAAGCCCATCACTGACCATCTGATCTAAAGTTTCATCACTGTCCCGACATACACAGGCCACAGCCTCCTTCCCGGCTTTGTGTGTTCTCAGGTTTATCACCATCTTGGTAAACTACATACATATACAAATATTTGCTGTGCTGTGCTTAGTCACTCAGTCGTGTCTGACTCTTTGCAACCTCATAGACTGCAGCCCGCCAGGCTCCTCTGTCCATGGGGATTCTCCAGGCAAGAATACTGGAGTGGGTTGCCATGCCCTCCCCCAGGGGAATCTTCCCAACCCAGGAATGGAACCCAAGTCTCCCACATTGCAGGCGAATTATTTACCGTCTGAGCCACCAGAGAAGCCCAAGAATACTGAAGTGGGACGCCTATCCCTTCTCTAGGGGACCTTGCTGACCCAGGAATTGAACCAGGGTCTCCTGCATTGCAGGAGGATTCTTTACCATCTGAGCTACCAGGGAAGCCCAAACTATATATATATATATATATATATGTACATATAGTTTACTGAGATGGTGAATATATATGTATATTTGGGCTTCCTTGGTGGCTCAGACGGCAAAGAGTCTGCCTGCAGTGCAGGAAACACGGGTTCGATCCTTGAGTCAGGAAGATCCCCTGGAGAAGGGAATGGCTACCGACTCCAGTATTCATGCCTGGAGAATTCCATGGACAGAGGAGCCTGGTGGGCTACAGTCCATGGGGTCGCAAAGAGTTGACCATAACTGAGCAACTAACACTTTTGCTTTCATACATAGGTAAGTATGTATATGATTTGTTTACCTCATTTGTTTCATTTGCTGTATAATCTTATGTATAATTAGTGATATCCAAATCTTATCATGCCTCAGAATCACCTGGAGGGTTTGTAAGGTCAGATTTCTTGGCCCCACTCAAAGGTTCATGGTTCAGTAACTCTGGGTCAGGACCCAAGAATTTTCATTTTTAGCAAATTCCCAGGTAATATTGAAGCTATGGGTTCTGGCCATACCCTAAAAGTATCAAAGAAACAGCATGAAGTTAGTGACATGTGTTGTTTGGTCACTAAGTCATGTCTGACTCTTTGTGACCTCATGGACTGCAGCACGCCAGGCATCCCTGTCCTTCAGTGTCTCCCAGAATTTGCTTAAATTCAGGTCTATTTAGTCGATGGTACTATCTGGTCTTTTTTTTTTTTTTTAATCTTTTTTGTCTGTCTCTCTAACTCAGGTGTAAGCTCAGTGAGGACAGGACTTTTGTCTGCTTTGCTCCCCAGCAGCTAGAGTAGCAGATACTCAGTAAATGCCTGTCGAGCACTTGTTTATTGACTGCGTGATCACGCCCAATTGGCCAGTGCCCGCGGCTGCCCTGGGGCTTCCTGGGTGCTCAAACAACGTGGGAGACCTGGATTCTATCCCTGGGTTGGGAAGATCCCCTGGAGAAGGGCATGGCAACCCATTCCAGTATTCTTGCCTGGAGAATCCCATGGACAGAGGAACCTGGCGGGCTATAGCCCATGGGGTCGCAGAGTCGGACACGACTGAGCGACTTGCGCTTTTCACGGCTGGCCTGGCTGCTCCTGCGTGGGGCCATCCCCGCCTCGCTGACCGTGCGTGTTTGTGCCCTAGATCACCCAAGCGGCCTGCAGAACCATTCTCGACTCCGGACACCGCCGCCTCCACTCTCGCACGCCCACACCCCGAACCAGCACCATGCGGCCTCCATTAGCTCCCTGAACCGAGGCAACTTCACTCCGAGGAGCAACCCCAGCCCGGCGCCCACAGACCACTCGCTGTCTGGAGAGCCCCCCGCCAGCGGTGCACAGGAGCAGACCCACGCCCAGGACAACTGGCTGCTCAACAGTAACATCCCACTGGAGACCAGGTGCGGGGCATGGGGCGAGCTGGGGCCCTGAGGACAGGAGACGGCTGGGCTGAGATCCCCGGGGCTCTGGGGCCCTGGCGGGGCCATGCTGCATGCCCACCACCGGGCCTGTCCTGGGCAACAGGGTCTCAGGGATCCGACTCTGGCTGCCAGAGAGAAGGGCCGTGGGATGGAGGGGAGAGAGCACTGGGGCTTGAGAATCAAGCAGCTCTGAGGTTCAGGGCTACCCTGCTGCTCACTGAAGGTGTGAGCTTGGTCAAGCGGCCTCCCCCTCTGCGCCTCCCTCTACTACACCACAGGGCTGCTGCTGGATGGAAAGCGCTGTTGTAAGAGTAGGTGAGAGCTGCTGTGTCTAAGCAGGCTGGCATGTGGCAGAGAGCAAGCTCCCAGGGTCTGATTTGGGCCCACACCTCCGCCATTCCCTTCCATAGTTGGTCCCCCTTGCCTGTCGTGGCACCTGTGTGGTGCCATGGGGACCAGCTGGGGACCAGGCAGGAGCAGCCAGTGGGTAGGTGGCTGCTCAGTGACCATCTCCCCTCCCCTCCCCTCCCCTCCCCTGTTGGCCTAGCCGCTCTATCCCCAAAGCCCTAGCAAGCCCTAACACGGGTGTACTCGAGTTTGTGTGATAAAACAGTAATCTTCACAACTTGAAGTAGGTATGATTATTGTGATCCCAGCTGACAGGTTTGGAAGCTAAACTCAGGATAAGTGACTAGCTCAGGTCCCATCACAGTCCACGCACAGCTGAGATTTGAACCCGGGTGCCCCGGCTCCTCGGTATGGAGCACCTGCTCCACCTCCACCCCTGCACCACCACCACCTGCTGCTGGGCTGGACCCTGCCTCTCCTTTCTCCCAGCCTCCGAGGATGCTCCTTTCAGCTCAAGGATCTCAGTCAGCCTCAGTTCCTAGCTGTCTTCCTTCCCTTTGCTACACCACTGTTTTTCCCAAGTGCAGATGATTCTTTTAAGATTATGAAAACCATACAAGCCTACTGGGCAAAGCACAGAAAGATATAAAGATGAAAATTAGATGCACCCATCAGCCTGCCATTCTGAGACACGCACTCTTGACCTTGGGGGACGTAGCCTTTCTCTGCTTGCTCTGAACCAAGGACAAAGTGTCCCAGGCTGGACATTTGGAACCTCTTACTCTTCTGCCCTATTTCTCAAAGTAGTGGGAAACAGAGATTTTAGCCTCTCAAATTCTTGTTCCTTATCTGGGAAGAGGACAAAAGTCATGTCACATTTAAAGAAGTGAAGTTAATCCACACATGGGAAGTGGACCCATCTGACTCTGCCTGGCACATGGCCGTGATACTCCCACGTTGAACTCGTGGGTCCAGTGAGAGAGAACCAGCATCCTTTTGTGTCATTTTACCCCTCGTACAGTCATTTTTCCCTAAAGCACATTTCTCACAGGTATGGCGCAACCCCTTCCCCAGTCTCTTAATTAATATGTCTGCTGACAGCCTTTAAAATCATGTGTGACTTTTCCCTGCGTGCTTCATTTGCTCTCTTCATGGACAGAGTCAGA
This sequence comes from Ovis aries, assembly GCF_016772045.2. NCBI lineage: Eukaryota > Metazoa > Chordata > Mammalia > Artiodactyla > Bovidae > Ovis > Ovis aries. The sequence continues at coordinate 14,773,712 of NC_056074.1, forward strand.
TAATTGTGTGCCTTCCCAAGCAGAGTAGCTTAATTAGATCCCCAGGATTCCCCAAGTGCTTGTGGAATGACAGCACATGATCAAAGGTAGCCAGCAAGTAATCAATGGCTCTCGTTCTCTGAACGGAGTGTGGCAGCTACTCCCTCTGCTTAGATGTTTGTGCTTCTCACATGGCATCAGAGTAGGTGGCTCTCCAAGTTTCTCGAGGGATAGGAAGATAGAGGAGAGGACCAGCAGCAGGGTCGGTCTCCTGATGGCTCTTGGAGATGTGAGGGTGGTCCCAGCTTAACTCTCCTGCCTGGTCAGCCAGTGCCCATGTGCCCATCTGCCCTCTGTCCTCCTATTTCTACTGCTCAAACCACAGGAACTTTGCTTTCTCTCTTCTTAACTAATATTTTATAGAGCACTTAGGAAATAGAAATAAGCCAGAAAAGAAAGTTACCCATATCTACCACCAGACAGTAATCATTATTAACATGTTGGCATATACTTGTGTTTATGTAACATTTTCTTGCTTATCTAAATCCATATACATATGTAACATAATCTTGTAAATTTAATATTCAGTGTATGTGTGTACAGATGAGTGTACACATATGTGTATTTATCAGTATTTCAGCAAAACCTTGGGCCTCACGTGCCCCTATGCCTTTGCACGTACTCTTTGCACAGCTCTCTGCCAGAGTCGCCCTCCTCCTTCCTTCTTGGTCTAGCGAAGTCCTACTTGTCCTTGAAGACCCAGATGAAATGCTGGAGGAAGGCTTCATCTATGACTGCAGAGTTCTGTGCATCTAAAATCAGCCTGAAACTGGGAGAGGTGCTTAGTACAGTGGATAAGACAATCAGAATTCTGGCTCTTAATACCAGCTGGTCAATAGCACAAAACCAACCAATAGAGTTTATGAGGGAGCCATGTCAAGTCTGGAGATAGTCACAGGTAACTGACCAACTTGGTGAGGTGGGAAGGATGCAGGCTTTATAGATCAGATGGATGTAGACCCCTACCTTGGCTTCAGCGCTTCCTGGCTGGGAAAATTTCTTAGCATCTTTGAACCTTGATGTCCCCATCTCTAAATTGGGATAAGAAGTCATATGTCTTAGCTTGGGAGCTAAAATATGAGCGCACAGCACAGTGCCTGGAATTAAAAGACGTGCCATAAAAGCTGTTTCCCTTTTTCTCCCATGTGTATCTGCTCCCTATATCAACCCTGTGGAGAAAAAGTCATCCAAAAATATGTATTAAGGTGCTGCTCACCAGAGGAGTTGAGAGAGGAAGCTGTGGGTTCTCTCTCTTCTTTACTTTGAAGAAGTGAGTTTGACCCTGACATTTTGAGGGCACAAGTGATGGTCCACTCACTGTAGTGAGTTGTTCAAAGCACGGGTTTAAAGGTCAGATGCATCCTACCATCAGACCCCCACCCGAGTGCTCACTAGCTGTGGACCTAGACCTTACAATCTTCGTCTCTAAAGGGGAGAAAGTGTTAGTGAATTCCTGTTCTGACGATCTATTGCTGCGTAACCTACTACCCCAACACTTAGCGGTTTAAAGACCACCAGTTGATTGTACTTCACAGCGTGAGTTGAGAGTTTAGGAAGAGCTCGGGTGGGCTGGCCCTCTGTTCCACATGGGGTAGTCGGGAGGCAGCTGTGGTGTCTGGCTGTTGGCTGAGCTGGTCTGAAGGATCCAAGATGGCCTTACTTTACTCACGTGCCTGACACCCTGCGGGAGACCGCTGGGAAGCTGGGCTTAGGTTGGGGGCGCCCTCTCCTTCTCGTATGGTCTCAGGCTGTCTCCACATGGCAGCTCAAGGCTCCACTGTGCTGAGACAAGAAGCCATTGATCCTCCTAATATTAGACTTGGCCTGGAACTGGCATGGTGTCACTTCTGTCATATTCTGTTGGTCAGAGCAGTCACGGGCCAGCCAGCTTCAAGGGAGAGACAATAGACCCCATATCTCAGAGCGAGAAGAGCTGAGAATTTTCATCCTCCTTGAATCTACCGTACTGCCTCATCAGGGTGTTGGAGCAGCTACAAAAATAATGTCTGCATAGGTCTTGGCACACGTGCATGCTCAAGGGCTTATCATGTAGTTATTTGTTGTCCACTAAATATTCAGCAATGCCTACTGGGTGCCAGAGAACAGACGCTAGCAGCAGGCTAGAGATCAGCACTGGAAATGTGTTTTAACTGCCTTGCTTCAGGATCCCCCAGCACACAACACAGCCTTGCCACCTGATGAGGGCCCAATAAATATTAACATGCAGGTGAGATGGTGTGAATGAATGATGGAGCAAATGAATGGACATGTACACTCACCTGAGGCCTGAGCGGGGCACAGGGGAGATGTTTCAGGGGCCCTGGTGCTGGGGGACTGCCTGGTTGAAGAGCAGGAGTCCCCGGGGAGAGGCAGGGAGGAGAGGTGGGCCTGGGGAGACGCAGACTGAGCTCAGCCCAGGGAGCCCCAGAGAGCAGGGCCTGTTTGAGATGCCCTGAACAGCTTCCCCAAGCCCCCCAGCAGTTGGGCCTCCCTCCCGATGCCACAGGCCCCTCCGTTGGTTGAGAGTCGAAAATAAATAGCTGAGCAAATACCCTAACAGCTAGTAGAATGACCAGGAGGGGTTTCTCTTGCATGCCAGCAGGAGAGGAGAGGCTAGTGGAAGGACAAAGAAGAGGAAGGACTTGATTAACCTGTTCCTTTCCCTGCCCCGCCCCACTATGCCACTGGCACTCCCCCAGGGTGACCGAGGCCCCCAGGGAGAAAGGAGATGGGATCTAGCCGTGCTCCCCAGAGCTGGGCTGCGATGTTGCTTTAAGCCCTGCAGGTGCGTCTGTGGTCCATTCTGGTGGGAACCACATGTTGAGAGTCCCCTAAAACCCAATCCCCTTCTTTCACAGTCTGCGACATAGACGTGTGATTGAGTTCACAGGGCCTGCCTGATGAATAACCCGACGGGCTCCTGTCGGATGAAGGGGAAGCCAGAGCAGAAGGCAGCCAGACCTCAGCTCTAGCTCATCTGATCACAGGCCTGGTCTGGGAGCCTGGGGCCCACTCCACGGCCACACTCCATTGGGGGAACAGCCATGCCCACCCCCAGGGATGGGAGGCCTTCCCCTGGTCTCCAGCCCAGCCCTGACGCGCTTCCCAGAAGGGCACACGGTGTCTCCTGGTGCCCCAGGCCAGCTTCTGAGCATTGCTGGGAGCCGACAGAACCCCACGGACTCTGTCATTTAGTGATTCAGTCACAAACATACACAGCCACTCCCATGCAGGAAGCACAAGGTCTCGTGAGGGAGGCAGACCCATAAATGAAGAAAAGTAGGCAGGGCTGTCTGCATAATGCTCTGACCTGGGAAGCAGAGAGGACGGTGTGACCACCCCCTCCCCTGCTTAGAAGCACCAAATAATAACCATAACAAACACTCAGAGAGTCCATACTGAGTGTGCTAATGAGCTTCCAACCAGGGAAGCTCATTAGAGGCTCAGTGCCAAGGGTTTTATTGAGGGCTGGTCACATGGACACCTTGCCTCCTGCCTGGCATGTATCCAAAATCCAGACTCCCAGAAGGAAGGCAGGTGTGTTCAGCATAAACCCTGGTGTTTGTGCAAATAGTTGAGGCTCAGTGAGTCAGTCCCTCTAATCAGTTGATGGTGGGAACCCGCCTGAACCCTGAGTTCCCAGACACCAGACAAGCAGACACACCAACCTTATAAGCATGCCTTTAAAAGGATGGCTGTCGGTACTGCTCTCAGTTCTTCCGCACCCCTCTGCTATCCTAGCTCTTCGGCACTTAGCTCTTATTATCCTCCTCACTGGAGAAGTGAAGAATCAGAAGAACAGAAAACTTAAGAAACTTATCTAAGGAGCCACAGCCAGTGAAGGGCAGGGCCACAATCCATACCTGGGCCAGCCTACTCGGAGTTTCCGCCCCTAACCACCGTCCAGTGCTTCCTTTCTGATTATTAAAGGTAGCATCCTGGGGCATGTACGCGTGGAATTTCAGGGGAGAAAGGAATTCTGAGATGACAGTTGTGCAAAGTCCAGGAGAGAACTTGGATTTTGGGGGAGAGGGCTGAGAGTTGGCTGAAGTGGGAGCTGCAGGGCTTCCCTGCGGAGACGACAGTAAATAGGGATCAGTGACCCTTGAGTTCCATGAACAGGAGGGCGCACTTTACCCTGTGGGCCCAGGGGCTGGAGTGGCAGACATGAGGGTGAGGAGCTGTCACCATCTTTCAAATCGAGAGGGACATCATGGGAATGGCATGGAAGAGCTGGCTCACTTTTCTTTGTTCATCCTTCCGCTCAAATGCCAGCTCCGTAACTAAATTTAAGTGGTTTTGGCTGAGTCTCTTATACCCCAAGCACCCTGTGGGAGGGTCTCAGCTGCAGGGTGTGGGGTGTGATCCCTGCCTGTCCTGCTTTATCGGCAGCTGTCCCAGGGCCCTGTGGATGGAAACCTGGTCCAGGACAGTGGGCTTGTGGTGAGAAGACGGGCTGTGGAATGGGATGGTCCCAGAAGAACCACTGGCCACTGCAGCTCCCCAGCCACTTCCTCTCCCAAAGCCCTGTCATCTGCGTTTGGGAGGCAAGCTCATCCGGCCCTGGGTCAAAGAGATGGAACCCCGCTTCAGGCAGCTCAGGAACTGATCCAGGGCCTCCCCTCAGGCTTCGAAGGGAGCCAGTCCCCTCCTGCCTCTAAGAGGAGCTCTAAGTACAGTCTAGCATTACCCTGCAGTGCCCTCTCCAAGCCCTTGGCTGCTCTTTCCTGATAGGCAGCTTGATTAAGTTGGAGAGATCTGGGTTTGAATCCCATCCCTAGCTTTTTATTGCTGTGTGATCTCGGGCAGTCTCTTAACGTCTCTGGGTCTCAGCTTCCATGTCTGTAAAATGAGTTAACAACACCCAGCAATGTGAGGGTCAGATGAATCTGACGGCCATACTTGAGCTCCCAGCAGCAGTGAGCTGGAGACCCTGCAGGACTGTGACCCAGGGAGGGCTCAGCAGCTCAGGGTCCCCATCAGGAAGCCCTCATCACATTTATGTTTCAGAAGAACCAGAAACCCAGATGCTGGGGGCAGAGGTAGACACAAAATGTACTGAGGACCCTTGAACTGGGTGTTGGGACACCGGAGTTTTCATTCCAGCTCTGCCACTGACTTGCTATGTGGGTGGGAGTGGGGCATGTGTCTCTCTGGGCCTCAGTTTTCTCAGAGTCAGATGAGACCTAATAAACTGACCCAGAACTTAGCTTTGAAAGTACGGAATAAGGCTTCTTATTTTAAGGCAAAGGCTTCCCAGGTGAAACAGTGGTAAAGAAACCGCCTACCAGTGCAGATGATGCAAGAGATGTGGGTTCGATCCCTGGGTCAGGAAGATCCTCTGGAGGAGGGCATGGCAACCCACTCCAGTAGTCTTGCCTGGAGAATCCCATGGATAGAGGAACCTGGCAGACTACGGTCCACGGGGTCACAAAGAGTCGGACATGACTGAGCACACACACAGCACAGTTCAAGGCAAAAGTAGCATCGGAATGGGCAGCATTTCAGCAAGTACTATGTGCCCCCAAGTTCCTGAGTGATCTAAATGATTGACACCTGAGTTAGTGTGGATGTGGAGGCGCTCTCAGGAAATGACAGGCACTCTGTCACTCTAGAAACCCTTTTCTGTTGTGTTGCCTTTTCCCTTGTTTGAATGGCTCTGTGCTTTCAGGAGATAGTTGCCCATTCTCTCTCTCTCTTTAAAAGTTTCCTTTAAAATAACAAAATTAAAATCGCTCTTATTCCAGACACTGGAAAATCCGCACTGTTAATATTTTTATCTTTATCCTTTGTCCCTTTTCCCTGAATATATTTACTTGCTACTGATGCATCTTAAAGATTAGATTTGACTGTCTGAGAACACAGTCCTCACCTAGTGATACAGGCCAGACCCCCATGTGTCCTGGTGAGTGTGCCACGTGGCCACTCTCAGGCCCCAAGAAGGCAGCAAGAGCTCAGCTCTGGGGTCCCTGGACAGGGGAGTGAGGGCCTGCCCAGGCTGGGCAGTATAGACTATGAAAAGACTGCAGATGTCCTCCTGAAATGCAGGGAATAGAGGAAATAATAATAAAGCCCCCCCTGTGCTACCCTCAATTAAATACCAACTACATGCTCATGATATGCCAGGCACACTCTCCTTGGTGTACCCCGTCACCCGCAGTAGTCAGCAAATATTTATTTGAGTTCCTTCTACCGTCTGTCAGGCACTTGCAGGCCAGGGGCTGAGAGAGGCAGACCTTCCTGACCCCAGGGCCTGTGTGCTTCTCGCTGGGTCAGGGGACCTCCCGTCAGAAGGCCTCCCTGCCTGGGGGCAGAAATGGGGCCACTCCGAGGGACTTCCGCTCCCCTGCGGGAACTCTGGGCTCTGTGGGATGCCCCAGGGGTGGCTTCCAGATCCGGCTGCCACCCAGACTGCTAGGTACCCACCAGCATGGTGGTACTCAGAGGCCCGGCTGCAAAACAGTGCTGTCTGTGCCCCCACAGTCCCTGGGAAGGCCAGGGGAATGGTGCCCTGAGACAGTACTTACAGCCCCTCCTTTTGCAAGCATGTGGGGCTGGGCAGGTTATGGGCAGAGAGGGCCTGAGCGGGCCTGAGCTCCTATGGCAGACAAACTCAGGCTTCAGTCTGGCTCTGCCATTTGCTTACTATATGAGAGAACCTTGGGACTTCTCCAGGCCATGCCATGCATGCCAGCCTACAAAACAAGGATGCAGTGGAGACTTTGCAGGGTTGTTGAGAAAGAAAGATTTACACTGGATAATAGCTGCACAGCTCTAGACAGTGAGAAGTATACAGTGGATCTAGGGTGCGTGCTCACTAAGTCCCTCAGTCATGTCTGACTCTGCAACCCTGTGGACTGTAGCCCACCAGGCTCCTCCGTCCATGGGATTCTCCAGCCAAGAATACTGGAATGGGTTGCCGTGCCCTCCTCCAGGGGATCTTGCCAACCAAGGATCGAACCTATGTCTCTTACATCTCCTGCATTGGCAGGCAGATTCTTTACCACTAGCACCACCTGGGAAGCCGAGATGTAGGTTAGGTAGCCACTGTTATAGCTAGCCTTGGTATTTCTGTAACCTTTGCCTAAACTCTGAAAATACTTCCAACATTCCTCTGTGGCTCCTATAGCAAGCTGTGAGTTTAGTATTATTAGCCCCATTTTACAGATACAGTAGTGTAAGATTAGAAGAGGTTAAAGTGTCTACACAGAGTCACACAGCAGGAATGCGGCAGAAAGGGGGCTTGAATGTAGTTTTCCAGTTCTCAAGATCTGGTCAAAGTCAGAAGGATAGTATGTGGCAGGGCTGGCCCCAAAAGGTGACTTTATGCAGTCAGTCTTCCCTGAGGCACAGATAGCAGCGGGTATCCACCACGGGCGTGTTCAAAACAATTCAAGTGAGGTGGCAGCAACCCTGACACGTTAGGAAACAAGATGCCATGCACTTGCGTGTGAGTGGCGTCACTTAGCAGGCACAGTTGAGGCCAAAGTGGCGAGTGTGTTGACTTTCATTCTGGGTCCCAGAAGGCCTCAGTGCCCTCAGTGCACGTGGGAGACGAAAGAGCCCCCCGTCTCTGTGGAGCTCCGTCCCTGCCAATCAGTCATCACCGCCCTGCCAAAGGACCCTGACCCTCCAGTATCACCTGCAACCTGGGGGGCTCATGAGAAATGCAGATCCCCAGACCCCCCAACACCCAGTGACCCCAGATCTCTGGAGCTGAGCCTCAGCAAAGCATAGCTCTCCCGAGGATTCCTATGCTTACAAGTTTGAGAACCACTGCTTTAAAAGCAAAGGGCCCAAAATGCTTGTCTGTCCTTTTCCTTTGGACAAGCAAAGTGAGTATCTCTGGCTGTTAAAGCAGATGTAGGCAGGATCAAGTAGAGGAGAAAGCCAGGCTCTGGAACCAGATAAACCTGGGCTCACATCCCTGCTTTGAACCTTGCTAGCTGGTAGCCTCAGCTTAGTCCTGGGACCTCCCCGTGTCTCCATTCCCTGCTCTGTACAAAGGGGACGACACTGCCTTCCTTGTACCGTGTCTCTTTGAAGACCTGAGATAAATGGATATCACGTGCCTAGCTCAGCACATGAGCCATAATCAGTCTTCACCAGTCAGAGATGCGATGTGATGCACACAGCTGGCAGACCTACAGGTTTGTATGGAGGGTGCTCTCTCCAGATGCTCTGGGCCAGGCAGACCCTGGGCACCGGGGGCTTGCCCACAGGCCCCTTGCCTGGAAACTGCCCCCTGCTGGTCTCACGCATAGCCGCAGCAGTCAGCCGCTCTCCATGTTTCTCTACTCTCCCCTTCATCAACGCATGACTCATGGCTTCATTCATGTCTCCATGTGTGTGTAGAAACCTAGGCAAGCAGCCATTCCTAGGGACATTGCAGGACAGCCTGATTGAGATGGACATTCTCAGCGCCTCCCGCCATGATGGGGCTTACAATGACGGGTAGGTGACGTCCCCATGCTCCTCCCCTCTGTGTGTGCTCTCCCTGCGGCCCCCGCTCCTGCATGCTGACCCTGAGACCTTTCCCTGGGACCTCCTTGGGGAAGTGATGAGGCCATGTTGCATGCCCATCCCCAAGCCTGTGTTCAACTTGCAAGAGTTTATCCTTGGAGTACCCTATCCCACAGCATATTAACAGCAGTCTTGTTAATATGGCGCTCCTGGCATCTCATTGGCTGCCTCTGACATCCGGAAGCCATCTCATGCAGCCGCCTCTATGCAGCACAGGCCCTGTGTTGTATGTATGCTGGCCCTGGTGCTATATTCTGCGGCCCGAGGCCTCTTGCAGCAGGATACAGGAGCCCTCTCAGTCTTACCTTCTGCCCTAAGACTCCGGGGGCATGCAGGGCAACCAGTGCACCCCGTTTCCCAGGCCTCGCATTGCCATGGTTAAAGACAGGCTGTGGAGGATTTCCTGGCCCCTAATTCGGCCACAACAATGTGCTTTGACCTTGCCATGCTGCCCTCAAGGCTATGGCCAGGCTGCAGGACACAGTTGCCCATCTGTCCTCTGCCACAGCTGTTACCAGGGGCCTGGAAGGCAGCAGGCTGGCTTCTGAGCAGAGTTCTTTGAAGGCATCTGCTGCCATTCGCTGTGTAACAGCCACTAAGGGACTCTTGACCTTGGCAGGGTTTAGTAGTGGTTTCTTGGTTCCCACCCCTACCAAAGTGAATGTGAAACTGAGAGTCACTCAGTCCTGTCCGGCTCTTTGCAATCCCGTGGAATATATAGTCCATGGAATTCTCCAGGCCAGAACACTGGAGTGCATAGCGTTTCCCTTCTGCAAAGGATCTTCCCAAACCAAGGATTGAAGACCCAGGTCTCCCGCATTGCAGGCGGATTCTTTACCAGCTGAGCCACAAGGGAAGCCCAAGAATACTGGAGTGGGTAGCCTACCCCTTCTCCAGAGGCTCTTCCAGACCCAGGAATCCAACGGGGGTCTCCTGCAGTGCAAGCAGATTCTTTACCAATTGAGCTATCAGGGAAGCCCAACTCCCTCTAAAAAAAAAAAGAAAAAGTTGGTGTTCCATTCCTCCACCATGGTACAAAAGCGAAGGATGCATTGGAAGGAGAGGAAAAACCTGTGGTTTCATAATCTCCGGGGGAGGGGGAATGGTGATGGTGGCCAGAATAGGATTTTCGGCGTTTTCCAAGTTACTGCAACAATTTTAGGAGACATCTAGTTCCTTCTCCAAGAAAACAGCATCGCAGCCCCACCGTGGCTTCCCAGGAAAAGGATCTCAGCACCCAGCCTTCTGTCCAGCTGGGGTGGGTTCCCCATGGGCAGGGCTGTCCCACCTGTGTTTCCGTGGAAACGTGTTTCCGTGTGCCCTGTTCTGTCCGGCACATGATTTTCCTTTCTCTCTGTCCCTCGTCTCCTCCGTGGTGGCTCTTTCTCTCTCCCCGTCTCTCTAGGCTCTTCTGCATGCTTCCTCTACCGCTGCCTCCACCCTCAGGCCAGTGTGGGCTCCCGGGGCGCCAGCTAACCCTGCCGCCCCCGGCTTCTCTCCATCCACAGGCACTTCCTTTTCAAGCCGGGAGGCACCTCCCCGCTCTTCTGCAGCGCGGCGCCGGGCTACCCTCTGACGTCCAGCACGGTGTACTCGCCGCCGCCCCGGCCCCTGCCTCGCACGACCTTCTCCCGCCCGGCCTTCAACCTCAAGAAGCCTTCCAAGTACTGTAACTGGAAGTGCGCGGCCCTGAGCGCCATTGCCATCTCGGCCACGCTGGTCATCCTGCTGGCGTACTTTGTGGGTAAGTACCCCCGCCCCGCCCCAGCGTCCCTGGGGGCCCCTTCGGCCCAGAGGGCAGTGACCGAGACACCTGTGGGTGGTCAGAGCTCAAGGGGTGAACCGTGCGGGCTGAGCGCCCTGGGCCGGCCGGTAACAATGCCCCCTGCACCCCAAGACTGTCAAGGGGGGCTCTGGGACCGTCCCCTCCTCCTGCATGTACACCAGGAAGGCGGCGTGCGTGTACATCCTGGATGTACATCCTGGGTGTACATCCTGTCGGCCCCCTCGTGTGATGGAAGCCTGGCGTCGTCTGTGACATGACTGTCACGGGGGGTAGTGACTAGAAACGAAGTGGCAGGCTGGGAGGCTCGACAGCAGGCTGGCCTCCCCTGTGGGTGCCAGGCCGCTGCCGCGAGGAGCAAGCAGGAGACCGCGGGCCCTGGGGCTGGAGGGAAGCTGCCACAGAGGGGGCTGTGCTGACCTCAAGCCAGGAAGGCGGGTCTGAAGGTGAGGGTCTGGCCGGGCCTTCTGGGGGAGCCAAGGTCCAGTGGGAGACCGCGGTTGGGAGGGGCCCCCGTGAGCAGTTGGCGCTGGCTGAGGGGGCACATAGGCCGGGGGGCGGCACAGACCGGCCTGCCTCGCTGACCCCAGGGCTCCCACCGTGTAACACACCCCTCTAGGCCGAGCGCCGTGCCTGCGACAGCCCCACTGTGCGCTCTTCTGACGCGTTTGCAGCGCAGTCGGGTGTCCTGCTTCCGACCCCTGCCTTTGGCCTTTGGTCTGCTCCCGGGAAGGATGTTACTCCAGAGAGAGGCGTAGAGTCCGCTGCCTCTCTGTAAATCAGCCTGTTAGTAACAGCATCCACCAGGGTTGGCTTAACCCTCTGTCCTTCCCAACCTTCAGATTCTATCATTCTAAGATGTATAGTAGGTTAGGCCAGCTTGAGAAGGCCTGGAATCCACGCTCAGGCATTCTGAGATCCTTCTGTTAGCAAAGGAAACCTTGCTGTGTAAACCCAATAAATAGAAATGAAACTCACTGGCAGAAGCCAGAGGAAGACAGAGTGCTGCCCGCTGTGGAAAAGGACTCTGTGACAAGCAAAGTCACCATGGGTGGGAGAGGACTGTCTCGAGAGGTAGTAAGCACTGTCACAAGGAGTGATGAGCACGGCTCCCACTGGTTTGGGAGGAAGAGACTCAAGCCTAAATGGGGGTCTGGGCGATGTAAGCTGTAAAGTCACTTCACTCTCAAGATCTTTAAAGAGAAACAAGTAATCAGGAAGATGGTAACCCTCCGAGCAAAGACTCCTTAAGCACCTGGAGTTGCAGTAAGCCTTATCTGGCATGCCGGGTCTCTCCTCCGCTTGTGAAGATTGGGTTGGAGAACCTCATGGCACCGAGATCAGGTTGGCTTATGTGTTTATCTGCTCTTCTGTCTGATTGATTAGCTCTGGCCGCCTTGAAAAGCTATGCTGAGAAGCCTCCCAAGGCTTCGTTCAGACTCCATGGAAGAGTCTGTGACTGATGGCTGATGTCTGTTGTGGTCACAGGAAAAGAGAATATTGATGACAAGCCAAGTATTTGCCACCCCTGCTCTGGGTCGTGGGGTAAAAAGGAACAGCCAAACTGGGAGCAGTCAGCTCCCAGCCAGGCTCTGCAAGAGCTTCAGGATTGACATAGATCGGGTAACCGGGGAGGGTTGTGGGGTTTCAAGCACGGCCACCTGGCACAGCAGTTTCTCCATGGCATCACCAGTACTGTAACCCCACCGACCACTAGCACAGCCCTTGCTTTTTACTGACATTATTATATTTCACAGATGAGTTGACTTTTTTTTTTTTGGCTAATCCCAAACTCCTAATTTACCCCCCTCCCCACCTTTCTCCCTTGAGAACCATAAATTTTTTTTAAATTTATTTATTTTTAATTGAAGGATAATTGCTTTACAATACTGTGTCAGTTTCCGTCATACATCAGCATGCATCAGCCATAAGTATATATGTGTCCCCTCCATCTTGAACGTCCCTCCCACCTCCCACCCCATCCCACCCCTGTAGGTTGTCACAGAGCCTCAGTTTGAGTTCCTTGAGTCATACAGCAAGTCCCCACCGGCTGTCTCTTTTACATATGGCAGCGTACACGTTTCCATGCTACTCTTCCCGTCCGGCCCACCCTTTTCTCTCCGCGTGCCCACAAATCTGTTCTCTCTGTCCACATCTCCAGTACCGCCCTGCAAACAGGTTATAGATGAGAAGACTTTTGAACAAGCGGTGTCATTGTTCATCAAGAGACAGCAACTTGTTTTGTGTTAAAGTCGTAAGGTTTGTACTATATACTGTGTAACTTAGTTCAGAAAGTCTAAGTCTTTATTTGATTAAATAACCTTTCTTTCTGCCATCCATCCCATGGGCTTCTTCCTCTCCCATTTAGTAAGACTATATCATCAGCTATCTAAAAGTAGGGGCTACTGTGGGAGCTGGTGAGTTTCCTGTCTAGGAAGAGTACAAATAGTGCTTCATGACCACATAAGCAAGACAAAGATTCATTCATTGAATAGGGCCTGTCACTGGAGGACCTTTCAGTTTCCTTCCCACATTGATAATGTCAAACTCCAAAAACAGTCACAACCTGGAACCTGGCATTTTATTTGGTGAGAATTTTTAGGACGCCACGCCTAGGAGACAGACTCTGAATAACCCTGACATAATTGCTCCGAGGAGGTAGGCTGCAGGGTGGGAGTCAGGTTATACAGAAGTTTGCAGCAAGGGACAGGTAGTCTGAATATCAAAAGATTGTTTTTAATTAAGGAAAACCAGGTATCTCAAGGAATTTGGCACTTTCCTATGTATGGGAGGATGAAAGAGGCTGGGCTCACTGGAATCATTCCTCTCATATGTATCTCAGCTATCTGAGGTAGGCGTTCTGCTCCTTGCTTTTTCCGCATCCTTAGTTCCTTGTTCACAGTAGGGAGTAGCAGCAGCTCCTGGATCATAAGCACTGTTCTCCCTTTTGGGTGCCCTCAGGGCTCAGAAATTCACGCTTGGGGGCCTGAAATTGCTGATGGCTGCGACATCTTTGTTTACTGATACGGCAGGAAATACTCCATTTCACAGTAGTCTTAGAATCTACAATTTTGTGAATATTCTTTTTCATTCAGCAAACCAAACAAGGTGCCTTCTTTGAGTCAGGCACTGTGCTGCGCTAGGGCCAACAGCATGTCCCCTTCTCTTGAGGTGCTGCCAGCTTAGAGGCAGCAGTTTATCCAACGTGACCCCATAGTATATTACCTGTGACATGGGGAGCAGCTGCGGGAATACCCAGCCCCCTCCAGGAGGGACCCGAGGAGACTTTCTGGCAAAGGTGCTGTTTCAGCTGAGTCTTCAGGTCACAGCCAGAAGTAGACATGAAGGAAAGGAATTTTGCACCAAGGGATGTTTCCAAGTCTTGAAAGGAGGTGATCTGGTGGCAAAGACATTTTCTGTTTGAAGACTTTGAGGGGCATGGGGGCCACGATTAGAGCTAATGTGGGAGAGAGTGGTCAGATTCTGAAGATCACTGTGGAAGCCAAGTTTAAGACCTTACTGGATGGGCAACAGGGAACCCCTGAAGGGCTTGAAGCAGTGGCAGGACACGTTTGTCTTAGAAAGTTCAGGGTGGAGGGAGGAAGAATGGGCCCTACTGCCTAAACAAGTCAGGAGAAGATGAGGGCTTCAACTCAGAGGGTGACAGTGTTGCGGGGGAGGCGGGTGGTTGAGGTCAATTTGGGAGAATTTGGGTCTCAAGTCAGGAGAGGTCAGTCCACTGAGAAGGTGTTCCTGCCAAGAATAAATACATCCTTCTGCCAAAGCCTGAGGTATATAGACAACTTAAAATGGGAGTTTAGGATCCGTATCCAAGGGTCCAGTCAGAGAGGCAAGCCTGAGGGCTTCCCTCTGTTAACCTGGAGATTCCGCATGGAGGCTTGGGGGCAGAGCTCGCAGCAGCCTGAGAGTCTGGATTCCACTCCCAGCTCAGCCACCGAGCAGCTGTTGCTCCCTGGGCAACTTACTTCTCCCCCTGAGTCCTGATTTCTCCCTCATAGTCCACTACCTCGGGAGGATGCTTCTGAGGTTGGAGGAGGAGTAAGCTAAGGCCGTGAGTGCATTGCGGGTGCCGGCTGGGTCCCACGAGTCCTCTGGGGCTGGGTTGGCAGCCTTGTGCTTGCTCTCCAGCTGCTTGGCCTTCCAAGGGCCAAGGGTGAGCTCTCGTTGGCTTGGCCATCATCTCAGGCTGTGATGACTACCTTGTAAGGATCTATCAATTATTCAAAATCAAATTAATTGTCTCTGCCATGCACAAATATCCTTCACAAAGACTTTTGCCAGCAGACCAGCTGATCTCATCAACAGGCAAGAAGCGCAGATCTTTAATTAGATTTTGATGAAAAATTGTGTTTAATTTCAAGTGTAATCAATTATTAATTACTGTAATGAGCGAGTCTGACTGGGTTTACTAATTAACTCATTTAAAAATTATGAATAACCTTTTCATTTGTAATTATTTTTTACATCCTATCAAGTTCCAGAGAAGAATTGCATCACCTCACCAGCAGAGAGGGAGTTGAAAACAGAGGGCAGGAAAGAGATGTTCTTTCTCCGGGGTCTGCGCAGGGCTGCCACATCCGGAAGGGGCTCAAGATCCACTTGACTTTCAGTTTCTTTGTTGGAAAGTTTATTGCGAACGAAGCAACTGGTGACCTTTCATTTGTAGACACATTGGCCGCTGTTTCATAGGGAGATGGAGAAGCTGGAGTCGGCACTGATTACCCATAAAGGCTGCAGGACCCAGGGCCTCGCCCTCGGTCTGTCTTCTCATCCCCTGGGATGTTACTGTCTGTTCTGCCCTGGGCTGGGAACCTAGGGAGGACCCTCACTGAGCCTGGGGGATCTCTTACGGATCATGCAAAGATGTGTGATTTTTGCCTCCGAAGGACGCCCTTTACAGAGAGGCCACCACTGGGGTGGGTGTCTTGCCTTAGTCATCCACTCTCTCTATGAAGGTTTTCAGGTTGGTTTAGTCTCCATTTGAATACCCTACCTTTTCTTTCCCCCAAAAAAAAAAGAAATCTGTTCGCAGAACGTAATGGGGAAAGGAGGATGTGAGGGGAAGGTTCGTTGTAAGTCGGACCGTGAAACTTGTGCCGTCATGGCGATAATGCTCTATTTGATAGCATTTAATCATTTTAAAAACATTTTCACCCCAAGAAGCAGTGTGTTTTAGAGTAGTGGAAATAACAGGTCACTTTTTGTGATTACTGATCAGGGCAGTTCGCTTCCATCATACCCTGTCCACTCGGCCCTGACTCTTCGAAGCGCTTTGCTTGTGTTTTCTCATTGAAATCTCCCAGTGGCCTGTGGGTTATTATCCCCAAATTACAGATAAGGACATGGAAACCCTGTGAACTTAAGTAACTCATCCACTGTTACAGTCAATGGCTAGACTGTGCACTCAGCCTCTTGAGCTGACGCTTTTAATCTGGTTTTTTTCCCTCTCTTTGGAGCTCACAGTCTTAAGCTTTATGCTGTAACTTTCCCATCTTAGTAGTGTAGTGTTAGTCACTCAGTCGTGTCCGACTCTTTGCAGCGCCATGGACAGAGTTCAGCAGGCTCCTCTGTCCATGGGATTCTCCAGGCAAGAGTACTGCAGTGGGTTGCCATGCCCTTCTCCAGGGGATCTTCCGATCCAGAGATCAAACCCGGGTCTCCTGCAATGCAGGTGGATTCTTTACCATCAGAGCCACCAGAGAAGCCCGTCTTAGTATATGGTATTCTAAAGTTTTGCTATGTATCTAGCATTGGTCCAAGCCATTACTAAACAGTTACCATCTCTCTGAACACTCACAACAGTTCTGTGTCTTCTGGAAGAGGAAACTAAAGCTTTGCCAGGGTCGCACAACTGGTAAATGACACAGGGTTTCAAAGGCCATGTTCTCAGCCACTACCCTGTAGCTCAGATAATGGAGGATTAGAAAACCCCATTCAGATCCTAACTCCATACCTTGCTGGCTGTGTAAACTTGAACAAGTGGCTCAACCTCACTGAACTTCAGTTTCCACATTCCCTATGGCTGATGTGGCTGGAATGATTAGGCCCTTTTTACAGGAGAGGAGACCGAGGGTAGCATTGCGGTTGAGAGCCTGAGTTCTAAAATAAGGCTGTGTTGTGCTGTGCTGCACTTAGTCACTCAGCTGTGTCCAACTCTTCGCGACCCCATGCACTGTAGCCCGCCGAGCTCCTCTGTCCATGGGGATTCTCCAGGCAAGAATACTGGAGTGGGTTGCCATGCCCTCCTCCATGAAATAAGGTTGCCTGCTTTCAAGTCCCAGTTCAGCTGCCTAATGTGCTTTGAGACCTCAGGCAAGTTAATTTAACCTCTATTAGCCTCAGTTTTGGAGAAGGCAATGGCAACCCACTACAGTACACTTGCCTGGAAAATCCCATGGATGAAGGAGCCTGGTAGGCTGCAGTCCATGGGGTCACTAAGAGTCAGACACGACTGAATGACTTCACTTTCACTTTTCACTTTCCTGCATTGGAGAAGGAAATGGCAACCCACTCCAGTGTTCTTGCCTGGAGAATCCCAGGGATGGGGGAGCCTGGTGGGCTGCCATCTCTGGGGTCGCACCAAGTCGGACCAACTGAAGTGACTTGCCAGCAGCAGCAGCATCCTCAGTTTACCCATCTATAAAATGGGAATAATCATAGTGGCCACTTCACAGAGTTTTGTGATGTTCCAGTAAGATAATTTGCATAAAGCTGCTATCCCACTGCCTGGCACAGAGTGGGCTCTCAAGAAATGTTAGATACTGTTATGATTATTAATAGGCTCATTAGTACTGTTAGCATCCCATGGAAAAGAGTAAGTCTTGAGAGAGAACTTGGGCCAGCATCATCTCATGGCAGTGCCTGAAGGCTCCCCAGCCTGTGTTAGTCACAAGGGCAGCTGACAGAACAACCAAGGAGACCTGTCAGAAAGCATTTGTAGGGATGTCTCTCTGTTCCAGGGAAGCAGCCGCAAGAATCATTACCCCAAAGCACCTTGTGTCATTTCTTTAACTAGGACAAAAGTTGATTTTTGCTTCCCTGCTAGTCACCTCTATCCAGATAAAACCAACAGCTCCCCTCAAGTTCTGAATCTTGCATAAAAAGCAGACACTGAGGACTGCAAAAGAGCATGGAGTCATATTTGAGGTCTCTTCAAGCACCTGTCTAGCCAGATCAGCCTTTAAATCAGGAGATTTTTTAAAAGGCTTGTTAATAATACAAAAACCAGGAAGAGCGTTACATTTAAATGGAGACCCAGAGATTACCCTGGGATGCTGGTTTATTTTGTTGTCAGGTCCAGGTCCCTCCAGAGGGTGGGGCCTCATTTGGGTGATTTCTGTAAAGAGAGCAGGTGTTCTGATCTGACTTCCCAGGTGGCTTAGCGGTAGAGAACCTGCCTGCCAATGCAAGAGATGTGGATTCAGTCCCTGGGTCGGAAAGATTCCCTGGAGGAGGGAATGGCAACCCATTCCAGTATTCTTGCCTGGGAAATCCCATGGACAGAGGAGCCTGGCAAGCATAAGATCCATGAGCTCTCAAAGAGTTACATACAACTGAGTAACTAAACAACAGCGTTCTGATTGGGAGAGAATATGGGGTTCAGTGGAAATAGCTCTGCCACTCTCCAACTGTGTGACTCTTCTGGACTTTGGTTTCCTCATCTACCATTGGGAAGAACAGTAGTACTTCCCTCTGGAGGCTGTTAAGCAGGTTAAATGAGGCATGTGACAAAGGATGAGTCTCTTGCTGGTGGCCTCTGGAGACAGCTGCTACCTGTCCTTGGACCTCAGTTATCTCAGCCAAGGATGGGGTGGGAGTAACTGATCCTCTTAGATCCTTTCCAGTCTGCAAATTGGTGCTCATAGGAAGTTGAGCCAAAGCACCGAGGATGCAGTCCCAAGTGTGGGCTGCAGCAGCTTCTGGGTAACTGCAGAACATTCCGACATGCTCCAAAACCATGAGGGACTCTGTTAAAATTAGGTTGCATTTTTCACCTCCACCAGCAGCTGACTGAATTGGGAAAAAAAAATTCAGAATCCTTGTTCAAAGTGGTGATAGTTTAATTCATAAGTGAGAATGTTGTAGAGCTTAATTGCGGCTTTTCAAAAGGCAGCTTCTAGAGAGCATTGCTGGTTGGGATATTATTGCAGCTCGTGGTCTGCAAGAGCTTGAGTCATCCAGCTCTTCAGGTTACCTTGGCAGTTTTGACAGGGATGGACTTGGGCACTCAGTGTGACTTGCACAGACTGGGGCAGCCTCCCTCATGCAGGCGTGGACCAGGCACAGCTATGCACGTGACTTCCTCACGGCAGCAATCCAAGGAGGAGTCTCAGATTTCCCTTCCTGTTTGGTAGTGTGGTCTCCCATCCTAATGTCTTATTCTCTGCTTCAGCTGTTGTTTAGTCACTCAGTCGTGTCCGACTCTTTGTGACCCCATGGACTGCAGCGCTCCGGGCTTCCCTGTCCTTCACTGTCTCCCAGAGTTTGCTCAAACTCACGTTCATTGAGTTGATGATGCCATCCAACCGTCTCATCCTGTGTTGCCCCCTTCTTCTCCTGCCCTCAGTCTTTCCCCAAATCAGGGGCTTTTCCAGTGAGTCAGCTCTTTGCATCAGGTGGCCAAAGTGTTAGAGCTTCAACATCAGGCCTTCCAATGAATCTTCAGTGTTGATTTCCTTTAGGACTGACTGGTTTGAGCTCCTTGGTGTCCATGGGACTCTCAAGAGTCTTCTCCAACACCACAGTTTGAAAGCATCAGTTCCTCAGTGCTAAGCTTTCTTTATCGTCCAACTCTCACGTCTATACATGACTACTAGAAAAACCATAGATTTGACTATAAGGACCTTTGTTGGCAAAGTGATGTCTCTGCTTTTTAATACACTATCTAGGCTGTCTCGGCTGCAGACTCTGTCCCAACACAGTGCTTGGCACAGAGTAGCTGTACTCAGTGAGCTATGACTGAACCAAAGACTTGCAAGATGGTAAAATCTGCCAAGGTGTTTCTAGGCAGAATAGTGTGGGCATAAGCATGGTGGCAGAAATGTGCGTTTTATGTCCTAGGCCTCGAGTACAGGTGAATTGGATGTGAAATGAATAGAGGAAGCATTAGAGACAGAAGCCAGGGTGATTGAAGCCCCTGCTGCCCCACAATTATGCCCACTTGGTTCCGCTCCTGCCATATCAGGATCTCAGATGCCATTGGCTTCCTAAGCACAGGCCTGCTGCACTCTGGGCCTGGGTGTTATTAGTGAGCAATAAGGCTCATTTTCTTCCCTTTCTCTTCGACTTCGTATCAGGCCTTTTGGATAGAAGCCATAGATTTAGCTTTATAGCCCAAAGAATGGGAAACAGAGATGATTGAACTTGATCTTTTAGGAGGAGGAAAAAGTGATAAAGATACAGAAACCTGTAAAGATACAGGATCCTGTATTAAAGGCGTTCTCTCCAAGATTGATGCCTTCATGCTGCTCTGTGGGAATTACTAATAGCAAGATATATATAGATTGTTCTCTTTGTAACAGACCCCAGACATATATCCTTCAGCCCCCCTCAAAAGGAGGACTTGAAGAGGCCAGCATGGCTCCCCACAGTCGTGTGCAAGGCCGGCTCGCAGGGGAGAGGGCAGGCTTGCTCTGTGGGACTGACGAGGGCAGAACAGGGACTAAGGGTGGGAATGGTGGGGAAGGCTGACTCTGGCTCGATGAGAAAGGACTCCTCTCAGGGACAGCAGCCTGTGAGGGGGGCTGCCTGTGTCTGCAGCCAGAGGGGAGACTCAAGTATCGCAGCTCCGCAGATCAGTGGCTGCCGTCCGCATCGTCCTTCTGCCGTGACTTCCGATGCCACCCACACTAGGACCTGATCTCCTTCAGGTGCGTTTCTGCACCTGTAAAATCAGAATAAACAGCCAGGACTAGCTGAAGTGAGTAAGTCATTCACCGTGCTTCAGCTCAGCCTGAAAGAAAATTGTCCGTCTTGCAGAGCTCCCTCCTTCCCCATTCTCGCTTATCCTCCCGTTGGCAGGACCCCACCAGGAGCCAGAGCTCAAGGGAACCCACTCGTCCCGACCATGTGGCTCGGTCCTCAGGGCACAAAGCAGGGGGGAGAAGGAGAGGGTGGGTCTGGAGGGCGAATGGCTGGCACCAGTCTCCCCACTCTCCAGAGTTCTTGCCCTAGCACCGGTCAGGGCTCTAGACCAGGACTGAGACCCACACGCCGCTCAGGTGTGGCTCCCTTACCTGTACATCCGCTCAGCCACCAGGCCCCAACTGCCTGTTTTTAAGATCAGATTTAGTGAGATACAATTTACATGTAGAAAATTAATGCTTTTTAGGCATCCCATGCTATGAATTCTGGCAGTGTTGTGTGACCATTACTAACGCAACACACAGAATATTTCCATCACCCCAAAGGTTCCCTTTGTCAAGTCGGTCCTCCCCATCCTCAGACTCGGGCAACCACACACCTAAGACCCCATCTCCATAGTTTTAGGTACCGTCTTTGAGACGTGTAGCAAAGAAGTGATGTATTTACTGGATTCAAAGATCAGGTGTTACCTGCCATAAACTTCAAACTGTAAGGCTTCTAAGTGTTGTTGAGAAAAGTGTAAGATATAATTTTAGAATTCAAGATAAGAAGGCAAAGAGCTGGAACGTTTTAGGTTTCTCTGTGTGTCATACTTGACCTCCTTAGAGGACTGCAGCCAAGACCACCGTGTCGTCAGCATGAATCCGCAAGCGTAGGCCCTCCTCCCTTTTTCATGGACCATCTTTTCAGGAACATATTTCTGAGTGTTAACACAAAAATCTCGTTCTAGTCAAGTTTGATGCCCCTGTAATATTTGTGCCATTATTATATCATTGCTTTTCTCTATTTCCAACTGTTTGTTGTTATAAATAGCACTTCAGTGACAGGGAATAAAGAAAACCTGCTTTTTTCCCTCTCTCACTGACTTTGGGGGGTGTTTCCCTGAGCAGGATTTCTGGGTCACAAGGTACAGACAGTTCAAAGCCCTCGTGACTCAACTGCTAAGGGCTCCTCAGAAGGATGGGGCTGAATCCCCGGGTGTCCAGCTAAGTACCCGGTTTTCCTGCCCGTTTGTGGCTTTGTGTCTCCTCTTGGGTCAACTGGTCCAACAAGTGGAGGTCAGGGAGGTTACAAGTGGCCGTGAGACCCAGAGAGGTAAAGGAGCTTCATTTGTGGAGGGAACCACCCGCCTTCTCCCAGTCAGTCCCTTCCAAAAGCTTAGCTCACGTGTCCCTTTCGTAGCGAAGCTCCTCTGATGACCTCACACTAGGCCAGGAACCCAGTCATACGCGCTCACAGTGCCAGGAGCCTCACCGTCATCGCAGCTGGGGCCTGGGTCTTAGCCCGGCTCAGCTCTGTCTCCACTAGAATGTAAGACTTGCACTGTGGACTGTAAGCTCCGTGGGGGCGGGAGTGATTTCTGTCTTGTCCAGCGCTGTGGCCACAGCTTCTTGTACCAGCGTGTGGCAGGATGTAGCCTGTGTTCAGCAAAAGTGTGTTAAAGGAGAGAGAGGAGGCAAGGATGTTGGAACCAGAACCCAACGGATATCGCAAGGCGTGGAATGGAGGGAGAGAAAATGGTAAGCATAGAAGCTTAGGCTCTTACAGAGAACAGAGACCAAAAGTCTAGAGGCAGGGAGATCGTAGGAGAGTGAAAAGTGGTTCCTGGAAACGAAGGGAAGGGAGGCCAGCCAGGGGTGGCGTGAGGCACAGGCCTGGCGATGGGCCCTCGCCTGTTCCTCCCAGCTGCAAGACTGAAGTGCAAAGCTCGCTCTCTCTGAGCCTTGGTTTCCCCCTCCGGTGAAAGCAGATAATAGGCTATTGCAAGGAGGCTGTGACAACAGGGCGCCTGCTTCTTTCTAACAAGAGCTACTAATGAATGAAGTCTGTCTTCCCCTCCCGCCAGCAAACAAGGTATGTTGAATGTGAGGGCCAAACAGTCCTCAGTTTGGAAATGTCTCAAAAAAGAAAGGACCTGAGTTTATTAGAATATTCATGTTTTGTAACAACAGCAGCTACAGAGACTGACAGAGACAGCACATTCTTCCCAGGACTTGGGGGGGGGGGCGGGGGCGGGGCTTGCCCCATGAGTAGTTCCAAGGCCCTTGAAGAGGCAGCATAGCTCATAGTCGGTCAGGGACCAAGCTGTGTGTCCAGAATCCTCCTTCCCCAGCTGCACCCTGGGCGTGTGGAAGAATTGATTTTTCCAGATTTTTAGCATCCTTGGGAAGAAACTGTCCCCAAGTCCTTGTTTCTATTCTGAACTAATTACCGTGAAATAATCTAATTGCATTTAGATGCAGAGAGAAAGTGAGAATAGTCTCCCTGATGGCTGTTTTTCTACTATTGCAAGCACCTATTTACAGAGAAGAGGTGGTCACTCAGGGCTGACTTAGAGCCATAGGCTGGGGACAGAGATGAGGATACCCAGCCAAGCAGCTCTTCATTGCAAGGGTGGGAAGGGGGGAGGGAAGCAGAGAAAGAGAGGAGCGGGAAAGGGAAGAGGAGGTGAGTTGGCTGTAAAAAGCACAGTGCGTCCTTCCTTCTAGCAATAAAACAATGAAACCACAGCTAAACGGCTTCATCCTTCTAAAGACAGCAATGTAGTCTAAGAGCAAAAGCCACAGACTTTACCTTCTAGTCCTGCTCACACAGGTTTCTTCATCCCTCCACATCTTGGTTTTCTCATGGATAGTTTTGTCCATTAATATCCAAGAGGTGTCTTGAGCATTAAGAGGCAGAGCATCTACAGAGGTTCCAGCCAGGCGGGTGGTCCCTGGTAGGCGCTGAGGATATGTGGGTTTCACTCTTCCAGGCAGCCAGATCACCCAGAGATTTGAGCCCCTTTCAGATTCAGCAGCCAGGGCCATCTGCACACGCAGGGACTTTAGGTAATCTGGGATGTAGTAGATAGAGGGAGCTTCCGAAGACTGAGGTTCAAGACGGCGAGAAGCATTCACTGAGCCTGTCCGCAGGGCTCTGTCCTGGGCCACGGGGACCGACAAAGCCAGATAAGCTAGCATCACTACCTTGAGTCTTCTGTGGTTTCATGGAAAGCCAGATGCGTAAGGAGCTGAAGGCAATCGTAGACAGATGATAAAAGCATGTTACTGGGGTTTGAACCTTATCCCTGTGGGAGTCCAAAGGAGAGAGCAATTCATTGCAGCCAGGAAGATGAGATAAAATTTCCCCAAGGCATTGAGCCTTGTAAATCAAGGAGGATACTGAAAGAGAAGCTAGGAATGGCTTTCTGAAAGATGGAACAGTCCAAACAAAGGCAAGGGATGCTAGATAGAAATGTTGGCTGTTTTTGGCACCTGTCTCAGAAGACTGTTTAAATACCCATTTGTGCTTTGGACTTAGCACGGGCCTCGGTCTCTCTGTTACTGAAGGCTCTCAGTGCAGAACTACAGAAACCACGGGGACTGCAGGAGGGTGCAGGCTGCCTCCCCATTTAGAGCAGAGGCTCCACTGGGCGGATGCCCAAGAAATCCCTTGCCTTCACATGAGGCCTTTCAAACCCATCAGTCATCCCCAGCATCCCCGCACTGTAGAAGATTATTAACTGCTTTTTTTTTCTTTTAATCCTGCAAACCCCAGATATGGAAACTGAGGCCTGCTGCAATTAAATTACTCGTTTACCTGGAAGGACAGCTAAGTCATGGAGCTGGGTCTAGAAACCAGGTTTTCTGATTCCAAGTCCTTTGTCCCTTCATTAGACCATGCTGCCTCTCAGAGCCCTCCTCCGATATCTTCCCCTGCTGCCGCACCCCTGCGGCCCTGAGCAAATAAGGGGGACTTTGCCATCCTCTCCAGGGATGTCCTCTGCCCCTCCCGCCCCCTTCCCTACCACGACCTCCTCTGATCTAACAGAGGTGGCAGCTCACATGCATCAAGAGCTAACCACGTGCCAGGCATATTCTGCTACATGTATTTCTCATTTAAGCTTTCAATGATCCTACCCATCCAACAGACATTTGTCAAGTACCAGCCATGTGCTGGGCTGCCCGGGGCCTCAGATGGTACAGAATCTGCCTGCAATGTAGGAGAGAGACTTGGGTTCAACCCCTGGATTGAGAAGATCCCCTGCAGGAGGGCATGGCAACCCACTCCTGTATTCTTGCCTGGAGAATCCCCATGAACAGAGGAGTCTGGTGGGCTACAGTCCATGGGGTCGCAAGAGTCGGACACGACTGAATGAGTGAGCACAGCACAGCCATGTGCTAGGTTCCATTCTGTTTTTATTTCCATCTCATAGATGAGAAACTAAGGCCTGAGGAGAACAAGTCAGTTTCCAAGGCCACGTCACTACTGAGTGTGAGAGCCAGAATTCGCCGCAGAGTCTGCCCTCTTCAGTGTGCTCTTCAATTCCCATAGCTGGAGTTGGGCTGGGGTGGGACTGGTGTGGTTTACCAATCTGAACTGCTGAGAGGATGCAGGGAGCTCCTTACTAAGAGAGAAATTACCTTTTCTTATGGAAAAAAATGGAGCATCCATGACTGCCCCCCCCCCGCCTCACCCTGGGATGTGCCTTGTGCCAGGATTGCCACGGGTATCCGTGGCACTGAGTGGAGCTATGGTGTGCACGCAGAATGCTCCAGGATTGGAGAGCAGAGGAGGCTCAAATGACATCAGGGACCTCGATACACATTGCTTATTGAGCCCTAGCCCCTTGTGTTATCTGATTTGCTGTCCTCCAGGCTTCATGGGGCTGTGGCATTAGCTTGTCACCAGTGTAACATTTCATTTCAGAGGAGGCCTTTCCTGCTAGTGTTTGGCAGACAGCTAGATTTATTGCACCTTTGAGCCTGGAGTTAGAGTTTGCTCATAGCCTCCAGAGGGGGAAGAGGGGGAAAAAATGCCAGTATCATTAATTGTGCTCTGGCCTGCGTTTCATCACATTGTCCTAAATTTTACCATTTAGGCCATCTGTAGAATTTTACAGCAAGACAGGCTCATTGAACTTGTGTGTGTCTCTTGTGTGTGTCTTAGTGTGTGAGTCTCTCTGTGTATATGAGCACATATATGACTCTGCCCACTAAGCAGGCAAAAAGGATATTTGAGAGGAGGTAGAATGGTGAGATAGCAAAGACTCAAAATGAGAATTTTAGAAGTAGCATTTTTCTTTACCTGAAAACTGAAAACTCCTCTTTGGAAACTTGTTTATACATCCTCACTTTTCTATAAAGCATTAAATTCATTAAATTGTTCTGTGCATATCCCTACTTGTGTCAATCTGGGGCTGCGTAGGAAGTTTCCCATGTAAATCTTTACATTAGTCTGTCTATTAAACCTGGGTGTTCTTTCTTTCATTGATTAAACAACATAATAATAATGTCTTATATTTTCAATACACTTGACAATCTATGAAGGACTTTCCTTAAATTTAATCCTTATAAGAACCCCAGGAGATGATTTTCTTTCCCTTTCTACAGATGGAAAAGTTGAAGATCAGAGTGGTTAGGTGACTTACCTCCAGATGCATAGCCAGTTAAGGCGAGAGCTGGGAGCCTGGCTCTCTCTGCAGATCTGCCCCACTGGGCACATAGGTGGACAGCAGAGCCGTCAAGTGTCAGGGAGCACCTGGACACAGGCTGTCGGGCGGTGGGCACAGGAGAGTAATGGCTAGGACCTGGGGCAGACGGCAGAGCAGAGGGCACTTTTGGCCATGGGCTACAGTGGAAATTCTCACAGAAGATGTCAAGGTTTGAAGTTGGCCTTGAAGGATGGGAGAATGATTTTTAAAATAGGGAAGGTAGTGGCCATTCCACATACAGACAGCGAAGCCTGGAGTCTGGATGGACAAGAGTGTTCAAGGAACAGGAGAAACCCACACAGATAGAGGCTCCAGGACAGGGAGAAGCCATGAGGAGTGTCAGGTACTGTACTTGATAAGCCTTCCAAATGCTGGAGTTTTCTAAGCCTCATGAAAAATATCACCAACAGAGTTTGAGCAGTACAGCAGGTCCATGTAATAATGAGATCTCCTCTTTTATTTTCCATTTGTGTCATTTCTACAGTTTCACATCTAACCAGAAAGGCAGTGTGTGTATAGTGGTTGGGGACGGCTTCTGGGCAGTCTGGATTCATTTCAGATCTGAAGTGACCCTGCCTCTTATGAAATGTGTGACCTCGGGCAAGTTGTTGGACCTCTTAGAGCCTTAGTCCCCTGATCTTGCAAGTGAGGATAATAGTAGTACCTACAGTGTAGGGCTTTGCAAGGATTAATTGATAATAGCTTCCCTTGTGGCTCAGATGAAAGAATCTGCCTATAATGCAGGAGACACGGGTTCGATCTCTGGGCTGGGAAGATCCCCTGGAGAAAGGAATGGCCACCCACTCCTATTCTCCTATTCTTGGCTGGGAAATCCCAAACAAAATTCCAAGACAAAGGAACCTGGTAGGCTACAATCTGTGGGGTCACAAAGAGTCAGACACAACTGAGCAACTAACACAGACACGTTTATCAAGCACTAAGCAGAGTGCTTGGTGTCGTTAATGACAGTGGCTGTTGTTATCGTCATCATCAACATGGTGCCTGGAACTCCGGGCTGTCCTAAACTTCCTAGCCAAAGGACTGAGCTAAACAGGGGTCCCTAGAATATCCAAGAACTGAGTGCCTGGTTCTATGCTCAGACAAGGCAGAGAGGCAAGAAAATGTAGTCTAATTCCAAAGAGCTAGAAAAGACTCCCACGGGCAGGAGACTGGGAAGCTGTGGGGAATCAAAGAGGGACACTGCACACTCTGTTCCATGAGAGTTTACAACATTCTTTCAAAACGCTTCTCATTGTAAAGAAATAGCATCCCTCATTACAAATCCAGGTGGCAGACTCAGTGTTAAGCTGTCCGCCCTCATTCTTCCCACTGAACTGACTGTTCCAGAGGGGAAAGGCCTATCCTAATAATATATACACAAATTAAAACTCCATTTAGAGGTACAGCGGGGACCACCTCCTAATTGACTTTGATCACTGAGAAAAAAAAAAAAAAAGCCAGTTACGTGGTTGGTTTGCCAAAGGAAACCAGGCAATGGGCTGGTGCCTCACGGAGCCGGGCGACAGGACATTTCTGTAGTAGCTTTGGAAGTGGAACCTAGCAACAGGCACATCCTCCCACTGGAGCTCCCAAGGTGGAACCAAGCCCCTGGTTGCTTCTGCCCACTTTGATGGTTCAGTGGCAGGGACAAGGCCTCACATGTGAGAGGCTGGTCCTTGGCTAAGTTGAGACACCTTTTATAGAAATGCTTTAGATAGCTTGGTGAATAGCCTTGGTGCTTACTTGCAAGCACCATAAAGAAGGGGAACCTAGAGAGCTCCAGAACAGCCTTCTGCCTCCTCCGGGGAAATGACAGGCACTTTCCCGGGTTTCCCAGGTCAGCTGTGTAGCTCTACTAGGGCAGGGCTGGCTTCACACCCCAGCAGGAGCAGCTGGATGGGCTTGTGACCCCGAGGGTGTCTCTGCTTCCTGGCTCCTTAGTGACACCTTGAGTTTGAAGAGGAGGTGGCGTGTCTTCCGCTTCATGGAGTCGCAGTGGCGTCGCTTCCTTGACTGCTCTGCCGGCCGTGATTTGCTCAGAAGCTGCATGTTGTTCTGATCAGGATGGCGGGGAGGCCTGCCCTGGGCTCTGACAGTGGTCTGCGAAGGACTCAGGGCATGCCGTGACCCAGAACCTGGGTTTGGATCTTGGTGCCGCCATGACAAGTGGTGCAGTGATGGAGGATTCTGGACCTTGGTTTTCTAGAGATGCAGGATCAGGTTAATAATATCTACTTGGTCACTCCGTTTTGAGGTCCTCGTAATCCATAAAGTGGAGATACAATCTTGCTTAAAAAGTGGTGGGATTAAACGGTGGAATGAATGTGCACCCTCCCCCACTGTGTCAGGCACGTGGTGCGATGTTTAATAAAGGAAGCTGTTACTGTCTCAGTAACAGTCCTAATTACGTCTGTCTCCTTCCTTTCCTCTGTTTCTCCTTCTCTCCTGTGGGCCAGATGCTGGGGGCTTGGTGGAGACAAGAACATGATCCCTGCATTGGAGGGAGAGCCTCCTGGTGAGCTGACATCACCTGCCCCAGGGGTCCATTCCCTCTACTTTAGGCTCAAAAAGATGACTCCTCTGGTCTAAGAGTGCAGCCCCTGTTGGAGGCACAAGCCCTGAGTGGGGCTTTCCTGCTCTCACAGCATTTTCTGCTGTGACTCAGTGCCAGTGTCAGTTAGCGGAAAGGACTCCCAATGATGAATTCAGAGACTTGGGCTCAGCGTTGTTCCAGCCTCTGCCCCAGTCAAGCCTAAGTCCCATCTCCCCAGTGAGTGGGGCTCACCCCCCCACAACAGCCACCAACCAGAACAAAACTCAAAGAGTTCTCCACTTCTTTGAGAAATCTCCTTACTTCACTTTCTCAGTGAAAACCTTAATATGCACTGCAAATGATGGTGATGATGATACCAACATAGACAGCTACCCTCTGGTAGTCAATATGAGCAAATGCCAAGCAGCATGATAAGCTCGTGAAATATATTCTTTCCTTTCATCTTCACAAGAGTTCTTTGGAGCTAGACATTATTATCACCATTTTATAGAGGAGGACCCCGAGACTCAATGGAGTTGAACAACAGGAATGAAGTCATATGACTGTAAACACAAGAACCAGAAATAGAACCCAGGGCTGCGTGGCTATGAAGGCTGTGCTCGTAACCACTGTGTTTCACGCCTTCCATTTTCTTGTGTCTGGAAGCAGCACAGCAGGGCAGGAAGAGGTTGGATTACTGGGCTGAGGTCCGTCCAAGGGGTGGTGGAGGTGGCCAACCCCTAGACTAGTCATGCACGGAAGAGGTCTTAGTAGAGCCTGTTGGGTGAAAGGTGCCCTGAGAAGACAGCTTTCTAACTCCATTACTGCAATAATAGCTGTTTATTCCATTCTGTACAAATTAAATTTCAGCCCCGGTTCCCCTACAGCTTGCTGTGTCACCAGTTTTCAGTGCCCTCCAGTTAAATTGACCTTTCATCTCTGTGCTGACAGTGGGTGTGCCCACCTCCCCCTTCTCTAGCACCCATCCCCTCCTCAACTTGTTTTACAGAAATATCGAGCGGCTGCCAGCAAATCCTTGCTGAAAGGCCTCCTTTCCCCACAGCATTGCGTGGTGCAGAAAAATGATTAAGTGTGCCAGAGTCCATTCTCCAGAAAACACTTAATTTGGGGTTGAGAGACAGTAACCCTGATTGTTGCAGTCAGGTTTATCCAGAGAAGGGAAGAAAGGCAATATATTTACTTGATTTAAAATTAGCGCCACGTAGTCACCAGTAGGATCCTGTCAGGCTGCTTTATACTGATTCCGCTTTTAAAAACTGTTTTATCCATTGGGCAAATATCTCTAGCTCCTTTGCTCAAAAGCTGGCAGCTGATGGGAACAGGGTAGTGAAACAGCCCTCAACTCAAAGGAATTTTGAGTTGGCATTTTTGCACTTGGCATGGGAGGGAAATTAGGGGCCATGTATGGAGAGGAGGAAAGGTGATGGGCAGAGTTGGCTTAAACAGGTCTTTCAAGGGATCTCGAATTTAGGAAAATCAGAGCGAAATAACAGCGATGATGACAGCTGCCATTTGCCTTGTTCCTACTGTGTGCCAGGCACAGTTCTAAACAAATTACGTGTGTTACTCCATGTAATGCTTTAATGTAATATTGCTATCTCTTTTACAGATAGAGAAACTGAAACTCAGAAAGGCAAAGTCATTTATCCAGAATCAGGACCCTAGTAAATGATATAGCTTGGAAGGCTCCGGATAGACCCCCACTTGAGGACTGATTCTGCCAAAGTCACTTACTTGATTTTGCATGGTTTTGACTGTGGAGGTCAGCCATGCCTATGGCAGTCAGGGTGTAAACGTGGAAAGTATTTAGGAGGTGTCTTTGGGCAGATCATGTAGCCTTGATGAGCCTCCCCTTTCTTCATTTGTGAAATGGGAATTCAGTTCAGTTCAGTTCAGTCGCTCAGTCGTGTCCGACTCTTTGCGACCCCATGAATCGCAGCACGCCAGGCCTCCCTGTCCATTACCAACTCCTGGAGTTCACTCAGACTCACGTCCATCGAGTTGGTGATGCCATCCAGCCATCTCATCCTCTCTCGTCCTCTTCTCCTCCTGCCCCCAATCCCTCCCAGCATCACAGTCTTTTCCAATGAGTCAACTCTTCATGTGAGGTGGCCAAAGTACTGGAGCTTCAGCCTTAGCATCATTCCTTCCAAAGATATCCCAGGGCTGATCTCCCTCAGAATGGACTGGTTGGATCTCCTTGCAGTCCAAGGGACTCTCAAGAGTCTTCTCCAACACCACAGTTCAAAAGCATCAATTCTTCAGTGCTCAGCCTTCTTCACAGTCCAACTCTCACATCCACACATGACCACAGGAAAAACCATTGCCTTGACTAGATGGACCTTTGTTGGCAAAGTAATGTCTCTGCTTTTAAATATGCTATCTAGGTTGGTCATAACTTTTCTTCCAAGGAGTAAGTGTCTTTTAATTTCATGGCTGCAGTCACCATCTGCAGTGATTTTGGAGCCCCCCAAAATAAAGTCTGACACTGTTTCCACTGTTTCCCCATCTATTTCCCGTGAAGTGATGGGACCAGATGCCATGATCTTCGTTTTCTGAATGTTGAGCTTTAAGCCAACTTTTTCACTCTCTTCTTTCACTTTCAACAAGAGGCTTTTCAGTTCCTCTTCACTTTCTGCCATAAGGGTGGTGTCATCTGCATATCTGAGGTTATTGATATTTCTCTCAGCAATCTTGATTCCAGCTTGTGTTTCTTCCAGCCCAGCGTTTCTCATGATGTACTCTGCATAGAAGTTAAATAAGCAGGGTGACAATATACAGCCTTGACATACTCCTTTTCCTATTTGGAACCAGTCTGTTGTTCCATGTCTAGTTCTAACTGTTGCTTCCGGACCTGCATACAGATTTCTCAAGAGGCAGGTTAGGTGGTCTGGTATTCCCATCTCTCTCAGAATTTTCCACAGTTTATTGTGATCCACACAGTCAAAGGCTCTGGCATAGTCAATAAAGCAGAAGTAGATGTTTTTCTGGAACTCTCTTGCTTTTTCCATGATCCAGCGGATGTTGGCAATTTGATCTCTGCTTCCTCTGCCTTTTCTAAAACCAGCTTGAACATCAGGGAGTTCACAGTTCACATATTGCTGAAGCCTGGCTTGGAGAATTTTGAGCATTACTTTACTAGCATGTGAGATGAGTGCAATTGTGCGGTAGTTTGAGCATTCTTTGGCATTGCCTTCCTTTGGGATTGGAATGAAAACTGACCTTTTCCAGTCCTGTGGCCACTGCTGAGTTTTTCAAATTTGCTGGCATATTGAGTGCAACACTTTCATAGCATCATCTTTCAGGATTTGAAATAGCTCAACTGGAATTCCATCACCTCCACTAGCTTTGTTCGTAGTGATGCTTCCTAAGGCCCACTTGACTTCACATTCCAAGATGTCTGGCTCTAGATAAGTGATCACATCATCATGATTATCTAGGTTGTGAAGATCTTTTTTTGTACAGTTCTTCCATGTATTTTTGCCACCTCTTTTTAATATCCTCTGCTTCTATTAGGTCCAGACCATTTCTGTCCTTTAGCGAGCCCATCTTTGCATGAAATGTTCCCTTGGTATCTCTAATTTTCTTGAAGTAATAGTCTTTCCCATTCTGTTGTTTTCTTCTATTTCTTTGCATTGATGGCTGAAGAAGTCTTTCTTATCTCTTCTTGCTATTCTTTGGAACTCTGCATTCAGATGCTTATATATTTCCTTTTCTCCTTTGCTTTTCGCCTCTCTTCTTTTCACAGCTATTTGTAAGGCCTCCCCAGACAGCCATTTTGCTTTTTTGCATTTCTTTTCCATGGGGATGGTCTTGATCCCTGTCTCCTGCACAATGTCACAAACCTCATTGCATAGTTCATCAGGCACTCTGTCTATCAGATCTAGACCCTTAAATCTATTTCTCACTTCCACTGTATAATTATAAGGGATTTGATTTAGGTCATACCTGAATGGTCTA
Organism: Ovis aries; assembly: GCF_016772045.2. NCBI lineage: Eukaryota > Metazoa > Chordata > Mammalia > Artiodactyla > Bovidae > Ovis > Ovis aries. The sequence goes on from NC_056074.1 coordinate 14,806,151, forward strand.
GCGGTTTTCCCTACTTTCTTCAATTTGAGTCTGAATTTGGTAATAAGGAGTTCATGATCTGAGGCACAGTCAGCTCCTGGTCTTGTTTTTGGTGACTGTATAGAGCTTCTCCATCTTTGGCTGCAAAGAATATAATCAATCTGATTTTGGTGTTGACCATCTGGTGATGTCCATGTATAGAGTCTTCTCTTGTGTTGTTGGAAGAGGGTGTTTGCGATGACCAGTGCATTTTCTTGGCAAAACTCTATTAGTCTTTGCCCTGCTTCATTCCGTATTCCAAGGCCAAATTTTCCTGTTACTCCAGGTGTTTCTTGATTTCCTACTTTTGCATTCCAGTCCCCTGTAATGAAAAGGACATCTTTTTGGGTGTTAGTTCTAAAAGATCTTGTAGGTCTTCATAAAACCGTTCAACTTCAGCTTCTTCAGCATTACTGGTTGGGGCATAGACTTGGATTACTGTGATATTGAATGGTTTGCCTTGGAGACGAACAGATCATTGTGTCGTTTTTGAGACTGCATCCAAGTACTGCATTTCAGACTCTCTTGTTGACCATGATGGCATGTTGACCAGAAATGGGAATACTGATCATTTTCTCAAGGTTTGTGTAAGGACTGAATGAAATAGCATATGGAATTCCCCTTGCCTAAATGTCTGACTTATGGCATAGACTCGAAACCAGAATTTTCCTGCTCTGCTCTGTCATCGTTTTTGTATCTCTTGCTTTTCCCGAGACTGGGTTGTGGAACTTCCTTTTTAAGGTAAACAGCACGGAAATGAGTTTGGAAATCAGTGCAGAAAATTCGTCACTCATCCTACACTGTGATTCAAAGCCTGATGTCATTTTTACATATGTCTTTCCAGATGTTTTTATATAAACATACATTGCATGCAAAAACATGCAATTCTATATCCTACCTTTCTTCCCCCTTAAAATTACATGATAAGCATTTGCCCTCATTGCTCATTGTCAGTTCAGTTCAGTCTTTCACTCATGTCTGACTCTTTGGAGTCCCATGGACTGTAGCACGCCAGGCTTCCCTGTCCATCACCAACTCCCGGAACCTACTCAAACTCATGTCCATTGCATCAGTGATGTCATCCAACTATCTCATCCTCTGTTGTCCCCTTCTCCTCCTGCCTTCGATCTTTCCCAGTATCAGGGTCTTTTCCAATGAATATTCTTCGCATCAAGTGGCCAAAGTATTGGAGTTTCAGCTTCAGCATCAGTTCTTCCAATGAATATTCAGGACTGATTTCCTTTAGGATGGACTGGTTGGATCTCCTTGCAGTCCAAGGGACTCTCAAGTGTCTTCTCCAACAGCACATTTCAAAAGCATCAATTCTTCGGCACTCAGCTTTCTTTACAATCCAACTCTCACATCCGTACATGACTACTGGAAAAACCATAGCTGTGACTAGACGGTTCTTTGTTGGTAAACTAATGCCTCTGCTTTTTAATATGCTATCTAGGTTGGTCAAACTTTTCTTCCAAGGAGTAAGCGTCTTAATTTCATGGCTGCAGTCACCATCTGCAGTGATTTTAGAGCCCCCGCAAAATAAAGTCTGTCACTGTTTCCACTGTTTCTCCATCTATTTGCCATGACCAGATGCCATCATCTTAGTTTTCTGAAAGGTGAGTTTTAAGCCAGCTTTTTTCACTCTCTTCCTTCACTTTCATCAAGAGGCTCTTAGTTCTTTGCTTTCTGCCATAAAGGTGGTATCATCTGTGTATCTGAGGTTATTGATATTTCTCCCGGCAATCTTGATTCCAGCCTGTACTTCATCCAGCCCAGCATTTCTCATGATGTACTCTGCATATAAGTTAAATAAGCAGGGTGACAATATACAGCCTTGACGTACTCCTTTTTCCTATTGGAACCAGTCTGTTGTTCCATGTCCAGTTCTAACTGTTGCTTCTTGACCTGCATACAGATTTCTCAGGAGGCAGGTCAGGTGGTCTGGTATTCCCATCTCTTGGACAATTTTCCAGTTTGTTGTGATCCAGTCAAAGGCTTTGGCATAGTCAATAAAGCAGAAGTAGATGTTTTTCTGGAACTCTCTTGCTTTTTCAACGATTCAGCGGATGTTGGCAATTTGATCTCTGGTTCCTCTGCCTTTTCAAAATCCTTGAACATCTGGAAGTTCACAGTTCATGTTCATGAGGCCTGGCTTGTTAGGCATTGTTAGCCTTACTTTGCTAGTGTGTGAGATGAGTGCAATATTGTGGTAGTTTGAGCATTCTTTGTCATTGCCTTTCTTTGGGATTGAAATGAAAACTGACTTTTTCTAGTCCTGTGGCCACTGCCGAGTTTTCCAGATTTGCTTGCACATTGAAGGCAGCACTTTCACAGCATCATCTTTTAGGAGTATCAGTTATTTTTCATAATGATTAGCTTACATTCCATCCAGTACCTGTATCATAATTTAGCTCAGTCATCCTCCTGTTTTAAGACATCTGCGTTGCTTCTGATTTTCTTAATAACACACTGCAGTATACATCTCTGTGTACATGCCTTCTGAGCTTGAAACCTTTGAATAATGTGGCTTTGGTGCAAAACCAGGAGTAGAACTTGGGGAATGAAATACTGTCAGTTCGTGATTGTTACTGTTGTGCCTTTTTGCTTTGCGCTTTCCACCTTATAGGACCATAAATAAGAGAACTCCAATGAGTTTTATTTTACGGAAATGATGCTATTTAAAAACAAACAACAAGCAACTGGGCACTAACATAAAGCAGAAAACTAGGTAGCCATGTACCTTGGTTGGGTCCCGCTGCCCTTTTTTTTTTTTTTTTTTTAACTTTATTTTACTTTACAATACTGTATTGGTCCCGCTGCCTTTTGAAGCCAAAAAAAAAAAAAAAAAAAATGCCACTGGATCCAACAGCTTCTTGATTAGAGCTTCATCTCTAATCACTACCTGGAGCTGCTGATTCACAAAGGCAAGTGGCTCTGTGCTTTCGGTTTGGGGAAGGGAGCGTCATGTGGCAGCAGAACCTCTCCTGTGCTCACAGGGGTGACTCCTGCAAAACGGCTGCGTTAATCGCCTCCTGCTGGCTGGGTGCCGGGGGTGGGGGGGCTGTCAACATCCGAGCCTCTACTGAGCGTTTTTCTTAAAAATGTCAAGATGGAGCTTGCACTTTCCCAGCCTTCTCTCATGTCTTGCTGGGCAGGAAAAGGCAACTGGAAAATGTCAGCCCTGGGATCAGAGGGACCAGAACTGAGGGAATAAGAAAATTCCCCCACCCTAGCTCCTGGCTTTTAGAAATCATTAACATTTCAACGTGGGTGATCCTGTGAACTTATTACCTTTCCACAGCCTTTCTCTGAACTCTTTAACATCTTTTCACCTTTTTATTTAATTACAAACTAGTGTAAAGGGAACACCAGTATCACGTTTCTTATTTAGATCACTTTCCATGTACTTGGGAGAGTTTTGTACACACAGTTATATACATACCGCAGGGTATAATTTAGATAATCCTGTGATGTACATTGATGATTACCATTAATTCCTCTGGAAAAGGGGATTACGATGATTATAATCTGTCCTGTTGCAATGGCCTGGTCTTAAAGCAGACTGAAGAGGACCGTGTGTACTTCTGAGCCTTTTGGGATACTTGGTGGTTACTTCCAAGCACTCTGGATAGCACGCACTGACTGCTGTCCACAGCTGTAAGTGAGGGCTGCTGTGGGGTAAGAAATATTATCACCATGGGGACCCCCACAGATTCATTGCAGCCTTTATTTGCTGGTAACTTTGTATTACCCGTTCTAATCTTCTATTTAAAGTAAACTATATAAAAGAGGAATCTTGGCTGGGGAACACAGACTCCTGAGCTTGAAATTTCACCTCAAACTTTTACCAGCTCTGTGGTGTTAGCTAACTTACTCCGAAGTATCTCAAAACTATAGCCCCATAGCTCAGTTTCTTTTCAGTTCTGATCTCTGCTGGTCCCAGCCTACCGTGGCTTGAAGCAGGGCTTGGGTTCCTGGCCAGAGACTGAGGTCACGTCACGTTAGGGAGAGCACCAAATCCTAGCCACTAGGCCCGTGGTGACAAGGCCCTGGCCCTTCAGCTTTGCAGAAAAAGAACTCCCGCAAAGATGGAAAGTAGTAAAACAAGTATTCGCTAGGGGGAAAGAGAGTACAGTCTGTGCGGATAGACATGCTGAGAGAGGCGCGCCCTGGCGGTGGCTTGAATCGCTTTTATGGGGCATGTCTTCCTGGCTTCCTTTGGCCTGTCATTTTGCTCTGCCTGGCTCTGAGTCTGTATTTGATGTGTCTCAGGGTCCTCCCCTCTGTGCGTGTTCATCCCTTAACCCAGGTGGACTCTGGCAAAGAGACTTACGGGGAGTTGACATCACTTACTATGGGGTAGCACCCCCTCTCTTTTGACCTTCAGGGAGCCCTTCTGCGCATGTGTAGTTGGGACGGTCTCCTTGACTTTGAGAATGAGGAATACGTGGTCTTTTATCTCTTCTCCTGGCAGGGCCCAGCCTCCTCCATCATCCTGCCTTTGCGGAGTTTCTGCTATTAGGAAGTTTCTGTCCACAGGAGAGAAGCTGAGCAGCCTGGGGCCCATCCGTCTCCTGACTCAGTTCCATTATACCTATGCGCCAGTGGTTTTTCAACCCATCTTTCCATGAGGATTACATTGATTACTATAAATTGAGAGTTTGGCATGTAGCATGCAGTCCAGGTGGGTTTCCCAGGTGGCGCTAGTGTGAAGGACCTGCCTGCCAGTGCAGGAGACATAAGAGACCTGGGCTTGATCCCTGGGTCGGGAGGATCCCCTGGAGGAGGAAATGGCAATCGGCTCCTCCAGCATTCTTGTCTGGAGAATCCCCACGGTCAGAGGAGCCTGGCGGGCTACAGTCCATAGGATTGCAAAAAGTCGGACATGACTGAAGTGACTTAGCGTACATGCATGTAGGCACTCCAATTTATACCAGGCTTTGAGTTACTGTTGTTATTATGATCAAGGACAAAGAAACATGGTTGCTTGAACTTGTGTTTCCTTCGGACAGTCTCTGAGCAAGTAAGCTTTGTGTGCTTTGGCAAGAGGAGAACAAAGCAAACCATTTTCCTTCCTTCTGTCTTTCCATTGGCTGTAAAACTGACCACCCATCAAACAGTACAGTAGAAGAACTGAGGGGCCCCTAGCATGGTGTATTTAAGACTGGATCGAGGTTAAAGGCCCCTTTCATTCTGGCGCTAAGATGACATTACTGGTGGAACTTGGCATCTGACTCTGTATCCTTCTCCTCTGTCTATATCTTACCTTCCAGCCCGCCATTTCTCAGCCCAGTTTTGGTGGCCCCATACTCACTTGCCTACCACCAGCCTCCAGAATTATTCCTGGAGGACTGTGTCTCCTGAGAGTCCAGTTACAGCTGGATCCAGACCTGGCTGCCCCTGCTGGTTTCCAGGAGCACTTCTGCAGATTGACTGAGAGACCTGCCAGCCTCACAGCTGTGGGGGCCTCTATTTATGATCACCGGGTGGGGCGTGGGGGGCCAGGCTGAGGAGCAGGGGTGCCGACAGCCTCCCCCGTCCAGTGGTGGGCTGCTGTGCCCTAATTAACTGCCCTGGAACACCAGATCTTGTTAGCATTTTCATCTGGAATACTTTTTCCGCTGGCTTTTCTTCCCTCTCCGCCTACTTTTTTTTTTTTTTTAAGCAAGAACTTGCTTTTGCATCTTATTAAAATAAGAGGTAGCTTTGACAATAAAAATGTTTCTCTTAACAAAGCTGTGAGAGTCTATTCATCGTGGGATTAGTTAATTCTCCTGACCTTTTAACAAGACGGCTGTTTTTGCACACTTAGATGAGATCATTGATTCTAACAGGGAACGAAGCCCTGCTCATTTAACTGCATATATCTGAGTTGTCCGCAGTTCAGGAAATTTCTCCATTACCTTTGGAGTTGCCAATAAACAGACTGAAACAGCAAGAAGGTAAGCAGAAATGTGAGCTAATTCAGCCCCGGAAGTAGCAGCATAGTCACTTCTAACAGGCAGGTGAATTTTATTACTATTGGAAACTACACAGGGACAGTAAGGAGCAGTCTGAAGCACTTCGTTGAGTGCTTGGTACCTAAAAAGTGCTCATAAATGTGAGCTACTGTTTTATCAGTATCATCAACACTGTGGATATAATGGTTACAAAATACAGCAATCACACATGGGTAGAGTTTATAATATGCTTTGCCATATATTATCACCCGAAGTGAAATTGTTAGTCATTCAGTCGTGTCTGATTCTTTTCGACCCCATGGACTGTAGCCTGCCAGGCTCCTCCATCCTTGGGATTTTTCAGGCAAAAATACTTGAGTGGGTTGCCATTTCCTTTTCTAGGAGATCTTCCCGACCCAGGGACCAAACCCTGATCTCCTGCTTTGCAGGCAGATTCTTTACCATCTGAGCCACCCAGAAGCCCATATTACCACATAAAAAGAAAAAAGTGAAAGTGAAGTCGTTTCTGACTCTTTGCGACCACATGGACTGTAGCCTGCCAGGCTCCTTCATCCATGGGATTTTCCAGGCAAGAGTACTGGAGTGGGTTGTCATTTCCTTCTCCAGATCTTCTCAACCCAGGGATCGAACCCGGGTCTCCCGCATTGCAGGCAGACACTTTACCACCTGAGCCATCAAGGAAGTCCTATATTACCATATATGATGTAATAATTCTTTGAAATATCTTTATCCTCACTTCTCAGACGAGAATGCTGTAGCTGGGAAGTGGCAGTTAGGATTCAAAGCCAGTTTTCTTGCCGTCAGTCCAGCACACTTTCCCCTGCATCATAGTAACCAAAGAGAAAGCAGAGAGTCAGAACGCATCTCTGGTACCAGTGTACACGGTCCTGGTTAAGCCAAACTTGTGTGCATCCTCGGTGGGTTCTGTTTGTACCAGGAGTCGGAAGGTTGTGCTGCGCTCCGCTCTTCCCTACAGGTTTTTGCATCTTGAAGACAGTCACACAACTGCTCAAGACCACCATCAGTGACCATTCCACAAACTGGGGCTAAATAACACAACTTTCTGTCCACTTCACAGGATCCTCTGTTGCTGCCTTAAAAAGACATGTGAAAGGCTTAGAGTCAGCTTGCTGTGTAAAGGGGGGTGTCTTTATAATGCCCACCCCCCTTGTTCGATAAAGAAGCTAGTGAGAGGCAGAATGGCAGAGTGGGGAGAGCCTGTCTTTTCTAGCCGGAGAGGGAGATGGTTTGTGACTTCAGGATTCAGAGTTTGGGATTCTAGGCTAGACTCTGCCACTTGTTAGCCATTTAACCTCCCATGTAAATTGAAGTCTTTGTGTCTTAGTGTCTTTTCATCAGCAAAAATGGGATTATCACCTTCTAGGACTGTTGTGAGAATTAAAGGAAATACTCTATTTACTGCTTTTAGCACAATGCCTGGCACATGGAAAAAACTCAAGAAAGCATAGTTTTGTAATTATCATAATTTTAACTAACCTTCTGAGTTAATTAAGTATGCACATCTGTAAATTAGGTCTGGTAGAGTTGGGTGAGGATTAGAGGTAATGTATGCAAATTACCCAGGACATTGCCTAGCAAGCCGTTGGTCGTCTGTAAAAACAATTACAGTGGGCCTTCATATTTCTTGTCAATTGGTTCTTTGCTGTCTTCCTCTGGCCCTCTTACTGGGTCAGCCACCACCACCTTTGGGCCTTCCAGTCCTTCTGAATGTTCTTTGTTGCTTGTCCATCTCCTCTGCCTCTGAACTCTTGCAAACAGGGAGTATCTGATTTGGTTCTGGCTCTCAGTGTCAGCCACGGGTCCTGACTTTTAGAAAATGCTCATCAACTGAGCAAAGGAGTGACACTGTGCACAAGATGCTGTGGAGTCAGGGACTGGAGTAGTACTTAGCTCTGTATGTGGGGGATCAGAGGAGGCCTCCCAGAAGGGGTAAGTATGGACCGTTGATAAGGCTCAAGTTTTAGATCCAGAATGGGATTTAAGCTGACATTTCTGGAGACGGAAATGGCAACCTACTCCAATATTCTGGCCTGGAAAATTGCATAGATGGAGAAGCCTATAGGCTACAGTCTATGGGGTGCAGTCTATGGGGTCGCAAAGAGTCGGACACGACTGAGTGCCTTCACTTTGTACTAGCTCACAAACCTTTTCGGAAATATGCTGCCTGCTGCTGCTGCTGCTGCTGCTAAGTCGCTTCAGTCATATCCGACTCTGTGCAACCCCATAGACGGCAGCCCACCAGGCTTCCCCATCCCTGGGATTCTCCAGGCAGGAACACTGGAGTGGGCTGCCATTTCCTTCTCCAATGCATGAAAGCGGAAAGTGGAAAGTGAAAGTGAAGTCGCTCAGTCGTGTCCGACTCTTCGCGACCCCATGGACTGCAGCCTCCCAGGCTCCTCCATCCATGGGATTTTCCAGGCAAGAGTACTGAACTGGGTTGCCATTGCCTTCTCTGACATGCTGCCTAGAGCATTGTATATCTCAAGGCACAGTATCCTTTCTTTAGTGTCTACTGATCTCTTCTAGTTTGCTCCAGAAGATTATTTAGCAGTTGCTACATTGCAAAGATATTTTTAAAACAGAAATGCATGCACATGAATCAAAATCACAGAATTCCCCAAAATCACAAAAATGCAGACAATCAAAATGTACAACAGATATGTGATGAAATGTGAAATGTAAATCAGTCCCCTTCCCCAGGCCCTTAGCATCACTTCCTTTAGAGGGTGTGCCCACTGTTACCAGTGTCTTTCATATCCTTTCAGACTCTATACATAGAATCGTTTTCTTAACCCAAAGGTGGAATATCAAAGGCTTTCGGGCTGCAGTATCTGTGGCGTACAGGCTTAGTTGCTCCAAAGCATGTGGAATCTTCCCAGACCAGGATCAAACCTGTGTCTCCTGCGTTGGTAGGTAGAGTCACATCTATGTACCACCAGGGATGTCCCTCCATTTGTATTTTTTTCCTGAGCATGTGCGAAATCGCTTCAGTTGTGTCCAGCTCTGTGCATCCCTATGGCCTGTAGCCTGCCAGGCTCCTCTGTCCATGAGATTCTCCAGGCAGGAATACTGGAGGTGTATTATTGTTCTGCATGTTACCTTTTTCCTTCCCAAAAATTGTATAAAAAAGTTTTCTCATTTTTTTTTTATGGTTGCACAGTATATTGTATGGGCTTCCCCAGTAGCTGAGCAGGTAAAGAATCCTCCCGCAGTGCAGCAGACACAGGAGATGGAGGTTTGATCCCTGGGGGGGGGGGGGGGGGGAGGGCAGTAAGATCCCCTGGAGTAGGAAATGGCAACCACTCCGGTATTCTTGCCTGGGAAATCCCATGGACAGGGCAGCCTGGCGGGCTATAGTCCATGGGGCCGCAAAGAGTCACACACAACTAAGCACACACACAGTATACTGGATAAATATAACTTATCTGGCTCCTTATTTTTGGACTGGTTTCCAATATTTTTAGCTTCCCTGGTGGCTCAGCTGGTAAAGAATCTGCCTGTAATGCAGGAGACCTGGATTTGATCCTTGGGTCGGGAAGATCCCCTGGAGAAGGGAACAGCTACCCACTCCAGTGTTCTGGCCTGGAGAATTCCATGGACTGTATCATCAGTGGGGGTTGCAAGGAGTTGGACATGACTGAGTGACTTTCACTTTCCAATGTTTTGCTATTACAAGCAATGCTGTAGTGAATAACCTTGTTCAGTTCAGTTCAGTCGCTCAGTCGTGTCCAACTCTCTGCAACCCCATGAATCACAGCACACCAGGCCTCCCTGTCCATCACCAACTCTCAGAGTTCACTCAGACTCATGTCCATCGAGCCAGCGATGCCATCCAGGCATCTCATCCTCTGTCGTCCCCTTCTCCTCCTGCCCCCAATCCCTCCCAGCATCAGAGTCTTTTCCAATGAGTCAACTCTTCGCATGAGGTGGCCAAAGTACTGGAGTTTCAGCTTTAGCATCATTCCTTCCAAAGAAATCCCAGGGTTGATCTCCTTCAGAATGGACTGGTTGGATCTCCTTGCAGTCCAAGGGACTCTCAAGAGTCTTCTCCAACACCACAGTTCAAAAGCATCAATTCTTCGGTGCTCAGCCTTCTTCACAGTCCAACTCTCACATCCATACATGACCACAGGAAAAACCATAGCCTTGACTAGATGGACCTTAGTCAGCAAAGTAATGTCTCTGCTTTTGAATATGCTATCTAGGTTGGTGATAACTTTTCTTCCAAGGAGTAAGCGTCTTTTAATTTCATGGCTGCAGTCACCATCTGCAGTGATTTTGGAGCCTAAAAAAATGAAGTCTGACACTGTTTCCACTGTTTCCCATCTATTTCCCATGGAGTGACAGGACCGGATGTCCTGACAAGCCTAATTTTGTGTGCATGTGAGCATATCTGGGGGAGAATTGGAATCTCTGAGTTCCAGGGTAAAGGGTATGGATATTTTATTTTATAGCTTTTGTCGAACTGCCCTCTCTGTAAGGTTTGTACCAGCTTATGCTCACACCAAACCAGCTGAGTATGAGAGTGCTTATTTTCTGTTCTCTTCCAATACTGTATATTTTCAGCCTTCTAAAAATCTTTGCCAAACCATATGTGAAAAACAATATTTCAAGGTTTAACTTCCATTTCTTCTACCTTGAGTAATGTGTAGAATCTTTTCATACAGCTGAGAGCCAGGTGCATTTCTTACTCTGCCAACCGTCTGTACATCTCCTGTGCCTATTCTCCTACTGGGTGGTTGGACTTTGCTTATTATTTGTAAGCATTACTTTTGTATTAAGGAAGTTAAGCCTTGGTGATACAAGTTGCCGTTTTCCCCTGTAGATTGTTATTTTTAATCTTTTGAAGCAAAAGGCCTAGACCTCCTAAAAGTTCCCCCATCCTGCCCTTCTCCCTGCGCCCCTAGACTGTGAGCCCTTGAGGGCAGGGTCCATGCCTGGGTCATCCCTGTGGCCCAGTCCCCCTCCAGAGCTCTCTCCAGGGCCTCTGTGTTGAACTGAACTGAGTTCCCATGTTCCCCACCCCCACCTGCCCTCCCCTATGGCTTGGGAGTCCCATTTCCGCCTCCAGCAGAAAAAGATGACTTTTCTCATTGCTCACCACAGCCATGCACCTGTTTGGCCTAAACTGGCACCTGCAGCCGATGGAGGGGCAGATGTATGAGATCACGGAGGACACAGCCAGCAGTTGGCCTGTGCCAACGGACGTCTCCCTGTATCCCTCAGGGGGCACTGGGTTAGAGATCCCTGACAGGAAAGGCAAAGGAGCCGCAGAAGGTAGGGTTGCTGTGTTGTTCGTGTCGTGAGTCCTCTGTGTCTGCCTTTGAGCCGAGGAGACCGCCATCCTGCGTGCCATGTGCCTGACTCACCGCTCCACGCCCTGGTGCTTCCTCCATCCCCCCGCACTCCACGCCGCTGCCGGGCCACCCATGTCTTCATCGCAGTTCCTTGTCACTGTGAGCTCGTTGCGGGGCTTGGGCAGGGCTCATGGTGCTCAGCGGCATCCCATCCCATACCTCGAGGGAAACATCGTGGGCTTTCACACTGCTGGGCGGCCGTCTTTGATGGTGTGGGATCATGATACGGCTTCCGGGGCTGCCTCGTGGCATGAATGGGCGTCTCTTGGAGTGGGGTGTGTGGCAAGGTGGGTAGAGGGTGTGATGTACACGAAATATCCTTGGACCTTATGGTTTAAGGGAAACACCAGTCCCACTGTTCAAGCATTTTCCTACTGTTGCCTTGAGCAAGTCGCTTAATTTTCCAGAGCTCGTCTCCTCATCTACAGTCGCAGTAATTGTTAGTGTTTGTACACTATGTTTGTTCAAACCTTTTTGTGAAGAGCATTTCACATTTAATTCTCACGGAGATCCTATGAAGTAAATATAATTGTTTACAGCCATTTTAGATGCAAAAACTAAGGACCGCATAGATTAAGTGACTTGGCCAGAGTCACACTGCCAGTAAATATTGGAATTTGGTACACGGCCCAGGTCTGTGGGCCACAGGGCTCTTGCTGTCTCCATCAGTTGCCCTACATGACTCACCTCATGGTTATAAGACCGTGAAGGAGATGTGAATAAGGACCCCACTGTACAATGAGACGCAGATGTTTCTGTATTAATGATGGAAGTGGTGGTGACATTTGGGGTTTGGCATTCTTGAGTGGGACGTCCATAGACCCACTTTTTAAGTTTCTTAGGGGTCTTTCTAACATGCCATCAACATATTGATAAATTCTGTCACTATCAACCAGGAGTGGCAGACCCACAAGAACTGGTGCCAGCAAGGAGGTCTGAGCTCACGGGCCAGGCTGGTTGTCATTCTAGGGAGTGTGACCATCCCTTCTCACGTGACCCACTTGTTTTTTTCTGATATTACCCCAGTCAGCAAAGTGGTCGCAGCTGCCCCCAGTCTTCACTGCATTTCCTCTCATCTCAGTTAACTTTGGGTCGTGGCTTCTGAGCTTCCCTGTCCTTTTAAGAGTTTGTCTTCTAGTGATCAGTTTGGTTAACAGAGTAGCATATGGCTAGTCACAGCAGTTATTCATAACCTCTGAATGGCCTCAAAGTCCAAAATCAACTCTTGACCAATGACCATTTTTAAGGAAACTGAGGGCATTTCTGCAGAGCCCAGTCGGAATCTCTGCCTGCTATTTTGATGGGCAAAGCCAGTCTTCTCCTTTATAAAGATTTTAAGACTTAAGACATTGAATAACTTACACTTGCTTTGCACCTTAATAGGATATGGAGGGAGCATGGATGGATGGGGTCATGGGAAGAACTCTGGGTTAGGAGTCTACAACCCTGAGTTCAAGTTCAGCTGTGCCACTCATGATGCCCTTAAGCAAATCCCTTGAAAACCTTTCTCGGCTTCATATTCCTCTTCATTAAAAGGAGGTGATTGATCTATATTATCTCTAAGGTCCATTCTAATTCACAAGCTCTACATGCAAAATTAGTAATAGAATCATCTCATGATTAACCAGATTCTTCTTTAGAAGTTTTTAGGCTGGCCCTGTCCATGGTCCTGCCTGTTGCCTTGTGATTCCCATGTCAGCTTACAGTGTCAAATGCCATAAGTGAAGACGTAAATGACAACTGTCTTTAGATTAGTATCAACAACTGCAGATTTAAGATATGTGTAACCCTCAAAGATCTCATTTAGAAAAATGTGAATTTTCTGTATGATCTCTATCCGACTTTCTTTAAACAGGACCTGGGTCTATCTAAAATCTCCCACTCTAATGAAATTAGTTTGTGGATTGCTCGGTTTTGCTTTGTTTTTCCTAAGGAGCAGGAGGTGCACATAAGAGATAAAATTGCACCAGTTTATTGGTTTACTCTCATTGGAATATTTTTGCTTAAAGGGATTATCTGTCATTACTAATGCAATTGGAAATCCTGTTTACAAACCCCCAAAATGCAGTGTGATGCTGTAAAGTGGTCAGCGTCGAAAGCAATTACTGTGATTAAAAAAAATACATCCGTCTGGAGAAACAGAGGACAAAGCTTCCCAGAGTTTATGTGAGACTGTCACAGCGTTCTTAATTTCTTTTTTTAACTGTGATGTTAAAAATCTCGTTCCTTAGACATATTTCAAGGGGGAAAGCTTCTAACCCTGATGTGAGCACACATTTCCTGTCCTTTGAGGGTATCAGAGAAGAGAGCTGATTCCAAAATGAAGATTAGAGCCCCATTGCACAGTGATTAGGGGAAGCAGTGTGGTAGAAAGAGGACAGATGGGCCATGGAGCCCGACAATCCAGGGTTTGCGTCCGGTCCGGCCATTTATTGGCTCTGCCACTCCATTTCCTTTGGCCTTAGTTTCCACATCTGTGGAACAAGGATGCCTCATACCTGTCTTTCCAAAGACTGGTTATGAGGAAGTATTCAATAAATGTAAGTTCCTTTTCTTCTTATTCATTTAAATCCCAGGCCATTCCATGTCTGTCATTAGAAATCTCAGAATTCCAGACTGATTAATATTCTGTCCTCAAAGATTCTACAGAGTTTGGGGCATTCTTGAATATTTTTAAAAGATGTGTATTTTTTAATTATACAAATGAAGTATATGATGAACCCAGTATTTTAAAGGCTCATCATGTCTCTGAGAATAACATCAAACTGCAATATATCCTGTATTTTCAAAGTGGCTATAACCATCTCAGAGCTGTCATGGGATGGAAACCAAATACAGCAGCTTTCCGAAGTAAAACCACAAGAACTTATGTTATGCATTAATGGAGAAAGGGGGAAAAGCATTGAATAAACAAGCATTTCTGATGGTTTAATTGGTGGGCTAGGTTAGCATTTTCTTCTTTCTGCAATGAAATCAAAATTGCCCATCAGTTTGAACCATGCAAATTGCTACATACAGGCTCAGCTGGGCTCTCAGCTTATTTTGATAACCAAATAAATTTCAAACAGTTGCTAAGGAAACTAAAGAATTCTTTGTGCGAGTTATTGCATTGAAAAGAACCAAAAAAAGGTAGAGGGAGGGGCAGAATTAGGAATTCAGACCCTATATGGATAAATCTCAGTTCAAGAAAATAAAGACAGTGAATTTGGGAAGTGCATGGGATCTTAGTTCTTCCAACTCTCCCTTATTTTTGACTGAGCTAGCCAATCATTTCAGCAATTTGTTGAGAAAATTCTTTTAGACACGATTGTGTATTTCCAGAGCATTGCTCTGGGAAGCCTGAATCTATATGTCTTTGTAAAGCAAAGGACTGCTACCAGTAGAATCTGCCTTGTGAAGCCTAATCGTGCTGTTGGGGGTCCCTAATTCTGAGTTAAGCTCTTTGTACTCTGTTAAGCCTCTGGGGCACTCACTCATTGTATTGTGTCCTTAGGAATGTTTTGAGACACTGTTTCCCTTTAGCTTTGGGGTCTATGTGTGGATCCTAGTTCATAAAAACTCAATTTTTTGTATCCCAGGATGGCAGGATGTGCTCCAGTGGGCCTTGGATCTTCCTGGTCTAGCCTTGGTATCCAGCCTTCTAGGACTGTGAATTAAATCAGATCTTTACTCTTAAAGAGGGTTAATGTACTCTGCTACCATTGAAAAGACCTTTGAAGAGTTTTAATTAATAATTTATCAATTTGATGTTCTGAGAAGCCATATTCTAATAAATAAAGAGGCACCCCAAATGGCTTCATCTCTGAATGGTTTCTTTCACTTTCTGAGCTTCAGTATATACATTTTAATAATGTGAGGATTAAGTATACCAATATATGTAAAAATGTCCGGTACATAGTTGAAATTTAATGAATGATAGGTAATACCATTAGTACTGCTACCTCTATCTTTATTGTTATCGCTACTACTGATATTTGTTATTATTATTGTGTTCCAGAATGTAGGTACAGATAAAAAGAGTTAGATACACAGGACTTTTCACCTCCACCTGCCTCTACCCTCTGCCCCCTCTCCCTACTCCACCGCTGGTGGGTATTGCCATGTCGTGGAATATTTTCTATCCTGGTGCTCACATATTGGTGCTCAGAATTAAGACTGAAGACTCTTAGGTTATAAGATCTGGAGAGAGAAAGACAGTAAGGGTTTTTGAAAGACAGAAAAGGATGAAGGTGGTTTTACTCTGACTTAGCCCAGCAACTCTCACGCCTCTTTCCCTCCAGCCACAGGTACTCGGCAGGCTCCAGGTCCCTCCTCCTAGAAACTTTCATCTCATCCCTAGTCCATGTGGGGACCACTGGGGACTGATAGGAAAGAATGATAAAGGTTAAATTCCAAGATGGGCACTGTCTTTCCCCTCTCAAACTTTTCCTTAAAAGACTAGGGCCATGGCCACTTCCCTAAGGATCTGGACAGGGCAACTTCTAGGACAAGCCTCACTTGTGAACCTAAGCTCCAGATCCTAAGCTCCATCATAGAAACTGCATGAAAATAAGCTCAAGACTCCTAATTCCTAATTCTTTCAGCCAAGAAAGTCAAGGTCCTGGTGGGGTGCTGTGCCCTAGACCAGAAGTTACTGGTTTTATATCATGGTATACACACCAAATATAAATTTTCTAATTTTTTTCCTCCATTTTTTCCAGCTTTGGTGAAATAGTTGAGTGCTATAAAAGACTATTCCCTTTTTGCCACTCCTCTGGTGGTAAGAGCCAATTTATGTATGCCTCTTGGGCCTGCAGACCTCTGGAGAGTCTCTGGACTTGACCTCTGCCCTGTGAAACTAAAAGCTTGGCTAATTCAATAGCTGTCTCTGAAAAACATGCTCACTGGAGGGGAAATGAACAGTACAGGGCTCTCCAACAGCATGCCAAAAAGTGGGAGAAGTTTTCATTATTTATTCTCAGACATAGGAATTATGTGAATGCAGACAATTCTCAAATCCCATCAGCTCTCACTCCCACCCACTCACAAGGAGATGAGGTCTTGGAATTAGGAGTCTCCAGCTTATTTTTTTGCGGTTTCTAGGAGTAAAAAACTCAGAACTCGTGCTGCTTTTGTGTCTTAACTCCCTCTAGTTCTGCTTCCCTAACAGAATTATAGGCTGAAGGGTAAACTGTTTTTCTACCTGGACTATAAAAGGATTGTGGAATTAGGAACCCCAAAGTCAGATAAGGAAGAATGTGAAAATGATTCTCTTCCATCTTAATGCTTTGTGAATTTGGCTTCTGTCTTCGAACTTTGAACCACAGTGTCGTGGTTTGCATGTGTCTGCATTTTCAAGGTAAAAGTCTGGGGCACATTCCTTCCATAAAGGAATTAAATGCAAGCTCTTCCCCATGCTAATGACAGTATACTAGTAGTGTTTTTATTGAGAGCGTGCGTTTTAACTTTTCTGTTGGCATATTTTTAATTAAAATAACATTTAACGGTTTGAAGCTAAAAACCTGATGTTTCTGCCTAGGAGTTTATAAGGGAATGATAACATATGGAGAAGTTTAACATATAAAATTGAATTTTATTATTTAAAACAGTAAAATATTTTATGACTACAACAATGCCCTGCCAAGCTCCATTTCAGCATCAAATGTGCTTTGTAAGGAATCTTACAAAGCTAGGGGAAGAAAAAAAGACACTTTAATTTCTTATTCCCCAAATGCTTTTTATAAAAAGTTCCCACAAATGTGTTTTCTTTACAGATGGATTCTTGGTCTTGAAAGTACCTCTTCCAGCATCTCTAGCAACACAACAAACCTTGAAACTAGGACACCCAGGGGTACTTTCTGATGACAAATAAGATGGAGCCCGTTGACTTGATTTTGGCTTGTTCTTGTCCTAAGGGTGGTCTTCTAATGCCCCTGTTCTCCCCACCTGCCCCCTGCCAACTCCTCGGAGGGCTGATGTCTGGCAGGAAGTTAGGGTTTATATTTTTCATGTGTGAGTGTGTTTAATTACTATGTAGAGGAAGTTTGATAAGCAGCCTTCCTTCCTGGCACTTGAGGTGCCCCCAGAAAGCTGTCACTCTCCTGATTGGTGACAGAATTGGACGAGAGATCTTATTCTCAACCAGCCCCTACTCCTGTAGCCTGCAGGGTTGGTGGCCTGGTTTGAAATCCAAGTATGTCAAAAGTTTTGTGCCTAACCTTGAAAAATCTCCCCAGCTTTACCCACCTTAAGCACAACGATACTCATTGCCCTACATCCCAGACAAAGAAGCATTTTTCAGAAGTGTTTTCTCTGTTCAGATGTACCCTTTTCCTCATTCCCCCCCATCCCTACCCCTGCTCCCAACACAAACCCTCATCCACATGTCTGAGCCCCAGAATTGGACTCCCAGATCCTAGTGAGCTTGAAAAATATCTGACTCTGCTCAGATCATGCTTCCCATTGCTAGGGAAGCCATTCTAAGCTGAAAAATTAACAGCACCTTATTCCCTCTATCTTTTCTTTTTTAGCATGCATGCTTTTACACACACGCGCGGGTGCACAGACGCACAGAGTTATTCTCATGTGACTGCGAGTGATTATTTTTAGGATCAAAATATATCTTAACAAGCTCTAGAATTATGCAGTAAACAGATGGCCCTTGGGGAGGACCCATTCTGCTTTGGAAGAATGCATATTTTTAGCAGAACAATTTGAGCATCGTTGGGGAAAAAAAAGTTCTGGACATTCTAACTCCTCAATGGGGGAGTCTAGGGCAGGGAGTGGGCTGGCCCTGGAATGTTGCAGAGAAGAGGTGGGAGGCAGAGGAGAGCCCTGCTTGTTCAGATACTCTGATCCCTGGTTTCACTTGTGGCTAACGGTGATGTTTTTGTCTTCCCTTCCCCGTGTCTTGGTAGGAAAGCCCAGTAGTTTCTTTCCAGAGGACAGTTTTATAGACTCTGGAGAAATCGACGTGGGGAGACGGGCTTCCCAGAAGATTCCTCCTGGCACTTTCTGGAGATCTCAGGTGTTCATAGACCATCCTGTGCATCTGAAATTCAATGTGTCTCTGGGAAAGGCGGCTCTGGTTGGCATTTATGGCAGAAAAGGCCTTCCTCCTTCACACACACAGGTAACCAGAACCCTATGTCCCCTTTTCCTCTCCAGGGGCTCCCACCTCAAATCTTAACCGAAGTCAAGAAACCTGATGCTGAAACCGGGATCCTTGAGCTTGGAGGGAGTTTCACATACTTTATAGTCTATTCGTCCATTTGCCCTCTCTCAGATCCTACCTTTCAGATGAGTAGGGCTGTATCCTTGGAGCTTTTTAAGAGGAAGGAGTTGTAGGCAATCTCTCAATAGCCTTTTTTACTAGTACCCAGTCTCCTAAGTTAAATTATCCAGGAAATGCAATCTAGAGAACAAAGCATGCACACTGGAGTTAAACAGACCTGGGTTTGAATCCTCTCGTTATCAGCTGTGTAACCTGAAGCCTGTAGCATCCTCTCGGAGCAAGCTTCCTGTCTAGCAGATGCTGATAGCAATACCCACTGCGCAGGGCTGCTGTGAACAGTGGAGAATCACATCTAGAAAACAGCTAGTGCAGGACCTGGCTCAGAATAAAGGATGCCCTCCTCATCTCTTGCATCCCTTCTCTCCTTCAGGGTTTCCCATTTACCCAGACACATGTGCACCAGAAAAACTGTAAAACTCAAGCAGGATGACTGACACTTTGCCAGTCATGGTGGGTGAAGAGCAGACTTGTGTGAGGTCCTTCCCGCCCTGAGTTTGGAGTAACATGAATCACAGGCATCCATCAGACAGTCCCTGGCCAAATGTAGTCTTTGTGACCCCCAGCAGGTACTTAATTTCTAGGTAAAAGCAAGATAGAGACATTTGCTAAGGATGGAGTTGCAGAATAGTAGAGAGAGCCTGGACCCCTGATTTCTTTATTTACTGGTCCTGGGTTTCCTGTCCCTAGACATTGTCACATGAGACAGGATAAATACTCTTTTTTTTTTTCCTTAAAAGACAGATAGGTAGACAGTTGCTTGGTTTGCTCACCAGTAGAGGAGGCAATGGCACCCCACTCCAGTACTCTTGCCTGGAAAATCCCATGGATGGAGGAGCCCGGTTGGCTGCAGTCCATGGAGTCACAAAGAGTCAGACACAACTGAGCAACTTCACTTTGACTTTTTACTTTCATGCATTGGAGAAGGAAATGGCAACCCACTCCAGTGTTCTTGCCTGGAGAGTCCCAGGGACGGGGGAGCCTGGTGGGCTGCCGTCTATGGGGTCGCACAGAGTCGGACACGACTGAAGTGACTTAGCAGCAGCAGCAGGACTTCACCACCCGCCTGTTGTTAGCACACGTGACTGCCTTCCCTCGAGTCTCTCATGCTGGCAGGCTTGGGTCAGTTGGAAATTGCATTATTTGACACAGCATGTAATTAGTGATGGAGTCTTGCGCTAATCCAGTTTAGTTCCCCTAAAACTGTGCCCTGAAACTGGAGCGCTGAGAAAGGATCATTGACAAAGGGAAGATGGGTATAAATCAGATTTTCCTTTGCACTTGACTGACATTTAAGGCACACCCAGTGAGTGCTCCGGGCCCCATCCTAGATCCCCAGGATTCCCTCCCGCCATCACCTGCGTGGAGTCGGAGGAGTTCAGTCATAAAGTGACTGGGTTTCTAATCACATGCCCATCAGTAAAGCATAGCTTAAAAAAAAAAAAAAAATAGCATGGCTGTCCTGATTGATGTAAAGGTGTAGAGTCAGCCAAAGGAAGACTCTCCACACCCCAAATTACAACCAACTGACACTTAAAAATAATCTACTAATTGTGCTGCACTCAGCAGCGGATCAGGAGAGTCCCACCTTGCAAAATGGGGTCTGGGAAGGAGGTGGAGTGGGTTGGTCAACCTCTGCATCGCTTTGGCCTCTCTCGCCTGTTTCATATGTGTCTCCCTGCATCCTCCCTGGGAGAAGCCTAAAGAACTTAGCCTGTTTCATCTGTGTCTCCCTGCATCCTCCCTGGGAGAAGCCTGAAGAACTTAGCATGGCTGAGAAGCAGGCCCACTGCTAATCATGCTCTCTTTGCGCTTCAGTTTGACTTTGTGGAGCTGCTGGATGGAAGGAGGCTCCTGACCCAGGAGGCACGGAGCCTGGAGGGACCCCAGCGCCAGTCTCGGGGAGCCGTCCCCCCTTCTAGCCACGAGACCGGCTTCATCCAGTATTTGGATTCAGGAATCTGGCACCTGGCTTTCTATAATGACGGGAAGGAGTCTGAAGTGGTTTCCTTTCTCACTACTGCCATCGGTAAGGAACCTCCGCCGCTCTGGGGTATGTGGGGTATTGTCTCTCTGGGTGAGGGGACACCAGGGGTCTTAGGGGTTGAAGCCGACAGCAGGATATATACTGCCCAGGGCTGCAGAGGCCAGCTGGATCCAGCACGAGGCCATCTCGACCAGGCTTGCTGGACAAAGGGTAAGAGTGAGATGCAGGGAAGTGAAGGGAGTGACAGGAGGAGCCGTAAGGCCGTGCATGTGCCCAGTACTGCTGCCCACTACCTTTCTCTTTGATTTGTGGCCTGGTGTGCAGACCAGCCACTTCATTTAAACACCAAAGGGTGAAACTGACAGGGAGACAGGAATTCTTGTCACTTCCCTCCAGCACCTATATCCGTCCTTATAATCGATCTTGGTTCAAATCACTGATGTGTTATTTGGATTTCTTTTATGTGTGATTTTGCTTGCTTGATTATTTTGCTTTTAGAGGCAACAACCCCTGGCAGATGAGAAAAAAAAAAAAGTAGATAAAGGCTTGGAGAGAGGCTGGGAATAGCCGTGCAAAGGGCTGGGTGAACAGTGTGCTCAGTCAGAGGGAGGTTTTGCTAAGAACTGAGATACTGAGATGCCCTGAACTCTGGTGGACAGTGAGCCCCTGTGGTTTAAGTGAGCTCTCAGCCCCGTCATGTCCCTTGCAATGGAAGAGCTCTTGTTCAGAGTGAGCCCCTTGGCTACCCCGAAAGCCTGGGGGTGTCCCAGGAGCCTGGCATCCTGTTTTAAGGCATTTCTCTTCTATACCCACATGCTGCAAAGAATTTGTCTCCTCCTCAATCCACCATGATGTGATGTAGGACACGGTGGTCTCTGGTTCAGGTCGAAAACATTTCATCTGAGTTCATATAGAAGCTCACTGACATAGCCTGGAGATAAAAATCCCCTACAGGAAACTAAAACTTCCAGAAGACAAAACTCCATTAACTAGAACGCTTGGTGTTGAATTTTCTGCTGAATGAAAACTTCCGTGAAGTTTTGAGTTCTCCTCAAAGCTCTGTCTCAGTCCTTGGCTGAGAGTCTATCTGATATGGGAAATGGAATTTGAATAAAAACCTCCAAATCTGGTCCTTAGTCCCTAAAACTCTTGCAAGACCCTGGTTCTTCCATCTTCACAGCAGTAGCATTTTCAGGCCATTTTCCTCTTATTTGCAATTTTGCCCTTAGCATCAAGGCAGTGAATACCTTCCCATTAAATACAGTGAGCAATGTATAGGATTCGACTGTGATTGCAGGCTCAACATTCTACCCTCTTGGCAAAATGAGGGAAGTGGGGCTGTGTTGCGTGAGCCCTGGGGTAAGAAATAAGACTTTGTGCTGTTCTCATTTTCCACGCGTCTGCCCTAGCTGCTGGTCTTTGAGTACCCCGAGGGCAGGGACTTGGACGGAATCTTCTCCTTCCCTCAGCCAGCCCACACGGCGGCATCACTCAGTGCATGAGGGAGTTGGGGTGGGCTTCCCTCAGGCCCCCATTGGCAGCCGCTCAGTTTTGGCAGCTGCTGTGTTGTCGGTTTCCTCCGTTAATGCCTTCTTTCGAGGTGGAGTGGAAACTGTGCTCACTTCTGAATCCCCACCACTAATTTGTGTTTTGGCCCTGCACAAATTCCAGCTCCTGGTTCCCTGAGGTTCTGGAATTTGGAGGCTGCAGCCTGATGGTTAGTGGTGACCCAGTGCCTCTCGGCACCCCTTTCCCCATCATGGGGGAGTCAGTCGTGGTTGGCCGTGGTTCTCACCATCAATTAGGCTGACACTCGGCAGGGTCTGCCCGGCTCCAGACCCTGTTTCTTTTCTCTTTCTGAACTCGGTAGCTTCAGATCAGAGACATGATTTTCAGGTCATTAGCAGTCCCTAAGTTACAGCTTCATAGTCTCAGAGCCTCATTCCTCTTAGGCGCAGCATCACGCTTGCTCAGAACTAAGGTCTCCTACAATCAGGATTCTGTATTTTTAATAACTGAGCACAAACATGAAAGGATATTAATACAAACCCCCAAAGAAAACTACTTTTAATTAGGAAGTGCCTCTCAGAGAAATAAAGCATCGTACAGGTAGGTACTTTTGCCAACTCTCGGCTTGTCAGAGCTTGCTGACCTCTTTTGCCATAATTAAGGAGACGGTCCTGCTTTTCCCTCTGGTTCTCCCGTTCTCACCTAAATGATGAAATCTTTCTTCACCTTCCTTAGCCCTGTGATGCCTTTCAGAGCAGATAGGTGGTACCGTGCTTCTCAGAGTTTTGTGGAACCACCTGGCGTCTTGTTAGAATGCAGATTCTGCTTCAGTCAGTCGGGGGGGATGTTTAGAGTCTGCCTTTTTTTTATTTTTCAATTGAAGCATAATTGCTTTACAGTGCTGTGTTAGTTTCTGCTGTATAACCGGTGCATCAGCTGCCTGTACGCACAGATCCTCTCCCTCCTGAGCCTCTCTCCCACCCTTCTCGGTCGCCACAGGGCAGCGAGCTGAGCTCCCTGCGTCTCACAGCAGGACCCCAGCAGCGATCTGTTTTACACATCACAGCTACTGTCTCAATTTTCCCCACGCTCCCCACCCCACCCCACCCCCAACCGGGTCTACATGTCCTTTTTCTATGTCCGTGTCTCTGTTTCTGCTCTGGAAATAGGTCTGTATGTGGTAAGTTGCATCAGTCACGTCTGACTCTGTGACAGGACTGTCGCCCACCAGGCTCCTCTGTCCGTAGGGACTTTTCAGGCAAGAACACTGGAGTGGGTCGCCATGCCCGCCTCCAGGGCATCTCCCTGACGCGAGGATCAAACCCGCATCTCTTACGTCTCCTGCTTTGGCAGGCGGGTTCTTTATCACTAGCGCCACCTGGGAAGTCCTGGCAATAGGTTCAGCCGCACATTTCTCGAGATTCTGCCTATATGCGTTAATATATGAAACCTGTTTTTCTCTTTCTACCTTGCCTCACTCTATACGACTGACTCTATGTCCACTCACATCTCTACGGATGACCCCACTTTGTTCTTTTTGTGGCTGAGTAACATTCCATTGTGTATATATAGCACATCTTCTTTATCCATTCCTCTGTTGATGGACATTTATGTTGCTTCCATGTCCTGCCTATTGTAAACAGTGCTGCAATAAACATTTGGGGTACAGTGCCCAGTGAGATCCTGCTCATCTGTGGCCCACATTTTGAGTAACAAGGGGTTACAGTATCTCATGGGGGGGATCTCAAATATTATTGTACAAAGCAATCACCTGGGAAGCGAGTCTAAAATTCAGATTCCTGGGCCTTCCCCTAGTAGGCCTGAGGCAGAACCCAGGTGATCCTGATTCTGGTGGGCAGTCTGTCAACTTAGCTATGAAAACAAACACCTCCTGAGCTCTGCTTTCTCTTCCTTCCTTCTCCCGCTGATCCATGTTAGCTCTGCGAACGTAGTGTGTCACGTCACTTCTCTGAGCCTCATCTTCCTTATCTAGAAAGGGAAATGGTAATAGTGTTTGGCGGTCCCCACTGTGATGATTGGAGAGAGTGAATATGCAGTGCCCAGTCCAGGCTTCCGTGCCTGGAAGTGGTTAACGTTCTCTCCCCCGCTGCTTTCCCAGTCTACCTTTCTCTCGCTGCCTTGCTGACCTGTCTGTCTTCCTTCAAGTTACAGTGATTGTTTAATGAATGCCTTTTCTTACTTTATTGCAGAAATAGACTGACTCCGATGTTGCTATTAATCCCTCTCTCCCTGAGAGTCCCTGGCGTTGAGTCTCTGCTGTCTGTGGTCGTTACCTGTGGGCCGTGAGTTGTAATTTGTCTTGGCAGCTTAATTAAAAGTTTAGGTCTTGTTTTAGTGAAGTCATTATGGTCCCAGTATACAATTGTAACTCTCAGGTTTGCTTAACACACTGTCTGGAATACGACCCTCCCTTCATTACATGCTGAAGTGCAGAGCTAGAATTTAAGAGGATTTGAGATGTCAGAATCCAGAGTATTTATATCTGTTTGTAATTAAGTAGCGGGAGAAATAATTGTGTTTAATTTAACAAATGGCTGTATTGTGTATGGTTTTGCTTTTCCCTCCATTTAATGCGATCCAGCTGATGATTTTATATTAGTTTATCTTTTACCTTGAAAAAAATCTAAAAGCACTTTGCAAATTGTGTATACAAATGTATACACATGGAGACACGCTGTTGACAGAGGGCCCTCTGAACCGGATGTGTTTCTGTCTCTCGCACACGCACACGCACACGCACACGCACACGCACCACCGAAACCAAGCAAGTTTTATAAGAAGACGTGGCAGCTGTTTTCAGAAAGACTGGCCTTTCCCTGCATGCAGAGATGGATAATTCGAAGGCAGTGTTTCTGCTTCTGTCTGGGGATAGGTAACCTTGCTGACCCCAAGTATTGAATGAAGTAGGAGGGTTATTTGTTGTTGTTTAGTCGATAAGTCGTGTCTGACTGTTTGCGAACCCACAGGCTGTAGCCTGCCAGGCTCCTCTGTCCATGGGATTTCCCAGGCAAGAATATTGGAGTGGGTTGTCACTTCCTTCTCCAGGGGATCTTCCTGACCCAGGGATCGAACCCATGTCTCTTGTGTCTTCAGTATGGCAGGCAGATTTTTTACCACTGAGCCACCTCGTAAGCCCAAGGGGATTATACCAGTAGCTATAATTCACCATCACCATTTTCACAGGACTTGAAATACTTTCTTAAAGCCCTGCAGTAACTCCATAAGGTGATTATCTTTATTTTCACCCCCTGTTGTAGATGAGGAAGTTGAGATTCAGGCATGTTAAGAGGAAAGCTAGGACTTGAATTTGTATCTGTCTCACTCCACAGCTCATGATCTTCCTTCTTTAGCCATGTGCCTCTTTTCCAAGATCAAGCCCCCTTTTTTGGATATTACGCTTTTTTTCTGTCTGTTCATTCAATAGACATTTAGAGAACGCCTACTGTGTTTTGGGGACCATGCTTAGCTTTTTTCTGTATGCGAGAAAGAACCTCATGAGAACTTTAGACAATTTGCCTTTTGATCTCACCTTTACAGATGAAGAAATTGAATCTCAGAGAATTTGATTGACTTGCCCAAAGTTATTAAGGGCAGAGCCAGGATGGAACCTTGGTCTCTAAATCCTGTGTTCCCTCCATGATGCCAGAGTGTCTTACTATTTGCTCTGATGCTATTAAATATTTTATTTCTATTTGTATTATATGGAATATAATTTCCCCTTTATTAACTCTGTCCCCTTTATATAACTTTCCCTTTATTATTTATAACTTCCCCTTATTAATATCAGTATGCATCTTAAATCAACACAGGAAGCTTTCTTGAAAAGTCATTAAAAAGACCATGGGAAAAAATCTCACAACATCCAAAACTTAAAAAATAAAAACACCTCCATATGCATTGCTTGCAACCCCAAGACATGACAAGTCAGTGCTGCAGGGCTTCAGGTCTCCAGAGAGCATCTTATCTTTTCACTTTGGTTGATGCTGAAGCATAAGAGGACAGATCACCCTGACGTTGTGACAGTGTGAGCCAAGTTGAAAAATAACAGAGCTGCCCAACAGTGGATTAGGAAACCCAGAGAAAAGAAAGGAGAATCACTGTTAGACAATATGCTGCTGTTACTGCTGCTAAGTCGCGTAAGTCGTGTCCAGCTCTGGGCGACTCCATAGATGGCAGCCCACCAGGCTCCCCCATCCCTGGGATTCTCCAGGCAAGAACACTGGAGTGGGTTGCTATTTCCTTCTCCAATGCATGAAAGTGAAGAGTGAAAGTGAAGTCTCTCAGTCGTGTCCGACTCTTTGCAATCCCATGGACTGCAGCCTACCAGGCTCCTCCATCCATGGGATTTCCCAGGCAAAAGTACAGGAGTGGGATGCCATTGCCTTCTCCAGTCAGACAATATAGACCCTGGTAATTTATGAGAAACATGCCCTGGTCTTCCTGGTCTGAGGACGTTCATGCTCATTAAAGAGGAGAGTCCTTTTGTTCAGGCTCAGACAGCTGCTGTAAGTTAACCTATTCTGTGTCCAGGACTAGAAGCAAATGTCGCCCCCACTTCCTCCCTCCCTTCTTCCTACCTTCCTTTCTTCATCTAACAGTGATTGCATTCCCAAATGATCATGCGCTTTCCCAAGGCGGAGATACAGAGAAAGTATGAAGCAGACCTGGTGCTTGCCTTTGACATCCTCACAGGCTAGTAAGTGAGGCTAAGCGAGGCTGAGCGGAAGGCGAAGCTGCCTACATAGTGCATTGGCCAAAAAGTTCGTTCAGGTTTGTCTGGACGATGTTATGGAAAACCCGAATGAACTTTTCGGCCAACCTAGTACGTGAGGAGGAGGGAAAAAGACTTGGTTCAGTCTCTTTACAGCATGCTAGGCAGCAAGGACTTTCTTATTAAAAAGAGCGTCAGAGCCCTTTGCATGACACCTTCAGTGGGCTGGCCAGGAGGTCCAGAGTGGTTGCAGGCAGACCTGGACACTACAGCTGCTCATATTCTCATTTGGCCAGCGTTTGCTGGTTTGTCTTTCACATGCCATGTCCTGAACAGGCATTGGTGTCCATGGTATATTAAATAGCCATGCTTCTTACCCTCTGGAGTTTACAGACCAGCTTGAGACAGTGTGATGTAGACTCTTAAGTTTAATTTCAACCATCCAATACACATCTAAATATATAATTTGTTTTTGTTGTTTAGTCATCAAGGCATGTTCAACTCCTTGTGACCCCACAGACTGTAGCCCACCAGGTTCCTCTGTCCATGGGATTTCCCAGGCAAGAATACTGGAGTGGGTTGCCATTTGTAAATGGTAAACATTCACTGTGGTAAAGAAGAGAAGAGAGTGCCCTAGGGAAACAAATAAGGGGCCTCATTGAGATGGCTGGAGCAGGGGTGGAAAGTTGTTGTTTAGATAAAGGTTTGGGGAGAAACTAGACCCAGTAGAGGGAAAAGCATGTGCAGAGGCCCTGGGACAGAAACGAGCCAGGAGTTCAAGGAACTGTGATATGGTCACACGTGGGATGTGGATCAGTACCTGATACCTGAGATACTGGCAGGCAGGCTGTATGGGCGCGTGAAGTCTCATTTTGTTTTGTATTTGAATTGATCCTAACAGTAGCGGGAATCCATTGTGGAATTGTGAGCTGGAGTGACCTAGTTTGATCTACATACTGGAAAGTTTCTCAAGCTGTAGAACTGGGACTCCGGTTAGGAGGCTGTGTCCGAGGTCTCAGCAGAGGCTCAGGCTGGTCTGGGCCAGGACGGAGGGCCTTGGAAATGGAGATAAATGAATCCTTTTGAGTTGTTTACCTGCTCTTAGAGATTATTGGCAGCCCCCAGCTGGTAAGATACTGTCTCCTAAGAGAAAAGATTAAGGGAAGAAGAGAAAAGGGTTTAGGGATGGTCCGTTTTAGGAATGGACTGCCAGGAGAGCCAACCAGTCCATCCTAAAGGAAATCAGTCCTGAATATTCATCGGAAGGACTGACGCTGACGCTGAAGCTCCAACACTTCGGCCCCCTGATGCGTATAGCCACCTCATTGGAAAAGACCCTGATTCCGGGAAAGATCAAGGGAAGAAAGAGAAGGGGACAAGAGAAGATGAGATGGTTGGATGGCATCACCGATTCAATGGACATGAGTTTGAACAAATTCCAGGAGATAGTGAATGACAGGGAAGCCTCGTGTGCTGCAGTCCACGGGGTCTCAAAGAGTCAGTGATGATGTAGCCAGTGGACAACAATGTTTTAGGCATGAGGACAGGCAGCTGAGGAAAAGTGACTGGGAGAAACACTGCGGCAAGGGCCAACAGAAAGAACTTAGATATTTCCAGGCTCCTGCATGTCAGCATTTCAGCCTTCTTCCTCCACCCAGAGTCTCCATTTCACTTTTGGTTTAGGCTTCTACCACTTTGGGATACAGCTGGCAGGAGCCTCCACAAACTGCTTCTTTATCTAAATCATACTTTTAAAGGTAAGAAAACCAAGGCTTCGAGAAGTCACACGACTTGTCCCGGGTCACACAGCCACCAAGGGGCCAAGCCAAGACGGTAACAACAGTAGTCTGTTGACTGAGCCCTGGCTCCATGCCAGGCGCTGTACAGGCTGCAGTATCCGTTCCCAAACACCCTGGAAGTTAGAGGACGTGCGTTTTCACGTTACAGATAAAGAAACCAAAGCTCAGCGATCTGATGCTATTTGCCAAGATCTCCTAAGTAGGAAATAGAGCTGGGTTAGCAACCCAGAGCTCATGCTCTCTCTCTTACATTTTAGCAACCAGGTTTCTGGTGTGCGACGACATCTGTGTGTGTCCTTATACACTCTCATAGTCAGAGAACCATCAAGGTAGCTGTGGTCTTAGAGATCACGGCCTTCGCATCTCCTAGCCTCACAGGGAGCCTGCAGTGGGCTTACTGTCCAAGGCTACAGGGTTCTCATCTGCCTGGTCCTGAAAAATATCCTGATACTGTGCTCACTCCTGCTGAGGGAACCCCACTCCCACCCCCATTCAGGTGGGGTTTCCAATAGAAAATATTTTAGCAGTGATGGTTTAATGTTTATATAACAGATGATTAATTTTTGTGTTCTGAGAGCGCTCCTTTCCCTCATTTGATGCAAGCAGCTTCTCCTCCCCCATATTACCAGCTAGCTTTACCATTACAGAGCAGTGGCCTTAAGAGGGTTCTTACACCTGATACCCCTTTCTTTCACTTTTCGGGATGGCTGATAGGTGGGACATGATTAAATGCATTGCCTCCTGTTCTGTGGAACCCTCTGAGAAATAGCCCCCAACCAGGTCAACTGGACTTGGCATTGGTGTTAGATAGCTGAGGTTGTCACTGTGGCTGGAGAGATGGTGTGGTCTAGAAAAAGGGCAGAGACTTTGGAGTGAAACAGACCTGGGTTTGAGTTCTGACTGCACTATCTATGAGCTGTTGGATGCTGGGTACATCTGAGCCTCACCTTTTGTTAGTAATAAAACCCACTTTAGAGAGTCTGACAGTGACATGAAGCTGGGTGATTCATTCTAAGTTCTCAGCACATTTTTAAGTGTCTCTTAATTATTCAACATTTGCTGAACCTTAACTTGGTTAAGTGCTGGAGACTCATCAGTGAACAAAACAGAAGCTTTAGCCTCGAAGAGCCTGTAGTCCCCTGGGAGACCTGCACCTCTCATAAATAATTCCAACAGAATGTGGTCTGTGCCCAGGGGCGCAAGTGGAAGTTGGAGGCATAAAGAACTTACTGTGAGAAAAGTGCTTAGAGAGCCGGAAGGCGGTGTACAAATACTCAGTAATTTACCAACTTAGGGCTAGAGCAGAAGTGAGAACCAGAAAGGTATTCTGAAGAGTTACTCTAGAATAATAATAATAATAAAGGAGAAATGGTAACCGTCTCTGCTCAATGACAGACATGGTCACTGTAGAGCAGGCAGAAAACAACCACTATTAGCTTTTAGAGATGAGAAGAGAGAGCCTTTGAGCAGTGACTCACAGGACATGAAGCTAGGTCTTCCGAATCCAATCTGGAGACTTCTCCTGGAGCCCAGATGTGGGTACAGGTCCCAGAACAAGGCAGACCCTCACCAGAGGGTCAGTGAGTACCAAGTGAAAGGTCA
Source organism: Ovis aries (assembly GCF_016772045.2). Lineage (NCBI taxonomy): Eukaryota > Metazoa > Chordata > Mammalia > Artiodactyla > Bovidae > Ovis > Ovis aries. The sequence goes on from NC_056074.1 coordinate 14,836,406, forward strand.
AAGTTCACAGATACTTCCTGCCACCTAGAGCCTTCTGCGGACATTAACTTCAGAACAGCTTGAAGGAAAGAAGGCACATCTGCCAGTTCAGGGGACTGCTAGGCACTTGACTGAAGAATGTTCTTTCTGTTGAGGGAAATTCATGCATTTCATGGCTGCTGGATTCAGGAAAAGAAAGTGAAAGTTGCTCAGTGGTTGCCGACTCTTTGCAACCCCATGGACTATAGCAACTCTGAAATGGGTTCAAGTCTGCAGCCTTTCTGTGCCGGAACTGTTGCAGCTCAAAAATGCAAATGCAGGTTTCAGAACATTCCAATGCACTAACTGCTATTTCATTTTTTGAATAATTTTTAAATTTTTGGTTGCACTGCATCTTCGTTGCTGCATGGACTTTCTCTAGTTGCTGCAAGTGGGGGCTACTCTTTCTTGAGATGCTTGGGCTTCTCATTTCTGTGGTCTTTCTTGTTGCAGAGCACAAGCTCTAGGTGTATGGGCTTCAGTAGTTGGGGCTCAGGCCTAGTTGCTCCTAGACATGCAGAATCTTCCCAGGCCAGGGATCAAACCCATGTCGCCTACATTGGCAGGCAGATTCTTACCCACGGTATCACCAGGGAAGTCTAACCTGTTACTTGCTCTGATATGTTCTGTCTTCTGATTCAGTAGTGAAAGAGAAAGTGAAGTCGCTCAGCCGTGTCCGACTCTTTGGGACCGCATAGACTGTAGCCTACCAGGCTCCTCTGTCCATGGGATTTTCCAGGCAATAGTACTAGAGTGGATTGCCATTTCCTTCTCCAGGGGATCTTCCCAACTCAGGGCTCGAACCCGGGTCTCCCGCATTGTAGACAGACACTTTACCGTCTGAGCCACCAGGGAAGTCCCTGATTCAGTAGCTGCTGCTGCTGCTAAGTCGCTCCAGTCGTGTCTGACTCTGTGTGACCCCATAGACAGCAGCCCACCAGGCTCCGCCGTCCCTGGGATTCTCCAGGCAAGAACACTGGAGTGGGTTGCCATTTCCTTCTCCAATGCATGAAAGCGAAAAGTGAAAGTGAAGTCACTGAGTTGTGTCCAACTCTCAGCGACCCCATGGACTGCAGCCTACCAGCCTCCTCCATCCATGGGGTTTTCCAGGCGAGAGCAAGGAGCCTCTCAAATGTCACATTCTAGATTCAGGTTTTGTCAGTCTTTACAAATTCCTTCCTGCCTCTCTGAAACTACTTGGCAAAACTCATGTTAACAGCTACTGTTTTTTCACTGCATAGTATATCAGAGTATCATCCTGGATGTTTTAGATACACCGTTCCAGACCCTTCACAACAGGCATTTGTAAAAAATGCAAAGTAGGTATTTTTTCTCCGGAGAAAAGTGGGGTTCATCATGTTTAGATGACTAGGCAGAAGTTTCATACCCAGTCAGCAAAAGAGCGAGGGTTTGAATCCAGGTCTCTCTGGCTGCCGCGCCTACGCTTTTCCTCTTGTTCTTTGTCACTCAGGCCTTTGTTGTGAGACTGCCTGTGTATGCACTGGAGTTGGGTAGAGGGCATGGATGGGATGGTGCCTGGAGCCTCGAAAATGAGTTCAGGGCCAACCTGGCAAGAACTTTTTAGGCAGGTTTGAAAGTCTGGTTTTTGGAGGCAGTGAGGAGCACAAGATAGTTTGTAAGCAAAGATGTAGCTTGATTTGTGCCATGGAGCCATCTCTTTGGCGGTGGTATATACAGATGGGTTACTTTCTCAGGCTAAAGCAGGGAGACCAAGTGGAAGACTGTTTCAGTATCCAGTGCAGTTAGATGAGAGAGGAGGGCCTGAGTTGGGCCAAATGCCTCTGTATCACATAAAAGAAAGGATATATTAGGGGACATTATGGACTAGTTTTCTTGACCACTTTACTGTTAGGGAGAGGCAGGAAGAGTCAGCCTTGGAGAATAGGTACCTAGTGATACCTTGAGTTAAACTAGGAAATAAGAAGGGGACATGGGCTTGTTGGGAGAAGGAAGGGGAAGATGGTCAGTGCACAGTAGATTGGAGCTGCTCGTAGAATTTACAAGCGGGGGTCAGTTTTCAGTTGGCCAGTGGTCAGATGAATAAATAGGCGTTACCTTGGGGCAGCCCTGACCCAGAAACAGGGACCCAACAGGTGCCTTGGTGTGGATATGAGAAGGCAGAGGCCTGAGGAGATGGGAGTTTAGCGTGGAACCCCATCACTGAGCGGGTGGGCGGCGGAGAGAGACGCAGAGATTTGCCTTCTAGAAAAGCTGGGGAGCTGATGACAGCAAACCGGTCCCTTGGGGGTCACTGGCAACTTCAGTGGGAGCGTTTCCACCCCCGTGCGAGTAGAAGCAGGGTCACCGCGAGGTCAGGAGCGAGCGAGCGGCGTGGAGGAGAAACGACCTCTCCTAGACAGAGCGGGGGACGGAGACGGATGGGAGTAACCTGAGGAGGAGGCAGGTTCAAGGCAAGGTTTACACAAGGTGGGGGGAGCCCTGCACGTGTTGTCAGCTGCGGGAAAGGAGCCAGGGGAGAAGGTGGGAGGCCCAGGAGAGAGGGGAGATGAGGAAGGAAGGAAGGGGGGCAGGAGGCACCGAGCGGACGGCAGACGCGGGAGGCTCGTCCGAGGACCGGCGGAGACACGCGGGAAGCAGAGGGCCGTGAAGACGAGACGAGGTGGAGCCCAGGCTGGAGGTGGAGCGGAGTGGAGGGCAGGGCGGGAAGCCCTCTCCCGCCTGCACTGCGTGTGTTCCGTTCCATGCCCACGCAGCCTCGAGGCGGCACTGCATCAAATCAGCTCTGTTGTATCACAGAGCAGGAACGAGGGGGGAACGTGGCTTAGTGGTTAGAGATCAGATCTGAAGCCAGACAGCTGAAAGCCACACAGTTAGCAGTGTGAACATGGGCAGGATTCATAACCCATCAGTGCCTCAGTTTCCTTGTCTGAAAAAATGGTGATGGTGATAATATTCAGTTCAGTTCAGTTCAGTTCAAGAAACGGAATTGATATTTGTTAAATACCAAGAACAGGGTGCACCTCATTTTCCGTGCTATACAAGGGTATGTCATTGTTACTGGTAATAATAGTCGCTAATAGTTTTCGGTGCTTACAGGGTTCTGGGAGGGAGCTAAGTGTGGTACATGCATTATCTAACTTAAATTTTGTGACAATCCCAGGGAAGCAGGAGAAATTATTTGCTTTACATAGATGAAGAAATAAGGTCCAGAGAAGTTGCCCACAGTCACACAAGGAGTGAGGGCAGGGCGAGGGTTTGAATCTAGAACGGTCAGACTCCAAATCTGCACTCTTTCGCACGGGGCTCTCTACACTTTCCTTGGGTCCCGTGTCCTGTGGCAACAAGTAAGCAGCTGAGGCTCTGCTGTAAGGACGCTGCCGTGTGTGTGTTGTCAGCTCTTAGTGTTCATCTGGGCCAAAGAGTTTGCACCTAAGGCTCTCTCCTGAGGGAAGGAGCTCTCTTTTCCTCACAGTCAAGCGCAGGTTTAAGTGAATGCACATCTATCAGAGGTTTGGGAGGGTTTCTTGCTGCTTAAACAGAGCAGAGGACCTTCTGCTGAAATGACAGGACTGTGAGTGTTATATGAAGGGTTATAAAAAAAAGCGCGGGCCAGAAACCTCTGAACATCTGGTTTCACTTCGAGTAGCTGCTCGTTCATGGCCTTTATCTGAGCGGCATTCGTGTTCAGGGCTAATAGAAGCATGGTTTGTTTCATTCCTGGTTCACATTACGTGTCAGCCAAATTTTTTGTTTTCATTTGTGTCATAGGCCAAGGAATCGATGCACGAGTGCAAGGAATAGACGGTATATTTTAGAAAAGTGAGAAAAAGTCCTCGGCACTAGCATGACGTTTTTCACAAATAGAGTTTGAGTTTTCTCAACCCTATAAATGCAAGCTATTCCTTAGGAAGCTTTCACCTGGGAAATTGTGCCACTGTGTCTCTGTTTTTTAAATGACTGAGAGAGAAAGTGAATCTCTCTGAAGTTTTCATAGGTGCCAGTTAGTACACTAAACACAGTTTATTTACATTAACTCATTTTAATTCCCATAACCCACCTGTCCGTTGGACTGCAAGGAGATCCAAGCAGTCAATCCTAAAGGAAATCAGTCCTAAATATTGGAAAGACTGGCGCTAAAGCTGAAACTCCAATACTTTGGCCACCTGAGGTGAAGACCTGACTCACTGGAAAAGCCCCTGATGCTGGGAAGGATTGAAGGTGGGAGGAGAAGGGGATGACAGGATGAGATGGCTGGATGGCATCACCGACTCAGTGGACGTGAGTGTGAGTAAACTCCGGGAGCTGGTGATAGATGGGGAAGCCTGGCGTGCTGCAGCCCATGGGTCGCAAAGAGTTGAACATGACTGAGCAACTGAACTGAACCCACCTGTGCCATCGGAGTCATTATCCCCATTTCCCAGATGAGGCAGCGGATTGCGTTCAAGGTCACCCAGAATCAGAGCTAAGATTCAGATCCACGTATATCTCATTCACACTTATTTTGCAAATTTCCGACACTTTTTGAATACACTGTGCTGAGGTTTGCCTTTGGTCTTCAGTAAATGATAAAAACACCCCTGATCACAATACTAGGTCATAATGATATTAAAAAAAGAAAGACAAAATACTTACTGTAGTAAAGAACATCGATTTCACATCAAAAGTCAGTGCTTCCTGGTTAAATATTAGACAAATTCCTTTTAAAGCTAGTAATAAGGGCATATCTATTAATTAGCATTAGTTTAGAAGTTCTGGCTTAAGTGACATAACGCAGGAAACAGAAAAAAGAGACAAAGACAAAGCTATCATTATTTGTAAAGGATGTGTTTGTGTTCCTAAAGAATACAAAAACATCAGTCAAAAAACTAATAAGAATTCAGAGTTTGTAACTGGGGTACAAAAAAGCTTTTCAAAAGTCAATAGATTTCCCACATACTTGTGGTAACCAGTTATGAAATATAATGAAAAATGTCCCAGTCAAAAAAAATCAATAAAAATTAAAACATCATCTTAATGAGAATTATATGCGACCTATGTGACAAAAACTGTGAAATTCTATTGAGGGCTATAAAACAGGACATGAATAATTAGGAAATATAACATGTTCCTAGATGAGAAGGTGAACTACTCTAAATATGTCAATTTATAGGCTTAATGAAATGCCAAACAGAATCCTAGAGGGAATTTGGGCGATTTGATTGAAGGTTTTAAGACTTCACCTGGAATAATAAACAGATGAGAGTATGAAAGAGATTCCAAAAAGAATATTGAAAGGGCACTCATCTTTAGAGATATTATATTAACATGCCCTAAATCTAAAATAAATGATCTTAAGAATCGAGCAGATTTGTGAAATAAAATTGCCTAGAAATAGTACCAGTTATATGTAAAATTTTAGTGTGTGAGGGAAAAAAAAAAAAAGAACTGCAAATTAATGGAGAAAGAAATGCTCGGTCAATTTATTTTGTTGGAATAACTTTAAAAAATATACCAATTTCAACCAGAGGCTACCAAGTGGTGTTTAGAGGGATGGACGTGCTCAATAGACCCAGAAGAGGATTTTTATCCTGGAGTGTTGGCTCAGGATTTAAAATTTGGATGATTTCCTGTGAAACTATAGGTTTATGGCTTACCTTGAAAAGTTAGAAGGCCAAAACTCTTGCAGGAACAAGCCTCTGCCCCTCGAATACTGTCTTCCCCCCCCCCCCGCCCCCAGTCTCCACTTCTCCGTCTTTCTCTTCTGCCTGACCTGCTTTACTTCTTTAACTTACCTGCCTGGGCCCTAGGAAGAATTTTAGTTTTTACCCTCTGATTCAGACTTCATCTCACACCGTAGGCCAAAATAAATTCCAGATGGATTAAAGAGGTAAATATTTAAAAGTCAAACTCAAAGAGGGTAAAACCCAATATTTGCATATCTCTGGCTTAAGAAGGACTTTTAAGCTTAAAAAGTCAGTGAAGAAATCACAAAAAAAGACTAGCAAATGTTCACATAAAAATGTAAAACTTCCATATGTGTTATAAGACATCAGTATAAGAAGAAAAATAGTAGAATGGGGAAATACTTGCAGTAAAAATGAGACCAGGAAGGGTTAATATATATATTATATTAAGGTGCATATGCTATGAAAAAATTATGACTTCATAGCTATATGGCTAAAACTCCTGTAGGAAAGCTTCCAAAAATATATGTTGGATTGTCCAGATAGTTCTCTTGGGTTTTTCTATAATATGGTCGAGAAAAACCCAAATGAACTTTTTGGCCACCCAGTAGTATGCTATCAACATATGTGAAATAGTTTTAACCTAATTAGTAATCTAAAAAGGGAAAATTAAAATAATTTTGCATCTTTTTAACCTAATAAATTAGGAAATCCCCCAAATAAGTTAATACCCAACCCCAAAGGGGCTGCAGTGAAGCTGTGCCCACTTATAGTACCACCTGCGTGGTGAGTAAGTACAACCCTTTGGAAAAGCATATTGACATTTTGTATTAAATCATAAAAATAGTCCTATTTTCAACCTCTGAGAGTCTTTCTTAGAAGACTAGGAAAAAAATGGCTTTCTTGTCTCAGCACTGCTTACAATGTGAAAATTTAGGAGAAAATCCAATGTCTAATAATAAGAAAACGTATAAAAAAATTATGCAGTATTTGCTTAATATTATTCAGCCATTAAAAATTATCAAGACTATGACACATGGGAAATGCTTGTAATTTTCAGCCCCACAAATTAAACATGGAAGTTATGTTTACAAAATGAACACATATATTAATAACAGTGCAGTTTGGCTAATCCTGGTAGCTCAGTCTGCCTGCAGTGCAGGACACCTGGGTTCAATTCCTGGGTTGGGAAGATCCCCTGGAGAAGAAAAAGGCAACCCACTCCAGTATGCTTGCCAGGAAAATCCCATGGACAGAGAAGCCTGGCTGGCTACAGCCCATGGAGTTCCAAGAGTCGGACACAACTCAGTGACTAAACCACCACCACCACAGTTTAGAAGCAGAATTTGGACTTGAACTCAAGTCTTCCAACTCTGAGATCACAGCTATTGCCACCTGCCTACTTCCTGATGTGGAATCAACAGTTCAGCTGCTCAGTCGTGTCTGACTCTGCAACCCCCTGGACTGCAGCACACCAGGCCTCCCTGTCCATCACCAACTCCCGGAGTTCACTCAAATTCATGTCCATTGATTCCGTGATACCTTCCAACCATCTCATCTTCTGTCATCCCCTTCTCTTCCTGCCTTCAATCTTCCCCAGCATCATGGTCTTTTCAAATGAGTCAGTTCTTCACATCAGAGGGCCAAAGTATTGGAGTTTCAGCTTCAGCATCAGCCCTTCCAATGAATATTCAGGACTGATTTCCTTTAGGATGAACTGGTTAGATCTCCTTGCAGTCCAAGGGACTCTCAAGAGTCTTATCCAACATCATAGTTCAAAAGCATCAATTCTTTGGCACTCAGCTTTCTTCATAGTCCAACTCTCTCATCCATACATGACCACTGGAAAAACCATAGCCTTGACTAGACGGACCTTTGTTGGCAAAGTAACGTCTCTGCTTTTTAATATGCTGTCTAAGTTGGTCATAACTTTTCTCCCAAGGAGTAAGTGTCTTTTAATTTCATGGCTGCAGTCACCACCTGCAGTGATTTTGGAGACCAAAAAGATAAAGTCTGACACTGTTTTCACTGTTTCTCCATCTCTTTGCCATGAAGTGATGGGACCCGATGCCATGATCTTTGTTTTCTGAATGTTGAGCTTTAAACCAGCTTTTTCACTCTCCTCTTTCATTTACATCAAGAGGCTTTTTAGTTCCTCTTTACTTTCTGCCATAAGGGTGGTGTCATCTGCATATCTGAGGTTATTGATATTTCTCCCTGCAAGCTTGATCCTATCTTGTGCTTCCTCCAGCCTAGCGTTTCTCATGATGTACTCTGCATAGAAGTTAAATAAGCAGGGTGACAGTATACAGCCTTGACATACTCCTTATGCTGAAAGCTCAGCTTCTCTGTGCAGTGGTGCCAAGTCAAATCTCAGAGGCAGAGTTCTGGGTGAAGTGGAAAAGGACAGCCTTTTTACTTTGCCTGGCAGAGTGGGCCACAGTGGGCTAATGCCCTCAAAACTGTGAGTCCCCACTTGGGGAAGATAGTAAGAAAACTTATAGTAGTTGTTCAAGAAGGGCGTGATCAGCTCCTGGACATTCTTCTGATGGACTGGTGGTGAGGTGAGAAGGAGTCAGCATTATCAACCTTAAGGTCCAACGGGTCTGGGGTCTCCATGCTTATGGGCAGCCTACCATCGCTAACTGTTAACTTCTCCCGCCTGGAGGGGGTTTCAGCATCTGCAAAACAGCTCAAAGATACTGTGGTGTGTATCCATCGATGGGGACCCAGGACCTTGCCCCAAGTCTGCTCTTAAGTGTTTTGTTTCCTGTATCCCTTCCCTTCCCAAATTAACAACTGCCTGAATCTGCCCCTTGGAACTCAGGGAAGGTCACGGAGGCTGAATGAAGGCTGTTTCCTATAATCAACGCAATGAGGGCCACAGAAAGGCTTTGTGCCCTGCAGCCCCAGAGGGCCCTGCAGACCCAGAGGGCCCTGCGCAGTATCAATGTGACATTTAGAGAGTGTTGATCACAGTGTCTGTCAGGGTAGCATTTGGAGTCTGGTGCACTTTTAAGCTGAGCCTAATGCATTATTTCAAAGCAATAGGCGATGGGGCTGTGAAAGAAGAGACTTTTGTCTACGTGATAGACTCTAAGACCAAGAGTTTTCTAAAAGTTTCCTCCTCTCCTTGGTTGATACAAGTGATAAAATGAGCAAATTTGAGCACCAGAAAAAGCACTTGAGTTGAACTAAATCTGGGGCCAGTATCATTTCTAAGCACTGCAGGTGCCAGGACACGTGTGTCTTCAGGTCTCTATTGCACACCTGTGTGTGTATGTAAATATTTTCACTGTTTTCTGTTTCTGCTTTTTAAAGAATTCATTAAGTTAAAACCATTAACCGTGAAGGCATCCTAGCCTTCTAAATCAGCTTTGCTTGAAGTGAAAGACAAGACCGCAGGTGGTCCCTCCATCCTGAATGCCTAGAGTTAGAGGATCCTGGAGAGGGTTTAGTGGGATTCACTTCAAGAAAGAAAGTAGATTCTGGAATCCTGAGATTTAGAAACCTGAGCCCACTGTTGTTTCCTCCATCCTCTGTACACAAAGCAGACAAGAATTTTCTGCGTAGCAAAGTTTCCTGTGACAGTAATAATCCCTTACGTCGTGGAGGACTTTTAGCTTACTGAGTACGATGACATACAGTCTCTCCACCCTTATGTTGATCTTTACAACCCAGTGAGGTAGGATGACACTCAAATTATTGTCCCTGTGTAGTAGAAGCAGCAGCTAAGGTTCAGAAGTTCAAGCTCTTTTAGACTCTTTGCTTGGTCCAAGATCACACCGCCTGTATATGGACAAGCCTGGGTTTGAATCCAGTGCTCCTGTTTGATTGATTGACCCAGGCATTCACTTATTCTTGCACGCACACATTCATCCAGTATGTTTCTTGCCCACCTTCTATATGCCATGCACTCTGCTTGGGCGGTCCTGACAGCTGTGAACACAGCAGACAGGGAGCTGCCCTGGCAGGTCTCAGGCAGCAGGGAGGAGGACACTGATGTGCAATGGGACCTCATGAGTTGTGAAGACCAAGGGTGAGGTCATGGGCAGCACTTGCCCAGGCAAGCGAGCCTAATGTGAGGTAGGGGCAGGGAAGGCTGCTTTTGAGTACACAGCATCTAAGCTGAGACCTCAAAGAATCAAACAGGGGGAGAGCAAGGTGAGTGGCAAGTGATGAGAAAGGATGAGGGTTTCAGACAGATGCCCGAGGACCACCAGCGTTTCGCGGTTGGAGGAAGAGTCAGAAAAGTCAAGTGGAGGGGATGGGGTGAGTGAGCAGAGTGGCAGAAATATCAGAAGGTATACTATATCCAGAGGTGTAGGAGGAGGAAAGCTTCAGGAAGGAGGGACTAGAAGATAATTCAGATGTTGCTGAGAAGAACCTGTTACACTTAACTCCCTCCTGGAGTCCCACCGTGGTGAGGACAATGGCTTCAAACAAAGAAACAAAGAACAAACCCCTGAAGACCAAAAAAGATAGGAGACCGTAGCCTCCAAGAGATGTCAGCAGGCTTTTGGAAAACAGAGAGCAGGTTGAGTTAGCAGCGTGGGGAAAGCTGAGTACTGAGCATCTGCTGAGAAGTCAGTGAGGAGCAGGGCCCCAGGAAACCTCAGAACCAAGGCACCAGCTGCTGCAGAGGATGGGGTGAGGCCCGGTGCCAAGCATGGCTGGACCCGCGTTCATCTGACTCGAGCAGCTAGAGCACAAGCAGCGAGACCCTGCAGTTCCCTCCCTCACCTCACACAGTCCATCAGAACACCAGCCCAGTGTCGGGGTAAAGACAGTTAAGCCATGCATGGTCCTAAAACCTTACCTCCTGTCCACCTTTTCTCAGGAAGCTTCTAGAAAATGCACTCCACCAAAATAATAAAGAGCAGGACAGGAAGCAAGGGGCTCAGTGAATGAGAAAGAAGTCTCAGAGTCGGGGTGTGTAGCAGGCCTAACACAGACCAGACCACAGCAGGGCACAGGGCTCCAGGAGGGACGTCTCCAGGCAGAAAGAAAACAGTTGACCCAACTGGCTATGTGGCGTGTTTGACCACATGGGAATCTCTGTTTCTGAGTTAAAGACTCTGCCTGCAATGCGGGAGACCTGGGTTCAATCCCTGGGTTGGGAAGATCCCCTGGAGAAGGGCAAGGCTACCCACTCCAGGATTTTGGCCTGGAGAATTCCATGGACTGTATAGTCCATGAGGTCACAAAGAGTCAGACTCAGCTAAGCGACTTTCACTTTAGTTCCTTGCCTAATGTGAACGGAGTCATTAATAAGAACACAGAAAATTAAGAAAGCAAGAAATAATGCTTTTTCCATCAGATTATACTGGACAGAAGTAGTGGGTAACAGTAGTAGGAGATGACATCAAATATAAGTCGTAACTAGCTGCATACGCACAGCATTTAGAAATATTAGAGTAGCTGGAAGAAATAGACCAAAGAGTTGAGAGCAGTTGTTTGGATGGTGGCAAGGAGACGTGTGGGTGGGGCAGAGGTCTGCTATTAATAGTTTTCATTGTAAGCTTTGTAATATTGACTTTTTAAACTACATGTATGCACTGCAGTGGTTTAGGGAAAAAATGCTGCAGAGTTTAAGACAGAAAGAATTGACAGGTGCCCATCAGGGACAGTGATGGGAACATCAGCCAAGACCAGCTGGGTTCCCGCTGCACACCCTTCACTCAGCCCAGTCCACGTGGATGGCTTATTTGAGAGGAAGTTACACCTCCAGGTTTATTTACAAGTCAGGGTGCATTTGTTTTACTCCAGGAAGAGCGTTTGTTCTTTCTAAGCCTTCTTTTTCCAGAGGAATCCAAGGTAAGGATGCCATGGTGAAAGAGACATGGAGACAATCTAGCAACCTTTCCATACCGTGTGATGGTTGGGAGGATACGTTTGAGAGGAGAAATACCGACACCAGCCTTCCCATTGAGTTGCCCGGAGTAAAGCTCCTCCAGGCCTGCAGCTCGGACTGTGGGGCATCTCTCTGGTCCCCACGGTTGGCATCCATCAGCTGACGGCCCTTCAGGGCCTCACTTCCACCCATCATCATACGTTTCAGCCCTGCTGCCCCACCTGATCTTGAAAACACTTGCCTTTGAACGCGTTCCTCTCTTTCTAAATCCCAGAGCCCTTCTCTGCCTGCAGACTGTCTGCCCAGCCCTCGGAGCTGAGCTACAGGGCTTCATGAGGGGCCCAGAGGTGTTGCTGCCTCCTCCAGTGGGCTTTACACATTTGTCCATTGCAGGCACTTACCACACGGTCACCCATCTTCTTGGCACCTGGATCAAATGGTGAGGACAGACGCGGTGCCTTCATTCTATCTCCTCTAACCACTTGTCAAGCCTTTGTCCTTCTCAGAGCCATGAACTGGGTGCTAGGGCTCCAAAGGAGCTTAGACCCCACCTTGGCGCTCCAAGTTGTGATTGCACTGGAAGAGATGGGTGTGGAGACAATCAATTGCAGTGCAGTTTCACCTGAACCACACAATAGCTCGAACAGCATGAGAAAAGGGGTGCAGAGAGGGGAGCAGTTGAACCAGTTAATCTCTAGCAACTGGCATGTAGTAGGTTTTCAGTAACTAGTTGTTTGGGAGACCTAACATTCTTGGGCAAGGCATCTCACTTCTCTCAGCCTCCCTTTTCTCATCTGAGAAATTGGGATAATGATACCAATTTCTTACTCGTCTTAGGGTAAGAATTAAATGAGATGTTGTTGTTGTTCAGTCGCTCAGTCATGTCCGACTCTTTGCAACCCCATGGACTGCAGCACACCAGGTCCATCACAAACTTCCAGAGTTTACCCAAACTCATGTCCATTGAGTTGGTGATGCCATCCAACCATCTCATCTTCTGTCATCCCCTTTTCCTCCTGCCTTCAATCTTTCCCAGCATCAGGGTCTTTTCTAATGAGTCGGTTCTTTGCATCTGGTGGCTAAAGTATTAGAGTTTCAGCTTCAGCATCAGTCCTTCCAATGAATATTCAGGACTGATTTCTTTTAGGACTGACTGGTTGGATCTCCTCGCTGTCTGAGGAACTCTCAAGAGTCTTCTCCAGCACCACAATACAAAAGCATTAATTCTTTGGCATTCAACCTTCTTTGTGGTTCAACTCTCACATCTATACATGACTACTGGGAAAAAACCATAGCTTTGAGTATATGAACCTTTGTCAGTAAAGTGATGTATGTCTCTACTTTTTAATACCCTGTCTATATTTGTCATAGCTTTTCTTCCAAGGACCAAACATCTTTTAATTTCAGGACTGCAGTCACCATTCAGAGTGATTTTGGAGCTCAATAAAATAAAATCTGTCACTATTTCCATTTTTTCGCCATCTATTTTTCATGAAGTGATGGGACTGGATGCCATAATCTTCATTTTTTGAATGTTGAGTTTTAAGCCAGCTTTTTCACTCTCCTCTTTCACCTTCACCAGGAGGCTTTTTAGTTCCTCTTCGCTTTCTGCCATTAGGATGGTGTCGTCTTCTTATCTGAGGTTATTGATAATTCTCCCAGCATCTTGATTCCAGCTTGTGATTCATCCAGCCTGGCATTTCACATGATGTACTCTGCATATGAATTAAATAAGCAGGGTGACAATATACAGCCTTGATGTACTCATTTCCCTATTTTGAACTAGTCTGTTGTTCCATATCCCGTTCTAACTGTTGCTTCTTGACCTACATACAGGTTTTTCAGGAGGCAGGTAAGGTGGTCTGGTATTTCTATCTCTTGAAGAATTTTCCACGGTTTGTTGTGTTCCGCACAGTCAAAGGCTTTAGCATAGTAAAGGAAGCAGAAGTAGATGTTTTTCTGGAATTCCCTTGCTTTTTCTATGATCCAACGGATGTTGGCAATTTGACCTCTGGTTCCTCTGCCTTTTTTAAATCCAGCTTGTACATCTGGAAGTTCTTGGTTCACGAATTGTTGAAGCCTGGCTTGAAGGATTTTGAGCATTACCTTGCTAGCATATGAAATGAACAGAGTTGTGTGGTAATTTGAACATTCTTCGGCATTGCCTTCCTTTGGATTGGAATGAGAACAATATATAATGTATGGATTAGCATGCTTATGGCCATGCCTAGCACATAGTAGGACTCAATAAAGGATGGTGGTGAGGACTAGTGTTAGTCCTTATTAAGTGTCTAAATTTATTTCTTTATTATTAAAAAGCTGTATCTGTACTTGAAATCTAAGAAGCTTAGATGTAAAAGTGAGAGGCCAAGTCCTCTAGCCCAGGATCTAATGCCTGATGATCTGAAGTGGAGCTGATATCATCATAATAGAAATGAGGTGCACAATAAATGTAATGCACTTGAAGCCTCCTGAAACCATCCACAGCCCCCTCTCTGGTCCGTGGAAAAACTGTCTTCCACAAAACCAGTCCCTGGTGCCAGTTAGGTTGGGGACTGCTGTGCTGGCCCATCTTTGACTCTCAGAGGATGCCTGTCTCTTCAGCTGCTGTCCTGGCAGTTGAGTGTGAAGGTTGGGATTTCCCCAGAGTCTGGGATGGAAGGCTAGTTACAGTCAGCCCTCATGAATTAAAGCTGCTCTCCCTCAGCCTCCCAAAGCATCAGCTGGCTAGAGCAGCCACCCCCTCAAAGCAGACTGCTCTGGAGAGGATACACGCCGCTGTCCCCCTGGCCAGCCACCAGGAGGGGAGGGCCGAGTGACAGAAGGCTCTGCAGCCAGAGGTGCAGCCTCCACAGGCTCAGGGCTCGGGTTCAGGGGGCCTTGTACCCCAGCCCCAGGAGGAGGCAGGAGACTCAGCAGGGAGAGTCTGTGCCCTGGGAGGGGGATGATCTGTTTTGGCTGCTTCTACTCCCTCCTTTGGAAGCCTCTAGACCCAGCCCTCGGCCCCTTCAGGTTAACAGAGAGCAGGTGTGGCTCCCGCAGCTTCTTGTGTGGATGCGCACGCACGCGTGTGTGTGTCCATCCACGTGTGTGTCCATCCATGTGTGTGTCCACATGTCCTGCCTTTGGTCACTAGACTCACACCGGGGCTATAGCAATGGATCAGGCCAGTCTGCAGAACAGGCCTCCTCTGTTGTGGGCATGGCCAGAATCCTCAGAGTGAGTGACAGCAGTGGGAAAAAGTGATGGGTTCCCAGGAAATACCTCTAGGATTCTAGGGGAGACCAGGCCCTTACAACTCATCTTCCACAGAAAGTGGATGTGCTTTCTGTGGGGTGTGCATCCATACTTTGGAGGTATAAGCTGAAAGGAAGAGAGAGTTCAGCGCGCCGTTCCCCCATATGGGTGCATACCGTAGGCTACAGTGTGCCACGCAGGTGGGAGAAACCTGTGTCCTAACCCCATCAGCCCGAACTGTGCAGAGGCGATGTTAGCGCAGGGGCTGCTGCTACCCCAAGGTGAGGTCCGGTGCCTCTTGTCCTGTTGGCATAAAGTGCACATTCTTGCACGTGCAGCAGGAAGGAGAACTCAGTTCAGGTCTGTATGACTGTGCCCAGTTTTCAGAAAAGGAAACGGGCACAGAGAGGCCAAGTGACTCGCTTACGGTCACAGGAGGCAGCAGAGTGGATGAGAATGCCAGGGCTCTCACTCTCAAGCCTGTGCTCGCTCTGTCACAGCACTCAGCCTCTGACTTGGCCTGGACAAAACTGGGTTTGCTTTGTTTGATGCATTTTAGCTTGGTTACGTTTTACTTACCAATGATGAGACATTTGGGGCTTCCCAGATGGCATTAGTGGTAGAGAACCTGCCTGCAGTGCAGGAAACACAGGAGACACGAGTTCGGTCCCTGGGTGGGGAAGATCCCCTGGAAGAGGGCATGGCAACCCACTCCAGTGTTCTTATCTGGAGGATTCCATGGACAGAGGAGCCTGGCGGACTACAGTCCATGGGGTTACAAATAGTCGGACACAACTGAGCAACTCACACACACACACACGCGGAATGATGAGACATTTACTGCCAGCCCCACTAATTGCTTTACAATGGTTATTTCATTTACCCCCAACCCTGCTATGAAATAGGCAAGTAGGAAAACCATGATTCAGAGACCTTATATGGTTTTCCAAGGGATGTGCAGCTGGTGAGAGTCAGATCTGGAAATCATACCCAGGTTGTCTGATTGTATGGTCTGTGCTCAGTCCTGGGTCAAGGAGTCCTGAAAAATTATGCCAGAGGTGGGATCCCGCTCTGAGGAGCAGAGGGGTTGGAGGCTCAGCCTGGGAGGCAGGGCCCGGCCGACCACATCTGGGGAGTGCTCACACTCCAGCTCAGTGGACAAGTGGCAGGAACCTGGGACCTATGAGGAAGGCTGGCCAGCCACAGGGTTGTGGTCTAGTGCTCTGGCATGCAGACAGCCTAGCACATGGCCTGGCCAGCGTTTCTTTCGTTGGGGAAATTGAGAGACTTTCCCTCCATATCAGGCCCAGACAGGAGCTAAAATTTGTGTTAGAGCCTAGTATATGTCATGTCCAACTCTTTGCAATCCTGTGGACTGTAGCCCACCAAGCTCCTCTGTCCATGGAATTTTCCAGGTAAGAATACTGGAGAGGGTACCCATTCCCTTCTCCAGGGCATCTTCCCAACCCAGGGATCGAACCTGGGTCTCTCCCGTTGCAGGCAGATTCTTTACCATCTGAGCCACTAGGGCAGTGCATAGCCTAGTGTACAGGTGGCTTAAAATCCTGCTGCTGCCAGAGAATCAGAGGTGGCCAGAAGTTTCCACAAAGTTTCAACAGCAGCGACTATTTCTCATTTCCTTGCAAGACACGTAGCTTTTACTTTTGCCATGGGCAGTTTCTGCCCAGGGGCTGAGGAAGTGATAATATCTAGGTGGCTAGAGCAGCTATGAAATATTTAGCTTGAACATATAATTACATTACCATGATCTCTAATAGGATTTGGTGTCAAGCAGAACTCCAACTTGGCCTCTGGCCCAAAGATATAGACCCAAGTTATTACATTGAGTGTTACCCACTAGATAAATAAGAAAGAAATACTGTCCCAATCATGGCATGACATGACTGGCCAACATGCATTATATTTATTGTAAAGAAAAATCCACCAGAGTCTGAGAATGTATCCATCTTGTCAATAATCATTTTTTTGTGTTGTGTCCTAGCAGAAGTAATTCTAGCACATAATTCACAGATGCCATCTTGACAGGTCTTGCAGGAAGGAAGAATGGGGGCCCCACAAAGTTTTATTACCAAATGTTCCCCAGACACATGGGTAGTGCTGTTTTGAGGGGTGGAAAGCCCCAATATTGTATCTGGCTGAATGGAATAGGCCCAGAGGAATAGAAATGAAAATGAGGCCATGGGTCTGGGAAAAATTTATAAAAATGAAATTTGAAAATAAATTTTAAAAAAAGAAGAAATCGGCAAGGAAATAAACAAGCCAAGCCCCGCAGAAGCAGCCCAGCCTTAGAATTTGAGGCCGAACACACCAGAGGCCGAGAAGTCAACCATACATGGCCTTTTGTCATTTGATATTTAGCAAGTGTTGACTGAACAGCCACTCTGGACAAGGTGGTGTGCCAGCCACTGGGGAGACATGGACAAGAAAAGGGATGGGAAATGGATTCCTTCTCTCCTCTCGAGGAATTTGTCGCTTACTAGAGAAAAGGAGCCAGCCAGTGCTTATAAATAACTAGACTGCAAGGTAGACAGCCGTAGGTGATAAGCAAAAAGTAGATATAAATTGCTGTTTGGATTCATATGAGAGAGTGTGAGATCAGTCTTGCTAGGAGGAATCTGGAGAGGTGTCATGAAAGAGGTGGTGTTTAAATGGGGCTTTGAAGGTTAAGTAGGACTTGGACAAGTGGAGGGGGTTGAGGGGAAGGCTTTGCAGGCAAAGTCATCAAGGGGATGTGGGTTTAGGAGGGGAGCGGGGCAGTTTGGCTGCAGCCCAGAGAGGACGTGAGAAGGACCCTTGTAGCAAAGAATTTAGGCTGGGAAGGGAAACTGGAGCAGTCAACTCTTGGTTCTGAAAACTCAGGCTTTCTCCTCCCTGGTGTTTCCCAAACCTTAGTTTTCAAGATTATTTTATATTACTCAGTTCAGTTCAGTCGCTCAGTAGTGTCCGACTCTGTGACCCCATGAATCGCAGCACGCCAGGCCTCCTGTCCATCACCAGTTCCCAGAGTTCACTCAGACTCGTGTCCATCGAGTCAATGATGCCATCCAGTCATCTCATCCTCTGTCATCCCCTTCTCCTCCTGCCCCCTAATCCCTCCCAGCATCAGAGTCTTTTCCAATGAGTCAGCTCTTCGCACGAGGTGGCCGAAGCACTGGAGTTTCAGCTTTAGCATCATTCCTTCCAGAGAAATCCCAGGGCTGATCTCCTTCAGAATGGACTGGTTGGATCTCCTTGCAGTCCAAGGGACTATCAAGAGTCTTCTCCAACACCACACTTCAAAACCATCAATTCTTCGGTGCTCAGCCTTCTTCACAGTCCAACTCTCACATCCATACATGACTACTGGGAAAACCATAGCCTTGACTAGACAAACCTTAGTCAGTAAAGTAATCTCTCTGCTTTTGAATATGCTGTCTAGGTTGGTCATAACTTTTCTTCCAAGGAGTACATAGACTGTATTTCAAAAATTGTGTTTTTATTTTAGTCAACTAGAAAAGATATAATTAGGTAACTCAAACTATTATTCTGGATTTCTTTTTTAAGTAAATTTGTTTCAGAAGATAAATGAGTCTAAAAATACGAAGTGACTCAGAGGACAGCTGGTGTGTGGCTATGGCAGCAACATAAAGGCAGTACCCAAGCGAGTGACGCTTGGAAGCGAGACTCCCAGCTGGGGTCCTGTGTTCAGAGGCCTCGGGGGCCCAGGCAGGAGGCAGGGGTGTGGAAGCTGCAGTCTGGGGTTGTGGGTGACCTCAGTATTTGGGCCTCCCCTAAATGAGGAGAGAGATTGCTGCCATGCTGTATCTCCCAATTTTTTTAAAGAAAAGCCACAATTCAGATTTTTCTGTGAACTCTCCTTTTTGAAAAATTCTGGCAACTAATTCAATTTTTTTAAAACACTGCACAAACAAAAGCGTCCATAGGCCTCTGCGATAGTGACTGTAGATGCCAAGGAACAGGGTCTTTGTCGGGGCCCTGAGAGACTCAGTTTCAGGATGACAGCTCAGGCCTCCAGGTATAGGACAGACTGACAGGGACAAGGGTGGAGGCAGAAGTTCCCTTGGAGGGCTGATGCAGAGATTCAGGCCACAGGTGATGCCAGCCAGAGGTCAGCATTTTCCAACCAAGAGCTGGCCACCATGGACCTTTTAACCTGCAGGTGTCTAGGCCATCTTTCTTAGTTCCGTGCATTTTCAGACTTGACTGTCGTGAAATGAACAGAGAGGGAGGGGATTGGTTTTCTGCGTGGTTTATAAGCAGCATCAGCCTTGGTGACGAGCCTGGATAAAAGATTGAAGAATAATTAACAGTCTGCCACCCCCACCTCCCCAGAGCCTTTTTCTGTTCCTCCATTGTCTGTCATCACAGCGTAATCCAGCACAAATGATGCTCATTAGATGGGACTCTATAGCCAGCAGCCAAGTTGAGCTTTTAAAAAACTGGGGGGAAAAAATCTGATTTCTTAAATAATTTGTTCCAAAGACAGACTTGACATGTAGTTGGCATGATGATCAGCAGGTCACTGCGTGGGAGCAGCAAAGATGATTGTTCTCCATCCGGCTCTCACCCGACCCCCATCTTGCCCGGGACTGCTTTGCATTTCAAAAGGCTGCCTGTTCTTTAAGAGCTATTCAAACGCTCCCTCCTGGAGGGCCAAGCCCTCCTCTTTGGAAGTGGTCCATGAGTTCTCGTGCATTCTTGCATAGTTTAGGTCTTGGGTCCTCTCGGTCTTGTTTTCATAAACCTGTGTGTAAAGTCCCAGCCTTTCTTCGAGATCAGTAGTTCTCAAAGTGGTACCCAGGCCACGGGCATCAACGTCACCTGGGACCCTACCCCAGATCTATTAAATCTGCTACTCTGGAGATAGGGCCCAGCAGTCCATGTTTTAACAAGCCCCTCAGGGAACTAACCTAGGATGAAGTTAGAAAAAACCTGTGCTAGGGACAGGAGAAAGCAGTATTTCCTGAGCACCTTCGAAGTACCAGGTGTGTGCTTACACACACACACACACACACACACACACACACACACACACAGGTTTTATATAATACAGACAGTTGTGTAAGGCAAATGGTTTTCTCCTTCCACAGACAAGTAAACTGAGATTCAGAGACTTTCTGTAAGTCTCACCCGTAAAAGTACCAGTTGACATTTAGACTCAGGTCTGCCTGACTTCAGGGGCTTGTTTGGAGCCTTTTTCCTTCTCCTTGAGAACCAGGACCACTCTTCAGGTCCTCCTGATGGCATCAGCCCAGTGGAATCAATCAGCTTGTTTGAATGAATGAATGATCAGTGAGCAAATGATAGAACCATATTGTTGTCCGAGTATGCTACAATGTGAGTGGTAGGAGCTGTATTCTGAGTCTTGAATGCTGGCAGGTATGTTTTGAAACCAGAATTTCAATGAACAAAACCAGAAATCAGTACCATTTGGAATTTACTAGTCCTGCCAGCACCCTTTGTGTCATCCTCACTCGATAACTGAGACCAGAGGCAAAGAGAGTGGGACCGGCATGTTTTCTTATTGAAATGGCAGTTGTGGTGTAGGGAAGAATCTCTCATTTAGGTGGGAGGAGAAATATAGATTTTAATACTAGCCCTGTCACTTATTAGCTGCATGAACTTGAATGAGTTCTCTGCCTTCGTGTTCTCATCTACAAAATGGGGAATAAAAAACAGCACTTTCCCTTCCTGCATACAGAGTGATTGTAAGGCTCAAATAAAATTGTAAGCAACTGTACATAAAAATGCTTTAAAAACATCATGCCTTGCACTTACCAGTTATCATCGAAGCCTGGTAACTCTCAGGTAGAGCTCATCATAAAGTCCAAGGTGAATGGATGTGTCAAGGGTATTTTCAGTTGCCAGAAGCAAAAACACTCTCAGGCCACCTCAAGGAAAGGCAGGTGTGGTGGTGAAGTAGCTTCAAACAGCTTCACATGGCCTGGGACTAAAACAGGCTCTGAGAAGCGGTGGGGAAGCCAGGCTGCTCCCCAGCCCCGTCCTGCTCTCCCCGGGGGCAGAACAGACTCATGCCTGGCTCTAAACTCCCACTCTGTTTACCTCTCCCAGCTGACAGGCCAGCTTCCTCTGATCACCCAGGACTGCTGCTTCTGATCGTGGGCTCCCCCTGCCCAGGAAAACCTCCCCAGCCCCTCTCTTCCTATCATGTCTTTTGGCTTCCACTCTTATCACCAGCTGCTGTATTCCCCAGGCAGATTTGATTTCAAATACTAGAATTCGGCCAGAACCTCTGTGTAGCAGCCCATGTCTGAGAGCACCAAGCAGCCTATGAAAATGACTCTCCTTGGGTTCCAGCTGTGGCCAGTCATCTGGTCTACCTGTGCCTACAGCCCAGGCAGGAACTAGGGGCAGAGTATGGCTCCTCAGGAGGAGGCGTGGATGAAGGATGGATAAATCTGTAAAGGAAGGAAACATGGATCCGCACACGAGGGCACACACCTCTCCTTGGAAGGTCCTTGTGCTCTTGAACAGCGTGGCACTGGGCAGTCTCATCACCGCTGCAGGGTGTCTCACTGGCCTCCCTGGCATATGCTCACAGAGCCTGGCAGCAGACTACGCGTGGGCCGAGTTCCCTGGGACAGGCAGCAGAGCCATCTGCAGGCCCTGGCATCTGGGAAGGCTGCTGCCAACAGCCCGGGGGCCAGAGGTGGGAGCTCTTAGCCAGAGGCAGCCAGTGAGGCATCTGCTCTGTGTTCCCATCCCTGGGCCCTCCTTCCTCGGTGACTCACTGGAGACGCCGCTCACGTGATAGATTAAAATGTGAAGCTAGTTATTTGAGGACACGGCAGAGAGGTTTAAAAACATGAGCTCTGCTCTTAAAAGAGCAAACTTCCCTTCCCTCCCTCAGGCCATAAACATCATGATGATGGTTTATTTTCTCATCTTTTTTCATCTGTTACTGTAGATGTCTAAATACTGACGATTTGATTTGATTCATTAGATCACAGGATGTTTGGCCTAAAAGATCATATAAGTCATCCACTGTGCTGGGTAACTTCCTAAGCCAGAGGAGATGCTCAATAAATGTTTGCTGAATAAATTTAATGAATTTTGTAGATGAAAAGAAAGTTTCTGAGAGTAAAAGGGTCTTGGCTAAGGTTGCCTAAGAAGCTGCTGGCAGGGGTAGGACTAGAACCCAAGTTTCTTTGTCTTTTTTTTTTTTTTTTTTTTTTTTGAAGTATAGTTGGTTTACACTGTTTTGTTAACTTCAGGTGTACAGCCAAGTGATTTAGTTATACATATGTGTGTTTGTATATATACATGTATATATATTCTCTTTCAGATTCTTTTTCATTACAGGTTGTTACAAGATACTGAATGCAGTTCTCTGTGCTATACACTAGATCCTTGTTGTTTAGCTGTTTTACATATAGTAGTTTCTGTCTGCTAGTCTCAAACTCCTAATTGATCCCTCCCCATTTACCCTTTGGTAGCCATTAATTTGTTTCCTATGTCTGCGAGTTTATTTCTTTTCTAAAAACTTTTTTGGAGTATAGTTGATTTACAATGTTGTATTAGTTTCTGCTATATAGCAAAGTAAATCAGTGATATATATATATATCTCCACTCTTTTTAGATTCTTTTCCTATTAGGTCATTACAGAGTATTGAGAAGAGTTCTCTGTGCTATACAGTAGGTCCTTATTGGTTATGTATTTTATATTTTGTAGTGTGTATACGTCAATCACAATCTCCCAATTTATCCTTTCCCGCTTTTCCCCCCTGGGAACCATAAGTTTGTTTTCTGCATCTGTGACTCTATTTGTTTTGTAAATAAGCTTATTGGTACCATTTTTCAGATGCCACGTGGAAGTGATATCATATAATAATGGTTTTTCTCTGTCTGACCTCATTCTGTGTAGCAATCTCTGGGTCCATCCATGTTGCTGCAAATGGCACTGTTTCATTCTTTTTAATGGTTAACAAATATTCCATTTTGTGTGTGTATCACATCTTCTTTATCCATTCTTCTGTTGATGGGCCTTTAGGTTGCTTTCATATGTGAGTCTGTTTCTGTTTTGTAAATAAAGAACCCAAGTTTCTTGACCCAATCCATGCATGTTCCCTTACTCCATGACTCATAGCATCATGACATTTTGGATTTGGAAGATGCATATGGCCTGTCGTAATCTCCCTGCAATATCCCACTCATGCATTTGCCCCCTCCCTCAGTACATCATTGACTGAAAATGTGTGACCTTGTAGCTCACCTAGTCTATTCATTTGGTCATTCAACTAACATTCATTTAACATGTGCTATGAGTCAAGGATGGTACTATTTACTAGAGATTCAGAGATAAATAACACATTTCCTGCCCTCAGAAGCTTACAATATTTGGGCAGATACACAGCAATAGAATATAGCCCAACAGAGTAAGGGGTGTTCTTCTCTATTGGTTCTTGTATTGAACCAACTCCATTTCCCAAGGACTATAGTCCTCACTATACTGATTTACTGAGCGTGGCCCCACCCATCAGAACAAGACCCAGTTTCCCCCTCAGTCAGTCTCTCCCATCAGGAAGCTTCTGTAAGCCTCTTATCCTTCTCCATCAGAGGGCAGACAGACTGAAAACCACAATCACAGAGAACTAACCAATCTGATCACATGGACCACAGCCTTGTCTAACTCAAGGAAACTATGAGCCATGCCATGTAGGGCCACCCAAGATGGATGTGTTATGGTGGAGAGGGCTGACATAATATGGTCCACTGGAGAAGGGAATGGCAAACCATTTTGGTATTCTTGCCTTGAGAACCCCATGAACAGTATGAAAAGGCAAAAAGATAGGACTCTGAAAGATGAACTCCCCAGGTCAGTAGGTGCCCAACATGCTACTGGAGATCAGTGGAAAAATAACTCCAGAAAGAATGAAGGGGTGGAGCCAAAGCAAAACCAACACCACAGCAAAGTTGGGAATGGGACTGGTGATGGAAGTAAAGTCTGATGCTGTACAGAGCAACAGTATTGCACAGGAACCTGGAATGTCAGGTCCATGAATCAAGGCAAATTGCAAGTGGTCACACAGGAGATAGCAAGAGTGAACTTCAACATTCTAGGAATCAGAGAACTAAAATGGACTGGAATGGGTGAATTTAACTCAGATGACCATTATATCTACTACTGTGGGCAGGAATCCCTTAGAAGAAATGGAGTAGCATCATGGTCAACAAAAGAGTCCAAAAGGCAGTACTTGGATGCAATCTCAAAAATGACAGAATGATCTCTGTTTGTTTCCAAGGCAAACCATTCAATATCACAGTAATCCAAGTCTATGCCCCAACCAGTAATGCTGAAGAAGCTGAAGTTGAACGGTTCTATGAAGATCTACAAGACCTTCTAGAACTAACACCCAAAAAAGATGTCCTTTTCAGTATAGGGGACTGGAATGCAAAAGTAGGAAGTCAAGAAACAGCTGGAGTAACAGGCAAATTTGGCCTTGGAGTACAGAATGAAGCAGGGCAAAGGTACTAGAGTTTTGCCAAGAGAACACACTGGTGTCATAACAAACACCCTCTTCCAACAACACAAGAGAAGACTCTACACATGGACATCACCAGATTGTCAATACCAAAATCAGATTGATTATATTCTTTGCAGCCAAAGATGGAGAAGCTCTATACAGTCAGTGAAAACAAGACTGGGAGCTGACGCTGGCTCAGATCATGAACTCTTTATTGCCAAATTCAGACTTAAACTGAAGAAAGTAGGAAAAACCACTAGACCATTCACGTATGATCTAAGTCAAATCCCTTATGATTATACAGTGGAAGCAAGAATCGATTCAAGGGATTAGATCTGATAGAGTGCCTGAAGAACTATGGATGGAGGTTTGTGACATTGTACAGAGTACAGGGATCAAGAACATCCCCAAGAAAGAGAAATCTGAAAAAGCAAAATGGTTGTCTGAGGAGGCCTTACAAATAGCTGTGAAAAGAAGAGAAGCGAAAAGCAAAGGAGAAAAGGAAAGATATACTAGTTTGAATGCAGAGTTCCAAAGAATAGCAAGGAGAGATAAGAAAATCTTCCTCGGTGATCAGTGCAAGAAATAAAGGAAAACAGTAGAATGGGAAATGCTAGAGATTGCTTCAAGATAATTAGAGATACTAAGGGAACATTTCATGCAAAGATGGGCACAATGACAGAAATGGTATGGACCAAACAGAAGCAGAAGATATTAAGAGGAGGTGGCCAGAACACACAGAAGAACTGTACAAGAAAGATCTTCATGACCCAGGTAATCACGATGGTGTGATCATTCACCTAGAGCCAGACATCCTGGAGTGCGAAGTCAAGTGGGCCTTAGGAAGCATCACTAGGAACAAAGCTAGGGGAGGTGATGGAATTCCAGTTGAGCTGTTTCAAATCCTGAAAGATGATGCTGTGAAAGTGCTTCCCTCAGTATGCCAGCAAATTTGGAAAACTCAGCAGTGGCCACAGGACTAGAAAAGGTCAGTTTTCATTCCAGTCTCAAAGAATGCTCAGACTACCGCACAATTGTACTCATCTCACATCCTGGTAAAGTAATGCTCAAAATTCTCCAAGCCAGGCTTCAATAGTACATGAACCGTGAACTTCCAGAGGTTCAAGCTCACTCTAGAAAAGGCAGAGGAATCAGAGATCAAATTGCCAACATCTGCTGGATCATAGAAAAAGCAAGAGAGTTCCAGAAAAACATCTACTTCTGCTTTATTGACTATGC
This sequence comes from Ovis aries, assembly GCF_016772045.2. Classification (NCBI taxonomy): domain Eukaryota; kingdom Metazoa; phylum Chordata; class Mammalia; order Artiodactyla; family Bovidae; genus Ovis; species Ovis aries. The sequence goes on from NC_056074.1 coordinate 14,861,905, forward strand.
CAAAGCCTTTGACTGTGTGGATCATGACAAACTGGAAAATTCTGAAAGAGATGGGAATGCCAGACCACCTGACCTGCCTTCTGAGAAATCTGTATGTAGGTCAGTAAGCAACAATTAGAACTGGACATAGAACAGCAGACTAGTTCCAAATAGGGAAAGAAGTATGTCAAGGCTGTATCTTGTCACCCTGCTTATTTAACTTAGATGCAGAGTATGTCATGAGAAATGCCAGGCTGGAAGCACAAGCTGGAGTCAAGATTTCCGGGAGAAATATCAGTAATCTCATATATGCAGATGATACCACCCTTATGGCAGAAAGTGAAGAAGAGCCTCTTGATGAAAGTGAAAGAGGAGAGTGAAAAAGTTGGCTTAAAACTCAACATTCAGAAAACGAAGATCATGGCATCCGGTCCCATCACTTCATGGCAAATAGATGGGGAAACAGTGGAAACAGTGACTAACTTTATTTTTGGGGGCTCGAAAATCACTGCAGATGATGACTGAAGCCATGAAATTAAAAGACACTCCTTGGAAGAAAAGTTATGACCAACCTAGATAGCATATTGAAAAGCAGAGACATTACTTTGCCAACAAAGGTCCGTCTAGTCAAAGATATGATTTTTCCAGTAGTCATGTATGGATGTGAGAGTTGGACTGTGAAGAAAGCTGAGCACCGAAGAATTGATGCTTTTGAACTGTGGTGTTGGAGAAGACTCTTGAGAGTCCCTTGGACTGCAAGGAGATCCAACCAGTCCATCCTGAAGGAGATCAGTCCTGAATATTCATTGAAAGGACTGATGCTGAAGCTGAAACTCCAACACTTTGGCCACCTGATGCGAAGAGCTGACTCATTGGAAAAGACCCTGATGCTGGGAAAGACTGAAGGCAGGAGAAGGGGACAATAGAGGATGAGGTGGTTGGATGGCATTACCGATCTAGTGGACACGAGTTTGTGTAAACTCTGGGAGTTGGTGATAGACAGGGAGGCCTGATGTGCTACTGCCCATGGGGTTGCAAAAAGTCAGACACGATGGAGCAACTGAACTGAACTGATAGTCCTCATGTACTGGACCTCTGCCAAGTTATAAAGGCTACAAAACAAAAGGTTAATCCTTATTTCACATAAAAGCGCGTTAGGTATTTTTAAGCAGGATTCATGCTCCCTTAGTCAGCTGAACTACCGATTCCCTCAAGAATTCTTTTTTGAAATGTGATTTGAAGTTCTCTTAACCCCCTGGCTGCTCTTCAGTGGACATGCTCCAGTCATTGCTCTCTTCAGTGTGCCTTCTAGATACGAACAACTGGGCTCCATATACAGACTGAGGGTGCAATGCAAAGTTGAACTTCTGTCACTCCCTGCAGGCATTGCACATCTAAAAATTAGACCAAGGAAACAAGAGTTGCCTTGGCCACCAGCTGTTCTATTGAGTCTGACTGTTGTGCCATGCCCGTGACCCTGACCTCTTTCCTCCATTTCCCCCTTGCACTCCGCTCAGCTGCTCAGTACAACTAACGTTACTGAGGACTCGCTTTGGGTGTCACACTCACCAGCCTCTTTGGAGAACTAGACATCTTACTTGTCTTCAAGGAGCTCACAGTCTCATTGGTGAAATTTGGTTTGCCTCCAAAGACATAATTAATAAAGAATGTAATCAAGAGAACAATCTTTCCCCTAGACCCCTCCTTGGAGCTGCTAATAATAGCAGTTGGTAGACTTCTGGGTAGGATTGAAAGCAGATCCTCCAGTTCAAATGCCAGTGCAGAACTGGCTTCAAGCCCAGGCTTTCAGGAGCTTTGTCAAATGTTTGTCATTGCCTTGACCTTGACTACTGCAGACTGAAGCCTTGAGTTCCATCATCTGCAAAGAAAGCTGGGACACCTACAGAGAGTGATGTCTCCGAGGCCCATGGAACAGCCTTCCAGCACCTGGCACCTGCCCAGTGCCAGTCTGGAGTGTTCAGGGAGAAAGGTTCACTCAGATATTGGCATGAGCTGGCCTGTGTTTGGGCTTCTGGGAGGCAGCAGGTTTAATTTGCTTTGACAGTGCTTTCCCCAGGAGGAAATGTATCCAGACACCCTGCCTTCCTCACATTCAGGACACTGCCTGTCTGCTTTCCTTTTTTCCTACGGGCAGTTTCTGTGTGTTTTATGTGTGTGTGTGTGTGTGTGTGTGTGTTTCCCCCCAAGAAATCATGTTGCCTTCTTTGGATTCATTAGACCAAGTCCATGTGTTGCTTTGGTTCACAAACAGAAGACATGTGTGATCCTCCCTTAAAACCAAAATACCAACTCTGCCAAGTCCTGGGCAAACCTCTTTACATGCACAGTGTTACACTATTTGCTCTTCAGACTAACCCCCTGAGGTGGGTGCTATTATTAACCGCATTTCACAGATAGAAACATGTTTAGAGACAACTTTTCCAAAGGGCTTCTAACTAGCACGGCACATGTGTACCCAGTAAGCCTCTTCAGTCGTGTCCGACTCTTTACGACCCTAAGGACTGTAGCCTGCCAGGCTCCTCTGTCCATGGGATTCTCCAGGCAAGAATAGTGGAGCAGGTTGCTGTGCTCTCCTCCAGGGGATCTTCCTGACCCAGGGATTGAACCCAGGTCTCTTAACTGCTTCTGCATTGGCAGGTGGGTTCTTTACCACTAGTGCCCCTTGGGAAGCCCAACTAGTATGGTACCAGAGCCCATACTTACAGTCCAGGCCACCTACCATAAACTTTGACTTCAGACAAAACCTGATTCACCTACCAGATTCACCCTTGTAGCTCTGTGACTTCAGCTCTCGGTCTCCATCTCAGACTGAAATGGTGGCAAAGGTACCAATTTCTTATATTTATAAGGAATAAATTAGAATGTACGAGAGGCCTTTCCCCATTCCATGTGAGAGAATGAGAGGTTCTCTATTAGAGCAGCTGTAGAGTTAACACTCCACCTGTGCATTCTAGTTTGTTTCCCTCTTTTTTTTTTTTTTTTTTTGGTTGTCAATAATAAATCCAGCCCCTCTTCAGGATCAAAGAGGATGTAATAGATGGAACCTGGAACATAAATTTCACCAGCAATGAAAGTGAAAGTGAAGTCGCTCAGTCGTGTCCGACTCTTAGCGATCCCATGGACTGCAGCCTACCAGTCTCCTCCGTCCATGGGATTTTCACCAGCTATAATCGAGTGATGTATTCAGCCATCCAGTTGGCTGTTCTGGAGTCCATGTTCCCTCCTTGCCTGAAGCATTAGCATCCAAACTCCTAAGGAGAAGGAGGCATCAGAGCGTACACCTCTCTTGGGCAGTAGGTGGACCTTGGCTCTTTGGACAAGTGCTTTCAAAGAGTTGCCAGCATCCACTTTTACAACCTCAGCAGAGACGAGAAGCAGAGGAAGGAGCCGCAGGCAGCAAGGGTAGCCTTCTGTTAGCTGGGACATATCCCGGGTGAACAATGCATGGAGGAGGTGCTGGGCGGGAGGGATAAGTGCTGGGTGAGCGGAAGAGCGAGACAAAGATGGCTAGTGGGCTCTGACCTTGTTCACAGCTGGTCCCTTCTGTCTTTGGTGTTGGGGTCCAGCCTCAGGCTCAAGTCACCGCAAAGGTCTGCTTGCTCAGAGCAGGGCCTGAAGCGAGCCGATGAAGGAGACAGGCCTCCTCTCCTCTCCTTGCCATTCCGCCTGTGAACAGCCGTCGAGCAGGCAGTTAGGCCGCCCAGTAGCCCTCTGACAGGCAGGATGTTCCCCTGTGGTCTCCCCTTGTTTTCTACAAAATCAGGCTCCGGGATTTCAAAAGAGAAAGCAGGACAAGTGGCAACTGAAGGCAGGCTTTCCCAGGCATCAGCCTTAGACTCGGGAGACATACTCACCAACTGTGATCATCTTTCACCTTGACATGGCGATGCTACTGGATTATCCATGGAAAAGGAGGTGAACAGACAAATAAGGCACGGCTGTAGGCTCACTGAGGCCTCTGTGTTTTCCTGTCTCCTGTGTTTTCTCCAGGAAGGAGCATCGTTGTGTTTCTGTTCTTCTGCAAAGGCCCCTTTGTGTTTTGAGCAATATTTTGTTCAACATTCAGAGAGCACGCCCACTCAGAACACATGTCCAGAGAACAAGCTCAGGAAGCATTTAAACTCTGAATTCCAGTATTGATGGAAGGAAAAACAAGTTCCTGAAAATCACATTTTTAGCAGAACCCACTGTTGTGATAGAAAAGCAAAAGCTAGGGGAAAGCTCTGTTCTCCAACATACCATTTTACCGAATTATGAAAATCAGTTATGTACAGGCAGCTGAACTTTTAATTCAGATCTCAGCAGACCTAAGGTACACCTTCTGCTACATGAAGGCCGCTGCAGTTTAAACATGAGCAAAGCAGGAAGGGACTATAGAGGGGAAAACTCACCAGACACTAATTGGAAACATAGCAACATGTTTATGCAATAAAGTTCACACTTCTCCCAACTTCTGCACTAGCGTTTAGCTTAGAGATATTTGGTCAATGGAGACTCATTATTTGTAGGATTCCAAGTGGACCCCAAGTAGTTGAAATCCTTCCAAGCAGAAGAAAGACTGTATACATAAACATTTCATCAAGGAGAAATAGTCTCCAAATGTCTCGCTTCTACTTCCATGTTGCCATCGTAAAATTACTCCATGTCTCCTAAATTCCTGCGTTCACTGACACCAACAGCCCGTGGCAAGTTTTGTAGCAAACAAGCTTCTAGTCTATCAGATTCAGCAACCAACACAATATTCAGTCACAGAAAATACACCTTTTCACGAGGAAGACATTTTGGATTTAACAGGTTTGTATCCTACAGACTTCATAAATCAAAATTTAGAAAGTCTGTGACCCTTACCTGCAACCAACCCTGTTAAAAGCACAGCTGGGAATTATGGCTGTGGTGTTGGGAGACAGATGTTATACCACTGGGTTTGAGCAGACCTGGACCATAGGATTTCAGACCTGCGAGGGCTCTCTGAGATCATCTAGCTGAACGTTCAGCAAACGTTCATTGAGACCCTTCTTTGGAAACCAGGGCAAATGCATAGGTGAATAAACTCGGCTTCTGTCCTCAAGAAGTACACAGTCAACCATGTCGGCTGCCTGGTCCTTCAATAGGAGTGACAGAAAAAGTCCCAGGAGTAACTTAGCCTGTTTAAGAAATGAGGAAGACTTGTCCAAAGAAGTGACATTTGAGTTGGATTTGAGTAGGAGTAGGAGTCGCCCATCAGGGGAGAATGGGAAGGACAAGGACACAGGTGCAAGAAGACCAAGGACATGACCAAGGTCCTGGAGCCCTTCCGTAGTGGAGCAAGAGGTAGAAGCAGGCCTCTGGCTACCCTGTCCTTTATTCCTTCTGCAAGACTGCAGGTGGAACCCACCCTCAAATTGCACCACGAGCCTGAAGCTTAAAGTGAAAACAATCTTGCCTTAAACTTTACTTAAGATTCTTATTTTTATTTATGTTTTTGTTTGACTGCACTGGGTCTTCATTGCTATGCATGGGCTTCTCACTGTGTTGACTTCCCTTGTTGCAGAGAACAGGTTCTAGGTTGTGATGTAGGCTCTAGAGAGTGTGAGCTCAGTAGTTGGGGCACACAGGCTTGGTTGGAATGGCATGTGGAATCTTTCTGGACCAGGGATCGAACCCATGTCCCCTGCATTGGCAGGTAGATTCTTAACCACTGGACCACCAGGGAAACCTCTCTTATTTTAAAAAGAATATTAAAGAGAAAACATCCTAAGTTATCCTTTATAAAAATAGTTTCTAAGACGCCCCTCCTAACATAGAGGCTTTACAAACTTAAAGGCATGTAGATTCTTCCCACGTGGCGCTAGTAGTACAGAATCTGCCTGCCAATATAGGAGATGCAAGAGACCTGGGTTAGGAAGATTCCAACCCAAATGGAGGAAGAAAGGACAGCCCACTCCATTGTTCATGCCTGGAGAATCCTGTGGGCCTACAGTGGGCTACAGTCCACGGGGTCGCAGAGTCAGACACAAGTGACTAAGCATATTCTTCCAGGCAAAGCCAGTGGAGAGCTGAGATGCTGAGGGCTCTGGCTTGTGACTCTTGCTCTGCCGGGTCCCAAACGGCTTCAAACCCATTGAGAATACAGACTAGATTAGACCCTCTTGTTCTTAACTCTGTGTTGGTGTAGTATGCTGTTGATGTTATCAGAGAGACAGCAAGTGAAGGAAATTTTCCACTCATTTGCACATTTGAACCCCTTTTCAGTCATTTCCAAGTTGGTAATGGCAGACAACTGGGAAAAGACCTTTCTGGGAAATGCCCTGTGCTGTGAGCTCCTCAACATCTCCCACCTTCCACCATCTACCCATACTCAAGTCATCCTTCACGTTCATCTCCTCTCAGAAGCCTTCCCCTGCTGGTTTTGCCCCGTATCAGCTGCCGTTACATTGGTCCTAAGTGATTTCCTGGTGATTTAAGACTTGCTGCCCTTGTCGGGATATCTTTTCTGCACAGAAGCTTATAGAATTTTAGAACAGGAAACAGTCCCGGGCATCATCTCTGCTATCGCCTTCATGTCACCATCTCTGCTACCACCTTCATTTCACATATGAGGAAGAGGAGACCCAGAAATGGTGGGTGGGGAGGAAGTTGCTTTAGGTCACCCAACATGATTCCGGAAAAATGGGCCCCAAAGTCAGGTCTCCCTAGATCCCTTCAAGCTCTGAAAGTCCTAGAATTCACTGCCTTCCAACTGGTCCTTTGCTGTCATCAGGACGGGCCTCACTGAGTCACACATCTGCCTCGTTCATTCCTGGTTGTGGCTGAGAAGTTCCTTCAAGGTCCAGATGACACGCCATCATTGAGGGAAACCAGGCTTGGGGTCCGAAGGCCTAGATTCACATTCTGCATCCATGAATTAGCATCTCTTGAGGCCTCCAGCAAGTCCCTTTGTCTCTTTATCAGCTTCCTCGTGTTGTTGTTGCTGTTCATGAAGTAGGAATATAGATACACTTAAGATTTGGTGGCAGCAAGATGAAATAAGCTTTGTGGAAATAAGTGGCACAAAGAAGCCATTCAAGATACAGTGGCTTCTTCCTTTATGCCGTGTCTAGCATGACTGAGAAATGGGCTGATCCAAATAAACAGATTTTCTATATAGCATGTGTACTAACTGGAGCTACAATCCATTGATTAGTTTTTTTTACTAAAAGCTTCCTGCAGTGAAGCCTGTATTTCCTTGACATGTCACACAGATGATACCAAATGTACCAGGATGCATTAGAGAAAGGAGCAGCCCTGCAGAAAGTGGGCACTGATTGCAGATGCCAGGGATATGGGAAGGGCAAAGGGGGCGTGAAGGAAAATTCCAATGCTTTTTGAAGAAGCTTGGCTCTTTTCATTTCAGCAAATAGGGGCAGGGGGCACTGAAGAGTTTTTAGTAGGAGGACAGGCTGAGATCTGTTTCAGAGAGGTGGCTCAGACTGCTGGGTGATGAATGAATCAGGGTGGGAGGAGGAGGCCAGCCATGAGGCTGAAGTGTTAGCCCCGTGAGAGATGGTGGAGTCTGGACTGGGAGATGGCGAATCAGAGGTGGGAAGAGACCGATTTACAAATCCCCAGTAGCTTTGTGGTGGTGGTGGGGGGGGAACTGGATTCCCAGATTATCAGCCCATTATGAGAAAAATATAAACCACGAAAGTGTCAAGACCATAGGTATCACCCCATCACCCAGCCTCCAAAGATAACCACTAATGGGTTAAGCCATGCATTAGCTCCCAGTGTTTTTAGCAGAAAAATTTCCCTGCATTGTAGATACAAATTTGATTTATGAAAAATTGGTTTAGGGGCATATTTCCCCAAACACATCTCTTAATGTCAGCTGAGATGTACCTCAGCAAGAGTAAACAGAACATACATTTTTAACTTGATTGACTCCTTTCAGTGACTGCGTCAAAAGCACTGGAATGTGCGGGTCGTGGTTAACCCGAGGCTGGATTCCCGCGCCCACTGTTTGGGTAAGGAAGCCTCTGTTTGCAGCTCTGTTTCTCTTTTCTCCCACAGAGTCGGTGGATAATTGTCCCAGCAACTGCTACGGCAATGGCGACTGCATCTCTGGGACTTGCCACTGCTTCCTGGGCTTCCTGGGCCCTGACTGCGGCCGAGGTGAGAGCCCTGCCCCACCCCGTGGGCCTGCGGGTCCCAATCCTCAGGCCAAGGGCAGAAATTCCGGCCAGCTCCCGCCTCTCGCGAGAAGGGCTCCCAGGGGCCGGGCCGGCGGAGCCCTGGAGGGGAGGTCTGCAGGCAGAGCCCTGTCCCAGTCATGTTATCCAAGACGCATGCCCGGGGAGGTCAGGAGGGAAGGGCGGCCACAGGGACCCCCGTGTCCATTGTAGGAGCAAGAGGGGTGGCCACGGGGTCCTTTGCAAAAGCAGATTTCCCCTTGGAGGACCAATCAGCATTTGCCAAGCGTCTTTGACGTGCATCTCCAGCGAACATGGTTTGTCTCTGGCCTTGGGGAGGGCCTGAGCTGTTGCTCGGTTGATGTCTTATTACAACACAAGCGGGGTATTGGCAGAGACCACCGAGGGGAGGGACTGGAAGGCGAGACTTCTCTACACGAGACCCTAATGCTGCCTCCTCTTCAGGCATGTACGATGCTAATGGTAACCACTGTGGGGAGCGTTTAAAGGCTGCCTGTGATTTGCCTGAGCATTCAGGTTTCGTTTCTGTCCTGGAAGAATTAACAAGAAAAATGCTACAGGATGATCGATGGTCCTGAGAATTTGGCACTCCTTTTGGGGAAAGGAAAAGTCTCCTTCCTTTGTTTCTCCATCTCCACCTCTTGCCTCATCCCACCGGTGTTTGCTTAGCGCCCTTTAGGACTTGGTCCTGTGCTGGACACCGAGGTTGCAACACTGAGCAAGACTCAGGCTCAGGACCTCTGAGTCGGGGAGAGTGACAGAGAAACAGATGATGACAAAGCAGTCAGTGGCAGGTGAAGCAGGCTAGAGCAAGTTAGATGCAGAAACAACTGTCAGCGTGGAAGGGTCCTAGCTTGGGTGCAGTGAGGAGTAGGAGAGGCTCTCCAGGTGAAGTGACATTGGAACGGAGACAGATCCTTGAGTTTGTTCATCAGCGGAAGGCAGAGATGGCTTTCCAAGCTGAGGACACAGCGCCCTCCAGGTGCATGCCGTGATGCTGCTCTTGGGCTTCTGCTTATCCTTCCTAACATGAAACAGCACAGACTCAGGCTGACGCAGCAGGGCCAGCAGCCCTGAGGAAGCATAGTGATTACCTGCTGAGTGCTTTAAAAAGGAAGGAGGCCAGGTGGGAGCCGGGGGAAGGTGGTGCAGAGAGAAAATGAGGCATTCCTCCTAACAAGAATTACTGTCTCATCCCATATGCACTTAAGAGTCGTGTGTAAAGCAGCCTTATTGTATCTCGGTAAGGCTGTCCGTACTTAGAGCACAATGCAATGTAATTTATTTTTATATAGTGTCCTTCATACAGATGATCACAAAACCTTTTACGCTAAGTGGCAGAGTAGTAAGATAATACTTTAAAGAGCCACATTGGGCCCAGCTATTCTCTTATCGGACCAGTGGCGTGTGGGGCTTGAGTGGAGGCCGGAAAGACAAGGAAAGCGCTGGGTTAAAGACACGAAGTGGTCCAGCATGTGAGGACGGAGGAAGCGAAACGCAGCGCTACTAGGAGAGTGCTGCTGGAGGGGTGCGGGGCGAGCAGCAGGCCAAGCTGTCTTTTGCAGCCAGCCCAAGGAACAGACTGAAGCCTCCTGTCTAAGGAGCCTGGCGACCACCGTGCAGCCACCGGTAATGAGGGGGACGGGAGAAAGCAACATTCAGTGGGCCCCAGCTGTATTCTTTAGGCCCTGCACCCTATACTTTAACCCACAGTTCCAGACGTGTTTTAACTGGAATGAAATAAAGCAAGAGAAGCAGACAGGTGGACACATATGGGAATTATGGCAAATGAAGCCGGGGGAGGGGAAGGGACAGACAGAGTATACCAGGGCGCACATCCACGCCAGGCTCCCGGCGCTGTCTCCGCAGCCTCCTGCCCCGTGCTCTGCAGCGGGAACGGCCAGTACATGAAGGGCCGGTGCCTGTGCCACAGCGGCTGGAAGGGCGCCGAGTGCGACGTGCCCACAAGCCAGTGCATCGACGTGGCCTGCAGCCACCACGGCACCTGCATCATGGGCACCTGCATCTGCAACCCCGGCTACAAGGGCGAGAACTGCGAGGAAGGTAGGACCCCAGGTCAGGTGGGGGCCGCTCGGCTCCTCCCCGTGAGACAGAGACGGCAGGCGGGCCACCCCGGGAGCAGAGGGAGTCTCCAGAGCAGGCCCGCGACCGCCACCCCCGCCCGGAGCCAGGAGGTCACTGGCAGCAGTCACTAACCTAAATGGGGAGGACAGGTCCCGCTCAGGGAGGGGAAGAGAAGGGTGTGTATTGAGCACTAACCTTATGCAAGGTTCGGGGCCAGAAGCCCAGTGTCATTTAACTTCCAGCACTAAGTAGGTGCTGAAAGTGAAAGCTCAGCTGTATCCAACTCTTTGCGACTCCATGGACTGTATCGCCCACCAGGCTCCTCTGTCCATGGAATTCTCCAGGCAAGAATATTAGAGTAGGTTGCCATTTCCCTCTTCAGGGGACCTTCCCGACCTGGGGATTGAACCCAGGTCTCTTGCATTGCAGGCAAATTCTTTTATCATTTGAGCCACCTGGGTGCTAGTGGTAAAAAGAAAAACCTGCCTACCAGTGCAGGAGACGTAAGAGACACAGGTTTGATCCCTGGGTTGGGAAGATCCCCTGAAAGAGGGCATGCCAACCCACACCAGTATTCTTGCCTGGAGAATCCAATGGCAGAGGAGCCTGGCGGGCTACAGTCCTTGGGGTCGCAAAGAGTCGGACATACGTGACTGACTGACTGGGCATGCACACACGCCTACTAGGGAGGGGTGATCATCTCAATTTTATAGTTGAGGAAACTGAGACTCAGGGAGACAATGACCTGCCCAAGGTCCCGCGGCTGGTGGATGGCAGAGCCGAATTTGGACCCAGTCTTTCTAGCTCCACAGTCTGAGGTATTTCTCCTGCCCTTTAAGCATCTCTGCGCTCCATTTCTGAATATGTGTCTCTTGTAGACCTCCAAAGGTTGCCTTCCGTTGTCACACCCCTCTGCTTGTGTGTATGTGTCTATGTGTGTGGTCTTGTTTGTAGCTCCTAGGTATTCATAAGCGTGTCTCCCTCCTTCATAAAGTAAATACACAGCTGTACAGAACGAGGTTTAAAAGTGAACTGCTAACTCAACAGTGACGTCAGTTGTTCCCCAGGAAACCTAACCAGGTGCGGTAAGCCGAACTGGTCTATCTCGAAAATGAGAACCCTGAGGCCCAGGGAAGGGCATCGACACGCCCATGGTCTTAGCCCTACCTGATGGCAGGGCTGGAATTCAGCCCAGGTCTTCTCACCTCAAACCCTGTACTCTTTCCTCCTGACCACGTGGGATTTCCCAATGAGAGGAGGGGTCTTATCACGAGCAATAGAGTGTAGCCGTCAGGAGTGTGCACTCTGGCGTTAGATGTGAGTCTGAGTCCTGGTTCTGCCACACTCGCTAACCTCAGACTCCTCATCTCTAAAATGGGAATTCCTTTTCACAGAGGGTCATTGTGAGGACTGGGTTAAATGACTCACGTGAAGCACATGGCTCAGTGTCTGACATACAGGAAATGCCCCCTGAACGTCAGCTCTTATCATTAGCAGCTTTCTGGAGTCAGCTGAAGCTTGTCCCCTGTCTCACTCCATTCACTGTATCCAAGGCCTTTTGAAATGGACGGACCTTGAAACCGATGGGCGATGCTAACGGTCATAACCTCCCACTGTTTACTGTCTAGGGCCCTGGCACTTTCTCCAGTGGGTGCAAGAGGCTCCAGGGAGAGCTAGTCTTCTAATCTACTGGGGATGTAATAAGTAGTCCCCTCTCAAAGCATCATTTCCCCTAAAATGAGAGAACATAATGGGCCTGTGTTAAAAGAACGGGGAGCGGGAAGGGATTAGTGTCTGGAAAGCATCCGTCTCCTCTGAGAGACGGGCTGTCTGCGCTCCCCAAGTGTGACTGGAGGTCCTGATTCAGACCTATTAACTTTGATGCGGATTACCTCGGGCTGTCTGAGCTCAACCAGGGGCCCGGTTCCCTTGAACAAAGGCGTTGGCTTTCTCATCCTGACGTTGCTGACCTTCGTCTGCTTCCCCTTTTCATTTTCATCCCTTGAGGTGAAGACACTGTGAAGGAAAGAGAAACAAAGAGGAGATCCCTCCTGAAACGGTGGGGCCGTCCCACCCTGGGTCCCACTGTGTCGTGTGGGTCAAGGAGGAGAAGTTGTCCTCCTCCTGATCAGCCTGTCCTGGGCAGCGCCCTGGGGGGCCAGGTCACTTACAGAGAGATAGAAGTTGTTTAGCAATTTGATTTACATTGCTGTTTGAAAAGAAGTGTTTTCACTCCTGGTCTCTGTTCCGAGAGGGGCCATCTGGTCCTGATTCCTCTTATTTCTGTCTCTGCTGAAGCATCCTCGCAGACTCCTTGTGTTTCAAGTGGGGGTTTCCTGGGCCTTCGTCCGATCCCCTGATCCCCTGTTTGCTCTAACAGGGTTCACTGTGTTTATAAAACATCAGCTAACAAGCTGACTTCTTTCTTTTGAAGTTTTATCGTCCCGTATTTTTTTTTTTTTAAAGCCTGAACTGCACTGACAGGATGCTTAGAGGGAGCTGGGGGAAGGGCAGAGGGGCCCGACGTCGACATTTTACCGTGAAAAGTGAGCCGCTGTGTTTCGGGTCCTGAAGTGCCTCGGGTAGCTTGTGTGGTCACCGAAGCGTGGAACATCTGGGGGGAAGAGCTGTGTTTGTGGCCTGGCCACGCAGGCCCCATCGTCTCATTAGTAGGCCAAGCATCTGCCAGAAATTTTGGCTTGAATGGCAAGCTCTGCAAAGGGAAAAACAAAACATGACTGCTTGGCTCCTCTTCTAAGAAAAAACTAAGTTAGACTGTCTTCTGCCCAGAACCGAGCCCACCTCCCTGCCAGCTTCTCCCGTATTTCTTCATCTCTCCCGACCCCAAGCCTGCTGATCTTCCCATGTTACACACAGCATCCTACCAAATAAGTAATATCGGGGAAACAATCCCAGTGTGATGGAGAGAGACCATTTTAATGCCATCCTAGGGTTCCCGCTTCCCTAGAGGCCCCAGACAGGGCGCACAGATGCACAGTCAACGTGGGACCTTCAGCAGAGGGTCACTGTGGCGCAGATAACCACCCTGGCTTTGGGCCCGTGTTCTGGCAGGAACCTCAGTCAGTTCAGCCAAGGTTTCCTGGAGCCGCCATGCCCCCAAGGCGCGGACCTCCTTAGAACTCCTTTGCGCTGCTCCACACTTGCTTTGCCAAGCTGACCTCCCGAAGCAATGATTAATTGATGATGAACTGCCTGGAGGTAGCCCCTCAACAGTTCTTTCTGCTCTTTCTTCCCTGCCTGGACTAGCTTCTGAGAACTTCGGATTCACTTTGCTGGTTCCTGGGTCCCCATCAGACTTATTATGTCTTAGAAACAGGACCGTGACGCCAAGGGCCTCTTGCTGAACTTGGCACCCTCTCGGCTTGCTCCACTAACAGTGCAGATTTATAGATTCAACCTCAAGGGCGCCTCAGAGACAGCTTCAACCCCACGCTGGGGTCCGGGCACTCACGGAACGGGAAATACCTTTACAGGTCTTAGGATAGGAACTGCTGAGTCATTTCCCGTCAAACTGGAAAATTCTCTGGGTCTGGGGAATTATCCTAGCAGCCTAATGGGCCAGAATAATCCTTCTGAGGTCCTGGGATCTGAGGCAGGTCATAAAAATTTATCACTGCTATTATTTTTATCATTTTTAATTAACAGAAACTCTAGCAGGTCATGTGTAAACCATTATTAAGTGGTGTCCAGAGACTGCAAGAGAAGGGATTCTTTGCCTTCCTGTGGCTTTATTAATTCTCCACTTTGCCCCTTTCTTTCATTTTGTTTTCTTTTTATTTCTATTTTTAACCATTTTGTGTGCTTATGTCTGTATTCACGTGTTACGTGTATTTTGGAACCAGTAAGGCTGCAAAGGAAATAGCAAGACATTTATACCAGGAAAGAATGCTTCAAATTAAATTCCTCCCCTTAACCACTGTGTAATCTTGGACAAGTTATTTAACCTCTCTGTGCTTCAGTTTCCTCATCTGTGAAACGAGGGTAACAGTGGTATCTACCGCAAAAGGTTGTTGTTAGGGTTAAATCAGACAATGTATATAAAAGGTTTAATAGCAAGATATAGCATAGAAGAGAGACTCAACACTAATTATTATTGTTACTATTGCTATTATTGTTGCTATGTTTTTAATCCAGTGGTTGCTCCAGACCTTTGATCTTCTTACATACCACTCAAGTAGTTACACTGAATGCCTTTAAAAACCCAGTGAAAGAGCTTTCTTAATAAGCTAGCCCTCAAAATGAACAGCCTGTTCCCAGAATGGTGCTCTTCATAAAGTCTCTGCCCATGTTTATCTGTGACTCTGATACACTCCGGCTAAGTTCCCGACTCTTGTGGAAAAGTCAGATACATTGGGTTATAAAATTTAACTTAATAGATGAAGTAAAAGCACATCTGAACTGTAAATGAGTGCTAACCACAATCTGCCCAAGTCATGCTACTGAATGGCCTGGTAGAGTGGACAGGTTTGAAACAGTTTACAGTTTATACTGTCCTTTCAAAGCCTCAGTATCATTTGGTCTTCATAGCAACCTGAGAGGTAGGTAATTTTACCAAACCTGCTTTCTACATGGAAACCCAAAGCAGATATGTGACACAGCCCTAGTCATAGACCCATTTCAGTTTGTCTTGTGACTTTTGACCTTAGGACCTCAGAGGTCAAAGGCTACTTTATTTCCTCTGCAGCATATGGCTTCCTCATGAGCCCCTGTAAGGAAGAATCTGACCACATTCATAGAAGCAGCTCCATCAACACTCTTAACAACAGCTGCACGATGAGCCCCACCCTGCCCCCGACCTCACCCTCCCCTTCCAGTTGCAAGACAGATAGAGTCCCCTCCCTCCCTCCAGTGCACGGGTGATCTAACAGCTCTTTGGTTGACTAGAGAACACGGACCAGCCGTTTGCCAATTCTGTCTCATCTGTGCTTCTTTTTGCACTTTTCACGTGCACTGGGGCCACATGCTAAGTTAGCCCCTAATACGCTGCTTCTCCTTTTTTCTGTGAAATGCTTTGCGGAGGATTAATGGTCTCTGGTACCTTTGTGTAACTCCGCAACTAAAGCTTTGGTTTAGAAAAATTATTCCCAGGGGCAGGGCTATCACTGGATTCAGAATCAGACAGACCTGTCTTCAGATTCCGCGCTGGAAGTCCTCGTATAAATCATTTACCTCACTGAGAAAACGGAACCTGATGAGGTTTATGAAGCATTTCCTAGCACACTAGCAAAGAGCAGGTAACTCACAATGTTCTCCTCCCTGCTTCCGGGGTGGGGAGGTCTCTTGAGACTGCTTAGGCCTTGGACCCTAAGAGCCCTGTGGGGAGTTGCTTGGTTTTAGCTACAGCTTCGTAGTTCACCACCCGCCACCCCCTCCGCCCCCGACTTGAGGAGAAGCTAAACACAGCCACTGTATGTAATGTTGAATAATCATGGAAATGTTTGCCTGGATGCACTTCCAGACAAATATGTGTGTGGGAAGTGAGGCTTGAAAGTTTGTCTCAATCACCAGAATCTGGGGAAGATGATAAAATCTAAGGGAATTTAAATGCAAAATAAATTATCATTTAAATTAAGGAATTTCTTTATTTTAGTCCCACATTCAAGGAAATAAAACTACATCGTCATGTGGCAAACACAAATAGTTTCTTCTCTGATGATGTTTCGAGTGCCTCCCTTGTGTCTGGCGGTATTCTAGGAGGCGGAGCTACAGAAGGGAACGAAACGAAGTCTTTCTCTCCGTTGTTGCAGTTGTTAGGGACATGTGTCTTCCTCTCTGCACCCTCAAACCAAGAGGTAGCCCCACGTATCCACATTTTACGGGCATGGGAATTGAGACTCAGGAGATAAACAGTTGACCACTGGGCGGAGTCAAGAACCCGGGTCTACTGTTGCTAGAACCATCTGCTTCACTGTTATCAAGTGTTATCAGCACTTCCTTGGGCATCTGGGTCCTTCTCCTCGATCATGTGAAGCTGCTCCAGTGCAAAACATAGCAGTTTGTTTAAAGAAGCCTCCCGCCTGGTTGGTCCAGTACTCACCTGTGCTCTCTCCCCACGTGTCACAGTGGACTGCATGGACCCCACGTGTTCGGGCCGAGGTGTCTGCGTGAGAGGCGAGTGCCACTGCTCTGTGGGCTGGGGAGGCACCAACTGCGAGACGCCCAGGGCCACCTGCCTGGACCAGTGTTCGGGCCACGGAACATTCCTCCCAGACACCGGGCTTTGCAGCTGTGACCCAAGCTGGACTGGACACGACTGTTCTATCGGTAAGTGTAGGGAGAATAAGGGAGCAGCATAGATGGAGGGGGAGGAGGTTTCCACTGTGACCTGTGCACCTTTCCGTCCTGTTCAGGGCCCTGACCCTGACCTTGGTCGTGCAGCAGGTGATTACCCAAATCCCTGAATGCTTTCTTCTTCCTCTGAACTCCAGCCTCAACACCTCTACTCTTAGGTGAACAGAGGATTCATATCTTCACACCATTCCTTTCATAGTAATGGCCTTGAAAGTCAAAGCGTCTCCCCTTAACCACGTTAGTTACAGTAGATACGATTCACTGACTTCTCACATTCGCATTACAGTGGCCATCCTCGAGGCAAGGCCACAGGGAACTGTGTACCTCCCTGAGTCCTGCAGGGATGGGCCTTTGGTTTCACCTCTTCCCCAGGATGAAGTCCAGATTCAATATAATATTTACAGCACTCAGTGTTGTGGCCCCCACCTGCCTTTCTGGTCAGATCCTCTACAAGGTGGAAGTTCCAGGAGGATGGCACACATCTCTTACCCCTACATCCCCGCAATTCACACACCCTTGGCCCACAGCAGCTACCTGGTAAAGACTGATGAGGGAGTGAATGACAAACACACAACTGAGTGTGCTCTGTGTTGTGGTGTTTGGTTCACCCCAGAGTTTACACATGCAAAGTGTAAGGGATAATGTGTGACCACCCTCTGTTCCAGTTCAGTTCAGTCACTCAGTCGTGTCCGACTCTCTGTGACCCCATGAATCACAGCACGCCAGGCCTCCCGCCCATCACCAACTCCCAGAGTTTACTCAAACTCCTGTCCATCGAGTCGGTGATGCCATCTGGCCATCTCATCCTCGGTCGTCCCCTTCTCCTCCTGCCCCCAATCCCTCCCAGCATCAGAGTCCTTTCTGATGAGTCAGCTCTTCGCATGAGGTGGCCAAAGTATTGGAGTTGCAGCTTTAGCATCAGTCCTTCCAAAGAACACCTAGGGTTGATCTCCTTCAGAATGGACTGGTTGGATCTCCTTGCAGTCCAAGGGAGTCTTGAAAGTCTTCTCCAACACCACAGTTCAAAAGCATCAATTCTTTGGCACTCAGCTTTCTTTATAGTCCGAATCTCACATCCATACATGACCACAGGAAAAACCATAGCCTTGACTAGATGGACCTTTGTTGGCAAAGTAATGTCTCTGCTTTTGAATATGCTATCTAGGTTGGTCATAACTTTCCTTCCAAGGAGTAAGCATCTTTTAATTTCATGGCTGCAATCACCATCTGCAGTGATTTTGGAGCCCCCCAAAATAAAGTCTGACACTGTTTCCACTGTTTCCCCATCTATTTCCCATGAAGTGATGAGACCAGATGCCATGATCTTAGATTTCTGAATGTTGAGCTTTAAGCCAACTTTGTGGAAAACATTGTCCTCTTTCACTTTCATCAAGAGGCTTTTAGTTCCTCTTCACTTTCTGCCATAAGGGTGGTGTCATCTGCATATCTGATTCTGCATCTCCTAGAAATCTTGATTCCAGCTTGTGCTTCTTCCAGCCCAGCGTTTCTCATGATGTCCTTTGCATAGAAGTTAAATAAGCAGGGTGACAATATACAGCCTTGATGTACTCCTTTTCCTATTTGGAACCAATCTATTGTTCCATGTCCAGTTCTAACTGCTGCTTCCTGACCTGCATACTGGTTTCTCAAGAGGCAGGTCAGGTGGTCTGGTACTCCCATCTCTCTCAGAATTTTCCACAGTTTATTGTGATCCACACAGTCAAAGGCTTTGGCATAGTCAATAAAGCAGAAATAGATGTTTTTCTGGAACTCTCTTGCTTTTTCCATGATCCAGCGGATGTTGGCAATTTGATCTCTGCTTCCTCTGCCTTTTCTAAAACCAGCTTGAACATCAGGAAGTTCACGGTTCACGTATTGCTGAAGCCTGGCTTGGAGAATTTTAAGCATTACTTTACTAGCATGTGAGATGAGTGCAATTGTGCAGAAGTTTGAGCATTCTTTGGCATTGCCTTTCTTTGGGATTCAAATGAAAACTGACCTTTTCCAGTCCTGTGGCCACTGCTGAGTTTTCCAAACTTGCTGGCATATTGAGTGCAGCCCTTTCACAGCATCATCTTTCAGGATTTGAAATAGCTCAACTGGAATTCCATCACCTCCACTAGCTTTGTTTATAGTGATGCTTTCTAAGGCCCACTTGACTTATTTATACTCAGATGATTTAACTGAAATGCACCCCATTGTTTTTAGTCATAAGTATTCTAGATTTGTTAAAGAGTATATCATTACCTTTAACTATCTAGGTGAGAAGTTAGATTGAAGTTAGCTGTGGGTATTGATCAATTTCTTCACCCTAAATCACCTCCCCCACTGCACCACACTGTTTAAACAAAGTGAAGGTCAGATCAGCTCATCGTCTTGTATACTACCAGTTTTGGTAGTGGTCAGGAAAGATGGTTGACACCTTTGTAAAGATGAGATCCTGCGCAGCATTCATGCCTTTGGGATACTTGGAGTTCCCTTTCCCCACTGAATGGAGAACTGATGTTTAAAATGCAGTCTAAGGGTCTTCCCAGGTGGCTCAGAATTCGCCTGCCAGTCTTGGAGCTGCAGAAGTTGTGAGTTCCATCCCTGGGTCAGGAAGATACCCTAAAGGAGGAAATGGCAACCCGCTCTGGAATTCTTGACTGCAGAATCCCAAGGACAGTGGAGCCTGGCAGGCTGTAGTCCATAGGGTCGCAAAGCATCAGACATTACCGAAGCGACTTAAGCACACTCGCAGGCATAAGCACACACATGCAGTCTAATTTGGACTTTGTTTGCAGAGCTCATGTAAAGACATCACAAATGCAGATGCATGGAGTCTTAGGAATAATTTTTTTATATAGCTCTGTTTATAGCAATGTAATGAATGTTCCTTTTATAGCTACACTGGGTTGTATCGTTCATTATATGGCCACAGAGCTAATTTATGATAGAAATATAACCGTCCATGCATTGTTAATCCCCAGTGAAACTCCACAGAATCTGATGGAGGCAGATTTAACTTTGAATGAGATCACTAAGGATTCTTTTCGTTGGCCCTTTGGAGGGAGAGAGAAGATCCCACTGAAAGGGACTTGAATACAGCTGTGGGGGCCCGTCTTCCTAAACTCTGTGCCTCCTGCTCCCCACAGCTGGTATCAAGCACAAGGTCTCCAATCTGAGGCACGGAGCTCCGTGCGCTAAGAGGAGTCCCAGAGTCTGACGGCCGTGAGTTCAAATGCCGACCCTGCTACCTACTAGTTGTAACTTTGGGCAGGTGGCTTCACCCCTGCAAGCTGTAAAATAGGGATAACGAGAGTACCTACCTCACGGGGTTAGTATTTGGGAAATCATTATTCAGAGGATTATTTAAGATAATGCATACAAGCAGTTAGCACGCTACTCAGCCCTTGATATGGGCTCAGTTAAGGTTAGCTATGTTACGGGTATGATTAAAACACGCGTGGGTGAGAGCCCTCGATATTAACAGAGACATTTGAGAGAGGCAAGATGACATGTGGCCTTTGAGAAAGGCGGATGATAGTTTTTAAATCTCTGACCTATAACTGACTAAAACAGCGTCATGATTGCCACAAGGCTGGGGGTTTAAAAGATGACTTCAGACTTCCCCTCTCCCCTTGCAGTAGCGGTAACAATTTGTTTGTTGAGTCCTTCACAGCATACAGAGATCACTCTACCTTTCTCTTTTTCATACACACACACAAACCACATACACACAGAGAGAAGCAGCAATAGCTGGTGAGGCAGAGTGACAGGTATGGTATGGTCCCCATCCTCACACTGAGGCTCAGCAACTTACGTGAGGCGCCCAGCGGGAGCTGGGAGTCCAAGCCCAGCCTGGCCTCTGCTGCCCAGCACCCCGCACCGCTTCCCATGGCCATCACTTCTCTTTGGACGCCACTTCCCGACAGATGCTGGTTTGAAGGCTAGTGAAACTGGCGTTGCCGGTGGTTGTCCCTCCCTTCTGTCCCAGCCATACCTGCCTGGGCTCCGTCCTGGCTCTGCACATGCTAACTGCCTGACCTTAGCAAGGGATTTGACTTTTTTTTTCCTTTGACCATGCTGTGCATCATGAAGGATCTTATTTCCCTGACCAGGGATCAAACCGGCACGTGCTACATGGGAAGTACAGTCTTAACCACTGGGCCACTGGAAAAGGACTTGATGTGACTGTCTCTCCCTTATAAAACATGGAGATAGTACCGTACCTGCCTCAGAGGGCCATGTGGGGATGGAGCTGTGCAGTGCAGGTGCGCACAAGAACAGCGCCTGCAGAGGGGACACTTCATGGTGCCTCCTCCCTCCCTCCCATCGGCACTTTCACCGAGTGGAAGCTGTTTGAAAACGATGGAGTTTGGGCCCTAAAACTAAGGAGGGCAGGCCTCACTGAGCAGATGCCCCATGACCGAGGGACTGCCTTTGTTGTGCTCAGGGTGTTGGCCACAGGGCCATGAACAGGCATTGAACTTTGTTTCGAGGGACCCGGTCCCCCCTAGTTGAGTGGCTTCAGGAAGTCGCTTCACCTCCCTGACCCTAAGTTTCCTTTTAGGTAAATTACCTATGAGCTTATTGTACATATTCAGTGAGAAAGCGCAGGGAAAATGGTTAGCACGTGGTTGGCACAACTCAGACCCCTGACAGGGGTAGCTCAAGTCATGCCATTTGTGTTATTTGCTCTGGGCACAGCAGGACCAAACAGGCACTGCCCGGAGCCCTTCCATCAGGAGCTGCAGGCCAGGAGACGCATCCTGAAGGACTGGCTCTAGGTGGTGGGGCTAGCAGAAGTGAGCCCCCGCTGTCTGGCCCCCTGAGGAAGGAGAACCCATCTCTTGCCTGAGATGAGTGTCTTGCCTGTTTGGCACAGAGAACAGGATTTAATGAAAGCAGCTTAAATCAACATGCCCTGCACTCAGCAACTAGCCTGTAATGCAATGTGAGCTGACAAGTTTCCCAGCACTTCAGTTAGGTTTGTGGAAACAGTGAAGTCAGATTTTATACAAGTGTTTACTCAGGCCCCTGGGTTCTCAGCAGCTTGGCTTGCCATTTCGTCTCAGAAATTCCCCCTTAATTCCTGCCTCATTGCTGTGGTCCTTCCTCCTGACAAACCATATAAGATAACTGTTTAAATCGATCCCTGTGGCCTGGAAGAGCACACGTTATGTCCCAGCCCCTCCCCCAACACACCTCCATCCTCAACTCTGGGCCCAGTGGGACTTTACTGCCTCAGTCTTTGGGAACAGTTGTTATGATGGTTGTGATGGTGATGATGGTGATGATGGTAGTGGTTGTGATGTTGGTGATGGAGGTGTTAGTGGTGGTGATGGTGATGATGGTGTTGATGAAGGTGTTGGTGGTAATGGTAGTGGTTGTGGTGATGGTGATGGTGATGATGGTGTTGATGGCAGTGTTAGTGGTTGTGATGGTGATGATGGCGATGGTGTTGATGGAGGTGTTAGTGGTGGTGATGGTAGTGGTTGTGATGATGGTGATGATGGCAGTGTTAGTGGTTGTGATGGTGATGATGGTGATGGTGTTGATGGAGGTGTTAGTGGTGGTGATGGTAGTGGTTGTGGTGGTGATGATGGTAGTGGTTGTGATGGTGGTGATGGTGATGATGGTGTTGATGAAGATGTTAGTGGTGGTGATGGTGATGATGGTGTTGATGGAGGTGTTAGTGGTGGTGATGGTAGTGGTTGTGATGGTGGTGATGGTGATGATGGTGTTGATGGAGGTGTTAGTGGTGGTGATGGTAGTGGTTGTGATGGTGTTGATGGTGATGTTAGTGGTTGTGATGGTGATGATGGTATTGATGGAGGTGTTAGTGGTGGTAATGATAGTGGTTGTGATGATTGTGATGGTGATGATGGTGTTGATGGCGATTTAGTGGTTGTGATGATGGTGGTGATGGTGCTGATGAAGATGTTAGTGGTGGTGATGATGGTGATGGAAGCGTTAGTGGTGGTGATGGTGATGATGGTGTTGATGGAGGTGTTAGTGGTGGTAATGGTAGTGGTTGTGATGGTGGTGATGGTGATTTAGTGGTTGTGATGGTGATGATGGTGATGGTGTTGATGGAGGTGTTAGTGGTGGTAATGGTAGTGGTTGTGGTGATGGTGATGGTGATGATGGTGTTTATGGCAGTGTTAGTGGTTGTGATGGTGATGATGGTGATGGTATTGATGGAGGTGTTAGTGGTGGTGATGGTAGTGGTTGTGATGGTGGTGATGGTGATGATGGTGTTGATGAAGATGGTAGTGGTTGTGATGATGGTGATGGTGATGATGGTGTTGATGGCAGTGTTAGTGGTTGTGATGGTGATGATGGTGATGGTATTGATGGAGGTGTTAGTGGTGGTAATGGTAGTGGTTGTGATGATGGTGATGGTGATGATGGTGTTGATGAAGATGGTAGTGGTTGTGGTGGTGATGATGGTGTTGGTGGAGGTGTTAGTGGTTGTGATGGTGATGATGGTGATGGTGTTGATGGAGGTGTTAGTGATGGTGATGGTAATGGTAGTGGTTGTGGTGATGGTGATGATGGTGTTGATGGCAATGTTAGTGGTTGTGATGGTGATGATGATGATGGTATTGATGGAGGTGTTAGTGGTGGTGATGGTAGTGGTTGTGATGGTAGTGATGGTGATGATGGTGTTGATGAAGATGGTAGTGGTTGTGATGGTGATGATGGTGTTGGTGGAGGTGTTAGTGATGGTGATGGTAGTGGTTGTGATGGTGATGATGGTGTTGATGAAGGTGTTAGTGGTGGTAACGGTAGCAGTTGTGATGATGGTGATGGTGATGATGGTGTTGATGGCAGTGTTAGTGGTTGTGATGGTGATGATGGTATTGATGGAGGTGTTAGTGGTGGTGATGGTAGTGGTTGTGATGGTAGTGATGGTGATGATGGTGTTGATGAAGATGGTAGTGGTTGTGATGGTGATGATGGTGTTGATGGAGGTGTTAGTGATGGTGATGGTAGTGGTTGTGATGGTGGTGATAGTGATGATGGTGATGATGGTATTGGTGGTTATGGCAGTGGTTGTGATGGTGGTGATGGTGATGATGAGGATGGTAATGATGAGGTTAGTGATGATAATGGTGATGATGAGTGCTACTGCTATTGTGTTACAAATGGGAAAGAGCTGGAGAGAGGAAATGACTTTCTCAGAGTAACTCAGCTAATCTGTGGTAGAGTTTGAGTTAAGTGTAGGCCCTCTAAGTCCTCACCTCTTACATCAAGCCTTATTTCTATCCAAAGAGGTTTCTTTGCAATTAGTCTTGTCTTTTCCCCTGAGAAGCCACAGGATGAAGCATTAATTAAAGAGTCATTGGTCTGTTAATGCTCACCATGTACCAGCTACTGAATTAAGTGCTTTTCAACCATGATTTTGGTTAGGGTTCATAAGAACCCTCTGATGTCAGTATTATAGTTTCATTTTCCAGATAAGGAACCTGAAGCTCAGAGCTGAGTTAAGTTCCTTACCAGCACCCCCTCATTTGTAAGTGGTACAGCACAGAGTCAACCCAGATCCAGCTCCAAGGCCTCTCCTAAGCTCCTCTGTGTGCTGAGAGATGTATTATACATGCACCTCTCTTGCCAAACCGTCTGCCCTATGAAGGCAGGGTCTGTGGTTCTCCCTTGGGCACAGCCTGAGAGCCAGCAGGTTCTAGTGCTTGCTGAACAAGTGACTCATGCAGGGAATTATCAAAGAAGAGCGAGGAGTTTCCTCTCAAGGCTCTGCCCAAGGAGATCCCAGCACACTACCAGCCAGACAGTCTAATCCCTTTGACAAGAGCTCCACCACCCCCCACGCCCCCAACACATACACATTACACTCGGCAAAGCTAAAACCAAGTCCCTGGGCCCCTTCTCACTTTCCAGACCTAGCTCACATTCATCTCACTCATGCGCAGGGCCAGCCAGGCAGAACCCATCCTGGACAAGAATGGCATCATTTCACCTCCTTCCAGCCCTCTTCCCCAGGGAGCAGCCCTGCAGGGCTGGATGCCTCCTCAGTTTTGCATAAAGGGGTACAGTGAGCAGCCCCGCTGAGCAGAAGGATTCCCTCCCTACCCCATCCCACCCCCAAGTGATTTAGTTAGCTTTTCAGCCTCTTGGCTCAGAGCTGCTTCCTAAAAGGGGAGGAATTTAACCTCTTTTGAGATGGTCCTTAAAATTGGAAAAGCCTACCTTTCTTTCAGAGCCTAACAGCTCCTAAGGAAGATTTCAGGCTCTGCAGCATTTTCCAGAATACCATTTCCAATTCAATCCCTTAAACCCATCACTTGCCCCTTTGCTGGCTCTCCCTCGTGTCTTCCTTCCCCGACACCCTAGCCCAGTCATCTCAGTCCTCAGCCTCATAAATTCATTCCTCATTTCCACTGCTCTGTGGGCTCACTCCAGTCTTGTCTTCCATAAATGACTTTTATTTGAGAGGGCCCTCTCGCTACATTTTATTCCTTTGGGTTTCTGGCTCATAGAAGCAGTACATGGCAGAGATTCGGATTGTAAAATGCTCATGCTGGTGGTTTATGATTCTTATCATTTCATTGCAACTGAGTTTCATGGAATAACAGGTGGGGATCTTTTAGAGATTCAGTGGTATGGATTTGGTGGTAGCATGTACACTCAGAAAGAATTGCATGGGATTTGGAGTGGGACCAAGCTAGATTTTTTAAATCCACCTTATCCAAAGAATATGGCTAATGATACCTGCCTTTCAGGGCTGCTTTTCAAATTAGCTTTAATTTGTACATATAAAAAGCTTGGCATGGTGGCTGGCACTCAGCACTCAATGAATGAAGTATTAATGTATATTTTTAGAATGCATGATTAAAGCTAAATTAGCCAAATAGTCCTTTGACACTAACCATTGAAGTCTGAGGGAAGTTTATATGCTGAAGGTTTGAAGCCAAACCTTGACTGGAGTCTGTAGGAGCTTGAACACCTCACTTTCTTTCTCAGAAGCTTGGTTTCCTTGTGGTTCCTGAAACCGTCTACCCTCGGCTTCCCCCAGCCCCTGCCCCACTCTGATCATCAAGTCTAAACGAGGGGTGGCTAAGATGCCAACACGTTTATCCCTAGACCCCAGCACAAGGGCGCCAGGGTGCTAGCATCGGGCTCTACTCAGGGACTGGGCCGAGAGAGGAGCACAGCCCCCACAGAGCATCCCAGCAGAGCTCCAGCGGCCACCCACTGCTGAGAGGCACACCCGTCCGCTCCATCCTCTTGCGGTCCTTCCTGGCCTCCCCGTGTGCTGGGCCTCAAGGATCTGCACTCCGCAGGCCCTGCACTAGTGCTTGGCCTGGGCATCAAGGCTTAGCCTTCCTCAGGCCATTCAGGAGGCAGTACCTAGTCATACAGCGTTAAGACCTCTGACCGACATGTGTGCGGCGGGGTTGGGGTGCACGAGGGCGGGCATGTGCGCTCGGCCACAAGGGGGCCAGGGAAGAACCTGGGAAGGTCCTCCTCGAGATGGAGACCTGTAAGCCAGACGGCAGAGGGGGCCGAAGCGGGGCTCCCTGGGGCAGAGGAGAGGAGGCCTATGCAGGCAGGGGGGGCACATGCACAGAAGCACAGACTGGTCCTTCCTCTCCTGACTGGAGACTAGGAGCCCCGGGGGTGGACGGTGAAGTGAGGCCAGAGGGGCAGGCAGGGTCCCAGTTACGGAGTCCACTGAACGTCCTGCTGTAAATCTCAGTGTGAAAATGGTTTCAGTTCACAATGAAGATTTTCCTTGCAGACTCCACGTTGAGGCTCTTTCTCGAACTCTGTCAGTGCAACTTAGCCTAGGTCCGATGTCAACTCACAGGGACTTTCTAGAATTCGAACTAGAGCCTCTGAGTTTCAAATTTCTTCTCTAATACTGTCCTCCTCTACCAAAGAGAAAAGAAAAACAGAAAGCATAATTAATAACAATAATGACCAGATAGATACAGATCAGAAAAGCTCTGTTACCAATTAAGTCACAGTGACAGTAAAATAAGCCCAATGCTTTAAAAAAATAAGCTGAAAGTAGCAACAGAGTTTAAAAAAAAAAATAAAGCTCTAAACATAGCAGTTGCAGTACTAAATTTTGAAAAAGGTAATTCAATTTTATTTACGAGGCAAACTATAATTACGTTTAGATTTGAGGGAACAGAATTTAATTCTTATTAATGACAGAAAGACTGAGTGAAATGCTTTAATGCCAGAGAAATTGTCTTCTGTTCATGGATGGGAGAGAAAATTAGATTCAGTGTGGAGCATTCTCCCCTGTTACAGGTCTCATTTGTGTAGCAGGAATTGTTCCCGCTCTGAGAAGCATCAGCTTCTCAGCCCAGAAAGCACAGGACTGACATCCAATTAAACATCAAAAGGAAATGGTCGGGCTGGGCTATTTCTGTATAGGTATGTTATACGAGGGGAAGCCCAAGGTTAGAATTTCACCCAAGGAATCATATCCGTTGAGACTTGACATTTGCTGCGCCCCTTCCCAACAGTCTAAAATCGAAGTTCAGAATAGTAAATATTCGAGAAGCTGACAGTGAAGCAGAGAAAGCAGAGGGTATGTGGGAAGGAGGCAGAGAAGAGCCCACCAGTTGTCTGGGAAGTAGTTTGGATGCTTAGACGCAAGGAGATGGTCAGTTCCTAAAATTTAACCAAAGACAGGGAAATTGGACCCAAAGAGGTGTGCTGCTAAATACTGCCAGAAGTAAAGTTTGATAAACCGGAAGCTGGCAGCTTAGTAATTTAGAATTTTTCCCAACAGCCCGGGAACATTTTCGTTCACAATTTGAGCCCTTCAGTATCCAGATATAAGCCCTCCTGAAATTGGGCTTCAGAATTAGGTTTCTGTTTGGATGCCCAAGCTGATGACCTTGTACAGAATCTCTAGCTGCCTTCCTGAATCAAACTGCTGGTATGGTAGCTTGTAATTTTAAAATACTGACTATTCTTTGAATGGATATTTTATTTACATATTGCAGAGCTTCTCCGTGTATGTGCTTCATGATTTATTTGAACAACAAATACATAAGCCTCTGACATTGCAGACAGTGTTATTCTCTGGAAACCAGGGTTCAGGGAGCTTGAGTGACTTTCCCAAAGGCACTTTGGAGAAAAAAAGGATTCAGATCCTCCTTCTCTGGGTTCAGAGCCCACGCTTATCCCCTGGATAACTCTGCCATTGGCTGTTACCAAGGTTGACTCAGACAGTAAAGAATCTGCCTAAAATGTAGAAGACCTGGGTTTGATCTCTAGGTCGGGAAGATCCCCTGAAGAAGGAAATGGCAACCCACTCCAGTATTCTTGCCTGGGAAACCCCATGGCCATGGAGACTGTCAGGCTACAGTTCATAGGGCTGCAAAGAGTTGAACATGACTGAGTGACTAACACTTTCCCCTTTCTTCTAAGATTTACACTGATACTGTCTGCGGATCATGTATCAGGTTGACAAGGTGCCACTTCATTTGGTGACACTGCATAAATTGGATCACGACCAGTACAGACCTGGTGATACTACCAGGGTTCGGGAAAAGAGCAGTTGCTTTCAGCTGGGGTGATCAGAGTGGCTTCTTGGAGGAAGTGAGATTTAAGTTGGGGATGGAGGTTAGATTTGAGTTGACAGAGATGGAAGAAAGGCTAGCACTTTGCAGCAGCCCATTGTGGAAATAAAGATTTGCAGCAGGTACATAGATGAGACAGATCGTGGCTTTTTCTAGGAAAGAGAAGTGGTTTGCAGTAGCTTGCTGCTGCTCTTTTATCACAGCGTCATGTCTGACTCCCGTGACCCCGTGGACTGTAGCCCGCCAGGCTTCTCTGTTCATCAGACTTCCCAGGCAAGAATACTGGAGTGGGTTGCCATTTCCCTCTCCAGGGGATCTTCCCAACCCAGGGATTGAATCTGCATCTCCTGCATTGTCAGGCAGATTCTTTACCACTGAGCCACCTGGGAAGCTGAAACTTGGAGTATTTGTGGCAGTAGTGAGAGGAATCAGAGGTGAGGAAGTTAGCAGGCATCAGATCATGAATGGCCTTGAAAGAGTGTAGATTTCATCTGTCAGTGGAAGCCACTGGGACGTTTCAGGCAGATCTGCGACATGGTCAGGTTTGGCTTTAGCAAGCTTTCTCTAATTTTGGCATGCAGTTGGAGGTGCCTAGGGGACTTCCAGGAGGAGGTGATCAGGACAGAGTTAGATGGATGAGCACATGACTGGATGGAGAGGCAGGCCTTCACAAAAGCATGTCAGGGCTGGAGGTCTCAACACCAGATGTCTCTCAGTTTACCTACTTGGGCCCTTTCACGCAGGCGTTGTTTCAGCCCCAGCTAAAAATACATATCCCAGTCACCGGTTTTGGTGTCTCTGCTCTCCAGTCCTGGCTTGTTATCCTTCAGCTAAGTCAGACTGTCTGAAGGCCTCCCCTGTGCTAGCTTTGAACTCCCCTAATCAGGAAGCCAGAATAGCCTCCAATTAAGATGAGTAGTTCCTACTCCCTGCGATAGGTGCTTCACAAAGCTTGAAATTCTGGTCCTGGGAGAATAGATTGGAGACTGGTCTGCACTGACATACTGGAATCCACTTTTCTGCTTGGTTTGAGAGCTTTCCGAGCTCCCTGAGTGAGGTGAAAGGCCGTGTGCTCTCCAAGGCTCGTTAGCTTCCTGCCGTCTAGACCTGGGAGCCGAGGTGGCGCTTGGAGGAGCTCTGCCTCTGCCGTGACAGGGACAGAGGGCGAGAGGCACAGGAGAGTGACTTGGCTTTGGCCTCAATGTCAAAAGGAGACTAATTACTGTGAAGGAGTCAGACGCCCTTTTCCTGTGCCTCCCTCCCTTCTGGCTGCTTCCTGAAACCTGCGCTGAGACGAAAAAGCCATCTGCCCAATTCTGTGGGGGAGGGAAGGAGGGAGAGAGATGCTATATTTGAGCCAAATCATTCAAAATGCGGGGATTTCTGGCCTGTGGAAGAGAAGGTTAAATTGCAATTAGCCTACTGTGTGCCAGGCATGGTGGCCAGCTTTATGCCCATTTATACACCTAGATAGACTTGAGTTCCTTGAAGACAGAAGTAATTTAATACCATTTCTGAATCCCCAGCATCGAAGGGTGCCTGTCACATAGTAGATGCTCAATATATTTTCAGTTTTCAGATTCTGTCTTTACTGCTGTTTTAGAAATGACAAAAATAAGACTCAGCTACGTGTAATGTTTGTTGCCTGGAGCTGGGAAGTATCAGAGCTGACTTTGATACCCAGCTTGCCTGAATCAAGGCCTCTGTCCTGTGCAAAATCACAGAGCCTTGAATAGTTACATGGAGTACCCTGCCTCAGGGCACTGGAACCTGGCAGATGCAGTCTAAGGATACATTTTCTATATCAGACTCAGTGTGGGATGCAGAGACTAATCTGATGATGGGAGGGTTCTGGAGGCAACACAGGCAGACTGATAACTCTGATAAAGAAAGGCTTGCATAGAGTGCTTTGGGAAGGCAGGAGATGAAGCCCCTTCCAGTTGGGAAATTGGAAGGCAGCTTCAAGGAAGAGGTAGCCTTGGAGCCAGAGTTCAACATGTGAAGACTAGGGGGAAGGAGCACCTGGACCATGGAAGCAGCCTGTCCAGAGGCACAGAGGAGAGGCCGCAGAGCGGTGAGCCCACCCCCTCTGTTAGCCACTTGGCTGGCCCCGTACCTGAGCAATTCCTAAGGCAGCCGTCAAGCGCTTGCTCAAGTACCACCCTCCATGTCACTCTGCACTTCTGTATTTGGCCCATGTTGTCCACAGGATGGTTAGAGGATCTCTAAGATAACTTCTCCTTCCAAGGAGTAAGCATCTTTTAATTTCATGGCTGCAATCACCATCTGCAGTGATTTTGGAGCCCAAAAAATAAAGGCTGACCCTGTTTCCACTGTTTCCCCATCTATTCGCCATGAAGTGATGGGGCTGGATGCCATGATCTTAGTTTTCTGAATGTTGAGCTTTAAACCAACTTTTTCACTCTCCTCTTTCACTTTCATCAAAAGGCTTTTTAGCTCCTCCTCACTTTCTGCCATAAGGGTGGTGTCATCTGCATATCTGAGGTTATTGATATTTCTCCCAGCAATCTTGATTCCAGCTTGTGCTTCTTCCAGCCCAGCGTTTCTCATGATGTACTCTTCATATAAGTTAAACAGGGTGACAATATACAGCCTTGACATACTCCTTGTCCTATTTGGAACCAGTCTGTTGTTCCATGTCCAATTTGCTTCCTGACCTGCATATAGGTTTCTCAAGAGGCAGGTCAGGTGGTCTGTATTCCCATCTCTCTCAGAATTGTCCACAGTTTATTGTGATCCACACAAAGTCAAAGGCTTTGGCATAGTCAATAAAGAAGAAATAGATGTTTTTGAACTGTGGTGTTGGAGAAGACTCTTGAGAGTCCCTTGGACTGCAAGGAGATCCAACCAGTCCATTCTAAAGGAGATCAGTCCTGGGTGTTCTTTGGAAGGACTGATGCTAAAGCTGAAACTCCAATACTTTGGCCACCTCATGCAAAGAGTTGACTCACTGGAAAAGACTCTGATGCTGGGAGGGATTGGGGGCAGGAGAAGAGGACGACAGATGATGAGATGGCTGGATGGCATCACTGACTCGATGGACATGAGTTTGAGTGAATTCCAGGAGTTGGTGGTGGGCAGGGAGGCCTGGCATGCTGCAATTCATGGGGTCGCAAAGAATCAGACACGACTGAGCAACTGAACTGAACTGAACTGAAGATGCCTTCTCACGCTCTGACTGTGAAAACTGCCCTTCTAAGTTTTCCTCCTCTTTTTCTCTCTTACCCCTAAACCCACCTAAAGGCAATTCCCTGGCCACGTCCAAGCCACTTCTTGCCCAGCATCTCCTGGCTCACCCTCCTTTTCATCCATTTCCCCCTCGGTCCTTCATCTCCAGCTGCCTTCTTCCATCACTCTCAGCTCCCCATGTCTGCACCTATCTTCCACATCCCCCTTGCAAAACCCAGGGTTATTCCAGCTACTCACTGTCCCTGATCTTATGGCCGGGCCTCAGAGCGCCACAACCCAAATCACAGCCTGCTCATGCCCTTTAGCCTCTCCTGAGCCCTTCCAGCTGCAGTTCATCCTGAACTTTGCGAGTTCTTGTGCTCAGTCCCCAAGGGGCTCTTTCAAATGTCCACATCTCTCCATCAGCATCCTGCTCAGTGGAGGTTCCTCCTTCACTGAGAATCCCGAGGCCATGGATTAACGCTCTCTCATCATCCTCGCCTGTGCCCTGCACAGGTCTCTGCCGCTCACCTATCCCGAGGGCACGAGGCGCAGGAAGCCTAGCCTTCTGATTAGGCTCCACGTCCAGGCCTCTCCAGTTCTTGAGAGGCACCACAGTTGCCCACCCCTCACCTTGCTTTCCCCAGTATATCTTCAAACTGCACCCCACACCCGGCTCTTCTAGAACGTAAACATAAAATAATTGCCATATTCAGAACTTCCCTGTAGCTCAGACGGTGAAGAATCTGCCTGCAATGCAGGAGACTCGGGTTTGACCCCTGGTTCAGGAAGATCCTCTGGAGGAGGGAATGGCAGTCCTCTCCAGTATTCTTGCCTGGAGAATCCCATGGACAGAGAAGCCTGGCAGGCTACAGTCCATGAGGTCGCAAAGTCGGACACGACTGAGGGACTAACACTACTGCTGCTGCTGCTCTACAAAAAAAAGGTGTGCGAGATGTTAGGCGCATTGCATGATGCTCGTTCAGCCCCACGTGAGCCTGAGAGGCTGGTGTCTCTATTTTGAAGGTGGGAAAGCTGAGGCACAGCAAGTTGGAGTAACTTGCCCAAGTCACACGATAGATGGATGGGTGGATAGATGAACGGATGGATGGATGGAAGATTGATGGATGAATGGGCAGTTAGATGGCCTGTTGACGGAAGAGCTGATTGGATGATGGGTAGATGGACAGATGGATGGGCTGATGGACAGGCAGATAGATGAATGGAGGCTGAAAAGACAGCTAAAGAGACAAATGAAAGGAAGAGTACTGAACACAATAAACATTGAGTCAGGGTGAGAACGGAGACTCAGACTCTGATTTCAGAGACTTGCTAGTCTAGCTGGGCTGATGATGTAATGCATAATTAATAAGGACATATGTCACATTACATCTGAGGTTTTGCCTAAACCAGATCCTGCTGCTTACAGACCAAAAAAGTTGTGTTAATCATAGTCACCTTTCATTCTAGCTAAGTGCCTCTGAGCAAGTCACTTAATCTCTCCAAGCTCTTTGCTCAGTGATGATAAGGGCGTACAAATGTAACTGCAGGGGTGTTGTGAGAATTTAGTGAGATATTATTTGTATGCCATCAACAGTGGTTCTATAATTTGCCCTTATATTTTGCCCCAAATGCTGTTTAGTTGTAGGGACACACTTAAAGTATCCAAGGACTTCATGAGAAATTCCCTAAGGAATTTTCAAGGACCAGGATTTCAGACAAATTCCCCAAACTGTGCACTAACTCAGATGAGCTAGTGATGCAACAGAAAGTCCTAGTGGAAACCATTTAAAATTCAGTTCAGTTCAGTTCAGTTCAGTTCAGTCGTTCAGTCATGTCTGACTCTTTGCGACCCCATGGACTGCAGCACGCCAGGCCTCCCTGTCCATCACCAACTCCTGGAGCTTGCTCAAACTCATGTCCATCGAGTCAGTGATGCCATTTAAAATTATTTAACGCTTACTAAAATTTCTTAACATCACTCTAAGAAACTCACAATACAGACTTATTACAGTCTTCCCGGGAGGTCACAGCTCTGCTTTCACATCCCTGGAGTTTTAAAGACAGCTTCACCTACATCTGTTCCTTGCTCAGGAAGAGGGCACACAGATCATTGCATGAGGTCTCCTCTCTCTCCCACTTGTGTCAATTTTGAGCATCTTTCCAAGTGGAAGAAATTTTATAGGAAAATTATATATAAGTCTCTCCCTTTGGAGGAAAGACACAGTTTCCCTTACCAGTTATTTTAATGAAGAGGATTGTAAAGTAAATCCAGACAAATTAAAACATAGCTGTGATAGGTCCCAGGCTTTGTCCAGGTTCATATGGGGATTAACATTTAATGAGAGGAGCCTGGGGCCTCCTTTCCCTCATGTATACACTTTGGAGCACAGTTAGCCAACAGCCAAACCATATATATTTCCCCAGCCTCTTCACCTCCTCCTCATGTGTCCACCTGCTTCTGCATCACAGAAAGGGGATGGGTGTGGGCATTGGTGTGAAGGAAGATGCGAGTGAGTGTGTAAGAACTGAGACACTCTAAGGCTGCGAGCTCCAGTCGGAGGTTGGAGAAGAGAAGTTTCTAAGACAGTTAACTACAAAGGAGACTGACCCCCTGTGTGACTGTATTTAACCAAGTAAATTGGGTACAGTATGGCTCTGAGATAGAGTTGAGCCAGCTGATATAACGTCTCTTCCATGAGTTGTTTTGTTTTTTTTTTTAATTCATCTGTTCTTTCAGCAAATATTTATTGAAGGCACATGCTGTGCCAGGTCTGGTGCCTGCTGCCGGGGACCCAAGAATGAATAAACGTTAGAGCCTGCCGGCAGGTGGGCTTCCAGTCTAAAGAGAAGATAGACACAGACCCCAGTGAGGCAGGGCACAGGGCGGGTGGGGAAGGGGAGGTGCTCTGGGTGTGGCTTTTCCCAGCAGAAAAGCTAAGGTGTTCTTGGGCCTGACCTGGTTCGTCCCCAAGGCCCTGCACAGTTGAGCAAGAACTTTATAGACTTGGAATGAGAACTTTAGGACAGTTAGGGATCTCCGCCTGATTTCAAGAGGAAGCCGAGTGACACACATAGATGGTTTTGAAGCCTGTTTTGTCTTGGCTGGTGGTACTGTGCTGTGTAACTTCATACCCAAAGTTTGAGGCCACTGTTAGAAACTGGTTTGCTCTTCAGGGAGGTGCATCTCTTCCAGGTGACTCAGAGCTGCGCTGATACTGGGTGTCTGGTTGATGTTGTTCAATCGCTAAGTCATATCTGACTATTTGCAACTCCATGGACTGCAGCTCACCAGGCTCCTTTGTCCCTCACTGTCCCCCAAAGTTTACTCAGATTCATGTCCATTGAGTCACTGACACTATCTAACCATCTCATTCTCTACCACCTTCTTCTCCTCCTGCCTTCAGTCTTTCCCAGCATCAGGGTCTTTACCAATGAGTCAGCTCTTCGCATCAGGTGGCCAACGTATTAGAGCTTCAGCTTCAGCATCAGTCCTTCCAATGAATATTCAGGACTGATTTCCTTTAAGATGGACTGGTTTGATTGCCTCACTGTCCAAGGGACTCTCAAGAGTCTTCTCCAGCACCTCAATTCAAAAGCATCAATCTGTCAGCACTCAGCCTTCCTTATGGTCCGACTCTCACAATTGTACATGACTACTGGAAAAACAGGATGCCTTAGGTCCCCATCAATCAGTTGTGTGCGTAACAGGATGTACATGGCACAGTTTACAGAGCACATTTCATATCACAGTTACACATTTGCCCTTTGCTTCCGTTATCACCACTCACCATGTAGGGGACCATTACTGCTCTCCCCATTTGGGGGAGAAGTATGATGCAGAGAGATTAAGTACTTCTCCCAAGGACTCCACGAGAACCCAAGGAGACTGGGCAGCTGAAGTCTGAAGCCAAGTCTACTCTGTGGATCGTGTACCCTATAGTACATCAGAGGATTCCACCAGGCCCCAGTCTTCCAGCATTTACTCAGAAAGTACTGATGTGAATCACATGACTGTCCCCTAGCCTTTAGCAAATGCTTGCTTGTGTCAGATATGTTACATAAGTCAGAATTCACGTCTGAACCGCATTGCACCACACCTCATTTCCTTTCTTATACGGATATGTGTGTGCAGTTTATGCCCTGACTGTGTGCCAGGCTCCATGCGAGAAGCTTCACCTCCATTCATCTTAACTCATTTAACTTCATTAGGTTACATGCATCTGCCATGCTAGGATGTCTCTTCTTAGAGTCAGGAAAGAGCCGTGTCTCTCATGCTCACCATTGGATCCCCAGTGCCCGCTGGGAGCAAAGAAATTCAGCAAACAAGTCTCGGCAGTAGTCAGTGTCATCCACAGTTTACACCTGAGATGTAGGAGCTCTGAGCGGAAGTTCACAAAGTGCCCCTTACATTACGTAAAAGGTGCAGGAGAGCTCAAAGCACATTCATTCGCATCATTCTGTTTGGTTTTCACCAACCACTCTGGGAAGTTATATCTGCTTTAATGCCAAAGCAGAATCGGAAAAGGAAAAACAAAGCAGTTCCTTTTATTTCAAGGAGAAAAAAATAATAATAATTGATGAATATAAACGCATAACAATGGGCCTACCTTTTGCGGCTGAATGAGAAAGTAGTGTCTCAGGCTTCTGCTCCCTCCACGAGGTAGCGGGCCTCCTGCACTCAGGCAGGAGGTGCATCTTCAGAGGAGAACCTCAGCACCGACAGGTTGCGTTGCCATCAGTTAGCACCCCATAAACGTCAAGGTCACCCCATTCAGGCCCCTTCCATTAAAATGTGCAAGAGCTCACAGCCCAGCTTGTAAAAGGACTGATGGAGGGGTGCCCAGCCACCAGGCAACCTCAGCTCCGTGCCAGGGCAGCACGTTTCATGTAAACTGGTGGTAAATGGATGTTTCCCATTTTGTTTGGAGGGACAGCCCTGTGATCTCCAGAGGAGAGAAGTAGGCTCGACTGATGGGGGAACCTGCATTTCACACACAGCCAGGGTCTGACCTGAATGTAACGAAGGATGAGCAACAGAGCCAGAAACAGGGGCACATCTTCTGGAAGAACCAGAAGGTTCGCTCGGAGGAGAGCCCGCCCCTGTCCAGTCTGGGACTCAGTCTCCACATCTGTGAAACGTCTGTCCTGAAGCGGTGTGCTGAGGATTGTCAGAATGAGGCGAAAGGACCAGAGGAACACACAGCCGTGTCGAATCCCCTATGCGCTCTGGGTCTTGGGAGCCTCACCTCTTGGAAGGATGGTAGCCAGGTGT
Source organism: Ovis aries (assembly GCF_016772045.2). Taxonomy (NCBI): domain Eukaryota; kingdom Metazoa; phylum Chordata; class Mammalia; order Artiodactyla; family Bovidae; genus Ovis; species Ovis aries. The sequence goes on from NC_056074.1 coordinate 14,898,483, forward strand.
TCACACAACATTGCGGTGATAGTTAATTGAGGAACTGTATGTGAAGAGGGCTTTGTAAACTGTGAAACCTGTGTTACGGTATTAAGCAGAAGTGACTTTCCCCCACATTATCTCATTTGATCTAACACCAGCCCTGTAAGATTGGTGAAGTGGGAGTTATTTATCCTCATTTTACTTAAATGAAATTGAGATTTAGTGAATTGCGTAACTGGCACCTTGAAGATTACCCACCCAGTAGGGGACAAAGCCAAGAACAGATCCCAAATCCGTCTGATCCTAAGATCCAGGATTCTTTATTCATTGCACATAAGCAGAAAGGTGCCAAAGTGAGTACCAGCTGTAAATCACTCAGATGATCTTAGATCAGTTTGTGCTTTCTCTGCTCAGCGATCTCCTGGGGGCAGAGACTGTATCCTATGGAGCTCTGTGTTCCTAGCACCAGGCACAGTCTCTGGCACAAAGCAAGCAGGCGTGGACTGTTACTGGAAGAATAAAGGAATCAGGATAAAGTGTACATCAGGGCCCTCTGGAGTGGGTGCTGTCACCATTCCCATTTTGCAGAGGAAGGAAGTGAAGCTCAGAGCAATTGAATCTGCTGTCTGAGGTTCCACAACAGGCACAAGCTTTGGAGTCATACCTAATCCCAAGTCTTCAGGTCTTCCATGCACACTGCCTCCAGGTTAATTAGTAAAAGAATGAACTACCCAATAGTGAGGACCTGAAGTGAGACCCTCAAATGCTGGGGAAGACCTGCCTCTTCTGCTCTCAACCCTGTGACCTCCAAGTGCCCCACGACCCCCAACACTGAGACTATGAACCCCAAGAGCCCCACGGCCCCCAACACCTAGGCTTTGGCCCATACAGCCTGTCCCTCTCCAGGCTCACATCTCAGTGAATAGAAGCGTTGTTTGCAGTTTACTTTCACAGCATAAACTGCCACCTGGGAAATACGCTGAGTAAACCCAAACAAAGGCTAAGCTGACCTTCCCTCAAGCTCTCACGTGGAGCTATCTGCCAGACCTGAGTGCAGGCCCACCTCCGGAGGCACCTGGGTGGATGTCCTTGCAGCGCTGTGCCGTAGGGCTAGAAATTTCAGACTCGAGACACGGGGAGACCCAGGGACCTGAGACTGTCGGCCTTCATCTTGAGGGAAGTCCAACACGCTGTCCATGGGAGCGAGAAGGGAAAGAAGCTTGAAGAACATCTTGATAAATCCCCCTTCCTGGAGGGCTGCTGGCTGTCCTGACACTGCTCCACAGCCGCACCCTCACTCGGGGAGTTTTTACAGCAGACAGACAGGCCTGGACTGACTGTCAGCCAGGCTGAGCGGGGTGTACCTGAACTGTTTTAAATTCTTTGGCACCGGTAACCCCAGGCATGCATGGATTTGTTTCCAACAAACCTTAATTAAGGGTCTTTCTGTGCCAAGAACCATGCTGGGTATCAGGCCTAGAGGCGATCAGAAGACTTCATCCAGCCTCAGGGTGTCCTGCGTCCGACAGTGACACACACAGAAATGGAAGAGCAGTCTACCATGTCATCTGGAAAGGCATCGAGCAAGACAGCCGCCGCCAGGTGAATCGTGGGCAGCTTCTCAGAGGAGGAGGGGCCCAGCCCTGCGGATGGGTGATGCTGTGCAACAGGGAGGAGGTTTACATCGGAGACTCCCACAGTCTCAGTTGCCGTCTGGTTCCCCCTGCGGTTGATAAGGAAGCTAACACCCGAAGAGGGCAGGTGACCTCCCCAAGGTCACTCAGGAGATCAGTGGCTGAGCAGGCATGAACCGTGCAAACCCGATCCTTGGATATCCAGTGACATCCATCACTGTCCTAAGAAATCTTTCTTGAGTTAGTGATCTTGCCACACCACTTTCCATTGTCCACTTCTGCTGGCCCTGAATGGCAGTAGAAATGCTGAGGGGCAGCATCACCAGCAAAGTCAAGGAACCTGACCAGGGTCACAAAGCTTCTGCTCCTGAACCTGGTATAGAGACCAAATCCCCTGACTCCAGGTCAGGGCTCTTTCCTCACATTTTCCACCAGCCTCTCTCTCCTCTGGGTAGCCAGGAAACCTGGTGTGGTACCGTAGGCACGCCCTCCCTCTCTAACTAGTTTGCTGGCCAAGATGTCAGGTGTAGGAACACCTCAGATACGGACACTCTTACTGTTGTTTTCTTTTTTTAACTCTTGAGTATTTTTCAGTTCAGTCACTCAGTCATGTCCAATTCTCTGCAACCCCATGGACTGCAGCACAGCAGGCTTCCCTGTCCATCACCAACTCCCAGAGCTTGCTCAGACTCATGTACATCAAGTCAGTGGTGCCATCCAACCATCTCATCCTCTGTTGTCCCCTTCTCCTCCTGCCCTCAGTCTTTCCCAGTACCAGGGTCTTTTCCAATGCATCAACTCTTCACATCAGGTGGCCAAAGTATTGGAGTTTCAGCCTCAGCATCAGTCCTTCCAGTGAATATTCAGGACTGATTTGCTTTAGGATGGACTGGTTTGATCTCCTTGCAATCCAAGGGCTTCTCAAGAGTCTTCCCCAACACCACAGTTCAAAAGTATCAGTTCTTTGGCACTCAACTTTCCTTATGCTCCACCTCTCACATGCATACATGACTACTGGAAGAACCATAGCTTTGACTAGACAGACCCTTTGTCAGTAATGTCTGCTTTTTAATATGCTGTCTAGGTTGATCATAGCTTTTCTTCCAAGGAGCAGGCATCTTTTAATTTCATGGCCACAGTCACCATCTGCAGTGATTTTGGAGCCCAAGAAGTTAAAGTCTCTTACTGTTTCCATTGTTTCCCCATCTATTTGCCATGAAATGATGGGTCCGGATGCCATAATCTTCATTTTTGAATGTTGAATTTTAAGCCAGCTTTTTCACTCTCACTTGAACATTTTAGCCATTGCCTCGTAGATTAAGATGAAAGTTCTGAGCCTCTGAGATCTAATTTTATTTTCCTTCCTTTTTCAAAAGTACTTAAACTGTTAGTAACTTTGAAATCAGAAGTACAGCTTGGAAGGGGTAATGGGCAAATGCAACTTGATGCGGGTGCCAGTCAGTCTAATTGGAAAGAAATTAAAGGTGTCGGGATTTTCTTTTGAAGAACATTGGGCCACAAGGCACAGAATCTAATTAGGGTCTCCATCACAGCCCTGGCCAAGAGCATCAAGGGCCCTAGTTGTTCAACCAGTTTCCTAAAAAGCAGTTGTTTTCAGAGCCTCCACAGCCTCTGCCTGTGCAACCGTGAAGATGTCACTGGCCCCAAGCCCAAGGGGCTTGTGAATCAGGTCGTGTATGTGTGTTGTGCCATCTCACAATCAGGCCTTTGTGAAGGGCTGGACAACTCCACTCTGGCTGTGAAGTTGCCCCCACACCCAAGCCAGTATTGCTTTGAAGGGAAAGGCCATTTCAATGGTGCTTGGAGTTGGGGTGAAGCCATGAGTAAGAGGACAAGGCATAAACCCAGCAAAAGCCCAGAACAGCCACCCAGAGTTACCCCCGTGGGGTGCTGGAGGGCCAACCTCCCTTTCATCCCATCTCAATTAGAGTCAAGGCTGGAGTGAAACGCAAGCCCAGGACCCTTCACGCACCCCAGCCAAACCCACAAGCACTTGACTTGGCGATCAGGGACTCATCCTCGCTTTGTTTTCACACATAACTGGTTTTTAATTAAATCTGACTTTCCATCACATCTGTTCCGAAGGCTGGTCCCTTTTGGAGTGGCAAGCACAAAAGTGGGGACAGGCTGGCCACAGGGAGAAGCAAAGAGAGCAGAGGCAATCCATTCTGTTTTGATGAGGAGAGGGGCTGGGGACAGGCCTCCACCGGGAGAACTATTCTCTCAGGAGAGTATTCTCTCAGGGGGCCCTTGTCCACAGGGATTAGCCCCGAGCCTCTGGAACCCTGACAGCTCACGGAGCCCGGCAGAGGGGAGCCAAGTGTGACCCTTGTTCCCCAGAAAAGCTTGCTCAGTGCCTGTTTTGTCTCCCCCGCCCCGCCCCACAGAGATCTGCGCTGCTGACTGCGGGGGCCACGGCGTCTGCGTGGGGGGCACATGCCGCTGCGAGGATGGCTGGATGGGGGCGGCCTGCGACCAGCGCGCCTGCCACCCGCGCTGCGCGGAGCACGGAACCTGCCGCGACGGCAAGTGCGAGTGCAGCCCGGGCTGGAATGGCGAGCACTGCACCATCGGTATGTGGGCCTGGCCCGGGCCTCTCTGGAGGGCTGCACGCTGCCTGCGTCTGCCGGGCACTCTGGGGAGCGCCCATCGCATGCGGGAGCTGGGCCAAGAGTCCTTTCATCCGACGACATTATGGTCAGCTTGTCCTAGACAGCAGTTGGATTTGGATTCACAGTCAGGGGATTCGGAACCTTTTCTCTCCCAACCTGCATTTCCTGGGTCTCAATCAGCTGGTAGCATACCCTGGGGCTTGCTCTGCCCAGGCCAAATGGATGACAGCTTTGTGTTAAGGAGCTGGGGTTGAAGAATGAGGCAGATGACTCTACTGCTGAGCAACTGTGAGCAAGGTCTAAGTGTCTCTCAGAGCCTCAGTTTGCTCACCTATGAAATGGGGGCAAGCATGCCGGTAAAGAGCTTAGCACAGGCTGGCAAATTGTACTGCTCATTACATGTAGCCCATTAAATCAAATTTATGGTCTGGTTGGGAGATCTTGGTTCTAGCACTGACCCCTCCCACCACAGCCTCCTAGGCCTGTACTCCCAGAGAGGCCTGGAGTCCTGGAGGAAGCTTCCCATAGGCCCCAGGCCACATCTGCAGCCCATTAGGCCTGGGGTCCTCCCCCTCACTCCTGTCCCTGGCTTCCGTCCTGTCTGCCTTTGTCTCCTTTCCCCTCTCCAGAGGGCTCCTCAGCACTAGCCCCTGCTGAAGCAGCACTGTTGGCAGCTTTCAAAACAAGCTGATCACTCCATTCCCTTCTTTCTGCCTTTCCTGCTGGTTTTGTTGATTTTAAACACAGCCAGACGTTTGCTTGGTTTATTATCCTGGAATGAACACTCACCAAAACGTCTTTATTGAATCAACTGGTTTGTGTATCTACGTTTTAACTTCTTCCCTTCCGTGTTTTTTTTTTTTTTTTTTAAGAAAGGATCTGTGATCAGATGGTGAGCACATGGCTTTAGGAGGCAGGACGCTGGCTGCCTCTCCAGCTCTGAAAGTCCCCCCCTGAGTCTTACAGAAACTGGGAGGCAAGCCCCAAAGATTTTGAGGGATGAAGGAATTTTGAACAAATGGAACTCCCTCTTATTTCATGTTTTTTTTTTTTAACAGCTTCATTCTTTCTGTTTTATATCCTGAAATTAGTTTTTATTGATCATGTCCACCCCCACCCCGTTGCTCTGTTTATAAATGGCTCTGGAATGCCTTATACTTATTAACATCAATAATAATGGCTTCTGATATTTGAGTATTTACAGTGTAGCCAGCTCTGTGCTAAGGGCTTTGATTGCATCATTTCATACACCCAGCCATCACCCCATGAAGGCACGTGTATTATCCCCTTCTTTGCAGGGACCCGAGGCCTACAGTCACTTAACCATTAAGTAGAATGGGAACTTGAGGCTTGGTTTTCTGAGCCACGGTGAAAGCCCAGGTTTTCTGCAGAGGCCTCCAGCTCTTGTCCTTCCCAGAGGCTGGGCCCTCCTATTCCAGAGGGGCTCAGAGTCCCACTGTTAGTTTGCCAGCCAATGCTCTTGCCAGCACTCAAAGCTGCTCCCTCCGGTGCCAGCAGCCCGGCCTGCTTTTCCATAGCAGAACGTGCCGCGGTACCGCCCTATGCGCCTCTGGGTGGCTTCTTTCTGTCAGAGTCATCCTATCTCATGACAGCCCTGGACACCCCCCAAAAGAGAAGTGGCCCGAGTCACTCAGGAGGCCTGCCTGCTTCTTTAAACTCGGCTCCGCCTTCACCTTCCCTTTTCTACATGACTAAGGACAGGCTGACCTCTTAGCCTCCCAGACCGGAAGGGGACCCGTGCTTATTAAAACCAAAATCAGAGCCCAGAGAGAGTGTCTCTGTTTTCTCTCACTTGCTTACAGAGTCCTCAGCTCACCCCACCAAGTTGCACAAGGTTTATGGATGTCAGACTTTTATAAGACTAGAGTATCTCGTCTGAGTCAAATGGCGAGGGATTTAGGGAAAGTCTCCCCTCATCCGGTCACAGCTGATTCATGGCAGGGCTTGGGGGTGGGCGGTGCTCCATCTAGCGTCTCGTGGATGATCATCAGCCCGACTTGAAGAGCATCCCTTTGTTTGGATGCCAAGAAGTCAAAGCAGGCCCTCCCACCTCCCCTGCACACCCAGCTGTCACTCTGTAAGAGCAAATTCCACCTTGGGATTGCAAATGCTGTTTCCCCTCCAGATAAGAAATACATCACGGTAAAAGTGCACACGATTCAAGAGGAAGGTTGACAGTCATAAATACCAGAAAATGTCACAGGACATTGAAGAAGCAATGGGCTAGTCATAGTGGCTCAGATGAAAGGACGTTGGCCCGGAATTCTATTACCTGTCATTGTGTGGTGAGCGTTTCCTTTGTCCCTGTCTCGTCTCCCCGCATGGCAGCTTGCCCTCTGTGCGTCTCGCCTGTGGCCAGCTGCATTCCTGCCAGAAACTCAACACCATAGTGCCAAAGGAACCCTCCAGTAACCTTGTCGGTAGAAGGGAAGGGGGTGCGAGATACAAAGGAGGGAAACAATGGTGGTGCCTTCTTTTTTCTTTTCAGAACAGAAATGAGAAGGAGAAGCCTCTCTTTAATCTTTAATGGCAGCAAGAAGCACTTTCTTCTATTTCCAGGGAACTACACTCCCTGTGAGGATCATTTAGGAAAAGCAAAAACTACTGGTGTGAAAAGCTAGAAATTCAAAATGTTAAATTTTCTCTTGTAATCAGGCTTCCTTATTATATGAGGGTTGATTATAGCACAGCTAGTTCCTATGTTGCAGTGTGGTTTTGTCTTATACCAGAGAAAAGGCCAGGATCCACAATGCTGATTCAGACACCTCTGTGCAGTGGGCGCCAAAGAGAGCAGAGCTGTTTATTTGCACACTCCTGCCTTCCATATAAACAGGAAAGAATGACTTGATTACCTAATCACCAGGGTAGAAGAGTTTAGACAAGTCTGAACTCCTTGTGACAAGTCCCCAGCATAAGAACCTTCTTAACCCAGTGACATTTCCCAGAGTAGATTGTATAGCAGGAATTAAGAATCTCCTTTTGGAGATCTGGGTCCTACTGGAAACTACTTGACTTTTTTTTAATATATAAAATAGATTAGTTTCAGAATGAAAGGAAATTTGGCAGTGGCTTCCTCTTTAATGACTATATTTTTGTCAGAAAACAAGAACATTTTGAATCTTAATTCTTTATGTTAGGAAATATCCATCTCTTTGCATCTTCAAGAAAGGTCTTGGTGAAGAATCACCGTGGCAGACCGCATGGTCGCTGGGGACTTCATTTTCTCTGTCTACGAAACACAGATCTCAGGATGCAAGGGGCTGGGGGAGGCCTGCAGGGACACTGGCATTCCAGCCCCTCCTCCACTGCCCACAGACTGCACATCCATCATCACCTGCTCCTAAAAATAAAAAGGGGTATTTTCCTTTTCACTCTCACTTACCTGTTTCTAATATACCCTAGTGTAAATGGAACCCAGTTTCCCTAGTCCAGAAGTTAAGGTAGGATGCAACATGGATTCATTTCTCAAGTCAAGACAGAGTCATCAAAAACATATTTTTGGACATCTTTTCCAAGAATTTTATGGATCTTTTAAGGTTGGGGCTTGACCTCCTATTTCATTAGAGAAAGCTGAAAATCATAGCTAAATTTAAGAAGGTGTTTAATTTTTCCCGTTTCTTTGAAAACATCAACATTTTAAATCACTTCTGTGATGGTTACTTTATTCACTTCCCCTGAATATAAAGTCCCAAAACACATATGGGAAATGCTAGCTTCTGATTACATTTGTAAAATTCCAACCTTGACCCCAAAGCTGTGATTGTTCAAAATGCCAGATATACAGAATTATTTACTAGGCTTCAGGAGAGCTGTCCAGTCCTATAAATCCTGATTCTTAAACAAATCCTCCTCTGGGAGTAAAGATCAAAATAATACTGTGATGATGCAATTACTGGAGTGAACAAAGCCAGACTTCACAAGCAGAGGGATTATAAAGGAAGGCCACACAATCTTCTGGAGTCCTTTGTCCACCTTTGAATACTCGCTCTTGAGTTTCTTTTGTGTTATCAGACAGTCCTCAAGCAAGAGGACTCACAGGCACTCATAAGATATCTGCATCTGTGAAATAATCCTATGCTTACAGTTCAGTCACTCAGTCACGTCCGACTCTTTGCGACCCCGTAAACTACAGCATGCCAGGCTTCCCTGTCCATCACCAACTCCTGGAGCTTGCTCAAACTCGTGTCCATCAAGTCAGTGATGCCATCCAACCATCTCAGCCTCTGTCGCCCCCTTCTCCTCCTGCCTTCTGCCTCCTCAAAGGCATGCTCTCACATCAGGACCCAGGAGTTACAAGACAAATGCCGACAAGGAGAAAGAGAACATGGACAGAGATCTGCCCTCACATTGTCAGAAGAGGAGCTTGATTAGTTGATGCTCCTGGGGGCTCTCAGCCCACACGTGATAGGAGTGGCAAACTGGAGACCAATTAGTGAGCTCTGTGAGTCCCTCCCAGGGCAGGTGCCATGGGCTACATATTCCTCACTGATCCTTTATCCAAAGAGAGGAGAGCATTAACGCATCCAAGAACTCAGCAAGAGTATCTCTTGGATGATCTGCCATCCATCTGAAAGTTCAGATGACTATAACCACCCCAGCTGTCGTCACCTACCATAGTGATCCTTGCTTCATCTGACCTAACACGTACCCACCGGAGAAGGCAATGGCAACCCACTCCAGCACTCTTGCCTGGAAAATCCCATGGATAGCGGAGCCTGGTGGGCTGCAGTCCGTAGGGTCGCTAGGAGTCAGACACGACTGAGCAACTTCACTTTCACTTTTCACTTTCATGCATTGGAGAAGGAAATGGCAACCCACTCCAGTGCTCTTGCCTGGAGAATCCCAAGGACGGGGGAGTCTGGTGGGCTGCCGTCTCTAGGATCACACAGTCGGACACAACTGAAGCGACTTAGCAGCAGCAGCAGCAGCAGCAACAACAACACGTACCCACAATACAGCTGTTAGAGTCAGCTGAGGCTCCTGGAGGATAAGAGTAAAAAGGCTTCTTGTTGTGTTCTTCACAGCCTTTGATAAGGGGCCCCTGAAGCTTATTGGGATTATCTCAAGAGAAATGTTTAGAAACTTCCATTGGTACAAGCAAGCAAAGGAGAGAAGCTTTCATGTCGCAGGTCATAGAAATACTAAAGAGAACTAAGACCTCACAGACTTCCCTCCAGTCAAAGGCCCAGAACTTGTTTTATAAATAACTGTGTACTTCCACGGTTTCCAGTTTCTTGCATAGTTACAGGAATATAGCAGAAGCTTGAGAATCATGTGCAGTGTTGAAAAGACAATCATTGTCCGAGAGGAAAATGATTCTACTCCCATCGTCTTCATCCTAAAATCTGGAAGAAAAAGATGAAGGAATTTGGGGACGCCCTGAATCCACCATGCATAATGCAAGCCTAGGGACTTGACATCATATTTTCTTACAGTTAGTGCTTTAAAATCACAATGAAATTTTAATGAACTCTTCTCAAGGGCATATGCGCCAAGATTTTCAAACAGTGAAAGAAACAACAGTGTGGACTTCTGCACATGCCTTTTATAAGTAAATGACATTGGACTTCAAAGACCCAATTACCACTTTCATTTTCAGTAGAGACAAGAAAGCTCTTTTCTGCACCCAGAGAACCCTTGGACTTGGTGTTGCTTGGACTTGGTGTTGACTGGCTGTTATCAGCGTTTGGATTAACAGTGTGGCTTGAGGTTTCTATGTAGGGAAGGAATCTCAGGATTTGTGGAGCCCGCTTTTGTCTCCTGAAACCCACAATGTTGATTGCAACCTGAGTCTGCCTCTGTCACTTACACTGGCTGCCATTCCTGCCTGTATCTAATAAATTAGTAAGCATTTGTTCAAGGTACTAAAAACATGCTTAATAGAGAACTTTATTACTAAATAGTTCTTATAAATGAAATGACATTAGAAGAGAGAGCAAAAGCTCTCTGAGGTCAGCCCCTGAACTTGGGGAGATTAGTCTGCATAGTGGATATAATCTTTACTCATCACCAGAGCCACAATATTACCACTGAGTTTGGAGACAACATTTTTCGTGGTCTGAGAGCTCCCTCCACATGGATGCTGCACAGCTGTCTAGCCATTTGGATCCCAACAGTGGCGTCTCATCCAGCTGAATCATCCTTGCCAGCCCCCTGAGAGAAGTCTAGGCTCACTCCATCTCGTCTGTAGCTGGGTTCAGAGTTATGACCAGAATATATGATTCGGATGCTTCACAGAACTCTGCAGATCAGAAAGCTAAGAACACCAGCTGAGCCAAGAAATCCCGTATGTTATGGCTCTCCGATGGCGTATCCCGGGAGATGGTCTCTAAGCAATTTTGGATCACTTTGCAAACTTAGATGAACAAGCTTGACTAAGATGAAGGCTGCAAAAGCCCCAAGCATCAGTAAAGAGTTCTCCTTCTCCAGAGGCGCTTCCTGGGGTTGTTTTTCCATGCAGGGTGATCCTGTTTTCCACCGTCTGTCCGTTCACAGTTTTGTTTGTTCAGTCCTGCATAATACACCACTCCCCTTTGCGTTTCTTCCTTACATCCTGTCAGCTCATGGACTCTGCAGGATCTTTGAGAATGAAGGGGGAAGCACGCAAGCCCGTTTAAACTCCTCTTCCCAATTTTCCACTTGGCTCTGCAGCCTCTGGGAGCGTATTTCATCTTGAAGCACAGACCACAAGGAGGCTTGAACTAAGAACATAGCCTTTCATCCACGAGCCTTTGGAGGCAAATATATATTGATGAACAGCAACAGTATCTGTCCTGTCCAGAGGACTGAAAACATAAAATTTATGCTTTTTTTTTATGAAGAGAGTAAGAATGTTCTCACAGTTTATAGAACCCTAGGGCTTCCAGATAAGGCCTCACCACTGCAGTTGAGCCCTCTCTTATGGACTTCTGGTTCACGTGTGAAATCAAGCTAAGTGTAGGGGCGAGCCCAGCTGAAAACATCAGCCCTTCAGGAGGTAGCCATCTCCCCAGGTTTCTTGGGAGCACTTGTGAGGGAGCTGTAGAGGGGGAGATGTGAGGGAAGCCCCTCCAAAGGCTGTGACCACAGCCTAATGGGGAAGGTGAGATAGTGTGACTGATGTGTGCTGGGGATGAAGAGGTCTGCCCTGTTCCAGACGCACAGCCAGGCACCCACATATATGCACAGCAGGCTTATTTCAGAGCCACGTTTGACACCCATCCTCACCAATAGGTCCTTGGTGGCTCAGACAGTAAAGAATCTGCCAGCAATGCAGGAGACTCGGGTTCAGTCCCTGGGTAGGAAAGATCCCCTGGAGAAGGGCACGGAACTCACTTCAGCATTCTTGCCTGGAGAATTCCATGGACAGAGGAGCCTGGTGGGCTACAGTCCATGGGGCTGCAAAGAATCGGACACAGCTGAGCAACTAACATTTAACACACTCACAAATAAGCAAAACCTCAGATTGCCAAATAATGCACTGCTTGAATATAACCCCCCAGTGGTGATGTATGATCATAACAATGGCGTATGCGTTGGAAAACAAAGCATACATCATTCTAAATACCTTTTTGAGTTCATCAGAGTTGAGAAGGGGTCAGGGTTTCTTTTCTTTCACAGCGACCTCCACTGACCTGCATCTCACATTCTGTGTAAGAGGCACAAAGGAGAGACGCATCTCACTTAGAACACCAAGCATTCTGCATTCATGTGGGTGCATGTGTCCATGGAAAATACAAGAGTGGCAAGCAGATAGGCTAGCAGTATATTTGACCAAAGACTCAACCCAGTCCCCTAGTGCATATCAGAGATGACTCACATCTTGCCTGTCTCCGAACCCCAACCTTCTGCAGGCACCTCTGTCCAGACAGGATTCCCTCACTCTTGCACAGCAAAGGGAAGGTGGATGGTGCTCTGGGCAGACAAAGTGCTAGTTTTCCGTGAAGCTGACGGATCAGGAGCATGGCCACTCTCGCAGCTTCCCATCCTCCTCCACCTCCTCCTCCCGGTTTCCTTATCCACATGTCCTCTTGTTTATATGATCACATTTCCAAACGCCTGGATCCCAGAGTGGGTTGACGTTCCTTTTGGCCCTTCCTGGAGAATGTGCTTGCTCTCCCTCCTTCTCTCCCGTGTTGTCCTGTCTTTGGTTTTATTTTCCTCTCCCTGGCAGGTCTGTCCCAAATGTGGGGTGCGGCCCCCTTTGTCTCCTCGGCACCTGGCATGGTTGTGTGACAGGCAGTGTTGCACTTTCTGGATCCTACCTTAAATGTGCTGTCTTTTATTTCCCAAGCGCACTATCTGGATAGGGTAGTGAAAGGTATGGTCTTCCTCTATTTCCCTGTTGTCTTTGTGCGTGTGTTTGTGTATGGGCATAACAGAAGAAATGTGCATCTAGAAATACACGTGGACCCTCTGAACATGGCGTCCCGAGGCTGCGACGTCCCGGACTTTGTCACAGCATCCACTGCCCCGCGGGCAGGGTTTTGATAACGAGACAGTTGATATACCTGGAGTGTCCTTCTTCCCTGCTCGCAAGTGCTCAATCTGTTTTTGACATCGCCATCATGCTGTTATCCTTCCCTTCCCATACACCCTTTCTGCCCCATCTCATGTCACCCTGCCCATCCCTGTGGCCCCTGGTCCATCAGAATTGAGTTGCTGGGAACCAGGGTGGGTGGTCTGAGGCAGGAAGCGACAGAGACCCAGGAGCCACCTAAGAAATCTTTTAAGAACTCCGTTCCCACTAGATACTGTGCCAGGCTCTGGAGAAATGAGGGGAAAACAGACCTCTGATCTCAGGGAGTAAATGGTCAGTTTGTTTGGATTTTTTTTTTTTTTCCTTTCTTCAGAGAAGGCCTGACTTAGTTAAGTTTTATCTTTGCAGAGTGTTCCCCACAGGCAAAGTAACTCTTGCCATTTACATTAAGTTGATGGGACCTAATTTCGCAAAAAGGCCTCACTGCTGTAAGAAGAGGAGAAGGCAATGGCACCCCATTCCAGTACTCTTGCCTGGAAAATCGCATGGATGGAGGAGCCTGGTAGGCTGCAGTCCATGGGGTCACTAAGTGTCAGCACGACTGAGCAGCTTCACTTTCACTTTTCACTTTCATGCATTGGAGAAGGGAATGGCAACTCACTCCAGTGTTCTTGCCTGGAGAATCCCAGGGACGGAGAGCCTGGTGGGCTGTCGTCTATGGGGTCACACAGAGTCAGACACGACTGAAGCAACTTAGCAGCAGCAGCAGCAGCTCTAAGAAGAAGTCTCTAAATGATCATATATGTGTGTTCCAGAAAGGCTCCAAGATCCCAGGGGGGAAACACCGTGCCATCTTCATCTTTTTATCCTTAAGCCCTCACACAGCACCGGGCATCAAATATATGCTCAGTGCTTAGGGACACACACTCTGGGGTCCGACTGCCAGAGTTTGAATCTAAACTCCAACACTTAATGAATGCAATGGCCGACCTCCCTCCCTTCCCTTCAAGAGTCCTTATGAAATGAACATGATAACAGAACTTGCCTCATAGGGCTGGCACGAGGATTGAGTAAAGTAGAGAATGTAAAGTGTTCAGCACGTGGGCAGGAGTGGTGCTCAGTAAATGTTAGCTGTGCTGTTTCATCATCATACTCTTAGCCTTGCCCTTAATTTGGAGAAGGACTTCATTAGCCAGGCTAATTTTTGAAACTGTAAAGAAAAAGACTAAATTGGCTTTTAATAAGAGATAGCAACTGCTGTTTAAAAATTCATGGAAAGGATTTTAGGGCAACCTAAATGACTGAATGCATTTCAACTGAGATATCTCTGCCAAATACAGCAAAGGTGATTGTGGGGCCCATCCAATGGATGCCTGGTGTTGAGAAGCAAGGTTCCTTGAATTTTACATACTGGCCTTCCACCAAGAATAAAATTATTGCAGCAAGAAAGAGTCACACCTCTGAGCCTCTTTAAAATAGGCATTTCACACATGATCATCATCAGGGGAATCCTCAAGATGGATTAAGTTTAATAATGTCACCATGTATTTGGTGAATGTTTTTCCTACTCTGTGAAGTTTTTCCACATCCATGAGTCTTAAGTGAGTCCTGTGAATTTTTTTTAATGGAACACATAGAATTATACTCATTTGATTGGAAAAGGAAATTAAAGTTGAAGAAGTTGAGTGGCCCAGCCTGGATCATACTTGTAGTAAGTAGCAGAACCAGGATTTTGTATTTCCTGGCCTAATCCATATTTCCAATATTCTTTCTTCTGTCATAGTCATGAAGAATGTCCCATTAATTTCCAATGTTCTTCCTCTAAACCACATCTTCCAAGCTGACACCTTCACCAGGAAGTAACCCACATTCTCTCTCAAGCCACCTGTTCTGATCTGCAGTTCAGAAAATATTCACCAAACCTTGAGCTAGATTAGGTCAATGAATCATAAGTCACTTTAAAAGACAAATGTTTCTTACCAAAAATCTAGTTCTCCACCAAGCCCTCATCAGACTGGCTCTCTGGTATAATGGATGCTGCTGCTGCTAAGTCGCTTCAGTCGTGTCCGACTATGTGCGACCCCAGAGATGGCAGCCCACCAGGCTCCCCTGTCCCTGGGATTCTCCAGGCAAGAACACTGGAGTGGGTTGCCATTTCCTTCTCCAATGCAGGAAAGTAAAAAGTGAAAGTGAAGTTGCTCAGTCGTGTCCAACTCTTAGTGACCCCATGGACTGCAGCCTACCAGGCTCCTCCATACATGGGATTTTCCAGGCAAGAGTACTGGAGTGGGGTGCCATTGCCTTCTCCGAATGGGTGCTAGTAATTCCCAAAAAAGAATTCAGAGGTTGGTATATGTAAGCCTGGGACTTTTCAGAGTAGAGTATTTTGCAGTTCAAAGACAATCCAGCTTTTGTTCTTTCTGTCCGCTTGCCTTGGTAGACACTGGAGAGACAACAGCCACTCACCAAGTATATTGACCTCCTCCTAAGTGTGAGGAAATGTGGAGCCACACAACCGAGGCCCCAGCCTCCCAGAGAAGTCACTAAAAATATATTGTCACTAAAACACTAAAAATAGTTCCAACAAAACATGGTGAGGATTGTGATAGAGGACATCCCACGGCCACTTAGCAATGAGAGCCCTCCCCAGCTTAGGCAGGGCCTCATAGACCAAAACTGTGGGCCATGACATAGCATACGAGAAGCCGCTGAAGGCTTTTAAAAGCAGGATACTGACTAGATGGGGCTTCCCAGGCAGCAAAGAATCTGCCTGCCAATGCAGGAGATGCAGGTTCCATCCCTGGGTTGGGAAGACCCCCTGGAGAAGGAAATGGCAACCCACTCCAGTGTTCTTGCTGCGAAAAGACAGAAGAGCCTGGTGGGCTGCAGTCCATGGGGGTTGCAGAAGAGTCGGACATGAGTGAGTGAACAGCACGCAAATGACTTGATGACATTTACGATTTGGAAGGATCAATCTGGCCATATTGTGGGAAAAGTGGAGAAGGAACATTTAGGGGCAAAGAGACCAATTAGGAGGCTATTGCTGTCACCTAGGTAGGAGATGATGGTGCCCTTGTCTAGAGAACTGCCTGGAGGGGTGAAAACACACAAGACGGCCAGAACGAGAAACGTAAACGGGATAGGTATGTTGTATAGCTCCTCTACCACATAAATAAAAGCTAAATACCTTCAAGGATTCTGAAAGTCTTCTAGCTTCAAAGGAGCCTTTGTAGGCTTAAACAAGAGGTTGGAAATAAAGCAGTCCCTTGTCATTTAAAGGGCATTATTTCTTTTGAAAAGCCTAGCCCTTCTCTAAACCTTAAAATTCTATTATTTTGGGCTCTGGAAAATGCCCAGTATGAATCCTTCCAGAGGGGATTGTTAACGCCACTTGGGCTCTCTGAATTATTGATGTGTTTTAGGGTTGTGGAATTAATGAGTTTTAGCAGCAGGTAAGGAAGGGCATATTGCTTTAAGAAAGTCAACAGGTTCCCCCCCGAGAGGAGGCCTCTTCCTACTGGCTAATGGGAGGTGTGATGATCTCAAAAGCAAATTGTTGCGTGAGAGCAAACCTCACTCAAGCCACAGGTACTCCAGGTGTCTCTGAAACCCTGAAACCAGCTGGACAGTGCAGACCCTCGGGATATAGACTGGTCCATTTAAAGAAACTGACCGTGGAAAGAGCGTTCCTGTGATTTTACATGTAGAGTGGACCCTCCCTGAGAACACGGGCTCTTCCTGGCAGTTTCAGAGCTGCACAGAATGTGTGCACCAGGCCCTGTGTGCTAAGCGGAGCTCACTAGAGCAGGGCTTCCCAAAGAGGGTTTTGTGGAATAGAATTTTCCACATGATTGTAAATGATTGGGGTGGCAGCTGGAGTTCTGAGGTCAGATTGGAAAATGTTCCAATAATCAGATACATAGGTTTCCTTGCTGTAAGACTCCCCGGAGGCTTTAGTGTGTTTAATGTGACTTTCTAGGATGAGAATATAGGATATTTGTTTCCTAAACTTATTTAACTATAGAGGTTTGTGGGAACTCATAGAACTGGTAGTTCAAAGAAGTCACTTTGAGAAGCATTGTTTGCAATTATAAGACCCGTTTTAAATTGTCCTGGAACAAAAGTGAAAGTGTTAGTCGCTCAGTTGTGTCTGACTCTCTACGACCCCATGGACTGTAGCCCACCAGGCTCCTCTGTCCATGGGGATTCTCCAAGCAAGAATACTGGAGTGGGTTGCCATGTCTTCCTCCAGGGGATCTTCCCGACCCAGGGATAGGGATCGAACCTGGGTCTCCTGCATTGCAGGCAGATTCTTTACCATCTGAGCCACCAGGCAAGCCCCATCCTGTCTTAAATTGTCTTGGAATAAAAGGTATAGATAAATAGAGTATAAAAATATTGAGGGCAGAGGCTATATCTCATCTTTGTATACCCCAGAATTAATCCATGCCTGGCATCCAGTAGGTGTTAAGTAAAGTTTGTTGAAATCAAGAACAGAATTATCCAATTTGAGGTTATTTTGACCTTCTCTATTGGGTGGTAATACTGGAAGGGCCTAACAGAGCATCTCATCCAAACCTTTATTTTGTATTGAGTTAGCCAAAAAGTTCATTGGGGTTTTTCTGTAAGATGTTATGGAAAAACCCAAATAAACTTTTTGGCTACACCAATAGATGAGGAAATTGAGGTCAAGAAAGAGGACAAATTACTTTGCCAGGATCCCACAAGTTAGGCATGCAGAACCTAGGTCTCCCGCCTCATCCACTGATCCATTTCAGCTCAAATATATGGAGTGCTGGCTCTGTGCAAGGTACTAGTTTAGGTCCAAAATTGCCTTTATGGAGGTTACATTCTAATGGAGGGAGTAAACCTTAAATTATTGCAAAATGAATTATTTAAGTATGTTTGGGACAGTTGCTCTCAAGAAGGACAGAGCACTAGGAAAGTCAGGTGGGCCTGGGCTGGGACTCGGGGGCCCTGAACCCATCTGTCTTACTGCTTCCTGCTGAGCTGCATGTTGGCTCCCTGACCACAGCACTGGGTTTGTCTCAGCTCTCTCTGTCAAGGTTTGTATTCATGAGGACCATAGCTTTTGACCCAAATGTTGAACAGTCTGGACTGACAAAGTGTTATTTTTTGATTCGTGAGTTTCGTAGTGAAGTTGGACCAATACAATGTTAAATAAGTCCAATAATAATAATAGCAGCTATCATTTATTAAATGCCTACCTGTGTTATCCGCTGTGCTAAACAAGTGGTATACATTATCCCATTAACCTTCTTAACAGCTCTTTGGATTGGGTATTAGCTCCATTTTACAGATAACACAACTGAACTCGGAGAGTTAAATGATTTGCCAAACATTGCATGGGATTCCCCAAGACTCTGCCTGCTAGTGCAGGAAACACAGGTTTAAACCCTGGATCAAGACGATCCCCTAGAGAAGGAAATGGCAGCCCTCTTCCTGGAGAAGGAAATTGCAGCCCACTCCAGTATTCTTTCCTGGGAAATCCCATGGACAGAGGAGCCTGGCGGGCTACAGTCCCTGGGGTCGCAGAGTCAGACGTGACTTAGCAACAGCAACAAAGGAAGATCGTGGCACTGGGATTTGACCGTTCTCTCCCGTTCCAAAGTCCACATTCTATATAAGGTTTGGTTTTTATTAAAAATTTAGGATTAAATGGTGTGAAATTGACACTGCCTTAGACCATCAGGATCTGAAAAATATAACCAAACGTTACTTAGTTTTGGAAAGAGTGTATGTAGAATGCCTAGCACAGCGGTAAGACGGCAGCTGTCGTTGTCTTCACTGTCCTGAAGCATCTAAATCAGGCTTTGGCAGACCAAATCTGGTTCATCCCGTTTTTATAAATAATGTTTTGTTGGAACACAGCCATGCCCATTGGTTTACAAATTGCATGTGGCTCCTTTCAAGCTATAATGGCAGAATTTGGTAATGACGGAGCCAAAAAGACCATATGGCTCACCAGGCACAGTATTCAGTAGCTGGACCTTCTAAAAAATACTTTGGAATGCATGTAAGAATTAAAGATTTTAAAATTTAAAAAATAAAAAACTAAAATTAAAAAAAAAAATCTTTAAGCCTGAAAAAATGAAAAATAAAAAAAATAAAGAGAAAAAAAATAAAATAAAATAAAAAATACTTTGCTGACGTTGATCTAGGTAATTGCCTCAGCTTTCTTTTTGCCTTTCTATGGCCCCTATCTGGGGTTATGGATACAACTTATGATATGACAGTCCCTCTACCCAACCTAGAGAGAAAGTCATGACATGGAGAAGACTCAGACACTGAGTTCAAGCTGTATGTCAGGCTTTGTGCGCCATGCATACGTTATCTTATTTAATCCTCCCAACAACCCCATTTTATAAGTACACTGAGGCTCAAAGGAATTAAATAAGGTGCTTGGGTCTTACAGTCACTGAATGACAGAACCAGCCTTTGGTATGACTCCCAAGCTTGTGCTCTCATTCAAGAGAAATTCTTTGCGTCTTACACAAGGCTACACCTTGGAGCAAGAGAAAGCAGTCTACTACTATCCTTAACAATTGGACCCTTGTTCCTCCAAGACTAATTTCAACATATGAGGCTTAATTTAAAGCACGTCTCGGCTAGATGGAGAAAACTTTAAATGGACTAATTGGAGAAAGGAGGGAGGGAGCTTGTAGGTGCTTAGATCAGAAGTGGCTGAGGCCAGCTTCTGAGACAGAATGCCTGCGCGTCACAGCACTGCTCCTGTGCTTCTCAGCTGCTGCCTCGAATCCTTCTGGGTGACCCTGCTGGTGCCGTCCTGCTTCTCCCAACAGGCTTCTGCCAGGCAGCGACCCCATAGTCTATATTTGCTTCAGAGTTTCTGTGGGACTCCCTCCTGGGCTGGGAGTACACACTCAATAAATGTTTCTTCCTTTGAATGGAAAACACAGTGGCCAGATTGACTGGTGGCTATGTTGAACATCTCAAGTATAAATGAACATGTTCTTTTCTTCTACTTTGTAATACCAGTCAAGGATAAAAAGGCCTTGAAATACTACAGTTTTGGATTCTAATTGATCTACCATTTAGTAAGTGCCTACCTTGGCCTAGGCCTCATACCAGACAGCCGTATCCATACTTGCTTCACTTAAGAGTAAGGAGTCAGTTTTCAGTTATTTCATGATAGAAAATTCAGTTTATAGCTGTATTTGTAGCAGTTTGTTGCTCTTAATAATAAAACAAGTTTTATAGATGGCAGAGTGCTTTCACATCCATACCTTCCCCTGAGACTGAGCAGGGCCAGAAAGAAGCTATGGAAGGCATCCTGGTGAGGCGTTTTTTGATGGCCCCTCTAAGAAAGGAGTTGGCAGATTTGTTAAAAATGAGGACTTGATGAAAACCAAGCAGCAACTTAGCAGATTCTTGAAAAGGTGGTAAGCAAAAACCTGCAAGCTTCCTGGAATAATAATAACTCCCACCTTATGATCTAGTCAAAGCAGAACTCAGGCAGAGTCTAAATATTGCCTGACCCTCCCTGATTAAATCATCCCAGCCCTCACAGACAGATGGCCACTCCCGTGTTTGGTTCCCGCCATATTTCATACATCTCCCTCAGGGCACTTAGCAGTGAAATATTTTGCTCATACAAATCTGTCTCCTTTGATAGGCTGCATGCTCAAGAATAAGAGCTAGGCCTTATGCATGTCTGCACCTCCAGTGCTAGCCCAGAGAAGGTGCCTAATAAGTGACAGGCAGGAGGACAGATGTACAGATGAACGCAATTAGGGGAGAGTGGCCTGCCCGCACCTGCACTGGCCTTCCCAGACAGCCCTCGTTAGCCGCTCTGTGGCAGTCGTCCAGGCTGCTCTGAGTGGCTGAGGATCAGATGGGAAGAAAAAGACCCCAGGACTCTTCCTAAAGCAAAGACAATTGTTCAGGAGGAAATCGGACAAAACAAATGCAAAGCCCAAGGTCCCATACGATGGACCTAGTCCCAAGGCCTGAGAAAAGTACAGCCCTTTAGAATGAGACCCAGGTGTGCTGAGGGGACAAGAGGAGTAAACGCAGAGATGATCATTCGTTTGTTTTAAACAGAACAGAGGCAGGAACAACCGGCAAGAGTGAGCAAGGAGTGAAGACTCAGCCCCAAAGCTCCACCGGCCAGATTTGGATAAGTCCACATCCATTGACTCTGGCTCTAGAATCCTGATCACTTTGGAAAGGGAGGGTTTTGGGTACAGAAGGTGTGGGCTTCAGACCTAGCCCCGCCACCTCCTGATAGTGCCACGTGGTAACCATGTGGTCTGAGCCTCTGAGTCTCAGTAGCCTTAAATGTAAGGGGCAGTTCTAACGATAGGCACCCCCAGGTACCGAGGGCATCAGTGTGCTGACGACTGTGAAGGTCTTCTGTGAGCTGACAGGTCAAGTGTGAGTGTGTGTGAGCACAGTCTGTGCCCGTGGTTGATCAGACCCTGATTCTGGTTGCTTTGCCTTGCAGAGGGTTGCCCTGGCCTGTGCAATGGCAACGGCAGATGTACCTTGGACCTGAACGGGTGGCATTGCGTCTGCCAGCTGGGCTGGAGAGGAGCTGGCTGTGACACGTCCATGGAAACCGCCTGTGGCGACAGCAAAGACAATGATGGAGGTAGGGCTCTGGCACCCAAGGGCCCCGTGCGTCTCCAGGGCAGTGGGAGACGCAGAGTGGAGGGTGGGCATTACTGAGTGAATAGGCCACCAACCCACCAGCTGTCCAGTCCAGGGGGCCCTCAGGGTAGTCATAAGACAGCAACTGTCATCTAAGGAATAAGCACGTATCCTTGTTGTTCCATTGGAATTAATTAAACTTAACTGATACAAACAAAATCCGTTGCCATCTGACAGCAAGTGCGGAGGAGAAGGCATATGAATGAAGGAATTTTCTCATAATGCATTAATGGAGTGAGCTGCCTAGCAAAGTTATGAGATTCCCCCACTGGAAGTGGACAAGAAGAGGCTACCCCAGTTCTGTAGCACAGAAGGTGCCAGAAAGGATGCTTCTCCAGGGGGAGGGTGGTTGAGTTACCTTTGGTCGAGGTCCCTTCTCTGGTTCTGGTGATAACGCTCACCAAGAGTCCTGGGGACCATCTTTGCCCCCACACCTTCTGTCCCTGTGGGTTTGTAGTAGAATTCATCTTTGCTGTTGGCTTTTGTTTTTTGCAAGTGCTGGGCAGTCAGAACCCTGAGGAAGAGAGGCCTACTCTTGTGGAACATGTATTAGCTGAGAATGAATAGGCCAAGGTTCTAATCCCAGTTCTGTCTTTGGCCCTCTGTGTGTCACTAAGCAAGCTACTCGAGTCAGTGGGCCTCACACTCCCTACTTATAAAATGAGGCCCTCAGATCATCAGAGCCCTTCCAGTCTTTATCTTAGTCCTAGGATTAACCTTTGTCTATCTGTTGTGTGAAACTTGGATAAATACAACCACAATGTGCTTTAGTTTCCTCCTTGGAAAATGGGATGATTCTTTGTGTCTCTACCAATCTCAGAGGATTAATAGAATAAAAAGATATTCGAAAAAAAAAAAAAAAGAAGATCGGAACATTTAGCCCTCCTTTTCGAATGATGGCCTAACAGTTGACCTCATCAAAAAGATGTGTTTATGCAGCTTCTATGTTTATGCCAAGGGACTTTCTGGTCTAAAACTGAAAATCCAAGGCCAGAAACTCAGCATCCCAACCTTTGGGAAGCTTCTACTTAGTGCGGTTCAACAATCTCAGAGCAGCATGAGGACTGGAAGGCCAGCGTGTGTTGTCGTGATTATTCTGGTTCACTTGCCTCAAGTTGGCTCCAGCTGCTCTGGGCTGTTTCAGACCACTGGTCTTTGTCCGAGCCCCCAGCGTTCAGACCTTATATCTGCTGCCTGAATCCAGGAGGAGGCCAAGCCCAATGCATCCAGTCCTTGGCCCCGTGGAGTAATTTTCCACAAGGAGCCTGTGGGGTTGGGTCACGGTAGGCAGGCAGAGATAGCAGGTCCATGCTCTCCTCCTAAGACCTCACAGGACTGAAATGTCCCTTAACCTGAAACGTGCAAAGCTCATTAATTCTTCTGCTGCATAAATATCCAGAGTTCCCTGTTAGGGGGCCAGGCACAGGGATGAATAAGTCCTGTCCCCACACTGCAGGAGCTCAGATGAGGGAGAAAGACCAAAGTGAAGTGCTAACGGGCAGTGAGACGGGCTGGCGCAGAGTTCCATGTTGACTATCGTGGGGGTAGTAAAATGCTCATCAAGAAGGCCATGCTTGAGTAGGCAAGCTTTATTGGGAAGGAGAGAGCTTTCCATTTGGAGAAAACATTACAAGCAGAACAAGGGCACCGTGTAGCCCCGCCTTCCGGGAAGATAAAGGACAATCATGTTTGATCTTCATAAGAAGGAGATGTCAACCTGATTATCTCCCTAACTGCCCCCTTCACTTTGCCTGTGTAGACACAGTTCCATGACCAGCAATGACATTCATGTAGTTAGCAAAGAAAGGGAGAGGAGCCATACCATGAAGTCATTCCCTTTTCAGGAATCCAGGATGTTGGCCAAAGCCTTCAGAGGGCTGTTGAATATCCACAGTAAAAGAACTGGATGTCCTTGAAAAGTGCCAGGAGAAGGTATAGCTCCCCAAAATGCACATCCCAGAATAAGTCATAAAACAAGGTCCGTTTACTCCGTCACATGAAGCACAGTGCCCACGTACCCTCTGTTCACTGTCCTGCAGAGCTAGCCTCCCAGGGCCCAGACTCCCCAGGGCTGACAGGGCAGGTGGGTACGCAGGAGCCCAGAGCCCCACAGCCCTGGAAGGGCTTCTCATCATTGGAAATGGGGCTGAGCCAGACCCCAGGGGAACAGAGCCTTCTCCAGCTGTCATGGAGGTGAACCAGCAGGAAGTGGAAAAGAATAGTCAACAAATCGCCAAGTGCAGGAGAATATACCTCTTCCATCTGCGGAGCATGTTTGGACTGGAGTGAGCTTTTATATACTTTCTAGCAAAGCCACACACAAGTACTGTAACCTGAGGTCACTCACTCAGCAAACATTAACTGAACATCTCCTCTGTATCGGGCCCTCTCCTGGGTTCTGAGACTTCAGAGACAAGTAAGACACAGTCGCTACCCTTGTGACGTTCACAGTCTGGAGAGAGAGAGAGAGAGAAACAGCACCTGTCACAGATGGGATAGAATCATGGCAGTGATAAAGGAGCATCCCTCATGCAGCTGATGTTATCAAATGCCTGGTACCCCCCTGGGAACTGTGATGTCCCATGGGGCTTCCAGTCTAGCCAGGAAGACATCCATGGATCATCCTGGTTGGGAAGACAATGGGCTGAGGGGACCACACTGTTGAGGGAGCTTGACCTTGGGTTCTGAACTGCGAAATGAGGCAGCAACCCACCTCAGGACCCTCTCAGTTTGGTGGGCTCTCTACCCATTGGAGGAGCCAAGAAGAAAGGGAAAGGGGTCCCCCCTCCGCTTTGAAGGATGGCACAGATGAAGCAACTACAGGAGTTAGGCTGTCCCCAAGTGCTGAAGGGGGCAAGACTGTCCTCCCTGGCCCCTCTTGATCTTGGCCAAACAGGGGCAGTTTTAGTGAAGGGGGAAACAAGGCAGGCTCTACCCAGCAACATGGGGTGAGCCAGAGTAAACACTTGGCTGTCTGAGGTTTGGTCCAGCACACAGTCGTTGGGCTCCTGCTATCTCCCAGGTCGCAGGCTCCTTTCTCAGAGGATATCAAGACCAGCGAACATGGCCCAGTCTCTTCTCCCTCAGGAAGCTCACAGTTATTTGTAAGAAATCGTTATTCACACATCTAATGGAGGCAGAATGAATGAGCACCTTTATTTCAGTCATGATGTGGGACACAGCAGGATCCCAGATAAATAAGCCAGAAAGTGAAAATGATGTCACTCAGTCATGTCTGACTATGCGACCCCATGGACTGTAGCCCGCCAGCCTCCTCTGTCCATGGGATTTTCCAGGCAAGAGTACTGGAGTGGGCTGCCATTTCTTTCTCCAGGGGATCTTCCCAAACCAGGACTCGAACTCGGGTCTCCCACATAGCGGGCAGACTCTACCGTCTGCACCATCAGGAATCCCTAAATAAGCCACGGTGGAGGGAAAAAGGTTTTAGAGTCTCGCTGAGTGATTGCTTTTGGCTGATGTGACTCGGGGGCTTGGAGAAGGAATTCACAGCGGTTACTGTGAGTAACAGGACTAGAGGAGGTAGAGAACACAGACTTGAGCTCCCTCCTACTGCCCTGCGCGTTGCAGACAGGAAAGCTGGGGCCCGGAGCAGGGAGGTGATGTCACAATCATCAGAGTTGCACAGAAAGTCAGTAACACGGCTGGACTCGGACCCGAGACCCTTGAGCCATTCTGTGTGATCTCGTGGACCGCCGCCCCATGCTGTTTCATCTTCCTCCCGGACGTGTAGTGTGAGAGCTTAGTCCAATCTAAGTAGGCCACAGCAGTGCCACGGGGGGACCAGAGGATGACAGTGATAGCTCATATGAGCAACTGGGCACCCACCCAACAACACTGGGGGGCGTCTGGTATTCTGATACCCTCACTATATCCTTATGATGAGGAAGCTAGGGCTTAGCAAAGGGAAGCATTTGGCTCAGGTCACACAGCTGGCAGGTGGCAGAAACTGTATAGTCCCTGGGGGCTGGCCACACAAGAGCTTTCCAGCATGCCTGGACCTCAGCCTCACGATTCCATCATAAACCTAACCATGGCCCTGCAAGTTATCTGAAAACTCCTGGCGTCTCTTCCTTCCCAATTTGCTAGGCTTAACTCAGTTCTTTACAAACGAAACTTGAACTGCAAGCTTCATGAAGAAAGCTGTCGCAGTGGTTTTTAACTGAGACCCCCGAAAACGTGTTTCGCTGTATGGCTGAGTTGGGTTTCGCTTTATTGGTTTGCTTCTGTTTTCGCTTATGGTTGTTGTCTAGATTTTAAAGCAGAGAACAGATCCTGAATGTGAGTTAGTGACTCCCAATCTCTTAATCCGCTGTCAGGGCTGCCCAGTCAATCTAACCTGCCTCCAGATTTTACTCCAAGCCCTGGTTGGTGAGGGGCAGCAGCAGGGCAGGCTGGCAAGCAGAGACCCTGACTCACCATGTGGTACGTTTGACAAAGAAGATGTGCCCTATGCTTACGTGCCCTTCAGAAAGGCCCCTGTGACACGCTGTCCCATGCGCCTTCTCACATGTTCTCACCGACCGTCCGAGGGGGCATTTGTGCCCATTTCAGAGATGGAAAAACTGTGGCCCAAAGATGCTTGTTGTTGTTGTTCAGTCACTAAGTTGTGTCCGACTCTTTTCAACTCCATGGACTGTAGCAGGCCAGGCTCCTCTGTCCCCCACTACCTTCTGGAGTTTACCAAAGATGCTAAGTGACTATAAAATAAGAATAACAAGGCCTGCCTTGCAGGGTTACTGTGAGGACTACAGAGGGTGTATTTAAAGGGCCTGAGAAGCAACATACCACAGTGATTAGAAGCAGGATCTGTGCCCAGACGGCCTGGATTCAAATCCTGGCTCCCCCATTTGGTGGCTGTATGACCTTGAGTGAGTTATTCAACTTCTCTGAGCCTCAGCTCGTCACCTGCAAATGTCATCTCTCTTTGTCTTGCTCCTTTCCACCTGTAATCACAGAAGTGTGATGTTTATTATAAAATAAATACTCATAAATAAATATTCATATATAAATCACTTTTAAAAATTAGAATTATATTCTCTATAAAATTTTACAGTCTACTGTTTAGACTTATGATTAGACTGTATTTTTCCATATCGTAATATATCTTGACCATTTTCATCTTTTAGTTAAAATTTGTATTCCAAACTGCTACATGCTTACTGCTAGAAGGAAAAAAAAATTCAAATATACATAAATGAAAACAATAGCCATCATTTAGAGAGCATCTCTAAGGGCCAGGGGCTGGGCTGGACATTCTGTGTCCATAAACTCCAGCCCCTCGCGATGCACTTGAAAGGCAGACGCTTAGAGGCTGGGAAGCTGAGGCTCATGGAGCTGATGAGGCTTTCCCAAAGTCACACCGTGAATCAGTGGGAAAGCTAGGATGCAAATGGAAGCCATGCTTAAAAAGAAGTCAAAGAAAGGAAACATCCACTGGAATTTAAGCACCCATACCCCTTGTGATAAAGGAGCTTAAAGCAGCTTCAAAGTGTGTTCATCTCTGTAGACTCTGTTGGCCCCATAAAACAATCATGGATTGCAATTCAGATCATTGATAGATGCAACCTGGAGGGAGAAATTTCAGGAAAACTGAGAACAAAGCTCTCTGTCCTCCCTTCTCCTCCTCATCTCCCATCGTTGGCACATAAAGCCATAGAGTTTGGCCACACTTCAGACTATCTCTAAACCACGTTTCTTATGATAAGAGACAAGAGAAAAATTGACCTTTAAAAATCCTGCATTCTGAGGAGCAGATAAAGATTTTGCAAGCCTTTTCACTGAAGGCACAGAATTTATTACAGCAGATGACAAAAACTTCTCCCAGATGTGTACAGACGAGGAGGCACATTCCACCCTCCACCCCCCGGGGCCTCCCCAGATGCTGCTCACAGCCTGCCATAAAACACATCTGGGGCCAGACTGCAGGCAGCCGCGAGATGAGGTCGGCGGGTGGGCTGCTGAGCCCGGGGAGGAGTTAAGCCTGCAGAGAGAGCTGGCTGGACTGGTTAGACGCTGTCCACAGGCCCATCAGGCTAAGGGACCAAGCAACCAACTCTGATTAAAAGAGTTTGCTAGGCCATGAATTGCCCACACCCGCCCCTAGCTCTGCTCTCCTTTCGAGTTCTTCTTGCCCATCCTTCTAGTCTCAGTTTAAGCATTCTGTCTTCCAGGAAATATTCCAGCCCTCAGCCCATATTGGGGTCCCCTCTTTGGGCTTCCACAGCACACCAATTGGGGACCCCAGTATGGGCTGAGAGTTCCTTCTTACCCTGCACATGGTTATCTCGCTCTGACTCGCCACACTTGGGAGTCCTTTGGAGGCGTGATGGTTTTCTTCCTGTCTGTCCGGTGCCTAGGGCAGGGCTCGCCAGCCATGTGGCAGACGCTGAAGGATCAGAGCAGACCTGTCCTGTGTGCCCGCTTTCTAAGGAGAGGAGCAAGCTCTTCCTAGGGTGGAGGGGGTGCGGGGGCAGGGATGACTTCTGTCACACCCTGTAGCCCTCGATGGGCCCAGTCGAACTGATGGAGCTGTTTGACTTGGGATCCTCACTCATTCATTATTCATTTTTTCATTCATTCAACAAACATGCTCACGGTGCATAGGGCAGTGTGCTATATGCATATGGGATAAGAAGCAAGTCACGTCTGCCCTCTGTGGACGGGGGAGCCAGGACGTCCAAGAAATGATGGAGAAAGAGATGCAGGCCGTGGAGTAGGGCCTGAATTTGGAGACAGAGAAGAGAGCAGGGCCCCAGCTGCCACTGCACTAGCGGTGTGGTTTTGAGGTAAATCAACTAACCTGATCCCAGTGTCCTCTTTGTAAAGATAAGAAGGCCAGCTCCGTCACCATCTTCTACAGAACCCTCAGCGCCTGTGGCTTTCTGTGAACGTTCCAGCAGGCGGCCACCAGGGTAGATGGGCCTGTGGCGTAGAAAGGCCACAAAGTGACTGTTAGGCGGGTTAACCCCGGGGGCTGCCCTCCGCTCCCCCCAACAACTGATGGGGACACTGACAGCGGAGAGGGACTTGGTCACCTGAGGCCACAGCACGCCCTGGCAGCTGTGAAGATCACAACACAAACAGGGAGCCACTGTGGTCAGGACTCCGACTGATGGCACAACTCTTCACCCGTTCCTAGGTGGCACCCCTCTCTGCAGAGGGTGATGGACACCAAGCCCTTTTTTATTGAAGTTCTCATGGCTGGAGAGTGACAGGTTCAGGGAAGGAACCCTGTCTTCAGGCTTCTTAGCCTGGATTCTTTCTCTCCACTTGCCCTTCTCAAGGTCAGGGACACCCATGGGCAGGCTGGGCACTGAGGAGGAATGCAAGAGGAGATGGCACAGCCCTCATCCTCCAGGGGGTGGCACAGGACGTACGTGGAAGTGTTAGCAGAGCCTCGCTGCACACATCAGGTGGCGTCTCGTCCCCACGTGGCATCTCGCCACCATGTGGCGTCTCATCACCATGGGACTTCATGTTCAAGGGTCAGGAGAACAAGAACTACTCTGGAAAGTTCATTTAGTGCCCCGGAGACGTGGCCACCTTTTTCTTTTTTGCTCAACCTACCATTCATTTCTTTTTTTTTCTTGCCTGTCTTTTTAATCTCTATTCTGCCTTTTTTCTAGCTGTTTCCTTCTCCCTTCCCTGCACTCCTCTCTCCCACCAGAGGCCGCAGCTGGGTGCAGCGTTGCTGAATGGCCGGAGCCTGAACGGCCTCTGACCCTTCAACTGCCCTTCTTCACTTCCACCATATAAGGAGAGAGAGGAGGCCTTAGAACTATATGGGTAAAGGGAATTTCTGGAGGAAACGTGTAATTTCCCCCAAGTTGGAGTTTTAGGGTTTAGGAGGGCTTTATTGAAGATTTGAAAGAAGTAGAGGAAAACCTTCTCTATTTTCCTGATGGGTTTGGGAGTTTTGCTTTTGCTGTTATGATCACAGGGGTCTCTCAAGGAGAATAGGCAATGCAGCAAACATGGACAAAAGTCAACCAATGTGTGTATAACATACAATTAAGTGAGATAAGTGCATGGAAAATCTAAATGTCTTTAGCCAAAACCTGAGAATCTTGAAAACCATATATTGCTGTGTTTCTAACTTACCCCCAAATTTACTTTTCTATCCCCACAGTATACTTTTTCTTCTAACTATGACTTTTCTAAAATTTGTCATCCATGCCGAAGAGGCTGAAACCATGCAAGAGTCTCGGTTACTGTGAGCAGCTATACACCCTGCTGCAGGCTGCCATATGCTGCATTTGAAAATACAGAGAAGGGTTTGCTTGGAAGCCGGTCTCAAAAACTGTGGCTCTGATGAGAATCTCGTGGGCCCTACTCATTTTAAAACTATTGTTATGTATCTCATTTAGCTGTGATGGTCTCTATTAGTAGGGTTTAGCCCACATTTACAACTCAGCAAATATTTGCCGACTGAATGATGAGGGAGCTTCCACATAGGGAGCTGTAGGCGGGCAGCATTCCTGGCCGGACATTAATCACTCTGTGCTGTGAGGTCTACAATAAACAGCTCCACAGTCCCAGAGTGTCTCCTAAGAGCAGGGTGTGTGATACGTCCCCATTCGGAGAACCTCAATCTTCAAGTCCCCTGGGGTCTCTGCTTCCCTAACTCGTAGGCGTGTTGCTGTGGCTGTGTTTCTCTGATTCAGTTCTCCAAAGCCAGACAGACCATCTGCAGAAAGAGCTGCCCTGAAACACGGGTGTAGGGAGGGCAGCTCTGTTACTGGGATCCCTGTTCAAGGGAAGCACCCAGCCAGGGGCGAGTAGTAGCTCATGTCTGTCAAGCCCTTGCTCAGGTGCTGGTCTTCGTGCTAAGTGTGCTATGCCCGTGATCTCACCTAACCCTCCCAGCGTCTCTCTGAGCAAGGTCTGACTGTTCATGTTACAGACAGGTGAACTAAAGCTCAGAGCCCTTACGGAGACTTCAAAATTTCTACCCGAATAGTCAACTAGATCATCACCAGGGCCCTCTCACCACAAGAAGCAGCAATTTTGTTTAAGATGGCATTTTTCTAAAGGAAAGAAGTAAGGGGTATGGAAAACCCCAGATTCCAGAGGCATGGATGAAGCTGGAAGCTAAGGCAGTGGGTGGGGACCCTGAAATGAGTCAGCCCTGATCTCTAAGAGCTTGCTGTGTGGGGAGGGAGACAGAGAACATGAGAATTATAATACAGAGAGATGAGTGCAGTGGTGGAGGTCACCAGCATGCTGGAAGAGCACAGCAAGACTCATAAAGTCGGGTTTTCCACTTAAATAGTTCCTACATCCCTTCAGGGACAGAGAACCTTTTCTATTTCACAAAGAACTGAGTTCAGATTCCGAGTCAGCTTCTTTACTGACCAACTGTGTGATCTTGACCAAGTCACCTTACCTGTTGGAACCTCTGGTTCCTTCCCGTCAAAAACGAGGGCTATGGTGGTGACAGTGGCTACTTCACAGAACTGGGAAGGTTCACGGACATTTTTCTTGCAAACATTTCTTGGAAAGCATTTAGCACAGTGCCTGGCCCTCAGTAGGGCGCAGCTGTGATCATCATCATCGTCATTTAATACAAAAACCGATAGTAGTCATTCCTGGCTAACCTTCCAGCCAGGACCAGAGAACAGGAAACCGCTTTTCCAAGGTGCCACGAAGCAGGGTGTTTATGAAGAGGTGAAAGACTGGTTTCCAGGGACTGCTCTGGTGGTAAACAAGAGCAGGCAGGAGCTAATAAAATTTCAAATTAGCCATGACTTTTCACGGCCCTTCAATTGTGCCGGCTGATTTAATGGTCAGCGTCCCTGCTCGCCGGGATTGAATAATGGAGCATTTCTGCAGAGTTATGGATGCGGCAGCTGAATCTGTCATGCGAACATCAATAGCAGAATGCAAATAACCCTCAACTCGGGCTGTAATTATGTGTTTAAGCAATGTCTGACAGGGGCAGCCTGAGAATGTGTGATGGGGCCAGCCGACTGCGGGAGAAGACAGGTGCTTGGCTCGGCAGTTAGCTGCTGGACCTGGGAGCTGGGCCAGGAGGCACGAGGCAGGACCCAGGACCTGGCCCGAGTGAGGGGAGGCCTTTCCGCCACATCTCTGGTGAGCACACGCAGGACAACTGGCCCCCCACTTTGGGGAGCCATGTTCCAGGGTCAGGAAGAGAAACTACCTCTTGTGCTGTGCTTAGTTGCTCTGTCGAGTCCAACTCTTTGCGACCCCGTGGACTGTAGTTCACCAGGCTCCTCTGTCCATGGGACTCTGCAGGCAAGAATACTGGAGTGGGCCATTCCCTCCTCCAAGGGATCTTCCCAAGCCAGGGATTGAACCCAGGTCTCCCGCATGGGAGGCAGATTCTTTACCATCTGAGCCACCAGGGAAGCCCACCTCTTATTAAGCACTTATGATATATCAGGTATTCTGCCAGATTTGAGGACATATACTGTGTTTTTCACGTAAATAAGAATTATGTAAGTAGCACTCTTATAAGTCACAGTAAGAGATGTGAGAAACTGAGGCCAGGGAGTTTAAGTAACCTGACCAAGGTCACACAGTAGTAAGTCTCAGAGCCAGGATTTGACCTCTGGAGCCCATTCTCTGTACCACTGTGCTGCCCTCAAGGAGGGCAGAGCAGACGGGCCTTAGACACCATGCAGAAGTTGGGAGAGAAGGACAAGGGATTTTTTTGTCCCAACTTATTAAGGAAAAAAACTGGATTTCAGGGAGGTCATGGAGCTTGCCTGAGGCCACAACACCCTGAGACTAGTAAAGAGGCTTAAGGGTGCATGTTGTATGTGCAGAACCCTATAGCCAGCCTCTATATTGTAGATCCACGGAGACAAGAGAAGGAGTATATCAGAGTTGAAGAGATGGAAGTGAAGAGAGGTTAAGTATGGGGACTCATTCAAAGCCATTCTTCCAGGCAGTTCTGGGGCTTGCGCTTCAGAGTCTGAGCCTCGGGATCCTCCCACCATACCACACTGTTTCACAGAATTGAATGAAGATAATGCTTTTCTGCCTTTTATGGACTTGATTCATATGTCATTTAACTCATTCCATTGTCACTCGTTTATTTAACAGTCAGGTCTTAACCACCTGTGCTAAGTGCTGGGGCTACATCAGAGACAACCAGAGCAGGACCCATGCCCTCAGGCTGGTGGGGAAGTTTGCCCAGAATCACTGGAACCAGAGACACAGAATCCCAGCCTGCAGAAGGACACACGTGCTCAGGCTCTTCTCTGCCTACAGAGCGCACAGGCTGCCTACAGTACTGCTCTGGGCAGTGTTGGCGTTTCTAAGCTGTTCTATTGGGTGCCCATAAAAGCGCTTTGGGATAATGAGACCAAAAATCTGTGGTCTGGTGGAATTTCTTTCTTTGCACTTCAAGAAGCTGCAAGCTACAATATAATTTTCACTCCTAAAGAAATCCACCCATGTGGTAAAGAGAATTCTCTGCTAATGACAACTTGGTCAGTGACCTGAAACCATCCAGCAAACTCACAAAGCCCCTCTCACAGAAGGCAGAGGCGGCTCCCCGCACATTTGCCTCGCAGCTGGGGGAGAGGCTGGAGCTCGGCCGCCTCTTCCTCACCCCCAGATCCCATCAGTCTACCGTTTTTACCTCTCTGTTGTCTCTCCAAACCACTGTCTTCCCTCATCCCCACTGTTCCTCCTCTAGTCTCAGGAACCGTTATCACTCCTGCTGCATGGAGGCCCCGGCTCCCACAGCTCCTTTGTCCTTGCTACAGGAGATGTGCTTTCAGCAGTACAGTGACTTTCAAGTGAAGTCATCCCCTGCTTAACACCTTTCAGTAACTCCTGTTGTCCAGAGGGTGAAATACAGACTCCCTAACGTGGCCCGGGAGGCCCAGCTGTCTGCTCCTGCAAAACTCACAGCCTGATCTTGTGCTATTCTCCTCACTTTCTGAGCCCAGCGTTTGAAATTAGCGATCCAAATTGTCCAGTGTGTTCTCTCACCTCCGGGCCCCCAGACATAGAATTCCTTCTGTCTCTCTGAAAAGAAAATAAATGACACACGTCACACTGCACACTGGCTTGTCCATCTCTGCTACTAGACTAGTGGGGTGGGACCTGGAGCCCCTGAATCTCCTTGGTGCCCAGCAGAGGCCTCAGCTTGTATCAGGCACTTTTATACCGTCCTTCAGTGAGTGGAAAGTAGAGAATTGAATGAAGGCAGTGTGGACAAACGATGCAGATTGCACATAGCAGTACAAACGCCCTGCTCTGTCACCCCTGCAGACGGCTTGGTGGACTGCATGGACCCCGACTGCTGCCTCCAGCCCCTCTGTCACGTCAACCCGCTGTGCCTGGGCTCCCCCGACCCTCTGGACATCATCCAGGAGACACAGGCCCCCGTGTCCCAGCAGAACTTGCATTCCTTCCACGACCGAATCAAGTTCCTCGTGGGCAGGGACAGCACGCACGTCATCCCCGGGGAGAACCCCTTTGACGGAGGGTGAGTCCAGCTCTGGCCGTGGTTCTCAGAACGGGGAATGAGCCACCTCCAGGGCTCCATCTGTGTGGCTGGGAGTGGGAGGAGGCTGGGAAGGGGTACACAGCACTGAAGGCTCTGGGTGGACCATCGAGGCGGCAGGGAAGCGGCCTCAGGTACCCATGTTTAGAAAACTGCTCTCCAAGGCATCTGGAATTTTTACTAGCAGAGCTGTGTTGTCCTCGCTGGGTGATGGATGGAGAGAGTAAGAAATCAAAGGTCCAAGGGGAATCTTGGATCAATACCCACTTTGCAGTCCGATCTTACTGATGCCCCGGGCTCCAGATGAGCTGAAGGCTCTGACGTCTTCTCCCTCAGAGCTGATGCCGGAGGCTTTAGTAGGCTGGGGGGTGGGGTTGCCCCTGCTGGCGCCCAGGCACATGCCCAGGCATCCTTTCACCAGTGTTCAGCGGTGTCTCGTCTGCTGGACAGTTTGGTACCAAGGTCTGCACTGTGCCGAAATTGCAGACTTGAGTGGAGCCCACTGGTCACTCACAGTCCACTAGGGAGACAAAAAGTCGTTCCAGCGTGATAGGCCAGATAGGTGCCCACAGGATACTCTGGAAGCATAGAGAAGGCGCTTCTGGGCAGGAAAAGGCTAAGACTTAAGAAGTGAATCTTAAAGATGACAAGCAGCTCAGCCAGGCAGAGTTTTTCAGGGAAGGAGAACAGCTTCTGCAAAGACCCGGGACAGGAAAGAGTACATGCATGTGTGCTCAGTCATGTCCGACTCTTTTGCGACCCTATGGACTGTAGCCCGCCAGGCTCCTCTGTCCGTGGGATTCTCCAGGCAAGAATACTGGAGTGGGTTGCCATGCCCTCCTCCAGGGGATCTTCCCAGCCCAGGAACCAAACCTGGGTCTCCTGCATTAGCAGGCGGATACTTTACTGCTGACCCACCAGGGAAGCCCAGGAAAGGATACAGGAGCCAGCAAAAGGCAGCGCTCTTTGCTCTGCTCCCCAGATGAGGGTCTCTGACCTCGGGAAAGATAGCTAAGCAGGAGGGAATTGTGATCATTTCTTTTGAACATCTTCCAAGGTAGTGTCTATGCCAGATACACACAGAGCTTTCTCAAAACGTCAGCCCAGTTCAGCTCAGCAGTCACGTGCTGTGCCCTCTGTGTTCATGCCTTCTGTGCCAGAGAGTTCCTGCCCTAAGGGAACAGGGTAGGGGTAGGGAGGAGGGACAGGAAGAATGAATGACATTCCCCCAGTTCTATTTAAAGAGGGAAATCCGCACAGCCAGTTATCAGCTTCATCGTCAGCTGGCTCTGAGGAATGCTGGAGAGAGGACTCTCTTACTGAGATGGCTGGCAAGGGCAAGGAGGAGCCTCACCTCAATAGATCACCCAGAACGTCTGTTTGTAGTTCAGAAGCAAACCTGAAACTCACACAGAAGTTAGGGCTGAGGATCTTGATTCAGGCGCCATCAACAAGCAAGTGGTAGATGAAACCGTGAACACCTCAGGTGTGTGATCCAGGAAACTGTGGAAGGAGGGAGGGGCAGGAACCTAAGAAGGACTCCTGGGGAGTCACCTTGGGAAGTGGTATTACCATCCTCAGAGAGGAGCTGGGAATCCACGGAGGAGGCCCTCTCCTGGGACGTGATGGACCTGGGATTCCAAGGCCTAGACTGCCCCAGCCCTTCCACACAGGGAGCAATGAATGACAAGATGGGAAGAGAGAAGTCAGGGGAGTGCCCTGAGCCCAGTAATCGCGGCATCCTACAAGTGCGTCAGAGCATTTGGACTTTAACTTTCTTAGAGGTGAGAGTATGTGAGGGTCCCCTTCAGCTCACCTTGAGAATACCGAGAGCCTCAGAGGTTAACGGATCTTCCCCAGTGCATAGGCCAGTGAAGTGGCAGAGCCAGGAGCAGAAGCAGAGTGAGGAGAAAGCTACTCATTTATCTTGGCCAGAAATTCTGCTTTTGTCTCCAGGTACAAAGCTTTCTGCTCTTTCTATTCAATTGTGTGATTTTGTATGTATGCTTGTGGGCCTTCCCGTGGCATGAGTTCTTTTAATCAGCTGGATGTAGGAATATTACTCCTACCAAGGGAGATATTATTTAATACTTGCTTAACCCTTCTTTACTGGACTGTCATGGGATCTGATTAGGGCTCTGACTGGTTGGCTGCCGATGGCTCTTCTGATTAAGGGGTGTCCTCGCCATGCCATCCTGATCAGTGCCAGTGGGGACCATGTGCTCTGGTGCTTCACCAAGCCTGGTGCTCACATTGTCACAGATCACATGGCACCTACCCAGGAATTTAGGTATCGCTTCTAACAGTCTGACATGCCCTTAAGGAGCCTGTCCGGTGCGGAACTTGAGAAACCTCTGCTGGAAGAAATGGGCTGCTCAGCAGAGAGAAGAGAACATGGGCTTTGGAGCAAGGCCAGCTTGTGTCTCAGATCCGGGCTCTGCTACTGCTGAATGCACGTGGCTTTGGGCAAGGGCTTAATATAGTGAATATGTAAATTTCTGCTGCTGCTAAGTCACTTCAGTCATGTCCGACTCTGTGCAACCCCATAGATGGCAGCCCACCAGGCTCCCCCATCCCTGAGATTCTCCAGGCAAGAACACTGAAGTGGGTTGCCATTTCCTTGTCAAATGCATGAAAGTGAAAAGTGAAAGTGAAGTCGCTCAGTCGTGTCCGACCCTCAGCGACCCCATGGACTGCAGCCTTCCAGGCTCCTCTGTCCATGGGATTTTCCAGGCAAGAGTACTGGAGTGGGGTGCCATTGCCTTCTCCCATGTAAATATCTACCAACCCTCTAAACTGAGTCTGCCACGACAGGACCATATCTTACTCACTTTCACATTTAGTAGTTGCTCAAGATAAATATGCATATATATTACCTTGAACAAGAAAAAGATGGAAGGAAACAAGGAGAAAAGGAGGAGTGGGGAGGGATAGTGGGACAGAGAATAGTTGGATGTATTGTCTGTTTTATTTAATTTTATACTGAGGATTCAAGAGTCCAGAGAGGTTCAATTATCTGCTGAAATCACATTACCAATTAGTAGCAGAAGCAGGAGTAGAAGTCAGCTCCCAGATCATTGTTTATGTATATGTCACCTTCAGTTAAATAGCAGAGGCTTTGAAAGCAGAGACCATTCATCTCTCCAAACCTGTATGACTTAGGGCAGAGCCTGGAATAGAGTATTTGCTCTAAAATGAATGGATCATGGAAGCTTCCAAATGTTACTGCAAACATTCCTTTTACCTAACGTTTGCCTAAATCATCATGCCCAGCTCCTCACTCATCTAGATTTGCAGGAAACAGCTCCTGTGTTTCACTACTTTCACTACTAAGTATCCCCAGATTCTCAGTGACTGGAAACCTACAAACAAGGCACACGTGTGTGCCAAGTCACTTCAGTCATGCGCAATGCTTTGCGACCCCCTGGACTGTAGTCCACCAGGCTCCTCTGTCCATGGGATTCTCCAGGCAAGAATACTGGAGTGGGCTACCATGCCCTCCTCCAGGGGATCTTCCCAACCCAAGGATCTCCTGCATTGCAGATTCTTTACCAGCTGAGCTACCAGGGAAGCCGTATTCTACACTGCAATTTGTACAGTCTGAACGGAGCCCATTTAACAGGTTCCAAGAAGCAGGCTGTCACCCAGTGACCTAATGGCATTTCTGAGCCTGGCGAGGAGCCCCAGTTGTTTCCTGTGAGGTACAGGAGCTTCACTCTGCAGATTCACTGCTGTGTGACTGACTATGGGAGATCCAAGTGTGAGGCCTGCTGGGACTATGAGATGGAGAGGGATTCAAGGCCAGGTCGGAACTGACAGGAACACCGTCCTGTGGGAGAAGCCAGCCAGCCAGTCCTCAGTACACAGGCTCTCCCCTGAACGCCTTTCCTCAAGGCCTGCCCACAGCAGGGACGAGGAACCAGAGGGGCTGCAGTGCACAGATGACACCAGGAGTTCCTGGGGGCTTCCCATGCCTCTGTGCAGTGCCCCAGCTGGTCCATAGGAGCAGGAGCGGCCCGCCGGGACTGACAGGAGGGCCCCAGCCAAGCAGGGTACGTGCTGAGCTGGGCCGGGCCGGTCTCCTTGGAGGGAAGCGCAAAGCCCAACTCAGAACTGAAGCGGAAGTGCTGCCAGATGGACTGGGAGTGAGGAAGGCCTCCCCCAGGGGCCCCATCGTGCTCCTCTGTATCCCCAGAGCCCAGCACAGTGCTGGGCCCAGAGCAGGTGTTTCTTACAGGTTTTATGAGTGCAGTAGCTCAGACTGACACTCTGCCTCTGATGTGCTCAGCTCCACATTAAGTGAAAGAGGTATCAATGACGTCAGCTGACCTCAAGTAGGTCTACAGTAGGAGGGCCCAGATCAGGCTGGTGAACCCCCTTCAGCAGATTAGGTGGTTTGAATACCATCTTTCCATCAGGGCCTGGATGCCTGGGCCCTTCAGCCTAGTAGATCACCTGTCCCTCCCCTGGACTCATGGGGAGAATAAAGTGCAGGGCGCCCTCTATGGAGACTTGAGTGGGAAGGAAGGAGCCACTCAGGTCTGCAAGCAGAAGAAGGATCCCTAGCTGGATCATCAATACAAGAAGGGCAGATAACAGTACCTGGGGATCAGACAGCTGGGAAGGGGAGGACAGCATGAGATAACTCCTCCTCTAAGAGCACTTGAAAATCCCATGGACGGAGGAGCCTGGTAGGCTGCAGTCCATGGAGTCACTAAAGGTCGGACACGACTGAGAGACTTCACTTTCACTTTTTACTTTCATGCATTAGAGAAAGAAATGGCAACCCACTCCAGTGTTCTTGCCTGGAGAATCCCAGGGATGGGGGAGCCTGGTGGGCTGCTGTCTATGGGGTCGCACAGAGTTGGACATGACTAAAGTGACTTAGCAGCAGCAGCAGCAGCAGCAGCAGCAGCAAGAGCACTTGAAGCAGCTATTTCTCTGTGACATAACTTTGATTGTATCTCTTAGCTTGCAAAAGAGTGGCTGGATCAAAAGGGCTGGACACAGGGCAGACAGTGCAATTCTGTAAATACTTGTGGATTGCCACTGCTGGACAGGTTAGCGGATTATGGGAAGAGGAAGAAACACTGCCAAGTTACTTGACTAGCAGTTTAGAATATGTTCGAGGACCCTGGGTTGGTGAGAGGAAGAATGTGATGCTGTTAACTCTTCTTGGGCTCCTCAAAACCTGATAGGTTATCAGCTCAATCAGGCAAGTGGTTGGGTAAAGACAGATTCTATGAAAGTCAGCCGACGGAACACACTGAACCCAAAGAGAAAAGACTTCAGGAGTCACGGGAGCTTTAAGAAAGTAGGGGTGGGTGAGAGCATTCATCCCAAAGGAAACAGAGGATCATATTGTATAGAGAGGGTCAGATCCCATGGAGAGGAGAGAATGGGTAGGCACAGAGAGGGACAGAACTGCCAAGCTCTGTTTGCTGACTGTTAATCAACAGCTGTTCTGCACTAGGCCTGTGAGAAGATATGCGTCTGACCCCATTCCACTGGGACTTCCACTGTGTCCCACGCCCCACTGGTCATTGAACCTCTAGTGCCTAGCAGAGGGGTTGTTGTTGTTCAGGTGCTCAGTCGTGTCCAACTCTGTGAGCCCATGGACTGCAGCA
The DNA here is from genome assembly GCF_016772045.2 of Ovis aries. NCBI lineage: Eukaryota > Metazoa > Chordata > Mammalia > Artiodactyla > Bovidae > Ovis > Ovis aries. The sequence goes on from NC_056074.1 coordinate 14,938,028, forward strand.
TGCCAGGCTTCCCTGTCCTTCACTGTCTCCTGGAGTTTGCTCAAATCATGTCCACTGAGTCGGTGATGCCATCCAACCATCTCATCCTCTGTCATCCCCTTCTCCTCCTGCCTTCAGTCTTTCCCAGCCTCAGGTCTTTTCTAATGAGTTGGCTCTTCGTATCAGGTAGCCAAAGTATGGGAGCTTCAGCAGGGGTTGGTACAGACTAAACCACGTTGAATGGTAGTTGAGTCAGGGAGTCAGCCAACCAGCTGCTGCTGAATGCCTGAACAGAGCAGAGAGTGTTTTCAGAGTTCAAAGGCAGGGGCATCCCTCCCAGTGCAAATCCAGGTCCCTGAACTCCACAGCACAGGGTCTGTATCTGGCCCACCTTTGTGTCTCTAGCACCAGCAGAGGGCCTGGCTCAGAGCAGGCGGCAGTGACTGGTCTTGCAAGTGAATGAGCAAACAAACAAACGAACTAACGAGTGAAGACTCCTGGCAGGACATGGCCTGTGGCCTGAGACAAAGAATTCAGTGAAGAGGGTTGACCATTGAAATGTTATTTATCCCACTTCAGGTCACAACAGCCCATTAGCACATCATGAAATCAATGTAGTCAGTCAAAACTAGTTTTTAGAGAATAAAGAAGTAAATTTAAATAGAAAGGGGTGCAATGGTGTAGAAAGTATCGGTGGAGCACTCTGAAAGGATATGTATTTCGTGACGCTTTGTGCATGTGTGTGTGCGTGGGCATGTGTGCGTGTGCCCGTGTGTACTCTTGAATAAGCTATCTTGCTTGCTATGGGTTTCTGTTGAACGAAATTTTGAAACGCATTCTCTGCTGAGGTACCAGCATGACTTTGCATGATAATCAGGGAACAGAGAGAATTTTAATGTGGCTGGAGCATAATTGCAGTGATAGTATTTTCCAAGTCAAAAGTCAAGAGACATGCTTCAGTGTTTGAAATCAAGAGAGTGTTAAGAAATCCCGGGGTGGATGACCTGCTGTGCTCGAGGCCATGGAGGAAAAAGAATAACAGGATTTTGAGGCAAGAAGAGTAGTTTGGGGCAGGAACTGAGAAAGATCCACCCCTCGGGGGTTCACCAACCAGACCAGGGCATTTCGCCTCAGGTAAAACTGCTACAAACAGAAGTAAAATAACCTTGATACTGCAAAAACCTTCAGAATTCCTCTCAGACCCTTTATAAAGGCACAGAATTGCCACAAAGTTTGGAAGTGAGAGGTTAGAAGAGGAAAACATGATGGAAAGAAGGAAGGAGAGATCATGCGTGCAATGTAATTTTTTGTCAGCCCTCTGCAGATCCAAAGCCATATGCAGGTGTCCGGACAGAGCTGGCCCAGAAATGCATTTGCAGGCCGCTCCTCCCCCTCCCCGTCCCAGGCCTCAGACATCCCTCAGATAGCCCGCAGAGAGTCTGAGCAGTAGAGATCATCTAATGGAGTTCAAATAACCAGCTTCCTGACAGCTGGCCTCTGAGCGAATTTATTATTGAATTATACTCCTGCCTTTTCAGAACAAGCTGAGCTGACAGGCTACCCCATCAGTTTAAAAGGTGGGGGGTGGTGAAGGGGTGGGGGGCAGGGAGAAAGACAATGATAAATTACCCTGATGGCAGATAGAAGAAGGTAAAGATCCTGCTTCCTCCAAAATGTCAGCCATTATATATTATTCATGTTGGGTTTGAAAAAAAATCCCTCCCCACATTGAAATGAGTGTTTATGATGATAAAGCAACTAGATGAATTTAATTCAGGATGCAGGCAGCAACTTCTCACATCATCCTGATAAGCAGCTAACAACTCTTCCTCTGCCACTTGATCATCCCTTTATTGATTCCAAAACCGAATTACGATCTGTTTGCTTTGTAGCCTGAGCGTTTTCCTAGCTGTCCGTCACAGGAAGCTTTGGCCGATGATGCTGCGCCAAAGCAGGAGCCACGCGGGGTTTAGAGGGAGAGGCCGTACGTTCCGGTCCTTGGGCAAGTGAGAGCAAGCCACCGCGGGCGAGCGAGGCTCAGCATCCTCATCTGGAATGTGGGGTTACTCATTCTCACCCTGCAGGTTGTGCGGAAGAGTAAATTGGAGAAAATTCCCAGGAAGCTGGCGCACAGCACACATTCAGTCATAGTACCGAATATTTACCGAGGATGTTCTATGTGTGAGGCATTGTTTGAAAGGCTTGGTGAGGTTTGTGAGTGGAAACATCTTTACATCTCCCCTGAAACCATGTGACTTAGGGAATTCATCTTTTCCAGATAGGAAACTGAGGCACAGAGAAGGTGAGTAACCTGGCTCAGGACAGACAGCTTGTAAGTGGCCGAGCCAGCCTTTGAAGCCAAGGCAGGTGGCTCTGGAGCCCACATACCGAGCCTTTGTTCTCCTCTGCTAGGTCTTGCATATTCCCACCTCCACATCTTCAGGCAGGAAGTGTATATGAGGTGGGGCCGCTGCAACTCTGCAGCCCGAGCTGGCCCTTTCTCTCTGCTCCCATGCAGCACAGCCAGAGGCTACCATGCAGCGGCTCCCAGTGCTCCCGAGTGTGGCCTCAGAGGCAGGCGGCGGGGCTTGATTGTGAGCCCCACCCCTTGCCAGCTGCATGACCTCACTTTCCTCATCTGTCACATGAGGACAATGATTGGTACCTTGTGGGGATGTCTGAGGATTAAAGGAGATATGAAACACTTATGTGTCAGAGCAAGTAGGCATTGGATGAGTGCTCATTGCCATTATCACTTAGAGCAAACGTTCGCATAGATACAGCCGATGTGAACACTGGCAAGGACTTTTGTATTCGTATAGGTTTCAGTGTCACTGTGAGAACTGGGAGGGAAATGAGAATCTTAGCCTGAAACGCTGATGTGGTTGTATAACTGATGCATGGGTCTGAGCATTGCAGCAGGCAGAGGTGAAGGGACCTTGAGACCAGCAGCTCTTTGTGGTAGAAAAGGAGCCTTTGAGGCCGGAGGAAACTCTTGGCTCAGCAAGGCAGTAGCAGGGCCTAAGTCCTCAGTGAGTTTCTCAGGCGATAATTCCTGTGTCTGTTAAGTCAGGGCGTGTGTGCATGCTAAGTTGCTCAGTCACGTCCAACTCTTTGCAGCCCCATGGACTGTAGTCCGCCAGGCTCCTCTGTCCATGGGATTCTCCAGGCAAGAATACTGGAGTGGGTTGCCATACCCTCCTCCAGGGGATCTTCCCAACCCAGGGATTGAACCCACATCTCTTCACGTTTCCTACATTGACAGGCAGGTTCTTTACCAGGAACTGTCTGCATTTCCATCCAAGACTATAAGCTCCAAGCACAGAGAAGTTAAAATATTGGCAGGGCATGTACTGATATTGTCCTCCCTGGAGAATACAGGGTCAGGACTTAACAGATGTCTCTGCAGTGAATCTGGTTAGCTCTCCAGTGCAGTCCTGGGGCCATGGAGAGCTGGCTCTTATTGAGCGCCACAGTGTGGGGCTGCAATGAGGAGATGCTACAGGGTTGGTTCTGTGAGATTCTAGGAAAAGCCTGAATGAACATTCTGGCCAACCCAAAACCTGTGGGCCGTGTTCTCACAGAGGAAGGAGCTCTGCCTGCCCACCTCCCCCACCTCCTCCTCCCCCCACCCCTGCGGGGTCCTGTGACTCCCCCCTGCAGGTCTACCCTGCAGCGTCTAGGCCAACCCCAAGCTGAGGTGACTGACTTGGAGCAAGGCTAGGTACCCAGCCTCAAGTCCTCCTACTGTTCCTCTGCCTGACCCTTTATGTGCCAGCTCTGCCCAAGGGGTTTCTGTCTTGTCCCGGAATCCCAACCTCATTTCCTACCCCTAAGTTTCTGACGTAAGCACCCTGGCAGTCCTGCTCAGCCCCCAACCCTCCCACCCCTAACTCCTCGAGTCTTGCTTCCCCTGGGCTGGCTCCAGCCCCTGCTGCATCCGGGTCTGGAGCTCCTCCCTTGCTCTGTGTCGGAACCTGGGCCTTGTTCCCTGGTGCACGGGGCATTCACATCCAGCTGGCCCTGGGAGCCCGTCACCACGGCCTGTGCCCTATTGGTCTTCCACCCTGCCCCTGGAAGGACCGTTTCCCTGGAATGCCGCCTGTGTGTGGTTCTGCACCTCAGGTCCGGCTGAGCTGATTTCTGCAGCCCCTTCCCGTGTCTCTGCCCAGCCCCCATCCTACCCCAGAAAGTGGATCTAATGTCCACTCCATCGTAGTTTCTCCTTTTGGGGTAAAGTAGCAAAGCCTCCCTTTTGTGAGGGAAGCAAGGCCTGTCCTGGAAGACAGGAAGACAGGACACACAGTCATGAAACAACCTTGTCCACTGAGACTCAAGGCAGAGCTGCCTCAAGCTTTTCTAGCAACACAAGCCATCCCCTGAGGAATCCTCTTAGAGGCAGGCTCCCGGCTGCATGGCCCAGAGAACAGGCTGTCTGGATACGCTCTAACCTTCCCTGACCCCAGGGGCACATGGCTGGTGTCTCTGAATTGTGTCCCCTTGCCCGACCAGCCCTGTCACCCAGCATCAGGAGCCTTGCTCCTCCAAAGTGATCTCCACTGGCCAGTGTCTCTCCATCCCGCCCATCCTCTGCCACAGCCAGGACTCACTTCTCTGGAAGTACAGTGTCACAAACAGTCAAGGGCTCTGTTCTTGTGTGCACCTTTGTGGACCAGCAGAAACTGTTCCAGAGAATTCCTGTGGTAGAATCAAGTGTCAGCTTTCAACAGCCAGGTTGCCCCCAGGCTTGAATGATCAGATCTGTGGCCTGGGAGCGCATGCTCCCTGAGTGTCTGAAGTAGCTCATCAGCCACAGAAAGTTAGGAGATTACAGGACCACTGTCTTCTGGGCTCTGCAGGAGGCAAGTCTAAAGGCCCAGAAGACACATGTGGTTGCAGGGCCATCTTGTCATTGGATGCCCTCAGGTGGGCTCAGAACATCACAGCAGACCTGTCCATGCCCCAGCCTCAGTGCATGATGAAGGGGGAGCTTCACCCATCTCTAGGGATCGTGTCCCTCACCTGTAAGTGAGGGGCTTGGACCCTTTCACCCAAATGACTCTTCTCATTCAGAGTTAAGTTCCGACTCATCTGAAGAAGTCTATGGATTTCTTCTTTCCTCTCCCCAGACATACTCAAAGTCCAAGAGGAAAAACGTGTTCTGTCATGAACTGGAGTACGTCCCTATAACATTCAACCCACATACCCAGCAAGTGATCTGGGAGCCTCTGGTGGAGTCTGAACTGAGCCCAAGTCCAAGTGAAAAAACAGAGTCAGGGTACTTGGGCAGGGCCTGGCGCCGATGCTAGCTGTGATGTGTTTGTCTGTCATACTAGAATGACCTGGTGGGCAGCTCCCTTCTTTTTTTACCCCTTGCTAGCTTTACTTCTAGATACAAGGATTGTTCATAAAGTCAAATTGTATTCATTCCAGAAGGTGAGTTCCTCATGCAAAGGGATTTTGTCTCATTTGCTGTTAGTAACTTAACTGTTTAGAATGCAGTGGGAAATGAACCAGAAACCACTGGCACTGCTCTGCTCTAGTGTTCACAGGAGAGGAAATGGATGCGTAAGCATCTTCCCTATCACCCAGAACCACGTACAGCACAAAGTAGCTGCTCAATTAAATTTCCAGCAACTGAACCCTATTCTCATTTACCTGGCCTTTTGTCTATGATTCTCTTCCCCCAACCCACCCAATGGGGAAGGAAATGGCAGCCTACTCCAGAATTCTTGCCTGGGAAATCCCATGGACAGAGGAGCCTGGAGAGCTCCAGTCCATGGGGTCACAAAAGAGTCAAACATGACTTGGCAACTAAACAACAAGAAAAACAACCCACATATATATTTTTCACTTTGAGCTATGTGGAATAGTTATATTCGTATTTCTCATATTTTAATATTATTCATATTTCATTTCCATTTTTTTCATTCATTAATATGATCTCCATTTATCTTTTTACTTAACATTTAATGAATGCACACTAATAAACCTACTTCTGCACTAAGCACAGAGTTATAGAGATGAAAGGGACATAGTTATTCCCCACAAAGAACTCACAATCTAGAGAAGATAAGGTATTTGAACAGATGAATACAATTCAGTGGGATAAGTACATTGTGCTTTCCTCACAAAAGGAGGTAGTGGGTTCTTTGTCCTGGAAAGTCAAGAAGAGCTTTATTGAGAGGCAGGCCTTAAAGGACTGATTAGCAGGGAAGTGGAGAAGTCATTTGAGGCAAAGGAACCAAAACGTAGACAAAGTCAGGGAGGCAGGGAAGTGCTTGCCCAGACAAGGGTATGAGAAGTAATTTAACGTGGCAGCAGCGTTGGATGTGCTATAAGAGTGTGGATTTTATCAAATCAAGTTCGGTTGGCTTGGGCCTACCAAGTTAATTGAAAGGCATACGTAGCAAACCTAGGAAGAGCATTGAAATAAGTATTAAAGAATGAAACACAGCTCGAAGTCAGCTGTTTTTAAAAGTCTGTTTATTTTTAGCTGCACTGGGTCTTCGTTGCTACGCACAGGCTTTCTCTAGTTGCAGCGAGTGGGGGCTGCTCTTTGTTGCAGAGTGAGGGCTTCTCATCACAGTAGCTTCTTGTTGAGGAGTACAGGATCTAGGCACATGGGCTTGAGTAGTTGCGTTGCATGGGCTTAGCGGCCCAGCAGCAAGTGGGCTCTTGCCAGACCAAGGATTGAACCCATGTCCACTGCATTGGCAGGCAGGCTCTTAACCACTGGACCACCAGGAAGGACCCACAGTTATTGCATACAGTAATATACAGTATATTAGAGTTTATTTCATACAAAGAAAGCAAAGACTTAGGCCATTGTAACTCAAGTGCTGTACAGTGGTCCCAGGGTGGCTACCCAACGTGGCCCATGAAGTACAGAAGGAAATATTAGAACAACATCTGTCCACATTTACTTACCTTTAAAAGTAAGAATAAATGTTTCCTCAGATGGAACACTCGGCTTTCTCTGAGTTGCTTGGTCCCAGTGTTAGTTGGTTATGTCTGAACCAGCACACAAGGTTTTCTGAGGCAGGTGAGGATCTACTCTTCACAGAGCTTTACTGGTTTATTCTTACAAACAATAAAGCTTTACCATATAGTCAAAGCTATGGTTATGCCAGTTGTCGTGTATGGATATGAGAGTTGGACCGTAAAGAAGGCTGAGCACCGAAGAACTGATGCTTTTGAACTGTCTTCAAGAGAACACTGTTGAGAGTCCCTTGGACTGCAAAGAGATCAAACCAGTGGATTCTAAAGGAAATCAACCCTGAATATTCATTGGAAGGACTGATGCTGAAGATGAAACTCCAATACTTTGGCCACCTGATGTGAAGAGCTGACTCATTTGAAAAGACTGTGATACTGGGAAAGATTGAGGGCAGGAGGAGAAGGGGTCAACAGAGGATGAGATGGTTGGATGCCATCACTGACTCATTGGACGTGAGTTTGAGCAAGCTCTGAGAGATGGTGATGGACAGGGAAGCCTGGCGTGCTGCAGTCCATGGGGTCACAAAAATTTGGACATGACTGAGCAACCAACAACAACAAAATTATACAATGATTGTGTTGTGTGTGTGTGTGTGTGTGTGTCTGTAAAACCAAATTTACATAAAAAATGGGGTCCAGTGACATAAAAGAATTTTGCAAAGTAAGATGCTAAGTGCAAATATTAGGTTGGTGCAGAAGTAATTGCTGGTTTTGCATTGTTGAACTTGGCCATTTGCTATTAGAATACATTCTTAACTGTGGTTATGTTGTACATCATTTTAATGTACATTTCTTAGCTTTATGTTTTTTGCTAGTGAATTATTACTTGCTGTTTACTCTATATGTATTTTAGACTATAGAAATGATGTTAGACAAAAGGCAAATTCAAGCAGTTTTCTTATTTGAGTTCAAAATGGGTCATCAGGCAGCAGAAACAACCCCCAACATCAGCAACACATTTGGCCCAGGAACTGCTAATGAACTTACAGGGCAGTGGTGGTTCGAGAAGTTTTACAAAGGAGATGAGATCCTTGAAGATGAGGAGCATAGTAGCCAGCCATCGGAAGCTGACTGTGACCAACTGAGAGCAATGATCAAGGCCGATCCTCTTACACCTACGTGAGAAGTTGTCCAGGATCTCAGCATCAACCATTCTATAGTCATGTAGCATTTGAAGCAAATTGGAAAGGTGAAAAAGCTCAGTGAGTGAGTACCTCATGAGCTGACCACAAATCAAAACAATTGTTTTGAAGTGTCCTCTTTTTCTATTCAACAGCAGACCATTTCTTGATTGGATTGTGACATGCAATGAAAAGTAGATTTTATATGGTAACCAGTGATGATCAGTGGTTCATCATAGTGATTGGACCAAGAAGAAGCTCCAAAGCACTTGCCAAAGCCAAAGTTGTGCCAGAACATGGGTCATAGTCACTATTTGGTGATCTGCTGTCAGTTTGAAATACTACAGCTTTGTGGGCCCTGGTGAAACCATTACATCCGAGAAGTATGCTCAGCAAATTGATGAGATACAGCAAAAACTGCAATTCTTGCAGCCAGTATTGGTCAAAAGAATGGGCCAAATTCTTCTCCACAACAATGCCCAGCTGCATGTCACACAACCAGTGCTTCAAATGTTGTATGAATTGGGCTACAAAGTTTTGCCTCATATCCCATATTCAGGTCACCTCTCACCAACTGACTACCACTTATTCAAGCATCTCGACAACTTTTTGCAGGGAAAATGCTTCCATAACCAGCAGGACGTAGAAAATCCTTTCCAAGAGTTCATCGAATCCGGAAGCACAGATGTTTATGCTACAGAAATAAGCAAACTTATTTCTCATTGGCAAAAATATATTGATTGTAATGGTTCCTATTTTGATTAATAAAGATGTGTTTGAGCCTTGTGCTTCGGCTTCCCAGGCAAAGAATCTGCCTGCAATGTGGGAGACCCAGCTTCAATCCCTGGGTCGGGAAGATCCCCTAAAGAAGGAGATGGCAACCCACTCCAGTATTCTTGCCTGGAGAATCCCCGTGGACAGAGGAGCCTGGTGGAATACAGTTCATGGGTTTGCAAAGAGTTGGACACAACTGAGCGACTTCACTTTCACTTTCACTTTTGAACCTAGTTATAATGGTTGAAAATTCACAGTCCAAAACCGCTATTACTCTTGCACCAACCTAATACCAGCTGACAGTCAGATGGCAGAGCTGATATTGCTACTCCTGGTACAAATCTGCCTCAACTCCACTATGAAGGATTGTTAAAAACAGAAATGATCATTCTCATTAGACCCAACAAAAAGGGAAGCAGAAGATTCAAAACTGTCAAGACTAGTTGAAATATTCATTTTTGTGCATTAAACCTTGTACCAAGCATACATTATGTTTTTCAGTATTAGCTAATGATGGTAGTACATGTGTACAACTTACTAATAAATATAAATGCATCCATGGAGCCTGCGCAAAATGTTTACAGAAAAGGTTGTGATCAAAAAGGGCTTTCAGAGCCCTGCTGGTGTTAACTCTGATCTTTTAGGCAGCTAAAACAAATTGAGATTCTCAGTTTTTAGTTGTGTATCTGTGTCAGATGGTAAGTAGCCTAAGAGGTGAAGTAACTTTCCTGAGTCCTCATGGATAGTAAATGAAATATTTTCTTTAATGTACATTTTATTTTTTGGCCATACCACATGACACGTGGAATCTTAGTTCCCCAACCAGGGATTGAACCCACACACCCTGCATTGGAAGCACAGAGTCCTGGACCACCAGAGAAATCCCATAAATGAAGTCTTGAATTTGAATCCTGGCTCTTCAGCCACTCTTGTGAAAATGGGCAAGTCCATCCCCTGCCTAGACTTTATTTCCTTACTTCTTCAATAAGAAGTGCGAAGGAGATGATCAGGATGGTTTCGTCTCACATGACAAGGTGGAAGATACCAGGCTAGAAAAGCTGGTTGAAGAAACAGAGGCAGAGCCCCAAGATGGAAAGATCAGAAGAGAAAACTGCAAAGCGGCCCATGTGGCCAGGCTGGAAAGAAGTCTCAGAGGCTGCCAGGTGGACAGGGTCAGACTTTGACTGGGAACCCCCTTGATGGAGGTCATATGACAGGCTGTGAGGTGGGGCTTCTCATCTGGGCCCACATAAGTTTCTTATAGGACTTCCCTGGTGGCTCAGACAGTAAAGAATCCACCTGCAATGCAGGAGAGCCAGGTTCAATTCTCGGGTTGGGAAGATCTCCTGGAGGGGAGGGCATGACAACCCAGTCGAGTATTCTTGCCTGGAGAATCCCCACGGACAGTTGAGCCTACAGTCCATGGGGTCACAAACGAGTCAGACATGACTGAGCAACTAACACACTTTTCTTTTTCAAGGTTCTTACAAGAGGGTAGATGAAGTGTAGTGGGTGCTGGAAAGATCCCCCGTCAGTCAGCATGAATTAGGAGAAAACAGTTTAAAGGGTTGGTACAAGTGAAGCATATAAACCTGTTTAAAGTAGGTAATGCAGAGGAGTGATTTGCATAACCGACAGTGGCAGACAGTAGCAAACGCTCCACAGCAGAGAAAAGGCCAGAGTTGTCTTTGCACCTTGATAGATCCCAAATGATGATTCCGCTTTGCTGAATACCAACTTCATTAGCTGTTTCCATTTAATAACGGCAACAACAACAAGTCAAGCTGCAGTTTTTCTTCCTTTGCTTTTGTCTGTCTGCTTGTATAATACACAGTGAATAAGAATTCTAACTGAACTTCCAGCAGTCTTTTTTTTTTTTAAATTTTGCAAAATTTTAAGTGTACAGAAGAGGAGTAGGGCTGCAGGCAGAGGTGGGCAGATCCTCTCAGGGAGGGAACCAAGCCTTGGGATGCAGCTAGCTTGTGACCACCTTGGAGGCCCAGCTTCGGCAGCCCTCCGTGCCCTAGCCATATCGCTGTCAAGGTCACGTAGCTTTGAGTTCTTTGGTATCTCCCTCACCTTCAGTTACAGAAATGCATCCGTTCTTTATTCATTCAGTAAATAATTTATCAAGAGCTTACTCCGCTCCATGCATTCAAATTCCAGGGCGAACCCCTGTGTCGGCAGAGGCTTTGTTTTGCCCACTCAGAAATGAGCATCACCCATGCTTGGTGTTGGCAATCCAACAGTGAGGGGGCTGTGGTCCCTGTCTTCAAGGAGCTCGTAATCTGCTGGGAGATCACAAGTTTGCCCGATAGCCTAACAACACTCAGAGTCTTTGCAGAGACAGCCCGGGCGTGCAAGTGCTGGGGTACCACGCCAGGTGGGGTCTGAGGATGAGCAGGTGGTTTTCAGGTGAAGAGAATGGGTGGAAGAGTCCTTGTAGGGGGAAAAATTTAGAAATAAGTGAAAGCATTGTATGAGCTCCATTAAGATTCTGAAGCCATGTGTAGTAGGGCTGCTTGAGCTGGATTGAGTAGCACCAGATTAAAGCCATCATACATCCCACTTTACATCCACCTGGGAAAAACTTCAGCCTGCATGAGCAGATGAGAGAATGGAGGTCCAGAGAGACCAGGTGCACTCCAGGGTCGTGCCAGAGTCAGAGCTGAGATCCGACCCCCTGCCCAGGGCTCTTTCACTACAGCCCTCCACTTCTCCCTGATGGGCAGCTCGGATGAGTTTTGTATTTGCTTGGTTCTATTTCACAGTGGTGGTGTCTCTCCAACACTTTCCTCTCATGATCCAAGCCTGGCCACTGTCCCCGGGAAGCAGTCAGGCAGATCTTCCCCATTGCTGGCGTCAGCCAGGGCACCTCAATCAGGCCCAGAGTGTATGGTTGGGCAAATGCCAGAGTGTTTGACACCTCCCCCCCCCACCCTTGGCCTGGCACGAGCGCTCCTTCCTGGCAGAGTTCACCCAGCCTAATTGCTTGTTTTGTATCCCAGCTGCCTGACATATGCCAAACCCATGTGTTGACTCACTGGTGTCAGACAACTATACTCAGACGTTTCAAATTGGCCTTGCTGAGCTCCAGCCAGCAACTGGGGACTAGAATTCATGTATTTCTATAAGCCCAGCACCTAACACAGTGCCTAACTTTGAGTAGATGCCTCGTGTTCTACATTATGTGAATTTCAGTGAGTGCAGGTGAATAACACTGTAGTAAGAAGAAGGACCTGGAAGCATTAGGAGACCTAGCTTTGAGCCCACTGAGTTCTCGGTTGTATGACCTTGAGCAAGTCTGCTCTCTCTGAATTTCAGGTACTTGATCATTTCTCACCTAATAAGCACTCAGGCAGAATATTGCATGCTTACCCAGCCCTCGGAGATGGAAGCATGTGGGATGGCTGTGCAAATGTGAATAGTATCACTGGATGACAGCCACACCGTGGAGACATACTTGGAAGGTTTAGAGCAGCCTAGCAGAGGGGTGATTAATTGTGCCAGGAAGAGTTGGCAACAGCCTTACTGAAGTGATGACAGCTTAGATGGGACCCCAAGAATGAGTAGAAAATAACCTCGTTATGCCAAGACAGTGACCACAGAAAAGCAAAACACGCTCTAGGACTGATGGTAAGAGGATCAGATAAGCCAGCCAAGACGCCAAGTTGGTGGCAGTGATTTGCACCTTGCATTAGTGATTTCTCACCAAGTCCATCTTCCATTACGGAATTTCACAGTCAAAGCAGCACCTATTTCTGAGATGCACTGATCCTTAGTATGAGGGTCAGTGTTCCAGTGGTGGATGAAGCTGGCTCATACCAGTTCACAGGGACTGTTTATTAAGTGTTCAGGAATTCTGCAGGCTAGTCCTTAAGCACAATAATTATTTAAAAACTATATAACATCACAAATTATATTAAAAGCAAAGGTAATAATCAAAACTTAGCACTTCCTAGTTATTCCACTGTTTTCTCATCATCTTTGTTCAGGAGTTTATTTAGGTCTCTTGAGTCTCTCTGATGGAAATACTGCTATCTCATGGTATCTGGCCATCTCTTCCCAACTCTGGTTGTGGTGACATCTTATCGGTAGTATGGAATCGGCTATGGTGGAAGTCTTTACACCACAGAAATAGGCAAATGCCGCAAGTTAAAGTCACTGTTCTTTGGAAAGCCAGTTGTTAAACATTCGCCACTGCCCCACTGGTGGCATCCAGTAAATACCTTGATGAAGAAAGAAAGCGTTTGGGAGCCCAACACCCACATCTCTTCAGACCTGCCTAGATGAAAACGCGCGGCAGGAGACACATTTCCGAGAACCATCCATGGAGCAGACTCCCCCAACCTCTGTTTTTCCATGGAAGACTTTATGTTGAACTGGGTTTTTCTTGACAACTGAAAGTCATGGTCAGATAGAAGGAGGATGGAAGTGCTTTTCTCCAGGACTCAATTTCTGAGCCAAATGCCTGTTTTGGCAGGAGGCCTCAGTGGCCCACTGGGGTATAGGGAGTCAACTTAATCTTCTCCAGAATCCAAGGCAATCCACAGGAGCCCAGGCTAAAATTACATCTGCTCGGGCTTGCCGAGGTGGAGGTGACGTGATGGCCAAATGGTGCTGATTTAATGTTGCCCAGTTATCAGGAAATCCCTGAAGGGAGATAAATCAGAGGCGGCCGGCCTGCCCGTGGATGAAGGGCAGCAGCCAGGGCAGCCCCCCAAAGGAAACCATCCCCAGAGGGCTGGTTATCGTCCAGACAGACTCAGAAGTCACACATGTCAGGGGGAGGTTGGAGAGGAGCCAGCACTAGGAGATGCGATCTGTTAGTAATTCTCTAGAAGGACAGAGTTCCAGCAAATAAGAAATCCAATTTTCCTCCATTAGAGAAAGCATCTCTTAGTCCTGGCTGAATACAATTGATGGAATAAATCTTTCCCATTAGCGGAGAGATAATTTTACCTAAATATATTGGGAGACCTTCAGAACAGGAACGGAGAGTCTTTGCTGAGCTTCACCTGCTTAACTTGCTTGCCATGTAATTGCATTTAGACCAAGGGCCTCGGAAGGAAACCACTGACTGAATTAACATTAACCAGATTGTGTGTGGTGGGGGGGGAGAGGAGTGGGCCGGGTGGGGCTGGGGCGCTCAGTGCATTGTGGGTAGTCATCCCTGCCTTCAGAAAGGACAAGCTCACACCGGCGAGCCCAGCTGCTTACAAGCCTGGTGTTAATTGCTTTTCTCATCAAACAGAGAAAAGTTTATCACTCTAGGAAGCTAGAGATGTAGGTACCTAATAAAGCAGAGGCAGAGTTTAAGATCTTTTTTTTTGTTGTTTTTTTATGAACACCCACAGACCTCATCACTAGCTCTTCCCCAGGTCAGAAAAAAAGCTTTCTGAACTGAGGTGAATGGAGAAGGTGGTCTGGACATCAGCGCCTGCATCTTTGCCTAAGATTTGTCTTGTCCGCTAGGGCTGTCTCCCCAGTGCCCTGATCCCTTAGGACCTTGACACCAGTGAGCATCTCCACGTCCACCCGTTGGCAGTGATGTGCAGACCGGTCTAGAGTTGGACCCAGAGCTGAGGCCTGGACTTCAGGGCTGGCTATGCCCCTTACCTCCCTGTGTGGCTTGGAGCAAACACCATGATGTCTGTGGACCGAGTTCCTCCTCTTCCGCTAACTCAGTGATTTTCAAACTAGCCTTCCTCTGGCTTCTCCAAACAGTAAGACTCCACAGAGTTGCCCTCAGGACCATCCCAAGCAGAAAAGGGGGCCCCACCCCTACTTCATCCGGAGATCTTGTTTCTAATGGTTTTCCACTTGGGGAACCTTATAAAATATCATCTGCTAAGAAGATACTGTTCCTGAAATATTTGAAAAACATCATTTTAGATGATCTATGATTGTTCCTCTTATTTACTCAGTTCACTGTTTATGTTTGTTTAAACAATCACCTCCCTGAAGAGGGACATGGCAACCCACTCCAGCGTTCTGGCCTGGAGAATCCCGAGCCTGGTGGGCTACAGTCCATGGGTCTCAAAGAGTCAGACATGACTGAAGCGACTTAGCTCACATGCAAACAGTCACCCAGTGCTAGTAGGCATTTCCAGGTTCTCAAGAGAGAGAGAAAAAAAAAAAAAGAACAGTAGACCTTGACCGTGGCCTTAAAAGAGTTGGTGATCCAGTGGAGAGGAGAAGCGTGTGCTGTGTGGCAGGCCATCGAGGGGTTTGTGCCGGGTTTCAGAAGAGACTGTGATTAGTTCTAATTAGGGGCATCAAGAAAGGCTTCAGGGAAGAGGTGTTGTTTGAAGCTGGGTCTTTAATGATGAGAATGTGGGGAGAGGGTTGCAGG
This sequence comes from Ovis aries, assembly GCF_016772045.2. NCBI lineage: Eukaryota > Metazoa > Chordata > Mammalia > Artiodactyla > Bovidae > Ovis > Ovis aries. The sequence goes on from NC_056074.1 coordinate 14,953,256, forward strand.
ATGATGACATCTGAGGAAGATGGAGGAGCATCGCACAGACACAGAGGCTTTAAACGTTTGCCTGAGAAGTTGGGGGAAAGCAGATGGCTTGTTGCCTGGAGTATAGGAGAGCAGGGAGGTGGTGTTGGGAGAGGTGCCACGTTCCAGAACCCGCTCCAAAGGGACCTCAGCTTTTGCCCTTCTCCTTTCTCCTGTGCCAGATCAGAGGAAGTGCCCTCCATCCTGGCCACTTTCTTCAGTGTCTGCTTCTAGTGAGACTGCTGGGCCAGTATGTAGTTACTCTGAACGTGATGGAGAACAGAGAATCAAAGAGCTGTGACCAAGCCAGGATCTGAACCCAAGTCACATGACTCCACATTCGTTTGCATAACTATACTGGGGCTTCCCTGGTGGCTCAGACAGTACCGAACCTGCCTGCAGTGCGGGAGACCCAGGTTCTGTCCCTGGGTCTGGAAGATCCCCTGGAGAAGGAAATGGTAACCCACTCCAGTATTCTCACCTGGAAAAATCCATGGACAGGGGAGTCTGGCAGGCTACAGTCCGTGGGGTCACAAAGAGTTGAACACGACTGAGCAGTCATGCAACCCAGACGACTATACTGTATGGTTGCCTTGGATCAGTTTCATCTCCTTACAGCATTGTACAGTATCTGTAGAAGATAACCTGTAAGTGAGACATCTGAAAATTGTCCTCAATAATAATTCTTTAGGGAACAGTTTGATGACTTAGTAGGTTAGTGCAAAAGTAGTTGTGGTTTTACATTGTTGAACTTTGTTATTTGATATTAGAATACATTCTGAAATAAATGTGGCTTGTTATACATCATTTTAATGCATATTCCTCCCTTTATTATTTTGCTCCTGACTTATTAATTGCTACTTATTTTTACTTATTTTATACTGTAGAAATGATGTTAGACAAAAAGCAAATTCAAGCAGTTTTTTTTTTTATTTGAGTTCAAAATGGGTCATAAAGCAGCAGAGACAACTCACAACATCCATCATGAATTTGGCCCAGGAACTGCTAACAAATGTACAGGGCAGTGGTGATTCAAAAAGTTTTGCAAAGGAGACAAGAGCCTTGAAGATGAGCCCAGTGGTCGGCCATTAGAGGATCAAAGCTGATCCTCTTACAACTGCGTGAGAAGTTGCCAAAGAACTCAGCATTGACCATTCTATGGTCATTCAGCATTGGAAGCAAATTGGAAAGGTGAGAAAGCTCCATCAGTGGGTGCCTCATGAGCTGACTGCAAATCAAAAAAAAAAAAAAATCATTGTTTTGAAGTGTCATCTTTTATTCTACGCAACAACAGTGAACTATCTCCCGATCAGATTGTGACGTGCAATGAAAAGAGGATTTTATCGGGCAACCAGTGATGACCAGCTCAGTGATTAGACCAAGAAGAAGCTTCAAAGCACTTCCCAAAGCCAAACTTATACCAAAAAAAAAGGTCCTGATCATTGTTTGGTGGTCTGCTGCTGGTCTTGTCTGCTTCACTAGAGCTTTCTGAATCCCAACAAAACCATTACATCTGAGAAGTATGCTCTGTGAACCGATGAGAGGCACCGAAAACTGCAACGCCTACAGCCAGCATTGATCAACTAAAAGGAGCCTATTCTCCACGATAACACCTGACCACACATCGCACAACTCTCATTTCAAAAGTTGAACATATTGGGCCATGAAGTTTTGCATCATCCACCATATCCACCAGATCTGTCACCAACCAGCTATCACTTCTTCAGGCATCTTGGCAACTTTTTGCAGGGAAAACACTTCCACAATCAGTAGGAGACAGAAAATGCTTTCCAATATTTCACTGAATCCCAAAGCACAGATTTTTATGCTACAGGAATAAACAAACTTATTTCTCATTAGCAAAAATGTATTCATTGTAACGGTTCCTATTTTGATTAATGAAGATATATTTGTATAATGGTTTAAAATTCACAGTTGGAGGACACATTAACTTTTGTACTAATCTAAAAAGATTGAGGCAGTAAATAAAAAAGTAGTGCTCATGTTGAGTGGATACCATGAGCCCCTGGATGCCAAGATCTATCTGAGTGACCTGCCTTCTGCCTTCTTACCTGCTAGCCAGGGTTCTGTCATCGTAAGTAGGTCATGTTATTCTCTCTCTTCCACCCACAGGCATGCATGTGTCATTCGTGGTCAAGTCATGACGTCGGATGGGACCCCACTGGTTGGTGTGAATATCAGTTTTGTCAATAACCCTCTCTTTGGATACACCATCAGCAGGCAGGATGGCAGGTAAGAGGACTTTTGGAAACCAGTGCTAGTAAAGGCCCTGTACTCGTGGTCTTGCCAACATAGCTGCTGCTGGAATGACATCGTGCAGAGAGGATGGGACCTGGAGTCAGAGGACCTGCATCCATGTGCTCAACCCTGCAACTCGCTTGCTGTGAGTGAGGTCTTATAGCTGACTCTGTCCTGAGTCATCTTGGCTCTAAATTAAGCAGTTTTTTCTTATTTGGTTCTCAGAGTAAGCACTAGGTACCTTATATATATTTTCCTGTTTCATAGCTTATGATATAAAATACTGTCACATGGACCATTTTCTACAGACCAGACAGCTCCTAAAGTCTTAGCATTCCTGCTGCAGGGTTCCACCTGCAACCACCTAGGTCTATGGAAGCTGCTGATAACTGAACTCTGACCTTCAGATCCCGGTGAGGACCTTTAGGTTACCAGCCTGAATGAAGTCAAGTCCCTCTAATCACTCTAGCTCCCCCGTTTGCTGGCCATGTGTTCTTGGACCTATCTCCAAGCCTCTCTCGGCCTCACGTTTTTCGTCTGTTAAGTGGTCCCTAATATCATCAGTCTTACCCAGTGGCGTGGTAAGTATTCGGTTCTTTGATAGAAAAACGCCATGCACATACTAGGTGTTTAATAAATTTTAGTTCCCTGCCCCACTCTGGTTCACCCTGTATCTTCAGGGTCTAACACATAGTAAGTATACAATAAATATTAGCTGTTTATTAAAATTACAAATTGAGAAGGTTATGATTCCAGTGCAAGCCATAAGACTATTTCAGAGAGAAGGGGAGGGAAAGGAGGAAAGTGGGATATTTAGGCTGTCAGTGGTGACAAGTCCTCTATTTTTAATAAAATCAGGTAGTGGCACTCCATCTGGCTGAGTGTGGGCCCATAAGGTTGATTTTCACTCTGTGTTGGAAATTGTGCCCCAGCCTGATTGATTTTAGCGCCTCTTTAATCCAGTCTCGGATGTGAACGTGTCCTGGCCGAGGTGATAATGAAGTAAAGTCTCATCTGTTTGTAGACACATGTGCCTCTTAGATGGGACTGGCATGCTCTGCATGGGGGGCCAACTGCCCCCTCCTCCCCCCTCCTCCCCCCTTCTCCCCCTCCCTGTGAATGGAAGAGGTTGGTGGCCAGTCCCCAGGGGCCGTCTTCCCCAGGCCAGGCCACTGACCCCCAGAAGCACCTCAGTGTAGACTCGCGCTACAGCACAGAGAAGTCTCCTCCCTCCTGGTGTTTTTCCCACCTTCCACCTTTGGGCTGCCTGCTTTATGGAAATGGCAGATGTCAGCATTGTAGGCAACAGGTATCCTGACTATTACCTGCTGTGAAACAGTCATCAAAAAGGAGTCATGGGGGCTGCTTTTTTTTTTTTTTTTTTTTTTTTTGCCATAAAACTTGTCCAGGAATCTTCCCGGGCAGTCTAGTGGTTAAGACTCCGTGCTTCCACTGCAGACGGCAGGGGTTCAATCCCTGGTCAGGGAACTAAGGTCCCGTATACTGCGCAGCATGGCTGAAACTTTTTTTTTTTAATTAAAAAAAAATAGCTTGCCCATCGTTCTTATGAGATAGCAAATCGTCCATCCTCGGCTCACTGTGCTTGCTTAGGATGGGTCCGTAAGACACACCAGAGTGCACTAAGTTTGGTGGGCCGTGGGCAGTGCCCACTTAGCACCTCCAGGCTCTGATTCCTCCTGCTGCGCTGTCCCTGCAGTCTCCGCATGAGAGCATGGTCGTCCTGGGTGGTAAGTGCCAGTCGTATTTCCTGCACTAACCAACTAAATCACACCAGAGTGGCCAGACTGTGCCATAACCTAGAGCTTGAGTTTCAGAACAGTTCTTACCAGTGCATTTATGGAGCTTACACTTTCTTCCCATCTCAGACACTACATAATGCATGGGAAAGTCATTACTTATTCTCTAAGCGTTACTTATTCTCTGAAGAGCCCGGTTTGTTACATGTGAATGGGGAGCATCTTGCCAATTTCCCTCCCGTGTTTTCCTGACTCACCTTCTCTGTTACCTCTCACACCCAGGAGAAACTGAAAGGCTAGAGACACAGCCTGGAGATAATAGTATATGCAAGTCCAGGGCCCAGGTCCAATTCATCTTTGTATTCCTCACTTGTGCTGCAGGCACTTTGCCTTTACCCAGATGCCCATCCCCCTCACACTTACACACACACCCACACCCCCTCACAGTTACACACACACACACCCTCACACTTACACACACACCCTCGCACTTACACACCCTCACACACCTTCACACTTACACACACACCCTCACACTTACACACCCTCACATACCTTCACACTTACACACACACACACCCTCACACTTACACACACACACACCATGCTGAAATGCCAGACCTCAAGTTGTAAGAAGATTTCACAAACAGAAGACAGTAGCAGGGAAGCTAGCCAAACAGATCATTATAAAGATGGAAAATAGAAGTCATGAGGAAACATTTAGAGGAATTAGCAGACAAGAGAAGCAGCTCAGAGTCACTGAAGCACAAAGCCCAGGGAATGGAGCCCAGCGCTTTCCTCATCCGTTATCTCATCTATCTAATTAATAACTCTGCCAAGTGACAGTGATCAGCAACTTCATCTCACGCGGGGAGACTGAGGCGCAGGCAGGTGATGTCAGTCACCGTGGACTAAGTAGCAGTGCTCTGGCCAGCCGACGCTAAGTTTGGCTTCATACGAGAAGCAGGCCTTCCCTCTGAGGTCAGAATCACAGCCGTGTCCGCAGCGAGGTTTCCCTTCAGATGAGCGGGCCTGGCTCTTGGCAGAAGCCGCCCCCAGCTGGCTCGTGGCCTTGAGAAAGTGTCTGTTCATTTTGTCTTCATCCCCTCCCCACACTTATCCTCATGTGAAGGGAGCGTGTAAGTCAGGCCGCAGTCCTGCTTGACGGTAAAAGATGTCCCGTCACGCTGTTCACCTGGCACTGCCGCAACAGTGCTGACCGACTGTACCCCAAAACAGAGTGCCTTTGGTTAAAAAAAAAGTCCTGTCCACAACAGTGCTGACCGACTGTACCCCAAAACAAAGTGCCTTTGGTTAAAAAAAAGTCCTGTCCACAACAGTGCTGACCGACTGTACCCCAAAACAAAGTGCTTTTGGTTAAAAAAAGTCCTGTCCACAACAGTGCTGACCGACTGTACCCCAAAACAAAGTGCTTTTGGTTAAAAAAAGTCCTGTCCACAACAGTGCTGACCGACTGTACCCCAAAACAAAGTGCTTTTGGTTAAAAAAGTCCTGTCCACAACAGTGCTGACCGACTGTACCCCAAAACAAAGTGCTTTTGGTTAAAAAAGTCCTGTCCACAACAGTGCTGACCGACTGTACCCCAAAACAAAGTGCTTTTGGTTAAAAAAAAGTCCTGTCCACAACAGTGCTGACCGACTGTACCCCAAAACAAAGTGCTTTTGGTTAAAAAAAAGTCCTGTCCACAACAGTGCTGACCGACTGTACCCCAAAACAAAGTGCTTTTGGTTAAAAAAAGTCCTGTCCACAACAGTGCTGACCGACTGTACCCCAAAACAAAGTGCTTTTGGTTAAAAAAAAAGTCCTGTCCACAACAGTGCTGACCGACTGTACCCCAAAACAAAGTGCTTTTGGTTAAAAAAAAAGTCCTGTCCACAACAGTGCTGACCGACTGTACCCCAAAACAAAGTGCTTTTGGTTAAAAAAATGTCCTGTCCACAACAGTGCTGACCGACTGTACCCCAAAACAAAGTGCTTTTGGTTAAAAAAAAAGTCCTGTCCACAACAGTGTTGATCGACTGTACCCCAAAACAAAGTGCCTTTGGTTTAAAAAAATGTCCTGTCCACGACAGTGTTGATCGACTGTACCCCAAAACAAAGTGCTTTTGGTTAAAAAAAATGTCCTGTCCACAACAGTGCTGACCGACTGTACCCCAAAACAAAGTGCCTTTGGTTTAAAAAAATGTCCTGTCCACGACAGTGTTAATCGACTGTACCCCAAAACAAAATGCTTTTGGTTAAAAAAAAATGTCCTGTCCACGACAGTGTTGATCGAATGTACCCCAAAACAAAATGCTTTTGGTGTTAAAAAAAGATGTCCTGTCAAAGTACCAATGCTGTCATTTCTATGACAGAAAACTTGTTCCCTGAGTGTTTTCCCCAAACAAAGCCAACACCTAAACTCTTAGCTGAAAATAAACACCTTCCCTGGTTTTTCTCTATCATCAAGTATCAAAGGATGGTGGTACCCAACTTCCTCTACACAGAGGTTACATGAACCTAGAAGGAGCTCAGTGACGAGCAGGCAAAATGGATAAAAAGGTTTAGCATAACACAGAAGAGTCAGGCTTTGGAGCTTGGGAACCCAAATCCGAGGGCACCATCTACCAAGAGCAAGATTTAATGCTAGTTCAGTGCAAAACCCCTGCAGCTTCTAGAAGAGGGAAGAGCAAACTGGAGCAATGAGGCTAATCCTGCCAGGTGTGTTTATCTGGGATGAAAATGAGGTCCTGGGGTAGGGTCCCAAAAACCAGCTACACAGGTAAACACTGGATTGACTTAGAGTAGCAGCCCGAGGAGGGAAGGGCTTAGGGTGCTCAGTGCACAGTCAGTTCAGGAGAAACTGACAGTGTCACTCACGCACCCATTCTGTAAGCTGTTCATATAACCATGAAACACTGGGCGAAGTTTGGAGAGACTGAGCGAAATCGGTGTCCCTGGGTCTGAGTGAATGTGGGAATCCAGTGCACAGTGATGTGGGCTCTTAGGAGGAGTGTACATGGTGCAGAGGGGACCTGGGGAGGGGACTGGAATCCTGAGTGGGCCAGGAGTTAGCAGAAGCCCTTCCTCCAAAAGAGCAAGATGAGGACAGGCCTTGGAAATGCATCCTGAGAGTAAGAGCTGAAGGGCTCTGTCCAAAGAGACATCAGAGCCGGGAGGTGGCAGGTGGACAGGATCAATGTTTCCAAGTCCTAGAGGACTGTCCAAGGCAGAGGCAGACTAGTTTGGAGTCACCCAAGCAGGAAGAACAAGGCCTAGTGGCTAAGGCGCTGTAAGGAGAGGGAGCCAGGCTCACTCCGCCCACACACACCCCCACCCCCACCCCGCGAAAAGTCTACTCACAGCCAGGACTAACCAGAGATGAGACAGTCCTCCTGGGGCCAGAGCATCTCATCACTGGAAATTTGGCTCCTTGGAGGTGATTCTGTAGAAGGAAGTACAGCATCAGATTCGGAGAGAGGACTAGGTCAGATGGCGGTGAAGTTCGCTTCCAGTGAGTCAGCTGTTACTTGATTTTGAACTTTCTGTTTTGATGGGGGTGGGTCTGAATTAATCTTGTTGCACATTGAACGTGAGGTCTTAAGAAGCAGCCACACACTCTACTTGACAAAGCAGACGCTGCCTGCAGGACTAGGGACGCATCTGGGCTTGCCACTGGGCCTCCTTTGCCATCTTCTATAACGTGAGCTCGCCTCACGTTTCTGGCCACAAAGCTGCAGAGTCCCCAGCTCAGACACTGTATGAGGCAATGTTAGAAGCATGGGGCACAAATGGGAACTCGGTTTCCTGGGATTTAAAAAAAAAAAAAGCTCCATGCCAAGGCTTGAATGGACAAGTACCCTGCCAGGTTTGTCTGTAGGCGATGGGAATTAAGATGCTTGAGCCAAAAGTAGAGCTGCCAACAAGTGCCCGGCCATCCCCAAGGGGCAATGAACAAGGGCTGCATGACCACCTCTCAGCGATACTGCCACTGAGATCTCATCTCATCTCAGAGTTTGGGACCCCGTCTCCTGGTTCCCCTTTCACTTAAGTTATGGTGATTCTAACCGCACCCTCCTCTAAACTTACTTCACCGTTTGTAACTCAGAAGCCTGGTTGAGTATCATAATCAGAGTTAAAGTTACTATTGTTGTTATTGTTATTTAGTTGCTCAGCCATGTCCAACTCTTTTTGCGACCCCATGGGCCTGTAGCCTGCCAGGCTTCTCCATCCATGGGATTTCCCAGGCAAGAATACTGGGGTGAGTTGCCATTGTCTCCTCCAAGGGGTCTTCCTGACCCAGGGATCGAACCTGGGTCTCCTGCATTGGCAGGCGGATTCTTTACCACTGCGCCACCAGGGAATCCCTAAAATTGCGGAGGAGTCACAGAATCTTAATGACTTAAGAAGAATTTATTGGAACCTTTGCCTTTTACAGATGAGACAGTTGAGAATCAGAGAGGCTAAATGACTTACCCAAGATCACACAGTAGCCCATGGCAGAGCCAGGACTCAGCTTCCGGCTCCTAACGCCGGGCAGGGTTTGCTCTGCTTTATCTGATAAACTTTCACTGAGTTCAGCTCTAAGAGGCCCTAAGTACCAGAAGCGCCACAGCAGAAGCTCATCAGCGGTCCTGTGTCCTGGAAAACGGTTCTCCATAGCAGGTTATTATTTGGTCTTGGCAAATTCTCTGTGGTGAATCACTTTCAAAACAGTAATGCCCTCCGGGATCTGGGTCACTGTGCGTGACTGCGGTCAGGTCTTTTTGAGGTGTTAGGGTCTCCCTCAGCAAGTGTGGAGACCCTTCGGTGTGATTTTTCCTCCGTTCTCTGCCTCCCTCCCCCTCTGGCTACCGCTCCTCTCATTCACACCCTTCCCTCCCAAACAGCTTTGACCTGGTCACCAACGGCGGCGTCTCCATCATCCTGCGGTTCGAGCGGGCCCCCTTCATCGCACAGGAGCACACCCTCTGGCTGCCTTGGGATCGCTTCTTCGTCATGGAAACCATCATCATGCGGCACGAGGAGAATGAGATCCCCAGCTGTGACCTGAGCAGCTTCGCCCGCCCCAACCCTGTCGTGTCTCCTTCCCCGCTGACGTCCTTTGCCAGCTCCTGTGCAGAGAAGGGCCCCATTGTCCCGGAAATCCAGGTACACCCGGGTTTCTGAGCTGCATTTCTCCATGCTTTATTTCATTTAGGGGGTGGGGGAGGATCTCAGAGACAGGGGACAGAGAGAGCCATCAGCCCACCACCTGGAACCCGATGGCCAAGACCCCACAGTCGGGCTATGACGACCACCCCCTTATGCGTTTAATACACGTGAGCCCTTTAAAGTGCCTGGCATCCTCCAACATATAATAAATCCCCACTCCCTCTCCACTCTGCCATCCACTTCACTTCTACGTCCCCTTTCCCCAACTTCCATTGTCTCCCCTCTCTCATTATTTCTGTTAAAAATAGTGATGATAATTTCCACCAAGAGGAGTGAGACAGGAGGTCTCAAATGTTCGCATCACACTGAAGATTAAATGAGAAAACATGTATGAGATGCCTCACACAATATCTGGCACCTACTAAGTGCTCGACAGATTTTAACCAGTATTATTATGAAGATTATTTTACATGCTCCGCCTTCAGGCCAGTTAATGAGTGCTGTGGCTCAAATCCATGCACGTAAGTGCTTTACTCCATTATCATTAAAAGGAAGTAATTTGGAAAAATGCGTTTTAATCTGATAGAAATCAAGATAGATTCTTTGCCTCACATAGCTGTGTGGAGTTGAATTTCTTTTGCCATCCGGGCTCTGTTTCTCGTGGCAGAAAGGAAGGCTGGGAAGGACAAGGCATGACAGTGCGGAAGCTGGAGGAGAAGCCCCAGCCGTCCCACCAGCCTAACGAGAGCTCTGGCGACAAGTAGCTTAATGATCTCTAGTCTCGGGGCAGGGGGGCGTTTAGAGGTGTTCGTGTGTGTATTTCTTGCCTGGCTAAGCAGGCACATTTCTCTGCTGTGCCCTATTGAGTGGCTTCAGACGCAGCCCAGAGGAAGGAAATGCAGCCATTTGGGAATTCTCCTTGCACCCTCAGGTTGAAACTTCACTCCTTTTCAGAGATTCAGCGCCTGTCTCCTGTCTCCACCACCAGGCTGACCTTTCTTAGGAGATGGTTGTCGGTGGAGATGGAGCTTGCTGGAGAGGGATGGTGTGTTACTCAGCCCTGGTTTGGCTCCAGCAAGACAGCTTCCCAGGAGCAGGGACTTTGGGACAAATGAGGTGAAGGGTCCCCATCCTCTTTACAGTGCTCCCTGGGCTGAATGTCTACAAGCCTGGCTGGGTCACAAACCTTGCTTATTATCAGATATCATGAAATACATGATATCTGGGTTTCCCCAGTCCTGTCATTGGCTAGCCTTTGCAAGTACAGGGAGATGTGCATTTTAAAGGGTGTGTTAAGGAAAGTATTACTAAATATGTATGAGCGCATCAGGATGGCACTCGAGCCCTGCTTTGCCTAGAACTTGTGAGCCGAAGCTGGGGAAGATTGCTGTCATACAGGCCCCCATCCCGGAAACAACATCATGTGTTCAGGGGAATGGAGCACCAGTGAGAATTCATTCCCATCTATGACATGGACAGAAAGGAAGAGGCCTTTCTTTGTGAAGGCCCAGTTCCCCTGTGAACACGAGAGTAAAATCATCACTGTCCTTTTAATGGATACGTTAGCCTCAATTGATTTGACGTCCCCTTCTTGAAACAGAGCCCAGAGCATCGAGCCGATAAAAGTTCTCCCCTTCAGCCACATGCTCGGCGTCTTGGCCTTTCATTTCAGCGTCCTGTCTTGGAGCCGAGCTCTTTGCCCTAGCAGGTGGAGCACTGCCTTCCCCACCACGCTGCTCCTCCAGTGCAGCCTTGGAGCACGCAGGCTCCGAGCAGCCCGTCTGCCCTCTTTCTGCTGGTGAGCTGGGGCCATTCGCTCCTGGTCCCTGGCAGCCTGTATTGCCAGCCCTGCCTAATGGCTCCATCAACATCTCGTAGCCTCTGTTTACCCTCCTGAAGAGGAAAGTCACTTGTAACAGATCTTACCTTAGGAAGGTTTCGAGAGAGCAGCAGTTCTTCTAGTTGAGACAGCTCTCCACATTGATCCCAGGGCAAGGTCTGTCTTCACAATGCCCCCTGTTTCCAGCAGCAGCAGCAGCAACAGCCACAGTACCGTCATCCCGCTTAGAATCGTTACGTGCTGGGCCGTATATATACGTGACCTTCCCTGGTCCGCAAACTAACCCAGTGGGGAAACTGCAACACCGAGGTTCCATGGGTCTTCTGGGCTGGCACAGCAGGTGAATGAGAGGTGACGTTAAGTATTTTTTACACGCATTATCTTATCCTCTCACTAATGCAGTGAGTTGAACATCGTCATCCCTGTTGAAAGGAGGAAGAGCCAGAGGCTCAAAGAGGCAGGGATGTGCCACTTGAGCGTACGCCCCGGACACCAGACCTCTGGCTCTTGTCTTCCTCCCCCACCCCCTCCTCCCTCCTCCTCCCACTCCTCTTTGCAGTCTGCTTCCTCCTCCTTCCCCCTCTTCCTCCTCTGCCCCTCCAACACCCACAGTCCGTGGGGCTGTGGCCGCCTCCCTTCTGCCAGTGATTCCGTGACCATCACCCACCGTGATCTGTCTCTCCAGGCTTTGCAGGAGGAAATCGCCATCTCCGGCTGCAAGATGAGGCTGAGCTACCTGAGCAGCCGGACCCCCGGCTACAAATCTGTCCTGAGGATCAGCCTCACCCACCCCACCATCCCCTTCAACCTCATGAAGGTCCACCTTATGGTGGCGGTTGAGGGCCGCCTCTTCAGGAAGTGGTTTGCTGCCGCCCCAGACCTGTCCTATTACTTCATCTGGGACAAGACGGACGTCTACAACCAGAAGGTGTTCGGGCTCTCAGAAGCCTTCGGTAAGCCTCCCCGCTGCAGGCCCCAGCACCGTCCTCAGGAGACAGGAAGGTTCAGGGGAACAGGGCTCTTGGTCTTCTGCCCTTGTTTGATCCTTGCTCCAGTTTCATTCCCTTTCTAGATTCAGCAAAGGCAGAGTGAGGAGGCAGAGAAGAAGTAACGTAAAAAGAAAGGAGAGGAGGGGAGAAGGAAGCAAGGCAGGCAGGCAAGAAGAGGGTCAGTTGAGCATCTGCTCCAGGGGGTGAACTCTCTATACGCTGATATCTCAGTTAATCCTCACAACCGCCCTGTGAGTCAGAAAGTGTCCTCGTATTCTGCACGAGGAAGCTGAGACCCAGAGAGGTGAGGGGACTTCCCAGGGCCGCACAGAGAAGGAGCTGGGCCGGATTTTCCCCAGAGCTCCCCTGCAGTTTTGCATTCCACCCCCTCCCCAGTGGGCATGCTGGGAGCCAAGATGCCGTCCCTCGCTGTTCACAGTCCCTTCTGGAAGTCAAGCTGCTTCTGTGGTCTCTTCAAAAGCAATGAAGCCTTGCCACCTCTTTCAGGTGACGTGAGAGCTCTGAGTGCTCTCCAGCCCATCAAGGCCTCTCTGCACAGACACTGGGGCTGAGGGTTGCTTTCCTGAGATGAGTGGGGACCACAAAAAAGCAGAGAGTGGCTCCTTGTGGGGCTCAAGGTCACGGGGAGGAAACCACAGGAGCACGTTCCAACACATTCCGTCCTGCTGTGGGGAGCCAGCAGTCTCTCCTGGCACCTAAAGGAAGCTCTAAAGAGCTGCCCAAGTGTTAATTCCCATCTTGAGCATGTGGCAGGGTATTGCCCCCTGGAAAGCAGTGTCTGCCCAGAGAGATACTTGGAAGAAACAGCATTCCTGTGTCTGCCAGTCCCTTTCCATAGGGCGGTCACAGGGCTTTTCACAAACCCAGCCTTGGGGAGTCCTCCACGGTTAGCCTGCCCCCCAGTGATCCCCTGAGGAGGCCTGGATCCATGAAACAGAAGTGAAACGGAGATTTTCAAGTTTTGAGACCTCAAAGCAACTTCCATCTTTCAGAGTACCCTAAAGGAGCTCCTTTTCCACGTATTCATTATCAGTGATTTTGGATTTTTTTTTTTTTCTTTGTTCAAGTACTTCCATGTTCATCAATAAAAATGTGATAAATGGGCCAAAAAAGTAGAAATAAAGTTATCCATAGTCCTATAAGCAAATAAAACTACTTCTTAACTTTAAAATTTATTTTCTTTCTTCGTGTATAGTTTTTTTAAACTTTGATTTAGTGCTGTATATAACCAGTCCTTTAACTCAGCATTACCCCTTAAGCACTTTCCACGTCACCCATGACCTTCATAACCACCATTTCCAGGGGCTGATGTTCCTCAAGCGGATGCTCTTGGTTTGCTCAACCTCTCATCCCCTTTCAACCTTTAGATTACTTCCAACTTTCCACTATTATAAATAACACTGCATGAAGACTTTAGTACCTAAAGTGCTTTCCATACTAAAGACCATTTCCCTGGAATCAGTTGACATGGGTCCTTAAAGTATTTAGAACATTTGTTTAACATTTCCTAATGATGTGCCAAGGTCTTACCCTATGGCTCAGATGGTAGAGTCTGCCTGCAATGCAGGAGACATGGGTTCGTTCCCTGGGTCGGGAAGATCCCCTTGACAAGGGAATGGCTACCCACTCCAATATCCTTGTCTGGAGAATTCCTTGGACAGAGGACCCTGGCGGGCTAGAGTCCGTGGGGTCACGAAGAGTCAGACGTAGCTGAGACTAACACTTTCACTTCACAGTAGTGTACCATCACACCCCAAAAAAGGATGTTCAGGCTCAGCTTCCCTGGGCTAGTGTTGCATATAGATCTTGTTGCCGCTTAGGAATCTGATCCTTCTTTCTTTTCAAACCAAAGACAAGCAGGGGCCTTGCATGCAGATCTAAAGCCAAAGAAGAGGCTTTGCTCACGTGTGCATTTTGTGCTTTTTTTTTCCTACAGTTTCCGTGGGTTATGAGTATGAATCCTGCCCAGATCTGATCCTGTGGGAGAAAAGAACAGCAGTGCTGCAGGGCTATGAAATCGATGCTTCCAAGCTGGGAGGATGGAGCCTGGACAAGCACCATGCCCTCAACATCCAAAGCGGTGAGTGGATTAGTAGAATTCCAGGAGCCAGGCCATGGTGTGAGTCTTGTGTCATGTGCTTTGTTCCCTGTGAGGCAAAAACACATGTACACACACACTTGAAATTCCATAGGCTCCTGTGTGATCCACTGGTCAGAAGGGTTAATGTAAATACTCCTTGGCAATCTGCTCTGTATTCGTCCCTGCTGGGCGCTGGGGATACAGAAGTGAAGGGCTTCAAGGGCTTACACTCTGGGCAAGACAAACACTTCTCAGGCAGTTTTCACACCATGCCATGGATGGTGCCGTCACAGAGGGAAGCTGGGAACACTGTGGGGGTGCAGAAGAGAAGCCCCTGACTCAGCTTCTTGGTTCAGCAGGTTGTGTCTTTGGAGAGAACTTCCAAACTGGGTCTCCAGGGCTCTACAGCATTAGCCGTGTATATCCAGCAGGAAGGACATTCTGGGCAGAGAGCACAGTCCATGCCAAAGCCCTGAAGCCTGAGAGAGGAGTGATTGGAGAGAAAGGATCACTGCACTTTGAGCACAGGGTGGAATGAAGGGAGTAGCAAAAGCCGGAATAGGGGCCTGAGCAGCTGGAGTCCCAGGTAGGAAGATTAGGACCTTCAGCTCCACCCAGAGGCAAACCTCAAGCCTCTGAAGGGTTTACAGCATGGAGTGCCACTGGCAGATCTGTAATTTAAGGTTTATTTATTTATTCATTTGCTTTTGGTTGCAGTGGGTCTGAGTTGCTGCCTGTAGGCTGTCTCTGGTTGTGACGAGCTGGGGCTACTCTTTGCTACCATGCACGGGCTTCTCATTACAGTGGCTTCTTTTGTTGCAGAGCGCAGGCTCTAGGCTCACGGGCTCAGTAGTTTTGGAACATGGACTTAGTTGCCTCGCATCATATGGGATCCTCCCAGACCGAGGATTGGACCCTGTGTCCCCCGCACAGGCAGACGGACACTTAACTGCTGGTCCACCAGGGAAATCCCAGATATGTATGTTAGATAGCTCCCTGGGACTGTGTTTCAAGATTGGACAAGTAAATATGGTGATGATGTCAGATCTGTCCTACCTAATCGGTAGATGCAAGAATCCCCATCAAAGCCACTGCGTATGGGGGGCAGGGATTAACAAACTAATTCTGAAGGCTGTAATAAAATAAAAATTTATAAATAGCTGTGGCACACTTTAACATAAGAACAAGAAAGAGGCACTTGCCAGATGTTGAGCTATCTTAGGAAAACCATAATACCTAAAACTGTGTGATGCTGTTTACAGGAACAAATACATAGATTCCATAGGATAGAACAAGGTGTCCAGAAACTGACCTGTGAGTAGTAGTTAGGACTCGGTTTGGTCATAAGTGTCAGAAAAGCCAAAATAACTGCAAACAGAAGTCTGGAAATGAATGAAGTCCAGGGCTAGTTTAGACTGAGTCTCCTTCATGCATGTCTATGAACATCTCTTGGTATCTCCTCTAAGTCAGGTTCTGTGCTAGGCACTGAGATACAGAGGGGGAAGGACATTGTCTCCACACCTGAAATGGTAAAGAGAGGACAGATAAGTGCAATAAAGAATTCTGTGCTGTGCCATTAACACCAAGGCAAGATCCTCCACCTACAAAAAATCACTACTTGCTGATGCTTACCTTTTTAGTAATAAACTATTTTTTAAAATAAGGTATGTAACTTCGGGTTTTTTAAGACAGAAAGCTATTGGACACTTTAAAAAAACAGTTCTGTGCTGTGATGGAGACACAAACTTGGCCCGTGCAGTGTGCACAGTTTATTTGAGAGTCAGTGAAGCTGAATGGTTCAGAGCCGGGATTCAGAAGTGCTCCTCCTGTCATCTGTGTGATGTCATACATCAATACGTGATGTCAGCGGTCCCCTGTCAATACCGGGAGGGTAACAGCACCCGTCTTACAGCCGTCTATCAGCAGAGCAGCATGTCCTGTCCAGGACAGCCTGGGTTTCCTTATGGGGTGAGGCAGCCTTGGAGCTGGGTCTGGAAGCAGTAGGCAGGGATCTGGCATCCCTTGCAAAACCAGGGCAACTCTGTAGCCACAGGGAGAGCCACCCCAGCCCCATCACTGACTCCGTTCCTCTGCCCTTTCCCAGGCATCCTGCACAAGGGAAACGGGGAGAACCAGTTTGTGTCTCAGCAGCCGCCTGTCATCGGGAGCATCATGGGCAATGGGCGCCGCAGGAGCATTTCCTGTCCCAGCTGCAACGGCCTCGCCGATGGCAACAAGCTCCTGGCCCCCGTGGCCCTCACTTGCGGCGCCGACGGCAGCCTCTACGTGGGAGATTTCAACTACATCCGAAGGATCTTCCCCTCTGGGAACGTCACCAACATCCTGGAGCTGAGGTATGTTCGGTGAGGCCTCCCCCACGGTTCCTAGCATGTCCCTTCACCACCCTACGGGCCCACCTGGCAGGACCTACTGGCCCAAGAAGGGGACAGAACAGAGCCTTCCCGGTCACTTCCCAGAGGCTGACCTGTGAGCTGGAGGCTCTGAGGCAGCCAACGCCACCCTCCATGGGGCACGGAGATGCAGACAAACCACCCTGGGGACAGGGAGATACCCTTGCTGTCCAGATGATGGAGGAGGCGGCCAGCCACTGAGTTAGACTCCTTGGAAGCCCTTCAATCTTTTTCCTGCTTCCTGGCACCAAACCGGGGCTGCGGTTGGTTAGAGATGGGGGAGCCCACCCTCCCTTTCAGCAGAAACTGCCAGGTTTCTCAGGGCTGTTTTAGAGAGTGGACTCTGCCCATCTCCTGGGCTGGAGTCCATGTGAGCAGGATGGGCCCTTGAGCTGGGAAGTAACCAGGAGAAGAGGAAACTCTCTCTTGCAAGGCCTCTTCTATTTGCCTGGTGTTAATAAGACCACTCTGCTATTATTATTTGCTATTATTTACTATTAATTATTACTGTTGCCCTTGACAAATAAGATAAAGGAGACTCAGGGAATTTAAGGAACCTGCCCAGGGTCCAGCTTGGCAGAGCCAAACCCAGAAGGCCACCACACAGCTCTGCCTCGCCAAAGCACCATCACGGGGCCCAGAGGGGGCCACCTTGGCTGAGTGCCATGTTTACTTATCCCGGAGGTGAGTGCCCGCTGAGAACCCCTCTGCAGGGCACACGGGAGAGGAGGGGAAGGCCGGCCGGCTGGCCATAGCCGTCACCGCCCTGCAGATGAGAGCACTGTGTTCACCCACCCGACCCACAGCAGGACAAAGGAAGTGGGGAGCTCTTTGGCCATGAAAAAAAGCAGAAGCTCACATTCTGTGGACACAGGAAATCAGACATCAGGCGGAATGAGAACCAGGCCGTTGACAGGACAGTCTCTGCCCATTTTGTTTTCTCTCTTTTACGAGTCTGACCAGCATAGATACCTGCCAGGGAGACGGGAACCCCTGAGTGTATTTGCTTCAGTCCTCTAGCTGCTCTCTTGTCTTCCTCTTTCCTGTGCCTTAGTGGGGAGAGAGCCATAGGCTAGGGGTCAGCCCACCTTGGCAGAGGAACTGAAACCGGACTGCTTACCCTCTCTGGACTTCCATTTTCACATCTTTTAAATTAGAGACCCCACTTTCCCTGTCTCCCTGCCATAGTTGTAGAGAGATCATGGAAGAAAGATTGTAAGGAAGGGAGGAGGAAATTACATTGGGGGAAAAAATAATTTATTGATAGGCTATCATCTCAGGATATTTCCTTCCCATCCTCTTTCCCAGGACTGTTTCTCTGTGTCACCTTCTCCCCTGTAAGCAGAATGTAGCTCCAATTCTCCATTCTATCAGGAGGACGATCGTGGTGGGCCACACAGGTCTGGGTCACTCTCAGTAGGGCAACGTGCACAGAAATGGAGACACAGCAGTGAGCGTATCTCTGAGTGCGCATCTCCAGGCAGGGGAGGAATTGACCACGCCAGCCTCTGGCTTAGCCCTGGTGCAAGCTTTCACCCGGGTCAACCGCACCCTCTTCTGCTAGAGTCAGCAGTGTTGGTGCAGGTGAAACCATGCCGCTTCCGTGATATGTAGCTGCTTATAAGTGAGCTCACTGACAAGTAATATCCAATATGAAATATATCAGTGTCAGAGCTGCTAAGTCTTTATTACAGTATTGTACAGAACCATTGCTGTCAAGTTTTCAGGCTGCTAATAATACTTCTAACCCTGTTGCTAACACTTCATTCTTTCTTCTATTCCCTGCTGTCCTGTCTTCTGTCAGAAATAAAGATTTCAGACATAGGTAAGCCAACCAGTGGAGAATTTCCTGTCTCTCCCTGCCTTGTTGCATGCTGTATGGTAAGCTGCACGTGTCAATTTCAGATCGCTCCGTGGCAAATGACTCCTCTGTGATTGGATCTGATTGGGGGTATATCAGCTATAGTGAAAGAAAGTCATTAATAATGGTGAAGGCGGGTAAGGAGAGCCTGAGCTCCTTTCGTCTCGGGCACAGCACAGCATTTATTTTGGTCGTTTGTGGACATGACAGGCTGAGTAATAGGGGGAAATTTTAACCTTGGCAGAGTAATTTGCACACCCTAGTCTGATTATCCTGGGCGTGAAGGAGGAGATTATCCCCACTGTGTTGAGTGACTTGGAGGATCACAGTGGGAATGCCGTGAGAAGGACTCAATCAGGCAGAGATCCTGGCAGAAGATAGGCTGCAGATTCGTCCGTCTCTGGGCATTCCCAGGTGCCTCGGGTTTGGAGGCTGGGATACCAAGGGACCGCTCCAGGAGATCTGCCAGCAAGGCCAGATGGGGGAGGATGTTCAGGCCATACACGCCACCCACAGGGAGAAGCCCCAAACAGGAGCTTTGTCACAGAGTAGATCTGTTGTGTAGGCTCCCAGTGGCCCTGCAGCAAGAGCAGTGGCCCTCGTCAGACACACTGACGTCCCCGGGCTGTGGCGCTCGTCCGCCTCCTAGGTGATGGTCACCTCAGAGTCCCCCCGCCTCCCACGCGTCCGGGTGGCCTGGCAGCAGCCATGGCACATGGGGAGTGGCTTGCACTACCACCCACGTGGCTCTCAGTTACCTGGTGGGCGCAGATCAGACTGGCACGTGGGTGGGCACTTACTTGAGATAAGGACAGTAGAGAGTCAGACAGATCCCAATCCAACAGTGAGTATGTCCGTGTCTGTGTAATTATAGTAATAACATGGCAATCACATATATTCTTTTAAGATAATAATAGTAATGTGTAGAGGGCGCTTAATGTGTAGTAGAAAGCAGGTTAAGCGTTTTACATGGATTATAGAAATGCACCCTCAGACCGCCTTTGAAGTAGTTTCTCATGATACATCCAGTTTACAGATGAGGAAACTGAAGCTCTCAATTGTGTGACCTTGGAAAACTGTTTAAATCTATCTGAGCATTAGTTTCTAATTTGAAGATAATAAAATCTCCTTTGGAGATTGTTATATGGGATACAGAGGCTATTTACAAAGTATCTAGCATTGTGCCAGGCACTCTAATGAGTTGTTATTTTTATTATTGTTATTGTTATTATTGTTACTGTTACTATCATTATCGTCTCCATAACAATTAGATGATGATGATGATGTCGCTGTCTATCCTGAAAAGGAATTCAGTCTTCTTACAACCAAAGACACATGTATTAAAGTAAATTAAATAGAATTTGGGAACAAAAGGAAAAAGGAGAAAACACATATATGTGATTACACATCAGATAGGACCCTGAGCTTCCTAGCAGTCAGATTAAACAGAGAAGCATAATTGTTTTCAGGGTTTACGTTACCAGAAATGGGAAAATATGCCCCCTTCTCAGAGGAGGAGTATTTTTCCTGACACTGAAATAGAATAGAGGTATCCAAAGAACTTGGTACGGATGTTACTGAACTATGAACTATATGTGCCCTCAAGTTCAGTTTTTTAGCAAACACAGTACATTTCATATGAAGATCTTGGATGGAAACCTAGCACTTCCCATTAAAACCTCCAGTCAGTGGTGGTGACTGCCTGGGCCACAGCTAGGAGACGGGGGGACCTAGCTGGCAAGAGTCAGAAGCCAGGGTGCTCGTCCAGCTTTGCGCGCATTCGTGTGGCCTTGGGCTGGTCACACAGCTTTCCTGCTTTCCAACGGCATCATCTATGAATTGAGTCGTGATTTTGGTACCTCTTGTTTGTGCAGTTTAGTGATCTTTTGATGTACCCATGGTGTGATTTCAGAGCTGGCTCCCTGCCCTCTCTCAATTCATTGTTTTCCCAGGTGCTAAAACCTATTTTGAAAGTGAACCAAAGTAGAAGGGGAAAATGGAATTTCTTTCTGCCTTCTAGTTTTCTAAGGACAGTCAGGAGGGAGAAGACCTGGGCTCCAGCTCTGATTTTAACTGGCACCTGGATACTGGCAAATCCCTCCCTCTCTCAGAGCTTTAGTGTTCCCATCAGTAAATGCCAGAAATGGAATAAAGAAATTCTGAAATTCCGTCCTCTTAATCCATTAGCATTTACTGTTCCAGCTGCTCCAAGGAACTAGAGGCTCAGGCTAGGACTCAGCCTACATGGGTGTATCTTTCTCTCTCTCTTTTGCCTTTACAACCTTAATTCAGCCCACCACTCTGTGCTGGGCTTGCTCAGCATAGAGACCCCCCAGTCCCCTGGGCATTGTCCTCCCTGCCTTCCTTGAGGGATTAAGGGTCCTCACTTCCTCCCAGATCTCTCCTCTAGGGTCATGGAGGAATGTTTGAAGTCTATTGTTCAGAACTACATCTGAACAACAAATCTCTGTCAAACCCAGCTACACATACTATGTTAACTCGAAGAGATTCCTTAGTTGCCTCAGAAAATAGGTTAGACAGACAGTATTAAGTATGACATACTGGTGTTTTTCATTGTGCAGTAACATTGTCCTCAAAGTAGCCCTTGGAAGTAGTTATGATTATGCCTATTTCTCAGATGACAAATAATTGAGGCTCAGAGTAATAAGTTGCCCAAGGTCACCTATCATGTGGGTGACGGGGCTGGTGTTTGAACCCCTGTCGGTGTGGTTCCAGTGCTCAAGCTCTTTCTACTAGTTCCAAGAACCAGTGGATTAAGGTCTGCCAAGGCTGCTACCTGATGTGGTCAAAGGACACCCCTTTGCACAAAGCAGGTCTTATTCTGAAGGAGAGGGAAAATCCCCACTCAGAACAGGGGATAGGTTGCCTTTGGTGCCAAGAGACTCCTGGGCTCACAGCTCCTACTAGGAAATTCTCTACATTGTCCAGATAGAGGTTAGAGTGAGGCCCACTGCAGCTCATTTACTTCAGGATTAATACCTTATAGCCCCTAAGATTTTGCATGATTTCCAGAGGCACCGAGGTTGTGTTTAAGGAAGTGGGAAAGAATGCAGGTCCTCAGGAACTCCTGCGCAAACTCTGGCAGTGGAACTGTGAGCCCGCTCTGTGCCTAGCCCTGCCCAGGATACTGCGGATCAGAACTGGATCAGACAGGGTCCCTGTCCACAGCACCAGGCCTGGGGTCTCAGCAGTGGGCCATGTCCCATCTCTCGCATCTGTGGTTTGCAAAGTATTCTAAGGAAGGCCCCACTCCTCCAAGTACAGATAAGCAACATCGGCATCCTCTGAGAACTCATTAGAAGCGCAGACTCTCGGACCACACCTAGAACTGCGAAGCTGAAATCTTCATTTTAACATGATTCATGAGCACGTCAGAGTTTGAAAAGCTCTGCTCTAAAGGCATGGTTTCCAAAGCCAGCTGGGCCTCAGGAGCAACCAAGTGATCTTCAAGGGACAGATACCCAGGCCCTTCAGATGTGATGGGTGAGGGTTTTTAAAAAACAGAAAAGTTTTCCAGGTGAATCTGATGTGCAGCCGTGTTGAGAACCATCACCCTACGATCCTTAGCAGTGGGTGTTTCCTGTCTGTAATCCCAGAGAAGCCAATAGGCATTTACTCACTGATTCATACAGTTAGCAGGCCTTCCTGGAACACTGACTCTGTACCAGCTCGGAGCTAAGCACCAGGAACTTGAAGCCTGGCCCTGCCCCTAAAGAGTCCAAGACGTCCTTGAGGAATCAGACAGCCAAGCAGAAAAGGGTCTTAAGGTGCTGGAGGTACTAAAAGTATAATGTGCTGAGAGTTTGGTGGAGACACAACAGAGGAAGGAGGGGCAAGCAGAGACCCCAGAATCCGGGAGAGGTGGGTATTCCAGAGGAGGTGATGCTGAAGCTAAGTCCTAAGAGATGAGCAGGCGCCCTGGGCGAGGAAGGCAGAGGAGCTTCCTAGGCCCTGAGGAGCAGCACGGTGAAATAGAGCGAACACAGACTCTGGCGTCCAGCCGATCAGAGAGAAACACCATCCTGCGACTTAGTACTGTCTGGCCCTACTCGAGTTTCAGGGTTCTAAACATCTCTCATCTCAGGTTTCTAAAGCAGTTGTTTTTTGTTTTTTGTTTGTTTTTTTTTTTAAATAAGCACCTGCCTTCCATGGTATTTGTGATGAAAAGGAGGTGGTGCATATAAAAGGCTGGCACCATGTCTGGGACAAACTGCCGCCCAGAGATGGTGGCCGATGCTTCCACACCAGCAGCCCGCGCATCCGCAGCTCTGCCCCCAGGACTGGGGGTGCAGCTCCCAGTGCAAGTGGCCCGAGGAAGAAGTGAGTGGAAGGTTGTCCAAGAGCTCTGCCGCCTGGAAAGGGCCACTGAGCTATTGAGCTGGATCATTTCACTGATCCTGATGATAAGCCTCTGAGCAGAGCAGGGCAGGGACACCAGCATCTGAGGCTAAGGAGCCTGCTGCTGGAAACTTTTAGGTGGCTTGTCCAAACTAGAACCCACATTCTCTCGGTTCAAAACTAGTGCTCTTTCCCTTACGGTTAGCTGATGAAACCCCAGCCTCAAATTTGTTCTGGGGCACAAAAGAGGGGGCCGCTGAACAGTCAGCCAAATGCCACCCTCTTCTGGAATTCACCGATCTGAGAAACGTCTCCTAAGTGGCGCTTCTCTGGGTCGATGCAGAAAGACGTGAGCCAAAATCTTGGGATGGGGGGCCTACTCTCAGTGGACAGGGGCCCCACCATATTCCTCAAGGACCCAGTTTCTGCCTTGATGAATAGCACCTGTTTGTTATGTGATATGAAAAGAAATTGACCTCCAGCCATCATCAAGAATCAGAAAGCTCAAGGCTGCCCCAGCATTGCAGAGTAGGATCTAAGGTCAGTGCATTTTATTTAGCCAGAATCAGTGTCATCTGGGAAAATTAAATCTGTCACTTGTTATAGGGAAAGTCACAGGGGACATGTCTAGCTAAATAGGGCATCTCTCCAGTTACCACCACTCCTAAGAGAGAAGTTACAAGAAAGCTAAGTGATTTGATTGAAAATACTGTTTAAATAAACTAAAAATGGAGATCTCATGCACTTAATGCCTGCTGTGGGCTAGAAAAGCATCAAGCTGAACATTGGAAACACAGAAAAGAATAAAATCCCATCTCTTCCCATCAAGTAGTGACAGGACTAGGGAGACAGAGTGGAAAGTCAAAGTGTTATCTGCTCAGTTCTGTTGGACTCTTTGCAACACAAAGAGTTTCAGGCTGATTCTTTACCACCTGAGCCCCCAGGGAAGACTTTGGGAGACAGACACATAAGTAAATAGCCAGAGCATTATGTCCAGTGTCCTGTAACCCAGATATGATAAAATAAGAATCTCAGTGCATAGGGAAGAAAGGCTGGAGGAGGTTTGAAAGAAAAGGTGCCGTTTGCGCTGACACCTGAAGAGTGGATAGCAGGTCAGCAGGCTGAGAATGGGAGGGTACAGGATGGTCCCCAGAGCAGGAACCACAGGTGCAAAGAGGCGTGAAGACATGTTTGAGGGACAAGTTGTCGGGATGGCTGATGGCAAGTGGTGAGGGAATGGCCTAGACTGGGAAGAAACTGTAAATCATTACGACATGATAGCAAAATTCAGCTTAATAAGAGATACCTACTCTTAGTCTTCTCCGAAGGTAAAAACAGACATAATGACTAATAATTAAAATAATAATTAGGATTATCAAGTGCCTACTGTGGGCTTCCTTGGTGGCTCAGACGGTAAAGAATCTGCCTGCAATGTGGGAGACCTGGGTTCGATCCCTGGGTTGGGAAGATCCCCTGGAGGAGGGCATGGCAACCCACTCCAGTATTCTTGCCTGGAGAATCTCCCTGGACAGAGGAGCCTGGCGGGCTGCAGTCCATGGGGTCACAAAGAGTCGGACACGGCTGAGTGACTACGCACAGCACACGCAGCATTGTGTGCCATGCACTATGCTGAGTATTTTTCATATAATTTACGTAACATTTTATATAATGTTCCCAATATACCAGCAAGGTTCACATGCCCGTTTTGCAGGTGAAGAAAACTTGAGGCTCAGGAGACCCAGTCAGTTGCCCAGGTTTCAGAACCACTAAATGACAGAGCTAGACATGGAACCCAGACTGATCTGAGCCCAAACCTGCACAATTTTTCCTGCCCTGTGCCTAGAGATGCGGCCTCGTCTCCATCATCTCTGTACAGTCCCCATCTAGCTTCACATCTGTTAGCGCGTCCTGCTCTCTGCGGCTGTTTTGCAGAAACAGAGCTATCACCGGCACAGCTCCCATTTCTTCTTCCTTGGCTGTTGCTGCCAATCACAGACTAATCGTGTGGCTCATTTGGGTCTGGCTGCAGGAAGGAGACTAGTGGGCCCCTGTTAAGTGTAACATGAGTGTCAAAAGAAGATGCCGCTGACACTGGCTGCGGTCCAGTCTGGCTGGGACCTTAGCAGTCAGTCCCAAGATGGGGGTGGAGCTGCTGTAAAAGCTGCATGGGGGAAGAGCTTGTGTGTTGTTTTGTTTCATTTTGAAGTGTTTTTCAAAGTCAGATCCTTTCGTGTCTCTGGTCTGAATTTATAGACCACCTCTGGTCAGCCTCAACGGATAATCTTTTTAAAGAAAACACAGGCATCGCACTGTTGGCTGGGCATGACAGTCATCAACAAGAAGCGCTTGTATTCATAGTTGGGTGAGAAGCAAAGGCCAACCACAGAGGTCAGGAAAATTGGGGAACCATCACCCCAAAGAGGGACATTGTCTCCTCTTTGGCTTAATCTCAAGTCCTGTATCTCTGGCTGCCTGTCAGGAAAGAAGAAAATGCTCACCAGCTGGTGTGTCCTTGTTTTCCAGTCACAGCCCGGCACACAAATACTACCTGGCCACAGACCCCATGAGTGGGGCCATCTTCCTCTCGGACACCACCAGCCGGCGGGTCTTCAAGATCAAGTCCACGGTGGTGGTGAAGGACCTCGTCAAGAACTCTGAGGTGGTGGCGGGGACAGGTGACCAGTGCCTCCCCTTCGATGACACTCGCTGTGGGGATGGTGGAAAAGCCACGGAAGCCACACTTACCAACCCCAGGGGTAAGGCTTGGCTTTCAAAACGCTCTCAGTAGCATTCGTAGGGGTAGTTCCATTTCCAAAAGCTAAACCTATTTATCATTGCAAAAAAGTGGGAAAATGCTAAGAACTCTACAGAGGAAAGTTTAAGCTGTCATAATTCCACCTGCCAGAAATATTCCCAATTAATATTTCCTATCTTTCCCCCTAGCTTTTTTTCTAAGTGTTTGTGTGTCTCTAATGCTCACCAGAAACAAACCAAATTAAGTCACATTAAACAAGTTGTTTTAGTAACCTACTTTTTTTCTAAGTGATATATCACGAATATTTCTCCATGTCACTAGAGTCTTCTATGAATTCGCTTTTAATGGCTATATAGTATTCCACCAAATGGATGTACCATTATTTATCAGTCCCCTCCCGTTGGATGTATATGCTGCCTTTCATGTCATTGTTTGTTTAAAAAAAAAAAAGTGGTAGTATATCATCTTTGCACATGTTCATGTCCTATAGGATGGGTCAACTCTGAAGTTTCAATTTTTAGGCCTTCCAAAAATTCGACCTCTTCACACCCACACTTACTTTCCATTCACTTGTTCAGCAAGTATTTGCTGAGTATGCAGTGTGCTGTGTGTGCATAGATAAGTTCACTTTTGCAGAAAAATCAGACCTGAATGTGAATCACAGAGATGGGAGAGGGGGAGAAGTGCTCCCTGAGGTGCAAGGAGAGAGAACTGTGCATTGAGAGTCCAGAGCCAAGGGACGCCCCTGTGCCCAGGAGACTGGAAGGCTTTTTGGAGGAGAACCCATCGTTGTCAGCAGACATCCATCAGCACATGTTCACCGTGCAGGCCCTAAAGCCAATGACCTATGGTGTCTAAGCCACAGGGTCCTTGTCAATAAAATAGGAGTAATAATATCTTCTGTGTCTACCTCCTAGAATTGTGCTGAGAGTCAAAATTAATATGCTTCATATGATGGCCTATAAAAATGTCATGAGCAATAGTTTTCTTCAGTAGTGCCAGATATCAGGGCTTGGTTTCAAGTGTAGGCTGTAGACTTGTGAAGTCAGGCAGTCCTGTATTTACATTCAGACAGTGCTACCTGATGGGAATCCCTGGTGGCTCAGCTGTTAGGAATCTGCCTGCAACGCAGGAGATGCGGGTTTGATTCCTGAGTTGGGAAGGTCCCCTGGAGAAGGAAATGGCACCCCACTCCAGTACTCTTGCCTGGGAAATCCCACGGATGAAGGAGCCTGGAGGGCTACAGTCCATGGGGTCGCAGAGTCAGACACGACTTAGCGACTAAACCACCACCACTATGCCGTTGCCGCCTAATAGCTGTGTGACTTTGAGTGAGTTGTTTAACCTCTCTGAGCCCCATTGTCCTCCTCTAAATAGAAATACACTGTACAGTTGTAGTCCAGATTAACTGTTATCAGGAATATAAATACTTGCTTAGGACAGTGGTACCAGGCCCATGATAAACATCTCATAAATGGTAATTCCTATTCCTGTTATATTGTATATACAGAATATCATGTATCATTACTTATATGTCTCTACTACATACCTGAAGTGATCAGGTAATAACTCCATGGGGTAAAGTCTGTGACACTTGTGGTTAATCTCCTTCTGAATTACGATTTCCTAATACTGAGAGAGTAGCCTGAGTGGAAAGAGCACTAGGCTTGAACTCAGGGCGCCTGCATTATGATTTTGCTCTGCAGCTCCCGGCTCTGGAACCTCCCCTTGTGAGCCTCAGTTTTCCTTTAGTAAATGTGCAGATTGGGCTAAATGGTCTGTGAGAGCCCTTTTGGTGGCAATGTTCTATTCTCTTAAAATTAAAAGTTTTTTTTCTGAGAATTTTTATTCTCTCAAGATCTTTTCTCATTTGCTCCACACACATGTGTTCTCCACCCTCCTCTTTCACACACACACACACACACACACACACACACACACACACACACAGAAACAAACACACACGCACACACGCACACACAGATGTAGTGGCAGGGAAGTTGCCCCAAAGCCTGTAATTAACCCAGATAGAAATGACAAGGGTGCCAGGATGTGCGGACACTGTGCAACAGCGAGGAGAAAAGATGTCCATCTATTTAGCACAACAAAAGGAGACAAAATGAAGTCATTAATCAGAGCACACATCACTTCTATTAGCCTGTGCAGCCAGCTTTGTAAACAAGAAACCCAGTTGTTCCTGGAGCATTCATCAGTCCTATAGTAGATGGAGGAGAAAGACCAAGCACAGCCACACAGACAAGAAAGCGCCTGTCTTAAGCACCTGTGCTTAAAGAATGAAATTAGTTTATATTCTAAGCAGGGACAGGAGGAGGACGTCCCCCACTTTAAGGCTGACGGTCCTCCACGTGAAATCACTGTTCAGCCCTGAACAGCCTAAGGCAGCGGGCAAGAGGAAGCCCAGCTCCCGTGGATATTCATCACGCAGAGGCCCTTGGCTGTCCTAACCCCACCCTCCTGACCGGTCATAGACCTGTGGGCCCTTGAGAGCAAGCCCAGAGTGGATTTCATGTTCTCATAATTCTAAGTCGTTACAGTAATCAAGGGCTAACTATCACAGGTCAGATGTCATTACCCGCATTTTATCCATGAAAAAAACTGAGACTTGGAAGTGAAGTGACTACCCCAAGGTTATATAACTGGGAGGCTTTTTAACTTTAAACATCTCCACCTCTGTGAAGCTTTTCCTGACTCCTCCTTTCGGTTCCTGCCCCCAGAGAAAACAAGATGAAACTGACCAGAATCTCCTTTATTTCCCCATGAACCGCTGTGGCTTCTGTCTCTCCCTGGGTCCAAAGTCATTCCTGTGCCCCCTCAGCTAGACCGTGCGTTCCTCAAGGGCACACCCTGTCTGTCTCTCAGGCCCAGGACCCCTCAGCGGGTCACACTTCTACAGGGTATGTCTGACTCCTGTGATTCTAGACCTGGGGTGTCAGTATCACCCGTGAGCCTTGGTCCTAGTCCCAGCCACCCTGTGAATTATTAATGGTATTTCCAGGAGTGAGACCAAGCAGATGCGTGTGTATAAATACAGGTATTTAAAGATTCTTCAGGTGATTCTTATCCATATCACTGGTTAAGAAGTCCTCACTTACTAGAGTGGTTCTCAAACTTTGATTTGTATCTTTTTACATCATTATCACCCAGGACACTGGTCAAAAATACAGGTAGATGTTCAGGCTGCACTTGAGATTTTGTGAACCGGGTGCCTGGGGGAGTGGTGCATTTTAGCTAGCTCCCAGGTGATTGTCATACACATCCAAAAGTGAGAAATATAGATCTAGAACAGTCTTTTCATCTCATAGCTAAGAAAACAATTGCAAGGACATCCAGTGACTTGCCCAAGGTCACACAGGTGGCCCTGGAGAAAGTCAGCAGGTGGGATAGTCTAGCAAATGGAGGGAAGGAATGTTGAATAATTCATTGTGCCTTTTTTAGACATTAAATTCACCAATATTCCCTACACAAATCCAAAGGATTCTTTTCTGGGCTCTATAATTCTAAAATAACCACCGAAACTAAAATAGTAATAGAGAACTCCCTGGCGGTCCAGTAGTTAGGACTCTATACTTCCACTGCAGCGAGCCTGGTTCAATCCCTGGTCAGGGAACTAACATCCCGCAAGCTGCATGGTGTGGCCAAAGAAATTAAAAATTAGAATAGAATAACATCAAATAGTAATAGACTAGAAAACCGTGAGGGATGATTGTCCTGGAAGAAAAGAAAAATTACTGCCATCAAAGGGATTTGATGATTATAATTTCAGGTCTTCAGAAGTAGGTTAATTTACATAGTCCACCATTTTTTCATTGAAAATGTTCCTCCTTGCCACTGCCTCTAATGCTTAACTCCCGGCAGTTATGAGTCCAGGTTTTGTTTATGACTGAGATAATAAGTAAATATCTCCAGAGGCAGCAAAGTAGAACAACCAGAGGCCTGGGGAATCTGAAGACCTGGCTGCTGATCCCCTTTGTGCAAGCCCTTGGGCAGCTGTCGTCAGAGAGGGGATAAATGTCATGGGGAAGACCTAATCAAATCATAGAGGAGATGTGCCCATCACCCTGGGCACCCATCATTTCCATGAGTATGCGGGTTGTTAACCACCTCTAAGGCTGAACGTCCTGTTTGGGCTTCTCCACCCCAGGCATCACAGTGGACAAGTCGGGGCTGATCTATTTCGTGGACGGCACCATGATCAGACGCATTGATCAGAACGGGGTCATCTCCACCCTGCTGGGCTCCAACGATCTCAGCTCGGCCCGGCCCCTGAGCTGTGACTCTGTGATGGATATCTCTCAGGTAAGGAGAAGGTTTCGTCTGCTGGGGCCCTGGGTCGGCATGCTTGTCCTCTCCTGGGCACCCGGCTTGCCTGCTGGCTGTTGGTCTTTGTATTGCACAAGGCTGTGAGCACACTCTTGGTGCAGGGCCTCTTAAGAGCACTAACGACACGCAGAAGAGTCCAGCACAGTGTGGGACTCTGGAAGGTCGCCATCAGAGGTGACAAGCGGGTGACACAGGAAGACCCGGAGGACGGAAGGAATCTGCCCCATGTAGCCCTCGAAGGCGGGAGAGCTCAAACAGTGTAAATCTAAATCCGTAACCTCATGAATGCACAGATACTTGAACATTGCCCATTCTCCCTCTAGGCTGTAAGCTACGTGAGGACAGGAATTCTGTCCATCTTTCCTCTGCTGTAACCAGGTTCCTGGTACACAGCAGCACACCCAATACTTGTTTGTTGATTAATTCATTAGTGGATTGATTGAATCCCAGCTTTACCACTCACCAGCTGTATAACTTTAGACAAGTTGCTGAGGTCCTCTGAGCCTCGCTTTTCATATCTCTAAAATAGAAGTAATTGATGTTGTCCTGGCAGGACTGCCTTGAGAATACGGAAACGATGTATGCAAGAGCTCCGAGCGCCACTCAGCGCTCTGGAGGTGATCACTAAACAGAAATTCTAGTCCTGCTTTCACGGAGGAGGTGACTTTGTGCTAGCTTGTGAAGGTTGAATAGGAGTTTGTTGGGTGACAGGAAGAAAGGAGACATTTCACACAATGGAAACTGCATGTGCAATGGTACAAAGATGTTAGTGGGCCGAAAACATTCAAGGAACATTGGAAGATTGAACACTGAGCATAGGGTTCGTAGAAGGAAGTAGCAGGAGTTGGAGCTGGAGGTGTGCTTTGGAGCCAGTTAGGAAAGGACTTACCTTACCACACCAGGGTTTGAACATTAGCGACACAAGGTTCTGGCTGCTGTTCTGCGTGTCCCTGCTTTGTCCTACAGTGACTTGAGAAAGGATGTGTCCTTTATTGCTCAATCCTTGAGTAGAACCTGGCCGGTGCTGAATCAGTGAATATCCATCTTGTCAAGATTAGCAAAGCCAGAGATCCAAGGAGGTTCAAATCGCATTAAATTTTAAGTTGGTGTTAGCAATGGGCACACTTGGCTTTTAAACACCCTCGCTTCTAGGGGAGCCTGCATATAGGCCCTTTGCCACTCACTGCCAACCTGCTGCCTGGGTTCAACAGGTGACGGAGGCTGGGAGGCTTCCCAGCTTGTGCCCGCCCCTGCTCCCAGCGTGTCACTAAGCCCCTTCCCTGGACCTCAGGGCTGCTGCCAGCCATCCCGCAGCTGCTGCTTCCCTGTCCGGTGCTGGTGTGGTTTCCCTCTGTACCAGCTACTGATTGTTATGCTCTTGAGTGGGAATCTGTTCTCTGCCACCCGTCTTTCCAATTTGGCAGGCTTCCCCTTGCTTGCTCTAGGGTTTCCTTCTCCGGTCTGTAAGCAAGCTTGATTTACCCCATCAGGAAGCGGCCACAGCCTGAGGATGTTACGTTGAAGTCTCTTCAGTTCTCCAAATGGGCCCTCCACCAGCCAGCACAGGGTGCCAAAAAATTTCAATCCACACGTTGGAAAATGTCTAGCTTTAGCTGGAGGTACTGCCAAGCACCCAGATCAAAGGCTTGGAAGACAACTGGCATATTGTGGAGGTGGGAAAAAAAATCCACACTTAAATTCAGAAATCCTGGACTAAAATCTCCTTGCCCCTGGTCCTCACCACCCTCGTCCGAAATTGAAGCACAGGATTCTTTTTACTGCATTCTCTGGCATAGCGATAAACTCTTATACATGCATATGGGAAGGGGCCTAGCTTTCATCCTCAGAGCTTCCTCTATCACAAACACGCAGCTGTTTTGCTGTGTGGAGCAGGGAGGTGAGGCAGAGAAATGAGAAACCGCTCAGAGGTAAGAATGCAAAGGGGAGAACCAAGGAGCTCGCTCAGACTGAAGACCAGGTGGGAGGAGAAAATAGAGAGAGGCAGAGAGTAGAGACGTAATGGGAGATGCTGCCATCTGTCCGGAGCATCCATTCAGAACCAGGCATGAGTTCTCAACTCTGCAGCCTGCGGTCACCTCAGACACTGAGTATCACCCTGTCCGTAGTCCAAAATGATTTCCTGAGAACCTACTGTGTGCAGGCACTCTTACAAATGGGGACACAGAGATAGATATAACAACTTTTCTTATTTAATTGTCACCATAATCCTGCATGGAGTCGCAAAGTTGCAAAGAGTCAGACGCAACTTAGCGACTGAACAACAGCAATAATCCCTCAAAGTAGGTATTGCATACCCTGTTTTATAGATGGGGAAACAGACTTGGTGAAGGAAACTGTGATTATAAATGCAGAGCTCTGTGCTAGGTTCCCTCAGGGGTGCAGAAAGGAAATTTTTTTCATGATATCATGTAAAACGTTTTGAACTTCTTTCCCGTATGTAGAAGGGGGTAATAAATATTACATAAGAGCCCCACACAGTGTCTGGCAGCTAATAATGGGCTGTAAGTATTCATTCTCTTTGTAATTTACAAAGAATTTCCTTGTGCATCGTCTCGTTTGATCCTCATGACTACTCATACAAGATTTATTAGCACCGTCTACATATAAGGAAAGTTCAAAGCACTCATGTAACTTGAGGAAGGTCACACCTGTGGTCACTGGTGGACTGAGTTAAGAAGTGAAGTGTCCGGACCCCTAATCCCTCCCTCTTTCTATGCCATTCACCAGTCAGTCATTTGTCCATCCATTTGATGATCTGTTTTTGCAAATAACTCTGCAATGAGGCAGTCAAGTCAGGGAGCTTTAATAAAGGCACAGCGTGCTCTGGGGAGTGGGGAGGGAGCTTGATTCCATCTCAGGATGACAGAAGTGCAAGCTGGAGGGACCTCAGCTCTCCATTCTGGTAATGGGAAATGAAGCCTCCACGTGATCATTGATCATCGCTAACAGGGAGGTAAAATCAGAGCAGCGTAGGGACTTGGTCCAGAACCATCACACACGCACGGTGACTCCAAGCGCACTTCTTTTGCCTTCTTTCCTGGGTGGCTGAGTGCATGTGGGCACACAGGAGAGAGTAGGAGAGGCTTGTCCTTCCCTCCTCCCCCCTTCCTCACCCTCTCCCTCCCAGGTTCCCCCACCACCACCACCACCCCCCCACCCATCAAGGAGCCGTCTTTTCGTCGTAATGACAGGCAGAAAGGTCTCAGCAAGCATGTCCCCAAGGCGCCACAGGGCCAGAGGGCATAAAATATTTAGCAGCCAGTGTTGACAAGAAACGGGCTTTAGGAAATTGAAAATTCCCCTGTCACTTTAGAGTAAACTGTGTTCTTGATGCAGCCGAAGGCAGCTGTGATGCTGTGCTCCGGGGAGTGCTGGGAAGTGTGAAGGGAGGCAGCCCAGCCGCTGGTGCTGTGCTGTGGGGCAGAGGGGGCCCAGGCCGGGGGCGAGGAAGCACGCAGACCAGACCCTCGGAGCAGTGCAGCTGGCAGGGCCTGCTCCGTGCTGAGAAGGGCCCCGAGCTCAAGGGCCGGATGGAGGTGGCCACGACTCAGAGGTGTATTGTCTTCTGGGGTTTCTTTTCACTATAGTCAACTCCCAGATGCACATTGCAGGAAATATAAAAATTTTAAGTGACAAAGGAGAAAGTTAAAATTGCCTCTCCTCCCAACACTGGTTAACATTTCAGTGTATAACCTCAAGCTTTTAACCCTACTTCTGTCCATCATCTATCTACATTATTGTCTGGTTTCCCCAATTGGGATCACACTGTGATTACAGTTCTGCAGACTGTTCTTTCTACTTAATACGTAGCAAACATCTTCCCATGTCGTTAAATATCCATCTGTAACATCACTTTTAACTGCTGCACGGAGTGCTCTAACCTATGGGTGAATGAAATGGGCTATCATTTCTTCAGCCAGGTCTCTGTCATTGGGCTTCTAGGTTGGTTCCAGCCTTTCACCATTATTAAAAATGGCTGTGATAAGCACTTCTGTAGTCAGGGGTGTACAGGAGTAAATTTCTGGAAGAGAAATTGCTCATTCAATGGTATAACATTTATTTAAATAAGCTCCAAGTTGGACAGAATGTCAAGGACTTTTGAGGGGCTCAGGATCCTAAGGCGAAGAGTCCCCAGCCGTGGGGTGGATAAGGCAACTGGAGGCAGCAGCTGTCCGCCTACGTGCATTGTGGCTGGACCTCTCTGGGAACACAGTTGGCAAAGGGCTTCCCTTAGTGCCAGCACCTCCCAGGGCGAGATACCCAACATCCCAGCCTCCAAGGCCACCAAGGCAAGAAACAGCATCCTCACCTTAGACCTGCCAGGCTGCAGTCCCCTGCATGCCAACCTGCAGGCCAGCCTCCTGTGATCCTTGCTGGCATCCTGGCCTGGCTCAGAGGAGGCTCAGACCTGGGGCCCAGGACCTCTGAACCCTCCATTCCTATAGCTGATGTGTTCATCTCTCCCAGGTGGACTTGTTCTCTGAGGTGCTAGAAACCATCATCCAAAGCAAGGTATCACCAACTTCAGTATGTGTGTGCAGGAGCCTCAAAGGGATTTTGTTGAAATGCCAATTCAGATTCAGTAGGTTTGGGGTGGGGGCAACCATTCTGCTATACTGACCAGCTCTCAGGCGATGCCAACACTCTTAGGCCAGAGATCACCCTTGAAGGAGAAAGATCCAGTTTTGATTCCAAGGCACATATTAGGATCATCCAGGATGCTTTTGTGCCTTTCCCAGAGCCCCATACCCAGGGATCTAATTTAATTGATTTAATTGATCAGAAGTGGAATTTTAGCATCAATACTTTCTTAAATCACCACGGGTCCTTCCTGTGTAGCCAGATTTGAGAATCACAGGTCTACAACTACGTCAGACAGGGGCCAGGGTTGCTTTTGCTTTACATCCCCAGCCCCTAGCCATGTGTTACTCCATGAACTCAAAGAACTGAGAAATCCTCTGTCATGCATTTAGCGACAATTCATGTAAAATCTTCCTTAAGCCTCTAAACAACTTCTCGTTCAGCCTCCAGACTCCATCTACCTTCCCCTCCCACCTCCGTAACATTAGCTGCCATTCTTTGAGCGCTTCTGGGAGGTCAGACCCTCGGGACTATTATCATTACTTATCTCACAGATGTGACTATTGAGGCTCAGAGAGGCAAAGTAACTTGCCCAAGGTTCTAAGTGGGGGAACTGGGATCTGAATCCAGGCCTGTCTGACTCCGTAGTCTCTCCTCTCACCTGTTCCTTTTGTTTATCTGTTTGTTATCCCCTTCTCTGTGTTTCGTCAGTCTAACGTAGACCATCGGATGTCTCGGTGGGGCTCTCGCATAGTTTCTGTCTGATCAGGGGCTGATATCCGCGGATGATGACAGGCTGCTTCCTGCTGATCAGGCAGGACTGCCTGTGCTGGCACTTGGTCCCCTCTACAGCGACCCAGGGCTCTACAGGGTGTGGGATGATCGGTGGTGAGCACCTCGCCAGGCATCTGAGTGTCCATGTCTCCATTATCAGGTTCGCCTGGAGTGGCCCACAGACTTAGCCGTCAACCCGATGGACAACTCCCTCTATGTCCTGGACAACAACGTGGTCTTGCAGATCTCTGAAAATCACCAGGTGCGCATCGTCGCTGGGAGGCCCATGCACTGCCAGGTGCCCGGCATCGACCACTTCCTGCTGAGCAAGGTGGCCGTGCATGCGACCCTGGAATCGGCCACTGCCTTGGCCGTCTCTCACAATGGGGTCCTATATATCGCTGAGACCGACGAGAAGAAGATCAACCGCATCAGGCAGGTCACCACCAGCGGAGAGATCTCACTGGTTGCCGGAGCCCCCAGTGGCTGTGACTGTAAAAATGATGTCAACTGTGATTGTTTCTCTGGAGATGATGGTTACGCCAAAGATGCGAAGCTGAATATCCCATCTTCCTTGGCTGTGTGTGCTGACGGGGAGCTTTATGTGGCCGACCTTGGGAATATCCGAATCCGGTTTATCAGGAAGAACAAGCCTTTCCTCAACACCCAGAACATGTATGAGCTGTCCTCCCCGATAGACCAGGAGCTCTACCTGTTTGATACCAGTGGCAAGCATCTGTACACCCAAAGCCTACCCACGGGAGATTACCTGTACAACTTCACCTACACCGGGGATGGTGACGTCACGCTCATCACAGACAACAACGGCAATGTGGTCAACGTCCGCAGAGACTCCACAGGGATGCCCCTCTGGCTGGTGGTCCCGGATGGCCAGGTGTACTGGGTGACCATGGGCACCAACAGTGCACTCAAGAGTGTGACCACACAAGGGCACGAGCTGGCCATGATGACATACCACGGCAACTCCGGCCTGCTGGCCACCAAGAGCAATGAAAACGGGTGGACAACGTTTTATGAGTAAGTGTCAAGACCAGGCCGTTTGGGGGTTTTGTTTCATGGGTGCACTGTAGAATTAGAGGTCAGCTGATGAAGTGTTCATTTATGGATGCTTTTTATTTTAATTCGCTGGAGATGTAAACCGTGACCGATTACATGTTCTGCATGTTAATAACCCAGATGATTACTCCTAGGAAGGAACATCGTGTGGTAGGAAAGGCATGAGCTCTGAAGTCAGAGAAGCTGGGCTTGAATCCAGCTTTCCCTGTGGACTTAATCTCTCTAGGCCTCAGCTTCCACCTCTGTAAAACGGAAACCTTCCCCAATGGACTCACTACAGGGAGGTGACATAGATGGAAAATACTTGGTTAAGTGTCAGCAATTGTCCACATAATCCAAGTCCACATCTTTTTTTATAATTAATTTATTTTTCATTGAAGGATAATTGCTTTACAGAATTTTGCTGTTTTCTGTCAAACCTCAACAGGAATCAGCCACAGGTATACATATATCCCCTCCCTTTTGAGCCTCCCTCCCATCTCCCTCCCCATCCCACCCTTCTAGGTTGATACAGAGCCCCTGTTTGAGTTTCCTGAGACATATAGCAAAGTCTCGTTGGCTATCTATTTTACATATGGTAATGTGAGTTTCCATGTTACTCTTTCCATACATCTCACCCTCTGCTCCCCTCTCCCCATGTCCATAAGTCTGTTCTCTATGTCTGTTTCTCCACTGTTGCCCTGTAAATAAATTCTTCGGTACCATGTTTCTAGATTCCATATATATGGGTTAGAATATGGTATTTATCTTTCTCTTTCTAACTCGCTTCCCAAGTCCACATCTTTATGATTCAGAACTTTTTCTTTCACTTTTAACATTTTGGATAGAATTTATGAAGTGCATTAGATGCCTCCCTTTCTGTTATACAGGCATAAAATCTTTCTTTTATGAGTCAAGGTCATTAATAAGAAACAAGGCATTTGATGCTGCCATGTTGATCTCAGAGAAACAGCAGTGTGTAGTCCTGAAGAAAGATCTCAGCTTCCTGCCCTGGGATTGAACCTGGGTAACCTGGATGAAAACCAGGAATCCTAGTCACTAGAAAACCAGGGACTAGAGGCTAGAAGTAAAGTGGTCCTGACTCTTGCCCCAGTTTGAAAGCAAGAATGTTTCAAGGAGGCAAAAACTGTAAAAACAGAAAGTTTATTATTAGAGACACAACATAATGTCTGGGAGAGCACACAGGAAAATAGTTTGTTTATCTGACTCAGAAGCAGGGCAGAGAAACACACCCAGAGAGAAAGGGTATGGTCATTCTCTCTAATGAAGAGGAACACAGTAATTCAAAGAGACATACCCGGAGACAAGTGTGGGCATCCGGAATGAGGAGGCACACGGTAAGAAGGTGATTTAAATCACTTATCTAGGATCATCCTTCCGAGTCTTTGTTTACTTTTGACCAATTGTCTAGTTTCTTTCTTCACCCGTGACTGGTCCTAGGACCCTCCCCAGGATGTGTGCACAACTTTTCGCTAAGGTGGATCCCACCACAGAGGCCTGTGGGTGCATGTCCATACTTACGGGGTGGGGTCCCCTCCCTTTCGACCCCCAAGGAGCCTCCCTGCACTTGGGCAGGCAGGGAAGTCGTCCTTGACCTCAGGAGTGGGCCTCTTACCACTTTACTTTAGCAGAGCTCAGCTTTTTTGCCACTAGCTTTGTCCTTGGAGTGTCTGGGTGAGAACAAAGCTTGAATTTTACTCCACTCGACAAATAGCAGGTGTCTAGCCCGGGGGCCCATCTGTCTCCTACCTCGATATGAAGCTAGTTCCTGGAAAATGAGGCTATAGACCCGTCCATTCCTCCCTAAAGTGATTCTAAACAGTTCTTTCTTTAGCTCCTGTGCCTAATCCTTAGTTTTACCACCTCCTCCCTCCATGTGGCGCTATCATATCATTGTTTCAATTGTGGTGGCCGACTTCAGTAGCTCGTTTCCCTTCTCTTCATCCAGGGTAGGGGTTCTTAAATGATGTAGTCAGAGAACCAGACATTCAGCTTATTATAATCCTTGCCAAAATTAAATATGTATATATATCTCCAGGGTGTTCCTCTATGAGGTATTTTAATGAATAGACTTGTAACATCTATTTCTACTTAGATCCTTTTTAAGCTGCTTTTTGAGGTTTTAGCCATGTTCCACACAACTGAGGCTGTCAAATATTAGACAAGTACATGGGAGAGAGGGAAGGAACCAGCCTCACTGCCCATCACTGATGGGCTAGGAACTGTATTACTGTATTCAGGCCGCGAATCATCTCTGGAAGAAGCAGAAACGGAGACACTGAGGCTCAGAGAGGCTCATTTGTTCATTACTGTCTAGTGAGACCGCACAGAACAGGGGTCACAGCCCACATCTGTCTGATACAAGAGCTCATGCTCCTGCAGCCCTGCCCTGCTGCCCCGTACAGAGTTTGTTAATCCCAAATGAACTTGAATCTTTGAACCCTAAGTTTTTCTCAACCTTGATCAAGCATCAGTTTCTCACAATCCTAGCATCCTAAACAAAAGGAGCTATCATAGATTTTTGAACATAATTTGCACCAAAAAAGAAAAAGTCACAGCAGTTTGTACAAAGTTCACTGGCTAAATTCCCTTCTCCAAATGGGCACCTTGTTAATTACAAAAATAAAAGACAAAGATCCAAGAAAACAGCAATTATCTTGATTAACTCATCTAAATGGAAATACATTAAATAATTCAATTTTCTCCCTGTTGCCCAGTGGAAATCCCTTATACATTATTTAGCCAATACAGGGGTTTCTTTGTTGGAGCAGGTCGGTGCCCTCGATTCGGTCTCATTGTCACTCCTTCAAATCTCAGACTGAATGCTTACACGTCACTGCAGCCGTTACTCTCAACCAGCCCTGAAATTGAAAAGCATGTCCTACACCTCTACCAGCAAGGATCCCCTTCCCCTCTCCCTGTCTTCCTTGATGAAATTATACAGCCATATTTGATGACTTACGAAGAAGGAAGTTAGTACCATCACTTTTTAGAAAATTGCACTTGGAATTCCACAGTATCTACTTCATAGCTGTATTCAGAAGCAGGAGATAAAAGCCCTAAAAGAGACAAGTGAAAGTCACCTTTTTTGAGATCCAACTGTGTACCAGGCTCTTTCTCATTGAATCTTCACAGCAACCTCAGATGGTAGAGATTATCAGTCCTGTTTTTCACAGATGATCAAACCAAGGCACGGGAAGAGTAGGTAACGAGTCTAAAGTCACACAGTGAGAACTGAGCAGAACCAGAACACACGTCCATGCTCTTTCAGCTACACTGACTGGGTTCACCCAGATTCTTTGTAACTTATCTGTATGTTATGGACTAAAGTTGTATCTTTTTCATAGGGATAGTCTGGGGTTCAAATTTTCAGGGAAATAAAACATGGAAAACGATATCTGACTCATCATAAGTACTCAAATGACAGTTATTGCTATTGCTGTTATTGTTATTTCAAGTAATATTAGTATTAGCATTTCAAGCAGTAGTATTAAGTAATTGCTGAGATGTTGTTTGGGCATGTAAGGTATTTACCTGGCAGCAGTTGCAAGTCAGCTAATCAAAGAAACAGACCAAAGTTGTAATTGAAGTTAGTAGAAATTAGAGGAGGGCTTCCCTGGTGGCTCAGATGGTAAAGAACCTGCCTGCAGTGCAGGAGCCCCAGGTCCGATCCCTGGGTTGGGAAGATCCCCTGGAGAAGGGAATGGCAACCCACTCCAGTGTTCCTGCCTGGAGAATTCCATGGACAGAGGAGCCTAGTGGGCTACAGTCCATGGGGTCACAAAGAGTCAGACACAGCTGAGCGACTGACACGTGCACACATGCACACACACGCGCACACACAGGAATTAGAGGGCAGATCAGAAGAGCAGACTCAGGTGTCAAGTCTGAGGGATGAAGGGATGAACCAGGAAAGGGGTCAGATTCCTGAAATGGATGGGAAAGAGTTATACAGGATGGGTCCAGGAAAAATGGTTCAATTCAGGTTGTGAACATAGCAAGGATACCAGATACTTATTTTTACTGGATATTTGCCATGTGATTTCAGGAGCAGGCTGGCTTCCAGACCCAAGTCTCAATCAGACAGAAATAATGCCTGACCTACCCCATTTTAGGGCCATTATAGGAATCAAAAGACTAAGTAAATGCTGAAAGTGAAAATACTTTGCAACCAATGTTGCTCCCAAGAAGTTATGGTATAAAAATTATCATTATGGTATTTCTCAATACAGATTTGGACAGATTTCGCCATTGCACATTGCTCCAATGAATTTCCTACTTTTAGGTCCATGAGGCAGCTTAATAGATTCCAAACCAAAATGCTCTAATACTTAAAAAAAAAAAAAAAAAATCAGCCCAGGCTTGCCTATAACACAGGCTATTACTGAAATGAATTTTAAGTTGGCTTTATCGACCCTCTCAACAGATTAATACATCTAACATAAACGTCTCACATGTCAGAGCAAGCAGCTTGACTTAAAGTGTTTATAATTCTGGGGAATCGAGGATCCTTTTCTTCTCTCAACCCAGAGATCTGCCAGTCGGAAACCTAAAAGGGGTCTGTAATGCTTTCATCTCTAGCCTGTGACGGCATTAATTTCAGACGTGGGCTCCTGGGCTGGTGGCATTTGCTGGCTAAGAAAACGGTCTGACAAGAGGAGGCAGGTTCCAAAATTGGCTTATTAGATGGGCGTGAGTAAGTTTCATAAGGGAAGTGGCTCTGGCACTCAGAGCCCTGTGACAGCTCCCATCATCCTTATGCTCAAGCTATCTACCCTGAGACCCTAACTAATGACTCTCTGTACACGCTTGGGACTTGCCAACTAGGAGGTGCTCAGTAACTATTTTATGAGTGAAATTTACATTCGGGAGGGAAGGGAACAAGAAGGGAAGGAAAAAACACCTGCCGTCCTGAGAAAAATGCTAGGTTTCCATCGCAGCTGCAGTACCGCCAGTGCTCCTAGCAGGAAACGGAATTCAATTCAAATGGTTCCAGTGAGGAGGCTTCGCTTCCCATTTTTGCTTGAGGATATAAGAGCCAGAAAAGGCATTGTTTCCATCCTTACGATGAAAATAAGCCAGACGAGTGGCAAATGCATGAGTTTTCCTTGAACTCCTTCTCTGAGGTCACAGGGCAACCAAGTGGCCAGGCCTTTTACAGAGTGCCACATCACAGACAAGATGTGGGTGCCAGCTTCCCTGGGGTGGTTGCAACCTGTCCCTGGGGAAACAAAGCATTCAGCTTGGGGAAATTATGAAGACTAAATGTGTCCTGGCAGGAGAGTGTATAGCCCTTGGAGGCTGAAGATATTGGGAGAGTCCACAGTCTCCAAAACTTTTCTCCACAAACCCCAGCAGGTACTACAGAGAAAAAGTAGGAAAATAATCCCTTGTGGTAGACCTGGAGGAGGGGTACAGCAGCTGCTAAGGGAGGGGGCTCAAATTTCTGCCTGCTTCACTCAGACCCTTCTCACCTGATCTCCCATACGGAACAAAAGCCTTAATCTGTGGAGAGAACAGTGAACACTATTCTACTTAGGCCCTAAGGAAAAAGAAAATTCTAACTACTGCTGGAAGAGAAGCAGGAATACTTAATGGGCCCAGAAGAACAGCCTGAAAGGGGCAGGAGCACTGAAGAGGCCACACTCCTGAGATTCAGGGATACATGCCAATATTGATATAAGACTGAGGCTCAATCAGAACAAAAGAGAATTCTCTCAAGCTTGCCACCCACCACTGCTAGCTAAAAAGCTAAACATAACAGTGAAAAGTGGGATACTACTGGGAAGGAGATAAGAAGGACACAAGAGCCTAAAAAGAGACCCTTTCTAAGGCTGGGCACAAAGATGGGACCTAAACCTGAGAATAAAGTAGGCAGATTGGGAAAAAAAAAAAAAACCCTCTGGCAAACTAGTTTCACACCCTAAATACAAGATATTGCTGGAGGAATGTAAAGCCTGTGACGCATTAAGGTTAGCCGTAGAAATAACACATTGCAAAGCCAGCCCAAATCCTAACTAAATTAACTTAAACTCTCTCACTAAAGTGCAAGCAGGAGAAAACTCATACCCAAAATCTACTGCCTCAGTCTCTGCTGCGCTACACAAGATGTCACACTTTCAAATGAATCTACAGAAAGGCAAGAAAAAGCAGCACTCTCCCAGGATCGAAGGTATCGCCAGAAGAACACTCAGATGTGACACAGATGTTGAAACTGTCTCTCAGGAATTTAATGAAGATTACGTAGGGAATTCCCTGCTTGTTCAGTGGCTAGGACTCTTCATGCTCACTATGAAGGGCCCAGGTTCAACCCCTGGTCAAGGATCTGATACCCTGCAGGCCCGGCAGCTAAAATAAAATACTGTCGTGGGAAAGGTGGAAAACATGCAAGATCAGATGGATATTTCAGCAGACAAATGGAAACTGGAAAGAGAGAATCAACTGGAAATGTGAGAAATGAAGAACCTAGAGGTGAAAATTGTCCTGTGGGCTTACCAGTAAAGTTGAAACAGCTGAGGAAAGTAGATAGATCAATAGAAATTATCCAACCTGAAACGCAAGGAGGAAAAGAAGAAAAAATATAGAAAAGGGCATCTAAGAACTGGGGGACATCAACTGCTCTAGTATACATTTAATTAGAATTCCAGAAGAAGACAGAAAGAGCAAGGCAGGAGAAACATTTGAGGAAATAACGGTTGAGAACTATCCATATGGAATTAGACACCAAAACCACAGACCCAGAATCTCAGAAAGCACCAGGCAGAATAAGTACACACACACGCACAGGTATCTATGCATATCCTATTCAGACTGCTGAATACAAAAGGAAAAGAGAATCCTGAGAGCAGTGCCATACGGGGCCTTTTTTTTTTTTTTAATACAGAGGAGCAAAGATAAGAGTCATAGCAGACTTCTCATCAGAAGAAGAAATGTGAAAAGAGAAATACATATAAACTAGAAAACAGAAATGCTGAAAGAAAGAAGAAATCTGTCAACCCAGATTTCTATATCCTGCAAAGAAAACATCTTTCCAGTGAAAAATGGTATAGAGGTATAGGCAAGAATAAGGGAGCCAAGGAAGGACGGTGAGGCACCCAGGCACTAAACACACTGAATAACCATTACCAGCCCTCGGGCTGAAGGGCAAGGCAGGGAAGTAACAAGACATTGTTACTAAAGCCCAGTGGGAGTTGCAGCCATGTAGAAGGCATCTGGCAGGAGCTGTAATTTGGGGTGTATGCATCCGCTATTAGAAATATGGGACCAAAAGAGAGAGAGAGTAGGGAAAACTTCTCCTCTTGACCTGCAGTCTCTCACAACTGCCTGCCATTGGCTATATCCAACCAGAAGCAAGCCCGCAAGGAAGGCCCCAGGGATGCAGTCTGCAGAGGTCAGCCTGTCAGGGCACAGGGCAGGGTAGAAAATGAGTCTGAGGAGGGAACAGGATAAACAGCACAGCCACAGACTGGCTCTGTGACACTGTTCACATAAGTGGCAGAGCAGACAGGGTTCAATCCCAGATCTACCTAAGAACTTTCTAGCAGATGCATGGCCTCAAATATAACATCGATGAGAGATAAGACCTACAGAGGTAGGATGGGCCAGCTCTTAGAAATCCTGAAGGCTACAGTTCATTGCTGGGAGTTACTGCTGCTGCTGCTGCTGCTAAGTCGCTTCAGTCGTGTCCGACTCTGTGCGACCCCATAGACAGCAGCCCACCAGGCTCCCCCATCCCTGGGATTCTTATGGGAAATGGGCAGCAAGGACAAATTTTTATTGCAGAGCCAACAAGCAGCCTGCCTCTGCTGCAGTTTTGGAGTAGTTACCGTTTAGAGATGCCACTCTGTTACAGAGACCTAAGGTCAAGGGATCTGTTGGTGTGCATGGGCTGTGAACTGTAATTATTCACAGAGAATACAGTGGCCATTTCCTCTTGTTGATGATGGTGGTGTTTGGAACAATCATAGATGAAAGTCCTAAAAAATCAAGTCTTTATTTTCCAACTAAAAAGTGCCCAATCAGCAAAAAGTTTGCTATCAGAAAGGCAATGTGGCATTTCCCTCACCGAGCGCGTGTAGTGAAGTGGATCA
Source organism: Ovis aries (assembly GCF_016772045.2). Taxonomy (NCBI): domain Eukaryota; kingdom Metazoa; phylum Chordata; class Mammalia; order Artiodactyla; family Bovidae; genus Ovis; species Ovis aries. The sequence goes on from NC_056074.1 coordinate 14,997,644, forward strand.
AGGTGTGAAGTATCGAGTGTGAAGAACACTCGCAGTGTGTGTGAAGATAGCTCCCAGCGGTCCTCTTCTGAGAGCCAAGTTTGCAACCACTCTATGAATCTCCTGTGTGTGTTCTTTCTCTGTAATCCAAAGATGCTTTGGAAAAACAAGTGAAGAAAAGTCGGTGGGGGGAAATAGTGAGAAACCGATCACCTGGCTGTCTCCATCACACCCCCAGGTGGGGGCTGAGCATCACTGTAGAGTCAGCTGTAGCGGAAGCAAAGAAGAGCGTCGTGAAGAGAAAGCTGTCCCTCTTCTCTACCCACTTCAGAGTTCCAAGCGCAATCTTTTCTTTAACGTAGTTGAACACAAAGGTTTTGATTTGTAACGGCACCATCTTTCCAGGAAGCTCGATGACAGAACACAGGCTTTAAGATCAGACAGACGTGACAGAGTCTATAGCCTCTGTTAGCCATGGGCTCTTAAGCAAGTTATTTATCTTTCTGAGCCTCAGTTTCACTGGTTGTGAAATGGTGACAGTCATGTTCACCTCCGAAGATGGCTGTGAGCACAGTGCTCCATACCTAAAATGTACTGTATGAATATTAGTGAACTTTCCCTTCCTCATACAGAAGGTGAGGGGTAACAGGGGTGGAGTGCTTAATTATTCTCACCCTAGCTCTTGAAAAAACAATATCTACTATTCATTCACTCATCCGAGAAATATGTACTGAGTGCCTTTTACATGCTGGCTCCTGCAACAGGCACTAAGAATACAAACAAGGTCCCTGCCTTCATGGAGCTTATATTCTAGTAGGAAAAGAGACAATAAACAGGTAAGCAGGTAAACAGGATGTGAAGTGAAAACAGTAAAATAAGATAATGCAGGGGCCCCCAACCTCCAGGATCTATTGCCCAGTGATCTGAGGTGGAGCTGATGTATTAATGGTAGAATAAAGTGCATGATCTGTGTAACATGCTTGAACCATCCTGAAACCATCCCCTGCCCCCAGTCTGTGGAAAAGCTGTCTTCCACGAAACTGATCCCTCGTGCTGAAAAGGTTGGGGACTGCTGATTGATGTGATCAAGATGGGCGGACCCATCAGAACAGGTGACCAGAGAAGGCCTTGCTGAAATAATAACATTTGAACTAAAACATGAGTAATAAAAGGAACTAGCCCTATCAAGGTTAGAAGGAAGAGCATTCCCAGCAAAGGAGACAGTCAGCACGAGCACCCCGAGCCTGGTGTGAACTCAGCGTGTTCAGAAGCAAATGGAATGGAAGGCAGACAGTATGAAGGAATAGGCTTCAAGGTAAAGTTGGGGAAAGCAGGGAAAGAAAAAAGAATGAGCAGACCATTCTATCTACACTCACTCATTCACATTATTGAGCATCTAGTGTATGGAAGATTCTTCAAGAGGTGGAAATACCAGACCACCTGATCTGCCTCCTGAGAAATCTGTATGCACGTCAAGAAGCAACAGTTAGAATTAGATGTGGAACAGCAGACTGGTTCCCAAATCGGGAAAGGAGTACATCAAGGAGTATATTGTCACCCTGATTATTTAACTTATATGCAGAGTACATTATGCGAAATGTTGGGCTGGATAAAGCACAAGCTGGAATCAAGATTGCTGGAAATATCAATAACCGCAGATATGCAGATGACACCACCCTTATGGCAGAAAGCAAAGAAGCGCTAAAGAGCCTCTTAAAACTCAACATTCAGAAAACTAAGATCATGGCATCCAGTCCCATCACTTCTTGGCAAATAGTTGGGGAAACAAGGGAAAGACTGACAGACTTTATCTTCTTGGGCTCCAAAATCACTGCAGATGGTGACTGCAGCCATGAAATTAAAAGACGCTGCTCCTTGGAAGGAAAGCTATGACCAACCTAGACAGCATATTGAAAAGCAAAGGCATTACTTGGCCAACAAAGGTCCGTCTAGTCAAAGCTGTGGTTTTTCCAGTAGTCATGTATGGATGTGAGAGTTGGACTAAAAAGAAAGCTGAGCACTGAAGAATTGATGCTTTTGAACTGTGGTGTTGGCAAAGACTCTTGAGAGTCTGTTGGACTGCAAAGAGATCTAACCAGTCAATCCTAAAGGAAATCTGTCCTGGGTGTTCATTGGAAGGATTGATGCTGAGGCTGAAACTCCAATACTTTGGCCACCTGATGCAAAGAACTGACTCATTGAAAAAGACCCTGATGCTGAGAAAGATTGAAGCTGGGAGGAGAAGGGGATGACAGAGGATGAGATGGTTGGATAGTATCTTTGACTTGATGAACATGAGTTTGATCAAGCTCCAAGAGTTGGTGATGGACAGGGAAGCCCAGCATGCTGCAGTCCATGGGGTCACAAAGAGTCGGACACGACTGAGCGACTGAACTGAACTCTATGCCAGGCACTCCCCTAAGTGCTAGGGATACACCAGTGACCGAACAAAAGTGCTTCCCTCAGGGAGTTGACAGTCTAGTGAGGGCAATCTCATGGGGTCCCGCAGTCGCTGGAAAGAACTGGCATTGAAATCTGTTACCTTGTTTGATCTTCACAGTATCTCCCTGAGACAGGTATTATTACCCACATCTTACAGAGGAGAATTCAGAGGCACACAAAGGTTATGCTGTATAACCTGCCTGAAATAATAAATTTGTGATGGGGGTTGGATGGTTAACAGGGGACAGAACTGAGTGCCTGCCTCTAGGGTTGCGTTGCTGGCAAGTGTAGAGCCTAGATTTGAAGCCTAAACCACCTGGCTCCAAGGACCTTCCCACAGAGACCTGTCCCTTCTGTTCTTCTGTGATTGGAAGAAAATTGGCCAGTAATTTAAGTAAAGTTGCAACAGATGTATCTAAACCATTGGCCAGAAGTCCTCCCTCGTGGGATCAGAATCCAGGGACTGCAAATAGAGACCTGTCTCCAGCATCCTGCTGGGAAACACCCGCATCCTTTCCCTTAGCAACTGGGTAGCAGAAAGGGAAAGGGACACTGAGGCGGCCACGGGGCAAAGGTCAAGGTCCAGAGAATGGGTAGCCACAGCTCCTCCCCGCAGAGGCAGAAGCAGCAGTGTTCGGATGGGATAATCGCAGGAATTGATCAGGTGGCAGAGAGAGCCAGTGGCCTTTCTCAAGCTCCAGAAAGTGGTGAAATGAGTGAATACGAGACAAGAAAATTCTATAAATGGGCTGTGCTGTTTGATGTTCATTTAATTAAGACATTCAGTCCTAATGGAAAATATGAGGAGTGGAAATTACTGCTTTTTGACCATCTCCTAGAAAGCCAGATCTTGATGGCATCCAGCCTTTTCATCGTATCGTCTTCAGGCTCAATTTAATTATGTATTACAGGCCACCTTCGATAATAATTACAATTGTCTGCCTTTTTGCAAAGCCTCTTTCTAGCTTGGAAGCTAAAACTCTGGGGAGATGCCAACGGAGATTGCTCAAGCATCGTTTAGTGAAAGCGGTTGTTTCCATATTTGTGCACCCAGCAGATGTTTATCAGGGACCTACTGTGTGTCAGGCCTCTGTAGGTCCTGCAGGGGGTGGCATGTGAGTGCGTCATGGTCTCTCTCCTCTAAAGAAGCAGAGAAGAGGCCTTGCACATGCAGTCCTGCGTTCACTTATCTGTTCAGCCACCATCCCCTGATCATCTCTCTCCCAGCCCCCATGCTGGGGAAGCTGAGATGAACTGAAGGCCAGTCCTCCAGGGTCCCGCGGCTGGCAGATGCTGGAATCCAGATTCCCAGCCTGACTGTCTGACCTCACGATCCTGTCCTAACTCAGGTGCTCCAAGGCCAAAGCGGGAGACAAGTTGTCCATCAGCTGTTGTGATGCAGAGGGCACATTCCGGAGGATCACTGGGAGAAGAAGGGATGGGAGACCTGTAGGGGGTAGTGTTTGAGCAGGGCCTTGATAGAAGTAGCATCAAGGTGACATGAAATTCTCCAGGCAAGAATACTGGAGTGGGTAGCCATACCTTTCTCCAGGAGATCTTCCATACTGAGGAATTAAACCCAGGTCTCCTGCATTGCAGGCAGATTCTTAACCATCTGAGCCGCCAGGGAAATCCAGTGAATAATCTATCAAGTCAAAATTGTAAGACTGCAGAACTCCTTTTTAAGTATTTTTCATGGTGTAATAAAATCTTTTTTATCCAGTTAGGCCAGGAAATTAGATTAATAAAGAGTGTGTACATGGATCATAGGTGTTCAAAGAACCAGACTAGAACAGCATACCCATCCCGTGAAACTGACAGACTGAAACGGATCTTCCTGTTACCTTCCAAGATGACTGGGGATCTGACAGCACTCAGCTTGCTCATAGACTGCAGTTAAAGGGACAGAACGGGGTTTATGTTGGAGGGGTGGGGGGTTAGCAGGGAGTCTTGATTTGGGGCTCAAAAATTTGGGATGCTCTAGTGATATTTAGCCTACAGGTTGTTATTGGCAGATGTCCTCTAAATGAGACACTTCTAAAATTACCAGCAATTAAAAAGTCCTCTTCCCCAAGGTGGCCATGCTCATGAGGCATTACTTGCCTTGTCACAGCACTTTTCTTTTCTTCTTTTTTTTAATGTATGTATTTGGCTGGGGTCTTAGTTGCAGAACTGGCGGGCCCAGTAGCTGTGGCCCGTGGGCTTAGTCGCCCCCAGGAACATGGGGTCTTAGCTCCCCGACCAGGGATGGAACCCACGCCCACTGCATTGCAAGGCAGATTCTTTACCACTGGACCACTAGGGAAGTCCCGTCACAGCACTTTTCTGATGATGAATATCATCCATGTTAGTTATTCAAAATCTTGAGACTATAAAATGCATATAAAGAAGCAACTAAAACCCCCTTTAATTCTACCTCCCAGAGATAGCCACTGCAAAGATTTTTGTGAAATTCCTTCCTGTTTAAATTTCCAGCAGCCATAAAGGGCTAAAAAGCACACCAGCCTCTCCCAGAGTTAACAGGAGCAGAGCTGTGAGCTCCTCCAGGTGAGAGAGGCCTTAAGACAGACAGCCCAGATCTTTAACCCGAGAGCACCCTCAGTGGTCTTTCGGAGTCATGCCCTCACCCACTCTGAGGGGCACTCTGCACCTCTCACCCTCCATTCCAGGTCAGGCCTCACCGCTGCTCCCCGCTGAGCCAGACTGACCTCCCCTAACAAGAACCCGACTCGGTACAGAGAGAGAAAAATGAGAGAATCATGACAGGAAACAGTTTTCCAAACCCTTTAACTGCCTCTGAAAGTGAAAGTTGCTCAGTCATGTCTGACTCTTTGCAACCCCATGGACTGTACAGTCCATGGAATTCTCTAGGCTGGGATACTGGAGTGTGTAGCCTTTCCCTTCTCCAAGGGATTGTCCCAACCCAGGGATCGAAGCAAGGTCTCCTGCATTGCAGGCAGATTCTTTAACAGCTGAGCCACCAGGGAACTGCCTCTCCAAGAACCCAAAGGACTGATATGTTCGCACAGCCTGGCCCCGCCACCCCCAGGCCTGAGGAATACGGTTGCAACCCTTGCTTTTCTTGCCATCATGGAAAGGGCATCCGTTCGCCTTCCTCAGACCTCAGCACTGAAGATTCAGCTCTCCCAAAGCCCCTTGGCCCTCCCTCTAAAGTCAGTCTTGAGTCGAGGACTGGGATGATTCACTCAAAAGACCTTCACCAATACCTCCTCTGTGGCAGACTGTGCCTGAGACTGTTATCATTCCGTGATCAGTGCCAGCCAGCCATGGGGACAGAAAGAGCGGGTGGATGGCAGAACCCACGCAGCATCCAAATCTGACCTTGAGCAGAAAATTGCTCAGGAAAGGTCTGCCTGGGCTCACCTACCAAGTCTCACCTGAAACCATACGAGCTGCAGGAACCCAGGGGCCCATCAGGAAGCCAGGCCCAGCTGAAGGAATCAGGAGAAGAGCCAGGATGGAGCTAAACTTTCAGGCCTCGTTTCACCATAGTTAAAACCCTTTGCTCAGGTGCCCAGAGAACAGCTTTACCCCAGTATAAAAAGCTGAGCAGAAAGAGAAGTCCCGTGGGAGACCCGGAGTACATGAGGGAGATGTATACAGCTGAACCCACGCTGCAGGCTTGAGCCTGAGCAGAAGTCAGAAATATGAGCACCTGAGTGAAGAGCTTTATGCCCATTCATCTGCACGCATGCCAAGTCACTTATGCCCATTCACCTGCACACGTGCTAAGTCACTTCAGTCGTGTCCAGCTTTTTGTGATCCCGTGGACTGTAGCCTGCCAGGTTCCTCTGTCCATGGAATTCTCCAGGCAAGAACACTGGAGTGGGTTGCCATGCCGTCCTCCAGGGGACCTTCCCCACCCAGGGATCAAACCTGTGCTTCCTGCATTGGCAGGCAGGTTCTTTACTGCTAGCACCACCTGATATGCCCATGCCCATTCACATGCAAGTCCAGAAAGGCTCTTCAAACCTACCTGTGAGTAGCCAGCTCCCTGCCGTCTGCCAGCCACTGTGTAGCAGGTAGGAAAGCACACGCCATGGACACTTGCAAACAGATTGTCTGGAAACCCTCTGAAGACAGAGAAGCAAGGGTTGGCTTGGAAGCAGAGAGATCTAAGTCTAGATTTCGACTCTATCACCCTTAGCTGTGTGACCTGGAGCGAGTGACTTCACTTTCTGAGTGTCCTCCAAAAAAGAGCTAATCTGTGTCTTTTAGACTAGTTGTGAGGGTTAAGGGAAAGAATGTATGAAAGTACTAGCACCATATCTGAATGCCATATTGTGGGGGCTGAAAAAATTTCAGTTATTTCTTTTATCATCAGAAGAATGGGAAAGAGAATTGAGATTCACTTGTGATGCTTTAGAAAGACCACACCAGAGCAAAGCTGTGGGTTTTGAGCGCTGTTTGGTGCCAGATGTGAAATCCAGTTGTGAAGGGGTTACAGGAACCCACCTGTCTAGTCCCCTTCTGTGGCAGCAGAATCCTAGTCTGAATTCAAAGTCCCCTTTTCCCAGGCTCTGTGGCTTCCTAGGAAGCCCCATCTCTAGTGCTGGTCAGGAGGAACCTGTTTAACCAGTTCTTGGTTGTGGGGGAGGGTAGTGGGGGGAGGTTTGAGAAGGTATTCAAGCATCCGCTTTGACCCCTTGCCTCTGGGAGTCGCCCAACTCTGAGACTCTGGATCATCCATCTCAGGTGTGTGTGTGGTGTGGTGTGGTGTGTGTGTGCACATATGCACGTGCTAAGTCATGTGCAGCTCTTTGTGGCCCCATGTGAACTGTATGCAGCCCACCAGGCTCCTCTATCCATGAGATTCTCCAGGCAAGAATACTGGAATGGGTTGCCACTTCCTCCTCCAGGGGATCTTGCTGATACAGGGACTGAACCCGCATCTCTTAGGTCTCCTGTGTTGGCAAGCAGAATCTTTACCGCTAGCGCTACCTGGGCCACCATCATCTGGCTCTTAGTGAGTGAATATTAGTTCATAGCAACAAGTCACTTCCACACGTTGCTCACAGGAATCCTGGAGGGTGGGGAGGGTATCTCCACTCTACAGAATTAGCAAAGGAAGACTCAAGAGAGAGAAGTTGTCTGCCTGCAGCTGAATATCAGCAGGTGGAGTTGTGTCCAAGGAGATGCTGGAGACGTGGAAATGTATCTGAGCAGAAAGAAAAGTGGAACATGCAAAGCCATGGCATCAGGTAGAACAAGCCAGGCTCCAGCAGTGGCACCAGTATATCTCTGTTACTCAGAGCCACCCCTTGGTTTTCAGGTACGACAGCTTTGGCCGCCTGACAAACGTGACCTTCCCAACCGGCCAGGTGAGCAGTTTCCGAAGTGATACAGACAGCTCAGTGCATGTCCAGGTGGAGACCTCCAGCAAGGACGATGTCACCATAACCACCAACCTGTCTGCCTCCGGTGCCTTCTATACACTGCTGCAAGGTAAGCCAGCCGGGGGACTGGGGACTTGGAGACAGTGGGGTGGGGAGGCCCCGTTTGGAGAAGGATGACATGAGAAACGAGCTGCTACTGCTGCAGCTGCCAAGAACAGAAAAGCGTGGCAACTGGTTTCTCACTGTATCACCACCTCATTTGCAAAACACACCAGCCTGAGCCCTGCAGAGTCTCTCCCCCAAGCTTCAGAGTAATAGTTCATTGTCTCATCCCATTATCAGCAGAACAAAGGGTAGAGAATCCATTAGCTGCTAATCCAGGTGACCTCGCTGTTCTGCCATCCCAGTGGCTCCTAGATTAAAGACGGACTCTCACTCTGGTGCCTGGCAAGGACAAAGGACAAGAATAATTAAAGGACAAGAATAATTGCAGCTAATTCTGAAAGGGATTTGGGCCTTGGAGAAGGCCTCCCTGAGTCTCGGGTGAGAGTGCCTTGTTCCTCTTCTAGGAGTCTGTGGAGAAGAGACCCTTCTCTGTGTCCATCAGATAAACCCTGATATGAGTTGATCTTTTAGCTTCAGATAAATCACAAAGAAGTAACCTTGCTGTGAACTGTTTGCCACAATTGTTCTCACGGGGCATGGTGACCCACAGTGGAGCTTGTAGCTTTGTTGGGCTTAGTAAGCATGAAAGAAAAGAGGGATCACTAGGGAAGGTCTTATTTGATGTTTTTCCCTGGCGTACTCCCCAAAGCTTTGACACAAAGCCCCAAAGAGTCTTGGTCTGAGAGTCAAAGCCCGAATTCTAGCCCTGACTCTGCCACCCCATCACCATGGCCCTCAAGTTTCTACTCTGGGGAAAGAAGGCAAACGAGAGCCATGGTGGATGGTGCCCTGCACCTGCTGTGCCAGCTCCGGAGTGGACCGGGTGGAGTCACTCTTCTCTGATCCTCAGTTTCTGGGTCTGGGAAATGGGGCTGAATTACAAGTCCTACTTCCTAGGGTTGCTCAGACAGTTTTTTCAGACAACAAACAGAGGGACTGGCATGGGCCAGGCACATAGTACTGCTTGGGAAGTACTTGTTGAACTAATTAATTAACAGGCACTTTGATTTACCATAAGAGAATAACCATGTAATTCCACAAACATTTTTATCCCAACTGTAGTCCTATGCCTTTAACAAAACTCAAAGGACAGTATCAGTTTTCAATCAAAGAAAGAGAAATCAAGCCCTGGGATTCCTTCTCCACCAAGCACCTTTAGCAATGGGTTGGGACAGACCCTAGGTATTTATGCGCCGACTGGGTTATTTCCAAGAAAAGGTACCGATTCCTAGCCAGCCAGGGTTCTGGCCGACCAAGAACGAGAGGGCAGCTGATGACACACAAACATCTTATCCTTCAAACCTGTTTTCTTCCCCATGATTAAGAATTGCCTCTTCTGCTCCATACGTCTAAGCCGGCTTGCAGCATTTTTCTCAAAAGTTAATGCAGGCCTTCTAATAGTTAGACAATTTTTTAAGATTCAAAAGTGATACATCTCCTCGGTTTTAAAATGTACCATCAATTTAATAACAACTTTTCAGGTGGAGGGAGTTGGGAGACTCACTGCTGAAAATCCATACGAGGACTTAAGACACATTCCAATTTCAGAAACATTAAAATGTGAAAAGTCCATCTCAGAATCCAGGAAAGCTCAAACCTCTTTTTCCTCTTTGGTACCTCTGCCAAGCTCTCTTTCCTCATTTCATACCAGGCTCAGATGCTTGGTTTTGCAGCTGCTTCAGTAGAGTCTTTGTCAAAAAAGCTCGTTCGGTTTCATCTTATGTCTGAACTATGGGAAGAAATAAGAAGCAGCTTCTAATAAGCGGCAGCCTTGGGAAATCACAGCTCACATTAAACAGGGATCGTTTTGAGATGGGGCCTCTGCAGATGCTATTCCATCCGCAGGCACCATTAATGGACATATGTGGATTCAGCAAGGAACAGCTTTAAAAGATAAATTGACACAGGCTCTTTCACTGTTCAAAGGGAGATTGTCAGTGAATAATGCATGGCAAGTTTGAGGCAGATTTTAGAATTCTGCGTGTGTGGGAGAGAAGGGGAGAACGATGGTGGGGGGAGGGAATGGGAGGGAGAAAGGCCAATCTGATGCCATTCTCACAGGGAAGACTCAGTGAGGGTTCCCTGCAGAAACCACTGTATCCTCATTGCTTGACACAGCCCAGTGTATACCTGGTCTGATCCAGCAAATGTTTACTGAGTGCATGCAATAATAACAACGATAGCTAATGTTTCGAGCACTTATTCTGTGTGAAGTATATTTTTAGTATTTTATATTCATCATCCTTTTTAAATCCTCACAACAACCCTCTGAGGTATGATTAATATCTCCAGTTTTCCAGATGAAGATAATGAGGCATCGAGAGGTTAAGAGGCTTATCCAAAGTCACACAACTAGTAGGTGTTTGGACCCAGACAAATAGGCTCTAGGACACATTCTCTTAAGCATGAATCTGCAGGCAAAGGGGAGCTATGGAAGGACCATGATTGGTACTAGAAAAGTTCACTCTGGCAAGTATTTAAATGGGGCAGAGGAGATGGAGGAAAGATGATGAAAGACAGATGTGACAGTGACCAGCACAGCGCCTGGCACACGCAACTAGTGATCACTGACATTTACGTGACACACACTAGAGGCTGACGCTCTTCTCAATCTTCATGGTCATGCTCCCACTTAATCCCCAGAGGTAACAGTACAACTGTGATCCCTAATGAACAGATAAAGAAACAGAGGCCTGAAAGCCTAAGGAATTTGCCCAAGGTCTTGCAGGAAGAGAGCAGCAGAGGCAGGGCTTGAGTCCAGGAGGTCTGGCTCCAAAGTTTGTGCTCTCAGTCTCTGCGCTAGTGTGTTTCACTGTTCACTAGGTCATGACCAACCTAGACAGCATATTAAAAAGGCAGAGACATTACTTTGCCAACAAAGGTCCATCTAGTCAAGGCTATGGTTTTTCCAGTGGTCATGTATGGATATGAGAGTTGGACCATAAAGAAAGCTGAGCACCGAAGAATTAATGCTTTTGAACTGTGGTGTTGGAGAAGATTCTTGAGAGTCCCTTGGACTGCAAGGAGATCCAACCAGTCCATCTTATAGGAGATCAGTCCTGGGTGTTCATTGGAAAGACTGATGCTGAAGCTGAAACTCCAATACTTTGGCCACCTGATGCAAAGAACTGACTCGTTTGAAAAGCCCCTGATGCTGGGAAAGATTGAAGGTGGGAGGAGAAGGGGACGACAAAGGATGAGATGGTTGGATGGCATCACCAACTCAATGGACATGAGTTTGAGTAAACTCCAGGAGTTGGTGATGGACAGGGAGGTCCAGCGTGCTGCAGTCCATGGGGTCACAAAGAGTCGGACATGACTGAGCAACTGAACTGAACTGAAGTGTTTGAGAGCTCATTCACTCACAGAGTGGTGAACCCCTGCACCACTCAGCTGCAGGACCACTGTTGAGACCTGGAAAGAGGCTAAGGAGGGGGAGGCTTTCGTTCTAACCAGAGGAACAAGGGAAGCTTCTGGGAAGAGATGACGTTTACACAGAGCCTTGAAGGAAGGGCTTGGGTTTGCATTTATTAAACAGAGGGGCAGTGCAGACAGAAGCAGCAGCTGACAGAGGACAAGAAGAAGGTGACTGCAGTAAAAACTCAGGTTTTTCCATTTTTAGAAAAGAACACAGTGTGCATTTTACAGCTGAAATTTACTTTTTCTCCAGAAGGTTCTATTAGCTACAGATCCTAATTAGAAATCAGGTTTAAAATTTCAAAATTAAGTCTACTTTTAATTCATTGTCATATATATACACATATATGTGTCATATATGTATATATATATGACAGTGATTTAAAACATATGTATTTGGCATTCTGTCACTGATTTACATATTGGAGCTATTTTTCACCTTATTGTAAAGAGTGTTGTTACCATAGTGGGAATGCCTTAAAAATGATCAACCCTTTGCTCTAGGACTCCTACTTTTAGGAGTCTATTTTGATTAATAAACCAAAGTGAAGACATTGATTTATCCAAAAAGTATATTTTTAATAAATATATAATTCACATACTATTAAAGAGTATAATTCAGTGGTTTTCAGTATATGTACAAAGTTGTGCAACCATTACCACTATCTAATTTCAGAAATTTTTTTTATCACCCCCAAAAGGAAACCCTATAGTCATTAGCAGTCATACCCCTTTCTCCCTTTCCCCACTACTTGCTCTCTACAAGTTGGCCTTTTGCAGACATTGCATATATACGGACTGATTCATATATCAGGCCTTTTGTGCCTGACTTCTTTCACTTTAGCATAATGTTTAACAGATATTTATTTGCAGTGTTATAATCATGCAAAAATAGAAATAATCAGAATATCTATTTGAGGACCAATTGAATAAGTTCTGCTATTTCCATATAATGGCATTGCATATACTCATTACGAAAAATGTTATGAACATATTCAACAATAAAATAACAGCAATCAGTAAAAACTCTATAAGCAGCCATTTTTAACCGTAATGTATTCAGAAATATTGTGAAATCAGGGAACATACCAAAATATGTACAGTAGTTTCCTTTGGAGATTGAGCTCACGGACCTCCATATATTTCTCTCCTGTTCTTCAATGATAGTGCTTTGTTTCTGTGGTCAGAAACGTAAGCATATTTGAAGACCACACCCCTGCCTCTGCTGTACAGCTCCGCCCCTCCTCAGCCCTCCTAAACAGAGTCCCCCCTCATCTGTCCCTCAGACCAGGTTCGGAACAGCTACTTCATCGGAGCCGACGGCTCCCTGCGGCTGCTGCTGGCCAACGGCATGGAGGTGGCCCTGCAGACGGAGCCCCACCTGCTGGCCGGGACCGTCAACCCCACCGTGGGCAAGAGGAACGTCACCCTGCCCATCGACAACGGCCTCAACCTGGTGGAGTGGCGGCAGCGCAAGGAGCAGGCTCGCGGCCAGGTCACCGTCTTCGGGCGCCGGCTTCGGGTGAGCAAGGCCTCCCAGCAGGGGTGGCTGAGTCCTGGGGGGCCAGGGAGGAGGAGGACTCAGAACTGGGCTCCTGTCTGGAAGCTGACACTAGAGGAGATGGTGCTCCCGGGCCTCCGTTTCTTCACCCACAAAAGGGAACATGTTAAGCAAGTGTACATAATCAGAGTCTCATGTATTTTTCACTTGTGCTAGAGAAACGATCCCTGGTTTGATGTTAGTCAGTTCTGAGTTGGGTTTCCAGCTTCCGCTGTTTCCTGAGTGCATTTGGGCAAATCCATCACCTCGTAAAGCTTCAATTTCATTATCCATAAAATGAGGACAATGAAATCAATTTACGAATTGCTGTAATGATTAGAAATAATACATAAAGTGTCTCATATGGAATCCTGATGCTGGGAAAGATTGAGGCCAGGAGGAGAAGGGGACAACAGAGGATGAGATGGTTGGATGGCATCACCAACTTGATGGACATGGGTTTGGGTGGACTCCAGGAGTTGGTGGTGGACAGGGAGGCCTGGCATGCTGCAGTTCATGGGGTCGCAAAGAGTTGGACACGACTGAGTGACTGAATTGAACTGATGGAATCTGGCACATAAAAGTAGTCAGTAATACCTATTCTAGTTGTCGTTGTTATTCTTATCACGCATTGCTAACATACACGAAGATTTAGTTTAGCTCTTTGGACCCTAAGCCACTTCTCCTTCCAGGCAGAGTTATCCTTCCTTAGTGAGCAAAACAACTCCACCGTGGGTATCACTGCTGGGGGCTGGCTTCTGGAGTCTGGCATCTCAGAGCACTTTTCTGCATGTGGATGCCCAGAATGAGCACTTTCGCTGCCTCACTCCCATGTCTTTGTAGTGTGGCCTCTGCCCCAGGGCCAGATTACCTAGCTCCAGTTCCCTCCAGCTTCAGAAAAGGCAGGCGATGGGGAGAGGGAAATGGAGCGCCCTGTCCTGACGTTCAACACAGCACCTCGCAGACCGCACACAGGTGCTCCATGCAGCCTTGCTGCGCTGCAGGGCACCCCAGGACTGGCCCACATGTTCCTGGTTCCTCAAAGCTGCAGAAACATCCTCATGCAACCTGGCCAGGGCTGGCTTGTACTGCCACCCCCCTCCCCAGCCATTTCTTGCAGAGAAAGTTCATTTAAGGCCCTGTTTCCTGTAGGAGGTAACCAGGGTCCAGAGAGAGGAAGGAGTTTTCCAGACTCGAATAGCTAGGCAGCAACTGGAAATAGGCACACTGTCTCATGGTGCCTTTCTCATAGCAGACAAGTATGTGACTGATTCAGTATCACACAACTGGAGCCCAGCAAACAGGGCTTCCTGTGGTCCTCAAGAATTCAACAGCTATCTATCTGATGTAGGAAACAGCCTTCCGCTGATTCCCCAAGGAAGGTCTAGCTGTCTTTTTTCTCTATGGGACACTGTCTGCAGACTCACTGAGCCCGCTGTGTGAATTCTCCCGGAGTCCTTCACACACATTGGAGGCAATGGGCTAAGTAGAAGGCTTGACCCAGGTTTGATTCCTGCCTGGGGGCCATGTGTGTAGCCTTGAGCAGCTCCTCTGAGCTTCAGATTCCTCTGCAGAAACCAGATGATACTTTTGAAGCACCTAGCCCAGTGCCGGAAGACCCCAGGTGCTCAATCAAGAGCTGCCATTAGTGCTGTTAGGATTTCCTCTCCGCCGCATGAGCTGGACCAAAAGTTTCCAGTCATTAATGGGTCCCTCTCCTAGGCTGAGATGAATGACGCTCCAGTCGGGTGGCCGCCACCTCCAAGTCCTCCCAAAATAAATGGCCACCCACAGTGGCGGCATGCAGAATGAGAATGTTAGCTGGGTGCACCTCCCCTTAATGCAGTTCATTTTTTATACAACTGGGAACTTTTTTAATAAAGAAAGATGTAAAATCTCATTGCTGCCACTGCCGAGCACAGGAAGCGTTCGGCAGTTCCCCAGTGAGCTGCTTAATTCAATTTTATTAATTTTGCTGCAGAGGTGTAGTTCCTTTTCACTGGGGGCCCTCCATGGGGAGAGGGGCACAACTGGCTGGGTGGTAGCACCTTGTGGGGGAGTCACAAGGGACCTTCCCAAAGATGCTTTGTAGGACCCCCATCATCATTGGTGGTATAGAACCGGCTTCTCCCTCTGCCCTCTCTGCAAAGAACACAGCTTCAGCCTCCAACACCTCTGATTTTTCATGGGAATTGTCTGCCATTCTGTTTTTGCTTCTGCAATTGTGTTTGATTACCCCTGGGAAAGCAACCTTATTATAACCAGGCCATTCACAGCTAAAGTCATCTCAGCATCATCATTATAAATCTTGATTTTCAAGGCTTTAGAATTTGTTTGGGGAGAAGGGTGAGACACACACATCTCTACTTCCTCTGAGAATTACCACAATCATTTGCTGTCATTTAATGGCTTCAAGTTCCTCTGTCCATAGAACTTTTCAGGCAAGAATACTGGAGTGGGTTGTCATTTCCTACTCCAGAGGAATCTTCCTGACCCAGGGATCGAACTCACGTCTCCCACATTGGCAGGCAGATCCTTTACCACAGTGCCACCTGCCGGGAGCAAATGTTCCAAAACCTAGGACGGAGTTCCCCAGGCGACCCACAGCCAGAGAAGGCATCCCAGACTCACACACACTGCCTCCCAGGGCCTCCAGGAAGAAGAAGATGCCTTGGGAGCTAACTGAGATGACCAGGAGACCCTGGTTGTGGTGGCAGAGGGCAGGAGAGACCCCAGAGGGGACGGGGAGTCCAAGGCCCCAAGAAGGGCCACAGATCCTATGTTGGCATGTTGCAGTGGTGAGAGTCCAATCCAGGCCCAGTCACTCACCAGTCCCAGGATCCAGAGCCCTGTCGTTGACTGTGGTCTACCTGGTGTCAAACACAAGAGCAGTGCCTGGCACATAAAATATGGGGTCAGGCACTGACTTACTGGGCCCACACGGCCGCTCCCTTTCTAGGAGGGAGTTAAGAAGGACCTGCCTGTGTCTCCTCATCAGGAGACTCGCACTAGGAAATTACATGGACCGTATATGCTACCATTTACCCAGACTCTGCATTGTCTTTACCCTCACAAGCGCCCTGTGCACGACTGTTCCCATTTTACAGATGAGGAAACTTGACAAGAGCTGACAAGTGACAGGGCAACAGTCCAAACCCTTGTCCGCTGCCACCCAAGACCTGTGCCGTCTCCTCCACTCAGGGGCCTCGCAGACCGAGTTCCCGATGTCTAGACTGACTCTCTGTGTCCGCCTACCCCTTCTCCAGGTTCACAACCGGAACCTCCTGTCTCTGGACTTTGACCGCGTGACGCGCACGGAGAAGGTCTATGATGACCACCGCAAGTTCACCCTCCGCATCCTGTACGACCAGACGGGGCGGCCCAGCCTCTGGTCACCCAGCAGCAGGCTGAACGGCGTCAACGTGACCTACTCCCCGGGGGGCCACATCGCCGGCGTCCAGAGGGGCATCATGTCTGAGAGGATGGAATACGACCAGGCGGGCCGCATCACATCCAGGATCTTCGCTGATGGGAAGACGTGGAGCTACACCTACTTAGAGAAGGCAGGTGTCTGTCTCCCTCCATGACTGGCCTTGCCATATAGAAGATCTTCGTCCTGCTCAACCTAAGCCCAGGCCCAGCCTGCTGACCTTGATGGGATAGATCTGACCTGTGTGGTCTCCAAAAGGAAATGTTCAGGAAAATCTGGATCAAGGGTCAGGGGCTTCCTGGGTGGAGTCTGGATGGATTATGGTGATGGTATGACAAATGGAAGCTTCTGGGGTGGGAGAATGTAAAAGTCCCACCTGATAGATGGGAGCTAGGCCCAAACACTGTCTGGACTTATGGAGCAGGATTTAGACTCTGCTCCCAGGTCTAGGGTGCCTGGTGTGACCTGGTCACAGAGAACAAGGCAGAAGCCAGGGGATCAGTATTAAGCAAGAGGTGCTTAATCCTGCATGTCACGTGCTAAGAGTGGCGTTAGGAAGTCTTTCTGCTTCAAATCAGGCTTCATTTCATCCTGTTGTTGTTCAGTAGCTCAGTCGTGTCCGACTTTTTGTGACTCTGTGGACTGCAACACACCATGTTCTTCACCTTCCCTGTCCTTCACCATCTCCCACTTTGCTCAAACTCATGTCCATTGAGTTGGTGATGCCATCCAACCATCTCATCCTCTGTCGTCACCTTCTCCTCCTGCCTTCAATCTTTCCCAGCATCAGGGTATTTTCTAATGAGTAGGCTGTTTGCATCAGGTGGCCGAAGTATTGGAGTTTCAGCTTCAACATCAGTCCTTCCAATGAATATTCAGGGTTGAGTTTAAAATTTGACTGGTTGGATCTTCTTGCAGTCCAAGGGATTCTCAAGAGTCTTCTCCAACAGCACAGTTCAAAAGCATCCATTCTTCAGCACTCAGCCTTCTTTATGGTCCAGCTCTCACATCCATACATGACTACTGGAAAAACTATAGCTTTGACTATACGGATCTTTGTTGGCAAAGTAATTAATGTCTCTCTCTGCTTTTTAATTTGCTATCTAGGTTTGTCATAGCTTTTCTTCCAAGGAGTAAGCATCTTTTAATTCCATGGCTACAGTCACCATCTGCAGTGATTTTGGAGCCCAAGAAAATAAAGCCTCTCACTGTTTCCATTGTTTCCCCATCTATTTGCCATGAAGTGATGGGACCAGATGCCATGATCTTCATTTTTTGAATGTTGAGTTTTAAGCCAACTTTTTCACTCTCCTCTTTCACTTTCATCAAGAGGCTCTTGAGTTCCTCTTTGCTTTCTGCCATTAGGGTGGTGTCATCTGCATATCTGAGGTTATCGATATTTCTCCCGGTAGTCTTGATTCTGGCTTGTGCTTCATCCACCCTGGCATTTCACATAATGTACTCTGCATAAAAGTTATATAAGCAGGGTGACAGGATACAGCCTTGACATACTCCTTTCCCAATTTGGAACCAGTCTGTTGTTCCATGTCCAGTTCTAACTGTTGCTTCCTGACCTACATAAAGATTTCTCAGGAAGCAGGTCAGGTGGTCTGGTATTCCCATCTCTTTCCAAATTTTGCAGTTTGTGGCAATCCATATAGTCAAAGGCTTTAGCATAATCAATGAAGCAGAAGTAGATGTTTTTCTGAAACTTTATTGCTTTTTCTATGATCCAACAGATGTTGGCAGTTTGATCTCTGGTTCCTCTCTGCCTTTTCAAAATCCAGCTTGAACATCTGGAAGTTCTCGGTTCACATAGTGTTGAAGCCTAGCTTGGAAATTTTTGAGCATTACTTTGCTAGAGTGTGAAATGAGTGCAACTGTGCAGTAGTTTGAACATTCTTTGGCATTGTCATTCTTTGGAATTGGAATGAAGCTGACCTTTTCCAGTCCTGTGGTCACTACTGCGCTTTCCAAATTTGCTGGCATATTGAGTGCAGCACTTTCACAGCATCATCTTTTAGGATTTGAAATAGCTCAACTGAATTCCATCACCTCCACTAGCTTTGTTTATAGTTATGCTTCCTAAGGCTCGCTTGACTTCACATTCCAGGATGTCTGGCTCTAGGTGAGCGTTCACACCATCATGGTTATCTGGGTCATTAAGATCTCTTTTGTATAGTTCTTCTGTGTATTCTTGCCATTTCTTCTTAATATCTTCTGCTTCTGTTAGGTCCATGCTGTTTCTGTCCTTTATTGTGCCCGTCTTTGCATGAAGTATTACCCTGGTATCTCTGATTTTCTTGAAGAGATCTCTAGTCTTTCCCATTCTATTGTTTTCCTCTATTTCTTTGCATTGATCACTTAGGAAGGCTTTCTTGCTATTCTTTGGAACTCTGCATTCATTTCATCCTAGGAACTAGGAATCAGAAAAGGCCTCTAATCAAAAGTTGGTCTCAAAGAAGAGAAATGGTCATTTTGATGCCCAGATGTCTTTTGGCCTGTTACCTACTGACTTATTCATGAAACAGTCTGTATTTCATGCCACAGTTCTGATACCCAGATCCTGGCTTTGTGTTCAACACCTGGTCAGCTGTCCAGGCCCAGGCTCTGCTTGATCTGTGGCCTACCTCCCCTACCTGCAGCATTCACATCTGCAAGAGTATTATTTGTGGTAGTGCTAAGAGATACCCTGAAGGTCATCCAACATGACCTGAAAACCTGAACTCAGAGGGAAAGAATTTGCCCATGGCCATACACTGAGTCTGTTATTAGAAACCAGGTTTCCCCATTCCCATCACAGCCCACCCTACCTCTGGGTGGGTGTATGAACTGTTACTACATAAACAATTATCCAAAACCTTAAATGTCCTTCTCAGACATGTCTTATCCTATAGGCCATAAGGAATCAACAGAAGCTGTTTAGTAGGCAATAGATATTATCAGGGGTTTTCCAGGTGGCACTAATGGTAGAGAATCCGCCTGCCAGTATACTTAGAGATAAGAGACATGGGTTCAGTCCCTGGGTTGAGAAGATTCCCTGGAGGAGGGCACAGCAACCCACTCCAGTATTCTTGCCTGGAGAATCCCATGGACAGAGGAGCCTAGCAGGCTGTAGTCCATAGGACTGCACAGTCAGACATGACTGAAGTGACTTACACGCACACACATAGACAATATCAGACTGTATTTAATCATTCTTGCTTGGGTGGGAAGATTGAGAAGGAATCTGGAGCAAGGGAGCCAAGAGAGAGGCTGCTGCAAATATTTATATTTTAGGCCAGTTCTCCCAACCCCATCTCACACTGAAATCATTTCTATACCCCACAAAGGGGCAAACAGACAACGCTGCTCACTGTAGGCAGGCCAAGGGTGGAGAAAAGGCCTCCTCTTAGCACATCTATACCCCATTGCATTATCCTAGGGCACACTGATTGGAAAGCTCTGGTTTGGGCATAACTTAGAAGAACCACTGGCTTCCTTGGCCTTTCATTCTTTTCCTTTAAGTCTGGGGCTCACAGACCTCCTCTCCCTCCCCAGCACCCTCCTCTCATCTCTCGGTTTTCCTCTCCCTCCAGTCTATGGTGCTGCTGCTCCACAGCCAGAGGCAATACATCTTTGAGTTCGACAAGAACGACCGTCTCTCTTCTGTGACCATGCCCAACGTGGCTCGGCAGACACTGGAGACCATCCGCTCAGTGGGTTACTACCGGAACATCTACCAGCCCCCCGAAGGCAATGCTTCAGTCATCCAGGACTTCACTGAGGACGGGCACCTCCTCCACACCTTCTACCTGGGCACCGGCCGCAGGGTGATATACAAGTATGGCAAGCTGTCCAAGCTGGCCGAGCTGCTGTACGACACCACCAAGGTGAGCTTCACCTACGATGAGACTGCTGGCATGCTAAAGACCGTCAACCTACAGAACGAGGGCTTCACCTGCACCATCCGCTACCGTCAGATCGGGCCCCTGATCGACCGCCAGATCTTCCGCTTCACGGAGGAAGGCATGGTCAATGCCCGCTTTGACTACAACTATGACAACAGTTTCCGGGTGACCAGCATGCAGGCTGTGATCAACGAGACCCCGCTGCCCATTGACCTGTACCGCTATGACGACGTGTCGGGCAAGACGGAGCAGTTCGGGAAGTTTGGTGTCATCTACTATGACATTAATCAGATCATCACCACGACAGTCATGACCCACACCAAGCACTTTGACGCCTATGGCCGGATGAAGGAAGTGCAATATGAGATCTTCCGCTCACTCATGTATTGGATGACCGTCCAATATGATAACATGGGGCGAGTAGTGAAGAAGGAGCTGAAGGTGGGACCCTACGCCAACACCACCCGCTACTCCTATGAGTACGACGCCGATGGCCAGCTGCAGACGGTCTCCATCAATGACAAGCCACTCTGGCGATACAGCTATGACCTCAATGGGAACCTGCACTTACTGAGCCCTGGAAATAGTGCGCGGCTTACCCCACTACGGTACGACCTCCGCGACCGCATCACCAGGCTGGGCGACGTGCAGTACAAGATCGACGAGGACGGTTTCTTGAGGCAGCGGGGCAGCGATGTCTTTGAGTACAACTCAGCCGGCCTGCTCATCAAGGCCTACAACCGGGGTGGTGGCTGGAGCGTCAGGTACCGCTACGATGGCCTGGGACGACGGGTGTCCAGCAAGAGCAGCCAGAGCCACCACCTGCAGTTTTTCTATGCAGACCTGACCAACCCTACCAAGGTCACCCACCTCTACAACCACTCTAGCTCTGAGATCACATCCCTCTACTATGACCTGCAAGGGCACCTCTTCGCCATGGAGTTGAGCAGCGGAGATGAGTTTTATATAGCTTGCGACAACATCGGGACCCCTCTTGCTGTCTTCAGTGGAACGGGCTTAATGATCAAGCAGATCCTGTACACGGCCTATGGGGAGATCTACATGGACACCAACCCCAACTTCCAGATCATCATTGGCTACCACGGTGGCCTCTACGATCCACTCACCAAGCTCGTCCACATGGGCCGGCGGGATTACGACGTGCTGGCTGGTCGCTGGACTAGCCCAGACCACGAGTTGTGGAAGCACCTTAGTAGCAGCAACATCATGCCCTTTAATCTCTACATGTTTAAAAACAACAACCCCATCAGCAACTCTCAGGACATCAAGTGCTTCATGACAGGTGAGGATCAGGGTTCATTCAGAGGGCAGGGAGCTCAATTGCTCTGGTCGTTAGGACCATCTTTCTCGACAAAGCCAGTATGGTATAATGGGAAACATTTACTTTCTCTTAGAGTAGCATTTTCCAAAGTATTTTTGAAGAAACACTAGTTAAGAGAAATGCTCTGTAAAAACTGGTTTTGGCATCAAGTCAGTTTGATAGGATAACCACCATTCCAAAATTTTCATGATCCATTTCAGCTTAGGAAAGGCTCTGTGAAGTCTTGTAGCAAAGGGAACTGTTTCATATAATTTCATATAATTACCCACTGTTTTTCCAACTTGTTTAACCATGAATCATAACCCCTTTTTTTAACCATGAAACCCTAATATTTCACTGGATGCATCCCTTAAGATGTATTCTGAGAGTTTCTGACCCAAAGATCAAGCTGGTTATGTGTCCCAGATAAACTGAGTGAAGGTATGACCAAAAAAAAAAACAAAAAAAAACCATCAGAGAGAAACAAGAAATCCGTTGTCTTATTTGAGATGATTGTAAATGGAAAATTCAGACTTAGGAGACAGAACTAGAGGAAAGATCCATTATTTCTAAGCTATGACAGTCACAAAATTTGCTTAACTTCCCTTGAATTCCGGTTTCCTGATCTATAAATTGAAGTTAGAATATCTACCCTGACTCTAATAAGTTAAATATGCATATTGTAAATCCTAACGCAACTACTAAAAAGTAAAACAGAGGCATAGCCTATCAGTCAATAGTGGAGATAAAATGAAGACTAAAATAATAATCCAAAGAGGGGAGGGGATGAGGGAGCAAAAGGAACAAAGAACAGATGGACAAATGGCAAAAAAAAAAAAAAAAAAAAAACCCTGGTAGTGAAAGGTTGTTGTTGAGCCATGAAAGACGCTGAGATTCTTGGCCTCCGGAGAAGAGGAATTCAATCCGGGGCCAGTGACGAGGCTTGATCGCTCAGAGCTTTTGTGTAATAAAGCTTTATTAAAGTATAAAAGAGATAGACGAAGCTTCTGACATAGACATCAGAAGGGAGCAGAAAGAGTACTAGTCTTTAGCCAGATGTTTCATGTCTGTTCAAAAGCTGTTAATCAGATGAGAGACACCTCAAGGCTGACGGAGTTTCGCCAGCCCCTCTCCCACAATATGCATTTTTGAGATAGGATGGCACGAGGTGTGTCATCCCCCAGCCATAAAGCAGTTGATATGAACACTGGTTTGTTGAGCTATTATCAACCCAAGGTTTGAGAAAAGAAAAAACATTAGTCTTAGGTGGAACCATTTTGAAGAAAGGCAAATTCCAAAGCAAATACATAGTTTCATTAACATGCTTAAGAGAAACATTTCCATAAGAAAAAGGCATTGGTGAGCTCAAGGTTTGAGAAAAGTTAAGTTCAGGTGGAACCAGGTGTCGTCATGGCAACACAGAATTTTAAGAGAAAAAAATCTGACACATGCAGCCTATTTCCTCTATTTGGAGACCCCTGGCCTTCCTGCCTGTTATCCTCTCAGTAGGATGGTTGCAGGGATGAAACGAAATATGGCTGATAATCTGCCTAGCACAGCTCACGGCTCGTGTTCATTCCTGTTCCTCTGCTATCCAATTTTAAAAGCAGGCTTTGGTCTTCACTACAGTGAAACCAACTTGAGTGTAAAGTGCCCCAGAGGTCACTCATGCCAGAAATGCCTCCAGCAGACTCCTCCCAGCAAGCAGCCACTGCCAGGTCAGACCTCACAAGTTAGAGAAGCTATGGGAATTCAGATCTGGTTAAAACAAGCCCTTTTTATAGAAGAGTATGTGTACTGGGCAAAAAGTTGGGCATGACAACTTTCCCCCTCTTTTGTCCTATGATACCACCCTCCTGCCCCATAATTTAAGGCCGTTTCCTTCATCCAACAAGGGCCTCCTCTGTGCAGCCACTGTTTTAGACACTGGGGATAGAAAGACAATCCCTGCCCTCCAGAAATTCACCCTGCATGAGGCCAGACAGACACGCGCTGTGAAGTGTGAGAGGCCCGCGGTGAAGGTTTGCCGTGATGGTCAGCGAAACCATCAGGAGACATGTCAGGAGACATGGCTGATTCCGCCTGGGGAGCCCCTGATGCGTGAGGTCCGCTGACGCGTGGACTTTCACCAGGTGACGGGAAGAAGGATGATCCAGGGAGAGGGGGCTGCACACGCCAAGGTGCAGAAGGCAGCGTGTACAGCCTGCACGAGTGCCCCTTAGGCACGTGGTGGCTTCCTGGGCCCCCAAACTTGGTGGCTCAGGCTGGACCTGTTTCTGCTGACAGAGGCCTAGAGGATTAGTCTTCTTTCAGAGAAGAATTCTAGATGGTCCTCTAGAGAGCTAGAGTCCCAGCAGTGGGCAGGAAGAGAGGACACCGTGGTAAGCAGGTGAGATGAATACCTCCTTTGGACCTGTGGATGCACAGGAATATCCCAGCAAGGTTGCCCATCATTCACCCTGCTCAGCTCACTGACAGCCCTAGAATATCTTAGTGGGTTCAAAGGATGTTCAACTTACATCTGTCTGGATTAAGCTTGCCCTGTGCCTCATCCTCCAATGAGCTTCCTGTGAGGTGACTTGGCAGGTTACTGTAGCTGAAGAAAAAATGGTGCAAAGAACCATTTTACTACCAAAAGCCAAGATGCAACTAGTTCTCGCTAGACCTAACCATTTAGCTTCCACATAGGCTACTTGCAACCTCATTCACATCCAGCAATGACGGTGATAAAATGGGCATCTTTCTTCCAGAGATTTCTTCAGGGGTCCTGAGATAGACTCCAAGAAAGGGTCTGAGGGCTTCCCAGGTGGCTCAGTGGTAAAGAATCTGCCTGCCAAGGCAGGAGACACAGGTTTGATCCCTGGACCGGGAAGAGCCTTTGGAGAAGGAAATGACAACCCACTCCAGTATTCGTGCCTGGAGAATCCCATGGACAGAGGAGCCTGGTGGGCTACAGTCCATGGGGTTACAAAAGAGTCGAACACAACTTAGCAACTGAGCATGAATGCATAGGGTCTTAAGCCTGTATTGGGTAAGATTTATATCACATGATGACCTCTGAATCAGCCACCATGGCTGGGGAGATAGAATGTGCTGATTGGCTTAGCCTAGGTCATGCACATACTCCAGTGAGGAACCCTTAGGTGGAGTCAGCATCCCTAAAAATACACGCATACCTCAAAAAGAAAGAGAGAAAAGGCAGAATGGGATGCTAGGAATACAGCTTTAAAATGTCCACCACTGATCCCTCAGATACACCTTTGCACTTGACCATCCCTGTTGCCTGTGAGATGGGGAGTACTGACCCCATTTACAGAGGCAGAAAGTGAGGGTCAGAGAAGAAAAGGAACCGGCTCAGGTAGAGGGGGCGAGGCTGGGCGTAGACCGCTGCTGTGTCTGACTCCAAAATCCTCATTCTTAGGTGAGTTCTCTCTGTAAAGTGCACAGCGGTGTTCATGTGAAAGGGATTGTTTTTCTCTGTCACTGTTCCAGGCAGCCACGCTGAGGTCTGAGACGGATTGGTGGAGAACTATTTAATGTGAAGAAACATCTACCTCTGATGTCATAGGAAAGAAAGGGAACATTCCCAACTCTTTAGAAAAGCACAGTAGAAAAACCAGTGAATAAATCAGTATTCAGCGTTTCTCCTAAAGGCATAACGAGAAAGTTTCCCACCTTCCATCACTTATAATTAAGGCCCAGGCCTCTTTCCAGCCCCCTGGTTTCCTGGGAATTTGCAGCACTCCTGATAGAAGCTTTCCTCTGCAACTACAAATTCAGATGCAAGTTCTAAGCCTCAGGCAAAATGGCTTTGTAGCCATTTTTTTCCTCTCCATTCTGCTTGTTTTAATTTCCCAAAGAACCATCTGCCATGATTCATAGAATCAGAGATACTTAGAAATTCAGTGAGAATAGGGACTTTGGAGAAAACTGATCCAAGCACCTCGTGTTTCAAATGAGGAAACAAAGGTCCAAGCACAAGGAGGCATAGGTGTTTCTTCTTCAAACACAGAAGAAACCCAGAAAACCTTCTAAGATCCAGAACCACACTGAACACTTGAAAATACAATAAGTTCAATCATTTATGTAACAGAACAGTTCCTGCTATATGATGGTTAGTTCAAATGGTAACGCTGTTAGTATTCTTCCCCATGACTTGGTGAAAACTGTTTCTCCCATCAATTTGCAGACAAAGAAATTAAACCTCAGAGAGATTAAGGAAAATGTCCAAGATCACACGGTTTGTGAGCTGGGGAGCCAGTGTTTGGACCTGGGTTTTGTCTTGCCTTAACCATGTTCTTTCCCTTATGTGATCTCTCTGGAAGTAGAATTTGGGTTTCCAGTCTTCTCTTTCTACCACCCCTTTGCTTCAGTACCTCCAGGCTTCAAACGCAAGAGATGGACTCTGTAACATCCAAAAAGCAAAAACAAGCCCCCCCCCCAGAAAAGGCAAACATGAGGCTTTTAGGGTACAGGCAACATGGGATGAGGTTGTGGACCCCCAAGGGGCACTCGTATTGTTGGGATGGCCTCTGTTTCACCAATGCCTGGACCCTAAGAACCACCCTGACCAGGGGTCTGCCTTCTTGGGAAGAAGCCAAAAGCAGACCTGCATGCCCACTGCCCAGAGCTGCTGGCTCTGGGACTGAATTCTGAATCCTGCCTTCTCCTGACTTCAGATTCAAGCCTCTGGTCACCAGCTGCCTTGGGATCTTCGGTTGCCCCTTCCCAAGGAAGGCTGAGCCATGCTGGGACACAGCCTGTCTGTTTGTCTCCTGTTTGTGTGTGTTAGACACTCAGTTGTGTCTGACTCTTTGAGACCCCATGAACTGTAGCCCGCCAGGCCCCTCTGTCCATGGGGATTCTCCAGGCAAGAATCCTGGAGTGGGTTGCCATGCCCTTCTGCAGGGGATCTTCCCTTCCCAGGGGTCAAGCCTGGGTCTCCCGCATCTCAGGCAGACACTTTACCATCTGAGCCACCAAGGAAACCCTGTCTGTCTCCTATAAACCCCAGATCACCTCCCACCTGCCACCTCAGGCTCTTCCTGCCCCAGCCACCATTTTCCTCTCTGATTCTCTCTCTGCCCTGCTGAACTGCTGTCTGGTTACCCGAAAGTTCCCAATACTCGCCTGCCCACTCCAGGCCTTGCCTTACACAACAGCTTTTACCTGAAGTGCCCCCGTCATCTCCATTGAAGTCTGACAACATTTACACAACTGTCAGTGTCTGGCTTAAAGGCTACCTTCTTCATGAAGACTTGTCAGCCTATAGGACCAAAAGACTTCTGCCCTCCCCTCGGCCTTTTTCTCATGTCAGAGTTATCCAAGCTATGTGTCTCATCTCCCCTCCAGGGTCCTGAGTGTGCAAGCTGAAGGTCTGTGACACCAGTGCTGGTCACAGAAAAGACTCAGCCACAGAGGGCTAAGTAACTGATGGCATACCCTCTTTCCTTTCCTGAAGTCTTTTTTTTTTTCCCCTGAAGTCTTGACTTCCTGATTCCATTCTTCAGTGAGCCAAATGCCCATGGCAATATCCCAGCAGAGTACCTATACTGAGTACTTTCTAATTAGTTACCCTCCAGGAATATTATAAAAACCAATAAATCCAACGCCTATGGGGCTCGATCATCAAACCCAATATAGAGACTGGAAATGAAGGCACAGGGAGGTTGGGTAACATCCTTAGGCTGTCAGAGTAAATAAAAGGCAGAATCGGGGGGGAACTCTCTGATCTGTGGTCAGGCCATCTCCATGGTCTTCCCTAGTGGCTCAGCGGTAAAGAATCTTCCTGAATGCAGGAGACATGAGTTTGATCCCTGGGTCAGGAAGATCCCCTGGAGGAGGAGATGGCTACCCACTCCAGTATTTTTGCCTGGAGAATCCCATGGACAGAGGAGCCTGTCAGGCTATAGTCCACGGTGTCATCAGGAGTCGGACACGACCGAAGCAACTAAGCACAGGCCAGTGCACTTTGGCCCTGAGATTCTAATCTCTGCAGAAAGGATTATTTCCTAAGTGAATTTTCTCTTTGAAAATCATTCATTAAAATCCTTCCTTTGGGTGTGGGTGTCTTCTGTGTCTCCCGTCGACGTCTAAGGTAGATGCAGAGCGGTCTTCATCCATCAACAGCCGCCCCAGCTATGAAGCTGAAGGTCCGTGGGGTAGGGTGACAGTAGAAAGAGGAGTCGGGAAGCCTAGGTTCTCCGTGTGTGACATCACTCTCAGATTCAGCCACAGGAGGGATCACTAGGTCCCAAGAGCACACTCGGCTTCCACGCTGTGACACAGTCTCCGGCGTGCTTGTTGACTCTGCCCCCAGCCGCCCACCACATCCTCACCCCACCCCAGCAGCCTTGCTCTAGGCCGCCTTCTCGGGGTGCGTCACGTCCGAGGTCCACTGACTCCACAGGTATGTTTCTGCTTCTTCTCTCCCTCCCAGATGTCAACAGCTGGCTCCTCACCTTTGGATTCCAGCTTCACAACGTGATCCCCGGCTATCCCAAGCCAGACATGGATGCTATGGAACCATCCTACGAGCTTGTCCACACACAGATGAAAACTCAGGAGTGGGACAACAGCAAGGTAATTCGCGCACGTGGCTGACATTACAGGAATGGGTCCCACCAGCGCTTCAGAAAAGCTTAGGCCAATAATAGAAACCAACGTGGTACGTTTGCAGTGTTTACCAGGAACTGTTGAGCAGATAACTTAGTGATCCCGGCAAGTCACTATGGACACAGACGTAATGGTGCACAGATCCTCATGAGCCAAATTAAGGAGTTTTATATGTTACACTGAGTTTGGAGTTCAGCACAATGAGCCTTTGTCCCAACCCAAAACGAGTACAAGGAGGAAAGGTGCGTTCTAAATATAAATGTAATATTTCCTGAGCACCCTCAACATGCCCCTGCCCTTGTGTGAGGTATTCTTTATAAATTAACAACAAAAATATCCCCCTGTATCATTGTTATCATTTTACAGATTTAATGCCTGAGGCTTTCAAATGCCACCCAACAAAGATGGAGTAGAGTGGGATTCAAACTCAGATCTGTCTGTAGGTCCTCAAAACAATGTTGCTGTCTCCATCTTCCATTCATGACATGAAGACTCATAGAATTTTCTGGCTATAAAGATCATAAACGTGGTTGCACCCCACCCCCTCACTTCCTGCATCCATTTGTTCATTGCTTCCCACTGCCCCCCTCATTCATAAGATCTGTACAAGGAGCTGACTCTTCCAGACCGCATGCTGCAGGAGCCCAGAGAAGGCAGGAATGAATCAGGCAGAGACTGGGCCTTCCAGGGGATCCCTGTCCAAGGGGACAAGAGACTCAGAAGGAAGTGTGGGTTGCAGATGGCATACGGCTGGCAATCAGAAACTGATGCATCCACTTCTCTTACTCCGGCCAGATTCCGTGAGGTCTCAGCCTGGCTGTTTCCTTCCCCTAGACTCTGGAGAACATGATGCTGGACCTCTGTTGTCTGATGGGACCTACAGCTTCCTCTCCACACTATATTTTCATTTCTGCCTTCTTTCCTGTATCTCCACTAGACCCTGAGCCCCAAGGGGGCAAGTAGTGGGTCTTATTTGGTACCCTGCCTACCACCTGGCACATTTCTCAGGTGCCTGGAAGGAACCCTTTTTGTTGAATGACCAAATAGTTGAAAGAGGTAAACAACTCTGCGAGTTCAGCCTTTTCCCCTGCTTTGCAGAGGAGACCAGAGAGAAGAAACTTGTCCAAGGTCAGCTGCAAAGTAGCAGAAAGCAATGAGAGCCCAAGCCCACCTGGTTGCAAAGCCTCTCTCTCTCTGTGGTCGCCCTGCCCCCTGCCCTCTCCAGGCCCACTGTCCCTCCCCTCCAGGTCCCCCTAGCTGCCCATGGCACTGTCTTCCCAGGGCTGCTTCCAGCTTCTCAGCTGCGCCCCAACTCCAAGCTCCCTCCGCCACCCGCTCCCAGAGCCACAGTCCCTGACAGCCCCTTTGCCAGCCTCTCTCGTCAATGAATTATTGATTTCTGCCCTTGGCAAGCATCGGAGATCTTTGTTGTTGAGCACTCTGGCTTTCGTGAAACTCTAGGAAATAATTGTTCACAGACAGGGTTCTATTAATTATAAAGAGGACTTAATTTCAGTGAGAAGCTGATGGGCCTGTTTCTAAAGCCGTTTGCCTGAGTTGCTGACAAGGCCCTGCAGCCTGCCTGAGAGTGGCTTCCCATAGCTCCCTGAGCCACGGGAGGGACAGATATGCCAAGGAGACAGGCCCAACCTGTTCCCTAAAGCGGCCAAGAGCAGGGTCACTTAAGGAGCCTCCAGGAAGCATTGCAGAGACAGAGGCCGTCCTTGAAAAGCATTTCTAAATGTGGCAGAGAGCAATAAAGCAGATTAAGAGGATTCATGGGCTTCCCAGGTGGCACTAGTGGTAAAGGACCTACCTGCCAATGCAGGAGATGTAAGAGATGCAGGTTCAGTCCCTGGGTCAGAAGATCCCCCGGAGGAGGGCACGGCCACCCACTCCAGTGTTCTTGCCTGAAGAATCCCATGGTCAGAGGAGTCTGGCGGGCTACAATCCACAAGGTCACAAAGAGTTGCGCACGACTGAAGCAACTTAGCACACACACAAGAGGGTTCACGTAAACCACTGCTTTCCATCTTACTAAGCCTCTAGCCGAGAGTACACCCTCGTTGTTGCCGCACCTGACATCACCCCCTCATCCTCAAGTCCCAACTCAGGTGTGAGCCTATCCTTGAACCCCGCCTTCTCCACTTTGCCTCTCTGCCTCCAGGCTGACATATCCTAAGCTGTGTTTGCGCTTCCCGACTCCAGTAGCCCTTGAACTGAGCCTCTAGAATCAGAAAGACCTGGGTTCGAATGTTGGCTTGAATACCTACTACTCTATGACTGTGGGCCAGTCTCAACCTCTTTGAGCCTTAGCTTCTCAGATGTAAAACCAGAATAATAATACCCCTACTGTATAAAGCTATTGTGAAGATCCAACAAGACAATGAATGTGAACTGTTCAGCTCAAAGACCAAGACATGTTGGCTATAGCTATTCCTGTCACCTCTCTTAGGCCACCAGTCCTCACATTTGATTGTAGTTATTCGTTGTACGTTTGTCTTTCCCCACGAAACAAGGAGTTCTTCAAGGACAGGGATGATGTCTGATTCATTGTTGTGACCCCACTGCTGAGAAAACAAGTGAGCCCAGAGTAGATGCCCCAGGAACAGCGTCTGAGTGGAAGGAAGGGTTAAATACATGGGTGCTTTTAGGGCGAACCCTGGATAATGGGTCCAGCGTTACCATTTCCCAGATCAACAGAGTGCTTAACAGCAGGACTAGACGCTACTAGAACAGGGGCTGGGTGTCCTAGTGGTCAGCAGTAGAGCTAGATGCTACAGGTTAGTATATTGCTATAAGTTAGACTTGGTCATGCAGGCTGATTCTCCAGTTCCCTGGTGGTTTCCCCACTTCATTTCATTCTGTCTTTCTCCTCCCCACATCAGTCTATCCTCGGGGTGCAATGTGAAGTGCAGAAGCAGCTCAAGGCCTTTGTCACCCTAGAACGTTTTGACCAGCTCTATGGCTCCACAATCACCAGCTGCCAGCAGGCCCCAGAGACAAAGAAGTTTGCATCCAGCGGCTCCGTGTTCGGCAAGGGGGTCAAGTTCGCCTTGAAGGATGGGCGCGTGGCCACAGACATCATCAGTGTGGCCAACGAGGATGGACGGCGGGTGGCTGCCGTCTTGAACAACGCCCACTACCTGGAGAACCTGCACTTCACCATCGACGGGGTGGACACCCACTACTTCGTGAAACCAGGGCCTTCGGAAGGCGACCTGGCCATCCTGGGCCTCAGCGGCGGGCGGCGAACCCTGGAGAACGGGGTCAACGTCACCGTCTCCCAGATCAACACGATGCTTAACGGCAGGACTAGACGCTACACAGACATCCAGCTCCAGCATGGGGCGCTGTGCTTGAACACGCGGTACGGGACCACTCTGGACGAGGAGAAGGCGCGGGTGCTGGAGCTGGCCCGGCAGAGAGCCGTGCGCCAGGCCTGGGCCCGCGAGCAGCAGCGACTCCGGGACGGGGAGGAGGGCCTGCGGGCCTGGACCGAGGGCGAGAAGCAGCAGGTGCTGAACACGGGACGGGTTCAAGGCTACGATGGCTTCTTTGTGATCTCAGTCGAGCAGTACCCGGAACTGTCAGACAGCGCCAACAACATCCACTTCATGAGACAGAGTGAGATGGGCCGGAGGTGACAGAGAGGACCATGGCCGGGACTTCTTGCCAAAGACAGCTACTCTTCTGTGGCCGCGGACCTGACTGTGTTGTACTTAAAAAAAAAAAAAAAAAAAAAAATCCTTTTTTTAACAAGTGCAAAAAAACAACAAAAAAGAGATACTTGGTTGCATTGTAACTCATGCAACATCCTTTTTTTTAAGAAAAGAAAAACACAGATTTGGCCTTCACACATTTTTTGCAAAGAACAGAGGGTATTTTTTTTTCTGTAGTGTGATCACAATGAAAACTTAACTGTCTTTTGTTCCCTTTTCCTTGAGGAGTTTTCCTTGTTGTTTGGGGCACGTTTCTCTTCTCTGAGATGCAGCCCCTGGGGTGTGTCCTCGTCTGTCCCCAGGTCCCCAGTGTGATGTGAGACACGAGTGTCTGTGCTAACTTGTCCCATGTGCAAGGCTATCTTCCACGGGGGTCAGGCAGGAGTGAAGGGTGCGGAGAGTCATGGGCCGGTAGCAAACTTCCGGAGGGCCTGGAAAGAGGGTCTGCAGGACCCGAGGATCTCTGGCCAAGCTCCCGCAGACAAGTGGGGGTGCTTTTTAACACTGTGTTCCATGCCCCCGGAGGACCATGGATGGTTTCATCTTGCTCTGGGGAATTTCATGATCTCACAGCACCTTTTTCAAGCTGCCCCAAACTCCTGTCCAAGCTTTATATTTTGATGCTAAACGAAACCCCCAACCCCTTTTGCAAACCCTGTGTAGTTGTCAGTTGCCACTCCTATGCTGGGATGGA
Organism: Ovis aries; assembly: GCF_016772045.2. Classification (NCBI taxonomy): domain Eukaryota; kingdom Metazoa; phylum Chordata; class Mammalia; order Artiodactyla; family Bovidae; genus Ovis; species Ovis aries. The sequence continues at coordinate 15,030,216 of NC_056074.1, forward strand.
GCACGTGTCTCCCAGGTCTTTTTCCCAGTCCGGCAACCTCGTCCTGGGGGCTGAGAGGCAGAGGTACCCAGGGCGTCCATGGTTGGTCAGTCATCCCGTGATGTTCCTTATTCAGCTCCTCTTCTCTCCCAAAGCCAGATGTGAGAACCAGCACTGCACAGCCGGCCCTCAGTGTGGGCACCATGCCCGGAAGAGAAGGTCACCCACAGCAAAAGGATGGCATTGGTGGCAAGGATACCAGCCTGCCTTCCGAGGTGAAGCCCTCTCCCCCAGGACTCTGGGCATCTTCCCTCCATTGCTCAGCTGCCACCACTGAGAACTAGGAGTGTGGAGAGAGGTGCCTGGTGGCCTTCGGTTCCAGAAAAGAGGTTTAAAGAAAAGTCAGCCAAAGAGAGAAAGGCGTGAACCAAGCATGCTTCTAACCAGCTCCCAAAGGCGCCTCTGCTTCCCTGTTAGTGTCGGGCTAACTGCAGAGCTTGGGATGCAGGAAATTCCTTCTGTGAAGTTCTTCTGAAACAGATGACGGCTTCTCCCCTCTAGAGAAGCCCAACCAGGGTTTTAAAGCGAGATGAAGGAGCAAGGAGGAGAGAAGAGAGAACTTGATGTGGCCTGGCAGCATCAAGCTGCCCCTCCAGGACTGGGGGCAGTGCCCGCAGATGCAGGAAGCCAGGCTACAGTTGCCTCTGTGAAGACCCACGCCTGAGGTCAGTGGGTAGAGGCTTGCGGCCAGCCCACACCTGCAAGGCTTGTCCGGGAGAGGCAGCCACCACTGGGCTGGAGAGGAGTACTGAAGGGAGGGGAGAGCCTGGGGCTCCTTTCTCCTGTCTCATCTGCCTAATTACCATCATCATTACCTCTCACAGGAGGCTCTGGGAGACCCGGAGGGGAAGCCAAATGTTCCCTTTTAAGCTGGGCTTCTTAGAAAATGGGACTTCTATGGGTTACATTTTACATTAAGTGTGGAAAATGAATTCTGAGTCTGAGCTCTTTCCCCGTGGAAACCTTGTTGGACTGACAAGCTCACGGCACCTTTATAGCCTTACTCACAGAGTCTTCAGAATATTCCAGCAGTGAACGAAACTGAGACGGTCTCTTGCTGCGTGAGAACCGGCGCAGTGCGCAGGCCGGGGGGCCTGCCTGGCGGAGGGAGGCCCCTGCAGCTGCTCGGGAGAGGAGATCTCGCCTGACGTCGTTCCACTGGGATGAGAGGATGCGTTTCGCTAAGTGCTCTTCCTGTTTCCAAAAAAAAAAAAAAAAAGTGACACTGCCGTGACAGTGCATCTTGACCTGTTTGTCCACCGTGTCCAGAGCTCGGCCGAGTCAGATGGCAGGGCTTCCGGGCCCACCGCGCGAGGCGGGGGCTGGTGGCGGCTCCCATCTGGCGGGATCCTTCTTGAATAGGATGGAAGATAGTAGGGCCTGAAGAACACGTTTTGTTTTGTTTTGTTTTTCGACCCAGAATAGACACGCCTCTCAAATGTCATCTTGATGGAAGGGGTCCTTGAGCAATGGGGCCCTGCACGTTGGCCTAGATGATCAGTTCCACCCTGACCTCCTGACATCAGTCCAGACCTGCTGGGAACGTCAACTTGGAGGTCAGAGCCAAATGAACCACCTCCCCAACCCTCTGACTCTCCAACCCCAAAGTAACAGTGACTCTTAAAGATCAAAGTCACAGAAAATTACTGAACATTCCTTTTCTTTAAACAAATGATGTTCTATTTTTTCCTGGGCTACACACTACCAAGGAGGCCTAGCTGCTGTGAGGGAGGAAATGGAAGCACCCCCAGCCTGTAGAGAAAGGGTCTCAAGTGTGGGGCAGGCAGCCTCATGCACCTCGGTTTCACCTTGTGCTGTTGCTACTGGAGACGGTGCTTCTGGCTTCGGCCCTCGTGAGTTGCTTTGCATTCGAGCTAGCAGACGACTCAGTGCCTCTCCTCGCAGTGTCTCCCCGCTGGGACCAGCAGTCCCAAGGTCACAGCAACAGTCTGAAGGCATAAGCCAGCGTTCCCAATGCCAGCCTAATAGCCTCCAGGCATCAAATCCCATCTTTGATGGCACCTGCCCTTTTGGCATTAACCAACCAAAACGTGTCCCTTCCCTCGAGTGACAGCCCTCCCTCCCTGGCCCTGGTCCATTATTCTACAGGATGACACCTTCTGTCCCAAGAAGACAGAAGAGCTGTTTGTGGAAGCTTCTTTAGAAGAGCTCCTACTTCCTCCTGTATCCTTCACAGCTGCCATCAGCCTCTCTGTAATCACCTTAAATAGGGCTTCAGTGATTCTCCAACTTCGGTTTTATAAGATGAGATTTCCTTGTCACCCACCCACCAGACAGATATCACTGGAGGGGGGAGCTATGACAACAGAAAGAAGGCAAAGGAACTCCACAGTTAAACCACGGAACAGACCAGTGCCTGATTTCTACCTAGGGATGGAGGATTTGAAACCATTTCTAAGAAACTGACCAGAAGTTGAAAATGGCCAGAAGGTGTGATTCTAATGAATCAGGATGAGGTGGGGCTGGGAGCAGAAGGTGATATAGATAAGGAAGGTGACTAAAACGGGGCGGTGTTTTCATAGACACATAACGGGGGCGCTTCCCAGGTGGCACTAGTGGTAAAGAACCTGCCTGCCAATACAGGAGACATAAGAGACGCAGGTTCAATCCCTAGGTCAAGAAGATCCCCTGGAGGAGGGCACGGCAACTCACTTCAGTATTCTTGCCTGGAGAATCCCATAGACAGAGGAGCCCGGCGGGCTACAGTGCATAGACTCGTAAAGAGTCGGACACGACTGAAGCGACTTAGCACAACAAGGAATTAGATTTGTTAAAAAAAAAATAATAACCTTTTTAGCTATGACTTTTCAGTACCACCTTTAACAATGGCAGGGGTTTCCAATATGCAAAGAAAAGATTTCCACATGAAATCTTAGAATAGTTTTACATTGGCAGCCTTGTATCTGCAATTGCCACATGGTGAGGACCGTGACACTGAGCTCGGTGCCCAGGAGGAAGGAGTCGGCCAGGCCTCAGCAGGGTCTCGGGTTTTGGGGTTTGTTCCCCCGGTGCTCAAAGTCGAATCTATCCTCTACCCCCTCACAGTGGCCACTAACGCCCCAGCCGTGGCTTCCAGTCCCAAGCTAGGGCCCTCCTCCTGAGGGTTCCCAGAAAGAACCCAGTCTCCTTTTCCCCTTGGGATCCTCATTTAGGACTAAAAGCCCTCTACTGAAGGTTCATAATTCCCAGGTAGGTTTATATACTTGTCTGTATTTTATTGGACAGGAGGAAATTAAAGAACTCTGTAGTTCAAGGCCCTTTCATTTAACCTTCGAAAAACAGCAAACTCATTTTAAAGACTCATTGCTCAGGTGATAGAAACTTGATCCTCTCCAACCTTTACATTCTCAAAAAACCAGCCTTGTGTACACGACCGCCCCAGACAGCGGGCCAATGTTGGGTTTCTTACCCTCTCTGGAATGCCAAAGGCATGATACCGGGTGACCTCATGGTCCCCAAGAACATGTGTTTGATTCTGAGGGCAAACTGCCAGTGGAGAACAAACGCTCCAGCAGGCTCCGCTAGCCTGGCAGAAGCTGAGTCACAGATGTCTGGTGGTGCCCGGCAGCCCTGGATTCACCCGCACCAGAATCCCACTTTTCTAGACCCGCCTGATGTTCTTCAAGACTTCTGACCCCGCAGCTTTGGCAACGGGACTCTCCCAAGCTGCCTCTGGACGACCAACACTGGAGACTCTGGCCTTACCGTGTGGAAATAATTTTCCTGAAGTCTGGAACTAATTTTGAGAAGTTTTTTTCTCAACACTTTTGTGTTTCTAACACTGTATTCTTGACTGTGTAAATATCGACAAGGCTGTAAATAAATGCAGATGTAGATACCTTCTAGAAAAGAAAAGAAAAAGGCATAAAAACAAAACCAGAAGTGATCCTGTGTAGCCTTCGTTGACAAATAAAAGAATATTTTGTGTTTAAAGGTGTCCAGTGGCCTTTTGTTTGGAGAACGGTGGCTGCCAGAGTCGGTGCCTTGAGTTTGCACTACAAGAAGCAAACTCCGTTCTCAGGAGGACCGCCAAAGCTCTGTTCCTTGGCCCTTAAGCCCTCCAGGTGACGCCTGTCATAGAGAGGCATTTCCAGAGGACACAAAGACCCTGGGGCTTAACCTCACAAGTCAAAGCACCTCTTTCACCAGCTATGTCCCACTGTTCCCCCGGGCCATATCCCAGCTGCTCTTCTTACTGGCCTCAGGGACAGACTCCAAGTGGCCGGACAGATCGACACTGCCCTAAGGAAACAGCTACGCTGTGTCCACTGTGTCACGTCACTGCATTCCACGTGGGGTGTCACTAGTTGCACTTTCAAAACTAAATATATATTCATCACACAAATTATTATAGCCACATAATACAACTTGGGGGGAAAAGGAAGAAAATTCCTTTAGCATTGTTTTGGATTTGTTTTTGTTTTTTGCTCTATGATATGTAGTTTTTTTCTGAAAAAAAGAAATCTAAGGTAGGTGTAGTCACAGCACACAGGTAATTTTTCACCCTGCCTTTCTCAAAGAACCTCACATTTCACCTCAGGTCCAGAAGTCAGGGATGACAGCTGGTCACTTAGGAAAATACATTTGCTAAGCCCAGCTCCCTAGTGTGAATGGTGAACCTTATGAAAATTCAAATAATTGAGGACAAGAGTGAGAACAGAAGGCTCACTGCTTCCCATTAGCCTCGGGTCTGGCTCACCACCAGGGCCCCCAGGAAGGAGCTTCAAGCTCCAGGCCTCCTCCCTCCGCCCGGGCAGCCGTGGGCTGACCAGGCACCGATGTCCAGACTGCCAGTTTTCCGTGGTGCCAGGGACAGAGGCTGATCTTAGGCGAGTAATTTACATTCCAAGCTTCAGTCTTCTATCTGTAACAAGGCGGCCCACACCTTTCTCAGACCCCCTTAAAGGAGCAGGTATGTACTGTGGCCCACTGCTCTCTGAACAGCAGCACTCGGCCGACTGCAGCGTTCCCCCTCACGTCTCTCTCCCCAGGCCCCTCCCCACCTTCCTTCCGACGTCTGGTACTCTTTCCACTGCACCAGTAGTTCTCAAACTCTGGCTTAGAGCAGACTCAGCTGGTGTTTCTCAAACCATAGATTGTGGGGCCCCACCCCCAGAATTTCTGAATCAGTTCAGTCGCTCAGGCCTGTCCCAATTCTTTGCGACCCCATGGACCACAGCACGCCAGGCCTCCCTGTCCATCGCCAACTCCTGGAGTTCACTCAAACTCATGTCCATCGAGTCACTGATGACATCCAGCCATCTCATCCTCTGTCCTCCCCTTCTCCTGCCCTCAGTCTTTCCCAGCATCAGGGTCTTTTCCAAATGAGTCAGTTCTTCTCATCAGGTGGCCAAAGTACTGGAGTTTCAGCTTTAGCATCAGTCCATCCAATGACTATTCAGGACTGATTTCCTTTAGGATGGACTGGCTGGGTCTGCATGGGGCCCCATCATGCACATTTCTAACATATTCCCCGGATGATGTGGATGAGAACCTCCACGCTTTGAGAACCGCTGCCAACAACTCCTCTTTACACTATGGACACCATAAGCTATTCAGCCTTACCCTCAGATGCCCTTGCTGAAGGAGACCTATCACTTAACAGCCAGCAATGCCAGCGTATCAGTGTATTGTGTCCTCCTCGGCAAGGTCCCCTCCCTCTTCCCCACTCCACTACAGTCAGTTAGGTGCAGGGGAGAGTGCCCCTCGGCAAGATACCCAACCTTTCACACCTTGCGGGCCTTTGCACCCAGCACTGCTTCAAGCCCAGCTGAAACGTGCTCCCGAAGCCCTCTGGTAGCTCTTCCCTCTCGGAAGACAATCCCGGTGCCCATGCCATGCATGAGCCACGCACCTTCAGGATGGACTCAACCTGGGCTGAGCATCCCCAGCCTGACCTGTGTGTATCTGATCCACTGTGCATCCCCAGAGCCCAAAGCAGCTGCCCAGCTGTGGGTCACTCTAAGCTCAGCTTTGCCTTTGCTGCAGGGGTCCACCCTCTCTGGTTATTTGAGAAACAGCGGGGTTGTGGTGTCTGTGCCTCTGATTAGAGGCAAGGGGCCGCCTCTCCTCTCTCTGAATTAGCTGCAGGTGCGAGGGCCTCTCGGAACAAGCAGGGGGCGGGAGCGGTGGGTCTCAGCTCCTACTTGCCCCATGCCCTCATGGGTGTGTGGGAGATCGGAGAGGGGAAGCCGTGGAGAAAGCCACGACATGGGAGGAGAAAGGCTTTACAGTGAGTACTATTCAGTTCAGTTCACTTCAGTCACTCATCATATCTGACTCTTTGCGACCCCATGGACTGCAGCACGCCAGGCTTCCCTGTCCATCACCAACTCCCGGAGTTTACTCAAACTCATGGAGTATTATTAGCCTTATCTTTATCCAGCCGAGGAGGGTGTAGCCTCTTACAGGGCGTTGCTCTTAGTCTCACCCACCCTGCCCTTGTGCCCCGTTTATGCTGGTGTTTCAGCAGGCGTCTCTCTCTCCAGCCCCAGGCTGGCAATCCCTCTCCACACCTCGGAAAGCTGCCCTGCTGCAGGAGTGCCCACCCCTGCCCCCATCAGGCCATCCAGCCTTAATGTCTCAAGTCCGAATCCATCGAAATCTGTCGGTAATGCCCCATGGCAGTCTCTGACCACCATTCCCAAGCCAGTCCCCCTTTTCAGAGTCTCAGGGTAATCGAAGTTAAAGTTACATTATTTTTTAACCCTTCAAGAACCCAAACCATATTTGTGAAGACCCACGCACCTTGCAGGTGAAACTCAATTCAGATTGAGACTCAAACCCACCAGCCAGAATTGGAACCCAGCGAGAACCCAGATTGGGGCTCAAACCCACTGTCTTCTTTCTTTTTTTCTTTCTTTCTCTGTGAGGGGTGTTTGGTGGGATCTTGCTTGGCACTCAGGTTGTTTAGCTATGGCATACAAGATCTTAGTCGCGGCAAAACTTGGGCCCCCTGCATTGGGACCGCAGAGTCTTAACCACCATCAGGGCCATCAGGGAAATCCCTAGAACTCACCATGTTTTAACTGAGATTAGGCACCTGGTCTTAGGACTTAATGAAGCTCAGGTGCTTTGTATCTCCTCATAGAAAGAACTTCATGAGAGACAAAGTGATAGATAAGAAGTGAATTTGTTTGGAGCAGTGACACATTCCATAGGCAGAATGTGGCCCCTTTTACAAGGTGAGCGCAGCCCCAGGACAGGCGGTGGTCTCAGAAAGTGAGAGTGCCCCTGGGGAAACACGCTCCAGAGACAGTGTGGGCCATCTCAGAAGGCCAGAGGCCCCAGAATACGACGCGGGTAGTCTTTATAGGCTGGGTGTTGAGCCGATCAGTGGGAGGATTATTCCAACTATTTTGGAGCAGGGGCCGAGATTTCAAGAACTGGGCCACTGGCCACTTTTAGCATTTTATGATGAGCCTCTGAACTGTCATGGCGCCTGTGGGTGTGTCATTGAGCATATGCTGATATTTTATAATGAGGCTCAAGGTCTACTGAAAGTCACATCTCCTGCCGTCTTGGACATAGTTGGTTCTAATCAGTTTTTGTCATACCCTCAGTGGCTATGTCATTTTTTTTAAAGGTTGTACCCTGCCTCTTTCCCTCCTGTTTGACAAGGACTAGCATCAACTCTTAGGGGCAGTAGAGTCTTAAACCTACCGGGAAGAATGGAAGCATTTTTTTCCTGCTCTATAATCTGCAAGCCCATTTCTCCGTTTAAGAAGTCATCACCTGATATTGTATGCAGAGCATCTGGGCCTGGCTTTGTCATCCCTTCCCACGCCTTTAAAATATACCTATTCCACACTCCCAGGACTGAGTTTGTAGCACAAAAATCTCTTCCCCAGTTTGTGAGATGGTGACAGAGGGAATCATTCTTTCAGACACAGATGTTTGTTATAAGATGGGTGGATGGAAAGATAACAAGTGATTAAATAAATGAATGTCATGGTGGCTGCTGAAGAGGCCTAGAGAAAAAATTGAGTCAATCAGAAAATGTTTAATGAGCATTTAATGCGTGTGTTGACTGGAAGAAAAAAAGAAAATGCACAGCCTGAAAGGGGTGAGTTATATTTTATCTGGGAGGCAAAACTGAGGACTTAAGCCTGGGGTAGAGCATTTTCAAATAATTCTGAGAGACTGCTCTGTAAAGGGTAGGGGGAAGCCAGAATATATAGGAGTTTTTGCAACAAAAACTATGTAGTTGGAACTTCAAAAGATCATTGTTAATTAAAGAAGACTAGATACCTCAAGTAAGGACTTTAGCGCTTCTCTATATATGAGAATGTGCGAGGGTCTGGACTCAGTGAAATCATTCTTTTGATGAGCACCTCAGCTCCCTGAGGCCAGTATCCTGTGCCGTGTCTCCTGTCTCCTCAGGGTGCATCTTTTGGGGAGGGGGCGTTGGCTGCAGTGGCTGAGGGCTTGATGGCAGGCACCCTATTTCTATCCTTAGTTCCCTCAGCGCTCACCTTCAGGGCAGCTGTAATGCGATGGCTTGATGGCTGGAACAGCCTTTATTTACTTATAGCGGACAATGGTTTTCGTTCACATACGTAAGCAGCCTTGGAGGACATAAAGCTGTAACACAGGACCCTTTGCTTATAAACACCACCACCCAGTCAGAAAGTCTAGAAAGATTCAGAAACTAGATTGTGATACCAAGAAGCTCTATCACTGCTCCAGCAGCCTCAGCATCCAGGCTTGCTAGAACTCAGAGGTCTGGTAAAGGAAAGCAGAAATCTTAGAGGTTTTGCCCTGGGGCAGGTACCAGGGCCCAGTCTCTGGAATCAAGGGGCACCATAAGCTCGAGCTCAGTTTTGGGGATAGGAAGTTGCCAGAAGCACAGCAAAGCAGCCAGGGGTTCCAGGCACTACAGTGTGTGGGGATATAAATCGGATGGTGTATGGCTGTTGGGAGCAGAACCCCATCAGTGTCCAAGGGGTTGATCCAGACCTTCAGGGAGGTGTCTGGGTCTGGACAGGTGGGCTGGACAGATGCCCTGGCATCCACACTTCCTGACATAGATCTGGTTGTAGGAGGAACCAAGGTCTGGGGAACTTAAGCTCCTCCTCTGCCTTAGCCATGGTGCTGTGACAACAAGACCACCCCTGGCTCCCACCTCCTGCCTTGACTGAGGCCCCTCATGCACCCCTTGCCTGACAGTCTGATTTTTGCCTACAAGCTGAGACTCCAGCTAGCTTCAGGGGAGAGAAGAGGGTGGGCCAAGTGCTAAGACCATGGTTGCAGCAAAACCACTTTCCATAGTGCCAAAGAAGGAGATCCCAGGGTGCGCTGGCTGGAAAGAGGGAAGAATCATAGAATTTCCTGCAAGAGGTGAATTTAGTGAGAAGCTATTAGATGACCGCAGAAGACATTTCTGGTGGGAGGAAGGTGTGCTGTTCATGTGGTCCTGGGGGAACCTGGGCCCCCAAGACTTACTCCCACGAACCTAGTCCAGGCAAGCAAAAAGCCCCCTGGTTCCCGGGGATCTGATCCCGCATGTCTCAATATCTTTCACACAGCAAAACACCCAATGGTTGATGTTTACATTCAAGACCCAATCCCATGGATTTATCTAGATTTGATGTAATAATAAAGGTGTAGGTTATGTGCAAACCCCAGCAAGCAGGAATGCCTCCTCTTTCTCCACACTCATAAAGCAGACCAGAATGGAAGTGAGGGGAGACTGAGCATAGTATTACAGGGATAATTTTGAATGCACTCAAATTTATTATGAAAGGAATTATCATTCTTCTATTATTTATGACTCATATCTGACTTGCATCACTGTGGGTAGTAACACAAAGACCAGGAGGGATCACTACTTCCTTTTTGCTTCTCTTTCCCTCTTGAGTGGGGGAGTTCTGCATAAGGAAACCCTGCACCAAGATCTGTCTGAAGTTATCATGTAGGGGTCTCAGGAAAAAACAAATGTGTGACGACAAGAGACAAGGAAGGAAAGAGGACCATCAAGAATGTGAGCTCAGGCACGGTCCCAGGAGAGCAATTTGGCCAAGTCCAGGGGGAGGGGTTGTGGAAACAGTCTAAGTCACACCTGAGAGTTGTCCCCACCCATGCAGAGGCTGGCATATTTACACATCTGCGCCTGGTGGAGATCAGTTAAGGGCTGTCCCTGGGGATGTCATTTCCCAGGCACCTCTGGCTTTCTGTGTACTCAGCAAAGGGGGCCCCAGCAACCTGAGGACAGCCCGCCTACAGAGAGTCACAGGTGCTGGCTGTCGGGAGCGAATCACACAGCTTTTATTCATTCGATCAGAGGTGGTCGGTGGAGTGTCTCAGCACCTGCTGTGCTCTCATTTTCCGCCTCACCATGGGCGCCTCGTAAATGCTAGCCGACGGTTGGCTGGTGAGGGTGTGCATCGAGGAGAAGGGGACACATTCATGCAAGCGTTAGGCTGACAGAAAGCAGGACCCCCCTTGTTCTGCTTACCGCCATACCCCTGGCACCTGGCGCCAGAAGTGTTCATACACATTTGTTAGGAGAGTGATGAGTGAACTCCTCCACAGCGATCCTGTGCTCCAAGAGCTGATCCAGGGTCTCCTTCGTTTTCCCTCCCATTGCTTACTTGATGCTGCCAGAGGCCCGTGGAGCACCCAGGAGGAGCTCTGTAGACCTCACCACATGGTAAACCCCCTTACTGAGCAGGCACCCCCAAATCGGAAGGCCCCGATGTCTGCCCCTGTTCTGTCCTGCTTGGGTGTGTCTGAGGACAAGCAGTCCTGGCTAGTGGCAGGGGCAGGGGTGGGCTCAGAGAGGTGCAGTAGGTGTGGGCTCTAGACCCAGGGCTTGTCCTGTTAAACCTCATTAGAGCCTATGGCGGTATTCACAGTAGGTATTACCACCTCCCATTTTGCAAATGAGGCATGTGAAGCCTGGAGATGTTCATGATTTCTGCTGTGGAAATGGACTCAGAATTTGAATCTAGGCTGTTTCTCTGGTGTCTTAAAGCTGGGAAGCAAGGGAATTGCTGGGGTGAGGGCTTCCTGTGAAGACTACTGATGGCCAGCCACCTCTCAGGTAGCCAGCAGGTCCCCTGATGACTCTTCAGCAGACACAAGCCGCCCCCCAACCCTTGACACAACTCCAAACTCAGGACTGTCTCCGGGCATGCAGATGGTGCGGTCATCCTGGGCCCTGTACTCAGAAGAGCCCGCTTAATGCTGTCACTATCTTGAAATTCTAAAATCAGGAGTCGTGTTTTCATTATGCACTGGGCAGGGCAGGTTATATAACCAGTCCTCTGTTTCCACAACTGCTCACCTGGTGTGGACATACTTTCAGCGTTCTAGACCATCCTCAGGGCCCCTGAGACTGAGGGTGGTCCCTGGACCCCAAGGGGTGCTGTGGCTGAGAAAGCCTTTGTACATCTTTGGGGGAGTGTGGGGACTGAAGAGAAGCAGCCCGACCTGTTCCCAGCACCAGGCCAGGGAATCTCCAGTCAGTGCGAAACAGCCCCGTCCACTAAACTGGCAAAGACCTGCGAAAGAAGCAGGTGCAGGGACAGTGGGGCACAAAGAAGCCACGAGCCAGTTCCATCCATGGATCAGGGGAGCTAGCACCTCGACTGACTCGAAAAGAAGGGAAGAAAGTAGGGAGCAGCAGGCACAGCGCCTGGTGAGGTAGGGGCACTGAGCCGTCCTGCAGCAGCTGGGCGTGGCTCCTGGATGAGGGGGCGGGGCCTCGGGAATCCAGCGTGGACCGGGGGGCGGAGCCAGGCTTTTCCTCCGCCCAGCCCCCTTCAAAATCTGTCCTCCTGTACCAACTGAACTGACTATACCTGCACATTGTCCGAGAACAGTCTCCGTTTGCACCAAGGTGTTACCAGGTGGCTAATTTATTGAGATGAGGGGTCTAATCTTCTCCAGACAGAGGTTTACCAGTCCTTCCTTGTACAGGGTAGGTGATGAGTTTTCACACTGATGGCACCTTCACATTGATAATGCCACCTAGTGGTCACCTGTCGCACCTTCCTGTCTGTCCAAACTGACATGCAGTGAGACCGTTCGCTTCAGTTGCTCAGTCATGTCCGACTCTTTGTGACCCCATGGACTGCAGCACGCCAGGCGTTCCTATCCATCACAGTCTCCCGGAGCTTGCTCAAACTCATGTCCATCGAGTCCATGATGCCATCCAGCTGTCTCATCCTCTATCGTCCCCTTCTCCTCCAGCCTTCAGTCTTTCCCAGCATCAGGGGCTTTTCAAATGAGTCAGTTCTTCACATCAGGTGGCCAAAGTATTGGAGTTTCAGTTTCAACATCAGTCCTTCCAATGAATATTCAGGACTGATTTCCTTTAGCATTGACTGATTGGATCTCCTTGCAATCCAAGGGACTCTCAAGAGTCTTCTTCAACACCACAGTTCTTTGGCACTCAGTTTTCTTTATGGTCCAACTCTCACATCCATACATGACTACTGGAAAAACCATAGCTTTGACTAGATGGACCTTTGTTGGCAAAGTAATGTCTCTGCTTTTTAATATGCTTTTTACTATGTTGGTCAAAGCTTTTGTTCCAAGGAGCAAGTGTCTTTTCATTTCATGGCTGCAGTCAGCATCTGAAGTGATTTTGGAGCCCAAGAAAATAAGGTCTTTCACTGTTTCCATTGTTTCCCCATCTATTTGACATAAAGTGATGGGACCAGATGCCATGATCTTAGTTTTCTGAATGTTGAGTTTAAAGCCAACTTTTTCACTCTCCTCTTTCACTTTCATCAAGAGGCTCTTTAGTTCTTCTTCACTTTCTGCCATAAGGGTGGTGTCATCTGCATATCTGAGGTTATTGACATTTCTCTTGGCAATCTTGATTCCAGCTTGTGCTTCATCCAGCCCAGCATTTCTCATGATGTACTCTGCATATAAATTAAATATGCAGGGTGACAAGATACAGCCTTGAAGTACTCCTTTCCCGATTTGAAAAGTGCTTTTCCATGTCCAGTTCTGTTGCTTTTTAACCTGCATACAGATTTCTCAGGAGGCAGGTCAGGTGGTGTGGTATTCCCATCTCTTGAAGAATTTTCCAATTTGTTGTAATCCACACAGTCAAAGGCTTTGGCGTAGTCAATAAAGCAGAAGTAGATGTTTTTCTGGAACTCTCTTGCTTTTTCCATGATCCAACAGATGTTGGCAATTTGATCTCTGGTTCCTCTGCCTTTTCTAAATCCAGCTTGAACATCTGGAAGTTCACAGTTCACATATTGTTGAATCCTGGCGGAGGATTTTGAGCATTACTTTGCTAGTTTGTGAGATGAGTGCAGTTGTGCGGTAGTTTGAGCATTCTTTGGCATTGCCTTTCTTTGGGATTGGAATGAAAACTGACCTTTTCCAATCCTGTGGCCACTGCTGAGTTTTCCAAATTTGCTGGCATATTGAGGGCAGCACTTTCACAGCATCATCTTTGAGGATTTGAAATAGCTCAGCTGGAATTCCATCACCTCCACTAGCTTTGTTCGTAGTGATGCTTCTTAAGGCATACTGACTTCGCACTCCAGGATGTGTGGTTCTAGGTGAGTGATCACATCATCGTGGTCATCTGGACCATGAAGATCTCTTTTGTACAGTTCTTCTGTGTTTTCTTGCCACCTCTTCTTAATATATTCTGCTTCTGTTAGGTCCATACCATTTCTGTCCTTTATTGTGCCCATCTTTGCATGAAATGTTCCCTTGGTATCTCTAATTTTCTTGAAGAGGTCTCTAGTCTTTCCCATTCTATTGTTTTCCTCTATTTTCTTGCACTGATCACTGAGGAAGGCTTTCTTATCTCTCCTTGCTATTCTTTGAAACTCTTCATTCAAATGGGTGTATCTTTCCTTTTCTCCTTTGCCTTTAGCTTCTCTTCTTTTCTCAGCTATTTGCAAGGCCTCCTCAGAGAGCCATTTTGCCTTTTTGCATTTCTTTTTCTTGAGGATGGTCTTGATCACTGCCTCCTGTACAATGTCACGAACCTCCATCCACAGTTCATCAGGCACTCTTTCAGATCTAATCCCTTCAATCTATTTGTCACCTCCACTGCATAATCATAAGTGATTTGATAGGACCATAATAATCCATTTCCTGCTCCTGCTCTTCGTGTGGTTCAGATGTCCATCATATAGGAATCCTTTTGAGCTACACAGCATCTCCAGCGCTAAATAGGGACCTTTGGAAGATACTCCCCAAAGCAAAACACACCCACACACACACACACACCCACACACCCCCACACACACACCCAGAAAGGGGATAGAGATAGGAAATCAGCCCTGGATGTCCCTTCCTCCTCTGCCTCAGTCAGTCCCTTCTCAGCCTTGGGCCACAGGGAGCAGGGTCCCTCAGTCCTGAACTTGCTGTCCCCAGCAACATGCAGACAACTGCAGACACCAGTGCTGAGCTTGGGTTTGGAAGAAGGTGAGCAAAACAGCATTCATAACTTGTGGAGTTGGAGACTTCCCTTCAGCCTCTTCAAATGATTAATAATTATACCATCAATAAAAAGAGAAAGGGGTAGGGGAGCTGGAGGCAGTACTGCTGTTTCTTGAGAGCCATTCCTCACCCCACGCCAGACAGCCACCCCAGGCCATTCGATATCTTCCTTGAGCACGTTTTTTGCAGGTGCGTTCCATCTGTCCCAGAGCAAGGCAGTGTTCAGATGGGAATTAATATGCATTGGGTGCCTACTGTGTGCCAGGCACTTTCCTAAGCACTTTAAATGCATTTGCTTGTTTAGTCCTCACCATATAACAACCCACAAGATACCATTGCCTATCCCATTTTGCTGATAGAGAAACTGAGGCCCTCTAAGACATGCAACTAGGAAGTCTAGAAATTGAGATTTGAACCTAAGGACTGCTGGTCCTTTTTATACAGTTCATGACTACTGCAATACAGTGCAGGAATACTGGCATGGTTTGCCATTCCCTCCTCCAGTGGATAGCATTTTGTCAGACCTCTCCACTATGACCTGGTCATCTTTGGTGGCTCATAACCACCCTTCCAGTGTAGCTTGTAGCTCCATTGAGTTACGCAAGCCCCTGCGCCACAAGGATCCATAAAGGGGTGCCGTGTAGAGCGGATTAAGAAAACAGTGAGGGACAGGGAGACCTGGTGTGCCGCAGTCCATGGGGTCACAGAGAGTTGGGCACGACTTGGCGACTGAACAACAAATCCTGTTCCAGGGCATTCACTTTTAATCACAATCCCAGTTATCTCAACTCATAGACAAGAAGAAAACGCATGCACCTGGTGGTATATGGAGTTTTCTGGGAAAGGAGGATATGTGATTAAATCTCCAGAGTGTGTGTGCATATTTGCTCATTTGACAGACTTTTCCCAAAGGACATCTTGCTCCAGGTGTGGGTAGGAGCATAGTTTTAAACTATCCCCAGTCTGATGGGGAAGAGAAACTAAACCAGGTTGGACTTGTGCACAGGTGATTCAGGATGGCGCAGAAAGGCACTGGGACAGGAAGCAGGGTCCAGGCGCAGCTAGCCAAGTAGTGCCTGAACTCTGATCCAGCTGGGTCAGAAATACCTCTCTGTCCAGCAGATACTGAATCCTCAGCAAATTGCTACTAGAACCCTAACTGTATCTCAGAAACTCCAATTCTCTCCCATCATTTTTAGGCCTCCTGCCTAAGAGAAGGGGAATACTGGTGATGAGACAGGACCCAGCTTCTTAGAGCAAAACAAGACTAGCTCCCGCGTCGGCCCGGGGTTCCAAATAAATGGGCCTGAGCTGCCATCTACTGGCTAACTGGAGATACTGCATGGGATGGTGCTGCAAGTCAGACCTTCCTGCCCAGGTGCAGAGAGAAAGGGACCAGAATCCTCTGGTCCTCCAGCAGCCGTGAGAGGGAAGGGCTGTCATCTCCTGTGTTTTGTGAATGAAGAGGCTGAGACTCTTGAGAGCTGACAAGAGGTAGTAATAACTCATTTACCACTTGCCAGACTCTGCTAAGCACCTTACGTTAATTATCTCCTGGAATCATCTCAAGAATCCCGTGAGATTTATCCCCCTTTTACTTGTTGTGTCTCTGAAGTCGCCTTATTCTGTAACAGCTTCACCTTCTTTGTGCCGTTTATTTGTTGGAGACACCAGGTCTCTGTACTACAGAAGGTCTCACAGCCCGGATTTGGGTGATGGTTCTTCAGACTGTCATTTTGCACTTGACTCCATGTCTCCTATTAGCTGGCATGAAGCTCTAAAGGCTTAATTGAATCCCACTTCAGTTGTTTCCAGCAAGACTAATTCGTGTGTGCTTTATATCCCATCCCATCAAGAGGCACCTAAAGTTTGATTGTCTGACTTCTTGTGATGTTGAGATTGAGTGAGGCAATACAAAAAGTGCTGACTGTCTGAGTCTGTTATTCCTGTATTAAGTGGGCCTGGCGTTTATTTTTTTTCTTTTTATTTTGAATCTAGTCTTTAAAGAGGACCTTTCAGGTTCTGGCTTCAGGTAAGATGGAACAACCACAGAATCTGGACAGAATGCACAGAGGTACTTGAGGGCTGGAAAGTGAACAGCAGCAGCTGGATCAGGAGGGGAAAACTAGGATTTGGGGTGCCTCTGAATTGGCAGTGAGTTCATCTTTTTTATTCCCCTCTGGTGTCTGCCAACTAACTCAAGGCAGCTTAAGACTCAGAAATGGGCATCATTGCGGATGGCACTTCAGGAGAAACCCTCTGCTGTAGGCTGGAGGAGTGAGAAAGGGGTGTCCTGACTATAGAGACCCACAGACACCTAAGCCTCTTAAGGGAGGGGGACTATCCCCCTTTGATCGAGGAGTAATGGTCTCAAGGGTGTGGGTGAACTGCCTGCTCCTTTGTTTCTCTCCATCTTCCCACCAGATGGTCCCAACACAGATGTAGTAGTTTCAGGAAGTGCATGTCAGAAGCAGGGTAATTAAAGCCCCAGGTAGCTGGCTGGAAAACCAGAAAGAGGAGCCTCTAGGAGACAGAGGACTGGGGAGACTGGAGGAGATGGTGGGGAGCTCAGGACAGTGAGCTCATAAGGTGTTTGTGGCCTCCCGGCCTCACTCTTGCTGAGCATCCGTGATCGGGCCCTCAACAGCACACGGTAAGCTCGGAAAACCGAACTCTGTTCTGTCGCTACTTTGAAGCTGGCCCACTGGGAGTGCTCCAGTAAGTGTTTATTCTCGTTGAAGTAACCCTTGAGGACAGGCACACCCTCAAACAATTTAGACAGAGAAATTCCAGAAAAGGCCTGAGTTATCTCAGTGTCACAGGAATCAGCTTACAGCCCTGTAGATATAATGGGGCTGTGATGGGGGTGTTATGTGTGTGATCACATTTGAGTTTCTGGGGATCTGAAATTAGCCTCCCTCCTTGCTGGGCCACACCCACCCAAACTGCCCAGCCCTGGCACCCACCTTCAGAGTGCCAGTTCACATGCTCCAGTGGGCTGATCAGGGTGTACACTGGGGAGATGAGAAGCACCTCTACCACAGACGAGGAGGAAGAACACTGAGATTTAGTGCTTTATGGAGTCTAGACGACCCTGCGATGGAAAGCCAGTTCTGCCACCCACGAGATAGGTAACCTTGGGCAAGCCACTTAAGTTCTTGATCCTCAAATTTCCCAAATATAAGTTAGGAACAATGTTCCTACCTCACAGTATTGTTGTGCGTTTGCACTGAGATAAGATGTGTAGAGTATGTGATACATTCAGTGCCATTTTGTAAATTTCAAGTAAGTTGGAAATGTTGTTAATCAAATTAAGATGTATTTTATGAAAAGTAAAATATTATACACTTGTAAACGTTCAAGAGTCTTGGATATTTAGTCCCCAATTACACGTCATCTATTTTCTTTTAGCTTCAAAAATAAATGCAATTAATATGCACTAACAAAATGCATAGAGTATCTTGCACAGGAATTGGCACGTACCACGTGCGTGATCAATAGTGGTTGCTGTCACTGTATCAGCTCCATTATTCTGTGGAAGGAATTCCACACGGTGAGTTGTGAGACCCTAGACTAGATCACACAGTAAAATCATTGCTACCTTGCTGCTGCTGCTAAGTCGCTTCAGTCGTATCCAACTCCGTGCGGCCCCAGAGACGGCAGCCCACTAGGCTCCCCTGTCCCTGGGATTCTCCAGGCAAGAACACTGGAGTGGGTTGCCATTTCCTTCTCCAATGCGTGAAAGTGAAGTTGCTTGGTCGTGTCAGATTCTTAGCTTAGGAGAGCTTTAAAAAGGAGTACATGCCTCCTTATTGTTTAGGTTAAACTTGGAGTGGCCCTGCCAAAACGGGGGAGGGGTTGAAGGAAATTATCTCAGTGGTTTATACTGATGCTTATGTGTGGACAGGGAAGGCTGGTATGCTGCAGTCCGTGGGGTCTCAAAGAGGAGGACACAACTGAACAACTGAACGGATGTTCTGTGCTCTCAGACTTTGGAACTTCCATGGACGACCCGAGAGGAGGAGTTACAGGATGGACAGCTGGCCATCGTCATTGTGGGCACGCTTGTCAGTAAGCTCCTTGAAGGCAGGGATAAAGATGTTTTTGTTTTGTGTCCCTGGCACCTGAGACAAGGTATGACCCACAACACCTCTTCAATAAACATTGATTAAATCAGTCAATCCCTGCAACAGGGATTTAGGTTGCTGGTAGAAGTCTCAAGATATCCTTGTTTAGGATAGCCTAGGCTGAAGATGAGGGCTTCCCTGATGGGTCAGCGGATAAAGGATCCGCCTGCAATACAGGAGACGTGGGTTCCATCCCTGGGTCAGAAAGAATGGAGAAAGAATGGCAACCTATTGCAGTATCCTTGCCCGGAAAATCCTATGGACAGAGGAGCCTGGCGGGATGCAGTCCGTGGGGTCACAGAGTTGGACACCATTAGCAAGGCATAGCAGGCTGGAGCTGCATCGCAAGAGGGGGCAGTAACGGAAAGCTTGTGTGTACACTAGTCTCACCGTTGTGAGCTTATTCCTGTTCAACACTATTTGAGCACCTACTTATGCAAGGTACTTAGGAACAACTTCACATGAAAGTTAAGTATTTCTTAAAAGAAAACCTCTGCTAAATAACAAGTGAGATACTCTTATCAATAACATATTGATAACATGTTATTATTGCATTTTTCCAGTTCTTCACAGACCACCCAGGGCCCTCTTGGGGTCACCAGCAGATACTCAGCTCCCTGATTGGGCGCAGGAGTCCACTGATTTGCTGCCACCTTCCTGTTCCTCTGAGAATACTCATAAGTGTCCCAAGACTCAGCTCCCTGAATGCCATAACAGCTTCTGACCTTTGCATGTCTTCTCTTTGTCACTAGATTCAGAACGGAAGCCAAAACATGAAAGATGCTATTTACTCTGACTTTGTCGCTCTGGTTTTTCTCCTGCCTGGTGCTTGCTTTTCATTTGACTTTTTCCAAAATGAGAAGAGAAAAGGACTCTAGATTTCTTGAAGAGATCAGACCCTTCTACCTTGAGAATGCCTTTTTGTAATGTCCACATTTTAAAACTATCAAACTAAATAGGGCAGATTTTAGGTAGGCTTACAGATTAGGATCATTGCAATACATTGCAGCTAAATGTCAGAACTAGATGATGTCAGCACTCATCGGAATGACCAGCTAAGAACTGAGGTGATGTAGGAACTACTTGAGTCCCTAACATTCATGAGGTAATATTCCATGAGCAGATGTCAGTTAACAATGTTAGCCAACGAGACATACCACTTCCTGAGCATATGTTGGATGTTAGCTGATCAGTACTGATATTAATCATAGTTGGACAGTAGACAGTCTATAAACACCCAGTTTACACCAAGGAAAATAACTGATTTTATTTTCTGCTATTGCTCTGGAAGCCCTGACCATATCTCTTGTCATACTTGAGATAAGTTCACTGATTAGGTTCCATCTACACCCTGTACATACTTCTATGGTTGGGATTTACTGCCTTCTATTCTAACTGTTTACCAGTTCCACACTAGCCTGTAAGACTGTGCCGGGGTTGTGCTTTATACTATTTGCCAGGCCTACAACTGGATTAAGCTCAAAGTGGTGAGCTCCTAGGAGCTCGGGAGTAAAAAACGATTTGGATCTAAATTTTGGCTTGAGAACTTTGTGTATCATCATGGGCAAATTAACTACTCTGGACCTCATAATCTGAATCTGAAAACAGGAATTTTTTAAAATTGAAGTATCATTGATTCACCATGCTGTGTTAGTTTCAGGGGCACAGCAGAGGGATCCAGGTATATATATTAGTTTCAGAGTCTTCTCCCCTAGTGAACATAGTCCCCTGTGCTATATGGTAGATCCTTGCTGGTCATCTGCTCTGTATATAGTTGTGTGTATATGTTAATCCCAAACTCCTAATTTATCTCTCATCCCCTCTTCCCCCTTTCATAACCATAGGTTTGTTTTCTATGTCTGTGGATCTATTTCTGTAAAACCCCTGTTTTTAGGTATTTTAATACCTACCTGGAAGAGTTCATTATCACTGTGATGTAATCTACTATATTATAAAGGTTTTTTGGTTGTAAACAGAAAGAAGCTGTATTGTTAAGATTCTTTGCTTATAAGCAACAGATATAACTGGCCAATTTGTGGGGGAAAGTACATAGCAACTACATAGAGTGTATAATCTGGAATTGGATCCTGGGTCAGAAACGGAAATTGATAGAAATGATAGAAATTGATATTATTGGGACAAGTAGTATAATCTGAAAAGTGGATTGTATATTACAAAACAATGTATGTTAATCCTATATTTTCTGAATTTGATCGTTCTATTGTGGTAATATAAGAAAAGCAGCTTGTCCTGAGGAAATAAGTAAGGTAGGATTTGGGGATAAAGGAGCATGATGTCTGCAACTCTGAAATGGCTCAGGAAAAATTATAAAATGCAGAGTGCAGCAAAGTACGGTAAAATGTTAGTAATTAAAGAACCCAGGTAAAGGGTATGGAGTTATTTGAACTGTTCTTATTACTCTAAATTAATTTAAAATAATTTCAAATTTTAAAATATCTTTAAAGAAAAAATAGATTTATTGAAATAATCTTTGAGCTTTGCAAAACAACAGGAAGGCTGGAGAAGCAGGCTTATAACCTGGACTGGAACCAGGACAAGAGCTATTCAGCTGTCAGAGTACAGCACTGGGGGGATAAATGACTCTCTTCTTTCTCTTCCCCACTTTGCACAGGACTCACAGTCCCAGGAGAGAAAGAACTATTTAGTGACTCAAAACGGGGCTGGGGGACAGGATCCAGCAAAATCAAGTTCCCAAAGGGTTCAGTATTATATCCCTCAAACCTATGACAGTGCCCAGCTCAGTCGCTCAGTCGTGTGCAACTCTTTGCAACCCCATGGGCTGTAGCCTGCCAGACTCCTCTGTCCATGAGATCTCCAGGCAAGAATACTGGAGTGGGTTGCCATTTCCTTCTCCAGGGGATCTTCACGACCAGGGGTGGTGCTACTTGGCAGGCAGATTCTTTACCACTGAGCCACCAGAGAAGCAGTTCAGTACTTAAGAAATACAAAAATAATAATAACTTGAATGCATGCTTGTACTCTTCCATATGACAGGCACAAAAGAAACCTGCCCAAGAGTATAGGTGCCTGCCTGTCTCTTTTGTGGCTCTAGTTCCAAGCACTTCACCAAGCACGTAGAAGGTGCCCTGAGATGGTTGCTGATTGCATCATGGAATCAGCCTGGCCTGCAATAGCGACTGCAGCTTTACTGTGTGAGTGCTCACTCAGGGGTTATGTATTCTTGCTTATTGATGAGTGGACACACGGTACGCGTCACAGATAGGCACCGTCTTCCACTGCCCATGCCGAAATACAGGGAGACGTGCCTGAAAGTTTTAGAATCACCACCACCCAATGTGAGATTTGGGGAGTCCATCTCAGTCTCTCTAAGTGTTGGTATTTCCGTGTATAAGATCAGATCCCATAACAACTAACCCACAAGAGAACTCCCTAAAGCTCTGTAACGATCATAACATAGTTCTCTAATGCATTCGCCCTTCCACTTTCCCAAGTAATTTTTTCCACAATTTCTTCTCTCTCAATCATCATTTTCCTCCATCCTTACACTCAGGTGATGAACCCCTAACCCCTTCCTTTCTGATTATGCCTGGAGGTTGTACAAACCTCTTCTCTTATATTCTGTTATCCAGAATTTAGTTACCTAGTCACATAACCAGGGGCTTCCCTGGTGGCTCAAGATGGTAAAGCCTCTGCCTGCAATGCAGGAGACCTGGGTTCGATTCCTGGGTCAGGAAGATCCCCTAGAGGAGGAAATGGCAACCCACTCCAGTACTCTTGCCTGGAAAATTCCATGGATGGAGGAGCCTGGTAGGCTACAGTCCATGGGATCGCAAAGAGTTGGACCCCACTGAGCAACTTCACTGTTTCACTGGTTAGTTACATAACAATGCCTACCTTCAAGGAAAGCTAGGAAATGTCTTTTTTTTTTTTTTAATAATATTGCATTGGAGGTTTGTTACTTAGTTAATTTATTATTTTTTTAGGCTGCACTGGATCTTTGTTGCTGTGAGGACTTTGTCTAGTTATGGCGGGCAAGGGCTGCTGTTGTGTGCACGGTCTGCTATTTTCGGTGACTTCTCTTGTTGCGGAGCACAGGCTTCAGTAGTTGCAGCACGCAGCCTCAGTCATTGTGACTCCCAGGCTCTGGAGCACGGGCTTAATTGCTCTGCCGCAGCTGGGATCTTCTTGGACCAGGAAATGAACCTGTGTTTCCTGCATTGACAGGCAGATTCTTTACCACTGAGCCACCAGGGAAGCCTTAAAAATTATAATTTAAACCTACTCATGAGGTGAGCTTTAGGCCTTCTTCGCTGCACTAGAGAATTCTGTCTAACATTTAAGGAATAAATAATACCGATCTTATGCAAAAAAGTTCAAGAAAAATACCCTGTGCCTGTTGAAATTTCTGCCTCTGTTTCTGTCTCTCTCTCGCCATATATATATTATATATAATGTTTTCCCAACTGATTTGTTTAAATCAGGATCCAAATACTGACCCACACAGTGCATTTGGGTGATATGTCTCAATTTTTCTTTAATCTATAATTTCCCTTCATCATGTTTAATGTGTTTTTATTGTTGAAGGAACTTGTTCTTTTGTCCTATAGAATTTCCTCAATTCTGGACTAGGTTTGTTTCTTCTTTATCACAGTTTTTCATTTGTTCCTCTAACTCCCATATAAACTGGTATTTGATCTAGAACAAGGGTTGGCAACCTATGGCCAGCAGGCTAAATCTAGTCCAGACCTGTTTTTGTGATTCCTGAAACCTAAGAATGATCATTTATATTTTAAGGGGTTGTAACACACAAACAAGACAAACAAAGAAGGATAAGTGGTAAAAACTGTATGTGGCCCACAAATCCTAGAACATTTACTATCTTGCTTTTCACAGGACAAGTTTGCTCACCCTGATTTAGAGAGTCCCATCAAATTTGTTTTATGTGTTTGTTTATATTTGCAAGGATGTTCCACATAGTATTCTAAGTATGCTAATTATTTCCTACTGAGGCATATAATGTCTCATTGTCACACTTTAAATGATGTTTAGATTAATCAGTCATTTTGAAGGTGTCAGTCTGATCCATTTCTTATAAAGTTCCCTGTATTTCCCCTAATTGCTGTAGCATCCATTGGTGATTGTTGCCAAGATATTTCATTAATGATTATAAAATGCTAGTTATCTAATTTCATTCCCCTTTGCATTTTTCAGTTGGGGCTCTTCAGTACAGAATAAATTTCTCATAGTTACTTGATTACCCTGACACACAGTTCAGGAAAGGCAGGCCAAATGCTTGCTCCTTTCTTATTATCCACCAATTTTCAGGAAAATAAACTGGTGTTCTCAAATCTCCAGAGGCGGCCAATAGGGCTTTTTTTTAACTTGTTTTTAATATACTATATTATGATGTTTCGAGGTTTACATATTTGATGTTTCCAAGAACTGCAGGTATTATTCTTGATGCACAGTGTTCCACCTTTGGGAGGCCCTGAAATGTGTTTTTCACATTCTTTTGATAAGACCTCATTAGCATGTGATAACTTCCTCACTTTTCCGCACAACAAGCTGTCTCTTTTTGTGCATTTTCTGCCTGAGACTTGGAATTGATCATTTCTTCAAGCAGCCATAGTTTCATTGGTGGCTCCAGTCAGGCTTTTGCCACCTCCACTCCACTAAAATAGCCTGTCAGTGTCACTAGACACCACGTTTCTAAATCCGGTGGTCATCTATCAGTTCTCATCTGACTTGACCCAAGCCTAATCCTTCATTCCCCCTGAAAATACTTTTTTCACTTGACTTCCAAGAACGCTTCACTCTCCTTTCTCCTCCTTGGTGCTCTTCTCCTTGGTCTCCTTTGCTGGGTTGTTCTCATCTCCCTAACCTCTTAATATTGGCTGCCCTAGTTCTGAGTCCTTGAATCCTTTTTCATTTTTAGCTATACTGACTTTCTTTGAGATGTCATCAGTTCTGTGATTTTAAATACTATCTATATGCCAGTTCAGTTCAGTTCAGTCACTCAGTCGTGTCTGACTCTTTGCGACCTCATGAATTGCAGCACGCCAGGCCTCCCTGTCCATCACCAACTCTTGGAGTTCACTCAGATTCACGTCCATCGAGTCCGTGATGCCATCCAGCCATCTCATCCTCTGTCGTCCCCTTCTCCTCCTGCCCCCAATCCCTCCCAGCATCAGAGTCTTTTCCAATGAGTCAACTCTTCGCATGAGGTGGCCAAAGTACTAGAGTTTCAGCTTTAGCATCAGTCCTTCCAAAGAAATCCCAGGGTTGATGTCCTTCAGAATGGACTGGTTGGATCTCCTTGCAGTCCAAGGGACTCTCAAGAGTCTTCTCCAACACCACAGTTCAAAAGCATTAATTCTTTGGTGCTCAGCCTTCTTCACAGTCCAACTCTCACATCCATACATGACCACAGGAAAAACCATAGCCTTGACTAGACAGACCTTAGTCGGCAAAGTAATGTCTCTGCTTTTGAATATGCTATCTAGGTTGGTCATAACTTTTCTTCCAAGGAGTAAGCGTCTTTTAATTTCATGGCTGCAGTCACCATCTGCAGTGATTTTGGAGCCCCCCCAAAATAACGTCTGACACTGTTTCCACTGTTTCCCATCTATTTCCCATGAAGTGATGGGACCGGATGCCATGATCTTCGTTTTCTGAATGTTGAGCTTTAAGCCAACTTTTTCACTCTCCACTTTCACTTTCATCAAGAGGCTTCTGAGTTCCTCTTCACTTTCTGCCATCAGGGTGGTGTCATCTGCCAGTTACTCCTAAAGTTATCTCCTGAATTTCAGTCTTATATACCCAACTGCCTATTAAAGTTCTCCACTTGGGTAAATAAAGGTGTCTCAGACTTAACATATGTAAAAGCAAGCTCCTAACCTTGCCAGCCTCCGCCCCCCACAAAAGCCTACTTCTCTCACAGTTGTCTTCATCTTGGTAAATAACAACTTCATGATTCCTTTGCTCAGTTCAAAATCTTGGTGTCATCCTTGACCCCTTTCTCAACACAGTAACTTCTGCGCACGTACTTTAGAAAGTCTTGTTGGCTCTACATCAAGATATATGCAGAATCAGAGCACCTAAAAAAAAAATAAGTATGTATTCATTCAGTTCTTGGTTGTGGCATGCAGGACCGCTCGTTGCGATGTGTGACCTTCCCTGTAATTTTTACTCTGTGTGGGCTCTCTAGTTGAGGTGCGTGTGCTTCGTTGCCCCATAGCACGTAGGATCCTAGTTGCGTAACCAGAGATCAAACCTGTTTTCCCTGGATTGCAAGGTGGATTCTCAAACCACTGAACCAGCAGGGAAGTCCACAGAGCACTCCTTAAAGCTTCTTTCCTACAACCCTGTGCAAACCAGGGTCATTTCTCTTACCTCCTAACTGCTCTCTGCCTCTTTTCTTGCCCCCTCCCACTTTGATCTGTGCTCAATACAGTAGCAGTGCATTTTTATTAAAATAGAAGTCAAATGATGTTTCTCCACCTGCTGAAAACCTTCAGGTGGCTCTCATCTCTCTCCAAGTAAAAGACAAAGTCTGTCCTCTGACATACAAGTCCCCGTGTCCTGGGGCTCCCCTCTGACCCCCTCCCTCTCTTCCTGCCCACTTCACTCCAGCTGCATACAGGTCTCTGTTGTTCTTTAAGCCTGCCAGACATGATGCCTGATCAGGACTTCTGCAATTGCTTTTTCTGAAACCATACTCACAGAAAACTAGTCAATCTAATCACACTAGGACCACAGCCTTGTCTAACTCAATGAAACTAAGCCATGCCCGCGGGGCCACCCAAGACGGGCGGGTCATGGTGGAGAGGTCTGACAGAATGTGGTCCACTGGAGAAGGGAATGGAAAACCACTTCAGTATTCTTGCCTTGAGAACCCCATGAACAGTATGAAAAGGCAAAATGATAGGATACTGAAAGAGGAACTCCCCAGGTCAGTAGGTGCCCAACACGCTACTGGAGATCAGTGGAGAAATAACTCCAGAAAGAATGAAGGGATTGAGCCAAAGCAAAAACAGTACCCAGCTGTGGATGTGACTGGTGATAGAAGCAAGGTCCGATGCTGTAAAGAGCAGTATTGCATAGGAACCTGGAATGTCAGGTCCATGAATCAAGGCAAATTGGAAGCGGTCAAACAAGAGATGGCAAGAGTGAACGTCGACATTCTAGGAAACAGCGAACTAAAATGGACTGGAATGGGTGAATTTAACTCAGATGACCATTATATCTACTACTGCCGGCAGGAATCCCTCAGAAGAAATGGAATAGCCATCACAGTCAACAAAAGAGTCCGAAATGCAGTACTTGGATGCAATCTCAAAAACAATAGAATGATCTCTTATCGTTTCCAAGGCAAACCATTCAATATCACACTAATCCAAGTCTATGCCCCAACCATTAACGCTGAAGAAGCTGAAGTTGAACGGTTCTATGAGGACCTACAAGACCTTTTAGAACTAACCCAAAAAAGATGTCCTTTTCATTATAGGCGACTGGAATACAAAAGTAGGAAGTCAGGAAACACCTGGAGTAACAGGCATATTTGGCCTTGGAATGCAGAATGAAGCAAGGCAAAGACTAAAAGAGTTTTGCCAAGAAAATGTACTGGTCATAGCAAACACCCTCTTCCAACAACGCAAGAGAAGACTCTACACATGGACATCACCAGATGGTCAACACCGAAATCAGATTGATTATATTCTTTGCAGCCAAAGATGGAGAAGCTCTATACAGTCAACAAAAACAAGACCAGGAGCTGACTGTGGCTCAGATCAAGAACTCCTTATTGCCAAATTCAGACTGAAATTGAAAAAAGTAGGGAAAACTGCTAGACCATTCAGGTATGACCTAAATCAAATCCCTTATGATTACACAGTGGAAGTGAGTAATAGATTAAGGGCCTAGATCTGATAGATAGAGTGCCTGATGAACTATGGAATGAGGTTCGTGACATTATACAGGAGACAGGGATCAAGATCATCCCCATGGAAAAGAAATGCAAAAAAGCAAAATGGCTGTCTGGGGAGGCCTTACAAATAGCTGTGAAAAGAAGAAAGGTGAAAAACAAAGGAGAAAAGGAAAGATATAAGCATCTGAATTCAGAGTTCCAAAGAATAGGAAAAAGAGATAAGAAAGCCTTCTTCAGTGATCAATGCAAAGAAATAGAGGAAAAGAACAGAATGGGAAAGACTAGAGATCTCTTCAAGAAAATTAGAGATACCAAGGGAACATTTCATGCAAAGATGGGCTCAATAAAGGACAGAAATGGTCTGGACCTAACAGAAGCAGAAGATATTAAGAAGAGGTGGCAAGAATACACGGAAGAACTGTACAAAAAAGATCTTCACGACCCAGATATTACAATGGTGTGCTCACTCACCTAGGGCCAGACATCCTGGAATGTGAAGTCAAGTGGGCCTTAGGAAGCATAACTATGAACAAAGCTAGTGGAGGTGATGGCATTCCAGTTGAGCTATTTCAAATCCTGAAAGATGATGCTGTGAAAGTGTTGCATTCAATATGCCAGCAAATTTGGAAAACTCAGCAGCGGCCACAGGACTGGAAAAGGTCAGTTTTCATTCCAATTCCAAACAAAGGTTATGCCAAAGAATGCTCAAACTACTGCACAATTG
This sequence comes from Ovis aries, assembly GCF_016772045.2. Classification (NCBI taxonomy): domain Eukaryota; kingdom Metazoa; phylum Chordata; class Mammalia; order Artiodactyla; family Bovidae; genus Ovis; species Ovis aries. The sequence continues at coordinate 15,058,459 of NC_056074.1, forward strand.
CGCTTATCTCACATGCTAGTAAAGTAATGCTCAAAATTCTCCAAGCCAGCCTTCAGCAATATGTGAACCGTGAACTTCCTGATGTTCAAGCTGGTTTTAGAAAAGGCAGAGGACGCAGAGATCAAATGGCCAACATCCACTGGATCATCGAAAAAGCAAGAGAGTTCCAGAAAAACATCTATTTCTGCTTTATTGACTATGCCAAAGCCTTTGACTGTGTGGATCACAATAAACTGGAAAATTCTGAAGGAGATGGGAATACCAGACCACCTGACTTGCCTCTTGAGAAATCTGTATGCAGGTCCGGAAGCAACATTTAGAACTGGACATGGAAAAACAGACTGGTTCCAAATAGGAAAAGGAGTATGTCAAGGCTGTATATTGTCACTCTGCTTATTTAACTTCTATGCAGAGTACATCATGAGAAACGCTGGGCTGGAAGAAGCACAAGCTGGAATCAAGATTTCCAGGAGAAACATCAATAACCTCAGAGATGCAGATGACACCACCCTTATGGCAGAAAGTGAAGAGGAGCTAAAAAGCTTCTTGATGAAAGTGAAAGTGGAGAGTGAAAAAGTTGGCTTAAAGCTCAACATGCAGAAAACGAAGATCATGGCATCTGGTCCCATCACTTCATGGGAAATAGATGGGAAACAGTGGAAACAGTATCAGACTTTATTTTGGGGGGCTCCAAAATCACTGCAGATGGTGACTGCAGCCATGAAATTAAAAGACATTTACTCCTTGGAAGAAAAGTTATGACCAACCTAGATGGTATATTCAAAAGCAGAGATATTACTTTGCTGACTAAGGTCCGTCTAGCCAAGGCTATGGTTTTTCCAGTGGTCATGTATGGATGTGAGAGTTGGACTGTGAAGAAGGCTGAGCGCTGAAAAATTGATGCTTTTGAAGTGTGGTGTTGGAGAAGACTCTTGAGGGTCCCTTGGACTGCAAGGAGATCCAATCAGTCCATTCTGAAGGAGATCAGCCCTGCGGTTTCTTTGTAAGGAATGATGCTAAAGCTGAAACTCCAGTACTTTGGCCACCTCATGCAAAGAGTTGACTCATTGGAAAAGACTGATGCTCGGAGGGATTGAGGGCAGGAAGAGAAGGGGATGACAGAGGATGAGATGGGTGGATGGCATCACGGACTCGATGGACATGAGTCTGAGTGAACTCCAAGAGTTGGTGATGGACAGGGAGGCCTGGCGTGCTGCGATTCATGGGGTCGCAAAGAGTCGGACACGACTGAATGACTTAACTGAACTGAACCCACATCCTTGAGATATCATCAAAGCTTACACCTCCCTCAAGATTACCTTCTTAACAAGAGCTCCCTCAACTGCTGTATATAAAATTGTAATTCTCCCCAGCATCCCCAAGCTGTTTCCCTGCTTCAGTTCTTCTCCACATCACTGAAAACAGTCTAACCCATTTGTGTATTTACTGCCTGTCTCTACTACTAGAAGTTAACGCTCTATAAGGACAGGGATTTTTGTCTAGTTTTGTTCACTGTTGTATCTCTATTATCTGTAAGAATACCTGGCACATCGTATTTTTTTAAATAGTAGATGATTAGAGTTGTTGAGAGGATTAAATGACATACTACATCTGAAGCCTTTAGTGTGGTGAATGGTAATTATTGGTATTAACATTGTTATTATGAAACATTTTATTTCCTCTGCATGAATATGCTTACTAATCTACATCAGTAGAGACTTTCCAAACAGGAAGAGGGTGAGTGTAGGATAGTACTTTGGTAGGGACTGTAACTGAGTGCTTCCTGGGCTCTATTCATCAGTAGTCCCTTTCGGCTTCCCCGGTAGCTCAGGGGTAAAGAATCCACCTGCAACGTAGGAGATGCAGGTTGGATCCCTGGGTGGGGAATATCCCTGGGGGAGGCAATGGCAACACACTCCAGTATTCTTACCTGAAGAATTCCGTGCACAGAGGAGCCTGGTGGGCTACAGCCCATGGGGTCACAGAGATTGGACATGACTGAGCTTGCACCAACAAGTAGGCTTTAAAAAAAAGCATTGGCTTTTTTAATATGAGGCTGATATGATAAAAAAAAAAAACTTTATTCTCATAGTCTCCCTTCTCTAAATTCTCAATAAATAAAAACGTGAGAACAAGGCTGTTCTCTGACTCTGTTTATATTGCTTTCAGCTTCTAGAAACTTTTTGCCTACATCCATTGTCAAAATGAAAGAAGTTTAGCCTTGAAGTTGCTGGGATATTTCAGTTGTACTGGTAACAGCTTTTGCGGTTCACTGATGGAGAGTCTCAGACTTCAGAGTGGAAGAATCACAGTTGGGTGCCTTAGAAATGGATGGATTTGCTGCTCAACATCCTCCTTGAGGCAGAGGAAGCACACTGCTGCACCACGTGCAGTGTGCTGTGCTATCAGTTCAGCGGCAGACTTCCTAAACATCATGTTTGCCTTTTTGATGTTTGTTTTTAAGTCCCTGATTGCCAACTCTATCTCCTTTATAGTAGTTGTTATAATTTCCTATCCCAAAATAATTGAACTTAATATTGATCACTTTGTATTCCCTTAGCAGTGTGGGCAAGTTATTGCGCATTAGCCCTCCAGCTGATGACTAACACACACACACAGATGCGGGATAGTTTACTTAAGGTTAGTCTTCCGAAAAGAAGGACACTTAATTATCAATTCAGACTGTAGATCAGGAACAGTTAAAGTAGAGAAGGACTCAAAACTATTTTTTATATCACTACAACACTTATGAACACTTCATATTCACAAGGACTGCTGGGCTCCAAATGATTCAGTTAAGTTCAGTTGCTCAGCTGTGTCCAACTCTTTGCAACCCCATGAACCGCAGCATGCCAGGCCTCCCTGTCCATCACCAACTCCCAGAGTTTACCCAAACTCATGTCCGTTGACTCAGGTATGCCATCCAACCATCCCATCCTCTGTCATCCCCTTGTTCTCCCTCCTTCAATCTTTCCCAGCATCAGGGTCTTTTCAGATAAGTCAATTCGTTGCATCAGGTGGAGAAAGTATTGGAGTTTCAGCTCCAACATCAGTCCCTCCAGTGAACACCCAGGACCGACCTCCTTTAGGATGGACTAGTAGGGTCTCCTTGCAGCCCAAGGGACTCTCAAGAGTTTTCTCCAACACCACAGTTCAAAAGCATCAATTCTTCAGTGCTAAGCTTTCTTCACAGTCCAACTCTCACATTCATACATGACCACTGGAAAAAAAATAGCCTTGACTAGATGGACCTTTGTTGGCAAAGTAATGGCTCTGCTTTTTAATATTCTGTCTAGGTTGATCATAACTTTCCTTGCAAGGAGTAAGCATCTTTTATTTTCATGACTGCAGTCACTATCTGCAGTGATTTTGGAGACTGAAAAAATAAAGTCAGCCACTGTTTCCCCATCTATTTCCCATGAAGTAATGGAACCAGATGCCATGATCTTAGTTTTCTGAATATTGAGCCTTAAGCCAACTTTTTCACTCTCCTCTTTCACTTTTATTAAGAGGCTCGTTAGTTCTTCTTTGCCTTCTGCCATAAGGGTGGTGATATTTCTCTTGGCAATCTTGATTCCAGCTTGTGCTTCCTAAAGCCCAGCGTTTCTCATGATGTACTCTGCAAATAAGTTAAATAAGCAGGGTGACAATATACAGCCTGAAGTACTCCATTCCCGATTTGGAACCAGTCTGTTGTTTCATCTCCAATTCTAACTTGCTTCCTGACCTGTATACAGATTTTTCAAGAGGCAGGTCAAGTGGTCTGCTATTCCCATCTCTTGAAGAATTTTCCACAGGTTGTTGTGATCCACACAGTCAAAGGCTTGGAATAGTCAATAAAGCAGAATAGATGTTTTTCTGGAATACTCTTGCTTTTTCCATGATCCAGCAGATGTTGGCAATTTGATATCTGGTTCCTCTACCTTTTCTAGAACCAGCTTGAACATCGGGAAGTTCATGGTTCACGTACTATTGAAGCCTAGCTTGGAGAATTTTAAGCATTACTTTATTAGCATGTGAGATGAGTGCAATCATGGACTACTTTGAACATTCTTTGGCATTGGAATGAAAACTGACCTTTTCCAGTCCTGTGGCCACTGCTGAGTTTTCCAAATTTGCTGGCATATTGAATGCAACACTTTCACAGCATCTTCTTTCAGGATTTGAAATAGCTCAGCTGGAATTCCATCATCTCCACTAGCTTTGTTCATAATGATGCTTCCTAAGGCCCACTTGACTTCACATTTCAGGATGTCTGGCCCTAGGTGAGTGAGCACACCATCGTGATTATCTGGGTCATGAAGATCTTTTTTGTACAGTTCTTCTGTGTATTCTTGCCACCTCTTCTTAATATCTTCTGCTTCTGTTAGGTCCAGACCATTTCTGTCCTTTATTGAGCCCATCTTTGCATGAAATGTTCCCTTGGTATCTCTAATTGTCTTGAAGAAATCTCTAGTCTTTCTCATTCTGTTGTTTTCCTCTATTTCTTTGCACTGATCTCTGAGGAAGGCTTTCTTATCTCTCTTGCTATTCTTTGAGACTCTGCATTCAAATGGGTATATCTTTCCTTTCCTCCTTTGTTTTTCGCTTCTCTTCTTTTCACAGCTATTTGTAAGGCCTCCTCAGAGAGCCATTTTGCTTTTTGCATTTCTTTTTCTTGGGAGTGGTCTTGATCCCTGTCTCCTGTACAATGTCACGAACCTCCATCCCGAGTTTATCAGGCCCTCTGTCTATCAGATCTAAGCCCTTAAATCTATTTCCCACTTCTACTGTTTAATTTTAAGGGATTTGATTTAGGTCATACCTGAATGGTCTAGCTGTTTTTGCCTACTTTCTTCAATTTCAGTCTGAATTTGACAATAAGGAGTTCATGATCTGAGCCACAGTCAGCTCCTGGTCTTGTTTTTGTTGATTGTCTAGAGCTTCTCCATCTTTGGCTGCAAAGAATATAATCAATCTGATTTTGGTGTTGACCATCTGGTGATGTCCATGTGTAGAGTCTTTTCTTGTGTTGTCAGAAGAGGGTGTTTGCTATGATCAGTGCAGTCTCTTGGCAAAACTCTATGAGCCTTTGACCTGCTTCATTCTGTACTCCAAGGCCAGATTTGCCTGTTACTCCAGGTGTTTCTTGACTTCCTACTTTTGCATTCCAATCCCCTATAATAAAAAGGATATCTTTTTTGGGTGTTAGTTCTAAAAGGTCTTGTAGGTCTTCATAGAACTGTTCAACTTCAGCTTTTACAACGTTACTGGTCAGGGCATAGATTGGACTACCATAATATTGAATCGTTTGCCTTGGAACGAACAGAGATCATTCTGTCATTTTTATGCTTGCATCCAAGTACTACATTTCGGACTCTTATTGACTATGATGGCTACTCCATTTCTTTTAAGGGATTCTTGCCCACAGTAGTAGATATGATGGTTATCTGAGTTAAATTCACCCATTCCAGTCCATTTTAGTTCGCTAATTCCTAAAATGTTGATGTTCACTCTTGCCATCTCCTGTTTGACCTCTTCCAATTTGCCTTGATTCATGGACCTAACATTCTAGGTTCCTATGCAATATGGTTCCTTACAGCATTGGACCTTGCTTCTATCACCAGTCACATCCACAACTGGGTGTTGTTTTTGCTTTGGCTCTGTCTCTTCATTCTTTCTGGAGTTATTTCTCCAACAATCTCGAGGAGCATGTTGGGCACCTACCGACCTGGGGAGTTCATCTTTCAGTGTCCCATTTTTTGCCTTTTCATACTGTTCATGGGGTTCTCAAGGGAGGCATACTGAAGTGATTTGCCATCCCCTTCTCCAGTTCAGTTCAGTCGCTCAGTCGTGTCCAACTCTTTACGACCCCATGAATCACAGCACGCCAGGCCTCCCTGTCCATCACCAACTCCCGGAGTTCACTCAGACTCACGTCCATTGAGTCTGTGATGCCATCCACCCATCTCATCCTCTGTCGTCCCCTTCTCCTCCTGCCCCCAATCCCTCCCAGCATCAGAATCTTTTCCAATGAGTCAACTCTTGGCATTGGGAGGCCAAAGTACTGGAGCTTCAGCTTTAGCATCATTCCTTCCAAAGAAATCCCAGGGTTGATCTCCTTCAGAATGGACTGGTTGGATCTCCTTGCAGTCCAAGGGACTCTCAAGAGTCTTCTCCAACACCACAGTTCAAAGGCATCAATTCTTTGGCACTCAGCCTTCTTCACAGTCCAACTCTCACATCCATACATGACCACTGGAAAACCATAGCCTTGACTAGAAGGACCTTAGTCGGCAAAGTAATGTCTCTGCTTTTGAATATACTGTCTAGGTTGGTCATAACTTTTCTTCTAAGGAGTAAGCGTCTTTTAATTTCATGGCCACAGTCACCATCTGCAGTGATTTTGGGGCCCCCAAAAATAAAGTCTGACACTGTTTCCACTGTTTCCCCATCTATTTCCCATGAAGTGATGGGACCGGATACCATGATATTTGTTTTCTGAATGTTGAGCTTCAAGCCAACTATTTCACTCTCCACTTTGACTTTCATTAAGAGGCTTTTGAGTTCCTCTTCACTTTCTGCCATAAGGGTGGTGTCACCTGTATACCTGAGGTTATTAATATTTCTCTCGGCAATCTTGATTCCAGCTTGTGTTTCTTCCAGCCCAGCGTTTCTCATGATGTACTCTGCATAGAAGTTAAATAAGCAGAGTGACAATATACAGCCTTGACATACTCCTTTTCTTATTTGGAACCAGTCTGTTGTTCCATGCCCAGTTCTAACTGTTGCTTCCTGACCTGCATACAGATTTCTCAAGAGGCAAGTCAGGTGGTCTGATATTCCCATCTCTCTCAGAATTTTCCACAGCTTATTGTGATCCACACAGTCAAAGGCTTTGGCATAGTCAATAAAGCAGAAATAGATGTTTTCTGGAACTCTCTTGCTTTTTCGATGATCCAGGGGATGTTGGCAATTTGATCTCTCTACTAATGATTATTTGACAACATGTATCTTGCCTGAGGACATGTTTCTCCTTGTCAACAAGAACCTTCTGAGTAATCCTGTTATCTTATGTGGGAGTGGGTCTCTTAAAAGTATATAAAGCCTTGATTAGACTATGACTGCAGGAAGGTGGCATTGCCAAATTCAGACTTAAATTGAAGAAAGTGGGGAAAACCACTAGACCATTCAGGTATGACCTAAATCAAATTCCTGATGATTATACAGTGGAAGTGAGAAATAGATTTAAGGGACTAGATCTGATAGACAGAGTGCCTGATGAACTATGGAATGAGGTTCGTGACATTGTACAGGAGACAGGAATCAAGACCATCCCCATGGAAAAGAAATGCAAAAAGGCAAAATGACTCTCTGAGGAGGCCTTACACATAGCTGTGAAAAGAAGGGAAGCGAAAAACAAGGAGAAAGGGAGAGATATACCCATTTGAATGCAGTGACTCAAAGAATAGCAAGAGAGATAAGAAAGCCTTCTTCAGCAATCAATGCAAAGAAATAGAGGAAAAAAACAGAATGGGAAAGACTAGAGATCTCTTCAAGAAAATTAGAGATACCAAGGGAAAATTTCATGCCAAGATGGGCTCAATAAAGGACAGAAATGGTCTGGACTTAACAGAAGCAGAAGATATTAAGAAGAGGTGGCAAGAATACACAGAAGAACTGTACGAAAAATATCTTCATGACCCAGATAATCACGATGGTGTGATCACTCACCTAGGGCCAGACATCCTGAAATGTGAAGTCAAGTGGGCCTTAGAAAGCATCACTACAAACAAAGCTAGTTTGGAGATGATGGAATTCCAGCTGAGCTATTTCAAATCCTGAAAGAAGATGCTGTGAAAGTGCTGCCCTCAATATGCCAGCAAATTTGGAAAACTCAGCAGTGGCCACAGGACTGGAAAAGGTCAGTTTTCATTCCAATTCCAAAGAAAGGCAATGCCAAACAATGCTCAAACTACTGCACAATTGCACTCATCTCACATGCTAGTAAAGTAATGCTCAAAATTCTCCAATCCAGGCTTCAGCAATACGTGAACCGTGAACTTCCTGACGTTCAGGCTGGTTTTAGAAAAGGCAGAGGAACCAGAGATCAAATTACCAACATTGACTGGATCATCAGAAAAGCAAGAGAGTTCCAGAAAAACATCTATTTCTGCTTTATTGACTCTGCCAAAGCCTTTGACTGTGTGGATCACAAGAAACTGTGGAAAATTCTGAAAGAGATGGCAATACCAGACCACCTGACCTGCCTCTTGAGAAACCTATATGCAGGTCAGGAAGCAACAGTTAGAACTGGACATGGAACAGCAGACTGGTTCCAAATAGGGAAAGGAGTACATCAAGGCTGTGTATTGTCACCCTGCTTATTTAACTTCTATGCAGAGTACATCATGAGAAACGCTGGGCTGGAAGAAGCACAAGCTGGAATCAAGATTGCCGGGAGAAACATCAATAACTTCAGAAATGTGGATGACACCACCCTTATGTCAGAAAATGAAGAAGAACTAAAGAGCCTCTTGATGAAAGTGAAAGAGGAGAGTGAAAAAGTTGGCTTTAAGCTCAACATTTAGAAAATGAAGATTGTGGCATCTGGCCCCATCACTTCATGACAAATAGACAGGGAAACAGTGGAAATAGTGTCAGACTTATTTTGGGGGGCTCCAAAATTACTGCAGATGATTCTTGTAGCCATGATATTAAAAGACACTTACTCCCTGGAAGAAAAGTTATGACCAACCTAGATAGCATATTAAAAAGCAGAGACATTACTTTGCCAACACAGGTCGGTCTAGTCAAGGCTATGGTTTTTCCAGTGGTCATTTATGGATGTGAGAGTTGGACTGTGAAGAAAGATGAGTGCTGAAGAATTGATGCTTTTGAACTGTGGTGTTGGAGAAGACTCTTGAGAGTCCCTTGGACTGCAAGGAGATCCAACTAGTCCATCCTAAAGGAGATCAGTCCTGGGTGTTCTTTGGAAGGACTGACTCTGAGGCTGAAACTCCAATACTTTGGCCACCTCATGCCAAGAGTTGACTCATTGGAAAAGACTCTGATGCTGGGGAGGGATTGGGGGCAGGAGGAGAAGGGGACGACCGAGGATGAGATGGCTGGATGGCATTACTGACTCGATGGACATGAGTTTGGGTAAACTCCGGGAGTTGGTGATAGACAGTTGGCCTGGCGTGCTGCGGTTCATGGGGTCGCAAAGAGTCGCACACGACTGAGCGACTGAACTGAACTGATACTATGACTATTAGACCTCTGCCTCCTCCTGGTGTCTATGTCAGAACCTTTTTCTGTCCTTTTTCATTGTAATACAGACTTCTGCCACACGAAGTTCTGAGTGTCTGAAGCTTGGGCTCTGGTCCCAAAGCTAAATCTTCCCTTTGGAGATCAGGAATCCGGCCTGGTTCACCATAAGCTATCGTCTTGGGGCCTCATCTGGAATCTTCTAAATGAAGTAAGGTCACTCAGAGCTCTAACTCGTCTGTTCTTTTAGTACACATTTCCCCTTTTACTTTATCAACTGTATGGTGTGCCCATCTGTGTGAATATAGTATGAAAGAGACATACAGAAACAAGTACAAAGCAAATGTTGAGCCCTGCTCTATAGGTTCAAGGTGCCTGGTAATGGCTGAAGGCAGCCCCAAGAGGGGAGCCTTGTCAGGGGTTTGCACCGACCTGCCAGTGTGAAGAGACACCCAGCATCCCTGCGAGGGGAGCAGCCAGAAATGAGAAAGTGTGTAGACCGAACCTTCCTTTCTCTGTCACCTTTTCCTGGTCTCTGACCATTTCGTAACTGCCTAGGGAATTAGAACTACTGACATAATCTGTCAGATCATAGACTTTGAAGGGACTTGTGATCCATGCCATTACAGTGTACTCGTACTTGGACCCCAAGTTTGGCAGTCATGAGATACCCAGACTTGCTAAGAGCACGTTTGGGAATTGGTGGAACTCTAGCTCCAGCAGCGTCTCTCTCTCGGCTGCTCCCATTCGGGGCTAGGGTCCTCATCATAGCTGTCCCTCCAAACTATGTGGATAGAAGCACTGCTAATAAGCATGAGGTTTCTAAGAGCACAGGTCAGGAATCCCAGACTGGAAGCACAGTGGGCTTCCTCCTTTGATGCAGTGCTAGCTCTTAGCAGACTAGATAAAGCTCTCCAGTGGCTTCTATCTCAAGTCCCCAGATACTCCTTTTGTGGAATCTGTGGAAATGAACTGGAAGGACTGGCCCTAGTAGCTCAAAGACAAAAATCACTCCTCACTGGCTGACCCTTCACCACCTCTTTTGCTGCACTCAGAAGGGGCATCTTGGCGGTGGTTCTTTATGACTCACCGCTTCTCCTGCACATACGCACAGGCACAGGAGGACAGATGCTTCCCATAGCAGTCCTAGTCTGCGAGACATTCTGGGAAATGACTGCTACATCCCAGGTGGAATCAGAGAAAAAAGGTAAATCAAAGATCTTGGTAGTAGGAACTAGAACTCTATTTGGGCTGCTGTCAGGTCTACTGCTGGTGCGTCTCCTCCCCGCCTTGATCGTATAAGAAGGGCTGAAGGGAGTGAGTAAGCCACAGGGACAGACTAAGTCTGACCAGGGAAGGAAAGCTTCAGTAAACAGTCTGTCTTCACCCCCATCTAGAGCAGGGAAGGACACCACCAGTGGAAAAAAGTCACGGCTGTGGATGCCACTATTATCTCTCTCACAGATGGGAGCTAGCAGTTCTAAGAACTTTAAGTCACCCTCTTTAAGTCAGATCTGTAGAAAACAAGAGAAATGGGTAGAAGTGCCATATCTGTTGCTCTTTATCCCTCTGTGAGACATGCCAGACTTGTTTCCTAAGGGTGTAATTTGGGTGTGAAAACTTCAACTCCCTCTTGTCTTCTTACTTTGCCCTGTATCCAGGGCTCCCAACTGAACTGGCTGAGAGGGCACCCTTCCAGGAGGGGTTGCCTCAGTCTCGGTAGAAGTTCAAATGTTCCCAATTGCATTCAAGACTATTTAGAGGATCCAAAAAGTACATAGAAGCCTTTATGGGACTACCTTTACTTTATGATGTTACTTGAAGAGATGTAATGTATGTCTTGGGACAGACACTGACTCTTGACTTGAAAACTCAACTTTTGGGGGAAGCTACTACTTTCGGAGATGAATGGCTTAAACGTGAGACAAGGGGAAAGAGGGAACATGAAATAGCCCTCCCTATGGGAGCTGAGCAGTTCCCATAACAGAGCCACTTTGCCACATGTATTCTTGAAGGACTCAAGTGAGTCCACTAAACTATGCTAAGGTGGCTGAAATAGAACAAGAAAAGAAGAAAGCTCCTGGTAAATTCCTAGATAGACTCCGAGAGATTCTCTGAAGGTTTACTGATGTTGATCCCAAAAGTACAGAGGGAGGAATGATCTTCAAAGATAAATTCCTCATTCAGTCAGCTCCAGATATTTGCCATAAGTTACAAAAAGAGGCATTTGGGCCAAATCAGTCTGTAGAAAACTGTTGCGACTGGATCAGACAGTTTACTGCGGCAGCGAATACGAGGAGGAAACTAGGAGAGAGAGAAGAATTAGGCTGAAGACTGAAGCCTCAACAATGGCTGTTACAACTGCCAAGAAACAGCCTGAGGGAAAAATGCCCACAGGGACCCCGGGGAAAAGGGATGGACTTGTTACTACTGTGGAAACGAGGGGCATCTCCAGCTGGTTTGCCCTCAGGCATCTAAGCCACCCCCGGCTCCACGTCCTGCAAAGGACCACACTGGAGAAGAGACTGCCCTCCGAGGCCTGGGCCCCAGGGGTCGGACTCTCAAAACAATCGGGACTGAAGGTGCCCAGGGGTCCCCACACAAGCTCCGGTCCTAATTACACCTGAGGAACCCCAGGTATTAATAACTGTGGAAGACCAGTCCATCCATTTCCTTTTAGACACCCTGGGGCAATTTTCTCTGTGCTCACTGAAGCCCCTGGCCCACTTTCCTCTCGATCCACTACTGCGGTGGGACTGTCTGCTCCCCTCTTCATCAGTGGATGGCTTCATGGTGGGTTTCTCCACTTCAAGGAAAGGGCTTTATTCAACTCTGCGAATACCTTCATCAACAACAATCATATGTGATGCCTCTTCATGATCTGATGACATCTAACAATTCTAAGATGGACTGGTATAACACACTGTACCTTAACTATGGACATAATGTGACTTTAAATTTTGATTATCTCAACTTGGTTTAGTGACTATTTTGCCTTATATCTGGAATTATATAATGGGATTTGTTTCTGTCTAAAAGTTTTTAGGTTACAAATGATTGTTCATGCCCCTACAATTTCTGTAGCCTCCTCCAACTATTACCTGGAGCCCCTGGATCAGAGACCCTCAGTATGAGGGTAAGGAGAATGTGCTGCCTCAACAATTTAGAGTCTGTGCCCCAAGCCAGCAGGAAGTAGCTACAGAATGAAAGCAAGCCGCCTTTCCCTCAGCAACCATATTCTCCTAAAAGAAAAAGAGGGGAATGAGAGAGTTAATTCTTAGGTCAGTTGATAAGGAGTCCAGGGCCCTCAAGGAGGAGAAAGGGACAAATGTGTTCTTTCTGTGTTGCTTTGTCTTAGTCACATAAGACACTTTTTTCTTAAACTCGGAGTTGTTATGACAACAGTGTTCAAGACTAACTTTAAGCCCAGAGCTAATGATCACACAACAGAACAACTCATTTTGCTCAAGGGTATGTTTTTCCTTAACCTCTGTACTAATGATTATATGACAACGATGTATTTGTATATGTGTGTGTGTATATATATACACACTTATATTTGGAATCAAAAATTATGTCTATATTTTGGTTCTACATATAAGTGAGATCATATGGTATTTGTCTTCCCCTGTATGACTTACTTCGCTTAACATAATCCCTTCAAAGTTGATGTGTGTTGTCACAAATGGCAGGGTTTCCTTTCTTATGACTGAATAATATTCCATTGTATGTGTATACATATGTATGTGTAAATGTGTCTGTGTGTGTGTGTGCCATACTTTCTTTATTTATCTCTTGATGGTCACTTAGGTTACTCCCGTGTCTTGACTGTTATAAATAATGCTTCAGTAAACATGGGAATTCAGATATCTTTTCAAGTTAATGTCTTTGTTACCTGCAGATAAATATCCAGAAGTAGAATTGCTAAATCATACACTAGTTCTATTTATAATTTTCAAGAAATCTTTATGCTGTTCTACATAGTAGATACAATTTACGTTCCCACCAACAGTACACAAGGGTTTCCTTTTCTCCACATTCTTACCAGCACTTGTTAATTCTTATTCTTTGATAATAGCCATAATAACAGGTATGAGATGATATCTCACTGTGGTTTTGATTTGCATTTCCCTGATGATTAGTGATATTGTACCTGGTGGCCATGTGGATGTCTTCTTTGGACATTATTTCTTTCATTGGAGATAAGTGATGCTAGGAAAACTGGACACCTACTGTAAAACAATGAGATTTGAACATACCTTACACCATATACAAAATAAAATAAAAATGGATTAAAGACCTAAATATAAGACCTGAAACTGGAAAGAGTTCTCCTAGAAGAGAACATAGGTGGAACACTGACATAAACCAGCATAGTCCAAACATAATCCAAATACCATATTATTTTTGGATCTGTCTCCTAAGGAAAAGAAAGAAAGTCAAAAAATAAGTGAGGTATAATTAAAAGCTTAATGAGGAGACCATTGACAAAATGAAAAGACACGCTATGGACTAGGAGAAAATATTTGCAAATAATATGACCAACAAGGGATTAATATCCAAAATATATCAACAGTTCATACTACTCGATACAAAAAATTCGGTAAGAAATGGGCAGAAGACCTGAACAGACTTTTTGAAATAAGACATAGAAATGGCTAACAGGCACATAAAAAGATGCTCAGCATCACTAATTATTAGAGAAATACAAATAAAAACAGCAGTGAGATATCAGCTCACACATGTCAGAATGGCTATCATCAAAATGTCAACAAACATCTTTTCATGTGTTTGTTAGCCATCTGTATGTCTTCTTTGGAGAAATGTCTGTTTAGTTCTTTGGACCATTTTTTGATTCAGTCATTTATTTTTCTGGTATTGAGCTGCATGAGCTGCTTGCATATTTTTGAGACTAATTCTTTGTCAGTTGCTTCGTTTGCTATTATTTTCTCCCATTCTGAAGACTGTCTTTTCACCTTGCTTATCAGTTCAGTTCAGTCGCTCAGCCCTGTCCAACTCTTTGAGACCTCATGAACTGCAGCACACCAGGCCTCCCTGTCCATCACCAACTCCCAGAGTTCACTCAAACTCACGTCCATCGAGTCAGTGATGCCATCCAGCCATCTCATCCTCTGTCGTCCCCTTCTCCTCCTGCCCCCAATCGCTCCCAGCATCAGAGTCTTTTCAAATGAGTCAACTCTTCGCATGAGGTGGCCAAAGTACTGCAGTTTCTTTCAGCTTTAGCATCATTCCTTCCAAAGAAATCCCAGGGCTGATCTCCTTTCTAATGGACTAGTTGGATCTCCTTGCCATCCAAGGGACTCTCAAGAGTCTTCTCCAACACCACAGTTCAAAAGCATCAATTCTTTGGCGCTCAGCTACGATATCGTCACGCCAATCCTCTCAACATTTCAAGTCTTCTGGTCGCTTTCTTTCTCCATCAGTCACTCCTTCTCTTTCACTTTGTGTTCCTAAGCATCAGCTGGAAGCTTTATTTTTTTAAAAAAATAAAATCAGTGTTTCACTTAGTTTGAGTAAGACGTCTTTTTTTTTTTAAAATTAATTTAAGGATTTAGCTGCGCTGGGTCTTAGTTGCCGCTGGCGACTGTGCAGCATCGTTAGTTGCTGCATGCGGGATCTAATTTCCTGAGCAGGGATGAACCTGAGCCTCCTGGCTTGGGCGCACGGAGTCTTAACCGCTAGACCACCAGGGAAGCTCCTCACCTGGAAGCTTTAGAAACGAAGACTGTCAGACGTCAGCCTAGGTAGGTTACCTGCTGCTGCTGCTGCTAAGGTGCTTCAGTCGTGTCCTACTCTGTGCGACCCCAGAGACGGCAGCCCACCAGGCTCCCCCGTCCCTGGGATTCTCCAGGCAAGAACGCTGGAGTGGGTTGCCATTTCCTTCTCCAAAGCATGAAAGTGAAAAGTGAAAGTGAAGTCGCTCAGTCGTGTCTGACTCTTCGCGACCCCAGGGACTGCAGCCTACCAGGCTCCTCCGCCCATATGATTTTCCAGGCAAGAGAACTGGAGTGGGGTGCCATTGCCTTCTCCGGTCGGTTACTTAGTTCCTTGCTAATCTCTACAACCCTTGGATCTTAGCTCCGCCCACCTCAGCTCCTGACCCCGCCCCTTCCTCCGCCCCAGCGCCTCTTTAAACGGAGTCGTAAGCACGCATGCTCCCTCGGAACCTCCTCGTAGCGTGGTGACGTGAACGTTTGCGTGGTGACGTTCGGGCGACCGCGGCACGTGTTTCAGCCCGCGCTCGGGGCGTGGGTTTAGAAGCTGAGGGAGTCTTGTAAGGTGTTCCCCGCGCCCACAGGGAGTGCGTTCTCTTCGCCGTTCGCCGCTGAATGAGCGGTCTCCGTTCCGCCCTTTCGGGAAGCAGAGTTCCTGTGGAGACCGAACGGAGGCCCGTGAAGGGGAAGAAAGCCCGCGGGGGCCTCTGGAGCGCTGGAGTGTAGGGCTGCGGCCCGGAAGAGGGGAGGAGAGAGGGTCCCCGCCTGCAGAGCCCGCTCGCGCTGGCCTCAGGGCTGGTCCCGAGGAGGGCCTGGGGCGGCCGCGCGATGTTCGGGGCGCGGTGCCTGCTCCGAGCCCTGCGCTCCTGCTCCTCAGCTCCCTGCCCGAGGCACAGACCTGCAGCCAGAGTGAGCGTGCGGGGCGCTCTGGGGGTCCAGAGCGCGAACGGGGAGCGCGTTAAGGTCCAGGTCAGTGAGTCGGCAGGGGGCGGGTTTGTCTTCGTTGATGGATGTGGCGCATCCGCCTCTAAGCTTGTCCTGCTCACCCACTTCTCAGCTTGTCGGTGGACAGAACGACCGGCGGGGAAAGTTAGAAAATACAGGCGAGCGTGTGTCCACGTTTTTCTCCTTTCCTTGGTTACCGTTACTTTTCGGAAAACTGTTTCAGTGCCTGAAAAGTGCTGTAAGTTTCCTTTCATGACGCAGGGTGTTGTTAATCATAGAGAAAAATGAACGAACCTCTTTTCATTTGTCCCTCATGCCGTGTGTTCACAGTGACAACGCTCCTTGAGTGCAGGAACTGTCTGTTACCCGTCTTGGCATTCACACATGGTTGGCAGTAAACGTTTGGTCAACCAAACCATACCGTTTATTCAACTTTTAACTACCTCAGGGCTTCGCATATAACTGTGTTTAGTAAATTAGGTGGAGAAGGCAGTGGCAACCCACCCCAGTGTTCATGCCTGGAGAAACCCATGGACAGAGGAGCCTGGTGGGCTGCAGTCCATTGGGACCCCCACCCACACTGAATTAGGACACACACACACTGAGTTAGGAAGACAAATGCAGTGTAGGAAAAGCCCATGGACAGAAGAGCCTGGTGGGCTGCAGTCCATCGCCCTGCCCCTCCACACACACACACACCGAATTGGAACAAATGGAGTGTAAGGAGTGTACATGCTTGGAGAATTCCATGGACAGAGGAGCCTGGCGGGCTGCAGTCCATGGGGACAGATACACACACACACACACACACACATATGCAGTAAATTAGGAAAACAAGTGGAGTGTAGCAGTTTGAAAGAGCTCTGGTGTCAAACTGCCTAGGTTTAGATCTCTGCCACTTAGTGGCTTGTTAATGGTTGATACATCGCTTATGTTCTCTAAACCTCAATTTCCTCTTATAAGAATGGAGATAATAATAGTCCTTAGTTCATAGTCCTAAAGATTAGTTATAAAATAGTTAGGACAGTGGTCCATCAGTAAATGTTAGCTGCTAACATTTCTCTTGTTAATAATATTTGCAGGAGCTTCACACAGAAGATTCCTGCTTAAAGGAGCAGACCAAGCAAGCAAGATGGTTTGACTTATTAGGTTGCTGTAACACTCATACAGTTATTTATGTTGTCCTCACATATCCATGATTTCTAGTTGTGTAACCAGTTTCCCCCTCTCTGTGTTTCTTTGGTTTTCATGGGTTTCTTTGATACAAATCAAAACATTTTCTTGCATTCATCTGTTAATTCAGCATACATTAATGATACCTTCTGTGTGGTAGTCTACAGAGGAGGAAGAACAGACCTACTCCCTAGGTTAGCAGGCTTCAGTTTTAGTGCTGTACAGTCTAATTTGGGGGCTTCCCAGGTGGCTTAGTGTTAAGGCAGGAGAGGAGGATTGGATCTGTGGATAGGGGAAGATCCGGTTGAGAAGGAGATGGCAGCCCACACCAGTATTCTTGCCAGGGAAATCCCATGGGCAGAGGAGCCTGACTGGCTACAGTCCTTGTGGTCGTGAAGAGTCCGGCACGACTTAGTGACTAAATAACGGCAAAAACAGTCTAATCTAGAAGCATCTGAATTGAGTGGTAATGTAGTTGTAAAATACACACCAATTTTGAAGAGCAAAAAAAAATGCACAGTAGCTGAGTATTTTTTATATTGATTACGTGTTGATATATATTTTGGATTCAATGAAATATACTGTTGAAATTAATTTTAGTAATTTCTTTTTACTTTTCACATAACCAGTAAAACATGTAAAATTACATATTTTACTTTGGCTCACTTTGTATTGTATACAGCCCTGGTCTGATGGCTAAGACAAAAAATTATAACAATATGATAAGTATTGGCTGTATTTCTATAGAAAACTTTGGGAAGACAGAGGGAAGTTTTTAAGAGTGTGAGGCAGTCAAAGAAGACTTCTTGCATGAGGTGACATTTCAGCTGAATCCTGAAGGATGTGTTCCTGGGTAGAGGAAGGGGGAATGGGGTGGAAAGAGCATTTCAGAAGAATTTATTGATTAAAATTGTGACCTTTGAACTAAGAACTATATTTGAATTCCAGCTCTACTACTTGATAACTTTGAGTATTTAACAAGGTTATCCTAATTTCTCTGAATAGGTTTCTTCATCCCTAACATGATAATGTATATCGCCACCCTGCTTATTTAACTTATATGCAGAGTACATCGTGAGAAATGCTGGGCTGGAAGAAGCACAAGCTGGAATCAAGATTGCCGGGAGAAATGTCAATAACCTCAGATATGCAGATGACACCACCCTTATGGCAGAAAGTGAAGAGGAACTAAAAAGCCTGATGAAAGTGAAAGAGGAGAGTGAAAAAGTTGGCTTGAAGCTCAACATTCAGAAAACTAAGATCATCGCATCCAGTCCCATCACTTCATGGCAAATAGATGGGGAAACAGTGGCTGACTTTATTTTTCTGGACTCCAAAATCACTGTGGATGGTGATTGCAGCCATAAAATTAAAAGACAGTTACTCCTTGGAAGGAAAGTTATGACCAATCTAGACAACATGTTAAGAAGCAGAGACGTTACTTTGCCAACAAATGTCTGTCTAGTCGAGGCTATGGTTTTTCTAGTAGTCGTGTGGATGTGAGAGTTGGACTGTGAAGAAAGCTTAGCGCCAAAGAATTGATGCTTTTGAACTGTGGTGTTGGAGAAGACTCTTGAGAGTCCCTTGGACTGCAAGGAGATCCAACTAGTCCATCCTAAAGGAGATCAGTCCTGGGTGTTCATTGGAGGGACTGATGTTGAGGCTGAAGCTCCAATACTTTGCCCACCTGATGCAGAGAGCTGACTCATTTGAAAAGACCCCAATGCTGGGAAAGATTGAGGGCAGGAGGAGAAGGGGACGACAGAGGATGCGAGAGTTGGATGGCACCACTGACACAATGGACATGGGTTTGGGTGGACTCTGGGAGTTGGTGATGGACAGGGAGGCCTGGCGTGCTGCGGTTCATGGGGTTGCAAAGAGTTGGACATGACTGGGCAACTGAACTGAACATAATACTCACTTTCATTAAGTTCTTGTGAGGATTAAGTAGATAAATATTTTTAAAGAGCAAAATGGAGTATAGCAGTTTGACAGAGCTGTGGTCAAGCTGCCTGCATTTAAATCTCTCCACTTGGTAGCTTGTTAATTATGGGCATGTTGCTATGTGCTCTTAACCTCAGTTTCCTCTTAAAAGAGTGGAGATAATGGTAGTCCTTATTTCGCAGAGTGAAGTAGAACAGAAGCACATTAAACAGTGTTGCATAAATGTTAACATTTACTAACAAGTGAAAAGCAAGATTGTGGTGCTTTGGAAATTACTGTTGATTGGCCTTGCTCCAAGTTATGAAGGGCCTTGTGCATGAGACTGAAGTAATTTACCTTTTTTCAGTATAGCCCTGGAGAAAGATCAAGGGCTTTCTGGTAGACTTGAGTTCAAATTCAGTCTTTATCCTTTACTGGCAGTGTGACCTTATGCAAGTTATTTAACTTCTCTGAGCCTCAGTTCTTCACTTGTAAGATGTGACTAATAAAAATCCATAGAGCTGTTGTGAGGAGTAGATTGAGACAGTATATGAAGAAGGTAGTAAAATGCCTGTCACGTAGTAGGTGTTCAGTACATGATATTCTTCCACTGAAAAATACTTGTGGGTTTTCTACTGTGTCCTTGACAATAGCCTTCAAGGCAACTGCAAACGTGGTTGCTAAACCCCCAAAAGATGGACATGCAAATAAGTAATAGAAGGGCTTGAATAACAGTGTCTACAGGGTGTGCTGAGGATACAAAGAAAGCCAGGGTGTATACAATTTCTAAGTAGGAGCATACCACTTTCCCCAAGTTTAATAGCCAATCATAGTTTCCCAGTGTTTAAATGGTTAATCAGACACTATCAGTTCTTTCATAATTGTTGAAAGACTGCTAGAATATTCTCAGCTTCTGTGCTAGTTAAATGTAAGTTGGTTGTCTCCTCTCAGAGAGCTGTTTTTACTGTTAACTGGTCTACTTGAAGACATCTCCATTTGTACTCATACATTCTTGTTGTGTTGTTTAGTGTCTAAGTTGTGTCTGACTCTTGTGACCCCATGGACGGTAGCCCACCAAGCTCCTCTGTCCATGGAATTCTCCAGGCAGGAATACTGGATTTCCTTCTCCAGGAGATCTTCTCCACCCAGAGATCGAACCCACATCTCCTGCATTGGCAGATGGATTCTTTGCCACTAAGCCACCAGGGAAGCCCTCATACATACCTATCACTTAAATTCAGAGTGTCTCTGAAAGTTTATGTTTTACTTAGTATGTGTTCATACTAAGTTTCTTGAGAACTCTTTTTGTGTGATACTTTGGAAAAAAATAAAAATCCCATGAAGACCTTTCTAGTCTGTACATAATCTCTCTGGGAATTTGATACAAAAGGAGAAAGGAACCAAGATATGTGCCCTGTTGTGTAGGGGAGGGGTTAGGGGCAGGAAGAAAACCTGGAATATTAGGGGATTGGTTATGTGAATTAGGCTCATGAACCTAATGGGATTTGGGGCATCTATTCAAAATGGTGAGCTTTATTAATGAAACAGCAGTGGAATGCCAAAGCTATATTTCACTATGATAAGGACCATATAAAATTATATATGCATGTGGATGAGCTATTATAAAAGCAATTGATTTGTTCAGCCAGGGTTATGAGGATTTTTTTCATTATTCACTTAGTCTTCTGTGTGTATATATAATGAAAATATTAAAAGTTTGTGTTTTAAACTCAAGTTTAGAAATATTTCTCATCAGGGATGGATTCGTTCAATCCGCTCCCAGAAGGAAGTCCTGTTCCTGCACGTAAATGATGGGTCATCTTTGGAAAGCCTTCAGGTTGTAGCAGATTCAAGCTTTGACAGTAGGTGAGGTTTTTGTTTTAAGAATACTTTGGTTTTTTTTTGTTTGTTTTTTCATCTCCTCTGTTCCTCATTTCTATCATCCAGGTGTTCATATTGCCCCTCAGTGATCTTTCTAAGGAGATCTGCTTTTCATAGCATTGATGCTCAAGTCCAAATGCATAGAATCAAGATTGTTTTCTTTAACATTTTTATATGACAATATCCCTACCTATCCTTTGCTTCTTTCTTAACTACATGTAGTTCTTAACCCAATTAAGGGTAAACTTCTATCATTAAATACTTTAGTGTTTTGATAGCAAGATTTGTATTAATATGAGGGCTACTTGTAAGATCCTGTTTATGTTGGTTTTTCATTACTGTAGAGAACTGGCTTTTGGGAGTTCCGTGGAAGTTCAAGGACAGTTGGTAAAAAGTCCATCCAAAAAGCAAAATGTGGAACTGAAGGCAGAAAAAATTGAAGTTGTTGGCAATTGTGATGCCAAGGTATGTTTTATAACACTTCTATGGAGGCTGTTTTTAAAATGGCTTAATTTAAAACTAGCAGTGTTTTATGTGTAACGTTAGGAAGATGGCACTTGGATCATTTCGATCATGACTTCCTAGATAATTGAAACAGACTATAGACTAAGGAATGTGGAAAGAGTAGCAGAAAGTACTCATGTAAATGGTTGAGTCTTAGGAGTAGGAGCTAAGTGATACTACTCCGTGCATCTCTGTGGTGCCTTTCACTGTTGAAATTTGCCACTTTTTCAAGCATGCCTGGTCAGCTACAATGACAAAGACATACCAGGGCAAACAGTTCTTAGGAATGCTGTGCCTTGAAATGACTTTTCCATTATCTAGAACTGTATCATCCAGCGCAGTAGCCACTAGTTACCTGTGGCTATTTAATATTAAATGATTCAAAATTAAATAAAAAATTGCCTTCCTTAATGGCATTAGCCACATTTCAAGTGCTCAGTAGTCACATGCACCTAGTGGCTTCTGTCCTGCATTGCACAGATACAGAACATTTCTATTTATCATGGGAAATACTACTGGACAGTGCTAGAGTGTGGTCATGTTTGGGCGGAACAAAGATAAATGCTACATTAAGACATGTTTATTCTTGTTTTTGGAACACTCTCCTGTTAGTGTGTGTGTGAGCTCAGTCACATCTGATTCTTTGTGACTCCATGAGCCCACCAGACTGCTCTGTCCATTGGATTTTCCAGGCAAGAATACTGTAGTGTTAAAAAAAAAAAGAATACTGGAGTGGTGGTAGCTTTTTATTTATAGATTGATAAAGAGGTTATAAACTCTTGAGAATCCCTTGGACAGTAAGGAAATGAAACCAGTCAATCCCAAAGGAAATCAACCCCAGATATTCATCGGAAGGACTGATGGTAAAGCTCTAATATTTTGGCCACCTGATGCAAAGAGCAGACTCATTGGAAAAGACTCTGATGCTGGGAAAGATTGAAGGCAGGAGGAGCAGGAGGCAACAGAGGATGAGATAGTTGGATGGCATCACCGACTCAATGGACATGAGTTTGAGCAAACTCTGGGAGATGGTGATGGACAGGGAAGCCTGGCTGCTACAGTTCATGGGGTCACAAAGAGTTGGGCATGACTTAACAACTGAACAGCAACAAAGAGGTCAGAGGGGATAATTTCATAGATTATCAATCCATTTTCTAATTGGAGGAAATGAAGCCCAACCAGGCACAATAACTTGCATTGGGTCATGTTGTGGCATAGCTGAAGTTTATGTCCTAGCCATTTGACTCCCCTGTGGTTTATCTGTACTCATCTTCAAATATTTAATGAACAAAAAGTGAGGAAATACAGGGAAATAGCATTATTTTAGCTCATTTTTAGTTCTTTTGGATAACTGGAAGAAATAAAAACAAAGAAGAAAGAAAATAGGCAATTAAAAAAAAGTGTTTGAACAATATTCTAAGAAGTTCTAATTGACATTTAAAATTAAGAATCAGATATGAAGGTGTCTGAAAAATAGACTGTGAAAATAATTTGAAACTCAGAAGAATGAAAATGGTAACCATTACTATTTTTGCTTTTTAGAGAGGTTTCATTATTAAAAATTTGCCCTGTGTTTTACTTTTTGTAAATTATTTTCCCTTGGTGAGTATTGATGCCTTCCCCTATTCTTTCCCCTCATTTCAGTGTCATTTGTAAGTATTCACACATTAGGGAACTCTGAGCCTGCTAGCAGTCCCCAGATTCTTGTTAATTTGACCATATTGTCACTTTCATAGGTATGGGACCTATTTCTATACGTCACAATTTAGAGTGTGCACAGGCCTAAAAGGAATAGATAACTCTAAAATAGGCTACCATTACTGGAGTGTGAAGTCAATTAGGCCTTAAGAATCATTACTATAAGCAGAGCTAGTGGAGATGATGGAATTCCAGCCGAGATTTTCACATCCTAAACGATGATGCTGTTAAAGTGCTATACTCAGTCTGGCAGCAAATTTGGAAAACCCAGCAGTGGGCACAGGACTGGAAAAGGTCAGTTTTCATTCCAATCCCAAAGAAGGGCAATACCAAAAAATGTTCAAACTATCCCACCATTTGCACTCATTTCACATGCTAGCAAGGAACTATTCAAAATCCTTCAAATGAGGCTTAAATAGTATGTGAACTGGGGACTTCCAGATGTACAACCTAGATTTAGAAAAGGCAGAGGAACCAGAGATCAAATTGGCAACATCTGTTGGATCATAGAAAAAGCAAGAAAATTCCAGAAAGCATCTGCTTCGTTGACTACATTTTGACTGTGTGGATCACAACAGACTGGAAAATTCTTCAAGAGATGGGAATCCCAGACCACCTTTTGTGCCTCCTGAAAGGTGTATGCAGGTCAAGAAGCAACAGTTAGAACTGCTATGAAACAACAGACTGGTTCCAAATTGGGAAAGGAATACATCAAGGCTGAATATTGTCTCCCTGCTTATTTAATCTATATGCAGAGTACATCATGTGAAATACCAGGCTGGATCAATCACTCACTGGAATCAAGACTGCTGGGAGAAATACCAATAACCTCAGATAGGCAGGTGACACCA
This sequence comes from Ovis aries, assembly GCF_016772045.2. Classification (NCBI taxonomy): domain Eukaryota; kingdom Metazoa; phylum Chordata; class Mammalia; order Artiodactyla; family Bovidae; genus Ovis; species Ovis aries. Next base: position 15,082,418 of record NC_056074.1, read on the forward strand.
CCCTTATGGCAGAAAGCAAAGAACTAAGGAGCCTTTTGAATGAAGGTGAAAGAAGAGAGTGAAAAAGCTGGCTTAAAACTCAGCTTTCAAAAAACGAAGACCAAAGTATCCAGTCCCATCACTCCATGCCAAATAGATGGGGAAACAATGGAAACAGTGAGAGGCTTTATTTTCTTGGGCTGCAAAATCACTACAGATGGTGACTGCAGCCATGAAATTAAAAGACACTTGCTCTTTGGAAGGAAAGCTATGACAAGCCTAGACAGTGTATTAAAAAGCAGAGGTATCACTTTGCTGACAAAGGTGCAAGGAAAAACTATGGTTTTTCCAGTAGTCATGTAGGGATGTGAGAGTTGGACCATAAAGAAGACTGAGTGCCGAAGAACTGATGCTTTTGAACTATGGTGGGTGAAGACTCTTGAGAGTCCCTTGGACAGCAAGGAGATCAAACCAGTCAATCCTAAAAGAAATCAATCCTGAATATTCATTAAAAGGACTGATGCTGAAACTCCAATACTTTGGCCACCTGATGTGAAGAGCTGACTCATTGGAAATGACCCTGATGCTGGGGAAGATAGAGGGAAGGAAAAGGGGGTGACAGAGGATGAGATGGTTGGATGGCATCACTGATAATGGACATGATTTTGAGCAAACTCTGGGAGATAGTGAAGGACAGGGAAGCCTGGCATGCTGCAGTCCATGGGGTTGCAAAGAGTTGGGCACGACTGAGCAACTGAGCAACAGTAGCTCTTTTACTTCACTTCTCTGTTAGCTTTCTTATTGAAACTGGTTTTGGTCATATAGTTTTTAGGAAAGTTTTTCTAGGAAGGGTCAACATTTCCTTTAAAATTTTTATGAATATATACTTCCCTAGATGACAGAAAGCTGTTGACCCTCCCCTGTGTTCTGAAATAGCAGCACATGTTGATAAATGGTGATAAGCAGTGCTAATAGATCATGAGTTTTTGTGAACTTTCAAGATGCTATGGTGATTTTAAAATTGAGTACCAGCTGTGTGTATACCGCTGTAGAAAATGTAATCTTTAATATCTACAATATTCTAAACTGTGTGCCTAACAGTGGAGTGTTTTGCATTTGCTCAGGCTTGGCCAACTCTTTACAACCCTGTGGACTGTAGCCTGCCAGCCTCCTCTGTCTGTGGAATTTTCCAGGCTAGAATACTCGAGTGGGTTGCTATTTCCTTCTCTAGGAGGGTTTTGCATGATTATATCCTAATCTCTGTTTGTAAATAGTGATTGATAGCTAATGGATAGAAGTTTGGTAAGTAACATATTAGCTGTCTGATAATAAGTAATTTTGTCCAAAATCCCAAAGCTAGTACGAAGTCGAGCTGGATTCAAACCCATATCTCTGATTTCACTCCCTTGTACTAATGTGTTAGAATTCATGTGGACCATATTCAGTTATGTTAAACAAGAAGGAAAGCATCTTCAGTTCAGTTCAGTCACTCAGTTGTATCTGACTCTTTGCGACCCCATGTATCGCAGCATGCCAGGCCTCCCTGTCCATCACCAACTCCCGGAGTTCACTCAGACTCACGTCCATCGAGTCAGTGATGCCATCCGGCCATCTCATCCTCTGTCGTCCCCTTCTCCTTCTGCCCCCAATCCCTCTCAGCATCAGAGTCTTTTCCAATGAGTCAACTCTTCGCATGAGGTGGCCAAAGTACTGGAGTTTCAGCTTTAGCATCATTCCTTCCAAAGAAATCCCAGGGCTTATCTCCTTCAGAATGGACTGGTCGGATCTCCCTGCAGTCCAAGGGACTCTCAAGAGTCTCTCCAACACCACAGTTCAAAACATCAATTCTTTAGCACTCAGCTTTCTTCACAGTCCAACTCTCACATCCATACATGACCAACTGGAAAAACCAAAGCCTTGACTACACGGACCTTTGTTGGCAAAGTAATGTCCCTGCTTTTGAATATGCTGTCTAGGTTGGTGATAACTTTCCTTCCAAGGAGTAAGCATCTTTTAATTTCATGGCTGCAGTCACCATCTGCAGTGATTTTGGAGTCCCAAAATATAAAGTCTGACTGTGTTTCCACTGTTTCCCAGTCTATTTCCCATGAAGTGATGGGACCAAATGCCATGATCTTCGTTTTCTGAATGTTGCGCTTTAAGCCAACTTTTTCACTCTCCTCTTTCACTTTCATCAAGAGGCTTTTGAGTTCCTCTTCACTTTCTGCCATAAGGGTGATGTCATCTGCATATCTGAGGTTATTGATATTTCTCCTGGCAATCTTGATTCCAGCTTGTGTTTCTTCCAGCCCAGCGTTTCTCATGATGTACTCTGCATAGAAGTTAAATAAGCAGGGTGACAATATGCAGCCTGACATCCTCCTTTTCTTATTTGGAACCAGTCTGTTGTTCCATGTCCAGTTCTAACTGTTGCTTCCGGACCTGCATATAGGTTTCTCAAGAGGCAAGTCAGGTGGTCTGCTATGCCCGTCTCTTGAAGAATCTTCCACAGTTTATTGTGATCCACACAGTCAAAGGCTTTGGCAGAGTCAATAATGCAGAAATAGATGTTTTTCTGGAACTCTCTTGCTTTTTCGATGATCCAGGGGATGTTGGCAATTTGATCTCTGGTTCCTCTTCCTTTTCTAAAACCAGCTTAAACATGTGGAAGATCACGGTTCACATATTGCTGAAGCCTGGCTTGGAGAATGTTGAGCAGTACTTTACTAGCGTGTGAGATGAGTGCAATTGCAGGGTAGTTTGAGCATTCTTTGGCATTGCCTTTCTTTGGGATTGGAACAAAAACTGACCTTTTCTAGTCCTGTGGCCACTGCTGAGTTTTCCAAATTTACTGGCATATTGAGGACAGCACTTTCACAGCATCATCTTTCAGGATTTGAAATAGCTCAACTGGAATTCCATCACCTCCACTAGCTTTGTAGTGATGCTTTCTAAGGCCCACTTGACTTCACATTCCAGGATGTCTGGCTCTAGGTGAGTGATCACACCATTGTGATTATCTGGGTTGTGAAGATCTTTTTGTATAGTTCTTCTGTGTATTCTTGGTTTTATCCTAAAACACTGCTCTTTAACAAAGGCCCTGTAAACTGATTTTATAAAGCAGTATCTTTGTTAGCCTCTCACTTGTTTCTCCTGTTGTTTCAGGCTTTCCCTGTTAAATATAAAGAGAGGCATCCTCTGGAATATCTGAGACAATATCCTCACCTCAGGTGTAGGACTAATGTTCTGGGTTCTGTACTGAGGGTTCGCAGTGAAGCCACAGCAGCTATCCATTCTTTCTTTAAGGTAAGGAGCTTTGCTTCTCCATGTTCATTCTGGTGAAGAAGTTGAATAATTGTTTAACACTGGCATAGTATCCTGAAAAGTCTTCTGGTTATTTATTCCAAACATGCCTTATTATGTGGTACTTTTTTCTTTGAGTGATCTAAAATTTTCTGTTTATCACTAACTTTGAGCAACTTGATTAATATGTGCCTTGGCACAGCTTTTTAATGCTTCTTGTGTCTGGAGTTCATTGAATTTCTTTTCTAGTACATTTCAGTTTTCACTAGGTTTTTCAGTCATTTTTCATCACATATTTTTTATGTTACCTCTCTCCTTTGGGGACTTCAGTTACCTGTGTATATTTGGCCACATGATGATATTCCCATAGCTCACTCATGTTCTTTTTTTTTTTTTTTTTAAATCTTCTTTTCCCCCAGTGTGTTTCTTTTGGATAGTTTCTTTTACTGTGTCTTTTTTGTTTTTTTGCTCACTGACCTTTTCTTCTGCAATGCCTGATTTGTTGTTGTTTCTGTTCAGTGCATTTTCCACCCCATACATTATAGGTTTCATAAGTGGTTGATTTGGGCCTTCTTTTTTTTTCAGATCATTAATTTAATTTTTTTAAATATATTTTTTACTTGAAGGATAATTGCTTTACAGAATTTTGTTGTTTTCTGTCAAACCTCAACATGAATAAACCATAGGTATACATATATCCCCCCCTTTTGAACCTCCCTCCCATCTCCCTCCCCATTCTACCCCTCTAGGTTGATAGACAACCCTGTTTGAATTTCCTGAGCCATATAGCAAATTCCCATTGGCTCTCCATTTTACATATGGTAATGTAAGTTTCCACGTTACTCTTGCCACACGTCTCACCCTCTCCTCCCCTCTCCCCATGTCCGTAAGTCTGTTCTCTATGTCCGTTTCTCCTTTGCTGCCTGTAAATAAGTTCTTCCATACCATGTTGCTAGATTCCGTATATATGTCTTAGAATATGATATTTGTCTTTCTCTTTCAGACTGACTTCATTCTGTGTAATAGGTTCTAGGTTCATCCACCTCATTAGAACTGATTCACTTTTTTTTGGCTAAGTAATATTCCGTTGTGTATATGTACCACAACTTATCTATTCATCTGTTGATGGACATCTAGGTTCCTTCCATGTTCTAGCTATTGTAAATAGTGCTACAGTGAACAATGGGATACATGTATCTTTTTCAATTTTGGTTTCCTCAAGGCCTAGAAGTGGGATTGATGGGTCATATGGTAGTTTTTTTCCCTAGTTTTTAAGGAATCTCAATACCATCTTCCATAATGGCTGTATCAGTTTACATTCTCACCAACAGTGCAAGAGCATTTTTTTTTCTCCACACCCTCTCCAGCATTTATTGTTTTTAGACTTTTTGATGATGGCCACTCTGACCAGTAGAGGTGATATCTCATTGTGGTTTTGATTTGCATTTCTCTAATATTGAGCAATGTTAAGCATCTTTTCATGTGTTTGTTAGCCATCTGTATGTCTTCTTTGGAGAAATCAGGGATTTTAGTTTTTTAGGTCTTCCATGTCTCTACTAACTTTTTTGAACATATTCAGCAGTTTTAGTTAAAACTATGTATGGTTTTCATAGCTGTTTAGTAACCATTTTTATGTCCTAACATGTCAGTCAGTTATGAGTCAGTTTTAATTGATTAGTCTCTTCATTAGAGATGATGTTTTCCTGCTTCTTCTTATACCTGCTAATCTTTGATTAGTTTCCAGACCTTGTGGATTTTATCTTGCTGGCTGCTGGATATTTATAAAGCTTCTTATGTTCTGTTCTGGTATGTAGTTAAGTTACTGGAAGGATCTTGCTTTTATGATTTGTATGCTCCCTGGTAGTCTAGTGGTTAGGATTCGGCACTCACTGCTGCAGCCCAGGGTCAATTCCCAATCAGGGAAGCCTTTTTTCTGGGCTTCCCTGGTGGCTCAGATGGTAGAGAATCTGCCTGCAATGCAGGAGACCTGGGTTTGACTCCTGGGTCGGGAAGATCCCCTGGAGAAGAAATGGCAACCCATTCCAGTATTTTTGCCTGGAGAATTCCATGGACAGTGGAGCCTGGTGGGCTGCAGTCCATGGGGTCACAGAGTCGGACACGACTGAGTGACTTGACACTTTGACTTTCAGGTAAATCCGAAGCAGTGCTCAGTCTAGGTCTGTTATTCCCACTACTGAGGCAAAGCCTTCCTGAGCAGTCTACCTAGTACCTTGTGAATCACAAGATCTTCCAACCTGACTGTGGGAATAGGCACTGTTTCCTCTAATCATCTTGGATGGTCCTCACATGCGTGAGCTGATCTTTCCTTCACTTGATCAATACTGGTCCACACTCCAGGGTGACTCTCTGTGCGTCTCTGGAGTTGTTGCATACCTCTCTGCTCTCTGGGACTCGGTCCTGTCAATTCCTGCCATTTTGGCCTCAGACTCTCAGCTCTGTCTCTTCAACTCAGGAAATCTGCTGAGCTCTGCTTTATTTATTCCTGCTTCCTGTTGTCATTTGGGAAATCTTAAAGCAATAAGCTGGGCTGCTGGAGGGGTTCACTATGTTTGTTTCCTGTCTCTCAGGGTGCACTCTCCTTTGTTGTCTGATGTTCAGTGTCTTGAAAACTGTCGTTCCATGTGGTTTGCTTGTGGATTCTTTTGTTTTGTTTTTTGGTTGTTTCAGACAGGAGGGTAAATCTAGTTCCTGTTTCTCCATCTTGGTCCTAGAGATTTTATATACAGTAAGCACTAATTTTAAAGGATTATTGATGATCAAGTAGGTTGATCTAATGACTAAAGACATGTATCTCATTTAGCTTTGCTTTTCAGCCATTTATTCCCAACCCAGGAAAGCCACAGTGGAATGTAGCTGGTCAGTTGATGAGACCCTCCTCCCATGTGGTGGATGGAAGGGCTCCAAAGGCAAGAGTGAGCCAATAGATAAAGTTCAGCATTATTCCATGTAGTTTTGGAACTCTTCCTAAGGCACTTCTCCACATCCAGCTCATTTGGGAAGATTGTCTAACAGCATACCCTTCCCTTGGACAGCATCCAACTTCATGCACGTGCAGCCCTGCTATAGAGCACTAGAAAATTCTCGCTCTCTGCAGAGCTCCTTAAGAGAGAATTTCTGGTGTGACAGCTAAAGAACAGCGTGGCTTTAACGCATAAGAATAAACAAAGGAAAATAAATCACATTACCCGTTATGGTTTAAAGAGGTACATTTTCATATACTGTCATAAGCTTTCTCACACAGCTCCCATGTGGCTTTTCAGTAATGCTTGAACTATACAAACAGAAAATTTGTTCAGGTGTAGAAGTATTTTCCCCCATTTGTCTTCAGCTATTGGCCAGTGGACCTGCTTCAATTCTGAAAGTTTTATGGATTTCTGGCCACTAGGTGGTGGTATTGGCAGTCCATTAACAAGTGGGCTTTTCCTAATTCATGCATTTCACTTGTTTTTTTAAACACATTTGTTTATTATCTGAAGTTTTTACAGATAAACTATTTTTACATGAGAGAATAAACTATAAAACTCTGAAATCAAAGAATCAGCAAAGAAAAATTTAAAAAACATTTTGTGCTGTGCTTAGTCGCTCAGTTGTGTCTGATCTTTGTGACCCCATGGACTGTAGGTTGCCGGGCTCCTCTGTCCATGGGATTCTCCAGGCAAGAATACTGGAGTGGGTTGCCATGCCCTCCTCCAGGGAATCTTCCCAACCCAGGGATCTTTTAGGTGGTTAAAAATAATGGATTTTTGCAGTGTTAGACATGTTTCTAAAGATAGGCACTTTTGAATCTTAAAAATTCACTTTTTAATTGTAATTGTAAGGCCCTAGAAAACATAATCTTGATATTCCCCTTTTAAGATGTTACCCACTTGTGTATGAGTGTTATAGGACATACTAAATTATAGTTATATATTATTCTGTACTGGGTGCTGTTTCTATGTTTGTTACTTTAGGCTCCTGAAAAGATGTTAATACATTTGCCCTTTCTTGGTGAGTTGAGTTTCTTCCTCTGAGTATCAGATTGTTTCCTTCTCAGCATGGCAGTGCCTCAAAGCCTGTCACAGTGGGGAGTGTTCTTTGACGCTGGGTTAAATGACCCTGGACTGCTGTGTCTCTGAGTTCCCGTGACTGCTTTTTATGGGTGTGTTTCTGGGTTTTGTTTGGTTGGTTGGTCTCCTCCTGCTGTTACTGGTTGCCAGGGGTGCGCCTGCGGCCGGCAGTTGCTGTCCTGTTTCTTTTCTGTTGAGTCTGATTAAATAATGATACTTGTTTTTTTTGTGTTAAAAACAGTCCATGAGTCTTTGAGTAATACATATGGGCCTTAGTACACAAATTTTTAATTTTCAGGTACTCATTGTTTCATCATATCTGATTGTAGAAATATGTATCTGTCCAAATACTTAGATATTTAGAGGTGGTGGGTGAGATCTAAATAATTGGGCCACTATTTTTGCCCGCTTCTCTGGCATTTGTATCTCTCGTTAGGAACCCCTTTGCTATGGGATGGGATAAGTACTTGACATCGGAACCCCATTGGAGGCAGCCGCTGACAGTACCCTTGCTATTTATTTTCCTACTTTGCTGTTCACTTTCTCATTTTTGGACTTTGTTCTCACCTTTGTTATTCCTTTGTACCTTCTTTATAACTTTTGGTGGTAATGTTATAGTCTTAGATATGATAGGCCTTGCTAGCACTGTTTAGACTTAAAAAGCTGGTGACGCCTTTTGGGAGGTTTAGCATTATTTGAGTAATTTTTATTTTTTTAAATCCCATCCAGTTATTTCCATACGATTTACAGCATTGTTTCTCGAAGCAGTTGACCAGTTCTAACTCTGGCAATTACATTCAGCCGTTAAATTTTCTCCTCCCTTTCCCCTCCCTCTGGCCACCCTCATTTCCTTTGGATTTTTCACTTCCTTTCTTTGTTTACTGCACTCATGCTCATAGTTGCCTGCATTCATGTGGAATAAATGATTCATGTCCATAATTCTTGGCTCCTGGGAGATAAAAGTTTAATGCAGTCATGTTATTGATTCTGTTTCATTTGTTCTCCATAATGTGCTCTCTGCAGCACTTCTCCGAATGTTGTTCCCAGATTAAGTACATATTTGAATACTTCTAAGACTCCTAATTTATAGCTTGAAAATGTAATCACTGTACCTCATAAGGCAAGTACTTGGCTGGATGCTTTGTATCCTAGCCACAATACTTGAATTCAGTCTTACTAGGAAGGAAGGGGCAAATATGGGAGGCCCCTGGTAGTGCACTGACATATTTTACATTCCGCCCGTGACCGGCAGAATGTAGCAGAGATTAGATGTGTATATGAGTTTCCCCAGTGGCTCAGCTATAAGGAATCTGTGTGCAGTGCAGGAGATGGCCGGTTTGATCTCTGCGTCAGGAAGATTCCCTGGAGGAGGGTGTGGCAACCCACTCCAGTATTCTTGCTGGGAAAATTCCATGGACAGATGAGCCTGGAGGGCTACAGTCTAAGGGATTGCAAAGAGTTGGACACCACTGAAGTGACTGAGCACACAGGCAGATGTTTATATATATGAATTTATTATGTTGGTTTCAAGAGCAAAATGTGTCTATTAAACACATATTCTTCTGCCTTTGCAACATAAATTCACTATAGCTGCTCCCACCCCTACCTTGCAACATTTATGCTGATTGTAACCTTTTACCTACATCCATAGTCAAAATGAAAGTATAACTTTGAAGTTGCTGGGTTATTTCAATTTTACTAGTAACAGCTTTTGTGGTTCACTAATGGAGATAGTCTCAGACTTCAGAGTGGAAGAATCGCTTGGGTGCTTTAAGGTTTGCTGCGCAGAATCTTCCTTGCTGCTCAGAATCTTCCTGTCGCCGCCATGTGCAGTGCACTGTGCTAGCAGTTTAGTGGCAGACTTCCTAAGTAATATTTCTGCCTGTCTTGCTCTTTGCTTCTTCAGTCCCTGGTTCCCAATTTTTTTCCTTTTTATAGTTGTTACAATTTCTTATCCCAAAATAATTGAACTTAATATTGATCACTTTGTATTCCCGTAGTAATGTGGGCAACATCATGGTGCATTAGCCTGAGTGAGTGAGTGTGTGGTAAATCACTACCAGTATGTTGGAGAAGCGAGAAGAAGAAATGGCACCAAAGAGACAGCCTGAGCACCCAGGTTCCAGTTGCAGCTCTGACACTGACTAGTTGTGTGACTTTGGCCTCTCATTAAATTTCTCTGGGCCTCAGTTCCTTATCTTGTAAGTGAGGAGGTTGGACTAGATATTGTCTAAGTTAGTTTGGATTTATTAATTTTTTTGTGCATAATAAACATTCCATTTGATATTTCAGTAGTTTTAGTTGTGTGATTAAGGAGAAATTTGATGTGACATTCTCTTAGTGCTATTTTAATCATATAAAAAGGTGTATATTCTTGGAACTATTTCACAGACAGATGTACTGAGACAAATGGTTTCTCTCTTTCTTCCAGGACAGTGGCTTTGTGCATATTCATACTCCAGTAATCACATCCAATGACTGTGAGGGGGCTGGAGAACTTTTCCAAGTTGAAGTAAGTTGTGCATCCCACTTTGGAGGATATATTGCTTGCTAATATTTTTCATTTGAGAGTTGATTTAAATTTAATGAGAGTTATATGGATAGACCATGACCAGAACCTGAAGGTTTATTGATAATAATCCTTAAAAAAACATACATAGGAAATTCATACTTCTTTAATTTTCTGTGCAACCAGCTATATTATTTACATTATGATTTAAAGAAGTTAATTTTTATTTATTTTTTAATGGAAGGATAATTGCTTTACAGAACTTTGTTGTTTTCTATCAAACCTCAATGTAAATCAGCCATAGGTATACATATGTCCCCTCCCTCTTGAACTTCCCTCCCGTTTCTTTTCCCATCCCACCCCTCTAGGTTGATACACAGCCCGTTTGAGTTCCCTGAGACCTACAGCACAGTCCCATTGTCTGTTTCACATACAGTAATGTCAGTTTCCATGTTACTCTCTCCATACGTCTCACCCTCTCCTCCCCTCTCCCTGTGTCCCTAAGTCTATTCTCTATGTCTTTTTCTCCATTGCTGCCCTCCAAATAAATTCTTTGGTACCATCTTCTAGATTCCATATTTATGCATGCATTCATGTACGATATTTATCTTTTCTTTTTCTGACTTACTTCACCCTGTGTAATCGCTCTAGGTTCATCCACTTCATTAGAACTGATTCACTTTTTTTGGCTGAGTAATATTCCATTGTGTATATTTACCACAGCTTTATCCATTCATCGGTCGATGGACATCTAGGTTGCTTCCATGTTCTCGCTATTATAAATAGTGCTGCAGTGAACAATGGGATACATGTGTCTTTTTCTATTTTGGTTTCCTCGGGGTATATGCCTAGGAGTGGGATTGCTTGCTCATATGGTGGTTTTAGTCCTAGTTTTTAAGGAATCTCAATACCGTCTTCCATAGTGGCTGTATCAATTTGCATTCCCACCAACAGTGCAAGAGGGTTCCCTTTTCTCTACACCCTCCCCAGCATTTATTATTCGTAGACTTTTTAGTGATGGCCATTCTGACCAGTGTGAAGTGGTACCTTCACTGTAGTTTTGATTTGCATTCTTCTAATAATGAGGGATGTTGAGCATCTTTTCATGTATGTGTTAGCCATGTGTATGTCTTTGGAGAAATGAATGTTTCGGTCTTTTTCCCATTTTTTGATTCAGTTGGTTGTTTTTCTGGTGTTGAGTTGTATGAGCTGCTTATCTATTTTGGAAGTTAATCCTTTGTCAGTTGTTTCAGTTACTATTACTGTCTCCCATTCTGAGGGCTGTCTTTTCACCTTGTTTATAGTTTCCTTTGCTGTGTAAAAACTTTTAAGTTTAATTAGGTCCCACTTGTTTACTTTTGTTTTTATTTCCATTATTCTAGCAAGTGGGTCATAGAGGATCTTACTTTGATTTATGTCATTGAGTATTCTGCCTAGGTTTTCCTCTAAAAGTTATATATTTTCTGGTCTTATATTTAGGTCTTTAATCCATTTTGAGTTTATCTTTGTGTATGGTGTTAGGAAGTGTTCTAATTTCATTCTTTTACATGTAGCTGTCCAGTTTTCTTCCCAGCACCACTTATTGAAGAGGTTGTCTTTGCCTTATTGTATATTCTTGCCTCCTTTGTGAAAGGAGTGGAATTTTAATTTACTACTCTGTTTGCCTTTTTGATAACTGTGAAGTGATAAGCTAGAGAAATTTGAAGAAATTAATAAAAATTCTAAGATATCTTTTATACAGATTCAAGCCCCAGTTAACATTTTTGGGTATAATTCTTATTTTAAGGGATAAACTAAAATAGAAAAGTATGCATGTGAATATTTTCTCTTTTCAGAGTCTTTAGAAAATGTATTTTTCAGAAAAATGATTTAGTCTCTATACCTCATGAAGGCTTTTATTTCAGTCCTTTGTTCAGCAATTATTTTTTGAGCTCCTTCTATGGGCCAGGCATTGTTAGCCCGCACTTGTTGCAGGAAATTTAAAAGTTACCAGTTTTTCTTACTTGTAGGCACTTGAAAGCCTTTCACTTGCCAGTTAGACAGCCTGTTTAAAATCATTGGCCAGTTAGTATAACAGCATACAAAGAGAAATATATGTTGTTGACTGGTGCTTTTTGTATTTATTCACTGATTTCTATGTCTCTGAGGGAAGTCAAAATTCTTTATACATTTGGGTGATTCCATCAAATGACAGGGCCTGTGTAAAACTACTCTCTGTGGTTCAGTATGTTCTGACTCTTGGTAATGATGCTTTCTCTTCATGTAATCGAACAGTGTATTCACTACAAGAAGTTGTCCTGACATGAGGGGACATAGGTACACCTATGGCTGATTCATGTTGATGTTTGACAGAAAACAACAAAATTGTGTAAAGCATTTATCCTTCAATTAAAAAATAAATAAAATTTTTAAAAGGAGTTTTTACAAGTATGAAGGGAATTATTAGGCCCAAATTAAATAAAAAATATTTGAGTAGCAAACTTAAATAAGATAAATTTGGAGCTAAGTGCTTTACTACCAGAGAAATCCTCCAGGCAAGTCTAAATGATTAGAACATGTGTGTTTTGGACTCTAACCAACACAAGGCAAGTATAAATATATAGAAAGGGGAAAATGAATTTCTGAAGCTTAATAAATGAGAGGGCTTCCCTGGTGGCTCAGTGGTAAAGAATCCACCTGCCACTGTAGGAGACTCACATTTGATCCTGGGTCAGGAAGATTCTCTGGAGAAGGAAATGGCAACCCACTCCAGTATCCTTGCCTGGGAAATCCCATGGACAGAGGACCCTGGCGTACTACAGTCCATGGGCTCACAGAGAGTCAGACACAACCGAGTGACTAAACAGCAGTAAAACAAATAAGGGTTCTGCGTTCATAGTTCTTCAGGGCCATGCTGAGGAATTTTAGATAGTGGAATTAGCTTTGTTTATTCAGAGTGTGAGAAAGAGATGATATAAAGATGTTGTCACAGTTCTGGTTGGTAAAGCAGGTGAGTTTGCAGGATTTGATAGAGAAAGGAGTACGCATTTCATTCACTTTTTTTTTTAAAGAATTGTTATTTATTTTTGGCTGCACTGCGCCTGCATTGCTGTGTGGACCTCTCTCCAGCTGGATCAAGCGGGGGCTGCTCTCCATCTGGATCAGGCGGGGGCTGCTCTCCAGCTGGATCAAGTGGGGGCTGCCCTCCAGCTGGGTCGAGCGGGGGCTGCCCTCCAGCTGGGTTGAGCGGGGGCTGCTCTCCAGTGGCAGTGTGTGGGCTTGTGCAGTGGCTTCCCTTGGTGCAGAGCCTGGGCTCTAGAGCACTCGGGCTTCAGTAGTTGCAACATGTAGGCTCAGTAGTTGCACCTCGTGGGCTCTAGAGCATGGGCTTCGTAGTTGTGGCACACAGGCTCAGTTGTCCTTGGCATGTGGGAGCTGCCCGGACCAGGGTGTGAACCCATGTCCCTTGCATTGGCAGGTGGGTTCTTAACCACTGGGCAACCAGAGAGGCTCTCTTCGTTCACTCTTGATGCTGCTTATCCTACAACAGTCCCTGGTTGTACACTTTTTTCCTTTGTCCTTAGAGCCCTAGTTGAGTTCTCACAATTACGTTTGATCCTCATGATTCTGCAGTGAGTAGTTTATCTCTGAGAAGATAAAAGAAATTAAAAGCATGAATTAGAGATTCTGGCAAAATGTAAACATTGATAGGAAGTAAGGTGGGACTGCTTTATGTATATATTTGAAGTTCAGTGTTACCAGTTTTAAGTGGTATGTATGAAATCTAGAGGATAAGTAGGATCATGAGAACTGACTTGATCAGAAACATCTTCAAAATAAGTATGTAAATTAACTGTACTGTGTGTGTGTGTGTGTGTGTGTGTGTGTGTGTGTGTGTGAATTGCTCAGTTGTGTCCAACTTTTTGTGACCCCATGGTCTGTCCATGGAATTCTGTAGGTGAGAATACTGGGGTGGGTTGTCAGTCCCTTCTCCAGGGAATCTTCCTGACCCAGGGATCAAACCTGGGTCTCTTGCATGGCAGGCATATTCTTTACCATCTGCGCTTACCAGGGAAGCCCCCTCTACTGTACACTAGGGAGAGTATTTTAGGTAGGGGAACAGTGTGAGCAGAGTCAAGCAGTTGAAATAAGTGTGGGGGCTTTCACTGGGCTCTGGATGGAAGATTAGAAGATTTATATTAGTGAATCATAAAGAATAAAGGTAGGGTGTAGGATACTGTTCCATGGTTTTCAGTACAGTGGCAGAGCTATGCAGCCATCCTCACAGTTTACTTTTAGAGCATTACATCACCCCGTATTGAAACTTACTACCTACCCATTAGCAGTCCCTTCTCGTTCCCACCCCAAGCTCTAGGTAACCACTCAACCACTCTGTATAGATTTGTCTCTTCTGGAGTATTTCATATAAATGCAGTCATACTACATATGGCCTTTGTGTCTGGTTTTTTTCATTTAGCACAAAGTTTTTGAGGTTCATACATGTAGCATGCAACAGTACTTGATTCCTTTTTGTACCTGACTAGTATTCTGTTGTCAGAGAAGGCAATGGCAACCCACTCCAGTACTCTTGCCTGGAAAATCGCATGGATGGAGGAGCCTGCTAGGCTGTAGTCCATGGGGTCGCTACTAGTCAGACACGACTGAGTGACTTCACTTTCACTTTTCACTTTCATGCATTGGAGAAAGAAATGGCAACCCACTCCAGTGTTCTTCCCTGGAGAATCCCAGGGACAGGGGAGCCTGGTGGGCTGCTGTCTATGGGGTTGCACAGAGTCGGACACGACTGAAGGGACTTAGCAGCAGCAGCAATATTCTGTTGTATAGATGTCTAGTGTTTTATATATCCATTTAGGCATTGATGGATATTTGAATTATTTCTACCTTTTGGCTATTATGACTAATGCTACTGTGAACACTTGTGAAAACATTTGGATATTATTTCTCTTGGGTGGAATTGCTAGATCACATGGTAGCTTTATGTTTAATATTTTGAGGGACCACCAAACCATTTTCCAAAGTGACTGTGTCATTTTACATTCCCAGCAGCAGTGTATGAAGGTTCCAGTTTCTCCTGAGTATAGACAACATTGATTATTGCTCTTCTTCTTGTTTTTTTATTATAGCAATACCAGACAGTGTGAAGTGGTATTTCACTGTGGATTTTCTGTTTGCCTTTTTCTTTTGATAAGATATAATTTATATTTATATGTGATTCATATTTAAGCTTTTAATTACAGTTCTATGCCAAAATGTGGTAGATGAATAATCACATATTGTGAAATTAAATTAGGCTGAGAAAATCTTGGAGTAATACATTACATAATAGGAACAGTATTCAGGTCTAGCATTTATACATTTAAATACTTTTAAAAGTGAAGAATAAATTGAAAGTCTATTAAATGGAACCTGTGAAGTGTGTAGTTTTATATCTGAATCTTATACTGTGGGAACTCTCATACTGTGTACTGAAGTTTGGCATTAGATTGTTTTGCTTTTATTGTTATTGTGGGTATTTACGTAATATAAACTATATTACTGTAACCATTTTTAATGAACTGTTCATACCATATAGTCACAGTGTTGTACAACCATCATTGCTATATAGTTCCAGAATTTTTCAGCACCCCAACAGAAGCTCTGTAGCCAAAATTCCTCATTCCCTTTTACCTCCAGTTCCTAGTAATCTCACATCTACTTCTTGTCTCTGTGGATTTCTGGATATTTCATATAAATGGAATCATACAGTGCATGGCCTTTTGTGTCTGCCTTCAGTTAACTTGTATCAGAATTTTATTTTTTTATTGCTGAATAATATTCCATTGTATGGATATATCACATTTTGTTTAACCATTCCTTCATTGATGTTCATTGGGTTGTTTCTACCTTTGGTTTTTGCAAATATTAATACTATGAACAGTCATGTTAACATTTTTGTTTGAACACCTGTTTTCAGTTCTTTTGAATATATTTCTAGGAGTGGGATTGCTGGGTCACATGTTTATGCTCTGTGTTTAACTTACTGAGGAACTACCAAAGTATTTTCTGCAGTGGTTGCAGCATGTTATATTCCCAGCAGTGATATTTGACAATTCCACTTTTACTGTATTCTCACCAGTGCTGATTATTTTCAGTTTGATTATAGCCATCCAGATGGATGGGAAGTGGTTATCTTGTTGCTTCCATCTGCCATTCCCTAATGTCTAAGGATGTTGAAGATCATTTTGTGGCTGTTGACCATTTGTATATCTTCTTTTGAGAAATATCTGTTTCAGTCCTTTGCCCAATTTTTAATTGCCTGATCTGTCTTTTTGTTGTTGAGTTATAGGAATTCTTTATTCTAGATACAAATCTATCTTTTCCCCACCCCCCACAGTGTGAAGTCTTCAGTGTTGCCCCTCAGTGGGTACAGCCTGGGGTATGCCCACTACCATCCAGGGATAACATTGATTCTGGCAGGACTCTTTTTGGCTATTTCTTTCCCAGACCGTACTCAGCTCTTAAACTCCACTAATTACACCTGCTTGCTCTTTTGTTTTCGACAGTGTTCACGGACATAGGTTGCTTCACAGACTATTGCAGTCAAATTGAGGCAACTTTAAAGATATGCTTCCTAAGGTCAGTTTTTGAAATTTATTCTGACCCCCAAAAGATCTCTTCCTACCTGTCTGTTTCCATTTCTTTCTGCAAACTAGCAGATCTACAGTTTATTCAGCCTTTATCTCCAGTGAATGTCAGTTTCTTCCCAGTGGCCTATCACTGCAACCACAGTTTTTAAGAGCACCCTTAGGTTTGAGCTTAACCACACCCTGTTGCTAATGAAGTCGGTTCCTTTGGAGAGAGACTTGGAAGTCTGGTTTATGATTTCTTCTAGCCCTGGTGACTCTGTGAATCAGGCTCTAGGGCTGAGGGCAGGAATAATGGACACTTCTCTGAAAGTGACATTACAGTTTAGGAGCTGAGTGCTCAGTTGAGTGGTGGCTGCAGCCCCAGGCCTCGTTGGTTTGAGATGGGGCAAGAGAATCTGGGTCTAGTGTTCTTAGCAGTTCCTCACCAAAGGTAAAGCCTCCATTCCAGGAGCAGGGACTGGGCAGAAGAAGGGAGCTGCTACCTCTCGGCCACACTCACACTCTGTGTAGCTTTAGCATTGAGTAACTGTGGGCAAGATGAGAAATGCCGGCATGCTATGGTGCTCATCCTGCTGAAATAGTTCTCTGCCTAAGAGCTGGGGTTTAGAAGAACCCTGTGTCCTTGGCATCAGTCTGGAGTGGAGATTCTGTCCTGCTTAGCTGTGATGGGGAACAGTGGGAGCAAGAGTGTCGTTTATAGACACTACTAAAGTTCCTTGTCCTTACCAAGTTCTAGTAGATTTTCTTGAATTCCATGTTTCTTCATTTGCCATTAGCGCTTAGGACCACTTTAAGGGACTTTAGAAGGCTGGAATGGGGGTAGGTTTTTGTTGTTGGTTTTTTTTTTATTTTATAACTTTCACCAATTTCACTGAGGAGTGGATCTGTGGAACTCCCCACACTGTCATGCCAGAAGAAGAAAAAGCCAGTCGTTTTTGGACTACTTTTTACTGCCACGGTTCTCAACGTCCTACTTATAAAATGTGAATAACACTATGCATGCTTTCATGCTCAGTTATGTCTGAATTTTTGCGACCCTATAATCTGTAGCCCACCCAGCTCCTCTGCCCATGGAATTTTCCAGGCAAGAATACTGCATTGGCAGGCAGATTCTTTACCACTGCACCATATGAAAACTTAACATTGCTAATCAAAAGTAAGGAAAATGTAATATGTATTCACAAAAGCAGGCTGATGTAGACACCAAAGGCTTCTCTTCCAAACTGTTGTGCATTCTAGAAGTGGTAATGAGAACTTACTTGGCCTTGGGAATTTTGGTGCTTGTGGCTTAGTTATTTGGTCTTATGGCTAAGTTATTTATGGCACACATCACTTTAGTTCTGCTTGATGTGTTCACTTTTCAGTACTCTTCCCTGTTTCTTTTCATCTTTTTATATAGGATGAGGGCTGCTGCTGCTAAGTCACTTCAGTTGTGTCCAACTCTCTGTGACCCCATAGATGGCAGCCCACCAGACTCCCCTGTCCCTGGGAGTCTCCAGGCAAGAACACTGGAGTGGGGTGCCATTTCCTTCTCGAATGCATGAGGGCTAACTCAAGTCAAACCTCTTCTCCAAGCAACTCTTTTCTTCCAACCCCTATTTAGTTGTCATTTCCTATTTAGTAGTTTAGCTGTTCGTGTCCTCTAGTTGTTCTTTGACGTTAGTTTAGTTTCCTCACCTAGATTGTAAGGCCCTTATGGGGAAAACTGCCCTCCATACTACCTGACAGTGGTGGAAAATTTGTATGCTTGTTGATGATACTTGGGGGTTCTTTTAATTTTGTACAACTTTCAGCCTTAAGACCAGTCATTTTCATGAACAACAAGGACCTCTGTAAAGCACACGGAGCTGCACTCAATATTTTGTAATAACCTGTAAGGGAAGAGATTCTGAAGAAAAAGATATGGATGTATATATAACTGAGTTACTTTGCTGTACACCTGAAGCCATTGTAAATCAACTATGCTTCAGTTGTAAAAGAAGATTTTGACTAGTCATTTATTTTTCTGTTGAGGATTTCTGTTTCTATTAAGGAAATACAGTTTTTGGATGTCAAAGATGCCTAGGACATATCTAGAAGTTAGGTACTCATAGTGCATTCACCCCTGGAAATGGGGCCCACTGTTCTATATTATTTGAATTTTTGATCTTATGCATATATTACTTAAAAACAAAAAAAGATGATCCAGGTAAAAGGATGTCATTGTTTAGTTTCTTGGTGGTGTCCAACTCTTCTACAACCCCATGGACTGTAGCCTACCAGGTTTCTCTGTCCATGGAATTTCCCAGGCAAGAATACTGGAGTGGGTTGCCACGCCTTCCTCTAGGGGATCTATCCCAACCCAGTGACTGAACCCATCTCTCCTGTGTCTTTTGCATTGACAGGTGGGTTCTTTACCACTGAGCCAGATGAGGACCCATCTAACATTTGTAAAGTATGTTAAATCAACTAATATCTCTATAATACTTTCAGTTCAGTTCAGTTTCTCAGTCGTGTCTGACTCTATGCTACCCCATGAACCACAGCATGCTAGGCCTCCCTGTCCATCACCAACTCCCGGAGTTTACCCAAACCCATGTCCATCAAGTCGGTGATGCCATCCAGCCATCTCATTCTCTGTCGTCCCTTCTCCTCCTGCCCTCAATCTTTCCCAGCATCAGGGTCTTTTCAAATGAGTCAGCTCTTCGCATTAGGTGGCCAAAGTATTGGAGTTTCAGCTTCAACATCAGGCCTTCCAAAGAACACTCAGGACTGATCTCCTTTAGGATGGACTGGTTGGATCTCCTTGCAGTCCAAGGGACTCTCAAGAGTCTCCTCCAACACCATGGTTCAAAAGCATCAATTCTTCAGTGCTCAGCTTTCTTCACAGTTCAACTCTCACATCCATGCATGACCACTGGAAAACCCATAGCCTTGACTAGACGGACCTTTGTTGGCAAAGTAATGTCTCTGCTTTTGAACATGCTGTCTAGGTTGGTCATAACTTTCTCTCCAAGGAGTAAGCGTCTTTTAATTTCATGGCTGCAGTCACCAACTGCAGTGATTTTGGAGCCCAGAAAAATAAAGTCAGCCACTGTTTCCACTGTGTCCCCATCTATTTGCCATGAAGTGATGAGACCCACTTCTACAAAACAAGAGAAGACTCTACACATGGACATCACCAAATGGTCAACACTGAAATCAAATTGATTATATTCTTTGCAGCCAAAGATGGAGAAGCTCTATACAGTCAACAAAAACAAAACCGGGAGCTGACTATAGCTCAAATCATGAACTCCTTATTGCCAAATTCAGACTGAAATTGAAGAACATGGAGAAAACCACTAGACCATTCAGGTATGACCTAAATCAAATCCCTTATGACTATACAGTGGAAGTGAGAAATAGATTTAAGGGACTAGATCTGATAGACAGAGTGCCTGATGAACTACAGACAGAGGTTCATGACATTGTACAGGAGACAGGAATCAAGACCATCTCCAAGAAAAAGAAATGCAAAAAAGCAAAATGACTGTCTGAGGAGGCCTTACAAATAGCTCTGAAAAGAAGGGAAGCGAAAAGCAAAGGAGAAAAGGAAAGATATACCCATTTGAAGGCAGAGTTCCAAAGAATAGCAAGGAGAGATTAGAAAGCCTTCCTCAGTGATCAATGCAAAGAAATAGAGGAAAACAATACAATGGGAAAGATTAGAGATCTCTTCAAGAAAATTAGAGATACCAAGGGAACATTTCATGCAAAGATGGGCTTGATAAAGGACAGAAATGGTATGGACCTGACTGAAGCAGAAGATATTAAGAGGTGGCAAGAATACACAGAAGAACTGTACAAAAAAGATCTTCACAACCCAGATAATCACAATGGTGTGATCACTCACCTAGAGCCAGACATCCTGAAATGTGAAGTCAAGTGGGTCTTAGGAAGCATCACTACGAACAAAGCTAGTGAAGGTGATGGAATTCCAGTTGGGCTGTTTCAAATCCTGAAAGAGGATGCTGTGAAAGTGCTGCACTCATATGCCAGCAAATTTGTAAACTCAGTGGCGGCCACAGGACTGGAAAAGGTCAATTTTCATTCCAATCCCAAAGAAAGGCAATGCCAAAGAATGCTCAAACTGCTACACAATTGCACTCATCTCACACGCTAGGAAAGTAATGCTCAAAATTCTCCAGGCTTCAGCAATACGTGAACCGTGAACTTCCAGATCAAATTACCAACATCTGCTGGATCATGGAAAAAATAAGAGAGTTCCAGAAAAACATCTTATTTCTGCCTTATTGACTATGCCAAAGCCTTTGACTGTGTGGATCATAATAAACTGGAAAATTATGAAAGAGATGGGCATAGTAGACCACCTGACCTGCTTCTTGAAAAACCTGTATGCAGGTCAGGAGCAGCAGGTAGAACTGGACATAGAACATCAGACTGGTTCCAAATAGGAAAAGGAGTACATCAAGGCTGTATATTGTCACCCTGCTTATTTAACTTACACGCAGAGGACATCATGAGAGACGCTGGGCTTTAGGAAGCACAAGCTGGAATCAAGATTTCCAGGAGAAACATCAATAACCTCAGAAATGCAGATGATACCACCCTTATGGCAGAAAGTGAAAAAGAACTAAAGAGCCTCTTCATGAAAGTGAAAGAAGAGAGTGAAAAAGTTGGCTTGAAGCTCAGCATTCAGAAAACGAAGATCATGGCATCTGGTCCCATAACTTCATGGCAAATAGATGGGAAAACAGTGGCTGACTTTATTTTTCTGGCCTCCAAAATCACTGCGGATGGTGACTGCAGCCATGAAATTAAAAGATGCTTACTCCTTGGAAAGAAAGTTATGACCAACCTAGACAGCATATTCAAAAGCAGAGACATTATTTTGCCAACAAAGTCTGTCTAGTCAAGGTTATGGTTTTTCCAGTGGTCACGCATGGATGTGAGAGTTAGATGTGAAGAAAGCTGAGTGCCGAAGAATTGATGCTTTTGAACCGTGGTGTTGGAGGAGACTCTTGAAAGTCCCTTGGACTGCAAGGAGATCCAACCAGTCCATCCTAAAGGAGATCAGTCCTGAGTGTTCTTTGGAAGGCCTGATGTTGAAGCTGAAACTCCAATACTTTGGCCACCTAATGCGAAGAGCTGACTCATTTGAAAAGACCCTGATGCTGGGAAAGATTGAGGGCAGGAGGAGAAGGGGACGACAGAGAATGAGATGGCTGGATGGCATCACCGACTTGATGGACATGGGTTTGGGTAAACTCCGAGAGTTGGTGATGGACAGGGAGGCCTGGCGTGCTGCGTTTCATGGGGTTGCTGAGTTGGACATGACTGAGTGACTGAACTGACGGGACTAGATGCCGTGATCTTAGTTTTCTGAATGTTGAGCTTCAAGCCAACTTTTTCACTGTTTTCTTTCACATTCATCAAGAGGCTTTTTAGTTCTTCCTCACTTTCTGCCATAAGGGTGGTGTCAGCTGCAATTCTGAGGTTATTGATATTTCTCCCAGCAGTCTTATTCCAGCTTGTGATTCTTCCAGCCCAGTGTTTCTGATGAGGGACTCTGCATATAACTTAAATAATCAGGGTGACAATATACAGCCTTGACGTACTCCTTTTCCTGTTTGGAACCAGTCTGTTTTTTCATGTCCGGTTGTAACTGTTGCTTCCTGACCTGCATATAGGTTTCTCAAGAGGCAGGTCAGGTGGTCTGCTATGCCCATCTCTTTCATAATTTTCCACAGTTCATTGTGATCCACACAGTCAAAGGCTTTGGCATAGTCAATAAAGCAGAAATAGATATTTTCCTGGAATTCTTTTGCTTTTTCAATGATCCAGTGGATGATGCTAATTTGATCTCTGGTTCCTCTGCCTTTTCTAAAACCAGTTTGAACATCTGGAAGTTCATGGTTCACTTATTGCTGAAGCATGGCTTGGAGAATTTTGAGCATTAGTTTACTAGTGTGTGAGATGAGTGCAATTGTGTGGTAGTTTGAGCATTCTTTGGCATTGCCTTTCTTGGAATTGGAATGAAAACTGACCTTTTCCAGTCCTGTGGCCACTGCTGAGTTTTCCAAATCTGCTGGCATATTGCGTGCTGCGCTTTCACAGCATCATCTTTTAGGATTTAAAGTAGCTCAACTGGAATTATGTCACCTCCACTAGCTTTGTTTGTAGTGATGCTTCCTAAGGTCCACTTGAGTTCACATTCCAGGATGTCTGGCTCTAGGTGAGTGATCACACCATTGTGATTATCTGGGTCATGAAGATCTTGTTTTGTCCAATTCTTCTGTGTATTCTTGCCATCTCTTCTTAATATTCTTCTGCTTCAGTCAGGTCCATACCATTTATGTCCTTTATTGAGCCCATCTTTGCATGAAATGGGCAAAGTATCTCTAATTTTCTTGAAGAGATATCTTTTCTTTCCCATTCTATTGTTTTCTTCTATTTCTTTGTCATATATATTATTTTATTGATTTTTTTTATAATGTTAAACTATTAGGATTTTAAAAGGAATAATCCACCTCATTAGCTTTAAGTAATCCAGGCGGAAAGAGAAGTAGCATATATTGAATACCAAGTATATTTCAGGCGCCATATCAAGTTCCTTAATATGTATTATAGGATCTTTTCAGCAGCCTTTTGAAGTAGGAATAAGTTTGCCTTCAGAAGAGCAGAAACAATGAGTATCTAGTTCATTATTGTTTAATATTGTATGCATTATAGTTTCTCCATAAATATTTGTTGAATGAATAAAAAAAAATTTTGACATGGGGAAATCTGACAGAGGTAGAATTTCTCAAAAGTCACACAATAAGGGCCAGAGGTGTAATTTAAAAAAGATCTGTTTAGCTGGAAAGTAAATGCTTGTCACACCATGATTTTTCCTGAAGTGAGCTTTTGAGAAAAGATACCAATACTTTGGCTAAAGTTCTGAGATTAAATAAGACTCTTTTTATTAGGTACAGACAACTGTTAAGAATGAGCACCACATTGAAGTAATGCATCCTTGTCCTTTCTTTTGATCATTCTTTCAAGACAAGCTTTTATTTTTCTGGGGGAAGGATCATAACGACATTTACTGATAGGCTAGTGGTAATGGCACCCCACTCTAGTTCTCTTGCCTAGAAAATCCCATGGACGGAGGAGCCTGGAAGGCTGCAGTCCATGGGGTCGCTAAGAGTCGGACACGACTGAGTGACTTCACTTTCACTTTTCACTTTCATGCATTGGAGAAGGAAATGGCAACCCACTCCAGTGTTCTTGCCTGGAGAATCCCAGGGACGGCGGAGCCTGGTGGGCTGCCGTCCTTGGGGTTGCACAGAGTCAGACACGACTGAAGCGACTTAGCAGCAGCAGCAGCAGTGTTGGCAAGAACTATGGGTACTGCACTTCTATGTTTATAAATAACCTATTAGTATAAGCTCTGTGCAGTATAAGGCATACAATCGTACCACTAAATACTAAACTTAAGAAATAGGGCGTTATAAGGTCCTTTGATCCTCCACTCTGCCCTCCCTGTTCCATCTCCTGCCTTTTCCCACTATGCTGATTTTGTGTTTTTTATTCTTATGCTTTTTTAAAAAAATAGTTTTGCCATATGGATGGATCTCTAGGAAAAATATTGTTTCAATTTGAATGGTTCTCAATGCAAATGGAATCATACTGTTTTTCTCGGATGAGCTTTTTCCCCTTGGTATTATATTTCTTTTTTTTTTTTTAATTGCATTTTATTTTTTTTTATTTTTTTTTATTTTTTTTTATTTTTATTTATTTATTTTTTTAATTTTAAAATCTTTAATTCTTACATGCGTTCCCAAACATGACCCCCCCTCCCACCTCCCTCCCCACAACATCTCTCTGGGTCATCCCCATGCACCAGCCCCAAGCATGCTGCATCCTGCGTCAGACATGGACTGGCGATTCAATTCTTACATGATAGTATACATGTTAGAATTCCCATTCTCCCAAATCATCCCACCCTCTCCCTCTCCCTCTGAGTCCAAAAGTCCGTTATACACATCTGTGTCTTTTTTCCTGTCTTGCATACAGGGTCGTCATTGCCATCTTCCTAAATTCCATATATATGTGTTAGTATACTGTATTGGTGTTTTTCTTTCTGGCTTACTTCACTCTGTATAATTGGCTCCAGTTTCATCCATCTCATCAGAACTGATTCAAATGAATTCTTTTTAACGGCTGAGTAATACTCCATTGTGTATATGTACCACAGCTTTCTTATCCATTCATCTGCTGATGGACATCTACTAATCTCAAAAATATACAAGCAACTTATGCAGCTCAACTCCAGAAAAATAAACGACCCAATCAAAAAATGGGCCAAAGAACTAAATAGACATTTCTCCAAAGAAGACATATGGATGGCTAACAAACACATGAAAAGATGCTCAACATCACTCATTATTAGAGAAATGCAAATCAAAACCACAATGAGGTACCACTTCACACCAGTCAGAATGGCTGCGATCCAAAAATCTGCAAGCAATAAATGCTGGAGAGGGTGTGGAGAAAAGGGAACCCTCCTACACTGTTGGTGGGAATGCACACTAGTACAGCCACTATGGAGAACAGTGTGGAGATTCCTTAAAAAATTGCAAATAGAACTACCTTATGACCCAGCAATCCCACTGCTGGGCATACACACCGAGGAAACCAGAATTGAAAGAGACACATGTACCCCAATGTTCATTGCAGCACTGTTTATATTTCTATTAAATAAGAATCTCTGGGAAATAGGACTCAAGCATTTGTATTTTTTTGAGGCTTTCTAGGTAATTCCAGTATGCCTTCAGGTGTACATACAGAATAGTGGAAGTACATGTTCATAGTTTCAGCTTAACTAGACAAATGTAAATTTTTATTTTTAGAGGGAAGGAGGAATCTAAACTCCCATCAGCAGGGTGTGCTGTTCCACATCTTTTCCAGTATCCAGTATTTTCAGTCTTAACCTTTTGCAAACCTCATGGATGTAAAATGGGATCTTGATGTGATTTTAATTTGCTTTTCCCCGATAACTATTGAAATTGAGATTTTTTTTCTTATGATTATTGACCACTCGTTTCCTCTTCTGTAATACTTTCTATTGTATTGTTTTTTTGTATGTTTGTTTTTTGCAGGTTTTATTTATTTATTGAAGTATAGTTGATGTACAATATTGTGTTTCAGGCATACAGCAAAATAATTCAGTTATACATATATATATATTCTTTTTCAGATTCCTTTCCCTAATTCAGTTCAGTTCAGTTCAGTCGCTCAGTCATGTCCGACTCTGCGACCCTATGAATCGCAGCACGCCAGACCTCCCTGTCCATCACCAGCTCCCGGAGTTCACTCAGACTCGCGTCCATCGAGTCCGTGATGCCATCCAACCATCTCATCCTCTGTCGTCCCCTTCTCCTCCTGCCCCCAATCCCTCCCAGCATCAGGGTCTTTTCCAAGGAGTCAACTCTTCGCATGAGGTGGCCAAAGTACTGGAGTTTCACCTTTAGCATCATTCCTTCCAAAGAAATCCCAGGACTGATCTCCTTTCCCTTATTCGTTATTACAAAATATTGAGCATAGTTCCCTGTGCTACAGATTAGGTCCTTGTTGGTTATCTGTGTTATATATTGCATATCAGTGTTTTTATATTCTGGGTATCAGTCTTTCATTGAGTATATTGTTGCAGATGTTTTTCCACAGTTTATGGCATGCAGTAAAATTTATTGAATAGTGAGAATTGGAGTTGAGAGAGTGAGTAATGTTGATACTTGGGGAAGGAACATTCCAGTCAGAAGAAACAGCAAGTACAAAGGTCCTGTGGCTGGAACTGCCTGAAGTTTTCAAGAAGTAGTCCTGAAGGACACTGTGGGTGGAGCATGGTGAACGCTGGGAAGAACAGTGGGGATGAGGGGTGTGAGAGTAAGTGCATGTGGTGCAGGGACATGACAAGATGAAACACTCTATTTCATATATTTGTAATATGTTGTATATATTTATAGAAATAAAATCTCTTTTCTCCTGTGAAATGAAATACGGATAATATAAGCACTTAAAGAAAAAAATGCCATGTTTCCAACTTAATATAAAGAAGACATAAATGAAAGTAGTATATTTCATTATGTATGACAATCTAGAATACAAGTAGTGATTATGTAGAGTGTCTGACTTTAAGAGTTATAAGTTGTGTGTATATTGCTGACTCAAATGCTGTAAACAGTAATTGTGATGGGATTTTGTGAAATGGTGAATAATTATTGATAATGTCCTATATCAGAGTGCAGCCTTCCCTTAATTTACATGAAGGAGGCATTCTGGAAAATTCAGAGTATAATGAAAGAACAAAATTCACATAATTCACTAACATGAATATTCCATGGGCTATTTGAAACTCTGGGAGGACCAACTAAATTGCAGGCGCTCCCCTTCATGTGATAATCAGAAACATTTCCGCTAGGAGTCTTGGACACAGGACTTGGCAGGCATTATAAGAATTCTAACTCTGCATGAAATGGCAAATCATTGGAGAGTTTTAGGAAAAGGAGTAATGTAAATCACTAGTGTCTTAATGAGATCATTCTGGCTGCTGTATGGAGAATAAATGGTGGGTGGTTAAGTACAGAAGAAGAAAAACCAGTTGAGTCTAATCCCATAATCCAGGTGAACAGATGATAGTAGTTTAGACCAGACTTGAAACCATAGATTCTAAACTGTGATTGGAATCTGGATATATTTTAAAAAAGTAGTTTTTGCATGTCAGTACCAGGGCACATGTTTGTTTTGTTTTTCTTATCTCTACTCTTGGCCTATGTTTTCCCAGAAGTAGTTATGTTAACTAGATCAGGACTGCTGCCAACCTTTTGAACTATTAATATGGAGGGTTTTTTTTTTTCTACAAACGGTTGTTTCCATTGCTAAATGAAGTGGAAAGTGGATTTTCCTTTTTAACATGAACTTGCATGTTGTCAGTACAGGAATTAAAATTCAGTAGAATTCAGTTAAATGCTCATAAGTGAAAATGTCAGCTTTATAAATACTAGGAAGCCTTTTGAGCTTATACTCTTTAGGACCAGAACCTGATTGGGTGAATGGGTTTTTGATGGAAATAGTGTTGGTTCTTTCCTTGTTTTTTCTCAGGTTACTCAGTGGGAAAGCACACTGTTTACAAACAGTCTAAGCTGATACCATCCTTGAAGGGAGCAGTCCATGGCATTTTTGACTTGAGAGACACTTTGATCCCCCCACGTGATAACGAACTTTTTTTGGATGATTTTTAAACAGCATCAAATGATGAAATTTGTATATTATCTCTCAGTACCACAGCCAGAGGTGAAGAATGACCAAGTTTTTCTGGTCCAGTTGTCAGTAACCTGTTGTACATTTCATAGCAACTGCAAGAAACTATCATCTTAGTTATAGTTGGTTGGATTCAATTTTTATATTGAGAGGAGGTGTGGGAGATAAGTGATTAGCTTTCATAGGAGGAAATTTAATGAGGATTCTTGATACTTAGTGTGGCTTCCCAGGTGGCTCAGTGGTAAAGAATCTGCCTGCCAACGCAGGAGACATGGGTTTGATCCCTGGGTTGGAAAGATCCCCTGGAGAAGGAAATGGCAACCCACTCCAATATTCTTACCTGGGAAATCCCATGGACAGAGGAGCCTGGCGGGCTCTAGTCTTTGGGGTCACAAAAGAGTCAGACATGACCTAGCAACTAAACAACTTGATACTTACTGCAGTTTTGCTTTTTAAATATTTATTAAATGCCTAGTGTGTTTAGTCAGAGCCAGGTCCTTTAACGAGGTTAAAAGTAATATAAGATAGTCCCTGCCAGTAAGGACCTTATATTCCAGCAGAAGAGATGGAGACATACAGAGTTGTATAACATCATAAAGCAGTATATAATTAAGCGGTAAAAGATTGGTAAAGCATTCTTTCTCAATGGGGAGAGGCACAAGTGCATTCCAGGGGAAAATAGAGCATCTGCAAACACTCAAGGTAAGGATGAGTGGAGATTACTTAGGTTTGAAGAGTGCTGTCAACATGTTTTTCTCTTTGTGGTTGTTTTTAATGGAGAATAATAGGAAAGAAGCCTGAAAATGTAAGATAGGTTAGGACAGAGCAGAGGCCGCACTGCGAAATCAGTGAGGTTTATAAGCCTGGAATAGACTTAAGGGAGAAAGCAGCAAGACCAGGTTAGAAGAGGGGAGTAGGAGATAGTAGCCATTGGCATAAAATCTAGGTATAAAGTGATAACTCACCAGCTACTGAAGTAACAGTAAAAATAGAAAGGAAGAGACAAAAGAAAAGTTTTAGGTGTTGAAGAAAACATCCAAAATCCGTGTTTCATGATCCATGAGGGCTAAAGGGAAATTTTTCTAATAAGCAATATTCCAAGTTTGCCTTCACTACTTGAGTAATTCCCTCTCACCTCCTCCTCCCCAGAATCTCACTTTTTACCTTTAGCACACTGAAGTGGGAGGAAATGTTCATTCAGTTGGTTTGTATGAGTGGTTGAGGAATTGCGAACAGCAGATCTCCCTTCTCACAGAAAGCTAGAAAATTGGTATAAGAGGGTAGTTAATGAACTGGGACCATATATTCATCTCTGTAGCCCCAGCCTGACAACTAATAAGCCAAAATCCTTTGAATGATAATGAAGAAAATGTTTGGTGTGTTTTCCCTGACCCCTTTACATTTGGGAGCAAATTTGACTGGGCAATTTGCATTGTGTTTCTTTCCTAAAAAAAAAAAATATAATAAGGAGGCGATGTTGTTTATTCACCCTTTGTTTTGCCCCAGTGTCACCCTCTGATCCTGCAGGCTCCCCAGATGTGTGTCTTTGTTCTTTCCATGTTGGTTCTTTCTCAGGCTGCTCAGCAAGGAGGCAGACTGTTTACAAACAATCTAAGCTAATAACTTCCTTTCCTACTGATCAAATAGTTGCCAAAATGAATCCTTTCTCAGGGCTAAGAGTGGGTGTTCTAGTTAGTGGGTGTTCTGGAATGCAAGTGGGTCCTTATTTTGAGAAAGATTATTTTTATACTAGAAGTTCAGTGTACACCAAGATACACATATTTGTAGCAACTGGGAAATATGGAAACATCAGTAAGACTTGTTGGAAATTATTAGAACAGTGAAAGGCTTACTTACATGGCTTGTTAATAACAGGTGCATCTCAAAACTAACAAAACCAAAGAGGATGCAGTTAATTGAGCCTGATTCCCCCCGGCGTTAGTTTTCATCTATGAGATGGAATTTCATGGCATGCAAGGGTGATTCCTGTAGCGCGATGGCCGCCCCTTTGAGACATAGCTCGATGCAGAACATAAACCTTTAAAACCCACATATCTTTGGGGACTGTATGACAGATTTAGTTCCTGTGTTTTGTTTTATATGATCAGAATTTCAATACTTAAAAGAGACTAACACTTTTTAGAAAAAACATTTTGAATCCAATAGCGATGCTCCTATTGCACAGGGAAAGAAAATAGGGGAGCAACCTCATATATCAGAGAGATGATTGTACTGGAAACTGAGAAATTTGGAATCTGCTGCTGGTTTTGCCAAAAACTGGTTGTGTGTGACATTTGGCTTAACATTTTAACACATTTTTCAGCTTTAGGGTCTTGTCTTTTATAATGAAAGGAACATTCTGTTAAGGTCTCATCTAACTCAAAGGTTCTTTGATTCTGTATTATCTGTATCACAAAAGGCATAGCCTGTCTATAAACCCTTAGTTGGAGTAAGGAGAGAAAACAGATACTCACTGGTTACGTAGAACTTACAGACGGTGAGTGCTGTCTCTTTCCTTCAAGCTCTGTAAAGGAAATTGAAGCTTAGGGGAAACACGGCAAGGGCATGCTGTTTTGATTTAGTAGTTCTTGGGTTCCCTTTTCTTGGCTCTGCATTTTCTGTCTTCTGTTGACAAAACAACTTAGCAAAATTTTTTTCTGTTGTACAGAGAAAGACTGGGTTATATTGTTCACTAATAAACTTTGATCAGTTCAGTTCAGTTGCTCAGTCATGTCCAACTCTTTGCGATCCCAAAGAGATTATTTTGGTTCAGCAGTTCCCCAGGCCCCTTGACACTAAAGTTATGGGGGACCATGAGGTATAGTCTGTTGGTATTTGCCATATTAGCCATCAAAGCTGAGAAAAAAATGTAAATATTTATTACTCCACCTAAAATTCATCAGTTCATTATATTTTAGCATACGTAAAATATTTATGTGGATAAATATATTTTCTAAAAAAATTAGAGTGGTATTTTTGTACATATTTGCACATTTCATTACTGTCTATCTAGTACGGGACATCTGTATCCACTTATTTGCGTCTGCATTTAGTCTGTTACAATACGTTGTTTTGGTTGAAGTATATTAAAATGTAGCATCGTGTAGGTATGTAACTGGAAAAAGGAGTGTTCTGATAGCCTTTTAGATGGTTATGCCTGTTCTTTGATTCTATTCCACAACTCAGCAAATGATGGTTTCTTAAAGATTAGTTACAATGTGGAATCTGTACTGGTATATTAAGGTACTGACCGCTCTGCTGGCTGAAATACTCTTCCCAGTTCATACTATAACAAATATATTTTCATGCCTGCATACTTTGTTACACTGAAATCCTTTGGTTTAGCTTAAAATTTGAGTGAATCTTTTATGTGTAATTTTGTAGCATTAATCATTTGTTAATTGCATAGTGCTGATTCCCTGAATTATGCAGGTTTTTTAAACACTTGTGTTCAATAATATCAGTCTCATCATGAAAGTCTGTGAAGCCTGGAACGCTATCATGGTCACAGTGGCAGATGCACGTTTTTCAAAATCTCAATTTTTGCTTCGGAGCTCAAATTTTATCCTTGGTTTAAAAAAAAAAAAAAATCCATCAGTAGTGTTCCTTGTGGCAGTAGTCTCCCTTCAGTTGTTTTTGAGAAAACATTACTGAAATATTCAAGACTGAATAACCATGTCAGCCTTTCAAGTAAAAAATGGTGTCCATAAAGCTTCCCTGGTGGCTCATAACGCAAAGAATCTGCCTGCAATGTGGGAGATTGGGTTCGCTCCTTGGGTCAGGAAAATCCCCTGGAGGAGGGCATGGCAACCCACTCCAGTATTCTTGCCTGGAGAATCCCATGAATAGAGGATCCTGGCGGGCTACAGTCCATGGGGTCACAAAGAGCTGGACACGACTGTGCGACTAAGCACACACGTGAAGCAGCTTGCTGAGCTCTCAGTGCAGTTACCCAGGTGCTCTTGTTTGCAGCAACAGTCGCGCTTCACCATGCAGCATGGGGGCTTATGTGTGCTCCCTGTTTTGTCACATCAGATATTAGAAAGGCATGTACTAAAGATCAGTATTTAATAAAAGTAATCACTGAGGGGCTTCCCTGGTGGTCCATTGGTTAAGACTTTGCCTTCCAGTGCAAGGAGTACGTGTTAGATCCGTGGTTGGGAGCTAAGATCCTGTATGCCTCCCGGCTAAAAAAAAACAGAACATAAAAGTAATCCTGTAACAAATTCAGTAAAGACTTAAAAAAATAATTTTTGAAACAGCTTCTTCGGAGACATTCTTTAGTCTGGCTTTTAGTTTTTTCATTATGAACACTTAGTGGTGAAGAAGATATACAATGACTATAGTACAGTTTAGTCCCTTGCCATGACTTGAACTGAGATACCAGCAGATTTAGCCACTGTTATCGCACTATCAGGGCAAGTATCAACGCAATGACAAAGACAAGTAACTTACTAATATTAGGAGAATAGTTTTGACTTTACAAACCTCCTGAAAGAATCTTGGGAAACCCCAGATAACCACAAATCACATACTGAGAATCACTGTTTTGATATAATGCAGTGTGAAGTCTTATACACTGCTGGTGGAAAAGGACATTGGTGTTGCTGCTTTGGGAAGCAGTTTGGCATAATCTGCTGATGTCAGAGATATGCATGCCCAATTCCTCAAGAGTTCTACTGCATAGAAATGCATGTAACTGGATATTTACAAAAATGTACATAGCAGTATAATTCATATTAGTTTCAAGCTGGAAACAATCCAAATGTGTACCGACAACAGAATAGATACATTGTAATAAAATCATGAAATGGAATACCCTACTATGGTAAACATGAATGAACTACAGTAACAGACAACATGGTTAAAACTCACAACTACAGTTTTGAGTGAATGAAATCAAATATACTATATGATTATATTATGTCAGAAAGAGAAAAGTAATATAAAGGTTTTTTTCCCCCCAGCTTTATTGAGATACAGTTGACAAAATTTTAAAATAATTTTACAGTGTGGTGATTTAGTATACTTGCACATTGAGAAAGGATTCCCTCAATTGACTTAATATGTCCATCACCCTACATGTTTATTGTTTTTGGAAAGGGAGTACACTTACTTTCTACTCCCTAAGCAAGTTTTACTTACATAGTATAGTGCTTATCAGCTATAGTCACTATGTGTACATTAGATCTTCAGACCTTATTCATCTTATAACTGAAACTTTTTACCCTCTTACCAACCTCTCCCTATTTTCCATAACACCTAGCTCCAGCAACAACATTCTACTCTCAGTTTCTATGAGTTTGACCTTTTTCTGTTTTTAGATTCTACATTTAAGTAATATTGTGAGACATTTGAGGTATTTGTCTTTCTCTGTCAAGCTAATTTCCCTTAGCATGGTGCCTTCCAGGTTCATCCTATCATTGTAAAGGACAAGGATTTCCTTTTTCCTTCTTCTTTAAGAGAGAATAATATTCCATTGTTTGTATGTGTGCCAGCCTGTGTGTTTGTGTGTCTCACATTTTCTTTCCTTCTCCCACTAACAGACACATTGTTTCCATACCATGGCTCTTGTGAATAATGCTTTCCTGAACATGCAAACACATATCTCTCCTTGAGATAATGACTTTGTTTCCTTTGGAAAACTTTGGGATGTAGACCCAAAAGTGGGGTTGTTGGGTTACATGGTAGTTCTGTTTTTAATTTCACGAGGAGCCGCTATACTGTTTTCCGTAGTGGCTCTGTCAGTTTACATTCTCACCAACAGTGAGCCTGAGTTCCTTTCCTCCACATTCTCCCCAGCATTTATCTCTTATCTTTTTGACACTACACGTCCTAGCAGATGTGAGATGGTATCTAATTGTGGTTTTGATTTGCATTTCCTTGATGATTAGTGATGTTGAGCATCTTTTCATGTGCCTGTTGGCCATCTGTATGTCACCTTTGGGGGAAAAAAAATTTTATTTGGGTCCTTTTGCCATTTTTTTAGTTCAGTTTCTTATATATTATTTTTTGCTATTGAGTTTTATGAGTTCCTTATGTATTTTGGATATTAACCCTTTATGAGATATATTTTCTCCCATTCTATAGATTGCCTTCTTATTTTGTTGGTGATTTCCTTTGCTGTGCAGAAAGTTTGTAGTTTGATATAGTCTCAAATAAACTCTCTTGTTTATTTTTGGTTTTGGTGTCAAATCTGAAAAACCTTGTCAAGGCCAATGTCTAGGAACTTTCCTCCCTCTGTTAAAATTCTTGGAGTTTTATGGTTTCAGGTCTTATATTCAAAAGTTCAATTTTTTTGTTTGTGTTTTTAAATTCAGGGCTGACTTCTGTGCCTTGAATACATTTTCAGTTAACTTTTGTGTATGGTGTAAGCTAGGAGTGCAACTGCATCCTTTTGCATGTGTCTGTCCAGTTTTTCTTACACCATTTACTGGAAAGACTTATCTTGTCTCCACTGTATGTTCTTATCACAAAATGATTGATCTTCTATAATGAGTTTATTTCTGGGCTCTCTCTTCTGTTCCATTGAGGTCTCTTTTTATGCCACTGCCATTCTGTTTTGATAGCTTTGTGATACTGTTTGAAATCAGAAAGCATGACACCTCCAACTTTGTTCTTTTTCAAGCTTGCTTTGGCTAATTGGGCTCTTACGTAGTTCCATCAAATGTTGAGGTGATTTTTTTCTGTTTCTGTGATGCATGCCATTAAAATTTTGACAGGAATCACATTGAATCTGTAGGTTACTTTAGATATCATGGGCGTTTAAACAGCGTTAGTTTTTCATACCCATGAGAACAGAATGTCGTTTAGTTTGTGTTGTCAGTTTCAGCCGTGTCTCAGTTTTCAGTGTTTTCAGTTTTCAGAGGTCTTTTACCCCCTGGATTACATTTATGCCCAGGTATTTTATTATTTCTGATGCAGCTGTAAATGAGACTTTTTTTTTCTCCTTCTGATAGTGGTTTGTATATAAATATACAACAGATTTTATATATTTGTATCCTGCAACTTTATTGAATTTGTTTATTCCAACTTTATGTGTATGTGTGTGTGTGTGCAATCTTTAGGATTTTCTATATGTAATATCATGTCACCTGCAAATAGAGACAGTTTCACTTCTTCCTTTCTGATTCTGATGGCTTTATTTTTCTTGCCTAGTTGCTCTGGCTAGGTTTTCCAGGAGTATCGTGAATAAAAGTGGTGATGGTGGTCTTCCAAATCTTGTTCTTAATCTTAGAGAAAAGGCTTTCAGCGTTTCAGCACTGAGTTTGAAGTTAGTTGTAGGCTTGTCATGCCGCTGCTGCTGCTGCTAAGTCACTTCAGTCGTGTCCGACTGTGTGCGACCCCATAGACGGCAGCCCACCAGGCTCCCTCATCCCTGGGATTCTCCAGGCAAGAACACTGGAGTGGGTTGCCATGTCCTTCTCCAATGCATGAAAGTGAAAGATGAAAGTGAAGTCGCTCAGTCGTGTCCGACTCCTAGCAACCCCATGGACTGCAGCCCACGAGGCTCCTCCATCCATGGGATTTTCCAGGCAAGAGTACTGGAGTGGGTTGCCATTGCCTATGAACCTTTATTATTATGATGTTAATTCTTTCTATACCCTCATTGTTGTTGAGAGTTTTTTTATCATGAAAAGATGTTGAAGTTTGTTAAATGCTTTTTCTGTGTCTATTGAGAAAACCTTAATTGAGTTGTAGATATTGAATGGTCTTTGCTTCCCTGGAATAAACCCCATTTGATCATGGTGTATGATCCTTTCAAAGTATAGTTGGATCTGGTTTGCTAATATTTTGTTAAGGATTTTTACACCTGTGCCCTGTAATTTTCTTTCCTTGCAGTGGCCTTGCTTTGCTTTGGTATTTTTCAGGGTAATATTGCCCTTGTAAAGCAAGTGTGAAAGTGTTCCCTTGTCTTATTTTTTAAACAGTTTGAGAAGGATTGGTATTATTTTTTTCAGGTTTAATATAGGTCACCAGTGAAGCCATCTAGTCCTTAACTTTTCTTTGTTGGGAGGTTTTTGATTATTGTTTCAATATTTTTTACTAGTAGTTTGTTTATCCAGATTTTCTGTTTCTCCTTTTTTCAGTCTTAGGAAGTTGTATCTTCCTAGGAATTTATCCGTTTCTCTATTTTTTCAAAAAGCCAGGTCTTGATTTTATTTTTTTTTCTATTATCTTTTTAGTTTCTCTTTACTTTCTTTCCATTCTTATCTTTGTTATTTCCTTTTTCTGCTAACTTTGGGTTTAATTTGTTACTCTTCAGTTCACGTCAGTCATTCAGCTGTGTCCACCTCTCTTCGACACCACGGGCTGCAGCACGCCAGACTTTCCTGTCCATCACCAACTCCCAGAGCCTGCTCAGACTCATGTCCATCAAGTCAGTGATGCCATCCAACCATCTCATTCTCTGTTGTCCCCTTCTCCTGCCTTCAGTCTTTGCCAGCATCAGGGTCTTTTCCAGTGAATCAGTTCTTTGCATGAGGTGGCCAGAGTGTTGGAGTTTCAGATTGAGCATCAGTCCTTCCAATGAATATTCAGGACTGATTTCCTTTAGGATGGACTGGTTTGATCTCCTTGCTGTCCGAGGGACTCTCAAGAGTCTTCTCCAACACCACAGTTAAAAAGTGTCAATTTTTCAGCACTCACCTTTCTTTATGGTCCAACTCTCACATCCATACATGACTACTGGAAAAACCACAGCTTTGCCTAGCTGGACCTTTTTTGACAAAGTAGTCTCTGCTTTTTAATATGCTGTCTAGGTTGGTCATAGCTTTTCTTCCAAGGAGCAAGCATCTTTTAGTTTCATGGCTGCAGTCACCATCTGCAGTGATTTGGAGCCCAAGAAAAGAAAGTCTGTCACTGTTTCCATTGTTTCCCCAT
Source organism: Ovis aries (assembly GCF_016772045.2). Classification (NCBI taxonomy): domain Eukaryota; kingdom Metazoa; phylum Chordata; class Mammalia; order Artiodactyla; family Bovidae; genus Ovis; species Ovis aries. The sequence continues at coordinate 15,119,068 of NC_056074.1, forward strand.
CTGTTTGCCATGAAATGATAGGGACCAGATGCCATGATCTTCATTTTTTTAATGTTGAGTTTTAAGCCAGCTTTTTCACTCTCCTCTTTCACTTTCATCAAGAGGCTCTTTCGTTCCTCTTCACTTTCTGCCATAAGGGTATTGTCATCTGCATATCTGAGGTTATTGATGTTTCTCCTGGAAATCTTGATTCCAGCTTGTGCTTTATCCAGCTCAGCATTTTGCATGATGTACTCTGCATGTAAGTTAAATGAGCAGGGTGACAATATACAGCCTTGTGTACTCCTTTCCCAGTTTGGAACCAGTCCGTTGTTCCATGCAGTTCTGACTGTTGCTTCTTGAGCTGCATATAGGTTTCTCAGGAGGCAGGTCAAGTGATCTGTTATTCCCATCTCTTTCAGAATTGTCCACAGTTTATTGTGATCTACACAGTCAAAGGCTTTGGCATAGTCAATAAAGCAGAAGTAGATGTTTTTCTGGAATTCTTTTGCTTTTTGTATAATCCAGCTGTTGTTGGCAATTTGATCTCTGGTTCCTCTGTCTTTTCTAGATCCAGATTGAACATCTGGAAGTTCATGGTTCACGTACTGTTGAAGCCTGGGTTGAAGAACGTTGACCATTACTTTGCTAGCATGTCAAATGAGTGCAATTGTGCGGTAGTTTGAGCATTCTTTGGCATTGCCTTTCTTTGGGATTGGAATGAAAGCTGACCTTTTCCAGTCCCGTGGCCACTACTGAGTTTTCCAAATATGCTGGCATATTGAGGGCAGCACTTTCACAGCATCAACTTTTAGGATTTGAAATGGCTCAGCTAAAATTCCATCACCTCCGCTAGCTTTGTTTATAGTGATGCTTCCTAGGGCCCACTTGACTTCACATTCCAGGATGTCTGGCTGTAGGTGAGTGATCACACCATCATGGTTATCTGGGTCATGAACATCTTTTTTGTATCGTCCTTCTGTGTATTCTTGCCACCTCTTCTTAATATCTTTTGCTTCTGTTAGGTCCATACCATTTCTTTCCTTTATTGTGCCCATCTTTGCATGAAATATTCCCTTGGTATCTCTAATTTTCTTGAAGAGATGTCTAGTCTTTTATTATTCTTAGAAAAATCGTATAATATTTTAGTGGCCAGATTAACAGTCAGATTTGGGAAGTAAAGAGGAATTGCTGGAGGAATGGACACTGGAATCTTTTCAGATGCTATTCCTTTAGTATCTTGTGATCTGAGTGGTTGTTGCATAGGCATTTATTTTGTAATAAATCATTGAGATGTACTTTTTCCTTTTATGCATTAGCATGTTGTATGTCACAACAGAAAAGTTATAGAAAAAAAGATCACATTAGCAAATTTTTAGTGGTATTTCAGCAAACTACTTTTAGTAGAAATAGACTGTTTCAATGGCAACCCACTCCAGTACTCTTGCCTGGAAAATCCCATGGACAGAGGAGCCTGGTGGGCTGCAGTCCATGGGGTCACTAAGAGTCGGGCACGACTGAGCGACTTGACTTTCACTTTTCACTTTCATGCATTGGCGAAGGAAATGGCAACCCACTCCAGTATTCTTGCCTAGAGAATCCCAGGGACAGGGGAGCCTGGTGGGCTGCTATCTATGGGGTCGCACAGAGTCGGACACGACTAAAGCGACTTAGCAGCAGCAGCAAACTACTTTTAGTAGAAATAAACTTAGTTTCAAATATAAATTATCATCAGTTTTTTAAATGGCTTAAACCTCCCTACCCCTGCATTCAGAAAGTGCTTTTTCTAGACTCTGAACATGTTTAGGAATTTAATGTTTTGTTTTTATCAAGTGAGATTATATTTTTATTGCTGTTGTAGTGTACATCAAACTTTGAACTTTGAAGTATACTACAATAGCATGGCAATAATTAAGTCAGCCCTGTTCTTCAGTATTTATTTATTGGGTTTATCATTTACTTCTGAAACCTCTGGGCCCATTTACAAAGTATGAAAAAATAAAAGCAAAAAAGCCCCACGATCCTCTTTCTGAGTTTTATCTTTGCCGTAAAGAAGCCAGAGTAATGATCCTGTTGTACCCTGTATGAATACAAACAACTTCCTAAGCTTCCTGGTGCTACAGGTATTCTATCTGAAGAGTTCTTTATGTCTTTCTTCCTTACATTTGCTGAGACTTATAGAGAAGAAATAATTTCTCTTGGCAGATGAAGGATATATATCCTATTGATCATAGAGATCCATATGTTCACTGACTTTCTAGAACAGATTTTAGTTTTTAGAGCAATTTTAGGTTGACAGCAAAATTGAGTGAAGATGCAAATATTTCCCGTGTACTCCTCGCCCCCTCCCATGCTTAGCCTCTCCTATTATCAGCCTCATTCACAAAAATGGTGCATTTGGTGCAGTTGGTGGTAGTGCAGTGGCACATCATTGTCACCCAGAGTCCGTAGTTTACCTTAGGGCTCACTCTCTGTGTTGTGCATTCTGAGTGTTTGGACAATTGCATAGTGAGATCCATCTACCACTGTAGTACCTTCCATACACGGTAGTTTCACTGCTCTAAAAATCCTCCACCTCAGTATTCTACCTATTCATCATTTTCACCTCCCTAACTCCTTCCAGCCGCTGACCTTTTTACTATTTGCATGGTTTTGCTTTCCAGAATGTCATTCAGTTGGAATCATATAGTATGTAGCCTTTTCAGATTTGCTGCTTTCACTTAGTAATATGTATTTGCTTCTTCCATGTCTTTTCATGGCTTGATAGCTCATTTCTTTTTAGCATTGAAATAATATTCCATTATCTAGATTTATCACAGTTTATTTATTCACCTACTGAAGGTCATATTGGTTGCATCCAAGTTTTGGCAGTTATGAATAAAACTTCCATAAACATCTGTGTGCAGGTTTTTATGTGGATCTGTGTTTTCAACTCTGGGTGAATACCGAGGCATGCAGTTGCTGGGTTATATGGCAAAAGTATGTTTAGTGAGAAATTGCCAGAGTGCCTGTGCCATTTCGCATTCCCACCAGACATGAATGAAAGTTCCTTTTGCTCCGCATCTAGCATTTGGTATTGTCAGTCTTCTGGGTTTTGGCCATTCTACTAGATGTGTATGGTATTAACTGGCTTTTCAGCAAACTTGGCCAGGATACTGCTTGTGAGTCATTTTCTATGGATCACATGGTTTCTACCTCCTTATTCAGCCATTAGGAAACTTGGGGAAAGTTCTGTAAGTTCCTTCAGGCTATTAACAGACCAATTGATAAATGAATGAATAAAGTAAGACTTTGTCAGTGTAACCTCCTTTAGACATATTCACAAGTTTCGAAGACTTAGATTAAAGCTTCTTATTAAATCACTTTTGTCTCACAGTGTTGATCCATAAAACTAGAAATATTGGAGTTCCTTATGTCTCTTATTCATTACTGTATTCCTGCATTTAGCCTGGTACCTGGCACATAGTAGTTCACTCTGTAAATGTTTATTCAGTTGAAAAATGAAGCAGAACCTGGAAGTATGGGAATATCCATATTTGAAATGAGACACAAATTTATTTATCAGTGGGGAAACCTTGGGAATGTCTCCATTCATAGTAATGCTAAGGAATCCAGTAATCAAAAATGCTTGAGTAACCAAGTATTAAAATGCACAATAAAGCATCTAAATTAAAATAGTGTGATATCAGTACACAAACTAGTGGGAAAAAACTGAAAGCCCAGAAATAGACCCATGTTCATGGGAAAATATATAAAGATACTTTCTCACATCACTAATGTATGGGGTACTAGGCATCTTGGTGACCATATACAGACCTTATTCTACTTACAACTGGGTTACATCCCAATAAACTCATCGTAAATTGAAAAAATAGCATTAAGTAAAAAATTCATTTAACACACTAACCTACTAAACATTACAGCTTAGCCTCACGTACCTTAAACATGCTCAAAACACTTACATCAGTCTACAGTTGGGCAAAATCATCTAACACAAAGCCTATTTCATAATAAAGTATTGAATATCTCATGTAATTTATTTAATATCGTGCCGAAAGTGGAAAGCCAGTGGTTATGTGGCTACTGAATAGTTGTAAGTGAATCCATTGTTTACCCTCATGATCGAGTGGCTGACTGAAAGTTGCAGCTGCTGCCGACGTCATGAGTATCATACTAGGAGGGAAAAGAGCAAAATTTGCATTTTGAAATATGGTTTCTACTGAATGTGTTGCTTTCATGCCTTCATGAAGTCAAAAATTTGTAATTCAGATGACAGGGGACCATCTGTAATTGTGTCAATCAGAAATAAGTGGCAGAATTTTTATCTACCTTGTGGCAGATAGTGTGATGTGAATATATGTTTTTTCCCAAGGAATATCAAGATAATAATGTTATGGTAATTTTTTTTAGCCCTTCTTATGCCATCTTCAACATATTTCTTTAGTATGTAGTAAAACCCTTTAGTATTTTATTTGGGAAAAACAGTAGAATATGATGATATTTCTTTATTATTATTATTCAGTGAAATAAATTTTTGAAATCAGAGCTTTCATTTATTGTGTATTGTTTTTAACTTATACCAACCAGAGTACCTTGGCATCTCATTACTTGCCTCAGGCTTATTGATTTTTGTCATTATAGGTTTTTTGACAGGGTGTTAAACAGTTTAATTTTTATTTTATTTTTTTACTTTTTATTTAGACTAGTTTAGTTATTTTGTTTTCTTTTTTTTTTTAAAGTATGGCAGAAATATAATCACAGATTTGGAAAGTTTAGTTTTAAGTTGGTTATTTTCAATTTTGCAACTCTTTTTCCCCTTTCTGAAATACATAATAATCCTATCCACAGTGCAACCCTGAGACTGGATCCTATGCATATAATGTATCAATGCACCGTATGGATAAAATACTACAGCTTTAAACTTACAGGACGCTAGTAATTAGACAAAAGGGAAAACAGAGAACCTGAGTAAAGTAAGATAATTTATTTTATGCTTGAGGGAAATAGAATGAAAAGTATTGACACCTGTGGGGATCACACAATAATATCCTGTACATTTTTAAGAAATGTAAATATCGATCAATTTTTTTGGATAAGTTTAAACATGCAAAAGAACAGAATAATACTGTAAACAGCCAAATACTGCCACCCACCTCAGTGCTTTGCTTCAGGACAAAACAGATCTTAATAAGTTCTATTTATTTAAAAAGAAATAAGGCATAGCATTTTATATTATGTTTAATTTTTACTTATTTCTCACAGTGCTTAATGTAGGTTTGGATGATTTTACAACTTGAAAGCATAGAGACAGAGAAACTTCCCTGGTGGTCCAGTGGTTAAAATGCAGGGGGCACGATTTCAGTCCCTAATCAAGGAACTGAGGTCTCTATACCAAATAAAAGAGACAGGGGTGGAGGGGTCGGGTGGGATATGAAGCTGTCCCAGAGGTCACTGAAAATTTGTTAAGTGAGTGGAAGATTATATGAGAGAATATACTGGGAGATGCCTCCTTTAGAAGTAAATGAGGCACAGTCTTGAGAAAGGTGAAAAAAGATGAAATTGAAGAGGGTTTTTTTTTTTTTTTTTTTTTTTTTTTTGGTGATCAGAAGATGACATTGATCATACTATCTCATCATCTTTTCCAAATCTTTCTGTTTGATGTCAGAATTAGGAAATTGGTATTGGGAGGGTAGGCAGAGGGTAGATGATGTCTTTTATGTTTAGTCAAAACTGGTGTTTAATTATATAGGATATCTACAAATTATGTGTTTTTGAGTGGGAGTAGATAGGAAGGAGATGGATTCATAGTGGTCACACAGTTTACATCTCTAAAGAAAATGAAACTTTTCCTCTAATATACTTTAAACTTACAACTACATATTGCAGAAAATACATTCTGCACCTTTTATGTTTTTTAAAATACTTGTCAGTATTAAGATGATGGTGACATTAAAAACTACAGTAAACATCTGTTTACACTTCTGCTAGGAAAGTAATGGAGAATTATTTATAAGCAATACATTAATATAAGAAATAGTTTATTTCTGCTTACCAGTACCTATGTTTGAAAACAGACATGAAGTTAAATATGCACCGAGGATATCTTTTAGGCCAGCAAGGCCATGGCACTTGGCTAGAAGCTTTTGTGGCTCGTTGTGCTGCTGATTGCTGATCCCCTCACACTTTTCAGCACTCTTTTGGCCAAGCATTTATGGAACAATTACTTGCCAGGTGGTGGTAGTGGTAAACAACTGCCTGCCAATGCAGGAGACATAGAGACATGAGATTGATCCCTGGGTCAGGAGGATCCCCTGTTGAAGGGCATGGCAACCTACTCCAGTATTCTTCCTTCCCTGGAAAATCCCACGGACAGAGGAGCCTGGCAGGCTACCATCCGTGGGATTGCAAAGGGTCAGACACAACTGAAGCAACTTCGTACACACTCAAAGAACTCAATATTTTGACCTTCTCATCTTTTGTCCTGCACCAACTCTGTTTTCGTTAAAAGTAGTGCAGTGTTAGACTTTGTGCGTGTGCATGCTAAGTCACTTCAGTGATGTCAGACTTTTGCAACCCCCTGGACTGTAGCCTGGCAGACTCCTCTGTGCATGGGATTCTCTAGGCAAGAATACTGGAGTGGGTTATCATGCCCCCTTCCAGGAGATCTTCTTGATCCAGGGATTGAACCCATGCCTCTTGATGTCTCCTGCATTGGCAGGTAGGTTCTTTACCACTAGCTCCACCTGGGAAGCCCATTTTCGTTATAAGTAGTGCAGGGTTAGATTTTACTAACCACCTATATTCTTGGTATTTGACTTTGTTTCATACTTTGTTCTTGGCTTTTTGATTTTCCTGTTGGTGCTTATTAAAGTAATCCACAACCACTGACAGAAGATTAAAGTGTTAGTGTTTATGTGATAAAGGATACACAGGGAATAAAACCAGTATACTTTTTAAGTACTTGCTGATAATACCTCAGAGTTCCTCTTTTTAAGAAATAAGCTATTTAAAATTTAGTTTTTGAATAGGTAATATAGTTTATTGTTCAAAAGGTATCTATCTATTTCAAAGTGCAGGAGGATTCCATCACACCTTGTTCCCCAGTAATCTAATTTCCTTCCCCAGAATCAACCATTGTTATTGATTCAGTACAACCATTGCATTTCTTATGAATCCTGGAAAAGAATGTTTGGTTAAGGATAGAGGTCCTGGAGTCTGACCACCTTGGTTCATTCTCTTTGTCATATTAGACAAGAACTTAACCTGTGTGTCTCAGTTTCCTTCTCTGTAAATGGGGATACTCTTTGTTAGATGCTTATACACTCTTTGGCTATGGTTGTTTTTGTAGAAGTATCTGTATCTAAATGATTATTTTTTTAACCTCAGAAAAATAGTTTAGTTAGAGGTAATTTTCATTCACAGCACACAGCTGTTACTGGTCTCTGCAAGGCCCTTGTATCCTATCACAGTGTAGCAAAACCGTTTATTCTCTTCTGTGAGTCTACAGGTCATTTGAGTGGTTGGTTGGGTTGGGCTTAGTCAGCTGATGGGTTGACTGAGAGCTGGCCATCTAGAATGATTTTGTGTGAGATGACTCATCTCTTTTCCACTTACCTCTCAAATTTCCCTATTATGCTAATCAGGATGTGAATCTCTTTGGTAGCTTGGCTCCAAGAAAGAATGTGAACTACACAAGCAGGTTTTCAGGCCACTATTTGTGTTAATTTTGTTACCACGCCATTGACCAAAACAAGTCACGTGGCCAGGCTCAGGGGTAGTGTGTAATATGCCAAGGGGGTTGAAATAGAGAGGTGTGACAAATTGGAGACATTAATGCAATTAATCTAACACAGTTGACTCTGAAGTAACTGCCGTCCAGCACTTGGTGGTTGCCATAGAGCTATTGTTGGTCGGTAGTAAAGCGGACAAGTTGAAAGTTAAGAGGTCACCAAGCACTGTGGTAAGTGTGTCACTGTGTCAGACTGCCACAGTCTTCTGAGAGTAATGACTTCAGTTCCATTTTCTCCTCTCAGATCTTATGCACATTCCTTTTCAACAATAGAAGGCCAGCTGTAGCCTGGAACCGTGCAGTATTGGGGGTTCTAGGAAACAGAGTCCTCAGTGTAGATGGGAGCAGTAATGCCAAGCTGATAAAATAACATCCAGCATAATCTTTTTCTTGCGTTATCTTTTCTGCTTTATACCAATCACCACTTCCATTCCTTATATTCTCTTGGAGGCACTCACCTTAATTTCTTTGATACGTCTTTTTACTATGAATATAACCCCATAAAATATGAGTGATTTTTTTGTGTGTATATTTTAAATTTACATTAATGATAATAGAGTTATTGTTATATTATTCTGTTTTCTACTTTTTTCCATTTAGCTCTGTTTTGAAATTCTATTTATGTTACTATAGGTATATCTGTTTTTTGCTTGTCATTGCTACACAATATTCTTTATATTTGCCTTCTACATTTTGCTTACCATTTCTAGTAATGGACAGTTAGGTTGTTTCCAATCCTAAGTTATATTCCCCCTCCAAAAAAAAATTGCAATAGTCTTCTACATATTCCATAATATACTTGTATGAAAATTTCTCTAGAATATATATCCAAAAATTCCTCGGTCATAGGGTATATGGCTTAATTTCACCATGTTATCCAGAATAACTGTACCAGTTTATACTATACTGGCATTACCTCAGCATTCCTTTTTTCCTCTGAGTTAGTTTTCTATCAGTTTGTAACTTAGGGTAAAATACCACCTCTTTATTAGCTCACAGATCTATAGCTCAGTAATCAGAATCACATGGCTGGGATCAATCTCTCAACTCAGGGTCTCACTGGTTTGATATACAAACCAGTGTATCAGCTCTCTAAGCATTCTGTGCTGCCATCTGGAGCTTGCTCTTCCAAACCCATTCTTGCTATAGGATTGTATATAGGACTGAGATTCCCAATTTGTTGCTAGCTGCTAGCCAGATTCCTCTCAGCTCCTAGAAACTGCTCTAAGCACCTTTCCATATGTCTTTTTCTTCAGGAGAGCAACAGCATTTCAAATCCTTCTCATGCTTCAAATTTCTGACTTTCCTACAGCCAGTTGTAGAAAACTTTTTACTTAAAATTTTTTATTTTTAAAGGACTAGCCAGGAAATTTCCAAATCTTGAGGACTTCTGATTTGGAATTTTAATTAAATTTGTAAAATCTCTTCACATCAATATTTGGCTTAGTGGTTGAATAAACCAGGGCTGAGAATCTTGAAACACATCTTATTAATAGAAATCTGCCTGTTACATAGTGACTATACCTCTGCACTTGATATTATGTAGCTTTCTAATCTTTGTGAGCCAGATATATGTAATGAATTCATCTTAAAATGCCTTGTTTTAATTTGTATTTCTCTAATTCATAGTGAATTTGAGTGCTTCTTCATACATCTTAACCTTTTGAATTTTCCTTACTGTAAATCTGCTTTTCATACCCATTGTCCAGGTGGTGAGCAGCTTATTTTCTCTTTCTTGTTTTCTTCAAGGAGGTCCTTATATTTTCTACCCATTAAGCACTTGTCAATTTTAAATGTTGAAAATATTTTATCCCTAATCTGTTATTCTGCTGACTTCTTATATCTTCCTTTATTAAATAAAATCCTTAACTTCAATGTTTCAATTTGAAGATCTTGTTAAAGAGGTCCTTTCCCACTGGCAAAATCACTAAGTTAGATAGTTAATTCATATATTCTTATTCTTTCTTCATTACAGTGGAAGTATTTAGACTGTGAATTTTAAAGTTGCAGTCCCATATTAGTCTTTGACCCTATCAGGTTCAGTAATTACTTGTTTATGTATGTGTTTAAAAAGTTGAAATTCATACAATATAAATTCACTATTTAAAGGGTACATTTCGGTGGCATTTACTACATTTACAGTGTTAATACAGCTACCACACCTATTAAGTTGCAAAACATTTTCATTACCTCAAAAGAAAACCCCATGCCCATTAAGTAGTCACTTCTCATTTCCCACTTCTCCCCAGACCGTGAAAATGAAGTGTTAGTCTCTCAGTCGTGTCCAAATCTGCAGCCCTATGAGCTGCAGACCACCAGGCTCCTCTGTCCAGGTGTTCTACAGGCAAGAGTACTGGAGTGGATTGCCATTTCGTTCTCCAGCGGGTCTTCCCCCGCCAGGGATGGAACCTGGGTCTCCGGTGCAGGCAGATTCTTTACTATCTGAGCCACCAGACCATGGCTCCCCAGACCATGGCTCTCACCAATCAGTCTGTATGGATTTATCTAGTCTAGATACTGCATATAAATGAAATCATGCAATATGTGGCCTTTTTTAAAATGTTTTTTACTTTGCTTAGGGTGTTCAAGCTTTATCCATGTTTTAGCATACATACTTCATTCCATCTTATGACTAAATAGTATTTCACTGTTTATATATATTGCATTTTGTTTGTCCACTTATCAATATTTCTGCCTTTGTTATGAGGCCACTCCAGTACTCTTGCCTAGGAAATCCCATGGATGGAGGAGCCTGGTAGGCTACGGTCCATGGGGTCGCGCAGAGTCGGACACGACTGAGCGACTTTGCTTTCATTTTTCACTTTCATGCACTGGAGAAGGAAATGGCAGCCCGCTCCAGTGTTCTTGCCTGGAGAGTCCCAGGGATGGCGGAGCCTGGTGGGCTGCCGTCTGCGGGGTCACATAGAGTCGGACACAACTGACGTGACTTAGTAGCAGCAGCAGCAGTACTGTTATGAACATTAATGTCAAGTATCTATTTGAATATTTGTTTTTTTTTTATTTTTTATAACAATATAAAAATTGAAGTATAGTTAATTTACAGTGTTGTTAGCTTCAGATGTACAAAAAAGTGATAGTTTTATATTTGTTATTTTTCAGATTCTCTTCCATTAAGACACTGAGTGTAGTCCCCCATGCTGTATAGTAGGTCCATGTTGTTTATCTATGTTGTACATAGGAGTGTGTATATGTTAATCTCATTTCAGTTCAGTCACTCAGTAATGTCTGACTCTTTGCAGCCCCATGGACTACAGCATGCCAGGCCTCCCTGTCCATCACCAACTCCCGGAGTTTACCCAAACTCATGTCCATTGAGTTGGTGATGCCATCCAACCATCTCATCCTCTGTCATCCCCTTCTCGTTCTGCCCTCAATCTTTCCCAGCATCAGGATCTTTTCAAATGAGTCAGCTTTTCGCATCAGGTGGCCAAAGTATTGGAGTTTCAGCTTCAGCATCAGTCCTTCCAATGAACACCCTGGACTGATCTTCTTTAGGATAGACTGGTTGGATCTCCTTGCTGTCCAAGGGACTCTCAAGAATCTTCTCCAACACCACAGTTCAAAAGCATCAATTCTTCAGAACTCAGCTTTCTTCACTGTCCAACTCTCACATCCATACATGACCACAGGAAAAACCATACCTTGACTAGATGGACTTTTGTTGGCAAAGTAATGTCTTTACTTTTTAATATGCTGTCTAGGTTGGTCATAACTTTCCTTGCAAGGAGTAAACATCTTTTAATTTCATGGCTGCAGTCACCATCTGCAGTGATTTTAGAGCCCCCCAAAATAAAGTCTGCCACTGTTTCCACTGTTTCCCCATCTATTTGCCATGAAGTGATGGGACTGGATGCCATGATCTTTGTTTTCTGAATGTTGAGCTTTAAGCCAACTTTTTCACTCTCTTCTTTCACTTTCATCAAGAGGCTGTTTAGTTCCTCTTCACTTTCTGCCGTAAGGGTGGTGTCATCTGCATATCTGAGGTTATTGATATTTCTGGCAGCAGTCTTGATTCCAGCTTGTGCTTCCTCCAGCCCAGCGTTTCTCATTATGTACTCTGCAGGGTGAAAATATACAGCCTTGATGTGCTGTTTTTCCTGTTTGGAACCAGCCTGTTGTTCCATGTCCAGTTCTAACTGTTGCTTCCGGACCTGCATACAGACCTGCCTGCATTCTCAAGAGGCAGGTCAGGTGGTTTGGTGTTCCCATCTCTTTCAGAATTTTCCATAGTTTATTGTGATCCACACAGTCAAATGCTTTGGCATAGTCCATAATGCGGAAATAGATGTTTTTCTGGAACTCTCTTGCTTTTTCGATGATCCAGCAGATGTTAGCAGTTTGATCTCTGATTTCCTCTCTGCCTTTTCTAAAACCAGCTTGAACATCTAGAAGTTCATGGTTCACATATTGCTGAAGCCTGGCTTGGAGAATTTTGAGCATTTCTTTGCTAGCGTGTGAGTTGAGTGCAATTGTGCGGTAGTTTGAGCATTCTTTGGCATTGCCTTTCTTTGAGATTGGAATGAAAACTGACCTTTTCCAGTCCTGTGGCCACTGCTGAGTTTTCCAAATTTGCTGGCATATTGAGGGCAGCACTTTCACAGCATCATCTTTTTGGATTTGAAATAGCTCAAGTGGAATTCCATCACCTCCACTAGCTTTGTTTGTAGTGATGCTTTCTAAGGCCCACTTGACTTCACATTCCAGGATGTCTGGCTCTAGGTGAGTGATCACACCATCGTGATTATCTGGGTCATGAAGATCTTTTTTGTACAGTTCTTCTGTGTATTCTTGCCACCTCTTCTTAATATCTTCTGCTTTTGTTAGGTCCATACCATTTCTGTCCTTTATTGAGCCTATCTTGGCATGAAGTTTTCCCTTGGTATCTCTAATTGTCTTGAAGAGATCTCTGGTCTTTCCCATTCTATTATTTTCCTTTATTTCTTTGCACTGATCACAAACTCCTAATTTTTCACTCCCTACCTGTTCTCCTTTGGTAACCATAAATTTGTTTTCTGTGTCTCTGAGTGTATTTCTGTTTTGTAAGTGAGTTTATTCACATCATGTTTTTAGATTCCACATATAAGTACTATTAGATGCTCAGTCCTTCCATTTTGCTACCAGTGGCATTTCATTCTTTTTTGTGTGTGGTTGAGGAATATTCCACTGTGTGTGTGTGTGTGTGTGTGTGTGTGTGCGTGCGTGCATACACACTAGATCTTCTATTCATCTGTCTTGACTATTGTAAATAGTGCCACTATGAACATTAAGGTACATGTATCTTTTCAAGTTAGAGTTTTTTATTTCTCTAGATATATGCCCAGGAGTGGAATTGCTGGATCATATATTAACTCTAGTTTTAGTTTTTCAAAGAACTTCCAGACTGTTCTTTACTATGGCTGCACCAATTTTCATTCCCACTGGTAGTATGGAAGGGTTCCCTTTTTTTCATACCCTCTCCAGAACTCATTGTTTGTAGAGTGTTAAATAATGGCCATTCTATCTAGTGTGAGGTGGTACCTCATTGTGGTTTTGATTTGCATTTCTCTAAAAATTAGTGATATTGAACATCTTTTCATGTGCCTGTTGGCCATTTGTATGTCTTCTTTGGAGAAATCTTTATTTAAGCCTTCTGCCCATTTTTAAATTTTTTCTGTTTTTTCTTTTTTAATATTGAGCTGTTTGTGTGTTTGAAAATTAATCCCAGGTTGATCACACTGTTTGCAAACATTTTCTCCCATTCCATAAATTGTCTTTTCATTTAAAAACTGACAAGTTTGATTAGGTGTCATTTGTGTTTGCTTTTATTTCAATTGCTCTATGCATTAAATCAAAAAAATATTGCAGCAACTTATGCCAAAGAATATTCTGTGTATATTTTCCTCTGGGAGCTTTATAGTATCTGCTCTCACATTTAGGTCTTTAGTCCATTTTGAGTTTATTTTTGTATATGGTGTTAGAGAATGTTCTAATTTCATTCTTTTGCATGTATATATTTTCCTTGCACCACTTATTGCAGAGATTGTTTTTTCTCCCTTGTGTATCCTTGCCTCCTGTGTCATAGATTAATTGATTGTAAGCACATGGGTTTGTTCTGGGCTTTCTGTCCTGCTGCATTGATCTGTGTGTCCTTTTTGTGCCAGTGCCATGCTGTTTTGATGACTGTTGTTTTGTACTATATTCTGAAGCCAGGGAGTGTGATTTCTCTAGCTGTGCTCTGTCTCAAGACTGTTTTGGCTACATGGGGTCTTCTCTGTATTTACATACTCACTGAAAAAATTTTTCTTCTAGTTCTATAAAAGATGCCATTGATAATTGGGTAGTGCTTAGTGTTCAATCTCTAGATTGCCTTGGGAAGTATGACCCTATTTAACAATATTGATTCTTCCAATCCAAGAACTTGGTTTATCTTTCCATTTGCTTGTGTCATTTTCAATTTCTTTCATTGGTGGTCTTATAGTTTTCAGAGTATAGGTCTTTTGCCTCCTTAAGTAGGTTTATTAGGAATTTTGTTTGTTTTCATATGATGGTAAATGGGATTGTTTCCTCGATTTCTCTTTCTAATCTTTCTTTGTTAGTATATGAAATGCAACAGTTGGTGTGTATTAATTCTCTATCCTGCAGTTTTATTGAATTCATCAATGAGCTCTAGCAGTTTTCTGGTAGCATGTTTAGAATTTTCTATGTATAGCATCATGTCATTGTTAACAGTGAGAGTTCTACTTCTTCTTTTGCAGTTTGGATTCCTTTTATTTCTTTTTCTTCTCTGATTGCTGTGGCTAGGATTTCCAAAATTACATTGAATAAGAATGGCAAGAATGGGCATCCTTGTCTTGTTCCTGATCTTACAGGAAGTGTTTTCAGTTTTTCACCATTGAATATGACATTATGGGTGTGTCGTATATGGCCTTTATTATGTTGAGGTATGTTCCCTCCATGCCCACTTTCTGAAGAGTTTTTATTACAAATGGATGCTGAATTTTATCAGAAGCTTTTTATGTATCTTTTGAGGTGATTTTATCATTTTTATTCTTCAGTTTGTTAATATGCTGTATCACATTGATTGATTTCTGAGACTGTAAAATCCTTGCATCCCTGGGATCAATCTCACTTCATGATGGTGTTTGATACTTTCAATATATTTTTCTTTGAATACTTGGTTCTAATTCTTTTAGACATATACCTAGAAGTAAAATTTGTATTGTGTATATATAGTATTCCTTGTTTATCTTTTTAAGAAACCACCAAACTCTTTTCCCAAGTAAGTGTACCAGTTTACATTTATAGTTTCATTCCATTATATACAAAGAAGATAAGTTATCTGATTTATTGAGACTTGTTTTGTGTTCTGGCATTTAGTCTGTCTTGAACAATGTCCATGTGCACTTGAAGAGTTCACAGCCTACTGTTGTTTGGTGGAGTCTACCATTTTTAAATTTCCTCTTTCTTGAATCAACATTTGTTTGGTTCTTCAGCTGTGTCCAGCTCTTTGCAACCCCAGGGATGAGAGCCCGCCAGGCTCCTCTGTACATGGATTTCTCCAGGCAAGAATACTGGAGTGAGTAGCCATTCCCTTCTCCAGGGGCTCTTAATGACCCAAGAATCAAACTGAGGTCTCCTGCATTGCAGGCAGATTCTTTACCATCTGAGCCACCAGGGAAACCCATGTTTGACTGATTTCCAGAGTTCTCATAATTGATTCTTACAGTTTTTACTTATTATTTTCAGTTTTTCTGTGGAGGGGTTGGAGTTTGAAGCTACCTGCCCCACCATTTTTGCTGATATCTCTCAGCAATTACTTTTTAAAAGAAATACTTTATAATTTCCCTTTAATATCCTAAAATAAAATTTATAGATAGCATAACTTAAAACATACAGAAGCTCTTAAAGATTGCTGTAGTGCATTTATTGTAATGTAAAGGAGAACTAAAAGGAAGTAATTTATTAAAAATAGTATGCATTTCAGTAAGTAAATGTTTCCATATGACACTGGAAGTCATAGTGAAGTAGTGATATGTTTGTAACTTTAAAACAGTTGAATTTAAGAGTTGTAAGAAACTCAGATTTCCTTTTGTACAAATGCTGATAAATGAGAGTAAAATCAACTCTTAAGTATTAGATTTTTTTACATATACACAAAATGAGAGAAACCACTTTTAGAGAAGTCAATAAAACACCCGTAGAAATTACAGATGAAAGAAGTTAAAGAGGTGAAGGAAAGGAAAAAGTATAATGTTCATACAAATGTACTAGGCCTTAGTTGAAATGTAATCATTTAGTAAATAATGAAGACATCAAAGAACACATCTTTTATTTTGAAATCCTAACGTAAGTCAGGTATTTTAGTCCTGAGTAAGGACTTGGAAACAATATAGTTTAAGTGATAATGAGTCTCAATGATGAATTTTTAAAAAGCAATAATAGGGCATTTAGGACCAGATCAAAGTTAAGTTTTAAAAATAATAGGCAGTTACAAAATAAATTAATAATTTCATTTGATAATTTTACACTAGCTATCACATTCATTCTCCTTTCGAAGGCAAAAGGAGGAGAGGGCAGCAGAGGATGAGATGGTTAGATAGCATCAATGGACATGAGTTTGAGCACACTCCACAGAGATAGCGGATGATAGGGAAGCCTGGCATGCTACAGTCTACGGGATCACAAAGAGTAGGACACAACTTAGCAACTGAACAACGACAGTCATGTTCATACACAGACATACCCATACACAATATGCAGTATTTTTAGAACAACCAAGGGAATTAAATAAGATACCTTCATTTCATTTGTTTCTATAATTCAGTAGTTGGTACTCCACCTCTTAAAAGGAGTCTTACCTCCTCTATTGAAAATTTTATATTGGCTTGGTTGCTTTTACAGTATTTGTTTTAGTGCACCATTACACTGAAACATTTTCAGATCACAATTTGCAATATAAGAGTAGGTAAATTATCTTCCTTCACTCCAAATGGATATAATAGTCATCACTTGATACAGAAGGTTTCTTAATTATACTATTTAAATTATGCATGACCTCCAAATAACTTTTTATCTTAACTGTCAATAAATGTTGACTGGCTTGTTTCTGACCAGTTTCTTTTTTTTTTTTTTTCTGACCAGTTTCAAATGGACTAATCACTCTATATTACAAGTTCATAAAAATCTTTAAATGTGAATGTTCATCATATCTTTGAAAGATAAGGTCTGGCTTTTCTTATCTCTTAGTTGTCATAAAGGTTAAGTAAAATGAACATGTTTGTGGTTTATAATGTGTTTATTAAAATCTGTGTTAAACGTATTATTATTAACAGTTTAATAATATGACAAGACATTTTTTAGAGGCTATTCCCTTGTGAAAGTTAAATTTTAGTCATGGGTCAGAATTGTGAAAGACTGTCTAATGCTTCACATTTAAAACATAATTTCTTGCTTCAGCTTGCCCCTCAATCAAAATCAGTTTTTAGGAAAGAGTATATTTTATGACCAAAGTACTTTGCCCTTTAGTTGTTGTGCATTTCAAAAATATAGAGCAAACTTCCTTGACCTTAGCACTTACCAAGCAGGGATTTTCTCTTTTAAGTGTGTACTGAAAACTGCCTTTTTTTCATGAGAATGAGCTGTCCTCATATATTTTAAATTGCTTTGTGATTTTTAGTTGTGACAGAAATGTGAATGCAGTTCAGAACATGTAATAGCTTCTTGTGGCCTCTGTTTTCTTTTGCAGCCTTCAAGCAAAATAAAGGTGCCTGAGGAGAATTTCTTCAATATTCCTGTTTTCTTAACTGTCTCAGGACAGCTTCATCTTGAAGTGATGTCAGGGTACAGAGTTTTCTTTTCTTTTACTGGAATGGGCTACTGTTTATGGGTTGGGTGAGAGTGTAATAATGTTTCCTTTCCCGGTGCTAAAACCTAAAAATTGAAGTTAAGGTTTGTGGTTAGTCCACGTCAGTTCACTAAAAGTACATTTAGATTGACACTTTGACAATATCCAGATTTCTTACTAAAAAAAATCAGGGTAGTATCCACTTTTTTTGGTGAAGAATATAACTTTGGAAATATGAAGTGATTTATTTTTTCTTTGTACTAATCTTTTTGGCTTACATCTCAAACATATAATCAAAATATAAGTATAATTAATCATGTTTATGAAAGTAAAAACAGTTATAATTCACACCTGAAAATTATAAGAGAGGTACTTGGAACAGATGGAAGAAAAAACTTTTTAAAATTATGGTTTAAATAAAGGAAATTAACTCACACAATCATCATGATGTGTAACCAATTAAAAAGTGTTAGAAGTCAGATCCCATTAATTTTAGCCAGTCTTCAAATCTCTGGAAAGTCACTATAATCCTTTCAGTGCAATTTCCTTTTTTTTTAGAGATTAAATAGGAAAATCTTTACTGTTTAAATTTTATGTTCTGTGATTCTGTGGGTAATTTTCTTAATGCTGACTCAACAAGTACTGAATCTCTACCCAAATATAAATATCTTTGTTTTCTCATACAGAGCTTGAGACTTAAAAACCTTTTTAGGAAATGGCTGCATTGAAAATAGGCAATCTTTATGTATTTCCCATTGTTTTTTAAATGTGCAGATGGAAAAACTGAGGGGAAATAGTATTTGTGTTGGTTTTTTTTTTTTTTTTTGATGGACTTTACTGGCAGGATAAAGAATGTCAATGGTGGAATAAAGATAGTCTTGAAAATAATATATACTTAGATTCTTTTCTGATTTATCTTTGAGAAAGAAAGATACTATTTGATAATTACAGAGACCAAATAATAGAAAATATTATCAGAATATGGTATAGAAAAACTATTATCATAATAGCTCTGTGAGATTGTAGGAACTGCAGAATTGTTTGTGGGAAAGGCCATGTCAGACATGTCATGGAAAGTTTCTTGTGCCTGTCAGTATAATTTTTAAAACTTTAAAACATTCATAGAAATATAAAGTGAATATGTATCAAATATTTTATTTGGTTATTAATTACTGAAGAAATAAGTAAAATAGTAAGACTAGTTCAAAGAGCATTTGGGAGGCTGTGAAATAATAGGCAGTTTAATAAAGGAATTTCAAAATAAGATTGCTAGATTAGTTACAAAGTAGCTGATATCCTGCAGATCAACTAACTCTAACCTTTAGAATTTTCTCTTCTGCCTAACAGAAATGATTTGCACATCTGCTGGACAAAAATCTATAAGTTAACAAGTAACTTTACCTAATCTGGGCTATTTAGTTCAATAGTAAATAGAATAATGGAGCAAAGTTCATCTCTTAGGTAATTAAATAACCTTTGAGTGTGTCCGTAGCCTTGTATTATATTGGAAGGATGTCCTATCTCCCTATTAGCTTTATCCAAGTTTAGGATAACCTTTCTTAACAACCTTTCATTATTCGTTTCTTTTTATCTATAAACTAGAGAAAAGGTTTATTTCCCTCAAATGTGTCATAATGTGGGAAAAGTATAAGTTTGCCAAGTTTTTCTGTTATAATATCAGTAGTGGATTATGTTCCCCCTTTACGAGTAGAGTACAGTGAACCACAGAATACATGGTACTGTGAAACTTGACAGACGATTAAATGGACGGAATATGAGGGATTTATTAGTGTGTTATGAAGTTATTTCTGACAGAGGCAGTCAAATATTCCTAGCTTAATATAGTTTCAGTATTATTAGTACACAGTACATCGTGTTTAAGATTAATGCGTGATTTAGTCTCAGTAAGAAATTGTTAGTCTTCCTTTCCTTAGCATTTTTTTTCTAAATTTTTTTTTAACAGACTTAAAATGGAGTAAATGGTCACTATATTTAGAAGGTTAACATTTTCTAAAAGGATATCTATGTTGCTTCAGTGGGTGTATGGCTCCATTTTAAAGTTTAATTTTGTTGTTTTAAATAAACTTCCTATTTTTTAATAATTTTTAAAAATAACATTGTTAAAAATGATCTTTTTTATTGTTTATCTTTGGCTGTGCTGGGTCTTCGTTGCTGCACGGGCCTTTCCCTAGTTTCGGAGAGCAGGGCCCAACTGTCTGGCGGCAGTGCATGTGCTGCTCATTACGGTGGCTCCTCCAGGCACGGAGCACAGGCTGCCGGGCATGCGACTTCAGTAGCTGTGATTCGTAGGCTCAGTAGTTGCGGCTCCAGGGCTCTAGAGCGCAGGCTCAGTAGTTGTGGTGCAGGGGCATAGTTGCTCCTCAGCATGTGGCATCTTCCTGGATCAGGGATGGAACCTGTGTCTCCTGTGTTGGCAGGCGGGTTCTTTAGCACTGAGCCACCAGGGAAACCCTGAATAATTTTTAAATGTAGAAAAGTTGCAGAGATGGTTCAGACTTCTTGTATACCTCTCACCCAATTTCCCCTATTGTTAACATCTTACACGTTGCTGTGGGACATTTGTGAAAACTTAAGAACCCAACGTTAATACACTACTATTAACTATAAATTCCAGACTTTATTTAGATTTCATTGGCATTCCGTCAGTGCCTTTTTCCAGGGTCCACTTTAGGATGTGCTTAGCTGCTCAGTCATGTCCGACTCTTTGCAACCCCATGGACAATAGCCCACCAGGCTCCTCTGTCCATGGAATTCTCCAGGCAAGAATACTTTAGTGGGTTGCCATGCCCTTCTCCAGAGGATCTTCCCAACCCAGGGATCGAACCCAGCTATCCCACATTGCAGGCAGACTGTTTACCATCTGAGCCACCAGGGAATTACATGTAGTTTTCAGGTTTCCCTGTTCTCATCTCGTCTATAACGGTTTCTCAGACTTTCCTTATTTTTCATGGCTTGTAGAAAGTATGCCAGTCTGGGTTTTTCTCATGTTTTTCTTAAATTTCGGGGAAGCCATGGGAGTGGAAAGAATACCACAGAAGTGAAATGCTCTTCTTGTCATGTATCATGTCAGGGAGGACTTGGTATCAATATGATGCCGTTCACACTCATTGCTTGTGTTACTTGCCAAGTTTCACCACTGAAAATGTACTGTTTTTCTTTTTCTCTGCTTTGTTCTTTGAAAATGAGTTACTGAGTGTACCCACACTTACTGGAGGTAGGAGTGAGGGGTTGGGAAGTGGGAAATGGAATTATGCACCATGTCCTGCGGTGAGGGCAGTATTGAGAATTAATCTGTATGAATGATTTTTTGTCTCTTTGCTCTGATTTATTTATTTATGTCGTCTCTTCTATCAGGATGGACTGATGTATGGTTTAGGCTGTATTTCAATGCTCTGCTGTTTACTTTACTGCTCAGATTGTTTTAGTTGTTGGGAATTGTTGTATTTTAATTCTTGTACCCCTTTCACATGCCCCTGTCCTTTTGTCTTTTAAGTACCTCCTCATTCTCCGGTACTGTTAGATACCAAGATTTTTTCCTTTGTTAGTTTGTTCTACTGTTCTGTAATTGATGAACCTACACTGAAACAGTACTGTTACTCAGGGTCCATCATTTACGTAGGGGTCACTCTTTGTAGTGTATGTTTTATAGGTTTGGAGAAGTGATGTCACACAGAGTAGTTTCACTGCTCTGAAAGTGTATGCTCCTGTGAATCATCCCTCCCTCTTTCCTTCCCTCCCTCCCACCTAATCCCTGGCAATCTCTGATTTTTTAACTGTCCCCAAAGTTTTGCCCTTTCTAGAATGTCATAGAGTTGGAGTCGTACAATACGTAGCCTTTTCACATTTTCTTCATTTAGTAATATGTATTAATATTTAATACTCCGTATCTTTTCAGCTCATGTCTTTTTAGCATTGAGTAGTATTTCATTACATTGATGTATTACATCTACTTTTGCTTTATTGACTACGCCAAAGCCTTTGACTGTGTGGAGCACAACAAACTGTGGAAAATTCGTAAAGAGGTGGGAATACCAGACCACCTGACCTGCCTCCTGAGAAATCTGTACGCAGGTCAAGAAGCAACAGTTAGAACTCAACATGGAACAATGGAATGCTTCCAGGTTGGGAAAGGAGTACATCAAGGCTGTATATTGTCACCCTGCTTATTTAACTTGTATGCAGAGTGCATCATATGAAATGCTGGGCTGGATGAAGCACAAGCTGGAGTCAAGATTGCTGGGAGAAATATCAGTAACCTCAGATATGCAGATGCACCACCTTATGGCAGAAAGTGAAGAGGAACTAAAGAGTCTCTTGATGAAAATGAAAGAGAGTGTGAAAAAGCTGGCTTAAAACTCAACATTCAGACAACGAAGATCATGGCATCCGGTCCCATCACGTCATGGCAAATAGATGGAGAAACAATGGAAACTGTGACAGACTTTCTTTTCTTGGGCTCCAGAATCACTGCAGATGGTGACTGCAGCTGTGAAATTAAAATATGCTTGCTTCTTAGAAGAAAATCTATGACAGACCTAGACAGCATATTAAAAAGCAGAGACATTACTTTGCCAGCAAAGATCCGTCTAGTCAAAGCTATGGATTTTCCAGTAGTCCTGTATGGATGTAAGAGTTGGGCCATAAAGAAAGCTGAGTGCTGAAAAATTGATGCTTTTGAATCGTGGTGTTGGCAAAGACTCTTGAGAGTCCCTTGGACTGCAGGGAGATCCAACCAGTCAGTTGTAAAGATACTCACTTGAAGGACTGATGCTGAAGCTCGAATACTTTGGCCACCTGATGCAAAGAGCTGACTCATTGCAAAAGACCCTGATGCTGGGAAAGATTGAAGGTGGGAGAAGGGGATGACAGAGGATGAGAGGGTTGGATGACATCACCGACTCAATGGACATGAGTTTGAGTAAGCTCTGGGAATTGGTGATGGAAAGGGAAGCCTGGAGTGCTGTAGTCCATGGGGTCACAAAGAGTCGGACATGACTGAGCGACTGAACTGAACTGAGTATTTCATTAACTGGAAGTACCATCGTTTATCCTTCTGTTCGCTTACTGAAGGATATCTTGGTTGCTTCATGTTTTCGCAGTTATCCCAACCATATTTTTTAATTTTCCCTACCCTGATCTCAGAATCAGCCATTTCTTCTAAAGCCCTGATTCCTTTTCTTGGAAAATGGTATTTAGAAAATAAGAGTTAGTCACTAGTATCTTGCTGCTGCTGAGGGGTTATTGATTTTAAGCCCTTTCAGCAGACATAGCTATAAATGTTTTTTAAATAAACGAAAGCTAAGTGTTTTCATTACAGTCTGCCTAGAAATAGTGCAGTGTAAGTTGAGTGTCTGTTCTGAAAGAATTAGAAATGCCCTAAATTGTAAAACTTATACTTACGAGATGTCATGTAATAAAGTTTTCCATTTTTTTGTCAGTTAAACCCAGAATTAGAGGAAGCCTTGGCCTAATGTATTTAAAAGGATTTTTGATTATTATTGTTTTCTTTATTGGTTTTGTGATTTTTAGTTTTGTTGCAGGTGTTTTTTTCCCTTTATATATATTTTTACAAAGCCGCAAAGTCAGGCATATTTCAGGATAAAACATGTTTTTCTTTTGAACATTGCTATTAGAAGTATAAACTAGTACAGCCTCTCTGGAGAAATACTTTTGCAGTGAGAATTATTCTTAAGGAAATGATCTGACAATTTCTGTAAAGATGAGCAAAAAAAAAAAAACAGTTGAAATCAACTTTTTACTAATGAAAAATTACTAACAATCTAAATACTTATTTAAGAAGATTGACTAATCCTCAATGTTCCAAGAAAATATTCAGCACCATTTACCATCTGGGAGTAATGAACCTTATTTTTAATAAATATTTTTAAGCCATGTTATGAATAGTTTGCTAAAGTAAAAATAAATGAATGGTGAAAATCAACTTTATTAGAATTTCAATGAGTAGTTAAATACAGCAAACCCAGATTTTTAAGAATTTTATTATTGAGAGATTTACTTATTATAAAATTCATCAATTTAAAATATACCATTCAGTGGGTTTTAGTATATTTTCAGGTTTTTGAACATCACTATAATCTAAGAATATTTTTAATCATCCAGAAAGAGGCTTTTTCCCATTAGCAGTCCTCTCTCCCACCGTAGGCACCAGTAATCAGTCTGCTTTATGTGTCTGTGAATTTTCCCATTCTGGACATTTCATATAAATGGAGTCACACCATATATAGCATTCTGTGACTGGTTTACTTTATTTTGCATAATACGTTCAATGTCTGTCAGTGTCGTAGCATGTATCAGTATTTGATTCTTTTTTGTTGCTGAATAACAGTCCATGTTATGAGTATAACACGTTTGTTTATCCATTCAGCAGGTAATAGAAATTTGGGTTGATTTTTCTTTTGGCTGTTAAGAATAATGTTCACATGACTGTTTGAGTACAAGTATTTGTGTGAACATGTTTGCATTTCTCTTGGATGGGTACTTAGAAGTGGAAATGATGGGTCACATGGTAAGTTTCACCATGTGAGGAACTGTTAGACTGTTTTTCACAGTGGCTGCAGCAAACTTAAAACCCCACCAGCAGTGTATAAAGATTCCAATTTCTCCACATCCTTGCCAGTACTTGTTATATGTCTTTTATTGTGCCACAGGACACCCAGGTTTCATCCCTGGGTTGGGAAGATGCCCTGGAAATGAGAATGGCAACCCACTCCATTATTCTTGCCTGGAGAATTCCATGGACTGAGGAGCCTGGCAAGCTATAGTCGGGCTTGCAGATTCAGACAGGACTGAAGGACTTACATACTCATTGAGTGTGAAGTGACGTCTCTTTATGGTTTTTATTATGCATTGCCCCCATGACTAATGTTGAGCATCTTTTCACATGCCTCTTGGCCATTCAGATGTCGTCTGTGGAGAAATGTCTATTTAAATCCTTGGTTCATGTGTTCAGTTATTTTAGTTATTTCTCTTTTTATAGTTTAGTTATAAAAATTCTTTATATATTCTAGATATAAGTCTCTTATCAGATAAACTGATATATATCTGATAACAGATAAACTGGTATCTATCTGATATCAGATATCAAATCATATAAGAATTTGATACCTGATTTACAAATATTTTTTCTCATTCTGTGGTTTTTTTCATTTTCTTGAATATGATGGCTAAACCCAGATTCTTGTCTTTACGTTTCTAGGTTTTGAAAGTACTCGAAATAGAAGCCCTTTTGAATGTAGCCAGCTGTGTATCAGTTGCCATGTATGATCCTGGAATATGTCTGTACTTTAAATACAGGTTCAAATTTCAGATATATCTTTAATAGGCTCTAGCTTATTATTACTTTTGGTTCTTGCAGCACATTATCAAAAATAACTTTGATACCTCTTAATTTTATTGAAGAGAGGTTTAATTGCAAAACATTTTCATTTTTAAATTACTGAACACCAGTTAGAAGGATCAAATCAGAGAATTTTTTCATTTCTGCATGTTATTTTTTTCCTTCCAAGTAACTTTGTGTACACACTTGCCTTTAAGCGTTGTCCACTTATTAACCATATCAAGTAAATTTTGATCTATGATTGTCATGAACAGTGAAAAAATATTGTCACACAAGGAAAAATAAATACTGTTGTTAAAATGACCATACTACATAAAGCAATCTGCAGATTCAGTGCAATTCCTATCAAAATCCCAATGATGATTTTCACAGAACTATAATATATTTTTAAAATCTGTATAGAAGCAAAAGACCTCAAATAGCCAAAGCAGTCTTAGAAAGAAGAGCAAAGGTGGAGGTATCACATCCCCTGATTTCAAACTATACTACAAAGCTAAAGTATTCGAAACAGTATGATTCTGGAACAGACATGTAGATCACTGAAACAAAATAGAGAGCCCAGAAATGAATCCACACTTACATGGTCAGTTAATCTATGACAAAGGAGATAACAATGTACAGTGGAAAAAGGGCAGCCTCTGCAATAGATGCTGTTGGAAAAACTGAACTATTTTCTCATACAGTGTATAAAAACAAGCTCAAAATAGGTTAAAGACTTAAATATAAGACTTGAAACCATAAAACTTACAGAAGAAACTTTAAGCATTTGAGATTGGACTCAGCATTATTTATATATATATATATATTTTTTTTTTAATGTCTCCTCAGGCAAAGTTATTTTTAAAAAGCAAAAATAAACAAAAACTACATCAAACTAAAAGCTTTTACACAGTGAAAGAAACCATCAACAAAACGAAAAGGCCACCTACTGAAACGGAGAAGATATTTGAAATGATATGTCTGATAAGGGGCTAATATCCAAAATATACCAAGAACTCATACAACTCAACATAAAAAAAAATAACTTAATATAAAAAACTGGGCAGAGGACCTGAATAGAAATTTTTCTAGAAATGACACACAGATGGCTAACAGGCATATGAAAAGATACCCAACATCACTCTCATTAGAAATGTTTATCAAAACCACAGTAAAATATCACCTCACACATGTTAGAATGCTCATTATCAAAAAGACAACAAATAACAAAAGTTAGTAAGTATGTGGAGAAAAAGGAATCCTCATGCACTATTGCCAGAAATGTAAATTGGTGCATTCACTATGCAAAAGAGTATATTGTTGTTGTTGTTCAGTCACTAAGTTGTGTCCAAATCTTTGTGACCCCGTGGACTGCAGCATTTCAGGCTTCCCTGTCCTTCACTATATCCCAGAGTTTGCTCAAACTCGTGTCCATTGAGTCAGTGATGCCAGCTAGCCATCTCATCGTCTGTTGCCTCCTTCTTCTTTTCAGTTCAGTTCAGTTCAGTTGCTCAGTTGGGCAACCCCATGAGCTGCAGAACACCAGGCCTCCCTGTCCAGCACCAACTCCTGGAGCCCACCCAAACTCATGTCCATTGAGTCAGTGATGCCATCCAACCCTCTCATCCTCTGTCATTCCCTTCCCCTCCTGCCCTCAGTCTTACCCAGCATCAGGGTCTTTCAAATGAGCCAGCTCTTCACATCAGGTAGCCTAGAGTTTCAGCTTCGACATCAGACCTTCCAATGAACACCCAGGACTGATCTTTAGGATGGACTGGTTGGATCTCCTTGCAGTCCAAGGGACTCTCAAGAGTCTTCTCCAACACCACGATTCAAAAGCATCAATTCTTCGGCTCTCAGCTTTCTTTATAGTCTAACTCTCACACCCATACATGACTACTGGAAAAACCATAACCCTGACTAGTTGGACCTTTGTCAGCAAAGTAATGTCTCTGCTTTTTAATACGCTGTCTAGGTTGGTCATAACTTTCCTTCCAAGAAATAAGCGTCTTTTAATTTCATGGCTGCAGTCACCATCTGCAGTGATTTTGGAGCCCAAAAAATGAAGTCTGACATTGTTTCCATTGTTTCCCCGTCTATTTCCCATGAAGTGATGGGACCAGATGCCATGATCTTCATTTTCTGAATGTTGAGCTTTAAGCCAACTTTCTCACTCTTCTTTTTCACTTCCATCAAGAGGCTCTTTAGAAACTCTTCACTTTCTGCTATAAGGGTGGTGTCATCTGCATATCTGAGGTTATTGATATTTCTCCTGGCAATCTTGATTCCAGCTTGTGCTTCCTCCAGCCCAGCATTTCTCATGATGTACTCTGCATATAAGTTAAATAAGTAGGGTGATGATATACAGCCTTGACATACTTGCCTGCCCTCAAACTTTCTCAGCATCAGAGTTTTTTCCAGTGAGTAGTCTCTTGCATCAGGTGGCCAAAATTTTGGAGCTTTAGTTTCAGCATTACTCTTTCCAATGAATATTCAGGGCTGATTTCCTTAGGATTGACTACTTTGATCTCCTTGCTGTCCAAGGGACTCTCAAGAGTCTTCTCCTACACCACAGTTTGAAAGCATCAGTTCTTCAGCAGTCAGCCTTCCTTATGGTCCAGCTCTCGTGTTGTACATGTTCAGTTCCGTCGCTCAGTCTTGTCCGACTCTGCAACCCCACGGACTGCAGCACCCTAGCCTTCCCTATCCTTCACCAACTCCCGGAGCCTACTCAAACTCATGTCCATTGCATCAGGGATGCCATCCAAAAATCTCATCCTCTGTCGTCCCCTTCTCCTCCTGCCTTCATTCTTTCCCCAAATCAGGGTCTTTTCCAGTGAGTCGGTTCTTCGTGTTAGGTGGCAAAAGTATTGGAGTTTCAGCTTTAGCATCAGTCCTTCCAATAAATATTCAGAACTGATTTCCTTTAGGACACTGGTTGGATCTCCTTGCCGTCTAAGGGACTCTCTCAGGAGTCTTCTCCAACACCACAGTTGAAAAGCATCAAGTCTTCGGCACTCAGCTTTCTTTATAGTCCAATTCTCACATCATACATGACTACGGGAAAAATCATAGCCTTGACTAGTCAGACCTTTGTTGGTAAAGTAATGTCTGCTTTTTAATATGCTGTCTAGGTTGGTTATAGCTTTTCTTTCAAGGAGCAAGCGTCTTTTAATTTCATGGCTGCAGTCACCATCTGCAGTGATTTTGGAGCCCCCCAAAATAAAATCTCTCACTGCTTCCACTGTTTCCCCATCTATTTGCCATGAAGTGATGGGACTGGATGCCATGATCTTAGTTTTCTGAATGTTGAGTTTCAAGCCAACTATTTCATTCTCCTCTTTCACTTTCAGCAAGAGGCTCTTTAGTTCTTCTTCACTTTCTGCCATAAGGGAGGTGTCATCTGTGTATCTGAGGTTACTAATATTTCTCCAGGCAATCTTGATTCTAGCACATTGTACATGACTACTGAAAAAACCATAACTTTGATTAGATGGACTTTTGTCAACAAAGTGATGTCTCTGCTTTTTAATATGCTATCTAGGTTTGTCATAGCTTTTCTTTCAAGAAGCAGATATCTTTTAATTTCATGGCTGCAGTCACCATCCACAGTGATTTTTGGGCCCAAGAAAATAAAATCTGTCACTGTTTCCACTCTTTCCCAATCTGTTGCCACGAAATGATGGGACCAGATGCCGTGATCTTAGTTTTTTGAATGTTGGATTTTAAGCTAGCTTTTTCACTCTTTTCTTTCACCCTTATCAAGAGGCTCTTTAGTGCCTCTTCACTTTCTGCATTTAGAGTCATAACATCTGCATATCTGTGGTTATTATTTCTCCCAGCAATCTTGATTCCAGCTTGTGCTTCATCCAGCCTGGCATTTCTGCATGATGTACTCTGCATATAAGTTAAATAAGGAGGGTGACAGTACATAGCCTTGATGTACTCATTTCCCAATTTGGAACCAGTTTGTTGTTCCATGTCTGATTCTAATGATTGTGTTTTGATTTTCATTCAGATTTCTCAGCAGGCAGGTAAGTTGGTCTGGTAGTCCCATTTCAAAACAGTATGGGGATTCCTCAAAATATTAAAAATAGGACTACCATCCAATCCAACAATTTCACTTCTGGGTGTTTTTCCAAAGAAAACAGAAACACTAATTTGAAAAGATATATACACCCCTGTGTTTATTACAGAATTATTTGCTATGGCCAAGATATGAGAACTACATATGTCCATCGACAGATGACTGGAACAAGAAGATGTGATATAGTATATAATAGAGTAATACTTAACCGTAAAAAGGAATGAAATCTTGCCATTTGCAACATGGATGGACCAACAGGTTATTATGATAAACGACAGAAATCCAAGAAAGACAAATACTGTATGATTTCACTTATATGTGAGATCTAAAATACAAATGAATAAACAAAACAAATAAATAATCACATTAAACATAAACAGAGTAATAAACAGATACAGAGAACAAACAGGTAGTTGCCAGAGATGAGGGTGTAGGAAAATGAGTAAAATAGGGAAGAGGCATTAAGAGATACAGGCTTTCAGTTAACAAAATAAATGAGCCATGGGAATAAAATGTACAGAGTAGGGGATATTATCTGTAGTAATGCAATATCATATGGTGACAAGTGGTAGCTCAACTTAATGTGGTAATCATTTTGTAATGTGTAGAAATACCAAATCACTGTATTGTGCACCAGGAACTAACTTAGTGCTGTAAGTCAGCTTATATCAAAGATAAAGAAACCCGTAGAGGAAGAGATTAGATTTGTGGTTACCAAGGGGCAAGGGGTGAAGTGAAAGAGAAATTGGCTGAAGCTGGTCAAAAGGTACAAAATTCTAGTTATAAGATGAAATGTACAACATGATTCATATAATTGACACTGCTGTGTCTTGTATATGAAAGTTGTCAAGAGAGTAAATCCTAAAAGTTCCCATCATGAAGAAAAAAATTTTTTTCTATTTTGTATATATACAAGGCTGTGTGTGTATATATATATGCAGATGACACCATCTTTATGGCAGAAAGTGAAGAAGAACTAAGGAGCCTCTTGATTAAAGTGAAAGAGGAGAATGAAATAGTTGGCTTAAAACTCAACATTCAGAAAACTAAGATCATGGCATCCAGTCCCATCACTTCATGGCAAATAGATGAGGAAACAGTGGAAGCAGTGAGAGATTTTATTTTGGGGGCCTCCAAAATCACTGCAGATGGTGACTGCAGCCATGAAATTAAAAGACGCTTGCTCCTTGGAAGAAAAGTTATGCCCAACCTAGGTAGCATATTAAAAAGCTGAGACATTACTTTGCCAACCAAGGTCTGTCTAGTGAAAGTTACGGTTTTTCCAGTGGTCATTTATGGATGTGAGAGTTGGACTATAGAAAAAGCTGAGTGCCGAAGACTTGATGCTTTTCAACTGTGGTGTTGGAGAAGACTCTTGAGAGTCTCTTGGACTTCAAGGAGACCCAACCATTCAATCTTAAAGGAAATCAGTTCTGAATATTCATTGGAAGGACCGATGTTGAAGTTGAAATTCCAATATTTCGGCTACCTGGTCCAAAGAACTGATTCACTGGAAAAGACCCTGATCCGGGGCAAGACTGAAGACAGGAAGAGGGAATGACAGAGGGTGAGACGATCAGATGGCGTCACCAACTCAATGGATATGCGTTTGAGTAGGCTCTGGGAGTTGGTGACGGACAGGGAGGCCTGATGTGCTGCAGTCCCTTGGGTCACAAAGAGTTGGGCACGACTGAGTGACTGAGCTGAACTGATATATACAAGATGATGGATGTCCACTAAACTTATTGTGGTAATCATTTTATTAGAATATTTAAGTCATTATAAGGTGCTTTTATGATCCTGCATGTCAATTATATCTCAATAAAACTAGAAGAAAAACATTATTAAGTGTTTTAAAACAGAAAAAGAATATTGTCACATATCCTTTTAGCAGAATAGTACGGTCCAAGTTTGTATTGGAAATTATTGTATTGATGCAGTCCTTGCTATGGAATGATTTATTAGATGAAAGTACCATGTTTCCTTTTTGCCCATAGGATTGTATAATTCACTTACCAGTTCTTGTGTCTGTGAAATTGATTTAGGATATTGTTATCTAAAGCTTCATGGTCTGAGATTTCACTTACACAATCAATTTTACGAACATTGTTAGAGACTGGATCGTTACTATCTGTCTCTTTGTTTTCCTTTGCTGGTTTGTTCAGTATTTATGAAGCATCTTTATCATTTTTCTTAATGTTTGTCATTTTGAGTGAAAACTAAGGAATCTCAGTTCTCAACAGTGTTCTTTGAAAACTACAGAAAAGACTATAATAATAGTGTCTCTGGGCTTTTTTAATATCTTAAAAAATGATATGATAGTTCATATACTGCATTGAGAAAATTGAAGGTGATCTCACTGTGCATTTCTCCCTTATCACTATGTATCTGAGACATCCATCATTCTGTTCTCAAAACATTTTACTGTTTTTAAATTTATTAGGAATAATTGATGAATAATAATTTCTAGGCTGATGAGATAGCAAAATGTTTCGATATACAGAAAATGTAAGATCACTAAAACCTCATATTTTCTTAGATTCATGAAAGAATTCAGTGGGTTTATTCTGTTAGGAAAAAAAAATAGCAGAGATTTATGTTTCTTGGATGATTCTGTAATGTCTTGAATTGTGTCTGCCCAAAAGACAAGAACTCTGAATGCAACCTTCTTTGGAAATAAAATCTTTGCAAATGTGATCAAATTAAAGTGCTGGATTAAAGTGGGCCCTAAATCTGATAACTAGTATCTTTATAAGAGAAAGGAGAAGTTTTGGATACAAAAAAGATCCAACCATGGGAGGAAGACCATATGAAGGCAGAGGCAGAGATTGAAGTGATGCCTAGGAATGCTAAAGATTGCTCAGAGCCGTCAGAAACTAGGAGGAGATAAGGAAGTATCCTTCCCTAAAATCAAGCAGAAGCAAGGCACTGCCAACATCTCAGTTTCAGACTTTTAGCTTCCACAGGCTAGATGGGATAAATTTCTGTTGTTCTAAGCCATCAGTTTGTTTTAAGTTGTTATAGCCATCTAAGTATAATAGTCATGGAATACTACTTTTTAGAAATAGCTAAAATTGCTCAACAGAGAAACTAAAAAATTAAAACAATGAACTTGGGATTAATTATTAATAATTATGATTCATTTAAAGAATGGATTACTGTACAGCCATTAAAATTGTTGATGAAGCTTTACAACGTGTTGTTAAAAGAGAAAAAATGTGCTCGTGAGGTTATTTACAATGTGTGTGCATGTATATATGGGGGAAAGTCTGGAAAACATGCACCAGTATTCAACTTGTAGGCAATGAGTATCTCTGCTCATTTTTATTGTCTCCCTTAAACTTAACTTTTTTTTCACATTTGAAAAACTAGTGTTTATTACTTTGATAGTGAGAAAAAATGGGCTATTTCTCTTTGGGGAGAAAAAAATCAGTTTGGTCTTTGAATTGATTTCATTCTAGTTTGATTAATTGGCTGCTTTGTGACTGGTATGAGCACTCCTAAACTCATTTATTTCCTTGGCTTATCTCATCAGTTCAGATGCTGAGCTCAGAAGCCATGAAACATTCCTACTCAGGATGCGCTCATCCTGTTAAGTGGCTGTGGTAATATGTCAGCATGTGAACTTGATTTAAAGTGAGGTACCAATTAAAACTGGGTGTGAAACTGTCTTCCCATCCCATATGTCTTTTCATTCTTCATACGTTTAATATTTAGCTACTTATCTGAACTCTGTTAATTGATACTCATTTGATTTTCAAGATCTTTTGGCTGTTTTATTCCTGCTCTGCATTTTCATGTATCTCTGTGTTTCTAATATTCGTCCTTTAATGCTGCTTTTTCCATATTAGCTCATATCTGCTCGACTGAAGTATAATTTCCTCCTTGACTTCTTCCCTGTTTTTCTCTCAACTGAGATTATTTTTCTCTCTTTTTATTCTTTTATAATGATTATCACTTCATATCCTAAAGGGGAAAAAAAAAAAGGTTTCTATTGTGTTTAACATTTAGCCAGTTTGTAATTGTTCTCATATGCCTGTCTCATGGATAAATATTCTAAACATCCTTATGTACTAGACAGTAGTGGGTGATTTAGTAAGTATTGTTAAACTGAATTTGTAGAACACAAATTCTCATCCTTCAAAATTTTTCCTCTTACCATTTCTACTGTAAAGTTTAGTCTGCAACAGCAATTAAATGTACATTCATCTCTGCTTTTACTCTATTCATGAAAATGATATAACCATGAAACTTTGAAATCTTTAATTACCTTTTCGTTTCCTGAATGTGTGTGAGTGATGATGATTATGTTGTTCTCTTGATTGTGGGACCTTAAAACACATAGATTACTTCAAATGTATTAGTTATGTTAAAAATTATCCCTGTGTAATAGAAATAAGAATTAACAGACTATTGATGTGAATGACTCAAGAACTTCATTCATTATTTGTATAATATAGACAGGGGATGAGCATTTCCAGCAAATTGAGCAGAAAACGCGGAGACTTCTTATTAGGAATATTTAGCTTTCTCGGGTATGAGTGGAGAATGTGAATATGTGGATTAATCAGGGTTGGATGTTACCAGATGAGTATCATGAAAGTAGCTAAGTACAGACGGTTATAATGAAAGATCATGGAGTCTGTGCTTCAGTAAGGAGAGAAGTGAGGAAATAAAAGTAGATAATGATGTTGGCAGAAAGGGTAGGCTTACAGAATTGGACGTCTCACTGAAGAACTGTTGGTGAGGACATACTTGAGTAAAAACTTGGAAAAATACAAGGCGGTAGTCAAAGAATAGTATGGTGAAGTTCATCTCTCGAACTTGGAATTTCTGCTCAGCTCCCACCTGTAAACTAGCTCCAGTTTTATCCGGTTGGCTGTCAGGTACTCATCTCAACACGTTAAAAAATAAATTCAACATCTTGTTCTCCAGATCTGTTTTTTCCTTCTGAAGTCCCTGTATCAGAGAAAATGTCACTGCCGTCCTCGTCACAGCAGCTGTATGGATATCATTTCACAAGCCTCTTTCCCCACACCCTTTGCATTCTTTCAGTCATTTGCTTCCACTTCCCTTGCTTCAGCTGTCCTAAACTGCTTATAATATTCTAATCACATCATCCTGTTTCACTTGCCTTTGCATATGTTGTTTATTTCTTTCTACCTAGAATGTCCTCCCCCCACGACTTTGTCAAGCTAACTGCTGCACATCAGTCTAAACTCAGCTTAAAAGTGATCTCACCCAGAATCCCTATCTACCTCTGTACCCACCACCACCACATCTTTCCTGTTTAAATGCCCTTCTTTTGTGTGTGCATGTTGCTTCATTCTTACCTATTTTGTGACTCTAGAATCATTCTTCTCTATAGCTAAGACTCTGAGCTTTTGTATTTAGGAACTGTGTTTAAGTGTGTAAGTCTGTTACTTGATACAGAATAAAGACTTAAATATCTGTTAGAAGAGGGTTTCTATCAATTTTATTTACTTAAAAATGTTGAAATTACCTGTTTGTATCTTTATCTTCCTATTAGCCTGTAAATTCCTCAAACTGTATCTTGTTCCTCTTTGCTGTCTTGGTTTCTATTACTACCACTTACATGAAGCAGGGCTCAAAAATCAATCTTCATTTGATTGAACATTTGTTGAGAGCCCACTGTGTGCCTAATACTAGGTTAGTTGCTGAGATAGAGAGCAGCAGGAAAGATATGATTCCAACCTTTCTGACCCTGCACGGTCTAATGAGCAAAGCAGACACTAAATAAGGAATTAGAAATGTAGCTGTTGTAAAAAAAGATTGTCCTGAGGGCAAGAAGAGCATATGGCAAGGGAATTTCACCTTGTCTAGGTTGAATTTAATTTAGAGGTAACTTTATCAGTGGAATGATTACATGAGAGTGCATTTTAAAATGTTATTTATATTTAATGATCACTGACTGTTATATCTGGTTTGTATTCTGTTGCTTTTCTATTCTTGGAACAACAGAAACCTGGTTAATGCAACTTTTTCTTACCATTATTCCAGAGCATTTTGTGGTGTAGAAAGAATGTTTTAGTTACTTCAGTACATGTTAATCTGTATCTGGCAATGGGACATCTTTTGGTACTTTTACGTTGTGTTTGATAGTTATTCTTGAATGAATTTTATTTATCCAAATCCTCGAAAGCTAGACGACTAGTTTCTGTCTCCTGTTCCTTTGTCCATTAGGAAATACTTAGAATCTATTGTTAAACTTTGTATGAAAAGGTTATGACTGTGTCTTGTCTGAGTTCAGGACAACAGCCAGGATAACTGGGATATGAATGCCATGTCTTAAAGAAATGGTTGAAGAAACTGGATGTATTGAGCATAGGGATGACAAAGGAGAGATGTGATTTAATAGTTCAAATCTATTTGATGGCCTTCCGTGAGAGAAAGTGAACGTGAAAGGCTGTCAGTCGTGTCCGACTCTTTGCAACCCCATGGACTATACAGTCCATGTAATTCTCCAGGCCAGAATACTGGAATGGGTAGTCTTTTCCTTCTCCAGGGAATGTTTCCAACCCAGGGATTGAACTCAGGTCTCCCGCGTTGCAGGCAGATTCATCACCAGCTGAGCCGCCAGGGAAGCCCAAGAATACTGGAGTGGGTAGTCTATCCCTTCTCCAGCAGATCTTCCTGACCCAGGAATCAAACTGGGGTCTCCTTCATTGCAGGCAGATTCTTTACCAGCTGAGCTGCCAGGGAAGCCCTGAGACTTGTGTGCAATTGAATACAAGCTGACCCTTGAACAACTTGAGTTTGCACTGTCCAGGTCCACTTACACAAGAGTTTTTTCTTCAGTAAGTAAATACTACAGTGCTACACTATCTTGCTTGGTTGGATTCATGGGTGAAGAACCACACACATGGACAAACTGCTAATACAGAAGTTTGACTACGTTACACTCAGACTTGATTGCCATCCCCAACGCCCAAGTTGGTCAAAGGTCAAGAGAATGATTTTTCTTAAAGAACAACTTAACTGAGATATAACTCCTATACCATAGAATTCACCCTTTAAAAATGGACAGTACAAGAACAAAAATTAATTAAAATAAAAAATATTTTTAAATGTACAAATCAGTAGTTTTTATTACCATCACACAGTTTTACAACTTTCATCACTAACTTTATATACTGTTTTCATCACTTTAAAAAGAAATTCCCTTTCCCCTCTCCTCTCAGCACCTGGCAAACGCTGCTGGATCAGAGCAATGGGAGTAGGCCCCAGCAGACCTCCCTAGTGATGAGATGCTGAGAGCCACTGCTCTTGAGAAAGACCCTCTGTGGCCCGGTTAGTGGCCACACGTGGTGTCCAGCCACTCAGGTGGAGAGGGGAGAAGGCTGACATGCCCACGTGCAGGCTCAGTGAGTTTCCATTTCCCCCTTCCCCAGCCCCACTGTGGTACTCTGTGCAGGCTGTCTGTTCTGCTGCGGTGTGCTCCCTGTGTGTTCCAGATAATGGTTTCCATGTTTTGACACGTTGGTCATCACTTAGCCATTCGTTTTCTGTCCTCCAAAGGTGTGCGGGAGAGCTCTTGTCCACTGAAGGCCCCTTTCCTATTTCCTCCTTTTAATTTTTTAAATTATTATTTTGAGGTTGTCTCAGGAAGGAGTGAATATAAATATCTGTGCACTATTTGACCTCAGTTTTTACTAGCTTGAAAGGTATTAACTTGCTTTTCTTTAATTACTAGTTAATGTACTATTTGCATGATGATTTAGTTCCTGTGTTTAAATGTGTTAGATCTGCAGTATACCACCTTGAAAGTCTAAGCACTGGGTTCTCTACCTGTTTAGAGTTCTTTGTGGGAAAGATTGCTAACCTGCCTTTTCTTTATCTCAAGTGTACAGGAAAGTAGCCCTACTCTTCTGTTACCTAGCTTGCTGAGTTCCAGTTAAGCAGACAGAATAACCGAAATATTGAGTGCTTTTGAAATAAGCAAGTTTGCTGTGAGTTAAAAAAAAATTCTCAGTCAGTCCTTTGACAATGATACAGAACTCATTGTGTATGAAATGCAATGCCTATATGCATTGTCTGGAAGGTTACTTTAGTGACACATCACATTAATACTTAGTAATTTGACTAATATGGACAGTATGGGAGCTATAAAAAGCAAGACTGATGTTACTTCTTTCAATTACTATAGAATCTTGTTCAAATTCTATTTTGCTTAGGTGGCTTTAATTACATTTTTAGGAGAAAAAGGGGAAATCTGTGTTGGTTGCATGTTTGCAGAATTTAGGTTAGGTTGGGAACAGAGAGAATTTCTATCATTTTGACTTCTTTTTCCCAGGCTTGTTTTCTTCTATCTGAAAATTTCTATGGCTACTCATTTATTCAGCAGTAGTTTTCACATTCACCCTATTGACATGGGAATGTGTTGGATACCAGGGAAGCTGTTAAAAAATATGAAACAGCCTTGTTGATTGACATGTAGAGACTTACCAGTGCTGTTATGAATTAATTAGCTACTAAGGTAATGTTACCCCTGCCCAGAAGTACTGAATTCATTAAGTGAATGGTTCTGTTAATTGAAGAAAGTAACAAACCTCTGAGAGGTTTGAGTTGGAATTCTAGCTTCCTTATGTACTAGTTTTGTAAGCTTAATGTCTGAGCCTCCACTTCCTAACCAAAAAGATAAATTGTAATGGCCACCTTGCAGAACTGTTGTGAAAATTAGAGTGTGTGTGAAGCCCAGTGTTTTTCACAGTTTGACATTGAAATGGTAAGTGCTGAATTGGCAGTACTGATGACAACTGGGACCTGGAGAACCCGGAGTGATTATGAAAGACTAGCTAAAGAAAGAAGCCAGGGTGGTGTAGCCAGAAAGAATAGCTGATAGCTAGGAATCAAGTTGTTTTGCAACAGTAATAGAACGGAGTTTATACCTAGCAGAGGATCTTGACAAATTGAGAGTCAGCTAGGATTCAGGACTTGAAAGACAAGTCAGAACATCAGACAAAAACCAGTGCCTGGAATGAAGGAAGGGACTAGGACACAAAAATTAGATACTTGTCATAATTTGAAGACCAAATCAGAAATAAACTAAGAACAGATTAGGTGTGCTCCTCTTATGTTGATTAGGTCAACATAACGTGTTATAGTGAGGCATCTCTGTGTTCTGGACTCTTTTGTTCTTTAAGTAAATCATTGCTGTGCCCTTTCTGTGGTTCCAACAGGTTGATACTTCACCTTTTATACTATAGCTGGGATAAGGTTATAATTTCAATAGTAAGTAATGGAATGTCAGTGTACAGATAAACCCTTTTCATTACTGTTGCTTCTTAATCAACTTTATTGAGTAAACTTTGCATATAAAAATGCACTCATTTTAAATGTACCATTCAATAAATTTAGAAAAATGTCTAAACCTTTATAATCTCTACTGTGATAAAAACGTACAATATTTCTATCACCTAAAAAAAAAGTCCCTCATTGCCCTTTGTCTCTCTCCCCAGCTCTGTGTACTAGGCAATGAGTGATCTGCTTTCTCTCATCAGATTTCCCTCTTCTAGAATTTCATATAAATAGTTTTTTTATAATATTTAATTTATGTTTATATATTTTATATAAATGGTAACATATAGTATCTTAAAACATCTACTTCTGTTTCATTGTCTACTGCTAAAGCCTTTGACTGCTAATTTAACTTATATGCAGAGTATATCATGCACAGTGCTGGGCTGGATGAAGCGCAAACTGGAATCAAGATTGCTGGGATCAGTAACCGCAGATCTGCAGGTGATCCCACTCTTATGGCAGAAAGCAAAGAGGAACTAAAGAGCCTCTTGATGAATGTGAAAGAGGAGAGTGAAAAAGCTGGCTTAAAACTCAACATTCAAAAAAACAAAGATCGTGGCATCTGGTCCCATCACTTCATGGTAAATAGATGGGGAAACAGTGACAGACTTTATTTTGGGGGGCTCCAAAATCACTGCAGATGGTAACTGCGGCCATGAAAATAAAAGACATTTGTTCCTTGGAAGAAAAGCTATGACAAACCTAGACAGCATGTTACAAAGCAGAGAAGTTCCTTTGCCAGCAAAGGTCCATCTAGTCAAAGCTATGGTTTTTCCAGTGGTCATGTATGGATGTGAGGGTTGGACCATAAAGAAGGCTAAGCGCTGAAGAATTGATGCTTTTGAACTGCAGTGTTGGAGAAGACTCTTGAGAATCCCTTAGACTGCAAGGAGATCAAACAAATCAGTCCTGAAGGAAATGAATCCTGAATATTCATTGGAAAGACTAATGCTGAAACTGAAGCTCCAGTAGTCTGATCACCTGATGTGAAGAGCTAACTCATTAGAAAAGATCCTGATGCTGGGAATAATTGAAGGCAGGAGGAGAAGGAGATGACAGAGGATGAGATGGTTGGATGGCATCACCAACTCAATGATCATGAATTTGAGCAAGCTCCCAGAGATGTTGAAGGACAGGGAAGCCTGGTGTGCTGAAGTCCGTGGGGTTACAAAGGGTCGGACACCACTGAACCACTGAACAAAGACAGCAGTATCTCATTTATCAAACTCTCCTCTGTTTGTCATCTTTCACTCGACGTATTGCTTTTGACGTTCATCCAGTGTTTTGTTGTTGTTGTTGTTGTAATTTTTTTTTTAATTTTTCACTGAGCTGAGTCGTTGATGTGCAGGCTTTCCTCTCGCTGGGGAGAGGGGGAGCTACTCTCTGGTTGCAGTGCACAGGCTTCTTATTGCCATGACTTCCCTTGTTGCCTAGCACAGGGTCTAGGGCCTGTGGGCCTCAGTAGTCGAGGCACATGGACTCAGTAGTTGAGGCTCAACGGTTGTGGCACATGGGTTTAGTTGCTCTGTACATGTGGGATCTTCCTGGATGAGATACTGAACCTGTGTCTCCTGTACTGGCAGGCGAATTCTTTACCACCGAGCCACCCAGGGAAGCCCTGGTTTGTTCTTTTTAATTTCTGAATATTATTTGCATGGACATACAGTTTGTTAA
Organism: Ovis aries; assembly: GCF_016772045.2. Lineage (NCBI taxonomy): Eukaryota > Metazoa > Chordata > Mammalia > Artiodactyla > Bovidae > Ovis > Ovis aries. The sequence continues at coordinate 15,159,119 of NC_056074.1, forward strand.
TTCATTCATCTTTTGGTAGACACTTGGGTTGTTTCCAGTTTGGTCCTATTATGAATGAAGCTCTGGAAATTCATGCATATATGCCCATTACATTCATGTAGTTTTCATCTCCCTTTGGTAAATTCCTAACAGTTTCTGGGTTGTATGATAAATGTATGATTAACTTTAGAAGAAACTGCCACACAGTTTTCTGAAATTCTTGTACTCTCCAACCATGAATAAAGGTTCTGTTTGCTCCACATCTTTGAAAAACATTGGTATTATATTTTTATTTATTTATGGCTGTGATGGGTCTCATTGCTGTGCATGGGATTTCTCTAGTTGTAGTAAGCAAAGGCTACTCCCTAGTTGCAGTGTGGTGGCTTCTCCTTGCAGTGGCTTCTCTTACTGCAGAGCACTGGCTGTGGGGCTTCAGTGGTTGCAGCGCTTGGGCTCAGTACTTGTGGCTCTCAGGCTCCAGAATGCAGACTCAGTAGTTGTGACAGGCTTAGTTTCCCTGGGATATGTGAAATCTTCTCAGACCAGGGATTGAACCTGTGTCTCCTAATTGGCAGACAGATTCTTAACCACTGGGCCATAAGGGAAGTCCAGTGTTGTATTTTTTTAATCGGTCTACTAAGTGTATGGTATCTCATTATAGTTTTAATTTGCATGTCTGTGATAATAGTGTTAAATTTGGTGTGTGTCTGTGCTTACTGGTCATTTATAAATCTTACAGGAATTGTCTTTTGAATTCATTTGCCCATTTGATTAGGCTGTTTGTCTTCTTCTTACTGAGTTATGAGTTCTTTTTCTTTTTCTTGATAGAAGTATAGTTGATTTACAATGTTGTATTAGTTTCAACGGTTCAACAATGTGATTCAGTTATATATATATAACTGAATATATATATTCTTTTTCAGATTCTTTTCCATTATAGGTTATTCAATTCAGTTCAGTTCAGTTCAATCGCTCAGTCGTGTCCGACTCTTTGCGACCCCATGAATCGCAGCACGCCGGGCCTCCCTGTCCATCACCGTCTCCAGGAGTTCACTCAGACTCACGTCCATCGAGTCAGTGATGCCATCCAGCCATCTCATCCTCTGTCATCCCCTTCTCCTCCTGCCCCCAGTCCCTCCCAGCATCAGTATTTTCCGATGAGTCAACTCTTCTCATGAGGTGGCCAAAGTACTGGAGTTTCAGCTTTAGCATCAGTCCTTCCAAAGAAATCCCAGGGCTGATCTCCTTCAGAATGGACTGGTTGGATCTCCTTGCAGTCCAAGGGACTCGCAAGAGTCTTCTCCAACACCACAGTTCAAAAGCCAAGATACTGAATATAGTTCCCTGTGCTATACAGTAGTTGCTTATTGTTTATTTCGTATATAGTAGAATGTATATGTTAATCTCAAACTCTTAATTTGTCCCTCCCCATCACCCTGCTTTCCGCATTGGTAACCATAAACTTGTTTTCTATGTCTGTTTTGTGAATAGTTCACTTCTCTCATTTTTTTCAGAGTTCATGTATAGATAGCTTCCTATGGTATTTTTAACCTCTAGGTCTGTCCGTGTTGCTCCCAGTGGCATCGTTTCATTCTTTTTGTGGCTGAGTAGTGTTTTTCACTGTGTGTGTGTGTGTGTGTGTGACGTCTTCCTTACCCATTCATCTGTCAGTGGATGTTTAAGTCACGTCCATGTCTTGGCTGTTGTAAATAATGCTGCTGTAAACATTGGGGTACATGTATCTTTTCAGATTACCGTCTTTTCCAGATATACGCCAGATCTGGCATTGCTGGCTCACATAGTGACTCAGTGGTTAGTGTGTTAGGGAACCTCAAGACTTTTTGTCATTGTGGCTACACAGATTTACGTTCCCACCAGCAGTGTAGAAGGATTCCCTTTCCTCCACACTCTCTCTAGCATTTATTGTTTGTAGATTTTTTGGGGATGGCCATTCTGACTGGTGTGAGGTGGTTCCTTATTGTAGTTTTGATTTGCATTTCTCTGATAATTAATGACACTGAACATCTTTCCAAGTGCCTGTTGGCTGTTTGTATGTCTGAAGTAATATTATTCAGGTCTTCTGCCCATTTTTTGATTGCATTGTTTTTATTTTTTTATATTGAGCTATTTATATATCTTGGAAGTTAATCCCTTGTCAGTCTCATTATTTTCAAATATTTCCTCCCATTCCATAGGTTGTCTTTTTGTTCTGTTAGCTTTCCTTCACAGTGCAAAAGCTTACAAGTTGACTAGGCCTCATTTGTTCAGTTTTACTCTTATTTCAATTATTCTAGGTGTCAGATCCAAAAAATTATTGCTGTAACTTCAGTCAAAGAGTGTTCTAAGAGTTTTCCTCTAGGAGTTTTATAGTATCTGGTCTTATATTTAGATCTTTAATCTATTTTGGGTTTATTTTTGTATATGCTGTTAGGGAAGTTCTAAATTCACTCTTTTGTATGTAGCTATCCAATTTTCCCAGCACCACTTATTGAAGAGCTTGTCTCATCTCCATTGTGTATTCTTGTATCCATTGTTGTAGATTAATTGACCATAAGCGTGTGGGTTTATTTCTGGGCTTTCTCTCCTGCTCTGTTGAGCTGTGTACCTGTTTTTATGCCAGTACCGTACTGTTTTGATGACTGCAGTTCTGTATTATATTCTGAAGCCAGGGAGCATGATTCCTTCAGTTCTTCATGATTCCTTCTGTTCTTTCTCAGAATTGTTTTGGCTAGTGAGGGTCTTTTTTGTTTCCATACACATTCTAAATTATTTGTTCTAGTTCTATGAAAAATGCCATGTAATTTTATAGGGACTGCATTGAATCCTAGATTGCCTTGGGTAGTACGGCCATTTGAACAGTATTGATTCTTCCAATCCAAAGACACAGTATATCTTTCCATCTGTTTGTGAAGTTGTAAGAATTCTTTATATGTTCTGGATATTAGCCCTGTATCAGATTTATGCATTGTAATTACTTTCTCCCAGTCTGTCGTCTGTTTCCATCTTTTTAGCTGTCTTTTGAAGATCAAAGTTTTTTCATTTTGTTGGTGTATACTTTATCAGTTTTTTTTTCTTATGTGATTCATGAATTTTGTATTTTATTCCAAAAAATGCGAAAGGTTTTCTTCTGTGTTTCTTTCCTTAGGAATTTTATAATTGTAACTTGAAGATTTAGGTCTGTGATGTCCCTACTGTTAATAGTCTGTAAGTTCCTTGAAGGTAAAGGCCATGTCCAATTTATGTCTATGTTTTCCATAGTGATTAGTTGTTGTTTAGTCACTAATTCTCTGATTCTTTTGTAATTCTGTGGAGTGTAACCCATCAAGCTCCTCTATCCTTGGGATTTCCCAGGCAAGAATACTGGAGTGGGTTGCCATTTCCTTCTCTAGGGGATCTTCCCAACCCAGGATTCGAACCTGCGTCTCCTGCATTGGCAGGCGGATTCTTTACCACTGAGCCCCCAGGGAAGCCCATATTGGTCAGTAGCCTAATACATATTTACTGAAGAAATAAATGAATACGACTTCATGGTGGATAATGACGACTGTAAGATAAAGGACACATAGCTAGACTCTAGGCTGCAGTATCTTTTTCTTCTTGGCTGATATGATATGTGGGCTTGAATTGCACCAGTAATTTTAATGTATTTCATCAATCTATTCTAGTTGAGGGGAAAAATGTCACTCAAGAGAAAATGCATTAACAAACTTGGGGTAATATTATGTTGGATCTGTTTAGATATTTTAAAGTACCCTTGTTATATGAAAGCAGAATTTCATTTTCATTTCATTCCCTTGGTGTTGGTATGAATTCTTCTTTGTATGAATTCAGGAATTTAGTATATTTTAAGAAAAATTAAAATTTTAAAAATTTACCTATAAACTATGTGCATGAAAACCACTGAAACATTTCTTTGTATTTCACTTTACCAAATTAAATTTACTTCCTTTTCTACAAAATAAAGGGAAAATTCATCTTTGCTGCTCTAGGTGAAATTGCTTATAAAGAAACTCAGCCATGCATTTTGCTTCTTTCTTGCAGTAGAAATTGGTAACAAGCTTAATAACATGTACTGGTTGATGTTCATATTATTTTTATTTCTCCTGATGTCAGCCCCCACTTGATCTCCGATAGTACATCCCTTCACTGAAAAAATAAAATCTATGTTTTGCACTTGAGACAGGTTCATAGGGTAGTAAACTGAAGTGCCACATAAACGTACAGTTTGGAGAATGTACAAAACCTGAGCCATCCTTTTTTCACCCTTAAGAAGCTGATTTAGTACCAATGGATTATGGAGATTGGGAAGTAAAGATAAAAACCTATAAAGTTTTTTTTTTTTTTTTTTTTTCCTGGAACATCATTAAGTGACTTTTCTTAGTGTCTTCAACTGGGTGACTATTCTGTACTTTCCTTCTGATTCTTCTTCAGACAGTGTAGTGTGAGATTCAGTGAAAACATTTGAACTCTAGGCAGATAGTGGGACTACTTTACAAGAAAGTGGGCTTCCCAGATGGCTCAGTGATAAAGAACCCTTCTGTCAATGCAGGAAGTGTGGGTGTCATCCCTGGATCAGAAACGTTCCCTGGAGACAGAAATGGCAACCCACTCCGGTATTCTTGCCTGGAAAATCCCATGGACAGAAGAGTGGGTGACAATCCATGGGCTCACAAGAGAGTCAGACATGACTTAGCAACTAAACAAAAGGAACAACATACATAGAAGTGTCTAAAAACTTTCATGCATGCTCACCTGTAGCCAGAATATGTGTTTGATTTGATAATGGATTTTATAGAGAGCTGTTAAAGAGTTAAGTATGAATTGGGAATTTGAAAACAACTGCTCAGATAGTTCAATCCAAAGTCTCTTTACCTTTTGTGTAGATCACTCCATGATCTATTAATATACCATTAAGAATATTTCTTTTTAGTTTCTATGCAGCACTCACTGTTTCACTGTGGCTTTTACAGACATATATATCAGTGAAGCCAAATCAGAAGATGAAGGCTGTGTCCTGTTCATTGTGTATCTGTTTTGGATATTCTTTCTCAGGGAGCCACGACCACTGGAGAACAATTCACTCATTCTCTTCTTCAGAAGATGATGAATAAAATGGCTTAAATTTACTCATTTTGAGTAAAGAGCCTAGAAAAGCCTGATTCTGAGAGTTATGCATTTTTATATAGATGGAATGTTAACAGAAGGTGCAAGCATGGTTTATTGAATAATTCTAAAGTCATCAGTGCCTTTCAAAGAGTTATTTTATCAGAAGAGGGGGAAAGAGGCCCGGTATGGCAGGGCAGCATTGTGCTCATGCTCGGTCATGTCCGACTCTTTGTGACCCCAGGGACTATAGCTGGCCAGGCTCTGTCCATGGGATTTCCCAAGCAAGTATACTGAAGTGGGTTGCCATTTGCCCCTCCAGGAGATCTTCTCAACCCAGGAATCAAGCCCACACGTCCTGTGTCTCCTGCATTACAGATGGTTTCTTTACGTGCTGAACCGTCGGGGAAGCCCTTGGTAGAGTAGTAGATGTGGGATAAACAGAATATGTATAACTGGGCACTGAAACAGATTCAGAAGAGTACCCAGTAACTCTGTCCTCCATTGACCTCTTTCCTCATGTTCCATTTTGGGGAAAATGGATGCAGAGAAATAGAGATGTTTCTGCATTATGTCTATAGGCTAAGTGCTCTTGTGAAAGGGTCTTGCCTCTATTCCTAGTGTGCCATACTCCCTGTGTGCTTTTATGTTCATATACCAAGCTCTGATTTGGCATCTGTCAAGAATATTAGAAATGTTTTATTTCATCCGTAGTCCCCTGGCTTTTATACAAACCATACCCTTTTTGTGAAACCACAAGAGTAGTATTTGTACCTTTTACCTTCAATCATAATTAACAATTAGAAGGTCTAGATAAGTGGTTACAGCGTCTAAGGAGCTTGTTTTAAAATACAGATATATCAGATTTTAGTGCAAGTTCCCAGATAAACAGATTTAATTGGTTTTTTGGGGCATCAACATTGTTTTTTTGAAGTACCATAGGTTATTCTATGCAGCCAAGATTGAGAACCACTCTAGAACACTGGCTCTCCAAGTGTTACCCTTGGACCAGGGGCATCAACATCACCTGGAAGTTGTCTCAGGCCTACCCTCAGACCTACTGAAGCAGAAATTCTGAGTGTGGGGTCCAGCAAGCTGTGTGATAACAAACCCTCCATGATTCTAATGCATGCTAAAGTAATAAAACCACTGTTCTAGATCATTTAAGCATTTCTAACAAAACTTCGTTTTAACTCAAGTTCAACATTTTAGGACCCACAGTGTTATCGTGTTATAGTGTTACGTGTTATCCTTTTCTGTAACCTAAAATGGAATGAAAAAGTATCCTGATTGACCATCAAAGCTTATAAATGACTGTCCCCTTTCCACTAAGGAGGAGCTATAGGTGGTACCTAATAGACAAAAGGAGCTGTACATGGTAGGAAGTGGCCAACGCAGAGATAGCAAGTGGAAGAAGAAAGGTATATCGGAAACAGCAACCAGGAATGAAATGACCTTGTATAGAGGGGCAAAATCCACTCAAATAATGGTGACATTAAAGGTACAAAGCTTCTTTTTGGAGCACATGGCAGCATTTTGTGGGGTTGTGGGACCATTGCTCATCTGTGCTGCACTTTGTTAGCTTTGAAGAATGCACACATGCAGCTCAGCAGAAAGTGGGCCGTGGAGCCAAATTGCTCTGGCTAAAACTACCTTTGCTGTGCTGCTCTGCACTTGTTACTTACCTTGTCTAAGCTTCAGTTTCTTCCATTGTAAATAAAATGAAATCACTTGCCTCGTAGAGAAGCAAGAATGAAATAAAACATGTGTAAAGTGCCTATTGGACAGTTAGTTTCTTTTTAAAAATTCTGTTGTGATAGACTTAAATACGTATAACCTGAAATTTACTTTTAGTGATACTGTATAACCAACACAACTACATAATTCCAGAACATTTTTATCACCCCAAAAGGAAACCACATACCGACGATGCAGTCATTTACCATTCCCTCTTCTCCCAGCCCTGGCAGCCACTCTTCTGCTTTCTGTTTCTCTGGATTTGCCTAGTCTGGATATTTCATAGAAAGGGAATTATACCATATGTGGCCTTTTGTATTGGCCTTCTTTCATTTAACATCATGTTTCCAAGGTTCCTTCATATTATAGGATATATTAATACTTTGTTTCTCTTCATGGCTGAATAATATTCCATCATATAAATATACCATATCTCATTTATCCGTTATTGGAGAAAGAAATGGCAACCCACCCCAGTGTTCTTGCCTGGAGAATCCCAGGGATGGGGGAGCCTGGAGGGCTACCGTCTATGGGGTTGCACAGAGTCAGACACAACTGAAGTGACTTAGCTGCAGCAACAGCAGCAGCATTTATCTGTTAATCCTTTGATGAACATTTGAATTGTTTCTATTTTTTGACTATTGTGAAAATGCTGCTTTGAACATCCACATAGAGAGGGCTTCCCTGGTAGCTCAGATGGTAAACAATCAGCCCGTAGTGCAGGAGACCTGGGTTTGATACCTGGGTCGGGAAGATCCCCTGGAGAAGGGAATGACAGCCCACTCCAGTATTCTTGCCTGGAGAATCCCATGGGGGAGCCTAACAAGACCATGGAGTCAAGAAGAGCCAGACACAACTGAGTGACTGACACCCATGGAGGGGTTTTTGGGGTCACTTATTTTCATTTCTTTGGTGTTCGTACTCCAGAGTGGAAATGCTGGATCATATGATAATTCTATTTTTAACTTTTTAAGGGATCACCAGACTTTTTCACAGTAAGTACATGATTTTACATTCCCACCAGCATGTACAAGGAGTTCCCTCCATCCTCACCAGCATATATTATATCCATTTAAAGAATGATAGCTATCAAACTTTTTAAAAAATATATTGGTTAGTGATCTTAACCATTTTTTAGGGTAGTAGTGCTTAATCAGGAGTTCACATAGTAATTACATGTAGAACTTTAAAATATACTCATGTCTAGAACTCTCCCTAGATTTTCTGAATGTAAGTTTCCACAGGTAGAACCCAGAATTAGTACTGCTTATTAAGAATCACTGCCTAATGTGATGGGTCTCAAAGTTTTGTCTGCCCCCCGCCCAGGACCCTTTCAGAAAGTCCTTTGAAATGAAAACTGTTTTCATAGTAATACTAAGCCAGTATTTGTTCTTTTTATTTTTATTCTTTCGTGAGTATACAGTGAGTTTTCCAGTTATCATATGATAACACAATGGGTTGAATGCATAAGCAGATATGAGAATCCAGCTGTCTTCTATTAAGCCAGATATGAAGAAAATTTACAAAAATATAAAACAATGCCACTCCTCTTATAAAGTTTTATTAAAAAGAAGTTTTTATGACATGATGGGTGTATTGTTTGTTTTTAAATGAACAATGTTTAAAAATTTCTCAGTTTTAATAGTAAATATTGGTAGACATAGCCTACATAAACAAAATCTCTTTTGCACTGATTGAAAGTTATAAAGAGATTTTGAGACCAACGAAATGAGAACAATAGACCTTTGGAAAGAAAGGAGACATAAACAGAAACAAACCAAAAAACAGTCTTACCTGTTTGTTGAACCACTTACCATATTAATTACATTAATTAATACCACATTAAGTTTATATTACATTAAACTTTATGCATATTTTGTTTCATTTCATCTTTATAGTAGTCCCATGACAAATGTATACTTAACTTCATTTTCACATAGAAAAATTCAGTCTCAAAGTTAACTGGGCTAGTTCATAAGTGGAGTAGCCAGAATTTCAGTTTAGGTCTTCGGATTATAGGCTTTGGATTAATTACTATGATGACCTTTAAAAAGTAAGGATCACCAGTACAGGACTTGAGCCCAGGACACTGTTGATAATTTAGTGTCATAATGACTCATCTTCTGCTATAGTGTAAGATTTCAGAAAAGGTAACCTTTGAAATCTTCATAGACTTAAATAACATGTAAATACTATGTGGTGCATGTACCTAAAGTTCTGGTATGTTCTCTTTCATGATCCTCAGTACAAGGACTACTAAACATGAGAGATTACAGGAGGGATAATCTAGGAACGAATAGATGCATTTAACAAAATGTGTACCTGTTTTGAAAAGATGGTTGTGGTATCTTGTTGAAAATGTGAGGACAAATACACAATTAAAGCAATCAGCCAGTACCATACTGTCTTGATGACTGTAGCTTTGTAGTATAGCCTGAGCTTAGGAAGATTGATTTCTCCAGCTCCATTCTTCTTTCTCAAGAGTGCTTTGGCTATTCAGGGACTTTTGTGTTTCCATTTGAATTGTGAAATTTTTTGTTCTTGTTCTGTGAAAAATGCCATTGGTAATTTGATAGGGATCATGCTGAATCTGTGGATTATATTTGGTAGTATAGTTATTTTCACAATATTGATTCTTCCTACCCAGGAACATGGAATATCTCTCCATCTGTTGATATCATCTTTGATTTCTTTGATCAGTATCTTATAATTTTGTATAAACTGTTCTTTTGTATACTTACGAGGTTAATTCCTAGATATTTTATTCTTTTTGTTGCAGTGGTAAGTGGGATTGATTCCTTAATTTTTCTTTCTGATTTTTCATTGTTGGTTTATAGAAATGCAAGTGACTTCTGTGTATTGACCTTGTATCCTGCAACTTTACTAAATTCACTGATTAGCTCTAGTAATTTTCTGATAGTTTCTTTTGGGTTTTCTATGTATAGTATCATGTCATTTTCAAACAGTGAGAGTTTCACTTCTTTTCCAATCTGGGTTCCATTTATTTCTTTTTCTTCTCTAATTGCTGTAGCTAGGACTTCCAAAACTATCATGAATAATAGTGGTACAAGTGGACATCCTTGTCTTGTTCCTGATCTTAGAGGGAATGTTTTAGTTTTTCACTGTTGAGAATAATATTTGCTGTGGGCTTATCATATATAGTCTTTAGTCTGTTGAGGTAGGTTCCTTCTTTACCCATTTTTTGAGGCATTTTTATCATAAATGGGTGCTAAATTTTGTCAAAGGCTTTTCCTGCATCTATTGAGATGATCATATGATTTTTATCTTTCAATTTGTTAATATGGTATATCACACTGATTAATTTGTGTGTATTGAAGAATCCTTGCATCCCTGGAATAAACCCGACTTGATTATGGTGTATGAGCTTTTTAATGTGTTGTTGAATTCTGTTTGCTAGAATTTTGTTGAGGGTTTTGCATCTATGTTCATCAGTGATACTGGCGTGTGTCAGTATCATTTTTGTGTGTTGTCTTTGCCTGGTTTAGGTATCAGGGTGATGGTGGCCTCGTAGAATAAGTTTGGCAGTATTCCTTCCTCTGCAATTTTTGTGAAGAGTTTCAGAAAAATAGGCACTAGCTCATTTCTAAATGTTTGATAGAATTCCCCTGTGAAGCCATCTGGTCCTGGGCTTTTGTTTTTTGAGAGATTTTTGATCACAGTTTTGATTTCAGTGTTTATAATTTCTATTTCTTCCTGGTTCAGTCTTGGAAGGTTAAACTTTTCTAAGAATCTGTACATTTCCTTTAGGTTGTCCATTTTATTAGCATATAGTTGCTAATAATATTCTCTTAAGATTCTTTGTATTTCTGTGTTGTCTGTTGTAACCTCTCCTTTTTCATTTCTAATTTTTTTGATTTGATTTTTCTCCCTTTTTTTCTCAATGAGTCTGGCTAATGGTTTGTCAACTTTGTTTATCCTCTCAAAGACCTAAACAAACATTTCTCCAAAGAAATGTATATGTCTATACAGATGGCTAATAAACACATGAAAAGATGCTCAACATCACTCATTATTAGAGAAATGCAAATGAAAACTACAATGTGAGACCACCTCACACCAGTCAGAATAACCATTATCAAAAAGTCTACAGGAGTGTGGAGAAAAAGGGAATCCTCTTGGATTGCTGGCAGGAATGCAAATTGATACAGCCATTATGAAAGATGATATGGAGATTCCTTTAAAGACTAGGAATAAAACCATCATATGACCCAGCAATGCTACCCCAAGGCATATACCCTGAGGAAACCAAAATTGAAAAAGACTCATGTACCCCACTGTCAATTACAGCTCTATTTACAATAGCTAGAACATGGAAGCAGCCTAGATGTCCATCAACAGATGATGGATAAAGAAGCTGTACTACATATATACTATAGGATATTGCTCAGCTATAAAAAGGAACGTATTTGAGTCATTTCTAATGAGGTCAACAATCCTAGAGCCTATTATACAAAGTGAAGTAAGTCAGAAATGCTGAGAAATATAGATTTTGTATACTGACACCTGTATATGGAACCTAGAAAGATGGTACTGATGAATTTATTTGCAGGGCAGCAATGGAGAGAACAGACCTTTGGACCTGGGGGGAAGGGAGGAGGAAGAGGGTGAGATATATAGAGAGAGTCACATGGAAACGTACATGACCATGTGTTAAATAGATAGCCAGTGGGAATTTGCTGTATGACTCAGGAAACTCACACAAGGGCTCTGTGACAATCTGGAATGGAAGGAGGTTCAGGAGGGAGAGGACATGGGTGTACCTATGGCTGATTCTTGTTGATGTTTGACAGAAAACACAATTCTATAAAGCAATTATCCTTCAATTAAATAAAGTAGCCAAAAAAAAAATTAGCAAAATTTGATCCTGGAGAAATATGCTATTTTCTAAATATAGTCCATCCTCTGAAAAGTCCATCATTGCAGGAATGATGAAATGACAATAATTCTTTTAACTTGTCGGTATCCACTCTGGCAGAAGCCAGAACATCAAGTGCTGCTCCGTTTACATAGAGTAAGACCTAGGGAAATTTTTTTGTGTGTGGTTATATTTTAGTTTCTCAAAAAGTAAAATCTTTGCTAATTAGAGAAGTTCTTCTGATCCAGTACTTTTCAAAAGTGTACTTGTTGCCTATAGAACGAAAACTAACATGTAAGGAGTCTTTTAAAAAATGATTCTTTTACCTCCTAGTGCCTTCTATGAAAAATTATTTCAGGGAATAGCAGAATTTTTTGCTTAGTAATTGATATTCTGTTCACTGTCTTCCTCTTCTTGCTCCTCTATCCTTACCCCCATCCAGTGCTGTTTCAAAGATTCAAAGTATGTGCATCAGCGTATTTTACAGAAAATGAGTTATTTGACAAGTTTTGATTATCTGCTGTGTGTTGTGCACTGGGTTAACAACTGGTTATATTGTAATGAATCAAAAAATAGATAAGGTCGCTCATGAAATTTACAGTCTAGTGAAAAAGATGAACATTAAGCAAATAGTCACATCCATATATGTCATTTTTAAAAAAAATTTGAAAGACTCTGTGAACAGTAGTACGTGGTATACCTACTGGGAGGATAGACCTAGAAACTTGAAAGAAGACTGAAGCCAGTGTGAGGGGTCAGGGAGGCGTGAGTTCTATCTGAGACAAGTGAAAGATTGAGCAGAGCTGAATGTGTGCTTCTAGAACTTAGAGAAGTCTGGGCCGGAGATACAAATTGGTGAATTGTGTGTGCCAACAGGTAATTAGTTGAGAATTAATTAAATGACTGAGGCGAGATCATTTAGGGAAAATGTATACAGGGGGAAAAGAAGAGGTTCTCGGACTAAGTTTGAAGAGTGCTACCGTTTGTTGGGGAGAAAGCAATGGCAGTACTCTTGCCTGGGAAATCCCATGGATGGAGGAGCCTGGTAGGCTACGGTCCATGGGGTCGCGAAGAGTCGGACACTGTAAGGTATAGTTCGGGCCAAGGCAGAAAGAGGAAAGACGACCTTAACAGAAGTAGGTTACCTTTATTCAGGCAAGGAGGGGCGACAGTCAGTCTAACGACCAGGCTGAGCGTGGAGAGGGATCAGGGAGGTTCCATATTTTTAGGGAGGCTTGTGGAAGCGATAAGGGAAACGTTAATCAGTTGGGATGTTTGGGGTATTTTTTAGTTGAGATGGCATTTGTAGTTGGGCAGTGGGTGATAAGTCTTCTGGGCAGGTGAAGGGGGTGGAAGGTTTCTAGACAGGGGGTGATATAGGCCCAAAAGACTCCTTCAGACATGATGAGCGACTTCACTTTCATGCATTGGAGAAGAAAATGGCAACCCACTCCAGTGTTCGTGCCTGGAGAATCCCAGGGTTGGGGGAGCCTGGTGGGCTGCCGTCTACGGGGTCGCACAGAGTCAGATACGACTGAAGCGACTTAGCAGCAGCAGCAGCAGTGTTTGTTGAACAGCTAGTGTAGAATGTAGGAGGCAGAGATGGAGGTCAGAAAAACAGAAAAATACAGTGTTAGATATATCAAGGAGTAGTAAATAAAATCCAGACTCTCGTTACAGTGGCTTACAGGGACCACCCTCTGTGTTCTGATCCTGATCCCTTCCCATCTCTTTGACCTCATCTCTTACTATTCGTCTTGCTGCTGGCCTACTTCTGTCTTTAAAGATGTCAGGCTCTCTCTCTCCTACCTCAGGACCTGTGTGATTTATATTCCCTTTGCTGAATATCCCTCCCCCAGTTCACATGCTCATCAGAGGCAACTCTCCACTCCCTTTAGCAAGACTGTTGTCAGGCTCTATCAAACTTTGACTCTCATCCTACAATTAAGATTAAATTTGCTTGGACTTCAAATTCAGTTCTAAATCAGATACTTAGGACATATTAGTAGTTCAGTGGTAGAGAACCCGCCTACCAATACAGGAGATATGTGTTTGATCCTTGGGTTGAAAAGATCCCCTAGAGAAGGAAATAGCAACCCACTCTAGTATTCTTGCTTAGTAAATCCCATGGACAGAGGAGCCTGGTGGACTACAGTCCATGGGGTCACAAGAGTCAGACACAACTTAGTGACTAAACAATAAGAACAGGACATAATAAAATTAATTTTGCAGGAATGTTTAGCAGTAATGATAGAGAAGACATGTTTAGATTTTAGAGTGCTTCCTCGCTAGGATGTCCTGATAAGAGTTAATGAAGTGGGGAGAGCTCCATCTCTTTATAAACCCTTTCACCAAGTGTATTGTTGCAAGATAGAGGAAAGGGGAGAGCTGAAAAGGAGGTGCCTGGTGTCCACTCTGTTAGGCATGTAGAAGCAGTGAATGAATGACAAGTGTGTCACAGTATTGCCGACCCAGTGGGTACAGAGCAGCGGCAAAGTAGGTGAGGGTGAGTGTTTTCTGGATGATGGGAATACCGCTTGACAAAGATTGTTTAAAAAGCCTGTTTAAAGCTGTCTTTGAGTTCACTTGAGTTCAATGAACATTTCCTGCATGAAGTAGAGAAGTGATAGAAGGTTTGAAGTGGGTGGGCTTAGGGAAAGTTGCTGATCCCTTTTATGCTAAATGATGAGTTCTTCCTCAGCTAAAAACAACAGTAATTCCTCTTTTCTTTCAAAATATAAAGATTAGCTCTTAAATTTTAGGGCCAGAAGGAATGAATGGCCAAGCAATCAGTGACTATTTCATAATAATCCACTTGCCAATTTAGGGCTTCATAAAATTCCACACAAGGGAGAAAATGGCCTTTGTAGAATCTATTTTTGGTAACTTTACTTTTTATTTTTAAAAAGCTGTTTTTGTAGCTATCTTAGTTGACGTGTATTGAATGTACTTTTGTTATCTTAAATATCAACTCCAAGCTCATGGACTTTCCTTATATAGTTTTCCTCTCTCCATAATTTGGCACAAGAATGATTTCTTAGTGCTGAGTATTTTTTCTGCTAGTTTCTTCTCACAGCAGTACTGGCCTTTCACCTGGTTTTGCATCTTATTTTAGAAATGGCCTTGTTCTCAGATCTTATTTTAACTATTGCTTGGGCCAAGCCTTGCTGCAAACCACTTTCATGTGTGTGGAAGGTAGAGAAAAAAAAGGAAATCAGCATAAATTTAAAACGTAGCAATTTCACAGGGACCAAAAGACAAAATTATTGTAAAAGATACTAGAGAATAATGCCAAACTGCCCCTATCTCCCACTCATGTAAAAATTTGAAGACCAGAAAGGCTGAATGACCTGCTAAAAGTTACAAAATATTGATTAAAATTTATCTTCTCATTATTTGCATGACAGCAACCTATTTTAGAGAGCTAAGATTTTAACACATAAATAAGCTATTCACAATAAACCAAACCACTCACCCTAGCTATCTTTAAGAAAGGGGATCAGGGGCAGGCACATATTACAAACTTTTCTCTCCTGTTCCCTGGGTTTGTCCATGTTTGGTGATGAGCATCATTAATTTAATATCACAATTAAGGCTATATCATTAAGAGTCAGATCTAGATTTGAATCTGGCCTCCACCACTAATTAGGCTGTGACTCGATGACTTTGGGAGAAGTTTCCTAACTTCTCTGAACTTCAGTTTCTTTGCCTGGAAAATATAGTTAATGATAAAGGAGTTAACTGTGCGGTTCTCACAACTAACGGTTGGTCCACAAGGAGCACTTGCTAACGGTGACCACTGTCACTCCTACTGCTACAGCTACTTTACTATAAAACACTGGATGCGTTTGACAGAAAACAACAAAATTCTGTAAAACAATTATCCTTCAGTTAAAAAATAATTTAAAAAAAAACACTGGATGCTTGCATAGGGTGATCTTTACTGAATTATTTAAATATTTATCTGCTTAAAGACTAGATGCAAAATTAGGGAAATTTTCAGCTGCATTCCAGCTCATTTTATCTTTCTGGTAATTCAGAGGAAGCACCATGACCATTGATTTTTACTTACTCTATTAGAGAAATACTTAACTTTTGGGCACCACAATTAGAATCTGATCCTTACCAAAATAAAAATCCCCGATCTCCTATATTTTATGTTGTTTTGTTGCTAACTTGTGTGTGACAGTTTTGCAAGAGTCATGTAGCACATGAGTCTCTTCTGTCCATGGGATTCTCCAGGCAAGAATACTAGAGTGGGTTGCCATTTCCTTCTCCAGGGGATCTTCCCGACCCAGGGATGGAACCCACGTCTCCTGCACTGGCAGGTGGATTCTTTATCACTGAGCCACCTTGGAAGCACCTGTATATTTATTGCAAGAGAAAATCATTAACCACTGTTAAAAATCACTGACGCTGCTCATCTTAGAGTTCCCTATCCATGTGAGAAGCAGATGCCATTGTGACTTGAATCTGTAGTACTTTTAGATATCACTGTTTTCTCTGTGTCTAGTACCTTGATGCATATAATGTATCACTTTTGAACAGCACTCCCATTGGCCTTCCTTCTATTTCAGAATGATAGCTGTCCATCTCTTAGAAGTCTTTCTTAGAGCCTTCAAAGTAAATTTTTCCTGTACCGTGGAGTTTCTATTTATGCGCTAGAAAATCTCAGTAGAATATCCTCTGTCAGTAGTGCACATCTGTATATGCAATTTCTTGTGATACAGTGCCAGAAAAAATGTCACTTTATTTATTTAGATATACTGTTGCCAGCCTTCCTAGAGATTGCATAGTCATATATTGGACCTGTAATTTTTTAATTTATTGTTGGGACAGACCTAAATTTTCTGATCCATTTTAGTTATTGTGTGACAGCCACAGTAAAATACATCTGAGTATTTTTCTGTGCATTATTTGTAATGTTATTGTTTGTGAGGATGTTGTGCTTTTCCAGTTCACAGCTGAGGAAGCCTGTCATCATCATCATTGCTCATTCATTCAACTAGAGCACCTGTTTTATCATAGGCACTGGAGATGCAAAAATGAATAAAACATTATTCCTGCTCTAGAAAATTTCACAGTTTCTTGAGGGGAAAGGATACAAAATGCATAATTATATTTCTAAGTGATATGTTTTATATAATAAATACATAAACAAAATGTTAGTCATATAAAGGAGGAAACAATAAAGTTGGGGACATATGGTAAGAAAAAGTGATACTAAAGTCAATTCTTGAAGGATGGATGGAGATTTGCCATTGGAGAGGGAGGAACAGGGGCTGGGCACTACAGACAGAAGAGAGCCAATGAAAAGGCCGTAAGGCATACAGGGCATGTAAGGAGAGTGTCCTCAGTATGTTAGAGGAAAGGCTTTGGGAAGGAAGGTTCAGTCCAAGTTAGGAGTTTGAATTTTAACTGTTGAGCAGGGGGCAACCATTGAAGGTTTTTAAATTAGGGCTGATATATAGTCAGATTTGAATTTGAAAACTTACCTTGGGAGTTTCGTTTGGGACTGGTGGAAGAAAGGCAGGAGCCAGACACAAGAGATGACACTAAGATAGCATCTGTGGAAATGAAGAGTCTCTAGGGACTACCCTGGTGGTCTAGTGGCTAGGACTCCATGCTGCCAATGCTGGGGGGGGGCCCAGGTTCGATCCCTTATCAGGGGACTAGATCCCACATGCTACAACTAAAAGCTCCTGCATGCCACAACAAAGATCCGATTGAAGATCCCATGTGCTGCAGCTGAGACCTGGCACAGCCAAGTAAATTCCCTGGTTAAAGCGTCTTAGAGGTTAAAGCGTCTGCCTCCAATGCAGGAGACCTGGGTTCAACCCCTGGGTTGGGAAGATTCCCTGGAGAAGGAAATGGCAAACCACTCCAGTATTCTTGCCTGGAGAATCCCACGGACAGAGAAGTCTAGTAGGTTATAGTCCACAGGGTCGCAAAGAGTCAGACACGACTGAACGACTTCACCTTCACCTTTACCTTCACCTTGGGGAGGGGGAAGGAGTAGTCTCTAGATTTGCAAGAGTTTTCCTAGGTGTGAACAGTTGCAATTTTGTGATAGGAAATGTGTGAGCAGTGAGGGAGGGATGGGGATCTGGTTTGGGTGCTGAGGTGGGTTAACTGAGATTAATAGAACTGGGGAAAATGTAAAAGGAAAACCAGGATTGTTCACTATTTTATTTTTCATTTGTTTTGGGGAACAGGATTTTTCATTTTGGACAAGGTAGGGTCAGTGTTTTCAGAAACATTCTAGTAGGCAAGTCTGGACCTGAATCTTGGGAGAGGTTACTGTAGTAATCCTGAGTTTTTACTGTTTGTTTTTCCGTGAAAAACTAGGATTCTCAGAGGTTAAATGATTGTGGTCTCAGGAAGGTAGCTGTGGAACCAAAACATAAATTCCTAAGCTTCTTACCAACTAGGCCTTAGCTGAAATGGCCTTTGAAAGAAAAAATAAATGTCATAATTTGCAGTATTATTGTTTTACTGTTTAATTTCCTGGAGTATCTTTATGTAAAGAACAAAACAAAACAAAACCCTGATATCTACAACCCGTTTGTTTTCTGTACTATTTTCTGATCTTAATGTTATCTGACTGATGACAGACAAATGAAGAGTGTTGAGGATAACAGCTAAGGAGCCCCAAATCTCTTGTTTTGCTCTAACCAAACCTTATAATTCAAAGATTACATAGCCTTATAAAATACTCATTTGTTCATACATGCTTGATCTAGTCCCAGTTGTTAACCTTTCTCATATATGAAGGACACTGTAAGTATTAAAGAATGAAGGTATCATGACCATTTCTCTGCAGGACATGAAAAAATTAATTTTTTTTTCCATTTATGTTGTTGAACTATAGTCCTTCTTGAAAACCACAGTTAAAATAGACAGTTCTTCAAATCCACCCCACCCCTCAAATGTCAGGGGTCATTCAACACTGAATGAAACTCTTGAGTGGGCGTAAAGGACTTGAGTAAGCCTAACAAGGCAAGTTGCCATGAGTATCTGATATTCCTTTTTCACATATTTTGAAAATGCTTCACTCACCTTATCCACATGAAATTCTGATTTTAACTATTGCTATCTAGATTCTCTGTGTGGCTTCTTGGGCTGTGGTATTTGTCTTTGACTTTGTTCTCAATTGCTGTGAAATGTACTTGTCTGCTGTTTAAGGCAGCTGCAATGGATTGCACCCAGAAGTGGTTATAAGTCTATATTTAGTAAGCTGTAGGGTTTGTAAAACATTTGCAAATTCCTCTGGGATAAAATGGTTTCTATAAATGTAACATTTTTAATGAAACTATTATTATCACCCATTAAAGAAATATAGCAGCTAATATGTGTGGATTTGTGGACAAGACAGAGGCACAAAACTTTTTTTCCTTAAGCATTCACTGAATATTTTTAAAACTTAGAATTAATCATGTAAATCCTATTTTTATACTGTTAATCTTGAATTGCAGAGCTTTTACTCAAGTGTTTACCTTTGGTCCAACATTCCGAGCAGAGAATTCTCAGAGCCGGAGGCACCTGGCAGAGTTCTATATGGTAGAAGCAGAGATTTCTTTTCTGGAGAGCCTGCAAGATCTCATGCAGGTAGGTGCTCAGGTTTTAAAACAGTTTCTGAATACCAGACATCTGTGACATTAAAATGCTTCTGTATACATTTTTACCTCGGACATTTGTGCCTTACAGGTGTTCACAGAATGAAGAAGATAGAGAACTACTTAATTTAATGAACATCTACCAAACGCTGTTAGTGTAATAGTTTAAAGTACAGGAGTCATACCAGTTTCAGTTCATGTCCAGACTCTGCCATTAACTTTGCTATATTACCTAACCGTAGTGATCTTTAGCTTCCGCCCTGTATAATGAGAAAAATAGTAGCTATTTTATTAGGTTATTGTGAGAAGTAAATGAAAGAGTGGGCTTCAGTGGTGGCTCAGTAGTAAAGAATCTGCCTGCCAGTGAAGGAGATGTGGGTTCCATCCCTCGGTCGGGAAGATCTTCTGGAGAAGGAAATGGCAACCCACTCCAGTATTCTTGCCTGGAAAATCCCATGGAAGAGAAGTCTGGCGGGCTATAGTCCATGGGGTCGCAAGAGTCACACACAAGTTAGTCGTCACCAAGTAGAACAACCACCACAGATGAAAGACTGTATAGTGTAAAGCACTAAGTATGGGGTCTGGCATAAAGCAGGCTTAGTAAATAGTAGCTTTTGGTATTTGCTAAGCAAATAAACAAAGCATCTTTATAGTTAGAGAAACATGTCTATGGCTATAATATGAGAAAGCATCCACAGGAGCTTCCAGAACTCTGGAACAGGAATAAAGCTGGAGAGATGATCAAGAGTCAGATCATGATAGAAAGAGTTTGTATTTAAATGCCATGCTGAGGGATTTGAACTTAATACAAAAGATAGAGGAGAGAGAGTTCCCGATGACGAAAGGCCAGGGTTAGAGTTACAGTTTAGAAATATCTGTCTAGCAGCATGATGAAGAATGATGAATGATGAAGAATGATTTAGGAGGAGATAAAAACAGGGATGGGAGACTTTGCTGTGGCCATAATCAATAGAGAGAACATAGCTCTGGAGTTGGATGGACCAGGATTTGATTCCTTAGCTCCATCACTTACTGTGTGACCTTAGACATGGGACTTAATTTCTCTGAGCCTCAATTTCTTCATCCAGAAAATGGGAATAATAATACCTACTTAGGCAGATAATATTATAAGGCACTTAGGATAGTTCCTGATACTTAGTAAGTACCCAGAATTTGTTAACTGTTAATATGAATTCTCTCTCCATTACCATTTTGGTTAATATCTTAGTTTGATTTTCTAATTACAGTATGTCTATTTTAGAAATTTGTATCAATTCTTCTATTCATTTCTACTCTTACTCACCCAGTAAATGACCCAATTCCACTTAAAACAGAAATACTACCTTTTCCTCTTAACAGAATGGAGTCACAATTTTATTATCCTAAGTTGGATTTCCTACTAAATAAACCCTAAAGCAGAGATTTGTGTGTAGATAGTACTGGGGAATGCTCTTTAGAGAAATATCTGGAAAGGAAAGGAAGACAGCACCACTGAACAGAAGGAAAAGTTGAACTGTGATGTGTTTACAGAGGCCTTTGCCAATTCTGTGAGGACCTTGGAAGCTAGAATTGCCCTTCATGGTTGTCCCATGGGAAAGCAAGTGCCTCCCCCTGTTAGCCAGTCATTGGACACGAGATAGCCTGGGACGAGTTGTCACTTTGGGTGGGTAAGACAGCACTCTTGGTCTGGACAGTTGCTGAAGAAGGACCCAGGTATGAAACATCAGCAGTTAATATTCCCAGCAGATAAAGATCTTGGTCCTGAGGGGGTGTTCTGGCCACACCCCACAGTGTCTAATTACGTATACTCCTTTACTGTCTCTCCCTGATTTCTCTAGAGCAGTGGTCCCCAGGGACATTTTTCTTTGTCCCTACCAGGGAATGGGCGGAGGAGTAGGGAAGACTGGTTGCTACTGGCATCTCGTGGGTAAAGGCTAAGGATGCTGTTCAGCATCGACAGTGCACAGCCTCTTCCCCCACAACAAACAATTGTCTGGCCAAAAATGTTAATAGTAACGCTGTTGAGTAACGCCTTTCCAGATTTAGGGATTCAGAATATGAGCCTCATGGAGTCAGTAAAATTCCTTAATGACCTTTTAGTTTTAGCTCACCACCCAATTCTTTATTATTCTTTGGCTCAGGCAATGAGAGTATTGTAGAGAATGGAACCACACCTTTTACCTCCTGCTTCTCCACTGCCCCAACATAAAACCAGAGGGAAAGTTCATAAAGACAGTAGACATGGTTATGTTAGAATTAATTAAACATTATAATCTTTGCTCTATAATTATGTATTCTGTAAATGATTCTTAATTATTTGCTACTCCACTGAGTGATACTCCAGGCATATACACTGTTGAATAGTTTGATTAATTGAAATATAAATCTTTTCTAAAGATAAAAGAAAAAAATATGTTCCTCCCAAAGTAATCTTCTGCTTCTTTTAATTTTCTCCCTTTGATAAGTTGAATTCTGTGGAAATATTACCTTGATGAAGAGCAGTCTCTTAAATATTAAATCAGTATTGTAACAAGGGATATTTTCCTCTTATGAAGTATAAACACTTAAATAGTACTATTGATATTTCAGTGCTATTGAATAATATATTTTTTTAAAACTTCGGAGGATTATGTTAACTCTTCAGTTAAGTTTCTGTTTTCTTTAATATATTCATAAAACATAGTCTGAAAGTCAAGGTTAGAAGAGCCAGTGGTTTTCTTCTTCAAATGGAAATATACTGCTCATCAAAGACACTGTTTTACCAGCCTAGTGACACAGTCTTTATCTTGCAAATAGGTGTATTTTGTCTCTCAATAGTGTAAGCATACTCTCCAATTTATGTGTTTTATTACTCCCAAAATACATTGGCTTTTTTCAGTGATTGAGAGAGATTACCCTTCATAAATCATTTAGTTACTTAGTAATTTCTTTATCTCTCTGCTGGATTGAAGGTGATATAGCCTCAAAGTAAAACATCTTTAGCCTCCTTTTGCTCTTCTTTGGTCAAGTTATTCCTTACTTTTCTATAAAATACATGTGTAATATAAAATAATATAAAGAGAAGTATAAAATATTTTATGTGTATGTTTAGTTGCTCAGTTGTGTTTGACTCTTTGCAAACCCATGGACTGTAGCCAGCCAGACTCCTCTGTTCATGGGGATTCTCTAGGCAAGATTACTGGAATAGGTTGCCATGCCTTCCTCGGAGGAATCTTCCCAACTCAGGAATCAAACACAGGTCTCCCGCATTGCAGGTGAATTTTTACCAACTGAGCCACCAGGGAAGCCCAAAATATTTTATATACATACATAAATCTAACTAGTTGATATTTGATAATTAAGTTCTTTCCTGTAGCTGATCGATTGAATTACTCAGACACTTATATAGCCCCACTGTATTTGCAGCATTGATAGGGTGTCTGGTGATTCAGAGAGGAAAGAGAGACAACTGTCTGGTGGGGCTGCTGCTGCTGCTGCTAAGTCGCTTCAGTCGTGTCCAACTCTGTGCGACCCCATAGATGACAGCCCACTAGGCTCCTCTGTCTCTGGGATTCTCCAGGCAAGAATACTGGAGTGAGTTGCCATTTCCTTCTCCAGTGCATGAAAGTGAAAAGCGAAAGTGAAGTCGCTCAGTCGTGCCCAACTCTTAGCGACCCCATGGACTGCAGCCTACCAGGCTCCTCTGTCCATGGGATTTTCCAGGCAAGAATACTAGAGTGGGGTGCCATTGCCTTCTCCAGGCGGGGCAGCCTGGACTTAATATGTATTTCTTTATGGAGACACATTTGGAAATCACAGTATGATCTCATTGACTTCAAAACAAGAATTTTAGTTTGGATTAAAAATATTTTAGAAATATTTTCCATTCCAGTCACTTTTTTCTTCTCAGAACAAATTTTTCCCTGAGACTTATAGACACCGCTGGTAGAATGAAATCTTATATACTGATTTGTGTCATATTTGATCTATATTATTTTTACTTTATACTTTAGCAAAGCAAAAATGTATGTATTTGGATGAAGCTAGATCTCATTGCTTCTATAATCTTAAAGTGTACTTTCATTTATCAATGACTGAATGAAGCACTTTTCAGAAGGTTCCACTCTTCACAACTGATGCTGGTTGTGTGCTCCTCTGAACTGGGCGCCGAGCTAAGTCTTCTGCATGTATTATCTCATTTAATTCTCACAGCAGTCCTATAAAACAGGTACCGTTACTGCTCTGATTCTACAAGCAAGTAGACTGAAATTGAGGCATCAATTTGTTTTAGTTGTTCATTTGACAGGTCATTTCATTACTACTATTGAAACTGTTAACAAAAACTTCAGACGTTTCTCTTTCTTTCTTTCTTTTTTCCCTCCTACTCTGAGAAGTTGTGGTGTTTCTTTTAATCAGTCTGGAAACTGAATTAGCTTGCTGCAGTATATTCAGAAAGTAAGAGGCCTAATGTCTTTAGAGTTGCTAAAACCTGGAGAGTAGTCCCTGCAGAGCTGGTTTTTTCATGAAACTTACATGTCAGGCAATTCTGTATCATTTCTCTTAGGTTATGGAGAGCCTCTTCAAGACTACAGCAATGACAGTTCTCTCAAATTGTCCTAAAGATGTTGAACTCTGTCACAAATTCATAGCTCCTGGCCAAAAGGTAATTAGTTTTGTGGATAAAGCCCTCTGACTATGTTAATTAGATACAATGACTCTAATTGGATTTAATAAATTTTCTTTTTTCTCTTTTTTTACGAAGGACAGATTAGAACATATGCTAAAAAACAACTTTCTAGTGTAAGTAGATGTTATATTTTCTCTGAACTTTATTCATAATTTATCATCATATTTATCATAATTTATTATGTATTAAATTCTTTTTGTTTGTTTATCTGCTTATCATACTTCCTAGACTCAAGGGACACTTGTATTTTAATGATAGTTAGAGCTCTTGTGTCTGGTTCATAGTTGATAATCAATGTTGAATGAATAAATAATGAATAAATCTTAGCAAGATAAATGAACATGGTAATTATTAGCTGTATTACTGCAATTCAGACTAATTCTTTAGTAATCAAAATCTAGCTTGATTAAAAAGTATGCTTTTAAGATACATGTAATGTTTGCCTCTCTGTTTTTCTCTATTTCAGTCTTCTTTCTTTTTCTTTGCTTTTGCTCGCTAAAATCTGAAAATATATTCTGAACTGTTTTTTAAGCCAATTTTTTAAAACCTAAAAATTCATACTGTAAATACTGCACATACATTACTGCTTCATTTTCACTGTAATCCTGTTATATAGCATTTGATATTGTTGTTTAGTCAACCAGTCATATTAATCAGATAGGTTGTTCTTTTCACAGTTTATTATGAAACACATACTTGATATGGGAAAAACAGCAAATAACTTCTTATATCTAATACAAACAATTTACATAAAACTTAGGATTCAGCATTACCATATGTAAGATAGATGACCAGTATAAGTTCAGTGCATGAAGCCAGGCACCCAAAGCTGGTGCTCTGGGCAACCTAGAGGGATAGGATGGGGAGCAGGATTCAGGATTGGGGGGGACACACGTATACCTATGGCCAATTCATGTTAATGTTTGGCAAAAACCATTGCAATATTATAAAGTAATTATCCTCCAATTAAAACAAATTTTAAAAAACTTAGTATTCAGGGTATTTACAGTGTATCAAGGAAGCAAGGTTGATACTTAGAAGAATGAAAGATTGTCTCTCAAAGTAGTTAGTATCATTTTTCCCTTGCCATCTTAAATTTAGCAGGTTTCTGTTCTAAGAGAATAAAGAATCCAACCTATCCTTGAGGAGGGAAATAAGAAAAACTTGGCACACTGGACCGAGCTGAGAATAAGGTAGCAACCTAGACCTGCAGACTCAAATTAAAAGTGATGAATTGTTGACCCTGAACCAACAGCAAGGCAGCAAATGTGGGAATAGCAAAGGAAGGAAGAGTCAGGAGCCCTGTGGTAGAGAAGCAAAGGGCAGTGAAGCACAAGTGAAGGCTTTGGAGACTTTTTCTTTACTTAAATGTATATTGAATAGTTACTATATGCCAGGCATGGTTCTAGCATCTAAAAACTGCTTTTAAAGCAATGAACAAAGCAGATAAAACTCCATGCCTTCACTGAGCTTACATTCCTGGTGGAGATAATAATAGCCAAGAAATAAGATAAAAATGTGAAATATATAATCTGTGAAAATGAGTAATACTAAGGGGGGAGAAACCAAAAAAGAGATAGAAGATGTGACAAAGGAAGAATGAGGAGATAGAAATGGTAGATAGCATGGTGGGGAGGATCCCGCTGAGATGATCTTTGAGTAAAGCTCTCGAGAGAGTAAGAGAACTAGCTATATGGGTAAGTGGGAAAAGAACATCTTAAGGAATTAGTTCACGTATTTGTAGAGACTAGGCAAATTCAATTCTGAAGGCTGGAGACTCAGGGAAGAGCAAGTCAAAGGCAGCCTGCTGGCAGATTCCTTCTCTTGGAAGAGGCCATTCTTTGCTCTAGTAAGGCCTTCAAACTAGATGTTGTTAGGGAGGGAATCTTCTTTAGTCAGGATCCACTGATTTAAATGTTAACTTCATCCCAAAAAACACCTTCTCAGAAATATCCTGAATATTTGACCAAATATCTGGGTACTGCAGCCCAGCCAACTTGACACATAAAGTTAACAATCACAGACCAGGATGGTGACAGTGGAGGGGGAGAGAAATGGTCCAGGTCAGGATAGGTTTTAAAGAGAGGGCAAACAGGATTTGCTGAGAGTGAGAAAGAGAGTGGCTTGAAGGCCTTTGGCTTACATAGCTATGGAAATGGAGACAGAGGAAGGAGTAGCAGGGGGGTTGTGGGAAGAGAGAGGTGATAACAGGCTCATCCCATGAGGTGTCACATTATGATTGAGATCCATTCAGATGTCCGTTTGTAGATGTCAGGTAGGCAGTTTGAGTGTCCAGATCTGGAATGTACAGGAGAGTTCTGGACATAAGCATTTTGATAAAATTTTTAATTAAGATAAAGAAAGAAATTGGGCATCTCGAGGAATCTGTGCTGGTAACAGAGAATCAGGCAGATCTTAAGAGAAGTTATCCAGCTCCTATCTAATGAGTAAGATCTTAGATGAAGGGAAAATATCCACCATTTATTGAATATTTACTATGTATCAGACAGTGATAAACTTTACATATACTGAAGTTCATTTTATCTTCACAACAACTCTGAGTAGTTAAGTTTCAGTTTTCTCATCTCAAAAGTGATAACTTGAGTAATTTTGTTGAAATGACCAAATGCTGCTTAAGCAATACGTCAAAAACTCGATAATTTGAAAACCCTCCTATAAAACATCTAAAGACGTTAGTAAAATATTATGAAATCCTGTGAAATGCATTGTTGACTTCATTAGCATATAAGAGAGGTCCCAGCAGCTAGAAACAAAAAGGGGATGGAACAGTCAGAGGGAATATGTAAATTACATGATTCTCAGAGTTCAAAGCACTTTGGAAATAGTTTCTGGGAAGGAGAAGAAATATTAGTCCCTGTACATACCGAGGAGCCTGGCCGGCTATAGTCCATGGGGTCACACAGAGTCAGACACAACTAAGCACGCACGCATGCATAACCAAGAAAAAGTAGAATTGCTGAAGGCCATCAAGGATATCCAGTGTCAGAACTGTAATTTAAACTTGAAAGTTCTGCCTCAACTTAAGGTATAGGCAGAGTATTACAGAACATTTAGAATAAGCAGAGCTATTTAGACATGAGTCTTTTTTTTCTTGATGTTGTACCTGAAACGTATCAGTGGTACAAGATTCTAGTGCTTCCCCTTTTGACTGCTCTTATATTTCTCAGTATAATGAATAGATCATATCAAGTAATTGATGGAACAAAACAGTAGAACATCTAAGCAGAAAAAAACTTAAGACAGTATAGCCCTGTGTCCTCATTTTATAAGTGTAAATACCTAACTTTTTAATGTTTGTATTTTTAGGTTTTTTTAAATAAAGATGTAAATCATTGAGATGAAGTGATTTACATAGCTAGTAAGTGGTAGAGTCAGAGGGAGAACCCAGGGCCCATTATGTTTTGTTTCAATAGAACATATGAAACTGCAGGTGGTTTAGGCATTATCTCAGGAGTTAAAAGCTTAGACTCTGGAGTCAGCACATCAAGCTTTACTTCTTAACTTACATGAGTGGTTTTTGGCAAATTATTGAACCTCTCTAAGCTTCAATTTCCCTCCTATAAAATGCTCATTTAAAAAGCATTACTACTGTCAACACCAACACCATTCTAACGTAGAAATTATCTGTTATTTAATACTAGATTTTCTTTTGAATAGAATTTCCATCTTAAAAAACCTATCACTCAAAACATAGCTTCGGTAGGTCTGTTTGTACTTTATGACACAGCTCTTTCCAGTTAGTTATTATAAATTTGAACTTTGTTTTTGCTTCAGAGAATAAGTTTGGGTTGGGTAAGTTATTTCTTTAGCTCACAGGTCTTCAGAAAGCTTGTAGGTTTTTGTTTTTAATCATGCAAAATACTGTTGCAGAGGAGATAGAGAAACACCTTCATATATTACTAGTGGGCATAAATCAGTGTAACCCTATAAAAGGGGAATGGATGATATCTTTGGCAGTGTCTTTCAGAATTATAAAAAGTCCAAGGTGCAAGTACTTTAGAACCCAACAGTTCTGTTTTTCCCATGTTCAAAATTTGTGTAAGCATGTGAAGTGAAGTGGAAGTCGCTCAGTCGTGTCCAACTCTTTTGTGACCCCATGGATTATACAGTCCATGGAATTCTCCAGGCCAGAATATTGGAGTGGGTAGCCTTTCCCTTCTCCAGGGGCTCTTTGCAACCCAGGGATTGAACCCAGGTCTCCCACATTGCAGGTTGATTCTTTACCAGCTGAGCTACCAGGGAAGTCCAAGAATACTGGAGTGGGTAGCCTATCCCTTCTCCAGGGCATCTTCCCAATCCAGGAATCAAACCAGGGTCTCCTGCATTGCAGGCAGATTCGTTACCAACTGAGCTGTCTGGGAAGCATAAATTAGATATATGTGGTCATGATTTGCCATAACAAAAGATTGGAACCAGCTGAAATACCCGTTGGTAGGTGACTGGTTTGAGATTAGGATATATCCACAGAGTGGAATGTTACATAATAGTTCAAAAGGTGAAGTTCTTTATATACTGATGTGTAAATATCTGCAAGAT
Organism: Ovis aries; assembly: GCF_016772045.2. Classification (NCBI taxonomy): domain Eukaryota; kingdom Metazoa; phylum Chordata; class Mammalia; order Artiodactyla; family Bovidae; genus Ovis; species Ovis aries. Next base: position 15,187,653 of record NC_056074.1, read on the forward strand.
ATTGAGCAAGAAACGATGTAAAAGACTGTGTGTGACGCTACAGCTGCCATCTATAAAAAGGGGAGATTGAGTATTAGTATTGGCTTAGAGATGCATGAAGCCCTCTGAAAGAGTACACGGGAAACCAGTAACAATGATTGTGTATGAGGAGAGGAACTAAGTAGCTATGTGAAAGGGGTGGAATGAAGATGTATACTGTTTTATTCATCTTTGTTTTTTTAACCATATGCATATATCACCTATTCAAACTGTTAAATGTTTAGTTTGGCTTGCTTTAGCATGGTGATTTCTTACTGAGGTAACCAGTGGTATTTTTCCTGAACAATCTTCCAATACTAGAATATATCATTAATCCCTTACCATGGTCTGAAAGAGTTCGTAGGATTTGACCTCTCATTACCTTTCCCATCTAATTTCCTGGCATTCTTCCCCTTATTCAATATGCTGTAGTCACATGGCTTTTTTTTGTTCCTTGAATAAGCCAAACTGTTCCTCACTGCAGGTTTTTGTACTCACTGTTCCCTTTGCCTGGAATACTTTCCCTTAGATATTTATATGGCCATTTCCTTACTTCATTCAGGATTCTGTTCAAATGTCACCAATTCAGCAAGGCCTTTCTTGACCATCTTATCTAAAATAGTACACCAAACACCCCCTTTTTACCTTGCTTTGTTTATCTTCATAGTACCCGTAGCTCCCTGGCATTATATTATTTTTGTTTATTATCTTTCTATACATACATACACACCCTCTTTTTGTCCTGCTTTGTTCATTCCGTAGCACCAGTAGCTCCCTGGCATTTTATTAGTTTGGTTTATTTATCTTTCTATACACATACACACACTCCATAAAGGCAGGGTCTTTGTTTTTATTTACTGGATCTCCAGTGCCTGGAATGATGCCTAGAACACGGTAAATACTCAGTATATGTTGGGTGAATGAATGATAGCTTTCAGGAGAGAGTTTTCCTCTTTCAGTCTCGGTATTTCACACCTTTTCAGGCATTAGCATAACATGAATTCAGAAAAAATCTTTACTTTCTTGAGTGACTAGCTTCTTTGTGTACACTACAAGTGTGATTATTGAATGGCCATTTCTCTTCACACTGCTCAGACTCTCATAAGATTAAGTCAGCCATAATTCCTGATTATCAATAATCATTTTTTATAATCATTGCTGATAACCCAGCAATCATTTGATATTCATGTGTGATCTGAAAAACAGTATGAAAATAAGCCTTTTACAGTTTTCAGATGCACTAATTAACAACAGACCATTATATAGACCTTTTTCTGATTTTACCCTTTCTCTCTCCAGCATTTCTTACACTGAGGCAGTGGAGATCTTAAAGCAGGCATCCCAGAACTTCACCTTCACTCCAGAGGTAGTATATATATATGAAAATTTCTTTCTCATATTTGTCTGATCATTAAGAATCCTTTAAAATAACCTTATTTCTCTTTTTAGCAATATGCAGTATTTCGTATATGTACATTGGGTTTTTTTTATGTTTGCCCAACCTTATTGACATATATAGACTGAAAAATTCTTTTGAAGTAGAATCATATCATTTGGATTAGCAGTGACAAAAGCAGTTATAGAGAAGTTTTCCAAGTTTAAAGATGAAATTCTTTAGAAATATCGTAGAATATAGAATAGAATATCAGTGTAGCAATCAACTAGTTCAGTGTTTCTCAAAGTATTTTCTGAATGATGTTATCAGTTGATAGACAAAAGAGGTTATTTGATCAAATAAGTCTAGGCAACACATTAAACAGGTTTCTTTTTCCTTTGAACTTTATAGAGGCTTCTAATTTGTGATCCACTTTGAAGAACACTTGAGTTTTGTGTTTTTGCTTTTTCCCAGAACTCCTTTATTTCATTGGCAAGGACATCGGTCTGGAAAGACAGCATAGTCTAGTGGCCGTGCACAGAATGTTAGAGGCAGGGCTCTCATTTCCTGCCAGTGCTTCTCTCCTGTAATTGAGATGCTACCAGACAAGTGGGGCCAATAAGATGATGTTAAGGATATAATACCTTTGTCTTGAAACTACTGCTTATACCAGTTCTATTCCCAGTTAGATGTTCTCTTAAGTTAGATGTTAGGTTAGATTTTCTCTTAAGTTATGAGTGTCCTGTGCTTATTATAATTATAATCAATTGATTTCCTTGTATAATTTTTTAATTTAATATTTGTTTTCTACCCTAGAAGCTTCATGAAGTTAGGGGTTTTGTTTTCCTTACCACTATTTTCAGTACCTAGGTGGTACTTGGGGTTTAATAGGCACATTAGTGTTTGCTGAATAAATAGATGAACAGTGTTATTAAATATTCATCAAAGAGCACCTGATATATTAGTTGACTCTTAAAAAAAAGAATTCACTGGGAGAAGCCAGCTAGCCAAAGATAGACTCAGTATTAGGAACATTATCTCTCATCATTTAATTTCCTGAAACTTAGGAACAGTAACTGTAGAAGAACCTCTGGCCAATATTAATAAAAATTATGAATCTGAATCAGCTTTTATGCACTGTGGAAAGCATACTGTGTCTTCCTATTTGTCTGCTAAATGCTGCTCCCTCAGATGGGGCACAGAAAGCACAGTGTTTATCTACTAGTTCCAGCTTTCATCTTTCCAGGCTTTTGAATCTGTTCACACATCTCTCTCTGGTTTCTCTATCTGTGTAACCTCAGCAGACGGTTCCACACATCCCTGATCCTCAGGGAAGAGAAGCCCTTGACACTGATGCAGGTTATTTTTAGGTCCTGCATTGTATATTTCAGCTCTGTCTTCTCCTTTGGTAATTTCTTTTTTCTCATTACAGTGGGGTGCTGATCTACACACTGAACATGAAAAATACCTGGTGAAGCACTGTGGCGACATACCAGTCTTTGTCATTAATTATCCATTAGCACTCAAGCCGTTCTACATGAGGGATAATGAAGATGGCCCTCAGCACACAGTAAGTAAACACACTAAATAAATCGGGGTTAGTCATCTCAGAGTCTGAGGTTTTCCCCTTGATTTAATTTAATTTATCCTTTGGCATATTTTCTTAAATTATATCATTCACTCTTTATCTCTCTTAAAATGATAACGTTTCTCACAGGCTCCTCTAAAAATGTGTTTCCAAAGAAGATCCCAGTGTTCTGTAAGCATACTCCCTCATTTCTGTCGTAGGGTGTCCTTCTCAGTTAAGCAGATGCAAATGTAGGTGCGTTTTGTTTTGTATTTTTAAATTACTGAGAGCCCTGGAGCAGTGTATAGCAATATGCCCAGTCTCCTATCAAGTTAAATACTGATTAGGAGACCACATGCGGTAGGGGGAGATGATGGTATGGCATTACCAGACAAAGGAAGAGCTGGCTTGGCGTAGCAGGCAGCTTAGAGCACTTTGACTGTCAAATAGAAGCAGTGAGGGGAGGGCTGTGGAGGGGTCGAAGAGGTCTGGGCGCATTCTCCTCTTGGTTGGTCCTCTGCTGACCGGCTCTTTTCTCCACCTATCTTGTCTCTGTCTGTCTGTCCTCTTTAGCTCTTCTTGTCCTCTGTTCTTTTCCCTCAACTACAGTTGGCTTTTGTATTTCTGGTATTTTCCTTTTTTTCTCTTTTTTTGTCTCCTCTCCTTCACAAAATTGGCAGTAACATAAAATAAGAATATTTTTTACTCTTTAAATATGTGTTGAATAGTTTTTAATAGCATTAATTATAAAAATCTATGAGACAAATATGTTTATCTCAGAAAACGTCCTAAATGTAAACTTTGCTGTCTTGTACTTTCACTTGTTTTTAGATAAATACCGGTAGGAAAATGTAGATCAGGACCCCCTAATAAATAAAGTTACCTCATCTTAGGTATACAAGGTTATCTGAATGTCTCTCCTGTCTTTGCTCATATTACAGCATTCCTAAAACAGTAGGAGCCACCAATTAGTATGAAGCACATACTATCATGTTATCTCTTAAGTCACAAATCACAAATGAAGATGTGCCAAGAAACTCGATGTTTTTCCAGTTTTACATATAGAAAAGTAAAGTACAAAAAGACTAATTGCATTTCTCAGCTCCATGGATAGAAAGTGATAGAATTCTCATTCAAACCTGATTCCCTCTGGCTCTGAAGTCTGTATTCTTCTCCACTTTATCACACTACCTCAGAAGTCACAAATATAAAATTACACGTTAGCCACTGATTTTATACATCTCTACCTTTCACCAGCATTATCCAAGTGCAGTAAGCAACACAGTTGATTTATGACACTTATTTTCCCTTCTCCCTACCAAGTCTCTGGTATAATCAGTTATGAGAAATGAATAGGCCCACAGGTTGGCAGCAAAAAAAGGGAGCGTAACTGGGGAGTGGATTATCCAGTTGCAGGTTGTCTGTTCGGTGTCGAGCTTACATCACAAAACACAGGAACTTGTCTGTAGCTCTTGCCTTTTTTTTATCACTCCACCCTATCCCACTTCCACCTCTCTCCCCCAGCACACACACACAGTGTATTCCTCTCAGTTTCCCTCGGGAGAGCACTTTTCAGTCATTCAGTTTTGCACTTAAAAACGCTCTGCTTAAGGTTTTCCTGCTCTGCAATGACTTCCCTAGCTTACCCAGTCACCCTGAGCCTGCCTTTTCTGGATTTCTATGGCATTTAAAGGATCAGTAAAACTAATTAGTGGCATTGTGTCTTTTTTTGTAGTCTCTATATAAATTTTCCTTTCTCAAATTAAAGTCTTCTTAAGGATGGTGAATATTTCATAACCACCACAGTATATACCACTCATTCCTCCGCCTTCTAATGTGATTTATATTCAGACCACTATCATTCCCTCTAATTGTACCACTGAAGCTCTGGGAGCAGTAATAATTGTCATGTTATTAAGCCCAACAGACTTGTAAAGTCTTTTACTTCGCCTCTCAGCATGATTCAGCACTATTTAGGACTTTCTTCTTAAAACTTCTTCCCCCTTTGACTTCTGTGACAGCGTTCTCCTAGTTTTCTCCCTTTCTTAGTGGAGTATTCTTTCTCAGGCTCCTTTTCAGGTTCATCCTCTTTCACTAGATGCTGGAATTCCTCATGCCTCCATCCTTTTCTCCCCAGGTCTTTTCTTTCCCCAGATGATTTCATCTTTACCCACAACTCACTGTGTATTTTCATACGACTCAGAAATTCATGTCTTGAATCCAGACTTCTCCTGTGAGCTCTGGACTTGTCTTACCACCATTTATACATCGTAAAACCACCTCAAGCTTAACATACCCCAGACTGAACCTATGATTTCACTCCTTCTCCCTTTCTCCCACAAAATTTGATTTTCTTTGAAAATTCAGTGTTCATCTAATTGTGTAAGCCAGAGTCCTGAGTCATCTTTTAAATGTTCTCCTCTCTGACTTCACATATTGAAACTGTCATTTCTGTACTCCTAAATAAATCTCTAATCCATCTACTTCTCTTTATTTCCACTTTCATGTTTCTGGATTAACATACCATCACATCTTGCCAGGACTACTTCAGTAGCCTCCTAACCAGTCTTCTGCCTGCATCCATTCTGTCCTCCTCTGAGTTCATTCTCCCCATTTCAGCTTGAACTTTTAGAAAGTGAAAATCTGGTCACACTCTCTTCTCAAAGCTGTCCAGTGGCCTCCCACTGCTCTTAGGCCAAGCGTCAGGGTTCTTTGTTTGGCCTACAAGCCTCAGTGTAGCCTGGCTGCTGCTTTCTCATGCCTTCCGATAGGTAGGCAGGGTTCTCCCTCATCACAGGACCTTTTCACATAGCCTTCCCTAGATTAAGAACAGCCTTCTTCACCTGAGTGATTTTGCTTACTCTTAGATCTCTTCTCAGTAATCATTTCCACAGAGAAACCTTCCTTGACCCTCTCTTCTGAGTCAGAGATGCACTAAACCACAGTGTACTACTTTAAATTGCAGACCTGGAGTTACTAACTTAATCCATCTTATTTCTTAACACGGTTGTGTTGTTACATTTATTTGTATACCTGTTTATTTAGTGACACTTTTCTCTCTGCCAAAGGACTTGAGGACCTTTTTTTTTTCACTTATGAGTGTGTCCTGTTGCCTAGCATAATGCCTGGGACATAACAGGCACCTGATATCTATTTGGTGATGGACTTCCCAGGTGGTTCAGTGGTAAAGAATCTGCCTGCCAATGCAGGACACACAAGAGACACTGGTTTGATCCCCAGGAGTAGGAAATGGCAACCTGCTCCAGTATTCTTGCCTGGAAAATCCCATGGACAGAGGAGCCTGATGGGCTACAGTCCATGGGGTCACAAGGAGTCGGACAGGACGCAGCGCACGTGCGCGCACACACGCACGCACAGACAAATAGTGAGTGAGTTGATTTGCTAAGGAAGTTCCTGGGAAGCTAAAGAGCAGCTTTTACTCTAAATTTTTTTTGAATGTTGGCTCCATGGAATAAGAATGTCCCCAGGCTTTAGAATCAGGCACCCTTGGGTTCAGGTCCCAGGTCTTTGTGTTATAATCTATGTGATCTTAGGTAAGCCATTTAATTTCTTTGAGTTTTATTTTTCCATTTGTAAAAATTAGATGATAATATTTTCCAGAATTATGAGGATTGAATTAATTCATAATTAATAATATGAAAAATGCATAGCACAGTGTTTGGGATGGTAGGTATTCAATAAGTGTGAAGTCCTCTTTCTTTCTAAATTTTGATTGTCTTTATTGTGTTAAAGCACAGTATTGCTAAAATGTGTGTATGTGGGGGGGTGGGCAGGGTGTTGCTATTAAATGCAGTTACATAAGATTCCTTGAAAGGCAATTCTCTCATAGACTGCAGTCACAGTTACCTTTAGAAGTACCAGGAAGCCTTCATTATGACAGTCTCTCTAATGTGATCTCACAGCCTGAAACCTGAAAGTATTATAATAAACTTTCATGTACTTTTGTAATTTATGCAGTGCTATAGCTTCTCAGAGCTAATTATTAAAATATAACTTACTCAGTCTACTGATATATACAACATTGATTTATTAGCAACCTAGATTTCTTTTCAGCTCACTTAAACAAAGTGTCTGCTTCCATCCCTACTTTATTTTTTTCAGTGGTGAGTGAACAGGCTTTAGGTCAGCTAACTGACTTCTGTGTTTCTTTCAGTAGGGATGTAGTAACAGATTATGAGCAGGGTTGCAAGAGCTTGTGCAAAGGGTGCAGTGCAATCTAAAAATATTGAAACAGGTGTGTCTCACAGTTGCCTTCTCTGGGAAGTCAAGAGAGGGGTGTAGGAGAATGTTTAACCTATGCTGATGACATTTGGCCAGAGGTAATGCATAGTAATATGGTATATTTTTACAGTTATAGTTTCTTTTTCTTTCTTTCTTCCCCTCACCCTCTCCAAAAAATAATAATTTTAATAGTGGTATGAACAAATGTTATAATGAAAAGTACACTGGACTAAGAAGTTACTAGTGCTTAGTTTGAAAGCCAGCTCTCTTACTGGTTATTTGTATGGACTAGTTATTTGTATGGCCTTAGGCATGTCTTTCCATTCTCTGAGCCTGAGCGTCTCCTGCCATAAAAATTAGAGAATTGTACTGGATGACCTACAGTGTACTAACCAGCTCTAAAATTTTCTGATTTCAGATAGCCTAAGTTTTTGCTCATTTGAACATAGAAGAATAACTTATAAATGACCAAACATATTTCATCATTTGAAAGGGACAGATTGTGGGTCTAAATGAAGTGAATCTAAGCAAACATGCAAAATGTCACATGCCATGAATTTGAGTCCTAAGCAATTCCTCCAAAGGCTGGTGGCAAATATTCAGCTAGGGTATTGGTTTCACAGAAAATAATGTCCATTCATTCCATTCAGCCATGTGTGATTAGGACAAATGACTGCCCAGCAGTCCCTGATAAGATGCCAGGATCACCTAGTAGTATTCTAATTTTAAAAATTGTATCAGTGTTACTTAGTAAATCATAAAATTTTAAACATTGGATATGTACACTCAATAGACTACATATTGTGAAGTCAACTTGGAAGGAAGAATACTCAACCAAGGGATGGTGGTGGTTATTCAGTTGCTAAGTGGTTTGTGACTCTTTGTGACTCCATGGACTGCCTGACACCAGGCTTCCCTATCCTTCTCTATCTCCTTGAGTTTGCTCAAACTCATGTCCATTGAGTCAATGATGCCACCCAACCATCTCATCCTCTGTCACCCCCTTCTCCTCCTGCCCACAATCTTTCCCAGCATCAGGGTCTTTTCCAGTGAGTCAGCTCTTCACATCAGGTGGCCAAAGTATTGGAGCTTCATCATCAGTCCTTCTAGTGAATATCCAGGATTGATTTTCTTTAGGATTGACTGGTTTGATCTCCTTGCTGTCCAAGGGACTCTCAAGAGTCTTCTCCAGTACCACAATTCGAAAGCATCAATTCTTTGGCACTTAGCCTTCTTTATCATCCAGCTCTCACATTTGACATGACTACTAAAACTATCATAACTTTGACTATACGGACCTTTGTCAGCAAAGTGATGTCTCTGTGTCTAGATTTGTCGTAGCTTTCCTTCCAAGGAGGGCTTCCCTGGTAGCTCAGCTGATAAAGAATCCTCCTGCAGTGCAGGAGACCTTGGTTGATTCCTGGGTCAGGAAAGTCCCCTGGAGAAGGGAATGGCTACCCACTCCAGTATTCTGGCCTGGAGAACTCCATGGACTGTATAGTCAATGGGGTCTCAAGGAGCAAGCATCTTTTAATTGCATGGCTGTGATCGCCATATGCAGTGATTTTGGAGTACAAGAAAATACAGTTTGTCACTGTTTCCATTGTTTCCCCATCTGTTTGCCATGAAGTGATGGGACTGGATGTCATGATATTAGTTTTTTTCAATGTTGAGTTTTAAGCCAGGTTTTTCACTGTCCTCTTTTGCCTTCATCAAGAGGCGCTTTAGTTCCTCTTCACTTTCTGCCACTAAAGTGGTATCATCTGCATATCTGAGTTTGTTGATATTTCTCCCAGCAATCTTCATCCAGCCTGGCATTGTGCATGATGTACTCGGCTTAAAACTTAAATATGCATGGTGACAGTATATAGCCTTGACATATTCCTTTCTCAATTTGAAACCAGTCCATTGTTCCATGTCTGGTTCTAACTGCTGCTTCTTGACCTGCATATAGGTTTCTCAGGAGGCAGGTAAGGTGGTCTAGTGTTCACATCTCTAAGAATTTTCCACAGTTTTTTGTCATCCACACAGTCAAAGGCTTTAGCATAGTCAATGAAGCAGAAGTAGATGTTTTTCTGAAATTCTCTTGCTTTTTCTAAATCCAGCTTTTACATCTGGAAGTTCTCAGTTCATGTACAATTGAAGCCTAGCTTGAAGGATTTTGAGCATGTGAATGAGCACAATTGTTTGCAATTGTTTGAACATTTTTTGCGATTGGAATGAAAACTGACCTTTTCCAGTCCTGTGGCCATTGATAAATTTTCCAGATTTGCTGGCATATTGAGTGTAGCACTTTAAGAGCATTATCTTTTAGGACTTAAATACCAAGGAGTATCTAATGAATTTCCCTTGCTGGGGCTTGTGAATCAAACTGCATCAAAATAACTTGAGCCTCAAATCCAGCAGTAGTGATGAAGGGAATTTCGAGTTTTGCCCATACCTGGGGAATTTCAGTTCAGTTCAGTTCAGTCGCTCAGTCGTGTCCGACTCTTTGCAACCCCATGAATTGCAGCACACCAGGCCTCCCTGTCCATCACCATCTCCTGGAGTTCACTCAGACTCACGTCCATCGAGTCCGTGATGCCATCCAGCCATCTCATCCTCTGTCGTCCCCTTCTCCTGCCCTCAATCCTTCCCAGCATCAGGGTCTTTTCCAATGAGTCAGCTCTTCCCATGAGGTGGCAAAAGTACTGGAGTTTCAGCTTTAGCATCATCCCTTCCAAAGAAATCCCAGGGCTGATCTCCTTCAGAATGGACTGGTTGGATCTCCTTACAGTCCAAGGGACTCTCAAGAGTCTTCTCCAACACCTCAGTTCAAAAGCATCAATTCTTCGGTGCTCAGCCTTCTTCACAGTCCAACTCTCACATCCATACATGACCACTGGAAAAACCGTAGCCTTGACTAGACGGACCTTAGTCAGCAAAGTAATGTCTCTGCTTTTGAATATGCTATCTAGGTTGGTGATAACTTTTCTTCCAAGGAGTAAGTGTCTTTTAATTTCATGGCTGCAGTCACCATCCGCAGTGATTTTGGAGCCCCCCAAAATAATGTCTGACACTGTTTCCACTGTTTCCCCATCTATTTCCCATGAAGTGATGGGACCGGATGCCATGATCTGCGTTTTCTGCATGTTGAGCTTTAAGCCAACTTTTTCACTCTCCACTTTCACTTTCATCAAGAAGCTTTTTAGCTCCTCTTCACTTTCTGCCATAAGGGTGGTGTCATCTGCATCTCTGAGGTTATTGATATTTCTCTCGGCAATCTTGATTCCAGCTTGTGTTTCTTCCAGCCCAGCGTTTCTCATGATGTACTCTGCATAGAAGTTAAATAAGCAGGGTGAAAATATACAGCCTTGACACACTCCTTTTCCTATTTGGAACCAGTTTGTTGTTCCATGTCCAGTTCTAACTGTTGCTTCCTGACCTGCATACAGATTTCTCAAGAGGCAGGTCAAGTGGTCTGGTATTCCCATCTCTTTCAGAATTTTCCACAGTTTATTGTGATCCACACAGTCAAAGACTTTGGCATAGTCAATAAGGCAGAAGTAGATGTTTTTTTGGAACTCTCTTGCTTTTTCTTTTTTTTTTCTTTTTTTTTTCGGTTTTTTATTTTTTAAATTTTAATATCTTTAATTCTTACATGCGTTCCCAAACATGAACCCCCCTCCCACCTCCCTCCCCATAACATCTCTCTGGGTCATCCCCATGCACCAGCCCCAAGCATGCTGCATCCTGCGTCAGACATAGACTGGAGATTCAATTCTTACATGATCCAGCAGATGTTGGCAATTTGATCTCTGGTTCCTCTGCCTTTCCTAAAACCAGCTTGAACATCTGGAAGTTCACGGTTCACATATTGCTGAAGCCTGGCTTGGAGAATTTTGAGCATTACTTTACTAGCCTGTGAGATGAGTGCAATTGTGTGGTAGTTTGAGCATTCTTTGTCATTGCCTTTCTTTGGGATTGGGATGAAAACTGACCTTTTCCAGTCCTGTGGCCACTGCTGAGTTTTCCAAATTTGCTGGCATATTGAGGGCAGCACTTTCACAGCGTCGTCTTTTTGGATTTGAAATAGCTCAACTGGAATTCCATCACCTCCACTAGCTTTGTTTGTAGTGATGCTTTCCAAGGCCCACTTGACTTCACATTCCAGGTTGTCTGGCTCTAGATGAGTGATCACGCCATCATGATTATCTAGGTCATGAAGATCTTTTTTGTACAGTTCTTCTGTGTATTCTTGCCACCTCTTCTTAATATCTTCTGCTTCTGTTAGGTCCCTACCATTTATATCCTTTATCAAGCTCATCTTTGCATGAAATGTTCCCTTGGTGTCTCTAATTTTCTTGAAGAGATCTCTAGTCTTTCCCATTCTGTTCTTTTCCTCTATTTCTTTGCATTGACCGCTGAAGAAGGCTTTCTTATCTCTTCTTGCTATTCTTTGGAACTCTGCGTTCAGATGCTTATATCTTTCCTTTTCTCCTTTGCTTTTCGCTTCTTTTCTTTTCACAGCTATTTGTAAGGCCTCTGCAGACAGCCATTTTGTTTTTTTGCATTTCTTTTCCATGGGGATGGTCTTGATCCCTGTCTCCTGTACAATGTCACAAACCTCATTCCAAAGTTCATGGATTCCTAATTTTTATTTGTAAATTAAATCTGAGTTTTGTGCCTTCTTATTACTGACCTTATAAATGTCTACCTGACACCTCTTTGTCCTCCCCCCCCACTTGCAAAAAAGAATTGCCAAGTCACAAAATAATATAGATAGCAAACATTCTCAAAAATGTAAATATTACTAGTAAGTGAAGAAATACAAGTTAAAACATCAAGCCACCATTTTACCCTATTACAATTTTTTTGTTGTTCTGTTACAACAGTATAACACCTTTCTTGTAGAAAATAAGAAAATATGAATAAAAGAAAAGAAATCATAGCAACACAGTTTACACCTCATTATGTATTAGAGATGTCAGTCTTTTTTCTTCCGTGTCTAAAATTTATCTGATGGTCTCCTCTTGATGTACACTTCAATTTTTTGTTGTTATAAGCAATACTGTAGTAAATATTCTGTGTGTTGAATTTTTTTTGTTTTTTTTTTTGCATCTCTGATTATTTTTTTAGAACTAGTTCCTAGAACTCCTATTGCTGAGTCAAAGCAAATTGCACTTTTAAAGCTTTTGATTATCTTTTGCCCAGTTGCTGACCAGAAAGTTTGTATCAGAGGTATGAGAGTGTTAGTTTATGCATTCTCTAATCCATATTTGTTTATATTGTTTATCTTCACCATTTTGATAACACCAAAGTGGTATCTCTTTGTTTTAATTTGATTAACAATCAGAGCATATTTTACATGTACTAGCATACTTCAAATTAAAGAAAAACATCATTGCCACATTATTTATGAAAGGCACACACACACACTCTGAATATTCAACAGAAAGCTGTTAAATAAACTATGATACTTCTAAACATTAAACTGTGCAGCTATTAAAACATTAAGTATGTGAAGTATTTTTACTAACATAGGAAAAATATTTATTGTATTTTGTTGGCTAAGATAATGAGAATGGTGAGTTTTATATGTAATTTGATCTCTGTTATACTCTTTAAGCATACAAGGAAAAAACCTAAGAAAATACGCTAGCGTATAATTGCCTCTGCATGATGATAGATGTTTTAAAATATTTTTATGATTATTAATACTTTCCGCATTTTTTATGACTAACATTTTTACCACATTTGTACAGAAAACATATTTTTGTTAAGTATACCACATAAATGGTGCCAGAGGGGGAACTGTTCACGTGCATTTTATATTCTAAACATAATAATTAAACATTTAGTATTAAAACAGGGGACATGAACAGCTAACATAAAAAAGATCTGTTTAACTGTAAGCAGTTAAACAGCCAGTCATCAAAATGCTGTAAGCTCCACTTGCTTCAGAAGCTGACATTGTTGGGATGGTCTGAAAACAGAATGGTGTTCGTGAGTTTTTCCCTTTTCAGGTTGCTGCTGTTGATCTTCTGGTTCCTGGAGTTGGAGAACTCTTTGGAGGAAGCCTCAGAGAGGAACGATACCATTTCTTAGAACAGCGATTGGCCAGGTACTGATCAGAACTAGAAAAAGGGAAATTTTAAAAATGGGAATGGGGCACTCAAAGGCAGTAATGGCAGACTAACAGAATAGTAGGTGGGTCTTAGTACCTGACAGACCTGAATTTCAGATTCTGTGTGGACTTAAGCAAGTTATTACTTAACCTCTCTGAGCTTCTTTTTCTGAAAACTTAGAGCTGTTATATGAAACACAATGATTTTTGGGTTTTTTTGCCCACTATTTGTATATGTCTCTCCCTATAGAAATAGCTTTTTTAAAAGTTAGTGATAGAAAAAGGAAAGGTGACTAAAGCCCCTTAAAGTTTGTTCTTCCTTTTTCTCTGTGTTTTTGGGGAAAAGGAGTTGTTGGGATTTTCTGTGTTTGTGATTTTAAACTAAATCGTGAAGACAGGCTCTAAACCAGGGAAAGGATAAAGATGGAAGAAGAAAGAAACTAAAATTATCTGCTAAGCTAGCATTTAGAATAGGCAGTTTTTCCTTCCTCAGGTTTTCTACTATGTAAGTATCTTGATTTAAGTATTTGAATAACTTTTACCTACTGTTTGAGACCTGGGAAATGTATCCATAAACACACAGAAAATGTTTTAGAGATGAGAAGTAGGGGAATCATGTTTCTAATTGAACTACCACTCCTGTATATGCATGGTCTGCCAAAAAACCACAGTGACTTCCTAAACTAACCAAGGTTATAAACCTCTGTTTTCCATGGTTTCCACTTTTACTGTGCCAGACTTTTTTTTAAAAAAAGACTTTCCCATGTTGAAGGCATAATCTTTCTCTCCAGATAATACTAGGTTTCATAGTAATCTGGAAAAGTCTTGATTGTTTGACATGTTTGTTAAATTAGCCATTTGTAAGGCCTTCTCTTCCTAATGGAGAAGTGCTTAAAAAGTTGTTGCTTTTCCAAGATCCCAACTTATAAATCTGTGGAGTAATTTGGTTTTGTAATTCCAGTCATCCGAACTGCTCTGTTTGGGTTAGCATCCAGAAGAAAGGGGATAAATATGTTCTGGGAGGACTCTTATTATCAGCTAGACTACTAACTCCTTAGTATTTTTTATAGTGTTAGGAAGTTCTGGGAAAATTGTGGAATTGAAGTGACAGTAAAACTCCTTAGATGGAAAGAATTTGAAGATTCTCTGGGTTTTTTTTAAAGCACAATAAAAATCACACATGGCAAGAAATCTCATCTGTTGAAAGATTAATTGGTCTGTTTTCTGTACTTGCTTCCTTCCTTCAGGAAACCTTTCCTCATAACATTAAATGTTTACCTAATATCTGATAATGTCCAAATTTAGCTTTCCTAATTAAGTGGATATATGTATTTCCCTATCTCTGGGATCTGTCTTTGACTTCTATTCATGTTTTTCATATTTTTGCATGTTTGAATTATTCATAATCCTGATCACTTTGAGATACGCCATGGTCCCAAATACTTTTAAGGACTGAAATTAATTTTAATGAGTACTACGAACTTTACATTTTATTAACATTTCTCAAATTGGCAAAAAACAACTTGCAACCATATTATGAAGTAGCCTCAGAATCTTTATTATTATTTTACTATTATGGAAAGAAAATTGTGTCTGTACATCCCTTGTCTGGGTGTACCTTTAGACATCCTTACGAAGTAGTAATAGTGGTTTTCTTATGTCACAGGACAGTAAGTTTATCTCAGATGAACCCCCTCTCTTGGGCTCTGGACCTTGCTTTCTTTCCATAGCATTTGTTATTTGATTATATTGGACTGTTGGTTTTCTTAATATTGGTTTTCTTACCTTTGTTACCACCTAATAAAGGTGCAGCTCCTCAACTGTATTATATATTATTATTTAAGAGCACAAGTTTTGGTATTTACTTCTTTATAAAGAGCACTTTGCACATAACCCAAAATAAATGTCTGATGGTTAGTATATTGATCTTATTGTCATTCTCTGAAAGAATTTTACTTTCCTTTTACAGATTAGGACTGACAGAAGCCTACCAATGGTAAGAATATGACCCCTGATGACTCTTGTTCTGGCTCTGGGTCTGAATGTTACATAGTTTTCACGTATATTTCCAGGGTGCTATAGAAGAGGGTTAAAACAATGAACAGGTCCTGAGATTAGTTATTCCCTTTGAATCTTTGAAAAGTGGTAATAATAATGTCTGTCATTTATTTATTGCCTATTGTGTGCCAGATAACAATGTTAAAATTTTGATGGATATTGTTTTGTGTAATCATCACAATACCCCCTGAGTTAGTTGCCATTCTTACTCCTTTTTTATTATCCATCCAGGCCTGGGACCTGGAGATGTTAACTATCTTAACCAAGAGCACACAGAAGCATAGAACTGGGACTTTGTTCTTAACCATTATGCCTCATTTTCTCTGTGTGTGAAGTTAGGGGCTTGAGCTAAGTGATCCCTGGGGTCTCCACCTATCATAGAAATCTAAGCTGCTTAGGGAAGATCGTCTTTCTGCAGACCTAAGCTGTTCTGCTGTCCCTTCTGCAGATCCCTTCTTCAAGTACTTTTCAGTATATACAGCTTATTTATTTATTTATTCATATTTCTGTGATAAGATTCAGGATCTGGTATAATAGTATCAACCATATTATTAACTCTTTTGCTGTCCTCAGCAGAGGGAAAGATCAAATTACACACTTGCCTTTTGGTAATGGAACTAGATTTCAGAGATGCAAAAAGCCTGAAATTGGGTTCAAGTAATGGCCCTCGGTTGCCTTATTTATCAGTAATGAACTTCAGCATATTTAATCTCTCTGAGCCTTGGTTTTCTTGGTTATAAAATGGAATGGTAATATCTAATTCATAGGATTTTTGTAAGGATGAAATGAAGCAATATAAGTTAAGTATCTACACAGAGTAGAAGTTTAATTTCTTTCCACCTTTCCTCCTTTAGTGCTGAGTTTTGCTGTTAGGTTGATGAAACTGATTGTCACACTTACGCATTTTACCTCAATTTATTTTCTGTCTACAAGATGTTATTCATAGTATATAAAAACTAGCTCTCTCTATATTTATAACTAGATATATCTTAATCATTGGTTTAGACTTTTTCTGGTCTTCATTAATCATTTCAATACTACTTTTTTCCCAACTAAAGTTTTCAAATTCTTAACATCTCCAAATGTAGGTATTGATTATTTTAACAGACAACAGGCCCAAAATGAAGTCACTTGTGCTAAGCGCACATCCCCAAACTGGGACTTAATACCTGATTTAGTTATAATTTCAACATCTCCCAGAAGTGGAATCTTGAACCAGAGAGTCTAGAATTACCTGGTCAACACTAGTGAGGTCGTCTGTCTGATGGACACCTGTCATCTCCTAAAGGAAGATGACCTTGCCTAAAACCACTCACTCTTTGCTACTAACTTCCTTGTCCTGCCCCCTTCTGCCTAAAATCATTTTGTAGAGCTCTTCAGAGCTCTTTTCTGTTGCTAGGTGGGATCCTACCTGATTGATGAATCATAGAATAAAGTTTTTTTTTTTAATTTACTCATTGAATTTTATTTTTTAACAGTTGGAATCTGCTTCCTGTGGTAATCATGGTACCTTAAAGGTAGAAATGACCTTAAAAATCTTCAAGTCTGTGATCTCTGCTAGTGATCTACCACACTGAGTGTGTAGCTACCCCAGGTGTCTAAGAATTTTTTCACTTCCCGTTTCTACATGCCCCATGCAAATGAAATCTGTAACTAGTTCCACAATTTTTACCATCTCTTCTATAGAACCAATATAGCAACAATCAAACAAATACAGGTTCTTTCGAAAACTTATTTTTAGAAGTAAATCTTTCCATCTATCAAAGCAAAGATAAGAAAAATACTACAGGCAGAATGCTTCTTCTGAATTAAGTTTCCAGATATTTATGCCAGTGTTCTGAAATCTGTGTATGAGAAATGTAAAGCCAGCCAAAGCTGGATACTGGACTTCTGGCAGCCAGCTCAGATCCTGCAGGTGTTTGTGGCAGGTGGTATGATATGCCTTTCATCTCATTTTCTCACTAAATCAAAGTATGTTCTGCCTCCATGCCTTATAAAGTTAATTCAGCTATCAAACATTTCAGTTACTCAGACCGTGTTCCTTCCATTATTCCTGATCGTGCTTACTAATCTCAGGTTTTATCCTAGATAACTTACTTCTTATTGATGTCTCACTTGGTTGTAACTCAACTAGTTGTACTTTTATTTTAGAAAGAGAAGTACTTAATTAGCTAAAATACCAATACATGTAGTCATTGTTATTACTAGTGGGGGAATAGGTTATAGTCTTTACTCTTAAAGAGCCAAATGACTACCAGCTGTGGTGTTTAAGTTTTATGCTGTATGTTTGTATATTTTACAAATCATTCAAGAAACTATAAATTTATTTTAATCTGTATTATATAATTCAGGAATTCCCACCATCAAATGACATAATAAAAAGAGTTATAGAGTCTTCTTTCTCTTCTTTTCATAAAATAACTGTATCCTGGGCTGGTATATTGGAATCTGAGTTTGAATCCTGAATGTACCATTTTCTAGCATGTAGTCTTACTGTGGGAGTAGATTGTGCATGGATGACCTTCAGAAAAATGACTCTGGACATCTTCCACCAGGCTTAAAGCAGAAGAGTTGAAGATTTTCCTTACTGCAGTCCTCTGAGTATATTATTATACCTTCAAACAATAACTCTCCACGTAGTAAGCATCTGTTTCTGGGTAGTCACTGGAGATAAAGGTTGAATAAGATGCAGTTCCTGCCCTTGATGTAGCTTACAGACTAGTAGGAAGGGAATATCTTTTTGTAGTACATCAGGCAAACTGCTTCACCCTCCTGTATATATTGAACAGTATGATTTTGATATGGAAAAAAAGAATATTATCATTGATATACTAAGAAGCAGAAGAGGAGTGTATTTAAAGAAAAATAATACAGTTCTTAGGAATTTTTCTGTAGCCTAATGAGACAAGTTTTCTGTATATAAGTATCCAGTGAACAAAAACTTAGGATCATGTGACCAAAGCCCATGAATGCATGACAGGATTTGCTGCTATTTCGTCTCCATAATCTTGGACAGATCACTCTAACTCCTCTGTGTCCTTCATCTGTCTGTAAGGTGAAAAGACTGGTCTGCCCCAGTGATGTGATGAGCACAAATGACTGCAAGATACTTTTGAAACATAAAATTCTTTCATAACGTCTGATCTTAAATGAAGCATTTATAGGTAATGATACTCTGTTTTTCAAAATCAGGTATCTGGACCTCCGTCGATTTGGATCTGTGCCACATGGAGGTTTTGGGATGGGATTTGAACGCTATCTGCAGTGCATCTTAGGAATTGACAATATCAAGGATGTTATCCCTTTTCCAAGATTTACTCATTCGTGTCTTTTGTAGCTGGAAGACTGACTAAGGAAAACCACCCTGTCCCAGAGGTATTGCACATAAATATGCATATAGGAGAACAAAATTGCAAAAGTTTTTGATATATAATTGTCATGCCAGAAGATGCCTGAAAAATACATGTGATCATGATTTTCTTAGAAAGTTGAAGGCATTTCTTGGAAACATGAACTCTCAATAGGTATTTATAGCAAATAAAATCTCAAAGCTGATATGTCAAATAAGAAAAAAGAGAAGAAATTGAACTAGATGGTCTCAAAGGTCCCTTCAAACTCTAGGGTGGGATGACGTGTATTTTCCTTTGTCTTTAATCGTAGACCACTGCTCTCTATGACCTTTGACAAGAAACTACTGGCTAAAAACAAAATGCTATTGGACCTTTTCTCCCTTGCCATTTAACCTGTGATAAATTCCCATCTTATTCTCAGTGCTTTACTAAAGAAGAAAATATTCCTTTTTTTGAATCTTGAGTTAAGAAAGTTGCTATTGTGAATTGAAATATTTTTCATCAGACTATGTGAAAAAAATCACATTTAATAACTGTTGCTATTTAAGTATAAAAGCTAATGAAGTGTATTAATTGTTCAAACTAATCACTGTCATAGTTTGTTCATATTAAATGTTTGTAATGTTTCTGATAATCAATAAAAGAGATTCTTGATACCTATGAAAGAAAAGAAACAGGTTTTTAAATTCCATTTGGCCTTTTCCCATTGAATTTAGAAGAAAAGTATTTTTCATCCAAGAAGAGGATATATAGCTAAATCTAAAGGGTGGATAATTTGGAGTCAGAAAGATCAGTGACTTTGGGAGTTTGTGTCCTGATGGTTCTAGTAGGTACATTTATGAGTTTGGATCAGCCATTTACCCTGTATAAGCTCAGGTATAATTTTTCTCACAGACTTGATATGGTAATTATATAAAAGTGTGTGTGTGTTTAAAACCATAAAATGCTACCCAGATTTTTTTAACTCTGTTTTTAGTCTTCATTGACATACAGGTACATGGACTTATGGCGGATTGTGAACTCAGAATTCATATGCATCAAATAATTGTAAAAAGGCATGCATATGTGAATAATCTATTTTCCAAGTCTCATTAGATAACTTCTCTTAGGTTATTTCCTAATGAATTTCTGTATGCACCTAACTCAAAATCAAACATTTGGAAAGAACTGCAGAACCTAGAGTTGGAAGTCATAGGAGACACTAAGATGTTGTCAGGGTCATAACTTCTGCCTAAAGCAGTGGGATCTGTGTACCTTGGCAGCCTCTTGGCAAAGAGCTCAGTACCCACAAAACAGCTCATTCCATTTCTGAATCTAATTGGTTGCTTTTGCTGAGCTAAAATCTGCTTCCCTGGAACTTTAATCCTTGGGTTTAGATATCAAGTTTGGGTTGTTGTTGTCAAGTCAATAAGTTGTATCTCTTTTGCAACCCCATGGACTGTAGCCCTCCAGGCTCCTCTGTCCATAGGATTTCCCAGGCAAGACTACTGGAGTGGGTTGCAATTTCCTTCTCCAGGGGATCTTCCCAACCCAGGGATTGAACTCACATCTCCTGCGTCAGCAGGTGGATTTTTTTTTTACCACTGAGCACCTGGGAAGCCTTGGGACAGCATGAAAGGGACAATTATGGCTTCCATATGACTTGTTTTAACCGTGGGATAGTGAGATAAATTCATTTGTTTAGTCAGCAAGTATTATCTGAGCTTATTCTACATGCCACAAACTGTGCTAGTTGCTAAATAAATAGTAGTGCCCTGACCCTTGCTTTCATGGAATTTACAGTCTGTTAGAGAAGATATTCCAGTGGTAAGTAAACAAATGTATTGTTTCAAAATGTGACCTATGTTCCAGGGTGGCACTGGTGTTCAAGAGCCAACCCTCCAATGCAAGAGACCTAAGAGACATGGGTTCAATTCCTAGGTCGGGAAGACCCCCTGAAGGAGGGCACGGCAACCCACTGAAGTATTCTTGCCTGGAGAATCCCCATGGACAGAGGAGCCTGGTGGGCTATGGTCCATAGGGTCACAAAGAGTCAGACATGACTGAACCGACTTAGCACGCACGCATGCATAAAAGTTATAAAGAATAGGACAATCGTGGATAAGCTTGCTAGAGGAGGCATTTCTGAAAAGATGATATTTAGCCGTAGACCTGGAAGGTAAAATAGAGAAACTATTTTAAAACATTCATTACGTCAGTTAATTTGATTTGGCATTTTAAGTCTTGATACTATATTTTGTGGTGCAAGAATCACAAGTATTCACAGGCCTGAAACCTGGATGCAGTAATAGTTTCCAAGGCTGTTAGGAATCATACCTGCAGTGATTTTTGAGGAACCAGATAGAATTGTGATGGTAATTAACATGAGGGCTGGGCATCAAAAAGATCAGTGATAGAAAGAAAACTGAATGAGAGAAACCCCGGTTTCTGGCCCCAGTGCCACCATTAGCTTAACTGTGGAGCATTAGGCAAATAAGATCATCCTTGTGGCCTCCAGTTATTTCAGCTGTAGAGCTATCATGTTAAAGGATGTCAATTCTAAGGATCTAGTCACTAACAATAATTGATTTAGAGTCTGACTTAGATTTTTTTTTTAGTACATACTTGGTCTCTGCAAATGTATAATAAGGTCGTTTAACAGTAGACTTAAGTGTGTTCAGTGTATGTGTATGTGAGGTAGAAAGGGTTCCTTCTCAAGGCATCAAACATACGTTCTTCCTTATCTTTTTGAGTCTCCAGGAGTGTATTTCCAAACTGTCATACTCATTCATTCTTTTCTCTCACAGTTGATTACATAACGAGTATCTGGTTGAAGCCAAACACTTGCCACTTATGTAACAGCCTAGTAATTTCCCATCTTTGACTCAGTACTTATATTTTACCAATAAGTGAACAGACAATAAGTACTGATGTCTGATAAGGATGATGCAAAGCTGAAACTAGGGACTTCCCCAGAGAAGGCAGTGGCACCCCACTCCAGTACTCTTGCCTGGAAAAGACGGAGGAGCCTGGTAGGCTGCAGTCCATGGGGTCGCTAAGAGTCGGACACGGCTGAGCGACTCCACTTTCACTTTTCACTTTCATGCATTGGAGAAGGAAATGGCAACCCACTCCAGTGTTCTTGCCTGGAGAATCCCAGGGACGGGGGAGCCTGGTGGGCTGCCGTCTATGGGGTCGCAGAGTCGGACACGACTTAGGTGACTTAGCAGCAGCAGTAGCAGTAGCAGCAGGGACTTCCCCTAGTGGTCCAGTGCTTGAGAAATCGTGCTTCCACTGTAGGGAGCGCAGGTTCCATCTGTAGTCAGGGAACCAAGATCTCACGTGCCTTGCAGCATGTCCAAAAAAGGGGGTGGGGGGAAGTGCCAAAACTAAACTGTTGCTTGCAGGCAGCATCAATGGAAAAAAACTTAAATGTTAACTTGTCCACTTATATGTGAATATCCAAATTCTACACAGAAACAGCATTGTATAATTCTGTGTATAATGAATAAAGGTATGGATTTAATACTTAAGGATGGTCTATTCTGTTATAGGACTTAATCTGTGAGTTAAAAGGTGATCTGAGGGTGTTTATTTTCTCTTGAATAACCAGTTTCCAATGAGGAAAAAAATCAGATTCTGCTTTCCCAAGATTTCCAAACATTTCCTCAGAATAGTAACTCAAGTAAGAATGTATTCTAAAACTTAGAAATGTTTTTTCCATCATTAATTCCCTTTCTTGTTTCAAATTTTGAAGTAGGTGGAGAAAAATAGTTACTTTCCATCTGCTTATCCTCCTGCCTGGGGAAGTTTTGCTGTCAATTTTTTTTTTTTTTTTGGTGTGGGGTGGCTATGGGTAGGAGGGTCTGACAAGAACTTAATTGTGTAAGTGATCCATTCCAGATCTAGACACAGCTCTCCCAGCCTCTGACCGAGCCCAGAGACTCTGTCACAGAACAGCAAAGGGACTGTTTGACCTTTTGTCCCTCTAAAACGGGGTTGGCCAGAAACATCCCTTTACGGTGTTGTACGTTTATATTCTCTGTAAATTGAATGTAGACATTCAAGCATGACTGGACAGGCGCTGAAGATGCAATTGGTGAGATGGAGTAACTCTACCCTTCTTTAAATCTCTTACTTCAGATAATTATAGATGAAAGATGCTTATTTGAATTGGATTGCTATTTATTCATGTATTTATTTTAGTAAGTGGTGAGGCAAGAACATAAAAATGCAGAGTTGAAAGACAGATTGGCCTGGATTGAATTGATAAGAAATGTCTGGGGTTTTTTGGCTTCTGATCAATATTTGTATTCAGTCTGCAATCTAAAGTATGTATTTAAAAAAAAAAAAAAAGAGGTGGGAGTAATATCTGATTGTAGTTCTTCCCAGTTTATATTCCAATTAAAAAATAGAAAAAGCTGGACTTCCCTGGTGGCCCAGTGGTCAGGAATCCTCCTGCCAGTGCAGGGGACCACAGGTTCAATCCCTGGTCCGAGAAGTTGCACATGCCGCAGGGCAGCTAAGCCAGTGCACCACATCTACTGAACCCACTCAACCCAACCACTGGGCCCACATGCTGCAACGGAGGAAGCCCCTGTGCCCTAGAGCGTGCAGAAAGGAAGCCACCACAATGAGAAGCCCCCACACCACAACTAGAGAGTAGTCTATACAGCAGCAAAGACCTAGTGCAGCCAAAAATAAATTACCTATTTTTAAAAAATGGAAAAAGCATTAAGGAAAGAGTGGAAAGCATCCTTAATCACCCTGAGTCGAAATGATTCAGTAGGATTTCTGTAAGGTGAGTCTTGTTAGATCGTGGTCAGCACCCCTCCAGAAATTGAGACATTCTACCATTGACAGGAGCCCTAGACTGCCCCTTGGATCATCTTAAGACTCCAGCTGGCTCCTGCAACGTTTGGTTTGGAATCCGGTGGATTTACAGCCATTACTAATACACTGTGTTGTAGTTTCTGGGAGACTTTTATAAGAAAATCTGATATTTCGATGGTTCTTAAACTGCCATTCAGGCAGCTAGTCATTGAATTAACAGTTTATGACTTCAACTACATCTTTCAGTTCAGTTCATTTCAGTCACTCGGTTGTGTCCAACTCTTTGCGACCCCATGAACTGCAGCACACCAGGCTTCCCTGTCCATCACCAACTCCCGGAACTTACTCATACTCAAACTCATGTCCATCACGTCGGTGATACCATCCAACCGTCTCATCCTCTGTTGTCCTTTTCTCCTCCTGCCTTCAGTCTTTCCCAGCATCAGGGTCTTTTCCAGTGAGTCAGTTCTTTTCATCAGGTGACCAAAGTACTGGAGTTTCAGTTTCAGCATCAGTCCTTCCAGTGAATGTTCAGGACTGATCTCCTTTAGTATGGACTTGTTGGATCTCCTTGCAGTCCAAGGGACTCTCAAGAGTCTTCTCCAACACTACAGCTCAAAATCATCAGTTCTTCAGCTTTCTTCATAGTCCAACTCTCACATCCATACGTGACTACTGGAAAAACCATAGCTTTGACTGACAGACCTTTGTTGGTAAAGTAATGTCTCTGCTTTTTAATATGCTGTCGAGGTTGGTCATAACTTTTCTTCCAAGGAGCAAGTGTCTTTTAATTTCATGGCTACAGTCACCATCTGCAATGATTTTACTGTTCATAATTGTTATTAGTAATACGGCTACCATGTGGGCATTGTTTTACAGTTTACTCTATATATTTTTAACATGCCCACAATAGATTATGGACCTCGTTCCTTTGTAGCTTACTGTACCATAAATTTGTTTGGTTAGATTAGCTTGTCTGTTAATGGATATTGGTTATTAGGAATTCCTAATAATGCTGGAGAGTAAGACTACAAAGAAAGCTCACCACTCTCAGCCCCCAGAGAAACTGAAAGCATGATCTTGCATCTTAAGCCCCAGGGCAGAGCACACTGGCCTCTGATTTCCTTGTTCTGTACAGGAAAAAGAAAGTTAAGAATGTGATGGAAAATGATGCTTGAGCCCAAATACACTCTAGTAAAGAGAAACATTGAAAATGGAATATAGAGTCCCAGACCCAGTGGTGTACTTAAGCTCAGTATGTGTTTTCCCTGTTTAATGAGGCTGTGTTCATACTTTTCCTACCTTTCTTTTAGGATCATCTTAGAATATACATAGGAAGGTAGATGAAAGAGCTTTGATAGGAATTATTAATATCCTCCCCAGAGTGACCAGCCTTTGATATTTCAAGATGATACTCTGAGAATAGAAACTTGGTGGGCCCTTGTAGCAAAGTTTTTGGGTATTTTTTTTTCCATGCTATAAATACATATATATATACAGTGAGAACTGTATTTTGCAGAACCTGGTTTTTGTCATGTGCGGAATGTTCTCTGCACACTGGCTCAACAAGAACTGCTGGTTTGCTGTTTTCCAGTGATCCCAGATTTGAAAAATCTCTTAGTATATCCTTTCCCCTGTATATAATATATAAATTATTCCCCTCTGTATTTTTCCAAGTTTCTAATTACCCACTGAACCGTCAGTGAGTAAAAACTGTCTATCTTAAGAGATGACTTTTTAAAAAATTCTGTGTATGCTTGCATTTTTGGCTCTGCTAGATCTTCACTGCTGTTCAGGCTCTCCTCTAGCCGCAGGGAATGGCGGCTATTCCCTAGCTGCGGTGTGTGGGCTTCTCAGGGCAGCGGCTTCCTCTTTGCACAACACGGGCTCTAGGGCGTACAGGCCTCAGCAGTTGTGGCTTCCTGGGCCCTAGAGCACATGCTCAGCAGTTGTGGCACACAGGCTTCGTTGCTCCGAGGCCTGTGGGATCTTCCTGGATCAAGGATTGAACCCCGATCTTCTCCATTGGCAGGCGGATTCTTTACCACCGAGCCAACAGGGAAGCCCAGGAGATAGCTTTTTTTTTTAATCGTTGGAGAAATCTTGATTGTGACCTAATAGTAACAGAACCTGTTTCTCCATAGCATGCAAATATAATACATTAGAAACCACCTCACACTTCCTTCTCCTCAGCCATCTCTTCTCCAGAATAGACTCTGTAGCTGCTCAGTTGGGACAGTCTGTCCTTCCCGGAAGGGTTGCCACTAGGGTGTTCACCAGGCAGTGTATCCTGAAAGCGGGCCTTTCTCTTGGTCGAGGGATGCCTCCCTGCACCGTCCACTTAGCTGCTACCCAAGCACCCTGTGACACCAGTCATGACGTTAGAAGGGCTTAACATCTCCAGTGCCTCCTTCCTGTCATAGCCTATAGTGATCGTGCCTCCTCCTGTTATGCTGTGGGAAAAGCTCAGTTAATAGTGTCACAATGTTCAGGACAGTCCCAACCCCCTTTATTTGACGATTGCAGAAATAGACTTGGGTCATCTATAAATTTGCTGTTGAAGAACAGTAAGTTCTTTCACCAAAGATTTCTACCGCTATTATTTATTTATTTATTTATTTTTTGCATTTCCCCAACAGGCAGGAAATGGCAACCCACTCCAGTATTCTTGCCTAGAGAATCCGATGGACAGAGGGGCCTGGTGGGCTGCTGTCCATAGGGTCGCACAGAGTCGGACACGACTGAAGCGACAGCAGCAGCAACAGGCAGGAACTGATGCCTTATACAGTTAGGGTACGGCTGGCCAGTAATCTCTTTAAATGTAATTTCCATCTTCTGCATCCTCCATTACAGGTTTCTCCATCAGGAAACTGTGGGGTCAGATTCCTGCCAGAAAATGTGCTGAATGTTTGGTGTCCTGGAAAGGGGTATTAGATGTAGAGGGAGAAGACTGTGGTTGGTGTCTGACATACTGCATACTAGCTGTGGACCTTGAGCAGGTCATTTTATCTCTGAGTTTGTGTATGCATCTGCAAAATGAGGATAATATTTAACTTTTACAGTGTTGTGAGAAACAAGACTATGTGAAAGGGTTTCATAAATGGAAAGTGAAAGTGAAGTCGCTCAGTCGTGTCCGACTCTTGACTCTTTGGGACCCCGAGGACTGTGGCCCACTAGGCTCCTCCTCTGTCCATGGGATTCTGCAGGCAAGAATACTGCAGTGGGTTGTCATTTCCTTCTCCAGGGATCTTCCTGACCCAGGGATCGAACCCAGGTCTCCCGCATTGCAGGCAGACGCTTTAACCTCTGAGCCACCAGGGAAGCATTCATAAATTGAAAACACTACACAAATGTAAAATCTAGAAAGGGAATCCCTTTCAAAACTCAAAAAAAAAATCTGTATGAACAAATATATTTATTGCATGTTGAATGAAATATTTTATAGCCATAGAAATTATAAGAGAAAATGTGTTGAAAAGAAATTTTAACTGTACTTTGGAATTACAACAGTATAAAAGCTATGTCCATGGACTAGAAGTGAATGGGGGAAAATGGAATCAGCTGTTTCAGGATATGGGATGGAGTGACTTTTCTCTCAAAATGTCTTTGGTGCATTCAATTCAGTTCTGTAGGCTCACTGTGTTGGGTGTGGTGCTCCATTCTGTGGATACAGAGATAAATAGGAGGTGCTCCCATGACTCAGGGACTCCCCTTTCGTATAATCTTTGCCAAAGCTGATTACGTGTAAGAATCACCTGGGAAGCTTATTAAAAATTCAGATTATCCTGGTATCACCCTGGAAAGTCTGTTTCACCCTAAAAGGTCTAGGATGGAACAGCTCACAATTTGCATTCTTTTAACCTAGTCACCCTGAATAATTCTAATTGTTGTTCAGTCACTCAGTCATGTCTGACTCTTTGTGACTCCATGGACTGCAGCATGCCAGGCTTCCCTGTCCTTCTCTATCTCCCTGAGTTTGCTCAAACTTATGTCCATTGAGTTGGTGATGCCATCCAACCATCTCATCCTCGGTTACACCCCGTTTTCCTGCCCTCAATCTTCCCCAGCATTAGGGTCTTTTCAGTGAGTTGGTTCTTGGCATCAGGTGGCCAAAGTATGGAGCTTCAGCTTCAGCATCAGTCTTTCCAATGAATATTCAGGGTCGATTTCCTTTAGGATTGTCTGGTTTGATCTTGTTGTCCAAGGGGCTCTCAAGAGTCTTCTCCAGCACCACAATTTGAAAGCATCAGTTCTTAGTTGCTCTGCTTTCCTTATGGTCCAACTCTCACATCTGTACCTGACTATTGGAAAAACCATAGCTTTGACTCTACAGACCTTTGTCAGCAAATTGAAATTTCTGCTTTTTAATATGCTGTCTAGGTTTGTCACAGCGTTTTTTCCAAGAAGCAAGCATCTTTAATTTCGTGGCTGCAGTTAACTGTCCGCAGTGATTTTGGAGTGCAAGAAAATAAAGTCAGTCACTGTTCCCATGACCTTAGTTTTTTTAATATTGAGTTTTCAACCAGCTTTTTCACTCTCCTCTTTCACGTTCATCAAGAGGGTGTGATCCACACAGTCAAAGGCTTTAGTGTAGTCAGCGAAGCAGAAATAGATGTTTCTGCAGTTCCCTTGCCTTTTCTATTATCTGATGGATGTTGGCAATTTGATCTCTGGTTCCTCTGCCTTTCTAAATCCAGCTGGAAGTTCTTGGTTCACATACTGTTGAAGCCTGGCTTGAAGGATTTTGAGCATTACCTTGCTAGCATGTGAAATGAGTGCAATTGTGTGATACTTTGAGCATTCTTTAGCCTTGCCCTTCTTTGAAACTGGAATGAAAACTGACCTTTTCCAGTCCTGTGGCCACTGCTGAGTTTTCCAAATTTGCTGGCATAATGAGTGCAGTACTTTAACAGCTCAGCTGGAATTCATCACCTCCACTAGCTTTGTTCATAGTGATGGTTCCTCAGGGCCACTTGACTTCGCACTCCCAAGATTTCTGGCTGTAGGTGAGTGATCACACCATTGTGGTTATCTGGGTCATGAAGATCTTTTTTGTATAGTTCTTCTGTGTGTTCTTGCCACCTCTTAGTAGTCTTGCTTCCTCAGACAACTATTTTGCCTTGTTGCATTTCTTGGGGATGGTTTTGGTCACTGCCTCCTGTACAACATTAGGAGCCTCCATCCATATAGTTCTTCAGCCACTCTGTCTATCAGCTCTAACCCTTGATCTGCTTCCACTGTATAATCATAAGGGATTTGATTTATGATTTAGGTCATATCCTGAATGGCCTAGTGGTTTTCCATACTTCTTCAGTTTGAGACTGGAGTAGGTTGTCATCTCCTTCTCCAGGGGATCTTCCCAACCTAGGGACTGAACCCACGTCTCCTACGCTGGCAGGCAGATTCTTCACCACTGAGCCACCTCTTGCATCTCCTGCATTGGCAGGTGGATTCTTTACTACTGTGCCACCTGTGAAACCCAAATGATTCTAATATAGATGGTTTAATATCACACTATTTAGTGTGAAACCTTCAGTGAGGTCTTAAATGTTTTTACAGTAAAAAGTAATAATTACACAGATCTGCTTACTGAAGAATTTGACTGTTCTGTCTGGACCTTTGAGCTGACTTCTGTGCCTCTCTATCAAGGACTGGACAGCCAGCCCACAGAAGGCTGTGGCCCTGGAACCCGTGCAGCCCAGACCGTGGTGCACCTCTCGACCTCTCTCTCTCCCCCTCTTCCTTTCTCTTCTACTACCTCTCCCGTGTTTTTCTCTGTGATGTGTTTCTCTCCCACTCTGATTCCTCCTTTGCCTGTAATAAAGCAACATCCAGGTGCTTCCCCTTCCTTTCTCCACCCCTGCCCCCAACCAGACGTGTTAACTTTATTAAAAAAAACCCAGCTCACTAACCCGATTCACTAACTTGTGTTGGAAGGTTCTTGTATTGGGTTAATGTTTCTCAGAAAGTGTGGGAGTGGGCTATTCATGGATCAACAACCACAAAAATACGTATGGAAACTTTCGGGTGTTTATTTTGACTGTCATTTTACCCTTGATTAACTTTTTTCTCGTGGGTTGGCAGCCCTCAACAGAGTCCTGTCCTGCCTGTTGAGCTGGAGTGTGCCCTGCACCCTGGCTGAGCGCTGCCTGTCTCCACACGCCTGTGATTGGGCTTGGGTGGCTTTCTCAGCTGTACACCTGTCGCCTCTTAGTCACCCAGATTCAAGATATTAACAACAAACCACACTCTCCGAGGCCATGGGGTTTTATTTCAAGAGTGGTGACACTCCAGAACGTAGCTAGGATTGCCGTTTTCATGTTTGTATTACTAGTGTTAGTGTTTGTAGTGCTTGCATCTCAGGATACCAGGGGTTGGCCAGTGGCTTCCAGACTCCCTCCCTCCATTATGCTCCATATGCAAGAACCAGTCGTCTTACACTGTCATTTTTCTTCTGTCAGAACATGAGCTTTATGAGAAGGAGAGGGCATTTATCTTTGTGTGTCTAGTGCTTTGGAGAGTATCTGGAACATAGTGAGTACTCATTAAATAACCCTTGAATGAATTAGGTGTCCAAAAAAAAGGGAAATGTGTCCATTAGACAAAAGGGAAATATTCCTTAAAATATAACTCCCAAACTGGTTTTCTCCCCTAAATATCTCTAAAATCTTTCATAAATTGAACTTTTAAATTAGCTTCTTCAGCCTTGCCTGAACATAGAGCAAAAACTCAGGAATGAGAAGTAACTATGAGTTCAACTCGTAATTTGTTGAAATCTGTTACTGAATGTGAATTTCAAGGGCATCTCTCCAACACTGCTTCCGAAGTACAGTGACTTAGTAGGCTTCTCAAGAGCCTCTCCATGCTGTTCATCATTTCATAGCCAGCACCTCGCCAAGTGCTTTGTACCTAGCAGGTGCCTGGTGAATATTTGTTGAATGAATGTATTTGATTGATGGAAGAAATTCAGAGGCAAGTCCTAAGATGAACTTACTGGGAGTCACTCATATTTTCAGTTAGTGGTTTTCTCCACCTTGCTCTCTAAATCTAGACAAGTTTCTTGTCTAAAAATTGAAGGAGCTACTGCTTACATCATCTAATTGAACAAACCTTAATTGATGCCTACTCTTCTGCCTCTCTGTGAGGCACCCGAAGACAAGCAAAACCTAAGCCCTTTCTGTTTGTTCCTTATAGTTAGCTGATCATTTCTCGTGCTCTAACGTTGCCCACATGCCACTGTAGACACCTGCTTATCTGTTTCTCTCCCCAGAAATACCTTGAACTTCTTAATAAGACCTTGATCTTACCTCAGTATTCCTGTGCTGAATCTGTCATACATAGTAGGTTCTCAGAAAATCTTTATTGAGAACTGAGTAACAAACAAGTATGTAAAACCCCTCAGTTTTATATACATATATATATGAATAGAAACATATTTTGTATTTGAACAGAAATATATGCCTTCCTAAGTATTCTCTGAGCTTCAGATGATAAATACTGGATATGTCCTGAAAGAAACAAGATTGGTGTTCGTGTCTCTGTTAAACACCTTTCAAGGTATCTGGTTAGTTACTGAACCCATCTTTCACCTGAGAATCCTCCACCCTTATGCTAGCCAGTGGGTGGCTCACCAATAGGTGGGGGGACATGAGCCTCCCTTGCTGATAGGATTAGGGGTGGATACCTGACCCCAAGTGGACCAGTCTCTTTTCCTCTTAGGAAATTGGGTTTGAGAACACCAGAGAGCCTGGACTGGTTGCTTGAACCAGGAACACATAAACTTAGAGGCCATAAGACAAACATGTACCATAAGAGACAGAGAAGGCAGTGTGCAGAGAGAAAGAACTACAAGCCAAAACTCCATACACACACACACACACACACAGGCCAAAACTCCACACACACACACACACACACACACGCCATGTACCATAAGAGACAGAAAGCAGTGTACACACACACACACACACACCATGTACCATAAGAGACAGAAAGCAGTGTGCAGAGAGAACTACAGGCAAAAACTTGAGAGACACACCCACACACACAACATGTACCATTAAGAGACAGAGAAGGCAGTGTGCAGAGAAAGAACTACAGGCAGAAAACTCAGAAATGAAAAACCATATGGGCTGTGAGAGACACAGAGATACACACACACGCAGAGAGAAAGAACTAAAGGCAAAAAACTCAGAAATGAAAAACCATATGGGCTGTGAGACACACACACACACACACACACACACACACACACACACACACACACACACACACACACACACACACACACACACACACACACACACACACACACACACACACACACACACACACACACACACACACACACACACACACACACACACACACACGCTGCCTAGTTCTTGCTATATTTAGTCCTTGGTTGCTGTTCTTCCTGAGGCCACATTCAACTTTTTCTTGGGTTCCATGGGATATACCTTTTTTTTTTTTTTACCAGTTAACTCCCTGTAGGGGCATAAGCAAATTTAAAATGGGTATCTGCTTTTATAACTAAAAAAAGACACTAGTAAACTAGTAGAAAAAAATTCTTGTTATTCTTTGTCTCATTACCTTTTTGTCACACTTATATATTACTTCAGAATATTTGTTGATCAGGAAATTATTTAGATGAGGAATTCCTAATAAATAAGGTGCAGTAGGAGGGTGATGACTTCTTTGCTTTTCAAGTTTTTTGATCCCCTAAAGCACAAAAACAGAAATGAATGGAGACTTATTTACAGAGGGGATTGGATACATATGAGATCTTTTTTGAACTACAAAATTGAATTAAAGAGATTTTGAAGAACCAACACATTTGGCAGCTTCCCAAGACATCTATTTTTGAAGATTCTGCTTTCCAGAACTGTTGAAGAATGGCTTTTGTCACGGGCCTTAGCTGTGTTTCAGACTAGCCAAAACTGAAAAGTGGGAAGAGACTAAATAAAGCGTGTGTGTGCCTAGAGTAGCTCAGACCCTGTTTTTGGGCTGGCATAAACACTGACAACCAGATCCCTCAAAGTAAGATAAAGACGTTGTTCTGCAGAAACGGTTCCAAATACGAAGTTATAATGATGTCTGCCAACATGTTCTCACCACTCTAGGAAAAGAAAACAACAACAACAAACACATTTCCAGCTCTTTTTCCAGTGGACCCTCTGGACCTTGGAGAAGCTTGCATGTAATTTGACTGCAGCTACTTTCTTTTTTTAGTTAATTGTGTTACATATGCCTCATAATTTCTAATCCCAGCGGGGCTGTCATTTAGAAGGGGGCTGGGGGGAAGGCTGTTTTAATTCTGGCTTTTGTTTCAGCCACTAAATGTAATGCCACATGATTGTTGACCCAACAGTAATCCAGTTAAAAAACAGTCTTCAGAGTCACTGCATCATCAAAATTAACCCTGATTACATCAAATTATGTTGAAACAGACCACAGCTGTTTGCCCTGTTGAAGCAACTGCTCAAGAGCTCATCCAGAAGATACATCTGGGTGTCAGGAAAATACATTTTGGGTTTCATTTTGTTTCTCAATGTAAATGGAGGAGGGAAACTCTCTGTTCTGCCCAGAGTGCTTGGTGGGAGCTGAAAACCTTGTGATTCTCTGGATTCAAAAATCTTCTTAATTCCAGAAATGAAAGAGAAAAAAAACCCTGAGATTTTCTGTTTCCGTTTTCTATAGGAAGGATATAAGAAGGAAATCCAAATCTGTTGAGTATTCCTCTTGTCAGCAAAAAGAAGTGGAAGTGATTGCAAAGAAGCACAGCGGGATTTTCTGTGGAGGGCTGTATGTGCTGGTGTTTTGGGCTGGCTCATGCCAGCCTGTGAGAAGGGATTGTTAAATTATGGAAAGTTTTGCAAACTGATTGCTAAAGAATAACATTGAAATTAAATTATCATTAAAAGTGGAAATAACAGGTACTGGAGAAGATGTGGACAGCTTGGAATCCTCACACTGCTGCTTGAAATGTAAACTGGTGCAACCACTGTGGGAAGCAGAGAGTTCTGTAAAAAGTCAGACGCAGGGCCACAGTGTGACTTAGCAGTTTGACTCCTAGCTGTATAGTGAAGAGTGTGAAAACATAGAATCACACAAAAACTTGTACAGGAATGTTCACAGCAACATTACTCATAATAGTCCAAAAGTGGAAACAACTAAAATCTGTATTAACTGATGAGTATATATAAGTAAAACATGGTACACGGCTCTAACGGAATATTACTCAGCCATAAAGAGGAATAAAGAAAAGCTGATATGTCACAGCGTGAATGAACCTTGAAAACATTACACAAAGTGAAAAGTCAAACACAAAAGGCCACGCGGTACATGAGTCAGACTATATGAAATATTCAGAATTGGCAAATCCATAGAGACAGAAAGTAAGTTAGTGGTTGCCAGCAAATGCTGTTGGGGAAATGAGAAGTGACTGCTAATAGACGTGGAGTTTCTTTTGGGGTGATGAAAATGTTTTAAAATTAGATAGCAGTGATGGTAGCACAACTTGAGAATATACTAAAAACCAACAAATTGTACAGGTTAAAAGTGTGATACTTCTGGTATGTGAATGATACCTTAATTTTAAAACTAACCAGAATTCATCAGTTACTAATTATTTTTATACATTTTACTATTTGCTCTTGGCATTATATCTATTGTATCTTTTTGATGGAAATACTAAAGGTGTATTACTGTGCATCTTTTAGCTCTCTATTCAAAGACATGAAGTTGACAGCTTAAAATAATCATTAATAGTAGAGGAGAAAATTGTGGGGAGGTTCATATTTGCCGCACAAAAATTGTCACATACTACAAATCAAGGCTACTGCTGACACTACCAGAGAGCCAGGTTTTAAACTTTTACCAGTCCATCACTGGCTGTATGAGTCCAACAGTCATCTTGGATAACTGGTGGAATTAGTTAGATAATCTCCTGTGGCATTTGGATCCCCAGCAAAACAAAGACTAAAATCCGCACAGCAGCTCTGCCTGCATTTGGTGCAGAAGAAAGGCATTCCTGGTCCACTGTGCTATGACACCCAGCTTGAGTCAGGGAAGGTGATTCCTCCAGCCCCTGCTAGTACTGTGTTGGTACAGGTGACAGCACCCTGTCGAATTGTCAGAACGAGGCCAGACACCAGATCAACCACAAATGATTTTAATTCTTAGTCCCAGACGGGGGTATCTGGGGAATCTGTACGGCAGATTTGGAAACCAAGGGTGAACAAGTAAAACTTCAAAGAATTACCTCCAGCTGCTCAGCCCCTCCCATCAGCCAGTCCCTCTGGGTTTAAGCACTTACTTCTGCTGGTTACAGGTACCTTCTCAGATACTGTTGTCCGGTGTGAATGATCTGAGAGTACTGGATGGCCCAAGGGTCCATAGCTCTCACTTGTCATCCTTTAAGGGCTGGTTCCTTCATTTGCAAACATTTACTGAACATCTATTTTATGCCTGGCACCATGCTTGGAGGTTCTGGGGGTACAAAAAAAAAATTGAGGAAAACGCAGTCCAGCCTTCAGGGAACTCACAGTTCTTTGACAAGTAAATAGGAACTTGAATAGTGTGATAACACAGTTTATACAGGTGCAGTGTGACCCTTAAGAATGAACAACTGTTTTGGGGGTTAGATATATGAATTTTAGGGAAAGGGGTCTTGAGATAATCTGTTCAAGGCCTAATTCAAGGTAGAAGGACTCTGAAGGAGGTAAGGGGTCATCTTGAAAAGTAGGGTTTGGAGTTCTAAGGCACTTTTCCGGGGACCTTGACAGCCTTTGTTCTTCCAAGAATATGGTACCTCATTTTGCAGCCTGATCTGGGGGTATTGTGGTGTCACCACCATGGCAGCAGAGATGTCCCAGGAACCTAACTGCCCTAAAGCAATTAGCGCAGATTCTTATTCTTTACAAAGGAGAAATTGGGGAACAACTTGCTCAAACTTTTCTCTTTAAGAAAGCTTACTTCCAGAGTGTCTCGCATTGGGTGTAACAGGGAGGAAGTCCAGTTAGATCTTCAGCCACACTCCAAGCTCACTTCCAGATCTCAGTCCCCACCCAAATGCTGAAAGTTGATTTGAGTAGGTCAGATTAATGTGATAGAGGGAAGCAAGTGGGCTAAAGCACCTGGGTGTTAGAGAGGCTGCCACCTCAACATGTCTGAGAAACAAGTGTCCTGAAAGTCACCAGCTGAGGTGGCCCAGCTGATCATACTGACCTTGACAAGAAGCAAGCAGAAATTAACCTGTCAACTAAACTGAAAGGGAGAAAAGGCAGAAGGGCTAGGACACAAACATCTATTCCCACCCCCAGTCCGATCACTGACGTCAGGCTTGGCGTGGGCGGTATTAATCACCCGGTCTGGTGTGCGGTTGAGGACATCTCTCCTTCCAGCCCGCTCCTGGGAGCGTTCCACCAGCCATGCACCTGCCACCAGCCACAAAGCCTCAACTCCCAGACAGGCACGGATGCAGGCGTCGCTGAGGACACTCAAAGGCAGAGTGCGCCCTTTAGAACTCAGGCTCTGTGGGGGGAGGGGCGGGAGCGAAACGTGGTGCCCCGGCTTTCCTCCCAGGTGTGGGTTTCTCTAATCTCTGCAGTGCCCCTCCAGAGAAACCCTCCTCATAAGATGGGTCATTTCCTGGGGATTTAATGAATACAGAATTAACGGCACTGCTTGCAGCGAGTCATTAATTCCCCCAGGAAATACCTGTGGTCTTTAATCAAAATTGCCTAAATTATAGACTAGTGATGCACGTCCTCTGGGGGGAAAGGGGGACTGTCGTCCCAACTGGTTCCAATAGATGGCGCCGATCTTCATCTAAATAAATCGTTCCAATGATTTGTTTTCCATCCCTCCCCAGTGAAAACCAAGGAGCATTAAAACAACAACAACAACAAAGGCAAGGAATGGAGAGGACTTAGCAAAGGCCTGGACCGGAACGTCCTGTGCGAAGGCTGTTTCTAGGTCTGGCCAGAAGACTGAGCCACATGGGGATGCAGCCAGGGACCTCAGCAGCAGTCCCTCCACCGATGAGCAGCCCTAGCTAAGTACTGGCAACTGAGTAATGAAAAGATTGGGGAGGGGGGCAAGCACCAAGAAGAGCCCCTTCCTCTAACCTCTGGGGGAGGAGGGGCATGTTCAGAGAAGACTTCTGAAGCTGATACTCTGTTGTATTTCAAGGCTCTCCTGTCATTGGCCTCGAAATGTTTCCACAGGAAATTGTAAATAAAATATAGGTGGGTGGCATCTTTAGCTAAACCAAATAAGACCCTCAAGAGTTTCTGGCCAAGTGCAGCCCAACTCCCAACTAATGGTTGCTGAACAGTCTCCCAGTCTGTCTTGAATCCTATAACTATAAAAAGATACATAACAGAAGACTACTCTTCTAAGGAAAGATAAGGGCTCCTGTGTGTATGCCTGACTTGCATCACAAACCTCAGCTGCAAACAAGCCATGCAGATTTCTCAGACTCTGCAATCCCTGAGACTTGGCACCATGACTCAGATGTGAATGAAGTCAGAGGATTGCTTTATTTTGGTCAAGAGTCACCGCCTCCTGATTGATTTGGCAGGCTTTGAATATTTTGATATTTGTGTCACGGGTTTTATAGAAGGTACTTAAAGCCAGAGGTTAAAATGGCTATACTTCTGGTGGTGGCCCTTACATGTGTCTTAAGTATCCCTCAGTTGAAAAGCTAAAAGGCCCTGGTCCCCGAGAGAGCCCGATTGTCCTGGTTTTACATGGATATCCAGCAGCACACTGGATAGTGAAGAAAATCAGTGAACGCTGGGTCCAGGGTTGCTGATTGCTAAACCCTCCCAGGTGCTTAGAAGAGCTAAGCATAGAATTAGCTTAGAGTTAGCTTTTACAAACTGAAATGGTTGTTTTCCCCAACCCAACAAAGATCTGTAAAATCAGAAGGATGTCCAACAGCTTGCAACAGCTAGCTTTGCTGCACAGAGATAGGGAACTGAGCAAAGTAGCCTTAGTCTGATGTTTTCTGGAGGGCAAGATGCCACCGGTTCTACTCCCGTGCCCGAAGCAGTTCCCTATTAATATAACGGGTTACTATCCACTCTTCAAAGAACTAGGGGCGCGGATGGAGAGCCTAACCTTTTAACGCTGCTTGTAAAGGTACTTTGTGAGTTGAAAAGAGCCTTTAACCAAAGGTTTCCGGTTTTGCTGGGGGTTTTTCCCCCTCTTCTCTCCCCACAAAATGCTAGATTCATCAGGTATGTGCTTCTGCGTTCTCCATCTCAGTTAAGCCCTTCCACAACGCCGTAAGAGGCATCTGCATCATAGGAGCCCCAGAGAGTTCTCCTAACTTGTGTCAATAAGTTGGAGCACTGAAAAATTTTGACCCGTTTCTTGCCCTACACCATCTTGCCTTCCAATTCACTATGAAATAGTATTTTTGACTCATTTTTGC
This sequence comes from Ovis aries, assembly GCF_016772045.2. NCBI lineage: Eukaryota > Metazoa > Chordata > Mammalia > Artiodactyla > Bovidae > Ovis > Ovis aries. The sequence goes on from NC_056074.1 coordinate 15,225,624, forward strand.
CTCCTTGATTCTACAGATCGTAAGAATTTTCTTCTACTGAATTGCTTCTCTCAGAGGCAGTGTGGAAGCCAACAGAACTTTATTTTCTGATAATAGTGTATTAGTCGCTCAGTCCTGTCCGACTCTTTGCAACCCCATGGACTGTAGCCCGCCAGGCTCCTCTGTCCATGAAATTCTCCAGGCAAGAATACGGGAGTGGGTTGCCAGTTCTGCTCCATTCTGATACTAAGAGGACGCGGACGTGAAAGCAGTTCTCCCCTTTAAATAGACGAGCAGTACCACTCCCAACCCCGACCATCCCTAGAATGAGAAGCTTGACTGCACGGCCAAGGCTTTAGGCGATCTGTGAAATGGTAATAATACACCCCACTCAATTTGGAGATTTGTAACGAAGATCATGTAAGCAAGGAACGTACGCCCAGCCCAACACGTAGTAATGTTGTTTTTTCTTCTCCCACCAAGGGGGTGAGAGAGTTAATGAAACTCTTGGAAAGCGAGTCACTCATTTCAGCCAAAACCTGACCCACTGAAACCTGAAACGAAGGGGGAATGGACATGTCAGGGGAGCAGCCCTCGGGCCCCTGGCTGACGACCCTCTGCGAAAGGTCGATTCACCATCGAGGGCGCGCAGTCCATGCCCATTACCCCACGCCCGCCAAGGGCGCGGCCGCCTGCCCCGCTGGCTTCGGAAAACAAGCCCCGGGGGGCGCGGCGGGCCGCGGGCGCCCCCGAGAGCGCTGGGTCCGAGGCGCGCGGCGGTGTCCGCGTCTCCGCGGGCGGCCCGCCCGGGGGCGCGGCGGGCTGTGGGCGTGGCGAGCGCGCGCCGCCCTTCCTGCCGGGGCGCCCCCGCCGCGGCCGGGCCGGGAGAAGGCGCGGGCGCGCGCGAGGCAGCCGGGCCGCGCCGCCTCGCCCTCGCCCTCGCCCTCGCCCCGCGGCCGCCGGCCGCCCCGGCCCCTCCCCTTCGCCGCGAGCCGCGCACCGCCGGCCGGCTGAGCCCGCGGCCCGCGCCCTCGTCCCCGACCCCGCGGCGGGCTCCGGGCGGCCGGCAGCATGAGCGGCGGCGGCGGCGGCGACGTGGTGTGCACCGGCTGGCTGAGGAAATCGCCCCCCGAGAAGAAGTTGAGGCGCTATGTGAGTGCGGGCGGGGGCGCGGGGCGCGCCGCGGCCTGCCGACGGGCCGGGCGCCCCGGGGGGGCGCGGGCGGGGGTGCCGGGGGCGGCCGGCGCGCCCCGCGACCGGGCTGCTGCACACCTGTCACAGGTGCGCCGCCGAGGGGCGGGGCGCGCGGGCGGCCAGATGGAGGCTGCGGCGCCTCCCCGGCCAGCCTCCCCGTAAACTAAACCGCGTATTGAAGTTTGTATTGATTGTTTTCGGAGACCGAAAAGAGTTGATTCCCGGGGCCCGGGGGTCCGTACGGACCCCGAGCGGCTCCAGCCTGCGGGGCTCGGGGAGTGGGCGGGAAGGGGGGGGGGCGTAGGCCGAGGGGCCGCGCGGCCGGGCCCCCCACAAAGGGCGCCGCGCCTCGCACCCCTTCCCCCGCGCTCTCCCTGCCCGCCCCTCCCGGCGGCCGCCTGCTTCCTCCCAGTCCACAGCGCTGCATCACGGGCGGCGTCAGCAGCATGTGCAGCCCTTGGATTAAGTGACTCATTTGTTTGTCCCCCTTCTTTGCCTTTATGCTGTATGTCTCCCACATGCATCCCCCCAACCCCGCGAAGGTGGCACTGCAGTTTGGTCTGCGGCTACTGGCCCGGCTTTTGTGTTGTACAGCCCTTTGGCGTCTGGGGTCAGGAGAGATTAAGGGTCTCAGTTGCCAGGTGGTGCTAACCGACAGTGTTTACTGAAATTACCGGGACAGCCGCTCCCTTTCAAGAGAGAGGCTCCACTCCTGGGGAGGGTCGTGCAGCCTGGTGTGAGCAGTGAGGGGTCTGGTCCCTCCACCCCCCGGTCCCACCAGAAGATGCCTAGCTTGGCGGGGTCAAAGTACAAGATGGTGCCAGTGACTGAGATTTGGCTGAAATCAGCCCTGGGTTATTTGACTGAGTTTGGAAATAGAGGTAAGGTCGCTAAAAGATGTCAGGGTCTCCCATCCCCTCCTCTTCTCTTGCTATGAAATGCCCTTGTTAAACTGCCTGTCCGTGCTGGACTCTGGGATCGTTCCCGCAGCATGGAAGTGAGCTGTTGCCTTCCAGCTGCAGTGCATCAAGGGAGCTCTGAATAGACCCTGCCCGCCGTCAGCTGCGCCCGTGGCTGTCCACAGGGGGAGAGGCAAAAGCTTACCAGAGTTTCCTGTCTTGGCTCCCCAGATCAGAACCGAGGGACTTCTGGCCTCTGGATTGAGGAAGTGACATTCTGTTTTTCAAAGGAAGTGTTGTTGGGGAGTGCAAGTGAGTGTGTATGTAGATGAAATCAGGCTCTTATTTAGATCATCTGCTGGGGGAAAAAAAAGACTAAGGATTTAGCACATGACTTTCAAAAGTGGACACAGATTTTAAATATAGTAGGGATGAGACAATAAAGTGTTCATCTCAGTTTTAAAGCTCATTTTCAGAGATGTCCATGTAACCGAAGAACTATAATTATTAGGAAAGCTTTTCTCCTGTTGAGGGCCCTATCAGTTCATTAGCAAAGGTGCATTTTTATATTAGGTAAGAAGAGTAATTTGCTATTAATCTTTTCACAAGTATAAAACAAACAAAAAATCTTCAGCTCCAAGAGCTTCAGAAGACTGGCAATCAAAATGTAATACCATACCTTACCAGCTAGTGGAATAAAGTATCCAATAAAAATGAGACTTAATTGTCAAGTTAGAACACTGCCCTGAACAACCTTGAAACTTTGTTTTCGAAACAGTTTGCAATTTGACACTTTATCTACATTGACTGATAACTACTTCAATTCTATCACCCAGACTCTGGTGATCCATTTCTTGGGTATTTTTGTTTCCAAGCAACTTTAGCTCAAAATAACCGGGTTCAGAGGCTTTGGGGTCAAGCACCTTTTCCCCTCTTTTGAAGTACTTGACAGCCTCAAGTCATAAGATGACTTCAGCCTTTTCATTATCTCCCTCGTACTCCAGACCATAAGGCCAAACTGGTAACAGGTTTTCTTAGGCTAGGGTGTGATGTGTTCCGTTGGTATGACTGGAAGTCTCCCCTACTGTGGATGTTCTCTTGTCTTAGTTGAAGCTGAGCTGGTTTGTGTAACCCTAAACTCCTGGGGAACAGTCTTCCTTTACATCTTCTTTTCTTTGGGGGTTTTGAGAATTTCTATTTTAAGTTAGAACTCTCCCAGCTCCCTCTGTTCATCAGAGGCCCAAGTTCACTAGAACCAAAGTAGGAGATTTTCTAGCCCCCCAAACTGTTGCTTATTCTGTTATATGTTAGCCATGTGATATTATAGATTGAGAAATCTTTATTATAAGAATGTGTTAGGAATCTGAAACAAAGCAAAAAGTTTATGAACTAGATTACACCATTTAACTTTTTTTTAATCTACTTTTTAATTTGGATTGGTGGTAGGTATAGGGGTTTAAAAAAAAAATCAACTTGAAGCTATGGAAAATGTATGTTAGTTACCAGGATTAACTTTAGGGATTCCTTCATTAATGTGTGGTCTAAGTTATCAACTGTAAGAAAGTTTAAAGGGTCTGTTCATTATTTGTTGTGTGCCCTCGAGGAATTACCAAAAAAATGACCTCTGGGAAATGGTGAGTATTGCCTCGGGGGTGACATAGTATGGTTGCAGTGAGAGGCTGGCAGAGGAAACTGCGCTCCCATCATTCCACAGTCTGCATGTTTATGTGTGCATGCACGTGTGAACACACACGTATGCATGGATGTAAAGTTGAAACGATATCTTGTTGGAGGAAAAAAAACACGTTGATAACACACTGCCGGGTTATTTTCTGTTGTTTTCACTGGGTTAAAATATTAGGGGAAAAGATAGGCAGCAGCACTGCCCCCTAGTGGCTAGTTTGGAGAAAATTGTGTATTGATGCTAAAGAACAACTGAGTTAAGAAAACTCTTGTTTGTTCAGTAAGCTCATTTATTAAAAGATCTGTGTCCCAGAAACTGTATTAGATTCTGGGAATAGACGTTAATCCATCCCTTCAGTCTTAGCGGCCGGCCCTGCCCACCCCTTAACAAAGAAAACCGAAGCTTTTAAGGGAGTACCTGTCTGCACGTACTGCAGCCACATTTCTAAACTTACCTCTACTGTCCCATACCCACCACATCCTTACCCTGTGATTTCTTCTCCATGTTAATATATTCTTTCAAGAGTTTTATATAAGTGGATTCACACAGTATAACTCTGGAGGATTGCTTTTTTCATTCAGTGTAATTCACTGGAGATTCATCCACATTGTTGCACGTATCACTAGTTGGTCCGTTCTTTTTCATTGCTGGGTAACATTCCATGGCATGGATGTAAATCAGTTCATTCGTTTAACCGCTCACCCATCAGTTACATTCTCTAGCGGCCAATGTTGTTGAATATCTCTTCATGATTATTTGCCACCTGTATCTACTCTTTGGTCAAATGTCTCTCTTCAAGTCTTTTGTCTGTTATCTGTTTGGATTCTTTGTTTTTTACTGTGGAGTTAAAAAAAATTTTTTACATATATTTAAAATTATTTATGTATTTACTTTTGGCTGTGCTGAGTCGTTGCTGCATGAGCTTTTCTCTAGTTGCAGCAAGCAGGGGCTGCTCACCACTGTGGTTCGCGGACTTCTCGTTGTGGTGGCTGCTCTTGCTGCAGAGCGCTGCAGGGCACGAGGGCTTCAGTGGTTGTAGCTCGTGTGCTCAGTAGCCGTGGCACTCGGGCTCAGCTGTCCTGAGGCACGTGGGGTCAAACCTGTGTCTCCTGCATTGGCAAGTGGGTTCTTCATCACTGAGTCACTGGCGAAGCTCTCCTGTTGAGTTTTGAGAGTTCTGTATATGCTCAAGCTATCATCAGTTCTTGTCAGTACATGGTTTGCAGATATTTTCTCCCAGTCTGAAGCCTGTCTTTTCATCTACCAGACAGGGAGAAGAGGAGAAGTTTTTGATTTGGATGAAGCCCTTTTTACCAATTTTCCTTTTTATGAGTTGTATTGTTTTGGTCAAATACAAGAGCTCTGTCTAGTCCTGTTGCAGAGATTTTCTCTGTTTTTCCTTCCAAATATTTTGATTTTATATTTTTAACTTAAGTCCATGGTCTAAGTTAATTGTTATATAAGATGTGAGACCTAGATTGAGATTTTTATTTTAGTCATTATTTTTATTACTATTAATAGTATCATTATTACTTGGGAGTGGATGCTTGATTGCTCTAGCACCATTTGTTAACGAGACTGTGCTGCTGGGCTTCTCTGTCCATGGGATTTTCCAGGCAAGAATAGGTAGCAAGTTGCCATTTCCTTCTCCATTTGTCATAAAGTAGTTGGGTATATTTGTGTTGGTCTGTTTCTGGGTTCTCTGTACTGATCTGTGTTTCCCATGTGTCTGCCCTTCTGCAATACTGCATACTGTTGATAACTCTAGCTTTTTGATAAGTCTTGAAATCTGGTACACTGATTCCTCCACTTTATTCTTGATCAGAGTGTTCTTAAATTTTTCTAAAATTTGAAAGGTCATCACATCGTTAGAAAGCTTGAACAATATTGAGGTATAAATTAAAATTACCTATAATCCCACTGAACCTTGAATTTTTCTTTAAACTTGTCTTCTCAACAGAGAATGTGAATGTAACAAATATACTTTAGTTCAATAATTTATCAAACAGCCATTACATGCCAAGCACTCAAATCCTGGGATTACAAAGAAGAAAAAGAAAGGCCTCCTGGAGAGATGCCCATAACTAGAAGGAAGCCAAGAGAGGAAAGCTTTCCAGCCAGAGAGACCACTGACAGTGGAGGCCACCACAGGTGGCCAGGACCTGCGTGGTGTGTGTCCAGGGACACTGAAAACAGTTCAGTGTTGCTGGACCATCAGCAAGATGTTGAAAGTAGAGGGCTATGGGAGAGGTAGGTGAGAGAGAACATGTAGACGGAGAAGCAAAAATGGTCAACAGTTCATGAAAGTGAGCTCACGGTCAGGAATCATTAGGGAACTGCTAATCAGAACCATAATGAGCTATTCCTTCACCCCTGTTAGAACAGCTGTTCCTCAAGAAGACCAGAGACGACAAGTATTGGCAAGAGTACTTGCCACTGTAGAGTAAAGGGAACCCTTGTTTTAGTGTTGGTGGGAATGCAAATTGTCACAGCCACTATGGAAAACAGTATGGAGGGGGCTTCCCTCGTAGCTCAGTCGGTAAAGAATCCGGCTGTAATGCAGGAGACCGGGGTTCAATCCCTGGGTCCGGAAGATCCCCTGGAGAAGGAAATGGCAACCCACTCCAGGATTCTTGCCTGGAAAATCCCATGGACAGAGGAGCCTGGCAGGGCGGGCTACAGTCCATGGGGTCGCAAGAGTTGGACAGGACTTAGCGACTACACCACCACCACCACACTAAAAATAGAACTGTCATATGATCCAGCAGTTCCACTTCTGAGTATATAGTCAAAGGAAGCGAAAATAGGATATTGAAGCAATATGTATACCACAATGGTGATTGCAGCATTGTTCACAATAGCCAAGATATGAAAACAATCCAAGTGTCCATCAGTAGATCAATGGATAAAGAAGATGTGACCCCCCCGCCCCGACACACACACACAATACAGTGATATTCAGCCATGAGAGAGAACGAAATCCTACTATTTGCAGCAACATGAATAGACCTTGAGGGTATTATACTGAATGAAATAAGTCAGAGAAAGACTAATACTGTATGATCTCACTTATGTATGGCATATAAAAAAGCCAGACTTAAAGAAATCGTAGAATGCTGGTTACCAGAGACCAAGGGGTGGGGAAATTGAAGAGATGTTAATCAAAGGGTACAAACTTCAAATCAGAAAATGAATAATTTCTGGAGATCTAATGTGCAGCATTGTAATTTTAGTTTATCACACACTTGAAAATTTCTAGGAGAGCATATCTTAAAGGTTCTTGCCACAGAAAAGAATGTGATGTGAACGCAGGTGTTAGCTAATGCTTCAGTGGTAATCATATTGCAGCATATGTGAAAAGCGAAGTTGCTCAGTCATCTCTGACTCTGAGACCCCATGGACAGAGGGATTTTCGAGGCAAGAATACTGGAGTGGGTTGCCATTTCCTTCTCCAGGAGATCTTCCCGACCTAGGGATTGAACCTGCATCTCCCGCATTGTAGCCAGATGCTTTACTGTCTGAGCCACCAGGGAAGCCCGCACAGAAATCGTATCAAATCGTATCAGCATATGATACATATGCAGCGTATCAAATCAGCATGTTGTATACCTTAAGCTTAGCACAGTGTTACATGGCAATTATGTCTCAAAGCTGAGGGGAAGAAAAGAACACGGGAAAAGGGAGGTCTGCAGAAACTAGAGTGAATTCAGGATTTGTTTCTAGACCATCCTAGGCAGCCACAGCTGTATTCCAACATATTATTTGAGTATTTAAACAAAAACTGTTTCTAGTCCCAGTTCCTAGGAGAGAGAACCATATGAAGATTCCTTTTAGCAGTTTTGTGTGCTGTGGTCCTAATCACTGGATTGATTCTTTGTGTTCACAGCATCAGAGAGACTGCTCCATTCCAGGCCCAGTCTCCTGAGCTTCTTGTCACCAGCGTTGGATCAGAATTCCTCATTTGGAAGCAACCCATATGTCTATCAACAGATAAACAAAGTGTGGATATACATATAGTGGAATGTTATTCATCCTTAAAAAGAAAGGAAATTTTTACACAAGGCCATGATGCAATATGGATGAACCTCGATGACATTATGCTAAAGTAAAATAAGCCAATCCCAGAAGGACAGATTGTGTGATTGCACTCATATGAAGTACCCAGAGGAGTCAAATTCATAGAGGCTTGCCAGGAACTAGGAGGAGGGAAGAATGGGGAGCTGTTGTTTAATGAGTACAGAGTTTCAGTTCTGCAAGATGAAAAGTTCTTGAAATGGATGTTGATGATGTGAGCACAACAGTGTAAATATTTAATGTCACTGAACTGTACACTTTAACATGGCTAAGATGGTAAATTTTATGTTATGTGTATCTTTCCGCATGTTAAAAAACTCCTTATTTGTTAGTACTTGGCACTGCTAGTACTTATCCAAGAGAAAAAAATAGGATGGAATCTCCACAGCCTTGAATGATAATGGAATGTTCTTTCAGGGATCTAAGGACCAGAGGGAGTAAAGTTGTACAAATCAGGAAGGCACGCCTGCTGCTTTGCTTAATGAAACAGCTTTGATGTTGCTGTCTATCTCTAGCTGACCTTTCTCTAACTGGAAGGGAAAAATGGATTATGGTAACCTCAAGTTTATGAGAAATGCTGAGAGAATATAGGTTCCTGAGCAGGCTGATTTCCTGTATCCAATCTAACATTGACACTTGTTTATAGAGTGTATTTTGTATCTTTTACCATCCGAAGGGGATAAATCAGTACTAAACCCTGCCTTCAAGGAATTTACAGGCTACAGATACCAGAAATATACATGTGAAACAGAGCAGTGTCCTTATATGGAGTTGTGTGGTCCAGACAACAGGTTTCATGGAGGTGAGGGCTCTTAGCCTGGAAAAAGATTGAAGAGCTTCCTGGAATAGAAAGCAGGGATGTGAGTTGAACTCAAAAGATTTGGACTTAGAAAGGAACTTGGAAATTAAAATGGGTAGGGGGCAGTGTACATGGTATTTGAGAGGCAGTGGAAATCCATCCAGGCTAGAGGAGTCTATAGCAGAAATCAGAGGATTGAGAAGTAAGTGGAAAGCTGAGAATAGTCCATAAAAGTAGTCCTTAGATGGTAGGATGACATTTATTAATGAAGAACATCACTCTGACTCCGTAAGTTTTTGCCTGTCAGATAGCCACTCCTTCAGTGAGAAATGTCAGTGGTGTGCTGACATTGTGTATCTTCAGAAGACCTCTGTCTTAGTGTTTCAAGGGGCTCTGAGTCCTTGAGCAAATGAGGTGATTTTCTCAGTCTACTTCCCTGTTTGTAAAAACTGGCGAAATACATCTTACCTCTCTGGGTCTGAGAATTTATTGGATAACATGTGAAAAAAAAAGAAGAACACTTTAACATAATGTCTAGGCTGCTGCTGCTAAGTCACGTCAGTCGTGTCCGACTCTGTGCGACCTCACAGACGGCAGCCCACCAGGCTCCCCCGTCCCTGGGATTCTCCAGGCAAGAACACTGGAGTGGGTTGCCATTTCCTTCTCCAATGCATGAAAGTGAAAAATGGAAGTGAAGTCGCTCAGTCGTGTCTGACCCTCAGTGACCCAATGGACTGCAGCCTTCCAGGCTCCTCCGTCCATGGGATTTTCCAGGCAAGAGGACTGGAGTGGGGTACCGTTGCCTTCTCCAATGTCTAGGCTAGAGTAGGCCTTTAATATTGAGGGATGTGGCAGTAGGGTCTGATGTTTGTTTATATTTCTCAATTATTCCATGGGCATTTAGGACATGAGCATGGTTGTCTTCGCATCCCTTTCAAGGCTGAGTTAGGCCTGAAGTTTACAATGACAGAATGTAAGTGGAATGCCCAAGCTAGATATTACATCCAGTTGTAAGGAGTTATTTTTTTTTTCCCCAAAAGGAACATCTCAAAGGTCACCTGATCTCAAGGAAGGAAAATGAAACCACATGGGGTTTTGTCTGAAGCTTGTGTGCTAAGGGATATAAAAATTAATGTGTGATTCTGGAGCCCATGTTTGAGAATGACTCAAAACGCAAAAACTTGCAATAAATGGTAACCCTTTAAAGCTCTGATGTCTCCTACCTCCCAGGCCCCTCCAAAGTGAGCCCTCTTTTTGGCTTGTTTCTGTGGCACTTTTTTTCACTTCTAGTTTGGACTCTCAGGCTGTGCTTTTGTCTGTCTCCCTTTGCGAGATTATGAACCTTTACATTATAGTGTAAGCACCAGCTATAAGCAAGGCGCATTCAAAGTCACTGTCATTTTTGCTTTACAGCTATCCCCCCCCTCCCAGTTTATGTTTGCTTCTCTTTACCTACCGGTTGTCAAAATACTGGATTTAATAACTTTCAAAGTGATTAAGGTGTTTTGGTGTAGTGTTATGAGCTGACATATTTATACACATTTGATATATTTGAACCGGTTCTGGTTGTTGTCCTTACTGATGTCCAGCTTGTACTATCTTTAGCTAATGGGAGCCTGTTCAAGTTGGTTTCTGGGTCCTTTTGACCTCACCTTACTAGCATTTGATAGTTTCCTTTGTTACCTGATAACGACAAGATGTTCCAAGCCAATCTTGTACATTTCTGATCCAGACTTGGACTTAGCCGTTTCCTGTAAGAATTCTTTTAGTAAAAATGGTATCTAGAAACCCTCATGGGCTTGAAGGGGCTCTTATTACTTTTGTGTTGGTCACACACACAGTTCCAAATACTATCAAGACTTCATCTCATTGGCTTCATCTGTCCCTTTTACTGTTCCTTTGCTGGAATATTTTAAAGTAAATTTCTCGACATGTACATAAGTCTTATAAGCATATGTGTGAAAACAAAGGAAAAAAAGATATGTGAATATACCATGCCTTTGTACACATTTCCCCTGGTTAGATGTGTATGTTATTTCAAGTTATTCACAGCTGTAGGCAGTATAGGCTCATTCTGTTATCAGATGGAGCATCATCTGAGAGTTTCACCCTAGCTGGTAAGTCACAGCGTTTAAGTATCATTAAGTATCACCACAGGACACTTGAAAGGTTTTCTTGGACAGGCAGTCTGTATATCTTTCCTTAGCCTACCTTGGAGAAACTACTCGTTGGAGCTTGGCTGACTTACAAAAGCAAGGGAGAGGGCTAAGGTTTATATACAGTAGTGAAGAGATTAATCTTCTTTTGAGGGCCATAAGAATGAATCTGTTACTTTGATCTTTTGACATAATTTTCTAGAGGAAAATATGAATATAGGCTCAACAGATATATAATTTTTTTGCATACCAACAAAGGCTACAGTATGTTGAGTGCAGTGCCCATTAGAGGTCCATCTGAAGATACTATCGTTAATGAATAGTGGGTCTGCAGTGCCCATGGTATTCCCTTCCAAGTTCACAGTCTTGCTGGGGAAGCAGCGTGGGTTTTAATGGCAGACAATACAAATGGCAAAGAGCAGCGTCACAAGAGCCCAGGAGAGGTTGGTACAGTGTGGTCAGTGATCCCAGTGCCACAAGACGGACGCTTCGGTTTTGCTTGCTGACGAATCTGCCCCCGTTTCCTCGTGCATTCTTGGCTCTCCATTCGCGCGTCACCGTGTGGCAGCCCTTCCTGCCCTGTCGGCCCGTCAGAATGAGCTGTGGAGCCCTCTCCATGCTCCTGTGCCACTCTGCCCGAGTGCCGCTGGCAGTCCAGGCTGCGCTTTCCCCAGGGCGGGTCCTTGCTCATCCGTGTAACCCGGGTGCCTAAAGCACAGTGCGCTACTGCTTGACGAGGACTCTGTGCTTTTAGTGTAGTCGTGTTAGTCGCTCAGTCGCATCCGACTCTGCAACCCCATAGGCTGCAGCCCGCCAGGCTCCTCTGTCCCTGGAGTTCTCCAGGCAGGAATACTGGAGTGGGTTGCCGTGCCCTTCTCCAGAGGATCTTCCTGACTCAGGGATCGAACCCAGGTCTCCTGCACTGCAGGCAGATTCTTTACTATCTGAGCCACCAGAGGACTTTATATGTTTTTAAGTTTTGAACAAATATTACTGTAGGGTTGGTTACATTTCTTTGGAGAAGAAAGAGCTTGAGCTAGAATTGGACTGAAAGTGTGGTGCTTTGTTTTTTTTCTTATAGCAGCAATTTATGGAAACTTTGGGATAGGCTGTAAAAATTGAATTTTTTGTAATATTTAAATTTTAATCATATAAGAAAGTTATTATAAATACAGAATATTATTTAAAAAAGCAGACATTAATAAAAAGCACCTGTAATACTCCTACTGTAGCATAAACATTGTTAACATTTTATTGTATATCCTAGTCTCTCTTTTCTTATGTTTATATGTGATTTGTGTATTTTACAAAATCAGAGCAAGACTGTGCCACCTTTTGTATGTTTAAGTTAGTATAGTATTGAAAATATCTCCCTGTGACACAAATGGTCTTAAGACATGGCTTTAAATGGTTGCTTTGGCGTAATGTGTCACGTGTGCTGTGCTTAGCCGCTCAGCTGTGTCCGGCTCTTTGCGACCCCAGGCGCTGTTACCCGCCAGGCTCCCCTGTCCATGGGGATTCTCCAGGCAAGAGTACTGGAGTGGGTTGCCATGCCCTCCTCCAAGGGATCTCCCCAGTCCAGGGATCGAACCCAGGTCTCCCATCTTGCAGGCAGATTCTTTACTGTCTGAGCTACCAGGAAAGCCCTAATGTGTCATAACACAGAGCTTCTCAAGCATGTGTAATGTAAAGCATTATAAGTAATTATAAGCATTTTTTATGGGTTCTTGATGTTGTATTCAGAGAAGGCAATGGCACCCCCACTCCAGTACTCTTGCCTGAAAAATCCCATGGTTGGAGGAGCCTGGTAGGCTGCAGTCCATGGGGTCGTCAAGAGTGGGACACGACTGAGCAACTTCACTTTCACTTTTCACTTCCATGCATTGGAGCAGGAAATGGCAACCCACTCCAGTGTTCTTGCCTGGAGAATCCCAGGGACGGTGGAGCCTGATGGGCTGCCGTCTATGGGGTTGCACAGAGTCGGACACGACTGAAGCAACTTAGCAGTAGCAGCAGATGCTGAGTTAATTTATCTTTATTATTATGTTACCCAAATGTCTATAAACAAAAACTATGATGTAGAAATGTTTTCTTACAGCCCTTCTACAATTATTAAAACAAAAAAAATTTACAGATTAACTTTGGAATCAATATAATTCACATTAGCAACACTGGATATTTTTGTTTAAAATGTGGATATAGCCCTTACTCTTATGGAGGCTGTCTGCTCTGTGTCCCCTTCCTTTCTTTGTTTGACCTACAGTGAGTTTGTCTAGCAAGCCATTTATTTAGCTTTTAATAAGTATGACCACATTATTTATATGCCATCATCTCTGTCCTTCTTTCTCATTAGTCATTAGTGTGTGAAATTTAAAGAAGTGTTGTGTTAGTTACTCAGTCGTGTCCGACTCTTTGCGACCCCACGGACAGCAGCCCGCCGCTCTCCTCTGTCCATGAGATTCTCGAGGCAAGAATTCTAGACTGGGTAGCCATTCGCTTCTCCAGGGAATATTCCTGACCCAGGGATTGAACCCACGTCTCTGGCAGTGGCAGGCAGATTCTTCACCACTGAACTACCAGGGAAGCCCTGAGCAAGTTTCTTGACCTTTCCAGAGCTTTCATTTCATAATCTGTGAAGTGGAGACAGTGATAACTTTAACCAGTTAATTGAATAATTTTAACTCAGAGGAGTGTAAACACGCATGTTTTTGCCCTCCTCTAGTCAGAACTCCCAATTGTGCTTGGTGAAAATCTCCGTTTCCTCCAGGGCAGGGGTTCCCAACCTCCAGGATCTAATGCCTCATGATTTGAGGTGGAGCTAATGTCTTAAGAAGAGAAATAAATTGCATAATAAATGTAATGCGCTTGAATCATCCCAAAACCACTTGCCCTCACCGCAATCTGTGGAAAAATTGTCTTCCTCGAAACCGGTCTCTGGTGCCAAAAAGGTTGGGGAGCGCTTCTCCAGGGGCCCGATCCCTGATGAGACCCAGGGCAGAGTCCACAGGCTTCTCGGTCACTCTGGGTTACTGAAAGTCCATTATTGTAAAATCTCACTGTTACCTAGTTGAAAGCTTTTCCCTCTGCTAGTACTGTCTAGACTTGTGACTCTGGGGGTGTGAAGGGGAAAAAGGTAGATTTGGTCTATCTTTCTACTCTTCTTCCCTGTTCCTCTCCTCAGAGAGTTTGGGGGTGGGAGGATATATCAGTATGTCTGGCGTATTTCTTCCCTGCTCTTGTCTCGGCTCCAGTGGTTGGTTTGTAGGGATGGGCTGGAGGGAGAGGACCAGGAGTAAAGTGCCCCTTACACGGCTGCCCTTGGGTCCTCCTTGATGGCACGTGCTGGTTGCCTGACCAGCACTGCCTGTGTGCACTCCCCACGCTTGTAAGCTCTCTAGAGAATAGGCTTTTCCCCACTGTGTGTTCTCCAGACACCGAGAGGAACCTGGTGTTCCGTTGTTTCAGTTTCTTGTAGGCCAACCCTTCCCTCTGCTGGCACCCCACAGCTGGAGTCCACTTACCTAATGGACAGCTGTCTTGGGTGGGAACCTGGCAAGAGGGCTTCAGGTCCTCAGGGTCCGTGGGACTTCCTGACGGAGGGGACTCACGTTCATGCCAAACGTTGGGGGGGCAGCCTTGGTGCCCCTTCTCACTCCGTTCCTCCCTTCCCCGTCCAGGATGATCCAGGGCTGATCTGTCAGTCAGCTGCCTGAGCAGATGTTCACCAGGCCTTACAGTTTTTAAAAATTCTTGTCCCGATTCTTTTTTGTGCGGCACCCATAAGCTCTGTAACTGACTTTCTTAGAGACGCTCACTGTGGGAATAGGGAGAGTACCACCCCAGAGGACGACACAGCGCGCTAGGTCAGAGGATCCAGGTCCCCCTCCCGTCGGTGCTCTTCCTTCTGTGGGCGGGGGAGGGGCAGTGCAGGGGCACAGAGGGGGTTAAAAAGGTTTCACACTATACTTTCTTAATAAAATCTTGAATGAGCCCAGCCTCAGTTATTGACTGCTCTCTTTCCTTTGTGGCCTCTGTTTGCCAACCTGGTGCAGCTGGAAAAGTCACACTCAGCATTCACTTCAATGCCTCCTTTATAAATCGCTGTGACATTAAATATGATAGTGCTGGGCACATTGCAAGCCCTCTGTAAACGGTACTGTTTCAGTTCTCGCAGTCCTGTGTTTACTTGACTCTTCTGTCAGACCTTTAGGTAGTTTCCTGTTTTCCACTCTTTTAAATAACAGTCTGGTGATCTTTATAGCAAAGACTTTTATCCTTAAGAAAAATTCCTGTAAATGGGATGTCTAGTTCAAAAAGTGGAGTTATTTGCATGGGTTTTGTTATATCCAAATTACCACTCAGAAAGGATGGAGTTTTGATTTCCCTGATTCTTCTTTGATACCATATTCTTCTTTGATAACAGGTAGTATAATTATCGAAAATATTTGTCAATCTGACAAATGAAAGAGTAATCCCTTGTTGTAATTTGGATGTATTTGATGGCTACTGGTTTGAATACATTTTCATGTATCAAAGACTCATTTTTTTTTTTAAACAAATTGCTTGTTCAGATACTAGTTGCTTTTTAATACAGCTGGGAAGATTGAGTGGCTTTGGGTGTGAAAAAAGGGACAGGGGCTTCTTAAAATAGCTTGAACAGGGACTCTCCAGCAGTAGGGAGGGGAATAAATGACCAGACCTGAGCAGACTTTCCTTTCACTTAGTTAGCAGTAGCTTTCTGAGAACTTTTAGCTCCAATTCCATAGATTTCCGCCGGGCAGGCTTCTCATCTCAATTCAGTGGCAAGACCTCCCTAGAATGTCACCTACTTCGTGCCACTCCCAGGCCCCCTCCTGAAGGAATGTAAATTCTCACACCATCTCCCCGTTCCTCTGTGCAGCTCTTAGGACGTTGCTGTGACTGTGTTTTTGGACTGCTCCCCTTAATTACGCGGGTATCTCAAAGGCCGCAGGTTTTGTTTGTTTGCTTTTGACCTCTAGTGTTTGGCACACAGGCGCTTAGGCAAGAAGTGAAGTGACGAGTAGGAACCATCCTTTCTCTCTGGCAGCTCACAGTTTATCAAAGAAAATAGACATCTAAACTTAATAAATATAATGGAGAGCATTCTTCTGTACTCGGGGTTGTGGAAGGTGTTGCAGGAGAGTGGAACAGAAGGATTAATTTCACTTAAAATGGGGCCACAGAGAAAGCTACAGCAAAAATGGCAGTGGAGCTGGGCTTTGAAGAATGAGCAGGAGTTCATCAAGCAGATGGGAGAGGAACATTTCAAGTAAAGAGAACTGCTTATCTAAGGTCTAAAGATACAGGCAGTTGAACGTGGAAGGAACGTATGTAGATGAGGGAGGAGGAAGAATGAGGCTCCAGTGGCCGCCAGGACCCCGTTTTCAGTCCCTTTCCTCACCATGATCCCTTTGGCTTGTCTAGAATGTCTCGGCCATATCTCCTCAGACCTTATCAATCACTCTGCAAAGTTACTGACTAGCCATTATACACCATGCACTAAGGAAAATAAGCAAAAATGAGTCATTGGACAACTTTGAATGGCATCACGTGAATGTTAGCTCCATGCTGAAAATCATCACAGGAGTGTGATTTCTTACCTGATGCTTTTTGGACTGCTAAGATTCCAAATAACTGAGGCATTTTCTATTGTAGCAGCTATAGATAAAATAGATATTCTTAATAATCAAAGGAGTATTCCAGTTTCTTTAGTCCCCCATGATAACAGTTTCTCTCAAATCAGCCTTAGGCAATCAAAGAAAATATAGCTTCATATCTTTTTTATATCATTGATCTGGTTTTCTGTCAGTTCTCATCTGTTGTTCCAATTTTTTTGCTTCATAATAAATCTTTGGACATAAGGCATGCCCAAAACTTAGTGGCATAAAGCAACCACTATTTTGCTCACAGATACTATGGGTCAAAAATTCAGACAGGACATGGGAAGGACTTTTTTCTGCTCCAAAATGTCTGGCACCTCAGCTGTGAAGACTTGAATGGCAAAGGGTCCCTCAGCTTCTGGGAACTGGAATCTGAAAAGTGTCAGCAGGGCTGGTGTGACTCGCGGAGGCTTCACTCAGCTGGGGCTGTTGACTAAGAGTGTCTGGAAGTAGCCTCTGCACAAAGCTGGGGCTTCCTCCCAATATGGCAGCCTCTAAGTAATCAGACTTCTTACATGGTGGCTCAGGGGCTCTGAAGGTGAGGGTCTTAGTGGCCAAGATAGACACTTCATGGCCTTCTTTAAAGGACCTCCTCTTTGAAGTCACACAGTGTTACCTTTGCCAAATCTAGTGATCAGAGGAGTCTCAGGCCCACTCAACTTCAAGGGACGGAAACACAGACTCAAAATTTCTTGGTCGATGGAATGTCAAAGAATCTGTGGCCATTTTTTTAAACTGCCATGTTAATAGTTTAATTTTTCCAGATAAACAATATCCTTTGAATCTTTTCAAAGTTCATCTTCCTAATCAGAGCTTTGTGAGTAAATACTTCATTCTTCAGAACTCTGCCCCCTTCCCTTTCTAAACCCCCAAGTCTCACTTGATCAGGTAGAGATTTTGTTCGTCATTTGCCTCCAGATCTTCACCAGCCTAGAACAGTGTGTGACGAATAGCTGACGTTTAGTGCCTGTTCCTGACTGCTTTGCTAGAGCAGCCGTGAAGAGATACCCCACGCCCAAGGTAAAAGAAACCCAAGTAAGATGGTAGGTGTTGCAAGAGAGCATCAGAGGGCAGACACACTGAAACCATACTCACAGAAAACTAGTCAATGTAATCACACTAGGACCACAGCCTTGTCTAACTCAGTGAAACCAAACCATGCCTGCGGGGCAACCCAAGATGGGCGGGTCATGTTGGAGAGGTCTGACAGAATGTGGTCCACTGGAGAAGGGAATGGCAAGCCACTTCAGTATTCTTGCCTTGAGAACCCCATGAACAGTATGAAAAGGCAAAATGATAGGATACTGAAAGAGGAACTCCCCAGGTCATTAGGTGCCCAATATGCTACTGGAGATCAGTGGAGAAATAACTCCAGAAAGAATGAAGGGATGGAGCCAAAGCAAAAACAATACCCAGTTGTGGATGTGACTGGTGATAGAAGCAAGATCCAGTGCTGTAAAGAGCAATATTGCATAGGAACCTGGAATGTCAGGTCCATGAATCAAGGCAAATTGGAAGTGGTCAAACAAGAGATGGCAAGGGTGAATGTCAACATTCTAGGAATGAGCGAACTAAAATGGACTGGAAAGGGTGACTTTAACTCAGATGACCATTATATCTACTACTGCAGGCAGGAATCCCTCAGAATCATTGGAAAAGACTCTGATGCTGGGAGGGATTGGGGGCAGGAGGAAAAGGGGATGACCGAGGATGAGATGGCTGGATGGCATCACGGACACGATGGACGTGAGTCTGAGTGAACTCCAGGAGATGGTGATGGACAGGGAGGCCTGGCGTGCTGCGATTCATAGGGTTGCAAAGAGTTGGACACGACTGAGCGACTGAACTGAACTGACTGCTTGGTGAGAATGCTTATTATGTCTTCGTGTGAGTTAGAAGAGGATATCTGTGTGACCATCCATATTGATGTCTGTGTGGTGCCCTCTGCTTCTTCATCTAGTTTGGAAAGTATCCTGGCATTGTCTGTTGAGTTGTTACTAATAGTGTCTGTCCTTTGGGAACAATGTGCAGGAAGCCACTATGGAGTTGGTGGCACTAGACATTTGTCCCGAAGTCCCTGTGCACTGAGGCCTCTTTGTGCCAATGGCAGACCTCTGCTGGCCCACCAGTCTCTCAGCAGCTTCCAGATGCCCCGAATGCCATGCTCAGACTTTAGAGAGTGGGTGGTGCTGCCCCGACCTCTTCTTTCTGGCCTGCCGCTGCCTCCAGTCCCTTGCTCCCATAGCGTATACTGGCACAGAGCTGAAGCTTCAGCTTCAGGAGCCTGCAGGCCGCCCACATCTACTGTATGGGAAACTGGAGTCTGAGGATTTTTAAGTTCCGTCGCTCCCTGATTTGAAGCAGGTTTTGGTGACAAGAAGCCGTGTGTGTGTGAGGAGCGAGTGTGTGAATGGGGACTGGGTCTTTGTCTACCTGTTCTGCCCTTTTCCATCCCCAGAAAGTGGGGGGTGGGGGAGGAGGGGGGCTTCTCTTTTACTTCCCCTTCCATGGCTGGGACTTCTCGTATCACATCCTCCTTTCCAACTCAAACTTAGCTGCAAATAAGGATGTGCTTTATAGATGGAGCACATGATGAGAAACTGCTGCGTCAACAAGGGAACACAAATTGGGAAGCATTTCAAAGATAGTGAAGCAGTTACTCTCCATTACATTAAGTCCCAAGTGAAATGACCTAAACTGGTTATCAGCCAGATTTGCACTACCAGACCACATTTTCACAGCTCCAGGACCATAAAAGGAATCTGGAGAGTCTGTATGAGGAAGATGGGATGCGTTTGTCAGGACTGTGAAGTGCTGCCCTGTCCTTGCTAACTGACTTTAAAAGGTGAACCCTTGAGTGTCAGTTTTCTCCTCAGTAAAATGGGAATACACTCACGTCTTCTGATTGGCAGCTGTTGTTAACTCAGATGGTAAAGAATCCGCTTGCAGTTCAGGAGACCTGGGTTCAATCCCTGGGTCGGGAAGATCCCCTGGAGGAGGGCATGGCAACCCACTCCAGTATTCTTGCCTGGAGAATCCCATGGACAGAGGAGCCTGGCAGCCTACAGTCCATGGGGTTGCAAAGAGTTGGACACAACTGAGGGGCTGAGCACACAGCACAGGTAAGTTTAGCAGGATCGTTACATGAATGCTTAGATGATGTATGTTGGAGACCAGTTGCCCATCCCATTCTTCCTGAAGTTTCCTAACACTGTTTCTAAAAGACCTAGGGAACTTTAGAAAATACGGGTGCCAGCCTACTCTGGTCTAAATAAATCAGAACCTCTGAGGGATGTGTTAAAAAGTTAGTTCATGTGACTTTGTGTACCCCTGATTATAAAGACCTCTGCAAAAAAATACTAGGAATAC
The DNA here is from genome assembly GCF_016772045.2 of Ovis aries. Taxonomy (NCBI): domain Eukaryota; kingdom Metazoa; phylum Chordata; class Mammalia; order Artiodactyla; family Bovidae; genus Ovis; species Ovis aries. The sequence goes on from NC_056074.1 coordinate 15,245,459, forward strand.
AATATTGTAGTGTTCTGGGAGTGAGTCCTTTTATGAGACTCTGTAAGACTGCTTTTTAAGTTGGACTTGACCAGGTTAGAAATCACTTATTTACTGCTTGCTGTTGTGGGCTTCAGCATAATAGCCTTGCCAAGCCCAGTTTCAGTTCCAAATCCTTTGTAAACAGAGGGGACAGATGCAAATAGCCTCCTTATTTGCATGAATGTCCCTATCAGGGTTTTCTATTAACTGGAGTTGTGGTTGGTGAGCTTTGAGCCAGCAAGTGCTGTGCTCTTTTGTTATCGCACTTGATGTGCGTGGTGTTGGCATAAACTGTCTGTCTAAAGCTGCCTGATCCTAAAATGGATGAATTTGTGTGATGGTGGTTACAAAGGGATCTATATTATCCTTAAGAGAACAAAACAGTATTATCTTACCCTTGTAGGAAGTTATTGTGCAACAAATGCCTAAATGCCTGCTGGGTGCAAGGACCTCTGCTAGGCCGAGTGAGGGATAAGTATTATAAGGAGGAGTCACATCAAACTGATAACATTGGTACCCTGTGGGGATTTGGGTGAGAAGAGATGGTCAAAGGGACTTTGACTTTATAATGTTTCAGTTCTTTTCTTTTTTACGTTATTAAGATATAATTCACATGCCATAAAATTTGGCACTTTAAAGTGTTCAATTCAGTGTTTTGAGTATAATTCACATGGTTGTAGCCACCACTGTTCATTCCAGAGCAATCTTGCCCCAAAAGGAAACTCTGTAACCCTTGAAGTAGCCATTCTCCATTCCATCCTGCATTCCCTCCTCCCCAAAGCTCATGGCAACCACCCTTGCTTTCTGCCTCTGTGGGTTTGCCTGTTGTGGATATTTCATATATGGAATCATATACTGCACGGCCTTTTATGTTCAGCTTCTTTTGCTGAATGAACATAATCATTTCCAGGTTCATCTGTGCTGTAGCATTTACATACTTAATGCCTTTTTGTCTGAATAATATTCCATTGTGTGAATATTTCACATTTTGTTTAACCGATTTAACGTGACTGTTAAAATGAATGCTTGGGTGATTTGTATGGAAACCAGTTTCCCATCCCATTCTTTGTAAAGGACCCAGTGGAATTGTTAGGTCATATAGTAACTCTATGTTTAACTTTTTAAAGAGCTGCCAAATGGTTTTTCTCAATTTTTTTAATAAAAAGAATATATCATGTACTATTTTTGTAGTTATGAATCAATTTTTTAATTTACTTTAAAATATAAAATTTTACAGGGTTACTAAGAAGAGTGTATATCTAGTTCTGGTTGTATTTTCTGGACCTCACGAAGTTCTGTTGCTTCTTAATTTCTTATAAAGTCACAAAATCAGAACAATAGAACTTCCTTCTGTCAGAGTCTCTAAAAGAAGAAATGGAGAAGAACATGGACTCATGCTTCATGTCAGTCTTAGATGTTTCCCCCACAGTAAAATATATGCCATTTGCCAGAGCGTGTTGACTGAAACTCTTGCCTAGCACTAAACAAATTCTGCTAATGGTCAAGTCATGTGTACACCTCTTTCCTGCTAGGCTGCACCTAGAGAGGGAGGAAAGACTAATAAGTCTTGTTTTCCTGTTTATACACCCGGGGCTTGCCAGGTGATGCTAGTGGTAAAGAATCTGCCTACCAGTGCGGTGACCCAGGAGACATGAGTTCAGTCCCTGGGTCAGGAAGATCTCCCTGGAGGAGGAAACGGTAACCCACTCCAGTATTCTTGCCTGGGAAATCCCATGGACAGAGGAACCTGGCGGGCTACAGCCCATGGGGTTGCAGAGTCGGACACAACTGAGCACAGCAGAGCACATGCTTAATGTATGCCCGTTAAATATTGATTTGAATTATATTAGCATCCTTATTCTTTTCAACTAGATATTAAGAGGAAAATTCTTTTCTGACCAAGATCCCTAGTTCATGTCTCTGTATGTGGAGTTTCTCATTCTTTTTCCACCCAAAGAAGTATGCGTTAAGGCAAGGCAAGAGTTAAGTTTTTTTCTTTTTTTTTTAAAGCAAAAATAAGCAAGACTAGTTGTGGGAGTAGGATTATTGTATTACTTACCATGAAGTTATGTTCTCTAAGCATGTCCATAGCTCTGAGAGCAGAAGATTGGTAGAGAGGATTGAGTCAAGAGGAAAGAAATTATTTTCTGAGACTATATTGTGAGCCAAACACACACATACGTATATGTAGGTTATGTACGTAAAATATTTATATGGATTTGCCTGTTCGCGGATAGACTTGTCTTATGTATATGTATATGTTCTTATGTATATGGGATATTGTTCTGAGCATTTCCTATGTATTTTTTACATATTATCTCATTTAGTCTTCACAGCAGCCCTAAGAGATAGGCACTTTTATTTACTCTATTTTATGGATAAGGAACTGAGAAATAGGGAAACTTAGGAAATTTGCTAAGTCTTCTCCATTAGAAAAGAAGGGAAGCAGATTTTTGGCCCCAAGCAGCCTGGCCTCTCTGTATAGAATAAGCACATGTGTTTGCGGGACAAGTCCGAGTTTGGATCCTGGCTCTACTGTTTAATAAGAATATGACCTTGGACAGTTTATCTAATCTGTCTGAGCCTCAGGTAGCCAGCAGATTGGGAGTAAAGCTCTTCATTCCATTTTAGCTCCTCCTGCTACTTCCATCGGAAAAGGCAATGGCAACCCACTCCAGTACTCTTGCCTGGGAAATCCCAAGGATGGAGAAGCCTGGTGGGCTGCCATCCATGGGGTCGTGAAAAGCAGCAGCAGCAGCAGCGACTCCATGTAAATATGTCTTGGCTAACATTACACACCCTGACAGTGGCAGAATATGAGTGTGAAGGTAGATTTCAGCCGAAATTTTTTGGTGTTTGGTTGTATAAGAAGCAAGCTATTCAGCATGTCCTTTTCTGGCCATGTTACAACGTTGCTTTCTAAACTGGCTGTTACTATGGGCTTAATTCTGCCCCAGTGGGAAATATTTCAGTAACATGAACTTGGTGAGAGCCTGGGAATATGATGCTCAGTTTAGTTTGCTATCAATGAAGAGAGAGGATATAGAACCCCAGACTTTAGAAATGCGTATTTCAGAAAGTGTGTACCTGGAAGTCTTGACCAGTGCTTGTACATCTAGAGAAGACACCCAAAGGATTGTATCAAAAGAGGAGTAGTCGGAGCCTCAGAGCCCTTTTGGTGTGAGGAAAAGAAGAGGAAGTCGATTACTTTTCTTCCAGCTGTGATTTTTCTTGTGCTGAATTTAGTGTTCGCTCGTTTCTTTATGGCTATTCTGGATCTCCATTGCTTTGCTCAGGCTTTCTCTAGCTGTGGCACACAGCCTTAGTTGCCCCATGGCACGTGGGATCTTAGTTCCCTGACCAGGAATCAAACCTATGTCCCCTGCATTGGAAGGTAAATTCTTAACCACTGGACCACCAGTGTCTTCAGTGTTTCAGTCTGTGAATTATTTATCTTCTTCCTACTTTCCATGGAAATAGGAGAATTCCCTAAATGACCTACTGCCTTTTCTGGAAGCCTGTTTCTAAAGTCAGATCAAAGTTACATTAAATGTATTTTTTGAAAAGCATTCATGTAGAGAATCTGAGAACCACAAAACATTCCCTGTGAGTAGAAGAATTATGGCTCACACCCACTAGTTTTGATCTCGAAACCATGGATCCTATCGGAATTGCTGATTATTAGTAGACACAAATAAATCAAATGTTTTCTGCTCCCAAATCTACAGGGACTTTATTACAATTGGAGGAAGAGTAGTTTCCAATGTTTTGAGCTGTAAAAAAGTTTGTAGTGGCTGAGTCTAAGGGAGGCTCACGATGACAGCTGACTGCAAAAAGGAAGGATTGGGTCGATTTGCACGCATGATGACTTAGTTCTGTGTAGGAGTTGTGCAATACACAAGGACTTACTTAACTGCTGTTCTTGGAAAGCCCATTAGACCTAAAAATATAAGTATCCCTGTGAATTGTGCTGTGAAAAAAAGCATAACTCGAGTCTTCCCTGTTGTGGATCTTGGAATAGGGAGGTCCCAGCAAAAGAGGGTAAGGCAGTGTATAGGCTTGTACTGAATGTCTGTGGGATGCCTCTCACTGGAGATGTAAACAATACGGTTTTTGGCCTTCAAGAGCCTGGATTAGAAGGAAATTGATCAACCACTAATTGAGATCCACTGAGAAAAGTCCTGCAGTACAGACATCAGCAAAGTGCCCTGTGAGAATAGAGGAGGGTCCAGTTAATTGAGTGAAAATGATCAGCGAAGGTCTCAGTGAAGGGACCTGACTGAAAAAGGAGAAGAAAGGTATTTCAGCCAGAGGGAGACCTTGTGAAACTGGCCCCTGACGTGCTGGAATGATCGGAATGGAGCTGATATGAGGGAGGAGTAGTGGGATTTACAAGGTTGATGGGGTCATGTTCTAAGGACTCATGTGTTATGTTAGGGAATGAGAACTTTCCTTCTCTGGGGACCCTGGAGACTGTGAAGGTGTGTGCATAGGTTTTAATAGCCTGACCTCACATATGCGATGCAACAGCCTTTGGTTTGGGGATCACAAAATTTGGGAAACATTCCACACAGTATTTCTCTTTTTTTGGAGACTCTGTGTATGTAACCATACCGAAGGCTCTGAAAGATAAACCCTTTTAACCTTTTCATGCATGGTCCAGCGTGTTCAAACATGGAACCCTTCAAGTTTCTTTTACCTTTTCTCATGTTTAGGGCATCTGATAAAGGGAAAGGAGCGGGAGGAACAACAGGCTTCTAGAAAAATAGAAGAACCTTGCTCACCAGTCTATCAATATTTGGGATTGGCAAGGAGGGAAGGGGAGCCATTTCTTAAACTAAAGAGAACTCTGGATTGGGCACGAGGAAGTCTTGGTTCTTGTTCTGGCATTGCTGGTAAGTATACTGTGTGCCTAAGACCAGTTCTGTGTTGAAACTCAGCCTCCAGGCACATATGATACTGCCTGGCTACAAATTAATTAAATATTGTGTTAAGCACTTTACATGCATTAGCTCACTAAATCCTTAGATCAAACCTAGAGTTAGGTTCCCATTTCAGAGAGAAGAAAACTGAAGAATTAAGAGATTAAAGGAACTATTCAAAGTCACTTTTTAGTAAATACGGAGTCTTAGATGGGTCAGAGGTGGAACATTTTCAGTGGAAGAAACAGTTTAAAGGCACAGAAGTAAAAAGGGGTAGGCAGACTTCAAGGAACCACATATATAATAACTGATATGTAGCCCATTCGGAAGAGTGGGAGGACACAGGACTGCCAAAGGTGGGTTTAGTCGGTCTGTAGAAGGCCTTTGAACGCTGTGTGTTATTTGTGTTTTCTTTGCATTTTATCATCCCAGTTTTCAAATGAGGCCTTTAGAACGTTATTATTCAGTGTTCCTTTAGTGTGAGATGGTATATATTTAAGTACACATTGTTATCTTATGCATTTCATTTTATGAGAAAATGCCTTTTTAAACGAGCACTCTTAGACTTACTTGGACACGGATTTATAGTGTGTTACTCTCTTGCATATACAAAAAGAAAAAATACACCTGAAGTATACGGTAAAGGATTCCTAAAACTTGCTGATGTTCAGTTCCAACTTTGAATCACTGTTCGACTCATACATATACTTGGTAGTTGTCCTCTGGGTCATCAAGGGCACTGATTGTACAGCTTGTCTTAAAATGTTTCATCATTTTTTCTCCCAAGTCACTGACGTGTTCGGCCGTTTTCAGTGCTGGCACCTTCTTGAGCTTACTGGAAGATCTTATCAAAGTCTTCTCACCACTACTGAAATTCACATTTCTCCCTGAAATGGACCTTGAGTTATTTGTTCAGAGTTGTACCGATGCAGTCACACCACCAAAAATAACAACCAAGTACCTTCTTATTGACAGCCGTGTCTTGACTGTAGCTTGCCTGTAAGAAACATTCTGATTTTGAGGTTAAAATGTTTAAGGAAGAAAAGATTTTAGAATTAATGAAATATGATAGCTTTTTGAAGTTCAGATGGTGGTAGAAGCAGCAGGACCAGTATTCAGAAATAAGAAGTATACATCCTGGAGACGGACTGCTTAGATTCTAGGCCCAGATCCTCCCCTTACAAGCTCTGTGACTCTGGGCAGGCTTCTTCACCTCCCTGAATCAATTTCCTCATCTGTGAAATTGAGATAGTAACACCTGCCTTATTGAGAAGAGAAACTGCAAAGCACTTAGAATAGTGCCTTACTAAGTGGCACTTATTAAGCGCTCTGTATATATTGTCTTTGATTAATAACACTTTTGACAGGAGGGATTAACATGTATAGAGCATTGCAATATATCTTCAGTGCTTAATCTTTGGCCTATTTAATAGGAGAAAGTTGAGATTCAGAGAAATCAACTCCTTCACCGCCTTCCAGCTAGTCGGTAGCAGGCTTGGGACTTCTAGTTTTGTTCACTGCTCTTTCCATTGTTTTCATTATTTCTACTTCTCCTGGTTATATCCAAAATACAGATACAGGATTGTGGACCATGCTTTGCAGAGCTAGCCCATGGTCAGAGTGAATAGAGGTCCCAGAAAAAAACATGCACTGTTTTTGCAGTCTTGGAAGGGTTATCATCTTTTGTTGCCAAATAGATGTGTTTATAGTTTAGACATGTCCAGACATGGTACAACCATCAGGATAATTCTGTCTCCATTACTAATATGGGACCTGCTATGTGTTCTTATTTTCTGAAATAGGTGAAGCCTGCTAATGTGTGAGTAATAGTGTGAATGTCTACTAATGTAGCAGAGAAATAGAGCAAGGAAGCTAGATCTGGCATTCCAGAGCAAGACTTGGACTCAGTGACCTGAAGATAGGGGCATCTCAGGGCCGGTCTCCTCCCAGAAGAGGCCACTGTGGCTTGCTCCTTATCAGGCACGTCTAAGGGCTCCTAGGTCACCTGTCTCCAGCTGTGCCTCGTTGATTATTAATCAGTATTTTTGCTGATATTAGTCTAAGCAGAGAGAAAGGGCGAGAGGGAAGGAGTCAAGGCAAAAGTCCTTGCAAAGGCAAGATACATGGGGGAGTATCTTACTCCTGTTCCTTCCCTGCAGGGTCTTCTCTCCCAAGAACAAGCTTTTCCAGAACAAGCTGATTCTGTTGCCCTCTTTCCTTTGCTCTGCATCCCTGAGGCATGGATTATAATTAATTCTCTAGGAACCACCTTTCTCCATTTGTTACATTTGGCTCTTCAGTGTCCTTTTTTTTTTTTTTTTTTTTTCATTTTTAAGCCAGGACCCAAGGTTTCAAGGGCTTTTCTGGTGACGCAGATGGTAAAGAATCTGCCTGCAGTGCAGGACACCCAGATTTGATCCCTGGGTTGGGAAGATCCCCTGGAGAAGGGAATGGCAGTCCCACTCCAGGGTTCTTGCCTGGGAAATCCCATGGACAGAGGAGCCTGGCAGGCTGCAGTCCATAGGGTTGCAAAGAGTCATACGTGACGGAGCCAACTAGCAAGGTCATTAGACTGCACTTACTTGCCTGATGCACAAGCGGAGCATACAGGCCAGCAGATACCAGGGCTCACCTGAGGCCCTGACAGAAACCTTCCTTAGCGGCAACAGATGGAAGCTGACTTACGGACATTTGAGTCTGAAACGCGCATTTTACTTCAGAACCATAAAGCTACATACAAAGACGGAAGAGAAACAAGAAACCTTGGCTTTGCTGGTCAGAGCCAAGCCCAGAGACAAGCTGGTCTAGTTTTCTTTTTTTTCCCCCTTCCATTGAATTCATCTGATTTCCTTCATTTCTCTTTCTCTTCCTACCATAGTTTGGAATACCTGCGTCCTATTTCTGTCATCTTAATGATTTTCCTTGCATATTTATACAGGTTCCTTACTTAACATCTAAAGGAAGATCTCTCTCTACTTCTAAGAATTCAAGATCCTTAGAAACATCTGCTCTAATTCTGCTTACTCCCTTCATTTTCGCCTTTATTGGTTGTCTGTCTTTTTGATTCCAGCTTGTTTTCCATTCCCCAGATGCGCTGTCATTACTGTTTCACACTGTCAGTGCCTCAGATGCCCGCATTCACCACTTTCTTTCACTGTATTAGACGTATGTGTTGGTTGAAAGAATAAATGACTGTAGGAGTGGAAGGTAAGAGCATAAATCAGGAATGCAGTAAATCTTTGCAAAACATCTATAATGAAAGCAACAAATGAAGGCATCACAAAACATCTGGGTGTCACTTGGCATTTGCATGCTGTCTTATATCTGGCCCTATTAAATTAGTTCAGTAGACAGTCCCGACTGTATTTAAGGCCTCAGTAGGAGGTGTTAGTGATACAACAGTATAAAAGAAGTTCCCTGCCTTTGAAGAAGCATATACTGTGTACATGAATAATGAAATGTAGTGCTTTTTTACGAAAACATACCTAGTAAACACCTACTGTGTATACAGCCATGTTCTAGTCACCAGGCATGGAACTGAAAGAGACAAAGTGCCTGACAGTGGGGCTTCAGTTCACCAGGGAGGAGGCGCGCAGGGGCAGTGAAGGCAAAAGCCGAGCCCAGAGGGGGACGTGTGTTTAAGAAAGAGAAGGCCTCTGACCGAGAAACTGACATCTGAACAAAAACCAAAAGGCGGGAAGAAGCCTCTCAGTTACCCGGGACAGGGATTTTCAGGGAGAAGGGCCCTCCAGGGCGGTGGCTTTGGGGTAAAAGAGCATTTGGAGCATCCGAGTAAGGGGAGTGTGGTAGGACAGGAAGAGGTGAGGGGGCATAGGAAATTTAGCTAAGGGGCTACTGAGCCTGCACAGCTCAGCTCGAGCCCATGTGTCACACACTACAGAGCCCACACGCTCTGGAATCTGCACAGCGCAACCAGAGAGAAGCCCGTGCACCACAGCGAAAGATCCCACGTCCCACACCTGAGCCCTGACACGGCCAAGTTTTTAAAAACAGGAAGCTTGAACGTGGTATTTCATATTAACTGAGTGAGGTAAGAGTGAAAGAAGCATTCTGAAGGAATTAAGCGGTCAGGTGACTAAATAATGTATGGTCTGAGTGCCTGAAACACTTTCTCTCTGTACAGTTTTTATGTATGTCTGGATTGAAGATGGTTTCTCTTGCAGGAGTGTGGAGCTTTTCTTCCTAAAATGTTGAGTGGAAGAAGTTCCAATTCTGGTAATGGTAAAGTACCTTGTATGAGATTAAATCTTCTGCAGGAAAAAAAAATTATAGGTTCTAATAGGGAGTTTGGGATGGACATGTACACACTGCTATACTTAAAATGGATAACCGACAGGGACCTACTGTAGAGTACAGGGAGCTCTGCTCAGGGTTATGTGGCTGCCGGGAATGGGGGGGGGGGGGGGGGGTTGGGGGAGGACAGGTGCATGAATACGTATCACTGAGTTCTTTCACCATTCATCTTAAACCATCACAACATTGTTAATCGTTATACCCCGATACAAAATAAGTTAAAAAAAATTATAAGCTCTTAACAAACTATATGAAAACTATCGTCTGATGTCACTGAAGAGAAACCAGAGTAGACAAAAATGAGAGAGGGTTTGACTCCCGAAATAAGGGAGAGATACAAAGCGTGAGTGAGAGCCGCAGTCACAGGGATTTTCTTCTGAGGGTTTTATTATTTCCCAGGAGGCACAAGGCAGGGTGGCTGGAACTCAGATAGAAAGCTGTACTCTTTGCCTGAAGACTTTGGGGTTGACAAAACAGCTGGAAATTGAAAGGGAAAATCTTGGAAGACGGGAGCAATAGAGCCCCTGCATATAAACATCCCTCACATATTTAGATGATCTCTGAATTGTACTTGGAGAAGTGAGACTTCTGTTATTCTCAGGTGGCTCAGTGGTAAAGAATCTGCCTGCAATGCGGGAGACATAGGTTCAGTCCCTGGATCAGGAAAATCCCATGGACGAAGGAGTCTGGCAGATTACAGTCCGTGGGGTCGCAAAAGAGCCGGACATGACTGAGCGACTAGATCACCACTACCACCAAGTAAGAATTTCAGGAGCTGGGAGGAAACCACAGCTGGAAGACTGAAATTGCTGATGGAAGGGAAGCCTGGTGTGCTGCAGCCCATGGGGTCGCAAAGAGCCGGACACGGCTGAGCAACTGAACTGAACTGAGATTTCAGCTGCTTCTCAACACAAGAGAGGTTTCATACATAGCAGAGAGATGTCAGGTTGGAGGGTATGATAAAGACTTGAAACTTTTCAATGAAACCCTAGAAGGGCTGCAGTTTAGAATTAAAGATTATATCCCCAGACAAAGGGCACCTTTGGGGACTGATAAACATAATACTGAAATAGCCCTGACCCAACAAAGCATAAAATAAAGCCTCCACAAGTTCAGAGTTATCCTTTAGTAATTTAACAGACGGCAGATTCTTTACCAACTGAGCCACCAGGGAAGCCTGATTTTCCCGTAATTTCAGGTTTATGCTTACTAAGGAGGAAGCCAGGGCAAGGAGACAGCCAAGGACATTTTATTGAGTCAAATGGGACATGCTTTTAATCAGGTTTTAGTTTTATAGCTTCTGGAAAGCACCTTGAGATCTCTTGATAATCTCACCAAATCCACATTTCAATTTGGTACTCATGAGTGTTTAGAGAGTCACTGGTAAACTAACTAGCTTCCCTGTGGAGAATAGTTGAAGCCTCAGAAGGAAAATAGTGCTAAATTAGACTAAGGAAGTATAAGATCACAAGAGACAGTAATGTGAGCAGAGGGAGTTGTTGATCAGATAGTTCAGAAATCTAAATCATTTTTATTCTCTTTTTCCTTTTAAGTATGTCGTGAACACTTGCTGACTGCTTCCCCTGAATCCACTTCCCCTGTCTCCACCCTAGCAGTGCCTTAATTTCTGTTAAGACATCTGTGTGACTCTGAGGATGCTGGCTCCATCCACCCTTAACTAAGGTTTGGCCAGTCAGAAAGTGCCATTCCCCCGGCCACCATGATTATTTTGAATTGGGGATGTGACCTAGGAGGTGCAATCTGAATAAGCTCTGGTTGGTGTGGTGTGTGGGTGTGATTTGGTTACAGAGAGTTAGCTATCAATCTGTACTCTGACCCTAGGCTAACAAAGAGGTTCCCCCTGTTGTGGATATGCCCTTGGAGTGAAAAGGGAGAAAGAACCAGTGCCTCCCTGTCAGGGCTGCCGTGAAGATTGCATGGGAGTTCATAGGGCACCTTGCAGATAGTCTGGCATAAAATATGAATTAATGCTTTACTGCTGCTGCTGCTGCTGCTGCTAAGTCGCTTCAGTCATGTCCAACTCTGTGCGACTCCATAGACGGCAGCCCATCAGACTCCCCCGTCCCTGGGATTCTCCAGGCAAGAATACTGGAGTGGGTTGCCATTTCCTTCTCCAGTGCATAAAAGTGAAAGTGAAATCGCTCAGTCGTGTCCGACCTCAGCGACCCCATGGACTGCAGCCTTCCAGGCTCCTCCGTCCATGGGATTTTCCAGGCAGGAGTACTGGAGTGGGGTGCCATTGCCTTCTCCGATTAATGCTTTAAGGACTTTCTAAATGACTGATGACAGAAACTACCCCAGGCAAACGAAAGCAGAAAGCTAGAAAGGTGCTAAGGAAGCTCAGAAAATTGAAGGACATGTTCTGGATGCCTGGGCAACTCTGAGGGCTTGATTTACCTCAATCTGATTTCAGTGCCCCAGGGCTCCCCCTGTGTCTCATGACTGCTTGTCTGTGGTTGGATTTCTTTTCTCTAAGTCATAAGCAAGAAAGTCACCTGCAGCCTCTAGCGCTCCTGTCTCTGTGACCCAGAAGGCAAGGTTCCTGTTCTTGAAACCCCAAATTAAAAAGTCTTGGGGAAGAATGATAACAGCTTGGGTCATGTTAATATGGATCACGGGCTGCAGCCAGGTTTTGGAGAACTTGGTTGAACACTTCCCTTGTAGGTGGGGCGGAGTGTGAGTGGCCACGCCACCGAGTTATGTCCTCACTGCATGAAGAGCAGTTTTTCCCAAATGGTGCTGAATAGTAAAACAAGTGTCCATAGGAATAGTCTCGCTTTTCTTCCTAAGCAGATTTGTTCTCCTCTCTCTAATCAGAGTGGGAAGCAAGAAATGTGAAAGTAGGGAAGGAGGTTCAGTGTGAATTACAGTTCACTTACTACGTAGTTAAGTGACTTTTGCGTGTATTAGCTTATTCAGTCAGTTCAGTCGCTCAGTCATGTCCGACTCTTTGGGACCCCATGAATCGCAGCACACCAGGCCTCCCTGTCCATCACCAACTCCCAGAGTTCACTCAGACTCACGTCCATCGAGTCAGTGATGCCATCCAGCCATCTCATCCTCTGTCGTCCCTTCTCCTCCTGCCCCCAATCCCTCCCAGCATCAGAGTCTTTTCCAATGAGTCAACTCTTCGCATGAGGTGGCCAAAGTACTGGAGTTTCAGCTTTAGCATTGTTCCTTCCAAAGAACAGCCAGGGCTGATCTCCTTAAGAATGGACTGGTTGGATCTCCTTACAGTCCAACAGACTCTCAAGAGTCTTCTCCAACACCACAGTTCAAAAGCATCAATTCTTCGGTGCTCAGCCTTCTTCATAGTCCAACTCTCACATCCATACATGACCCCTGGAAAACCATAGCCTTGACTAGATGGATCTTTGTTGGCAAAGTACTGTCTCTGCCTTTCAATATGCTATCTAGGTTGGTCATAATTTTCCTTCCAAGGAGTAAGCATCTTTTAATTTCATGGCTGCAGTCACCATCTGCAGTGAATTTGGAGCCCCCCAAAATAAAGTCTGACACTGTTTCCACTGTTTCCCATCTATTTCCCATGAAGTGATGGGACCAGATGCCATGATCTTCGTTTTCTGAATGTTGAGCTTTAAGCCAACTTTTGCACTCTCCTCTTTCACTTTCATCAAGAGGCTTTTGAGTTCCTCTTCACTTTCTGCCATAAGGGTGGTGTCATCTGCATATTTGGGGTTATTGATATTTCTCCCAGCAATCTTGATTCCAGCTTGTGCTTCTTCAAGCCCAGCATTTCTCATGATGTACTCTGCATAGAAGTTAAATAAGCAGGGTGACAACATACAGCCTTGACGTACTCCTTTTCCTATTTGGAACCAGTCTGTTGTTCCATGTCCATTTCTAACTGTTGCTTCCTGACCTGCATATAGGTCTCTCAAGAGGCAGGTCAGGTGGTCTCGTATTCCCATCTCTTTCAGAATTGTCCACAGTTTATTGTGATCCACACAGTCAAAGGCTTTGGCATCGTCAATAAAGCAGAAATAGATGTTTTTCTGGAACCCTTTTGCTTTTGCGATGATCCAGAGGATGCTGGCAATTTGATCTCTGGTTCCTCTGCCTTTTCTAAAACCAGCTTGAACATTAGTCTATTACCTCTTATTAAAACTTTAATATAATCCTGCAAGGTAGATAATACTGCCATTTCAGCCAGAAGCATGTGCAGGCTAAGAAACTGACCACCCTGGACCACCAAACATCCAGGTGATGGAGCCAGGAGCTAAAGCTGGGTCCTCTTTTCACCAAAGTGTAGCACGCTCTCGGAGTGAAGTAAGCTACACTTTCCTGGCCGGCATGTCATTCCTTGTCCTCCGCTGGGCACCCACTCCATCTCTGTCTTGTCAGGAGCCTGGAGTCGAACTTGAAACCTGGGTGAGTGGGGCGGGTATTCCCTGGTGGTCCAGTGGTTAGAACTTTGTGTTCTCACCACTGGCTTCAGTCCCTGGTTGGGAAACTAATATCCCATGAGCCACACAGCACAGCCAAAAAGAAAAGAAACAAGGGTCTATAACTTGAAACCGAGGTTCTTCCAGACCTATAGGACATCCTTGTCTCATCCCGTAGTAGACAAAGAATGTGTTCCCCCTGAAACAAAATTAAATGCTTGGATGTTGACCTAAAACTGGAAAACAGATTTCTGAACACAGCCTTTTACTTAAGTAGCAAAAAAGTTGTAGCAGAAGCTGGATGGCCTGTGTTTGAATCCCACTAACTACCAACGAGGCAGCATACTCTGTGCTTCAGTTTATACATCCATGCTGCTGCTGCTGCTCCTGCTAAGTCACTTCAGTCGTGTCCGACTCTGTGCAACCCCATAGACTGCAGCCCACACGGCTCCTCCATCCCTGGGATTCTCCAGGCAAGAACACTAGAGTGGGTTGCCATTTCCTTCTCCAATGCAGGAAAGTGAAAACAAAGTCACTCAGTCGTGTCCGACTCCCAGCGACCAACCCCACGAATGCAGCCTACCAGACTCCTCTGTCCATGGGATTTTCCAGGCAAGAGTACTGGAGTGGGCCGCCATTGCCTTCTCCATATCCATCCATGACATGAGGCTAATGACAGAACCTCGTTCATAGGGTTAATTGCAAGGATTAAATAAGCTAATATATAAAGCACTTAGAGTACCTGCAAGTGCTGTATCAGTGTTAGATCTCTTTATTAAAGTGTGTTATTTTTAGTGGACTCTTGTGGTTAGTGCCAAAAAAGGCAGATTTTCCACTTAGGGAATCTTCATTTTGTTACTTGGATTCATATATGGGGTATATGAATTGAGCTCTCAAAGAAGCAAACACACCTTAGTACAGTCTAAGGCAATAAACTGCTATGATCCAGGCAGCACAGCTCTAAAGGGAAAACAGTCTCCCTGCCTGTCTGGTCCTGTTTACACACCTACTATTAACATTTTTCTCGTATGTCCCTTTATCATAACTACATACTGATCTTTTAAACATGTGAGTTTAAATAAGCTTCCCTTGTCAGTTCCATCAGACTAGGGTAAATGCATGAGTCTGGAGGGCACGGTAGTCACTTCCTCCAAGGTACTGATGGTGGTTTGGCAAAAGGGTGGTATGAGGACTGGGAGTGTCCGAGTGTATGTGGTAAGAGGGTCTGTGTGTGTGGCTTCTGAATGGAATACACTTTCCTAAATGAAAAGCTAGGACATCCTGGCAGGATTTCAGGGTTGCAAGGCCCCCAAGAAAATCTGGAGCCCCAATCACTGAGTCAGAGAGAGCGATGGAGACACACCACTCACTGGCTCCGTAAGCTTCACAGGTTTTGGGGTGGCCCAGGTCTGGGGCCCTATCTCTGCCTCTCACTCTAGCTCATATATTTGTACCTGAGTTCTAGGATTGGATCTGAAACTCATAATCGATAAATCTGAAGATTTTGCCTCTTTATCAGCAGCCACATTTGGAATGATACCACTATATGTCATTAAGTTGTTTAATGATTATTGGTCTCTTGTTGCCTCTGTCTTTGCCATTTTATCACATATTTGCTGTACAGTTAAACGCTTTTTCCATACGAAGCATTTTACAACAAAAACATCTCCTATGTCTGTGAGACTGTAGAGACATTTATACAGAGGCAGAACCTTGGATCCTTCACACTGTATCTGGATTAAAAGACAAAAGTCAGACTACTTTAAAACCAAAGTGAATAGTTGTAGCCTTTGATTTTAAAAAGCTAATATGATGGATGAGAATGTTTCATAATAGTAGCTTAAGTCAAATTCCTGAATATTGGAAACTGTATGGTTTATGAGCTTCCCTTTGTTACACATGTCCCTGTGTGTGAAATAGAATTTTTAGTATACACTGCAATTAAAACAATATCTGAATGGGTTTGATCTGTTCTTCATTTGAGATCCAACTTAGCGACTGCATTCTGGCATTGGTTTTCCTCACCACCCCTTTATCTGTTGTATATGCACAGAATTAATAAAGCCCTCGCATGGTTTTTTTCCCTTAGTTCTTAGTTCCCTGTTGTGTCTACCACCCACTCAGAGGAAATAATGAGTCTTACCTTTGTACTTCTGCAGAACTGTGTCCTCGAATTGTGGTACTTACCACACTGTATTATTGTTGCATACAGTCTCTCTCCAACTCCAATAGAATTATCCAAACCTGGGAGATAGGGATATTCTTATTCATCTTTGTAGTTTTAGCACTCAGAATAGTGTCTAGTGGATAATGGGCATTTGGCAAATATTTGAATGAATCATCATTTTGCACGTTAAGAAATGGATGATTAGTGAGATATGATGACTGACATATCTGATGAGTGGCTGACCTGAGACTCGGACTCAGGGCTTCACATCTGCCCTCCACCCAGGCCCTTCGCTTTCCTGAGTGTTTGTTGACAGGGACGTCATTTCATAATGAGTCCAGAAACAGCACAGCAAAAGCCACACCTGTCATAAGTATAAGATTGTTTGTATCATAGACCCTGGTCTTTAAAATTTTTCTTTTTCTTTGAGAGCCAATGAGGAAGTCTTGAGGGTGGAGAGACACCCAGGGGAGTCAAGTGTGTGGAAAATCTGTAATGAGAAAGTTGATGGTTTGAGGTTATAAGACCAAATTGGGATCAACTTTTTAAGTCACTGGTTGGAATGTGTGACCAAGGTTGGTCTGTTGGTCATGCTTTAATATGGTATTACTTCAGTCGGACCTCATGATGTATCAAATCTCTGCCAAGGGGTCTCATGGGAAGTAAACTGGGCCTGGAATGTTTCAATTAACTAAAGCAAGTCCTTCAACAAGCAGGTGTTGATACCAGCTGTGTCAGTCCCTGCACTGGGCTGGGGCAACAAAGAAGCATTAAAAGAGCCTGGCTTTAGGGGAGCTATCAAGTCCACCACACTCCTTAGATTGAACAGTAGTCACCCCTCAGTATCCACAGATGGGAAAAACCCACAGATACAGAAGGCCAACTATATTCATTGTAATTCTCCATTGAATGTAAGGAATGTGAGTATCCCTAGATTTTGTATCCATTAGGGCTCCAAGAAGACTCTTGAGAGCCCCTTGGACTGCAAGGAGATCCAACCAGTCCATTCTGAAGGAGATCAACCCTGGGTGTTCTTTGGAAGGAATGATGCTAAAGCTGAAACTCCAGTACTCTGGCCACCTCATGCGAAGAGTTGACTCATTGGAAAAGACTGATGCTGGGAGGGATTGGGGGCAGGAGGAGAAGGGGATGACCGAGGATGAGATGGCTGGATGGCATCACGGACTCGATGGACGTGATTTTGAGTGAACTCCGGGAGTTGGTGATGGACAGGGAGGCCTGGCATGCTGCAGTTCATGGGGTCGCAAAGAGTCGGACATGGCTGAGCGACTGAACTGAACTGAGGGCTCCTTGAACCAATCTCCCGGATACCAAGGGATGGTTGTACTATACAACATAGTAGATCTATTATAGAAATATGTATGGATACTCTAACAATAGAGGAGCTGGAGATAGAAAGGATCTAGTTAACATAAACCATGATAATAGCTCCATTAATTGAGTGCCATCAAGCATTGCATTCTAAAACAGTTTGCATGTATTAAGTATTGTTTATGTTTTTGAAAGTTTTCCTTGTCTTGGGCCCCTTCAGTATACATTAAAGAATTTTAAACTCCATGTTTAGAAGCTTTGACCTTTTCTGTTTTATGACTTGGGGGTCCCTAATTTGATTGGAGGGAGTCATGACAACCACCTGGCAGCCTTAGATCTGACTGTGTAGGATGGGTAACAGAATTCACATCAGTATTGATAGTTTCCCCACCACTCTCTCCCTGATTGCTGAAGTGGACAGATTGTTGTTTTCTGGGTCTTCTCTCAAAACTCAACTTTGTTCTAATAAACTGAAGGGATAGAAATGTAAAAATCAGAAAGACACACTGAATCTCCATAGAAAAGAGTTGAAAGATAAAGAGGAAAGAGAAGAGTACAGATTTAAAACTGGGTGTAGAAGGTTGGGGTAGGTAGACTGCTAAGTGAGACACCCTGAACAATTGTAGCAATTGATGATGAGAAGATAAAATGGTGGGTTATACCCATTGATAAGTAAAGACTGAGATTATTCCCTTTTTTTTTTTTTAACCTCTGATTGCTGGAATACTTCTAAATGCCATTCTGCGCAGGACTAAGGCACTTAGATTGTTAGGATTTATTCAGGTTACACATACCACTCTCCCCTCTAGCTGGTCTTTTGTCCCTTTCTTTGCTCCATAGTTTTTCTCTTTAGGCAAGTAGCTGGGAAATGAGGAATTCTTCTTTTCCTTCTCAGAGTTTTTTATTTAGAGGGATAGAGTGGGCCTAACACTAGGACCACTAGTGGAATAACACAGTTTAAGTATCCAGTGTTGAACCTTAAGGGACTGGTCAGATTTATTTGAAGCATTGTTACCATATTGTCAACTAAGACTTCAGTGTCTTTCTTATTTATTGCCTTTGTGCTTGCAGCGACAATCCACAGCAGGGGTCACCGACGCTCTTACTCTCTCAGCACCTCCGGTGGGTGTCCCTGGCAGGTCTAAAGCAAAGGCGGGAGGGTAGGAGCTGCAACAGAGTGGCTGACGTGAAAGCATTTTGTCAACCTACAAAGGATGATATTTTGTACAAAGCCTGGCACAGAGCTGACATTTATTAAAAGTGTGTTGAATGAAAAGAAGAGAGAAAAGAAAAAAAAAAAGCAGATACCTGTTACCCATACCAAAAATCTCTTCTTTTCCACCCCACCACCACACACACACACGCACACAATAAAGCCATTTAGTTACATCTTAGGACATTTGCCGGACTACCTGTACCTGGTGATTTTCCTGTGTGTACCTATGTGGATGGTGCCCACATGGTGGACCACCATTCAGTAAGTTAGAATTCTTTGGTTGCTAGTAAGAGAAACTTGGCCACAGCAGCTTAAACATACCAGTGTTACTCTCTCATGTAAAAGAAGCTCAGAGATTGGAATCCAGGGTTGGTCTAATGGATCCATTGAGTCTTTAGGGACCTGGGGTCCTTCTGTCTTTGCTGCTGGTGACTTTCATCCTTAACCAGCTGAGAAAGCTCTCCCCTTTCTGCTGCTGTTTTGAATGTAGAAATAACAGTGGTGCTCCGAAAGTCAGCTTGTACCAAAAGGTTCAAAACACAGAATGAGCCGCTGCTGAATCTGCTGTATTTCTGCTGCCTGTATAATCTGTAACAGCACCACTACCAGTGAAGGTTCTCAATATCCTGGAAGATGCCAGTAGTAATTCAAAGTAGTTTCTTTTTCCTAAAAAGGACGACAGGCCATTTATTCTCTCTGACGGTAAGTTTTCAGAAAAGAAGGAAACAAGTGGAAGGATGCTATTTGCAGGGCTCAAGTGTCCTTCCTTTGGAGCCTCCCAGAGGATATAGGTTCATCAAATGAATGAATGAGTCTTCGAATATAGTGGAAAGAAACTGTGTCATTATAGCTGTACAAATCATTCTCTCACTTGGGTTCATGGAGTCTCCCCTGCAGAACAGTGCCTTGGAGGTTAGGAAAAGGATGATACCTCTTAGGAGCTGTAGGACTATGCAGCCTTGGTCAGGGTGAATGTAGGGGGGTAAGAGTATCCCAAGGCATAGTTTGTATTACGTAATTTCAGTTCTTACAATAACTCTGTTAAATGCGGTAGGGTCCGCGTTTTATGTTTAAGGGAACTAAAGTTTTAGAGGATTTGTGTCACTTACCCAAATGTCACCCTTGTAGGGATGGTACAGGGGTTTGAATGCAAATCTGCCTAACTTCAAAGCCTTTGATTTTATTTTTGCCTACCTTTCTAGACAGAACAGATGTTAGACTATTAAAAAGTTGCCTGGATCCTTTCCGTGACTTTACCAATAGCCATAACAAAAGTTGTCTCCCTTAAGAACTGGTGTTTGGAGTTCTACTTCATTCAGCAATCATGTACTTGCCCCCCACCCCACCCCATGTGAGCATAGCTATGCTGGACCCCAAAAGGGGACACTAGAGAATCAAATAATAACCCACTTCCCGAGGAGCCTCCAGGGTAGTGAATGATCATAATATAAATAATGCTAAGTAGAATGATGTTGGTCGTGTAACCCGAGGTCTCCTGGAGGAGCGTGGAGGAAGGCTCCAGTGAGAGAAGGAAAGAGATCCTCCTCTCGCTTGTAAGAGGCAGAGCTGTGTCTGTCAGAGCCTGACATCTGTTTTAGCCACCTGAGCTCTTTTAATCTTCACAATAACCATGTAATATCCTGATTATACGGATGAGCAACCCACCCAAAGTTTCACAGCAAGTACTCAGTGACTGGGATTTTCCGGTTCCAAGTTCTTGCCCTTTCCATTAGGCCGCTGAGTATAGACTAAGTACAGTTTCTTCCGATGTTTTTTAAAAAAATAATATATACGTGGTGGTGCAAGTCCCATTCTATACGCAGGTGTATGTGTCGTGTGGGACTCAGCGTAGATTTCCTTGGTTCCGCCTGCCCCCTTCCCCCACTGCAGGCCTTACTTGGCTGCTCAATGGCAAGTCTCAGCTGCTGGGGCTTTCTCCTCATTTCCTAACGCTACTGGGTGTCTCACCTCCCTGAGTGACGTCTCTGTCATGCCCATCGTGGAGACAGCCACGGCCCCTCCAAGGCCTGAGCTCTATCCAACCAGACCCGTGAAGGCTCTGGCTCCTCCTAGCAGTTCCACATTCAGACGTTGGGTGTGCTTTCCCCAGGGGCTGTCCGAAGGGGTTGGGGTAGCACAGCCTGGCTGTGGGGGCCCTTAACACCTCTGCTGGGGAGGGGAAGGAGCCGGCAGATGAGTTACTTGCTGTCTGCCTTCCTCCTCCCATCATTCCCGCTCCGTTCCTCACAGACACTGTTCTTAGCTATAGTAGTTCTGTGTCATTCAGCTTGGAACATTCCGAATGATTATGCCCTTGCTTGTACTTTCATATTAAACTGTAGCCAGCTTATTAATACACAGCCTTGTGTTTGCTTTCCTCCTTACCCTGCCTCACTAGACTCCCCCCCCCCCCCCCCCCCCCGCCGTGCTTCTGCTCTGACGGTTCAACAGCTGAGGAAGCAGGTGAGTTTGGCCTGGAACTCTGTTTTCTGAGGCATCTGGGCAGGGTGGTATTCAGTGAAAAATAAATGGGACTCCCCTGGTGGGCCAGTGGTTAAGAATCTGCCTGCCAAAGCCAAGGACACGGGGTTCAATCCCAGGTCAGGGAAGATCCTGCAGGCCGCAGAGGTAACTAATCCCATGCTCCCCAACTACTGAAGCCCGAGAGCCTTTGCTCCACCGCAGGAGAAGCCGCTTCAGTGAGAAGCCTGCCCACTGCACCTAGAGAGCAGTCCCCTCTCACCGCGATTAGAAACAGCTCTCACCCAGCAACAAAGACCCAGCACGGCAAAAAATAAATATTTTTTTAAAAAAGAAAAGTATCTTTTCCACCCCACACCCTTGCTGAGATTGCCCTGTCTTGCATTTTGTTATTTCACCAAACCGTATGATAACAGGTGACACTGGAATGCTTTGTATCCCGGGTACTGTTCTGAGTCCTTCTGACTTTGTGCACTGCAACCCTGTGAGATAAGCCATGGCAGTAGCTCTGTACTAGCATCTACAGATCAATGACATTTTTTTATTTTTTGATGGGATGGTTATCACTTTTGTTAAAATGGAGCATGTTTGTTATTAATCAAAAATGCTGGAAAATTCAAAGAAAAAAAAAAACAAGAATTCACCCCCTAAATCCCATCATCTGAGAATAACCGTTAACCAAATAACATTCCACACAGCTCTCGTAAACCTCAGGCTTTCACGACTGTATAGTTTCATGTGCGGATAAATGCCTTTGTCATTCCTGTAATTTGCTAACACGTAAGATGTGTTTTTTCCTCCCCCACCCCCAAAACACTTTTTATTTTGTGTCGCATGCACCTGTGTTGCAGATGAAAGTTTCTGGCCCAAAGCAGAAGATATTTAACAGTAAGATGATCTGTCCCGATGTGATTCTTCTAATGGAGGAAAATGTCCCCACAAAATGTGACAGAGATACAAGTTTCAGATCCTAGAGTTTTAGCAACCAAAAGAAGCTATAGGTCATGTTAGCTGATCAGAGGTACATTTTTGGCTCTTCCATTACATTTTAGATTTAAATGTTGGTACACTAAATTGTGGCTCAAAAGTAGTAGAGACACATACTTAACTATCAAGTTCGTACACACCGCAAGCACACCCAGAACCCTATGTTAAAAGCAGAGGCGACTAAGAGTCTACTGCAGTGAGTGCCAGTGATCAAAAGAATCACTGGGAGACGAGAAGGGATGATGAGCTTTCCTGGCCTTGGGGATGTTTTACCTGACTCTGAAGAAGATCTTTTAGAGCCTGAAGCTGAAGATGAAAACTTACACAATTTGTGATTTTGCTTCTTTTCTGTTGTTATTCTGTATGTTGTTCAGTTGTTAAGTTGTGTCCGACTCTTTGCAACCCCATGAACGACACCACACCAGGCTTCCCTGTCCTTCACTATCTCCCTAAGTTTGCTCGAACTCATGTCCATTGAGTTAGTGATGCCGTAAAACCATCTCGTCCTCTTGCCCCCTTCTCCTCCTGCCATCAGTCTTTCCTGGCATCAGGGTCTTTTTCAGTGAGTTAGCTGTTCGCATCAGGTGGCCAAAGTATTGGAACTTCAGCATCAGTCCCTCCAATGAATATTCAGGACTGATCTCCTTTAGGATGGACTGGTTGGATCTCCTTTCAGTCTAAGGGACTCTCAAGAGTCTTCTCCAACACCACAGTTCAAAAGCATCAGTTCTTCAGCGCTTAGCCTTCTTTATGGTCCAACTCTCGCATCCATACATGACTACTAGAAAAGCCATAGCTGTGACTAGATGAATCTTTGTCAGCAAAGTGGTGTCTCTGCTTTTTAATACGCTATCTAGGTTTGTCATAACTTGTATTCTGATTAGTTCCTTATATGGTACATACAGTAGTCCCCCATTATGCATGGGGAAATATGTTTCAAGGTCCCCAGTGGATACCTGATTTTGTGGATAGTACCAAACTGTAAACATACTGTCTTTTCCTAAACATATACAACTGTGTATGTATACACAGCTGATAAACTTGGCACAGTAAGAGATCAACAACAATAACTGCTAATGTAACAGAACAATGATAATACGCTGTAATAAACGTTATGTGGATGTCATCTCTCCCTCAGAATATCTTCTTATACTGTACTTACCCTTCTTGTGATGATGTGAGAGGGAAAAATGAGATGAAGTGAAGTGAGGTGAATGACACAGGTGTTGTGACAAAGCGTTAGGCCACTGTTGACCTTATGACAGTATATCAGGAAGAGGATCGTTTGCTTTGTGGGATCCTGAGTCATCGAGCCGTGACAGCGTCAGTGATCGAATCTCAGAAGCAGATGTTGTCAGTGGTTGCAGATTCCAAACAGGACAGAGATTTCATCCTGCTGCTCAGAACAGTGCTTAATATAAAACTTATGGAGTGCTTGTTTTTGGAATTTTCATTTAGTATTTCTGGACCAGAGTTGACTACAGGTAACAGAAACCCCAGAAAAGTAAAACTGCAGATAAGGGGGAACGACTATATTCATTGAAATACCACCTTCTATTCGAGTCCATGGTTGCTTCTCTTACTTTGTACAAATAATTAGTGAGAGTCCTGCTTTTTATCGTATGCTTTGTTCCAGTTTTTATTAGTGTTTGCTCATACTGTGACTACCTTTATAGCAGTCTGCATACATTTAGCTGAGATTATAGCATGCTTTTTAATCACCAGTACTGTATTTCAATGACTTATAGGCATATGTGATTAAGCTGTAGAGTCAATTTTTTTAGTAGAATTTCTGGGTCAAAGTATATGTGGATTTCCATTGTCAAAATAAGAGAAGTGATGAGAATCATGGGAGAACTGAATGGGCTCTTTTTTTTTTTTTTTTGCGTGTATCTTTTAAGGTAATTTTGGGGGGGAGTGGCTAGAATAATATGCATAAAGTCCTTGCTTTGAGAATTTGAGGTGACAGATTTTTATGGATATCTTTCCAGGTAGCAAGCCTATTATAGAGCAGTTGGACATTAATTATATCAATGAGCAATGTTAATCTGTTAATTGGCCAGACAAACACTATTCCTTAGTAGCAGGATAAATTACTCCTTATTCCTCACTTTGTGCTACTCTATCTTAGCACTCACAATATTCTTTTGGAGACCTTATCTTCTGTGCCAGTCTGATTTTCACATACGTAAGAATTCTGTTTGTTTTTATTTTTTTTTAATATCTTACAGCTAGTATTTGTGTTACAACATCTGTGCACCAAATTTGTATAAGCACTGTTCTAGGAACTTAGTAAATGTTGGAATCTAATTTAGTTTATATTGTGAATATATTAAAGCTTTTGCACCGCTTTATAGTTTAGAAAACATTTTTATATTTGTTCTCCCGTTTGATCTTAGAATTAACTCTGAGAGTTGAGAAAAATCAAACCCAGAGAAACTGTGTCTGGTGTAGAGTCACACACCAGTTAATGACTGGACATCCAGACTGTATCTGCCAGTTAGTGGCTGAACATTCACTTAAACATGATGCCTGGGGAGGGAGGGGTTGCCACTCTTGGCTGAGCAGTTCAGACCTGTCTTGAAACGAGAAAGGGAAATGTTTCTTGATAACTTATTTTTAGGTGAGGGCTCCTGTCCGCTCGAGGCTTTATCCCTCCGTCTGGGTGGCGGTTGCATTCCTTAGGGGAATGAGGGGATGATGAGTAGCTGTTAGTTTGCTTGCCCCCCAGATTCCATTCCCACCTCCCAAGATTTTCCCTGTTTCCACTCAGCTCTTCAGTAACAGTCAATCCCAGTCTTTGGCTGGACTTGACTTTTTGGTTTGAGGAATACCCCTCCCATCTCTGTCTTCCTCCTTGAGCTTTGGATAGGAGCCCTTTAATTGCTGTTGACTGAAGAACTGGAGGCCAGCCCCTGCATACCGGGAATGCCAGTGGCTTTGTTAGCTGAGGAGGGCACTGCATTAGCACTGCCCTCTAAATCCCAGAGCAGGTGGAGGAAATCTAATTAGCACTGAGTAAGCCAAGGCCCCCTTGGGGAATTTCTGATAAAAGGTCAGTACAAAAGGAGAAGGAACACCAATAGAGAGAGTTTTCCTAATGGGAACTTTCTGAAATGGACGGGCATCCAGTAAGCTGAATTCTAGTTGTTGCTTCTGGTGGCTTTTTGACCACTGGTGAGAGTCCCCCTGCTTACCTGAGGTTTCATTTTTCTTGTCTGCTGTCTATTCCTTTGCGAAACAAATACTTGTTTTGTAAAAGTATCAAGCTGCTATCACCTGGGAAGCTTTTCCCAACATTTGCATATCCAAATCTTCCTCTATCTCAGTAGATATGAGGTGAATGTGTCTAGTTTGGGAAAAGTTTCCCAGGAAAATTTGGGAATATCCTTGGGTTAGGCTCTTTGGAGAACTTAGCCTCACACACCTCACTTGAGGCCTAGTACAGGGTTTCCTCTGCACGCAGCAGTTGCTCAGTAAATATGCCTGGAAAGGGCTCGTCCTAGGCTGTCCAGTGAGGAATTAGATACGCTTCCAGTTGCGAAAAACACATTTGAACTGTGACGAAGAGTAAGAGTTTTACACAGTGGTCATGTTGTTCAGTCGCTCGGTTGTGTCTGACTCTCTGCAACCCCGTGGACTGCAGCACACCAGGCTGCCCTGTCCTTCACCATCTCCCAGAGCTTGCTCCAACTCGTGTCCATTGAGTCAGTAATGCCATCCAGCCATCTCATCCTCTGTCGTCCCCTTCTCCTCCTGCCCTCAGTCTTTCCCAGAATCAGGGTCTTCTTGAATGAGCTGGTTCTTCGCATCAAGGTGGCCAGAGTATTGGAGCTTCAGCGTCAGCCTCAGTCCTTCCAATGAATATTCAGGGTTGACTTCCTTTAGGATCGACTGGTTTGATCTCCTTGCTGTCCAAGGGGCTCTCAAGAGTCTTCTGGGGTAGAGAGCAATGAACGAGTGGTGAAGTCAGTATTAGTGAGTTGTAAGCAGCATTGTTTAAAATGAAATAGTAGCATTCGTTGTATTGAGTGCAGTTAATCTTGTGAAATTTTTAAGTTAAACTTATGGATACTTTGCTACAGTTTTAAGAGAATTTCATCTTGGATTGTGGTTGAAAGCCTTGGATCTAGACAAGGATCTCTACTGGAATAAATAGGGTCCTAGGGGAATGAGTGTCAAGAATTAATATGGAAAAGACATTGGGAATGTAGGTTCTAGTCATTACCCAAGCTACCTGAGCAAATCACATTTCCCCTGCAACTTTATATGCTGCTGCTTTCTTGTCCTGAATGTCCTCTGCCTGACTTTGCCCCCCATATGTGCTTGGTAAGGCTTGACTTAAATGTCCCTTCTATAGCATCTGACTGATTCTGGAATACAGTTGCTGCTGCTGCTGCTAAGTCGCTTCAGTCATGTCCAACTCTGTGTGACCCCATAAATGGCAGCCCACCAGGCTCCCCCGTCCCTGGGATTCTCCAGGCAAGAACACTGGAGTGGGTTGCCATTTCTTTCTCCAGTTCATGAAAGTGAAAAGTGAAAGCGAAGTTCCTCAGTCGTGTCCGACTCTTAGCGAACCCATGGACTGCCACCTACCAGGCTCCTCCATCCACGGGATTTTCCAGGCAAGAGTACTGGAGTGTGATGCCATTGCCTTCTCCGCTGGAATATAGTGACTGCTTGTAAATACCTGTTAAATGGTTGAGAACTTTCCCTCAGATCTCCAGGTACTTTTTCTGGGCTCTTCTTTCTACCTCTCCATCAATAGTTTTTATAGTTATAACTATAGTCTCCATTGTGGAGAAGGCAATGGCAACCCACTCCAGTGTTCTTGCCTGGAGAATCCCAGGGATGGGGAAGCCTGGTGGGCTACCGTCTATAGGGTCGCACAGAGTTGGACATGACTGAAGCTACTTAGCAGCAGCAGCATAGTCTCCATTTGTAGTTTTTGAAAAAATATGTTTCTCCTCTGCTGGAATACAGACCTTGTTTCATTCATCTATGTATTCCCAGCACTTAACCTAGTGCCTGGTACATAAGAGGTGCTTCATAAATGTTGGAATGAATAGGCATTTTTTTAAAGGGATGCACAATAGATGATTCAATAAAACGCTTACTGAACACTTATTATATACCAAGTATGTGGTTGATGCTGGGGTAGATACAAATATGTATGAGAGAGCAATATTTTCCTCTGAGGAGCTTACAGATTAAAAAGTTGAAGCATAAACACACAGAGGTGCTGACTGTAGCTATATGTTTGGATAATGTGTAACTTCCCATTTCTGTTTGAATATTGGTCACTAAAACCAGACAGGAAGCATGTCTCTCCATCATGATTGATTTTCTCAGTAATAAGTGATAAACTTTGTTTCTAATGTGATGGTGTAGCAGTCCAAAGCAGGTTAATTTGAGGGGGCAGAAGGAGCCTTGCCCTTTTTATATCTACTACTAAGAGGTTGTATAAAATCTCCCATTATGATAATAGACTTGTCAGTTTCTACTTGCAGTGATCATAGCTCTTGCTTTATATATTTTGAGGCCATGTTTTAGAATTATGTATCTTCCTGGACCTTTGAACTTCCTATCTGTGTAAAGTTAACCTTTTGTTTTAATATTTCCTTGCTTGATAGTCATTTAGTTGCACCAGCATTCTTCTGAGTAGTATACATGCCTCAAGCAATTTTTATTTTTTCCATTCTGTGACTTTCAGCCTACCACTGCTCTTATATTTCAGGTGTATCTTTTTTGTTTTTCTTAATTTTTTTTTTTTGACCCCGCAAGGATGGCATACAGGATCTTGGTTCCCTGGCAAGAAATGGAACCTGTGTCCCCTGCATTGGAAGCATTGAGTCTTAACCACTGGACTACCAGGGAAGTCCCTTTTAAGAACAATGTATAACTGGATTATGTTTTATATAGCATGACAGTCTTTGTCTTTCAAGTCAGAAGTTTCGTTAATTCACGTTTGTTATGCTTAAAACATTAAGTCGGTTTTTGTCTTTTAATTGGTGAGTTTAACTGATTTACATTTATTGTGATTATGGAAATATTTAGATTTATTTCAACCATCTAGGGTTGTGATGTGTGTTCTTGTCATTTGGATTGAGTATTTTACTTTACTTTTCTTCATTTTATTTTTACTCTCCACTAATTTGGAAGTTATACTCTGTTTAATGATTAGAAGTTATCTTAGGTATTCTGTTATTCATACTTGTTAAAATTCTTAAATGTGGTTGACAATATGTTCACATGGTTTTAATATCAAATATTCGAAAAGTATACTATGAAAAGTCTCCCTTTTATCCTCCTGTCTCCATACGCTCAATCCCAATTCCCCAATATATATATGCCTATAACATATATTAGGCTATATTCTAATACAAATTATTAGATACAAGTATATAAGTATTCTGTTTAACTATGTTATACAGGTAGTAATAAAGCACAACTTTCTATGTACTTAGCTTTTTCTACTTAGTATGTCTTGATACTCATTCCATACTGATACATGGGTTTACTTCCCACTATGTATGGGCACACACACGCACATATATACTTAATGTGCTGTGCTTAGTTGCTCAGTCGTGTCTGACTCTGCGACCCCAGGGACTGTGGCCTGCCAAGGCTTCTCTGTCCATGGGGATTCTCCAGGCAAGAATACTGGAATGAGTTGCCATGCCTTCCTCCAGGGATCTTCCCAACCCAGGGACCGAACTCAGATCTCCCACATTACAGATGGATTCTTTACCATCTAAGATACCAGGGAAGCCCCAGAGTGGGTAGCCGATCCTTTCTCAAGTGCGTCTTCCCAACCCGAGAATCGAACTGGGGTCTCTTGCATTGCAGGCAGATTCTTTACCAGCTGACCTATTAGGGAAACCCCCTTTTCTTTTTTTTTTTATAGTCAGGTGATATTTCATCAATTGAAGGAACCATAACTAAATGTTTATTGATGGACAGTTGCATTGTTTTCTGTCTTCTTTAAGTAAGTCTGCAAAATGTACCTATATCATTATGCTCGTGTACTAGCTTGTCTCTAGATCAAATTTCTAGATAAGAATCTTGTAGTTAAAAGAGCTATACTGTTGTAATTTAGATACATTTTATGTAATTTTGCCACATTACCTTCCAGAGGGTTTGGATCTGTTTACACTCCCACAGCAATATATGAGAGTGCATGTTTCCACAGTCTTACCAACATAGTTGTCAAACTTCTGAATTTTTGCCAGTCTCATGAGTAGAAAATAGAATTCCAGTATGGTTTCAATTTATACGTCATTGCGGATCATCTTTTCACATGTTTAAAAAATCATTTGTGTTTCCTTTGCTATGAGCAATCTGTCACGTGCCTTGCTCATTTTCTACAGTTATTGGTCTCATTGATTTGTAGAAGCTCTTTATTTAAGAGGTTGGCCTTTTACAATGGGAATCGCAAATGTTAGCAAACACACAGCTTAACATTTGTTCTCTCGTTTTGCCTGTACGTGTATGTGTTAGCATGCTTTGTGTATGCACGCTTCTACACATACTTGCTTGTATTGCCACGTAAGATTTACAGATTTTTGTGCAGTCACTTTAATGATCTTTTATTTTTTTATGGCTTCTAGGCATCTTTGTAATAAAAAGTTATAAAAGAAATGTACTACATTTTATTCTGTTGCTTTCATAGTTTCTTTTTATGTTACATTTAAATCTCTGATCATTTGGAATTTATCCTGATCTGTGCTTAGGACAGATTCAAATTTGTCACAGTCTCATTTAAATCTTAAATGCCATCTCATATCTTTTTTCCCTGGTGGCTCAGACGGTGAAGAGTCTGCCTGCAAAGTGGGAGACTTGGGTTCAACCCCTCGGTCAGGAAGATCCCCTGGAAAAGGAAATGGCAACCCACTCCAGTATTCTTGCCTGGGAAATCCCATGGACAGAGGAGCCTGACGGACTGCAGTCCCTGGGGTCACTAAGGGTTGGACACGACTGAGCACTAATATTTACCTGTTTCCCAGAATTTGAGATGTCACCTCTATCATAAACTAAGTATTTTATGCATTAGTACCCATTTGTGGATTTATAATATTTTAAATTCCAATCATTTGTCTATCTGTATAAGACCATGCGCTTTATTTTAATTAATGAGGCTTTATAGTATATTTTTATCATATGGTTGCTTAAGTCTCTCTTTCCTGCTATTCTATCTTTCTGTATGAGTCTTACATTAACCCTTTCCTATTTAAAAGTCAGTATTTTTACTCAGTTTTAAGTTTTATAAATCCATTTAGTGAGAATTGATTTATCAGCATATAAATTTTAATTTGATTGGTCTAAAGTTAACATCTTTACCTTCTATGTTAGTTTCCCATGGTTACTGTATGAAATAACTACAAATTCGTTGGGTTAAGGCCACATAAATTTAATCTCTCACAATTTGGAGGCCCAGAAATCCAAAATCAAAGTGTCATAGGGTGCGTTCCCTCAGAAGACTCTAGGGGAGAATCTTTTCCATGCCTCTCAAAGCTTATGGCGGCTCCAGGTTTTCTTTTTTTTGCCTTGTAATAATATTCACAGGTTCCAGGGATTAAAATGTGCACATGTTTTTTGGAGAGCCTCCATTTTTCTAAAAGAAATATAGAAAAACTCCAGTCATTCCTCCCAACTTATGCTATCGTTACCCAGTATTTTAGTTTTAGCTCCTTTATTTCTAACTTAACAGATTAAGTAGTAATCTTATTTCCTTCTGGCAGAATTCAGATTTCCCACGTATTTATCAGTATCTTTGCTCGTCTTTGTTTCCTTTCATGTGAAACCTTCCATCTGGGATTGTTTTTCTTCTTCCTAAAATATATCCTTTAAAACTGACTTCAGTAAGGGTTTGTCTTTGGCAATCACAGTTTTTGTCTGAAAATAGCCTTATTTTGCTTTCACTGTTGAAAGTTTCATTAGCTATAGACTTATGCATTGATAGTTAATATTTTTAAGACTTTTACAAAGCGTTTGTAGGCTCACAGCAAAATTGAGGGGAAATTACAGAGATTTCGCATGTTACCCCTGCCGGTATACACGCGTGTGCTGTGCTTAGTTGCTCAGTTGTGTCCGACTCTTTGTGACCCCTTGGACTGCAGCCCGCCAGGCTCCTCTGTCCACAGCAATTCTCCAGGCAAGAATACTGGAGTGGGTTGCCATGCCTCCTCCAGGGGATCTTCCCAACCCAGGTCTCCTGCATTGCAGGCAGATTCTTTACCATCTGAGCCACCAGGCAAGTCCCATAGCCTCCTCATTATCAACATTCTCTGCCACAGTGGTACATTTGTTAAAACTGATGAAACTACATCGACAGGTCATAATCACCCAGAGTCCATGGTTGACAACATGGTTGCACATTCTGTGGGTTTGCACAAATGTATAATGGCATGTATCCATCCTTATAGTATCATATAGAATATTTTTCACTGCCGTAAAAGACCTCTATGCTTTGCCTGTTCACCCTGTCCCCCTGGCAACCATTGATACTTTTATTGTCTCCATAATTTTGTCTCTTCCAGAAAGTTACATAGTATGTCGCCATTTCAGGTTGCCTTCTTTCATTTAGTAATATGCATTTAATATTCCTTCATATCTTTTTATGGCTTGATCATGTATTTTTTAATTGGATTATATTTGACGTACAAATTTAAGGTATACCCCACACTGATTTGATACTTGTATTTTCTTTGTGATTGCCACAGTAGCATTAGTTAATACTTTTTATCATGTAGCATAATTATTTCTTCTAGTGTTGGGACTAATTCATATATCTTTTTAGTGCTGAATCATATTTTACTGTCTGAATGTACCACAGTTTATCCATTCACATACTGATAGACATCTTGGTTGCTTCCAGGTTTTAGTAATTATGAATAAAGCCGCTCTAAGTTTCAGTGTGCAAGTTTTTATGTGGACATAAGTTTTCAGCTTCATGAGTAAATGTAGCAAGAGCATAATTGCTGAATCATAAACTAAGAGCATGCTTAGTTTTTGAAGAAGCTATCAAGCTGTTTTCCAAAATACTGTACCATTTTGCGTTCCCACCAGCAATGAATGAGAGTTCCTATTGATTGGTACCATCTCCTCACCAACATTTAGTGTTGTCAGTGTTCTGGATTTGGGCCATTGTAGTAGATATGTAGAGATATCTCATTGTTTTAATTTGCATTTCCCTAATGACATATGATGTGTAGCGTCTTCTCATAGCTTACCTGCCATCTGCGTGTCTTCTTTGGTGAGGTCTTGCATTCTTTGTATATTTTAGATGGCAGTCCATTATCAGATCTCTGTTTTACAAAAATTTCTCCCAGTTTGTGGCTTGTCTCCTCATTCTCTTGACAGTTATTTTTTCTTAATACATTGAAAATATTTTTCTGTGGTCTTCTAGATCTTCCTTTTGCTGTTGAGAAGCCAACTGATGGTCTAATTGCTCTTCTTTTGTAGATGATCTCTCTCTGCTTCTCTTTTGATATCTTTTTTGGTCCTTGATGTTCTTAAATTCCATCGTCATATGTTGTTTTTTATCTGTCTTTCATGACATTTGTTGAGCTTGCTGGGTCTGACGTTTGGTGTTCTTTCAGTTATTCTGGAAAAACTCTCAGCCATTAGCTGTTTGAATAATGCCTTTCTCCATTCTTTCTAATTTTACTTGAACTTCAGTGAAAAGAACAGATATATGTTAGACCCCTCTAGCACTATCATCTATTAAACTCTGATTTTTTTTAAAAAAAATCTTCATGTCTTGGTCACATTCAATGGAATTTCTTTGGATTGCTCTTCTAATTTACTAATTAATTCTTTAGCTGTATCTAATCTGCTGTTTAACCTGGCCATTGACTTTTTAATTTCAACTATAACTTTCATTTCTGGAAGTTCTGTTTGATATGTTTTCAAATATGCATGGTTCTTTTTCAATACTCTCTTGTTCCTTGCTAATTTTTTTCCAGTCTTTCTCTTAAATCTTAAGATATAAAAATCACAGACATTTCATGTTTTGTCTCTAGTTTCAATATCTGAAGGCTTTGAGGATCTTATTTTGCTCTGCTTTTCTTGGCTGTCCCTCATGTGGCTTATTTTGGGATGTGTGGTTTCTGTTTTGCTTTTGTTTTAAGATCTAGTGTTCCTTAGGACTTTTATCTGTGGGAATTATTTGAGGCCTGGGTAAAACCTTTATTCTGCTAGAAAGGATGAGGAGTTGCTTTTGCCAGTATCTTGAAAATATTGCTAAGTGGACTATTTGTAGATCTTCACTTGAGGTTGCATGGATTTGATCACAAATCTTCATCAGAGCCAGCTTTTGGTTATGGACCCTTAGGAGAGACATTTCTCCTCTTCTGGTTGAGACAGGCTAGCTTCTTTGTGGTCCCTTTCAGTGCTGTGGATTTGTTTATGCTTCATCTCTATATTGAGGGTGTATAGTCCATTGGTATCCCAAACTAAAAGGAGATTTCATGTAAGACTGTTATATGAAGGTGGGCCCCGGGCTTCATCTTCAGTTGCCCATACCATAAATGATCGTTGCAGTGGTCACTAGTGTTTGTTGCATAGCCACAGGGCAGAAGTTGGCTTTAGTGTTCTCTTTCCTTCCAGGATTTCTGCTTTCATTTAATTATTTTTTATTGTGAAAAGGTACACAATATAAATTTAACCATGTAAACAGTCTTTAAGTATGCAATTCAGTGGCATTAGATAATTCACAGTGTTATATAATCACCACCACCATCCGTCTCCATAACATTTTCATCTTCCCAAGCTGAAATTCTGTGCCCATTAAACAGTAACACTCCATCACCTCCAGCCCCCAGCAACCGCCATTCTAGTTTTGGTCTCTGATTGTAACTATTCTAGTTATCTCATATAAGTGCAGCCATAGAAAATTTGCACTGTCTCTGGCTTATTTCACATAGTATAATATCTTCAGCGTTCATCCATGCTATAGCATGTGTCAGAACTTCCTTTTTTCAGGCTGGATAGTAATCCATCATATGCCTAAGATGCATTTTGTTTATCCTTTCTTCATTAACAGACATCTGGGTTGTTTCCCCCTGCTTTTCATCTCATTTAATTTTTGCTCTGTGCAGATTTCTTTAATTTTCATTCCCTCAAGTATTCTTGACAGCTCAGCATGATGCATTTTTGTTTACTTTTTTAATTAAAAAATATTTATTTAGCTACACCAGGTCTCAGTTGCGGCAGTTGGATTCTAGCTCCCCAGCCAGGGATCGAGCCCAGGCCCCATGCGTTGGGAGCACGGAGTCCTAGCCACTGGACCAGGGAAGTGCCAGGGATGCATTTTTAAAACTAATTTTTAGGACTATTTATTTAGCTTTTTAAATTGTTTTCTTGGGAAGATCTTCCAGAATATCTAGATTACCTTACCACTAAAAATCAAAGTCTCCCCTTCTGTATGAAGTCCAGAAGACAACTGCAGAGAACACATTTTTATATTCTTCCTTTTGGACCCTAGAAAGAAGATTCTCAGATATACAATGAATATGTAGCTTTGTATGTTTTAATGCTTTCCTTGGGGTCTGTTAGATAATATTTGTGACATGTCTGTGAGAAAACCTTTAGAATATCATAAGAAAACTCATTTCTGTCTTGCAGGGTTTGACATTCTTAGCATGCTGTTGGTGCCAACCCCGACCCACCCCTGCAGCCTCAGTATCCAGTAGGCACATTTGAAACTTGTTCAGAGATCTCAAATCGTAGACTGCTTGAACTGAAAGGGTCTAATTCTAACCCCTCTCCCTTGCACCACGGTGCCTTAAAGATGAGTTGGCCAAGGTTAAGCGACTGACTCGGGGTTATAGAAGGAGTCAGTGACAGCTAGGACCTTGGTTTCCTAGCTTCTGTCCCAATATGCTTTGTATTCTTGTGTCTTTTCTCTCTTTGGGCAGACAGTCTTAAGATACATTAATGAGTTCTGACCTGGTCTTTTGAAAAGTTGCTATGGATATTGATGAAGATAGTATGACATGGATCAGAGTAGAGGAAGAAACCCTCATCTGATTAACTGCTTGAAAACCATATTGAGTTGGCCTTTCATCTCTTACTCCTTCTCTGCCTTCCCTATTGGTGGAGTCTTTTAGATAATAGATTAGAGCTGGGAGAGCTCTTGTGATCATTCGATCTAATCCCAAATTGCCTACCAGGACATTTTGGGACCCTCTGAGGGTTTTACTGTGCTTTATAGATACGGAAACTGAAACCTACAAGATGCAAATGATTTCCCCCAAGGTTATGTAAGATGTTCATAGCACAGCCAGAGCTGTAGCCAAGTCTCCTGATGGCTGTTCTAGTGAAAGATTTCCGTGGCGTAAATGTACACACTTGGCTCCTAGTCTTAAGCTAAGCTCTACCTGCATGGCCCCTGTTGTAAAAGTCCTATGGAAGGGCGGTTTGCCTTTGAGGATGATCCAGAACCTGAAGGGTTAATGGAAATTGAATGGTGAAGTGGTAGCCTTTTTCTCCTCTCCTCAACTGGGGAGCTGCTGGGCTGTTTCCCTCGAACTGCATGAGTTCCATTATGGTGTAATGATGTAATTACCCGGAATGCTGCTGCTGGAGTAGTGCTGGAGAGGCAGCATTAAGGAGCAGACTAGCCCCAGCTCTCTCCTAAGAGCCATTTCAGCCCACTTCAGTCTATTAGATTGAAGATGCTGGAAGGTGAATGGCTTCGGCAGAGGAAAAGGTCAGGTTTAAAAGCTTTTCTGGGCATGGTATTTATTGTTGCTTTTCTGACCTTCAGAAAAGTCCCCTGTGTGTTTGTCCTTGATTCTTGTCTTTCCCATTAATGCTTGCTTGAAAGCCAGATTGCTGGCCAGCCAGGTCTTTGGCAGAGACGGCTTTCTGTGTGGTGTTATTTGAGAAGGTGGAGCACCCTGTCTAGATCACCAGTCCTTTTGCCTTTCATACCACCATTATAGCGTCAGAAGTATTTTTGATTCTGGAATAATTTAGTTTTCAGTGTTTACACACACATACACACACACACACATCACTTCTACAGATAGACTTAGATTTAAACAGTTTATGAGATAATAATTTGAAATTTAGAAAGATAAGAAATAGGGCCTAGTACCTTAGTCACTTAACCTTTCTGTGCATCTCTTTTGAAACCTACAGCCTGACACCTGATTAAAAGGACATAATCATGGTCTTTGGAACATGGTAGACCCTTCCAGAACTTTTCCTCTTTGAGGAGACAGTCATTTTTTTCATAATATCAAGCACCTGCTAGACCCAGGGCATTGAGCTAGAGTGTACAGTAGGACATACGAAGTTCGAAGATGCCAGCGTCTACTGTCCAGGAACTTTACCAATCTGTTAATTTGATGAACACAAAGGAAAGCATTGGTTAGAATGGTAGAAAAGTGGCTTTCATATAGGTTGTAGGAAGGCACAAGAAAGTTTGATTTACCTCGTGCTGCGTGTGTGCTAAGCTGCTTCGGTTTTGTCTGATTCTCTGTGACCCCATGGACTGTAGCCCGCCAGGCTCTGTCCGTTGGATTCTCCACGCAAGAATACTGGAGTGGCTTGCCACGTCCTCCGCCAGGGGATCTCCTGACCTAGGGGTTGAACCCGAGTCTCTTATGTGTGCTGCACTGACAGGCAGGTTCTTAACCACTAGTGCCGCTCGAAGCCCAGTGGGTCTCAAAGTGCTCTCCCTGCGTCGGCGCCATCAGCATCACATAGCCAGACTCCTCTGTCCGTGGGATTCCTCAGGCAAGATTACTGGAGTGGGTTGTCATGCCCTTCTCCTAGGAACCAACTCGACAGACTCTCAGGCCCTAGGAAAATCTACTGAATCATCAGTTCTACATGTTGGGACCTACAGTCTGTTCTACAAAATCCTCTAATGCAGGGCTCCCCAGTCTCTGGGATCTTGCCTGGTGATCTGAGGTAGAGCTGATGTAATAATAATAGAAATAGAGTGCACAATAAATGTAATGTGCTTAAATCATCCTAAAACCACCACTACCCCCCCCATTCAATGGAAAAATTGCCTTCCATGAAACCAGTCCCTATTGCCAAAAAGGTTAGGGGGGACCGCTGATGCACACTAAAGTGTAAGAACTGCCGGCTTATTTTGTGACTTGGTACTAGGAGCCACTTGAAAATATAAAATCCCTTATTTTATCTAGAGCTGCAGTGTCAATACAGGTGTCACTAGCTGTGGGCAGGTATTTATAGGATAAATTAAAACTAATTCTCGGTTACACTGCCCTCATCGTAAGTGCTCAATAGACACATGTGGCTAGCAGCTACCATACTGGACAGTACAGATATAAACGTTTCTATCCACAAAAATTGAGTAATGCTTGGCTCAGAACAACGTTCTTCAAAGTTCAGCATGAATCAGATCACTTGGAGGACTTAGTAAAACACATATTGCAAGACCCCATTGAATGGGTTTCTGATTTAGTAGGTCTGGGGTCATCATCAAGAAATAACAAGTATCACAAGTTCTCAGGTGATGCTGATACTGCTGGTCCAGGGAGCACACTTTGAGAACCATCAATCCAGAGTAAGGATTCTAAAATCTGTAAACCTCCTAAAACTGAAGGCAAAAAACATTGTATATCTGCATAATGAAGGTTACAGGATCCAGAGCTCATAGTTCTCATCTGGTTTTCAAGTAGGTCAGCAGATCAGTCAGGAAAACTTTTAGCAGCAGTTAACAGAAAATCTGAGTAATAGTGACTTAAATCACAAGGACATTGGTGTTCATTTAGCAGAGTGAGAGGCAGGAAGTGTCAGGGTTCTTTCAGTGGCTCAAGCATGTCACCAAAAAAGTACTTTCCTTCCTCAAAAACCCCTTATGGAGTTGGGTTTTGATGTTGTTGTTGTTGTTGTTGTTGTTTTGGTCAGAACTAGGTCACAGGCCCACCTTTGGCCCACTCCTGGCAAAGGGGAATGGGTTTGCATAACTGCTTTAGACCAACTGGGATTCGACTTCTAAGGCTGAATGGGAGGAGGTTTACCTTCCCTGGGACCGTAGGGTCTCGTAGCAGTATTGTGGACAAAACAGTTTTATAGCAGCAATAAGGAGAGAAATGACTCTAGGGTTGATAGGGATCTGCATCTGTCTCATTGAATGGCCTGAAAAAAGATTAGGGACATCTGGCCTGCATCTTCTCAGCTCATCACGTGCTTCCAGCTCTCTGGACAAGTAGGACCTGGACTTTCTCAGCTGTGAAGGTTTGCTTGGCTCTGTCCTCTCCGAGCTTATGACAGACCTGTGAAGCAGTTCTGCTCACGATGGGAGTGAGGTGGGGTAGAATTTAAGGACCTGATCTGAACCTCTAGAAGTTGGCATCATGTCAGCCTGAAAGCTAGTCCCCCTCTGCCTTTGGCCCCCAATTTGAAAAAGGGCTCTTGCTCAAAATCTGTTCCTTTGACTGAGTCCCTGCCTTGCACCTTGAGTCTTTAAAAAGTCCTGTTTTCCTTTTTCTCTAGTTCTTTTACAACTAGAGACCTGTCCAGAATTTTGAATTCTGCCTCCAGACTTCCAGATTCCTGTCTACATGGATCCCTGGATTCGTGCTTGCCCCGTCCCATCAGTATGTCGCAGACACTGTTTTTGCCCAGTAGAGAGATTCTGTGTCTAAAAATGTACAGTTTGAGTCTTCCGTATAGAAATGGTGAGTGAAGCACTGAGAGTTAATGAGATCACTGAAGGAGAAGATCCAAGGGGAAAAACAGAGAGCACCCACCCCAGCCTACTGAGTCAAAATAAAGGTGTGGTCATCGATGTTTTTATCTGTAAACTCCACAAATCTGTGGACCTACCATTCACACACAAATCAGCATACATCAGCAGACTTAATAGTGTTGGTTACAGCCCTGGGAATCCAGAATGGTGCCTGATGAAAGGGATGATGGCCGCTGAGCTGGCAGAACTCTCCCCGTGTGTGTGTACCCCCATCCTCACCCCCGAGCAGTTGTGTTTTTGTTTCTATATATCGTGGTTCTGCATGAAACTTTAGATGTAGAAATAAAGAGTTCTACTTCTTTAAAAAGGGGGTGGGCGGGTCACTGGCCTAATGATGTCAAAGTTGCCTTCCAACACTGGCATTGAGCTCCAGGGATGGCACCTAGAATATAGGTTTTAGGCTATAATATGTGAAGCAGAAGTGAGCTGCCTGTTTTTGGAGCAAGAACTCTGGCCCACTTGTTCTCCAGTGTTTTTCGTTGCCTCAGTCAACAGCTGGATGCAGAACCCGACTCTTTGCAGCAGAAGTCCTGCCAGTCGGTTTCCTCTGAAAGCTGCTTCTGCAGCTTCCCTCCCCCATCTCCCGGGACAGAAATGAACCCAAGGGGGAATGTTTCAGTTCCCCTGCTGGGCTATGTGTCTTCCTCTCACACCCCGTCCAGAGCGTCTAGGGAATTTTTACTTTCCAAAGCTGACTTACCAGAAACAATTTGGCAGAGTCTGACTGGGGGAGGAGAAGCCAGTTACATGATCACAAAAGCACACCTCCCTGTGTGAATGAATTCTTAACCTGTGTGAGGAGGGAGCAAAGAGCTTTGGTAATATTGCAGTTCATACTAAGTCAGGAATGGAAATGAGGAACCACCCCAAACACAATTTGCATTAATTAGCACGTTTAATCCGTGACCATCAGTTAACACACACTCAGGATTATCACAGAATTTCACTGTATGTCTCTATATAGTTTAAGATTTTTTATTTGGTGTCACAATGTATGCTGATAAATGAAAAGCTGCCTGTTTTTATAGTACAGATTTCAGAAAGTAAAGCTTGGCTAGTGGGGAATTAAAGAGGCAACAGAGCAATTCGCAAAGAGGAAGTGCATGAGAATCTTAAAGGTTTAGGGGAAAGATTAGTTCTGATTATAAATGGAGGGCCTTTGTTTTTGAGTTGAAAAATGTAACCAATCTAATCTTCTGAGATTGGCTCAGAGAGAGAGGGTGACTTGCCAGGGCCTCACAGATGATTAGACAGTGCTAATCCCAGAACTCAGGTCTCTGCCCTCTCATCTCAGAGCTGGTCCCTGTACTGAAATACCCCTTTAGATCTGAGCTTCTCATGTTTTCTCTCCATGGCCCACTCTCTGCAGCTCAAGCCACCTTCTTCTTGATCCGTTGGCTGGCTTTGAGGGAACTGGGGTTATAGCTGATCTGAAATGGGAAGACTGTAAATTTATTTAAACTTTCAGCATGACCCATTGGCCTCACATTTTCCATTGTGATGAATGAAAATGTGGACGGAAGAATGTTTCACAAGACAGATAACTCAAAGAGAATAAGGAAAATGCAGAACGAGGAAGTGTGCAATTTGTTTTTGCTTTTAAAAAGCTTATTACAGACCTTCTTGATTTTTTTTTTCTTTACCTCTGTCATCTGTGACCCATTCGCCTGTTCAGCCAAGATATTTTGGCTTTTCTTCTCTGGGAAACCAGTGGGTGGGTGAGTATGGAGGAGCCAAGAATTAACAAAATACCAGCAGATGCTGGAGCCCAGTGAGAGGGTTCTCCTTGGCCTCACAAGCAGAGGCATACCCCTCTTCCCACCCTCTCAGGCCCCTTTGAGAAGGACTTGAGAGGACCTGCCAGTCCTGATGAGCAAAATGTCTAGGAACCCTTCCTGTCTGTGGCTGTCAGGGCTTTGTCTTCCTGAGGATGCCTTATGCACTGTAGGAAATGATTGTCTTTTGAAGTCTAGCTTACCTGGTTTGATTCCAGATCCATCATTGAATCCAGACCTAACCATTTATCATCTGGGGTAGATTTGATGAGTTCCTTCTGAGCCTGTTTCCTCTTCTGTAACAGAACTAATAGTGCCTACCTCATCAAACTTGTTAGAATTAATAAGATAGTTTTACACAGTATTGAATATTATTTACACAGTATTAAATAATGTGTATAGAGTGCCTAGCACATTGCCAAACACCTGAACTGATCCTCAGTAAATAAAAAGGTTTTTGCAGTACCATTCCTGTCCTCAGCAACTTGTATACCGTTTTCTGTGTTCTGTGTGGCCATGAGATTGGCAATAGTAACTTTCTGCCTTGATTCTAGTAGCAGGAGTAGCAACATAGAGAATTTACTTTTTCCTTATCAACTTCAAGGGGTAATTTACTCACAATAAATGACGTCTGAATGAATTCACTGAATGTTACCAGTTGTGAATACCTATGAAGTGACTCCGACAGTCAAGATACAGAATATCTCTGTCAGCCCCCAAAGACATCTCTGGTCCCTTCGTGGTCTATCCTTTCATTTGCCCTCTGCCCCCGGCAACCATTCTCCTGTCGCTATAAACTAGTTTGCGTTTTATGAACAGAATGATACAGTGTGTGCGTTTTTTGCGTGTCGTCTTTCTCAGCATGACTTTTTTAGACGCGCCCATGTCATTGCATCTGTCTATTTTATCACTGAGTTCTAGTCTACTGCGTGGTTATACCTCCTGTGGCTGGACATTTTGGGTCGTTTGCAGTTTCTGGCAATTTTAAACGAAGCTGATATGAGCATTCATTTGCATGTATGTGGACATATATATTTACTTCTGCTGGGTTCAGTTCAGTTCAGTCACTCAGTTGTGTCCGACTCGGTGACCCCATGAATTGTAGCACGCCAGGCCTCCCTGTCCGTCACCAACTCCCGGAGTTCACTCAGACTTATGTCCATCGAGTCAGTGATGCCATCCAGCCATCTCATCCTTGGTCGTCCCCTTCTCCTCCTGCCCTCAATCCCTCCCAGCAGCAGAGTCTCTTCCAAGGAGTCAGCTCTTCGCATGAGGTGGCCGAAGTACTGGAGTTTCAGCTTTAGCATCATTCCTTCCAAAGAAATCCCAGGGCTGATCTCCTTCAGAATAGACTGGTTGCAAATGGCTGAGTCATGTGGTAGTTGTTGGTTAAGCTTTTTTCTAAAACTGCCGGCCTGTTTTCCAGGTTGTCTGTTCCGTTTTACATCCCCACCGACCGTGTATGTGTGTGATTTCAGATGTGCTACCCCCTCACCAGCACTTAGTGTGGTCAGCCTTTTTAATTTTAGCCATTCTGATGGCTTTACAAGTAGTAGTATTTCATTGTGGCTTTAATTTGCATTCCTTGATATCTAACAATCTTTAGCATATTTGGGGGTGATAACTGGTCTTTTGTCCATATAGCTTCTTTTGTATAGTCCTTGTTCAGATTTTTCACTTGTTTTTAAAATGGTATAATTTATCTTCTTGTTATTAAGTTGTAAGTTTGTTTTTTTTTTTAACATAGTCTGAGTACCAGGTTTTTGTAAGCTAGAAATATGTGAAATGTTTCTTTTTGTGAAAACATGTGAGTATTTTCTCCTTGGGGCTGGCTTGCCCTTTCATTTTCTTAATGATCCCATTTGAGCAGCAAAAGCTTTGGATTTTGATGGTCTATTTTATTCTTTTATAATTTTTTGTTTGTTTATCTAAATCTCACAGTCTTACAAAAACTTTTCTCCCGTGTTTCCCTCTGGGAGCTTTTATACTTAGATCTACGATCCATTTCAAGTTAATTTTTGTATGTGGTGTGAGATAAGGGTTGATATGGAAATTCTGTTTTGAGTGTCTTATGTATCAGAAACTTTAATTCTGAATAAATAAAGATTTGAAGATAGATAATTGTCCCCATTTTAACGATGAGGAAAAGAAGTCTTAGAAAGATTAAGTAATTTGCTCAAGTCATACGACCACAATTCAAACTCATAATTTCCCAACAACAAAATGCATATACTTTCTGGTCTATTATGCTGGCATTTTGTTTTAAACATTGAGGTAGAATCTATATTATAAAATGCCCAGCTGTAACCTGTGAAAAGGATGTAAAAATGTGAGGTAGCACTACCTGAGGACATTCATATCCCCAGCCCATACTTACATTTATCCACAGTAAGGATGTTGGGACCTAGGGCCAAGGGTTCTATGTCAGGCCATTTGCATTGGTTTGTATTGCAGAAGCTATAAATACAACTCTCTTGGTGCTCTCTTGACCAGAAACCATCTTCTGAATTCTTTTCCCATTTTACAGCTGGTCCATCAGAAATATGAAGTTAAGTGCCTGGCCACACAGACAGTTAATCCTTCGAATACCCAGCTGGATAGCTGAGTCTCACTGTGTTTGGTTTGAGTTTTTATTTTCGGAAAACAAACAGTGAGTCAGCCTCCCTCCTTTCCCTCTCTAACTCACTACCCCTTGTGGGATCTCTTAGATGCTGTGCTCATACTGGGGAAATGGTCTTTTCCACAAAA
Organism: Ovis aries; assembly: GCF_016772045.2. NCBI lineage: Eukaryota > Metazoa > Chordata > Mammalia > Artiodactyla > Bovidae > Ovis > Ovis aries. The sequence continues at coordinate 15,288,587 of NC_056074.1, forward strand.
ACCTCCCTTCAGGCAGGATAGAATCATGTTGGAGAAAAGTCCCCTGTGCTCTGATATTTACTGTGCCCTCGTGCCCTTTAAAGAGAAGTCTATTTAAGGCTGTTCACTTTTGTCATCTTTGAAGAATCTCTGAGTCTTGCTTAGCAGGACTGTTTTGTTTCTTTTTAAAAATACAGGAGGGAATGGGAAGATAACAGGCTATAGTGCTCAGTTCTTGCTCTTCATCAATGTAGCTTTGGTAAATTCGCTCCCTCTTCGTTACTTTCTAGGAGGTAGTATGGTATAGAGAGAAGAGCATGGAACTTGAAGTGAGAAGTTTTAGGTTCAAACCCCAGCTCCTGGAAAGTGCAAAGAAAACATGTTTGAGACTAATACAGGATGTTTTTTTAATACAAAGACCTATCTAAGGTGCCTTAATAAATATACTGCTTTCTCTTTGGCTGAGCGGGGCAGTCAGATTTCAAAGTCCAGCACGGGAAGTAAAGCACTGTAGTCATTGTGCCTGCTGGATTGTCCAACCAGCTGCCAAGTAGACTGTCCTGGTCCCTGGAAGCAAACTGTTCTGTCGTTGATGTGATTATGTGCTCGTGAGAAACTTAAGGGGAGAAATGGGAGTTGTAAGACAAGTAGAGGAGAAAGGACAGTCGGTCTCATACAGAGAGGATCAAGTATAGGCTGATGGGAGGAAAACGGAAACCCAGTTTACCTATTTGTGAGTTACACCTCCATCTTCTGAAATACAGTCCTGAAAAACAATCTCTGTGTCGGTGGTGGGGTGAGGACGAGACAGCATCTCCCAGTACCTTCTGGTCACCGTGTCTTCCAGCTGACCTCATTCCTTCCCTTCCATGAGAGCCTCCTTAGCACTTCAGTCTGGGAGCTGGTTTCTGCTTCCGCTTTGTCCATTAAGGATTCCGTGGTATCCACAGTTACCATGTTCCAACCTACATATCCTTTGAGGTTACAGTTCGGGGCTTAGCTCTTCCAAGAAATCTCCCTTGACCCCTGTACACTGTTGGTGGAAATGTAAATTGGTGCAGCCACTGTGGAAAACACGATGGAGGTATCTTAAATAAAACTAAAAACAGAACTACCGTATAAGCCAGCAATTGCACTCCTGGGTATATGTCTGAAAAAAACAAAACCACTAATTCTAAATGATACATGTACCCTAGAGTTCATAGCAGCATTGCCAAGATAAGGAAGCAACCTAAGTGTCCATCAACAGATGAATAGATAAAAAAAGATGTGTACAGAATAGACTATTACTTAGCCATAAAAAATATTATTTTCCATTTGTAGCAATGTGGGTGGACTTGGAGGGCATTATGCCAAGTGAAATAAATCAGACCGGGAAAGACAAGTGCTCTGTGTTATCATTTATATGTGGAATCTGAAAAGTACAACAAACTAGTGAATGTAACCAAAAAAAGAAGTGGTCTCACAGATATAGAGAACAGATCAGTAGTTACCAGTAGGGAAAGGGAAGCGGGGAGGGGCAATATAGGAGTAGGGGATTAAGAGGTACAAACATTTAGGCATAAAACAAGCTACAAGTACAGTACAGGGAATAAAGCCAATATTTTATAATACTGGCTTTAAAAATTGTGAATCACTATAGTGTATACCTAGAACGTATAGTTGTACAGCAACTGTTGTTGTTTAGTTGCTAAGTCATGTCTGAATCTTGCGACCGCATGGACTGTAACCTGCCAGGCTCCTCAATTCATGGATTTGCCAAGCAAGAATACTGGAGTGGGTTGCCACTTCTTTCTCCAAGGGATCTTCCCGACCCAGGGATTGAACCTGTGTCTCCTGCGTTGGCAGGTGGGTTCTTTGTCACTGAGCCACCAGGAAAGCCCACACTTGAATTAAAAAAAAAGCTGAGTGAAGTAAGTCAGACAGAAGAGAAATGTCATATGACATCCATTATATGTGGAATCTAGAAACGAGATGATGCAAATGAACTTACTTACAAAATAGAAACAGAGAACGGACTTATGGTTGCGAAGGTGGGTGTGGGAAGTATAGCGGGAATGGACAGGTGGGGAGTTTGGGATGGACATACACACACTGCTATATTTAAAATGCATAACCAACAGGGACCTAGTCTAGAGCACAGGGAACTCTGCTCAGTGTTATGTGGCAGCCGGGATGGGGGGAGAGTTTGGGAGAGAATGGATACATGTATATGTATGGCTGAATCCCTTCACTGTTAACCTGAAGCTACCATTTACTAACGAAATGATAAATAAACTAGCATTAACATCATTAATTGGCTATTCCTCAAAACAAAATAAACAGTTTAAACAATAAAGCAATAAAATGTATAACCAGAAATAATTAAATAGATAAACAAAAATTTAAAAGGCCTCCCTTGACTACCCTGCCTCGTTTGATGGTTCCTTGGCCATCCTAAATCATTCAAGTACCCCTGAGGATCTAAATCTGTGGCTATTTAATGAGTGCAAACTGTGTGTTTTGGGAAAGAGGGAATAATGACAGAGCTAGATCAGAGGTGGTACCAGTGCCTCGCTCTTAACCTTGACTACTTGTAGCACTTTTGTCTCAGCTAGATTCCCATGCCTCTTAAAAGTTTCCTGGTTACTGAACTCTAACCTGAATCTCTCCTAATACATAATGTAGCTCAGATTTCATTCCATTTGCCTAGGCTTCATTCTGTTCCTACAGATTTGGATACAGTTTGTTTCACTTAACATTTTAAGCTTAAAAACACTTATTATAAATTCTGAGGATAATTTAATGGCCATAGTGTGGCTCACTCATGAACCCAGTTTGTAACACTAGATAACTGGAACCTTAGTTTTCCTGCATAAACAGGCATCACTGAATCATTAAAGCTAGTAAGTCAAACTTGTCTTATGCAGCTTACCACTTAGTCCTAAAATTCTGTTTTTCCCTCCCTACTGTATATAGAATATTTTGACTCTCCAACAGGTAAAAAGAGAAAATTAGTCCATTCCTATCTTAAGGTGTCTACTGTGTAGCTAAATAATATTTACATTCAGATCTATAAAATAAGTCTGAAGTTTTACCTGTGGATTTGATTCTAAGAATTAACTAGTGTGTATATTTTGCAGTATTACAATTACCTACTTATCACAACAGAATTGAGTTGCATAGTTTGACTCACAGGAAGAAAATAAGATTCAGCTATACAAACTTGTGACATTTAAACCAGAATGTTCCAAACATCAAGATCAAAGAGATTCTCTTTCTACATTACATCACTTGCCACATTCTGTTTGCTTTATGTTTATACCTTGTCTTTGCTTTTTGTTTTCCTTGGATTTTCTAATTGCCTTTTTTTCGTGGACTGAAGAAAGAAGCATCTGCCTTACCTTATGATTACTCATATCATTTAGCTCCTATTCATACTGTTTGTTGCGGGAAATGACTTCCATCTTGCCACATTCTTCTCTTAAGTCCAGAGAGTTTCATTTATATTATCAAAGCCTGCTGCCGTTTCCCTGAAGTCCTGAGTTAAATCTCCTTTCTTGCGCCCCATGTCATCTTTTTAAATTTTTTTTTTGCTTGAAGCATCCTTGGTAGTATTTTCAGAAAGAATGCATAGGAGTTAAACTTTGAAGTCCATGCATATCTAAAATGCTTTGCCCAGATGGTTTTTTAGACAGCCCTGAAATTAATCACTTGGTTTCTGCTCCTCTTCCTGACCTTGTTCTCCTTAACCTCTAATTCTGCACTATGGAGTGCAATAGCCAGTAACCAAGTGTGACCTGTTGGGCATTTGAAATCTGGCTCATCTGAATTAAGATATGCTATAAGTGTAAAATGCACATTGGATTTCAAAGAAAAACTCAAAATTCATTTTATATTGATTATATGTTAAAATGATGATATTTTGGCTATATTACTGCTGAATTGCAGCTCTCACATTGTGCATTTTTTTAAGTTAAGTTTTGATTGGGGCAAAATGAGGACTATAGACCAGGAGACAGCATCTCATATAGCTCTGAGAAACTGCTCCAGGGAGGTAAGGTACAGGTCAGTATATATGTGATTTTGGTGAAGGGGGGAGTACATGCAATCAAGCACATATTTTTTTTGCAGAAGGTTTCCTTCCGCTGGTAATGAGGAGTAGTCATCGCCATGAAGGAGTTTAGTGCTTTTCTAGATAGGAAATACAAGAATTGGGCTCATAAAATTGGGTCCTAAAAATACCTAACTAAAAAATCTGAAGACCTGTTGTACCAGTTTTTCCCAGAGCAAAGAGTGCCTCATTTCTTTTCTGCACCCTGAACTCCTTTCAGAGGGTACTGAAAGTCAGCGGCTACAGCAGCACATTATTTAATCTTTGTAGAGGTAGGTGGCAAGTGCCAATTTGTAGTTGATGTTATTAAAATTGATTTCACCTACTTCTTTTTACTTTTTAAATGTAACAGTAAATTTCAGGGTTACGTATGTGGCCTGCATTACATTTCTCTTGGACAGTGATGCTCTAAGGTTCAGCGTGGAGCCTTTCCCAGCCCCACTGAGGAGCAGCGTTGAATACTGCATGCAATTTTCCCCCATGTTTCTTTGCCTGGCCTTTTGTCACTTGGGTGTTATGTAGGTACATCTATTTTTTCATCTTTTGAAAAGTGTTAAAAAATTCTGGTCTGCTCCTTTTTCTCCCTTTATTTCTCTTTCTCTATACCCTAACCACAAGTACTAATTTGTTCCCTGTGTGCTTCTTTGAGATTTGGAAAGAAAGAGATACAAACTTATTTTCTGTCTGTCAGTTGGGAAGCAATAGATTTTACAGATTTTATTACTGTCTTAAACAACGATGCAGTGGTCCTCTTCATGTGTAAATCTGTCCACATCTCTAGATATTTTCTAAAGATGAATTTTGGGAGATAGACGTATTGGTTCAGATTGCATACATTTCTTCTTCGCTCGATATGCATATCAACAAATTTATTCCCCCAAAATGTAGCAGTTTATGTTCTCGATGGCTATTCAGTAAAAGATGGGAGCAGTTGTCCAAGGAGTGTCCAGAGTCAATCTGCATCTTCTTACATGGGTCTTTTATCTCAGCTTCTGCGGAAAACTTGATCTGTTTTCTGACCAAGTTTTCTTGGTCACTTTTATGGGGCCTGCATTTTCTTATTTGTAAAGTAGGAATAATCATGCCTTGAAGTAATATGTGTGGAAGTTCATTGAAAGTAATAATTTCATCATCTCAGCAAGTGTTTGATAGCTTTCTACTTGTACTAAGTACAAACCCTGCACTGGGAACCACAGCTCAGTTCAGTACAGTCGCTCAGTCGTGTCCGACTCTGCGACCCCGTGAATCGCAGCACGCCAGGCCTCCCTGTCCATCACCAACTCCCGGAGTTCACTCAGACTCACATCCATCGAGTCAGTGATGCCATCCAGCCATCTCATCCTCTGTCGTCCCCTTCTCCTCCTGCCCCCAATCCCTCCCAACATCAGGGTCTTTTCCAATGAGTCAACTCTTCACATGAGGTGGCCAAAGTACTGGAGTTTCAGCTTCAGCATCAGTCTTTCCAATGAACACACAGGACTGATCTCCTTCAGAATGGACTGGTTGGATCTCCTTGCAGTCTCCTTGGACTCTCAAGAGTCTTCTCCAACACCACAGTTCAGAAGCATCAATTCTTCAGCGCTCAGCCTTCTTCACAGTCCAACTCTCACATCCATACATGACTACTGGGAAAACCATAGCCTTGACTAGATGGACCTTTGTTGGCAAAGTAATGTCTCTGCTTTTTAATATGCTCTCTAGGTTGGTCATCACTTTTCTTCCAAGGGGTAAGCGTCTTTTAATTTCATGGCTGCAGTCACCATCTGCAGTGGTTTTGGAGCCCCCAAAATAAAGTCTGACACTGTTTCCACTGTTTCCCCATCTATCTGCCATGAAGTGATGGGACCAGATGCCATGATCTTCGTTTTCTGAATGTTGAGCTTTAAGCCAACTTTTTTGCTCTCCACCTTCACTTTCATCAAGAGGCTTTTGAGTTCCTCTTCACTTTCTGCCATAAGGGTGGTGTCATCTGCATCTCTGAGGTTATTGATATTTCTCCCAGCAATCTTGATTCCAGCTTGTGCTTCTTCCAGTCCAGCGTTCCTCATGATGTACTCTGCATATGAGTTAAATAAGCAGGGTGACAATATACAGCCTCGACGTACTCCTTTTCCTATTTGGAACCATAAGGGATGTCCAAATTACATAGCCCCTGGCCTCAAAACTAATGTCTTATGAATAGAATAGAGTGAGAGAAAAGACATTCACGAGAAACTATCTCACAAGTCTTGTTGTGATTTGTAACAGACAGGGTGTCAAAGGGGTTTACGTGGGGAAGGTTTTGCATTTCATTTAAAAGATAAAAGAAAGCCTCATAGAGGTAGAGTTTAAGGTAGGCCTTGAAGGAGGAGTATAATTTCAGCACAGTGGGAGAGTGAGGTGAGGGTCCTGGAGATGTGAAGATGAGCTTAAGCAAAGGCACTGGGCTGTATTCCGAGCAGAACAGTTAATGGTGTTTGCTAGTGTGTAGGCACATCTGGAAAGCAAAAGGCAGGTGCATTCTTACTCGCATGGGCCACGCAGTGAGATACTCCCTGTATTAATTTCTGCTTTGCTTTAGTAGGGTAGGCGGAAAGAAAGCAATTCACTCAGCCTTGGCTCTTGGCCAGAACTGAGTAGGCGAAGTTTGTCTTGTCCAGAGGGACAAGAACACAATATATTTACACTGGCCTTTCTCTCCCACAGAGGTTGGAAATTCTGAGGCATTTCAAACAGTTCTGAGGCTGTGACACATTATTACACTTATCCGATCAAATAGTAACTTGCATCAGGAATGTGAGGAGTGGTCAGAAGATTCCGAAGAGAAAAATAACTGAGACAAAGGGTAAAGATGACCATAAGAAAATAGCAGGGGAATTACATCTTCTCGATCATCATGGAAAGGTGAGGAGCTTTGTGAAGCAAAGACAGGCAAGGATTCTGCTTCCATTCCATCTTCCAGACCCTCTCCCTTCAGAGAGTTCACTGTCTTCCCAACAGCTGTTTGGTACCTTCAGGCTGTTAGCCGAAAACCTGGAGTCATTTTGGGGTTTTACTCCACCACAGTCGTGCGCGAGGTTTTCATCCTCAGCAACATTCAGGATTCTCTTTGTCGTTGCCTAAAATGAGTCAAACTCCCATGCTTGGCATTTGGGGTGCGCCCAGCCTGTCTGGTGGCTCTAGCTTGTATTTACCATTTTACTTTACATTGTACCCCAGTCCTCTGACCTTGAGTCTGTGGCTTAACATCTCTCATCCACTTGTAGCAGAAACATCCAGTTCATTTATTCACTCAACAAGCACTTATTGAATGCCTATTATGTATCATTTTTTCAGTAAACTTCTATTAAGCAACTTCTATGAATTAGCCCTTATTTTAGAGCCTGTGAATAGAGAAACAGGAAAAGGTATAATGTTGGTAAATGGAAAAAGACTGTGAGATATTTTGGGGAGAATCCATATAGAGTTCAAAATGTAGATATGTAGGATGTCTTGAATATCCTTGAATAACCACGTCACCCCCTTGAATAACCATTGCCTTTTGTATTTGCTGACATATGCTGACCTGCGCCACTAGTACACAGTGGGATCAAGGCTCAGATCGTTTTGCGGTTCAATCTGAATATGTTGCCAAACGGAGATGATGAAAGAGGCAGCCATCATGGCCCTGGACAGGAGCATCAGCTCCATGGCTACTAAAAGACGTGCCCTTACTCTCTGCCTGTCTCATTTCTCTTGTCAAGGGCTTAACAGTTTCACTGTGGTTATACCTGAAAGCACTGGTAGGGTCTGTCTTATGGGGTTCCTTTCAAATCCCCAAGGGTGACTCCCAAAGAGCAGGTACTCAGAAGCTGCCGTAACCTTGCCTGCCACGTTATTTCAGCTCACGTCCCCTAAATGAGCCACGTCTTTCCCACCTCTGCATTCCATTCCTCAGTACTATGGTGGGAAAGATGATTGGGAGCCAGATCTGGGTTTGAGACCTGGATTCACTTCTTCTCTGCTTCGTGACCTGGGGTAGATTTCTTCAAGTGTTTAAAGGCCATGAGAGAACCTGGCTTTTCCAGCATTGTCATTATAAGGTATAGATAAGAATTTATATGAAAGCATGGTGTCTGTTACATGATATGTACTCTTTCCATTATCTCTTTCCTGGGGAACTTTCTTTTACTCCTCCCCTCATCTATATTTAGTAATATTCTGTCCATCCTTAATTTGGCTCTTACATTACATCTCCAGTAAAGTTTTTCCAATATTCTCAGTTGCAGGAGACTTGGGCTCTCCCTTTTTTCTGTACTTGTGGGATTTTAGTCTTTTGAAGAAACAGATCTAAGTACCAGGGGGAATGGCGTCTGAGTAAAATAGCACTGTATTCGGAAGAAGAAAATAAGAGTCAGTGGGAGACAGGATGCAAATGGTGTAAGTAAGGGTGTCTTGCCCCCCAGTGCAAAGTGACTGATTCTCAGCCCATCTTCTCCCAGCAGGCCAAAGATGGAAGTTGTCTCCAGTTTCTAGAATTAGCCACAAAAAAAGGGGCCACTCACTCTTGTTTATGTAGTGAGAGCCAGCTACCAGTCTTCCACATAGCCCTGAACTTTTAGGATTTGATGCTTTGTTTTGGTTAGAATTGAGCAGTCAGTCTAGATGTTTCTGGGAAGACTTGCTTGGTCAGCTGAATAGAAAGCATCCAGGATGACATTAGTCTGACAAGCTTTAAGGGAAACAACCATGATGCCCCACACCACTGCTGCTGCTTTGATTGACTGTTTCACACCTGGGGCAGTCAGGAAGCTGCATTTAAAAAACAATTTTGTCTTTTAAAAAAAAAAAAAAAAGCTCCCATAGTTTAAAAATAGTTTAAAAAAACAAACAAACATTCATTTGTCATAAAGCCAGAAAGATTCATTCATTGGAACTGATTGTTCACATTTGTAGAATTTAGAATTTTGTAGATGGAAGGGGCCTTAGAGTTGAATAGGGTCTTCTAAAGGAAACAAAAGGCTCTTGCTTTTTGCATGAACAAAGTTCATTCACCAGACAGTGTTTCTTGATCTATGAGGAGTGATTTCAGACAATTAGCTAATTGGCTGAGGGAGGTGACCCATCAACTTTGCAGAGAAAGGAACCACATAAAGAACATGTCTTAAGCTTTCCTTGACAGCCAAAGCAGCCCCATTAATCCTCTTGTTAATGACCAGTCATAACCACAGAGGAAGAGTACATTTCACTCTCAAGTGAAGCCATGAAAACCCTAACAAGCTGCCAACAGCTGATCACTGTCCCCATCAGCTCAGTGTTGTTTTAGGCTTTTTGAGATATCTCTGAATTATCTTCCAGTTTGGCCTATTGCAAGGGGATGATAAGAGATGCTCCAGAAACAGTCTGCTGTTTATTTTGAAGTGTTATCAGATGCATGTGGAAATGACACTTGTCTGTTGTATAGAAAACAAGGACAAAAATTCATTTGTGACCATGTCCAAAGTCCAGATGGGTGCAGAAAAGCAGAAAGGGGACATGAAAATGTTTTGCAGGTAAATGTTTTTCTGGATTTCAAACATGAAAGAAAATCAGAGTGAAAGAAGAAGGTCATAGACTTGTCAAGAAGGGAATCAGGAGACGATAACTGGTATAAATCAATAAGTTGAGTCCCTTTACTCCTAAACTGAGAGCCAAGGAAGTTAGTGTCATTGTTCTTTCAAATGTATCACTAAGATGTACCCAGAATGTAAAGTTTCCTCCAACTGAAACAAACACAGGATTGGTCACTGGGAGACCCAGGTTTTCCTAACACTGCTTACACCCTTGTTAGTGCAGTAGTTGAGAGTCAGGGGTTTGGGTCTGGCAGACATGGGCTTGAAGTTTGTTTCTGTCACCTATCTGCTCTGTAACCTTCGCTAAGCATATGGTAAGTATGTCAGGAATATTTTCAGTTTATTTAGCTGACTGATAGGGGTTTACATAGTGGTGTTGTCGTTCAGGCGCCAAGTCGTGGCCGACTCTTCACGACCCCATGGACTGCAGCACGCCAGGCTTCCCTGTCCCTCACTGTCTCCCAGAGTTTGCTTGTGTTCATTAATAATATTAAATAGCATTACCACGTTACAGGTCTAGAATAAGAAGTTTCTGCCTTTGGTTTAGAGACTCAGTGTTGTGATCAAGGATGTTTATTCTGTATATCTTTGCATTCAGCCATTCATCATGTGTTAGCTTTCAACCTTATGGTCGCATGAAAATCAAAGGCTTTCTCAGGAGCCCTCAGCAGATAATCTGCTTATGTCTTTCTGTCCAGAACTGTGAAACATGGATACCCACAGTTAGAAAGAAGGCTAGGAAAGCAAGCCTTCTGCTTTTCTAGACTATAATAAAGGAAGACAGAGGTTGTAAATAGGTATTATGTTTTCCAGTCAATAATGTAATGCCTGGCACAACATTCAATTAACATTAAATGCTGTTTGTTTTTTACATTTTACTGACGTATAGGTTAATTTCTGCTATACAGCAAAGCGATTCAAGTAAACATATAAATATACTTTTTCATGTTGTTTTTCATTATGATTTATCATAGGATGTTGAAAATAGTTCTTGATGCTTTACCATAAGACCTTCTTTATCCATCCTTTGTATAATAGTGTGCATCTGTTAAATGCTATTATTATGCTGGTGGTAACAAATAATCTTACTCTTTTAAAGATTTAAGTGATACGACATTTTACATTTTGCGAAGTACTTTTACTTACTCATGTAGTGAACTTGTTGGTGGCTTCTGTTGTTATTGCATATTTAGAAGTTCCTTGATGATCGATCCAAAGAATAAAGGTCAATCAGGAAGGACAGCATAGTTCAAGCCTTGACATTGACCTGGCCCAGCTCCAGGTTTGTTGCTTATAAAACCTTCCTAGACCACCCAGAAGCACAGCAGTTGCTCACTGCTCTAAACTCCTGATATCATTTATGACTTATAATGTTTATCTGCTACTTATATTTTTTAAATACACGTGGATTCTTAGCTAGATTTTGAGCTCCTTAATTTCAGAGTTTTCATAGAATGTGCCCTCTGGAATGTACGAAGCGGGGATTCCCTGGAGGTTCAGGGGTAAATATCTTCCCTTTCAGCTATCAGATGCAATGCAGGAGACGTGGGTTTGATCCCTAGGTCTGGAAGATCCTCTGGAGAAGGAAATGGAATGTAGGGAGGAACTCAATTACTATTCTTTGACAAAACGTTTCCTATTTCTAACCATTAGCTGGATTTGATGTTGTATAGGGGTGGAATATGATTCAAATTATGCTTTTCTATGGGTAAGAATTTTATCTTCTTTTGCTCAGACCTCCACCGTTTTCTCCAACTTCCACCTTCTTGCTGTTTTCCCTCCTCAGAGAGCAGTATGAATTGTCAGGGGGTGAAGTGTATCATCTCGCCCCAATGTTCTACGTTATGCCTCTCTGGCCTCTTCTGAACTAAGTCTTGACTCTGACTTCGCTAAGAGGAATTTTGCCCTTTTCTTTCTGTTAGGCCCTACCCCCTCACTGCCACATGTGAGACGGCAACCAAAGGAAACCAGTGCAGGATTGCTTCTCTGGTGCCTTTTGTATATTCCACTACTGTCCTTACAACTTTCTGGAGAGTTGGCTTAAGAGGCAAATAGTATCGGATAAGGAAATCAAACCCATTGACTGAAATCTGCAATGAGGTATGAATCATTATCTGATCTCTTGCTGAGACCACATGCTAAGAATGTGTAGGGATCTTGGAACTTGAAGCTATTAAGTGAATGCTTCACAGGAGTGTTTAGTAGCAGAGCTCATTGGAGAGCCCCGTTGCCAGGTCCAGGATTCTCCCAGCGTCGCCCCTGGCTAGTGCCATAGTCTTCAGAAGTGATGCCAGGGGAGTTACAGCCAGGCTCTGAGCAGGTGGATCCAGTGGCTCTCTTCTCTCCATCATGACTCCGATTTTAGAAGCAGAGAGTAGTCGCTAACATATTCTAGTTTAATTTACATCACTTCTTAAGTCACCGATCCAATTTGTTCTTTATTTCCAATGGTACAAAAACCAAGAATTTCTTAACGGCATGTTTGTCACACCCTGAGGCCACTTGATTTTCCCCTATTTTTAATTCCTGTCCAATTTTCACTCTTTGATGATGCTTGTTATTTAGATATGGCCTTCCGAGGTGGCAAAGCAGAAAAGAATCTGCCTGCCAACCCAGGAGATACAAGAGATGAGAGTTTGATCCCTGGGTCAGGAAGATCCCCTAGAGAAGGAAATGGCAACCACTCCAGTGTTCTTGCCTGGAGAATTCCATGGACAGAGGAGCCTGTGAGCTATAGCCTCAAAGGGTTCTCAAAGGGTTCTCAGAGAGTCATACACGACTGAGCACACACACACAATGAAATGACAAGTGCAGTACGTACATTGCCAAGTTATAAAATAAACTTGCTGTGCAGACACACAGAGACAAAACACAGAATCCTCATTATCTGTTTATATAATAAGAAAGCAGTTTACCAAGGCTTAGGAGATTCAGGGTGCCAGTTAAATAATTACCCCTTCCTTCTGATGCAGATAATAGGAAGAAGGTATCAAATGGAGGTAAAGGTGCCAGTTCTACTCACAGCCGCCCATGAGCTCCTGAAGTGTGGTTTGGAAAGGTAAGTCTAGGAGAACTCTGCAATGAGTGGAATCTAAACCACCAAGGACTATAGGGAGTAAGAAAAGAGGAAGCTGAGGATGAAATCCTGGGGGATTGTAGATCTTAAAAGGATCCCATAAGACTGAAAAGGAGCACAGAGATGCAGGAAGTGGTGGTCAGATAATCCAAAGGATTTGGGAGCTGCATTTAGGAGAGAAGGAGCGCTCAGAGGTGTCGAATGCAGCAACAACAAAGGCATCCAGGGGCTTTTACAACAAAAGAAGTCTTAGATCATCATCCCTGGTTAAAAAAAAGAAAGAAAAAAGGCAAAAACAACTTTCTGTTCTCCCTGCACAGCCTCCCTAGACGCTAATCACGTAGGACCACCTGCGTTTTGGTTTCCAGTGTACCTTCACATCTGGCTCCCATTGGGTACAAAAATAAGGCGCAGAAAGCTTTTTGGTCTCAGAGTATTTATTATAAACCTGAAAGTATACGTGTTTGAAAGATGACTGGTGATAAGATTTTCCTCTTGTAGTCGGGGCCCCAAGGTTCTGGGTGTGAGAACTTATAAACTGCTCGGTTAGGAGTGTATTCCTGGGGCAGCAGGGTGACACACCCTTCAAAAGTTATGCTAGCGTCGCAGGCCGCCCAGCACTGCCCTCCTCCCTCTGATGTTTGTAGAATGTGTTTTTCCTTTTAAACTGAGATTCTTGATCCGTTGTTGTTCAGTGCTGCAGGGGGTACTCTGATGCTGGGGCTCAAGAAAGAGTTGGCAAAATTAGGCCTCTAGAAGTAAAACAGAGAAGGAGAAAGAGAAGACTCTGAAAACAAACTCCGTCTCTTCAAATTTCTGCTCAGGCCCTAGGGCACGGAGGGAGCTCCATGGGCCTGCCTCTGCCTTTAAACATCTACAGAAACGTTCTTTCTTAAAAATCAAACAAACAACACCCTGTAATAGCTAATTTTTAGTCTCCTCAAGTTGCATTTTAGTTTTCTCACTGTTCAAGCCAAGCTTTGATCCGTCATTACAAATGCCTTCAAGTACAAATAGATTTCCTGCATTCCAGAGCCACCTTCCGGCAGGTTTTCCAACCCTTTAAATCTTCCTAAGTCTCACATTGTTAGGTTTATTCCTTGATAATCGAAATTCACATAGACAACGGGTATCATTTATACTGCCTATCCCCTTCTCTCGTCATTTGAGTCAGGCTCTGTGTCTAAGACTCTAGGGCCTTTGCCTTCTGTGTAGTAATGACTTAAATGAACAGAGAGCCTAGAATACAATGAGGATTTGATGAATGTTAGATTGAAATTTAAATCACACTGGGGGCCTGATGAGCTTTTCCTAGGGAATAAAGCCAGAGGCAAGTTGGTCTTCCTAGGCTGGTGGGCGGGGAGAGTTTCTAGCCAGTAGCTTCCTTAGACACTTCTTGAAGAACTGCAGGGCCCTGGGGCCTCACCGCTAGCTTCCAATAGCCTGTGTATTTTTAGTCCTTGCTTTTCATGTTAGTTTCCCGTTAACTGCTTGCAGGAAATCTTTTCTTGGACATAATCTGCCCATTTCCTGAAGTCTTCCTCTCCGCATTGTGTCAGTTGGGGATGAATCAAGTCAGCAGTTCTGGAGACTGTGCTCTCTCCCCTGCCACAGCCTCCCCCCATTGTGGGTACCAGAAAGCTGCCTTTCTTGTCTGTTTCTAGGGGTGCGGGGAGGAGGGGCAGACCCTTGGTGCGTGTCAGCCTCTGAGACTCCCCGACACAAATGTCCCTTTGTACGTGGAGGGGGCATGTGTGTTTCCCCCTTCCCAATGGACACGTTCACTTATTAGGCCCAGATAGTGTCCTGAGGGCTGTAAACAGTGATACGGGAGAGAAAGAGCTGTCTTAGTGAGGACGCAGTAGTGGCAGCAACGGGGCTTCCATCTCTGCCCCTCACCACTTTTGTCCTTCATGGGTTCAGTCTGATTTAAGCCAGCCTAGGACCTCTCAGTCCCTTTCCAGGGCCCAAACCAGTTGGACACTGTTCCTCTTACCTTGAAGACTTCAAACTTGGAAAAAGAGGTTTTCCGTGACAAGGATCACAGTTCCTCATATTTGTAGTGTTAGTTTTTAAACATGTTATGTCTTCTGAGGAAGTGAAATTCTGGCTTTGTGATCCCTTAAGAATGTAGGATTTGGATCAAAAGACACGAGTTTGAATGCTGGCTCTGCTCTTTTAATAACTATGAGACCTCAGGCAAGTCAGGGAGCTAATAACAGATCCCACTTGGTAGGGTGTTCCAGAGTTTAAGTGAGAAAATGTATGTGAGCTCCTGCCATGTAGGAAACACTCAAATATTAAGCCCCAGAAAAGGGACTGGATGGTGGGGAAGGAGTGTTAAAGGAGCTAATGGAGATGACTGCTATGCATAAAATCCTAATAACCGTTTTAGTTCGTGTTTGAGTTGAGGTCTCAGGATAAGCATTTTCTCTCTCCTTTAAAGCCACCCAGTTCATCTGACCTCTCATTCTGACCATTCCTTCCTTCTTTCAAACGTCCATCACTATGACCTCTTCTTTCACATGATTGCATGGATCTTCTACCTAAAGCAAACCACTGTTTCTTGAGGGCCAGCCACTAGCCAAGTGTTCAGCGCAAAGTAGGGTTCAACACTTACTTGAATGGGTACTTGGAAAAACCCTGAAGTGCAATCCCTTTCCCATTCACAGGGCCTGCCCTTAAACTCAAACTTATTTCTTGATTTTTATACCCAGGGATCAGTGCAAGAAATGGAAACCACTCCAGATACTTTGAACAGGAAGGAATTTAACATAGGTATTAGATGCTTACCAAATGTTAGCAAGAACTAAAGCTGTGTGTTCTGGTCTAGGACTCCAGAAATGATACTCACTCTTTGCCCACCCCTAGAATACCATTGAAGTGATCAGTCCAACCCTCTTCCCTTGCTCCATTGCTGTGATCTGGCAGTTAGGAGGTCACACTTGAGAAGCTCCTGCTGCAACTGCCCCATGGCACTCAGGAAACTGAAAGGCGCCTCAGCTTCATAAACACTGTAGTATCAATATCTGTGTACTTACTTGCCAGAGGACACAAGAAATAGCCAAGAGGAGGCAAGTGGCAGTCATCCCACTTCCAGCTTACCTGTCTTGTGTGAATGCGCCTAATTGGTAGGTTAACTGCAAGCAGTCTGTAAAGTGACTTTTTAGTTTTCCACTATTTTCAACTAGGAGGAGAGTGGGATGGCAGTGGAGTGAGCCAACCTACAGTTATATGCCACACTGGTGTCGTCTAGAAAGTATTTTGGGTAGCAATATGTCAGGATGAAAACTAAAAGAGGAAATACAGACAGGTCCCTCTTCATCTAGTTGATTCCTTCCAAGTGCAGAATTACTTCCCTAGAATATGTTTTGGATGCATGTCTCTATGGGAAATCTATATTTCCACCTGGCTTTCAAAGGGGACTGATTGACCTGGTCGGCTCTCCTTGTCACTCATGGGATAAACCGAAAAATGTTGGGTGAATGCCTTGTATATATGTCAGATATTGTCCCAGGCAAAGGGAACACCAAGTCAAAAAAGAAAGGCAGAGCTGCTTTTAAGGAGCTCTTGATAGTCCAGTAGAGTGACACAGAATGAAAATAGGAAATCATGACAAATGCTAAAATGAAGAAGTTCTCAAGGATCACAGATGAAAGATATCTAAATCAAATTGGGGGATAAAATGAGGATAGATATAGAAACACTGTGTATATTCATGTGAAGAGTTAAGTGTAAAGGATTTTTATTAATTTTAGGAGCCTATAAGTGTGGTCTGATAAGCTTAGATATAATCTCTTTCTCTCAATCACCCAACCCAGACACAAGACCCCAAAATGTTCTTTATTTTTCCCAAAACCTTTTAATGAAAAATGTCAAACATACAGCAAAGTTCAAAGAATTTTACAGTTTATGCCCATATATCCACCATCCAGTTTCCACCATTAATATTTTATGACACTTGCTGTATCACATATCTATCCACCTATCAATCCCCTTGTCGATCCATTATTCATCTTATTTTTTAAAGCATTTAAAATAAATTGCAGGAATCATTGTATTTTTCCCTGAATATTTTAGCATGCATATCATTAACTGATTAACCAAAGTCCAGGATTTGTTCAGGATTTTTCTTTAAGGTAAAGTTTACTTTGGCAACCTAATGCAAAGAACTGATTCATTGGAAAAGACCCTGATGCTGGGAAAGATTGAAGGCAGGAGGAGAAGGGGATGACAGAGGATGAGATGGTTGGATGGTGTCATTGACTCTATGGACATAGTTTGAGTAAGCTGTGGGAGTCGGTGATGGATAGGGAGGCCTGGTGTGCTACAGTCCGTGGGGTTGCAAAGAGTCAGACATGACTGAGCAACTGAACTGAAAGTTTACAGAGTGAAACGCCCAAATCTTAAGTGGTTGTTCTCTGAGAATTGGTAGACATATACCTATGTATTAACTTAAGCACCAGTAAATCTATAAAACATTACCATTGTTCCAGAGAGCTTTCTCATGCTCTTTCTGGATAGTTCCTATCCCCACCCTCCAGGAACAACCATCATTCTGATATTTTCTGCCCCCCCCCCCCGCCCCCGCCACTGTAAATTATTGTTGCCTATTTTGGAATCTCATATAAATAGAGTCTTACAGCATGTACTTTTTTGCACATGTCTTTTGTCACTCAGCATAATGCTTTTGAAATCCATCCATGTTGTTGTTTATTTTAACAGCCCATTCCATTTTCTTGCTTACTAATATTCCATTGCATGCACACACCATAGTTTATCTGTTTTCCTATGGATGGATTCCTGGATTGTTTTCAGCTTGGGGCTCTTATGGGGGTGGGGGGAACAACTCTGAACTTGTACTTTTAAAAAATTGATTTTTATTTCCTCAAACAGGTTTAGATTTGTAGAAAAATCGAGAATATAGTACAGAGGGTTCCCACATACCTATACCCAATTTCCCCTGTTATTAACATCTTACACTTAATGTCCTTTTTAAGACTCCCTCTGACTTAGTGTTTTTGGCTGATTGCTTAATGGATTGATGTTTGGAAAGACTAAAGATGCAATGCTACCAGTAAACACTCTGCAACAGGAAATTGATGTTGTCATCCCATTGAAATCACTGACCCAGGATTTATTTTGTCCAGTCTGTTGGAATCATGAATGTCTAGAGGTTAATATGTATATCCTTTCCTTCCTGAGGGTCTTGCTCCAGGAAGAGCTCGGGGTCAGGGCCTTGGGTCTGCAGGTGAAGGAACAGGGTTTCTGTCTGCATCTGCACTAGCAAATGAGTCTCCACCACCATTTTCTATCTATTCCACTTCTAGGCTTTCCTCTCATATCCAGCAAATCTTCAACAAGGCTATAAGACTTTTTCCCAAAGCACAATTTATGATTGTAACAACAATTAATATTTATGTTGCCCTTGCCAGTTTATAAAGCTCATTAACATCCATTTCTTCCTCATTTCAATTTAGTAAGGTATATATTATACTCACCTTATAAAGGAAATACTAAATGTCAAGGGAATTAAACTACTTCTCCAGAGTCTCACTGCTGTTGATTATGAGTTTAGGATATAATCCCAGCTCTGTCTTCCTCTTAAATCTTGAATTTTTCTCCTGATATCATATTTTTTCTACTTAAAATTTAGGGCTGCACCATCTTATTTCTTAAATGATCCGAGACCCCTTGGGATTGGGACTCAACCTACTGTTTCATTCTCTTCTTTTCCCGAGACTCTCTCGGCTCTAGAAATACTCAGTAGTAAAGTGTTTCCTGAACACTTCGTGAGTATTGCTACCTCCATGCATTTTGATGATCATGCCTTCCCCTTATGTTCAGAATATTTTTTTTTCTTTTTTCCATCTTTGATCTCTTGCCCCTAGAATTTGCTTTTGGGAATTTTTTTTTTTTCAATCCTTTAAGACTTGTCTCTGATATTATTACTTCCACAAGAAACATCCCTGGATTACTTTCCCTTGCCCCCACCCCTCTCTGCGGATTCCCAGCATGAGGTACATGGGTCTCTATTCTGCTCATATATTAGACTTTGAATGCCCAGCAGTCCCATTCCATATTCAGATACAAAGGTGATTGAATCATGATCCTTTAGAGTTTCAGTCTGTGGTGGGAATTAGATGTGTACAGAAGTGATGATAATATAGGGATTAAAAATTGACCCCGATATAGATGTATCCAGTTCCCACTGTGGACCCAGCACAGATGCTCAATACATACTTGTAGAATTGTATTGAATAATAAGAGGGGGTGTAGTTTCCCAAGTGGCACTAGTGATGAAAAGCTCACCTGCCAGCACAGCAGACATAGGAGATGCGGGTTCAGCCCCTGCATCGGGAAGATCCCCTGGAGGAGCGCACAGCAACCCACTCCAGTATTCTTGCCTGGAGAACCCCCATGGACAGAGGAGCCTGGCGGACTACAGTCCATGGGGTCACAGAGTTGGACGCGACTGAAGCGAGACTTGCATTTGCGCTTGGTAGGAATGATCCTGAGCATAGGCTGTGGTTAAATAGACAGGGTCCTCTGCCCAGATACATTTCTGTTCAGTCTCTCCTTAGCCTTCGTCTCAGTGGGTCAGAACTGTGTTTTCTCTGGACATGTTTCAGGGTAGCAAACAGTGCTCAAGTGACTTGAGTATTGCCTAGTCTATCATTTCATCTATTCAGCAAGAATCACTGAGGTCGCTGTTTATGCTGGTGTCTCTGTCTGTATCTGAGAATACAAAGATGAACAAACTGTTACTCTTGAGAAGCTCAAGCACTTCAGGAAACTCAGAGCAGAATGTAGACACCTCACAGGCAAATAATGAAATAATTAATCTGAATCTTTTTTGGAATAAGACAAAGCTAATTTAAAGTAACAATTTCCTTTCCTATAGGAAAGCCCTTCCGAACACTTTCATGACCGTAATTTAGCTTTTAGCTCTTCATTTAGATTTTTTAACCCACAGAAAAAGATACTGTACAAATTTGATTCAGTGGAGTTTACTACTCTCATTTTATTGACCTGTGACCATGACGTATCATTTCGTTTTTACAAGGAAAACCAAAGTAATGTAAAACCAAAATCCCCTGAAATGCTGATCAGCATGAGCTTAAGTAGCTTTTTCATTTGAATGGTGTTTGTTTTTGCTGGCCCTCCTCTGGCATCAAGTTGTGATGGTTTTAGATGAGACATTTACCTGACTGTCTCACAAGGTAGGAAGCATCTTCCATTCTCTTTGGGTACTAATATGGAATGAGCTCCAAGATATAATTTAAGTGGAAAGAAAGAAGCCTCAGTTACATTATCTGTCATGATACTGAATCATAGTATACAGCCATTTGTATGAAAAAGGAAATATTATACGTATTCACTGTTGCATACATAAAATGTCTCTGGATTGAAACACAAGAAACTCATAACAGTGATTATCTCTACAAAGCAGAAAGCAGGGTGGCTGGGGTTAGGGTGGAAGAAGACGTTCTTCTATTGGCCATTTTATACCTCTTGATTCTTGAGCATTGTTACTTCAAAAAATAGAGTGTTTAAATAGTAAAAATGCTTTAGGAATAATTTACTAGTGGAACTCACAGGAATAAGCAATGGTGGATTTTCTTTTTTATTCATGGCATTATTCAGCTCATGTTTTCTGGTAAAATCACCCTCTAAGTATAATCTCTAGATCTCTCGACTGCTGACAATGTGGTCGTTGTCAGGGTGTTGCTAAGTCATGTAAGATTCTTAGAAATAACGCACTTTAGGTTGGTAGTAGTTTCTGTGGTAAGGAAGAAGGTCCGTATGAGGATAGATAGAGTTCCTGGAAACCTAGCATCATAGACTTTCAGGGCCAAGAGATCCAGGAGTTTGTCCAGTTCACCCGTCGTTGTATACCTGTGTGCCCTCTGCGGCATTCCCGCTAGGTGGCCACCGTTACTAAAGGCTGCGCAGTATTATTAATGCTAGCTAAGTAAGAGTGCCTCAACTTCGCCCTCTCTGCGCTGGCCTAGAAAGATCACTGGACAAGAAATCGGGTTATCTGACGTCTAGCCTCAACTCTGCCCTGTTCACTAGGTGGCTTCAGGTAAACCACCTTCCCTCTCTGGGTCTCTGTTTCTCCATCTCTAGATTTAAAGCATTAGATTGTGCCAGAGGTGGAAGGTACAAGGACGGCTACTGCCACTTCCCCCTCTCTGCCCATGAGAAACATCTCTGCGGTTTTAGCAGTTTCTTTATGGTAGATAAACACAAAAGAAGTCTCAGAACGCTTCTCAGCGCAGTCCAACTGGAACCCATAGGTAGGACTTGGATGGGACTTGGCAAGTGAGATAAAAATCATTCCCTTCCATCTCTAAGGTTCTCAAGCAGCAGTGTGCTGATCAACGTTTAACAGCAAGTTCTGAGAAAGAAAAAGAAAAAGATAAGCCTGATTGATAGAATTTGCTGGTTTCCTTGATGTAAGTACTCCCACCGACTGATTTCAGATTACTAAGATGAGGCCAGCTGAGTTGCAGAATTACTGAAAATTTAACAATCAGCTTTCGTGAGCTGACTCCAGCATATCGCTGTAAAATGGATGACTTTGAATTAACTGGCTACAACCATAAGTGAAAATGACAAACCACCCTACAGAATTTTATCCAGAGGCTTTACAGTCTTTTGGGTTTGGAAATACTTCAGTGTCACGAGATCTTTATGAAATTCTTCTACTTCCCTGAGCCTCAGTTACTCTATCCATAAAATGGGACGAAGGATTCCTACCTCATAGGATTGCAGTCAATAATGGGAGACTGCATGAAATCACTTAGCGCAGAGCCTGTCCCCTTCTGTGACCTCTCAGACATTCCCCTCTCCTTAACAGTGTGGAGGCTGCTGTGTTTGATTGTGCTTTTATCTTTCTCAGACTCCCAAAAAACTTGTCTTTGCTTTCCCTCCAGCCCTTCTCTTTTTCTAACCATTACACTCCCTTAACATTCCTTTTTCCTTTCTCTCCCCTGCTCTGATGTACCCAGTATTCTGTCTGAATGGAATGTCAGTATTTAATCTTGCCTAGTCTTAATGTTTTATCTGTATCTTCTATCCAAACCTCTCTTGGTAATCTGTGCTATTGGAGATTATAGGCACGCTTGTGGGCAGATGCCAGCTCTGTGTCTCTTAGACTATCCTCCATCACAACACCATGAATAAATAAGTGTTAATAAATCACCACTCAGGGTCAAGAGTACTGCGAAAAAGAGCTTCTCTTAGGCAGGTACCATTGAAGACTGCTGCAGATCTGTCCAGAGCTTAGTAGCAGACACCTAGTATATGCTCTCGACCAAAGACTTGACAGGAGGTGGGAATAATTTCACAATCTAAGAACGCATCTGTTTTTTTTCAGCAAGCGGAGCACTTTTGAAAAGTTGTCCAAAAACAAAAGTTTGGTTAAAACAGATAAATAGTCTTCTCCCTCCTTCTGTGTAATGTTTATAAAACAAATGGTGTTAGAGGAAATGCAGTGTGATCTGTGCTGAATTTCCTTATTACAACATCAGTTTCCAAACACTAAACACACACACTATGCTTCAGATGCTGCCGTGGGCTGGAAGTGAAGAGATGTGAGATGCGGTTCCTGCTTGCAAAGAGCTCATTTACAATCTATAGGCAAGATAAGCCAGCTAAGACTTACCTCTTGAGTGATATAGCATAAATAGGTAAATGTAAGCAGTAACAGAGGTCAGTTGTATTTCCATTAGTCTACGGTCATGGGAAGGCATCCTGGAAGGAATGATCTAGGGAAACTCTTCCCTTCTGCCCTGTCTCATAGCAGTTGGTACTGTGCTAAGCTCAATAAACCCTTGTTACACGGATGATCATATCCACTTCCATTGCCCCAGTTACCAGGACTATAGGCTGATGACTTCCAAATCTGTATTTCCAGCCCACGTAAGCACTTTGAGGACTGAATCCTTGGCTTACATAGTTCAGTGCCACAAAAATGTCGTGAAGATCTTCCAGGTGTAAATGTCTAAAGTTATACTCAGTATCATCTACCCAGTACCAAATTTCCTAGTGCTCTGGGAAAGCTGCATTCAGTTGGCTCAAGCCAGAAGCCTAGAAGTCATTCTTCTGTATCACCCCTCACAGTCCAGCAATGAATAGGAAGTTGATTCTAGCTATTAAATATGTCCTTTGCGTGGCCTCCTCTTTCTCTCCATTACCCCACAGCAGCCCAAGCCACCCTCACTCCTCACTGGGACTGTAATAGCCTCCCAGTTGATGGTGCTTGACCATAGTTACTCTTCTCCAGCTTTCCACACAGCAACCAGAGTGATCTTTCCAGAACAGAAATCCAGCAATAAGCTCTCCTCTTTTGGAAACTAGAATACTTCTCTGGTCCTGAGGATAAAGTCCAAATTCCCTAACTATTTCCCCTGGCTTTTTCTGATCCCTTCAGTAAGGATAAGACACTCTTGCTATTCATCCCACTAGCACACCATGTCTACCTTTATCATAATATTGATCATGCTTTATTATAATTGCTTGTTTCTTATTGACCTTTCTGCTAGGCACCAGGCTCTGAGATCAAGGACTGTGTCTCTATTGTTTATTCAGTCCCTCAGCCCCTGGCAGAGTGCCTGGAAGAGTACATGGTGGAATACTGAATGTATAAATTCATTACCTTAAATGGATTTTTAACAATAATTTCCTGCCTTAAAAATGAATAGAAAGCCTCTAATGTAACTCATTGCAGAGTTTGGTTAGTCATGTAAATTTTCTTACAGCATGTTTTTTAAGTTGTATACTCAGGTAAGAGGTTGCAATTTCTGTCATTATATCTGGTTCTCTTGCAGAGATCAACATTACAAAGCCTAAGGGAAAGTCAGAGAGGTAGGCATGGGAAGAAAAAAAAAATCTCAATAAAAAGAAACTGCCACTTTTTTGGGCCTCTGATGCCGTGTGTTTTCACGCATGTACAGTTCTCTTTCCTTTGAATTATTCCCTTAGTCACTTGCCAGAAAGGAGAATTATTGGACAAAAGGGAATGAGCCATTTTAAGGCTCTTGAAATACTGCCAAATTGTTTTCCAAATACATCATATCAGCAAATAGCTTTGAGCAATGGACAGGGGTGTCTGTTTAATCACACACTTACCACCACTGGGAAACGTCATGAAAATCTTTTTTGCTAATGTCATAGAGGGAGGGGAGACAGTCTTCCCCATTCCCTCTAGCTAATGATGGGTCTTTTAAAATCTGCTCCTTCAGGCAGCCCTTTCTGAAGGGCTGAAGCCCTTTCTGAGGCTGTGAGGCTCACAGCCTCACCCTCACGGGTCCCTGGGGCACAGCCTTTCCGCTGGACCGTGGTGGGGTGCGGGGGCGGCGATGGAGGGAAAACATAACACAGACCCTGCCATTGTTAGGGGTGAGGTCGCAGGAATAATGCTGAGAGAAGGGATGAAAAGAACGATTCTCCACTCTTGACTGTCGTGATTCCCAGGGATGAGGCAACAGCTCCGGCGTGGGAAGGGATGGGTCTTTGCTGCAGCCAGATGCTCTTTTCCACTGCTGCCTTCCATTATTTCTCATCTGAAGGGGGTGAAGGGGTAGCCTCGCAGCTGAAACAGATTAACTTTGGTGCCAGTTTCCTCCCTTTGAGTGATTGCCCTGGACCTGGAGACATTCGCAGATAGTCAGAAACCGTTTAGACAGTAGGAATGTGGTTGAGGGTCCATATGTGTACGAGCCAAGCTTCTGGGGCGCGTGCACCATCCCTGCCTGTCAGTGGGAGCTGCGTGGGGCAGAGAGCTCTCTTCCCTCTCCTTCTGCCGCTGCTATCCCTCATCCTGTTTTGTCTGTGCTACCGCAGCAGCTTCCTGTTGCCCTGAACCTTCCCTCCTGTACTCTGTTGCCAAAATGATGTTTCTATGACGTGCACGTCCGATCTTGTCTCTCTCCAGCTTCAGCTGTCAGTGTTTCCTCACTGCATAAAATCCGAGCTCCTTTTCCCACTCTGTGGGTGTTTACCAACCAGCTCCCAGACTGCTTTTCCAGACTGGCTTCCCCCTCTGCTGTGGACTGCGCCCTCGCTGGTGCGTCCGTTCCCTGTGAGGACTCCGGTTGCTCCTTCTGCCTCTGGTCTGCCTGATTCTTCCTAATCCCTCGCATCCCTCCTCAAAAATCAAGGCCCCTCAATTATCACCTCTTTGGTGGATTTTCCTGGATTTCCCCTAGCAGTTAATCACGCTGTCCTGTAACCTACACCTACATGGTGATGTCTACCTTTGTTTCTCTCAAAGCAGAAATTATCGCCTTCCTTTTCTAGGTTTGTATTTGTGAATCTCTCAGCCCCATCACAGTATTTTGCACATAATAAGTGCTCAAAAATGCTTCCTTTCTGCTAGCCTATTCTTAATCTTTTTAGCCTTCAGCGTGTTCGTATTTTCACAGCTGAAAGGAAATGTAGAATAGTTTAATCCTTTTTTTCTTCTTTTTTTTAATGGTTAAAAATCCAAAGCTCAGAGAGAATTGTGGAATTGTACAGGAGTTGTCTTTTTGCGCTTTCAGCTTGCAGGGCTCATCCATGTTGCTGCGTGTGTCAGAACTCCCTTCCTTTTTAAGGCTGAATGATGTTCCGTTGTATGTATAGACTGCATTTTGTTTCTCCGTTCATCCATAGATGGACAGTGGATTGCGCGCACCTTTTGGTTACTTTGAATAATGCTGCTGTGAACAGGGGTATACAAATATCGTTTGAGGCCTTGTTTTCAATTCTTTTTTGGTATATACCCAGAAGTGGAATTGCTGGGTCATATGGAAATTCTATTTTTAATTTTTTAAGGAACCACCAAACTGTTTTCTATAGCAGCTGCACCACTTCACATTCCCACCATAGTATACAAGGGTTCCAGTTCCTTCACGTCCTTGACTCACTTGTTATTTTCTTCTTCTTCTTTTTTTTTTTTTTTTTGGATAGTAACCATCCTAGTGAACGTGTGTTGGTACCTCACTGTGGTTTTGATTTGCATTGCATTTCCCTAATGGTTGGTGAGGTTGAACATTTTTTCGCGTGCATATTGGCCATTTGTGTATCTTCTTTGGAGCAGTGTCTGTGCACATCTGCCCCTTTTCTACTGAGGTAGTTTTTGCTGTTGTTGAGTTGTAACGGTTCTTCACGTATTCTAGACATTGAGCCCTTATCAGATATATGATGTGCAAAAATTCTTTTTCCCAGCCTGGGTTGTCTTTTCACCCTTTTGACCGTGTCCTGTGACTCACCGAAGGTTTACTTTTTCTATAGTCCAGTTTACCTGTTTTGTTCCTTTGGCTGCCTGTGCTTTTGGTCTTATATCCAAGAAATCATTGCCAGATCCGACACGGAGCTTTTCCTGTGCGTTAGTTCTAACTCTTACACTTAAGTCTTTAATCCATCTTTAGCTGATTTTTGTATACCGTATAAAGTTTCATCTTCATTCTTTTACATGTGGATATCTACTTGTTGAACAGTTACATGACACCTCATTTTATGTACATGATACTCTTGGGATGGTATAAAGATCTAACAGAAAACAGAAGTTGAAATATACCTGTCTGCCTAGTCATCTTTTCAGCATATTTACTGAGCGTGAAGACCCTCTAAAATCAGGGTCGTTTGTAACCTAGGTAGGCCAAAGGCATAAAAGAAGAAGAAGACTTTTATGATATCAGTATAAGCTAAGAAGACAGGAATGGAGTAAGAGGGGAAGAAATCGCGTAAGCAGCCAGCCCTAAACAGAACTTAGCAGTGGGCTTCAAGTTCACGTGAGACTTGATGCCGGGAAAGACTGAGAGCAGGGAGAGAAGGGGGCCACAGAGGTTGGGATGGTTGGATGGCATCATTGACTCAATGGGCATGAGTTTGCGCAAACTCCAAAAGATGGTGAAGGGCAGGGAAGCCTGGCACGCTGCAGTCCATGGGTCGCAGAGTCAGCCACGACTGAGGGATAAACAACAACAGCAGTTTCTCCACCTGCCCTTTTTTCCCCTCCTTCCTCGTGACGGTGCTTCTCTGATTCTCCTAAGGTAGCTCCTTCAGTTGGCTGATTCTTTTGAAATTCTTCTTAGAGGGTCATTTATAGCTTTTCCACCATCTGCCCCAGCCTGTTTTCCTTGAGTCTCTCCTTGCCTGCCGTGATGGGTCCCCACTCGAGCTGTGCTGGCTCTCACCGCCGCCTTTGCTCCCTTTAGCGCACTGCTGGGTTCCTCCAGGGCCTCATGCTCATCACTGTGCCTCCATGGGGGGCGGCACAGCGCTGACCGCAGACGTGGGTGCTCAGTGAATATACTGAGAAGATGACTAGGCAGGCAGACTTTGTTCATCTGTAATCTTGAGTGCACAATCATTATATTCATATTTGCATTGATATCATCTACTCATTCATAGTGATGATGAATGTACAGTCATTCAGCTCATGCTCTATGTCTTGAAAGTGAAAGTGAAGCCGCTCAGTCATGTCTGACGCTTTGCAACCCCATGGGCTGTAGCCTACCAGGCTTCTCTGTCCATGGGATTTTTCTGGAGTGGGTTGCCATTTCCTTCTCCGGGAGATCTTCCCGACCCAGGGACTGAACCCAGGTCTTCCACATTGTAGGCAGATGCTTTACCGTCTGAGCCACCAGGGTTTTTAAAAGATCGTGTGCCATAGTCTCTGCCTGCCGTTGACTGCAGTCCACTCAAGAGAAGGTGAAATACTTTTATATACACTTCACTCTTCTGTGTAATATGTAGTCCTCGCAGCAGTCAGTGAGTGCCAGGGAGGACTGGTCTTATCTCCATTCACTGTTGGGATATTGCTGCTGCTGTTGTTTAGTCCCTAAACTGTGTCTGAATTTTTTTGCAACCCCATGGACTGTAGCCTGCAAGCTCTTCTATCCATGGGATTTCTCAGGCAAGAATACTGGAGTGGGTTACCATTTCCTTCGCCAAAGGATCTTCCCAATCCAGGGATCGAACCTGCGTCTCCTGTGTCTCCTGCATTGGCAGATGGATTCTTTACCTCTGGAGCCACCAGCAAAGCTGAGGGATTTGGCTGAAGTCACACGGGCAGATGATTGAGGTGGGACTTGAACCTGGTTGACTGACCAGACAAGATGCTTAACCACTTTAAGCACCTCGGTTTGTTCATCCACAAATTGAAGATAGTATCATGTACTTCCTAGGTGGTTGTGAGTATTGAAAATCAGACAGCGTCCATGAGTAAAGAGTTTGGCACAATACTGGCACATCGTATAGGTGCTCAAATGCTAGTTATTATTATTTGTCTCTGCAGCTGGTGTTTTGTCCCTGTTGAAGCACATTATGTGTTTATTACTTTGGAAAAGAGGTTTGCAAGTCTCATCACAGTGGTTTTGTCTCGGTTTGTTGGAACTATTAATAGCCACTCCTGTTCACATGTGAGTCCTATGTAAAGTTCCTCATGTGATTCCTGTCTGACTCAGGCGCTCAGTGAATGATTCCTTTACTTCCCTCCTGGCTTTGTGCTTTTATGAACAAATTACATGGGACTTGATACTTCTAAGTCCAGAGGCTAAGGAATAATCCAGTTTGGAACAGAACACAGACCCCCTTCATAATTTCCAGACTGTGAGTTCTTTTCACTTACTCTGCACTCTTCCCGGCATTCCTTTCACATTTGTGTGTTTGTGTGTGTGTGTGTGTGTGTGTAGCAGTAGTAGTACTAAGTGAATTTAGTTTGGTAGGGTCACCGAGCATAACAGAAGCTAATCTGTACCACCACCTTATTTTCAGTTTGTAGAGGCCACCAGGCCCTTCTGTGATCAACAGTGCTGTTTGAATTAAAATGTGACTAAGGGTCTCTTCAGTGTTTCTTGAATTAAGTTTATTATGTGTGCTAATTTGTACCTAGAGGCTTTTGTTGTTATTTGTTGTAGTGACTGTGGCAGTAATGAGCCCGCTCCCAGCATAGCTTGGCACATGCCCCATAGTCAGTCTATTTGCATTTGGCAGGACTCCATGGTGTCCCCTGAACAAATGAATCAGCCTGTTTGGGGGATGGGGAACTGAACCATAGGGAGGCTGCTAGTGCTGCTTGTGAGCCTCAGTGATCCTGAGATGGGGGAATCCCAGACAGTTCTTGTTCTGTTTGCACCTGGATTATTCCTTAGCCTCTGGAGTAACAAGCCCCCTGTAATTCATGATGAAAGCACAAAGCCGGCAGGGTAGGAGTAGGGGAGGGATCGGTGCAGGGAAGGAGTGAGGAAGGGAATCATTCCCTGAGTACCTGAGTCAGAGAGGAGGCGCATCAGATGCTTTCCATAGGGTTCACGTATAAAGAAAACGGAGTGGCTATTAATATTCCCAACAATCCAGGATTCTGATCTGGTCTCAGGACTGTCTGCTTTATTGTGGTGGGTAACACTTAGTTTATCCAGCAGCTGTATTGATCCAAACATTTGGAGAACTTAAAAAAAAAAAAATCTTCAAAATGGTCCCAAAGCAGACACATTAATGCTTACACACCCCTGATTCTCTTTACAACCTCGTGAGATAAACATTACAACTCCATGAGATAAACAGCTTCATGCATCTTTGAGAGGTCATGCACTTTGCTGAGATTATACAATAAAGGATAGACTAAGAATAGAACCCAGTTTTTCTGACAAATCACCACTGAAAGTTCCTCTCATTATAAGATTTGACATAGGGACACTCCTGGTGAACACTCGGTGCTCCCAGGGCAGGGAGCCCGGCCCGTGTGTGGTCCCTGGTCAGGGAGCTAGGACCTGCATGCCACCACTGAGGGCCCATGTGCTGCGAGTCAGGATCCTGCAGGCTGAACTAAAGAGCCCGCATGCCACAGCAAAGAGCCTGCACATGGCAGCCAGGACCCAGCACGGCCCGAGAAAGACAGATGCAACACAGAGCAGTGTATTATCGCACCGTGGGAGACCCGGGTTGGATTCCTGGGTCAGAAAGATCCCCTGGAGAAGGAAATGGCAGCGCACTCCAGTATTCTTGCCTGGAGAATCCCCATGGACAGAGGAGCCTGGCAGGCTACAGTCCACGTGGTTGCAAAGAGTTGGACGTGACTTAGAGACTAAACCACCACAGAATGTCCTGTTTTCAGTTCTAGCTTCTGCCCCCCTCACTGAGAGTCTTAATACTTCAGATCTAAAATAGTTGTAAGCATCTCTAGCTGAGATCTGAGTTGACGAGAAGAAGCCTTGGTTAACAAGAAGGGCCCAAAGACAAGAGTCAGGAATCCTGGCTTTGACACTTTGTAGCTTTTAATCTCTTCTTAAGTTTACTTAGCTGCTTCATACCCCAGTTTCTTCATCTTTAAAATGGGATCAGAAATAGTAACTGCTCATAGGATGGTTATAAGGATGAAATATATATAATAAAGTGCATAGTTCAGTGCCTGACATAGAGTAAATGAATTTAGTTATTATTCTTAAGCTGAACACCCCACAGCTTAGAGAAAGCAGAAAATAGTCTCCGTCTTGCCTTTCCCGTATTTTCTTTTCTTGTTTTTTGCACTCTAATCCTAGGTTTATTAAACACAGCCCTTTTATTCTACACAGTAAAGTACAAACACAACATTATCTAAAATGCTGCTGCTGCTAAGTCACTTCCATCGTCTTGGACTCTGTGTGACCCCATAGACAGCGGCCCACCAGGCTCCGCCGTCCCTGGGATTCTTCAGGCAAGAACACTGGAATGGTTGAATGCTACAAAGTTTTAAAACTCAGAACAGAAAATTTGTAGTACTGACTCTACGATAAGAGCCAAAAAGGCTGCCAAGGTAAGCTGTAAGACCCCCATGGATACCAGCACAGCCTGGGGTTCCGTGACAACGGGGCAGAGCTGGCTCTCAACTCGCTCACCATTTTCAGAGAGAGAAAGGGAGCCATGGGGTATGTGTGCATGCATGCCGCGCGCATGAGTACATGTGAAAAGACACATGTAATTTGGGGGCAGATAACAGTGGGTATGTGACCCTAGAGGTCAGGAGAGGACTCGAGCAGGGCCAGGCTAACTGGAAGGGCAGCTGCGTAAAAGCACACTCTTTCCTGAGGGACCATGCAGACCCGCAGGCTAGGGCCTGGCCGGGCCACCAGATTGGCTCCGGGTCATCTGTGGGATGGAAAGCCCGCTCCCAGGCGGGGGCCGAACCATGACCTGCAGCCCTCTGCTCATCCCTGCTGGCTTTGCCAGTAAGCTGAGTCTCGGGCACCAGAAGCTGGGAGCTGGCCAGCCAGAAAACTTGGGGGGGGGTCTTAATAGGCAGGACCCCAAACCAACAGCCCTGCTGCATCTGGAAGTCCACTGCCAGGGGAAACGTGTCGGTCGCTGCCCACACCTTTGAAGCCTGCCCAAGTGAGGGATTTCTTTCCTACCGATCCTCCGTTGGCTGGAAAAGTGACAAAAGTGAGTCGAGTGAGATGTGAGTCACAGGGACAGAGCTTCAGCGGCCCTGCTTGTCGGGGCGGAGTCGGAGCTGGAGGGGCTCGTGTCCTGGCAGCGAGGTGGGGGGTGGGATCACCACACACTGGGACCTGCGTGCCCTAGGGGATCATGACCTCCTGCACCCTCAGGTGACCTGCGCCACCTGGGAGGCGGTGGCAGCACTCTTCTGGCAGGCTGAATCACCTGGCAGGTGGCCGAGGCCAGGGGCTCAGCCCAGTGGTGACAGTGATCCTCCTGGCCACACATTTGTCCTCCATCTCTGTGCTTTAGTGCCTTCTGGGCTTCATCTGGATTCTCAGACTGCGCACAGGCGTAGCCTTTAGACAGATGAGGGTGCATCCTTTCTGGAGGCATGTCAGTCATGTTTATTTTCCTGAAGCTGGAGAGGATCGTCTCGACATGATCCCTGGGCACATTCCTAGTCAGCCTCCCAGTGTGCGCCTCAGTGGATTTAGGGGAACAGCTCCCTTTTCCTGTCCTTTCCTTCTCCCTTGGGTGGTTTCGATTTGGAAGGGGAATGCCTCCTTCTGTCCTGTCTACACCGGGAAGGAGTGCGACTCGGGGTGCTACAGAGCTAATGGCGCTGGCGCTGGGGCGTGTGCTGAGACTTCCTGGGCGGCTCAGTACTGAAGAGGAGCTGGAGGAGAGCTGGTGCTGCCACTCCCACTGGCAGCGCTGTGCCTCGAGAGTTTTATCCCCACCACCGTCCTTCTCGCTTGACTCTTTGGAGGCCCCTTTTTCTTTAGAGCGATCCTTGGACTTCTCATCAGAGCACCCTTTGCGTTTGGTAGGAGGAGGAGGCCTAGTGCTTGACTTGTTATCATTTTCTTTGACTCCTAGAGAGCGCATCTTTTTCACTCCTGAGAAATCCATCCTCCCTTCTGAGGTGTTCAAAGCCGCATCAGCAGCCACACTTGCCTGAACTCACTTCTGACTTGGTTCTGAGAAACGATCCCTCATTGACTGCAGTTTACCCCAGAGTGTAGCATCTTCCCACCGCCTCAGCTCCCTCCCTCTCCCCTCAGCTGCAGAGGCTGGCCCTTCTGTATTTTCTTACTGAAGAACTATAGGGAGATGATCTATCCTTTCCAGTCTCCTCCTCCTGCTTTTCTTCCTCCTCCATGGGACAGCCTGGCTCAGAGCTTACATTCAACACCTGGGACATTCATTTGATTGTGGCCTTCAGTGGGTTGAGAGCATCTTGTTGATGCATAACCCTCTGCCTTGTAGACATGGAAAAAGAAGTGTTTCCAAGCCTGGAGTTGGGAGGGAAGTCAGTCTTCTTAGTCATTGGCAGCACGGCACAAAGCTGATTTCTGTGACTGAGCTATGGTAGGGACCTCTCTCAGGACCCACCATTCTCTGTCTGGTTACCCCCCTCCCTGAGTCCCATACTCATTGACTCATTAGCAGTCGCTCCCCATTTCCTGGGAGCTTCCCAGGTGGTGCTAGATGGTAAAGAACCCACCTGCCAATGCAGGAAACATAAGAGATGGGGTTTGATCCCTGGGTCAGGAAGACCCATTGGAGGAAGGTATGGCAACCCACTCCAGTATTCTTGCCTGGAGAATCCTCATGGACAGAGGAGCCTGGCAGGCTACAGTCCATGGGGTCGCAAAGAGTTGGACACGACTGAAGCGACTTAGCATGCACCCCATTACCTGAGCCTCCCTGCCCCTCAACCCTCATGTGACTTGAAGAGAATAAAAACCTGTGTTGGTTAAAACTGTCTCAGCAGAGCAACAGTGACCTTCAGTTGGTCTCAGCAACCCAATCCTCAGGAGATCTTGTATCAGAGCCTTAATCTGTCTCTCCACAAAGATGGGAGCTCTGGAGAAGCTAAGAACCTTTTCTCAAGATGTAGAGGGGAACGTCCCCAGTCCTCGTTCTACCTTGAGAAGAGACTAAAGTCAACAGGGATCAAGGTGGCAGAGACAGGTAGATGTCAGGTTATAGTGGGTTTCAGCCAGTGGCAGTACCACGCCCTTTGGGATGTAGAAAAGCGTGTGTGTGTGAGGGGCCTGGGACAGTCCTGCATAACAGAGACTTGTCCCTCCCCAAATTCCAACAGAGTGCCACCTCTCCTCTGAGAATCAGCTGGGGCAAAATTCCTATTATTAATGTTTCTGCAAGTAGAAGAGCCAAAATGGAGAGTTATGATCTGTAGCTGGGAACCAGGCCCAGGCTCCAGAACGTGCGGTTTAAGAATAGCTTTACAGAACAGATTTAAATTAGCTCACAGGGAAAGGGAGAGTATTAATAGAAGCCAAGATATTAATAGTGGCAAGTCTAAGTTAGCCGAGAAGGCCCGTGGCTTAGGACATGTGGCCTTCAACCGCCGCTTGTCTCGAGCCTTGTGCCATGTGTTATAGCTGCAGCTTCGTGTATGGAACAGGGAAGTTTATCCAGGTCTGCAGGTGCATGTGAGAGTAGGTGGTGTTCACTAAGCATCCCTAGTGACCGAGTTGGAAAGTTAACATTTCAAAGTTAGGAGTTTATATAGGGGTGCTGTACCTAACTTTTCTTAAGAGTGTGTGATTTCACTGGCGGCTTATGTCTCCTACATAGACATCAGGAGACATAGACATCATTTTTTTACCTACTATGGTCTCTTGCACTGAATTATGGCCAAATACAGGGATAATAAGCACATGTTCCAAACAATTAGAAGATAAGGTTTATATTTGTACATAGCATTTAAAAGCATAAACCTTGCCTTATTTTTTTCTCTCCATAACTATGTTAAGAAGGTGGCTTTCCTTCTGTTTTACAGGTGAGGAAACTAAGGCTCGGAGAAGTTAGGTGACTCACTGGGGTCACATGACTAGTAAGTGATGCCAGGAATTTGAACCTACATCTTCAGATTCTAAATCCTGTCTAGTTTCCACTGTACCGTGCATCTTTTCTCTACCTTCAAGAAGCTTACAAAATACTTCTGCATCTGAAGTAATAATGTTCGTGATGAAACTTGGAGCTATTATAAAGACAGACTGCTTCCTTATAATCCTTTTAGAGAAATTTTCCTGTCTAATGTCACTCTGTGTTGATATTTTAGAAAGTGTGTAGGTTTTTATTTGGTTGGGATTGATTTATTAAGATTAATGACTCATGTTATATCCAGGTTTATGGAAAGCTCATTTCAGTGCAGGATACAGTAAAAGTTGAAGGTTCTAACAAAAATAAAGTACCAAATTTCTGTAGAGGTCAGGCATGGTGAATAGGTGCAAGGTTTTTAATATAGAAATATTCAGTCTAGATATTAAAATGCTGGACTTGCTTCTGTATTTTTAACTGCTACAGTGGAACATTATTTTCTCAGAAAAGGGCTAAGGTCAGAAATGGTTGGTTTCAATCACAGAGCTTTATTTAGAAAGGAACCAGGGTTGAGCCTGAGACGTGCTTGAGGAACCTGCAAACTTTTGTCCTGAAGTCATGGAAGAGATTGAGACTCTGGGAGAGTCTAGGGCCCCAGAGGATCCTATATTACAGAGTCGGGTTGCCTCGAGATGGAAAATTATCTGAGAGCTGAATTTTCGATTCTGATATTTATTCAGCTGCATTGTTCACACAGATGCGGGAAGAGAGGATACCTGGAAATAAATGGAATAAGTGGTTTCTACCTCTTAAGATGGAAAGATCCTGGTTCTTCTATTTTCTGAAGTGGTCAGTACACACTTCCACACCTAGAGACAGCCCTGAATCAGCTAAGTGGCAAACAGTAGCTCGTAAAGTAATAAAGCTTCAGGGCACCAGAGCCCCACTGTGTCTCTGCCCCTTCCCTGTGAAATGCTCTGTACAACATTCAGGATTCATTCAGCTCCATCTCTCCCATCTGATAACAGTCTCACATCTTAAAGTAAAGATAAGTTGTTGTAGACAACTTCTAGGAGATTTTTGCAAATTAAGAGGTACGATGTATATATTTATCAGGTCCCCGTGTATATCAAGGGCTTCCCTGGTGGCTCAGATGGTAAAGAATCCGCCTGCAACGCTGGAGGCCTGGGTTCGATCCCTGGGTTGGGTTCGATGGAACCTGGGTTTGATCCCTTCTGGGAAAGGGAAGGGCTACCCATGCAGTATTCTGGCCCAGAGAATCCTCATGGACAAAGGAGCCTGACAGGCTACAGTTCAGAGAGTCTCAGACAGTCAGACACGACTGAGTGACTCTCACGTATATCAAGTATAATTTAAAGATTTTAAATTTTATGTCATTTATACTTAAGGCAACTTGATAAGGAAAGGATATTTCTTCTCAGCAAACACTGCTCGAACAGCTATATATTCATGTGGAAAGACATGGACCTCACTCTGACCCAAAATGGATCATAGACCTAAACATAAAAACTAAAATTATTAAACTTCTACAAGAAAACGAAGCAGAAAATCTTTCTGACCTTGAGATAGGACTTTCTTAGGTAAGAAATATAAGACACAAAAAAGCCTCAGCTACTTAAAAAATGATAAATTGAACAAAATTAAAGACGTTCACTCTTTAAAAGACACTATTTAAAAATAAAAAATAAAACTCAAGTCATAAACTGGGGGAAAATATTCTCAATATATATATCTGACAAAGGACCATAACCAAAATATATATAAAGAACTCTTAAAACTCAATAATAAACAAAAAGTGAATTTAAAAATGGACAAAAGATTTGAACAGACATCACAAAAGAAGATAAACAACCAATAAGCACATGGAAAATGCTCAGCATCATTAGTCATCAGGGAAATGCAAATTAAAACCACAACGAGACACCACTGCCTACCCACTAGATTGGTTCTGATGGCCAAGTGTTGTGGAAAACTAGAATGCTCACAAATCGCTAGTGTAAACTGATAATGGACAAGCACTTTGTAAGACAGTTTGGCATTTTCTTTTAAAATTAAGTGTGTACTTACCATGTCACCCAGCCATTCCACTTATAGGTATTCACCTAAGAGAATTGACATTTTCACAAAAAGACTTACACGTGATTATTCCTGGCTGCTTTATTCACAGTGGCCCCAAACTGGAGTGTAACTGTCCATTAACAGGTGAATGGATAAACAAATATGGTAACTCCTTAAGATGTTATACTATCAGCAGTTAAAATCAGCAATTAAAAGCTGATTCACGCAGCAGTCTAGATGAGTCATAAAACTTTATGTTGTGCATAAGAAGACAGGCACAAAAGAATATTGACTGTATAGTCCCATTACTGTGATACGCTAGAGAAGACAGATCCTTGCGATGATGGAATTGTTCTGTCTTGATTGTGATGGTAGTTATATGGTGTTTACATTCATCACAACCCATCGGCCTGAACTCCTAAAATCAGTGAATTTTATTGCGTATAAATTATATACCTCTGTAATATCCATTTTAAAACAAGGGGGGAAACAAAAAGAAACGTTAGCTCTAGAGGTCATTCTTCTAATGGTGTATACTGACCTATAAATTAAACAAAAGCCTTTCCAATAAATCACATGGAAGCCTTGGGGAGTCTCTGTGTGGGAGTGTTTTTTCAGATATACATAGTTCAGGCAGCTGGATTGATGTAAATGAGGGCTCCCAGGGGGTAGACAGGGCATTTATTTGAACACCTGGGTTAATCTTTGAAATTGGGTTCAGTCTCTCCTTCCATCCTTTGAATTACTTCCCTGCTTTTATATTGAGTGCTGTGATTAGGAAACAGAAGCCAGGCTCCGGAAGGGCCCCACGCCTGGTTCATCTTGTACCTTAAGAGTAGCTTTTCCATATTTGCTTATAACCAGCCAGTTCCAGAAAGCACTGGATCTTACACTCTTATTCTTGTATATCCACAGTCCGAGTACCTTGGGGAGAGTCACTCTGGTACAAGTAGGAAGCCCTACTTGACATTTCCAACCCTTTCTCTTTTCCTGGGGTCTTAAAATGTCAGAGACTGGAGGTAAGTTGAGATCCAGAAAGTCAACACTTGTGCTTTATTAATGGGGAAACCATGACTCACAGCATAGAAGTGTTCCCTCCATGCCCAGCTAACTGACTACAGAGTTCAAAGTATAACCCAGAGCTGCATGACCCGCTTCTTTCTGCAGCACAGCTCATCAAATTATGACGACATTTAATCGACTGTCTTGAACAGTGTAGTGCAGTGCTTCTCAAACTGGGGTCCTTGGGCCGTGTTGAATAGAGTCGTGTGGAGTTTGTGTCGCCGGACCGCACTCTAGACCTACTGAGTCTGAATCTCTGTTGAGACTAGGACCTGGGAGTGTCTCCCTATGAACAGGTGTCTCAGTGATCCGGACACACAGGAGAGTTTTAAATACCACTGTTGCTTAAGAAAGCACGAAACCAGGTCTTCAGGGAAGCAGAAACCTGTGAAGCTGTCTTCTCTCTCTTACTTGGAGTAGGGGAGATGCCTGAGAGAAGCTTTTGTCCTAGAGGAAAGGAAACAGTTTAACTATATTTGTGGGCCTTATTTGTCTACCCTTTCCCCATCTTTGCCCTCGTTTTCCCTGGCAACTTTCGCTTAATTCAAAGCATTGAATACAACTCAGATCAGAACATTGAAGGACATGAAAGGGAAACCCTTCGATGAAATGACCTTTGTTCCTCCAAAACGTAAAGGGTTGGCAATGATTCATTTGCTGTTTTCTCAATGGGAGAGGTAATTTCACTAATGGATTCCCTGAGTCCTCTGCAAAAAGACTGACCTGGTCTTTGGGGAATCAATCTCATAGAATTCAGTCAATGTAATCACTGATACAAGGCTCTTTGGTTTCCCAGATTGTGACCCTCTCCCTCTCACACGTGTCTAATTCATTTTACTCCTTTGTATAGCATGCGGTAGGCATAGGATGTGTAGAATGCACTGAGGATAGAGAATTGTGGCTGTGGCTCCCTTCTCCCCCGTAAGTCATAACATAAAACCTGCTTGCTCAAGCTGGAAGTCTTAGAGACTTCCCTTGTTCTTCCTTCTCCCATATCCCCCATATTCAGTCCATCAGCAGAGTCAGCCATTTCAGCCTCTGAAATAATCCTGAAAGTATATATCCTTTGTCACGGTCCTGATCCAGACGCCAGTTGTCTGTCTGAGCTCCCTACTCATGCTCTTTCCACCCTGCCCTTCACTTGCTACATGCCAGAATGATCTTTAAGAAATGTAAAATACGAAAAAAATGAAAATCCATCCAGTGGTCTCATGTCTGTTTATTTAAAAATACAGAAGTATATGGATTAGGGTGTGAAAGTTCCCTTAGTCTCTTGAATACCCATTCTCCTCCCCAAGAACCCATTGGTAACAGTTTGGAATGCTTTTCTGAGCATTTGTAAGACACTGAGTGTGTAGGTGTATACTATATATGTGAACCATATGTACACACATGTATATGTGGTGGTATGCACATATATGAATCTATAAACATACAGGGTTTTTGATAACAGTAAGATCATACCACATTGTTCTTGCTTCTTCAGTTCTAATGATTCAGTTTCCTTAATATACCCCTATTGAGGGATCTTGCTATATTGTTTTTAAATTGGTTTTTTTTCTTAATTTATATATTTATGTATTTGACTGCACTGGGTCTTAGCTGGGGTCTTAGTTGTGGCACATGGATCTTCAGGGGCAGCATGTGAACTCCTAGCCGCAGCACGTGGGATCTAGTTCCCTAACCAGGGATCAAACCCAGGCCCCCTGCATTGGGAGCACAGTCTTGGCCAGACCACCAGGAAAAGTTCCAGTCTTGTTCTATTTAGGATAATAGCTGCGCTTCATAAAGTGGCCTCCAGGGCTTCATCACGCCCTGCCCCTGCACCGTCCTCCTGATGGTCTCCACGGCTGTCTCTCTGCTCCGTGCCCTGCGGTCAGGTCCTCCCAGGAGCCAGCGTTCCTTTCTCCTCGGGGCTTTTGCACATGTTGTTCCCTCTGCCTGGGCTGCTCCGTTAGGTGCATGACAGTGATTCCAGCACGATGGACTGGGTCCTTGAAAACACACACATTCTCTGGCACCACGCATTACTTATGCAGTGCATAAATGTTTTGCATGTTTGTATTTTTGACAAATATGTAGATACCGTGGCTAGTGAAATAATTGAGTTAATGAATTCCTAGTGGCTTTTGTTTATTAATAAATACTAAAATGTATATTGGGGTTCCTCTGTGGCTCAGTGGTAAAGAATCCACCTGCCAGTGCAGGAGACGCAAGAGACATGGATTCGGTCACTGGGTCGGGAAGATCCCCTGGAGCAGGAAATGGCAACCCACTCCAATCTTCCCTGGAAAATTCTATGGACAGAGGAGCCTAGCAAGCTGTAGTCCATAGGGTTGCAAAGAGTTGGACATGACTGAGTATTCACACAAAATGTATATTATTGTTCTGTGGGGGAATTCTCAATTTTTTTAAGGTGTTTTTTTTTTTAATATGGACCATTTTAAACATCTTTTTTGAATTTGTTACAGTATTTCTTCTGTTTTTTGGTTTGGTTTTTTGGCTGGGAGGCATGTGGGGTCTTAGTTCCCCAACCAGGGATCAAACCTGCACCCCCTGCACTGGAAGGCGGAGTCCCAGCCACTGGACCGCTGGAGAGGCCCCTCAAATTTTTAATTTTATATCAGATTTTATTTTGAAAATGATTGGCCTACAGGAAATATGTAAAACCCAGCATGTGAAACCCTGCTTAAAGCAGCCACAAATCGCTCTTCTAGTCTTCCTTTCAGTGGTCACCTTTCCATGCTGTTTTTTGTCCTTCATCCTTCAGCTTCAAAGACATAACTTTAATGCCTTTTCCTCTTCCTGCCATTTTTATTCAGTGTTTTGTTTGATGATTTTACTATTTAAAATCATCAAGACTGGGAGTGGCTTATACACACACATACTCACGATGTATACACTATATATATACACTACTGCATGCACGCTCCTATGAATAAAAGAGATAACTAATGAGAACCTACCATATGGCAAGAGAACTCTACTCAGTGCTCGGTGGTGACCTAAATGGGAGGGAAATCCAAGGAAAAGGGAATATATATGTGTGTGTGACTGAGTCACTTAGCTTTGCAGCAGAAGCTAACAAAACATTGTGAAGCCACTATACTTAAATGTTAAAAAAGAAATGTGAGCTCCTTAGCAAAAAAAAAAAAATTGATTAATTAAACCAAAATAAAATGCCTCCCAGAGTGCTGAACTATTCTCCAGAGGCCTAAGCACAAGAAGATCATCATGTGCCTTATGGAGAAAACACATATTAGATCCTCATCAGACTTGAGCTGCAGTCCTGTTAGTCACAAGTTCAATATTAATAAATGAGCGGTATATGTTAAATAAGGCGCCTTTATACAGAAACAAGCATAAAACAAGATTATGTAAAGATGATGTGGCCAGAGGCTTGCAGGAACCTGACCGTAGAATTTCCTCGAGGAGAAATGATTCGGTATTTGTAATTCAGTGTTTGTGGTGACTTTATAGACCATAACTTTGGTGAATAATGAGAGTTAACTGTACTTGTATTATTCTCTTTTCCTGGAAAGTTCCTCCTCCAGTATTTTTTCTGGAGAGAGTTAGCAAAACTCCTTTCATCCTTTGAAACCCAGTCCAGATGGCATCTGCGCTCTGCAACATGCCATGACCCCTCCACGCAGAGAGCGCTCTGTCATCCCTCCATTGGAGCCCTGACCTCGGCCACTGAGTGCCCTGTGTACTGTACCTGCCTGTCCTTCCCTCAGGCCATGGGATCTCAAAGGAGCTAGCTGGCGCTAGGAAGTGCTAACATTTGTCCGCATCCAGTAAGTGTTGATTGAATGACTGGAAGGAAAAGGGGAGTAAATACTAGTGGAAAAGAAATTGAAAGCGAAGGAAGTGAAAAATAGATTGAATAATGAATTTGACAAGAGCATGTGGAAAGGACCCCTGAGTTGTCATTTTGATAACAAACTGGTTCTGGATCCCAGAATAGTTCACATACTTAAAACCTGTGTTGATTAGCTAGTGCCCTGAATTGCCTGAAGTGAACAAAGAGTTTGTGGAGACACCTAAGCCGAGAAGGGAAACCTGGCTTCCAAATCATCTTGATTTAGGACTCACATTTAACGCAGGTGCATTTCACTCTGCTCTCTGTGTCTCGGTTGTCCTTAGACTCCAAAGGGTGGTCACTGCAGCTTCGGGCTCCTGTCCTCCCAACCTTCTCCCCAGTGAGAGAGAACGCCCACTCTGAATAACACGAACAAAAGCCCTCGAGCTGAATCTTACTGTCAGATCGTACTGGCTCCTCTGTCCACGGGGTTCTCCAGGCAAGAATACTGGAGTAGGTTGCCATTTCCTTCTCCAGGTTAGAATCCCAGAGCATACCACAGAACTGAGAGGTTTTGTTTGTTTTCACCAAAAGAGGGGACAAATAGACATTCTTCCCTTTTTTTTTTTTTTTCCTTTGGTGTATCTTTCATTGGAGAGTTATATAGTATATAACATCTATCAAGCACTCTGCTAAATTTTGGAGATAAAAAAGCCCCTGACCTCAGAATGGACCCATCTTACAGTAAGGTAAAGTTCATTCTGTGCCAAAGAAGCAAAGAAGGTTCGTTAGAGTCAGAAACATTATTACTCAGATGAATGCTGCTGCTGCTGCTGCTAAGTCGCTTCAGTCGTGTCCGACTCTGTGCGACCCCATAGATGGCAGCCCACCAGGCTCCACCGTCCCAGGGATTCTCCAGGCAAGAACACTGGAGTGGGTTGCCGTTTCCTTCTCCAGTGCATGAAAGTGAAAAGTGAAAATGCAGTCACTCAGTTGTGTCTGACTCTTTGTGACCCCATGGACTGTAGCCCACCAGGCTCCTCTGTCCGAGTTGGGAGCATATAACTGTGATCCTCAGGCATTTGGATTTGAGGACTGGAAATAACTTTGGACTAAGAGCTGAGAGCTAGATTCTTTCTGATCTCTCTATAGCCATCACCTACTGACTGTGAACTTGACCTTTCATAAACTCTGTGGCCAGTGTTTCTCAAAATGTAGTCAGCACTTCATCTGCATTAGCTTCTCCTTCTCTTTCTGGACCTAAGTCTTGACCCACTGAACCAGAAGATTGGGGCTGTTATCTCTGCAAACTGTTTAAACTCTATGAACTTCTTTTTCCTCACCTGTAAAAAAGGATTTGCCTTGTAGCACAGGCTTGAGGATTAAATGTGATAATGGATAGAAAGCACATGGAATGTAGCAGGAGCTCAGCCAGTGCCTTTTTTCCCCTCCCGAGTGTAAAAAAGTCACCATGGTCCAAAGTAGCTGAAGGATACCTAGAGGAAGGATAGCACGACGCTTCTTTCTCAGGAAATGTTCCTCTAGAAATGTGTGACTGTTATGGGACCCGCTGGACTCTTACTGTTTGCTCTTAACTGTTATGGGGCATAAGTGTGATCTGCTGTGTGTTGGGATATAGTTGTGTATCATGTACTCACAAGGCAGATCAAATTCTTCTCTCTTTGTGACGTTTGAGCTGGAACTCAAATCATATCACCACTTGGGAGTTTCACCAGGGAAGAGGTAAGTGTGAGTGATGACTGTGTGCATGTGTTATAGGTGGGGTTTTTTTTTTTTTTAATGTGTTTAAAGCAAAGAGCTTTTTGAAGATGTATTATTTTTTTAATGTCCCTGACTAGTAAGTTCATTTTATTGACATCAACCAGTAACCTCGGTTAGATTCTAATTAATTACTTAACAGGGTTTTCCTGGTTTGTTGGCAGTTTTTGGCTTTACCCTCATCAGAAAGAGGGAAGTTGAAAGGACACGCCCATTTCCAGGAGTTACACAAAACCCTCTTCCAAGAAATGCCCTGACCCTTCTACAACTTTAGCCACAAGGCATGTGAGATTTGGTATCTGGAAAGATGGTTTGAGGCTCTGAGAAGTCCTTAGTCATCAAAGTTCTGTTATCCTGGGTAGAATACTTAAGGCAAAGCAGAAGATTCTAGAGTTTCAGAAATATTTTCAACTGTCAAGGCTGAAACTAAGGGAGTTCTAGTTAATACTTGGTTTTGGGGAAGAACATATCCCTCTGTTCCAAGAATCTGAATAATCTGATTAAATGAGATGTTACCATGTCAGATTTTCTTGGTTAAAAATGTATAAGGCTCTCCAGGTGGGAAGAGACCTTAGTCCTTTCTGTTTACTGATCTACTGCTTGAATCTCCTTCCCTCCCTCTAGCCTGGGTCAGGGGACAGCGAGTGAATCTTGCCCACCACCTCTTTTTCTAAATTGTTTTATTGGAACACAGCCACTCTTGTTTGCTTACAAATTGTCTATGACTTCTTCCATGCCCCTATAGATCTGAGTAGTTGTGAGAGAATGTCTGATCTGTGAGGCTTAAAATACTTACTCTCTGCTCTTTACAGAGAAAGTTTGCTAACCTTGCTCTAGGCTAAATCCTCTTAAGTATCTCTGATGCTGAGTAGTTCTTCAGTTTCCAAAGGACCCGCTTGGGACCACTCTTTTAGAAAGTTCTTATTTACAGTGAGTAAAAAAAAAAAAAAATCTACTTTTCTGTAGCATGCCCCTGCTGACCCTAGTTGAGCTTTAGTATGTGGGATCACCCAGAACACATCAAACCATTCTGCTGTGCATCAACTCCTTGTATCTCAAAAGATAACAATCATGACTCCAGTCAGAACCTCGCTAAATCCTGGGGCCATTGTATTTCAAGACCCTTTACACCACCGAAACTGAGCACAGTGCTCCGTGCGACCTGGCCAGTGTGAAGCTAAATTGGGATCCCTCTAAGTATTCTAGGTGCCAAGTTCAATAGGAAGAGGTAATGGCTGCATTCTACATGGTTGGAGACCTTGGGATCTAATCTGCAGAGCAGAGACAGATTCGTGTGGGATGTGAATTCTCCGCTTAAAGCCAGAATGATGCAACTTGTGGGCCATGTGTACCCACGGTGCACATCTGTGGTCTGGGTGGTTGTGAAACGGTTTTGTTTTGTTTGTTTTACTGAATTTGGGCACAAAAGGAAAACAGTCACTTCTGTTTCAACAGAGATGGCGGTGGTGTTCTCTAAATCATAGATGCAAATGGAAGGTTCTTTCTCAAGGGTGGACCCTGATGCCATGTACTTCTTTGAGCCCTGTTGTTGAGTAAAGTGACTTGCATTGTCTTCTGCGTTCTTGTCCCCCTTACCATCGTCTCTCGCTATTGCAGGCTGTTGCAACAACTTCTTAGTTTTCCTGCCTCTTGTTTTTCCTTTCTCTTGTCGGTCTTCCTCATTCTGCCAGTTAAGGGGACAGCAGTAGTAATCATTTCTCTGCTGATCTGTTCGCTTCAGTGACTCCCCCTTGTCAATAAAGGAAAGATTAAAAATTCGTAGGGTGCATCAACTAAAAACTAAATTTAAAAAAATCTGTAGGATGGTGGTGACTTTTCCAGGACCACCAAACTCTTCCTTTCCTCCTTGTTTTCCACATTCAGAGAAGACTATTCCATGTTCTCTGAACCTGTCTTATATTTTCCCATACCCAGGTCTTGGTCATACTATGTGCTCTATAAGAACTGACCTTTTTTCCTTCCTTCCCAAAACCATATATCAAACCCTGCCTTCTTCAGTTCATATTCATCCATGTTCATTTCTCTTTCTCTCTCTCCCGCTCCCTCTTCTGCCCATTCCTAAAGGTTTGGTTCTCTGCTTCAGTGGTCCAGTTTGTATTGTATTTCCTTTTATGTTGCTTATAAAAATCTGCTTTT
Organism: Ovis aries; assembly: GCF_016772045.2. NCBI lineage: Eukaryota > Metazoa > Chordata > Mammalia > Artiodactyla > Bovidae > Ovis > Ovis aries. The sequence continues at coordinate 15,333,451 of NC_056074.1, forward strand.
TGTTTTAGGGATATGTGATCATGTCTTACCTCCCTGCATTGTTGCAAACATTGGAAGTTACTTGAAAGGAATGTTTGGGTCTTGCCTCCTTTCTTTATCCTTCAAAGCATTTAGAAGAATTTGTGCTTGTTTTAGTGAATATAGCTATTGACTTGTCAAGAACAGTTAGGTAGCAAGAAGAGTTGAATTGGAAGTAGATGATTTTGAATCCAACAGAGTGGAAGAATCCTGATACTTCTAACTGAAATTCAGAGGAGTTGCTGTTGTGTGGTATAGGGCCAGACAAAGGACAAAATAATGCCTCTTACTGGTGAAAAAATAAGTTGGAAATCTGGGAATCGTTCATGGTGTTAACTCCTTTGCCAGTTACATGACCTCAGAATGTCCTTGGGCTGCTTTTGATTCAATAACTGTGTTCTTGGCGTGTGTCATGCAGTTTGGTCCTGGCTGCCTTCACACCTAATAACCATATTTAATTCTCAAGTCAATATTATTAGTTTTGTTATTTCCCCTTTTATATATTTGGTTATTAAGTCTTGGGAGATGTTAAGTTTGTCCGAGATTGTAGAACAAGAGTCTTTTACCCTAATCGCAAGCTTTGCTTTGCTTATCACAGTCTGAATCATCTATCTTCTTCTCTCCTTACCTCACTGTCTCATTCTCATTGCTCTCCTTATTTCTCTGCACTTGTGCCCCTTGGTTGAGTTTTTGTTGATCTGAATTAATAGTGTTTCTTCTACCTGACTGGGTTATGCCAGGAATTAGCTATAAAGTGAAATAAGTCAAATTGGCTAAGTTGAAAGAAGCCAGTCACAAAAGGACAAATATTACATCATTCCACATATATGAGTAATTAGATTCAAAGATATCAAAAGTCTGATAGTGGTTTTCAGGGATTGGGTGTAGGGCAGAATGGGAAGTTAATGTTTCATGGGTAGAGAATTTCAGTTGGGAAGATGAAAAAGTTCTGGAGATGGATAATATCAATGACACTATAACAGTGTATATATACTTAATGCCACAGAACTATACATTTAAATGGTAAAATTTATGTTATGTTTTACCACGTTGAAAATCTTTTTCAAATTTTAGCTTAAAAAAAAAAAAAAAGACAAAACTAAGCCATAGGACTTAGCCATTGCTATGCAAGTGATAGGGAGTCATTAGATTTTTGGATAGAGAAGTGGAAATGATGTGATTGGATTTTTTCTCTGATTGGAAGATTAAACTGGAGTCATTTATAGGCATTAAATTAGAATAACTGGTTAGGAAGCTATGAAAATAGTTCAGACTATAGATAGCAAGCACTTGAAATAAGGAATGCAGAAAGGCAGGCACGATCTGGGCTATTACGAATGATGTTGCAGTGAACATACTTTTATATGTCTGAATGAATATGTGTATGCAGTTATTTGAGGTAGGCATCTGGGAGTAGATCCAAGGCCCTGGGGTGTGTGTTCAGCTAGAGTAAACACTGCTGTAGTTTTCCAAAGTGGTTATACCAACTCACATTGCTGCTAACAGGGCGTGAGAGTTTCTCCACAGTCTTCACCATACCTCTACTGTCAGTCTTTTTCATTATAAACATTCTGGTGGTTTTGTTAGTGTTATTGGTTTACATTTTCCAATGAGTAAAGAAGTTGAGATCCTTTTATGTCTATTGCCACCTGAATATCTTCTTTTGTATAGTGTCTGTTCAAACTTGCGTAGTGTCTGCTCGTTTTTCTGTTGAGTGGTCTTATTCCTGCTAATTTGTACGCTTTTTTAGATGTGTTCTGAATATGAGACATATGTATTGCCAATATCTCCTCCCACTCTCTTGGCAGTATCCTTTGATGATTCAGAAATTAAGTTTAATGTTGTATAATTGCTCGCTTTTTCTCTTGTCTTAGTACATTTTGAGTATTCAAGAAATCATTGCCTACCCCAAAGTCATGAACATATTGTCCTTTATTTTCCTCTAAATGCTTTGTTATTTCATCTTTCACATCTGGGTTTGCAGTGATCTGAGATTAATTTTCACATATGGCATGACATAAGGATAAAGAATCTTTTCCCATCATTATCAAATTGACCTATTCCACTTATTGAAAAGACAGGTTTGGCTTTGTTTTGTTTTTCTCCACAGCACTGCTGTATCATCTTTTTCTTAAATCTGGAGGTGATGTATGTATGGGTCTCTTTCTAGATTCTTCTGTTCCTTTAGCCTATTAATCCATCTTTTAGGCTCTACTTTTGGTTTTCTAAATAGACGAGGCTTTCCTCCTAGTGGATACCTTTGGTTACACCCAAACGGCCCTCATAGTGAAAATTAAAATGTGCTTGTTCTCATGATACATGCTCAGTCATGTCCAACTCTTTGCGACCCCATGACCTGTGCCCACGAGCCTCCTCTGTCCATGGGATTCTCTAGGCAGGAATACTAGAGTGGGGTGCCACTTCCTCCTCCAGGGGATCTTCCCAACACAGGGATCAATCCCACATCTCCTGTGACTCCTGCATTGGCGGCAGATTCTTTACCACTGAGCCACATGGGAAGCCTAAAGTAAGATGCATTATTTATTGCAGGATAACAAATTACCCTCAAGCTTACTGGCTTAAAGGAGAAATAAATATTTATTATTTAATGTGATTTTGTGAATCAGCAATTTAGGAGCAGTTTAGTTTGGTGCACTTGGCTCAGGGTCTCTCATGAAATTGCAGTCAAAAAGGTCCTCTAGTTGCTGTGATCTTAACTAGGACTGACAGATATGCTTCTAAGAATAACTCTTTTTCACAGCTGGCAGGAGGCCTTAGGTCCTCACCATGTGCATTCCTCCTTTGTACTGCTTGAGTGTCCTTACAACATGGCAGCTGATCCGAAGGAGAGCAAGAAAGAAGCTACAGTGTCTTTCATGCCTTACCCTTGGAAGTCACACACTTTCGTTTAAGCAGTATCCTATTATTCATCCACATTCACTGGGAAAGAGGACTATATAAGGCTGCACTGGGAAACGAGATTCATTAGGACTGTCTTGGAATCTGGCTACTACACAGGAAAATAGGAGAAGCTGGCTGGTACATTATTTAATATGTTTCCCCAAGGCAGAGAATTATGTGTGCCATTGCAGCAAAGATTTTCTAGATCTGGCAGGAGGTTCAGTAAGTTTAGAAATGCTGGTGACTCTTAGTTCACTCCTGCTCAGGACCCTGAATGCTCTAAAGTTTAATCATATTTTCATGTGATTCCTGAAGAGCCCATCTCTGTCCTTGAGTGGGAAAGATCGAGGACAACTAGGTCTGGTTATAATTATTCGCCAAGTATGAACAACCTTCCTCCCCATGATCTTTACTTCTATGAACATTCCAATTCTCTTGTGGATAAGTTTTTAAAATTAAACTCTCAATTATGAGGTAATTTTAGATTCACATATAGTTGTAAAAATAATAGCCCAAGTAACCTGTACCACTTTCCACCCAGTGGTAACATTTTCCAAAACTGTACTACAGTATGACAACAAAGATGTTGGTATTGTTGCAGTCAAGATCCAGAACATTTCCATCACCAAAAGGATCTTTCATACTGCCCTCCTATAGCCATGCGTTAACTTAGTTCAGTTCAGTTCAGTTGCTCAGTCGTGTCCGACTCTTTGCGACCCCATGAATCGCAGCATGCCAGGCCTCCCTGTCCATCACCAACTCCCGGAGGTCACTCAGACTCACGTCCATCGAGTCCATGATGCCATCCAGCCATCTCATCCTCTGTCATCCCCTTTTCCTCCTTCCCTGGGTGGGGAAGATCCCCTGGAGGAGGAAATGGCAACCCACTCCAGTATTCTTGCCTGGAGAATCCCAAGAACAGAGGAGCCTGGTGGGCTATAGTCTACGGGGCCACAAAGAGTTGTACACAACTGAAGCAAGTTAGCATATTGAAAAGCAGAGACATTACTTTGCCAACAAAGGTCCGTCTAGTCAAGGCTATGGTTTTCCAGTGGTCATGTATGGATGTGAGAGTTGGACTGTGAAGAAGGCTGAGCACCGAAGAATTGATGCTTTTGAACTGTGGTGTTGGAGAAGACTCTTGAAAGTCCCTTGGACTGCAAGGAGATCCAACCAGTCCATTCTGAAGGAGATCAGCCCTGGGATTTCTTTGGAAGGAATGATACTAAAGCTGAAACTCCAGTACTTTGGCCACCTCATGAGAAGAGTTGACTCATTGGAAAAGACTCTGATGCTGGGAGGGATTGGGGGCAGGAGGAGAAGGGGACAACAGAGGAATCTGCATTGCAGATGGATTCTTTACCTCTGAACCACCAGGGAAGCTACAGCCAATTCTTTTTTCCTTTAAAAAAATATTATTGGAGTATAATTGCTTTACAATATTTTGTTAGTTTCTGCTGTACAACAAAGCAAATCAGCGATATGTATACATAGATCCCCTCCCTCTGGAACCTCGCTCTTACCCACCCCCATTCCCCCCCACCTAAGTCATCACAGAGCACTGAGCTGAGTTCCCTGCACTGTATAGCAGTTCCCACCAGCTATTTATACATGATGGTGGCCTCACCCACTTCCATCCCATTCCAGCCCTCTCCTTAACCACTGGTAATCACTGTTCTGCTGTGCTATGCTTAGTTGCTTAGTCGTGTCCAACTCTTTGCGACCCCATGGACCGTAGTCTGCCAGGCCCTTGTGTCCATGGGGATTCTCCAGGCAAGAATACTAGAGTGGGTTGCCATGCCCTTCTCCAGGGGATCTTCCCAATCCAGGGATTGAACCCAGGTCTCCCTCATTGCAGGCTGATTCTTTACCATCTGAGGCACCAGGGAAGCCCAAGAATACTGGAGTGGGTGACCTATCCCTTCTCCAGAGGATCTTCCCAACCCAGGAATCAAACCAGCGTCTCCTACATTGTAGGTGGATTCTTTACCAACTGAACCAGCAGGGAAGCCCCACTAATCTACTATCCATTCCTAAATTCTCTCATTTCAAGAATGCTCTATAAGTGGAATGACACATTATGTAACCTTCTGGGATTGGTTCTAACAAAATCCAGCGTAGGTCTTTGGAAGCTCACTCAGGATTTTGCACTTGTCAATGTTTCGTTCTTTTTTATTGCTGAGTAGCATTCTGTGGTAGGAAAGTACCACAGCTTATTCACCACTTACCCACTGAAGGAAGTCTAGATTGTTCCAGTTTTGAGTTATTATAATAAAACTTACATGAGCATTCATGTGAAAGTTTTTATATAAATATGGATCTTCATTTCTCTGGGATAAATGCCCAGGTATACAATTGCTGGGTCATATAGCAGTTGCATGCCTTTTTTTTTTTTTTTTTTTTAAGAAATTGCCAACATCTCTCCACAGAAGACATACAGATGACCAAAAAGCACATGAAAAGCTTTTAGCTTTTAGCACATGTTAGCACAACATCACTAATTACTAGAAAAATGCAAATCAAAGCTGTTAATACAGTGAGGTAACACCTCACACCAATAAGAATAGCCATCATCAAAAAAAAATCTACAAATAGTAAATGCTGGAGAAAGTGTGGAGGAAAGGGAGCCCTCCTACACTATTGGTGGGAGTGTAAGTTGGTGCAACCACTACGGAAAACAGTATTACAGTTCCTTAAAAACCTAAACATAGAACTACTGTATGACCCAGCGGTCTGACTGCTGGGTATATAGCCAGAGAAAACCATATTTCAGAATGATACACGTATGCCAGTGTTCATTTTAGCACTGTTTATAAGACTCTGATGCTGGGAGGGATTGGGGGCAGGAATAGGGGACGACAGAGGATGAGATGGCTGGATGGCATCAGCAACTCGATGGACGTGAGCCTGAGTGAACTCCGGGAGTTGGTGATGGACAGGGAGGCCTGGCATGCTGCGATTCATGGGGTCAGAAAGAGTCAGACATGACTGAGCGACTGAACTGATAATGGCCAGGACACAGGAACAACCTACATGGCCACCAGCTGATGAGTGAATAAAGAGGATGTGACGCCTGTTAATGCAGACAGTGGAATACGACTAAGCCATAAAAGAGTAATGCCATTCGTAGCAACGTGAATGGAGCCAGAGATTGTCACACTGAGTGAAGTAAGACACAGAAAGACAAATATCTCATGATATCGCTTATATGTGGAATCTAAAAAAAGGGTGGAAACAAACATTTACAGAATAGAAGTAGGGGCACTGATGTAGAAAGCAGACTTATGGTTACCAGGGAATGGAGGGGAGGATAAACAGATTGGATTAGCATGTACACACCACTATATAGAAAACAGATAACTAATGAGCACCTGCTCTGTAGCACAGGGAACTACCCAATACTCTGTAACGACCATTCTTTTTTAAAGTGGATATATCTATATCTATAATTAATTCACTTTCCTATATACCTGGAACTAGCGCAGCATTGCAAAGCAGCTATGCTCCAGTAAAAATTTAAAAAAGAAACTGCCAGACTTATTTTCCAGAGTGGCTATATCCTTTTAGATTCTACCAGCAATGCTTGAGTGACGCATTTTCTCTGCCTTATTGCCAGCATTTTGTGTTGTTACAAGTTTTTAACATTTTAACCATTGTTACATTTGTGATGATATCTTTTTGTGGTTTTGTGTTTCCTAAATTGCTAATGACGTTGAACCTCTCATGTGCCTATTTGCCATCTGTATATGCTCGTCAGTGAAATGTCTCTTCATGTTCTGCCTATGTCCTGCTTGGACTATTTCCCTTTTTAAACTGTTAGGTGTTGAGAATTTTTATGTGTTCCCCATACTCTGCTTTGTCAAATATGTGGTTGGCAAATATTTTCTCCCACTCTGTAGCTTACTTTTTAGCCTCTTCTTTTGCAGAGCAAAAGTTTTGAATTTCAATGAAATCTTAATTTATAGACTTCTCCTTTTATGGACTATGCTTTTGGTGTCTGCTCTAAAAAATCTAAGAACTCTTTGCTTAGCACTAGATCCAGTGATTCCCCCAATTTTTTTCTAAATGTGTTATAACTTTATATTTGAGTTCATGATTCATTTTGAGTTCATGTTTGTATAAGGTGTGAGACTTAGATTGAGATTCACTATTTCCCCCCTCTATGGATGCCCAGTTGCTTCAGCATCATTTATTGAAAAGGCTATCCTCCAGTGAATTGCTTTTTCACCTTTGTCAGAAATCAGTTGAACATACTTGTGTTGGCTTCCCTGGTGGCTCAGCTGGTAAAGACTCCGCCTGTAATGAGGGAGACCTGGATTCAATCCCTGGGTTGGGAAGATCCCCTGGCGAAGGAAAAGGCCACCCACTCCAGTATTCTGGCCTGGAGAATTCCATGAACCGTCTAGTCCATGGGGTCGCAAACAGTCAGACACAAATGAGCGGCTTTCACTTTCTCTGGGTTTCCTGTTCTATCCCATTGTTCTGTGTGTGTGTGTGTGTGTGTGGGTCGGTGTGGTTGTGGTCTGCCAGTAAGACATGGTCTTGATTTCTGTAGCTGTACTGTAATTACTGAAATCTTGAAATCTAGTGGGCTAGTTTCTCCCCTTTTATCTACTATTTCAGAGTTGTTTTAACTGTTGTACTTTCTCTGTATATTTTAGAATACTTCTACCTACATCCATAAAAACTCGTGCTGGGATTTTGATTAAAGTTGTGTTAAATCTGAACGTCAGTTTGGGGAGATGTACTGCGTTGTGCCTTCAATCTGTGAACGTGGTGTGCCTTTCCATTTAGGTTTTTAAGCTTTCGTTTATCAACATTGTATAGTTTTCAGCTACATGTATTGAACATGTTTTGCTAGATTCATGCCTCTTTTGTGTTTTTTAAATGATTATGATAATAAATGGCATTGTGTTTTCATTTTCTACGCCCATGTGTTTATTTGATAGAATGCAAGAGCAAATCAATTTTTGTATGTTCATCTTGTCATGCATACCTTGAAGATATTACAAATTAGATTCCAGACCATCACAATAAAGCAAATATTGCAGTCATCTGAAGTTTTTGGCTTCCTGGTGCATATACAAGTTATTTTTCTTAAATATGGCTAAAAAATGCCCTCACCTGAGCTTCGTCAGATCACTGATCACAGACCACCATGACTGCAAGAATTACCAAAATGTGAGGCAGACGCACAGATTGAGCAGATGCTGTTTGCAAAGTGGCACCAACAGGTTTGTTTGACACAGGGTTGCCACAGACCTTTGATTCGTATAATATGCAGCACCCACAAACCGTAATAAAGCAGTGCTCAGCACAGTGAGGTTCGCCTGTATTTTGTGACCTTGCCAGACTTGCTTACTTGTCCTAGGAGTTTTTTCCCCTGAATTCCTTGGGATTATTTTATGTGGACAATCATGCCATCCAAATAGGGACAATTGTTTTCCTTCCTTTTCAATCTGTATGCCTTTTTAAAAATTGAAATCTCGTTAATGTTCAATATTATAGAATTTACAGGTGTACAGCATAATGATTCATGATTTTTAAAGGTTCTGTTCCACTTACAGCTATAAAATATTGGCTATACGCCATTGGGTTGTACAACATGTCCTTGTAGCTTGTTTATTTTATACGTAATAGTTTGTACCTCTTAATCCCCTACTGCTGTCTTACCCTCTTTCCTCTCCCACTGGTGACCACCAGTTTGTTCTCTGTATGTATCTGTGAATCTGTCTCCTTTTTGTTATATTCACTAGTTTATTTTCTAGATTCCACGTGCAAGTGATACCATGTGGTGTTTTGTCCTTCTCTGTTGGCTTTATTTCATTTACATAATACCCTCTAAATGCAGCAATCTGTATGCCTTTGTCCTCCTTTGAGAAGTTAGTAAAGTCTCCTCTGTTCATGAAATTTTTCAGGCAAGAATACTAGTGTGGGTTGCCATTTCCTACTCCAGGGGATCATTCTGACCCAGGGATCAAACCCACATTCTTGTGTCTCCTTCATTGGCAGGCGGATTCTTTACCACCGCGCCACCTGGGAGGGCCCTGAAGCATATTAAGCACTAAGTAAATATTTGTTGCATGGCTGGATGGATAGATGGATGGCAGAGAGGAAACATATACATAAATGAGGCTAAGGAGATAAGAGCAGTTCAAGGTAGTAATGTTTAGCAAACACCTACCATGGAGATTCAGAGAGGAGCAGGAGGAGATTTTATTCATTGTCTGCTTGGGAAGAAATAACAAATACTAAAACACCTGTAATATGTTGTAAAACAAAGTGACATGCCATGAGAAGTTCATAAAAAGTGTCATGAAGGTTCAGGGGAAGTAGAGGCCCATTGCAGCTGAGGCACTGGAGAAGCTGTCTTTTGAGCTAGACTCTTTGGCGTTGCTTATATTTGCTTCTGAATTATGTGGTTTCCAAAATACATGTATATATACATGAAAGTTGGAGCAGAGGGTGTTGTGGCAGAAGAGGGATGTGAATTTGGGACCAGACTAGATGGCTTTGCCTGCTCTGCCATAAATTCATCTGCATTTTGTATGCAGCTGTTTATCAGCCTCCGCCACTTCTTGCAAGCAGAACCTGACAGGCTCCGATGTTATCTGTAGCAAACACCTTTTTCTTGTTTATGACAGTGTCTGTGTGTGTGTTTACGTTTGCACCTGCACCCCAGTGATTTGGAGACAGTTCTTTCTACAGAGCCAGGCCCTACAGGAGGATACATCAACTGAAACACACACTTCAATACCTTTAAAAACTTCACCATGCTATCCACACACTTACATTATATACTTGCACCCGAGGCTTGCACACACACGAGCGCACACAGAGTTTTGTACACGGTGGCCTGGGCAAGATTTTAGGCAACTTATATCTGTTTTCCTCAGCTCTGTCCTATGCCTTAATCTTCACTTCCACTGAAAGCTTATTAGGCACCAGTTATATCCCCCTAACCTTCTAGATTCTGTCAGGAGTTCATGTAAGAAGATGATTCAGTCTACGGCCATACCACCCTAAATGTGCCTGATCTCGTCTGATCACGAAAGCTAAGCAGGTTTCAGTTCAGTTCAGTCACTCAGTCGTGTCTGACTCTCTGCAACCCCATGAATTGCAGCACACCAGGCCTCCCTGTCCATCACCAACTCCTGGAGGTCACCCAAACTCTTGTCCATTGAATCAGTGATGCCATCCAGCCATCTCATCCTCTGTCGTCCCCTTCTCCTCCTGCCCCCAATCCCTCCCAGCATCAGAGTCTTTTCCAATGAGTCAGCTCTTCACATGAGGTGGCCAAAGTATTGGAGTTTCAGCCTCAGAGTCAGTCCTTCCAAAGAACACCCAGGACTGATCTCCTTTAGGATGGACTGGTTGGATCTCCTTGCAGTCCAAGGGACTCTGAAGAGTCTTCTCCAACACCAGTTATCAGTAAATAAGTACTGGATTAATTACTGAATCATTTTCTCCCATCCAGGTATTAAGCAGGCCCTTGCTTAATACTTGGGTGGGAGAAAATGATCCAGTAATTAATTTAGTACCTATTTATTGATAACCACCTATGTGCCAGGCTCAACTGTAAACACGGAGAATATAGCATGGGATAAAAAGAACCAATACCTGCCCTCATGAAGTTTCCATCCTAGGAGCTGGGTAGAATCAGCAGCCATACGGTGTTGTAGGTGGTGTGAGTGCTGGTGAGATCAGCATAGCAGAGTAAGGGGGAGAGAGTGTGACGATTGGGCAGCCAGAAAAACAGTCTGTCCAGTAATGGGACATTTAAATAGTGACTTGATGGAGTACATAAGCAATGGGAATATGTGGCGAAGGAGTGTTCCAGGCAGAGGGAACAGCCAGAGCAGAGACCCTGAGGCAGGAGTGTGTGGCCAGCGTGGCTCAAGCAGAATGGGCGCGGCAGAGAGGGGCAGGGCTGAGGGGAGAGCTGTGGGTGAGGCGGTGTCGCCCAGTGCTCACTGGCCACTGCGGGGACTTCAGCTTCTGCTCTGAGTGCAGTGGAAAGCCAGAGGGCACTTAATGCAGAGAAGTGCTATGCTCTGATTGACACCAGCTTCCACGCTGGGAACAGATTGCCAGATGGAAGCATGGAAGCAGGCAGGCGGCCGAACGGTGGACCTGACCAAGTGCGTAACAGTGGAGGTGTGGAGGAGTGACCGGGTTGTAAATGTGTTTTGAAACTGTTTGGACCAACAGGATTTGCTCTTGGGTTTGGAAGTTGATGACTGACATCCAGATTTTTGGCCTGAGCAGCTGGAAGGTTGGAGCTGCTCGTAACTGAGATGGGAAACATTGCGGGAAGAACAGACTCGGAGGATGGGAAGAGCTCGGTTTAAAGGAAGTTTGTGATGCCAGGGCTTCCCAGATGGCTCAGTGGTTAAGAATCTGCCTTGCAAAGCAGGGAGCGCGGGTTCGAGCCTTGGTTAGGTAGCTACGATCCCATGTGCCGTGGAGCAGCCCAGCCTGAGCGGTGTTGCCCCTGAGCCCTCGCGCACAACTAGAGAGTCCATGCATCTTGATGAAAGATGCCATGTGACACAGCAAAGCTTCCTCATGCCCCAGCTAAGACCTGATGCAGCCAGACAAATAAAATATGTTTTTAAAGAAAGATTTGAGATGCCTATTAGTGAGGAGCAGGTATGAGACTCTGGAGTTCTATAGATGGGTTTGGGCTGGAGCTATAAATTTGCGAATTACAGCAGTTAGATGACTTTTAAAGCTGTGAAATGAAATAAAATAACCTAAGAAGAGGATATAGAAAGAGGAGAGTCTAAGAACTGAGCATGGGGGCGTTCTAGCCTTTAGAAGTCAGTGAGACAAGGAGCAACCAGAACTGGAAGCTGAAAAAGAGAAGCTGGGAGGTAGGAAAATTGAGAGTGAGCACTGAAGCCAAATGAGGAAAATGCTTCAAAGAGAATGGAATAGTAAACTTTCTCAGATGTTGCTGAGAGATCAAGTAAAATCCAAATGTTGCTTTGTGTTGAAGTCTTTAAGACCTCTGTTGAAGGAGATGGGGGTTGGGGGCAGCCTGCTTGTATTGCTTCCAAGAAAAGAATGGGAGGAGAGGAAACAACGATTAACACTGTAGAAATCTCTGAGGTTTTTCTGTAAAGAGGAGCAGAAAACTGGGCCATAGTTGGAAGGGAATGTGGGATCAAGTCAAACTTTTCTTTTTTTTTTTTTCTGAGATGGGACAAGTTGGTGTCCTGATGGGAATGATCCTAGGAGGGAGGGAAGATGCCATGTGCTGTCCCCATGTCGTGAGAGGGGGTGATGCTCTGGCGGAAGAAAGTGGGCCTTAGACTGGATGAACCATCCATGCTGCACAGTAATAAACTGCTTTGCTATAATGCAGGCAGACTGGTAAATACGGGGATGGAACATGTGTAGATTCTCTTCTGCTTGCCTGTATAGTCTCATACCAAAGAGTGGAGGTGCTACAGCTTTAAATAGGGCAAGGTTCAGATGATTGCCAAGAGCAACAGAAAATCAGGGACCAGACAAATGTAGTAGACTGTTGGAGCAGGAGGGCTCACTTGAGCTTAAAGTGAGAGGAGCCAGCGTGGTTGTGTGATTTTCTCCAGCTCTGAACAGCTGAGTGGAAACAGGCAGAGTAGGCTAAGCATTAGACTTAGTCAAAGGTTATGGTTTCCTAGATAAAGAGAGGAAGAGAAGCAAGAGAATGATTATAATGATGGATCACAGGAACAAGGCAGGTGGAAGGAAGTGAGGATGGAGACAGAAGGGGAGAGTGCAAGGTGCCAGGATTCATGGAGTGAAGTCCCAGTGAGGTCTAAATAACCGCGATGATCCTTGGCATCAGTGGCGCTTTAGGACAGAGGAGCTGGAAGGCTGCAGTCCATGGGGTCGCTGAGGGTCAGACATGACTGAGTGGCTTCACTTTCACTTTTCGCTTTCATGCATTGGAGAAGAAAAAGGCAACCTACTCCAGTGTTCTTGCCTGGAGAATCCCGGGGACGGCGGAGCCTGGTGGGCTGCCGTCTGAAGAAAAAGGCAACCTACTCCAGTGTTCTTGCCTGGAGAATCCTGGGAACGGCGGAGCCTGGTGGGCTGCCGTCTATGGGGTCGCACAGAGTCGGACAGGACTGAAGCAACTTAGCAGCAGGGTTGCATCATAGTGCTTTGTGTGCAGTATAAACCCTATAAGGTAGGTAGGACAGTTGGTGATGGTATTCTATTCTGTAGATAAAGCAAGCTCCAAAGAGGTAAATAACTTTATGTGAAAATCACACAGCTAGTCGGTGGTGAAGCACAGACTCCACCCGAGGCTCTGTTTTATTTGTGATATCTTTTTACCACTTTGTGTGATGTCTGCTCACAGATTACTCGGTCTCATTGAAGACAGGGAATGTAGACAACATAAGGAAATGTGTAACTGAGTGTTAAATTCTATAATATGGCATGACATAAGGAGTTTATTCATTCAGTAATGTATATTGAGTGCTTATTATGTACAGGGCTGTATTATAAATACTAGGGATATAGTATTATCCACTATATATAGTGACTGAGATGGGGGAAATTCTGAAGTTTTGTGCTTCAGGGAGGTTTTAGAAGGGTTTCTGTGTGGTTCCTCCAAGGCATCATGATTGGGTAAAAAGCACCAGGTACTGAAAGCTTGGAAACTTTTTTCTCCGCTACTTGCTGTATGTGACGTTGTGGCTTCAACTCAGTCTGTCTTAGTGGGGGACCCCATCCGTAAACTGAGATGTTATGGCTTTGCAAGTTCCACCCTGACTAAAAGTCCTGTGAGTTTGAGGCTGTATTCTAGCTTAATGGAATAATTGTGTAAAGTGTGTTAGTCCTCATCTGACTTCTTGAAATGACGTATCTCGTTTCATAGTGATAAGACCCTGTTTCAGTAATGAAATGCTGCACTAATGTGTATGCTAAAGTCATCCGCTGTTTTTTAAACTCTGGGAAAGCACAAAAAGGAGACAGAGGCCACGCTCGGCTGGCAGGTGCAGCAGTCCCCACCCTTAGCCTGGTGATATCTGAGGACCTGTGAAAAGCTTTGAATTGACTCATGACTTTCCCCCTGCTCTCACTCCTTCCCGTTCAGGCCTGGAAGAAACGCTGGTTTATCCTGCGGAGCGGCCGGATGAGTGGTGACCCCGACGTCCTGGAATACTACAAGAATGATCACTCCAAGAAGCCCCTGCGCATCATCAACCTGAACTTCTGCGAGCAGGTGGATGCAGGCCTGACCTTCAACAAGAAGGAGCTGCAGGACAGTTTCGTGTTCGACATCAAGACCAGCGAGCGCACCTTCTACCTGGTGGCCGAGACGGAGGAGGACATGAATAAGTGGGTCCAGAGCATCTGCCAGATCTGCGGCTTCAACCAGGCAGAAGAGAGCACAGGTACGAGACGCTTCTCAGCAGGGACCAGGTGCCTCCTGGCAGTGGCTGGGCCCCTGGGGCCAAGGGGACGGCCTTCAGACTCCTTGAACAGCAGGGCAGGCTTTAGCTAAAGGCTGTCCTCTGAGGTGGGGGAGAAGTAGGCAGAGGGGAGGAGTCTGAAGGGCTTGGCCACAGGGTGGAGGTCCTCCTAGCCCTGAGTCTGCTCATGTGGAAAGCAGGCATGTTGGGGTTATGATGAAGCTCGAGGTGCTGCTGGTATTTCTTCAGGTACCTCCGCGCCACCCCGTGTCTCAGGCCTGCCCTTTCTCCCCTCAGCTCTCCAGCTCTCTGTGCCTGGTTAACCTGTCACCCACACACGGGCGGCTTGCACCTTGCTCTCTTCTTTGATGCATCCTCTGTCCACTCCTGTTTCAGAACAACGTGCATAGTTACACTAGCCGCTTTTCTGGTAAGGGGAGGTGTGGGATTCTTTGTGAGTACTGTTGATGCACAATCCACTGTTCTTTATATTTCCCTGGAAACGGACACATGAGAAGGGGGAGATTCTGACTTGTGTTCAGATTTTGTTAGCCTTCACAGAAAGAGTAGCTCACCATTTTTAAGTGAGGCTTCAGCTGCAGAAATGCTCTTTGCCATTTGTTTGGGCTCATCCACAACTCTAGGATGATTGAGGAGTAGGGTTCTTTTTGTGTGTGTGGCAGATGGAAAGCCTAAGTTAGTAGTTTCCTAAACCTGGTTACATATCAGAATTAAAGAGGAACATTTTTTAAATGTTGATGCTAGGGATCCATATCACATCAGTTAGCTAAGAATGTCAGGGGTGGGACCTAGGCATCAGTCTTTTAAAAGCTTCACACCAAGTGGCAAGGGTCTGGGGCTCAGCATCCATTTTCTGTAAATAATTGAAGGCCACATACAATCTCTGATTCCTATACCTGTTTTGTAAACTTCTTAGAACCCTTTAAAAACATGAAAACTGTTTCTAGCTCATCAGCAACGTCAGCCTCATCTGGGAACCCATTAGAAATGAAGATTCTTAAGCCCCACCCCAGACTTAGTGAATCAGAAACTCTGGAGGTGTTTTAACCAGCCCGCCAGGTAATCTGATGCATGGTTAAGTTTGAGAACCACTGATTCAGACTCTTACTATCAGAGTGGAGTTTATGGACGAGCAGCATCAACCTCTCCTGGGAACTTGTTACGAAGACAGAAGACTTCTACTCACTCAGACTTACAGGATCAGAATCTGCATATTTTTTTCAGTTTCTTATTCTGAAATAATGTTGAGCTTACAGAAGAGGTGCAGAAATTGTACAGCAAGTTCCCATGTACCTTTCATCCAGCTTTCCCTAACCTTAACATCTTTCTTAACCAGAGTATACTTGTCAAAATGTTGATTGGTACAAGACAGTCAGTTGCAGTGTATTGGGATTTCACTTGTTTTCCACCAGTGTCTTTATTCTGTTCAGGATTCAGTCCAGGATAGCATATTAGATTTGGTGGTTCTGCCTCTAGGGCCTCCAATCTGGGATGCCAGTTTCTTAGTCTCTTGTTTTTCTTTGACCTTGACACTTTTAAGGCATACTGGCTAGATATTTTGTAGAATCTCCCTCAGTTTGAATTTGTATGATGTTTTTTCATGATCAGATTAAGGTTTGGCGGAGACTACCACAGAGGTAGTGTGCTTTTCTCTGCACGTTGTATCAGGAGACACATGGTATCAATATACCTTATTACTGGTCGTGTTGCCTTCATCACTTGGTTAAGATGGCATCTGACACCTTCTTCCCCTGTAAAGCTGCTACCTATGCTTTCACAGTTAATAAATATTTTGCAGGAAGTACTTTAATGGTGTGCAAATACCCCATTTCTGCTTAAAATTTTGCCCACTAATTTTAGCATTGATCAGTGAATCACGTTTGTAACCGTTATTACCATGGTATCCTAAGGAAATTTTCTATCTCCCTCTGAATTGTATTAAGATACTTACGTGATTTGTAGGCACATTGAAATTTGAGAAGCTCTGGTCTGGATTATTTGTTCACAAACCTGGTGGGTCATCAGAATCACCCTAAAAACTTTCATCTTTTAAATTTATGGGTACTGATTCAGTAGGTCTGACTTAGGGCTGCAAAATAGTTTTAAGAAATTCCTATAGAATGGGAGGAATTATTTCCAAATCATATCTGATAAGGGTCTAGTATCTAGAATATAAAAAGAACTATTACATCTCAGTAATAGTTCAACAAAAAAAATAACAAAAAAAAAATAACCTCATTTAAAAATAGGTAAAGGATCTGAATAGACATTATTCCAGAGAAGATATACAAATAACCAGTAAGCCCATGAGAAGATGCAAAGGTGTTGGACATCCTTACTCATTAGGGAGATGTGAAACAAAGCCACAGTGAGATAACACTTCACACCCACTAGGATGGCTGTAATCAAAATATGGACAGTGACCAGTGTTGGCAAGGATGTGAAGAAGCATGCTTTGCTCATGCATCCCACCTCATTTGTTGCTGGTAGGAATGTAAAATGGTACAAATGAACCTGCTTACAAAACGGAAATTGATTCACAGATACAGAAAACAAGCATACGGTTACCATGGAGGAAAGAAGGGCGATAAATTTGGAGACTGAGATTGACACCTGCCCACTATTGTATATAAAAGATAATAAGAACCTATGGTATAGCACAGGAAACTCAGTTCAGGACTCTGCAGTGATCTATATGGGTTTGGAGTCTAGAAGAGAGTGGATTTGTGTATTATGGATAGTTGAGTCACTGTACAGCAGAAAGTAACACAACGTTATAAAACAAATATACACCAATTTAAAAAATAGTGTGTGTGTATATATATAATGTGATACATACATATGGTCACATTTTCATTCATTCCTCAGTGGAGCTTTGGTTGTTTTCATGTCACTCCTTCAGTGAATGATGCTGAAATGAACCTGAGGGGGCCGATAACTCTTGCAGACAGTCATTTCAGTTGCTTCCGTGATATATCCAGAAGTGGAATTATCGGGTTATTTGGTTCCACTTTTAATTTTCTGAGTAAAACCTCCATACTGTTTTGCATAGTGGCTGTACCAATTTATATTGCCACCTCCAGCCCACAAGGGTTCCCTTTTCCCATATCTCTGGTCACACTTACCACAATCTTTTTGACACTAGCCATTTAACAGGTGTGAGATGGTATCTCATTGTGGTTTTGACTTTATTTGCATTTCTGTACCTGTTGACTATTCAGATATCTTCTTTGGAAAAAGGTCTATTCAGGTCCTCTGCCCATTTTTTAATCAGATTATTTGAGATTTTGCTATCAAATGATGTGAGTTCTTTGTGTATTTTGGTTATTAACACCTTTCAGATATGAGGTTTGCAAGTATTTCTCTCCCGTTCCTGAGGCTGCTTTTTCGTTTTGGCAAAGCATCTGCCTACAGTGCGAGAGACCTGGGTTCAAGCCCTGGGTCGGGAAGTTCCCCTGGAGAAGGAAATGGCAACCCGCTCCAGGATTCCTGCCTGGAAAATCCCGTGGACAGAGGAGCCCAGTAGGCTACAGTCCACAGGGTTGCAAAGAGTCGGACTCGACTGGGCCACTCCACTCCACTTCACTTCACTGTGCAGGGCTTTGTAGTTTAATGTAGTCCTTCTTGTTTATTTTTGCCTTTTCTACTCGTCCTTTTGGTGTCACATCCAAAAAAAAAAAAAAATCGTTGCCAAGACCAATGTCAAAGAACTTTTCCTCTGTGTTTTCTACTAGGATGTTTATAGTTTCAGGTCTTACATTTAAGTCTAATGCATTTCAAGTTAATTTTTGTGCATAGTGTGAGATTGGTTTTTAATTTAATTTTTTTTTTTTTTTTGCATGGAAATATCTGGTTTTCCCAATACCGTTTACTGAAGAGACTTTTCTCCTTTGAGTATTCTTGGCTCCTTTATGAAATATTGACCATATACTAGGACTTTTTATTCTGTTCCACTTGTCTGTGTGTCTGTTTTTTTATTAATATGCCAGTACCATGCTGTTTTGATTACCATAGCTTTATAATATACTTTGACATCCAGAAGTGTGACCCTTCCAATTTTGTTCTTTCTCCACATTTCTTTGGCTATCTGGGATGATTTGTGGTTCCATATGAGTTTTAGGATTGTTTTTTCTCTTTTTGTAAAAAGTGCCATTGGAATCCTGATGAGGATTGCACTGAATCTGTAAATGGTTTTGGGTGGTATAGACATTTTAACAGTGCAGATTCTTAAAATCCATGAGCACAAGTTGTCTTTACATTTATTTGTGTTGCAGTTCTTAATTTTTGAGCGAGGGGCCTTTGTCACTTTGCACTGGGCTCTGCAGATTATGTAGCTGATTGTGCCTGGACTAGATGTCCTTCCCTAAAACAATTCTTGTAATTTTTATAGTTCTATTTTTAAAAGATTATTTTATAGGTTCTTTGTATTTCCATAAGAGTTTTGGAATTTTTTCACCAATTTCTACTAGAAATTCTATTTTATTTTGTTTGTTAGGGATTGTGTTGAACCCATAGGGCAAATTAGAGAAGACATTGAACCTTCCAGTACATAAAATGGTAAATCTGTTCTTTTAGACCTTCATTAACTTCGTTGGACAACATTTTCTATTTTTCAATATATAGGTTGTACGTATATTTAATTGGATTCAATCAAGTATCTGGAGAAGGAAATGGCAGCCCACTCCAATATTCTTGCCTGGAGAGTCCTGTGGACAGGGGAGCCTGGTGGGCTGCTATCCATGGGGTCGCACAGAGTCGGACACGACTGAGGTGACTTAGCATGCAGGAATTCTGTGATCTTCCATGAGGAAGGATTATGAAGCCCCATTTTACTCTTAAATTCTTTGGTATAATGTTTGCTTCCTGGGTGGAATTTTTGGTTCTGCCTGACCAAATCTTTGTTATTACAGCTTTTATGGATTTTGTTTTTCACTTTACTTTTGATGGAGGAATAAAATGCTTACGCCAAAAAAGAGAGAGAGAGGAAGAAAATAGGGAAGAGGTTTTTAAAAAGTAGGAGAAAAAATCCAGAGACCCTCTAGTCTCAAAGCTTTCATAAATTTGAGAAGTAAGTCCAAGGAATACATCAGATTTTAGGAAATATGTATAATGGGGTTGGGGAGGAACCAGAAAGCAAGTTACTTTGAACTATTCTCTTGTGGGATTAGAGGTGTCTCTACAAAAAAAAAAAATTTTATCCTTAAAATGTAGCAAAATTTATTCCTGGTGCAAATATCTTCTTTTTAAAATCACATATTTTAAAAACAGTTACTGTCTGAATCCCTACTTTTACTATATAGAATTTAAGTACGACTCAGATTCAAATATGTAGAACTGCATCATCTGGGCCTACTTTCTTTTGGTAGGAATATTCATCTGTTCATTCCTACATTGTTCATTCACTCAGCAGATCTTTATGGAAGACTTATTCCCTGACAGTCCCCGTCATACCCACTGAGGCTACAGACCATAAAGGTGAACAGCAGGGTTCCAGCACTCGGACCTCAGAGTCTAGTGGAGGGAACAGAAATAACCAGACAGCCCCAGGGAGGTTCTATAACAGAGGCATCGCCACAGATGGAGGCACCAGCCCACACACCACCGGCTCAGTGAAGGAAGGAAAAGGGGGAGAATATTAAGGAGGCGACAAGTAATCAAGTCAGTATTTTTCAACAGCTTTGTCTGTTAGACAGTATATTCCCTTTAACTTTTAACTTTTATAAGGAGTTATTTAATAGATACCTAGTGTGTGAATTATCAGAGCAAGAATATTAGTTGTCCATGATAGAGGTTTAGGATTCTTTGCGAGATCTTTCTGATGAAACCAAATAGGCTTTTCTTCCTCGGGTAGAATCTGGTATGTAACAAGATTCAGCCAAATAATAGGTTTTGTTTTAACTTAGAAGCTTTTCCTAAAAGTATATCTTATCTGTAAAACCCTCAGGTAAGGAGTGGAAGATTAATCATCTAAGTCAGTGTTTCTTTTAGAATCAGGATAGGAGGAAAAGCAGGAAAGAAGTTAACATTTGACTCCCTACTTTTGCTAAAGTGCTTTATTTCATTTAATCAACTGTGTTTCCATTTCTTTGAAATAAAAAAAAAAAAAACCTGAGTGCTATTTCTTTTTCCATGCCTAACACTCCAGGACTAAAGCTCTTGTCTGTCATAACCATGCACTGGCCGGCTTCAGACAGACTCTGCACCCTCATCTGCCTAAGCTTCCTCCTAAACACAGCACCTCTCCTGTTGCTGGGGCTTACGCACCTGCCTCATGTGGGACGCATCCTGTACTCATAGGTAACCCTCAGTGACCACAAACGGAAATAATAGGAGCTGTGTATTGCGCATCTACCCTTTGTAAAATAGGGTATGTAAAATACATTCTTACTAGAAATGCACAGTAATCCTTTGAGGTAGCAATGATCTTGACTCACGGTCACGGCTAGAAAATGATGGAGCCGGGATTCTAGTCTAACCCAAGTCTGACTCTGCATTCTCACACACCGTCTCTTTGCCCTGGACCTCCTGGAATGTGAACATCAGCCAGACCAAGCCCTGTTGTTTTCACCCCTGTGGATACCACATATTAGGTTGAAAGCGCTCCTTGACCCCTTCCACCGGGGTCCTGCAGCTGGCTCACATTTCCCGCCTTACTGGTCCATATTGCTGAAATCCTTGGGCTGGAATATTCCAAGAATTTAGTAACTTGTAGAGCTTTATTCCAGCCATCAATCTCTATTGGTGAATCTGTGGTGGGTGGGTGAGGGGGTGCCTGAGCTCACATCCCAACTCTGGGATGATGTGAAGAAGTCACTTGATTGAGGTCTGAGTTTCCTTTCTTCAAATAGAGAAAATCTTTTCACCCACCAATTCTGTTTCTCTATGAGCTTATCAGCACAGACCTTAGACCACTGGCAGCCCGTCATGTTTCATATTTCCCAATGGAGGATTCACATTGTATTCTATGCAGAGGTGTCCCCAAGACCCGTGCAGTCCATACCCTCACTTGCTGTTGGTCCTGTAGAAATTCCTTCCCATACAGAGCCTCCCTCAGTACATATTCCTTGCTGCTTTAAAAAAAAAAAAAAAAAGTTGTGATGGGACCTGTCATTAAAAAAAAAAAAAAAAAACTTGTGTTTTTCACTTTCAGCTGGAAGGAGTTCTGTGGCAGATGGAGTCTTTTTTTAATCCTTCTTGCCGCCCCCAGCTTCTTTCTGCTACGACTCTCCAATTCCTCACATATTTCAGCCAAAAATGCTTAGGGTAAAACCTGCCTAGTATCAAGACCAAACCAAAAGTGACGCAGAGTCTGAATATCAAACCAAGGGTGGGGAAAACAGCCTCCTGATAGGAAACCAAGAACGACGCTCAGGAAGGAAAAACAATTCCAAGAATGAATATCAGGGTTTCAGGTCATATACGTGGAGCTGGCTTTTTGTTTGTTTGAGGAGGGGGTGTATGTGTGCGTGCGTGCGTGCGTGTGTACACGCATGCACAAGCAACAGTGAGAACCCTGCCTTCTCTGGGAATCAAAACAGGCTTCAGTCCCCCGAGCACGGAGCAGAAAGCCGCTCTGAGCTGTGTTTACGAGCAGGCGGAGCCGAGACCTCACGTTTGTGGCTCCGTCATGGGCAGCTGTCCCTGACCAGATGTCCCACACACAAATAGAACCAGCTACCAGTGCAGAGCTTGGATGAATTATTCATGGGCTCAGGAGTCATCGACTGCTTGGAAGCCCGCACCTCTTTAAATGCTCTGAGCCAAGGGCTTCTTGTCCCCGGTGGTCCCCACCTTCCTCTAACGCCTGCCCAGCCCCTCACTCTCACGCGCGCTCTGAAAGGCACCCTGGCTGCCGCTACCCATGTGCTTTAGACGTTGAATAAGCATCTCTCGGAGGTGCTACCATCTGTACTGTGGAAACGACTGTCCCTCACCGAGGGGTTGGAGGGGAGCTGGGAAGTGCGTAGCTGTGCAGTGTGAGTGGCAGCCGTGTATTTCTCTGCTTTCCATGCAGGGCTTTTGGTGAATGTGATGATTTTTATATCTGAAGGTCAGGATGAACAGAATACGGTTTAAGTCCCTGTTGTTTTTAGAGAACTGTACAGCCTATAGAAACACTTACACGCAGTCTCCTTTGAGCATAAAGACACAAGAGAGGCAGGGATGCTAGCACGATCCCTGTTGCACATGTAAGGAAGCTCAGGTTTAAAGGCACTGACATTCCCAAAGGAGCAGTGTCGCCGGGTCTAGAATCTTAAGAGCTTTAACTCCATCCCAGGACTGTGTGCGCTGATTCCTTTTCATTGATCTGAATCCATTTTCGCAGACCTGTTTTTTAAAATCAAACTTTAAACTTTTTGTTTTGTATTGAGGAATGGCCAATTAACAAGGCTGTGATAGTTTCAAGTGAACACGAAGGGACTCAGCCTTGTATGTACATGTATCCATTCTCCTCCAAACCCCACTCCCATCCAGACTGGTACATAACATTAAGTGGCGTTCCACATACTATACAGTAGGTCCCCATTGGTTATCCATTTTAAATATAGCAGTCTGTACATGATCTTCCCAAAGTCCCTAACTATCCCTTCTCCTCCCCATCAACCATAAGTTGGTTTTCTGAGTCCCTTTCTGTTTTGTAAGTTATTTTGTATCATTTGTAGACTCCACAGTAAGGAATATATGATACTTTTCCTTCTGTCTGACTGACTGCACTCAGTATGACAACCTCTAGGTCCATCCTTGTTTCAGCAGATAGCATTATTCCATTCTTTTCAATGGCTGAGTGACAGTGCTCTGTATATGCGCACCACAGCTGCTTTGTCCATTGCTCTGTTGGTGGACGTGTGGGTTGCTCCTGCGTCTTGGCTGTTGTAAACCGTGTAGTAGTGAACACCGGGGTGCGTGTGATCTCTCAGATCATGGTTTTCTCCAGATAGATGCTCAGGAGTGAGATCGCAGGGTCCTACGGCAGCTCGATTTTTAGTTTTTTAGAGAACATCTATACTGTTCTCTATAGTCGCTGTACCAATTTACATTCCCATCAACAGTGTAAGAGGATTCCCTACTCTCCATGCCCTCTCCGGCATTTTTTGTTTGTGGAGTGTTTTGAGGATAGCCATTCTGACAGATACGAGGTGTCATTTCATTGTAGTTTTGATTTACATTTCTCGAATTACTAGCGAAGTTTAACATCTTTTTCTTGTGCCCATTAGTATGTCCTCTTTGGAGAAATGTCTATTCACATCTTCTGCCCATTTTTTTGGAGTGGGTTGTTTGTTTTGATACTGTTAAGGGTCATAACCTGTTTGTAAATTTTGGAGACTAATCCCTTATCGGTCACATCATTTGCGAATATTTTCTCCCAGTCTTTGGATTGTCTTTTCGTTTATTGTTTTCTTTGCTGTGCAGAAGCTTTTGAGTTTAAGTAGGTCCCATTTGTTTGGTTTTGTTTATTTCCATTTTTCTGGGAGATGGATTGAAAAAGATGTTATTGTGATTTATGTCAGAGAATGTTCTGCCTGTGTTTTCCTCTAGGTATTTTATAGGGTTGGGTTTCACATTTGGGTCTTTAACCCATTTTGAGCTTATTTTTGTGTATGGAGTTAAAGAATGATCTAATTTCATTTTTTCACATGTGGCTATCCAGTTTTCCCAGCACCAAATGTTGAAGAGACTGTCTTTCCAGCATTGAGTAGTCTTGCATCCTTTGTCATAAATTACTGTACCATAGGTGCATGAGCTTATTTCTAGGTTTTTCTGTCCCATTCCATTGATTTATACTTTTTGCTGGTACCATACTGTTTTGATGACTGTAGCTTTGTAGTATAGTCTGAAGTCAGGGAGCCTGATTTGTCCAGCTCAGTTTTCTTTTTTGAGAATGCTTTGGCTATTCAAAGTCCTTTGTGTCCCCGTACAGATTTTGAGATTTTTTTTTGTTATAGTTCTGTGAAAAATGCCATTGGTAGTTTGATAGGGATTTCGCTGAATCTATACATTGCCTTGGGTAGTATTGTCATTTGGGCAATAGTGATTCTTCTAATCTGTGAACATGGTATATCTTTCCATCTGTTTATGTCTTCTTCAATTTCTTTCATTAGCATCTTTTAGTTTTCGGAATACAGGTCTTTTGCCTCCTTAAGTAGGTTTTTGTTTTTGGGTTTTTTTTGATGTGATGGTAAATGGGTTTGTTTCTTGAACTTCTCTTTCAGATTTTTTGTTGTTAGTGTATAGAAATGCAATCGATTTCTGTATATTAATTTTGTAACCTGCAGCTTCACCAAGTTCATTGATGGGTTCTAGTAGTTTTATAGTACATATTTAGGATCTTCTGTGTGTAATATTATGTCATCTGCAAACAGTGGCAGTTTAGCTTCTTTTCCAGTTTGGATTCCCTTTACTTCTTGTTCTTCTCTGATTGCTATAGCTAGGTCTTCCAAAACTATGCTGAATAGAAGTGGTAAGAGTGGGCGTCCTTGTCTTGTTCATTATCTTAGAGGGAATGCTCTCAGCTTTTCACCGTTGAGTATTATGTTAGCTATAGGTTTGTCATATATGGCCTTTATTATGTACCCTTTATGTCCACTTTCTGGAGAGTTTTTATCATAAATCGGTGCTTAATTTTGTCAGAAGCTTTTTCTGCATCTGTTGAGATGAACATATGATTTTTATTCTTGAATTTCTTAATGTGGTATATCTCAATGATTTACGTATGTTGAAAAATCCTTGCGTACCTGAGATGAATCTCAGTTGATCATGGTGTATGATCTTGATGATGTATTGGTGGATACAGATGGCTAGTATTTTGTTGAGGATTTTTGCATCTATGTTCATCAGTGATATTGGCCTCACAGACCTGTTTATTGTGGCTGTTTGCAAATCACAAAATAGCCAGCAAGAGAGAGAAGCAAGAAGTTGATATATCACTGAGAGCTATACATATGCAAAGTGCTATCTATGCACTAATATTAATCTCGAAGGGCTAAATTAGCAAGACAACATGATCCATCTCAAAGTAGCCAACAAACTACTGTGAACTAAAGCTCAGGGAGTTTAGATCGCCAGAGCCCCTTTTGCACCTCTTGAAGATTTTGAAATAAGTCCAGAGCCTCCTCCATATCCTGTCTCTTATTGTAGCTTTTTCCCTTCTTAAACTCCCTGACAGGAATTTCACGACAGTTGCATGACTAACTCTATGGAAAGATGACCTTCCAGCCAACTGTTCTTTTATCTTCTGTCCCTACTAAAATTTTGGGTGAACCTGCTCCCCTTTAAGTATTTTGTAAATATTTGAAAAGCAAAAGTGTTAATCACTCAGTTGTGTCCAACTCTTTGTGACCCCACAGACTGTAGCCTGGTGGCCTCCTTTGTCCATGGAATTCTCCAGGCAAGAATACTGGAGTGGGTTGCCATTTCCTTCTCCAGGGGATCTTCCCAACCCAGGGGTCGAACCCGCGTCTCCTGTATTGCAGGCAGATTCTTCACTGTGTGAGCCACTAGGGAATCCCCATAAAATATGGAAACGTTTCACGAATTTGCATGTTATCCTTGTTCAGGGGCCATAAACTTTTAGTAATCCATGAGTTTTCCCAATAACTCTACAGCAGAATTATTTTAAGTCCTGGTTCCCTCTGAGATGAAATGATACCCATCAATATGCTTTTGGGAAAGTCTTCAACCTCCAGTGGAGGAATATTATCAGGGTCTTCAAACAGCTCCTTCTTCTCCAGGGAGAATGATTAGTGCGTGAAAGGTCAGGCCCCCTTATTCCAGCTGGAATTCTCACAGCAGGGAGGGCTGTGATGGAGTCAGGCAGTCCACTCAGATGCCTTCTGGTGACCTTGGTCCTTCCCCCTCACACAGGGAGTGGTGCCAAGGGAGAAGCAGGGGTTAGAGGGAAAAGCTGGGAGTAGACAAGGCTGGGGAGGGAAGAAGGGAGGTCCTTTCTTGGAGACCTCACCCTGTCTCTCTTCTCATTTCTGGGAGGACCTTTTCCTCCCTTGTTTCCTCCCCTACCTTTTGTATTTTGCCTTTTTAAACTGAGTTCAGATCTCTCACTCCTCTGGGGGACCTTTTTGGGAAGCTTAGAGCAAATGTGGGAGGTGGTAGGCAGCTTCCCTCCCAGACTGACACAGGTCCCTTGAGGAGCGAAGATCAGAGTGAAGACTGACCCAAGCCCCAGCCCAGAGGCGGAGGCAGATGTCTGAATCACCCACCCTTTTTTTCCAGAGACAATGAGGAAAATAAACATCCAGACCAGTTTCCAGCCAGATCTGAAGTCCTCAAGCCTTATTTTGAAAAAGAAAATGTTATTCTAAATAACCCTGAAATATCAGACCTTCCTCGATTTTGTTTGTTTGTTGTTTTTTGTCCACAGCTGGGTCTGGTCACCCTGAGAGTAGGCTCTGAGCTGGGACATGAACTCCATAAAATCCACACAAACACTTTTGCATTGCCCTGGAATAGGCTTCAGCCCTGACTTGCAGCAAAGTCCAGACCCTCTGGAGGAGGAAAGGGAGACAGAGGAAACCTGATCCTCTTCCCTTCGTTCTAAGCCTTGATCCTCCTTCCTGCTTTCCCTTGTGTACCAGAAACTCCCCCTCAGCACCCCAGCCAGCCAGCTTAGATTAAGTCTAATGTTACCTGCCAAACCCACAGACAGTTAGAAATGAGAGCGCCTCACCCCAGCTCCTCAACACCAGGAGCTTTGGATAACTTCCAGACATCCCATGAGATGCTCCCCCCCTTTCCTGTTCTTTGAATATTTCTAATTATCTCTAGTAAAAGAGGATAATAAATTATTGTGGAATTGGTCCCAGATCAGACTCCAAAGCCCAGCAGAACTCTAATTTTTGGCTAAAGGTAGAATTAGGACTTTGAATTTAGTGGTAAGGTCACCTTGGACCTCCGAAGCTCTTGGTTATGGTTAAAACATCCAGCTATGTAGAGTTCTGCCCAGGATTTTGAACTCTGCAAAATCAGTAGGTACGGTCATCTTTCTCTGAGATCTGAATTGGGAGTCAAAGTCCTGGTTTTTAATTTCAACTTTGTTATTGAATTCGGTGTGTAGCTCTTGGTTTCTTCAACAGTAAACTAGGAGCTTGGGTATCAGTGATTTTCAAACTTTTTTTTCTTTTTTTTGCAATGCTTGTTAACTAAATCTTACATGGACACAGTATGTGAAACAGGCAAGGAGGAGCTGTTCTAAATGTCGCAGGGGAGGTGGAGTCAAGCACCGTAAGCTGGCGTTGGACCCAGATGGCCTGCCCCTCCTTCTCGCCCTTGGCCTGGGAAGGCTGGAACACAGTGCAGAAATACTGGTCTGCAGCAGACATTGCCAAACAAGGTCCCACAGACCAGTGCTGAGCTGTGAAAAGTGTCCTCAGTCCACAACAAAAACAAACAACATACTGAGGATGTAGTCAGTTTTCATAAGACTAAATGTAGTCAGATTTCATAACTTCCCTTTATTCAGAGATTCTCTTCTTACAGCTGTGCGTGTTTGTTAAAGTGGCCTTGTGTGTGTGTGTGTGAAATGACAGTTACAGTAAACAATGGTTTTTCCATATTCAGAATAAAAAGTTGTGAACCCTGTGTGTCAGTTTTTTAAAGTGCACAAACAAACAGGCAGTGTTTTCACTCCTCCATAAGATGGAAAAGTCTGGGGAGCGGTGATCTAGAGGTTACGTGGTGTCAGGATCACCCAGCTCCCAGCCTCTGCTTCTGTACTCACGGCCAGAGGCCTTCGGACTCTGCCTTCCCATTGAAGCCCACCCTGCAGCCCAGCCTGGAGTCAGGGCTTTGGGATTCTTCATCCTTTTTGCTCAGTTCTGACCTTCATTTTACATGCAAACTAAGGTCAGCCCTGGGACTTTGTCTACTTTTCCTATTCTTAAGTCATTTCCTGTTAACCTGACTGTCATCTCGAATTCCACCTAGGCCTGTACCCTCTCCTGCTTTTATTTAGCCCCTCTCTTACCCAAACCAGTAAGCCAGTGGCTGGAGCCCATCTACCCAGTGGCTGGAGCCCGTCTACCCAGTGGCTGACTTCCAGGTGGCCAGTGGTCTGCCTGAATTTCTGAAGAAAATCCGCTTCTGCTTTCCCTAAACATGCTTCCTCCTCCTCTTGGCCTCTACTGCTCACGTGGCTGGGTGATACCCAGTTTCTGTTCTACGTTCACTCACTCAGCACGCTGAGTACCTGTTTTTGGGTCACATTCTAGGGTCACGTGCCAGAGAAGAGCTTAAGCCGTGATCTCACTCTCGGTGACCTCACGAGCTTTATCAAGTCCTCCAGCTTATGTTCTTTCTGCCATACTGCCCCTGGAGCCCTTCTTAGTGACTGCCTGCCTCCTCTGTGTGTAGTACCACAGTCTGGGGTACTCTGGGGCCCTCAGTCTTCACCAAGACTTTAACTGAACTCTGCCTTGGCTATATGCCAGAATATGACTAACAGATTTTTTTTTTTTAATTGAGGTTAACCTCAAGTGTGAAAAGAAAAAGTTTTTTTCAGACTTCTGACTTTAATTTCAATATCAAGCCCCTATCTGGCTAGTGATAGAAATTGAAGTTTCAATCAACTTAGGTTAAAACCCATCCATACAGGATTTTCTCAGTTACTTCAGGTTTCTCTCTTTTTTCCCCCACATAAATAGAAATAAATAACCAGATATTTATTTTTCCATCTCTTTATTGAATTATAGTTAACAAAGCTGTATATATTTAAAGTGTACGTCATGACTATTTGGTATATGCAAACACTATAAAATGATTACCAGTCAGGGTAATTAACACATCTCCCACCTCAAAGTTCAGCTTTCTCTTGCTGTCTCTGTGGGCTGCATATTCAAGCTCCCAGGAGCTTAGGGAACTGAAACTAATTCGCCAAGGCTAGAGCACAGAGTCTGGGAATGAGGGGAGACTGAGAGACCCTTCTATCTTTCTGTCACCACATCAGTAGAGACACATAGTAGCTGGCCAGTGATGATTCAAATGAATGATTTGGTTATAGCGTTTGCTTATAACTTTCTAAATAGTTATAATTATATAAAATGACAGTTTGAAAATTACAGTTTACTTCCAAACATTGTTGTTTGGAGAAATTCCCTGTTGGGGGGGGGGGTAGCCAAAAAGAAGCATCAAAAAATGCTAACCTTATTAACAGTACCTAGAGTCTAAAATTCTGTATAAAACAGTGGTATACAATGAAAAAGGACAGCAAAAAAAAAAAAAAGCGAAAAATTCGAAAAGGATGATGTTCTAGCTAATCTGAAAAGACAGGACATGCCAATGACCTGAGCTTTATTTTATAAACCTATCACTTATTTATTGTTTGCGTTTATTTCCCACCTCCTCACTCCTTTTGTGGGTGAGATCAGTGGACAGATTCTTCATAATTTGTGAATCATAATAGCCAAAACACTCAGCCAGGACAGAGAAGGGAGTAGATTTCATAGACTGAGAAAATTCTAGAATATGAGCTCTTGAAGGGCCCTTAGAGGGTGTTTAGTTCCATGCTCCTCAGATGACAGTGTCTGGAGGTCAGGAAAGGGGAGCTAATTTGCTCAAGATCATACAGCTAACTGGCAAGGTTAGAAATGAAACCCAGGCTTCACCTCTCACTTGTGTGATGAATATATATGTATATATGCATATCTGTGTGTATATACATACATACATACACACCAGTTCGGAAGGTCAATTTAGTAAAGAGCAAAGAGCACAGGTCTTGAATTCATAAGTACATGAATCCACAGCATTGATGAGTTCAGTCTTAACATGGTCTTGGGCAAGTCAGTTTACTTTTTTGAGCCTCAATTTCTACATCAGTACAATAGAAACAAGTCATTCTTCACAAGACTATTATAAAGATCATACAGTCATTTGCTCAGTCAGGTCCCCATGGATTGCAACATGCCAAGCTTCTGTCCATCACCAACTTCCAGAGCTTACTCAAACTCATGTCCATCAAGTCAGTGATGCCATCCAACCCTCTCATCCTCTGTCATCCCTTTCTCCTCCTGCCTTCAATCTTCCCAGCATCAGGGTCTTTTCCAGTAAGTCAGTTCTTCACATCAAGTAGCCAAAGTACTGGAGTTTCAGCTTTAGCATCAGTCGTTCCAGTGAATATTCAAGTTTGATTTCCTTTAATATTGACTGGTTTGATCTCCTTGCAGTCCAAGGGATTCTCACAGGTCTTATACAGCACCACAGTTCAAAAGCATCAATTCTTCAGTGCTCAGCTTTCTTTATGGTCCAACTCTCACATCCATACATGACTACTGGAAAAACCATAGCTTTGACTAGACAGACCTTTGTCAACAAAGTAATGTCTCTGCTTTTTATATGCTGTCTAGGTTGGTCATAGCTTTTCTTCCAAGGAGCAAGCGTCTTTTAATTTCATGGCTGCAGTCACCACCTGCAGTGATTTTGGAGCCCAAGAAAATAAAATCTGTCACTGTTTCCATTGTTTCCCCATCTATTTGCCACATAGTGATGAGACCGGACGCCATGATCTTTGTTTTTTGAATGTTGAGCTTTAAGCCAGCTTTGTCACTCTCCTCTTTCACTTTCTTTTTTTTTTTTTTTTAAGTTTTTTTTTTTTAATTTTTATTTTTACTTTATTTTACTTTACAATACTGTATTGGTTTTGCCATACATTGACTTGAATCTACCACGGATGTACATGCGTTCCCAAACATGAACCCCCCTTCCACTTCCCTCCCCATAACATCTCTCTGGGTCATCACCGTGCACCAGCCCCAAGCATGCTGTATCCTGCGTCGGACATAGACTGGCGATTCGATTCTTACATGATAGTATACATGTTTCAATGCCATTCTCCCAAATCATCCCACCCTCTCCCTCTCCCTCTGAGTCCAAAAGTCCGTTATACACATCTGTGTCTTTTTTGTTGTCTTGCATACAGGGTCGTCATTGCCATCTTTCTAAATTTCATATATATGTGTTAGTATACTGTATTGGTGTTTTCCTCTTTCACTTTCATCAAGAGACTCTTTAGTTCCTCTTCGCTTTCTGCCTTAAGGGTGGTATCATCTGCATATCTGAGGTTTCTGATATTTCTCCTGGTGATCTTGATTCCAGGTTGTGCTTCATCAAGCCCAATGTTTCGCATGATGTACTCTGCATATAAGTTAAATAAGTAGGGTGACAATATGTAGCCTTGATGTACTCCTTTCCCAATTTGGAAGCAGTCCCTTATTCCATGTCCAGTTCTAACTGTTGCTTCTAGACCTGCATGCAGATTTCTCAGGAGGCAGGTCAGGTGGTCTGGTATTCCCATCTCTGAGCATTCTTTAAGATTATATAAGAATCCACTTAAACCGTACAGTGTGGTGTTTGGTGCCTGATAGCATTGTATTGTGCCTGTGCTCAGTCGTCTGCAACTCTTTGAGATGCCATGGCTTATAGCCCGCCAGGCTCCTCTGTCCATGGGATTCTCCAGGCAAGCATACTAGAGTGGGTTGCCATTTCCTTCTCCAGGGGATCTTCCTGACCCAGAGGTCAAACCTGCGTCTCCTGTGTCTCCTGCATTGGCAGGCAGATTCTTTACCACTGGTGCCATCTGGGAAGCCATTGGTACATGATAAGTACACATTAAATATCTGGGGGGTATATAGCTAATAAATTGTTGCAGCCTTCTCTGTGATCTTCAAAGCAGCCCTTTGAGTGTGTATAGCATGTTATTCTTTGTCATTGTTGTTGTTCAGTCGCTCAGTCATGTCCAACTCTTTGCAACCCCGTGGACTGCAGCACACCAGACTCCCCTGTCCTTCACTGTCTCCCAGAGTTTGCTGAAATTCATGTCCATCAAGTTGGTGATGCCATCCAACCATCTCATCCTCTGCTGCCCCCTTCTCCTCCTGCTCTCAATCTTTCCCAGCATCAGGGTCTTTTCCAGTGAGTCAGCTCTTCGCATCAGGTGGGCAAAGTATTGGAGCTTCAACTTCAGCATCAGTCCTTCCAATGAATATTCAGGGTTGATTTCCTGGTTTGATCTCCAAAGGACTCTCAAGAGTCTTATCTCCCCAAAAACAAAACATTCTAAATAACACTATCTCTGTTTTGCCTAAGTTCAGAAACACTTTTACTGTGTGTGATTTATATGTTTACCATACAAACTTTGCTGACTTTCTTAATTTGAAATGCATTATACTTAAGTTACTGAGATGCTCAAAAACAAAGGTGTCTCTTTAAATGTACGACTACTATCAAAGAGAGATCTTTACATAGAGCTTACCTTGTAGGAGGCAGTGTTCAAAGCATTTCACAGGTCTTAACTCATAATCTTATGAGGTAGACATCTATTACAGTGAAGTCTCCATACAAATGAGTTCTATTCTGAGAGCACATTAATAAGTCCAGTTTGTGCATAAGTCCAACAAAGTTAGCCTAGGTACCCAACTAACACAATTGGCTACATAGCGCTGTACTATGTCTATATAATAAGTCTATAATAATCTAATAAGTCTATAATAGTTTTCACACAAATAATACATACCAGAAAAACACAAAAATTAAACATTTTTAATCTTATAGTCCAGTACTTTGAAAAGCACAGTGCTACAGTACAGCAGCTGACATACAGGGGCTGGCATCAAGTGAACGGGCAAGAAGAGTTACTGACTAGAGGAGGTGGGAGATGGTAGAGCTGAAGGATCATCAGCAGTAGGAGACAGGGACAGGCTGCATCACTCACGCCTGATGTTGATGGCTCAGGTTCTGGTTCCTTGCTGGAGTCCACCCTATCAACCCTCTTGAAAAAAACGATACAGTGATGCCTGGGTAGTAGCTCTTTTTTTCTCAGCATAGACAACACGGTAGTGCTGGGTTGCGTCCTGAACAGCTGCCGCAGCCCAGTCTATATTCGGGTCTTGCGCCTCAAAAACTGACTGTGCCTCCTCAGACAAAGAAAACCCCCTGCCATTTCCTGCTTTGTGAATCCCTTCACTAATTCTTCTTGTCTGTCTTCATCCTTTCTCTGGGCCTCCAGTTCCATCAGGTCTTCATCAGTAAGCTCCTCGGGTTACATAGCAAGCAGTTCAGTGGAGTCATCCTCTTGCAGACCTAGCTGGAAATGAAGCTGCTCTGCTGCTGTGCTCTGTACAGTAAAGCACACAAAAGCACCCCCACTCGTAGAGGACGCGCTCGCTCACGGCGTACACCAGCCAGGGGAACTAACTTTCGGGACTGGACAGACGAATGCATAGTCACGAAAGTTCGAGGTTGAAGGTTCATATGTAGGGACCTTACTGTCTTAATCTCACTTTGCAGATGAAGAAACTGAGGCACAGAGAGGCTCAGCTTTCCCTGGTTCTTACAACTGCTAATTAAAGAACTTGGGATTCAGGCACAGACAATCTGGCTCCAGAATCCATGTTCCTAATAATTAAACCGTACCCTGAAATTCTTGATACTGTTCCTTGCTTCCTGCTGCCACAGTGCCTGGGTGGGGTCCTCAGCGCGCGTATGATGACCTGGCGAGACCCACTGCTGTCTCTGCTCCTTTGTGATGACCTTCTCTGGCTTTGCCTTTGTAACTTCTTCCCTTACATTCCTTTAAGAGAGTATCACACAGAGCTCTTACTGCTTTTATTTTCAACGTAAGCCAGCTCTTCTTGATTGTCCTAAACCATATTTTCAGCTTTCTCTGAATCTAAGACATATTCCCTCATGCCCACTAGAGTCCACATAACTGTAAAGAGAGCTCAGAGGCCAGCTATGGGGATTGGTCATCGGTGGACACATTTTCTCATCAGATTCCTCAGAGCAGTGGCCCTCTGGACAAAGGTACCAAGGACATAATTCTCAGATGATTGTTCTTGGTAGAAAAGGCTTTGGTGTGGAGGACTGGCCTGTGATTCTGGGTCTGTGGTTTACTTGCAGAATGAACCTGGGCCGACCAGATGTTCATCAAACTCTTTTAGACACTGGGTATGTTGGTTCAGGTTCTCCAACAAGCCGCTGTCAAGATGCATTTAGATGTGCAAGAGACTTACTGGGGGAGATGCCTGTGAAGGATGCTGGGAATGACACTGAGAAAGGAAGAAGGCCCTCACTGGGCTGCAGGTCTGACCCCAGTGATGGAGAGAAGGAAGGAGGGAGGATTAGAACATAGTGCAGGTCTAAGACAGCTTCGGGCTGGTCACTGGAAAGTCTCAAGCCAAGGTTTCCCGTGGAGTCCCATTTCCTCCTGGGAACAGGCTGGTGTTGGTCCTCCGGCCACTCTTTGTCAGTGGATGAGAACAGCACAGGGGGAGATAAGGGATGCAGAGGGCCAACAGCTGGGGCTGTTAGAGAGTGTGCTGCCCACATCGGGAGGTCTGAGAGGCGTGTTTTTATGGCCACCGTATTGAAGCACCAGCAATGCCTCACATGAGGTGAAATCGTAGTAATAAGTGCTTTGATGAAAAGGAGACACAGTAATGTGATAAAGAGTGACTGGAACTACCATGTGCAAAATAGGTAGCTAGTGGAAAGCTACTGTGTAGCACGGAGAGCTCAGCTCAGTGCTCTGTGCTGACCTACAGGGGTGGGGGCGGGGAGACCACGGAGGGGAGATACATATATGCATGTCTACACACTCATGCGTAGCTGATGTGCTTCTGTGTACAGCAGAAGCTGACACAACATTGTAAAGCGACTCTGACCCCCTCCCCAGCACCCCCAGAAACACACGAGGTCTCTATGCAGAAAATGACATCTGTGCAGCTGTGACATGGAGGAAGAAGAAATGGTTATGGATCAGGGGAAAAAAAAAAAACAACCTGGTGTTCTTTCCCAAGTCTGGCAGCATAAATCACTCCTGTTATTCTCTTATACCTTCTGATTCTGTATGCTCACCGGCAGCTAGCTTGTTGTTGGTGCCCCAAGGTATGCTAAAATGAAAATGAATATGATTTCTTATAATTATATTCATGAGCTCTCCAAACTGGCTTTTCTTGTGGTTCTTTCTCTTGATTATTCCAAAGCATAAGTTTAGGATTCACTGGTCTTAGTTTCAACCCACTTCCGTATCCTTAGTGACAAACTTAAATTAGATACTAAGATTTTTGAGAGAGGACAGGATTGTACAAACCAGACCGAGAATTACTAGTCTAGGGGCTGGCAGACTTTCTCTGAAGGGCCAGATAGTCAATATTGTAGGCTTTACCACCTGTACGTTCTTTGTCACAAGGACTCCACTTTGCATATAAGCAGCCATAAACAATATGTACATGAATAGGGGTAAAACTTTTATTTATAAAGTCAGGCAGTGGACCAGATTTGACTTATGGTCCTTAGTTTGCCAACTCCTGTTCTAGTGTGATAATAATATGCCTTGGCAAGCCTGCTCAGATCCATGTACATATGGTCGTAGTATGCGGGCCCTCCTGGGGATGTTAGAAAAAAATAACTCTCCCTTTTGGATCCCAGTGGGGAAAAAATGAGGATTGCTGAGGCATCAAGACACAAGAGTGGAAGATGAGTAGGGAAGCTCAAGCAGCGAAGCTAGGAAATTGTTATGACCCCAGGATTGGAGGCCGTGGCTGAGAAAGAGCTGCCAGCGGGAAGTTGAGTCCTGCCAGGCTCTCTGCCTGCTGCCCTCTGCCACCACGGGAAGGCAAGAGGACCAGTCCTGCCTCTATAACCAAACCCTGAAGGTCTGCACACGCAGTTCATACAGCAGGTGACCCCCTAATGGAGTGTGGAGGGAGAGGCCTCCTTTGTGGAGCACTGACCCACAGGCACTGGGGCACCTCTGGAGTCCCTGGGCCAAACCTATAGGGAGCTGTCAGTACCAATTCTACCCGTTAGGACACAGATTCAGATGCCGTTCCTAGGTTCACAGCTGAGATTCCAGTTTCAGAACCCACGTTCCTTTCCCCGAACCACGCTGCCTCTCCTGAAGACACAGTTCTGGGTCAAGTAGTGCTGTGGATCTGAGAATTCCCTCGGCAAGCTGGAGCTCTTAGAATCCCAGCCTCCCCATCCAGACTTGAGCAGTTCCAGGAATTGTTCTTGTGATTGTTGCCACTGCTAATGATTCTTGATAAACTCCCATTATTAACGTCTGACACTCATGGTTCATGCTGGTGGCCAGTTGTCTCTTTGTGAGAGCCACTGCCAGAGAAAGGGGAAACTTGCCTCTTGTGGAGTTGGCTAGTTTAAAAATACAGCGATACGGTTTCAGTATTTCAATGGAAAGGTCGCAAAGGTCAAATGCATCATTGACGTGTGAGCTTATGGCGCCCACTAGATGGATTGATTCTCATGGGAATGCTAATGGGTTCCCAAAGTTCCTTGGGGGAAGGGAGAAGTGCTGCCCTGAGCATAAACTTGTTCTTCCCAACTGTAGTATAAACTCCTAGAGCAAGGACCAGGGCCACTCTTTTTGACAGGCCTGCAGCTCTTAGCAGAGTTCCCACAATCAGTCCTCATGACCCTAAGTAAACAACAGAGTGTTTCATTCCATTTATGGATTGACTCTGTGGAGGAACCACAGTGTCTCCAGTTGTAAATGAGAGATTTGGGGATGAGGGGGGAACACAGTCAGTAGTCAACCAAGTAAGGTCTGTCACAACTGAGATGTGCTGTCCACGTGGCAGGTAAGATGAGAAGGCAGCTCATAACCTGATCTGTCTGATGTGGACAGGACAGTGCATGCATGCCTAAATATAGTCCCAACCCAGAAGCAAGCACAGCTCAGACAGCCTCGCTAAGTGATCACAGTTCCTTCACCCCGAACAGCAGCTGACCTGTGGATTCTGGAGCTCTTCATTCCTTCTTCTGACCCAAAAAGGATAGTTTCTGACAAAACTTGCTGCCGTGATGTGTTTATTGAGCCCTTTGTTCTGATCTGGACGTTGAGTAGGCACACAGCTTTGTGCTGAACACTGTCGGAGAAAACAGTCTAGGTCCTGAGTTCTAACAGCTCTCAGCCTAGTTTTGGACAAGAGATTGTGAATTCCCAGCATGAAATGCAGAATGAAACACTGCCGAAGATTTAGAGGAAGGCACGATTGGCTCTCACCAGAGACCTTCCAGAAAGCATGCCGTTTGCTGTGGGCCTTAGGTTCCCGTCTCTGACATGAGATGCCCCTTACACAAGGATGTGTGGCCAGAGACGGGCTGACATGCCCGTGAGCTGCAGCCACTCAGTGCCTTCGCCTCGGGCCCTGCACAGGGTCGATTTCTGCGAAAGGAGACCGAGAGATCATATCCATCAAGGTCAGGGCACTCAGACTTGGCTCTTGGATCTCTGGGATGGTGTTCTTTCCCAGATCCTTCCTCAGAAGTGGTGGAGGGGGCGGCGATGGGGAAGTCTGGCCCCTGAAAGGTCTCACAGGGTCCCCTGTTTCTGCCTGTCTCTGCATCCTCTTTTCTCTTCCTCCGCTTTATAGTCTCTATAAACATTAGGAGCCGTATATTTTTGAACTTGGGGAATTATTTACACTAGTCTTCAGTAGTTTGATCCAGCAAATGTTTGCTTTCCATGCAAATATGAGTAATATAAACTCATGACAAAACAGTAATCCCGCTATCTAGAGTCTTGGTCATCAGATCTCCTGACTTGATTCTGCCCTGCCCCCCTCCCCCCATGATAGAGAATATATCTTCGTTCACAAGGATACATCTTTCTACTGGTACTGCAGAAGGACCCCTGGGCTACAGGAGCTAAGTTTTAATTTCAGAGTTTACATCTGACCCCTTGTATGTCCTTGGACAAGTAGCCTCACCTTTCTGGACTATGGCTTCTCCAGTTGTAAATGAGAGATATGAGGGTGAGAGAGGAGGGCAGTGATGATAAATGAATGACTGGACACCAGGATCCCTTCCAGTTGCCATGTTATGGGAGTTATTGTGCTTGACTGTAAATGTAAGAATAACTTCTCTTAATGATGATGTCTACAAGAGGATTTTGAGGATTATTCCTTCCTAAATAAGTTCAGGCTTGTGATTGTGAGTTAAAATGACCTGGATCTATTGATCCAATTTTGCCATCAGCCATCCTGTCAACAGGATGTTTTTATTTCCTTTTTTTTTTTTTTAATATTTACTTATTAATTTGGCTGCACCAGGTCTTGATTGCAGCATACAGGATCTTTCCTTGTGCCAAACAAACCCTCAGTTGTGGCATGCAGCCTGTTATTTGTGGCTCTTGGGATCTAGTTTCCTGACTAGAGATTGAACCCAGGCCCCATGCATTGGGAGCACAGAGTCTTAGCTACTAGACCACTGGAGAACTCCAAGGCTTTTGTTTTTAGAACTCACCACCTGATTCTTGCTTTTCATTTAGCTTTCTCCAGGGATCACTCATCCTATAAAATCCTACACCATTGTTTGCAAAATTCTTTCCTTACTCATCTTCTCCCCAGTAAGAACACTCAGAATCTTACCACTTTTCTACTTCTAGGAACAATTGACATAATGTAACAAGTATCAACCAACAACCATTTACTTAGTATTTAATAGTTACTATTCACTCATATTTTATGTTATTGAATCCTTCAAAGGACCCTGTAAAGTGTTCCGTTCTCTTTGGCATTTGACAGCGTGGGAGAGGAGGTGCAGAGAAATTAAAAATGTTGTCCAAGGCCCTGCGGCAAAGTCGTCTGAGAATGTGGACTCCCACGTTTCTGACCCACTTTAGCCTCTTTCTGTTGCTCGCCCTTTCCTTTTGAATTGGCCATGAACAGATGATAAGGAGGGCCAGGAAGAATGTGGATGGTTTCCAATTTGGAAGTTTGATGATACCAGGAAAGATTTGGGGAAGAATTTGTTCTTTCATTTGGCTTTCAGAGCTTGCTTTGCCCTTGATTTTTCAGTCAACCCTAATGCTTCTGCCCCTGCCCCAGAATTAAAAACCAGAGATTATTAAAAACCAAGCCACTGGTTCTGAATCTAAATCTCTGTGTAAATATAACTCATTAGATCTTACATGGAGCAGCTCTCTTAAGTTTCCCAAAGATTACTTTGATGTGAATCCCTCATCTAATCCAAGTCCTTGCTTTTATAAATAGAGAAAACAGGGCTCAGAAAGGTGAAATGGCGTTCCGAAGGTCAGTCTGCCAGCTGGAGACAGAGCTGGGCCTCGACCCTCATTCTGTTGTTTGACTCTGCCTCCCGTAAAGCTAACACCATTCACCACAGAAGGATTGTGTAGGAATTGTCTCTCCATGGTTGAAAAGAATTGATTTTGAAGACAAAGCGATCTCATTTAGATCTAGGCTCTGCCGCTTTCTAGGTCTGTGACTCAGAACTCATTATTAATGTCTCTGCGCTTCAATTTCTCCATCCCCCCCATAAAACAAAACAAACAAAAAACAATGGAGGAAATAATATCTGCTTCACAGAGTGGACTAGAGACGTATGGCAGGTGCTTGCTAAATGGCAGCTGAAATTATTATAGTCAATATAGACGTTTTTGTTCTTATTACTTTTATGTATAAATCTATACAAGGTATAATTGTGACTTGGAAAGCGATTCCATACCTTGGCCAATGTCAAGGTCTCAGTCAGTTCCATGTGTCCCCTAGGAATAGGAGCAGTAAGAATAGTGGGGTGCTCTGCTAAATACTTTGTATAAATGATCTCCAGTCCTTGCAGCAGCCCTGCAAACTGTGTGTTCTCCCTGTTGAACAAATGAGGTTCTGAGAGATTTATGTAACCCGTCCAAGGCCAGAGCCAGGTTTGAGTCCAGCCTGGGCTCCAGCATAAGCTTTGGTCTGCCATTTTGTGGGTTCTGAGACCCACCAAGGCTTGGGGTGAGGGTTTGGGAGGGGGGATGAAGATTAAAAGGTCATTGAGATAAGGGAAGCAGTCATGACTTGGCCAGTCATCTTTTCCAGAAACTCTCGCCAACCGCCCCTTTCCTGCTACTGTTATCACTAGCCAGTGGATGGCTGGGCTGGGCTGGGCTGGGCTCCTCTGCTGAAATCCTTCAGAGCTTTCCTGTTCTAGAATTTTGCAAGAAGGTGGGAGGAGTGTTTTTATGCTGGGCAGGCTTCCCATGAGTGATTGTGGAAAGGAAGGGGAGTGATTTTGTAGGGCCCTAAAAAGAAGCCAGGAAGACGAGGAAAAAATAAAACCCTGTTGAAAAGAAAACAAATTGACTCAGGCGTTTTCTGACATTATCTTTCGTCTAGACTTGGAGATCGAAGCTCAGGCCAGAAGTCTGGAAATGCCCATTTTCTTCTTGCTGTGTAACTGACCTTCCTAATGACCCAAGACACATCATTACAACCGCCTGATAGGCACACACCAAAAACAGCCCAGCCACATATTGTCTAATGTTTTCCTTTATTTTTAGCATTCTTTCCTTTGCTCAGGAGGTACCCAGGGCCATAAAAACAAATTTTAAACGAACATTTTATATGAGTGCTTAGACTTGTTTTCACGAGCTTATGTCATTTTCCCTTTACAGCAGCCCAGTGAGATAGGTAGGCAGCCCAGGGTTTATCCCCCCGACCTCACAGGTAAGCATTCAGAGCTCAGAGACCTGCCCACGATCTCATAAAGGCAGAGTTGGAACCGGGTCCCTGGTCTCCTGACTCCTGTCCCGTGCATGAGGCCCACACACTGTGAGGTGGCATTCCAACCCACTTGAGGCTTTTCACCCCAAACCATAAGTGCTAGCTTTTTGTTTACCTGAGCTGCCCACTGCCTTGCTAGGATTATGGGGTGAACCCTCTACAGTGGGGTAGGAGGGAGGTATAGGGAACTGAAGGTAGGAAGCAGGGAATGTCTTTTTCTCAAGGGAGTTTAGCAAGGGCTTGGTATTTACTGAGTGTTCAGTTTTCAGAGAGGAAATAAAAACTAAAGGTCACATGAGTTTAACGGGATGACTGTTAATCTCTTGCATATATTTTACACTGCACACTTTGCAAAGGGCTTCTGCCTGTGTGTGTGTTTAATTCACATACTATATATCACTCAAAGTATACACGTCAGTGTTTTTAGTATATTCACAGGATTGTGCAACCATCCTCACAATCGAATTTAGGAACATTTTTATGACCCCCAAAAGAAATTTTGTCCCCATTAGAAGTCACATCCTATTCCCATCATCCCCCCAGCCTTAAGCAACTACTAATCTATTTTCTGTCTCTGAATATTTACCAATTCTAACATTTCATATAAGTGGAATCTAGCTTCCTTTCACTTAGCACAATGCTTTCAAAGTTTATACATTTTGTAACATGTATTTGTACTTTATTCTTTCTACTGCTGAATAATATTCCATTATATGATATGCCACATTCTCTATGTATATCCATCAGCTTATAGGCATTTGGGTTGTCTCCACTTTGGCTATAATGAGTAAAGCTGCTGTGAAAATTTGTTTACGGGTTTTTCTGTGGACGTATGTTTCCTTTACTCCTAGGATATACCTACAAGTGGAATTGCTGGGTCATGTGGTGATTCTGTGTTTAACTTTTTGAGGAGCTGTCGACTGTGTGTGTGTTTAGAAATTTACTGAGATATATTTCCCATATTGGGCTTTTTAGTGGCTCGGTGGTAAAGAGTCTGCCTGCCAGTGCAAGAGATGAAGGTTTGATCCCTGAGTCAGGAAGATCCCCTGGAGAAGAGGATGGCTACCCTACCAGTTTCCTTGCCTAGGAAATTCCATGGACAGAGGAGCCTGGTGGGCTATAGTCCATGGGTCACAAAAGAGTCGAACATGCTTAGCTTCTAAGCAACAATTTCTCATACCATAAAAGTCACCCATTTAAATGTACAGTTCAGTGGTTTTAGTATTTCCCAGGGTTGTGCAACCATCACCACAGTCTCATTTTAGAAAATTTTCATCAGCCTCAAAAAGAAACACCATTCTCATTAGCAGTTACTATCCATTCCTGCTTACCAACCCACCTCCTTCCCAGGCAACCACTAGTTTGCTTGCTGACTGAATTTTCCTGCTCTAGACATTTCACATAAACAAAGTCACGTGATCCGTGGTCTCTTTCACTTAGCACAGTGTTTGGGGATTTGTCCATATTGTGGCATGTTATTAGTATTTCATTCATTTATATGACTGAATAATATTCCCTTGTGTGAATATCCCACATTTTTTTTATCCAGCCTCTACCTCTGTCATCCCATCGTGTGGGAACATCCCGTTATGCTCCCTGTGTGGCTCTGTCTCTGTTTTCTTATAAGGACTCCAGTCACTGGAGTAAGGCCCACACTAATCCCATGTAACTTCATTTTAATTCATTATATCTGCAAAGACCCTATTTTCAAATAAGGTCACATTCTGAGGTTCCATGAGTTTTGGAGGGGACACT
Source organism: Ovis aries (assembly GCF_016772045.2). Classification (NCBI taxonomy): domain Eukaryota; kingdom Metazoa; phylum Chordata; class Mammalia; order Artiodactyla; family Bovidae; genus Ovis; species Ovis aries. The sequence continues at coordinate 15,376,097 of NC_056074.1, forward strand.
GTTCAACCCATAAAGACACGAAGGAGTAATCACATGAGTTCAGATAGAAGTCTTTTAAAGTTGCAAGCTGAGGTAGGATTTTTGGCAAGGTTTCATGCCAAAACAGCTTTGAAAGAACTTTCCTGGCGATGAAGACCATTATGGAGCTAACTGGTTTCATAGACGTGGCTTTACGTCAGAAGAGTGAAATTCCAAGTGTCTCTGGGCCCAACTCATCCTAACCCCTACTCCATCTTATTACCAGATCTCGAAAACCTCTTTGATTTTGACCACAAGAAACAAGCATGTATGGATTTTTGTGCCAGAGAAAATTATTTTATTCATTCAACACATATGTAATGAATACCCACTATGTTCTGGGACTGTTCTAGGCACCAGGGATAACAGGCGACGGAACACGTTTTGAGTACCACAACTTGCAGCATTTCTCTGACCCTTTCTGCATTTCATCCTTACAACCACACTCTGGAGATTTGTAAATAAGGAAACTGAGACTGGGGTGAAATGATTTCTCCTCCTCTGTGACTAAACAGACTGGGTTGCCTTTGAATCCCCAGCCTGAGCTGGAGGCACTGAGGCTGGGTCCGTCTTCCTTTGAACGCTTGACCCACAAGCATTCAACACAGGGGACATGAAAAAGGAATTGGGTGACAAGGCAGGATAAGTTGTTTGTCACAAAATGGCTATTCTTGTCAGTTTGAGGAACCTGGCCTTTATTCTGAAGGTAATGAGGAGTCACGGATGGTACTGAGGGGGTTTGACTTATTATGCTATGTACTTCAGACATTCAGTCAATACATGATTGTGGAGCTGTGTCATAGACGGGGCTTCATTCTAGGAATAAAATTGTTACAAAAGGGACAGTATCTCTGCGGTCACTGAGTTCATAGCCTAATGTATGGAGTGATGCAAAAGAGGTTGGTATTCACCTGAAATTCTGTTTGAAACACAAGAAAGTTCAAGTGAGAAGCACAGTTGAAGAAATAAACAGGAAGTGGTTTTTAAAAGAGAGATCTTTGTAAGTCATCCTGAGGATTGCAGGGATCTGTTGCATTTTAAGCAGGGCAGAGGCATAATGGCATGAGGTGGTCATTGAGAAACAGGGAAGGGTGATAGATAATGCCTGGGTTTCTGTCTCGGAGAACTGACCGGATGGCAGTGTTGATGTGCTTCACTGAGATACAGAATCCAGGAGGAGTTCCATTGAGATGGTTGAGCTTGACTTGCTTGTGGGACAGCTGAATGGAGGTGCCCGGCAGATTGGGGGACTGGCGGGGAGGAAGAGACGGGGAGCAGTTATAGGACAGAGAGCTCAGGAGACAGAACCAAGCCAGAGATTAAGATCTGTGAATTGTTGTCACATAGCTGAAGCTGTGAGGGCGGACAGGATGCCCCAGAGAGTCTCTGGAGGGAGAGTGAGGTCACAGGAGGGTGTGGGCAGAGCGCTGAGGAAAGCCCCCTGGATGGGCTGGTCAGGGGAGGGGGGTCCAGAGACCACGGACAGCGTGGGGTGCCCCCGAGAGGCTGCCCTGGCACCTCCCCTGGGTCTCCCCTGGCACTGGGCCTTCCCCTCCCCCAGGTGTCAACCCTCTCCTCTGCCATCAGAGAGCTCATCTCACACATCTAATGGAGTAACGAAGCCATCGATTCTGTTAACAGACATCCAGTTCACAAGACCTGTAACGGGCATTCACTTTGGAGGTCGACAGAGCTGTCGATGGAACAGTTTTTCCCCAGAGGCCCGTGGCGTTTCCTGCTATACGCTGGCAGTAGTTGACCTGTCCAGCATCAGAAAAGGCTAGAGAGTCACTAATGCTGTAGAGCTGGGGATCCGTGAGAAGGGTGCTAAAACAGGTCAGATAACGGGGTAGAAAGAGAACTAAGTCCCCTCTGAAGTGGTCACGAGCCCTGGAAAGCCCCCGTCATCACCACTAAAACATCAGCCCCACTGGCCATCACACTGCCAGAAATGACATCTTTAACCTTCCTTTTGAACAAAAAGTTTTGCTGGTGGAATTACTGCATGCCGAATGCTTTTTTTTTTTTTTTTTGCATATTCTACAAAGACAGACTCAGAACTTGTTCTGTGTACCTGGGCTTTATTAGGTAAATGTTGGCACTGAAGAGGTAACATCAGCAGTCACTGCTCTTAGACACCATGGGCCAGGCAAGGCTGACAGTGGATATAATGAAGTGAGGGCCAGGTGCTGTTCGCACCCAGAACAATGGAGTCCAGGAAGGTTTCAGGGAGAATATGATATCTGTGTAGGGTCTTAAAAGCTTGCCTGTGAATGCTAAAGAAGTAAAATCCAGGCGGAAGAAACAGCACAAACCAAAACAAAGAATCATAAAAGGGGCTGGTGTGTCCACCGACTGATGAAGCTTCCATATGCCTGGGGTATGGGAGGAGGAAAGCAGGAAATAGGCCAGACTGTGGAAGGCCTTGTATGTTGTGCTCAGGCATTTGGACTAAGCCTAGAGAGCCAGCCAAATGAATAATGCCCTTGGCTTGGGGTGTAGCTCTCTAAACTATTATCTGTCTTTAATACCTCGCTTCCTTTCTAACACAACAGGGAGAGTTAAAGATAAGAGTTAAGAAGAAGAAGAAAAAAAAAAACCCCATAGACAGAGAGTGGCGAGTACGGGAGCCGGGCAGCATCGTCCCGAGAGGACGGGGAAGGGCAGGCCGGAGGGGCCCGGACGGTCTGGAGGGACGGGCGGCTCCGTTCCGCGCACTTTTATCAGGCAGTGCGGCGACACGGCCCAGGCCCCTCGGCGCCTAAGTCTTCGGGAAGCCGAGCTTCATTTAGTAAAGCCAGCGTAGCTGAGAGGGAGGCGATGCCCCAGGAGCCCGCAGAGAGAGGGGAGGCAGTGGCGTTCCCTTGCCCGAGGCTGGCCTCGCCTCCCGGAGCGGGCAGGGGGTGACCGGCGACAGTGGCCTCCGGGCGACCCCGGGGCCTGAGCCAGCAGGGGGCAGTAGGGAGGGCAGCGGGCGGGCAGGTGCTGAGGGCGCTGCGCCCCCTGGTCCGGGAGAGGGCCGCCTTCCCTTCCGCTTCCCCTCACACAGCCCTGGCTGTCTCCACAGACTCCCTGCGGAACATCTCCTCGGCCCCGCACGCGCCGCGCTCCTCTCCGGCGGAGCTCAGCAGCTCCAGCCAGCACCTTCTCCGAGAACGGAAAGCCTCGGCCCCGTCGCACTCCAGCCAGCCGACCCTGTTCACCTTCGAGCCCGCGCTGTCCAACCACGTGCAGCCCGCCCTGTCGGCCAGCGCGCCCCAGGAGTACCTGTACCTGCACCAGTGCATCAGCCGGAGGGCGGAGAGCACACGGTAGGCTGCCCGAGCGCCGCTCGCGGGCCCAGTCCTTTCCAGCCTCGGCTTTTTAATTTTGAAGACGCGGGAGTAAACTATCATTGCATCTTTCCAGGTCACCAGATACATAATTATAAAACAAAAACACCACTGCTCTAGTTTAGGTAACCTTCACATTTTATGGGTATCATCTACGTTGCTATATAACGATACGTGGATTCCAAAGAATCCTTTTATTATCAAAAATCTTGCTTTACAAATTTTGTTTAATTTGGAAAAAAAGGCGTTAAGAAGCTAGAGTTTCAGAATCAAAGTCAGTGCATTTGTTGACCCTAACAGTATAGCTATAAAATAACATTGTTGAGTAAATCCGTATCTCACTTTTGCTGCCACTGTGGTGTTCCATGTGGCAGCCACTCTCCACATGTGGCTATCTAAATTTGAGTCAATTAAAATTAAATAAAACTCGGGAGCTTCCCTGGTGGTCCAGTGAATACCGATCTGCCTGCCAGAGCAGGGGACACGTTTGATCCCTGGTCGGGGAACTAAGAGCCCAGCAGCCGTGGAGCAACTAAGTCTGCGTGCCACACCTAGAGAGTCCGTGAGCCACAGCAGAAGTCCCACATGATGCTGCTAAGACCTGACACAGTGAAATAAATAACAGTTGTGACTGTGGTAATGATGAAAGAAAATAGATCCCAAAGATGTCTGTAACAGCATAAATTTAAAAGAAAATTATTTCAATTAAATTGCAGTGAAAATTAACTTATTCAGTTGCACCAGCCGTATTTCACGTGCTCAGTGGCCACACGTGCCACTGGCCACCATACAGGGTCATGCAAATACAAAACATTTTCATCATCACAGAAAGTCGTAGCAAGAACGCCCCGCTCTAGAGTAAGTTTTCGTTTTTCTGACAGCGAAAACTCTCTCAGGCATAGAGCCTGTGCATACTTTTATTACCTTTTATCTCATTATTAGGATAAACAAAAGCACAGGGCTTATGGACTTTGCCGGAACTGGTTCCCAATTCTACCATGGCCAGCAGGTTGCAAATCACGTTCCTGTATTAATTAATTTAGAAATAACTAATTTGTGTTAGGAGAATTAAGGCAGTTAGAGAGCTGGTTTATTGATAAATGACATTACAGGATATTTTCATGCATGATCAGACTTAAACCAGTCAGATACACTGAGGTCACTAGGATCGATCATTTCTCCCTGTTTCTCGGGTGAGGAAACCGAGACTCTCGACTTCTGAACGACAGAGGTCGGACCAGAACCCAGGCTTCTCCTTCCTGGTCATGTACTCTTTTCTCTGCGCTGTGCTGTTCTGTGATTCTGGTCTTCTGAGTCATCTTCACACACTGCCAATACGCAGTTTGAAATCTGCCTCAAAAAATTCGTTTTCCTCAAGCAGCATGATTCATTGGTGAACTTCCGCGAGTTCAGGTGACCTCCATCAGTGTACGCATGAGGGCCTGAGTTCCACACAGGTAGAATGAATCAACCAGGATCCCTGAACTAGTTAGTACCTAATTCTTCTGAACCACAGACCGGGTAGAATGCAAAGTGTTTTACAGGCTCTGCAGTTCAGTCAGGTATGGTTTCAGATTCAGGTCTGGCCACTTCTTTGTGACCTTGGGGGCCATTTATTTAGCCTCCTTGGCCTTCAGTTTCCTTCTCTGCAGAGTGAGAATAATTAACTCGCGAGCATAATTAATGAACATAAAATGGCAGAACATTTCTGAGGTACCCGTGAGGCAGGAGGTCCTCAGGACATATTGCCAGATGTTCTCCCAGGCCCCCACCCCTTCAGCTACACATAGGGTCACAGGGGAGTAAAGAATGAGAGGCTGCACCCTCATAGTTTCAGCGAAAGACAGAGCACTTTGTATTAGTGTCTCTCAAACAGGAACGTGCACGTGAAATACCCAGGCATCTTGTTGAAATGCTGCTTCTGATTCAGTGGCCCTGCGGTGGGTCCTGAGACCCTGGTTTTCTGCAAAACTGTAAATGATCCTAGTGCAGACTGCAAATCACCCTTCCATTTTTATATTAATACGTTACTATCCTTTGGGACAGGACTCAGAGCACATACCGTTGCATGATAAATATTTGAACAAATCTGTGTTATGGAAATATGTTATCTCCGTAGCCTGTGGATGTTAATGAATGAGACAGAGCTTATCTACATCTGGGGAAGCAACTTGATTGTGGGGCCTTGACCAAGTCGTGCTTTTCTCTGTGTCTTTGTTTTGATTTGTGTGGGTGAGGGAGCAAGAGGTTGATGAGTAGGATCTCAGGGAGAGTTTTAAAAATAGTAAACTCAAACAGTGTTTGTAGGATTCCAAGCAGGAATGGAGGGTGGAAAGGAAGCTTTCTTTCAGTCATTTCAGTTTAGTTGCTCAGTCGTGTCCGACTCTTTGCGACCCCATGAATCGCAGCACACCAGGCCTCCCTGTCCATCACCAACTCCTGGAGTTCACTCAGACTCACGTCCATCGAGTCAGTGATGCCATCCAGCCATCTCATCCTCTGTTGTCCCCTTCTCCTCCTGCCCCCAATCGCTCCCAGCATCAGAGTCTTTTCCAATGAGTCAACTCTTCTCATGAGGTGGCCAAAGTACTGGAGTTTCAGCTTTAGCATCATTCCTTCCAAAGAACACCCAGGGCTGATCTCCTTAAGAATGGACTGGTTGGATCTCCTTGCAGTCCGAGGGACTCTCAAGAGTCTTCTCCAACACCACAGTTCAAAAGCATCAATTCTTCGGTGCTCAGCCTTCTTCAAAGTCCAATTCTCACATCCATACATGACCACTGGAAAGACCATAGCCTTGACTAGACGGACCTATCTTTAGAGGGATATATAGTTTCTGGCGGTAGTAGAGTAGTGTGCATGATAGCAAACATACTATAACAATTACAAACTCCAGACAAAACATTTTAAAAAACTAAAGGCACTGAAGAGCAATCAAAGAGCAGGACAAATTTGTTTTTAAAAAAGGGACCCACACTGAACAAGATTCAATTTATATGACTTTTCTTTTGAATGAAATTCCCATAACATATCATCCCAAGTGTTCAGTAGATAGTGAGAAATTGCTGGACACTTGAGGACACTGTAAAGTTGACCTGTGGTCAAGAGAACTCAGGTCATAGAAACAAAATAAGCTCGGTTTTTGGAGTTAGCATACAGAGACTTTAAAATAGTTGTGTTGATTGCTTTAATCTGTGGCAGGGAGGGAAAATGGATAATGAGTAAAGAGATGGTGAAATTTAGGCAAAAGAAACTTTGAAAAAGAACGTATAAGTTTCAGTTTCTCTATGGTGGCAGAAGCCACCACAGATTATCCCTCCCACTAATTACAACTAAAAACTCCAGGCAAAATATGATTACCCAAAGACTCTGTAAATGAAAGGAAGCAGCTTATGTAGCAGAGCAAACTCTGAAGATGCAACTGCACAGAGTGAATTTTCTGTCTCTGGTGGATTTGTCCTGAGTATGGGCCCCCTCCCAAAGCAGCACAGTGGGGCAGGCTGCTGAAACTCTAACAGAAATCTCCAGAAAAGGAGCCCTTCGGGGGCTGGGGAAGAGTGGAGTATCCCAGAGTGGAGAGAGCTAGAGAAGGGATTTCCTGATTCTGGATATAAAACCACTCAAGTCTCAGGCTCATCTTGATGGGGGGGTGGGCGTGGAGCAGTGCGAGCGGTGCTCAGTCGTGTCCAACTCTTTGCGACCCCATGGATTGTAGGCTCTGTGGAATTCTCCAGGCAAGAATACTCGAGTGGATTGCCATTTCCTTCTCCAGGAGATCTTTCCCAACCCAAGGCATCGAACCCAGGTCTCCCACACTGCAGGCAGGCTCTCCACTGTCTGACCCACCAGGGAACCCGTGTGTGAGATAGACTCAAACCAGCATAACAAGAGCTTTGTGAACTAAACTGAGATTTTTTACTACCACACACAAAAGGAGAAACAGAACTTAAGAGGCTAAACCTAACCATGTTGATTGCCTGCAAAAACAAACACATCAGTATTTTCCAGAGGATGATAAAAGAACACAGTCTACACAGCATTCAGAATATAATCCAAAATTTCTGGGCATACAGAAGATGAGCAAACTATAACTAATTCTCAAGGGCGAGCACAGAGACCAACCTCATTATTACAAATGTTGGAGCTTCTACACACAGATTTAAAAGCCCATATTATAACAATATTCCATATGAGAAAAGAAAACGCACTTGAAATTAATGAAAAGGGAAAGAAACTCTTATCAATCCAGAGGTCTCAATTCTGCAAAAGTATTCCTTCAGGAATGAAAACAAAGTAAGACATTCTTAGATGAAAAAGAAGTAAGAGAATTTCTAGGAGATTTAATTTAAAGAAATAATAAGGCTGAAGCAAGGTATTACCAGAAGAAAACTATGAGCAGGAATGAAGAAAGACAAGCAGAAATAGTAAATATTTTCAAAATTATAAAGTATTGTTTTTTTCCCTTCTAAATTCTTTAAAATATGTATGTTGAAAACAAATATTAAACATTATCTAGTGGGGTTTTTACATGGTTTTATTTCTCTTCAACCTGAAGTTCCTTTTTTTTTTTAAAAAAACTTTATTTTATTTCATTTTGGCCATGCTGCATGGTCTGTGGGGATCGTCCCTGACCAGGGATTGAACCTAGGCCCATGGCAGTGAAAGTGCCAAGTCCTTACACTGGACTGCCGGGAAACTCCCATGAAGAGCTTCCTTTACCATTTATGGCCATGTGAGTCCCCTGGTGACCAATTTTCCCAGCTTTCACTTATCTGAAAATACCTTTATTTCACCTTTAATTTGATTTATTTTATTGAAGTATACAATTGATTTACAGTGTTGAGTTATTTCTGCTGTACAGCAGTGGTTCAGTTATACACAAATATGATACACATACTTTTTCATATTTCTCTTATGGTTTATCACAAAATATTGAATATAGTTCCCTGTGCCATACAGTATCACCTTTATTTTTGAGAGAGACTTTTGCTGAGTATAAAAATGGCTTTATTTCAGCATTCTAAAGGATGCCATGCTATGGTCTTCTGGACTTTCGTTATTTTTGATGAGAGATCAACTGTTCTTTTTATTCTTATTCTCCTGCATATAATTGTATCTTTCTTCCTCTGATTGTTTTCTCCTTTAACAAAAAATTGTGTTAAAATATGCATAATAGGAAACGTCCTATCTTAACCGTTTTGAAGTGTACAGTTCAGTAGTGTTAAGTACTTTCACACTCCTGCAACCAATCTTTGGAACTCTTTTCATCTCTCAAAATTTAAACTCTGTACCCTTAATACCTCATTTCACCTTCCCCCAGCCCCTAACAACCTCCATTCTACTTTTTATCTGTATGAATTAGGCTTCCCTCAGTGGAATTACAGTGTTTTTTGTGACTGAATTATTTCACTTAGCATAAAGCCCTCAAAATTCATCTATATAGTAGCAAGTGTCAGGATTTTCTTCCTTTTTAAGGCTAAGTAAATATTTCATTGCATGTATACACCTCAGTAGATGCTAAGAAAGATTTGACAAAACATAATACATCTTTATAAAAAATATTTCTTAGCAAACTGTAAATAGATGAGAACTATCTCAAACTAAGACTTCTAAGAACAGCCTACATGGAAAAATACTAAATATATTCCCCTAATACTGGGGACAAGAAGACAATACCTGCTCTTGCTACTTCTATTCACAGTTGTACTAGAGATCCTAGTGAGTTCAATAAGGGAACAAAAAATATATAAAAGGCACAAATACCAGAAAGGAAGATGTAATAGTTTCTGTTTGCCGGTAACATGGTTGTTTATATTAAAAATCCTAAAGAATATAGAAAATAAGTACTAGAATTAATAAGTTAATTTAGCAAATTCACAGGAGAAAAGATCACTATACAAAAATAACTTTTACTTACTAGCAACAACAACAAAAAAATGAACTTAAAAAATCTATATAATGATGCCCGAAGAAGTAGACTGCTTAGGAATAAATTTAACAAAAGACAGGCAAGACCTCTTCACTGAAACCACTAACATTGCTGAGGGAAATTAAAGACCTGAATATGGAGGTAATAATATACTATAGTTATGAATTGGAAGAGTTAATATTATTAAAATGGTGATTCTTCCCAAATTAACCTATAGATTCAGTGCAATCCAAATAAAAATCCTAGCAAGCTTTCTCACAGAAATTGATAAACTAGTTCTAAAATGTATGTGAAAGTGTGAATAACCAAAGTGATTTTTAAAAAAAAAAAAAAAACAGCACAAAGTTAGAGGACTTATACTACCTGATTTTAAGACCTTCTGTCAAACTAAGGTTAATCATGATAGTTGTATTAATGAAAGGGTAAACATAAATCACTGGAACAGATTAGTGAATCTGGAGGGGTTAGAATGAATATATGTGTGTGTGTATGTGTGTGTGTGTGTGTGTGTATATATATATATATTTTTTTTTTTTAAACTAAGGTGCCAATAGGGAAATGAAAGTTTTTTCAACAAATAGATACCTATATAGGAATTTTAAAAAACCTTTACTTTCTATCATACTACTCAAAAGCTAAAAAGTATCAGAGACCTGAATGTAAAGTTTAATACTTTGAAACTTAACAGAAGAAAATATCTCTGTGATCTTGGGGTAAGAAAAGATTTTTTATATGGGATTTAAAAATCAGGAATCAGAAAAAACTGATAGTCTTTATCAAAATTAAAACTTTTGCTCTTTAAAAGATCCCATTGGGAGAATAAAATGGTGAACTTTCCTGGTGGTCCATGGTTACGAATCTGCCTTGCATTACAATGGACAGGGTATGATGCCTGGTCAGGGAACTAAGATCCTGCGCGCTGTGCAGTGCAGACAAAAAAGTGAAACAACAACAAAAAGCAAGTCGACAAATCCTAGAAAATGCTCGAAGCATATATCTGACAGAGAACTAATTTCTGGCATATGTAAAGAACTATTACAACTCAATAAGAAGACAAGCAAGCAAAGTTTTTTGCATGGGCAAAAGATTTGAAGAGACACTTCACAAGAAAGATAGAGGAATGGCCATTAATAAGCACATGAAAACATGCTGAACCATCAGAGAAATGCAAATTAAAACCTCAGTGAGGTTTTGCTTAATCTCCACTGGAATGACTACAGTAAAAAAAAAAAAAAAAACGAGCAGTGCCAGGTGTTGGCGAGTGTGTGGATGGGCTTTAGTCACGCACTGCTCCATTACATACTAGGTACTCTGGAAACAGTTTACAAAGCACTTTACCAGTAGTTACCTCTTTTGATCTCCAAAGTAATCTCAGGATTACTTTTGAGTAGGGACTTTGAGAGAGAATCAGCTCATTCATCTCTGCCTAGCACAGACGTAAATATGCCTGATTGATTGCTGTACTGAAATCATATTTACTGAGGCTAATAATACTAGCCTTCTCTCTGTCCCTTTTATATTTATGAGGGATCCTGATAAACAGCTACAAGAAATTAAGCATCCTAGAGATAAAACCATGAATTTTTTATTACTCTTACTACACTACTAGCCACTAATGTTTCTTTAAGTACTGGATAATATGTATTCTGGTTAAAATGACTTCAGTTCTAAAAATCCAGCTCTTCCACTGAGCTAAAATAAGTAATAATTCAAAATAGTAACTGTTGCCAATGGAAGGAGTTTTGAACTGATGCTGTCAAAGCAAGCAGAATCATTTTTGTTTTTGGAAACAATTTAGTTTCACTAGATTTATTTTTATCCTCTAGTATTTGGGACCTCGGGGCTTCCCTGGTAGCTCAGACAACAAAGAATCTGCCTGCAATGCGGGAGACCTGGGTTCGACCCCTGGGTTGGGAAGATCCCCTGAAGGAGGGCATGGCAACCCACTCCAGTATTCTTGCCTAGAGAATCCCATGGACAGAGGAGCCTGGCGGACTGCAGTTCATAGAGTCACAAAGAGTTGGACACAACTGAACTGATTTAACACACACATACACACACACTTAGGACCTCATTCTAGATTCTAGCGAGTATTAACCAATCTCTATCTTAAGGCTGTTAAACCTGTAACAAGTGATGTGATGTAGTAAGTCACACGTCCTGGAAAGCCATAATTCTGGTAAGAGTTGAGGGAAGCAAAATTTCAAGGGATGAAATTCCAAAATGGAAGCATCACTGACCCTGTAGCACCCTTCTACAGAAAGATGGTGGGTAAAAAGCAAAATCAGAAATGTCGATGGAGAATTTAACTGGTGATGAATCGCTAGTGGCTGTGATTAACCAAAGGCAGAATATACAGCTTTTACGTTGTTAGTTTCACATATACAGCTTTTCTCTGTAACTGCAGAGAGAAGGCAAGCTCAATATTGCAGGCAGAAAAGTTTGAGATACAAAGACCACCTTACCTCTTAGAGATTGTGACACAGAATTTTCTGAGCTTTCTTCCCTCACTGGAAGGATCCATTTGGAATGAGTCAGATGCAGAATGATGGTCCAAATGACCTTTCAAGATTGCCAGTGACAGGGACAGAACCCTAAAATGGTGGCTAATTTACTTACAAGTGTTTACAAGATTTCCTTAAATGGGAACACAGTCATCACCGACTCAGTGGACATGAACTTGAGCAAACTCCAAGAGATAGTGGCGGACAGAGAAGCCTGGCATGCTGTAGTCCATGGGGTCGCAAAGAGTTAGGCATGAGTTGACCAACTTACCGACTGAACAAGAAGAAGCTGTAAAAGAAAATCAAACCGGGTCTTTCATCGTTAATGCACTTGGTATCTCACAGAGTGGAAAGGGGTGAAATTGTATGTTCCATAATGTGTGAAAACGTGTAAAAAAAAAAGTGCAAAATAAAGTGGCTGGGAAAACCTGGGAGAGCATTTCTAAAAGCTGAGGGAGAAATTTGGAGCTGATTTCAGACCAAGGTGGCGGGATAGCCCCACCCACCAGCAGCCTCTAGAGCAGCGGGGGCCAGCAATGGAAAGGGAAGCTGCTGGCGCAGGGGAATATTTTCTGGCAAACGTCCCTCTGTCCCCAGGGAGCTCCCCTATACACCTGTGATCGAGTATCTTCTTGCACCATCTCTGCCATTTACTGTTTTTCTCTTCTGATGCATGAGGGTAATACCTGCACTGCATCCGAGTGCATACCTTTGGGCAAGTTTGTTTCCCTCGTTCAGCTCCTCTGACCCGATTCTTGCAGTGATGACCAGCCCCCTCAGCAGGCATGGGTGTCATCTACCACATGCCAGGGGCTGTGCCTGGGGATGATGGGATGTGGTGCCCTGCCTTCTGGGAACACAGGGCCAGACAGAAGCAGAAGGACCAAGACCCAAATAACTGTCCCACAAGACACGGGTGAGGTGAGTGTGTGCAGGGAACACGAAGTGTGCTGTGGGAGCAAAGTGGGAAGAGTGAGTGAAGCCACGAGGTAAGTCTGAGGGACTGAAGCACCTCTGTGGAGCAGGAAGGCTTCTTCGGCACTTTGTCAGATTGTGATGTATCAAGGAGACGTTCCAGAAAAAGGTAGATGATGCAAGCCCAGGCCAGGAGCTCAGGGATGAGTGAGCAGTTCTGTAACCGGAGAGGGGACACCAGGGCAGCAGGAGGCTGGGACAGGGGTTCCCATGTTCTGAAGAGAAAAGAGTTTCCATCTGCTGCTCCTAAGGGTTCAGGCCAAGCTTGGGGAAAGTGGATGGCAGCACCAAGGCTTTTCTTTACCTGTGTGTCTGTTTATAAGTTCATTTGCTTGTTCATTCAGCAAACACATATTCACCATTCACTATGTGACATGCGCTAATCTGGGTGCTGATGAGAGGGAAATGAATAAGACACTGTTTCTTTCCTCAAGGAAATCAGCCTGGTGGAGGAAATAAGCAACTGGTGTGTAACACAGGTACCAGTCGCTACCTGCTCTGAGAGGGAGCAAGTGATTGTGCTGGGAGGTGAGGAATGCGAGAACCAGCTTCAAAGGAGGTGCTGCTGGAGCTGAGTTTGAGCTGCCAGATGGGAGAGGGGGCCTTCCAGAGACACGAACACGGCACAGAGGCCTGGCTGCCTGGGGTCTTCTCAGAACCCTGGAGAGCCAACTGTGTAGATCCCAGCCTGAGGAGGGCAGCTGGGGAGAAGAGGTTGGGCGGGTAAGGTGGAGCTGGGATATGCCATCACCCTAAAGACACTGAGACAGCACTGAGAATTGTTAAGCTGGGAAGTTAGGAAAGGAAGCGTGAGAGGGATGAAAAGAGGCCCAGAGAGCCGGGCAGATGATTATGGAGGCTAGTTAGCTACCAACCCTTTTGTTAAACGCAGAAGACAACCAGGAGGACCTGAACTGGGGTGGAGTCGATAGGATCTGATGTGCTTATGGAGTGAGAAGTGAAAAAGGTTCTTCCCGGGCTTTGGCTTGAGTGGCTTGGTTTCTTTCCCCAAACCGGAGAGTCAGGAGAGAGATGATGAGCTCACGGCTGAGTGTGTTGAAGGCCACTGCAGGCTCCCTGAGATGCTCTCCACACCTCTCAGCACCCTAGACTCTCAAGGACTCCTGTTCTCCTCAGCCCAGGACTGGCCCTCCACTGTCATCCCTCAACCCCACCTCCTAAGGCTCCTGCTCTAGCCTGAACAGCTTGTGGTTCTTGAACTTGCCAGATGGCGTTCTACTGCTCTGCCTCTAAGGGAACACCTTTTCCCTTCTCTTGCTTTTGCCTGGCCAGTTGCCAGTCAGTCCAGGGTGACATCGCTGAAGAAGCCTCCCTGACACTCTGCACCACCACCACTACCGGGGATGGTTGCTCTGAATGTGTCAACAGCCGCATATTCACAGGCCTGACTAAGGCTTGCAGGCTTGTCACCTCCTCTACCACGGTGCCCCCTCCCCCAGGGCAGGAGGCTTCTCTGTATCCATTGGGCCTGGCCCAGATGGAAAGTGAGATGTCAGGAAAGGTTTTTTTCAATGGACAGATCCAGATGGGAGCATCCGCCAGAGTTGGAAGCTCCAAAAGACACAGTGAAAGGCATCAAAGACAGATGTGAGCCCCTCATGTCCACCACTGGCTCCCCGGTCTCGGACCCGGCCCTCCAGGATCTGAAGGCTGGATGTTCAGTGCTCTAGGCCAGGGATGCTGGCTTGCTTACGTGTGTGAAATGGAACAGAAAGGGGGAGAGTACGGAGGCCCAGGGACGAGGGTTGTGAACGGTGTGGCAATGTCAGTCCCAGCCGTCACGGATGCAGGTTAACTAACAAAGAGAGCCTGGCCTCGACACCTGTTTCCCTTCCGCTTTCTAAGCTGATGGGCCTTAATATATATCACCATCTGGTGGCCACATCCACAAATAACAAGCTCCCCATGAGCTGAGAGAGCTTGTATAAGGCGGGGGCTCCATGGATTGGCCTCAGTGGGTCAAGGGCTACCCATCCCTCTGTTAGCCTGCAAATCTGTATGTGTGTGAGATCTGCCTTATTCTGGTGAGAAGTGCCAGAAGAGATTTTTATCAGATCCTTAAAGAGGCATATAGCCTCCCAAAAGCTGGGAATCACCACTGTACAGGATTATTCTAGAATTCTGATTCCTTTATTTTCCCCAAATGGAATCCTATGAAGAATCATCCTATGAGAAAGAGAAAAGCAGACGTGAATCTCTGCTTGCTCAGAACTTCACCTTCTCATTTCTGGAGGGACCTATGCAGAACAGAACGCAGTGTGGAAGCCATGCTAGTACAGCCAAGGGGTCGTGGCTTTTCAGAACCAGATGGACCTGAAAGGACCCTGGAGGGCCCCCAAGTCCTGCCTTGGGGATGCCCACAGCCTGTAAGACACACACCCCCGCCGGGCCCCACCTTGGGGAAGCCTACAGTGTGTAAAACCCCACAGGTTCTGCCTTGGGGAAGCCCACAGTGTATAAGACCCCCCAGGTCCCACCTTGCAGAAGCCTTCAGTGTGTAAGACCCCCCAGGTCCCTCCTTGGGGAAGCCCACGGTATGTATTAGTGGTGGGGATGGAACTCACAAACCCTTCACCCCCAAATCATTTCGTTTTTAATCTTGCCTTGTTTTCCCAAAAGCTGAATTTTAAAAAGTAATAATTAAGACCTTTCCTCTCCTGAGCATAGTTCCTAAACTGGAAAACATTTTTCCTATAGTATTTTAGTCTTCTGGAGAGAGATTTTCCCCTCTGAATGCCTCTCAGTGAACACGATGGAAAATAAATCTATAGCTTACATTTGAATGCTTCTATTTAACTTAGAACATGTCAGCTGACCTGTTCTACAGTGGGGAGACTGAGACTCGGGTAAAATGACTTGTTTGCTGTTTTCTGATACCAACTTAAGGGTTCTTTCCACTGCCTCACAGCCTTTGTATACACATGCGTATATTCGGTGCCACTTAAAGCGGTGAACACGTGGCTGATGCAAGTAGTTTGTTGATGTCTGAGGAGGTAAGACCAACCTCTGCTCATCACAGCCACGTGGGGGTAGGGGACGGGACAAAGGCTAACACTGAACACATACTTTCTAGATGCACCAGAGCCCAATTTCTAAACAAGCTGCAAAGTTATTATTTTAATCCCCATTCTTGCAGATGCATTTACTGAAACTCCGAGAGAAGATATACTGTGTCCAGATAAGCCTCAGGCCTCCAGCCTCCTCAGCTTGTGTTTGTTCCCCACCACGTCACTGCAGCGGGATGTGGACACTCCTGCCAGCCTCCTCTAACCCCTGCGTCCCCCTCTTTCTGTCTCTTAGGAGTGCCAGCTTCTCTCAGGGCACCAGGGCCTCGTTCCTCATGAGGAGCGACACAGCCGTGCAGAAACTTGCCCAGGGCAACGGGCACTGTGTCAACGGGGTTGGCGGTCAAGTCCACGGCTTCTACAGCCTCCCGAAGCCAAGCCGGCACAACGCAGAGTTCAGAGACAGTGCCTACGACCTCCCCCGGAGCCTGGCTGCCCACGGCCACACCAAGGGCAGCCTCACCGGCTCCGAAACAGATAACGAGGACGTGTATACCTTCAAGACGCCCAGCAGCACCCTGTGCCGGGAGTTTGGGGACCTCCTGGTGGACAACGTGGACGTCCCGGCCACCCCGCTCTCGGCCTACCAGATCCCTAGGACGTTCACGCTGGACAAGAACCACAACGCCATGGCAGTGGCCACGCCTGGGGACTCGGCCATAGCTCCCCCGCCCCGGCCCCCCAAGCCAAGTCAGGCAGACACACCTCGGTGGGGCAGCCCTCAGCAGAGACCTCCCGCCGGGGAAGGCAGCAGATCGGTCTCTGCCGCCGCCACCATCCCCAGGCGTAACACTCTCCCAGCCATGGACAACAGCCGGCTTCACCGAGGTCAGTGTGAGCCCTGGCTGCACCCAGAGCAGGTGGGAGGAAGGGAGGGGGCACAGGGGACTCAGCATTGTACGAGTTCTCAGTCATCCAGGCCACAGGGGCTTAAGGCCCACCTAGGTCAGGGATGCTCACAGGTTTAGGCATCTTCTCACCCCAGACCTTTCCTAGTTGGGCCCCCAACCCTGGAGGCTATTAGTGAACACCACAGTGGCAAGAGTTTAGCAGATCCTGCCTGAGAGAAGTTACTGTTTCACTAAGGAAAGAGAACATTCTTGGTTAACCACATTACAATGTATTAGGGGTTTAGAGGTCTGGATCATAGTCTTTTACTCATTTATAAATCAAATGAAAGATTTCAAAAATAAATTTAGAAGACTAGTCCAAACTGGAGCCAAACCTTTGTGGACCAACAGGCTATTAAAATTAAATCTACAAAATATTTTCTAAGCCACATTTGCATCTCTGGTTAAAGTCTGAACATCTATTTGAAGTATTTAAATTCTACTGTCGCTTATTTCCCACTGAGAGTATTCCAACTCTGCATGTAACCTCCTCCGTTTGATGAAAAAGTAGAATAATATTAATCTCTTTCATTTTGTGTCTTGCTAATAACCCTGTAGCTGGGCTTCCTTGCCAGTGCAGGAGACATGTGTTCGATCCCTGGGTCGGGAGGATCCCCTGGGGAAGGAAATGGCAGCCCACTCCACTATTCTTGCCTGGGAAATCCCATGGACAGAGGAGCCTGGTGGGCTACAGTCCATAGAGTTGGACACTACTTAGCGACTGAACAACACTGGAGGAATTTGTGAGTTGAGGGGTGATGTGGTAGAAGCAATACCTTGTCTTAGGAATTGAGAGGGAGTAGCAGTTACGATCCTGAGCAACACTGGGGAGGGTGTGGGAAAGTGTCAGCACAGGGACCAACTCTTGAGTTCTCAGGGGTCTTCCTTCCTCTGCCGTAGCTTCCTCCTGTGAGTCCTACGACTACCCGCAGCGTGGTGGAGACAGTGCCGGCCGGTCTGCCGAGTCCATGAGCGATGCAGTCAGCGCTTTCCTGGTGAGTGGGGTTTAATCAGGGGGTCCTTACGGCAGCTCAGGTGGATCAAAGCTCAGGCCCACGGAACTGAAACCACAGCCTGGGCGTCTGCCTCCTAGGAGCCTGCCTCACTTCCTCGTTCAGAACCCCTGGATTGAGTGTTTGGAAAGATGCACGTATCCTGGTCTGGAAGAAATGTGTGTACTTAGGTGCCCCAGACAAGAAGGCTCATCACCGAGGGTGAGCAGGGAGGGTCTAGAATGCAGGGAATGCAGGTGCTGGGATGTGGCTGTCCGGCAGCACCCTAACCATGAGGTCCCACCGGGATGAGACCCCAGGCAGGGGTGGCGCTCAGTCGGGCTCAGCAACAGAAGGATGGTGTCAGAGCGGCGTCCCAGGCCGCCTTCAGGAGGGGGTTGATGACAGCCCTGCTGGGTGTCGGGCCCGGCTACGCCGACAAGGGCCTACCTTCAGCCTCCCTGGGAAGATCAGCCGCACTGCAGCCTGGCGGCCACACTGAAAGCTGCCCTGGGGAAGCATGCCCACCCAGGCCTCGCCTGCCAGCACCGAGGCCCCCCTGAGTCTCCTTGCCCTGCCCGGGGCCTGAGCTGCTGACCTGCAGTGATGAGGGTGGACCTGAGGAGGGGGGTGGGTCCTGAACAAAACCTGTGACCCAGGGCCTGTGCTGTCCTCTGATGTGGTCAGGCAGCCAGAAAGCCTTGTGGATGTTTTATACAAGGTTTATCACAAATTATAAGCAAGCTCCAAGGGACTGTGGAAGCTAGAGGAGACCCACAGGCTTCGTCTCTTCCTGTCTACCCCCCGCTCTCTTACCTGGTCTTCCCAGCGTCTGCCTTAGAGCCTCACAGTGCACCCAGCTCCATCTTCTCTTGCCCCCTCTTGCTTCCTCTCCCTGGTTACAGCAGTATTTCTCTCCACTCCTAGCCAGCGAAAGCAGTTGTGGGACGATCAGACAGCACCAATTCCGAGGACAACTACGTGCCCATGAACCCAGGCTCCTCCACCCTGCTGGCTTTGGAGCGAGCTGGTGATAACTCCCAGAGTGTCTACATCCCCATGAGCCCGGGGCCACACCACTTTGACCCGCTCGGCTACCCCCCCTCAGCCCTCTCTCTGCACCGAGGCTCCAGCAGAGGGAGTGAGATCCAGCCACCCCCTGTCAACCGCAACCTCAAACCTGACCGGAAGGGTAAGTCCAGTTTCCCCAGCCCAGCTCTGGACACTCTTCAGGGACTGTGCGTTCATTTAGGGATCCCGTGGATCCTAAACTTGCCTTGCAAGGAAGTAACAGCCTCTGGAGCCTAAACCACCCCAAATACACACACACACGTGCGCGCACACACATTACACACTCTCTCTCCAAATTCATCCCAGTAGGGACTGGCTACCAGAATGCAGAAGTGCAGGGATCTAAAGGATGGATTCAGGTTGCAGCCCTTCCACCTGCTAACATGTGATTGTAAACGAATCCTTCTCTGTCCCTGTGCCTCGCTTCTCATCTGTGAAGTGGGAAGTATAAAACATCTGAGTCAGTTCCAATGAGGTGGATGAAGCTGGAGTCTATTCTACAGAGTGAAATAAGTCAGAAAGAAAAACACCAATACGGTATATTAATGCATATATATGGAATTTAGAAAGATGGTAATGATGACCGTATATGCAAGACAGCAAAAGAGACACAGATGTAAAGAACAGACTTTGGGACTCTGTGCGAGAAGACTAGGGCAGGATGATTTGAGAGAACAGCATTGAGACATGTATATTACCATGTAAAATGGATGACCAGTGCAAGTTTGATGCACGAGAAAGGGCACTCAAAGGCAGTGCAGTGGGATGACCCTGAGGGATGGGGTGGGGAGGGAGGTGGGAGGAGGGTGCGGGACAGGGGGGACACATGTATACCCGTGGCTGATTCATGTCAATGTATGGCCAAAACCACTACAGTATGTAATTAGCCTCCAATTAAAATACATAAATTAATTTTTTTAAAACATGCCTATTAGAGACATTGAAGGGCATAGATAATATATCTTAATATGCTTCATAGTGTATGAAGTGCAACTCAAGGATAAGAGATTTTTATTAGCTCTAGGGCTGAAAAAAGTAGAACTGACTAGAGTATTCCATTAAAAGATACACTCTGCTATAAAAGGAAGGACTGAGCTCTCAAACCGGGTAGATGTGCTTCCTAGGTGTGTGACTGAGGAAATCATGTGACTTCTCTGAGCCTCTGGTCGTCATATCTGTGAAGTGGGGATGGTCATGCCTACTTCCCGGGTTTGTTCAGAAGTAAAGCATCTAAGACATTGGTTCATTTAGACCAGGAAGAAGAACTGCAGTTCAGGTTCTAGGTCTGCCTCGACCTCATTCTGCAGGCCTGCATCAGGGGCAGGGACTCAAGGGGGGAGGCAGAGTCAGTGGGCAGACAGAAGCCCCCCTTGGGTCTGGTCAGCAGAGAATGCAGAGCTCAGCGTTTGAATCGGAGCCTTCAGGGCCTTGTGACATTCACCTTCTTCCGTAGAAGGCTCCACGGTCCTGGCCCAGATGTGGCGGAGGGCTCACAGTGGCCTTCTCCATGATGTTTCAGATATCATCTCTTGTTTTCATTCTCAGTCACAAATGTTGTCCCAGCCCATGTGCCCATTTTAGATCTGAAAGTATGGCTGCTGTCAGAACAGTGTGAGGAATAGAGAATTTGGTATCTGAAGACATGACTTCACGAGCAGAGATCATATAACCTCATATAGCCTGGGCCTCCCCATGTATAACTGGGATGAGTAGGAAGGATTTTATACGCACTTGTGTGCTACGTGTAAGGGTCTGTATGTGTGGCCTTATCATCATTGGCTAATGCATCGACCTTCTGTCCCTGCTGCAGCAAAGCCAACACCACTTGACCTGAGAAACAACACCGTCATCGACGAGCTCCCCTTCAAGTCCCCCGTCACCAGGTCTTGGTCCAGGGCCATGTGAGTGTCTGTGGACGCGAGAGCTTGGAACGGGGCAGTGGGTTGGTGAGTGGAACAGGTCACCACGTTCCTGATGCTACTGGTAGCTCAGGGCTTGGCTGCCTCTTCTGTGATGAAGGGAAGACAGTCCCCTCTCCATATCAGATCTTAGTCTGATAATGGAGGCCAGAGGTCTCCGGAGGTGTAGGGTCCAGGGCCTGGCAGGAGGCCAGCCTTCCCAGGGTTTACTCCCTGTCTTCCCCCCCAACAGCCACTCCTTCAGCCCCAGCTCCGCCCAGTACTGCCGCCCCATCTCCACACAGAGCATCACCAGCACCGACTCTGGAGACAGTGAAGAGAACTACGTCCCTATGGTGAGTCCTCTGGGGACCCCTGGAGCCCACCTAGCGCTTCCTCACTTCCCAGCTCGCCCCGGCCCCAGGGCACTGTGCTGCTACTCGTCTGTCTGGAGCACATACGTGTCAGTTACTGTGGAGTCACCATCAGAGGCAAGGAAGACACAGTCCCTGCCCTCAGGGAGGAGAGGAGGCCCGCCTCTCTCACGACTGTGACCCAGGCAGTGCGGTCAGTGCCCTGGAGAGGCAGTGTTATGGGGGCGCACCCACAGAATGGGCGATCACAGCAGGGTGCGCAAACAGGGGCCCTTGGGCAGAGGTGGCCGTGTGGATGGGGACATGGAGAGTCACGGTCATTAACTCTGGCTGAAGGTGGGGGCGGCCAGTGGGGAGGCTGGACTAGAAGTCAGACCACGAAGGAGCCCAAATGCTATCTCTGGAAGCCTGCACTCGTCCCCTGGGGGCCACACGAGGGTCCACAGGCCAGGCGGTTAGACGGTGTTTCAGAATCGTCATCAGGGGCGCCTGCAGGGAAAAACTGGGGCAGCTTCCCAAGTTAACCCCCTTGTTCCATCCTGTTAAAACTTTTCAGAAGCAAAAGGTCTCCTCATTTCCTCATCCCATTGTCCCCATGACCCGGAGGAGGCATGGGAGTATGAGCGTCCATTGAGTGTCTGCCCCGCGGCAGGAAAGCGCACGTGTTGGGGGAGCCTCACAGAGTGGGCCACAGGGATTCCCCAGGGTGCAGCTGCACAGACATGTGAGAGACACATAGACACAGACATGTGAGAGACACACAGACACAGACATGTGAGAGACACACAGACACACAGACACATGGACATGTGATAGACACATGGACATGTGAGAGACACACAGACACAGACATGTGAGAGACACACAGACACAGACATGTGAGAGACACACAGACACAGACATGTGAGAGACAGACACATGGACATGTGAGAGAGACATAGACACAGACATGTGAGAGACACATGGACATATGAGAGACAGACACATGGATATGTGAGAGACACATAGACACATAGACGTGAGAGACACAGACTTGTGAGAGATAGAGACACATGGATATGGGAGAGACACATAGACACAGACATGTGAGAGACACAGATGTGAGAGACATAGACATGTGAGAGACAGACACACAGACGAGAGACACACGGACATGTGAGAGACACAGACACACAGACGTGAGAGACAGAGACATGGACATGTGAGAGACACATAGACATGTGAGAGAGACATAGACGTGAGAGACACAGACATGTGAGAGATACACATGGACATGTGAGAGACACATAGACAGACATGTGAGAGACACACAGACACATAGACACATGGACATGTGAGAGACACATGGATATGTGAGAGACACATAGACACGGACATGTGAGAGACACAGATGTGAGAGAGACAGACACACAGTCGTGAGAGACACACAGACGTGAGAGACACATAGACACATGGACATGTGAGAGACAGACACACACGTGAGACAGACATGTGAGAGACACAGACATGTGAGAGACACACAGACACAGACATGTGAGAGACACACAGACACAGACGTGAGAGACAGACATGTGAGAGACATAGACACAAATATGTGAGAGACACATCGACACATGGACTTGTAAGAGACAGACACATGGACATGTGAGAGACACAGACAGACATGAGAGACACACACATGTGAGAGACATAGACACAGACATGTGAGAGACACATGGATATGTGAGAGACACAGACACAGACATGTGAGAGACACAGACACACAGACGTGAGAGACACATCGATACATGGACATGTGAGAGACACACAGACATGTGAGAGACACACAGACGTGAGAGACAGAGACACATGGACATGTGAGAGACAGACACATAGACACACGGACATGTGAGAGACACATAGACATGTGAGAGACAGAGACACACGGACATGTGAGAGACACACAGACATGTGAGAGACACACAGACATGTGAGAGACACAGTGAGAGCGTGAATCCACCCGTCAAGTGAAGGAACCGAAGCGCAGCACAGGACTGTCGCCTTTCTCGTGAGAAGGCGTCCTCAGGAGAGAGCCAGACAAGCTGGCCTCGGCGCCTGGGGAGACTGGCCCTGCAGCGGGTCATCCGAGAGCTGCTGGGGGACCAGGGCTTCGCACTGCCTGCTGACAAGGGCCCTCTCTAGTGACCCCTGAGGAGCCGGGACAGGCTGGGGGCCAGGCTGCTGCGGGGTGACTGCCCCGCTCCAGGCCGTGGTGGGAGCCCCAGAGAAGCAGGGCTGGTCCGGCACACAGGGAGCACGGCTCCCTTCTGAGGGCAGCGAGCAAGGGCCGGTCTGGGAGGCAGGGAGGGTGAGGCCCAGCCTGACAGCCTGGGCAGGAGGCAGCGCGGCACAGCGAGGGCAGCCCAGGCTGGAACGTCTCCCTGCCCACCAGCTGTGCAGCCATGGGCAAGTTGCTTTAACTTCTCTGAACCAGTTTTATATTCATTGTAAAAATAATAATAAGAGAAGTAATAACGCCTACAGGATTGCTGTGAGGGTCTAAACAGGAACACGGGCTGTCCCCGGCAGAGAGCAGGCCTTCGCTGAGCTAGCTGCTCTCACTCCCAGAGGTGTGTTTTTCCCCCAGTGGTGGGTTAGTTTACTTCTGAAGTTATTAACAGTTTTTCCCCTCCTTTGTGATAGCAAAACCCCGTGTCTGCATCTCCCGTTCCCAGCGGCACCAACAGCCCAGCGCCCAAGAAGAGCACTGGCAGTGTGGATTATCTGGCCCTGGACTTCCAGCCGAGCTCCCCGAGCCCCCACCGCAAGGTGCCTAGGGTGGGAGTGATGGGGGGTGGTTCTGCCGAGCTCCTGGGGCCCTGGGTGGAGGGGTCCCAGAGGCCAGGGGCCTTGTCCGGC
This sequence comes from Ovis aries, assembly GCF_016772045.2. Taxonomy (NCBI): domain Eukaryota; kingdom Metazoa; phylum Chordata; class Mammalia; order Artiodactyla; family Bovidae; genus Ovis; species Ovis aries. The sequence goes on from NC_056074.1 coordinate 15,400,064, forward strand.
CAGGCTGGGCTGAGATCTGAGTCTCCCGGGGCCCATGTGGCCTCAGCCTCAGCACTCAAGCACCCTGAGCCCACAGGCCCTCCTCCATCCACCTGTCCCTCCCCTCACCGTGCGATTGGACAGATGCGGGCACACACAGTCACAGTCCGCTCAGGGTCACATGTGAACCCGTGACAGAGCTGAGATGTGGGGATCGTGTGTCCCGGTCCTGAGCTCTTTGAGAATGTGCTGTCCGGGTGCAGCCTGGGAAAAGCACACCGCCCCCCACCCCCGGAAGCACACTTAGCTGCCCGGTCCAGACAGAAGCTCTGACAGTCCCCCCACCCAGGGTGGCTGTGCGTGCTCACCACGTGCCCCCACAGAGCCCTGCAGCTGGCACTTGGTGGCGCCCGGCCAATTCCTTCTCCTGGACAAGGGGCCACGGGGAGTGGGTGGAGGCCTGGACCCAGGGAAGGGCCTGGGTTCCCTCAGAACTGCAACAGCAAGAGGGTTGGCAGAGGCTGTGGCCTCGAGGAGGAGGAGGGCTGGTGCAGGGTGGAGTTCAGGCTCTACAGGCCACTTTGAGGGGGAAAAAACAGGTTGGAGAGGCAGGTAGAAGCCCGTCTCCTCGCCCCTGACACCACTCGGGAAGAGCCGCCTGTTGCTCCCCGCGTCACGGTAACTCACAGCCCCTTCACCTCCCTGGCCTGTCCTCCAGCCATCCACGTCATCGGTCACTTCCGACGAGAAGGTGGACTACGTTCAGGTGGACAAGGAGAAGACCCAGGCCCTGCAGAACACCATGCAGGAGTGGACAGACGTGCGGCAGTCCTCGGAGCCCTCCAAGGGCGCCAAGCTGTGATGCCCGCGCCAGGGAGGGGCCCGGAGGCCACTCTGCAGAGCCGGCCTGGCTGCTCGCCCTTCGCCTCTCCAGCGCGCCCTCCTGCCCACCTCCTCTCTCCTCTGCCACTCTGGCCTTCAAAGCACTTGGCATCAGGGACCCTGACCCCTTCCCCCTGGGAGGCGAGGGCCTGATCGAGGCACTTCCTCTGCCCTCTCCGGGTCCACCTTTGATTTTTATCAGCAATGGCCATCCTACCTTAGTTAGAGCTCTTGCCAAAAAGCATCCTTAAGCGTCCGCCTGCCCTTCAGACCTGAATATCTACCGGACGTGTGGGGGCGGGACCATGGCTCTGAGCCAATTCTGCACCTCACCGTCCGGCCTCCAGCTACTGGGCTCCTCGCCTCGGTCCCAGAAGAGGCCACATCATCCCGCTGACCAGGCACCCAAGGATCAGCAGGCCAGTGTGGACGCGGACCTCTTCGTCCCTGTCTTCCTTGGCAGAGGCGGGGCGAGGCCACCTAAAGGCGGAGGAGCCGCGGAGGAAGGTCAGAGGCCGTCTTGAGGGACAGAGGAGTTGGAGCCCGAGACACGGAAGGGCAGTGGAGCCCCGCAGGGGTTTCGGGGCAGCCCCCCACTCTCAGGAGTGGGCGATGTGGAAGGAGGGAGAGGCTGGGGACGGCCGGCCACCGAGAACACGGAGTGGGGCTCAGAGCCCAGGAGATGGGGAGACAGACGCTGTGGGGCCGGGCCCCTGGGGCCATGAAGCATCAGGCCGGCTCTGCCGTCCAGGACAGAGCGCCGACCCCGCCGGCCCGGAGGCGCCGCTCTGGACAAGGCTTGCACCGTGCTGGGCGACGGGGTGGGGGCGGGGGTGCCGGCATGGTGAGGAGGGCCGGTGGAGCTGCGGGGGGGTGACACGGGGTGCAGGGTGGGCGTGCGGGGGTGGTAGTACCGAGGGGCCACCCTGGGACAGCATGGGCGGAGGCACCTGGGGGTGCCCAGGACTGGCATGGAGACAGCGCAGCAAATGAGCTTCTGTAAGACTGGGGGCGCGGCGGGGGCGGCTAAGAGTTGGGGTGGGGGCTCTGGGAGGTCCACCCAGCGCACCTGCTGGAGAGAGAGCCCCCGGCAGTGCCGCGGAGACGCAGGCTGAGCAGAGAGGGAGCGGTGACGTCGCTGTCAGGGAGCAGCTGGCCTGGTGGCAGGCAAGGGCAGCTCCCAGGACTGACGGATGGCGGGCGGAACAGAGCCCCGAGGATGTGGCAGGGTGGCCGGTGGCTTGTGCCCTCCGACTGAGGTTTGTGCAGGGCCCAGGAAAGGTTGGGGCCTGGCCTGGTGGACGGTCAGCTCAGGTCACCCCCCATTGCTCTGTGGAGTCCCAGGTGCCCTGTAGGGCTCAGGCCTGGCTACAGGGACAGGAGACGGCAAGGCTGGAAAGGCCCCCAGGTCGGTGTCACCCCCTGCCAGGACAGAAGGGGGGCATCACCCCAGGCTCCTTCTTCCAAGTCTGGGGAGGGAGACTCATGTTATAGTTCTTGGCCAAATTTTTTAAAAGTTTCAGAGGCAACTGGGCAGACCAGATGTTTCATCCTACCCTGGGGAGAACAGGCCTTCTTCCTCCAAAAGAAATGAGTTCTGACCCTGCCTAAGGGAGGTGGCTACTGCTCACCTTTCTGCTCCTGTGAGCGTGTGTACACACGCATTCACGCCCTCGGCAGCCTGAGGCCTGACTGTACTCCGTCCTGGGAGAGAGGGTCTCAACAGGTGAGAACTCCTCCTAGTACTAGTCACATCAACTCAGTTAAGTGATGGCAGCGGCTGCTGTGGCCAGGTCTGGACTGCACACTGAGGACACAGGAGTTAATCAGACTTTGTGTTTGAGAAGGTCACGCTCAATGAGAAGAAAAAGACAAGGACACGTTGGTGACGGCCGTGAGAGACTCAAAGCTGGGGATGTGCGGAGAAGTCAAGGCCGCTTCTCCGGGAGGCTGGTGTGTGGGCAGGAGTGGGGAGGAGTGCAGATCAGGGAATGTGGTTTCTAGGGAAAGCGGGTGCCTGACTTGGCCGGAGGGGAGGAAGGGTCAGATTTTTAGAGGAAGGAGGGTGGGTCTGGGCACCAGTGGAGGAAGATGGAGAGACTTGTGCTTTGGGAACAAGAGACCTTTGGGAGTATGGGCCCAGGCCAGACCCTCAGCAGCAGCAAGGCCTTGGTGTTCGCACAGCTGAAGTGGTGATGGTGGCAGTGGCCTACCCTGGGCAGGGTTTGGTAGGTCACTGCCCAGCCGTGTCCCTTTAGGGCTTTCTGCAGACAGTCTCATACGGCAGGGCTTTGAATGGTACCCCCACCCCCACACAAGAGGCTACAGGTGGGCCCAGGTAGGGATGCGTCAGTTCCCGGTATCACTCCCTATTGATCATCAGGTGCCCTAATGATGTCAGTGTTTTCCGAATGTGCCATAAGGTGAGTGAGACTGATTGGAGTCCCGAGAGATGGAGGTGTTCAAATCTAACCTCCAGGGAGGCCTCCCTCCAGCTCTTGGTTCCTCCAACCCCCAAACCCTTAGGGTGGAGGTGGGAGCAGAGACCAGAGGAAGTACAAGAGGAGCAGAGACTGCTGAAGGCAGAGACGTGGGGCTCAAAAGCCCCAGGTACCAAGTGTCTGACATTCCCGTTGGTGGCTCAGAGTTCGCCTCTGAGTGCGGTGGCCTGGCGCGGACGGAGACCCCAGGAAGCCCTGCATCGGCCAGCAGAGCCCCCTCCTGCCTGGGGCTCCCAGGAGCAGCAGCTGTCCCCTCCCGGTCCAGCTCCCCCGCTCTGCGGGGTCAAAGGCAGGGAGGAGTGCCTGCAGGGAGCTGTGTCTCTTCCCCACCTGGCTGCTCCCTGCTCTGTGACTGTCTCAAGGGCCAGTTAACCCAGTGCCCTCTCTAGACCTGATTGCAGTAACTTTTACATTCGAAACTGTTCAACTGCATCCCATCCCTAGGACAGAAGCACAACGGTTCTCAGCCTGCCCCGGGGCTAAGGCCCCCAGCGGTGGCCACCCCACCCTGCCCTGCCCATGGCCCTCTGACGGAGCTCCGGAAGCTGGAAGCAGGGCGCAGGGCAGGAGGGAAGTCGGTGTGTCCTTCCCCTCTCCGTCCGTCCGTCCTTCTGCGCACAGCGAGGGTCAGAGGCTGCGCACAGGAGCGCTCAAGCTGCCGCCTTCCAAAACTCAGCTATTCGGGGGGCCAGTGGGCCGCCTGCTGCGGGGCTGGCGTGTATTTGGTGGTGTGTGTTCTTACGTGTTTGTTGGTTACACGTGTCTTGAAATGTAGAATCATTTTCACGGAATCATTGCTTTATCAAGAAGAGAAAATGGGCTAGAAGAAGTCCACTCTTAGGTTTCTGGCCCTGTTACCATTTAAAATTGACATTTAATTTTTCAAATTGCTGTTGGTGCCTAATCACTTAAGTTATTAATTTATTGTTTTCTTTAAAAAAAAAAATTGTAACATGTATTTATCCTGTGAGTAGGTCTGGGGTGGGATGGGAATGCGTTCACAGGCGTCCTGTTTTTGCGGTGGGGACACATGGTACAGGCCTGGAGCTTGCAGGGCCCTTGTTACTGGAGTGGCGGAGCTAGATGACAATAAAGTCCGTGAGAAGCAAGCAGAGAGGCTGCGGCATCTGCCTCGTCCAGGGGGTGGGCAGCGGGCTTCACAGGACACCGGTCCTCGGCCAGACAGTCCGCCCCCATCCCCGGCCACGCCACCTTCCACTCAACAGGAGATGACTGGGGGCCTTTCCTGGCTGTAAGAACAAGTGCAAATCCTCCTCACCTTGGAATCTGTATTCCTGGTGTGTGAAATGGAAGCAATAGCAACCTCTGCCCGCTCATCTTTCTTCAAAGGCGCGCTGGACCACAGAGGTGAGTTCTAAGCATGACCGTTCGGTCTCTGACAGACCTGTCAGCCCACCTGCGCTGGTCCCTGACTCTCAGGGCTCCGTGGGCTTTGGGGCCAAAGCTCAGCTCTTCCACTGTAGCCCAGGAAGCCCCTGGCCAGGCAGTCACTGTGCCAGGTTCCCAGATGGGCGGGCCCTGAGGGCTGCAGGCTGCTTTGCTCCTGGCCTGAGCCCACCCACCCAGGTTATCAGGGGTAAGAAAGGAGTGTGGGAGCAGCCGCGAGCTCCAGGCAGCCAGCCCGGAGCTGATCGATGAATCCGTCTACAGTGTCCTGTCCGGGCGGCCCCAGCCTGTGCACCCGTCTCTCCAGAGTCAAACCCCACCCCCCATTCCAGGCACATCCCACCAGGCCTCACATTTACACAGCACTTCCGTGCAGGGCACACTCACCTCCCCGGTGCAGCACGCAGGTCAGCAGGGCAAGGGGGTGTCCCTGCCTTCCTGCCCAGAGACCGCGAGAAGCCATGGCTAGAGCGGGAGGAACGACAGCTTTGAAGGCTTCAGAGAACCTCTTTTTATTCCTGTTTGAGACCCTGGTTCTCTCCTCTCCGTTTAGAAAGGGTACAGCAGTGTCAGGGCACAACGCGGGCAGTATCTGCTCCTCACCAGACCGCCCCCACCAGCCCCGGGGACCGTGACCAACAGCTGAGGCGCTGAGCCAGCCAGCGTCCCTCAGGACAGACGTCGTGAGACACACACACACACTTGCAGTAAAATAAGGCCTCTCTCTCATACCCAGAAGGGGGGATCTCAGGCACTGAGGCGGGAGATGGGGCTAAGGGGCCGTCCGTCCCCTCCGCATTGCGGCTGGACACCCTCCGCATTGCGGCTGGACACCCTCCACATTGCGGCTCGGGGCTGGCGGGGCTGGGGGGCCTCTCTGACCCCACGCCAGCCCGCTTCCCACCTACGCTCCTCACAAGGGGACAGCGTCAGCACCCACGCACATCGCCTCAGGCCCCTCAGAGAAGCACGATGCGGCCGGAGGGGCGACACGCAGCCCCTTGTTTGTGCTGGGGCTGGGACCCTCCTCGGGTCTGTACTATAGAGAGACAGAATTGTCTGAAAGGAGCTGGAAGGGAACTGCTGCTTGATGGCAAATACGGGGCAGGGGCTGAGGCCCAGAGAGTGTCCATCTCAGCTAATCCAAGCTGACCACAACTCGGGTGCAAGTCTTAAGGGGGCTGATCCCAGCGTCGGGGCCTGAGGGCAGTTTAAGGGACCCGGGTCTCACCTCCGCCTCTGAGTCTCTGTGCCTGCCAGGCTGAGGCTGGCAGCCCCTGCTCCATCGCTTTCGCCCTTGGAAGGGGCTGCCTCCATAGCCTCCCCCAGACCCCACCTGGCCGAGCGCCTCTGCCCGGGACCTGGGCCCCCCACCCCGAGGTCGGCTGTGGCACCCCACAAGTGCGAGCAGGCCAGGGCGGGGGGGTGGATCGAGGGTTCCCATTAGAAGACCAGTCTGTGGAAGTCACCACCGCTGCCACCTGCAGGGCTGCAGCCCCCGGGAGGGCCTTTGTCCTCATCTTTGTCGTCGTCAAAGCCCCTCCGCCAGTGCGGGGACGCGGGGAGTGCGGAGATGTAGGCCGCCCTGCTCCGCGCCTCCTTCTCCTGCTCCTGGAAACACAGATGGGGATGGAGCAGGAGGTTTCAAACGTAGGCTCCGAAGCCACAGTGCTCCCTTCACCACCCACAACCACCCCCCACCCCCCGTCCCTACCCGCCGCTGCGGCCACCCAGCCCTTCGGAGCTTCACCCCTGTGGAGGGAGCACCTCAGCTTCCCCCCAGGGATACTCCTGCTCAGCCGGAGGATGGGAGGGCTGGACCCACAGCCATCCTGTATCTAGGTTTCGAAACCATTCCTCCTCCCCTCCCAGTATAAACTCCCAGCACCCTGGAGAAAAGGAACTCACTTCCACTGACTAGACTGAACTTCTCCCAGCACCTCACTTCTATTGACTAGACTGAACAGCGGACAGAGGCCTCAGGTGGCACCTGGAGGAGACAGTCCAGAGACTTCAAAGGTCAACTCCTACCCCACCAGGACCTCTCTGCAGGCTTCCTTCCTCTTGAAGCAGGAGGGACAGACTCTGCCGAGGAGAAAGCTCTCCCTCCTGCCGCACTGGGGCCAGCCCTGGAGACCCCTCACCACTGGCCGCAGACCCAGTGTCCCCCACCCAGGTGCCGCTGGCCAGGGTGCAGGTGTGACCACCCCAGCTGTTCACGGCAGCATGCCTCACGCTGCTCAGAGTTCCAGTTGCTAAGTACTTTGATGCCACCCTAGACTCTTAGGAGTGGAGTTGGCACAGTGAGAGGGCAACCCTCCCAAAGGCCTCCCCCACCCGCTCGTATCCACTACTCACTCACAGAGCCCCTCCAGCACACAACAGCTTAATAAAGAAACAGTGGTTCCTAATGTGTGTTGAAAAGACCCTGATGCCTGGAAAGATGGAAGGCAGGAGGAGAAGGGGACGACATAGGATGAGATGGCTGGATGGCATCACCGACTCGATGGACATGAGTTTGAGTGAACTCCGGGAGTTGGTGATGGACAGGGAGGCCTGGCGTGCTGAGATTCATGGGGTCACAAAGAGTCAGACACAGCAACTGAACTGAACTGAATGTGTGTCCCTCTAAAGCAGGAGGTCTGCCTGGCCCACTGATTTCCCCCCCCCCCCCCCAGCACTGAGTGAGGTGAGTGGATCAAAGGAAAAAGGAAGAGACTCTGAGAAAGGAGCAGCCACTTAATCGGAGCCGGTGGGCTGCTGGAAGCCCGTGGGGGTCTGCTCACCTGCAGGAAGAGAATGTTGTCTTTGGAAATGGCTTCCATCAAGTCCTTGTGGAGGGTGGGCTCGGCCCGGGGGCGGGGCGAGCCAGGCTCGGCCTCGGGCCCCTCCTCGGGTCGCTGCCGGTAGAAGAGCACGTAGGCCGTGTCCTTGGGGAAGAAGGAGGTGACGTTGCTGACAGACTCGAAGGAGGAGAAGGACACCCGGGTGTCGTTGAACAGGTACCACTGGTTGTCGGGCTCGGGCCGCTCGGCGGCTCCCGCGGCCGGGGCGGGGCGGGCGGCGCCCTCGCGGGCGTAGCAGTAGTAGTGGCCGCTCTCGGAGGACAGTCCCGAGTGCACCACCACGCTGCACAGGTCATAGGCCTGGCCCCGGCCCCCGGCCAGCGGCAGGCGCAGCAGCAGCGGCACGGACACGTCATCCAGGATCTTGCGGCGCCGCATGGTGCGCAGGTCGAAGGAGAAGCGCAGCAGCGTCAGGATGAGGTAGCGCGGGCCCTGGCTCAGCTCCACCACCTTCTCGGCGTCCTGCAGGGATGCGCACGACTCGCAGTGGTAGCGGTTCTCCGACGTCAGCCTCTCAGGCGACAGGAAGTAGTTGACCAGGTCCAGGACCGAGCGGGAGCCGTCCCCGGAGGCGGCCGCAGCACTCTGGAGGGTCCCTGGGCCCGGGCCGGCCGCCGCCTCCTTCTCCTGGGCCTCCTTCTCTTTCTCCTCCTTCACCTTCTCCTTCACCACCTCCTTCACCTCCTCCTCCTCGTCGTCCTGGGCCGCCCTCTCCTCCTCCATCTCCTTCTCCTCCTCCACCTTCTCCTTCTCTCGCTCCTCCTCCACCTTCTCCTCCACCTTCTCCTCCTCCTTCTCCTCCTCCTCCACCTTCTCCTTCACCTCCTCCTCCACCTTCTCCTTCACCTCCTCCTCCACCTTCTCCTCCTCCTCCACCTTCTCCTTCACCTCCTCCTCCACCTTCTCCTTCACCTCCTCCTCCACCTTCTCCTCCTCCTCCACCTTCTCCTCCTCCTCCACCTTCTCCTTCACCTCCTCCTCCACCTTCTCCTTCACCTCCTCCTCCACCTTCTCCTCCTCCTCCACCTTCTCCTTCACCTCCTCCTCCACCTTCTCCTTCACCTCCTCCTCCACCTTCTCCTCCTCCTCCACCTTCTCCTTCACCTTCTCCTCTGCCTCCGCCTTCTCCTCCCCCTCCTCCTCTCCCGCCGCAGCCTCCTCCTCTGTGCTCTCCCCCCTCTCCACCTTCTCCTCCTGCCCGCTCTGCCCCCCGAGGCCGTGGGGGCCCAGGCCCTCCATGTCCAGGATGGTGGGGGGGACGCCCCCCGTGATGCAGTGCTTCCTCTGCCGCTGAGGCCCGGCGCTGCCCGGCTCCTGGGCGCCGGCGTCCTCCGCGGGGAGCAGCACTGAGCCCAGGCGGCGGCGGCGGTGGTGGTGATGGTGGTGGTGGCGGCGGCAGCGCTCGGGCGGGGGGAAGGCGAGCGAGAGGTCCGTGAAGGCCTCCTCCCTGGAGGAGACGTTCAGGCAGCGGAGGCAGCATATCCGAGTCACGATCTTGCCCCCGAACATCTTCTCCACGGAGGTGGCGCTCGGGACGGGGGGCTCCTCGGGCGGCGAGGGCGAGCTCGACTGCTTGAGCTTCTGGCAGATCCTCGTCCCGGTCTTCTCCTCTTCGTGCAGCCTGGTGCGGGGAGGAAAGGGCTTTCGTCCACACGCACGGGTCACACACGTTTACACACGTGCAGCAGGCGGCACAGGGGACACACTTGCATGTGTACTAGGTGGCATCCGTGCACGTGTACTCAGGACAAGCACGCACACGACATACTTAACCGTCATAAAGCTCACAAACCTGCCACAAAAAGCTGTGTGCGTGCCCCCAGAGTGCTGATGAGAAAACACACACGTGCACACTCAGGCAAGCACAGCACAGTGTACATACACACACTTACCCTCCCCGGTCATGCTTCACGTCAGCACCTCCAGAACGTCCCCCCACCCGCAGCTCCTGTCCCCATCTTCTCCAAGCCTTCCACGAGCGCCGGGCCACACCCCAGTTTCCAGGAAGAGACAGCACCGCCCAGGGCCACGGGGCTTCCCCCAGCACCCTCTCCAGACGCAGAGCCCCCGCCTCCCCTACCGATCCAGCAGGTACTTCAGGTACTCCGAGCAGTCCTGCTGGGTGCCGGGGCTGAACCAGGGTGTCCAGGATGCAGACAGGAAGTTCTCTGGAGAAATGGCAGGACGCTGCAACCAAAGCAGGAGACAGACGAGTCAGGAGCTGGGGGGCCACTCACCAACCAGCTCCACAGCATGCCGTGCCTGAGGGTCGCTCTGGGGAGTCACTGCCCCAAACTCCCAGCCTCCCCATTCATTCCCAGCTGTCCGTCCCTGACTTTTTCCATCCTACCAAGTCCATGCCGCCTAAGAGCACGGCATCCACATAGAGAAACAGTCCTCCAGGAGTCTGTTCTTCCCTTGTTTGTTGCCCTTCCCTCTGCCTGAAACACCCTTTCCCCTATCAGAAGCTTAGCTAAAAGTTCAAGTCCCAGATGCAGGGACCCTGTCCCATGCAGTCCTCCAACGGCTACCATCCCCCTCATGATCAACCTCTCCCTACCCTGTGTGGAAACCACACACGCCTCGTTCTCTGCTTAAGAACTACAGGTCCATCTTCCCCACCAGACTGTGTCCTGTGAAAGCATGACTGTGGCTGACGCACCTCCATGCCCCTGCCCCTGCAGAGGGCCTGGTCAAGGCCCTTAGGTTCCATGAGGGCAGAAGCAGTGAATAAAACATACAGCCCTCAGGGTGCCTGGCAGTGTGAGTGCTCCAAAATGACAGCTGGCCAACAGAGCAACACCTCATACGGCGGACTGGACCACCGATGGGAGCGATGTGGGCAGCACTACACCGGGGGGCTCCGCCGGCAAGCCCTCTCCTGCCCAGTCAGGGCACTGAGCCAGCCCCATGGGTCTGCCCGTGAACCCACGCCTGCCTGGACTGGGGCCCAACAGCTTACAGCAAGCAGGGGCCCGGAGGCAGGTGCAGGCAGGCTCCAATGAAGGCAAGGCATCAGACCAGGCCTCCTCTCCAGCATCCCCCGCCTCCCACACCCTGCTCCCCCTGGACTCACCTGGCTGTGCTCCAGGAAGGCGAAGAGCCACTGCAGCTTCGTCATCAAGGGCTGCGAGTTGTGTTCGGTCAAACGGAGCACACAGTGTCTGAAACTTCAAAACAGAGCACCCAGAGTTAAGCCGGGGCACCCAAAGAGCCTGTAACTCACCCACACTGTGGCAATCCAAGACCTCCAGGCCACAGGCAGGACATACACTTGGAGCTCAACTCTGGGCCAGAAGCCGGGCAGGGGGGCAGGTGAACAACTCCAGTTCTAACAGCCCCTGACTCCAAGATCTGAATGTCCTAAGGTTCTAATATTTGAACTCTCAGACACGCTCCAGAGTCCATGCCAATATCACCACCAGCCGCTCGCACCCTCCGCCCTGCATTCCTGGGTGATGGTGTTCAGACCATCCAGAGTAGCAGGCCCCCACTCCAACCAGAGTCCCTTCCCCTAGGACCACCCCCAAGTTGTTCCTCTTTCCTCGAATGAGCAAGGCAGGGGTCAATGTGAAGAATATGCTGGAAAAAAAGAGGGCGCTGTGGGAGTAGGCTGGGGCTCTTGACACATCTGATCCTATGGGAGATGAGAAGAAGCCCTTCCTGACAACCACATCTCCTGGAGCAAGCCAATTCCCAGGCCCCAGCTGAGTTCCTGTTCTCACAAAAAGCTCTGAGCATACAGGTCAGGCATCTCTCCAGCCTGCACGCACTGTACGGGGCAGTGTAATCAAAGTGTGGTCCACTTAGCAGGCTGTGACAAAGCAAGTTCAGAGAGAGCATTTAGAAACTTGTATATGTGAAGTCAAGTGGGCCTTAGGAATCATCACTACAAACAAAGCTAGTGGAAGTGATGTAATTCCAGCTGAGCTATTTCAAATCCTAAAAGATGATGCTGTGAAAATGCTGCACTCAATATGTCAGCAAATTTGGAAAACTCAGCAGTGGCCCCAAGACTGGAAAAGGTCAGTTTTCATTCCAATATCAAAGAAAAGCAATGCCAAATATTGTTTAAACTACCATACAATTGCACTCACTTCACATGCTAGGAAGGTCATGCTCAGAATCCTCCAAGCTTAGCTTCAATATGTGAACCAAGAACTTCCAGATGTACAAGGTGGATTTAGAAAAGGCACAGGAACCATAGATCAAATTGCCAACATTCACTGGATTGTACAGAAAGCAAGGGAATTCCAGAAAAACATCTACCTCTGATTCATTGACTACAATAAAGCCTAGCCGATGAAGGCTTTGACTGTGTGGACCACAACAAACTGTGGAAAATTCTTAAAGAGATGGAAATAACAGACCACCTTACCTGCCTGAGAAACCTGTGTGCATGCTGGTCAAGAAGCAACTGTTAGAACTGGACACGGAACAATGGACTGGTTAAAAATTGGGAAAGAAGTACATCAAGGCTGTTTATTGTCACCCTGCTTATTTAACTTCTATTCAGAGTTACATCATGTGAAATGCTGGGCTGGATGAAGCTCAAGCTGGAATGAAGATTGCCAAGAAAAATATCCATAACCCCAGATATGCAGATGACACCATCCCTATGGCAGAAAGCAAAGAGTAACTAAAGAGCTTCTTGATGAAGGTGAAAGAAGAGAGTGAAAAAGCTGGCTTAAAACTCAGCATTCAAAAAAACCTTAAGATCATGGCGTCCAGTCCCACTACTTCATGACAAATAGTTGGGGAAACAATGGAAACTCTGACAGACTTTATTTTCTTGGGGTCCAAAATCACCACAGACAGTGATTGCATCCTTGAAATTAAGAGACACTTGCTCCTTGGAAGAAAAGCTATGACAAACCTAGACAGCGTATTAAAAAGCAGAGAAATTACTTCGCCGACAAAGGTCTATATAATCAAATTATGGTTTTCCACCCAGTCATGTACAGATGTGAGAGTTGGACCACCAAGAAGGCTCAGCACTGAAGAATTGATGCTTTCTAACTGTGGTGTTGGAGAACTCTTGAGAGTCCCTTGGACAGCAAGGAAATCACATCAATCCTAAAGGAAATCAACCCTGAATATTCGTTGGAAGGACTAATGCTGAAGCTCCAATATTTTGGCCACCTGATGCAAAGAGCTGACTCATTAGAAAAGATCCTGATGCTGGGAAAGACTGAAGGCAGGAGGAGAAGGGGACAACAGAGGATGAGATGATTGGATGGCATCACCGACTCAATGGACATGAATTTGAGGAAACTCCAGGAGAGGACATGAATTTGAGGAAACTCCAGGAGAGGACAGGGCAAGCTGGTATGCTGCAGTAAATGGGGTCACAAAGAGCCAGACACGGCTGAGCCACTGAGCAACAATAACAACCTATTAGAAAGGCCAAAATCCATACACTATAGACACTATGTATAAAAAAGATAACTAATTAGATCCTATTGTATAGCTCAGGGAACTCTACTCAGTGCTCTGTGGTGACCTACATGAGAAGGAAATCCAAAAAAGAGGGGGTATATATATACATAGAGTTGATTCACTCTGCCGTACAGTAGGAACTAACACAACAGTAGCAAGCAACTATATTCCAGTAAGTACTAATTTTTTTTTAAAAAAGAAAGGCCAAAATCCTGAACACTGACAACACCAAATGCTAGCAAGGACGGAGAACAACAGGAATTCTCATTTATTGCTGGTGGAAATGTAAAATAGTATAGCTACTTTGAAGAAAGTTTTCCAGTTTCTTACACAACCAGATACACTCTCACCATCCTATGCAGCAATCATACTCTTTGGTATCTACCCTAAGAAGGTGAAACCTTATGTCCACACAAAAACTTGCACAAGTATGTTGATGCAAGCTTCATTCATAACTGCCAACTGTGAAGCAACAAAATACCCTATATCCTTCAACAGGTTAATGGATAAATGGAACTGTGGTACATCCTGACACTGGACAGTTTCCAGTGCTAAAAAGAAATGAGCTCTCAAGCCATGAAAAGAAATGGAGGAACTTTAAATGCATATTCCTAAGTTAAAAAACTCAATCTGAAAAGACTACATACTATATGATTCCAATTGTATGATTCTGAAAAAGGCAAAACTATGAAAACAGTAAGAAGGTTGCCAGGAGTTGGAAGGGGATGAACAGATAGAGCAGAGGATTTTTAAGGCAGTGAAAATACACTAAATGAACCTCTGGGACAACACTAAACACACCAACATTTTCATTATAGGGTCCCAGAAGGGGGAGAGAGAAAAGGCCTGAGAAAATATTTTAAGAGATAATAGCTGAAAACTTCCCTAATATGGGAAAGGAAAAAGTCCCATACAGGATAAACCCAAGGAGGAACAGACTGAGACATATATTAATCAAACTGACAAAAGTTAAAGACAGAAAATATTAAAAACAACAAGGGGAAAGCAACAAATAACATAAAATGGAATCCCTATAACTTTATCAGCTGATTTTCCAGCAGAAACTCTGCAGGCCAGAAGGGAGTGGTATGGTATAGTTAAAGTAATAAAAGGGAGAAAACTGCAACCAAGAATACTCTACCCAGCAAGGCTCTCATTCAGATTTGACAGAGAAATCAAAAGTTTTATAGACAAGCAAAAACTAGGAGAATCTAGCACCACCAAACCAGCTTTACAACAAATGTTAAAGGAATTTCTCTAAGTAGAAAAGGCTACAACTAGAAATAAGAAAATTATGAATGGGACAGTTCACTGGTAAAGGCAAACATACAGAAAGGTAAGAAATCATCTACTCACAAATATGATATCATGACCAGCAAAAACGTTAAGAAGAGAAGAGCAGAAATGCAGCATATTGGAAATGCATGGGAAATTAACAGACTAGCAACTTAAAAAACAATCTTGTAGAGACTGTTATATCAAAACCTCATAGTAATGTAAGAATTGAATCGCCTTTCTATGTCCGACACAGAATACAGCATGCTTGGGGCTGGTGCCCGGTGATGACCCAGAGAGATGTTATGAGGAGGGAGGTGGGAGGGGGGGTTCATGTTTGGGAACGCATGTACACCCGTGGTGGATTCATGTCAATGTATGGCAAAACCAATACAGTATTGTAGAGTAAGATAAAGTAAAAATAAAAATTAAAAAAAAATAAAAAAATAATAGAAAAAAAAACCCTCATAGTAACTGCAAACCAAGTCTATACTACATACACACATTAAAAAAACAAAAAGGAATCCAAACTCTACACTAAAGATAGTCAACAAATCACAAGAGAAGAAAGCAAAGAAGATGGGAAGGGAAAAGACCTACAAAAATGAAGTTAAAACAACAAAATGGCGATAAGAACATTCATATTGATAATTACCTTAAATATAAATGGATTAAATGCTCCAGCCAAAAGACACAGACTGGCTGAATGGATACAAAATGAGTCCCATATATACCTTGTCTACATGAAACTCACTTCAGATCTAGGGACACATATGACTGAAAATGAGGAGATGGAAAAAGGCATTCCATGCAAATAAAAATCAAAAGAAAGCTGGAGTAGCTCATCAGACAAAATAGACTTCAAAATAAAGACTGTTATAAGAGACAAAGAAGGACACTGCATAATGATCAAAGGATCAATCCCAGATTCAACAATTGTAAATATGTGTGCCCAACATAGGAGTACCTCAATATATAAGGCAAATGCTAACAGCCATAAAAGGAGAAACCAACTGTAGTACAAGAATAGTAGGGGACTCTAACCCTCCCCACACACTTCCATCAAAGGGCAGATCATCCAAACAGAAAATTAAGAGAGAAATAATGGCCTTGCATGACATATTAGACAAAATGGACTTAACTGATATTCAGAGAGCATTCTATCCAAAAGCAAAATACAAATTCTTTTTTAAGTGCAGGTGGAACGTCTCCAGGATTGACCACATGCTGGGCCACAAGGCAAGCCTTGGTAAATTTAAGAAAACTTGGAATCATATCAAGCATCTTTTCTGACAACAACACTACAGGATTAGAAGTACTGACCACAGGGAGAGATCAAGATGTTGGAGCAGTAGGACATGAAGCTCACCCTCTGCCACAAATACACCTATATGTGAAATCATTCTCACAGAATATCTACTGAACACTGACAGAAGGCCTCAGACTGGCTAAAAAGGCAAAAAAAAAAAAAAAACAAAAAAAAAAACCCACAAACCTCCATGTAACTGGGTAGGGAAAAAAGCAAGCAAGCAAGACAGGAATTGGGATGAGATGTTTACCACTGGGTGGGAGCTATAAAGGAGGAAAGACTTCTGCAACCTGGGAAGCCTCCTCACTGGCAAGGAGACCAGCCAGGATGGAAGGGGAGCCTCGTGGCCTCACAGGAGAGCGCAGCGGGCTGTTCTTGGCAGCCGGAGCAGAGGAAGAACTGCACAGTCAGTACCACCAGGCACTCCTCAGCCTGAGTGCAAGTCCACTGGGGCTGGCAGGGGCGGGGTGCTGGAACTCAGGCTTCGGGTATCAGAAGCGGGGAGAGGACTGGGGCTGGAATCCAGTGTGACTACACCTGGTGGTGTATGACTACCAGTCTGTGGCAAGTAGATATAGGAAGGGGTTAACGTGCTTGAAAACCAGGGTAACCAAAAAACATACAATAAATTCACACACACACACACAAAGAAGGGAACTATAATACAAAAGAAAATCATCAAACCACAACAGGAAAAAGAAAGGGACAAAGAAGAAATATAAATCAACAGGGAGACTTCCCTGGTGGTCCAGCGGCTGAGACTCCAGGCTCCCAGTGCAGAGGGCCAGGGCTCGATCCCCGATCAGGGAGCTAAATCACACAGCCACAGCTAACAGTTTACATGCCGCAACTATAAGATAGAGCCTGCCGCAACAAAGACCCAGCACAGCCAAGTAAATAAATGAACAGGAAAACAAGGTTTAAATGGCAATAATGATAATAATACAGATCTATAAATAATTAACTTGAATGTCAATGGACTAAATATACTCCAATCAAAAGACACAGAATGGAAGGCTGGATGAAAAGACAAGAGCCTTCAATATGCTGCCTATAAGTGACCCACTTTAGAGCAAAGGACACACAAAGATTGAAAGCGAGGTGATGGGAAAATATATTTCATGCAAATAGAAATGAAACGAAAGCAGGGGTGTCAATACTGTCATCAGACAAAACAGACTTCAAAGCAAAGATCATAAAACATTGTCTAGCTGCGATTCATGGGGTCGCAAAGAGTCGGACACGACTGAGCGACTGAACTGAACGGAACTGAATACAAAACGTACCAGTGTTTCCTTAGGACAGACTCCCAAGGCCATAGAAACAAAAACAAAATCAAATGAGACCTAATCAAACTTAAAAGTTTTTGCACAGCAAAGGAAACAATAAACAAAATGAAAATAACAACCTACAAAATGGAAGAAAATATTTGCATACAATGTGACCAACAAGGGCTTAATATCCAAAATATATACAAATAGCTCATACAACTCAACAACAACCACAAAAACAACCCAACGGAAAAACAGGCAGAAGACCAAAACAAACATTTCTCCAAAGCAGACAAACAGATGGCCAGTGGCATGGAAAAATGCTGTTAGGGAAATTAAATCAATAGTCTTGTTTAGGCTTCAGAGACAAAGCAGAGCAGGCCTCTGACCTAGCTTTTCACCTGCCTGGACATTGCCCTGACTTTGAGTGCCCTGACTGCCTGCTGTGAATGCAAGACTTGAGGCACCATAGATAAGACTGGAGACAAATTCTGAAATTGTTGAGCCCCTGGAGGGGTGCTGGTCAACCAAGCGCCAGGCTTAACAAGATTCCACGTTTTACAGGACAAAAAAAAACAGCATTAACATGAAACCAGAGCTGCAATCTGCTCACATATTGATGGTGTCAGTTTGCATCCAGGGATTAAACGCAGGAACCCACAACTGCAATTTTTAAAGTCTCACCCATGGAGCAGATGCACTAGCTGGGACCTTTCCCCCCAAAACCTACCTATTTGGTGATGTATCCTCTGCTGTTTCCATTTCTCTTTTCTTTTAATGTTAGTATATTGAAACCAAGCTAAATAATTCCCTAATAAATATTTGTATTATTTATTTGTATATAAGGAGTGGCTTATTTTGTTAACAAATCCTTTGAACCTGAGAGGAAAGTGAAAACAAGACACTGGTTGGCGCGGAGTAGGATTTGCGAAACAAAATGCCTCTCTTCAAGAAGAAAGAGATTAAGGTTGATGAAGTTTTTATTCCCAGATGGCAAGATTCACCTTATTGCTCATTAGCTAATGAACGGCACATATTCACTGGATTACGTGAGAACTGGAATCTTAAAAAGTGGTCCAAACCCTTAGCAGTTACTGAATGTTTGCGGCTCGCACAGACTGAAAAAGGGTAAGAATGTGACACTCTGGGTGAGACGCTGGATCCTTTTCTCTGCCTACTGCAAGGTACATGAAGCTAACTTAAAATTGTCTAAGAAGTTACAACTGGGAAAGGAATTATGAGATTTGTGAGGGCAATTGCCCATGGTACAATGCGAAAATTATACTGGCATTAAAAAAAATTGGCATTAAATCTTCACATTTTAAGTAGGCTCTCCCTTGCACCTGCCCACAGCTCTAACAGTGTCCCCCACTGCCCTCTCTCCTTTCTTTTTCCAGTTGCAGACTTGTACCTCCCCAACTCCCTGCCTCCCTCTCCATCAGCTAATTCCCTTCTAACTTCCCCTATCAGGGGAATGAGGAGACTAGCTTCCCCCACTTTAGCAAGTTTCTTTCCCCCTGCAGATTCTTCTGATCAAACAAAGACCCCACCGCCCCAGGGGAGCAATCCAAGATTTTTTATCAGCCCATCTGCCCTTGTTATCACAGTCAATTTTAGCACTATTTGGTCTATACTTCAGCTGTAAAACTGTGACTATAGAAAGATGACCTTTTTTTTTTTTTTTTTTTTTTTGACACAGGATGGCCACCATATTCTTTAGACTCTGGAGAAAAACTGGTTAAAATTTTTTTTCTCTTTGAAACTGCAAAACTGGTTCTTTTTGCATATGCAGTTAAAAAACAGCTAGCCTGTTAAAAAGCACTGCCTAGGGAATAGCTTGGTGGGTCAGACAGTAAAGAATTTGCCTGCCATTCAGGAGACCAGAGTTCGATCCCTGGGTCAGGAGATCCCCTAAAGAAAGGAATGGCAACCCACTCCAGTATTCTTGCCTGGAGAATCCCATGGACAGAGGAGCCTGGTGGGCTAAAGCCCACCACTCAGACACAACTGAGTGACTAAGCACTCACACAGGGAAAAGCTTGAAGTTAACCCTTGTATGTCTTTGAAATACACAGCCCACTTTGCCTGAGACCTCAGCCTTGGGTAAATTAGAACTTCAAGCCAAGAAAGAAAGGGTTGGGGGAGGGGTCAAAGAGACATTTTAAATCTCAAGTGGAAAACTATGAGAGCTCTGCCTGGACTTCTGTATGTCTCAGTGTGTCTTTGTTTTGGATAATATTGCTGAAGTTAATCTGCATATGAACTCTAATTCAATTGACTTAAAGCAAAGTAAGTGTTTACAAATCAAACAGTTACAAGAGAAATCAACCTAAATGAATTTCAGGTTCCCATGAACTGGGAAATAGTAAATATTTCATGGCTTCCCAGGCGGCTCTAGTGATAAAGCCTGCCAATGCAGGAGACATAAGAAACATGGGTTTGATCCCTGGGTCAGGGAGATACCCTAGCGGAAGAAATGGAAATTCACTCTAGTATTCTTGCCTGAAGAATCCCATGAACTGAGGAACCTGGTGGGTTACAGTCCATGGGGTCACAAAGAGTCAGACACAACTGAAGCGACTTATCATTAATGTTTATTTGCTAATCTAATTAAGACATGTCTTGAGTCATCAACACTGTGTAATACTTTTATTGTGCCTAGCTTTAATTTAAGCTAAATTTGTCCATAAGGAAAGTAACTCAAGTGAAGAAACTTTTAAACAAAGAAAAATGTAAATGAGACAAGAGCTTTTAGATAAATTCTATTAATTTATGAATGTTTTATTATGCTTTAGGAATGTCTGTCTAAAATAGTTTCTCCAGGTTAGAGTAACTTGAATTTCTAGAGTTGTGCTAAACTAAGTGATGAAAGTTTACTGAATAGCTAGGTCATTTCCAAATAAAATAAGATTTTAAAATATTAATCACACTAACTTCCTCTTACAGAGAAACTAAAGAGATTCTGGACTATTAATGTTTGGTGCCACTCTGAGATTTTCTCTATAAGAAAGCAAATGTTTTTAGAAATTAGCACTGGTATTTACATTCACCAATTTACAGTATTCTAATATAAAGGACAGTTCAGGGTTGCTTAAGGATAGTAGGGTGTGTGTTTTTAGTTAAAAAGAAAAGTATGAAAAATGAAATTACATTTTATTAAATAAAAAGGTCTGACTTACAGATATCTGTTTCTAAATGAACAAAGTGATTTTTCTTTTTTTAAGCAGAGGTTTATGGAAGATGGACCCCAAGAAAAGAGTTTTGTGCATAGTACAAATTTTGAGACATCAAACTGCCTTTGATAATGGATTTTAAATTTCTTTACCTCTAAAGTGATCTACATTTACCTTCAAAATCTTTTGTTACTTTGGCCAAGTAAGTAACTGTTTCACAGTGACCTATATGATCCTATGTAACTGAGTGTTATAAACCCTTTCGTAGTTTTGGCAAAACTTCCTAAAATTCTCAGTTCAGTTCAGTGGCTCAGTCATGTCCGACTCTTTGCGACCCCATGGACTGCACCACGCCAGGCCTCCCTGTCCATCACCAACTCCCAGAGTCTACCCAAACCCATGTCCATTGAGTCGGTGATGCCATCCAACCATCTTATCCTCTGTCATCCCCTTCTCCTCCTGCCCCTAATCCCTCCCAGCATCAGGGTTTTTTCAAATGAATCAGCTCTTTGCATCAGCTGGCCAAAGTATTGGAGTTTCAGCTTCAGCATCAGTCCTTCCAGTGAACATTCAGGACTGATTTCCTTTAGGATGGACTGGTTGGATCTCCCTGCAGTCCAAGGGACTCTCAAGAGTCTTCTCCAACACCACAGTTCTAAAGCATCAATTCTTCGGTGCTCAGCTTTCTCTATGGTTCAACTCTCACACCCATACATGACTACTGGAAAAACCAGAGCCTTGACTAGACAGGCCTTTGTTGGCAAAGTAATGTCTCTGCTTTTTAATATGCTCTCTAGGTTGGTCATAACTTTTCTTCCAAGGAGTAAGCGTCTTTTTATTTCATGGCTGCAGTCACCATCTGCAGTGATTTTGGAGCCCCCCAAAATAAAGTCTGACACTGTTTCCATTGTTTCTCCATCTATTTGACATGAAATGATGGGACTGGATGCCATGATCTTAGTTTTCTGAATATTGAGCTTTAAGCCAACTTTTTCACTCTCCTCTTTCACTTTCATCAAGAGGCTTTTTAGCTCCTCCTCACTTTCTGCCATAAGGGTGGTGTCATCTGCATATCTGAGGTTATTGATATTTCTCTTGGCCATCTTGATTCCAACTTGTGCTTCATCCAGCCCAGTGTTTCTCATGATGTACTCTGCATATAATGAAGTTCTTCTGATCTCTAGCTGACTTTGGGGTGCTTTAGAAGGCCCCTGAGACATCCCAAAGAGAGATATTAAACTACCTGGGTTCATTTGACATGTTAAATTACATGAGAAGTACTGTTGGAGGAGTGATAAATCTCAGGTTATACTGTATGGCTAATTTACTAATATAGATATCCTAAAATTATGTGGAATTCATAAAGATCTGATATGTTCTGATAAAATGCTGTCAATTAAAATCTACTTTTCATATAACAGTGTATGTGTCACAGCAATGACCAGGTTGCTTTGTCAACTGTAACATAATCAGATTTTATACATGCCTTCTATGGTTTCATTCTGATGCCTTTGCAAAAATACTGCTACTTCTTCAAGATTTATAGAAAAGACTTTCTAAAATAAACCAGATAAACACATTTTGTTATTAACAGTAACATGGTACCAGACTGAAATTTGTTAAGAAAACAAAGTTTTCTTAGAATGCAGCTTTGATAACAGATTGTAAATTCCTTTGCCTTTAAGTTATTTATATTTGTTTTTAAAATCTTATTTTTTTAAATATCTTATCCCTTTGGTAAAGTAAATAAGTATTATTTCACAGTAATCTCTGAAGATTATGGTACTCTGATAAAGCACTGAAGATAAAGCTCATTCTGCTTTGCTGTTGTTCAGTCGCTCAGTCATGTCCGACTCTTTGCCACCCCATGGACTGCAGCACACCAGGCTTCCCTGTCCCTTTCACTGTCTCCTGGAGTTTGCTCCTACTCATGTCCATTGAGTCACTGATGTCATCCAACCATCTCATCCTCTTTCATCCCCTTCTCCTCCTGCCTTCAAGCTTTCCCAGCACTCTCAGACTATTGCTATCCTCATGTCCTTAAAACACGGCAATAGCCTACTCCTAAATTCAGTTCAGTTCACTCACTCAGTCGTATCTGCCTCTTTGCGACCCATTGGACTACAGCACGCCAGACTTCCCTGTCGATCACCAACTCCCAGAGCTTCCTTAAACTCATGTCCATTGAGTCAGTGATGCTATCCAACTATCTCATCCAATGAGTCAGTTCTTCACATCAGGTGGCCACAAGTATTGGAGTTTCAGTCAACATCAGTCCTTCCAATGAATATTCAGGACTGATTTTCTTTAGGATGGACTGGTTGGATCTCCTTGCAGTCCAAGGGACTCTCAAGAGTCTTCTCCAGCACCACAGTTAAAAAGCATCAATTCTTCAGCACTCAGCTTTCTTTATGGTCGAACTCTCACATCCATACATGACTACTGGAAAAACCACAGCCTTGACTAGACACACCTTTGTTGGCAAAGTAATGTCTCTGCTTTTTAATATGTTGTCTAGGTTGGTCATAGCTTTTCTTCCAAGGAGCAAGCAGTAACCATCTGCAGTGATTTTGGAGCCCGCAAAAATAAAGTTTGTCACTGTTTCCATTATTTCCCCATGATGCTTCTCATGATGTACTCTGCATATGAGGTAAACAAGCAGGGTGACAATATACAGCCCTGACGTTTTCCTTTCCCAATCTGGAATCAGTCTGTTGTTCCATGTCCAGCTCTAACTGTTGCTTCTTGACCTGCATACAGATTTCTCAGGAAGCAGGTCAAGTGATCTGGTATTCCCATCTCTTTCAGAATTTTCCACAGTTCGTTGTGACCCACATAGTGCTGCGGTTCACGGGGTCGCAAAGAGTTGGACACGATTGAGCGACTAAACTGAACTGAACACATTCAAAGGCTTTTGTGTAGTCAATAAAGCAGAAGTAAATGTTTTTCTGGAACTCTCTTGCTTTTTCAATGATTCAATGGATGTTGACAATTTGATCTCTGGTTCCTCTGCCTTTTCTAAATCCAGCTTGAACATCTGGAAGTTCACGGTTCATGTACTGTTGAAGCCTGGCTTGGAGAATTTTGAGCATTACTTTACTAGCTTGTAAGATGAGTGCAATTAAATTGGGGAGTTTAAAATGTGTAAGCAATAGCTGTAAATCAAACAGTCAGGGGCTATGGGAAGCCCAAAACATCTACTTAGCTATTCTCTATTCCCTGACAAACTTATTTTTATTTGATGGGATAAAGCCTTCCCTGCCTGCAGGGTTAATACCCTTAACAATGAAAAATGTTTATGTTTCAATGAACATTAAATTCCAGTTTTGTTATTCATTTCTGAGATATAGTTCCTTGTTGTTATATTGTTTAAAATTTAATTAAGTTGTTAAAAGGACACTTTAAGTTTGTTTCTTATATCAGTAGTCAATCTTTGGATAAAGATCAGATGCTCCATGATCTACAACCAGGAGATTAACACTATGCTGGACTGGAAGAAACACAAGCTGGAATCAAGATTGCCGGGAGAAATATCAATCACCTCAGATATGCAGATGACACCACTCTTATGGCAGAAAGTGAAGAGAAACTCAAAAGCCTCTTGATGAAAGTGAAAGAGGAGAGTGAAAAGTTGGCTTAAAGCTCAACATTCAGAAAACGAAGATCATGGCATCCGGTCCCATCACTTCACGGGAAATAGATGGGGAAACAGTGGAAACAGTGTCAGACTTTATTTTGTGGGGCTCCAAAATCACTGCAGATGGTGACTGCAGCCATGAAATTAAAAGACGCTTACTCCTTGGAAGGAAAGCTATCAACCTATATAGCATATTCAAAAGCAGAGACATTACTTTGCCAACTAAGGTCCATCTAGTCAAGGCTATGGTTTTTCCTGTGGTCATGTATGGATGTGAGAGTTGGACTGTGAAGAAGGCTGAGCGCCGAAGAATTGATGCTTTTGAACTGTGGTGTTGGAGAAGACTCTTGAGAGTCCCTCGGACTGCAAGGAGATCCAACCAGTCCATTCTGAGGGAGATCAGCCCTGGGATTTCTTTGGAAGGACTGATGCTAAAAATGAAACTCGAGTACTTTGGCCACCTCATGCGAAGAGTTGACTCACTGGAAAAGACTTTGATGCTGGGAGGGATTGGGGGCTGGAGGAGAAGGGGACGACGGAGGATGAGATGGCTGGATGGCTTCACTGACTTGATGGACGTGAGTCTGAGTGAACTCCGGGAGTTGGTGATGGACAGGGAGGCCTGGCGTGCTGCGATTCATGGGGTCGCAGAGTCAGACACGACTGAGCGACTGAAGTGAACTGAACTGAACTGATATTATGTCCTATGTCACTTGTTCCAGAAAACTGTTGTCTCTCATATTACCAAGTATATGACTGAGCTACTGATAAAAGGATAGATTTAGTTCCCTATGAAATCAATGGTTTTAATAATGTAACTTCAGAAATGGGAAGAAGCAACAAGAGAGAATATTTTCCTGGTTCAAGAGGCTAATAAGATAGGTATGGCCTGGAGACTTTTTGGTATTCATGGGGCCTAGTCCAGTGACAGCACACCGAGTGGCCCATCAATGAAATCCTCTCCAGACCTGGGAACAAGCCTTTCTAGCACCACAGGACACAACGGCCATGAAATGCCCCCAAAGCATAGTCGTTTCTGTGGCTATGAAGGGGCCCTGCTGACTGGAAACTGGCACTAGCAGACTGCCTCTGCGAAGATTAAATCAGGGCCACTACACTGCTGACCTTCAACATTCCCTGAAAGGAATTCAGGGTGGATATCAGAAAGCAGGCGCTCACTCTGTGCTCCAGGAAAAAGGGACAAAACAGGCCTTCAGATAGTCAGATGTTTTCAGGTAATGTTACTTATCTTTTATGAGCCCAAATTCTTCATAGAAACACTAACACCATGGTCCAATGTCTGGTCCTGTTTCTCCTGGCTGGCCTTTCTTCTAGTCACCTTGACAGCTCTTCTACTTTTATGCAGATTGACGATGACATCAGTTTGCATCCAAGGATTTCAAGCGTGAACCACAAACTGCAATTTTTTAAGCCTCACCCATGGAGTGGACACACTACTTGGGACATTTCCCCAATTAGGACTCCATACGTGCTGTGACACAGGACTTCCCAGCACTGTTTGAGTCTGGATGTTGGTCAAAATCCAATTTGGTAATGTATCCTCTGCTGTTTCTATTTCTCTTTTCTTTTAATGTTAGTATATTGAAAGTAAGCTAGATAATTCTCTAATAAATATTTGTATTATTTGTATAAAACAAATAGCTTATTTTGTTAACAAATTCTTTGAATGTGAGATGAAAGTGAAAACTGTCAGTAAAACAGGTGCTCAGTATCACTAATTCTTCAGTTCAGTTCAGTCGCTCAGTTGTGTCTGTCTCTTTGCGACCCCATGATTAGAAAAACACAAATCAAATGAGGTACCACCACATGCCAGTCCGAATGGCCAGCATTAACAAAATCTACAGGGATTTCCGTGATGGTCTAGCGGTTAAGAATTTGCCTGCTGATGCAAAAGACATGGGTTCAAATCCTGCTCCAGGAACATTCCACATACCACAGAGCAACTAAGCCCATGGGCCGCAACTACTGAAGCCCACACATGCTAGAGGCCACATGCCACAACCATAGCCGGACCCCAAGTGCTGAAACTGCTGAAACCTAGCACCCCAGAGCCAGTGCTGTGCCACTAAAGAAGACACCGCAGCGGAAAGCTCCCACTTGATGTAACTGGAGAAAGCCCATGCATAGCAACGAATACCTAGCACAGTCAAAAATAAATAAATAATCAATTTTCTTTTAAAAGCCTTCATATAACAAACGCCGGCGAGTGTGGAGAAAAGGGAATCCTCCTACCCTGTTGGTGGGAATGTAGGTTGCTGCAGCCACCATGGAAAACAGTATGGAGGTTCCTCAGAAAAGTTAAAATAGAATTACTATATGTGATTGGCTCAGAGGTTAAAGCGTCTGCCTGCAATGTGGGAGACCTGGGTTCGATCCCTGGGTCGGGAAGATCCCCTGGAGAAGGAAATGGCAACCCACTCCAGTATTCTTGCCTGGAGAATCCCATGGACGGAGGAGCCTGGTGGGCTACAGTCCACAGAGTTGCACAGAGTCAGACACAACTGAGCGACTTCACTCACTCACTCACTCATACGATCCAGCAATTGTAATCCTGGGCAACTATACAGATAAAACTATAATTCAAAAAGATATACGTACTCCTAAGTGGATAGCAACACCATTCACAATAGCCAGGACATGGAAATAACATATATGTCCATCAACAAATGAATGGAATAAGAAAATGTGGTACATATATACAATGGAATACGCTAATCAGCCATAAAATTTTAGAACGAAATGATGCCATCTGCAGCAACAGGGATGCAACTAGAGATGATCATGCTAAGTGAAATAAGTCAGAAAGATTAAAAACAAGTATCATAAGATTCCACTTTTAAGTGGAATCTAAAATATAACACAAATGAACTTATATATGAAACAGAAGGAATCACAGACATAGAGAATAGACTGGTGACTGCCAAGCAGGACAGTGGTGGAAGAGGAGTGGATTGAGAGTTTGAGTTCAGCAGGTGGAAACTGTCACATATGTAATGGATAAATAAGGTCCTACTGTATAGCACAGGGAACTATTCAATATCCTGTGATAATGGAAAAGAATATAAAAAAGAATGTATAAACAAATTGTACCTACTTAAACTAAAAGGGTTTTGCACAGCAAAAGAAACTATAAATAAAGTGAAAGGACAAACCACAGACTGGGAGAAAATATTTGCAAATGATGTGACTGACAAGGGATTGTTC
The DNA here is from genome assembly GCF_016772045.2 of Ovis aries. Lineage (NCBI taxonomy): Eukaryota > Metazoa > Chordata > Mammalia > Artiodactyla > Bovidae > Ovis > Ovis aries. The sequence goes on from NC_056074.1 coordinate 15,427,008, forward strand.
TACAAAATTTACAAAGAGCTCATAAGGCTTAATATCATCAAAGCAAACCACCCAATCAAAAAATGGGCAGAAGGCCCAGACAGACATTTCTCCAAAAAAGACATACAGGTGGCCAAGAGGCACATGAAAAGATGTTCAACATCACTAATTATTAGAGAAATGCAAATCCAAACTACAATGAAAGGACTGGTACAAGATGGCAGAGTACAAGGACGTGTGCTCATCTTCTCCTACCAGAGCACAAAACTGCAACTACCTTTTAAACCACCATTGACAGGAAGACACTGGAACCCACTAAAAAAAGATACCCTACACCCAAGAACCAAGGAGAAGCCACGACAAGACAGTCAGAGGGGCACAATTACAATAAAATCAAACTCTATACCTGCCAGCAACTCACAAACCGGAGAACAATAATACCAAAGAAGTTCTCGCACTATTGTGAAGGTTCTAGGCCTCAAATTAGGTTTCCAAGCCTGAAGATCCAGCCAAGGGACTGGGAATCCACAGGGAATCTGACCTGGAAGGCCAGCAGGATTTGATTACAGAGCTTCCATAGGACTGGGGAAAACAGAGAGTCATGGAGGGCACAAAAAACAATCTTGTGCTCCACAGGACCCAGGGGAAGGAGCAGTGACCCCACAGGAGACTGAGCCTGCCTGTGAGTATTTGAGGGTCTCCTGTAGAGGTGTGGGTCAATGGCGGTCTGTCATGGGGATGGGGGCACCAGCAGCAGCAGTCCTAGGAGATATATCTCCACATAAGTCCTCTTGGAGGTCATCAATAGCCCTACTTTTGTTGTTGTTGTTCAGTCACTCAGTCGTGTCCAACTCTTCGTGACTCCAAGGACTGCAGGAAGCCAGGCTTCCATGTCCTTCACCATCTCCCAGAGCTGTCACCTGCTTATTTAACTTCTATGCAGAGTACCTCATGTAAAATGCCAGGCTGGATGAAGCACAAGCTGAAATCAAGACTGCCAGGAGAAACATCAATAACCTCAGATACGCAGATGACACTGTCCTTATGGCAGAAAGTGAAGAGGAACTAAAGAGCCTCTTGATGAAGGTAAAAGAGGAGAGTGAAAAAGTTGGCTTAAAACTCAACATTCAGAAAACTAAGATCATGGCATCCAGTTCCATCACTTCATGGCAAACAAGTAAGGAAACAATGGAAACAGTGACAGACCTTATTTTCCTGAGCCCTACTACAGAAGTATATAGACTTCAGGACTGGGTCGCCTCAGGCCAAAGAACTAATAGGAAGGGAGCACATCAGCAGACAATTGGATTCAAGTTTTGCTGAGCACTGCCTTGCCCACCAGAGCAAATCCCAGTTTTCTTCACAGCCAGTCCATCCTATCAGGAAGCTTGCACAAGCCTCTTATCCTCATCCACCAGAGGGCAGACAGAAGAAATAAGAACTGCAATCCCATCAGCCTCCAGACCTAAAACCACAATCACAGAAAGCTACCTCAAATGAAAAGAAATAGGATTATTTCCCAGATGAAGAAACAAGATAAATCCCTAGGAAAACAACTAAATGAAGTAGAGATAGGCAACCTCCCAGAAAAAGAATTCAGAATAATGATAGTGAAGATGATTCAGGATCTTAGGGAAAGAATGAAGGCAAAGATTGAGAAAATGCAAGAAATGTTTACAAAGGACCTAGAAAAAGTAAAGAACAAACAGAGATAAGCAATACACTGGAAGGAGTCAATAGCAGAATACCTAAAGCAGAAGAATGGATGAGTGACCTGGGAGAAGAGTGGAAATCAATGCTGCAAAGCAGAATACAGAAAAAAGAGTGAAAAGAAATGAAGACAGCTGAACAGACCTTTAACATCACCTGAAGAAAGCTGAGCGCCAAAGAACTGATGCTTTTGAACTGTGGTGTTGGAGAAGACTCTTGAGAGTCCCTCGGACTGCAAGGAGATCCAACCAGTCCATTCTGAAGGAGATCAGCCCTGGGTGTTCTTTGGAAGGAATGATGTTAAAGCTGAAACTCCAGTACTTTGGCCACCTCATGAGAAGAGTTGACTCATTGGAAAACACTCTGATGCTGGGAGGGATTGCGGGCAGGAGGAGAAGGGGACGACAGAGGATGAGATGGCTGGATGGCATCACCGACTCGATGGACGTGAGTTTGAGTGAACTCTGCGAGATGGTGATGGACAGGGAGGCCTGGCATGCTGCTATTCATGGGGTCACAAAGAGTTGGACCCAACTGAGTTACTGAACTGAACTAAAAGACCTCTGGGACAACATTAAATGCACCAATATTCACATTGTAGGGGGTCACAGAAGGAGAAGAGGGAGACAAAGGAACCAAGAAAATATCTGAAGAGATAATAGCTGAAAAATTCCCAAACGTGGAAAAGGAAATAGTCAACCATGTCCAGGAAGAACAGAGAGTTACAGGCAGGATAAACCCCGTGAGGAACACACCAAGATACGTAATCAAACTGACAAAAATTAAAGACAAAGATAAACTATTAAAAACAACAAAGGAAAAAAGACAAATAACACATAAGGGAAAACTCATAAGGTTATCAGCTGATTTCTCAACGGAAATTCTGCAAGCCAGAAGGGAATGGCACAAAACATTCAAAATGATGAAAGGGAAGAACCTAAAACCAAAAATACCCAGCAAGACTCTCATTCAGATTTGAAGGAGAAACCAAAAGCTTTCCAGACAGGCAAAAATTAAGAGAAGTCAGCACCACTAAACCAGTTTTGCAAAAATGGTAAAGGAACTTCTCTAGACAAGAAACACAACAGAAGGTAAAGATCTATAAAAAATAAACCTAAAACAATGAACAAAATGGTAATAGGATCATATATACCAGTAATTACCTTAAAGGTAAATGGATTAAATGTACCAACCAAAAGACATAGACTGGCTGGGTGGATACAAAAACAAGACCAATATATGCTTTCTAAACAAGAAACGATCCCCAAGAAAAAGAAAGGCAAAATGGTTGTCTGAGGAGGCCTTACAAATAGCTGAGAAAAGAAGCGAAGCTAAAGGAAATGAGAAAAGGAAAGATATACCCATCTGAATGCAGAGTTCTAGAGAATAGTAAGGAGAGATAAGAAAGCCCTTTTAGAGAACAATGCAAAGAAATAGAGGAAAGCAATGGAACAGGAAAGACTAGAGATCTCTTCAAGAAAGTTAGAGATATCAAGGCAACATCTCATGCAAAGATGGGCACAGTAAAGGACAGAAACGGTATGGACCTAACAGAAGCAGAAGAGATTAAGAAGAGGTGGCAAAAATACACAGAACTGTACAAAAAAGATTATGATGACCTGGATAACCACAATGATGTGATCACTCACCTAGAGCCAGACATCCTGGAATGTGAAGTCAAGTGGACCTTAGGAAGCATCACTATGAACAAAGCTAGTGGAGGTGATGGAATTCTAGTTGAGCTATTTCAAATCCTAAAAGATGATGCTTTGAAAATGATGCTGTGAAAATGCTGCACTCGGTATACCAGCAAATTTGGTTGGGCTTCCCTCATAGCTCAGTTGGTAAAGACTCTGCCTGTAGTGCAGGAGACCTGGGTTTGATGCCTGGGTCAGGAAGATCCCCTGGAGAAGGAAATGGCAACCCACTCCAGTATTCTTGCTTGGAGAATCCCATAGACAGAGGAGCCTGGCAGGCTACAGTCCATGGGGTTGCAAGAGTTGGACACAACTTATCGACTAAACTGCCCCCAGGAGCAGCCACATGACTGGAAAAGGTCAGTTTTCATTCCAATCTCAAAAAAGTGCAATGCCAAAGAATGTTCAAACTACTTCACATTTGCACTAATTTCACATGCTAGCAAAGTAATACTCACAATCCTTCAAGCTAAGCTTCAACAGTATGTGAACCGAGAACTTCTAGATGTACAAGCTGGATTTTAAAAAGGCACAGGAACCAGAGATCAAACTGCCAACATCAACCTCTGCTGGATCACAGAAAAAGCAAGAGAATTCCAAAAACATCTACTTCTGCTTCACTGACTATGCTAAAGCCTTTGACTGTGTACATCACAACAAACTGTGTAAAATTCTTAGAGAGATGGTAATACCAGACCACCTTATCTGCCTCATGCAAAACCTGTATGCAGGTCAAGAAGCAACAGTCAGAACTGGACACGGAACAAAGGACTAGTTCAAAATGGGGAAAGGAGTATGTCAAGGCCGTATATTGTCACCCTGTTTATTTAACTTATATGCAGGGTACATCATCCAAATGCCGGGCTGAATGAAGCACAAGCTGGAATCAATTTTACAGGAAGTAATATCAATAAATAACCTCAGATATGCAGCTGACACCACCCTTATGGCAGAAAGCGAAGAGAAACTAAAGAACCTCTTGATGAAGGTGAAAAAGTTGGCTTAAAACTCAACATTCAAAAAACGATGGTCATGGCATCCGGGCACATCACTTCATGGTAAATAGATGGAGAAACAATAGAAACAGTGTCAGACTTTATTTTTGTGGGCTCCAAAATCACTGCAGATGGCGATTGCTGCCATGAAATTAAAAGACACTTGCTCCTTGAAACAAAAGCTATGACAAACCTAGACAGCATATTAAAAAGCAGAGACATTACTTTGCCAACAAAAGTCCGTCTAGTCAAAGCTATGGTTTTTCCAGTAGTCCCATATGGATGTGAGAGCTGGACAATAAAAAAGGCTGAGCACTGAAGAATTGATGCCTTCGAACTGTGGTGTTGGAGAGTCCCTTGGATAGCAAGGAGATCAAACCAGTCAATCCTAAAAGAAATCAAACCTGAATATTCACTGGAAGGACTGATGCTGAAGCTGAAGCTCCAATACTTTGGCCATCTGATGCCAAAAGCCAACTCACTGGAAAAGACGCTGATGCTGGAAAAGATTGAGGGCAAGAGGAGAAGGGGGCGACAGAAAATGAGATGGTTGGATGGCATCACTGAGTCAATGGACATGAGATTGAGAGGACTCCGGGAAATGGTTAAGAACAGGGAAACCTGGCGTGCTATAGTCCATGCGGTAGCAAAGAGTTGGACATGACTGAGTGATTGAACAACAACAAGAGACCCACTTCATACCTACCATCACTTATACCCTGAAAGTAAGGGGATGGGAAAAGGTATTTCATGCAAATGGAAATCATAAGAAAGCTGGAGTAGCAATATTCGTATCAGACAAAATAGACTTTAAATGAAAGAGTGTTATAAGAGACAGAGACACTACATAATGATCAAGGGTTCAATCCAAAAAGAAGATTTAACAATTTTAAATATATATGCACCCAACATGGAAGCGCCTCAACATGTAAAGCAAATACTAACAAACATAAAGGGAGAGATTGACAGTAACACAATAATCATGGCAGACTTTAATACCCTACTTTCATCAAAGCACAGATCATCCACACAAAAAAATCAATAAGGAAATGCAGGCCTTCAATGACACTTTAGACGAGTTGGACTTAATATTTTTAGAGCATTCCATGCAAAAGCAGCAGAGCACACATTTTTCTCAAGTGCACGCAGAACATTCTCCAGGATTGACTACATACCGGGCCGTGAGACTAGCCATGGTAAATTTAAGAAAATCAAAATCATATAAAGGGTATTTTCTGATTACAACGCTATGAGATTAGAAATAAACTACAGGGAAAAAAACTCTAAGAAACACAAACATGTGGTGATTAAACAACATGCTACTAAACAACCATTGGATCACCGAAGAAATCAAGGGAGAAATTTAAAATACACCTAGAGATAAATGAAAATGAAAGTACAATGGTCCAAACCTTATAGGACGCAGCAAAAGCAGTTCTAAGATGGAGGTGGATAACAATACAATCTTACCTAAAGAATCAAGAAGAGTCTCAGATGAACAACCTAACCTCACAACTAAAACAACCAGAGAAAGAAGAACAAACAAAACCTAAAGTTGGTAGAAGGAAAGATATCATAAAGATCAAAGCAGAAATAAATAAAACAGACACAAAGAAAACAATTGCAAAGATCAATGAAACTAAAAGCTGGTTCTTTGAAAACATAAACGAAATTGATAAACCTTTAGCCAGACTCATCAAGAAAAAAAGGGAGAGGACTCCAACCAGTCAAATTAGAAATGAAAAAAGAAAAGTTATAACTGACTCCACAGAAATATCAAGAAACATAAGAGACTACTATGAATAATTGTATACCCATAAAATGGACAAGCTGGAAGAAATAGACAAATTCTCAGAAAGGTACAGTCTCCCTAGACTGAACCATGGAGAAATAGAAAATACAAACAGACCGATCACAAGCACTGAAATTGAAACCATGATTAAAAACCTCCCAACAAAGAAAAATCTAGGACCTGATGGCTTCACAGGCAAATTTTATCAAACATTTAGAGAAGAGTTCACACCTATCCTTCTGAAACTGTTCCAAAAAGTTGCATAGGAAGGAAAACTTTGCAACTCATTTTATAAGGCCACCATCACCCTGATAACAAAACCAGAAAAAGATATCGCAAAAAAAGAAAATTACAAGCCAAGATCACTGAGGAATATAGATGCAAAAATTCTTAGCAATATACTAGCAATCCATATCCAACAATATGTTAAAAAGATCATACACCTTAATCAACTGGGATTCATCCCAGGGATGCAAGGATTTCTTTTTTTAACATCCACAAACCTATCAATGTGATACATGATATCAATAAACTGAAGAATAAAAACCATATGATCTTCTCAATAGATGAAGAAACGGCTTTTGCCAAAATTCAGCACCAATTTATGATTTTAAAAAACTCTCCAGAAAGTGAGCATTGAGGGTACATACTCCAACATAATAAAGTCAATATATGACAAACTCACAGCTAGCATCATACTCCATGGTAAAAAGCTGAATCCAATTGCAAAAGACATTAAACACCATACATCAGTTCAGTTCAGTCGCTCAGTCGTGTCCAACTCTGCGACCCTGTGAATCGCAGCACGCCAGGCCTCCCTGTCCATCACCAACTCCCAGAGTTCACTCAAACTCATGTCCATCGAGTCGGTGATGCCATCCAGCCATCTCATCCTCTGTTGTCCCCTTCTGCACCTGCCCCCAATCCCTCCTAGCATCAGGGTCTTTTCCAACGAGTCAACTCTTCGCATGAGGTGGCCAAAGTACTGGAGTTTCAGCTTCAGCATCAGTCCTTCCAATGAACACCCAGGACTGATCTCCTTTAGGATGGACTGGTTGGATCTCCTTGCAGTCCAAGGGACTCTCAAGAGTCTTCTCCAACAGCACAGTGCAAAAGCATCAATTCTTCGGCGCTCAGCCTTCTTCACAGTCCAACTCTCACATCCATACATGACCACTGGAAAAACCATAGCCCTTGACTAGACACACCTTTGTTGGCAAAGTAATATCTGCTTTTCAATATGCTATCTAGATTGATCATAACTTTCCTTCCAAGGAGTAAGCGTCTTTTAATTTCATGGCTGCAGTCACCATCTGCAGTGATTTTGGAGCCCCAAAATAAAGTCTGATACTGTTTCCACAGTTTCCCCATGTATTTCCCATGAAGTGATGGGACCAGATGCCATGATCTTCATTTGCTGAATGTTGAGCTTTAAGCCAACTTTTTCACACTCCTCTTTCACTTTCATCAAGAGGCTTTTTAGCTCCTCTTCACTTTCTGCCATAAGGGTGGTGTCATCTGCATATCTGAGGTGATTGATATTTCTCCCGGCAATCTTGATTCCAGCTTGTGCTTCTTCCAGCCAGTGTTTCTCATGATGTACTCTGCATAGAAGTTAAATAAGCAGAGTAACAATATACAGCCTTGACGTACTCCTTTTCCTATTTGGAACCAGTCTGTTGTTCCATGGCCAGTTCTAACTGTTGCTTCCTGACCTACATACAGGTTTCTCAAGAGGCAGGTCAGGTGGTCTGGTAGTCCCATCTCTTTCAGAATTTTCCACAGTTTATTGTGATCCACAGAGTCAAAGGCTTTGGCATAGTCAATAAAGCAGAAATAGATGTTTTTCTGGAACTCTCTTCCTTTTTCGATGATCCAGCGGATGTTGGCAATTTGATCTCTGGTTCCTGTGCCTGTTCTAAAACCAGCTTGAACATCTGGAAGTCCACAGTTCACGTATTGCTGAAGCCTGGCTTGGAGAATTTTGAGCATTACTTTACTAGCGTGTGAGATGAGTGCAATTGTGTGGTAGTTTGATTCTTTGGCATTGCCTTTCTTGGGGACTGGAATGAAAACTGACCTTTTCCAGTCCTGTGGCCACTGCTGAGTTTTCCAAATTTGCTGGCATATTGAGTGCAGCACTTTCACAGGATCATCTTTCAGGATCTGAAATAGCTCAACTGGAATTCCATCACCTCCACTAGCTTTGTTCCTAGTGATGCTTTCTTAGCCCACTTGACTTCACATTTCAGGATGTCTGGCTCTAGGTGAGTGATAACACCATCATGATTATCTGAGTCGTGAAGCTCTTTTTTGTACAGTTCTTCTGTGTATTCTTGCCACCTCTTAATATCTTAGATGTACCAGAAAACTACTAGAACTCAACAAGGAACTTGGTAAAGTTTCAGGTTACAAAATTAATGCACAGAAATTGGTTGCATTTCTACACATTAACAATGAAAGATCAGAAAGAGAAATCAAGAAGCAAATCCATTTATCATTGCATCAAAAACAATAAAATACCTAGGAATAAGCAGTCACCACACAGGAGTGGTCCATCTAGTCAAAGCTATGGTTTTTCCAGTAGTGATGTATGGATGTGAGAGTTGGACTATAAACAAAGCTGAGTGTAGAAGAATTGATGTTTTTGAACTGTGGTGTTGGAGAAGACTCCTGAGAGTCCCTTGGACTGCAAGAAGATGCAACCAGTCCATCCTAAGGGAAATCAGTCTTGAATATTCATTGGCAGGACTGATGCTGAAGGTGAAATGCCAATACTTTGGCCACCTGATGCGAAGAACCAACTCATTGGAAAAGACCCTGATGCTGGCAAAGATTGAAGGCAGGAGGAAAAGGGGACGACAGAGGATGAGATGGTTGGATGGCATCACTGACTCAATGGACATGAGTTTGAGTAAACTCCAGGAGTTGGTGATGGACAGGGAAGCTTGGCATGCTGCAGCCCATGGGATCACAAAGAGTTGGACACAACTGAGCAACTGAACTGAACTGAGATTAAAAAGAACGCATTTGAGTGAAGGTGATGAAACTGAAACGTAATATAATCCACCTTAACCCTAATTTTTTAGGTGGATGAAACTGGAGCCTACTATACAGAATGAAGTAAGTCAGAAATAAAAACACCAAGACAGTATATTAACGCATACATATGGAATTTAGAAAGATGGTAACAATGACCCTCTATGTGAGACAGCAAAAGAGACACCGATATAAAGAACAGACTTTTGGACTCTGTGGGAGAGGCAAGGGTGGGATGATCTGAGATAATAGCACTGAAACATGTATATTAGCATATGTGAAATAGATGACCAGTCCACGTTCAATGCATGAATCAGGGCACTGAAAGCTGGTGCACTGGGGTGACCCTGAGGGATGGGGTGGGGAGGGATGTGGGAGGGGGGTTCAGGATGGGGGACACATGTACACCCATGGCTGATTCATGTCAATGGATGGCAAAAACCACTATAATACTATAATTACCCTCCAATTAAAATAAATTAATTTTTTTTAAAAACCAAGCCATGGAAGCAATCTAAACGTCCATAAACAGATGAATGGATAAAGAATGGTAAATATACACAATGGAATATTATTCAGCCATAAAAAATGATGGACTAATGCCATTTTCAGCAATATGGATGGACCTGGAGGTTATCATACTTAGTAAAGTACATCAGATAGAGACATTTGACAGCACTTCTATGTCAAATCTAAAAAAAGATGACATGAACGAATTTATTTACACAACAGAAACAGACTCACAGACATAAAAAACAAATTAATGTTTACCAAAGGGGAAAGGTGGGGGGATAAATTAGGAGTTGGAAACTAGTATATACTCCCACTATACATAAAACAGATAACCACCAAGGTCCTCTTGTATAGCACAAGGAACTCAGCAATATTCTATAATAACCTATATGAAAAACAATCTTAACAAGAATGGATATATGTATATTTGTAACTAAATCACTTTGATGTACCCCTGAAACTAACACAACACTGTAAATCAACTGTACTCCAATATAAATTTTAAAACACGCTATATGATACCATAATGATAGATGTCACCATACACTTTCCCAAACCTACTGAATGTACACTACAAAGTGAACATAATGTTAATTATGGACTCTGGGTGATTATAATTTGTCTTTGTGTAGGTTTCTCCTCAGCAGGAAAAGAAAAAGTACCACTCCGGTTAGTGATGTTAATAACAGGAAGCAATGCAACTGTGAGAACAGAGGGCATGGAAAATCAATCTTCCTCTCAATTTTCTGTAAACCTAAGTGAAGAGTTAGCTACTAAGTCATGTCCGACTCTTTGCAACCCCATGGACTGTAGCCTGCCAGGCTCCTCTGTCCACAGAATTCTCCAGGCAAGAATACTGGAGTGGGTAGCCATACCATTTTCCAGGGCATCTTCCTGATCCAGGGATCACACCTGGGTCTCCTGCATTGCGTGCAGATTCTTTACCATCTGAGGCACTACTCTAAAGAAAAAAGAGGATTCTGGGAAGATAGCAGAGTAGGATGTATTAGGAAACTGTCTCGCCACCTCGACAATAACTGTACTGGCAGAATCTGTCTAATGTAACTATTTTTGGAACTCTGAAGTATGTTAAAGGCTTGCAACTTCCAGGCAAACGCTTCCAGGGTAAGCTGGAGTCATTGTCAGTTCTCTGCATAGAAGCGGCACGGCTGCGCACATGTCCCTGGAGCGTTTTTCACACATCTTGCAGGAGCTGCGGTGGGTAAAAGGGACTCCATCCCCCAGGATGGAGGACTCCTGCTCCAACTGCTGCTCCTGATCACACGGATGCCGACAGAGACATGGGCAGCCGTCACTGTCACAGGTTCCACCACTGTTACAAATCCTTCCACCTCAAGCTAAATTATGACTTCCAGGAGACTTAGAAGGCCAGCACTCTCCCCACTCCTACTTTCCTACTTCACCACTTCATTTCTTCCTTTTGACGAGCCAAACATTAGTGACTAGGGCATTAAAAAACAACTGCACATATGGCGAAAACTAGAAAGTGACTGCACATGCCCATCTGAAAGCCTCAGAAAAGACATAAGAATTCATTAAATTTATACTTCAGGCTGACCTGGAGCACAGAGACAGACTATAACAATAAAAAACAAAAGCAGGGACTTCCCTGGTGGTCCCTTGGTTAAGAATCTGTCTTCTAGTGCAGGGAACTCAAGTTCAACCCCCGGTTGGGGAAGTAAGATCCCACATGCTACGGGGCAGCTAAGCCGACACAGCACAACTACTGAGCCCACGTGCTGCAATGAAGACCCAGTGCAACCAAAAATTAAACAGACAAAAGAAAACAAAACCCAGGGGAAGAGGGAGAATCTGATTTCCAGAGTTCCTATATTATTAAACAAATGTCCAAAGCTCCACAATCACAAGCCATACCAAGAAACAGAAAAGTACAGCCCATTCAGAGTGGAAAAAAAAAATTCAACAAAATCTGTCCCTGAAAAAGACTTAACAGCAGATGTATGAGACAAAGACTTTAAAGCAAGGTGATAAAAGAACTAAAAGAAGAATAGAGAAAGTCAAGCAAAATGATTTGTGGGCAAAATAGAAATATCAATAAAGAGAAAAACTAAAGCAGAAACAAAAAAAACAACAAAGAAATTCTAGAGCAGAGAAGTACAATAAATGAACTTTAAAACTTAACAGAGGTAAATTTTCAGGTTTGAACAGGCAGAACAACAACTCAGTGACCTTCAAGACAGGACAATGGAATTCATCAAGGCTGAGGAACAGAAAGAAAAAAGACTGAAGAAGAGTGAACAGAACCTAAGAGGTCCACGGGACACCATCAGAAGGACCAGTACACTGCGGGAGGCCCATGAGGAGGAGAGAGAGTGAAAAGAGGGCAGAAAGAACATCTGAAACAAATAATGATTGGAAACTCCTCAAATTTGATGAAAGACAAAAATGTAAACGTCCAAGAAGTTCAACAGAATCCATTAGAAGAATTCAAAGAGACCCATACTGAGACTGATTATAATCAAACTTTCAAAAGACAAACAGCAAAATCTTGAAGGCAGCAACTGCAAAGCAAATCATCACATACAAGGGATCCTTAATAAGATTATCAGTAGATTTTCGGATCAGAAACTTTGGAGGCCATAAGAAGGTGGACAGATATATTCAAAATGCTCAAAGAAAAAAACTGTCAACCAAAAATCCTACATCTGGCAAAATTCTTCTTCAAAAGTGAGGGAGAATCAAGACATTTCCAGATAAACAAAAGCTGAAGGAATTCATGACCACTAGACCTGTCATTCAGAAAGGCTCAAAGGAGTCTTAAACAAGGTGAAAAGAAAACACGCTAGTCAGAACCTCAAAGTCACATAGAAAATCTTGGGTCACAAATCAAGCCTCAGTAAAATTAAGAAAGTTAAAATTGTATCAAGCATCTTCTCTGACCACAACACTATGAGACTAGATATCAATTACAGGGGGAAAAGACTGCAAAACACACAAACACATGGAGAGTAAATAACACATTTCTAAGTAACAAAGAGGTTACTGAAGAAATAAGAAGGGAAATCAAAAGATTCCTGGAAACAAATGACAATGAAAACTCAACAACACAAAACCTACAGGATGCGGCAAAAGCAGTTCTTCAAAGAAGGAAGCTTATAGCGATACAATCCTGCTTCAAGAAATAAGAAAAACACTGAATGGACAACATAGCTCTACACCTAAAGCAGCTGGAAAAGGAAGAACAAAAAACCTGCAAAGTTAGAAGGAAATGAATCATGAAGATCAGAGCAGAAATCACTGAGAAAGAAATGCAGGAAACAATAGCAAGGACTAATAAAACTAAAAGCTGGTTCTTTGAGAAGATAAACAAAATTGACAAACCATTAGCCAGACTCATCAAGGAAAAAAAAAAAAGGGAGAAAAATCAAATCAACAAAATTAGGAATGAAAAAGGAGAGGTTACAACAATGCAGAAATACAAAAGATCATAAGACACTATTACGAGCAGGTATATGCTAATAAAATGGACAACCTAAAGGAAATGGACAGATTCTTTGAAAAGTTCAACCTTGCAAGACTGAACTGGGAAAAAACAGAGATTATGAACAAACCAATTACAAACACTGAAATTGAAACTGTGATCAAAAATCTCCCAAAAAACAAAACCCTAGCACTGGATGGCTTCACAGGTGAATTCTATGAAACGTTTAGAGAAGAGTTAATGTCTATTATCCTTCTGAAACTCTTCCAAAAAATTGCAGAGGAAGGAACACTTCCAAACTCATTCTATGAGGCCACAATCACCCTGATACCAAAACCAGACAAAGATATCACAAAAAAAGAAAATTACAGGCCAATATCACTAATAAACATAGATGCAAAAACTGCAATAATAATTCTAGCAAACAATTCAACAACACATTAAAAAGCTCATACACCACGATCAAGTTGGGATGCAAGGATTCTTCAATATATACAAATCAATCAATCTGATACACCATATTAACAAACTGAAAGATAAAACCATATGATTATCCCAATAGATAAAGAAAAAGCTTTCAATAAAATTCAGCACCTATTTATGATAAAAAAAAAAAAAACTCTTCAAAAAATGGGCATAGAAGGAACCTACCTTAACATAATAAAGGCCATATACAACAAACATTCTCAAAGGTGAAAAACTGAAAGCATTCCCTCCAAGATCAGAAACAAGACAAGGGTCCCCACTCTCACCACTATTATGAAACATAGTTTTGGAAGTCCTAGCTACAACAATCAGAGAAGAGAAAGAAATAAAAGGAATCCAGATTGGAAAGGAAGGAGTAAAACTCTCAGTTTGCAGATGACAAGATACTGTACATAGAAAACCATAAAGATACTATCAGAAAACTACTAGAACTAATCAGTAAATTTAAAGTAAAGTCACAGGATATAAAATCAATACACAGAAATCACTTGCATTCCCATATACTAACAATGAAGAGTCAGAAAGAGAAATTAAGGAATCAATCCAATTTACCATTGCAACCAAAACAATAAAATACCTAGGAATAAACCTACCTAAGGAGACAAAAGATCTGTCTGCAGAAAACTTTAAGACACTGATGAAAGAAATCAAAGACAACATAAACAGATGGAGGGATATATTCCATGTTTCTGGATGGGAGGAATCAATATTGTGAAAACGACTGTACTACCAAAAGCAATACACAGATTCAATGCAATCCCTGTCAAACTACCAATAGCATTTTCCACAGAGCTAGAACAAAAAGTTTCACAATTCATATGGAGACACAAAAGACCCCAAAGAGCCAAAGCAATCTTGAGGAAAAAGAATGGAGCTGGAGGAATCAACTTACCTGATTTTAGACTATACTGCAAAGCTACAGTCATCAAGACAGTAAGTACTGGTACAAAAACAGAAGTATACACCAATGGAACAAAATAGAAAGCCCAGTGGTAAATCCATGCACCTATGGGCACCTTACCTTTAATAAAGGAGGCAAGAATATACAATGGGAAAAAGAGCTCTTCGATAAGTGGTGCTGGGAGAACTGGACAACTACATGCAAAAGAATGAAATCAGAACACTTCTAACACCAAAGAAAGATAAACCTGGATTAACGATATGGATTAAAGACCTAAATGTAAGACCAGAATCTATAAAATCCTTAGAAGAAAGCACAGGCAGAACACTGTATGACATAAATCATAGCAAGGTCTTTTATGACCCACCTCCAAGAATAATGAAAATAAAAACAAAAATAAGTGGGACCTAATTAAACTTAACATTTTTGCACAGCAAATGCAACTATAAATAAGGTGAAAGCCAACCCTCCGAATGGGAGAAGATAATAGCAAATGAAACAACTGACAAAGGATTAATTTCCAAAATATACAAGGAGCTCATACAATTCAATACCACAAAAACAAACAACCCAATCAAAAAGTGGGCAAAAGACTTAAACAGACATTTCTCCAAAGACATATGGATGTCTAATAAACCGATAAAGAGATGCTCAACATCACTCATTATTAAAGAAATGCAAATCAAAACTACAATGAGATACACCAGTCAGAATGGCCATTATCAAGAAATCTACAAACAAGAACTGTTGGAGAAGGTATGAAGAAAAAGGAGCCCTCTTGTCCTGCTGGTGGGAATGTAAATTGATACAGCCACTATGGAAGACAGTAAAAACGGTCCTTAAAAAACTAGGAATAAAACCACCATAGGATACAGCAATACCAGTTCTAGATATATACCCTGAAGAAACCAAAACCAAAAAACACACATTCCCCGATGTTCACTGCAGCACTACTGACAATAGCTAGGACATGGAAGCAATCTAGATGTCCATCGACAGGGGAATGCATAAAGAAGCTGTGGTACATATATACAATGGGATGCTACTCAGCCATAAAACGGAACACATCTGAGTTAATTCTAAAGAGGTGGATGGACCTAGAGCCTATTATACAGAGTGAAGTACGTCAGAAAGAGAAAAAACAAATATCATATATTAACATATAGAGAGAGAATCTAGAAAGATGGTACTGATGAACTTATTCGCAGAGCAGCAGTGAAGACGCAGACATAGAGGACAGATTTATGGACAAGGATGAGGGAAAGGGGGGAGAGGCTGAGATGAATGGAGAGAGCAGCATGGAAGCATACACACTAACATTTGCAGCCAGACAGCCAAGGGGAATTTGCCGTATGACTCAGGACACTCAAACTGGGGCTCTATAATAACCTAGAGGGGTAGGAATGGGAGGGAGGCAGGAGGGAGACTCAAGGTGGGGGGGACATATGTATGCCTGTGGTTAATTCATGCTGATGTATAACTGAAATCAAACCAATACTGCAAAGCAATTACCCATCAACTAAAAATAAATAAATTTTTTAAAGTCACATAGAAAAATACAGATCTCAACTAAGGTAAATACATGAGGGATTATATGTAAAGAAAAAAGACAATTATTGATGCAATAGCTAGTATTACTATAACTTTGGTTTGAAACTCAAAATTCTTCCACATAATTCAGGGGACTAATGCATCTAAAAGAATTACTTGCTTATGTTTTAGGGCACACAATTACACAGATGTAATTCTGTGACATCAACAACCAAGGTGAGATGGGATAGAGCTGTGAAGGAGCCGAGTTTTTGTATGTTATTAAAGGTAGTAGCAGTAGTAGCACTGTTAGTCGCTCAGTTGTGTCCAACTCCTTGCAACCCCATGGACTGTAGCCCGCCAGGCACCTCTGTCCATGGATTCTCCAGATAAGAATACTGGAGTGGGTTGCCATTCCTTTCCCCAGGGGATCTTCCCAACCTGGGGACTGAACAAAAAAAAAAAAAAGAATCAACTGAACACAAAAGAAAACAGGAATGCAATAAAAAAGCTAGAGGGCATATGGAAAATAAAGAGCCCAATGGCAGAAGTCAGTTCCCTTCTAGAAAAATGGTACTGATGAACCTATCTGCAGGACAGGAAAAGAGACACAGACGTAGAGAATGAGCGTGTGGACACAGCGGGGGAAGGAGAGGATGGGACGCATTAAGCGAGCAGAATTGAGACAGACACACCACCACGTGTAACACAGCGGAAAGCTGCTGTGCGGCACAGGGAGCTCAGCTCTGCGCTCTGTGACGGCCTAGAAGGGAGGGATGTGGGAGGGAGGCTCAAGAGAGAGGCGGTACATGTATGCATACAGCTGCTTGACACTGCTGTACAGCAAAAACACAACACTGTAAAGCAATTATCCTCGGATCAAAAAATAAATTTAAAAAACTCTATAAAAGGTTTTAATAAAAGCAAATGTATTAAACTCTCTCACCCGAAGAGACTGGCAGTGGCAGAACGGATAAAAATACATCCAATTATAATACTGTCTATAAAAGACTCATTTGAGATAGAAAGACACAAAGAAGTTGAAAGTGAAAGGATGGAAAAAGAAATGCCACACAAATAATAACCAAAAGAGAACAGAAGTGGTTATACTAATGTAAGACAAAACAGACTTTAAGTCAAGAAAGGTAGTAAGAGACAAAAAGGGACATTATGTATTAATAAAAGGTTCAATACAGCAAGAAGACATAACAATTACAAACATGTACACACCTAATTACAGGCCATCAAAATAGATAATGCAAAAGTTAACAAAATTGAAAAGAGAAATAAACAATTCTACATTAATAGTTGGGGACCTCACGACCCCTCTCACAATAACAAACAGAACAACCAGACAGAAGATAAACAGAGAAACTGGGAAACTTAACACATATTAAAAAAACATTCTACCCAGCAACAATAGCATATACATTTTTCTCAAGTGCACAGGGACCTTTGTCCAGAAAAGACTATAAGTTTGGCTACAAATTAAGTCTCAATAGATTTAAAAGATAGATCTCATACAAAGTATCTTCTCTGACTACCACAAGATAAACTGAGAATTCAGTAAGAGGGAAAATGGAAAATTCACAAAATTGTTGAAACTAAACAACACACTTGTAAACAACCAATGGATCAAAGAAGAAATCACAAGGGGAAGTTAGAAAATACTTCAGTTCAGTTGCAGAGTTCGTGTCCAACTCTGCGACCCCATGAATTGCAGCACGCCAGGCCTCCCTGTCCGTCCCCAACTCCCGGAGTTCACTTAAACTCATGTGCGAGTTAGTGATGCCATCCAGCCATCTCATCCTCTGTCGTCCCCTTCTCCTTCTGCCCCCAATCCCAACACTTAGATATGAACAAAGACAAAAATACAACATACCAAAGCTTATGTGACACAGCAAAAGTGGTGCTCCTAAAGGAGGAAATTTATAACTAAAAATGCTTATATTAAAAAACAAGAAAGAAGGCTTAATCTCCAAACTATACAAATAGGTCATACGATTCAACAACAACAACAACAAAAAACCCAATTGAAAAATCGGCAGAAGACCTTAACAGACATTTCTCCAAGGAAGACATACAGGTGGCCAGCAGGCACATGAGAAGATGCCCAACATCACTATCAGAGAAATGCAAGTCAAAACTACAATGAGGTATCACCTCACACCAGTCAGAAAAGTCATTAAAAAGTCTACAAATAACAAATGCTGGAGGAGGGAGGGGAAACCTTTCTACACTGTTGGTGGGAATGTAAGTTGGTGCAGCCACTAAGGAAAACAGCTTGAAGGCTTCTCAGAAAACTAAAAACAGAATTACTGTATGATCCAGCAATCTCACAGCCAGGCACACACCTGACAAAACTATAATCCAAAAAGACACACGCACCCCTATGCTCAAAGCAGCACTATTCACGACAGCCAAGACATGGAAACAGCCTTCAGTGTCCAATGACACATGAACAGATAGAGAAAACGTGGTATACATACATGCAATGGAATATTATTCAGGCACAAGAAATGAGGGAATCTTATCATTTATGACAATTAGATACACCTTGAGGACATTACACTAAGTAAAATAAGTCAGACAAAAACAAACTGTATGGTCTCAATTATATGTGGAATCTAAAAAGACAGTTTCATAGATACAGAATACAGATCGATGGTTGCCAGAGATGGGGATTGGGTATGGGGGAAATAGATGAAGGTGGTCAAAAGATAACAAAGTTTCAGTTGCAAAATAAATAAAAGTCCTAAGAATGTAATGTACAGCATAGTTCCTATAGTTAGTAATACTGTATCGTATATGAAAGTTGCTAAGAGAATAAATCTTTAAATTTCTTATCAGAACAAAAAAATTTGTAACTATGTGTGGTTATGGATGTTAAGTAGACTTATTATGGTGATCATTTCATAGTATAGACATATGGTTGACCCTTGAACAATGCAGAGATTAGGGATGCCAACCCCCATGCTATCAAAAATCCATGCATAACTTTTGACTCCCCAAAAACATAACTGCTAATAGCCCACTGTCAACTAGAAGCCTTAAGGATAACATAGCAGTTAACACATACTTTTTATGTTATTTATATATCAACAGATATTTCATATATTCATGACATACCTTCTAGGCGACAAGGTTTGCCTTCAATTTTTTCTCAAATTGTCACAAATCTCCAAAACTTTTCCCAACATATTTATGAGAAAAAAATCCACATATAAGTGGCCCCATGCAATTCAAACCTACGTTGTTCAAGGGTCAACTAATGGTATACTGAATCATTACACAATACACTTGAAATTAATGCCGTTATATGTCAATTATATCTCAATAAAAGTAAATTTTTTAAAAAGCAACCTCTTTCAACAACAACAACAAAAAAGACTATCCACTCCACAGAGAATCTTTAAAAATGGTACAAATGAACTTATTTACAAAGTAGAAATAGTCACAGATGTAAAAAAAACCAACAACAACAACACTGGTTATGGTTATCAGTTACCAGGGGGAAAAGGAGAGGAGGAGGGATAAAGTGGGATATGGGGATTGACATAGGCACACTACTATATGCAAAATAGGTAACTAATAAGGACCTACTGTACAGAACTGGGAACGCTACTCAATATTCTGCAGTGGCCTATCTAGAATCTAAAAAAAGAGTGGATATATGTCTATGTATAACTGATTCATTTCGCTATACAGCAGAAACTAACAGAACATTGGAAATCAACTATATTGCAGTACATATTTTTTTTAAAAAAGATTATCCACAGAGTAAAAAGACAACCCTAGAAGGCTCTGGGAAAAAAAAATATTTGCCAATCATGTATGTAATAAGGGATTAATATTCAGAACATACCAAAAAAAACTCCTAAACCTCAACAAAAACAACCTGATTCAAAAATAGGCAATGGATTTAAACTGACTTTTTGCCAAAGAATAGACACAAATGGCCAATAAGCACATAAAAAGATGCTCTACATCACTAATCATTACAGAAATGGCAAATTAAAAACCATAATGACATGCCACCTCACACCCATTTGTTACTGTTGTTGTTTAATCGATAAGTCATGTCTGACTCTTTTGTGACCCAATGGACTATAGCCTGTCAGGATCCTCTGTCCATGGGATTTCCCAGGCAGGAATATTGGAGTCATTGCCATTTCCTTCTCCAGGGATCAAACTTGCATTTCCTGCATTGGTAGGTGGGTCCTTTACCACTGAGCCACCAGGGAAACCCTTACACCTATTAGTTAGTTAGTTAGTTCAGTCGCTCAGTCGTGTCCGACTCTTTGTGACCCCATGAATCGCAGCACGCCAGGCCTCCCTGTCCATCACCAACTCCCGGAGTTCACTCAGACTCAGGTCCATCGAGTCCGTGATGCCATCCAGCCAGCTCATCCTCGGTCGTCCCCTTCTCCTCCTGTCCCCAATCCCTCCCAGCATCAGAGTCTTTTCGGATGAGTCAACTCTTCGCATGAGGTGGCCAAAGTACTGGAGCTTCAACTTTAGCATCATTCCTTCCAAAGAAATCCCAGGGCTGATCTCCTTGCAGTCCAAGGGACCCTCAAGAGTCTTCTCCAACACCACAGTTCAAAAGCATCAAATCTTCGGCGCTCAGCCTTTTTCACAGTCCAACTCTCACATCCATACATGACCACTGGAAACAATAGCCTTGACTAGACGGACCTTAGTCGGCAAAGTAATGTCTCTGCTTTTGAATATACTATCTAGGGTGGTCATCACTTTTCTTCAAAGGAGTAAGCGTCTTTTAATTTCATGGCTGCAGTCATCATCTGCAGTGATTTTAGAGCCCCCCAAAATAAATTCTGACACTGTTTCCACTGTTTCCCCATCTATTTCCCATTAAGTGATGGGACCGGATACCATGATCTTCATTTTCTGAATGTTGAGCTTTAAGCCAACTTTTTCACTCTCCTCTTTCACTTTCATCAAGAGGCTTTTGAGTTCCTCTTCACTTTCTGCCATAAGAGTGGTGTCATCTGCATATCTGAGGTTATTGATATCGGATGACTTATTAAAAAAAACAAAAAAAAACAGAAATGTTGGAAAGATATAGAGAAATCTATACCTTTATGTACTGTTTGTAGGAATGTAAACTGGTGCTGTCACTGTGAAGAACAAGACAGAGGTTCCTCAAAAAGTCTAAAAAACAAAATTACCAAATGATCCAGTAATTCCACTTCTGGGTATGTATCTGAAAGGATCATAAGCAGGGTCTCTAAGAGATACTTGTGCTCCCATGTTCATAACAGGTAAAACACAGAAGGTAAAACACATCATTTTGCCAATGAACAGATTACCAAAATGTGGTTTATACACACAATGGAATATTGCCCAGCCTTTAAAAAGGAAAGAAATTCTGCGATACGCAGAGTATAACCAAAGCACTGGCTCTATATGGATGAATCTCAAAGATATTTACTAAGTGAAATAAGGCAAAAAGACAAACACTGTATATGAGGTACTTAACGCAGAGACAACAATCACAGAGGCAGAAAGTATAACGGTGGTTACCAGAGGCTGTGGGGAAGGGAGAATGGGAATATGGGCAGTTATTACTTAATAGGCACAGAGCTTCAGATTTACAACAGGAAAAGAGTTAAAGGGATGGATGGTAGTGACGGCTGCACAACAATTGTGAACACAGTCTGACACCACTGAACTGTATACTTAAAAACGATTAACATGGTAAATTTTGTTATGTGCATTTTTAAACACACACACACAGAAAAGGAAAATTGAGGTGCCTCCCCTCGTGGTCCAGTGGCTGGGAATCTGCCTGCCAAAGCAGGGGACACGGGTTCGATCTCTGGTCTGGTACTAAGACCCACACGCCTCGGGACAACCAAGCCCACGTGCCACAACTACTGAACCCGAGCACCTGGAGCCTGTGCTCCGCAGCAAGAGAAACCTGCACAGCAAGAAGCCTGCGCACCACAACCAGGGTGGCTCCCGCTCATTCCAACTAGGGGAAGCCGGCGAGAAGCAACTAAGACCCAGCACAGCCACAAAAAAATTAAAAGAGGAAAATAGGGAGGAAAGTATGTCTGCTTCTGTGGCTGAAACCTTGATTGATCTTTAAGCAAGTCATCAGTTGAATAGGTACCCACTGACAACAACAATTTTGTTTCACTCCAGTACTCTTGCCTGGAAAATCCCATGGACGGAGGAGCCTGGTGGGCTGCAGTCCATGAGGTCGCTAGGAGTCGGACACGACTGAGAGACTTCACTTTCACTTTTCACTTTCATGCATTGGAGAAGGCAATGGCAACCCACTCCAGTGTTCTTGCCTGGAGAATCCCAGGGATGGGGGAGCCTGGTGGGCTGCTGTCTCTGGGGTCGCACAGAGTCGGACACGACTGAAGTGACTTAGCAGCAGCAGCAATGCCAAGGAAAGTGGAAGTTCTACTGTGGAAGACACTGTCCACCCTCTCAGACTCTAGGAGAAAAGTGAGTGATGTCGACCAACACAGCAAACCCACTTCCCGCTGCAGCCTGGCCCCCAAATCCCCACCTCAAGTTCCCATCAAGTCTTGACCTATTGCCTAGACAACGGCCTGCAGCCCTCTGGGAGCTCTCACCTGCCCTTCACATACCCACAGACCTCAGGGAACTGTGCCCATGATACACAGCAGGAGCCCCCCATCTCCAACCCCCAGCCCTACCCCCACACACCAGGAAGCCCAGCAGACAGAGGCAGAGGCAGACAAGAAAGATAAAAGCAGCACCTACTCGGAAGCCATGAACAAGGCCTGAAGGATGCTGTTCACGTAGCACGTGTTGCCCAGGTTGATTAAACCAATCTTGCCCGTGTCTGACTTGGCCATGAGCCGGGGATAAAAGCCGGCCAACTCACTCTTCTGTGAGGTCCAGGCGTCCTGCCCCAGCAGCTGCTTGATTCGGTCCTCACTGGGAACATGGAGGTCCTGAGTGAGGAACAAGCCAGAGGGACGCTGAGCACCAGGGTTAGCTCTAAGAATACCACCTCCTCCAGGAAACCCTGGAGTATAGCCCATCACACACGGGTCAAGCACACCACCCAAAAAATGTCTCAGAGATGTGTGTGAACAGTCCCCTGCTTTCAAACATATTCTAGGTTTTCACCTTGACATGTGGGCCTTCGAGATGATCTTTCATGTCACAACTGCCTTTAGAAAGGGGTAAAATCTTCACTACGTAGATGAAAAAAACGAAGACCCAGATAGAGAAAGGATTTTCTGAAGAGGCAATAAATGAAGACTCTATTATATGTTAAGATGAGCCCAGGATGAGACACACTTTAAGCAATGACAGCACCGGCCCCCTGGCCCAATCCAGCCGTGCTGAGCTCTCAACCCTGGTCCTGACTCCTGTGCTCACAGCTCTCTGGCTGTGGTCAGTAAGCCAGCCTGACTCAGCGAGTTAACCTCCCTGGACCTCAGTTTGCTCATCTGTCAAATGAGGACACTCCTACCGTATGTCAGTTCAGCACGCTATACTTTAACGGGGCCTGCTCCTATTTACACCTTCTTCACGTTCAAGTTCGCACAGTCAGCTTTTTCAAATTAGTCTCACACACACACACACACAGACACACACACACACACACACACCCCACCCCACCCCCACCACCCCCCCGGCCCACAGTCAGGATGGTGGGAGGATCCTGGGGGTCTGAGGTATGAGTCCTTGGTCACAGGCGCAGGGTTAGCACACTTGACCACTCATTACCCTTTTTCACACCGGACAGCCGCACTGAAGAGAGTATAACCAAAGCGCTGGCTCTAAGGATGACATAGTCTAAAGAAAAACGCCTTAGCATAATAATGCAACATTATTCACTAGATTTAAGTGGTATTCACGACAGCTCCTCTAGCCCCGTTCTTATTTCCAGATCTTAGCACAGTTCCTAGATCTGTCTAAGGTTCCTGAGCTTCAAACCAGCTTAGCACTGAAAGCCCTCATCAATGCAAAAGGTAGGGCTCAAGCAGTGGTTTAATACATTTGCTCACTCATTTCCCATGATGGTTTATCAGATAATTTATCAGATTAGTCAGTCACCTCCCACAGATAGTAAAAATACAGGAGGTGCCTGAGGTAAGAAGCTAGGCATGTGTGCTTAGTCATGTCCAACTCTTTATGACCACATGGACTGTAGCCAGCCAGGCTCCTCTGTTCATGGAATTTTCCAGGCAAGAATACTGGAGTGGGCTGCCATTTCCTCCTCCAGGGGATCTTCCTGACCCAGGGATTGAACCCACTCTTGCATCTGCTGCACTGGCAGGCAGATTCTTTACCAGCTGAGCCACCAGAAAAACCCAAAGAAAAGAAGCTAAGGGCTCAGTAACTTTGTAGTCCCTTCTTTTTTCTTCCTACTATCCCCAATCCAACCCCACCCCACACAAAACATAAACAAATAGGGACAAAAAGACAGAACCAACACTCCCTGCTCCATCAACACCACAAAATGCAAAAATATCCACACTAAAAAAAAAAGAAAGAAAAAAAATCAAATGTCATTTTCCCCAAAGAAGGTAACTTTGTACTCACAGGAGAAAAAAGAGAATAAAACAAAAACTTTCAAATAACTTTCAAGCTCCTCCTGTTACTAGAAATCTACATAAAACGTAGCTCCCTCAGCAAGGACCACAGCCCCCAGAGAAACTGCCATAACTTAACACAACTGCCTAAGTGAGAGAACTTTCCAGAATTTATAAAGGTGCCTGTATACAGAGGTCGGGAAGACTCCCTGGAGGAGGAAATGGCAACCCACGCCAGTATCCTTGCCTGCAAAATCCCACAGACAGAGGAGACTGGCAGGCCACAGTCAATGGGGTTGCAGAGAGTCTGACATGACTTAGCAACTAAAAAACAGCAATTCAAAGGATGAATAAAATGTGGAAGAATTTAATAAACAATAAATCCTATTAATACTTTGCAGACTTGCCTCTCAAACTGGCTTGTACCAAAAGGTAGTCAAAGCCATACAAGTATCACACATCTTCCTAGATCTATATTAGCTAAAATCCAAGGAAGAAAAATATGTTTCTATTAAAACAGATTATGAAGTATAATTATGAAGTATATACTTGAATCTTTGATATGACTTGAGATTTTACAGAAACTGAGCTTGTGTCAGGCTGCTTGGGGTAACTCCCCTCTTCTGGGGTCAAGTACTTCGGAGGAGATGTTGAGAAGCCCAGATCTGCTGGACCGAGCAGTCACTCAGCCTCATTTTCTGCCCATCTTCTCGTCTCGCCTCTCTTCCACCACACGTGACCACCAAACTGGACGTGCACGTTCTTGCTCCCACACCTTATCCCCTGGCCTCCTCCTCCCAGTTCCTGTCCCTCAAGGTCTATATATATCCCCTCTCCAGAAGACTTTCCATAATCTTCTCAAGTGGGGGCCCTCACACTATCTACACCTGTCTTATAGAGCTTAACTTCCTATAGCCAGTTGAATATGTATTTGCAGACTCACCTTGCCCCTCTGGATCAGGCCATAGCCTCCAGTGTGCAAAACCTGGATCTCCCTCCGTGTCAGTTTCCCCTGGTGCCCAGTTCAGGGCCGTGCTCCCTCTTTGTTCACGCCTCCATGATACCATACGTCACACCACAGTCCTGTTCATTCACTCACTTATTAGACACACAGATCAAAACGACACGGTCCCTGCCCATCTGAAGCTCACAGGAACAGTCATTTTCAACAAGTTTGAGTCCTGTCTCCTCTGCTCAACCACCTCCAGTGCCAAGGAGCTCATGATCTAATAAGGGAGCTGCTTCTACTGTTGGTTAGTTCTGACTGTTTCAAAAAAAAAACAACAAAAAACTCTTTCTCATGCTCAATTGGAAGAACTGAGAAAAATCCAAGTAAATGACAGGTTGTGTTTACCTACTCTCATTCATGGTGGATTGTTCCCTTGTGTGTTTTGTAATCTGGGGATTATAAACTCATCTTTAGTAGAATTTTATCTTTGTGGCTTGAAAGCTGTTTCTTGTCTGCTTTTATTAGGCAACCCTTGGGTATTACAAGTTTATGACCACTTTCAGTGTTAGTATCTGAGCTTAAGGGGTCCCATAACTGCAAAAAAAGATAAGAACCTGAACCCCTAAAACCACATGAGAGCAGTCCAGTGATGACAAATGTCTTTTTTCCCAATCCAAGCCAGAGAACTTTCCTTGATGTCTATTTGGGACCATGTGTATTTTTTCTAAAACATCATTTGCTAATAGTAAAGCCTTTCTTGGGTCCCGAATTACAGGGGCCACTTGATATTAACTCCCTCCTGGGGGCAGGCCCTAACCTCAGCTCCTGTCCCCACCAGCTCATGCCCCATGGGGGCTGAGGCTGGCCATCTCACCCAACTTCCCTCCCCACCTCATGGCTAAAGAGTATCACTTCTCATTCACCACTCTGGAATTTGATTTTCTCTTCCTTTTTGGCCCTTGTGGATCCTTACTTACTCTCTTGCAAGCTCAGCTATATACTTAACAAGATGTTTGTTATATTTTAACAAGCATTTCTCGGTGTTTTGCAATGGGACATTTCTCAGGTTACTTTTCTGCTATGTTATAGAAATGGAAGTCAGATCATACGTCCTCAAAGGATCATCACGTACCTGGACATCGTCACCCACATTTGAACCTGTCCTCTGCATCACGCAGTGGGAAAGGGCTCGGCAACCCTGGGCCCTGGCTGCATCTCTCACTATCTCCATGACTGTGAATAAAATACCACATCTCTCAGAGTCTCATTTTCCTCGTCTATGAAACTGCAACAACATCAGTACCTGCCTCATAGGTTTCTAGTGAGCAAGAGAAGACAGAATGTATTGGAAGACACTGGCAAGTGTGACTCTAGCTATCAACACTGGTTATTCTCCTAGCTGTTCAGATGAAGCTGGGTTCAGAAGCCCTTTTCTTCCTTGCAGCCTCCTCCTCTGACTGGAGGAGATCTGTCCCTCCTCTGCCTCCTCACTGCTCTTGGGCTGATTCTCACATGCACTTCATAACCTGCTTAGATCAGATTTATGAGTAAACACGTCAGTCACCCCACTGGGATGTGAGCTTCTCAAAGGGAGATTTGATCTGCCTCATGCCTGCATCCCCAGTTCCCAGCCTGGGCCCGGCACAGAGTGGGGCATAAGTCTGCTCCTGGAGCGCTCAGTCTAAGAGCAGACCGACACACAGACAGTGACGACGTGTGGCAGAGGGATGGACTAGGGCTGTGGAAGCTCAAAGAGGCCATGATCCAGCCAAGGGGCAGGGCTGGGGTGGGGGGTCATTCAGAGTCATCAGGGAAGGCTTCCTGAGGCAGGTATCCCTTCAGCAGAGCCTTCAAGAAGGCTTAGGAGGAGGAGCAGGAGCTGTCCAGGCAGAACAAGAGAGCAGTTTAAGTTAGAGTGATTGGCACATACAAAGGCTCAGAACAATCAAGACAGGAAGATCCATCTAGGGGAATGGCAGGTGGCTCAGGGTGCCTGAAGCACAGGATGGGCCGGGGGAGACGATGGGAGACAGTCAAGGGCTAAAGTATGGACGGCTGCCACCAATCTGCAGCGTGGCCTTGAGCAAAGCCCAAACTGGCACCTCTGCCCGAGTGGGGTACAGGAACAGTGAGGACCGTCGCTCACCTTGATGGCCTCCATGACGGGTTCATACAGATCCGGGAAGCCGGGAAACCGGAACACCATGCAGTGGACCAGCTCCGCCAGTTGCTCCAGGCAGCTGGTCCCCGAGTTGGAGTCCTCCTTGACCAGAGATGCCACCATTGGGGGGATGTGAGGGAGGAGCTGTGACAGCAGAGGAGGGTTAGTCAGCACCAGTTTCCCCGCCTGAGTTGTGGGGCAGTGGTCAATGCTGGAAGCACCCAGAGATTTTTGAAAGCAGGGAGGTGTGCCCACCTGACCACTGTGCCCCTTACCTGCATGGGGCTCTATGCTCTGCAGGCAGCTGACTCTTTACAACACACGACCTTGGATACTCTGCCTCACTCTCTTCATCTGTTTAATGGGACAAATAGATCCCTGCTCACAGCTGAGGGCAGGCCTGAGCCCCAGCTATTGAGTATCAGCCAATGGATCTCCCTGAAGAGCCCGAAGGCCAGAGTGACCCGGGTTACTCTGTCACCCAGGAGCGATGCTGGGGCCACAGTGTGGTCAGCTGGTGGCAGCCCTGCCAGAGATGAGTGGCAGCAAACGTTTATCGTGTGAAGCACTTCCTCCTCACAGTGACATGTGGCGATTACTCTCCCCATTTTATAGATGAAGAAACTAAATGAGACAGGTTATGTAATTTGCCAAGGACTTCACCAAGGGTTATGGCAGAAGTTGCTGTCGGAGCCAGGTCTGTATGAACCCAAAGCCCATTTTTTTTCCCTCTGTACTACAGAGTGTTAACTTTCAAACCTATAGGGAAGCCACACCATAATGTACCAGGGATGGAAGAGTCAGGCTACAGAAACTGGAAGCAGGAGAGCCCAGGAGAAGGATGGGGAGGGAAAAAAAAAAAAAAAATATATATATATATATATATATATATCTCAAGTCCCTTGTATCTAACAGGCTATGACAAATGTGACCTCATCTAACCCTGTTCCACCAGCCTAAGGGTTTACCCCCACCCCACGCTGAGAGCTAAGTGTCTGGCCCAAGGCCACCACATCTGATCAATGGCAGAGCTAAGACTCAATCCCACGCAACCCCAATCCTTGGTTCGCTGCTCTTCCCACTGTGCAAGTCAGGAAGCATGTTTCAGCACTGATCAAGGGCCACAAGAATCCCGGGCCCCTTCTGCAGGGCTGCGGGCTGCTCTTCCCAAGGGAGGGCCCAGAAAGCAGCAGAGAGGGCCTGGAGCCGAGGCCAGGCCTCCTGGGTGCTGATGGACAGCAGAGTTTAGACGGGACTCCTGATGGACTCCTAACCTATATTGGGTCAGACCAACTCAGTGAGACCAACTCAGCTGGAATCTTCCCTGTACCACTCACCAGCAGTGTGCCTGCAACATGCAATCTAATCTCCCTAATTTGCAGTTTCTTCAGTTGAAAAATGGAGAAAATGACAGAAACCTCTGTCTTGGGGCTACTCTGGGAGTAAAATGAATGAACATGGGTAATGTCTTTAGCACTGTGTCTGCCACAGAGCTGGCACCCAAGAAACACCGCTGCCGTTCATTCTAGGCCTGGCACTCTACTCAGGGCCCAGGCGGAGTGTCACACGCACTCTTTGGCCTACGTTTTCTATCTGTAAAATTGGATCTCAAGTCTCTTCCAGTGCTAACATCCAGGTACTGGAGGTCTTAGCCTTCAAGCCCCATCACCTTAAGCCCCAACAGAGATAACACGTCTGGCCTCTAGCCAGACCAGTCGGGGATGCAGGGCCACCCACCCATCCTCGGGGCAACATGCAGGGCCCCTTACCAGGTGGAAGGCCTCATGGGAGTGCTGGAAGGTCAGGAGCATGTACTTGAGGACGGACAAGGCAGCGCCCCGGACAATGGGATACAGAAGCTTGGAGAAAACCTGGAAAAAAAAAAAAAAACCCTGGTCAGGAGTCCCACAGACCTGAGCCACCCAGGGCCAAGTGTAGCCACAGGCCTGAAAGGGGGCCAGAGACTCCAGAGTCGAAGCAGCAGACCCATGAGGGAGCAAGAACCCAGAGGTGCTCACAGACTCGGGTGGATGGACAGCCAGTGAAATGCACAGCAAGACAGTCAGATATCGGATGGATGGATGGACCAAAAGTGATAGACGCACACACTTGAATGAAGAGTCAGAGGAGTGAATGGGGGAAACCTGAGGCCCAGGGGAAGCAGTGAATTGTCCCCGGTCACCGTGAGCATGGGTGGGAGCCTCAGTGCTCTGCCTCCCAGACCTGCACTGCCCCTGGCAAGAGACCAGCGGGAAAGGCCAGAGGCCAGGGCTAGGACAGGGGCCCACCAACCTTCTCAATTTTGGCGAGTGAAACCTCGATCAAGATGCT
The DNA here is from genome assembly GCF_016772045.2 of Ovis aries. Taxonomy (NCBI): domain Eukaryota; kingdom Metazoa; phylum Chordata; class Mammalia; order Artiodactyla; family Bovidae; genus Ovis; species Ovis aries. The sequence goes on from NC_056074.1 coordinate 15,457,106, forward strand.
GAACTTCTTAACAGCGGCCAGACCCTTCAGCAGTGCAATGATCCACTTGTCAATATTCTTCCCCAGGGGCCAGGACACCCAGTCGATCATCCTGGTGAGGGGAGTGACAGTGACGCAAGGACCGGGGAGTCCCAAACGCCTGGGAGCGGGCAGCCCAGGGATCAGCCATACTGACCTGAGACCCCCCCACACTGACTCACACCTACACAGGGCGGCCCTGGGGTCTGGAGGATGAACAGGACACCCTGGGGACTACAAACGAGCCAAGCACAGGCAGCCGGCAGAGACTGGGGCTCCCAGCCCGGCAGGAGGGAAGCCAGGCCCTCTCAACGTCCCAAACCTCACCCCACACACACTGCGCTGCAGTGGCAGAGCAGGGCTTTCAGCTGCCTCTGCCTGGACTGTGCGGCCCAATGGCAGGAGAAGTACTGCCCCCAGGCCAGAAGCTCTGGCTCCCACAAACCTTCGCTTGTGACCTGGAGCAAGTCACTTACTCTCTTTAGCCTCAGTTTCTTCCTCTGTCAAATAGAGACGACACCTACCTCACAGAGCTGTTTATGGATTAAGAGATAACAATGGCTAACCGATGACATTTATTCAATCTGCAACAGGCACTGCTCTGCCTTACATGTATTAACCCATGTGACCTCCGCACAAAATAACACCTGCATGCATGGAGCATGAAGCTGCCACACAGTAGGTACTCGGGGAAAAAAAAGCACTAATATCATTATTTTTATACTTGGAAGCTCCTACTACAAAGAAAAGCAAAGAAATAGTAAATATGGTAGTAACAGCTACCACGGCACTATTCTAGGCACGATGTAACATCTCATTTTACCTAATTCAACCCTCACAACAACCCTGTAAGATGGGTCCAATTATACTACAAATTACACATGAGGATGCTGAGGCAGAGAGGGGTTGAGTAACTTGCCCAGAATCACACAGGCAAGAAGTGGGAGAGCCAAGACTTGAACTCAGGCAGTTTATTTCTAGAGCCCACTCTCTCACCTACTAAAGACAAGGAATCCGGGAAGGCCCAATGGAGGAGACAGTGGATCTGCACACAGGAATGGAAAGAATGGTAGGGGGAGGCGGGATGCCAGGCGGATGGAGTCTGCAGAGCCAAAGGCCTGCAGGCCGGAGGGTAGGTGTCATATTCTGAGATCACCGGCCAGGCAGGTGTGGCTAGATCACAGGTGTGATGATGTTCACATGAGGTGGGGGATGTGCAAGAGCTCTGTGAGCTGAAAAGTACCCAAACTCTGTTTACCATACTTGCCAAACTCAGAAAGCACTTCATAAAGTGCTTTTATCTCCTATCATTGACCCCATGGGGGCCTAACAACTTCTTATACTGCCTCTGCTATTACAGATGGGACAACTGAAGCTCAGAGAGTCCGCTGACTGGTCTAGGGTCACAGAGTTGGTATCCAGCCCGAGAGCATCACTAGAGCAAAGCTCTCTGTGTCTCCCACCTGCAGCCCTGGGCCTGGCACAGGAAGGGCTCAAAGGATGGATGGACTGAACAAGCATGAGGGCCTGGGCCCTCTGACACTAAATCTAGCCCAGCAATCCCACCCAGTGGAAGGGGCTTCTGGGACACAGAGAGAGACCTGACCACCACTCGTCTCTCAGCCCACCTGCTGATGGCAGTCAGCATCTGGGAGTCCGTCACACTGTCATCATTGCTGAGGTTCCGGACGACACCATCCATGAGCTCCAGTGGGAGGTGCTGGACCACACTGGCGAGGGCACTAGACGGTGGCTCCTCCTCTGGAACAGGGGCGGGGGCTGAGCTTGGAGGACAGATGGGCCCCACCCCTCCCCTAGCACCCCATATCTTTCATGCTGCCAAGGAACTAGGGGCCCTCTGCAAAGAGCACACTGGGGCCTCCTCCTCACCTCCTACAGCATCCTGGCCTCTATCTCATCTTAGCTCATTCACTCAACAGACCTTCACTGGCACTGCTTTGGCCCTGAGCTGAGCAAAGAAAAAAGTACTAACCCCTAACTACGCCTGTATAGGCCAGGCCCTTAGATAGTAACAGTGGCGCTGGAAAGAACAGGAAGGAGGGCAATGTGACTTGAGGGGAGGGAGGACATTCCCGGTGAACCGAACAGACATTAAAAAAAAAATTAGTCATCAAAATGTGTTGCCCAATTGTATGAAAGACCTAGGTCCTTACACACCCAGCCTTGGTTCCTCCTCCTGCCAGGTGCATTCCCTTCCTTTCCCATGAACAACCCTATAATCAGGGAAGGCAAAAATTTTATTTTAGTCATTTAAACTACAGTCCAATTTCCACAGCTGTCAACAGCCAAGATTTACAGTTCACAGTTGACAGGTACAGGCTCCATCACGTCTCTGGATCTATCGCTCTGCCTGCCCTGAGCACCCTACCCCTGCTGCCTGGCGCTGCCCAGCTCTCAAGGCCAGCCTCAAAAATCATCACTTGGAAACTCACCTGACCCACAGAGCATGATGACCATCCCCCGCTTCCTGTTGACTCACTCACCCCCCTCCCCCGACTCCCCCTGGCCAGAGGAGCGGACCACAGGATCGGAGCCCCCACCTCCACCCGCAGGAGCTCAGGAGGGGCCTGCTAAGTAAAGGCACATCCCCCCACACACCCCTGTGCATACACCACACCACCAAGGGGGCGCGCCACGCAGAAGACTGCACGCACGGGCCCCACTGCGGCCCCAGGGCACACGCACCTGTGCAGGAGATAACGGCGAACAGCTCCTTGAGGCAGGGCAGGATGGCAGCAGGCTGCGCGCGCCACAGCTGCGCCAGGAGCCCGCTCACCTGCTGGGCCTGCTCCAGGAACTCCACAGCGCCCTCCTCCCCCTCGGCCGGGCAGCGAAAGCGGCCGAGGCAGCGCACAAGCTGCTGGCAGAAGAGCAGGCGGTGAGGGCCGTCGGGGACGCAGCGCGGGTGCCGTGCCAGCAGCCGCGCCACCTGCGCGCAGACCGCGGGGCCCGGGCGCTCGCACACCGTGCGCAGCACCTCGCGCCGCAGCAGCGCAAACACCTCGTCGGCTCCGGGCCCCTCGGGCAGCAGTTGCAGGCAGAGCTGCACGCAGGCCAGCGCGCGGGCGCTCGGCGGCCCGGCGCCTCCCTGGAGGAGGCGCAGCACGCGGCGCGCGCTGAAAAACTCGGCGAAGACCTCCGGGTGGTGGCGGCCGGCCACGTGCAGCAGCTGGCAGCCCACGCGGCGGGGCAGCTCGTCGGCGCCGCTCACGTAGAGGCGCGTACCCAGCGCCAGCAGCGCCAGGCACTGCTCGCGCTCCAGCGGCTGCCGCGCCGCCTCCAGCACGCGCCGCACGAGCCCTTGCTTCACGCTCGCCGGGTATGATGATGTCACCACGGCCTCCAGGATCTTGTCCATGGTGGCCAGGCTGCGGGGGACAGGGAGCAGGGTCACAATCTGCCCGACAGGACCGAGCCCCACCCCCACCCCCAACGTGGTCCCCTGCGTGCTGAGACTTGGGGGCGAGCAGCTCAACCTTTCTGGGCCCCAGCTCCCCATCCGTGAAATGGGGCAAGGATGCGTTCGTCCCTGGGAGGTATCCTAATGAGGTAAAAGCACAATGCCTGGCACATAATAAGCCCCAGTGGATTGTAATTATTGCTGATGCATCTCACAAAGGCAACATCTGAGTCTTCCCGTTTGCTCCGCCCCTTTGCCTCTCCCCCACCCACTCCCACCTCCACCCACGGGCCTCCCTGACCACCTAGTCCATTCTTGGCAAGGCAGGTAAGAGCTGGATCTAGAAGCTGCTGTCCAGAGCCCTGGCCAAGTCATGTCCTGCGGGAAGATGAGCTGTGTGCACACACAAATCACTCCTCCAGGGAGGGCTGACAGGGCTTCCAGAGATCCCTGCACACTTTATTCCGCCCCCAGGCAGATTCTTGCTCTTTCTCAAATGACCTACCCTCTTCCTCTTTGTGTTCACTGTGCCTTTCGCCTGAAACATCCTATCTCCCAAGACCTCCACCATGAACACACATTCATACAACCAGGCAAAGTCCTGTTTTTCCTCTAAAGCCCACTTAAAACACCCAGACCTTAATTAGAACTCCCTGGACCTCCAGGCTTGAATTCAACCCTCAACTGGATTCCTACAGCCACCTCCATTGGCCACTTCGTCCACTGTAGCTGGGATCACACAGTGCCGGGTTGTATGGATTCAGATATCCTCCACCAAGGCAGAGCACCTTGTCTTTGTGCTCAGCCCCTGCACAAGGGGGCCCTGTCACCTCCCGAGCCTCAGCCCACATCAGCCCCTCATTCTGGGCTCACTGTATCCTCCCTGCCACTGGGCGCTTGCACTTGCTTGTCGCACCTCTCCCTGGTTGGCTAACACTACAAACCTCAGCTCCAACTTCTTCCTCACGGAGGGCCTGCCTGACATCCTTGTATGGGTCAAACACCCCTGTTAACAGTTTCACAGCATCCTATCCTCCTATAGAGCACTAATCATGCTTTCTTGGTTGGGGTCATCCTCCTGCACTATATTAACATATAGATTCCTGAGGGCAGGAACCAAGTCAGGTTTTGTTCACCACAGTATCCCCAGTACCTAGCACAGTGCCTGGCACACAGTAGGGATCTGCTGAATGAGCAGATGCAGTGTGTGTTGAGAGTTATTCCTTATTCCCCTGAGCCAAACCTCTGCCCTTCTCCATTTGGGCTGTTTTCTGGAAGACTTCATCCTAAACTGACCCACTGTGATTCCTGACTCTCATGCTGGTTCCCACAGGTTCAGGTCCTAAAAGGCAGGATCATTTCTTTGCTTCTTTTGTTTAATCTCATACCGGGCAGGACCCAGTATAAGGCTCAGTATATGGTAATTGTTTAATTAAACTTATTGGGTCAGTAAAAACTACTCTCTTAAGACCTGGAGTAGGTGTGAAGACATGCCAGAAATTTCATAGATGATGGGCCAGAAACTTTTATTCAAAACCACAGATACTGTGGGACCCCCAGCTATGTGCCAGGCCCTATGGAGACACTCCCTTCTCTGTCCTAGCTCTCCACTGAGACCAAACCTCCATTACTACAAGTGTTACAATGCAATGGACTCATTTCTCTCTCTCTCTCACCAGATTGTGAGCTCCTCCAGGTAGGGACCAGCCACTGCAGAGTAGGTGCCCCTGAGGAGTTTACTGTGGTTAGAGGGTATAGCTCGGGCACAGATAGCAGTTCCTGAATGCTGGCCTCGCTGCTTCAGAATGACCTCAGCATTTAGTACAAGTTCATACCCCCCAAGCCTGGAATGGTGTTAGACCCTATTCTTTGAGAGTCATCCGGGATCCATTCTGCTTACCATCCAGAATGATAGAGGCTCTCTGAGCCTCTATTTCCACCCTGTAGGGCTGTTGTGAAGACAAATATAAAGGCCTTAGCCCTATGGTGCTGGGCACAAGAAAGTGCTCAGAAAGTGTCAATGCTTTTTGCTTTAGAAGCAAAGTCCTCGCCCTTAGGAGATTCCAGTCCGGTGGTGGAGACAGATGCATTGGTGGAGTGCCAATGTAAGTAAGGTATGCTCTCAAAAGGCCTTTAAAAGTGTCTTTAAAAATGAGTCTGCCTTCAGCTCTGGTCCTCTCTTTCCTGGGCAGTCTCTTGTGGACCATCCCCCAAACCCCTACCCTCCAGACTAGTGGACTTAATACTTTCAACCCAAAATGCTGAGAAACCCTGGTGTTCAGGCAACAAAGGAGAAATCCTAATCAATGAGATATTGACATCATGTGTGGAGGAAAAATACCTAGGGCAGGCATAAATAGAGTTCTGGCGTTAAGGAAGGCTCTGGAAGTAGAAAGAAAATCAAATTAGGAACGAGGAGTCCTGCACTCAAGTGTGACCTGGAATAAATCCCATTTAGTCCTGCAACTCATTGTGTGACCTTGACCACATAATAGCATGAGCCTCTTTTCTGTAAAATGGGGATAAAAAGCGAGGGATCAGAGGCTGGCAATTTCCTATTGTTCTACTTGATACCTGCCTCATAAGGTGGTCTGTGCCTGGCAGCTGGGAGCTCGGTCAGTGGAGCCATTCTAGGAGGGTGTGATCTCCAAGGCCAGCCGTGCAGCCTCTGTGCAGCCTGTGGCCTGACCAGTCTGGCAAGCCCTGTCTACCTGCCCCTACTCCCACGCAGGCAGTCTGAGGTCAGCTGTCACCATGGTCACCAACGAACCCACTCAGCAATATACTGGATGCATTCATGCAACGGGGTTTTTAGAGGCACGGACCTCACCTGACCCATTCCAGGCCACAGAAGGGAGGCAGAATAATGCCTGCTCTCCCCATGGCACGGGTTGGGAAGCTGAGAACCGAAAGGGACAAAGACGCGCCTTGGCAGGGTGGGATTAGAACCTGCACTCGGCCTCTCTTGGGGAGGAGGAAACAGACTGCCAGTGCTCCTCGGGGTGGTGGGGGGGCTGCGGGAAGAGTGGGGAACTACCTTCCTTCTAGGCTATGGAGGAGGATACGCCCTATCAACGCTGGCTCTGACCCAAGAGGCACCTACCCCATGCCAGATGCAGCAGCAAACAGCAGCCGTGCCCTCCCCCAGAAGAGCCTGCATCAGAGTAGAAGACTCGGGTTCTCTGCCTCAGAATCACCAGGTGACCTTGGGTGAGTCCCTCCTGAGACTCCTCAGCCTTCTCATCTGGAAATGGGGACCATTCTCAGCCTACTGCTGATGAGGTGGAGAGGGCAGGGAGGTCCCTGGTGGGCTACTGGTTAGGATTCAGTGCTTTCACTGCCACGGCCTCGGTTCAGCCCCTGGTCAGGGAAATGAGATCCCTCAAGTCACCAGGCACATCAAGGCCTAGATACAGTGTTAGCTGCTCAGTCGTGTCCGACTCTTTGTGACCTCATGGACTGTAGCCTGTCAGGCTTCTCCATCCATGGAATTCTCCAGACAAGAGTGGGTTGCCATTTCCTTCTCCAAGGGATCTTCCCAACCCAGGGATCAAACTCAGGTCTCCTCCATTGCAGGCAGACTCTTTTACCATCTGAGCCACTAGGGAAGGATAATAGATGAGCCAAGGGCTGGATAATAGATGAGAAAAAATAAGAGTCTATTCTTGGGAAATCTGCACTAAGAAGGAAAACTGATACTGTCTGGAGACAAGGAGATGCATACTCCTGATCCAGCTGATTCTGGAAGGAATTTCATCTGTTAACCCTCACTGCCAACTCATCATTTCCATTCTTTCTCCTGAGCTCCAGCCCCGCCCAATATCAGCTCCTTTCTACCTCTTGCCTGGACTAGTGCAGTAGCCTCTCAACCAATCCCCATTTTCCCTTCCCCAATCCAGCCTCCACTAGAGCCATGTGTAGGAGCACAGAGTCCAGGTTTCAGAAATAGTCCAGCTACTACCCCTACTGTGGCCACAACCGTCAAGGCTGGTGTTTTCCCACCTCTCGGAGCCTATAAAGCCCCAAATGGGAGATGACCACCTGCTCACTCCTTAGCCTTTCCCAGCCAGTGCTACGGCTCCTCCCCACATCCTTGGCTTATATCTCTCACTGCTGACCTGGGCAGCCTGGGAGTTCCAGCAACATCCAGCTTGCTCCAGGAAGTGGGAAAGCACACGAGAAGAAAATCACGACCCTTCCCCTGGAAAGTCCGGGTCCCTTTAACTGTCCCTCTTAAGTGACCCTCCGCCTTTCCAAGGTATATTGACAGTCTCTGTTCCTGCATGATAGAGACTGAATGTACCCACTGTCCATCACTCATCAACCCCAAAGCACCCTGTGTGTTGTGCATGTGAGCACAATGCCCTGCCTCACTCTCTCCCTGGGCCCCAGCTCAGACTTCCCCATCCCTCCCCGGTCTCTCCCACTCACCCTGCAAATATCGGCAGATCAACCTCATTAGATAATAAACTCCATCCTGCCGTGCCCCTGCTCAGAACCCTCAAGGTTTCCCCAACCCTTTCAAGGTAAAGTCCAAACTCCTGAGCCTGTCATTCAAGTCTTTCCTGTGACACTAAGCTAATATGGGGCAGGGTTAGAGATGAACTTGACAAACTCCATTTGGTGGTGGTAAATCTACAGGAATTTGGGCAGTGGGCTTTTTCCTGCTCGACACTTTGGGGACGTTTTCTCTGCTGGGAAAGGGCTTCTCTCTTTTCTCTCCTGGCAAATTCTGACTCATTTTTCAATACCCAGGTCACATGACCCCTCCTCTGGGAAGCCTTTCCAAATCCCCCCTGCAACTCAAGTCTCTGGGCTTTGGCCTCCCAAGGCCGTCTTCACTTCTTTCATCCCTCGGCAGTGGAACCAGATTGATTTTATATCCATCTCCCCCACCAGGTGGGGATCTCTTTTGGGAGGAAGTAGGCCCAATTCCCCTATCTGTGCCCAGTGTCCAGCACAGGACCGGGCACAGAGGTGAAGGAGTGCCAAGTGACCAAAAGACAGGACAGCAAGATGAGATAAAACCAAGGATGTCGCTAGAAAAGCTCCTTCCAGGGACAGGCCTCACCCTTGGTCCATTCACCGCCCCCTGGACAGGTCCAGTCGTGCATATCCACAACCCTGAGAATCTGAAAACCTCAGCCAAGAGAGCCCCTACAGAGGTCACTGGATGGGCCATTCTAGAAATGACTCCAACAACCAGAGCTGAAGAAAAAGAAAACAAACAAAGAAGACTGTTCCTGGTTAACTCTGAGGTAGAAAGCTCACAAAATCTCCTGGGACAGGGAAGGGTGCTTCAAGGTCTCACTCAATCTCTTCAGATGCCGGAGCGCGCACAGCAACCCCCCTGCCACCCCACTGAGAAGCCCATTTCCTTTCCTCTTTGACCCTCAGACCCAGTCTCCCTCCTTTGGCTCCCCTGGGTGCTGGAGCTGCCTGTGGGAGGGGAGAGGGGAGCACCAGGCTGTCCTTCCTAACACCCAGAAGCTCTCCATCCCTGGTCCCTCAGGCCTCTGGACAGCAGCATTCCTCTCTGGATTTTTTTTAACTGAACTTCTATGCAAGGCAGCCCCGGGAAGGATCCCCTTGCCATACTACCAGGAGACCTTCATTTGGGCCACCAAACTGTCACCCCGAAATAAAGGGGGAAAAAAAGGAGGTGGGGAGAGGTTATCAGTAAAAACTACCTACAGTTTTATTGAAGGGGAACTGAGGAAGGGAAGAGAAGGTGGGATATATTCCCTTCTCAGAAACACATAAGCAATGGGCCCCTCACACACTTCTGATGGCCGCGCCCCCATCCCCACCCAACCCCGGGCTTTCTGGAAGGGCGGGTACCAGGCTGACATATCCGGGGTCTCCTGTTCACAAGGCTTCTTGTAGCTGGAGTACGCCCTGGCCGAGAATGCAGAGAATAACAGAGCCCATTCCAGCGCAGGTGGCCTCTTGGGCGCCCCCAGTTTGTAACCCACCTCGGCCCCATCCCACCCCCTCCAGTTATACCACTGCACCTGCTCCCAGCCCAGACTGGGGCTGCGGATCTCACGAAAGGCCGGTGAGCTTCATGCTATGTTAGGCGCCGGTGCCCTCAACCCTGAGGGGGGCGGGGGCAGGGGCGGGGTCTCTATGTACACAATTGATGAAGGAGGAGATGGAGGCCCAGAGAGGGGCAGCTACTCGCCCAAGGTCACACAGCCAGGCCCATTATGCACCCAGACCTCCCGCCTCCCAGCCCCGGATTCTCAGAGCCCCACGCGCGTGTCCGGGCTCTCGAACCATCAGAAGGATGGTTCAGACACTCCCTCCCACAACCCGCACACACGCCCCAGCTCCCTTACCTTCGGAAGCCTGATGGCCCCGGCCTCAGGAGTCAGCTCCTAAGGAGGGGAGCTCTGGCCGGGAAGGAGCCAGGCTGGGCCAGGCGAGGTCAGGGCGGGTCCTTGGCTTTCCCCGGAGTGGGGGCGCCCGCCGCCAAGTCCCAGACGGCAGGGATGCTGCTTCCACTGCAAAGCCCAACCTCTCCACCCGGCCCTGCACAAGTCTGTAACTGGGGAGCTCGACTCAACGGCGTAGCCACAGGGCTGCGGGGCGAAGTGGGGGGGAGGGGCGAGGTGCGGGAAAAGGGGCGGAGCCGAGCGGGGGCCACCCCGCGAACCGCCACTCAAGCTGCGTCCCCTTTAAGACCAGCCGGCCTGAGCGCGGGTGGGGGCGGGGCGGGAGCGGGCCGGCTAACTGCAATGCCTCCCGGGAGATGAAGTTCGACGCCCGACGCGCAGAGCTACAAAGAGCCTATTGGAGGACTACAAGTCCCAGAGAGGAGCGGGCGGGTCCCGGGCCGCCACGCCCCTGGGCTGGGCTCCGGCCCTCCACCCCCCTCGCAAAGCTGCGCAGGCCGCCCGCGGAGGGGAGGTTGCTGAGCGAGGGCTGGAGGTGGGTGCGGCACGGACGGGGGCGTGGGGTGGAGGGACTGCCGGCGAGGGGTCACGGACCCATCTGGACACCTGTCCTACCGTGAGAAGTCGTCTAGCCTACCCTAGCCTCGCCATTCTCATCCGTGCAATGGGAATAGCAACGCCTGTGGCTGCGGGGGAGGGGATGTTTATGGGGAAGAAGGGGCGGAGCTGCTGGAAGGAGCCTGGGTGGATGGCGATAGTCTGAAAAGCCCGGATAATAAGGGCCGAGACTGTGGGAGGAGTCCGGTGGGTGGGTCAAGGAGGGGCGGGGTCTCTAGATAACAAGTGGAACGCGCGTGAGATCCGAGAAGGGGCTGGGGAATGGGTGCAGAGGAAGCCAAGGAAGCAAGCCTGAGTTGGATTGGGTGGAATGAGCCGAAAAGCGCCGGGGAGGGAGGGGTGGAGACGGAAGGATGAAAGGGATCCCTCTCGGCCCTGGAAAAGCCCAGTGTCAGCATCACTGATATGACTTGAGGAAGAGGGTGCCCAGATGGGCAAATGTCTGTGGATGCACGGAGCATCTTTTCCTTGTGACTAGAAAATAAAGAGCCCAACCTTGGAACCGGCGTCACACATTTGAGTTCATTCAACTCACACCCTGTGAAGACGTCACCATGTCTGTTTACAGTTGAGGAACCTGAGGCTCAGAGAAGTAAAATGACTCGCCCCAAACCACCCAGGGACTCCTTACTCTCAAGGCACTGCTTTTTTCCCTGAAGTGCAGGGAGGTAGAGGTTTAATCTGTAGTGAATGGCAGGGAGGAGATGACAAATGTCCCAGTCCTTCACAGGTTGTGTGACAGGACCAGCGTCCTCACTGCCAACCCCCGAGGCTTATTGTTAGGATGAAATGAGGAGGTACGTTTGAAAGCCGTTTGTTCATAAATTATCTTTCTTGTGAGGAGCAGGAAGACCGTGGAAGAGTGGTTGGGCCTGAGGAAAACCAGAAGGTGAAGCCTCAGGGTGTGCCAAAACGATGAAGGAAGATTCTGGAAGAGGGTAGAGGATGGTGATGATTGTTGGAAGTCTACACCAGATGAGAGAATACTTTGCTGTGCAAGTCAGGTCAGGTGACTTCCCTTCTCCAGCCCTGTTGGTTGACTTCCCTGTTGGTTGACTCTTCCCTGTTGGTTGACTCCTTCAAAGATCGAAGTGTGTCATCTGAGTTGGAAAGCACCTTCTCTGTCTGGTGAGCACATAATGGAGCAAACAGCATTTGGGCCTTTTAGAGATAGGAACTGGGCAAAGCAGAGCTAAAGATACGGCTGTTGGGTGTGGGGAGGCCAGGAAGGGGAGGTGGAGGGCGGTATCCCCAGATAGTCTCCAGGGCTGTGAGCCAGACTCTTTATCTGGTGGGCTGTGTAAGGTGGGGAAGACTGCTCTAGTTTTTTGGGAGACACATTAACTCACTTTGAGTGCTGTCATCCTTGAAGTTTACCTAGCTGTGTTCTATGCATCCCCTACACTTTGGGAGTTCTTATATTTACTTTCCAAACTGAAAATTCAGGAGACTGTTTCAAAATAGAAAGTTTTAAAAATTCAGGAGAGATTGGTAAACCTCCCTATTGGTAGATAACAGTCTGGGACTAGGAAAATGGATCTGACTAAACGGGAGGAAAGTTTTCCCCCTCCCCCTGCCTGCCGACTTCTTGGGGTACAGATCTGGGGTACAGATCCCCGACCTGACAGGGTGGCCAAGCAACTGTCTACTTAAGGAAAGTGAGCCTTGGTAAGGGGTAAGAATAAAATGCTCTGGAGATACGAAGAAGGAAGGAATGAATTGCAGCCAATGGGCCTGGCAGATGAATGGCATTTTCTTCGCAGTGCAGGCAGAGGGATAGCAGATGCCAAACTGCAGAGATAGGAGAGGGCGGGATATGGTTGGTGTGTAAAGTAAGGATGATAATAAGCATCTTCATCTATGAAATTAACATGCATAAAGGGCTTCCCTGGTGGCTCAGTCAGTAAAGAATCCACCTGCAATGCGGGAGACCTGGGTTTGATCCCTGGATTGGGAGATCCCCTGGAGGAAGGCATGGCAACCCACCCCAGTATTCTTGCCTGGAGAATCCCCATGGACAGAGGAGTCTGGTGGGCTGCAGATCATGGGGCTGCAAAGAGTCAGACAGGACTGAGCAACTAAGCACACACAAAGTGCATAGCATAGTAGTAACTGCTCAGTAAACGTCAGCCATTATTATTACTGTTGTTGTTGTTACGATCACCACCATGTGCCCAGGAATTGGTCTAGAGCCACACAGCTAATGAAGTAGCAGAGCCTGATTCAAATGCAGGCCCAGGTGACACCAAAGCCCATGCACTTTCCTCTTCCCACAAACATCTGTGAGGCCCAGAAGTGGCCCCTCTTTGTTAACATTCTTGGTAAACCATCACAGGAGTTTCTTTTCTACTGTAGTAGTAGAGACTGAGTTCAGAAGGAAGCAGGGAAAACAAGGCCTAAACAGCCATCTTCTCCCAGCCTGGATCTCAGCATGGAGACAGGCAGGCCTGATTTTGTGGTTCCTGTGGGCAGTTTAGTCTGGGTAGGAAGACTACTTGGATGTACATTCAGTTGCCCTCCACCAACTGTGGGCTAATTTAGCTTAGCCCTGGTTGGCTTCTTCATCCTCCAGAGCACCGAGATGTCAGGAGAAGATCATGAGATGCTAATGCTTCTTAGTAGTAGAAATAACATCTAATATTTATGGAATCTGGCTATTTACTAGGGCCAGGCACTCTGACTGGAACTTTACATCTGTGGTCGCAGCAAAGAAGTACTCTTTTCTTCCCTCTTCCTTCAAAATAAAAATATTCTTAGAATTTTTAAACATACAGAAACATTGAAGGAGTAGCCTTTCACCGATGCACCAATTCACATTGACAATTTTGTTTTTACACATGTACTTTTTGCTAAACTATTGAAAAGTTACAGATGTCTTGACACTTGACCCCTAAATTCTAAAGCATGTTATCTCCTAATTATAACATTCTGCACCATAACAATAAGACCATTATCATACCTAAGAAAAATAGCAAGAGCTCATTATTATCTACTAAATACTTGAGATTCAAATTTCTGCAACTGTCAAAAACTATCTCATATTTTTTTAATCAGATGCAGTCAAGATTCATTCATTCATTGCATTTAATTATATCTCTTTAAGCAATTCATTTAATCTAGATAGAGCCCCTCTACCTGTTTAAATTTATTTAGCAATAACTAGGTTCAAATTGCTTTTTTCTTTCTTTTCTGGCAATGTTGCGTACTTATTATTGCATCACATTAGGAGGCATATGATATCAGAATCCTACTATTCTATCCATGAATGCTAAATTTGATTATTGGATAAGGTCATAACAGCCTGATATTTCCATAAAAGGTTAAGTTTTTCCCTCTTGTAACTAAAGAGGGCTTCCCAGCTGCACAGTGGTAAAGAATCCCCCTGCCAGTGCAGAAAATACAAGAGACATGGGTTCAATCCCTGGGTTGGGAAGACCTCCCTGCGTAGGAAATGGCAACCCACTCCCGTATTCTTGCCTGGAAAACCCCATGGACAGGCAGGCTACTGTCTGTGGGGTCGCAAAGAGTCAGACACGACTTAACAACTAAACAAGAAAAACAGCAAATTATGATCTGATATTTGTATATATTGCGGAATGATCAGATAGTTACGAAAAAAACTTTTTTCTTGTGATGACAGCTTTTGAGATCTGCGTTCTTTTGACTTGATCACATTAATCTTTGATGTCTTTTTTGCTATCTGGAAAGAGATGTTCCAGGCTCACCTTGAACCTGTCAACGTCCCGGAATCACCAGTTTCGCCAGGAAACCATGGTTTCTTTTTGTAGGAGTTAAGGTTTAAAAACCAAGATCTGGGGACAAGTGTGCTCATTACTACTTGGGGTATCATTTCTAGGCTCTGAGCAGAGCTGAGACATGATAGATGGATAGATGGATAAAAAGATAAATAATTATCAATGCCTTGTAGATTGATTGTTAAAACAGCTGGTCCTCGGTGTGTAAAAGGAGTAGTTTTCATGTAAAATACCTTCATTATGGAGGCTTAGTGGGCAATAATGTAGGGAATTGCTCAGAAAGCCCTTGCTTGTTCTAAGGCTCTGTTAGTGTATGGCCTGTTACCTAGGACCTCTGCATCTGGGTTCAGTCTCTTGTTCAGGACCCGGGTCAGAGAAGACCCTAGGCTGCCTCCAAAGGACTGGTCCTCTGAGCAGTGTCCAAACCTAGAACCTCCCAGAGACCATGACTCAGAGGTCAAGAATGGACACAAAGCCCCGGGCCAAGGATTCATTCTCACTGCTTCTGTGAAATAAAGATAATGTGATCTGTCTTGCCTGCATCCCAGAGTTGTTGTAAGGATCAATTTTTTTTTTTTAATTGCCTGCATCCCAGAGTTGTTGTAAGGATCAATTTTTTTTTAATTGCTAATCAGTCTTTTCAGCATGTGTACTACAAAATTCCTTCCCCTTTTCATTGTCTTAATACCACAGTTTGAAATGTCATTGCCTTAAGTTTGATTTCATACATTATACTAAGATATACTTTTTCAAATACTCTTTTAGGTTATCACTCACCAATTTTTCCAAAATAAGATTTTAATCCTTTTTTTAAATCTTGTTAAAAAATACTTTTGGGAGTGGGATTAGAATAGCATAACAACTGTAATTAATTTTTAAGTGAAGTGAAAGTGTCAGTTGCTCAGTCGTGTCCAACTCTTTGCAACCCCATGGACTGTAGCCTGCCAGGCTCCTCTGCCCATGGAGTTCTCCAGGCAAGAATACTGGAGTGGATTGCTACTCCCTTTTTCAGGGGATCTTCCCGGCCAAGGGATTGAACCTGGGTCTCCCGCCTTGTGGGCAGATCTGTCTGAGCCACCAGGGAAGAATAGCTTTAAGATACTGCCTCTCAGAATCATCACAGGTCTCTGTTTATTCAAGTCCTGTTTATGCTTCTTAATAAAGAAGCATATGCTTCTTTGTTTCGAAGGGAGCACAAGGGTTTTTTAAGATAGGTGTAATTTTTTAAAAAAATATTTACTTACCTGGCTGCAGGACTGACCCGTGGGATCTTTCATTGCAGTGCACAGACTTTCTAGTTGCCCCGTGGCACATGGGATCTTAGTTCCCCAACCAGGGATCAAGCCCACATCCCCTGCACTGCAAGGTGGATTCTTAACCACTGGACCACGAGGGAAGTCCCTGGGCAGCACAGGCTTTGAAGAGAGGCCTCACTTGGAATTCTAGCTCTGCTACTGCTAGCTGTGTGATCTTAAGCAGCTGTCTTCACTGTTCTGTGCTTGTTTTATAATCCAGAAAATAGAGATAATAATTGTACCTACCTCACAGCCTCAGTGTGGTGTTGCAGTGAAATGGTCTACAGGAAAATGCCTCACATAGCTGGGGACATGTCCTCAGTGCTCAGGAAATGTCGATTCTCTGCGCACTCACTGGTCATGCATGTCAGAATCAAAATGAGGTGGCAGGTATGAGAGCACCTGGTAAGAGGTAAGAGAGGACAAGTGCCAAACCTCTGCAAGGGGTTTGACTGCTGAATTCCCAAGGTCATTCAGAGCATGGCAGTTAGACGGGCCTGGGCTTGAATCCTGGCTCTGTTTGAATCTCTGGGCAAGTCACCTGCCTCTTAGAGCCTCAGATTCTCATTTATGAAGTGGAGATAATGCTTTCCTCAATGGGAGTTACAAGGATTAACTGAGCAAATGTGTCCAATAGCAAGTACCTAAGAAGTACTCACCAGGCAGTAGCTGTGTCTCTTGTGAGACCTGCAGGAATGGTTTTAAAGAACATAGTTTTAAAGGACTCTAGAGCAGTGTCTTAACTGCCCTTCCTTATAGGACACCCACTCTCAAAAGAATTCTATTTTCTTTGTTACAATTAAAGGTTGCAGCAGGGTGATTTTCAGGCTCTAGACTGGGATTGCCCTCCACATGGTACCAGGCCGGGCTTTAAGATCCATCACCCCTCATTTGGGCCACAGACTCATTTCAGGGAGGAGAGAATTCCAGCCACCTCCCAAGTTCCCAGGCCCCCTGACTTTCCCTGCCCAGGCAGATGGTCTGAGGATCCGCCTGGCATAATTTCCTGGTTTTCTCAGAAAGGGAAATGGGCTGATCTTTTTTCTTGGTTCTTTTCGAGTCAAGAGGCAGACTTGGAAATTCTCCTGCTTAGGACACATTATTTGTTCAGACACAGTGGTGGAGTTTCTTTTATCTCCTGTTTCATGGTTCGGTTTGTAATTCTCATTCATCTTTTCTAATCTGGCTTTTAAAAAAAACCTGGCTTTTTGTGTTTTGCTGCTTTGTCATTAGGGATCATGGGTTGCTATTGAAATAGTAGGGTTTAGACTTGTGGTGTGTCAGCTATGGAGGGGCTCCAGGCCATCCAGGAGCCAATCCCCGTATCCTCAGATGTGAGTGGGCAGAGTCCCAGGCCAGCCACAGACTAGCTGCCAAAAGACCTACCCCAGTCCGATCTGGGCAGAGAATAAGGGAATGTGCACCTTCCATTCATGTTAGGGCCTCAGGGTGGGAAGGGGAAACTGAGAGGTGTTGGACTCGTACCGACCTGGATTCAGGTCACAGCTCCTCAAGTGACTAGCTCTGTAACCTTGAGCAATCTCGTAACCTTCCTGAGCCTCGGTTTCCTCATCTGTAAAACAGAAATAATAGCATCTCTCTGGCAGGGTGCTTGTATAGATACCAAGTGAGGTAATGCAGGTAAAGAATCAGCCCAGTAGTATCATTCTCTATACTTCTCTATATATTTTTGTTAAAAATAAATAAAATGCTACTGTGTGTTAACCAAAGCATTATACAAGCAGGAAGTGTGTGCTCAGCAGGTGGTAGCTGCTGTCTTGCCAAGCAAGCTGCCTAGCACTATTTTAAAAGGCTGCTTCAGGGATTCTCAAACTTGTGGAAGCTATGAAACAGCCTTTTGTTGCCGTTCCAGCTCTCAGCAGCCTGTGCAGGGGAAAGAGAGTGAGCTTTCCACTCCCTGGCCGTGTGTCCTGGGCAAGCCCTCAGTCTCCTGGGTCTCTTGTTTCCTATCTGCCTAACGGAATGATGGCCGCTTTGTAGAGCTGCTATATGAATTAAAAGGGCTGGTGGGTGTACAGGCCCAGGATGTAGTAGAATGCTCAGTACGTGTTCATCCCTTCCTCCCTCAGCCCCTCCACAGTACCCCCAGCACCCCCAGTGTGCTCGGCAGTGAACACACAGGGACAGGAGCTGGGTCACCGCTGTCACAGAGATCACAAACCAGGTAGCGGTTTGCACAAACAAGTTTCATCATAACCCATGTTATGAAGGTACACTTTATATCACCTTCCAGTTCCCCTCCCCCGCCACACACACACACAAATGGAACAAAAGTTTCACAACAATATATATAAAACTGGTCATAACCCAGTGTATTATATTATTCATGACACAATCACAATCTTGGTTTTTTTCCAGTTTATGAAGGCATATTTTATGTGCAGTAAAAGTCACCCTTTTTAGGTGTACAGTTACATGAGTTTCTGTAATCTTTATACAGTCATTTGACTACCACTACATCAAGATATTGAATATTTCTGTCAGTCCGGAATATTCCTCCAGTCTCTGTAGCCAGGCTTATCTCCAGCCTCTCCAATTACTGATCTGACTTCTGTATCTATAGTTTTGTCTTTTCCAGAATGTTGTATAAATAAAATCATACACCATGTGACCTTTTGAGGCTGGCTTCCTCCACTTAATAGGATGCTTTGGGGATTCTTCTGTGTTGTGTGTCAGTAGCTAGTTGGCTTGTATTGCTGAGTCACAGTCCATTTGTCTGTGACCTCTTCTGAGTTAATTTTTCATCTGTGTTGCGGGATATGAGTTGAGGTTCCTTTTATGCATATCGATGTCCAGTGATCTTCACCTTGAGAGCGCTAGGGAGGAGGGCCAAATGCAAAGCAGATCATTACATGATTGATTACATGATGGAATGGTGAGCTGTGCAAGGGACCAGAAGCCCCAAGAGGAGAGCTGGCAAAGTGGAGGTTTGGGGATAGACAGAGGCAGTGACTCATAGGTTGAACGCAGAGAAAGTGGAAAAAGTGAAGAAGGGTGGTATAAGGAGAGCAGAGGCAGGGGAGGGCGGATGCTGTGGTGTCAGGACGGCCGGAGCATAGAGTGTGGGGAGAGGTGGGATTGAAGGTGAGATTGGATTGCACACAGTAGTCAGAGCAGGCAGCACTGCTTCAGGAAAATCAGCCTGCAAACTGAAATGGCAGGTGGACAGAAAGGAGGCAGGGAGCCACGTGAGGATGCTGGGGGAGTGGGGGTGAGCCCTGAGCTCCAGGAGTTCCTGCAGGGACAGGTTCAAGGAGACAGTCGAGAAAAATGTTAGGGATGCTGAGTCAGGGCTGCCTTGTGGGCTCACGCAGATGGGTGGCTGAGAAGTCACAGCAGGATCTGGGGAAGAGAACTCTTTGTGAGGCTTCTGGTATCCACAGAAAATCCAGGTGGGCTGTCTGAGAGGCAGCTGGGTACACAGTGGGGCTGGAGCTCAGTGGTGGAAGCCCCCGCCCCCCTCAGTGACGCTGCTTAGCCTTGGGACGCCAGTTCCTGCCCCCTTGTGTCATCGTGGCTCTCAGACCGAGCCTGTGGACTTGCCACGGTGGGCAATGGGCACTGTGACTAGGAAATAGGGGCTGGGAGGGCTGACTTCTGTGATCCCTGAGTCTGTAGTGAAGAGCACAGGGAGCCCCCTAGTCTGGGGTCAGACCTACCTTCTTTTTTTTTCAATTGGAGGATAATTGCTGTACAACATTTTGTTGGTCTCTGCCATATAGCAACACAAAACAGCCATGGTATACACATATCCCCTCCCTCTTGAACCTCCCTCCCACCTCCCACCCCATGCTGCCCCTCAAGGTTGTCGCAGAGTGCCAGGCTGAGCTCCCTGCGCAATACAGAAACTTCCCAGCAGCTATCTATTTTACATATGGTACCATGTATTTCAGTGCCACTCTCTCTAGTCGTCCCACCCTCTCCTTCCCCCAGTGTGTCCATAAGTCTGTTCTATGTCTGAGTTTGTATTCCAGGGGTCAGGAGACCTCCTTCTAACCAGCCTCGGCCCAGACTGCAACTCCTGGCGCTGCCCTGGGTGAATGACCAGGAGCCGCACAGCAGGGCGTGGGGGCGGGAAGGCAGGTGCTCTCTTGCTTTGCCTGCAGAAAAATAGGACTTTGGGTGCCCATCCAAGGGCCCTGGTATGCCCTGTGGCACCTGATTGTCCTCCCCACCTGCTTTGAGCTCTTCAGAACTGATATACTTAGGAGATATGGGGTTTGCAGCCCAGAGAATTGTCGGGAAAGAGCCCAGCCTCTCTGCCGCGCCAAAGCCTGTGCGTTCCTTTCCGTGGAGCTCAGCCACTTCACAGAGCCTGGGCCTTAAAGAGAAAGAAAGACTGGAAAGTAGAAAGTGCAGATTACTATCTAGAAAGAAAAGGAGATGCTGGAATGAGAAAGCAGCTGGCCCACTCCTGGGTCCAGCTCCTGCCTGCACCCGCTGGAGGAAAAATTAGTCAGATTCGGGCCCCAGGCCAAGCATACACCTCGGCTGCAAGTCTCAGCAGCGTGGTAACCACCCCTTCCTAGGAGCCCTCCCCAACCCTTCTCTGTTGGACACCCCCTTCCCCCCACCCCAACCCCACCCACCACCGACGTCTCGCAGCCCATCTGCTCCAGGCTTCTGTTGATGATTTTGTAACTTCATCATGAGCTTGTTTCTCTTCAGACACTCCAGATGGTTAATGCCTTTCTGCAATATCAAAGTGCCCCATTGGACAGGGACAGAATCCACCCCACCCCCACCCCGCCAAAGAATTGGGTGGGGCAGCCGAGAGTCCTCCACACCCAGCATGGCCACCACCCTCTGGAGTAGAGGGGTCTCGGTGTAGTCAGGGCTTCCCTGGTGGCTCAGATGGTAAAGAATCTGCCTGCGCTGTGGGAGTCCCAGGTTCGATACCTGAATCCGGAAGATCCCCTGGAGAAGGGAATGGCCACCCAGTCCAGTATTCTTGCCTAGAGAATCCCCATGGACAGAGGAGCCTGGTGAGGCAAATAGTCCATGGGGTCGCAAAGAGTCAGACACGACTGAGTGACTCACAGGTTCACAGTGCAGTCAGCCTCCCCAGAAGGCAGATGCTTGGTGACAACTGCCCTGGCCCGCTTGCTACCCTTGCTGGGTGACTTTGAGAGAAGTCCCCTGCTTGGACCTCAGTTTTCCCATCTGGACAGTAAACGTGCCAGAATCCATTCCAGGCCTACTCCTGCAGCTCTTAGTGCATTGTTCTTCCTTTTTTCCATCTTTCCATCCTTCCTTCCTTCCTTTTATTTTATTATTTCTTTATTATTGAGGTAGAGTTGATTTACAGTATTAGTTTTGGGCTTACAGCGTAGCAACTCAGAGGTTTTATAGAGTATACACCATTTAACATTATTATGAAATATTATCTCTACTCGCTGTGCTGTAGCTGGTCATTTTCCTTGTCACTGCCTGTGGTTGTGGTCTCCTCTGCCAGCCTGGGCTCTTCTCAGAGGCAGCACTGGGACTGATTCCTACCTGTGCCCCCACACCCAACATTAGGGAAAGATTCCTGGATTCACTGCACAAGTTGACTCCTGGGAAAGTATCATGTTAGGAGCAAAAGAAGTACATCCCCTGATTTTTAGACCCTTAAAGAAAAGCTAGAATCTAAGACTTCAGGTTGATGGAGACTCGCCAGCCATGGACACTAGAGGCTGTGAGGTCAGTGGGGGGAGAGTGGGGGAGAGTTGTTAAGGAGTGGCTAAAGAGCCCTCAGGAAGGGTGCTTGGTGGCAGAGGCCCACATCCACACTACAAAGCAAGGTTCAGAGGAGCCTGGGGTTCCATCATGGTAGGAAAGGGCAGGCCATCAGGAGCCAAGGGCATCTTCATGGCCAGGCAGGTCATCACGGACGGGTGAGAATCCAGAAGGAGCATCACTGGGAGTCCAGAGGACCAAGTGACCCATTGTGGGCCTGGAATATAGATGGAAATGGTACTAATCACAGCCATTTGTTGTGCATTCTTTTAGATAGAAGAATAAATAAGGCAACATTGATAGAGCAGAAGGAGAATGGGGCTTGGAGTTCTACACCTCAGAATGTTAAGTACCGAGAATGGCCCAGTAGTTGGCTAGTAAGCACGAATACATTTTTCTGTCTCATATAAAGGCAGCTGGGCTTGAATCCTGCAGGACACTTTACCACTGTAAGCCTGGGGAGTGAATCCTGGCAGTTTCCCTCACAGTGGGGATGACTGGTGATATTGTGTATGTCAAAGGATAGTGTGTAAGCAAATATACGTAAGAGCAGCCACATAGCATTCAGTCCAGGCGCATTTTCTGCCTTTCCTTAGACCAGTAGTTCCCTGTCTTAACTGAACATTTAGAATCAGCTTTAAAATACATCAATGCTTGGGTTACATGCCACACCAATTAAAACAGCCTCTGGAGGGTGGGACCCAGGCTTTGTTTTTTCTTTTCATTTCTTTCTTTCTTTCTTAACTCCCTTAGTGAACCTGACATGCTTTAGACAGTGTGACAGTTATTACCCATCCAATTGTTCATTGAGTTATTCATTCATTTCAATTCCAAGGACATACAATAAGAAATTGAGAACCGTGACTACCCAGATGATATGGATTGGATGTTTGTGTCCCCCAGAATTCATCCACTGAAATCCCAGCTTCCAATGGGGTGGTATAAGGTGGTAGAGCCTTTGAGAGATTAGGTCATGAGGGCTCCACCCTCATGAACGAGATTACTGTCCTTATAAAAGAGACTCCAGAGATCTCTCTTGCCCCTTCTCCATATTAGAACACATCAGACACCAAATCTGCCCCTACCTTGACCTTCAACTTCCCAGCCTCCAGAACTACGAGAAATAAATGTTTGTTACTTAAGCCACCCAGTCTCCAGTATTTTGTTATACCAGCCCCAAAAGTCATCAGATATGGTTGGGTAATAGTCATTTCTTTCTTTTCTCTCTGTAGGACTATTTTCCTACACCCCAGCCTTCCTGCCATGTCTGACCCCATCACGCTCAATGTCGGGGGGAAGCTCTATACAACCTCACTGGCAACCCTGACCAGCTTCCCTGACTCCATGCTGGGCGCCATGTTCAGCGGGAAGATGCCCACCAAGAGGGACAGCCAGGGCAACTGCTTCATCGACCGTGATGGCAAAGTGTTCCGCTACATCCTCAACTTCCTCCGAACCTCCCACCTGGACTTGCCCGAGGACTTCCAGGAGATGGGCCTGCTGCGCAGGGAGGCCGACTTCTACCAGGTGCAACCCCTGATTGAGGCCCTGCAGGAGAAGGAGGTGGAGCTGTCCAAGGCCGAGAAGAACGCCATGCTCAACATCACGCTGAACCAGCGTGTGCAGACGGTCCATTTCACCGTGCGTGAGGCACCCCAGATCTACAGCCTCTCCTCTTCCAGCATGGAGGTCTTCAATGCCAACATCTTCAGCACCTCTTGCCTCTTCCTCAAGCTCCTCGGCTCCAAGCTCTTCTACTGCTCCAGTGGCAACCTCTCGTCCATCACCAGCCACCTGCAAGACCCCAACCACCTGACTCTGGACTGGGTGGCCAACGTGGAGGGCCTGCCGGAGGAGGAGTACACCAAGCAGAACCTCAAGAGGCTCTGGGTGGTGCCAGCCAACAAGCAGATCAACAGCTTCCAGGTCTTTGTGGAGGAGGTGCTCAAGATCGCGCTGAGTGATGGCTTCTGCATCGACTCTTCTCACCCACACGCTGTGGATTTTATGAACAATAAGATTATTCGATTAATACGGTACAGGTAAAAGGACCCCAGCCACACTGGAGGGGGTCTTCCCAAAGCCAGGATGTTGGAGAGTGTCTCACTGGTGGTGTGAGGCAGGGTACCATACTAATCTGCATTAATCGCATAGCAGGACTTGATTCCCCCCCACGATGCAGTCCACCCGTAGGAATCTGTGTGTCCTCTTGACACAGCCACCTTTTTCCTTGCCGCTTTGAGCTGGAGATGGGCAGTTTGCTGTAAGTGAAGTCTGCCATCATGTCCTATAGGAGGCCGTAGGACTTCCTGGCTAGAAAGAGAACAGCACTTTTCCCTTGGACTCCAGCTCTCTCTGAACCATGAGGCACTGCCTGCAGCCCTCCCTTTGGTAGAGGGGGGTGAAGTGAGAGTAAGAGGCTCCTTCTGGTTTCTTAGGACAGGAAGTCCCCAGAGATTCCCATCCTGCTTGCCCCTCCATCCTTGGGACATGGCCAGGACCTGGGGCTTGCTTGGCTGGCTTGGAAATGAAGTAGGTAGTGGGGGCGGGATTTGAGCTGGCCCGGCATAGAGGAGTGAGTCTCCAGGCAGTGTTCAGAAGATGGGGCTGTCCCTCTTGACGGGGCCAAACCTAGGCATTTGGGGATTCCTTGCTTCAGAAATGAGCTGCTAATCCCTGTGAAGATTTGAAAGTATCTGGAGCCACTACAATGAAAGGCACTTCATAATGTGGCCTGATCCCTGACTTCTTTCTCCAAGAATTTGAAGTGTCATTGAAACAGATTCTTCTAAACAAATATGCACTCTCAGGGTTGGAAAATAATTCAACAGTCATTTAGTGCTCTCCCACCCCAAGCACACCCCAGCACATTTGGGGCTGAGGGCTTCTCCCCAGTCCCTTCAGGAGATAGCCATCTCTGCTTGCGTACTCTCAGCAACAGAACATCCGTCATCCCCACGACCAGCCCGTCATGGTCGGCTGTTAGAAAGTCCTTCCTTATCTTGAGCTGAAATCTGTCCTCCCACAGGCATTTTCTATTCCTGGTAGACCTTTCTTCTCGCCCAAATGTGTATTTTCTTTTTCAGAATAGTCACTTTGAGAGGCCACATACCTATTCTGAAAATATGAATACTTGGAATTAGGATTCCCCTTGGGATTTGTCTTAAAAACCAAGGTTAACCCCCTGACATTCCCTGTAAGTCATCCCTGTCCCTGTAAGTCATCCCTGTTTTTTACGGCTTCACTTTGTTTGTGACCCTCCCTTCTCACCAGACATGACCCTATGTAGCTTTTGACCATCTTCTGGTAAGTTTGAAGATTGCTTCCCCAGAGGAAGGAGACCAGGGTCTCGGCAGTGTATAGCAAGGAGCCCAGGAGTGGTCTGAACCATAACACTGCCCTTGGAGGAAGTGTCCAGCACCTATAATACTGCTCTGAGGGATGTGGTACTGTTTCCGTGCATAACCAGTCTGTTGACTTCTTTGGGGTGAGACCCAGGGCAAGACACCCTGAGCCACCACTTCCCAGGGGTGATAAGCAGTGCAAGTCTCAAAACTGCACGTTATGATTTATCCCTGGAATGAGGGTGACCTTGGAAGTCCCACAGTCTTCCCCACTAGGCAGGGGCCCTCAGACAAAGCCAGAGACGCCTGGTGCCACAGGTACCCCAGGGGATGGGCTGAGGAAGGAGCTTGTGTGCTCAGCTGTGGGAAAGGCCACATTCCTTAAGTAATAAAGGTCTTTCCCCCCTGTACAGTGGGACCCCTGAGTCTCATAACTGTCCCAGGCCACCAGACTATTGGTATTTGGGAAAGCCACTCAGGAGAACACAGTTTAGACCAGCCAGCAGAAGCTGTGACCACAGCAGAACAGTTTAAGGAAGAAATCTCATAAATCACTACTGTCCCATATTCCTTTTCATAAAAAGTATTTCTCCATCTTTTTGGTGCTTCTTAATTCAAGCAGCTTGACTTTAGAGAAAGCACAGGACCTGTGAAGCCACTAATTTGCTGTGTGACTTTATGCAAGTCACTCACCTCACTAAGCCACCTCTGTTTCTTCATCTGTGAAATGGGCATAACAGTAACCCATAACCCTGTCTACCTCACAGGGCTGTTGTGAGGATCAAATGAAATAATGTATATGAGAATACAGTATAAATGATGAATAGTTGTTATTATTTTGTGTCTATATATAAGGGGAAAAACCTTGGCTTTGGAATGAGGCTGACCTGAGTCTCAATTCTGGCTCCATCGCGTGCTGTGTAAACTTGGACAAGTCCCTGGGCCTCCCTGATTTGTTTCCTCCTCTGATGACAACCCCACCTCCCAGTGTTATGTGACCTGGTTGTGTATGTGAAAATTCCTAGCTAGGCCTGGCACATAGCTCAATAAATGTTTGCTCTCTTAGAAGTAACAGTGGATTGTTGTGCCGGAGACACCACAGGCATATAACAGTTTAATAAGCCTTCTGGGGTACCTGGTATATGGGCCCTGAGGATGGGAACAGTCACAGATAAGTTCGGTGTAGAAAGGATTAGAGGGCCACACCCTGGGCTTGGGAACTTGGGGAAAAGCAAACTTAGTTCTCAGAAAGGGCTTAATGGATGGTTGAGCTGGGCCTCTGAGTGTAGGCTGCACTGTAGCAGGAAACACCATGAGCCAAGGCCAGGGAGCCAGGCAGGGTGGGTGAGTGTCCACTCGGGGCCATAGCAGAAGGGGAGCCACAGGCAGCGCATGCAAGGCACTCACTGAGCACACATCTCACTCTGGTGTGTGCAGCCACCTGCTTGGTGCAACAGATAAGAAGCCTGCAGGCGGCCGCATCCAAGAGGACCAG
Organism: Ovis aries; assembly: GCF_016772045.2. Classification (NCBI taxonomy): domain Eukaryota; kingdom Metazoa; phylum Chordata; class Mammalia; order Artiodactyla; family Bovidae; genus Ovis; species Ovis aries. Next base: position 15,483,189 of record NC_056074.1, read on the forward strand.
TCAGGGTGGACCGGGAGGCAGGTATGTGCTTGTCTGAGCCCCTTACTGCCCTGAGCAAGACCCGATAGTGATCAGTGATCTCAACTGGGCTCAGTTTTTTTAGCCTTTTGCACAGGTGAGAGCTTTGTCCCAACTAAAGAGCACTTCTGGACGCACGACATTGTCAGCTCTCTGTTCATTCCCTGGGCATGCAGAGGGATGGTCAGGAAGGGTGCTCAAGGGAACCCTAGGGCATTTTGGTGTGCCCATTTGGTGAGGCCACCAAACAGGACCCCTACCTGTGGAAGACCAGCAGAGCTGTCACCTCAGGCACTACTCCCTGAGACCTCACACCCTCAGGGCCACCTGAAGCCCTTTGCCTTTATTGAAGGACAAGCTCGTGATGCCACCCCTGGGCCAGAGCTCCCCGCGCCGAGGTGGCCAGCCCCCTTGCCCACATCTCAGCGCCCTACACAGGCCCCCAGGCTGAGATGCAGTTACTCTGCTTTGTAAACTGCTCTGTGGCCTAAAGCATGGCACTTTTGTAACTGCACCTCTGTTCGCCCCAAACTTCCAGCTTTGTCGCACAAATTATTCCTAAAACGTGCTACTGTAAGTGGGGGCATAGTCAAAGTCAGCCTTGAGCCAATTTCTCATGTGTTCAAATCACACAAAGTCTCACAGCCCGTCCATTTCCTGAACTGCAGTCTGTTCAAACTGACCGCCTGAGTCTGCCTGCGTCCCAGGGGACTCAGGGCTGGCGGGGCATTTGGCAGGGAAATGAGACCCCGTGATCATCTTGCAGAGCAAAACCACCTTGAAAACTGGCCCAGCAGAGAGAGGGGCCCAGGCTCCTTTCCAGGCCTTGTGGGGTCTTGGCTCTGGCAACTCCGTCTGTCAGGACAGCCGTGACCTCAGTCTCCTTCAGAACCTTCAGGACAGTGTGGCCTCAAGCAGACAGCCACAGAGACAGTCTGGTGGCATGCTTACCCAGTCTGGGGCAAAGGGACCAAGTGGGACCCTGAGGAGAAGAGTGGCCCTGTGGAAGCCAGAAGATTACTGAGCAACCCGGAGCATCCAGGGCACCCCACCCTACAACACAACAAGCTCAGTGGTGCCGCTGCCTGGCTCGGACTTCTGGGCAGGAAGTACACGCCCAGTCAGGTGTGTCTGATCTCACTGCTCCCTCTCCTGGTCCTCTTTCCCACCAACTTCCCTGACCCTCCCATCCCAATATATGTATTTGGTAGTATTTCAAAGGCTTTGTCAACATTCCAATTAACTGACAGCCCTAGAGTGTTCGAGCCCTTTCTTAAGTCCCTCCCAAAAGCCTTGGTTCTCTTTTACTGAGTTAGTCAGTCAGTTCAGTCGCTCAGTCGTGTCTGACGGCCCAGTGGACTCACAAATCCTCTAGAGATCCTGCTGCATTGCGACATGGTTTCTCCCTCTCCAACCCTAATTAGTTCACTTGATAAGCCCATTATTGGGCTTCCCTAGTGGCTCAGTGGTAAAGAATCCACCTGCCAATGCAGGAGACACAGATTCGATCTGATTTGGGAGGATCTCACATGCCCAGGCGCAGCTAAGCCCATGTGCCACAACTATTGCGCCCATGCTCCAGAGCCTGGGGACCACAACTGTTGAGCCTATGTGTTACAGCTGCTGAAGTCTGTGTGCCCTGGAGCCCACGCCCTGCAACAAGGGAAGCCACCGCACCCCCACGCTCCGCAACTAGAGAACAGCCGGTGCAGCAACGCGTAAATAAATAAGACCCAGCACAACCAGAAATAAACAAAATTAATAAACCCAGTACTGAATTTTCTTAATAAACACCCTTTTGTTTGGCATCTCATAGGTTGCCAAACTTCTTGCCACCCACAGTCTGCCTTCACAAAGCAAAAGAATGATGGTGCGAGGCCATTCCACACCTCACCAGGGCTGCCGTTACTTTGCTGCCTCCATATCAGCTCATCCTTCAACACTGCATAAACCTTGCCTCCTTGGCTTGCCAAGTAGAGTCAGTTCCAGCCCGCTTTGTACCACCCTCTATCTGGTGTGGACTTTTATCAGCATACTGCAGCTGTTCACAGGCAGTGGTATACTGGTAAATATTTAACAACTAGCTCTCAGGGAAAAGCAATGATCTGTAGCATCAGCCAGTTTTCATGGTGTAAATACTGTCACCATAGTCAATTTCAAGGCACCAACATGAAGTCATTGATCATGGAGGAAGAGAGGTATACAGTGGGCTCTGGAGAGCCTGAGGGAGCCTGCTCCAGCGCACGTCCATGCCTCCCACTGAGCCCTGTGCTTCTGAGGGAAGGGACTCTGCCTGGCTCTTTGTATCACCAGTTCCCAGCACACAGAAAGTGCTCAACTATGTTTGAGGGACCTGTGAAATAAGACATTTTTACCATGTCTTATTACAGTAAGACAAATTTATTCAAACTCCATCTTGCTCAAAAGTCTTGCTCAAACTTTTTCCTATAACACAAGAAAAAGTCCAAAGGTCCCTGGCTCTTTACAGACAGGCTTCAACCTATTTAAGAGCACAGATTCTAGAACTAGACTGCCTGGAATCAAATCCTGGCTTTTCTACTTAATGCCTATATGGCTTTCAGCAAGTTCCTTAATTCTCTGTTTCCTTGTCTGTAGAGTGATGGTGATAGTATCTTCAACTCATAGTGTTGTTCCAAGGGTTTGATGAGGACTACATCTTCAGCTTTTTGAATAGGGCCAGGAGTATAGTAAGTACTTGACTTACTACATTACTAACTACCATGACTGTAAGCATTACTATCATCATCATCATCATTGTTTTTTGTCCATATCTTTTTTTTTTCATTTTCTGCTTTGGTTTTATTTCTTATTAATTAATTTGTTTTAATTGGAGGCTAATTACAATATTGTAGTGGTTTTTGCCATACATTCACATAAATCAGCCATGGGTGTACATGTTTTCCCCATCCTGAACCCCCCTCCCACCTCCCATCCCTCAGGGTCATCCCAGTGCACCAGCCCTGAGCACTGTGCCTCATGCATCGAACTTGGACTGGTGATCTATTTCACATATGATAATATACATGTTTCAATGCTATTCTCTCTAATCATCCCACCCTCGCCTTCTCCCAGAGTCCAAAAGTCTGTTCTTTACATCTGTGTCTCTTTTGCTGTCTCACATATAGGATCATTGTTACCATCTTTCTAAATTTCATATATACGCATTAATATACTGTATTTTTTTTCTTCCTGACTTACTTCACTCTGTAAAATAGGGTCCAGTTTCATCCACTGCATTAGAACTGATTCAAATGCATTCTTTTTAATAGCTGAGTAATATTCCATTGTGTATATGTACCACAGCTTTCTTATCCATTTATCTGCCGATGGACATCTAGGTTGCTTCCATGTCCCAGCTATTGTAAACAGTGCTGCAATGAACACTGGGGTACACGTGTCTCTTTTGTCCGTATCTTTCATTGCTATCTTACTCACTCATGCCCTCAGTGTCCCCTGCGCAATCTGCACGGATTTCTAACTCCTGACCTTTGCCCGAGGCACTCCTACTGCTTGAAGCATCCCAGCTTTCCTCTCCAGTGACCCAAACCCTGTCCATCCACAGTGAATGCCTGTCTCGCCCCCCGCCACCCTCTCACTGAGCCCTTCCTCCTCTGGCCTTTCAGTGCCCTCTGGTTGGCATATGTGTGGGTCTGAAAATCAGATTCTCAAATCACACGGTCTGGTTCTTCACATACTCTTTTAAATGCCTAACGTATAGCGACCCCAGGGTTGGGCCTCTGAGAAAGTAGAGATGAACCCTGCACATTCCTGCCTCAGGGTGTGCAGTGGGGCAGAGGTAAACAAATTTTAATCGGGTGGGCAATGCTAAGGTGCCTGCTCCAGGTGGAGTAGGCCACAGAGATGGGATAGCCTCAGTGTTCATGCTGCTTTACCGTTTACAAAGCAGTTTGCTCTCTTTTATTCATTTAATCCTCACCACAAGGCTCTGAGAGAAGAAGCAAAGGAGGGACTTTTTTTTAATAGATGAGGATGCAATGACTTGCCTGTGAACACACCATGTGTAAGAACAGTGCTAGCACATAGTAGGTAGGTAGGTTTAGTCGCTCAGTTGTGTCCGACTCTTTGTGACCCCATGGACTGTAGCCCGCCAGGCTTCTCTGTCCATGGGCTTCTCTAAGCAAGAATACTGGAGTGGGTTGCCATTTCCTCCTCCAGGGGATCTTCCTGACCCAGGGATCAAACTCTGGTCTCCTGCATTGCAGGCAGACTCTTTACCGACTCATCCACAGGGTGGCCAATTATGGAATTGAATTCTACATCATTTCATTCAAGTTAAGTGGCCAAGTCAAGACAAAAACCCAGTCTGAACCCTCCTTCAGGATTAATTCCCCTCGGTTGTGAAGCCAAAAACAGAACTAGGCTTCCAAGTGCCAGGACTCTGGTCTAGGCTTTTCCACTAATGTTCCAGGTGACCTCGGGCAAATCACACCCTGTCCTGGGTCAGAAAGCATCCTTGGGTGAAGACAAAAAGGTAGGGGTCAGCTCTACCAGCTAGAAGTCTCTTCCAGCCAGAGTTGGATGGAAGAATGATCCTCCTAGCTCTGGGGCTATGTGAGCAAAGAGTTAAAAATCCCTTGATGGGGTGGTCAGGGGGCTTCTGGCACTGGACTGGCCCTGCTTATCTTCTGCCACCTTTTCATCCTGTGAACACACTCAGTGATAGAGCAGTCCTGGAACTTTTGTATCTTCCAGTGTGAAATGCTGGACGTAATTAAGTGTTTCTGGGGCTAAAACAACCAAGCAAAGGGGAATCACTCACATATCACGTCATACTACTAATATTCCCTTGTGCTTGGTCGCTCAGTCGTGTCTGAATTTGTGACCCCATGGACTGTAGCCCACCAGGCTCCTCTGTCTGTGGGGATTCTCCAGGCAAGAACACTGGAGTGGGTTGCCGTGCTCTCCTCCAGGGGATCCCCCCAACCCAGGGATTGAACCCAGATCTCCTGCATTGCAGGCAGATTCTTTACCATCTGAGCACCAGGGAAGTCCAATGTTCCCTTGAGTGAAGAGTGAAGCCCTAAAGCTTTTGTGAGGATGAGGTTCATTCCACTGAAACATGGCACCCCCACATCCTTAAAGGGAGAGGCAGATTAGACAAGCTGAGCACCCCCTCCACCAGCATTCCTGAGAGGCTTCCTTACTTGCCTGCTAAGAGAACGGACTGTCAAAACACGACATTCATTGGCTATTTTGGGCATAGAATCTGAGAATGTTGTGACAGGAGGAAATTTATATCTGACCACCAGAGGTGAAGAGGAAAAAGAATTGGCTTTGGGTCAAGCAGACCAGTCCAAATACTGGCTCTGCTGTGTGACCTTGGCAAGCAACACCATCCCTCTCAGTCTCAATGACTTCATTTAGGAAGTGGGGATAAAAATACCTGCTACCTACTTCGTAGAGTGATTATAAGAATGAAATGAGGAAAGGCATGGATAGCGCCTGGCTCCCTTATCTTAGCCCTGAATTCTTCGCTCTCCACACTGGAACACTGGATGGCGGGATCACTCCCAAAGCAGGGACCACCTCTCTACCTCTAGATCCCTAGCCTTCAGCACACTGCCTCCAAGGGGAGCTCCTCAGGTCACGTTTGTTGAATAAATGCCTGAACTCCACTGCTTTACCTATAAGGAGATGGGTCCAGAGTGGTGGAGGGACTTGTTCCAGTTACACGGCCAGGGGGGACCCAGGACCCTGGCCTCCTAGCCCTCTTCTTTCCCATACAACTGTCCACACCACATCTTGCAAAGCCCTCTTTGCACATGGGAGCCTTTCTTCTTTTTTTCTTTTGGCTTTTATTTTCTGTTTTGTTGGGGGTTTTTGTGGTTGCTTTTGGGGGGTGTTGTTTCTTCTTTCAACATCTTGGTTGAAGAGTTAGCAGCCTTGGAATCAGTACCCAGGTCTGTCGGGCCCCAAAGCCATGAGCTCACTCTTTGAGATATACCGAACGCTTGAGGCCTATGCTGCTTTTTAGATCTATTTCCCAGCCATGAATTCAGCTAGTTCTGCAAATGATGAGCATCGGTTGGGAAGGTGTCTCACCACCCTACTTCTCTACATAAATCTGATATTGAATAATGGCCAAAATCTGAGGCCGAAGACCAAGTGGCCTTGCCTGTTCCCCTTCAGTAGATTTTTCCAAAAGGAGAGAAACAAGACATACTCTTTCATCAATTCTAAAACATTTTTTCACATTCCAACATTTCTGAAATCAGGGGGAGACTTAACAATTGATAGGATATTTCAATTATAATTGACAATATTTATTCTTTTTTATTCTTATTTTTAAAAATATTTATTTGTTTGGTTGCACCGGGTCTTAGCTGTGACATGTGGGATCTTTAAGTTTAGGAATGTGGGATCCAGTCCCCTGACCAGGAATTGAACCCAGGACCTCTGTATTAGGAGCAAAGAGTCTTAGCCACTGGACCACCAAGGAAGTCCCCAGTGGCATTTATTCTTAAGTGGTAAAATATAAAATAAACTTGTGTCTTGAAATTGTCAGGTAAATGAAATCCAACATTAACCAGCAGAGGCAATGGCACTGCAGGTCCGCATACCCTTCCCCCTGGGCTAATTCGACCCTGGAAGCTCGCTTCCTTCCCTTCTGCCGCACCATCCTTATTTTACAGGTAGGGAAAATGGCCAGGGCCCCAAAGCCAATCCGTGGCAGGGCTGGGTCAACTTCCTGCGGGCTGCACCTGCTCCTCCCTACCTCATTTGTTTCTTCATTTTTATGTATTTGGTTTTGGCTATGCCGGGTGTTTGCTGCTGCACACGGGCTTTCCTTAGTTGCGTCAAGAGAGAGCTACGCTTCATTGCAGTGTGTGGATGTCTCATTGCGCTGGCTTCTCTCTTTCCGGAGCCCCAGCTCTAGTTGCGGTGCACGGTCATCGTGGTGGTGCACGGGCTTAGCTGCTCCGCAGCGTGTGGGATCTTCCCTGACCAGGGATCGACCCCACGTCCCCTGCATTGGCAGGCAGACTCTTAACCACTGGACCAGCGAAGCCCAGATGATCTTTTAAGAAGAGGAAAGTTGGACAGAGGCAGACATACGAGGGGAACCATGTGAAGACACAGGGAGAAGACGGCCGTCTGCAAGCCTAGGATGGAGATCTCTCAAGAATCCAACTTTGTTGATGCCTTTAGACTTCTAACCTCTAAAACCATGAGAAAATAAGTTTTTGTTGTTTGAGACACCTAGCTTTTGATACATTGTAATGGTACCCTTAGCTGACTAGGACAGTGAAGAAGCTGAGGCACAGAGAAGTAAAACAGCATGGAAGAGGCTGAAGGAGGATTTTGCACACAGGCAGTTGGCTTCATAACATGCTCCAAACCACCACCTCCACCAGTGAGAAGGCCCCATGGCCAGGGAATGCCTATATGACCACCAAAATAAGCTTAGTTACAGGAATTTCCTGATGGTTAAACGATTAGGACTTCCACAGTTTCACTACCAAGGGCTTGGGTCCGATTCCTAGTTTGGGAACGAAGATCCCACAAGCCGTGTAGCATGGCCTAATAATAACAAGCATAGTTACAGTATTTCACCATTATGGAGTTATTGACTGTATTCCCCACACTATATTTCGTACCCTGACTCACTTATTTTGCAACTGAAAGTTTACATTTCTTAATCTACCTTACCTATTTCTTTCCTTCAGCTTTTCCCCTTTCCCCGCAGGCAACCACCTGTTCATTCCCTGTATCTACAACTCTGTTTGTTACGTTTGTTCATTTTTTTTGGTTTTCAGATTCCACATATAAGTGAGATCATACTGTATTTGTCTTTTTCTGTCTGATTTATTTCATTTAGCAAAACCTCCAGGTCCATCCATGTTGTCATAAATGGCAAGATTTTATTCTTTTTATGGCTGAGTAATATTCTATTCTACATGCATATAGATATAGATGGATAGGTAGATCATTGTTCCATTATTCATTCATCTATTGATGGGCACTGAGGTTGTTTCCATACCTTTGTTATTATAAATAAACAGGGGTGCATATATATTTTCTAATTAATATTTTCATTTTCTTTGGATTGGAGAAGACAATGGCACCCCACTCCAGTACTCCTGCCTTGAAAATCCCATGGACAGAGGAGCCTGGTGGGCTGCAGTCCATGTGGTCGCTAAGAGTCGGACACGACTGAGCGACTTCACTTTGACTTTTCACTTTCATGCATTGGAGAAGGAAATGGCAACCCACTCCAGTAACCAGGAGTGGAGTTTCTGGATCATACTGCAATTTTATTTTTTTTTATTTATTTATTTTTAACTAATTCTCACCATTACTTTATTTCTTTTTTTAAATTAATTTATTTTAATTGGAGGCTAATTACTTTACAATATTGTAGTGGTACTGTTCTACATAGTGAATGCACCAATGTACACTCCCACCAACAGGGCACAAGGATTCCCATTGCTCCACATCCTGTTCAATTCCTTTTTCCATCCCCTCACTTTCAATCTGTATATGTGTCTGGATCTGAAGTGATTTTCTTGCAGGCAGCAAATATATGGGTCTTGTTTTTGTGTCCATTCAGCCTGACTGTGTCTTTTGGTTGGAGTATTTAGTCCATTTACATTTAAGATAATTATCAATATGTATGTTCTTATTGCCATTTTGGTAACCGTTTGGATTTGTTTTGTAGGTCTTTTTTCCCCTTTCTTTTGTTCTCTTGTGATTTGATGTCTGCCTGTAGTGTTATGCTTGAATTCCTTTTTCTCTTCTATGTGTGTATCTATTACAGATTTTCTTTTGCAGTTACCATGAGGTTTTTGTGTAGCTATACAATCATATATACACATACATGATTGTTTTTAAGTTGCTGACCATTGGTCTGGCTGGTTGCCATGCCCTGCCTTGTGTACAGGTTGCCAGCTGCTGGTGGGCAAAGCCAGGTCATGAAGCAGCTGGCTACATACCCTGGGGCCCCAGGGCTAGTGCTGGGCCACTCATAGGTAGAGCCAGCTGCTATGTGGGTAGTTGCAGGACCAGGGGTCCTAGATCTAGTGTTGGTCTGCTGGCGGATGGGGCCAGTTCCTGACATGTCTTTCTGCTGGATCCAGGGTGTCCCAAAGTTAATGTTGACTGGGGCAGCAGTCTTAGTGGTCCAAGGTGCTGGTGTGAGCCTGCTGATGGGCAGGGACAATGCCCAGGGGAATCCTAGAGCTAGTGCCAGTAGGCAGAGCCAGGTCCTCGAGGTCTCTGGCTGCAGGGCCCTGGGGCTCCCGAGCTGGTGTGAGCCCACTGTTGGGCAGTTCCTGACACAGCTGACTGCAGGTGTCCTGTAGCTTTTGTCAGGCCGCTGGGGCATGCTGTCAGCTCCCAGGGCAGCTGGCTGAGCGGTGCAAGATGTCTCAGAGCCAGTGGTGGCCTGCTGGTGTGTTGAGTAGACCCAAGCACTAGTAAGTTAGAGGAAGGATCCCATAAATGCACTTGCCAGTACCAGGGTTCTCATGGTACAATGAACTCCCCCAAATACCTGTGTCTGTGTCCCCAGTGTGAGCTCCTGTTGCCTCCTGACTCTCTGAGAGGCTCTCCAAGATCAGAAAGTGGGTCTAATCCAGGATCCTTTTAAATTTCTGCTTCTGCTCTGGATCCCAAAATGTGTAAGATTTTGTGAGCATCCTTTAAAAGTGTAGTCTCTATTTCCCACTGCCCTTTGGCTCTCCAAAAGAAAGCTCTGCATGCCTTCAAAGCCAAACATTCTGGGGGCTTATCTTCCTGGTGCAGGAACCCTGGAAACCCAGTGTGGGGCTTGGCCCCCTCAGTCCCCAGAAACAACCTCTGCAATTGTAATTACCCTTCATTAGTGGGTCACCCACCCAGGGGTATGGGTCTTGACTATCCCATGTCTCCACCCCTCCTACACATCTCATTGTGGTCCTTTCTTTATACCTTTAATTGCAAAAGATCTTTTCAGCCAGTCTTTTAGTCTTTCTGATCGATAGTTGCTCTAGAAGTAATTGTAATTTTGGTGTGCCTGTGAGAGGAGGTGAGCTCAAGGTCTTCCTAACCTGTCATCTTTGCCACCCTCCACTTTCCAAACTCAGAGTGTTTCTGTTCTAAGGATGTATAGGCACTGTCAGGACTGGGGCACAGACCCGAGTCTGTCCTCCTGGCTGGCACTGTCCACAACAGGCAAAGAAACAGATAATTCCTACATAGTGAGATCATTGCTCTATTAGAAGAGTAAAGGTGAGAGGGGTGAGGGAGAGCTGAGAGAACTAGGGACCATGTTGGAGAAGAAACAGGGGACAAAGATACCTCACCTAGGAGAATACCCTTATGGTAGGTGCTGAATGGTGAGTAGAAGCTTCCTAGGCAAGGAAAGGCATTTTAGTCATCAAGGACATTATGTACAAGTAATAATAATAGCTAATATCAATTAAGCACTCATTACATATCAGACATGATGCAGGGCACTGTACTTGCTTTATCTCATTCAGTCCAACAACACCATGTGATAGACAGGTACTATAATCATTTTTATAGATGATAAAACTGAAGCTCAAAGAAGGCAACTAATTTGCTCAAAGTCACACAACTGTTAAGTAGTAGGACCAGGATTCCTACCCTGGTCCACTTTCTTAAAAGCCTGTGTTTTCACCACCACCATGTTACCATCTGGAATTGAGTTAATAAAAGAAGTGTAATGTTTTCTTAATCATTTCTCTGATTTTTTGCTGTGATTAATGGTTATCAGCTCTTCCTCTAGCCTTTTCTGACCTCAGCATAGGGGGGAATTCCATGTCTTGGGCCACATGGACTCATACGACAATGAGATGGGGCGAGATAAGATGTGCCCAGAGCTAGTTTACATTTGGAAGTTTCTAGAACCTTGTGAAAATTTTAATATTTTTTTGCTTTGTCTTGAAGGAAATCTGGACAAAACAGAAAACATTTCCTATCCAATGGCCCCCCCCCCATTTTAATAAAAAAGAGGAAGACCCATTTAGTGAATTCTGTCCAAGTTGACTTGGTGCCCTGCTGGCCAGAGGCCACAGCTTCAGTTTGGAGTGTTTTGTTCTGCTGTTTTTAAAGACTGGGTCAGCAAAATACATCCCAAGATTGTTTGTCTGTTTGTCCCTATTGCCTCATGACTTCCAGACAAGATTTGCCAAAACTCACTCTCCCACCAGCATTCTCAAAGAAGTGCTTTGGGGTGAGATGTGAGACAGAATGAAGAAAGGCTCAAAATGCCTGAAGGCTTTTTCAAATATTCCTTGCACAGACAGCATGGTTGTGTACAAGGGCAGGACTGAGAATCATGAGACCTGGGATCTGGCCTTGGCTGTTTCTCTCACTTGCTTTGTGATGTGTTCAGGTCCCTCCACCTCTCTGGACTTGTTTCCTCGTGTGTGAAAGAGTGGGATCAGTTACTTATTCAACAAACATGAACGAAGGACCTTCCATATACAGGTACCATGCTGAAGGTTGGGGATACTGAGATGTGAGATGCGGTCCCAATTTCAGGAGAGCTTTCAGGTCAGGGTTGGGAGCAACTAGTAAAGTGGGCAAAGAGGAGAGAGGGGAAGCTTTCCTCCCTAGTTGGAGAGGCAGGTGGAAATAGGGATGAAATCTGGGCAGTACTTTAAAAGGTAAACAGAGCTTGCTAGAGCCAGAGATTACGGAAAGGCATTCTAGCAGAGCCCAGCTCTCAGACTGGAAAGAGCAAGGCTGCCTCTGAAACAGAGGCACTAGAAAAGGGGTGAGTGGGAATACTTAAGGGTCTGGGCACACTGCCTGACTTCAAGTCCTGGCTCTACCACTTGCTGGCTACATGGCCTTCAGCAAAGTATCTCACTACTCTAATTTCCTCATCAGATGATAATTATATTCACCTGATAGGGTTCTATAAGTATTATAAAAGTCAATGCACATAAGATGTTAAGAACAATGACTGGCACCTGATATACACTCAATGCATGATAATGATCAATATTGTTATTTTTATTAGTTGAAGCTAGAGACTAACTGGGCCTCCCTGATGGCTCAGACAGTAATGAATCTGCCTTCGATGCAGGAGATCTGGGTTCGACCCCTGGGTCAGGAAGATCTCCTGGAGAAGCGACTGGCGACCCACTCCAGCATTCTTGCTTGGAGAATTTCATGGACAGAGAGGGGCCTGTCAGGCTACATGGGGTTTAGGCTACATGTTAGGCTACGTGGTTTGCAACCACGGGGTTGCAAAGAGTCGGACACGACTGAGACTTTCAGAGACTAACCAGAGTCGAGGCTAAGGGAAGAGACTTCCCTGGTGTTCCAGTGGCTAAGACTCCATGCTCCCAATGCAGGGGACCTAGGTGATCCCTGATCAGGGAACTAGATCCTATATGCCGCAGCTAAAAGATCCCACCTGCTGCAATGAGGATCACAGACCCCTCATGCCACAACAAAGACCTGGCACAGCCAAATACACAAATATTTTTTTTTAACGATAACATTACTTCTTTAAAAATAAATAAATAAAATATATGCTGGGACCAGACTGTGAAGAGTTCTGTGTGTTCAGTTCAGTTCAGTCGCTCAGTTGTGTCCGACTCTTTGTGACCCCATGAACCGCAGCACACCAGGCCTCCCTGTCCATCACCAACTCCTGGAGTTTACTGTGTTATGTTCATTCAATTTAATTACCAAGTGTTTCCTGCGTATCTGGCTCTGGGGATTCAGTGTTAAACTAAAGATATACCCCACGTCTAAGTCCTTGCCACAGGGAAAGGATGCCAGGCAGTGCTGAGGGAGGGAAGCAGCAGATGTTGAATGTAACAGAAGCAATCCATGCTGGTATGTGCCTTTCACCATCAGGCAGCCAGCACATAACAGAAAAGGTGCCTGCCCTGATGGAACCTGCATTCAAATGTGGAAAGATACCCCATCTTATAATTCCAATGACGTAGCTATGACCAGACACAAGCAGTGAACAAGACTTTCCCTAGGGTTCAGGGGACAGCAAAATGGAAATAAACATTAAGAACACCATGAGCTAGATCACCTTAGAAAGTTAGGTCCTCTCCTCTTCAGCTAGGAACACCCTATGGGAGACCTCCCTCTGTGTATCAGAGGCCGTTTTTCTCCCCACCCAGAGATCCTATTCAGCCTATAAAGACTGCTCCAATTCCCAGCTCCCAGAAAGATACCCAGACAGACAGCTGGTCTTCAGCTTGCCTATTTCAAGCATATCTTTCACCCTGATTTCCTCTCTTATTCTTCACTGTCCTCTACAATTTTCACAAAGAATCATCACCCCCTTAAAGGAGAGATTTACCTACCCGCAAGAACATGACCATACTCTCTTGCTTCAGGGATATCCAGTCCCTTAGGAAAACAAATAAACTGATTGTCGCAGAGGCTGCTGGTTGTCCCTTAGTACCCATTTTTCCTACTACTTTCTGTAATAGGAACTCATAAATCTGTCCACTCAGAAGAAAGACCATATTTCCCAGCCTCCCTTACAGCTAGGTATGGCCATATGACTAAAATCTGACCAACAGGTTATAAGAAGTGGTGCAGGTAACTTCTGGGACATGTCTCTAAAGTGAGGGAGGGTGCCCTTCTTTGTCCCTTCCTTCTTTATACCGGCTGGAATGTCAGACACATGGCAGGAGCAGCCGTCATGAACGATGATGTGACAGCCACCTGCTGAGGATGGTGCAGCCCCAACAGGGAAGGAGCCTGGGCCACTGAGATCACAGAGTGCTGTATCAGCCCAGGACTGACAACCTCTACAATTTTGTGATTGAGAATGTCAACCTTATTTGAGTTACTCTTTATTTACTCTCACTTATAGCCAAACTGGAGAAGGAAATGGCAACCCACCCCAGTATGCTTGCCTGGAGAATCCCAGGGACAGAGGAGCCTGGTGGGCTGCCACCTATGGGATCGCACAGAGTCGGACATGACTGAAGCGACTTAGCAGCAGCAGATAGCCAAACTTAAAAACAAATATCTTCACCTTACCCATAAAAGAGAAACACATATAAGAACAGGGGTTGTTTCATGACACCAAGCCAGGCTATGTGTCAAGATTCCGCTTCTGAAATTGGTCTTCTGCCCCTGAGCCTGGTGTCCAGTGAGCCTGTGAGGGGCGCTGATGCTCCAGCTTTCTGCCTGCCCCTGAGGTGGCTCAGTTCTCCTGCGTGTGTGTGTGTGTGTGTGTGTGTGTGTGTGTTAGTCGCTCAGTCACGTCTGACTCTCTGCAACACCACAAACTGTAGCCCGCCATGCTCCTCTGTCCATGGAATTCTCTAGGCAAGAATAATGAAGTAGGAAGCCCTCAGACCTCCTGCCAGGGGCCAAAACTTTGTCTTAAACCCTAGCTTCTTTGCGCGGGTTCAGAAAACTATACGGCTCTGCCAGTGCTTCTATCTACACTCTGGCCCCTGGACACATCTACCCAGTTGCAGGTTTTTGTCTGCTTCATAGGGACAACTTCCCTGGAACAAAGATGATGCTCCTGCTATGTTATGGGCCTTGCAGGTAAGGGATTTTCAGTAGGAACTGGGGAAGTTCTCTGATGGATCTTAATGAAGCAGTACCTAAAGTCCAAGCTCTTTTGGCAAATCTGGCATTTGGCAGTTACAGCCTCGGTTGCCTGCATTTTCCCAAGAAGTAAACAGATGAATAAGTGAAAATCCCAGTTGGTCCTCAGCTATCCCCTAGCTTACATTCAGAATTTATTTAATCATTATGTTTATCTGGTAGAGGAAGACTCCTGCTCTTCCCATGATATCTGGTGCAACCTGGATCCATCTGGGAACTCTCAGTGTTGATGAACTTCACAGGAAGGGGTATAAGATGTCAAAGTTTATGGGAGACGATGCAATAAAAATTGTCTCCAAAGAGGCTGCAGCAGGAGAGCATTAGCAAGCTCTCAGCTTCATTCTTCTTATACAGTACATGTAACGAGATGTGGGTTGTCAAAGCAATGACGGGCTGGGAGTTGGACAATGGGAGAAGACTGTGTCATGTTGCAATGAAAGATGAGATATTTGAGACATAGACAGTTTGATCAGAATATGTGCCACTGAGCTCAGTGTGAGGATTTGTAGGATTTATTCCTATGATGTCACTACCCCCTGCAAAGACTCCTACAACGGTGCCCAGCCACATGCTCCAGTTTGGACTTCTTATGCCAGTGACACTGTGGAGTCCATTCAATCTACACTCTGGCCCCTGCATCCATCTATTCAGTTGTAAAACCACTGGGCAATTTCCAAAGCAGGTTCCCTGTCTGTACCTCACCCTCCTCTCCATGTTGACCTACCACTGAGGCTTCCAAGTGTCTCTGGGTCGGGTCCAGGAAGCTATAAGAGAGCCTTTACATGTGAACTTCACTCATTCTCTTTATTCATCCCAACGTATGAAATCTTCCCAAATCTTTAAGATCTAGTTCAAAGGCTCCTCCTCCAAGAAGCCTTCGTTAGTCCCCTCCACACACACAAGCTCCTATTGTTATTATTAATAACAACAATAATAATATTTCATTAAGCCCTTACAAAGAGCCAGGCACCATGCTGTTATATACAAACATAATCAATTGAATCCTCACAATGTCCTGCTGAGGTAAGTGTTATCTCTGTTCTATAGATGAAGAACTGAGGCTGAGAGGGCTGAAATCCTATGCACAAGGTCAGAGAATTGGTAAGTGCAGAATTGGGATTTAAGCCTAGGGGTGGTCACTAATCACTGCACCACACTGTCCCATGAAAGTGAGCGTATACTTCTTGGAACTGCCCTGGCTCTTCACTTGGTCTCCACTAGGGTGAGATAATGTCCTGATCCACTCTGGCTCTGGCAGCCTAGGGTTCTGGCATCATTAGCAGGCATGGCAAAGGGGACACAAGGCCTTCTTGATGGCTCTCTAAGAAGCACTGCCAGGACCTCTGTTGTGGGGTTCTTTTCTAACAGAGTGTCCTCCCCCACTCAGCCCTTCATGCAGGGTGCAGCTTTAGAATTCCTGGACTCAGCTTCTGAGTATTGATTTTTTGCAGGAGCAAGTCAGCAATTTGTGGTTTCCCGACAACGGCTCTGTGTCTGTTATAGAACTGGGCTTGTTCACACTCCATCATCAGGCAGGACACAAGCCTGGGTCTGGCCTGCCCTTCTGCCTGGGGACCTGGAGCTATTCTCTGGTCAGGTCATCTGCCCCAACCCTTCAGAGTGGAGAACACAGGACAGGGCAGAAGGCCCAGCTTTACTATCACAAAGATAAAACAAAACTGGACTTCTTGCCCAGAGAAGGAATCGTTATGATACCTATTCTTTTAAATGTGCATTTTGGTATTTCAAAGGAAAAAAAAAGGTGAGTTTAAATTCAGGGTGGTAGTGTTGATAACAGGGTAGGGAAACAACTATCCTTATATACTATCAGTGGGGCGTAAACTAATGTGATCTCTTTGAAGGACAAGTTGGTAATATTTATCGACATTTTAAATGTACAAACCCTTTAATGCAGCACTCCTACTTCTAGAAATCTATCTTATAGACATTCTTGTACATTATGCAAAGATATATGTACAAGATGTTTACTTTTGTATATATCGTAGCAAAAATGTTAGTAATCTAAATCTAAATGACTGTCAGCTGGACACTTACTAAATAAATTTTGTTAAAATACACAATGGAACATTTTGCAGTCATTTTAAAAAGGAAATGGATTTGTATGTGCCTAAATGGAACATTCTCTGAGATGTACTATTAAAATAGCAAGATTCTGGGGGCAAAATAGGAGAAGCTGGATGTGAAAAGTATGTGGGGAAACCTTCCTACACTATAGGTAGAAATGTAAGTTAGTGCAGCCACTGTGGAGAAAAGTATGGAAGTTCCTTAAAAAACTAAAAACAGAGCTACCATAAGATCCAGCATCCCACTCTGGGGCATATATCTGGAGAAAACCATAATTCAACAGGCTATATTGCACTCTGATTTTCATAGCAGCGTGTTTACAATTGCCAAGGAATGGAAGCAACCTAAGTGTCCACTGGCAGATGAATGGATGAAGATGACGTGGTACATATACACCATGGGATATTACTCAGCCATAAAAAAGAATGAACTAGGACTTCCCTGCTGGTGCAGTGGATAAAAATCTGCCTGTCACTGCAGGGAACACAGTTTCAGTCCCTGGTCTGGGAGGATTCCACACGCTGCAGAGCAACTGGGCCTGTCCAGCCACAACTGCTCAGCCTGTATTCTAGAGTCTGTGAGCCACAACTACTGAGCCTAGGTGCTACAGCTACTGAAAGCGGTGAGCCCGGAGCCTGTGCTCAGTAACAAGGAAAGCCACTGCAACTGCAGAAAGCCTGCACACCACAACAAAGAGTGGAACACGCTAGCCACCACTAGGGAAAGCCTGCGGGCAGCAACAAAGACCCAGTGCAAACAAAAATAAATATTTTTTAAAAAAGAATGAAATAATGCCATTTGCAGCAACGTGGATGGACCTGGAGATTATCATACTAAGTGAAGTAAGTCAGACAAAAACAAAGACAAATATCACTTACCTGCAGAATCTAAAAAAATGATACAAATGAACTTACAAAACAGAAATAGACTCATAGACATAGGAAACAAACCTATGATTATCAAAGGGGGAAGGGGAGGTGGGGAGGGATAAATTAGGAGTTTGGGTTTAACAGATAAACACTACTATATATAAAATAGATAACAAGGACCTACTATATATCACTATATACAATATCTTGTAATAACCTATATAGAAAAGAATCTGAAAAAGAATGTGTCTATACAATGTGCTAAGTCGTTTTAAGTTGCCCGACTCTTTGCAACCCTATGGGCTGTAGCCTGCCAGGTTCCTCTGTCCATGGGATTCTCAAGGCAAGAATACAGGAATGAGTCACCATGTCCTCCTCCGGGGGATCTTTCCAATTCAGGGATTGAACTCAGGTCTTTTATGTCTCCTCCATCTGCAGGTGAGTTCTTTACCACTAGCGCCACCTATTAATATCTATATCTATTGATCTATCTATATACATATATATATAACTGAATCACTTTGCTGTATACCTGAAACACTACAAACCAATTATATTTCAATTTAAAAAAGTTAAAACTTAACATTAAAAAAATTTTAAGAACTTCCCTGTGGTCCACTGGCTAAGACTCCGCACTCCCAAAGCAGGGGGTCCAGGTTCAATCCTTAGTCAGGAAACTATATCCCACATGTAGCAATTAAGATCTGGTGCTGCCAAAATAAAATAAAAAGAGTCGTGTCCAACTCTTTGCAACCCCATGGACTCCAGGCCAGAATACTGGAGTCGGTAGCCTTTCCCTTCTCCAGGGGATCTTCCCAACCCAGGGATCGAATCCAGGTCTCCCACATTGCAGGCAGATTCTTTACCAACACCACAGGGAAAGCCCAAGAATACTAGAGTGCGTAGTCTATCCCTTCGCCAGAGGATCTTCCTGACCCAGGAATCAAACCAGAGTCTCCTGCATTACAGGCAGATTCTTTACCAACCAAGCTATCAGGGAAGTCTAAATAAATCAAATGAATATTTTTAAATGAAAACTGTTATTTAAGATTTATAGAAACATTTTTAAAGGGATATATGTACACATAAAACACGGAATTCTGGAAAGATGGTAGAAAACCGTCAAGAATGGTTACTTCTGAGTAAAGGGCCTGAGATTCTGAAGTAGGAGGTGACAAACTTTTCAGTGACTACCAGTTTGAACTGGTTTGATTCCCCTCGCCTTTTATTACTTTTATTTTAAAAGTATTCAGGAAAGAAATATATATATATTTATCCAAACCAAACCCTAATGTTCTTAACTCTTGCAAATGCCTCATTTCCCCCTATAAACTGGGCTGCTACTGTGTCTAGCAGTATGTTCTGAGCTTTATTTAAAGTTCTGCTTTACATATATTTTCATGTTTGAGGTAAGTAAGTATCAGTATCTCAGTTTTTCTGGCTGAAGAAACAAAAGGTTTAAAGAAATTACATAACTTCCTGTGATGGTTAACTTTATGTTCCAACTTGGCTATACTATATTACCCAGTTTTCTAATTAAACATGAATCAAATCTGTGTTGCTGTCAAGGTATTTTGCACAGTCAGTTGGCTTTTAGATAAAGGAGATTATACTCAACAATCTGGATAGACCTCACCCAATCAGTTAAAAATGCCCCATGAGCAAAAATGAGGTTTCCTTAAAGGGGAAGAAATTCACATA
The DNA here is from genome assembly GCF_016772045.2 of Ovis aries. Lineage (NCBI taxonomy): Eukaryota > Metazoa > Chordata > Mammalia > Artiodactyla > Bovidae > Ovis > Ovis aries. The sequence goes on from NC_056074.1 coordinate 15,502,457, forward strand.
TTTGCTGCTTCAGCTCCTACCTGACAGTTTCCGCCTGCTGGTCTGTCTGCAGATTCCACACTTGTCTAGCCAGCCCCCACAATCCCAAAAGCCAATTTGTTGAAATCAATCCCCCTTCCCACCTCCCTCTCCATATATATACAGCTCATGGCCCTGATTTTTTTTTCCCTTGTGCTGCCAGAGTAAGGTATTTTTTAAATAATTTTATTTCTCCTTTGGTTTTGTTAAATGTCTGACATCAACGTAAAGCATTTTGTCACTGCTGACTCAGGATGGATTTATACAGCTGATCTAGTAGTAGGTATTTTTTGCCTAGGATTAAATAGTGTTTCAGTGATATGTCTCCTTTGTGAACCAGTAAACTGGTCATGGTCAGAATAAGTTTTCTCCAATAAAAATACTTGTTGCCCCTCCCCCAAAATTATAAATATAATTACATATCTATAACACACATACACATACTTTTGTTTCTTCTAAAGGTTTTCTTTCTCTGGTACAATCCTGAATGATATGACTCCCTGATATCACAGGCCTAATAACTGATACACACAGGGTTCAAATAGAGATCCATCTGACTTCGAGCATTTGAAGTCAGAGTGATCTTGACAGAACACAAGTAGGTTCATGTCATAGCCTATGTGAATCCTTTCATTGAATCTATCATCTACAGGAATAAAAATTCCTAGCAAGACTATGTTTGTTAAATCTTTTTTGTTTGTGAGTAACAGAAGATTCAACTCAAACTGGCTTAAAAAAAAAATTAAGGCAGGAGGAGTGTGTGGACTTATGCCTCAATGTACTGGAAAAGTTAAGAGAAGTTCTGGTTTCACCAGGAATAGTTTCGCTCCTCCATCTCTCAGCTTTGCTGTCCTTTTTTTTTTTTTTTTAATTGTAATCCCTTTCTTGGTCATGCTGTCCCTTCGTGGTAGCAAAATGGCTGCTGCAGCTCCAGCCTGCACACTCCTAGGTCCAGTCCTAGGGAAGAAGAGAACTCATTTCTTCCATATCTCAACTATACATTGTAGGAAAAAAATGAACATGGGGGCTCTGGTGGTCTGATGTGGTCGTGTGTCACTGTTAGCAGTGACGTGCCAAGCATCAGTTGGTGGTGGCTTAGTCGCTAAGTAGTGTCCAACTCTTGTGACCCCATGGACTGTAGCCACCAGGCTCCTCAGTCCATGGGATTCTCAAGGCAAGAATACTGGAGTGAGTTGCCATTTCCTTCTCCAAGCATCAGTTTATCTGGGTCTAAACTGTGTGTAGGGATAGGGCCTGCCTACTCAACCAACATGGACATAGATCCCTGAATGGAAATTGGGGGTTGTTATTGGAAGTAAGTGAATGAATACTAAGCAGTCCAAAATGTCCATTTCAGTGGTGTCCAAGGTCAGACTCACCTGGCCCCTACCCAACTCCTGCTCCTACCCCAAACAACCTACACTTCCGTTTTACTCAGGCACTTGCCATTCCTTGAACATACCCCAAACTCTCCTTCCTCTGTGCCTTCTGCTTAGAATACTGTTTCCTTGCCATCTTCTATCCTGAAAAAGGTAACTATTTCTTTAAGATTATCTCCAACAATAACTTCTCCAGAAAACCTTAGTGTATGCCTCCAACCAAATTAGTCTCCCCCCTTCTTTGTTTTTATAGAGATAATTTTATTTCTATACAAAAGTGTTTAGTATATTCATCTTGATATTATGGTGATTTAAACATCTGATTAGGGTCTCCTAGTCTGTGAGTTCCTGGAGGGCAAAGACAATAAATCAATCACCTTCGTAACCACATGATTTGACTAGACAGACCTTTGTTGGCAAAGTAATGTCTCTGCTTTTCAATATGCTATCTAGGTTGGTCATAACTTTTCTTCCAAGGAGTACATGTCTTTAAATTTCATGGCTGCAATCACCATCTGCAGTGATTTTGGAGCCCAAAAAAATAAAGTCTGACACTATTTCCACTGTTTCCCCATCTATTTGCCATGAAGTGATGGGACCAGATGCCATGATCTTCATTTGCTGAATGTTGAGTTTTAAGCCAACTTTTTCACTCTCCTCTTTCACTTTCATCAAGAGGCTTTTTAGTTCCTCTTCACTTTCTGCTATAAGGGTGGTGTCATCTGCATATCTGAGGTGATTGAGATTTCTCCCGGCAGTCTTGATTCCAGCTTGTGCTTCTTCCAGCCTGGCATTTCTCATGATGTACTCTGCATATAAGTTAATAAGCAGGGTGACAATAGACAGCCTTGACATACTCCTTTTCCTATTTGGAACCAGTCTGTTGTTCCATGTCCACTTCTTTTTTTTTTTTTTTTTTTTTGCTTTCTTAAAATCTTTACTTTTGAGACAAGACATAAGTGTTACAGACACACATGGAAAAGGAATACATGATCATAGTTGAAAGCGAAGACAATCTAGTCGGAAAGTTTTTATGCCTGTCAGCTAATGCTGAAGCTGAGTATGACATGCTGCAAGGCTCAAAGGAATGGTAATTAGTATTCCTCTCCTTCTTCCTCTCCCTCTCCTTCCACAGAATCCACACCAACCTCCTCATAATCCTTCTCAAGGGCAGCCATGTCCTCACGGGCCTCAGAAAACTCTCCTTCCTCCATGCCCTCACCCACGTACCAGTGAACAAAGGCACGCTTGGCATACATCAGGTCAAACTTGTGGTCCAGGCGAGCCCAGGCCTCAGCGATGGCTGTGGTGTTGCTCAGCATGCACACAGCTCGCTGTACTTTGGCCAGGTCTCCACCAGGTACCACAGTGGGAGGCTGGTAGTTAATGCCAACCTTGAAGCCAGTGGGGCACCAGTCCACAAACTGGATGCTGCGCTTGGTCTTGATGGTGGCAATGGCAGCATTGACATCTTTGGGAACCACGTCGCCACGGTACAACAGGCAGCAGGCCATGTATTTACCATGGCGAGGGTCACATTTCACCATCTGGTTGGCTGGCTCAAAGCAAGCATTGGTGATCTCTGCTACAGAAAGCTGTTCATGGTAGGCTTTCTCAGCAGAGATGACAGGGGCGTATGTGGCCAGAGGGAAGTGGATGCGGGGATAGGGCACCAGGTTGGTCTGGAACTCTGTCAGATCCACATTCAGGGCACCATCAAACCTCAGGGAAGCAGTGATGGAGGACACTATCTGGCTAATAAGGCGGTTAAGATTTGTGTAGGTTGGGCGCTCAATGTCGAGGTTTCTACGGCAGATGTCATAGATGGCCTCATTATCTACCATGAAGGCACAATCAGAGTGCTCCAGGGTGGTGTGGGTGGTGAGGATGGAGTTGTAGGGCTCAACGACAGCTGTGGAAACCTGGGGGGCTGGGTAAATGGAGAACTCCAGCTTGGACTTCTTGCCATAGTCGACAGAGAGGCGTTCCATCAGCAGGGAGGTGAACCCAGAACCAGTCCCCCCACCAAAGCTGTGGAAAACCAAGAAGCCCTGAAGACCTGTGCACTGGTCAGCCAGTTTCCGAATTCGGTCCAAGACGAGGTCAATGATCTCCTTGCCAATGGTGTAGTGACCTCGGGCATAGTTGTTGGCAGCATCTTCTTTGCCTGTGATGAGCTGTTCAGGGTGGAAGAGCTGGCGGTAGGTGCCAGTGCGAACCTCATCAATGACTGTGGGTTCCAGGTCTACAAACACTGCCCTGGGCACATGCTTGCCAGCGCCTGTCTCACTGAAGAAGGTATTGAAGGAGTCGTCTCCTCCCCCAATCGTCTTGTCACTTGGCATCTGGCCATCGGGCTGAATGCCGTGTTCCAGGCAGTAGAGCTCCCAGCAGGCATTGCCGATCTGGACACCAGCCTGGCCAACGTGGATGGAGATGCACTCACGCATGGTGGCTACGGGTCAGCAGGCGCAGGCAACAGGAGTGGACACGGGTCCCGGTTACTGTCCCCGACAAGCTAAGAGTCGAGGTAAGTAACGCATTCCATGTCCACTTCTAACTGTTGCTTCCTGACCTGCATATAGGTTTCTCAAGAGGTAGGTCAGGTGGTCTGGTATTCCCATCTCTTTCAGAATTTTCCACAGTTTATTGTGATCCACACAGTCAAAGGCTTTGGCATAGTCAGTAAAGCAGAAATAGATGTTTTTCTGGAACTCTCTTGCTTTTTCCATGATCCAGAGGATGTTGGCAATTTGATCTCTGCTTCCTCTGCCTTTTCTAAAACCAGCTTGAACATCTGGAAGTTTGTGGTTCACGTATTGCTGAAGCCTGGCTTGGAGAATTTTGAGCAGTACTTTACTAGTGTGTGAGATGAGTGCAATTGTGTGGTAGTTTGAGCATTCTTTGCCATTGCCTTTCTTTGGGATTGGAATGAAAACTGACCTTTTCCAGTCCTGTGGCCACTGCTGAGTTTTCCAAATTTGCTGGCATATTGAGTGCAGCACTTTCACAGCATCACTTTCAGGATTTGAGATAGCTCCACTGGAATTCCATCACTTCCACTAGCTTTGTTCATAGTGATGCTTTCTAAGGCCCACTTGACTTCACATTCCAGGATGTCTGGCCCTAGGTGAGTGATCACACCATCGTGATTATCTGGGTCATGAAGATGTTTTTTGTACAGTTCTTCTGTGTATTCTTGCCACCTCTTCTTAATATCTTCTGCTTCTGTTAGGTCCATACCATTTCTGTCCTTTATCGAGCCCATCTTTGCATGAAATGTTCCTTTGGTATCTCTTATTTTCTTGAAGAGATCTCTAGTCTTTCCCATTCTGTTGTTTTCCTCTATTTTTTTGCATTGATCGCTGAGGAAGGCTTTCTTATCTCTTCTTGCTATTCTTTGGAACACTGCATTCAGATGCTTATATCTTTCCTTTTCTCCTTTGCTTTTCGCTTCTCTTCTTTTCACAGCTATTTGTAAGGCCTCTCCAAACAGCCATTTTGCTTTTTTGCATTTCTTTTCCATGGGGGATGGTCTTGATCCCTGTCTCCTATACAATGTCACGAACCTCAGTCCATAGTTCATCAGGCACTCTATCTATCAGATCTAGTCCCTTAAATCTATTTCTCACTTCCACTGTATAATCATAAGGGATTTGATTTAGGTCATACCTGAAAAAAGCTGAGCACCGAAGAATTGATGTTTTTGAACTGTGGTGTTGGAGAAGACTCTTTTTTTTTTTTTTTTTTGGAGAAGACTCTTGAAAGTCCCTTGGACTGCAAGGAGCTCCAACCAGTCCATCCTACAGATCAGTCCTGGGTGTTCATTGGAAGGACTGATGCCTAAGCTGAAACTCCAATACTTTGGCCACCTTGTGCAAAGAGTTGACTCATTGGAAAATACCCTCATGCTGCGAGGGATTGGGGGCAGGAGGAGAAGGGGATGACAGAGGATGAGATGGCTGGATGGCATCACTGACTCAATGGACATGAGGTGGTGATGGACAGGGAGGCCTGGCATGCTGCAATTCATGGGGTCGCAAAGAGTCGGACACGACTGAGTGACTGAACTGAACTGAACTGAACCACATGATACCTATAACAGCATATTGCATATATTTATTTGCTTGAGCAAATGTTTATTAGGTCTGTTTTGTGGCAGGTTCTATGTTGGGTATTGGAGGAAGCACTATTTATATACACAACTGCGACTTCCCTGGTGGCGCAGTGGATAGGAATCTGCTTGCCAGTGCAGAGGACACACAGTCTGGGAAGACTCCACATGCCGTGGAGCACCTAGGCCTGTGCGCCACATCTTTGAGCCCAGGCTCTAGAGCCGGCAAGCCGCAACTGCGGAAGGCATGTGCTGTAATTATTGAACCCCGTGCACCTAGAGCCTGTACTCTGCAACAAGAGAGGTGCAGTGAAGTGAAAGTACCTCAGTCATGCCCAACTCTTTGCGACCCCATGGACTGTAGCCTGCCAGACTCCTCTGTCCATGTAATTCTCCAGGCCAGAATACTGGAGTGGGTTACCATTTCCTTCTCCAGGGGATCTTCCCAACTCAGGTATCCAACCCAGGTCTCCCAGACTGCAGGCGGATTCTTTACCATCTGGGCCACAGGGAAGCCACTGCGATTACAAGCCTGTGCACTGAAACTAAAGAGTAATACCCACTTTAAGCAACTGGAGAAAATCTGCACACAGCAGTGAAGACCCAGCACAGCCAAAAATTAACTAATTAAAACACATACACACACACACAACTAAACCACATATGCTTCTGCCTCAAATGGAATGCAAAAATCCCTTCAGGAGCCACTAAGCTAGGCAACAAATCCAGAATTTGAACATATTCTGACACTGGAGTGTACAGTCTTCATCACTATGTGATAGCATTCTCCAATGGTTAGGGCACAGGGAATGGAATCCCACAGGCTGTATTCAATTCCAGACTCTACCAATTCCTACAGTGTGACCTTGAGTAAGTTGTCACATCTTTCTAAAACTATAATATCCCCCATCTATAAAGCAGACATAATATTTGGGCTTCCCAGGTAGCGTGGTGGTAAAGAATCCACCTGCCAAGCAGGAGACCCAAGAGATGCGGCTTCAACCCCTAGGTCAGGAAGATCCCCTGGAAAAGGAAATGGCAACCCATTCCAGTATTCTTGCTTGAGACATGCCGTGGACAAGAGAGCCTGGTGGGCTACAGCCCTGGGGGTTGCAAACAGTCGGACATGACTGAGCACCCGTGTACACATAAGACTGTTGTGAGAATTAATGAGTTAATCCATAAAAAGCATTTAGCACAGTGCCTGGAATAGAGTCAGTGCTAGGTAAATGTTTCTATTATTACATTTTCCAGAAAAGTTGAGCCCCTTGGGTATAATTTGGAAGGAAAAAGCTAAATAGAGAATATAAAATAAGAATTCAATATTGGTAGAGGAAGAAGAGGGAAGAGGGAGTGGGGAATTAAGTCACAGAGCAATAGATGGGGCTTCCGAGGGAAAAAGTCAGCCAGTGAGAAATTCTGAGTGATGGAACTGACCAAATAATAATAATAACAACAACACTAGAGCTTACCATGTGCCACACAATTCTAAGTGTTTTCCATATTATAACTCAATTCTCAGAATAATACTGTGAGGTACATACTATACTTTTCCTCATTTTATAGATAAAGAAATTGAGTCACAGGTTAAACCATTTGCCCAAAGTTCAACAGCTTGTGACTGGTAAAACCAAGACTCGAAGCCCCACAGTCTGATTCCTAAGTTTTTGTTCTTAATCACTGTGGAAGTCAATTTGGGGGAGTCAAAAAAATTTAGATTTAAGAAAATAATCCAAAATGAGGACTAAGATTTCTGCAGAAATATATCCCATCACAGTACTAGTTACTGAACATGTGCTATGTGCTATATTTACACATATCTTGGTATTTACACATATCATTTATTCCACACAGAAACCTTAGGAACCGTCATCCCACTTTCAGATGATGGATTGAATGCACAACCTCAAGAGCCTCCTGTGTCGGGACTTCCCTAGTGGTTCAGTGGCTAAGACTCTGCACTCCCAATGCAAGGGGTCCAGGTTTGCTCCCCGGTCAGGGAACTAGATCCCACATGCTGCAGCTGAGTTCATAATACTGCAACAACAACAAAAAGATCCCACAAGCTGCAACAAAGATCAAAATTTCCATGTACTGCAACTAAGACCTGCTGCTGCTAAATTAATTAATTTTTTATTTATTTTTAAAGCCTCCTATGTGGGTGTCAGGATCCTAATAGAGAAAGGATAGCATCCTAACAACTGAAATGGGGACATTCTAGCTGGGAAACCTTAGAATCTTAAACTTTCAGATTCTCCAAAACTCTGTTTCAGCAGAAACAGCTCATTCTGTCTTGCCAGAAGACAGTAGTCCCTCCTTGTCGGGAGAGGCTACAAAAACCCTGAGGCAGGTGCTTGTCTTCTTCCTCAGTATCTGACCATATCACTCCATCTGTTGTCAGGCTAATAACCATCTCTGGGGGGAGACAACTTCCATACTGAAGGTATTGCAGACCCTGGTTGATACATACTTGAAGGTATCAGGGAAACATATGTGGAAACGGTTGAAGGCATTAGACTTAGGAGGATGAAATACATGGCTGGATAGGGGAGAACACTTTTCAGGACCATTGGAAATGGAGTGTAAGCTGATGGTGATTATACTGCTACTGCTAAGTCACTTCAGTCGTGTCCGACTCTGTGCGACCCCATAGACGGCAGCCCACCAGTCTCCCCCATCCCTGGGATTCTCCAGGCAAGAACGCTGGGCTGGGTTGCCATTTCCTTCTCCAATGCAGGAAAGTGAAAAGTGAAAGTGAAGTCACTCAGTCATGTCCACTCTTGGCGACCCCATGGGCTGCAGCCTACCAGGCTCCTCCATCCATGGGATTTTCCAGGCAAGAGTACTGGAGTGGGTGCCATTGCCTTCTCCAGGGGATTATACTAGGAGACCTAAAACTCCACTACAGGCCTCTGGTTAGAATAGGGAATTAAGGAAGCCAAGTGATAAAAGGACTTCTAGCCCAAGTTCATTGCTCAAGGTGAAATGCATTCATAGACCCACCCTGTAATTAATTCCTCAGTTTCTGAGAGTAGAGATTGGTAGAGATAGATTTAGCAGATATCAGAATTTTTGCCTTGATTTCACAGAAAGGGCCAGAGTGGAAGCCTTTGATATTACCCAGGCAGCCCACTGCCCCATCAAGTCGAGGAAGAAAATTATAAGCAACAGTGCATCTGGAAGGAATGACAAAGACTAGCACAAACAGACTGAAAGGGTGCAAGAGTGGTCATCCCCATTATACCCTTATTCAAGTCACCTCACTTGCCCCTACAAAAAACAGGCTCTGGCGAATGATGGTGGACTATTATAAACTTAACCAACTTGTAACTTTAATTGTAGCTGCCACGCTTAATGGACTATCTTCACTGCAACTTGAAATCTGACTACTGATCTGACTAACATGTTCTTCTCAATTTCCATTGGTAAAGAAGATCTAAAGTGGTTCACCTTTATCTGGAAAGGATACTAGTCTATAGTCGCTGTCTTGCCCCAAGTCTGTGTTAACTCTCTTGCTCTGTCACAGAGTGGTCTCATTGCAGAGAACATTGGTAGTGGTCTCTAGAATGATGGCCTCATGCTAGTGAGCAAGAAAAGAAAAGTACTTTAGATGCTCCAATAAGACACAATTATTCCAGAGAATGCGAGAAAAACTCAATGTAGATTCATGTTAGAGAAGTTTTTAGGGGCTCAGTGACCTAGAGTAGGCAAAACATCCCATCTAAGGTAAAGGACAAGTTTTTGCAGTAGCATTCCTATCATTGAAGAACCACGTGCTTGGTGGATTTTGGAGGAAGCATATAATAGACTACCATGCTACTCTGGTCCATTTACCTGGTGACTTGGAAGATTGCCAGTTCTGTTTGTTTTGTTTTTGCTCAAGGCAAAAGAAGATTCTGCAGCAGGTTCAGCCTGCAGTTCAAGTTTCCTTAACACTCATGCATATGACCCAGAAGATCTGTGGGGCATAAGGATGCTATATAGCATGTCTGAAAAACTCTACAAGAGCTGCAACCCTAGAGTTCTGGATCAAGACCATGTCTTCTATGGCACAGAACCACTCATCATTTGAAAACCAGATTCTCCATGCAGCAGGGTCCTAGTGGAGAGTAATTGTTTGACCTTGGAATACCACATGTGACAGGCTGAATAGCAGTCTCCCAAAAGATATCCATGTCTTAATCCCTAAAACCTGTGAATGCTACCTTAAGTGACAAAATAGAGTCTGCCTTGCGATTACTTTATGAATCTTGAAATGGGGAAAGTATTCTGGATGATTCAACTGGGCCCCCAAAGCAATCATGTATCCATATAAGAAAGGAGCAGAAGATTTGGCATGCACATAAAAAGTGGAGAAGGCAATGTGACCTTGGAGGCAGACCCTGAAGTAATATATCCACAAATCAAGAAATGCTGGCAGGTATCAAAAAGACTGGAAGAGGCAGGGAACAAGTTCTCCCCACGAGCCTCCAGAGTGAGTATAGCCCTAGTGATACCTTGATTTCACCCAGTGATACAGATGCTGAACTTCTGGCCTCCAGAACTGTAAGACAATACATTTCCATTGTTTCAAGCCACAGCTTTAAAAGTTTGTGGTAATTTGTTACAGCAGCCATAGGAAATTAATTCACCAAATCACTATAAGACAGGCACTGCCCATCATGAGTGAGCATTATCAGATCCACCAAGCCATAAGGATTGGAAAACCAATCCATTATAGGATAGAAATGGTGCCTTAGGTATCAGACATGAACAGGTCAAGAAAGCACAATTACACTATGCCCAGATTCCCATGTACCCTATTTCTGTTGCACTGACACTTCTTCAGTTCATACCTATGGTGTTTGTGGCTAGAAGGGATAGGACCATATAACCAACTGACAGAGAAAGAAAAAACTCAAACCTACTTGAGAAATGTATTGTATCGTCAGTCACTCAGTCATGTCGGACTCTTTGCGACCCCATGGACTGTAGCCCACCAGGCTCCTCTGTCCATGGGATTCTCCAGGCAAGAATACTGGAGTGGGTTGTCATGCCCTTCTCCAGGGGATCGTCCTGACCCAGGGATTGAACCCAGGTCTCCTGCATTGCAAGCAGGAGGTTCTTTTCTGTCTGAGTTACAGGGAAGCCCCTACTTGAGAAATGAGTTGGTACAATTTGTTGGTATTAGTCAAAAATGTACAACTGCTTTATGACTCAAAGGGTAGTTGTAAAGGATAGTAGTTAAGGGAAATCCTGGACAGAGCTAAAATCAGTGCTCTCAGTTGATTACTTTGGAGGGAAAGAAAAGTGGCCTGAGGTACAGTTCTATATGGTCTCCTGAGCAAAGGTGAATGGCTTGAAGTGAGTGGTCAGAGACTTGAAAGACACACCACTGGAAGACTGGACTAAAGAAAGCTGGGCAAGGGGCTTTCCTGGTGGCTCAGTGGTGAAGAATCTGCCTACCAATGCAGGAGACCTGGGTTTGATACCTGATCCGGGAGGAACCCACATGCTGCGGAGCAGCTTAGCCCCATGAGCACCACAACTACTGAAGCCTGTGCGCCCTGGAGCCCACGTGCTGCAACAAGAGAAGCCACCACACGGAGAAGCCGGCGCACCGCAACTAGAGGAGAGCCTGCTCAACAACCAACAGCCAGCCCAGCCAAAAATAAATTAGTTAATTACATTTTTTTTAGTGCTTTAAAAAAAAAAAAAGGAAACCTGGGCAAGAAACAGGTGGATGGACCTGTGGGAGTTGGTATAGAGACCTTTGTATCCCAAGTTAATGCCATAAGGAAACAGCCACTATAGAGGAGGTGCTCAACAACCAGGAGAGAAGAAGATTCATCCTGTAGATGTCAGTCAGCCTCTCCTCAGCTACTTCAGCGCTAGCACCACACGGCCAGCAGTTGAGTGGCTATGATGACAAAGACGGTGGCTATGCATGGGCTCAGCAGGATGGGCTCCCTCTTATCAAAGCTGATCTAGTTACTACCTTTGTTAATGCCTAGAAAGTCAGTAGCAGAAACCAAGGCTGAGCTCTAATCCTTAAGGAAACCAGTTTACCTCTTGGTCACCAGTTGATTACATTGAACCTCTTTAGTCGTTTTTTTTTTTAGTAAGAATCATTTATTGTACATTTTTTAAGGTGGAGGATTAATTGGTACAGTACATAATCTCATTCTTGAAAAATTAAATGCAAATGGATAAAAATGGCAAATCAGAATGAGCATGTAAAAAGACAAAAATTAAGCATGTTTGTATAGAGAATGTTTCCTGGTATATCTATATACTAACATTCTTCTCCATCATATTATTTAAAATGTATGGCTTGTTTTTTTTCTACATAATAGCTGATGCTTAACAAATAATGAACAAACCCCTTTGGTCTTGGAGGGAGCAGTGAAATGGTGCCTAGCCTGTAATGCTTTTGCCTTCTCTGCCCACGGCGCCTACACCAGAACCACAATATGAGAACCCGTGCACACACAACACTGACTCAGAACAGGGGACCTACTTTCAGTGAATAAGGTGTTGCTTTTAGGACCCACTGATCCTATACCTCACCATCCAGAAGGACTGTTATCAGAACGGTGGCACATTCAGGTAAAGCTTAGTTAAGTGCCAGGTCAGGCACTTAACTAACACAGTGGTAAGGATAAGCAAGCAATTATGACAACTGTGTTTCTGTCAAAGGTATGGCAACTATAAGGGCTTTGGGGTTGAATGCCATAGTACCTCCCCACTACATGAGAAATCCAGACCAGCCAAAGTGCTGGCTAAGATAAGGAAAATCTAGACTGGGTGGTAGAAGACATTGGTGATGAATATCAGCTGGAGCTTTGAAACCAACTGCAGCAGCAGGAATAACTTGTTTTACTAATCCTCATAGATTATTAAGTGTTTGCAGGGACCGCAGCCAGCAGCCACACTAAAGAGGACTTTATGACCCACTGGACTTGGCATATATCCAAGGCATATGAGGAAGGCATATGAAAGTGAAAATATTAGTCACTCAATTGTGTCTAGCTTTTTGCAACCCCATGGACGACAGTCCAACAGACTCCTTTGTCCATGGAATTCTCCAGGCCAGAATACTGGAGTGGGTAGCCGTTCTCTTCTCTAGGGGATCTTCCCAACCCAGGGATTGAACCTGGGTCTCCGGCATCGCAGGCAGATTCTTTTACAGTCTGAGACACCAGGGGAAGGCATAAGCAGGCCTGAATGGTGCAGGAGGGGAGCTATCTAAAATCTCCTGTGTTTCACTTCAAGCCCTAACAGTCTCACCTCTTGTTCCAGCCAAGGTGCATAAAGTATACCTTCATGAACATGCAGTCTCACAGTGTGAGGCCTCAGGCCTCTCATGTGCAGTCTTTCAGCCTCTTTGGCACATAGCACAGGCGGCTGCGACCAGGGCACATAGCGCGGCTGAGAGGAGCTACCCCATGTCCGAGGTCAGGGGCGGTGGCTGGGAGGAGCTACCCCACGTCCAAGTTGCGGTGGCTGAGCGGGCACAGGAGAGCCTAGAGGAGCTACTCCACATTCAAGGTCAGGAGGGGCTGCGGTGAGAAGATACCCCTTGTCCAAGGTAAGGAGCAGCGGCTGCGCTTTGCTGGAGCAGCCGTGAAGAGATACCCCCATCCAAGGTAAGAGAAACCCAAGAAAGATGGTAGGTGTTGCAAGAGGGCATCAAGGGCAGACACACTGAAACCATAATCACAGAAAACTAGTCAATCTAATCACACTAGGACCACAGCCTTGTCTAACTCAATGAAACTAGGCCATGCCCGTGGGGCCACCCAAGATGGGCGGGTCATGGTGGAGAGGTCTGACACAATATGGTCCACTGGAGAAGGGAATGGCAAGCCACTTCAGTATTCTTGCCTTGAGAATCCCATGAACAGTATGAAAAGGCAAAATGATAGGATACTGAAAGAGGAACTCCCCAGGTCAGTAGGTACCCAATATGCTACTAGAGATCAGTGGAGAAATAATTCCAGAAAGAATGAAGGGATGGAGCCAAAGCAAAAACAATACCCAGTTGTGGATGGGACTGGTGATAGAAGCAAGGTCGGATGCTGTAAAGAGCAATATTGCATAGGAACCTGGAATGTCATCAGGTCCATGAATCAAGGCAAACTGGAAGTGGTCAAACAAGAGATGGCAAGAGTGAACGTGGACATTCTAGAAATCAGATGACCATTATAGCTACTACTGCAGGCAGGAATCCCTCAGAAGAAATGGAGTAGCCATCATGGTCAACAAGAGTCCGAAATGCAGTACTTGGATGCAATCTCAAAAATGACAGAATGATCTCTGTTCATCTCCAAGGCAAACCATTCAATATCACAGTAATCCAAGTCTGTGCCCCAACCAGTAACGCTGAAGAAGCTGAAGTTGAACAGTTCTATGAAGACCTACAAGACCTTTTAGAACTAACACCCCCAAAAGATGTCCTTTTCATTATAGGGGACTGGAATGCAAAAGTAGGAAGTCAAGAAACACCTGGAGTAACACGCAAATTTGGCCTTGGAATACAGAATGAAGCAGGGTAAAAACTAATAGAGTTTTGCCAAGAAAATGCACTGGTCATAGCAAACACCCTCTTCCAACAACACAAGAGAAGACTCTACACATGGACATGACCAGATGGTCAACACCGAAATCAGATTGATTATATTCTTTGCAGCCAAAGATGGAGAAGCTCTATACAGTCAACAAAAACAAGACCAGGAGCTGACTGTGGCTCAGATCAAGAACTCCTTATTGCCAAATTCAGACTTAAATTGAAGAAAGTAGGGGAAACCACTAGACCATTCAGGTATAACCTAAATCAAATCCCTTATGATTATACAGTGGAAATGAGAAATAGATTTAAGGGACTAGATCTGATAGAGTGCCTGATGAACTATGGGCTGAGGTTCATGACATTGTACAGGAGACAGGGATCAAGACCATCCCCCATGGAAAAGAAATGCAAAAAAGCAAAATAGCTGTCTGGGGAGGCCTTACAAATAGCTGTGAAAAGAAGAGAAGTGAAAAGCAAAGGAGAAAAGGAAAGATATAAGCATCTGAATGCAGTGTTCCAAAGAATAGCAAGAAGAGATAAGAAAGCCTTCCTCAGCGATCAATGCAAAAAAATAGAGGAAAACAACAGAATGGGAAAGACTAGAGATCTCTTCAAGAAAATAAGAGATACCAAAGGAACATTTCATGCAAAGATGGGCTCGATAAAGACAGAAATGGTATGGACCTAACAGAAGCAGAAGATATTAAGAAGAGGTGGCAAGAATACACAGAAGAACTGTACAAAAATGATCTTCAAGACCAAGATAATCAGGATGGTGTGATCACTCACCTAGAGCCAGACATCCTGGAATGTGAAGTCAAGTGGGCCTTAGAAAGCATCACTACGAACAAAGCTAGTGGAGGTGATGGAATTCCAGTGGAGCTATTTCAAATCCTGAAAGTGATGCTGTGAAAGTGCTGCACTCAATATGCCAGCAAATTTGGAAAACTCAGCAGTGGCCACAGGACTGGAAAAGGTCAGTTTTCATTCCAATCCCAAAGAAAGGCAATGGCAAAGAATGCTCAAACTACCACACAATTGCACTCATCTCACACACTAGTAAAGTACTGCTCAAAATTCTCCAAGCCAGGCTTCAGCAATACGTGAACCGTGAACTTCAAGGTGTTCAAACTGGTTTTAGAAAAGGCAGAGGAACCAGAGATCAAATTGCCAGCATCCGCTGGATCATGGAAAAAGCAAGAGAGTTCCAGAAAAACATCTATTTCTGCTTAATTGACTATGCCAAAGCCTTTGACTGTGTGGATCACAATAAATTGTGGAAAATTCTGAAAGAGATGGGAATACCAGACCACCTGACCTGCCTCTTGAGAAACCTATATGCAAGTCAGGAAGCCATAGTTAGAAGTGGACATGGAACAACAGACTGGTTCCAAATAGGAAAAGGAGTATGTCAAGGCTGTCTATTGTCACCCTGCTTATTTAACTTATATTCAGAGTACATCATGAGAAACGCTGAGCTGGAAGAAACACAAGCTGGAATGAAGATTGCTGGGAGAAATATCAATCACCTCAGATATGCAGATGACACCACCCTTATGGCAGAAAGTGAAGAGGAACTAAAAGGCCTCTTGATGAAAGTGACAGAGGAGAGTGAAAAAGTTGGCTTAAAGCTCAACATTCAGAAAACGAAGATCATGGCATCTGGTCCCATCACTTCATGAGAAATAGATGGGGAAACAATGGAAACAGTGTCAGATTTTATTTTGGGGGGCTCCAAAATCACTGCAGATGGTGACTGCAGCCATGAAATTAAAAGACTCTTACTCCTTGGAAGAAAAGTTATGACCAACCTAGATAGGATATTTAAAAGCAGAGACATTACTTTGCCGACTAAGGTCTGTCTAGTCAAGGCAATGGTTTTTCCTGTGGTCATGTATGGATGTGAGAGTTGGACTGTGAAGAAAGCTGAGCACCGAAGAATTGATGCTTTAGAACTGTGGTGTTGGAGAAGACTCTTGAGAGTCCCTTGGACTGCAAGGAGATCCAACCAGTCCATTCTAAAGGAGATCAGCCCTGGGATTTCTTTTGGAAGGAATGATGCTGAAGCTGAAACTCCAGTACTTTGGCCACCTCATGCGAAGAGTTGACTCACTGGAAAAGACTCTGATGCTGGGAGGGATTGGGGGCAGCAGGCGAAGGGGACGACAGAGGATGCGATGGCTGGATGGCATCACTGACTCAATGGACGCGAGTCTGAGTGAACTCCGGGAGTTGGTGATGAACAGGGAGGCCTGGCGTGCTGCGATTCATAGGGTCGCAAAGAGTTGGATACGACTGAGCGACTGAACTGAACTGAGCCTCTTTGAGCTGCCTCAAGGGATGCCTGTGGGAGTCCACTTAACACCCATTTACTTGAAATCCAAATGTTCCCTGTGGCCATGCTTAACCAATGGGAGATAGAAGCTGATGGGTACTGCCCCTTCTTCCTCTGAGCAGACAATCCTTAAATGCATTTTATAGAGCATCTCTGAAAGTCTCATATATTGGAGCCAGGAGCTGCTTTTAATGGTTTTCAACTCGACATTTTCTCTCCCTATTTCATTCCCTTTTCCCCTTCTTCCTGCTTCCTGGGATCATCATATCAAATTAAACTATTATAATACTCATATAAGCATTTGTTTCAGGCTGTACTTTGGGGAAAAACTAGGTTAAGACAAATGCTTTTAGGTTTTAAACTGAATTCAAAGACTATTTTGGACTTCTGGTTTGGTGGCTGGGATTTGGAGTCAAATGTTTTCCTCCATTGTGCTCCAAGATTAAACAATGCTATTATTCATAAAAATGTCATCTACATTTTCTTCCAATGAAATAGGGTCACCTGGTGATAATCAGCAAGGTGTTTTTTGTTGTTGTTGTTGTTTTTAATTTTATACTAGAGCTTCCCTTGTGACTCAGATGGTAAAGAATCTGCCTCCAATGCAGAAGACCTGGGTTCAATCCCTGGGTCAGGAGGATCTCCTGGAGAAAGTAATGGCAATCCACTCCAGTACTCTTGCCTGGAGAATCCCATGGACAGAGAAGCCTGGTGGGCTACAGCAAATGGGGTCGCAAAGAGTTGCACACGACTGAGCGACTCACACACATAGTTGATTTACAGGCTTCCCAGGTGGTTTAGTGGGTAAACAATCCGCCTGTTATGTAGGAGAGCAGGAGATGTGGGTTCAGTCATCGGGTTGGGAAGATCCCCTGGAGGAGGGCATGGCAACTCACTCCAGTAATCTTGCCTGGAGAATCTCATGGACAGAGGAGCTTGGTGGGCTTCAGTCTACAGGGTCACAAAGAGTCGAACACTACTGAAGCAACTGAGTACATATGAACACAAGGCACAGAGTTGATTTACAATGTTGTGTTAGTTTCAGGTATACAGCAAAGCGAGTCAGTTATATATATATATATATATATATAAAAATTCTTTTGCTCTTAGAATAGTTTGTTTTCATCTTTCTCCTGGTTGGTATCCAGGATCCATATAATGTTGACATTGATATGATCTTCACATATGGACCAGGAGAAGGATCCAGATATCGAGATACTTAATGAAGTCTGGACTCCTCTGGGCTTATGGTTAGAGAGCTACAAAGTACAGAACACTCCTGAAGACGAGGTGAGACGGGAACCCACAGCAAACACTACCAAGTCAAAGGTAAAAGTCTAAGGGCTAATAGGGAAAGAGTTTTTTTCTCTTCCGTATATAATCCTTCAGAACAGCAAATTGGTAGCTAGGAGAAAGAAGCAGTGTGGTGGTTAGGAATGCAGATGCTGGTATCTGATGGACCGGTTAGAATCTCAAATCCATCAGTCACCAGCTATGGATCCCTTAACCTGTCCAGTGGTATCTGCTCATAATGTTTAGATAATTGAGATACCCCACGTATCATTACACAGCTCTATGTTTGACAAAGAGATGTGTATGCTAATGATTGAATAATAATCATAATTGAATAATTATTAGTATCATAATTGAGTAATAATAAATAATCATTCATTTCCTAGTTCACAAGAAACTGTGAACCGATCAAATCTTCTAGGATTCTGTGGGTTATACCTAAGTTACCTCAGAACCCCTCAGAGCAAAGATGACTGAAATGGGAGTCCTGGCACCACTAGTTAAATACATCATATGAAACTGGGATATTCTTTGACACTAAAAGTAGAATTTTAGTTGCTGGCACAGTGGCTTAATGCTACCAATGAGCTAGGAATGAATGAATGAAAATTGGTCAGTCAGTTCTCGCAAACTCTTTCCTCTGAGAACTCACGATGAGTTGCTCAAGCTGTAAGGCCCTAAAGAAAAAGCAGCTAAAATGGAAATGTTGCCAAAAATACCACATGGGGTCCCTACTTCCTTCAGAAATGCTATAGAAAGTTTCAGGAAATTCCAGAGACAATAAACCTGGTTAAGGAAGTGCATCTACAAAGCCCTTGTGGTTGAGGGGTGGGTGTAGGAAAAGGCTGGTGAGATTTAATACATAAAGCTGAGGAAAGATGAAAGGGAGCTCATTCAACATCCAGCTTAGCTAAGGCATTAGAGGAGAATGAGGGAAGTGCAGGTGGTAAAATCTGGTGTTGCTGAATACGATGCGTTGGCTGAAACAATTCCAGGCGTGTCCTAGCTTTGAAAGCACTTCTTAGCCAGACAGGTGGGTTTTAATAATAACCTACCAGGCCGGCCAACCACGGTGAAGCTTCAGGTATCCGGTGGGATTAGAATGAGGTGTGGTTGATGGAAAAGAAAGGAATAACTAGGAGCCACCCTCTCATTTTACAGGCAAAGCACAGAAAGGAAAAGTGATAGCCTGTGGATATTTAGCAAGTTAGAGGCAGAAATGGGACTAGAATAAGGGCTAGACTCTTAGTCAGTCAGCCCCTTTCGCATAGCAAAGATCCCTGGGAAGGAACCATTAGATCAAATTATCATCAACCTATTCATTATGAAGCGACTTAGCAGCAGCAGCAGCATTCATTCTTTGAATCAACTTCTCAACCATTTTCTCAACCATTCATTGTTGCTGCTGCTGCTAAGTTGCTTCAGTCGTGTCCGACTCTGTGTGACCCCATAGACAGCAGCCCACCAGGCTCTCCTGTCCCTGGGATTCTCCAGGCAAGAACACGGGAGTGGGTTGCCATTTCCTTCTCCCAATTCATTGTTACAATTCATCAATACAAATGTTACTGAGAGTTCAGCGCAGGAAGTTGGGGTAAACAAAACAAACCAAGTAAGACCTGATTCAGACCCATGGGCGCAACACTCATAAACATATAATTAGGAACAGGAATGGGAAACGATTATCCTAACGGGTGGCCACAGAATCCCTCTCTGAAAAGGAGTTGCCTTTGTTTGGGAAAAAAACCTTGATAAGCTCTTGGGTGGAAGAAGAGGCTAGGAGCAGAAAGTGCTCTGAAATTGCTCTGCTTATGGAAGAGATTTGTTGATTCAGAGAGTAAGGGGAGACCAGGGAAATGGTGAGATTGATACTGCACAAGGAAAGGGCAAAGCGGGGAAGCTAGGGCCAGGCTGCCTTCAAAGGGTTTGCTATGTGACCCACAGCTCTTCAGTCAAGTATTTTGTATTCATAAATACCGTGTATGAGCAGATCTGCCTGGAAACCAGTGAATAAGCAGAATTTCCCATCTGGATTATGAGGTGAGAATATAAGCCACAACTAAGGAAGTACAGGCTTGCCTCAAAAATATTTGGGGTCGGTTCCAGACCACCACAATAAAACAAATATTGTAGTAAAGCAACCCCATGAATTTTGGGTTTCCCAGTGCATATAAAAGTTATCTTTACACTATGCTGTAGTCTATCGTGCAATGGTATTATGTCTAAAAAAGAGATGTACATACCTTAATTTTTAAATACTTCATTACTAAAAAGGCTAACCATCATCTAAAACTTTTTGCTGATGGAGGGTTTTGCCTTGATGTTGATGGCTGCTGACCAATCAAGGTGGTGGTTGCTGAAGGTTGGGGTGGCTGTGGCAATTTCTTAAAATAAAACAATGAAATTTGCTGCATCAATTGGCTCTTCCTTTCACAATTTCTCTGTAGCGTGCAAAGATGAACTTTTTTCAAAACTGAAGTCAATCCTTTCAAACCCTGCTGCTGCTGCTGCTGCTGCTTTATCAACTAAGTTTATGTACAATTCTAAGTCTTTTCTTGTCTCTCTGACAATATTCACAACATCATCACCAGGAGTAGTTTCCATCTCAAGAAACCACTTTCCTTGCTCATCCATAAGAAGCAACTCATCTGTTAAAGTCTTATGATGAGATTGCAGCAATTCAGTTATATCTTCAGGCCCCAGTTCTAAATCTAATTCCCTTGCTATTTCCACGTCTGCAGTTACTTCTTCCTCTGAAGTTTTGAACCCATGAAAGCCATCCATAAGGGTTGGAGTCAACTTCCTCCAAACTCCTGTTAATGTTGATATTTTTACTTCTTCCCATGAAATATGAATGTTCTTAATGGCATCTAGAACGGTGAATCCTTTTGAGAAGATTTTCAATTGAATCGGCCCAGATTCATCAGAGGAATCACTATCTGTAGCATTTACAGCCTTAAGAAATGTATTTCTTAAACAATAAGATTTGAAAGACAAAGTTACTCCCCGATCCATGGGCTGTAGATGGGATATTGTTTGAGCAGGCATGAGAACAGGAATCTTGCTGTAGATCTCTATCAGGGCTCATAGGTGATCAGGTGCATTGTCAATGAGAAGTCGTATTTTTAAAGAAACTTTTTTTTAGCAGTAGGTCACAATGATGTGCTTAAAAGAGGAGTAAACCATGTTGTCACCCAGGTTTTATTGTTCTATTTATAGAGCATGGGCAGACTAGATTTAGCATGATTCTTAAGGGTCCGAGGATTTTCAGAATGGTAAATGAGCACTGGCATCTGCTTAAAGTCACTAGCTGCATTCGACTCTAACAAGAGAATCAGCCTGTCTTTGAAATCTGGAACTGACTTCTCTTCTCTAGCTATGAAAATTCTAGATGATGTCTTCTTTTAATATAAGGTTATTCTGTCTACTTTGAAAATCTGTTTTTTGGTATAGCCACCTTTATTATCTCAGCTAGATCTCCTGGATAACTTACTGCAGCTCCTATATCAGCACTTGCTGTTTTATCTTACTCTCTTATGTTATGGAGACGACTCCGTTCCTTAAACATCATGGACCAACCTCTGCTAGCTTCAAACTCTTCAGCAGATTCCTCGCCTCTCTCAGCTTTCATGGAATTGAAGAAAGTTAGAGACTTGCTCTGGACTAGGGTATGCCTTAAGGGAATGTTGTGGCTATTTTAACCTTTTATCCAAACCACTAAAACTTTCTCCATAACAGCAATAAAGCTGCTTTGGTTTCTCATCATTTGTGTAGCAGTTTTAATGTCCTTCAAGAACTTTTCCTTTGTATTCACAATGTGGCCCACTGGTGCAAGAGGAAGACTTTGACATGCCCACCTCCCTAAGCTTCATCATTTCTAGATTTTGATTTAAAGCAAGAGATGTGTGACTCATCCTTTCACCTGCACACTCAGAGGCCTTTGTAGAGTTATTAATTGGCCTAATTTCAATATTATTGTGTCTCAGGAAATAGGAGAGAGACAGAGGAATGACCAGTTGGTGGCGCAGTCAGAACACACAACATTTATCCATTTAATTTACCATCTTCTATGGGCATGGCTAGTGGCACACCAAAACAATTGCAATAGTAAAGTTGGAGCCCAAGATAGGAGCCACTCCAAAATGGGCCTCGATGGCATACTAGTTATTTTGAATTAAAGTTACATAAGAAACAGCCAATGTAGGTGGACACTCTGAGTCTCCCTTCTGTTTCCCTGAAAGCAGGAAAGAAATCTTTCCCATGCAAAAGGTGTGCTCCCTGCATCGGCAGACACTCTGACTGCCAAAGATAGGGAATTCGGAGCCAAGAAGCCTATAATATAAATAAACCTGTTATTTCTTTAATTTACTATCCCAAGTCCAAGCTCTGTTTAGTTTCTTCACTAATTGGGCACTCAAAACCTAAGTTTCTTAGTCCTGTCAATTCCTCACAAATTTAGTTTTTTGCTTTCCCTTCTTGTCTAAAAAGCAGGAAAGTCTCCTGTGTGGCCATTTCTTAGGTCCCATTTCTATGGGACCTCCATGTGCATGAATTAAAATTGGCTTATTTTTCTTCTGTTAAGCTGTCTTTTGTCAATTCTGTTATTAGTCCAGCCACAAGAACTCAAGAAGCGTAGAGGGGAAAATGCTCCCCCTCCCCAACAGTAACATTAAAAATCATTGATCACAAATCACCGTAACAAATGCAATAATAAAAAGGTATGAAATATTGCAACACTAAAATGTGACAAGGAGTTGGGAAAATGGCACAAAATCTCCCCAGGTTTGAAATCTACTCATTCTGGGTGGTAAACTGTGGGGAAAAAAAGAGTGATTCTGGTAGGAGAGACTTGGGTTGGAATCATGTTCCAGACATACATGCCATTCAACAAATATGAGTGCATATGTTGTAGCGGCTGCTCTGCCAGTTTTGAGTGAAAACAGACAAGGTCCCTGCCCTCATGGTATGAAAACCTAATGGGAAATTAGATAATCACAAATAAATGTAAAATTGCCCTCAGCGGACAGGTGCTTAAAGCAAGGACAGGGAAGGTTTTCCTGGGAAAGTGATGCTTGATCTAAGACCTAAAGAATGGAGAGATATCTAGCTTAAAGAGAAATTTAAAACAAGACAATAGGCCCAAAATGGAATCACTTATGCTAAGCTCCACATCATCAAAATAAGACTTAACTAAACACATTATTGACCAGAGACAGAAATTAACTTGTTTTTAGAGAGTGATACAATTAACATCACCGTGCAAAGTTGTTAGAGCTTAAAATTGATCAGTAGTTCATTATACAACTTATGATTCATTATCATTCATTTTTTGCTCCATTAGGTTTTTGTTCCAATCTTGTGTATATTATAAATGCAAGTTTATTACCTTAAAATTTTCAAAAATGACATATCACAAAATTTTGAGTGAAGAAAAATTTTTCAGTGAATTTTATGCAGATACTTTCTCTGATTGTCCAAGCAACATAAATACCTAGTGCCTCAGAATATAGTTCTGATTCAGATAATGTGAATATTAGAACAACAAAAAGACAAAAAATCTCAGTGATTGATTCTGATATGGAAAGTGAAAATTAAATTTACAGTGCTGAAGAAGACTTTACAGGTGTGTCAGGTAAACTACTGAATGTAATAACCCACAAAGTGTTGGTGAAATAACAGAATTAATTTTTGGCTGGTCAAAATAAAAATCACCAGCCACAGCCATTAGTTTCTGCAAAAATCCCCCAGTTGATATAGTTACAGTTTGGTCCTCCCAGAAATGTAATTGAAAACCAGAAAATCAGGAATCACTGTATCATTAGGTGAGTAATCTTCCTGACAACCCCCTGGCATTCCCTATAGGAAAATAAACCTTGCAATAACCAATCTACTTTTTTGCCTAGCATAACTTCTTTGTTCTTGCTCCCCTCTGCCTATAACAGTCATCTTTTCCATATAGCTCTTCAGAATTCCTTTCTATCTGCCAGATAGATGCTGCTTGATTCATAAATCATTGAATAAAACCAATATGATCTTTAAGACTTATTCAGTTGAATTTTTTTTTTAATTTTGTTTTTCAACCGGGAGAAGAAAGAACATTCCAAATAGAGGGAAAGAATGTGTAAAGGTGCAGTGACAGGAGGGAACATGACATGTACTCAAGTTGAAAGCAAGTCAGTTAGGCTAGACAAGAGAATAGAAGGTGGAGAGGAGTGGATGTCATCAAAGAAGTCAAATGGATAGGATTTGGCAATAGCAGTTAGAAACATTTTAACTGGAAGGAGCAGACAATCTAAGAATAGTGGCGCAGATACATAAGGATGATGATATGTGTGTATGTGTTTCCTCGCTTAATAAATTTCCTTAGACAATAAAAAGGTAAGAATAATTCTGGAGGTAGACAGGATTTGTTTAGCAGCTCAGTGATGTCAGGGCCAGCATGATGTGCCTTTTCCTCAGAGCCCCATTCCTTGCATCATGACCAAGTCTAAGGCAGGAAGAATGAAAAAAGGCGCAAAATCCATAACAACTGCCTCTTTTAGAAGGATTTTAAAGAAATCCTTTCCCAGAAACCCCCAGCAGACTTCTCTGTAAGTCCTACTAGACAGAACTGTGTCATCAGGCCACACCTAGCTTCCAGGGAAGCTGCAAGATTAGAAGAAAAGGAAAAGGAAGAAGGGGAATTGGGAATGGGTACTGAGTTAGTAAGTTCACAGTGAGTTTGCAGGTATGAGGCAGGGGAGGTGAACAAATGAAATGATTAGTGTCATTCTCTGAGTGGATAATACTGAAATATCACGAGTTCAGTTTTGGATACACTGAGTGTGAGTTGTGTGGTAAATGGAATAATGGCCTCCAAAGATAACCGTGTCCTAAACCCTGGAACTCGTGAATATTACCTTAAATGGCAAACAGGATATTGCAGATGTAATTGTGTTAAATATTTTGAGATGGGAGCACCCCAGATGCACTCACAGGTATCCTTCTGAAAGGGAAGCAAGGGAGATATGAGTCTAAAAAGTAACAGATGTGTCAGTAGAAGCAAGAGGTTAGAGTGATCCAAGGAAGGGATCAAGGAATACAGACAACTTCTAAAAGCTGAAAAAGAAAAGATTCTCCTCTCAGAACCTCCACAAGGCACCAATGCTGATGTCGCTGTGACTTTTGCCTAGTGAGATTGATTTTAGATATCTGATCTCCAGAACTGTAGAAGAATAAATTTTTGTTGTTTTAAGTTTGTGGTAATTTTTTACAGCAACCTAGGAAACCAAAATAAAGTGCCTTTAAAACATCTAAGAGGGACTTTCCTGGTGGTCCAGTGACTAAGACTGTGCTCCTAAAGCAAGAGGCCCCAGGTTTGATCTCTGGTCAGGGAACTAGTTCCCATGTGCCATCTAGTCGCATCACTTTGTGGCAAACAGATAGGAAAAAATGGAAACAGCAACAAACTTTATTTTTCTGGGCTCTAAAATCACTGTGGGTGGTGACTGCAGCCATGAAATTAAAAGACATTTCCTTCCTCCTTGGAAGGAAACTATGACAAACCTAGAACAGCCTACTGAAAAGCAGAGACATCATTTTGGTGACAAAGGTCCTTATAGTTAAAGCTATGGTTTTTCCAGTAGTCATGTATGGATGTGAGAGTTGGACCATAAAGCAGGCTGAGGACTGAAGAATTGATGCTTTTGAACTGTGGTGCTGGAGAAGACTCTTGAGAGTCCCTTGGACAGCAAGGAGATCCAACCAGTCCATCCTAAAGAAAATCAGTCCTGAATATTCATTGAAAGGACTGATTCTGAAGCTGAAGCTTCAATACTTTGGCCACCTGAAGCAAAGAGCTGACTCATTGGAAAAGACTCTGATGCTGGGAAAGATTGAAGATAGGAGGAGAAGGGGATGGCAGAGGACAAAATGGTTGGATGGCATTACCAACTCAATGGACATGAGTTTGAGCAAACTCCAGGAGATAGTGAAGGAAAGGGAAGCCTGGCATGCTGCAGTCCATGGGATTGCAAAGAGTTGGACATGACTGAGTGACTGAACAATAAAGAGATGGCAGGTAGGCAGTTGGATATAACAGTCTGGAGGTGAGAGAAAAGGGCTGGGCCTGAGATATAAATTTGAGTGTTGTATTCATGTGGGAACAGGGAAGTCTGGTGTATTGCAGTATGGGGTTGCAAAGAGTAGGATGCAACTTAGTGACTGAACAACAATTCACATGGGTGGAATTTGAAGTTGAGAGAAGGCACACACTCATATGAGGAGAGTGACACTGTCACCTACCTGCTGTTCATCTTTCAGCAAGGTACTTCTGAAACATTGTTTATTGAACATTTATTCTGTCCTGGCATCATATTAAGCAATTTATGTGTTCTCATTTAATCCTCACCACCACTCTAGGAAGAAGACACCACTTTTATCTCTTAGTTACTAAAAAGGGAAACTAGGTTTAGAAAGTTAGTCATTTGGGGGGTGGGATAAATTGGGAGATTGGGATTGACATATACACACTGCTGCTGCTGCTAAGTCACTTCAGTCGTGTCCAACTCTGTGCGACCCCATAGATGGCAGCCCACCAGGCTCCACCGTCCCTGGGATTCTCCAGGCAAGAACACTGGAGTGGGTTGCCATTTCCTTCTCCAAAGCATGAAAATGAAAAGTGAAAGTGAAGTCACTCAGTCGTGTCCGACCCTCAATGACCCAATGGACTGCAGCCTTCCAAGCTCCTCTGTCCATGGCATTTTCCAGGCAAGAGTACTGGAGTGGGGTGCCATTGCCTTCTCCACATATACACACTCAGTTCAGTTCAGTTCAGTCGCTCAGTCGTGTCCGACTCTTTGAGACCCCATGAATCACAGCACGCCAGGCCTCCCTGTCCATCACCAACTCCCAGAGTTCACTCAGACTCACGTCCATCGAGTCGGTGATGCCATCCAGCCATCTCATCCTCTGTCGTCCCCTTTTCCTCCTGCCCCCAATCCCTCCCAGCATCAGGGTCTTTTCCAGTGAGTCAACTCTTCTCATGAGGTGGCCAAAGTACTGGAGTTTCAGCTTTAGCATCATTCCTTCCAAAGAACACCTAGGGCTGATCTCCTTTAGAATGGACTGGCTGGATCTCCTTGCAGTCCAAGGGACTCTCAAGAGTCTTCTCCAACACCACAGTGCAAAAGCATCAATTCTTTGGCGCTCAGCCCTCTTCACAGTCCAACTCTCACATCCATACGTGACTACTGGAAAAACCATAGCCTTGACTAGCTGGACCTTAGTCGGCAAAGTAATATCTCTGCTTTTGAATATGCTATCTAGGTTGGTCATAACTTTTCTTCCAAGGAGTAAGCGTCTTTTAATTTCATGGCTGCAGTCACCATCTGCAGTGATTTTGGAGCCCCCAAATATAAAGTCTGACACTGTTTCCACTGTTTCCCATCTATTTCCCATGAAGTGATGGGACCAGATGCCACGATCTTCGTTTTCTGAATGTTGAGCACTACTGTGTATAACATAGATAACAAGGACCTACTGTATAGCACAGAGAGCTCTACTCAGTACTCACTGGTGACCTAAAAAGGAAGGGAATCTAAAAGAGTGGATATATATATAACTGATTCACTTTGCTCTACAGCAGAAATTAACACATTGTAAATCAACTGTACTCTAACAAGAAAAAAAATTTATAAGGCATTTGTCCAACATCAGACAGTACACAAGGGAAACATGACTAGCTCCATTCTTTGTCCCTCGGCTCTTTTGGCCCAGGTATCAGCAAGTATCCACTGTAGGACTTTGTAAGACCTACTGAGAATCTGAACTTTAGCAAGGCCCCAAGAGTACACAAAGAAGAAGCACTAGACTTTAGTCAGGCTTCACTGCAGGCTCCCCTCAGGCAGGTGCTTCCCCAAGCTTTCCCGTCGGAATCTCTGCCAGGCCATTTTCTGCCTGGAGCTAATACTCCTCTAGGTGTTCACATTAGGTGCCTCTAATATCCTGAGCTACTTTTATCCACTATTACTCTGGGATTACAATTCTTTCCATTAGTACGTGAACGGCTCTACGAAAAAATACAGTTTTCTCTCAGCTAGGTTTCCCAACGACAGGCAAAATCGACAACCAGAGCAGACACGCAACAACTTTGTGAACCAAAACAGAAAAACAGCCTGTGGAACTTAACTTGTCGCTCTGGAAACCGCGCAGACTCTGGGAGGCTGTCGGGGCGGGGAAGGAGGCGGGGCGGTGAGAGCGGGAGGTTTAAACGCCCCAGCTCCGGCCTCCCTCTACCTGAGCGGCTGAGCGGCTAGGCGCATGCGCGGAGCTCGCGGGCGCCGCCTCCGAGGGCCCCCCGCATGCGCGGGGCCGTGCAGGCGGGTCTAGTTGATTGAAAGCTGGCGGCGCCGTAGCAATGGCGGCTCTCGGCATCGCGATCGGCGGTAGCAATTGGTTTTCGGCTTTGGCGCTCGGGGTGACGCTCCTCAAATGCCTCCTCATCCCTACCTAGTAAGGGACCCACACGACCCGGGGCTGGGCGGGGAGTCCCGTCGGTTAGGACGGGCGAGAGTAAGCGTGGATGAGAGGAGGAAAAGGAAGTCATGAGGTCGCTGCTACACTTTGCTAATTGCTATGCTTGCCACTCAGCGCTGTAATTATTTTACCTATGCACAAGAATCTAGTGACCAGATCATAGCTCAGGATGGCTGGAGTCATGTCTGGCACTGACTTTAGTGTTTCTGGGCTTCAGGGTCCTCTTCCTTAATATG
This sequence comes from Ovis aries, assembly GCF_016772045.2. NCBI lineage: Eukaryota > Metazoa > Chordata > Mammalia > Artiodactyla > Bovidae > Ovis > Ovis aries. The sequence goes on from NC_056074.1 coordinate 15,530,895, forward strand.
CAGGTAAACAGCATCTACCGCCAACATTCATTCAAATACAGTATTTATCAATTGCCTCCTGTGCTAATATGCACTGTTCTAAGTCCTGGAGAGGCAGTTGGGGAAGACATTTACAGTCCTTGTCCTCGAAGGAGTTGGTGGGGGCAGATAAGTTTCAGATTGTGATGAGGTCTGAAAGAAGTAGAGAGCGACTACCCGGCAAGACTATATTCTTAGGAGATGATTTTTGAGTTGAAAGCTGTAGGGTGCAGAAGAATGAGCAATGTGAAAAGTAGTTCCAGGTATAGGAACGAGGGAAAAGGCCTTGTGGTAAGAAAGAACTCAGTATTCTAGGAACAGAAAGTGACCATTGTGACTGAAGAGCAGTGAGGAATGGAGAAGACGGGGCCAGGTCACTCAGGTTTAGACCAGTGTTGACACATGGATGCAAAACCAGGCTGAAAGCATGGAAACAACCACCAGGTGTATACAGTGGGTACTCAATATTTACTGATGTAGGCGTCCACATTCTGTTCATCCTAATTTTTCTCCTTTGACTTTTTCCGTCTTTCCTTTTCTCCCTATGGATCTCCCTACCCCAGTTCCCAGTTTAGGATTTGGTTTATTGGTGTCCTTTAGTTCAAGATCTTGGTGACCCCCTGTTGGGTATGAAAGAGCTGTGTGTATAGAATGTAAACACGTACTGATGTACATATAAGCAATGAAGTGTTTATGTAGGTTTAGCAAAATGAATTACAGGAGCTTGGAAAAGGGGTTTGGCAGTTGAACTTTGCAGAACTGAAATAAAAAAAACATCTTTTCCTTTTAAAAGCAAATTGGAAAAAGATCTTTCTAAATATGAAGAAAGTTCCTTTCAAATCCGACTGAAAGGGAATTTTTCTTTTTAAACTGTGCATATAAATCGACGGTCCTTGCTTTAGTTACTTCAGCCCAGAAATGTGTCTTCAGTGTGGTTATTTTGAATACCGCTCTTGGTCCAGGATTAAGAATGTGTACAGTTGTAGTTGATGGTCTGCTTCTCAAACAGGAAGCCCCTGGGGTGTGAGGGAGAAGCTGCAGGATAAATGCAAAAGTATTCACCAAAGTGTTTTTGTTGCCGTTGTTCAGTCACCAAGTTGTGTCTGACTCCCGACTCTTTGCGACCCCATGGACTGCAGCATGCCAGGCTTCCCTGTCCCTGTGCCTTTTTATACAGTTCATGGGGTTCTCATGGCAAGTATACTGGGATGGTTTGCCATTCCCTCCAGTGGATCACATTTTGTCAGAACTCGCCACTATGATCTGTCTGTCCTGGGTGGCCCTGCATGGCATGGCTCATAGCTTTATTAAGTTATGCACGCCCCTTTGCCACGGCAAGGCAGTGATCCATGAAGGGGACCAAGATGTTTACTAAGTGCTATATTATGAACCAGATACTGGGGCTGGGTACTAGAGGGGAGGAAAAAAATGGATATGATCCCTAAGGCTACAGAGTGTAGTTTTGATTTGGTTTGGGTTTTTTGGCTGCATTGTACAGCTTGCAGGACTGTAGTTCCCCGACCAGGGATTGAACCTGGGCCTAATGGCAGTGAAAGCTCTGAGTCCTAACCACTGGACTGCCAGAGAACTCCTGTGTAGTTTAGTAAGGATAGCAGTCCCCAAAACAGATCAACATAAGTGTATAATTACATAACAGTGCTTATGTTTAGTGTTATGAAGGGGAAAAATGATATCCTATAAGAAGACTAACAGGGAAGACTTATTTATTTTTTTAAAGTGATGGCAATAAAGTACTTTTTAAAGTAGATTTATTTATTTATCTTTATTATTTTGGCCATGCCAGGCAGCCCGTAATATCTTAGTTCCCTGACTCAGGGATCAAATCCACATCTCCTGCAGTGGAAGCTTGGAGTCTTAAGTATTGGACCGCCAATACTCTGGAAGTCCCAAAGACTTACTTTAGATTGGGTATCAGGAAAGGTCTCTGACATATAATGAGGCCTGAAGACATTCCTAGTAAATGTCTTTTGTTGAACATATGTGTGCATTTCTGTTGAGTATGCTGGGGAGGAAGAAATTTTCATTTACCCTTCTGGCCAGGTTTTTCTGGCTGGTCTATGAATTAAATTAACAGGAGACAGATTAACAGGAGAAAATCAAACAAAAGTGTAACAGCATGTACATGGGAGAGACTCAGGATAACAGAGTAACTTGCCGAAATGACTGAAACCCCCACCTTAAATACTGTCTTCAACTAAAGACAAGCGGATGTTAAGGGTAGTGGTTTGGGACTTCAAAGGGGAGAAAGGCAGTCAACATGGAAATGGAAAAGCAAATGCTTGGTAAACAAATGTTTGCTGGGCCATGAAGAGACAGTGGGACAGAGTGGACTCTGATCTCTAGGCTCTGATGAATTTCTTCCACCACACCTAGCCCATATTCTTGACCAGCATCAGTGGTGATAGCTCTATTCCAGGAACAAAGCCCTTTATATAAATTCTTTAGGCACTTAAGAGGGTGCTAAAAAGTATTCCTGAGTCTTCTGCTTCTTAAAAATAATTAGCTTAAATTAATCCTCTTGCCAAAGAGACACATTTTGCTCCCCTGCAAGTATATATCTAGAAATGGAAATGTTAGATTGTAAGATCATTTGTGAATTGTGATTCTGAGAAATCTGTAGGAGATTCGGGTGACATTGTCAGCAGGAAGTTGGAGATGCCTCTCTCTAGAACTCAGGAAAGAGACCAGGGTTGTATATGTGATTTAGGAGTCATCATTCCACAGTTCATAGTGGAAGCAGTAAGTGTGAATAAGATTGTCCAGCGCAGAGTAAGCTGTATTGAAAGACTAAGAACTGAACGTAAGGGAACATGGGCTTGATGAATATTGGAATGGCAAGCCATGAAAGAGACATGGAGGAGCTTGGCTAGGAAACTCATCACAGAGTTGTCATTGTAGAAATGTATGAAACATTGGAAAGTATAAATCAGGTTCTGCTGTGGAACTCATTGACTCCGGTGAGTGGTGAATTCAACAGAATGTATGGAGCCCATCCACACACATATCAGGTGCTGTGCAAGATGTGGAGGGGAAGTGCAGCAGTGAGCAAACAGAAAAATTAACTTCCGCTAAAGTAGAACAAAGGGTGGCTGAAATGCACCCCAAAATATGCCTCTTTGGCATAAGGATGTGGGGGAACCTATTAATTTGAGGAACTGCAGATAGAGGAGAAGCTCTGAAAGCTGTCAAAGTTACTTTCAATGGAACACATTAGAAAGGGGGCCTGTATCTGGAAGGTAGCTCTTACCAGAGATCACTTTTTCACTTAAGAGACTTACCCTTGAGGCAGAGCAGACTTTGTGTGCCAAACATTTTCTCTTCTCACTTTCCCAAGAGTTACCTTCCCCCTGTCTTTGAAGCCTCAGCCCCCTTCCGCTCTCCATAGCTCTCAGAATGGTGAGATGAGCCTAAGTCATCTGGCCGCCTTATGAGTCTTGTCTCATATCTTCTGGGACTTCTGTACATATGTAAATAATTCAAATTTTCTTTTGGGGGGACTTCCCTGGTGGTCTAATGGTTAAGACTCAGTGCTTCCACTGCAGGAGGCGTGGGTTCAATCTCTGGTCAGGGAACTAAGATCCCCTTTGCCCATGGTGTGGCCAAAAATAGATAAGTAAATAGAAATAATTTGTCTTTTTTTTTCTCCTGTTATTCCACGACTGAAGTGACTTAGCAGCAAAAGCAGCATTCTGTCTTATGTCAATTTAATTCTTAGGTAAGCCACAGAACCTAGAGGGGTTGAAGGGAAAACAGTTTTCTTCCCCTATAGCGCACACACTTGGATATATTTATATTTAGTGAGTGGGAGACTAGTAAACAGTATTTGGAGATATGGGAAAGACAGGACCATTTTTTTCCCCCACGTTTTCTGTCTCATGAACTTATCTACTCATCCTTGAAGATCCAGCTTTTGTGAGGCCTTTTCCAGATCATGAATCTTACTAACATTGTTTATGAACAAGAATAAGTCGTTTTGGAGCAATAGCCTGAGGGCCTCCCATAAGAAAAAGTATGGGCTTTTAGGTCAGCCTGTGGTTAACTTAGAGACCCTTTTCACTTAGATTCCCCAGCTTTTCCAGAAGGAAGTCTGGCCTCCAAATAAGTGAAGTGTTTCAGGCTTATATAGTACCTATTTTTGTCTTTATAGGATAGTGAGCTGTGACTATGTAAGGGGTGTTGATCCATTTAAAAGCATAATTTTAGAAATGTGAAATTGATAAATATTTTGAACTCTCATTTTATTCATCTCATTGTTTTGAATAGCCATTCCACAGATTTTGAAGTACACCGAAACTGGCTTGCTATCACCCACAGTTTGCCAATATCACAGTGGTATTATGAGGTAAGTTGTTAATTTTAACCCTTATCATATAAATATTATTGATATTAAAAGAGTTCTCCCTGTGATCTTAGGTTGAATGGATCGTTAAAAAAATTGTATTCTTTCCTCATGTTACCAGACGAAACTGGGGCCCCCTTGCCAGGCACACACAAAACCAATCAGTCTGCTGACCTGGGTCATGGTGAGGGAAAATATAGTGTTTATTGCAGGGCGCCAAGCAAAGAGAATGGGCATCTAGTGCTTGAAAGACCTGAACTCTCCAGTGGCTTTCAGGCAAGAGATTTTAAAGGCAGCAGTAGGGGGTGAGGGTCACAGGGTACATAATCAGCTCATGCATATTTTTCTGATTGGTTGGTGGTAAAGTCATAGAGTGATGTTTAGGGAATCTTAATCATCAACCTTCTGGTTCCAGCCTGGGGTCTGTGTGCTGTGGTCAGCATGTAGTCACCATCATCCATCAATTGAGGGTATTAGTTTCTGCAGAACAACTCAAAGATATGAGTCCAGTTGTTATCTATATCCCTTCAGGAGGATCTAAAAGTCCTGTGACTATTGTTCTGATCATTAACTCCTTGAGTTTGCTCTTTGGAAGGCCAAACAAGAAGTGAGGGCCGTGGAGAATCTTATACCTGAGTAGACCCCACAGGGTTTTGTTTGGTTTCAGTCCCCCCTTTTCTTTGATACTCCTCAATTCCTGAGGAGAACATGGTGGGACAAGAAAGGGAATAAAGGGACTTCCCTGGTGGTCCAGTGGTTGGGAGTCTACGTGCCAGTGTAGGGGACAGGGGTTCAATCCCTGGTCCGGGAAGATTCCACATGCCACAGAGCAGCTAAGCCCGTGCTCCACAGCTGCTGAGTCCACGCTCCCTGGAGTCCGCGGTCCGCAGTAAGAGAAGCCACTGCAATGAAAAGCCTGCACTTCGCAACCGGAGAGTAGCCCTCACTTGCTACAACTAGAGAAATCCTCACTTAGCAACGAAGACCCAGCACAGCCAAAAATAAATAAAGTTTTTTAAAAAGGGAATAAAGTTTTGGATAGAGAGGTTAATCGCAAACTCTGCAAGGGAGCTCAGTTTTAGGAGGAGTCAGTTTCATTCAGTTCTGCCCTCTGGCACTATTAGGGGACCCCTTTACTTCAAAATGAGTTTCCCAAATTTTACATGGGGAATTATAATATTTGCCACATCCTTTTTGAAACTATATTGGATAGGGAAAAAAGGAAAAGTAGATTCTAGGCCTGGCTCTGCAGCACCTAGAAAATATATTTCATCTCTCTCAGCCTTGGTTTTTCGTCGGTTACATGAGGATTTGGAATGAATTATTTCTAAGATCCTGTCTCTCCCTAGCATTTTGTGATTTATGAGGACAGGAATAATGAAATGTGATGTGTAAGTATCTGGCAATATATATAACATTCTCTCCCATTATTATAAAAACTGTGTCTGTGTTTTTATTTCTGGTATGAGTTACTAACTTATATCTGATACTTCATGGAAAACAGACGTTAGCTCAGAAATTACTTGATCAAAAACAGCACTCTGATGTCAGGGAGGTTTTTTTTAAGACAACTGCTAAACTCTTTCTGTGAGTTTGTGGTTGCCTTTTGGATTTTTAGGTCAAGTCATAATAGACCTTTGTACTGAAAAAGCTTGAGAATAACTGATCTAATTGACCAAATTCCTCTTCACATAATAACACTGCAAGTTTTTAATAGGAATGTGAAGGAACTTTAAGTAAGTAATAATGCAAACCAGTGAGGAAACTTTATGTGTGGCCTAGTAGTCAAGAGGTTGGGCTGTGGTTCCAGACTGTCTAGATTTGACTTTCAGTTCTGTTGCTGAAATACCTGTGCTGGGCAGCCATGCGTAGGCTACTTGACCGCTTAAAGTCTCAGCATCGCCAACTATTAATATTAGATGATAATAAATAATTATTGGGATAAAGTGAATATAATGTATGTGATATACTGAGAGTAAAAGTGCTCATTAAACATTACTAAAGGTTCTTAATGATTAGCATTATTGATATAATAACCTTTAACCTATATATGAAAAGGCAGTCCCTTGTCTCACCATTTTTTCCATTTATCTCTGACTGTTCCTTCTTGGTCTCCTTTGCTAACTCTTCTGAATCTAAATAAAACTCTTCTTTCAAAAGCTGGTTTCCTCTGGGCTTCTCTTTGTGGTTCCTTTTTCTTTTAATATTCTATCATTCTTTCTGGATGTTCTCTCCTTTACTCCTATAATTTTCACTACTACCTATTATTTTAGTACTCCTGAAAGTATAGTTAGGCCAGAGCTGTCACCTGTTATTCATTTATTGTAGATAAAAGAGGTTTATATGAAAAGAGATTCTAGTAATGGTGTACTTCTTTGTTCTTCCTGCTCTCCTCAGCAGTAACAATGAAAGATATCAATGGGGCAAAACTCAGTTGTCAGTGAGGCTCACAGAAGGATGGTAAGGTGTCTGCCGTGGGTTTGGAAGGATCTTTCTGTCATACTGAGGAGAGTAGATATTGAGTAGTAGATTGCATTGAGGAGCCTTCCTTAGCCATGGCTTCTAACCTTCCTTTCTGCTCTGACCTCAAAAGGATTGGTCCCTTGGTTGGGAAAGACAAAAACACCCAAGTAAATGTTTGTAGAATGAACACAATTGTTTTGAATCTTTGTTGACCTAAAACTAGTAGACTGACAAGTTATTTTTCCCGCAAAAATGGACTTAACTTAGGATCAACAGAGGCTTCCCTGGTGGCTCAGATGGTAAGAATCTGCCCACAGTACAGGAGACCTGGGTTTGATCCCTGGGTTGCGAAGATACCCTGGAGAAGGGAATGGCAACCCACTGCAGTATTCTTCCTTGGAGAATCCCATGGACAGAGGAACCTGGCAGGCTACAGTCCATGGGGTTGCAGAGTCGGGCATAACTGAGCAACTAACACACACACAGACACACACACACACCCACAGGAAATCAACAGGAAAAAAAAAATCAAGAAAATTGCAATTCAGGGTCTTCAACTGTGGCAAGATCCCTGCACAGCAAGGGCAGGAGAGCCCTTAGAAAGAGGGGGAAAGGAAGTTGGGAGGGCTGTGGTCAACAAAGAGCCATGGCTTTTCATCAGCTTGAGTTGTGGCAGCCTCGCGTTGGCTGAGCCGGAGAGACTTTCTTCTTCCTGTTGGGCTCTGCTGTCCTCCTGGGGCCCGAGACCTCCCCCTTCTGGTCAACATGTAGTCACCATCCTCCACTGGGTGAGGGTCTTAGCTGTTCTAGTAGCTTCCTGAGCTAATGGATTTGGAGTCAGGAGACACAGAATATGAGCCCCAGCTCTACCACATGTAAGTGACAGAATTGGTCACTTGGGAGGAAATGTGAGCTAATAGCTTGCTTGGCTTCCCAGAAGCTGTTTAGGTCAGAGGATGGCTCCGCTGGAAGTTCCTGAGGTCAGGAGGACCTTCTGGGCTCGGCGGGGGAAGTCTCAGTGGGGAGAAGCAGCAGCATGGAGAGAGGATCTGTGGGGTTAGAGACGGCAAGGGAAGGACAGGGACACTGTTTTGGGAAAATGACTGTCTCTCGGGCAGCACCTGTTCCTTTTCTCAGTCCTTTTAACGCTTCCTGTTCCCCATTTTATTTAGAATAATAAATATGTCAATAAAGTAGGAAAATCTTTTAGACTTCCAGTAAGATAAACGGCTCTTTAAGGGTAGTGGTGAGCTCTGACATAGAAACTGTGGCTGGAAACCACGGATGTTAATAGTCTAAATTCCTGTTGAACTTCTTGAAATTATATAGACCAGTAATTGCTAAATGTTAAAATATATATATACATATATATGTATATATATCTGTACCCTAGCAAGAAGTCATTTTTAAGCATTTACTACCCAATATGTCTTTATAAATTATAAAAGTACTACTGTATTAATATACTTTAAAAATAGAAATTAAGAAGGATAAGATTAAAAAATAAAATTTCTGATATTTCTTTCAATTTTTCAGTGGCTCATCTTGTTTATATCCCACATTGGAGACTTGAGATTAGAGAAGGAACATTTCATAAGGGAGAATTTAGTGGTTTGTTTTGCAGATTGAGTGCCCTATAGAGAGCCTCTGGGCTGGATCAGGGCTGAGGCTTTTGCATTTTATACCTGCCCGGGGCGTAAACAGGCTGCTTCTTATTAGGACCTAAAGTTTTCATTCTTCCTTATCAGGAACAAAGAGCTAACAAGTTATTTGAGTGTCTCTTGCCTCATTTTATAACACAGGAGAGACCCTAAATAATAGTCCCTGTGGGCACCAAGTTAGTACCAAGGGCACCCTTAGTGTACTTCCAGAAGGAGAGGAGCTTTTGATTGAAAAGCGCAACAGGTGCAGAGTAGAGAGACAATTGCTATCCCAGCTCTTTAGGTATAAGATCTAGGTTTAGTTTTAGGGACAAGTGATAGAAATAGTAATCACTTTTATAAATTATAATAAATAATATTTAATGAATATTTAGTTTGTATCTGATTCAGTACTATACACACACAGGTAAGATGTAACGCAGTAACTTATGAGGTGAGTACTACCATTCTTGTTGTATGAATGCAGGAACTGAAACAAAATACCAAACTATAGTACCATAAAGTTTATATATAGTTTATATGTTTTTGTATAGTTTATATATTTTTCATATGATTTATATTTTCATTTAATCATTAGTGACTATTTATTCATTTAACTAATGACTGTTCTTAATATACCAGGAACTTACTCAATGTTCAAGATGCAGAAATGACAGAGTGGTTTCTGCTCTGAAGGGTCTTATAACCTAGTGGAGCAAAAGATAAGTAGCATCAGTGTAGCATTTTGTCATTTATAAATATATTTCACAAGTGTTATCTCATGTAGTCCTCACAGTATCTCATTTTACAGGTAGAAAAGTTGTGTCTCTGGGACAGAACTTAAACCCAAGCTAAAGAATCATTTGTTATGCCTTAATTCCATTTTGGGGGCTTCCCTGGTGGCTCAGTGGTAAAGAATCCTCCTGCCAATGAGGGAGACATGGTTCAATCCCTGAGTCAGGAAAATACTGTGGAGACAGAAATGGCAACCACTCCTGTATTCTTGCCTGAGAAATCCCATGGACAGAGGAACCTGGCAGGCTACACTCCATGGGGTCCCAGAAGAGCTGGACAAGACTTAGCAACTAAACAGTAATGCTCCCTTTTTATATTTAGATGAATAGAACCATGTCATAAGCAAATTCATTACTGCAGGGTTTCAAATTAATTTTTTTTGAAGTACAGTTGACTCTAAGGAACTTGAAGACTATATTAAATAACTCAGGAAATGACTTTTAGTGTTCTGTTGAGTCCTAAAATAGAAATTTTTCCATTTATGGCATATTTTAAGTGTAATTTAATTTTATGTGTGTGTTTTTGTTTTTGTTTTTTTTTTTTGAAGACCAGAGGATGAAAATTTCCAATCTTTGTATCCTCTTTGTTTATTCAGTTACTTAGGATATATTCTATCTTCTATTTTTACCACAGGCAACTTCAGAGTGGACCTTGGATTACCCGCCCTTTTTCGCATGGTTTGAGTATGCCCTGTCACATGTTGCCAAATATTTTGATCAAGAGATGCTGAATGTCCGTAATCTGAATTACTCCAGCTCAAGGACCTTACTCTTCCAGAGATTTTCCGTCATCTTTACAGACGCACTCTTTGTGTATGCTGTCCATGAGTAAGTCTGAGAATGCTATTCCGTGCGGAAGATGTTGAGGAAATGGTATCAGATAGTATTAACCTGTTCTTCACTGTGGGCAAACGAAGTTCATATAATAGCAAATGCTGGGACATTTATAACTGGTGTGTTTTAAACTGCACAATGAGCAGTTACAGCTAGCAGTCTAGCTGAATCTTGTGGGAAAAAATGGGGGTTAAGGTGGGGTTACAAGGTAGAGATAGTACAAGATTGTGAATGTTGTGAAAAGTAGGCCCGCGTAGAGTTCCAAGACCATTTCTCCTGCCCAGAATGGCTCTACATGCCTCTCTTTCCTGTCTTGTAGCAGGCCACCACATGCTGCTGTGACCTCCCCCATTCTTTAGGATGCTCACATACGCACAACACAGCACACTCATGCACACGCACGCATAGTGCTAGCCACCAATGGCGTGTCCGTTCTGGTAAACTCAAGAAATTTTACCTAGTGCTTCTGGTTGCAGTCTCCGGATTCGTTCCAGAGACTCTTCGTTAATTTTAAGCTGTGTTTATATTATCTACTTTTATGTTTTGCACCTTTTACTTATAAGTTGCTTTTAAGTAGTCAAATACATATATGTAGAATGTTTTGCACAGTGACTGCCAAATAGTGAGTTCCCAGTCATTGTTGGTCTCTATTCTGTCCTGATACTGAAGCCTACTCATATGACTGTGACAGAGAAGTAACTAGTGCCCGTCGTCATAAATAGATCACTTCTGTTTATGTGGCCTTCTCGAGTGAACCTCTTGCCCCATTCAGGAAAGAGTCCCTTGGGGGTGTTTGAACCTCTGCTCATTCTTATGGAATAACTCCTGTTTGGCTCCCTAACCTTTGTTCTGTGTATGACCTGGCAAGAGTTGGAGGAGAAGGTGATATATCATGTCCTCCTTTTAACTCAAAATGTTTAAATTCATGCTCCCAGGGAAGGGGGTTTGCAGGCAGAGAGGAGAGTTCATTTCCATCTACAGTGTAAGAACAGCTAAGATAAAAACTTCAAACAAGGCACTATGCGTAGATTAGTAGCTTACTTAATTTTCTCGATTACCCTGTAAGGTTACTCTGTTTATGAGGAAACTCAGGCTGCAGGGAGGAAAAGCAGGACACCTTTTCCTAGCCCCTGTCCAGCTGCATTTTTATTATGTCTGCTTTCACTTTTAGCTTTGTTTGTCTTCAGGATTTGCTGGTATTCAAATGAAACACATTTAAAAAATCTTTTCATAGAATAATACATCCTTGTCAAAATTTTGGAAAACAGTACATATACAGTGGTTCAGATGGTAAAGAATCTGCCTGCAAGATGGGAGAACTGGGTTCGATCCCTGGGTCGGGAAGATCCCCTGGAGGAGGGCATGGCAACCTACTCCAGTTTTCTTGCCTGGAGAATCCCATGGACAGAGGATCCTGGCGGGCTGCAGTCCTTGGGGTCACAGAGTCGGACACGACTGAGTGACTAACACATTCACTTTCACTAAAGTTAAAAGGAACCCATATTCCTCCACTTACTGCTATCACTATCAACATTTTGGTGCCTATTGTTTCAACCTCTTTTTGTGGCTGAATATAATTTTTACAAAATAGAAATGGATCATACTGTTGTCACCTGCTATGGTCACTTAATTACTGTATTCTTTACCTTTAAATGACATACTTTTTTTATAGGAGTTTTTAAAAATTATTTGGGTAGTTGAAAGCTGCAAGTTTGTGTCTCTGTTCTTTTTTTTTTTTTCCTATCCCCTCCACCACCCTCTCCCAAATTCTCGCCAGCCTATTCTTGATTTGGCTGGTTCGATGACATATAATTTGGAATGCTGTGTTATCCTGGTCTGCATTTTTTTAGTCTTAAGGACTAAAATAGTGTGTGTCCTCTCAGTTTTCAAAATTCTTTTGGGTTTTTGGTGTTTTAATTTGTTTTATTAAATGAAGACTTTGTTTTAAGTCAGCATAACTGAGAAGGACACAGAACTGGCCTTGAGGACTTTCTTTCTGCTACCACCTTTTTAGGTTCAGGAATGGCATGGACACCCCAATCCTTGTTTCTAATGAGCTGACAGGGAAGCAGCTAAAATTTTTGTAACCCCCTGGAATTACTTGGGAACAGTGACACCCAAGGGCACTTTAACTGAAAAGTTGTCCATATCACCAGAACTGGACACTGTCACCTTTCTTTTTCTTCCCTGTTGATAACTGGCAACATTGAGCTGTGATTTGGGTGCTGACCTATTGAAGGGCTACAAGAAAGTCTCCTGGAGTCTCTTCCCTCCTTTTTAAAAAGAAAACTTTCCGTGGTCCTTGGGAAGTAAATGTTATACTCTTAGTGAAGGCATCTAGGATATACTGAGTGCTCCATAAATAGTAGCGTCATTTCCTTGATCTTTTCTCTCCTCATTCCTCCCGTTTCTTCCTTCCTTTTTTTCCCCTTCATATTTGGATTGATATAAACCTTAGTTTTCCAACTGCTGTTCAGCCTGAATGTTGCTTTTCGATCATTCATTTTCAAAATAAAATAGTTCCACATTAAAAAGAAAAGAATGCCATGGACAGCTTCTCAGGAATGGCTAATAAAACACAACAGAATATATCAGAGCACTCTGTACAAGCACTGTGACGTTCTAATGAAGATAGAAGTCATTTCTGATTCTTTCCTCGTGTTCCAATTTAGGTGCTGTAAATGCATTGATGGGAAAAAAGCAGGCAAAGAGCTTACGGAGAAGCCGAAGTTTATTCTGTCAGTACTACTGCTGTGGAACTTCGGGTTGTTAATTGTAGACCGTATCCTTGACGTTTTATGCGTTGTTCCCTTATTTATTTGATATGTACTAAAGTATAAGATTAATTCTTTCTGTAATGATGATTCTGAAATGTGAGCTGCTTTTGAAAGTGGATGTGGGATGGGTTAGTCAGTTCCCCAAACTGTGGTCTCTACTCAGCTTTACCACCCTCTGGTTGTAGAGCACTTTGTCCCTGAAAAGTTGGTGATGACGTTCGAGAACCAGGTAAATCACCGTGAAAGCAATATACTGGGATTTAGCTGTCTTCAGATTAATCTAATATACATATCTGAAATAGTTTATATTATTCTAAATACTTTTTGTAGAAAAGGGCCTGTCACAGAATTGCATGTGAATCCTGCTTTTCTCCCCTCTTGGCTTACCCCACGTTAATAGGCAAAGTTCTTAAATCCAAAGGGTCTGAATGTAACTAAAATCCAAATGGCAGAAGCCAGATTTCTAGTTTTCATAGACATAGCCAGGTGTGGGTGAGAGCACCTAGACTTTGGTTTACGTGTGACCTGAACTCAGATCTCAGTTTTGTCATCTGAGTGGTGATAGGCCATAAGTATAGTAATGCTCTGGGCTCTGACTACCTCACAGGTTCATTGTATACTTCCTGACAACGAAATGCTGCATGAAATGGCCTTTGGTAGCTGTTAGGCCCCTTCCTTTCTCATCCCTGATTCTAGAAGACAAAACAAAGCAAAACTCCTTTGGCTGTTCATTCTTTAACTTTTGGAAAATAGGGGAAGGTTTCCTGGTTTTCTACTTAAACATAAATTTTAATTTAAAAGTTTGTCCAGAATTTTACAATTTATACAAAACACTGTTATGCGAAGTCCAAACTGGTAGTAGTATGTCTTTAATTTACCTGAAAAGTAAGCACTTGTAACTTTGATGCTCAGTGTGCTGGCACAGTTCATTGTGAATTTGGTATCCTCTGTTTCCTTTCCTTGACCTAAGTCCAGATATTCACTTCCAGTACAATGGTTTTTTATCTGGATTAATGCTGCTCTCCATTGCACGATTCTTTCAGGTAAACACAGAATAGGCTAATTATATTAGTTTGGTTTTTAGCTTGTAAAGGTGATAGGTAAATTTATTTGACCAACTGTTTTCCATTGCCAAGTGCTATTCACACTTTTATTGAGTATGTCTCACAAATTCCGTCTTCTCTTTTAGTAATACTTTTCTCCATTTTACAGATGAGAAAATTATACTCTAAAAACTTGTTAGGGTGTGGCAGGCCTGAAATAAACTTGAGTTGCTGTATTTGGTTCAGATCATTTGTCCAGAAAGGAAGTCTTCCATAGTTTATACAGAATAGTAACTGTGATGATGGGGCCTTACCCATCAGAAACATGTAGCATAGTGTAATGGAAAGTATGGGATTTGGAACCGTAAGACCTGGGTTGAAATCCTGAATAACCCAAACAAGCTCTGTGACTCAGACAAGTTATTCAAAAGCATTGGTTGCTTCAGATTGGGTCCATTATATGTAATATCTTATTGAGTAAACCTTGCGACTATTGTGTGAAGTTGTTAAAATTATCCTCCTTTCTTTAGAGGAGGAAAACAGGTAATTTAGATTTCTGGACGTCTCCTCATCTCTGGGATTGGGTTTTAGGAATCTCCAGGGAATATTGATACACCATCAGGTTTGGGAACCATCAACCCAAGGCAAGTCTTCCAACCCTCCCAGGCTCAGTTTTCTCATCCATAAAATAAAATTGACCCTTGATACATTCTGTTTATTAAATGGGGCCACTTACCTCACAGGGACTTTGGAAAGATCAAATTCAGTAATCTTTTTTAAAGTTCTTTATCAACTATAAATGTCTGGATAAGTTTTTTTTCTTTTAACCATTATAAGCCACACTATACATAGATCATAATTGGTGTTCAATGAGTGAAGGGTGAATGGTTGTTGAACAAATGAACTAAAGTTTAGCTGTAGAACCAGCTGGACTTTCTCTGAATCTTAAATAAATAATAAAACTGGTGGAGAGATTTAGAAGCATCCCTTTGGTTTTGCCTTGCCATTGCTGATTCATCTGTTCTAGACCACACCTGATGAGACAGGGAAAGGAGGAACCTGGCCTTTCACAGTCCTTCTGGCAGTTCCTTTGCTGAACCCCAGGACCATTATCTCATTTGGTCCTTCCAAAATTCCCGTGAGGTAGGTAGAATTCAGACTTCTCTAGTCATAGTCAACTGAGTTTGGAGGGTTGTTTTTTTTCCCCCCGAAATCAGAATGCCTTTACTTCTCCTAAGTAGTTTGTTAGATCAGGTACTACTTACTGCCTTCAGCCCAGTTGTACTCTATGTTACCGGATATGTAATGTAAGATTTAAGTGATTCTTTGTTAGCATAGTTTATCTATAATTATTCATACTCTGATTCCCAGATCTTCTCTGGAAATCAGCTCCAGCTATTGTTTAACTATAAGAGGGTGAAGGTAATTAACGTCTTTGGGTCCCTTAGCGAGAATTTGTAGTGTGTTGTTATGCTGATGTATCTAATACCTCAACATCAAACTTAATAAATATTTGTTGAAATAATGAATTTATGAACCTGCTAGGCTCACTGTAAAAGCTAGTTGGAATCAATTCCTTCTGTTCTCCTTATACTGGTCTTCCCTGCTGGCTCAGTGGTAAAGAATCCACCTGCCAAGCAGGAGATGTGGGTTTGATCCCTGGGTCAGGAAGATTCCCCAGAAAGGGAAATGACAACCCACTCCAATATTCTTGCCTGGTAAATCCCATGGACAGAGGAGCTTGGTAGGCTATAGTCAGTCCACGGTGTCCCAAAGAGTTGGACATGACTTAGAGACTGAAACACCACCAGTGTTATATTTCTCATTGTACATCACATTCCTAGAACTTATTTATCTTGTAACTAGAATTTTGTGCCTTTTGACTCCCTTTATTCAATTCTCCCTCCCCCATTTCTCACCTCTGGTTAACTACAGATCTAATCTTTTCCCTATGAGTTTGTTTGTTTTTGAAGTAATAATTGATCTACAACACTATTAGTTGCTGTTACATACATAATGGCTCAATATTTCTATCCATTTCAAAATGATCACCATGGTAAGTCTAGTTACAATCTGTCACCATACTGAGATGACAGATATAGTTCCTGACTACGTTTTTCACACTGTACATTTCATACCCATGATGATTTGTTTCGCAGCTGTACTTCATCTCTTAATCTCCCTCACCTATTTCTCTTCTCCCCTTACCCATTTATCTTAACCATTTTCAAATATAACAGACTTCCTATGCCCCTTCGCTCATTTTCCTGTAATATTACTATCATATGGTCCATTCATCAAGACTAAAAAACCAACATTGGTACATTCAGATTTCACCAGTTTTTCCACTAACATCCATCTTCTGCTCCAGGATCCAGTCCAGGATGCTACATTATGGTGTTTAGTCTATGAATTTTGAATTGATATTTCTCTTTTCAAATCTCCCAGAAAAGGCATATGGAAGGAGCATTTCTCTTTGCTGTTCTCCTACATTTCAAGCACATCTACCTCTATGTAGCACCAGCTTACGGTGTATATTTGCTGCGATCTTACTGTTTCACTGCAAATAAACCAGGCAAGTTTTCGTGATTGTGTTATTTTTCTTTTTTTTATTCTGTCTTGACTTAGTGGCTTGCTTTTTAATTTTTATTTATTTATTTGACCACACTGTATAGCACTTAGTATCTTAGTTCCCTGACTAGGGATTGAACCCATGCCCCCTGAAGTGGAAGCATAGTCTTAACCACTGGACCACCAGGGAAGTCCTATGAGAGGGTTTTATGAGGCACAGCAGATATCTTTCAACTATTGATCCTATAAAAATGGGTAAAAACCCATTCTTTCTTTTCTGTGTTCTTGCCACATCATAAAGATTGATATACTGTCATGCTTCCGCTGCTGCTGCTAAGTCGCTTCAGTCGTGTCCAACTCTGTGCGACCCCATAGATGGCAGCCCACCCGACTCCCCCGTCCCTGGGATTCTCAAGGCAAGAACACTGGAGTGGGTTGCCATTTCCTTCTCCAATGCATGAAAGTGAAGTCGCTCAGTCGTGGGCTACTCCTAATTTGAGCATGTTGTATAAGCTATGGCTTTCCATGCTCCTGGTTAACGATAATGGTCTTTTCTGTAGATGGATCCATCCGATGGAACAGCTTCAGCTTTGTCCGTCTTATTTCCCTGGGACTGATTGTTTTCCTAGTTTCTGCTCTTTCGTTGGGTCCTTTTCTAGCCTTGGTAAGTCTTTTATTTGTTATAAAGAAGACATGTTTGGTGTTATTTAGAAAAAATAATAAAGCCAGGGATATATAAAATAAGCAAAACTACTCCTTTTTCACTCCTTCCAACTATAACTCCACAAAGATAGGATGGTATTCTTTTAGACATTTTTGTGCCTATGCAAATATGTATGTGCATGTATTTGTGTGTTTAACAATATGTTTCACACACACACACACACACACACTGACACAGACTTGCTAGTATTCACAGATTTCTGGATTTATTTGCTTGTTTGCTATGTTTTATTTGTAACCCCAAGTCAGTCCTCAGTATTTTCCCAGTCAGTCATTGACAGCAAACATTCTAAAGTGCCTGATATGTTACAGACGTTCAGCAGGTGTTTTTCCTTTTTTTGCTTCTTTCCTTGTTAATTTTAATTGCTGCTAAAACTGGGAAACACTGCATGTCTCATCAAGCCTTCTGCATCATCCCCATTTCTTCAGTAAACTTGGTGAAGCTGCCGTCTGTGTTCTCCTTTGCCCCTTAGCAATTCTTCCATTATTATATTATATATTATACACAGTATCGGACTGGTATTCAGAGTACTTTGATATACCTTGTCGCACATGACAGATGAGAAGGTTGGACAAAAAGAAGTTCTATGAACTGCTCAGCATCACATAACTATTTCCTTGAAGGAACAAATACTGGAACTCAGACCTCACAACTTTCTTCACACAATGCCACAGATAGTACCCTAGTTCTCTTTTTTAATTTAGCAAAGATTGATCACTGGTTAATCTCTTTTCAACAGAACCAACTGCCTCAAGTCTTTTCCCGACTATTCCCCTTCAAGAGGGGCCTCTGCCACGCATATTGGGCTCCAAACTTCTGGGCTTTGTACAGTGCTTTGGATAAAGTGCTGTCTGTCATCGGTATGGTAGCAAACGTTCTTACCTTTCATTGGAGGGGGCTCTCTGCACATGGTTTGTGGGATCTTAGTTCCCCAACCAGGGATCAGCCCGGGCCCCAGCAGTGAGAGCACTGAGTCCTAACCGCTGGACCTACATGGAGTTCCCTAAGCCTTCTTACTTAGACTGTGAATATTGCAAGCGCTAGTCACATTGAGAAATGAAGAAAAAACCCTGCTTTGTCTTGTGAATGAGGCTGAACTGTTTGTTCTCCAGCCCCGCGTTTCCGCTCTCAGGATAAACAGAGAAGTGGTTCTAGGGACTGAGACCTCAGTGCCGGAAACAGACTGCGTTCCTAAGGCTTCCCTGGTGGCTCAGAGGTTAAAGTGTCTACCTGCAATGCAGGAGACCCAGGTTCAATCCTTGGGTCAGGAAGATCCTCTGGAGAAGGAAATGGCAGCCCACTCCAGAATTCTTGCCTGGAGAATCCCATGGACGGAGGAGCCTGGAGTCAGACACGACTGAGCGACTTCACTTTCACATTGTGGCAATGAGATGGTTGTTCCTTTTTCTTGAGAATAAAATATTTATACTTTTTTAAAAGGTAATTTTTACCTTAAGTAAAACGTTCTTCAGCAGTTAAAACCTTACTTTTAAACTTTAAAATGTGAAGAAGCGTTTTTAAGAATGTATAAGTTATGATTCTGGGTATTAAAGATAATGGTAGGCATGCATTCAGCATGAGATGAAAGAAAGAGAAAACTTAGGCTATGCTTTTAAGTTTGAGATGTGATGAAAAGGAATTTATACCTTCAGACTGTTCTGAAAATAACTGACTGTAGAACTACTCACAGTCTCTCATCTGTGAGTACAGCCTAGCGTGATGGGAAATGGCAGGATCAAGAGAAGGGCAGGCAAGCTTCTATAACCAGACAGACAGTAAATATTTTAGGCTTTGCAGGCCACATACGCTGTTTTGTTGCTTGTTTAAACCTTTAAAATGTAACATCTTATTGTGAGACTCAAATGCAACAATAAAGACATGCCAGGCTGTCAGCAGCGTGGCCTTTGGAACCAGACAGTACTGGATTTGAGTCTTCCACCTGAGTTGTGTGACTTTAGGCATGTCGCTCATCTTTTTGTGCCTCAAGGAGCTAAAAGTAATGGCTGCAAAGCCCTTGGCATATGGCAGGTGCTTAATGCATGGCAGCTGCTATTACAGTTTTGGACATGTACTTGTGGGAAATCATAATTTGGTATTCTCACTCACCCATTGAGCCCAGCCTTGATATATATGGCATCTTATAAAGTAAGTTCTTAACACTTCTGAAAACTTTAAATGACTGGCATAATAGGAGGTACAGGGGCCACTTGCCTTATCTGAGTCAGGAAACTGTTGGACCTCATCTTGTGTATCTGTCTCCTCAAGGATGTTGTAAATGGAAGGCCAGTGGCAGATTAGGCAATTCTGTTTCAGGGAGGTAATTATTAGCTTTAAGAGAGAATCTGCAGGCTGAAGTCAAAAGGGAAGAGGTGCATGAATAGAAAGTATTTTAGTAATCTACACTTTTCTCACATTTCACTAATTTTCAGTGGCACTAGATGGGGCCATTCAGATGCTCAGACCATCTTTGACTCTTCTGTTAGCTTGTTTGGGCTGGGGCTTGCATCATTATCCTCGGACTTGGTTCATTTAGTAAGTATTTCTTGGAATGTTATGTGCTGGGCATAGAAATAAATTGTCATTTCTGCCTTTAAGGAAGCCAGTGTAGGAGAGTAAATGAACATATAAACAGATACAGTGCAGCGTGTATAAGAGACCACCTTAGCCCACAAGAAAACCAGCTTTACGTCCTGAGTTAGGAGCTTTCTTAGGTAAGGGAATTAGAAGTTAGCTCTGTAAAGTGAGTAGGCCATTCTCTGCAAGAGGAGTAGTCTGTGCAGAGGGACACGGGTGTCTGCGGGGTATGTCAGCTCACTGCAGCCAAACTATGTTTAACAAGGTTAAGCAGATGAGTCTGGCAAGGTGGGCGGGGCTAGATCATGGAAGATAACTGTGGACTGTGCTTAGGAATATGGACTTTATCCCATAGTCAAGGAAGGATTCAAAGCTGGCTTGTGACATGGTAGTATTTGAGAAAGCTTGCTTCATTTTAGAGATGAGAGCAAATTGCTGTCCATGCTACCTGCCATCGAGGTTTCCTGTTCCAATATAGACAACCACACTGTAAACCAGAGGCATTTTAGGTAGAATATTGTGGGACTGAGTTAACGAAATCTTGACCTTGAAGCAGTCATAAGATTTAGTAGCATATTCTTTTTTTCCTCAAGGAATTGATTGGTAAAATACGGCGTGAAAGTGTCAGTTGCTCAGACGTGTCCAACTCTTTGCAACCCCAGGATCTGTAACCCGCCAGACTTCTCTGTCCGTGGGATTCTCCAGGCAAGAACACTGGAGTGGGTTGCCATTCCCTTCTCCAGGGGATCTTCCCGACCCAGGGATCTAACCCAGGTCTCCGGCATTGCAGGCGGATTCTGTACCAGCTGAGTCACCAAGGAAGCCACGTAACACATGGTGTGCCATTGATCAAAACAAAATGTCTATTTACTCTATAGGTTTAGAACTGAAACTTCTTGACCCCAACAAGATTCCCAAGGCCTCAATGACAAGTGGCTTAGTTCAGCAGTTCCAACACACAGTCCTTCCCTCAGTGACACCCTTGGCCACCTTTATCTGCACTCTGATTGCCATGTTGGTAAGAATTCACACGTGGGCCTCATTTCTTGAGTTGTCTCTCCTTTTCTTTTGTGTGGCTGGTTGAATTTCAAGTTTTCCTAACCGTAGGATAAATTCCATGGCTGTAATCCTGCTGCAGATTGAGGGATTTCCTAGCAATTCTTAGGGTAACTTTGAACACCATAAGGAAGGATTAGTAGTAAAGCCTCTTTGAGAGAGGTCCTCACGAGAGGCCAGTAGACCATCTGTTCACCATCAGATGAAGAAGAATGAAAAGCCCAGGGGGGGGAACCTGGACCACACCGTGCAGAAAGAGGACAGTGTAGTAAGGTTTTTGTTTTCATCCATGGCGAACTAATCAAAAGTCTTAATTTTTCTGATCGCCTGGATATTTTGTCTTGATAATGAGCTGAGATGTCACAGTGGCTGTTTGAGCGTTGGATAAGAATCTTATATGAGTCAGATGCTGTTATAGGCATCATTCAAAGTTGCTTCTGTTAGTGATCATGATGAACTCAATTTTGTGATATAATTTTAGAAATCAATATAAATAACTCAGTCATACCTAATTACACTCAGTTTTAATTTTTGTTTCGGAATAATCAAGCCTACTCACAAGACACCTGACCCCACTTAATTGCATGGCAGTACTGGTAGGTAATTAAGCTGTGTTGGCCTATTTATCCACATGTTCTAACTGAGGTTAAACTTTTTCCTAAAATTTCAGCCTTGTAAGCTGCATGTGGAAGGCCTTGGATTGCTTGTAAATTACACTACTCCAGCTCACAGAGTTAGATATTTGCTTATTACTGTTAAAGATTTTTTTGATGTGGACCATTTTTAAAGTTTTATTGAATTTGGTACAAAATTGTTTATTTTGTGATCTGGTTTTTTGGCCACGAGGTATGTGGGAATTGAACCCACACCCTCTGCACTGGACAAAAGTCTTAATCACTGGACCACCAGGGAAGTCCTTAGTGTTTGTTTATTAATATGCTAAGATTTAATTTATTATTAGTTCCACAATATCGATGAACTTTTGTAGTTTGACCTAATAAGTTTAGTGACTATTAGTTAACTAATTATGAAGGTGTAATAGGGGGTTATACTGGCTATCCTAGAACTTAATTATCATTCCTTATTAATTTTAATGAGTTAAATATATATTTCCAAATGCCTTTTTCTGAGTAGTGTTTCTATGTTAACTTTTGGTGGACTGTTCACAAAGCGAATTATCTCAGTTTGATGGAGAATAATGAGCTACTGTTTTTCAGAATGATGTAAATTATATTCACCTAACGATGTTTCAATAAATGATACTGAAGTTTTATCTTTGCCTATTGTTTCTAGCCCTCTGTTTTCTGTCTTTGGTTTAAACCTCAAGGGCCCAGAGGCTTTCTCCGATGTCTGATTCTTTGTGCCTTGAGCTCCTTCATGTTTGGTTGGCACGTCCATGAAAAAGCCATTCTCCTCGCAGTTCTCCCAATGAGGTAAGCTCAGTTAGTGAGCACTTCTGGCATATTTCACAGTGACCCTGTTGTTTTCCATTTGATCTGTCCCTTGACATGTTCAGTGGGATAGGCAAAGATGTGTGGGAACAGGTTTATACCTGGACAGAATGGG
The DNA here is from genome assembly GCF_016772045.2 of Ovis aries. Classification (NCBI taxonomy): domain Eukaryota; kingdom Metazoa; phylum Chordata; class Mammalia; order Artiodactyla; family Bovidae; genus Ovis; species Ovis aries. The sequence continues at coordinate 15,553,315 of NC_056074.1, forward strand.
AATGCTTAAGTTGGGATCCTTGGACCTGTGAAAGTTATAAGATATGCAGAACTGCCTGTATTGTTCCTGCATTTTTTGGTAAGGGGTCCTCTGGTGATTAAGAGTCATGATACCAGTCTGTTACTGCTGAATTTTGAATGGCAGCATAGTATAAAAAAACATGGTATTTGATGTCATCACACCCGCAGTTCCTTGTTGGGGTGTTGTTTAGTCAAAGTAAGGAGGGAGTCCATTATGGAATAATACCTAACATACACACAGTGCTTCAGAGTTTTCAGATCTGTTTTTGTTGTTTGTTTGGATTTTGTTTTGTGCTTTTGTATTCTTTATTTTGAGCCCCACAACAGCCTATAAGATAATTAGGATAAATGATTATCCCCTGTCTTTATAAAGCCCCAGAAACTGGGGCTCAGAGTTTGACTTATCCAAAGTCACACAGCCAGCAAATAGCAGGATTAGGACTTTAACCTGAATCTTACCATAGTGAATCTTAACTTCTTTTCACTGTGCCATGCTAAAAAAAAAAAAAAAAGGCACAATGTGTCCATTTTATATACAGTCGAAACCCAATTACATAGATGGTAATAGAATTAGCCCTTAACCTTTTTCTTAAATCCTGAGGGACATCATTTAAGCTCTGAAAGAACAGTAAGGGAATATGTCAGATCAGTACATGTCTTGTCTGAGTTCATTTAGCAACTTGGAATTTCCAAAGTAAAAAATAGGGCAAAATTCCTGATGTCTTTAGTTAGAATTCTAATTGAACACCAGCACATGTGGGGCATTGTCCCAGAGAAGAGCTAGAGGGTTGGAAATAAAACTCTCAAGTCCAGTTTCCCTGTCTGCCACCATTAGGCAGCTCCCAACCCCACAATATTCCTTTCTTTGAGGAGGCAGTTACTCAGAGAGACAAGATTCTTTTTTGAATGTTCCATGATTCAAGTGTAGTACATTCTTCTATGTACTGCTTCAAGTTTCCCACTAAAAAAATTAATATTCTCAATTGAATTGGACTTGTAGCAAAGATCAGTATGTTATTTTATGCAAAGCCAGTTCTAGAAATAATATTATATATATATATAGCTATTTGCAAGTATAAGCTTCATTTGATGTTTTAATGAATTACACTAAGAATTATTATGAGAATTTTTATTTTTAGCCTCTTATCAGTGGGAAAAGCAGTAGATGCTTCGATTTTTCTGATTCTGACCACAACAGGACATTACTCCCTCTTCCCTCTGCTCTTCACTGCACCAGGTAAATAGCTTCTTTTTAAGAGAGATCTATTTAATTGTCATGCTTTTACATCAGTGCCTACAGATCAATGCTATCTGATTTAAATTACCTTAAAGTCTCTTAGAGAAAGCTCATCCATTCTCTTAAATAAAACCTCCAGTATATCCCTAATTCTCAGTATCTTTAGATGTCACAAAAATGCATAGTTAAGCTCAAAAAGCATTCCTAGCACTATATAGCTGTGTCATATGATTATATTCCCTTAAGTATCATAAACCTTCCTCTTACCAACTTAATCATCATATGTACCTTTTTATTCTTTTAACAGAACTTCCCATTAAAATTGTACTCATGTTACTGTTTACCACCTATAGTATTTCCTCACTGAAGACTCTGTTCAGGTAATCTAAAAAAGTACTTTTAAAATTCTTTTTACTCTTATGAAATGTTTTTTCCTAAATGATTAAGTCTTTTACATTTTAATTTTTAACTATTAGTGGTAATATCACAACATTACAAAATATCAGCAGTAGCAGGAGAAATTACCCATATTCCATGACTCTGAATAAGCCAGACACAAAAAGGACAGATATCTTATGATTTCATTTATATGAAATTGCTGCTGCTGCTGCTGCTGCTGCTGCTAAGTTGCTTCAGTCGTTTTTGACTCTGTGCGACCCCATAGACGGCAGCCCACCAGGCTCCCCCGTCCCTAGGATTCTCCAAGTAAGAACACTGGAGTGGGTTGCCATTTCCTTCTCCAGTGCATGAAAGTGAAAGGTGAAAATGAAGTCGCTTAGTCGCGTCCAACTCTTTGTGACCCCATGGATTGCAGCCCACCAGGCTCCTCCATACATGGGATTTTCCAGGCAAGAGTACTGGAATGGGTTGCCATGAAATATCTAGACTATGCAAATTCATAGAGACAGAAAGTAAATTAGTGGTTACAGGGACCTGTGGGAGCGGTGGTGGTGCTGGATAGGGAGCTATTACTGCTTTTACTGTCTCCAAAGATTCTTTTTGGGGTGTTGAAAATGTTTTGAAAGTGGACAATGGTTATGGTTACACAACATTATCAATATACTTAATACTACTTAATTACAATAAAAAATGGTTAACAAATTGTATATGACTTTACCAAACAAAAATTATGTACTGATTACCGTATTCTTATTCCAACGTCACAGTATCCAGCCCCCTTTCCTTTTCCAAATGCATAGCTAGTTCTCCCTCAGCAACTTTAGCTAAGTGACAGCATCAATGATGACGGGATAATTTGGATTGTTGAGTTAATAGAATGATATAGTTTTATCGCTTTTTTCTAAATGTGAAATTTTTTGCATTCTTTTGACTCTGGCTTTAGCTGCCCTGCACATCAAGACAGTGCAGTTGGGCAGCTTTAGTTGAGAAGTGTTTGCAAAAGCAGAATGACTCATCTAAAGTCAGACTTCTCTCCTTTTTTCTTCAGAAAAGAAAAGCCTCTTTTTAATTGGATGGAAACTTTCTACCTCCTTGGCCTGGGACCTCTGGAAGTCTTCTGTGAATTTGTATTCCCTTTCACCTCCTGGAACCTGAAGTACCCATTTATCCCTTTGTTACTGACCTCAGTGTATTGTGCAGTGGGCATCACATATGCTTGGCTCAAACTGTATGTTTCAGTATTGACTGACCCTCCTGTTGGCAAGACAAAGAAGCAATGAGTAAAGGAACTTCTTGGATGTGTTCCAAGGAATTATTTCATGGGAAGTTAATCAGAACTTGAAGAAAGTTGCTGGTAGCATGAACCATTCATTTCAGTAAATCTGTGGGAGGACCATTCTTGTAAACTTGGCCTTGCCCAGCCTAGCAACCTGATTGTCACCATGGTGAGAAGCCACTTGTCCTCCATAAGCAGTGAAATACATCTGAAACAGATCTCGCCTTCCCCTTTTAAAATTGTCATTGAGACTGCTGTGCCTTCTCTAGGCAAGAAGGGAGACTGATCAACAGCATGATTTTCTGTAGCCTATGATAACCGTCGTCAGGATATAAAGCATAATTAAGATCATGTGCTAAGGGAAGTATAAATAAAATACCATTTTGTATTTCTGCACAAAAAACTTTTTGGATTATTTCCAGCTCCTCCATTTCCTTGGTGTACACACAAGCAAATGGTGTGCACTAATCCCCATTCTGTACACCTTGTTCTAGGAGGTGCTTTTTTTTCCGGTTGAAATTATGCATAGACAATACTCACAAAGACAGAATATTTAATGATCTGTTTGGCCTGTCAGCGGAGATTATAAACCACTCTGCTCTTACATTGAGTTAAGGACATCTTCTACAGTTCATTTATTCTAAAAGCAAGTACTCCAAATTCAATAGGGTCACTCCTTAAACTTTGCTGTGTGAACAGTCGTAAGTGTTTTTTTTTTCCCAGCCCGATCTAGTCCTCCCTCTACCTTGAGAGTACTTCATACACTTTAACCAGGACCCCAGATTGCCTAATATCTGCAGCACATTCCAATTCAGCCAACATTTATCTAGCTGTCACTAGGACCTTTCAACATTTTATTCCCCCTAAGATCAGAGAGAGTCCAAGATCAGTAGAATCCTGGGATGCTAATCCAGTTATCCATCTCTTAAATTCACTCTATTTTCCAAGTCTTCTTTTGAATCTCATTCAGAGATAAAGATGAGGATTTTTGCCAAAGGAGAGGGGGAAGCACAGCCTCTCTAGCCCCTTTTCCTCGCCACAGTTCCCCGTTGTGCCGTGTGCTCCTGCTGTCCCAACAGCTTAGAGTTCCCGGTGTGCCGTGCTGTTCGCTACCTCTGCTTCCTCGTTTCCTGCCGCTTCCTTCCTTTCCTCTCTCTGCTAACTTTTGCACCCTATCACTTGATTGCCTGCGCTTCAAAATCCAACTTCAAAATGCCATTTCAAAATGTTCTGAAATCTGTAAGTGAAAACAAGCAAAGTCGCTATCAAAATTTAAACAAATAAGATAGATATGAAGCCCATTTTTTTACTTGCTGTTTAATTTTATATGCAGTGTACCAAAATTTAACAAGTGGAAGGAAAAGAAAAGTGGGAAGGACTTGGTATTCTTGATCACAATATAGTTTCCCAGGTTGAGGAAATAGAGCCAGAACTGGGAGGGAAGAAGATGCCCTCTTTCCAGCCCAACACTGGCATCGTTCTCCTTGTTAATAATTCCCACCTAGAAACTACTGTTTGTGAAGGGAGCACTTCAGTGTCAGAGACAATTGCCCCCTATGTGTAGTCCATGCAGTTTCGTTTGCATTTAATGGGAGAAAAAAAAAACATTCTATTAAAATCTTTGAAAAAGATGTTTTAAGCAGTTAGATAAAATTACTCTTCCAGTCTAATCATGGTAAAAATAAAAAATTATTTTGGCCCACCTACCTGCTTTTTTGTGCTCCAAAGAAGTTGGCTACTGTGCTAGTGACAACTGAAATTAGAACGATTTTACAAACCTCAAAAACCTGAATCAATATAGCCTTTAGTTTCTCACAATAAAGTCCTGTATTTGGCATCTCCACTTTATAGAAAGGTCCGTCAATGTTGTTTTTTTTTTTTTTTCAGTCTCAGAAGTGTTGACTGAAAAAGAACACACACAATATAGGAGTTGTTTCAGGTTCATTCAGGGACCGTAGTAAGGGCTGTAGCCTAGGAGACAGCTTCTCAGTAACTGAGAGAACTGCTCTGAAGAGAAGAGGGGAGGTTCAAGTATATATGTGAGTTTGGGGCTAGGGAGTACATGCACTCAAGTACACATTTTGGTAAAGGATTACTGCTAGTCACGAAGAAGAGACATCTCAATAATTTTAGTGCTCTTCTATGTATGGGAAGATGCAAGAATCTGGATGCATTAAAATTCTTGCTAAGATACTCATCTAACTGTAAGGGACCAGCTTGTCCAGAGCACAGAGTATCCTGTTATCAAATTAATTTTCTCTGTCTGAAGCAAAGAGTGCTTCATCCTGTTATCACCTTAATTTCCTCTATCTGAAGCACAGAGTGTACTGTCCATCAGCAACTGTAGCAGGTAAATCCTTGCAGAACTGGCTAATAAGCAACACTATTGTACTTTGTAGGAGTCAGAACTAAAAACAGTATACTACATACATAAGACAACTATAAAAAAGACTGGACCCATATACCTATGTACAGAATCCTAGAGCCTCTCAGAAGAGCACTCAGGGAGGATTCATTTTGTACAGTTTTCCTGAATGAATAGATAGCTGATTAGACAGTGCCAAGGTGTTCACCATTGTGTAAAGCATCCCCTTCCACATGCACAGCTGTTTCTTAGGGCATTTAATGCTGAATTCATATTTTTCTTCCTCTAACTTACCAGTTGGTCTCTGAAACCATATAATGACATTCTATTCCCATTGTGACAACCCTTCAAAGGATATACAAAGAGGAGGTTCCACATTGCGGCCCTTTCTGCTGAAAGCGTACTACATGACAGGTGTTACCCCCTTTTAATCCTTCCTAAAGTTTGAAAAGCAATTCATCATTGCTTCAAATATTTGCTGAGTTCCTATTGAGTGCCATGTGCTGTGCTAGGTGCTGGAGATCAAAAGATGAACAAGAAAGACTTTCCTGCACTCAAGAATTTATATTCTAGTACCTAGAGAGATGTAAGAGCCAGGAAGATGACTCCTAGAAGAAAACATAGGTGGAAAGCTGTAGGACACTAGATTCGGTAGTGATTTTCTTGGATATGACACCAAAAACATGGGCACCAAAAGCGAAAATTGACAACTTAGGCTATGCCTCAAAAGAAACAGGGCTTCCCTAGTAGTTGTGCTGGTAAAGAATCTGCCTGCAATGCGAGAGACCTGGGTTGGGAAGAACCCCTGGAAAGGGGAATAGCTACCCACTCCAGTATTCTGGCCCGGAGAATTCCATGAACTGTATAGTCCATGGGGTCACAAAAGAGTCGGACACGAGTGAGTGACTTTTACTTTGAAAAGAAACAATCAAAAAAAAAAGAAAAGAAACAATCAATAGAGTGAAAAGGCAACCTGTGGAATGAAAAAATACTTGGAAATCATATATTTGATAAGGGATAAATATATAGAATATACAGGGCTCTTCTACAGCCCAACAACAAAAAGAACCAAGCAACTCAATTTAAAATGGACAAAGGACTGAATAGATAATTCTCCAAACATATACAAATGGCCTACAAGCATATGAAAAGATGCTCAACATCACTAATCATAAAAAAAAATGCAAATAAAAACCGCACACTTATAGGATGGCCACTATCAAAAGGATGGAAAATAAGTGTTGGCAAGGATGTGGAGAAAGTAGAACCCTTAAGTACTATGGAAATGTAAAATGGTTTAGCCATTGTGGAGAAACAGTATGAAGGTTCCTCAAAAAATCAAAAATATAATTTCCATATGAATCATCAATCCCACTTCTGAGTATATATCCAAAAGAATTCAAAGTAAGATCTTGAAGAGATTTTTTTCACATCTATGTTCATTATAGCATTATTTCACAATAGCTAGGAGGTAGAAACAACCCAAATGGACATCAACAGATGGACAGGTAGATAAAACGTTGCATATACATTTTACAACGGAGTATTATGCAGCCTTAAAAGGAAAGGAAATCCTGGGAATTCCCTGGTCCAGCGGTTAGGACTCCACGCTTTCACTGCCAAGGGCTGGAGTTCCATCTCTGGTTGGGGAACTAAGTTCCTGTAAGCCGTGTGGTGAGGCCAAAAAAACAAGGGAGGAGGAAATCCTGTCACATGCAACAACATGGATAAAGTTCGAGGATATTCTGCTAAATGAAATAAGCCAGTCACAAAAGAACAAAGACTGTGTAATTCCACTCCTATGTATCTGAAGTGGTCAAATCATAGAAAGAGAAAGAAGGAAGGTAGTTACCAAGGGCTAGGGGTAGGAGGGAAAGGGATTTAGCATTCAATGGTAGAGAGTTTCAGTTTTGCAAAATAAAAGTTCTAGAGTTCTGTTATACAACAGTGTGAATATACTTAACACTACTGAACTATACACTTAGAAATGGTTAAGATGATACATTTAATGTTATGTTTTTTACCACAACTTATAAAGTTAAAATTTTAATTTATCCAAAAAAAAGTTGTTGGATTTCCCTTGGTGGTCCAGTGGTTAAGAATCCACTTGCCAACACAAGGGACATGGGTTTGATCCCTGGTCCAAGAAGATCCCACAGAAGTAACTAAATATTCTAAATATTTGTGTTACTCCTCCTCATGCTTTTCTTTATAATTTTACTACTAATATGGGTATCTCTAAATAGTATATATTTGCCTAATATTGAACTTTATACATGGAATCATTTATTGTCTTCTAACATCTCTTTTTCTCTGATCTCTGAATGAAAACATGACAATCTATCCTCTATTCTGCTGTTAATGGACATTTTAAATGTTTCTAGTTTGGGGCTATTACTAATGGATATTACTCCCTGTAATATAATATTCTTATATCTCTCTTAGTCCTGGTTAACATGCCCCAAAGCTTCTCTAGACCCTAGACTTTGGAGTACAGTCTTAAGTAAATGAAAAAGAAATGGAACACAACTTAAATATCCATCAAAAGGGTAATGGGTGACTAAAATGTAACTTACTTATATAATGGAATATCATACAGTAATCAAAAGGAATGAGCTTGATCTTTATATCATCATGGATGGATCTTAAAACGTGGAATGATGAAAGTGAGAGAAAGCAGAAAATTTAGGTAAAATTTAAAGCATACATAATACATACTAAATATATGTAAAAATATAACAAGTGAACGGTAAGTGTACCCTAAACTCATGATTGTCTCCGAGGAGGATGGGAAAGAGTTCTATATTTATAGTGTTTTATTTCCTTTTAAAATAAATATGACAAAATATTAACAATTCTGGCTGATAACATATGGGTATTTGTTATACTGCTCTTTGTATTTTTGTTTTTGTATGTCTTAAGTTTCTTAAAAGAGAGAGTGGACCGAGAAGACTGTGGAGAAGGATGTGTAAGCAATATTGAATATTTGTGTTTGCCTAACAGACCATCTAGTATTCAAAATTAACATAATCCTAAGGTAGATTTTTGATGGTTTTCACTCTTTTGATATAATTTTAAAAGAAACACTATGGTTAAAAAAAGATAAAAAGACTGTGCAAGGACTTCCCTGGTTAGAAATCCACCTTGCAACGCAGCAGATACAGGTTAGGTCAAGGAACTAAGCAAGGCCCCACATGCTGATAGGCAACTAAACCTTGATCCACAACTAGAGAAAAATCCGCTGGCAGCAACCAAGGCGCAGCTAAAGAAATAAAATTTAAAAGACTGTGAAAAAAAAAAACAAAAACTTTCATGTGTCACACTAGTATTTACATGAGGCAGATTCTCAGGTAATTACTAGATCAAACAGCTTGAACTTCCTAAAACATTTGCTGCCTTCCAAACTGTTCCAATATACATTCCTTTGGAAGATCCTAACTTTAAATGTTACAGATCTGGGAGTCCTTTTTGTAGGCCTAAGAGTCTCATCCTTTATTAGCTGATACTTAATTCTTCCACTTTGGAAATCAATACCTGAGGCATAGGGCTTTGCGTTAACCTCTGGTTTAATCAGCATTCTTCTAAGTAAAATGTTGAAGACATTTCAGCTCCTTATAAGCAAGGGCTGTCTAAACAGAGAGCTTTTCAAAGATCGGAGTTGGAGGCAGGTGACCAAAAACTGGACAATTACTTGGCAGAATATTATAGATTCTCTCCTTTTTTTTTTTTTCATTCTTCAAATCGCTAGGAAGCACCTCGTCCCTCAGCGGCGTGCAAGGACCTAAAGACCCAGACTGAATTTCGAGAGTTTAGCTAAACGATCCAGCCCTGAGATTCTCCGAATTCTTTATGGCTGGCTGGACCTTAATTTTAGGCTTTGTGAAGGGTGTTCCTATGCAGATAAAAGACTGGAAACTCAGAAAAAGAAAACTAGTTTTTATTTTATGTTAATTAATTACGTTGCTTAAAACTACCCATCAAGCCCACTTGGAGTTTTGGACACAAAAATAAATTCTTGCCGAAGGACCATTCTAGGGCGGAGGAAGGAGAGACAATTGCGGGCAAGGGTGTGTGTTAGTCGCTCAGTCGTGTCTGACTGCGTCCCCATGGACTAGCTCGCCAGGCTTTTCTCTGTTCATGGGATTCTCCTGACAAGAGCACTGGAGTGGCTTGCCGTTTCCTTCTCCAGCGGGCAAAGGAGACTGGGTGAAAAAAGCAATATCTCCTAGTCTTCGGGTTTGGCTCGTTTCTGCTCGATAGGTACCTAGCCCCTGAACTTCTACCTGTGGCTTTAGCGCCGGCCGGGAGACTAGCGACGTGGGACACTAGTAGCCCGGAACCTCGCGCGCACGGTTCCGGCAGCAGCGCGCCCGGGGAAGCCTTTACGTGCCGCACCGCCCTGCACCATGCCCTTCAGCCCCGCGCTCGGAGGTGAAAGCTTTTAGGCTGGGCCCCTGCAGTGGTCCTGGTGGTTTTCTCTGTAGCTGAAGGCCTGAGGCCAGGCCTTAAGTGGAAACGGCGTCACCATGATGACTGGACGGCAGGCCCGAGCGCCCTTACAGTTCCTGCCAGATGAGGCCCGAAGCCTGCCGCCGCCGAAACTGACGGACCCGCGGCTCGCCTACATAGGCTTCTTGGGCTACTGCTCCGGCCTGATTGATAACGCGATCCGGCGGAGGCCGGTGCTGTCGGCCGGTGAGGGCTGCGCGGACGGGATCGGCCGGGAGGAGCTGGGGTCGTAGGGCTGAGGGCCGGCTCTGCCTTAGGCTGCCTGAGGTGCCTCCGCTTTTCCGGGCCTTTTCGCGTTAACTGGCCGCGTCTCGCCTCTCTCAGGTATCCGCTCCTCTCGAGCTTCTCAGAATCGGGCCAGCTAGAGTGTCATTTCAGGAAACAGATGCAGTGCAACCCACGACCTCGCAGTGAGACTGTGAAGAACCCCGGACGGAACTGCTTGCTCCCCTCTCAGTTCGCGTTGTAGGGGTGCAAAAATGAGCGCTCAGTCTATCCAGTGCTCTACTAACACTTACGTGCATTATAGCATTTAGTCATCAAACGCCATGGGCTAAGACAGAGCGGGGAGTATTAGCCACAATGGGGAAACAGCCTTAGAAAGGTTAAAGCAGCTTGACCAAGGTCGTAAGTAGCACACTCTGTAATCCCCAAGAGTCTACTTTGAGAACCAGCACTTCTCAGATTTAATGTGCATACTGATAAGTTGAGGGTCTGGTTAAAATGCAGATTCAGATTCATTAGCCCTGGAGAGAGCGAGGCCTGGTGGTCCCAGTCTCCCAGACACTGCTGGTCTGGGGACCTCACCTTGAGTAGCAGGCTGTAAATCACTGGGTTATATTTCCCAGTAAGTCTGTGTCCACCTGTCGGAGACCAGCGGTGATAATAAGTGACACGATGTGTGCGTGCCCAGTCGTGTCTGACTCTGCGACCCCCATGGGCCCAGCCTGGCTCCTCTGTCCATAGAATTCTCCAGGCAAGAATACTGGAGTGGGTTGCCATTTCTCCAGGGATCTTCCTCACCCAGGGATGCAACCTACATCTCGTGCATTGGCAGGCAGATTCTTTACCTCTGAGCCACCTGGGAAGCCCAAGAAACAGTAGCTGTGCTAAAGTCTGTGGATTTCCCAAGGGAAAAGGGGGAAACTTTATAAGAGATATTTTTGAATTTAGCTGTGATCTGTCAGAGGAATACTTGGAGAGAGGCTTCCAGGTCATGGGAAGCTACTGAGAGTGAATGGAAGCAAGAGCATGGGGATAAGGGGGCAGTGGATGATGAGTATGTGTAGAGGAGGGTGATAAGGCAACAAAGATTTAGGTGGATTGTGGCCATTTATTCTCCAGGCAGTTGGGAACCTTACATACTTTTTGAAAGCTGCCAGAGGAAATACAGTGATTGGACTTGTGTTTTAAAATGTTGACTTTGTTAGAAATTGGAGCCAAAAAGCCCAGTTAGGAAGAAAACTAATTCAGTGGTTTAGGAAACCAGGAGACGGAAATGGCAACCCACTCCAGTATTCTTGCCTGGAGTATTCCATGGACAGAGGAGTTGGCTGGCTGTAATCCATGGGGTCACAAAGAGTCGGACACGACAGAGCAACTTACTCTCTTTCAGGCAACCAGAAATCACTTCCCTTGTGCCTCTCTTGCCTTCCAGGTGTATGTATGCCAGGAGGTTGACTCCCAAGCCACCAGATATCAGCATTTCCAGGGCTCAGATAGACTTGAAATCCCATCTGCTTTGGACATGACCCCACTCCACAGAAATGAGTGATCTTTGTCCGTTTCTGCCACTAGGAACTATGGCGTGTTCTCCTTTTTTTATCACCACTCCACACCTGCCCAGGCCTGTTACTTGGTGTAATGGAAAGAGGTCCACCCTGGAGTTAAATGGCCTTGCCCCACTGCTTCCCATTTCTGTCACTTTGGGCAAGTTACTTGATCAGAGCTTAAATTTCCTCACCTATAAAGTGGGAATAATTCATCTTTGCAAAATTTTTTGTGAGAATCTATAGGTAAATGCCTGACACACAGAAGGAGCTAACAGGTTTCCCTTTCCTTAGCTCTTGTTGCACAGTTACATTTGTTCAGTCTTAACTGAGCTTTTTCTCTGTGTCAGGCAGTGTTACACATTGGGTATGGGAGGAGCAATACTGACCTGCTCTTGAGGAACTCCTAATTGGGTCAGTGAGACAAGCAGGTATGAGTCTAGCTGTGACAGGTGTTTTGATAGCTGGGTGAGCAGACAGTACTTTGGGAGCCTGAAGAAGGTTCAGATCAGAGAGATGATGTTCCAGAAGAAGAAAAGATTGGCTGAAATTTGAAGTTTGTATCACTTAATCTCACCTTGTTGTCAAAGAATGTTTTGTGCCTTTTCTGGGAGACCGAAGAACATAGTGGTTAAGAGCACAAGCTTTCAGATTTGATGCACCTCCTCCCTACTCGCCATTTGATTGTGGAGAAGTTACTTAGCTCTGTGAGCTTTAGTTTCCTCATCTGTGAAATAGGGATGGTATTTACCTCTTTGTGTGGCTGTATTAGGGGAGCTGATGAATGTAAAGCACTTAACCCAGGCCTAGGGGTCAGAGTTCCTGAGTTCCTTGAGTTTCCCTTGTTGCTTTGGAAAACTCAGGCCTTGAGGACTTTATTGAAATCGTTATCCTCAGCAGCATTTATTGAATGCATACTGTATTTATCTAGTTCATTGTCTGCCGAATAGTAATGCTCAGTATTTATTGAATGAGTGTGTAGATAACAAGGAAATATAGAACCATCCAGAGATTTACAAACCAGATGGGCATATCTATGAAAAAGATGAATTCTGATACAAATTTATACAGATAAGAGTAGGAGGAATGGGGAAGGAGGAATACATGGTGGATTTTTCCAGCTGTGACCATGGAGAGTATCTGGCATTCTCTAGGTAGTTGGGATATCTGTGCAGATCTTTTTCAAGTACACAGAAAGTATTAAATACAGTTTTTTCTTAAGCTTTTCTCCCATCACCTATTTTTAAACTCTTGTTTCTGGATACCGCTCACCTGCCCTAAATTTGGACTTAAGTTAGTATCTAAGTGTAGTCTGCAAAACTAAATCTGTATTGATTTCTAGTCTAACATAAGAGTAATTTACTGTGTTCTGCAAAGAGCACTGTGGCTTTCAAGTTTAGGTCAACTGAGTAAAGGGAAAAAGAGGAAAATGATTGTGAAGGGATTGTGTATATGGTGAGAGGGAGACCACTGCTGAAAGAGAAGAAGCTAGGGAAATGGGGACTTGAGAAGAGGCCAAGCCATGCTTTTAGGATTTGGGACACTGATACCGTTGGAATCTTCTGTGCAGGATATGGGTAAACACAGAGTCTGGGTCTGTTATCTGTGTAGTCCCGAGGCACAAGGGAGAACGCAGCACACTTCGGTTTGCCGTATTACAGGTGGCTCATTAGGGGAAGCAGTGGCTGTCTGGGCTAAGTGCTGTGCTATTCAGTGCTAAGTCAGTTCAGTCATGTCTGACTCTTCGTGACCCCCTGGACTGTAGCCCACCAGGCTCCTCTGTCCGTGGGATTCTCCAGGCAAGAATACTGGAGTGGGTTGTCATGTTCTCCTCCAGGGGATCTTCCTGACCCAGGAATCGAACCTGTGTCTCTTATGTCTTCTGCATTGACAAGTTGGTTCTTTACCACTAGTGCCACCTGGGAATCTCCTCTCTGGGTAAAGTGAAGTGAAGTGAAATTACTCGGTCGTGTCCTACTTTTTGTGATCCCATGGACTATAGAGTCCATGGAATTCTCCAGGCCAGAATACTGACATGGGTAGCCTTTCCCTTCTCCAGGGGATCTTCCCAACCCAGGGGTCGAACTCAGGTCTCCTGCATTGCGGGCGGATTCTTTACCAGCTGAGCCACAAGGGAAACCCAAGAATACTGGAATGGTTAGCCTATCCCTTCTCCAGGGTATCTTCCCAACCCAGGAATCAAACCACGGTCTCCTGCATTGCAGGCGGATTCTTTACTAACTGAGCTATCAGGGAAGCCGCTTTTGGGGTAAGGGAGAATGCAAAATAGTCTGAGCAATGTCCAATCCCAGGTCATAGTGATACTTTGTATTTTTATTGTTTTACAGTTTTTCCCAAAACACTTTTAATAACTACTGTGAAAAACGGTTAGGTATTATCTTTGTTGTAGAGGTAGTAATTATTGCATATTTATTAAGTGCTGTCTGTGTGCTGATATACAAAGATGAGTAAAACATTGACTTTGCCTTGTAGTAGAGGGAGAAATAATTACTATAGCAATTTACATATTATGAGGGATGAATTCATCCTTTTAACACCAGGAAAGTTTTAGGAAGGCTTCTTAGCAGAAGTGTTGTGTGAGTTGAGCCTTGAAGGATCAGAACATTGCTGGGCAGAGAAGTAATCAGTACATGATGTATAGAAGTATGAAGGAGCCTAGGTTATGTGAGGAATTAGAAGTAGTTCAGTGTTGCTGGGCACAATATGCATACCAGGGAGTGTCAGAAGATGAAGGCAGAGGAGTCAGCTCTTGAAGGGTCTGGGAGGTCACATGCGGGCGATTGGGGTCTTGTTAACCATCATTGAAGAAGGGACTGACGAACTAATTTGTGTTTTAGTAAAAATTCCTCTAGAGACACGGTAAAAGCTGGAATCAATGTGGAGTAGAAAATGAGATGAAAGGTAAACCAGTTATATAAATGAGCATGAGTTAAGGAAATATTTATCAGGTAGAATCGACAGTGACTGAATGTAGAGGATAAGGGTAGAAAAAAAATGATAATTAGTATGCTTACTACCCAGGACTTGGATTTCTGGGTAAATGGTCTTTTAGGAAAAAGATTTGAATAGGAAGGAACTGAGTTGGTTTGGGAGAATTCAGGTTATCAAATCTGTCAGATATTTGGATATGTATGTTGTTCAGATAGGTATCTAGTTGGACGTAACTAATGGGTTACCAGTACATGGATAATAGATAAAACTATAGGAATGAAAGCATGTGTGGGATAAGAGAATGGCTGGGAATAAAATTCTGAAGCATAGCTATAAAATCTATACTTAGCCTTTTGTAAAAAAGAAAAATTTATATAAAGTTAATACCTTTGGATCTCCCCTTCACATTTAAAATTTTGGCTTTGTAGATCATGTGATTTGATCCTTTCCAGTCTTATTGTAATAGGATGATTTTATTTTTTTGCTGTGCTGAATAGCATGTGGGATTTTAGTTCCCTGACCAGGAATCAAATGCACACCCCCTGCAGTAGAAGCATGGAGTCTTAACCAGTGGACCGCCAGGGAAGTCCCAGTAGGATGATTTTTTTAAAGATAGTTTTTGAATAGGTAATACTTGCAAAATTATAAAATTCAGAGGATACAAGAGAATGAGATGTATTTGTAGTACAGTGTACTGTTTTAGTAACCACTAGATATGTAAATACAAATCGGTATATGGAGACAAACCAAACTGCTCTTAGACCATTTGTAGAGGGCTTTAACCTCTACTCAGCATGTCCTGAACACATCCTGGAATGCAAGTTAGTGTAGGTCTAAGGTCTAAAGTTAACCTATTGAGAAAGAAGACTTTTTTTTTCTTTTTTTTTTTAAGACTTTTTTTTCTGTGTCAGTCTACCATTCAAGATTTTGTGCTTATCCACCTTTTTCCTTGAAGAAACTTACAAAACATGAATTAAAAAAGTTTTAGGTTCTGTTGACAGCTACATTTGTAGACAAAGTGTTGCTTTTCGTAGTTGCCAGATATCCTTAGGGAGATGTTCCAAGGTCATGGCTGTGTATTCAGAATACCCATATGCAACCTTTTTTTTTTTTAAGAATGTTGGAAGAAATTACAAACTACGTATCTAAAACATGAAAAATGTTATTTTTAACACACAAAACTGATTTTTGCTTTCTTTGGAATTTGTGGTTTCAATTTCAGGTTTGCATCGCCAGTTTCTATATATTACTTCCTTTGTTTTTGTTGGATATTATCTTTTAAAACGTCAAGACTATATGTATGCTGTGAGGGACCACGATATGTTCTCATATATCAAGTCACATCCAGAGGATTTTCCTGAAAAAGGTATTTCAAGTTCATTGTAGCAAACTTCTTTCTTGCTCTGTGCCTTTTCCCTAGTCAGTCTTTCGCGTGCCTGTGACTTCAGGCCTTCTGTGTTCTGTTGACTTCCGCCTCTTTGTAGACCAGAATTCTCTTGAATTCATATATCCAGTTTCTGGCTGAGTACCTCTGCGTCCCTCAAACAGCAAATAGGACTTACGTCCCCCATGCTCACCCAGACACCCTGGGCTTCTGTGTCCTGCTCCAGTGAATGGCATTACCGCCCACCTGGGTGCTCCAGCCAGAAGCCTGGGAATCATCTTCATGGCTGTCTCTTTGACTTCTCATTAGTCATCAAGTCTTACTGTTCTAATCCCTCAATAATTCTCAACTCTGAACTCTCCTCTCTGCCACTGCCACTACCCTGGTTCAGGGCCTGGTAATCTCTTGTGTAGACTCCTGCACTTGCCTCCAGCTTGCCTCTGCTTTTGTTCTTAGCAAAAATCACATCTCTCTGGATAAATATGGATATGCTTAAAATAGCTATCCATTACCTTTTGGATAAAATCAAGACTCCATTAAGATGGCTCCCCCCCACCCCGGGCTGAGCTAATTGCCTGGTGCAAACACTTAACTTAGACTTCTATCCACCCAATTATACTCACAGACTGTGTTCCTCACTGGGCTGTAGCTTCATCTTTGTTTCTCCCGCCTCCAGCCCAGAACCTACACATAGTGGGCATTTAATAAATAATGCCTGGCCTGACCTACACAGAGCCCTGCCTCATCTTGCGTCACTCAGCTCATGCCGCTTGAAATGCTGTCCTGAGCCCTCCCTGTGTCGCTGTGTGCATGCTGTGCCCCTTAGGCTCCCTCCTGCCCCATTTCCACCCTGGGCACCTACAGATTCCTGCTCAGGAGTCATCGTGCTATAGACAGGAATTTTCTGGCCACACTCTACACTTATCTTTGTGCATGTATGAATGTAACTGTAATACAGCTGTTTTCTTGTTTATATTTTATACAAATATACAATATAGATATTTGCATACATGAATGAATGAGGGTAGGAAATTTTTAAACTTGTAATTTTATAGATTTTTAGATTTTCCTATTTATGTAAATGTGTAAGCATTTCAATTTAAGCATTTTAAGTCTCATCAGACTGAATGGTGATCTGTAAGGTCCTGCTTAGCTCTGAAATTGTATTATTATTAATAATAATTTCCTTATCCTTCAGTCATATATGTGATGTTTATGGTGGATCAGAAGGGTATGGCTTTTTTTTTTTGCCAGTAAAGAGCTCAAAGACTAGTACAAAGCCATGAACAGTGGATGTGTCTGGGATGGGAATACTCAAGACTGTTGGATGTTAGAGATGGAAGGATCTTGGGAATATTGATTTCTAAGAGGGAGATCCAGTGGCAGTTAGTCCTTCGACCCATACCTCTGGCTCTTTGCCTGTACGTTTCCACTAGCTCCCTCTGACTGTGAGTGTAGCCTCACAGGCTCGTTCTCTCAGAGCAGCAGATTACTGGCAGGTGTGCGAAGAGCCTCCTGTACCAATAGTGCAGCCATGGAAAGCTTGACCACCTCAGCTCCTGGCCTCCTCCTTCTTCCACTCCTTCAGCCAGGATCCCTCTGGTGGCATTTGCCTCTCTAGACAACCATCTGAACATCATAGATTCTTTCAAAGCAGTTCTTCATTCAGTGGAACAAAATGCCTGGTTGGGAAGCTAGGTTGAGGACTAGAAAATAAAGCAGTTCTTATAAGAATATTAAGTGTTAATGTTTCTTTAGGAAGTATGATTTTTTTAAACATGATTTTTAAATCTTTTGTGATTTTTCTTTTTATAGATAAGAAAACTTACAGGGAAGTTTTTGAAGAATTCCATCCAGTGCGTTGAAGTCTCCAAAATGCTTGCTCCGGTTTCATTGATAACCAGTTATTTCTGTATTTTGTTGAATTGTTCCTATGACATCTGAAGTTTATGTTAATCTCTTAACATTAATACCTTGTGATTAAAATGGTCATTATAAGCACTCTGACTCCTTTTTGTCAAAAAAACAGCTTATCAGAGAATGGTCAGTTTCCATTTAGCTAGTTTTGAGAAGACATCTGGCAGATTTTAAAATGGAGTTTAGTTCTAGTTCAGAGTTGGCAGTCTCATAGCCTGTGGGCCACGTCTGGCTCACTGCCAGTCCGGTTCTATTGAACACAACCAGGCTCATTGTTTACATGTTAATGGCTGCCTCCTGCTGCAGCAGAGTTGAGTGGTTGTGACAGAGACCATATGGTCTGTGAAGCCGGAACTATTGAATATATGGCCTTTTACAGAAGAGTCTCACCTACACCAGTTCTAGTGCAGAGTGAACCAAGCAAGCCAGAGGATGGAAGGTTTTGTGAGTCACGTAGAATAATTTTGACTCAATTCTAGGTAGTGGAAGGTCACTAAAGGATTTTAAATAGGGATAACATGGTCATAGTTGTATTGCTGAGCTGTCTGCAACACCATAGAGGGTGGTTTAAAAGGAGGAAACTCACAACCAGGAGAATAGCTAGGAGACTGATACAGCAAAGAGATCTCAGCTCTTAGTTGGGACATCCTGGGGAAAGTGAGCTCAGTAGCTAACACTGTCTACAGTGGAAAGTGAAAGTGTTAGTTGCTAAGTTGTGTTTGACTCTTTGCAACCTCATGTACTGTAGCCCCTGGGGCTCCTCTGTCCATGAAGTTCTCCAGGCAAGAATACTGGAGTAAGTAGCCATTCCCTTCTCCAGGGGATTGAACCTGGGTCTCCTGCATTGCAAGCAGATTGTTTACCATCTGAGCCCCCAGAGAAGCCCGTCAACAGTGGGTTAGAAGTAAAAGATCCCACCTAACTAGAATGAGGTTTTATTCTTTATGGCTTATCAAGTCCGAAAACTTGTCCAAAATTTTTGTTTCTAAGCTCAGATTTCATAATCAGATTAGGTTTTGGAGATTCAAAAAATTGTTTACACGTGATTTGAGATTAGGTGGCAGTATGAATGTAAGCAGATGGACAAAATCACATGGTTCCAACTCTTCTTGAGTCCTACTTGTTAAAAATGAAATCATGTCTGAGAAAGTACTTTAGAAGTTAATAAAGGTATGTACAAATACAAGGTATTTTTATTGCTGCAGTAAGTAAGTTTGTCTCTGCTCAGTAGGCATAGGAGTGTGAACCACTCAGAGCTGAGGACTCTGCTGCTTAGTTCTGTAGGGTAGAAAGTAAGGGAGGGCTAGAACAAATAGAAGGTGACGGTGGGAGAAAAAACAGACCTATAATAATAGCTCTCTCATGCCAGATGCTTTTGACTTACTGTTTAATTTTCAAAGCAACTTCATGAGACAGGTAACACCATCTCCATTTTATAGATGAGGAAATTCAGGGCACGATGGGTTAAATAACTTGCCCACGATTGCAGTGAATGACTGCCAAGAGAGAAGGATGTGAATTCGGTTAGTCAGATGCTAGAACTTCTATTTCTACTGTAGCACACTAACCAGGTGACAGACGTGGTCCCTCATGAATCACTGGCTTCCACGCCAAGCTAGTGAGAGGAGCGAGGAGCTGTGAACAGCAGCAGGCAGCCTAACGGTGACGCAGTGATAAGTCCGGGAACTGGTGCTCAGAGGAAGGCAGGGAGGATTCCCAGACATCCAGTCATCTTCACTTGTAGTTGCAGGTCCAGGTCTTTCTGGTCTTACCATCATCAGGCTAGCAAACTGCACCATGTCTTCATCACAGAGACTGCCTTCTATCATGTGGAGTAAGCTGGGGGTGCACAAATTTGAAAAAGTATAAGTTCACACCACTAAAGTACTGTCACATGTCTACTGAAACAGGAAACCTATTGAAAAAGCACAATGGTGCTGTTTGTAGGAAAACCCTAGTGGCCTTATAGCACTATGAGAAGAATCTGGTTGTCAGAGCTGCAATACATCATCTAGCTTCATCTCTGCCTTTTACTAGCAGGAAAACTACAGAAAGGTGAAATAAGTTGTCCAGGGCAGAGAGGTCAGTGCAGAGCCAGGACAAGAAGCTAGATTTTTGTTCTGCCACCACAAAAAACAAGAGTGTTGAAGTGTGTTACAGTGTAGAACTGGCTGCTGTTGTCTTCCAAGAGGTTTGGCAGGTCAAGGAGTGATGGATCTCACTGCTCTGCCATTCCTAATGCTTACCTCCAGCCCTGGCTGCAGAATTCTAAAGTGCTAAGGAAATCCGTAGTGTAGAGGAAAGGAACTAAATGTGAGTTAGGCCAGGGTCCATTCACATCTTGGCTTTGCCATTTCCTGAGTAACCTCAGACTCATTTTCTCTCTCAGACCTCCAGGTTTTTTCATATGTTAAAGAGGATTGTAATTCCATTAGATCATTGATACGCAAGTAATTTTAAACTATAAAACTATTCAAATGCAATTCCTTTTATAATACCTTTATTATTCAGTGACTAAACTGAAACCCAGAGAAGTGAGCAAAAGCAAGACTGCACAGCTCACTAGTGGTGGAATCAGAACTTGAACTCAGAGCTCTTGATCCAGCCCCCTTACATTCAAGAAGAACCTCTGAAAGGCCACTCAGGAGCGTCAAGAGGACAGGGACACAGGGTTGAAGCTGGCAGTTTGGGTGTAGGTTTGAAGTTGTTTAGTCACTGAGTCATGTCCAACTCTTTCAACCACATGGACTGTAGCCCCCAGGTTCCTCTGTCCATGGGATTTTCCAGGCAAGAATACTGGGAAGGATTGCCATAGCCTTCTCTAGGGGATTGTCCTGACCCTGGGATTTAGCTCAAGTCTCCTACAGTGGCAGGCAGATTCTTTACCATTGAGCCACCTGGGAAGCCCAGGTTTGAGGTAGGGAAAGGGGAAATGGCTGAGAAAATACCTGGAGCAGAACTCTGTAGACTGTGTATTTAGGATCCACGTGTACTACCCATCATTACAGAATAGCCTCAGGAAATACGGCAGAGACTAAATCTGATGGAACGAACACCCAGATCAGATTTCCCTGGTTAGGAATCTGCCAGCTAGTGCAGAGGACACAGGTTTGATCCCTGGTCGGGGAAGATTTCACATGCCACGGAGCAACTAAGCCCGTGTGCCACAACTACTGAGCCCACGCACCTAGAGCCTTGCTCTGCAACAAGAGAAGCGACCCCAGGGGCTTCCCTGTGGTCTAGCAGTTAAGAATCAGCCTGCCAATGCAGGGGACACAGGTTAGATCCCTGGTCCGAGAAGATCCCACTAAGCCTGTGCGCCACAACTACTGAGCCTGTGTGCCGCAACTACTGAGCCCTGTGCACCCTGGAGCCCATGCTCTGTAACAAGAGAAGCCAGTGCAGTGAGAAGCCCGCGCACCACAGCTAGAGTCCGCCACGCTCACCGCAACTACAGAATGCCAGCATGCAGCAATGGGCACCCGGTGCAGCCAAAGTTAAACAAAGATAAAAATTTCCAGGTATTTTCACATTTACTGCAAAAAAGAGAAGCTACCCCAGTGAGAAACCCGTGCACTGCAACTAGAGAAAGTCCATGCAGCAACAAAGTCCCAGCACAGCCAAACAAAAAAAAAATGAATGCCCAGTTCTGGGGCCAGTCTTGCTTTTTTCATCCCCTTACCAATTATGCGGGGTTTCACTGGTGGCTCAGCAGTAAAGAATCTGCCTGCAATGCAGAAGACTCAGGTTCAATCCCTGGGTCAAGAAGATCCCCTGGAGAAGGAAATGGCAACCCATTCCAGTATTCTTGCTTGGGAAACCCCATGGACAGAGGAGCCTGGTGGGCTACAGTCCATGGGGTCAAAAGAGATGGACACAACTTAGCGACTAAATAATTATGTGACTTTGGGTGAGACACTTCCTCTATCTGGATTTATTTTTCTTACAGGTAAAATGAGGATAAAGACTCTGCCCAAATACCTGCATCGGGTGCTTTGAGATTCCCACAGACATGGACATGGCTTATCACCGATGATAGGGTGATGGGAAAAGGGAACAGCTAATGGGAACAGGGCTGGCATGTGACACAGGATAAAAACCGGCAGGTGTTGTGGCCAAATTTCTCCCAATCTTTACCCAGGAGTGACCCACCCAAGACTGTCCCAGATCCCCTTCCAGCCTCCTACCCTGTGTGGCACCACCTGCTTGTCTAGCTTCCTGCTCACTGCACCTCACAACCCCAGCCCTTCTGGGCTCAGATCCCAACATGTATGTATATGTCCTCTCAACTGGGCTTCCTAGCAGGCGTGCCTCCACGCTGGTGTGCCTAGTACGAGTTAGTGTCCACACGGTGGTCCTTTAACTTTCCGCTTGGCTGGCTGCAACTTGGGATGGCCAGAGCACCTCTGCTAGTTGCGGGACTATGGTGAACAGCCTCACTCATATACCCCAGCAGCTTCACCTGTGTATCCCTGGATGCCATATAAATATAATTCTCCATATCCCATAACTTGAAAAAACGTTGGAAGCAGTGCCACACACACAAGACTCAACATTCAACACCTGTGTAAACACGTGCCTTGGATAAGGTTCTTCATTTATACAACAGAAATAATAAAATCTATCTTCCTAGAATTGTTCTGAAGATTAAATGAGTTCATCCTATCTCAAGCATCTAGGGACTATATTGACATTTATTATGTGCTCAAATAGAAGCTATTATTAATATGTGACATCAGCAGTTCTTATTTTAGAATTCATGGATGGGCCTCTGAAGTTGTATACACAGTCATATATATGTCTATATGCCTAGACTCTGGGGTGAGAGTCCTTGGCTTTAATCAGATTCTTAAAGAAGTCAATGATGAGAACACACTTGTTCAGTTCATACAGCTCCAAATATTCACATGAAGTGATGCAAAATATTAGTCACTCAGTCATGCCTGACTCTTTGCAACCCCGTGGGATGTAGCTCACCAGGGTCCTCTGTCCATGAAATTTTCCAGGCAAGAATACTGGAGTGGGTAGCCATGCCCTTCAGGGGATCTTCCCGGCTCAGATTGAACCCGGGTCTCCTGCAGTGCAAGCAGATTCTTTACCGTGTGAACTGTCAGGAAGTCCAAATATTTGCCTACTTACTAATAAATGCACAGTTACATACAAGTGCACATAAGGCATGCACACACCAACCACTTTTCCTTATGTTTCCATAATAGTTCACCATCATTAGGCACCAATTCTGGGTCAGAAGGAGAGTAAGACAGGCCTGGCCTTGGGCCTTCCTGGGTTGTGGTCTCAATACCCAAAAGTGAGGGTGGCTGGCTGAGAGCCAGGCTCGCCCTCTCCCGCTGGGTTCACCACTGCTCCCTCTCCTCCCCTGGAATGCCCCTCAGTGGACATTAGCACAGCCACCGTTACCTTTCCTACATGGCCTGTCCCATTTTCTCCTGGTATCTCCTTGTCACCTCCTCGGCTTTCAGGGTAAGATGGGTGAGGATGTGATGAAGGCTAGCGAAGTGCAGGTGGAACTGGGCTTCCAGGTCCAGGTGCCCCAATACCCTCTCTTCCTCAGCCTCTTCCATCTCTCCAGCTTCAGTCTCAGCTCCATCGGCTTTGCCACCTGCCAGCTTGGCCTGCCACTCCTGCCGGGGCAGCAGCCCGTGCTCCACATCCATGCGAATGGCCTTGAGCATGGTGAAGTAGCTGTAGAGATCGGAGGCGCCCGTCTGGGCCTGGTACCCATGTGTGCTCGGCTGCATGTCCTGCAGAAGGCTGGGGATCATCACCACCTGCTCCATGTTGCGCACCACGGCCAAGTACCGGTCCATGACGGTCAGCAGGCAGTTCTTAGGGTAGCGCTTGGTCAGCACCTGCATGATGGCTTTATCTTCCATATGGAGTCCCGCACACTGCCTCAGCCTCTGTTTCCAGGCTGTTATTTTTATGTCATTATGCACAGCAGTTTGACAGGATGCCAAGACCCAGCTGGTAGGTCAACACAGCCCTCTTTTAGGCCAATCCTAGGGCTTGGGTCCCAACGTCCTGTATCGGGTGATCCATCTGCCCAGGGACAGAACTGCCAGACCTCTGACTGGCATTTCAGTGCTCCGTGACTGCCTCAGTAAGAGCCCAGCTCCTCCTTCATCAGCTTGCAGAGCTATTTAGAGGGCAGTCTTTTCCCTTGGCAGCTGGTACACTTGACCCCGGGGCAATAATTAATTCTCTCTGGTCATCTAAGACCAAGCTACCCGTTGCCTATCTGTATCTTTTTTTTTTTTTTTTACTTTTAAAATTTTATTTATTTTATTTTTATTCACATAACATAAGGCTATCTGTATCTTAATGCCCAACTTGCTTCTTTCTCTTGGGTGCCTCAGCTGTGAAATGAACAAGGGAAGAGGGTCACGCAATGAAACAGCTTAGTGTGGGGCAAAGAGCTCTCAGATGGGAGCCAGAAGTCCGGTTTTGCAATTTCTCAGTCGTGTGTTGTCATCGTTTGCTAGTTAACACTCAAGAGCACTCGCTTTGCATCAAGTACTACACTGAGCTCTTTCACCCAGTCCGTACAGTGAGTGCTGTAACATTCTCATTTACCAATGAGGAAACTGAGGTGCACACAGCTAAAGTAACTTGCCCATGGTGCCATTGGGGCTGGGATTCCAGCCTGGGACCACCTGTCTCTCACCTCCAGTTAGAAGGTATGAAGTTGCATAAGTTATACAAGTTAACAGGATCCATCTCCTTGTCTGTAGATTTGAGGTGTTACTGTAAGGAGACAAGGTAAACAAAATGCTTTGTGAATCACAAAATGTAGTCCCCAGATGTATTATCCATGCAGTTGCTGGATTAATGCTGAGGTCCCTCTCAACTCTAGCCTGTAATCCCATGAGTTATGAAGCTTCATCTTCACCATTGACCCAGTGTTTCAGCCAACAGTCTTGAGAAGATAATAATCCCTTGCATTGCCACATTTTCACAGTTGGCAAACTGCGTTTGCTATCAGTCAGTTCAGTTCAGTTCAGTCGCTCAGTCGTGTCCGACTCTTTGCGACCCCATGAATCGCAGCACGCCAGGCCTCCTTGTCCATCACCAACTCCTGGAGTTCAATCAGACTCATGTCCATCAAGTCAGTGATGCCATCCAGCCATCTCATCCTCTGTCGTCCCCTTCTCCTCCTGCCCCCAATCCCTCCCAGCATCAGAGTCTTCCAATGAGTCAACTCTTTGCATGAAGTGGCCAAAGTACTGGAGCTTCAGCTTTACCATCATTCCTTCCAAAGAAATCCCAGGGTTGATCTCCTTCAGAATGGACTGGTTGGATCTCCTTGCAGTCCAAAGGACTCTCAAGAGTCTTCTTCAACAACACAGTTCAAAAGCATCAATTCTTCGGTGCTCAGCCTTCTTCACAGTCCAACTTTCACATCCATACATGACCACAGGAAAAACCATAGCCTTGACTAGATGGACCTTTGTTGGCAAAGTAATGTCTCTGCTTTTGAATATGCTATCTAGGTTGGTCATAACTTTTCTTCCAAGGAGTAAGTGTCTTTTAATTTCATGGCTGCAGTCACCATCTGCAGTGATTTTGGAGCCCCCCAAAATAAAATCTGACACTGTTTCCCCATCTATTTCCCATGAAGTGATGGGACCAGATGCCATGATCTTTGTTTTCTGAATGTTGAGCTTTAGGCCAACTTTTTCACTCTCCACTTTCATCAAGAGGCTTTTTAGTTCCTCTTCACTTTCGCCATAAGGGTGGTGTTATCTGCATATCTGAGGTTATTGATATTTCTCCCGGCAATCTTGATGCCAGCTTGTGCTTCTTCCAGCCCAGCATTTCTCATGATGTACTCTGCATATAAGCTAAATAAGCAGGGTGACAATATACAGCCTTGACGTACTCCTTTTCGTATTTGGAACCAGTCTGTTGTTCCATGTCCAGTTCTAACTGTTGAAGAATAGCTATGTATATAAACATAAGTGTAACTGTTGCTATAGTTATTAATAATTAGAAAAAGGAACCCTAATGAGAGGTTCAAAGTCTCACAAGTTAGTAGCAAAGTCAAGTGAACAAGGCCTTCTGAGTTCTGAGTCAGGCCCTGCTTGCAACTCCACTTTGAAAGGAAAGGTTTACTAAGCACATTCTGTCCCAGCATGGGAGGAGAGGGGAGGAGGAGAGCATGGGGGGCCATCTTGTCTCAACTAGGCCGCCTTCGCCCCCACTCCAGGGCGGGGGCCCCGCTGCACCCTCCTGACGTGAGCTCACCCACTGGGCCACTTCCTTCTACTCCCATGGCTGGAGCCATGAGATTGCTTGTCTTTACGCTGAACTGGAATCCAACTCGCTACACAGCCCCGCCACCCCTGCCCCATGAAATCAAAACATTCACCCTATCCAAAAGTCATGGGCCTTAACTCTGCTATATGAGCACAACAGGATAGTGTGAAAACACCATCTTCCAGCCTTTAACTTGCTTAGTCACACTGCAGATTGAGCAGAAAAACATTAGTGTCCCCCTTTCCAAATGAGGAAACTGAGATTCAGGAAAGGGGAGTTTCAGACATGACAGGAGGAGGCCCAGACCAGCTCTCCAGGCCTCAGAAGAAAGTGACAGCCGTTCCTCTCTCCAAGCCCCCTTCATGGGCTGGCCAGGCACATGGCTGCAGATGACCTGGGGTCACCCTGCACTGGACAGCTGGCCTTGCCTCTCTACGGCACAGAGGGCAGCCAAGTCCAGCCACGGGTCTGCTGTGAGGGCAAAGCTTCCACTTGTAACCCTTTCTGTGTTGCACACTGTAAGCAGAACATAGAGCACGGTCAACTCTTCTTCCCTCTGGCTGTGTGACCCTGGGCTAGTCACCACTCCTCCCTAAGCGTCAACTTCCTCCTAAGTTATAATAATGATAAGAGCAAGCATTGACTGAGGATTTGCTATCCTAAGCTAAGCTGATACATGCGAAGTGCTTAGAACAGAAGTCAGTTCTCCCAATAATCCTATGGTGTAGATAGTCTTTGTTCACAGAGGAGGAAATTGAAGCCTAGGAAGGCCAAGTAATTTGTCTTAAGACACACACTATTAACTTTTAGACAAACAGAAACTGGAATCAGTAGTAAATCCTGCCCATTGATATTAACAGTTATGAGGACTAGAGATGACGTTTGTGTGTGCTGCTGCTGCTGAGTCACTTCAGTCGTGTCTGACTCTTAGCGACCCCATGGACTGCAGCCTACCAGGCTCCTCCATCCATGGGATTTTCTAGGCAAGAGTACTGGAGTGGGGTGCCATTGCCTTCTCCGGACGTTTGTGTGTAATACCTGATATATTGCAAAATCTCATTAAACACACACTGCCTCCTGGCCATTTCTATTTCCTATGCTATGCTCCTAATTTCTCCTTTATTCTTCCATTCTAGGGCTTGCTACACACACCTCCGTTCCCTTTGTGCCTATCCTGGTGCCCACACCTGCAAATGCTCAGTAGATGCTGGTGGACCAATCACCATTAAACTCACTTTCTGATGTACTCTAGAGTCCTTGGTTATAATGTCCAGTCACCTTGAAAAATAGGGTCCCTGGCTTGCAAGGAGGCAGTAGTGAGGCCTTTGACCCAGCGAGGGAGTCCAAGTAGCTGCAGCCACACATGGCCCAGGCATGGCAGGTGCTCAGAATCAGCTCATGGGCCTGACTCTAAGCGGAGGCTCTCTTCCAGAATTCTAGGAGAGCTATGCCGTACTCCTGTCCTGGCAGTCTTCCTCATACACACTGCTCTTTCTCATTATGTTCATGTAAACAGTTTGCAGTATACATTAGCCGGAGGACTTCACTGGTGGCTCAGTGATTAAGAATCCAACCTTGCAACAGCGCAGGTTTCATCCCTGGTGCGAGAACTAATATGCCACATGCTGTGGAGCAGTTCAGCCTGTGTGTCCCAACTAGAGAGTCCATGCACTGCAATGAAAGATTCCACGTGATATAACAAAGATCCCGTGTGCCACACCTGAGACCTGATGCAGCCAAATATGTGTGTATATATATATATATATATATATATATATATATATGTATAAAGAAACTAAAGGGGTGGGATGGGGTGGAGGGTGGGAGAGAGAGAGGTTCAGGATGGACGGAACATATATATATTTATGGCTGAGTCACATTTTTGTATGGCAGAAACTAACACAACATGGTAAATTATCCTCTAATTAAGAACAAATTTAAAAAGAAGATGCATTAGCCTGATATTAACTCCACCAGTCAGCTACATGGAGAAGTTGCATAAAACTATTTCCTAACCTATGAGTGGAAAACAGCAAGTTTTCTAAATTAATAAAGTGGAAAAATGTAATTTTAATAGGTTACTTAAGTAAACATTTGATTCATTCATTTTAGCCCTAAAATACTTTTTGTTTGCTTTTTTACTTTTCTAGGAAAACACCGCACCATGCCGCTTGGGAATCGAAGTTCCCTGGCCAGGGAATCAAAACTACGCCCTCGGTAGTGAAAAGCGCAGTCCCAATCACAGGACTGCCAGGGAAGGGAAAACATTCTTAAAATATCTTTCCTGTGGCAAACGGGGCTTCCTTTGTATTTGAACATCCAGGATGGCTGGGCAGTGGATTTAGCCGGAGACCAGGAGTCTGGACCTTGTGGTTTGGGTTCTGGGGCTGCTTCCAGGTCCATTGTGACTGGGCTTACTGGGCCCTAGCATCCACGACTGTAAAGGGAAGGGTTTGGAGATCTCTGAGGAAAAGGCCTTTCAGTCCTGGTTGTATAATTCCTTCTGAATCCATGTTTGGGTCACCAAGGACATCATTACCCAGGTCTAGTGCCCTCCTCGTTAACCCAGCTCCAGATTCCCTGACCCAGGACTGGAAAACACGATGTTCTGCTTGCAGACAGGGCTGGGAGAACTGAGCTGGGGTGGTGGGCCAGGCAGGAGGGCCCCATCAACAGCGGCCTCCTGGGCCTCCCTTTCCCCATTTATTCAACAAGGGGGCTGGTCTTCATTAAGTCCTCTACAGCTTGGACTTTGGGGGACTCCACCAAAGCACAGCCCGCCCGCCTGTGGCCCACTGTTATTCTGCCCCTGTGTATGCATCATAATCTCATCTCAGGCTCATCCATTCCCAGACTTGCTCACGGACATGGCCCAAGAGGTGCAAGGGGCACTGCACGTGGGAGTGAGTGAGCAAACTGATAACAGGGGGGGTAAATGAACTCTGTGTGTGTGTGTCAGTCACTCAGTTGTATCTGACTCTGCAACCCCATGGACTGTAGCCCACCAGACTCATCTGTCCATCGAATACTCCAGGCAAGAGTGCTGGAGTGAGTTGCCACTGCCTTCTCTGGGGGATCTTCTTGACCCAGGGCTCAAACCCGGGTCCCCTGCATTACAGACAGATTCTTTATCATCTGAGCCACCAAGGAAGCCCCTCAATGAGCTGCATGAGTGAACAAATGCAGAACAGACCAAGTAGCCCGGTGAAGAGGGGCAGGAGAGTCCGTCAGGGCTACAGACGGAGACTGTCCAGGCCCCCCTGGCAGATGAAGGATAAAATGTTCCTGAGTCAGCAGCCGCCAGCTGGCTCCAGGTATCAGGGAACTAAGGGCACAGGCTGGGCTCAGACAAGTTCTAGCAGTGGGGAGAGGAGGAAGGCAAGAAAGAAAGGACAAGAACGTGAGATCTTCTCAGGGGATGCAGGGGGCATGAGAGGTGGTCCTTGGTTCCAGAAGGGTCTGCTGGACTCAGGGGTCCCGGCCATGTCTCAGGGTTGGGAGGTTATCTTGTGCGGCTGGGCCACTGCAGGCGGAAGTAGCAATGGAGAACAAGGAGGTTGCAGAGGGTGGGCTAGACCTCAAGCACCATTCCGTTTCCCCCAGACTTCCCTCCCTCCCTCAGGTGGGGAAGCTGAGGCTGCATGAGCCCCTTTACTGGAATGGCCTCTGCAGAGCTGCCTGTGACCTCACCCTCAGGTTACCTGATCACCCCAAGTTAGAAAACCCGATGGACTGGGGTCAAGGCCCCCAAGAGCCAGGCCAGGAACACCATGTGAATGTTGTGCAAGGGATGAGCTGATCAAGTCGTGTTCTGGGGCGGCCAGACTCCAAGAAAGCATGGCAGGGCTTGAGCCCAGGCAGCTACAGAATGGCTCACACCTAGGCTGTGACAAGTTTTCTAGCTTTAAAAATGATTCATATACCCACACTCATGGGAATTCCCTGATGGGCCAGTGGTTAAGATTCTGCTCTTCAAATGCAGGGAGCAAGGGTTTGACCCCTGGCTGGGGCACTAAGATCCCACATGCCTTAGGGTGCTGCCAAAAAAAAAAAAAAAAAAAAACCAAACCAGAATACACACCCTCATATCACCTGATGGCCGTGAATCTCGGGCTGTTTGTCACTCCAGTTCTGATCTACTGGGGAACATATGGGGTCAAGTCACCGTGTGCTCCCACCCCCAGCCTTACCAGCAGGAGTCAAAAGAAAACCAGACAAAGTCCTTACCCTCCAGAAAAAGACTCGCTCTGTCACTGGGGGGACTTCATGTGTTGAGAGCCTGCTTTGAGTCTGCGCTGTGCTGGGCCTGGGGTTATAAAAGGGCATGAGGCAGACAAGGCACCTCACTCAGGCAGTGTGTATCTACTGAGAAGAAATCCACAATGAACATATACACAAATAAATATGACCATATTACATGGTGACATGTACCAGGAAGAAAACAAATTAATGAGCTAGAGCCTTACTACTATACACGTGTTCTCTGCAGACTAGCAGCATCCAAGCACCAGGGAGCTCACCAGAAAAGCAGAGTCTCAGGCCCTGTCCAGGATCTCCTGAATCTCCATTTCAACGAGATCCTCAGGGGATGCCTATGGTCAAGGGGTCAGGAATTCATTCCAAGCATGGTAATTACCCCAGGGGAAAAGAAATATTCATTAACATATTGAGACCTGAATATTCTCAGTTTCTGGAAGCTCTGTCTTGCAGGTAGAGGGAACAAACAGTACTACCAATCAGAAAATAATGTCCTTAAAGCCATATCTGGAACTTCCTTGGTGGTCTGGTAGTTAAGACTTTGCCTTCCAATGCAGCAGGTGTGGGTTCAATCCCTAGTAGAGGAACTAAAATCCCACATGCCTCACAGTCAAACAACCAAAACATGAAACAGAAACAATACTGTAACAAATTTAATAAAGACTTTTTAAATGGTCCCTATCAAAAAAAAAAAAACAAACAAAACTTCCCTGGTGGCTCAGTGGTAAAGAATCTGCCTGTCAATGCAGGAGACGTTGAGTTCAATCCCTGGGTCAGGAAGGTCACCTGGAAGAGGAAATGGCAATCCACTCCAGTATTCTTGCCTGGAAAATCCCATAGACAGAGGAGCCTAGGGGCTATAGTCCATGGGGTTGCAAAAAAGTCAGACACAACTTAGCAACTAAAACAATAACAAATGTTTTTTTTTAATCTTTAAAAGGAAAAAAACCACAACTAGCTTACTGATGGGAGAAGGCAATGGCACCCCACTCCAGTACTCTTGCCTGGAAAATCCCATGGATGGAGGAGCCTGGTGGGCTACAGTCCATGGGGTCGCTAAGGGTTGGACACGACTGAGCAACTTCACTTTTACTTTTCAGTTTCCAGCATTGGAGAAGGAAATGGCAACCCACTCCAGTGTTCTTGCCTGGAGAATCCCAGGGACGGGGAGCCTGGTGGGCTGCCGTCTATGGCGTTGCATAGAGCTGGACACGACTGAAGCAACTTAGCAGCAGCAGCTTACTGGGGAGCCTTAAGCAAGTCACCCCACCTCTCCAGGACTCAGTTTCCCACCTGGAAAATTGAGGAGTTGAACTAAATAGAGGCTCTTTCGAACTAAAAGAAAAACAACAACAGCCCTCTGAATGGAGGATTTTGAGGCATCAAGAGTCAAATGACCAGCTAAGAAAGCTGTCTGAGGGAGCAGCAGGGCCTTGGAGTCCCGAGACCTACATGTAAAACATGACTGAGCGACTGGGTATGCACATACATACAGTAAATAAAAACTTAAATGGGAATGAAAACTGCAACTAAGGAGCCATCTCTGGGAAGAAGGAGGATGAAAGAGAGGGGTATACACAGGTGCTTTCTATTTGTTATGTCTTATTTCTCAAGCTGAGTGATGGGTACATGGATTCATTCTCTCATATTTATTAATACATTAAGTACTTAAAACAACAACAAAAAAAGAAAAGTGGGAAATGTTTTCCAGGTAGAGGTACCAGCTTGAGCAAATGTCCAAGGACACAAAGTAGCAAGAATATTGCCCCCCTCTCCCAAACTTCACAGCTCAGTTCAGTTCAGTTGCTAAGTCACGTGCAAAGTATCAGAGCTTCAGCTTCATCATCAGTCCTTCCAATGAATATTCAGGATCGATTTCCTTTAGGATTGACTGGTTTGATCTCCTTGCTGTCCAAGAGACTCTCAAGAGTCTTCTCCAACACCACAGCTCAAAAGCATCAATTCTTTGGTGCTCAGCTTTCTTTATAGTCCAACTCCCATATCCATACATGACTACTAGAAAAACCATAGCTTTGACTAGATGGATCTTTGTTGGCAAAGTAATGTCTCTGCTTTTTAATACGCTGTCTAGGTTGGTCATAGCTTTTCTTCCAAGGAGCAAGCGTCTTTTAATTTAATGGCTGCAGTCACCATCTGTGGTGATTTTGGAGCCCCCCAAAATAAAGTCTATCACTGTTTTCATTGTTTCCCCATCTATTTGCCAGGAAGTGATGGGACCGGATGCCATGATTTTAGTTTTCTGAATGTTGAGTTTTCAGCCAGCTTTTTCACTCTCCTCTTTCACCTTCATCAAGAAGCTCTTTAGCTCCTCTTTACTTTCTGCCATATGCAGGCGTCATCCGCATATTTGAGGTTATTGATATCTTTCCAGGCAATCTTGATTTCAGCTTGTGCTTCATCCAGCCTGGCATTTCTCATGATGTACTCTGCATGTAAGTTAAATAAGCAGGGTGACAATATACAGCCTTGACATACTCCTTTCCCGATTTGGAACTCCACAGTAGCTTTTCCAAATCTTTACTCCCCCACTCTCCACCTCACCCCTTTCGCTCAGCCTCAAGCTCCGCGGCTGACCTTTCTGACCAGATAAGCCCCCTCCCCATCGGATAGGCTCTCACCCCAGTGGCAAGTGTACACCTCTCACGTGACCATTCAGTACACGAAGGCATGCGTCGCCTCAAACCCTGCAGACTCCAGGAAGACTGGGCGGGGTTCCAGCCCCAGAGCCGGACGCGAAGCGGGGGGCCGGCCGCTGCAGCTCCGGACAGAAGGGGGCGCTGCGGGGCAGGGCAGGACCGCGGCTCCGCCCGCGTCAGCCTCTGGGTCCCTGGGCGGAAACACACGCGTTTCCGAGCGGTAATTGTCCGTCTCGTTTAGATAAAAAGGGTTGAACGATGGGGAGAGAGTGGGAGGAAAACCGTTCTAAGACCCATTTCGCTAGATAGGCGTCATTAATGTTTCCGAGCTCTTTATTAAAGTAAGAGGTTTAACTCAACAGCTGGAAATCGCGGAGCCTATTTCTTTCTTGCCTGACGGCTGTCGTTTAGAACGGATTCTGCGCACTCATGCTTTACTCTTCCCGGGATGAAATCTTGGCAGGTCTCCTAGCTTTCCGAGAGTCTCCCGTTCATAATCAGGTAATCTTCGTGCTGCCGGGGGCAAGCGTTAAAGCAAAGTTGCCCAGATCCAGCTCCCCTCTGGCTGGGACACCTCCTGGCTGGGGAGGGCACCGGGCAGTCTCTCTCCCCTGCGAACCTTCTGTTCCTCCTGCTCCTTCCCGTGCTGTCTCTGGCTCTCCAGAGTTGGGGGCAGAGGGAGAAGAAAAGTCACAGGCAAGAAGGTCTACCACGGCACTGCCCTCTGGTCTTTCGTTTGTTCTGTCCCTAAGTAGTGCCTGACTCTTTGCGACCCCATAGACTGCACCATGCCAGCCTTCCCTGTCCTTCCCCATCCCCTGGAGTTGGTGCAAACTCATATCCATGGAGTTGGTGATGCCATCCAACCATCTCGTCCTCTGTCGTCCCCTTCTCCTCCTGCCCTCAATCTTTCCCAGCATCAGGGTCTTTTCCAATGAGCTGGCTCTTCGCATCAGGTGGCCAAAGGATTGGAGCTTCAGCTTCAGCATCAGTCCTTCCAATGAAATCAGATGTGATTTCCTCTAGGATTGACTAGTTTGATCTCCTTACAGTCCAAGGGACTATCCAAAGTCTTCTCCAGTACCTCTGGTTTTGGCAGATTCCAGATGCTGACACTTTGGTAGACTCCTTGGAGCCCCACAACACTGTTCAGTTGCAGCACCCCTAAAAAGAAGTGCGCTTCCTCTTTCATGCTGCTTACAGCCCCTCAGCTTCTGCATCCCTCCTCACAAGTCCAGCCTCATACTGTGGGAGTCCCCTAAGTGGAAGCTGTCTTCAACAGGGTCCTCTCCAAGAAGGCCTCATTCCTTTTTTATTTTTCCTGATTCTCTGTGGAATCTTAAGTTCCCCAACCAGGGATGGAGCCTGCGCACTCTGCATTGGCAGCATAGAGTCTTCACCCTGCACCACCAGGGAAGTCCCAAGAAGGCCTCATTCTGCTCCTTACCGTGGGGTCTACCTGTGCCCTAAGAGAATCACACAGCTAGAAGCGCAGCCCCTTGCCTAGGAACTACCCTCCAACTCACCAGATTCCAGATCCCACAGCCTCCCCCCTCCAAAGCTCCCCAAATAGTTCTCCCAAAGCCTGTTTCCCCTGGTTTGAGGGGGTGGAGGGAGAGTCCTTCCCCTTCCTGGTGAGGTGTGGGTTGGGGGACAGGCAGAGAGAATGCCCTGACATCTCCCTGAAGAGAGTCTTCGGTAGGGTTCCTGGGGGACCTTCTCTCTTTGACAGGCAGGTAACTGAGGACATGGCTCTTAGCCCTGCCGCCTCCCCGCCTCCTGAGTTCTGAACTCATTTTAAGTTCAGCAGCTCTGGCCTTTGAGTCCTCAGCTGAAATTCTGAGGTGAATGGAAAAGTCTTTGATTATGTCTTATAGTTTCCAACCTTGGCCTGAGAGCACCATCTTTAACGTGAACCCAGAAAAGACCTCACCAGAGGATACGCCCAAAACACAAACCTGTCCCTCCCAGGGTAAATTCTTCATGCTCCAGCCATTTCCAACAGGCAAGTTGCATGTCAGCTCCTGGGCTTTACAGCCACTTCCCAAACCTCATGTCTCCTCTCACTTTGCCTTTCCTTCCACCAGAGGAGTTCTACTCCACTTCTTCACTTGTCTCACTCCTTGAGGTCTTTGAAGACCAGAGTCAAAATGTCTCCTCCAGAAAGCCTTCCCGGATACCCCCTCCTCCGTACTTCCAAAGGCCTTGCCACAGTTCTGTTCTGTTATGATTACCTCCATCTGTACTTATCTCCCCAACTTGATTCCAAGCTCTTTGAGGGCAAGGATGGAATTGTTTTGCTGAGTGTGTTTACATTGTTTGTATGAAAAACAGCTTCAAAAAGAAAGCAAAATCACCTATAATCCCAGCACTTTTCAAAATTTTAGTTGATTTACAATGTTGTGTTGAATTGTAGCTGATTTACAATGTTGTGTTAATTTCTGCTGTACAGCAAAGTGATCCAGTCGTACATATATATACATTCTTTTTTATATTCTTTTCCATTAGGGTTTGCCATAGGATACTGAATATAGTTCTCTGCGCTATACAATGGGACCTGTTGTTTACCCTTTCCATATAATAGCTCCATTTGCTAACCCCACCCTCCCACTCTGTCTCTCCCTTAGCCCCTCCTCCTTGGCAAACAGGAGTCTGTTCTCTGCGTCCGTGAGTCTGTTTCTATTTCCTAAGGGGTTTATTTGTGTCATATTTTAGATTTCACATATAAGTGATATAACATACAGTATTTGTCAATTTCTGACTTACTTCTCTTCGTATGATAATCTCTAGTTGCATCCATGTTTTGCTGCAAATGGCATTCTTTTTTCCCTTTTTACGGCTTAGTAGTATTCCACTGTGTATATACACCACTTCTGTTATCCATCCTTCTGCTGATGGACATTTAGGTTGCTTCCATGTCCTGGCTATTGTGAATAGTGCTGCTCTGAACATAGAGCTACACATATATTATTGGATTAGAATTTTATCTAATTGCTGGCTCATATGATGGCTCTATTTTTGGTTTTCTGAGGAACTGCCAAACTGTCTCCATAGTGGCTGTACCAACTTACACTCCCATCAACAGTGCAGTAGGGTTCCCTTTTCTTTACATCCTCCCCAGCATGTGTTATTTGTAGAGTTTTTAATGGTAGCCATTTTGATTGATGACCAGCATTTACTTTTGATATTACAGAAAGGACGAAGAATCTTCCTTCTCTGTGTGTCCCACCAGCCTTACCTCCAGTGACAAACACTTTTAAGAGGGTGATATGATTCTTTACTGCCTTTTCCCGGCACACATGTACACACACACACACAGAATTTTATTTCTTACGATCAGCTTCATCTACAATATACATTTTCACTTAACAGTCTGTCTTGGATATTTTTCCATATTATTGCATATGATTCTACCACATTCATCTTTTAAATTATATATATATATGTGTGTGTGTGTGTATAAACAGAAAATTTTCCATTTTAACCATTTTTAAGTGTATGATTTAGTGGCATTAATTATATTCACCATATTATGCAACCATCACCACTATTTCCAAAACTTTTCATCATCCCCAAACAGAAGTTC
The DNA here is from genome assembly GCF_016772045.2 of Ovis aries. NCBI lineage: Eukaryota > Metazoa > Chordata > Mammalia > Artiodactyla > Bovidae > Ovis > Ovis aries. The sequence goes on from NC_056074.1 coordinate 15,589,920, forward strand.
TGTACCTGTTAAGCAATAACTCCTCATGCTGCCCAGCCCCTCTCTCCATAACCCCTGGTTAGGGTGACCTCAAATCTACTTTCTGGCTCTACAAATGCCCCATTTTTTTTTTTTAAGGCTGAATATTATTCCACAGTAGGAGATGTTATCATCTATTTAACGATTCTCTATTAATAGACATTCTGGTTGTTCCCAAGTTTCTGATAATAAGCAAAGCTGCTACAGATCACACAGATAGTTGAGGAATGGGTTGCTGGTTGCTGAGTATAGGGTGTGTGCATTCAGAAATCTAACAGACACTTTTCAGCCTGTGCATTGTTTTTCACAGGAAGGTTTCTGACCCCTGTTTCCAGATAGTCTGGGTTAATAAGAGTGCACTGGGGCCCAGCAACCTGAATTTTTATAGACGTCATACCTGATCATTGTGATACGAGAACACACAGTGAGAAACAGCTGTGCAGCCATGTTGCCAGTCCCCCAGCATCTGGCCTCTTCCCTGAGGCGGGTGTCAGAACCTGTGACACCCCAAGCCACAGCCTGCTGCCAACAAGCCAAGGCTGCCCTGATGAGTCATCAGGCACAGTGAGCAGGCCCTTAGGGTGGCAAAGCCTCTAAGGAAATCTTGATGGATCGTGTGTCTCCCAACCTGGAGGCCCCGAGTCACCCTGGTTACCAAGCAGCTCCCAATTCTCTCAGCTTTGCCCTCTGTGGGAGGCAAACTCACCCCTCATTCAAATCAGGGCCCATCAAGGAAAAGTTTATCTCCCTGGGGAAATGATGACTCACGCAACAGGAGTGGTGGGTGAAGGACAGAGAGGAGAGGAGAAGAGAAAAGAGACAGAAACAAGGCTGGATTCATTCCGGGGGTGGGAGGAATTAAAAGGTGAAGGAAAGAAGAGTGGAGAGGGAAAGAAAGCAAAATGACTAGAATTTGAGGGAAGTCAAAAGGAACGAAAGAAAAGGGGAGGGGGAGCAAGAAGGAGAAGGGGAGAGAAAGGAAAGACAACGTGGAGCAGAACGTGAGATGAGCTCCTCAGCTGGCATTTTGGATCAGTCAAGAAAAAACTGCTTGTCAGATCTCAGGAAGACTCCGATGGTGTCTGGCTTGGTTCTCAGGCCCTACCAATAAGCCAACTTGCGTTTTCAGCCTCGCCAGCATTCCCCGGCAGTCTTCTGGGGGTGAGCGGTGGAGGTCAGTCTCTGAGCAGCAGGAAAAAACATACTGAGGAGCAGTCATACCCTGTGTGCCCAGGTAAGGGGTATGGCCTTCCTAGTCATTTGGCAACAAGGAATAGATCTTCAAAAAAGGCGCATACTCGTTGCTCAGTGTCTTAGCTATAAAGGATGCTCCTTGCAGTGCTAGTTATGGTAAAGGAGAAAAAAGAATGAAGGCAGAAATGAGATGTGGTTTAAATTAATCTTTAAAATGGTATAATTCAAACTTCCCTGGGGGTCTAGTGGTTATGGCTCTGTGTTTACACTGCAGGGGGTGCGGATTTGATCCCTGGTCAGGGAAGTTCTGCATGCTACAGGATTTGACAAAATAATAATAATAAAGGTATGATTCCAATTTTGTTCGTGGATATGGGTGTAATGGGGATGGCATTGCCTCTGCCCTGACCCAAAGTCTTCTGCAAGTTCAGTTCAATAGTGAGCTAGGAGAAAGTTGTCTTATTTTTCTTTTTTGTCAGTCTCATGTCCAGCCTCTACCCCTTCCTCACTAGCCTCTTGCTCTCCCTGTAGGGGACATTCGCATCAAAGTCTTGCCAGGGCGGTGATTCCTAGTCCCTGCTCACACTGCAGAAGCCCATATGATTGGATTCCTCTTCTGCCTGCCCCTGGTGTAGCCGGAGGCCCACCTGTAGCCACGACAGTGGAAGTCACTCGGTCTTGCAGTGTGGTCCTGGCCAGGCTCCTGCCACTGCACTGGGCTCCCTGAGCCCATCCCCCGGGAATACTGATGTGTGCGTGCTAAGTCGCTTCAGTCGTGTCCAACTCTGTGTGACCCCATGGACTGCCAGGAGCCTGCCAGGCTCCTCTGTCCACGGGGATTCTCCAGACAAGAATACTGGAGTGAGTTACTATACCCTCCTCCAGGGGATCTTCCTGACCCAGGGATCAAACCTGCCTCTCTTGCATTGGCAGGTGGGTTCTTACCACTAGTGCCACCTGGGAAGCCCAGGGAACGCTGATAGTCTAAGAAATGTCCTTTTGGTTTAAGGAGTTGGCCGTGGTTGGCCACGAGAAGCCTGGTCTGACACTTTCCCTGGGTTCAGCTGCTGGAAGTTCGGCCACCACTGCCCGCTCAGTGGGTGGCCCCCCTCCCTTCCTTGGGGTTAGGGTGTCCTGGGGCTGCATGAGGAAGTGCCTGTCTGGGGTAGTTAGGTGGGGCCTGCACCCTGGAGCTGGGCAGCTGGTGAAGGAGGAGCTGGATAGGATGCAGTTAATTCTTCTCCAGGAACCCAAGGAGGATGAGCCGGAAGAGGTCCTGAACACAGGCTGCAGGATGTGCTCTTCTCAGTGACAGAAGGTAAATAGTAACTAGTTCCCAAAAAATTGGCCCTGCAAGCCAATAAACAGTTGACAGCATGACCTGAAAAACAAGGTCGGGGGAAGAGATAGGAGGGCTTCCAGCTCTCAGATAGGACCAGAGAGAGGCCGGGGACCCGTGATGGCTCGGAGAGGGAGGCGCCACCCTCCAGGAGTGAGAATCCACTGACTCTGGAGGTCCCAGGATTGCAGCACTGTCTGTGTCAGCTATGCTGATCTATACTATCTTTGCTGGGCAGGATTCCTTCAGAAGCCCTTAGATGAAAAGGGTCTCTGGGTATCCCTTGGGGAGGATTGAGGGAAAACAGCTGGAAAGATGATCCCCATTTCACAGCTTGTCTGGTAGGGGGAGCCAGGGGCAAGAATGGGTAGCAATGTTTGTTGTTGTTGTTGTTGTTTTTAGCAATGGGTTTTTAAAAAAAATCTTTTGGGACTTTCCTGGTGGTCCAGTGGTTAAGAATCTGCCTGCCAATGCAAGGCACACAGGTTCGATCCTTGGTCCTGGAAGATCCCACATGCCAGGCAGCAACTAAGCCCAAGTGCCATGACTACTGAGCCCATGTGCCCTTGAGCCCTTGCCCTGCAGCAAGAGAAGCCACCAGAGTGAGAAGCAGGCACACCGCAACTAAAGAGCACTGCAACTCGAGAAAGCCTGCATGCAGTGAAGAAGACCCAGAGCGGTTAAAAAATAAATAAACACAGAAAAATTCAAAAATTGATTGCAGTATGACTCAGATACAGAGGTATGCACCCAAGTAATTTTCACAAAACGTAAACACGCCTGTGTAACCATTACCTAGGCTACAACAAAAAACATAACTCAGGATCTCAGAAGTTTCCCATTTGATGACGATGATTTTAAAGAGGAAAGTAGACAGGGTCTGAAAGCAAAGGAGGAAGGAAAGAAAAGATCCTCCCAGGTGCCAGTTGACTGATACATGGTCCTGGAAACACAGCAGGAGCCCCCCTGTCTGTCTTAGCACCAGCTGTTGAACTGGCCTGCATGCAGAGCTCCAGGACACACACCCGGTGTTCAGAATCTGCCCTTGGGAACTTGGTGAGCCATGCGCAGCTCTGCCAAGAAAAGCAAGGAACTGGGTGTTTGGAGAAGATCACAGACCAGGTAGGACAGGGCTGAGAGCCTGAGGACAAACAGGAAAGAGGATTGCTTCTGGGCTGGTAGGGCCTGGGAATGCTTGGTCCCAGGGGAGTGGCTGCCACAGTCACTATTTGTTCCCCCAAGTTTCTGTTTGTCCAAGAATGATTCATGTAGGTTCCACTGACCAGTCCCTCCTTCTCTTCCCCACTGTGAGCTGCTGTGCAAAGGGCAGAGGGGCACTGGGGGACATGCACAGTTGTGATGTCAGGGAGACACGAGCTTGAAAGCCAGCTCTAGGCTGTGTGACTCTGGAAAATTTCATTCCCTCTCTGACTTCAGTCAGCGAAATGGGACAATAACCTCATGCACTAGCTGTGAAGAGGAAATGAGATAAGCCACATAAAATGCCTGACATTGGGCAGGCACTAAAAAATGTTTGCTCACTTTTCTTTGTCCTTTTTCCACTTAACAAATAGTTATCTGGGGCCTGGTGTAAAGCAGGCAGCTGTGCTAGGTGCTGGGAAGAGAGTGGTGAACAAAACCAGTATGGAGACTGGCTCCTGTTATGGAGCTTAGAATCTAATGAGGGAGAGACATTCAATAAACAAACATACACACATTGTTATGAAAAAGAAAATCAGGACTTCCCTGGTGACCCAGAGGATAAGAATCTGCCTGCCAGTGTAAGGGACATGGGTTCGGTCCCTGGTCTGGGAAGTTTCCACATGCTGCAGAGCAACCAAGCCCATGTACCACAATTACGCAGCCCGTGCTCTGGAGACCAAGAGCTGCAACTACTGAGTCCCTGTGCCGCAAGTACTGAAGCCCGTGCGCCTAAAGCCTGTGCTATGCAACGAGAGAAGCCACTGCAATGGGAAGCCCAAGGGCCGCAGCTAGAGAGCAGCCCTCGCTCTCCGCAACCAGGGAAAGCCTGCTCGTAGTGACGAGGACCCAGCACAGCCAAAAATAAATTAATAACAAATAAATAAATGAAGCAGTGTGTACATGTCAAAAAAAAAAAAGAATATCAGTGGTGACTTCCTTCCAACAGAGTGGTGAAGGAAGGCCTGTTGGGAGAGGTAACACTTAAGCTAAGACCTTAAAGGATGAGAATGAACCAGGCGTTTTGGAAAGCAGGATCCAAAGTGGGAAAAAGGCACAGATTTTGAAGCCAGATGTGGGTGGGTTTCAAATCTTGGGTCCACTACCTAGCAGCTGTGAGACTTTAGGTAAGTCCCTTTACCAGTTGGGGCCTCAGTTTTATCTTCCTTGAAATGTGGCTAAAAACACTTTATAGAATTGTGACAATGAAGCCCAGCTGTGTATATCAAATGCCCTGCCTGGAGTCTCAGTAAAAATCAGTTCCCTTCCTGTACCAGCTCTTGATTAATTGCTGAGCAACTGGCATAGAAATGATGCATGCATGCATTTAACGCACGCGCGCATGCACACACACATGCAGTACACACACACCATCAAAAACATACACAGGCAGGACACAGGTACCTCCTCAAACTGGGGATTCAAGGAGAGGTCCATGAAAGGACTCTGCAGAGATATGGCAGGGACTGAGGAGAGAAGCAAGGAATAGTGCAGTCCGTCAGGGCAGCTAACTGCAGGGGGAAGACAGTGGTTACCAGAACCACAGAGAGGGTGTGGAGAGAGTGCCTGAGGGACACAGCTGACTCACACGGACCTGGCAGGGAGGGAGCCGGGGAATAGAGTCTGATCCCACTTCCCTTCTCCCTCTGATCCCCTCTAGGCCTCACAGTGGCCAAACACAGACGCAAGCTGGAGGCCACAGGTACCGCTCAGTCGTGTCTCTTTGCGTCCCCATGGACAGTGACCCTCCAGGCTCCTCTGTCCGCGGGGATTCTCCGGGCAAGAATACTGGAGAGGGTTGCCATGCCCTCCTCCAGGGATCTTTCTGACTCAGGGATGGAATCCACATCGCTATTGTTTCTTGCACTGGTAGGCGGGTTCTTTACCACTAGCGTCGCCTGAGAAGCCCTCTGTCCTCCACACATGGTTCTTTTTAATTTTTAACAACTTATTTATTTTTATTGTATTCTATTTGTTTGGCCGTGTTGCTCAGCTTTCGGGATCTTAGTTCCCTGACCAAGGATCAAACCCGTGCCCCTTGCAGTGAAAGCACAGAATCCTAACCACTGGACCACCAGGGAATTCTCATGACTTCTTTTTTTAAAAAAATAAATAAACGCTCCTAGATAGTGTTCGGAAAAGAAAGAAAGAACGGAATGAGGGAAGGAAGACAGGCCCTTGTCCGACTCCCAGTGCCTGACACCACGATTGACACATAGTAGGCCCTCAGGTATGTTTCCCCATCTCTAAAGGGGAATAGCACTACCTGCTATTTGTTCTGAAGATGAAATAAAACTCTCCAAAGAACCTGGCCCAAAGTCAGACCAGTCCGGTTCAGTCCTGGACCAGTCTACAAAGACCTGGATATTCCTCAAAGGGTGTAGGGCGGAGGGAAGGGAAGAGGGTCCTTGTGGGTTGGCAGGGGTCTCCACCACCACGGAACTCACAAAGGGAGCTTTGTGCGGGAGTGGTGGCAGGATGCTTCGGACGACAGCTGGGCCCAGAGCTGCCAGGCCTGGGCTGGGCTGGGTTGGGCACTCTGCCACAGGCAGCCCTCTGAGGGCCCTTTCATCTGAGTCCCAGCTGCCACTCGGCCGGCTGGCCCGAAGCCCAGCAGCCTGGAGAGGAGAGGGGCTGGCAGCTTTGTCTCAGGAAGAAGAACAAAGAGGAGGGCAGAGGGAAGCAGTGCTTGCTCTTGGATTCAGGCCAAAGGGAAACAAGATCCAGTTGTAGGCAACACCAAGGTACTGTTTGAATTCCTTTGTTGCCATAGCATTAAGCAAGACAGTTTCACAGAGACAGTCTCAAACGATATCCCAACCCCCACCATGTTACAGGTGGAGAACCGAGGCCCAGAGACAGGCAAGGACCTGGCCGAGGTTACAAGTGGACGGCAGAGCCACAGCTGGAAACCTGGTCGGTCTCTTGTCCCCTGGCACTGAAGGATTCTGAAAGAGGCACTTCACCTCTGGGACCCCTGGGGTTCTCATACGTAGAATAGAGGTGCTAATTCCTATTTTGAATGGTGAGGGTCAAATGTGATAATGGATATAAAAGGAAGAAGAGGGCTATTTGACTTGGGTCTTAAAGGCTGTGTAGTTTTCCAGAGAGAAGGAGCTGGTGAGGAAAGGCATTCTGAGCACAAGGAACAGCATTAACAAAGTTCAAGAAAGTATAGGAATGTAGGTCGTTTCAGGGCAGCTGGAGCTGGGGGAGAAACCGGAAATAGAGCCCAGGCTTCTTGATGGTGTCAGAAGTGCTCACTGCCCCTCCAAGTGTCCAGCCCTCCTTTCTGCCATGGTGACCTTTCAGCTGATCAGCCCTCTGGGAGGAGTCAGACAATGTGAGGGGAAGGGGCTTCATATGCTGGGCAGAGCCGACCTGGCCTGCGGGAGGCTCCCTAAGCCAGATGCGGCAGGCAGGGAGGCCTGCTTTGAGGAGGTCACAGCTGCCTCCCCGTGGTTCAATCCTGTTTGCAAGTCATAGCATTCAAGGTATACACTTGTACCTAGTGTCTCAATCTATCCAGGCTGCTATGACAAAAATACTGTAAATTGAGTGGTTTATAAAGAACATTTATTTCACACCATTCTGGAGGTTAGGAAGTAGAAGATCATGGTGCTGGCGGATCTGGTGTCTGATGAAAGCCCACTTTCTGGTTCATAGATGGCCATCTTCTTTCTGAGTCCTTCTATGGTGGAAGGAAGGAGCCAGAGAACTCCCTGGGGGTCTCTTTTACAAGAGCACTAATCCCATTGTTTCATGACTTAATCACCTCCCAAAGGCACCACCTAACATCATCACATTGATGATTAGGTCTCAATGTGGCTTTTGGAGGGAGACAAACGTTCAGGCCACAGATACAAAGCAATTCTTTACAGTCACATAAAGAATTCTGGAGTGAGAAAGACATGGAGTTTAAGCTTGGTTCTGTCAATTACCAGCTGTGTGGCCTTCTGGCCACTCACTGAACTTCCCTGAGCCTTGGCTCCCTCATCTATAGAGTAGGTCTAACTGCTTGGAAGAACTTATACAAGAGTCTGTGTTCAGTGCAGGTGCTCAACACATGTCATTTTCATTTCCCTCCTTTCCCTAGCACAGCTGACCCCTCTGCTGGGAGGAGTGCCTGGAAGGCTTCTCTCAACAAAGCTCTCCCTGCTTCAAGACCCAGCTTATGGGCCACTTCTTCCATGAAGCCTTTCCAGATCCCTCAAACTGGAAAGCTGACTTCCTCTTGGGCTGCCTTGTGCTTGTCGTTTGTTATTGTGTTTTCTTTTGTTTTGCTCTTTCATACTTTTTCATGTCCACTGCAACTAGTGACACAATATAAATAGGTATTAAGAAAAACATTTCTTTTTTACAGATTTATTTCCTTGTTTGGACTGAGCTAGGTCTTCGTTGCCATGTGGGCTTTCCTCTCGTTGCAGCAAGCAGGGGCTACTCTCTAGTCGTGGTGTACACAACACATCGCAGTAACTTCTCTTGTTGTGAAGCACAGGCTCTTGGACACGAGGGCTCCAGAAGCTGTGGCTTCTGGGCTCTGGAGCACAGCTCAGTAGTTGCGGCACACAGCTTAGCTGCTCTGTGTCATGTGGAATCTTCCCGCATCAGGGATCAAACCTGCGTCTCCCGCGCTAGCAAGTGGATTCTTTAACACTGAAAGCCCCCAGGGAAGCCCAAGAAAAACATTTCTTAATCAATAATTTCCCCTCTCTATTTCTATCCCACTCGTACGGAATGACTGACGGTAACATTCACTGTGCCTCCTTCTACGCTTTTCTAAGTATGCGTTCACATGTGTGTGATTGTGCTCAGCCATGTCTGACTCTTTGCGACCCTTTGGACTGTAGCCTGCCAGGTTCCTCTATCCATGGGATTTTTCAGGCAAGAATACTGGAGTGGGGTTGCCATGCCCTCCTCCAGGGGATCTTCCTGACGCAGGGACTGAACCCACATCTCCTGTGTCTCCTGCATTGTAGGCAGATTCTTTACCCACTGAGCCATCAGGGAAGCCCATATGTTCACATAAATAGGTATAAATTTACATGAGGTTTATGTTTATGTCTTTACTGAATTCCCATAGTATACACTGCTCTGATGTTTATTTTTAACTGCTTAATAAATAATGAGAGGCTTCCCAAGTGTTGCAGTGGTAAAGAATCTGTCTGCCAATGCAGGAGACACAAGGGACACCCGGTCTGATCACTGGATCGGGGAGTTCCCCTGGCAGATGACATGTCCACCCACTCCAGTATTCTTGCCTGGAGAACCCCATGGACAGAGGAGCCTGGCAGGCTACACAACTGAAGTGACTTAACATGCATGGATGCGTGGGTTTTGGGGAAGAGGATCACCGAGAAAAAGTGCCATTTTCATCACACTCTATCAAGGATATACATTATCATCATAATTTCTGACTCCTGCTATTGACCTTGATCACCTGGATAATCACCTGGCAAAGCTGTCTCTGTCATTTTCTCCACTGTGCATTTACTCTTCTGTTCCCCTCTCTTTCCATACTGTCCTCTTTGGAAGGTCACTATGCAGGCCTATACTACAGAAGAGTTATTCCCCACTTCATAAGGAATATTTTTTTAATAGTTATTTTTAATTTTTTTAAGTTTTATTTATTTAGTTTTGGCTGCACTGGGTCTTGGTGGCTGTGCAGGGTCTTTCTCTAGTTGCTGGGGGAGGGGGCTATTCTCTAGCTGGGACTGGAGGACTTCTAGTGCCCGTGGGCTCCAGCAGTTGCAGCTCACAAGCTCTTCAGTTCAGTTCAGTTCAGTCACTCAGTCGTGTCCGACTCTTTGCGACCCCATGAATCGCAGCACGCCAGGCATCCTTGTCCATCATCAACTCCCGAAGTTCACTCAAACTCACGGCCATCGAGTCAGTGATGCCATCCAGCCATCTCATCCTCTGTCGTCCCCTTCTCCTCCTGCCCCCAATCCCTCCCAGCATCAGTCTTTTCCAGTGAGTCAACTCTTCGCATGAGGTGGCCAAGCTCTAGAGCACAGTAAATAAATCTTTTGCTTAGTTGTGGCCCCTGGGCTTAGGTGCCATGGGGCATGTGGAATCTTCCCGGACCAGGGGGGCCCAGGGATTGAACCCAGGTTCTCTGCATCGGCAGGCAGATTCTTTAATAATAATATAGTAATAATCCCGGATCACCAGGATTATATTTTACCAGCAAAATAACACACACAGCAGGTACCTAGCATGTGCTGCACGTTCAGCAGCTGATCTGAGGTGACTATATAATCCACTGTCCCCTGGAGACTCACTTTTCTTACCTGTAAAATGGGTGTTTCTTATCATTCACCCCCACGACTGTATTGAGTGGACAGCGTCCAGGGAGTCAACGTCAGTTCCCTCTCCCTTCCCCATTTGGCTGTCCAGCAACCCAGACACGAGAGGGGCAGTGACCAGCCTAGGGTGTTACGGCCAACTGCAGCCCAATCAGGGCTCTCACCACACCCTGGGTAGGATTCCCCCACCCCCGGGCGGGAGCCAGGTGCACTTCGGCCGGCCACAAGTAGCCCGCACGGGCCAGCGCCCGCGGGGCCGGGGGAGATGAGCCTGACCTCGGCGCCCGACTCACGGCCGAGCGGCCGGGCCGCGCCCCTCGCCGGCCGGCGGACGGTGAGTGCGAAGCCCGCAACGGGCGTGCAAACCCGCGCGGCTCCGGGCCCGCCGCCCTCCCTTTCCTCACTCCTTCCAGGGCCCTCTAACCCTTCCCTCCCCGCAGGTCTGGGTTCCCCTGCTTCGTGCGCGCCCCTCTCGGCCTGCGGCTGGGGGCTCTCCACCTGGGCTGTTCCTGCCGCCTCGCTCTCTCCGGCAGCGCCCCGGTCTCGGCGCCGGTTCCGGCTCAGTCCAGCAGCTCCTGGTTGCCCTCTTTCCGGCTTGGCGGCCTTTGTGTGGTCTCCTCCCTGTCTGCTTTGTGTCTCTTCTCGCAGCCCCTCTGGCTTGCCCCTCCTCCTTCCCTGCCCCACCCCTCCTGCCGGTGGGAGAAGCCCCCACTGGGGGCGGGCCCGAGTATCGTCCACCGCCCCCCCTCCCACCGCACCCCTTCTGCAACCTGAACCCCTGCCCTCTGGCTGGCTCCTGAGTCTTCCTGCTTGCCTGTTTCCTCCCAGGATTTGCGGGTATGGAGGGGGAGTGGGGACCAAAGGGGAGTATCAAGAAAAAGCCCAGTGCACTCTAGTATCAGAGCATTCTCACCTCTCCCGGGCTAGGTGCCATCTCCAAGGCTTGTAGGAAGGGAAAGCAGAGCAAGCCGTGGGGCGACTGTGGCATTTTCCAGTCAGGTGATGACAGCCTTATTGTTGTTGGCTGTTGACAAAGTCACCTGGTCAGAGGCGTGGCCACCCAACGTGCCCAATAAATGTCTGAATTAATTACTAGAAGAGGGAGGAAGCCTGGACCACGCCTGATGCTAAGTAGGGCAAGACTGGCCTTTATTAGAACCGCAGGGCGCTCCTGTGAGTCAGTGCTGAGGGTAAGTGCGGTTCAGTTCAACAGACACATTGAGCAGCCCCCTGTGCTGAGCCCTGCAATTTGTACTGGTAACACGAAGATGAATCTGGGAATAGTCCTCCCTTAGGAGCCTTCTACGGTAGTGGGGGATTCAGATGAAGGAACAAAATTACAAGAGAGCGATAACTACCATGACGAGGGAAGTACATGGGCCTCTAAAATCACAAGTAGACAACCCATCCAGAAAATTCCCAGAGCAATTAACTTGAAGGCTGAGTGGGCTGAGTGATGGGACCGTGGGTGGTGAGCGAGTGACGTCCTGCGGACAGTGGGGCCCAGCATGCTCTGGTTGGCTCGGGAAGGGAGACCAGTACTGGCTCTGGTAGTTGATTGTCAGGGTTACAAAGGGCCTTGTAAACCTCGTTAAGGAGTCTAGAATTTACCTTTAAAGATATGTGGGATCACAGAAGTGGTTAATGCAAGGAGTGACTAGATCAGATTTGCACTTCCGAGAAACTGCTCTGGTTTCAGAGTTGAGACTGGATTGGGTGAGGACATTCCAGGAAGCCAGGAGCCGTGGATCTGACGAGGCATTTAGAATCCCCAGGATTTAGTGCCTCATTACCTGTGTGTGGGGAGGTTGAGGACATGAGCAGAGTGCAAGATTACAGTCTAGGTTTCTGGCTCAGATGACTAAGACAGGATGCGGCAGGAAAATGTCCAAGTTGTGGTGCGGGGAGAGATCTTGGGGCTTGGGGACATATGACTGGAGATGTCCCTCCACTGACTAGACTAAGAGTGACGTAAGGAAATGTATGAATGTTTGGTGGAGTTAGAGTTGGGCCTGTCTGATTCATCCCTGTGTACCAGCACTAGTCTGATACCCACATGTCTCCAGCCAATGCACACAGGTCAGACTTGCCCATTGAGGAATGCTTCAGCAGGGTGACTGGGTAGAACAGGTGGGGAGGAGGGGCTGTAAGGAAGGGCTGGTAGTCTAGAAGAGGGATGGGAAAGAAGTCTTTATCTGCTAGAAACAAATACAGCAGTATTCATGGATGACGTAGGAGGTTTGGGATTCCCAAAGAGGTTTGGCGTTTTTAGAAAACAAGGAGGGAAAAGGGACAGAATTAAGAAGCTTGGGAACAGGGCCCGGGTCTTGGATGTTAAAGAAATGGGGATGAAGATATCAGGGCAGGGGGCTATTTTGTTTAGTATCTGGAAATGAGCTTCAGAAACAACATTTGAAGTGATTGGATTCATTAAATTTTCAGAGCTGAAGAGACTCAGAGTTCTCTTCATCCATTTTGCCTCCCTATGTCATAGATGACTAAGGTTAAGCTCAGAGTGGCTCAGACAGTAAAAAGAGTCTACCTGCTATGCAGGAGACCCAGGTTCGATCCCTGGGTCAGGAAGATCCCCTGCAGAAGGGAATGGCAACCTACTCCAGTATTCTTGCCTGGAAAATCCCATGGATGGAGGAGCCTGGTGGGCCCCAATCCATGGAGTCACGAAGAGTCAGACATGACTGAGCAACTAACACACTCAAGCCCGGAGAAGGAAGTGAGATGCCCCAGGATCATAGCTGATAATTTGGCAGCGGTGGGACTGGGTGTTGGGAAGGTGGGAGTAGAGCACTCATACTGTCCTGCAGTCAGACTGACACGGATTTGATCCCAGCCGCCACTTCCCAGGTGGCGCTAGTGGTAGAAAACCCACCTGGCAATGAAAGAGACATAAGAGACAGTTCAACCTCTGGATCAGGAAGAGCCCCTGGAGGAGGGCATGGCAACCCACTCCAGTATTCTTGCCTGGAGAATCCCATGGACCGAGGAGCCTGATGGACTACAGTCACTGGGGTCGCAAAGAGTCAGACAAGACTGAAGCAACTTATAACACAGCACAGCGACTTTCTCACTTCCTGACTGGGTGATCCTTCTTCCTGAGCTTTCCTTACCTGTAATGTGGGGATGTTAAGACCACCTGTGAGCTTTCAGGGGTAGAGGAGTGAGGAGAATCCATCATCAGTCCACTCAGGGGTTAGAGTCTGCAACTTCTCATCTAACTTCCTGGTGTACAGAACCACATTTGCGTTAACCAAACACCCTTGCCAAAGAGCCTGGAGTTTTATGGGAAAAGGAGAGAGTCACAGGTCCTGGGCTTATTTTTCTCAAGGCTGAATTGTTTGGCTGCTGTCAGAATGCATCCTCTTTTCTCCCTTCTCCATTCCAGCTAGCATAACTGTCCCTTGGTAGAAGCTGTTGCTATGGCAACTTGGTTCTTCCCCCGAAATCTGGCTGCCTTGAGCTCTCTTAATTCCGGTACTTTAATCTTAGAGGTAGAGCCCACAGACAAGTTGAAAAGGAAGTCACACCTAAATCAGACTGAAGGACATTCCTATACCCCTGGCCCTGCAATGACCTGTAGTTAAGTCTCCAGTTTGGAAATCCAGCTTTCCCTTCAACACTGTAGATCTTTTCCACACCAACAGCCATCGCATCCCCTAGGAGACCTTCCCTAACAACCTCCAGCACTCGTCCACAGAAAGAGCCAATCCCTTTTACCTGGGTCTTCCCCCTCAGCACCTACACATTGAAACCATCTGTTTCCTTCTTTCCTCTGTGAGCTCCTCAAGGGCAAGAACTGTCATGTTCATCTGCTTAAGAGAAGGCTTGGATGGAATAGGTCCTTCCTACATTTTGTTGGATGACAAGGAAATGAAGAGTGGAGGTGTTCGAAGGTTGAAAATTAACTTCTGTAATGACTAAGTGCAAGCTTCGGGGTAAATCAGATTTGAGTTCAAATCCTGTGACATTATCACTTAATAACTGGTTGATCATGAGCAACTTAAATCTCACCTCCGTAAGCCTTAGTTTCTTCATCTGGAAAATGGGGGTTTACTACGTTCTTCACAGGATTGCTGTGAAGGTGGAGTTAGTTAACTTTACATAGTTAGTAGACCGTGAGGGGAGGTCTGCTTGTTCCTCATTGTTCCAGCTACCTGACACAAAGTAGGTGCAAACATGCTTTACTGAATGGATTTTAAACGATGAAAGGTGTTCAGGAAGCTGGTTTGTAAGGATAATAACTGATGTATCACCTCATGTGTAATAATCACTAATGGAGTATTCGGGCATTTTTGTTAGGTCTGTGGGGCAGCACTTAGTATCCCCCAGATGAAGCCTGACCCTCAGTTTCTTTTCAAGTCCCTGTCTGTGTTGGCCTGTGGGCATCTCCAGGCAGATACCGCGTGGGTCTTACCCACATTCTTAGTGCTCAGCCCGAGAGAAGAGGCCTCTAAAAATTCTGATGGACAGCTAAATCTAATTTATGTTTGCACCATACGTTACCATTTATGAGGCAGTTTTACACCTGCTGTATTTGGTTTTACTGACCTTGTCACCACCAAGGATATTCCTGTTATTTAATCCCATGGGCCCTTATTTTGAAAAAGTACCCATCAAACAAATTCTGTTTGTTAATGTCATGCCAACTGCAGCCAGAACTTCTGATCTACATGAAATAAGAATTTTTATCACCATTCCCAGCACAGGATGCGGACACACAGTAAGAAAGAAATGGTTCCTGGATTGAATTTATGTATGGTTTCTTTAACCTTTCTAAAAGGTCGAAAACGCATTTCTCCCTTTTCCCAATGCCTTAAAAAAAAAAATTATATCTTATATCGAAGCATTCCTGTCAGGAACTCCTGTCTTTACAAAAGCCCCAAATCCTTATTTTATGAATAAGGAATCTGAGGCCTAAGGAAGGGAAAAGTCTTGCCATAGGCCACACACTTTAGCAGTACTGTCCCTGCAACTTGCTTCACAGCAGCTTCCTCCACTGATATTATGCGACCTAAATGAGAAAATTCAAATGCTTGAATTCGGTATTCTTATTTCAAACCAAAATATTTGCCTTCCTTAAAATGCCTACTCTCTGTAGCATGAATAGAACCCCCTTCTGTAAGACGGACATTCCAGTAAGCTGAAGCCAATTGGCTCCCCTAAATTCTGCTGCTGCTAAGTCGCTTCAGTCGTGTCCGACTCTGTGAGACCCCATAGACGGAAGCCCACCAGGCTCCCTTGTCCCTGGGATTCTCCAGGCAAGAACACTGGAGTGGGTTGCCATTGCCTTCTCCAATGCATGAAAGTGAAAAGTGAAAGTGAAGTCGCTCAGTCGTGTCCAACTCTTCTGTAGGGTATTATTCTTTGGATGAAAATAAATCATGAGCTCCCTGGAGGTGGCGCTATTGGTCACTCTGCCTCTTGTGCCCCCCAGGAATCTCCGGTCGTGGAGCTGAACGTGGGGGGTGAGTTCTATACCACCACCTTGGGCACCCTGAGGAAATTCCCAGGTTCAAAGCTGGCAGAGATGTTCTCCAGCCCCGCCAAGGCCTGCCTGGATGCCGAGGGACGCTTCTTCATCGATCGCTGCGGCACCTACTTTGGACCCATCCTGGAATATCTGCGCAGTGGGCAGCTGCCCACCCAGCACATCCCAGAGGTGTACCGTGAGGCTCAGCACTACGAGATCAAGCCCTTGATCAAACACCTGGAGGACACGCCACAGATCTTCGGTGAGCAGGTGGCGCGGAAGCAGTTCTTGCTGCAGGTGCCAGGCTACAGCGAGAACCTGGAGCTCATGGTGCGCCTGGCGCGGGCCGAGGCCGTGGCGGCGCGCTGCTCCCGAGTCCTGGTGTGCCTGGTACGGAACGAGAAGGAGGATGCAAACTGCGCAGACGCTCTGCGCTCCCTGGAGGCGAACAAAAGGTCAGTGGTCAAATTTGGGCCTTGGAAGGCAGCCCTGGATATCAGTGACCTCCTGGACTGCCTGAACATGGACATTAAGGCCCGAGGGTACCAGGTATGCTATTCACACAACAGTCCGTTACCAGCCAAGGTCTCCGACTACTTCTACACGTTCAGCTTCAGCTGGTGGTGATCCCCAGGGGCCGGGGCTCTATGTTATGGGCTGTGGTAGGAAGTATGAAATTAAAAGTTGCCTTAAAGAGCCATCTTTCTTTAAAAAAACAAAACAAACCAAAACACAACAGACAGGAGTTCCCTAGGGGTCCAGTGGTTAAGAATCCACCTTCCCAATGCAAGACATGGGTTTGACCCCTGGTCTGGGAATATTCCACAAGCTGCAAGGCAACTAAGCCTGTGGGCCAGAACTACTGAGCCTGCCACTCTGGAGGTCTGCTCAGCAACCAGAGAAACCAGCACAATGAGAAGTCTGCCCACGAAAGCTGGGGAGTAGCCCACCCCCCAGCTTGCCACAACCAGAGAAAGCCGGTGCACAACGAAGACACAGTGCAGCTAAAAACAAACAAATAAAATTTAAACAAAAAAACAAATAGACATCAAAGTTGGTCGAGTTGAGTTTTGCCACCAAATATTTGTTTCCCTCTTGGGGTTCTTGCCATCCACTGCAACTGACTCCTCTGTACTTGCCTACTGAGGTGCAGCTGTTTCCTCTTTAAAGTCTCATGTACCTGCCAGACCCTCCCCTGAAGTCTAACAGCAATGTGGAGACGAGTTGGAATGTTTCAACAGCGCTTTGGCTGGAGATGCAGGATGACAGCAGAAAATTAATAGGATGTCATGAATCTAGACAGTAAGATCTAAAAATGTAATCCAGCCAGCCTCAGCTTGTGGTCCAGTCTCCTAGCCCTGGTGTCTGCCTTCATGAGGAAGATACCATGTTAGCACTTGGAGTCAGTGCCGCTCAGATCTTCTATCCTGGGTGCTGTGAGTGTTGGCTGCTGAAACCTCCTAAGTGTCCTCTTCTGTAGAGCAGCAGTTCTCAAAGTGTGGTTCCTAGACCAGCAGCATCCCCGATACCTGGGAACTTGTTAGAGATACAGATTCACTAGTCCCTACTTCAGACCTACGGAATCAGAAACTCTGGAAGTCTGTCCAGCAGTCTGTTTTAACAAGTCCTCCAGGTAATTATGATGCACCCTAATTTTGAGACCTGCTCTAGGAAAGAATTGCCATCTCACTGTGTGGAGGTTCAGAAGACTGATCCCTCACCTCAAGGAGGAACAGGTCTGATATGGTTCCTATTTTAGAGCTCCTTGTGGGATCAGGCTGAAGTCAGCCTTTGCTGGACACCACATTCCTGTTTAGTGGTCGTCTTCAACTTTACTCTGCTTTCCTCACTCCGCTTCACTTGAGAACACATCCTCACTAAGCCACTTAAACAAGAAACTCTCTCAGGTTCTACTTCTTAACCAAAGGCATTAGGTAACTTTAAGGAGGAAACCTTCATCCTTCTCCAAGTTCAAGTCTGGTGTCCATTCCTTACCTAGTTTGACTACCAGCCATCCTGGGTTCCCTGGGACTGAAGGTCAAGTTTAACTGCCAAGCTGTAAGGAATTAACACTGAATCAGGAAATTTCAAATTTAAACATAAAATTTCTCAGAACAAAGTTATTTTCAGTGAGCATTTTAATTCATTAACTGCATCTGCTTGTATATATTTTTTATTCTCAAAGCTTATTCTGTATTTTTCTTTTTTTTTGTATTTGATATGGCTGACAGTTTAAAGTAGAAAAATGCTAAATGTCTATTTGAACTTAATGTCATGAATTAATTCAACATTATTCAAAAGGAGCCAGAAAAATATTCATACCCTTTGATCAGTAATTATACTTCTGAGATTTGATTCCAGAAAAACATTCTGCTCCATAAGATCTAACTAGGATTGCTTAAAATCTCACTTTTATGAATTATGGAAAGATCAATGTCCTCCCCAAGATTTCTGCACATTCCAAGAGGGCCTGTCTTCTTATGGTCAGTTCTGGTTCTCTGCTCCTGCTAGATTCATTCAGCATTGGGATCAACTAGATTTCTTAACCTGTTGTGCTGTTCTACACAATGCTTACCCGGAGTTAACACTCAAATCTTTTCCTTAATTTTTACAGATGCCACTCGCACCAGCTATTTGCTCACATAACAGGCAAATAAAGGGAAGGGAGTTTACCACACAGAAATGCAAATAACTTCAAATTTAATATTGGGCATATCTATTCTTAAAAGTGTCTTAGTCACCCTATCACTAGAGGCTTTTCACTAGTAGATTGTATTTGTTTTCTACTAGTTTCTTTCCTCCCTATTCCTGCCACACTTCTGTGTGTGTGTGTGCTCAGTCATGTCCAACTCTTTGCAACCCCATGAACTGCAACACACCAGGCCTTCCTGTCCCTCGCCATCTCCCAAAGTTTGCCCAAATTCATGTCTATTGCATTGGTGATGCCATTCAGCCATCTCATTCTCTGATGCCCTCTTTTCCTTCTTTCCTCAATCTTTCCCAGCATCAGGGACTTTGAAACCCCAATTAAAAAATGGGCAAAGGACCCGAATAGACATTTTTCCAAAGAAAATGAACAGATGGCCAACAAGCACATGAAACGATACTCAGCATCAGTAATTATTAGAGAAATGTAAATCGAAACTGCAATGAGGGGGTCCCTGGTGGCTCAGTGGTAAAGAATCCACTTGCCAACGCAGGAGATACGGATTTGATGCCTGGTCCAGGAAGATCCCAGAAGTCGAGGGTCAGCTAAGCCCATGCACTGCAGCTGCTGAAGCCCAAACACTCTAGAGCCTGTGCTCCACAATGAGAGAAGCTGCTGCAGTGAGACGCCTGTGCACCACAACTAGAGAGTAACCCGCGCTCGCCACAACTAGAGAAAAGCCTGTGCAGCCACAAAGACCCAGCACAGTCAAATAGTTAAGTAAAATTATTTTTTTAAATTCATAATTAGATATCACCTGAGATCTGTCAGAATGGCTGTCATCAAAAAGACCACAAATAACAAATGTTGGCAAAGATGTGGAGAAAGGGGAATCCTCACACAGTTGGTGGGAATATAAATTGGTGCAACTCCTATGAAGAATGTTACGGAAGTTCCTTTAAAAACTAAAAATAGAACTATCGTATGACCCATCAATTCTATTTCAGGGTATATAATCTGAAGAAAACAAAACATGTGTACACCCCAATATTCATAGCAACATTATTTACAATAACCAAGATATGGAAGCAACCTAAGTGTTCAATAGATGAATAGATACAAAAGATGTCTGTGCGTCTACACACACACACACACACACACACACACACACACACACACAATGGAATACTACTTAGCCATTAAAAAGAATGACATTCTGCCATTTGGAACACTCTAGATGGACCTAGAGGGTGTTATGCTTAGTAAAATCAGTCAGACAGACCAAGACAAATATTCTAACACTTGTATCTTGAAGCTAAAAACTAACACAAACAAATATATATATAACAAAACAGAAGCAGACTCACAGATACAAAGAACAAGCTAGCGGTTAAGAGTGGGGAGAGGAAGGGGAAAAGGCAACAATAGGGGTATGGGATTAAGACATACAGTCTACTATATAGAAAATAAGTAGCAGATATATTGTATGACACAGGGAAATGTCATTATTTTGTAATTCCTCTAAATGGGGTATAATCTATAAAAGCATTGAATCACTATGCTGTACACCTGAAACCAATATAACATTGTAAATCAAGTATACTTCAATAAAAAAGAAAAAACCCACCTCTGTTCATTTGTAGGAGTGTATGTATCCTTGCCTGGAGAATCCCATGGACAGAGGAGCTGGTAGGCTGCAGTCCATGGGGTCGCAAATAGTCCGGCACAACTGAGCGACTAACACTTAACACTTACATGAGACTATTTGGGCTTCCCTGGTGGCTCAGTGGTTAAAAATCTGCCTGCCAACGCAGGAGACATAGGTTTGATCCCAGTGTCAGGAAGATCCCCTGGAGAAGGCAATGACAACCCACTCCAGTATTTTTGCCTAGGAAATCCCATGGACAGAGGAGCCTGGAGGGCTATGGTCCATCAGGTTGCAAAGGAGTCAGACACGACTTAGTGACTAAACAACAACATGAGACTTTTCAGATCTGCTGGCATTAACTAAAGAAAATTACAGTCAGAGGAGAAAACCTTAAAACTCATTCCAAATATAACTGTCATTATAATCCAAAGGAAAAACACAGTAAAAGCTCTGAGAGTGCCTTCATGAAGACATCCTAGTCCATAGCACTGTGTCAGGTTTTCAGGTCTCACTGTTTTCTTGGAGCACTTCTTTTTTTTTTTTCTTCTTCTGCTTCTTTTCCTTGTCTTCCCTGGCCCCCCCTTTCCATTCATTCTTTTCCCTTTTCTGCTATGCTTAGTGTCCTGGAAGGCTCATCTCTAGGTACTGTGTGCTCAGGCCCCTTTCTGGTTGGTCAAAGACTTGGAAAATATGACAGCAGAAGACTGGAGACAAGAAGACCTGGGGTGTTGGTATAACGATGAACGTCTTGGAATGGTGAAAGCACTTGTGTTTCCTATGAATGCCCACCAGAGGGCACCCAAGGTAGAACAGGCTTTTTAAACAATGAAGGAACATAATGATCCAACCTCTGCATGCCAGTCAGCCTCTTTCCCCAGCTCAGTGGAGCCATGAGAAAGCTGGCCACGATGGCAGGGGTGCATGGGCTCTCTGGTTTAGACTTCTTCTCAACAAAGCTGATGTAGTCAGTGATGAATGTCCACCAGGAGAGACCAACGCTGAGTCCCTGATAGGGTATTATTCCCACAGGGGGACTAGATACTTGGTGGTAGGTTGATAGTCCTGCAAATCAGTTAGCTGTACTGAACTGTAACAAACTGTCGGGAGAAATGCTGGCATCACTAAGCGAATGGCATGAATAGCTTTGTTTGAGGATGTTTGCAAAGCTGCTTAGGGTTAGGGTGCAGGTTTACTTCATCATTGTTGTTGTTCTTGTTTAGTTGCTAAGTTGTGTCCACCTCTTTTGCGACCCCATGGACTGTAGCCCGCCAGGCTCTTCTGTCCATGGAATTTCCCAGGCAAGAATACTGGAGTGGGTTGCCATTTCCTTCTCCAGGGGATCTTCCTGAGTCAGGGGTCAAACCTGGATCTCCTGCATTGCAGGCTGAGCCACCAGGGAAGCCCAATAAAGCTAGTATCACCCTCCAATCCTGGAGACATTTCATGGTGATTAAAAAAAAAAAAATGCCTCCCAAGGGCTTCCCTGGTGGTCCAGTGGCTAAAATGCTATGCTCCCAATGCAGAGGGCCTGAGTTTGATCCCTGGTCAAGGAACTATGATCCTCCCATGCCACGATTAAAATTAAAAGATCCTCCATGCAGCAGTGAAGATCCTGCATGCTGTAACTAAGACCCAGCACAGCAAATTAAAAAAAAAAAAAGTCTCACACTGGGTTAGAAGGCAGATTTGTTCCTGACCAGTATAATAAAAGGAAGTTGGGGGAAAAAAAGATACTGTCCCCTTCAAAGGGCAGGTTTGCTAGCATTCCCTCTTTTAAGATTGAGGGTTTCCTAAACTCAGTGTCCTTCATCTGTGTTGCAGATGTACTGTGCACGGCATTGACCTGCATCACCCTTACGGTGTTTAAATGTCACGGGGAACCAAAACAAACGTGAAGTTCATGCTATCTGCCACACTGTGAATAATAAGCTGCCTAAGCCCATTTGGGCTTGCTGTCTCCTTACCAGCTGGTTCTATGCAGTTTAGCAGCTTAGGGACTCTCTAACCATGTGACAGACCCCCAAACTTAATACCTTAAGACTATAACCATTAATTCCTTCTCATAGCCTATAGATTAGGCAGTTCTTCTGGTTTTATTTGGTCTCACTTATGCATCTGTAGTCAGATGGTGGCTCAGCTAGGGTGGGGCTGATCTTAAATAGCCTCAGCTGGGTGAAGTTGGCTTTGTTCCATGTGGTCCTTCACTCTCCAGCAGACTGCTGCTGCTGCTGCTGCTAAGTCGCTTCAGTCATGTCCGACTCTGTGTCATCCCATAGTTGGCAGCCCACCAGGCTCCCCGTCCCTGGGATTCTCCAGGCAAGAACACTGGAGTGAGTTGCCATTTCCTTCTCCAATGCATGAAAGTGAAAGGTGAAAGTGAAGTGGCTCAATCGTGTCTGACTCCTAGCGACCTCATGGACTGTAGCCCACCAGGCTCCTCCATCCATGGGATTTTCCAGGCAAGAGTACTGGAGTGGAGTGCCATTGCCTTCTCCGTCCAGCAGAGTAGGTTGGACTTATTTTTATGGCAATGGTAAGGTTCCAAAACCAAGCAAAAGGCATTCAAAACTGGTGTGTGGGTGGAACTTGAGGCCTAGGTTCAAAACTAGCAAACTGTTATTAATACTTCCGCTATACTTTACTGGCCAGGCACAAGGCCAGCAGAATTCAAAGGGTGGGGATATAGATTCCATCTCTTACTGGAAGCAGCTTCAAAGGGATTTAAATACAGAGAGGGGAAGAATTGAGGCCATTAAAAAAAATTATTCTACCTATGCTGGATCCTTTCCAGGAAGGAAGAAGTGGTGATTTATCCACATAGGAATAGATACATATCCCAGATTCAGATTTGAGTTTTCTACTGCTATCGACTCCCTCTCTCATGTCCAAATTCGTATGTTAAAATCCTAACCCTCTATGAGAAGGTATTAGGAGGTCAGGCCTTTGGAAAGTGATAAGATCATGAGGATGGAGCCCTCATGAATGGGCTTATAAAAACAGATCCCTTATAAAACAGATCCCAGAGAGCCCCTTTACATCTTTAACCATGAGGACATGGAGAGAAGACAGCTGTATATGAACAGGAATTGAGCTCTCACCAGACTCTGAATCTGAGAGCACCTTCATCTTAGACTTCTCAGCCACCAGAACTGTGAGCAATAAATTTCTGTTGTTTATAAGCCTCTCAAGTCTATGGTATACTGTTTATTTGAATATTTTACTACCTCTATAATCCTGTTGGTTCTGTTTTCCTGGAAAACCCTGACTAATTAACATCTAATTGTAATGTAGCTGCCATCTTACCATTCATGGATACCTTATTCATTTTCATGATATTTCACACGTTGCTTCTGACTAGGAAGCTTATTTTATAATGAAAAAAAAAACATAGCAAATAAACTTCTTGGTCTTGCCAGGTATCCCATTATTCAGATGTAGCTATGATTTAAAAACAGAAAAAGGTGTAACAAGCTTTTGCAGGCTTAACTGTGGGAGCTGAGAGACAACACATTATGAGTTGGGAAGCTGTCTTACAGGTTTGTGGTATATGCCTCATGTCAACAACTAAAATATGTACTGTTTCTTCCACTGTTAGAATACATGATTCCAGAACTGAGAGGTAGGAGTGGTTCTTGTCACTTTTACATGTAATAACTAATTTATGAATTCTTATGTTCAGGGGATTTGGAGTACTTAGTCCCCAAATGAGAAGTAGTTTCACTAAAGAACAGAGTCACTGTTCCATTACATTCAAATATATAATGACACTGCCCTGGTCATTTTGGGCTCTTCCTGCTGAGCCAACAGGCAGAGAAAGGATTACTATACTAGTCTGAGTGATCGACTCCAATTTCCAAGGGGAAATTGAGTTGACGTTATACAATAGGGGCAAGGAAGACCTTATTTGAAGCCCAAGGGATTTACTTGGATGCCTCATGGTATTTTCATGTACAGTAATGAAGGTCAAAGAAAAATGTCATCAGTTCAATACAGTTTTTCATTTCAAAATGAAAGCAGAATATTCTTTTCTATACCGGTCTGGCCTTGGCTTCTCAACTTTATTTCCATCATTCCTTTCTGTTTCCTTTCTGCAGTTTACTCTCAATATGAACTGAATTCCCTTTGTTTTTCTAAGTGCACCAAACTCCTTCCTGCAGTCTCGTATCTAATAATAATAATGATAATCCTTTGTATCAATGATGCATAAATGTGCATTTCCTGTCTCTGAAATTGGGACATATCTTAAGATTGCTGTTGGCCAATTGTTCACGTGTAGACTGGGTCATGGGGGCTCAGTGGTAAAGAATCCACCTGCCAGTGGAGGAGACGTGGTTCGATTCCTGGGTCAAGAAGATCCTCCGGAGAAGGAAATGTTAACCCACTCCAGTATTCTTGCCTAGGAAATCCCATGGATAGAGAAGGCTGGTGAGCTACAGTCTGTGGGGCTGCAAAGATACAACTAAGCAACTAAACAACAACAACAACAACAGCAAGACTGGGTCATATCAATTCATGTTGTCATCACTTCAATTGAATTGTATGAGTGTTGTTTTTAATTGTCATTTATGGTATCTTTAAAAACACAGCAGGATGACATAGCATACAAATCTTTGTCTAAAGAAGTTTAAGTCAGCTATTTTCAGTAAGTATACCTAAATCTAAGCAATATGAAACCACTGTTTTTAATTTCAGCATTTTTTTATTAATGTTTTATAATTGTTGGCAGCTTGTTTTTGATCTAATATGGTAACAATAATAATAATAGCTGGAACTTCCCTGGTAGTCCAATGGCTAAGACTCCTTGCTTAGGCAAAGCAGAGGACTAGGGTTTGATCCCTGATCAGGGAACTAGATCCCACATGCCACAACTAAGAGATCCCATGCCATGATCAGTAAAAAGTGAGTTACTCAGTCATGTCCGCCTCTTTGCGACCCCATGGATTACACAGTCCATGGAATTCTCCAGGCCAGAACACTGGAGTGGGTAGCCTCTCCCTTCTCCAGGAGATCTTCCCAACCCAGGGACTGAACCCAGGCCTCCCATATTGCAGGTGGATTCTTTACCAGCTGAGCCACAAGAGAAGCCCAAGAATACTGGAGTGGGTAGCCTATCTCTTCTCCAATGGATTTGCCCAACCCAGGAATTGAACTGGGGTCTCCTGCATTGCAGGCAGATTCTTTACCAAGTGAGCTATCAGGGAAGCCCTATGACCAATAGATCCTGCATGCCACACAAAAAATCCCACATGCTGCAACAAAGATGGAAAGTCCCTCATGCTACAACTAAGACCCAGTAGAGCCAAATAAACAAATATTTTAAAAAATAATGGCCACTAACATTAATTAAAGGCACTGGTTGCTAAGTGCCTTTCATTTCACTGGACATATTTGTATTTGTGGTAGTCTCTTCAGTCTGAGATGCCTTTCTTTCTTTCTGGAAAATTCACTATTTCAAGGCCAGATTAAAAATCATTTCCTCTGTAAAACTTCCCTGAGGCATCCTGAAGTTAGGTCTATTTGAAGCACTTGGCTCTATTATCCAGCACATTTTGCCCACTAATGATCAGTTTGGGTGTCTCCCTTTCCAGTTGACTGTAGAACCTTGAGGGTAAAAACCATCTTTTCAGCCTTTTGGACTCTTCTCTGCCTACCATAGTCTTCTTTTTATAAGCACCCTACATTAATTCATTTCAAATAATGAAACCATAAACATCTGTCAACTAAAAACTGGCATTTGCCAAGGGCATTTGCCAGTGATTGAACAACAACAAGGGCATTTGCCATCTGCCTGTGTTGCTGCAGTTGCTGACCTTTGACACTCCCTGAAGGGAGTTTAGAGTGGAGAGTCAGGCACTCTGTGCTCCAGTGAAACTGGTGGGACAGCTCTTTAGATATTTGGGTATGTTCAGGAACTGATTTCATGATCCCAATTCTTGAATCTGATGAACTCCTTATTGCAAAATTCAGACTTAAATTGAGGAAGGTAGAGAAAACCAATGTATGAACTAAATCAAATCCCTTATGATTATATAGTGAAAGTGACAAATAGATTCAAGGGATTATATCTGATATACAGAGTGCCTGAAGAACTATGGATGGAGGTTCCTGACGTTGTATAGGAGGCAGTGATCAATAGCTGAGTAAAGAAGAGAAGCAAAAGACAAAGGAGAAAAGGAAAGATATATCCATTTGAATGCAGAGTTCCAAAGAATATCAAGGAGAGATAAGAAAGCCTTCCTCAAGGATCAATGCAAAGAAATAGAGGATTTGGCATCACTTGAGCCAAAGAATGCTCAAGTGAAGTCGCTTAGTCGTGTCTGACTCTGCGACCCCATGGACTGTAGCCCACCAGGCTCCTCCATCCGTGGGATTCTCCAGGCAAGAATACTGGAGTCAGTTGCCATTTTCTTCCCCAGGGGATCTTCCCAACCCAGGGATCGAACCCAGATCTCCCACATTGCAGGCAGATGCTTTAACCCAAGAATGCTTAAACTACCGCACAATTGCACTCATCTAACATGCTAGTAAAGTAATGCTCAAAATTCTCCAAGCCAGGCTTCAACAGTACGTGAATTGTGAACGACCAGACAATCAAGCTGGATTTAGAAAAGGCAGAGGATTCAGAGATCAAATTGCCAACATCCATTGGATCACTGAAAAAGCAAGAGAGTTCCAGAGAAGTGTGTACTTCTGGTTTATTGACTATGCCAAAACCTTTGACTGTGTGGATCAAAACAAACTGGAGAATTTTTAAAGAGATGGAAATACCAGACCACATGACCTGCTTCCTGAGAAATCTGAATGTAGGTCAAGAAGCAAGTTAGAACTGGACATGGAACAACAGACTGGTTCCAAATCGCGAAAGGAGTACGTCAAGGCTGTATATTTTCACCCTGCTTATTTAACTTATATGCAAAGTACATAATGAGAAACGCTAGGCTGGATAAAGCACAAGCTGGAATCAAGATTGCCAGGAGAAATATCAATAACCTCAGATATGTCGGGCTTCCCTGGTGGCTCACAGGTTAAAGCCTCTGCCTGCAATGCGGGAGACCTGGGTTTGATCCCTGGGTCGGGAAGATCTCCTGGAGGAGGAAATGGCAACCCACTCCAGTGTTCTTGCCTGGGAAATCCCATGGACACAGGAGCCTGGTGGCCTACAGTCCATGAGGTTGCAAAGAGTCGGACACGACAGAGCGACTTGACTTTACTTTCAGATATGTAGATGGCACTGCCCTTATGGCAGAAAGTGAAGAAGAACTAAAGAACCTCTTGATGAAAGTGAAAGAAGAGAGTGAAAAATTGGCTTAAAACTCAACATTCAGAAAACTAAGATCATGGCATCTGGTCCCATCACTTCATGGCAAATAGATGGGGAAACAGTGGAAACAGTGAGAGACTTTATTTCCTTGGGCTCTAAAATCACCGCAGATGGTGACTGCCACCATGAAATTAAAAGACGCTTGCTCCTTGGAAGAAAAACTATGACCAACCTAGACAGCATATTAAAAAGGTGAGACATTATTTGCCAACAAAAGTCCGTCTAGTCAAAGCTGTGGTTTTCCAGTAGTCGTGTATGGATGTGGGAGTTGGACTATAAAGAAAGCTGTGCACCAAAGAATTGAGGCTTTTGCACTGTGGTGTTGGAGAAGACCCTTGAGAGTCCCTTGGACTCCAAGGAGATCCAACCAGTCCATCCTAAAGGAAATCGTTCCCGAATATTTATGTGGAAGGACTGATGCTGAAGCTGAACCACTAATAATTTGGCCACCTGATGTGAAGAACTGACTCAATGGAAAAGACCTTGATGCTGGGAAAGATTGAAGGTGGGAGGGAAAGGGGATGACAGGGATGAGATGGTTGGATGGTATCGCCGACTTGATGGACACGAGTTTGAAAAAGCTCTGGAAGTTGGTGATGGACAGGGAAGCCTGGTGTGCTGCAGTTCATGGGGTGGTAAAGAGTCAGACACGACTGAATGACTGAACTGACTGACTGACTGAATCCTTGCATCTCCTCACATCTAGAAAGCACTAAATCCCTCCATGGTGATATCAGCTCCTTGTGACTAGCAGAAACACTAGTCACTTGATTTGTGACTTGACTGATTGCAGTGAATTCCCCCTTCACTAAAACTTTATATATTGACTTCCCCCCACTGCCTATTTGGAGTAGTCTCTCAGAGCTATCTGAGATGCTGTCTCTTGGCTTCCCTGGTGGCTCAGCTAGTAAAGAATCTGCCTGCCAGTGAAGGAGATGCAAGAGACATGGGTTTGATCCCTGGATCAGGAAGATTCCCTGGAGAAGGAAATGGCAACCCATTCCACTATTCTTGCCTGGAAAATTCCATGGACAGAGGAGCCTGGCTGGCCACAGTCCATGCGGTCACAGAGTGTTGGCCACAACTGAACACACATGCCTTTTTCTCTTGGGCTGTAGTCCTCATTTTGCCCCAAATAAAACTTAGCTCACAGCTCTCAGGTTGTGCATCTTTTTAGTTGACGCAGCTAAAGTGTAATGCAGGATGTAAACCTTGACCTTGGATTTATTAACACCAGCATGTGAACTACACTTTATAGTCCAAAGTATTTCTGCATTATTTCATTCCACTGTCACTACATCTTTGTTGGGTGAGGTGTTACTGCAATTGTAGCTGAGACTACTTGTTCATTAAGTGCCAGCTGTAGTGAAGCAGGGGGGAAGGTCGCAGGGCACAACATTTAAAAGAATGACAATAGCTGAGAGTTCCTTGGTGGCCTAGAGGTTAGGATTCCAAGCTTTCACTGCTGTGGCCTGGGTTCAATCTCTGGTCAGAGTGATGAGATGCTACAAGCCACATGTCACAGCCAAAAAACAAACAAATAAAAAGAATGACATAACCATTGAGGATAAGACATAAACTGGTTAGAACCAAGTAGGTCCAAGATGGCAGAAGATTCACCTTCCAGTAGACCTGGAGCTTCATTACATGTTCATTGTAGTACATTAGCATATGTTAAATGACACCCCTACAGGCACCATGACAGTTCTGAGCCCAACCGTAAAAGGCCAGAAAGTGGGTGGTGGCCCAGTTCCTGGAAATTCCATCCCTTCCCCCAAATAGTTGGAATAATCCTCCCACTCATTAGTCTATGAGATTAATCAGCCCATAAACAAACTAATCACCTCATATTTCAGGGCCTCTCATCTTATGAGTTGACACACATTCTGTCTGTGGAGGCTGTTCCTCCCAGGGTTGCACTTGCCTTTTGAGACAGACCACATTCTGTTTATGGGATGTGTATTTCTCTAAATAAATCCACTGTTTACCTATCCCTTTGCTTCTTGCTGAAATCTCCCTGTGCTGAGACATAAAGAACCTGAGCTTCAGGTTCTGATACAAGGTGAGCAATTTTAACTGAAGGACAGTGGGTTCAAGTCCCACCTCATGGGTTCAAGTTCCAATCAGAGTTTTGGCTGGGTTCAAATCCCATCTGAGTTGTGTGACCTGAAGCTTTGTTGCTTGATCCTTGGCCTTAGAATTCTTTCCACTCTCCCCTAGCTATCAGATGATGGCTTGATTCCTTAAAGGATAGGTAGCTTTTCAACAACTGGAATGAGAGAGCAGGAAAAAGTACCCTAGGCCAGGAGAGGTTTGGAGGGGTGGCATACAGCTTTGTAAGCAGATAGGGAGGGGGGGGGGTCCCTAGAAAAAGATGTAAGAAAAGCCATTTTTGGCTTAAGCCATTGTTTGATCTAAGCCTGACCACAATGCTTGTCCTTGAACAGGTCTCTAATTAATTATCTTGAGAGAAGTGAGGGAAGGAAGGAACAAAAGAAATACGTTTTCTTGTTCCTTGCAGTCAAAAACCAGTTTTTCCTTAAAAGATATATGTAACAATCTGATATATGTCTTTGAGTTCTGCAAGAACTAATGTTCCCCACTCACCTTGAAGATGGAGCGGTGATGTCGACCCTCTTGAATTCAATCAACTAAAGCTTGGGCCCTGTAGACCTCTCCCCAATCCAATGCTGAATTCTCCTCTGCTCAAGCGCCTTCATGAATGAATTTGCATGCACCCTTAGGCTTCCGTGGTAGGTCAGAATCTGCCTACAGTGCATGAGACCTGAGCTCGATCCCTGGGTCAGGAAGATCCCTTGGAGAAGGGGACAGCAATTCACTTCAGTATTCTTGCCTGGAGAATTCCATGGATGGAGTGGCCTGGTGGGCTACGATCAATGGGGTCTCAAAGAGCTGGACACCACCGAGCGACTAACACTTAGCTTAAAGCGTCCCCAGTTTTGCTGTTTGGAGACACTGCTTTGGGGAAGATTGCTTGTGCTCTCCTTACTTGCTGCAAGTAATATGTCCTTACTTCTTTGGAACTTTGGTTAGTTGGGTCTTCAGGCTTGACAACAACCAGAAGGCAAACCCAGTTTCTGAGCAACAGCTCGATCAAAAGGCGAGCACAGGGGACAGACAGCAAATACTGAGAACAGCAATGGATGATGGAGCTGTCAGTCTGACCTCTTTGTGTTATCTTCTGAGTCAGAATCCTCACACAGCTCCAGGTTTTACCTCTAGCTCTGGATAGCTCCACCTCCGCCCTTTACACTGAAGCACTTCCCCCGACCCTCCGTTTCCCTCCGTCACTCAAACCCAACAGAAAGCCCCCCAAAGCTCCCATTGGCTCCTCCAGCCTTTCCGACCCGCCTCCTCCTGCCAGAAGCCCCGCCCCCTGTGCTACGCTCCGGCTCCGGTTTCCGTTCCTCCCGCGCGGCAGGCGTAGGTCGCTAAATCCGGACGCACAGCGACAAGGCAGTCGAGCAGCCGGAAGCGGCTTCTCTTTCCCGGAACCCCACTGCCTTGTGGGACAGCGGCTGGTTCCTCCCTCCTGGGCAAGTTTGTTCGTATTCCTCTGCCCCCCTCAGCCCCGTCGGGTACGGAAGCTGAGAAGGTGCACGAACAACCATGGCGGCACATCTGAAGAAGCGGGTTTATGAGGAGTTCACTAAGGTGGTTCAGGTAAGCTCTAGAAGGAAAGGTCCCAGGACTGGTCTGGGAAAGGGGAAGGTAGGTTATCCGCGCCCCCAGACACTTTGCCAGAACTGGCGCCACAAAGCTGGGTAGGGTGTCAGTGCTGCCAGTGCTTTGGTAGGCTGCCTCTCTGACTACACTTTAGTGGGCGTGTTCATTGGCCGCTGCTGTTGTCAGTATTAACATGTGCAGTCTGACACTAAAAAAAACTATTAGAAGAAGCAAACAGCACCTTGCAATTTACGAAAGTATCTTATCTGTTATCTTATTTTTTTCATGTTACCTTCAGTTCAGCAGCTCAGTCGTGTCCGACTCTTTGCGACCCCATGAATCGCAGCACGCCAGGCCTCCCTGTACATCACCAACTCCCGGAGTTTACTCAAACTCATGTCCATCGAGTGGGTGATGCCATCCAACCATCTCATCATCTGTCGTCCCCTTCTCCTCCCGCCTTCAATCTTTGCCAGCATCAGGGTCTTTTCCATTGAGTCAGTTCTTCGCATCAGATGGCCAAAGTATTGAAGTTTCACCTTCAGCATTAGTCCTTCCAGTGAATATTCAGGACTGATTTCCTTTAGGTTCGACTGGTTTAATCTCGTTGCTGTCCAAGGGACTTTCAAGAGGCTTCCCCAAACACCGCAGTTCATTAGCATCTTCATTTTACAAATGAGGACTTTGAGACTTCTGGTGGGGTATTGACAAATTTCCTTGCAACTCCCATTACCAAAAAAGTGCCCAAAGCCAAGTTGGCTGTATGCAGAGCTCTAAGGGTTTGGAAGAGGAATCTATAGGAGTCCTCAAGACCCAGTCACAGCAGACGAGAGTCACAGGCTTCATAGGGGTTGAAGTTTTCGTTGGTGGAACAGCTCACCACCAACCTTTTATAGTTTACCTGTAAAGGAGGGCAGTACCATCCTTCCTCCTTTGGAGTTGTTTCAGGACTGAGGGGCCCAGACCGTGTCAGTTAGTCAGTTGAGTCAGTTCAGTCGCTCAGTCGTGTCCAACTCTTTGCGACCCCATGAATTGCAGTATGCCAGGCCTCCCTGTCCATCACCAACTCCCGGAGTTCACTCAAACTCATGTCCATCGAGTTGGTGATGCCATCCAGCCCTCTCATCCTCTGTCGTTCCCTTCTCCTCCTGCCCCCAATCCCTCCCAGCATCAGAGTCTTTTCCAATGAGTCAACTCTTCGCATGAGGTGGCCAAAGTACTGGAGTTTCAGCTTTAGCATCATTCCCTCCAAAGAAATCCCAGGACTGATCTCCTTCAGAATGGACTGGTTGGATCTCCTTGCAGTCCAGCGGACTCTCCAACACCACAGTTCAAAAGCATCAATTCTTTGGGACTCAGCTTTCTTCACAGTCCAACTCTCACATCCATACATGACCACTGGAAAAACAATAGCCTTGACTAGACGGACCTTTGTTGGCAAAGTAATCTCTGTTTTTGAATATGCTGTCTAGGTTGGTGATAACTTTCCTTCCAAGGAGTGTCAGCAGTCAGTGATTCTCTATGTATTTCCTCAGAGAGATCGCTAAAGTAGAGGTTGATCCCAGGTCATACCCTGTGTCCTGCTTTTCTGACTTTGTGTATCCAAATCATCTGGGCTCTTGTTAAAATGTAGATTCTACTTAGTAAGTGAATTGGCTGGGGGAGGCAAGGCAATAATCTACATTTCTGAAAAGCCCCCGGTTAATGCCAGCCAATAGCAGGTTTCCATCCATAGACTTGTGGCCTAGGAAGATTTAGACCATGCATTAGGACGCTGATCCTTAAGTATTTCATTTATTCCTTCAACAAGAGTTTATTGAATAAAGTAGTGGTTACTATGTATCAATATTAGGTATGGTGAAAGGTGCTGAGCTATAAAATCCAGTACACATTAGGGTGTCTGTCCTTTCGGAACTCAGGTGAGAGGGAGATGTGGAGCACCATATCTGAGATTATAGTACAGAGGGGTAATTGCATCGACAAACCAAGTCTTCCTTACTCTTTTACAACTACTTTTTGTGAAAACTATCCAAACTCCCTTGCCCTTTGTGATTAACAGTATTCTTTCACTGCCTTTTTCTTGTGTGTGTGTGTGGCATATTTCCATTGTGTGTAGGGAAGTTAGTTGGCTTCTTATTCTTTTTTTTTTTCTGAAAATAACTTTGATACTTACCTTGTCACTGTTATTGCTCCTTTTTATGTAAAATTCGTTTTCTTGAACTTATAGAGTGAGTCAAGATTCAGGAAAGCTTTACAGAGCTCCCTCTTCCGTGGCTTGCTTTTTGGGATTTCCTGGCTCTGGATTCCTTTGCCCCCATTTGAAAAACAAATTGTGCCAAAATAAACATAACAGAATTTATCATTGTAACCATTTTTTAAGCGTGGAGTTCAGTGACGACATGTACATTCACTTTGTTGGGCCGTATCACTTCCTTTCTTTACTATATTCTGTTGTTTCCTCTCGCCAAGACTACTCACCGCTCCTCCAGCATGCCATGTGTTTGGACCTTTCCGAACCTTTGTGTCTGTTGTCTCTTTTACGTAGAATGGGTGTCACTCTTCCTGCTCTTTTTGTTCTCCGCCCAGTGGACTTGGATTTTGCTTTAGTCTCTCCTCCCCTACTTCTGTAGCACTCATCTATTTGTACTTACCACTCGGTGCTGCTGTAGTTACTAGTTTTGTTTCTGCCTACCAGTTTGGGCTCCTTGAGGGCAGAGGTAACGCTTGGTTCATCTGTGTTCCCTGGATAGACCATAGCGCCTGGAGCACTAAAATATTGATGGTTGAATGATAGCAGATACTGGTTTGTCCTTCTCCTTATGTACTCCTTAGGGAAAAAAATCTTCCCAGTTTTTTCACCTAACTGCTGATAACACTGAAGAATGAATTTGTGTGGAATAGGATAGAAATGGGTAAGGATTTTAAGAGCTCATTTCTTTACTTCATTGTTCGTAAATGGTTACCGCAGAGTATCTTAGTGCTTCTATTATTTTTCCTCTGCCCTGAAGATGAGAGAGAGAGAATTGATATGTATGTGGTGCATATGATGTGTTTGTACAATAAAGACATTGTAGTTTAGACTTCTCAGGTATCCCTATGATGTAAGTATTATGTTTATTTATAGAAGGAGGAGACCTGTAGCTACCAAGTAATAATTTAACTCAAATTCCTTTGATTTCAAAGCCCTTAGTCTTATCATGCCATGCCATGTTCTGGTCCAAAATAATCCGACTCTCTAGTCTGTGGAGGTGTAATTTTATAAAGCGATGATTCTTCAGGGTATCATTATGCTGCATCAGGTGTTAAGGAAAATTATTGATTACAACTTTAATCTTATGTTGTGATCCTCTCTATATCTACCCCAGGGCCTCACTTAAGCCCTGGAGTGAAGGTTCCCTTTTACATGAACTTTTCGACACTCCTTATATGTAATAGATGTATCTGAAATAGTTCTAGTTATGTACTATCCTTGAGAGAATCGAGAAGATAGTTACTCAGCTAATTTTGTGTGTTCTGTGGTTCAGAGGAGGATTCCTGATTGAGAAAGACTAGCGGTAGGTTATCATTCCTATTTTATAGAAGGTGAAACTGAGAATTATGACATCCTTAGAAGACAGCAGCAGAGTTGGATCGCAGAGAGAACTCCTAATTCCACATCAGTCATTTAGTAAACATATATTAAGTACCTGCAGTTTGCTAGGCGTGTGGCAATGCATTTTTCCCCTACACTGTCCATTCTTCTAATAAAGGTAGAGTGATTTGGGTGAAAATAGTTATCTGTTGTGAGAGGAAGATTTTTTTCCTCAGTGTAAGTTGTAGACTGTTCCTGTTGGTTCTGGGTTTCTCAGGAGCGAAGGTGAGCCTAGTAAGTGCTTTAGCACAGTCTGAATATATTTGTTGAATCGAGATTTCTGTTCTAATAAAGAGTGGAACAGATCCTTTGTGTGTCCTCTTAACCCCGAAGCTACAGCAATCCTAAGAGATAGGCAGAACAAAATATTATGGACCTACTTTACAGAGAAAGAAACTGAGACTTGAAATGAAATGACTTGCCCAAAGCCATTGGAACTAGTGAAAAGCAAAATTGGGACTCATAACTTTGTCTCCAGTTGGGTCTTTTCCCGGTTCATAATGCTGCTTTTTTGTTTAGGCTAGGTCTGTTACCCAAATACATTATCTGGTGTAGGAAAAGTTAATTTTCATCAAATGAGGCAAAGTTAGATTTGCAGACTCTTTGTTTTCAGCCAGGTTTTCATATTTTATCTTCCTTACCCTCTTGCAGCAACAACAGGATGAAGTTGCTACTAAGAAACTCCGAATGACAAAACCAAGTAAATCTGCAGCCCTCCACATAGATCTGTGTAAGGCTACCTCCCCAGCAGATGCTTTGCAGTACCTACTTCAGTTTGCCAGGAAGCCTGTTGAGGCAGAAAGTGTGGAGGGAGTCGTCAGGATTCTCTTGGAACATTATTACAAGGTAAGAAGGTCTTGGGACATGATGGCAGTAGGTATGAGAGTTGTATTATCTCTGCAGAATGGGTT
Source organism: Ovis aries (assembly GCF_016772045.2). Lineage (NCBI taxonomy): Eukaryota > Metazoa > Chordata > Mammalia > Artiodactyla > Bovidae > Ovis > Ovis aries. The sequence continues at coordinate 15,625,309 of NC_056074.1, forward strand.
AAAATGGCAAAATAAATAAGGTGTTCATTCAGCAGTCTTTTCCTGAGTATCTTCCATATACTAGGCACTGTGGATACCGAGATGAAAAAAGTCCAAAGATCTAAAAAGATCCTCTCCTTAGAAGCTTAGAGTAGCTAGATGGAGACAGATGTGAATGATAAAATGCATCAAATTGCTGAGGGTACTGAGAGTAAATTGGAGCACAGAGGAGGAGTTAACTTCAACCAGAACCCTCTGTAACCAGATTTGCCTCTGGTATATAGTCTTCTCTCTGCTGTTCCTGCTTTAATTCAGGACCCCAATATCTTAACTGCAGTAGCCCCTCATTTTTTTTTTTAAGTTACGTAGCATTTTATTTCTCTGTTTTCATAGGCTAGAGAAAAGTATCAACTCATGCATGATTAAACAGAAAATAGTTTAAAGAGAGAAAATGAAATTCACAAAATGCATTTCTTTTTCAGTTTTTGTTTGTGAGATCTGAGGTAAAAGAAGAAATGATTTGAAAAAAAAATGATTTGTAAATATTTGAATCACAGATGACTTAGAATTTGAAACTTTAGTATAAAAATTATTAAGCTTATAGTAAAGTAGAGACAGTACTATAATGAACTCCCAAATAACCCATCTTTGGTGTTAAATAGTTATTACTATTTTGTCAAATTTGCTTTATTTGCTTTCCTGAAATTTTTGTTAAAGTGTCATAATATTTTCCCCTAAACAGTTCATTAAATATCTCTTAAAAAGGTACATTGAAAAAAGATATAACCATCTAACCTCCTCAATATAATTCAGTTATTCCTTAATGTCATCTAACAAATAGTTCATATTGAAATTTCTCTGGTGGTGATGGTTTAGTTGCTAAGTTATGTCCAACTCTTGTGACCCTATGGGCTGTAACCCACCAGGCTCCTCTGTCCATGGAATTTTCCTTCGACAGAGGATAGTGGAGTGGGTTGTCCTTTCCTTCTCCTGGGGATCTTCCCAGGAATAATCCCGTGTCTCCTGCATTGGCAGGCAAATTCTATACCACTGAGCCATGAAGGAAGCCCCAAATTTCTCTAGTTCTTCCCAGAATATCTTGTTATAGTTGATTTGTTCAAATCAGAATGCGAACTGTGTCCACGCATGGCGTTTGCTATGGCGTTTGCTTTTTGTAAAGTCTGGAACAGTTATTATTTTGGTGATATGACCTATTAAAGAAATTTCGTCAGTTGTTTTACAAACTGCCTTGTTTTCTGAATTTGTTTACTTCCTTGGTTAACTTGTTCCTCTATCTCCTATATTTACTATGAACTGGAAGTTAGATCAATAGACTTTGTTAGATTCCAGATAAGCATATTTTTGAAAATTTTAAGAATTCCTTATAGATGATTTGTACTTCATATTTCCATCAATCAGGATGTATATGTATTGAAGTCCCTCCTTGCTTCTTATCTTTTTCCCTTTAGTCTCTTTTATTTTTATAAACTATATAACTATCTTTATTTATTTTATGTATGATCCAAAAAGTCCTTTTCTTCACATGTGTAATGTTATAGCTTTATCAGAATGGTTGAGATTTTCAAAAGACTTTGTGTGTTTTCAGAAGTCAGTGTCTTTTCCCATGTTGTTACCTTAGCCTAGAACCCCTCTCCTTGACACGACCATGGTCTGGTCTGCCATTTTCTCTGTCAAGTATATTCCTTTCTCAGTCTTTCCACTTATCTTTCTTTCTGCTTGGAACACTTCCCTCAGGTGTTCATGTGTCTATTTCCCACATTGCATTCAACTCTTTGCTCAAACGTTACTTTTCATTAAGGTCTTCTTTTATCCCTCTGTTTGAAATTGAAACTGCCTATCCCACTTCCAGCACTTTCTAGCCCCTTCCTTTATTTTGTATTCTCCAGAACACTTAACATCTTCTAATATTGTATATAATTTTCTCATTTATTTTGTTCCTTGCCCATTTCCTTGTACGAGAATGTAAGATTCTCTTGAGCAATATGGGACTTTTTTTTCCCTAGTTTTATTGAGATATAATGGACTTAGAGCACTATTTACATTTAAGGATACAGCATAATGATTTGACTTGTGTAAGCCATAAAATGATTCAGTTCAGTTCATTCTCTCAGTTGTGCCTGACTCTTTGCGACCCCATGAACCACAGCACGCCAGGCCTCCCTGTCCATCACTGACTCCTAGAGTTTACCCAAACTCATGTCCATTGAGTTGGTGATGCCATCCAACCATCTCATCCTCTGTCGTCCCCTTCTCCTCCTACCCTCAATCTTTCCTAGGATCAGGGTCATTTCAAATGAGTCAGCTGTTCTCTTCAGGTGGCCAAAGTATTAGAGTTTCAGCTTCAACATCAGTCCTTCCAGTGAACACCCAGGACTGATTTCCTTTAGAATGGACTGGTTGGATCTCCGTGTAGTCCAAGGGACTCTCAAGAGTCTTCTCCAACACCACAGTTCAAAAGCATCAATTCTTCGGCGCTCAGCTTTCTTTATAGTCCAACTCTCACATCCATACATGAGCACTGGAAAAACCATAGCCTTGACTAGACGGACCTTTGTTGGCAAAGTAATGTCTTTGCTTTTCAGTATGCTGTCTAGGTTGCTCATAACTTTTCTTCCAAGGAGTAAGCAACTTTTAATTTCATGGCTGCAGTTACCATCTGCAATGATTTTGGAGCCCCCCAAAATAAAGTCAGCCACTGTTTCCACTGTTTCCCCATCTATTTGCCATGAAGTGATGGGACCAGATGCCATGATCTTCGTTTTCTGAATGTTGACCTTTAAGCCAACTATTTCACTCTGTTCTTTCACTTTCATCAAGAGGCTCTTAAGTTCTTCTTCACTTTCTGCCATAAGGGTGGTATCATCTGCATATCTGAGGTGATTGATATTTCTCCTGGCAGTCTTGATTCCAGCTTGTGCTTCTTCCAGCCCAGCATTTCTCATGATGTACTCTGCATAGAAGTTAAATAAGCAGGGTGACAATATACAGCCTTGATGTACTCCTTTTCCTATTTGGAACCAGTCTGTTGTTCCATGTCTACTTCTAACTGTTGCTTCCTGACCTGCATATAGGTTTCTCAAGAGGCTGGTCAGATGGTCTGGTATTCCCATCTCTTTCAGAATTTTCCACAGTTTATTGTGATCCACACAGTCAAAGGCTTTGGCATAGGCAATAAAGCAGAAATAAATGTTTTTCTGGAACTCTCTTGCTTTTTCAATGATCAAGTGGATGTTGGCAATTTGATCTCTGGTTCCTCTGCCTTTTCTAAAACCAGTTTGAACATCAGGAAGTTCACAGTTCATGTACTGCTGAAGCCTGGCTTGAAGAATTTTGAGCATTACTTTACTAGCATGTGAGATGAGTGCAATTGTGCAGAAGTTTGAGCATTCTTTGGCATTGCCTTTCTTTGGGATTGGAATGAAAACTGACCTTTTCCAGTCCTGTGGCCACTGCTGAGTATTCCAAATTTGCTGGTATATTGAGTGCAGCACTTTCACAGCATCATCTTTTAGGATTTGAAATAGCTCCACTGGAGCTTTGTTCGTAGTGATGCTTTCTAAGGCCCATTTGACTTCACATTCCAGGATGTCTGACTCTAGGTGAGTGATCACACCATCGTGATTGTCTTGTTTGTGAAGATCTTTTTTGTACAGTTCTTCTGTGTGTTCTTGCCACCTCTTCTTAATATCTTTTGCTTCTGTTAGGTCCATGCCATTTCTATCCTTTATTGTGCCCATCTTTGCATGAAATGTTCCCTTGGTATCTCTGATTTCCTTGAAGACATCTCTAGTCTTTCCCATTCTGTTGTTTTCCTCTATTTCTTTGCATTGATCACTGAGAAAGGCTTTTTTATCTCTCCTTGCTATTCTTTGGAACTGTGCATTCAGATGGATATATCTTTCCTTTTCTCCTTTTCCCTTCGCTTCTTTCCATAGCTGTTTGTAAGGCCTTCTCAGACAGCCATTTTGCTTTTTTGCGTTTCTTTTTCTTAGGGATGGTCTTGATCCCTGTTTCCTGTACAATGTCATGAATCTCCCTCTATAGTTCATCACTCACTCTGTCTATCAGAGCTAGTCCCTTAAATCTATTTCTCACTTCCACTGTATAATGGAAGAGGGATTTGATTTAGGTCATATCTGAATGGTCTAGTGGTTTTCCCTACTTTCTTCAATTTAAGTCTGAATTTGGCAATAAGGAGTTCATGATCTGAGCCACAGTCAGCTCCTGGTCTTGTTTTTGCTGACTGTATAGAGCTTCTCCATCTTTGGCTGCAAAGAATATAATCAGTCTGATTTTGGTGTTGACCATCTGGTGATGTCCATGTGTAGAGTCTTGTTTTGTGTTGTTGGAAGTGGCTGTTTGCTGTGACTAGTGGGTTCTCTGGCAAAACTCTGTTAGTCTTTGCCCTGCTTCTTTATGTAATCCAAGGCCAAATTTGCCTGTTACTCCAGGTGTTTCCTGACTTCCTACTTTTGCATTCCAGTCCCTTTTAATGAAAAGGACATCTTTTTGAGTGTTAGTTCTAGAAAGTCTTTTAGGTCTTCATAGAACCGTTCAACTTCAGCTTCTTCAGTATTACTGGTCAGGGCATAGACTTGGATTACCATAATATTGAATGGTTTGCCTTGGAAACGAACAGAGATCATTTTGTCGTTTTTGAGATTGCATCCAAGTACTGCATTTCAGACTCTTTTGTTGACCATGATGGCTACTCCATTTCTTCTAAGGGATTCCTGCCCATAGTAGTAGATATAATGGTCATCTGAGTTAAATTCATCCATTTCCAGTCCATCATAGTTTGCTGGTTCCTAGAATGTTAACATTCACTCTTGCCATCTCCTGTTTGACCACTTCCAATTTGCACTGATTCATGGACTTAACATTCCAGGTTCCTATGCAATATTGCCCTTTACATCACTGGACCTTGCTTCTATCACCAGTTGCATCCACAACTGGGTGGTGTTTTTGCTTTGGGTCCATCGCTTCATTCTTTCTGGAATTATTTCTCCATTGATCTCCAGTAGCATATTGGGTAACCTACCTACCTGAGGAGTTCATCTTTCAGTGTCCTATCTTTTGCCTTTTCATACTGTTCATGGGGTTCTCAAGGCAAGAATACTGAAGTGGTTTGCCATTCCCTTCTCCAGTGGACCACATTCTTTCAGACCTCTCCACCATGACCCATCCGTCTTGGGTGGCCCCACTTGGCATGGCTTAGTTTCATTGAGTCAGACAAGGCTGTGGTCCATGGGATCAGATTGGCTAGTTGTCTGTGATTGTGGTTTCAGTCTGTCTGCCCTCTGATTCCCTCTCTCAGTGCCTACTGTCTTACTTGGGTTTCTCTTACCTTGGACGTGAGGTATCTCTTCACGGCTGCTCCAGCAAAGCGCAGCTGCCGCTCCTTACCTTGAACATTGGGTAGCTCCTTTTGGCTGCTGCTGCTGACCTTCGACATGGGGTATCTCTTCACGGTCTCTGCTCCTGACCCTGGACGTGGGGTAGCTCCTGTCCGCCGCTGCTGCTGACCTTGGACGTAGGGTAGCTCCTGTCCGCCGCCACTGCTGACGTTGGACGTGGGGTAGCTCCTCACAGCCGCCGCTGCTGACCTTGGACGTGGGGTAGCTCCTGTCGGCTGCTCCTGCGCTGCACAGCCGCCTCTCCTGTGCCACCACAATACATTTAGTGAACATCTGTTACATAGATACAAAATTGAAGAAATAGACAAAACATTTTTTTCTTGTATTGAGAATACTTGGGATTTACTCTCCTAACAATGTTCGTATGTAACATACAGCAGTGTTAATTGTATTTATCATGTTATTCATTACAACCCTAATACTTATCTTTCAACTAAAAGTTTGTACCTTTTGACTACCTTCATCCAGTTCCCTTCTGCCCACCTCTGCTTCTGGTAACCACAAATCTGATCCCCTTTTCCATGGATTCATTTGTTTTTAAAGTATAATTAAGGGCTTTCCTGGTAGCTCAGCTAGTAAAGAATCTACCCGCAATGCAGGAGACCCCAGTTCAATTCCTGGGTCAGGAAGATCCCCAGGAGAAGGGATAGGCTACCCTCTGCAGTATTCTTGGGTTTCCCTGGTGGCTCAGTTGGTAAAGAATCTGCCTACAATGCAGGAGACCTGGGTTCGCTCCCTGGGTTGTTTCCTTCCCCCCACCTCTGCTTCTGGTAACCACACATCTGATCTTTTTCTATGGATTTTTTGTTTTTAAAGTAGAACTGACCTACAACCTTATGTTAAATTCTCCTACACAGTGTAGTGATTCAGTATTTCTCTGCACTTCAAAATGACCACAATAAATCGAGTTATCATCTGTCACCATACAAAGATATTAGTTATTGACTATGTTCCTGATGCTGTACATTTCATGCCCATGACTCATTTATTTTGCAGCTGGAAGTATATATCTCTTAATCTTCCTCACCTATTTTTCCCTCCTCTCCCTCTGGCAAACACCTATGTATCTCTGTATCTATGACTTTATTTCTGTTTTGTTACGTTTGTTCATTTGTTTTGTTTTTTTCAGATTCTATATATACGTGAAATCATACAGTATGTCTTTCTCTGACTTACTTTACTTAGCATAATACCCTCTAGATCCATCCATGTTGCTGCGAATTGCAAGATTTCATTCTTTTTTTATGGCTAAGATTCCACTGTGTATATATATTTCACGTCTTATTTTACCCATTCATCTATTGATGGGCACTTAGGTTGCTTCCGTATCTTGGCTATTGTTTTAATGCTGCAACATACAGGGGTGCTCATATCTTTTGGAATTAGTATTATTGTTTTCTTCTGATAAATCCTCAGGGATAGAATCTCTGGATTGTACGGAACATTTTTTCAACTTTTTGTTATGGAACAAATCTATATACAGTTAGAGAGACTAGTTTAATTAATTCACATGTGATTATTACTCAGCTTCAGCAATTATCATTTCATGTCCAGATTTTCTTTATTCTCAGCCCCCCGAGCCCAGCTCCCACTGTCTACCTCCATTTCCTCCACTTTCACCCTCTGCACCAGATTCTTGTGAAAACAGATTCGTAGCGTCATATCATTTTACTCTTAAATTTCAGTTTATATCTCTAACAGTAAAGACTCTTTTTAGGGACTTCCCTGGTGGTCCAGTGGTTAAGACTCTGCTTCTACGACTGCGCTTCTACTGCAGGGGGCGTGGGTTTGGGCCCTAGTTGGGGAACATAGATCTTGCATGCCTTGTGGTATGGCCAAAAATTAATAATAAAAAACTTCTTTTTAAAAACACAATACTGATACCATCTCTAGAAGAAGTGTTATGTCAGACTGTAAGCTGTTTAACCAGGCTGTGCTGCTTGCCTTAGTCTAGCAGATTCTAGCCCCAGAAGTAACGAGCGATAACAAGTTAGTCCAGATATAGATTGATGACTATAGTGTTTTATTTATCCTTTTTTCTATTTTATCCAGAAATGTGGTCTCTTGTATTTTAGTGGGTAATTACTTTGGCTTCTGCTTGTCTACTACAAATTTTTCTGTGGCCAGGTAGCACTATCTGAACTTATTTCATATGAGGGATTCTTCATTTATTCTATTATATTAGTTACTGTGGAGGATGTTAAAGAACTGTGAGACATATTCTTTGTCCTTTAAGGACTAGTAGTATAGTTGGTAACAGAGAAGGCAATGGTAACCCACTCCAGTACTCTTGCCTGGAAAATCCCATGGATGGAGGAGCCTGGTAGGCTGCAGCCCATGGGGTCGTGAAGAGTCAGACACGACTGAGCGACTTCACTCTCACTTTTCACTTTCATGCGTTGGAGAAGGAAATGGCAACCCACTCCAGTGTTCTTGCCTGGGGAATCCCAGGGACGGGGGAGCCTGGTGGGCTGCTGTCTTTGGGGTCGCACAGAGTCGGAGCTGAAGCGACTTAGCAGTAGTGGTAGCAGCAGGAGTATAGTTGGTAGACCAAATAATACATGTGATATATAGATAGTTAAGGGCTTGAGTTACTAATTTACTCATTTTGTTCATTCAGAATGTTCTGGATACTAATTCTGCCAGGCCTTTGCTTCACGTTAGTGATACAGAGATTAATATACGATCCCTGATCTGAGTCTGATTGGGTAGATTAGACAATAAATGGATAATTGCACACTGATTTCCCAGGCAAGAATGCTGAAGTGGATTGCCATTTCCTTTTCCAGGGGATCTTCCTGACCCAGGGATCAAACCCATGTCACCTACCTTGGCAGGCGGATTCTTTACCACTCAGCCACCAGGGAAACCCAATACAGTGTTAGAGGTATTATGAAATCTGGGACAGGTTATGATGTAACTTTTAAAGAAGAAGGTAATCAGTTTTATGTGGGCGCATAGGTCTAGAAGGGCATCGCAGAGTACTGATGCTTGGTGGCAGTTTAGTCACTAAGTCGTGTGCGACTTTGAGACCCCCTGGACTGTAGCCCGCCAGGCTCCTCTGTCCATGGGGTTCTCCAGGCAAGAATACTGAAGTGGGTTGCCATTTCCTTCTCCTGGGGATCTTCCTGACCCAGGGATCGAACCCAGGTCTCCTGCATTGCAGGCAGATTCTTTACCAACTGAGCTAGGGTGATGCTTGAGGTGAATCTTAAAAAACAGATGTTGACTAGTTGGAAAACAAGAGGAAAGGCGTTTTAGAAAGAAGGAAGAATTGTGAGCAAAGACTTGGAGATGTGAAATAATCTGTCACATTAGAAGAAATACAGGTACTTGGGCTGGTGTACATTTTAAATTGAGAGCTCTTTAAGAGATAAGACTAGAAATCTTAGCTAAGAGAAGGTTCTTGAATTCTGCCTTGTGGATTTTTATTTTAGCCATGTCACTCTGGGGGGTGGTATGGCAGATGGAGGAATTGAATGAGGGCCAGGTGAGACAGGACTTAGGGTGACCAGCCAGGAGACTGGAAAGTCTGTAGCAAGATGAGAAAAGCCTGAACAAGGACAATTTTAATGGTGAGAAGAGCAGTTATTAGAGAGGCTTTTGACAGAGGCAGTTGTAAGCTTAGTCATGAAGGGTACCAGGGGATAATTTTCAGAAAGTAGAAAAACTTGAGTAAAGTATCCAGATGAAGAAAGAATGTTATTGGGTCAGATACTCTCATTCTTCTTTGTTCCATCCTTGCCTTTCTCTTATTTGCCAGACTTAGTATTTCTGCTTTCTTGGCTGTTTCCTTGTGTTCGGAGGTCTGTGACTCCATTCCAGACTGTAGAAAGGCTATGTAGCTTTTCTGTCCTCTCTTACTACAAAATTAGGGTATTTGACTAGTGCATTGTCTCTGAAAGACAGTTACTTGATTTGATGATGTTCTCTCAGTCCATAAAGAACTGACTTCTCTTTGTATTCAGAACTGAACTTGGTATCTCCATTCATTCTCCAGTCTGCTTTGTAGCAGGAAATGTACCACCATCAATATAGACCCTTACATCAGAAACTCAAGAAAGATACTTTATACCACCGTCACCCTTTCCTCTGCCCATGTTCCCTTCCTCACCAACTCATGTTGATTTTACTTTCTAAGTATCTCTTAAGTCCATCTACCTCCCTGTTTCCACTATTACCCCAGTAATCTAAGTGACTATCAATTTTGAAATCAACTTGTGACAATCTGCCTGTAAAGAAAATTTCTTATTAGAATTTTGATTCAGTTCAGTTCAGTCGCTCAGTCATGTCCGACTGTTTGCGACCCCATGAACTGCAGCACGCCAGGCCTCCCTGTCCATCACCAACTCCCGGAGTTCACTCAAACTCATGTCCATCGAGTCAGTGATGCCATCCAGCCATCTCATCCTCTGTCGTCCCCTTCTCCTGCCCCCAGTCCCTCCCAGCATTCAGAGGTCTTTTCCAATGAGTCAACTCTTCGCATGAGGTGGCCAAAGTATTGGAGTTTCACCTTCAGCATCATTCCTTCCAGAGAACACCTAGGACTGATCTCCTTTAGAATGGACTGGTTGGATCTCCTTGCAGTCCAAGGGACTCTCAAGAGTCTTCTCCAACACCACAGTTCAAAAGCATCAATTCTTCGGCACTCATCTTTCCTCACAGAATTTTGATTAGGGTTGCGTTAATTCTGTAATTAAGATGCAATTTGCTGATTGACATTTTATAACATTAAGTCTTGCATTCAATGGACATGGTATGTCCATTATTTTAATGCTGTTTTCTGCATAGAAGTTTTGTACATCTTTTTGTTAGTTATTCCTATATAGTTAATATTTTGTTATTGTAAATGATATATTTAAAAATTCTTATTTTTAAGTAGTACATAGAGGATATTCAGACCTGCGGTTGGTTTTTATTTATTAAACCCTATATCTAACAACTTTGTTAAGCTCATTTAACAATTTTAATAAATTATGTGTATGTTCTTTTAGATTCTTTACAGATAATCATGTCACCATATAATGGCTTTGTCTAGTGCTGATATAATGATACCAGCTGTCTCTTGCATGATACACCTATTTCTACCTTTTATTTTCAACTCTTCTTTTTTAATCACTTTTTATTTTGTGACTCAACAGTATATAGTTAGTTTTTTAAGAAATTTCACCTGACAGTGTTTATCTTTTAATTGGAGCATTTAGTTCTTTATATTTAATGTGTTTATTGAAATATATGGGTTTAAATCTACCCTCTTATGAAATGCCTTCTATTTATCTTACCTGCTAGTGTTCTTTTTTTCCTCTCAATTGTTACCACCTTTTGCATTGGCTCTTATTTTAAAAAATTCTCTCCTCCACTGCTTTTTTATTAGCTTGGGAGTTATACATTTTACTGGTTAACCTAGATATTACGTTAATTCTTTTTAATAATTAATTTTATTTTTGGCTGCTCTAGGTCTTCATTTCTGTGCATGAGCTTTCTCTAGTTATGGTGGGTAGGACCTACTCCCAAGTTGCAATACGGGGGCTTCTTATTGTGGTGGCTTCTCTGTTGCAGAGCACAGGTTCTAGGGCACTTGGCTTCCGTAGTTGTGGCACATGGACTCAGTAGTTGCTCGCAGGCTCTAGAGCACAAGCTCAATAGGTGGGGTTGTGTGGGCTTAGTTGCTCTGCACCATGTGGGGTCTTCTGGACAAGAGACTGAACCTGTGTCCTCTGTATTGGCAAGTGGATTCTTAACCACTGAACCACCATTCACTCAGTTACATCCGACTCTGCGACTCCACAGACTGTAGCCCTCCAGGCTCTTCTGTCCATGGAGTTCTCCAGGCAAGAATCCTGGAGTGGGTTGCCATTTCCTTCTTTTAGGGGATCTTCCTGACCCAGGGATATAACCTGGGTCTCTTGCATTGCAGGTGGATTCTTTACCATCTGAGCCACCAGGGAAGCCCAATAAATCATTTCTTAGTCTCTTTTGCCTTGGGGCCTAGATCCGGGTCCAGGCACCAGACCTACACCCAGGCAATTAGATTCACCTGCTCCGAACTTCTGATCAGGATATGGTGATCCAAAGAAACAGAGCGAAAATTTCCTGGTGATAGCAGTGGTAGCTGCAGCACCCAATTTCTGGGGGCTCCAAAAACAGTGGCGCTGATAGCAGTGTTAGGGTGCCCCGTGTTGGGGTGCCTGGTGTTTGTGGTGCAAGTTGCTGCAGCTTATGTCAAATGTGATTGCACAGGGGAAGAAAGGTGCTTTTAATCCCAGAAGCATACATCTGGTTAGAAATTTGTGACATCAAGAAGGTGTGAAAATATTCTCATTCACTTTGCTTTATTTGGATGGAACACACAGATTGAGAAAAACTTTCTCCCCAAGTATATATAGCTAATTTTTCAGAAATAAAGCTTTAGAATACTTGGGTCATTGAGTCTTTTTTGAGATATTTCCCATGTTCCTGTTGTTGCTTAGCTGAGAGTAGAGCATCAAGGTAACAATAGCTTCTTTTGTTGCAGGAGAATGATGCGTCTGTGAGACTGAAAATTGCATCATTGTTGGGTTTACTGTCAAAAACTGCAGGATTTTCACCAGACTGCATTATGGACGATGCCATTAATATCCTGCAGAATGAAAGTAAGTTGAAGTTTAAAAGCTGTAGAGGGAATTCCCAGGTGGTCCAGTGATTAGGACTCTGCACTTCCACTGAAGGGGCAGGAGTTCCATCCCTGGTTGGGAAACTAAGGTCCTCTGTGCCTCACTGTGCAACCAAATAAATAAATAAAAGTTGTATAATTAGAGCAGAAATCTTTAGTTCCTTTTGTGTAAAGTGTAGAGCAAAGTTTTATTGTGTTGGTGGTTATTGAAAAGAAATTTGAGGATGACAGCAGTAGCAGTAAAACCATGTACGTATATTTACCTTAGAGTTAAAATACAGGTTTGTCTCTCAATGCTGCTGCTGCTGCTAAGTCACTTCAGTCGTGTCTGACTCTGTGCGACCCCATAGATGGCAGCCCACCAGGCTCCCCTGTCCCTGGGATTCTCCAGACAAGAACATTGGAATGGGTTGCCATTTCCTTCTCCAATGCATGAAAGTGAAAAGTAAAAGTGAAGTTGCTCAGTCGTGTCCGAATCTTAGTGACCCCATGGACTGCAGCCTACCAGGCTCCTCTGTCCATGGGATTTTCCAGGCAAGAGTACTGGAGTGGGGTGCCATTGCCTTCTCCGTGTCGCTTAATAGCTATCATTCATTGACTTGTACTAAGACTACCACACAATTGCACTCATCTCACACTCTAGTAAAGTAATCCTCAAAATTCTCCAAGCCAGGCTTCAGCAGTACATGAACCGTGGACTTCCAGATGTTCAAGCTGGTTTTAGAAAAGGCAGAGGAACCAGAGATCAAATTGCCAACATCCGCTGGATCACTGAAAAAGCAAGAGAGTTCCAGAAAACATCTATTTCTGCTTTTTTGCCTGTGCCAAAGCCTTTGACTGTGTGGATCACAATAAACTGTGGAAAATTCTTCAAGAGATGGGAATACCAGACCACCTGACCGGCCTCCTGAGAAACCTATATGCAGGTCAGGAAGCAACAGTTAGAAGTGGACATGGAACAACAGACTGGTTCCAAATAGGAAAAGGAGTACGTCAAGGCTGTATATTGTCACACTGCTTATTTAACTTACATGCAGAGTACATCATGAGAAACGTTGGGCTGGATGAAGCACAAGCTGGAATCAAGATTGCCAGGAGAAATATCAATCACCTCAGATATGCAGATGATACCACCCTTATGGCAGAAGGTGAAGAAGAACTTAAGAGCGTCTTGATGAAAGTGAAAGAAGAGAGTGAAAAAGTTGTCTTAAAAGCTCAACATTCAGAAAATGAAGATCATGGCATCCGGTCCCATCACTTCATGGCAAATTGATGGGGAAATAGTGGAAACAGTAAGAGTCTTTATTTTGGGGGGGCTCCAAAATCACTGCAGATGGTGATTGCAGCCATGAAATTAAAAGGTGCTTATTCCTCAGAAGGAAAGTTATGACCAACCTAGATAGTATGCTAAAAAGCAGAGACATTACTTTGTCAACAAAGGTCCATCTAGTCAAGGCTATGGTTTTTCCAGTGGTCATGTATGGATGTGAGTTGGTATATAAAGAAAGCTGAGCACCGAAGAATTGATGTTTTTGAACTGTGGTGTTGGAGAAGACTCTTGACAGTCTCTTGTACTATAAGGAGATCCAACCAGTCCATCCTAAAATCAGCCTGGGTGTTCATTGGAACGACTGATGTTGAAGCTGAAACTCCAATATTTTGGCCACCTGATGGGAAGAGCTGACTCATTTGAAAAGACCCTGATGTCGGAAATGACTGAAGGCAGGAGGAGAAGGGGATGACAAAGGATGAGATGATTAGATATCATGTCCATCACCGACTCAATGGACATGGGTTTGAGTAAACACTGGGAGCTGGTGATTGACAGGGAGGCGTGGTATGCTGCAGTTCATGGGTGCAAAGAGTCGGACACGACTGAGCGACTGAACTGAACTGAGCTGAAGAGCCATTATACCTAAGGTAGTTTACATATGACGTAAGATAGACAATATTGTCCTTATTTTATAGGTGGGGTTGCTGAAGCTCAGAGAAGTTAACTGACTTGCTCAATGTTACAAGTCTGTAACAGAATTGATGTTTTATTGACTGTGCCTACCAGCCCAGCAGGGACTTCCTGGTGCCTCAGTGGTAAAGGACCTGCCTTTACCAGCAGAGATGCAGGAGGCACAGATTTGATCTCTGGGTCGGGAAGATCCCCTGGAGAAGGGAATGGCTGCCCACTTCAGTACTTTTGCCTGGAGAATCCCATGCATGGAAGAGTCTGGTGGACTACAGTTCATGGGGTTGCAAAGAGTCAGACATGACTGAGCAACTAAGTAGACACACCCACACCCACACCCTCACACACCCTCCTGGTCATGGAGTCCTCCACCATTTAGTTCCTATAAAAGCAGAAACTAAAGCAGTCTTTAGTTCCCAAGTCTCATATGTTGTTGCCTTTTCTATTTGTTCCTTGTTGATGTATACTAAACGTCTCAGTGTTTAGGTGAAAAGGAAAACTGTTTCACCATAAGAATTTTTTTTATTATGTTTGTCTTGTTTTATTTATGTACAAGATTTTCTAATAGAGTTAGTTCTCATTGCTTTGATACTTATTCTGAAATTAAAAATCTTTTGCTGCTGTTACTGAAAATACTTTAGTTTTGTTTGAACTGGTCATAGTTTCAAAAAATAGTTTTATTTCAGTTTAGGGTATCCATATTTAAACAAATATGATTATTTAAATATTGGACAACAGTTTATTCTATAAACTTAAGAGGTTATGAGAATAATAAAGGGCCAGGGAACTTAAGAGATAATCTAAATTCACTTATTGTACAACTAATGATACAAATATAAGTGGCCCATTGGTTGAAATTGAAAATATTTTTTGTAGAAACAACTTTATATTTAAATTTTAGTTGTATTGAATTTTGACCCAAGACTTATAATTCATAGAAAACAATCAAAATACCTTAAAGACTTTTTTTGACATTTATTGAAAGGCCAATGTAATGATATTAAGGGAAATATTTAAAAATATTTCTACTGCTACCATACAACTATTTGTTTTACATATTACCTTTTGCTTACTTAAGTTGTATATGGTTATACTTACAGTGAGTGTATTATCTTTTAGTAAATTTACTTAACATTATAATTTTCCCATCTTTATACTAATCAGTTCAGTTCAGTCTCTCAGTCGTATCCGGCTCTTTGCGACCCCGTGAATCACAGTATGCCAGACCTCCCTGTCCATCACCAACTCCCGGAGTTCACGCAAACTCATGTCCATTGAGTCGGTGATGCCATCCAGCCATCTCCTCCTCTGTCATCCCCTTCTCCTCCTGCCCCCAATCCCTCCCAGCATCAGGGTCTTTTCCAATGAGTCAACTCTTCGCATGAGGTGGCCAAAGTATTGGAATTTCAGCTTTAACATCAGTCCTTCCAGTGAACACCCAGGACTGATCTCCTTTAGAATGGACTGGTTGGATCTCCTTGCAGTCCAAGGGACTCTCAAGAGTCTTCTCCAACACCACAGTTCAAAAGCATCAATTCTTTGGGACTCAGCTTTCTTCACAGTCCAACTCTCACATCCATACATGACCACTGGAAAAACCATAGCCTTGACTAGATGGACCTTTGTTGGCAAAGTAATGTTTCTGCTTTTCAATATGCTGTCTAGGTTGGTCATAACTTTCCTTCCAAGGAGTAAGCGTCTTAATTTCATGGCTGCAGTCACCATCTGCGGTGATTTTGGAGCCCCCCAAAAATAAAGTCTGACACTGTTTCCACTGTTTCTCCATCTATTTCCCATGAAGTGATGGTACCAGATGCCCTGATCTTAGTTTTCTGAATGTTTAGCTTTAAGCCAACTTTTTCACTCTCCTCTTTCACTTTCATCAAGAGGCTTTTTAGTTCCTCTTCACTTTCTGCCATAAGGGTGGTGTTATCTGCATAACTGAGGTTATTGATATTTCTCCCAGCAATCTTGATTTTGTACATTACCTTCATAAAAATTAGGGTGTTGATAATATATTAAATATTTCTTTGCTCTTATAGATAGTGGCAAAAAAATATTTCTTTTGAAAGCACCAAAGCAATTACATCACCTCAATATCCTTTTTTTCCCTGGAAAGATCTTATTTGAGCTATACTTGGAAGAATTTCTTACTTATTGATTGGAGATTTCATAGAGTCTTAGACTGTTTGAGATATAAATGGCCTTATAGAGATCATCTTGTCTAATTGCTTCATTCAGCAGATGACAAGACTGTTAAGTTCCAGAGAGATGAAATGAGTTGAAGTGAGTTGGTCTAGCTAAAAGTCGTAGCAGAATTGAGAACTTAGTGTGTTGCTCTTTCTTATGGACTATAGTTTAACTAAAAACACTTTACCTCTGATACAGAAACATTACAAGAGAGACTTAATTTTAAATCAGAACTCATTCTAGCCAAATTATGCAGTATTCATGGAAATAGCTGTTGAACTTTTTAAAAGTATTCTAATGTTTCTTATTTAGTTGTCTGTAAGAGATCTGGTCTAGGACTCTTCTTGGTTTCCTGTTCCTGGCCCACCTAGATTCATAGAAGATAGAATTGGAAGGGACCATAAGTTTCATCTAGTTCAAGCCCTTTATTTCAAGGCTGAGGAAGATGAACTCCAGGGAATTAAAGTGACTGCAGAAGTCACTTTGTATTTGTGGCTTTAAATTAAGAGTTTCCCGATTATCAGTCTTAATATTATAAAATCCAAGACTGTGGTCTGCACCTTGGACCAGAAGTCTTTAAGTTCATCAAATGCATGGATTTGATAACCCTTTGGCAAGCATTACTTCTCTAGTACATGCTACACCACTAATGATAACATCAAGCTTGTTTTAGAGGAGGTATAATTAACATAGTGTGGGAGCAGAGGAGAGAATGGGATCAGTGCTGACTGGTGAGCTCTAGAAAGGCTTAGTGAAAAGATAGCTTTGGAAAGTCCAAATCCTCCAAATTTGGGGAAGAGTGGTACCAAGAAGGAATATGGTAATAGAAGATAGAAGACTGGCAAAGTATAAGAGATGTTTGAAGAACTAAGTTGTTTGAGAGCTCGATAGGAAGGAAGTAAGGGGCTTTTGGAAGAAAAACATTGGTAAAATATTCTGAAGCCAAAGCGTGGTAGTCTTGAGTGCTGAGGATTTTAAGTGTTATTTTGTAGGCAGTGGGTACCTAGTTCTCCTTGACCAAGGCATGAAGTGATCAAGTCTAGTTTTATAAGGATGATTTAGTGGTTGTGTGGAGTTTGCTTTGATGAACTGGGTGGTCTAGAGAAGAAATGTGGAGGATTCATTTATCCTTGCGGCGATGTCCATCTAACCTGACTTACAATGTAGGCCTGGAACTCAGCGGAGAGCCTGGGATTTAAGATTTAGATTAGATTTGTGATTTATTAGAGGCAAGACTTAAGTTCAGAAAGGTCTAGCCGTCTTTTTATGGTTGTCATGCAAAATCATCTTTTTTAAGAAATAAATTTTAGAGCAGTATGGTGGTGTTGATTTCTTCACCTCTCTTCTATTTGCTCTTATTACCTGCTTTTCTCTTTGTGACCTCTTTCATATTGGAGACTTGCCTTTCCTTTTTTAATCTATTCAACTTAAAAAAATTGTTATATTCTTATTGAAATATAGTTGATTTACAGTGTTGTGCTTGTTTTGTTTTTTCATGTTACTTATTTGACTGGGCTGGATCTTGGTCGCTGCCCGTAGAATCTTCAGTCTTTGTTGAGGCGTATGACATCTTTTAGTTGCAGCATGTGGGATTTAGTTCCCTGATGAGTGGTTGAACCAGGCCCCCTGCTTTGGAAACATAGAGGACCACCAGGGAAGTCCCGTACAGTGTTGTGTTTATAGAGACTTTTCTTAATGATCCTTGGCTTTGCATTGAAGTTTAGGATGAAGCACTAAAAAGCTGATTGAGAGTTCTTTGTGAATGAATGGGGCTTTTCAGCTGGTAGGTTCCATTCTAACATCATCCTCTGTGTCTTTGGAGGACTTAAATAGTAGTGACTTCTGCTATTTTTTGTGGGCCTGTCAACTTTTGACTTTCCTGCTGGGAAGACAGATGCCTGACTGCCATGTATTTTTTAGCCAAAGCAGCCGAAGAGTGCTAGGGAGGGATCCTCATTTTTAGTATGTTGATTATCTCTTAATCTTTTTATTATCAGTTCAGTTCAGTCCCTCAGTCATGTGCAACACTTTGCGATCCCATGGACTACAGGATGTCAGGCCTACCTGTCCATCACCAACTCCCAGAGCTCACTCAAACTCATGTCCATTAAGTCAGTGATGCCATCCAACCATTTCATCCTCTGTTGTCCTCTTCTCCTCCTGCCACCAATCCCTCCCAGCATCAGGGTCTTTTCAAATGAGTCAGTTCTTCACGTCAGGTGGCCAAAGTATTGTAGTTTCAGCATCAGTCCTTCCAATGACAATACAGGACTGATTTCCTTTAGGACGGACGGGTTGGATCTCCTTGCAGTACAGGGGACTCTCAAGAGTCTTTGCCATACCACAATTAAAAAGCATTAATTCTTCCACACTCAGCTTTTTTTTTTATAAACTCTCACGTCCATACATGACTACCGGAAAAACCATAGCTTTGACTAGACAGACCTTTGTTGGCAGAGTAATGTCTCTGCTTTTCAGTATGCTGTCTAAGTTGGTCATAACTTTTCTTCCAAGGACAAGTGTCTTTTAATTTCATGGCTGCAGTCACCACCTGCAGTGATTTTGGAGCCTCAAAAAATAAAGACTCTCACTGTTTCCATTATTTCCCCATCTATTTGGCATGAAGTAATGGGACCAGATGCCATGGTCTTAGTTCTCTGAATGTTGACTTTTAAACCAGCTTTTTCACTCTCCTCTTTCACTTTCATCAAGAGGCTCTTTAGTTCTTCTTCACTTTCTGCCATAGGGTGGTATCATCTGCATATCTGAGATGACATTATTGATATTTCTCCTGGCAATCTTGATTCCAGCTTGTGCTTCATCCAGCCCAGCGTTTCTCATGATGTACTCTGCATAGAAGTTAAATAAGCAGGGTGACAATATACAGCCTTGACATACCCCTTTCCAGATTTGGAACCAGTCTGTTGTTCCACGTCCAGTTCTCACTGTTGCTTCTTGACCTGCATATAGATTTCTCAGGAGGCAGATCAGGTGGTCTGGTATTCCCATCTCTTCAGAATTTTCCACAGTTCATTGTGATCCACACAGGTCAAAGGCTTTGGCATAGTCAGTAAAGCAGAAGTAGATGTTTTTGTGGAACTCTCTTGCTTTTTCAACGATCCAGCAAATGTTGGCAATTTGATCTCTGGTTCCTTTGCCTTTCCTAAATCCAGCTTGAACATCCGAAGTTCATGGTTCATGTACTGTTGAAGCCTGGCTTGGAGAATTTTGAGTATTACTTTGATAGTGTATGAGATGAGTGCAGTTGTGTGAGAGTTTGAGCATTCTTTGCCATTGCGTTTCTTAGGGATTGGAATGAAAACTGACCTTTTCCAGTCCTGTGGCCACTGTTGAGTTTTCCTAATATGCTGGCATATTGAGTGCAGCACTTTCACAGCATCATCTTTCAGGATTTGAAATAGCTCAACTGGAATGCCATTACCTCTACTAGCTTTGTTCGTAGGGATGCTTCCTAAGGCCCATTTGACTTCACATTCCAGGATGTCTGCTCTAGGTGAGTGATCACACCATCGTGATTATCTGGGTTGTGAAGATCTTTTTTGTACAGTTCTTCTGTGTGTTCTTGCCACCTCTTCTTAATATCTTCTGCTTCTCTTAGGTCCATACCATTTCTGTCCTTTATTGTGCCCATCTTTGCATGAAATGTTCCCTTGGTATCTCTAATTTTCTTGAAGACATCTCTAGTCTTTCCCATTCTATTGTTTTCCTCTGTTTCTTTGCACTGATCACTGAAAAAGGCTTTCTTATCTCTCCTTGCTATTCTTTGGAACTGTGCATTCAAATGGGTATATCTTTCCTTTTCCCCTTTGCCTTTCACTTCTCTTCTTTTCATAGTTATTTGTAAGATCTCCTCAGACAACCATTTTGCATTTGTTTTTTTGGGGGATGGTCTTGATCCCTGTCTCCTGTACAGTGTCACAGACCTCCGTCCATAGTTCTTCAGGCACTGTGTCTATCAGATCTAATCCCTTGGATTTATTTTTCACTTCCACTTTATAATTGTAAGGAATTAGATTTAGGTCACACCTGAATGGTCTCATGGCTTTCCTTACTTTCTTCAATTTAAGTCTGAATTTGGCAATAAGGAGCTCATGATCTGAGCCACAGTCAGCTCCTGGTCTTGTTTTTGCTGACTGTATAGAGCTTCTCCATCTTTGACTGCAAAGAATATAATCAGTCTGATTTTGATATTGACCATCTGGTCATGTCCATGTGTAGAGTCTTCTCTTGTGTTGTTGGAGGAGGGTGTTTATTGTGACCAGTGCGTTCTCTTGGCAAAACTCTGTTAGCCTTTGTCCTGCATCTTTGTGTATCCAAGGCCAAATTTGCCTGTTACTCTGGGTGTTTCTTGACTTCCTACTTTTGCATTCCAGTCCCCTATAATGAAAAGGACATCTTTTTTGGGTGTTAATTTAAGAAGGCCTTTTAGGTCTCCATAGAAGTCTTCAACTTCAGCTTCTTCAGCATTACTGGTAGGGGCATAGACTTGGATTACTGTGATATTGAATGATTTGCCTTGGAAATGAACAGAGATCATTCTGCCGTTTTTGAGATTGCATCCAAGTACTGCATTTTAGACTGTTTTGTTGACTATGATGGCTACTCCATTTCTTCTAAGGGATTCTTGTCCATAGTAGTAGATAAAATGGTCTTCTGAGTTAAATACACCCATTCCAGTCCATTTTAGTTCGCTGACTCCTAAAATCCCTGTGTTCATTCTTGCCTCTCCTGTTTGACCACTTCTAATTTGCCTTGATTTATGGACCTGACGTTCCAGGTTTCTATGCAGTATTGCTGTTTATAGCATTGGACTTTACTTCCATCACCGGTCACATCCACAACTGGTTGTTGTTTTTGCTTTGGCTCCGTCTCTTCATTCTTTCTGGAGTTATTTCTCCACTAATCTCCGGTAGCATATTGGGCACCTACCGACCTGGGGAGTTCATCTTTCAGTGTCTAATCTTTTTGTCTTTTCATACTGTTTATGGGGTTCTAGAGGCAAGAACAGTGAAGTCCCTTCTCCAGTGGGCCACGTTTTGTCAGAACTCTCCACCATGACCCGTCCATCTCGGGTAGTCCTACATGGCATGGCTCATAGTTTCATTGAGTTAGACAAGGCTGTGGTCCATGTGGTCAGATTTGTTATATTTATATTTATTATATATTATCTTTATTATATTTCCTTCCTTTCCTCACCTAGCATCTGCCAGATTAGATCCTTTCTGTCCTAATTTTTAGAGGAAAAAAACTCTACTTGAGTGGTTGATTAGCCAGTTGTATTGCATAGGGAAGGAGGTGGAGGTCCAGCTACTTTTTATGGAAACTTAAAACAAATCCATGCCTCACTCTATTTTGGAGTGTTTTATGGTTGTTTTTTCTTTCTTTTCTTTTAAATCTATGATTCCTGAATCTTGCTTGGCGTATGGCTGGAATTTATTTGCTCTGTTGTGACGCTCTCCTCAGTAGGCATTTAGATTAGATTTCTCAGTTTGCCATAGACTTTTTCATTTGCTTGCCATCTCTGAAAAATTTGTTGACTTTTCTCATCTGCTTACTATTCTGTTTTCTTAGTCCTTGTACGTTTATACTTTTAAAGTTTTTTTATATGTTAATGAGGTTTTAAGAAAGAATTAGTGATAAACAGAGGTGGTCAATCTAGTGTGTCTTACTGGAAGTGTTTTTAAGAGGTGGTTTTTCCCAGTGTTTTATAAACTCTTTTTTTTAAGCTTTAGTTCTTTATATATCATTCTCATTTTTGACATTTGTTTCACATCTGTATTATGGATTTCTTAATGTTTTTCTTAAGTGGACAGTTATTTTTTTAGTTAAAAAAAATTAATTTAAGGAGACTATATTAGTAATAGTAAAAGGAAATTAATGTCATCAATGTAGTAACTATATTTTTTATTTTGTTCTTTAAAATATAATCATGCATACCTCTTGAGATACTGCAGATTCTCTTCCAGATGATCACAGTAAATTAAATATTGCAGTAAAGCGAGTCACCCGAGTTGTTGATTTCCCAGTGCAAATAAAAGCAATGTCTATACTATACTATAGTTTATTGTGTGCAGTAGCATTATGTCTAAAGAGAATGTACTACCTTAATACGGTACTGATAAAAAATGTTAACCATAATCTGAGCCTTTAGCAAGTAGTAATCTTTTTGCAATAGTAACATCAAAAATCATTGACCACAAATCACCATAACAAATATGATAATAAAAGTTTGACATACTGCAAGAATTACCAAAAGGTGACAGAAACGTGGAGTGAGCAGTGCTGTTGAAAAATGGTGTAGAAGACTTGCTTAATAAGCAGGATTGAGGCAAACCTTCAATTTATAAGAACTACAGTATAGTATCTACAAAGTGCAGTAAAATGAAGCACAATAAAACAAGGTATGTCTGTACAAGGTTATTAACATAAAAATGATTTTCTGCATGCCTCCTAGATTCACTTGTATACCACTAGCATAGAACCATAGAACCAGATTTTGAAACAAGGAAGAGAATCTGGTTAAGGTGATTGATAGTGATTTACTTGGAATTGTCTGTTTGCTCATTTATTAAGCATCCGTTGAGCATGTAATGAGGCATGCTAGATTCTGAGAATACAAAGGTGAATGAAACATAGTCCTTGCCCTTAAGGATCTTTCAGTTTCGTGGTTTTGTCTGATATGCAAATAAATATAATAAAATTACAGTTTATGTAAAGGGTTCAGTGGAAGCATGAACGAAGAAATGGTCAATATTTCTAGGGGAAGAGTGAAAAGCACCATACAGAAGGTGACATTTCAAGATTAGGAGGTGCTCTCTGGGGAGTTGAGAATGGAGCAGATGTAGATGAAAGCATTCTAGGTAGGGAAGTGGGCCTGAGCAAAGATAGGGGGACATGGGATCATAAGTAATTGGGAAAAAGGAGGATAGGGAAACCTGAAAGAGATGAGGCTAATAGATAAAGTAGGGAGGACTAGGCATCGTGGAGGGACTAGTATGTATATATGTCCTGCTAAGGAATTTAGACTTTATTTTGAAGGCAGTGAAAAGCCTTTGAATTAGTCAAGCACTGAACGTTTTTGGAGCACTATGTCACATCCTGAGGAGGACTCAAATTTTTAGACATGATCCTTTTAGGAACTTAGCTTTTAGTTGAGGAGAATCAAGAATCAAACAGCAGAACTCAGTTGACAAAAATCTGCGTTTTTTATACCCAAGTAAATTTAGTTTCTATAGCAATCTCCTTTTGAAATTCTAAAACCTAACTTTCCATCTTCCTTTCTAGAGTCTCATCAAGTCCTTGCTCAACTGCTGGACACTTTGCTTGCAATTGGCACTAAACTCCCAGAGAATCAAGCTATCCAGATGCGATTAGTTGATGTAGCCTGCAAGGTAAGAATATAATGGTTAGACACAGGGTTGCTTCTTTATTGAACAGTTTTGCATTATCTGGAGAAATGATACGAGCTGTCAGATCTGCTTACCTTCATCCTAAGGCTATAACTGAGAATTGCCAAAGACTCTTAAATGGCTTTAAGAACTGCTTCATGTTTTGTTTGTTTCTTGATGTTGGATTAGGAATGAAGTTGAATAACTTGTTATAAAATGAACTTCCTCACTGTGCCAAAAGAAATGAAAATAATTATAGGAACTACCATGCATTCCATGCCTAACATATGCTCTCTGCTTATTATGGTACTATTTTTTACTTTTTTGAAAGAAAAGTAATTTTATTCCTATGGTGTATGCTCATTGTTAAAAACAAAATTAACTAATGCAGAAATAAAATAAGTGACAGCCACTCCATCTTTCCCGCCTAGACCCTCTTCTCAGGCATAACACCTGCGAACAGTTTGGAATTATGATACTTTCATTTGTTCCTCATAGTCCTTTAGGAAAGTGCTGTTATATTTCTTTTACTAAGATGGGAATTGAGGTTGAAGGAGTTTAGTTTGTCCAAGTTTTCATACTTAGGAAGTTGCAGAACCAGGGCATAAACTCTTCTCTGATTCCAAAGCCAAATTCTTTTTAATTTGGAACTTTTAATTAGCTTTCTTTTGTGCATAGCACCAGCTCCTAAACCTTGTAGAACTGGGTTTACTTTTAGTCTTTTTGATAAATTTGTTTTGAGAATATAAGGAGACAAATACATTTGAATTGTGGAAGGCTTACAGTCATGGAATTAGAAAACTATTTCTGAACCCCAGGAAAGAGTATTTCATTTATCTTAATAAACAATAACAACAACAAAAAAAACCCCACAACACTTTGAGAAGTACAGTATTAAAAGCTTAAGTGGGAGAAAACTAGGGATTACATGTTTGAGAGAGTAAGTACATCTTCCATGTGAGAGAATATATGTATCTGGGAGGTTGTGCTTATGAGAGAGGTGTTTTACTCAGTGGATTATTCTGCTTGAAGCAATAGTTTCTTAAATTGTTCTAAAGAAATCCTTTATTATAAACATTTATACTCATGGAAATTTGGAAAGAAGTATAAAGAAAGAACTACACTCATAATTCACTGCTGCTGCTGCTGCTGCTGCTGCTAAGTCGCTTCAGTCGTGTCCGACACTGTGCGACTCCACAGACGGCAGCCCACCAGGCCCCGCCGTCCCTGGGATTCTCCAGGCAAGAACACTGGAGTGGGTTGCCATTTCCTTCTCATAATTCACTACATAAAGGCAACCATTATTATTAGCCTCTTGATGTATCCATTCTGATTTTTTTTCTGTATACAGAATGTTTGCTTTTCTTTTTCCACATATAGCTATAATCATATTCTATATTCAGTTTTGCTTTTTGACTAACATAACAAGTATTTTCTTTATACTGTAAATGTTTTATAAATATTTTTAATGGATGCATGATATTTTGTCCAGTAATCAAGCCATAGTTTGTCCTAACCATTCTCTTATTAGTGGACATTTATATTGTAGCCATTTTAAAAAATAGTAAATAATACCACATGGTGAATATGATTAGTCTAAAGTATTTCCTGTATCTAGGGTTATTTCCTAAACATACATTGTCACAGTAGAATTACTGGATGAAAGCATTTAAAATTTTTGTGTTTTTTTAAGGCTTTTGATACTTTTGGCAAATTGTTTTCTACAGTATTCTAGTTTAAGCCTATCCACAGTATATGAGAGTGCATAATTTCACATATTATTCTAGCATTTGGATATTAATGTTTAAAAGCAAGATGTAAACCTGTTAATTTTGTAAGAAGGAAATGGTATTTCATTAAAAAATTTTTTCTATTTCTTCTTCATTTGTATGTCCTATCTTCAGTTCACTTCAGTTCATTTGCTCAGTTGACCCCATGGCCTAAAGCATGCCAGGCCTCCCTGTCCATCACCAGCTCCTGGCGTTTACTCAAACTCATGTCCATTGAGTTGGTGATGCCATCCAACCATCTCCTCCCCTGTCTTCCCTTTCTCCTCTCGCCTTCAATCTTTCCCAGCATCAGGGTCTTTTCAAATGAGTCAGTTCTTATCAGGTGGCCAAAGTATTGGAGTTTCAGCTTCAACATCAGTCCTTTCAATGAATATTCAGAACTGATTTCCTTTAGGATTGACTGGTTGGATCTCCTTGCAGTCCAAGGGACTCTCAAGAGTCTTCTCCAACACCACAGTTCAAAAGCATCAACTCTTCGGCACTCAGCTTTCTTTATAGTCCAACTCTCACATCCCTACATGACTACTGGAAAAACCATAGCTTTGACTAGAGAGACCTTTGTTGGCAAAGTAATATCTCTGCTTTTTAATATGCTGTCTAGGTTGGTCATAGCTTTTCTTCCAAGGAATAAGCATCTTTTAATTTGATGGCTGCAATCACCATCTGCAGTGATTTTGGAGCCCCCCAAAATAAAGACTCACTGTTTCCATTATTTCCCCATCTATTTGTCATGAAGTGATAGGACCAGATGCCATGATCTTCGTTTTCTGAATGTTGAGCTTTAAGCCAACTTTTTCACTCTCTTCTTTCACTTTCATCAAGAGGCTCTTTAGTTCTTCTTCACTTTCTGCATAAGGGTGGTGTCATCTGCATATCTGAGGTTATTGATATTTCTCCTGGCAGTCTTGATTCCAGCTTGTGCTTCATCCAGCCTGGCATTTCTCATGATATACTCTACATAGAAGTTAAATAAGCAGGGTGACAATATACAGCCTTGACATACTCCTTTCCCGATTTGGAACCAGTCTGTTGTTCCATGTCCAGTTCTAACTGTTGCTTCTTGACCCGCATACAGATTTCTCAGGAGACTGATCAGGTGGTCTGGTATTCCCATCTCTTGAAGAATTTTCCACAGTTTGTTGTGATCCACACAGTCAGAAGCTTTGGTGTAGTCAATAAAGCGGATGTTTTTTCTGGAACTCTCATGCTTTTTCGATGATCCAAGGATGTTGGCAGTTTGATCTCTGGTTCTGTCTTGGGAATGACCTTTTCATGTTCTTTTTTAGTTTTTCCTGTGGATTTTTTGTGCATTTCTTCACATTTGTAGAGGCTCATTAACTGGGTAGAAATTTGAACTATTTGGAAATGGCATATCTGTCACAAGCTTTTGTAAATTCAAGTAAATAAAGGCTGTCTATGATTCATAGCTATAGTTACTATTTCTATTGCTTAATGCTATTTTGTCTGTGATTTTTGTCATACAATGATCTTTGAGATATGACTCACATTAAAATAACATTCTCCCTTTTAATAGAAATAATGCAGAGTATGTTTGCCAGCTACAGTGGAATTAAATTAGATGAGTAACAGAAAAAAATTAGGAAAACCACAAATATGTGGAAGCTAAACAACATGCTCCTATTTAACCGATGAATCAGAGAGGAAATCAGCAGGTAAATTAGAAAATACTTTGAGGTGAATGAATGAAGACACTGCGTACCAAAACTGGGCTGCAGCTACTGCATGCTTAGAGGGAAATTTATAGCAATTAGTGTCCATAGTAAAAAAGAAGAAAGATCTCATTTCAGTACCTTATTCTTTTACTTAAGATGCTGCATAAAGAAGAACTCATTAAATATAAAAGCATGCAGAAGGGAGGAAATAAGAAAGACTAGAGTGGAAATTAATGAAATCAAGAGAAGAAAAACAGTAGAGAAAAATCAAAGAAGCAAAAGCTTGTTCTTTGTAAAGATCAACAAAAGTGAGAAACCTTTATTTTTGGAAAGGAAAAAAAGAAGGCTCAAAGTACTAGGATCATAAATGAAAAGAGGCTATTTCTGCTGACCTGACAGAAATGAAAAGGATTATAAAAAAAATACTGTGAACAATTTTATACCAATAAATTAGATAATTTACGTAAAATGAACAAATTCCTACTAATTCCTACAAAGATAAGAACTGCGAAAACTATCTCAAGGAGTAGACAATCCAAATATACTTATAACAAGTAATAAAATTAGTAATGAAAAAAATAAAAAACTTACCTACAAAGAGAAGTTCAGGCCCAGATGGCTTTGAATCAAACATTTTAAATAAGAATACATACCAATTCTTCACAGATTTTCCTAAGAAGTAGAAGAGAAGCAGCATTTCTCCACTGATTTTATGAGGCTAGTATAACATAACCTTAGTACCAAAACCAAACAGAGACATTTTAAGAAAAGCCAGATATGTTCTAGAGAACTTATTGGACAAGAAGCCAGTTAGGATGTTATTGCACTGGGCTTCCCTTGTGGCTCAGATAGTAAAGGATGTTATTGTAGCCTACATGAAAGGTTATAGAAGTTTGAATTAAAGTGATGGAAAGATATGGATAGATTTGAGAAATATTTAGGAAGGAAGATTGCAGGACTTGATAATTGGTTGAGCATGGAGGGACAGTGAAGGAATTGCTGAAGGTATTTCCTGTTTCCAGCTTATGTGCCAGATTAGATGGTAGTGCCTTTCACTTAGAGAATTCTGGGAAAGCATTTGGTTGGGTGTGGGACAAAGTCCAAATAACCCAACAATTTCAAACTTACTAAAAAAAATTATGAAAATAGGACAAGAGATTTCCATGTACCCTTCTTTTTGATTCATCAATCATTAACATTCTTCCACATTTGCTTTATCATTCCCTATGTTGGGGGCTTCCCTGTTAGCTCAGTTGGTAAAGAATCCATCTGCAATGAGGGAGACCTGGGTTTGATCCCTGAGTTGGGAAGATCCCCTGGAGAAGGGAAAGGCTACCCACTCCAGTGTTCTGGCCTGGAGAATTCCAAGGACTGAATAGTCCATGGGGTCGCAAAGAGTTGGACATGACTGAGCAACTTTCACTTTCACTGTCTCTCTCTATATTTTACCGAACCATTTAAGAGTAAATTGCAGACATTATGCTTCTTTTCTACTAAATACTTAAATTTTTATTTCTTTAGAAGGAGGAAATCATTTTTATAAACCCAGTTTTCAAAATCAGGAAATTTAACTCTGGATTTTGTCTGTTTTTTTGACTGCATGGTCTGTGAGAGCTTAGTTCCCCAACCAGGGATTGAACTCATGTGCCCTGCAGTGGAAACATGGAGTCCTATACTGGACTGCCAGGAAATTCCCAGTAAATTTAACTTTGACATAATGCTAATCTGTAGTAGTATTAGACTGTTCAAATTCTACCTGTCTTTTATATTACGTTTTATATAAATTTTTCTTTCCTGGTCCAGAATCACACGTTGCATTTAGTTTTCATGTCCCTGTTTTCTTTAATCTGGAAAGGTCCCTCAGGCTGTCTTTATCTTCTATGGGCTTAACTTGAAGAGTATAGGCTGTTTACTTTATAGAATGTCTTTTTTTTTTTTTTTTAAGTTTTGGCTGCACTGGGTCTTCATTGCTGTGTGTGGGCTTTCTCCAGTTGCAGCTTTCAGGCTCTAGAGGGCAGACTCAGTAGTTGTGGCACACAGGCTTAGCTGCTGCACAGCATGTAAGATCTTCCCAGACCAGGAATCAAACTGGTGTCCCTTGCACTGCAAGGCGGATTCTTAACCGCTGGACCACCAGGAAATCCCTAGAATGTCTTTCAACCTGGATTTATCTGGTATTTCCTCTGTTTAGATTCAAATTACACGTTTTGGTGGGAATAATACATAAATAATACTGTGTCCTTCTCAGTGCATCATATCATAAGGCACACATGAGGTCTGACTCATCATTGGTGTTAACTTTGATACTTGGTTAAGGTAGTGTCTGCCGGGTTTTTCATTGTAGAGTTGTTATTTCCTACTGTGATTAGTGAGTAATTTGTGGGGAGATACTCTGAGATAATGTAAATGTCCTCTTCCCCATCAAACTGTTATTCTCTATTTTAGCAACTATTAATAAATCTTGCTGAGTCATTTATAACTCTGATTATTGCAAAATGGTGATATTATAATGCTGTTATTCCATCTATATTTTTTACTTGTCATGCTATTGTAAGAAAGTTTTCCTTCCCTCTCTTTCCTTCCCTCCGTTCTTATCAATGTCCTAATTTATTCAAAATATTATAATCTATTCTGTCATTATTTTTTTAAGTTCATATTGTTCCTTTGTATATTTTTAAAATATGAGATATAAATCTGTCATATTTTTTGTTTCATAGTAGGAAGAAAGTCATGCTTTTGGGTGTTCTTAGCATCTTAAAATTCATCTCTGTCAGTAATTATTCTGTCAGTAATCCTTTGAGGTACTGTGTGCTGTGTTATACTTAGTCGCTCAGTCGTGTTCGACTCTTTGCAACCCTACGGACTGTAGCCCACCAGGCTCCTCTGTCCGTGGGATTCTCCAGGCAAGAATACTGGAGTGGGTTGCCATGCCCTCCTCCAGGGATCTTCCTAACCCAAGGGTTGAACCCAGGTCTCCCAGATTGCAGGCGAATTCTTTACCATCTGAGCCACTAAGGAAGCCTAAGAGTACTGGAGTGGGTAGCCTATCCCTTCTCCAGGGAATCTTCCTGACCCAGGAGTCGAATGCGGTTCTCCTGCATTGCAGACAGATTCTTCACCAGCTGAGCTATTGTACAGCTAATCCTCATTTGATAGATGATGAGATTTAAATTTGGCCAGGAAATTACTAAGTCTTTTCTTCTGTAGAATCTGCATAACTGAAATTGGAGGTCTTCTACTTTCTTCTTTGTGAAGATTTTTCTAGGGAATAAATATCTTGTCATTTTTGTATATATGGCTTCCTTAGAGCCTAGTTTAATTCTTTGTTTCTCTTTTTCTGTCTTACCTCTTCTGGTCTCTCTGTTTCTTTTTTGTTCCTTTAATTCTGTGGCAAAAGTACATTAAGCTCTTCAGGCAGCAGAAACATGGCAGCATTTTAACATTTATCAAATACCATCTGAGTAAATATTATGTGTTCTTTTGTTAGGAGAGGTTGTCTCAGAATAATTTCCATTGCTTGGTATGTTAAATTTTTATGTGTGCTTAATCCATGTTAATGGGAATTCCTTGATGGTCCACTGGTTAAAACTCAGCGCTTTCACCATTGTGGCCCAGCTTCAATCCCTGGTTGGGTACTAAGATATCACAAGCTGTGCGGTGCTCAGCAGCACCCCTCCCCCAAAAAAAGGAAAGAAAAAAAATCCATATTGAAACTGAATGAGCCAGTAAGTTATTTTTGTCTTATTTAACCTCATTCTTGGATTTTCTTGACATACTTAATCATTGATTTTTTTTTATTCTTTAACAGTAGTTTTAAACTGATTAGTTTAGCTTATTTTTGACATGGATTAGTCTTATTGGGGATGTGGTTTGCTTACTCCATTAATACAGAAATGATGGTGTTTTAATGGCCTAGGTATAGCACCAAAATAGCATCATCTGCAGAGCAGGCACTAGGCATCTATCTATTAGTGATGATATCCGTGATGTAAGTAGTGACCTGTGGGGGAAGGATATCATAAAACTAATTGCTGCCCTAAGGGTGTGATTTAGACTTACCCTTTCTTTGAGGCTAACATTCAGTGTGCAGTAACAGGCTAGTTATGCGTCAGTGTTGCCTTGGTAACCTTAATAGGAACTAGAAGACTTTAGTTTGTTGTTTGAAAATCAAATAAAGTATTTGTAATGATGGTAGCAACCTTCTAGGTGATGGTGATTCAGTTGACAGTTTAGTTATGACAAATGATGCTTCCATACTAAATAAAAATAGTTTATTTAAAAAATAAACAACATTGCTGTATTAACTGTGACACTGTCGCTGTCAGCTTCATATCTGGAAATTTCTCTTAACTTCTCAGTTTCAGTGTGTCATTTTGTTGGATAAGTTTGAGCATTGTGAACACTTAAGAGTGTTTATGTTTCACACTTCTTTAACCTAAATAACTTGGAGACATGAATTAACTCTGATCTCAAATGTTCTATTGAGTCATTTTTATAAGGAGACAGTCCCTTTGTGAGAGCCCCACCCCTCTGCACCTACACTTGCTTACTGGATTTCCTTTGTTCTGTCCTCTGAGTAAGCCTACCTGCCCAGCCCACCGTCTCATAGAACATAGCTTCTGTGAGAATGTCCAGGTCCCATTTAGTTCAGGAGTCTTCTCCTAGAGCATCTGATGTGAACCATCAACAGATGCTCAGTACCTTTCCGGACAGACAGCTATCGCTAGAAGATTCGTGCTTGTGTATTCCAGATCAGCAGGCCTGTTTCATCCAGGTGGCCCACTTTTACCTCTGACGCTTCTCTGTTTTCTTTTTTTTGCCACCTTTTCCCCACCTGCTTCCTTTTTCTTAAGCAGGCTGGGTTTGTTTTAATTTTGGCTGCACTGCGTTTTCGTTGTTGTGTTCAGGCTTTCTCTAGTGGCGTGCAACTCCTTACTTCTGGTTGTGGTGTGTGGGCTTCTCGTTGTGGTGGCTTCTCTTGTTGCAGAGCGTGGACTCTAGGCAGGCTCCGTAGTTGCAGCATGCAGGCCCTAGAGTGTGTAGGCTTCGGTAGTTACGGCACGTGGGCTCAGTAGTTGCGGTGTGTGGGCCCTGGAGCGTAGACTCAGTGGTTGTAGTGCATGGCCTTAGTTGCCTCGCGGCATGTGGAATCTTCCTGGACCAGGTATTGAACCCATGTCCCCTGCATTGACAGATGGATTCGTTCTTTTTTAAACTGTTTATATGGTTGTGTTGGGTCTTAGTTGAGGCAGGTGGGGTGTTTTTGTTGCGGCACGTGGGACCTATCCTGTGATGTCTGCTCTTGGTAGTTGTGGTGCACGGGCTTAATTCCCCCTCAGTGTGTGGAATCTAATTCAGGGAACGAACCCACGTCCTTTGCATTGCAAGGTAGATTCTTAACCATGGAACCACCAGAGAAGTACTACTATTCCTTCTTTATAAATGAGGAAACTTAGACTTTTGAGAGGTCCAGTGACTTGATCAGTGTTACACATATAGAGTCAGAACTGAAATTTGAAGCTAGGTCTTTTTTTTTCAATTTATATATATTTTATAATATGGAAAATTTCAAATTATTCTTTGCAGTTTTTGGTGTAAATTTGACAGTTATTTTTATTTTGCAATCTTTTTCATCTGTTTTTTCCCTCACTTTCTGTTGTAGTCTGCTGTAATATTTTAAAGTAAATCCCTGATATGTTGTTTAAATCATACATAGTTCAGTGTGTATCTCTAACTAATAATAACTGATATTTTTAAATATAACCTTTTCCACATCATCTCATACCAATTCATATTAAAATTTTCTTAACTGCATTAAATATCTTTTTATAGTTTTTTTTTGGTTTAGCATATATTTGGAGTCTCTTAAATTTCTTTTAATCAATATCAGTGCCCCATTTTTTTTTGTTTAAATACCACAGTTTTGTTGATGAAACCAGATTTTTGGTCTTGTCGAATATCCTACGTTCTGGATTTGATTGCTTACTTTTGATATAAATGTTGACAGTGGGAACCCCTACAGATTAGTTTCTTGGTCTTTTTGATCTAACTCAACTAGTCCTTGATATTTTCTTGCTTTTTGGCACAACATGTCCCAACTTCTTCTTACATTATTTCTTGCCTAGTTTTGAGACTGGTCATTTCACTAAAGTCAGTTACTCTAGTTCCTGTTACTGCATTATGCAAATAGTTTATTTCAGTAGCTGTGGAATGATGAGAAGTGCTAAAAAAAGATGGACAGTACTAAGTGTTGACAGAGGTGTATCATATCTGGAACATTTACATATGACTGGTGAAAGTGTAAATTAGTTAAATTAGTA
Source organism: Ovis aries (assembly GCF_016772045.2). Taxonomy (NCBI): domain Eukaryota; kingdom Metazoa; phylum Chordata; class Mammalia; order Artiodactyla; family Bovidae; genus Ovis; species Ovis aries. The sequence goes on from NC_056074.1 coordinate 15,658,720, forward strand.
CAATCACTTTGGAATCGTATTTGGTAGTATCTTCTTAAGCGGCACATAATACATTTTCTGTGACCCAGCAATTTTACTTCCAACTGTGTATTCAACAGAAATGTGAAAAAGTATACCAGAAACCACATTCAAGAATAATTATAGTAACATTATATTTAGAATAACCCAAAACTGGAAATAGCCCAAATATCTATCAACAGTAGAAAGGACAAATGGATTATGGTGTATACACAAATGGAATACTTTATAGTCATGAGAATGAATCAACCATTACTATATGCCATACTATGGATGATTCTCACCAACATAATAGTAAGCAAAGGAAGCGTAGCACTATTTGATTTTACAAATTATAAAAATAGGCAAAATTTTGTGTTAGAAGTCAAGATAATGGTTACTTTAGTTGTTTTTTTAATATTGTATTAGTTTATCTCAATATTATAATTGATTTACAGTATTATATTAGTTTCAGGTATACAACACAGTGATTCAATATTTTTATAGTTGGTTGTTGCTGTTCAGTCACTAAATCGTGTCTGACTGACTGTGACCCCATGTGAACTGTGGCACGCCAGGCTGGCTTCCTTGTCCTTCGCCATCTTCTAGAGTTTGCTCAAACTCATGTCCATTGAATCAGTGATGCCATCCAACCATCTCTTCCTATGTCATACCCTTCTCCTGCCCTTAGTCTTTCCTAGCATCAGGGTCTTTCCCAATGAGTCAGCTCTTTGCATCAGGTGGCCAAAGTATTGGAGCTTCAGCTTTAGCATCAGTCCTTCCAGTGAATATTCAGGACTAATTTCCTTTAGGATGGACTGGTTGGATCTCCTTACAGTCCAAGGGACTCTCAAGAGTCTTCTCCAACACCAGAGTTCAAAAGCATTAATTCTTCGGCACTCAGTTTTCTTTATAGTCCAACTCTCACATCCATACATGACTACTGGAAAAACCATAGCTTTGACTATAGGGACCTTTGTTGGCAAAGTAATGTCTCTGCTTTTTAATATGCTGTCTAGGTTTGTCATAGCTTTTCTTCCAGGGAGCAAGCATCTTCTAATTTCATGGCTGCAGTTACTGTCAACAGTGGTTTTGGAGCCCAAGAAAATAAAATCTGTTACCTTTTTCACTTTCCCTCCTGTTTGCCATAAAGTGATGGATGCCATGATCTTAGTTTTTTGAATGTTGAATTTTAAGCCAGCTTTTTCACTCTCCTTTTTCACCCTCATCAAGGGGCTCTTTAGTTCCTCTTCACTTTCTGCCATTAGAGTGGTATCATCTGCATATCTGAGTTTCTTAATATTTCTCCTGGCTATCTTGATTCCAGCTTGTGAGTCATCTAGCCTGGCATTTTGCATGATGTACTCTGCATATAAGTTCAATAAGCAAGGTGATAGTATACAGCCTTGATGTATTTCTTTCCCAGTTTTAAACCAATCCATTGTTCCATGTCCAGTCTTAACTGTGGCTTCTTGTCCTACAGTTTCTCAGGAGACAAGTAAGGTGGTCTGGTACTCCCATCTCTTTAAGAATTTTCCATAGTTTGTTGTGATCCATACAAAGGCTTTAGTGTAGTCAATGAACCAGAAGTAGATTTTTTTTTCTTAATTCCCTTGCTTGTTCTGCCATCCAAATGATATTGGCAACATGGTCTCTAATTCTTCTGCCTTTCCTAAATCCAGCTTAAACGTCTGGAAGTTCTTGGTTCATATACTTTTGAAGCCTTGCTTGAAGGATTTTGAACATTACCTTGCCTAGCATGTGAAATGAGTGCAGTTGTATGGTAGTTTGAACATTCTTTTGCATTGCCTTTCTTTGGGATTGCAGTGAAAATTGACCTTTCCCAGTCCTGTGGCCACTGCTGAGTTTTCCAAATTTGCTGGCATATTGAGTGCAACACTTTTACAGCATCATCTTTTAGGATTTGAAATAACTCAGCTGGAATTCCATCACCTCCACTAGCTTTGTTCGTAGTGATGCTTCCAAAGGCCCACTTGACTTCACACTCCAGGATGTCTGGTCTAGATGTGTGACCACACCATAGTGGTTATGGAGGTCATTAAGACCTTTTTTGTGAAGTTCTTCTGTGTATTTTTGCCACCTCTTCTTAATCTCTTCTGCTTCTGTTGTGTGTGTTCATGCTAAGTTGCTTCAGTTGGGTCCGACTCTTTGCAACCCCATGGATTGTAACCCCCCAGGCTCCTCTGTCCATGGGATTTCCTAGGCAAGAATACTGGGGTGGGTTGCCATGCCCTCCTCCAGGGGATCTTCCTGACCCAGGAATTGAACCAGCATCTCTTACGTTTCCTGCATCGGCAGGCAGATTCTTTACCAGTAGCCCCATCTGGGAAGCCCCCTTCTTTTGTTAGTTATCCTTATATTATCTTTGGCTTCCCTGGTATCTCACCTGGTAAAGAATTCACCTGCAATGCAGGAGACCCGGTTTGATTCCTGGGTCAGGAAGATTCACTGGAGAAGGGAACGGCTACCCACTCCAGTATCCTGGCCTGGAGAATTCCATGGACTGTATAGTCCATGGGGTTGCAAAAAGTTAGACATGACTGAGCAACTTTCACTTTATCTTTGTAGCTTATTCATTTTTTTACATAGTAGTTCATACTTCTTAATCCCATACTCCTATTTTGCTTCTCCTTTTCTTCCCATTGAGTCCCACTAATTTGCTCTCTGTATCTGTAAGTCTGTTTCTGTTTTGTTATATTCATTTGGTTTTTTTAAATTTCATTATAAGCAATAATATCCAATATTTGTCTTTCTCTGTGTGACTTATTTCACTAAGCATAATACCCTCGAAGATCATCCATGTTGTTGCAAATGGCAAAATTTTGTTCTTTCTTCAGTTCAGTTCAGTCGCTCAGTCGTGTCTGACTCTTTGCGACCCCATGAATCGCAGCACACCAGGCCTCCCTGTCCATCACCAACTCCTGGAGTTCACTCAGACTCACGTCCATCGAGTCACTGATGCCATCCAGCCATCTCGTCTTCTGTCGTCCCCTTCTCCTCCTGCCCCCAATCCCTCCCAGCATCAGAGTCTTTTCCAATGAGTCAACTCTTCGCATGAGGTGGAGTTTCAGCTTTAGCATTATTCCTTCCAAAGAAATCCCAGGGCTGATCTCCTTCAGATTGGATTGGTTGGATCTCCTTGCAGTCCAAGGGACTCTCAAGAGTCTTCTCCAACACCACAGTTCAAAAGCATCAATTCTTCAGCACTCAGCTTTCTTCACAGTCCAACTCTCACATCCATACATGACCACAGGAAAAACCATAGCCTTCACTAGACGGACCTTAGTCGGCAAAGTAATGTCTCTGCTTTTGAATATGCTATCTAGGTTGGTCATAGCTTTTTTTCCAAGAAGTAAGCGTCTTTTAATTTCATGGCTGCAGTCACCATCTGCAGTGACTTTGGAGCCCCCCAAAGATAAAGTCTGACACTGCTTCCACTATTTCCCCATCTATTTCCCATGAAATGGTGGGACCAGATGCCATGATCTTCGTTTTCTGAATGTTGAGCTTTAAGCCAACTTTTTCACTCTCCACTTTCACTTTTATCAAGAGGCTTTTTAGCTCCTCTTCACTTTCTGCCATAAGGGTGGTGTCATCTGCATATCTGAGGTTATTGATAGTTCTCTGGCAATCTTGATTCCACCTCGTGTTTCTTCCAGTCCAGCGTTTTTCACGATGTACTCTGCATATAAGTTAAATAAGCAGGGTGACAATATACAGCCTTGATGTACCCGTTTTCCTATTTGGAACCAGTCTGTCCCATTGTGTGCATATGTGTTTGTGTGTATACATTGTGTGTGTGTATATGTGTGCACACAGACAAATGCACTAGGTCTTCTTTTTCCATTTTTCTGTTGGTGGACACTTGGAAGGCTTCCATATCTTGGCTTTTGTAACTAATGCTGCTATGAACATTGGATGCATGTGTCTTTTCCAAGATGTGTTTTTACCCAGGAGTGGAATCGCTGGATCATGCAGTAGTTCTGTTTTTAATTTTTTGAAAAATGCTGTTTTCCATAGTGGGTGTGCCAATTTTCATTCGCACCAATAGTGTACAAGGGTTCCTGTTAATCGACTTCCTCGCCAACATTTGTTATTTGTATTCTTTTTGATGATCGCCATTGTGAGAAATGTGAGGTGATATTTCATGATGGTTTTGATTTGCCTGTCTCTGATAGTTAGCTATGTTGAGCACCTTTCCATGTGCCTACTGGCCATTTGTAGGTCTTTGGAAAAATGACTATTCAGGTCTTCTGCTCAGTTTGTATCAGATTGTTTGTTTTTTTTGTTTGTTTTTGATATCGAGGTATATAAACTGTTTACTATTCACAAATGTTTTCTCCCATTTACTTGGTTGTTTTTTGTTTTGTCAGTGGTTTCCTTTGCTGTGCAAAGGCTTTTAAGTTTAGTTAGGTCCTGTTTGTTTATTGTTGCTTTTGTTTCCTTTGCCTTGGGAGAGAGATCCAACAGCAATAACCAAAGCCATGATTTATGTCAGAGTGTTCCGCCTGTATTTTCTTCTGGGAGATTTATGGTGTCTGGTCTTAGGTTTACGTCTTTAATCCATTTCGAGTTTACTTTTGTATGTGGTATTAGAAAATGTTCAGATTTCATCCTGTTACATGTAGCTGTACAGTTTCCCCAGCACCACTTATTGAAGAGACTGTGCTTTCCCCATTGTATATTCTTTCTTCCTTTGTTGTAGATTAATTGACCATAAGTTTGTGCGTTTATTTCTTGCCTCTCCCTTCTGTTCCCTTGATCTCTGTGGCTGTTTTTGTGCCATTATTATACTGTTTTGATCATGGGAGCTTTGTAGTATAGTCTAAAGGCAGGGAGCATGATTCCTCCAACTGTGTTCTTTTTTCTCAAGATTGCTTTGGTGATAGTGGCTATTTTTGATGGTGGTAGAGTAGTTACTGGGATGGGACATGAGTGTTTTTCATGTTTACTTCTTTATCTAGATGCTTATTTGTGTGTGTTTTGTGAAAATTTATTGAACTATACATTTAATATTTTTGCATATTTCTGTATGAATATTAAAATTAAAAAAATTTTATTCTGTTTTTAGATTTGATAGTAAATAAAATGCAGTTTAAGGGGTCACATTTAAAGTAACCTATTCTTTCCAAGGCCAGGTGCTTGCTGTTGGGAGTATGATGTTGAATAACTGGAAGTCTTCAGGACTCATGATTCTTGGAAGACATATGCTCAAAACACATGAAGGGAATTCACTAGCAGTCCAGTGGTTAGGATTTGGCACTTTCACTGCTGGAGCCTGGGTTCGATCTTTGGTTGAGGAACTAAGATCCCACAGACTACACAGCATGACCGAAAGGAACAATCTACCCCCTCCAGAGATGAAAAAAGAAACGTGTGACCTGACTAGTGAGAATGTAGTGTTTGAAGTCATTCCTAAAGTTGATGCAGTGCTTTTGTTTCTGTTTTTTGTTTATCTTTAAGATATCTTAATCATGTCCTTTTGTTCTCTCTTTTCATAGCACCTGACAGATACCTCTCATGGTGTAAGAAATAAGTGTCTGCAGTTACTTGGCAATCTTGGTTCTTTGGAGAAAAATGTCACAAAAGATGCAGAAGGCCTAGCTGTCAGAGATGTTCAGAAGATTATAGGGGATTACTTTAATGATCAGGACCCACGTGTCAGAACAGCAGCTATAAAAGCCATGGTAAACATGATGATGGAGTCCGTTTTTTTATTTGTACTTTTCTTTTTTCATTTTTCTTTTTTTTAAGTTAATGGTGAATGCCACCTGGGATAGATGCATTCTGAATCCCCCCGGATGCGCTTTATCCACACCTTCAGGAAGGTGTTGGTGGCATTACAGAACTCAGAGGCACACATTCCTTTATAACAGCTGCTTATCTTGTGGGCTTCTCTGGTAGCTTTTACCTGCGTTTCGGAAACCTGGAACGTGCAGCTTGTATCCCAGGTCCATGGGAGGGGTGTTACTCGGTACTGTGGTACAATAGGTACGTGTTTTACCCTTGTATTTCAGGAGTATAGGGGAAAGTTATGGGGAGGAGTGCTTCTTAGGGAGAGATGGTGTCAACCATTTCTTCCTCAGCCTCCTTATCATTATTTCATATTTTTCCTGGTATCCCCTTGGGACAGCCCATGGGTTAGATTTAGTAAGCATTTGAGTGTTCCTATAGAAAAGTCCAGGTTTCAGATTTCTTATTTATATAGCACTGACGTTGGCCAAAGGGAACCATGTTAATGGGATGTGATGGGGGAAAATATGTGAGATTGAGGGGAGACTTTGGAAATATTGACTCCCCCCCTCCCCAATACTTAAACTGTATCTTTATTGTCTAGTTGCAGCTGCATGAAAGAGGACTGAAGTTACACCAGACAATTTACAATCAGGTACCTTAAATGCTTGCTGTCTGAAAGGAGGGAGGTGAAGGTATCGTGAAATTGAGAGGGGTCACAGTGGTTTTCAGAATTTAAAAACATAGAGCTTCATCTGGCTAACAGTGGCAGTATTAATTGTGATGATGTATGCACAACATACATTCTAAGAAGACAATGGGGGATGTGTAACGAATAGCACTAGTACATGTGAGGGGGACATTTAGGAGGACTTCGGTAGCTGAGTATGAATCCCAGAGTATACAAAACAGAGTTCAGAGTAAGAACAGTGGTAGACTTGCTGATGTCTGTTTGGTTGATTGAAATTGACTTCAAACCTGAAGTCGATTCTGGGCACCACGCTTGAAAAACTGGAGTATTTTTGGAGGAAGATAACTAAGACCGTGGGATCAGATGAAAAGATATCACATGATTATTGTAGCATTGATAAGGAAAAGCACAATAAAGTTATAGTATCATTAGGACAGGCTGATTGAGTGCCTAACTAAAAGGCCTTACCGTTATTCTTGTAGAATAATTGGATGTATCCAGAGAAAAGAAGTCTAAATCCATGCTCAGAGTCCAGTTTTTGTTAGCCTATTGAGTGGTTTTAAGCCTTTAGCGGTAGCTGATAATAAACCCAGCCACAATGACTGCTGTGTAAACCAAATATGTTCTTTTACAAATGAAGTAGAATGAGTTCAGAATGGTTATGATGGTGTGACCTATAGGAAAACTGTGAGGGAAGCCAAATAATTAAAGGAAACTTGTAAAGATACAGAGGAAGGAGAGTTAGTCAGATGATCCAGGTGTTTAGTGACCTAAGACTGTGTTGGTTAATTAGGCAAGCGATGCTCTGGGCCTCGAGAGTGAGGGTGGAATGCTGGGGGAGGTTCTGAGATGTGAGGCAGCAGTAGTTACCATACTGAGTTCCCTTTTAATCATGTTGAGTCTGAGAGGTTGATGGGATACTCGTGAGGAGGATTTCAGGTCTGGAACTCAGGAAAGATCAGAGCTGGAGGTGGATATTTGGAGTTATCAGTATCCAGGGAGAGGAAGAAAATCAGAAGAAATGAAGGATGGAGCCAGGGGCAAGGCCAGACATTTAAGGAAGGAGCCCTAGAATGGAACTGAGGAGCAGCTTGATGGGGGAGGAGGAAAAGCATATTCCGGAAGAGGCAGGAGGGCATTCTCATAGTCAGCAGTGTTAAAATGCAGGTGAAAGGGCATTTAGGATAGGGCTGAAATGTGGTCGTTGGACTAAGCAACAAAGTGGCCATTAGTGAGTTTAAAGAGAGCCGTTTTAGTAGAGTGGGGGGATTGGGGAGCGCCAGATCAGGGTCTGTTGAGGTGAGCCAGTTTAAAGTGATTATTGACTGTGAGTGAAGATATTTGACTGATGGGAAAGTGGGGTGGAAGTTGGCAGAAGGGAGCATAGGATTAAGGTTTTTTGTTGTTGTTGTATTTTAAAGATAGTTGCTAAGTATATTTATATGTTGGAGAGAGAGCTAGTGTTTTGGGAGAGCTAGTATTATGGTGGTCTTCCCTGGTGACTCAGTGGTAAAGAATCTGCCTGCCAATGTAGGAGACTTGGGTTCTATCCCTAGGTCGGGAAGATCCCCTGGAGAAGGAAATGGTAACCCACTCCAGTATTCTTGCCTAGGAAACCCAATGGACAGAGGAGCCTGGCAGGCTATAGGCCATGGGGTCACAAAAGAGTCAGATGCAACTTAGCAACTAAACAGTAACGACAGCAAGTGTTATGATGAAAGAGGCAAAGGGGAGTAAATGATAGAGTAAGTTCCTTGAGGCAGAAAACCAGATTCATGAGCTGATTCATCAACAAATGTTATTGAGAACCTAATGCTGGCTGTGTAATGCCAAGCATGTTAGATGGGACCTGTGCCCTTCCCATTCTCGTAGATAAGATGACAGTTAATAAATAAGGAAGCACAGTTAAAGCATATGAGCATTGCTGTGAGGTAAAGCAGTAGGATGCTATCATCGAGAATCACAAGGAAGATCTTTTTGGAGGATGGTAAGGGGTGGTCATGTGAGGAAGTGATGGGATTCACAGCAAAAATAGGATTAGGAACTAGAAAGGACCCTTTTCCCTCAGATACTGAGAAAACAAGATGTGGGAGAATACAGGAATAAATGAGCTTGTAACTGGTATGGAGTAGCTGAGTGGGTTTGTGCCTGAGAACCTTGATTTTTGTCAGATACACAGGTCGCCTGATGGCTGGTAGTGGGATAGAAGTCTGAGGGGAAGGTTAAGAAAAGCTGCCTTGGGAAATGGAAGTTGAAAGCCGGAGTGTAAGAGATTTCAGAGTACAGCTAATAAGGTTTGAGATCATGAGTCACCCGTCCCCTGGAGTGTGGTCTTCTGTGCCAGTGCTCTTCTGCCCGTAGGAAGTCTTAGGTTCGTGGAGCAGCTGTAGCACAAGTCCTGAGGGGATCCTGTGTGATGATGCAGGCAGTGCTCTCAGGAGGCCGAAGTAGGAGAGAGCACAGAGCAAGGAGAAGGCGGTTTATTTGGAGAGAAAAGATGGAATTAAAGCAGTGGTTTTCAACCAAGGTAATTTTGCCCCCCAGGGAATATTTGGTGATGTGTGGAGGCATTTTTTGTTCTAATAATTTTATTTATTTATGTTTGGCTGTGCTGGGCCTTCGCTTCTGCGTGGAATTTTCTCTAGTTGTAGTGAGCGGGGTCTACTCACTAGCTGCGGTGCACGGACTCCTCGTTGCAGTGGCTTCTCCTGTTGCAGAGCACGGGCTCTAGGGCCCGTGGGCTTCAGCATTTGTGGCTGCTGGACTCCAGAGCACAGGCTCAATAGTTGTGGTGCACTGGACTTCATTGCTCCGCGGCACATAGGATCTTACTGGATCAGGGATCAAACCCATATCTCCCACATTGATTCTTTAGTGTAGAAGTTTTTTTTTTGTTTTTTTTTTAAGGTATTTTTGAGTGTTGCAGTTGCTGGGGAGAGGAAGAGGGTGCAGTGCTATGACTATCTAATGGCTAGAGGCCCAGGGATGCTGCTAAACATATTGCACAGGTCAGCCCCTCACAACAAAGAATTATCCAATCCAAAGTGTCGATAGTAGCAAGGTTGAGAGACCTTGCTTAAATAGATAGGTAGCTCAAGTGGGATGAAGAGTAGGTATGATGGGTAAGTTATGACCTTGGAAGAACTGATAGAGTAGCATGTTATAGTCAGAGCATGGAATATAAGATTTTAAAATTTCAAAAGCCGTAGTTCTGGGTGTTGTTGCAGTCTAAGGTGTTGCTATGACTGTGGGTGGAGTAGGGATATTCCATTTCAGACCAAAGTAAAACGGGAAAATTTGGCCTCTTTTTGGCAGCTTAGCATTAAAATTGTACATTTATTTAGAGTGCTTGAGTTTTCAGATGGCCTGTCAGTCAGAAATTTGTGCTCTTGAATTTACAGGTAGGGGAAAAACTCATCTTTGGTGTTTGAGCCTATAAGGGTAACACTGTGGGGTTGGACCAAGCTTTGCTAGGATTGATGCTATTCTGCTTGGCTTTTGGGCTGTCAGTCTGTGGTTCTCCTTTGAGACATGCGGTGGGAGGGTACACAGAACAATGTTTTACTGTGCAAAGGTTGAAGAAGTTAAAACCATATGCACATATTTTGATTGGCATCCTGGTCCAGCCACTTTATCTTCATTTTGAAAGTAGTTTGAACATCACCTGGGAGGACATAGAACTAACAGACTTCTGGAATCCTTGTTTGCAGGCTTGTAAACTACTCTCTGATGACTATGAACAAGTGCGCAGTGCTGCAGTCCAGCTTATCTGGGTTGTCAGTCAACTCTATCCTGAAAGGTCAGTGTGGGTGTCAGCCAGCTTCTGTTCATTGCTAAGCCATTTTCTTTCCTCCCACTATGTAAAAAGCCCACCTCCAGAAAAGGAATGTTGGAAGGCATTGTGGAACAGGAGAAAAACATGGACCCTGAAAATGATGCCTGGGCCTTGCTTTTCAGCTCTGCCTTGAACTTTCTGTGTATGTTAGTAAAGATACTTCACCTCTCTGGGTCCCAGCTTCCTCAACTATAGATGAAAAGATGGATGGCTGTTCTCAAATGCTACTCCTCCACCTCTGCCCACCCCTTAAAAAACTCTTTAAAATGCTTTGGGGCCCATTTTAGTTAATAACAAAAGTCAGCTAAAGATACCAGGTAAGTTTGAGAATAATGATCCCTTATGTACTATTGTCCTGGTTAAAAATATTTTCATAGGGAGTTCCCTGGTTGTCCAGTGGTTAGGACTTGGTGCTTTCACTGCTGGGACCTGGGTTCAATCTCTGATTGAGGGAATTAGGATCCCACAAGCTGTGCAGTTTGGTTAAAAAAATTATTTTTCACAGTAATTAAATAATTTATTCTCATAGTGATTCTTTGAGGTGGAGAAATAGGTATTATTTATTCTGTTTTATAGAAGAACTCCTTTTATAGGAAAAAGCAGTGTTTTTTCTTCTTCATTAAACACATTGAAATTGAAAAAGCAGAATGAGTTAATAAAGCTATAGACCCCTTACCCCCGCAGAAAAGACTACTATTTGGAAATCGTCTTTTCATTTAGGACCAGATATGTAAGTATGTTTTATATTGGTTTAAACTTAAAGATATAAAATACTTTGTGGTAGCTGTTTTTGGTATCTCATAAATCTTTGAATTTTTGGTGTGAAATACTTTTTACTTAAGACACAGATTTGCAGTGCAAATAAAAATAAAGAAATCCTAGAGAGATTTGTTTATTCTGAAATGTATTTCATCATTCTAGGATTTGAATTTCTCAGTTATTTCTATTTGTGTGTCAGTTGTCATTGGTCATTCTCAGTTTTTTGAACCTGTAATTTTAGGTTCATGTTTTGTCACTTTTGGTTTCTTTTAATATAGCATTGTCCCAATCCCTTCTTCTAATGAAGAAATTCGCTTAGTTGATGATGCGTTTGGAAAAATTTGTCACATGGTCAGTGATGGCTCCTGGATGGTTCGAGTTCAAGCTGCAAAGCTATTGGTAAGTTGCATCTTCTTTAATGCAGTGTATTTTGAGAAGCTACATAGGGACAAGTGGAATACACTTTTATAAAGCTTCATGTTTCTTAAAATAGAAAAAAAGGCTCATTTTCCCATAGAGAGTCTTTTAGAACTAGAAAGAATTTTAAAGATAATCCCATTTAATCTCGTTAGCATATTAGACAGCCAAAGCCTAGAGAAAAAGGAACATAATAGTAAAAATAACTGCTACTGTTACTAAGCACTTGGTATGGCCTACATGCTTTGCTATAAGGCCACTTACGTTATCTCATTTATTCTTATTATTCTTATCTCATTGTTCTCTGAGAACCTAAGTAAATATTTAACTTAGATAGGAAGTTCTGGAAGGAGATTCAGGTGCTAATCTGACTTTTAGCCTCATTCTTTCCTACTGTTTTGTCTTTGGGGATCCTGGTACATTTATAAAAAAATTTTTTAAACTTTTCAGAGATAGAGCTGTTTTACAGAAGGAGTGTTGGTGTAATACTCAGCTTCATGTTATACCTGTGTTGTCTTGGACATGTCACTTAGTCTTAGCCTCAGTTTCTTCATCTGTATCTGTCAAGTGACTTATAATATTTCTCAGGTTTACCTCACAGGGCTGTCATGATACTCAAATAAGATCCTGTCTGTAAAAATGTGTATAAATTGTAAAATGCTACCCTATGCAAGGTGGTGGGGTGGTTATAATATATAAAACATATGTATAACCATCTATAAAAATTTATATTAGTGTCACAGCAAGAAAGCCTGAAATTCTTTTTGATCACTTCCCTTTTGAGGGCCTCCAACTCTGCCAGTCTTCTTAGTAAGATTGTTGGCTAAAAAGTTTGGACCTGACTGTACTGGACACAAATACAGTGATAGCCCTTGTCCTTTGATCAATATTTTGGGGGTAACTGCTAAGACGTTTGTGAAGCATTTTCATGGAAAAATAAATAATTTGGATGATTTCATTTTTTCCTGCTTATATGTTATATTGCTTGTCCATAATAAACAAGCTAGCTTTTAGTGATTTTATTTTTGAATTCACATTTTAAAGCATTATTTTGATTTGTGGATATTTTAACATTCAGAACAATTCAGTCATTCATCAGATTGTTTCAGTCAGCATGTACTAAGCATCTGCAGTGTGGTATGGTGTGTGTGAGGGGATGTTTAAGAGGAATAATTCAATGATACATTATCATCTGAGTAGGCAGGTTAGAAAAGTAATCCTTAAAGCAGAGTCATTCAAAGTTTTGGTTTTGTACCCTGTAGAATCTAAAATTCATTTAGGTATATAAAGCTATATGAATAATGAATTACAGTGGTGAGTTGAAAAGGTTTTCACTTAGATTCTAGTTTGAGTCAAGTGCTTTATGTCATTTCAATAATTTCAAATCCAAACAACTCTAAATTATGTAATTATGTTTATACTTCAGAAGTAATTATTAGTCTAATTTTGCTAATACTAATAATTGTTACTGTTTATTGAGTTCCTAGCCTACTAAGCTTTTAGCCACGAAGGCATATCTATATACACATGCATATACACCCACTTCCTTATACACAAGCACATGGGAATAGATGCCTCCATACTTACACTCATATATATTCACTTTTTGCAAATAATTTTTTGTTCTTTTAAACTCTTTGAGGTAGATATTATATTATTCATTTTATAAATAATAAAACTAAGGTTTAGGAAAGTATAATTTTTCCAAGGCCACATAGGTAGTAATGATATTTGATGCTCTTAAGCACATGTAGAATTCCTTCCTAGTGGGGGGCCAGTTATATATTGGGAGCTGTGGTTGTACAGCTAAGGTCCTGCTGGTTTACTAGTTCCTCTGTGCAAGCTAAGAGGTAAACTCCGCTGCTCCAACTCTCAAGTAGACAAACCCATAATCAATAAACTGTATTTAGTCTTCAGACTACATGTTCATTAATTCAACAAACTGAGCATAATATGTGTCTTCAAAAGAGTGGATGGTCAGGTAGATTGACATAGGCAATCAATCAGTTATAATATTGGTACTTCTAGGAAAGAGCATCTAACACATGCGCAGAAAGCTTCTTGGAGGAGGTAATTTCTTAGTTGACTTTGAAAGGTGAGTATGGGTGAGCTAGGTAAAGAAGTAGGGAAGGAGAAAATGTGAGCAGAAATATATGAGTACACTATCATGCATACTGACATCATAGTGAACTGTAATATCATACTAAACTACAATATCATGTTAAACTGCAAGCAGTTTGGTATGTTTTGGTAAGACAGAGTGTTCAACTTGGGTGATGTGTGACAAGAGTAAGCTCTAGAGGAAAGCAGAAGCCAGGCTTCTAAGAACATAAATGAAATGATAAGGCTTTAGACTTAAGTCCATCTTGTACAAAAAGCGAATAGAGTCCATTCTGTTTGACTTATAGCAGGATGAAAACTTTCAGATATTTTATAAAACTTCATACCATAATGCAGTTATCTCTTGTCAGTTTTCCTCACTAGTATGTGAAATTGTTGAGTGCAGAATTGATGTCTTTGTATTTGTATTCCTCTTCCTGGTAACTCTAGGCATATAAAGAAATGGTTGCTAAATACATATTTGTTTGAGGAATGAATGGACAAATGAATGAATAGAATGCAATGAAAAGGAAAGTAGTAGTTAAGGCAAAGGATTCTTTAGCCTGTGTTTATAGCCCAGCTCTATAGTTTATACTCTTTGTCACCTTGAATGAATTGCTTCATCTTTTTGTGCCTTCTTTTCCCCTTACATAAGTTGTGACTAATAATAGTATTTACTTTGTAGAGTTGTAGTGAGTATTAAATGAGTTAATATGTGTATAAAGCACTTAGAGCAATGCATGACACCTAGTAGCTCTATATAGGTACTGCTAGCTACTGCTGCTGCTAATAGTTTTATTATTTTCCTGATGATTCAAAACCCATAGGGATGTTTACTATCAAGAATAATGTTATCTTTATGATCTTAAGTTGGCAGCAAACTGAATTTTAAGATAATATTTAGGTCTTAATAGTTGTTTAATTTCCTCTGGATTCTTCCTTTTTATAGGGCTCTATGGAGCAAGTCAGTTCTCATTTCTTGGAACAGACGCTTGATAAGAAGCTGATGTCAGATCTGAGGGTAACTTGAATTCTTTGTTGTTTAAACTGGGTTTCTGAAACCAAAATCAGTGGAACTGTATGTCAGGTTGTGTTGATTCAATCTTACGGCCCATGAATTTGTTAAGTTAATGTAGGGTGACTAGATTACATTTTAGTTTAAAATCTTAGTGCTGGGTACTAAGTCGCTTCAGTCGTGACCAACTCTGTGCAGTCTTATGGACTGTAGCCTGCCAGACTCCTCTGTCCTTGGGATTCTCCAGGCGAGAACACTGGAGTGGGTTGCTCTGCCCTCCTGCAAATTCTTAATAACTTGACCCAAATCACAAATTACTTCATTACATTTTAAATTATCTTAATGGGATACTTTTCACAGGTTGTGTTTTATAAAGAAGAGGCAAGATTAACTTTCTCTTTTAGAAACTACAAAGGTCTTGTCTTATTTTGTTAGATTGTATGACATCTTAGAACTCCTTTCGATAGCAATTCTCATGGAAGAGTTTACATGAGAATTCAGTAGCAGCATCCTGTTACTCTGAACAGTAGCAGAATGCCCTTAAACTAACTGTTGGTTCTCTAGCATAGCTGTCAGGAACAGATATGAGTCTGAAAATATGATAGGATCATTTATTGTCAGTATCTTAAGTTTTAAATTATAAAAGTGTTAATAAGGAATCAGAATCTTTGACAAGTAGAAGGAAAAGGGAAGCAATTAACCCATATTCCCACTACTCTTAACACATCATTTTGAGGTATTTGTCTTCAGCTGTTTCTTATGCATGTTTTAAACATGGAATCATTATGTACAGATACTTTTGTAGTCTACTTTTTACCTTTACCACTACATGCTTTTTTCATTTTGTTAGCTTATAGTTTTTACTGATAGTGTAATATCCCATTAAGTAGATGTATTATCATTTTGTAGCCCTTTGTTATACATTGATAGTTTTTCCTAAATTTTTCCACTGTTATAAATCATATATAGAGTGTATTATCTCCATGGATTTTAGATCTTTTCTCCTTTTGATTGATTCCATAAGATAAATTCTTAGGAATGGTTGAAGAGTTGATATCTTTGCTTCATGAAACATTGCTGTATGGCTTTCTTGAAGAGTGTTCCCTTCATTTGAGGTCAGTGATTGCTTCAGTGTTCTTTGTGTATACTGGAGTAGAAGTGCAAAGAAGGACTTGCTCATGGTGAATGATGAGGGATGGGTAATTCAACATTACCTAAGATACATTGCAAGCCATAAATGGGTCCGAACCACATCCTTGTAGGCTCAGGTGCTATGTTTCATGTGCCTATGAGATCATCAGCCGTGAGGGTGTGGTCTCACTCCAGCAAGATTCATAGAACCTGATATCTAAAGCAGATTGCTGGGGACATCCCTGGTGGTCCAGTGGATAAGAGTCCGAGCTCTCAATGCCAGGGGCCAGGGTTCAAGCCCTGTCAGGGAACTGGATTCTACATGCCGCAACAAAGATCAAGCATGGCACAACTAAGACCTAATGTAGGCAAATAAGTAATAATATATATAAAAGATCTGGTGAACCCAAATAAATTAAAAAAATAAAGCACAATGCCAGTTTATTCATTTACGAAGGTAACTGTAACTGTCAAGTAGACTCAATGTTTACTTTAGCCAACTAGTATATCTCCCCTTAAGCAACCTGTGTAGGAAGTAAATTTACTAGAGGCTTGCTTGGTGAGCATAGTGTTGCTCAAATAAAGCATAGTCCTATGGTTTGAAAAAAATTCTTTCCTAGGGCTAGTGTATTGTCTACCCAGAATGATGCTTAGAGGGATACTGCCATTATTTAACCTCTCTAGTTCTCCCTTTCCTCTGTTGCCATGGCAAACATGACCACCTCTCTGATGAATATTCTTGTGTTCTCTTTAATAAAGCTGTGGGTGTGTGTCTTCAGTCACTCAGTCATGTTGGACTTCTTTGTGACCCCATGGACTGTAAGCCCTCCAGGCTTCTTCTCTCTATGGGATTATCCCAGCAAAAATACAGGAGTGGGTAGCCATTTCCCCCTCCAAGGAATATTCCCAGCCCTAGTATCGAACCCAAGTCTCCTATGCGCCTGCATTCACAGTCAGATTCTTTACCAAGTGAGCCACATGGGAAGCCCCTTAATAAAGTTAGTATCTTTGATAAGATTACTGTCAGCTAAACTCCAGTACTTTGGCCACCTCATGCGAAGAGTTGACTCATTGGAAAAGACCTCTGATGCTGGGAGGGATTGGGGGCAGGAGGAGAAGGGGACGACAGAGGATGAGATGGCTGGATGGCATCACTGACTCGATGGACGTGAGTCTGAGTGAACTCTGGGAGTTGGTGATGGACAGGGAGGCCTGGCGTGCTGTGATTCATGGGGTCGCAAAGAGTCGGACATGACTGAGCGACTGAACTGAACTGATGATAGACCTGAGGGTCTTTGTCTTTGCTTCAAGTTGAATTTGCATATCTCTGCTCTGATAACTATTGAATTTTTTTTTTTATGCAACTTTCAGAAAGCAGTCTTTTTTTTTAAGATTTATTTATTTACTTTAAAATTTTTAGTTTTTCATTGTGCTGAGTCTTCATTGCTACACAGGCTTTCTCTAGTTGTGGAGAGCAGGGGCTTCTCTTGTGTGGCACATGGACTCTAGGTGTGTGGGCTGCAGTTACTGGGGCTTATGTGCTCTACAGTGTGGGCTTAGTAGGTGCACAGGCGTAGTTGCTCCATGGCATGTGGGATCTTCCCAGACCAGGGATTGAACCCATGTCCTCTGCATTGACAGGCAGCTTCTTAACCACCAGGTGACCAGGGAAACCCCCGAGAGCAGTCTTTATTTCCCACTTTCTCATGTTCTTGATGTGCACCTAACTGTTCTCTCATGAATCTCCAGCAAGTGGTAATTGTTGTCTTCTACAGAGGAAACGCACTGCACATGAACGTGCCAAGGAACTTTACAGTTCGGGAGAGTTTTCCAGCGGCAGGAAGTGGGGAGATGATGCTCCCAAGGAAGAGATAGATACGGGGGCTGTGAACTTGATTGAGTCAGGAGCTTGTGGAGCCTTTGTTCATGGATTGGAAGATGAGATGTACGGTAAGAATGACTTCATAATAATACCAGTGCCCACTTACTGAGTGACTGCTATGTCACCGGCATTGTAGTGAGTGATACAGATTGTCTCACTTGATCTTCACAGTCACTCAGTGAAGACTTTATTTCATCTTCATTTTTTAAAAATAATTCTTTTATTATTTATTTGCCTATTTTTGCTTGTGCTAGCTCTTCATTGCTGCATTTGGGCTTTCTGTAGTTGCGGTGAGCAGGGGCTACTCTTCGTTGCAGTGCCCTGGCCTCTCATTGCAGTGGCTTCTCTTGTCGCAGAGTATAGGCTCTAGGCACACAGGCTTCAACAGTTGCAGCCCATAGGCTTAGTAGTTGTGGCTCAAGGGCTCTGGAGAGAAGCCTTAGTAATTGTGGTGCACGGGCCTAGTTGTTCCTTGGCATGTGGAATCTTCCCAGACCAGGGATGGAACCTGTGTCCCCTGCATTGGCAGGAGGATTCTTATCCACTGTACCACCAGGGAAGTCCCATTTCATTTTTTTTTTTTTCATTTGTTTCTTTTTTTTTTTTTTTTAATCTTTAATTCTTACATGTGTTCCCAAACATGAACCCCTGCCGGGGTCCAGCCCCGGTGGATCCAGGGAATTCGAAGGGTGGACGGCGTCGGCGTGGAAAGACTTGTTTATTTATTAATGAAAGATTAGATTAAGAAACTATAGTGTAGTAAGAAGATTACTACACTATAGGAGGAAGAGGGCTGAATAGCTTGGTTTACGCGGAAGGCCAATAAAATTCCAGACAAGGAATTTGCACCATCTACGTTGGGCCACCGGCGCCCGCTTGAATATCTAAGGGTGCCTCGCCTTAAGCTCCCTTTCTCGCAGGTCTTAACAGCCGGGGCAAGTAAGTAGACCTGGCGAGCCTCCGCGCCCCAGGTGGAGATTCAGCCTGAAATTAAAGTAAAGAGCAGAGAGAGGGAAAGAGAGAGAAGAAAGAGAGAGAGAGAGACACGGGGGGAGCCAGAGTGCCAAGAAACCAGGCCGGGAGACTAGTTAGAGAAGCTGGTCCAAGAAGCTGGCCCCCGGCCCCAGAAGCTGGCCCCTGGAGCTGGCCCCATCCTTTATTGTTCAGAAGGCCTTTTATACTTTTTGATAAAACACAGAGATCAATGGGTAACACAAGATTATGTAGCGTTCGCAGCTCAAGTTCTTTCTATACATCATTTGGTATACAAAAGGTCTCAGGTGATTTACATTATCTTCTGGCCAAGAGGCTTGTTAACACTTTTTGGCTCTCTTCCTTAATGAATGTTAATTTTGTTTCCCCTGAAGTGTTTTTCTTTAATCTACATCTCCTTAAAGCATTAACATTAAAGTTACATCTCTATAGAACAAAGGTGCAGTGGGATATAACAAAGAAGGTACTTAACTCAAAGATCTAATGTTGCTAACACAAGGTCTACTACTTGTTTTTCTAACTATATCTACAACTAAAGGATGTGAAAATTTGGCAGCAAATATTGACTCAACAAATGAAACCTTTAATCAGTCCTAAAAAGATTTTGACTCCTCGGAAGCTCCTACATTCCTAGGATGTTTTAAGCTTCCTGTGCCTCCTGCGGTCAGGAGGCCTCAAACAATCACATGCGCAGCTGTAGGAGTCCGGCAGGCAGGCTAGAAAGCCATCAGAGGGTTTTTTGGATTGAAACACTCTTTCAAATGCAGAAGACTAAAGCCCTGAATTGACTTTTTCCAGAAAATGTCAGAAGAGTGGAAAAGCAGAGCACAAAAGCCGGCAGATTTTTGTTGGGGTACATGCTTAGGAATTTCCAGAGGGTCCCTGAAGTCTGAGCACGCCTTGCGTATGTCAGCTTCCTTCCTCATGACCTTGTCACGGGCGGGATTCCTCACACTGGCTCCCGGCAAACCCCCGTCCCACCTCCCTCCCCATAACATCTCTCTGGGTCATCCCCATGCACCAGCCCCAAACATGCTGTATCCTGCATCAGACATAGACTGGCAATTCAATTCTTACATGATAGTATACATGTTAGAATGCCATTCTCCCAAATCATCCCACCCTCTCCCTCTGAGTCCAAAAGTCCGTTATACACAGCTGTGTCTTTTTTCCTGTCTTGCATACAGGGTCGTCATTGCCATCTTTCTAAATTCCATATATATGTGTTAGTATACTGTATTGGTGTTTTTCTTTCTGGCTTACTTCACTCTGTATAATCGGCTCCAGTTTCATCCATCTCATCAGAACTGATTCAAATGAATTCTTTTTAATGGCTGAGTAATACTCCATTGTGTATATGTACCACAGCTTTCTTATCCATTCATCTGCTAATGGACATCTAGGTTGTTTCCATGTCCTGGCTATTATAAACAGTGCTGCGATGAACATTGGGGTACATGTGTCTCTTTCAATTCTGGTTTCCTCGGTGTGTATGCCTAGCGGTGGGATTGCTGGGTCATAAGGTAGTTCTGTTTGCAATTTTTTAAGGAATCTCCACACTGTTCTCCATAGTGGCTGTACTAGTTTGCATTCCCACCAACAGTGTAGGAGGGTTCCCTTTTCTCCACACCCTCTCCAGCATTTATTTGCTTGCAGATTTTTGGATCGCAGCCATTCTGACTGGTGTGAAGTGGTACCTCATTGTGGTTTTGATTTGCATTTCTCTGATAATGAGTGATGTTGAGCATCTTTTCATGTGTTTGTTAGCCATCCGTATGTCTTCTTTGGAGAAATGTCTATTTAGTTCTTTGGCCCATTTTTTGATTGGGTCGTTTATTTTTCTGGAATTGAGCTGCATAAGTTGCTTGTATATTTTTGAGATTAGTTGTTTGTCAGTTGCTTCATTTGCTATTATTTTCTCCCATTCAGAAGGCTGTCTTTTCACCTAGCTTATAGTTTCCTTTGTTGTGCAGAAGCTTTTAATTTTAATTAGATCCCATTTGTTTATTTTTGCTTTTATTTCCAGAATTCTGGGATGTGGATCATAGAGGATCCTGCTGTGATTTATGTCTGAGAGTGTTTTGCCTATGTTCTCCTCTAGGAGTTTTATAGTTTCTGGTCTTACATTTAGATCTTTAATCCATTTTGAGTTTATTTTTGTGTGCGGTGTTAGAAAGTGATCTAGTTTCATTCTTTTACAAGTGGTTGACCAGTTTTCCCAGCACCACTTGTTAAAGAGATTGTCTTTACTCCATTGTATATTCTTGCCTCCTTTGTCAAAGATAAGGTGTCCATATGTGTGTGGATTTATCTCTGGGCTTTCTATTTTGTTCCATTGATCTGTATGTCTGTCTTTGTGCCAGTACCATACTGTCTTGATGACTGTGTCTTTGTAGTAGAGCCTGAAGTCAGGCAAGTTGATTCCTCCAGTTCCATTCTTCTTTCTCAAGATTGCTTTGGCAATTCGAGGTTTTTGTATTTCCATACAAATCTTGAAATTATTTGTTCTAGTTCTGTGAAAAATGTGGCTGGTAGCTTGATAGGGATTGCATTGAATTTGTAAATTGCTTTGGGTAGTATACTCATTTTCACTATATTGATTCTTCCGATCCATGAACATGGTAAATTTCTCCATCTATTAGTGTCCTCTTTGATTTCTTTCATCAGTGTTTTATAGTTTTCTATATATAGGTCTTTAGTTTCTTTAGGTAGATATATTCCTAAGTATTTTATTCTTTTCGTTGCAATGGTGAATGGAATTGTTTCCTTAATTTCTTTTCTACTTTCTCATTATTCGTGTATAGGAATGCAAGGGATTTCTGTGTGTTGATTTTATATCCTGCAACTTTACTATATTCATTGATGAGCTCTAGTAATTTTCTGGTGGAGTCTTTAGGGTTTTCCATGTAGAAGATCATGTCATCTGCAAACAGTGAGAGTTTTACTTCTTCTTTTCCAATTTGGATTCCTTTTATTTCTTTTTCTGCTCTGATTGCTGTGGCCAAAACTTCCAGAACTATGTTGAATAGTAGCGGTGAAAGTGGACACCCTTGTCTTGTTCCTGACTTTAGGGGAAATGCTTTCAATTTTTCACCATTGAGGATAATGTTTGCTGTGGGTTTGTCATAGAGAGCTTTTATTATGTTGAGGTATGTTCCTTCTATTCCTGCTTTCTGGAGAGTTTTTATCATAAATGGGTGTTGAATTTTGTCAAAGGCCTTCTCTGCATCTATTGAGATAATCGTATGGTTTTATTTTTCAATTTGTTAATGTGGTGAATTACATTGATTGATTTGTGGATATTGAAGAATCCCTGCATCCCTGGGATAAAGCCCACTTGGTCATGGTGTATGATCTTTTTAATGTGTTGTTGGATTCTGATTGCTAGAATTTTGTTGAGGATTTTTGCATCTATGTTCATCAGTGATATTGGCCTGTAGTTTTCTTTTTTTGTGACATCTTTGTCAGGTTTTGGTATTAGGGTGATGGTGGCCTCATACAATGAGTTTGGAAGTTTACCTTCCTCTGCAATTTTCTGGAAGAGTTTGAGGAGGATAGGTGTTAGCTCTTCTCGAAATTTTTGGTAGAATTCAGCTGTGAAGCCGTCTGGACCTGGGCTTTTGTTTGCTGGAAGATTTCTAATTACAGTTTCAATTTCCGTGCTTGTGATGGGTCTGTTAAGATTTTCTATTTCTTCCTGGTTCAGTTTTGGAAAATTGTACTTTTCTAAGAATTTGTCCATTTCTTCCACGTTGTCCATTTTATTGGCATACAACTGCTGATAGTAGTCTCTTATGATCCTTTGTATTTCTGTGTTGTCTGTTGTGATCTCTCCATTTTCATTTCTAATTTTATTGATTTGATTTTTCTCTCTTTGCTTCTTGATGAGTCTGGCTAATGGTTTGTCAATTTTATTTATCCTTTCAAAGAACCAGCTTTTGGCTTTGTTAATTTTTGCTATGTTCTCTTTTGTTTCTTTTGCATTTATTTCTGCCCTAATTTTTAAGATTTCTTTCCTTCTACTAACTCTGGGGTTCTCCAACTCTTCCTTTTCTAGTTGCTTTAGTTGTAGAGTTAGGTTATTTATTTGACTTTTTTCTTGTTTCTTGAGGTATGCCTGTATTGCTATGAACTTTCCTCTTAGCACTGCTTTTATAGTGTCCCACAGGTTTTGGGTTGTTGTGTTTTCATTTTCATTCGTTTCTATGCATATTTTGATTTCTTTTTTGATTTCTTCTGTGATTTGTTGGTTATTCAGAAGTGTGTTGTTCAACCTCCATATGTTGGAATTTTTAATAGTTTTTCTCCTGTAATTGAGATCTAATCTTAATGCATTATGGTCAGAAAAGATGCTTGGAATGATTTCGATTTTTTGAATTTATCAAGTTTAGATTTATGGCCCAGGATGTGATCTATCCTGGAGAAGGTTCCATGAGCACTTGAAAAAAAGGTGAAGTTCATTGTTTTGGGGTGAAATGTCCTATAGATATCAATTAGGTCTAACTGATCTAATGTATCATTTAAAGTGTGCGTTTCTTTGTTAATTTTCTGTTTAGTTGATCTGTCCATAGGTGTGAGTGGGGTATTAAAATCTCCCATTATTATTGTGTTATTGTTGATTTCCCCTTTCATACTTGTTAGCATTTGTCTTACATATTGTGGTGCTCCTATATTGGGTGCATATATATTTATAATTGTTATATCTTCTTCTTGGATTGATCCTTTGATCATTATGTAGTGGCCTTCTTTGTCTCTTTTCACAGCCTTTGTTTTAAAGTCTATTTTATCGGATATGAGTATTGCCACTCCTGCTTTCTTTTGGTCTCTATATGCATGGTATATCTTTTTCCAGCCCTTCACTTTCAGTCTGTATGTGTCCCTTGTTTTGAGGTGGGTCTCTTGTAAGCAGCATATAGAGGGGTCTTGTTTTTGTATCCATTCGGCCACTCTTTGCCTTTTGGTTGGGGCGTTCAACCCATTTACGTTTAAGGTAATTATTGATAAGTATGATCCTGTTACCATTTACTTTATTGTTTTGGGTTTGGGTTTATACACCCTTTTCATGTTTCCTGTCTAGAGAATATCCTTTAGAATTTGTTGGAGAGCTGGTTTGGTGGTGCTGAATTCTCTCAGCTTTTGCTTGTCTGTAAAGCTTTTGATTTCTCCTTCGTATTTGAATGAGATCCTTGCTGGGTACAGTAATCAGGGCTGTAGGTTATTGTCTTTCATCACTTTAAGTATGTCTTGCCATTCCCTCCTGGCCTGAAGAGTTTCTATTGAAAGATCAGCTGTTATCCTTATGGGAATCCCCTTGTGTGTTATTTGTTGTTTTTCCCTTGCTGCTTTTAATATTTGTTCTTTGTGTTTGATCTTTGTTAATTTGATTAATATGTGTCTTGGGGTGTTTCACCTTGGGTTTATCCTATTTGGAACTCTCTGTGTTTCTTGGACTTGGGTGATTATTTCCTTCCCCATTTTAGGGAAGTTTTCAACTAGTATCTCCTCAAGGATTTTCTCATGATCTTTCTTTCTGTCTTCTTCTTCTGGGACTCCTATAATTCGAATGTTGGAGCGTTTCATATTGTCCTGGAGGTCTCTGAGATTGTCCTCGTTTCTTTTAATTCGTTTTTCTTGTTTCCTCTCTGATTCATTTATTTCTACCATTCTATCTTCTATTTCACTAATCCTATCTTCTGCCTCGGTTATTCTACTATTTGTTGCCTCCAGAGAGTTTCTGATCTCATTTATTGTGTTATTCATTATATTTTGACTCTTTTTTATTTCTTCTAGGTCCTTGTTAAACCTTTCTTGCATCTTCTCAATCCTTGTCTCTAGGCTATTTATCTGTGATTCCATTTTGATTTCAAGATTTTGGATCATTTCCACTATCAATATTCGGAATTCCTTCTCCGGTAGATTCCCTACTTCTTCCTCTTTTGTTTGGTTTGGTGGGCAACTGTCCTGTTCCTTTACCTGCTGAGTATTCCTCTGTCTCTTCATGTTGGTTATATTGCTGCGTTTGGGGTGGCCTTTTTATATTCTGGTAATTTGTGGAGTTCTCTTTATTATGGAGCTTCCTCACTGTGGGTGGGGTTCTATCAGTGGCTTGTCAAGGTTTCCTGGTTAGGGAGGCTTGTGTTGGAGTTCTGGTGGGTGGAGCTGGGTTTCTTCTCTCTGGAGTGCTGTTTTTGAAGACAATGGTCTGCTTTTCTGGTTGCCTGATGTCCTCTGCCAGCCTACAGAAGTTGTTTTGTGGAGTTTGCTCGGCGTTGAAATGTTCTTTTGAGGAATTTGTGAGGGAGAAAGTGGTCTTCCCATCCTATTCCTCCGCCATCTTTTTCTGAATCCCCCATTTCATTTTTGAAAGATATTTCCCTGGGAATCCAATTCTAGATTCAGTTAGTTCAGTTCAGTTCAGTCGCTCAGTCGTGTCTGACTCTGCGACCCCATGAATCGCAGCACGCCAGGCCTCCCTGTCCATCACCAACTCCCAGAGTTCACTCAGACTCACGTCCATCGAGTCAGTGATGCCATCCAGCCCTCTCATCCTGGGTTGTCCCCTTCTCCTCCTGCGCCCAATCTCTCCCAGCATCAGAGTCTTTTCCAATGAGTCAACTCTTCGCATGAGGTGGCCAAAGTACTGGAGCTTCAGCTTTAGCATCATTCCTTCCAAAGAAATCCCAGGGCTGATCTCCTTCAGAATGGACAGGTTGGATCTCCTTGCAGTCCAAGGGACTCTGAAGTCTTCTCCAACACCACAGTTCAAAAGCATCCGTTCTTCGGCACTCAGCCTTCTTCACAGTCCAATTCTCACATCCATACGTGACTACTGGAAAAACCATAGCCTTGACTAGGCAGACCTTAGTCGGCAAAGTAATGTCTTTGCTTTTGAATATGCTGTCTAGGTTGGTCATAACTTTTCTTCCAAGGAGTAAGCATCTTTTGATTTCATGGCTGCAGTCACCATCTGCAGTGATTTTGGAGCCCCCAAAAATAAAGTCTGACACTGTTTCCACTGTTTCCCCATCTATTTCCCATGAAGTAATGAGACCAGATGCCATGATCTTCATTTTCTGAATGTTGAGCTTTAAGCCAACTTTTTCACTCTCCTCTTTCACTTTCATTAAGAGGCTTTTTAGCTCCTCTTCACTTTCTGCCATAAGGGTGGTGTCATCTGCATATCTGAGGATATTGATATTTCTCCTGGCAATCTTGATTCCAGCTTGTGTTTCTTCCAGTCCAGCGTTTCTCATGATGTACTCTGCATATTTATTTGTTTTGGGGTTTTTTTTGTCCTTTAAATATCTTGTTCCACAGTTTTTCAGTTCTGTAGAGAAGTCTGCTGTCATTTTTTTTTTTAACTTTACTTATTTATAATTTTGACTGTTGGGTCTTCATTGCTGTGCACAGGCTTTTCTCTGGTTGTGGTGAGCGGGGTCTACTCTCTAGTTGTGTTGCACAGGCTCCTGTTACAGTGGCTTCTCTTGTTTTGAAGCATGGACTCTAGGCACATGGGCTCATTAATTGCAGCTTGAGGGCTTAGTTGTTCCAGAGCATGTAGGTTTTTCCTGGACTAGGGATTGAACCACTGTTCCCTGCATTGCAAGGTGCATTCTTAACCACTTGACTACCAGGGAAGCCTTGCTGTAATTTAAAAATTCTGTTTTTCTGTACAGATGTATCTTTTTTTACTGTCTGCTTTTAAGGTTTTCTCTTTATTACTGGTTTAAAATGATTTAATTATTATATGCCTTGGCATAATTTTCTTCATATTTCATATGCTTGGAGTTTGTTGAGCTTGTTGGATCTGTGGGTTTGTAGTTTTTAGCAAATTTGAAAAATCTTTGGTGGTTATTTCTTTAAATATTTTTCTGAACCCATGCTCCTTTGGGGTCTCGCAATTATTTATATATTAGGCTACTGAGTTTGTCCTGCAACTCACAGGTGCTGTGTTCTTTTTTTTCACTTTTTAGTCTTTTTTCTCTTTGTTTCATTTTGAATAATGTTTATTGTTTTGTCTTATCTAATCTTTTCTTCCACAATGTCTAATCTGACATTAATTCCATCTAGTATATTTTTCACCTCAGACATTTTAATTGTCATCCCTAGAAGTTTGATTAGAATTTAAGTTTCTTTTCTTTAGTGTCTTCTATGTCGCTACTTAATATGTTTAATCTTTCTTGTAGCTTTGTCAACAGAGAATGTATTTACAGTAACTATTGTAATGTCATTGTCTTCTAGCTCTATTACTTTTGTGATTGCTGGGTTAGTTTTGATTGGTTAATTTTTCTCTTCATTATGGATTATATTTTCCTGCTTCTATGCATGCCTGGTAATTTGTGATTGGATGCCAGACACCCTGAATTTTACTTTATTGGGTGCTGAACATTGTTATAGTCCTGTAAGTATTCTTGAGCTTTCTTCTAGAATGCAGTTAGCTCAGGTTTTATTTTTAAGCTTTTTTAGGTGGACTGGAGTAGCACTAAGTCTCAGGGTTACTTTTCTCCGCTAGTGAAACAACCCTTCTGAAAAAACTTGTTGACCGTGTGTGAATTTTGGAGAATGTTTCCTCAAATCCTCGAGTGGTTCTTTCTCAGGCCTTGGGTAGTTTCTTCACAGATCAGAAATGGACTGAAGACTTAGGAGGATCCTCTGCAGGTCTCCCAAGCTTGCTCTGTCTGTGCACTTCTTTCCTTTCTGTACTTTGCCCTCTAACTGTAATCACAGCTCTGTCTTCTGAACTCCCAGCTCTGTCTTCTGAACTCCCAGTTCTGTCTTCTGAACGCAGGGAGACCTACAACCTGGAAACTCTACAGACAGTAAACTGTTAGAATCATAGAGCTTGCCTCATTTATTTCCTGTCTCTCAGAGATCACTCCCTCTTACTGCCAGATATATGGTGTGTTGAATACTTTTGTTTCATATATTTCGTCTCTGTTTCTAGTTGTTTAGTTGTTTCAGAAAGAAGGATTAATCTGGCTTTGTTACTCCATTTTAACCAGTAATAGAAGCCCTTGCAAAGCTCTTAGCATTTCCATAGTATGATGCTGTCCATCTCACATATATCACAGATAGTGCTTTGAGTTGAGTGACTCCAACATCCTATTTCCAGTTAGGCTAACATACCTAAGTAGATAATGTTGATTGTTCAAATTTTATAGTAAAATTGTGTCAGAGGATTAGAACTAAGGTCTTTAAAATGCCTACAAAAATGATAACCTTAGAACAGAATTTCTTAGAAGGACAAGAAAATTACTTTGGAAAGAGAGTTCTTCTGTTAGTAGATAGAAGAATTGGGTTACTCTATTCAGTTTGCTATAAGGCTTTCTATATACATGGAAATTAAAGCTGCTTCTGCTTTTTTTCCCCATGAACTTGATATATGAATGAAAAATTTAAATAGTGTTAGATAATAAGGAACTTCAGTTATTAAAACCCAGTTTATCCTAAGACAGGTAACTAGAATCTATTTTGTTTCTACTAGCAGTTTTGCTTTGTTTAGTTTCTACAAATGAATTTAATCACAGTTAATGTTTATGTGGTTTATTTCTACAGTTTTTAGTTTGTCACTAAGGTCTAATTAAAGTAACTTAACTTTGGAAAGTGAATAGATCATAACCAGCATCAGGTACGGCAGCTCTCTAATCATATTTACAAAATTCTGGGTCAGTCAGGGTCTCAGGGATGCATTTGCTGGGTGAAATGGAGCCTGTTCCGTTGGCTGTAGCTGCTAGTGTATCCATAGTATCACAGAGTTCCAGTCCTCTTGTTGCAGGTTCTCCCTCCTTCCTGGGCCTTCACATGTGCTTCCTCTGTGTAGAAAGGCCCTTTTTCTTTCTTCTGGCCCAGCCACTCCATCTGGTATTATTTTAGGGGTCACTTTCCAGAATGCTGCCTGTGAGCCTGCTCAGTAGCCTGTGTGCCTCTTCTGCATTTTCTTAGCACGACCTGTGCTTTTCCATTGTACCACTCATCACTGTGTGGTGCAGTGGACTGTGCTAGCCTGTAGTGGCTAGGAGATGGTGTGAAGCACGAAGCTGGTAAGCAACAAAACTAGAACCTGATTGCACACGTTAAGATACCAGAGGATCAATCTTTTTTTTTTCTCGAGCAAGCTAGTTCCTTTTCTCTGCCCTAGATCTTTAAGGAGATTGTTACATATTATCAACATTCCAAAAAGTCCAGTAGGAAATGTTAATTTAGCTACCTGTAGCTGAGCTGTGCATGGCAAAGTAGAAAGCCAAGTGTCTTTGCTTCTGCTTGGAATACTGATTACCTCATGTTGATCAGAAGTTTCTCTGTTATTCCCTTGATACACTTGCAGGACTTACATAATGAGTCAGTGCTACATAACTGATAAAGCCCTTGGAAGCAGGGTCAGCATTTAAAATATTTGGGTCCATTTCTGTCTTGTTTTATAATTATTAGCAATTTCATGTTTAAATTATATTATTGTGATGTGGAGCAAATCCTTCCCTTCTGACGAAAAGGAGGAATTGATAAGTACCAAGAAAAATCTGAGTCATCTCCCTTTAATGTAGTAATTCTGTTTTTAAGTGTCTGTAAAACCTTTCTTATACAAAAAAAACGGGCTATATTTGAGAGTTTAACCACAGTTGAAGGCTGTTTTGAAACTGTGCATTTTATTGTAGAACTCAGTGGGAACCATTGGAATGAAACAGGCATCTGTGGAAGTCTTGTGAGCATGTACTGTAACTTACTCATCTCTCATCTCTTATGTCCCAGCACTCAGCACAGGGCCTGGCATATAGTGCATGTTCAGAATGCATTGTCAGTGAATGAATGAAGGGCTTCCTGGACTCAGTGGCCTCACTGTTACATGTTCTGAGCATATAAAGAGATAGGGGACATGCCTCGGTTTTCAGGGTGCTTACAAGATCTGTACCTATATCATGGTTAATATTGAGCCTTTAACACATGCCAGAAAGTGTGTGCACTTTCCCCACACTATGTCATTTACTCCTCCTAACTTCTCTGTAAGAAAATGAGAATTCTCTTGAAGTGCTATGAAGTTAAGTTACTTATTCAAGATCACCATCCAAGTTAGTGGATGAATTACTTTTTGTAATTCAGTGCGAGACCTCTGTCATTCCAGAGCCGGTACCCTTAACTACTACATGACACTAGGCTATAATTAGCAGACCAGAGTACTAGTCTTATCTCTGCTCTCACTTTGAGGCAAGTTTATCTACTTTGTTGAGTCTTATCTCTAGATTGAGAATAATGATACTTGAGCCTATTTTAATCTTAATAATGCTGATTGAAAAGTGCTTTTTAAAAAAGTACTGTGGTTGGAATACTGAGATAATAAGACAACTGAGTTTTCAAGAAATTTAAGTTAATGGAGATAGACATGTGACTTGATCGCATGTCTGTGGGTTTAAGATCTGAACCTCAGTTCTTGTGGTACCAGCGTCCTTGTTTGTAGGTCCGTGTGAAGGCAGTAGCAGAATCTACAGGCTTGGAGGAGATCTCCCAGAGAGAGTTTGCAGAGTGAGAAGAGTAAAGGGGGAAACACAAGCACGAATGAGCAGTCCTTGCATTTTATCCATGGGTCTTAACTTGACGTGCAGTTTTGTTTGTTCCTTATCTCTAGAGGTCCGTATTGCTGCTGTGGAGGCGCTCTGCATGCTAGCCCAGTCTTCACCCTCTTTTGCTGAGAAGTGCCTTGATTTCCTGGTTGACATGTTTAATGATGAAATTGAGGAAGTACGTCTACAGTCCATACATACCATGAGAAAAATCTCTAACAATATCACTCTTCGAGAGGATCAGCTTGACACTGTCCTGGCGGTGTTAGAGGTGAGCGATCACAGTTTGTTATGCATTTCTTCATCACTACCTACTGAGTGCTGCTTTTCTTTTTTTTCTTTTTTTGCCGGACATTGGTGATAAAATAGTGAAGAGGTAGCACAATTCTGCTTTTTGATTACATAGCTCCTTCATGATGGAGTCTGACTGTTAAACAGGAAATTTGAATAAAGCTTAGTATTGCTATGATCAGGAAAGGGTGGGATGCCCTGGGAATACAGAGTATCTAATGTGAATTAGCCGAGGTAAGGTTGGGGAGATAAGGAAGAAAGAAGGAATGCTGTAGTGGATACTTGAAGGAGTAGGACTTAATGAGGCATTTTCTTTCTTTTTTTTTAATGAAAGTATAGTTGACTTGCTATATTAGAAAAATCAGAAAGAGAAATTATATTAGATTCAGGTATATAAAGAATTTTCTTGGGAAGGAGTGGCACTGATGGTAGTAGGGTGGAAGGGTTCCAAGCAGAGGGAGCAGTGTCTTAAAGATCCAGAGGTAAAAGTGGATATGATATATTCAAGGAATCGGGAAGAGCCAAATAAATACATAAAATTTCAAAAAGAAACCCACAAAAAAGTCAGTTAGGACCCATCCAGTCATTCTGGTTAAAATGAATAAATAAAAAGGAGTAGCTGCTGATACATGTAACAACATGGATACATTATGCTAAATGAAAGTAGCCAGGCACTAGAAGCAGCATGCTCTATGATTTCACTTATATGACATTTTGGAAAGACAAAAGTGTAGCAGAAAATGCATCATTGATTGCTAGAAACTGGGGTGAGGGGTAGACTCCAAAGGGACACTAGGAAAGTGTTTGAGTGATGCAGGTGTTTTATATCGTGATTGTGATGGTGATTACATAACTATATGGATTTGTTAAAGTCATGGAAGTGTGCACTAGAAAGGATGAATTTTATAGAATGTAACACATGTCAATCAACCTGACTTTAAAAAAAAATACTTTGGAGATCCCATTTCCTGCTAAAAGTAACCAAAATGCAGAAGAGAAATGGCTGATTCC
This sequence comes from Ovis aries, assembly GCF_016772045.2. Lineage (NCBI taxonomy): Eukaryota > Metazoa > Chordata > Mammalia > Artiodactyla > Bovidae > Ovis > Ovis aries. The sequence goes on from NC_056074.1 coordinate 15,690,148, forward strand.
AGGTGTGGTGCAGGAAACATAACAAGATAACCTTGTACCACCTTGTCATACAGAAAGCAGATATTAGCTTTCAGACACCCCTAGGCTCATATCAAAAGACCCAGGAGATGACTTCGATAGTCTCTCACTGGGCAAAGGTGAAACATCTCATTAAGATTACAACAGCAAATATGATGAAACCCATGATTTTATAATAATTAAGTAAAACACTTCATTAGTCACATTGGAAGGTGCTTAGTAATCAACTCATTATTTTGAAAACTGGTAAATTAAGGAAACAAACATTTATCCTTCCTTTTCCGATACAAATGGAACTTCAGGACAACCAGCTAGGTGATAAAGGGAAGTTTCTCTTGTAGAAGTATTCTAGTTAATAAATCAAGAATGGCAGAATTTACATATTATTGTTTAACAACTGTAATGAATTACTAGATCTAGGCAGTGATCTTCAGTGGTTAGTAATATCACAAAGGAGAAATATATAGTTGCTGAGGGAAGTATACAGTACCACCTGTGAAGTGGTCTTATAAAAAAATCAAACCGGATTCTGATCAAGCCTGTAAATCAAACTACCATCTCAAGATATACAGGGGAGAAATTGCAAGGGGTAAAAAGTGAGATGTAAAGAGATTTTACGTATTAAAAGATACTTAAGGGGCATATTACCCAACTGCAATGAGTGGACATTCTTGGAGCCTGAAAGACTCATTTTTAAAAAGAAGTATTATGGATATATTTACCAACAGAATGCTATGATTTCTCTGACTGGATTCAAAATTATTTGGGAGGGGAGGGTTAAGATATAGATGAAGCATGATTGGCTATGAGTTAATTGTTGAGACTGGGGGGTTTCTTGTCTCTATTTATACATGTTTCAAATTGTATATGTTAAAATGTTTTAAAGAACTGGCAAAAAATGCTATGAAGATATCAATAAGAGTAAAACTCATACATGTCCGTTTATGTTAGCATTAAGAAGTTGTTGGTGAACTCTTCTAATCATTTTAGTGAGGCTGAGCAGAAAGTATTGGGGAGGGAAGAGGCCACTTTCTGACATCACCTGGTGTACCTCTTTTTTCGTTTATCTGCCCTAGCCACGTTGCTGTTTTTTCAGCATGCTTTTGCCTTTCAAACATAGCCTTTATGTTTGCCGTTCCCTTTGATCATGCCACATAAAATAACTCTCCAATCCTGGCACTCTTATCCTTAACCTTCTTTATAGTTTCTCATATCTTATTTATTTAGGATGTGCTAGGTCTTTGTTGCTGCACTGGACTTTCTCTAGTTGCAGCGAGCAGGGGCTACTCTCTAGTGGTGGTGCTTAAGCTACTCATTGCCATGGCTTCTCTTGTTGGAGAGCACTGACTCTAGGGCATGCAGGCTTCAGGAGTTGTAATGCACGGGCTTAGTTGCCCTGAGGTATGTGGAATCTTCTCAGACTAGAGATGGAACCTGTGTCCCTTGCGTTGGCAGGTGGATTCTTAACCACTGGATCACCAGGGCAGTGCTCTAGCTGTTTATTTTTGTCTTTTCACTGGAAGGAAGCTCCTGAGAGCAGAGATTCGATTTTAGTTATGGCTGTATCCCTGACACTTGGTACATAGTAGGTACTGATAAATGTTGACTATTTAATAAATATTCTGTAAATGTTGAGTGTACAAATGAATGAATGAACAAATGAATGAATTCTTCAAATATCATTTCAAATTTTACCTCCTCTCTGAAGTCTTTTCAGCTACTAGGCCCTCCTCTTTGAGAGGGGCTCTTTGTCTTATCCTCCCACTTTAACTTGTACAGTCCTCCATAAATAGCCAATCCATAGTGATTTCTTTTATTATTATTGTTCCTTTTTTTTTTAAAGGATTCATCTAGAGATATTAGAGAGGCTCTTCATGAACTCCTATGCTGTACTAATGTTTCAACCAAAGAAGGGATTCATCTTGCACTGGTGGAGCTGCTAAAAAATTTAACCAAGTACCCTACTGATAGGGACTCCATATGGAAGTAAGGATTTTTTTTTTTTCTCATTTGCTTGCTGAGTCTGATAATGTGTTAAATGTACAGTGTTGACATTATTCAGTGGATCATCATGGATTGAGATATGGCCTTCAATTTTGCCTTCACTGTAGAAACCTGATTCAACTTAGCCATACTCTCAAGAATCTGGTTCCTAAACTGAATATCATGTCTTAGGTTATTCATTTGTCCATCTGTCCACCTAGCAAATATAATGTGCCTGCCGTGTACTTACTATGTGCCAAGCCCTATGGTAACTTTTGGAGGTACAGAGATGAGTCCTCGTATATGATGTTAGTCACTCCTTTGTCTGTTTCCATCGTTGTGAAGATTAGAGGGAGGGTAAGTACTTGATCTTCAGATGGAAAACCATGATTGCCCTGATTACCTCTAGTTTAGAGTCAGGCTCAACACTGTTCATTTGAAGAGCTACTTGCATACATTTACTATAAACTGTGCTTTGTTGTACTCCACATATTTCAACAAACTTATGTGATGAGATCACTCCAAATATATGATTTATTTTAAAAAATTATTACCAAAACTAGAAAAACTGTGGGTCAAATCAGGTACAAATCAGGTCAAATCAAGATATACTGAAAGTTTAAAATACCAGGAAATCTTGCTCTAGGTAACATTTCTATTATCTGGTTTTCTGTTTTGCCATTTCTTCATGTTTTTTTCCAGCTCAATTCATTGTGCGTTTCTTGATTGCCTTCAGGGAGCACTCAGTCATTTGGGATGTGGGGCTATAATGTCCCCTGGGGCATAGTGAGTAAAAGGGCTGAGAGAGGTCAGAAAACTAGTGAATTAAGTTCTTTCCACACAGAAGGAAATAAAGACTGGGGAAAAGTGTACTTTCCTAACAGTATCAAGTGTTTTGAATGCGATGCCTTTCATACCCCATACTCCTATCAGTTTGTTCCTGGGGTTTGTTTTCTCTCTTTTGCTGATCTTACTTTCCGGTCCTTGGTGAAGTCTTGTCTCTTTTGTGAAACTTTGTCTGGTCATGGTGATCTCTTCTACCTTTGACAGGTAGAAACCAAATGCTACCAAACTATCATTTAATAGTTCATTACCTTGTAATGTTAGTCATCTTTGCCTCGGTTAGATTATAAAATCACTGAGAGCATTAAATTAAGTTCTATGTTTCTTTTTAATTCAGCACACCTTCTACACTAAAAATTTATTAAAAAATAAGAAAAATACCTAAATCCCAGCACATATATAGTTTTTTATGCCTTATAAAGGGCATTCATGTAGTCATAGTAGTTAACTAATAGCCAATTAATAATAGCTAAACTAATAGTTAATTGAGTTCTTCTTATATAATGGCAGACACCTTGCCAAGTACTTTTCATTCATTATTTTGTTTAATCCTTTTATCTCATTTGTAGGTAAGAAATATATCTGTTCAAGGCCATGTAGTTATTACGTTTCCTGTTTGAGATCAGGTCTCTTCTGATTTTAGAACTTCACCTAGGAAATCAGTTAGAATGCTTTTGTCTATAAGTAACAGAAAATCTGATTAAAAGGGGCTTAATCACTGTCTGGTGTTTTTTCTTAACAAAAAAGGCAGAGAGTTGATTCAACAGTTTAACATGATAAATACTCTGGTTGATTTTTTTTGCAGTTCTCTTGACTTTCTTCTCATAGTTGCAAGATGGCTGTCTCATAAGACAGTATCTTAAGACAGAAAGAAAAGGTCATTCCCTCTATGCATTTTTTTCTCTCTTCTTAAAAAAAAATTTATTGAAGTATAGTTGCTTTACAATGTTGTATTACTTTCTAGTATATAGCAAAGTATATTTTGTGTGTATATATTGTGTGTTATTTTTCATATTCTTTTCCATTAGGATTTATCATGGGATATTGAATATAGTTGCCTGTGCTATACAGTTAGAACCTTGTTTATCCATCCTATATATAATAGTTTCCATTTGCTAATGAAAGTGAAAGAGGAGAGTGAAAAAGTTGGCTTAAAGCTCAACATTCAGAAAATGAAGATCATGGCATCTGGTCCCATCACTTCATGGGAAATAGATGGGGAAACAGTGGAAACAGTGTCAGACTTTATTTCTGTGGGCTCCAAAATCACTGCAGATGGTGATTACAGCCATGAAATTAAAAGACGCTTACTCCTTGGAAGGAAAGTTATGACCAACCTAGACAGCATATTTAAAAGCAGAGACATTACTTTGCCAACAAAGGTCCGTCTAGTCAAGGCTATGGTTTTTCCTGTGGTCATGTATGGATGTGAGAGTTGGACTGTGAAGAAAGCTGAGCGCCGAAGAATTGACACTTTTGAACTGTGGTGTTGGAGAAGACTCTTGAGAGTCCCTTGGACTGCAAGGAGAGCCAACCAGTCTATCCTAAAGGAGATCAGTCCTGGGATTTCTTTGGAAGGACTGATGCTAAAGCTGAAACTCCAGTACTTTGGCCACCTCATGTGAAGAGTTGACTCATTGGAAAAGACTCTGATGCTGGGAGGGATTGGGGGCAGGAGGAGAAGGAGACGACAGGATGAGATGGCTGGATGGCATCACCAAATTGATGGACATGAGTCTGAGTAAAGTCCGGGAGTTGGTGATGGACAGGGAGGCCTGGCATGCTGCGATTCTTGGGGTTTCAAAGAGTCGGACACAACTGAGTGACTGAACTGAACTGAATCTCAAACTTCCAATCCTTTCCTACCCCCACCCATTTCCTTGTTTGGCAACTACAGATCTGTTCTCTATATCTGTAAGTCTGTTTCTGTTTCATAGATATGTTTATTTGCATGCAATTTTTTTTTTTTCCATTTGGTTAGGAAAACATTCCTGAGAAATTCCCCAGCAGGCTTGATCTCCTGTAACATTGACCAGAACTAGGTTACTTGACTACTTGCAAACTAGTCACTGTAAAATGGGATTGGGATTGCCATGATGTTGCTGTTGTTCAGACACTAAGTAGGGTCCGACTCTTTGCGACCCTATGAATTGGAGCATACCAGGCTTCCCTGTCCTTCACTATCTCCCAGAGTTTACTCAAATTCATGTCTGTTTGAGTCGGTGGTACTATCTAACCATCTCATCCTCTGCCTCTCCCTTCTCCTTTTACCTCCAGTCTTTCCCAGCATCAGGGTCTTTTCCAGTGAGTCATCTCTTCCCATCAGGTGGCCAAAGTGTTACAGCTTCAACATCAGTCCTTCCAGTGAATATTCAGGGTTGATTTCCTTTAGGATTGACTAGTTTGACCTCTTTGAAGTCCAAGGAACTCTCAAGAGTCTTCTCCAGCACCGCAATTCAAATGCATCAATTCTTTGGCTCTCAGCCTTCTTTATGGTCCAACTCGCACATGTGTACATGACAGCCAGGAAAACCATAGCTTTGACTGTGTGGGCCATTGTCGGCACAGAGATATCTAGATTTGTCATGCCTTTCCTTCCAAAAGCAAGCGTCTTTTTATTTCATAGCTATAATCACCATCCTCAGTCATTTTTCCCTGATGAGTTTAGACCAGTTATGGTTGAGCCCTAGGGGTGAGCCTACCTTCACTGAGTATTTTACTACCTACCTGATGCCTGAGTAAAATCAGGGTCTCTTGGCATTGAAGTTGGGGGAAATGGTTATTAGTTAAATAACTTTGAAAAATATCTGCTCTGTCAGATCTTTTATCTCCATAATAACCAAGTTTTTAGATGAATTCACTGAGTTCTAGAATAATTAAATGACTTATCAGAAGTCACAGAAGGCACAAAAGTAAATGGTTGAGAATTTGTAATTTGGACTCATGTTTTCTAATTATAATTCCTAATGCTTTTTAAAGCATTTATTAACTTACTAAAGAGGGCTCTCATTCTGTTTGTTTCAGATGCTTGAAGTTTCTGGGAAGTCGGCACCCAACCCTGGTGCTTCCCTTGGTGCCTGAGCTGCTGAGCACCCACCCGTTTTTCGACACAGCTGAACCAGACATGGATGATCCAGCTTGTATCCTCTGCTGACTTAGCAGGAAATTTTGGCCTCTTTTTCTGCAGTGTAGCTTTGGTGGTCTGGGGGTTTGGATTTTGTTTTCTCTTTCTCATTTCTTTTAGTTAAAAGTATATGTTGAGGAAACCTAGTGATAATTATTTTCCTCAGCTTTTGTTTCTTTATTCACAGTAATTCCCCTTTGCCATTGAATACTACTACTAATTTTTTAGCCATTTATTGAATACCTAGTATATTCCACATACTGTTTAAATACTTCATATATTTTATCATTGATCTTTCAAACAACCCTAAAAGGAGGTATTATTCCCTGCTTACAGATGAGGAAACTGAGATCCAGAGAGGTTAAATAACTCTTAAGCAGCAAATCTGGGATACAGAGCCAGGCATATTTGGTTTAAAGGCTGTGGACTTTTCCTTTCTTATTCCATGTTTCATTTGATCTGCAGCCTGAAGGAGAGAATGGGCTGAGCGAGGGTACACGAATTCTCTGGCTCTAATACAAGCTCAGGGGTGTTGTAATAGCTTTGGCAGCCTGGCATGTAGTCTGGTTGTTTTCCACTAATGGGAATATATTTACATCAATGCATCCATATTCTTCCACGCTTCTTTTCACTCTGTAGCACACCTTTGGTGGGGTTTAAGAAGGTATTTATTGAGGGACGTGAATCAGCCAAATAACTGGCTGTTGGGGATGACCATTGTTTTCTCTTAATTCTTTTTTTAAATTTTCATAGGGCATTTGAACAATTTTTTAAAAGATCTGTGTAATTGATGTGCTAACAAATGCCTGACTCTGTGTTTACCTCTAAGAAAGGTACATCCCTGACCTGACGTCTACAGGTGCAATACTATGGCTGTTTGAAATTCAGCTCATCTGAGAGAGACTTGTGGGCTAGGTGTTACTACAGATTATGCAGGACATATTAAAATGCCTGGATATCTGAAGCCCCCTTCACATTAAAAAAAAAAAAGCTAAACATTTCTGAAAGTATAATGTTAGTATGTTTGTCTTCGAATAATAGATTGCCTCAAATATAGCTTAAATATTAATTACAGGTTGGTTTTTTTTTCCTCTCAATGTAAAAGAAGTCAGGATGTAAGCAGTCTGCTGCTGATATAGTAGCTCCACATTTCTTCTTCTTCTTTTTTTTTTTTAGTTTTTGGCCACTCTAAGAGGCATGTGGGATCTTAGTTCCCTAACTAGGGATTAAACCCATGCCCCCTGCATTGGAAGCTCAGAGGCTTAACCCACTGGACCACCAGGGACGTCCTATTTTGTATTTTTATTTCTGATTTTCCCTCTGTTGCAAAATTAATACACATAGAAAACATTTTAAAGTGGAAAAAAAAATTTCGTGTTTAACAGCCAGAGTCTTACGAGCTAAAGTAATTGTTAATATTTTGGTGTGTTTCCTTCTCCCTTTTTATTTATTTATTTAGTTTTTGGCAATGGTATGACTATATTTATTGTGCCTGGGAAGCAAGATGAGGAAGCAGCCTCAACATGCAGAAGGTGGGGAAAGTATGGAGTCCCCTGTAAAAGTCAGGAGGTCTCTGCTGGACCCATCGCAGAATGAGAGGAAGCTCTCAATAGATCATTCCCTTCATTTCTTCCCTGGACTTTTGGGCTTTTCAAAATTCTTCAGGATGGTGATGTATAACACAGCAGAAGCATTATGGATCTCCATGACCATCAGCCAGATGTCCTGGTACTCTGCCTCCTCCAGCTCCCACACCAGTTGTCGATAAGACCCACTTGGGGCTGCTTAGCTGCTGTGGTCATGGCATCACCATGCTGAGAGAAGTGCCTGGGAGATTTGTGTGTGAAAGCCTTCCAGTTTGGTGTGAAGGGCGGTTATCAGCTCAAACACCTTTTGGACAGCCACTCCAAAATTGTTCCCCTCCTCAATCTGAGGTATCTGCAGCTGTAACCAGGTGGTGACCAGATTGAGCTTCTCAGTGACATCCTTGATTTCAGGCAGCACACGCTGCAGGAGGACCCCAGTCTTCTCATTGCAGCTCACTGGGCTACATCATGGAGGACCTTTGTTTTCATCTTCCCCTTTCTTCTTTTCATCCTTGTCTTCCTTCTCTTGCTGTTTTTTCCTCTCCTTCTTCTCTTTCTCTTTGATTGGATCAAGCCTGGGATGCCTACCAGAGCCTTCAGATTGGCTTCATTGAGAGCTAGCTCCTTTAAAAATGCATTCCCCCAAAAAAACACATCCAACTCAGAAATCTTCGTGGAGAAATAGCTCCCTAGCAGGTTCTCTGTCTTAGTACTCAGGTCTCATGGAACACATCCACCTTGGCTTGGGCTTCAGGCAGGACCCTGAATGTGGCCATGGCTGGGGTGGGGCCTAGCACTGCATACGGCTGGAAGAGTGGGTATGGGAAAGTGAAAGCAGCGATTACTCCCCACATGGCCTTCCTGGATCGTGGGAGTGGAGGTCCTAGAGGAGGCTGGGACAGACCAGAGAGAGGCGGGGAGGCAGCCTCACTGCAACCAGGTGGTAACCAGGTTGAGCTTAGACCCCTAGAGCCCAAGAGGTACCTTCCTGCTTCCCCACCTCTCCTCCCTTTTTAAGAGCTTGGGTTTGGGATTTTGCTGTTATTTTTTTTAACATTTTATTTCATCAAACAACATTTGGTGATAGATAGCTGCTATCATATCCCCTATACATTTTGGAGCCTAATTTTTTCAGTTATAATAAAATGCTTCTGATACAATATTAAAGTAATAAATATAATTTTTAATGATTGTGTAATATTTCATCAAGTAGATTAAACAGAAGTTGTATAATTGTTCTTCTGGTTTTGGACATTTAGGTTGTTTCTGATTATTTGCTATTATTTGAATGATTCTCTGTTTGATTTTGAGATATGGAATTACTCAGGATTCATAAGATTCTTAGGGTGGTAGTTTAGTTTCTAAGTTGTGTCCAACTCTTGCAACCCCATGGACTGTAGCCCACCAGGCTCCTCTGTCCATGGGATTTCCCAGGCAAGAATACTGGAATGAGTTGCCATTTCTTTCTCCAGGGGATCTTCCTGACCCAGGGCTCGAACCCGAGTCTCTTGCACTCAGGTGGGTCTCCTGTGTTGCAGGCAGATTTTTTACCAACTGAGCTGGCAGGGAAGTCTATAATCTTGTATCAAGTTATTATTCAAAGAGATTGCACCAGGATATACTTTAGTAGGCATTGTACCAAAGTTTCTATCTGTTAGTATTCTCATCAGCAGACATAATTTAAAACAACGTTTCTTGGAGAAGGAAATGGCAACCCACTCCAGTATTCTTGCCTGGAAAAGTCCATGGACAGAGGAGCCTGGCGGGCTGCAGTCCATGGGGTTACATAACTGAGCATGTGTGCATGAGGGTGGAGGGAGATGGGTTGGTAGCAATAAACTGGTAGAACTAAAAATAAATAAATAAATAGAACAACCTTTCTTTGGTAATTGGAGGGGTACTTGGGGAAATTTGGTGTGAGGTTTATATAGCTCTTTGAATCTGCATTTGTTTGTTAGAAAAATTGTAGTCATTTAGCAGAAATTTGAGGGCTTAGAAGTAGAGGCACAAAATTCTGGCCGGGCTCAACCTTTGATACCTCCAAGTTTACTTAACGCACCTATTTATCAGACATTGCAGTTTTGGTTCTTATTTTCAATGCTGCTAAAACCTGTCCAACGATGCCTGCATTGTTCTCAGATCATACCTTCAGACACTATGCCTACCTTCGAGACAGTCTTTCTCATCTTGTTCCTGCCTTGAGAGTATGTTGAAAACATCTTTTGTCCATGTTTTTGCTTGTTTGGTATTTAGTCCTTTGTGGTAAATAGCAGAAAGCGGAATGTATATTTTCTGAAAATACATTCATTAATTCTCTTTAACTCTTATTTTGTACTCCTGCTTCTGAATCCTTTACCTTTTAAGAACATTCATTTTTTGAATGTACCTGGGTTATTGACTATGTTATATTAAGCAAGAAGAAGCCTGGAACATTTCTTACTTTATTTATTTATTTTTTAATTTTTTGGCCACCTCATACAGTATGTGGGATCTTAGACCCCTGACCAGAGATTGAACCCACACCCCCTGCTTTGGAAGCATGGAATCTTAACCACTGAACTGCCAGGGAAGTTTCTGGAACAGCATATTTTAAATCAAGGATTAGATCCTGTTACATTTTAATAATTACATAAAACTATGATTCTCAATAAGTTTACTTTTTAATAATGTTATAAGTTTATTTTTTATATAAGTTTATTTATATAAGTTTATTTTTTAATAATGTTATTTTAAAAACTGAAAGAAAACATTTTTGATGAACCATACTGATAATATACTGATCACCATACTGATAATAATAGCAAACACTGAGTGCTTTGTGCAGGCACTTTGCTAAGCTCTTTATTTTAATTTACTCATCCCTACTTAAATAACTCTAAATTTAGAATAATATATGTACATGGTTAGAAAACTTAAACTATAAACTATAAACTTCTCATCCCTTTCTTGAAAGGTAGCCACTTTTAGCAGTAAGAACAAGAATTGTAATTATTAATTATCATAATATAAAACATTTTTATAGCATGCTATAAATGTTTTTTAATACAAAAATTTATTTGGGAATAAATCATCAGTCTTCTATGAAGTGAATGATCAATAAAGGTTAAAAATAAATGTGGCATTAATTTTTAGTCTCATTTCTGTGGTTAGCCCATTTATTATAGTTAACAATAGAAAATAATATTATACCATTCTCTTTTCTTTTTCTCCTTGCAGCTTGTGGCTGGCTGTATTGGGTAGACCATGTTCATTTTTTTTCTCTTTTTCCCTTTCTCCCGCTTAAGCCGAGGAAGGAGAAAAAGATTATTTACAGAATTACCTAGCTCTTTTTCCTTTTCTTTGTTTGACTCACATTTTTTCCCCTGGTTTCTTTGTTTTACCAAAAGTTGGGCCACAGAGTTGATGGTGTAACCCCACTGTGTTTGCTTAGTTACCAGGTAGAAAGCTAGTGTCGTCAGGTCTTTCTCCCAATATCACACCTCAAGAAGATCCTTCCCATCAGTTCCTGCAGCAGAGCCTCGAAAGAGTATATAGTCTTCAGCACCTTGACCCTCAGGGAACCCAGGAGTTGCTAGAGTTCACCATCAGGTGAGGTGACTGATCATTCTTTTCCTTTGACAGAGTTAATGTCGTTATGCTTGGCTTGACCCTTATGATTTCTAATGTTGGTTATAGGTTGATTTTTCTGACTCTGTTGACATGATTTTATGATGTTTTTACTTTGAATTAGATTGTGGTTTAAGCATATGACAAAGAAAAGGTTTCTGTTCATGACTAGATTGATGATTAGTACAAAGCTAGAAGGAGTTAGCAAAGAAGCTGTTTTCAGCTTTTCTTACCTTTATATATATATATATATATATATATATATATATTAGTTTGAGTAACAGAAAATGCAACTAACAGTGGTTTAAACAAGAGGAAAAGTTAATTCTTTCTCATAGGCAGACAGCTGAGGTGGCTGATAACCTAGACTCATTCTTTTCTTGTTCCTGCATCTTCAGCATCAAGTGGCCTTTGCCTGAAGATCCAAACTTCAACTGTCTCCTATATAATCCAACCTCGAGAAAACAGGAAAGAGCAGAAGGGCATCGTTTCTACAGGCACTCCCTTTAAAGACACTTCCTGCAAAGTTGCATGTTCTAACGTTCCTTGTGTCTCATTGAGTGGAACTTGAGTCACATAGCTATATCTAGCTGCAAGGGGCTAGGAAAGGTAGTTTTTGTGCCAAGTGACCAGTGCTTAGTTAGCGCATGGTGACTCTGTTACTGAGGAAGAAGGGAAGGATATTGATAATGATCAGCAAACTGTCAGGCTCTGTTGTAATGTCCTGAATGATCTGAAAAGAAATGAAACCCGTTTGCCTTTAGCAAAGGCAGTATCTGTCTGCCTCTGTAAATAGGGTTTGATTGAGACACAGCATTTAGCAACTGCTTTCCTGCTGCAGTGGTTCAGCTGAGTAGTTACCATGGAGACACTATGGACGGCAAAGCCTAAAGTATTTACTATCTGATCCTTTATGGAAAAAGTTTGCTGACCCTGAAGTGCTGCCTCAATCACATTTTCTTTCTCATCTGCTCCCTCACCAAGGTGATTAAATTTAGAGGCTGCTACTGAAGTTGTTGGCGCTGAGCCTAGGAAAATAAGCTCTACTTCCGACTCACCCGTACCTAAATAAACATTTAAGTTTTATCCTTGACACTTTACTAACCAGTTGGCATTAAGAAAGTACAGAATGCACGAAAGTTAGCTAGTTTGGTCATTAGCTGCAATGCTGGCTTTTTGGCTTTTTTTTTTTAAGCTAATGAAACTTTATTAAACAATATTTGAAAAAAACCAAAGGAAAAAAAAGATAAATCTCCAAATCACCCATATACAACAGAAACACAAAGATGCCATACGCTATTCATTTCAGATCCACCCTGGCCCTCCACTAGGTAGACCACTGGCGTTTGACTTCAGTGAACATCTTGGTTTTAGTCACCCTCATGATCTCGGTTTTATGAAGTGATAGTGCTGCTGGACTTTGGGCTGGTCAGATGCCTGTTGTACTGCTGTGGTCCATCCTGGGCACTGTGTTTCTTATGAAGTGCATTCTTGAGAAAGGTGGCCAGGATGGTGAAAAATTTGGAAAGGAAAGCAGATGGTACAGTAGTTAACTGATTACCTACTATGTTTTACAAACATTATTGCAGTTAGATGTTGTGAACCATTTCACAAAGAAGTAGAAATTTGGGGAAATGAAGCAGTTTGTTAGGAAGTAGAACTGAGATTTAAATCTAGCTTTGTTTGACTCTAAAACTGATGCTGTCTGATATGCACAGTGAAGGGGATTCTTATATCTGTGAAGAATAGATCAGATGACCCCTCGGGTTCTTCAGAATGTACGTTTTCTGTAGTTGTTGAAAAGTGAACTCTTAGTCCAAATTTCATACAGAAGTTTCTCTGATTAGGACTGTGGCCATTTACTTGTTAGTACTAGTATCAAACAAACAAAATTCACCATCATACACATTGTCCTTCGTTGTAATCTCAGCAAGCATGTCACCCAACTAAGATTTCACCTCACGGCTATAGTTCAGTGATGGTCCTGGGGGATGAATTTTTGGTTTGTTTTTAGAACTTGACATAACTACTTAGTGTTCACCACTGTATTTTGGGTGCTTTATAGGAGCTTAGTAAGTATTTGTTGAAAACTTTAGTTATGGTGGCTTAACCAGGAAGGAAAACGTCTAAGCTTTTTATCGATGGCATTTTCTTCTGGTTATACCTCGTCTTCAGTCTCGTGGATTTGATCCTTTGTAAGGCTCTGCTGTCCTTGATCATAACAAGAACTCTTTTCTATTAAATGCCCACTATGTATGCGCTCTTCTAAGTGTATTATGTACATTGTTTCTTTGAATATGAAAACAATCATAAGAGAATTATCCAACTTTTACAATGAGTGAGGGAGCCTGGGTTCATTAATTTGTTATATGATTTTTCAGCACCCATCATATGTCAAGCATTGTGCTGGGAAAAAGGGACACAGTCATAACAAGACATAGTCCCTGTTACAGGGGATCTTACAGCCTGGTTGGGTAAATAAGGCAAGCAGTATTGTGCTTCCCGCACAATACAGTATGTACAGGGTTTTCTAGAAGATGGAAGAGGGGGCTTAACCCTTCCATTCATGGCTTAAGCAGTGACCAGAAGAATGAATATAAATTTGCCAAGTGAGGAAGGGAGGAAACTGTCAAAGGCAAGAAACAGCAAAGGCCTAGACCAGAGCCTAGGTTGTTTAGAGTCCTTCTGTCAACACACTGCTGTGTTTTTGGATAAACAGTATATGATATGAAAGATCTAGTACATTGAGGTTTAAAATCTAAAGACTTGTTTCAGATCAAATAGGAAATGTAAAAAATACCTGGAGTGAAATGAAAATGAAAACCTGACAATCTAAAACCTATGGATGTAGCAAAAGCAGTTCTTAGAGGGAAGTTTATAGCGATACAATCTTAACTCAAGAACCAAGAAAAATCTCAAACGACCCAAGTTTACACCTAAGCAACTATAGAAAGAAGGACAAACAAACCCCAAGGTTGATAGGAGAGAAATCATAAAATCAGAGCAGAAATAAATGAGACTAAAAGAACAATAGAAAAGGCTGATGAAATTAAAAGCTGGTTCTTTTTTTTTTTTTTTTAAATTTTATTTTTGGTTGCATTGGGTCTTCATTGCTACACGCAGACTTTCCCTACTTGCAGAGAGCAAGGGCTTCTCTCTAGTTGCAGTGCCTAGGATTCTCATTGCCGTGGCTTTTCTTGTTGTGGAGCCTGGGCTCTAAGTACAGGGGTTTCAGTGGTTGTGGCCCTGGGCTTAGTTGCTTGGCAGCATGTGGAATCTTCCTGGACCAGGGATTGAACCCATCTGGGCCCCCTGCATTGACAGGCAGACTCTTAACAACTGTACCACCAGTAAAATTCCTAAAAGCTGATCCTTTGAAAAAGTAAATAAAATCGATAAATCTTTAGCCAGATTCATCAAGAAAAATGAGGTGCGGGAGGGGGCAAAACTCCATAGCAGCTCGTGTCAAGCAAGTCTGTCAGTATCATTTTTCTAGCATTATTTGCTCATTTTGTATCTCTTTTCACATTCTGGTAATTCTGACAATATTTAAGACTTTTTCATTATTATCATATTTGTTATGGTCATTTGTGATCAGTGATCTTTAATGTAACTATTGCAAAAAGATTATAGCTGGCTGAAGTCTCTGATGATGATTAGCATTTTTTAACAAAAATTGTTTTTAAATTAAGGTACTTATACTGTTTTCTTAGACACAGTGCTGTTGCTCACTTAGTAACCTCTGGTGTAGTATAAACATAACTTTTATGCATATGGGGAAAAAGTTTGCATGCCTAACTTTTTTGTGATACTTGCTTTATTTGTGGTGGTCTGGAACTGAACCCATGATTTTCTGAAATATGCCTGTAATTGCAGTTCATGTAAGGATTAAATGGACTCAAGTAAGGAAGCATCCCTCACACCTAGTACAGTGCACATAGACGGTGCTTTTTGTACCTTTTTCATTAACGAGTCCATAGTCTCCTGATGAATGTCTGAACTGAGGCTTCCTAAGGATTGTGGGCATAAAAAGATATAGGGAGGAAACACTGGGACACAGAATGTTTTGAGCAGGGCTAGAAATTTTCTATTTTTGTTTGTATAATAGTTCAGATTTCCTGTAGCTAGTTGGGTGGCACCTTATTTTGTGCAACTCAGAATAATCGTTACAGTTCAAGGATGGTAGAATGACTTAACACTTGGGAACGGTCAGCTAATGTATAGTCAGCTGGTCAGTGTTCTCTGTAATGTAAGAGAAGGCAGAATCTGTCTGTAGATGATAGGTTCCAAAGTAGAATGATTCAGGGCCATCTTTTGCAAGATAGATGTTAGTGGTACAAAAAGGGAGAGACCAGCTGGCCACCAAAATAGCATTTTACAGGTGTGGTTAGCTAGTACAGGGTCTTGCCATTCATTGTGATAGACTTCCACACGTGAACAGGCTCTCTAGGATCAACTCAAACCACCAGAACTCAGAGACGATAGTGTAAGCCACAGACCCCAATTTATTCAGTCACTTTGGAAATAATTCCCTCTTCCCATCTCCTTTTTGGTATCAAGGAGGCAGCACTAGCTATCAGAAAGTTGCCCACGATAAGAGGGAAGGACAGTGGACAGTTTTGTACAGGCTGCTCTGAAACCTGACGTATTATGGCAGCCGTGAAAGAGTTAACTTCTCTCATTAGCCAAATTTTTAGGTTTCCCACACTTACGATTACTCTATGAAATCTTGATACGGACCTTAAAAAACCAGGCAGCTTTCTATGAATTTTCTTGAGATGGATTGTTAGTTCTAAGTATGGTATGGTTAAGTAGTTCATTTATATCATTAAGGACCCAGTTTCTCTCTGCCTCTTTGCATTTTTCTTGTCCTCAACATTTGCTTTATCCCAAGGCTTTTTTTCTTTTAGAGTTGCAGTATAGCTGCCATTGGTAATCAGGACTATAAAACATTCTTGTTCAGTTTAGTGAGAGATAGAGGGAGCATGAGTGATTCGGAGACCACCATCAAACCTGCTTCACGTTTCAAATATGAGTCCTTCCAGGTAATTTCCTGGGGGGTCCCAGTGGTTAGGGCTCCACGCTTCCACTGCAGGAGGCACAGATTTGATCCCTGGTCAGGAACTAAGATTGCTGCATGCCACACATCACAGCCAAAAAATAATAAACCCTTTCCTTCCAAGAAGGACTGATAAGGTCACATAACCAGGGAGATGACATGTACCAGTTGGTTTAATCCAGGTGGACTCTACCTAGAACTAGGTTTGGGGACATCTCTTGAACAAAATCAGGGTTCGCTTAGTAGGAAGTAGGAAGGGTTCACATTATTGGGAAGAAGTAGAGCATAAATTTGGAGAAGCCAATGGCACCCCACTCCAGTACTCTTGCCTGGAAAATCCCATGGACGGAGGAGCCTGGTAGGCTAGTGTCCATGGGGTCGCTAAGATTTGGACACAACTGAGCGACTTCACTTTCACTTTTCACTTTCATGCATTGGAGAAGGAAATTGCAACCCACTCCAGTGTTCTTGCTTGGAGAATCCCAGGGACGGGGGAGCCTCTTGGGCTGCCTTCTGTGGGGTCGCACAGAGTTGGACATGACTAAAGCGACTTGGCAGCAGCAGCAGAGCATAAATTAGGTAGGCAGCCAATAGAGCCCACTACAGTGCTTCAAAAAATTTTTTTCTGATGATATAAAACTTACTTGTCCATTGTATAAAACATTTGGAAAATAAAGCATAGTTGGGAGAAGGCAATGAAAACAACCCTAATTCCTCTATCCAGAAAACAGTTTGCTGTCTTTTTCTTGTGTGTGTGTGTGTGTATAGTTTTTATATAGTTGAGATCATATACCTTATTGCCATATTATATTTTAACACTTGTAAAATATTCCATTGACTGGATGTACAGTAATCTATTTAATAATTCCTTTACCATTAACTATTTAAATAATTACTTTGTTTTACTGTAATAGTCCATACAACAGTGAATATTGTGGGGCATAAAACATTTCATTTGTTTTGAATATTTCCCTGCTATCTCTCAGGATAAAACTACTTATCAAATTATTTGATTATATGTGTGCCTTTTGTAATGTATTACAGTTTTACTTTCCAGAAGAATTATATCAACTTAAACTGCTAGCAAAATATAAGTGAACCAGTTTCATTATAACCACTTCAGCACTGGGTTCTGTCATTTAAATTTTTTTTTAAACCAATTTACTAGGTATAAAATGGTAAATGCTTTTGACATGATCTTTAATTGTTGTCATTATCCTTATTCTCTGTTTGACTTGGGGTTTTATTTATGGCAGGGATCTGCAAAGGCTTGGAGAACTTCAGTCTGAATTGGCAGGAGTAGCTGATTTCTCTGCTACCTATCTTAGGTGTCAACTTCTTCTCATTAAGGTTGGTTTGAATCCATTTTGTTCTTGAATATGATGCTAAGAATGCGCTTTAATGGATTCAGCAGTGTTTGAGGTCTTAAGTGGAAAAATATATGGTCTTATGCAACTGCTTAGCAATGGGGAAATTATGTACTCTGAAGTATAATTACATTTGTCTCTAATTAAAGAATTGTTAACTCATATAGGAATTTTAATTTTTTAATTTGGGAGAATTCTTTTATTATATAATTGGAGCAGATTGGATAATTAGTTGCATTAGAATCCCAAGGATTTTAACTGTTTTTAATAATTTGATTAGCAAAGATCTTATATAAACATATATATATTTGTAATGCTAATTTCATTTGGTCAAAGTCAAATTAGTTAAAGGTTGATTTCATTGCTCTTAAAAGGGCCAACTTGCTGGCATTTCATAGTAGGTAGTTAGATTACATATATATATGTATGTGTGTGTGTGTACCAAGTTAGTACCAAAAGGCTATTTCAGTTTACCGAGTTGAAAACCAATTAAACTAGCTCGATAGCTGTCAGCTTCTGCAGCAGAGTTCTGCTGTTAATTCAGACTTTTGATTTTGGAGAGCCCTCTCACTTGATAAAACTTACCTTGGCTTTAGTTCTAAGTGTTGTTAGTCTTCAAAGCTGTTAGTGATATTTGACCAAAGTCAGAATGGAGGAGTCAGAAATTATTAGCCACTGTAAGATATGTGATTTTAGGGTGATGAGGTGTATGTATACATGTAAAAGTGGATGTGTACACTGAAGTAGGTTGGGATTTAAACAGTCCTAAATTGGCTAGATAGATTCTTTCAAATATATATACCTTTGTAACCACTAGCACAGTTAAGATGTAAAACATTTCCATTACCCCCAAAAGTTCCTTAACGTCCCTTTGCACAGTTATTTGGCTTTTCCAAGTTTCTATAAAACAAGGCTAATAATTACTCTACCCGGGTAATACTTGGTAGCAAGCAGCATGTGAAAACCCTTGGTCTATTGTCTGGTACATAGTGAGTGCCATGTCATCATTGGTCGTCTTCCTTCTTCCTTGGCTTGCTATCTTCTGCTCTGGAATACCAGAAGGCCTTTGAAAAGAATCTACTTCTCTTTAGTAGGAAAAGAGAAGAGATTACTTCAAAATGTGATATAATGTTATATACCCAAATGCTTCCCAGGTGGTGCTAGTGGAAAAGAACCCACCTACCAGTGTGGGAGTCCTAAGAGGCGCAGGTTCGCTCCCTAGGTCAGGAAGATCCCCTAGAGGAGGAAATGGCAACCCACTTCAGTATTCTTGCCTGGAAAATTCCATGGACAGAGAAGCCTGGTGGGCTACAGTCCATAGGATTGCAAAGAGCCAGACATGACTGAAGTGACTTAGTGCACACACACCCCAAAAAGCATACAAAATTACTCTGATTTCTACAACTACAACTATATAAAAAACATGTTTATGAGAAATTATTGGAAGCAAATATTCAAAAGCAGTAACTCTGTTTAGTGGTAGTATGATTTAGTAGTATAATTTAAAAATTTCTATGTTAATACTCCAGACTTGCCACTGTCTGATAGTCACTAGGTACATGTAACTGTTGAGCACTTTAAATGTTCATATTGAGATGTGCTGTAAGTGTAAATACACACTGGATTTCTTAGACTTAGTGTGAAAAAATGTGAACTATCTCATTAATAATTTTTAAAATATTGATTGCATAGTGATATATACTGGGTTAAATAAACTGTATTCTTAAATTAATTTCACCTGTCTCTTTTTACATTTTTTGGTTATTGTTATTTTTCTGTCTTTTTTTTTTAATTTCAAAGATGTAACTACTAGAAAATGTAAAATCACATCCATGGCTAATGTTTTATGTTTCTTTTGGACAGTGTAAGTCTAGGTTTTCTGAACTGTCATTATGTCTCTAATTAAGAAGGACTGTGAAAATAAGAGACTATAGCAGAGGTTTAGATGAGATGCCATAGGGATGGATAGGAGAGGAGAGAGATGGAAGGTAAAATTCGTGGCTATAAGTGATAGTTTTGAATATAGAGAGTTAGAGAGCAAGGAATCTAGGAAAGCTTCTTGATTTTTTATTTGAGTATGTTGGTCAGGTGATGGGGCTGTTCACAGATAGTGAGCATAGAGCAAAGAAAAAGGAACCAAATCAAGGATGAAGGGTCTGGGCTGTCAGGGTAGTCCATGGGCTTTGAGATCAGGAGGTCCCAGAGCCTCAGAAGCCTAGCTTGCCTGGACACTGTGATGAGGCCTTCATGTCTCCTGCACTCTGCTTGCAGGCTATGGTCTGGTGCATGGGGTCTTTGGGCCACAAATTGAATAGGGGAGGATTGCATTTGGCCCAAATCATTGGTCTCTACTTTGGCTTAAAAGAGTAAGACTGAGAGGAGGTCTTGATCACAGTAAATTTTCAAAGCAAAACAAAAAAAGTCTCAAATGATATGGCACCCTTTTTGACCTCTGGTTCTATCCTTTGCTGACTTGTTAGGCCCTGCAGGAAAAGCTGTGGAATGTGGCCGCCCCTTTATATTTGAAACAGAGTGATTTGGCCTCAGCAGCAGCAAAACAGGTAAGCTTATTGAGACCTTCTCCTCAGATAGGTATTTGTCCAGAAATGGTGTTCTCTAAGTCAGTTAGAGTCAGAGGACTTCACAAGGCTCTGCTGTGGCTCCCTACTTCCAGTCTGTGGCAGAAGATAGTGAGATGAGGGACAGCATAATTAGGGGACACAGCACTGGCTTTCTGTTCTGTTCCCATGTCTGCCTCTAATTTGCTGAGTGATAAAGAGCAAGTTACTTAATCCCTCTGATTTCTAAGATTTCTTTTGTGTTCTAAAATATTACTAATTTGTGTTTCAGAAATGGGGGCTTCCCTGTTGGCTCAGTGGTAAAGAATCTGTCTGCCAATGAAAGCGATGAGGGTTTGATCCCTGGGTGGGGAAGATCCCCTGGAGAAGGAAATGGCAACCTACTCCAGTATTCTTACGTGGGCAATCCCATGGACAGAGGAGCTTGGTGGGCTATAGGAGCCTGGAAATCCATGCAGTTACAAAAGAGTTGGACACAATTTGGTGACTAAACAGCAACAAATTTCAGATATTCTAAAACTGAATAATAATATCATGAGTCTTTCATCTGAAAATGTAGCTGAACTCATTTTGAGGTGGTTTATATTTTCAGCCTGTACCATCTCTCTCATTTCTTTAACCATCTCTTGAATATTTAAGGGTCCTTATGTTTCTCCTCAGTTCATTAAGTAGAATTTAATTTTACTTGCCTCAGGTGTCTTTCTTCCTAGTTTTGAGCAATTTCCCTTCACTTTTAGGTAATGGCATTTGCTCTTCTGGGTCATGCCTTCCTAACAGTAAGTTTGTATATGACTAATTATGACCCAGTTGGAAGATAATGATGGTGACTATGACTGTTACATTATAGTTCACGAAATGATTTCAAGTCTGTTTTACTTAATCCTCATAATAATCCCATTCGGTGGAACTTCCCTGGCAGTCCAGTGGTTAAGACTCTGTGCTTTCAGTAAAGGGGGCACAGGTTTAGTCCCTGGTCAGAGAACTAAGGTCCTGAAAGCTGCCATGGTGCGTGTGCATGCACACACACAGAACACACACACACCACACACACACACCCAGTTAGGTAGGAATAAGTATTGAGTCCATTTTTCAGATGAAACAGCGCTCAGCAAGGTTATAGTCAGAGAGCTATAGGTAGTAAATCAGAAACTTGACCTCAGATCCTCTGATACCCAGAGTCTGTTTTCTTTCCACTATTTTGCTTGATCTCTACTCTAGTCCCCCTCTCAGACCTACCATGTGGCTTGTAGGGGAGTAGCACTTAATGCCTACAGACTGGAGATGGGCCATGTTGGGAGGGATGGGACCAGGAAGCAGTAATCTGGAAGAGAGAAAGGAATTACCGTGCCATGCAATAGTTGGGCTTCCCTGGTGGCTCAGAGGTAGAGTCCGCCTGCAAGATGGGAAACCTAGGTTCGATTCTTGGATCAAGAAGATCCCCTGGAGAAGGAAATGGCAACCCACTCCAGTATTCTTACCTGGAAAATCCCATGGACGGAGGAACCTGGTCACAAAGAGTCAAACATGACTGAATGACTAATGCTTCACTTTAATGTGACAGTTACTGTGTTAAGCACCTTCCATGCCCCGTTTAATCCTTTAAATTTTATTATGTCGGTGCTATTTCTTCTGCGTTTACAGTTAGGGAAACTGAGGCACTGAGTTATTAGGAAATATATCTTACTGTTAGTTGTAGGAGAACCTGGAGTCGTTTCTCCAGCTCAGTGCCTTCAAAAACCACAGAAGGGAAACAGAAACATCATTAGAGGGAGTCGCTGCCTTGGAAAGAATAGAACAAGAGCTTAAGATGCACTGGGCTTGAGCTGAGGTCACAGATACTGTTTTCTGCACTGATTCCCTCCCTAAAATCCTTCTGACAGACCCAGCTCATGGAGCAGACTAGATGACTAACAGCTGGGTAGTGGTTCCCGATACTAAACTCTTGAGGGCCTTTCTTGAAGATTCCGTTTCTATACATATCCTTTTGCTGCCACGTGCAGTGAATTTGCTTTAGAGTTACATGCAGTGCTTTACAGTTTTATCAGTGTTTAAACTTTCATATCTTTATGTCATTAGCTGAATAATATTACCAGATGACTTTGTTATTTTAATTGACAAAATAATTTATTCTTTTCATAAGACTTAAAAGATTTCTCTTAACATGAATATTAATTTCTCTCAAATTATATCAGTTTCTATAAACATAGGCACTTAAAAATCTCAGTTCAGAATTAAAGCATAGACCTTAAAAAAAAAAAAAAGAATTCTGGTCAGATCTGTTTCACTTAAAATTCTGTGCTGCTGTTTTCCTTACAGATCATGGAAGAAACCTACAAAATGGAGTTCATGTATAGTGGCGTGGAGAACAAGCAGGTGGTGATTATCCATCACATGAGGCTGCAGGCCAAAGCCTTGCAACTTATAGTAACAGCACGGACTGCTCGAGGGTAAGATGTGTGGTTGGCAAAAAAAGGGTGGCCCAGTCCTTTTAAAGACACCTAAAAATACATTCAGAGATCTCACCAAGGTTAATGATGCGTGAAATTATATTCCCTGGTGGCTCAGACAGTAAAGATTCCGTCTGCAATGTAGGAGACCTGGGTTCGATCCCTGGGTCAGGAAGATCCCCTGGAGAAGGAAATGGCAACCCACTCCAGTATTCCTGCCTGGAAAATCTCATGGACAGAGGAGTCTGGTGGACTACAGTCCATAGGGTCACAGAGAGTCAGGCACGACTGAGTGACTAACACTTTCAGTGTTACTTTTCACCTAAGGGATATTGCAGGCTCTTCATTTCTTGAGATATTCCAAATTCCATTCTTAGATCATATTAGATCCCTGGCAAAACCCTTCAGTGGCTCTTCATTTCCTACAGCAGAACATAGGATTTCATCTGGCAACGAAGTGTACTATATGATCTCTGATAGATTTCTTTAAGAATTTCGTGCCTGAACCATTTTGTTTTCTCTTCTGAAGGGACTAGTGCTTTGTCTTAGGCAGTAAAGACAAATTTTGAGACTGTTCAGTGCTGTGAGACTACTTTGTTCAGATCTTGACCTTTCTACTTCCTCATTATTTGATTATAGACAGATGTTTTGCTTTTTCTTTAGCCCCTCTGAGCCTTGTTTCCCTGCCTATAAAATGAGAATGATGATAGTATCTATCTCATAAGGTTTCCATGAAGAATCAGTCAGTTCAGTAGCTCAGCTGTGTCTGACTGTTTGCAACCCCATGGACTGCAGGACGCCAGGCCTCCTTGTCCATCACCAACTCCCGGAGTTTACCCAAACGCAAGTCCATTGAGTCGGTGATACCATCCAACCATCTCATCCTCTGTCGTCCCTTTTTCCTCCCGCCTTCAATCTTTCCCAGCATCAGGGTCTTTTCAAATGAGTCCGTTCTTCGCATCAGGTGGCCAAAGTATTGGAGTTTCAGCTTCAACATCAGACCTTTCAATGAATATTCAGGACTGATGTCCTTTAGGATGGACTGGTTGGATCTCCTTGCAGTCCAAAGGACTTTCAGTTGTTTTCTCTAACACCACAGTTCAAAAGCATCAATTCTTCGGCACTCAGCTTTCTTTATAGTCCAACTCTCACACCCATACATGACTACTAGAAAAACCATAGCTTTGACTAGATGGACCTTTGTTGGCAAAGTAATGTCTCTGCTTTTGAATATGCTGTCTAGGTTGGTCATAACTTTTCTTCCAAGGAGCAAGAAGAGTCTTTTAATTTCATGGCTGTAATCACCATCTGCAGTGATGTTGGAGCCCAAAAAAATAAAGTCTGACACTGTTTCCACTGTTTCCCCATCTGTTTCCCATGAAGTGATGGGACTAGATGCCATGATCTTCGTTTTCTGAATGTTGAGCTTTAAGCCAACTTTTTCATTCTCCTCTTTCACTTTCATCAAGGGGCTCTTTAGTTCTTCTTCACTTTCTGCCATAAGGGTGGTGTCATCTGCATATCTGAGGTTATTGGTATTTCTCCTGGCAATCTTGATTCCAGCTTGTGCTTTGATTCTAGCCCAGTGTTTTTCATGATGTACTCTGCATAGAAATTAAATAAGCAGGGGGACAATATACAGCCTTGACCTTTTGGAACCAGTTTGTTGTTCCATGTCCAGTTGTAACTGTTGGTTCCTGACCTGCATATAGGTTTCTCAAGAGGCAGGTCAGGTGGTCTGGTATTCCCATCTCTTTCAGACAGTCAAAGGCTTTGGCATAGTCAGTAAAGCAGAAATAGATGTTTTTCTGGAACTCTCTTGCTTTTTCCATGATCCAACGGATGTTGGCAATTTGATCTCTGTTTCTTTGCCTTTTCTAAAACCAGCTTGAACATCTGGAAGTTTATGGCTCATGTACTTGTGAAGCCTGGCTTGGAGAATTTTGAGCATTGCTTTACTAGCATATGAGATGAGTGCAATTGTGTGGTAGTTTGAACATTATTTGGCATTGCCTTTCTTTGGGATTGGAATGAAAACTGACCTTTTCCAGTCCTGTGGCCACTGCTGAGTTTTCCAAATTTGCTGGGATACTGAGTGCAACACTTTCACAGCATCATCTTTCAGGATTTGAAATAGTTCAACAGGAATTCCCTCACCTCCACCAGCTTTGTTCCTAGTGATGCTTCCTAAGGCCCACTTGACTTTACATTCCAAGATGTCTGGCTCTAGGTGAGTGATCACACCATCATGATTATCTGGGTTGTGAAGATCTTTTTCATATAGTTCTTCTGTGTATTTCTTGCCACCTCTTCATAATGTCTTCTGCCATGAATAATGAATGGGGTAAAATGTGTAAAAGCACTAACATGGTACTTGGTACAACATCTGCTGGATCATGGAAAAAGCAAGAGAGTTCCAGAAAAACATCTACTTCTGCTTTATTGACTATGCCAAAGCCTTTGATTGTGTGGATCACAGTAAACTGTGGAAAAATCTGAAAGAGATCGGAATACCAGACCACCTAGTACATCATGAAACGCTGGACTGGAAGAAACACAAGCTGGAATCAAGATTGCCGAGAAATATCAATAACCTCAGATATGCAGATGACACCACCCTTATGGCAGAAAGTGAAGAGGAGCTAAAAAGGCTCTTGATGAAAGTGAAAGAGGAGAGTGAAAAAGTTGGCTTAAAGCTCAACATTCAGAAAACGAAGATCATGGCATCTGGTCCCACCATTTCATGGGAAATAAATGGGGAAACAGTGGAAACAGTGTCAGACGTTATTTTTTTGGGCTCCAAAATCACTGCAGATGGTGACTGCAGCCATGAAATTAAAAGACGCTTACTCCTTGGAAGAAAAGTTATGACCAACCTAGATAGCATATTCAAAAGCAGAGACATTACTTTGCCAACTAAGGTCCGTCTAGTCAAGGCTATGGTTTTTCCTGTGGTCATGTATGGATGTGAGAGTTGGACTTTGAAGAAGGCTGAGCGCTGAAGAATTGATGCTTTTGAACTGTGATGTTGGAGAAGACTCTTGAGAGTCCCTTGGACTGCAAGGAGATCAGCCCTGGGATTTCTTTGGGAGGAATGATGCTAAAGCTGAAACTCCAGTACTTTGGCCACCTCATGCGAAGAGTTGACTCATTGGAAAAGACTTTGATGCTGGGAGGGATTGGGGGCAGGAGGAGAAGGGGACGACCGAGGATGAGATGGCTGGATGGCATCACTGACTCGATGGACGTGAGTCTGGGTGAACTCTGGGAGTTGGTGATGGATAGGGAAGACTGGCGTGCTATGATTCGTGGGGTCGCAAAGAGTCGGACACGACTGAGCGACTGAACTGAAGAGTTCATTATAATGGTAGCTGTTAGATTTTCTGAGAATGAGAATTGCTCTGTTGCTCTATTTCATTGATTCTGAAATGTTCATTTAAAATTTTTAACTTCTCTGAAATCAGATATTTTGATGATGTGCTATAGTTTGATTGAAAGTGGTTTTTGTTTCTTGGTGTTTCATAAAAGTTCATTTTAGGAATGATGGCACCATAGGTTTCGTATAATATGTACTTAAGGAACTTGCTATCAGACAGAAGACACATTTGATGCTGAGTCCACTAGTTGTGTTAGCCTAAAAATCATGTAGAGAAATAAATATATGAGTGTTTAAGTAAGCACCTAAAAACACATTACGAAGAACATTCTGAGTGTTTTATATCTTTGCTTATCTCGATGGTGGCCTGATATGATCAGGTGGTGCCTTAATCTTAGAGATAGCCATACATTCATTTAGCAAATGTTAAATCCCTGCTATGTGCCAATTGTAGCTAAGAAAAGATAAGTGCTTGTGATAGCATCTACACTTTTTTATTTAAAGAAAGTGGATCTCTTTTTCAGTTTGTATACAATTATTGTAAACATTTAAATATTTCAGATTAAACGAACAGTCTGTTCTCTGGTAATCTACCGCTTGTAAAAAACCTAACTATCTGTTTAGATTATAAGTATGTGTGTTTAATATAGATTGAATCATAACATATTTGTCTATTGTGCCTTGTTTTTACTTCATCCAGCAATATGATATTTCACATTTCCATGTCATTAATAAGATTCCAGTATATTTGGTATTTTTTTATTATTATTTTTTTTAGTTTACAATATTGTATTGGTTTTGCCATATGGCTGTGCTGGTCCTCTGTGTAGCATATAAAATCTTAGTTTTCTGACCAGGAATCAAACCTGCGCCACCTGCTTTGAACTGCCAGAGAAGTCCCTCATAATATATTATTTTATATTTTCCATTTGTATGCATTCCTGCTTCTCTTTCTTTTTCCTTGATTTTTGTTGGATTGATTGTTTTGTTTCTTTCTTCTTCCAGGGGTTTGACAGTTTTATACTATTCAAGTTTTAAGCCATTCAAATTAGAGACAGTAGAAGGAAATAATGGTTCAGAGGGCTAGGGTGCCTCATAGCTTAGATTCAGAGATTAACCCTCATTTGCAAACTTAGTAACCTTGGGCAAGATGCTTAAGAACATCTCTTGATTTGTTTCCTGTAAATTAAACTGGGACAATGATAGTACCTGGATCTCTGTCATAAAGTTATTATAAGGATTACTGAATTATTATATGTAAAGCCCTTAAAATGCTGCTTGACACATTAAGAATAAACCCTTAATAAATGTTAGCTCTTTTTAGTTGTATAAATAGTATTTTTACTCATTCTTAATAAATTGATTGACCTTATATTTATTAGCATTAAAAATAGAATTTATGATCACCTTTATCAAGACCACATTTAATCAAAATACAAGTTTATTTGCTAGTCTCACATTGTTAAATAATTTAGAATTTAGTTTCACATTATCCTTTTTTTAAATTGCAGCTGATTTACAATATGAGTTTAAGGTATTTCCTATTTTTACAGATCATACTTAATTAAAAGTTATTACAAGATACTGGCTATAGTTCCTTGTGCTATACAATAAGTTGAATTACAGTTTT
Organism: Ovis aries; assembly: GCF_016772045.2. Lineage (NCBI taxonomy): Eukaryota > Metazoa > Chordata > Mammalia > Artiodactyla > Bovidae > Ovis > Ovis aries. The sequence continues at coordinate 15,717,766 of NC_056074.1, forward strand.
TCATGTATGTCTTATTTTATGAATTCTTTCTCAAAATTTGCATCAATCTTTATAAGCACATTGTCAATATTATTTAGCTCCAACTTGCCCACCACTGCTGTTTTTGTACTACAATTATCTTTAAAAAAAAATTATTTATTTGGCTGTTTGGTCTTATCTGCTGCATGCAGGGTCTTTAAATTCTAGCACATGAGATCTAGTTCTCTCAACAGGGATGGAAACCAGGCCCCCTACATTGGGAATTCAGAATCTTAGCCACTGGACCACCAGGGAAATCCCCACAGTTGCCTTTTAAAATTCCCTGTTCTAATTCACTGTCTATCTGACTGGAACACATTCACTAGTAATTGTTTTTCAGAATAAGTACATAAGTAGTGTACTCATGGAGACTTTGCATATCTAAACCTTTCTTTTGCTCTCATACGTGAGTGGAGTTCTTTCAGAACTAAATATTGCTGTGTCTGTTTTGATCTCTTTCCTTTGTAGTTAGCTTATTTTTCTCAAAGCTGTTAACTTTTCTTTTTAGAATTCAGAAATTTCTGAATATGTCTAGGTATGTGTTTACTTTCTTTGTTCTTACTGACCTTTAGTGGGACTTCAAAGTCTTAGCTCTGTTTTATCTCAGAATTTTTTTCCCTCTATCATTTCTTTAATTACTTCTTCTGTGGGCTTCAATCTTCATACTGGATATTGTATCATCTGGCTCTATTTTTCCTACATTGTATCTTTTCTCTCATAATTTCAGTTTCTTTTTTTATTTTGTAGTCTGAGTAAATTCCTCAGCATACTCTTAATTTACCATTTCAGTTTTCGTCATTTTTCCTTCTGGTGTTCAACTGTTGAACTGATTTCAGTATTATTGTTTATTTCTGTAGCTTTTTTGTAGCAGTTTTTCTTGCTGTATCATTGCAATATCGTTTCAAATCTTCTCTTCAGTCTTACTGAGGTTGTTTATTAGAATTTTTAAAAAAGGTTTCTGTGCTTTCTTGCCTTGAAATTATCTCGTTGAGGTCTTCTTGGTTTTCTTGACAGCTCCTGATCATCCTTATAACATCTGGTAATTTTTCATTGTGTTTTTATAGTTACAAGTGAAAGTTTAGACCAGTTTAAATTGGTAATTGGTATGGGCTTGCCTAACAGTTATAGTCAGTGTTTGGTTTTCCCTAGTGGGCCTTGCTCTTACACTGAAAATGGGGTGTTCTTAGTGGTAGAGGCCTACTTCATGTACCATGTAGGTGAGGCTACCTATGCTGTTTGGGAGTTTGGGAAGAGTTCTCAAATCTTTTCATATTTTACTGCTTGGAAATTCTCCAAACTGGTTGTATGTAAGCAGGCCAAAAAAAGGTACTACTTGGCTAACTTGCTTTCAGTTCAGTCTCTACTTAGCTGGAGTTCTCTCTAGCCATCTCATCCTTGGTGTTCTTCAGTTGGTTAACCTCACTAGCAAATTTCAGTTCTACTTCTGGTAGTTTTTCAGAGTTAAGTAAGATTCAAGTTCTACACATTTTTTAGGAAAATAATTCAGATTAAGACTGAGGGATTGGGGGCAGGAGGAGAAGGGGACGACCGAGGATGAGATGGCTGGATGGCATCACACGTGAGTCTGGGTGAACTCTGGGAGTTGGTGATGGACATGGAGGCCTGGTGTGCTGCCATTCATTGGGTCGCAAAGAGTCAGACATGACTGAGCGACTGAACTGAACTGAACTGAACTGAACTGAATGTTGCTTTTAGAATACATTTCCATTTGCCATTTATCATTTATTTATCCATTCAACAAATAGTTATTGAAGAGCTGCTTGTTTCAGGAAATACACGATGAATAATATGAAGCCCCTACTCTGATGGAGCTTAAGGTTTAGTAGAAAGTCTTTAGTCTTTCTACTAAAGACTGGATTATGCAGAACCTTGAGCCCATACTCTTCCTCTTGTTTTAGCTTGCACTGGGCCTTTGTTGCTGCGTGAGAGCTTACTTTCGTTGCGGTGCGTGGGCTTTCTCCCTGTGGTGGCCTCTACTGTTGTGGAGCATAGGCTCTAGGCGTCCGGGCTTCTACTGCAGCACAGCATGTGGACTTCAGCGGTTGTGGCTTGAGGTCTCTAGAGCACAGGCTCAGTAGCTGTGCATGTCCCCTGCATTGGCAGGTGAGTTCTTCTCCACTGCACCACCAGGGAAGTCCATCTTACATGTTTTATATAAGGAAAGAGTGTTTGTTTTTTATTCACTGGAGCTGTATTCCTTAAATTAATAATGTATTAATGAAAATAAATGGAACATTCCATGCAGAAATTACAAGAAAAAAAATGCACAAAGATCAAAGGAAAAATCTGTTCTTTGATTAGCAAGTTACATTGACCTGACATGTTGCCTGGGTTTAATTAGGTATACATTTAAGTTTAAAGTACTGTGAGGCCAAAGAAACCAAAATAGAGAGGAAAGAATATAGTCTATGTCTGTGTGCAAAGTAGTAACAAAATCTTTTTCCGTTTCGCATGAGAATGTGACCTTTGGTTTCCAAGTCTGTTTCCCAGAAATCTGATCACATCAACCCTATTACTAGATGACACTGCTGTGGTAAAAACGATCTCTAAGAAAATTACACATAGACTAGAAGGAACTATTGGGCTTCCCAGATGGCTCCGTGGTAAAGCACCCACCTGCCAATGTAGGAGACTCAGGTTTGATCCCTGGGTCGGGACGATCCTCTAGAGAAGGAAATGGCAACCCATTCCAGTATGCTTGCGTGGAGATTTCCATGGACAGAGGAGTCCATGGAGTACATGGGTTCACAAAGGAGTCAGACATCGCAAAGGAGTCAGACATAACGTAGCGACTAAATAGCAACAAGAAGGAACTATCAGTGAACTCTAATTACCCGACACACATGCCAAGGCTTTGGCCTTCATTGAGTGCAGTGATTCTTGCAACTGAGCATATCCCTTTAGGTCCCCTGGAAGGTATAATTGTAGGTTGCTTCAGGAGATATTGGCACCTATGAGGCATGAGGTTTCTCCATGAAAATGGCCTCCACATTGGCCTGATGTAGATCTCATCTCCTTGAACCTGAGCTGTCAAAACTCCCAGAGAGCTCTGTGGATTGCTTCATGGACTGCTGCAGCGGCAGAATGTGACATTGCGCTGCCCGTAAGCTGGGCTCCTGTCCTATATCTGAACTGAATCTGGTGCCCAGTGTGCCTGTGATAGTCTTTGATTTTGAATATTCACTGAACCTAATGAACACTTCACTATTTTAATTGGGTCTTGGGATTCTGGCAAATATTTCCCTGTAGGTCCATTAGGAGTCCTTTAAGAGAAATAGAATTTTTACAGTGTAACATGCTCATTGTCTTTCCATGTAGGTTCAGTTTCTGGGACTTTGGTCTTTACTACTCAGTTCTCAGATTTCAAATAACATGGGTTTTTATTTGTTTTGTTGTTTTTTTCTCTTCTACAGAGTTGACCCCTTATTTGGAATGTGTGAAAAATTTTTACAGGAAGTGGACTTTTTTCAGAGGTAAGTATTTGATCACCTTCTAGCTTATTAAATCTTGGTTATATAGAGAGTTGCATTTATAGGGAAATAGGAGTGATCACAACCAGAATCTTTGGTTTAGCCCATGTAGCCAGTGTGCCCTAATTTGTATGCAGTTGACCCTCAGTATCAGCGGCTTCTGCATTCATGGATATGGAGGGCCTGACTGTACTATTCCATTTTATGTAAAGGACTTGAGCATCCATGGATTTTGCTATGTGCTCTGCGATGGCATCCCACTCCAGTACTCTTGCCTGGAAAATCGCATGGATGGAAAAGCCTGGTAGGCTACAGTCCATGGGGTTGCAAAGAGTCAGACACTACTGAGCGACCTCACTTTCACTTTTCATTTTCATGCATTGGAAAAGGAAATGGCAGCCCACTCCAGTGTTCTTGCCTGGAGAATCCCAGGGACAGTGGAGCCTGGTGGGCTGCTGTCTATGGGGTCACACAGAGTCGGACACAACTGAAGCGACTTAGCAGGGATCCTAGGACCAATCTGCCACAAATACTGAGAGATAATTGTATTTTCTTTACTGGTGTGTAAACTTCCTAAGTGAGCTAAACATACAGCATAATAATAAAAACATTAGGAATTATTGAGTGTTTTGATTCAGCATTCAGCTGGGCCAGAAAAAGATAAATATGTGGAAAACTCAAAGTCACAACTTGTCTATTTTTTTCACCATGGTTCTGAAAGTTGTGTTTTTCTCTCTTCTCTACAAAATATTGTTCCATAATTCTGTAGGTAGCTTTTATTTTGTAGCCTAGATGTATTTTCTGAGGATTCTCTATGAAGGTAATTGGCTAAAACTGATGCAGTCGATGAATGGAAGGCTTGGTGAAACAGTCGGAGTCAAAGTAGTGACCAGACCTGTGGTATGCTGCCTATACTATACCAGGAAGGATTTATAAGAATTTAAGATGTAATACTTTTGAAATCTAGCGTTTCATTCTTCCACTCCTTGTTCCTACCCCTGTGAACTTTATCAAACCTGACTCTACAGGTTTGACAAACTCTTCGCTTTTCAGGCTTTTTTCATTTGGATGATGATAGCTTCCTGTAGGGCTAGATTGCAGTACTACCCCCACCAGTAGGGGCTGTGCTGTGCTGTGCTTAGTCGTTCAGTCGTGTCTGACTCTTTGTGACCCCATGGACTGGAGCCCACCGGGCTCCCCTGTCCTTGGGGATTCTCCAAGCAAGAATACTAGGAGTGGATTGCCATGCCCTCCTCCAGGGGATCTTCGCAACCCAGGGATTGAACCCAGGTCTCCCACGTTGCAGGCAGACTCTTCACCAGCTGAGCTATCAGGGAAGCCCTGCTCTCTAGTAAATAATACAGTCTAGCTTGACTTTTCAGATCCTGACTTCATACGTCTGTGAAGTCCTGGCCTTACTTTTGGTTTTAGATTTTTATTTTTAATTGAAGTATAGTTGGTTTACCATGTATAAATTTCTGGTGTACAGCAAACTGATTTAGTTAAACATAGTTTTAGACTCTTTAAGGTGGAGAGTCTGTATTTGCATAGTTGGGTTGAAGAGAGTTTTGGAAAGATGACAGCTCTGATTTGCCACAGAGGAGAATGTGTTGTTAAGAGCTGTACGTTCTTCCTTAATTCAGCCTCTGAGTCCCAGTATTGATGTCACCCTCTCAGTGAAATATTTTTTAACTATCTCCTTTTACAAAGCAAAGTACCATGGAATCATTCAGAGCTGGGAGTAGGTTACTTAACTTTTTTAAGCCTCAGTACAACATTATCCTCTCTGAGTCTCAATGTTCTTATCAGTGGTTATAAGCTCCATTAAAACAGACTTTTTAAAGAAATAAAAAATTAACTAAATTAAAAAAAAGATCAAATTAGAAAGCTGTATTGACTAGTAAGAATGATTTTTTGCATATGGAGAATATACTATTAAATTACTCAACTTAAAAATATATGCTTTTTCTTCTCTTTGGCTCACTGTTTATGTCCCCAGTGTCCAGAATAGTACCTACCACCTGGTAAGGCCTAAACATATTTTTTATAATAATTAATGAATCTATGATATGAAAATAATATTTCTAACAATGCATAGGATTGCTAGATTAAATAAGATAGTATAAAACACTCAAGAGGTTGCCTGGCACATTTTAATAAATAAGGCTATTATGATGATTTTGTCACTGCAGCTTAATTATATAGGTGCATGGCTTTCCTCAGGAACCATGAGCTCCTCCAGTTCATCACTTTTCCTCCCTCAGGGCCTGGCAGAAGTTCAGGGGTCAGCCTGTGGTGAATGAATTCCTAGTTGCTTCTGTTTGCTCCTTTAGGTGTTTCATTGCCGATTTGCCCCACCTGCAGGACAGCTTTGTGGACAGACTTCTTGACCTCATGCCCCGACTCATGACATCCAAACCTGCAGAAGTGGTCAAAATTCTACAGACCATGCTGCGGCAGAGCACCTTCCTACACCTCCCCCTTCCAGAGCAGGTCAGCGTCTGTGTCAGTATCTTGACCCCTTCAGGGCAAGTCTATCCAGAGAATCAGAACTGCTCACCTTGGTGATCTTCTTTGACTTAGTGGAGCAGCTGAGTTCAGGCCTTTCTTCTGTTTGACTAACATATGTCCATCCATTAGATAAGGAGATCATGTTTTGTTGCCCAGGGATGACCTGGCTTTAGAATCGTATTTTCTTCTTGTTTACAGATCCACAAAGCCTCCGCCACCATTATTGAGCCAGCAGGCGAGTCAGACAACCCTTTGAGGTTTACGTCTGGGTTGGTGGTGGCCCTGGATGTTGATGCAACCCTGGAACACGTGCAGGATCCTCAGAACACTGTGAAGGTCCAGGTCTGTCCATGGAGTTTCTAAACTGACTTTGTGTTGAAACTTTTCACTTTAGCACCTCCTGTAATCTCTGCCTGAGGGACAGAAACCGGGGAGAGGGAAGAGACGTTTTTATGGACAAGAGCCTGGGCACAGTTCCCAGCTCAGCTGCTGAATATGGTTTGGAGCAAGTTACATTAAACTGCATCTCAGGTTGTACAACTAACAAGTAGGAATGGTAACATTGAAATGATGTATTAATATGAAAAATCCTTGGTCCCCACTATGGGTTCATTAAATGGCAGGGCCCCTTCTGTTCTTACAATGTGAAGTTAAGACTTGGTATTTTTAGAACTATAAGCAAACTGTAATAAGCAAATTCATGCAGGCTGTGGTTAGGTCAGCTTGGTAAATAAAATTTATGGGTGGGGAAAAGGCAGTCCTGGGGAGTATTTTTCCCAAGTTACATAGATGCACTAGGGAGATGGGAGAGATTCAGTATAGACACTAATCAGTTTATAACATTCTGTAGTTGAGCCCCAAAGGAGTCCTACTCATTTACCATTTCCCTCCTTTCTTCCCTCCTTTCTCCTTCCCTTCCTTCTTTCCATCCATACAATAATGTTTACTCTGTTGTACCTGCTAAGTGCTAGGCAAGTGAATTAGAATTCCTGCCCTCAGGATGCTTAGTTTCAGCGAGAGACAGACAAGTGGACAGGCAGTTGTAAAACAAGTTCAGCCATCAGTTCAGACAGGTACAGGATGAATTAAGAATATTATGGTTTCTTTTTTTTTTTTACTTTCACTTTTATTTATTTATTTTTTTTAATTTTTATTTTTACTTTATTTTACTTTACAATACTGTATTGGTTTTGCTATACATTGACATGAATCCAGCACGGGTGTGTATATGTTCCCAAACGTGAACCCCACTCCCACCTCCCTCCCCATAACATCTCTCTGGGTCATCACCGTGCACCAGCCCCAAGCATGCTGTATCCTGCGTCGGACATAGACTGGCGATTCGATTCTTACATGATAGTATACATGTTACAATGCCGTTCTCCCAAATCATCCCACCCTCTCTCCCTCTGAGTCCAACAGTCCGTTATACACATCTGTATCTTTTTTGCTGTCTTGCATACAAGGTCGTCATTGCCATCTTTCTAAATTCCATATATATGTGTTAGTATACTGTATTGGTGTTTTTCTTTCTGGCTTACTTCACTCTGTATAATTGGCTCCAGTTTCATCCATCTCATCAGAACTGATTCAAATGTATTCTTTTTAACGGCTGAGTAATACTCCATTGTGTATACGTACCACAGCTTTCTTATCCATTCATCTGCTGATGGATATCTAGGTTGTTTCCATGTCCTGGCTATTATAAACAGTGCTGTGATGAACATTGGGGTACATGTGTCTCTTTCAATTCTGGTTTCCTCGGTGTGTATGCCCAGCAGTGGGATTGCTGGGTCATAAGGTAGTTCTATTTGCAATTTTTTAAGGAATCTCCACACTGTTCTCCATAGTGGCTGTACTAGTTTGCATTCCCACCAACAGTGTAGGAGGGTTCCCTTTTCTCCACACCCTCTCCAGCATTTATTGCTTGCAGATTTTTGGATCGCAGACATTCTGACTGGTGTGAAGTGGTACCTCATTGTGGTTTTGATTTGCGTTTCTCTGATAATGAGTGATGTTGAGCATCTTTTCATGTGTTTGTTAGCCATCCGTATGTCTTCTCTGGAGAAATGTCTATTTAGTTCTTTGGCCCATTTTTTGATTGGGTCGTTTATTTTTCTGGAATTGAGCTGCATAAGTTGCTTGTATATTTTTGAGATTAATTGTTTGTCAGTTGCTTCATTTGCTATTATTTTCTCCCATTCCGAAGGCTGTCTTTTCACCTTGCTTATATTTTCCTTTGTTGTGCAGAAGCTTTTAATTTTAATTAGATCCCATTTGTTTATTTTTGCTTATATTTCCAGTATTCTGGGAGGTGGATCATAGAGGATCCTGCTGTAATTTATGTCGGAGAGTGTTTTGCCTATATTCTCCTCTAGGAGTTTTATAGTTTCTGGTCTTACATTTAGATCTTTAATCCATTTTGAGTTTATTTTTGTGTGCGGTGTTAGAAAGTGATCTAGTTTCATTCTTTTACAAGTGGTTGACTAGTTTTCCCAGCACCACTTGTTAAAGAGATTGTCTTTATTCCATTGTATATTCTTGCCTCCTTTGTCAAAGATAAGGTGTCCATATGTGTGTGGATTTATCTCTGGGCTTTCTATTTTGTTCCATTGATCTATATTTCTGTCTTTGTGCCAGTACCATACTGTCTTGATGACTGTGTCTTTGTAGTAGAGCCTGAAGTCAGGCAAGTTGATTCCTCCAGTTCCATTCTTCTTTCTCAAGATTGCTTTGGCAATTCGAGGTTTTTGTATTTCCATACAAATCTTGAAATTATTTGTTCTAGTTCTGTGAAAAATATGGCTGGTAGCTTGATAGGGATTGCATTGAATTTGTAAATTGCTTTGGGTAGTATACTCAGGTTTCTTATTAAATACTGGATTGCTCTGACAACGTAGATCTAGTTTTGGGAGCCACTTGCAACACAGCCTCCTGCGATGAGACACAACTTTTAAACTGACCTGTTCTCAAGACTAAGACTGCTTCAGCAAGATAATTGAATGACTTAATGGACTCAGTTTCTGGATTGTGAAGCTTCTTAGCAGTTTCAAAGGTGGGAATGAAGGTGGACAGAATATACACCCCAAATAAGTCTTTTGGGCCCAAAGATTCTTTGGAGTGATTATTTTTGAGAGTCTATAGACACAGGTGAATCTCTGGAAACAGAGTGGAATTGCCCTTTTTGAGAGGAGAATTTACGTTTATAAGGGAAATCTCCATTTGTAAGATGTCTTCCTCTTAGTACCTGGAAGAATAATCTCTAGAAGCTCATATCAGTGGAGAGTATGCCAACTTAAATTTGCCGGACAACTTTACCCTTGGTAATTGTGTTTTGCTTGATGGTCTCCTGTAACAGGCTGTCTTTCTCTTCGGCATGTTTCTTTTGTCTAGCTGAAGATGGTATTTAAGGTGATGGCTTGGGCAGTTTTAAGGGGTGACTCAGTTTTCCTAGGTCTCTCCTTTATATATAGAGATGTATTTATATATATATGTTTATATATATACATTTACATATATATATGTATTTGTTATTAAACTTCTGTTTGTTTTTCTCCTGTTAATCTGCCTTTATTATAGAAGGGTCTCAGACAAGAACCTAGAAAGATAGAGGGGAAATTATTTTTCCTTTCCTACAGGGTTATTTCCAATTTTTGGCTTCTATAAAAAATTCAGCAGTATACTTAAAAAATATATATGTTACCGAGTCCAAGCTTGCTCTGTTGCAAGGAGGGGACCCCTTCCAGGGCCCAAACTGGGCTTTTGTCTATCACTCAGAAATGAATTGTCTGAGGAGACACATGTACTGACAAAGCAAGAGATTTTATTGGGAAAGGGCGCCCGGGTGGAGAGCAGTAGGGCTAGGGAATCCAGCTCTGCCTTGTGGCTCGCAGTATTGGGTTTTTTGGTGATGGGATTAGTTTCCGGGTTGTCTTTTGCCAGTCTTTCTGACTCAGAATCCTTCATGGTGGTGCCCGCCTTGTTCAGCCATGATGGATGCCATCGAGGATTCTGGAAGGTGGTCGGACATGTGGTGTCTCCTTTTGATCTTTCCCCAACTCTTGCAGTTGGTGGTGGCTTATTAGTTCTGTGTTCCTTACCAGGACCTCCTGTCCTAAAACAACTCATGCAAATGGTTCTTATGGTGCCTGGCCAGGGTGGGCGGTTTCAGTCAGTGTGCTTCCCCTAACGGCTCTGCTCACTGCACAACAGGCCAATGAACCCGAGAGACGAGGTGTTGAGGCAAGGAAGAGACTTTAATCGGGGAGCCGGCAAACCGAGAAGATAGCAGGCTAGTGCCTCAAGATAACCATCTTATTGGGGACTGGATGCCAGGTTCTTTTAAAAATTAGAAAGAAGCAGTGAGGAACTAAAGTCAAAAGGCAGAATAGAGAAGGAGATGCAGTGGGGAGGTTAAGTGAAAGGGCCTTCAGTCTTGCAAAACATCTCCAAGGGAATGGCCAGCCTTCAGAAGGGTATGTTATTCTCTCCTGTTCACAGGTGGGCGAGGACAAAGTATCTCTCCCTGAGCTGAACAAAAGCACTTTAGTTTACAGTCAAGCAGGCCAGGGTCCTCCAGGCAAGCCAGTGAGTATGATATTAATATAAGGAATACAATGGGAGAAACCCTTAATTTGTGGCTGAAGAAAAGAAAGACCTTGTAGAGATACTCTGGCATGGAAGAGGTCTGAAAGGATGACTAAGAGCAAAGGATAGAGGTGTTCCAGGCAGAGGGACTATGAATAAACACTGGCAGTAAGTACAGAAAAGTAGCGTGGAGCAGGCAGGGTCGGCTTCCTGGAAGAGAATAAGGATGAATCAGGCCCTGGAGATGGTAATATTTGCCTATGGTGACAGTAGAGGAAAAATATCTTCTGGCTTTCCATTCAGAATTATTATAAATTATGAGACCTACAGAGAATTAATTCTGAGCTGCCGTGAAGTTGTGCTGCAGCTTTTTTTGTTTTGCCCTGTCGACTGAAAAAAATAATGCACAACCTAGAATTGGAGAGTTAGGTTATTTTTTTGAGCGGATGTTCTTAGGGCTTCAAGCCTGGGAGATACCATCTCAGATTAATGCTGAGAAAACTGTTCTGAAGAGGAAGTGGGGGAAACTAGGTTATACAGGAATTTTTGCAGCAACACCAGGTGGCCACAATGAAACATTCCTATTCGTAAAAGAAAACTAAATATCTCAAGGAGTTTAGCGCTTTTCTGTATCTGGGAAGATGCAAGAATCTGGACTCGCTGAAATCATTCCTTTGATACGCACCTCGGCTATCTGGGGCTAATATCCTGTGTTTTCTCATTCTGAGTTTCCTCAAGCTGTACCATGGGTGTGACTGCAGTCTGATGACTGCTAGATGGCGGGCATTCCTTGTTTCTGCCCTGTGTTCTCTCAGGGCTCACGGTTGGAGGGTGGCTGCTGTCCCTGAAGGCTCAAAATCCTTTGCCTACTGAAATGGCAGGCAGTATTTTATTTTTCAGTCCAACATGAGCTTCAACCTAGCTCCACATTCGAATTACTCAGAATGTGTTAAAAAAAAAAAATACTGATGCACAGGCTTCAACCTACACCAGTTTAAGTCAGAATCTTGAGTCGAACTCATGAGTATCAGTATTTTTTATTTACGAGCTCATAGGTTTCAATTAAAAAGAAAATAAAAGAGCCCATAGGTGATTCTAATGTGCAGCCATCACATTGCTCCTGGAAAAAGTTCACTGACCAATTGTGCATAAATGAGATCACAGGTAGATTGTTTAAGGTTCATCTGCTAGACTGTACTGAAAAATCACCTTCAGGGTAGCTTTACCACATGCCTGGCCAAACTGAATGCCATCATAGGTTGGAAGATGAGGAACTCACTGCTCAGTCGTTGGACAGCTCTGACAGTCAGAAAGCATTGTCCAGCTCAGCTGCCATGCCCCAGCACTCTGGACAGATGAGATGATGGGGCAGGTGGGCTGAGACATGCCTCCCCAGAGTTTCATAGTTGAAAGACTTGTGCGGTCCCAACTTTACCCCATCAGTATATTCCCAAGGCCCAGGTCCTGTGTGTTTCTAGGATGTGCTTCATGTGTTCCTTTAGCTCACTTGTACACTGTGCAGTGATAGGCCCTCTACGCAGATAACTGTGAAGCTCCCCTTGGTGTTGAGGAGAGCTCTTTGGCAGCTTGTGAGACTTGAAGAACTGGCCTGTGATTTGAGGAGACCCTTCATGAAGCACTATCTCTGTAGAAAGAGATAAACAGCTTCCTGGCTGCTTATGATCTAGTGAAAAGTTACAGAATTGTTCTTTTTTAAAATATGTGTGTATGTATGTACTGAATTTTGGTTGTGCTGGGTCTTTGTTGCTGTGGGCAGGCTTTCTCTAGTTGCGGCAAGCAGGGGCTACTCTCTCAATGTGGTGCATGGGCTTCTCGTTGTGATGGCTTCTCTTGTTGCAGAGCACGGGCTTCATTAGTTGTGGCGCACAGGTTTAGTTTGCCCCACAACCTGTGGGATCTTCCTGGACCAAGGATTGCACCCATGTCTCCTGCACAGGCAGGCGGATTCTTAACCGCTGGACCACCAGCGAGGTTCCAGAATTATTCTTAATACTTGATAGTTGATGATGGATGGTGGGCCATGATATGACTCAGAGCCAGAAGCAGCAGGGAATGTCTGCAAAGGCTCTTCACGTCAGGATTAATATTTTAACTTATCCATGTACTTAATAGAGGCACCTTATTTCTGTCACTCATTTACCATAAATTCGGGAAAGATTTATCACACACTGGCTTACACTGGGGGGAGGGTAGAGAGATGTTGACAGTATCGTCCTCCCCACAAGGAGCAGTTTGTTATGAAGGATGGTGTCATCTTTTCCTCTTGCTTTGGGGTTCACAGCAGATGTCACCAGTAATTTTGTTAAAAGCTCATGGCTTTTCTGGCCCTTTTTCTCATGTCTGTCACCTCTTAGGTCTTATATCCAGATGGCCAGGCTCAGATGATCCACCCTAAGCCAGCAGACTTTCGGAATCCTGGCCCAGGGCGGCACCGGCTTATCACTCAGGTGTTCCTCTCCCACACTGCCTGGACAGGTAAGGAGTCAGTGGGGGCAAGGCATTTGTTTTTTATAGTTTGGAAAATACGTGATTGAACCAGGCCTGCTGAGGGTTGAACTTGATTTCCTAAGGTGCTTATAAGCTCAAACTGGGTGCATTTAGACTAATTTGCTGCATTGCTTTGATTACACACAGCACAAAATTTTTTCAAAAGTTTACGATAGAATGGAGTCTCATGGAAAGAACTGTGGGCTGGACACCTGGAGACTATTTTCTTATTGTAACTTTGTCATTGACCTGCTGCAAAACCTTGGACAGGCTACTCTCCCTTCTGAATCTTGTCTCCTCACCTTCTAAATTAAGATGACAATTCTTAATCTACTACTTAATTCTGAGGACTAGTCTTTCTGGAAATTAAACAGTTTTATATTTTTTTACCAGTAATTTAAAATCACTCTTTTTGTTATATGAACAGTTCATTTTATTCCCCCAGAAGAGGTACAATGACAACTGTTACTGCCTTCCCTTCCCACACGGGCTGGTTTGTGGGGTAGTGCAAAAATGATCTATTCATACTTCACCCTACAGCGTCTGAGTAGAAACTTGATAATTTGAGAAAATAACAGAAGCTACGTAAGTATTTTTCCTTAATTCGTAAAGGATAAAATGAGAGAATACGAACGCAATGACATTGCATTTCCACAGTCTGTAAGGCGCTCTGAAAACTTCAAAAAGAGACTCAGTCTGCAGAGCCTAAAATGTGGGCGAGAATGGGTCTCGGTGGTGTTGCCTCAGTTGTTGAAGATGATTCAGAAGTATGGTTGTTACTGGAGATGGTGTTCAACACCAGCAAACTTGGTTTGTTTTGGAAATAGATGAATGCCTTCTGGAATTTTCTTTCATTGTATTTTTGAATACATGTGTAATTATTTATTGCCGCTATTAGTGGTTTTCCCCAATGAAGGGTGTTAGGTGGGTATAGATGACTATCAAGTTTTCACAAAGAGGAAACGGTGCTATTGAATGTCAGAGCAGCCCTTTTGGAGGTCCAGTGGGCCTGTCACAATTGAGGGAGCTTCCAGCCAGGAAGCTGTTCCCAGGATCTGCCTCCCTGAACATCTCTCACTCCATATCCTTGCTGTTGGAATGTTCTGCACTGTTTGCCACAGTGCAAGTCTACAGGAAGATAGAGTTCCTTATTCTAATCTCTTTTGGTGAAGGGACCCTAGATATGGGGAAATAAATGCTGTGGGACAGCATTGTTCTGCAGGGGCCAAGGCTCAGGGAAGGCAAAACAGCATATTACAGCTCAGAAGAGCTTGAAAGGTTTCAAGGGATATATTGACTTGTCCCTGGTCATACAGCAGCTCACTGCATGAACCAGGCATACAATTTGGGCTGTCCTGAGCCTGAAAAATTATGATTCACTCAGGTTTACCTTTGAGAGGCTGCTACCTAGTCATAATTTAAAATCTCCGTTTTAATTTTCTACTCAGCAGTTACTCATGTCAGATGTTTTCTCATCATTTGTTGACTTTATCTCCAGTTAGAATGTGGGCTGCTTGAGAACAGGGAACTTGCTCATCACCTTTACCTCTGTGTTCCCAGAACCTCTATATCTCATGTCCCTAGTGCCTGACATGTAGTACATGCTCAACAAATAATGAAAATGGAATGTAGGGTTTCAAGTTTGCAATAAAAATTCATTTAATTCTTAGATAACTCTGTGGTGGGAGTTAGTATTCTGCTCTTCATTTTACAGATGCATAAGTGGAGGCCCGTGTAGCCGATTAATGGTGGCTTGGGGGCCGGCATGCAGATTTCTTAAGTGCCTTGTTTTTTCACTATACCATCCTCCCATCTGGCCTGGGATACTAAAGTGAAATGTGTTCTCATTCTGAATGCACCAGCACTTTCTTCCTCCTAACCCAGGAGACGAGGCCTGGTGTTGGGAAGGGACTACTTCTTGTCCCTCAGCTCCCTACCTAGGGCCTGGCTTTTGGGAGACAGGATGCTGCCAGGCCTGGAGTCACATAGACAGGTTTCCAAATTCTGCCTTACTTACTGTGATCCTGAGAAAGTTATTTAACCTGTCTGTCTCATTTTCCTTTAAGACTGTAGAGTGGTAATATATACCTCATAAAGACATACTCTTCTAAGCATGATAAACAGGTTGCATGATTGGCCCCAGACGATCTTTTGTTTCTTTTCCCCACTGTCTTCTCCCTCTTGTTTTTTTCTCTCTGCTCCCTTCCTCTGATGGCAGAGGCTTGAATTGCCCCCTTCACATGTGCTGGTGAGGGAAGGCTTAATGACCAGGTAGGGTTCAGTTGTCTGACCTTACCAGGGTTTGGCTCCTGAAAGTGCTGTGAGAGCCAGGGCTGGGTTGTGGTTCAAGGGTTGGCGGTAGCCATCTAGGACACAAGAGAAGAGCCTGTTGGGAGAGCTGATACTGGAGCCTCGGACCAGAGAGCAGTGCTGGTTTCATTACAGAGACACTGAAGGCTGGTGAAAGGGCCTATGGTAAATGGTCCTGCTGAAGCTGCTGTCTGGGCTTGGCTGGGTTGCTCTGGCCGGCTGCCAGCCCTCCCTTCCTGGAAGACAGTGATCTTGTCTCTATTTTGATCCCTAGGGAGAAGTCTGGAAATAACAAGGAACATGTCTGGGGAGGCATTGAGAAGTCCTGGGACCTCTGCCCTTGTTCATTTTCTGTTCCATCAGCCCTCGTTGCTGCCCTTTAAACACCTTACCCTTGGGCTCAGCTTTAAAACTTGCATCTTTCATGAAGTAAGGAGGTTACCCAGTCACACAGAATCGAGGAAGACACCCAAACTAGCTGTGTTCTTGTCCTCTGCACCTGGCGTTAGGTCTTTCTGAAACCCTCTCCCTCTTCTTTATTGAAGCCACATGGTTAATAGAAAGATTAGTGTTTCAGTTTATGAACTGAGCTCAAATTCTGTCACTAGTGTGGATTTGGGCAGTCACTTAGAAACTCTCAGTACCTTGGGACTCTTTTGGGATCATGACGATCTTTCTTTCATGATGCGGCAGGGTAAGAACTCTTGGAGTTATGTGTTTGGCACCAAGCAGGTGTTCCATTCCAGAGCTTTCCTGGGTACCTTCGTCAGTGCTTTTTACAGACTCGCGTGTGAACTGTGCTCTACACAACTGTCTCTGCCTCCTCAGCCAAACAGCAACTTAAGGGAGGTCTTATTTATTTTTGCTGGGCCTGCCAGGTGCAGACACCAGATCAGTATTGTAATGTCTGTCATGAAAGAATGGAAGGTTCAGTGACATGATTTTATGTCCCTGAAATGTGTTCCTGTTCATAATGAGTGTTTTCTGTCCAAACTATTTCCAGATGAACAGCTTCTTCTCCGCTAATGCAGCAGAGTCCACTCTGCACATAGCCCTCAGGTCTGAGATCGGCTGTCCAGAAAGAGCATGGTTATCTGGGCACAAGAACTGGCCACATGCACACACCTTGTGACCCTCTGTCTTGGAGGCTGGAAGGCCTCTGTACAAGAGGGTTTTTTGCTTGCTCTCTGAGCATCTCAGCAGCCATGGATCTGAGCTGCAGGGAGCCCAACAGACCCGAGGAGGTGGCAGTGGCAGAGAGATAGCAGCACGTCTGTAGCTTAGGAAGAACCTCA
Source organism: Ovis aries (assembly GCF_016772045.2). Classification (NCBI taxonomy): domain Eukaryota; kingdom Metazoa; phylum Chordata; class Mammalia; order Artiodactyla; family Bovidae; genus Ovis; species Ovis aries. Next base: position 15,734,486 of record NC_056074.1, read on the forward strand.
CGGTATTCAGGCTGGAAAATTGTGTTTGTTTTGCAGATGGGGGAAGGGAGGGATGCAGACAGGTGAAAAATGTTCCTGAAACCCCTGCTGCCTCCATCTTTGATCTTGCTTTTACTTGACATTTCATCCCAATTCCTGGGCGTTGCCCTGTCATTGATGATTTTTGTCTTTTTTTCTAGAACCCTGCCAGGTGGAAGTGAGGCTGCTGCTGGCCTACAACTCCAGTTCACGCATTCCAAAATCCCCCTGGATTGAAGGTGGTGAGATGTCACCCCAGGTGGAAACCGGCATCGAGGGCACCATCCCCTTCAGCAAGTCTGTAAAAGTTTACATAATGCCCAAGCCTGCAAGGCGCTGAATCACAAGCAGCCTTTACAGCCGTGGCCTAGAAGGCCCTTCTTGGGATCAGAGTGAGCCAGAAGCCAGAACATTTCACCTGGAAATGGTATATAGGCATAAGGAGGAACATGTGGCCCTTGCAGTCTCATCTGTATCAAGCATTGGATAAATTATTTTGCATTAATTAAGAAAACAAACCTTCAAGTCTATCCTGCCCCCGACCCCCAACCTCCATAGCCCTGCCCCCAATAAAATTGAGACACCAAGCTGCTCTAGTCCCTGGTCCTTCAGGGAATCTGTGTGGCTGTAGGTTCAACATTTATGCTACATGTCTACATTCTTCAGGTGTGAAACAAAAAGATCAATTTTCTAGCTACTTCTAAAGAACCAGTTATCGGAGCCATAATCTTATTTCATAAAGCAGCAGTCTGTTTGTCAGAGCCAACCCCAAAGCAGCTTTCACAGCTTTGCTTTTTCACCATCGACAGTTCCTGAATGGCCCCAGACTTCATTGTCTTGCTGAGAGTCTCCTTCCTTAACTCAGGCAATGGCTGGCCAAGAACTGAATGGACAGCTGAAGAATGAATCATTTTCATTCTTCAGGAAAATTTTTCATCTTGCCTGCCATTATCCTTAGGACCAAAATATGAGAGATGGGCCATATTTTAGAAAAGAAACCAGCATTATGGGAAAGAGGGATCTAGTATAAGAAACAGAGTCATTTTCCAGTGATGACTTCTCTGATGACTCCAATGTTGGAGCTGCATGTGAGTTAAAGATGCAGCTGTGGTGTAAGAACAGTAAAGGCTGTGAACCATGTGAGGGCCTGTGCTGGGTTCTTCACCTGTCATTTATTCCTTGTAACAGCCAAGTGAGTCTGACAGGTTAGGTCATTGGTAGGAATACTGTAATAACACCTGTATTCATTCAGATCCAAAAGGAGTCCAAAGGTCTGAGCTATACCACATCAGGAGAAGTATATGGAAAAGAACCTACAAATCTCTCTTGTGCCTTAATTTTCTTATCTGTAAAATAGAGATAATTATACTTTATGGGTTGTTGAATGGGTTTAATTAAATAATGCTTGGCAAAATCTTAATCTCTGGTCAGTCTTGATCATATTTGGTGCTTGGAAAGCTAATAAAAATAACAAGAGCATGCAGTTCCTCAGAGGCAGAGCTGGAATTTGAATTCAAGCACGTTTGACTTCTGGTTTAACACACCTAATGTGTGCCCAGCAGTGTTGCAAACCCTTTAATGAATTAATTCATTTAGTCCTCAAAACTATAGTGTGAAGTAGGTGCTATTATAATAAACCTAATAGTAGGTTTTAATTAAAGCAGTTGAAGTTCAGAGAATTTAAAGAAGCCAGGATTATGGGAAAGAGGGAGCCACTATAAGAAATAGCACTTTCAGCTCCATCTCTGATGGCTGCAGTGTTGGAACTGCCTCCTTGGCCTAGGTCGCACAGCTGGTAAACTGTGAGCTGGAATTAGAACCTGGGTGGTCTGGCTCCTGGAGGTCATGACTGCTATGGAGAGACTAAAAGAAGATCACCTCCGTGGCGTTTACTTTTCTTGTGTGCTCACTTACTTAGTACATCTCAGTGATGTGCCATCAGTGTCAGCAGGAGGCCCTAAAGGAAATTGCCTGCCTTGGAGATAAAGTAAAGCTGAAAGCCAGACTGAGTCATACCATGGCCTGACACAAGCACCTAATGATGATGACTGAGTTGACACAAAGATGAAACATCAAGAACCATTGCTGCTAACTGAGCCTTCCAAGGGAAAAGTATGGTGAATCCTTTTTAGATACACTACTCCTTTTATAAAAATCTTTCTCAGTTATTCCCTATTTTATAGGTGGGAAAACTGAGAGTTTGAGGTCATGTCTTTCTCCTGAGGGGCAAGGGCGAGAATTTGATCCTAGGTCTTAAGACCTGAAATAGTACTTTCCCCATCAAAGGTGAAGATACACAAAGGGGCAAATTTTGCCTTAGTATCAGGATGAGTTTTTGAAAACTGTAAGAATTGAATGGGTTGTCTTAGAAGATCAGGAATTTCCCATGCTGAATGTGTTCAATCTGAGGTTGAACAAGCTCCTGACAAGTGTGTTCTAAAGGAATTCAAGTTACCATATGAGGGGTTGAGCGCAGCCTTTTAAATTCTTCTTTCTCCGAATTCTCTGTGAATTATGAGAATCTTGATTTTTCTGACAAGACCTGGAAAGGGGCATAAAGATGGCTCTAGTGTGGCACCCTCATTTATAAGTGACCGTGCAGCCAGAGAGACTGAGTCAGTAGAAGCAAGTCTGGAAATCAGGCCTCTACAGGAGTCTCTTCTGCATTTTCAGTGACCAACCACGTACCTGGTCAAAGCTGGAAACTTTCACACTGGACGCTATCCTTACACTTCATATAAAACTAGCCATTGAGTGCGTTAGATTCTGCTGCTTTAAATGTTTCAGTCCTCTGTACTCAATGTGTCTGTCTTGATGCAGTCTACATCATCACTCTAGAAGTGTGAGATTAGTTTCCTAATGAACTGCTTGTCTCAAATATTTTCCCCTTCAGCCCATTCTTCACACAGGTGCCAGAGTAATCTTTCCAAAACCCAGATCTGATCACATTCATTCCCCTGCTTAAACCTCCTTAAGTGGGTCACTTCTTGGCTCTAGGATAAAGTCTAAACTGTCCTTGAAGACTCTTCATCCCCTGCTATCCTCTCTAGCCTCATACTCCGTGCCCTCAACATTCTCTGTACTTCTCCCGCTGCAGAGGATTATCTGTAGTTGTTCCTAATTCTCGCCATTATGTCTCTTGCCTCACACCTGAACCTTGGAATGTGCTCTTCAGATTGTCTCCTGTGGTCCCGTTCTTTTCATTCTTCAGGAGTGCGCCTCATTCTGGAACCTGTCTGTGTCTCCTGTGGGCTTGATGCATTGCCTTTATGTTTCCACAGCCTTCTATACATTCTTCAACCATCTTATTTATTGCAGGTTCACAAATGCCAACCCCTGAAGCAGGTAGGCAGGGGGAAAAAAAAGTAAGTGGCTTTGTAAAGCTAATAAATGGATCCTCTTTTTCAAAGTTATGAAAAAGAATAATCCTCATACAATTTTAAAAAAGGAGTGGTTCAGTGGCTGTAGGAAAGAGACTGAAGAATCAGCAGATTCTCTGTCTGAAGAAGCCTGTGCAGCTCCACTCAGCGCTTCAGCTGTTCATAGGTATGGGCCTGATCAGATTTTCTAATTGTTCCAGAAAAGCCAGTAACTTGCATTTTCATGTTAAAAATATATATCCATGTTAAAAATTTTGGTAAGTCAAGTAAATGTGCAGATTACTCTGAGACCAACAAAACCCGTCTCCAGGTAGATTTGTGACAGTTTGCAACTTCTGCATCATCACCCTGTTATATGTCTGTTTCTCCCAACCAGTCTGTGAATAGCTGGGCAGTAGGACTGTCTGTGTTGTATCCCCAGCGTAGCGCCTGGCACATACCAAGCAAGGAAAGAATGAATGAGTCCATGAGTCCAGAGCAAGGTTGACAGTACCATGACATGCCTGCAAAAGCCAGCTGAGAGTCAGACTTCTGAAAGGACTGTATATTTATCTTTGACATAATTGACCTCAGCAAACAGAATTGAGGAGAAGATACACACCTAGCACTTGACAAGACTTCTTGTCTTAGGAACCACTCAAGCTAGAAGGAATTAAGTGTGGGCAGTGAGGGCTGTGCATGCAACTTACAAATTGAACCAAAGTGTGTGTGACTAAGATAGGGGACTAAGTATAGTGTCATGGAAAAAGAGCTTCTCAGTTCTTCGAATTTCCAGCATTGGATTGACCATGCCGAAGAGATTCAGAAGTAGGGGCCATTACAGGTTTGATACAAAGTTTAATAACTTTACTGCCAGGTACTTCTGTCTCTTAAGAAGTTTGTACTAAGTTATGTTTAATGTAGAGACAACTCACTTAGGAACACCTAATTACACCCACACCTAATTCAACACCCACTGGAGCTGTCTTATCTTACATTTGACAAAAAATTTCTTTTATCACATCACCGAGAAAAATAGTCTGAATTTTTATCAGACATCCCTGCTTGTTATATGAATCTAGCTTTCTGAGCTGAGGGAACTGAGGTCTAGAAAGACCCCGTCATCTGACAAACGGTCGGTTGTGGAAAGGGCACTGAGCTTGACCTTCTCAGGTCTCTCAGCTGGGTGTTAGGTCTGTGACAGTCCATCTCCTACGGTCTCCTAAGGTGGTAGAGGTCATGACACAGCGTTGGGTTCTAATCCTGCCTTTGCCACTCTCTTGCTGGGTAAACTTGGAAAGATCACTTTCCATGGCAATCATCTCAGCTTATGTTTTTTTGCCAAGCCACGTCTTAAGTTGATTGGCTGTCGCTTAGGTCGGATGCCCAGTGTGGCCAGTCAGGTGACAGGATCATGTCGAGCAAAAATCCACTTTCCGGCCATAGCTTTAACAAGGGTGGGGGTAGAGCAATTTTATTCAGTTATGACCATGATTGATAGCATACCTAGTTAATGTCTGTTGAAAAGTTCCCAGATATTTGGTGAGTAAATGAACCACTTGTTTGTTAAGACCTGTGTTACATCCTTAGTGATGTCTCTCCTAATCTTCCTCCTATTCTGGCAGGATAAGTTAGTCCCCCTTTGTGCTACCATTGGATGTTATAAAACTACTATAATGTTAACAGACTGTATCATTATTGTCTTGTTTATTTCTCTCAGGTAACTCCTGAGGGCAAGAACTATAACTTACTCATTCCTATACCCCTAGGATCCAGCAATAATTGGTCATAAGAATATTAGTTAAAGACTTTCAGTAAATGAGTATGAAAGAGAATTACTGAATAAATGAGTGAGCAAAAAAGAGTAGATAATTCCTTCGGGCACCAACATCCTATGAATCTATGAAGTAATAAGCCGCTATATTAAGAACCATAAGATGAAACCAGTTAGCTATACACAGCAGCCCCTTTAGGAGAAAGATAACGACAATGGTTTCAATTTATTGAGTCCTTAGTACATGCCAGGCAGAGTGCTAAGACTTTATGTGAATTATCCCACTTAACACCTATGATGACTTCAGGTACTAATATTATCCCTATCTGACATGAGAACAGTGAAACTGAGAGATTAAATAAATGCCCAACCAGTGAATGGCATTGGAAGCCACAGGTCAAAGTCAAGGCTATTGGACATCAAAGTCAAGGCTATTGGGCACCAAAGCCAATACTCGTAACTTTTATTAACGGGGAAAAATGAAAAATAAGGCAATGCTGATAATTGTTAATAATTCTATTAGTCTGTCTTAAGGTTTCAAAAAGGTCACTTGGTATTTAATAGAACCAAGGCTATCCATGCCAGTTGGGGTCATTAGAAGGCATGTAGTCCAGCTCCATCATTTTATAGTGAGGGAATCTGAGGCCGAGAGAACTGGCAAGACTCAGGTTTAGTTAGAGGAACAGCCTGTCTAGAACCAGAGTATCAAGGCATAGCTCCTTTTACTGTTACTGATGTGTTGCTTCAGGGCTCTGCTCATGTTATTGCACAATGAAATTTTCCCTTTCCACATATCTGAAGTAGCCCCTATCACTCTTTTTCTTATCTTGCTTTATTTTTCTTAAACCAGATTCTATTTACAATATGTATTTGCTCACTTATTTATTTGGCACACTAGAAACTTGATGAGCACAAGACTTATTGCTGTTTTTTTGGAACCTGTAGCATTGTCTGGTATACAAAGTACTTAATAAATTGGTTGATGACTAAACATTCCAAAGTGTCAATTACAATATGATTTTAATGTACTGAAACTTTGGCTTTCAAACTTCAAATCAGAAGGCTTTCTTCACTTTTGGCTTTATTTTCATTTACTTTTGGCCTAACATTTACCACAGTATTAAACCGCCTCCCCACCCCCTAGGACAGGGGCCTTGCCTGAGTCATCTGCGCATCGCAGAGCCTAGCCCAGGACCTGGTGCAGGCAGCTGTTCGAAAGTGCTGGGGAGGCTGGTGTGGAGAGTGGTAAGAGTGACAGTCACAGGCATCATTGTTCAGTGATTTATTCTCTTAAGCCTCCATCAGCAGGTGGAATGGAAGACCCCTCCCACCCTGATGCCTTGGGTAGCCAAGGCATTATATTCTTTCACTGCCTTCTCTGTCTGGAGGACCCGCACATCAATGCCTTTTTTCTTGAGGTACTCTACCGTTGATGGGGGTACCTGGAAAGAAGGAAAAAGGTGAGTAAATCAGGGTGGAAGGCCCCCAGGGTTTCCTTTCCTGTTATGAGGCAAATATATTCTACAGAAATGGACACTGACAACTGTCACTCCCCAATCACCCAGCATGTCACCAGTCCAAAATTTGGCAGTGAGCCCCAAGGAGTCAAAGAGTCTTCTAAGAGGTTGACAGAAGTATCATGAAATATGTGCACACAGCTCAGGTGAAATGGAAGCTGGAAAGAGCATGGATTCTGGAGCCAGACAGTCTTGAATTTAAGTCCTTACTAGCAGTATGACTTTGGGTAAGTGAATTAAATACTCTGAACCTTTTTTTCCATGTGTGTAAATAGAGGTAATACCACCTAACTCACAGGGTTGGTATGAGAACAAACTCAGCTAAAGTATGTAAAATGTCTAGCATGTAAATGTTAAATGTTTGAGTCAATCCAACCTGAGTCTCAATTCTAACTTTGCCATGCAATAACCAAGAGACCTTTTGAAAGCCTGTCAATTGCAATTTCCTCCCCCATAAAATGGGGATAATAATACTTAAAACCACAAGGTTGGCGTGAGGATGAAGTTTATGAATGTACATATACTACAGCTGAAATGTGTTCTCAGGCCTTTCTTGATCACCTCATTTAGAACAGCCCTCAGAAGTCACCATTTTCTTCACAGCATTTATTATGATCTGAAATTGTCTATTTATTATTCACAAGGGCCATGAACCTTTTTTACCTTCTTGTCCCCAGTACCTTGAACAGTGTCTGACCCATAGAAGGTGCTGAATAAATATTTGTAAATGAATTTATATAAAATATTCTCAATAGTGGCAACTATTATTGGATATTTTCTCAACTCTGACTTGTCCTAAATATTATTTTTAAGTAAATTTTAATTCAACTCTGTTGGAACTCTCAGCAAAATGTTTTAAAATGTCCTATATTACTTTTTCATATATTTGAACAGTTTTATATTAACAGTAGCCTTATGGATAGGAGTCATTTTAATGGAGGGGAAAAAAACTAGATTAAACTAAAAAATATAAAGGCACCTTCATCAGTAAGGAACTGGATTTTAGGACATGTCTATAAGGGACAGAATGAAGTAGATCTCTCTAAACTTATGTGAAAGGCTCTCCATAATGCAATAACAAATGAATAAAAAGTTGCAGGACAATATGTATAGTATGATCCTGTTTATGTAAAGCATGGATGTCAGTATATATTAGTAGATGTGTAGAGAGAGAATTGAAGCAGTTACATATACATCACATGACTGGGAAGGGAGAGTCTTTCACCTTTTTAATATTACATTTCTGTGTTGACTTTTTTTCCACAATAAGCATGTATTATTTCTGTAAGTACAATAAAACAAACATTTTTTCTGAAAAGGGAAAAAAAACTTAACTTGAATGTGACCAAGAAAAGAAAAATTTAAAGTACTGTAAAAATGGAAGATACCATAAAACTCTGAAGAGCCAAATATTGATAGCTATAGAGCTTAAGAAATTTCCAAGATTGAAGAATTTCTGGAAAACGGTTGAAACAACACCAGCTGTTGGTTAAGTAGAGACTGGAGAGACCAACCCTGATGAGGAAGAGTAGGCTCAGCCACTACTTCATCCTGGGCCATCCAGTGGCTCAGCAAAAGGGGGGTGCGTGATACATGGACGTATCTCTATGGTAAAGATCTGAGAGACTACGGGAAGTCCTGAGGAATGCTGTGCTCACCAGTACCAACCTTTAAGGCCTCACTCATCCCCCGGCCAATCACAAGGATCTGCACACCCTTCTCCACAACTTCTTCCACATCTGCAGGCTGCACACCAGGAGAATGCTGGACGTGGAAAGAGAATGTTCATCAGCTGCCAGCTTTTCCAGTCTTTCTTTGCAGTCAGCATTCTTGTGAAATTCATTCATTCACTTAAGAAATGTTTACTGAGGTTTACTCTATGCACAGTGTCACTTGGGCCCTGGGAATAACAGAAGCTGCCCTTATGGAGCTCTAAGTCTAGTGAAAAAATATGGAAAACTACAAACACATTTCAGTAGTTTCACAAGTGCTACAAAGAAGTAAGTTCAGGGTACTATGAGAACATAAAGGGCACCTAATTCAGACTTGGAGAGTCAGGCCAGGGGGTCAGGGGAGACACCCCAGAGGAGGTGACATTTAAGTCGAGATGGGCTTTCCTGATAGCTCAGTTGGTAAAAAATCCACCTGCAATGCAGGAGACCCTGGTTCGATTCCTGGCTTGGGAAGATCTGCTGGGGAAGGGATAGGCTACCCACTCCAATATTCTTGGGCTTCTCTTGGGACTCAGCTGGTAAAGAATCCACCTGCAATGCAGGAGACCTGGGTTTGATCCCTGGGTTGGGACAATCCCCTGGAGAAGAGAAAGGCTACGCCACTCCAGTATTCTGGCTGGAAAACTCCATGGACTGTATACTCCATGGTGTGGCAAAGAGTCAGATATGACTGAGCAACTTTCACTTAAAGGATAAACAGGAATTAGCCAGGTTAAAGGAAATCAGGGGAACAAGGCATACCAAACACAGGGAACAGCATGAACTAAAAGGCTCAGGGGAAAGAGCAACCTAGTGAACTACAAGTAGTTCCTTATGACTGGAGTGTAAGTGATAGGTGAGTGGAAAGAGAGGAAGTGGGAGAAGAAAGCATGTGCACACACCATGCCAAAAGTCGGAAAGCTCCATTCTGTTTCCTTGTGCTGAGCTTCTTTCCTACTTAACTGCAGGAAAACTTTGATGCTTTAAAACCTACCCTACCTGTCGCTCTGTAAAGTCTTCCCAGATTCTCCCAGGGGTATTTAAGGTAAGGTTTTTAATGAACATTAACATCAGAGGATGGTGGCTTCTGAACTGCTTCCACATCAGCCAGTGGGGATATAGGAGTTAAGAGTTTGGTAAATACCAGCCCACTACTGGGGAGTGAATAAATATGAGTGGAAAACTGTCATGGAAGACTTGCTGTTCTAACTGCATCTTATGAGTTGGAATATGCCTTGATGCAGTGGCTGTGGAACAGATACATTCTAATCATAAGTTAGAGGTGGTTTAGAAAAGAGCTGCCAAAACACCAAGAGGACAACAAATTTGCCAAAGAAGAGTTTTTCATTCTAGAAAGCTTTAGAGGTGATAGGATTGAAATTTATAAAGGTATAAGAAGAACAAATAAGTATTTTTTAATTAAATCTTGAAATAATATCTTACATGTTTATAGTTGCAGTTTTCATAAAACACCTATAGAAATTCTACGTGCTCTGCATAATAGCACAAAAGCATCTATTCTTGTTTTATAGATAAACTTAAAGATCACAAAATATATACAAGATGATGCAAATCACTAAGTACTAGAGCTGGGACTTGAAACAAGTTAACCTTCTAGTTTAAGGCACTTTATTAGAATACTATAAGGAGCAACTCTGTTGAAACTTGAAAGAACTAATCTTTTTTTTTTTTTTTTTTTTTAGTTTTTTTTCTTTTGAAAGAACTAATCTTAATGACCACATGTTGTGGGGGAAGGATCAGTAGGATGACATGGGAGATTGGGACTGACATATATACACTGCTGCTGCTGCTGCTGCTAAGTCGCTTCAGTCGTGTCCGACTCTGTGCGACCCCATAGATGGCAGCCCACCAAGCTCCCCCGTCCCTGGGATCCTCCAGGCAAGAACACTGGAGTAGGTTGCCATTGCCTTTTCCAATGCATGAAAGTGCAAAGTGAAAGTCAAGTCACTCAGTCGTGTCCAAGTCTTCGTGACCCCATGGACTGCAGCCTACCAGACTCCTCCGCCCATGGGATTTTCCAGGCAACAGTACTGGAGTGGGGTGCCATTGCTTTCTCCGCATATATACACTACTATGTATAAATCAGATAACTAATGAGAACCTACTGTGTAGCACAAGGAACTCTACTCAGCACTCTGTGGTGACCTAATGGGGAAGGAAATCTAAAAAGAGTGGATTTGTATTTATGTATGACTGATTCACTTTGCTGTACAGTAAGAAATTAACATTGTAAAGCAGCTATGTTTTTGTTGTTTAGTCACCAAGTTGTGTCTGACTGTTTTGCGACCCCATGGACTGTAGCCTACCAGACTCCTCTATCTATGGAATTTCCCAGGCAAGATACTGGAGTGGGTTACCATTTCCTTCTCCAGGGGATCTTCCCAACCCAGGGACTGAACCCATGTCTCTTGGATTGGCAGGTAGATTCTTTACCACTGAGCCACCAGGGAAGCCCAGAGCAACTATACTCCCATAAAAATTAATTTAAAAAGGAAGATGTGATACATATATACAATGGAATATTAGCCATAAAAGAATGAAATAATGTCATGTATGACAATATGGATGGACCTAGATGGTATCCTAAGTGAAATAAGTCAGAGACCAGTACTATATTATTTTACTTATATGTGTAATCTAAAAACATGAACAAACAAAACAGAAATAGACTCCGAGGATAGACACAGAGTTGCCAGAGGGGAGGTGGTCAGGGAGATGAGTGAAATAGGTGAGGGGGTTATGAGGTACAAACTTACAGGGACTACTTCATGGTCCAGTGGCTAAGACTCGGCACTCCCAACACGGGGCCTGGGTTCCATCTGTGGTCAGGGAACTAGATCCCATGTGCCACAACTAATACCTGGCAGTCAAATGAATAAAATAGTTTTTTAAAAATAACTAGAAGGGAACTGGCCTTTGGTAAAGGACGTTTAAGAAAAATCTACAGCTAAAAACATTAAGTATGGACTTCCCTGGTGGCTCAGACGGTAAAGCGTTTGTCTATAATGGGGGAGACCCGGGTTCGATCCCTGGGTTGGGAAGATCCCCTGGAGAAGGAAATGGCAATCCATTCCAAGACTATTGCCTGGAAAATCCTATGGACAGAGGAGCCTGGTAGGCTACAGCCCATGGGGTCGCAAAGAGTCGGACACGACTGAGCAACTTCACTTCACAAACATTAAGTATAATGTTGAAATATTAAACATTTTCCCTAAAAGAGTGGACAGAAGAATTTACTTCCTTATTATCTCATTCTTTTAGTTTTCTTTTTGGCAATACTGCACAGCCTGTAAGATCTTAATTCCCTGATCAGGGACTGAACCCGTGCCCTCTGCAATTGGAAGGTGGATTCTTAGCCAGTGGACCAGGAAGTCCCCTTAATATCTCTTGGACCTGTCCATTACTCTCCATCTCTACTGCCACTACCCTGGTGTAAGCTGCCATTACTTCTTATTTAGCCTATTGCAGTAACTTTCTAACTGGTGTCCATAAAACCACTTTGGCCCTTTCCAATGATCCATTCTTCAAATTGCCCTTAGAGGAATTGTAGGGCAAACTGTAGCTAGAGGAATTTTTGCAAAACAAAACCATTCAAATGTCTCCTTTGCTCAATAGCATTCAGTGGCTTCTCCTTGCTCTTAGAATTGGCAAACTCCTTAACATGGTCCATCTGTAAGTTCTCAGCTGTCTCACCAGTCTGACTGCATCTGACTTTCTTCATGTTCTAGCAGGAAAACAGTCTGGCATCTTCTTAAATATGTGCTTACATGATTCAGCAATCATATACCTGGGTATTTATCCTAGAGAAATGAAAACTAACATTTACACAAAAACTTGTACATGAACTTTCACAGCAGCTTTTTATGGGTGGGGGCATTGTTAACTCTTACTTCCTAATTAGAAGCAAGATATCCTACTCTAGATATTTTCTAGGTTTATTGAGCTATAGCTGATAAATAGTACTGTATAAGTCAAGGTGTACAGCATATGATTTGACTTATATAACATGACATGATTACCATAATAAGTTTAGTTAACATCCATCATCTCAGAGACAAAAAAAGAAAAAATAATTTTTTCTTTTGTGATGAGAACTCTTAGAATTTAGTCTTAACTTTCACATATATAGTACTGTTAACTACAGTCATCTATAGAAGCTTTATTTGTAGTAGTCCCAAACTGGAAACAACCCAAATGTTCATGAACAGATTGTGTTATAATCCAAGAATGGAATACTACTGAACAATAGAAAAGAAACAAAGGATCAATACCTATAGGTGTCCCTGGTGGCTCAGATGGTAAAGAATCCACCTTCAATGCAGGAGACCTGGGTTCAATCCCTGGGTTGGGAAATCCCTCGGAGGGCATGGCAACCCACTCCAGTATTCTTGTCTGGAGAATCCCCATAGACAGAGGAGCCTGTTGGGCTGTAGTCCATGGAGCTGCAGAGTCAGACATGACTGAGCAACATAGCACACAAAATGAGCTATGCTGAGTGAAAAATGCAAGTCCCGAAAGACTATATACTGTATGATTCTATTAGTATGACAAATGTAACACGTGTTTTAGGTAAACTGGCAAAATATTAATAAGGCCTGTATATTTGACAATAGTACTGTATCAGTTAATTTCCTGATTTTTATCACTGTGTTGTGAGAAAGTCCTTGTTTTTCTTAGATGTCCTTTACATAAGGACAGTTCCCTTCTAATTTAGTTAAATACCTGTGTGTATTTACTCCTAAATAGAATATCTACAACAGTTCAGAAAAAAAGTGTCTATTGGAGAAAAGGATGATAAAATATGATAAACTCTTGGAGAAGGAATGGCAACCCACTCCAGTATTCTTGCCTGACAAATCCTATGGACAGAGGAGCCTGGCTGGCTACAGTCCATGGGGTTGTAAGAACTGGACACACTTAGCAACTCAACCACCACCATCCATCTGATTCCATAACTGGATATCAGATTAAAAATAAAGGTTTATATTTATAAAAAATATGATAAACTGTTAACATTTGGATCTGGGTAAAATGAGAATTTCTTTTTTTTCTGCCCGTACCACACGGCATGTGGAACTTCTCTGACTGGGGGACCTGGGATTGAACTTGTTCCCCCTGGAGTGGAAGCATGGAATCTTAACCACTGGACCACTGGAAGAGTCCAAGAATTCTTTCTAGTATTCCTGTAGCTTTCTGTAAGTCAGAAGTTATTTCCAAATAAACAGGTTTGGTTTTTTTTAATATAGGTAGGTTATAGATGAGCAGGAAAAGGACATCTATAGGCACACAGACGCTCTCACTGCTTCCTGATTTATTTAGCCAAGGAAGCAACGTTTAGCAGAAGCCAGGCGGCTACACAAAGCAGGAGCAGATGCAGCGCATCTTTGCTGGCGCTCTCTGTGTCTCTTGAGACCCTGCGGGGTGAGCAGCTACTGCTGACATGCTTCACTCAGCCAGTGAGTGTTCCAGAGCAGAGAACATAGCCAGGCTCTTGCACTAATACCTTTTTATATTTTGACTGACTTCATCAACATCTTCCTAAGGAATTAACACTAAGACTTACGGGAGTATCAGTGTTGTAAATTAGAACAGCTGCATGTCAAAGAGTGATCCAAACTGGAGCAGCAAGGCTACTTCCTCACAGTGGGCTAAGATGCAGAGCTAGTGCCCAGGGGGCTCTGAGCAGTGTCTCTGCCTCCAGCTTTCCCTGTTTTCCACAAAGATCAGAATAGACCAGGGATTAGACTCTTTATTAATTTAGGTTTATACATTTTTAGAAGGCAAAACAAAAATGGGGATTTTTTTTTTCACTTGATTACAATAAAAGTGAAAGTTAGTCGCACAGTAGTGTCCGACTCTGCGATCCCATGGACTGTGTAGCCAGCCAGGCTTCCCTGTCCATGGAATTTCCCAGGCAAGAGTACTGGAGCAGGTTGCCATTTCCTTCAGGGGATCTTCCCTGACCCAGGGATTGAACCTGGTCTCTTGCATTGCAGGCAGATTCTTTACCAGCTGAGCTACTGGGGAAGCCCCTGATACTTGTAAAATAATTGTAAAACAATTGGATTAGGTGCTCTTTCTAGTTCCACAGATCTGTGATCAATCCTAGAACCACCCCAAGCTGAACAGTTACAATACAAAGAACTTAAAATGTTTGTTCTGGGACAATGACCAAGGTAAAAACAATTGTAATTCAGAGTTGGAGAGCTTCACTTGCCTTAAGTAGATGTATTTATCTGAAATACTGAATGACTCCTTCATTTAACAAAGAATAGTGATTCCTAGGCTGATTCCTAGGCTGTCAGAGCTGACTGTGCTAGTATAATGAAACAAGCCCACTGCTCAGTGAAGTGAAAGGTCATAAAAGAGTGCAAAACCGAGTCTGAATCATCCTCTGGAGATTCAGAGACTAGGGACAGCAGGAGCCCATCAGAGTTGCAGGATCAGTGGAACCCAGTTTGGCTGCTGCATGCTTTACTGCAGGCTCAGGGTGAAACGTACAGGGTGACATGAAAGATAACTGCAGCAGCCTGTGGCTCCAGGCCTTGGCGTGTGATTACTCACAGCCTTGTGCAGAGGCCTGTGAGTGCAGCGTCAGCCTGTCACTGAGCCATCCTCTCTCTGCCACCAGCTACCCCTCTGCTTCTTCCAGTCTCCTTGGGCAAACCACTAAGGCTCTCCTCCTTCAGAGAGTGTTTGACTTTGTTCCTCTTCTTTAGGAGGCTTTCCATAACATGATGTTATGGAAATTTTAATTGTTTTCTCTTGGAGGAAAGCTGTTAGTATCTTTTCATGTGTCTGTTGGGCTCTCTTTGTGGGTCAGCTGGTAAAGCATCCACCTGCAATGCGGGAGACCTGGATTCGATGCCCCCCCCCGCCCCCCACCGCCCCGGTTTTATTCTGGGTGGGAAGATCTGCTGGAGAAGGGGTAGGCTACCCACTCAGGTATTCTCGGGCTTTCCTTGTGGCTCAGCTGGTAAAGAATCCACTTGCAATGTGGGAGACCTAGGTTCAATCCCTGGGTTGAGGAGATCCCTGGAGAAGGGAAAGGCTACCCACTCCAGTATTCTGGCCTGGAGAATTCCACAATGCAATATCATTTCAGATCTGTCAGAATGGCTCTTATCAAAAAGACAACAAATAACAAGTGTTGGCAAGGATGTGGAGAAAAGAGAACCCTGCACACTGCTGGGAATGTAAATTGGTACAGTCACTATGGAAAACAATATGGAGGTTCCTCAGAATATTAAAAACAGATCCAGCAGTTCCACTTCTGTGTATTTTTGCAAAGAAAATGAAAACACTAGAAGAATGAAATCTTAACCATTTGTGACAACATGGATGTACCTAGAGGGTATTAAGCTAAGTGACGTAAGTCAGAGAAAAAGACTAAATGATTTCATTTATATGTGGAATCTAAAACAAATGAGCAAGCAAAAAAACAAAACAGAAATTAGACACAGAAAACAAACATGTAGTTGCCAGAGGGGAGGTGGTAGGGGAGATGAGTGAAACAGGTGAGTTACAAAATAAATGAATCATGGGGATAGAATGTGCAGCATGGGGAATATAATCGATAATATAAAAACTTTGTAAGGTGACAGTAACCAGACTTATTGTGGTGATCATTTTTTAATGTATAGAAATATGAAATCATTATGTTGGGTACTTGGAACTTGCATAGTATTACAGGTCAATTACTTCAATCAATAAATCTGTGTACTGATAGACTAAAGAAGAAGTGAAGTCGCTCAGTCGTGTCTGATTCTTTGCGACCCCATGGACTGTAGCCTACCATATCCTCCATCCATGGGATTTTCCAGGCAAGAGTACTGGAGTGGGGTGCCATTTCCTTCTCCAGAGGATCTTCCCAACCCAGGGATCAAACCTGGGTCTCCTGCATTATAGGCAGATGCTTTACCATCTGAGCCACCAGGGAAGACAGGGAAGACTAAAGAAAGATGACAACAAAATGCAGTACATGAGCCCTCACTGGATCTTGGGTTTGAAACGAAAGCCAGCTAAAAAAGATATTTTATTGGAACAGTTGTTATAGCTTGATTATAGAGTTGATATTCTTTTATATTCTATAAATGTTGAGTTTCTTGAGTGTAACATTATGTGAGGCAGAATGCCTTTGTTTTATTAGATATAAGCTGAAGCATTCAGAGTTATGTAGCATGATGTCAGTACTTAGTTCCAAATGAATTAGCAAATATAGTTATTCAGAAAGAGAGAAAGATCCTGAGAGACAAAAAAAAAAATCCAAAAAAACAAATGTGCCAGAATATTAAAAACTGGTAAACCTAGGATGATGGTATACAAGTGTTTTTTTGTTTTTTTTTTTTTGAATTTGTTATATAGGTTCAAAATATTTCAAAATAGAAAAAGGGGAAGGAGAGATTCAACATAGACTTTCCATGTCACCCAGGTTTAGAAGGCGAATGGGAAAACACAAGCAAAACAGACACAGAAGCAGAAAGGGTTAGGGACAGCTCAGCTCCACTATATTTCCTTAGGTAGCCATGTCCTGAGCACAAGAACCTTTAGTCCGGTCAAATGGACAAGACTTTGAGAATTATGTTACACTTTATACCTATTGCCTATATTATATATTAAAACCACAAAATCAGCAGTAGTTATAACTATTAAGGACATTTTGGGGGAAATGAAAATAGACTGTATTACTAGTATATCAAGGATAATATCCTTAGTTGTAAGAATGATATTGTGGCTATGCAGGAGAAAGTTTATGTTTTTAGGAAAGAAATCCTAAAATATCTGTCATATACACTCAAATAATTGGGGGGAAATGTATGTGTTTGTGTATCTGATGAGAGAGAAAAAACAAATATGGCAAAGTATTAACAACTTGAGGATTTTGAGAAAGGGTGTCTAGGTATTTTCGTAAGTCATACAACTGTTCTGTAGGTTTCATATTATTTAAAATTGAAAGGTGCAGTAAAATCAACTATATTTCAATTTTAAAAAATCGGAAAAAAAGCTTAAAGTTTTCGCATTTCTTTTGGCTCTCTTCGGGTGCCTGCTAACTGGGCTTGGCTTTCTCTATTTACTTTGGCTGTGCTGGGTCTCTATTGTTGTACTCGCGGCTTTCTTGAGGTGATGAGAGCGGGGGCTACTCTCTAGCTGCTGCAGCGCTCGGGCTTCTTGACTGTGGAGGCTCCTCTTGTTGTGGAGCATGGGCTCTCGGGTGTGCTGGCTCAGGAGGAGTGGCAAGGGGCTTAGTCACCCCGAGGCATGTGGGATCTTACCAGGCCAGGGATCAAATCCGTGTTCCCTGTATCGGCAGGCAGATTCTTAACCATTAGACCACCAGGGAAGTCCTGGTTTTCTTTTAAATTTACATTTTTGTCATATCTTCCTCCTTGCTCCTTTTCAGCCTAACATAAATGAAAGACATATGTATGTTTCCACATAGAAAACTATTCTCCAATAAGACAGTTATTGCTTTAGGATAGAAATGAGTGAGGACAGTATGTAATAGGAGAAAAGTATAGGCTTTATAGTAAGACTCAGGGTTCAAATCTTGGTTCCAAAAATTACTAGTGGTGTGACCCTAGAAGAGCTATATTTGACCAGGCACTGCATTAAATAACAGTAGTTATTTAATGATTGGTAGAGATTTGGGAGTAGGTAGTAGTAACTATTTCAAGGACACTGGTTGAAGACAATAATTTTTTTTATATTTCCATTCTGTAATTACTATATAATCTGCTCCTACCCTCTTTAAACTGATCAAAAAAAGGAATCACAACATTAACCTACCTCAGAGAGAATGTCACAAAGTATAAAAAGATTTTTAACAACATTTATTATGAAAAATTCAATGCAGCCAGTGTTTACTGAGCCCCTCCTTTGCAGGCACTGTGCTAAGTGCATAGCTCGTGCCCTTAGGGAGTTCACCACTTAATGAGGGAGACGATAAATGCCCACTCAGTACCATACAGCTGAACTGCACTAAGTGCTAAAATAGAGGCACAAAATACCACCGAAATACTGAGAATGGGGTAAGCAGCTCATTTTTACAAGGATTATCAGGAAGTGCTTCAGAGAGGAGATAAAACAAAAGCTAGGAATTGAAGGATGTATAAGATTTCAACAGGTACAGAGGGGAGTAGTTAATTTCAAGTAAAGGAAATCGTTTCAGCAAAAGTACAGAAAATGAAAGATCATGGTGGGTTTGTAAGGGAATAGGTATTAAGTATGGAATAGGTAGGCCTTCACATGTGTTTTATGAAATATAGGGGATGAAATTGAAAAAAAAATTGGAACTGTATTATTTTTTTTTTTAAATGGTCCTAAACCACATTCTGAGGAGTTTTTGCTTAGTTTTGAGGTTTAGGGAAAGCCTTGGAAGTTTTCTAAGCAGAGCAGTGACATGACTAGTTCATGTTTTAGAAATTATAATAGAAGACAGACCTCAAAAACATGGAATAAAAGGCAGGAGAACCAGGTAGGAGACTGATTCCACAGCCCAGGTGAGAGCACTGGGCACTAGGAGGGAACAGATTTGGAAGACTTTGCCAAGGCTGAATCAACAAATGGACTCTGTTGGATGTGGTGGAAGAGAAAGTTGGAGAAATAAAAATTGTATCTGATATTTCTCTTCTAGGTGACTGTGTAGACAGTAATTCCATTAATGGAATTATGGAAAAACACACAAGAAAGTTCCTAGATATTTTCGGGGCGGGGGGCAGTGCAGTAGGGAAAAGGAAATGAAATCAGCTTTGGATATGTTTGGCTTAGGTTGCCCAAGGAGCAACTCATATGCAGATGTATAACATGTGACTAAACATTCTGATAGTTTGGATGACTGTTCAGCAAATATTCATTCCTCTTGCCTTCTTACTGTAGGTAGAATATACTTCTATGCTCTACTGACACGGAAGTTTATATTGGTGAACCTGAGGCAAGCAAAATCTTAAAAAATACTTGCTCAGTGGCAGTTATGTTTGTGAGCTTCAGATAGCCCCGTGAAGAAAGATCAGGTCCTGGCTAGCTCCCTGGTCCAAGGTAGATGGAGCACTCAGCCAACGTGCCAACTGTAGCTTGGGGTAGAGCTGCTCCAACTTGGTCTATAGGCATGATAATAAATACTTACTATTGTTCACTACTAAGTTCATTAAAAAGAACAGCTGAACAAAGGAATTCCCTGGTGGTCCAAAGGTTAGGATTCTGTGCTTTTGGTCTGTGGGCTCAGGTTCAATCCTGGTTGGGGACCTAAAATCCTATAAACCGTGTGGTGCAGCCAAAAACAAAAAAAAGAATAGCTCAGCACTACTACCATATATTTAGAGTATAAAAAATAACTAGAGATAATACTTCCATCAGTTCATGGTATAAACAACTGAAGTAGTCCAAAGTAATAAGAAATCCTCTAAATACCCTCAGGCTCTTAATCCCCTCAAGGATTCCTTATTAAGCAGCATCTGATGTACAAATCAGAGTGTTTCTAAGACTTTTAGAAGTAATTTGATCATTTCTGTAGTTATATTGGGAGAAATTAATAGTGTAGAGCACTGTTATGTGCTAAGCACATAATTTTCTGGTAACTAAGGAAGAAAAGAAAATTTTTTAAATTATAAAAAATCAAGTATCTCCTATGTGACAGGTACTGTGGCAGATGCTTTACAAAGATGAACATATTTAGTATTCAAAGCAACCAAGTGAAATATATTATTTTCCAGGTCCCATCCTCAAGACATTCTGATTTAGTAGTTGGGAGGAGTGAGGGAGATCAGAACATGCCTTTTAAACAAACCTCTAGATGATTCTGATGTAAGAGATCCATGAATTACACTGAGAAATACTGAGTGGGAGAAAGAATGAATTTGCATGATGGCAACTGGCATGCGGTTTTAAAATTTATTCTTCCCAACCCATGTATTACTCTTTCATAAACCCATAACAAACAGACATTATTATTCTCCATTTTGAAATGGTTAAACTGAGACACAGTCAGGCTATGTAACTTGGTTAAGATGTCTAGCTAAAGTGTGACAGTGCCTGGACCTATGAATCTAAATATTGGCTAGAAATCTCTATCTAGAGCCCTAATGTAAGTTCAAACTCAACATATTCCAAAAGAATTACTCATTTTATCCACCCAGCCTCTGTCTCAAACACAAACATACCTGTTCCTCCTCTTCATATACCCAATCTCAATAAATGGTACAACCATGTACCCATTTATCCATGCCAGACTTCTCCTCTGCCTGCTAAATCTAATAAACTGCCTTATCCTGCAAATCTCACCTTTTAACACTTTTATTGAAGTATAGTTGAATTACAGTGTTGTTTTAATTACTGCTGTACAGCAATGTGATTCAGTTATACATATGTATATGCATACTTTTTCATATTCTTTTCCATTATGTGTTATCACGGAATACTGGACATAGTTCCCTGTTCTATACAGTAGGACCTTGTTATTTATCCATTCTATATATATCAATTTGCACCTGCTAATTCCAAACTCCCAATCTGACTCTCTCACCTTAATAGTTTTCAAATTTGCTGTTTCATATCTACCCACACTACTACTAACTTAACAATAACAGCTTCATTTATTGAATGCCTGTACCGTATCTAGCACAGTACATTAATTCTTAGATCAGCTCTATGAGGTAGGTAATATTACTATCTCCATTTTATAGATGAGAACTCTGAGGTGTAACAGCTTTGATTAGATGTCCTTTTGCTCCTATGCAGATGAGTTCTAGTCAACACCTCAGCTTTTCCTCTCATCTTTCCTAGTTCTTCTCTCTTTAACTAGTTCTAGAACACCTCCTCTTATGTATTCAGCTGACAGGTGAAACTTAACAAGATGAAAACTAAGAGCAAACTTTTCCCATTTTCCTATTATCAACAATGGTACCATTACAGTTTTATGGTCTTTAACGTTAAAGTTATGATATAAGAATCATGATGGAGTAAAAGAAAGTTAGAATCCGACCTGAATTTACCATTTGATTTCACATTTTTCTAGCTGTGTACCTCTGCAAGTACATAACCTCTGTGCATACTAGGCTTCCTTAAATGCACAATGAGGTTAAAAGTAATATTAACTCATGTAGTCTTGTATGGGAAAAATATAGCATATGGTGTTAAATCTATTTTTGAAGAAAAAAAATCTCTCCAATGTGGCACACTTATAAATTGGTACTCCAATATATCTTAAATGCATAGTCTGGAAAATCATTGTCAGTCACATCAATTTCCTGCTTCAGTATCTGAAGTGGCTATTCCTTGTCCACTAAATAAATGTAAACTGAGGTCTGCGACATCGTCAACCATACCACCGTCTACTCTTACACCTCCCTAGCTTTACTCTATGAAACAATTCAGTGGAGTCATTTGGTTCACAAGCATTATAGCTTCTTATTTCTCAGCCTTCTCTTATTCTGTTCCTTCTATATCTCAAAACCCTCCCATTCCTTTTACCAGTCCAGGTATATTCCTAAGATCCAGGTAGGTAATAAACAACTAGGTGTCTGGATCAAAACAATGAGTGTATGCAGTTCAAAAGGAAGGCACCATAATGAGACCACTAGGAGGGGTGGACTCAGTATAATTGAATTCCATACCTCCCCAGGTACACAACCCACAAAATGGAGAATAAATATGTTACACATCTTTATATACAAAAGTGAGAGTTCTGAGTCCCATGTAAGGCCTTCCAGCCCAGGGTTCCAGCACCATGAAGAGGACTTGGTTTTGAAGGCCAACAGGACTTGAACACAAAAGTGCGTCAAGATTGAGAGAAATAGAGACTTCACCCTTAAAGGGTGTACAAAAAATTTCACACATACCGGGACCAAGGGCAAAAGCAGTAATTTGATAGAAGACTGGCCCAGACCTACCTGCTGGTTTTGGAGGGTTTCTTGGGGAGTGGGGGAAGGGAGGCCCTGGGTACAAAGACCCTGGTGGCAGAAACATCAGGGCACATTCATTTGCATGAGCTCTCCTGGAGGTTGATACCTTCACACATCAAAACCTGGTCCCACAGAACAGCCTGTAGGCTTCAGTGCTAGGATGTCTGAGGTCAAGCAACATTGGCTGGGCACATGGCCCCACCTATCAGCAGACAGGTGCTGCCTATAGACTTCCTAACCCCACAGGACATGCTTCTAGACAAAGCCCTGAACACCAGAGGGTCAAGACCCAGCTCAGCTCTCTAGAGGGCAGACATCAGAACTAAGAAAAACTACAGTCAGTCCTGCAGCCTGCAAACTGATCTTTAAATGCAGCCCAGACACTACTTTGGGACCAGCTGGCCCCTGGCCCTTGAGAGTGGAGTATACTTCTGGGATACACAGGATTTATCCTATAGAGGGCCACTTTTTTCTTCCAAGGTGGAGAAACATAACTAACCTACCACATACTTAAAAATACAAATAGCAATGTAGAAAAAATGAAGAGACAGAGGAATATGTTTTGGATGAAGGAATAAGATAAAACCCCAGAGGAAGAATTGAGATAAGCAATCTACCTTAGAAAGATTACAGAGTAATGATCTTAAAGATGATCAAAGAACTTGGGAAAAGAATGGATGCACAGAGAGAGAAATTAGAAATTTTTAACAAAGAATTTAAAAATGAAAAACCAAACAGAATTAAAAATAACTAAAATGAAAAACACACTAGAAGGAATCAATAATAGACTAAATGAAGCAGATAAATGGATCAGTGAGCTGGAATGCAGAGTAGTGGAAATCACCACTGCCAAACAGAAAATAGAAAATGAAAAGAAATTAGGACTGTTTAAAAGACCTCTGAGACAACATCATACCCACTAATATTGGCATTATAAGGGTCCCAGAAAGAGAAGAGAGAAAGAGCCTGAAAAAAATATATGAAGAGATAATAGCTGAAACCTTTCCTAACCTGTGAAAGGAAAGTCACCCAAGTCTAGGAAGCAGAGTCCCATACAGGATTAACCCATAGAGGAACACACTAAGACACAGTGTAATCAAACTGACAAAAATTAAAGACAGAATATTAAAAACAAGGGAAAAGCAACAAATAACATACAAGGGGACTCCTGTAAGGTTATCAGATTATTTTTCAGCAGAAACTCCATAGGCCAGAAAGGAGTAGCATGATACACTTAAAGTGAAGAAAGAGGAAAAACGTACAACCAAATAATACCAACAAAGCTCCTGTTCATATTCAATGTAGAAATCAAAAACTTTACAGATAAGCAAAAGCTAGAAGAATTCAGCACCAACAAACCAGCTCTACAACAAATGCTAAAGGATCTACTCTAGGCAGAAAGAAAAGGCCACAACTAATAACAAGAAAATTAGGAAATGGAAAACCTCATTGGTAAAGGCAAGCATACAAAAAGGTAGGAACTCATCCACACACAAAGCTACTAGGGAAGTTAAATGGAAAAAAATAGTAAAATATTTGTATCCACAATAAGTGGCTAACAGACACACAAAACAATGAGATGTAAAATATATAATATCAAAAAAGTAACTGTGGGACCTCCTTGGCAGTCCAGTGGTTAAGACTGCACTTCCACTGCTGGCAGCATGAGTTTGATCCTTGGTTGGGGAACTAAGATCCTGCATGTGGTGTGACATGGCCAAAAAAAGAAAAAACCAAAAAGCAATTGTGAGGGGAAGAGAGTACAAATGCAGGTTATCTAAAATGCATTTGAAATTAAGAGGTCAGCAATTTAAAACAAGCATAGATAAATAGATAGATAGATAGATAGATATGGGCTTCCCAGGAGGCGCTAGTGGTAAAGAACCCGCCTGCCAGTGCAGGAGACATAAGAGATATGGGTTCGATGCCTGCATTGGGAAGATCCCCTGGAGAAGGGCATGGCAACCTACTCCAGTATTCTTGCCTGGAGAATCCCATGGACAGAGGAACCTGGTGGGCTACAGTCCATAGGGTCGCTAACAGTCAGACATGACTGAAGTGACTTAGCAGTATACACACACACACACACACACACACACACACACACATATAAAAGCCTCAAAGGAAACAAAAATCTCTGATATACACACAAAAAAGAAAGAGGAATCCAAACATAACACTAAAGACAGTCATCAAATCACAAACTACTGCTGCTATGTCGCTTCAGTCGTGTCTGACTCTGTGAGACCCCATAGACGGCAGCCCACCAGGCTCCCCCGTCCCTGGGATTCTCCAGGTAAGAACACTGGAGTGGGCTGCCATTTCCTTCTTCAATGTGTGAAAGTGAAAAGTGAAAGTGAAGTCGCTCAGTTGTATCCGACTCTTAGCGACCCCATGGACTGCAGCCTACCAGGCTCCTCCGTCCATAGGATTTTCCAGGCAAGAGTACTGGAGTGGGGTGCCATTGCCTTCTTTGCAAATCACAAGAGAAAAGAGCAAAAGAAGAAAGGGGAAAAAAGACCTCACAAACAAATCCAAAACAATTAACAAAATGGTATTAGGAACATACATCAATAGTGACCTTAAATGTAAATGAACTACATGCTCCAATCAAAAGACATAGACTGGCTGAATAGATACAAAACAGGACCCATATATATGCTGCCTACAAGAGACTCACTTCAGATCTAGAGACACATAGAGATTGAAAATGAGGCAATGGTAAAAGGTATTCCATGCAAATGGAAATCAAAAGAAAGCCAGAGAAGCAATACGTATATCAGAGAAAGTAGACTTTAAAGCCTGCTGGGATTTCCCTGGTGCTCCAGTGGTTAAGACTCTGAGTTTCCACTAAGGGGGCAAAGATTTGATCTCTGGTTGGGGAACACAAATCCTACATGACACGTGGTGCAGCCAAAAAATAATAAAAATTATAAAAGTAAATAAATACTATTAGAAGGACATAAAGGATCAATTCAAGAAAAAGAAACAACAAATTTAAAAACATAGGTATTACTCAAAATAGGAACACCTCAATATATAAGGCAAATGTTAATAGACATAAAAGGAGAAACTAACAATAACAGGATAATGCGGTCTTTAACATATCCCACTATCCCATTCTCACTTCTGTGGTCACCTTGAAAACCAACAACCTGGAATCACAGTGAAAACCACCAGCTTTGCAATCACCCAAGACAGAATAATGGATTAAAACTCCTTCAAATGCCCATCCCCAGAGAACTGTCATTATTTAACCTGTCTGGTGGTTCCGTGGAAGACCTCACTCATAGACTTTATTTGATCTAAGTTGGAGCTCACCAGTGCAAACCATCTTTTCTCCTGGAGAAGGTTGTCAAAAACAGAGACAATTGTTTAAAGAGTACAAATTCACTTTCACTTCTCACTTTCATGCATTGGAGAAGGAAATGGCAACCCACCCCAGTGTTCTTGCCTGTAGAATCCCAGGGATGGGGGAGCCTGGTGGGCTGCCGTCTATGGGGTCACACAGATTCGGACACGACTGAAGCGATTTAGCAGCAGCAGCAGCAGTAGCAGCTGCCTGAGGTAGTAGACAACAGGGCAAGTGAGAGGTTCTAAAAAACTAACATGAAAAGAATAAAAAATGAGATGTTTATAAGAGGCTTTGAACAGCTCAGATATGAACCTTGGTATTGAAAAGGCCATACACATGTCCGGGGTTGTGCATATGCCCAGAAATGACCTGAGAAGGCCCTAAGGTCATAACTCTGAGAGTCTTCATAAGCAAGGATCAAACAGAGTTTTAAAGTGTCTTGGCTGAATGTTGACTGCATATCCCAAATTGCATACAGAGCCCCTTAACCCAAAGTAAAACACTTATTGGTTTCAAGCATATAAGGAAACTTCTGTCATTGTTTCAGGAAACCATATCTAGAGCATTAAAGGATAGTGTAAGAATGTATCTAACTGGAGAATAACAATAAAGAGATAGAAATTATTTTTAAAGGAAATTCTGGAGCTGAAAGTACAATATTGAAATGAAAATTACACTAAAGGGGCATAACTGTAGGCAAAAATCAGCAAAACTGAAAGATACGTAAATTGAGATGATTCAATCTGCAAAAAGGGACAGAAAAATGAATGAAAACAATGAACAGAGCCTCAGAGACCTGTAGGACACCAAAAACCTCTACCAAAAACACACAAAAAGCCCCCACAACATACCCCTAACAGTTTTCACAGAGGATGAGAGATAGAAGGAATATTTTTGAAGAAGTAACTGGTGAAAATTTCCCAAATGTATAACAATCTACACATTTAAGAAGTTCCATACATTCCAAGCAGAATAAACTCAAAAGAGATCCACATGTATTGATAGATGTATCATAGTCAAGCTGTCAACAGCTAAAGAGAATTTTGAAAGCAGCAAGAGAGAAGTGACTTGTTGAGTCCAAGGAAACATTAATAAGAATAAAATTTGATTTCTCATTAGTAACCAGTAACATCAAAAAAAGTAGAATGATGTTTTCAAAGTGTTGTAAGAAAAACACTGTCAACCACAAACTGTATATCCAGCAAAACCATCCTTCAAAATGGAAGGCTCAACTTCCATCATTAGAGCACGAGGAGCTCCACTGCTGCTGCTAAGTCACTTCAGTCATGTCCGACTCTGTGCGACCCCATAGATGGCAGCCCACCAGGCTCCTGTCCACTACCCGCACTTAAAATGATTAAAACAAACAAACCAAAAAACATAACCTAAAAAGAATTTGTTTTAACCCCAATCATTCAAATACTATGGAAAGGGGCTTCCCTGGTGGTCTGGTGGCTAAGACTCTGCCCCAATGCAGGAAGCCCTGGGTTCAATACCTGCTCAGGGAACTAGATCCCACATGCTACAACTAAGAGTTCCTACAACCAAGATCCTGCACAGCCAAATAAATATATAAATATTTTTTTTAAAAAGACTTTGGGAAGGCCCAAAGAAGAAAGAACAAATTAAGAAATAAGTATTTAAGAAAAAAATAGAAATATTTAGTAGGAAAGGTGAGAATCTGATACTTTAAGAAACACTGCTACCTGCCTCCCTCCTCCTAGTCCATTGAGGTGGAAACTCACTTCAGTCTGCTGCAGCCACGGGCTATTCCTTGTCTCTGCTACCAGCTATAAGACCTTCTTCCTGGAAGAATCAGGATATCAGTGCTTCTGATACTGCCTGCAACTATCTATTGCTGAAGCCAAGTCCCATGTCAGTGTGGAGGGTGAGTTGAGGGTTCCCTTCATTTAACCAACCTCCACTCACAGGATGGAGACTATTTTGATCATGGTACACTGAGAATACTGGAGGAAGTATAATGTAAATGCAACTTCAAATCACAATGAGATAACATTTCACATTAACTAGGATGGTATAATAAAAGCAAAGCCAAGCAAATAAGAGTAAATGTTGGTGAGGAGGGACTTAGAAAAATTGAAACCATCATACTTTCCTAACATCTATAGTGTAAAATGGTACAGTTAATTTGGGAAGCAGTTCCTCAAAAGGTGAATCAGAGTTACCATATGACCTAGAATTTCCAGTCCTAGGTTGTACTTAAGAGAACTGAATGAATTTGTTTATTTGAAATGTCTAGGATATGCACATCTATAGAAACAGAAAGTAGTAGTTGTCAGGAGCTGGAGAGAGGGAAGAAAGGGGAATGACTGCTAATGGTTATGAGCTTTCCTTTGGGATGATAGATATGTCCTAGAGTTAGTAATGGTAGTTACGGTGCAAAGTTATGGAAAAAAGTCAATTGTATTCCATATTTTAAAAGTTTAATGGTGAGTTTAATGGTATGTGTATTGTATCGAGAGAGAAAGAAAGAGGGAGAGAATGAAAGAAATAGTTACTTTTCACTTGGAACTTGGTCATTAAGGCTTAGGAGTTTGGAAATTACTTGGCCAGACTTACAGTTTCAACCAGACACTAATAGCTTACCTCAGTTCCTGTTTCTCTCCAATCCCAATCCCGACTTCCCCCTGGCCACACTTTGCAGTCCTTATAGATTTTTGTAGAGCCTTGTACTTTCATTTGCCCCCATGAGAGCGAAGCAATTTCAGGGGATGACATAAGGAACTTAACTGAACTCTGAAATTAAAGGAAAAATATAATTAATCAGTTTTAAAGTAAGTTTGAAACAGCTCCAAAATACTGGAGCTATACTATAAATACAATATATTTTAAAATATAATGCTATATATAAAATATAGTAAGCCCTGGTCCTCCATGAGTTTAGAAGGATCTCTCTCATTTATGTAGTTGTCACTTCTTCTGTAAAGGCCTAAAAAGTGAAATGTTATTCTTGGGATCCTGACTCATCCAACCATGGAAACTAGATACTACAATTACTTCTCAGACTCTGGAGGGAATTCTCAGGATATTTCTTGAAAGATAAAATTAAAGGTGAATGGACTTCCTTGGTGGTCCTGTGGTTAAGACTCCACACTCCCAATTCATGGGGCATGGGTTTGATCCTTGGTCAGGGAACTAAAATCCCACATACCATACTGTGCAGCCAAAAAATTAAAAAGTAATTAAATAAAATTAAAGGTGAAGATTTACTTCAGCATGATGTAATGAGGAGGTTGACAAGTCCTTTCCCCCAAAGCAAGTATAGAGCTGGACAAAACTGTCAAAATAATGATTTGGCACTCCAGAAATATACTTCAAACTGAAGAAATGTGTATTCGTGAAAACTAGTGAATTTCAGATAAGAACAGTGAGATATTTTGTTGTTCTTGCCTGGGATTACACTCATACCCCTACATCAGTTCTGTTGGCACAGAGGTTCAACTTGACTGGGACAAGGCATGAAAACCAAGTCTTGCTGCTAAGGCAGAGGAGGCTTACTTGATTCAGAGCATAATCTGTTAACCTGGTGATCTCAATGGCAAATAAACATGGATGGCAGGTGGCTCTGCTTCTTCATTATTGTGAGCCTATTTAGAGCAAACAACTGGATTGTCAGAGTAGGCCAGGACTGAAAAGGAATTCCCAGAGATGATACAGCCAAGGGTGCTGGATAGGCTTTCTAGTATCCAGAGTGGAACAAAGGCTGTGAGCATATGCATCAAAGACACGAATAGGCCTAAATCACGGAAACGTCTGGGCTAATGGAGCCTACAGAACATACAAAGTGAAGAGGTAATGGGGCTCTGGAGGACTCAGAAGAATATGAGAACCAGGAAGGAAATGAAAACGGCCTGAACACTGAATGTACTCCCCAGCACATACTGATGGGATCAGTAGAGAGGGTAACTCTTATTGGCTTGAGATGTTTGAACACAATCTTTGATTAATCTTTGGCTGGACACTATGTTATATAGGCAGAGGAGACCCCTAGGAAGCCAAGCTTAAAAATGAAAACAAGGGGAATTCCCTGGTGGTCCAGTAGTTAGGGCTTGGCACTTTCACCGTTGGGGCCCAAGGTTCAGTCCCTAGTCATGGAGTTCCCACAAGCCGCATGGCATGACCAAAAGAAAAAAAAAGAAAAAGGAAAAAAAAGAAAGAAAAGAAGAAAAAAAAGAAAACAAGAAAAACAGAAAGAAAATCCCTTAATATAGATTTCAGTGGCTACACATTCCATGGGAGACAGAATTCCAGATTTAGTTTAGGCTAGTGACTACACAGAAACAAATAAACTAAGAACAACAGTGTAGGGGAAGAATCCAAATTCAGACTTTCCATAGCACAGGGAATTATAGCCATTGTCTTATAGTAACTGTTAGTGGAGTATAATTTGTGAAAACACTGGATCACTATACTTAAAAACTAATATAATGTTTTAAAAATTATGATGACAATGACTCAATGAATATAGAATTTCTCAATAAAGAGACATTTCAAAAAGGAATCATTTAGCATTGATAAGTACAGTAACTAAAAGGGGCTTGTATCACTCAGGGTTCTCCAGAGAAACAGAACCAGTAGACCATATATATTAACACATTTATTTCACAGAAGTGGCTTATGCAGTTGTGGGGGCAGGTTGGCAGGTTGCTGACTCTTAGGCAGAAATTGTCACTGCAGTATTGACGTGTTACTTCTTCCTCAAGGAAACCTCACTTTTCCTTTTAAGGTCTTTCAACTAATTGAATGAGGGCTTCCAAAAGTGCTGAGGATCATCTTCTTTATTTAAAAGTCAATTAACTGTGAATGTTGACTAGATCACAAAAACACCTTCATCAGTTCAGTTCAGTCACTCAGTCATGTCTGACTCTTTGTGACCCCATGAATTGCAGCACACCAGGCCTCCCTGTCCATCACCAACTCCTGGAGTTCACCCAAACTCTTGTCCATCGAGTCGGTGATGCCATCCAGCCATCTCATCCTCTGTCGTCCCCTTCTCCTCCTACCCCCAATCCCTCCCAGCATCAGAGTCTTTTCCAATGAGTCAACTCTTCGCATGAGGTGGCCAAAGTACTAGAGTTTCAGCTTTAGCATCATTCCTTCCAAAGAAATCCCAGGGCTGATCTTCTCTTTCAGTAGCTCAACTGGAATTCCATCACCTCCACTAGCTTTGTTCGTAGTGATGCTTTCTAAGGCCCACTTGACTTCACATTCCAGGATGTCTGGCTCTAGGTGAGTGATTACACCATCATGATTATCTGGATCGTGAAGATCTTTTTTGTACAGTTCTTTTGTGTATTCTTGTCACTTCTTAATATCTTCTGCTTCTGTTAGGTCCATACCATTTCTGTCCTTTATCGAGCCCATCTTTTGCATGCAATGTTCCCTTGGTATCTCTAATTTTCTTGAAGAGAGCTCTAGTCTTTCCCATTTTGTTGTTTTTCTCTATTTCTTTGCATTGATTGCTGAGGAAGGCTTTCTTATCTCTCCTTGCTATTCTTTGGAACTCTGCATTCAGGTGCTTATATCTTTCCTTTTCTCCTTTGCTTTTCGCTCATAGCAGCACCTAGATTAGTGTTTGATCGGATTAACTGAGTACTATAGCCTAGCCAGACTGACACAAAAAAGTAACCACATCTGAGTGTGAGTGTGAAGTCGCTGTCGTATCTGACTCTTTGCAACCGTATGGACTGTAGCCTACCAGCCTCCTCTGTCCATGGGATTTTCCAGGCAAGAATACTGGAGTGGGTTGCCATTTTCTTCTCCAAGAGATCTTCCCAACCCAGGGATTGAACCCAGGTCTCCCAGATTGTGGGCAGATGCTTTTCTGTCTGAGCCACTAGGGAAGTGCTAACCATGTCTACCCCTTGTTAATTTGGTACCTATATACCTGTCCTTAAACTGTATTTAATCTCCAAATAAAGATAATAACAAGTGACATTTCTACCTAATATTAATAACTACAAATCCATTTTTAATGTATTACATAACAAAGGACATAAACACACAGTTTTTGGTTTTATGGGAGGAAGACATAAGTTTATAAACAATTTATGAACAATTAATATTACACTAAAGAGAGAAGATGTACAATTAACTATAAAATTTTCTCTTTTTCTTTGAAACCAGGAAGGGTGAAACTTTCAACTCTGTTGATCATTTAAAAAACTGTTTAGGATGTTCTGGGTTCCTTGTACTTCCATATTAACATTAGGACCAACTTACACATTTCTACAAAAAAGCCAAAATAATTTCTCTTTCAGTAAAAATAATTATTTTATCTGAGAAATAATTTATCAATATCAGCCATGCTTTTAAGAAATAAGAATAGATGCTAATTGTTAAGAAAAAAGATGGTAAGACACTTCCAAAAGTGATTCTTCAATGAATAGAATTCTATGCAACAGAGAAGTCAGTTATCATTAAGAGAAAGAACCAGAAAATGGCTGGATTAAAACTTGTTTATATTACTTCTTATTTTCATATAACTTCCTAAGAAACTATTTTGAAGAACATAAGATTCTTATGTCTGTTAACACTGGCTTTTTCATTACATATAACACATACTTCTAAAAGTATTGTTTTAAAAGTGAGTTTTAAACCTAAGATCCCCTGGAGAAGGGAAAGGCTACCCATTCCAGTATTTTAGCCTGGAGAATTCCATGGACTGTAAAGTCCATGAGGTTGCAAAGAGTCGGACATGACTAAGTGACTTTCACTAAGTAAATTTGTTCATCACTAACTAGGAATTCCCAAACTGGCTGCATGATCGAATCCAATTCACCTCAATATACATTTGCCAGGCTTATAATATCTGTTAAAACAAAATGTGCAACAAATGCAAAGATAGTATGTTGAGGAGACAGAAATATGTGTAAATTATTCTGTTACAAGGCAGATTCATATCAATGCAATTTGAGAAAATTGAAGGCTAAGTCATTAAATTTTAAAATTAAAGCATATTCAATTAAGTGCAGATATTATTGAGTTCAAAGATTCTCACAAATGTATAAACTTGCCAAACATGATACCAAATGTACCTCGAAATTTCCCTTCTGCTCCCTTCTAATCAATTCCCTTCTAAGATCAAAAGTAGCTTTTAATTGCTATTCTCACATATTAGTTAGACCTTCATGTTGATGAAATTGTAAGTACCTACTCTTGTGTCTTTCTTCTTTCATTCAAAATGCTTCTGGGATTCATGAATGTTGTAATAGGCATCAGTGTGTATCAGTCTGAGCAGTAGTCTTTTCAAAGACTATATCACAATTTACTTAACCATTCTTCTAATGAGCATTTGTTGTTTCTTTTTGGTATTTTGAATAAACTAGTCATTAATTCTGAATGAAAAACTAAGGTTTGTTTTTTCTTTTCCCCGTAACCCACAAATTCTTTTGGCCCAAGAAAAGAAGCGATGTGTCATTATGGGTGCTTATTTATTTTTTTTCTAAGAATAGACAGTGAACATCTGACCTAAACCTTGCTTTGTAATAAAACATCTCTTATCTTTTGGGTGGACATAAATTTTGATGCCCAAGAACTTTGTTCTAATGCCAATCTTGATTAGAAAAGGCAGAAACTCTAACCTTATTTATCAGCTGCCCCTCACTTGAGTAACAGTATCAGCACTGAGAAAAGAAAAAATTAGATAAAGCTGTGTTTTTTTCTGAGTTATTTTTTACAATCCCTAGAGAGAGCAGGTGAGGTTTTGGAAAAGCTGAAAGTGAAGAAATAGAAAGAGGCAGGGGTAGTATTATTAAATGATATAACTAAGTGTTTCTTTTGGTTTGAAGGTTTTTACCCCATCAAAATTCATTCATAAAGATACAGTTTTATTTAATATTGTATACCTGCCTTTCATTTAAAGTCAATTAAGTTATGATCTTATGAAGATTTTTGTATCTTTGCAAAACTGATGAGTTCAGGAGCCCAGGTCTACAGTATCTCTTGGGAGTTTGAGAGTTCTACCAATATATTTTAGTTTAGTTTTTTTTTTTAATTGAGGTATAGTTGATATAGAGTTTTATATGTTTTGGGTGCACAACACAGTGATTCACAGTTTTTAACAGTTATACTACATTTAAATTCACTATAAAATACTGGCTGTATTCCCTGTGTTGTACAATATATGTTTTAGTTTAGTTGTTTCATTTTGGTGTTGTTTATAACATTTTACCACACATTAAATTAAAACTTCTTTTTTGCTAGTATAATTCATCATCATAGAAATATTCTTTAAGTGAGACTTCAAAAAAAAACTTTTTTATTGTGGCAAAATATATATAACATAAAACTTACCATTTTAGCCATTTTTAAGCACATAGTTCAATGGCATGAAGTACAATCACATTGTTGTGTAGACTTTATTTAATCAGTACTTCTTAAACTGGAATTCTCAAGAGTATTTAAATTTTAAAAGAACATTTTTTTCTTTTAAAAAGGGTTTATATATTATTCAGGATTAAGAATCAGTATTCTAGTTAATAAATTCCTCTTATAATATAGAATTTTTTTCTCTTGATAAATGAGAATTCTTTCCTTAGTTAATAGTCTGACATAGAACATTATGGTTTTTCCCTTTTTTACCTGGAAATGCGGAACAAAATTTAATTTTTAATGTAGTAATCATTTTCTCTGTTCCCAATATAATTATTTGCCTATATATTTTTGTTGTTGTTCAGTTGCTCAATCATGTCTGACTGTTTGTGACCCCATGGACTACAGCAGGCCAGGCTTCTCTGTCCTTCACTATCTCCTGGAATGTGGCTCAAACTCATGTCCATTGAGTTATGCCATATATTTCTTTATTTGCTTTTAATTATAAATTGTCTTGTGATTTATATTTTGAAATTATTTTATTAAGTAGATACTATATAAATTTTAAATGCACACTGAAATTTTTTGCTCAAAGTAGTAAACTATCAATTACAAACAATTGAATTCAACCTAAATTTTAGGGATTTTCTTCAATAGTAGCAACTAATATTTTTAAAGTATTTACAATGTGCCAGGGCCTTCCCTGGTAGCTCAGTTGGTAAAGAACCTGTTTGCAATGCAGGAGACCCCGGCTGGATCCCTGGATTGGAAGATCCCCTGGAGAAGGACATGGCTACCCACTCCAATATTCTGGTCTTGAGAATTCCCTGGACTGTATAGTCCATGGGGTCGCAAAGAGTCGGACACGACTGAGCGACTTCTACTCACAATGTGCCAGGGCATTGTGCTAATCAATTTATTGTGAATTATATAGTAAAATCTTACGATGTAGGTACTATCATCACCGGCCCCCCCATGTCAGATTTTCAAAGAAATGAAAAAATCTTCCCCAATGTCGTGAAGCGGTTCTGTTAGGACTCAAGTCTTCCTGAACTCCAAGTCCAGACTCTTAAACATAATGCACATTATATCCCAAGCTGCACATTCTGGTTTGCATTACTGATGGATTTTCTGAGATTCTTTGTGGGAGAGTGCTCACTACTCCCAACGAAGCAGAACTCTGTCTTCTAACAAACATTTTGCCCTTGCTACAAATTTCCTACCAGGTGTGCACTCAGGGCAGTCCTAGTCCACCCTCGATCTTGGTTCCGCTACAGAGATTGGTCCCTAAGATCTCAGTCCTTAACAGGGCCCCTCGCCCTCCCACCCTGGCAAACTCAGGAGGGCCCAATCCTCTCAAACTTTGCTCCCTGAGAAGAGCCTGGTCCCTTCAAACCCCGGATTTCCTAACACGGCCCCAACTCCTCAGACTGGAGATCCCGGCAGATTCTCGTTCCGTCAGGCCCTCGTCCCCCAGTTCTCCGACAATGCTTTCAAGCAGGTGCAGTACTTGTACCTCAGCAAACTTCACAGAGACCCCTTCATTACAAAGGTTCCATCCCAATCCCCAACTCAGGACACCTCTCTACTTCTCCCCTCTCCAATTTTTCCTCAGAATCGCTTTTATTTTTTTCTATTCTGCTCTTTTTCTCCTTCTTATTCACTCTCCTCAACTTCCCCGACCATCTGGTGGCCAGTTTCAGTTCCAGGAGTGGCCCCCCGAAACTTACCCGACACCCTCCGAGGAGCGGCGATCTCAAACCGCTCCGTGCTTTACCTCTCACCTTTGCTCAGGCGGTCTCCGCTAG
The DNA here is from genome assembly GCF_016772045.2 of Ovis aries. Taxonomy (NCBI): domain Eukaryota; kingdom Metazoa; phylum Chordata; class Mammalia; order Artiodactyla; family Bovidae; genus Ovis; species Ovis aries. Next base: position 15,770,279 of record NC_056074.1, read on the forward strand.
ACGCTCTCCCCACCCCGACTCGCCCCGCCCGGAAAAGAATGTTTCGGCCAGGCAGCAAGCGAAGCCCCGCCCCTTCATGTCTGTTGGTCATTGCCCACAAAGTCCCGCCTCCCGAGCTTCCAGCCCCGCCTCCCTGCCCCGCAGCCCTTGTTTTCATTCCCCCTGTCACACGAGGCAGTGGCAAGCCCGAAGTGGGAGGAGCGGGAAGAGGGCGGAAAGTGAAAGCCACGGAGCGCCTCTCTTTCCTCCGTCTGACTGGGTTCTCGACTGCTCTGAGCCGCCGTTGTATTGTGGGATCGCGGCGCCGTGCCTGAGACGCCCGGATCCGCAGGGGCGCCCACTTGCTAGCGCCTCCTGTCGTCTGAAAGGTTGCCCTGCTGTTCCTCGGCACCCCAACTCCCCTTACCCCCCCATCGCCTCCTCCTCCTCCATCCTCCAGTTCAAAATGGCGGCGGCGGCGGCAGCGGCGGCGGCGATGGCTCCTCCAGGCTGCCCGGGTTCGTGTCCCAACTTCGCCGTAGTCTGCTCTTTCTTGGAGCGCTACGGGCCGCTGCTCGACCTGCCTGAGTTGCCGTTCCCGGAGCTCGAGCGGGTGCTGCAAGCTCCGCCGCCGGACGTCGGCAACGGAGAAGGTAAGCGAGGGGGCCCGAACGCCCGGCGGGAAGCGGCCCTGGTTTGCTCCTTCTCTCTGCTCCCCACAGACACCCCGGGCCTCCGCGGCTCTGTCCTCCCGCTGAGGCGCAGTTCCGCGCGGCCGGTCTCCTCCGCCCAGCCCCCGGGGGTCTCGGGCAGTGGGGAGGCGGGGCGGAGGCCCCGTAGGGCCAACTCCGCCCGGCGCCCAGCAGAGGTGGGGGCGTCGTCGTCTAGGTCTGGGCGCGGGGGATGAGGGGGGTCATTGTGCTGATCGGCCGCACCGGGGGCTGCTACCCCGCGGTGGGGGCCGGGTCCCTCTCCCCTTCTCCCTCTCGGTGGCGGAGGAAGGGGAGCGCAGGTTCCGGCCAGCTTTGCGCTTTTCTCTACCCCTCCCTCGCTCCCTCCCCTCCTCCCACCATCCTCCCTACTATCTCGGGGGAGGCTGGGCTCGTCTTCTCCGGGCTCCCCTTTCTCTCCCTCCACCTGGGTGGGCGGGGGCCAGAGGACACTTCATCTCCCTCCCTCCCTCTAGTGGGAACTCCCCCGAGAGAGAGTCGGCTCCGGTCTCCTTTCCCTTCCCCTCCAGGGTCGGTTTAACCCCCAAAACTCCTTCTTCGGGAGTCTGGAGGTTTGCTGCTCCTTCATAGGAAGGGGTCCTCTTCCATTCTCACTTTGCGGGGTGGTGGTGGTGAAGTCGGTTTTGCTTCCCCGCTTTGGTGGGCAGAGGGTTAATTTCTCCTCCCCCATAGTTTTTCTCCTCCTCCCTGCCTCCCCCCGCAAATAATAGAAAAGCATCTCTCCACTTTTCCAGTCCCTTCCCCCTTCATCCTGGCAGTAAGGCTTAGGGGAAGAAGAAGTCGCCCTCCCATTTGAAGGGTAGGGTGGGGTGTTTAGTATGTAGGATGGAGGAGGGGCTCAGACGGAGGGGGAAACAGTTGAAGAAGGTGCTTGTTGCTCATGTTTCTCTCTCTGGTGCCGCCGGTCTATTATTGGTGTTCGCAAGTGGTGCTCCTTCCACATAAGGCCACCGCGCGGGTGCAGGGCGCATGCTCTGCCCGGCCCCATTGAAACTTCCTGCTGCTGCTTGCTGCTGGTGGTTCTTTTCGCTGGAGCATCTCCGCGCCTCGCCTGCTGCCTCCAGCCCTCACTGAGCGCTTACACTCACTCCCTGTTTATTCCCGATCTGTCCTCTCTTTTTCAGGGAAAGGTTTTTTGTTGTTGTTGTACTCTGAGCATTGTCTTTATCTGGGAACAGCCCTTGGCTGAAGAAGAAACGTTGTCCAAATAGGTCCTTTTCCCCCTTTTTGTCCGTATTAGGTGGCCACAGTGTGGACTGGGTATTGTGCGAAACAGATAGCTATTTCCTTTTCAGTAAATCAGGGTGTTTTCAATTCTCCATGGGAATGAAGTTTCTGTTAATAGAATATATTTACATTGCTAGGAAGAGCCCAAATGTGAAGTTGTCCAAAATATTACCTAGAGAGTAAATTATGTTATGGCTACCAAAGACTCACATGAATACAGCAATTATGGTACAGGCATATATCTCTCCTTACCTGCCCAAATCTCCTCTACCATTAAAAAGCTCTGGCAAATAAAAGGTTACATTATATAAAGCTTCCTGCAGAATTTCTTGAAAAGTTAAACTCCCCAATATAGTAGTTACAATTTGATGGTATTTATATTTTTTATGGAAATAGTCATTTTGAAGGACATATGCCTTGTAAGTTACTTTTAGGATATCTTGGGAAATGATGGTAATGTATCTATAAGAAAAATGTGGGAATTTGAGGAAAGGGATTGCTGGTAACTTGTTTTTGGAATATATGATATTTCAACCAAGTTGAAATGCAGGCATAAACTTTATGTCATGACACTCTGTTTTGGGTGGTATATAAGATTGCTTGACTCTCCATTCCTTATAAGTGTTTTGGCCTCTGCATTTGGCTATTAGAAACAAGAAAAAAAATATCAGGGTCAGTCTAATACTTCATGTTACTTTCTAGCTAGTATTGAACAGTGGGTGACTAGCTAAGTAAAAAATGAGAAATAATGCGTGCCAGAAGAATATACCAGTGGGTTCAGCCATGCATTATTGTTGGTAGTTTCAACTATGATAATAGATTTTGTCATCAGTTGATCTAAGAATAATAATCAGTTCAAGATACTTGGCAAATGAAGTCTGCAGGTGAAATGCTGTGCAGGGAGGAGACTTTCAGGTCTTTGGTGATGGTTAACCTACTTGTAATAATTGATAATACTGTTCCAACTAAGAATGTTTGGACTGAGTCTTGGAGTTGTGGTGTACTAGAAAGAGTTAAAAGACATTGGATATAGTTGAACTAAATGTTTTGCTGATTATCTCAGGACAGCTGAATCAGCCTCTTGAATAGTGTAATATTAATATGTAGTTTGTGGGACAAATTACTTAATTTCTGTGGACCTGGTTTCTTGAGGAAATAGAGGTAATATCTGAGGATCAAATGAAATGTTTCAAAAGTCCTAACATAAACCAAGTACTTATATATATATGTGTATATATTATTATTTTATTTATTTATTTTTTTTGCCCTACTACACTCTGTATGTATTCTCTTTCCCCTACCAGGGATTGAACCTGGGCACTGTAGTCAAAGTGCCAAGTTCTAACCACTTGAACCCCAGGGAATCCCCAAAATACTGTTGTGTTAACAAATTTTATTAAAGGTATTTATGAGGTAACATACAAAAGTGCATTTGGACTGAAAATATTAATTTTTAGCATGTCGTGAGAAAGGACTTTAAGCACAGTGTAATGTTGAGCTTTTGTGCTCTTGGGGGATAGTCTTTGTTATTAACAAAGGAGTTTTGCTCTGTATACATTTTACTATTCTTAAAAGGCAGGTCTTAGTGCGGTTGAAAGAATCCTATTGTAGAAAACTTGGTTTTTCCTGGTGTGATTATACCTTAAAAAGTTTGTAAAGTGTACTCTTCTGAGTTGCCCGTTAAATACTTTTCGCCTAGTCATTTATTGTGGTAGGTATGTTGACACCACATCATCTTTGGAGAAGACCATTTCTCTATATTGTCCTTGTTTAGGCACTTTATGATCTTTCCCTGAAGTTTTTAAGTCTTATTTTGACATTATGGCTTCAGCTTAGAATGCTTCCTTTGTCCCCTACAGTGTCAATTATTACTTTTTATTTTATTTAAAAAATATTTATTTATTTGGCACACTGGGTCTTAGTTGTGGCATGCAGAATCTTCACTCTTCATTGTGGCATGAGGGATTTTTAGTGGCATTTGGGATCTAATTCCCTGACCAGGGATCGAACCCAGGCCCCTTAAATTGGGGGTGCAGAGTTTCAGCCACTAGACTACCAGGGAAGTCCCAAATTTGGTTTTATAAACTACTTTTTTAGTCTTAAGGATATAATAATAGCTACCACTTACCGAGCAGTAATTGTGTACAAACATCTCCTTATTCCTTACAGCTACACTCTGAGGTTGGTACTGTTATTCCCATTTGGCAAGTATAGAAACTAAGGTTCAAGAGCTTGATTCAGCTGTTCAGTGCCCAAGCTTATATAGTTTTTGCTAGAATCTTATTTAGATTTCATAGTGATATTAATTAGAATAGGAAAAGGGTGTGCCAGCTGACACTGTAGCCCTCCCAGTTCTCCGTCTAATGTAGCCCTCCCAGTTCTGTGCTCTGTATGGACTTCACCAGCATCCTCTTGATGAGTGGTGGTTGATCAGGACGTATGAATATAAATAAAAGTTGACATTGACTTTGTGGAATTACCAACATCCAAAGCTCCCCAGTATATTCCCTCTTCTCCAGAGGACTTTCTTCAAGAGGAAAATACACTTTTCCATCTTTTAAAGGTAGTCTTAGTATGGGTACTGATTGAGAAGTTATATTTATCTAATAACAGTCCCCTAATCTGTGTATGGATATGGTTGACTGAGTTATTGTATAGTACTAAATAAGTTGAATCATTAGGTTTTTGGCTTGTTGGAGTTTTTAAATTTTAATTTTTAGAGCAATTTTAGGTTTGATTTGTATTTTGAGTTTTTTAATGATTTGAACTTTGAACTCTTGTGTTCAAAATGTCAAGTATTTATAAAAGGATATACTTTTTTGTTTTAACTAGCGTTGTGACTGTAACTTAATATGTTCTCCTCTGTTAGTGATAACTGAATTGTGTGACAGTAGTTTTTAGGTTCACTCATAAATTAGAAAGATGACTTTACTGTAATTGGAGTTACCAGTTGTTACTTTGAGCAAAAGATCTTACCAGGTGCATGTGCCAGAAGTTGCATGGATCCACAGTGGTAGATTGTTGGTGGTAGCATTGCTGGAACCAGAGCCTTATCTGGTTGAAATGTCCAGTTTCAGCTCTTCTGCCTTTGAAAGAAGAGATGTTCTTTACACATTTATTAGAAGGAAAGAGAGAAAAGTATTTCTTCTTCATCATTTTTGTTATATCATAGAGTTGTGGTTGTCAAAAGTTACAAAGGATTGGAGGGAGGTTGTTGGCCTTGTCCCACAACTGGAGGTACTAGGGACAGAAGGAATTTTCTGGCTAAGTTGGGCCTGTTAATGAAAACTGACTTTCTTGTTGTTTTAATTACTAAGAAGTTTGCCTTGAAATTTATCTGTGTTGTTAAATTCTCAGTAAGGAAGACAAGCATTTATTAGCTACTTCTTTTCCTTATATGTATAGTGAATATTTGCTATATTTTAATTACAGTAATCATTATGGTGATTATTTATTTTTAAAAATACCCTCTTTTTTTTTGGCCACTCAGCTTGTGGGATTTTAGTTTTCAGACCAGGGTTTGAACCCAAGTACTTGCCGATGAGAGCAGAGTCCTAACCATTGGACTAGGGAATTCCCTATGGTGATTTAAAGAAAAAAATTAAACCTTTCCTTTTTATTTTATTTATTTTTAATTATTTTTTTTTCCCCTGGGATACTGGAGTGGGTTGCCATTTCCTTCTCCAGTGCATGAAAGTGAAAAGTAAAAGTAAAGTCGCTCAGTCGTGTCCGACCTGTGTACTATCCTCCCTTAAATTCAACTCACCTCCATGCTATCTTTTTTTTTTTTAATTTTTATTTTTACTTTATTTTACTTTACAATACTGTATTGATTTTGCCATACATTGACATGAATCCACCACGGGTATACATGCGTTCCCAAACATGAACCCCCTCCCACTTCCCTCCCCATAACATCCCTCTGGGTCATCCCCGTGCACCAGCCCCAAGCATGCTGTATCCTTCATCGGACATAGACTGGCGATTCGATTCTTACATGATAGTATACATGTTTCAATGCCATTCTCCCAAATCATCCCACCCTCTCCCTCTCCCTCTGAGTCCAAAAGTCCGCTATACACATCTTTGTCTTTTTTGCTATCAGCATACAGGGTCATCATTGCCCTCTTTCTAAATTCCATATATGGAAACAACCTAGATGTCCATCAGCAGATGAATGGGTAAGAAAGCTGTGGTACATATACACGTGGAGTATTACTCAGCCATTAAAAAGAATACATTTGAATCAGTTCTGATGAGATGGATGAAACTGGAGCCGATTATACAGAGTGAAGTAAGCCAGAGAGAAAAACAATACAGTAAACCTTTCCTTTTTAAAACATTTATTTATTTTATTTTTGGCTGACTGTTTTTGTTGCTGTGTGCGGGCTTTCTCTAGTTGTAGTGTGCAGGGTCTGCTGGTGTGCGGGCTTCCCATTGTGGTGGCTTCTCTTCTTGTGGAGCACAGGCTCTGGGCGTATCAGGCTTCAGTCATCCGGAGTGTGGGCTCAACTGTTGTAGCTCATGGGCTCTAGAGTTCCAGCTCAGCAGTTAGGGTGCACGAGCCCAGCTGCTCCACAGCATAAGTCCTCCTGGACCAGGGATTGAACCCATGTCCTCTGTGTTGGCGGATGGACTCCCAACCACTGGACCATCAGGGAAGTCCTGTACCCTTCTTTTAAGGATTTTCTAATCTAGTAAGAAGTAAGTAGCAAAACTGAGATTGAGTTACTCTCACCATTCAAATACTTACTTTTTTTCTGTGGGATTTTATCAACTGAAGTTAGTAGTCTATGAATTCTAGTCTATAAGTTAATAGACTGAAATTATCTCTGATAACTTTATGGTGAGAGGTACAGCCTCATAAGGTGTGGAAAAGTTGGAACAATTCAGACCCAAAGTACATGTTAACATGAATCATGTATTCAAGAAAGGTATTTATGTGTGTTCCTGGATTTAAAATTTCTTTGGCTCTATCCTTGGTGGTTATAGTCATAATTTTTTTTAATAGTCTTAACATGCTGTGTCTGAGTATTTTTCATTTTATTTTGTTTTCTGTTTTTACTTTTGTGGCAGATCCTGTTACAAAGGGTATCAATGTGTTTTCTACTTTTAATTTTAGAATTTTTGAAATATCTATTGCTTGAGAGAATAATCTGGAGCCTCATTAAAAAAAAGGATTATAGATTCTTTCAACAATTGTCAATTGATTATGTACTGTGTGCCAGATGTACTGCACACACGTGATACATTAAGGAGCAAAATAGATAAGATCCTTGTTCTTATGGAGCTCACAGTTTAGCACCAAAGATAGACAATGAAGCAGTGATTTTTTTTTTAAGTTATTATATAGGCAAGTATACTGTATATGCTGAAATAATTCATATTTTTAGTGAAGTTTGTTAAGCTTGCTTAATTTGCTTAGTTTTGTATTTATCCTATCTCTATGCTTTTTTTTTCTTCTATATGTACGATTTTATCTTAATAATTTTCTGGATGGTGTGATTAATAGGTTTTTATTTTTCTTTGTGTCTTACATTTTTCCAGATTTCATTTTCAATACTAATTATGTATGTCTTCAGTAATCACAAAAAATTATTTAAAAATAGTCTTATGCCAGAAGTGAAATGGATGAAAGTAGTCAAAAGGTATAAAATTCCAGTTATAAAATAAATTATGGAGATATAATGTATAGGATGGTAACTATAGTTAATAATACTGTTTTATATGTTTGCAGCTTGCTAAGAGAGTACATCTCAAAAGTTCTCACTGCAGGAAAAAAATAAATTATAACAATGTAGTGATATATGTCGGAGAAGGCAATGGCACCCCACTCCAGTACTCTTGCCTGGAAAATCCCATGGGTGGAGGAGCCTGGTGGGCTGCAGTCTGTGGGGTGGCTAAGAGTCGGACACGACTGAGCGACTTCACTTTCACTTTTCACTTTCATGCATTGGAGAAGGAAATGGCAACCCATTCCAGTGTTCTTGCCTGGAGAATCCCAGGGACGGCGGAGCCTGGTGAGGTTGGGAGTGGGTCCTGGTCAGGAAACTAGATTTCCACAGGTCACAACTAAGAGTTTGCATGCTGCAACTAAAAATCCTGTGTGCTGAACTAAGACCGGGTGCAGCCAAATAAATATTAAAAGCTTTTCAGTTAACAGGTTGATGAAGACATTACATTGAATTAAATTCTTTAACTCAAGGATAGCCATGGCTTCCTTGGTCTAATTATCCTCAGGCAAGGCTGGGACAGAGGCCGAGTGACATACTGATTGGCAGTAGGGCTTTGAATTGTTACAATATTGCTGTTAACACTGACTTCAAAGTTCAAATGTACTGATTTAAGATCTGATTTGGAGGTAGAGTCCCAGATCTTGGTGAGGATAAACTTGGGTGAACAATGATGCCATGTTCTTAGATGGGAAAGTATGTATTGACTGAAGGTAGAGCTTAAAAGATTTACTTAGGTTACTTAGAGCACAGAGGGTTGGGGAGAACATACTGGAAAATAGCCTACTTACTAGTGGGTGATTTTATGTGTCTTGAGAATCAGTATTTTACAGGGAAATTAACAGAGTATCGGTTGTAAAACTTTGGCATTTGAAATTCTGGATATATCAGGAAATTTACTTTAATATTTTTCCTGATCCTTTTGTCCCAAGCATCCTCACAGTTAGTTCTGCAAATAAATATGTACCATTTCCTCACTGTTTAAATGTTAGAAGTCTTTTAGGGAAAAAAATTAGAATGAATTATTCCAAATTGTAACCTGCTTTTTTTTGTTTGGAGTTTGGGGATATAGCAAGATTGTAACACATTGAAGAACTTTGTCTAATCAGAAATATAATGGAGCTTAATTTATACTCCCATGGAAGTCTTATCAAGCTTTACTTTATTAGAATCATAAAGGAACCATCTCCAGTAGTACTATCTTGGGCTGGCATGTGAATCCAGACATTCTATAATATTCCTCATTTTAGAGAATTTTTGTTCTATAAATTTTGACTGTGATCAACTGGTTTGTCCTTGTCTTGCTTTCTGCCTTGATGGCCTTTTCATTTTGTGGCTTATCTTCTTTTCTTAACATTTATCTGATTTGATTCACCATGATATCTATGTGTCATCCTTTTTCTTGCCTATTTTCCCATATTTTGGACCTCCCTTTCAACCTTAATTATATTCTTCATTCGTGTCTTTTATAGAAACAAAGTTAAATTATAAAAAAAAACAAACAAAAGGGGCTTTGGAGTATGCATCTTTACCATAATTTTATACGTAAAATGTCTTTAGTAATAATGTTATAGTTATTCAAACTTATTGTTGAATCAGGCTTTCTGCCAAGATTGTTTAATCCTTATAACAACTGTATATTGCTGTTATATTGCTACTTTTGCATTATAGATAAAGCAACTGAGTCTTAAGAGCAATTACTGTAACACTTGCCTGAAGCAGTAACGTGTCTGAAGTCACACAGCATTAGGAGTTGGAGAAAAATTTGGTACAAAGATAGTTTATGGTGCCGTGGGAATTTAAAAATGGGTAAATCCGGCTTCAAAGCTCTAGTTATTGAATACTGTACTGTCCACTCAGGTAGAACCTTAGGATTATAATGTCATCTTTAGTATCATGGTTGTGGTCTGAGTGTTCACACTTAGGCTTCTGAGTCAGATTATATCAATGGTTTCCTACTCATTTATACTTTTTTATTTTGAAAAGTTCCAATTTATTAGTGTGAACATTATTATAAAAGTTGTATTTTAATGGGTTACTGAAATAAATTAAAAGTAAAGAAATACAAATTTATAAATGACAGTTGATTGCCCTGAACATGAATTTATGTCTTGAACATCTATTAATCATTGCTTAAGACAATGATAAATAAGACAATTGCTTAATAGCTTTAGAGATACATCTGACCTTTGAGCAACATGAGCTTGAATTGTGTGGGTCCACTTACATGGGGATTTTTTTCAGTAGTAAATACTACCATACTGCGTGATACAGGACTGGTTGAATCTGTGGATGTAGAACTGCAGATATGGAGGCATCGTGGATGTGGAGCATGCATGTACGTTCGCAGTTGTGTCTGACTCTGTGTGACCCTGTGGACCATAGCCCGCAGGCTCCTCAGTCCATGAGGTTCTCCAGGCAAGAACACTGGAGTGGATTGCCATTTGCTTCTCCCAGGGGTCTTCCTGACCCAGGGCTCGAACCTGCATCTCTTGTGTCTCTTGCACTGGCAGGTGGATTGTATACCACTGTGCCACCTGGGAAACTCTGTGGATATGGAGGGATCATTATAATTTACACTCAGGTTTTTAACTGTGTGGAAGGTCAGTGTCCCTAAACCCCGTATTGTTCAGGGGTCAACTCTACTTCTCTTCTTGAATCTTTTAAAATTAAGATTCCATCTCCTGTAGCTGTAAGCAAATCATCAAAAGCCTTCAGGGTGGATTCCCCTACTGCTACAACTTCCGTTTACCCTAAATAAAGAAGGGATCTTATTTTTTTCCTTCTAGCTCAGTGGTATATTATAATTAGGTGAGTTAATTAACCATTTCTGGCTGCCTATTAGAATCATCTGGGGAATTTTGGGGGGGGTGGATTATTTTGAAAAATACCGATGCCTGGACATTACCGCATGCCAGTAAAATTAGTCTCTGAGGACTGGGGTTCTAGCATCAATGATTCTTTTTTCTTTTCTTTCTTGTATTGGTGGTACATGTATCTCAGTTCCCCAACTAGGGATTGAATCAGTCCGTTGGCAGTGAACTCCCAGAGTCTTAACCACTGAACTGCCAGGGAAATCCCATAGCCTCAATGATACTAATGTGTAATAAAGGAATGTCTGTCCTCACCTATTTGTCCTGGTACTTTGCTTCAAATTTTGTCGTAAAGTCTATTTTGTCTGGTATTAATATTGCCTCTCTCGCTGTCTTTTGTTACTGCTTCTCAGAGAATACATACTTGTTCATTTTTTTTAACCTCCTTGTGTCTTTGACTCTACAGATTGTCTCTTGTAGATAGCGTGTATTTGTTTTCATAGTCATGTTTTCGTGAATCTAGAAATGCAAACAGTTACATACATAGCTGCCATAAGGGAGGAGGTACTTTGATAATATAAAAGTGCAAATACCCTACTTTGCCGGAAATATCATAGCATCACCATAGTTATGAAAATTTGGATGATTGAATAGGAGATGGAAAAGCATTCCAGATAGTAAACAGCATGGGAAGAGGCTTGAAAGTGTGAAGTAATATGGTGTATCTAAGAAACTTTAGTCATTAGCTTTCCAAAAGATTTGTGGTTGAGGAACTTCTAACATGTGAGAAAATCACAATGGGACTTGAGTTATAAGCTCCTTACAAGTATTTTTTTTTTTAAGTGAAAAAAGTGCATGAAATAAAGGCAAGATGTCAGTGACTTAGTATCCATAAAGAATTAATTTTGCTCTATTCACTTTGTTCTCACATTATTCACTTGTTTGTAACATAACACTTAGCATATAGTAGGTGCTCAAATGTTGGTTGAATGAGTAAATGTCATGTATGTCAAGTAAGTAATGATGACTCTTTTGATGTACTTTTAGTTTTTCTTTTTCTTTGCTTGCTAGAGATTTGTCATAGTGTAACTCTCCTTTTCATTTTGGGTATTGCTTATATGCTGCTGCTGCTGCTGAGTCGCTTCAGTCATGTCTGACTCTGTGCGACCCCATAGACGGCAGCCCACCAGGCTCCCCCATTCCTGGGCTTCTCAAGGCAAGAACACTGGAGTGGGTTGCCATTTCCTTCTCCAATGCTTTGTTTGAAAGTGAAAATTGAAAGTGAAGTCGCTCAGTCGTGTCCAACTCTGCGATCACATGGACTGCAGCCTACCAGGCTCCTCCGTCCATGGGATTCTCCAGGCAAGAGTACTGGAATGGGGTGCCATTGCCTTCTCCGATTGCTTATGTGGATAGGTATAATTGACTCTTGAATGACATACAAGGGATTTAGGGAAGCCCACAAGGGGACAACAGAGGATGAGACGGCTGGATGGCATCACCGACTCAATGGACGTGAGTTTGAGTGAACTCCAGGAGTTGGTGATGGACAGGGAGGCCTGGCATGCTGTGATTCATGGGGTCACAAAGAATTGGACACGACTGAGCGACTGAACTGAACTGAACCCTCAATGTGGTGGAAAGTCCGCATGTAACTTCACGGCTGACCAGCCGTCTCTGTGTGGAATTCCATGTTGGCGAATTCAACCGATCACATATCGTTAAAACCATCTGTAGATGGTATAGTAATGTGGTGAAAAAAATATATTGTGTAAGTGGACTCATGCAGTTCAAACCCCTGTTGTTCCAGGGTCCACTGTACTGCTGAATGCCCCTCTATCCACTTGTTTCCATTCTTCCTTTTTTTACCTTTTTCTTTCTTCCTCTCTTCCTCCATTCCTTCCTCCCTCCCTGCTTCCTTCTTTCCAGGTTTCCTGCCAGGTTCTCTCCATCTTGAGTTTTATTATTATTTGTTTTTCATCTTTTGCTTGTAGGGGTTTAGTTTTCCAACCAAGGATTGAGCCTGGGCCCCTGGCAGTGAGAGCACAGAGTCCCTGGACCTCCAGGAAAGTCCCTGTCTTGGGTTTTATAATAGTACTTTAGAAGCCTGAGATGGAAAATCTTTGTGTAATCTCTCAGTTCTTTTCTTAGGATATATGATTGTACAAGGTTGTAAGTGCATGGTGAAGCTTGTATTAACCTCTGTCTTCTAAGCTTATTAATGTTTATAGAAATCTTCAGAGTATAGTTCAAAAATCCACTTTTTCTTCTTTTCTGAAGACATCCCAGGGAAAAGTCATCTCTCTTTTGCTATTTACTTAAAAAAATTTTTAGTCTTTTTTCTCAGAATAATTTTATATCATCTTCACCAGGGGTAACTCGAAATTCTTACTTGTAAAACTAAAATTTGTTAAGTTGTTGAAAGGCAGTGTGGAGGCTTGAGAGTAGGAAAATCAGCTAGAGAATATTATTGATACTGGTTGGGGCAGTGGCTGTGGGGAGTGAGAAGAAAGGCCAGATAGGAGTAAGATTTTGCACATAGAATTGATAAGAATTTAATCAGATTATTGTAAAAGGTCTTCAACTAAAAAGAGATCCTTGAGATCTCCTTGAGATCCTACAGCCTGTAGCCTACTAGGCTCTTCTGTCCATGTAATTGTCCAGGCAAGAGTATTGGAATGGTTGCCATTTCCTTCTCCAGGGGCTCTTCCTGACCTGGGGATTGAACCCAGGTCTCCATGGCAAGCAGACACTTTACCCTCTGAGCCACCAAAAGAAAGGGAAACTCAAAAAGATCTTTCGTATGACTAAAAAGTGTTTAGTATGATTCCTAGGTTTCTGAGTGGGTAATTGATAGTTTCATTATTGAGGAAAGAAATGGCGAAAAAAGCCAACAGCATATGTGGGGATGGTGTGATTCCCTATTTTAAAAAATTCAGACTTTGTATGTGAGCACTATTTGAAGAACTAGCCATGTTAATTTTATAGCTACTAAAAGCTTGTTCTGGAATAAACAGATTATGGCAGTATAACTTACTTTATAGCTCTTTTTTGTGATATATTGAAGTTGCTGTATATATGTTAAATATATATTTAACATTTTGTTAAGGACATTTTATAGAATGCCTTATTTACGTACTTAAAATAATTAAAATTAGCTTTATTAAACTGTCTTGGCATTGCTGCCCAGTTGTATTCTCTTGTAAGTAAAGCTTTCTCTAACCGAGTCTGTCATTTTCATTTGCAGAAACGTTTTGCTGTAATATTAGTGATTACTGGGTTCTGCTGAGTAAAGATCTGTTAGTTGTTAGACATTTTGTTCCCCCCTCCCCACAAATAAGCAGCTGGAACTTCAAATAAATTGAAATGCTGTTCTAAATAAATAGATATATTAAATATGTAGTGTGTGTTGAGTCCATTATATAGATGAGAAGTACTTCAGTAAATGTATCTTTTGTGTTTATAGTTGATGAGTAATTCTTGATTAATCTTGAAAGATTCTTTTACAGAAATTTTAAGTTGCATTCCATTTTAGGAGTGATCTTTCTTCAACTTTTACACATACTGTTAGACACCATGTGGTAATTCAAACCTGTATTATTACTTGAGTCTGGTCTCACACCATTTAGTTAGTGAAGGATGGCGCTATCATCTTGAAAGACAAAATGTTACCTCTTGAAGACATTATAAATACTTCTTAAGCTAGAATTATCAATAATGTAAATTATTGTATCTAAGGAAATTAATGTTGGGAGTTTTTTTCCATTCTCTCTATGGTTGATACTTGAACACTGTAACTTGCTTTAATAACTCGAGCAATGTAAAAAAGCTTAACAGGCTTCCTCCCTGACCATGCCTTTCAGTCCCACAACCAAGCTGCCGTGTTTTAATTACCTGGGATTTTAGTTCCATATTGTCATTCATTCATTTATGTTTCTCAACAATTATTTAAATTAGACTGTATGTTTTAGTAGTTTGTTTACTCACCACTGGTTTTGATTCCCACATTTTCCCTCTTACATTCATTCTTTTGTTGTTGCTTGCTAAGTTGCTTCAGTGGTGTCCGACTCCCTGCGACCCCATAGATGGCAGCCCACCAGGCTCCCCCATCCCTGGGATTCTCCAGGCAAGAACACTGGAGTGGGTTGCCATTTCCTTCTCCAACGCATGAAAGTGAGAAGTGAAAGTGAAATCGCTCAGTTGTGTCTGACTCTTAGCGACCCCAAGGACTATAGCCCACCAGGCTCCTCGTCCATGGGACCTTCCAGGCAAGAGTACTGGAGTGGGGTGCCATTGTAGTACGTTCTTTTTCAAACAGGATTTCTAAGAGCTGAACTTGCGTTCTTGAATGTCTGAAAATATTTTTATTTTGTCCTCTGTTCTTAAACTGGCCATTTAAATTGAATACAGTATTCAAATAATTTCCTCCCAGAACTTTTTTATCTTTTGTTACTGATGAGACATCTGCCAGTTTGATTCTTGTTCCTTTGTGAGTTTCTTTTTTTTCCTGAAAGATTTTTATGATTTTTTTTTCTTAATCCTCAGAGCTCTAAAATTTTTTAGGATGTGCTTTTTTCTTTGTTTCCTTGCTTTTTAAAAAAAAAATTATTTAGGTTGGTGTAAAACATTACAGTTTTGCATCATTAATTTTAAATCATTAAAACTAGGCTCAAACACATTTTTATTAATCAGAATAGGAGCCATTACAGTCAACACATTTTTGCCGATGAGAAATGTTTGTTTATTCCTGTAGTGTAAAAATCCGCGTTTTGGGATTTGATGAACTCTTGGATAGAATTTTCTGCCTCCTCCTGGGTGTAGAAACGTATTTCCTGCAAAAAGTTGTTAAGATGCTTGAAGAAGTGGTAGTCAGTTGACGAGAGGTCAGGTGAATATGGCAGATAAGGCGAAACTTCATAGCCCAATCCGTTCAACTTTTGAAGGGTTGGGTTGTGCCATGTGCAGTTGGACACTGTCATGGAAAAGAATTGGGCCCATACTGCTGACCAGTGCCGGCTGCAGACAGTACAGTTTTTGGTGCATCTCATTGATTTGCTGAGCATGTTTCTCAGGTTTAATGGTTTCTTTGGGATTCAGAAAGCTGTAGTGGATCAGACTGGCAGTAGACCACCAGACAGTGATCGTGACCCTTTTTTGGTGCAAGTTTGGCTTTGGGAAGTGCTTTGGAGCTTCTTGATCCAGCCACTGAGTTGGTCGTCACCTGTTGTCATATACAATCCACTTTTTATCACATGCCACAGTCTGATCGAGACATGGTTCATCATTGTTGCATAGAAGAAGAGAAGATGACACCTCACAACGACAATATTTTTGATTTGTGGTCAACTCACGAGGCACCCCCTTATCGAGCTTTTTCACCTTTCCAATTTGCTTCAAATGCCAAATGATCATAATAGTCGACATTGAGTTCTGTGGCAACTTCTCACGTAGTTGCAAGAGGATCAGCTTCAATGATTACTCTCAGTTGGTCGCTGTCAACTTCCAGTGGCTGGCCACTGCGCTCCTCATCTTCAAGACTCTTGTCTGTTTTGCAAAATTTCTCAAACCACCACTGCACTGTGTGTTCGTTAGCAGTTCCCAGGCCAAATGGCGTTGTTTATGTCGCGAGTTGTCTCTGCTGCTTTATGACCCATTTCGAACTTGAATAAAAAATAATCTTTAGAATTTACTACTTTTGGTCTAACATCATTTCTGTAGTCTAAAATAAATATAAAATAAACAAGTAATAAGTCATTAGCAAAAATACATAAAATGAGAAACGCATGTAAAAATGATGTATACCATAAACACATTTATTTAAAAATGTATTTTTTTTTTTAAAAAAAAGAATGTATTTCAATGTCAAATGGCTAAGTTCAACAATGCACAAATTACTACAGTTACTTTTGCACGAAGCAGTATTTATATGGCTGCGCTGGGTCTTAATTGGGGCACATTGAATCTTTGATCTTTTTTGTGGCAAATGAAATCTTTAGTTGTGGCATGCGGAATCTTTAGTTATGGCATGTGGGATTTTTTTCAGTTATGGCTTGCGACCTCTTAGTTGCAACATGTGGGATCTAGTTCCCTGACTAGGGATTGAACAGAGACCCCCTGCTTTGGGAACACAGAATGTTAGCCGCTGGACCATCAGGGAAGTCTCAGGTTTTAAAGATTAAAGATTGTTTGTACATGATCCTGGTTTTTGTAAATGAAGACAGTCTTACTTCTTTGTTTTCTATCTGCATATCTTTGATTTCTTTTTCTTCCCAGAACTACATGTAGAGTCGTGAATATAAGTGGTAGTTAATGCACCCCACTCCAGTACTCTTGCCTGGAAAACCCCATGGACGGAGGAGCCTGGTGGGCTGCAGTCCATGGGGTCGCCAAGAGTCGGACATGACTGAGCAACTTCACTTTCACTTTTCACTTTCCTGCTTTGGAGAAGGAAACGGCAACCTACTCCAGTGTTCTTGCCTGGAGAATCCCAGGGCCGGGGGAGCCTGGTGGACTGCTATCTACGGGGTCGCATAGAGTCGGACATGACTGAAGCGACTTAGCAGCTGCAGCAAGGACGTTCTTGGCCTAGGATCATCCTGATCTTAGGGGGAAAGCATTTAGTTTTTCACCATTGAGTATGTTGATAACAGATTTTTCACTATACCCTTTCTCAGGCTGAGGAAGTTCTCTTCTATTTCTAGATTATCAGAAGTGGGTGTTGGATCTCTCTTTTTTTAATATTTATTTATATTTAGTTTCTGGTGCATTGGCTCTTAGTGGTACCATGTGGGATCTTCATTGCGGTACGCAGGATCTTTGGTTGTGATGCGCAGGCTCTGGAGTGCATGGGCTCAGCAGTTGCAGCACGTGCGATCTTCGTTTCCTGACCAAGAATTGAACCCCACTGGACCATCGGGGAAATCCCATCTTTTCCCCATCTATTTGCCATAAAGTGATGGGACCGGATGCCACGATCTTAGTTTTTTGAATGTTGAGTTTTTAAGCCAACTTTTTCTCTCTCCTCTTTATCAATTACCCTTTTATATATTTGCTAAAATTGTGTTAAGAAACTTTGCATCTATGTTCATGAGGGATATTAGTCTGTAGTTTTCTTTCATTATGTGTTTTTCTGATTTTGATATCAAGATAATACTTGCCTCATAGAAGGAATTGGAAAGTATTTCCTCCTTTTCAATTTTCTGAAATTTTATCTATAGAATTGGTATTCTTTAAAACTGTGGCTCAATTTACCAGTAAAACTATCTAGGTTTGTAGTTTTCATTATGGGAAGGCTTTAAACTACAGATTTCATTTCTTTAATAGGTATGGGATTATTCATGTTATCTGTTTCTGTTTGGATGAGCTTTGGTACTTGGTTTCTTTCAAGGAAAATTTATCAGTGTGCATTTGCTCATAGTATTATATTCTTATCTTTTTCATGTCTGTAATACATCTCATTCCTGATATTGTTTATTTGTGTCCTTCTCCCTCTTGCCTCAGTCTGGATAGAGGCTTATCAATCATTTTAATTTTTCTCAAAGAACCAGCTTTTGGTTTCATTGATTTCTGCTACTTGTTTTCTTTCCTCTGCTTGTTCTGTGTTACATTTGTGTTTTCTCACCTCTCACCTTTTTAAGGTAGGGCTTTTTTTTTTTCTCTCATTTTATGTTATGTAACTTTAGTTATACAGCATTATAACTGAAAGCATTATAGTTTAACATCTGTGTGCACTGGAGTATAAATCTGTTCACTGTCTATTACCTTACACTCAGGACTACCCAGGTGACGCAGTGGTAAAGAATCCGCTTGCCAATGCTGGAGATGCATGAGATGTGGGTTCCATCCCTGGATTGGGAAGATCCCCTGGAATGGGAAATAGCAACTTGCTCCAGTACTCTTGCCTGAAGAATTCAATGGACAGAGGAGCCTGGCAGGCTACAGCCCTTGGGATCTCAAAGAGTCGGACATGACTGAGTGTGCGCGCGTGCACACACACACACAGAGACACACACACACACACACACACACACACACACACACCCAAACAGTTGACCGCCTTCACCCATTTTGCCCACCCCCCGAATCACCTTTCCCACTGGTAACCACTATTCTGTTCTCTCTGTCTGTGAGTTTGTTTCATTTTATTTTGCTCGTTGGATTTTATTTTGTTTCAGATTTCACATATGAGTAAAATCATACAGTGTTTGTCTTTGACTTACCTCACTTAGCATAATGCCCTCAGGGTCCATTCTTGTCACAGATGGCAAGATTTCCTTTTTTATGGCAGTGAACATAGGGATATATCTTTTTTAATCAGTGTTTCCATGTTCTTTGGAAAAAATACCCAGGAGTAGGGTAGCTGGGTCATGTAGTGTTCTATTCTTAATTTTTGAGGAAATCCATACTATTTTCTATAGTGGCTCTACCAATTTACATTAAATTTTTTTGTTTTCATTTTCTGCTCTGTCTGGGTGAATTCCATCATTTTTCTTCTTACTTACTTACTAATTCATTTTTCTACCTCATCCAGTCTGCTGTTGAACCTCTCTCAGTTCAGTTCAGTTCAGTTGCTCAGTCGTGTCCAACTCTTTGCAACCCCATGAATCGCAGCACGCCAGGCCTCCCTGTCCATCACCAACTCCCGGAGTTCACTCAAACTCAACGTCCATCGAGTCAGTGATGCCATCCAGCCATCTCATCCTCTGTCTTCCCCTATTCCTCCTGCCCCCAATCCCTCCCAGCATCAGAGTCTTTTCCAATGAGTCAACTCTTCGCATGAGGTGGCCAAAATAGCATTTCATCATTATTATTATTATTGGTTCAATTATAACTTTTTATAAAAATTTTGTTTGGTAGTTTCTTATACTTTCTCTCTTTGTTGAGATTCTCACTTGTTCATACATTCTTCTCCCAAGTTCAGTGAGTACCTTTATAAATATTACTTTGGACTCTTTATTGGATAGATTGCTTACCTTTATTTTATTTAGTTCTTTTTCTGAGTGTTATCTTGTCTTGTGATTGGAACAGACTTCTCTGTCTCCTCATTTTGCCTGATTATCTTTGTTTGTGTGTATAGTAGGTAAATCAGCTACCCCTCTCAGTCTTGAAGGAGTGGCCTTATGTAGGAGATACCTTATGCTGCTCAGAAGTGCAGTCCTGCCTGGCCTCAGATGCTAGCACTCAGTGGGTACCTGCATGGGGGCTGCATGCCCCCTCTGGCCGTGTCAGGGTTGAGCTGCTGCTGTGATGCACTGGTGGGTGGCACTGGTCCTGAGGATGACTGTGGGGTCTGGCTGCTAGGTGCTGGTAGGAGGGGTTTTCATCTGACTGGCTTTCAGGCCTGGAGGAGGCACAGAGGTATGGGGCTCTTGGTGGGCCATGCCCACTGATGTTAACAGGTAATATCAGTGGTCTCAAACTTTTTGGTTAAAAAAAATTTTTTTTTGGTACCAAGGACTGGTTTCAATGGAAGACAGTTTTTCCATGGAATAGAGTAGAGAGTGGGGGAAAAGGGATGGAGGGTGGGGGGTGGTGGAGGTGGTGGTGGTTTACGAGATAACGTGCGCCCTGGGGAGCTTCACACACTGGCCTGCCACTCACCACTTGCTGTGCAGCCAGGTTCCTAACAGCCACAGCCAGTACTGGTCCTTGGCCTGGGGATTGAGGGCCCCTGGTTTAGGTGGAGATTTCCAGAATGGCTTCCGCCAGCGTCTTCGTCCCTAGGAAGCATCCCGAGTGGTTCCTCTCAGATAGATGTTTCAAAATTAGTAAGTAGATCCTTTCCCCTCTGGCCTGGGTCTTTTCAAACTTGTGTTTATGCACTGGTGTTTCATTTGATGCAGTCGTATGCAATCCCCTTAGGAGCAGGTTTTTTTTTGTTTATTATCATTCTGTAGTTTTCCTGGACGTATTCCTTCCTTCTTTTTTTTTTTTTTTTAATATTTTGTATACTTATTAACTGTGCTGAGTCTTCATTGTTGTGTGTGGGCTTTTGCTACTTGCAGTGAGCTGGGACTACTCTTCATTTCTGGTTCGTGGGCTTCTCATTGCGGTGGCTTCTCCTTGCAAAGCCTGTGCTCTAGGCATGCGGGCTTCACTGGGCTCAGTAGTTGGGGTTCGTGGGCCCTGAAGTGCTGGCTCAGTAGTTACGGCTCACAGACTTAGTTGCTCCTCAGCATGTGGGATCTTCCCAGACCAGGAATCAAATGTCCCCTTCATTGGCAGACTGGACCCCTCGGGGAGTCTTCGTTGTTGGTTTTTAAAGCCAGGTTTTTTTGGCGGCTCCTCTGCTCAGAATCTGAGGGTTGGGATGCCCAATGTGAAACTCAAATCCCTCGCTCTTCAGGGAAAATAGCCATACCTTTGTGATCCTTCCCAATTGTGGATTGTGGGTGAGGTGTGGTTTTTCCTTTGGAGTATCTCTGTTTCGTCTACCCATGTCACTGCTGTCCTTTTATCCTTTGTTATAGAAATTCTTCTCATCTAGTTTTCAGGTCTCTTTCAGAGGGAATTATTGTATTTACTTGTGGATTTGTTGTTTCATGGGAGGTGAGTTCAGGATCTTTCTGCATCGCCAAATGGAACCTGACCTCCTTCATTTGCTCTTTTTAAAAAATTTTAGTTGAGGTATAGTTGACATACAATGTTAGTTTCGGGTGTGCAGCATAGTGATTAGACATTTATATTGATTCCATTTTGAGACGATCACTGTGGTAAGCCTAGTTACCATTTGTCCTCATTTAAAGTTATTATAATATTGCCTGTGTTCTGTATTCTGAATGTTACATGACATTTGTTTTATAACTAGAACTTTGTGCCTTTAGATTTTATTTGGCTGCACTGGGTCTTAGTTGTGGCATGCAGGATCTGGTTGCAGCTTGCAAGCTCTCAGCTGCGGCATGTGGGATCTGGTTCCCTGACCAGGCACCTGCATTGGGAGTGCAGAGTCCTAGCCGCTGGACTATTAGGGAAGTCCCTATTGTATTTTTAACGTCAGGCACTGTAGTTTTCCTCTCTGAAATTTTTATTTATGTCTTTCTAAAGAAATATTATCCATGTCTTCATTTAACACATTCAGTCTTTGCTCTAGCTTCTTGAACCAATGTATTATAGTAACTTATAAGCATATAATACCTTTTCATGTCGGCGTCTATTCGTTCTATTCTTTGAGTCACTTCTGAGTCAGATTTAATTGTTTTTTTCTTTTCATGGTAGGTTTAATTTTCTGCTTTCGTTTTTGTGTCTGGTAATTTTTGATTTGATACTAGACATTGTTAATTTTAACCAAGCTAGATGCTAGCTATTTTTGTATACCTGTTAATATAATAGTCTTTTTAAATTCTGGACGTGATTCAGTTGCTTTGGAACTGTTTATTTTATATCTTGCCTCTAAGCTTTTTTAGGTGGGACAGGATATGTGTTTATTGCAGAATTTATTTTCTTCTGACAGCAAGACTCATTTTTCTGTAGTCAAATAGTAAATATCTTAGGCCTTGTGAGCTATTTCATCTTTCTGGCAGCTACCTATCCCTTCTGTTATAGTGTGCAAGCACTATACTCCATAGGGAGTATTTAAAGGAGTGAGGATATTGTGAGATTTATTCTTCATGCTGTAATTTGAATTTCATCTAGTTTTCAGTTGTCATGAAATATTACCACATGACTTTTTAAAAAAATAATGTGAAAGCTATCCTGAGTTTCTGGGCTGTACAGAAGCAGAAGGTGGGCCAGATTGATCCGTGGGATATAATTTACTGCCCTCTTCTCTAACCAATCCTTTGTGAAATATGACCTTTTTCTATTTTGGCTACTGGAGACAGAACTTATAAGACTTGTATGGGTGCTGGGCACATTATTTCCTCTAGTCCTTTTAGTGATTCTTTCCCTCACCTTGGGTTGTTTCCTCACATATGTACACTGATCAGTACTTTGCTGAAGACTCAGAAAGGGCTGTTTGCAGATTTCCAGAGTGGTCTCTGCACCTCTCACCTCTTTGGGCACTACTCCATGAATGCTAATTCCCATCTCCAATTTGCCTTTTGACTCCCAGCCTCCCATCTTTGACAGAGGGGAATTGCCAGATTTTGCCTGGGTCCTCTCTCTTTGCCTCTTACCCAGTAATACACTGGGATAACTGTAGTGTTTATTGTCTTTGCTTCTAATCTTTTATGTATCACTCTTCACTGTCTTCTCTCACGTCTTGTGTGATGTCTTGAGTGCTGCTTTTTATATATTATGTTATTTGGTTGTTTCAGGTAAATACTGTTTGTGTTGCTCCATATTAATTGGAAACACAAGCCTATTACTTTTTCTCCCTCTCCGGTTTTTTAAATTTGTTTTTTACTGTCATTTTAAGGGATTTGTGGAGAAGGGACAGCCCTTGATGCACTCTCTTGATGCAATGTACCTCCATTATTTTGAGAATTAAAATATCGGGACCTTTCATTTCCCAAGTGTGCATTTAGTGCCTACTGCATGTTAACCCCTTTTCTGGGTCTTACGAATAAAATTTTAAAGGAACTTCCATTATAGGCGGTCTCCAAAATTAAATAATGAACATAGTGTGTATCCATGAAATAAGGGATTTGTGGGAAAGGGACAGCCCGCTCTCTTGGTGTACTGTATCTCCATTATGGATTCCTTTTGGATTTACTAGCTTGAGTGAATCATAAACAAAGGTCCACAAATCATTTATTTTTAAATGCCAATTTTAGATTTAAGTAAATACATAGCTACTTGTCCAAATGCCAGATAGGCTAAAAATGATACTGTATCATTGCTTTTTCTTTCTTTTTATGGTTTTATTCTCATTTGTTTCTTTTTTAAAAAGATTATTGGCATATAGTTGATTTACACTGTTGTGTTGGTTTCAGGTATGTAGCACAGTGAATCAGTTCTCAGGGTTTTTTTTTTGTTTTTTAAAGACTCTTTCCCCATATAGGCTATTACAGAGTATTGAGTAGAGTTACCTACGCTATTCATTGTTGCATTATTTTTTGGTGTTTTTTAAAATTCAGTTGTTTGTATCATTGTTTTTGTATGAAATATTTTCAACTCACTATGGTACTATGTTTTTCCCATATTGATCAAATATTATTATTGATACTTAATAGTAACTTTTGCTAAGTAAAACACAGGCGATTTTAATAAATTCAGTTTGGCAAGCCAAATCTCTTAAAACTTATTTGTGTTGAAAAAAAATGGGATGCAATGTGACACAGAGTGAAAACATGGTATTTAGTGTTAGTTGGGTTATAATATTAGATTTGCCACTTGACATTTATGTGTCCTGGGCAAGTTATTTGTTTGTGAGTCTCTTCATAATGGTGACAACAATATTTATTTAAAGTTGTTTTAAGGATCCAGTGTTCCCTCTTGCCTTTTCTGGAAATTTTAGAAACCATCATATGATATCCCTATTGTTTCCTTTTAAGTAGTTGACATGTGAAAAATAGATCCATTTATAATTCATTCTTCTTTGAATTTGTATGGTCTGCTCAAGCACATTTGTCATTAATTTTGTTTCAAAAAATTTGGAATTTCTTTTCTGATGATAATGGAGGAATAAGGAGTCTTTACTCCTTTGTCACAAATAGTTGGTAAACTGGACCGAAATATATGAACCATCTTTTATTAGTTATTACACCAAAGGCAGAGTAGGATTGTGGTCCCTGAGAGAGGGGTAATAAAGAATATGAGTTTCTACAACTGCTGTGGCTTTCTGCCTGGAAGCAACTTTGGAATTGAAGAAGCAGGGAGGGGGAGCCTAATGATCCTGTAAGCCACGCTCAGTTGAGGAGGCACAGACTGGGTTTTGGCAGGGCTTGGGCAGCTACAAGTTGCATGGTCAAGTTCTAAAAAGATAGGAACTATGCAATCAAAGGAACTCCAAGGGGCTTCCTTGGTGGCTCAGTGGTAAAGAATCCATCTGCTAATGCAAGAGACACAGGTTTAATTCCTGATCTGGAAAGATCCCACCTGCCACAGAGCAGCTAAGCCCGTGTGTTACAGCTAGTGAGCCTGTGTTCCAGAGCCTGGGAGCTGCTGCTGCTAAGCCCATGTGCCCTGGAGCCTATGCTCTGCAACGAGAGACACTGCTGCAGTGAGAAGCCTGTGGAGCATGAAGACCAAGCACAGCCCAAAATAATTTTTTTTAAAAAGCTCCAGAAATCTTTATATGGGTTACCTTGAGTCTTTAATGAATGCTAGGTTGTGAATGCATAAAGTTAAACTCTGTAAAGCCAGACAGTGAACACCCAGGGAATTACTAGCAGAATATTTACCAGATTTATGCAGGAGACATTTAACTCTTGACCAGAGTGAAGGATCTTTTGGTGCATCTAAGACATTCAGTGGAGAACCCATTGGATTTGTCATGTTGTAAAGACAGAAAAGTCCTCGGGTAGGGGGGTGTCAAATAGATCTCTAAATAATTACTTGCTAAAACAAAGCCCAACTCTCTGATGATTACAAACACTCAAAAACAACAATGTGATTGATATTTTCCTACATCTAAGCAGAAATTCCTAGACATTGCAAGAAACATGTCCAAGGTAGTCTATAGCCAGGAGAAAATCAGTCCAAAGAAATAGATCCAGAAATGAAAGAGGTGATGGAGCTAGCAGGCAGGGATATTAAAAATAAAATAAGTTAAATAAAAAAACTAAAAATTTAAATGTAAAGAAAAATATGAATGTAATGGCTAGAGAAAGGAAAGACATGAAAAAGGACCACATAGAACTTCTAAGAGTAAAGAAAGGGTTATCTGAAATCAAAAGTTAACTGAACAGATTAACAGCAGATTGGACAGAGCAGAAGAACAGACCAGTAAATTTGAAGATACAGCAAAACATTGTAATCTTAAAATGAAGTTGAGAAAGAGAGCTGAAAATAGTCAGTGGCTCATTGGTCTGTGAGATAGTACCAGGTAAGCTCAGCAAAGTGTATTTGACATTCTCAAAGGATGGAACCAAAAGTATTGTAAGAAGTAGTGGCTCAAAATTTTCCAAATTTGCTGAAAACGGTGAACTCATAAGATCCAATAGTCTGAACAAACCCAAAGCAGGGTAGATCCACACAAAAATACCATGAGAGCAATTTCTAAAAACCAGTAATGAAAAAGTATTTTGAGTGCAGCGAAAGGAAAAGACATGTTATGTATAGAGAAACGTAAGGACTTCTTGTCAGAAACTATGTAAACTAGGAGATGATGAAACATTTTATATTCGGGAAAATTTCCTTTGAAAGCAAGAGTGAAATAGAAACATTTTCATCCAAAACTATAGAATTTGTTACTACGTAGTTGAAAGTTATTATAAGAAACATCTTTCAGATGGAGGGAAAATGGATCAGATGAAAACTTGGATCTGGACAAAGAAATGATGAGTGCAAGAAATAATGAATATATTTGAGTATAAAGTACATTTCCCCTAATTTTAAAGATAATTGGCTGTTTATAAAGAAAAGTCATAATATGAGTTTTATGACATATATGTAGAAGTAAAATGTCTGATATACAAGGTATTAAGGATGAGAGCAGGGAAATGGAAGTACACCACAGTGTTGTAAGGGTAGCAGGTGTTCACATTTTTTGTGAAGTAAGAGGTATCATTGATGGTGCACTCTACTGAGTTAAAGATGTATATTGTAAAACCCAGAGCAACCACTAAGTATTAAAATAAAGAATTATGCCATTAACTAGATATGAAATGAAATGCTAGAGTATGCCAAGTTAATCCCAAAGAAGACAAGAAAAGGTGGAAGAAAGGAACAAAGAATATATGGATATATGGAAGCTAAATGGTAAGATCGTAGATTTAAATCCAATTATATCAATAATTGCATTAAATGCAAATAGTTTTAATCAGGATTTGGTAAACTTCTTTAAAAAAACAGATATTAGAGAGTTTTAGGCTTTGTGGTCAGTATAATGTCCTTGAAACTCTTTAGTTCTGCCAGTGTAGCAAAAAATCTAGTTCTAGTTAGTTGTTCAGTCATGTCCGACTCTTTGCAGCCCAGTGGACTATAACTCACCAGGCTTCTCTGTTCATCGAATTCTCCAGGCAAGAATACTAGAATGGGTTGCCATTTCCTTCTCCAGGGGATCTTCCCGACCTAGGGATTGAACCCTGGTCTCCTGCACTGCAGGCAGATTCTTTATGGTCTGAGCCCACCAGGGAAGCCCCATAGCAAAAATAAAAGTAACCATAGATGGTACATAAATTAGTAAGTATGACTGTGTTTCACTAAAACTTTCCTTATATATACACTGCAATTTGAATTTCATGTAATTGTTATGCATTGCAAAATACTATTTTTTTCTTTAATTTTTTTTTTCTTCACTCCCAACTTTTAGAAAAAGTGGAAGCATTCTTAGTTCACAGGCTGCACAGAAGCAGATAATGGGCTGCATTTGCCTTCTGCCCTGTTGTAGTTTGCTAACCCTTGGCCTAACCTCTTCTCTTCAGTCTGGTCACCATTAGCTACCTGTGATATTTAAATAAAAATTAATTAAAATTAAATAAAAGGGATTGTCAGATTGATGAAAAAATAAGACCCAACTGTGTGCTACAAAAATCCAAAAAAATCCAGAGTTATAGGTGAAAAATTAGAAGGATATAAAGTGCTATACTCTGCAAAACGAATCATAAGAAAGCTGGAATAGCTATACTAATATCAGAAGGAAACTCCAGAACATGGACTATAATGTTGTAAGAGTTACTTTGTTCAGGGAGATGTAATGATTCTCACAGTGTCTCCCCCTCCCCCCAATAAAAGAGCTCTAAAATATTGGAAACAAATTGACAGAGTTGAAAGATACATATGGAAATTTCAACACTCCTCTCGATAATTGATAGTGCACTAGATAGGGAATCAGTCCTAATATAGGACATGAACAAGCTGGATGTTACTGACATTTCTCCACATGCCGAAAGGTGCATTCTTTGGAAATGACTGACAACCTCAGATGTTGGTGAGGATGTATAGCAACTGGCATAATGGTGGTGGAAAGGTTAAATGATAAAACCATTTTACCAGAACACTTGTGAATTTCTTATGAAGTTCAGTTCAGTTCAGTTCAGTCGCTCAGTTGTGTCTTGACTCTTTGCGACCCCATGAATCGCAGCACGCCAGGCCTCCCTGTCCATCACCAACCCCCAGAGTTCACTCAGACTCACATCCATCGAGTCAGTGATGCCATCCAGCCATCTCATCCTGGGTTGTCCCCTTCTCCTCCTGCGCCCAATCTCTCCCAGCATCAGAGCCTTTTCCAATGAGTCAACTCGTCGCATGAGGTGGCCAAAGTACTGGAGTTTCAGCTTTAGCATCATTCCTTCCAAAGAAATCCCAGGGCTGATCTCCTTCAGAATGGACTGGTTGGATCTCCTTGCAGTCCAAGGGACTCTCAAGAGTCTTCTCCAACACCACAGTTCTAAAGCATCAGTTCTTCAGTGCTCAGCCTTCTTCACAGTCCAACTCTCACATCCATACATGACCACTGGAAAAACCATAGCCTTGACTAGACGGACCTTTGTTGGCAAAGTAATGTCTCTGCTTTTGAATATTCTATCTAGATTGGTCATAACTTTTCTTCCAAGGAGCAAGCATCTTTTAATTTCATGGCTGCAGTCACCATCTGCAGTGATTTTGGAGTCCCCAAAAATAAAGTCTGACACTGTTTCCAGTGTTTCCCCATCTATTTCCCATGAAGTGGTGGGACCGGCTGCCATGATCTTCGTTTTCTGAATGTTGAGCTTTAAGCCAACTTTTTCACTCTCCTCTCTCACTTTCATCAAGAGGCTTTTTAGCTCCTCTTCACTTTCTGCCATAAGGGTGGTGTCATCTGCATATCTGAGGTTACTGATAGTTCTCCCACCTACTTATACTGTGTATGAGTGCATGTGTGCTCAGTTGTGTCCCACTCTTTGTGACTTTAAAGACTGTAACTGGCAAGGCTTTTCTGTCCATGGGATTCTCCAGGCAAGAATGCTGGAGTGGATTGCTATTTTCTCTTCCAGGGGATCTTCCCGACCCAGGGATTGAATCCATATCTCTTGCATCTCCTGCATTGGCAGGCAGATTCTTTACCACTGTACCACCATACTATACACGCTGTCAGTTCTAACTACTATTTGCACAAGAGAAGTAAAAATGTTTGTCCACACACAGACTTGTACACAAATGTGCATAGCAGCTTTACTTACAGTAGCCTCAGACTGGAAATAACCTGAGCATTCATCAGATGATTGAGTGAACAAATATGTTCATAGAATGGGATACTGCTCATATTAATAAGGTGTGAACTGCTAACATATGCAAAATGTGAGTGACTGTAAAAAACATTATGCTGAGTTTAAAAAGTCAAACAAAATGAGGATATACTGTATGATTCCATTTCTGTGAAACTCTAGAATAAAGACAAATCTGTACTGACAAAAAGCAGATCAGTGGTTGCCTGAGGCTAAAAGTAGGGTCATTGACTAGGAAGAAGGTCACAGGGAAATCATTTATTTAGTCATAGTCTCTTCTTTTCTTTTTTCTTTTTTTTTTTTTTTTTGGCTTATCTTAGTTCTCATTACGTTAGAAAGCTTAATCATTCATAAAAGACAGTTTATGATTGGCAACTTGAAATTGATAGTGTGGGTGGAATTGATTGGTTGTTATAAATGCACATTGGCAACATTGGCACATTCTGTTTTCTATGTTTCCTTTAGAGGTTTTAGAAATATATCTGTTTTTCTATCTGCTTCTTTAAGTATGAGCAAGAAGTGTGTATTATTGTTTATTCATTTGCTAATCAGTCAGTTCCTTGGGTTATGAGAAGAGTATGTTTTTGAATAAATTATTTTTAAATTTTGTTTTGTCAAAGTATAGTTGATTTACAATATTGTGTTAATTTCTGCTATATAACAGTGATTCAGTCATATATCTACACACACACACATATTTTTCATATTCTTTTCCTTTATGCTTTATCACGGGATATTTAATGTACTTCATGGCACCCCACTCCAATACTCTTGCCTGGAAAATCCCATGGATGGAGGAGCCTGGCAGGCTGCAATCCATGCTAAGGGTCGGACACGACTGAGTGACTTCCCTTTCACTCTTCACTTTCATGTATTGGAGAAGGAAATGGCAACCTACTCCAGTGTTCTTGCCTTGAGAATCCCAGGGACGGGGGAGCCTGGTGGGCTGCCATCTGTGGGGTCGCACAGAGTCGGACGCGACTGAAGTGACTTAGCGGCAGCAGCAGCAGCAGTGCTATACAGTGGGACCTTGTTTGTCCATTGTATGTATAATAGTTTACATCAACTAATCCCAGACTCCCAATTCATCCCCCACCCCACCCTCTGCTTGACAACCACCAGTCTGTTCTCTGTGTCTGTGAGTCTGTTTCTCTTTCATATGTAAGTTCATTTGTGTTGATTTTAGAGTCCACATATAAGTCATATCATATGTTATTTGTCCTTTTCTGACTTAACTTCACTTAATATGATAATCTCTAGGTCTACCCATGTTGCTGCCAGTGACATTATTTCATTCCTTTTTTATGGCTAAGTAGGTTCCATTGTTCATGGAGTTCTCAAGGCAAGAATACTGAAGTGGTTTGCCATTCCCTTCTCCAGTGGACCACATTCTGTCAGACCTCTCCACCATGACCTGCCCGTCTTGGGTTGCCCCGTGGGCATGGCTTGGTTTCATTGAGTTAGACAAGGCTGTGGTCCTAGTGTGACTAGATTGACTAGTTTTCTGCGAGTATGGTTTCAGTGTGTCAGGTTTGTGACATTGTACAGGAGACAGGGATCAAGACCATCCCCATGAAAAAGAAATGCAAGAAAGCAAAATGGCTGTCTGGGGAGGCCTTACAGATAGCTGTGAAAAGAAGAGACGCGAAAAGCAAAGGAGAAAAGGAAAGATATAAGCATCTGAATGTAGAGTTACAAAGAATAGGAAGAAGAGATAAGAAAGCCTTCTTCAGCGATCAGTGCAAAGAAATAGAGGAAAAGAACAGAATGGGAAAGACTAGAGATCTCTTCAAGAAAATGAGAGATACCAAGAGAACATTTCATGCAAAGATGGGCTTGATAAAGGACAGAATTGATATAGACCTAACAGAAGCAGAAGATATTAAGAAGAGGTGGCAAGAATACACAGAAGAACTGTACAAAAAAGATCTTCACAATCCGTATAATGATGATGGTGTAATCACTCATCTAGAGCCAGACATCCTGGAATGTGAAGTCAAGTGGGCCTTAGAAAGCATCACTACGAACAAAGCTAGTGGAGGTGATGGAATTCCAGTAGAGC
This sequence comes from Ovis aries, assembly GCF_016772045.2. NCBI lineage: Eukaryota > Metazoa > Chordata > Mammalia > Artiodactyla > Bovidae > Ovis > Ovis aries. Next base: position 15,801,071 of record NC_056074.1, read on the forward strand.
TGTTTCAAATCCTGAAAGATGATGCTGTGAAAATGCTGCCCTCAATATGCCAGCAAATTTGGAAAACTCAGCAGTGGCCACAGGACTGGAAAAGGTCAGTTTTCATTCCAATCCCAAAGAAAGGCACTGCCAAAGAATGTTCAAACTACCGCACAGTTGCACTCTAGTAAAGTAATGCTCACATGCTAGTAAAGTAATGCTCAAAAATCTCCAAGCCAGGCTTCAACAGTATGTGAACTGTGAACTTCCTGATGTTCAAGCTCGTTTTAGAAAAGGCAGAGGAACAAGAGATCAAATTGCCAACATCTGCTGGATCATCGAAAAAGCAAGAGTGTTCCAGAAAAACATCTATTTCTGCTTTATTGACTATGCCAAAACCTTTGACAGTGTGGATCACAATAAACTGTGAAAAATTCAGAGAGAGATGGGAATACCAGACTACCTGACCTGCCTCTTGAGAAATCTGTATGCAGGTCAGGAAGCAACAGTTAGAAGTTGACATGGAACAACAGACTGGTTCCAAATAGGAAAAGGAGTACATCAAGGCTGTATGTTGCCACCCTGCTTATTTAACTTATATGCAGAGTACATCATGAGAAACGCTGGACTGAAAGAAGCACAAGCTGGAATCAAGATTGCCGGGAGAAATATCAATACCCTCAGATATGCAGATGACACCACTCTTACGGCAGAAAGTGAAGAGGAACTAAAAAGCCTCTTGATGAAAGTGAAAGAAGAGAATGAAAAAGTTGGCTTAAAGCTCAACATTCAGAAAACGAAGATCATGGCATCCGGTCCCACCATTTCATGGGAAATAGATGTGGAAACAGTGTCAAACTTTATTTTTGGGGGCTCCAAAATCACTGCAGATGCTGATTGCAGCCATGAAATTAAAAGACGCTTACTCCTTGAAGAAAAGTTATGAGCAACCTAGACAGCATATTCAAAAGCAGAGACATTGCTTTGCTGACTAAGGTCCATCTATTCAAGGCTACAGTTTTTCCTGTGTTCATATATGGATGTGAGAGTTGGACTGTGAAGAAGGCTGAGCGCCGAAGAATTGATGCTTTTGAACCGTGGTGTTGGATAAGGCTCTTGAGAGTCCCTTGGACTGCAAGGAGATCCAACCAGTCCATTCTGAAGGAGATCAGTCCTGGGATTTCTTTGGAAGGAATGATGCTAAAGCTGAAAGTCCAGTACTTTGGCCACCTCATGCAACGAGTTGACTCATTGGAAAAGACTTTGATGCTGAGAGGGATTGGGGGCAGGAGCAGAAGGGGACGACAGAGGATGAGATGGCTGGATGGCATCACTGACTCCATGGACGTGAGTCTGAGTGAACTCTGGGGGTGGTGATGGACAGGGAGGCCTGGCGTGCTGCAATTCATGGGGTCGCAAAGAGTCGGACACGACTGAGCAACTAAACTGAAATGAACTGAACTGAGTTTCCATTGTATGTATGTATGTAGAAGGCAATGGCACCCCACTCCAGTACTCTTGCCTGGAGAATCCCAGGGATGCAGAGCCTGGTGGGCTGCCATCCTTGGCGTCACACAGAGTCAGACATGACTGAAGTGACTTAGCAGCAGCAGTTTCCGTTGTATGTATGTAGTATTTCTTCTTTATTTGTTGATGGGCATTTCTGTTACTTTGTTTTTATGTCTCGGTTATTGTAAATAGTGCTGGTGTGAAGATTGGAGTGCATATATCTTTTTGAATTACAGTTTTTTGTGGATATATGCTCTGAAGTGGGATTGCTGAATCATAAGGCAACTCCTAATTTTTTGAGCAACCCCATACTGTTTTCTGTAGTTGCTGTACCAATTTACATTCCCACCAACAATATCGGAGGGTTCTCTTTTCTCCATACCCTCTTCAGCATTTATTATTTGTAGACTTTTTAATGATGGCCATTCTGACTTGTGTGAGGTGGTACCTCACTGTAATTTTTGATCCACATTTCTCATTAAAAATTTTTATTCCAAATCATCTGTTCATTGAACAAGTGTTTACTGAATATATGGTATGTGGTAGGCACTGTCCTAGGTGCTGAAGATAGAGGCCTACTTAATGTGGGATAGAGGTAATCAGAAAGGCATTTATAATACAGGGTGAAGTATAAGTAGAATAATGTTGGGATATTCAGCAGGAGCACTTAATCCTGATAAAGGGATAATCATGGAATGGATAAAAGAATGATTTCTTAAGATATGACAATGAAACAACTTTGAGGATGAAGAGAGATGAGTTGATAATAGAGGGAACAGCACATACAGAGGTCTAGGGGCTAGAAACAGCATGGAATATTTGGGTATTTCATAAAATTTAGTATGGTGGGTCTGTTGAACCATTAAACCAGACTAATAACTCATTAGTCTGGACCTCCTGTTATATGAGAAAAAATAACCCCATATTTTTGAAGCCGCTCTGGTTAGGTTTTTTGATACTTGAACATATCCATAACCAGCAGAGTGAGACAACATATTTAAGTTAAAACAAAGAGATGGATGAGATGACTTAGACAAAAGAAGTCCTAAAATAGAACCAGCTTTCAAGGAAAGTGCAGAAGTGAGCCTGCAGATGAATCCAGTACAGGGCCAAGAAATAAGAGGAGGAATCAGAAAAGTGGTGTCACAGGATGGCCAGGTTTCAAGAATGAAGTTGTGGGAACTGCTGTCATATGCTGCCAAATAAGCAAAGACTATAGCATCCATCTTTGCGTGAAATATTCCCTTGATATCTCATATTTTCTTGAAGAGAACTCTAGTCTTTCCCATTCTGTTGTTTTCCTCTTATTTCTTTGCATTGATCACTTAGGAAGGCTTTCTTAACTCTCCTTGCTATTCTTTGAAACTCTGCATTCCAAAGAATATCTTTCCTTTGGCTATATCTTTCCTTTTCTTCTTTGCCTTTCACTTCTCTTCTTTTCTCAGCTCTTTGTAAGGCCTCCTCAGACGACCATTTTGCCTTTCTTCTTGGGAATGATTTTGATCACCGCCTCCTGTAAAATGTCACGAACCTCAATCCATAGTTCTTCAGGCACTCTGTCTATAAGATCTAATCCCTTGAATCTATTTGTCACTTCACTGTATAATCATAAGGGATTTGGTTTAGGTCATACCTGAATGGTCTAGTGGTTTTCCCTACTTTCTTCGATTTAAGTCTAAATTTGACAATAAGGAGTTCATGATCTGAGCCACAGTCGGCTCCCAGTCTTGTTTTTGCTGACTGTATAGAGCTTCTCCATCTTCGGCTGCAAAGAATATAATCAGTCTGATTTCGGTATTGACCATCTGGTGATGTCTATGGGTAGAGTCGTCTTTTGTGTTGTTGGAACAGGGTATTGCTACAACAAGTGCATTCTCTTGGCAAAACTCTCTTACTTGCCCTGCTTCATTTTGTACTCCAAGGTGAAACTGGCCTGTTACTCCAGTTATCTCTTGAATTCTTGCTTTTGCATTCCAGTCCCCTGTGATGAGAAGGACGTCATTTTTTGGTGTTAGTTCTAGAAGATCTTGTACGTCATCATAGAACCATTCAACTTTAGCTTCTTCAGAATTAGTGGTTAGGGCATAGACTTAGATTTCTGTGATACTGAATGGTTTGCCTTGGAAACGAGCAGAAATCATTCTGTTGTTTTTGAGATTGCATCCAAGTACTGCATTTTGGATTCTTTTGTTGACTATGATGGCTGTTCCATTTCTTCTAAGGGAATCTTGCCCACAGTAGTAGAAAAGGGTCATCTGAATTAAATGCTGCCATTCTTGTCCGTTTTAGTTCATAGATTCCTAAAATGTCGATGTTCACTCTTGCCATCTCCTGTTTAACCACTTCTAGTTTACCTTGATTCATGGACCTAACATTCCAGGTTCATAGGCAATGTTGTTCTTCATAGCATCGCACTTCACTTCATCACCAATCACATCCACAACTGGGCATTGTTTTTGCTTTGGCTTCATGTCTTCATTCTTTATGGAGCTATTTTTCTACTCTTCTCCAGTAGGGTATCGGGCATCTATTGACCTGGGGAGTTCATCTTTCAGTGTCCTGTCTTTTTGCTTTTTCATACTGTTCATGGGGTTCTCCAGGCAAGAATACCAAAGTGGTTTACCATCCACTTCTCCAGTGGACCATGTTTTGTCAGAACTCTCCACCATGACCTGTCTGTCTTGGGCACAATAAAGGACAGAAAAGGTATGAACCTAACAGAAGCAGAAGATATCAAGAAGAGGTGGCAAGAATACACAGAAGAACTGTACAAAAAAGACGTTTATGATCCAGATAACCATGATGGTGTGATCACTCACCTCGAGCCAGACATCCTGGAATGTGAAGTCGAGTGGGCCTTAGAAAGCTAGTGGAGATGATGGAATTCTAGTTGAGCTCTTTCAGATCCTAAAAGATGATACTGTGGAAGTGCTACCGTCAGTATGCCCACAAATTTGGAAAACTCAGCAGTGGCCACAAGACTGGAAAATGTCCGTTCTCATTCCAGTCCCAAGGAAAGGCAGTACCAAAGAATGTTCAAACTACCGGACAATTGCACTCATCTCACACACTACCAAGGTAATGCTCAAAGTTCTTCTGGTGAAGCTTCAACAGCATGTGAACTGAGAATTTCAAGCCGGTCAAGCTAGATTTAGAAAAGGCAGAGGAAGCAGAGATCAAATTGCCAGCATCTTTTGGATCATAGAAAAAGCAAGAGAATTCCAGAAAAACATCTACTTCTGCTTTATTGACTATGCCAAATCCCTTGACTGTGTGGATCACAACAAACTGTAGAAAATTCTTAAAGAGATGGGAGTACTAGACCACCTGACCTGCCTCATGAGAAATCTGTATGCAGGTCAAGAAGCCACAGTTAGAACCAGACATGAAACAATGGACTGGTTCCAAATTGGGAAAGGAGTACAACAAGGCAGTATATTGTCACACTGTTTATTTAATTTCTATGCAGAGTACATCATGAGAAATGCTGGGCTGGATGAAGCACAAGCTGGTATCAGGATTGCAGGGAGAAATATCAATAACCTCAGATATGCAGAGGACACCACCCTTATGAAAGAGAGCAAAGAACTAAAGAGCCTCTTGATGAAAGTGAAAGAGGAGAGTGAAAAAGTTGGTTTAAAACTCAACATTCAAGAAACTAAGATCATGCTATCCAGTCCCATCACTTCATGGGAAATAGATGGGGAAACAATGGAAACAGTGACAGACTGTATTTTCTTTGGCTCCAAAATCACTGCAGGTGGTGACTGCAGCCATGAAATTAAAAGATGTTTTGTCCTTGGAAGAAAAGCTATGACCAACCTAGAGAGCATATTAAAAAGCAGAGATATGACTTTGCTGACAAAGGTCCGTCTAGTCAAAGCTATGGTTTTTCCAGTAGTCATGTATGGATGTGAGAAGGCTAATGGCTGAAGAATTGATGCTTTTGAAGTGTGGTGTTGGAGAAGACTCTTGAGTGTCCCTTGGACTCCAATGAGATCAAACCAGTCAATTGTAAAGGAAATCAGTCCTGTATTTTCATTGGAAGGACTGATGCTGAAGCTGAAGCTCCAAATCTTTGGCCACCTGATGTGAAGAACTGACTCACTGGAAAAGACCTTGTTGCTGGGCAAGATTGAAGGCAGGAGGAAAAGGGGATGACAGAGGATGACATGATTGGATGGCATCACCAACTCGATGGACATGAGTTTGATCCAGCTGCAGGAGTTGGTGATGGACAGAAAAACCTGTGTGTTGCAGTCCGTGGGATGGCAAAGACTCAGACACCACTAAGCAACTGAACTGTAACTTAACTATAAGGGACCCAGTCTTAGTAAAGCGTTCACTCTAGGAACTTTTTTTTCTTTTTAAAGTGTAGAAATTAAGTCAACAGTTATTGTACTTTCATTCAGTTAGATTTGATTTTGTGCACATAAGAACTAAATACTGAGATAATGATAATTCTATACCAGCAGTGAAGAGTAAGAGGTGAGGATGTTAGTTTTTCAACATAGTTGAACAGTCTCAGTGGAACACTTTCAGAAACATATTTAATATCTCAGCAATCCTGAACCTGTACGAAGGAAGGATTCTTTAAACTGAGATATTTATATGTCTTTTGGGTTGTTTCTAAACTCTTTGAACATAGTTACATAAATTTTTATGTTTACATTTTTTAGGATGTCCATAGCTTTCATTCAAAATTAAGAGGTTGTCTTGTGTTGGATTTCCCTGGCAGCAGACAAAAATGTGAGTGCATATAGTTTATTTGAAAATTGATGCCAGGAAACATCAGTGGGGAGAGTAGTGGAGTGATCCTGGGAAAGGGGGAAAAAAGCCAATATGGAATGTGTTTTTAAGTAAGTTTCTTTATCGGCAACTGGGACTAAATTTTTCTTTTGAGGTAAAAGACAGTGTAGATCATATCTCAGATTGATTCCAGCAGAGGAGTTAAGGAGCTTCTGCCAGTTACTTGTTTAGGGATGCTCTCAAGAGCACTTAACCTCCCCGCCATGTAGTCAGAGAGAAACTCATGTGAAGACTTGCACAAGCTTGCAGGTTGGCCTGTACTGGAACCATGTAAGTGGTGAGGGGTTCAAGGTGAGGTGCTGCCAGCATCTGCTACAGAGGTAACAATAAAATACAATTTTATTTCTTGGTTAATTGAAGATTTTTTTAAAGATTAAAAAAACCTATTCTTTAATGTCACAGAATTTCCAGTTTTTCAGTGGTAAGATTATTATGCTTATTTTTAAATAGTCCTTATCCCTTAGAGATATACAGTGATATTTGTGGATGAAATCGTACCTGGAATTTGCTTTAAAATAACACATTGGGGTGACTCACGGTTGTCTGAATGGTTAAGTAACCCATGTAAGACTGTCAGAAAACATGCCCTGTTGTCTTTTTCCTTTAATTGTAACCATCAAGTGTCAATAAGAATGGATCAGCGCCTTAGGAAATCTTTAGGCAGAACGTGTTTTTTATGGGTTGTGTTTTGCTGGTGTTTCAGTGGAACGTACTTAAATCACCAGCATTTTATTTAGACAACCTGGTTTAGTTATAAATAATTTTTAGTAGTCAGCTGGCTGGCCCCCAAATAAGGTGTCAGTATTTGCTTTAAATAAGACATGATCACCATCTGGTGGTGAATAACAGTAACTTTGGTTTATATATTGCTTTATGGCTTATAAAGTATTTTCATATACATCTTCTCATTTATTGAAATAATTGTAGAAGTTACAGTGAATTCATTTTGTTATGCTTTCTGCCAAAATTTATCAACCTGTAAGATGATATAGAACCTGTAAGAAGACATAGTATGTTACTTATATAGTTACTTCTGCTTTTTGAATGAATGTTGACTGAAAGAAAAGTATCAATTGATCACTTGTTAGGTAGGAATGAAGATAACATAAATTTCATAATGGAATAGAATTCTTTTAAGTTCATATCTGCAGAACTGTCTTTAAAAGAAACATCCAACTGATTTCCTAACACCTAAAATCATGGTATTGAATCATAAAGGCATCTTTTAGTGTGCATTTAAGTTTTTAAATTCTATGAAACATATATGATGTAGATAGAAATTTGGTACTCTGTAGAGGTCTGGTGTTAGGCAATCACTATATATAGGTATTTATTTAGTTAAATAAATAAAGACTATATGACATCAAAGAGTCTGCCTTTATTTTCTTTCTCTTCTTTTCCTGTTTATGCTTAGTTCTTAGTCTCTCTGAATTATCAAACTTTGAGATGAATGAAAACAATTTTTTAGCTAGTGTGCTTAATTTTTTGCTTTATTTATAATAAATATTAAAACTGTAATGTAATTTTCCCCATTATTTTGTTTAACATTATAGATAACAATCAGTTCTTGTCGGTTAGCAAAGCAATTTACAACTTGGCTTTGGTTTCAGTGGATACTACCTATTTTGCAGGTTGAGCATTGTCTGAAGGTTGTGTTTTTCATTTTAAGTAACAATGCTTGCTTTTGAATTCTAAAGCCCAGTGTTTCTCAACCTTTTTTCTATGATCACGTTTCTAAAGAGAAAAGTTTAAAATTAGTTTCTCCCTAGCAAGAGAAATTAAATGCTAAGTTAGTAAGATTTTGTCTCATAGGGTTAAGTTGTGGAGAACCATAAACCATTATCTGAGATTTTTTACCCTCCTCCAGGACCAGTTTTTGCCCCCTTGGTTGCAGTATTGCTCCCATTGAGAATATAAACTGTAGTGAACTTTGCTTTTTATAATTGTAAATTTTCTAAAAAGCAATTTGAAAGTGAAGTGATTGTTTCAGAAGTTTTTGTTTGTTTTAAATAAATTCTTATTCATTTGTTTTTGGCAGCCTTGTGTCCTCCTTGCTTTTCTCGGGCTTTCTGTACTTAAAGTGAGCTGGGGCTACTCTTCATTGCAGTACATGGGCTTCTGATTACAGTGGCTTCTTTAGTTGCGGAGCACAGGCTCTAGTGTGTGGGGTTCATAGTTGTAGCGTGCAGGCTCAGCAGGTAAGATTCACTGGCGCTGGTGCGAGCTGGCTTCAGTAGTTGAGGCACTGGGGCTCGGTAGTCGTGGCACATGGGCTTAGTTGTTCTGTGGCGTGTGGAATCTTCCCGGGCCAGGGATTGAACGCATGTCCCTTGCATTGGCAGGTGGATTCCTATCCACTGCACCACCATGGGAAGTCCTCAAAAGTTCTAACTGTAAAAATGGATAGGAAAGTAGCAACAGCAGTCTTGGATGCACAACATTGTGAATGTAATTAATGCCACTGAAACGTACACTTAAAATGGTTAAGATAATAATTTTATGTTGTTTGTATTAAACATCGATCATATAAACACCCCAAGAACCATTGATTTTTGTGCACTTTAAAAGGATGAACTTTATGGTGTATAAATTACATCTCAGTTCAATTCAGTCGCTCAGTGTCCAACTCTTTGAGACCCCATGAACTGCAGCATGCCAGGCCTCCCTGTCCATCACCAACTCCTGGAGTACACGCAGAGTCATGTCCATTGAGTCAGTGATGCCATCCAACAATCTCATCCTCTATTGTCCCCTTCTCCTCCTGCCCTCAATCTTTCCCAACATCAGGGTCTTTTCAAATGAGTCAGCTCTTCACATCAGGTGGCCAAAGTATTGGAGTTTCAGCTTCAGCATCAGTCCTTCCAATGAACACCTGGGACTGATCTCCTTTAGGATGGACTGGTTGGATCTCCTTGCAGTCCAAGGGACTCTCAAGAGTCTTCTCCAACATCACAGTTCAAAAGCATCAATTCTTCGGCGCTCAGCTTTCTTCACAGTCCAACTCTCACATCCGTACATGACCACTGGAAAAACCATAGCCTTGACTGCTGCTGCTGCTAAGTCACTTCAGTCGTGTCCGACTGTGTGTGACCCTATAGAAGGCAGCCCACCAGGCTCCCCTGTCCCTGGGATTCTCCAGGCAAGAACACTGGAGTGGGTTGCCATTTCCTTCTCCAGTGCATGAAAGTGAAAACACTAGACGGACCTTAGTTGGCTTTTCAAGGAGTAAGCGTCTTTTAATTTCATGGCTGCAGTCACCATTTGCAGTGATTTTTGGAGCCCCCAAAAATAAAGTCAGCCACTGTTTCCACTGTTTCCCCATCTGTTTGCCATAAAGTGATGGGACTGGATGCCATGATTTTAGTTTTCTGAATGTTGAGCTCTAAGTCAACCTTTTCACTCTCCTCTTTCACTTTCATCAAGAGGCTCTTTAGTTCTTCTTCACTTTCTGCCATGAGGGTGGTGTCATCTGCACATCTGAGGTTATTGATATTTCTCCCAGCAATCCTGATTCCAGCTTATGCTTCTTCCAGCCCAGTGTTTCTCATGATGTACTCTGCATGGAAGTTAAATAAGCAGGGTGACAATATACAGCTTTGACGTACTCCTTTTCCTATTTGGAACCAGTCTGTTGTTCCATGTCCACTTCTAACTGTTGCTTCCTGACCTGCATATAGGTTTCCCATCTCTTGAAGAATTTTGTACAGTTTCTTGTGATCCACACAGTCAAAGGCTTTGGCATAGTCAGTAAAGCAGAAATAGATGTTTTTCTGGAATTCTCTTGCTTTTCCATGATCCAGTGGATGTTGGCAATTTGATCTCTGGTTCCTCTGCCTTTTCTAAAATCAGCTTGAACATCTGGAAGTTCACGATTCTGTTGAAAAATGGAAGAGTGGATAAGGAGGAGTAGTAATAGTCTTTCTGTTGTCACAGCAACCTTTTAGCTGGATTACATTTTAGAAATGTGTGATGCCTCAGAGTGCATAGGCAGGAGCAATCCAAGATAAGAACCCAGATACTGAGCTGTGCAAAAAGGTGCTTGATTCATAACTTAGATCTTCTGAACCATGCTTCCATCCGTTTGATAAAACGTCACAGTGAGGCTTGGATTAGAAGGCCAGAGGTCTGGGATCTTCCTTTTGCTCTCTTTGATCTTGGGCAATTACTATCACATCTTAGTTGCTAAGTTTTCTAGTTTATCAGAGAGTGTACTTTCAGTTCAAAAATGCTAAATCCTATGATTACTGCTGTGTTATTCTAAGGCAAATAAATGCCTACCTCAATACTTAGATTTGGACATTGAATATTAGAGCTGTAAGTCTTTAGTTTACCTGGTACAACTCTATTTAAGTACAGTGTGAACTTCCCTGGTGGCTCAGACAGTAAAGAATCTGCCCACAATGTGGGAGACCTGGATTCTATCGCTAGGTTGGGAAGATCCTCTGGAGAAGAGAATGGCAACCCACTCCAGTATTCCTGTCTGGAGAATCACATGAACAGAGGAGCCTGGTGGAGTGCAGTCCATGGGGTCACAAAGAGTCGGACATAACTAAACAACTCCTCTGAACATTTGAAACGTTGAAGATTATGAGAAGTAAGACATGGTGGTACATATAAACTTATTTGACTTTATTGTTAAATGTCTGTATGTATATGTTGCCTTTCTAAATTGTGACCAATCAAACAAAAGGTTGTGGTTTCTGCTTTTAAAAATGAACAGATCAATAGGAATTACATAAAAGACAGATAAATAATAGTCACTTTCTCAGATTAAGATTGGTGAGGGTGCTTGTTAGAAATTTTGAAATTTTCTAGATTTTTCAGTTTTCCTCGACGGTACTTGTCTGCATCTTTTCTACTACCACCTTAGCCCATGCCATCATTGTCTTTTTTGTTTGTTTATCTGTTCCAGTTGCCGCACACAGAATCTTTGATCTTACTTGTGGCATGTGGTATTTAGTTCCCTGACCAGGGATCAAACCCAGGTCCCCTGCATTGGGAGCATGGAGTTTTACCTATCTCTTGCCTGGAGTATGGCACTAGCTTCCTAATCAGTAGTATCCCTCTTCTCACCCCCCCAGCTCTGTTTCTTTCCTCAGAACAATCAAAGTAATCTCCATAGCCCCTGTATCTTTTTAAATATAAAATATAAAACTTACACAAAATTAAAAGGTTGTATAATGCAGTTTCACATGCTCATCACCAAGGCTCAGTGAAATTTTGTGATTTTGTGTCATCTGTAACTCTGTCCTCTGTTGTCTAGGTTATTATGAAGCAGATCCTAGACACAGAAAAATCTTCTAAAAGCTTACATCAGAGGTGTTGCCTCGTGGTTCGGTGCCTAAGACTCCCAATGCTGGGGGCCCAGGATCAATCCTTGGTTAGGGAGCTAGATCCCACTTGCTGCAACTAAGACCCGGTGGAGCCAAATAAATATTTAAAAAGCCAGAAAACTTAGAAGAGGAAGCTTTTCTAAATCTCTCCCTTGATGTCTCATTACACTCAAAATCAAAACTCTACATGGCTCCCAAGGCTTTTTGAGATAATGACCTTTGCTTACTTCTTTAGTGACATTGTTCACCGTTTTCTCTTTCCTACCACACTGCATGGGTTTTGGTTGCCACAGAACGTCTCTACAGGCATTTCCATGTGCCTGGCACATTCTTCCCTTCCTTGGCTTAATTGGCTGCTGCTTTGTGGTATTTTCTTAATTACACAGCTTTTCACAGATGGTTTTATCCTATGTAAAAATGTTTTCCTAAAATGCTGGCAGTTAGTGCATTTAGGTGAAGGATGTATTAGTCTTTCAAATTTTTACTAGATTTAAAATTATTGCAAGAAAAAATATTGAAGGAAAATCCCTCCTCCTTCTTGACTTCTTTGATATCAGTTTCTCTTAAAATTTGTTTTGAGTCTTTCTCGCCTTTCTTCCCTACCTATCCTTTCCTTCCTCCCGTGATTATTTAACTGATTAGAGAGAAAAGGGAAATAGTATTATTTGATGAGAGAGTTGGAGGCATATGTTATTGGAAGCCATTGCCTTAAGTACCTTAGACTCCCTCGGCAAGGATGCTGTTTGTTAAGTGTATATAAGGAAAGAGTAACCCTTTAAAGATGGCCTGATGTGAGGGTGGCTCGCTTCATCTTACCTGGAGGCCTTTCCTCTCCATGAACATCTACCTTCTTTAGGAAGAAATGCTGGATGCTGGTTATCAGACCTCCAGCCATGCTGATGTTTGCAGTAGTAGGTACACTGACTGCTTTTTCATCACTGACTTGATGGACATGAGTTTGAGTAAGCTCCAGGAGTTGGTGATGGTCAGGGAAGCCTGGCATGGTGCAGTCCATGGGGTTGCAAAGAGTTGGACATGACTGAGCGACTGAACTGACTGACTGACTACTTTGTAGCAGAGATGTTTTCACAGTTTTGATTCTGGAATAATCTGAGCCATGTTTGGTGGTGTGTATCTACCTATATTGAATCAGTGGTATGATTTTCAATGAAACCTTAAACGTAAATGGAGCATTAGATACCCTTGGTTTGTCTGCCTATGTAACAACTATTCTTGGATTTTTTTTCCCATTATGGTAATCACTTAGTGATTTATATTATCTGGCATCTTGCATCTCTAAACTGTAGCTTTTCAGATAGTGACTTGAGTTACAGTTCAGAGTCTTGAGCCATTAGTTTTTTTTTTTTTTTTTAATCTTTAGAAAACTTTTAGGGCAATTGATTAAATGAACTTTTGAAGATAGGTATATAAAAACATAATACTTACTTCGAGGATCAAGTGGACTGTGGGACCAGTGTCATTATGTCTAAAACTGTGCTCCCCCACCAGAGTTTATAGAAACTGGCATTAAATAAAAGCTTTTTGTAAGCTGATACTTAAATCCATGTATCTGAAATCAATGTCCTTTTATCAGTGGCCTACATAAAATCAACTGTTTTGTGACTCCAAGTGTGTCTCTGTTTATAAGCATAGAGGATGTTTAAGTAAAAGACGTCATTGAGAAATGAGAAGAATTGTGTCATTTAGTTATTAAGAGCAGCTGTAAATTTCTACCATTAAAAAAGCAGAATTGTAAATAATAAAACTAGAAATACAGAAGCAGCAGCATTCATAAGGCTTGGTGCTGGAAGGGTGCTTAGAAAAATGTCAGCTATAGAATGTCTTTGGGGAGTGGATCAGTAATATGTTCTGGGATTCTGCCACTTACTACTGCTTCCATACCTGCATCATTTGGCAGACCCTCCATGAATTCACACATTGCCTGACCTTTTCTTTTGCTTCAGAATCTTTCACCTTCCTGAGGCCTTGTGAAAGAAACGGGTCCATTAAAGGTTATATATCAGCTCTATCATGTGAAAAGGCGGAGAATTAGTTCAATTGGGACAAAATTTGTAGTTTACAGAATGACTTGAATCTGGTTAATAGATAATTCTTAGAAGTTAATAATTCCTAATGTTCCCAAAATTAAGTTATTAAGAAATGTTCTAGGCTTTAAATAAGTGAATTTACAGATTATCAGAGTGTGTGTTAAGAGAATGATCGTATGTTTAAAAAAATATGATTGATAACTTACGGCTGTACCAAACTCTAGTCACTTGCCTCATGTGGCTATTTAAATTAATTTTAAAAATCACTAAAATTAAGTTAAGTTCCTTTTATTAGCCACATATCAAGTACTAAATAGGCACATGCAGCTAATGACTACTGTTTTGGAAAGTACAGATATTGACAGCATTGTTTAAGAGAATGTGAAGTATGGGAATTGTAATATTTTCAATTTAACTATTATACTGGTTAATTTTTCTGTTGAAATTCTTGTCTGTTTCTTATCAATAGACAAAATATTAAGAGCTACAGGTGTCCATTAGGTGATTCAGTTCAGTTCAGTCGCTCAGTTGTGTCCGACTCTTTGCGACCCCATGAATTGTGGCACGCCAGGCCTCCCTGTCCATCACCATCTCCTGGAGTTCACTCAGACTCACGTCCATCGAGTCAGTGATGCCATCCAGCCATCTCATCCTCGGTCATCCCCTTCTCCTGCCCCCAATCCCTCCCAGCATCAGAGTCTTTTCCAATGAGTCAGGTCTTTGCATGAGGTGGCCAAAGTACTGGACTTTCAGCTTTAGCATCATTCCTTCCAAAGAAATCCCAGGGTTGATCTCCTTCAGAATGGACTGGTTGGATCTCCTTGCAGTCCAAGGGACTCTCAAGAGTCTTCTCCAACACCACAGTTCAAAAGCATCAATTCTTCAGTGCTCAGCCTTCTTCACAGTCCAGCTCTCGCATCCATACACGACCACAGGAAAAACCATAGCCTTGACTAGACGGACCTTAGTTGGCAAAGTAATGCCTCTGCTTTTTAATATACTGTCTAGGTTGGTCATTATCAGTTATGTTTGCAATAAAAAGTATAAGTAAATTGGATGTTAGATAGACTTATTGTGATGACCATTTTGCAGTAATTTTTAATATCAAGTCTTTATGTTATATACCTGAAACTAAATATAATGTTATATGTCAGCTGTATCACCACAAAAAACTAAGTAGATTGTTAGTAAATTATGGGGTTTTATAATTATAAATTTTATATATTATAAATTGCAATTTATAAATTTTAATGTTAAATATGCTTGCTCTGTGTAATCCAGTGCAGTAGCACTAGTTGTATGTGACTCCTGAGCACTTGAAATGTGGCTGGTGTGAACTGAGATGTGCTGTAAGGATAAAATGATAATGTTTTGAATACTGAGTATCCCCCAAAGGTGTACAGTGAACGAAGACAGTCAAAAGTTACAAACTTAACAGTTACAAAGTAAGTGTGTAATGGGAAGGTAATATACAGCATAGTGACTGCAGTTAATAATGCTGTACTGCGTATTTGAAAGTTGCTAAGCAAGTAGAAACCACAGTCACAGAAAACCAACCAATCTGATCACGGGGACCACAGACTTGTCTAACTTAATGAAACTGTGAGCTTTGCTGTGTAGGGCCAAGATGGACAGATCGTGGTGGAGTGTTCTGACAAAAAGTGGTCTGCTGGAGACGAGAATGGCAAATCACTTCAGTATTCTTGCCTGGAGAACCCCATGAAAGTATGAAAAGGCCAAAAGATAGGACACTGAAAGGAGAACTCCCCAGGTTGGAAGGTGCCCAACATGCTACTGGAGATCTGTGGAGAAACAACTGCAGAAAGAATGAAGAGACAGACCCAAAGGAAAAACAACACCCAGCTGTGGATGTGAGTGGTAACGGAAGTAAAGTCCAATGCTGTAAAGAGCAGTATTGCATTGGAACCTGGAATTAGGTCCATGAATCAAGGTAAACTGGAAGTGGTCAAACAGGAGATGGCAAGAGTGAACATCGACATTTTAGGAATCAATGAACTAAAATGGACCAGAATGGTAGCATTTAATTCAGATGACCGTTTTCTACTACTATGGGCAAGATTCCTTTAGAAGAAATGGAGTAGCCATCATAGTCAACAAAAGAGTCTGAAATGCAGTACTTGGGTGCAATCTCAAAACAACAGAATGATCTCTATTCGTTTCCAAGCAAACCATTCAATATCACAGTAATCCAGGTTATGCCCAACCAATAATGCTGAAGAAGCTGAAGTTGAACGGTTCCATGAAGACCTACAAGACCTTCTAGAAATAACACCCCCAAAAGATATCCTTTTCATTATAGGGAGCTGAAATGCAAAAGTACGAAGTCAAGAAATACCTGGAGTAACAGGCAAATTTGGCCTTGGAGCATAGAATGAAGCAGGTCAAAGGTTAACAGAGTTTTGCCAAGAGAACACATTGGTTACAGCAAACATTCTCTTCCAACAACACAAGAGAAGACTCTACACATGGATATCATCAGATGGTCAATACCAAAATCAGACTGATTATATTCTTTGCAGCCAAAGATGGAGAAACTCTATGCAGTCAGCAAAAACAAAACCAGGAGCTGACTGTGGCTCAGATCATGAGCTCCTTATTGCCAAGTGAAAGTGAAGTTGCTCAGTCGTGTCCAACTCTTTGCGACCCCATGGAGCCTACCAGGCTCCTGTGTCCATGGGATTTTCCAGGCAGTAGTACTAGAGTGGATTGCCATTTCCTTCTCCAGGGGATCTTCCCGACCCAGGTATTGAACCCAGGTCTCCCCGCATTGTAGACAGATGCTTTACCATCTGAGCCACCAGGGAAGTTCTTATTGTCAAATTCAGACTTAAATTGAAGAAAGTAAGGAAAGCCATTCAGGTGTGACCTAAATCTAATTCCTTACAATTATACAGTGGAAGTGACAAATAGATTAAGGGATTAGATCTGATAGACAGAGTGCCTGAAGAACTATGGATGGAGGTTCGTGACATTGTACAGAAGACAGGGATCAAGACCATCCCCAAGAAAAAGAAATGCCAGAAGGCAAAATGGTTGTCTGAGGAGGCCTTACAAATAGCTATGAAAAGAAGAGAAGTGAAAGGCAAAGGAAAAGAGGAATGATATACCCATTTGAATGCAGAATTCCAAAGAATAGCAAGGAGAGATAATAAAGCCTTCTTCAGTGATCAGTGCAAAGAAATAGAGGAAAACAATAGAATGGGAAAGATTAGAGATCTCTTCAAGAAAATTAGAGATACCAAAATTATGCCTATCTTTGCATATTTTCATGCAAAGATGGGGACAATAAAGGACAGAAATGGTATGGACCTAACAGAAGCAGAAGATATTTAGAAGTGGCAAGAATAAAAACCATAATGAGGTACCACTTCACACCAGTCAGAATGTCTGCGATCCAAAAATCTGCAAGCAACAAATGCTGGAGAGGGTGTAGAGAAAAGGGAACCCTCCTACACTGTTGGTGGGAATGCAAACTAGTACAACCACTATGGAAAACAGTGTGGAGATTCCTTAAAAAATTGCAAATAGAACTACCTTATGACCCAGCAATCCCACTGCTGGGCATACACACCGAGGAAACCAGAATTGAAAGAGACACATGTACCCCAATGTTCATCGCAGCGCTGTTTATAATAGCCAGGACATGGAAACAACCTAGATGTCCATCAGCAGATGAATGGATAAGAAAGCTGTGGTACACATACACAATGGAGTATTACTCAGCCGTTAAAAAGAATACATTTGAATCAGTTCTGATGAGATGGATGAAACTGGAGCTGATTATACAGAGTGAAGTAAGCCAGAAAGAAAAACACCAATACAGTATACTAACACATATATATGGAATTTAGAAAGATGGCAATGATGACCCTGTATGCAAGACAGCAAAAAAGATACAAATGTGTATAGCAGACTTTTGGACTAAGAGTGAGAGGGAGAGGGTGGGATGATTTGGGAGAATGGCATTGAAACATGTATACTATCATGTAAGAATCAAGTCACCAGTCTGTGTCCGATGCAGGATACAGCATGCTTGGGGCTGGTGCACAGGGATGACCCGGAGGGATGTTGTGGGAGGGAGGTGGGAGGGGGGTTCATGTTTGGGATCGCATGTATACCCGTGGTGGATTCATGGCAATGTATGACAAAACCAATACAGTATTATAAAGTAAAATAAAGGAAAAAAAAAGAAGTGGCAAGAATACACAGGAGAACTGTACAAAAAAGATCTTCATGACCAAGATAACCAAGATGGTATGATCACTCACCTAGAGCCAGACATCCTGGAATTTGAAGTCAAGTGGGCCTTTAGGAAGCGTCACTACAAACAAAGCTAGTGGAGGTGATGGAATTCCAGTTGAGCTATTTCAAATCCTAAAAGATGGTGCTGTTAAAGTGCTGCCTTCAATATGCCAGCAAATTTGGAAAACTCAGCAGTGGCCACAGGACTGGAAAAGGTCAGTTTTATTCTAATCCCAAAGAAATGCAATGCCAAAGAATGCTCAGACTACCGCACAATTGCACTCATCTCACCTGCTAGCAAAGTGATGCTCAAAATTCTCCAAGCCAGGCTTCAGAAGTACGTGAACCATGAGCTTCCAGATGTCCAAGCTAGATTTAGAAAAGGCAGTGGAACCAGAGATCAAATTGCCAACATCTGTTGGATCATCAAAAAAGCATGAGAGTTTCAGAAAAATAATCTATTTCTTCTATATTGACTATGCCAAGATCATGGCATCTTGTCCCATCACTTCATGGCAAATAGATGGGGAAGCAGTGGAAACAGTGACAGACTTTATTTTGGGGGGCTCCAGAATCACTGCACATGGTGACTGCAGCCATGAAATTAAAAGATGCTTGCTCCTTGGAAGAAAAGTTATGACCGACCTAGACAGCATATTAAAAAGCAGAGACAATACTTTGCCAACAAAGGTCTGTCTAGTCAAAGCTATGTTTTGCTGGTAGTCATGTATGGATGTGAGATTTGGACTATAAAGAAAGCTAAGCGCCGAAGAATTGATGCTTTTGAACTGTGGTGTTGGGAAGATTCTTGAGAATCCCTTGGACTGCAATGAGATCCAACCAATCCATCCTAAAGGAGATCAGTCCTGAATATTCATTGGAAGGATTGATGCTGAAGCTGAAACTCCAGTACTTGGGCCACCTGATGTGAAGAACTGACTCATTTGAAAAGACCCTGATGCTGGGAAAGATTGAAGGTAGGAGGAGAAAGGGACAGCACAGGATGACATGTTTGCATGGCATCACCGACTCAATGGACATGAGTCTGAGTAAGCTCCGGGAGTTGGTGATGGATAGGGAGGCCTGGCGTGCTGCAGTCCCTGTAGTCACATAGATTCGGACAGGACTGAGCGACTGAGCTGAACTGAACTGAAGCAAGTAGATCTTAAAAGTTCTCATAAGGGCTTCATGATGATCCTGTAGTTAAGAATCCTCCTGCCAATGCAGGAGACACAGGTTTGACCCCTGATCTGAGAAGTATCCATATGCCACGAGGCAGCTAAGCCCATGTACCACAACTCCTGAAGCCCTTAAGCTCTGGAGCCGGTGCTCTGTTACAAGAGAAGCCACTGCCGTGAGAATCCCATGCACTGCAACTAGAGAAAGTCCACATGCAGTGATGAAGAGCCAGCCCAGCCAATAAAGAAAGAAAGAATTTTTTAAAGTTCTCATAACAAAAAAAATTGTAACTGTGTATGGTGTTGAGTGTTAACTAGACTTACCGTGGTGATCATTTTGCAGTGTAACAAATATTAAATCATTATGTTGTACATCTGAAAGTAATATTATATCATAAGTCAATTATACTCAATTAAAAAATAAGTAGGTAAAATGTCAAGTAAAAATGTAAAAATATGAAATTTTAAATGACAATAGTATGTTGAGATAACGAGTTATATAGTGTTAAATTTTATAATTTAACATAAAATAGTAAAATTAATTTTGACCTATTTTAACTTTTATGAATAAACTACTGGAAGTTCTGAAATTTTGTGACTCATTTTGTATTTCTATTGGATAATGCTGTGAAAGAGCCAATGCTTTAATAAGGAAGGCAAGTAATATACAATCTACTTTATATGCCTATATCAAGGATGAATATATTTGCAATGTGAGATGAAATCATATTTATTTATATATTTATTTTTGTCCTTTTGGATTTTTAAAAATAAGATTTATTTTGACTTCTTTACAAATTAAAAAAATTACGGGTACCAATTGTATTAAAAATTTTTTGTGATTTCATTTGTTTGTGATATGCAAGATACGCATAGAACATGAGTGCAGAGCTTTTATTCAACTGATAAATGAGTGATGAAGATAATATGAATACCATAGGCTTTCCAAGGACAAAAATGTTGCTGGAATCATTGTAAAGGTATCGCAGAGACTTTGGGAACTTTTATTGACCAGACAGTAAAAGATAAATATGATGCAAGTGGGAGAAAACAGTAAACTGGAGCGCTTGAATAAAGTCAGGACGGGTTGTGTACTGAGTAAGCTTAGTGGTACTGAACAGGCCAGAATGATCTGAATCAAGGATTTCAGTGCAGAAGTAAGAGAGAAGGATTGGAGAATTAGGTTGAAACTGAATATTGGGACTCTGAAGCCTCGGTGAGAAATCTAAATGAGTTTATTAGGGGCTATCAGATATTTATGAACTGAGAAGTGGCATGAAAGCAGTACTTTCTCTTTTTTTCTGTAGATTGGTTTGGATACAGGCGAGTATCCATACCTGTTTTTCTGAAGTGAGAAGGTGCAATATCCTGGAGAAATTGGGGGAAATAGGAAGCAGGTTTGAGATGTAGAAAGGTACCACTGTGTTTGGGTAAAGGAAAACGGAGAAATTGAAACTGACCTTGGAGTCCCAAGTATCATGACAGAAATGAAAATAAAGGTATTTTAGCTTTGTATGATGTTTTGTGTTTTTAAAACTTTAAGATGGCCAGTTCAACCCTTTATTACCGATGAGGAATTTGAGAGTCATTGTTTAAAGAACTTGGCCAGGGTCATGGTCTCATCTTAAGTAGTGGAGCCAGGTCTTTTTCTTCCTGATCTATTGTCATTGGCATGTACTCAGTTGCCTAAGTCAGTGCTTCAGTTTTTCTGGACTCTTGCACTTTGTGCAGTCAATCCCTAAGTTTTGTTATTTCTTTCCTAAATATATCTCAAATCTCCCCCACTTCTCTTGGCACCACTTCTGCCTTAGTTCAGGTTTCTTCCATCTTTCTGGATTGATATTTTCCTGAATTTATATGTAGTCTCTACCCTGCATACCACCTCCTAAAAGAAATAAGCAAATAAAAGCAATCTGTTTTCCTGCAGTTCAGTTTTTGAGAGCTTTCTAAATTATAGAGCATTCTGTTGTATCTTTTGAATAAAATGTAAACTTTATAGCCTGGCCTTATAAGGTTCTACATGATCATGCCCTTTACGTGGGTGCTTCCAGTTCCATGCTGACTTTGTTTTTCAGCCTTTTATGTCTTGTTACTTCGGTAAGCAATGTCCTTGCCCCCTTTTCTCCACTATACCCTCAATCCCATACATTCTGGTCTTAAACGTGTTGTCGCTCAGTCGTGTCTGACTCTTTGTGACCCCATGGACTGTAGCCGACCAGGCTCCTCCATCCATGGGGTTTTCCAGACAAGAGTACTAGAGTGGGGTGCCATTGCCTTCTCCAGGGGATCCTTGGCTTAGTTTAATTGTCAGTTTACTTGTCTCTAGTCATCCCTCCATGCTTCTTTCCCGTTTTTATACTTCAGAGTCATTTCAAGTTAGAAGTGACTTTAGTGGAGAATAAAGAGTCTGAAAGAATAACTGAAAAAAAAAAATTAGTCACCTTCCAACCTGTACTTCAGAGCCCTTGTATACTGCAAGGTGTTACGTGTTTCACAGAAAAAGATTCCATGATCAAATATATTAGAGAATGCTTCAGACTATATCCAAGATAGGAATATAGGACTGTGTATGTAAGACTATAATCAGTAAAAGCTTCAGGAAGTTCTGTAGTAAAAATAAGTATATATTTTTTTGATACAGCATTTTCCTTATATATTTGATTATGGAAACTTTTTAGATAGAACAAATGTAATTTCTCCTAGGTTACTAGCAGTATTTGGGAAATGCTAAATGTATGTGTCTTTTATTTCCCTCAGGTCTAATTAATACATCTATACCACATAATCAGGATCATGCCCAGAGGATATTTGGAGGAACTCTGGTTGTTTACATAGTTGAAAGAGGAAACTTTAGGGAAGATACAGCTATCTTCAAATATTTGAAGGTTCCATTAAAAGAGGAGTTGAAAATATTTTCTTTGAAACTAGAGAATAAGAGCAAGAACCGGAGGGAGGAAGATGTAGGTAGGCAGAGGTTTTACTTTGTATAAGGTTAACTTTCTAATAATTAGAATTTTCTAAGGTTAAATAAATGTTCTGTCCCTAAAGCTTGTCAAGCAAAGATTTATAGGGATACTCTAGAGGAGTTTAGCACATTAGGTAAGGAATAGATCAGAAGGGTAGTTTTCTGCAATAGTTTGAAAACTATCAGGCTCTATTTCTGAGATATCTATGAATCGGAATTTATATTCATTGATCCTTTTCTAATTCTGTGAATCCATGTCTTGGTTTGCAGTCTCAGTCAAGAAACCAAATATGAGAAACATATAGCAGAAATTTTAATTGTATGGTTAATTGCTTTTACTTGATTTTTTTTTAAATAGACTTTATTTTTTAGAGCAGTTTTAGAGTCACACAAAGAAATTGAGCACAAAGTATAGAGAGTTCATATATACGCTCTTACCCTAGGAATATATTAATACAACCTCTCACTGTCCACATTCCACAGTATCTTGGTACATTTGGTAAAATGAATGAACCCTATGTTGATACATTATCACCCAAATGTCTACATTTAGAGTTCACCACCCCCCTTTTTTTTCCCTATTTTTTTTTGGCTGTGTGCAGCATGTGGGATCTTAGTTCCCTAACCAGGGATCAAGCTGCAGTGGAAGCATGGTGCCTTAGACCACCAGGGAATTCTAGGGTTCACTCCCAGTTGTTGATGTTTTGAAAGAAAACGTGTATATCCTTGCCCATCTTTAACAAAGTGGTTTTTAGTTGTTTCTTATCCTGGTTTAGTCTTTTCTGATTCAGAGGTCTAAAAGATAACTAGATCAACATCTATTTTGAAAAAGTAGTCATCTTTTGAGAAAGTTCTTTTTTTCAATAATCTCATTAAGAAATGTTTTATTTTGCTGATTAACGGTGTTTTCCTTCCTTTTAAGTACCTAAAGAACTGGTGGAGCTCCATTTGAAGTTGATGAGGAAGATTGGCAAATCTGTTACAGCAGACAGATGGGAAAAATACTTGATCAAGGTAAATATTTATAAATCACCTTCTCTGAAATATTATTCTATCTAGCATAAATTGATGTTTTATTTCATCATGTGCTCTTTTAAAATGTTCCTAAAGTTGCAAAGTATGAACCAGAAATCCATATGACTACTTTTGCAGCAACTATGCACTGGTCTAGAGTCCTGAAGATTTTAGAGGTGATACATACCTTTTGTGCCAAACACTGTGCTCAGGACTCTTCATGTTTTCTCTCAGTTGATCCTTAAAATCATCCTAATCAACTTAATTAAAGTATGGACAGGGCCCAATAAAGTTGTCATTTTTCTTTGAGATCACATAGTATATATAGACAGAGCCAAAATTTGTCTTTTACCTAAAAGTTAAAATGTCTTTTACTTAAAAGGTAATACTGACTCAAAAACTCTTGGGTTAATATGAAAGACTAAGTTATCATTAGACCAAACCTATTGTAAATGAGAACAGTCTGGGTAATCAGAAAACAGTTGCTTTGGGATAAACTCTATTAATGGCAAGGCCATTCAGGAAAAATTGTCTGGAATTGCATCCAAACTTTGAGATCCACACAATTTTTTTTGTGTTGGGGGAGATGGTATGGTATTTGAACTCTTAACATATTAGAATATTAAGATTATATTTTTAGGTGATTGAAAAATTGGAATTTTCTTGTCTAGACAAAAAAATTTGTTTTTGTCTACGTCTTGTATACAAAACACGAAGCTTTGCATACATGTGTTGTCGTGTCTGCTTTTGCAGGGGGTAGTGTATGTATATGGTTATAGAGTGCTGTGAAAAGAAGAACTGTCAAGAGACAAGAGTTGCTTTTTCTTATTATGAAAATCACACTTGCTATTCCTGGTATCTTTGCTGCATATTGTTTTATGTCACTTAATTTGGACATCACTTCAAATTAAGTGACATAAAACAATAATCATTTTAGTCACCTCAGTGACACTGTGGATTGGGAATCTGAGGTCACTTTCACTGTACTTTGTTGGCTGAAGCAGTCACAGTTCTCCCAGATTTAGGGAGAGGAAGACTAGACCCTCAACTCTCATTGAGTGGTAGGAGTGTCTTAACTTTTGAAAAGCCCACTCTGAGATGAATCAATATCTTTTGTACAAGTTTGAAACCCTGAAAAGTTGGCTTAGCATTTCAAAAATTTGATGCTGTGGGATTTTCTAAAAGCCTTGATTAACTAATATTTAATTATATCTCTGAGCTATATTAAGCTGTGAATAATAAAGGAGCAGATTTTTAACTATTTAAAGTCTTAAAAAAATGCCAGTGGTTGAAGGGAGGTACCAGTGATGTTGCTGTTTTACCTTTAACAAAGTATTCATTAAGGATTAAGAATCTAGATCTGGACCTTAAAAAGAGGTGCTGGAATTTCAGTAGAGTAATCTTTTAAAAAGTAATTTTATTTATTGTTTATGCTAGGTCTTTGTTGGGCTTTCCTTGTGGCTCAGCTGGTAAAGAATCTGCCTGCAGTGCAGGAGACCTGAGTTCTATCCCTGGGTTGGGAAGATCCCCTGGAGAAGGGAAAGGCTACCCACTCCAGTATTCTGGCCTGGAGAATTCCACAGACTGTGTAGTCCACGGGGTCGCAAAGAGTTGAACACAACTGAGCACCTTTCACTTTCACTTCATTGGTCTTCGTTGCTGCTCAGGCTTTTCTCTAGTATAACAAGTGGGGCCTTCTCTCTCATTGCAGTGGCTTCTCTTGTTGCTGAGCACAGGTTCTGGGACCCACCGGCTTCAGCGGTTGGGGCACGTCTCAGTAGTTGCAGTTTCTGGGCTCTGGAGCACAGGCTCAGAGGTGTGGCTCATGAACTTAGTTGCTCCATGATATGTGGGATCTTCCTGGACCAGGGATTAAACCTGTGTCTCCTGCTTTGGCAGGTGAATTCTTTACCACTGAGCCACCAAGGAAGCCCAGGATAGTCATTTTTTTGTTTGTTTTTAATTTTTTTAAATTAATTTGTTTATTATAGTTGGAGGCTAATTATAATATTGTGGTGGTTTTTGCCATACATTGACATGAATCAGCCATGGGTGTACATGGGTCCCCCCATCCAGAACCCCCCTCCCACCACCCTCCCCATCCCATCCCTCTGGGTTGTTCCACTGCACTGGTTTTGAGCGCCCTGTTCCATGCATTGAACTTGGACTGGTCATCTATTTCATATGTGGTATTATATGTGTTTCAATGCTATTCTCTCAAATCATCCCACCCTCGCCTTCTCCCACAGAGTCCAAAAGTCTGTTCTTTATATCTCTGTCTCTTTTGCTGTCTTGCATATAGGGTCGTCGTTACCATCTTTCTAAATTCCATATATATGCGTTAATACACTGTATTGGTGTTTTTCTTTCTGACTTACTTTACTCTGTATAATAGGCTCCAGTTTCATCCAGCTCATTAGAACTGACTGAAATGTGTTCTTTTTAATAGCTGAGTAATATTCCATTGTGTATATGTGCCACAACTTTCTTATCCATTCGTCTGCTGATGGACATCCAGGTTGCTTCCATGTCCTGGCTATTGTAAACAGTGCTGCAATGAACATTGGGGTACACGTGTCTCTTTCACTTCTGGCTTTTTTAAGGAATCTCCACACTGTTCTCCATAGTGGCTGTACTAGTTTGCATTCCCACCAGCAGTGTAAGAGGGTTCCCTTTCAGGATAGTCATTTTTAATGTGACATTTTAAAGCAGTGTAGTTGTATCTAAATCTGTCTGTTAAAGTAGATTTGTTTGTTTGTTACACTTTCTAAGAACTGAAGTAGAAATATCTTGTATACTAATCTCAGCTCTGCTGTTAACAAACTTTGGGTCCATGGATGATCTGCTTTTGCCCCCGTTGTATCTTAGTTTCTTCATAAGATGTGAAAATTAGAATAGGATGATTTAAAAATCCTTAAATTCTAAGATTATAACCACAGATTCTGAGTGTTTTTTAATTGAAATATATTCACATAACATACAATTTTCCCTTTGAAATTATACAGTTCAGTGTTTTTTTTAGTATATTCATAAGGTTGTGCAACCATCACCATTATCCAAAACAGAACCTCTTCATTGCCCCAAAAGAAACCCTCATACCCAGCTGCAGTTACTTCCTCCTTCCCTAGTCCTTAGCAACCACTGATCTCTTTTCTGACTCTATGGATTTACATATTCTGAAAGTTTCATATAAATAGAATTAGAATTTGTAGCCTTTGTGTTTGGCTTCTTTCACTTAGCATAATGTTTTTAAGGCTTGTCTATGTTGTAGCACGTATCAGAACTTTGTTCCTTTTTGAGCCTGATTAATAGTCTATTATGTGGATAATACTACATTTTATCCATTTATCGGTTTATGGTATTTGACTTGTTTCTGTCTTTCAGCTATTATAAATAGTACTGCTATGAACATTTGTGAACAAGTGTTTTGGTAGATGTGGTCAGTTTTTTGAGTATTTATCTAAGGGTAAAATTGGTATGTCATATGGTAATTCTTTAACTTTTTGAGAAACTACCAGACTTTCCAAAACAGCTCCAATGGTTTACATTTCCCCTAGGAACCTATAAGGGCTCCATCTTTTCCACATCCCTCCTTACCAATACTTGTTATTAAATGATTGATTTTATTTATCCCAGTGGAGATGAAGTGTTACCTCACTGAGGTTTTGGTTTGCATTTCCCTTAAAGTCTAAATGATGTTGAGCCTTTTTCTCATGTGCTTGTGTATCTTCTTTGGAAAAATGTCTGTTCATATCTTTGTTCATCTTTTAATTGACTGTCTTTGTTTTTGAGTTTTTTAAGTATATACTGCATACTAGACACTTAACAGATTTATGGTTTGCAAATATCTACTCCAATTATGTGTGTTATCTTTTCAGTTTCTATGTAATGTCTTTTGATGCATGGAAGTTTTAATTTAGATTAACTCCAATTTTTTTCTTTTGTGGCTAGTGCTTCAGTGTCATATATAAGAAGTCATTGCCCAACACTCGGTCGTGAAAATCTAATCCTATATTTTGGGAGCTTTTATACTTTTAGCTCTTAAATTTAGATCTAACCCATTTAATTTTTGAATATACTCTTAGATAGGAGTTCAGCTATATTCTTTCACACATAGATATCTGTTTGTTCTGTTATGATTTGTCAAAAACATTATTTTTTCCCTCACTGGATTGCCTTGACATCCTTGTAGAAAGTCAGTTGACTATAAGTGTGAGAATTTATTTCTGAAGTCTTCATTCTGTTGACTTTCATGTTGTTATTTATGCTAGTACTATATAGTCTTGGTTACTGTGGTAGCTCAGACAGTAAAGAATCCGCCTGCATTGTGGGAGACCTGGCTTTGATCCCTGGGTTGGGAACATCCCCAGGAGGAGGGCATGGCAACCCACTCCAGTATTCTTGCCTCGAGAATCCCCATGGACAGAGGAGCCTGGCGGGCTACAGTCCATGGGGTCACAAAGAGTTGGACATGACTGAGGGACTAAGCACACAGCACACTCATGTTGTCTTGGATATGGTAGCTTTGTGGCAAGTATTTAAATTGTTTATCTTTTACAAAATTGTTTTGGCTATTCTACATCACTTTCATTTCCTTACGAGTTTGAGGATCAGCTTATCAACATCTGCGAAAATGCCAGTTAGAATTTGTGTAGGGATTGTATATAATCTGTAGGTGAATTTGGGGAATATTGGCTTCTAAATAATAGTAAGTTCTCTGATCCATGCAAATGAGATGTCTTTCAAAATATGTAAGTCTTTAATTCCTTTGAACAATATTTTGTGGGCACGTCCTTGGCCACTCTGCACTTCCAGTGCAGGGGCACAGGTCCAGTCCATTGTTAGGGAACTAGGACCCCATGTGCTATGTGGTGTGGTCAAAAAATAAATAAAATTAAAAAAAATTTGTTTCGCAGTTTTCGAATTCTGGTCTTAGACTTTATTCTTTATCATTTTGCCATTTTTGATGGTATTGTAAATGGAATTTTCTTAATTTCATTTTCATATCATTCATTTTTAGTGTTGTGGAAATACAACTAATGATTGCATATTGATCTTGTATGTTGCAACTTTGCCAAAGTCATTTATTAGCTCAAATAGCTTTTTCTGTAGTGAATTCTTAAGATTTTCTATATACATGATTATGTCATCTGCAGACATTTACGTCCTCTTCAGTCTGGATGCCATTTATTTATTTTTCTTGTGTAATTGCTTTCCTGGAACTTCTAATACACTGTTGGATGGAAATGGTGAGAGCAGACATCTTTGTCATGTTCCTGATCCTAGAGAGAAAGTTTTTGGTCTTTCAGCTTTTATTATGTGTGTATGTTATTTGAAGGATTTTCATTGATGTCCTTTGTCAGATTGAGGAAATCCTCTTTTTCCCCCTGGTTTGTTGAGTATTTCTGTCATGAAGCTGTTGGATTTTGTCAAGTGTTTTTTTCTGCATCTATTGAGATAACCATGTGAATTTTGTCCTTTATTGATCTGTAGTGTGTTACATTGATTAGTTTTCATACGTTGAAACCGTGCAATCCTGCAGTCAATCCCACTTGGTCATGGTCCACAATCTGTTTTATATGTTGTAGCTTTGGTTTGTTCATTTATTTTTGAAGGTTTTTGTGCCTGTGTTCATAAGGGATATCGATTTTCTTTTTCTTGAGGTATCTTTGTCTGGTTTTAAAATCTGGGCCATGCTGGTCTAATGTTGAATTGAGAAATGTTTCCTCTGCTTTCATTTTTTTTATGGCTGTCTGTGAGGTATTAGAATTTAGCAATGAAGCCATGTGGGCTTGGGCTTTTCTTTGTTGAAAATTTTTTTGTTCGTCTGTTAAACCAGTCTCTTTAATTGTTACTGGTTTATTCAGATTTGTATTTCTTCTTGTGTCAAGTTCAGTATTTGTGCCTTTCCAGGAAATTGTCTATATTATTAGATTAACTGTTTTGAAGTGAAGTTGCTCAGTCATGTCCAACTCTTTGTGATCCCAGGGACTGTAGCCTACCAGGCTCTTCTGTCCATGGAATTCTCCAGGCCAGAATACTGGAATGGGTAGCCATTCCCTTCTCCAGGGGATTATTTGTTTTATTGGCATACAGTTGTTCATAGAATTCACTTATAATTATTCTTACTTTTGCAAAGTCTGTAATAATGTTCCTCATTTCTTTCCTCTTCTTACTGATGTGGTGTTCTCTTCTTTCCTGGTCAGTCTAGTTAGAGCTTTGTAAAATTTTATCTTTTTAAGAACCCACTTTTGGTTTAATTGAATTTCTCTGTTGTTTTTCTGTTTGATTATTTTCTTCCTTGCACTTGCTTTGTGCTTAGTTGTTCTTTTCTTAAAGTAAAAGTTTAGATTATCAGTTTGAGGTATTCCTTTTTTCCCAATATATTTATTTTCAGCTGTTCCATCTAATCCCTGCTTAGCTTCATCCTGTAAACTCGCACATTGTTTTTCACTTTCATTCATTTCTAAGTATTTTCTCTTTTCCTTTCTGATTTCTTTTTTGACCTATTGGTTATTTAGTAGTATGTTGTTTCCACGTTTCTGAATTTCCCCAGTGTTTTCCTGTTTTTGATTTCTAATTTCATTCCATTATGTAGGAGAATATACTTCATTCTTTAGTATTACAAATTTTAATTTTTCTACTTAGATATCTATTTATAGGGATTTGCTAACTTCATATATATATTTACTGTCCTTTTTTCCCCCTGATTTTTAAGACTTTTGCTTCCCTGTCCCTTTTCCTTTTTTGACATGGTAATGTTGCTACTATTTTATTTAAATAACTATACATTCCATTAACTTTTTTAAAAATTAAAATATTTTTTATTTTGACTGTGCGGGGAGTTTGTTTCAGGACATGAGCTCTCTCTAGTTTTGGTACTTCTTGGAAAAGACCCTGATGTTGGGAAAGATTGAAGGTGGGAGGAGAAGGGGACGACAGAAGAGGAGATGGTTGGATGGCATCACCGACGCAATGGACATGAGTTTTAGTAAACCCTGGGAGTTGATGATGGACAGGGAAGCCTGGCGTGCTGCAGTCTTTGGGGTTGCAAAGAGTCGGACTCGACTGAGCGACTGAACTGAACTGAGTTTTGGTACATGGGGTTCTGATTGCGGTGGCTTCTCTTGTGGAGCATGAGCTCCAGGGTGCCTGGGCTTCAGTGGTTGTGGCCTCTCGGCTCTAGAGTGCTGGCTCAATAGTTCTGTCACATGGAATTCTCCCAGACCAGGGATCAAACCCGTGTCTCCTGCACTGGCAGGCAGATTCTTTTACCACTGAACCACCAGGGAAGCCCCTAAATAGAGTTCTGATGTTAGAAAATCTGGGCTCCCGTCTTAGTTTCTCAGCACTATTGACGTCTGGAAATTTTTATCACTTGTCTGAATCTAAGCTGATTGATCTGTAAATCTGGGGAAAATGCAGTCTTATTAAATGTTAACATTTATCTCTCAGAATTGTGAGAATTTAATGAAATAATGTATGAATGGACTCAAAACTAATGTCTGACATTGGCTTCAAGAAGAAGACTGTTGTTAAAGATGATATATGCTGAAGATACTATCAAAGCTTATATTCCTACCTTATTTTTAAGGTATATAAAAGCTTAATATTAATGTAATTTAGTTAATAGAAGGTTGTTGTTCAGTTGCTAAGTTGTGTCTGACTTTTTGCTATCCCCTTAATTGCAACATGCCAGGCTTTCCCTGTCCTCCACTGTCTCCCAGAATTTGCTCAAACTCATGGAGAAGGCAATGGCACCCCACTCCAGTACTCTTGCCTCGAAAATCCCATGGATGGAGGAGCCTGGTGGGTTACAGTCCATGGTGTCGCTAAGAGTCGGACACGACTGAGCAACTTCACTTTCACTTTTCATTTTCATGCATTGGAGAAGCAAATGGCAACCCACTCCAGTGTTCTTGCCTGGAGAATCCCAGGGACGGGGGAGCCTGGTGGGCTGCCATCTATGGGGTTGCACAGAGTCGGACATGACTGAAGCGACTTAGCAGCAGCAGCATGTCTAATGAGTCGGTGATGCCATCCAACCATCTCATCCTCTATCATCCGCTTCTCCTCTTCTCCTTCTACCACACCACAAAAACTCTTAACATGTTTACTGACATGGTAGGTTGTTTCTTAAATACTGAAGGCAAAAATAGATGGCTTTATATGAATCACAGAGACAAATGAAGATATGCTCAACATGAAAGTGTCTTTACTGTAATGACTATATGGAATCTAAGTTGTATTCTGCTGGTTGCTGTCTAGGCCAGTTTATTTAGTCTTCACATTTTTATGGCCTTAAATACAGTCCTTTATAAAAAAAGGAAGGAGAAAGTACCTTCTATATATGAAGTCTTAACGCAAACTCAGCAGGAGTAGGTTCATAGATGGATATCTCCATTTTACATAACTGCAATTGCCTTTTAAATAATCTCTATCCTTCATCAGAATTCATGAGAACTAGACCTTGTATGCCGTATTCACTTTCAGTTCAGTTCAGTTCAGTGGCTCAGTCGTGTCCGACTCTTGGTGACCCCATGAATCGCAGCATGCCAGGCCTCCCTGTCCATCACCAGCTCCCGGAGTTCACTCAAACTCATGTCCATCGAGTTGGTGATGCCATCCAGCCATCTCATCCTCTGTTGTCCCCTTCTTCTCCTGCCCCCAATCAGAGTCTTTTCCAGTGAGTCAGCTCTTCGTATGAGGTGGCCAAAGTGCTGGAGTTTCAGCTTCAGCATCATTCCCTCCAAAGAAACCCAAGGGCTGATTAGGTATTTTTCTAGTGGAAATTTTACCTTCCCTGTTAACATGGCTTTCGATTTTTCATTTTTCTCTAAGTGGTACTGTTGTCCATTTGTATTATGGAGAGCAAATTGTGTTTAAATCTCGAGCAGATATCCATTATCTGTTAGACCTTGGTCTTTAGCTCATAGCAGATGTTACCAATCTAAGCTTTCCCTGCCAACCCTAGTTTAGCAGACTACGCTGCTACCACAAGTCAGTCAGCAATGGCATCTGTTTGCCATGTCTTGTTGTGTTTCTCTCAAACAGTTGAACTGAGACCTGTAGAGTGAGCAGAAAATTGTCGGGAAATTACCAGTAGTTTGTCTTCACTATAATATGGAGAATGGCAGTGAGTAGAAGCCTAGGGTTCATGTGAAAGAAAGTTACTGTAATAATTCAGCCAACCAATTAAGAGGCCTGAAATAAGGTTTTGGCAGTAAGTATGGAAACAAAGGGCTTCCCTGGTGGCTCAGACGGTAAAGAATCCACCTGCAATGCTGGAGTTGCAGGTTTGATTCCTGGGTCAGGAAGATCCTCTGGAGAAGGAAATGGCAACCCATTCCAGTATTCTTGCCTGGGAAATCCCACGGACAGAGGAGTTTGGCGGGGTATAGTCCATGGGATCGCAGAGTTGGACATGACTGAGTGACTAAATAGCAGCAACATGAAGGAAAAGGATTTAGGTGAGAGCTATCAATATTTGGAAGGTAGAGTCAGTCAGTCTTGATACGTGATGGAGGCAAAGAGAGGTGTCTAGCAGCTCACCTCAAGAAGGGCATTCATTGTTGTGCTGTATCCTGGACTTGCTAATGTATATTCTCCAATATCATCCAGTATGTAAAAGAACCTGAAAATCTAGCTGGTGACTTCTAAAGTGAAGTTACCCTCCTAAAAATAAAGAAATCTAGTTAGTAGAAATTTAAAATAGTAGTTTTGAGAAGATCTGTTAACCCCTTTCTTAGTTGAATAGACCTTGGGCTTGTTGGGCTTCACTTTGCTTTTGCTTGGTGAGTCATAAAAAAACTCTTCCAGTAAATTCATCTGCTTCTGTGAAACTTCTGTTTGCTGTGATTGCTAATGACTTTAGATACCATGTGAGCAAGTTAAGACATCTTAGCCATGGATAATGAATACCATCATGTCAATAAACAGACACATGCATTCAACAGAATGTGCCTCTGCTTTCCTGCCACCCTGCCTCCTGCCCAAACGCAGCAGTAAAGAGGCCCTAAAAGTAATAGAAAAGCTAATTTTTAATATATTATCCTTTAAAGGAGTTGATTTCCTTTAGCTCCGAATTATTTCTAAGAGACAAATGGTAATTTATTAATGCTGTTTTTATTCAGTTTTGTGATTTCTTTGGTGCATGCCATGCCAGCGATTTAGAGACAGTTTTTCAGTGAAAAAAGAAATACTGTCACATGGAATGTAGTAATCAATGGATTTTAAAAGGCTCTTGATTTTAAGAAATGTTAAAATATGAAAATAAATAGGTTTATTGGATAAGCAGAGTATTTCCTGGTGTTCAGTACTAGAGGGATAATGACATTTAGTAGAAAATAACCTAATGTGTCTTTTCTGGGGTGTCTATCTACCACTCAACAGAAAATGACCTCATTTGTCCCTCAAATGTAAGGGGAAGATAATAGATAATCTTAGAAATCTTTGGAAAGTGATTAAATTAGGTAATGGTTCTTGTTCAGTTGCTCAGTCATGTCTGACTCTTTGCGACCCATGGATTGCAGCACGCCATGATGTCCTTCATCATTTCCCAGAGTTCACTCATACTCGTGTCCATCAAGTCGGTGATGCCATCCAACCATCTCATCCTCTGTCGTCCCCTTCTCCTGCCTTCAATCTTTCCCAGCATCAGGGTCTTTTCCAGTGAGTCAGTTCTTCGCTTCAGGTGGCCAAAGTATTGGAGTTTCAGTTTCAGCATTAGTCCTTCCAGTGAATCTTCAAGACTGATCTCCTTTAGGATGGACTGGTTAGATCTCCTTGCAGTCCAAGGGACTCTCAAGAGTCTTCTCCAACACCACAGTCTGAAAGCATCAATTCTCTGGCACCCAGCCTTCTTTATGGTCCAACTCTCACATCTGTACATGACTACTGGATAAACCACAGCTTTGACTAGATGGACCTTTGTTGGCAAAGTAATGTCTCTGCTTTTTAATACGCCAAGTTTGTCATAGCTTTCCTTCCAAGGAGCAGGCGTCTTTTCATTTCATGGCTGCAGTCACCGTCTGCAGTGGTTTTGGAGCCCAAGAAAATAAAGTCTGTCACTGTTTCCATTGTTTCCCCATCTATATGCCATGAAATGATGGAATGAGATGCCGTGATCTCAGTTTTTTGAATGCTGAATTTTAATCTAGCTTTGTCACTCTCCTCTTTCACCCTCAGCAAGAGGCTCTACAGTTCCTCTTTGCTTTCATAAGAGTGGTATCATCTGCATATCTGAGGTTATTAGTATTTCTCCACGCAGTCTTCATTCCAGCTTGTGCTTCATCCAGCCCAGCAATTCTCATGATGTACTCTACAAATCAGTTAATAAATAGAGTGACAGTGTACAGCCTTGACGTATTCCTTTCCTGATTTGGAATCAATCTGTTGTTCCATGTCTGGTTCTAACTGTTGCTTCTTGACCTGCATACAGATTTCTCAGGAGGCAGGTCAGGTGGTCTGGTATTCCCATCTCTTTAAGAATTTTCCACAGTTTGTTGTCATCCACACAGTCGAAGACTTCAGTGTAGTCAATGAAGCAGATGTTTTTCTGGAATTTTCTTGCTTTTTCTGTGATCTGACAGATGCTGGCTATTTGATCTCTGGTTCCTCTGCCTTTTCTAAATTGAGCTTATGCATCTGGAAGTTCTTGGTTCATGTATTGTTGAAGCCTAGCTTGAAGGATTTTGAGCATAACCTTGCTAGCATTTAAAATGAGTAATTATAACATTTGTTGGCATTGCCCTTCTTTGGGATTGGAATAAAACTGATCTTTTCCAGTCCTGTGGCCACTGTGTAGTTTTCCAAATTTGCCGGCATATTGAGTGCAGCACTGTGACAGCATCATCTTTTAGGAATTGAAATAGCTCAACTGGAATTCCATCACCTCCACGGCTTTGTTCTTAGTGATACTTCCTAAGACCCACCTGACTTCACACTCTAGGATGTCTGGCTCTAGGTGAGAGCTGAGTGATCATACCATTGTTGTTATCCAGGTCATTAAGATCTTTTTTATATAGTTCTGTGTATTCGTGCCACCTCTTCTTAATATCTTCTGCTTCTGTTAGGTCCATACTGTTTCTGTCTTTGTCATTGTGCCTATCTTTGCATGAAATATTCCCTTGATATCTCCAGTTTTCTTGAAGAGATCTCTAGTCTTTCCCATTCTGTTGTTTTCCTCTGTTTCTTTGCATTCATCACTGAGGAAGGCTTTCTTATCTCTCCTTGCTATTCTTTGGAACTCTGCATTCAGATGGGTATATCTCCTTTTCTCATTTGCCGTTTGTTTCTCTTCTTTTCTCAGCTATTTGTAACGCCTCCTCAGACAACCATTTGCCTTTTTGCATTTCTTTTTCTTGGGAATTGTTTTTTCACCTCTTCCTGTACAGTGTCACAAAGCTCTGTCCATAGATCTTCAAGCATTCTATCAGATCTAATCCCTTTAATCTATTTGTCATTTCCACTGTATAATTAATAAGGGATTTGGTTTAGGTCATACCTAAATGGCCTAGTGATGTTCCCTACTTTCTTCAATTTAAGTCTTAATTTTGCAATAAGGAGTTCATGATCTGAACCACACTCAGCTCCTGGTCTTGTTTTTGCTGACTGTATAAAGCTTCAGCTGGGAAGAATATAATCAATCTGATATAATCAATCTTCAGCTGGGAAGAATATAATCATTCTGATTTTGGTATTGACCATTTGATGATGTCCATGTATAAATTCATCTCTTGTGTTGTTGGAAGAGGGTGTTTGGTATGACCAGTGCATTCTCTTGGCAAAACACTGTTAGACCCTTTTCCCTGCTTCATTTTGTACTCCCAAGGCCAAACTTGCCTGTTACTCCAGGTATATCTCTTGACTTCCTACTTTTGCATTGCAGTCCCCTGTGATGAAAGGACTTTTTTTTTTTTAATGTTAGTTCTAGAAGGTCTTGTAGGTCTTCATAGAACTGTTTAACTTAAGCTTCTGTGTCATTAGTGGTTGGGGGATTGAATCTGAGTGTCCTGCATTGCAGGCAGATTCTTTATAGTCTGAGTCAACAGGGAAGCCCATTTTGTCTGTAAATACCTTTAATCTAAATGGCAGTTTCAGTAAGGCTCGTTGCTTTTATTCCTTAGGCAGCTTGTCCTCTATTAGGAAGTCATAAGGACTATCTTTTGTCATTTGTTATTTTGGACATATTTTGACAAGGGGTAGATATTTATCTACTGCTGTGTTTACTTTTCAAAAATAAGCTAAGGTTGTTATCTTTCAGTTTTTTGGCCTTGTTTATTAAGTTGTGTTTTTCTTTTTAAAATTGTGGTATAATTCATACAACATAGAATTTTCCATATTAAAATATATTCATTGACTTTTAGTATATTCAGTATGTTGTCCAACCATACCACTATGTAATTCCAGAACATTTCCATCATCCCAAGCAGAAACTCTGTACCCATTAGCAATCTGTTCCAGTCACAGCCGCTTCCTGCTCAGATCCTGGCCAGCTCTCAATCTCTTTTCTGTCTCTATGAATTTGCGTATTTTGAACATTTCTTATGGATGAAATCATAACATGTGTGGCCTCCTGTGTCTTCTTTCATTTAGTATAATGATTTGAAAGTTTATTCATTTATATATAGTATATGTTAGCACTCCATTTCTTTTTATTGCAAAATATTCTTCTATTGTATGGTTAATACATTTTATTTATCCATTTTCAATTCATGATCATTTGGGTTTTTTCACCTTTTGGCTATTAGGAATTCTGCTATGAATGTTGATGTACAAGTGTTCATGTGGCCATGAATTTTTCTCTTCTCTATGTACCTAGGAGTGTATAAAATTTCTGGGTCATATGGCATTTTTTTGAGGAACTGCTGAACTGTTTTCCATAGTCACTATACTATTTCACATTCTCATCAGCAATTTATGAGGGTTTCAGTTTCTCCAAAACTTATATTTTTGTAATAATGATAAGAGCTAATATTTGAGAACTTATATACTAGATCCTATGCTATTTTACATACAGTATCATTTAATTCACAGCACAAACTAGATCATGGAGAATAAATAATTCCCAAAGTCCCCTAAATAGTAGATGATGAAGCAAGGATTGAATATAGGTTTGTCTTATGCCACAAAATGAATGCTTAATGCTCTGTATTGTTGTGGTTGTTGTTTTAGTCGCTGAGTCTTGTCAGACTCTTTGAGACCCCGTGAAGTGTAGTCCGCCAGGCTCCTCAGTTCATGAGATTTCCCAGGCAAGAATACTGGAGTGGGTTGCCATTTCCTTCTCCAGGGGATCTTCCTGACCTAGGGATTGAACCCATGACTCTTGCATTAGTAGGCAGGTTCTTTACCACTGGGCCACCAGGAAAGCCCAACGCTCTGTATATTGGAAAGCATTTTCATACTTTTAACTTTGCAAATGTTCTTTAAAGAGTACGATTTACTCATGCTTCCCTGGTGGTAATGAATCCGCCTACACTATGGGACAGCTGGGTTTGATCAGGAAGATCGCCTGGAGGAAGGCATGGCGACCCACTCCAGTATTCTTTCTTGGAGAATCCCCATGGATAGAGGATCCTGGCGGGCTACAGTCCATGGAGTTGCAAAGAGTTGGACATGACTGAGCAACTAAGCACGCATGTGTACTCACGCACAGTGTGTCAGCAGCCGCAGTTCACCATCATGAATGAATTGCATGTGATGATGTAGTAAGAGCACTGGATTTCTATTGGGGAAAAACCCTGAACCCTGCTGATTACTAGGTATGTAAGTTTAGTCAGTTCTTGTGAAAGTATATATGAATTCTCTCAGCATAGTACTTATCAAATAGTTGGAACCCAGCAAATGTTGTTTAAACATTAAAAATAAATTGTCAGAAAAACCGTAACAAGTTTACTTTTTTTTTCTGTGTCTGGCATTCTTTTGGAATTGACAGCAACTTAGACCAAATTATTTATACTTGTAGATACAGAAGTGTTGGGTTGCATCTGCTTTAGTTTTTCTTCTGGTCGTCCAGTTAATGTTTTGTGTTGATAATATATCTGAAGACTTTTCCAGTCAGAGGGATCAGTGCCTTAATTATGGCTGGGAAATCTGTGTAAGCGTGCCCTTGAAGTAGACTTCAGAAACCTGCTTTTCCCCTCCAGAAGTTCCTTTTTTCCCCCAAGTGTGCATACTTGTATTAGTCAGAACTTCTCCATTGTATTGCTCCTTTAGCTATAACTCTAGTATCAATGTGTTTTGAGAGAAGTTACATAAAAATAGCAATTTAAGGTTATCACTTTAGCTATTAACCAGATAAACCTGGGAAGTAAAATTAGACTCTCCTAAAATTTTCTAAGTATAAAAAAACTTTAGGAATCCATTAAAAATATTATGTTAATGATATGTATATGTCTTGATTTTTGTCTGAGCTGAAAATGAAAGGATGGAGTATATATGCTGTAGTGATAATTTTATTGTAGTGTTTTTAAAACTTATTTTGATTGTTGCCTATAGTATGAAATGTATATTTCTTGAGGTTTAACAAGTTGCAAAATGCAGTAAATACCCTTCCTCATACCATATGCAAAAATTAACTCAAAATGGGTTAACAGCCTAATTGAAAGAGCTAGAACCATAATCCTCTTAGAATAAAACTTAGGGATAGATCTTTATGACCTTCAGCTTGGCAGTAGAGTCTTAAATTTTGACACCAAAAGCATGTAAGCAAGAAGAAAAACAGTACATGAATTCGACTTTATCAAAATGAAAAACTGTTGTCCATCAAATAATATGATGAAGAAAGTAAAAAGACTACCCACATCATGGAAGAAAATAATTTGCAAATTGTATGACTGATAAGAAAATATATAGACTATAGAGGGAATTCCTAAAAACAACAAAAAGACTAACCCAGTTTAAAAAATGCAAAATATTTGAGTAGACATTTCTTCAGAGATATGCAGCGATTGATAATTAGCATGTGAAAAGAATCAACATCATTAGTCATGGACGAAATGAAAATCAGAAACTCAGTATTACTTTATGCCTAATAGTTCCTTTCAGTCGCTCAGTCGTGTCCGACTCTTTGCGACCCCATGAATCACAGCACGCCAGGCCTCCCTGTCCATCACCATCTCCCAGAGTTCACTCAGACTCATGTCCATCCAACCATCTCATCCTCGGTCGTCCCCTTCTCCTGCCCCCAATCCCTCCCAGCATCAGAGTCTTTTCCAATGAGTCAACTCTTCGCATGAGGTGGCCAAAGTATTGGAACTTCAGCTTTAGCATCGTTCCTTCCAAAGAAATCCCTGGGCTGATCTCTTTCAGAATGGACTGGTTGGATCTCCTTGCAGTCCAAGGGACCCTCAAGAGTCTTCTCCAACACCACAGTTCAAAAGCATCAATTCTTCGGTGCTCAGCCTTCTTCACAGCCCAACTCTCACATCCATACATGACCACAGGAAAAACCATAGCCTTGACTAGACGGACCTTAGTCGGCAAAGTAATGTCTCTGCTTTTGAATATGCTATCTAGGTTGGTCATAACTTTTCTTCCAAGGAGTAAGCATCTTTTAATTTCATGGCCGCAGTCACCATCTGCAGTAACTCTTAAAGGAAAATAATAAATATTGATGAGTTTGTGGAGATGCTAAAACTAATCAGAATACAAAATGGTGCAGTTGATGTGGAAAACCATTTGGCCCATCCTTAAAAAGCTAAATAGGGCTTTCCTCGTGGTCCAGTGGTTAAGACTCTGTGCTTCCAATACAGGGGCCACAGGTTCCATCCCTATTTGGGAAGGTTTCGCATGCCACGCTGTACAGTCAAAAAAAAGCTAAACATATAACTGCTGTTTGACCCATCAGTTCTGCACCTAGCTGTATACTCAGAAGAAACTCAGATAGACAGTTGTATGCCAGTATTTATTATAGCTTAATTCATAATAGCCCAAAGGTTGACACTACCCAAATGTCCATCAGTAAACAAAATGTGATACATTCATACAATGTAATATTTTTCATCCTTAAAAAGGAAAGAACTTCTTATATTTGCTACCACATGGGCAGTCCTTGCAAACATGCTAAGTAAAAGAAGCCAGACACAAAAGAACTGATATTAAAGTAGATTAGAGATTATGCCGCAGAGTGGGAGGAGAATGGGGAGTTAATTGCTTAAAGCTTAAAGATCTTCTGTTTGAAGGGAATTCCCTGACAATCCAG
Organism: Ovis aries; assembly: GCF_016772045.2. NCBI lineage: Eukaryota > Metazoa > Chordata > Mammalia > Artiodactyla > Bovidae > Ovis > Ovis aries. The sequence continues at coordinate 15,841,372 of NC_056074.1, forward strand.
TGATTGGGATTCCACCCTTTTACTGCAGAGGGCCTGGGTTCAGTCCCTGTTGGGGAACCAGTATCCCACAAGCCAAGTGGCGTGGCGAAAAGAAAGAGTTTTTGTCTGAATAATAAAAAAACTTTTGGAGATAAGAAGTATCAGTGATTATACAACATTGTGAATGTGATTGATTAATGCCACTAAATTATACACTTAATGACTAAAATGGTGAATTTTATGTTTATATACAAAAATATTTCTCTACATACTAAATTTGTGTATATTTCCACAGTATATAAAAATGCAACAGTCAGGGAATATTCTCTAGATCTGGCGGTAATCTTAACTTCAACATGTTTACTATCATATTGGATCCTAACAAGGCAGCCCATTCAGTATAATATAGGGTTTGTTGTTTAGTTGCTAAGTCATGTCTGACTCTTGTGACCCCATGAACTGTAGCCTGCCAGGCTCCTCTGTCCATAGGATTTCCAAGGCAGGAATGCCTGGAGTGGATTGGCATTTCCTCCTCCAGGGCATCTTCCCCACTCACAAATCAAACCCACATCTCTTGCATCTCCTACATTGGCAGACAGATTCTTTACCCCTGAGCCATCAGGGAAGCCTGTAAATGAAAGTTGCTCAGTCATGTTCAATTCTTTGCGACCCCATGGACTGTAGCCCACCAGGCTCCTGTATCCATGGTTGGGCAAGATTGCTGGAGCTCTCCCTTCTTCAGGGGATCTTCCCAACTCAGGGATTGAACCCAGGTCTCCCACACTGCAGGCAGATTCTTTACCATCTGAGCTACCAGGGAAGCCTATATATAGGGTTAATTACCCAGAAAATAAAAGTAGAGAATTAAATCAGTCACCAATAATTTTATTTAAATATTGGGTATTTTAAATATATTTGAAACAAAAGTACCTTGAAACAATGTTTATGTACAGTTTAAAGAACACTGATCTACTTCCTGTTACTGCTAAGTCGCTTCAGTTGTGTTGGAATCTTTGCAACTCTATGGACTGTAGCCTGCCAGGCTCCTCTGTCCTTGGGATTCTCCAGGCGAGAATACTGGAGTGGGTTGCTGTGCCCTCCTCCAGGGGATCTTCCCAACCCAGGGATTGAACCCACAACTTTTATGGCTCCTGCGTTGCAGGCGGATTCTTTACCACTGAGCCACCAGGAAAGCCCAGTCTATTTCTAACAGCTCTTAATTCTCTTTATTTTCTTCTTGTGTTCCAGTTGGTTCTTGTTGTGTTTTTCTGGATCCATCTTCAGGTTTGCATTTATATATGTAGCTGTGGCACCATGAGGATCTGATAGGCATCTTCCTAATCTCATCTCTTTTATTAGCAAGATAACCTCCATTTTACAGACGAAGACCCTGAATTGAGAGAGGTGATTGACCTCGACAGGATCACACTGTTGATAGAGCCTGGATTTGAATCTCAGTCTACTTTATACTAAAATCTTATTTCCCTTCCTATTTAGCTAATTGATAAAAAGTAGGTCTCTTGGAAAGAGGAACTTACCAATTACATTCTTTCCACTTGGGTGTATTTTAGGTATATGGTTACTCTTATCTATGAGTATAAAATAGCTATGATAGAGATTTGATTTTTCTTGCTGGATTTTTGCCAGATACTTGCAAGGTACCTTTTACTACTCTTCAGAATAGACTACTTTTGAGAGTAGCTTCTCAAATTTTTGACCTGTGTAAATGTGCCATATTTGTAGGTTAACAGATTCCAGCTGCCTGTTCAACTGAGGCCCTTTTGTAAGAGTTGTAGCATCTTATCCTGACGTCAGTCACAGTGTCTAACATACACCAAAGTACTGGTAAAGACCTGTTTATCCTTTTTGTGGAATAAACCCATTAATTGATACATGGCTGTGCTCTAGTCACTTGGGGTTTTGGTATTCTTTTGATTTTTAAAACCATGTTGCTTGAGAAGTCTTCCCATTGAAATATATCCAGTATATATTTTAAGGAATGAAAAAATCTTCCATTCTGTATATAACTCTTAATATGCATTGTTATAGGCAGTATTCCCAGGTAGCTCATCAAAATAGTAAGTTGACTCTGTAGGGACTACTGATAATATAAATATTTAGTGTCCACTGTCAGTAAGGTCATGAACTTGGGAGATACTATAGAAAATAGAAAGATGATCAGACTTTGTTTTGTTTTAAAAAATCTTGTAGCTTTATGGGCCATCTACCCCAAATGAAGTAATATTTGTGAAAGGTCTATTGTAAAGAGTAGAACATTTACTGTATAATGTATTAAGCATAAAGCTTGTTGCTTTTGTAAGATATGTGCACTAACAATCTGAATCTGCCTTCTCTTGAGTATCCTCTGCAGGGTTAGGCCAAGCTTCATCACCTTTTCTATGAGTTATTGCAAAACAGGCTTTAGTGGGTCTCCTTGACCTTGGAGTCTGTCCTGTCTTGCCATAGTGCGACAGAACTGGTTTTCATCAGTACTTCTGAATGCTTGTTGAGTCCTCATATTTATGAGCAATGACCTACTTTCATGGCCTTGTCTCTTCCCACCCACCCCTCAGCACTCATGATTTAGGACTCGAGGGCTCAGCAGAAAGAGCTCTTTTATTCGCCTTCATGTCGACAGAACATACCAAAATATTCACATCCCCATTGGTTATCATATTCTGTTCTGTTTCTTCTTGAAATACTATTTATTTACCTCCTTTTCTGATAAAACCTCATTCATCCTTTAGGTCCTAGCATAAATGTCACCACTTGAATAAAAGTGTCACACCTTCATCCATTGGCTGAAGGGTTTCTCTCCTTTATTTTCATAGTAGTTCATAGACATACCAGTTTCTCAGTTTGTAGATGACTCAGTGACTGCTTCTCACCTCACATTACTTGTTTTCATGACTTTCTCTGAATTCTGAACTTCTCAGTGCAGAGACTGTTAATTCATCTTTGCTTTCCTAATACTAAATGTGCTCAGTAAATGTTTCATTTAGTCCTCTGGAAAGAATATTATGTATAAAATAGTTGGACATGTTTACATATTTGGTCAGGGATACTTGATGAGGTTTAATTTGAGTGTAATAACAAAACTACATGATTTCTAATTCTCAGTCTAGCCTTTGTCCATAGTATGGTTGGTGATAACTGACCTAATTGGTGTCTCAAATATATTACTGATTTCACTATAAATTACTAGAGATACTAATTCCTATTTCTCTTATTTCTTGGCTAAAGCACAGAACCTCCTAAGGATAATAGTACACCCATATAAAGACTTATGAGAATTGACTGAATTAATATTTTAAGGTGGTTGGAAGAGTACTTGGCATGTGGTAAACACACAATACATGTTAGCTGTTGCTATTCTAGTCAGAAGTTATTGATGGATAATTTAAAATAATAATTTTTTAAATTAAGGTAAAAACATCATTTTTCTATGTCTTTTGTTTATTCATCAGATAGTTGTTTTGTACCTGCTGTGTATCTTACGCTTTGTCACATGCTAGGGATTAAAAGATGACTTCTCAGAGCTCAGCCAAAAAAATTCTTCTTGACTCAGACTTGAAAAGGTTTTAGTGAAAACTGTATGGGATGGATGCAGTGGAAAGATCTGAACCAGGAGTCATAGCTTCAGTTTTAACTCAGATTCAGTTTAGTCACTAAATTTGAGAAAGACATTTCTTAGATGTATATAATAGGTACCTCAAACTCTGTAGGTATAAGACATCTCTTTTCCCTCAAGTGTTCCTTTATACCTTCATTAAAAGCACTTTTATCCTTCCATTTGTTCAAGTCAAGGAATTTAGATGTCAAGACAAGGAATTTAGTTGATTTTCCTTTTCAGTCACCTTCAACATCTGTTCTTTCAAAAGTCCTTAAAATTCTCCCTTCAAAATACAGCTGTTTGCTTCTTTTTGTTTCCACTACCACACCATAGTCCATGTCATCATTGTCTCTTGCCTTAAAAGTTGTGTAGTTTCTGTTCTTTCCCCTCTACAATCTATTTTACACACAGCTGCCATTTTTGAAACATATATCTGATCTAACTTTTCCCCCATTAAAAATCATCTCATCATATTAAAACCCTCCTACACTGTGGGGTGGGGGGCAGGCGGGGTGTCAATTGGTGTAGCCACTATGGGAAACAGTAAGGAGGCTCCTTTCAAAACTGAAAATCAAGCCACCATAGCGCCAGCGTCCCGTTCCTCAGCATATACCTGGAACTAACACAGCATTTTTTTTTATTTTTTAATTAAAGTATGGGTGATTTATAGTTTTGTATTGTTTCTGGCAGATAACAAAGTGATCCAGCCATAGTCTTCATATTCTTTTGGTTATCTTAGTCTTCATTTTATGGTCTGTGGCAGGGTATTGAATATAGTTTCCTGTGATACACAGTAGGGCCTTGCTGTTATTTTATATATAGTAGTTTGTATCTGCTAATCCCAAACTCCTAAATTAGGAGTTAATTAAATTAACTGCTAACCTGCTAACCCCTTTGGGCTTCCAAGTGGCTACACAGACATAGAGAACAGACTTAGGGACATGGGACCAGGGGAGGAAGAAGAGGGTGAGATGTATGGAGAGAGTAACACGGAAACTTACATTACTGTATGTAAAATAGATAGCCAGTGGGAATTTGCTCTATGTCTCAGGGGACTCAAACAGGGGCTCTCTAACCCAGAGGGTGGGATGGGCGGGGGAAGATGGGAGGGAGGGGACATATGTGTACCTATGGCTGATTCATGTTGATGTTTGGCAGAAACCAACACAATTTCTGTAAAGCAATTATCCTTCAACTAAAAAGTCAATTAATTAAAAAAAAAAAGAATATTCATCTATAAAAAAAGAATCCGCCTGCCAATGCAGGAGACGTGGGTTCCATCTCTGGGTCAGAAAGATCCCCTAGAGAAGGAAATGGCCACTCCAGTATTCTTGCCTGGAAAATCCCATGGACAAAAGAGCTGGAAAGGTTACAGTCTATGGGGTTGGAGAGTCGGACAGGACTGAGCATGCATGCTATCCGCTTTGGTAACCATAAGTTTGTTTTCTGTGTCTGTGAGTCTCTTTCTGTTTTGTAGGTGAGTTCATTTTTTGTCAAATTTTAGATTCCACATATAAGCGATGTATCATGTGCTATTTGTCTTTCTGTTTCTAATTTCACTTAGTATGATAATCTCTGGGCCCATCCATGTTGCTGCAAAATGACGTTTTATTCTTTTTGATGTGTGAGTGATATTCCATTGTATTGTGTATACAATATATGTCGCATTTTTTATCAGTCTGCCGATGGACATTTAGTTGCTTCCTTGTCTTGGCTGTTGTAAATAGTGCTCCTATGCACATAGGGGTGCATCTTTTATAATGAGAATTTCCTCTGCATAGATGCCCAGAAGTGGGATTGCTGGATCATATGGCATCTCTATATTTGGTTTTTTTAGGAACCTCTTTATGTTTTTCATAGTGGCTGTACAAGCCACAATCCCACCAGCAGTGTAGGAGGGTTTTCTTTTCCTGACACCTTCTCTAGCATTTAACACAGTATTCTGAACCACCTATACTACTCACTCCCCAAAATGTAAAAAAATCTTCCCATTGCATTTGAAATCAGATTTTAATTTCTTACCGTGGCTTACATCATCTGGACTTTGGTTTCCTTTTCTTTTTCTGTTCTTCCCCTTATTCTGCTTTGTTTACAGTGATCCTTTTTTCTGTTTTTAGATATGTCAGACCTTTGTGCCAGCTTGTTTCTTCTGTCTGAAACATTCCTCTACCAGGTCTTTTTTATGGCTGATTTCTGTTTATCAGTCCTATCTCAACTTTTGTGTCAAATGTCAGCTTTTTAAAATGAAGCCTTGCCTGAACACTAAACCTTTTCTCTATCACAGTGTTCTGTTTTGTCTCCACTTGATATTTTCTTATTTTCACCCATTTGACTACGTCCTAGAATATAAGCTCCATGGTGGCAGTTGGGTTGTTTTCTTTACCACGGTGTCCCAGCTCTTTGATTAGTTCCTGCCATAGAACAAGTACTCAATAAATATTTGTGGAATCACTGGATGAATGAATCTCTTTAAACTTCATCTTTTTAAATTGTAAAATAAAGATTTCCATCTGAATGATATTAAGGGACTCTCTCATCAAAGGTAAACAAAACCGAACACTGGTTAAAGGCTGTACTGACAGATTTATTAAATAACTAACTCTAGTAGGTGGAGCTTGAACTCAATTTCAGTTTGCCCAGCGGTGGCTGGTATTTTAAAGGTAGGATGAGGGAGTTGGGGAGATGGTAATGAGAGAGTAAAGGAGTTGAGCTGGGTTAGGGAAACAAAAAATCACAAAAGCCAGTTATGAGAGTTGGTCAAAGTCAGCTTGATTAGGCCTTTTGTGCCTGCAACTTCTGCAGTCTGATGATTACATACAAAAGGATTGGCTTTCAGGTCCTTGAGAAGGACACGCCTGTCTTGTAGGACATATAGATAACACCTCTCAAAGATTTAGAGGAAAGATTTACAATTTTAAGTTTGTTTGTTTTAAAAGTAGTTAGGGGGAATTCCTTGGCAGTCCAGTAGTTAATACTTGTCATTTTCACTGGGTTGGAGCAGGTTCAATTCCTGGTCAGGGAGCTAAGATCCTGCAAGCTGCCTGGTGTGACAAAAAGGAAAAAAAGAGAGATTTAGAGGTCCTCCAGGATCTGATCACATGTTGGCTGGAACAAAAAATAAATCCTTTTGGCAAGCTTCAGTTTTCTAGATAGCAATGAAAGAGCAGGGGTGTGTCCTTAGGCTGATAGAAGCCATTCAAGTGGTGGTCTAGTCTCTCAGTGCCAACATTTGGATGTTCATGCTGAGAATTTTGTGGTTTTTCTACACCCTTCCTCCTTTCCTTCTAAACTGCCAAAAAGAGAATTATTACTGGTGCTTCCATTGTGTATATGAGTCTAAGATTAATATGTTAATGATCTCACTGAGATAAAGTCTGTGTTTTTGCTGAATAGGCATGTTAAACCACCTTTCTTATACATGTTCAGCTGCTGTGAACTTTTAAATGCCCCCCACACCCCCTACCCCTTATTTTCCATCCTCAACCTTGTTTTTTCTCTGTAGAAGTCAAGAAGAATAGACACAGGGAGTTTGGGAATGACAACAGGCAGGCAGCCAAGAGACCTCCCATGCTGAATGGCATTCAACCTTGCAGGCACGGAACATTGATTTTGTGTGTGTATCAGAAAGACTGTTCCTTATGCACCGTACAGAGGGAAACAACTAGACATGATCACTCATTAGCATATTTAGAGAGAATCAAACTTAACACCAGCATTATGGAATGATAATTTATGGTGATAAATATGGATGTTTTGGATATTGAAACATTCTCTAAAAAGGAATTGCATGCAAAACCAAATTAAATAGGCTGCTTGGTTAGAATCAGATGAAACCTGGGGAATTAATGTGGATTACCAATCTAGTAGGGATCCCTTTGCTTTAAGGCCCCAAGAATAACTGTCTGCTGCTGCTAAGTCACTTCAGTCATGTCCGACTCTGTGTGACCCCATAGACGGCAGCCCACGAGGCTCCCCCGTCCCTGGGATTCTCCAGGCAAGAACACTGGAGTGGGTTGCCATTTCCTTCTCCAGTGCATGAAAGTGAAAAGTGAAAGGGAAGTCGCTCAGTCGTGTCCGACTCTTCGCGACCCCATGGACCGCAGGCCTACCAGGCTCCTCTGTCCATGGGATTTTCCAGGCAAGAGTACTGAAGTGGGGTGCCATTGCCTTCTCTGAGAAAAACTGTCTAGACAGTCTCTAATAAACAAAGCTAGTTTCTGGTCCTCTAGGCAAACTATGGCCCCTGTGTCAAATCTCACCTTTCTGTCTGTTTATGTATGGCTTGAGAACTAAGAATGGTTTTCATATATTGAAATGGTTGGGAGAATGGTTAACATATGAAAATTATATGAAATTCAAATTTCCTTACAAATACAGTGGTATTATAAAGTGGTATTGCTCACTGATTTATGTGTTATAGAAAATACTGCTTTTCCTGGAATGTGACGTCAAGTGGGCCTTAGGTAGCATTAGTATGAACTAAGCTAGTGGAGGTGATGGAATTCCAGCTGAGCTAATTCAAATCCTAAAAGATGATGCTGTGGAAGTGCTGCATTCAACATGCCAGCAAATGTGGAAAACTCAGCAGTGGCCACAGGACTGGAAAAGAAGTTAAATGCCAAATGATGAAGTTAAATGCTAAATGTTAAAACTGCTGCACATTTGCACTCATTTTACATGCTAGCAAGGTTATGCTCAAATCCTTCAAGCTAGGCTTCAACAGTACATGAACCGAGAACTTCCAGATGGATAAGCTCAATTTAGTCAAGGCAGAGGAACCAGAGATCAAATTGCCAGCATCTGTTGGATCATGGAAAAAGCAAAACAATTCCAGAAAAACATCTACTTCTGATTGTGTGGATAACAACAAACTGTGGAAAATTCTTAAAGAAATGGAAATATCAGACCACCTTACCTGCCTCCTGAGAAATCTGTATGCAGGTCAAGAAGCAACAGTTAGAACCAGCTATGAAACAATGGACTGGTTCAAAATTGGGAAAGGAGTATGTCAAATCTGTGTATTGTCACCCTGTTTATTTAACATGTAAGCAGAGTACATCATGAGAAATGCCAGGCTAGATGAAGCACAAGCTGGAATTAATATTGCCAGGAGAAAGAGGAACAGCCTCAGATATGCAGATGATACCACTCTAGTGGCAGAAAGTGAAGAGGAACTAAAGAGCCTCTTGATGAGGGTGAAAGAAGAGAGTGAAAAAGCTGGCTTAAAACTTAACATTCAGAAAACAAAGATCATGGCATCTGGTCTCATCACTTCATGGCAAATAGATGGGAAAACAATGGAAACAGTGACAGACTTCATTTTTTGGGCTCCAAAATCACTGCAGATGGTGACTGCAGCCGTGAAATGAACCTTGGAAGGAAAGCTATGACAAACCTAGATGGTATATTAAAAAACAAAGACGTTACTTTGCTGACAAAGGTTCATACAGTCAAAGCTATGGTTTATCCAGTAGTCATGTACCGATGTGAGAGTTGGACCATAAAGAAGGCTGAGCACCAAAGAATTGATGCTTTCAAACTGTGGTGTTGGAGAAGACTCTTGAGAGTCCCTTGGACTGTAAGGAGATCCAGCCAGTCCATCCTAAAAGAAATCAGTCCTGAATATTCATTGGAAGGACTGATACTGACGCTCCATTACTTTGGCCACTTAATGTGAAGAAACAGTTCATTGTTAAAGACCCTGATTCTGGGAAAGATTGAAGGCAGGAGGAGAAAGGAGATGACAAGAGGGTGAGATCATGACTGGCATCACCAACTCAATGGGATATGAGTTTGAGCTAACTTTGGGAGATGGTGAAGGACAGGGAAGCCTGCATGCTGCAGTCCATGGATTTGCAGAGTCGGACGTGACTTAGCTTCTGAACATGATTTAGCAACATGACTGCTTTTGCACTATAACAGAGTTTAATAGTTGAAAAAGAGGCCATGTGGTCACAAAACCTAAATTATTTGTTTGTCTCTTAGAAGTTTGCTGACCTCTGATGAGATTATGTAGTCCTGCATAAGAATTATTTAAGTGTCGTTTATAGTACTTTTTGTATTTGCAGTATTTCCTTTGTGGTAACAATGTGCTGTGCACAGTTGCTCAGTCCTGTCCCACTCTTTGAGACCCCACAGACTGTATCCTGCCAGACTTCTCTGTCCATGGAATTTTCCAGGCATGAATACTGGAGTGGGTTACCATTTTCTACTCCAAGGGATCTTCCCAACCTGGGGATCAAACCCACACTCTTGTGTCTCTTGCAATGGCAGGGGTATTTTTTACCACTGCATCCCTGGGAAGGTAGTAAAAATAGGTTAAGGCTGTTTGGGCAAATCTGAGTAATGGGCCTTGAGGGGAGGTCTTCAAATAGCATAGTATAAGTCCACATTGCTTAACGAAACTGATGTATGGCAAAACCAATATAATATTGTAAAGAAATTAGCCTCCAATTAAAATAAATAAATTTATATTAAAGAAAAAAAGAAAAGAAACTGAAAATGAATAGCATGTTTATCTCTGAATATCAGCACAGCAAAGGTTTTACACCCTGAACATTGTAAATGAAGGTCAGTAAATTGAAGCTAAGTAGTGCAGATGCAGAGGCCTGTATCTTAATTATCTCTATATTTACCTCACTCTCTCTCTCCTTCCCTTTCACACAGTAAATGATAATCAGTAGTTGTTCAGCTGTATTTGCTATCAGTGACACCGTGAGCCGTTGACTGTGCATTGGTAACTAGGTTGTAGGCTATGCTTTGAAGCTGTGTCATTCTCAGCCCCTCTGGGTGAAGTTGAGCTTCCCCACACTCAGCTTTAGCCTTCAAAGTATTTTCGGGGTGTGGTATACAGTAGAACACTCAAGAAATGCTTCAGCCAAGTCATAAGCTTTAGTCTGTGTTGTTGACTGTCCCTCTGATTTTTTTTTTGATTGAGATATTATTGACATACCATGAATGTCACCTTTTAAAAATATGCAATTCAGTTTTTTAAGCATATTCACAAGTATGTGAGCTATCTTAATAGTAGAACACTGTCTTAATTGTAGAGCATTTTTAAAGTTATTCTAAAAGGAAGCCCATTAGCAACAACTGTTCCTCCCTCTACTTACCCATTAGCAATTTTGTCTATATGGATTTGACTCTTGTGGAAATTCTATATACAAACACTCCAAAATCTGTGACCTTTTATATCAGATTTTTTTTACCTAGCATTATGTTTTTAATATTCATCCATGCTATACAGTATAGCAATACTTCATTCCTTTTCATGGATGCATAAAATTGCATTGTATTTATATTCCACATATTATTTTATTCATTCATCAGTTGATGTAAGTTTGGGTTGATCCCACCGTTTGGCTATTATAAATGATATTGAGATGAACATTTGTATAGCATATGTTTTCATTTTTTTATTTGTACATACCAAGGAATGGAATTGCTACGTCATGTGGTAACTCAGTGTTAACTTTTTGAGGAACTGCTAACCTTTTTTTTTTTTTTTTTAAACTAAGTGGCTACACTAGTTTACATTCCTATCATTTGCTATTTTCCTTCTTTTTGATTATGCTATCCTAACATGTATGAAGTAGCATTGCAGTGTGATTTTGACTTACATTTCCCTAATGACTAAGGACACTGGTCATCTGCTGTGCTTTTTGGCCGTTGCCCTGTGTGGTATTCCAGAAAAATTTCCTTCACTCTGTATGTCTGAGGATTTTTTCTCTGCAAAATACAATGCTGTAGCAGTCAAAGAAGTGTGGTATTCCAGAGAATGGAGAGCTCTTTCTTCCCTTTTGCCTTTGGAGATCTTCCATTATAGAGTTCCTGGCCGTACTGCTTGCTTATATTTTTTCTATCCTAACAATGATCTCCTGTGATTCTGTTACACAAGTTGGTTTAAAAAAAAAGACGACGACACTGGTAAGGAGAGGAAAAGAGTAACCCCTTCCAGGAGGGCCAGTTTAGTCTTATTCCTAAGTTGAGATGGTTATGTAAGCAGTCTCAGTTGCCTTTTTGTTTTTCTCCTCCAGCCTTTCTAGCCAGTTTCCCAACCAGATAATCTTGTGCCTTTTGTTGGTTCTTCTCCCTGGGCCTTCATTCTACTCTTTGCTTCTTGGATTGGAAAAAAAGTGTGAAGTTTGTAGGCACTTTATATCATTTTTCATGTCTACTTCACAACCTTTAAGATCAATATTACTACTGCTTCCCTTTTATTGCTGAGGAAACTGGCTCACAGAGGTCATAGAATCCATGGCATTTCTCCTGATAAGTGTAATGGTTATCCAGATCTTCTTTCTTCATACTGTTAAATTGTCTCTGGTTTGCTTGAAATGTTTGTGTGGAAAGAGAAACCTAGAAATTTAAGTTAATGCCACATTATAGAAGCCAAGCAGTGAAATCTTTACCCATAATTAGGAGGACTTCGAGTCGGAGAGTTACTCGAATAAAAATGTGTCTACAATTTGGCATGTTATTTTTAGCTTGCTTCTAGTCTAGGCATAGAAATAAATTATTGTCCTTGTCCTGGAGGAACTAGGCTATTTGGAGAGGTGGAATCAGATAATTACTTGCATTTGGGAAACTGTGCCACAAAAGTGTATATAAAATTCTTGAGAGCAAAGGAGACAGCTGCAGAGGTCACAGCTTACCTTGAATGCAGTCATCATTTAGTAGTAGTAGTCAACGTTTTTGATATATTTAAATAGTAGATATTTCAGAGTGTGATTTGATTGGACTGTGTTTGGCATAAACTTTTTCCTTTATGTATTAACAAAACAGTTAACATAGTTGTACAACAAAACTACCAATGTAAATAAAAATTGCTTTTCTGTATTAAGACTTTAACTTTTTCTTGACAGATATGCCAAGAGTTTAATAGCACCTGGGCATGGGAGATGGAGAAGAAAGGCTATCTTGAAATGAGTGTTGAATGCAAGTTAGCACTCTTAAAGGTAATAAATTTATTATTTGTTAAAATTATTTTAATTAAAAAATCACTTTGACTCCTGGTTGAATTGGGAAGCAACTAGAAAGTAGAAATTTTTATTGTTAGTGGAAAAGGACAATAGAATTTTCATTTATTTATTTATTTATTGGCGATAAAACTCTTCTTTAAATGACTGTTTTTGGTTGTTTTTCAATACACACTTATATCTAGGTTTAATGATCTCTGCCTGTAAGGATAATGGCAAACAGTTACCCTAGATTAACTTTATGCATTGTTGGCAGCCTTCAAAATCATAGCTAACAAAGATGGTAAACGGTGGTTAATCTTTCACTGGTTTACTAAATCAAAGATTCAGGGAAGAAATCTTATATACACTAATCATATACAAAAATTTTAATAAAAAGTTAGTTCATCCATTTTGGTGCTGGCAGTATGATTTTTTTTTTTTTTTAAAGAAAATTCTCCAGAGGCAGTTATCAGTAAGACTGCCTGTGGTAAAAATTATGTATGTCTCAAGCTTTCAAAAATAAACAGCCATTTCAAGAATAAAGTTCATCTAAAAGCTTTAAGAGAAAGTCACTGAAAATTTTATACCGTGAACCAATTTGGGAGACTTTAATACAAACACTCAGTGCTTTAGAATGTAACTTAATTTTTGGGTCACTGGTTGTGTTAAACCTATAAATTTATGTAATACTAAAATTGTATGTTAAATTAGAAATTTGTCTTTTAAAATTGCTTATTGTAAAGTAAGTGTACAAAAGAGGAGAGAGGAAAGTAAAAGATGGACAAACATACTCTTTCTCTTCTTATGCCTGAATCAGTTTCTTGGTTGAACATAACACATTTATTGTGATGGAGAAACATTTACGGGGTATTTTAAATCATGTTGTGACTATTTTCCAGTACCTCTGTGAGTGTCAATTTGATGACAATCTCAAATTCAAGAATATTATCAATGAGGAGGATGCCGATACCATGCGTCTCCAGCCAATTGGTCGTGACAAAGATGGCCTCATGTACTGGTACCAGTTGGATCAAGATCACAATGTCAGAATGTACATAGAAGAACAAGATGATCAAGATGGCTCTTCATGGAAATGCATTGTGAGGTATGTTTTATTGGAAATTTTTTTACATTTATTTGCATGTTTCTTACTTTGATCTCTTCTCTACCAGAATATAATCTCTGAGGCTTGGTGATTCTTTTCTATTTATGGGGTTAGGAGTTTGTAGGACCTAGTCTAGTGCCCAGCACAGTACCCATTGGAAGCACTTAATTATTTGTCAAATAAATAAATACATTTAGCAATGTGGTCCACATCAGGACATATACCTAGTACTTTAGGGAGCTAGAATCCAAAAAATAATGATGCATGGGTAATATACACAGAGAAAACCATTGTTAGAAAGAAATATAAGAAAAACACAAATATATCTTTTATATATATATATCTCTCTCTTTGTACTGTGTTGCATAGCTTGTAGGATCTTAGTTTCCTAACCAGGGATTGAACCCAAGCCCTTGGCAGTGAAAACACAGCATCCGAACCACTGCAGTGTCAGGGAATTCCCAGATAAACATAAATTGATTTTTATTTAGCTATATAGCTTTCTATTAGGCATTATTTGTTTATTCTTCTTAAATTTGTCTGATTCATGTGACACATATTTTCATGTGAAAATATACTACAGTTTCAGTTTTTCCTGTGCATACATTTATTTAGTGAGGTCTGAAGAAATCTGAGGAACATTATGCTTTTCTGTCCTAATCCTTTTTGAAAATCTTGATTTCTTATGTTTGTATTGATAAATATATTTGAATGGAAACATTTAATTTAATAAAAAGGTTTGAAATAAAACTTTAAAAAAAATTGATTAGTGACTCTCGGATTGTTATTCAGAATCTTTGTGTCTCCAATTTTCTGTTTTTGCAAATTAATTATTTAGAATTTATTGTATTAATTTCCACAGTTTACATTAATTTAAAAAATATTATAGGATTTATAACTAGAGTAGGGAGAACTAATGGATATATGTCTAGTGGCTTATGAAGACTCTTTTAGCTTTAACTCATCTTTGTTTTTGCTTAGATTTTAGAAGATTTTTGTTAGTGGTCATTTATTAATGTTTTGAAGAGAAAATTCTAGAAATTCATGCTATTTGTTTGGGTCATGGAAGCTGAACTTTTATTTCCTAAGAATAAACTTTGAATGAGCTCTTGGGGGATTGTTTTTTAACAATTCTTTCATCATATTATGGTGAGATATATTATTATATATTATGTATGATATGTCATCATACATAATATATCATATATGATATAATAGCATCATATATAAAATATAAACCATATAATATGGTTTTCCATATAGTTAACTTACTAAATTAAAATAAATAAAGTGGTCCTGAAATAAGATGTACTCACCATCTCCCCCTGTGAGTACATACATTAAATAAGGTTCTGTTTATGATGTTTTACCACCATTCTGCTGCTTTCTTTATTAAACTTGCATAGTTGTTTGAGACAACTGCTTTGTGGAAGAAAAACTTATGATGGAGAAAAATTATTATGATTATTATTAATCAGTCATATGTGCTTTTAAACAACTGCTAGTATATGATGTTTTAAGTAGATAATACCCCAATGCCTGATGTAAGAGAAAGACCATAGATTTTATAGCTAATAAGTGAATCTAGTTTCCTCTGCTTATCATCTGTAAGAAGATTGCTTAATTACTGTCATCAGTTCTATTCAGTTCAGTTCAGTCGCTCAGTCGTGTCCGACTCTTTGCGACCCCATGAATCGCAGCATGCCAGGCCTCCCTGTCCATACTCTTTCCTAAAATGAGGTTGATAATACTTCCCCAGTAAAGCTGTTCTGAGAACTATAAGATAAGTTATACTAGGGCTGTAATACATGCTCGATAAAAATTTGTTCCTTCTCCTAACCTTTTAAATTACTACATTTTCTTAAAACTTCTAACCCCTAAGATTGAAGCTTAGTTACTTCATTAGAGAAATGTTTATCTGCAGGAAGAGAAAAGGGCAAATTTGCCAGCCAGCTTTTTCCAAATATGTAGTAATATTTGGGATCACTAATACTACTTTGGGTGTATTGAGTCTCATTTCAGGGAATTAAAGGCAGATTCTAAACAACTGATTGTCACACTACTGTTCCTTTATTTCATTAAAGTCATAGATTAGAATTGCACGCCTGCTTGTGTAGTAGGCACTGTGCTGAGCCGTGGGGGATGTAGTGGTGAATAGTACAGCTCTGGGATCTCTGGATGATTTTCATGCACCTGTGGAATTCCTTATATTGTAAGCAGTAGCTCTTAGTCGTATTTAATGTGTGTATTTTCTAGGGAAGTATCATAGTTTTGATAAATTCTTGATATGTTCTGTGACATGGCATTTCAGTTAACATACTAGTACTGTTTTGGACAAATGTAATGAGCTTTTTCATTCATATAGGTCTCTCATTTTTGTGAAAGTTGAATGTGAAAAGCATTGTGTTACTATTCTTTGTTGTTTATTCACTAAGTCTGACACTTTTTTGTGACCCCTTGGACTGTAGTCCACTGGGCTCCTCTGTCCATGGAATTTCTCAGGCAAGAATATTAGAGTGGGTTGCTATTTCCTTTTCTAAGGAATCTTCCTGACCCAGAGATCAAACCCGCATCTCCTACATTGGCAGGTGGATTCTTTACCACTGAGCCACTAGGGAAGCCCTATTATTCTTTTCTTTCCTCAAAATTGAGATCTTAGTGGTCACTAAAATGCATTCGATACCCAAAACAATGTAGGGCATCATTCCATTTGTCACATGTAAGATTCTTCCTGGAGTATAGTATTTAGAATTGGATGTCAGACTCTTAAGAAGAATATCAGTATAGTGGAATGTGTTCTTTATGGAAGGAATCACAAAGAAAATGATTTAATAAACTGAAAATACTTGATCTAGCATAAGTATAGGGAGATATAACTATCTGTAAACACTTAAAGAATTGATTTGTATAAGAGTATTTCTTTCAAGGGCTCAACCTGCTTCAGTGGATATAAATTATGGGGTAGTAGAACTGAGTTTATGGAGGTGAGAACATTTGTTTGTTTTATATTGCAGAGAAATAATTGTTGGAAGACTGATAGATGCTATCAAAAAACATTTTCTAAACTTGCAGGTTTCAGTCTTTTCAAAAGATAGAAGAAGGGAGGGTAATTCTGAATTCATTGAATGAGGCCAGCCTTATCAAAACCAGGAAAAGATATTACAAGAAAAAAATTATAGACCAGCATCTCTAAAGAACATAAATACAGAACTTTTCAAAAAATATTAGCAAATCAAATCCAACAATGCATTAAAAAATATATATATATATAATATGACCAAGTAAGAGTTATCTCAGGTATATAAGACTGGTTCAATATTTGAAAATCAATTTTCACATATCAGCAGGCTAAAGAAGAAAATATCACATGATCATGTCAATACATAACAGAAAAACCATTTGATAGACATCAACACTGTTTGATGATTAGAAGTCTTTAGTGAAAGAGACAGAAATGTCCTTGATTAAAAAAGCGTATTGGAAATTTCCTGGCAATCCAGGGGTTAGGACTCTGCACTTACACTGCTGTGGGCCAAGATTCAATCCCTGTTCAAGAACTAATACCCTGTGTGACTGCTAAAAAAATACTGATTTCCTATGGAGGCAGAAAAACAATGGCACCCCACTCCAGTACTCTTGCCTGGAAAATCCCATGGACAGAGGAGCCTGGTAGGCTGCAGTCCATGGAGTCACTAAGAGTCGGACACGACTTCACTTTCACTTTCACTTTTCAGTTTTATGCATTGGAGAAGGAAATGGCAACCCACTCCAGTGTTCTTGCCTGGAGAATCCCAGGGACGGGGGAGCCTGGTGGGCTAATGTCTATGGGGTCGCACAGAGGCAGACACGACTGAAGTGACTTAGCAGCATGGAGGCAGAAAATAAATCCTACACAAAATTGGAAGGTTTCTAATACTTGACTTTCAACAAAAGTGAAGCATCATCTAAAAGATTTGTTAGTTGAGTGTTTTAAATTATTCTTCTAAAAAGCTACCAAAAACCTACATGTAGCATCTATTTAATGAAGAGAAACTTGAAGTTTTTCCTACTATGATTAGGAACAAAGCAAGGGCATCTATTCTCTCTATTCCTTTTTAACATCATATTGGAAGTTCTAACTAGTGCAGTAAAAAAAGGAAATAAAAGACATACACATTGGGAACAGAGAAATAAAACTTGTTGTTTGCAAATGACATCATCTTCTTTCTAGAAAATCTGAGAGAATCAACCAAAAAAATCTCCTGGAACTAGTTTATTATTGTAGCAGTGTTGCAGGACAAAAAAATTAATACACAGAGGTCAATCATTTTGATATATACCATCAGCGAATGTATGTTATCTGAAATTAAAAGCACAGTACCATTTACATCAGTGCCCCTAAGCTGAAATACCTAGGTGTAAATCTAACAAGAGTATGCACAAATCTATATGAGGAAAGAAAAGCTAATGAAAGAAATAAAAAAGGAATCAGTAAATGGAGAGATATTCCATTATTCCATGTTCAAATATATAAGAAGACTTAATATTGTCATGATATCGGTAGAGTCTGGTCTGACTCTGTAGAGTCACTGCTGCTGCTGCTAAGTCGCTTCAGTCGTGTCCGACTCTGTGTGACCCCATAGATGGCTGCCCACCAGGCTCCCCCATCCCTGGGATTCTCAAGGCAAGAACACTGGAGTGGGTTGCCATTTCTTTCTCCAACGCATAAAAGTGAAAAGTGAAAGTGAAGTCGCTCAGTCGTGTTCGACTCTTAGTGACCCCATGGACTGCAGCCTACCAGGCTCTTCCACCCATGGGATTTTCCAGGCAAGAGTACTGGAGTGGGGTGCCATTGCCTTCTCACTGCAGTCCCAATCAAAATTCCAGCAAGTTATTTTGTGGATATCAATATAATTGACTCTCAAATTTATAGGCAAAAGGCCTATAATACACAGTGTTATAAAAGAACAAAGTTGAAGTACTGACCTTACCTGAGTCTGTGTCTTTCTATAAATGTACCATAATGAAGAATCTAGTATTGGCAAGAGAATAGACGGGTAGATCACTGAGACAGAATAGGGACCATTGAATTAGATGCACACAAATATATCAACTTATGTTTGACCAAGGAGCAAAAGGAATACAGTAGAGAAAAGATAGTCTTTACAAATTTTCTTGGAACAACTGGACGTCCACATTCAAAAAGCTGAATCTAGACCCACACCTTTACAACCTTTACAAAAATTAACTCACAGTAAATCACAGACCTACGTATAAAATACAAAACTATAAAACTCCCAAGAAGAAAGCATAGAAGAAAATCTAGATGACTTCAGGTTTGTTACAGGTTTTGTTACAGTATCAAAGCTGTAATCCATCAAAGAAAGAATTGATGATGCTGGACTTGATTAAAATTAAAAATTTCTACTCTGTGAAAGACAGTGTCAACATAATGCAAATATAAATCACAGAATGGGAGAAAATTATTTACAAAAGACATATCTGATAGAGCACTGCTATTTAAATTGCTATACAAATAACTTTTAAAGTCCAACAATAAGAAAACAAACAACCTGATTTAAAGTGGACCAACGACCTTATCAAACAGATGGCAAATCAGCACAGGAAAATATGCACCCTGCCCAATGTTCAGGGAAATGGAAATTAAGACAACAGTGAGGTATTGCTAGACACCTACTACAGTGCCTAAAATCGAGAACCGGTTTCCCATTCGCCTGCAATGCAGGAGATGTGGGTTCCATCCCTGGGTTGGGAAAATCCCCTGGAGGAGGAAATGGCAGCCCATTTCAGTATGCTTGCCTGGAAAATCCCACGGACAGAGGAGCCTGTGGGGGGGGGCGGGGCTCTGGTCCATAGGGTGGTAGAAGAGTTGGGCATGACTTAAGGACTAAACAACAACAAAATGGAGAACAGTGATAACAGCAAATGGTGGTGAGCATATAGAGCAATAGGAACTTAGATTCATTGCTGATGGGAATGCAAAATGACACAGTCAGAAAGATTGTTTGGTGGCTTCTTGCAAAATTAAACATTATCATATGAACCAGCAGTCATCCTCTTTGGCATTTGCCCAAAGAAGTTGAAAGCTGTGCCCTAATAAAAACCTGCGCAGGAATATTTGTAGCAGCTTACTCAAACTTGCCAAAACCTGAGAACAGCCAAGATGTTCTTCATTAGGTGAATGGATAAGCTATAGTGTATCCAGACAATGGAATATTGTCATCTAAAAAACGAATGTGTTATCAAGCCATGAAAAGACAGAGGAAATTTAAATCGTGTTAATAAGAGAAGGCAATCTGAAATTAACTGTATGATTTCAACTATATGATGTTTTGAAAGGCCTTGTGTAATAATGTTTGTAGCATCTTTGTTCATAATAGTCCTCAAAAATGGATTATTACTTAGCAATAAAAAGAAATGACCTATAATACATGCAACTGTGTGGCTTTGTTCTTAAGGAATTATCATGTGTGAGAAGTCAAAAAGTACATGCTGCTGCTGCTGCTGCTAAGTCGCTTTAGTCATGTCCGACTCTGCGACCCTGTAGATGGCAGCCCACCAGGCTCCCCTGTCCCTGGGATTCTCCAGGCAATAACACTGGAGTGGGTTGCCATTTCCTTCTCCGATGCATGAAAGTGAAAAGTGAAAGTGAAGTCGCTGAGTCATGTCAGACTCTTAGCGACCCCATGGACTGTGGCTCACCAGGCTCCTCCATCCATGGGATTTTCCAGGCAAGAGTGCTGGAGTGGGGTGCCATTGCCTTCTCCCAAAAAAAGTACATACCATTTTATTTAAGTTCTGGAATTAACTGATGTATGCGTATAGTGTTCGAAACTGATTCCATTTTGCTTTTGGTGGAGCAGAGGAATTGAGTAGGGCAGGGCAGGAGGGGTTTGGGGGTGATAGTAATATTCCTTTTCTCGATTGGGCTATGGATTACACAAGTATATGCATTTGTTAGAACTGGTTTGCTGAACACCTTATATCTGTTCATTTCAAAGGATGTAAATTATACCTCATTAAAAATATTTTAAATAATAATTATTTCATAATCATTTTCAAAAAGCTGTTTCCTAAATAGTGTACAGAGTTTTCATGTACACATAATTAGGAAATCTGTCAAGGCATTTCTGTAATTAATATAGCACAGAGTTTGAAAATATGGTTTCTGAAGTCAGACTTTCTATTCTGCCTTTAATATATACTCTGATCATAGATCATTGTATCTTTCTGCATGTTCTCACTTTCTTAGTCTAAAAAATGGGGGTAACAATAGTACTTATTTAATCAGGTTATATTAGAATTACATGAACTAATTCATGTCATGATTTTGGAGTAATGCCTGGAGCATAGTAATCACTCACTAATGTTAACTTATGTTATTAATGTACTCCTGTCAATATCACTCATTAATATCTTCTTTCAGTTTCTTGACCCCCTTAGATACTGTTGTACTCAGTTTTCTTCCTTTTTATCTGCTCAGTGATATGAAATTATATGAGAAAAGTGGAATATTATTGGTGAATAGTGGAATCATATATTACAGACATCTGCTAAATATTTGCTGTGTCACTGTCCTGGGCTCTTAAAGGGAAAAGACTTAATGCCATTCCTGAGCTTTCCATATTGTTGGAGAGATACAGGGAAATAGGAAATGATAATGTAGTGTCGTAAATGTGATCTGTGATGGAGATTACTTTCCAGTGTGCTATGGAGGATCAAGGTATCTAACCCATACTTGGCAGAAGACGATGCCTGTGCTTGGCTATTTTTTTTTTGGTCTGGGTTTTTTTTTTTTTTTTTTTTTATTGAATTGTGCTGCCAGATCAGTTGCCTCTGAACAGTTGCTTTTGTGTATCCCTACCAATTCTAATTCTGAACATCCCTTAAGAAAAGTCATATTCTGTATTATAATAATTAGACTGATACGTTCCATTTCACTCAAGTCTAGGTTAACAGATAGTTAACCTGGATAGTTAGGTTATCTGTAGGTACAGATAGTTCAGAATCTGTCAAAATCAGTCAGTCTGCCCAAAACTTGAGCTTCCAACCTTTCCACTTGGGTATGTTTCTCCTATCACAGTTAATAGCATCCATGTTTGCTTGGATCCAAAACTTGGGAGGCACATTTTCTTTTTCTGTCACTTCACGTATATTCTATCAGCAAATCCAATCAGCTCTCTATGCAAAATTATCCAGTGTTTACATGTTCCTTTTTTCTTACATGCATCTCCAAGCCACCATCACTTAAAGAAAAATACAATTCAGTGATTTTTAGTATATTCGTGAAGTTATGTGACTATCATTATGATCTAACTCCAGGGCATTTTCCTCACCCCACAAAGGATCCCCACACCCTGTAGATTGGCAGTTTCTCACCATTCTCCCTTTCCCCAGCCTGTGGCAGCTGCCAGCCTACTTTCTGTTTCCCTAAATTGCCTATTCCAGACATTTTATATACATAGAATCATACCATACGTGGCCTTCATGTCTGGTTTCTTTGAGATAGCATATTTCAAGGTTCATCTATGAAGAATCAGTACTACATTCCTTTTTATAGCTAAATAATATTCCATTCCATGAGTGTACCACATTATTTTTCCATTCTCTGCTTGTCTTTGAAACTGTAATCTTTTATTTTGTATTGGGGTATAGCCAATTAACAATGCTGTGGTAGTTTCGGTTGCGCATCTGCCTGCCTGTCTTTGAAAGAATAATTGGAGTTAGTCCAAAACACACTTTGGACTGAAGAGAACAGAAGTGTAAATAACCTGAGATCATAAGAGAGTATGATTTAATATGTCTGAGTGAAGAAATGTTTTAAAGAAAATAAAGCAATAGAGGGGAAAGGGCAAAACAACTGAATTGTTAGAATCCACAGACTCCTTTATAAGGTCCTATAGAGGACCACTGGATGGCTTCACATGTAAATTTTACCAAACCATTTTTTGTTTGTTTGTTCTGTTTTAATTAATTTTTAACAGAGTATAGTTGTTTTATAATGCTGTGTTAGTTTCTTGTATACAGCAAAATGAGCCAGTTATGAATTCCACCAAACATCAGTGTTAACACCTATGCTTCTGAAACTGTTGCAGAAAATTGCAGAGGAAGGAACATTTCCAAACTCATTCTGTGAGGCCAATATCATCCTGATACAAAAACCAGACACAGGTATCATTAAAAAAAAGGCCAATATCACAGACGAATGTTGAGAAATCCTCAACAAAATACTAGCAAGCTGAGTGCAACAAATTAAAAGTCTTAACTACCAGTGGTTAAGACTCCACACTTCTACTTCAGGGAGCATGGGTTCAGTCCCTGGTCAAGGAACTAAGGTCTCGTATGCCTCATGGCACAGTCAAAACAAACAAGCAAATAAACATTTTGAGGATCCTACACCATGATCAACTGGGACTTATTCCAGGGATGCAAGTGTTCTTCAGTATATGTAAATCAGTCAACCGACATGATACATGAACCACATTAACAAATTAAAGAATAAAAGCCATATGGTCATCTTAATAGATACAGAATGCTTTTGATAAAATTCAGTGTCCATTTATGATAAAAAAAACCCTCTAGAAAGTGGACATAGAAGGAACATCTTAACATCAGAAAGGCCACACGTGACAAACCCACGGCTAGCATCATACTTATTGGTGAAAAGCTGAAAGCATTTCCTCTAAGATCAAGAAGGAGACAACGATGACCACTCTCGCCACTTTTATTCAACACAGTTTTGGAAATCCTTAACCACAGCAACCAGAGAGGAAAAATAAATGAATCCAGATTGACAGTGAAGAAATTAAACTGCCACACTGTTTGTAAATTATGTGATGCTATTCGTAAAATCCTGAAAATGCTATCAGAAAACTACTAGAGTTCAACAGTGAATTTAGAAAAGTTGCAGAACACAAAATTAATATACATAAATCCGTCGGGGTATATATACACAATGGCATGCTACTCAGCCATAAAAAGAAGGAAATTTTCCATTTGCAGCAGCATGGGTGGACTTGAAGGGCATTATGCAAAGTGAAGTCAGAGGAAGGACAAATACTCAATGATATCACTTATATGTGGAATCTAAAAATTACAACAAACTAGTGAGTAAAGGGAAAAAGAGGCAGACTAGCAGATATGGAGAGCAAACTAGTGGTTACCAGTGGTAAGGGGAGGTACAAACTATTGGGTGTAAGATAGGCTGAAAATGTGTTGTAAAACATGAAGAGTAAAACCAGTATTTTGTAATAACTGTAAATGGAAGGTAACACTTTAAAATTACATTAAAAATAAAGTTCTGCAAAAAGTTGTAAGAAATTGGATATAATTTTTAATCTATATATATTAAAACTTCCTCTATTCCAATTTAGGGCTTTTAAAAATTATTTAACATACTAAATCTAATTGTAATATTGAAACAGGAGAAATCCAGATGGGTAGTTTTCTGTTTTTATAAGATAATGGCTTTATTAGGTTTGCATTTGAATGTAGTAGACAGGTTAAAAGCCTTTAGGAGGGTTCTTTAATCAACTTTTCTGCAAGTTTTTTTTGTTGCTTAGAGTACTGAAAGTAATTGACATGGATTTTCTAGCAAGTATTGGCATGCTTCTAATGTTCACAGCTTTTAAAAGAAGGTATAGTGAAATACTTCAATATATTTTTCAGTTTCCAGCATGACCTCAGAAAATAACAAATGGATTGGGGCACTTATACATATGAAATTCTCATTGAAATATGATGATAATAACATTAAGTGGATAGAGGCTTAGGTTAGAAGCAGGTTGGGCTAATGAAGTTCAAAAATAGAAACTATTTTTGTTTTTTGTAAAGTGGGTATAGTACCACACAATCTCGAAACAGCATCTGACATGACCTACTACTATTAGATAATTAAAAGTCTAAAACTGTTCACTTTATTGTGTATGCTAATGTGATAGTTATACTGTGTATAAACATATAGTCATTGCCATGCACAATATTTGTAATGTGTGTAATCCTGTGTGTTCTTTCTGATAGACAATGGCAAAATGATTGTCCTTTTAATTTCTGAAAGATGTCTGTCACTGGTGATTTTTTGCTTTCTTTGGAAACCAATCTAATAATACTTAAGAGAATCCAGTCTTATATAGATAAGGAAACGCAGGTCTGATGAAAATATATGACCTGTCCAGGGGTACATAGCCATTTGGTTTAGGAACAGGGATTCTATTTATTCATTAAATATTTTTTAGAGCCTATTTCATAAGAGAGTCTCCACTTTCAAGCAGTAGTGTTTAGCTAGAATGGTGGTGGAATTGGGGATAGAGGACATATGTGGCGTGACAGATAGAACAGATAATTTCATCTTGATACTAACTACATAGAATTAAGAGGTGCGTGCACAGTCCTTTGATAACACAGATGGGGAGATCATGGTGCTGATTCATTAACTTAGTGGCAGATCTAGAACTATATTTCCCAAGTCTGAGTCCAGGGTTTCCTTTTTATTTCTGCTGTTAAACATACTGTTTTTCTGAGCAGTTATTGTTGTTATAAATAATTATTTATGATTAAATTATTGTTTCATTGTTAATTGTATGTGGTATTAAAATTGACCGTATTATATATACCTCTGGATATGGTAGTAAAAATAGATAATTTGTAGATTGGTATCTTATTTATTGGGGATTTTCTTATATTTTTATTCAAGTTGAATTTACTTTGGTTTTGTACTCCTGAGAGATTGCATTGTATTTAAAAAAATTATCAAACTTTGGTTTTTGTTTAATTTGTTCCTACTGTCCTTTTTAACCAAAAAGATTTGAATTGCCATTCTAATAAAAACATAGTCTAAGATTCCTCGTTGGTGAACAGTTTATTTTAATATGCATTCATTCCTAATACTTAATTTTAAAATGTAAGGTTCATTAGGGTTAGCCTAGTGTTTTGGATGTTCTTAATATGTTTTTCTTTTTTAAATGTTAATTTCTAATAGGTGTTATTCTGAAATCATTTTAGAACTGAAGAAAGATTTTTTTAAAAATTTATTGAGGTATAGTTGATTTACAGTGTTGTGTTAATTTCTTCTGTACAGCGAGGTAACTCAGTTATCCATATGAATATTCTTATATTCATATTCTTTTCTATTATGCTTTATCATAGGATATTAAATATAGTTCCTGTGCTATGTAGTAGGACTTTGTTGTTTATCCATCCTTTATAAATTAGTTTGCATCTGCTAATCTCAGACTCCCATTTTTCCCCACCCTTATTGGCAACCACAAAGCTTAGAACAGGAGAAAGATTTTTATGTTGCCTTCTGTTTTTCCATTTTTTTTTAGAAATCGAAACGAGTTGGCTGAGACTCTTGCACTCCTGAAAGCACAAATTGATCCTGTTCTATTGAAGAACTCTAGCCAACAGGACAGCTCTTCCCGGGAAAGTCCCAGCTTGGAAGAAGAGGAGACTAAAAAGGAGGAAGAAACAACTAAACAAGGTTTTTTTTGTGTGTTTTGTTTTTCTTTGTTTTGTAATTTCTTCTCTTTTCCACTCTTCTTCCCGTCTACATCAATTGAATTTCCCTCAATTTGAAGAGTTTTAACTCTTCCTGTTAAAGGAAGTAGATTTTTCTATCATTTAATGAAAAAGAGGCAAAAAACTATTGAGTACTTTGGTCTTTCATACTGCACATTTAAAAAATTTACATAAAAGTGTTCCAGCCATCAAGACATGATATCTTTTACTAATTTAACAATACAGAGGATATTAGTGAACTTTTAAAAAATTATTGTGGTAAAATATATATAACATAAAATTTTATCATTTTAACCATTTTTAAGTATACAGTTCAGCGGCATTAAGTTCATTTGCATTGTTGTGCATCTGTCTCCTCCATTCATCTCCAGGCTCATATCCTCCAACTGAAACTCTGTACGCATTAAACACTAACTGCCCTTTTCCCCCTCCCCTTAGCCACAGGCATCCATCATTCCACTTTCTGACCATGAATCTGACTAACTCTAGGAACCTCACTTCAAAGAAGTCATGCAATATTTGTCCGTTTGTAATTGCCTTATTTCACTGAGCTTAATGTCTTCAGTATTCCTCCATATTATAACATGTAGCAGAATTTTTCTTTTTTAATGCTGATATTCTCTTGTATGTGTCTACCACATTTTATCTATTCATCTGTCATTGGACACTTAAGTTTCTTCTACCTTTTGTCTATTATAATTAATGTTGTTATGAAAGTGGGTGTGCAAATACCTGCTTGCGCTTCTTTTGGGTATATCCCTGGAGTAGAATTTTTGGATCAGATGATAGTTCTGTTTTTAATTTTTTGAGGATTTGCCATATCATTTTCTACAACTGCTGTACCATTTTACGTTCCTATCAGTTCTGCATAAGGATTCCAATTTTTTCACATCCTACATATCACTTGTTATTTTTTTAAAAATAATAGACATTCTAATGATGTGAAGTGGTATTTATGGTTTTTTATTTGCATTTTCAAAATGACCAATGGTGTTGAAGACATTTTCATGTTCTTATTAGTATGTGTTGTTTGGGAAAATATTTTAAGTCCTTTTTTAAGTAAGCCAATTTTTAAATCATTTTTATGTGTGTGTGGTGTGGATTGGTTTTCTTTTTTTTGTTTTGGGTCACCCTTAGCAAATTCCTAAGTCTATGATAACTATAGTTATTAAGCTTGATTTCCTGATTGACTTTTTTAATACAGTTAACTGAGGAGATTAAATCCTAACCTTTTCAGAAGATCAGAAGCAAGTCCTAACTTTTCTAGAAGCAGAGAAACCAATTGAAGTTTTGTCTAATGTCATTTGGTTAATACTTTTCCTTGATAACATGCTTTTTAATGACAGGGTACAGAATTTGCTCTCTTTATCGTCCTTTCTTCCTCTACTTTTAGTTTTCCTTTACTGTTTAGATTAGAACCTGAAAATAATATGTTCTTACCTTGTTTGCTGCTTTGAGGAAACTAATCATAAAGTCATCCCCTAGCTGCAAGGATTGCATAAAACCAACTAATTTTGTATTTTAATGTAGGGTATAATGTTTGTACATACCAATATTTCTTTTAGCAAAAATCCTGATTATTTTCCCTTTACTAGTGATTATATGATTTCAAATATCTTTGGTGGTTTTAACCATGAGCTGTTTTTCTCATTTGGCAAATTCTTTTCTATATCCTAAAATTCAGTTTGTGACCTATATCAGTAAAACTTAATAATTTTTAAAGTAGTCTAAATCCACTTTTGAATTTTCAGATTTTTTAAAATTGAAGTATAATTGACATACAATTTTAGATTTGTTCCAGGTGTACAACATGACATTTGTATTTGTTGTGAAATGATCACCTTCTTTAGAAAGCAAAGAAGAAAGGAAGAAGAAAAGAAAACCCTTTCATGGTTAGAGAAACCGTTGAAATTTTCTTTTCTGATTAAATTTGTTATGATTAGAATCAACAGGTGAAAATTTGTCATTCATAATTTTTGAAAAGTGTCAGTGGCATGGTTTTTGACTGTCTTCAGATTCCCCTATAATAGGAACATATTGATAACAAAAGTAAAAAACTGTAGTATCTGAAACTAGTATCTTAACAGAACTTGGGTACTCTGGGCGTTATGGCTTCTCAAACCTCTCCAGCTGAAGATCCCTTCCACAACTAAACTCCACACAGAGCTCATGCAGTCTGCTGGGAATAGGATCTAAATTAAATAGAATAGGAACAGTAGAGACAAGTTAAAAAAAAAAATTCAAATGAAAGTATAGGAGAGGTCTAGAGTTGTATAATCTCATAAAGTAAATCAGTTTAATTTTTAATATGAAAAATGCAGAGCTTGAAAGCAGTAAAATTAGAAAAAACTATCTACTTGACATAGAAATGAGTAACTAAAAAAGATCAAGACCAAATCCCATAGAATTATAATAATGAAAGAAAATAAGAAGCACATTAACATCATGGCAGAAATGAAAACTTAACCAAAAGACATTCTCACTAAACATATGAAAACACTAAATGAATAGGTGGCAGAGTTAATGATTTTTTTAAAAATCTGTAAATAATATCTGAATCAACAAACACAAGAATTAGTGCCCTTAAATAACAGCAGATGACCCGTGCGTGAGGGGAATAGAGCCAGAGACCAGAGGCCGAACTCAGGATCTGACAAGATGGCCGGCCTGCCCCACAGGATTATTAAGGAAACCCAGCGTTTGCTGGCAGAACCAGTTCCCGGCATTAAAGCAAAACCAGATGAGAGCAACGCCCGTTATTTTCATGTGGTCATTGCCAGCCCTCAGGATTCCCACTTTGAGGGAGGAGTTTTGAAGCTTGAACTATTCCTTCCAGAAGAATACCCAATGGCAGCCCTTAAAGTACATTTCATGACCAAAATTTATCATCCTAATGTAGACAAGTTGGAAAGAATATGTTTAGATATTTTGAAAGATAAGTGGTCCCCAGCACTGCAGATTCACACAG
This sequence comes from Ovis aries, assembly GCF_016772045.2. Lineage (NCBI taxonomy): Eukaryota > Metazoa > Chordata > Mammalia > Artiodactyla > Bovidae > Ovis > Ovis aries. The sequence continues at coordinate 15,870,513 of NC_056074.1, forward strand.
TTCTGCTATCAATATAGGCTTTGTTAAGTGCTCCCATTCCAGATGATCCATTAGCAAATGATGTAGCGGAGCAGTGGAAGACCAATGAAGCCCAAGCCCTAGAAACGGCTAGAGCATGGACTGGCTATATGCCATGAATAATAATTTAAATTGATTCGATTGTCAAGTGTGTATCACTTCTGTTCTGCCAAGACTTCTTCCTTTTTTGTTTGCATTTAATGGACACAGTCTTAGAAACTACAGAATGAAACCCCAGGCATCTTCAAACCTTTACTGATTAAATGCACATTAACAAATCTATGTCTTGTCCCGATTCACTGTTGTAAAGCATGAGCAGAGGCCAGAAGTGTCATCTAGAATGTTGCAAAACATTTGAAAGCAGTGGCCTCTCTCTGCTTTTATTCATTTCCCCATCATGGTTTAAGTATAAAGCACTGTGGGTGAAGGTAGTTGTCAAGGTTAGCTGCAGGTGTGTGGGTGTTTTTGCATTTTATTTTATTTTTTTGGTGGGGGGGGTGCGGAAGGTAATTTGATTTTAATTTTATGGGCTACTTTCCCCTTTTTTATGGTGATCTAAGTGCATTGGTTAAAAGCAGCTAACCATTTCTTTAGAATATGCTCTCTAGCCAAGTCTAACTTTATTTAGATGCTGTAGATGGACAAGCTTGATTGTTTGAACCAAACAGACATTAAACAGACATCACAGCCCTCACTAATAACATTGTGACCTTGCTGTCAAGTGTAGAATCTTCCCTTCAAGCTTGTGACCATTTTGTATGGCTGAAAATTTCTGTAAATCTTAAGTTTTAGTACAATATTTTTTGTTATTCTGAAAAAAAAAAACCAGCAGGTGGAATGTTGTGTGTTTTTAAAAATAAAAACAAAAGCAAGTCGACGAAGATTTGAGAAAAAGAGATAAAGAGTTGAAGGTATGCAATAAAAATCCTACAGAGGTCCATAGAAAAGAAAACCAAAGCAAGGAAACAGACCAAAATGCTAAAGACTATGCTTAACATAACTTCTTTTTTTAAATTTCTTTATTTTTAATTGAAAGTAATTGCTTTACAGTATTGCATTGATTTCTACCAAATACCAAACATTGTTTCTACCAGACATCAATATCAGACTACCATGAATCAACCATAGGTTTACCCATGTCCCTTCCTATAACTTCTTGAAATAAAAAAAAGAATGTAAGACTGCATATTTTAAAGACACTAAAGACCTTGGAAAATCAACCCAGAAAAACCAGCATCAAGACATATTCTAGTAAAACCCTTCAGCTTTGAAGAAAGTACTTTGGCCATCTTGACAGAAAGACCAGGTGACTTATAGAGAAAATATCAGGCTGCCATCACTATATTTGAAAGCAATGCCTTATGCCAGAAGAAAATGCCATAACATATGTAAGGGAAAAAATGTGAACCAGGGATTTTATGTCTAGCCAAAATGACTTCTAGATAGAGACTGCATGTAAATTGCTATCAATATCTAAGATCTATTTTCTATGAGTCTTTTTATAGGAATCTTCTAGTGAATGAGCTTCAGATAGCCAAAAAGACTAGTGGGTGATATGGTAATAAATATAAATATATTCATTTGTATGGCTTTACACACACACACACACGCACGCACGCACGCACACACACACACACACATACATTTCCTACCTCTGTTCATGAGAGGAATCTGAGAACAATAATAACCCAGTAAGAGTGAGCACTCTTAGCCTCTAGATTTTTATTTCAAAATATGATTTTCTACTAAAAGGAACTAGTGCCCCATAGAGACAATTGCTTTAGGGGATGGGCAAGAAAAATGCAAGATAAGCTAGAATATTTTAGAATGCCAGAAATTAAGGATGTACTCAGAAAATAATTTGGGCATCTCAGTAGGACCCAGTGCTGACTGGAAGGAGTGGTGAAAGCAGAACTGTTCTAGCCACAGATTCATGCAGCGATAGATTTTAAATCTATGACTACACATTTCTGTAAGTTCATGATTGAGTAAATAAATACATGGAGAAGGGATCACTTTTCCCTGCAGGTGACTATCACTTCCTTCTACATGTCGGGGACTATACGTTCCTGCAGTGTGGAATGAATGAGAGAAATAGAAATTTACCATTAGGGAAATACTACAGTAGTGAGTGTCACAGGTGAGATCTGACAGACATTAAAATGAGTGGGTACAAATTTGTGGAGAAATAGTATATTAGCATAATCTCCAAGTGTCTTTCCTGTGACATTTACCTATTACAAAGAGGGAAATGGTTAACTTTACAGTGGAATCACCAGCTGACACCACCTTAACCAAATGATCAAGGTATTTACATCATCATATACCCTCTGGTATAATGCATAGCATCTCTTTTGTGGAATTTTCATCAAAAATGTATATCTTAATCTAATCTTGAGAAAACATCAGACGAGACCAGATTGAGAGGTATTCTGCAAAATAACTGTCAAGGTCAGGAAAGAATGAGGAATGGTCACAGATTGGAGGAGACTAAAGAAATCCAAGAACAAAATGAGACATGTATCCTCAAAACAGAAGAGACCTGGCAGGGGATGGGGGGATCTGGTGAAATTTAATCAAATCTGTTTAATAGTGTTTTACTAATGTTAATTTCCCGGTTTTGAGACGTGTGCTATGAGGGCACAAGTTGTTAACTTATGAGAAACAAGGTGATGGTGTCCTTGAACTGTTTTTCTAAGATACCTGTATGTCTAAAACTATTTCATAATAAAGATTTGAAAAAGAATGTTGGGTGAGTATTAATTTAGAGTTTGGGAAGATCCCCTGGAGAAGGGAACAGCTACTCACTCCAGTATTCTTGCCTGGAGAATTCCATGGACTGTATAGTCCATGGGGTTGGAAAGAGTGGGACACCACTGAGCAACTTTCACTTCACTACATGTAACTAAATCTAAATGACAGATAGAGCAAAGAACATATAGTCTTTAATAACTTTGTGTTTTAACAGTGGAGCTATAAGACAAAACAAATGGAGAAAGAATGGGAAGATTACATACAAAAACTTGTGGACTTTCCATTAAATTACTTTGGTGTGGTGGTGGTGTTCTGAAAAGATGCATAATGTGTGTGAAATGTAATTGATATTCTAATTGTATCATTTGTGATATTCTTGAAAACCAAGATTCTCAGTGTGGGGAAAAAGAAATAAGATGTAAGAAAGTTAAGGAAATATTGTTATGAAATCAAGGATTATTTTTTTATTTTCTAGCTCTGTCTACTGAAAAAACCTAGAAACAATGGCCAACACAGTAGCAGTGAGCATCCTTAGCACCCAGATTGTGCTCTTGAAGTACAGTTTCCCATTAAAGTAAATCAAGGCTTCTTGGAAAAGTGGCTTATTCCAGTTCTTGGGTATCGTAAGCCAAGAAACGTTGTGTCATTCCAAGTAGTAAGGACTCTTACCAAAGTCACACCAAAAAACCCTCAAGAACCAACTTAAAGAGGTTTCCACTGGCTAAGATGGGACAAGCATCATAAGGATAATAGCTATAGTGGATTGAAACACATTGAAGAGTATATCTTTTATATATATATATATATATATATATATATATATATATATAAAACTTGATGTATTTTCATTGTGGTGGCTTCTCTTCAGAGCATGGGCTCAATACTTGTGATGCACAGGCTTAGTTGCTCTGCAGTATATGGGATCTTCCTGGACCAGGAATCAAACCTGTGCCTCCTACAGTGGCAGTCAAAGGGACTCATTACCACTGAGCCACCAGGGAAGCCCCATTGAATAAGTCTTAAATCTTGATACAAATTTCATCATGATACTAATAGAAAAATTTGAAGCATACCAGTGGGGACCAGATTATTAATTTGAAAACTGTTAAGCAGAAAGAATTGAGCTTTCATCCTGCCTTTTCAGTATGAACTACACCACCATAAAACAAAATAATACATTAGCAAAGCTTATTTTTATATAATTTATAATAATTGATAAAAGATTGACAGAATGGGAATATTATCACTTTGCATTCCCTAATAAGGAAAGGTTTTATTTATTGAGCAGTAACATCTCTTAAAGCTCAACATTCAGAAAACGAAGATCATGGCATCCAGTCCCATCATTTCATGGGAAATAGATGGGGAAACAGTGGAAACAGTGTCAGACTTTATTTTTTTGGGCTCCAAAATCACTGCAGATGGTGACTGCAGCCATGAAATTAAAAGACGCTTACTCCTTGGAAGAAAAGTTATGACCAACCTAGATAGCATATTCAAAAGCAGAGACATTAGTTTGCCAACTAAGGTCCGTCTAGTCAAGGCTATGGTTTTTCCTCTGGTCATGTATGGATGTGAGAGTTGGACTTTGAAGAAGGCTGAGCGCCGAAGAATTGATGCTTTTGAACTGTGATGTTGGAGAAGACTCTTGAGAGTCCCTTGGACTGCAAGGAGATCCAACCAGTCCATTCTGAAGGAGATCAGCCCTGGAATTTCTCTGGAGGGAATGATGCTAAAGCTGAAACTCCAGTACTTTGGCCACCTCATGCAACGAGTTGACTCATTGGAAAAGACTCTGGGATGGGATGGAAAAGATGCTGGGAGGGATTGGGGGCAGGAGGAGAAGGGGATGACCGAGGATGAGATGGCTGGATGGCATCACTGACTCGATGGACGTGAGTCTGAGTGAACTCCGGGAATTGGTGATGGTCAGGGAGGCCTGGCGTGTTGCAATTCATGGGATCGCAAAGAGTTGGACACAACTGAGCTACTGAACTGAACTGAAAAGGATGATTAAACAGTAATGTCTCTTGATAAAGAACATACCACCACCAAAGTACTTTTACCACAGAAATTCTGTGGTATTCTGTGGTAAACATGAATCTGCTGAAGGCTGTAGATTAAAGTGGTGATTTACAGGAGAAAAAGAACAAAGGCATATGGGAATGCACTCAGTAAAATCCAGATATTACAGATTTGTATCACCATCAAATTGCTTGATTTGGTGACCCAAATAAGTTGCAAAAAAAAAAAAAAAAAAAGGCTGAAAGAGCAAGAGTAGATTAAAGAGACCTAAAATACGAAATAATAAACAGGTAAAACCAAACTATAAATCAAAATAAGGAAGTGATTAACTCTTAATATAATATAAAACTTGAGGTAATAATTGTTAGAGAGGGTATTACTGTTGGGCAAAGGCTTGAGTGTGACTCTTGGGATGCTAACGGGGTTCTATTTCCTGTTTGCCTTCCAGTAATTTATTACATGGTTCATTTGTTTTCTCTGGCTTTATTTTGTTATACTTAATTATAAAAAATTTCTTGATGTATTTGTCAGATATCTACCATGTAATTTTTAAATAAGTTACAGAAGGATTGGCACCAATTTATATCTCTTTAACGTGGGATAAAATGGTAGTTCCCTGGTGGCTCAGACAGTAACAAATATGCCTGCAATGCAGGAGACCTGGGTTCGATCTCTGGATCAGGAAAATCCCCAGGAGAAGGGAAGAGCAACCCATTCCAGAATTCTTGCCTGGAGAATTCCATGGACAGAGGAGCCTGGCGGGCTGCAGTCCATGGGGTCACAAAGAGTTAGACATGACTGAGTGACTGACACAGAAGTGTGAGGATAGCTCCTACTTGTCCATTTGATGCATAGTAGTAATATATCAAGTGATAATTTCAATATTTTGAGCCCAGGAAACTACTACAGTTCATCAGTGAATACACAGAAATCTGTTGCATTTCTGTACACTAACAAGATCAGAAAGAGAAATGAAGGAAAGAATCTCCTTTACCATTGGATCAAAAAGAAAAAAATACTTTATTCCTTAGGTAGAAATAAATCTACCTAAGAAGGCAAAAGACCTGTACTCTGAAAACTATAAGACGAAGACAGTAATCAAAGATGCCACAAACAGATGGAAGGATATATTACACTGTGTTCTTGGACTGGAAGAACTGATTCTGTCAAAATGACTATACTACCCGAAATAACTATACTGCCCAAGGCAATCTCGCTGTCAAATTACCAATGGCATTTTTAACAACTAGAACAAAAAAATTTTTTTTAATTTGTCTGGAAACATAAAACACCTCAAATAGACAAAGCAGTCTTTGCCTAATGGATCCGGGGATATCAGGCTCCCTGATGTCAGACTATCCTATAAAGCTGCAGTCAGAAAAGTATTGTAGTCCTGGCACAGAAACAGAAATATAGATCAAAGGGACAGGATAGAAAACCCAGAGATAAGCCCACGTACCTGTGGCCAATTAATCTACAAAAGAGGAGGCGAGAATAGACAATGGTGAAAAGACAGTGTCTTCAATGAGTAGTGCTGGAAAAACTGAACAGCTATGTGAAAAAGAATGAAATTAGAACACTCCCTAACACCATACAGGAAAATAAAATCAAGATGCATTAAAGAACTAAATGTAAGACCAGATAATATAGAACTCGTAGGGGAAAAAAAATAGGGAGGACACTTTTTGACATAAATCACAGGATTATTGGATCCACCTCCTAGAGTAATTCCAATCCAAAGAGAGGCAATGCCAAAGAATGGTCAAACTACCGCACAATTTCACTCATCTCACACGCTAGTAAAGTAATGCTCAAAATTCTCCAAGCCAGGCTTCAGCAGTACGTGAACCATGAACTTCCAGATGTTCAAGCTGGATTTAGAAAAGGCAGAGGAACCAGAGATCAAATTGCCAACATCCACTGGATCATGGAAAAAGCAAGAGAGTTCCAGAAAAACATCTATTTCTGCTTGATTGACTATGCCAAAGTCTTTGACAGTGTGGATCACAATAAACTGTGGAAAATTCTGAAAGAGATGGGAATACCAGATGACCTGACCTGCCCCTTGAGAAATCTGTATGCAGGTCAGGAAGCAACAGTTAGAACTGGACATGGAACAACAGACTGGTTCCAAACAGGAAAAGGAGTATGTCAAGGCTGTATATTGTCACCCTGCTTATCTATCTTATATGCAGAGTACATCATGAGAAACACTGGGCTGGAAGAAGCACAAGCTGGAATCAAGATTGCCGGGAGAAGTATCAATAACCTCAGATATGCAAATGACACCACTCTTATGGCAGAAAGTGAAAAGGAACTAAAAAGCCTTTTGATGAAAGTGAAAGAGGAGAGGGAAAAAGTTGGCTTAAAGCTCAACATTCAGAAAACAAAGATCATGGCATCTGGTCCCATCACTTCATGGGAAATAGATGGGGAAACAGTGGAAACAGTGTCAGACTTTATTTTTGGGGGCTCCAAAATCACTGCAGATGGTGACTGCAGCCATGAAATTAAAAGACGCTTATTCCTTGGAAGGAAAGTTATGACCAACCTAGATAGCATATTCAAAAGCGGAGACATTACTTTGCCAACAAGGTCCGTCTAGTCAAGGCTATGGTTTTTCCAGTGGTCATGTATGGATGTGAGGGTTGGACTGTGAAGAAGGCTGAGTGCCGAAGAATTGATGCTTTTGAACTGTGGTGTTGGAGAAGACTCTTGAGAGTCCCTTGGACTGCATGGAGATCCAACCAGTCCATTCTAAAGGAGATCAGCCCTGGGTGTTCTTTGGAAGGACTGATGTTGAAGCTGAAACTCCAATACTTTGGCCACCTTATGCGAAGAGGGGACTCATTGGAAAAGACTCTGATGCTGGGAAGGATTGGGGGCAGGAGGAGAAGGGGACGACAGAAGATGAGACGGTTGGATGGCATCACCGACTCGATGGACTTGAGCTTGGGTGTACTCCGGGAGATGGTCATTTACAGGGAGGCCTGGCATGCTGTGATTCATGGGGTCACAAAGAGTCAGGTTCAGACAACTGAGCGACTGAGCTGATCCTCAGTTCAGTTCAGTTCAGTTCCGTCGCTCAGTCATGTCCAACTCTTTGTGGCCCAATGACTTGCAGCACGCCAGGCCTCCTTGTCCATCACCAACTCCCGGAGTTCTAGAGTAATGAAAATAAAAACAGGGTCATCTTTGATAGTTGAGTGGTTAAGACTCTGTGATTCCACTCTTGAGGGGCATGGATTCAATCCCTGATTAGGGAACTAAGGTCCTGCATGCTATCCAGCGTGGCCTAAAAAGAAAAAGAAAAACAAAAATAAATAAATGGGACCTAATTAAACTTAAAGATTTTACATAGCAAAGGAAGCCATAAAGAAAATGAAAAGACAACCCTCAGAACGAGGGGGTGTTGTGATATTTGCAAAAGATGGGCAGCTAACAAGCGATTAATCTCTAACTGTACAAATAGCTCGTGCTGCTCAGTATCAAACAATGCTGGAGAAAGTATGGAGAAAGGGAACACTCCTGCACTGTTGGTGACAGTGTAAATTGGTACGGCTACTATGGAGAACAATATGGGGGTTCCTTTAAAAAAATAAAAATGCTGTTTGATGCAGTAATCCCACTCCTGGGCATATATTGGGAGAAAACCATTATTTAAAAAGATACATGCACCCCGATGTTCATAGCAGCACTGTTTACAATAGTCAAGATGTAGAGGCAGCTCTGAATGTCCATCGACAAAAAACGGATGACGAAGATGCAGTATATACAATGGAATATTACTCAGCCACAGTGAAGAATGAAAAATGGCAACACGGATGGACGTAGAGATTATCATACTAAGTGAAGTAAGTCAGAAAGAAAAGGACAGATGCTATGTAATATCACTTATATATGAAATCTTTAAATGCAAAAATGAACTTACTTAAAAACAGAAACAGATTCTCAAAAAAGAAGCTTCTGGTTAACAAAGGGGAAAGGTTGGAGGTGGAGGATATATTAGGAGTTCGGGATTAACATATATATATTACCATATATAAAATAGATAATCAGAAGGGAACTATTACATAGTGTAGGGAACTCAGTATTCTATAATAACCTAAATGGGAAAATAGTCTGAAAAAGAATAGTTAGATACATGTATATATGTGTTACTGAATCACTTTGCTATACACCAGAATCTAACACAACATTGTAAATCAATTATATTCCAGTATAAAATTAAAAATTTTAAATAATTTCAATATTTTGAGCCCTTTTTGGAACTGAAGTCTGTCATTGTCTTAAAAATGGTGAAATCATTTTGCCAAGAAAAAATTTAATTGCAGGAATAAATTCCTTAGGTATCGATAATATTTCACCTGTAATATTTCATTCATTTTCAGTCAGTAAAATACCTATTGAGAACATGCTCTGTGTCATACACTATTCTTGGGAGTAGAAATGAAACTGTGAACAAAACCAATCAAATTTGAACCTTCACAGTGCTTACATAATAGTATAGGGAGATAATGAAGAAGGTTAATGAGTAAAATACTTGGTATGTTAAATGATAACAGGGAGCTATGGAGGTAGAATAATTTGGGGAAAAGAGATGGTAAAATTTTAGATTGGGAAGGGGGATGTCAAAAAAGGAGTCACTGAAAAGGTGATACTTGAATAAGAACTGAAGAATCTGAGAGAATAAGCCATGCAGGTACGTTGAGAATTTTAGCTTTTAATATGAATAAGGTGACGTGACCTTAAAGAGCTTTTATTATTCTCTTGATATGATTCCCTTACTGTTCTTATTTCTGTCCTTGATTTTCTTCTGGTCTCCATACTGTGGCCAATGAGATCACGTTAAAACAAGTGGCATGGTGACATTGTTTAGTAAGTAGCCTCCAGTTAAAAAAAAAAAAAAAAAAGTGAGGGCTTTAGCCATTTTGGTGAAAAACAAAAACTCTTCCTCCTTAGGCTGGAGGGCATGGGATCAAACTGTAGGTGGGAGGATTGGTCTTACCTTAAAATAGTGTCTCTCTTTTAACAGGTATGGGTTTACAGGTCTAATGATGTAAAGAGCTTCTGTCTCACGACTTCTGTTTTCTGTCTGAAATTGAAGACAGGATCATCTGAAAATGGGGACATGGCCGAAAGATTAGAGTATTGAGGAGAGTGAAAAGGAGTGAAATAGCTGTTGCTAGAAGAAAAAACAGTAAGGTTACTGGATGGTGTTGAGTTTTTCTTTCTGTATCCTCAGTAGCTGACACAGAGCTCTGCTTATGGTACGTGCATTGTGCCTGTTTATTGTGAATTAATTTTGAATGTATGACACAAGATTAGATTTGCATTGCTCTGCTATCATTTGTTGCTTAAGCTCTAATTGACCATCTTGCAAAATGGTCAGTGTATTTTACTCAGGTTGATATACTAAGTGAGGAGAAATGGTTTGAAAGATACTTAGCAGTACCATTTTCAAAAGAGCTATATACAGGAACTTACTTTTCTGGTGGTTCAATGGCTGAGAATCCTGCTCTCCGTGCAGGGACCCCAGGCCCAATCCCTTGTCAGGGAACTAGATTTCATGTGCTGCAACCAAGACCTGGTGCACCGAAATAAATAAGTATTAAAAAAGAAACAAAATAAGTTATGTATGTATCTCATTTTAATGACATATGTAATTAAAATGTACATAGGTAGTTTTAATGACAACTCACCAGGCTTCCCTGGGGCTCAAATGGTAAAGAATCCACCTGCAATGCAGGAGACCTGGGTCCGATTCCTAGGTTAGGAAGATCCCCTGGAGGAGAGCATGGCAACCCACTCCAGTATTCTTGCCTGGAGAATCCCATGGACAGAGGGGCCTGGTGGGCTACAGTCCATGGGGTCACGAAGAGTCAGACTCAACTGAGTGACTGAGCACAGCACCATGAATGGGAATAGTGTAACCAGCTATACTTGATTTGTGCAGGACTGTCTCAGTTTTAACACAGCAAGTCCCAGGTCCTAGAAAACCCCTCAGTCCTAGTTAAACCAGAAAGTGTGGTGACCCAAAATTGGGTTGCTTATCATTTATCTGATTATAAACATAGTACATGTTCACTGTGGAAAGCTTGGGGAAGTATAAACAAAGTAAAAATTAGTGTCACCTGACCAAATGACAGCACCACTGCAGTCTCTTTCTTTCCAGTCTTCATTTTAGGCACAGTTGCTTATTTGTGTGTTTATTAGAGTTGATATGATAAATACAGTTTTATATCCAACTTTTAAAAGTACATATATTTATGTATTTATTTGGCTGCATTGGGTCTTCCTAACTACACTTGGCATCTTTTGTTGTGGCCTGAGGGCTTAGTTTCTCCACAGCATGTGGGATCTTGATTCCCCAGCCTAGGATCAAACCTGCCTCCCTTGCGTTGTAAGGTGGATTCTTAACCACTGGACCAGGCAAGTCAAGTGTCCTACTCTTGTACTTAACCATTCTACTTTGAGAACGTTCCCATGGCTTTAAAAACCCTAAAGAACAAAGTTTGAAGTATGAATTAAGTGCTTAACACATATTTATTATTGACTGGTTATACTAGTTTATACTAACACCACCAGTGTTTGAACACATTCTTTCACCATATTTTTAGAAACTTTGAATGTTATCATAAATAGGAACTTTGCTGGTTGGTTTGACTAAAATCATATTGCTTTTTAAATTTTGATTTCTTTGATTACAAGTAGAGTTTGAACATTTAATCTTTTATGAATTGCCTGATCATATCATGGCTTATTTTCTTCTAGGACTTTTTAGCTTTTTCTTGTATTTTAACTAGTCTTTAAGTAAGTATATTTCTTAAATCTTTCTTCAATGCAGTATTCCTTAGTATCTGTTAACTGTTATCTAAGGGAATGCCAAAGAATGCTCAGACTACAGCACAATTGCACTCATCTCACACGCTAGTAAAGTAATGCTCAAAATTCTCCAAGCCAGGCTTCAGCAATATGTGAACTGTGAGCTTCCAGATGTTCAAGCTGGTTTTAGAAAAGGCAGAGGAACCAGAGACCAAATTGCCAACATCGGATGGGATCATCGAAAAAGCAATAGAGTTCCAGAAAAACATCTATTTCTGCTTGATTGACTATTCCAAAGCCTTTGACTGTGTGGCTCACAAGAAACTGTGGAAAATTCTTCAAGAGATGGGAATACAGACCACCTGACCTGCCTCTTGAGAAACCTATATGCAGGTCAGGAAGCAACAGAACTGGACATAGAACAACAGACTGGTTCCAGATAATAAAAGGAGTACATCAAGGCTATATATTGTCACCCTGCTTATTTAACTTCTATGCAGAGTACATCATGAGAAATGCTGGGCTGGAAGAAGCACAAGCTGAAATCAAGATTGCCGGGAGAAATATCAATAACCTCAGATATGCAAATGACACCACCCTTATGGCAGAAAGTGAAGAGGAACAAAAAGTCTCTTGATGAAAGTGAAAGAGGAGAGTGAAAAAGTTGGCTTAAAGCTCAACATTCAGAAAATGAAGATCATGGCATCCGGTCCCATCACTTCATGGCAAATAGATGGGGAAACAGTGTCAGACTTTATTTTGGGGGGCTCCAAAATCACTGCAGATGGTGATTGCAGCCATGAAATTAAAAGACGCTTACTCCTTGGAAGGAAAGTTATGACCAACCTAGATAGCGTATTCAAAAGCGGAGACATTACTTTGCCGACTAAGGTCCATCTAGTCAAGGCTATGGTTTTTCCAGTGGTTATGTATGGATGTGAGGGTTGGACTGTGAAGAAAGCTGAGTGCCGAAAAATGGATGCTTTTGAACTGTGGTGTTGGAGAAGACTCTTGAGAGTCCCTTGGACTGTAAGGAGATCCAACCAGTCCATTCTGAAAGAGATCAGCCCTGGGATTTCTTTGGAAGGACTGATGCTAAAGCTGAAACTCCAGTACTTTGGCCACCTCATGCGACGAGTTGACTCATTGGAAAAGACTCTGATGCTGGGAGGGATTGGGGGCAGGAGGAGAAGGGGACGACAGAGGATGAGATGGCTGGATGGCATCACTGACTTGATGGACGTGAATCTGAGTGAACTCCGGGAGTTGGTGTTGGGCAGGGAGGCCTGGTGTGCTGTGATTTATGGGGTCGCAAAGAGTCAGACACGACTGAGTGACTGAACTGATTTGATCTGAACTGAAATGTTATGTTCTTCCCAAATCTCACTGTGTAAGTTGGTCAGGTAAACTTTGAAGGATTTGAAATTAAATATTATCCTATAATCTACTTTAAAGCCTTGCTGTTTATAAAGGTTACATCTTGGAATGTTTTGATATAATTTATCAACATTTAGTCCAGAATTTGTTGCCATTTCAGTTGTGTTCAATATATTCAGGAGGTGTTTGAGTGTCTTACTGCAAGTAATAATTCATGATTCTTCACAGAGTAATATTCATCACACTAGTAAGGCAGACATTTATAAACCAACAGTTGTAATTCTGGGCAATTATTAATGCTATAAAAGCCTATATAAAGCAAGACACAAATGCAGAAGAAGATACAGTGGTTAATTCTTTGTAGGGGAAACACTCAGGTAAAACTAAAATGGAGTAGCATTTGAGCTTGAAGGATGTAAGATTTTCCCAATAACATATATAATAATAGATCCAACCAGTCCATTCTGAAGGAGATCAGCCCTGGGATTTCTTTGGAAGGAATGATGCTAAAGCTGAAACTCCAGTACTTTGGCCACCTCATGCGAAGACCTGACTCATTGGAAAAGACTCTAATGCTGGGAGGGATTGGCAGCAGGAGAAGAAGGGGACAACAGAGGATGAGATGGCTGGATGGCATCACAGACTCGGTGGACGCGAGTCTGAGTGAACTCCAGGAGTTGGTGATGGACAGGGAGGCCTGGTGTGCTGCGATTCATGGGGTCACAAAGAGTCGGACTCGACTAAGCGACTGAACAGAACAATAGCAATACCAACATTGAGTGCACCCTTCTATGATCATTAACAACCCTAGAAGTTAGTTATTTCACATTTTAATTATTTTTCAAAATGGGAAAATATGAATGAGGAGGTAAAGAAAAATAGAAATGGCCTTCTAGGCAATGTTGAGTGGTTAAAAATTGATTGCTTAAGGGAATTTTCTGATGTGACTAAAGGTTGTCGTAAGAAGGAGCCAAATAATGTATTTTTGTCATCATAATGACTGCCAAACCATACTGTGTAAAGTGGTTTTCAGGCTTCATTTTTTAAAAACCCTCACAGCAGTTCCTTGAGTTAGGTATTCTGACTTCATTTTTAAAGAATCCAAAGAAACTTAGATTAAGACAGTTATCCCAAGGTATCATACCTGGCCAATATGTATATGTAAGTAGCAAGCTAGCTTTTAAGTTTTATCTGGCTCATAATCTTAATTTTTAATGAAATATTTAAATAAACACATGATAGTATAAAATACTTAAATATTACTAAAATTTGCTTTTAATTTTTAAAAACTTATAGAACAGTTAAACATTTCCCTTACCCTTCATTTTCCATTCCATTCCCCCTACACTTATTGTCTAAGCAGTGCCACAATCCTGTGAATCATGTAAATTTGCTATACATGTTTGTGGCCACATCAGCATATAGCATTATCTTATGCATTTCAGAACCTCTACAAGTGCTACCATACAACCTCTCCTTTAGCATATTGCTATTTCACTCATCTTTCTGTTTTTGAGATTTATCCATATTGATCTTTATAAATTCATTTCTTTTTTTTTCTCTGTAGTGATTATTCATTTTTCTGTTTGAGAGATATTATTTCTCATTTTCCTCTTTTATATCAGTGCTACAGCGAATATTCATGTACATATTTCTGTTTAGTTTTATGTAAGTTTACTTTCTTTGAGTAGAATTGCTAAACTATAGAGTATATTTCTTCAGGCTTTAGAGTAGATATTTCCTACTTGCTCTTTACAGTGTTTATGTTAATTTATACTCACTATAAGTAGATAACATTAGAGCAGAATCTGAAATCACTATGCTGTTAATAAATTTCTCAAGTCTCGTCTTACAAGAAGAGAATTATAAGGAAATTAGAGCATCAGAGAATAGTTATTCCTTATCACTGAATAGATGACATTAAATGATACAGATTAATTTTGTTGAGTATGGGAAAGAACAAGTAGTAGGAAGCAAGAGTAAGAGGAAAGGAAATCAGACAGGGTTGTATTTGGCTACATGTTTTTTCAAATGGAATTTTTTTTCTTTTTTTTTTTTTAAATTGAGAGATTTAAAAAAATTCTGTAGTGCTTTACAATTTTCAAAAGTTTAACACCCATGACAGAGAAGGCAATGGCACTCCACTCCAGTACTCTTGCCTCGAAAATCCCATGGACGGAGGAGCCTGGTAGGCTGCAGTCCATGGGGTCACTAAGAGTCGGACACGACTGAGCGACTTCACTTTCACTTTTCACTTTCATGCATTGGAGAAGGAAATGGCAACCCACTCCAGTGTTCTTGCCTGGGGACATCTCGCCCAGGGACGGGGGAGCCTGGTGGGCTGCCGTCTATGGGGTCGCACAGAGTCGGACACAACTAAAGTGACTTAGCAGCAGTAGCAACACACATGACTTCATATAATCCTATAATACTTTTTTTCTGCTCTATCCCTGTTGTACCACCCCGCATTCCTCCCCCCACTGGTACACTGATTTGTTCTCTTCCTCTGTGAGTCTGTTTCTTTGTTTTATTCAGTAGTCTGTTGTATTTTTTTAGATTCTACGTAAGGGATAATCATGCAGTATTTGTCTTTCTCTGTCTGACTTACTTCATTTAGCATAATGCCCTCCAAGTCCATCCATGTTGCTGCAAATGGCAAGCTTTTATTCTTTTTTATGGCTAAGTAGTAAATGGCAACCCACTACAGTACTCTTGCCTGGAAAATCCCATGGATGAAGGAGCCTGGTAGGCTACAATCCCTGGGGTCTTGAAGAGTCGGGCCCAACTGAGCGACTTCACTTTCACCTTGCACTCTCATGCATTGGAGAAGGAAATGGCATCCCACTCCAGTATTCTTGCCTGGAGTATCCCAGGGACAGAGGAGCCTGGTGGCTGCTGTCTGTGGGGTCACACAGGATCGGACATGACTGAAGCAACTTAGCAGTAGCAGCAGCAGTATTCATTATATATATTTACATTTTTATACATTTCATCTATTGATGGACACTTAGGATGCTTCCGTACCTTGGCAGTTATAAATAGTGCTGCTATGAACATTGGGTTCATGAGTCTTTTCAGATTAATGTTTCTTTCAGATACATACCCAAGAGTGGAATTGCTGGGTCATACGAAATTTCTGGGCCTCCCAGGTGGCTCAGTGGTAATGAATCCTCCTGCTAACGCAGGAGACATGGGTTCAGTCCACGTGTCAGAAAGATCCCCTGGAGGAGGAAATGGCAACCCACTTCAGTATTCATGCCGGGACAGAGGACATGGACAGAGGAGCCTGGCGGGCTACAGTTCATGGGGTTGCAGAGTTGCATATGACTGAACAACTGAGCACACATAGTATTTCTACTTTTAGTTTTTTGAGAAACCTCCAAACTGTTTTCCAGAGTGACTGCACCAATTTACTTAGCCACCAGTAGCATAGGACACTTCCCTTTTCTTCATGTCCTCACCAGCTTTTGTTATTTGTATTCCTTTTGATGATGTCCATTCTGACATGTGTGAGGTAAATTTTTTTCTTATAATAAAAAGTCATGTGGTAAGCACTCTAGGTCTGGTTAAGCAGCTCCATAAAGCCGTCAAGTACCCTTCCTAGTCTGCCATCCTTAGCATGTGGCTTTGATTGTTCCCTTTTCAGGTATTGTGTGCAGGCTCTGGACAGAAAGAAGGGGAAAGGGCAGAAGGCATAGGTCAACTGAACCCTATAAGTCTTACCCAGTAGATTTCTTTATGCATCTCATTAGCCAGAATTGGTTCAAATGACCTTTAGCTTTAAGGTTTCTGAAGAGGCAAGTACTTTCCTGAACAAAATCAGAATTCTAGTAGTAAGAAAGAAGATAGGTACTGGATAGGCAACTAGCAATGTCCTTCACTGTAATTTACATGAACATTCAATGTTTCATTACATAGTGATTCTGGTTGGGACGGGTGGGAGAGCACATAATAGGTGGTTAGTAAATATTTGTTGAGTAAATGAATGAATGTGCTTTAGAAACCCGCAATAGGTAACAGCTGTCTTGAATCCCTTCAAGTTTGTCAAGCAACATTGCTTCTGCATTGTGATTTTGGAGGTGAATTTTTCCTTGAGTATTGTTGCTTCAAATTTCATGTCTCTTAAACTCATTTGCATCTTCCTTTACAGTTTGCTTTTGACAAAACATTGTTGAAAATGCTTATATAACTAAATGACCTTCTTACCAATTATGATAGTGCTTCAAGTTTCGTTCTGTGTCCTAGTTTTCCTGTCTTCAGCTTTAAGGATACACCCATGTGATCTATAGGAGCTACAGTTGTCATTGTTGTCATGTTTTTCTCTTGTAAGAGCTAAGCCAACAAATATTGAATATTTTGGGACTAAGAGAAATACAAGCCAGTGAAGAATAATTATTGAGGTCACTTAGTCAGCTTCTTTGTTTGTACATGAAAAAGTGAGGATCACTGAGTTTGTAAGATATTCAGAGATACACCACTAGCTGAATTAGGATTACCGAACCTAGGAGTCTCAACCTAATGTTACTCTTCATTTTATTTTGTCATGTGGTTATTCAGATCAGAATCAGTTTAAAGGACTTAATCATTCACCTCCCCAAAAGCAAAGTGCCATTTTGCCTTTGGTGAGAATCACAGTGAGATCCTGAGTTGCTTTTTGAACCAAATCTATTAAAAAAAATTTAAATTGTGTCCTATATTTCTGTATACTCTTTGTATTAAGCTAAAGTTATTGATAAAGATGGTAATCTATATATTAATCGTTATCCACGATACTTCTTGAATTTTCTGATACACTAACCAATGTCAATGCATAGGAATTTACTGAACCTGCTTAATAAGTGGGAGACAGAGACATTCAGACTAGATCATTCCTGCCATGTCTTTAATTTTCGTAGTGACATACATATTTTTTAATTAACGTATGACCATGTAAAGAGGGCGGAACAGTACTCTAATTTCAGGTTCTCAGTGGTTATCAGCAGTTCTTGAATTTTTTCACTTGCAATTATGATTGAACGTAAACAAAATGGGTGATTTGTAATAAAAATACTTCTTAAAAGTAATACTGAATTCTCAGTTTAAAGAAGTCTTTATCTCACTTCTCTCCATTACATTTTATTCCCATGAAAACTTTGAAACTGTCTGCTATATCAACTTGGCAGGAATCTGTTCAGAAAAAATTTTTTAATTCCTATCTTGGTAAAAATTCATTTAAAATCAAAGTTTTCCCATCGCAAGGGTTCAGTTCAGTTCAGTCGCTCAGTCGTGTCCGACTCTTTGCGACCCCATGAATCACAGCACGCCAGGCCTCCTGCCCAACACCAACTCCCAGAGTTCACTCAGACTCACGTCCATTGAGTTGGTGATGCTATCCAGCCATCTCATCCTCTGTCGTCCCCTTCTCCTCCTGCCCCCAATCCCTCCCAGCATCAGAGTCTTTTCCAATGAGTCAACTCTTCGCATGAGGTGGCCAAAGTACTGGAGTTTCAGCTTTAGCATCATTCCTTCCAAAGAAATCCCAGGGCTGATCTCCTTCAGAATGGACTGGTTGGATCTCCTTACAGTCCAAGGGACTCTCAAGAGTCTTCTCCAACACCACAGTTCAAAAGCATCAATTCTTCGGCACTCAGCTTTCTTCACAGTCCAACTCTTACATCCATACATGACTACTCGAAAGACCATAGCCTTGACTAGATGGACCTCTGTTGGCAACGTAATATCTCTGGTTTTGAATATACTATCTAGATTGGTCATAACTTTCCTTCCAAGGAGTAAGCATCTTTTAATTTCATGGCTGCAATCACCGTCTGCAGTAAGTCTGACACTGTTTCCACTGTTTCCCCATCTATTGCCATGAAGTGATGGGACCAGATGCCATGATCTTCGTTTTCTGAATGTTGAGCTTTAAGCCAACTTTTTCACTCTCCTCTTTCACTTTCATCAAGAAGGTTTTTAGTTCCTCTTCACTTTCTGCCATAAGGGTGGTGTCATCTGCATATCTGAGGTTATTGATATTTCTCCCGGCAATCTTGATTCCAGCTTGTGCTTCTTCCAGCCCAGTGTTTCTCATGATGTGCTCTGCATAGAAATTAAATAAGCAGGTTGACAATATACAGCCTTGACATACTCCTTTTCCTATTTGGAACCAGTCTGTTGTTCCATGTCCAGTTCTAACTGTTGCTTCCTGACCTGCATATAGGTTTCTCAAGAGGCAGGTCAAGTGGTTTGGTATTCCCATCTCTTTCAGAATTTTCCACAGTTGCTTGCTATTCACATAGTCAAAAGCTTTGGCATAGTCAGTAAAGCAGAAATAGATGTTCTGGAACTCTCTTGCTTTTTTGATGATCCATCTGATGTTGGCAATTTGATCTCTGGTTCCTCTGCCTTTTCTAAAACCAGCTTGAACATCTGGAATTTCACAGTTCACATATTGCTGAAGCCTGGCTTGGAGAATTTTGAGCATTACCTTACTAGTGTGTGAGATGAGTGCAATTGTGCAGAAGTTTGAGCATTCTTTGGCATTGCCTTTCTTTGGGATTGGAATGAAAAGTGGCCTTTTCCAGTCCTGTGGCCACTGCTGAGTATTCCAAATTTGCTGGCATATTGAATGCAGCACTTTCACAGCATCATCTTTCAGGATTTGAAATAGCTCAACTGGAATTCCATCACCTCCACTAACTTTGTTCGTAGTGATGCTTTCTAAGGCCCACTTGACTTCACATTCCAGGATGTCTGGCTCTAGGTGAGTGATCACACCATCGTGATAATCTGGGTTTTGAAGCTCTTTTTTGTACAGTTCTTGTGTGTATTCTTGCCACTTCTTAATATCTTCTGCTTCTGTTAGGTCCATAACAGAATCATTTAGGTCCATAAGAAGGACCATTTTTGTCATTTATCAAGCCCATCTTTGCATGAAATGTTCTCTTGGTATCTCTAATTTTCTTGAAGAGCTCTCTAGTCTTTCCCATTCTGTTGTTTTCCTCTAATTCTTTGCATTGATCACTGAGGAAGGCTTTCTTATCTGTCCTTGCTATTCTTATAGGTAAAATTAGTACTTAATGAATTCTGAAAACATGGCTCAGATTCCCTTAGCACAATTTTAAAACATATATGCCTTGTCTGTAATCTCATTCAAAGATTATGGTATATACTAAATATGACTTTCGTTATACTTAAATTTGCACTGTTAGGTACTCTGTAAAAGTTGTAAATATTAGCCAGTAAGGTAAAAAGAGGAGTTAACAGGTAAACATAGTTTCTTTGTAATATATTACATTCTAAAATGTTTATTGATGGCATTTGATAAAGTAAATTGTAATATAATCACAGTAAGGAGTGTTACACAGTTAAGACCAATTCTCTGAAGACATTTCATGAATGTCATAAGAAAATGCTAATGTTTCAGTGAGGACAATGGGGCAGCATGATTCCAACTTTGTCAAAAACACATAAAACTAGAAGAAGTAACCTCAAATAAAATACTAATTGTAGGTATTCAGATTGTGGGCATATTTTCCTTTTTCTGCACAGAATTGTTACTTTTGTAACCTGATTAAAACATAAAACATTTCCACACTGCCTTTTTCATGTTTTCTCAATGAAATGAAGTGCTCCATAACTTGCAGAGAACAGTTGTCAGTTTTTAAAACAAATATGGTCTTTTGGAAATGTTTTATTATGATGTATTCTTAGTTTCGTAGTTTTGAGCCATCACTTGAGCTTGAATAAATTATTTGAGCTGTATAAATATTTGCATTTCATTGAGAGCATTGAAGTTAAAAGTATAAAGCAGAAATCTTTCTAAATGACAGTTTTTTAATGTCTAAACATTGTACTTCCGAGCTTTGTATTTTCTTTACTGTCTGCTTTCATCTTTTATTGTCAAATGTCCCGTGACAATAGCCACCTCTTCTAAGAGAGAAACTTCAAATGGAAATATTTTTTATGTTATGCCTTATACATTTCATAATCTTGAATGCTTAGATTCATGTAAACTTTTTCTTATTTTTAGAGGAACAGAAAGGAAGTGCAAAAACTAAAAGTGAAGAGCGGCCAATAGATTCAGAAAAATGTTCTACACCCAGTCCTCTAGAAGGGACTACTGTGAAAATAGAAAAAGAAAGTGAAAAGGAACTTGGAAAACTGCCAGTCATAGTGAAGCTGGAAAAATCTGTGCCAGAAAGCGAAGAAAAAAAGATTATCAAAGAAGAAAGTGATTCCTTCAAGGAAAATGTCAAACCTGTAAAAGTGGAAATGAAAGAATGTAAAGCAGATCCTAGAGATATCAAAGGTAGTGTGGAGAAATTAGAGCCTGAGAGGCTAGACTTTGTTGGCAATGTTAAATCTTCTCAAGAAATTACTGAAAAGTCTACTGAAGAAACCGAGAAACTTAAAAATGACCAGCAGGCCAAGATTCCACTAAAAAAACGAGAAATTAAACTGAGTGATGATTTTGATAGTCCAATCAAAGGACCTTTGTGTAAATCAGTTACTCCAACAAAAGAGTTTCTGAAAGATGAAATAAAGCAAGAGGAAGAGACTTGTAAAAGGATCTCTACAATCACTGCTTTGGGTCATGAAGGGAAACAGCTGGTAAATGGAGAAGTTAGTGATGAAAAGGTAACTCCACATTTTAAAACAGAACAGATGGAGACAAAGTTTTATGATACAAAGGAAGATAGTTGCAGCCCCTCTAAGGATAGAAGTGTCATCATGGAGGGAAATGGAGCAGAGTCTGTTAATTCTGTCATTGCAAGTGTAAAAATAGGTGATCTTGAGAAAGAAGTGGTCCCTTTAGGGAAAGATACAGATAATTCAGTATCAGTCTTAGAGACCCAGAGTCAGAAAGAGCACATAGAGGAAACTGGTCCTTCAGAAATGGAAACCTCTCTTGAGACTGCAGAAATAGCAAAGGATCTCTCTTTAAAAACTGCTTTATCTACCACTGAATCCTATAGTATGAGAGTTGAAGAGAAGTCTCCCAAAAGTAAGAAGGATAAGCGCCCACCAGTCCTAGAGTGTCTTGAAAAGTCCAAAAAGACTTTTCTTGATAAGGACACACAAAGATTGAGTCCAATACCGGAGGAGGTTCCAAAGACAACTGTAGAATCATTAAAGGCCGGGTCTCCTGAGGTAGCTGAAACTTACCCATCATCTAACGTGACTGTCCACTGTGAGAAACTAGCCTCAGAAGTTGAGTATCAGAATACAAGTTCACTTGAAGGTCAGTCCCTGGAGAAAGTAGACCCAGAAATTTTAAAAGTGGATTCTGAATCAACAAAGGTAGAAATCGATAATCTTGACAATGCCCAGACCTCTGGCACAGGTGATCCTTCTGAGACAAAGGGTTCTATGCAAAAAAGCAAATTGAAATATAAGTTGATTCCTGAAGAAGAAAACACTGCCTCAGAAAACACAGAGATAACCTCAGAAAGGCAGAAAGAAGGCATCAAATTAACAATTAGGATATCTAGTCGGAAAAAGAAGTCAGATTCTCCTCCCAAAATTGTAGAGCCAGAAACCAAGCAAGAGAAGACAGAAAAGGAAGAAGAGAAAACAAACGTTGGGCGTACTTTGAGGAGGTCTCCAAGAATATCTAGACCCACAGCGAAAGTGGCTGAAATCAGAGATCAGAAAGCTGATAAAAAAAGAGGGGAAGAAGATGAAGTAGAAGAAGAGTCAGCAGCTTTGCAAAAGACAGACAAAAAAGAAAATTTGAAAAAAGCAGAGAAGGATACAAATTCTAAAGTAACCAAGGTAAAATTTCTCCTACTCTGAGCTTTAGTTTTTATTAGAAATCTTCGACTTTTAAGTGTTCATAGCTTTTTACTTTTGGCTAAAACAAAAGTTCTCATTCAAAGATAGAACAGCAACAAGAAAAAAAGCCTTTCTTCCTATATCTGAGATGTCTTACTAGTCATCTCCAGACATTAAATTTCAGACTATATCATCTTTTAAACTTTTTCTCTATTATAGGCAGTATAGAAATATATTCTAATTGTAAGTTCTACAAGTAATACCTAACTTGTAACACTTGAAAAATGAAAATTTCTCACAAACACTATTAACGGTTTGGGCTGCATCTCTTTCGGTCTTTTTTCCATATATTCCTGTCTGTGTTTGTAAATATTTCCCATGCACTTAAAAGATAAATTCATTTTTCTGTGAGTTTTTCACTTAACAATGTGTGTCTGAGCACTTTCCATATCAGTAGATAGAGTCTGCTTTCAGTCATTGATGGCCACATAGTATTCCATAGTGTGGATGTGCCTCAGTTTCTTTAACTGCTCCCTGATTGATTGACATTTAGGTTGTTCCCAATTTTTCACTATTACAGGCAATGCTGCATTGAAGATCCTTTTGGACATGAGTGAGTATTTCTTTAGAATAGAATCCTAGAATTGGAATTACTGGGTCAAGGGACATATGTATTTTAAGTTTTGATAACTTTTGCTTCTTTACTTTCCAAAGGGCCCCATTAATGTACCCTCTCATTGCCAGTGTTTGAGAGATACTCTGTTTCCCCATTTCAGTTATTAGTCTTAGAGCTAGATTTTTTTTTCTTCTATGACCTTCTTGTTTTAAGCAAAATCTTGTACAAGTCTTTATCCAGCCTATGGAAAATTTGTTGTAGTTAAAGTGCTACTTAAAAAAAAGTGCTCCTTTTGTTTTTGATTTATTTAAGTGATAACATTGTTCTTAATTGTAAGTGGTCCTTAGTTCCTTAAAATACTGAATTTTTATTTTCAAAAATTTCCTCCTGTTGTTAGAGTTATTTTGGTCCTTGGTGAGGACTTAAACTGTAGGAGTGAACTGAAATATGACTTTAAAATATTGTGAAGCCAACCAATAGAAAGCAGTTCCCAACATTATAACGTTAGTCTCTGAATAATCCATTTTTTAAGTTTGTCAGAAATTTTTATGCAGTTGTGATCCATTTCTCTGATATGAGAAATGTTAACAATGTGTGAGAATATAGTCAGTGTTCAATTATAGAGCCTTTGAAAAGTGCATGCCCTTTGACCCAGAATCCTCTTCCAGGAATTTATCCTAATCTCAGAGGTTTATGTAAAAATTTTATGTTTGCAAGAATACATTGTTTATGAAGGTGAAAAAATGGAAAACTACCTAAATGTCTGTGTAGTTGTGGATTAGATATAGCTATGTGATGGCATATTATATAAAATATACACACACACACACGATGTTAGAATATTTTATCACTAGGGCAAATATTTAATAAGACAGAATGTTCATTATAATTCTCCCCTCCCAAAAAGTAGAAAAAAATAATGGAAATATATACCAAAATTTAATAGTAAGTATATCTGTTGATGAAACTACAGTAATTTTTCTTTTCTTCTTTGTATATTCCACAATGCATATGTAATCGGAAGCGTGTTGTTGTATTTTTTACATTGTTATTACATTAAATTGTCCTAATCTTTTATTTTACACAAGGTAAAGCCCAAAGGCAAAGTTCGATGGACTGGTTCTCGAACACGTGGCAGGTGGAAATATTCCAGCAATGATGAAAGTGAAGGGTCTGACAGTGAAAAATCATCTGCAGCTTCAGAAGCGGAGGAAGAAAAGGAAAGTGAAGAAGCCATCCTAGCAGATGATGATGAGCCATGCAAAAAATGCGGCCTTCCAAACCATCCTGAACTAGTGTGTACCTGATCTCTATGGACAGTATACAGATTATTGCCATGCTGTGGTTGTCTAAAACATTGTAACTTATCTGGGTTTGATCATGATTTCAATTTTTTGTGTGTAAAATCCTTTCTTTCTATTCTCAGATAATCTAATTCTAGGGAGGATCAGGATCTTGCTTTCATTCTACCTAGCTTTGTAATGATGTTTCCTCCACTTAAGCATGCACTGTTAATCTCTTCTCACAGATCAGTTCATTCAAATATTCCTGTTCTGGTTTTTTGTTTGTTTTTTGTTTTTTCTTTAAAATTTTGTTCTTTCCCTTTAAGTTACTTTATAATGTTATTTCTGAAGTGGCAGCTTCAAATAAGACCTGAAGGGCTTATTGCCTTTCTGTAAAAACATATGAATAAGTCAAGTAATAACCCAGTAGGGCTTTAAACTTTAGAAATGGGTAGTTCTAAAAAAAAATTTAAGAGGATAATTATAGACCAGATATATTCAGAAAAATAGTGACAGATTTACACGGGACTTTCTTATCTGGAAAGTAAGTTCTTCAGTTCAGTTCAGTCGCTCAGTCGTGTCCGACTCTTTGCGACCCCATGAATCACAGCACGCCAGGCCTCCCTGTCTATCACCAACTCCCAGAGTTCACTCAGACTCAGGTCCATTGAGTCAGTGATGCCATCCAGCCATCTCATCCTCTGTCATCCCCTTCTCCTCCTGCCCCCAATCCCTCCCAGCATCAGAGTCTTTTCCAATGAGTCAGGTCTTCGCATGAGGTGGCCAGAGTACTGGACTTTCAGCTTTAGCATCATTCCTTCCAAAGAAATCCCAGGGCTGATCTCCTTTAGAATGGACTGGTTGGATCTCTTTGCATTTGAAGGGACTCTCAAGAGTCTTCTCCAACACCACAGTTCAAAAGCATCAATTCTTTGGTGCTCAGCTTTCTTCATAGTCCAACTCTCACATCCATACATGACCACTGGAAAAACCATAGCCTTGACTAGATGGACCTTTGTTGGCAAAGTAATGTCTCTGCTTTTGAATATGCTATCTAGGTTGGCCATAACTTTCCTTCCAAGGAGTAAGCATCTTTTAATTTCATGGCTGCAGTCACCATCTGCAGTGATTTTGGAGCCCCCCCAAAAAACCCAGTTCCTCACCTAGATACATATTTTTGTAGTTTATGAGTGCTTTCTAAAGAACCTGTTGAAGAAGCACTCTTGTTATGCCCAGCTGTTCTGTTTTGAATAGATCTGACTTCAAAAGCAAGCTCTACCTATTACGTAGAAAGAGACATAAAGATGCTTCCACATAGGTAGAGTTGTGTAGAGCAGAAACAAGTTATGTAAAGTTGCTCAGAACAGCTCCTGATACTTGTTGTGGGCTGAGGTAAAGCTATTTATTTCTGGTTTAACTTGCAGTTTTCTTCCTAAATGTGAAAATCGTATCTGGAAACTAAATTAATCAGTCAAGTTTATCATAGCTCAGTAGTTGCAGAAGGTTTAAGGAAAAGATATAGCTCTGAAAAGAACAGATGTCAAAATTACACTGAGAAGACCCTTCTAACTATTTTTATGATCTTCAAACTAAATTTTTAAGTGGAGAAAGGCAAAGAGAAGATTTGTGATAGTGGTCTTTTCTGCCCTTTAAATCAAGTAAAAATCAACATTTGTGTTCTTTTCCTACCATTACCTATTTTTTTTTTAATTGAAAGAATGCATTTTGACTAAGGAGAGCATGACAACCCTCACCAGTGTTCTGGAGAATTCCCAGAAACAGAGGAGCCTGGCAGGCTACAGTCCACAGGGTCACAAAGAGTCTGACACAGCTGAGTGACTAGGCACACACTAGGTGGTAATAGATGACAATGACAAAGAGGTGTACAGAATTGAGAAGTAAAATGAAGTAAGCAGAAATGACATCCAGGATGTGGAGAAAGTTGCACCCTTCTTAGAACATACGGAGGATTTTTATTCTATTATCTTACTAACTGCTCTGAAAATCCCATTTGCTGGTTACTGTGCCAAAGCGAATGACGCTGGAATCTGAAGATCTGAAATATGGTTAATTTCATATGCTGGATATTTCAGAATAATCTCCAAAATAGAAATCTCAAGCCACTATTGTGTGTTAAGTGGTAGGAGAATGATGCTGAATTAGCTGTGGTCCTTGGGAACTTCCTTGGTGGGCCAGTGGTTAAGAATCCCCTTGCAATGCAAGGAATGAGGGTTCAGACCCTGGTTAGGGAACTAAAATCCCGTAAGCTGTGTGGTATGGCCCAAAACAAACAAACAAAAAAGACCTGTTAAATTCCTAATTAACTGAGGGTTTTTATTATTATGCTTTATGCAGATAAAGAGTATAATATAGTGTATTTCTTAGTATCATGCTAAGATATATAAAATGTCTTTATTTTAACGTAAGAGTTACTGAATATTACCCATAGAGATAGGTTGACATTTATCTATGGTTTATTTCAGATCCTTCTGTGTGACTCTTGTGACAGTGGATACCACACTGCCTGCCTTCGCCCTCCTCTAATGATTATTCCAGATGGAGAATGGTTCTGCCCCCCTTGCCAGCATGTATGACAACCCAGCACAGTTCTGGTTTTCCAATCTCTGCTTTTATATTCAAATTAATATTTCTTGACAGCCACTAAACATTTTAATCGTCAGTTTATAGATATTGCTTATCTCTTCTTTAAATTTCTATAAAAGTAGAGGCTATTGATTAAAAACTACCTTTTGTTAGTATCTTATAGGTCTTCCCTTTATTTTTACCCAAAGCAATTCTCAAAGGACCTCTTCTTTTTACAAAATTATAATCTCTGGTTTATTTTTTCTCCCATTTGTTAAAGGCGCAGCCACGTCTCCCCTCCATGAGGATAATATACAAGGGAAGAAATTAGTTTCTTCCTGTTGTTTATCCCTGTTTTTCATCCTCTTTTTCATTTCTGCCTGCCTTCTTTTGTCAGTTTTATAGATGATGTTATAATTTACGGACCATTATAATGATACTATAAATAGAATCATGGATTCTATTTCTCTCATATCTTGATTCGGTGGATTTCTTTTAAAACCTGAAGAGCAGAATATTTTTTTTATTCAAAAGGTCCTTTCCAGTCTCATTTTGCTTTAAAATTTGGGAATTCCCTGGTGGTCCAGTGGTCTGGACTCTGTGCTTCCACTGCAGGGGGCCCAGGTTCAATCCCTGGGCAGGGAACTAAGATGCCACAAGCTGTGCAGCATGCCTCAAAAAAAAAACCACCCAAAGATGGTGGTCTTCATTGCATTTTTTTAGTTAAGTGGAATCATTTGGCTCAGCATCACTCTGACAGCTCTATATTGTTCAGCTCTATTTTGACCTATTAACTGTTTGGCATGATTTTGTAAATTTTTTTTTCCATTCGCTTAAAAAAACAAAACAAAACAGTGATTGGCACCATTATATTTTCTTGTACATGTAACCTTCTTCCTTAAAAATGCCTTGGGATTTAAAAACTTTTTTTAATCACTGTCATGTATATATGCTGAACCAAATGCTATTTTAACCATTAATTACTGCCAGCAAGGTAGATATAGAATATGTTTCACAAAGCTGTAAGTTTCTTTAACGTGTGTGTTACTTCAAAGATAGCCTGCCCATCTTCAGTAGAGTGGAGGAACTGAAGTGGCATCCTTTATTTAATTATATACAAGGAGCATTTCACTGTTTTCTCTGTGGGCCCTTATTAGCTCTCTTAGCACTGTAGCTTTTGCTGATAGGCAAGAGATAAGTGATTGTGGAAAGGTGTTTAAGATGACACTCATCTGCTTTATGTTTTCAGAAACTACTGTGTGAAAAATTAGAAGAACAATTACAAGATTTGGATGTTGCCTTAAAGAAGAAGGAGCGTGCTGAACGCAGGTACTGTGATATGTGTGTTAATGTTTCACTTGGGAATTTGACATCAGAATTATCTTCCAGTATAGACTAATGTGTCTGTATAAAGCGGAGATTGGTAAACTCTTACTTGTGGGCCAAATGTGGCCCACTTCTTGTTTTTGTATTGCCACCTAAGAATGGGTCTTTTTTTTGTTGTTTTTAAATGATTAGAAAAAAATAAAAACAAAAGTCATATTTCATGGCACATCAGAATTACATATTCTCATTTCACTGTTCATAAATAACCTTTGCCATGCTCATTGTTTATATGTTATCTGTGACTGCTTTTGCATGACAGCTACAGAATTGAGTAGTTGTAACAGAGACCATATAACCCAAGCCTAATATATTATCTGTCCTTTTACAGGAAGTTTGCCAAATCCCTGATCTAAAGTTTTTATCATAACCTACTCTGAATAAGTATTGGCCCGAGTATTGTGGAGGATATGTGTCTAAGTATGTAGAGAGTTCAAGAAAACACAAAGAATTGGTCTACAACTTAGTTTCCCATGGCTTCTCTTTGGGTGGGTAGAATTAACATTGGTGAAATAAAGAGCTTACTGACTGTAAGCAGCGATTCCCTTTTCAGTATGCCCCTGCAGTATGGTCTAAAGCAGTTAGGCTGTGTTCCAAACTGAAGAGAAAAGATGAGTAAAACAAAGCTCTTGCTTACCTGGAGCTTATTTTCTGTGTATGAACCAGTGATGCAAATAAGTAGGCAAATTGAAGTACATTTAGAGCAGTATTGGAACATTGTGGAGGAGCACTGTAGTTCTCCAAGGGCTTGGATTATCAGGGAAGTCCTTGCAACATAAGTAGAGGTGATACAGACTAACATGCAGAGAAAGGATGTTTTAGGCAAAGAGCACAATAAACGCAGAGACAGAGTGTAAATGTGAGAGTAAGAGGGGTGGGGGGTGAAGCTAAAAAGGAAGCTGAGGCCAGATTGTGAACAGCTTTGCATAACTGGCTGGGAAATGTGATTATTCTCTAGGGGTGGTGGGGAAACTATCAAAGGAGAGATATGCATAATCAGACTTTTATTTCGGAAAAATATACCCTGGTAACAGCAAGAAGAAGGAATTAGCATTAAGGCCATTGGAATAAAGTTTGTGGGAGTCAGTGAGGTCTGAACTAGATCACTCATCATGATAATAAAGTGGAGAGGCTGAAGAGAATTTTCATAGTCTTAATCAGTAGGACTTGATGCCCATGTATTCATAATATGAGAAAAATCGAAGTAGCGTCTCCTTCATTTGTTGCTACTTTTTTACTGCTATCACATAATATTACCCTAAAAAATTTAGTTTACTTTCAGGCAGTCTGCTCATTCCATAATCCACACATTTTACTCTCTACAAAGGTGAGTATTAAAACTGGGTTCAAGGACTTCCCTGGCGGTCCAGTGGTTAAGACTCAGTGCTCCTAATGCAGGGGACATGGGTTAATCAGTTGTCTAAATACCTTTATGTTTAGGAACTCTTACTGATAGTCCTATATATAGTTATTAAGACTGTTTTGATGTGCAAATTGCTGTCTTAATTTTTGAGGGGCTTCCCTGGTAGCTCAAATGGTAAAGAATCTGCCTGCAATGCAGGAGGCCCAGGTTTGATCTCTGGGTTGGGAAGATCCCCTGGAGAAGGGAATGGCAGCCCACTCCAGTATTCTTGCCTGGAGAAGTCCCTGTCCAAGGAGCCTGGTGGGCTATAGTCCATGGGGTTGCAAAGAGTCAGACATGACTGAATGACTAAACACACTAATTTTTGACACTGGAAGAGATTCAATTAAAGATGCTTCAGATTAGTCATAACTAAGTCATAATTAAAAATTGGACTCAGTCTTCCTGAAATCTACCTGCCCTTCTGAGAAATGAGCCGTTTTCTCATGTTCTGAAGCTGATCTGATATAAAATTGTTGATAGCTAATAGGCTTATTCTTTAAGGACATGGAAGAAAATGGATTCTCTCTAAAAGCCAAGAATGTAAGCCACTAAGAATTTGTCTCATACATTGTATCTATTTGTCCTTTGGAGCCCTGTGATGCTTGTCAGGTTTATGTGTGGAAAGATCGGTGAGCATTTACTTTTGCCTCCTATACTTTAGGAAATGCTGCTCTAGTTAAGAAATGCTTTAAATTTTAGAAATTTATGTGAAAATGTGCCACAATATTTCTTTACGCTGTTGGTCTCCCATTTTCTAGTTCATCCAGTTTCTCTTCTATCCTTGATAATCCTCTTTACTTAAATGTCATCCTTTAAGAGGACATCTGTAATTGTGTGTGCCTTTAGATCACACACTAAATCCTATATGAGAGACCATTCTGACAAGGCAGGTTAACCGAATTGTTACTGTTGTTTGCTAATTTTCCCCCAGAATCTGGTTAACATAGCCTTCATTATTTATAGTTCCTAATGTATGTTTATATTAGAAGCTCTAAATAGCAAAATATGTGTGTTTCTAAAGTAAATAATACATTAACTGTAAATTTCAGGGGACTTCATCTCTTTTAAAAGTGAGCATTTTTATTCATCCAGTTTCAGATCTGTGAAACAATTTCTCTAGCATTCATCCTAACAGTTTGGAGCCTTGCTTACTCCCTGTGTCATAGTGCTAGAGCATCTTTCTCCTTGTTTGTGCTTTTAGTCAACATATATTGAACATTTATTGAGCACCTACTTTATGCCAGGCAGTGTAATCAAAATGAGGTATATAGTATATGGCTCTGGTATGATGAAAAAGAAGGATGTGTCAGTGAGTAATTAGTAACTAGCCAGCAACTGTCTATAGAACTGAAACTGTGATGCTTTGTGATGTCCGATGTTTCAGAAGTCCATGCAACTGATTTGTAAAGTCCCTTCCAGGACTTGGTGCCAGAAATTATTGGGAATTCAAATAGCTCTGTACTTCCAGAGTACTGTTACTAGTGCTTTGCTAGCACAGAGTTGGGTTTAATCAGGGTTGGCATTTTCCAGGTAATTTAACAGAGGGAAGGAGAGAAA
The DNA here is from genome assembly GCF_016772045.2 of Ovis aries. Classification (NCBI taxonomy): domain Eukaryota; kingdom Metazoa; phylum Chordata; class Mammalia; order Artiodactyla; family Bovidae; genus Ovis; species Ovis aries. The sequence continues at coordinate 15,902,095 of NC_056074.1, forward strand.
AAGACAAGGAATTTGAAAGTGTATGCAAAGGAGTATTTATAATGATGGACCATGAAGTCTAAGCCAGGTAAGGGGGAAAGTAAGGATACAAAGGGAGTGCCAAAAAGTGAAGAGAGAGTAGGGTCAATGGATAGAGTTTGCACTGGAGTCAGGGAATTGTCAAAATCAGTGTACTAGAAGGAGTCAGCTGGGAAGTGAGTCAGTAGAAACCAGAAAACAGGTTCCTTGAAACTGAAATCTTAGAAGGCGTGTGGTAATAGTAAGGTCTGAGCCCAATATGATCATTAAACTATTTGGTGAGATGGAATGGAAGATGTAACTTTCCATAAGGTTACTAAGCAAGAAAATTCTTTGAGGAGAAGTCATACTTACCTTTAAGATCTTACTCAGATGTTAATATTACCACCTATTTAAGGTCTTTCCAGATTTCTCAGCTCTTTAGACAAAAATCTGTTCTTTTTTCACAGTTCCATTATACCTGTTCATATGGAGTACAGTCAGTTGTTTAATTGGGAGGGCAAGAACCATGTCTTATTTACCTTTGGATTTCCAAGTCTGATGTAAATCATGACCTAACCTGCAACATGACTATATGTTTTTTCCATTGAGTTGAGAAGAGAAATAATGGACGAGTGAAAATAAAGCTTTTGCAATACAAAAGAGGAAATTGATATCACAGCAAACTTGGTTAGAGACATGTCAGACATTTTTAATAACAGCTGAAGTTTTGACTTATCCATGTAGCCCTCCCTATTAATTTCAGGTAGTGCTGTTCTTCCTTTCCTGGTTTTTAGTTCATTAACTGTACTGTTTTTTAAAAAAAACAAGTTTTGTTTAAAATAATTTTATTATTTTTATATGCCAGTTTTTATTTAATAGCTTCATACATGTGTGCTAAGTTTCAGTTGTGTCCAACTTTTGTGACCCTTTGAGCTGTAGCCCGCCCAGCTCCTCTGTCCACTGGGATTCTCCAGGCAAGAATTCTCGAGGGAATTGCCATGCTGTCCTCCAGGGGATCTTTCAGACCCAGGGATTGAATGTTTGTCTCGGGCATGTCCTGCATTGGCAGTTGGGTTCTTTACCACTGGCACCACCTGGGAAGCCTAATAGTTTCATAACCTGTCTCTAAAAAGACTATAAAATTCTTGTTAGTTAGGGCCCAGAGTTTATAGGGCAGTAAAGGCTGTGTTCTAAAGAACCTACGCAACTAGATCATTAATGTCCTATGTAGGACATCACAAATGGAAGAGTGGTTACCATTATGTTTCTGTTTATTGGATCGTACAGTGGCATGTGGATACAAGAGCTCAGTTGTCCTTGGTGAATGGAATTAACTGTTAGAAAACCAGAGAAAACTACTGTTTTATACAGCAATTTTTGGTGTTTGAATTAAAATCAACAAAGGTTTCTTAGAAGGGAAACTCTGGATGTATCTTTACTGTTCATAAATCCACATTTCCTGGAAAAGTCTCAACTGGCTCTGAAGATAAGTTTTTTGTTAAGCATCCTGTGTAGTACAGAGATCTATAACTATGTTGCTGCTTTCTTCTCTGCAAACAAGAAGTGAATGGGTTTAGAATCTTTCATATACAGTATTGCTGAGAACTTCCAGCATAACAGAGATTCAGTTTGTCCGATCAGAGTTGGCATTTCATCTAATCACTTCATCAGTGAGTCACAGCATGGCTCTTTTCATCAAATTTCCTTATTTCATTTACAAGGTTTCTATTGCCTGGTATCAATCACTTCTGTAGCTGAGATTTTCATACCTTTAGTTTTGTGCCTGCCACAGATACCAATACTATAAGTTTCATACATATTAACTAATATGTTCATGACCTAGCTTCTGCTATTACCATAAAGTTGTAATTTTTAGTATTACCTATGTTAGTAATGTTTGCATAAGTTTTATTTTTGGCAAATCTCACTTTGTATGCTTTTTTTTTTTTTTTTTACTAACACAAGATTTATTAATATCCCTCTGTCAACCATGTACAGGGTAGTTTGATAGAAAACTTTGAAAACAGCCTTTTGAAATAGTCCAGATTCATAGTTCATGTCAAACAAACTTGTATTCTAAATAATTTTAACGAGCCGCATTAACATGAAATGCATAAATACAGTATAATATGAAGTAAAATGAAGTTTAAAGAAGCAAGTTTTACATTTCATATCTCTAGGGAGTCCTTTAAGCCAGTTAGACAATTCAGAGAAATTACCTATATGCTATTAAAAAATAATTACATTAGTATGTTCCAAAGCTACATTTTTATTTCTTTTGTCATTTTTTTTTAAAGGAAAGAACGCTTGGTGTATGTGGGTATTAGTATTGAAAACATCATTCCTCCACAAGTAAGTTTCTGGTTTATAGTATTTTTAGACAGGAGACTGCCAAAAGTGTTCTAAAATTTAATTCACTTTGTTATATGAGTGGTTTTAAATGTATAATATACCACTTTTATTGAAAATGAAATTTAGCACTTTCAAAAAATCGCCCATTTCCCTTATGATTGAAATTATGTGTGTACAGATAGCCCTAAAATGTAACATTGCATCCGAACTAAGTTTATAGCTCACCCCTATGGGGTTAATGTTCTGAGTTTTTACCCTATATTGGGTAATTTGTTTTTAGCTTCTTTCTGTGCTGTTTATGTAAAGTGACTAAAAAAATGGTTCAGGGATATTTGGTTTTTTATTTCCTGCTTTTGGTGATATTTTGTGTTCTTACAGTTTGGTTTCTTTGACGGGATATCATTGTTTTGCATTTATTAATCTAGTAATTAAGAAAGGTATGTCATGAGTGAAAATATATGTGACATGGTTTTCATTTGAAGACATTTTCTTCATTTCAAATGCAGTTTCATTCCAGGCTTAATTAAATCACACACTGAAATCACCTGTCTGGTTTTTTTTTCCGGAGCACCATGTCCCTTTCTTCTTCTAAATCCATTATTTCATTTATTCAGCATATCTGTTGACTATTTTATGTGTGTTAACTTTAGTTATTAGTAGGTAGACTTCATCATGATTGTTTTAAAAGAGGTAGCTATAAACTCACAAAAGCGTAAGTTTGATACAGAAGTATTTTCATCTTTTGATCCACCAGTATTATTTTTAATCTCTATACTGAGTGTTGCCCTGTTTATTCAGTTTTGAGGCGACCGTTTCACTTTTTTTTTTAACCTTTCACATGTGCTGCCTAGATGGACTTTAGAAAGCTATTAATTCTGAGGAACTTTGTTGTCTCATAATAGCCTGTGTATTTATTATCATATTTTTAAACCAGGAGCCAGATTTTTCAGAAGATCATGAAGAAAAGAAAAAAGATTCAAAAAAATCCAAAGCAAATTTGCTTGAAAGGAGGTCAACAAGAACACGGAAGTGTATAAGTTACAGGTATGAAATCTGTGGAAATGAAAGAGTGGAAACTGGTTTTAAAACAACCTTGCTTTTACCGTTACAGTAATCATTAGAAGTTGTATATATATATTTCTTAGTCACTGTCTTTAGAATCAGAATTTTAGAGCAGCCACCATCCTCTTTTCCAAATGTACATTTGTTCATGCTGTCCTCTTCTGTTTAAGATACTTTGCCCAGTTTCTGTAGCTCTGGAGATAAGGACTGACGCCTTTAACAAGGCCCGGAGCACTGCATAGTCTGCCCTGCTCTTGGCCTTTCAGCTCCACCTCATCCACATTTTCCCCTTTCTCTCGTTAGCCACATTGTCTTCTTTCAGTCCCTTTGTACAGACTGATTACTCTGCCTTGAAATTCCCTTCTATTTTTTTAACCTTGTTAAATAATAACCTTCTCTTAATCAAATCTCTCTATTATATGCCCTTATAGCAACCAGTTCTTCTCCTTGAGAGTACTTCTGTAGTTGTAACAATTGTGATTTTTATTTTTTGATTAATATTGCTCTCCTACACTACACTGTTAACATGAAGGGAAGTACCATGTCCGTGTTATTCATCCCTCTGTTCTTTACAGCTAGTATAGTGCTCCATTGGTGCCTATTGAAAGACTCAGTTAATGCAATCTGGTTTACCATCTGCCTTCAGAAGTACACCACAGAGAGACTTTTCCATGGTAACTCTGTTAGCAGCTAAACCTGGATTAAATCTTATCTTCTGATTGTTTATTCATCTAGTGTTCTCTCCACTAAACCACCCTGTCTCACGCAATAATAAATAACTGATATTTTAATTATTTTAGACCATTGTTACACAACAACAAAAGTCTTTTAACTTGAATAACTGGAGATGAGAAGCAAAATTGACTTTAGAGAATTTTGAGCTTGCTTCCTGTTTAAAAACTTTCATCAGTGATCATGAAAGAGTTCCCCTTGTGTAGTTTCTGTTGTTACTGTTAAAACTTATAAAATGCATTAGATCAGTAAGAGTAAAATCCTTCATGTTTATGGGAATGGTGTCTGTCTTATTCTTTTTTAAAAAAGAAAGACTTTGAAAAAGAAAAGGTACCTTTTTTTAAATAAAATTATTATAACTAGTGAAGTCAAAACCTAATGGAAAGTTCAAGTATTAAAGTTACTTCTACTACAACACAACCAATACATTCCTAAAAATTGCCATTGTTGTACAATCGCACAATAAAAGCCATAGGGGTTATGGAAAATATGGTGTTAGAGGCAAACAAAAATTTCATTAGTTACACATTAAAAAATATTTATAAAAATGGCAGTACCATTTGACACATGTTAAATGGTTAAGAGATAACATAAATACTACAATAAACAATGACCTTTTATGTTGAAAAAGCCCTGAAGCTGTCTGCAGAAGTAATTGTGAGGAGACTTGCAGTTTGTAATTTATTGTATAGTAGCATGAAGGGTTTTTAAAATCAGCCAGAAAGTTGTACTAGTTGCAGATGGTTGTAGCTTATAGCACACATAATGAGATTAGGGAGCCGATAGATATTTATAAGGCATGTGCACGTGTTTGTTTTGTGTATTCCTATGCAGCTGGTGCAGTTTTCTGTATTTACCTAGTGTTTATCGTGAAGAAAATTACGTATCAGGAAGTATGAAATACATGTTATGTTTGAAGTATTTCTTAATATATCAGTCATATTGGAACAAATTTACATAATCAGAATAAGCATTGTAGGAGAACTGTATTGTCCATCTGAATGCAGAATTCCAAAGAATAGCAAGGAGAGATAAGAAAGCCTTCCTCAGTGATCAGTGCAAAGAAATAGAGGCAATAGAATGGGAAAGACTAGAGATCTCTTCAAGAAAACTAGACATACCAAGGGAACATTTCATGCAAAGATAGGCACAATAAAGGACAGAAACAGTATGGACCTAACAGAAGCAAAAGCTATTAAGAAAAGGTGGCAAGAATACACAAAAGAACTGAAAAAGATTTGCCTTTTCTAAATCCAGCTTGAACATCTGCAAGTTCACGGTTCACTTACTGTTCCAAGCCTGGCTTGGAGAATTTTGAGCATTACTTTGCTAGTGTGTGAGATGAGTACAGTTGTGCGGTAGTTTGAACATTCTTTGACATTTCCCTTCTGTGGGATTGGAATGAAAAGTGACCTTTTCCAGTCCTGTGGCCACAGCTGAGTTTTCCAAATTTGCTAGCATATTGAGTGCAGCACTATCACAGCATCATCTTTTAGGATTTGAAACAGCTCAACTGGAATTCCATCACCTCCACTAGCTTTGTTTGTAGTGATGCTTCCTAAAGCCCATTTGACTTCTCATTCCAGGATATCTGGCTCTAGGTAAGTGATCACACCATTGTGGTTATCTGGACCATGAGGATCTTTTTTGTATAGTTCTGTGTATTCTTGCCACCTTTTCTTAATTGAAGAGTTTATTAAGGATAGAGTTTAGATGACATTTAAATGAAGAATAAGGCTCAAAGCGAAAGCAGGACTATGAAAGGGTCCATATCATATGTAGACTGCGTGGTTGACACAGAGTCCTCTTTTCTTGAAAACGATGAAGATGAAGTGTAGGGTGTTGTGTCTAACAGCTTATGCAAACTCTGAGTCTGAAATGTAAATCAGAACTTTTTATTTGTGTTAAAAGTGACTTAGATCCTCTAGTCAAGGGTGGGAGTTTCTTGCTTATTGGTATAATTTCCTTTGTTCAAAGGTTCTGATACTCTCTGAATTTAGAAAACAGAGTGTCTCAGTAAGAAGGTAGTAGTGCCTCAAAGAGATAGATTGTTGGGGACACAGTTTTGAGGGCATTAACTGTGGCCGCCTTTGCCTGGCAAAGTAATAAAAATTTTCTACTTAAAAAAGAAAGGAATAAAGTATCATTATTATGATACTTTACAGCTGCATCATGTCCTTGGGAGAATTCCCATTTTTCCATTAACTGCATCTGGCTTGATCTGTATCTCTTCTTCTAGCCTCGTGAATAGATGGACAGATTTTTTTCTTTCTTAGAATTCCTCTTAAGAAAAAGCTCAGTTACATCTACAAGGATGTTTTTCATAGCATTGTATGAAAAGATTGGAGGTAAAGTGTTGCATTTAAAAATATGTTGTAGAAGAAGAGTTCTTAGCCTGAAACTTGTGATTCCTTTGAAATATGTAAAATTTTATGTTTCTATAAGTATATGTATTTTTCTAGAAAGGAAGTCTGTAGCTGTAATGAATTTCTCAACTCCAAAGGGCAAAGTATTTGCTTATTAGTCTTATCTGTATTGTTAATCACTGGATAACTTTAATCCAGTGCTATCCAGTTTACTGTGGTTATGGGAATGTTCTGTTTCTTTGTTGTGCGGTATGGAAATCAGTAGCCATATATCACTGTTGAGCACTTGAAATATGGCTAGTGAGGAACAGCATTTTTTATTTTAATTAAATATAAATAGCCACATGAGCCTAGTAATTACTATGTTTAGCATAGTCTTCAACAAGTCCCCATATCTTTGCATCACCTCAGTTCTAAAGTGAAAGGAGCTTTGTATGTGAAAAAATCTTCAGAATCATCGAGTCTTGTTTTTTTTTTTTCTTTAGGTAGAAGAAAAAGTAACCCCCCCCTTTTTTTTTAATTTATTTGGCTGCACAGGGTCTTTTGTGGCATGTGGGATCTAGTTCCCCAACCAGGTATCAAACCAAGGGCCTCAGCATTGAGAGCTCAGAGTCTTAGCCACTGGACCACCAGGGGAGTCCCGAAAAAGCCCTTTTGAGAAAAAGTACATTGACCTAGTTTTAAAATTTTGACTGTCTGTATAAGAATTTCGGTAATAATGATAATATACTATATAAGAGCAACAATAATATATTCCTCACACTTAGTATTATTTCTGGAATACTAAGTTTGTTCAGTTTACTCTGTCATATGATTTGTATAATTGGGTTAGCAAACTATGATGTGTGGGCTAATCCAGCTCATTACTGGTTTGTGTATACCACATGGCCAGGAGTGGCTTTTATATTTATAAATGGTTGAAAAAAGAAAACAGAAGGAGAAAAGTATTTGAAAATCACATGAAATTCATATCACAGTGTCTAAAAAATAAAGTTTATTGGAACACAGTTACATTCATTCACTTTTTGTCTATGGCTGATTTTGTACTACAGAGTTGAGTAGTTACAACAAATACTGTATAGTCTACAAAGCCTAGGATATTTACTATCTGTCCCTTTAAAAAATACTTGTTGATGTCTGGTATAGATACTCTTTAAAAGTAAAATAACAACAATTTAGAATTAGATACTGATTTATAAAACTCTATTGTACCAAAGAAATTGAAGTTAACAGGAGTATGGGGTGATCTAATCCAAGTTCCACAGCCCTAAAGTAGCAGAGAGCAGTTTCATATTCTGGCCTTTTTTATTTTAGAGGCAATTTTCCTAGTCCATATGCCAGGACAGGCTATACAATGTGATTGTTGTATGTATTTTAGATTTGATGAGTTTGATGAAGCAATTGATGAAGCTATAGAAGATGATATCAAAGAGGCTGATGGAGGAGGTACGTGTTTATCATTCTCTTTTCTTCATCTCGCTTGGCCAGTATGTTAATTAAAATGCCCTGATTAAAGAGCAGCAAGCAAGCATATTTTCTCATTCTCCTCAATGTGTATCACAATCACTACGATGTTGACTGAGATTCAGAATAATCCATGGACATGGTGCCAGTGTGTAGACTCAGAGCTTACTAATTGTTTCAAAAGTGTGCTGTGCTTAGTTGCTCAGTCATGTCCAACTCTTTGCGACCCCATGGACTGTAGCCCGCCAGGCTCCTCTGTCCATAGGATTTCCCAGGCAAGAATACTGGAGTGGGTTGCCACATCCTTCTCCAAATCTTCCTGACCCAGGAATCAAACCTGCATTTTCTGCAGTGGCAAGAAGAGCCTTTGACAGTGAGTCACCTGGAAAGCCCCATTTAATAGGATAAACAAATGTAAAACTTTCTTGAAAACTCTAGTTAAAGCTGTGAGAAAATCGCATAGCTCTAGGAAGAAAATAAAGAAATCAAATGAAAAAGCTGCTAAGGACAATCTGTAGATGTCAAAGGGAAACTTTTAATAAACATGGAGTTGTCTTTCTCTCTCCCTCCCTCTCTTCCCCTCAACCCTACATCCCTGCCCCTGGACTCAGGAGTTGGCCGAGGGAAAGATATCTCCACCATCACAGGCCACCGTGGAAAAGACATCTCTACTATTTTGGATGAAGAAAGAAAAGAAAATAAACGACCCCAGAGGGCAGCTGCTGCTCGCCGGAAGAAACGCCGGCGACTAAATGATCTGGACAGTGACAGCAACCTGGATGAAGAGGAGAGCGAGGATGAATTCAAGATCAGTGATGGGTGTGTGGTCTGTCCGTAGATCCCATTCCCTAGGTCGAGGCTTGAACAGGGCTTCCAACCAAACTTGGCCCTGATGGGGCTTTTGTTCTGCATGTAGATGGTCTGTTTTCAGGGTACTTAAAACAGATTCAACGATGCTGATTTTGGCTCTTCCTAGATTAAAACGAAGTTTTATGGGTGTTTGGGGTTACAAGGAGTCGGACACAACTGAGCAGCTGAACAACAACTATTTATTTATTTATTGGCCAAGCCATGTAGTGTGTGGGATCTTAGTTCCGTGACCAAGGATTGAAGCCATGCAGCTTGCATTGGTTCCCAGTCAAGTGAGAGAAATGGGCAGGTATAAGTAATTAGAAACTATTTACTGGTGACCTATAGGGGTTTGGGTTGGGGCATGTAATTCTATACTGAATTACAGTATAGAAGCTTTCTTCTATAATGTCAGAAAGCTTCTCTACAGAGCAGATATATGGAAGGAATACCACAGTTTCTCCTCTCAGATTGTTAGTGGAGGAAACAAACATATAAACCACAGAAAAGTCCTTCTGCATGATTGCTACTAAAACATAAGGCAGGGTACAGAAGAGGGCCATATCAATCCAGGGAGGTCAAGGAAAGCCTCAGAGTGGAAATAAAGCTCTGTATGAAATGTGAAGAATGAATTGGGCAGATTGATGAATTTGGGATTAGAAGCAGTATAAAGAAAAATAGTATTCTAAGCAAAGAAATCCTGTCCAGGGCAGCCAGGCATAAAATGTCATAGAATATTTAGGAAACTCCTGGTTTGTCAGGATAAAAAGAATTAAGGTAGCAGCAGAGATTGCCCTGCTAGAGATGTAGCCAAGGCATAAAAAGGAACCAGATGATGGAGTTTTATGTTTGTCCTGCATAAGAATGATGAAAACCCACTGAAGAGTTTTAAATACCAGACTGATATGAGGTTTATGTTTCAGAAAGATTCATCCTGGAATTCGTTGGTAGGATTTATTGAGGGGAAATGAGCATAGAGATTAAAGAGACTTTGGGGAATTGCTATAGTAGTTTAGATGGGATATGAGACCCTGAACTGAGAAAAGGTATCAGGTTTGAGATATCTTTATGAAGTAGACTCAAGAGGAATTAGTCATTGATATGAGAAATGAACAGGGAGAAGGAAATTGGGATAAATTCCAAGTTTCTGCCTTGAATTACTAGATGGGTGATAGTACCAAATACCAGGCTAGGGAACAGAAGAGAGGAGTAGGCTAGGAAATAATGAGTTCATTTTTGGACATGTTGAATTTGAGGCACATGGGGGACTTCCCAAGAGGCAAAAGCAATTTATGTACAAAAATGAGCATCAATTGATCTTCATAACTCCTTTGGAAAAAAAGAAAAGAATGGGTGCAAAACAGCTCTTCGTTTTAGAAACAGGGAAATTGATCCAGTGACCTAGATATTTCCAATAAACATTGCTTAATAATTTCACTGGACTTGTTAGAATTTGAACTGAGAACTCCAAAATGGGCTCATGGTTATAAGTGTACCATCATAATTCATCCGGTTTCTCTTGGATAGATCTCAGGATGAATTTGTTGTATCTGATGAGAACCCAGATGAGAGTGAAGAAGACCCACCATCTAATGATGACAGTGACACGGATTTCTGTAGCCGAAGACTAAGGCGACACCCCTCCCGGCCTATGAGGCAAAGCAGGCGTTTGCGGAGAAAGACCCCAAAGAGAAAGTGCTCTGACGATGACGAGGAGGAGGAGTCTGAGGAGAACAGCAGAGACTCTGGTAAAGATAATTCATATCCACAGCTCACTAAGGAAATTCTTGTAACTTCTGGAATTAAAATTTCTTAAAATTCTGTTCAGTTGTAATATAAGCTGTCTGATGAAACTTTGTGTTCTATTCTTACAACTCACCACTGATTAAATCTTTCACATAAAGCACGTCTGAGAAGACAGATACGGACGGATGTGTTAACTTCATGCCAAACTTGTTTACAGTCGTGATGAATCCTTTTGGTGGCATGTGTTTCCATGCCTAGACTTCACCTCCAGAGTGTTCTTAGGAATCGTTTTTATTATTTTATTTTGGGGGGGAATTGTTTTTAATAATCTGAGAACATTTTTTCTCAGATGTCTAGCTGTTAGGGAAAGATCACTAATTATTTCTAACATTTAGATCATAATCAGTAATTTATTAGTTTTTATAAGTTATTAGTGATTGATGTTATTTATTCATCCCTATTAATTAAAGAGAGGCATGGCAGCTAAATCGACAGATAAGATGCTCCATGGGATTGGCAGATAGGTAGCTGTCGTCTTACTGAGGAAATGCTACAGACAAGAGTATTATATCCCAACTCGGGCCAGGCTTGTGGAGTTTTTTGTTTTGTTTATATCTTTTTCTAAACCTTTTGAGTAAGTGGAGACATCAGGCCCCTTTACCAGTGATTATTTGCTGAAAACAAGAACATTTTCTTACATAACCATAGTATAATATCAAAATGGGGAATTTTTATATTGATAAAATACCATTAATTTGTCAATAGTACACATTCAGATATCACGAGGTGCCCCAGTATTGTCCTTTATGTAAACATTTTTTCCTGGTTAAGGATCTAGTTCAGGATTACGTTATGCACTTATTCATGTCTCTTTGGTCCCCTTTTATCTGTAATATTCCTGAAATGTTGTCTTTGTTGACCACAACATTTTTTAAGAGTACACACTAGTTATTTTGTAAAATATAACTCATTTGGTTTTATGTTTCCTTGTGATTAGATTCTCGTTACACATTTTTGGCCAGAATATCACATAATTAATGTGTGTCCTCCAAGTCTCTGGTATTTTCCCTTTGTAATTAATAAGTAATTCTTACAAGATATTTGAGGCTGTAAATGCCTTGTTCCTTATCAGATGTTGCATCCACTAGTTTTAGCATTTGTTGATGATTTTCTAACTCCTTCCTTCCTTTTTATTGCTTGCTCTTCTGTAAGAAAGAGCTTTCTGTTCTGCCCTGCATATGAATTTCTTTGGTATCAGTATGGATTTAATGGATTCTTATTTCGGTCTTATTACCATCACTATTTTGACTCGGTTCGTCCTAGATTTGGCCTCTGGGGACCCCTTTAAACTGTTGGCTAGCAGTTTTAAAATATCTGAAATCCATTAGAGAACAAAGCTAGATGTGATGATTCAGTGAAATGTGTTAGCTTTCCTGAAAACTACTCTGACATAATGTCATAGCCTGATTTTGTTTTATTGATCAGCAATGACTGACAGGAACAGTGCTATTTAGCCGTGCTTTGTGAGTTAAAGTAGCCCTGTGAGTTGTATTCAGCAGATTTTAATTCTGCATGGGTAAAAGCCAAACGTGTAACCCCAGCTCTGTACTTGAAACAAGCTCATCAGTTTTCTATGGTTAGAAAGTTTAACCTCTGCAGTGCATTATGATGCTATGAATGTAGCCATACAGCTGTATTCATAGGAACAGCAGGTTATCATGAGGCAGAACAGTAACCATCCACCAAGAAGAACAGTTGTGGCAGCCATGCAGCCGACTGGGTAGCTCTAGGTTGTAAGATAAGGTTTATGAAAAACTTTTTTTTTTTGCTGTGCCATAGGATCTTAGTTCCCCCACCAAAGATTGAACCCAGGCCCTTGGCAGTGAGAGCACAGAGGCATAGCCACTGGACTGCCAGGGAATTCCCAATAAAACATTTTTTAACCTTGAGGTTGACTGCTAGTAGGATACATTTGTGAGCTTTGGCATTAAAACTCCCCTGAGATGTACTCATATTATTAAGAAGAAAATTAGAGATTTATAAAAGTTACTGTTCATGTAAAAGTTATGACTGAACTCTGTGTAATAGCTTTATATTTTTATAAGCTAAACTAACATTTCTGTTTGGTGGAATTAAAAATTAAAATTTGTGCTTCTTCTTCCTTTCTACCCACCCCCTTTTTTTAAACAGAAAGTGACTTTAGTGATGACTTTAGCGATGATTTTGTAGAAACTCGGCGGAGAAGATCTAGAAGGAACCAGAAGAGACAAATTAACTACAAGGAAGATTCAGAAAGTGATGGTTCCCAGAAGAGTTTACGTCGTGGTAAAGAAATCAGACGAGTTCACAAGCGTAGGCTCTCTAGCTCAGATAGTGAAGGTAAGGAATAGCTCTCCAGTTTACAGACATTTGGACAAGGCAGCAGTACAAATTATAAAAGCGAACTCATGATTATGATTCTGTACCATTTCTTAGAAATTTAATATAGCCCATAGTATCTTTGAGATAAAATCCATTATTTTATGCCTGGTTAGCTTGTAGTTTAAATAACTGAGCCTTGATAAGATACTAATTTTTAAGTTCTTCATTGTAATAATTAAATTCTTCATTGAAACTAGAAGAGTATAAGAAAATTGTGATCTGTTAACAAGATTTCTTTTGCTTCTTGATAATTTATGGCCCTGATTTTGAAATAACCTCCTGTGCCCTGAATAGCTGGACAGTTGCAAGTCAAGAGTGCCTACTGTCTCTCTTCACCTTAACAGTGAGCTTTAGTCAGTAAACTTTTTTTATTTTTTAATAGCTTTAGCTGTGCACCATATCAGAATTACGAGCTCTAAAATATGAATTTGTGATGTCCGCTTAGTCTTTGTAGTTATTTATTCTAGAGTTCTTCTCATTTTAACTGATTCTAACCTTCACCTTCCTCCATTTCTTTTTTATATATTTAATTCTCCATTGTTTGTGATCTGTATTGAAGATTATTTGCTTTCATAGATCCTTGTCAATTAAATTTGAGCCCAAGCCAGGAGAGTAAGGGAAGAAAATGTTTGGGTATGGAAGACTAAAGAAGGGAGGTAAACATCTGGGTGAATGTGTATCTCTTCTTGTGTCATTAAAGACAAATATAATTAATTCAATTATTAAATACTTAATGAACTAATCACTGTCCTGGGCACTGGGGATAGAACAGTGAAAAGAATAACCAAAAATACAGCTTCCTCATGTAACTCTTATTTTTGTTGGGGGAAGAGAGACAATAACCATGACAAATAAGTAGATATATTAGGTGGAGATAAGTGCTGTGGAGAAAAGTAGAAAGGGAGGGTTGGAGGAGTAGTTGGAATTTCAGATAGAATACCAAAGGAATGCCTCCCTCAGAAGTCAGCATTTGAGTAAAGACCTAAAAAAAAGAGTTGATTCCCACCTGTGGTGAGTAGGGACTATTACACAAAAGTGGGGTCCAGGTGATCACCGCACAAAAGCCAATAAATAGGCCAGGTTGGTGGAAAGGAAAGTTTGCTTTATTTCAGATGCCAGGCACTGGTGAGGGGTGGAAGGGGTTGATGAGGGGTGGGAAGGGTGGGCATCTGTTCAAAGGCTGACTCCCCTCCTGACAAGCAGGGCATGAGAGCTTTTGTAGGCTGAGGGAAGGGGCTGCATGCAGAAGCAGCACAGTCAACTCAGATTGGTCATCAGTCGTCTGACCAGCATCCTCTTGGCTGTTTTAAGTACGGTTAATCTTCAGTTCCAGGGTTGGTTTATTCCTGTTTCTTTGAAGCCAGTTCTTGGGATTGTAGCAGCTCACATCACAGCTACAGTCTGGCCATGATGTAGTTAACTTCTTCATCTGGGGTTTCAGTATCTGTAAGACAGCTCACAGGATGAGGCTCAGAATGTTGTCTATAGCCCTTGAGAAAGTAACTAAAGGTCCTTGACTATGCTTAATGACTACTTTATTATTATTTGATCTCCTTTGACTGTTTTTCTTTGTTTCTGCATTCTCTCATTTCTCTGATTGAACTTACTCTTTGACTAAAGTTCTCCACAGAATTTAGTTTGTGGAAACGCAAGCAGAAGACATGGAGGGCAAGGACCATAGAGTCTTACTCTGTTTAATACCATATTGGATAGTTAGATAATGCATTAGGCCATTGTATAGACTTCAGACTTTATTCTGTGTGAAATGAGAAATAATTGGAGGATTTTGTGCAAAGGAGTGATATTATCTGACTTAAGTTTTAAAATGGTATCTATGTTATGAGTAAATTAAAGGGTATAGGGAAGGAATATAGGAGTTTAGTTGGGGGGTCATTAAAATAGGCCAGGAGAGAGATGATGGTGGGTGAGACTAGAGCAGTAGCAGTAAAGGGGTGAAAAGCAGTCAAATTATGGATATATTTGAATATAGCCCACAGAATTTACTGTTGGATTAGATGGGAAAAAGAAAGGAATCAAGGATGACTGAGTGATTAGAAGAATTGAGTTGCCAATAACTAAGATGGTAGAGACCAGAATTGTGCAAGGTTGAGGAGGAAGTGTAGGAGCTTGGTTCTGCCTGTTTAGAAATCCAAGCATAGATGTTGAGTAGGCAATTTGATACATGAGCCTGGAATTTGGGGATTAGTTGCCTAAAACAAATGTGAGAGTCACCATCAAATGGGTGGTATGCAAAGCCATGAGACCAGGTGAGATCAAGTATAGACAAAAGAAAACGTTTAAGGGCTACCAAGGACATGTAATAACATGGAAAGAGAGTGCAGTATTTCAGATGCAGTGCTTAGTTTTAATTTTTCCTTATCGGTATGTTTACACAATTCTCTTAATTTGAGGGTTAGTGGGAAGGAGTTTCTTAGTTTGTGACTAACCTGCCTTTATTTAATTAAGGATTTTGCTCTTTCCTAAAATCATAGATAAAGTATACTGTGAATCATATTGGACATTGTGATAATGAGAAGAGAGATAAATGAGGCCAGTTATTGAAGGGAAATATTTATGTACAAGCAAGTCTGAAAGTAGGACATGGGATGAATATGGGAGGAAGAAGAGGATTACTTATATCTGTTAATGGTTAACTGTGCCATTGGCTTAAATGTGCTATTTATTCTAGAGAGCTATATGTCCAAGAACTCTGAAGATGATGAGCTAGCTAAAGAATCAAAACGGTCAGTTCGAAAACGGGGTCGAAGCACAGATGAGTATTCTGAAGCAGATGAGGAGGAAGGAGAAGGTAAACCATCCCGAAAACGGCTACACCGGATTGAGACAGATGAAGAAGAGAGTTGTGACAATGCTCATGGAGATGCAGATCAACCTGCCCATGACCGCCAGCCCAGGGTCCTGCCCTCAGAGCAAGACAGCACCAAAAAGCCCTATCGGATAGACAGTGATGAGGAGGAGGACTTTGAAAATGTAGGCAAGGTGGGGAGCCCATTGGACTATAGCTTAGTGGACCTACCTTCCACCAATGGACAGAGTCCTGGCAAAGCCATTGAAAACTTGATTGGCAAGCCAGCTGAGAAGCCTCAAACCACCAAGGACAGCAGCACAGCCAGTGCAAGCCTGGCCCCCAATGGGACAAGCGGTGGGCAGGAGGCAGGGGCACCAGAAGAGGACGAAGATGAGCTTTTAAGAGTGACTGACCTTGTTGATTATGTCTGTAACAGTGAACAGTTATAAGACTTTTTTCCATTTTTGTGCTAATTTATTCCACGGTAGCTCTCACACCAGCGGGCCAGTTATTAAAAGCTGTTTTATTTTTCCTAGAAAACTCCACTACAGAATGACTTTTTAGAAGAAAAATTTCAACAGACCCTGAAGTCTTTCTGTGAAGTGACCAGTTTTGAACTTTGAAGATAAATAATTGCTGTAAATTCCTTTTGATTTTCTTTTTCCAAGTTCATGGTCCTTGGTAATTTCAGTCATGGGGGAAAAAAAATCTTATTATAACAACAAAGATTTGTATATTTTTGACTTTATATTTCCTGAGCTCTCCTGACTTTGTGAAAAGGGTGGATAAGAATGCATTCCAAATCTGTGAGGGCCCAAAACAGAATTAGGGGTGGGAGAAAGCACTTGTGCTTTTAGCTTTTTCATATTAAATATATATTATATTTAAACATTCATGGCATAGATGATGATTAACAGACTGTTTAAAAGTTCAAGTCCGTATTGTTGC
Source organism: Ovis aries (assembly GCF_016772045.2). Taxonomy (NCBI): domain Eukaryota; kingdom Metazoa; phylum Chordata; class Mammalia; order Artiodactyla; family Bovidae; genus Ovis; species Ovis aries. The sequence continues at coordinate 15,918,844 of NC_056074.1, forward strand.
AATTTAAGAATTGTAGATAACATCATACATAAGTCATTTTACTAATGGCATTCATGAAATCAACTTGTTTACTATTGGAGATAACCACGCTTAAAAAAGAAGAGACCGATAAAAAATACCATCATAAAAAACTGTAACCTAAGTTTCTGTTATAGCGGAGTTTCTTGTTTTAAAAAAAAATCATCTGAAAAGCATTTGTATAGTAAAATATATAATGAAGCTTTGACAACCAGGTTGTGCTAATAGCAAATTTTTTTTAAACAGCTTTATGCAGTGGTGATGACGTGGCCTTTAATATGCCATCATGGAGAGTTATTAGTGAAATGAGTGTGGTCTTTCTTAAGGCCTGAATGGACTGTAAACTTTGCAGATAATGTAACTCTTGTTTTCTGGCCACTTAATATTTATCTGAATTATCATTTTCAAAGAAATACACCTATACATAACATACATGAAGATAATGGATGCTAAGCTGACTGCAGTATTTTAGCACATTTGAAGAAGGGGAAAGGATTTTCAGGTGAATTTTAACTGGTCTATTCTTGCCCTTAGTATCTACTTCAAATTGAAGTCTACAAACAAAGCAGTTCCTTTGGGAGGTTTTTAGTTTGAATTTTAGCATGTGTGTGTGTGTGTGTGTGCACGTGTGTGCGCGCGTGTGCGTATGTGTATGTGTGTGTGTTAGAATTTCCTATCTGCCTGGATATATTAGCAGGGTTTGAATGTAGTTTTGGCCATTGGCCATTAGACTTCTATTAAAATTCATTAATAGTCACATGACCAACATAGAGTTGATTGAAAACCACCAATATACTTAATAGATATATCCATTTCAAACATCTCAACATTTTAAAGAAAGATAAGCCCTTTGTTTCAAGAAAATAGGGGTTTGTAACTATCTAACATGTAATTGACACTAAAATATGAACTTTGTCTTAGTTTTTGTTTCAGCTGTAAAATTTCAGGCAGAGCCATAAATAACGTTGTACAGAGTGTAGCACTTGTGATTAAACCTTGTCTGTCAAATTCTGAAACCTTCAGCCGTTACTTCTGTGAATACTTTTGCCCTGGGATTGGGTTTTCTGTTTCAGTGTTGTGTCTGTTGCCGGCAATGGACACACCATATCTGCTGCTGGCCCAAGGAACTTCATTAATTTTTCTTTCCAAATTAAGCATTCTGTGTGCTAGTCAGTGAATAATAAAGCACTTCTCTTTTTTATTATTAAAAAGCTGGCATTAGACTTGCATTATAAATACCTCTAGAAACTTCCTGCTCTTTTTTTTCCTCCCTTCACAGGTGTTGCCCTTAAATCTTATCTTTTGGCCTTGAAAGTTTATAGCTGTTGTTTTTCACTTGTTGGTTCCTGTTTGTTTTGTTTCACCTTAGTTCTGTAGTACCTGCCCATTAATATTTTTGCTTTGATTCTAGCAGTGTATATGTATCTGTATAAAAAATAAAATAATGAAAGCAGCCTAAAAATAGGATGCACCAGTAGCATGTGGTTCCAAGCAAGTTGTGATTTTTATTTTGAGACAATATTCCACCAGAAGGGAGTAAAGGACTTATATTCCCAGACAGTAAGTAGGGCTGTGTAAGGAGCCACATTCACTTACCAGGCCTGCTTTCTGGCTATTTTTGTCCCATTTATTTGAAAGTCAGTTAAGAATGTGAGCCTTTTAACAATATAAACAGGAGGCAATAGAAGGGTTCCTATTAATGCATGGTAAGTGGTTAGAACATGCAGGTGGCCTATCCTGCCCCCGTCCTCTGCTACCATTTTAGTCCTGCAACGGGGTGAAGCCACTAAGGTGTAGAAAATCTCTCTCTCTACCTCCGGACACACGAGCTTCTGCTTCAACCTGTTCTCTTCAGTTAAGCAAACGACAAGAAGTATTAAATGGGTAGATTATTTATTTTACAGAATGCCTAATGTGAAATAAGTTCTTTTTACCCTTCTGCCATAGAGAGCAAAAGGTTAATTTTTATCTTAGTAAAGACTGAGTATTCCATTTAGCAAATGTCTCACTGACATGGGTTATGATGCCACTTTTGCTGCCTGTTATTTTCCAAACTTGAATTAAGTGTTTGTGAACTTAATAGTGAGTGTTTCCTTTTGAATTCCCTTTACATTCTGATTATAAACCAGTTAACTTTGCTTCATCTACAAAGAGTACAATCCAAGCACCTGATAGTTACAAATTATCATGCAGATAGGTTAATTATGGCTGATGAAATGTTGAACAGTTCACAAACAATTCTGCTGCTTGGTGTTTAGATTCAGTCCCTCAAAGAGTCTTGTGTTTGCTGAAATACCAACTCTGAACATGTTTTGAAGAAGTAAAAACAAAATATAGGAAAAAGAGAATGTTCTATATCCAAAGACATAATTCAGTCATTAGGAACGATCCTAATTCAGACATTAGGACTGCTGTACAGGAAAGCAGCGATTCATCTTGGATGAATGTTTAGAACATCTTGGATTCTTGTAGTTAGAGTACTGACCATGGATTTAGGCTCCCAGTAGCTGCTGTGTAATAATAGAACCCTTTAATACTCTAAAACCCCTTTTTGGAAGTATGAATCGGACTCCCAATATCAAACTCCACTATAGCAAATGTATTAAGGAGAGATGTAGTTTAGTACTCAGAATATTTAGTTTGCAGTTTCTGTAAAGGTTTGAAAACTAGCCAAATTTTCACAAAGCAGAAACTTTGAATTAAAATTTATGAAAACTCAGACTGAAAATAATATGTTTTTGTTTTGTAGACATGTGCTGATGAAATAGTGTTTCGTGTAAACATTTTCTATTGTTGGCACAGTACTAGAGAATGATGGCAGAGATATTTCAAGAATATACCTGATTTATTAAGGATGGATTTCCTTGGCACATCTTTTTCCAGTTGGTCGAGGCTGCAGATTCCAAGAATAAAAAGGAGTTTCATTTAGAATAAATTCATGTGTGATTTTTTTTTTAATGACCTACCAAAGAATCAAGGACTTCAAATGCTAAAGAAGTTGTTGGAAAAAAGATTTTTAAACAAATTAACAGGACATTACAAACTCCAGTTTTTACTTTTCGATTGATGGAACCCATCCCATGATATACAAAGAACATATATAAAGAAAAATGTAAGCCTGCTTAAGTTTAAAAAGAGGGGAAATGTTAGCTATTTTTAAGTGGGGTTGATGGAATTTTCTCCGTCACAAAGAATTCCTTTTTAGCCTATGTTTGTGGGGATAAGAGGTGTTAGCCATTCTCTAGTCCTACCGTACAATTGAAAGGAATCTTATTGAATCTACAGGTTTAATGTTCAGAAAAGGTTGTGAACTCTGCCCTTCACCAACAGTGAACAAGGTCCCTGATTCATGGCATTGCCTCACAGCTATAGGACAAGTATTCAAAACCCAGATATTTTTAAAATGGAATGAACATATATATGTATGTGTATATATATATAAATTAATATGTATATACATATCTTAGATGTTAGAAGAAATAAAAATGAACGCTTTGAAGTTATTTGACACAAGAAAAAAGACATAATTGTAACTGATATGAGATTATGAACATAATTTAATTACAGAAAGCCTAGAGAAAAATAGTGAAGTTCCTCTTCTTGGTTTAACATCCTGGTTCTGCCAAGAAGCAAGAATGCCAAGACTGCATACCTTCTGTATCTACTTAGTCCTCTATTTAATATCTGTTATTAAACCTCCTTAGAATAAAATCCATTCCTATTTTATCCACCATTCCCAGTGTGTACCTGTAATCCTACCTTGGAAGTGGCAAGCTAACTGCTGATTTACTTCACTGTTTTATATCAATCCTGAAAGACAAGAACTTTTATTATCAATGTATTTAAACTGAGTTGTTATATGTATAATTAATAATTTGTCTTCAAAATATTTCACTCAAATTATCATTTTTTTGAGTGCCAAGAATTGCTAAGTAACTATGTAACATATATGAAGATAGTCATTCCCCAGCAATCAAGCAGTCATTATAAGCCAAAATGTAGTGTACTTGGTATGTAACTACTCTAGACGGTACACTCAACACTTAAAAATTCATGTAAACCCTCTCAGAAATTGATTAGAATACGATTTCCATTAGTGAATTTTTTTTCATTTTGCTCATGTCAATTTTCTTTTTCATTTTATATTTATACCATTTCACTCTGGGAAATACTGAAAACCCAATTCTGGCACATTGTAGTGATTTCAGTTAATAAAAGATTTTTATTTTAATAACTAAGATGTCTATCCTATGCATAAGTTATATCAAAGGACATAACAATTATTAGACAAATATAAATTAATTAATCTCCTTAGACATTGTGAATGAGAAAAAAAAAAAAACATTTTTAAAGGAACTACATTTGTGTTTTTTTTTTGCCAAACCGGTACAAACTAGAAAATGCACTAAGGACTGAGTGACCTGCCTTGTTCATTTTGCCACTGGATGATGTAAGTTAAGAATGGAATTGTTAGCCCTAACTATATATTTTCTTGACTTTCATCAGTTTCTAAAGAAATATAATTTAAGTGTTTGGGGTTTTGTTTGACGTGTATTTATTGAGTTCTGGTCTTAGACCAGGAGCTATCTGCATGTCACATTTATTGGATGGCCAAGAACACAGTTATTGGGAGACTTAATGGCTCAAAATCTTCTGAATCATTTAACTTATTTTGTATGTTGCAAAAGAAAAAAAGTTTATTTTGCTTGAGAGTCACATTTTTATAACTGTACAGCTTTTAAGGGATGGGAGGTGGAAAATACCCTAAAATAGGATGTAGATTTTTACAATTGTGTTTATGCTAGAACATCTACAGGTGCATTATGTAATTAAACCTAAAATTGTTTAAAATTTTGTGCCATGGTCTTTTTCATTCTGCCCTTTAGCAGAGTTGGTGCATGTCAATACTGCTATATGGACAAGCCTTGAAATTAGGCTAATAACCTGTCTCCAAAGCTTTAAGATCATTGCATGAAAATTACACACACACACATACTTAGACATCCATACATAGATTTAGTTTATTTTAGTGTAAATGGATTTTCAATTTTAGAACAGCTATTATAGCTCAAATTTGGCAGTTAATGATACTTTCTTAAAGTGTGTGATTTTCGTGATGCTTAACTAGGGTTTTCTCAGTGTTGGTCTGGTGTTGTGTTCTGTTATGAAAGTAATGTGTTGATCATCGTATCTGAATTGTAGCTTGCCCAAACCCACCAGGGTTTTTTATACACCTTGAAAGGGTGTACCCTGTGTTGGGATGGGGGGATTGGGAGTGGAACACAGCTTTGTTTCTTTTCAATCTGTAAAAGAAGTAAAAACAAAGAATTGTTCGATTTGGTTCTTGTAGACTCAATTCAGTAGACTTAATTCCACAGGAATAGTTGTCTGCTGGAGACATGGCAGGAAGGGATATCAGATTCAAATTCAAATTCCCTTCTCATTTGATAAATACTTTGAAATCTTACAGAGCTGCTAATTATAGCAGTCTTTTACATGGCACATTTTTGATACGTTATATTGACACCTCTGTTTAAACACTAGTGCTTTTTGCCATCTGATAATGTACCATTCTGATTTCTCACTTTTGTAGCACAAGTGTATTCTTGTAAAGAATTAAATTCATAACTTCTACCTAAGTTACCTTTATCTATTTCCAGTTATTGTGGGATGTCAGTTTCTTTGCTATCCTCGTCTATTCAGAAATGAAGCTTGGGAATCATAAATTTCCAGGCAAAGAATATAAATCCCAGATAAGAATTTGTAGATGGTATATGTTAGATTCCCATTTTAAACTAATAGCTAGGATCCAGGGAGTGTTTGATCAAAATGCCTCTTGGGTTTTCAGACATGCTTATATGAAATGCTTTATTTTCCTATGCATAAAAAATATTCCTAGATACGTTCTCAGAATGCTTTATTTTGTTTCTAGGAGATGAGCGCTAAAGCAGACTCCAAGATTAACATAAAACTCTTGAGGTAATAAGGAATGTGGTATTAGCTAAACAGAAGCTGGCATGCTCTCTGCCACTTAAGACATACTGCATGTATAAGGGGGGGAAAGACATGAAAACTGGAAGTGTGATTCCAATAACGCACAAAGTAAATTTTGTGCATAGAAAATACGGGAATTCCTGGTAGCTTAAAGCTTCGGGGGTTAACTGCAGTGTATGAACACCTAGTGTGTTAGAATTGCAGTGCATAGTTGTTTGAATACAATATTCCTTGTAAGTGACAACCAAAATATGTTGTGGCTCGTGCCAATATTTTTGTTAATGAAATGTTCAATGTCTCACTACAGTCTGATCAGAACTCTTGGTGTTATAAGATAGGCCTAAAAGCTATTTTATGGCTACTGGCCTAATTGTGTAACTTTTTTCTTTCAAAATGTTTTATTATAATACTTCTGTCATTTCTTTCACTTAATATATGTCAATTGTCATAATAAAAAATTAAATAATTTGATGTATTTAGCATGATGTGTTTGCAGATTTAGTTTATTCTAAACTTTGTAGCACATAGAAAGCTAAGAATTTTCTGTAACTGTTGATGATGGTTGAAAGTTTTTTATTACCCCAGAATAGATGAACTGTTCTCTTACAATCTAGAAAGTAAATTTGCAAGTCATCAATTTTCCCAAAATAATTGTTACAGCTGTTCAAGGATGTGAATTACAGATATTAGGAAGCTATTCTTGATTTCTATCTTCAGTCTCTGGAGAACTGACACATTAAAGAGGCCTTGGACTTGTTTTGTGTTGCCCTGTGAAAGCACAGAACTAGACCAGAGGGCAGAAGCCATAAGGCAAAAGCTTTCCATTTATTTTTCGGAAATATTTTTTTACAGAGTTCTCTAATAACTTGGGAGCGAATTCTTACCAATAAGGGATGTTCAGGTTTAGGTTGAACTGCCATTTGGCAGGAGTTTAATAGATAAACACATTTTAAAAGGGGTTAGACTTCTAAGGGGTCCTTCCAATCCTCAGTATAATTCTCCCCTATAAATGTTGGATTTCAAAGATTTTCCTTATTCTTGAAATACAGTAGGAGTCACAACAAACTCATTTTTTCCCCAACGAACTAGTAGAGTTAATTATTTGCAGTTCTGATATAAAATACTGATAAACTATTAAGTAAAGAACTTCGTGGATCAGAATTCACTCAGTGAAGTGAAAACTTATTTATGCTGGCAAGAAATGATCGGCTACAATGCTTCTCAGTGATTTATTTGAAATGTTCACTTAAACAGCATTGGTTAAATGGAGGTGAGGTGCTGTGTTGGAGGCCAAGGGTAACAGTGCTGTGGCAGACTTGAGAGAGTTCAAAGCTCTTTTCTAGAGCTGAGAGGGGGTTCCAGAACATGACTGTCAGCCCACATCCCTTTCAGGCTATGAGACCAGAGAATATAAAAGAGTTCTTTTCTTTTAAAAACAGAATTGGTCTTCTATACTGTGATCATTTAGTAGCTGTAGAATTACAAAAAGTAATGAAAATATTCTAGTGAAACTAAATGCTGCATGAGATGAATGGTTGTGTGTCATTTTGATTCTTTAGTCACTTTGCATAAGCTCTTTAAGGTCTAAAGTGGAAAAACACTCTAAGGATATGTGACTTCGTATTTGTGATATTAGTTTTGCACATAAAGTCATATTCCAAAAGCAAAGTTAACTAGGAGCTTACTAGTTCATGGTATAAGTCACTCCTCAGTATTCCTGTTGACCATTTCAGAGCTACTTTATCCACACGAGCATCCATCCTTCTCTCCAGCCTCCAAGGAACAGATGTCACCTCTGTTTTTGCCATATCCCCTTTGCCTGTGTCCTTTATCTGACCCCTTCCCTGTTGCCTCCTCTGGGTCTTCTATCTCACTGATTCCTCTCTGTATTCTCTTTATATATACAAAGATCTCCCTTATGGAAAACAAGTGTCATCCTGTCTCCCATTTAATCTGCCTCTCAATTATTTCCTCCTTGACTACCAGTCTTTAAGATTATCAAAATGTTAAACTAGATTTGAAAACTCTCACTGAATTGTCAGCAATTTCTAAGAGAAACTCTAGGACTAGTAGGCTTCTCAGGAGCATAGTTGAACTCTATCATTAGGAACAACTGTTAGAGCTGAAACTCAAAATAGGAGAGAGAGTCCTCCCTTTCCCCTGCACTTGTTTAATGTTTTCCTGTTGAAACGACCATTTTCTTTTCTCTTTGGCACTATTGCGTGCTAGTGGAATGCCAGTAACTATACCATAAACTCATGCAATCAAATAGCTTTTACTCTATCATTTGGAGCCAAAATATTAGAGGAAGGACTTATTAACAATGATAGAACCCTATTTAGAACCTGTGCTATCTCTAATTTGAACCCTAAAAGTAAAAGTAGATTTTACATAATTTAAGTCTAAATCTTTTTTTTAAGAATGAATTTTGAGGGTAACTAGGGCTTACCATGGAGAAGGAAATGGCAACCCATACCAGTATTCTAGCTTGGAGAATCTCATGGACAGGGGAGCCTGGCGAGCCACAGTCCATGGGGTCACAAAGACTCAGACACGACTGAAGCGACTTAGCATAGCATGGCACGGCAGGGCTTACCCCCATCAAAGAGAAGCAAGCTGACTCAGTTCTAGAAAATGAAAAAGTTAACTTCATGTTCAGACTGCTTGAGAAGGCAGGGCTGGAATTTTCCTGAGAGACTCCACAAGCAGAAACAGATAACTGCCAAAGAAGCAAGGATAAAAGGAGGGACCCACAGCCAGAAAAGTCTTATTGGAAGCAGTCTGTATGTAGGATGATTGTCCTGTGAATTTAATAATACAGATTTGCTTATGGAATGGTTTCCAAAGTAAAAGTACTTGTAAATTTTATTTTAAAACCTTTGTTATTTTAAAATTTATTTATTTTTGGCTCTGCTGGGTCCTTGTTGCTCTGCAGGCTTTTCTCTCACTGTGGCAAGTGGAGGCTAGTCTCTAGTTGCCGTGCACAGGCTTTCATTGTGGTGGCTTCTCCTGTTGTGGAGCGTGGCCTCTAGGGCATTAGTTGGGGTTCCCAGGCTCCAGAGCACAGGCTCAGTAGTTGGGGCACAGGGGGCTTAAGTTGCTCTGTGGCATGTAGGATCTTCCTGGACCAGGGATTGAACCTGTATCTTCTGCATTGGCAGGCGGATTCTTTACCACTGAGCCAAAAGGGAAGCCCTCTTGTTTTTTTTAATTGACATATAATTCACATGCCATAAAGTTCACCATTTTAATGTGTGCAATTCAGTGGTCTTTAGTATATTCACAAGCTTGTCATCAGCCCCCAAAATAATCCCATATTATTAGCAGTCACTCACCATCCCTTCTCCAAGTCCCTGATAGCTACTAATCTACTTTCTGTCTGTAAGGATCTGCCTATTCTAGACATATGGTACAAGTGGAATCATACACTATGTGGCCTTTTGTGTCTGACTTCTATTTAGCATGTTGCATGTTTTCATCTATATTTTAGCATGAATCAGTATTTCATCCCTTTTTATAGATGAATAATATTCTACTCTGTGGATATACCACATCTTATATATCCATTACTCACTGGAAAGATATTTGGATTATTTCTACTCTTGGGCTATTATAAATAATAAACATTTGTGTACAAGTTTTTGTGTGGACATATGTTTTCAACTCTGTCACCACACAGCTAGGAATGGAATTGCCAGATCATATGGTAACTTTGTTTCAAGTTTTAAGAAACTGCTGAACTGTTTTATACAGCATCTACATCTTTATACATTCTGACTCCCAATGCAGGAAGGTTCCAGTTGCACCACATCAGTAATACTTATTTGTCAGTCTTTGTTATAGCTATCCTAGTGGATAGGAAGTGATTTCTCATTGTGGTTTCAATTTGCATTTCCCTGATGATTAATGATTTTGAACATCTTTTCATGTGCTTAATAGCCAACTGTATAGCTTCTTTTCAGAAACATCTACTTAAATCATTTGCCCATTAAAAAAATATTTGTCTTATTTATTTGGCCTCACTGTGTCTTAGTTGCATCATGTAGGATCATGCAGAGTCTTTAGTTGCAGCAGCATGTGACCCCTTAGTTGCAGCATATGAGCTCCAGTTCCCCACTCAGGGATGGAACCTGGACCCCCTGCATTGGGAGCGCAGAGATCTAGCCACTGAGCCATAGAGAGGTCCCTCATTTGCCCATTTTTAAATTAGGTTATCTGTCTTTTAATTGTTGAGTGTCCGACTCTTTGCTACCCCATGGACTGTATGGACTGTAGCCTGCCAGGTTCTTCTGTCCACGGAAATCACCAGGCAAGAATACTGGAGTGGGTTTGCATTTTCTTCTCCAGGGGATCTTCCCCACCCAGGGATGTAAGCTGGGTCTCCTGCATTATAGGCAGATTCTTTACTGTCTGAGCCACCAGGGGAGTCCATCTTGGATGCCAGACCCCTGCCAAATATATGATTTGCAAATATTTCCTCCAGTTCTGCGACTTATTTTTTTACTTTCTTGATGGTGTCGTTTGACATAAACTTTGATAACATCTAGTTTTTCTGTTTTTTGTTTTGTTTTGTTTTGCTTTACCTGTGCTTTAGATGTCTTACCTAAGAAACTGTTGCTTAATGCAATGTTACAAAGATTTGTGTTTTATAGTTTTAAGGGTTTTATAAATTTATCTCTTATGTTTAGATCTTTGATTCATTCTGAGTTATTTTTGTGTATGGTATGAGATTAAATATCAAAATTCATTTATTTGCATCCAGTTGTACCAGCATCATTAATTGAAAAGAATTTTCTTTCCCCCACAGAATTATATTGGAATCCTTGTCAAAACTTAATAGACCAAAAATGTACAAGTTTATTTCTGGACTCTCAATTTTATTCCACTTATCTATATGTTTATCCTTATGCCTGTATTACAGTCTTATTATAACTGTGTAAAAAGTTTTGAAATCAGGAAGTGAGTCCTCTTAACTTGGCTCGTTTTTAAATTTTTTTTTTTTTTTTTTTTTTACTATTCTAGGTGTCTTGAATTTTCATATGAATTGAAGTTTCAGTATATCAATTTCTGTCAAAAAGCCAATTGGAATTTTGATAGGGATTATATTTAATTTGCAGATCATTTGTTTCTTAACAATAATAAGCCTTTTAATCAATGAACATGATTAAAAGAGGTGTCTTTCCTTTTGTTTTAGGTTTTAATTTTTTTCAAGAGTATTTTTAGCTTTCTATGTAGTTTTCTATTGTTAAATATATTCCTATGTATTTTATTCATTTTGATGCTACTATAAATGGAATTTTTTCTAAATTTTATTTTTAGGTTGTTCATTGCTAATGTATATAAATGTTGTTGTTGTTGTTCAGTTGCTAAGTTGTGTTGGACTCTTTGTGACCCCATGGACCACAGCATGCTAGGCATCCCTGTCCCCCACTGTCACATGGAGTTTGCTCATTTTCATGTCCATTGAATTGGTGATGTTATCTAACCATCTCATGCCACCCCCTTTTCCTTTTGCCTTTTATCTTTCCCAGCATCAGGGTCTTTTCCAATGAATCAGCTCTTCCCATCAGATGGCCAAAATATTGGAACTTCAGTCCTTCCAATGAATATTCAGGCTTGATTTCCTTTAGGATTTACTGGTTATCTAAGGGACTCTCAAGAGTTTTCTCCAGCACCACAATTCAAAAGTTTCAATTCTTCAGTGCTCAGCCTTCTTTATGGTCCAACTCTCACATCCATACATGACTACTGGAAAAACCACAGCTTTGACTATAGCTTTTTAATATGCTGTCTGTTTGTCATAGATATCTTTCCAAGGAGCAAGCATCTTTTAATTTCATGGCTGCAGTCACCGTGAGTGAAAGTTGCCCAGTTGTGTCCCACTCTTTGTGACCTGATGGATTATACAGTCCATGGCATTCTTCAGGCCAGAATACTGCAGTGGGTAGCATTTCCCTTCTCCAGGGGATCTTCCCAACCCAGGGATCGAACCCAGGTCTCCTGCATTGCAGTCAGATTCTTACCAGCTGAGTCACTGTATAGAAATACAATTAATTTTTCTACTCATAAATAAATTAGTACAGTGGTAAAGAATCCATCCACCTGCCAGTGCAGGAGATGCAAGAGATGTGGGTTTGATCCCTGGGTCGGGAATATTCCCCTGGATTAGGAAATGGCAACACACTCCAGTATTCTTCCCTGTATCTAGAATAAATAAATCCTACAACTCAACAATAAAAAGACAGTCTGGGACTTCCCTGGTGATCCAGTGGCTAAGACTCCTCACTCCCAATGTAGGGGGCCCTGAGTTGATCCCTGGTCAGGAAACTGGATGGAATCACCTTCACTCCTGCTTTATCTTCTTTGTCTTTGAACTCACCCTCAAGTCCCAGTTCTCCATGAGGTACTCTCTGGATTCTCATGCAGAGCAATCCCATAGCAGCTGGGGCTGTATGGACTTCAATACTACACTTACTACATGATTAAATCCTTCCTGTCTCTTTTAACCCAAAGACTATGAGGCCTCTTGGTTCACTGAACCAAGACCAATTTGGAGGCTCTTCAGTTCAGTTCAGTTCAGTTCAGTCTTAGTCCTGTCTGACTCTTTGAGACCCCATGGACTGCAGCATGCCAGGCTTCCCTGTCTATCACCAACCCCCAGAGCTTGCTTAAACTCATGTCCATCGAGTTTGTGATGCCATCCAACCATTTCATCCTCTGCCGTTCCCTTCTCTTCCTTCCTTCAATCTTTCCTATCATCAGGGTCTTTTTTAAAGAGTCAGTTCTTCACATCAGGTGGCCAAAGTACTGGAGTTTCAGCTTCAGCATCAGTCCTTCCAATGAATATTCAGGACTGATCTCCTTTAGGATGGATTGGTTTGATCTCCTTGCAGTCCAAGGGACTCTCAAGATCTTCTCCAACAACACAGTTCAAAAGCATCAATTCTTTAGCACTCAGCTTTCTTTATAGTCCAACTCTTACATTCATACATGACTGCTGGAAAAACCATGACTTTGACTAGATGGGCCTTTGTTGGCAAAGTAATGTCTCTGCTTTTGTTTTTTTTAATGTCTCTGCTTTTTAATATTCTGTCTAAGTTGGTCATAACTTTACTTCCAAGGAGCAAGCGTCTTTTAATTTCATGACTGCAGTCACCAACTGCAGTGATTTTGGAGCCCCCCAAAATAAAGTCTGTTACTATTTCCATTGTTTCCTCATCTATTTGCCATGAAGTGATGGGACAGATGCCATGATCTTAGTTTTCTGAATGTTGAATTTTAAGAAAAACATTTTTGCTTTCCTCTTTCACTTTCATCAAAAGGCTCTTTAGTTCTTCCAGCCTGGCGTTTCGTGTGATATACTCTGCATATAAGTTAAATAAGCAGGGTAACAATATACAACCTTGATGTACTCCTTTCCCAATTTGGTACCAGTCTGTTGTTCCATGTCCAGTCCTAACTGTTGCCTCTTGACCTGCATACAGTTTTCTCAGGAGGCAGATAAGGTGGTCTGGTATTCCCATCTCTTTAAGAAGTTTCCACAGTTTGTTATTATCCACACAGTCAAAGGCTTTGGCTTGGTCAATGAAGCAGAAGTAGATGCTTTTCTGGAACTCTCTTGCTTTTTCAGTGATCCAGTGGATGTTGGCAATTTGATCTCTGGTTCCTCTGCCTTTGCTAAATCCAGTTTGAACATCTGGAAGTTCACGGTTCACGTACTGTTGAAGCCTGTATTGGAGAATTTTGAGCATTACTTTGCTAGCGTGTGAGATGAGTGCAGTTGTGCAGTGATTTTAACATTCTTTGTCATTGCCTTTCTTTGGGATTGGAATGAAAACTGACAACTGACCTTTTCCAGTCCTGTGGCCACTGCTGAGTTTTCCAAATTTGCTGGCATATTGAGTGCAGCACTTTCCCACCATCATCTTTTAGGATTTGAAATAGCTCAACTGGAATTCCATCACCTACACATTTTTTTTCTTGGGGATGGTCTTGACAACTACCTCCTGTACAATGTCACAAACCTCTGTCTATCATTCTTCAGGCACTCTGTCTATCAGATCTAATCCCTTAAATCTGTTTGTCACTTCCACTGTATAATCGTAAGGGATTTGATTTAGGTCATATCTGGTCTAGTGGTTTTCCCTACTTTCTTCAATTTAAGTCTGAATTTGGCAATAAGGAGTTAATGATCTGAGCCACAGTCAGCTCTGTTTTGTTTTTGTTGACTGTATAGAGCTTCTCCATCTTTGGCTGCAAAGAATATACTCAACCTGAGTTTGGTATTGACCATCTGGTGATGTCCGTGTGTAGAGTTTTCTCTTTTGTTGTTGGAAGAGGGTGTTTGCTATGACCAGTGCATTTTCTTGGAAAAACTCTGTTACCCCTTTCCCTGCTTCATTCTGTACTCCAAAGCCAAATTTGCCTGTTACTCCAGGTATCTCTTGACTTCCTACTTTTGCATCCCAGAGGCTCTTACAATAGTTTAATTAAGAGATGCCACGGCCTGAGTGAGCAACAGTAGGGGAAGAGTTAGGTGACACTTAACTCCTGAGACAGGAATTAAGAAATGACAGGACTTGGTTGATGGGAGGCATTAGAATGTAGTCCTTGAAATGTGTAGGCTGTGCTGCCCAACAGCTTAGTTTCTAAATCACACTCTGCCACTTTAGTGGCTATGGACTTGGGCAAGTTACTTAATCCTTACTTGTTTTCTTATTTGTAAAATAGGAATAATGACAGCATTTATTTCTTAGGTGTGTTGTGAAGATTAAACTAGTTGAAACAAAGTGCCTGAAACAGTCAGTATCTAGCACATAAGCCTTCCATAAGTGTTAGTTGCTATTTTCTTGTTAAAATAATAAAGTTATTATTACTGTATTACTGGATATGAAGAGTAAAAGAGTTTTAAGGAAATAATGATAAATGCCAGGTTTCTAATCTGAGCAACTCAACGAAATGCGGTATTTTTTCATAAGACGGGACACTGGAAAAATAACAGAATTGAGAGAGAAAACTGTAAATTCAATTTTTTTTGGTCACCACACCGCACAGCTTTTGCAATCTTTGTTCCTAGACCAGGGAATGAACCTGGGCCATGACAGTGAAAGCCCAGAATCCTAACCACTAGAGTAGTGGGGAACTCCTGTAAATTCAACTTTTTTCATGAAGACTTAATTTTATAAGAGCAGTTGTAGGTTTACAATAGGTTAGAGAGGATGGTACAGAGATTCCCATATACCCCCACTTCCACACACGTGTTCAGTTCAGTTCAGTCGCTCAGTCATGTCCGACTCTTTGCGACCCCATGAATCGCAGCACTCCAGGCTTCCCTGTCCATCACCATCTCCCAGAGTTCACTCAGACTCATGTCCATCGAGTCCGTGATGCCATCCAGCCATCTCATCCTCGGTCGTCCCTTTCTCCTCCTGCCCCCAATCCCTCCCAGCATCAGTCTTTTCCAATGAGTCAACTCTTCGCATGAGGTGGCCAAAGTACTGGAGTTTCAGCTTCAGCATCATTCCCTCCAAAGAAATTCCAGGGTTGATCTCCTTCAGAATGGACTGGTTGGATCTCCTTGCAGTCCAAGGGACTCTCAAGAGTCTTCTCCAACACCACAGTTCAAAAGCATCAATTCTTCAGCGCTCAGCCTTCTTCACAGTCCAACTCTCACATCCATACATGACCACAGGAAAAACCATAGCCTTGACTAGACGGACCTTAGTCAGCAAAGTAATGTCTCTGCTTTTCAATATGCTATCTAGGTTGGTCATAACTTTTCTTCCAAGGAGTAAGTCTTTTAATTTCATGGCTGCAGTCACCATCTGCAGTGATTTTGGGAGCCCAAAAAAATAACGTCTGACACTGTTTCCACTGTTTCCCCGTAGCCTCCCCATAATCAACATCCCCCACTACAGAGGTACATTTGTTACAACTGATGAACCTACATTGATGCATCATTGTCCCTCAAAGTCCATAGTTTATGGAGAGGCTCCTGTAGCACTTCCAAGTGGAGATGTCTAGCAGGCTGTAGTTAAATATATACATATTTGTAGTTCATTAGAGAGTTCTGGGACAGAGATATAGATTTGGGAATCAGCCACACAGGTTAATTCAAATCTTCGGCATGGATAAGCTTGCCAAGTCAAGTGTTTTAGGCAGCAGCACAGTGGTTAATACTGTTCAGGGTTCTTTCTCTTCTCTTTAGTAAGCATATTAGTGATCTATTGCTGTGTTTACCCCAAAACTTAGTTACTTAAAAAACCACTATTTGGGACTTCCTGGGTGGTTCAGTGGTTAAGAATCCACGCTTCCACTGCAGAGGGCACAGTTTTTAATCCCTGCTTGGGGAACTAAGATACCTGCTTGCACTGCAGCACACCAAAGCAAAAACAAAAAAACACACCAAAATTCAACAGCTATTATCTCACAGTTTCTGTCCGTCCATGAATCTGACACAGTTTAGTTGGATTCCTCTGCCTCAGGATCGCTCCCAAACCTGCAGTCAAGTTGTCAGCCAGGGCTGCAGGCATGTCAAAGCATATAGGACCACAAAGTACATTTAAAAAAAAAAATGATGAAAAATCCATCAGATACTACTTGTGGTTACCATCAGATACTACTTGTGGTTACACTCTGTAACTTCCAAGGCTAAATTAGAAGAGGCCGTGCAGCTTATACCACTCTCTTTCTTGGGATGCTCAACGTCAAAACCCAGTTGCCAAGCTGTGAGGAAGCTCAGGCCACAGGGAAGGATCTCTCAGGATCTATTCCTACTACTTTCCACTAGTTCTCGTTTCAGCTCCATCTTCCCCATAAAGTTGTCACAGAGGAAATGAAGAAATAATAAGGGTAAAGAGAGGAGCCTGGCGGGCTACAGTCAGTAAGATCGCAGAGTCGGACACAACTGGAGCGACTTAGCCTTGAACGGGGCTTGACACTTAATACCCGGTTACCATTAGCTACTTTTATGATTATTTTAAAAGTTTTTATTAGCTCTTAATACTTTTTCAGTGTCTAGTGAAGAAATAAAGAATTCCAAGTCGAATGGATTAATTCTTTTCCCCTCAGCGCCCCATATGCTTGCTGACACAACTAGCCTTTCACCCAGGGTTAATTACCTCTTTGCGCTCGTTTGCACATCTGATACCAGGGGATATGTGGCTCGTGTACTAGGACGGCGTTAGGACCTATACTGATGTCTGGGGCGTGGCTGTTGAGACATGAACAAGGCCTAGACGAGGCGGGCGCAGGTGAGAAGAGCCGAACCCACTTAGGTGACCGACTTGTAAATCAGTGTGGTCTCTCATTGCTATGCAACCTCAGGCAAGAGACTCCCTGCCTTACGGTTCCGTTTCCACTTCGGCAGAAAGAAGAAATTTATTATTTCCTGTGCTTCCTCTCTCACAAGGTTGCTGTGACGATCCTGAAGTAGGATGTGGGGAGAACACTCCGTTATTCCAAACCTGGAGCCTTAGAAATCCGAGGGAGAAGGGAAAAGCCGTAACCTGACAAACTCAGTTCTCTCAAGCCTGTGAGAGCTTGTCCTAGAACGTCTCATCTCTATGGTAGACGGGCTCGAATTCCGGGGCCGACTAAGTTACACTTCCGGGGGGAATTGCTACTGCTTCCGGGGCGGGACGCGGCGAAGGGTTTGCGGTGCCTCAGCCAGCTCCTGGCCGGTGTCTCGGCGCTCCTCGCAGTAATGAGCTTCCTCAGAAGTTTCCCGCCGCCCGGGTCGGCTGAGGGCCTACGGCAGCAGCAACCAGACACCGAGGCTGTGCTGAACGGGAAGGGCCTCGGCACCGGCACCCTTTACATCGCTGAAAGGTAGAGTCTCTGTTTCCAAGGGCTGGCTTCCTGCTCGCCTCGTCTCTGCCGGGCGCGGGCGGTGCGGAGTAGCGTGAGGGAGACTGAGACTTCTGAGGCCGTGGGGCGGGGGAGCGCGTGCCCCGCTTTGCCTTTGAGGTGCCTCTGCTGAGGAGAAGACTCGTGTGTTCCAGTGTCCTCTCCTCGGAGCCTTCATGTCTGTCTTCGTCAGACGGTGTTCGCCTCATTCATTGTGCTTTCTACCCACCTGTTTTCTGGAGGTCTGATGGGGTGCTGCTTTTTATTCAAGGTCTCAGGATTTTGAGTTTCAGGACCTGAGTGAAGAAGAGTCATCGAAGTGCCTGCCTCGTCGGCGATCAGGAATGGGAGGTGTTGCCCTGGGTAGGATATGTAGGTTTAGAGCAAATTGTGCAGGATTTTAAAGCTTGGTTAAGGGGGTATAGGTTTTTTTCTGTAGGTATGAGTGGGGAGAGGAACACCTGCACCCCCACGCTGGTAGGGGTTGTATCCAGAGGAACCTAACTCTCATTTCCATTCCTAGAAGGAATTGCCCTTTTATTTGGGTACCTGGAGCAGTTTTTACTTTCATAGACTTGTTTTACATGTTGAGATTGTAGAATAGAAGTTCTCATTTCCATGACATATGGTTCCATTCATCTTCAAGCCAACAGTCACACACTGAATCTTTTCCTGTCCTCCACTTCTCTCTTTATTCTGTATCAGTTTTGTCTGCAGTCAGAAAATTCCCTGCTTTTAAGAAGTCACATGATTATGTTGGACCCACACAGATAATCCAGGGTAATCTCTCTTTTCTTGTGACCTGATTAGTAACCTTAATTACATACACAAAGTCCCTTCTTCCATGTAACATATTCACTGGTTTGACACCAGGAGATGTGAGAGTCATAGAGGCCAAATTTCTCCCTGCCACAGCAGGCACAAAAAGATGTAAAGAACCCCTTGCTTTCGAAGGAAATCTAGTCATTGAACAAAGCTTAGTTTTCTGGTCAGTCACAGATAGGAAATTTGGATGGGAGGAAGATCAAGTTTGGGGTAAGGTACAGATAATGGGTTTGGTCTGCAAATGTGGATTAGTTGCACATATGAGCATATTTCTTGGGAGAGTTGTGTTAAAGATGAATAGATTAGATACTTGAGAAGAAGAGAGGGCCAAGGATAGAACCTTGGGGACACATCTACACAAGTTATGTTATAGAAGGTGAAGGTGAAGTTGTTCAGTCGTGCTGGACTCTTTGCGACCCTATGGACAGTAGCCTGCACCAAGCTCCTCCGTCCATGGGATTTTCCAGGCAAGAGTACTGGAGTGGGTTGCCATTTCCTTCTCCAGGGAGTGTTCCCGACCCAGGGATCGAACCCAGGTCTCCCTCATTGTAGACAGATGCTTTACTGTCTGAGCCACCAGGGAAGAAGAGACTTGAGGAAAAAGAGAGGAGTGGTCAAATAAAATCAAATCTGAAAAGCAGTATTTGAGGGTATTGACAAGAAGATCTTCAGAGATCTTGCAAGGAGTGGAAGATCTCCTTTCTTTCAAGGAGTGGAAAGTGGAACACATATTCTTAGCCCCTACACAATCCCCCTTTTCTCCATGGCTTCTCTGTGTACTGTCTCCTGTATAATATAAATCCTATTAGGGGAAGGTCCTATACTTGTTTTTTCATTTGGATAAATTTCAAAGGTAAAGAAAAGTTGCAAGTGTTGTAAATTAATAGCCATAGCTCCTTCACAGAGATTCATCAGTCTTAACATTTGGCCACATTTATCTCTCTTTTTTCTGAGCTTTTTGAGTTGCAGACATGTCATCACTTCACCTATTAATACTTGTGCCAAAATCTAAGGATAAGGACATTCTCTTGTATAACCATAGTGAGGAAGTACAAACTCCTTTTAAGCTCTTAACTGTTTAAAAATTATTTATTTCAACTTTTTACTAACATCTTTTTTAAAAAGTATTTTTATAAAATATACATACAAAAATATGAATTATAAATAGATAGTTTTATATTTAACACCAGCATAGCACCTCAAGGTTAAGAGTAGAATATTATCAGTACTTTGGACACCATTTTTCATCCCTCTTTATTCATTACCTCTTTGGTTTCTTGCCCCTTTTTGTTCTTTCCCACCTAGCATTTCCAAATCTTTCTTTTTTTTTTGGTCTGTGTTGGGTCTTCCTTGCTTTGCGCATGCTTTCTCTCATTGTGGTGAGCAGGGCTACTCTTTATTATGGTGTTCAGGCTTCTTGTTATGGAGCACAGGGCTCTAGGCACATGGCTTTCAGTAGTTGAGCATGTGGGCACCAGTAGTTGAGGCGCATAGGACAGGTCCGTGGCGTGTGAAATCTTCCTGGACCAGGGATCGAATCTGTGTCCCCTGCACTGGCAGGTGGATTCTTACCAGGAAAGTCCCTGTGTCTTGACAGAGTCAAGATCTCAACAAACTGGGATTGCTTCATAGAGGATGTGATGAATGAAGATTGACAGTTAGCCAGGTAAATGAGGTGGGTCTAAGACGAAACATTCTAATTAGAAGAAACAGGATGCTCAGAGGCAAGGATGAGAAACAATGTGTGTGTGAGGATATATATTGTGTGTTCACACACACATACACACAGTCAAGCAGTTCTTTTATCTGAGGGACCAATGGAGAAAGAGTGGAAACATAGTAAAGCTAGAGAAGGAGCTTCCCTGATACCTCAGTGGTAAAGAATCCGCCTGCCAATGCAAAGGACACAGATTCAATCCCTGATCCAGGAAGATCCCACATGCCACTAAGCTCCCGAGCCACAACTGTTGAGCCTGTGCTCTAGAGTCAGGGAGCGACAACTACTGAAGCCTGTGCGCCCTGGAACCGGTGCTCGGCAGCAAGAGAGGCCATCGCAATGAGAAACCCACGCACCACAGCTAGAGAAAAGCCTGTTCCGCAACAAAGACCCAGCACCACCAAAAATAAATAAATAAAGCTGGAGAAGGAGGGAGTCATGTTCCTGAGCTTAGCTTATAGCCTAAAGGCATTGTGCAAACTACTTCAGTGTTTTAGGCAAAGAGGAACAGGGTCTGATTTGTTTTTAGGTAGTTTTTCAGATGTAGATTGAGAGATTTGGAACTCTTTTGGATTTATTTTCAAAGCTTAGTTTTTATAGGAATTTGACTTTTTGTCCAAATGAAGAAAGGAACAGAGGCATGAATCATTCAAATTAAATCATTTGAAACAAGTGAAATAAAATATTTAAATTAAAAATAGGTAACTTAAATTTATAAGTAATGCTCTTTTTTAGTTTATATTTATTCCCAAATAAATTTTAAGCCAGATAATTAAGCCAACCTAAATTCAAGATCTCTCTTACCTTTCTGTCCTGTCTTTTTCCCCATGCCAGGAATAAAGTACACTGTTAATTCTTGTGTGGAACCATTGGAGGATAGCACAACATTTCCTCTGTATCTTTACTAGCTTCCAGATTCTTGTTTTTCCCTTATGTGACTCATGGTTTCTTTGGGACTGGATATGTAGTTAGGGCTTCCCTGGTGGCTCAGACAGTAAAGACTACCTGCAATAGGGGAGACCTGGATTCGATCCCTGTGTTGGAAAGATCCCCTGGAGGAAGGCATGTCAACCCACCCTCGTGTTCTTGTCTGGAGAAGCCCCATGGACAGAGGAGCCTGGCGTCCATGGGGTTGCAAAGAGTTGGACACAACTGAGCAACTAAGCACAGCACAGGGTATAGTTAGATAGTTTGGTTTTGAAGGGCTTTTCTTCTAGAATATATGAGAAGAAAATAAGTAAAAAATCAGAACTTAATAATGAGAGTAAATGTTGCTTTTGAGTGAAACTGTCTTCTGTTCTGTTGAGTATATAATCCATGCTCCTATATAAGATTATGAGCGCTCCACGGGAAATGCTCTGGGGAGACAGCATTTGTTCTGCCAGCAGTAAGGAACTACAGAGCAGTAATTATGTGCTTTTTAAAGTGAAAGCCATAATTTACAGGCACTGAGTCTGTACTTGTTTTTCAGCTTTTCCATCTCCTAATTGAGTCATTAAAGAAAATTTTGTGGCTCTGGGTATTTCAAATCATTTTGGATACTGAAATTTGGAATACTCCTTTCTGAATTATGATAATGCCAGGGGATTTCTGAGGTGAGGAAAAAAGGAGTTTATTTGCTTTAAATAATATAGTTTTAATAAGGAACTGGCAGTACTTCTGTGATGCCTGAGCACTATTTCTTCTCCACATTAAGAGGAAAGCAGTAGAGGAAAGGCCCATAGAGCACGTGCAATCTAACTACAATAATAAAATCTACTTCTTTGGACCCAATGGAATGAGTTATTCTAGAACTTTTACCACTTTAAAAAGCTTCCTAGTTTTTCATTTTCAATAAGCGTGTTGAAACCTTTCTCAATGACAGTGCTTTTTTTTTTTGCCTTTTTTTCTGTTTTAGTGTACAGTTCCGTATGTTTTAGTGTGTTTACAGAGTTGTACAATTTTCACCATAATCTACTTATGCCTTTGCTTTTATAAGTAAGTGAGAGTCAAGTGTTACACACTTGTTTTGTGCTATTAGCCATTGATTTCCTTTGGGGGATTGAGGTGTAAAGCTCAGCCTCCCCTTACATTGAGTATGAATGCTCTCAGACTGCTGAACTGTCATTGTTCCCACACAAGAAGTCCTAGGGTCTACTATTGTGTTTGTTTTTGCTTCCTTAGATCTCAGACTGCCAGGCTTGTTACAGTTGTATAGAAATAGAAGATATGGGGTTTTTATTGCATTAACTTCTTTTTAAAGTAAAAGCTTCATTGACCTAATTTACATAGCATGCAATCCATGTATTTAAATATATGTGTGTATGTGTGTGTGTGTATAGGACTACCCTGGTGGCTCAGCAATAAAGAATCTGCCTGCAGTGCAGGAGCAGCAGGAGACACGGGTTCAGTTCCTGGGTGGGGAAGATCCCCTGGAGGAGGTCATGGCAACCCACTGTACTATTCTTGCCTGGAGAATTCCATGGACAAAGGAGCCTGATGGGCTACAGTCCATGGGATCACAAAGAGTCAGACGTGACTGAAGCGACTTGGCATGCATACATATAATATATATAACATACATAAATATGTTATATATTAATAAATAGGTATATATAACAGAGTTGTGCAGCCATCAACACAGTGTTATTTAGTTTTAATTTCTTATTTATTTTTTGGCCATGCTGCACAGCCTGTGGGATCTTAATTCCCCAACCAAGGATTGAATCTGGGCCCCAACACTGAAAGCACCAAGTCATAACCACTGGACTGCCAGGGAATTCCCAATTCCTGAATATAAGAATATTCAGGAATTTTAGAATATTTTCATTGTCCCCCAAAGAAACTGACACCCGTTAGCAGTCACTTTGTATTTTCCTCCAGCCCTGTGCAACCAGTATAGTGCATTAGCTTTTATTTTATTAACATTTTTGTGGTTTCTTAACCATCTTTTTTGAAACTTTTTTCCCTGCTAAATGGTGCAGTTCCAGATAGGTGAAGTATTACCGAAAAAGTCAACCAGTCCTTACTCAAAACTCAGTTACTGATTTTCCTGATTCTTTTCCTTTGTTAAAGCAATAAAATATTTGTATTGACCACTTTTGAGGGATAACTAGACATTGCTTATTTGTGGCTTTCTCCTTAAGTTGCAGAATAAATGAAAGGCTTCATAACGTCTGCTTTTCAATATGATGATTATTTTCCAGCTTGTGTTATTACAACCATTTCATGTGTATGTTATTTAATGTAGGATTAGTGGAGAAATTAGTGCTTCTTAGGTATTGCATATTTACATGCTAAGCACTGTGGCAGTGATTTTGAAGAATGTTAAAGCTTTGTCAAGTAACTCATGTTCTGTCCAATACATATAAAATTCATTACCACAGAGTTAGGTGCTCAGTAGTATATTGCTGAGCCTAAGTGCAGTTTAAGAAAAGAAGAGATCATTGCACTGGAATAATCGAAGAGAGGGTTTATGGAAAGACTGGGACTTACCCAGATGAAAAAGATTTGCCAAACCAAAGAAGATGCCTGAAGACATTTCAAATATAAACAAGCATAAAAAGGCATAGAAACATACATGTGACTTAAGAAAAGTAGCATTTCAAACCTGTTTGGATATTTAGATAGGGGAAAGTGAACTATAACAGAATTGTCTTAAAGAAATTAAATTCCTGCTGCAAATTTTCTTCTTTTAGGAAATTTCTAAACAATATGCTTGAATTTATTCACATATATATTAATATATGTCCAAGCTGAAGCTTTATAAACGTTAGGACATCAAATTAGGATTTAATTTCTTCAAATAATCCACTTAACACATATTTTTCAGCCGCCTGTCTTGGTTAGATGGCTCTGGATTAGGATTCTCTCTGGAATACCCCACCATTAGTTTGCATGCAGTATCCAGGGACCTAAACGCCTATCCGCGAGAGCATCTGTATGTTATGGTGAATGCCAAATTTGGAGGTATGTATGGTATAATTTAATCTTGAGCTTCCTTTGGCAGTATATTTCAAAAAGCAGTCACTGATGATAATCAGTGTAGTATTCAAGCCATTCACTTATTTTGGATAATACTTTCTTAAGCAAAATTTCAGCACAGTAAAATAATTTGCACACTGCCTTTTACTTTCTACATATTAATAGTTGCATTTAAAATTATTTAGCTGTTATGCATTTGCATTTCTTGTTTCTCCTCTTGAGTTTGTTGTTATTTCTCTGTGTAAAGGCATTTACCTTTAGCACCCTTAGAGGCTTGGATCCATATGCTTCCCTTCTAAGAGTTTAGGATAGAACCTGTCTTGTTTTGTTATAGAAATAGTTCTTAATGGTGGACATGTTGCCCTCTCCTGACATTTGGCAGTTATATTTTGTCATGGCGTTTTTGTCACCACTAGAGGTGGAGAGGAGTGCTACTGGCATCTAGTTAGAGGCCAAGGATACTACTAAACATCCTGCAATTCCTAGGACAGGCTCCCACAACAGAGAATTGAATTAACCAGTCCAAATGTCAATATTATTGTCTCAAGATTGAGAAACCCTATGGTACAAGATTCCCACATCTTGCAGATGGAAGAAACAACAGAGTTGTAAAAATCTAGTGTGGTTGATGAAGAAGAAGTAAGAAAGATTTTTAAAATCCATTTTTTAGGCTCTCCATAGTGAATTTCCCTGAGAGCTCAGTTGGTAAAGAATTCGCCTTGAAAAAAAAAAAGAACCTACCTGCAATGCAGGAGACCCCGGTTTGATTCTTGGGGCAGGAAGGTCCCAGAAGAAGGGATAGGCTACCCACTCCAGTTTTCTTGAGCTTCCTTTGTGGCTCAGCTGGTAAAGAATCTGCCTGCAATATGGGAGACCTGGGTTTGATCCCTGGGTTGGGAAGATCCCTTGGAGAAGGGAAAGGCTACCTACTCTAGTATTCTGGCCTAGAGGATTCCATGGATTGTATAGTCCATGGGATCACAAGGAGTTGGACATGCCTGAGCCACTTTCACAGTGAGTTTCAAGAATTCTGAGTGAGAAACAAGTTAGGCATGAAATAAAAGCTTATGCTTGATTTTTTAAGTATAACTAAAGTTTATATAGTATATTAGTTTAATATATTCATCCTTTGTGAGAATGAATAACTTTGGAGTTGAAAGACTATTGTTACATTTTAGTAAACTTTTGATTTCAAGATAGTGCTTTGCTTTTTGAAATAGCATGTAAGAAACAATGCCATGTATTTTCCTTTTGAGCTATTGCTCCTCCAATTTGGGATTTTAATAAGGTTTCAGATATAAGATGAGCATTTATACTGTGTGACACTAATTATTTAATTTTAAGACTTTTGGCACACCCTGCTTCATTAAGTGATAATGACTGATTTAGCGATTTGAAAATATTTTTGGTGTGAGATTTTAAAACTCTTGACATTGGGAAGCGTCCAGAGGTAGATAAAAATTTAGTGGAATTTGAAAGAGGGTAAGGAAAAGTCAACATTCAGAAAACTAAGATCATGGCATCTGGTCCCATCACTTCATGGGAAATAGATGTGGAAACAGTGTCAGACTTTATTTTGGGGGGCTCCAAAATCACTGCAGATGGTGACTGCAGCCATGAAATTAAAAGACGCTTACTCCTTGGAAGAAAAGTTATGACCAACCTAGATAGCATATTCAAAAGCAGAGACATTACTTTGCCGACTAAGGTCAGGGCTATGGTTTTTCCAGTGATCGTGTATGTATGTGAGAGTTGGACTGTGAAGAAAGCCGAGTGCCGAAGAACTGATGCTTTTGAACTGTGATGTTGGAGAAGACTCTTGAGAGTCCCTTGGACTGCAAGAAGATCCAACCAGTCCATTCTGAAGGAGATCGGTCCTGGGTGTTCTTTGGAAGAACTGATGCTAAAGCTGAAGCTCCAGTACTTTGGCCACCTCATGCGAAGAGTTGACTCGTTGGAAAAGACTCTGATGCTGGGAGGGATTGAGGGCAGGAGGAGAAGGGGATGACAGAGGATGAGATGGCTGGATGGCATCACTGACTCGATGGACGTGAGTTTGAGTGAATTCCGGGAGATGGTGATAGACAGGGAGGCGGTGATAGGGAGGCCTGGCGTGCTGCAATTCATGGGGTCGCAGAGTCAGACACGACTGAGCAACTGAACTGAACTGAACTGAAGGAAAAGTAAAAAACTGTTGACCTTGTGTTGTAGTGAGACTTCCAGATGAGGTGGCCTTGGACACAAAGTTCACTTCCCATCTAAGTATCTGCAACTATGATTTTATAACCAAGAGTTTATATGCCATGTTTAGTTGAAAGCTTTCATTCATTCATTCATATATAGACATGAAATTTTATTTATTTCTATTTATTTTTATTATTTATTTATTTATTTGGCCACACTACAAGGCTTGTAGGATCTTAGTTGCTCGGCCAGGGATGGAATGCAAGGTCCTGGCAGTGAGAGCCTGAGTCCTAACCACTGGACTGCCAGGGAATCCACCCTCCCTGTGCCACCCCTCCAACCCCCGCCCTTTCTTTTGCCATTCATTTGTAGATGTGAAATTTTAGAGATATCTTGTTAGTCAGTTTTAAATTCTGGTGTGACACGCTCATAAGTAGTGTAGAGCATTGGCATTGGACAAAGGTGTATGTCAGAAAATAGAGAGGTAGGGTTTGAATAAAGCTAGCTAAAAGGAAAAGCACACTGAATAAGAAAACTATGTCATTAACTTGGTAGGCAAGTCATTTTCATCTCTCTGAGCTTCCATTTTATCCAGAATAATTAGGGCATTATAGTAATTTTTGGTTTTTAAACCTGGCTGCACACTAGAAACACCTTGGAAACTTGTTAAAAATACAAATTTTGGGAGTCCCAAACCTGGGTAATAAGGATTCAGTAGGTTTGGGGTAGGTATTTTAAGCATTTATTCTATATGATTATCTTCTTGAGATAGATGGAATTAAAACTCTTACTAAAATAAGTAAAACTTTTCTGTCTTACTAGGGAATAGTTTTTTTCCATCACCTTTATTTTAATACTTCTCCATTTCTGTTTATCTGGAACTGCACTTTTATAAGTTGCACAGATGTGGATCCTGTTTTTCTAGCCTTTGGTCCTCTTGTCCTGATTCTTCAAGCCCCATATATATATATATTTTTTTTTTTTTTTTTTCCCCCTGTTTGGCTTACCTCCATTAACCACTAAAGTAGACCATCAGCTTATTGTTGAGAACATTAGATTATTTTTTAAATAACTAAAAAAATACGTTCCCATTCCTAAAATTTTAGAAACGTTTAAGGAGACAGACTATGGTGGTCACTACTGTGATCTAGTACTAGATGATTAATGTTTGTCATAGTGGTGTTTTTTTCCTAATTGTAAAAATGCTATATTACATTTCTCTTTATTGCCTTTAGATAGATACCTATAGATATATAAAAGAAGATGTTAATAGTGGTTTATTTCTAGGGAGAGGACTGGAGGGGTAGGGACTTTTTACTTTGAATCCATCTTGACTCTTTCCATTATTTTTGTACCAGCTTCAATTTATGGTTTGAAAAGTGATGTCCAGTCAGTTATAGAACAATAGTTACAGTATGATACCATTTTTTAAAATGCATTGAAAAAGTTTGGTAGTACCATAATGTATTCAACTACTAAGAAGTTTTTAGAACTGTCCAGTATTTTTGTATTTTACTATTTTACAGAAGACATTTCTTTTATGTAACAATTTAATAACATCAGAAACAGGACAGAAAAGTTCTATTATATCTGTTACTTAAAGTTGCTAATAGTAGCCATTTAAAATTTTGTGTTTTTCGCTTATCTGTATTTTTTCATTATTCAGTGAACTTGCGTGACTTATAAAAATAAAAGTTAAAAAATATAGCGGGTACCCCTTATTAAAAAGCTCTTAACATATATTGTCAGCTTGCTTTCCAGAAAGTATATACTTTGAATGCCTTTCTACTTTATCTCCATCTATACGGAGAATTAACATTTTTTCAAAATGGCAACTGTAATATGCTAAACAGAAGTTGTATTTTTAAGATGATTTGTTGAACATGTTTTGGTGGTTTGGGGGTCTGTTTTATTCACCTTTTTAAAAAAACATTATGAAATAATTCATATGTTGAAAAGTTCAGAATAATTTAAAAAAATTTTATTATGTAATATCCAATGTGAATTCTAACATTTTTTCATAATTAGTCTAAAAGAAATAAAATTATATTAATACTATGGAAATTTGTTTTTATATCCCTCCCCATTTCATTCCTAATTCTGTCTCCAGAGTTTTTCTTAAAGATGATGCGTGTCCTTCCTGTCTATGCTTTCAGATTTTTACTGAGTATATATATACACCCTTAAGCAATATAATGGTTCTCTTTTGCGTTTAAAACTTTAATGCAAATGCTATTATATATATTCTCCAATGAGCTCTTTTACTCAATTATGTTTTAAAATTCCTTCATTTTGATACATATAAATCACATTCATTTTCAGATATTATCTACTGAACATAATACAATCAAGCTACAATACGTCTATTTCCTTTTTTTAATTAACATTTATTTCTTATATTTTCTATAGTACATAAAGTACTTCAGGGAACATTCATGTACTTAGATGAGTTGCTGGGTAATAGGATATATACATCAGGAGTGATTTTAGCAGTTTCCATTTTGACCAACAGGATGTGCTAGTTCTCTTTATTGAACATTTGTAGCTTTTTCTTGCCAATAGACTTTATTAATTTATCTTTTGAGTCAGTTAATTTTTATGGGCCTTAGATTTCTTATCTGTAAGTTGTTGATGATGAATCACAGTGGTTTACAGACTGCTGCTGAACCCATTGTTTCATGGTGGAATAAACAGACATGACAGTGGAACTCTAATTGTTAGAGGTCTGACTCTCTGGGTTTCCTCACCCCCTACCATGATGTTGGGGCTTGGTATCCCTAGAACTTCAAGTACAGTGTGACTAGACCAGAGAGACTATCCAGAGTCTTTTTTTAGCTCTAAAATAATGTTTTATAATTGGGAGTAAAAAAAATGTAATATTTAGATGTATTGTTAAACATCCTTTAAGAAATACTTTTAAGATTTTATTTTTAAACATAAACATCATTAAAAAACTTTTTTTATACCGTTTCTAGAAGAATCAAAAGAATTGGTTGCTGATGAAGAGGAGGAAGATAGTGATGATGACATTGAACCTATTGCTGAGTTTAGATTTGTGCCTAGTGATAAATCAGCATGTGAGTATCCTGTAGAACATTTGATTTTTTCCCCTTTTAAGTACCAAGCATTCTTTCTATCCCCTGCCCCCGTCTCACACACACACACACCTTCATCCTCATTTGTTGTTATGGTTTCTTGTTTTAGTCGCTAAGTTGTATCTGAATCTTTTGTGACCCCATGGACTGTAGCCTACCAGGCTCATCTGTCCATGGGATTTCCCAGGTAAGAATACTGGAGTGGGTTGCCATTTCCTTCTCCAGAGTATCTTGCCAATCTGGGGATCGAACCCATGTCTCCTGCACTGGCAGATGGATTCTTCACCACTGAGCCACCAGGGAAGCCCTCACTCTCATTACCTCTGTTCTGTTGCTTTTTCTTCATTTTAGCATCTGTAGTATCATTGAGGACCAGATGCCTATTAATATAAACATTGTGAATGAAGTG
Source organism: Ovis aries (assembly GCF_016772045.2). Classification (NCBI taxonomy): domain Eukaryota; kingdom Metazoa; phylum Chordata; class Mammalia; order Artiodactyla; family Bovidae; genus Ovis; species Ovis aries. The sequence goes on from NC_056074.1 coordinate 15,948,896, forward strand.
AGTATAGTAGATACCATGTCACTGGTGTGTTTTGTGAATGGAGGGACCTGTTATTTATGGACTTGGTGCTGTTGACTGTGAATCTCACTGAATAGAGGACAGAGGGCTCATGGCAGTTCTGAAGTGGATGATGCCAGGACAACTGGACAGAGCGCTGCCTTGAGGGCCTTCACCCTGATGCCAGCAGTCTGACCAGGACTCTGATGCTTTTTCTTGGAAAATCCAAGGCATGAAGAGATTTCAGTAATATTTCAAAAAGAGGTCTTATTATTAATATTTTGTGGCTTGTCCATTGCTGTCAAGATTGATTTTCCTTGAAATTTGGCATATTTTGTAAATACTGTGACCCTAGTATACCTCTTCAGAGAAGGCAATGGCACCCCAACTCCAGTACTGTTGCCTGGAAAATCCCATGGGCGGAGGAGCCTGGTGAGCTGCAGTCCATGGGGTCACTACGAGTCGGACACGACTGAGTGACTTCGCCTTCACTTTTCACTTTCATGCACTGGAGAAGGAAATGGCAACCCACTCCAGTGTTCTTGCCTGGAGAATCCCACAGATGGGGGAGCCTGGTGGGCTGCCGTCTATGGGGTCACACAGAGTCGGACACGGCTGAAGCAACTTAGCAGCAGCAGCAGCAGCAATATACCTCTTAGAGAAGGAAATGGCAACCCACTCCAGTATTCCTGCCTGGAGAATCCCATGGACAGAGGAGTCTGACAGGCTACAGTCCTTGGGGTCGCAAGAGTTGGACACAACTTAGCAACTAAATCACCACCAATATACCTCTTGTCTACTCATTAAATTTATTTGCCCTGATGGTTGTCTTATTTGATTTTTATTGTACATTAATCAGAAAAAAAATAATGAGAAATTTTAAATTTACTTGTTCAGTGGAGGCAATGTTCACTGCAATGTGTGAGTGCCAGGCTTTGCATCCAGATCCTGAGGATGAAGATTCAGATGATTACGATGGAGACGAATATGATGTGGAAGCCCATGGTTAGTGAAGTGGATTTTTTTGAGTGTTTCTGTATGTATTTAAAACGTTTATGTATGTGTGTTTCATTTTAAACATGTATAGAGTATGGGATTATAATTCTTTTATATCTCTTAAGTATCCATGTAACTTAGTTTTTAATAAAAGTGAGTGGCACAATTCATGTCTCAGCCAAGTTAGAAAATGTTAAAAAAATCAGGCGTCCCAAGCTTGAGGGCAAAACATAGAAATACGTTTTCTTCCCCCCTCTGGGGGAAGAAAATAGAAATAAACGGAAGGAAAGACTGATAAGATAGTGGGTAGTTGGGAGAATCGTTTTAAGTTGATGAAGTTGCTCCCAGAAAACAAGCCTTCTCTCTCCACTGCTTGGAATCTGTATCATCTACATCTTTAATGTATTCCATCAACCACCTCATTGCCAAGGTGATGTCTTTTTCCCAGAACCATACTTCATTTATCTAAGATTATCTCCCTTTACCTCCCCAGAGCAAAATATAGTCACTAGCTTTGTATGGAGTCTTGTTACTTGAGGTGTCTGCTGATTTCTTCTCTTTTCTCATGGATACCAGTTTGGCTCCCTAAAGCTGTTGCCTCCATATGTACCACCTCCTGGCCTGAGACAGACTCATTTCTGGGATTCTGCTTTATATACATCTAAATACATTCTCATCTTTGCTGAAGTTTCAGGGTAATTTAATTTTTAAATCCTGTTTGTATTTTCCAGAATTTCTGGTTTTTTTAAAGCAGGATGCATTTTAATCAGGAAAAAACACTCATGTAAAATTCCTACTTTGGGATAAAACTCTGTAATCTTAGGAGCACCCTCTTTTCCTTCTAGTCCCTGGACATTTGCTTCTTTGGGAATTGCTATATACTTGCTTGTTAACTCTTAGAATCCCTTCTCATCTTAGAGAGTAAAGACATTTTCTGTTTATCTTTGTCTTCAGTAGATGGCTGATGTGTGTATGTTGAATAAATGTTGCGTGTTTTCCTTGAAGCCTTTTTTCACTGTACCTTATCTTCGGTAGATGCATTATTGATTGTCTTTTTTTCCCCCTAATTGTTCTATAATGGCTTAAAAGCTTTTAATTTATTTAGAACAAGGGCAGGGGGACATCCCTACATTTTATACCTATGAAGAAGGATTATCCCATTTAACAGCAGAAGGCCAAGCCACACTGGAGAGATTGGAAGGAATGCTTTCTCAGTCTGTGAGCAGCCAGTATAACATGGCTGGAGTCCGGACAGAAGATTCAATAAGAGATTATGAAGGTGAGTACTCAGAATTAATTCTTGATAGTGTAGGAAGCAAATGCAGAATTACGTAGAATACGAACTATATGTAAGTTTTTTAAAACTTTTTTTTCCCTGACTTACAAAAATCTGTAGGTTTTGTATTCTTTTGATTCCACCTTTATCATTTATTCCCCCTAGTCTAATACTGAGTGCTATGGATTTTTCCTTTAAATGACTTTTCAGATCTCCTTGCTATAACTACTGCTATGCTCCAAACATAGGTCCTTTTTTCCTCACACTGGATTTATAGTAGGAAATTTTTTGCTTCACATCATTCTTTCCTCCACCTCACTGTGCCTTATTTATCTTCTGAGAACACTCTGTGTCACCGATATTCACCATATAAGTTCTCTCGGACTCTGGAGAGACACCTCTGTCTTTGCACCACTTGTCTCCAGTCTTGTTCCTACTACCCTCAAGAAAACATTTAGGTAGTGTTCCTATGTGTCAAATCCTGATGGAAGCACGTTATATGTATTTACACATTTAATTCTTCCAAGAACCCTCTGGTAGATGATGTTGTTTAGCCGCTTTAGTCGTGTCTGACTCTGCGACCCCATGGACTGTAGCCCGCTGGTCTCCTCAGTCCATGGGATTTCAGGCAAGAATACTGGAGTGGGTTGCCATTTCCTTCTCCACAGTAGATGCTGTTACGATCCCCATTTTATAGATGAAGAAACTAAGGCACAGAAAGGTCACATACCTAGCTTGCAGTCAAATAGCTAATAAGCGGTAAGGGTATTAAATAAGCTAATGTGTAAAAACAATCTGCCAGATACTGTTACGAGCATTTCTTGCATCCTCTATGTATTCAGTTCGGTATTTTGTGTTGTTACAGAATCTTAACACTTCTAATTTTTAGTGATGCAGAATGTTCTTAAAGAGGGTTTCCATAGTTTTTCTTTTATTGATATTTAAGTTTCTCTCAGAATGTTGTGATCATTATCTCCATGCACATAGCTTTCTGACCTGAGGGTCCTGAAGTTCTGGGATATTTAATTTGGAATTAGGCTTGGATCATGTTACTGTTGGTTGTGTCTCCTCTCCATTTTAAGCCCTACATGGTAAGCCTCTAACATAGGCTTTAGGGTTAGGTGACTCGGGTGATCTCTAGTGCTGTACCAAAATCTTAGCTGGAAGAATTCAAGATACTCCTTTTTTTTATTATAGTGATTAGCTGAAGAGTACCCTTGGACATTAAAAAACCTTTCATCACTGAAGGCTTTTTGTTGTTTTTAATTATAGAGCTTTTTATTTAATGCTTTATAGCAACTGACTTTAAGGTCACAAACACTTGTTGCTAAAGTGAGATAATTGGACTTGTATTCCTAAGCCTCACTGACGTATTGAGTTGCCTATACATAAAACTTCTTCAGCTTAAACCATTCTCTGTCTTCTTAAATTCTGGGAACCCACATCACTCTTTTTTCCACTTATTAAATTTGACCTGTGCAATTTCTTTTTTTAAATTTATTTTTAAAATAATATATTCACGGTATTTAACATGATATTCTGATAAATCCATAGTGAAATTTCTGCTGGTGGCATTTCAGTGCTTCATGTGTTTGTTTATGTAAGAGGTGTTTGTTGAGCTACTGTGGCAGGTAGAGAGAATACAGGAGTGCCTAAGGAAGATGCAGTTAATATCTATCAATGGCATTCTAGTGGAGAGAAAATGAAATTAACTAGTTAGGTAGTTACAGTACATTGTGATACAACATTGAGATAAAGGGGAAGCTTGAGGAACTATGGAATCAGAGGCTGGACAGTCAGGGAGAGATTCAAACCTCATGGAGTAAGTGACATTTAAGCCAAAGTCTGAAGATAAATAAAAATGAACCAAGTGAAGAGGGATTACATACAGTTTGGGGAGAGAGGCAGGTCAGGGAGTCAGTCATGTGTGAAGGATCAAGAGACCATTCAGCTTTGTGGAACTGAAAGTTCATTGTATCTGGAATTCTTGAGTGTGATGGGTAGCTATTATGGCAACAGATAAAGGTGGAATAGTGAACTGGACTGTATAGTAAAGGAACTTGAAAGCTGTGTTAAAGAATTTCAACCTGTGTTTAAGTCAGTGGGAAGCCATTGAAGAATTTTAGTTTGATTAGTGTTTTAGAAGATGACTCTGGCTGTGATACAAAAAATTAATTGCAGAGGGAAATACTAGAGGAAAGAAAAGAAACCCTGTTAAGTAGCTTATGATTTAAATTAGATGAGAGATAGTGGCCTGGGGAGTGGCAGTAATGTCAAAAGACTGAACAAATTTGAGAGGTATTTAAGAGAGAGAAGCAGCAGAAGTTAGAGATATGGTAGGGGTTTCTGGGTTGGGCAAGTAAGAAGTATCCTTCTGGAAAGGGATGTATTTTCTATGTGGAAAGGTGAGTTAATTTTATATAAGTGTTTCATTTGTATGTCCTGCTGAATGTCCAGGTGGTGGGGTGCCAATGGGCTGTGGGCAGAAGCCAGTTTGTGGTGGGCTAAAGAGTTGAGCGTGAGTGGGAGGTATAGAAGTGGCGAAAGCAGCTTTAGACAGCTCTTTCCAGAGGGCTTTTTTTGGTTGTTGGTTCTCCCCCATCTTTTTTTTTTTCAATGAGATTAAAAAAACAGAGATAAGTAAGAATCTCACTTTACTTATTTATTTCAGTCTTTTCTACTGAATTATGTTGTAAACTTAGTACTTCATGCTTTAGAAAAAGAAGTTGCACAGAGAAGCATCTAGCACAGCTCTGTGAAGAGTGAAAAATGGATGCTTGCTGCATTTGAAAGTCCCTGCCTGGAGTTCTTGCAGTGCTGAGATTGAGAGTTGCAAAGTGAAAGTTAAATACACAGACTAATTTTAACTTGGCCTAAATCCCCAGGTGGCATTTTTCTTAAGACTGTTCCTTGGCAGTTTTAATTGTCAAGAGAAAGAAATAGCAACTCTTACCAGCAGAGGGCGCTAGCTTCCTTCTGGTTGAAATCTAAGCTGACTTCACTATCGGAAGTGCTTAGTAGACTTGCTCAGTGGCTAATTTTTTCTTCAGATGGGATGGAGGTAGATACTACACCAACAGTTGCTGGACAGTTTGAGGATGCAGATGTTGATCACTGAAAATGATGGATGCTGCTTTAGGGTGAGTATTTTCTCACTGAACATGAAAATCATGTGAAACAATTGATTTTTATTTTCAGATTTGAGGAGAACTCTAACAAATTAGCAGCTGTGGGGAAATGTTTTTTAATCCATTTATGAAATTACTTGAAACTATGTAGTTTTTGCCCCTAAGAAATCAAGATCTGCCAGCATGGTAATGTTCAGGTTAACATTTACTGAGCACTTACTAGCTGCCAAGCACTTTGCTAGCCATTTGAGAGTACATGGAAGGATAAGACGCTGATCTTCAGTGAGTCAAGAGGACATTACCCTTTGCTCAAAAGCAGAGATCTGCCTGGTTGACTCTTGTGGGAGCAGCAGAACTTGAGGTCATGTCCTGCTTTGCTCTTGAGTTAACTTTTCCTTCCCGCTTATGATGTTTGAAACCTTAGCATCTCATCAAAAACACAAAACAGAGATTTGCTGCAATAATTCACAAAGCAGATTATTGCCTTTGTGAATATAACATCTTATAGTAACCATGAATTGTGCTAATGGATCTCAGCTTTCCTCTCAGCTGCTGCCAGTGGAACTATTAGAAAATAACCTTCAAAGTTCTGTAATTTATGTCTCTTTATTTACTTCTGTCATTGGTAGCCATATCATCTAAAATCAGCAGTGTCTCCTCTACAGTTAGCTTAAAGTATGTGTTAACATTGTTGGAGCTCTGTTAATGTTAATTTTCAGATTTCACAGTTCCGGATATCAGTATTTCACTATTGAAATAATACTTTATGGGAAATCTTTCAGTACCAATATGTCTTCTTCCCTTATTGCTGAGATTCTTATTATCACATTCTTCAGAGTATATGGATTTTTTTCAGTAATTTTTACTAAAACTGGAAAACAGATTTTTTGATCTGGCTTTAACATATTTCTTCTTGAAAAGGGACTATTCAAAGAATACCAACTTCTCTATTAATAAGATGGAGAAACGTATTTGGTATGTCACTAATGGTTACACAAATGGAATGTTGGAGCATTTTTCTGGTGAGAATTCTTAGGATTCTTTGTAGTACAATTTTTATGATGAAATAACTGTAAAATAGCCACAACTTTCTAATGAACTGATAATTTGTTCTATGTTCATTTTGTGCTATAGCTGGAGCAAAGAGATTTTTATTCATAAAGTTTATGCAAGTTCTTCATCTGGATAATGAATTAATTATCCTGCATTAATCTTAATTAATGAATTAATTTTAATTCCAAACAATGTCTGTAAATTTTTAATCATTTAAAATTACATTTATCTTTGAGGAGAGAATAAGAAATAATTTGAGTATATAGGCAGGTATTAAAAATTTCAATATAATGAAACTAGGACCTCTTGATGCATAAGATAGAGTTGGGGGGAGGCACATGAGTGCTGGAATCATAGCTCCACCACATTACCAGCTCTGTGCCTTCAGGCAAGGAGTATAAATTCTAAAATTCTCAGTTTCCCCTTCTGAAAAATGAAGATGATAGTAACTACCTGGCAGGATTATTGCAAAGATTGAAATATAATATATGTAAGTCCTCTGGCACTCCTGACTAGGCATTTAATAAATAATAGCTATTAGTATAAACACTGTAAACCTTTTGTTTTTCAGATTCTGCTCATAACTGTAGGAGAGAACTTGGTGCCTCTTCCACTGTGGAGTGGGTGTTGATGAAAGTCTTTTTCTTTCTCCAAAACTTAGCTGAACCAGTTCTTTCTTGAGACAGAGTATACTGAGACAAGAAGCTGTCACCAGCACAAGAAACTATGACCTTTATTAACAAAGGTGAATTAACTTAACCAGAAGGGTATTTGTAGTTTATGATTTACCCCAAACTGTTGTGTCTAGGTGTACTCTCTGAGTAGGCCTATGATTCCCACCTTCTCTATATGCATCCTCAAAACCTAGCAGGATTAAGTGGTGGAAATGCATTGGCGTTTGAAGGTGTAGGTAGACTGCGTGGGAAAGAGAGGCTGAATCTAAGCTATACTCCTTAGGGCCTACAGATACCCTTAACTCCTTAAAAAAGAAAAACAGAGGTCTCAGAGAAATCCTAATCTCTGCACTTTCCATAAGGATAAAGATCTTTTTACTAACTGGGGACCCAGGTCAGTTAACTCTAGAGAGCCTCTTCAGAAACAGCCCAGCCACACGTACTACCACTAACACAAGTGCTCCTACCTAGCCTTTGCTCCTTTCACCAAGTTTCATCAGTCTGTTCTGTTATAACCGCTTAGCTTGTATCCTTTCATTGCCAGCCTCTCAGGTCAGTTTCTGTTAAAGAACAAGCGGAATTGGGATGAAGTTCTCAAAGTATTTCAGATAATTGTTTTGTCTTTGTGATAGCTTAACAAATAAATTTAGGTTTTCTATATTATTGTGCTCTCATTCTTGACTAAAACTATTAATGAGAAACAGTTTGTAAAAAATTAGTGTTTTGATAAAAAACGAGATTCTTGTTGGTCTTTGACTTTTGCTGAGAACATGAACATGGAATAAGAAACGTATAGGGCTTCTGAGGGACAGGGCAAGGTCATAAAACATTGCAGAGCTGCTTCCATTTGAACCAGGAGTGGCTTCTCATAGCATACTTTTCAGCTCTCAGTTTTCAGAGATACCTATCAGGCTGATTTATAATTACAGGTTTATGCCTGGACTTTATGACCAAAACAATAGGTTAGAAAAGCTCTTCGCAATTACGTAATTAGTGACTAAACTAGTTTGTCACCACTAAACCCAGTGTTCTTTTCAGCGCTTTTACTTGGTTTCTCTCGTCTTGCATGGTAGACTGGAAAAACTAATATTCTTTCTTCTGAGCAGACTCTCATAAATACTGAATTTGTTAAAACAAGCAAGTAAAAAGGCCACTTTTTACAGACTTTCTCCGTACTGTCCTGGGTTCTTCATATGTGCTGTGTATAATATTCTTAATCACCTTATGAAGTATAGGTGCTTTTATGATCCCACTTTAGAGATGAGGAGACAGTTACAGAGAGAGGTAAAGTAACATTTAAGGTCATATAGATAGGGAGCTGTGATTTTTAAGCCTGTGCTCCCAAATACCATACAGCCTTACCGTCTACCAGCAGCTGAAAGGAAGCACATTTTCTCTTTACTGCAGGGTTTTCAGTGTTAAAATTTCAGTGGATGGCACAGGAAGTTCCCAAATTTCTCTGCTAACAGTCTCAGTAGCACTCGTGATTCTGTCCTAGACATTTGTCCATTCTGCAGTAAGCAGTCCATGTATCTCATGGGCTCTTCCTAGAAGTTCTATTTGAATTGCTTTTTAAAGTCATGCTTACATACTTGTAAGCATGACTTTCAGTGAAACATTTAGTGCTCTTTGATAACATGCTGACAAAATGTTGAGATCATATGCACTGTGTTTCCTGTAGGCACTGCTGTGGTCAGCCTGGTATTGTGGATAAGGCAGTCGGCTAAGATGCAGGAGACCACGCATCTAGTTCTGACTTGGCAGACAGTATTTAACCCCTCTGGACCTACTTCCTCATCTTTGTAAAATAAGAGAACTAGACTTTCAATGTCTGAATGACTTTAAAAAATTCAGCTGTAACATTCTGTATTAGTAGGAGCTGTACCCATAGCTTTGGGAAAATAAGAGAAGGTGAGAAGAAAAGATAAGGTCAGGCTGTTTTTAAAAACTCATAATGATCACTAAGCCAACATTTCATTTTTTTTCATGGTGCTGTGATCTTTATTCCATTAAATGACCTTAAACCAACATTTCTTGATTCTATTTGAACTTAATTTTAGGGTTGCTGGAATTGGTTTGTTTCCTATTTCTTGAGGTAGAGAGTTTAAAGAAAAGATGAAGACATTCTCCCCCCATAATACGAGTCATCTAAAATATCCTTAAGGCTAGTTAGTGGTCATCTATTTTCGATTCTGTTGTTTAAAACATAAATTCATTAAAATATCCCAGTGGATTTCTGCCTCCCTTAGATTACTTTGTCAGATATTGATACTTTTCACACAGGTTTCTTTAACTGTTTGTTGATTATGTATTTTGAGATATTGTTGGGATCTTTGCTGGTATTGTTGAAGACTAGAGATTATGCACAGATGATTGTGGTATATAGCCCTTTACTTCTGGAAGACAAGTGTGATTACTCATTGCTCAGAGAGATTTTAGATATTTAGATAAAGTTTTATTTATCTGCAGTATTTCAAATAGAGTCACTATGTAGCTAATTCTCATACAAATGAGGTTTTTCAAGTATTTCGAGAATGGGTGAATCTAATACCACCTTCTGTGACTTATTGGTCACTCAGTCGTGTCTGACTCTTTGCAGCCTCATGGACTATAGTCCACCAGGCTTCTCTGTCCATGGAATTCTCCAGGCAAGAGTACTGGAGTGGGTTGCCATTTCCTTCTGTTAATTCTAAGAAAAGCCCTTCTGAGGGTTCTAATAGAATTGCTGCCATCCCATGACAAAGAAGGTAAAATTGAAAAATATTTTCATTACCATATCGCTCTGTCTACTCTTATCTATGTAGATAAACCAATATCTAATGTGGGGGACTTAATAACTTCAGATGAGAAATCAGAAAAACTTTTTGGGAGAGCAGTGGAACTTAGAATTGTTTTTAACAATAATTTTAAGAAAAATAGAAATATCTAACTTGGGGATGAGAAGGCTAAATAAAAGTGTATAAGGCTAATTCTTACGATTTTATTTTTGGATTATTTTGAAGTTTATATGAATCACTGACAACAGTGCCTGAAAGATGATGCAGTAAATGGTAATTATTACCAATAGTAATTAATTATTTCCATAACAGAAAGAAGTGGCTACAAATACAATGTTAACTCACCTTTTAGAATACATTTGAGATGCCTAATATTTAAAATTCCACTGAGCAATTAAAAGAGATGTGATAAAATTATGCATTTTTTCTCAAAGAACCTTCAGGCCTTCACTACAAGTCTGTACTCTTGCTCTACAAACAAGTCCATTATACTTGAGCATCTAGTTTCTTTGGCATGTAACAGGTTAAAAAGAAGAAAAAGGTGGTTGCATCAGGCATATCAATAGCAGTAGTAGTAAGTAGTGGACAGAATTAGAAAAGCAAATACATATTACCCCAAAATAACAACCTTCATAGTGTATAATGCAAATATATATGAGGTTAGTATATCAATTTATGTTCATAAAAGTATGATCAAAATTACCAGCCTAAATTCTGGTTGTAAATAAATCCAAAACTGGCTAAGTTAAGCAGGACAAAAAAAGTATTAGAAGGCTATTTGGTAGCTCATGAAATGGGCATGAAAGCTGAAATAAACTAGGCTCAGAAAAAGGTTAGGGACTCCAGTTGGTTTACCTAAGATGTGATTCCTCTGGGTGTTAGGCTGATTTAATTGTTTTGTGTCTTTGAGTGAGTGACCACAAGGTCCTGATTGGCACTCTGTATGTTGCCAGAAAACAGGAATATCTGGCCTGTTCAGCTTCTGTTGTGGAAGGGCACTGCCGTTGCCCAGATTCTCACAGTGGTGGATTACCTCAAATAGAAAAGATCCTTGGATACTGGCTTGCAAAATTTATAGCTGGGCTTCCCTGGTAGCTTAGTGGTAAAGAATCTGCCTTCAGTGCAGGAGACACAGGTTCAATCCCTGGGTCAGAAAGATCCCCAGGAAAAGGAAATGGCAATCCTCTCCAGTATTCTTGCTTGGGAAATCCCATGGACAGAGGAGCCTGGTGGGTTACAGTTCATGGGGTTGCAAAAGAGACACTGAGGCTTAGCAACCAAACAACAATTGCAAGCCTAAACCTTAAAAAAAAAAAACTTTATAAGTTGGGGTTGTATTTAATTAAAGTTAAGGAAGATTTTTATAAAACTGAGGGAACATACTGTTTGTCAAAATTTATTTTTTTAATTAAAAAATGTTTGGCTGTGCTAGGTCTTCGTTGCTTTGCAGGGGCTTTCTCTGGTTTTGGCGCACTACTCTTCACTTCGGCTCAAGGGCTTCTCATTGTGGTAGCTTCTCTTGTTGCAAAGCATAGTCTGTGGGGAAGCTGTGCAGTAGTTGCAGCGTGCAGCTCAGTAGTTATGGCCCGTGGGCTGATTTGCTCCAAGGCATGTGGAATCTTCCTGGACCAGGGATCAAATCCATGTCCCCCATATTGGCAGGTAGATTCCTATCCACTGTGCCACCAGATAAGTCAAAATTGAAAGTGTACCTGAGTCCTCCAATTAAAAAAAAAGATCCAGACCACCTGCTGAGTATAAAAATAATAATAAAGTGCCCATGAGAGACCCAAAAACTTCACTTAAAGAAATTTATTTAAAAGATCAATTTTCACATTAGGAAAAGTCTAAGCACAAGGATATGAATAGTATCTTCATTTGTAAAAGACTAAAAATAAACTCAATGTCTGTAATTAAGCCTGAATGAAATATTTTTAAAATTAATTAATTTTTGTTGGAGGCTAATTACTTTCCAATATTGTAGTGGTTTTTGCCATACATTGCATGAATCAGCCATGGGTGTACATGTGTCCCCCCCGCCCCCACTCCGTTCTGAACCCTCCTCCCACTGAGTGAACTATTTACAGTACCTCTGTACAATGGAAAACTATATCCCTTAAAAAAAAGTAGAGCCTGAGTACCATTACTCAGTAAGCTCCAAGGTCCATTAATTACGGTGGGGATTATATGTGTCATGTGCATATACATGATACATGAGAAAGTTATTTCTCAGAGAGGTAGGGGACAGAGGTAGGAGGGAAACTTGAGTTTTTTTTCCCTGTTGGTGAGTTGAGTTGTCTCCCCTCAAAAAGATGTTGAAGTCCTAACACCCAGCCTCAGAGTGTGACCTCATTTGGAAATAAGGTCTTTACAGAGGTAATCAAGTTAAAATGAAGTCATTAGGATGAGCCCTAATATAACATTACTGGAGGGACACATACCTGTCTGAAGGGAGAATTTGGACACAGATGACACGGGCAGAGAGAAAGCCATGTAAAGATAGATGGCTGTAGTGAGGCGTATACAAGCAGAGGAAAGCCTGAGGCTACCAGAGCTAGGAAAAAGGTCCAGAACAGATCCTTCCCTAGTGCCTTTAAGAGGGGTCATGACTTCTGACATCTTGACCTTGGACTTCTGACCTCCAGAGCTGTGAGAAAATAAATTTCTCTTATTCTAAACCACCTTGTTTTTATGGTACTTTGTTATGACCTTACCAGAAAACTAACCTGTCCCCTGCACAGTTGTATTTTTTTTTTAGTTCTACCAGTTTATTGCTACCAACCCATCTCCCTCAACCCTCATGCACGCATGCTCAGTCATGTAATCCCATGGACTGCAGCCCGCCAGGCTCCTCTGTCCATGGATTTTTCCAGGCAAGAGTACTGGAGTGGGTTACCATTTCCTTCTCCATGTATTTTTTTTTTAATCTGAGGAATAGGGATCTGGGCTTTATATTGTCATTTATTTTTATTTATTTACTTGGCTGTGTCAAGTCTTAGTTGCGGAATGTGGGATCTTTGTTGTGGCTCATAGGCTCCAGTTCTCATGGGAGTTCCCCAGTGGAGGGTGGGATCTTAGTTCACTGACCAGAGATTGAACCCACATCCCGTGCATTGCACAGTGGATTCTTAACCATGGGACCACCAGGGAAGTCCCTGTATGTCAGTTTAGAGTTTAGAAACAGTTTAGAGTTTCAAAAAATCAGAAAATTTATAACTGTCATTCACTGTTTAAATGCAAAACTCTGCAGGTAAAGGAAAAGTTAGTTATTACCTAATTTTATAAATAATTTGTCATGAAATATTTTTGGCATATTAATAAGACTAATGTTACCTAGGAACTATTATGTCTAGTGAAATAAGTCAGGGGAAAAAAATACTGTATGATATCACATATGTGGAATTGAAAAATAATACAAATGAATGTATATGCAAAACAGAAACAGACTCAGAGATACAGCAAACAAACTTGTGGTTACCAAAGGGAAGAAATGGAGGAGGAACAGATTTGAGATATGAGATTAGCAGATATGAACTATTAATATTATGTAAAAAGTAGATAAGCAACACGGACATACGCATAGCACAGGGAATTATAGCCATTATCTTGTAATAACTTAATAAAGTATAATCAATCACTATGCTATACACATGAAAATAACATTGTTCTCAACTATACTTCAGGAGAAGGCAATGGCAACCCACTCCAGTACTCTTGCCTGGAAAATCCCATGGACAGAGGAGCCTGGTGGGCTGCCGTCTATGGGGTTGCTCAGAGTCGGACATGACTGAAGCAACTTAGCAACAGCAGCAGCAACTATACTTCAATTTAAAAAAAGACTAATGTAACACATACCAACATAACTCACATACAATTAAAGCTCCCTTTGTAACCACTATCTCAAATAGTGGAATAACCACTATCCCAAATTTGGTATTTATTCAGAGGTAACCACTGTCCCAAATTTTGTATTTATCATAACTATATATGTGTTTGCATTTTTGCTCCATGTGTATATATCCAGTAAAACTACATAGTATTGGGTTGCATGTTTTGTAACTATTACTAATTGAATCTTTCTGCTGTTTTTCTTAGCACTATAATAGTTTCATTCAAGTCGATAATAGGCAGGGACTTCCTTGTGTTCCAGTGATTAAGAATCCACCTTGCAATGCAGGGGCCACGGGTTCGATATCTGGTCAGAGAACTAAGATCCCATATGCCATAGAGAAACTAAGCCCACATGCCTCAACTGCTGAGCCCACTAGAGAACCCACAAACTGCAACTGCTGAGCCCTCACACCACAGCTAGAGAATCCCGTGTGCCTCAGTGAAGGGTCCCATGTGACAGATCCACATACCACAACTCAGGCCAGATGCAGCCAATAGAGATGTGTCCAAAGAGATGTCTTTTTTTTGAAGTTTGATACAGGCAGCTCTCTAGCACAGCTCATTCACTCTCATGATGGGCATTTAAGGTTCCAGTTATTCATTATTAAAGCAGTGCCGCAGCAGATATTCTTACACATGTCTTATGCTTGTATGCAGTATTTGTGTGTTGCAGTAGCTTTCATTTCATTACATCTGCAATAAGAAGTACCTTTCCGACCAACAGGACCCACAAATGTTAATTTCTGCTAATCCCCCCAAAAAAACTTTATTTAAAATACTTAAATCTTAAACTCTGCTAGATTTTACTAAACTGTTCTCCAAAACGATTGTGGCTATTTATAATAATAGTTTCCACCATTAGGAAGTAAGATTAATTGCTTCTCTATATCCTTATCAATTTTTGACATTGCCAGACTTCTGAATTTCTGCCAACCTGATGAATATGAAAATAGAATTTCATGATTATAGTTTCCATGTTCCTGATTATTAGTGAGATTTAACACCTTTCTGCTTTGTACACGTGACTCTCTTATGTTTTTTTTGCCTAATTTTTTTTCTTAATCATCTGTCCTTTATATATTCTAGACTCCAATATCCTAGTTTGTGACATGTCTTCATTTTGTTTATGGTGTCTTTTAAAAGCAAGAAGTTGTGGAATCTTGTGTGCGTTTAAAAGCAAGAAGTTGTGGAATTATTCCTTATGTAGGATGCTGTCAAGTGTAGTTATTCTAGCCCTAGCAGTCTAATACAGTTTTGCCATAGCATGTTTTTAAACAGTGTGAAGCAGCTCATAAATGATTGCTAAAATAGGGCAGTACTGTCCATATACCCAGAAATCACACTGATTCATGTGCAGTTTTTCCCAGCACATTATGTTTTACACCAACAGTTTTGTAATAGTTAAATCAAGGAATATATGCCTCTCAGTCTGAAATAGAGAGGTGTTGCATGATTTGATTGCTTTAATAGGATCACTCAATAGGAACATGAAATTATTGCAGTAATTTGGGCAAGAATAAGTAGATGGAGGCTTGACCAAACTATGCTAGTAGGCCATAATGAAAAGTATGAAAGCCTGCTACCCTAGAAAAATATGTGCACAAGAATGTTTATTGAAGCATTGATTTAATACTGAATAACTACAAATACCACCAATAGAGTGGATACACTGAATTTAACTAGAGCTGCATGTATTGAGTTATATGTTAGACAACAAAGTATAGATGTTTCATATACAGATGGCTATGAGTCTGGAGTTCAGGACGGTTGTATAAGCTGGACATAGAAATTTGGCAGTTATGATACAGTTGCTATAAAACCACAAGATTGGGTAAAATTACAAGGGAGTAAGTAGAAATAGAAAAGAGCTCAGAGGACTGAGCCCTGGGAAGCTATCATTTAGTTTGAAGGAAAGGAGGAAGAATAAACTTGAGAAGGCAATGATTTGGGGGAAGTGAAGTGATTCACAAGGAGAAAGCAATAAACTGCAGCAAAAGCTGCTGATAGGTAAGAAGTATGAGACCTTGACTTAACAACATTAAAGTCATTGATGGCCTTGGCAAGAATTTCAGTGGAATGGTGGAATTGAAGGCCTGACTAGAATGCTTCAAGAAAAAAATGGGACGAGGAAAAGTGAACTTCTTCAGACTCAACATCATCACATCTGCTTACCTAACTCTTCTTCTGCCCATATATTCTTACCTTTTGTCCTGTCTCTGTGAACCATCTGTCTGTGCTTCTAGCTAAGGCCTGCCCTTCAGTTGTGCATTTGCTTTTATCTTTTCTTACCTATTAAAAACTGTGAACCTGGGAAATCTCCCCTCCCTTTCTGACATCATCATTTTCTCTACTGCATCATTCCTCTCAGCATGTAAACATGTCAATATCTTTCCCACCTTAAAAAAAGAAATTTTCTTGATCCAATTTCCCCCTTTAGATACCACCCACATTTTCTTTGTTTATAGCAAAAGTCTTTGAAAGAACTGTCCTACTGGTATCCAGTTTTTCTTATATTTCATGTATGGAGGCAGGCATGGAATAAGTAGACAGTTGGAATTAATTAAATTTAGATTAAGCCAAGGGAGCATGAGGAGTTAGAGGAACAAGGGAATTAAGATTCTATGCAAGAGTGTAATTTAAGCTGCTTCAGAAGAGTAATTGATAGGGGGGAGAGATGGTAGTAGTATCAGTGGACCCAAGTTCCCCATGGGGGTTCAAAGTATCATTAGAGATAAAGAAAGTAGGGTGAAGTAAGCTGGAGAGAGGGGTTAGTGGTTGGGGAAAGGTGTTTGAGGTCAGAGAAGAGTCTGAATTATTGGTAATGACAAGCTCAAGGTTATGACCAAATTTGTAGCTGAGGCAGAAGAGAAAGGAAAAATTACTGAAGAGCCTTTCAAGTTCAGCCAATGAAGTGGGAGGCCAAGATACTGGAAAGATCATCTTTGTGAGTATTGAAATCACCAGCAAATGTAACTAGAGTAGTATAGAGAATGAGTGAGAAAGGAACTACATTCCTAAAAGATCAAGAAGGAATTGAGGGGGCTGTACAGTAGACACAATAGATACAGTAGATAGAATTGCAGTAAGGAGTGCATAGGTAGAAGATGGCATGGTCTGATGACGTTATTAATGGAGGCAGCAGAGAAAAGAGCTAAGCTACCATTCGAGAGAGCTGCAAGGGGAAACCATGTCATCAGAAGTCATAACCTCTAATTCTGAGAAGTGAAGTTTAGAGAGCTGGGTATTTTCACAAAGTAACACTCAGTTTTCTTAAACCACAGTTTCATGATAAAGAGATATGAATTTTTAAAAATTATATACAGAAGAAGCCATGAAACAAGTGAAATTCAGCTTCATGTTTGGAAGACATAGGGAGTTGCAAAGGGATTATTTTAAAGGGACCAGGCTTTTTAATTTAATTTTATTTATTTGGCTGCACTGGGTCTTAGTTGTGACATGCATGATCTTTAGTTGAGGCTTGTGGGATCTAGTTCCCTGACCAAAGATCAAACCTAGGCCCCCGGCACTGGGAGGTTAGAGTCTTAGCCACTGGGCCACCAGGGAAGTCCTGGGACCAGTTATTTTGGTTTTAATAGCAGAATTCAGGCCTAATGTTGACTCATCTTTTTTTTTTTTTTTTTTCAAGAGAAGCTAGAACTGTGGATTTTTGTGTTTTTAAAAAAATATTACAAATACTCACTTGTTTGAAATACTATGCAGATCAAATGAAACACGTCAGAGATTTCATTTAGCCATTGTTGCAATTTTTTGAACTCTGCTTTTAAAAATAGAAACTACTACCCTCTGTGTTTGCCAAGTTCAAGAGTCAAAGTCCCTGACCCTCAAGCTAGCTGCCTTGTTGGGTAGCCTGCAGCTTTTGAGTTCAGTCTGCAGGTTTATGGAGAGTGACTATCATAGGTCGATCACCAAGCAGCACTTAAATCACCTGGCAGTTTATCAGTTGCTTAACTGATTATTACTCAACAGATCTTATTTCACCCCCCCCCCCAACTTTTTCTTTTTGCTTTCATTTCTGACCCTGATGGTGGAATTCCTTTGAAGAAGAACATACTTAGCCTTTCTGAACTTTAATAAAAGAAAGCTTCTAATAGAGGAAAACTTGAAGGTTCTTTAAGCCTGAAAAAAGCTGTTAATTCCTAAACAGACTGTAACATTATAAAATATTTAATGTTTCTTCAAAATCTCCAGTTTTCCTTTAATCTTAATGATGACTGAGAAGATATTTTTGTATTGAAGTAGAAGTCTAAAGATGGTATTTGACTGTGTTTCGCCTTGGGCAGAGCAGTAAACTCCCTTCCAGACTTAGTTTCCTTATCTGTAAAATGGAGATTAAAAATCCATTCCCTATGTACTTCATAAAGTAGCTGTTACAGTCAAATAATGTGAAAAGCTTAAACTTTGTATGAATGCTTTAGTAAAGTCTGTTAAAGAATGACAGCTCGCCTAAAGCTTCTGAAATTGCCTATTTAGAGAAAATATTTTAAATTAGAATATATTTAAAATTCAGGAGTCCCCATATCAGTAGATAATCTACTTCTAATAGCAACTTTCCCATTGAAAGATGACACTGCTGATGGTATCATTGTGCGAGGTAGTGGCTGAAAAGTATCCCTCTCCAGTTCTGTAAGTATGACTGGTTGTACTTTGTTAAAAATCTTGCTCGTTCGGATGACACCTGATACACATACTCTCTCTTGGTCCCACCATTATCTTTCCCTTCTCACCCTGTACTTAGTTTCTTTTTCATCAGAATTAACAATTATCACTTGAGATTTATACTTAATGTAGAGTCTTTTCTAGCAGCATTTAATACACACTTAAAAGAACAAGCCTTAACTGGGAAACACAGGATACCTCATTTTCACAGTAATTTTTTTTAAGTTCCAGTGATGAAAGCTCTAAGGCAGCTTCTTCAAAGGAAGATAATATTGATGAGTCCAGTGCAACCAGTGTTGAATATTAGGTGATAAAATCTTTATCACATCCAGCTTGACTGTCCTGTAATTTAGTCTGAGTCTTTTAGAATAGTCACTCCTTTTTATTAGTTGTGTGGTTGTCATACAGCCATGGAAGGAAAAAATTGAACATCAAAATCATCAGCAATATACCTGAAAGACAAACAGTAAAATAAATAATACAATCTTTAAGAAGTTTATGATCAGTGATTATAATTTAAGATTATATACAATTATTTACCAAGAGATTTGTAGAGGTGTGTTTAAAAGAATTAGCTATATCACTTCTACATAAAACATGTAGATATTTTGTTTTATTTATTTTTGGCTGTAGCACATGACATGTGGGATCTTTGTTCCCCAACCAGTGATCGAACCCATGCCTCCTGCGGTAGAAGCATGGAGTTTTAAAGTGAGAAACTCGGCTTGGGTCTCCATTTTAATCTCAACCATTAGTAGCTTTTAGAACTGTATTAAGCAAAGTTTCTGAAACAAAAATTTCAGTTGACATTTTAAAACTTGAATATAAATATGCTTTTAAAAATCACATTAGTAAATTTTCATTTTTGAGGTCATATCAGATAAATCTAGCATATGTATAATAGGTAATTTAAAAGACATTTTTATATTAAAGATTTAAAATTTTTCAATGGGAAACAGATAGAGGGGACTTAGCCATGGCACTCAAATCACTGTCTAAGAGAAATCTGTGGTGGTTAATGGTTCTATCTTAAGGTGTGTAGGTTTGAAGCTCTATTGTTCAGTCACTAAGTTGTGTCGGACTCTTTGTGGCCCCATGGACTGCAGCATGCCAGGCTTCTTTGTCCTTCCCTGTCTCCTGGCGTTTGCTCAAATTCATGTCCATTGAGTCAATGATGCTATCTAACCACTTCATCCTCTGCCACCCACTTCTCCTTTTGCCTTCCATCTTTCCCAGATCAGAGTCTTTTCCAATGAGTCGCCTTTTCCCAGGTTGTCAAAAGTATTGGAGCTTCAGCTTCAGCATCAGTCCTTTCAGTGAATATTCAGGGTTGATTAAAGGTTAGGCTTAACGCTCTAAATCAGTTAAACTTAGATTAAGAATGTGTTTTTATCACATGCAGGTTTGATAATTTACTCCTGTTTGATAAGAGGAAATTAAGGTTTGACTAATATTTGGATAACTTAACAAATTTTAAAAAGATGAGCCTGTTTTGCAACCAGAAGCTTTCGATTAAAAAAAAAATCAGAATCAATCTAATTCACAAAATTTGACATTTTCTTTCTAAAGTTGGAGCTAGAAAAGAAGACATTACGTTTACAGCTTCCTAAAAATGGAGTTGCAATTTTATAGAATCAAATATAATTTGCTAATTTTCATTATATAAAATGTATAAGCTAGAAAATTAATTCTATATACATCCTTACTGTCACATTTCTAACATCTTATTAATTTGGAGGAGGTGGCAGGGCACCTGGGTTCAATTCCTGGTCAGGGAACTAGATCCTACGTGCCACACCTACGAGTTGGCATGCCACAACTATATCCCATATGCCATGACTGGAAAAAAAAAAATCCCATGTGCCATAATGAAGATCAATGATCCCATGTGCCACAATGAAGACCTGGTGCAGCCAAATAAATAAATATTTAAAAACTATTAGTAGACCTGTCCAATTAGTGACCTTTTTAACTTCTTTGTGAACTTCAGTGACCTTTTTTTACTTCTTAAAAATCAAGAACAGATAATTTACCTTTGAAGAAGTTACTGGAAAACACTAGTAATGAATACATGAAAAAAAGTTACTGTTATTAGCAGTTTAAAATACAGTTTCTTTTTGATATTCTTCATGTTTAGTATAGATATTACTGACCATAACAGATGCTAAATGTGAGGAAAAGTCCTAAATGACAGGAATGGAGGGTGAATGGGAGGAGTAAAGTGTCATGGCTATTCAAACCTGTTATGCCAATGTTCTCTTCTGTAGGTATACCTCCCCTTCCCCTGCCCTTTTTTTTTTTTTTTAACAGAAATGAGCAACAAGAAACAAAATGCAAACTGTGGATAAAAAGAAGAATGAACTAATAGAAGGCCAGTTATCCTCATATTCATTTATAGCTGTGAATTACAGTCAGGCTTAAAACAGATGATTAAACAAAATCAAGAAATGCTGATAACATATAAGAATATGCATATCATGATTATAGTTATTTTGTAACTTTTTTTCTGTTATTTGACCTATTTGAGAAGAAGAGTTTTACATATCTGACCCAGATAGAAATAACGGGAATGCAATTTGTGGAAGATTTTAAAACTACATTTATTATAGTTCTGTATTGTCTCACAAAATGCTCTTCGACAAAATGGGTCAAATGAGCTAAATAGTATTCTATCTGGAGCTCACAAACTTGAGAAAACAAATTCCTTTAGCAAAAAAAGATTATTTTTTAGTGGAAGTAATCACTCCTCACTTCTTTGCCCTCATATCTAAGGGCATATTAAAGAGAGATTAACTTCAAACTTACTATTCTTAACTTGTTTCTTTGAAGACAAAAGGAGTTTTAACGGATACTGCACAAAATAAAATGTTATTTCAGACATATTTCATAACTTTTTTGTGACATTCCATATCGTATTTTAGTATATGCTAATCTTTTCATCATATTGAATAAAAATATACTTACCTAAAGAAGGAGACAGCCAATATACTATAAAAAACTGAAGGAATGCTTCATCAAAACACTTGAAATGCAGTGAAAGTGCCAAAGTTGGATTAAATATAGCTCCTGTTAGACTTCCTCCTGTAATACATATTAAGCAGAATGATATCAAACCATATATCTTATATTTTCTTGCAACTGGAAATACAGGGATTACTTAATAAAACTTTTATTTAGGTATTTAAGTTTTCTTATTCTGTAATTTTCCTTTGCAGAATCACCTGGCGTATTGTAGAATATAAAAATAGATTATAGATTATAATATGCCAGGTGCAAAAAAGGCAGAAGGACAAAGGACATTAAGAATTTTCATCCAGTGCTTTTCCTGTAGTATATTATGAAATACACATTGAAAGTTAACCTGCTCTATTAGTATTCCTACAGTTTCATCAAACAGATTTGGCTGTCCTTAACATTCAACTTAAATTAATGAAAATATAATGAAAGTGTTGTTTAACTGAGTACAATACCCCAGGATCCTCTTGAACAGAAATAACCTTGGTGTTGGAACAAAAAGTAAAATAGACCAAAGCATTATCATTGATTCCCCTTTAACTTGTCAACAAAGCCCTAAAGAAGTGACTGTGAATGGTATGTGAATTATATCTCAATAAAGCGGTTACAGAAAAAAAATTTAATAAAGAAGTGACTGAGTAATCATGAAAGATGAGCGCAAATTCTAACTGTTGCCTGCTTTTCAGGACTTAGGGTCCAGCTCTTCACTTAGGCTCTCTCTGAGATGGGGCCCAGGAATTTTATAGCTGTGGCCACACAGCAAGTGAGGAAAAGCGAAAGAGGTTGGACTGGCTGTCCAGTGGTACTCACCAAAACTGTGGCTCAGCTTTTCAGAACATACCCTGATTGTATCCCTGAGATAGAGACATTTCTGGTGGTGGTTCCATGTGGAAGCTTGAGCACACTCATCTGCCTCTAACTTAGCCACAGCAACAGATCAGAGATCTTCACAAATTTTACATGGACACATGCCACAAGAGCATGTTAACTGTTTTTATAAAATGATGTGAAATAAAATTGGAAATTAAGTGACCTTTTCATAAAATTTCACACTTGACAGGCTGAAAACATTGAAGCTGTGTTGAGATAAAGATGTTGAGAAATGAACTGAGTTCACTCCATGGCTAAGAGTTTTTTCCTAGCATGCCAGCCTCACGGCACGATTCATATTCATGCCTCAGCAATTATAAATGACATCATATCACGGACCTTCAGAACCACTCTTGAATAGTCAAATCCTGGAATGTTGAGCCTGCAACTGCCAGGGGCCAGCAGAATTATTTGGTTGGCATGTGGTCATTTCAAATTAATGCCACAAAAAATTATTGAGTTCTTATGTTCTGCATACCATGAACAGAAAGGTAAGAACTCATATCCTTCCACACAGATTATACAATAAAATATAATATGTACAGTGATAATACAAGTGACCTGTGACTTTTTAAAGCATTTATCAATAGACAACCATTACCTTCATGATTAGTTTGCTTCAGTATTCCCATTAGGTCTTTGGTATTTCTATTAGGCCTAAGAACACTATCATTTGTTTTTTGTTTTTGTTCTTGATTTTTTTGCCGGGCGACACGTGGGTTTTAATGGCATTAACACCCAGGAGTCATGCGTCGGTTCTGGGGGGCAACATCTTCTGGGGACTGGGGCTGCTACTTCGCTGGCTGTGACCTTCCAGTCTGCTCTGCAGCCTGAGGGACTCAGCACCAGAACCACCCGACCACCAATATCATTTGGTTTTATACCACGCTAAAACTCCAGTTACTTCATACTCTTTGTCTTCTAATCCTCCCATCACCAGTTCTGCTCAGTATCACTTGGTAGATGCTGCTTCTCCTAAGATGTACAAGTCTGTTCCTCTCTCTTGAGTATGGACTGGCTTTGCAACTTGCATTAACAAATAGAATGCAGCAGAAGTGATGCTATGTGAATTCTGAATGGGAGGAGCAACACTGAAATCTAGGTTCAGGTCTCAATAAATCTATCATTGGCTTCTACTCTTTGCTGTGTTGGAACAATACAATGACCATGTACATGAGTTGGTCTAGGCTGACGGAGGATGAGAGGCCACAAGGGAAAAAACTGAGGTATCTTAGATGGCTGTTGGGACCAACTGCTGGACACATGAGTAAAGCACCTTTGCTCTTCCAAAGAAACCAACTGTCCAGCTATATGATCTCAGGGGAATTTCCTACCTAACCCACAAAATTATGAAAAAACAATTGTTATTTTAAGCATTAAGGGTAAGTTAACTGATTCAGAAATCCATTGTGTCAACAAAAGTTCCAAAACATGGCATTGGCTTTGATATTTTAACTGGATCATTCTTTGTTGGGGTTCTCCTATGCACTGTGGGATTTTTAGCATTCCTAGCCTTGACCCATTAAATGTCAGTTGCATATTCATCTCCCCCATGTAACAAACAAAAATGTTCCCAGACATTGCCAAAATTGTTTCATTGAAAACCACTGTCCTAGAGAACTACTGGTACCTGTATACTAATAGACACATACAAGGTTGTTTATTTATAATAGCAACAAACTGGGGCAAACCTAAATGTTCATTCATAAGAAAACAGCTAAATAAATAACTTTATTATTAATTTGGAATGCTGTTCAGTATTCAAATAATAAGAAAGATCTCTTTACTAACACAGATCTCCAAGATAGTATCATTGAACCACACCACTAAAAATACTGCAGAAAGGTATGATTCATCTTAATATGAACACACATAGGGGACGACAGAGGATGAGATGGCTGGATGGCATCATTGACTCGATGGATGTGAATCTGAGTGAACTCCGGGAGTTGGTGATGGACAGGGCGGCCTGGCATGCTGCGATTCATGGGGTCGCAAAGAGTCGGACACGACTGAGCGACTGAACTAAACTGGTAATAGTTTCTGTAGGGTCCTATCAATATGTACAATAAATGTACGTAAGAGTTTGGAAGGACACGCAGGCACAGAGGACTACACTGGTGAGAAGAGGAGGCAGGGAAGGAAAGGGGACAGGTATGAAGGATGGTAATCAAAAGGCATTGAGAATCTCATTGGTAGTGTTTCCATTATTTACAAAAAGAATACATTCATGTATTTTGTAGTTAAATATGAATTATTTAAAAAGTAAGAATTATCCATCAGGCACAGAACTTGGAGAAAATGACTCTGAAAAATTAGTTACTATGTATTTATGTCTGGAGGGAGGAAGCCATAACACCTGTTGAAGAAGAGGTATCAACAGGGAGATCCAGCTGGCTGCCAAGAATCTCAGAGGACAGTGTGAACTCGGTGAAATTAGGACAGTCAAAAGACAGAGTTCCAAATCTGGTAATTATAGAAACTTGTGTGTCTCAGTGGAGAAGGAAATGGCTACCCACTCCAGTGTTCTTGCCTGGAGACTCCCAGGGATGGGGGAACCTGGTGGGCTGCCGTCTATGGGGTCGCACAGAGTCGGACACGACTGAAGCAACTTAGCAGCAGCAGCAGCATGTGTCTCAGTACTCCTAAAGCAAATCAAGTTCTCTGTGACAGAATGACACTAAAATCATGCAAGACTTGTATAAAAGCTAGAGTGTCAATTAACTGATTTATAAATGCAATCACCCTTTCCAGTGACCAGACATCTGTGCCAGTTACTGTGGGAAGAACTTGGAGTACATTATTTTTCATGATACTCTGAAGCGATAGTGTTATTCTCCATTTTAAGGATGAGGAAACAGACCTAAATTGTCTACCCCTAAGGACACAGTCCAACTCCAAGAGGCTTATGCTCTTTACCACTGTATTATACTGGCATGAGAAAAAAACAAAATATTTTGTGCCTTGTTTGAAGCTGTTTTTCATTTGTAGATTGGAACCTATGTCATTACGGTTATTGTATTAAAAGTAAATATATGTGTGTGTGTGTATATATATATATATATATAAAGGACTTAGCTCCCTTCTTTGACAAATAATCTATCCAAATTCTTCATGACTTAGAAGGATTCCAAAAGCTCCTGAATGGAGTAAAAATGCAATTACTTTGGACATTTTATTAGGCTTATTTTGGAAGCTCTTAGACATAAAATATGGAATACCCAGATATGTATTATTTCTTTTGATTTTTTTTAAGTGAATAGACTATTTGCTATTTCATTCATTTTACTCATTCTAAAAATAATGAGTATTTATTTGTAACCAGTGACACTATGCTCAGTCCTGGTTATGTTTCATAATGAATAAAACAATTTTAGTCTCCGTACTCATAAAGCTTACTGTCTGGTGGAGGAAGACAGGTATTACATCAGAAAACAAGTATATAAATAAAAGTTCTGCAAAGGAAATGAACAGGGTACAGTAAGAAATACAACCTACTTGGATGTGTAAAATAGATTTTTTTCCAATATCTAATTAATTTATGCAGTTCTCTCTTATCCTAGTCATTGAACCAAATTCCCCAAACCTAAACCTTCCTAACGGAAGATTTGCTTGAAATTTGCATTAATCGTTTTATAGTTTTAATACATTAATAACTCACAAAGCTTTTTTTCACTTTATTTGGGAAGCCAATAAATACATAAGTGTTAAAGACATTAGTGGCCTCCATCTGCACACATGTGCAGGGTGCTAAATCAATAAATATGCAATCAGATGCTTAGTCATTGGCTATCCAAGGAGCCTGTAGCTCTGTTGCTGAACAGTTATGTTCTATAAGCTTAAATAATCAGTTCTTTTGATATGACCTGTATTAGAGACTTCTGGGTATCCTCACATGCAAGTGATTAAAGAAATATCCCAGCATGCAACTTAGTCAAACTAATACTAATATTATCTTGGTGGTGGTGGTTTAGTTGCAAAGTTGTGTCCAACTCTTAAAACCCTATAGATTGTAGCCTGCCAGACTCCTCTGTCCATGGGATTTCCCAGGCAAGAATATTGGAGTGGGTTGCCATTTCCTATTCCAAGGGATCTTCCCAACCTAGGGATCAAACTCATGTCTCCTGGATGGTCTCCTGCATTGCAGGTGGATTCTTTACCGCCAAGCCACCGGGGAAGCCCAATAGTATTTTAGAAATTAAAAAATGAGAGAGAGTGACATATTGAAGTAACTTGTAACAATTCCTGACTTAGCTAATACTTCCCCTGCCTTCCCTTCCCTATCTATTCTTAACTCCTTCCTGCAAAGTCCTCATGTCTGCCTGATGAGATACACATGAGCTAGTCCTAAAACAGTTCACTCTATTTAAATAGCTCTGACCTAAAGTTATAATTTATATCCATAGAAAATAATGGGGAGTGATATGGCTTAGGGCAGCATTTCCCAAAGTATGCTCTCTTCTACTACACATTCCTAGACAAACGTATTCCTGTGTTTGAAAAACTGTTCCATATCTTTCTCTTGGAGTTTCACGATAAACAGTAGCATAATAAAACTCTGTTAGTCTTAAATTAGAAAATCTGCTTAATCCAGTGTTTGCTAAATTTATTTGGTAACAATCCTTTGTTAAATTTTGTTATGGTATGGTAAAATATATGCCATTTTAACCATTTAAAAGTGTATATTCATGGCACTAGTTATAATGTTCAACCATCACTATTTCTAAAATTTTCCATTGCCCCAAACAGAAATTGTACCCATTAAGCAAAAAAATCCCTATTCCTCCTTGCTGCCCAACCCATGGTAACCTCTATTCTACTTTCTGACTGGATTTGCCTATTCTGAATATTTCATATAAAGTCAAGTCATATAACGTTTGTCCCTTTGTGTCTGGCTTATTTTGCTTAGCATAATGTTTTCAAGGTTCATTCCTATGGTAGCATGTATCAGATCTTCATTCCTTTTCATGGCTGAACAATATTCAATTGTATGTATATATTTTTGTTACTTTTTAGGAGCATGCTGTAAAATGCTGATAATGAAATGAGTATAAGCTTTAGTGTAAATCTGAACCATGGTTCCAGCTCATTCTGTTAATAGCTGTGTGATCTTGAACAAGTCATTTTATGTTCCTAACCCTCACTTACTTCACTTAAAATGGGAATAATGTATTTATTCATCAGTGGGTTGTTGTAAGGATTAAATACCAAAACTCATAAATTTCCTATATGCTTGCACACTGCCCAATGAATATTTTTATCTACCTTATTTGGCAGAAAAGGAACATCATAATAATATCTGTAACAACAATAAATAATTGTTAGGTTCTGTCCCAGCAGTTTTCATCGCTGTCCAATATGGTACTCACTAGCCACACATGGCTGTTGAGTACTCGAAATGTTGTAATAGTGACTGAAGAATTGAATATTTTAGTTGATAATCACATGTGACTAGTGGCTGTGATGAACTGACCAGCAAAATCTAGACTGGAGCAGTGGTTCTCGGCCCTGGTTTCATATTGGGATCACCGGGGAAAATTTTAAATCTACCATTGCTTAGGCTCCTTCACACAGCAATTAAATCTTATTTTGTTTTTTCCCACAATTAAATCTTAATCTCTCTACCCAAATATGGATATGTTTAAAACACTCCCCAGGTGATTCCTATGCAGAGGGAATGTTGAGAACCACTGCTCTAGTCATCCTTTCAGTCTCTCCTCCTCCATCAATTAGTAGCCTCATTTCAGCAATGTCATTGTCAGTAATGTGAGGGGAAGGAAAAGAACATTTCTGGATATCTTAAATTGTTATATTATGGGTCCTTTCCAATAACTCTCCTTATATTTATGTATAATTTTAAATATTGTTTTT
Source organism: Ovis aries (assembly GCF_016772045.2). Lineage (NCBI taxonomy): Eukaryota > Metazoa > Chordata > Mammalia > Artiodactyla > Bovidae > Ovis > Ovis aries. Next base: position 15,977,121 of record NC_056074.1, read on the forward strand.
CTTCTCTCAAACTCTTTGTCACTTATAAAATAGATACTGGCTAATATTATATACAGTATTACTGTTGAAATCATAAATATGTATTAAAAGTACAAAAAGGAAGAATACCAATTTATAGATTATCAAGAGAGGGATAAGGAACTCTGTATAACATTGTATTAATTTAAAACTTTTTTTGGGGGGTGCCCCTGTGGGGCATGTGAAGTCTAGTTCTTTGGACCAGGGATCCAACTTCACCCACCCCCCTGCTCTGCAGTGGAAGTGAGGAGTATTAACCACTGGACCAGCAGGGAAGTCCCTAAAACATCTTTTAAATGTTTACCACATCTTATTAAAGTACAGAGCTAAATTGTGGCATAACTTTTTGCAAGGGATGATTCTGTTCATATACAGGGGATGTTTCTGCTTTAGTCCAAACTTAAAATTTTAATAAGCAACTACTCACCAACTCCTCAAATATGCACATATCCTTCCTTCTTTCCTATACCACTCATTTCCATCTGAGTCTACAAAAAGGATGGTACTAGATTTTTAAGAAGGTGAAATGAATCAGAAAGTCTTTCATTTTACCTAGGAAGTCGAGCATATGTTTAAAAGTCCTTATCTTAAGGTTTGCTTCTACTCATAGTTTCCCTTTCAATGGGCAGAAGACAGAGTCTTACTACTAATTCTTTTTATTAGATTCCTACCTCCAAAACATTTTACAATTCAGATAATAGTTCTAGTTAAAATATTCTATTATGATCATTTAAAATGATGTGCTTCATCATTGCTTTTCAAATTTCCCTGTCCTATTTAGAATATTTTCCTGTCCTATTTAGAATATCCACTATATCTAAGATCTGTCAAGGTAAATACGATTTACAAAAAATCAAGCAGATTTCTCAAGAATAACTTTTTTCTCAAGAATTTTCTCAATAATTATTTTTTAAAAATCTTTGATTTCAAGCAAGTTTTGATTTTAAAACATCTTTCTTGATAGGCCATTAAAAGTTCATTTCAAGACGAATTAGGAAATAAATGATTTTAAGTAATTTTGTAGAAAAATAAGAAATAGAACTATAGAATTTTATTTCCCACTCTTAACTACTAGCTAGTTATGTAGCTTGTGCTTTAAATTGGAAGGAACTTTTGAAACCCAGGATCATTTTTCAGCGAGAGCCTCAGCAAGGATCTATATACCAAGTGGGCAAGAGGTAGCCGATGTTATCTTTCCTCTCTACTATTACAACAATCCCTTTGTAGGATACTTGAACCCTTGGCAGTATCTCACATGATCTCTGTTTCAGCACAGAAGTGGCTTTCTCTGGGTGTTAAAAAGAAAGCACTGAATGGAGGATCTATATTTGGACCCGATCGGTAAAGAATGAGCTGTAAAATGATTAGAATTACGGAAATACCAATACTGACATTACAGAAGCGTAGTAGTTTCGAATGTATCCTGGCAAAGAACTTAAGAGTCTTAAGTCATAGAAGCTCCGGGCGTGCCCAGTGTTTTGTGGGAATAACAAACCTGCATAAACCAAAAAGGTGATGAGTGCTGACAGCAGGTGGATACGAAGCTTGGTTCGGACCTCCTGGAAGTGCAGCAAAGCGCTGTGGAAAATAAAAGAGCAGACAGCCTCTATGATGACCGCTTTGGGCAAGTCCACTTGAATGGGATTCCTGCAAGCGAAGCTCCTCTCGCTGACGTGGTACTTAGTCAGCCCCAGGCTCCACAGGGCGCCCATGCAGTACCTGCTGCACAGGGCACCAATCAGCTGAGCTAACAGTCTAATCGCACCCGTCTCAGCGGACATTCCCCCCAGCATCATCTGCATCATCACGCCGCACGGGTTGCTGGAGGTGCCCACCAGAGTCAGGCCATGCACCAATGAGAAGAAGTAGATTAGCATCAGCGGCCAGGTGGGGTGCAGGGGTTCCTGCTCACTCAGCAGTTGTAACTCATGAGTGCAGAAGCAGAGCTGGAAGGTGGCCAGAAACTCCAAGACGAAGGCGTGGGCCATGGGCCCGTTCAGCTGCTGCCGGCTGACCACGCGGGCTAGCCCCATGAACAGCACGATCGACAACATCAGCCCCAGCGAGGTGCAGGTATCCTGCATCTCGGGCCAGAGCCCCCGTAGCGCAGTCATGGCTCTCTCAGCACCAGACTGGGCTGTCTGCTCCGGCTCGGCAGGAGGCGGTCTCTGGGCCCCAGTCCTAAGTCCTCAGCCCCGCCCCCTCCTCACGCCCCTCGGGGCGGGCCGACTCCAGGCCAGCTGGAGGCCCTGGGGGTGCCAGGCGGAAGGACTCCTCCCCATCTCCCCGGCTCGATGCTAGAGTTTTGTTGCCAGAGCCGGGGAGGTGGGGAGGCGACGGGCCGCGAGGAGAGCTCTGCCAGGGCACCGTCTGAGAGGGCCAACGGCCAGCAGAAGCCAGACACACGCCCTCGCTGTTTCCCTCAGGGACTGGGAGCGGGCGCGGGTGGGGCAGGGAGTGGAGGGACTGCGTGCGTCCGGAGACCACTGCGCATGCGCGCGGCGGCCCGTGCGCCCTTGCGAGAGGCTAGACTTGGGCTCCACGGTCCCGGGCGCTGAGAGGGAAGGCGCGCGCCCTCTGCGCCTTAACAGGTGCTTTGACGTGAGAACGCTGAGGGTTTTACTTTTCAGCTCCTAAAACTGTAAAGCCGTCACACTGCAATCCAGACCCCCTAAAGAGCTTTTCGGCCAACCACCTCGTTTTTAATTGCTGGGACGACTGAGAAGGCGAGAAGCGGTGGAGGCCGGGGGTGGGGCGGCGTGGGATAAGGTGGGGCTGGTACTGGTTTAAGAGGAGTGAATTTCGTAGAGAAATAAGGTTTGATCTGTGTGAAGAAGGGTATGCCACTGCGTCTTCCTGAGTCTTGTTTTTTCACCTGCCACCTGTAACATTTACCTCAGAAGGTTGTGGGTCACACGACCCACCTCATGGATTTGTTTAAAAAAAAAAAAAATCTGAGAGGCACCGTGGCACAGAGCTTAGCTGACAAAAGGTGATCAATAGTGCTAGCCTAAAGGTGAAAGACCGGATCTTTCCACCTTGCCACCGCTTTCCACTCCCAACAGCTCGCCCATTTGGGAAGGCCACGTTATGGGTGCAGCTGTGAGGGAATGTCTGCGATTCCTCAGGCCTGGTATCTACCGTGCCTGCGTGCGTGCTAAGTCACTCAGTCGTGTCTGATTCTTGGTGACCCCATGGACTGTAGCCCGCCAGGCTCCTCTGTCCATGGAACTCTCCAGGCAAGAATACTTAAGTGGGTTGCCATTTCCGTCGCCAGGGGAGCTTCCCAACCGAGGGTTGGAACCCGTGTCTCTTAAGTCTCCTGCATTGGGAAGTAGGTTCTTTACCACTAACGCCACCTGGTTTTCTGCTAATGATATGTGTCACGGGTTTTCCTGGTGGCGCTAGTGGTAAAGATTCCACCTACAATGCAGGAGACCCGGGTTCCATCCCTGGATCAAGACGATCCCCTGGAGGAAGACATGTACACCCATGGCTGATTCGTGTAAATGTACGGCAAAAATCACCACAATATTTTAAAGTAATTAGCCTCCAATTAAAATAAATTTTTAAAAAAAGGAAAAAAAGAAGATCCCCTGGAGGAGGAAATGGCTACTCACTCCAGTGTTCTTGCCTAGAAAATCCCATGGGTAGAGCCTGGCGGGCTAGTCACTTAGCACACATAGGTATCATGGTTTAGCTGGGGGAGAGGGGTGCAGATACCTCTGCAACTCTTCAGCTTCTGTCCTGCCTCCCGCAGGCTCCGTTGACCACAAGTCCCCATTTCTTAAGGCTGTAGAGAAGGGAGAGAGAAATAAAAATGAGGGGACTAATAAAGGCTTCCCTGGTGGCTCAGAGGTTAAAGAGTCTGCCTCCAATGCGGGAGACCTGGGTTCGATCCCTGGGTCAGGAAGATCCCCTGGAAAACGAAATGGCAATCCACTCCAGTATTCTTGCCTGGAGAATCCTATGGACGGAGAAGCCTAGTAGGTTACAGTCCACGGGATCGCAAAGAGTCGGACACGACTGAGCGACTTCACCTTCACCTTCAAGTGATAGAGCACTTGGAAGGTGTTCTTGCTGGTTCTCCTCAGCTTTGTTTCCCAATCTCAATTTGTCCATTTACAACTCATGAAAGTTCTCTTTGTAACTCTCAAATTTTCTGTGGTGCCAATAGACATTCCCTGAATTAGAGAAACAAATTATTTCAGAAAACAAACACTGTAGACAAATGAGGTCCTTTCCTCTTTCCTGTGTTTGTGTTTGACCAGGAAACAATTTAGAGTAAATTTAAACTTATTGTTTGGTCACTGCTATTGAACGAAATTGCTTTCAAATCATATCTGTGAGTGTAACCCTTTCATTCCTCCTCTTTACTAGAAGTCACTTGACTTTTAGTTACTGTGGATATATTTTGATGACTTTAAAAATATGCACAATGTGAGAGTTGTGAATTAAGTTTTATTTGGGGCAAAGTGAAGGCTATGCTCAGAAGACAGCACCTCAGACAGCTCTGAGAAGCTGCTCTAAAGAGGCAGGGGAGCGTCAGCATGTATGTGATTTTGGTGAAGGGCAGAATACATGCAATCAAGCACATATTTTTTGCCTGAGGTTTCTGCTGGTCAAGAGGAGCAGTCATCACCATGAAGGATTTTAGTGCTTTTGTAGATATGAGGAGATAAAAGAATTGGGCTCATAATATTTGCTCCTGAAAATAGATATCTAATTATCTGAAGACCCTTTCTGCCAGTGTTTCCCTAAGCACAGGGTGCCTTGTTTTTTCTCTCCACCCTGAACTTTCAGGAAGTGTAAATCAGCAGCTGTATTAACACATGATTTAATCCTTATAGAGGTAGATGGCAAGTGCCAATCTGTAGTTGACAATTTTGTTTACTGCTCTGCTGATAATTCACTTTTGCTAGCAAAAACCATGTAGAAAACTAGTCTTTTGGACTTTATTAGAAATTGTAATAACATTATAATATACATTGTTATTTAAAGAACTTTGGTCATTGTTTCAGTTAAAGAACAAGACCAAAATAAATACAATCAATTACTTGTGATTGAGGGTTTCACATCATATGAATCTCTGTTTTCAGACACAAGAGGTCACTAATTAATCCACCCCATTTCCTTCAGCATAAATGTTTGTTGATATTGAAACCATTCATCTCAGGTTGGGACTTGAACCCATGTGCTGGGACTCCAACCTGGCAAAAACCCAGTTTGGGACGCTAACCTATATGACCAGGACTCAAACACAGCCAAAACCCAAGGTCTTCCAACTAAGAGCAGACACTTTGTTTCAGGACTTGATGAAGCTCAGGTTATTGATGTCTCATTGCAGAAAAAATTCAGTTAGAGAAAAAGTCATAGGTAAGAAGTGGATTTATTTACAGAGAGACACTCCACAGACAGAGTGTGGGCCATCTCAAAAGGCAAGAGTGGCCTTGAAATATGGTCTGGTTAGTTTTTATAGGTTGGGTAATTTCATAGGCTAATGAGTGGGAGGATTATTCCAGCTATTTCAGAGGAAAGGGCAGGGATTTCGAAGAATTGGGCAATTGCCCACGTTTTGGCCTTTGATGGTTGGCCTCAGAACTGTCATGACACTGGTGGGTGTGTCATTTAAGCTTGCTGATGTGTCATGAAGAGCGTATACTGATGCTCAAGGTCTAGTGGAAGTTGACTTGTTAGCCATCTTGAACTTGTTGTTTAGTCCCTCAGTCACGACTGACTCTTTGTGACCTCATGGAGTGTAGCCCACCAGGCTCCCGTGTCCATGAGATTTCTCAGGCAAGAATATTGGAGTGGATTGCCATTTCCTTCTGTAGGGGATCTTCCCAATCCAGTGATTGAACCCACGTCTCCTGCTGCTTCTGCATTGCCGGCAGATTCTTTCTTTACCTCTAGGCAATCACACTCTGTCATTCTTTTACAGATTGTGCCCTGCCCCCTTTCCTTCTATTTTAGTGTGGGTGACAAACCTGCATCTTGCAGACCGGGTTCTCAAAATTCCATTTCCAAGACCAGTGTCTTCATGAGAAAGAATGACTCTACCATAGGTTTGAAAATTAGGAGAGTCTGGCTTCCTCAGCAACGTTGGCCACATTTTAACCACTTTGTCTATGCGTTACAGAAATAATGAGAGACAGGAAGTACATAATACTAGGTATGGTGAAAGCACTGGATTTAATATTTGAAAATGAAGGTCTGGATCTTTTCTGTACTGACAATGAGATCTTGTGGAAATTGCCAAATCATTAAACTTCTCTGAGCTTCAGTTTCCTCATCATAGTAGTATGATAGATAACTAAGGGTTTTGTTGTGAAGGCTGAATGAGACAATACAGATAAAGTGCTTGTAAAGAGTCATTACAAATTTTTTTATTGAGATATAATTCACATATCATAAAATCCACCCTTTTGAAGTGTACAATTTAGTGGTTTTATTCTATTCATGAGGCTTCCCTGGTGGCTCAGACAGTAAAGAATCTGCTTGCCATGCAGGAGACCTGAGTTCGATCCCTGAGTTGGGAAGATACCTTGGATAAGGGAATGGCTACCCATACCACTATTCTTTCCTGGAGAATCCCATGGATAGAGGAGCCTGGACAGTCTAGAAGGTTGCAAAGAGTCAAACATGACCGAGTAACTAACACAACATTCTATTCACAAAGTTGTGTAACCATCACAAATTAGTTATTTTGAGTGGTGATTCTTAGACATGAAGTCCTAAATTTATAATGTGACAGTCTCTATAATCTTTGCCATGAGTTATTTAAATAAAATATGAAACAATTATGTCTTATTATACATTAAGTGAAGTTGCTCAGTCGTGTCCTACTCTTTGCGACTCCATGGATTGTAGCCTATCAGGCTCCTCCATCCATGGGATTTTCCAGGCAAGAGTGCTAGATTTTCCTTCTCCAGGGGATCTTCCTGACCCAGGAATCCAACCCCAGTCTCCCACATTGCAGGCAGACACTTCACCATCTGAGCCACTAGGAAAGCCTATTATACATTATGGAGTCTCAAAGAGTTGGACATGACTGAGTGACTGAACAAGATTATATACATTGCTTCCTATGTTTAGAGGAAATGAAACCATGAGAGGCCCTGTGGAAATCTTGGATATGGAGACCTGTTTCTGTCCCTCATTTCTTGTAGGCAAGACTCCAGCTTCCATGACCTTTCTTGAGTCCCAATAGTTGATTGCAATAGTTGCTAATCAAGGGAGGAGCAGTTGAGAAACCACCTGGGGCAAGATTAAAGGGAAGATAAATTTGTTGAGAAGCTCACCAAATTAGGAGATCACCTGAGACCCTGAACATCTTAATCTTGTCACACCCCACCCTTGGGAAGTATTGTTATAAAAGACAAGACAAAGTACATGCTCTGCCCTGTCCATGTCTGACTCTTTGTGACCCCATGGAATGTAGTCTGCCAGGCTCCTCTATCCATGGAATTTTCCAGGCAAGAATATAGGACTGGGTTGCCATTTCCTTCTCCAGGGGATCTTCCCAACCTAGGGATTAAACCCAAGTCTCCTGCATTGTAGGCAGATTCTTCACCATCTGAGCCACTGGGAAGCATTGTTACAAAACTCCTGATCAAATCCTCCAAGGTTGTTACATGTTTTTCAAGGGAGAAGCCTTCTATGTCCCCCTTTGCCTAGCAAAGTACAGTAAGTCTCCCTATATACAAACCTTGAAGCTGCAAGTTTCAAAGATATGAACATGCATTTGCATGTCCAGTTCAGGTCAGTTCAGTTCAGTCGCTCAGTCGTGTCCGACTCTTTGTGACCCCATGAATCGCAGCACGCCAGGCCTCCCTGTCCATCACCAACTCCCGGAGTTCACTCAGATTCACGTCCATCGAGTCAGTGATGCCATCCAGCCATCTCATCCTCTGTCGTCCCTTTCTCCTCCTGCCCCCAATCCCTCCCAGCATCAGAGTCTTATCCAATGAGTCAACTCTTCGCATGAGGTGGCCAAAGTACTGGAGTTTCAGCTTTAGCATCATTCCCTCCAAAGAAATCCCAGGGCTGATCTCTTTCAGAATGGACTGGTTGGATCTCCTTGCAGTCCAAGGGACTCTCAAGAGTCTTCTCCAACACCACAGTGCAAAAGCATCAAATCTTCAGTGCTCAGCCTTCTTCACAGTCCAACTCTCACATCCATAGATGACCACTGGAAAAACCATAGCTTTGACTAGACGGACCTTAGTCAGCAAAGTAATGTCTCTGCTTTTGAATATGCTATCTAGGTTGGTCATAACTTTTCTTCCAAGGAGTAAGCGTCTTTTAATTTCATGGCTGCAGTCACCATCTGCAGTGATTTTGGAGCCCCCCAAAATAGTCTGACACTGTATCCACTGTTTCCCCATCTATTTCCCATGAGGTGATGGGACCGGATGCCATGATCTTCGTTTTCTGAATGTTGAGCTTTAAGCCAACTTTTTCACTCTCCTCTTTTACTTTCAAGAGGCTTTTTAGCTTCTCTTCACTTTCTGCCATAAGGGTGGTGTCATCTGCATATCTGAGGTTATTGATATTTCTCCCAGCAATCTTGATTCCGGCTTGTGTTTCTTCCAGCCCAGCGTTTCTCATGATGTACTCTGCATATAAGTTAAATAAGCAGGGTGACAATATATAGCCTTGACATACTCCTTTCCTATGTGGAACCAGTCTGTTGTTCCATGTCTAGTTTTAACTGCTGCTTCCTGCTGCATACAGATTTCTCAAGAGGCAGGTCAGGTGGTCTGGTATTCCCATCTCTCTCAGAATTTTCCACAGTTTATTGTGATCCACACAGTCAAAGGCTTTGGCATAGTCAATAAAGCAGAAATAGATGTTTTTCTGGAACTCTCTTGCCTTTTCCATGATCCAGTGGATGTTGGCAATTTGATCTCTGGTTCCTCTGCCTTTTCTAAAACCAGCTTGAACATCAGGAAGTTCACGGTTCACATATTGCTGAAGCCTGGCTTGGAGAATTTTGAGCATTACTTTGCTAGCGTGTGAGATGAGTGCAATTGTGCTGTAGTTTGAGCATTCTTTGGCATTGCCTTTCTTTGGGATTAGAATGAAAACTGACCTTTTCCAGTCCTGTGGCCACTGCTGAATTTTCCAAATTTGCTGGCATATTGAGAGCAGCACTTTCACAGCATCATCTTTCAGGATTTGAAACAGCTCAACTGGAATTCCATCACCTCCACTAGCTTTGTTCGTAGTGATGCTTTCTAAGGCCCATTTGACTTCACATTCCAAGATGTCTGGCTCTAGATGAGTGATCACACCATCGTGATTATCCGGGTTGTGAAGATCCTTTTGTACAGTTCTTCTGTGTATTCTTGCCACCTCTTCTTAATATCTTCTGCTTCTGTTAGATCCATACCATTTCTGTCCTTTATCGAGCCCATCTTTGCATGAAATGTTCCCTTGGTATCTCTTAATTTTCTTGAAGAGATCTCTAGTCTTTCCCATTCTGTTCTTTTCCTCGATTTCTCTGCATTGATCGCTGAAGAAGGCTTTCTTATCTCTTCTTGCTATTCTTTGGAACTCTGCATTGAGATGCTTATATCTTTCCTTTTCTCCTTTGCTTTTCGCTTCGCTTCTTTTCACAGCTATTTGTAAGCCTTCCCCAGACAGCCATTTTGCTTTTTTGCATTTCTTTTCCATGGGGATGGTCTTGATCCCTGTCTCCTGTATAATGTCACAAACCTCCATCCATAGTTCATCAGGTACTCTATCAGATCTAGGCCCTTAAATCTATTTCTCACTTCCACTGTATAATCATAAGGGATTTGATTTAGGTCATATCTGGATGGTCTAGTGGTTTTCCCTGCTTTCTTCAATTTAAGTCTGAATTTGGTAATAAGGAGTTCATGATCTGAGCCACAGTCAGCTCCCAGTCTTGTTTTTGTTGACTGTAATATAGCTTCTCCATCTTTTGCTGCAGAGAATATAATCAGTCTGATTTCGGTGTTGACCATCTGGTGATGTCCATGTGTAGAGTCTTCTCTTGTGTTGTTGGAAGAGGGTGTTTGCTATGACTAGTGCATTTTCTTGGCAACACTCTATTAGCCTTTGCCCTGCTTCATTCCTCATTCCAAGGCCAAATTTGCCTATTACTCCAGATGTTTCTTGACTTCCTACTTTTGCATTCCAGTCCCCTATAATGAAAAGGACATCTTTTTGGGGTGTTAGTTCTAAAAGGTCTTGTAGGTCTTCATAGAACTGTTCAACTTCAGCTTCTTCAGTGTTACTGGTTGGGGCACAGACTTGGATTACTATGATATTGAATGGTTTGCCTTGGAAACAAACAGAGATCATTCTGTCATTTTGAGATTGCATCCAAGTACTGCATTTCGGACTCTTTTGTTGACCATGATGGCTACTCCATGTCTTCTGAGGGATTCCTGCCCGCAGTAGTAGATATAATGGACATCTGAGTTAAATTCGCCCATTCCAGTCCATTTTAGTTTGCTGATTCCTAGAATGTCGATGTTCACTCTTGCCATCTCCTGTTTGATTGCTTCCAATTTGCCTTGATTCATAGACCTGATATTCCAGGTTCCTATGCAATATTGCTCTTTACATCATCGGACCTTGCTTCTATCACCAGTCACATCCACAGCTGGGTATTGTTTTTGCTTTGGCTCCATCCCTTCATTCTTTCTGGATTTATTTCTCCACTGACCTCCAGTAGCATATTGGGCACCTACTGACCTGGGGAGTACCTCTTTCAGTATCTTATCATTTTGCCTTTTCATACTGTTCATGGGGTTCTCAAGACAAGAATACTGAAGTGGTTTGCCATTCCCTTCTCCAGTGGACCACATTCTGTCAGACCTCTCCACCATGACCTGCCCGTCATGGGTTGCCCCGTGGGCATGGCTTAGTTTCATTGAGTCAGACAAGGCTAGGTCAGGAAGGGTGGTGGGAGGAGATACCCCTCATCCAAGGTAAGGAGCAGCGGCTGTGCTTTGCTGGAGTAGCCGTGAAGAGATACCCCACGCCCAAGGTAAGAGAAACCCAAGTAAGATGGTAGGTGTTGTAAGAGGGCATCAGAGGGCAGACACACTGAAACCATACTCACAGAAAACTAGTCAATCTAATCACACTAGGACCACAGCCTTGTCTAACTCAATGAAACCAAGCCATGATGGACAGGGAGGCCTGGCGTGCTGAGATTCATGGGGTCACAAAGAGTCGGACACGACTGAGCAACTGAGCTGAACTGGTGTACTGTGGTCCTAGTGTGATTAGATTGACTAGATTTCTGTGAGTATGGTTTCAGTGTGTCTGCCCTCTGATGCCCTCTTGCAACACCTACCATTTTACTTGGGTTTCTCTTACCTTGGGCGTGGGGTATCTCTTCACAGCTGCTCCAGCAAAGCACAGCCACTGCTCCTTATCTTGGATGAGGGGTATCTCCTCACACCGCCCTTTTTGACCTTCAGCGTGGGATGGCTCCTCTAGGCCCTCCTGCGCCCAGGCAGCCACCACTCCTTGGACGTGGGGTTGCTCCTCCAGGTCGCCGTCCTGGCCTCGGCCGTGGGGTTGCTCCTTCTGGCCGCCGCCCCTGGCCTCAGCCGCGGGGTATCTCCTCCCCGCCGTTGCCCCTGACCTCAGACGCGGGGTAGCTCCTCTCAGCTGCCGCCCCTGACCTTGGATGCGCTGTAGCTCCTCTCGGCCGTTCCTGCGCCGTCACAGCCTGGCACTCTAGGCCGCTGTCCCTGACGTCCCACGATGCGGGGTAGCTCTCGGCCGCCACCTCCTGCGCTTAGTGAGCCCGTACAGTGGTACAGTAACTTTATTTCAAGCTCAGAATGTCTGGAAGCAAGAGGGAAGATAGAATGGAATCTAGTAAGGAACCAGAACCTGTGCCATCAATGTCAGACATGAGTGAAATTACAGCTTATCCTACATCTATTGCTGACAGTCCTTCAGCTCTGCTATCTCCCACCTCCTCTCCCTCCTCCAGTCAGTAACTCTTCTTTCCTGTTCACTCCTTGCCACTGCTGTATGCAACTGTACTGTACTTTTAAAGATACTGTAAGATTGAAAATGTTTATTTTGTGTTGGTTTGTTTTTTATATATTACTTATAAACCTATCACAATACAGTACTGTATAGCCAACTGTGTTAGTTGGTTACCTAGGCTAATTTTGTTGAGCTTAGGAACAAATTTGACTTACAAATATGCTCTTAGAATAGAACTTGTTTGTATGTAGGGGGCTTACTGTAATAAAGCTGTCCTTTTCTACTTCACCCAAAACTGTCTCTGAGATTTGCTTAGGCACCAGTGTGTAGAGAAACTGAGCTTTCAGCTTCAGAAATCCAAAACATAACTTTAGAGAAGTCCACAGCAATAATTGGACTTCCCTGGTAGCTCAGCTGGTAAAGTATCTGCCTGCACTTCAATTAACCCCAGTTCAATTCCTGGGTAGGGAAGATCCCCTGGAGAAGGATAGGCTACCACTCTAGTTTTCTTGGGCTTCCCTGGTGGCTCAGACAGTAAAGAATCTGCCCGCTATGAGAAGATGTGGGTTTGATCCCTGAGTTGGGAAGATCTCCTGGAGAAGGGCATGGCAACTGACTCCAGTATTCTTGTGTGGAGTATCTCCATGGACAAAGGAGCCTAGTGGGCTACAGTCCATGGGCTTGCAAAGAGTTGGACACAACTGAACGACTAAGCACAGCACATAGCAGTAATTGAATCTTAAAATGGAAAATACTTATCTAGTGCTCTATTACATATAATTGTTTGTGAGATCTTTTGCTCCTACCTCAGTGATATGTTATCAAAAGTAGTCTATCTTCCTGTTTATTTCCTTCTTTCTTTTTGACTACACTGTGCTTCTTGTGGGATACTAGTTCCCTAACCAGGGATCGAAACTGTGTCCTCTGATTCTTAACCACTGGGCCACCAGGGAATTTCCTTGCTACTGTATTGGTCTGCTGAGACTGACATTACAAAATACTACAGACTGTGTGGCTTGAACAACAGATGTCTATTTTCTTACAATTCTGAAGACTTAAAGTCCAAGATCATGGTGCCAGGGTTAGTTTCTGATGAGATCTCTATTCCTGGCTTGTAAATGGTGACCCTCTTACTCTGTCCCCCAGTGGCTTGCTTCTGTAGTCTCACTGAGAAAGAGAGATCTTTGGGGTCTTCTGCTCTTCTTAAAAGGACAGCAGCACTGTCAGATTAGGGGTCCAGCCTTATCACTTCATTTAACCTTAATTACCTCTCTAAAGGCCTTGTCTTCAAATATAGGCAGACTGGGAGTTAGGGCTTCAACATACGAATTTGGGGCTGGAGGGGACACAATTTGGTCTATAACAGCTACTGAGGAATTACTCATGGTTTGTGCTTCCATTTTCTCTATCTAGCAGGGGTCCCAGCTGGTGCCTACACTGTATCTCCTTAAGATTTAAGCATTGCTGGAGGACAGATGGAACAGACTAGGAATCTGTATGCGGCTCCTGTAGTATCTTAGGAAAGAAGCCATCCTAAGAGAGAGCTGAGTCGCCAAGCATGGTTCAAGGATGTGAGCCACTGTCAGAAAGGAGAAGAAATGGTGAAAGGACCATGATCGCTGTCATTTAGATTAGCCTGCAGCTCAACTTCCATGGATTCATGCCTCTGTCAAAAGGTAAAAAGGCTACACAATTGAAAAACAGTTCTACCTAAATAGAAACACCCATTCAGTGGAATACTGTTCAGTGAGAAAAAGGTCTGAGCTATTCACAGCAGCCAAAAGGTAGAAGCAACCTAAATGTCCATTGACAGATGAATGGATAAGCAAAATGTGGTATAAACATACAGTGGAATATTATTGAGCCTTAAAAAGAAAGAGAATTCTGACATATGCTTCAAGTTGGATGAACCTTGAGAACATTATGTCAAGTGAAATACACTAGTCACAAAAAGACAAATACTGTAAAATTCTGCTTGTTTGAGGGACCTCGGGTAGTTAACTTTATAGCAGAAAACAGAAGGGTGGTTGCCAGGGACTGAGGGAAGAAGGAATGGGGAGTTATTGTTTAATGGGCATAGAATTTTAGTTTTGCAGGATAATGAGAATTCTGGATATGGACGGTGGATTGTACAACAATATGAATATACTTAAAACCACTAAACTGTACTTAAAAATGGTTAAAAAAGTAAATTAAAAAAAAATTTTTGTGGCTGTGCTGGGTCTTTGTTGTGGCACACAGGCTTCTTGTGGAGCATGGGCTCTAGAGTGCATGGGCTTCAGTAGTTGTGGCCCTTGGGCTCTCTAGTCATGGTGTGTGGGCTCAGCAGTATGGTGCACAGGGTTAGTTGCTTCATGGAATGTGGTATCTTAGTTCCCTGACCAAAGATTGAACCTGCTTACCCTGCACTGGAAGGCAGATTCTTAATCACTGGACCACTAGGGAAATCCGAAGATGGTAAATTTTATGTGTATTCTACTACAACTTAAAAAAAATTATTTTAAGGGCTGAGCTGTCAAGCTAAGAAAAGACATGGATGAATCTTGAATGTATACTGCTCAATGGAAGAATCAGATCTGAAAGGCTACAAAATGTATGATTCTACTTATAGGACATTTTGTCATGAAAAAAAAATATATATATTTATTTGGCTGTGTTGGGTCTTAGTTGCAGCACATGGGCTCTTCATTGTGTCATGTGGGATATTGTTGCAGTGCATGGACTCTCTAGTTGTGGCACATGGGTTTAGTAGTTATGGCGTATGGGCTTAGTTGTCCATGCCATGTGGGAGTTTAGTTCCCTGACCAGAGATTGAACCCAAGTCCCCTGAACTACTAGGCAGATTCTTAATCACTGGACCACTAGGGAGGTCTTTGCAGGACATTTTGGAAAAGGCAAAACTATTGAGACAGAAAATAGATTAGTAGAGATCAGTAGGCATTCAGTGGGGAGGAGGGTTGAATAAGCACAGTTCAGTTCAGTTCAGTTCAGTTCATTTCAGTCGCTCAGTTGTGTTCGACTCTTTGCGACTCCATGAATCGCAGCACACCAGGCCTCCCTGTCCATCACCAACTCCTGGAGTTCACTCAGACTCACGTCCATAGAGTCAGTGATGCCATCCAGCCATCTCATCCTCTGTCGTCCCCTTCTCCTCCTGCCCCCAATCCCTCCCAGCATCAGAGTCTTTTCCAATGAGTCAACTCTTCGCATGAGGTGGCCAAAGTACTGGAGTTTCAGCTTTAGCATCATTCCCTCCAAAGAAATCCCAGGGCTGATCTCTTTCAGAATGGACTGGTTGGATCTCCTTGCAGTCCAAGGGACTCTCAAGAGTCTTCTCCAACACCACAGTTCAAAACATCAAATCTTCAGTGCTCAGCCTTCTTCACAGTCCAACTCTCACATCCATAGATGACCACTGGAAAAACCATAGCCTTGACTAGATGGACCTTAGTCAGCAAAGTAATGTCTCTGCTTTTGAATATATTATCTAGGTTGGTCATAACTTTTCTTCCAAGGAGTAAACGTCTTTTAATTTCATGGCTGCAGTCACCATCTGCAGTGATTTTGGAGCCCCCCCAAATAAAGTCTGACACTGTATCCACTGTTTCCCCATCTATTTCCCATGAAGTGATGGGACCGGATGCCATGATCATTTTCTGAATGTTGAGCTTTAGGCCAACTTTTTCACTCTCCACTTTCATCAAGAGGCTTTTTAGTTCCTCTTCACTTTCTGCCATAAGGGTGGTGTCATCTGCATATCTGAGGTTATTGATATTTCTCCCGGCAATCTTGATTCCAGCTTGTGCTTCTTCCAGCCCAGCGTTTCTCATGATGTACTCTGCATAGAAGTTAAATAAGCAGGTTGACAATATACAGCCTTGACATACTCCTTTTCCTATTTGGAACCAGTCTGTTGTTCCATGTCCAGTTCTAACTGTTTCTTCCTGACCTGCATACAGATTTCTCAAGAGGCAGGTCAGGTGATCTGGTATTCCCATCTCTCTCAGAATTTTCCACAGTTTATTGTGATCCACACAATCAAAGGCTTTGGCATAGTCAATAAAGCAGAAATAGATGTTTTTCTGGAACTCTCTTGCCTTTTCCATGATCCAGCAGATGTTGGCAGTTTGATCTCTGGTTCCTCTGCCTTTTCTAAAACCAGCTTGAACATCAGGAAGTTCACGGTTCACATATTGCTGAAGCCTGGCTTGGAGAATTTTGAGCATTACTTTACTAGCGTGTGAGATGAGTGCAATTGCGCAGTAGTTTGAGCATTCTTTGGCATTGCCTTTCTTTGGGATTAGAATGAAAACTGACCTTTTCCAGTCCTGTGGCCACTGCTGAATTTTCCAAATTTGCTGGCATATTGAGTGCAGCACTTTCACAGCATCATCTTTCAGGATTTGAAACAGCTCAACTGGAATTCCATCACCTCCACTAGCTTTGTTCATAGCGATGCTTTCCAAGGCCCACTTGACTTCACATTCCAAGATGTCTGGCTCTAGATGAGTAATTACACCATCGTGATTATCCGGGTCGTGAAGATCCTTTTTGTACAGTTCTTCTGTGTATTCTTGCCACCTCTTCTTAATATCTTCTGCTTCTGTTAGATCCATACCATTTCTGTCCTTTATCGAGCCCATCTTTGCATGAAATGTTCCCTTGGAGAGATCTCTAGTCTTTCCCATTCTGTTCTTTCCCTCTATTTCTTTGCATTGATTGCTGAAGAAGGCTTTCTTATCTGTTCTTGCTATTCTCTGGAACTTAAGCACAGAGGATATTTAACAATGGTGAAACGACTTTGTATAATACTGTAATGGTTGATATATGATACTGTGCATATAACCTATGGAACCTTTTTAAATTTGTCTTATTTATTTGGGGGGCCATACTGCATGGCATGTGGGTGTTAGTTCCCCACTAAGATCAAACCTGAGTCCCCTTCATTGGAAGCATGGAATCCTAACCACTGGACTGCCAGGGAAGTCCCCCATAGAACTTTAATATATGCACAATTTTAAAGTGATTTAGGAGACTGGAGGATCCCAAGATGGAAGAAAGAATGGGATGAAATAACCTAACTATATTATAAATCTATGAAACAATCTCACTGAAGGGACTGAGAGAAACCTAAGTATTAATAACTTTGGAAGTAAGTGAAGTTTTTAAAATTAAATGCAAAAATAAAAATGCCATACATCAGCATTATACTCTAGTTGAAAAAGCTGTGTACCAATGATGGTATAATTTAACAATTCTGAATTATAAGTATATTGCAGTTGGAGATATCAGTATGAACTTGTGTGCAACTTAATATACATACATATGGTTACATACAGAAATAGATATGTATGTGTGTGTATGTATATGTATACATATATATATATATAGCCCATATATATATATATGGGCTTCCCTTGTGGCTCAGCTGGTAAGGAATCCTCTTGCAATGTGGGAGACCTGGATTTGATGCCTGGGTTGGGAAGATCCCTTGAAGAAGGGAAAGGCTACCCACTCCAGTATTGTGGCCTGGAGAATTCCATTGACTGTAGAGTCCATGGGCTCTTAACACTTAATATAAAAAGTTGGACACAACTGAGAGACTTTTACTTCACTTTATATATATATATATATATATATATATATATATATATATATGGTTTAGTATACACACACATATTTCTTTACTCTGTTAGCTGGGAGGGCCTAGAAGGTAGAATACCCCAACAGCCATGCACCTAGTATCCAGGTCTTGGTTTCTAATGCCATGCTCCAATGAAAGCAACCAGGACTCCTTGAAGAAATGACTGATTTAAAAACTGGAGCAGGAAATACACAAGAGCATCTATAGTACCAGAACATCTTGTAATGCCAGAGAGTAAGAAAATCCTAAAAAAAAAAAAGACAGAAGTATGTCAAAGGGACACAATAGCCAACTGAAGGAGCTGGCCAAAGCTCGACCTTTTAAGCAATACAATAAAGTAGTAATGGATTATAACTCAAAAATAAATGTCTATAAGTCATACTGATATATATCTATATCTCTATATATATTTGAATAAATAAATAAGTGGGAGAGAATATAAACATCTCCAGTCAAAAGAATTCCAAATAATTATATGTAGATACTAGATACAAGGAGACTAGATATAGCTCCTCACTTGTTAAGTGTGGGTTGTGCTTATTGATTTCTTTTCTAAGAGACTAGTCTGGAAGGCAGGGGAGTGGGAAGGATGGGAGAGTAACTTTGCAGTGGAGAAATCTGGCAAATACTACCTCAGCCAGATGATCAAGGTTAATCTGAAGAATGATGTCATGTTGGTAGTATTGATATGATGTAATGACAATGGCACTTCTTTGGTCTTCCTTCCCAAAACATATAACTCCAATCTAATCATGAGAAAAACAAGACAAATCCTAGTTGAGGGACATTCTGCAAAATACTTGACCAGTATTCCACAAAGCTGTGAAGATCTTAAAATATGAAGGGAGTCTGAGAAACTGTCATAACCAAGAGGAACCTAAGGTGTTACAATGATGAAATATAATGTAGTATCTTAGAAGGGATCCTGGGACAGCTAGAGGACAGGTAAAAATTAAGGAAATAAGAATAAAATATGGACTTAGATAATAATAACATTAATAATTTGGGCTGAAACTCCAATACTCTGGCCACCTCATGGGAAGAGTTGACTCATTGGAAAAGACTGATGCTGGGAGGGATTAGGGGCAGGAGGAGAAGGGGACGACAGAGGATGAGATAGCTGGATGGCATCACCGACTCGATGGACATGAATTTGGGTAAACTCCGGGAGTTGGTGATGGGCAGGGAGGCCTGGCAGGCTGCAATTCATGGGGTCACAAAAAGTCGGACACAACGGAGTGGCTGAACTAACATTAATATTGGTTTGTTAATGATGACAAATGTTCCATATTACTGTAGGATGTTAATAATAAGGAGAACTGAGTATGGGGTATATAAGAACTCTCTGTACTATTAATATATTTGTATGTAAAGGATAGAATTTTATTTATTAAAAATAATTAAATATCACTGCAAAATAGAGGTTGCTCTTAATTATTTTTAGTGGAATTGGAACATCAGGAAGTTTCAAGACAGTTTGGAGCTGTCACTGGTGATTTTGGTAATGATAAGAGAAGGTGCAAAGAAATAGAGGAAAACAATAGAATGGGAAAGACTAGAGATCTCTTCAAGAAAATTAGAGATACCAAGGGAACATTTTACGCAAAGATGGGCTCAATAAAGGACAGAAATGGTATGGACCTAACAGAAGCAGAAGATATTAAGAAGAGGTGGCAAGAATACACAGAAGAACTGTACAAAAAGAGCTTCATGACCAAGATAATCACGATGGTGTGATCACTCATCTAGAGCCAGACATCCTGGAATGTGTAGTCAAGTGGGCCTTAGGAGGTGTCACTACGAACAAAGCTAGTGGAGGTGATGGAATTCCAGTTGAGCTCTTTCAAATCCTAAAAGATGATGCTGTGAAAGTGCTGCACTCAGTATGCCAGCAAATTTGGAAAACTCAGCAGTGGCCACAGGACTGGAAAAGGTCAGTTTTCATTCCAATCCCAAAGAAAGGCAATGCCAAAGAATGCTCAAACTACTGCACAATTGCACTCACCTCACACGCTAGTAAAAGCAATGCTGACAAATGCTAGTAAAGCAATGCTCAAAATTCTCCAAGCCAGGCTTCAGCAATACATGAACCATGAAATTCCAGATGTTCAAGCTGGCTTTAGAAAAGGCAGAGGAAGCCGAGATCAAATTGCCAGCATCTGCTGGATCATCAAAACAGCAAGAGAGTTCCAGGAAAACATCTATTTCTGCTTTATTGACTATGCCAAAGCCTTTGACTGTGGAAAATTCTGAAAGAGATGGGAATACCAGACCATCTGACCTGCCTCTTGAGAGACCTGTATGGAGGTCAGGAAGCAACAGTTAGAACTGGACATGGAACAACAGACTGGTTCCAAATAGGAAAAGGAGTATGTTAAGGCCGTATATTGTCACCCTGCTTATTTAACTTATATGCAGAGTAATCATGAGAAATGCTGGGCTGGATGAAGCACAAACTGGAATCAAGATTGGTGGGAGAAATATCAGTCACCTCAGATATGCAGATGACACCACCCTTATGGCAGAAAGTGAAGAGGAACTAATGAGCCTCTCGATGAAAGTGAAAGAAAGAGGAGAGTGAAATCCGTTCCCATCATTTCATGGCAAATAGATGGGGAAACAGTGGAAACAGTGACTGATTTTATTAAATCACTGCAGATGGTGATTGCAGCCATGAAATTAAAAGATGCTTACTCCTTGGAAGGAAAGTTATGACCAACCTAGACAGGATATTAAAAAGCAGAGACATTACTTTGCCAACAAAGGTCCGTCTAGTCAAGGCTATAGTTTTCCAGTAGTCATGTATGGATGTGAGAGTTGGACGGTGAAGAAAGCTGAGCACCAAAGAAAGGATGCTTTTGAACTGTGGTGTTGGAGAAGACTCTTGAGAGTCCCTTGGACTGTAAGGAGATCCAACCAGTCCATCCTAAAGGAGATCAGTCCTGAGTGTTCATTGGAAGGACTGATGTTGAAGCTGAAACTCCAATACTTTGGCCAACTGATGGGAAGAGCTGACTCATCTGAAAAGACCCCAATGCTGGGAAAGATTGAAGGCAGGAGGAGAAGGAAATGACAGAGGATGAGATGGTTGGATGGCATCACTGACTCAATGGACTTGAGTTAGAGTAAACTCCGGGAATCGGTGATGGACAGGGAGGCCTGGCATTCTGCAGTCCATGGTGTCTCAAAGAGTCAGACACGACTGAGCAACTGAACTGAACTGAACTATGAAATTCTTAATGACTGTTTAGAAAGGAAAGACCTCAAGCAGGACTTTAATAGCCTAGATGCAGGCGCATATGGGCACCAGCAACTGCAGAGTTAGGTGCCAGAGGCCTGTCTGCCCTTTAAGCCTTAATTAGAAGAATGGGGTTTCTATTTCTGCAGAGAGCAAGAGCTAGAACAAGGTGGAAAAAAATGATGAAGACAGGTGCTCTGCAGGTGCGTTTGAGGCTTCACAAAACCATTTGGGAAAAAATAAGGCAGTTTTTGGCTTTTCTGTGGAGTGAATGGAAGCAGAAGCAAAGAAGCACTGTTTTGGAGCTACTGTTTGAGCCCTTCATTGAAGGATGCTGTTGCCTGAAAAACAGTGTACTTATTGCTTATCTATAAAGTCTGTCAAATGCAAAATATAAAAATCTATAAAATATATACACACATACACACAGAGTAAATGTAATTTAATGACCTGAGTCAAAAAGTGTATTTTTTAAAAATAATGCTTAAGATCCTCTATGACCCACCTCACAGGATACTGGAAATAAAAGCAAAAATAAACAAATAGGATCTAATTAAAATTAAAAGCTTCTGCACAACAAAGGAAACTATAAGCAAGGTGAAAAGACAGCCTTTGGAATGGGAGAAAATAATAGCAAATGAAGCAACTGACAAACAACTAATCTCAAAAATACAAGCAACTCATGCAGCTCAATTCCAGAAAAATAAACGACTCAATCAAAAATGGGCCAAAGAACTAAATAGACATTTCTCCAAAGAAGACATACAAAACTAAAGATCTATATATAGAAAATTATAAAACACTGATGAAAGAAATCAAAGAGGACACTAATAGATGGAGAAATATACCATGTTCATGGATTGAAAGAATCAATATAGTGAAAATGAGTATACTACCCAAAGCAATCTACAGATTCAAAGCAATCCCTATTAAGCTACCAGCAGTATTTTTCACAGAGCTAGAACAAAGAATTTCACAACTCGTATGGAAATACAAAAAACCTCGAATAGCCAAAGCAATCTTGAGAAAGAAGAATGGAACTGGAAGAATCAACCTGCCTGACTTCAGGATCTACTACAAAGCCACAGTCATCAAGACAGTATGGTACTGGCACAAAGACAGAAATATAGATCAATGGAACAAAATAGAAAGCCCAGAGATAAATCCACACACCTATGGACACCTTATCTTCGACAAAGGAGGCAAGAATGTACAATGGATTAAAAACAATCTCTTTAACAAGTGGTGCTGGAAAAACTGGTTAACCACTTGTAAAAGAATGAAACTAGATCACTTTCTATCACCATTCACAAAAATAAACTCAAAATGGATTAAAGATCTAAATGTAAGACCAGAAACTATAAAAATCCTAGAGGAGAACATAGGCAAAACACTCTCTGACATAAATCAGGATCCTCTATGATCCACCTCCCAGAATATTGGAAATAAAAGCAAAACTAAACAAATGGGATCTAATTAAAATTAAAAGCTTCTGCACAACAAAGGAAACTATAAGCAAGGTGAAAAGACAGCCTTCTGAATGGGAGAAAATAATAGCAAATGAAGCAACTGACAAACAGCTAATCTCAAAAATATACAAGCAACTTATGCAGCTCAATTCCAGAAAAATAAACGACCCAATCAAAAAATGGGCCAAATAACTAAATAGGCATTTCTCCAAAGAAGACATACGGATGGCTAACAAACACATGAAAAGATGCTCAACATCACTCATTATCAGAGAAATGCAAATCAAAACCACAATGAGGTACCATTTCACACCAGTCAGAATAGCAGTGATCCAAAATTCTACAAGCAATAAGTGCTGGAGAGGGTGTGGAGAAAAGGGAACCCTCTTACACTGTTGGTGGGAATGCAAACTAGTACAGCCACTATGGAGAACAGTGTGGAGATTCCTTTAAAAACTGGAAATAGAACTGCCTTATGACCCAGCAATCCCACTGCTGGGCATAAACACTGAGGAAACCAGAGTTGAAAGAGACATGTGTATCCCAATGTTCATCACAGCACTGTTTATAATAGCCAGGACATGGAAACAACCTAGATGTCCATCAGCAGATGAATGGATAAGAAAGCTGTGGTACATATACACAATGGAGTATTACTCAGCCATTAAAAAGAATACATTTGAATCAGTTCTAATGAGGTGGATGAAACTGGAGCCTATGATATAGAGTGAAGTAAGCCAGAAAGAAAAACACCAATACAGTATACTAGCACATGTATATGGAATTTAGAAAGATGGTAATGATAACCCTGTATGCGAGACAGCAAAAGAGACACAGATGTTTAGAATGGACTTTTGGACTCAGATGGAGAGGGAGAGGGTGGGATGATTTGGGAGAATGGCATTGAAACATGTATACTATCAGGTAAGAAATGAATCACCAGTCTATGTTCGATGTAGGATACAAGATGCTTGGGGCTGGTGCACGGGGATGATCCAGAGAGATGATATGGGGTGGGAGGTGGGAGGGGGGTTCAGGATGGGGAACATGTACATTCGTGGCTGATTCATGTCAATGGATGGCAAAACCAATACAGTAAAATATTTACTTTACAATAAAGTAAAAATTAAAATTAAAATAAACAAACAAACAAAAAAACAAAGAAGACATACAGATGGCTAACAAACACATGAAAAGATGCTCAACATCACTCATTATCAGAGAAATGCAAATCAAAACCACAATGAGGTACCATTTCACGCCAGTCAGAATGGCTGTGATCCAAAAGTCTACAAGAATAAATGCTGGAGAGGGTGTGGAGAAAAGGGAACCCTCTTACACTGTTGGTGGGAATGCAAACTAGTACAGCCACTATGGAGAACAGTGTGGAAATTCCTTAAAAAACTGGAAATAGAACTGCCTTATGACCCAGCTATCCCACCGCTGGGCATACACACCAAGGAAACCAGAATTGAAAGAGACACGTGTATCCCAATGTTCATCACAGCACTGTTTATAATAGCCAGGACATGGAAACAACCTAGATGTCCATCAGCAGATGAATGGATAAGAAAGCTGTGGTACATATACACAATGGAGTATTACTCAGCCATTAAAAAGAATACGTTTGAATCAGTTTTAATGAGGTGGATGAAACTGAAGCCGATTATATAGAGTGAAGTAAGCCAGAAAGAAAAACACCAATACAGCATACTAACACATATATATGGAATTTAGAAAGATGGTAACGATAACCCTATATGCGAGACAGCAAAAGAGACACAGATGTATAGAACAGACTTTTGGACTCTGTGGGAGAGGGAGAAGGTGGGATGATTTGGGAGAATGGCATTGAAACATGTATACTATCATGTAAGAAATGAATCGCTAGTCTAGGTTTGATGCAGGATACAGGATGCTTGGGGCTGGTGCACTGGGATGACCCAGAGAGATGGTATGGGGAAGGCGGTGGGAGGGGGGTTCAGGATTGGGAACTCATGTACACCCGTGGCGGATTCATGTCAATGTATGGCAAAACCAATACAGTATTGTAAAGTAAAATAAAAAATAAATAAAAATAATGCTTAAAAGTTAATATATAGATACCAGAAGTCCTTTTCACTATGCCTAATCTATAAGAAATACAAACCTCAACCAACTGGTTTTTCTACTTCCTTTTGTCTATAATGATGGGACTGCTGGTTGGAACACGTACTTAAATTTCTAGTATTGGATTTAACTGAACCAACTTGATTTTTGTCAGGATTATAAACTGTTTGAATTCTGGTTATGGGAAATACCTCTTTCTGAATTTCACTCTGTATAACTTCCCATTCACTGTTCCCTTTTTGATGCTCAACTACCTATTTCATCTTTAATCAACTTCTCTTACAATGTGTATTGTGGTGGCTTTTTCTTTGTTAAAAATGATATTTATGTTTTTCAGTAGGAGTAATTCTTCCTTATCTCTAAACGGTGAACAGAATCTAACTGGATCTAACTGGGCACCACCCCGCCCACCCCAGAGCAGATCTGGCTCAATGAAGATTATGGACAGAATGTCTAATTAATAGGCTCTTATCACCAATGGAGTCTTCATTCATTCAATAAGTACTTATTAAGAATCAGTAGGTGCCAGCCAGTCTGCTAGCAGTGAATAAATACTATCCTTTTCCTGTTGGTGTTTAGCTATTGAGAAAGGATACTATTAAAGAATGATAGATATTATGCATATTAGGTTAGAGGACTATTATGCTGTCATTCCTAAGACTACGATTTTTAATCTTTATTTTTTTTTTGAGGGAGTGATAGGCTCTTTTAATCTTATCAATGTCCTGAACATTTGCCCCAGAAAACAAAAATATCCCCAAAATTTGCCAATAATTTCAAGTTGTTCATGAAGCCTTTGAAATCCCTTTATGAACTCTGGGTTTAGAATTCCTACTCTAAATGGTAAACACTAAAAAATGAAACCAGAAGATGCACACATTCTAAGATGGAAAGGAAGATAGATTACATACTTAGGAGTGGCAGCAGCAAGAATGAAAATTGAATTGCTATAGCTTTATCTTACATGTGTTATCACCAGCTAACATATGTAATAATTCATGTTTCCAGGAATAATCCACTGCTGAGGACCCAATACCCCACTAAGTGAATCTTGGCCTTCCACTCAATGAACCTGGGCCTCCCACAGAAGGAGCTACCAACTCATTCACCTTTGCTCTAGTGTAGTAACAGTATGACAGGTGGTTAGAAGTACTATAAAACAAAGTAGAGTAAAGGGGATGGGAAGTGGCTGGGGTTTTGTGTGCTTGTGCTTTTTTATATAGTTATATAGAATGTCAAGGACATTGTCTCTGATAAGGTGATATTTGAGCAGGAGTTTTTAGAAGTGAGGGATTAAACCATGTGAATATCCAGGACAGCCTTTCAGCCAAATGGAGCAGCAAATGGAAGGAGGCCAGTGAGCAGAGCAGAGTGATCTGTGGGAGTAGGAGCATGCCGGGCAGTGAGATCAGGAGGGCGTTGAGGTGTGTGTGTCAGGTTTCCCAGGGTTGGAGTGAGAGGGTCAGAGTCAAGGGATAAGCAGTATCTGAGTGTTCCAGGCTCAGGATCATAAAGTGCTGTAATGGGAAAATTGCTCAGCTAAACCCAGTTGGGGGATGTTTTGGGATGGTTATCTGGATAATATAGAGAGGTTTAGCAAGTCTGACCTTACCTTGGTAAGGGTTAACTAATGGACACTGTTCTGTGTGTGTGTGTGTTTGGGGGTGGCTACAGGGTAGAGTCAGAAACAGAAAGGACAATGGAGAAAATACTTAGGAAAGTGAACAGAAAACAGAAGACTAAGATATCTTAAGTGGGAAGAGCTTAGAAATCAAGGAAAAGAAGGGTTAGGGAAGAGGGGAAGGGAGTAATGAACTAATATTTTTCACATGGCCACAATTTGCCAGGATCTTTACATTTATATTTTATTTTTTTAAACAATACTATAAGTGTTTTTGTCTGCATTTTAGTTAAGAAAATCTCAAACCCAGAAAAGTTGAATAACTTGATCAAGGTAATAGGCTACTAGTAAATAGTAGGAGAGGATAACTTTATTAGGTTGTCTTTAGTTTGTAGTATTTTCTTTTATTGCTGTGTTTATTCATTCTTAGTATTATATTTGGAGAAACAAATTGATGTTACAGGTAGAAAGACAAAAGAAGGATGGCAAAATGGCTGGTGTGTTTAGAATTTTATCTTGGGTAATCCTCACTCTTGGATTACATGTTTGGTCTTATAAAAAAGGCCACAAGATGGCAGCATCTTGCTCATTGGTTTGGGAGCCACTCCTGCTCCTGTAGCCAACTGTTGCAGTGTAAAAATATTGAATAAAAAGTAATACATCAGTTATAGATGATATTTAGAAACTGACCTATCGTAACCAGAAATATTTGTTGAGAAATAGTGTAAAAGTCCCTAAGTTCCCAGAAATACATCCACTGATAGGCTTTAGGATCTTGACATTTGCTTATAAGTGGGCAGAATTAAAAGAAACTATTTCAAATGATATGTGGGAGTTAATGTGAAACGGTAGAATATAGCAATCAGTTTTCCGCTGGGATATCAAAGATCTCCGTCAAAATTCTATCTCCCACCTTTAGCTGTATGGTATTGGGCAAATGAAAATCTTTCTAAACTTATTCTTCATCTGTAAAATCCTTAGCCCTTGGGTTAAATAACACATAAAGAATTCTTGGTAAAGTGCCTGACATTACTCAATAAGCTGCTGCTGCTGCTAAGTCGCTTCAGTCGTGTCCAACTCTGTGCGACCCCATAGACGGCAGCCCACCAGGCTCCCCTGTCCCTGGGATTCTCCAGGCAAGAACACTGGAGTGGGTTGCCATTTCCTTCTCCAGTGCATGAGAGTGAAAAGTGAAAGTGAAGTCACTCCATCGTGTCCGACTCGTAGCAACTGCATGGACTGCAGCCTACCAGGCTGCTCCATCCATGGGAGTTTCCAGGCAAGAGTACTGGAGTGGGGTGCCATTGCCTTCTCCGACTCAATAAGCAGTAGCCATTATATAATATTTATCCATCTATCATCTGTCACAGAACTAGCATTACCCCAGTACAATCATGTGCTGTGCTTAGTTGCTCAGTCATGTTGGACTCTTTGCGACCCTGTGGACTGTAGCCCACCAGGCTGCTCTGTCCATGGGGATTTTTCAGGTAAGAATACTGGAATGGGTTGCCATGCCCTCCTCCAGGGGACCTTACCAATCCAGGGATCAAACCCAGGTCTCCCGTGTTGCAGGCAGATTCTTTACCAACAGAGCCATCAGGGAAGTCCAAGAACACAGGAGTGAGTAGCCTTTTCCTTCTCCAGGGGATCTTCCCTGCCCAAGAATTGAGCCAGGGTCTCCTGCTTTGCAGGAGGACTCTCTACCAGCTGTGCAGGTTATAGTACATTTATCTATGATTGCACATAATTTTTAAAAATATTTTTTCTTCCCATTTTATTGAGATAGAATTGACATATAGTACTGTATAAGTTCAGTGTACATCATAATGATTTGACTTACATATATCATGAAATGATTACCACAATAAATCTAGTGAGCATCCATCATCTCAGAGCAATACAAAATAAAATATTTTTTCCTTGTGATGAGAATGTTACTGAACCAAACCCAGGCCCACTCATCCATGTGCTAAAGTCAATCTACTGATATGAGTTGTGGTGAAGGAAAGTGCAGCTTTATTATAAAGGCATCAAAATAAGAAGAACAGGTGGGTGGAGCTCAAAACCCCCAAACTCTCCAAGGGGTTTCAGGAAACCATTTTTAAGAGCAAGGTGAGGGAGGGGCATTCTTGGTTGTGTGATCAGCTCATGCACAGTTCTAGTTGGGTGATGGTGAGGTAACAGGGTGGTGTCACAGGGATTAACACTATCAATCCTTAGGCCTAGGCCTATGTGCTCATGGTCATCAAGTAGTTAACATCTTCCATTTGGTGGGGATTTTTCACATCTGTAAAACAACTCAGGAAATGTGCACCAGATTCTATTATCTTAGTACTTCAGAGAGGAGCTAAAGCAGAGGATATGGAGGAGAGATCTGCTCCCAGGAAGGCCCCATGTGATCCTGCTTGGTTACAAGAATTCTTAGGATTTCTCTCTCAATAACTTTCATATATAATATACAACCGTGTTAATTATATTAGTCATGTTATACATTACATTCAATGGACATGAGTTTGGGTAAACTCCAGGAGCTGGTGATGGACAGGGAGGCCTGGTGTGCTGCAATTCATGGGGTCGCAAAGAGTCGGACATGACTGAGCGACTGAACTGAACTGAACTGAACAGAGCTGAATTATCTTATAACTGTAAGTTTGTACCTTTTGAGCATCTTCATTCAGTCCCCCTTGTCACACACCACGAATCTGATCTCTTTTTCTAAGAGTTTGTTTATTTTTGAAGCATAATTGAACCCATATGTTAGTTCCTGGGATACATGTAGTTATTTGCTATTTCTATGAATTACAAAATGATCACCACAACAAATCTAGTTACAATCTGTCACAATACAAAGATGTTATATAAATACTGATCATATTCCCCACAGTGTTCATTTCAGCCCAGTGACTCATTTTGAAACTTTAAGTTTGTACCTCTTAATCTCCTTCACCTCTTCTCCTCATCTTCCAACCTCCCTCCCTTTGGGCAACAACCTGTTTGTTCTCTAGATCTATGAATCTGTTTGTGTATGTTTTTTTTTTAATAACAGAATTTATTATTATTTTAAAACAAGTCTTACAAAATAACATTCAGAAACTCAACATTTCTAAATAATTTAACACAATAAGTTTAGTCATAAAGTCATGTTACAGAATTCCTGCATATAAAAGATTATTAATACCAAAGTATTAATACATGTTAAAATGTTCTTCAAAATGGAGAAGAATGGAGTCTTTGGTTCTAGATGCCAAAGACTCTGGAATGATGCTTGTGACCATGACTGACACCCTGGGAGAAGGAGCTGCCTATATGTATGTTCTCTATGGCTACCAACTCACTGGTCTTTTGATGAGATTGATCCTCTAGGCAATAGCACCTCAGACGCAGGTACCCTGCTGATCAAAAAAGCAAAGAACGTCTCACCCTTATAACATTAGCCACAACTTAATCTAGCCAACATCTAAATTAATTTTTAAAACCTAGATATAGGAAAGATAACTCACAAAGTTTCCATTATGAGTAGCAGAATTCTACTTAATAAATCCCCTAGAGGGATAACTGTTGATGAAGCAGACATGGAAGATGACACCAGCTAGGGAATAGGGAAATCCTGACTCTGATTATGTTGACACACAACTACAGCTCCAGTGGGCTTAGAATGAGCAAGGATGAACTTTAATTTTCTAATAAATATCCACATGCAGGCTAGGTATTTATCCATCTGCCCTTTGAAAATACTTTCCACCAACATCCAATTTATTTTAAAGTGCAAATTTACTGTAAAATAGCTTCATCTCCCCCACCTCCTTGTTAAATTTGCTAGATCATAATTTGGTTGGCTGGTTCCCTTCTAACCAGCCCAATATGGGAAATTAACTAGAATTCAGTTATGAGTCCTCCAAATGTCAAGTGAAAATTTATCTTAGGTTAGAAAAAGGTGAGACTCAGTCTAGTGCTCATTTTATTCCTTTGTATTCACTGGTTGATAATAAAGCAGGAATGGAGATATAAATGAAGGATTTCTAAAAGCTCAGTGATTAAAAAAAACATACACTTAATTTTTTTTGATTGCACTTTATTTAAAAACACTCATGCTAAAGTGAAGATAAAGGAATATGGTCAAGTTAGCTGTGTTAGAAGCACCAGATCTGCTGCACTGCATTTGTTTTTACAGATATATTCAGTTCAGTTCAGTCGCTTAGTCGTGTCTGACACTTTGCGACCCCATGAATCGCAGCATGCCAGGCCTCCCTGTCCATCACCAGCTCCAGGAGTTCACTCAGATTCACGTCCATCGAGTCAGTGATGCCATCCAGCCATCTCATCCTCTGTCGTCCCCTTCTCCTCCTGCCCCCAATCCCTCCCAGCATCAGAGTCTTTTCCAATGAGTCAACTCTTCGCATGAGGTGGCCAAAGTACTGGAGTTTCAGCTTCAGTATCATTCCCTCCAAAGAAATCCCAGGGCTGATCTCTTTCAGGATGGACTGGTTGGATCTCCTTGCAGTCCAAGGGACTCTCAAGAGTCTTCTCCAACACCACAGTGCAAAAGCATCAAATCTTCAGTGCTCAGCCTTCTTCACAGTCCAACTCTCACATCCATAGATGACCACAGGAAAACCCATAGCCTTGACTAGATGGACCTTAGTCGGCAAAGTAATGTCTCTGCTTTTGAATATACTATCTAGGTTGGTCATAACTTTTCTTCAAAGGAGCAAGTGTCTTTTAATTTCATGGCTGCAGTCACCATCTGCAGTGATTTTGGAGCCCCCCAAAATAAAGTCTGACACTGTGTCCACTGTTTCCCCATCTATTTCCCATGAAGTGATGGGACCAGATGCCATGATCTTCGTTTTCTGAATGTTGAGCTTTAAGCCAACTTTTTCCCTCTCCTCTTTCACTTTCATCAAGAGACTTTTTAGTTCCTCTTCACTTTCTGCCATAAGGGTGGTGTCATCTGCATGTCTGAGGTTATTGATATTTCTCCTGGCATATTAAGCAGGCCAAATAAAATGCATGCCAAAGGAATTGCTTTCTGCTAAAGGATAACTTTCAATTTAACAGTTATTTTTCTCCCTTTTCCAATATTTACAATGTAAGGTCTTTGTAAACAGACAATCAGATTGTAGTTAGACAATCAGACTACTCATGACTGATGCTTTGACACTTCCCCCCAGTTTTTTTTAAAGTTGTTGTCTTAATCCAACCTTTCTAGGCCCTATGCTTTTTCCATTTAGTCCTAAGAAAAATCCAGCTAGAAGATTTTGGTCACATAGACAACTACCTTCAACTCAACTTATACATCACCAACTCTGAGGATAAGTTAAGAGTTAAGATTCATTTCTTACTCCTCCTTATTCTACTTTAGACCACTGGTAAGAGGTATCAGAAGAAGTATCTATTCAAGTCAAAATTTCTCTTTCTACAGAGGAACCACATTAACATCTTATACCACCTCTATTTGTGGAATGGATCCAGTAACCATACCAAGTTACCAGCCAAGTTATCTTGACCAGACATTCTTCTGGTCACATGCAAAACCACTGTCTACACCAGCTACTTTCATATATAATTCAGTTCAGTTCAGTTGCTCAGACGTGTCCGACTCTTTGCGACCCCATGAATCGCAGCACGCCAGGCCTCCCTGTCCATCACCATCTCCCGGAGTTCACTCAGACTCATGTCCATTCATTCCGTGCTGCCATCCAGCCATCTCATCCTCGGTCGTCCCTTTCTCCTACTGCCCCCAATCCCTCCCAGCATCAGAGTCTTTTCCAATGAGTCAACTCTTTGCATGAGGTGGCCAAAGTACTGGAGTTTCAGCTTCAGCATCATTCCCTCCAAAGAAATCCCAGGGTTGATCTCCTTCAGGATGGACTGGTTGGATCTCCTTGCAGTCCAAGGGACTCTCAAGAGTCTTCTCCAACACCACAGTGCAAAAGCATCAATTCTTCAGCGCTCAGCCTTCTTCACAGTCCAACTCTCACATCCATAGATGACCACTGGAAAAACCATAGCCTTGACTAGATGGACCTTAGTCGGCAAAGTAAAGTCTCTGCTTTTGAAAACACTATCTGGGTTGGTCATAACTTTTCTTCCAAGGAGTAAGCATCTTTTAATTTCATGGCTGCAGTCACCATCTGCAGTGATTTTGGAGCCCCCAAAAATAACGTCTGACACTGTTTCCACTGTTTCCCCATCTATTTCCCATGAAGTGATGGGACCAGATGCCATGATCTTCGTTTTCTGAATGTTGAGCTTTAAGCCAACTTTTTCACTCTCCTCTTTCACTTTCATTAAGAGGCTCTTTAGCTCCTCTTCACTTTCTGCCACAAGGGTGGTGTCATCTGCATATCTGAGGTTATTGATATTTCTCCCAGCAATCTTGATTCCGGCTTGTGTTTCTTCCAGCCCAGCGTTTCTCATGATGTACTCTGCATAGAAGTTAAATAAGCAGGGTGACAATATACAGCCTTGACGTACACCTTTTCCTATTTGGAACCAGTCTGTTGTTCCATGTCCAGTTCTAACTGTTGCTTCCGGACCTGCATACAGATTTCTCAAGAGGCAGGTCTGGTCGTCTGGTATTCCCATCTCTCTCAGAATTTTCCACAGTTTATTGTGATCCACACAATCAAAGGTTTTGGCATAGTCAATAAAGCAGAAATAGATGTTTTCTGGAACTCTCTTGCTTTTTCCATGATCCAGTGGATGTAGGCAATTTGATCTCTGGTTCCTTTGCCTTTTCTAAAACCAGCTTGAACATCAGGGAGTTCATGGTTCATGCATTGCTGAAGCCTGGCTTGGAGAATTTTGAGCATTACTTTACTAGCGTGTGAGATGAGTGCAATTGCGCAGTAGTTTGAGCATTCTTTGGCATTGCCTTTCTTTGGGATTAGAATGAAAACTGACCTTTTCCAGTCCTGTGGCCACTGCTGAGTTTTCTAAATTTGTTGGCATATTGAGAGCAGCACTTTCACAGCATCATCTTTCAGGATTTGAAACAGCTCAACTGGAATTCTATCACCTCCACTAGCTTTGTTTGTAGTGATGCTTTCTAAGGCCCACTTGACTTCACATTCCAGGATGTCTGGCTCTAGATGAGTGATCACATCATCATGATTATCCGGGTCGTGAAGATCTTTTTTGTACAGTTCTTCCGTGTGTTCATGCCACCTCTTCTTAATATCTTCTGCTTCTGTTAGGTCCATACCATTTCTGTCCTTTATCGAGCCCATCTTTGCATGAAATGTTCCCTTGGTATCTCTAATTTTCTTGAAGAGATCTCTAGTCTTTCCCATTCTGTTCTTTTCCTCTATTTCTTTGCATTGATCACTGAAGAAGGCTTTCTTATCTCTTCTCGCTGTTCTTTGGAATTCTGCATTGAGATGCTTATATCTTTCCTTTTTTCCTTTGCTTTTTGCCTCTCTTCTTTTCACAGCTCTTTGTAAGGCCTCCCCAGACAGCCATTTTGCTTTTTTGCATTTCTTTTCCATGGGGATGGTCTTGATCCCTGTCTCCTGTACAATGTCACAAACCTCATTCCGTAGTTCATCAGGCACTCTATCTATCAGATCTAGGCCCTTAAATCTATTTCTCACTTCCACTGTATAATCATAAGGGATTTGATTTAGGTCATACCTGAATGGACTAGCGGTTTTCCCTGCTTTCTTCAATTTAAATCTGAATTTGGTAATAAGGAGTTCATGCTCTGAGCCACAGTCAGCTCCTGGTCTTGTTTTTCTTGACTGTATAGAGCTTCTCCATCTTTTGCTGCAGAGAATATAATCAATCTGATTTTGGTGTTGACCATCTGGTGATGTCCATGTGTAGAGTCTTCTCTTGTGTTGTTGGAAGAGGGTGTTTGCTATGACCAGTACGTTTTCTTGGCAAAACAATAATTTCTTATTTAATGACTGCTACAGTCTACAGAATTTGTGCGTTATTGGACAATGAATGAATCAAGAACACCTAAAGAATGAAGATATGTTTTCTAAAGTATACTCAAAATGTTAAACTTCAGAGGCAAAGCAAAACTATCATAAAGTTGGATTCTGTTGATAGCAAGGAGAGGTAGGTTAATACTTATTGTCCAAAAATAACTAAGAATGCTAAACAATAAAAGTGGAGACCCTGCTGAAAAAAGTAAGTTGAGCCTTCCAGCCCTGACTTTCTAATGTTACATAAAAATTATTTAAAAGAGCATTACAGAAGAAAACACCAGTGACTATTTCCTTCCATCCATGATTATCAAATACATCACCTTCTCTGAAACAACTCAGGTAGCATATGATTACAGACTGAAAACAAATGGACTTTGGAAAAAGGAATGTTGCTACAAAGCACTGGTTCTTAACCAGGGGCGAATCTGTTCCCACCCTTATTTCCCAAGGGACAGATGGCAATGTCTAAAGACATTTCGGTTGTCACAAATTGGGACAGTATTCTACTGGCATCTAGTGGGTAAAAGCCAGAGATGCTGCTAAACATTCCATACTACAAAGAACAGTCATCCCCTGCAACACTATCCAGCATAAAATATTAATAGTTCCAGGTTGAGAAACTCTGGTTTAAAGGAACAAACTCCTATTTACAAAGAACACAAAAGTCTTTCAAGACCTGACTGGGTAATACAAACATAAGATTAGAATTAGGGAACATAGGAAAGCTGAATTTCTCATTAGGCTATAATAAAATTTCCTGTGAAGAATTGAAATACTGTACTGATTCCCTGGTGGCTCAGCTGGTAAAGAATGTGTGGGCAATGTAGGAGACACTGGTTCAATCCCTGGGTTTGGAAGATCCCCAGGAGAAGGGAACAGCTCCCCACTCCAGGATTCTGGCCTGGAGAACTCCATGGACATAGGAGCCTGGAGGGCTACAGTCTATAGGATCACAAGGAGTCAGACACAACTGAGAGACCTTCACTTTTCACTTTCACTGATTCCATCACTACAGGAATAGAAGAAATTGAATGATCCACTAAAATGGCATTATGCTTTAAACAAGGAACACAGAGAAGAATCCATTCCAAGGAGGTCAAATATCTAATCCAAGAAGCATAAATGGAAAATATTTACTATCAGCTAAATTTGCAGCAGTAAAGGATGACATAAAGAATTATTTGAAAGAATATTCTGAACTTCTTCATATACATTATCTTTCATTTTCTAATGACATGAATTCTGGCTCTAAGAAAAAGATGCACAGAAGTCATTCAAATATTTGTTGAGTGAAACTGAATTATAAATTTTGTGTGAAATGAATACAGAAAAGCACCTACACTTCTCTGAGAACTACCAGTAATTAAAAGACATTAAGAAACAAGAAGATAAAGCAATTAGCCTCCAATTAATTTTTTTAAAGGAGAAACAGAAAATTAGTTTTTATACTACAGAATTTAAAAAATCAACAGTGTAAGCCATTTTATAAATAAATTCAATATGAAATCATTCATTCATTCCCTATTATATTCACTTCCAGTGTAACTTTTGAAAATACATCCATGTGTAGCAACATGGCTTCAAACTTACCAACTAGATGAAGTGCAAAGTACAAGAAAAGAAGATCATTTTTCCTCTTAGTTTATGGGACTTAAATATCACCAAGGGTAATTCTCATTGTCTATGTTTCGGAAAAGAAATACTCAAAGGCTCTGACTGTACAAGCCAGTC
This sequence comes from Ovis aries, assembly GCF_016772045.2. Taxonomy (NCBI): domain Eukaryota; kingdom Metazoa; phylum Chordata; class Mammalia; order Artiodactyla; family Bovidae; genus Ovis; species Ovis aries. The sequence goes on from NC_056074.1 coordinate 16,012,873, forward strand.
AGAGCAAAGATTTCTTCCTATCAAACTAAGGAAGAGCAAAAGTAAGCTAAAAAAGTACTAAGCTTTTATTTACAATTGATTGTCAAAGCATTGGTCCCTTTTGATCAGAGTGATTCAGAGAAGTCATGTAGTTCCTACTTAAATGATAGCTGAAAACTTCTGAAAGCCAGGACCAGTTTTGTTTCTTTGACTGGTTTTACACAAGTAAATGGGGAAATATTAATAGCAAGCATTAATAGTCTCTGATTGCAGGACTTTCGGCACAGTTTGGCAGAGGGCTTCTTGACTTCTTTTTTGCAATCTGTTAGTGACTCAGTCATGGCCTACTATGGACTTCATCTGGATTACTGACTACCATATCTTGCATTTTCCAAAAACAATTTTTCATATATGATAAATTCTAAACTCTGCATCCAGCTATTGCTTTGCAGTTCTGAGGTTAAGTCACCTAGTATCCTTCATAGAAGAGGCAGTCCTTAAAAATATTACCATTTGCCTGGGATTCTGTAATGAGACATCTCTTTTCCTTCCACAGCTATTTACATAATTCATTTTTAGAGCTGTTAAACATTTCTAAAAATATATTTTGAAATACTAAATTTGACTTATTGAAAGGTACCAAATTCAGTCTTTTAAGCTCTATACCTTTACAGTAATTACTTCTTTCAACATGAGAGTCAATAGATCGACGTTATTAGGGAAAAATTTTAAAAATATGAATAATCAACATTTAGTCTAGGAATTTAAATATAACTACTGCTTATCTGCATTTCCTTATCAAACAAACAAGGAAGTATAAACCAAAAAAGTTTGCCTAAGATCAGGTCCACATGTGTAATAAGGCCAAAGTATTGGTCAAAGGGGCGATCATGACAGTCATTTTAACCACTGACTTGGATCATAGAAGAAGTGGCTGATTGTGCACAGGACTTGAGTGGATGTGGAGGTTAACACAATGTAAATTCCAGTTGACAATGCACACACTTGTGGAACAAAAGATAAATAAATATAACATGGGCTATAAGGCCACCAAGGTACTAATTTTTCCTTTTTTTACCCTATCTCTTCTAATTCAACTTTGGTGTCTTGATTCTAGGGCTGCTGCTGTATTTCTAAGAGGAACTCTTCCCAAACCAAACACATGACGCATTTGTGCTACTGAGTCATAAAGAGATGGACCTTCAGGAAAAATGGCCTACAGATTCAAAAGTTAGGTGTATATATTTAAATGCCTGGCCTAAAAAATCTAAACAAACCGAATAAAGCAACACACTTATTCTTTTGTTGTTAAAAATGACCAGACTATAAAGGTTTCAGTAGATGGGGCCACACAGTATGTAACTGGGACTGAAGAAAAAACTGTAAATGTATAGTTTCTAAAAAGAGAACTAGAATATATAAGGTTGGTGTTATTGTTGGAGAAATACTGAATGGGTTTAAGTGAATATAAGAAAGGAATGAGAGGTATAAGAACCATTTGCCCCACACAGTATCTTTAAAATAGACAACTATTTAAAACTTATCTATTCTTACGATATTTAAAGAAGTTAACACAAAGTGGAAAATGTAGTGTTAGTTACCTTCTTCCTCATCTTCTTTAACTACTGGGGTACCATGTAGCTTTTTCAGTTTGGGCATTCTCTTGGTTGCCTCTTCAATCCAGTTCCCCTCAGCAGAATGTTTCGATTCCAAGAGATTGCCTACAAACACCAGGTCTTCTAGGCATGGCAGTTCTGCCAGCTTCACAAATTCAGCCCAGTCTTTCACCAGGTTATTAGACATGTAAAGAATCTTCAGTTCCTTCATTACATGGGTCCCTTTCAACTTCTCAATAAAATTGTAGGGGATCCACAGTTCTTCTAATGTGTCCCCTACTACTTCCAGTTCATTTAAGTTGTTTGTGTTGTTTCTTCCTAAAGACAATATTCTTAAGGTTTTTAAGTCATTAGGTTTGCAGTTTTTTCAACGCAGTTTGTAGTCAGTGAAAGCTTCTCACAGTTAGAATGTGTGGACAATGGTATGTCCATCTTCTCTACAGGGGGAATCTGGGCATACAGCTTTATCTCTCTGGCTTCAGATGGCTTCTGGCTGGTTTTCTCTTCCCCCCTGGCTAGTGCTTCTTTGACTGTTGTTGCTTTTGCCATTCTGGCATTTGCTACTGTCACTCCTGTTTGTGTTTTGTTCTGTTTGTTCATTTGTTTCATTTCTTAGATTCCACATATAAGTGAAATCATACATTATCTGCCTTTCTCTGACTTATTTGACAACATAATATCCTCTAGGTCTATCCATGCTATTGCAGATGACAAGATTTCTTTTTTTTTTTTAAAGACTGAGTAATTTTCCACTGTTGTTGGAAGAGGGTGTTTGCTGTGACCGACAAAACTCTGTTAGCTTTTGTCCTGCTTCATTTTGTACTCCGAGGCCAAATTTGCCTGTTACTCCGGGATTCTCTTGACTTCCTGCTTTTGCATTCCAGTTCCCTATGATGAAAAGGACATCTCTTTTTGGTGTTAGTTCTAGAAAATCTTGTAGGTCTTCATAGAACCATTCAGCTCCAGCTTCTTTGGTATCAGTGGTTGGGGCGTAGACTTAGATTACTGTGATATTGAATGGTTTGCCTTGGGAACAAACCGAGATCATTCTGTTGTTTTTGAGATTGCACCAAAGAGTTACATTTCAGAGTCTTTTGTGTGAGGGCTACTCCATTTCTTCTAACGGATTCTTGCCTGCAGTAGTAGATATAATGGTCATCTGAATTAAATTCACCCGTTCCTGTCCATTTTAGTTCAATGATTTCTAAAATGTCAATATTCACTCTTGCCATCTCCTGTCTGACCACTTCCAATTTACCTAGATTCATGGACCAAACATTCGGACTCCTATGCAGTATTGTTCTTTACAGCATTGGACTTTACTTTTACCAACAGATACATTTAATCAACCCTGAATATTCATTGGAAGGACTGATGCTTAAGCTGAAGCTCTAATACTTTGGCCACCTGGGAAAAGCTGACTTATTGGAAAAGACCCTGATGCCGGGAAAGATTGAAGGCAGGAGGAGAAGGGGATGACAGAGGATGAGATGGTTGGATGGCATCACCAACTCAATGGACATGAGTTTGAGCAAACACCAGGAGATGGTGAAGGACAGGGAAGCCTGCTGTGCTGTAGTAAATGGGGTCACAAAGAGTTGGACATGACTGAGAGACTGAACAACAAAAAATTTTCTGCTGTATCTTTTTCCATTCTTCTACTGATGGGCACTTGTGTTTGCTTCCATATCTTGGATATTATAAATAATGCTACAATGTACATAGAGGAGCATATATCTTTTCAAATTAGTGTTTTCATTTTCTTCAGATATATACCCAAAAGTAGAATTACTGGATTATATGGTAGTAGTAGTAGTATTAGTTGTTCAGTTGTGTCCAACTCTCTGCGACCCTTTGGACTGTGGCCTGCCAGGCTTCTCTGTCCATGGGATTCTCCAGGCAAGAATACTGAAGTGGATTGCATTGCCTTCTCCAATTGCCATTCCCTTCTCCATATATGGTACTTCTATTTCTAGTTTTTTGAGAAACCTCTATATTGTTTTCCAGAGTGGCTGCACCAATTTACATTCCCAACAGTGCACAAGAGTTCCCTTTTCTCCACTTGTTATTTGTTGTTGTTGTTTTTTTTTTTTTTGAGAATAGATGTTGACATTCTGAGAGGTGTGAGGGGATATTTCACTGTGATTTTGATTTGCATTTCCCTGATGATTTTTGATGCTTTTATGTGCCTGTTGGCAATCCTTCTGTCTCCTTTGGAAAAATGCCTATTGAGGTTCTCTGTCCATTTTTAATCAGGTTGTTTTTTTGATGTTGAGTTGTATGAATTCTTTGCATATTTTAAACATTAGCCCCTTATCAGATAAATCATTTGCAAATATCTCCTCTCATTCAGTAAGCTGTTGTTTTGTTTTGTTTATAGTTTCCTTTGTTGCGCAAAATGTTTGTGGCTTGGTGTCATCACATTTGTTTAGTTTTTGTTTCTCTTGCCTGAGGAGACATATCCAAAGAGATATTACTAAGACTGATGTTACAAAGTGTAGTTCCTATGTTTTCTTCTAGAAGTTTTATGGTTTCTGGCCTTACATTTATGTCTTTAATCCATTTTAATTATTTTTGTGTGTGGAGTGAGAAAGTAGAGACTGCATCAAATTAAAAAATTTCTTTATGGTAAAGGGAATAATTACAAGAGTGAAAAGGCAATCCATGGAATGTAAGAAGATATTTTCAAGCCATTTATCTGGTAAGAGGTTAACATCCCAAATGCACAAGAAACTCCTAACTTGGTAGCAGAAAAATAACCCAAATGAAAAACAGGAAAGAATTTAAAAACATATTTCTCCAAAGAAGACATGTATATGGCCACAAGGTATATGAAAAGGTAATAAACATCACTAACCATCAGGGAAAGCAAATCAAAACCACAATGAGGGACTTCCCTGATGGTACAATGGATTAAAATCCACCTGCTAGTGTAGGGGACACAGGTTCCATCCCTTGTCTGGGAAGATTCCACAGGCCACAGAGCAACTAAGCCTGTGTGCCATGACTACTGGAGCCAGTGCCCTCTAGGGCCCTCGAACCACAACCCCTGAGCCTGTGTGCTGCAACTACTGAAGCCCATGCGCCTAGAGCCTGTGCTCCACAGTGGAAGGAGCCACCAAAATGAGAAGCCTACACACCGCAATGAAGAGTAGCTCCTACTCACCACAACTAGAGAGAGCCAGCAAAACCAAAAACAAACCAAAAAACCCACAAAGTGATATCACCTCACACTTGTTAAGGTGGCTACTGAAAAACAAACACAACCACTCAAAAGATTAGTGTTTGTGAGGATTTGGAGAAACTGGAACCCTTATACACTCTTGCTGGGAATTTAAATAACCCAGCTATTACACTATGGGAAATAGTTTAGAGATTCTTCAAAAAATTAAATAAAACTACCATTGGTGTGTGCATGCTCAGTCATGTCCGATGCTGTGATCCCATGGCTTGTAACCCACTAGGCTCCTCTCTGCATGGGATTCTCCAGGCAAGAATACTTCAGTGGGTTGCCATTTCTTTCACCAGGGGATCTTCCTAGGATCGAACCCATGTCTCCTGCATTGGCAGGCAGATTCTTTACCACTGAGCCACATGGAAAGCCCCTAAAACTACCATATTATCTAGTAATTCCTTTTCTGAGTGTATATCCAGAAGAATTAAAATCAAGATCTCAAGGAGATGTTTGCACTCTCGTACCTGTTGCAGCACTATTCCCAGTAGCCAAAATATGAAAACAAATGTCCACCAGCAGATGAATATACAAAGAAAATGCAGTATATACATAGAATGGGATATTATTCAATCTTAAAAAAGAAGGAAGGCCTACCATTTGCAACAACATGGATGAACCTGGAGGATATTATTCTAAGTGAAATATGCCAGTATTATAAGGACAAATAATGTATTGTTGTCGTTCAGTTGCCCAGTCGTGTCTGACTCTTCATGACCCCATGGACTGCAGCACACCAGGTCTCCCTGTCCCTCACAATCTCCCAGAATTTGCCAAAGTTCATGTCCATCGCATTGGCGATGCCATCTAGCCATCTCATCCTCTGACGCCATTTCCTTCTGCCTCAATCTTTCCCAGCATAAGGGACCTTTCCAATGAGTTGGCTATTTGCATCAGGGTGGCCAAAATACTGGAGCTTCAGTTTCAGCATCAGTCCTTCCAATGAGTATTTGGGGCTGATTTCCTTTAAGATTGACTGGTTTGATCTCCTTGCAGTCCAAGGGACTCTCAGGAGTCTTCTGCAACACCACAGTTTGAAGACATCAGTTGGCACTCTGCCTTCTTTACGATCCAACTCTCACAACCGTATGTGATCACTGGGAAGACCAGAGCCTTGACTATACAGATGTTTATAGGCAGAGTGATGTCTCTGCTTTTCAACACCCCTTATATGAAGTATCTAAAATAGTCAAACTTGTAGAATCTGAGACTAGAATAGGTTGCCAAGGGCTGGGAGAAGGGGGAAATAGGGAGTTATTCAATGAGTAAGTTTCAATTATGCTAGGGGAATAAATTCTAGAGACCTATTGTACAACATAGTACCTATAGTTGACAGCACAGTATTGTGCATTTAAATATATTAGGAGGATAGACCTCATGTTAAATATTCTTACCACACACACAAAATAATGGGTCACAAGGAAACTTTTAAAGGTGATGGACATGTTTGTTACCTTTATCTTGGTGGCAATATCATTTGCTGTTGTTCAGTTGCTAAGTTGTGTCTGACTCTCAGCAGCCCCGTGGACTATAGCCCACCAGGCTCCTCTGCCCATGGAATTTTCCAGGCAAGAATACTGGAGCGGGTGGCCTTTTCCTGCTCCAGGAGATCTCCCTGACCCAAGAATCAAACCTGTATTTCCTGTGTCTCCTAGCATTGGCAGGCAGATTCTTTACCACTAGTGTCACCTGTGAAGCCATTTTAAAGAATAATTAATTTGGAGAACTTACACAAATACATATCAAGACTTACTATGTTGTTGTTGTGGTTTAGTCACTCAGTTGTGTCCAACTTTTTTGCAGTCCCAAGGACTGTACCCCGCCAGGCTTCTTTGTCCATGGGATTTCCCAGGCAAGAATACTAGAGTGGGTTGCCATTTCCTCCTCCAGGGATCTTATTTCCCAGGCAAAAATACTGAAGTGGGTTGCCATTGCCTCCTCCAGGGGATCTTCCCAACCAGATATTAACCCACATCTCCAGGTCTCTTGCATTGGCAGGCAGATTCTTAACTGCTGAGCCACAGGGGAAGCCTCAGTAATATCATGGGTGTATACATGTGTGTGTGCGCGTGGCTTCAGTTGTGTCCAATTCTTTGTGACCCCATGGACTATAGCCTGCCTGGCCTCTCTGTCCATGGGATTCTCCAGGCAAGAATAGTGGAGTGGGCTGCTTTACCATCCTCCAGGAAATCTTCCTGATCTAGAGATTGAACCAATGTCTCTTATGCAGGAGGGTTCTTTACCACTAGCGCCACCTAGGAAGCCCCCATGGCTGTATGCATATGTCCAAACTAATCAAATTAAATACATTAAATATGTATTTTTTATGTAATTAATTTATTTGGCTGCACCAGGTCTTAGTTGTGGCATGCAGTATCTTCGATCTTTATTGCAGCATGTGAATTCTTACTTGCAGCATATGGGATCTAGTTCTCTGACCAGAGATTGAACCATCCAGTCCCCCTGCATTGTGAGCTCAGAGTCTTAGCCACTGAACCACCAGGGAAGTCCCTGAATATATTAAATATGTACTTCAATTAAAAAGAAGTTTTAAAAAAAGTCTACTGTCTGGAGTCCCAGCAACAGAAGTTCAGATTTAGCTGGTCTGGGGTACCGTATGGTCATTAGAATTTCTAAAAGCACTCTAGATGATTCTGATACTTAGCCAGGGAGAGAAATGACTGACACCTCACTTTACATATGGGAAAGAAAGACTCAGAGAAAGTGAGAGTGACTTGTCTTAGAAATGAGATCAAGAACTGAAACTGAGGTTCAGTTGACTTCTAGTCTTAGGTTCTGTCTAGCACATAACATGCCTCAGGCTCACTTCTTATGCTTCCACACAATCACTCTGTCCCAGTCAAATTGTCTAACATTATATTCCTGGGACACTCCAGGTACACCCCTGTGTCAAATCCAGAGCAATACAAGCTGCCACTGGAGTGCTTATTATGTGCCCAAACTAAGCAAGTAAAATTACATGTGTTATCTCTGATCTATACAACAAGCTTTCAGGGAAAGCATGAGTATCCCCTCTGTTAGAGGAATATGATGCCAGAGATTCTAAGAGACTAGCTACAGTCATGTCTAGTGAGGAGAAGCCAGAATCTGACATGAGTCCTTTGGACTCTGAAGTCCAGGCTCTTGAGCACACTCACTGCCATCCGTTCCAACCCTGCCTTGCTCTCCTGCATTATTTCTCCATTAAGAACCAGTTCTCATGTCAATCCCTCCCTGAAAGCCCTCCCACCCATGTTTTCATTTATTTATCTATCTTTGGGTACACTGTGTTTTCATGCTTTGCATGGGCTTTCTTTAGTTGCCGTGTGTGGAATACTCACTGTGGTGGCTTCTCTCCTTGCAGAGCACTGGCTCCAGGGCAGGCGGGCTCAGTTGTTGCAGCTCTTGATCTCTAAAGCACAGGCTCAGTAGTTGTGGCACTTGGGCTTAGTTGCCCCGCAGCTTGTGAAATCATCTCAGACCAGGGATTGAACCCGTGTACTGTGCATTGACGGGCAGATTTCTTAACCACTAGACCACTAGGGAAGTCCACACCTCATATTTTTATTTATTCAATTTTCATGATCACCCACATTAGCTATTTCATGGGTCTACCTCACATGGTAACTTGTTTGGTCACATGTGTGACCTGTTTCCTTCTTGAGGATGGAAGGAGAAAGAGCTTCCTGTAACTATGTTTCTGTCTTGGTCTTGTAGCTGTGTCAAGATATGGTGCTGTTGCATGATCATAATATTTAGTTTTCTGAGACTCCTCCCCTGGGACTATCTGGAGACAGGGAGCACCTGTAGGCCCAAGTAGAGCTGAAAATTTGAACTGAGAAGTAAGAGAGCTTTCTGTGGGCTCAGATTTGTAGTAATATTTACAAATAAGCCTCTAGGTGTCAGTAGAGTCTCAAATGAAATCAAAACCTCAGGCTAAAAAGAGTTTTTCTCATCTTAATCACCAACCTAGAGCTAGAATTCCCTCTCCAACATAACAGCAACCATGGCAACATCTTTCCCAGCCCAGAGAATGGTAATGAGGAACCTATCGTTTCTGAGGCAGCCTCTTCAGTGTTTGGGCTTTCCAGGTAGCTCTGCTGTGAAAAAAAAAAAATCCGCTTGCCAATGCAGAAAAGGCAATAGATTCAGGTTTGATCCCTGGGTCAGGTAGATACGCTAGAGGAGGAAATGGCAATCCCATCCAGTGTTTTTGCCTGGGAAATCCAATGGACAGAAGAGTCTGGTGGGCTACAGTCAACGATGGGACTCCAGAGTCTGACAAGACTTAGTGACTTAGCACACACTTCAGTGTTTGGACAGCTTTATTAAAATACTCTTCTTGATTTTTGTGAAACTGACTCTAGCTTTGACTAGAGTCCAAAGACCTGGAGAGTATGTGTCTTGTTCAGAGAAGCCTCCTTTGTACTTCTGTTCTTCCCAAGGCCTCCTCTCCAATAGCCAGATCCTTGCTTAGCCAAACCTATTTTTTCTGCTAAAAGAAAAAAAAAAAAAAAGAAAGATTATCACTGTGCTTTCTGGTCCCAATTGTATTCTTTAGAAATATACAGAGCAAACTCAATATATTTTCTGTTAGGAATCTGAAGACAGAAATGAAGCTATCCATCCCTCTATCCATTAAACATCTCTTTACTGGGAACCCACCATGTGCCAGGGCCTGAATCTCCAAGTAGGCAGATAATAAGTGGGAAATGGTATTATTAATGACCTGGTAATTAACTAGTCACAGGTAGGTTGAGTTTTTTATGATGGATTTATGAGCAGGGAATGGAGAGGCAAGGGAACTAGGACTTACTAGTCATGGACTGCCTACAAGGCAAGGTGTTAGGAACTTCCATATACTATTTAAGTCTTGTGCGCATGTGTGCTCAGCCACTCCTTCGTGTCTGACTCTTTGCAACCCCTTGGACTGTAGTCTGCCAGGCTCCTTCCACAGGATTTTCCAGGCTAGAGTACTAGCATGGGTTGCCATTTCCTACTCAAGGAGATCGTCCCAACCCAGGGATTGAACCTGTGTCTCCTGTACCTCTTGCATCAGCAGGTGGATTTTTTTACCACCTGTTAACCTATTTAAATCTTACTACTGTCTTATGAAGTAAGCATCTTCCTTCTTATGAAATGAGTATCTTCCTTCTTATGAAGTGCTTTATATATATATCCACTTTTAAAAGGAAGATGCGAAGGCTTGGAGAGCCTAAATAACTTGACCAAGGACACAAGGCTTCCCAGGTGGCACAGTGGTAAGGAATCTGCTTGCCAATGCAGGAGACACAAGAGACATAGGTTCCACCCCTGGGTTGGGAAGATCTCCCAGAGTAGGAAACAGCAACCCGCTCCAGTATACTTGCCTGGAAAATTCCATGGGCAGAGTAGCCTGGCAGGCTACAGTCCATGGGGTCTCAGAGAGTCGGACGTGACTGAGTGACTGAGCACACACACAAGGACACAGCTAGAAAGTGGTGGAGCTGTACTCCCCACCACACTGTGGGCATTGTGTGGAAATCTCTCAGATAGCTGAAGGGACATCAGAGACCCTTCATGTCATGTGTTAGAAATGAGTACTGCTTTAAATTAAGTTTTCAAGCTTTTGAACATGAATCCCTCATTTTGTCTGATTAAAAAAATTTTTTTTGAGTTTGCAGAGTGATTTCTTTGCTGTTATTTTCTATAGAAGTCAAATTTCCTGTCACTGCTTTCCCATCATAAATTTGGACACATGAAAAAGCATAAAAGAAAAAAAGATCAATTGTATGGAATACTATTCAACCGTAAAAATGAATGAAATAATGCCATTTTCATCATGGCAAATGATTATCATAGAGATTATCATACTAAGTCAGGCAGAGAAAGACAAATACTATATGATATGACATTCACTATATGATATGTGAACGATACAAATGGACTATTTACAAAACAGAAACAGACTCACAGACCCAGAAAATAAACATATAGTTACCAAAAAGGAAATGGGGGAGGGATAAATCAGGAGTTTGGGATTAGCAAATACAAAGTACTATACATAGAATAGATAAAAAAGGTCCTACTGTATAGCACAGGGAACTGTATTCAATATTCTGTAATAAGCTATAGTGGAAACGAATATGACAAAGAATATGTATATGTATTACTCAATCACTTTGCTCTACAGTAGAATCTAGCACAACACTGTAGATCAACTATATGTCAATTTTTTTAAAAAAGAGAGAATGGGTAACTCAAAAAAGAAAGACGGACAGAAATCAGCAGTAATTTGGGTGTTCATCACTTTATTTTCCTTTAGAATTAGTTCTTTGATTGTATTTATTTTAATTGATAAGTTGCTATAATAATCAGTTCAGTTCAGTCGCTCAGTCATGCCCGACTCTTTGCGACCCCATGAACTGCAGCACGCCAGGCCTCCCCATCCATCACCAACTCCCAGAGTCCACCCAAACCCACGTCCATTGAGTTGGTGATACCATCCAACCATCTCATCTTCTGTCGTCCCCTCTCCTCCTGCCTTCAATCTTTCCCAGCATCAGGGTCTTTTCAAATGAGTCAGCTCTTCGCATCAGGAGGCCAAAGTATTGGAGTTTCAGCTTCAACATCAGTCCTTCCAATGAACACCCAGGACTGATCTCCTTTAGGATGGACTGGTTGGACCTTCTTGCAGTCCAAGGGACTCTCAAGAGTCTTCTCCAGCATGACAGTTCAAAAGCATCAATTCTTCAGTGCTCAGCTTTCTTCACAGTCCAACTCTCACATCCATACATGACCACTGGAAAAACCATAGCCTTGACTAGACGGATCTTTATTGGAAAAGTAACGTCTCTGCTTTTTAATATGCTGTCTAGGTTGGTCATAACTTTCTATGCCATAGATAATACCTATATATTATCTATATAGGTAATATATCATATAGAAAATACTATTTGCTATAATAATACCAAAGAAAATGTTCAAGAAAATAAAAACATCATCCCAAATCTCATACATTAATACAACTATCTCAATTTAATTCATACCCATGTCTGTGTGTGTGTGTGTGTACGTGCCAAGTCATTTGTCATGTCTGACTCTTCTCAACTCTGTGGACTGGCCCACCAGGATCCTCTGTCCATGGGATCCTCCATGCAAGAATACTGGAGTGGGTTGCCATGCCCTCCTCTAGGGGATCTTCCCAATCCAGGGATTGAACCCATATCTCTTATGTCTTCTGTGTTGGCTGGAGTGTTCTTTACCACTAGTGTCACTTGGGAAACCCACCCATATGTGTATGTATATTTCAATTGTAAGCCCTTAATAAATACAGGCTATTATTATAATTCCAAATGCTTTCTATTTTAATTTTTTCACTCAACCTTATTTAAGGATCATTTACCCATGTTTTTGTGTGGTTTTCCTAATGATGACATTTAACGGCTACCTAATAGTCTATGAATTTTCATTATATTTTAAGGCCTTTTGAGATGATATTTAGGGATTACTGACAAGAAATGTTTTCTCTCTTTAATTCATTATTTAGACAACCCTATTAAACATGGCTTTAACTCTTTTTGTAGTATCCATTCAATGTGTTACACACTCAAGAAGGACAGGGAAATATCTTTTTAGTAAGCAGGACATTTTCTTTTTGGTTTTAGAGGGCCTTTTTAAAAAATTAAAATCAGATTTGTGGTATTGATATCCCAGGATATCATACTTGGCCATGAGTTTAATTGGCGTATATTTCTTCTCAAATCTTGACTGTCCTGATCCATGCTTCTGCTGACTGAAGCCTTCAGCTGAAGCTTCTGAAAAACTATTTAGGCTTCACTTGGTCAGTTGCTCTTTAGAGCTTTGCTTTGTGGATTCTTCTTGGTAACTGCTGCTTGTTCTTTCCATGCCTAGTGTTTCCGGCAGCAGGTCAAACAATGGAGACCACTGTTTGGTTTTGGTTTAATGTGTCTGTGTGTATGCGCACACATGTGTGCAATCCTAACTGTTTCTTCCTGCAGTCTCCTTTTCACTTCTTCATCTTAAAGGCTGCCAGAGCCATCAGGAGAGAGAACTGGGTTGTGATCAAAGTTAGAGTGTTTTCCAGCCAATACTGTAGAGTCCTGACTATCTCTAAGGCTTCTACTGGGCAGTATTCCCAGACTCAGGACAGATGGGGAAGCTACTGTGGGCCTCTCTTCCCGTGGTTCCCAGAGGGCTGCCAGGCCTACTGAAGGGCTGGACTTGTCAAGTCCTGCTTCTTGATCTGCAGATGAGTTTTCTCTAGGTTTTATCTAGTTTAGATAGGAGAGAAGAAGACAAAACTTTGGATATCTTCATGCTTCATCAAAATAGAAGAAATATTAGAAAATTTCAAACAAATGATAACATGTTTCTTTTTATCTTAAAACAAGCAAGATTCTTCTCTGGGCGGAGTCATGCTAAACACTTCAGCCAAATGGAGCTTCAAGAGGATGTTGATTCAAAGTTTTGACTGTTCCTGAGTAAAAGGTGTCCATGTGTCATTTTGCTGAGACCTAATTTGAATCCTGTGCACTAGGATATGGGCATGAAGGAGCAAGTCACCTAGGTGGTACCTGAGCCCGTGGTCCATCCCTCCTATCATATGATGGCTTTGTAGTTATATACTCACCATTATGCATGCATTTTATGGGCAAAATGTATGATAGATGGTATATGACTGCTTGGAGGTTCTCAAAGTTCTTGGATTCACCTGTCAAAAGTGTCAAGGTCTATCATTCCACAGTTCTACTCAACTATTTCATGGTTCTATGACTTTGGTTCTACTCTTAATAATCCGCCTATCTTTCCCCATAGCCAACTATTAAAATTATGTTTAACAAATGTATTATGTCTGTCAATGAATTTTTTCCTCATTATTTTCCACTAACAATCTCTCCCTATCTTGACCTTCTTAGAATTTTATTTGTTTCTTTCCTTGGCACTAATAAAATTTGTACTTTAAAAGCTTTATATGACCCTATATATTAATACTCTGTGCACTTTATCATATTTTTACCTCTGAGATTATATATTTTCAGTGTACATCTGGATCTTATTCATCTGAAACTCTTTTCCCCCCACCCCCCAGCAACTGCTCTACTTTACAAAGCCCAGGACATTACCTGCCACATGACTGGGGCTGGTAGATATTGGTTGAGTTGAAGGGCTAAAGGCTGGTTCTGCTGTAGCAAAGTAAAGAGACATATTGTGGATAATGGATTTTGCTGGATGTTATAAATACCTTAAAATTTTTTTAATTGGAGGGCAATTGCTTTACAATGTGGTGTTGGTTTCTGCCAGACAACAACATGAATCAGCCATAAGTATACATATGTTCCCTCCCTCTTGAACCTCCCTTCCATCCACCCACACCATCCCACCCCTCTAGGTTGTCATAGAGCACCTTGTTGAGCTCCCTGGCTACAGGTAATTTGATAGTCACTTATAGATAAAACTAGATTGTTATGTTCTTTGGATAACCTGACCTGGGGAAATATGTGAGCTCAGCAGTGATCTAATATTAATGTTTATATCCTTTTCATCTTATGAAAGTGAAAGTCGCTCAGTCATGTCCAACTCTGAGACCCCATGGACTATACAGTCCATGGAATTATCCAGGTCAGAATACTGGATTGGGTAGCCTTTCCCTTCTCCAGGGGATCTTCCCAACCCAGGGATCATACTCATCTGCATTGCAGGCAGATTCTTTACAAGCTGAGCCATAAGGGAAGCCCAATAATTTGACAGTTTTCTTCTTGGTCTAGCTCTACCTTTCTCAAACCAAAATGCTATTCATGCTGTTACAGTGCCCTCCTTTTTATTCCCTTTCTCATTTCATTGTGTTGAAATGTCAGAAAACAGAGCATATACACTAAAGATTCTGTTGGTTTGAGCAGCCCAAATGGAGAGCTGATTTAAATAGTCTCTTTCCTAGTTAATTTACCAATTTAACAACCATGTCTTAGCCCAAATTCTCTGGATCATAAAATCTAGGGTCAAAATTAAAGAGCTGATTCTTTTGGGGGGAGTAGGGACACATTTAGAAAGGTAAAAGTGAAGAAAAATCTAATCAACCAATGCAGCAAGATGTGTTACCTTGCTGGTACTGCTTCCACCAGGCCATGATGAGAAATAAAAAGGTATTTTAGCAGATAGATTCTTTGAGCTACAGTGATTCTCTGTCATGGTCACAGAGAGGAATCATAATTTTTTTTTAAATATTTATTTATTTGGCTTCACCAGGTCTTAGTTACCACATGTGGGATATTTGACCATTGTTGGGACCTAGGGCTCTGACCAGGAATCAAACCCAGATTACTTGCATTGGAAGTACATGGTCCGAGCCACTGGACCATCAGGGAAGTCCCAGAAATCATAATCTTGAAAGAGTCTGTGGAAGAGGAAGGCTAAGAAAAATGCCTCTATTTGCCTTATTCCCTTCTCCCATTTGCTATTTGTCAAGGTTTGCTTCACAACAGGATAACTCTCCTACACTTACACTGTGCAACTCCTATTGTGCATCATCTGGCCTATTGGCACCAGTTCCAGAAGCAAGACTCCATGCCCGTGTGGTATGGTAACTTGTCCTGAGAGTGGGGGAGCAAACCAGTGCAGATGGGAGAGTGAACAAGCCATACAGTCCAGAGCTCCAGTTTTGACTCCAGGGAACTGAGCAGAGGCAGCAGCAGTCCAGGAGGTAAAAGGTGCCTTTGGAAAGTGGTTGAAGGGTATAAAGCTGTGCATCTTACACAGCACAGTCAGATTTCACCTTCAACTTTCTATAGCATTTGCTTTGGTGGAGGTCCTCAAGGAGGGCTTGGCAAATCCAGGGGATACTTTCTAGCTTCTGTCTTACTGGAAAATTTTGTTCCATTTGGCAGTATTAGCCACTCTCTCCCTGAAAGTCTATCCTCTTTCTTTTCCTGATTAAGAGTAAATTCTTTTCTTTCTTTTCTGGTTGTGTCTTAGAGACAACTGCCTTCTCTTTTCTCTTAAAATTACATATTCTTTGTGGTGTCATTTCTTCTTGTATTCGCACTCTCCACACTTATCTGTCTTCCATGATAACCACCAGCTCAATATTTGCATCTCAAATCTCTCTGCTCCAGATCCATGATAGTTTACCTATCTTACCTGGGTGTCCAACTTGAGCTCATCCTTTATCCTCTCCTCCAATCCCCACCAAACCTACCTCATCTTGGTAAATGTCACCAAACTAAGAACCTAGTGATTTTCCTGAATTCCTTTCTTTACTTCAGATTTCATATCCAATGAGTCACTGTTGATCTTTCATCTTAAATATCTTTTAAATCCAGACCTCTTCTCTGTTTCCATTGTTTTATTTCAGAACTGTAATCACCTAAAATATTTCCTCTGCCTTTGATCTTGCCTCCTTGCAATCTACATTTCAAACCTACTGTTATAATTTTAAAGGACAAATCAGGGACTTTGCTGGTGGTTCAGTAGCTAAGACTCCACATTTTCAAATGCAGGCGGCCTGGGTTGATCCCTGGTCAGGGAACTAGATCCCACATGCTGCAGCAAATAGTTTGCATGCTGCAACTAGAAGATCTCACACACTACAGTCAAGATCAAAGATCCTGCATGCCTCAAGTAATACCCAGCCCAGCCAAATAAGTAATAAATACAGTTAAAAAAAACTCTGAGATACAACAATCCCTTCATGGATCACAGCCTTGTTGTAGAGAAGGGACTTGTGTAACTTAATGAAGTCATGCAGGGCCACCCAAGATGGACAGGTCATAGGGAAAGGTTCTGACAAAATGCGGTTCACTGGAGAAGGGAATGGCAAACCATTCCAATATTCTTGCCTCAAGAACGCATGAAAAGGCAAAAAGATATGACACTGGAAGATGAGTCCCCAGTACAGAAGGTGTCCAGTATGCTACCAAGGAAGACTACAGGGCAATTACTAATAGCTCTAGAAAGAATGAAGTGGCTGGGCCAAAGCAGAAACAATGCTCAGTTGTGGATGTGTCTGGTGGTGAAAGTAAAGTCCGATGTTGTAAAGAATATTGCATAGGAACCTGAAATGTTAGGTCCATGAATCAAGGGAAATTGGATGTGGTTGAGCAGGAGATGGCAAGAGTGAACACTGACATCTTAGAAATCAGTGAACTAAAATGGATGGGAATGGGCAAATTTAATTCAGATGACCTTTATATTCACTACTGTGGGCAAGAATCCCTTAGAAGAAATGGAATAGCCTTCACAGTCAACCAAAGGGTTTGAAATGCAGTACTTGTGTGCCATCTCAAAAACAACAGAATGATCTCAGTTTGTTTCCAAGGCAAATCATTCACCATCACAGTAATCCAAGTCTATGCCCCAACCACTAATGCCAAATAAACTGAAGTTGAATGCTTCTATGAAGACTTACAAGACCTTCTAGAACTAACACCAAAAAAGATGTCCTTTTCATCACAGGGGATTGGAATGCAAAAGCAGAAAGTCAAGAGATACCTGGAGTAACAGGCAAATTTGGCCTTGAAGTACAAAATGAAGTAAGGCAAAGGCTAACAGAGTTTTCTCAAGAGAATTCACTGGTCATAGCAAACATCCTCTTCCAACAACACAGAAGATGGCTCTTCGCATGGACATCACACAGTTGGCCAATACTGAAATCACATTGATTATATTCTTTGCAGCTGAACATGGAGAAGCTCTGTACAGTCAGCAAAAGCAAGACTGGTGAGCTGACTGTAGCTCAGATCGTGAGCTCCTTGTTGCACAATTCAGATTTAAATTGAAGAAAATAGGGAAAACCACTAGACCATTTATGTATGACCTAAATCAAATCCCTTACAATTATATAGTGGAGATGATGAATAGATTCAAGGAATTAGATCTGTTAGACAGAGTGCCTGAAGAACTATGGACAGAGGTTCAAAACATTGTACAGACTGCAGTGACCAAAACCATCCCAGAGAAAAAGAAATGCAAGAAGGCAAAGTGGTTGTCTGAGGAGGCTTTGCAAATATCTGAGAGATGAAGAGAATCAAAAGGAAAAGGAGAAAGGGAAAGGTACACCCAGCTGAATGCAGAGTTCCTGAAAATAGCAGAGACAAGAAGGCCTTCTAAAATGAACAATACAAAGAAATAGAAGAAAACAATTGAATAAGAAACACTAGAGATCTCTTCAAAAAAATTGGAGGGCACATTTCATGCAAGGATGGACATGACAAAGGACAGAAACAATAAGGACCTAACAGAAGCAGAAGAGATTAAGAAGAGGTGGCAAGAATGTACAAAAGAACTATACAAAAAGGGTCTCAATGGCCTGGATGGTGTGGTCACTTACCTAGAGCCAGACATCCTAGAGTATGAAGTCAAGTGGGCCTTAGGAAGCATTACTACCAAAAAACTAGTAGAGGTGATGGAATTCCAGCTGAGCTGTTTCAAATCCTAAAAAGATGATGCTATTAAAGTTCTGCAGTCAATATGTCAGCAAATTTGGAAACTCAGCAATGGCTCCAGGACTGGAAAATGTCAGTTTTCATTCCAATTCCAAAGAAGGGCAATGCCAAGGAATGTTTAGACTACTGAACAATTGCACTCATTTCACATGCTCACAAGGTAATGCTCAAAATCCTTCAAGCTAGGTTTCAGGAGTATGTGAACTGAGAAATTCCAGATGTGCAAGCTAAATTTGGAAAAGGCAAAGGAACTAGAATTCTAATTGCCAACATTTATTTGATCATAGCAAAAGCAAGGGAATTCCAGAAAGACATCTACTTTTGTTCATTGACTATGCTAAAGCCTTTGACTATGTGAATCACAACAAACTGGACAATTCTTAAAGAGACAGGAATACCAGACCACCTTATGTGTCTGCTGAGAAACCTGTATGCAGGTCAAGAAGCAACAGTTAGAACCGGACATGGAACAACAGACTGGTTCAAAATTAGGAAAGGAATATGTCAAGGCTGTATATTGTCACCCTGCTTATTTAACTTCTATGCAGAGTACATCATGCAATATGCTGGAGTGAATGAATCACAAACTGGAATCAAGATTGCCAGGAGAAATATCAACAACCTCAGATAGGCAGATGATACCACTCTAATAGCAGAAAGCAAAGAGGAACTGAAGAGCCTCGTGATGAAGGTGAAAGAGGAGAGTGAAAAATCTGGCTTAAAACTCAACATTCAAGAAACTAAGATCATGGCATCTGGTCCCATCATTTCATGGCAAATAGAGGGGGAAAAGTGGAAGCAGTGACAGATTTTATTTCATTGGGGTCCAAAATCACTGTGGATGGTGACTGCAGCCATGAAATTAAAAGACACTTGCTCCTTGGAAGGAAAGCTATGACAAACTTAGACAGCATGTTAAAAAGAAGAGGCATCACTTTGCCGATAAAGGTCCGTCTAGTCAAAGTTATGATTTTTCCATCAGTCATGTATAGATGTGAGAGACGGACCTTAAAGAAGGCTAAGCACTGAAGAATTGATACTTTTTAAAAAATATAAATTTATTTAATTGGAGGCTAATTACTTTACAATCAATATTGGTTTTGCCATACATCAACATGAATCCACCATGGGTGTACATGTGTTCCCCATCCTGAACCCCCTTTCACCTCCCTCCCCATACCGTCCCTCTGGGTCATCCCAGTGTACCAGCCCCAAGCATCCTGTATCCTGCATCGAACCTGGACTGGCAATTCGTTTCATTTAAGATATTATACATGTTTCAACGCCATTCTCCCAAATCATCCCACTCTCTCCCTCTCCCACAGAGTCCAAAAGACTGTTCTATACATCTGCGTCTCTTTTGCTGTCTCGCATACAGGGTTATCATTACCATCTTTCTAAATTCCATATATATGCGTTAGTATACTGTATTGGTGTTTTTCTTTCTGACTTACTTCACTCTGTATAATAGGCTCCAGTTTCATCCATCTCATTAGAACTGATTCAAATGTATTCTTTTTAATGGCTGAGTAATACTCCATTGTGTATATGTACCACAGCTTTCTTATCCATTCATCTGCTGATGGACATCTAGGTTGCTTCCATGTCCTGGCTATTATAAACAGTGCTGCAATGAACGTTGGGGTACACATGTCTCTTTCAATTCTGGTTTCCTCGGTGTCTATGCCCAGCAGTGGGATTGCTGGGTCATAAGGCAGTTCTATTTCCAGTTTTTTAAGGAATCTCCACACTGTTCTCCATAGTGGCTGTACTAGTTTGCATTCCCACCAACAGTGTAAGAGGGTTCCCTTTTCTCCACACCCTCTCCAGCATTTATTGCTTGTAGACTTTTGGATCATAGCCATTCTGACTGGCGTGAAATGGTACCTCATTGTGGTTTTGATTTGCATTTCTCTGAGAATGAGCAATGTTGAACGTCTTTTCATGTGTTTGTTAGCCATCTGTATGTCTTCTTAGGAGAAATGTCTGTTTAGTTCTTTGGCCCATTTTTTGATCAGGCTCTACTACAAAGCCACAGTCATCAAGACAGTATGGTACTGGCATAAAGACAGAAATATAGATCAATGGAACAAAATAGAAAGCTCAGAGATAAATCCACACACATATGGACACCTTATCTTTGACAAAGGAGGCAAGAATATACAATGGAGAAAAGACAATCTCTTTAACAAGTGGTGCTGGGAAAACTGGTCAATCACTTGTAAAAGAATGAAATTAGAACACTTTCTAACACCACACACAAAAATAAACTCAAAATGGATTAAAGATCTAAATGTAAGACCAGAAACTATAAAACTCCTAGAGGAAAATGTAGGCAAAACACTCTCCAACATAAATCACTGCAGGATCCTCTATGACCCATCTCCCAGAATATTGGAAATAAAAGCAAAAATAAACAAATGGGACTTAATTAAAATTAAAAACTTCTGCACAACAAAGGAAACTATAAACAAGAAAAGACAGCCTTCAGAATGGGAGAAAATAATAGCAAATGAAGCAACTGACCAAGAACTAATCTCAAAAATATACAAGCAACTCCCGTAGCTCAATTCCAGAATTGATGCTTTTGAACTGTGGTGTTGGAGAAGACTCTTGAGAGTCCCCTGGACAGCAAGGAGATCAAACCAGTTAATCCTAAAGGAAATCAACACTGAATATTCATTGGAAGGACTGATGCTGAAGCTGAAACTCCAATACTTTGGCCACCTGACATGACTCACTGGAAAAGACCCTGATGCTGGGAAAGATTGAAAGCAAAAGGAGAAGGGAACTGCAGAGGATGAGATGGTTCAATAGCATCACTGACTCAATAGACTTGAATAGAGGAGTCTGGTGTGCTGCAGTCTATAAGGTGATAAAGAATGGGACACTGCTTAGGGGCTGAACAACAACAACAACAGCAAAGATAAAATGAAGATTATTTGGATCACCTTCAATGAAAAAAGTAGGAAGCATAAAGGATGACGAAAGTGAAAGACTTAGTGGTTCAGTTGTGTCTGACTCTGCGACTGACCACATGGACTGAAGCCACCAGCCTCCTCTGCCCATGGAATTTTCCAGGCAAGAATACTAAAGTTGTAGTGATTCCCTTCTCCAAAGGATCTTCCAGACTCAGAGATGGAACTCAGGTCTCCCACACTGCAGGCAGATTCTTTACCCTATAAGCCACTAGGGAAGCCCGTAGATGATAGATGTGGTGGTTATATAAAACATAAAACTTTTATATAGCAAAATTCACCATAAACCAGCCAAAAAGACAAATGACACTGGAAGAAAATATCCTTTACCAAAGATTTGTATCCTTAATGTTCAAAGATCTTTTTCAAATCAATAACAGAGAAATGTGATATACAACTGACCAGGAAATGTATTTTACACAAGAAAAAGCCTCAAATAGCCAATAAACATAAAAAGTTAAATGTCACTGTCAGTCAAGAAATGCAAATTTAAACCATAAAGAAAACAATAAGGATAAACATATGCACAATTAACAAAGAGTTTGGAGATTCAAGCCCTTTCAAACATTGTGGGATATATAAACTTATACAGGGAATTCCCTGGTGCTCCAGTGGTTAAGACTCCATGTTTCCATGGTAGGAGGTGGGGGGTTTAACCCCTGGACAGGGAACTAAGATCCCAGAAGCCGTGTAGTGTGGCCAAAAAAGCCCCCAAAGCGAAAAACAAACAGAAAAGAGAAAAACATAATAGAATTCATGCACACAGTTTAAGCAAACAAACGAAAAAACATATTACAGGATTTACTGTTTAGGAATGTTATTAATACTTCGAGGAATGTAGAGCAAAGAAATAATTAAGGATAGGATATACATATAATAATAAGGATATAATATATATAGGATATAAGAAGGATAATAAGGAATATATATATAATATATATAATATATAACATGGCAGTATGTATAATAATAAAGAATTGGAAACAACCTAAGTGTCCAAAAACAGAGGATGTATGCAGCCATTTTAAAAGATATAGAAAAATACTTAGGAACAAAAAATATTTAAGGAATATTATTTAAAATAACAATAATGAAAATGCAGTCGGTAGGGGGAAAGAAGTTATTATTTTGACAACCTCACACTAGAGTTCAAATAGGGAGGGAGTGTTTTGATTTAGTAAGATAACTTATCTCTGTGTGATTTAGAATAAAGCAAAAGACTCATTAACTTGCCTTGTGCAAAAGAGAATGGGAACTGGAAATGACCGCTTTGGAGTTTATAGCTAAGGGAATTGACTTTGGAAAATGGAAAAGATATTCATTATCTTCTCCAGGAGAGAACTGGGCAGCTGGTGCTACTGTAGTACCTCTGGAGAGTTGGCCAGTGAGAGTTTTCCAGCAATGAGAGTGACTAATGGACTCTTAAAAGAACTGCTTTCTAATATGGGGTTTCAAGTTATTCTCTATGTCAAACTTCACTGTAAGCCATTTTTTTCTTGCTCCCAAATCTTCCCTAAATGTTTGCTAACACGCGACCTTGTTTAGGCCATATTCTGGGGTGAGAAAGGGTTGTGGAAATGTAGAAGGGACATTTCACACTCAGCAGGTGAAATAAGTGGTGGAGATCAAGGCAGAAAATCAGAGATAGAGATAATCAGAAGAAACATATTCCTACCCCCACCTCCACAAAACCCCCAGGAACTCTCAGCAATATTGGTAGAGACTTGGGTTTCACACCCATTCATAGGACAAAGGTTTGAGCAGAATTTTTTTCCATCCCAAAGGATGGCAAGACCTGTAAAGTACGTGGGGAGAGGGAACTCAGATAAAACAGTTTAGAAGGATACAGAGCATAAAAAGTTACCTAAAATGCTAAAATTATGAACAATATTTTCATCTTTTCTCACTTGTATTTTGATTCTTCTATAATGAATCCATATTACTTTTATAATTTTTATTTATTTTTATTTTTTTAATAGAAATTTATTTATTTTAATTGGAGGCTAATTACTTTACAATATTTTCTTTGTTTCGCCATACAAAAAAGTATACTGAGGGATGGGCTTCCCTAGTAGTCCAGTGGTTAAGAGTCTGCCTTACAATGCAGGGGACACCAGTTTCAGTCCCTGGTCTGGGAAGATCCCACATGCTGTGGAACAACTAAACCCATGCACCGCAACTACTGAACCCATGCTCTGGAGCCTAGGAGCTGCAATTACTGAGCCCATGTGCCACAACTACTGACCCCATGTGCTGCAACTACTGAAGCCCTCATGCCTAGAGCTTGTGCCCTCCAATAAGAGAAGTCACTGCTATAAGAAGCCCTAGCACCGCAATGAAGAGTAGACCCCTGCTCATGACAACTAGAGAGAGCCTGAGCAAAAAATTAACAAAAAACAGCAATGAAGACTCAGCACAGTCAAAATTAATAACTAAGTAAATAAAATTATAAAAAACAGAAAAAACATGTACTGAGGGAATAGGCAAATCCACCAGAAAGCTGACTTGTGGTTGCCAGGGACTGGCGGGAGGAAGGAATGGGAAGTGACTGCTTAATGGGTATGGCTTTCCTTTGGGGGAGATGAAAATGTTTTAGAGCTAGACAGAGGTTGTGGTTGTACAACACTGTGAATGTACTAAATGCCACTGAGTTATTCACTTTAAATGATTAATTTTATGTTACATGAATTGCACCTCAACAGAAAAAAAGAAAGAAATCTACTGAGGGGAAAAACATACAGCATAAATCAGAGTCTGCCACTCTCGTGCTTAAAAGCCTACAGAGACTTCCTAACTCTTTAGCAGATAAGGCTCTTCCTCTCTGGCCCTGCTGCTCCTCCACCACGGCTACCTCTTCCTGTAAACCTTACCCCCCAGCCATACAAAACCATGTTCAGTGCTCTGAAAGGGCCTATTCTTCCCTGCTTCTGTGACTTTGTATGGCTTTTCTTTTCTTGGAATACTCTTCCCCTAGTTGTTTTCCACTCATCCTTCAAAACTCAGCTAAACATCTATTTTGAGAAGCTTTCTCTGACTTCACAGTCTCAGATGCCTCTTCCCCAGATCCCAAGAACCTTCTGGACATTATTTTATCAATGTAGGTGATTGAGAATCTTAGGACAGAACCTGGGCTTTTCCTTCATTTAGCTTCAAAACTTAGCCCAGGAGAGAAGCCACAATTAATGCAGAATGAATAAAGATTTAAAACCTCTGAAAATAACAAGTTTTTCTAATGTAAAACAGGTACAGGTAGTTATCCTGGGTATGAAATTGAAAATGATTCAGAAAAGTTTACCTGACTTACTGTAGTATTGATATAGAGGAACAGGATATCTCTCCTTTTTCTTCTTACTTTTTATGGATTATTTAGGGATTGAAACATAGATAAAAATTCTGAATAATAGGTTAATAAAACTGTCAATCTAAGTAGCAAAATGGACACACATGGGAGATAGAGGTTGCAGAATACTGATGGTTTTAGGAAAATAAGGCTAAAAACTCAATCATGTTTGTGAAAAGAACCCAAAAGTGAAAACAAACTAAAAAAACAAACAATCCAAACCCATGATAGGTAATAGATAAAAGGAGATTTCTTCTTCTTCTTCTTCTTTTTTTTTTTTTTTTTTCTGGATACTTTACCTCAAAACTAAGATGCCCTATTGCCATCTTAGGATAGTTTTTATTTTAAAAATTTTATTTATTTATTTTTGGCTGCTGGGTCTTCATGGCTGCTTACAGGCTTTCTTTAGTTGCGGCAAGTAGGGCATACCCTTCATTCCTTCATTCTTTCTGGAGTTATTTCTCCACTGATCTCCAGTATCATATTGGGCACCTACTGAGCTGGGGAGTTCCTCTTTCAGTATCCTATCATTTTACCTTTTCATACTGTTCATGGGGTTCTGTTGGAGAAGGAAATGGCAACCCACTCCAGTGTTCTTGCCTGGAGAATCCCAGGGATGGGGGAGCCTAGTGGGCTGCCATCTACGGGGTCGCACAGAGTCAGACACGACTGACGCGACTTAGCAGCAGCAGCAGCATGGGGTTCTCAAGGCAAGAATACTGAAGAGGCTTGCGGTTCCCTTCTCCAGTGGGCCAAATTCTATCAGACCTCTCCACCATGACCCGCCTGTCTTGGGTGGCCCCACATGGCATGGCTTAGTTTCACTGAGTTAGACAAGGCTGTGGTCCATGTGATTAGATCAGCTAGTGTTCTGTGATTATGGTTTGTGTGTCTGCCCTCTGATGCCTCTCGCAACACCTACCGTCTTACTTGGGTTTCTCTTACCTTGGAGGTGGGGTATCTCTTCATGGCTGCTCCAGCAAAGCGCAGCTGCTGCTCCTTACCTTGGATGAGGGTTATCTCCTCACAGCTGCCTCTCCTGACCTTGAACATGGAGTGGCCCTCCTGCGCCTGCGCAGCCACCGCTCCTTGGACGTGGGGTTGCTCCTCTCTGCTGCCGCCCCTGACCTCGGGCGTAGGGTAGCTCCTCCCAGCCACTGCCAAGCTCCAATGCTGTAAAGAGCAATATTGCATAGGAACCTGGAATGTTAGGTCCACGAATCAAGGCAAATTGGAAGTAGTCAAACAGGAGATGGCAAGAGTGAATGTCAACATTCTAGGAATCAGCGAACTAAAATGGACTGGAATGGGTGAATTTAACTCACATGACCATTATATCTACTACTGTGGGCAGGAATCCCTCAGAAGAAATGGAGTAGCCATCATGGTCAACCAAAGAGTCCAAAATGCAGTACTTGGATGCAATCTCAAAAACGACACAATGATCTCTGTTTGTTTCAAGGCAAACTATTCCATATCACAGTTATCCAAGTCTATGCCCCAACCAGTAACGCTGAAGACGCTGAAGTTGAACAGTTCTATGAAGACCTATAAGACCTTTTAGAACTAACACCCCCAAAAGATGTCCTTTTCATTATAGTGGACTGGAATGCAAAAGTAGGAAGTCAAAAAACAACTAGAGTAACAGGCAAATTTGGCCTTGGAATATGGAATAAAGTAGGGCAAAGGCTAATAGAGTTTTGCCAAGAAAATGCACTGGTCATAGCAAACACCCTCTTCCAACAACACAAGAGACGACTTGGATGTCACCAGATGGTCAACACCGAAATCAGATTGATTATATTCTTCGCAGCCAAAGATGGAGAAACTCTATACAGTCAACAAAAACAAGACTGGGAGCTGACTGCAGCTCAGATCATGAACTCCTTATTGCCAAATTCAGACTTAAATTGAAGAAAGTGGGGAAACCACTAGACCATTCAGGTATGACCTAAGTCAAATCCCTTATGATTATACAGTGGAAGTGAGAAATAGATTTAAGGGCCTAGATCTGATAGATAGAGTGCCTGATGAACTATGGATGGAGGTTCGTGACATTGTACAGGAGACAGGGATCAAGACCATCCCCATGGAAAAGAAATGCAAAAAAGCAAAATGGCTGTCTGGGGAGGCCTTACAAATAGCTGTAAAAGAAGAGAAGTGAAAAGTAAAGGAGAAAAGGAAAGATATAAGCATCAGAATGCAGAGTTCCAAAGAATAGCAAGAAGAGATAAGAAAGCCTTCCTCAGTGATCAATGCAAAGAAATAGAGGAAAAGAACAGAATGGGAAAGACTAGAGATCTCTTCAAGAAAATTAAAGATACCAAGGGAACATTTCATGCAAAGGCGGACTTGATAAAGGACAGAAATGGTATGGACCTAACAGAAGCAGAAGATATTAAGAAGAGATGGCAAGAATACACAGAAGAACTGTACAAAAAAGATCTTCATGACCAAGATAATCACAATGGTGTGATCACTCATCTAGAGCCAGACATCTTGGAATGTGAGATCAAGTGAGCCTTAGAAAGCATCACTATGAACAAAGCTAGTGGAGGTGATGGAATTCCAGTAGAGCTATTTCAAATCCTGAAAGATGATGCTGTGAAAGTGCTGCACTCAGTATGCCAGCAAATTTGGAAAACTCAACAGTGGCCACAGGACTGGAAAAGGTCAGTTTTCATTCCAATCCCAAAGAAAGGCAATGCCAAAGAATGTTCAAACTACCGCACAATTGCGCTCATCTCACATGCTAGTAAAGTAATGCTCAAAATTCTCCAAGCCAGGCTTCAGCAATACATGAGCTATGAACTTCCAGATGTTCAAGCTGATTTTAGAAAAGCAGAGGAACGAGAGATCAAATTGCCAGCATCCACTGGATCATGGAAAAAGCAAGAGAGTACCAGAAAAATATCTATTTCTGCTTTATTGACTATGCCAAAGCCTTTGACTGTGTGGGTCACAATAAACTGTGGAAAATTCTGAAGAGATAGGATTACCAGACCACCTGACCTGCCTCCTGAGAAACCTATATGCAGGTCAGAAAGCAACAGTTAGAACTAGACATGGAAAAACAGACTGGTTCCAAATAGGAAAAGGAGTATGTCAAGGCTGTATATGGTCACCCTGCTTATTTAACTTATATGCAGCGTACATCATGAGAAACGCTGGACTGGAAGCACAAGCTGGAATCAAGATTGCCAGGAGAAATATCAATAACCTCAGATATGCAGATGACACCACCCTTATGGCAGAAAGTGAAGAGGGACTAAAAGCCTCTTGATGAAAGTGAAAGAGGAGAGTGAAATAGTTGGCTTAAAGCTCAACATTCAGAAAACGAAGATCATGGCATCTGGTCCCATCACTTCGTGGGAAATAGATGGGGAAACAGTGGAAACAGTGTCAGACTTTATTTTTGGGGGCTCCAAAATCACTGCAGATGGTGACTGCAGCCATGAAATTAAAAGACACTTGCTCCTTGGGAGGAAAGTTATGACCAACCTAGATAGCATATTCAAAAGCAGAGACATTACTTTGCTGACTAATGTCCATCTAGTCAAGGCTATGGTTTTCCAGTGGTCATGTATGAATGTGAGTTGGACTGTGAAGAAAGCTGAGTGCCGAAGAATTGAGGCTTTTGAACTGTGGTGTTGGAGAAGACTCTTGAGAGTCCCTTGGACTACAAGGAGATCCACCCAGTTCATTCTAAAGGAGATCAGTCCTGAGTGTTCATTGGAAGGACTGATGCTAAAGCTGAAACTCCAGTACTTTGATCACCTCATGCGAAGAGTTGACTCATTGGAAAAGACCTCTGATGCTGGGAGGGATTGGGGGCAGGAGAAGGGGACGACAGAGGATGAGATGGCTGGATGGCATCACCGACTTGATGGACATGAGTCTGAGTGAACTCTGGGAGTTGGTGATGGACAGGGAGGGGGAGGCCTGGCGTTTTGCAATCCATGGGGTTGCAAAGAGTTGGACACGACTGAGCGACTGAACTGAACTGAACTGAGGAGGTACTCTTCATTGTGGTGCATGGGCTTCTCATTGCAGTGGCTTCTCTTGTTTCAGAGCTCTGGCTCCAGGTGCATGCATTTCAGTAGATACAGCACATGGGCTTAGTTGTCTTGAGGTATGTGAAAATTCCCTGAGCAGGGAAGGAACCTGTGTGCCCTGTACTGGCAGGAGGATTCTTAACCAATGGACCACCAGAGAAGAACCCATAGGATGTTTTTTAAAAATACCTAAGCCTTATAGGATTTAAAAGAAATATTTATACATATATTTAAAAAACTCTTTGGCTGTGCTGGGTCTCCTTTCCTGTACACTGGCTTTCTCTAGTTGTGGTGAGCTGGGGCTACTCTAGCTGAGGTGCAAGGGCTTCTCATTGTGGTGGTTTCTCTTCTTGAGCAGTACAGGCTCCAGGGTGCGTGGGCTTCTGTTGTTGTGGCATGTGGGGTCAGTAGTTGGGGCTGGAGGCGTCGAGAGCTCAGGCTCATCAGTTGTGGCATGTGAGCTTAGTTTCCCCATGGCATATGTGATCTTCCTGGACCAGGGATCAGACTGGTGTCCCTTGCATTGCAAGGCAGATTCTTAACCTCTGAACCACCAGGGAAATCAGTCTTATGATTTTAAATGAACCTAAGCTCCTAATGAAATCATGCATATAAGAGAAAAAAAATCATCGATGGCTGCTGAAGCTATTAGGTAAAAATTTGATGAGGAACTTGATAATGTATATACCAGGTTGGCAACTACTGAACCTTAGCATTTACTAAAAGTGGGACAGACATCTATTGCCTCCTGATAAGGTGCAATAGGAAGTATATATTACCACTTAAGAAACAATCTTGCCAAAAAAATTGAACCTGAATTTAACAAGTCTCTCACCATCATCTTGTGAGAAATATAAAGGAAAGTTGTGGTTGTGTGGTTTAGTTGCTAAGCCGTGTCCGACTCTTGCAACCCCATGGATTGTAGCCTGCCAGGTCCTTCAGTCCATGGGATTCTCCAAGCAAGAATACTGGAGTGGGTTGCCATTTCCTTCTCCAGGAGATAAAGGAAAGAGGAGCATGTTAAATGACCCCACTGATATATGAGAAATTGAATCAAGAAGATGGGAAATTCTATAAGGCAAATGATTCAATTTCTTCAAAAATTAGTTGTATAAAATAAAAAGGAGGGGAAAAATTAGAATTCAAGGAGACAGACAAATTTTGAATAAACCTAAAAATATATTTTTGAGACAATTTAGAAAACTTTACATGGATTGGATATTGATATTATTAAGGAATTATTGTGAACTTTATTATTGGTGAAAACAATATCTATCACACCCTTATTCTTTTTTCTAAAGTTTATTTTTTATTTTATTGAAGTATAGAGGATTTACAACATACTATTATGTTTTTTATGTTCTTATATTCAGAGATTGAAATATTAATGATGAAATGGCATGGTGTCTTGAATTTGCATTGAAATGCTTTCTAAAAAGTGTGTGTTGGAATAGAAGAAACAGTGACACAGAATATTAATAATTGTAGACTCTGGATGATGGCAGGCACATGGATTCATTTTTACTATTCCTTCCCTTTTTGTGTATGTTTGAAAATTTCCATTAAAAAAAGTTTTCAAGAATAAACCTAATATTCAGCAATCTTGTGGCAATGGCCCATCTACTGAGTCAAGACTATGTTACAGAAGATGCCATTGTTGGACCATTGGGAAGATCTTGGGTCTTGGAGTCAGAAAGTCCTGGGTTTGAATTCCAACTCCACTACTTACTAACCCTGTTAGGCTGGGCAAGTTACTGACTTCTCTGAACTTATTTTCTTATCTGTAAACAGGGATGATTATTACCTACTTCAGATGGCTTGCAGAATAAGTGAGATGATATACAAAGTGTCCACCACATGCCCAACATAGAATAAAGACTCTGTAAATGTTAGCCACCTTACACAATCTAGTTATTTATTTTCTTTATCTAAAAAATAAATAATACCAAAGTATATGAAGTAAAAAATGAAACTCCCCCAGTTATACTCTCGGAGGAAGGAACCACTGTTAACAGTTTGATTCTGGTATCTTTCTAGGCTTTTTCTTTACATCTATAAATATATATAGGTATATGCATCTACATAAATAAAATGTGGGTTTTTAAACAAAAGTGGAATCATATTATTTATGTATTATTTTGCAATTTACTTTTATCACATTACAATATATAGTCTCTCTTTTTGTCAGTTCATGTGGCACTTACATGTGATTCAATCAGTAATGCCATTCATATGTCTTTACTCCCAGGTATGAACATTTCTGTGAGATAGAATGCTGTGAAATTGTTAGGAGGAAGAGGGTGTGTAGTGTGTATCTTGATGGCGGTCCATAATGGTCCTACTGCCCCTCCACAAATTACTGTCACATGAAGACCTCAGTATTATCTATTTTCTACACATTTCTAAGTTGTGTTCTGGAAGGTATATCCTTTCTTATTTCTCAGCAGGTGTGAAAGTGTTTCAGAAGATAAATGTGTTTGATTAGCAAAAATCAGCCTCATGGGAAATAGTGAGGTTCCATTCTGCTCTTTGTTCCTGTAGAGGATAATTCACTGCATGCTGTTTTCAAGGTTGAATGTAGGGGAATATTGGATAAAGTAAATGGAAGTCCTACTTTGTTTCATTGAAAGCCAGTGAGGATTATTTGAGGCAGAATCTTGAAAGAAAGCAGGGAAATAAAACCTCTCAAATGAGGTCCCAGTGGCTGGCAGCCATGGAAAGATGGATGAGTTAAGAAAGGGGAAGGAAAGTCTGCCTTGATTCCCTGGGGAATTCAATATCTCACTTTTCCCTCCTGTTGCTCTAGTGACTTTTACAGAGGACAGTTCTAGATAAGGATGGTTTCAAAAAGAAAATAAATCCAAATGGAAACCAATTTGGCCTTACTTATGTCAGAGCACCTGCCATGTGGTGTACAATAGTCCCAAGCAGAGCTCCTAAGAAAGATCATTTTGTAAACCATTCTTCTGCTGTGGGAGGCCAACAATTGTCCTTTGTCCATGCAGCCCTCCCATCATCCTGCTATGGAGTTGCTGGTCCAAACCACTATAGTAAGGTTTGGGCAAGAAGAAATTATTCTATTGTTTTTGTTTTTTTTTTTAAAGTTAGATCAGTAAGGCTGATGTCATTTACGATGGATGGCTTTGGGTCCCGGCTGTCCCAGATGTAGGAGATCATGTGCTACTCCAGTGCTGGATATATTTCCCCAGATCCATAGGCTGTATGGCCACAGAGAAAAGTGACCTATGTCAGATGAGAATCTATGTAAGTCCCCCAAATACTGACTTTCTTTTTTAGGTGAAGTAAAATGAACATCTTGCTTAGTGTCTTCTAAAACAATACATGTAAAAACAAATAAATAGACGCCCTCGTCTTTCTTGACTGAAGAGATAGGTTTTTTTTTTTCTTAACTTATTTTTGGCTGCTCTGGGTCTTTGCTGCTGCACATGGACTTTCTCTACTTGCAGTGAGTGGGGCTACTGTAGCTGTGGTGTGTGGGCTTCTCATTGCCGTGGCTTCTCTTGTTTCAGAGCATGGGCTCTAGGTGCTCAGGTTTCAGTAGTTGTGGCATGCAGGCTCAGTAGTTTTGTGAATGGGCTTAGTTGCCCCGAGGCACGTGGGATCTTCCTAGACCAGTGATCCAACCCATGTCCCCTCCATTGGCAGGTGGATTCTCAACTGGACCACAAGGGAACTCCCAGAGATAGATTTTAAATCCAGGTTACTAACTCAATAACGTATGGACAACATTTCATTGCATTTGATCTCCAAAACACCTTTTGCCTCTAATTCCTTTTTTAGTCGTGGATCAGTCTTTTGCTATGACAGGTTGACTACAGCAAATGGGAAATTTGCATAAAAGCCTTAATGTAATCTCATTTGTTTTTCTTTGACAGGCAACTTTAATTATTTTGACAAATATTTAATGTGCCAAGTATTGTCTCAGATGCTAAGGATAAAGCAGAACAAAACAACAAAAATCATTGCGTTTGTGGGTTTACATGCTAGTTGGGAAGTTTCATTCATTCATTCACTCATTTATTCCATAAGCATTTACTTATCTTCTCATATGACTCAGGCCTTAAACCATATACTATGCCTAAATAGGATTTTATCCTTGACCTCGAAGTCTGGTGGGAGAAATACATGTCCCCTCTCCTTCTCTGCTGCCCTCCATATATCCTTATATATAGAAAGCACAGAGGAAGGGCACCTTGTTCAGTTTGAGTGGTTTGAAGAATGTTTCTTGGGGAAACATGTAAACAAACAAGTCGAGGCTGGAAGAATGAACTGATGCGGGAGAAAGGCAATCCTGGTGGTGATGAGACAGAGCATGGCCTAGGGCCTGGGCCAGATGAGACCAATGAATGCTGTTGAATGAATGAAGGGAACTTCCTCAGGAGAACATAAACTCCAAGAGGTATGTTCTGGGAACTTCAGGTCCTTTACCATAGCTGAAGTTTAAAGTGTGTCCGGATGAGGAGCAGAAGATGGAGCTAGGGGAGAGGCTGGGTTGGGGCATGAGGTAGACCTGGCTAAGGAGCTTTATCCTAATGACAATTAGATTTGTGGATCATTTTAAATAGCAATGTGACCTGGTCTGATTGTTTTATTCTTTTCTTAATAAAAATGTATTCTAGGGACTTCCCTGGTGATCCGGTGGTTAAGACTCTGAGCTTCCAATGCAGGAGGTGCGGCTTTGAACCCTAGTCAGGGAAATAAGATCCCACATGCTGAGTAGTGTGGCCAGAAGACTTTTTTAAAACATATTTTTAAAATTCCACAAATGACAGATGTTTATTTTAGATGACTCTTCAGGGACTTTTTGTGGGAGCAATGATTTCATTGTGCTACTTTTGTAAATGGTACTTTGTCCACCTCTTTCTGCTTCACAGTGGAAGGACCTTTCTCTTTCATTGGGCCTGACATCCAGAAAGCTCTCTGTAAAGATTTGCTGTTTTTGAAATTCCATGGACCTTGGTGAGGAGCAGTCACCTTAGGTGAGGCCATGATCTGGCCCAGTTGTGTCACTCTGAGAAACTGGAGCTTTATTACCTAACTGGGAATATTTAGCAATTCCCCCTGCCATTATATACTTTTAATCTCTATTTTTTCACCTTTTATTATGGAAAAATCCAAATATTAATGTATGTGAAAATAGAAAGGATAGTGTAATAAACTCTCAGGCACCCATGAGCCAACTTCAACAATTAACAACTGAGAGCCAATCTTGTCCCATTTATATTCTTTTCTTTTCCCAATCACTACATTATTTTGAAGGAAATCCAAGACATCAGATCTTTTTGTATGTATCCCTAAAAGATAAGAACTTGGTTAAAAACATATCCACGATTATTACAACTAACAAAGAGGTATTTTTTTTTTACTGCCATCAATGTATAGTTAGAGCTCAAATTCTAGTTGTCTCATTTAAAAAAAAATTTTGCCTTATTTAAATCATGCTTTAAACAAGGTTCACATTTGTATTGGTTTGTATAAATTTCCTTTAATTAATAGGTTCCCTCTCTTTTTGTTCTTACCTTGCTTGCTATTTAACTATAGGCTCTTAACAGAATGGGTAAGTTGAAAACAGCACTTTTAGGGTGCCATTTCCTTCATGCTTACCTTCACGAAGTTTTTTTTTCTTAACGGTTGATAATTTTTAAGGTACAAAATGGTATCTCGTTATTGCACAACATTCTTTTAATTTGCAAAGCATGTCTAATGTTGCCTTGTTTTTAGCCTGTCAGCTTTATTCATTAAGCCCATTAAGACACATGGTGATCACACCATATATCAAAATAAGCTCTAGATAGAATAAAGGGTTATATATGAATAAATAAAACAATAAAAAACTAAAAGGGAATATAATATTGAACATATTCTTGGAAAGGGATGATGTTACCTAAACAGAAAAGGAATGGAAAATGTGACCAAAAAAAGTATCAATAACATCAAGTATATGCTGTTAAAACTTTTTGGTCAGCAAATACAAAATGAAAAGACAAATGATTAACTTGGTGGGGGAAATAGTTGCCATCTATGAGAGATAATAGTAGCTTTAACATATAGCCTTGTGTAGATTGTCACTGGATCCAGATGGGTCCACTCACAAGATGACTGTAAGTCATTATCTTCTTTTCTAAAAAAATTTTATTGGAGTGTAGCTGATATACAACATTACATTAGTTTCATGTGTACAGTGACGTGAATCAGCTATATGTATGCATACAGCCACTCTTTTTTAGATTCTTTTCCCATATAGGTCACTACAGGGAGTATTGAGTAGAATTCCTTGCAGTATACAGTAAGTCCTTATTAGTTATCTATTTTATGTATAGTAGTGTATATATGTCAATCTCAGTCTCCTAATTTATTCCCCCTCCCCTCCTTGGAATATTGTCACTTTGCTAATTTAACTTCTATGCAAGAGTACATCATGTGAAATGCTGGGCTGGATGTATCACAAGTTTCAATCAAGATTGCCAGGAGAAATATCAGCAGCCTCAGATATGCAGATGATACCACTCTAATGGCGTGAAATCAAAATAAGTGGTCCCATCACTTTATGGGAAATAGATGGGGAAAAAGTGGAAAGATTTTATTTTCTTGGGCTCCAAACTCTCTGTGGATGGTGACTGCAGCCATGAAATTAAAAGATGCTTGTTCCTTGGGAGGAAAGCTATGACAAACCTAGACAGTGTATTAAAAAGCAGAGATGTCATTTTGATGACAATAGCCTGTATAGTCAAAGCTATGATTTTTCTAGTAGTCATGTATGGATGTGAGAATTGGACCATAAAGAAGGCTGAGCATCAAAGAATTGATGCTTTTGAATCATGGTGCTGGAGAAGACTCTTGAGAGCCCCTTGGACTGCAAGATCAAACCAGTCAATCCTAAAGGAAATCAACTCTGAATATTCATTGGAAGGACTGATGCTGAAGCTCAAAAACTTTGGCCACCTGATGCAAAGAGTCGACTCATTGGAAAAGACCCTGATGCTGGGAAAGACTGAGGGCAAACAGAGAAGGGAGCAGCAGAGGATGAGATGGTTGGATGGCATCACCGACTCAATGGACATGAGTTTGAACAAACTCTGGGAGATAGTGAAGCACAGGGAAGCCTGGTGTGCTGCAGTCCATGGGGTCACAGAGTCAGATATGACTTAGCAACTGAAGAACAGCAACAATCCCCTCTGGTAACCATAAGTTTGTTTTCTACATCTGTGATTCTATTTCTGTTTTGTAAATAAATTCATTTGTACCATTTTTTAGATTCCACATATAATGATATCATAAATCATATGATCTAGAAATTGTATTTTTTTCAAGATCTCCTGCCCTAGTTATTCACCTGAGAAGCCTAGGAATTGAGGGCAAGATTCTTAACATTTAGTCCCTCTGTTCTGTCTGTTGGTCTCACCATCCTTCTGCTCTGTTGACCTCAGGAATTCTGCTGGGCCACTGCTGACCTCCTCCCCACCACTGACGTCTGTCTTTCTTCTTCTCCTCTAACGTACAGGAAAACACTCTGTGCTGGGTCTTAGTTGTGGCATACAAACTCTTAGTTGTGGAATGTGGGATCTAGTTCCCTGACCAGGGAGTTAACCTGGGACCCCTGCATTGTAAGTGCAGAGTCTCAGCCACTAGACCACCAGGGAAGTCCCTCTACTTCTTATGACTTTCAAGTCATAAGATTTTCAAAGGGATTTCATGCAAAAAAGCTCTGGGCTCCTGATGACCCAGTTAATTTTATTAGACCACAGACCTTCTATCCCTGAACTCACAAGCATTCTTAGGAGGAAGGAGGAAGGGCCAAAGTGCAAATCAGAGGATGGTCAGGCCCCTGTGGTACTAAAGCTTAACTCCCAGGATTTGTTGCATAAATTATTTCCTGGCCACAAGTAACAGAAGCAGATGTTGGCAGATTGAACAGAAAAGAGTTTTATTCAGAGGATAATGGGTAGCTCATAGAATTGGTGGGAAGACTGGAAGAAACAATTGTGAGGCTAAGATTCCAAGAGAATCCCCCCAAATTAGTAGCATAGCTAGCCTAATGAGCGGACTGAGGCCACTTCCCTGTCACCATTCAGCCACTATATGCTGCCAAGAACTCAATTTGACTGCAGGTACAGCCGTTGTTGCTAAACGGGTTTCCCAAGTGATGCAGTGGTAAAGAATATGCCTGCCAATGCAGAAGACATGGGTTCAATCCCTGGATCGAGACGATCCCCTCGAGAAGGAAATGGCAAGCCACTGCAGTATTCTTGCCTGGGAAATCCCATGGACAGAGGAGTCTGGCGGGCTACAGTCCATGGGATCGCAAAGAATTGGACTTGACTTAGGAACTGAACAACAGCTGCTGCCAAAAGCATCAGTACAACTTCTGCACCAGAACCTCAACCTTACAGACCATCCCAGTTCCCCTAAACCACTTGGCTCTGCCACCCACCCTCCACCAGAAAAAGAGTGCACTGTGCAGCCTTTCCCCTCTCACTGCCCCTTTCTTCACCAGGGTCTTACACAAATGCCTTTGATTAGAGGGAAACAAGTCACATGCCCTTGCCCTAACTGCAAAGGAGGGGGAAGGGGATTGAGTACCTTGCATTCTAACTTTGTGGAACTCAGAAAGGGAAAATTCTCCTAACATCAGAAAGCTGTTCAAAGGCATTGGGTACCCAAGAGAAAGTCGCTCAGTCATATCAAGCTCTTTGCGACCCCATGGACTATACAGTCCATGGAATTCTCCAGGCCAGAATACTGGAATGGGTAACCTTTCCCTTCTCCAAGGGATCTTCCCAACCCAGGGATCAAACCCAGGTCTCCTGCATTGCAGGCAGATTCTTTACGAGCTGAGCCACAAGGGGAGACCTTGGATACCCAAAGACCAGGACAATTGTTTACCAGAATGAATGACTTAGGCTGGGTGTGGTAGAGGGTGGTCTCTTACAGATAGGGTGGACTTATATCTGTTAATTAAAATATGGACCAAGTTAAAATATGAAATGACATTCTTACAAGGTTATTCATAGAGGAGTTTTAAAATTTTTTATTTAGTTTTTAATTGAAGGATAATTGCTTTACAGAATTTTGTTTTTTTTTCTGTCAGTCCTCAACATGAATCAGCCATAGGTATACATTTATCCCCTCCCTTCAGAACCTCCCTCCCATCTTCCTCTGCATCCCACCCCTCTAGGTTGATACAGAACCCCTGTGTGAGTTTCCTGAGCGATACAGCAAATTCCTGTTGGCTATCTATTTTACAAATGGTAATGTAAGTTTCCATGTTACTCTTTCCATACATCTCACCCTCTCCTCCCCACTCCCCATGTCCATAAGTCTATTCTCTATGTCTGTTTCCCATGGAGGCATTATTTTTAATAGCAAAAGATTGGAAACTAAATGCTTTGTAATAGAGATTTGGTTGAATAAAAATCATGGTACATCAATACACACCTGAATGAAGGAGGAGAAATGATCTCTAGAATATTTGGTGAAAAAAACAAAGTGGATAATAACACATATAGTAGTTATCTTTTCTGTACTAAGTGTGGGGATTTATATATGGCTCAACCACAGAAATTGCATTTTTGCTGATAAAATAATTAATCTTTGGCAGTTTTGCACAATTCAACATAATACAGGGCAGAGGAAACAAGCACGGAAAAGAGACTTTTCTGAATGTATTTGTTATGAACTTTTGACATTGGAATCACATAAATGTGTTTTACAAATTCAAATTTTAATTTAATTTTAAATAATTCCTAAGATTGTAAAACAAACCCAAAACAATGATCTTAACTGTATATGAAGTTAATTAAGTAGCTGCAGAGAGAAAACATTTAAAGAGATTCTAAAATATGGTACATTTGCTATACATACATAGTGGAGTACATTTTAAGGGCAAAGAGAGCTGTAAAGAAATCTAACACTTCTTTCAATAGTTATATTGCTAATCAGTTCAGTTCAGTTGCTCAGTTGTGTCTGACTCTTTGCGACCCCATGAATCACAGCACGCCAGGCCTCCCTGTCCATCACCATCTCCTGGAGTTCACTCAGATTCACGTCTATTGAGTCAGTGGTGCCATCCAGCCATCTCATCCTCTGTTGTCCCTTTCTCCTCCTGCCCCCAATCCCTCCAAGCAACAAAGTATTTTCCAATAAGTCAACTCTTCGCATGAGGTGGCCAAAGTACTGGAGTTTCAGCTTTAGCATCATTCCTTCCAAAGAAATCCCAGGGCTGATCTCCTTCAGAATGGACTGGTTGGATCTTCTTGCAGTCCAAGGGACTCTCAAGAGTCTTCTCCAACACCACAGTTAATAGAAGTCTTTTTTTTTTAATTAATTTATTTTTAATTGAAGGATAATTGCTTTACAGAATTTTGTTGTTTTCTGCCAAACCTTAACATGAATCAGCCATAGGTATAATAGAAGTCTTTATATTAGTGTTTTAAGTAGTAAATAATTATGTTAATGTTTTTAGGAACCAAGGTTTTTAGTGTAAGAGAAGAGAAATATAAAATCAAAGGCATTACTAAAAATAAATTTGAGTATTAAATTTGAATTAGACATATCGGTATTTGCTTATGATAGTTTCTACTATTTCTATACTTTTCAGAAAGGCTTAGAAGTATTAAAACTCCACAAACAATGGGCAATGTCTAGTGCCCAGATTGTGGTCCCCAAATGGCATTCCTTGTTTAAAAGAATCAGAATCTTGGATCACTGATTCCAAGTTTGGGGCAGTACATATACAAGATAAAGTTTACACATCTTCATGAGCCAAAACTATGAAGTTATCAAAGATTCTTTTTATCAAAAGGACTCAAGAGCTAACATGAAGAGGCTCCAATTGGTCAAAGATGGAATAACTGAAGTATGCAAAAAAAGTAATGATTACATTTGATTGAAATATGTAGAATATGTAAAACCTAATGAGTTCATGAGTGGGTGGGGTGGTGGAGTATCTTAAATAGATTAACAAACTCTTTGGGTAACATTTGTGTAACTAGGTCATGGACGTTACCCTGAAAATTGGCAATTTAAGAGAAATAAGTAAGCATTTTCCTGCTTTTCCAATTCAGTCTGTATTTCAGGATAACCAAATAGCCCTAATTACTGAAGAAAAGTTCTTCTATACAGACTGTTCCCAGCTGATAAATGTGAAAGGATTTACAGAATTAGAAAAATCACCATTTTGTTAGCTTAATGATAGAACTGATTAAGGCAAAGATCAATAAAGGGTGAAAGCATTAGATGAAAGGCTTAAAGGGAACTTTAGTGCATTTCATGATACTGAATTCTTTTAGCTTTTTCTGGTCTGTAAATCTCTTGATCTCTCCTTCAAATCTGAATGATAGCTTTGCAGAGTATTTTTGCTTATAGGTTTCCCCCTCTCGTCACATTTTGGGGATCTTATTCTATCACGAGGACACTGGTGTTGGCAATGCCATGTTGGAGTCCTTCCTATAGTTTATCAGTCCCAGGACCTGGATGGGCCCACCAGTTGGTGGGCACCGGTTCTGGAATTTCCCAGGCTACGCAGCTAACCATGCAGCTGGCCTGCTGGTGGGTAGAGCTGTGTCCCTGTGTTTTGGAGCCTGAGAGATTTTGTGTGTGCCCTTTAAGAGTGGAGTTTCCATTTCCCACAGCCTTCTTACTCTCCTGAAAGTAAGCTGTGATGGCCTTCAAAGTCACATGGTCTAGGGGCCCTATCTTCTTGTTGCAGGACCTTTGGTTGGAGGCTCAGAATACTTCCTCCTTGGGAAGAAACTCTGCCATTGTAACTAACCTCCCATTTGTGGGTTATGGGTCTTGAGTATAATGCAGCTCCACCCCCTCCTACCTAATTGTGGTTTCTTCTTTATATCTTTAGTTGTAGAAGATCTTTTCTGCTACTCTTCAAGTAGTTTTCATAGTTGCTCTGAAAATAGTTGTAATTTGGGAGGAGGTGAGCTCAGGGTCTTCCTGATGTCTTGGCCCTTCCCTAGAAAAAACAGCTTATGGAGAAGTTTACAATGGAGAGATCTAGCTGACACCACCTGAATCTGCTGATCAATCTTAACTTCCCTAAGAGTGAGACCACCAGACGATATGTGCTTCTTGAGATTCCCCCATATGGAAAATAGAAACTGAATCTAACAAGCCTTTTAGAACTAACCTCCAGTTTACATGAACTACAGGTGGTAGAGCCTCAAGTTTAAGTGATACCACAAGGACATAAATGGATAAACTCAGAATATATCCATAGGATAGTCTATAGAACAATAGAACTAATTTAATCAGGAAATCCGGAGAAGGCAATGGCACCCCACTCCAGTACTCTTGCCTGGCAAATCCCATGGACGGAGGAGCCTGGTGGGCTGCTGTCTGTGGGGTCATGAAGAGTCGGACATGAATGAGCGACTTCACTTTCACGTTTCACTTTCATGCATTAGGGAAGGAAATGGCAACCCACTCCAGTGTTCTTGCCTGGAGAATCTCAGGGATGGGGGAGCCTGGTGAGCTGCCATCTATGGGGTCGCACAGAGTCGGACACAACTGAAGCGAAATCAGGAAATCAATGGCATAAAGAAAAATTAAAAGTTGGGGCAAGGTGGGGAGAGATTGTTCTAGATTTAGAAAGACTCAAAAGATATAACCATCAAACACAAAATATAGAACTCACCTGGATCCTGATTCTAAAGAGCCAACTATAAAAATATATATTTCTTTAGATATATAGTCTAAGAATAAGATGATATCAAAGAATTACTGCTCCTGTTAGGTGTGTTTCTGGCAGAGCGGTTTTATAAGAAAATATTCATATAATTTAGAGATGTGAAATGAAGTATCTAGAGAAGAAATAATGAGGGCTTTAAAATACTTCCACAGAAAAAGAAGGATAGACAAGGCAAGTGTGGCAAAATCCTAATTATTATTGAATTGGATGATGGGTATATTTTGTACTATTCTCTCCAATTTTATTTATTTGAATTTTTTTTGTATTAAAAAAGATAGTGGAGGGAATTCCCTTGCTGTCCAGTGTCTAGAATCTGACACTTTCATTGCTGTAGCCTAGGGTTCAGTCCCTGGTTGGGAAACTAAGATCCTGTAAACCTCACAGCATGGCCAAAAAGAAAAAATCTTCGGGATGATAATTCAGTCTGACCCTTGAAAGTCAATGGAGCAAATAAATAGAAAAACTTGTTTGCAAAACTGCCTATCTTGCTGTTCTTTAGTTGTCAATTCACACTATTCGGTAAAAGCACATCTGATGTCCGTGATCACACCTTGGATGATGTGATCATGGTGAAAGGAAGGGCTGTTGCCGGGTGTAACAATTCTTTCTCTCTCACATCTTTTTTTTTGCTAACACCTGAGATGGCACCTCAACACATCCAAGCAGGGTGCAGAGCAGTTTGCAATGTTCTTTTGCATCCGAAAACTGCTAATCACACTCAATGTCTTTGCTGATTCACTGAGGAATAACTTTTGACCCTGTAAGTAGATCTCAAGATTTAAATGGGGACTTTGAAGAAGTTAACAAGCATGTTGTCTGTATCCCACTTTTCCTGACAGTTCCTCAATGCTTGCCCTGTTTGAGTAAGGGTGCTGGATAAAGGAAGAAGACTTTTTTTTTCCAGATGGATTATAAAAATCAAGGCCTTTCCCTAGTGGCTCAGAGGGTAAAGTGTCTGCCTCCAATGCAGGAGACCTGGGTTCAATCCCTGGGTCAGGAATGATCCCCTGGAGAAGGAAATGGCAACCCACTCCAGTACTCTTGCCTGGAAAATCCCATGGACACAGAAGCTTGGTAGACTACAGTCCATGGGATCACAAAGAGTCGGACATGACTGAGCAACTTCACTCACTCCTATAAAAATCAGGGAGGCAAATGCAGCCAAGTGTGTGGCCCCTCTCCATTCCAGAACCTGGAGCAGGCAGACATCCCAAAATGATCACAGTTTTCTTTCTCTGGACTCTTCTTGCCATACTACTTCAGGTAGCACAATATTGATGAAATTGTTACCAAATCAAATTCAGGGCTGCTCAACTGCACTTAGTAAGGCCAATCTACTGACACCAGGTTGCCATGAAGCAAAATGTACTATTTATTGCAGGGGCCAAGCAAGGAGTCCAGGCAGTTAGTGTTTAAAAAACCTGGCTTCCTCAGTAGTGTTCAGGGGAAGATTTTTAAAGACAGGGTGAAGGAGGGGGAGCTATGGGGTGTATGATCAGGTCCTGGGCATTCTTCTTATTGGTTGGCAGTAAGGTAATTGGGAATCAACATGATGAATCTTTTGGTTCCATCCCACAAGGTCTACATGCTTGTGGACCACACACAGATAACTTCTTCCACCTGATGGGGGTTTCAGTATCTGCAAAACAGCTCTAAGGGTAGGGCTCAGAATATTACTTATAGCCCTTTAGGAAGAACTAAAGGTCCTTGACTTTTTAGCCATACTTAATGGCTAACGTATTATTTTGTATTACTTGCGGTTTTCTTTTCTTTCTGCATTTTCTCACTTCTTTGATTAAATGTATTCTTTGACACTTGGGGAAGGAGGTTAAAATTTTCCTATAGACAAGAGGCACAGAAAGGACATTGGGTGACTGGATGTCCTGTTCTGGGAAGGTCCTATAGGGTCTTACTCGGCTACAAAATGATTCCTACTCAAAAACATCTTCAGACTAGATAATAGGGTAAAGCATTTATGTAACTATTTTTTTTTTAAACTTTTACAAACAAGGAGAAAAATACCTTTAATAGGAACTCAAGGAATTTAGATTAGATTGGATTTGAGAAAGAGCCTCATGTGAGGAGACTGAAATCTGTGAATAAGTATTAGAAATATTAAGTTAATTTTCTTAAAAGGCCTTTTAAAACTGGGCAGATTCTTATTGTCTGAAATGGTCTAGGACTAAAGAGGTTGACAACCATCTTTCAGCCTGTGTTAAGGGATCTGGCGCTTCTGCCTGCTTATCCTCCTTATAATAGAATATTCTTTAAGAAAATATGTCTGTTTGCATAGGTCTGCCCCTTGTCTTCTATATGGGGTGCAGGCCTAGCCAATCACATTAC
Organism: Ovis aries; assembly: GCF_016772045.2. Classification (NCBI taxonomy): domain Eukaryota; kingdom Metazoa; phylum Chordata; class Mammalia; order Artiodactyla; family Bovidae; genus Ovis; species Ovis aries. Next base: position 16,056,576 of record NC_056074.1, read on the forward strand.
TCCCCATTTCCTTGAACGCAGAAGTTAACACGTGGATGGGCACATGACTTTAGCTGGGCGCATTAAATTCTAGCTATAATTTTTCAGCGAGATGTGGCATGGCTAGGATGCGTATGACCGGCTGCCAGTAACTGGGAAATGGAGCCAACAGTGGGAGCCCTTCAGTGCCAGAGAGTGTAGCATTTTTTGTTCACAGTGGTGCTCTTGGAATTTGTGTATACCTTGCAACCTGATGGCCCTGAGACTGTATTTGCTGTAGAGAGATACAGAGAGATTAAGAAACTCATTGGAAGTGTCTCTTTGAGAGAATAAAGCGGACGTAGTTTGTTTATTTTTGTGGCAGCCATTCAAGCGTTGAAGGAGCAACTTGCTTTTGTTCTGTTTCCTGCCTTCAGACAAAACCTGTGAATAAGCAGTCTCTTGGATAAGGTATGTGTTAGGTATACTGAGGACAAACTACATGTTTAATTAGAAAACCAGGGAGCAGAAGACAGTATTTGGAGGAGGGGGCAGATTTTCTATGATCCCTAACAGGCATAGTTATCTAATAAAACTCCATGTAATCAACTCATGAAAGTAACTGTTGCTCTCCATTCCTTCTGGAAAATGTATCAGTGAAGGTATACCTGTGTGCTTCTGCGTCCAGTGTTTACTGAACACTCACTAAGTTTTTAAATACAGATTAACTCGTTAAATGCTTAGAACAACACCATTTTGCAAGTGAGAATAATATGGCATAAGGAAGTTAAATAACAGCACCAACTTAGTTAGATGCTTACCAGGATTCAGTGATGTTTGCTAACAAATTGATTTTTGCCAGGCACACATGGTATAATTTAACTAAATAAAATGTAAATCTGTGAAGTCTGAATATAAAGAGAGATTGAGCTATTATTTCTATGAAAACAAAATTGAATGTTTTGGAAAGGTTTGATAAAGGTGAATTTCAAAAAAGTTTGCTATTGTATTAGGTCTGAGCAAGACCAACCACTGTTTCCTGTGTCTATGACTTGGCCTAGTGCTGCTGTTTAGAAACCCTTGTCTCTTGTTTTTCTCCTTCAAATGCTTTCCTCCAGATTGATCTCTGAGAAGACTTCTCAGGTAGACTGAGTTTTACTAGTTCTGTGACTCAGCAGCAAGTTGCTTAATCTCTCTAAGCCTTAGAGTCTATATCTGTGAGATGGAGATAATAATATTTACCTTTCAAGATAGTTGTAGAAATTAAGCCGGTTTATCTGGCCCATAGTGAGTACTCAACAAATGGCAAATATATATATATATATATATATATATATGGTGTGCTTGTTCTTGTGCTGCGGGCTATGGAAACAGATGGACAAGATAGTCCCTGCCTCCAGAAGACCGAGACTAGCACAGGACTGTTTGCTTTCGGCTCCACTTGCCCTGTAGTGAGTTGAAGCAGATTTTCACAAAAGTAATTGGAAACTCTTCTAGATGTTTTCAGTTGCTGACACCATTATGTCATCCAGCTTCTCAGCATTTGAATAACTCATCCTGAAGGCCTGGAATGCATCGGCACAAAGGCTTTCTTTTCTTTCTTAAAAAAAAAAAAAATTTGACTGCATCTGGTTGGGTCTTAGTTGCAGTGCCCAGGCTTAGTTTTCCCAAGGCATGTGGTCTTCCTGGATCAAGGGATGCAGACCAGGCATGAACCCGTGTCCCCTGTATTGTAAGGCAGATTCTTTACCGCTGGGCCGCCAGGGAAGTCCCCAAAGGCTTTCTTATATTTTGTCACTAAATGATCTGTCCTGAAACCTAAAGAGGCCATTGAAATGGCTTCAAGAGACACAGGTTCCAAATCATGGAGGCTACATGCAGCAGGCTCTGGAATTTCCCCAAGTTGGGTTCAAAGCATGGCTCTTTGACTTCAGGAAACTTACACAATAACTCTGAGTATCAATTTCTTTCTCAGAAAAATGGGGGTAATGATTCTCACTTTATAGAAGGCAATAGAAGCAGATGAGATGAACTGTCAACTGTTCAGCACAGTATTGGCATATAGTCCATACCTAATAAATGTTAGCTTCTAATCAGTCAGTTCAGTCGCTCAGTCATGTCTACTCAAATGTAATCAGTTAAGTTCAGTTCAGTTGCTCAGTCGTGTCTGACTCTTTGCGACCCCATGAATCACAGCACGCCAGGCCTCCCTGTCCATCACCATCTCCCGTTCACTCAGACTCACGTCCATCGAGTCTGTGATGCCATCCAGCCATCTCATCCTGGGTTGTCCCCTTCTCCTCCTGCCCCCAATCCCTCCCAGCATCAGAGTCTTTTCCAATGAGTCAAATCTTCACATGACATAGCCAAAGTATTGGAGCTTCAGCTTTAGCATCGTTCCTTCCAAAGAAATCTCAGGGTTGATCTCCTTCAGGATGGACTGGTTGGATCTCCTTGCAGTCCAAGGGACTCTCAAGAGTCTTCTCCAACACCACAGTTCAAAAGCATCAATTCTTCGGCGCTCAGCCTTCTTCATAGTCCAACTCTCACATTCATAGATGACCACTGGGAAAACCATAGCCTTGACTAGACGGACCTTAGTCGGCAAAGTAATGTCTCTGCTTTTGAATATACTATCTAGGTTGCTCATAACTTTTCTTCCAAGGAGTAAGCATCTTTTAATTTCATGGCTGCAGTCACCATCTGCAGTGATTTTGGAGCCCCCAAAAATAAAGTCTGACACTGTTTCCACTGTTTCCCCATCTATTTCCCATGGAGTGATGGGACCAGATGCCATGATCTTCGTTTTCTGAATGTTGAGCTCTAAGCCAACTTTTTCGCTCTCCTCTTTCACTTTCATCAAGAGGCTTTTTAGCTCCTCTTCACTTTCTGCCATAAGGGTGGTGTCATCTGCATCTCTGAGGTTATTGATATTTCTCCTGGCAATCTTGATTCCAGCTTGTGCTTCCAGTCCAGCGTTTCTCATGATGTACTCTGCATAGAAGTTAAACAAGCAGGGTGACAATATACAGCCTTGACATACTCCTTGTCCTATTTGGAACCAGTCTGTTATTCCATGTCCAGTTCTAACTGTTGCTTTCTGACCTGCATATAAGTTTCTCAGGAGGCAGGTCAGGGGGTCTGTATTCCCATCTCTTTCAGAATTGTCCAGAGTTTATTGTGATCCACACAGTCAAAGGCTTTGGCCTGGTCAATAAAGCAGAACTCTGGAACTCTCTTGCTTTTTCCTTGATCCAGTGGATGTTGGCAATTTGATCTCTGGTTCCTCTGCCTTTTCTAAAACCAGCTTGAACATCAGGGAGTTCACGGTTCATGTATTGCTGAAGCCTGGCTTGGAGAATTTTGAGCATTACTTTACTAGCATGTGAGATGACTGCAATTGTGTGGTAGTTTGAGCATTATTTGGCATTGCCTTTCTTTGGGATTGGAATGAAAACTGACCTTTTCCAGTCCTGTGGCCACTGCTGAGTTTTCCAAATTTGCTGGCATATTGAGTGCAGCACTTTCACAGCATCATCTTTCAGGATTTGAAATCGCTCAAGGGGAATTCCATTACCTCCACTAGCTTTGTTCGTAGTGATGCTTTCTAAGGCCCACTTGACTTCACATTCCAGGATGTCTGGCCCTAGGTGAGTGATCACACCATCATGATTATCTGGGTCATGAAGATGTTTTTTGTACAGTTCTTCTGTGTATTCTATTCTGTGTATTCTCTTCTTAATATCTTCTGCTTCTGTTAGGTCCATACAATTTCTGTCCTTTATCGAGCCCATCTTTGCATGAAATGTTCCCTTGGTGTCTCTCATTTTCTTGAAGAGATCTCTAGTCTTTCCCATTCTGTTCTTTTCCTCGATTTCTTTGCATTGACCACTGAAGAAGGCTTTCTTATCTCTTCTTGCTATTCTTTGGAACTCTGCATTCAGATGCTTATATCTTTCCTTTTCTCCTTTGCTTTTCACATCTCTTCTTTCCCCAGCTCTTTGTAAGGCCTCCCCAGACAGCCGTTCTGCTTTTTTGCATTTCTTTTCCATGGGGATAGTCTTGATCCCTGTCTCTTGTACAATGTCACGAACCTCATTCCATAGTTCATCAGGCACTCTATCTATCAGATCTAGGCCCTTAAATCTATTTAAATCTATTTCTCACTTCCACTGTATAATGGATTTGATTTAGGTCATACCTGAATGGTCTAGCGGTTTTCCCAACTTTCCTCAATTTAAGTCTGAATTTGGTAATAAGGAGTTCATGATCTGAGCCACAGTCAGCTCCTGGTCTTGTTTTTGTTGACTGTATAGAACTTCTCCATCTTTGGCTGTAGAGAATATAAAAATCTGATTTCGGTGTTGACCATCTGGTGATGTCCATGTGTAGAGTCTTCTCTTGTGTTGTTGGAAGAGGGTGTTTGCTATGACCAGTGCATTTTCTTGGCAAAACTCTATTAGCCTTTGCCCTGCTTCATTCCGCATTCCAAGGCCAAATTTGCCTGTTATTCCAAGTGTTTCTTGACTTCCTACTTTTGCATTCCAGTCCCCTATAATGAAAAGGACATCTTTTTTGGGTGTTAGTTGTAAAAGGTCTTGTAGGTCCTCATAGAACTGTTCAGCTTCAGCGTCTTCAGCGTTACTGGTTGGGGCATAGACTTGGATTACTATGATATTGAATGGTTTGCCTTGGAGATGAACAGAGATCATTCTGTCATTTTTGAGGTTGCATCCAAGTACTGCACTTTGGACTCTTGTTGACCATGATGGCTACTCCATTTCTTCTGAGGGATTCCTGCCTGCAGTAGTAGATATAATGGTCATGTGAGTTAAATGCACCCATTCCAGTCCATTTTAGTTCGCTGATTCCTAGAATGTTGACATTCACCCTTGCCATCTCCTGTTTGATTGCTTCCAATTTGCCTTGATTCATGGACCTGACTTTCCAGGTTCCTATGCAATATTGCTCTTTACAGCATCGTACCTTGCTTGTATCACCAGTCACATCCACAACTGGGTATTGTTTTTGCTTTGGTTCCATCCCTTCATTCTTTCTGGAGTTATTTCTCCACTGACCTCCAGTAGCATATTGGGCACCTAATGACCTAGGAAGTTCCTCTTTTGGTATCCTATCATTTTGACTTTTCATACTGTTCATGGGGTTCTCAAGGCAAGAATACTGAAATGGTTTGCCAATCCCTTCTTCAGTGGACCATATTCTGTCAGACCTCTCCACCATGACCCGCTCGTCTTGGGTTGCCCCGTGGGCATGGCTTAGTTTCATTGAGTTAGACAAGGCTGTGGTTCTAGTGTGATTAGGTTGACTAGTTTTCTGTGAGTATGGTTTCAGCATGTCTGCCCTCTGATGCCCTCTTGCAACACCTACCATCTTACTTGGGTTTCTCTTACCTTGGGTGTGGGGTATCTCTTCACGGCTGCTCCAGCAAAGCACAGCCGCTGCTCCTTACCTTGGTCAAGGGGTATCTCCTTACCGCCGCCGTTCCTGACCTTCAACGTGGGATATCTCCTCTCGGCCCTCTAGGTGAATGTAAATAGATAGGAATGTGGTGGGCACACAGCTGGCCTATGAGCTAAGGAATTGCACGTAAGCCTTTCTTCAACACTTTCCTCTTGCACTCATCACAAAGACTCTAGTCTGGATAGCCCATTGGTCTGACCCTGCACACAGTCTTCTCTTAGTGTTCCAGTGGAAATGACTAATACTCAAATTCTTATTCCATTATTTAACTTGCAGGATTGTCCTGAGTGAGATAATCAGCCTCTAGCAGCCTCAGTTTATTTATAACATGCAGATACGACTGCCAACATTGTAAGAATTATGAAAAGAATTGAAATAATGAAAAACACGTAAGACAGTGCTGACCCTCGCAGATATTTGATGAATTGTGGCTAGAAATGGCAACCCACTGCAGTGTTCTAGCCTGGAGAATCCCAGGGACGGGGGAGCCTGGTGGGCTGCCGTCTATGGGGTCGCACAGAGTCGGACATGACTGAGGCGACTTAGCAGTAGCAGCACAGTAGGAGGCCTCTATCTAAACTAGAAGTTGGTCAAGTGATCAAAAAAGTTGATTAAAGCAGGAAAGCTTTAAAAAAAAATCTTTTGGCCATGCCACACATGATGTAGGATCTTAGTTCCCCAGCCTGGGATCGAAACTGTGCCTCCTGCACTGGCAGCACAGAATCGTACCCACAGGACCACCAGGGAAGTCTCTAAGGCAGGAAATCTTTAAAAAGAAAAAAAGATACAATCTTCCTTCCCTCACCATACCTTCCCAGTACCACTGAGCTCATCAGACCTGTTAACCTCATCCCTAATGGCTGCTCCCATCCCCATTCCTGGCCTGTATGATAGACATGAGTCACCTACCTATAAAGTCCAGAAATTCTGCTCCATACATAAAATTTGGTTTGCAGCCTTGCAGATTTTTCTGCTCAGAGACCAGATAAATGACCGCAGGCCAGAGTAGCATGAGAAGAGAGTGGGGGTGGCATTCACCACAGATCACAGAAGGGGAAGATGTGGCAAAGTCTGAAATGGGGGGGAGGTAGAGGTGGGAAGCCATGAAGCGGAAACTGCTTCAGTGACCAGCTGTCCCTCATGCTGCTCTCTGGAGTGAACCCTGCACAGCCTGCAGAATTAGGCTGCCCCTGAACATCTGATTTGGAATGAGTTCTTTTGCCCTGGAGGTCTTGGCAAGCTCTCCTTTCCCATCTGACCTTTCACGTATTACAGCATTGAATCTTGTCAGCCTCAGAACACAAGGAGAGGAGATGTGGCTTCCTGGAGGAGTTATAATGTCCTGAAGGGAAATCCTTACCCCCTTGTCAAAGTGGGACGGGACAGAACCAGTTTGACCAGGACTCTGTGTTGGAATGATGGTGGAATATCCTTCCCCCTTTTTATGTATATTGCAAATTGCAAACGGTATGGATTTAGGGCTCTGTGTTTCTAAGTCAAATTGGAAGCTACTCTGATTCTGAACTGGGAGTTATATAGTGCAATGCAAAATTCACCTACCAAAGATGACACTCATAATCAACACTTCGGATTTAGTTGTTCTTACAACTTATAATTAGATCTTGTTGTCGGGGGAAAGAAAAATTTGAAGAAAGCCGCTGTGTTTTGGTGCTATTCAGGTCTGTGGCTGACCCAGTTTTTATTAAAAATGTGGGACTGGTATTTGTCACATCTTTGTGCCTTGCTCACACTCTTGTAAGATGAGCGTTGAGAAGTGTTTTCTGATCTGTGAGCATATGGAGGAGGAAGGGCATTGTTGCTGAAAGCATTGATCAGCTCTCAAGCAAAATTCCAGAGGCATAGCTGTTCCTGAGATTTACCTTCACATCCTGAAAGGAGGATGGTAAAATAGACCTCTATAAATAGATGACTTTTAGAGGCAAATAAGAGAGGATGTTCTTTATGCTGTGTTCTCAATGTTTTCACCGCCATTACCCTCATGATAGAAATGAGCTATAGAGCCAAAACAGTCATCAATCCTCCCATCCCATCCCTGGGTACAGAGAATCTGGTTGCCAGGATATTACTCCAAAGCTTGCAAAGAAGTTGATGGTTTATTCTAAAGAAAGAGAGTGAATTAGGACTATTCTCTGGTGTTTGGATTTTAGACTCTCCAAGTATAGTGGCTGATTTTCTACCTGCTCTTTTTGAAACAAAGCTTTCAGCCTCCCAACCACCCTCCCACACAGAAGTCACGGGCAACTCTCCTCTCTCCTCATTCTCAAGCACGTATAGACAATCAAAGACGACTAGGACAAGATAAACTAACAGATAAAATAATAATACTGTAGGAAGCAGAGATAACTCACGAGAACAAACCAAAATAAGAAATAAACATTTAAAAGAATAATCTAATTAGTATCCTCATAAAAGATGGTACATCCACAAAATAAGAACAGATTGCTATGAAAAAGGAAAATATCAGAGTACAAAATTGAGGCTTTCCTAAAGTTGACAGTAATCCTGACAATTTGTAGGACCTTACATATAATGATACGTGAAACAGAAAGAAACTTTTTCTAAACTATCAGCTACAGAGAGTGAATTTTGATCACCATAAAGACAAGACTGACTTATCTTTCTATTCTCTCTATTGAAAATGATATTATAAGATAATTTTCCTATGAAGAGGTTGTCGAGAAATAAAGTTGTATGCATAAAAGTATGAAGAAGTGTGTCAGCATTTAACATCTGTGACTTGTAATTTTTTTCCCACTCTAAATAAAAATTTTCTGTCAGATATAATTTTATATTCACAATTAAATATTCTTAAAGAGGCCTTCCCTTCCCCTCACCACCAACTGTCTAACTTTCAGGGCCCACAAAGCCTGGATGTGCCCCTGGCAGTGACCTACATTGCCTGCAGATAGAACAGAGAAGATGCCAAACAAACTGCAGAAGGGCATATACCACAAGATTTCAATTCAAATACCTTTCAAATACACAGCTCTCATGGTGGCTGTGTTCAGTTGCTTAGTCGTGTCTGACTCTTTGCGACCCCATGGACTGTAGCCCACAAGGCTCCTCTGTCCATGGAATTTTCCAGGCAAGAATTTTGGAGTCAGTTGCCATTTCCTACTCCAGCGGATCTTCCTGACCCAAAGGTCGAACTTGCATCTCTTGCGTCTCCTGCATTGGCAGGTAGATTCCTTACCACTTTGACACCTAGGAAGCCCAGAGCTCTCACTATTGATTATAGCTACACATACAGGTAGTAAAAGTGTGAAAATATAGACTAGGAGATACACATCCAATTTGTGAGAATAGTTGAAGTATGGAGTGCTCTATTTTTTACTTATTTTCTGAAGCAAAAATGAAAAAAATGTTAGCATGTACTTACTTTGAATGGGGGGCATATGGATATTATTTCATTCTCAGTGATTTTCTCTTCTCCATAAATTGTACAGTAGTCAGATTCCCTCAGAACTTGGAAGGCATTGTTGATAGTCTTCTGGTATTCAGGTCATCCTTTGCAGGTGACCTGATTTTCCCTTCTTTTTCTTTGTGGTTCTACTATTTCAGAACAATCTGTCTGAGCATGGACTTTGAGTCCCTCCTTATACTAGACTTTCATGCACTTTCCAACTTGAAGACTCATGTCCTTCAGCTCCAAATATTTCATTACTGTTAGTTCTCTGTCAATTTTGTCCTTGCCATTTCTGCTGTCTTTCTTGATCTCTTGTTAGTCAAATGTTAAACTTTGTATTTTTGTCTTACATTTCATGCAGATTCCACCCCCCATCTTATGGGAGGTTTGTTTTTCACCTTACAACACTTTTGTTAAAAATTTTGGCACTTATATTTTTGTTTTCTGACATTATTTTCCTTTTTCAAACTTCCTGTTTTTATTTTGTAGATGCTCTGTCTTCTGTGAGGATACTAATTAAATTGTTTGAATTATAACAGTTGTTTCTATTTTGCATTATTTTGTGGGTGTGGTAGTTTAAACACACATACTAACATGGGTTTTTCTTTAGAGTCAAAGTATAGTTAGAGAGCCTACCCATTATAAAGTTGTTTGAATTTTACCATATAGATACAGAAACACTTCAGGATTCTAAAATATATTTTCAAAACTTGGTTGAGAAACCTGAACACAAACAAAATGAAGAAAGTTTATTCAAAAAATTGATGAAACTTTAATATGTTATTTCCCCCAATGTATCATTTTAAACTGAAATTTGAAAAGATATTTTTAAAGGTTTTAATTAAAAAATGAGAAATGAGTCCTAATTTGGATGTGTATATAATTTCATACAGATTATGGTATAATAGGGAGAAGGCAATGGCAACCCACTCCAGTACTTTTGTCTGGAAAATCCCATGGATGGAGGAGCCTGGTAGGCTGCACTCCATGGGGTCGCTAGGAGTTGGACAGGACCTAGCGACTTCTCTTTCACTTTTCACTTTCTTGCATTGGAGAAGGAAATGGCAACCCACTCCAGTGTTCTTGCCTGGAGAGTCCCAGGGACAGGGGTGCCTGGTGGGCTGCCGTCTCTGGGGCTGCACAGAGTTGGACACGACTGAAGCGACTTAGCAGCAGCAGCAGCATAGTATAATAAATATATACTTGGTCTTTGTCATCAGTTCCTGACACGGATTTCCTAAAAACCATCAGAATTTCCTGAGTGATAGGATTATCTTTTGTTGTTCATTGGAGCCCCTTTCAACCACACTTGAGTTTATACTAAAGAGATGACTCAAAATGGGCTCCCTCAGTGACTTTGGAATAGAGGCTGGTCAGCAGAAAGAACAATCAATTTTATTTCCCCTTTCATCCCCAGTCCCTGACTTCCTGGAAAGTGATAGGGACCAGAGATTGGGTTGTAAAACTCTTGAACCACCAGACTAAGAGAACGTCTGAGGTGGTGAATATATCCTTGTTTTCAAGAATGGCAAAGCCTGACTCCCTGGGAGCAGAGGTTCCTAGGTACCAGACCTCAATCTATGTACCTCCTCATCTGGCTGTTCATTTGTATCCTTTATAAAAGAGTGTAAGAGTAAGCTACCCCATGCCCGTGGTCAGGGGCGGTGGCAGAGAGAAGCAACCCCACATCCAAGGAGCGGTGGCTGTGCAGGCGCAAGAGGGCCGAAAGGAGCTACTCCATGTTCAAGGTCAGGAGAGGGGCCCATGAGGAGATACACCTTGTCCAAAGTAAGAGAAACCCAAGTAAGATGGTAGGTGTTGTGAGAGGGCATCAGAGGGCAGTTACACTGAAACCATAACCACAGAAAACTAGCCACTCTGATCACATGGACCACAGCCTTGTCTAACTCAGTGAAACTAAGCCATGCCTTCTGGGGCCACCCAAGATGGGCAGGTCATTGTGGAGAGGTCTGACAGAATGTGGTCCACTGAAGAAGGGATTGGCAAACCATTTCAGTATTCTTGCCTTGAGAACACCAATTAATAGTATGAAAAGACAAAATGATAGGATACTGAAAGAGGAACTCCCCAGGTCAGTAGGTACAATATGCTACTGGAGATTAGTGGAAAAATAACTCCAGAAATAATGAAGGGATGGAACCAAAGCAAAAACAATACCCAGTTGTGGATGTGACTGGGGATACAAGCAAGGTACGATGCTGTAAAGAGCAATATTGCATAGGAACCTGGAAAGTCAGGTCCATGAATCAAGGCAAATTGGAAGCAATCAAACAGGAGATGGCAAGGGTGAATGTCAACATTCTAGGAATCATCGAACTAAAATGGACTGGAATGGGTGAATTTAACTCAGATGTCCATTATATCTACTACTGCAGGCAGGAATCCTTAGAAGAAATGGAGTAGCCATCATAGTCAACAAAAGAGTCTGAAGTGCAGTACTTGGATGCAATCTCAAAAACGACAGAACGATTTCTGCTCATTTCCAAGGCAAACCATTCAATATCATAGTAATCCAAGCCTATGCCCCAACCAGTAATGCTGAAGACACTGAAGTTGAACAGTTCTATGAAGACCTACAAGACCTTTTAGAACTAACAGCCAAAAAGATGTCCTTTTCATTATAGGGGACTGGAATGCAAAAGTAGGAAGTCAAGAAACACCTGGAATAACAGGCAAATTTGGCCTTGGAGTGCGGAATGAAGCAGGGCAAAGGCTAATAGAGTTTTGCCAAGAAAATGCACTGGTCATAGCAAACACCCTCTTCCAACAACACAAGAGAAGACTCTACACATGGACATCACCAGATGGTCAACACCGAAATCAGACTGATTATATTCTTTGCAGCCAAAGATGGAGAAGCTCTATACAGTCAGCAAAAACAAGACCAGGAGCTGACTGTGGCTCAGAACTCCTTATTGCCAAATTCAGACTTAAATTAAAGAGAGTGGGGAAACCACTAGACCATCCAGATATGACCTAAATCAAATCCCTTATGATTATACAGTGGAAGTGAGAAATAGATTTAAGGGCCTAGATCTGATAGATAGAGTGCCTGATGAACTATGGAATGAGGTCCGTGACATTGTACAAGAGACAGGGATCAAGACCATCCCCATGGGAAAAAAATACAAAAAAGCAGAACGGCTGTCTGGGGAGGCCTTAAAATAGCTGTGAAAAGAAGAGAAGCAAAAAGCAAAGGAGAAAAAGAAAGATATAAGCATCTGAATGCAGAGTTCCAAAGAATAGCAAGGAGAGATAAGAAAGCCTTCTTCAGCAATCAATGCAAAGAAATAGAGAAACAGAACAGAATGGGAAAGACCAGAGATCTCTTCAAGAAAATTAGACATACCAAGAGAACATTTCATGCAAAGATGGGCTCGATAAAGGACAGAAATTGTATGGACCTAACAGAAACAGAAGATATTAAGAAGAGGTGGCAAGAATACACAAAAGAACTACAAAAAAGATCTTTATGACCAAGATAATCACGATAGTGTGATCACTCACCTAGAGCCAGACATCCTGGAATGTGAAGTCAAGTGGGCCATACGAATTATGCTAGTGGAGGTGATGGAATTCCAGTTGAGCTATTTCAAATCCTGAAAGATGATGCTGTGAAAGTGCTGCCCTCAATATGCCAGCAAATTTGGAAAACTCAGCAGTGGCCACAGGACTGGAAAAGGTCAGTTTTCATTCCAATCCTAAAGAAAGGCAATGCCAAAGAATATTCAAACTACTGCACAATTGCACTCATCTCTCACGCTAGCAAAGTAATGCTCAAAATTCTCCAAGCCAGGCTTCAGCAATACATGAGCCATGAACTTCCTGATGTTCAAGCTGGTTTTAGAAAAGGCAGAGGAACCAGAGATCAAATTGCCAACATCCGCTGGATTGTGGAAAAAGCAAAAGAGTTCCAGAAAAACATCTATTTCTGCTTTATTAACCAGGCCAAAGCCTTTAACTGTGTGGGTCACAATCAACTGTGGAAAATTCTGGAAGAGATGGGAATACCAGAACACCTGACCTGCCTTCTGAGAAACCTATATGCAGGTCAGGAAGCAACAGTTAGAACTGGACATGGAACAACAGACTGGTTCCAAATAAGAAAAGGAGTACGTCAAGGCTGTATATTGTCACCCTGCTTATTTAACTTATATGCAGAGTACATCATGAGAAACGCTGGGCTGGAAGAAACACAAGCTGGAATCAAGATTGCCAGGAGAAATATCAATAACCTCAGAGACACAGATGACACCACCCTTATGGCAGAAAGTGAAGAGGAACTCAAAAGCTTCTTAATGAAAGTGAAAGAGGAGAGCGAACAACTTGTCTTAAAGCTCAACATTCAGAAAACGAAGATCATGGAATCTGGTCCCATCACTTCATGGGAAATTGATGGGAAACAGTGGAAACAGTGTTAGACTTTATTTTTGGGGGGCTCCAAGATCACTGCAGATGGTGATTGTAGCCATGAAAAAAAAAGACGCTTGCTCCTTGGAAGGAAAATTATGACCAACCTAGACAGCATATTCAAAAGCTGAGACATTACTTTGCCAACAAAGATCCGTCTAGTCAAGGCTATGGTTTTTCCAGTGGTCATGTATGGATGTGAGAGTTGGACTGTGAAGAAAGCTGAGCACTGAAGAATTGATGCTTTTGAACTGTGGTGCTGGAGAAGACTCTTCAGACTCCATTGGACTGCAAGGAGATCCAACCAGTCCATTCTAAAGGAGATCAGTCCTGAGTGCTCATTGGAAGGAGTGATGTTGAAGCTGCAACTCCAATACTTTGGCCACCTCATGAGAAGAGTTTACTCACTGGAAAAGACTCTGATGCTGGTAGGGACTGGGGGCAGGAGGAGAAGGGGACAACAAAGGATGAGATGGCTGGATGGCATCACCGACTTAATGGATATGAGTTTGAGCGAACTCTGGGAGTTGGTGATGGACAGGGAGGCGAGGCATGCTGCAATTCATGGGGTCACAAAGAGTCAGACACGAGTGAGCAACTGAACTGAACTGAACTGAAGAGTAAGTTTAGCACTTTTCTGAGATATGTAAGTCATTCTGGTGAATTATCAAAACTGAGCAAGTGTTTTATGGGAACCTCTGAATTTATAATCTGCTGGGGAAAAGTGTAGATAACCTGGGTATACTATTGGAAGCCAGAAGACAAGAAAACTTATTGATGTGGTCTCATAGTCAGTTCTGGAGGCACAGAGCAGAGAGGAAAAGTATGGAAAGAAGATCTGGAGTACTAACAAGAAATTTGGCACACCCCTTGTCTGGGAGTTATGCTCTTTCATGCAATAACCTTGTCTATCTTATACTTCATTGTGCCCTAGTGCCTAGAACAAACCTGATGCATAGTAGTAATAGCTAACATTCACTGGCTGTTTATCATATCTTGGGTACTTCTATTGGCCTTTCAGTTTAGTTCAGTAGCTCAGTTACATCTGACTCTTTGCAACCCCATGGACTACAGCATGCCAGGCTTCCCTGTCCATCACCGATTCCCGGAGTTTACTCAAACTCACGTCCATTGAGTCAGTGATGCCACCCAACCATCTCATCCTCTGTTGTTCCCTTCTCCTCCTGCCTTCAATCTTTCCCAGCATCAGGGCCTTTTCCAATGAGTCAGCTCTTCACATCAAGTGGCCAAAGTATGGGAGTTTCAGCTTCAGCATCAGTCCTTCCAGTGAATATTCAGGACTGATTTCCTTTAGGATGGACTGGTTGGATCTCCTTGCAGTCCAAGGGACTCTCAAGAGTCTTCTCCAATACCACATTTCAAAAGCATCAATTCTTCAGTGCTGAGCTTTCTTTATAGTCCAACTCTCACATCCATACATGACTACTGGAAAAACCACAGCTTTGACTAGATGGACCTTTGTTGACAAAGTGATGTCTCTGCTTTTTAATATGCTGTCTAGGTTGGTCATAACTTTTCTTCCAAGGAGCAAGCATCCTTTAATTTCATGGCTGCAGTAACCATCTGCAGTGATTTTAGACTTTACATGTATGAAATTGTTTGGTCTTCATGTCAACTGTATTAAGTATTACCATTAGGTATTATTATCCCCAGTTTCTTGATGATGAAACAGGCAGAGAAGGCTAGATTTTACAGATCTGGACTCCAACCCTGGTCACTTGCCTTCGTGACTGTCAACCTCAAAACAAAAAACAAACTTTTTCAGCTTTATTGAGGTGTAATTGACATATAACATTGTGTAAATTTAAGGTGTAAAAACATGTTGACTTGATACATTTATAAATTGCAAAATGATTACCATCATAGTATTAGTTACCACCTTCATCGACTGATATCGTTACTATTTGTTTTTGTAGTAAGAACATTTGAGATACACTCTGTATCAAGTATGTGATACAGCATTATTAGCTATAATCACAATACTGCACATTAGATCCCCAAACTTGTTAATATTATCACTAAAAGTTTGTACCTTTGAACAATATTTCCCCTGTACTTCCACCTGCAACTCCTGGTAACAACCACTCTACTCTCCATGACGCTCACCCTGAATCACCATATTATAGTGCTCAACAAAGTTATTCTCTTCTTATGCAACATCACTTCTTATATCCAGTACCTACCCATCTGTTTTCTTTCCTCAAACTATGACTTTCTCTTAAAAACATGGTCTTTCAGAGAGTTAACACTCTGCCAATTATTTCTAGCATATAGTGCATCTTCAAATTGAAAAAGAGGACTGTTAAGTTCTGGATTTGGGGTAAGAAAATAAATCCACAGGAGTGACCAGTTATTACAATAGAGTGAGTTCTCAGATTTTCTAGGATAGATATATTTTGACTGCTTGACAGATTGTATTATCAACCTGCCACAGTAACGTTTGTGTATCTGGTGAAATCTTGGAGAAGCAATAGGGAAAATTAGTTCATGATTTTACTTGATAGGAGGCCACACAAAGAAAATAATAATAGACATCATTTAGTTTAGTTTGGGTGTATGATTATCTCATTTAATTAAAAAAATTCTTATTGGAGTATAGTTGCTTTTTAATGTTGTATTAATTTCTGCTGTGCAGCAAAGTGAATCAGTTACATGTACACATACATCCCCTCACTTTAGGATTTCCTTCCCGTTTAGGTCACCCCAGAACACTGAGTAGAGTTCCCTGTGTTGTACAATAATAAAGTTCATATATGTCAATCCCAATCTCCTTATCTCATTTAATTTAAAAAATTTTAGTTTTAACCTTGACCAACACCTCTTCTTACTCCTCACTCTAAGCCATGGCCACCATCACTCTATACTCTGTTTCTATGAGTTTGACCTTTTTTTTTTTTTTTTTAAGATTCCACATATAAGTGAGATCATGTAATATTTGTCTTTCAATCTGACTTATTTCACTTAGAGTAATACCATCAAGATCCCTCTTTGTTGCAAGTAGAAGGATTTCCTTCTTTTTACAGCTGAATTAAAAACTCTCTGTCTCTCTCTATATAAATAAATAAATATATATATATATATAATATATCACATTTTCTGCATCCGTTCGTCTATTGACAGACACTCAGGTTTTTCTACATCTTGGCTATTGTAAATAATGCTGCAAAGAACATTAGGATGCAAATATCTCTTCAGGATAGTGATTTCATTTCTTTGGGATATATCACTAAAAGTAGAAGTGCTGAATGATATAATAGTTCTATTTTTAAGTTTTTGAAGAACCTCTGTGTTGTTTTCCATAGTGAGTGTACCAATTTACATTTCCACTGAATTTAAGGTTCCCTTTTCCACAATGCTCTCTATCATTGTTGTTTCTTGTCTTTTTGATAATAACCATTCTAAGAGGTGTAAGGTGATATCTCATTGTAGTTTTGATTTGCATTTCCCTGATGATTAGTGTGTTGAGCATATTTTCATATACCTGTTGGACGTCTCTGCATCTTCTTTGGAAAAATGTTCATATTTCTGCCCACTTAAAAATCAAATTATTAGTCTTTTTTACTGTTAAGGTGTGTAAGTTTTGGATAGATAGCCCCTTATCTGATATGTGTTTGGCAAATATTTTCTCCCATGCCACTGGTTGCCTTTCCATTTTGTTGATCATTTCTTTTTGCTGTAGAAGCTTTTTTTAGTTTTATGTAGTCCCACTTTGTTTTTGTCAACTGCTTTGGTGTCATCTCCAAAAAATTGTTGCAAAATCAAGGCCAGTTAGCTTAGCCCACATGTTCATTTTTTTCTAGGAGTTTCATGATTTAAGGCCTCACATTTAACTTTTTAAACTGTTTCTAGTTGATTTTTGTGAATGGTTCAAAGATAGGGTCCAATTTCATTCTTTTACATGTGAACATCCAGTTTTCCATTTATCGAAAAAAGCTATCCTTTTCCTGTTGAGTGTTCTTGACTCTCTTGTTAAATATTAGTTGACCAAATATGCATGGGTTTATTTCTGTGCTCTTGATTCTGTGACTGTTTTTATGCATTTACTCCTTAAGGTATCTTTCTGTGGTAGCTGGCATTTACTGCATTTAAATGCAAGGAAACTGAGACAGGAATGTTCTGTTCTAGGTCACACAGCTGGAATGTGCTCAAGTCATTTTGATTCCAAAGTTTGTGTCTTCAACTGTATTATATTACCTCCTGGTATAGTGTGTGGAAATTGTTCCTAAGCCTCAATAAACTTCCCTGTTTTTCTTGTTCCCACATGTAAGAATACAGGCATAAGTATAATTAGATTCATAGTTATTATTTCCATGTACTTTCATATAATTTTGTATTATAAACAATACCTTGTAAATTAATAATAACCCTGTAATTTAATTGTGTTTATATTGAGAGTGTATTGCAAGTTGTTTAAACAGCACCATTTCAGAGGCAACCACACATATCACCACAGAAGGGTGAGTGCAAAAATGAAATTTAGAGAGATAACATTTACACCAGCTTCAGCCGTATGGGTATTGGATGAGTCATGATTGAACCATGATTATATATATATCTTAAAGTCTAGTTATTAGAAAATTATAGCACAAAAATGCTGCTGGTGCAAATATGTGTCACTGCATGTTCTGTAACACTTAGCAACCTTAACAAACAAAAAAGGGGGAGGTAACAGCAATTTTAAATTAAAGAGAAAGAATATCAGCAATTGAAATATCACAACAAACCAAAGATAATACTACTGATTTAATACTCTGATCACAGGGAGTCTATTCCCCAAATTAAGAGTCTTCCAGCTATCTGAGTGAGAAAATAATAAGCAGCAGGATGCAAACTGTGGCTATGAAGATTGGCCTCTGACTTCTTATGGAATCTTGAATTTAGACTCTTTAATAAATTCTAGTAGCAGCCCAATTTCAGTTTAAAAATATCACATTTTATTAATGGATAATTCACTTAGGTAACTAATGAAAATGAAAATTCATAAAATTATGAATTTAGGCATCATTTTGAGGCCCCTCAGTATGTTTTAGATCCATCAGTAGATGCCAACTCATTTTTAAAGAATCTAGGGGAAAAAAGCATAAAGAATTAGGATCAGAAAAGACTGGTTTTAAAAGGCTGATCTTTCCAAGTGTGAGACCTTGAGCAAGAATCTTAGCTGGACTGTTTTAGAGTCTGTGAATCACTCTGTGGTGTGCTCACAACTGACTCATGTCACTGCTGGAAAGCTGATAGTTTAATTTCCAAAATTTTTTGGAGGTCAGTTGTTAAACCATTAATTGTTTGATATCTGGCACAATGGGAGTATTATACTACAAAAATCAGCAAACACTATAGATCAGGAATTTTTTTCAGATGGCTTAAATTTTTATTGTAGTATAATTGGTATACAATATATAAGTTTCAGACGTACAATGTTATAATTTAATGTTTATATACATTAAAAAGTGATCACCACAATAACTCCAGTTACCATCTGTCACCATACAGTTTACCCCCGCAACCATTTTTCCAATTTCTCAACCCCCAACACCGCTGTTAACCACAATCTGTTCTCTGTATCTATGAGGAGTTTTTGTTGTTGTTGTTGTTTGTACATTTTGGTCTTTAGATTTAACATAAGAATAGAATCATATAGTATTTGTCTTTCTCTGCCTGGCTTACCTTCAAGGTCCATCCATATTGTCAAAAATGGCAAGATTTCATTATTTGTTATGGCTGAGTAGTATTATATATATATATTTGTGTGTGTGCATTAGTTGCTCAGTTGTGTCCGACTCTTTGCAACCCCATGGTCTGTAGGGTGCCAGGCTCCACTTGGTCCATGGAATTCTCCAGGCAAGAACATTGGAGTGGGGTTGCTATTTCCTTCTCCATGTATATAAATACACCATCAACGATGCACAAGTATTCCCTTTTCTCCACGTCCTCTTACCACTTGTTATTTCCTGTCTTTTTGATAACAGCCGTTCTAAGAAGTATGAGGTGATATCTCATTGTGGTTTTGATTTACATTTCCCTGTTAATTAGTGGTGTTGAACACCTTTCTGTGTGCCTGTTGGCCCTCTGTCTGTTTTTTTCTGTAAGAGTGTCTATTTAGATCTCCAGTCAGGAACTTTTTACCCCTAGAAAACTGGTTTTCCAGCAAAACATTGTTTCATTCTTCCCTCCTCTCCAAAATATTACTAAATTCTGCTAGAAGGGAATAATGATTCCTCTCTAAGAATTAAATTGTTTTGATACTGAGCCAAAGCTACATAATCAATAAACATCCATTTTGTAGAGTGGCTACTCGGCACGATCCTGTTTAATTCCTTTAGAGGTAGATGTTACACTTTTGGAAATACCTGAGAACAAATTACTGATGCTCAAAATATTACAAATGACTCTCATAGATATTATATTGAGTGGAAGAAGCCAGATATAAAATAATATATACTATATTATTTAATTTATATGAAATTTAAGAACTGATTGAAGTTCAAGAACTGATAGAAGATTATAGAAGCCAGAAGAATGCTTATCTCCAGTGGGAAGAAGAGTGGTGACTGAGAAGGGATGCGAAGGAAACATCTGAGTGCTGGAGTGTCCCTACTGTGATCCAGATGGGGGTTACACAGATGCAAAAATTCATCACATAATACACTTAAGATCGTTGCACCTTATAATAAAAAGTACTTTTTACTCAATAAAAATTTAACAAAAAGTAAATTCTTAAAGAGATGGAAATGCCAGATCACCTTACCTGCCTCCTGTGAAACCTGTATGCAGGTCAAGCAGCAACAGTTAAAACCAGACGTTGAACAACAGACTGGTTCCAAATTGGGAAAGGAGTACGTCAAGGCTATATATTGTCACCCTGTTTATTTAACTTATATGCAGAGTACGTCATGCGAAATGCCAGGCTGGATGAAGCACAAGCTATAATCTAGATTGCTGGGAGAAATATCAATAACCTCAGATACGCAGATGACACCACCCTGATGGCAGAAATCGAAGAAGAACTAAAGAGCCTACTGATGAAAGTGAAAGAGGAGAGTGAAAAAGTTGACTTAAAACTCAACATTCAAAAAACTAAGATCACAGCATCCAGTCCCATCACTTCATGGCAAATAGATGGGGAAACAATGGAAACAGTGAGAGACTTTATTTTCTTGGGCTCCAAAATCACTGCAGATGGTGACTGCAGCCATGAAATTAAAAGATGCTTGCCCCTTGGAAGAGATTCTGTGACCAACCTAGACAGCATATTAAAAAGCAGAGACATCACTTTGCTGACAAATGTCCATCTAGTCAAAGCTATTTTTTTCCCAGTAGTCATGTGTGGATGGAGAGTTGGACTATAAAGAAAGCTGAGCGCCTAAGAATGGATGCTTTTGAATTGTGGTGTTGGAGAAGACTCTTGAGAATGCCTTGGACTGCAAGGAGATCCAATCAGTCTATCCTAAAGGAAATCAGTCCTGAATATTCATTGGAAGGACTGATGCTGAAGCCAAAGCTCCAATACTTTGGCCACCTGATGTGAAAAACTGACTCCTTAGAAAAGATCCTGATGCTGAGAAAGATTGAAGGCAGGAGAAGGGGGCAACAGAGGATGAGATGGTTGGATGGCATCACTGACTGGATGGGCATGAGTTTGAGCAAGCTCTAGGAGGTGGTGATGGACAGGGAAGCCTGGTGGGCAGCAGTCCATGGGGTGGCAAAGAGTCGGACACCACTGAGTGACTGAACTGAACAGAACTGATACTGTACTAAAAGTAAAAGAAAAAGAAGTATCTGAGAAAGTATGTCTTATAAACTAGGAAGCAGTGCAAATTCTCCTCTATCTTAAAAATCTGAGATGCCTTTGGCAACCCTCTTCTCCTAGATTCTCCCTCTCTGGCCACTCCTCCGTCTATCTAGGGTACCACTAGTTTCTTTCTACCTGTCTTGTTAGTGTTGTGTCCCCAGAGTTCTGTCCTTGTACTTCTCCTCACTTTACATTCTATTGATAATCTCTGTAGCTCCAACTCCCAACACAATTTCCTAACCTCTAGATCACACCCTTTTCTCCTCTAAACCCATATTCATACCTTCAGCAACTACATACTGGTTTATCTTACTGGGTGTTTTCTTATGCCAAGTACTGTTCTTGGCACTAGCCCATGTTAATTAACGAAACAGAGATCTTTGCCTTCATGGAGCTTACCTGCCCAGATCTCTCTCCCTGGGCATACAAAGATTCAGGATGTCACAAATGATCTCATCATCTTCACCCCTAGATTCTCCCTAAATTGTTTTTACCACGCATCCCCCATCTCCACGATTCCATTGTCATCTTCTCAGAAACTTGAGAGTCATCCCTGACCCCTTTTCAGTAAATCACGATAGGCTGGCTACTCTGCGACCTGCGTATTTCTTAGAACCTTCCATTTGTCTGTATTTGCACTGGAGAAGGCAATGGCACTCCACTCCAGTACTCCTGCCTGGAAAATCCCATGGACGGAGGAGCCTGGTAGGCTGCAGTCCATGGGGTCGCTGAGGGTAGGACATGACTGAGTGACTTCACTTTCACTTCTCACTTTCATGCATTAGAGAAGGAAATGGCAACTCACTCCAGTGTTCTTGCCTGGAGAATCCCAGGGATGGGGGAGCCTGGTGGGCTGCCGTCTGTGGGGTCGCACAGAGTTGGACACGACTGAAGCGGCTTAGCAGCAGCAGCCCTGTTCTCATTCTTGTTCGTTTGGCTTACTAACTGGCCTCTGCCTCCAGTTTCTTTCCTGCCTATCACTCTCCATATAGCTGCTAGAATGACTATAAAATGCGAATCAGAACAAGTTGCATTCTGCCTGAACCTGTCCAGTGGCCCTGCCAGATGAAAGTCTAAATTCCTTACCTTGTTTGCATGTTTGCTGCTGTCAAATTATGAGTGTGGCTGCCTAAACCTGGGTTCACATGCCTGGTTATCAGCATAACCTTGGGTAAAACTGTTTTGTCCTTTCTGTGCCTTACTTTTTTCATCTATAAAATGGCAATGATAATAGTACCGACTTCAAGAGTTGTCATGGGGATTAGATTTATTATTGCACACAAGGCACTAAGAGTAGTGCCTTGTTGTTGTTCAGTTGCTCAGTCGTGTCTGACTCTTTGCAACCCCATAGATTCCAGCCCACCAGGCTTCCTTGTCCTCTACCATCTCCTGGAGCTTGCTCAAACTGATGTCCATTGAGTTGGTGATGCCATCCAACCATCTCATCCTCTGTCATTTCCTTCTCCTCCTGCCTTCAATCTTTCCCAGCATCAGGGTCTTTTCCAATGAGTCAGCTTTTCGCATGAGGTGGCCAAAGTATTGGAGTTTCAGCTTCAGCATCAGTCCTTCCAATGAATACTCAGGATTGATTTCCCTTAGGATTGACTGGTTAGATCTCCTTGCAGCCCAAGGGACTCTCAAGAGTCTTCTCTAACACAGTTCAAAAGAATCAGTTTGTTGGCATTCTGTCTTCTTTATGATCCAACTCTCACATGTGTACATGACCATTGGAAAAGCCATACCTTTGACTATACAGACTTTTGTTGGCAAAATAATGTCTCTGCTTTTAAATATGCTGTCTAGGTTGGTCATAGAATCTCTTCCAAGGAGCAAGCGTCTTTTAATTTCATGGCTGCAGTCACCATCTGCAGTGATTTTGGAGCCCAAGAAAATAAAGTCACTATTTCTATTGCTTCCCCATCTATTTGCCATGAAGTGATGGGACTGGATGCCGTGATCTTAGTTTCTTGAATGTTGAGCTTTAAGTCAACTTTTTCACTCTCCTCTTTCACCTTCATCAAGACGCTCCTTAGTTCCTCTTCATTTTCCGCCATAATTGTGGTATCATCTGCATATCTGAGGTTATTGATATTTTTCCCGACAATCTAGATTATAGCTTGTGCTTCATCCAGTCTGGCATTTCGCATGACGTACTCTGCATATAAGTTAAATAAACAGGGTGACAATATATTGCCTTGACATATTCCTTTCCCAGTTTGGAACCAATCTCTCATTCCATGTCCGGTTCTAACTGTTGCTTCTTGACCTGCATACAGGTTTCACGGGAGGCAGGTAAGTTGATCTGGCATTTCCATCTCTTTAAGAATTTACCACAGTTTGTTGTGATCCACACAGTCAAAGGCTTTAGCGTAGTCATTGAAGCAGAAGTAGATGTTTTTCTGGAATTTGCTTGCTTTTTCTATGATCCAGTTGGATGTTGGTAATTTGATCTCTGGTTCTGCCTTTTCCAAACCCAACTTGAACATCTGGAAGTTCTCTGTTCGTGTACTGTTGATGCCTCGCTTGGAGAATTTTGAGCATTACTTTGCTAGCACGTGAAATGTGTGCAATTGTGTGGTAGTTTGAACATTCTTTAGCATTGCACTTTTTTTGGAATTGGAATGAAAAGATCAGTTTTCATTCCAGAATGAAGGAAAAGTGCCTGGTCGTCAGAATATACACAAGAAGTGCTTTTATTATTATTATTTTTTTTTTGTAAAAGAGGATTGCTGTAATGTTTAAATAAGTTAAAACATCTAAAAGGCTTTGCACAGTACCCAGCCTGTCTTAAATGCTCTGTAACATCCATGGTTCATATAGTCAAAACTATAGTTTTTCCTGTAGTCAGGTACAGATGTTACAGTTGGACCATAAAGAAGGCTGAGCATCAAAGAATTGGTGCTTTCAAATTGTAGTGCTGAAGACTCTTGAGCATCATTTTGATAGTAAGGAGATCAAACCATTCAACCCTGAATATTTATCGGAAGGACTGAGGCCGAAGCTGAAGTTCTAGTACTTTGGCCACCTGATGTGAAGAACCGACTCATTGGAAAAGACCCTGATGCTGAGAAAGATTGAGGGAGAAAGAAGTGGAGGGTGGCAGAGGATGAGATGGTTAGATAGCATCACCAACCCAATGGGCATGAATTTGAGCACACTTCAGGAGATAGTGGAGGACAGAGGACTTTGACATGCCACAGTCCATGGGACTACAGAGTTGAACACAACTTAGTAGCTGAACAACAGCAACAACAAACATCAGTGTTGTTGCCTCTCTAGCCTTACTTCTTGTCCCTCTTCCATACTAACCTGACTCAGCCCAGAGGGACTGGCTGTGGTTCTTTCACACCTCCAAGCCATGATTCCTCCCTTTTCCTGTCTTTTTCCTGGATGTCTCCCATCGACCCTTCAAGTCACTGCTCAGGCACCAGCGCTTGATTGCTCCAGCCCAAGCTGGATCAGTGGCTCCTCCTCTGTTACTTCCCTCTAAGAACCTGTGCTTGCTTCCATCACAGAACTTAGTAATTGTTTATTTAAAATGTACTATGATTCATCCATCAACAGATGACTGGATAAGCAAAGTGTGGTATATATGTATAAATGGGATATTTATTATTCAATCTTAAGAATGAATGAAGTACATCATGGATGAACGTCAAAAACACTATGTTAGTTAAAATAAGCCAAGATTAGAACAATTAGGCTAGAATTGCTCTAAATCCTGCCTTTGCCAGGCTGTATGACCTGGTGTAAGGTATATAACTTCTCCAAGTTTTAGTTTCTTCATATACAAAGATAGGTAGATTTTCTTTATAGATGTTGTTTGAAGTAATGTGGGTAGAATACTTGACACATAACTGGATAATGGTAAGCACTGTGTTTTCTCTTATTATTGTTCGGTTGTGACCTCTTTGGGCATAGGGTTTGCATCCTGTCATAGCTGTGTCCCAGGTTCAGTGATATGCTTTCAGATTCCACATTGCAACCAACCTTGAAGAACCTACTGCAGAAGATTGAGTATAGAAATAGATAAAATAATCCAGCTGTGTTTGATTGAACTAGATAGTGACAAGATTTAAAAACAAAATAGGCAATGCTGCTCTTCTTCCTAGATTTTTTTTTGAGTAAATATACTTTCCATAAAATATTTTCTTTATGTTAATGTATTAATAAAAAGAATCAATAACATTATTTTATTTTAAATATTTATTTATTTTTATTATTCACTGGAGGATGATTGCTTTGTAATGTTGTGTTGGTTTCTGCCATACAACAACATGAGTCATCCATTAGGATACACATGTTCCTCCCTTCAGAACCTCCCTCCCTCTGCTCCCCGCCACATCTCACCCCTCTAGGTCATCACAGGGCTCCAGGCTGAGCTCCCTGTGTCATAGAGCAACTTCCCGCTAGTTATCTGTTTTGTACATGGTAACGTATATATTTCAATGCTACTCTCAATTCTTCCTGTTCTCTCCTTCCTCCACTATTGGCTGTGCTGGGTCTTAGTTGGGGCTTTCAGGATCTTCCATCTTTGCTGTGAGGGCATGTAGGATCTTCATTTGCAACATGGGAACTCAGCTGTGGCATGTGAACTCTTAGGTGCAGCATGCGCGAGCAGGGATTGAACCCAGGCCCTGTGCATTGGGAGCACAGAATCTTAGCCACTGGACCACCAAGGAAGTCCCACTAATGCTATTTTAAAATAAGTAAATAAGTATTTAAAATGTTCTATTTTAATGTCTAATATGGTAAATGTTGATAGATAGAACCTTTTAAACCATGTTCTTTGGGATCCTCAGTAATTAAGAGCATAAAGGAGTCCTGAGACCAGAAAGATCAAGAACCATTGTTCTGCCTTGCAGCTGAATCCCTGCCGTCCCACCCAGGACAGCTGGCCTCCAGTGTGGGCCTTAACACTTCACAGGATGGGGAGGTCATCACCTCCTGGAACAGCTGGCTTTATCTTTGGTCTACTCTGGCTCTGAGAAAGTTGTGGCAAGGAATCAAAAATCCTTGTTTTGGAGGCCCCATTGACAGGTCTTAGACTCACCTCTTATTTTCACACTTTGCAGTTTGGAACCCTCTTCCAAGTCTGGAAGACTGTGATCAATTCCCCTTTGTGGTAGCCCCAGAGGGAATTATCCTGTTCTTCTGGTGACTAACGTGCATATGTATTTTTCTGAGTCAGCTAGTGATTTGCAGGAAGCATTGCCAACCCAGAGAGCTCACAGCTGCTTTTCCAGGAGCCAGATTATCTCCAGTCCCACACTGGATTTGAGAAATTCGTTTTGTTTTTATTTTTGCCAATAAATTAAAAATTTCCATTATAAACCACACATGCTTAAGGAAAATAAAGAGAAGTAGGGAAGAAAGAGACTTAAAAATGAAAATAGGGTCATGATTAGCCTTGACTTTCTTGTCTTGGCATCTGGCTCCTTTTCAGGCTTACCCTGAATGACATTCTTTTCAAACAATTTCTACAAGCAGTTATGTGAACTATGCCTCCAGAGGTCTCTCGGGTTGACAGGCTGCCTGCTGCCTGGTCAGTCCCCAGCCCTTTAAGAACAGCTGAGAAGGGGAACTCAGAGGAAACAGGAAGCTGTCAAGGAACGTGATTCTTGTGCTATCTGGAGGCACTTAGGCCAGATCTCTCCAGGCTACATGGGGTCAGAAGGGATAGCTGCTGTTTCACAGAAGCAACTAGTAATTTTTTCCTGCATTTTTGGGGGATAAAAATGAAGTTCTTATAAAAATTCTACTTCTAGGAATCTATCCTAAGAAAATCATGAGAGATGTAGATGGCATTAGGTATCTATCATTACTCATAAAACTTAAATTTGGAAATAAGCTTAATGTTCTACAATACAGGTTTAGTTTAAAAACTATCTCTAAGGGAACAGGGTTATATGGGAACAGGGGTTCACAACTTTGCTGTGAACCTAAAACTACTCTAAAAAATGAAAATCTTAAAAAAAAACACCTGTCTATATGCTTGTATATTCTTTGTCAGTTAGTAATAAACGACATTTACAAAAATCTTTTGAATGATGTGGGAAAATTCTCAACACAGAGTGTTAGTTGCTTACTATATGACTAAGGTAGTTTTTATATAAATATTTGTTGAATGAAAATAACAGATAAGAAATTGTATATACAGTACTGCTGCTGCTGCTAAGTCGCTTCAGTCGTGTCCAACTCTGTGCGACCCTATAGACGGCAGCCCATCAGGCTCCTCCATCCCTGGGATTCTCCAGGCAAGAACACTGGAGTGGGTTGCCATTTCCTTCTCCAATGCAGGAAAGTGAAAAGTGAAAGTGAAGTCGCTCAGTCGTGCCTGACTCTTAGCAACCCCATGGATTGCAGACTTCCAGGCTCCTCTGTCCATGGGATTTTCCAGGCAAGAGTACTGGAGTGGGGTGCCATTTCATTCTCCGATATACAGTACAGTCTTGACTATATAAATATTTTAGTTACAAAGTGAAAAAAAAATTATCTTAATGGTTGGCACCAACATATCTCATACAGAGTAAACTGTGAAAATTCTGAAATGCCCTTCGGGTACAGGTGTCAGCATATACCCAGTTTAGACATGGGGAAGCTGCTTTGCATGAAACAAAGAAAGTAATATGGTTTACTGCTTATAAAAAGGAAGGGGATGAAAGAAGGTGTTGGTCAATGCTCTTGCAATTGTAATGACAGAAATTTAACCCAGCCTGCCCTAAGGGGAAAACCCTGATATCTAGTTAGACATGGCTGGATTTAGGGACCAAGCTTTGTCATTCATATTTGTGAATGAGCTCTTGATTTTCTTTTCCTTAGTCTTGATTCACCCTCTAGCAGGCTCTTTACATGTGGTGGCAAAAATGGGCACTGGTGAAGTTAGACTGACTTTTCTACCAGCTCAGTGACCCCAGGGATGAGTCCTTCACTCACAGAAGTTCCCACAAGCTTATACCTGAATGGCAGTCTGGCTGTGGATATGGGATGTGCCAATTATCTGTGTTTAGTGACTTGTTTGGATCACTGGAGTAGGATGGGGGTCAGCCCTGCTCAAGCCATTTAGAAGTTCCAGAAAATAATTTGCACAATTCCTGGCATGCAGCTTCTAAAACCCTTGCAATTTCCTGAGTGATTAAAGTGTCTCTATTATTCATGAGTCCCTTGGATCACTGCTGAGTTTATGTTAATGAGGGGACTCCTGGTGGGACCTTCCAGTAGCTTCAGAATAGAGACTGGTCACCAGAAAGACCAACCACTGGTTAGAAGGTTGGGACTTTGAGCCAGCCCAACATCCAGGGAGGGAGAAGGATTGGAGATTGAGTTCAAGCATGTGGCCCATGATTTAACCAGTGAAAATCCCATAAAACTTTGGACAGCAAAGCTCAGTGGATGCTTCTGATTGATGAACTCATGTTGGGAAGATGAGGTACCCTCATCCTACGAGGAGAGATCACACAGAAGCTGTGTGTTCAGGACCCTTCCAGACCTTTCCCTATGTGTCTCTTTATTTGGCTGATCTGATTTGAATCTTTCGTAATAAAACTCTAACTGTAAGTATAGTGCTATCCTCAGTTTTGTGTCATTTTACTGAATTATAGAACCTGAGGGACATTTAGGAACCATCTGGATTTGTAGCCAAGTTGGTCAGAAGTATGGGTGGGCTGGGACCTCATTTGTTCCTGGTGTCTGAAGGGGAGGGGGTCTTGTTGGGGACTGTGTGCTGTGGAGTCTGACAATAACTTTGGGTACTTAGTGTCAGAACTGAATTGCAGCACGACAGATGATGTCACAACAACTGAAACAGAATAGGATTGAGTCTGGATCCATGCCCTGCAGAACAGAGGAAGAGGTGTGGAGCCAGGAGCCCGGAGGCCAGGTGGTTATGGTAACAGACCACTGGGAAGAAACTGAAATCTTGAAGAGGGCTTTGGAATTTCACAAGATAGGTTGTTGAAATAGGGACTTCTCTCCTTGAGAGGAGTCCAAGCCAATTTTATCTCAGCCTTTCAGAAAAGGCAGTCTCTAGTTGAGTTGAGTTACATACATTCATCTTTGCTATTTGAATCTGTTTTTACTTTTATGAACTGATTACAAGTAGTTTTTCCAACTGAACAGACTTCTTTCACTCACTTATGGACAGAGCTTGCTTATCTTGCACATGTGTATTCAAAGGCCTTCCAATTACTTTCAGAACCAGATGTAGAAGTGGAGAATGGAAGTGTTGGCTGACATAGGAAGGTAGATTTGCAAGGTGAGTGCAAGAAAAAGTCAAGGGGACAAGATATATCAACCAGAATGTGTCTGTTCTGTCTGTAGAAGCCTCAAAATGCCAGAAGATTCAGTAGTGTGGTGGGGGGCTGCTGCTGCTGCTGCTAAGTCGCTTCAGTCGTGTCCGACTTTGTGTGACCCCAGAGATGGCAGCCCACCAGGCTCCCCCGTCCCTGGGATTCTCCAGGCAAGAACACTGGAGTGGGCTGCCGTTTCCTTCTCCAATGCATGAAAGTGAAAAGTGAAAGTGAAAGTGAAGTCGCTCAGTTGTGTCCGACCCTCAGCTACCCCATATCAACTCTATGTTTGAGGGAGCAGCATGAGCTCAGGACCATATCAGCTCACATAAATTAACATTCCCACTGGGACTAGCTGGTTTGATGAATACTTCTGGTTCATAAGTCTATGTTTGAGTTGTCCCATAGAGCAGCTCCTCCACAAAGACATGTAAAGCACATTATTGTATTTTCCTCACAAATAAGTACTGAGAGTGGTTGAGCTCTTATTCCCTTTTTCTTTTCATTTTAAACCAGTTAATAATAAAATAAACTTCAGTTTAGTTTAAATAAACATATTTGATATTTTATTATATTTATTATTATATTTTATTTATATAGTGATATTGATATATGCAATAAATATGATACATAACAACATATTTTATAATTTTGTTCATGAATAGTTTTTTCTTTAAATGTATTTAAAGTATACAATTTGATAAGTGTTGGCATATAGGTATATTTGTGAAGTCATTGTCAGTCAGGATCATAACCATATCCATCACCCCCCAAAGTACCCTTTGTGATTACTACCTCCTGCTCTTTCTCCCAAATCTAGAAAACACCTGATCTCCTTTTTGCTACTATAGATTAGTTCACATTTCCTGTAATTTTTTATCAATGAAATCATATGCTGTATATTCTTTTTTGTCTGGCTTCTTTTACTCAGCATAATTTGTTGAGATTCATAAGTTGTTATTCCTTTTTATGTCTGAGTAGTATTCCATTGTAAGGATATACCTCAGTTTGTTTATCCATTCACTTGTTGATGAACTTTGGTACAATTTGGTAAGTTTTGACATACATATACACACACAGAGTCGTTCCTCCAACCAATATACCCATCACTGTCAAAAGTTTATCTCCAATGTGTGGTTATTACATATAAAACTACTATGAGTATTCATATATGAAACTTGCTATGGCTATAGCTTTTACGTTTTCTCTTTAGAAAATATCTAGGGTTAAAATTACTAGATCATTTAGTAGGTATATATTAACTTTTTAAGGCATTGCCAAATTATTTTTTTAAGAAATGATTTCCCAGTCTTGTATACATTACCACTCTTTCTAATTCTTGCCCAACACATGGTTTGGTAAGTCTTTTTAATATTTTACATTGTGAAAAGTAAACAGTAGTATTTCATCACAGTTTTAACTTGCATTTCCATAATGGCTAATGATATTGAGCAACTTTTCATATATTGTTAACATTTTGATGTGTTTCCTTCCTGTCTTCTCTCTGTTCTTTTTATTAATCCTTTACTACATGGAGAGAAATGCTTTCACAAATTTTTGTTCATTGTTGAAATTTCATATTGGTGGTCAATATTTCTGTTATAATTAATGTAATAACTATGGTGTTTTTCTAATGGAAAAGTAGCTTCAAGCTTGATATAACATTGATACTGAATTCCAACCTTTAGATAGCTCTAAACTGTATCATTTTATGAATAAAAAATGAAAAGTTCTGAAGCAACTGAAAATTTAGTAGCAGTTGTAGTCTTGATATTAACTATTATTTTGTTTGCAGCTCTAAAATTCAGTGTGAGCTGGTAGTTACTGTTGCAATGAGTTTGGGAACTGCTTTGCTCCAAATCAGAGTGATTTTTGTAAAAGCAAAAACATTTCAGCTCAACATGGTGGCTTCCGAGAATAAACTGAGCAGAGAACATCAACAAAGGGAATCTTACTTTAGTCTCAGAAATGCTGAATGTTTATCTTTAAATGAAATATTTTCTTTGTATTAGGGGGCTTCCAAAAATTGCATTTTGCAAGTTTGGTCTTGGAGTACAAAATAAAGCAGTGCAAAGGCTAACAGAGTTATGTCAAGAGTACACTTTGGTCATAGCGAACACCCTCTTCCAACAACATAAGAGACAACTCTACGTATGGACATCACAATGATGGTCAATACCAAAATCAGACTGATTATATTCTTTGCAGCTGAAGATGGAGAAGCTCTGTGAGTGAATGAGTGAGTGATAGTTGCTCAGTTGTGTCCGACTCTTTGCGACCCCATGGACTGCCGCACACCAGGCTCCTCTGTCTGTGGAATTCTCCAAGCAAGAATACTGGAGTGGGTTGCCATTTCCTTCTCCAGAAGCTCTATACAGTCAGCAAACACAAGACCAGGAGCTGACTGTGGCTCAGATCATGAATTCCTTATTGCAAAATTCAGACTTAAATTGAAGAAAGTAGGGAAAACCACTAGATCATTCAGGTATGACCTCAATCAAATCTCTTACCATTATACAGTGGAATTGACAAATAGATTCAAGGGATTAGATTTGATAAACAGAGTGCCTGAAGAACTATGGATGGAAGTTCGTGACGTTGTTCAGGAGGCAGTGATCAAGACCATTCCCAAGAAAAAGAAATACAAAAAGGCAAAATGGTTGTATGAGGAGGCTTTACAAATAGCTAAGAAAAGAAGAGAAAGTGAAAGCGAAAGTTGCTCAGTCATGTCTGACTCTATGCAACCCCATGGTCTATACAGTCCCTGGAATTCTCCAGGCCAGAATACTGGGGTGGGTAGCCTTTCCCTTCTCCTGGGGAATCTTACCAACCTAGGGATCAAGCCCAGGTTTCCCAAATTGCAGGTGGATTGTTTACCAGCTGAGCTACAAAGAAGACCAAGAATACTGGAGTGGGCAGCCTATTCCTTTTCCAGCAGATCTTTCTGACCCAGGAATCGAACTGAAGTATCCTGCATTGCAGGCAGATTCTTTACCAACTGAGCTATCAAGGAAAAGGAAAGATACCCATCTGAATGCAGAGTTCCAAAGAATAGCAAGGAGAAATAAGAAACCCTTCCTCAGTGATCTGTGCAAAGAAATAGAGGAAAACAATAGAATGAGAAAGACTAGAGATCTCGTCAAGAAAATTAAAGATACCAAGGGAACATTTCATGCAATGATGGTCACAATAAAGGACAGAAATTGTACGGACCTAATAGAAGCAGAAGATATTAAGAAGAGGTGGCAAGAATACACAGAAAAACCATACAAAAAAAGATCTTAACAACCCAGATAACCATGATAGTGTGATCCCTCAGCTAGACCCAGACATCCTGGAGTGCAAAGTCAAGTGGGCCATAGGAAGCATCACTACGAACAAAGCTACTGGAGGTGATTGAATTCCAGTTGAGCTATTTCCAATCCTAAAAGATGATGATGTGAAAGTGCTGCACTCAATATGCCAGTAAATTTGGAAAACTCAGCAGTGGCCACAGGACTGGAGAAGTCAGTTTTCATTGCACTGCCAAAGAATGTTCACACTACCACACAACTGCATACATTTCACATGCTAGCAAGGCAATGCTCAAAATGCTCAAAGGAGGAACTGAAGAGCCTCTTGATGAGAGTGAAAGAGGAGAGTGAAAACAGCTGTTTTAAAACTCAACATTCAAAAAACTAAAATTATTGCATCTGGTCCCATCACTTCATGGCAAATAGATGGGGAAACAGTGGAAACGGTGACAGACTTTTATTTTCTTGGGCTCTAAAATCACTGCAGATGGTGACTGCAGCCATGAAATTAAAAGATGCTTGCTCCTTGGAAGAGATGCTATGACCAACCTAGACAACACATTAAAAAGCAGAGACATTACTTTGCTGACAAAAGTCTGTCTAGCCAAAGCTATGGTTTTTCCAGTAGTCATGTATGGATATGAGAGTTGGGCCATAAAGAAGGTTGAGTGCTGAAGAACTGATGCTTTTGAACTGTGATATTGGAGAAGACTATTGAGAGTCCCTCAGACTGCACAGAGATCAAATCAGTCAATCCTAAAAGAAATCAATCTGGAATATTCATTGGAAGGACTGATGCTGAACCTGAAGCTCCAATACTTTTATCACCTGATGTGAAGAGTTGACTCATTGGAAATGAGTCCTAATGCTGGGAAAGATTGAAGGCAGGAGGAGAAGGGGATGACAGAAGATCTGATGGTTGGATGGCATCACTGACTGGATGGACATGAGTTTGAGCAAGCTCCGGGAGATGCTGAAGGACAGGGAAGCCTGGTTTATGCAGTCCATGAGGTCGCAAAGAATTGACACAACTGAGGGACTGAACAACAACAACAATTAAGTTGCATTTATAGTCACCCTAGAGCTTACATTCAGTGTATAGAAGCTGATCTAATCTTCCCATTCCAGATGAAGAAACTGAGGCCCTGGGAAGTAAAGAGATTTTTCCCAAGGGCACCTGGTGCAGTAGTGGCAGTGAGCACAGCTTAGTCAAGGTGGGCAATGGCCTCTATCCTATTTCTTCTCTGAATGGGATCAGTTGTGAGTAAATCACAAGATCACAGAAAGTGAGTGTTGCAAGGAGAATTAGAGACCATCTAGTCTACTCCTCTTGTTGTCAAGTGAGAAAACTGAGGCTTTTGGCAAGGGGAACAGCGTATCCAAGGCCATGCATAGTGATTTTATCATGTAACTGAGACTGAAAGTTGGTCCCTGGATGCTTAATTTACAGGATGGCTAAGCTGGTCTGTTGCCTCTCCAGTGAATGAGAGGCCAAGTCCAGGACTTTGCTCAAAGCTTTGATGGGATTTGGAAAATTTCCTTGTGGAAGCACTCAACGCAAGCATTTGAGTTGTCTTTGTAGCCCCAGTAATAAGGTGATTGCATCATCCATATTCTCTTTACCAATGACCCTTCCATGGCAATGTAGCTGAGGCTGAGACCACAGGGCCAAAAAGCTAAGGACGGTCTCCATAGCAGATGAACAGTCATGTGTCTCTTTCCATCCATCATTCATTCAGCTGTCCATTCCTCTATTCCTTCATCCATCCTTACACTATTCCACAAAACCTGTAATCGCCATTATACCTGCCTTTGAGGAGCTCCCTGACTCTTGGGACAGTGAGACATGTAAAAACTAATTAAGATACATAATGTAATAAAGAGGTAACTTAAGGTCTGTTGGAAAACTTGAGAGGTATCACCTAATCTATCTAGGGTAGAGAAAAGCAGGGAGGATAGAAAAGGCTTCCCACTGTTGTGATCATGTGTTGACTCTAGAAAGATGAGCAGGAGATATTCAGATGAAAAACAAAAAGGAGGGAATGCATTCCAGGATGAGGGAACAACCTGAGGAAAGATACCTCTAAATTTTATGAAAAATAGGACTATTTATTTTTAAAGTATTTGTATTTGTTTATACATACGCATATACAAAAGGAGTTATATATTAAAATGTTAGTAATACTTATTTATGGTGGGTTATAGGTGACCTTCCCTGGTGGTGCAGAGGTTAAAGCGTCTGCCTGCAATGTGGGAGACCCGGGTTCGATCCCTGGGTTGGGAAGATCCCCTGGAGAAGGAAATGGCAACCCACTCCAGTATTCTTGCCTGGAGAATCCCATGGACGAAGGATCTTGGTGGGCTACAGTCCACTGGTTGCAAAGAGTTGGACACGACTGAGCGATTTCACTTTCACTTTCATAGGTGAACTTATAGGATTTCATTTTTTATTTTCATCCTTTTTTATCTTTTTTTCAGTAGTGAATGAGTGTCACTTGTGAAATAAAATAGTAATAAAAGTTAAAAAACAGTTTAAACCTTTTCCAGAGGAGCTTTGTTATTGAAAGTCTTACTTTCTTATTGAAAGTCCTAAAGATAGTCATGAAGGTTTTTTGTCAGGAAAGACTTACTGCCAAGTTTGAAAATTTTTATTTCATATAAGGCTTTCAGAAAAGATTTTATAGTAGATTTCTATGTATACACAAAGATTTCCTACAATTTGAAGAGGCAGAAAAACTCAAATAAGAATGTTGAAACACAGCTATTCCTTCAAACATTTATTTAGCAAATATACATCATGTATCCCTTTTAAGGTCTACAGAGAATTCAGGCAAAGAGATCCCTTCAAGGACAGGTCATACAGATGAACATGAGCGTAAGACAAGGCAGAGAAGGCCAAGGGCTGGGAGAGAGGTTGGCTGTGGCACTCTGGGAGTGATGAGAGTCAGAGAATGAGCAACCGTGGACTTTCATGGATCACCACAACTATTCCCACCAGCACTATCTAAAATGATAACAAATACCTACAACATTCAAAGTGAATTGCAGCCCATTAGTGGGTCATTTGCACTCATCTCACACGTGAGCAGGAGAAGGCAATGGCATCCCACTCTTGCCTGGAAAATCCCATGGACGGAGGAGCCTGGTAGGCTGCAGTCCATGGGGTAGCTAAGAGTCGGGCACAACTGAGCGACTTCACTTTCACTTGTCACTTTCATGTATTGGAGAAGGAAATGGCAACCCACTCCAGCATTCTTGCCTGGAGAATCCCAGGGACAGAGGAGCCTAGTGGGCTGCTGTCTCTGGGGTCACACAGAGTCGGACACGACTGAAGTGACTTAGCAGCAGCAGCAGCACATGCTAGCAAAGTAATGCTCAAAATTCGCCAAGCCAGGCTTCAGCAATACGTGAACCGTGAACTTCCAGATGTTCAAGTTGGTTTTAGAAAAGGCAGAGGAACCAGAGATCAAATTGCCAGCATCTGCTGGATCATGGAAAAAGCAAAAAAGTTCCAGAAAAACATCTATTTCTGCTTTATTGACCATGCCAAAGCCTTTGACTGTGCGGATCACAATAAACTCTGGACAATTCTGAAAGAGATAGGAATACCAGACCATCTGACCTGTCTCTTGAGAAACTTATATGCAGGTCAGAAAGCAACAGTTAGAACTGGACCTGGAACAACAGACTGGTTCCAAATAGGAAAAGGAGTATGTCAAGGCTGTATATGGTCACCCTGCTTATTTAACTTATATGCAGAGTACATCATGAGAAACGCTGGGCTGGAAGGACAAGCTGGAATCAAGATTGCTGGAAGAAATATCAATAACCTCAGATATGCAGATGACACCACCCATATGGCAGAAAGTGAAGAGGAACTAAAAAGCCTCTTGATGAAGGTGAAAGAGGAGAGTGAAAAAGTTGGCTTAAAGCTCAACATTCAGAAAACGAAGATCATGGCATCTGGTCCCATCACTTCATGGGAAATAGATGGGGAAACAGTGGAAACAGTGTTAGACTTTATTTTTTGGGGGCCCCAAAATCACTGCAGATGGTGACTGCAGTCATGAAATTAAAAGACGCTTGTCCTTGGAAGGAAAGTTATGACCAATCTAGATAGCATATTAAAAAGCAGAGACATTATTTTGCCAACAAAGGTCCATCTAGTCAAGGCTGTGGTTTTTCCAGTGGTCATGTATGGAAGTGAGAGTTGGACTGTGAAGAAAGCTGAGCGCCGAAGAATTGATGCTTTTGAACTGTGGTGTTGGAGAAGACTCTTGAGAGTCCCTTGGACTGCAAGGAGATCCACCCAGTCCATTCTGAAGGAGACCAGTCCTCAGTGTTCATTGGAAGGACTGATACTGAAGCTATGGACTGTAGCCTGTCCAGGTTCCTCTGTCCACGGGATTATCCTGGCAAGAATACTAGAGTGGGTTGCCATTTCCTCCTCCAGGAAACCTTCCAGACTCAGGGATTGAACTTGTGTCTCCTGGGCCTCCTGCATTGGAAGGTGAATTCTTTACTGCTTGAGCCATCTAGGAAGCCCTGGTTTCAGGTATGTAACACAGTTATTTAGTATTTGATATGTGTTGTGAAATGCATCAGGTTAATTTCCACCCCCATACATAGTTACACACTTTTTTATCTTGTATTGAGGACTTCTAAGATTTACTCTCTTAGCAACTTTCAAATATACAATACAGTGTTATTAACCACATTTGTCATGCTGTATTTACATCCCCATGATTTATGTTATAATTTGAAGTTTGTAGCTTTTAACCCCTTTCACCTATTTCAATACCTCCTACTCCTCACATCTGTTTTCTTTTTTAAATAAACTTTTTCTTTTGGAATAACTTCAGATCTACGGATAAATTGCAAAGATACTTCAGAAAGTTTTTGCATATTTTTACCCAGCTTTCCCTAATATGTTAACACCTTTCATAACCATGGTACATTTATCAAAACTGAGAGATTAACATTGGTCCAATATTATTAATGAAACTATAGATTTTATTTGGCTTCCATGTGTTCTTTCACTGATGTTTATTTCTGTTTTAGCATCCAACCCTGGATTATATTTGGGAGTCGAGTAAAAAGTGAAATTGTATAAACAATACAAAAAATCAGGGTACGTTGCTCAGATTAAGAATAAGTATTGTTGTGTGGAACTTGTTTCTATTACATGTACTATGGGTTGCAGTTTTATTGAAAGTGGCTGTTGAAAAAAGTAAGAGACATAGTGCTAAAAGACGCCAAATAATTAAGCATTCTTGTCATTACAGAGATTAACATTCTAGTTAAAAGTAAAACAAAACATCTGAATACAATAACATGAACACTGGTGCAAAGTCAGAAAATGCAAAGTAACACAGGCCTGTAGAACTAAGAGAGGACAGAGCAGAGTAGAGCGATCCTTTCATTCTGCCTACACTGATGTACTGAACAGCCTTCTCCTTTGGAATAGAATGTAACTGGTCCCGTACATGTTGTTGAGTTGGATGGTGTTCTTGGATCAAGCAGGTGAATGGGATGCATCATAGGAACACACTATAAACAGTAGCTAAACCTAGTACCACTCTCCCCAGGCCCTTCTCTTAGGCCTGGCTTTGTCCTTAGTGAATTAACTAATGGTTATAAAAGCAGTTGGTAAAATGCAGTTGATATATTTACTTTGAATAAGTCACTATCTCTTCTGGGCCTCAGCTTCCTCATCTGTACAATGGGGATATGACTCTTGCCCTGGCTCCCTCTCAGGGCTGTTGGGAGAATCAAGTGAGAAGAAAAGTGTTTTGTAAATTAGTAAGTAGTTATATAGATCTATATAAAAATTATGATTTCTGATATGAATTTTCATTTGTATTATTCTTTTTTGTATGGTAAACATTTTGAGAACAAGGATCATTTTACATATCTTCATAACTGTAGGTCCTATAACCATGCCTAGGCCCTTATGGCAGACTCATCTCTATGCAGACATAAGGACCTCGGCACATCTTCCCCTCTATGGATTTGCAGATGTTCATGCAGTTCCCAAAAGTGTACCTCCCCCATCTTGTTCCTCCACCTAGCAGGGCAGAGTCAAGCTAGATTAGCTCTTACTGATGCTGCACATTTGGATCTCAGCATGGACCTACCTACTTACTGGAGAACTACCCAGTTTCGGTTTTTCTTATTTCTGGGAAGTAATGTCAATGTCCATTGATAGATGAATGGATAAAGAGGATGCCGTGTATACATACAATGAAATGTGAGTCAGCCATAAAGAGAATGAACTCTTGCCATTGGCAGCAACAGGAGTGGCCCTGCTGCTGCTGCTGCTGCTAAGTCGCTTCAGTCGTGTCCAACTCTGTGCGACCCCATCCTAGAGGGTCTTAAACTAAGTGAAATAAGTCAGAGAGAAGAAGACAAATACCATTTAATCTCACATGTGGAGTCTCAAAAAAGAAAAGCAAAACAAAACAGATTTACAGATCATTTTGTAATGCATTTGACTGTCAGATTACTATGTAGTATACCTGAAACTAACAGGATATTATGTCAAGTATATGCCAATAAAAAAATATGAAAATAGTTTAATTTTTCAAAAAGGTTTCTAAGATAAATACATACACCCCATCCATATATATGAAAAATACTGAAAATCTCACCCAATAAAGGCAAATCTTACCTATAATTGCATTTTAAAAAATTATATGGAGTAAAATGTGTAAAAGTCCAGTTCCTTTACCTCTCCCCTTTCAATTCCCAAGAGTAAGCACTGTTAGCAATTTTTCCCTATATTTATACTGACATTTACCTCCGTTTTGAAAAACAAAAAATAAGATCATATTATACAAAGTTCTCTCAACTTGTTTTTTTGCACTCGACATCAATAAAGGGCATCTTTTTTAGCATAGTATATAGTTGTTGCTGTTGCTAAGTCACTTCAGTCATGTCTGACTCTGTGCGGCCCCAAGATGGCAGCCCACCAGGTTCCCCTGTCCCTGGAATCCTCCAGGCAAGAACACTGGAGGGGGTTGCCATTTCCTTCTCCAATGCATAAAAGTGAAAAGTGAAAGGGAAGTCGCTCAGTCGTGTTTGACTCTTCATGACCCCATGGACTGCAGCCCACCAGGCTCCTCCGTCAGTGGGATTAGAGAGCCATCTAATTTTAATGTTGTATAGTATTCCGCTGTGTGGATATATCATTCAATTATTTAATTAGTCACCTATTGATGGGTATTAGGTTGTTTCCAGATTTATGTAGCCACAGTACTGTAATAAGTGTTCTTGAACTTTATGTATTTATGCTATTTTTTTTTTCTTGGTAGGTTGGACTCCTAAAAGAGTGCTGGTTTTGTTTTTTTTTTTTTGAAGATAAAAGATACATGTTTCAAAAAAAAAGATACATGTTTCTAATATTATTAGATGTTGTCAAAGTACTTTCCAATAAGTTTTTGTCAGTTTACACTTCCACCAATAGTGTACAAGTGTCCACATGATTGGCATTATCAATCATTGCAGTGATTTTTTTTTGGCCAAGCCACACCAGATCTCAGCTCCCTGACCAGGGACTGAACCCAAGCCATGGCAGTGAAAACCCAGAATCCTAACCACCAGGCTACCAGGGAACTCACTTAGTATTTTTTTAATCAATATTCTTTTTTTTTTTTTAGCTTTGTCTTTTATAGTGGAGTATAATTGGTTAATAATTTGTATTAGTTTCAGGTGTACAGCAAAGTGATTCAGTTATAGTATATATGTATCTATTATTTTACTTTTTTACTTAAAATTTTTATTTATTTATGGCTCTGCTGGGTCTTTGCTGCTGCCTGAGGGCCTTCTCTCTCTGTTACTGTGAGTGGGGACTACTCCAGTTGCGCTGAGCAGGCTTCTCATTGTGGTGACTTCTCTCTAGGGTGTTGGGCTTCAGTAGCTGCAGCACACAGGAGCATGGGACTGGTAATTGTGGCTCATGGGCTTGGCTCCCCCCGGGTGTGTGGGATCTTCCTGGATCAGGAATCGGACTGTGTCCCCTGCGTTGGCAGGTGGACTCTCAACCACTGAACCACCAGGGAAGTCTCACATGTATCTATTCTTGAGGAAAAGAGTTGGAGGGGGGAAGGGATAGTTAGGGAGTTTGGAATTAACATGTACATTTTGCTGTATTTAAAATGGTCTGTTGCTCTGTGACAACCTACAGGAGGGGGATGGGGAGGGAGGTTCCAGAGGGAGGGGACATATGTATACCTATGGCTGATTCCTGTTGATATATGGCAGAAAACAACAGAATATTGTAAAGCAATTATCCTCCAACTAAAAATAAATAAATCCAGGAGCCACAACTACTGAGCCCGCGTGCTGAGCGTGTGGTCCGCGACGAGAGAAGCCAATGCGAAGAGCAGCCTGTGCACCACAACTAGACAGCAGCCCCTGCTCTCTGCAACTAGAGAAAAGCCCGCATAGCAACGAAGACCCAGCACAGCCAAAAGACAGATAGATAAGTAAGTTATAAAAGGGATACCCAACAAGGACCTACTGTGTAGCACAGGGAGCTCTGCTCAATATTATAAATGGGAGAAGAATGAATCAATATTCTTAATCCTATCAGACTGAATGTGGCAGAAATGATTGATTGGCTCACTCAACATCCCATATAACTGCTTTCTGGTATGTCTTCCTGAATCGGACACTGAAAACACAAATCATATTTCCCAGACTGTTTCCAGCTAAGACCACAAATCAGATATACTTTGGTAAGACCTGAGTTTGGAACTGAGTTAAGTAGGGAGAGAGGCAGAGCATAAGGTAACCATTTGTGCTGAGATGAAGTGCAGGAGATGGCATGGCTCTGGAGTTAGCAGCTCTAAGAGAGGCTTTCTGATTGTGGGAGGGCCACAGCTCCCTGGGTGGCTCCCACCAGTAGGACCTGGGAGTCACTCCTGAAAGCTCGGCCTGGAGTCTTTAGCATTCCCAGTGATTCTTCAGATGATTTCATACCCTGAAATAAATATTCTTATGCTTTCTTTTTATCCATTA
This sequence comes from Ovis aries, assembly GCF_016772045.2. Classification (NCBI taxonomy): domain Eukaryota; kingdom Metazoa; phylum Chordata; class Mammalia; order Artiodactyla; family Bovidae; genus Ovis; species Ovis aries. Next base: position 16,098,285 of record NC_056074.1, read on the forward strand.
TCTACAGTAGATCCTATATATTTTTTCCTATTATATTCAGTCATGTGACACTGTCAAATTATTAAACTCTTGGGACCCAGCCTCCTTTTTTATATATATAAAAAAGAGATAGATAATAATGCCTATCTATGGGAATGTTGTGAGGGTTAAAAGTCAGTAAGTGACTAAGTTACTCTGGGTTCACCAAGACTTGTAGATAGTGGGTCTGTTTTCTCTTCCTTCTGTTTAAACTTACTCATGTTGTAAAAGCCAGCTCAAATGCCATCTCTTACTACCCCTGGGGAGGCAAAATTATTGTTGTCTTCTCCAGGCTTTCACTACATTTAACTAATTCCTTTACATGTCATAACATGTTTTACTATGACTTATTCATATATGTGTTTGTCTCTTCAAGTAGCTTTTTGAGCTCTTTGAGGGCAGGGATGCTCATGATCTAGCTTTTTGTTTTCAGGCCCTGACACAGAGCAGGGAATGAGTGAACTGTGTTGGTTGAATGAATTAACCCTAGCCTTGCCTCACTGACCTTCTCAGTATCCCACCCCTGTTGCAACCATCAACTCTTAATGACCCCGTTGGTATCTTAGACTAGGATCACTTGGCTACAAGGAACTGGAAGCCTTTTAAATGAGCTCAAGCAAAGATGGGTATATGGGTAAGCTTTAGGTGCAGGAAACAAAAATCAACATAGCTATTGTAAGTAGAAAATTATGTAAGGAAAAATGAGGTACTTATAAAAGTTGTTGTAAATTAGGAGGAGTAAGTTGTAGGCTGGACCTTCAGGAATAATTCTCAGAATAACACTGCCAAACTGACTTGCCAGTGGAGCTGCCACTTTTTGTATAATTAGGGAGCAAGGGGATCAGGAGCCCGCCAATGGAGCTACAGATTTTCAATAATATACAACATAGCTGCAACTGAGGGATCGGGATGCTATCGCTGCTACTGTGACAATAACTACCTCTAGATAATCACAAAGTTAGTGATTAGCCACTGAGATACTGTTACAGAAAAACCCAGTCTCTATAACTGTTCTTTCCAGCAGCTGTAGCCAAAGCATCAGGAAGATGATCTGCCTCACTTCTGCCTTCTCAAATTTTCATGAGTGCCTTTAACTCGTGGACATTTCTTTCCTGCCCCTCCTGTATTAGTTTTCTCTTGCTCAGTAAATTATCACAAACTTTGTGGCTTATAACAACACATATTTATCATCTTAGTTTCTGTGGGTCAGAAGTCTGTGGATGACTTAGGTCGGTCCTTTCCTCAGGGTCTCTCAGAAAGCTATAATCATGGTGTTGGCAGTTTGCATTATCATCAGAGGCTTCCAAGCTCCCTCAAGTTGTTGGCAGAATTAATTTCCTTGTGGCTATAGAATTCCTGGTGGCATGTTTTTTAAACAACAGAAGGAGAGTGAGAATGAGTCTGCCTGGAATCAGATATCCTGAGAGCACCTGGGGATAGTGACTCTATAGAAATGAGCTCAGTTAGTGCTTAGCTCTTGACTTCTAAATTCTATTCTTAATGAAAAGAGTAAGAACTCTTTGGAGACATGACTTGTTTGAGGACTGGTTCAAAGAAAGTACAAGAGCCTAGAACATCTTGGGGCAAAAAGCAAGGAAGTGCTCAGAGAATGATAGAGACATGTCAAAAGGATGAGTGGTATAACTATTTTGGAAAACAGTTTAGTGATTCTTATTAAGTATGCATTTAACCCTACAACCCACCCATTTCACATCCAAGAGGACTGAAAAAATATATCCCTATAAAGACTTGTACATGAACGATCACAGTAGCTTTATTCATAACAGCCAAAATCTTACAATGACAATCAATAGTTAAATGGATAAACTAGTGGTAGTATTGGGTTGGCCAAAAAGTTCATGTGGGTTTTGGGGGGATGTTACAGAAAATCCAAATGAGCTTTTTGGCAACCCAATACATCCATACAATGGAATACTACTCAGCAATAAAAAGGAAGTACTGACTTACGCATGAACAACATGGATGATCTCAAAATATTATGCTGAATGAAAGAAACTAGACACAAAGGAGTACCTATTTACTGAAATTTTATTTACATGAAATGTTAGAAAGGCAAAATTAAGTTACAGTGATAGTAAGCAGACTATCGGTTGCCATGGTGGGGGAAAAGTAAGGGATTGACAGTAAAGGGGCACAAGGGAACTTTCTGGGTCAGGATGGGTGTAGAAGTGGTTACAAGGGATATACACGTGTCATAAATCATCAAGCTAAACACTTAGAACAGGTGTATTTTTACTATATGTAACGTATTCCCTGATAGCTCACTTGGTAAAGAATCCAATGCAGGAGACCCTGGTTCAATTCCTGGGTTGGGAAGATCTGGTGGAGAAGGGATAGGCTACCCACTCCAGTATTCTTGGGCTTCCCTGGTGACTAAGCTGGTAAAGAATCCACCTGCAAGGAGGGAGACCTGGGTTCAATCCCTGGGTTGGGAAGATCCCCTGGAGAAGGGAAAGGCTACTCACTCCAGTACTCTGGCCTGGAGAATTCCATGGACTATACAGTCCAAGGAGTCTACAAAGAGTTGGATATGACTGAGCGACTTTCACTTTCACTTTTATACCTCAATAAAGTTGATTTTAAAACTTGGGCAGAAGATCTGGACACTTCAAAAAACAGGATATCCAAATGACCAACAAACTTCTGAACAAGTTCTCAGCCTCATTAGTAATCGTAGGAATGCAGATAAACATAATAACCTGAAATCACTACATGCCCCCTGAATAATTAAAATAATAAAGACATAATACCAAGTATTGGTGGGGATGTGAAACAGCTGGAACTCTCATACACTGCTGGTGGGTGTGTAAATTGGTTCAACTATTTTGGAAGATAGGTTTGGCATTATCTTCTAAACTGGTTTTATAATGTGAACCTTTAAAAGAAACCCACTTAGTCTGTGGCAGATGTCTCACACTTGTCACATTCCTTTAACCCACATCTGATTTCAGCTGAAAACTGGAAAACAGTTCCAGCTCTCCTCATGGTGCTAGTGCGTCACCTCACATCTTTCCTTATTTTGCCTCAGGACCTTCTCTGATACCTGTAGACCTACAAGCAAAGTCACAAGGCCTTTGGGAGTCAGCTTCTCTGGGGATAATGTCATTCAATGAGGGATGGAAGCCAGTGGATAAAAGCTCTTATCTTTCAGTGGTTCTAATCTGAGAGACATTCTGTATGTTTCTCTGAGGTTATGGTGGAAGTGAGACTCTCCATAACACACTCTCCATTGGCTTTCCCTTCCCTGGTGGCTCAGAGGGTAAAGCGTCTGCCTGCAGTGCGGGAGACCTGGGTTCAATCCCTGAGTCGGGAAGATCCCCTGGAGAAGGAAATGGCAACCCACTCCAGTACTCTTGCCTGGAAAATTCCATGGACAAAGGAGCCTGGTAGGATATAGTCCATGGGGTTTCGAAGAGTCGGACACGACTGAGTGACTTCACTTTCCCTTTGTCTCATTTCTGTTTTCTAGCATCACCTCCTAAATAAACTGAACCCAAATATTTATCTCAGGCTCTGTTTTTTTTTTTTTTTAATCTAAACTTAGGTAGTTGATACCAGAAGTGACCTCAGGGTGAACACCCTCAGGATAGTTTCTGGAACTGAATCACTCACTGATCAGATGACAACAAGGACTCTGTTGATGATAAGTTGAGCAATGATAGCCCCTGATATGTTGTGCTGTCACAATGACTAAGCTCTTAACCAGTTGGAGACTAGAAGTACAAGTGGAAGGAGTATGTCAGAATATGTAGTAGCTTTAGCATAGGGATTCTCAGCTATTAAAAAAATTTTTTTCTCCCCTAAGGAGAAAAATTAATTTGAAGAATTCTTGGTGGGAGGTAGGCAAAAGAGGTGATGGTGATCAAAAGATACAGACTTCTAGTTGTTCAGTCGCTAAATTGTGTTTGACTCTTTGTGACTCCATGGACTGCAGCAGACCAGGCTTCCCTGTCCTCTGCCCTTGCCAGGTGGCTCAGTGGTAAAGAATCCACCTGCCAATGCAGGAGACATAGGAGTTTCAGGTTTGATCCCTGCGTCGGAAGATCCCTTGGAGTAGGAAATGGCAACACACTCTTGTATTCTTGCCTAGAAAATTCCATGAACAGAGGAGCCTGGTGGGCTGCAGTCCATGGGATTACAAAAAGTTAGACACGACTAACTTTTGGTCCAACTCTCACATCCATACATGACTACTTGAAAAAAACATAGCTTTGACTATATGGTCCTTTGTCAGCAAAGTGATGTCTCTGCTTTTTAATAAACTGTCTAGTATGAAAAGGCAAAAAGACTTCTAGTTACAAGACAAATAAGTCTAGGGGATGTAATGTATAGTATGATGGCTATAGTTAAGCATACTGTTTTGTATATATGAAAGTGGCTGAGAGTAGGTCTTAAAAGTTCTCATCATAAGAGACAAAAATTATAACTATATATGGTGATGGATGTTAACTGAACTTATGGTGGCAATTATTTCATAACATATACATGTATCAAATCATTATGCTGCATACCTAAAATGCTAAAACTCCAGTACTTTGGCCACCTCATGCGAAGAGTTGACTCATTGGAAAAGACTCTGATGCTGGGAGGGATTGGGGGCAGGAGGAGAAGGGGACGACAGAGGATGAGATGGCTGGATGGCATCACTGACTGGATGGACATGAGTCTGAGTGAACTCTGGGAGTTGGTGATGGACAGGGAGGCCTGGCGTGCTGCGATTCATAGGGTCTCAAAGAACTGGATATGACTGAGCGACTGAACTGAACTGAATACCTAAAATGAATATAATGTTGTATATCAACCATAACCCAATAAATTATCTCTAGCTAAGGAAATGAAATACTAAAAACCAAGATTTTATCAAATAGGGTTGAACTTTGGAGGATACAAACCATTATAAAATCTTAGGTGTTTTTTTGCCCACATAAGAACAAGTTTTTACTTCCTTGGGGAAGATATCATCAACATTAAGATTGTGTGCCCTAGAACTTGAATGATATTATAATTCGTGGAATTGGCTGGATTTTTTTAGATAGCATAAAAGACAATTTCAGATTCAGGTCATCCACCTATCAACTCAGGGCATGTATGAGATCCAGAAAACCTCCATGAAAGAGTTTTTAAAAATCCTTTTTTCCTGCAGCTAGAGAGGACAGTATGCTGAAAATCAGGCCTGGAATGTAATAGTTGGTGTGTCAGAGACCCCTTGACTGTTCTTATTTAAAAATCAGTTCCCATAGGTAGGGGGTGGAACCCTGAGGCCTGAGACATTTGGGAGGATGCAGCTGAGAATCTTGCACCTCTGACAAGGAGTCCCTCTCACTTGTTAGCATAGAGCAGCCACCCTTAATTTGAGACTCGTAGTTTCCCATTGCTGCTGTAAGAAACTATCACAATTGTAGTGGCTTCACACAACAAGCATTCATTATTTCATAGTTCTGTGGTCCAGAAGTCCAAAATAAGTGTCACTGGGCTAAAATCAAGGTGTTGGCAGGGCTCTGTTAGTTTCTGGAGGCTCCACGGAATAATCTGTTTTCTTGCCTTTTCTAGTTTTTGGAGTTGTTTTTATTCCTTAGCTGGTAGCTCTCTTCCTGTCTTCAAAAGGTGAGTGGAGTGCTCCTCATACTGAATCACATCTCACATCTGGCCTCTTATGTAGTCTAATCTACTGCTTCCTCACTCTTCTGCCTATTTTTCCCATTTTTATGGATCCTTGTGATTACACTAAATCGACCTGGACATTCCAGAATAACCTCATCTCAAGACCTTTATTTAATCACACATGCAAAATCCCTTTTGTGAAAGGAAGCAACATATTCATAGGTTCTGGGGATTAGGATGTGAACATTTTTAGGGAGCCATTTTGTGGTGTTGGAGAAGACTCTTGAGAGTCCCTTGGACTGCAAGGAGATCCAACCAGTCCATTCTGAAGGAGATCAGCCCTGGGATTTCTTTGGAAGGAATGATGCTAAAGCTGAAGCTCCAGTACTTTGGCCACCTCATGCGAAGAGTTGACTCATTGGAAAAGACTCTGATGCTGGGAGGGATTGAGGGCAGGAGGAGAAGGGGACGACCGAGGATGAGATGGGTGGATGGCATCACGGACTCGATGGACGTGAGTCTGAGTGAACTCCGGGAGATGGTGATGGACAGGGAGGCCTGGCGTGCTGCGATTCATGGGGTTGCAAATAGTCGGACACGACTGAGCGACTGAACTGAACTGAACTGATTATTCTGCCCACCATTGAGACTATCCAAAAATAGTTTAGAATTAATTTACTGGGTTATGATCTTGGGTTCAGTTACTTAACCCCTCTGCACCTCGGTTTCCTCACCAATAAAATGGGGGGGTGGAGGATAACAGTAGACTATCTCAGAGGGTTGTTAGAGGTTTAAAAGAGATGGTGCTTAGAACAGTTACCTGGCACATGGTAAGTACTATGTGATCATTTATTAAGTACATTTTCATAACATATTATGTGTCAGGCATATTCTAGATACTGGGGATATGGATAGTATGGGTAGGAATATAACTCGCTCTAAAGGAGCTCAGGGAGTCACATACACAAATACAGTTACTACACTGTCTGTTACATGCCATAAACGGCATGAAGTACTATAAGATGACAGCATTGTGAAGGCTCAGAGAAACTTAAGAAATATTAATTGAAAGAACAAAGGAACAGGACGTTTGAACTGGGCTTTGTAGAATGAATAGGCTTTGGCCAGTGAGATAAAAGAGAAGGGCTATAGACATGAAGAAATGTAAGTTCAAAGAACATTAAGTAGCATTTCAGTGTGGCTGGAACAAAGTATATACCATGTGAGATGAAGCTAGACAAGCTGGTGTAAGCACCAAGGTTGTACAGTGCTAAATTAAGGAGTTTAGATTTTATCCTGAAAGCAACAAAACCCTTTCAGAGTATTTAAACAGGGGAAGGCATCAGATTTGTGTTTTTAAAAGGACACTCTGGTTTGGGAGAGAATGGATACATGTATACATATGGGTGAGTCCCTTTGCTGTTCACCTGTAAGTATCACAACACTGTTAATTTGCTATACCCCAAGACAAAAAAAAAAAAAAAAGAAAAAAAGAAAAAAAAAAGAATAATCTGGTCATTAAGAATGGATTGAATCTGGAGACTCTGAAAGCTGCTCCAGTTGTCTAGGTGATGGTGATGAGTGAACAGAAGGGCAAGAACTTGAGAAATATGTAGGATACTCTACAAAGACGGTGACCAATCTGATGAGTGCTCAGCGAGGAAGAATGGGGGCTAAGTTCAGGTTTCTGGGTCAGTGAACTGCTGAATGACGGTCCATTCTCTATGATCAAGAAGTAATGTGAGTCACAATTTTGAGGGGAAATGGTGGTAGGAATAGCCAGCATTCCAAACGACTTAATACGTTTTAAACTGCACTTAACTATTATTACAGAAAGGATACAGGTACTACTTACAGAGAAACTATGGCTTAGAAATGTTAAAGTCGTATCACTAACATTTGTATAGCTGAAATTTGAAACAAAGCAATCTGATTCCAAACCCTTCCTCACTAATGTTGAACGTTTCAGTTTTGGTCGTATGGAATCTGACTTACAGAGCGGGTATGCAAACACTACACTGGAAAACGGAGGAGGCACTGGGAAACAGAATCCGAGCTCAGGCAAAAGGTTTGCGTTGAATGTAGCCTCCTTTATAGGGAAAAACTAGGAAAAGAAGCTCATTCTTTTTCTGTCAGTAACAATTGAAACCTCCATTACCATTTCTTTGCCTCCTTCCCACCGCGCCCCTCCCCCGCCCCAAATCCAGTATAATAAACGTCTGGCTCTGAGGTCATAGGAGATGGGGAAGTTTCCAAATTCAGCGCTTGGCATCGAGCTAGCGGATGCGGAGAGGACCATAAGATAGGGGGTGAGCCGTATTCTTTGACCATGACTATACCACTAACAACCCTGAAACCAGCCCAAAGCCTTCTGCCTCGAAGGAGCCCGAAGCAGTAGACCTTGCGCAGTCAGAGGAGAGAGGCGAGCGCAATGACGTCACGGGCAGCCGGGTGCCTTCCCCAGTCTCTGGCGTCATGCGCCGATGACGTCATTCCAGGAGTGGCCCTTCCCCGCCCCCACGCCTGGCTGGGCCTCGCTCACGTGGGTCCGTCCTGTCCTCCCCGCCCCCTCCCACCTGCCGGAGGTGGGGCGGGCCGGGGCTCCGCCGGCGCCTGTGCCTCAAGGGGAGGGGCGGGGGCCGGTGGGCGAGGCGGTCCGCCCGGCCAGCGGCGTACAATAGCTCGGCTGAGGTGGGGGAGGCGGCTCGGCGGCCGCTGCAGCTGGAGTCCAAGGTGTGGGCAGCACCGTAGACGGCCCCTCACGGTTTCGCCCCCACACCCCTTTCCCTCTCTGCTCGTCTGTAGCGTCTTCCTCATCGACTCTGCCGTCCTGCCCCAGACGCTTTTTTCCCTCAGACTTTTTACCCCCTCTTTCACGGAGCCCCGCGCTCTCGAGAGCCCCTCAAAGAGCTCTCTGTCTCTCCACCTCCTCCCCCAGAGGCCACCCGAGCTCCTCATATCTCCGAGCAAGCGCCCCCCGCAGCCGCGTCGCCTAGGTCCCTCCGCCTCCCCGACTCCAGCCACGGTCGCTGACCCCCTCCCCCCCACCCTCGCCCTGTCCTGAGGGGACTTCCCGGCACGAGCGGGTCGGGAGGCGCCGGGCGAGCGGCGGCGGCGGCGGCGGGCGGGAGAAAGTGAAGCGGCCCCTTGCGCACACTCGAGCGCTCACTCCGCGGCTCGGCCGCGGACACCGGGGTGGAGAAGGAGGAGGAGCCGAGTCGAGCCGAACAAGCGCGGACGGTGAGAGCCGGCCTCCCGCCCTGTACCCCTGGCGTCGCGGGCTGCCGGGCTGCGGCGCCGGGCTGGGGGAGGCGCGGGGCGGGGGTTCCGGGACCCATTCATTCCCCGCCGCGGCCGGGCGGATGCGGGCGCCAGGTGAGGGAAGGCGGGGGCGTCTCTTTCGAGGCTGGCCATTTCTGTCGGACCAACAAAGGCCCCCGGTGTAGTAACCCGCGTGGCCGCGGGTCTCTGACGCCTGGGGACCCAGAGAGCCAGGGCAAGTCAGCGGAGGGGAGACCTCGCAGGTCCGGCTCCGGGAGCGACTGCCTCCTGAACTTTGTGGTCCTCGGATCCTAACTCTGGACCGCGCAGGGGGACCTAGCAAGGCGGCGACAGGTTCATTGTGCACAAGAAAAGTCACCTTTGTCCTGGCCGTGGGGATCACCTATAGAGTTGAACTCCTTGAAAAATACGAGTGGACAGTGCTTGACTTATGCCGCCCCTCCCCCACACCGGCAATACTCTAAACCTGTGGCGTTAAAACACGGGGAGACGAGATTTGGAGTTATTTTATGTTTCTTATTCCACTTCAAAAGACGTGATTATTATAACCTTTACTGTCTTGAATATTTTCACAGCAAACATTGCTGGGAGTGTTTTGGAAGAATACTTGAGAAGTTTTGCGTGTTGAGAGCAAAGTGCTTTTTGTTTGTTTAGCCCTTTGGATAACTGTCTTGCGCTTTTCCTCCCAGGACTGTGAAAGGTGATGAGAAGGGTTAGTAGTTTGGTTACCAATAAAAATTTGAAGTCACTAGTCTAACCTTTAAGAGTTGTTCCTAGAAAAATCTTTAATCTTGCCTACTGTGTCTTTGTGCCCTGTCTAAACTTTGTCAGGGGAAAAGAGGAGTCGACAGTACACAAATACCTCCTTAGTCTTACCTCATGACTTCTACTTCCTGTGTGACCTTGAGCAGGTCACTTCCAGTTTTAAAGGCCCGGGAGTTTGCTTGTTTGCTTTTGTGCTACTTAGTTTTCAAGACTTTACTGAAGCACCCCCGCCCCACCCCCCCAACTCTGGCCAAACCTCCCATGAAGTCTTTGCTGGCACCCACCCCCATAATCCTTTCAGGCAAAACTTTCTCATTGAGTCCCTCAGAGGTTTGGTAGGATTTATGATACAGCACTTGTTAACACTTTGTTGTTGTTACTATTTGGAAAATCCTGAATCAGGTGCATATGAAATCCACCTCATCTTAACTAGAAACTCTACTTCTCAAAAAAGAGGGTGAGATGTATGGAGAGAGTAACATGGAAATTTACAATACCATGTGTATTGTAACTGAACAAGGGAAACTGGAACAGAGAACTGAAACAGGGGCTCTGTGACAGTCTAGAAGGGTTGGATGGGGAGGGAGATGGAGGGAGGTCCAGGAGGGAGGGGGCATGGGTGTACCTCTGGCTGATTCTTGTTGATGTATGAGAGAAAACCACAAAATTCTGTAAAGCAATTATCCTTCAATTATAACAAAGTGGCAAAAAGAAAAAAAAGGATTTTTGAATGATAGATCATGAAACATTCCATGAAGCTTATCCAGTTAACTTATGGGTCTGTCTGGTAAATTTGCTTATTCAGTCATTCATTTACCCAATATTACTGGAGTCTGGAGAGCTACTGTGTTTCAGGTCTCCTGCTAGGGCTGTGGGGATTCAGAAACTGTTAAGACATTCCCTGTCTGTCAAAGAGCTCAAAGTCTAGTGGGTGAGGTAGGCTTGTAAACAATGAAGGCCTTCCCTAGTCTCTACAACAGCTGTACAGGGAGTAGTGTGCAATAATTGAGGCTGCTGGACCTGTTTTACAAGTCTTGTCCTGGTCAAAGTGAGTCCCAAAAGGAAGGTAGTGACCTGCCTCTCTTCTGTGAGATAGCACTTGACAAAGAGCTTTTTTGAACGTATATTCAATTCAGTATACATTTACTAAGCACATGGTATGAAGCCCTGTGTTAAATTTGGAGGAAGGACTGCTTTCTAAAAGGAGGTGGTTGTTCAGTCACTAATGTGTCTGACTCTTCGCAACTCCCAAGGACTGCAGCAAGCTAGGCTAGGTTCCTCTGTTCTCTACTGTATCCCAGAGTTGGCTCAAATTCATGTCCATTGAGTCAGTGATGCTATCTAACCATCTCATCCTCTGTGGTCCCCTTCTCTTTTTGCCTTCAGTTATTTTCAGCATCAAGGTCTTTTCCAGTGAGTTGGCTCTTCACATCAGGTAGTCCAAGTGTTTCTAAAAGGAAGGCACTATATATCCAGCCCCACTCCTGACTAGTCATTGCCTAAAGATAAAATTTTAAACTTTTTGATACGAATAAGAAGCTCTCAGAAATTAGAGTACTGCCTGCCTTTGCAGCCTCACTTTCTACAACTTCCTTGCCACCCTCTTCTCATCTCTGCTTTTGCATGTGCTGTTCTGTCTAAAATGCCATCCTGCACCTGCCTATGGAGAAGCACTTATACTTCTGGGAGAAAAATGAAAGTGTCCCTTAGTTTTTCCTCCTATTACCTCCGTATAATGAGTTGCTTTTCTGTTCCCGGGCTTTTATAGAGACCACTCTTATAGATCTCTATAGCACTTTGTTGCAAATTTTTTTGACTTTATCACATTGTTGCAAATATTAACCTGTGAATTTTTTGAGGGCAAGATCTCTTTAGTCTTAGTGCCTTGCAAAGTTTCTGGCACTGAATAAGAGTTTGAAATGAATGTATGAGTGAAGAAAGCAAATCAAGGCCCTTGAGTTTGAGATTACCTAATTCTTTGGGTTAGAATAATTTTAGCTCCAAGTGTAGTCCCTGTACCAGGATCATCAATAGAATCTGAGAATTTGTTGGACTTGCAAATTACTTGTCCCATTCCAGACATACAGATGAAAAACTCTGGGGTTGGGAACCCCAGATATTTAACAATCCTCCACGTGATTGTGATACTCGCTAAAGTTTGAGAACCACTGTGTTAAATGATCTGCCTTTAATAAGACCATTACCTTGCCACCTCCCTCCCTGCTTCCTTTCTCCCTGCCTCCTCTTTCTTCCATAGCACAAAGTGCCTGACCTTCCATTCCATTTCCTTCCATTCTGTTCCATTCCATCCCATCTGTTCCATTCTGTTCAGTTTCATTCCATTCCATCCTATTCTATTCCATTCCATTTCATATCATCTGTTTTTCTCACTTAACTGAAAGCTTCCTGAAAGCAGAGAATTTTGTTTTATTTACTTCTGTAATCCCAGGGGCTAAACTAGTGACTGCATATAGCAGCCATTCAAATATTTGTTGAATGAATAATATAAAAATGATTTAACTCTATTTACTGCCAGCTGCTACATTGGGGTTTATTGAAGAACAGTTTTCAGTAGGAAGAGGAACCTCACTCCAGTATGCAAATCCAAATGGATTCCAACATTTTGGGGGATTTATTTTATCAATAGATTGAGCTCCCCCCCCCCACCCCTTTTACTTCTTTCTCCATCAGAATCTGCATGATTTTTTCTTCTTTTGTTCTTTTCTTTCAGGATCTGAAAACTGCAGCTGAAATACCCTAGGCCAGGATTGCACTTAGTTTTGCAAGTTTAAGTAAGCACCCTAACTTTTGAACCTTTTAACTTGAAACTGTTTCTTCCGGATCTCCTGTGGTTTTTGTCTTTCTCTAGTGATAACTTAAAGCCATACAAGGACCTGTTTGACTCCACACAAAGGTTTCTCTTCCTTGTGAAGCTCTTAAAGTGTTTTGTTTCTTTCACTTTCTTATTAGCCCTAAGATACCATATCCAGTTTTCTCTTTTTCTAACTTCCCTCTGGGAGATTGGCTTCATTTATAAACAGTTGTTGAGTCTTTCTCTACCATGTGCTGGGTCCCATGGTGGGACAGATGTACAGAGGATGTGGTTCAAGTCCTTAAGGAATTAAAGATATTACAACATTATATAATAAGTATGGAAATGAAGGAGTTAAATGGAGGGATAAAGTGATATATACTCATAAAGGTGGGAGAAAGCTGTCTTTTTAAATTATAAGTTGATCAAACAAGCATCATTTTGATAAGCAGACCTTAAACATTTTTTAGTTAAGAGGTTGGCAGTTTTATTGGGGGAAACTAAAACAAAAATCAAGGTAGAATCAGCAATTGCTAATTTGAGATACTTCTCAATTCTATTGTTGCTGGTTTTAATGAAATTTCCTTCCCCCCTTTTTGTTTTTCTAAATCATGACTAGGAAGTCGGGGAATAAAACTTTTTTAATAATAAAGAGAAAAGTTTATCAAAAAGAATGTGCTGTTTCATTTTAATTCCTAAGGACTAATGTTATTATTTTGGGTGGGTGGTTAATGAAACCCAAAGAAAGTCAGGAGACCTTAATTTAGTCTTGATATTACTGCATGACTTTACGGAAATTATTTTATCTCTGTGCCTTTGGTTGTAACTTTAAAATCAGGATAGTAACAGTTGCTATGACTGGCTTACAGGTTTATGAAGCAACTAAAAAAATATTGAATATAAAAATACTTTTGAAAAGTATAATTTGTTACCTAAGTTGTTAGGTTGTGGTAAACTTATTAACAGCAGTTTACATTATTGAACAACAAGCAGGGATCCCCAACCCAGGGGTCTGCATCTGGGATCTAATGTCTGATGATCTGAGGTGGAGCTTAGGTAATAATAATAATAGAAATAGGGTCCACAATAAATGTAATGCACTTGAATCATCCTGAACAACCCCCTTCTGTGGAAAAATTGTCTTCCATGAAACCAGTCCTTGGTGCCAAAAAAGGTTACAGACTACACTGTACCAGATACCATGCGAGATATTTTTTCCAGTCTTCAAAATGAACCTGTAAGATGATTGCTAGTATCTCCATTTCAATGATAAAGAGGCTAGGCTTAGACTGGTGAAGGGATCTTGTTCAAGGTTTTGCTGAAAGTGACAGACCTCAGTTCCAGTCCATATCCATCTGATACAAGCAATTATGTGTCGTTATTCCAGCTGCTTTAATTTTTCTGTATGGCAGAGTTTAGAAATGTTTTGTAAGTTTATTGCTGTGAAAGTTAAGTTTTTTCTTCATTTAGCTTTCTTTCTTTGTACATAGAACGACGGGTGAAGAAAGATTTACTTGCGTTTATGTTTATCATGATTAGGTAAAAGAATAACATCCTTCCCTGGTACTTTTTATTCAGCTTCACAACAGCCATCTATGAGACAGATATTTATTTTATAAGTTAGTATCATAGAGATGTTGTCTTACTCAAAGGCATATCATTAGGAAATGACTAAATATTGATTTAAAACTATGTTTTAAAAATCTAAGTGGGTTACTTTATTTTTGCCACTATATCATAAAAGGCAATAACCTTTTAAACTCTATGAGGCTAAACTTTGGGGCACTAGAAATGTCCTTTTAGATTGCTCTCTAAACTCTCTAACCTCTTCTCACTAAGAAAATCCTGACTGAAGTCCATGGTTTGAACCACAAAAAAATAATTGCTGATAAAACTCTGCCATATGGTCATGATATTGCAGACTTACAGGATAACACTTTTTCATTGAAGTTGAGAGAGCAGACTTTATCTGTATTCTGAGTCACTTGTGCCTGAATATTTGTTTTTCCTTTGCCAATGTAAATTTATTAACATAGTGCAATACATTTCTCTGCTTTAGTGTTAAGCTTTATCTCTTACAAATAACTTCCTCCACTCTCTCATCTAGTCTTTGAGATGGGAGAAATCTGTGTGTCAGGATCCTCTAGATTATCCCCTCTCTAGGAGTAGTGTAGTAATAAGTCAAAAAAGAACCAGAGCTTCATTGATCCCTCATAAATAGGATTTTATTTGGTATTGATTAATTCTCTAAAATTGATCTAAGTCTTATTAAAGAACTCCATTATGTTTTGGCTCTTATTCATGGAGATGGTGTGTGGTAATTTGCTTGCAGCATTGGGAAATTCATTCTTGTTTATGGGGCTTTCTTCCTCCACTTTTCCACTTCCAGTCCTCTGCAATGTCCCTTTCCCTTTCACTTTGTGTAAGTACTGAAGCTGACAAGAGCATTCTTCTCCTTTATAGAATCTGCCTTTTGAATCTTTGGAGATGATAAATGACAGTATATGTGTAGCTTCTACCTTTGTCTGTCTGCCTGTATTTTCATGGTTTAGCTTATTTTCTCTCTCTCTGATTTGCACAAAGGGATTGATGGCTTCCTCATCAAAACTCTTGTCCCATAGTACTTTGTATATTATGGCAATATTATTGTAGTTTTTCTGGGGAAGGAGAAGATGTAGAAAGAAAAGTTAGACAAAGACCTACTTGGACACTTATTTAGGCCTCTATTTCTTCATTTGGAAAATAAAAATAATACCTAACTTACGGGGTTGTTGTGAAGATTAAATGAATAATATGTGAAAATGAATTATAAGATGTTAAGTTATATAGATGTTAGGTACAACTGTTGTAATTTTGTGACTACTATTTATGTCTATTATGTATAGCAATGGTTTTTAGTTTTGGCGATGTGCTTGAACTACTTGTGAAGATGTGAAAAAAAAAAAAAAAAATACAGTTGCCTGGACTGTATCTCAGGTCTACTTAAGCAAAGTCTTATGGAATCCTTATTCTTGAAAAGTTACAGATGATTCTGATATGCAGCCAAGTTTGAAAG
Source organism: Ovis aries (assembly GCF_016772045.2). Taxonomy (NCBI): domain Eukaryota; kingdom Metazoa; phylum Chordata; class Mammalia; order Artiodactyla; family Bovidae; genus Ovis; species Ovis aries. The sequence goes on from NC_056074.1 coordinate 16,113,839, forward strand.
TACTGCCTTATAATATTTTGCATAAATGTCTTTTGTACTTACTATATGAAAACTGTTTTAATTGTCATCTGCTGCTGCTGCTAAGTCACTTCAGTCATGTCCGACTCTGTGCAAAACCCCAAAGACGGCAGCCCACCAGGCTCCTCTGTCTGCAGGATTCTCTAGGCAAAAATACTGGAGTGGGTTCCCATTTCCTTCTCCAGTTGTCATCTAAAGTCCATTTATTTGCTAAACACATGTTATGCATCAGGCATTGTCACGGGCTCTGAAGAAAAAGATTGTAACCTGGTGCCTACCTTTAAATTTATAGTTGAGAACCAAACATGACTGTAGACAATTGTATTATATTGAGAAAAAAATGACACATGGATATGTATACTGGTGGTATGTGAAGACAGGAAAGGCATCTACTTCACCTGAAGTAGGGATGGCTTGGCAAGCCTTCTCAATGGAAGTGGAACCTAAATTGGATTTGGAGAGAGAAGCAGGAGTTAACCAAGGCAGCGGGGGAGAGGTAGAAAGAGAAGGGAAAGGAGAACCTTCCTGAAAGAGAGCAGTATGAAGATTAGAAGGCTTGAGAGCATAATTTGGGGAACCCTGAGTAATGTAGTACACTTAGAGGATGGGGTGCAGAGTGGGGAGTGGTAAGAAAGGACAGGAAGGCAAGGCCCAGATGATGAACGACCTTTTGGATAGTGTACAAAGTACTTTTACTAATGTTATCTCACTTTATTCTTTCAACAGCTCCTTGGGTTAGCTTAAACAGGTATTATTTCATGTCCATTTTATAGAAATGAAAACAGGTTAATTGAAACACCTGCGGCTATACAGCACAGCTGTGGTTTGAGGACTGGTCCTTCTGACTCGAGCGCATATTTTTCCCAATACACTTTTCCCAATAAGACTAGCTGTCTTATACTTTTATGGGAGATCAAGTGAGCTCCATAGATAAGTGAATAGCAATTTGTAAGCTGTAAAGTGCTTGACTCATGTTGGCTATTAGTCCGGAGTTTGGACTAAGTGACCTATTCAAGTGCTTTTAGCTCTTAAGATTCTGTGGGCATTTTCTGGGATTTTCCTTTATCATGAAAAAAAAAAAATATATATATATATTTTTTTTTCCACCAGGAGTTGGTAACTAGGGTCCAGCAAGCTAAAATAGTATCAGATAGTTACTCTTCCAGTTTGATTGTCTTTACTCAGATCCCCTTGTTTTTAAGATACATTTATGTTTCTTTTATTATGAAAGTAATACATAATTCTTACAGAAAATATGGAGAATACAGAAGAATAAAAGATAAAGACAACAACAAATGTCAGAGTTTTATTGTACAAGATAATCAGTGTAGCATTTCATCTACTCCCTTCTGATCTTTTTAAAAAAAGTGAGTTTGGGATGGTGAACTCCCTGTTTCTCAGCCACCTTCTACCCCCAGTCTCATTGTATACTGAGGATAAATGACATCGGGAACAAATCATCACCCTCAGCCTTGTAATAACTGACCTTTTACTGGGGATAGTGCTAAGTACTTTACATTTGATTTTTCATTTACTCCTCAGAATAATCCTACAAGAGTGATACTGTTCTATACTCATTTTACAGATGAGGAAATTTAGAAGCAGAGAGATCAAGTTGGGATTTGAAGACATGTTTATAATTACTACTGTGTAACTATGGCAAGTCACTTAACCACCCTGAGCCTCCATTTTCCTTAGCTGTGATATAGATGTATTTGATGTCAGCTTCTTAGTTCAATTATTTTATGACTAATAGTTTTTTTTTTTAAATTTGTTTGTTGTTTGCTTTTACCTTCTTTCCTCCTTTTCCCCCGCCCTCACTTTTACTACTTAGTAACATAGTCCCTGACCCCCATAGTCTATTAGTAATAGTGTTTCAGTGTGGAAACAATTCTCCATGGGCTAGCAGAGCAAAATTTTAATTTCCAGGCTGTGGCATGGGTAGAAAGGGACTTGGTATAGTTGGGAGGGCTCTTAGTTCCCCTATAACAGTTTCTTATATTTAAAATTATTTTCCCATCTGGAGTTATCTGGCCAGTTCAGATTCTGGGATTTTTATTTGGTGTCTGGGTAGATTTTGCTTGATCAGTTCAAGACGTTATCTATATGTAATCTGCAAAATAACTGAAAACAAAACAAGAAAGTGGGTGAGCAAAGGGTAAAATTTCATTATGATAGACCTTTGAAAGTCCAAGTTTCCTAAGTGGCCTAGAGACAGTTAGTATATATTTAGGTTTGTGTGTGTGTGCTTAGTTGCTCAGTCATGTCCAACTGTTCGCAACCCCATGGACTATAGCCCGCTAGGCTCCTCTGTCCATGGAATTTTTCAGGCAAGAATACCTGAGTGGGTTGCCATTTCCTACTCCAAGGGATCTTCCGAACCCAGGGATTGAAGCCACGTCTCCTGTGTCTCCTGCATTGGCAGGAGGATTCTTTACCATTGAACTATCTGGGAAGCATTCATACTCTTATGTGTTATTCTGTGGCATTATTTGATTAATATCTGTCTACTAGACCCTACTCTCCAGAGAATCATTTTTCTGAAGAGAAAGAATTCTAACATAGTACCTATTTCCTTAAAAAGTATCTTTTTTTTTTTTTTTTTGCTGTCTGTTGTAGATGCAGTTCCTAATATATAGTAGCTATTCTGTAAATGTTTTTAACTGAATGAGTAAGAGTAGAGCCAGCATTCAAACTGAGGTGCATAGACTCTTTAATCACGTTTAGCAAATATGCAAGAATCCTTTCATTGTCCGGTGTTGGGAGAGGCCAGGAGAGAGGAAACCTCACTATGTTAAATATTTAGCTGCCCAGTACAAACACCTTTGACCTGAGTCAAAGTTAAACGTATGCCCTGATGCTCAGTAAGGATGTGGAAAATTCTTAAGGGGCTCTCCAGCTACTTTGCCATTCTGGGTCTTTCTTCCTTTTATCTGAGTTAAGGAATTATGTTACCGAAAAATGGTATTGGATTAAGGCCCTTTTAGGCGTATTTGCGTTCCAGAATATTCTTTGTTTTCTTTTTTAGTGTTATCCCAGGCAGTGGTTTTGTATCAGTTTCTTTATAGTGCCAAGTAATTCTAATAAGGCTTAACATATACATTACTTTCATCAATTAAAAATAACAGAGCCCCATTTAACCAACTTTTGTAAGACTGTTAATAAATTTAAAATTCAGACACAATTCCATCAGTCAAATAAATGAACTCTTCTGTTTTCTTTTTTCTTGTATGTAAACATACTTACTTACATAATTATAATCAAAATATAAACCTACATTTGTTGTTTGCCTTTTTTTCTTGACTTATAGTAAACATTCCCCCATGTTACTCCTTAGTATCCATTATAAAATTTAAGGTGATATTTCATAATTTGCCTAAAACCATTGTGTTGGTCAGTGTTGTACCTGAGAAACAGAACTGGTAGAATTCCTTAGCATGGAAACCCCAGTTCTGCTCTTAAGGCCTTTCAATTGACTAGGTGAAGCCCACCTATATTATGAAGAATAATCTCCTTTATTTAAAGTCAGCTGAATGTAGACGTTTACTGTATCTATAAAATACCTATTAAATACTTTACAGCAGCACCTAGATTAGTGTTTAATTGAATTACTGGATACTGTAAGCTAGTTAAGTTGACACATAAAACTAACCATCAAAATCATTTAGTTTTCTCCTTGTTATAAATTACACTAATTTTATCGATAACATTACATATAGCTTTCTACTTTCAGAGTTTATTTCTTTAGAATAAATTCTGATCAGTGGAATTGTTGAATCAGTGATATGTATACCTAATAAGCTCTTGATAGCATTTAATATTTGGAAACTAAAAATACCACCAGTTTTTCTTTTATTGATTTCTTCAGAAGTTGGTCTGTTCAACTGACTTATTACCCATTTCCAAAAGCCTGTTTTCCCCCTCGTGTTTTCTAAATCTGGAAATAGCCACTTTTCTTCAGGGTTATCTTCAGTTCTCCCTTCAGTTTCTACCTGTCACTTTCTCTTTGTGCTTTCATTTCTCCCCCCCCCCCCCAACTTTGTCTCATTTATCACAAAACAGAATAAATTAAAAAAGAATAGATAAAATAGAAGCTTTATATTCCTACTTCTGAATTTGAGAATCTACTTGAACTTGAACCCATTCCTTTTTTTATGAAGGAAGTGATTCTCTTTCAAGGAGAGGCCTGATCCTTTGTGTGCTTTTAGATTCCTGGGGTCCTGTCTTAGAAATCTCACTTCACTATCTTCTTACATTTTGCTTTTTAGAGTTATCATAAGCAGTATTCAAATGCTTTATTTAAAGGAAAACAGTTTTCTTCTCTACCACACAGTAGTGCTCCTGAGATCCCATGTCAGCCTTCAAGCTAAGCACTATCTTTGCGCTCTTTCAAAGGTAGTCTTCTTTATATAGCTGTTTACAACTTCTGCTTCTAATTCCTTACCTCCTATTTACTTGGCAGCCTACTCCACTCTCTTTCTGTCCCCACCACCTTATCATAATTGCTTGTGCTAAAGTCCATAATGACCCGTATGGTGCCAAATTTACTTAAGAAAGAAAAAAGCAAATCACTCCAAAATCATAGCCACACATAAACCACCTCCCTTCCCATAATCCTTTAATGTCGTCAAAATGTTCTGTTGTGGTGCAGAAGTCAGTTTTTTTCCTTTAGTAGTTTGAAACAAAGGCTACACAGAGAGATTGGCTGATATTTCATTTATGTCTTCTTTGATTTCTAAATTCCCTCTCAGTCTCTCCGCCCCCATCCTTTCAGATTATTTGTTGAAGAAACCAATTGTCCTATTGAGTTTCTCACTCTGCATTTTGCATCACCCTGTTACAGTTTAAGAAGTTCCTTGGTCCTATATATTACTTATAAGTTAGAATCTAGAGGCTTGATAAAATTCAGGTTTTTTTGTTTTGTTTTGCATGACCATTTTATATATGTTAATGTGTTCTTTCATCAAGAGGCTCATAGTGCCTGCATAGCCCTCTTTTGTGTTGTTAGCAGCCATGGAATTTCCTTTTTATTCTTGTCTTTCTGGACCTCTCCATATATTTATTTTATTGATTACTCCCACTTTAAAAATATTCTTTTCCCTTCTGTGATATCACTTTCCTTGTTTGTCTCCTACCTCTGACCATTCCTCCATTTATTTTGTTGCCTTTTTCTACAATGTTGACTTTAAATGTTGCAATTCCTCAAGGGAGAGATCCTCTTCTCTTACACTGTGCTCTTTCTACTTGATTTCGTTCATTGTCCTACCTTTGAATACTGTATGTATGAGCACAGCTTCCCTATTTCCCCAGATACTTCTAGCTTAAACTTTTCTCCTTAACTCTAGATCCTTATATTCAATTGCCTGCTTGATATTTATACTTTGGAGTCTTATAACATCTACTACTTACCATGCTCTAAACTACATTCTTGGTCATTTTTCATAAACCTGGTCCTCTTCCAGTTATCACTGTCTTACTAAGTGAGATTTTTGATTTTTGGTTGCTCAAACCTGAAATTTAAGATTCAACTCTGACACCAACCTTCTCTCCTTTCCTTCATATGGAAAACTGTACTCCCAACCTTGTTAATTTTACTTCTGTATATTTCTTGAATTCATCTACCTCTCTCCATTTCTGCTGTCACCTCCCTAATCCAGACTACTATCCTCTCTACCTTGGACTATCTTTTAACTGAGTTATGTGCTTGAAACGTGTAAAAGCTTTTTATTTTATTTAGGAAAAAATATAAATTATTTTCTTTTTGGCCACATTGCATTTCTTGTGGGATCTTAGTTTCCCCACCAAGGATTGAATCTGGGCCCTGGTGAAAGCAGTGAAAGTGCCGAGTCTTAACCACTGGACCGCCAGGGAATTCCCAAATATCAAATCTTAAACATGATTTTAAGGTTTTGAGTGACTTGGCCTTGTTTTTTGTTTGTCTAACTTCATCTTGTGCATCTCTCCACCTCAGTGGTTATGATTCAGAGATATTGGCATCCCCCTAAAGTTTGAGAAAGTCTCTCTTGCTTCAGGGCCTTCACACCTGTTCTCCCCTGGTATGCTTCCCCTAACCGCTGTTTCTGGTTTCCTTCAGAAGTCTAGCTTCTTTCTCCCACCTCTTTTTCTTCTTTAAGAAAGTTGAGTATTTTCTTCTTTTTAAATATTGGTTATCTTCTGTGAACCAGGACCTATTTGATCTAAAGATCGCCTTCATTATCCTCTTACTGTATTTTGTTTTTTTCTGTAATAGCTTTAATTTATTTGCTTATTTTTGGCTGTACTAGGTCTTCATTGCTGCATGTGGGCTTTCTCTATTTGTGCCGAGTGGGGGCTCCTCTCAGGTTGCAGTGTTTGGGCTTCTCATTGCAGTAGCTTCTTTTGTTGCAGAGCACAGGCTCTAGGGTGTGCAGGCTTCGGTAGTTGTGGCCCAGGGGCTTAGTTGCCCTGTAGCATGTGGAATCTTGTGACACCAGGAATCGAACCAATGTCCCCTGCTGTGGCAGGCAAATTCTTAACCACTGGACCACCAGGGCAGCCCCTGTAATGGCTTTTATAATGACCTGTAATTCTGTCCTTACTGACTGTTTTCTGTCGAGCCTTTCAGCTCCTTGGGGTCAAAGATCATATCTCTTTTGTTCACCTTTGTTCCCCATAACCTTAATGTGGTGCCAGAATATAGTGAGTGTTGTAATATTTGCTAAATGAATGAGCTCACATTATCAAGGATTATCAAGCTTTGTCAGTTTTATCTCTGAAGTTTTTTCCAAATTTGTTTTTATCTTTCTATCTTCTGTGCTCTCCTTTAGACCATAATAGTCTTTTCTCTAGGTTTGTAATTAGCTCTTAACTAGTGTCCTGGCGACCAGTCTTTCTGTCCTTTTATTCACCCATTAGTCTGTCTGAAATAATTTTCCTGATCCTGTTAACTATTCTTCTCAAAACCGATCAGTGTGTCCCCATTGCTGGTGGAATAATATGCTAATTAGTTTGTTACTCAGGGAACTTTGCAATATGATCCCATCTACTTCTTCAGCCTCATCTCACTTGACCCTAATCCATCCCTAAAAGACTGAATTTTATTCACTTTCATATATCACTTTGTTCCTTCAGCCTGGAATTCCTTTTTTCTTTATGCTATTAAAGCTCTTTGCTCTTTAAGATTCAACTTAAATCAACTGAGCTGTCATTTTTTCCCTGTAGGCTTTTAGCCCTCATATACCCATTCATGACTATAAATTCCCTGATGGTATGCTATAGACTGAATGTTTATGTCTCCCCCAGATTCATGTTAAATCCAAATACCAAATGTGATATTTGGAGGTGGGACCTTTAAGAGGAGTTGAGGTCATGAGGACACAATAGGATTAGTGTCCTTATTCTCCCCTTCTGCTATGTGAGAGAGAATGACTATCTATGAATCACATAAAGAGTTCTTACCACTGAATCTTCTGGTCCTTCGAACTTCTCAGTCTCCAGAACTGTGAGAAATAAATTTCTGTTGTTTGTAAACCACATAATCTATGGTATTCTGCTATTGTTATTTAGTTGCTAAGTCATGTCCAGTTCTCTTATGACCCCATGGACTGTAGTCCTCCAGGCTTATCTGTCCATGGGATTTCCCAGGCAAGAATACTGGAGTGGGTTGCCATTTCTTTCTCCAGGGCATCTTCTTGACCCAGGGATCAAAGTCGGATCTTCTGCATTGCAGGTGGATTCTTCGCCACCAAGCCACCCATGGTATTCTGTTGTTCAGTCACTTAGTTGTGTCCAACTCTGCAGCCCCATGAACTGCAGCATGCCAGGTTTCCCTGTCCTTCACTATCTCCTGGAGTTTGCTCAAACTCATGTCCATTGAGTCAGTGATGTCATCCAATCATCTTTCCCAGCATCAGGTACTCTGTTATAGCAGCCCAAAAGGTCTAAGACAGGTAATACTTTGTTTTGTTCCTTGCTGTATACTCAGTATCTTAAACAGTGTCCGGGATGTAGTAGGCTCTCAATAAACTTCTCAATAAACTTACTGAATTTTTGAATAAAATAATTTATCCACTGTCAACAAATATTAAACTTTTTTGAATTTTCATAGCACTCATTCTATCCTTTGGACTATGATTACATGTATGGATGGTCATTTGTTATCCATGGCAACCAATCACTTATAAAATCAGTCCCCACTCAAATATCCCCTTCCTTGCTCACCCCTGGGCTTTGTTCTCCTCACCCTCTTTGTCAGTAGTTACATTTCTAATGGTAGTATAATTAACATCTAAGAGTGTGATGCAGGTATGTTCTAAAACAAAAGCTGAAATTTCTGCAAAACATGAAGAATTTTATGAATTTGAAATAAAGTTATGCTGGAGAATGGCTTGAACCACACACAGCCATGTCATTGACAAATGAGAATTAGGTAAAGTTAGACCAGTTTAAAATTGAAGGAAAAACTAGTGTGAATAAAGACATAATCGCAGACTCAGAGGAGAATGATTTGAGTAACAAAGGATTCAGAGAGACCCTTGGGAAAAATTGGTGAAGCTCTTGAATACTTTTACAAAATTGATCCTCTCATCAGTGTGTTCTGAAAGCCAAATGTGAAATGACCCAGTGAGTGATCTTTGGTTTAAGAATTACCTTGGTGGTGATTACAGGTTAAATTTTATTAAATTACAGATTACAAAATTTTGTTTTATACTTATCTTGATAAAAGCCTCATCTACTTTTTATCTTTTTATTTACTAGGAAATTTTTGTCTCTCATCGGTTAACTTAATTGGCAGTTTTAGGTATTAGCTATCCTCAGATAACAGGAATTCCTTTGTATGTTTTTGTTCCTGTTGGGTTTAGTTCCCTGATGTTGGGGACTGTGCATTATTCATTATATTCCTTTGGGGCCTAGCTCAGAGTCTGGTATATAGGAGCTACCTAGTAAAGCAAAGTGCTAGGAAGAAGTGAACAGTAATAGAAGAGATTTGGAAAAGCACTTTGAAAAGATGCTGTTTGGGGAGGAGAACTAAGATCCCACAAGCCGCATGGTGTGGCTGAAGATGGGGAAAAGGGTACTGTTTGGTGCAGAGTTTACATGGCAAGTAAATGAGTAGAGTTTGACTGCTGTGCTTTGTTATGTCCTAATGGAGAACCTCCTCTCTTATTATTCCTTGCTAGCTCCTGCCTCACATGTACTTTAATATTCAAAGTCTGTTCTCTGCCTCAATAGCTCTTGTTATCATTGTAATTTTTCCTGGAGATTGAGATGGAAATGAGGAGGGCTGCAGCCTGGGCATCCACATTCATGAGAACTTAGAAATGCAGAGGGACCAAATGCCATGCCTGACCTAGATGGATCCAGGTCAGCCAATCATTGCTTTCCTGCCTTTCCCTTTGTTCTGTGTGCCGCCAGGCTTCTATCCTGCAGGAGGTTTATGCTACAGCTGTTTGTGCCAATTAATACAATGCTAATATACCCCTTAATGAAAGCATGGAAATACAGGGTCCCAGCCCATGGCTAATAGTGTCAGCTTTCAAAGTACCTTTTCACTAGGCACCTAGAAACCTTTTGACATTGTTTTTGAAACCATAGAAACAGATGCTGAAAGTGACCCTTGCTTAGGGAATCTATTCCTTCATGTTATGGGATAAGGAAAAAGAAAACCTGAGAGATGGTCAATCTTGTGCCACAGTAACAGTTCCATGCCCCCATTTTAACAATTCTCTATCTCATGTAAAGATAATTTTGTCCTCTATATTGTGTAGCAGCTAAAAACCCTTGCTACAGACCTAACCATGAATCCTGTGGCCCTACCAATTCCGGACTCTGTGATCTGGGCATAGTTACTTAACCTCTGTAGTTTTAGTTTCCTTATCCTTAAAGTGGTACTAACAGTAGTACTTGCTTCATAGGTTTGTTACCAGGATTACAAGACATAATAATTGTAATGCACTTAACAGATTCTGGCACTTAATAATTGTTCTGTAAATGCTGACTGCCATTATTATTGCAGAGGAGGGGAGTGAAAATGAGCCTAATGACCAGGGCTTTAATTTATAGCCCTGTCCTCGAAACCTTTGTTCGCAGTTCTCCTTCAGTTAGAATTTAAGCCTTATAAAAGCAAGGACCTTGTCTACTTGCTTCTCTGTATCCTCAAGTACCTAAAATAATTTTTAGCATATAGTAGTTGCTTAGTAAATATTTGGTGAGTTAATGAATTCTTTTAGGAAATATTTCTCTGAATATTTTTAGATATGTTTTTTATATATCTGTACATCTACTTTTAGATATTCCAGTGACTGGAATCTTTTTTATTTACAGTTTATGTGAATTTGCACTTGTCTTTTTAGTTTTTGTGTTGTGTCCTGGATCTTCTCAGATGTCTTTGTTTCCCCCTACGCTATAAATCTTTAAGAGTGGAAGACTGTGATCTCTGCTTTGGGAGTTAGCTCCTATAGCCCCTAATATCGGAGAAGGCAATGGCACCCCACTCCAGTACTCTTGCCTGGAAAATCCCATGGATGGAGGAGCCGGATAGGCTGCAGTCCACGGGGTTGCTAAGAGTCGGACATGGCTGAGTGACTTCACTTTCACTTTTCACTTTCATGCATTGGAAAAGGAAATGGCAACCCACTCCAGTACTCTTGCCTGGAGAATCCCAGGGACGGGGGAGCCTGGTGGGCTGCCGTCTATGGGATCGCACAGAGTTGGACACGACTGAAGCGACTTAGCAGCAGTAGCAGCAGCACCTCCTAATATAATAGTTTTTTGTGCATAGTTATTATGCTTTGTAATTACTGACAAGTGACTCTAAAAATCACTTATATCCATATTAATTTTCAAGCAACCTCAGTATGTGGGACAGCATCACTCCCAGCTCTAGCAAGTTGTGAATTTGTAGGGTCAGTCCTTGGTGGCAAGAGATACTTTATTGCCTTTGTGAATGTTACTCTATGCTTGAAACACTCTCTCCTTCACTTTGCCCCTTCTCTGCCAGATGTCATACTGCTCTTTCTTCAGGGCTGTTTCCTCTGTCAGGTTGGTTTTCTTCCTTTCTTCTGTAGTTAATTCCTTGTTATGTAAATCTCTTCATGGAGGAAGTGGGCAACTTTTGCAAATGGGATGATTGTGTAGGAGGACCTTATACACTGAGGGAAGATTTGATGCAAAGACAAGGAAGGAAACGGTCAGCTGTGGGAATATGACGGTAAATATTATATGTTATCTTTAGTGTAGGGCAGTTTATTGGTCAGGTTCTTATTGATGGGGGCAAGTAACAGAATATACTCTAACAAGTTCAAGGAAAATGGATTTATTAATGGGTACCAGAGAGATTAATGAGTCTTTGGGAGAATGGAAGAAATGAACCCAGGCTGAACTTCCAGGAATAAACTTTCTAAACTGCACCAGAGAACAGAGCTCTTAAGGATGCCACTGTCTTTGCAGCTTTAGAATGCAGAATCAGGAGGCTGTTGCTGCACCTGCTAGATCTAGAACTATGCTGTCTTGGTTGCAGTTTGTTTCAGCAAAAGGGATGTCCTATGCCCAGTCTCTCTCCATTCATCTAATATTGTTCCAAATCATTATCTAGTGTGAGAGCATCTGATTAGCAGAAACAAAAATGACTTGTAGAGGGGAGTCTGGGAGTACTTATTATTTGTCAGATAAAAGTTAGCTGGATTGATAGTTAATAAATATTAAGTGCTTTCGGAGATAAGAAGTGGGATTCTGAGTGTTATGGAATATAATAGAATGGAAGTAAAGAGTGAAAAAAAAGGGAATCTGGGAAATAAAGGGTTTGTTTTTTTTCAATCTCTGTAGTACTCAAAGCTTGAAAGGGGTTAGAATAGGTGTTGAGCAAACTGATTTACATATTCTACTGTAGAGAGTATTCAAGTGGGTTGTACCCTCTTCCAGTTGTTGTTGTTTAGTCACTAAGTCATGTCTGACTGAGTACCAGATTCTGTATCATTTGGAATTCTGTAAGCAGCAATTCCACTCAAATTTGGCATAAATCATAGTGAAATTTATGTCAATTTACAATTGTAACAAGATAAAAGTAAAAGCTTGTGTTACTTTTATCACCAAGTTGCCTTCCATCATGGTGGTAAATTGATGGAAACGGAGGAGCTAAATTTCTTTGTTAACCAGTGGATGAGAGAGATACATAGACAGAAGGGTCAGGGGAAAGGGAGGGAGACAGGGAGAGAGGCAGAAAGAGGCAGAGAGACAGACAGACACTGACCTCATCTCCCAAAATGGACAAAATTTCTTCTCTTTAGTCCAGTTGGACCACCTTAGACCACGTATCCATCCTTGAACAGAGATTCCAGGGATGTGCCAGATGCCAGTTGATTAAGCCTACGTTCTTGGACTATTCATTGGCAAGAAGAATGGAATTAATGTGTTTGGTTTGGATGTAGAGTGAAGACCTACGCCTGGATCTGGTTTTGGGGCCAGCTTTCCCTTCAGACAGTGGTTTTCAAAAAATGGTCACAAGGAAGAAGGAAAGAAAGAAAGAAAGAAAGAAAGAAAGAAAAGTCGCTCAGTTGTGTCCAACTCTTTGCGACCCCATGGACTGTAGCCTACTAGGGTCCTCTGTCCATGGGATTTTCCAGGCAAGAATACTGGAGTGGGTTGCCAGTTCCTTCTGCAGGAGATCTTCCTGACCCAGGGATTGAACCCAGGTTTCCTGCATTGCGGGCAGACGCTTTACCATCTGAGCCACCAGGGAAGCCCATAGTCACTTGGGAGCTTGTTAAAAATGCAAATTCTCAGGGCACGTATCAAAAACTCTGGGTCTAAGAATGTGTGTTTTAACAAGCTCTCCAGGTGATTTTGACTCTGGCAATATACTAAAATTTGAGAACTGCCTTAGTTACATTGGTTACTGAGGAGTGAATACCTGAGAAAAATCAGGGCTCTAATAAGAGAGAGGAAAAGGGGAATGGATGCTGAGCAGCCAGTAGCATCCATTTCAGACCTGTAAAGGTGAGTAGGGATCAATCAGTTCATGATGAATCTTGAACACTTGCCTCTCAAGGCTGTTGTGAGATTTCAGACTAGATAAGGGATGTGTGAGGGACCAGTGAAGGAGATAGATTGTAATAGAGATGCAGTAGAAAGTACATTGAACTTGGAGTCAGAGATTAGGCTCTCATCCTGGTCAGTTTTACCTCTCTGAGCTTCAAATTCCTTTTCTGTAAAATAGGGACTATATAACTACTGAAGTGTTGGGAGAATTAAATGAACAAAGGAATGCAGAAGTGCTTAGTTCATCATTTAGCATATTAATAAGTAAATATTAACTGAAAATAATGATGCTTGGCTAAAGCAGGATGATTTTTATTCTGAGGTCAAGGAGATGTGTGCTCCCTTAGGATTGCCTTTCCTCCTGAGACAGTTCCCTTATTCTCAGTGATTGTTTTAGATCTAATCGTATTCAGATCATATTCATATTCAGGTCAGCTCTAGTTTAGCTGCATGAGCAATGGTTTTCTGCCTCTGCAGTCTTATCCTGAGGGAATTATGTGAATTATTTACTTCAGCTGTCACAGGACTATAGCGGTTTCTTTTTTCTTTTATAACTACCATGTATTGGAGGTCATGTGACCATACATATTTTATGTTCTGCCTTGGCATTTCTTTTTATTTTCTTCTCTGAGGTCTTTTTAATTTGTAAAACTATGCCCTCTTCCTCTTTTGTTTTTTATACATTTCACGTTTTCTAAATATAAAATATTTATAAATTATATTAGATTACAGTGGGAAAGGCGTTTAGGATTGGCTTGGACTCTCTTCCTTACTTTACATATAAAGAAACTAAGACAGGAAAGTAATTTATCCAGTAATTTATCTTGGGTCCTGCTCCTTAGCCTCTTCTGTTTTCTTGGCAAGGAGGAATTACATCTGGGGTTACATTTCATTTTTTGTTCTGTGATATTAATTAGTCAAAAGTCACTTGTAGGTGCATCCCTGGTGGCTCAGTGGTAGAGAATCAGCCTGCCAATGCAGGAGACATGGGTTTGGTCCCTGGTCTGGAAAGCTCCTACATGATACAGAGCAACTAAGCCTGTGCGCTGCAACTATTGAGCCTGTGCTCTAGAGCCAGGAACTGCAACTACTGAGCCCACGCACCCTAGAGCCCGAGCTCTGCAACCAGAGGAGCCACTGCCACGAGAAGCCCGAGTCCTGCAACTAGAGGAAAGCCGCCGGAGCGATGACGACCCAGCGCGGCCCAAAATAAATAAGAAAAAAGCCACTTGTGAATTGTTTTTATCTGATAGGCTACTGTAAACGAAGCAGAACTGATGTCCCAACCTAGGAAGATTACCAAGTGAATAGAAGTGTTGTGAATCCAGCAGTGGGAGGAAGGGCCCTGACATACACACATTCTTCCCTCCTAGACACATTTGACATGTTATCAGATGTGCCACTTATTGGAGATGCCAGCATTGTGTTATTAGGTGGCTTGTGGCCTTTTCTATGTTTACATCTGGAGTATCTGAGGAAGGAAGGAATGAAATTGAATGGATAATTTCTACTCTGTGGCATAGAGTAGAAATTACCTTATCTGTACTATAAATAACAGTTAATTTTTTTTTTCTTTTAAAGAGTTACTGTTGGGTGGCGAGGAAACCAGAGAAACCGCGTTTCATAGTTTTGTTGATAGTAATTAAAGTCTATATTTCCAGCTGAAGGGGAGCCTAATGATTATCCAATCTAATACCCTTATTTTATGAATGAGAAAACTAAGGCCAAAAGAAGACAAATTACTCAGTATTATACAATAAGCAAGTTCCAGAGTTAGGACCACATCTCAGCCCTTCTGACTCTGTTAAATATGTTTCTGCTACACTGTTCTGCAAGGCAGTGAGTATTAGAGGAAACTTGGAGTAGTGAGAAGAGCACAGATTTGAGGGCAAAAGATCTAAGTAAAATCCACGACTCTGCCACTTACTGGCTTGTTTCTGAGAAAAGTAATACCACTTCTGTAAGTACCAGTTTCTTCCTTTGTAAAACAGGATAATGCTGATACTTTCTTACCTGCTTCATAGGGTTATTACTAGAATAACACGTAAGATGCACTGGAAAAAAGGGATCTTAAGACAGATGTGGCCAATTTGCTTATGGATTTCAGCTGTATCACCTATAAACAGTGATTTTTTGGCAAGTCACTTAATTGCTGTGAACACAGTTTTTCCTTTGTAACACTGGAACAATAGTATTTCTATTGCAGAGTTGTTTTGAGGGCTTTAGTGTATGTAAAACATTCAGAATGGTGCCTGGCACATAATAGATGTTCAGTGAGTGAGTGAGCTCTTCTCAGATGACTTAGTTCTGCCTTCTCAGAACTGTTCCTCTAAAGGCTTAATATGGATATAGCAGAACTTATTCTGTGGCTTTGAAACTATTTTGTAGAGTCTGAATCAGGAACTATAGGTGGGGTAGGGTATGGGCTTTGCTGTTAGTCAGGTTTCCATTCTAAACTGCAGTGGTCTATAGTCAGACTTTTCAACCCAGGGAAGAGCATCTGGAGATGGCAGGCATGGTGAACTGTTTGAAGAAGAGGTGGAAGAAGCTTGGTGACTGGGAAACTTGGGAGGAAGAATGGAAATGGGACAAATATTGCTCTTCTTGGTCACTACTGCCTGCAGTCCACAGAATATCAGTATGTCAGTACCTCAATTAAAAGTGAAAACTTTTTTTTCATTATGATCTAAGTTTTTGACACTGTAAGTACCTCAAAATTCTGGGACAATATCTAAATCCTCTGTTACTCCAAACACCTGACTTAAAGAGTAGATATGCAATATATTTTTTATTGAAAGAATGAATATCTGAAATGGAGAAGTGCTGTGACCCATAGGGGTCCATAAATCCCTGGTGGCCACTAATCTCTCACCAGCTCTACCTGGCAGAGATACTTGTATTTAACCAGGTGTTTCTAGTTTTTAACCCTAGCAATTTGAAGGATTTCAGGTCTTGGGATTTTTAAGTTTTGCTCTACTGCTGACTTCCCTTTGCAGTCTTGGTTAGGCCAGACAACTATTTTCTTCAACCCTAGTCTTTCTGTGGCACCTACCAGGTTCCTCTTTCTGGTTTTTAATGCTGGGATGGGGTTTGTGGTTATAATGCATGGGAGCTGGGGCACTTGAGATCTTCATGGTCAGGGAAACTGTATTTCCTCAGACATTCCAGGATTATGGGAAAGTGTAATGCTGAGGAGTTCTCTCCCCCTCCCCTCACAAAAAGGATATTCTCATATAAGTCATTAATTAATTAATGCATACTAAACGTATATACTGGAGACCAGGCATTCTTTTGGGTGCTTTAAATACATCATCTTGCCAAATGCTAATGAGTAACTCTTTGAGGTAAGCTGATAATATTGCCCTCAGTTACACAGATAAGAAATAAGGAATTTAGATAAAGGAAATGACTTCCCTTAGCTAGCAAAAGGTAGACCTAAAATTTGTATCCATGTCTTTATGACTCAGAGATAATCACTGATTGCTGTGTCTGTCTTCTTCACTAAATGGGAGCTTCCCTGGTGGCTCAGACGGTAAAGCGTCTGCCTGCAATGCGGGAGACTGGGGTTCGATTCCTGGGTCGGGAAGATCCCCTGGAGAAGGAAATGGCAATCCACTCCAGCACTCTTGCCTGGAAAATCCCATGGACAGAGGAGCCTGATAGGCTACAGTCAGTGGGGTCGCAAAGAGTTGGACACGACTGAGCGACTTCATTTTCACTTTCACTTTCTTGAAAGCCAGGGTCTTAATCTGATTCAAATCTGTGTTTCCTATTCTCAGCACAGGAATCGAAACAGAATAGATTTTACTGAACATTTTCTACCCTGGAAAGTCATCAGTTCAGTTGCTCAGTCATGTCTGACTCTTTGCGACCCCATGAACTGCAGCATGCCAGGCCTCCCTGTCCATCACCAGCTCCTGGAGTTTACCCAAACTCATGTCCATTGAGTCGGTGATGCTATCTAACCATCTCATGCTCTGTTGTCTCCTTCTCCTCTTGCCTTCAGTCTTATCCAACATCAGGGTCTTTTCAAATGAGTCAGCTCTTCCCATCAGGTGGCCAAAGTATTGGAGTTTCAGCTTCAACATCAGTCCTTCCAGTGAATACCCAGGACTGATTTTCTTTAGGATGGACTGGTTGGATCTCGTTTCAGTCCAAGGGACTCTAAAGAGTCTTCTCCAACACCACAGTTCAAAAGCATCAATTCTTCTGCACTCAGCTTTCTTTATAGTCCAACTTTCACATCCATACATGACCACTGGAAAAACCATAGCCTTGACTAGACAGACCTTTGTTGGCAAAGTAATGTCTCTGCTTTTGAATATGCTGTCTAGGTTGGTAATAACTTTCCTTCCAGGGAGCAAGCATCTTTTAATTTCATGGCTGCAGTCACCATCTGCAGTGATTTTGGAGCTCCAAAAAATAAAGTCAGCCACTCTTTCCACTGTTTCCCCATCTATATGCCATGAAGTGATGTGACCAGATGCCATGATCTGGAAAGTCATAGATTCAGACATTAGAGCAATCAGGATGAGGTATTAAGAAACTATCTTCTAGTCTATCTTATTTGCCTGGAGATAACCCAGTCCTCAAGGTGAATTTTTTGTAACCTGTGGGATCAAAAAGGAAAGCATTATATACTCTAGAAATCCATAAGAGTAATGCAAACTTTATAATGCTCTAAAGAACTTAGTGTCTCATTGGGAAAATAACACATCCTTTACTGTTCTGTCTTGAGATAAGTAAAAGAGCCTGCCTGAAGTGTAAGGTGTATGCTAAATTGTTTTCAGGCCAAGCTCTCTTTGCCTGTACAGTGAGGTATGGGACTGGATGACCTCTGTGGCTCCCACAGCTCAGACATTTAGATAATGGTCTTAGCAGCTGTTCTATTGCTGCTTCCTCCATTAATGTGATAACAGATCATTGGATGCACTGGATAAGCCTCTCATGTTCTATAGTCTCACTGTCCCTCTAAGTCTTCTGCCTAATTTCCCTTAAAGTCTATTGCCTGCTTTAGTTTTCTTTTTTAGACTGTTACTGTGCAGGCTTGTGTTCCCTTTTGAGGTTGAACTGAGTTGTGTAAAGCTTCAGGAAGTGGCAGAAGCACCTTCCTCAAACCTGGTTGCACCAAACACCCATCAAGTCTAGTCTTGTCCTCAAAGAGGAAGAAGCAGCCTGGGTTCCTTAGCCAGTAGATATCAGTTTCTACCTTGAGCTCTCTGTGTTATTTTCACCCCTTAAAGAAAGGCCATTTCTTTTTAAATTCCAAATGCCTCACTTTTTATATTATTAATATTCCTAGGCCATTTTCATTTCCGTTCTCTGGTGAATACTTTCCTCAAGAGTTTCTCAAATGACTACCTCTCTTTGCCTCTCATACCACTTTTCTCTCGACAAAATATTCCTGTGGGTCGGCCCTTCTTTATGCTAATCTTCTGGTCCTGTGTAACCCATTCATTTCTGCTCTCCTCTGAGTTTTCTCACTGTTGCTTAAATAAGCCGTGTGTTCTCTGTCATGTCTCCCTAGCTTGTTTTTCATGGTTTCTTTTGTTTAAGATGTTTTCCTTTGCTTACTGTTCTTTCACTCAACAATCTTCAAGGCCCATTTCAGATATCTCTGTCTCTGGTACCTTCCCTGATACTCTCCTCCTGTTCCAGAGAGAATTAATATCCCCCCCTTTTTAGTGTTTATGTGATAACTTTGTTCCAATGACTGTAAAAAGCATTTACTGTTTTGTATTGTACCTATTTGCATTATATTGTATTGGAATTATTTGTTCACCTGTCCTGTTTCACCCTAAACACTTCTTCAAAGCAATCAGCCCTTTGAATGTGGAAAGTACCTGGTATTTACCAGGTGGTCAATAAAAAAAGAAACTAACATTTATCGAGTGACTTATTGTTGTGCAAGCTGTCTTATATACATAATCTCTATCCTTATACTAGGTCTCTCATGTAGGTATTATGTCCATTTTACATATGAAGAAATTGAGACCCAGAGAGATTGGATTCCGAAGACTAGGATTCAAACCTGTGTGCTGACTCCAAAGCTTGAGCTGTATTTAGAACTATTCTGACTCCTAATTCAGCATTCTTTCTGTGCACATCAAAAAAACACAAATTGAATATGTAGACGTTTAATGCATTGATGGATGAGAGTTCAAATGGGAGTAGGGTTCGAATAGCTGTGGCACTCAATGTTATTGCTGTGTATTAAGAAATGGCCTAAGACTCATTAATGCCTTAATTGGCTCTGTAGGCAATACTATAACTAGGCATTTAAAAATAAATCTGTTTTAGCTGGTTGGCAGATGTAACAACACCTACCTTTGGGCATGTTCTGTTCTAAAAAGGGATGAAAAGCTGCCTCTCTCACACTTTCATAGGCAAGGGGGATGAGCTCAGCTTTGACCTGAAACAGTGTTAGTGCTTTTGAAATCTTTCATTTTCAAGCTTTGTCATATTTTTGTCAGGTGCTGGTAACCTACATCTTCTGCACTGTAGAATCAGACAGTTGGAGCATGAATTGGGATATGGGTTCTTACCCCAGCTGTTTGAAAAGCCTAAGCTCTAACCAGGGAGAGCCTAAACACAAAGTATTTTTTGTAGTTGGTAAAGGAAGACAAAAGGTAGACCTTGGGAAACACCTCTGTCTTCTTCTTTTGTGACATGGGCTATTGAAGTCTGACTAATAGCAAATGAGTTACAGAAAGGTAAAAAAATTAAGACTGGGTTTCAAGCTCTTGTTAGCTCACTGTGAGTTTGAGCAAGTAATTTCTACTTCCTAGGCCTATTCCTTTATGTGTTCTAACCCAGTGATTCTTTCTGGGGAATGTGATCCTGCTGCCCAAGTACCACATATCTCTGTGGCCTAGGGACCATGCAAGGTTTTGGGTTACAGCTTTTTTGCCCTTCTTTTTTGATTACGAATACCCCATTCACTATGGATAGTCTAAAATTTTGTTGAAATATCTCCTCTTCTGACGTCCCCCTCACCCATTCTCTTTGTTTAGGTTTATTCCCCCCGCCCTTTAAAAAAAAATACCTTTACTGTCATTTTAGTGTGATTTTGGGGAAGAACACAGGTAAATGTATTTTTAATCTGCCAAATTTAACTAGAAGCAAACTTCAAAAGAAGTTAAAGAAACAGAAAGTAAAGTTGCATTTATATAATGGAGTTGTGAAAACTTCACCATGAAAATTAATGAGAGGATAAATCTTCTGTCCTAGGTTCAAATCTTGGCTTTGCCATCTACTGGGTATATGGCCTTGGACAAATTACCTCCCTATGTCTCATTTTTGAGATTATTATCATTTTTTTTTAAGTGAAAAGATCTATCAGAAGTTATACTGAGCTAGGAATCAAAATATGATTTTTCTTGTAGCAGACCATGAGACCATGACCAAATCCTTACCCCTTTTTGGGCCTTAGATTCTCTCTCTGTAGAATGAGGAGATTGACTGCATGTCCTCTGAGTTCTTTTTTCCCTTACTGTTTTAAGGAGTCTGGGATTCTCCTGATTCTTGAAGAGCACTGATCCTTTAATGCTAACTTCCAGTCCCTTTGTACCCTCATTAAGGCCTACATCTTGGGAAAACAGGATTGGTTGTTCTAAAGTCTGTCTGTACCTGCCTACCATACTGACCAGAGCTTGATACTTGAAAAAGAAAAAGAAGGATCACAGTGTACAGATCCATGGCTCTTAGACAACACACAGTAAACAGGCAGCTAGTTGAAAATATTTCAGTTTTTCCCCCTTTTCTTTCTGGTATTAGGACAAGCCAGGGTAATGAGGTCTTAGCATGAGAAAGAGCAGGTTAAAGCTTTTTAAAAAACTTTATTTTGTTTTTTAGTTTTAATTGGAGGACAGTTGCTTTACAGTGAGGTTTTTGCAGCCATAGATTATTGTGTGTCTGCTTTTAGAGGAGAGAGAGGCACTAGAATTGCTGTAACATTCAATGATGAATGTATAATAGAGATGTACAAAGCATTATTTAAGGGAGAAGGAAGAAGGGAGAAGAGACAATAAAGACTCCATAGAGGAGGAGACACTTAAGTGAGAATGAACAAGAGTTTATCAATTTTAAAATATATTGATGTCTTTTAGTGCTTCTTTGCCTTGTCTCTGGATTTTGCACAACCTAGAAGACTCCTCCTTTGGGAATTCACTGGAGCCTATTGGGAACAGAGAAGTTCTTTGGAAATCTGAGTTAGTGTTTTTCTGGTGCTGGCTTAGACTTTTCTTTAACTAGTGGTGACATGGGACAGCAGGATGCTTGGCCACACTGTTGTTCTTGGTCTGTTTGAGGTTTGGGTCTGCTAATTCATTTATGTCAGTTAAGCAGAAAGCTGTGTTTGCCGCTTTGAGAGCTACCAAAGTGAATTTCTGAGAGCTGTTTGGAGTCTCCACTTCCTGTCATCACAGGCAGTTGTGGGGTCTTTAGGACCTAATCTATTAGGGTACCTCAGTGATTAATTCTCTTAATGTATCTCACCAGTATATTTTTGCTTTTGGACTAAAAATTGATTCTGTTTTGACTTTGCTACTTTTTTTCCTCAACCTTGGGTGTATTTACAGCCTAGTGGTGGGTGGGGGTGGGAAGGAGCCCTGTAAATCAGTAACAAATACAATGGACAAGAGAGAATGTGGCATTTACTGTAAAAGAGAGAAATGATATTGTATACTTTGAAGAAGATATTACTTCACGATTGCACTAGATGGTCTATAAGCTCTCTCCCAGTCCCAAATAGTACATGGTTCTTTGATTTTGTGAAATTTTTATTTATGAGTACTAGAGAGAATGTGGTATTATCTATATAATAGATACATAAAAATCTCATAAAATTTTTTTGATTTTAAAATAGCTAATTCCAGTGTGACAAAATGATAGAAGTAGGAAAAGTGATTTCCTGGTTATCAAATTCTGAGACAACCAGCAGTGGTGGTTGAGCATTTTCCAGAAAGTAATCAAGTGAGAAAATGTTTCCTGAATACCTTTTCGAAGGTCAGTTTTTCCCTGAAAGTGGTAGATAATACAAAAGATATATGAAATGTTGTTCCTCTCCTTGAGAGGCTTTGATTTCATTAGGAATATAGGATGCATATGCTAAAAAAATTAAATAGTCCCAGCTAATAAACTGGGTACAAACTTTGAGAATTTAGTGAAAGGTAGATGATTAGTTCCCTAGGGCTGCTATAATAAAGTACCACAAACTCGCTGGCTTAGAACAACAGAAAATTACAACCTTACAGTTTTGGAAACCAGAAATCTGAAATCAGAGGTGAGGGCAGGGCTACGCTCCCCTTGAATGTGCAAGAAGAGCAGGATCTGTTCTAGGCTGCTCCCTAGCTTCCGGAAGTCTCAGGCATTCCTTGGCTTGTAGCTGAACATCTTCTCCCTGTGTCTCTTCAGTCTTTTCTCAAAGTGTATCTGTCTGTTGTGTCAAAACTTCCCCTTCTTATAAGGACACAAGTTGTATTAGGTTAGAGCTGACCTTCATGATCTCATTTTAGTTTGATTGCCTCTGTAAAGACCCTATTTCCCACATTCTGATGTACCACAGGTTAGGACTTTAACACATCTTTTTTTTTTTTTTTTTTTTGGCAGATACCATTTAAACCCATAACAATGGGGTTTATGGTTAAGGAAAGAACTTGGTCAGGTAAGATTTGAATTAGCAGAGAGAAGTAGAAATGTTATGAGACAAGTCTTTGCACTATCCAAACAACCCTAATTAGAGAATGCTCCAGGAAATTCATCTTAGTGGAACCAAGTAGTTCTGAGATCCCCAAGCAGGGACATTTGGAGACAAAAGATTACTTGAATTTTTTTCAGTTGTCTTATTCACAGCATACTATTGTGGGCAGCTTTTCTTTTTCTATAAGCAATTTTATTGCTGCATACCACATAACCAGTCTTGACCGTTAGGATGCTGATTGAATGGCCCATAAAAAATTTTCTAGGTAACAGAAATTAAGTTATTTTAACTTAGATGTCATTTATAATAATAGAAAATATTTTGCTTTGTAAATGTAATGAATTTACAAAAAAGTAGATAACTTCACTCAAAGAATTTCACATTAGAAACTGAGGGTGGATCATGACATTTCTTAACCTGTGGCTCTAGGGGTTAGGGCAGTAGTTCTCAAGTGTGGGTACTTCTAGAAGGCTTAAAAGCATATTGATGCTCAGATCCCTCTTCCTCTCCCAATATATATATTTTTGCAGGTGTAGGGGGTGTAGAAGTAGTTATGGGGTTCAGGAATTAGTGTTTTTAAAAAGCATTCCAGGTTTGCATATCTGGTTGTAGCTCACTGGATTGGGGGAATAAGAAGTAAATTGGATTCTTGTCTTTGCTGTGACTTCTGTGCATTCCCTAAAACCTTTGCATCTCAGGTACTTCTGAGAATAAGAAATCTAGATATGTATCTCTGGCATGTACCGGCTGTCTAGTAGCCACAGGCGAATTACTGGAATTCTTTTTGAGTCTCAGTTTTCTCATTTATAGAATAGAGATTTTAAAGAAAATTATTTATTTTGCTGGGCCTTCATTGCTGCGTGGGCTTTTCTCTACTTGTGGGTAGCAGGGACTACTCTCTAGTTGCTGTGCAGGCTTCCCATTGTGGTGGCTTCCCTTGTTGTGGAGCACAGGCTCTAGGGTGCCTGGGTGTCAGTAGTTGCAGCGCTTGGCCTCTAGAAGTGAAGTGAAGTGAAGTTGCTCAGTTGTGTCCAACTCTTTGTGACTCCGTGGACTGTAGCCTACCAGGCTCCTCTGTCCATGGGATTCTCCAGGCAAGAATACTGGAGTGGGTTGCCTTCTCTAGGGGATCTTCCTGACCCAGGGATCGAACCTGGGTCTCCTGCATTGCAGGCAGATGCTTTAACCCTTGAGCCACCAGGGCTCTAGAGTACAGCCTTAATAGTTGCCCTGCAAGGGCTTGGTTGCTCCAAGGCATATGGGATCATCCTGGATCAGGGATCGAACCCTTGTCTCTGGGATTGGCAGGTGGATTCTTTATCAATGAGCCAACAAAGAAGCCTTAGAATGAAGATTATTAAACTACCTTCCAGGGTTGCTGTGGCAGTCAAATATTTCTAGGTACTCAGAATGGTTTGTAGAATCCAAAGTACTCTGTAAATGTGAGGGTTTAGAAAATTTTCAATGGCTGATAACTTGCCCAAGGTGTTGAAATTGCTTGGTGCCCTAGACAGGACTAGATTCCACATTTCCTGAACCTTTCAATTTTCTCATTAACTTGGAAGGTGATTTTTTTCTTCCTGTCTCTTTAATTTATTTAGCTCTTTTGTTAAGTGGGGCCTGTATGCCTTCTGTATTGGATATTTTCAGTTTCCTTGTTGTAGTGAACAGCATATTGGTTTAGTGGAAAGAACATGGTCTTTGGAGTTGTGTGGATATGAAGTTCAATTCTGCCTATCTTACTAACCAAATCAGTTTAACCTCTTTTAGGTTTCAGTTTCTCTATAGGTTAAATACAGCATTAAATGAGAAACTGATGTGATAACACTTAGCACTATGCTTGACTGGTAATTTTTTCTTGTTATTATGAGCAGCAGTGATAGAGGAGGATACTTTTATTTATTTATTTTTAAAATTAATTAATTTATTTTTAAACTACAATTTAATTTTTTTATTTTTATTTTTTTAAATTTTTTTAATTTTAAAATCTTTAATTCTTACATGCATTCGCAGTTGGATAAGTGGCAGAGAAGTGGCCTTTCCATTTGACTACACTGAGCAGCGTCATCTCCTTTTGGTTACTGTTGGAAGTGGGCTTTGTTGGGTTATCTTCTAGTCTTTGTAACAACTTTAATTTGTATAGTTCCAGCTATTTTAAAGATACTTTTACAAATTATTCTCATTTAATCCTCACAGTACTCTGCAAGGAAAATGTCCGTATATATTCACAGAAATCTCAGCTGAGAGAAATTAAGTGACTTGGTCACCCTATGAATAAGCCATGGAGACAGTTATTGTTTAAGGGGAAGCTCCAACCCTTGAGGCCTTGGGTTTTGTTTTAGCTGGACTTTTGGTTTCATAACAGGGGCTTTCTGATGTAAACCCAGGAAACCTTAGTTTTGTGGTTGCATTAGTTATCTATTGCTCTCTAAATAAATTACCTCTGAAAATCAACAGCCTTAAAAAATAAACATTTATTATCTCACACAGTCTCTAAGGGTGAGGAATCTTAGAGTGACTAGGCTGAGTGGTTCTGGCTCAGTGTCTCTAATGAGGTTACAGTCAAGCTGTTGCCCAGGACTGCAATTATCTGGAGGCTCAACTGAACCTAGAGAATCCTTTAACATGCTCACTCATCTGGTTGTTGGCCAGCCTCAGTTTCTTGCTGGCTGTTAACAGGCTGACATCTTCAATTCCTTGCCACATGGCCTCTCCATAGGGCAGCTTACAGCCCTTGAGTTAGCCTCCCCACAGTGAGTGATCGGAGGGAGGAGAGAGCCACCAGAACAGAACGTACAATGTCTTTTATAGTTTGATTTCAGAAATGACACACCTTAACTTCTGCTATATTCTTTTGATCATACATACTGACTCTTCTACCTAATGGGAAACGATACACAGGGTGCAAATATCAGAAGGCAGGGTATTTGTCTTGGAGGCTGGTTATCACAGTTGCAGAGAATCTTTGAAGCCTGGTTAACCATAATATACAGGTGCAGATTCTGTTCCATGTTTCATGCGTGGTGGATGCCAGGAGAATTCCCATATGTCTTTAAGGGATGGTTTCTCAAGATGCAGGGAGCAGAGAATCCTTCAGAAGCCTCCAGAGTCTTAATTATCTACTCTCAGTCTAAGTTGGTAACATAATTATGCCTATTTTTGCAGATAGACACTTTACTGAGGGGTTGAGAACATGAGAGGCTTTCTTTGTCGTTGGGTTCTGTGTGGTGAAATTTTCCTTGGAAGTCTGAGCATTATGATTATTTTACCCTTAGAGAAATTTTGCAGAGGGAACTACACAGGTCAGTTCACTTAGTGCTTTTAAAAATGCTTTCATGTTGATTTGCATGTGATTATTCCAAGGGAGTAGTGTGATGATAAGGGAAATCGGCTGCCCTGTAAGTCAGCACCTCTGATTTTTGAGTTCCACTGTTGGCACTGACTGTGTGATCTTGATAAAGACATGTTCTCTCTGAACCCTAGTTTTCTTAAGCATGGAGGTGTTACACTAGAGTCTCAGGGTTTTGAAGTGCAGCCCCACAGAATATGGGGGTGAGAATGGGAAGTGGAAAAGAGGCTGAGGAAGTGGAACTTCCCCATCTCCTTTTCAGGCAGTGCAGCACTACATTTTTATCTGTTTAAGTATTGGTGTTTCTGTAAGATTTGATTGGAAGAAAGGTTGAAAGCCTTCAGAAAAAGTTGGGACCTGAGTGGATTGAGTGATCTTAAAAGACTTCTTTGGGTAAAGAAAGGGGATGGTTTTTCTGATGCCATTGGATAAGCAGTTGTCTCGGGGTGCTGGAGTACCCTCCTTTCTACATTTCTACAATGAAACAGCGGACCTGGAGAAGGAGGGAAGGGGAATGGAAAAGAAAACTCCTTGGGTAATTTTTCCCCTCCAGGATCTGCTAATCTTTCTGTTGTTGTGTAAGGAGAGAACTGTAGAATTTTAAGACTGAATGTTCCCTTTTAGGACATCTAACACAACCTTTACTCCACGTTTAACTTTCTTCTGCAAAGTTCCTGTCAAGCGTCTCTCCAGTATCTGCTTGCATACTTCCATGATGGAGACCTCTCTATCGCTGGAGGCAGATCTTTTCATGGTTTGACACATTGACTCTTAAAACTAAAATCTGCTGCTCTGTGGGCTTCTAATCACTGGCCTCTCACATGAGGAAGTTTAGGCTCAGGCAGATGAAATGGTATGTCAGGCAATTGTGTGTGCATCTTCCCTTCCGCCTCCACCAAGGGGATCAGACAAGAAAGAGACCTATTAGCGTGTTATTGGAGCCCAGATTCATCCTTGTGTCTTTGTAGGTGAGTGGTTTTTATTAAAACTATTTTTTCTTTTTCATGAATTTGCTGAGTTTATTAGGACTAGAATAATTAGAATGTATTAGTCTTCAAATTTACTAGTGTGTGTGTGCATGTGTGTGTGTGTGCCAAGTTGCTTCAGTCGTGTCTGACTCTTTGCGACCCTGTGGACTGTCGACCACCAGGCTCCTCTGTCCATGGGATTCTCCAGGCAAGAATAGTGGAGTGGGTTGCCATGCCCTCCTCCAGATCTTTCCCACCTGGGGATTGAACCCACATCTGTTATGTCTCCTGCATTGGCAGGCAGGTTCTTCACCACTAGTGCCACCTGGGAAGCCCCCAAATATATTAGTACTAGAAAGAAACTTGGTGATCATATGGTCTGTTTTGATTATCATTTTATAGATTAACAACTGAATTCCAGAGAGGAAAACACATCTGCTTAAAGTAATATACAGAAATTCTTATGACAGAACTGAGATTAGGACCTTGGTGTCCTTATCAGGAGCACCTAGTCCTGGATGTCTTTTCATAGACACTCTTATAGAGAAGTTGTACCAAATGCTGGAACTTTTCTTTTTTTTTTTTTTTTTAGTGCCATATGGCTGTGTCCCTTGAGATTTCTATGAGGAGAGACATAGAATCAGTTAAAAATTACATAGATTTTCATCTAAAAATACCATGCTGTTTTTCTACATCACAAGACAAGGTAGATGAATTCCATTCACAAATATTTATAGAGCACCTATAGAAGCTCATTTGCTACATTCTTGAAAATGTCTATGTCAGGTCACAATTCAGAATCTTCATTTTGTGAAGCTTCCAAACTCTTGCCTTCCTCCCCTGACCTCTGTGCTTCGTGGAAATGTTTTTTACAATAGAACTTTTCATGCTGCGTGGGCAGTGTGGTGTGGTGAAAAGAATATGATTGTTGGATTCAAACCAACAGACCTGGGTTGGATCTTGGCTCTAGTAATTCATGTAAAGTGCTTATCAGCATGCTAGACACATAATAAGAGTTCCTGAAATGTTGGCTACTGTTATTGTAATTATTTTTTATCGTTACCCATGTCTTATTTCTCCCTTTAACCTGGGGGCTCTGAAGGGAATTTTTTTTTTTTTTTTAAGCTGTACGTCATAACCCATGAGTTGTGAATTTAACATAGTACTCTGGACCAGCATTTTTAAAAAGTGAAAAAACAAAATGTCAAGTATAATATACCAGAGAAAATGTCAGGATATATTATATATTCAAAGAACATGGATTGTCTTTTGAAACTTTTGTCTCAGTTTTATATTTATAGGTGTGTGTATGTGTGTGTGTACTGGTCTCCATCTGAATTGTAGTATTATAGGTTGTAGTCAAAACAGTTTGATAAATTCTGCTTTATTGAAGAGACTGCTATTTATATCTTTTATTCATAAGGCCTAGCACAGGGTGTGGAACACATCTGATGTGCATGAAATTAAGAAAAGGCAGTCTGAAATTAATTGCTTAATATGCAATACAGATAGTAAATGAGATATAGGATCAAAGAAAGGGGAAATTGTCTTGAGAAACAACTTAGTAAAATAGTTGTGAGCTTAGATTTTTTGTGTCTGAAAGATCTAGGAGTAAATTGCAGCTCTGCTACTCATTGGCCAAGGCAGTAGGCAAGTTAACCTCTGCTGGCCTCATTTTCTTCATCTCTAAAATGGAGATAAATAATTACCTCAGGTTGTGAGGATTAAATAAGATAAAGTTGCTATAGTGGCTGACACATAATGAACACTTGCTTAATATTTTCATGAATGAAAGTGGTCATGGGAGACTTTTTTGAGGCGGCAGGCACTTGTCCTTGAAGTACTGATAAGAATTAGACATGGGAAATGTTTGAAAAGTCCTGCATGTAGACTCTGTTAAAGGTATGTATTACATGTTTTACTCTGTTAAAGGCCTCAGTATTTTTCTCTTACGTGTCCTTTTCCCATGTTTTCTTCACCAAGATACCCACAATCTTTTTTTTCTCTTCAAAACCACTTCCTGCGAAGAAAGTCCAACGTAAGCTGTAACAACTTGCCTTTGGCCCCTCCCTGAGACCGGTTCATTCCCATAGACAGGGAAAAGGAGATTAACCCAAGTTGTCTGACCCAAGTTATACTTTTAGGCAGAACATCTGCCTAACCTCGGGAGACAGTAATAACCCAAGGAGTTTCAGCTTGGCCTCTGCAAGAAGGGACCCAGGGCAGGTAAATGGGAATAAATCTTGGTTTCTTGTCCAAAGCCTAGCCTGAAGTTCTAGAGGCAGGTCCTTGCGAAGGTAGGCAATGGAAGGGTGGGGAGAAAGGTCTGCTCTTCTCAGACTTCTGATGATGCTAGGAAAGAAACAGATCTTGTTTTCAAACCTGAGGATGAGGGAGGGAGAGTTGAAGAGGGGAGAGGGCTAGAGAGAGTGGGGAAGAGAAAAAGGAAGTGCTTGTTAGGTATCTGAATTAGCTGTGGAAGGAGCACCAGTATGCACTCCAGTGCTGGCTTTCCTACTGAGTTTCTGTTCTTTTGTAAACTGCTTGCCTGTTTTAGCTCTGTAAGGAGCTCTCTAAAGTCTGTTTCAGGTCTAAAACTTTTCTATCTATTTAATAGCATCTAGAAGAAAAATTCAGATAAAATACTCTAGGAGTCTGGAGGAGAGAGAGAACTTCTGTTTGATTTGTTTGGTCTGTATTGGAATTTCTCAGTGTTGAGACTAATGATATTTTAGATCATACATTTTTATGTTGGGGGCTCAGGCCTATATATTATAGGATGTTTAGCTGCATCCTTGTCCTCTACCCCATAGTATCTACCCCCACTCCAGTTGTGATAATTAGGAATGTCTCTGCTGCTGCTGCTGCTGCTGCTAAGTCACTTTAGTCGTGTCCGACTATATGCGACCCTGTAGACGGCAGCCCACCAGGCTCCCCTATCCCTGGGATTCTCCAGGCAAGAACACTGGAGTGGGCTGCCATTTCCTTCTCTAATGCGTGAGAGTGAAAAGTGAAAGTGAAGTCGCTCCATCATGTCCGACTCTTCGCGACCCCATGGACTTCAGCCTACCAGGCTCCTCTGTCCATGGGATTTTCCAGGCCAGAGTACTGGAGTAGGGTGCCATCGCCTTCTCTGAGGAATGTCTCTAGACATTGCCAGATATCCCCTAGGGAATAAGATCGCCCCCTGATTGAAAACCAGTGGTCTGTATACATACAAATTGTGGGGACAGCTAAAAGTTAAAATTAATGATGATGATGTTGTTGTTCTTTGTCACTAAGTTGTATCCAACTCTTTGTGACCCCATGGACTGCACCTTGCCAGGCTCCCTTGTCCTTCACTACTTCTTGGAGTTTGCTGAAATTCATGTGCATTGAGTCAGTGATGCTGTCTAACCATCTCATCTTCTGCCGCTGTCTTCTTTTGCCCTCGGTCTTTCCCAGCATCAGGATCTTTTCCAGTGAGTCAGTTCTTTGCATCAGGTGGCCAAAGTATTGGAGCATTAGCTTCAGCATCTGTCCTTCCAATGAATATTCAGGGTTGATTTCCTTTAGGATTGACTGGTTTGATCTTGAAATTGAGGGAGTCTCAAGAGTCTTCTCTAGCACCACAATTCGAAAGCATCAGTTCTTCAGTGCTCAGCCTTCTTTATGGCCCACCTCTTACATCCATATGTGACTACTGGGAAAACCATAGCTTTGACTATATGGGCCTTTAAGATGAATTTGATGATGATGATGATGATGATAAAAAAAATCTCATGGCAAGTACTATGTGCCAGACACTGTTCTAAGGCTTTAAATATATTAACCCACTTAATCTCCATAATAATCCTATGAGTTAGGTACTGTTATTGTCCCTGTTTTACAAATGAATAAACTGAGGGAATAAGGTTAAGTGAATTAATAACTGCTAATATTTTTTATGAAATGCTGTGTCAAGGACTCCACTAAGCACCTTATCTATGTTATCTCATTTAATCCTCACAATCACTCTGTGAGCTGAGTACAGGTGTTATTGCAATTTTACAAATGGGAAAGCTGCACTATCTAATCCGGTACTGAGCACTGCAACACACGGGAATAGATTGGTTCCAGAGTACTTTTTTCTATTTTATCTTCAGAATAGTATTGTGAAGTAGATAGAATTATCTCCATGTTATAGTTGTAGACACTGAAGTTCAGAGAAAGGGGAAGAAACTGGTGAATGGAGCTGGCATTTATTTTGTATATATATATATTTTTTTGTGGTTGACCATGATGCTTCTAGCCACACAAATCAGCAGGCAGTTAAGTGAAAACATGCAGCCAAGGAATACCGAGCCCCTATTTATGATGGAGAGCTGAGAGCCACTCCTGATTTGTAATCTAAAGTTTGTTGGTGAGGTTTTCGTCTGCTCTCCTAGGCACTTCCTGATTGACACTGGCTGTGTATCACAAGTTGTAATTATGTTAAAATTGACTTGCTTATTTCTTTTTTAATATCTGAGTTCTGTAGCATTCTATCCTGTAAACTCCTAAATACAGACTTACTTGTAAACAGACTGTTCACCACACTATCTCAGCACAGTGCCTTGTGTGTAGTAGTTACTTTGTGAACTTTCTGAATCAGTAGGCACAGGGGAAGGGAATAAAGTCAGAGAGAATGATTTATTCAAGGTCAAACAGCAATTTGGTAGCAGTTTGGGGACTAGATCTTATTTTTCCTATCTTTAGAACGGGAATTCTTTGTAAAACATTGTACTGCCTGCCATGTACCTGTCGTACAGTTGAGATTATATGGACTTACTTTGTGGCCTTAGGCAAACCCATTGATTTTCCCTTCTATAAACAAAAGTATTAAACAGCTGCTCATTTCTCCTTTCCATCTTTGGTTGCCCACCAGTAGTATCCTGGTGTGGCCTGCAACCACAGGATAAGTGTCTACTGAGAACCAGGGACACTCCATTCTCCTTGCCAACCAGATAGAAATCATGTTACCTCTCCTGAACAGTGACTTCATAGTTCAGTGATGATGTGGTGGTGAGGGTATAAGGGTTGAAACAAAGTAGGTTTTGGCTCTAGGGGAAGAAGGCAGTTAGGTATCTACTTACATCTCTTCTTTTTTCAGTATCGCAACTAAGTTTCTATGTTCATAACTTTAGAGTTTTCTTACTTTTCACTGTACATTTTGTGGTCTGCTCATTTTCTCTTTAGCTTGTAGGAAAAAACCACAAAGCTACCTAAATTAGTTGAGAAAAATGTTCTATTTCAACTGTTTTGGTCAGTAAAACCAGTGACAAGAAATGTCTATCAAGAGAAAATAACTGTCTTAGGAAATTAGCTGTATGCAGGGCACTTTTCATGTCTGTTTTCTTGCTTCATTTTCCAGTCATTTTGCAAAGGTAGTGATTACTATTATTACCTTAGTTTTACAAATAAAGTAAGGTTCAGGGAGAAGTCATGGTTGATGCAAGTAGAGAGTAGTAGAACTGGGATTTGAACCTAGGTCTGACTCTTAAGATTGGGTGGCGATGAGTGCTCATGTCACTCCATCATAATGTGTTTGTGTTTATCAGCTTTACTGAGACATGATTCACATACCAAAACATTCACTTACTTAAAGTGTACAGTTGAATGGTTTTTTTTTTTTTAGTATATTCACAGAGTTGTATAGCCATCATCACATACTTCAGTTTTAGAACATTTTGTCCTCCTAAAAGAAACCCTGTATCCATTAGTAGACATTCACCATTCTCCCCCATCCTCATCACTCTGGCCCTGGGCACTTATTAATCTACTTTTTGTTTCTTTAGATTTGATTTGCCTATTTTGGACATTTCATATGAATAGAATCATACAATATGTGGCCTTTTGTACCCTGTTTCTTTCGCTTAGTGTGTTTTCAAGCTTCATCCATGTTGTAACTTGTATCATTTCTTTTTATTGCTGAATAATATTTGGTGACTTTTTTTTGCTGAATAATGTTTCATTGTATGGATATATCATGTTTTATTAATCTTTTTATCAGTTGATGGGCATTTGGATTGTTTCCACTTTTCTGCTGTTATGAATAATGCTGCTCTGAACTTTTTTGTGTGTGGATGTATATTTTTATTGATCTTAGGTATATATCTAGCAGTGGAATTGTTAGATCATACACTAACCCTATGTTTAACTCATTGAGGAACAGCCTGACTTTCTCCTAAAGGAACTACAGCATTTTATATTCCCATAGCATTGTATGAGGGTTCTAATTTCTCCACATGCTTATAGACACTTACTATTCTCTCTCTCTCTCTTTTTTTAAAATTATCTGTTGGGTATGAAATGGTATCTGTTTTGTGATTTTGATTTGAATTTCCTTAATGACTAATGATGTTGAGCAACTTCTCATGTGCTTATTGACTACTTGTATATCTTTAGATGGGACAGGTGTCTATTTAGATCATTTGTCCATTTTAAAATTGGGTTGTACTCTTACTGTTTTTGTTAAATTCTTTATTTATTCTGGTTACAAGTCCCTCATCAGATACATGGTTTACAAATGTTTTTTCCTATCCCATGGATTGTCTCTTCACTTTCTTGATGCTATTTCTTATAGCACAAAATTTTAAATTTTTATTTAGTTCAATTTATTTAGTTTTTTTTTTTTTTTTTTTTTTTGCTTTTGGTACCATATCTAAAAAAACTATTATCTAGTCCAGGATCATGAATATTTACAGCTATGTTTGCTGCTAAAGATTTTGTAGTTTTAGCTTTAATATTTAGAGCTGGGATCCATTTTTAATTACTTGGATATGATGCAGAGGTTCAACTTCATGTCCTGTTGTCCTGGTACCACTTGTTGAAGAATATTCTTTACCCATTGAATTTGTCTTGGCATTTTTGTCATAATCATTTTACTCTTTACCTAAGCATTAATTCTGGAACTCTCAATTCTGTTTTGTTGATCTGTGTATGTTTATCTTTATGCCATTACCACATTGCAGCTTGGTAGTAGGTTTTGAAATTGGGGAGTGTGACTCCTCCACTTCTTTTCTTATTTTTCAAGGTGTACAGATTTTTTACTTCATTCTTTTTGATGCTGTTATAAATGAAATTTTTAAAAATTTCAATGTTTGGCTTATTGAAATTATCTTTATCATACAATTATCTATATAACTGTATAGAAATACATTGCATTTCTATACAATTATATATAATAGATGTATATTATATAGCTATGTAATTGATTTTCATATTGATATTATATCCTGAAACCTAGTCAAACTTGTTTATAATTCTCATACTTTTGTGTGTGTGTGTGTTTGTGTGTATGTGTATATGTGTGTGCCTGTGTGGGTTCCTCAGAATTTTCTGTGCTGAAGATCATATCATCCCAAATAGAAAACATTTTACTTCTTCCTTTCCAATATGGATGCTTTTACTTCTTTGTCTTGCCTCATTGCTCTGGCTGGAACCATCAGTTCAGTCAGTTCAGTTTAGTCGCTTAGTTGTGTCCGACTCTTTGTGACCCCATGGACTGCAGCACGTCAGGCTTCCCTGTCCATCACCAATTCCTGGAGCTTGCTCAAACTCGTGTCCATTGAGTTGGTGATACCATCCTACCGCCTCTTCTGATGTCATCCCCTTCTCCTCCTGCCTTCAGTCTTTCCCAGCATCAGGGTGTTTTCCAGTGAGTCAGTTCTTAGCGTCAGGTGGCCAAGATACTGGAGCTTCAGCTTCAGCATCAGTCTTTCCAATGAATATTCAGGATTGATTTTCTTTAGAATTGACTGGTTTGATCTCCTTGCAGTCCAAGGGACTCTCAAGAATCTTCTCCAACACCACAGTTCAAAAACATCAATTCTTTGGCGCTGAGCTTTCTTTGTATTCCAACTCTCACATCTATACATGACTACTGGAAAAACCATAGCTTTGACCAGATGGACCTTTGTCGGCAAAGTAACGTCTCTGCTTTTTAATATGCTGTCTAGGTTGGTCATAGTTTTTCTTCCAAGGAGCAAGCATCCTTTAATTTCATGACTGCAGTCACCATCTGCAGTGATTTTGGAGCCCAAGAAAATAAAGTCTCTCACTGTTTCCATTGTTTCCCCATCTATTTGCCATGAAGTGATGAGACTGGATGCCCTGATCTTCATTTTTTGAATATTGAGTTTTAAGCCAACTTTTTATATCTCCTCTCTTACTTTCATCAAGAGGCTCTTTAGTTCTTTGCTTTCTTCCATAAGGGTGGTGTCATCTGTGTATCTGAGGTTATTGATATTTCTTCCAGCAGTCTTGATTCCAGCTTGTACTTCATCCAGCCCGGCATTTCACATGATGTATTCTGTGTATAAGTTAAATAAACAGGGTGACAATAAACAGACTTGTACTCCTTTACCAATTTGAAACCAGTCCATTGTTCCATGTCCAGTTCTAACTATGGCTTCTTGACCTGCATACAGATTTCTCAGGAGGCAGGGCAGGTGGTCTAGTATTCCCATCTCTTTAAGAATTTTCCGCAGTTTGTTGTGATCTACATAGTGAAGGGCTTTGGTGTAGTCAATAAAGCAGAAGTAGATGTTTTTCTGAAATTCTGTTGCTTTTTCTGTGATCCAAAGGATGTTGGCAGTTTGATCTCTGGTCCCTCTGGCTTTTCTAAATCCAGCTTGAACATCTAGATGTTCATGGTTCATGTACTGTTGAAGCCTGGGTTGGAGAATTTTGAGCATTATTTTGCTAGTGTGTGAGATGAGTGCAATTGTGTGGTAGTTTGAACATTCTTTGGCATTGCCTTTCTTTGGGATTGGAATAAAAACTGACCTTTTCCAGTCCTATGGTCTCTACTGAGTTTTCCAAATTTGCTGGCATATTGAGGGCAGCACTTTCACAGCATCATCTTTTAGGATTGGAAATAATAGCTCAACTGGGATTCCAACACCTCCACTAGCTTTGTTCGTAGGGATGCTTCCTAAGGCCTACTTAACTTCACCTTCCAGAATGTCTGGCTCTAGGTGAGTGACCACACCATCATGGTTATCTGGGTCATGAAGATCTTTTTTGTATAGTTCTTCTGTGTGTTCTTGTCACCTCTTCTTAATTACTTCTGCTGTTGTTAGGTCCATACCATTTCTGTCCTTTCTTGTGCCCATCTTTGCATGAAATTTTCCCTTGGTATCTTTAATTTTCTTGAAGAGATCTCTAGTCTTTCTCAGTCTATTGTTTTCCTGTATTTCTTCGCAGTGATTATTGCGGAAGGGTTTCTTATCTCTCCTTGCTATTCTTTGGAACTCTGCATTCAGATGGATATATCTTTCCTTTTCTCCTTTGCCTTTTGCTTCTCTTTTTTTCTGAGCTATTTGTAAGGCCTCCTCAGACAACCGTTTTGTCCTTTTGCATTTCTTTTTCTGAGGAATGGTCTCGATCACTACTCCTGTACAATGTCACTAACCTCCACCCATAGTTCTTCAGGCACTCTGTCTATCAGATCTAATCCCTTGAATCTATTTGTCACTTCCACTATATAATCATAAGGGATTTGATTTAGGTCATTCCTGAATTGTCCAGTGGTTTTCCCTACTTTCTTCAATTTAAGTCTGAATTTTAAAGGCAAATTTTTATGAACAAAGCTAGTGGAGGTGATGGAATCCCAGTTGAGCTATTTCAAATCCTAAAGGATGATGCTGTTAAGTGCTGCACTCAATGCAATGTTAAATAAAAGTGGCAAGAGCAGATGTCCTTGTTTTGTTTCTGATCTTAGGGAGAAAGCATTCAGTTTTTTACTAGTTATGTATGATATTAGCTGTGGGTTTTTCATGCATACCTTTTATCAGATATAAGGAAATTTCCATCTCTTCTTGATTTCTTGAGTGTTTTTATCATGAAAGGGTGTTGAGTTTTGTCAGATGCTTTTTCTTTATCAATAAGATGATTTTAATAGTTTTGTCATTTATTTTATTAATATGGTATATTGATTGATTGAAATTTGGACATTAAACAAACCTTGCTACCTAGGATCATACTGTGTTTTATGACAAGGACTTATTGGGCACCAACTACTTCCCAAGCCTATAGAAATACATGGATTACTAAGATGTTGGAGCCATCCACTATATTTGAGGAGACAGAAAAACACACAGGCTTAAAGTTGAGAATGCAAGAGTGAGATAAAGACAGTACCTTGTGTTGATATGTGATAAAGTGAAAGTGAAGTTGCTCAGTCGTGTCCTACTCTTTGCAGCCTCATGGGCTGTAGCCTACCAGGCTTCTCTCTGTCCATGGGGTTTTCCAGGCAAGAGTTCTGGAGTGTTTTGCCATTTTCTTCTCCAGGGGAATCTTCCCATCGCAGGGATTGAGCCCAGGTCTCCCGCATTGTAGGCAGACGCTTTACCATCTGAGCCACCAGGGAAGATCCCAGAAGAATATAAAATAAAGTAGCTTGAAAGTGAAAATGAAGTCACTCAATTGTGTCTGACTCTTTATGTCCCCATGGACTGTAGCCTACCAGGCTCCTCTGTTCATGGGATTTTCCAGGCAAGAGTACTGGAGTGGGCTCCCATTTCCTTCTCCATGATATGTGATAAGTACTTACCAAATGAACTCCATGGTGACCTTATTTTCAGGCCAGTGATTATAGGGTTGGTTTTTTCTTTTTGGCCTCACTGCATGGCTTGTGGAATCTTTGTTCCCCAACTAGGGATTGAAACTGGGTCCTTGGCATTGGAAGCACAGAATCCTAACTACTGGATCACCAGGGAATTCCTGAGGGTTGGCATATTGTAACTTTTTTTGAGATACATCCTTTTCCTTCTTCAGGTCTGAGCTTTATCACCTGTACATGGGTAAGTTGGACTTGGTGGTATTTAAGATCCCTTTTAGTTTTAGCATAGTGTGAAATTACTTGCTTTTTATAGGGCTTCCTTCACTTAAGCCTGTCTGAAGAGTTTGTTTTTTTGATGTTTCAAGTGGCTAAGTAGTTAGGTGACTATTCTAGTTCTGAATGGTAAAAAGATTCTTTACTCCTTGTTAGTTGGCCTTAATCACACTCGCATCTCGGAGAGGTTATTTCCTTTCATATTTCAAATTCTGGTGAAAAGGGATGACCCTTGTGAAAGGCTATGTTCCTAGGTAACATGTAAGTTTTATGAGAGGGAAAGGCTACTGGGAGTATGTTTCAGGGCTCAGCTGTATGTGTAAGTTAAACATTGGGCACATCAATGCGTTCTATTTAGGTTTCAGTTTCTCATCTGTCAAATTGAAAAGAGAATATCACTTATTGTGTAATCTCACAGACATCATACTAGTTGTAAATGCTATCCTAGATGCATATAGAATTGTGTATAAATGTGAGTTATTTGCAGAAGTTCAGTTGCAAATAATGTAAATAATGTATGAAATAATGTGAATATAAACAAGAATGCAGATGATTCTCAGTTGCAAATGATAATGCAAATAATAGCAAAACATTATAAAAATGTAGCAAAATATGCCTAAATAATAGACACATTTTAAACCCCTACTGTTCATGGCCCTTTTGATATGTGCTTTAAGCATTATCTCTCTTAACACTTCACAAAAACATTATTTCTCCAACACTTCACAAAAACTTTATCTCATTTGGTAGGTGTGGAAATTCCAGTTGAGAAGGATTAAATAATCAGCCCAAAGTGGCAAAGTATGGAATTGAGACTAGACCTAACTCTACATTTCATGGCTATCTCATTACTGTTGATGTTGAGTTTGCTAATTTGGTCAAGATGGTGTCTGCCAGGCTTCTCCACTGTGAAGTTATAATTAATAAATATTTTGTATGAAGGTACTATGAAACTATATGAGTATATTTTTCTTTGCCAAACAGTGTATTTAATTATTTTAATCTGTTTGGACTCATAACTTCCTACTTTATTCAGTGGGTAACAATGTATTGCTGTATCATTATTCTGATGCTCAAATTCTGCCTGATTTGGCCAGTAGGAACATCATTTAGGTTTACTTCTATCTACTTCTGACATGTCCTGTTTTGACCACTCCCTTTGTTTCTGATCCAACAAGATATTCTAGACTCATTTGTGCTCTCTATGCACCAGCCCTGTAGTAGTCCGTTTCATCAAGGAGCCATAGTTTGTTTTATTGTTAAGTAGTGTTTAGTGTTTAGAAGCCAGGGTCTGGCTGCTGGTATGCTTATTGTTATTGGGTTGGTGCTGCTCCCAGTCCCTGTCTGTGGACACAATGAGGAAATGAGATTCCAGTTCCCTATGACAGACTCTTCACACTGTGTGGGTGCCCTGCTCATTCTGTATAAGTTCCAACACGCTAAACCAGGCTGCTTCACCGCTGGACTCCTTCACTTCTTTCCTCTGGACTCTGACACACTGTATCAGGTGCCCATCCCCACGCCCAGTATGCATGCCTTCCTTGCTGCACTCAGTCTACCACCCTGTGCCATGTGCAGATGCCCTTCTCTCCTCCTTGAGCTCCGATTCTCCTTACTAGTCTTCCTCTCCCTTCTCCACTGCCCATTGTAGGCCCTTTTCACTCTGCTAAGACTCTGGTCACAGTGTGGGGTTGCCCTCATCATTTCTTAACTAGGCTGTCGTAACACAGTAGATTCCTAACAGTCTTACTGCTGCTATCTTCCCTTACCTTACATACTTCTGCTAGAGTGATATTTCTAAAAAATGTCAAATGCCACAGCTCTGCTTAATAATAGTTCCCTTTGCTTGTAGAATAAATTTCAAGTTCCTTAGGCTGATATTAAAGACTTCCTAAGATCTGACCCAAATGTACCTTTCCTGCCTCATTTCTTATTAATTCTTCTGTGTACACTGCACTCCAGTCATGGTCCCTGGCCATTCCTTAGATAAACCTCAGTACAGTTACTCTTTCATTTTGCCTTTGCCTTCTCTATCTGGTCTGCTGCTGCAGCTGCTACTAAGTTGCTTCAGTCGTGTCCAACTCTGTGCGACCCCATACACAGGCTCCCCCGTCCCAGGGATTCTCCAGGCAAGAACACTGGAGTGGGTTGCCATTTCCTTCTCCAATGCATGAAAGTGAAAAGTGAAAGTGAAGTTGCTCAGTCATGTCCAACTCTTAGTGACCGCATGGACTGCAGCCTACCAGGCTCCTCCGTCCATGGGATTTTCCAGGCAAGAGTACTGAAGTGGGGTGCCATTGCCTTCTCCGCTATCTGGTCTAGCCAACTCCTTTTTTCACTATTTGACAAAATCCCTTGGGGTCCTATTTCAGAGATCTGGTGTGGCATGTCAGAGTCTGACTACAGTGTGGAAGGGATTTCCAAGGGGAGGGATTACCTGGTGAAGCCTCTCTGACCTTCATAGTAAAAATTAATCCCTTTTGTTTTTCTGATGTAGTGCTTCACTTGTTCTTTCTATTTTCATGATTAACTTTTATCTGTTATCTGGTTCATTGGCTGGTCCTTGAAAGCACCTGATGGAACTTGTTGAAGTAATGAATTCTGAGTTGTGAGCCTTAAAAAAAAATTTTTTTTTTATTGAAGTATAGTTGATTTACAACATTGTAAATCAAATTTTCTGTTTGAAAGCAAGTCACTCAGCTATACATATATGTATATATTCTTTTCATATTCTTTTCCAGTATGGTTTATCATAGGGTGTTGACTATAGCTTCTTGTTCTGTACAGTGGGATCTTGTTGTTTAGCCATGCTGTAATAGTAGCTTTCATCTGCTGATCCCAGACTCCCACTGCTTCCCTCTGCCTCCCCCCAGCATCCACAAGTCTGTTCGCTATACTTGTGAGTCTGTTTTTCTTTTGTACATATGTTTGTATTGTATTTTAGATTCCACACATAAGTGATATCCTGTGGTGATTGTCTTTCTCTCTCTGACTTCACTTAGCATGATAATCTCTAGGTCCGTCCATGTTGCTGAAAATGGCATGATTTCCTTCTAATGGCTGAGTAATATTTCATTGTACACACCCGCACATACACACCCATCACATTTTCTTTATCCATTCATCTGTCAGGGTACATTTAGATTGTCTCCATGTTTGACTATTATAAATAATGGTGCTGTACATATAGGGGTGCATGTATCTTTTTAAATTATAGTTTTGTCTGGTTATATTTCCAGGAGTGGGATTGCTGGATCATATGGCAGCAGTGAATCTGTTGTTTTTATTTAAAATCTGTTTATAGACATTGTGAGGTCCAGAAGGCTGGCTAAAGGAAGGAGTTTGGACAGTGGCATAGCTGGGTCAGATACCTGCTGTATACCAGGGGTCTTTCTGATAAAAATTATGTATTTATACTATTTTCCTCTT
This sequence comes from Ovis aries, assembly GCF_016772045.2. Classification (NCBI taxonomy): domain Eukaryota; kingdom Metazoa; phylum Chordata; class Mammalia; order Artiodactyla; family Bovidae; genus Ovis; species Ovis aries. The sequence continues at coordinate 16,155,154 of NC_056074.1, forward strand.
TTGTTAATTCAAAATATATTCTTTAAAATGATTTTTTTTAATGCTGTCATTCCAAGTAAAAGAATTTGCTGGCTATACATATATGGGTATTTAAAACTGCAAGTAATAGCAGCTACTTCACAACCAAAAAATCTCTACCATAAACTGTATGAAGGACAATATAATGACACTCTGTGTCTACTGACAGCCTGTTTGCCATTCAGTCTGTCTGCAGAGAGGCATTTAGGAGGAAGTATCAGCAAAGGAGAGTTTTAGACTTTTCAATGACTTGGCTTTTCTTTTCTGCTCTAAGTTTTAATTGTCTCATTTCAAAGCCTAGGCTCTTTCCATGCTTCATAATCATAGCAATGAATGGTAAAAATAAATATTTTTATTTATTTATTTTATGAACCAACTAATTGGTTCATAGATGATCAATTTTATACACAGACTAAACAGTGCAGCACTTTGCCAAAAATAAGTGTAGCTGCATAAACATTGTGTATCAGCAGCAGTTCTTTGTAATTGGGTTCAGTGGTGTATTTTGTGCTACCTGGAATTACAGTTTTTAATCTGTCAGTAAATAAAATGTGCTTTACCTTCCAAAAAATAGATAGTTCACTTTTGAGATTTTCAGTCTAAAATAATCTCAAAATTGATGTCAGAACATTTTCTAATACTATACATATTCAATATTTAGCTCATCCTACTGAGGTGTGGCACCACAGAAATTGCTATCAAGCTGTACTTACAAGGCTAACTTAGTTTGATTTGGCCTGGAGATGGTGAAATGTTCTCAACTCAAGATTATCACTGTTCTGTCTGTCTAGAGGTAACGGAGATTAAAGAAACATAAAAGCTTTTATTCTACAGTGTTGGGGAAGTGGAATGGGAAGATCTTTAGGATGTGATGGACTGATATTTACTAATATTTAGTAGGTTTGTAGTCTTTGTCAAGTGTTAAGCTCTCTATGCCTTATTTTTCTGATCTATAAGATGAGGATGGTAAAGCCAGGTTTTTAGAGCTGTTATAATAAATATGTCTCTTCTAGGGTAGACTGATTTTGACTTTGTCAGTGACAAGTGGGATCTAGTCATCAATCTGAGAATTGTCTCTGGCCAAGTGTATCATTTCACACTTCCCAAGTCACTTTTACTCATATTATCTTATATAATCTTCACAGTGTGTTCTGAGAGAAAAGACTGTGCGGTTGTTTCCATTTGAAAAAAATGAGGAAACTGATGCTCAGAGAAATTAAGTAGATTGTCTGGGGACCACGATTTCCAAGTCCCAGTTTAGGACATCTTTTGTGCATTGACTGGTCCTTAGAAAGGGCAGTGTGGTGAAAGAGGCCTGAATTGAAAGTCAAGAACATCCTGATTATAGTCTTAGCTAGGAGGATTTGGGAAAGTCATCTCAATTTCTGCCTTATGGAGACAAAAATGCTGACTGTTGTGCTTAATTCACTTTGATTTGTTTATTCAACAGACAGTTATCAAACATTTACCATGCTTTACACTGTGGTATGCCTGGTTCCTTCCCTTAGGCTCCTTACACTTCACTATGGATAGTACACTGTCTGTATGAATGAGAAGAGCTATAACAAGTGTGTGTGTGTGTGTGTGTGTGTGTGTGTTTGGTGGCATTGAGGGGTGGCCCTGATGGTGGTTAGCAGTGCAGTTAGCAGTGCAGGAGAGATGGCTTTGGGACTGGGCTTTGCTTGTGAGGGGAAATCGCTCAGGGTTGTGTGCAAGAATTAAATTGGATGATCGGTATGATTGTGCTTTGTTGATTGTAGAGAACTGCATAAATATTAGAAATTGTCATATCTTATAGAACAGAGAGGGACTCCCCAACCCCTGGGCCACAGATTGGTGCCAGTCTGTGGGCTATTAGGAACCAGGACACATAGCAGGAAGTGAGTGGCATGTGAATGAGCAAAGCTTCATCTGTATTTACAGTCGCTCCCCATTGCTCACATTACTGCTGAGCTTCCCCTTCTGTCAGATTGGGCATTAGATTCCCATAGGAGCCCAGACCATACCGCTGGGGTCCAGCCCCTGCAGAATCCAGGAAAACCCGAAGGAGAAACGGCGTCAGCGATTGCGATTGATTTAGATAGAGATAGATAAGAATGTTGTAGATAAGAAAATAGAGGAGAGAAAGAGGCTGATATTCCTTGGTTTACATAGAGAACCAATAAAACTTCAAGACAAGTTTTCCCTGTTCACGGAGGCCACAGGTGCCCTCCCAGTCTCCTGAGGGAGTGAAGACGCAGAACGTCTTCCTGTTCAGGTCTTAGAAACCCGGGCAGATAAGTGAACGCAGGGAGCCCCCATGCTCCAAGGGATCAGCCTGAAAAAGAGAGGGAGAGGGAGAGGGGGAGAGAGAGAGAGAGAGAGAAAGATAGAGAGAAGAAAAAACACGGGGTGACCAAGCTTCTGCGAGGCCCAAAAGCTTTATTTTTCAAAAGGTACTTTTATACCTTGCCTTATACATAGAGGGAAATGAAAGATGCAGGGTCGTACAGAGTCAGCCCAAACATTCCAGCAGTTTTGCCTTTATCAAAACCAGGATTTTTCTGCATACCTTTTCCACAAAAGATGTTGTGTACAGTATCTTCTGGCCTTGGAGGCCTGTGAACATTTTATGACCCTCTTTTGATAAAGGCTACTCAACCAGAAAACTTATTTTCCCTCAAAGAGTTTTTCCTTTATATTTCTAATCTATGTCAGCCTCAGAAAATGCCAAACAGAGTTACGTTTTTCACAGAGCAAAGGTGCAGTGAGTTACAAGAAAGAACCAATTAGCTCAAAAGTCTGATATGGTTAAATTCAAGGCTACACTTGTTTTTCTAGCATTCTCACTATGTTAACTAATGCATTCCCAGGTGCACAGTGGATAAGAGATGGGAACTTAGCAACAAGCATTGGCCCAATAATGAAATCCTACATCAGCACTAGCACTACTCTAATAACTTTTAACTCTATCAAAGGCTCTATGTTTTAGGCTTTCCGTGCCTCTCACAGCTGGGAGGCTGTAAATAATTGTATGCATAGCTGTAAGAATCTGGATATACCTGCTGAGCAAGCTAGAATGCTAACAGAAGGGATTTGATTTGAAATATTCCTCTCATGTCCAAGAGACTTATTAGCTATAGCCCTAATTTGATTTTCTCCAGAGAAAAGTGGTCAGGGTTAGCCCCCTGTTAATGTCAGAGGAGTTGGTGAAAGTCATGAAACAGTAAAACAGGCAGATTCTGGTTTTGGGGTAGATGCTCGAGAAAGCCTAGGGAGCCCCTTGAGTTCTGAAACCTTGCTTAACAGTTCTCTTCCACATGACCTTTGTCATGGGTGGGATCTCCCGTGGTGGCCTCCAGCACCATACTATACTTGAAGCATCCTGAAACCATATCCTCCCTTTCCCCACCCCCCATCTGTGGAAAAATTCTCTTCCACAAAAGTGGTCACTAGTGCCAAAAGGACTTTCCTGGTGGCTCAGATGGTAAAGAATCTGCCTGCAATGTGGGAGAAAGATCCCCTGGAGGATTCCCTGTGTTGGGAAGATCCCCTGGAGGAGGACATGGCAACCCACTCCAGTATTCTTGACTGGAGAATACCTATGGACAGAGGAGTCTGGCGGGCTACAGTCCATGGGGTCGCAAAGAGTCGGATATGACTGAACAGCTAAGCACAGCACACAGTGCCAAAAAGGTGAAAGACGGCTGTTACAGAGGGTACTTCTTTTCTAAAGCCTTGACTGACCTGGTGGAACACTATGGTTGGAGTCTAAGCTTAATTAAGAAGAAAATTTTCAGTGGCAAGAAGGATTGGGAGGTCACTAAAGAAAAATCCATGTTTTAAAGTGTTTGGAGTCTAGGAGTCCTTCAGTTGGAACATACCATTATCTTTTGCTTTGATGTGGTGGACCTTCAAACTGCTTTGGGTTTATAAAGAACTTATTTATAATCATCTTTTTAAAGAAGCACTTGTGCTTCTGCAGCATTTTAAATATTTAGGAGAGATATTTAAGGCAGCCTTGGAAACAAGAATATATCCTGGGATATAAGAGGAGTCAGAGCAAGACAAAGAGAAATTGGATGGCTGTGCCAGAAGATACATTATATTTTTATTTTTTAGTTTTGCTTGGATTTAGTTGATATAATTGTTGAGAACCTTTTATGTATGAAGCTTTAAGTACTGAGGGAACAGAAATGAGTGAATGAAGCATTTCCTTACCAATGAGACTTATATTCTGGCTGGATATACACAATGCCTGTGGTAAATAAGTGAGAGGAGTTTCCATAAAGTGCTCTAATGTCCTAAAGGAGGAGGACCTACTGAAACTTTTGGGCAGGACTGCCTCAGAGAGGGCCAGTTAGAGGACACCTGAAGATTTTCCAGGAAAGAAAGGGAGATAAGGCCATTCCAGTCAGAAATAACAGCATGAACAAAAGCATAAAGGCTTAGGGTACTATCTGGTACTTAAAGCATTCAGTAAATACGCATAAATCCGAGACTGTGGATTCAAGATGGTGGAGTAGAAGGACATGTGCTTATCTCTTACTGCGAGAGCAGAAGAGAATCACAACTAGCTGTTGAACACTAGAACCCACCAAAAAAAGATACCTCACATCCAAAGTCAAAGAAGAAGCTGCAGCAAGACGGTAGGAGGGGCGCAATCATGATAAAATCAAATCGCATACTGCCGGGTGGGTAACCCACAAACTGAAGAACAATAATACCAAAGAAGTTCTCCCACTGTTGTGAATATTCTGAACCCCATGTCAGGCTTCTCAGCCTGGGGATCTGACAAAGGGCCTGGGAATCCCTAGGGTATCCTACCTAGAAGGTCAGCAAGATTTGATTACAGGACTTCCACAGGACTGGGGGAAGCAGAGACTCCATTCTTGGAGGGCACAAACAAATCTTGTGCATGCCAAGAACCAGAGGAAAGGAGCAGTGATCCCACAGGAGACTGAACCAAAACTACCTGCTAGTGTTGGAGGGTCTCCTGTGGAGGCGTGGCTTGGCGGGGGCTTACCACAGGGTTAGGGCTTCAGCCTATCAGTTTTGGAGGTGGGGGAGGGAGCACAATTCAGTCATAATAATATATTAACAAACACTTTTAGTAAATTGGGATAAGTGGGCAGATTGCTCTGAGGACCATAAGTAGAGTGACTAACTGTTTGAGGGATTCTGGAAAACCTTTCTAGAGGTGGGGACATTTGAACAGAGTTCAAAAGGATAAGCCAGAGGGCGAAATAATGGGAGAGTACTTTGTTACTGCATCCTCCCTGCTGAGAGGTTGATTGTGGAGGTATTAATACCTTAAATGTTATCCATTTCATTCTTGGGTACCTCTGATTATTATAATGTTCTTATACTGATACAAAATAGACTCTCTACTTGGTAGAGAAGACAAGGTAATTTTTATGACAAATGACAAGATAATCACTCTTGGGCAATCACTCCTTTAGGCCAATCCTAAGATTACATCCATATTTCTTTTCTGGCCTTCATTGTTCTTTCTAGTTTCTTCCTGACTGGTCTCTCCAGTTTCATTTATTCATTCAGTCATTACTTATTCAGTCATTACTATTCCTTGCATCCTACTGTGTGCAAGGAATAGTTATTAGGTCTGAAGATAAAAGTTTTTGCTTGTGGGGCATTTATTCTATTGGTGGGAGTCAACCAATAAGCAAATAAATATGTCAGTTGATGTTAAGTGCTGTGCATACAAATAAAGAGGGGTAAGAGGGAATAAAGAGTGCAGAGATGGAGTGAAGAGAGGTTTTTGTTGTTTTATAAAGAGTAGTCAGGGAAGACCTCTGATGAAGTGATATTTGAGTAGAGACTTGAAGGGGCTGAGAAAACAAGTCATATGGATATCTGGGGAGAAATATTTTTAGGCAGGTGACCAAAGGTACCAAGATCCAAAGGTGGGAGTGTATTATCCTGTTGGTAGAAGCCATTATACCTGGAGCAGAGTGAGTGAAGGAGGGGGAAGGAGACCAGGTCAGAGATACAGCAGAGTAAGATGAGGGGTGGAGGAGGAGGATAGAAGTAAGATCATGTATGGCCTTGTAGGTCTTCATAAGGACTTTAGCTTTTACACTGAGTGATTCGGGAAGCCACTGGAAGATTTTGAGCAGAAGAGAGTGATGTGGTCTGAGACTTACATTGTAAAAGGATCATTTGGAAGGCAAGAGTGGATCTGTTAAGAGTCTACTGCAATACTCTAAGCCAGAGTTTCTCCACAGTGGCACTATTAACATTTTGGGTCAGATAATTTTTTGTTATGAGGGGCTTTCCTATGCATTATAGTGTAATTAGTAGCATTCTTAACCTCTACCCATTACATGCCAGTAGTACCTCCCCAGTTGTTTCAATACAAATTTCTCTAGACATGGCCAAATTTCTCCTTTGGAGAAAAATTTCTCCTCCTAGCCTTGAAATACTGAGTACCACTATCTCTGAGTCAGGAAGATCCTCTGGAATAGGAAATGGAACCCCATTCCAGTATTCTAGCCTGGAAAATTCTATTGGCAGAGGAGCCAGCTACAGTCCATGGGACTGCAAAGAGTTGGTCGTGACTGAGCATCTGAGCACACACACATACATGCTTATACACTATTCTAGGTAAAAGTTGCTGATGGTGTGGACCAAGGTGGTAACAGTGAAGTAAAGGTGATGAGAAGTGATTGAATTATAGATCTATATTGAAGGTAGAGTTGTTGGAATTTGCTGGTGGCCTTGATGTGAAGGTGATAGGAAAAGTGGAGCCAAAGATGAATCAGATTTTTTGGCTTGAGTCACTGGAAGAGTAGAATTACCATTTATTGAAAGGGGGACAAGTGAAGAAACAACAGATTTTTGGATCTTTTAAGTCTGACTGTCAGTGACACATTTGTCTTCTGTTGTCTTTATAAATGCTCTGTCTTTGAAGGTAGAAAATAGGTCTCCTCATGTTTTCATCCTTTGTGACTGCACTGAATCTAGCATATAGAATAGATTCAGAAAATGATGAATGAATAATGAGATTATTTACTATTTCCTTGAATGTCTAGATTATTTACTGTTCCTAAATAGAGCTCATGTTTTTTCATTCTTTGGGCCTTTGCTTTTGTGGTTCCCTCAAGATGACTCTCTATCCTTACCCCTATTCTCAGTACCTTTATCTGTGAAGATTCTACTCCTAAAACCCAGCCCAGATACTCTCTCCTTTACAAAACTTCGAGCTCTACAGATGTAATTGATGTCTTCCTTCTCTGTACTTTTTTGCCTTGTTTGAACTTCAAGTACATTTTGATTTAGTTAGTTGCTTTGGAACTGACTGCCACTGAATGGATTTTTGCCTTTCCCTGCTCTTTCCATCCCTCCATTGCTTATTTCTTTTCTTGAAATATTTTGGTAAGCTATTATTGTTTGCTTATTTATTTTATACTCTGCCTCACTTCATAGTCCTTAATAGACAGTTGACTCTGTCATCTAAATACAAGAAAGCATGGTATATTAGTTGACTCTTTTAAGAGAACCAAAATCATCATCATTGACTGGCATCCTCTTATGTTTAGCTGGTAATATCAGAGGTTGGAGGAGGTCTGGGAGGAGGTCGCCATTAACTCCACCATAGAGCTGCCAGAACTTACACAGGACTGGGGAAACAGACTCTTGGAGGGCACAAACAAAACCTGGTATGCACCAGGACCTAGGAAAAAGGAGCAGTAATCCCACAAAAGACTGACCCAGACTTGTCCCCTAGTGTCCAGGAGTCTCCAACAAGGTGTGGGTTGGTGGTGGCCTGCTGCAGGGTTAGAGGCATTGAGTGCAGCAGGGCATGCATGGGACCTTTTTAAGGAGGTTGCCATTATTTTCATTACCTCCATCATAGTTTGGCCTCAGATCAAATAATAGGGAGGTAACACAGCCCTGCCCATCAATGGAAAATTAAAGTTTTACTGAGCATGGGCCCACCCATCAAAACAAGACCCAGTTTTCCCCTCAGTCTGTCTCTCCTATCAGGAAGCTTCCATTAGCCTCTTATCCTTATCCCTCAGAGGGCAGACAGAATGAAAACCACAATCACAGAAAACTAACCAAACTGATCACATGGATCACAGCCTTGTCTAACTCAATGAAACTATGAGCCATGCCGTGTAGGGCCACCTAAGACGGACAGGTCATGATGGAGAGTTCTGACAAAATGTGGTCCATGGGAGAAGGGAATGGCAAACCACTTCAGTATTCTTGCCTTGAGAACCCCGTGAACCATATGAAAAGGCAACAAGATAGGACACTGAAAGATGAACTCCCCAGGTTGGTAGGTGCCCAATATGCTACTGGAGAAGACAGGAGAAATAAGTCCAGAAAGAATGAGGAGATGGAGCCAAAGCAAAAATAACACCCAGTTGTGGATGTGACTGGTGATGGAAGTAAAGTCTGATGCTGTAAAGAGCAATATTGCATAGGAACCTGGAATGTTAGGCCCATGAATCAAGGCAAATTGGAAGTGGCCAAACAGGAGATGGCAAGAGTGAACATTGACATTTTAGGAATCAGTGAACTAAAATGGACTGGAATGGGTGAATTTAACTCAGATGACCATTATATCTACTACTGTGGGCAAGAATCCCTTAGAATACATGGAGTAGCCCTTGTAGTCAACAAAAGAGTCCAAAATGCAGTACTTGGATGCAATCTTATAAACGACAGAATGACCTCTGTTTCCAAAGCAAACCATTCAGTGTCACAGCAATCTAAGTCTATGCCCCGACCAGTAATACTGAAGAAGCTGAACGGTTCTATGAAGACCTACATGACCTTCTAGAACTAACACCCTCAAAAGATGTCCTTTTCAATATAGGGGACTGGAATGCAAAGGTAAGAAATCAAGAGATACCTGAAGCAACAGGCAAATTTGGCTGTGGGATACAAAACAAAGCAGGTCAAAGGCTAACAGAGTTTTGCCGAGAACGCACTGGTCATAGCAAACACCCGCTTTCAACAACACAAGAGAAGACTCTACACATGGACATCACCAGATGGTCAACACCAAAATCAGGTTGATTATATTCTTTGCAGCCGAAGATGGAGAAACTGTATACAGTCAACAAAAACAAGAGGAGGAGCTGACTGTGGCTCAGAGCATGAACTCCTTATTGCCAAATTCAAAGTTAAATTGAAGAAAGTAGGGAAAACCACTAGACCATTCAGATGTGACCTAAATCAAATCCCTTCTGATTATACAATGAAAGTGAGAAGTAGATTTAAGGGCCTAGATCTGATAGATAGAGTGCCTGATGAACTATGGATGGAGGTTTGTGACATTGTACAGGAGGCAGTGATCAAGAGCGTTCCCAAGAAAAAGAAATGCCAAAAGGGAAAATGGCTGTCTGAGGAAGCCTGACAAATAGTTGAGAAAAGAAGAGAAGGAAAAGGCAACAGAGAAAAGGAAACATAGACCCATTTGAATGCAGAGTTCCAAAGAATAACAAGGAGAGATAAGAAAGCCTTCCTTAGTGATTAATGCAAAGAAATAGAGGAAAACAATAGAATGGGAAAGACTAGAGATCTCTCCAAGAAAATTAGATATACCAAGGGAACATTTCATGCAAAGATGGACACAAGAAATGACAGAAATGGTATGGACCTAACTGAAGCAGAAGATATTAAGAAAATGTGGCAAGAATATACAGAAGAACTATACAAAAAAGATCTTCATGACCCAGATAACCATGATGGTGTGATCACTCACCTAGAGCCAGACATCCTGGAATGTGAAGTCAAGTGGGCCTTAGGAAGCATCCCTATGAACAAAGCTAGTGGAGGTGATGGAATTCCAGTTGAGCTCTTTTAAATCCTGAAAGATGATGCTGTGAAAGTGTTGTGCTCAATATGCCAGCAAATTTGGAAAATTCAGCAGTGGCCACAGGACTGGAAAAGGTCAGTTTTCATTCCAGTCCCAAAGAAAGGCAATGCCAAAGAGTGTTCAAACGACTGCACAGTTGTACTCATCTCACATGCTAGCAAAGTAATGCTCAAAATTCTCCAAGCCAGGCTTCAACAGTACATCAACTATGAACGTCCAGATGTTCAAGCTGGATTTAGAAAAGCCAGAGGAACCAGAGATCAAATTACTAACATCTACTGGATCATCGAAAAAGCAAGATAATTCCAGAAAAACATCTACTTCTGCTTTAGTGACTACGCCAAAGCCTTTGACTGTGTAGATGACAACAGACTGTGGAAAATTTTTCAAGAGATGGGAATATCAGATGACCTTTCCTGCCTCCTGCGAAATCTGTATGCAGGTCAAGAAGCCACAGTTAGAACTGGACATGGAACAGCAGACTGGTTCCAAGTTGGAAAAGGAGTACATTGAGGCTGTATATTGTCACCCTGCTTATTTAACTGAGATGCGGAGTATATCATGTGAAATGCCAGGCTGGATGAAGCACAAGCTGGTATCAAGATTGCCAGGAGAAATACCAATAACCTCAGATACACAGATGACACCACCCTTATGGAAGAAAGCAAAGAAGAACTAAGAGCCTCTTGATGAAAGTGAAAGGGGAATGAAAAACTTGACTTAAAACTCAATATTCAAAAAATGAAGATCATGGTATTCAGTCTCATCACTTCATGTCAAATAGATGGGAAACAATGGAAACAGTGAGAGACTTTATTTTTGGGGGCTCCAAAATTACTGCAGATGGTGACTGCAGCCATGAAATTAAAAGATGCTTGTTCCTTGGAAGGAACGTTATTACCAACCTAAACAGCATATTAAAAAGCAGAGACATTACTTTGCCAATAAAAGTCCATCTAGTCAAAGCTGTGTTTTTTCCAGTAGTCAGGTATGGATGTAAGAGTTGGACTATAAAGAAAGCTGAGTGCCGAAGAATTGATGCTTTTGAACTGTGGTATTGGAGAAGACTCTTGAGAGTCCCTTGGACTGCAAGGAGATCCAGCCAGTCCATCCTAAAGGAAATCAGTCCTGAATATTCATCGGAAGGACTGATGCTGAAGCTGAAACTCCAATACTGTGGCCACCTGATGTGAAGAACTGAGTCATTGGGAAAGACCCCGATGCTAGGAAAGATTGAAGGCAGGAGGAGAAGGGGATGACAGAGGATGAGTTGGTTGGATGACATCACCAAGTCAATGGATTTGCGTTTGAATAAACTCTGGGAATTGATGATGGACAGGGAAGCCTGGCATGCTGCAGTCCGTGGGGTGGCAAAAAGTCAGACATGACTGAGCACCTGAACTGAACCAAACATTGCTTGCATCTAAATGACCTGAAAGGTCCTGATTAGGCTAAGATGACTTCATAAACAAAACATCATTGGTCAAGGTCTTTGGATTGAAAGAATAATTTGTGATTTTTTTTTACTTTGTAAAAACAGGAGACTGTATAAATGCAAGGAGTAATTGGACTTAAAAGAAGTCAACTGCCAACTTCTGTAAACTTGGGCATGTTATTATATATCTTAGATTTAATTTCTTTCTTTGACTATATAGTTTAGTCTTTTAAAGTCCCTTCTACTTCATCTGATTCTGCTTTTTCATGTATTTAGCCAATAGTTTCTTTCTTGGTTATAATCTATTAGCCCTTAGTAATAAATAAAATGCTGGCTTCTGATTAATATACCTAAATTTCACGTGTCTTTCATTTCATCAGAGGTACCAAGCTTAGCTAAGCTTCCTGTAGCTCACCTCTGAAAGAGACAGCATGTGAATTGGCTGGTCTGCCTTCTGTCACCAAAACAGCATCTGGTTTTTGAGAACTGAGGTCTAAAAACAGAAGGTGCCTGAATCTGCTCTTTCTTGCTGAAGACATCAGTGATCCTCCCTTATACTGTATGATTCATGTTTTGTAGTTTCTTCCACCATATCCTATTTATTTTGTTTATTCAGCTTTCTAGTGCAATACCTTTTACATTTTTCTGTATGCTAGCCTCCCTTCTTAGTTATGATTCTTGGAGTCATAGGCCATTTCTAGGTCATATTTAATCCTGATGACCAAGTCCAGGCAAGACCATATGGTATGTGTTTGTTAAATGTTTGAAGAGATAGAGTACTTATTAAATTTGCAGGTGATAAAGAATGGAAAGAAAAGCTACTGTGCTAGATGGCATGAGAGAGAGGAGAGTGAATGAGAGAGCAAGGGAGCTTGACAAGGTGGATTGAAGCCAAAAAGATGAAATTTAAGGAAGATGACAGTGAAGTTCTACATTTTAAGTTTCAAAGAAATGGCGACATATGGGGACCCTAGAGGAGACCTAGCATGATGCTATACTTGAGAAAATTGTGGTTTTGGCTGCCTAAGCCCAATGTCAGCCAAAGGTACTACTGTGACTTTAAAGCTAGTGCAGCTTCAGACTGAATTATTGGAAGTACTAAGTATAGTTAATGGAGGTGATAGTCCAACTACAGTCTATAGAGGATGGACTGTACTTAGACTGTCATATTCCCCATGGGGAACCAAGCAATAAGAGGTTTATTGCAGACAGAACTGTATTTAGTGGAAAGTGCCCTAAAGCATCGCTACTCAAAGTGGAGTTTGAACTCTTCACAGTCTGGAATGAGGTAAGCATAGAAATTGAGAGTGTATAGGAAATGACAACCCACTCCAGTGTTCTTGCCTGGAGAATCCCAGGGACGGGGGAGCCTCGGGGACTGCCGTCTATGGGGTCGCACAGAGTCGGACGCGACTGAAGTGACTTAGCAGCAGCAGCAGCAGCAGAAACTTGTACAACAGTTTGACAGAGTAATTTTATGCCTAATGAATCTAATAAAAAGATAATGAAGTTTATCTTATATGTCTTTTTTTGTTTGATACTTTCCCTTTATTTTTTATTTTAATAGATTTTATTTTTAGAGCTGTTTTAGGCTTGTAGAAAAATTGACGAAAAAGTGCAAAGACCATACTCCACATCTGTCCCACTGCTCCCAGCACTTCCTCTGGAAGTGCTTAACATCTTGCATTAGTAGGTACAATTGATGAATTAGTATTGGTACATTATTATTAACTAAAGCCTGTAGTTTATATTAGGGTTCACTCTTTGTGTTGTACGGTTTTGTGGATTTTGACAAATACATAGTATCAGGTATCTACTATTATAGTATCACACAGGATAGTTTTCCTATATAAAAAATGTCCTGTGTTTCACTTACTCATCCTTGCCACGACTTTCTTCGTGTGTGGCAACCACTGATCTTTTTGCTGCATCTCTAGTTTTTCCTTTTCCTGAATATTCTATAATTGGAGTCAGCCTTTTCAGACTAATGTTTTTCGTTTAGCAGTATATATTTGGGGTTTTCTAAGTCTTTTAATGGGCTTTCCTGGTGGCTGAACTGGTAAAGATCTTTTAATGTTTTAATAGTTCATTTCTGTTTATTGCTGAATTTAATACACATTCTATGGATGTTTGTCTATCCATTCATCTATTTGAAGCATATCTTGGTTACTTCTGAATTTTGACAATTATAAATAAGGCTGCAATAAATATTTGTGGATAGATTTTTCAACTCATTTAGATAAATATCTAGGAGTGCAATTGTTAGATTGTTTGGAAAGCCTGTATTTAGCTTTATAACTGCCAAACTGTTTCTCAAAGTGGCTGTACTATTTTACATTCCCTTAGCAGTGAATGAGAATTCTTGTCGCTCCACATCCTCAGCAATATTTGGTGGTGTCACTGTTTTGGGTTTTAGCCATTTTAATAGATGTCTAGTGGTGTTTTAATTTGCAAGTCCCTAATGACACATGGCGGATGATCTTTTCATGTGTTTATTTGCCATCTCTATATCTTCTTTGATGAGGTGTCTGTTTAGATTTTTTGTCCATTTTTTGGTTGGGTTGTGTGTTTTCTTATTGTTGAATTTTAAGAGTTCTTTGTATATTTGGAATATAAATCCTTTATCATATGTGTATTTTGCAATGTTTTCCCAAGTCTATGGCTTGTCATTTCATTTTCTTAAAGGGTCTTTGCAGAACAAACATTTTCATTTTTAAATAAGCCCAAGTTTTCAGCTTTTTCTTTTATGGATTGTGATTTTGTTGTATAAAAAGCCATCACCCTGTCTGAAGTCATCTAGATTTTCTCTCTGTTATCTTCTAGACTTTTTTTTTTATAGTTTTGCATTTTACATTTAGGTCTGTGATACATTTTGAGTTAATTTCTGTGAAAAGTGTAAAGTCTGTGTCTAAATTCTTTTGCAGGTGGAGGTCAAGTTGTTCTCACACCATTTATTGAAAAGACTGTTTTCTCCATTGAATTTCCTCTGCTCATTTGTCAAGTATCAGTTGACTGTATTTGTGTGTGTATATTTAGGGTCTCTATTCTGTTCCATTGATATATTTGTCTATTCTTTCACCAGTAACATGCTGCCTTTATCTCTGTAGCTGTAGTATTAGTCCTCTGATAGATACCTATATATAGCTAGAGTTACATTCATAAGATATGTTGCCTAGGCTATATCCCAGACCACTTTAGTAAACCTCTGTGCTAGGACTTAAGTATATATACTTAAACCTTCCCAGATAATTTTGATACATAGGGAGAGTTAAAAACCAGCATACCAAAATGATAAACTCCTTGAAGGTGTGGTCGTCTTTAATGATATGTGTGTCTCTGGTGGCTTGTACAATTTGCTTAAATAGTTGTTGAATGAGCAGATGATTAAAAGAACTGAATGTGTTTATTTTGGAGAAGAGAAAAAGTGCATGGCCTTGATACATCATCATATACACATATCTGAAAGCATTTAATATGACTTGGCACTGAAGGATGCTTTCTGAGTGCTCTTGGAGGTAGAATTAGAAGTTTACAGAGAGACACCTGGCTGAATATTAGTTAGGAAGCACTGTCTCATAGTGCTCATTGCTCCTGAGCTTTCTGTTCTTTCACATTTCAGCAGAGCCCATATATAAGAGCAGATGCTTGGGAAATTAGGTAAGGTCAGATGTTATGCTTACTGATGATTACTTTGAAAACTATGTTCAAGACTGAGAACTCTTTTCGGTTCTCCTCTCATTCATAAATTGAAGGACATGTGTATGGGAGTTAAAAGAATATTCTAAAACTACTTTGAATCTGAGTTCTCATAGTGCAGCAGACCCCTCTAGTCTGTATTATTGATTGATTATCTCCATGCTGGAAGAAATTTTCAAGAAATTCCATCTCCTCCACTAAAATTGAGATTTTGGTAGTTGTAATAGCACAGGTACTGAGGGTCTGGGAAGGGTGAAAGATACCTAACAGAAGAGCTCTTTTCTGTGCTCCTGGAGTTCTTCCCCTGTATCCTCTTGTAAGCAGATTGTTGGCATATTGAATGGACGTGTGGACATCTCTCAGGGAAAATGGGTAAATTCCATAAAATTTCCCTCTAGTACACTTAAATTCTGATCAGACATAATACTGGTTATCTGCTCTTTGCCAGGCTGTAGGAAGAGGGATATGGCAGTTGCTATAAACATAATGGACATGGCAGAGAGAAATAAAACATAGGCTTGGGAGTCAAACCAAAGTTGGAATGAGTCAGTCCTTTGGGTGTGTGGTCTTGGGGAAGTCACTGCCGTCTTTCACTCATCACATCCTGTCTTTTACCAACTTGTGCTGCTGCTTCCAAGCCATATATCTCTAGTATATGTTTATTTCTCCTTATCTCTTCTCCAATATATTAGTCTAAATCATTACCTTCTTTTGGCTAAAGTTCTGAAAGAATTTACTGACTTCTCATTTTCATAACTGTCTCCTCTGTTTTCCATTCAGCAGTTGGTGATTTTTAAAAAATATAGATTAGACCTTGTCATTATGCTTGAAACTTTCCAAATCTTTCCCATTGCTAAAACCTAGAACAAAACCCAAACTCCTAGTTATGACCCCCAAGAGGTCCTACATTCTCTTGATTCCTGATATCTCTCAAGAGCAGTTTATAGAGGTAATTGACAAGGTAAATTACCCTTAGGAAGCACTTGGAAATGTGTGAAAGTTTTTTTTTTTTTTTTAATGTTTCAATTTTGGGGAGTCAATTTAGAGGGTCTGGGCCAGTGTTGGTAAATATTCTGTAATGTGTTGTTCTGCTCGGGGCCCTTTACAATGCCTGATTCACAGTATGTGTTTAAGAAATACTTATTGTACAAAACCATATTTTCTTGGAACTCATGGTGTTTTGGTTTTGGTGAGGAGGGGCTACTCTCTAGTTGCAGTGATGGCTTCTCTTGTTGTGGAGCCCAGGCTCTAGGGCGCATGGACTTTAGTAGTTGCTGTGCGTGGGCTCAGGAGTTGCAGCTTATAGGCTCTAGAACAGAAGCTTAATGGTTGTGACACCCTGGCTTAGTTGCTCTGTGGCATGTGAGATCCTCCCAGACCGGAGACTGAACCCATGTCTCTTGCACTGGCAAGCAGACTTCACCACTGAGCCACCAGGGAAGCCCAGAACTCAGTTTTGACACATGTGAATTGGTGGGGTTTCCCTGATGGCTCGGTGGGGAAGAATTTGCCTGCCAGTGCAGGAGAGGTGGGTTGGATCCCTGGGTTGGGAAGATTCTGCTAGAGAAGGAAATGGCAACCCAGTGCAGTATTCTTGCCTGGGAAATCCCATGGACCGAGGAGCCTGCAGGGCTATAGTTCATAGGGCTGCAAAAGAGTTGGACCCGACTTAGCAACTAAACAACAAACAACTACTTCCTAAGGTTGTGGTGAGATAGCCATAACATTTTGTGAGGTACCTGGTACAGAATAGCACTTAATAAATGGTAGCTGCTACAGAGATTTCTTTGCTTAGAAGCAGCTATAAGCACCCGCCCAGTGTTTTCCCTGAGGCATTCGAATTAGAACCTGACACCTTTGTTTGGGGCGTGGGTGGGTTAGTTTCTTTGCTTGAAGCCTAATAGAGAATGATAGGTTTGATTTGACTTGTCCTGGGTCCAGACCCAGCTGGAGAAGCAAAGGCACAGAAGAGCTCTGGTTCTCTTTCTTGACTCGGGCCCACCCAGGAAGCTCACACAGTCCCGGGAAAGCCTGGATTCACTGAGAAGTACCCCCTGCTGAAGACTAGGTGGAGGAGAATAGCGGAGGGGATGGGAAGGGAGTAGTCTCTCCGCTTTCCCTCAGAGCTTCTTTACTGAAAGGAGAAGCGGGTTTTCTCCCGCCTCCTTCCCTCCCTTGTTTCCCCGCCCCTTCTGCTTCGCCAACCCCGGAGCGGAGCCTCTGCTGCGCCCTGTGAGGGCGGGAGTGTGCTGCACCCCGGAGCCAGAGCTCCGGCGGCTGAGCTGCTGCGAGCCGGGCCCTAGCCAAGTATAGCTGCCCGGGTGGAGCCTGGGTGTCGCGCAGCCGACCAGGCGTGGGAGAGGTGCGGCTCTGCGACAGAAACCGCAGGCAGAGATGCCGGGGCCGGCTTCCCCGACCAGGTAATGCTGGCCCACCCTAGGGCATGCTTAGCTGGGCGGTGCTGGGGAGGGGGGACGGCTCTGCTGGTTTCCGGGGAGTGGTGACGCGGGTCCGGAGACCCTAAGTAATAGAACGGGTTTATGGTGGAATGCTCAGATGAGCCCACCCAGGGCTAGGCCAGGGCTGGAACCAGAGCCCTGGGTAGGGAAGGCTCTGAAGGGGAAGCTGGTTTTGGGGAACTTGCTCTGCCTGAGGATCCTTGCTCCTTTGCAAGCACCCTTCTGCTTGGCGGCTGGGGTGATGCTTCCGCCTGCTTTGGATTAGCTGCTGTCGTGCCGGACCGAGGGGGCTTTTCTCTCTGGTGCTGAGGAGGGGCACTGTATTATAAATGACTTGTTAAGAGGTGGAGTGAACTGAGAGATGAGAGACCTGGGGTGAAGGGGAATTAGTCCTGTTTAGGCAGCCTTTAAGGACTTCTCTGGTGGCTCAGATGGTAAAGCATCTGCCTACAATCCAGGAGACCCGAGTTTGTGGGCCTCAGTTTCCTTATCTGTGCAGCGAAGGGCTTGACATTTTGTTTGTGACTGGCATTTTCAGACTGCCAAACTGCCTTTTGGACAGGCAAGTTGGTAAAAGCCCTAGAGTAGAAGGCAGAAATGTCCCCCTCAACACTGTAGGAGATAGGCAAACTTGGGAAACAGATCTTAGTACCTTTTCTTCCATCCAGTCTTTTGAATGGCATCTTACTGGGCTGCTCAGGACTCTGTGGCTTCATGGACAAGGCAGAGGTTAAGAATGGTGATTTTTAAAGTATTGAGTGTAGGTATATTGGTCGTAGGGAGACAGAGCTGGGAAGAAGCAGGTCAAGGTATATTAATAGTTTTTTTCCAAATTGGCCAATTCTTTGATACTTGGGCATAAAGCTGCTTTAAACGTAGCTGTCTTCTCTGGAACTTCCTCCTTAGAATGTCGAGCTAATGACAGACCTTGAGATTGTGTAATGTCTTAATCATGATCATCTGGCACCAAGAAACACATGTCAGACTGATACTAACCTGCCTTGATGATTTTGGACTGCCTTCTTCCCCCAGTTTTTCTATGACTCTACCACCTTATCTTCTCACCACTTGCCTTTCTACTTCCTACTCCTGATCATTTTTCCTGTCCTATGCCCTACCCATTTTTTCTCCCATTCCCATTTTCTTTTTCCTGCTCGCCTTTCCTCTCGTACTTTCCCTTTTTAGTTCTTTCCCCTCCATAGCCAGTTTTTCTCTTGCGTCCTTCTCTTCTTGGTTAGGCTTTCTTCTCTTTTCCTTTCGGTCCAGCTTTCTCATTCTTGGCAGGTTACTGGTTTGCAGGGACTTTTGCTATGGTGTTAGTGAAATCCAAACACTATTCCCTCCCTTACTTTTGCCTTTCACCACGAATCTATCTTCCCCAAGCTCCAGTCTCTCCTTACTGCCTCTTTGCCTTGCTTTGGGCCCAACAGTAAGTAGTCTTTCTTCTTGGATTTGTCCCCCACCTCATTTCCCAGAGGCAGAATGAGTAAGCCAGATGGGACGGGGAGGACTTAGGAACTGGGGTGGGAGAAGGGCAAGAGTTTTCTGGAGGCTCTAACTTTGTTTAGTGAGATGAGCAACTAAAGTGAAGTTGCTCAGTCATGTCCCACTCTTTGTGACTCCATGGACTGTAGCCTACCAGGCTCCTCCGTCCATGGGATTTTCCAGGCAAGAGTACTGGAGTGGGTTGCTATTTCCTTCTCTAGGGGATCTTCCTGACCCAGGGATCGAACTCCAGTCTCCCTCATTGTAGGCAGATGCTTTACCATCTGAGCCACCAGGGAAATGGTGAGCAACTAGGAGACACACAAAGACTCTTTGGCAGCTTAGAAGCTTTGCTGACCTGAAGGAAGCGAGGCAGACCTGTGAACCTAGGGAAGAAGAGGAGCATAGCAGGAGTGGGTTGGAGGGAGAGAAGGAGGAATCCTGAGGGAGAAGAACAGTGGTCTTTTGAAGAAGAGAGTGGCCTGGATAAGGTAGGGGTTGTTTAGGGCTAGAGATTGCTGTATTGGGAAACACTGTAGTCTGGGAAAGAGGACCATATACATTAATTTTCTTTCTCTCTGAAAACTAGCTTTTTGGGCTTATTTGTTTTCTCCTCAGTAAACTTTTTTTCAGGAGTGTCCTCAGTCTGGGACAGTGAGAGGGAAAGCAGAGATAACAAGGCAAGATTGCTATTATACATATACTTACTGTCTAGACAGTGTGCTTATGTACAAAAAGCTTTGAATATGATATCTGTTCATCCTTAAACCTTCTCTGAACCATCTATGTTAGTTTTGGTACCAGGTGTTGGGGATGCAAAAATGGAAATTGAACTAAGTTGCTGACTTCCAGTGCAAGTCTAAGAGGGGGTATCTGAAACCTCATGTGATAATGATATGTGATGTAAGAGAAACACAAGGAACTATAATAATGCAGAGGAGGGGACTTTTGATTCAGTAAGTGGCAGAGCTAGACCCTAAACTCAGGTCTTCTCTAAAGGTGATACCTGTGCTTTTATACCACATTATCTTCTGACTCTGTGTGTACATACAGTGTACAGAGGGTTTTCTTATGTTTTCCTTTCTGCCTATCTGTGAGGCTAGACTCTAGGTGCTGCTGATATGAAAAAAGAACAGACTCCTGTGATAGGTCACTGTGCCATGGCCAAACGCTCATTATTTTGGAAGAGAAATACACTTTTTCCTTGTTAACTTCTCCTGCCTCTGGGCTACTTGGGGGACTTGATGCTGAGCTCCCTGTATGAGTCATTTGTACTCCCCTCCCCTTCTGCACCCCTCCAATTTCTTAATTCAATTTCTGGCAGACTGTAGAGCCGAGAGACCAAATGGAGCTAGGTGAAGCATTTTATTTCCATTGGCCTCTGTAAAATAGGTATTTAATAACTCATAGGGTTGGTAAGGATCAAATGAAATAATAAATGTGTGAAAAGACTTTGTAAACTGTGAAGTGCTGCATAGATGTTACTGTGATTGTTCCTAAGTGTATTTTCAGCCATGAAAAATGCTCAGATGTTGCAGCCTGGAGAAAATGCCAAGGGTTGTTCACTGACTAGTTTAAAACTGAGCCTCAATCCTTAATAATGAAAGAAAGGGGCTAGGAAGAGGATGCTTTGCTTTAGAGACTGGTAATTGAGCCCTGTACTGAAAACTGAGGTTGAGAGGTTTAGTGTTTTCTTTGTGTGCGTGTGTGCTAAGTTGCTTCAGTCGTGTCTGACTCTTTGTAACCCTGGAGACGGTAGCCGGCCAGGCTCCTCTGTCCATGGGATTCTCCAGGCAGAAATACTGGAGTGGGGTGCCAGGTCTTCCACCAGGGGATCCTCTTGATTCAAGGATTGAAGCCACGTCTCTTATGTCTCCTGCGTTGGCAGGCAGGTCCTTTATCGCTAGCACCACCTGAGAAACACAGTGTTTTCTTTAAGGTCAAACAAATGGTAGGTGGCAAGCATGAGAAGTATTTTTAGTGATACCTTGTGCTATAGCAAAAAACAAAACAAAAGAAGGAAGGGGGAAAGGGATTGAAACTAAACTGACCTCAGTTCACCTACTAAGTAGTTGGTTTTTAATCTTTCTAGTATTCATATATAAAATAGAAGATATTTTTAAATATCTTGAGTTATAAAGTTTAAAATAATTATATATAAAAAAGGAAAGTATATAGTAGGTACTTTATAGCTATACTTACTTTTATCCTGCAGAAATACCTTTGAAGTTACCTTCTTAAGAAAGTCTTCCCTGACTCCTAGGCTGTTAAGAGCTTCTATTTTTATTTTTTTTCATTGAAGTGTGGTTGATTTACAATGTTGTGTTAGTTTCAGGTGTACAGTGAAGTGATGTAATTATATATATATATATTTCAGCTTCTTTTCCCTTATCAGTATTACAAAATATTGAGTATAGTTCTAACAGCCCCTTGTTTGGATTCATGTGCATCCTCTTGTCACTCATAGTGGCACTTACCATGTTGTACTGTCATTGGGGTTTATGTATCTGTCTCTCCTGTTAGCATGTGAATTATTACTAGACAGAGAAGGTCTAGTAAATCTTGGTGTTTACTGTTATTAAGCCCTGTTTAATTTCTATGTATACATTGATAAATACGACAGAGTTGCTCCTTTGTGAAGCTTACTGTTTAGTGAGAGAGATGTATAATAAGTAAGCAAATATAATTAAGATTTATGATAGATGTTGTAAAAACCCAGAATTCCATTTGTTGAAATTAGCTTTAGGGTACTTATGAAGAAAGCTGAGTGCTGAAGAATTGATGCTTTTGAACTGTGGTGTTGGAGAAGACTCTTGAGAGTCCCTTGGACTGCAAGGAGATCCAACCAGTCCATCCTAAAGGAAATCAGTCCTGGATGTTCATTGGAAGGACTGATGCTAAAGCTGAAACTCCAGTACTTTGGCCACCTGATGTGAAGAGTTGACTCATTGGAAAAGACTGTGATGCTGGGAGGGATTGGGGGCAGGAGGAGAAGGGGACGACAGAGGATGAGATGGCTGGATGGCATCACCGACTCAATGAAGGTGAATTTAATTGAACTCTGGGAGATGGTGATGGACAAGGAGGCCTGGCATGCTGTGATTCATGGGGTCGCAAAGAGTTGGACATGACTGAGCGACTGAACTGAACTGAACTGAGACATGCAGGCAAAATATTTAAAAGAGTGGCGCCCAACTCTTGGGCCCAAGTTAGTAACTGTGCCACACAGCGGGAGGCAAGCAAGTGAGACTTCGTCTGCCCCTCTCCATCACTTACATTGCCTGAATCATCACTTGCATTAGCACCTGAACTGAACCTCCCCACCCCCGCTCTGCACCCCCACCCTGTCTGTGGAAAAATAGTCTTCTGTGAAACCCGTCTCTGGCACCAAAAAGGTTGGAGACTGCTGATCTAACAGATAGTTATTGGTCTGAAAAAGCTTTGGGACTAAAGATAAAAACTTGGGTTTCATCAACATATAGATGATATGTTAAGTCATGGGAATGGATGAACATCTAGGACAGAGTGTAGTGTGAGGAAAGGAGCTTCTTAGCCTGGGACATGTGTAGGATAGCTAGTGAAGGAAGAGTCTACAAAGGAGATAGGAATGGACAGAAATATAGAGGGAAAGTTAGGTGAACGTGCTTTCCCAGAAGCCAAAAAAGTAGAGCATTTGAAAGAGAAGGGAGGTCAGTTACACTGAATACTGCTGGGAGGTTGAGCAAGATGAGGACAGAGTACCGACCGTTTGATTGGCAACGTGGAGATGATTGACAAGGAGGCTTGACAAGACTACTTTTGGCCGAATAGTAGGGTGTTAGTTGACAAACAGAAGGGGAGGAAGTGGAGATAGTATAAGTAGACAGTTCTTTTGAGAAGCTCTGTTATGAAGGGGAACAAAGAAATAAATAGTGTTTGGAGGAGTATGTGAATGTTAAGGGATGTGTGTGTGTGTGTGTGTGTCTTTGAATAGGAGATGCATAGCATGTTTATATTCATCCAGTATTCTAGCTCAGGCCAAAAGTTTAGAGATCTTGGTTTTTCCTTTTTTTCTTACACTGTATATTTAGTCTCTAAATAAGTCATTTGGCTCTACCTTCAAAGTACTCTCTGCCTACTGTGATCCATTTAAGCCACCATCAGTTCTCATATGAATTATTGTGATAACTTAATTGTTTCTCTGCTTTTCCTTTGCTCCTCTGCAGTCAGTACTCTGCAGCCATAGTGGTTTATTCAAAACATAAATCAATTCTTGAGTGTCTTCTCACACTTGCTACAAAGTCCGAATTTATTGTGGCCTGTAAGGTCCAGCATATTCTGACCTCTGGCTACATCTCTACTCTTAAACTGTTAACCACATTTCTCCTTGTTCACTCAACTTCTGTATTGCTGGCCTTTTTGCTATTCTGTATGCCCCAAATTTTCTTATCTAGGACATTTGTGCTTACTGCTCTCTTTGCTTAAAATGCTTCCATATATTACTGTGATTTGCTGTTGCATTTCATCCATGTCTTGTGTCTTTTCCTCAGAGAATCCTGTCCTGATCATTATTGTATGTACCACCCCCATCGCTGTCCGTTTATATTCACGTGAACTACTGTTTAATTTTCATTATGGACTTGACATTGTATATTTATTTATTTATTTCTTCGCTTCTCTTACTAATCAATCCATAAAGTCCACGGACACAGTGACTTTGTTCTATTCAGCTAGATTAGAATTGGTACATTATAGATGCTAAATGAGTATTAATATTTGCTGAATGACTGAATATGTTTGTGTGTGTGAGAGAGAGAGGGACATTAATGTAGCTGCTGAAGGAGAAGAACATTCCAGGTGAGAGGGAGTACAAGTGAAGGAGTAGAGGGAGAAGAGAGAAGGGGAGGATAACTTCTGATAAGAGAAGAGACACCTCCTTCATTGTATGGTACAGTGGGTGGTACCGGTGCAGGGAAACATACAGATTTAGGAGTAAGAAGATAGAGTTCTCCTGAGCAGATTTCGGTTTTCTCATTGAAAGTTGGATCATTGCCTGAGGGAAGGGGTGGATGAGCATCCCAACTGATTTAGCAGCAGCAGCAGCAATCTTAAGTAGGAAGAGCATCATAATTTTCAAGCTAAAGCAGTCAACCAGGTAGTGTTCTCTAGGATACTCAGCTGTTTTAGTATAGAGGCAGTTTGGAGAGAGTTTAGCTCAACTGTCCTGAAGTTGGGATTTTGCCGCTTGAATTTTAAAAAGGAAGAGGAGGCAAGGGGGTAGATTGTTCTTGTTTTTTGATCAGGGTGGTTTAGTATATACATGTGCAGAGAAATTCTATTATAAGCCATCTTATTATCCTACAAATTTTACTGAGAGTCAGTTATCCAGTGTCCACAGTTAATATCTTAAGTCTCATTTTACTGATCTTTACCCTGGATTAATGGGATAATATAACTGTTGATACCACTGTGCACTTCTGGCACATTGTAATGTATTTATGAGATGAAAATTCTAATTCTCCTTACTTTTTTATTTTTTATTGTGGTAAATGCACATAATATAAAGTTTACCATCTTAATAACTTTAAAGTGTACCATTCAGTGGTGTAAAAATACATTATTGTACAACCATCACCACCATGGAACTTTCCTGGTAGCTCAGCCAGTAAAGAATCTGCCTGCAATTCAGGAGACCCAGGTTTGATTCCTGGGTCAGGAAGATGCCCTGGACAAGGGATAGACTACCCATTCCAGTATTCTTGGGTTTCCCTGGTAGCTCAGACTATAAAGAATCCGGCTGCAATGAGGGAGACCTGGGTTTGATCCCTGGGTTGGAAAGGTTCCCTGGAGGAGGGCATGGCAACCCACTCCAGTATCCTTGCCTGGAGAATCCCCATGGACTGAGGAATCCTGGTGGGCTACAGTCCATGAGGTTGAAAAGAGTCAGACACAACTGAGTGACTAAGCACAGCACAGCACAGCGTCACTACCATCCATCCCCGTAGCTCTTTTTATCTTGTAAGACTGAAACTCTATCCTGTTAAACAACAACTTCTCATTCTTTCCTTTCCCCAGTCCCTAGTCAACACCATTATACTTTCTGTCTTTATAATTTTGAGTACTCTAAGTACCTCATGTAAATGGAATTATACAATATTTGTCTTTTTGTGATTGACTTATTTTATTGAGCATAAAATCCTCGAGGTTCATCAATGTTATAGCATGTTGTAGAATTTCCTTCATTTTCTGAATAATATTCCATTCCATACCACATTTTTCTTATCCATTATCTGTCGATGAACACTTGAGTTGCTTCCACATTTTAACTATTGTAAATAATTCTATTATGAACATGAGTGTACACATAGCTTTTCCAGACTCAGCTTTCAATATTTTTGGATATATACCCAAGAATTAAAATTGCTGAATCATATGGTAATTCTATAATATTTTAATTTTTTTAGGAACTGTTTACTATTTTCCATAGTGGCTATACCATCTTATATTTCTACCAGCAATGCATAAAGGTTCCAGTTTCTCCACATCCTCATCAACACTTGTTATTTTCTGTTTTGTTTTGTTTTTTTGATAGTAGCCATCCTAATGGATGTAAGGTGGTATCTCATTGTGGTTTTGGCTTGCATTTGCCTAAATATTAGTGATATTAAGCACCTTTTTATGTGCTTATTGGCTTATGTGCATTTATCTTCTTTGGAGAAATGTCTGTCCAAATCCTTAGCCCATATTTGAATTGGGTTGTTCATGTTTTTGTTTTTGAGTTTTAGGGAGTTGATGTTTTTTGATGTTTAAGTGATTTATGTTTAGAGAAAAAAGGAAGTGATGGCAGTAGGGACTAACTGATAGTGGATTGAAGCTCAAAATAAAGTCTAGGAATGCTTTTGGAAGTTCTTGAACAGGTGAGCTACGTGAATAGGAGGTTTTGTTTGGATGATTCACTCCAGATATCAGTCAGTGAACATTTTGGGGTAAAGTCTAGGGTGTGATCATGAGAATAATGGTTAACTTGGGCTGTGTGCATGGTAAGTCGCTTCAGTTGTGTCTGACTCTTTATGACCCTGTGGACTGTAGGCCTCCAGGCTCCCTCTCCATGGGATTCTCCAAGCAAGGATACTGGAGTGGGTTGCCATCCTCTGCTCCAGGGGATCTTCCTGACCCAGGGATTGAACCCACGTCTCTTCTGTCTCCTGCATTGGAGATGCAGGTCAGGGATTGTCCAAGATGATAGAAGAGGATTATAAGACCGTTGGTGTTGATTTCTGCAAGTCATCTGCAGGGGTGATAGGAGTGAGGAAGATGTGTGGTATTATTGGTAGGGTGAGGGGCGGGTGAAGGTATAGGTCAGCGTAAGTTAAATCTTTGACTCCGTATCTCTCTGCTTTTTCCATTTTGCTTTACAGGTACAATTTTTTCCACGTTTTCCAGATACAGCTCTTTGTTCATTCTGTCTCAAGTTATAATTAGTGGAAAAAGTATTTTTAAGAGAATCTGAATAATCAGGCTAGTCATGTCCTTTGCACTGTTTCATTGAATGATCTTAGGTAAGTTGCATACCCCATGGGTTTCATAATAGAACTATAAAATGAAAATTTTAAATTAGCTGACTTTATAAGATACTTCCAGCCCCTGTGTTTTTCTTCTCTAAACCAGGCTACCTTAGTCAGTGAACCATTACTAGTTACCTAATTGTGCCAGGTCTGTGCTGTCTTGGGGACATAGACATTAATCGTACTTAGTTTTGTTCCAGGGCTTGTTCATGGACTGGTGAGATTAATATCATGAAATATGGAACCTGCTGCACAGAATTATGTATAAAATGCTATCAAATTTGGGGCAAGGTAGAAATAGGAGGGCTGTGTGAAGGTTTCGTAGAGGAAGTAAGTCAAGCTGGGTGTTGAAGAATGAGTAGGAATTTTCTTGGCAGACAAGTTGGGACATTTTAGGCAGAGAGAACAGTGTGGGCAAAGGCAAGAGCATGAAATCACATTGGGCTGGAATGAGAAGTTTAGCCATAAAAGAGATGAAACTGGTTCGGTAATTGGAGATAAAAGGTATTTATTGAATATCTATTTTGTGTCAGACAGCATGCTGGGGACTTTATATATGCTTTTAAATTCTCATAATGAGTCTGTGATAAAGACAATCTTACTTGTATTTTACCGAAGAGGAAACTGGGGGTCAGAAATTAAAGTAGTTTTTCTATGCCCAGAACCAGCTTCCAGTTTTCCTCCCTCCCTGCTATCTCAGCACTTGCTTTCTTGTTGCTAAACCAGTGCAAGTGACTGGAGGCTGCATAGCGGGAATGTCTTTGACTTGTCAGAAGGACATCCCTCAGCAAATTCAAGACTGCAACATTCCAGGCTCCTGCCAAAGAAAACCTCCTGGCACGATATAATTAAAGATCAGATTCTCATAACCAGGTGTCAAGGGCATGCACTCCCCAGTCTTGGGTGGAGTGCTGGTCAAGCAAGTCTCAGCAGCTCTAAGTTATTGGAACTGAAAAATGTGATTAATATATGAGATAGGTTTTATTTCTTTTTTCCTTTCCCATCTTCATTTAAATAATGGCCTGAGGTATTATTAGAGGTTATGTAGTCCATTCCTTTGCCTCTTGAGTGAACAGTAAGGTATGGTACCGTGGAAAGAGAGGTGACTCTATAGTCACACAGATTTCATTTCAGGTCCCTGGCTCTGTTGCCCACTAGCTGTGTGACCCTGGGTGACTGGCAGCATCTCTGAGATTTTTCTTCTGAGTTATTCACTATTTTATCCTCCAGCACCTAACACAGCTTGATGAATAAATGTTTGCATGACTGAATGAGGAAAAGAATACCAACCAGATTTCCAAGTTTTCTTGTAAATTCCACTAATGTTAGTAATTAAAATATCAGACCTAAGTGATGTCTGAAACCCTGTTTGTAAAGACAGTTAGTCCAGGAGCTTCTATGGGGATACTTTTAAAGAATTTTGGCAACTTTGTTTAGGCATTTAGAGGCCTCTCCTAAGCTCCAAGTCCCATTGTGTGAGCTCAAGGCACCACAGAGTCCTCAGTACAGACAAATAGCAGCTGGTCCCCTCCTCCAGACCATATCTCCTTTCTCATTGTCATCTCTCAGTCTTTTCTTAATCAACCATGTCATCTTTTATTTTTAACATGGAGCTTCATTGTACAGATCTAGAACTGCTTAGAAGGGACCGTTTTTCTGACTATAGCTGTATGCGTTACAGAAAATAAAAGGCCCTCTCTGCTGTGTCCTATTTTTTTCACTTTCATGTTACATTCTACAACGCCATACTCTCACACTTATGTTATTCCTATGGTCTGGAGTGTACTTGCCATCATTGTTCTCTATCAAAATCATTCTATTTATTTATTGTCTGTTTTCCTTGGTCAAGGTAATATTTCAGTGTCTGGGCCTATCCCAGACCAATTAAAATCAGAGTTCAAGCAGTGGTATCCACCCCTCCCTCCCTTTTTAAGGAAAATCTGAAACATGCAGCAAAGTTGAAAGAATTTTATAGTGAATGCCTATATAATCACCATATAGATTCTTATGTCATTAATATTTTCATGTTAACTTGCTTTATCACTTCCATTATATATTAACATGTATATTATATCACATCCCTATGGTCAGCCATTAATGTATCTTATTTTTAAAAAATGCATTTCAAAGTAAATTGCGGGCATTAGCATACTTCCTCTCTTAAGTGCTTCATCGGGTATTTTAAAAAGCCCCAAGCGAATTCTTATAGTCTAGAGTCAGAGACTACTATCTGACCCATTTATTCTTTAAGCCCCTACTCTTTTTTTTTTTGGTTGTGCTGCGTAGCATGCAAGATCGTAGTTCCCTGACCAGGGTTCTAACCTGGGCTCCCTGCAGTGGAAGCACAGGGTCCTAACCACTGGACCACCAGGGAATTTCCCTAAGCCCCTACTCGTTTATATAATCTCTATATCCCTGGTTTCTGGCATAGAACCTTATAAGTAAGTATGCATTAAAAATTATTTGTTTGAATTATACTTGAATGAAGAACCTACAGCTGCAGTAAAAGGTGTACTTAACTTTCACTTGACTTATTTGAGGAACAGGAAATTATTTTATCTTTTTTGTTGCTTACCTCATGGCAGACATTTAGTAAATATCAATCCCAAGTCCAGCCTAAATGTGTTTATATATTTCTATATTTGCCACTGGCTAGATTTGACTGATCTAAATGTAAATCAGAAGTAGCATAGTTCAGGTCAGTGAAGGTACAGAGGGGCTAGAATTACCTCAAGTATAGTTGGAAAATTCTTTGGCAGCGTGTCTGAAGACTTGGGTTCCAGTCCTCACCTTTAAATTTCTGTGTAGTCTTAGGCAATTTCTCTGCGCTTTTTGGACTTCTGTATTCTTACCTGTTGTGTAAGGGGATCAGATTAGATGACCTTTAAGATTTTTTCTGGCTTTGATGTTATGGGTATCTTAAAATCTTTGATTATCTTGACTGTGTATTATACTAGTGGCTGTGGAATCCAGATGTGATAAAGTAGAAAGAAGTGGTTGTTGGTGAGCACGTTTGTCTGAATCCCTTTCTGGTTTTATTTAGTATGTAAATGTCTGTCTAGTCAAGGCTATAGTTTTTCCAGTAGTCATGTATGGATGTGAGAGTTGGACTGTGAAGAAAGCTGAGCACTGAAGAATTGACACTTTTGAATTGTGGTGTTGGAGAAGACTCTTGAGAGTCCCTTGAACTGCAAGGAGATCCAACCAGTCCATTCTAAAGGAGATCAGTCCTGGGTGTTCTTTGGAAGGACTGATGCTAAAGCTGAAACTCCAGTACTTTGGCTACCTCATGCGAAGAGTTGACTCATTGGAAAAGACTGTGATGCTGGGAGGGATTGAGGGCAGGAGGAGAAGGGGATGACAGAAAGATGGCTGGATGGCATCACCGACTTGATGAACTTGAGTCTGAGTGAACTCTGGGAGTTGGTGATGGACAGGGAGGCCTGGCATGATGCGATTCATGGGGTCGCAAAGAGTCAGGCACGATTGAGCGACTGAACTGACTGAAAGTATACTTGCACATAGTGGCTACTTGAAAAGTGTTTTCTTTCCCTTTTGTCTACTTCAGCACTATATCTTCATGCTTTTTATAGCATGCTTGATTGAGCTTCCCAGGTCTTGCAGTGGTAAAGAATCTGCCTGCCAATGCAAGAGATGCAGGAGATGCAGGTTCGATCCCTGGGATGGGAAGATCCCCTGGAGTAGAAGATGACAACCCACTTCAGTATTCTTGCCTGGGAAATTCCATGGGCAGCAGAGCCTGGCGGGCTACTGTCCCTGGGGTCATAAAGTCAGACACAACTGAGCATGCATGAATATGTTTTTATATGCTTTTTACAGAAAAACAGACATAAATCATTCCTTCTCCTTGGTTGCCTCTTGACCCATATCTGTCGTGCGACTGCTCAAGGGAAACAACAGTTTGCAGCTCATAGGTATAGAGACTTCTGTTAGAACTATAGCTAGTGAAAAGCAGAGCCAGGACTTAAATTTCATCTGATTTTAACTCCAGTCATCTTTTTACTCTATCACCCTGCCAGTGGCCCTTTTGAAACCTTACAGTGAACCTGCATTTATTATAGAGTCATTCAGTTGATTAATAATTAATACTTCAGTATAATTATTTGCTTATAAATTATTAGACTCTCAGGCTCTGGAGCATTGGTAAAACATGGTCGTTCTTTCTCTCTGTCTGTCATCTATGATAGATAAGTGATGCTATCTGAACTCTCATTCTTAATGTTGGCCTTGGGCTTAGCTTTATCTTGCAGCTTGTCAGAAGGCATTGGTTTGTCATCTTCCCAAATCTTTGACCTGCAGAGATTGCTAGAAGATTTATGATATATTTGGTCATGATATTCAAGAGTCAAGTGTAATTCTTTTTCTCTCAGGATTGAAATTTTGGACTTGTTTTCCTATAAACAAAGTTTACGATAGTGTAGGTTATGATTACTATGCTAGGTTCTGATGGTCTGATTATTAAAATGTTCTGATTATTGTGCTAGGTATAGATGAACAAAATGACCTGTGAATGGATCTATGAAGTGTAAAGAGAGTAAAGACTTGTGGAGAAGCCACAGGAAAGGACTGTTTGGAGGGCTTTAGAGAAACTGAAAAGTAGTACAGAAATACTTAGTCCAAGTAAGTGCAAAGGGAAGGTTCAAAAAAGCACAAACTTGTGTTCTGTGAGTGTTGTTGAAAGTACTGGCAATGTTTAGCATTGAGAAAATAGATTTTGGGGGAGTCTTGAGAGATGATTTCAGGTACCTAAATTTCTGTCTGAGTAAGAGGCAGTAGGCCTTTCTGACTTGCCCTGAGATAGGATTTAGGAATAATAGGTGCAAGTAGTGTTTATTTGTTCATTTGTTATTATTTTATTTGGTCACTTGTTTGTTCATTTGTTCACCAAGTCTTTACTGATTACCTGTTCTGTGCCTGGACTGGTATTGGGGATTGTGAAATGACTGAAGTTTGTTCTTGAGTTTATAATCTTAAGTCTGTCAGAGATGAGAATTGTAGGGAGAGGTGAATGTATAAACAAATAATTGCAATTCAGTGTGAGAAGATAAAAACTTAATATAAGTGAAAACTCTCTAAATGAGATCACTGATGATAGAATAGGCTGACTTGTGAGACTATAGATTTCTTATCACTGGAGGTTTTCAAGTATGGGCTAGATGACATGGGCTAAAATACTGTACAAAGGATTCAAAGGTTGTATTCCAACAATAGATTTTAGGTTTTAATAATTGAGAATACTTTGGAAAGTAGAGATCTACCACCAGGAGTTTTCCAAACACAGTCACTTTACTTCACTTCAGTCGCTCAGTCGTGTTTGACTCTTTGTGACCCCATGAGCTGCAGCATGCCAGGCCTCCCTGTCCATCACCAGTTCCTGGAGTCCACCCAAACCCATGTCCATTGAGTTGATGATGCCATCCAACCATCACATCCTCTGTCATGCTCTTCTCCTCCTGCCCTCAATCTTTCCCAGCATCAGGGTCTTTTCAAATGAGTCAGCTCTTCGCATCAGGTGGCTAAAGTATTGGAGTTTCAGCTTCAGCAAACACAGCGGAAGAACTGAAAAATGAAGAATAGCGTTATCAGAAAGACTGAAGCCTTTCTTGGCATTTTCCTGGGCTGTGATCCGGAAAAAGAGTTATATTCAATGAAGCTTTTGGCTGAAGGACTTAAGAGGCAAAGAAGGGCCTGCTGAGGGTATCAGGTGGCTGCAGGGAGTGTAATTTTGGAACTGGCAGTCTGGAGTGGGAAGGTACACTTGAGAACTGAGTCGGTAGAAATTCTCTTTGGAGGAGCTGAGGGACTTGCATTGGAGTTTGGGAGGGAAAATGAAGGCAGATCTGCAAAATAAAACTGGAAGAAATGGGTAAAAAGTGCACCACCCAGAGAGTTGCTCTTGATTAACAAGATTGTCCTTGCTACTTGATTTCTTTTGTTCAAAAAGAGAAGTAAGGAGCAGTTAGTTTGTCAGAGGTAGGTCAGGATGAATTATATAAATAGACGAAGTTTGAATTTGGCCTTAAAAGATGAGTAAAGTTTTCCATCAGTCAGAAGAGAGAGAAATCATCGATAAGAAGCATTAGGTGGTGGGAAGTGGGATGGGGCAAGAGGAGGGTAAGAGACTACTTGACAAATTCAAGAGAACAGAGATTTCTGAAGTGTAATTTGACTGTAAGCTGTGTTCAGGTATGGTGGCTTAGTTTGTGAGGCAGTTCATTATCAGACTGTGAAGGACCTGAAAATTTCATCTGTACTGAACTCCTTAAGGCAAGGTATATATCACTGTCAAACTTTTGATTAATAAAAATATTTACTGAATCCACTGTAAGTCAGATATTATACTAGACTCTTCTGGATTACAAAGGTGACAAAATTGTGCCTGACCTCTGGGTATCATTCTGGCTCCTGGTGAAGATAATTATAATAGTAAAAATAAATATGATAACCTGGAAATATACCTATTGCCTTGGGAGTCCAGAGGAGGGGACCTTAACTTCTTGAAGATGAGAACATTTCAAAAGGGCCTCTTAGAAGAAATAGCAGTTGAAGGATGAGTGAATTTGAGGATAGGAAAGTTGGCATTCTAAGCAGAGGGAACAGCATGTGCAAAGGAATGAAAGTGTGAAAGCTGCAGTATATTTAAAGAAGTTAGGGAAGTAGGATATGGCTAGAATGTAAGGGGAGTTAGAGGGAGTGGTGGTGGTGGGGAATGAAGCTGATGGGTAGAACTGGTAAATAATGGAAGGGCCTTCAAAAGCAAGCTAAGGAACTTTAGCTTTTATTTCGGAATGTTACTGAAGAGTTTTGAGTAGAGTGTGAGTGTTTTAAGGTCATTGATGACATGTGGAGAAAGGATTGGGGAAAAAATGGATGTGAGGGATCATTTAGCTCTGCATTTATTAGAAAATGTTAAAAAGACTACTATAGATTTGTCCATTTGTTGTTGTTGTTCAGTCGCTAAGTTGTGTCTGATCTTTGTGACCCCATGGAGTGCAGCACACCAGGATTCCCTGTCCTTCACTGTCTCCTGAAGTTTGCTCAGGTTTGTGTCCATCGAGTTGGTTATCTAACCATTTCATCCTTTATCGCCCCCTTCTCCTCCTGCCCTTAATCTTTCCCAGCATCAGGGTCTTTTCCAGTGAGTTGGCTCTTCTCATCAGGTGGCCAGAGTATTGGAGATTCAGCTTCTGCATCAGTCCTTCTGATAAATATTCAGGGTTGATTTCCTCCAGGATTGACTGGTTTGATCTCTTTGCAGTCCAAAGTACTCTCAAGAGTCTTCTCCAGTACCACCATTCATCAATTTTGTCCATAGTATTAAAGTAATTGACTTCTAAAGCAGTGGTATTCAATTCTGGCAGTTACTGGGATCACTAAGTTTAAAAATTATAAAATTTTGGCCTTAATTATAGCCAGCCATACTAAATCAGAATTTATGGGGGTCAAACAAATACATTTGTATTTCTGAAAAGTTCTTGGTGATTATTATGCTTTTTTTTTTTTTAAATTAGAAACTGTAGTTTCTAAAGCACTGTTGTATTTGACTCTAAGGAGCATACATTCTAAATAGTCATGGTTAAAGATATAATTTCCATTGTAGTATGGAAGAATAATGAAAAACTTTATTAACTCTGGATATATTTATATCTATTGTCAAGCCTGTTTGTTTAAGGTAATAACATCTATCTTCATTAAAACTATTGATCCTATGTGATGGGGATTTTTCCTGCTTTCTTTTAGATTTTATTCCTTCTATTTCTCAGAAGCATTAGAAATTGCCTGTAAATTCAGGGCTGTATAGGATAAGATGGTTATGCGTTGATCATCATATATTTAGAACAAGGTCAAATTTTAGTGGAAGGAGATCCTGGAGAGATGATGATAAAGGTCACAGGTCAGCAAACTTTTCCTGTAAAGGACCAAATAGCACATATTTTAGATTTGTGAACAACCTAAATATTTTAGGTCTGTTACAGCTACTCACCTTTGCCATTGGAACATGAAAGAAGCCATAGAAAATACGTAAATGAATGTATGGGACAGTGTTTCAGTAAAACCATTTACAAAGCCAGCAGTATTACTGACCTTTGATATAGTGATACAGTTCCTACCAGAGAAGGAATGATTTTTCTAAGACAACGAAATTAAGACTTGGCAGAGAACTCACTATGTGGAATGCTGTTGGCACTTTTATTTAATCTTCATGTGAATGTATAAATGGAAACCAAGTGATTAAGGAATTTCTCTAAAGCCTGTACATAGCACATGGATTCATACTCAGTTTAGCTAGGCCACATTTTTGCCTTTTAAACCACATTATTGTGGTTTTTTTGTACTTTTGAATGCCTTAGATAGGAGAATGAAGAGAAAAGCAAGAACCTTGTGAATTTTCAGCAGTGCTTAGGACTGAGTACGTATTCCATCTTTGAATATGGTGAACTAAATAAGACAGCAGTAGTCATGGAATGTAGTAGAAGGGCTTGAGGTGAGTCCTGGAGGAAGGGTTGTAAATTTGCATTTTTCTAAAATTTCTAAAATGTATTTCCATTTGCTCAAAAATAATTAAGAGGTATGTTCTTTCCGATTCCAGTAGCTGCTGCTGGTGGTGACGATGTCAAATAACGGCCTAGACATTCAAGACAAACCTCCAGCCCCTCCGATGAGAAATACCAGCACTATGATTGGAGCTGGCAGCAAAGACGCTGGAACCCTAAACCACGGTTCCAAACCTCTGCCACCAAACCCAGAGGAGAAGAAAAAAAAGGACCGATTTTACCGAGCCATCTTACCTGGAGATAAAAGTACAGTATTTCATTTCTTTCTCATCATTTGTATACTTAAATTTTTTTTTGTAACCTGAATAAAATATTTGTTGCTTCTTTCACTGAATGTTCTTTTAATCCCCTTTTTTTCTCATTAAATAGTTTCTTTGTCTTTTTTCCTGAAATGACTGAAGTCGAATAGAAAATAGACCCATTCTTATACTCTATTAATTATATCTGAGCAAAATTTGAGGAAAATAATTATGCTGTTGATATATTAGATCTTAGTCAATCTGAATTTGCTTACTTTTTAAGTTTATAACTGTTTATGACCTCACAAAATATAAGAAATATTGAAATGTCTTCATTTGGAAATTTTTTCTCCCCAGACTAGTTTCATTTGGAAGGTCTTCTTCCCAGATTTTTTGATTGCCCTTTCTTTAGTCATATGTCCTAGACTTAAACCCAGATTTAAGGATTAAACATCAGTAAGAAAGACAAGTAATAGCTGAGATAAAAAATGTAGGACTTAGCATGACTTCACTAAGAAGAAGTAATGCTAGGGAATTCTCTGATTCCTTGGCAGTCCAGTGGTTAAGGCTTGACACTTTCAGTTAAGGCTTGACACTTTCACTGGAGGCCTGGGTTCAATCCCAGGTAGGGGAACTAAGTTCCCTCAAACCAGGTAGTGCAGCCAGGGCTCATTTCCTCTTCATGAATAAATCTTTTAGAATAATCAGGACTTTAACAGTGTATCTAATGAAGTCACTGATATCCTATGAATAAGATAGTGAAATAGAGGGTTGGATGTCCACGTGAATAAATGACTTTGGTTTGACTACCCAAATATTTAAGTGGCTGCTGAAATGAAGTTCTCAGCCATGTTTGTAGGGCTTTGTTTTTATGGCATGCTGAAAAAATTGCCCTTTTGTCTGCAAATAGTTATCATGAACTTCTCACTTAGGTAGCCCTGGTTCAAATCCTGGATTTATCACTTAATAGCTCTCTAACCTTAAGTATATTAGTTAACTCCTTTGACTTTTAGTTTCCTGTGTCTAGGAAAGGTTGGGATTTAACATTTTTGTGCTTCTTTAAGAAAGTGAAAAGATAACCCACAGAGTGGGAGAAAAATTCCCAAATTATATATCTGATAAGGAACTTATATAAAAAATACATAAAGAGTTACCCGTATGAGCTAGAAATGAAAAATTATGTCAACACAAAAACTTGTACATGAATGTTTATAGCGGCATTATTAATAATAGCCAAAAAGCGGGAGCAGCTCAAATATTCATTGAGGATGAATGGGTAAATAAAATGTTATATATCTATACAAAGAAATAATATTTGGTAACAAAGAAATGAAGCCCTGATTCATACTGCAAGATGGGTGAACCTTGAAAACTGGTGAAAGAAACCAGTCCCAAAGGACCACATATTATATAATTCTGTTTATATGAATTATTCAGGCAAACTCATAGATAAAAAGTAAACGAGTGTTGCCTAGGGTTGTAGGAGTCAGTGCATGGGATTAGGGAATGATGGCTAAGAGGTGTGGAGTTTCTTTTTTACTTTTTATTGGTGTATAGTTGCTTTACAATGTTGTGTTAGTTCCTGTTGTACACAAAGTGAATCAGCTAAAGATGCACATATATGCCCTCTTTCTTGATTTCCTTCTCATATGGCCACCACAGAGCAGTGAGTAGAGTTCTCTGTGCCATACAGTAGTTTCTCAGGGATTTCCTTTTGGGTAATGAGAGTGTTCTAAAATTGATTGTGGGGATGGTTCTCCAGCTCTGCAAACATATTGACCGATTGAATGTTACACTCTGAGTGAATTTTATAGTATGTGAATTTTATCTCAGTAAAACTCTGTTTGAAAAAAAAACAGCTGATGGAGCCATTTAGACATCATTGGAAACTGAGGGGATGACCTTATGTATTGAATGGAGAGGTAGAGATCTAGATATTGTTATAGTCTTGGTTCTGTCATAAATTGGCTGCCTGGTTTGGGTCAGGTATTGTCTGTGAACTTAAGTACCTTCATCTAAAATATTACAGCCACACAGATATGGGGACCACACTAGTGATACCGTAGCAGGGAGAAGGAAGAGGGAAGAGGGTTGTTATGGGATTATATGAAATCATGTATGTGAAACATTTGAAAATCATAAAGTACTATAGAATTTAAATAATCTTTCATTCAATAAAAAGTAATCAAAAAATAAAAAATCAGTCAAGTTGAAATACAGTCTCTTACGGTTTTGAAATCCTGTAATTATATAAATGAGGTATAAATATGAAGTTAGATCAGGTTGTATATTATGGGAAACAAAACTAGGCCATTGTGAAGTATTTTGATCAGCAATAAAGCTGTAGATGCAGAGGTTCTTCTAGAAATCCTTGTTGAGTAACCCTAGGCCAAGTCTGGTCTGAAAATAAAACTCATAGCTCAAGATCAAAGCATATAAGTTTTCCAGAAGTTCAAAGCATAGAGGCAGAAAGCATATAGTTATGAGAAGTTCTTGTGAAATGATATAGTGGCCTCTTTTTCACTCCCTAGTTTTGGATTTTCTATACATACCCTGAACACATAGATTTTACTCCTTTGCGTTAATACTTTGCTGTGCTGTGCTTAGTCACTCAGTCATGTTCAACTCTTTGTGACCCTTTGGACTGTAGCCCACGAGGCTCCTCTGTCCATCGGGATTCTCCAGGCCAGAATACTGGAGTGGGCTGTCATGCCCTCCTCCAAGGGATCTTCCCAGCCCAGGGATCGAACCCAGGTCCCTTGCATTACAGGCAGATTCTTTACCATCTGAGCCACCGGGAAGCCCTATTAGATGGCTGTAATTAATGCATACATCAAAATGAAATAAATGAATTTTTTTTTCTTTGTTTGGAAATTTTATTCAGCTTGATTTCATTCAACCAATAGGCATTTGTTGACCTGCTCTTTGTGCTTAACTTAATCCTAGAAGGATCCATAGCAGTGTTGGCAGTCTTTGCAGTAGTATGCTTTTCATAAATAATTTGAAACTTTATACCTGTTACACAGAGTAATGAGCTATAATTGAATTTAGAGAACCTGAATTGAGTCCTACCTCTAACATTTATTAAATCTGTGATTTTTTTTTAAGTCCTTTTACCTGTTTATTTTAATCCCTGTATCCTTAACTGTAATGTGGGAATAATTATAATTCCCAGTCATCCCATATTATGAGTAGGCTATTGTCATTTCATGGATGTAAAAGCATTTTTTAAATTGTAAAACACTACAGAAATATGATTTTTTTTAAAGGGAAACCTCATTTCCTGTTTGATCTGGTATCTATAACAACTCATTTTCAGTTGGAGAGGCTAAAGCTTAGAGAAAAGTAAATTGATCAAAGTCTTACAGCTGGAAGGTGGAAGGAATGAGTGTGAAACTAAATCTTTGTAAAGTATCTACCACGTCACAGAATACTATCTGTTAACTGTTCCCAACCCAGATTACACATCTGACTCATTCATGGTTCTTTTTTGAAATACTGATGCTTGGGTCCTACCCATACTTTTGGAGCCAAAATTTCCATAGAGGAGCCTGGCAGGCTATAGTCCATAGGGTTGCAAAAAGTTGGACACAACTGAAGCGACTGAGCAGGCACACAGTCTTGGGGTCTAACGGGATTTGGAAAAGAGAAAGAAGAGTTCTCGGTGGGCTGCCTTAGTGGTTGAGACTTGAGCTGGCAATGGGTAAAATGTCTGTAGTCATTAACTAATGCTGACCTCCAACATAGCTTTAGTGTGTGCCTGGAGGGATGCATAAATGATTGTGAGAAGCTGTAATTGAGGGCCTGTGATAGGTGGTGCTGAGTTGTAGAATTCCATGTGGGAAAGTCTGGTTCCTGTGGTTAGGATCTGGAGCCTTTGGTTTATTCTAAGAAGTTCTTCAGCATTTAGTTTGGAATTTTTTTCTGGCTGCATTTTCACAACCAAAGTGGAATTCTCCAAGCTTGGGAAGAGTTT
Organism: Ovis aries; assembly: GCF_016772045.2. Taxonomy (NCBI): domain Eukaryota; kingdom Metazoa; phylum Chordata; class Mammalia; order Artiodactyla; family Bovidae; genus Ovis; species Ovis aries. The sequence continues at coordinate 16,194,414 of NC_056074.1, forward strand.
AGCTAAGTTAATTTTAAAACTGGACTACATCAGTGTTTATCTCTCCAAGTTTGGAGTGTTTTACTGCCTTGAGCTCAGATTGGCTCAGCTGAACCCAAGAGAGGGGCTTCTTAAAAATAAATCTTAAAAAAAAAAAGTCAATGCTTTGTACTGGAACTTGGATAGCTGTACTGCAACTTGGGATTTTGCAGTGTCAGCCTTATTTCCCATGCTACCGGGAAGTCAAATGGAATTAGCCAAAGATAGGCTTAATATTAATATTAGGATGGATGGGGTTGCAGACTTATTTTTCCACTTTATTTCTTTAAGTCTGTAATCTCTGGTTTCATGAAATCAGGTGATTCTTTTTCCTCCGTCACAATTTCTCTGTCTTAATGAGTGGGTGGGTAAATCCTACTCTGACACTTTCCTTTATTAATAATAATTCATGTTTGTAAAGCTCTTTAGCTTTTATAAAGTACATGCATTCTCTTTATCTTAGTTGATCCTTAAAATAATAATAGTAATAAATGTAGAAATAACAAAGAGTACTAATACAATAGTAATAAGCATAACATTTGTTGTTATTCAGTCGGTCAGTTGTGTCTGACTCTTTGTGACCCCACGGATTACAGCACACCAGGCTCCTCTGTCCTCTACTGTCTTCCAGAGTGTGCTCAGATTCATGTCCATTAAGTTGGTGATGCTATCTAACATCTCATCTTCTGCTGCCCTCTTCTTTTGCCTTCAATCTTTTCCATCATTGGGGTCTTTTCCATTGAGTCAGCTCTTTGCATCAGGTGACCAAAGTATTGGAGCTTCAGTATCAGTCCATTCAATGAATATTTGGGGTTGATTTCCTTTAGGATTGATTGGTTTGATCTCCTTGCTGTCCAGGGGACTCTCAAGAGTCTTTTCCAGCACCGCAATTTTAGACCATCAGTTCTTTGGCTCACTTATTATATTAGGAGCTTTGATGGTTGGAAATATACCAGTTTTTCATGGAGATAAATGTTACACTTCGTAGACAGCAAACTGAGGTAGCTCAATTTAAATAACTTAACCAAGGTCTAGTTAGGAGTGGCTGATGTGAGATTGTAGCTCTTCTCTATGATTCCAGGGACCTTTCCACTCTACAGCTGTGATAACTTTTGTGCTCAGAGAGTCGACTTGCCCAAGTTCATATGACACATAGTTGCATGGAGTTTGGCATTTGACATATTGTCTCGACTTCTGGACTGGCTCTTTAGTTGTTCTAAGTCCTCAGACACCAATGTACTGTTTGAAGGCTCCCATCCTATAGATGTTTAGACTAATGCCTTTGGTAGAACTGATTTGGTTAGTTCTTTTAACTCATTTTAAAACAAATTTGCATTTAATGACATCCATTCATATTAACTTAGTCTGCAATATAGGGAAGGCACAGTGCATGTAGAAGAAGCTATGTTGGAGTTTGGGCCCTTGAGGTTATTACCATTGACCATCCCTGACTTTGTGACCTTTGGCTCTACCTTTCTTCCTCTCGATTATCTAACCTGTGAATGTGAAATCGCTCAGTCGTGTCTGACTTTTTGTGACCCAATGGACTGTGGCCTACCAGGCCCCTCCATCCATGGAATTTTCCAGGCAAATGTGCTGAAGTGGGTTGTCATTTCCTTCTCCAGCGGATCTTCCTGACCCAGGGATCAAACCTGGGTCTCCCGCATTGCAGGTAGGCACTTTGTCATCTGAGCCACGTGGGAAATCAACCTGTAGTACGGGTACATAATAATATTTATCCCTTAGAGTTGTTGAATGGATTATTATTATTTTTAAAATATTTATTTATTTATTTGTCTGCATTGGATCTTAGTTGTGGCATGTAGGATCTAGTTCCCTGACCAGGGATGGGACCCGGGGCCTCTGCATTGGGAGCAGAGAGTCTTAGACACTGGACCACCAGGGAAGTCCCTGATTGGGTTATTAATACTAAAGATTCAAACTGAAGCTTTATTAACAGTTGGTAGTAATTTTGTGGCTATTATTGCTTGCTGTCATGGTTTTCTGTTGAAATCTGTGATTAACACCTAAAAGTTGTTTGAGATGTACAAAATAACAACTCTTAATGAGGTTCCTCCAAGAATGAATTGAAGAGTGGTCCTGGAAAATACCTTTCTCTTTTTGTATGTAGGCTGTATTTCCAGTTGGTTTAGACAGGGCTGTTGGAGGGGGCCACATTAAAAAATTTTGTGTACTAGGACTAAGCAGACCCAAGGAAAGGTTTCCCAAGAAGTTCTCAAGAGTTCTCTGTAATGTCAGAAGCAGAACTCTAAGCTCTGGACATGGGCCTAGATCTCTGGAATAAGTACTCAATATTTGAAGCTGAGGCCAAAATGATAAGCCTCTTGAAACTAATCTCAGATATTCTTTATATGTTCAAGTGTTAAGTGATTTCATTTCCCAGGGGTTCTTTTCTATAGACTATTCATCATGTGAACCACTCTCTTTGTTTCCATTACCAAGGTTCCTTTTGACATTCTCTGCCTGTGATGGATATATTATATGGCATATTAATAACATATCATAGAAATAATATATAAAAATATTAGATCTGGAAAACCTAAGTAAAACATAAAAATAATGTAAAAGTGTTCTTCCCTACAATCTTTTAACTGACTAGATCAGGAGAAATTTAGGAACAGAAAGCAATTCTAAAGCCTTGCAACCTGTCCAGTGCATTCTAGCTATGAGTAAGACAGATGGACTTATGTCATAAATGAATGCTTAATTTGGGCCATAGCAAGCCCTTCCCTTTCACAAAGCATCTGCTTCTGGAAGGAAAATTGCCAAATGTAAAAATAGCTTAAACCCTAGCAGTTGGAATGTAGACAAATGGTTCTCTTAAGATACTAAGGGAAGAACCTGTGGAATCAGACCTGGGTTCAAATTCATCTCTTACTAGCTGTATAAGCTTGAGCAAATTATTTAACTGCTTTTAAGTTTCCTCATCTGTAAAATGACAGTAGTAATAATATATCCCATAGGATTATGACAATTAAGGAAAATCTTCTAGTATCTTATATGTGGTTAACTCTTTAATGTTATTTCTCCTCTTCATAACAGAGGAAGTTTTCTTGATGCAGCTTGAAATTGTTTAGAGGGGGTAAAGTAGTAGCAAAGGGCCTTGGCTCTGAAGCCACATTTTTTAAAATTTAAATTACTTCCATAACTGTAGACAAGTCCATATTTCAATTTTATAGTCTCCAAGTAAAAATTGATTCTCAGGATTGTGGTGATTATATGAGATGATATATATAAAGTACCTATTAAAACTGTGGGATACTGTGTCAGGAAGAGATGTAGTTACAGGGCTTTGAGCGTGCTGATCTTTCTGTTTTCATAGACATTTGGAATGTAGGAGCTGGAAGGGCACTTAAGATCATCTAGTTTATTGTCTACATTTTTCAGATGAGAAAGCTGACAACCTGGACTACGTGGTGTAGTAGAGGCAAAACTGGCCTGGATTTTTTAGACCTTTTTGTCCTCTCCTTCCCTAGCTCCCACCTCGGCCAAAAGCTGCCTTTCTTTAGGGTTGTATTGGGTCTATTGGAGGCATTAGGACTTCATAATATCTTTTGGCCAGTGTGTTGAGCTACCACAGAACAGCATTTTAAAACAGGATTGTGTACTTCAGGTCAGAGCTGGTCAAAATGAAACATATAATCCTGCCCTGGAGAGAATTTGCATGGCAGATTCCTTAGATTCCTTGCCAGGTTGAGTTAGGTGTCTGATCATTTGTTCCTTTCTTCACTTAGTGTCTGAGCACCTGTTTTATGCCTGGCTTTTAGCTGATGGGGATTCATGATAAGTTGGACATGATCCCTGCACTTAGAACTGAGTCTGCTTAGAAAAATAAACTCTGAAAGTAGGCAATAACTAACATGGATGTGGGAACAGAGGGGAAGGTGAACACCCCAGTGCAGAGATGAGAAAAGACTTCACGGAAGAGATGACCTTTAAGCTGAGACCTGACAAGGATAAAGGAAAGGGTTTGTGTGGTGGTGTGGCAAGGGAAGGGAAAAGGAAAGACAGGATTTACAGGCAAGGAGAGTGACTAGAGAAAGTCAAGAGGTGTGGAAGAGCACATTATGTGCTAATGGTGGACCATTACTACTGGTATTTGGTGTAGACTGTATGAAACCTAAGTACAAGCATACCTTGGAGATGCTGTGGGTTTAGTTCTGACTACCCCAGTAGAGTGAGCATCACGTGAATTTTTCTGATTTCTAAGTGAATATAAAAGTTATGTTTACACTATACTGTGGTGTATTAAGTAGATATCTATTTTAAAATAAACAGTGTTGCTGCTGCTGCTGCTAAGTCACTTCAGTCATGTCCAACTCTGTGTGACCCCAGAGACGGCAGCCGACCAGGGTCCCTCATCCCTGGAATTCTCCAGGCAAGAACACTGGAGTGGGTTGCCATTTCCTTCTCCAATACATGAGAGTGAAAAGTGAAAGTGAAGTCGCTCAGTCGTGTCAGACTCTTCGTGACCCCATGGACTGCAGCCTTCCAGGCTCTTCCGTCCATGGGGTTTGCCAGGCAAGAGTACTGGAGTGGGGTGCCATTGCCTTCTCCAAATAAACAGTGTACATACCTTAATTGAAAAATACTTTAATCACTAAAATATGTTAACCATCATCTGGTAATGCAAGGTTGCCACAAATTGTCAGTTTGTGAAGTATAGTAACTCCAAGCATAGTAAAAGAAGGTTTTCCTGTAGTGGGAGATAAAGTAGAGGATATAAGTCTGTAGAGCAGAGTTCTCAAAATCTTTATTTAAAAGTTTATTTTTTATAGAAGTTTTAGTTTCACAGCAATATTGAGTGGAAAGTACACAGATTTCCTGTAAACACTCTGCCCCCACATATGCACATCTAACCTAACTACTAACATCTCGTCCTTGAGTGGTACATTTGTTACAATAGATGAACCTACATCAGCACATCATACTCACTTTACATCCATATTTTACATTAGACTTCACTGTTGGTATTGTGAATCTGTGAGTTGAATAAATATATATATGCATATGTATCAGTTCAGTTCAGTTCAGTCGCTCAGTCGTGTCCAACTCTTTGCAACCCCATGAATCGCAGCACGCCAGGCCTCCCTGTCCATCACCAATTCCTGGAGTTCACTCAGATTCACGTCCATCGAGTCCGTGATGCCATCCAGCCGTCTCATCCTCTGTCGTCCCCTTCTCCTCCTGCCCCCAATCCCTCCCAGCATCAAAGTCTTTTCCAATGAGTCAACTCTTTGCATGACGTATAATATATACACAAATATCCACTATTATGCTGCTGCTGCTGCTGCTAAGTCGCTTCGGTTGTGTCCGACTCTGTGCGACCCCACGGACGGCTTCCTACTAGGCTCCTCTGTCCCTGGGATTCTCCAGGCAAGAACATTGGAGTGGGTTGCCATTTCCTTCTCCAATGCGTGAAAGTGAAGTCGCTCAGTTGTGTGTGAATCTTAGCAATCCCATGGACTGCAGCCTACCAGGCTCCTCCATCCATGGGATTTTCCAAGCAAGAGTACTGGAGTGGGGTGCCATTGCCTTCTCCGTATCCACTATTATAGATCATGCAAAATATTTTCATCACCCTAAAATTTCTCTGTGTTCTGGTTATTCATCCTTCTTTCCACTCTCATCTCTGGCGACCACTGATCTTTATACTGTCTCCATAGTTTTGCCTTTTCAGATGTCAGATAGTTGGAATCATGTAGTATGTAGTCTTTTCAGATTGGTTTCTTTCACCTAGTAGTGTGTATTTAAGGTTCCTCATTATCTTTTCATGGCTTGATAGCTCATTTCTTCTTAGTGCTGAAAAATATTCCATTTTCTGGATGTGTCACAGTTTATCCATTCACCTACTGAAGGACATCTTGATTGCTTCCAAGTTTTGGCAATTATGAATAAAGCTGCTGCAGACATCCATGTGCAAGTTTTTGTGTGAATAAGTTATCATTTCCTTTGGGTAAATAATGGAGGAGCACGAATGCTGGATTAAGAGTATGTTTAATTTTTTGAAAAACTGCCAACCTTTCTTCCAAAGTGACTGAACCATTTTGCATTCCCAGTTCTAATGAATGAAAATTCTTGTTATTCCATATTCTTGTTAACATTTGTTGTTGTCAGTTTTGGATTTTGGCATTCTAGTAGGTGTGTAGGGGTTTTTATTGTTTTAATTTCAGTTCCCTAATGAAATATGATGCTGAGTATCTTTTCTGTCTGTATATCTTCTTTGGTGAGGTGTCTCTTCATGTCTTTTGCCTATGTCCTTAATCGGTTTGTTTTCTTATTATTGAATTGTGTGTGTGTGTGAAATTATAGTTTTTATTGGGTTGGCCAAAAATTCATTTGCATTTTTCTGTAAGATGGTGAGGAAAGCCTGAATGAAAATTTTTTCCAACTCAATATTTTATTAAAAAGTTTTTTTTTGAGGTTAGTTAACAATGCTGTGCTAGTTTTAGGTATATAGCAAAGTGAATCTGACTTGCATATACCCACTCTTTTTTGAATTCTTTTCCCATGTGGGCCATTATTGATTATTGAGTAGGTGCTATACTGTAGGTCCTCATTATCTATTTTATATATAGTAGGAGTGACAGAATACAAAGGCTTTGGGGCTGGAAGCCTGAAGACCTCAATCTGATGGCCCCAGATCTGCTGCTAACTTGCTTTGTACCTTGGAAAGGCTGCTTAACTTCTTGAAACTTCTGGTTTCTTCTGTCAGATGGGCACTAGTATCACTATCCTACTTGTTACACAGTTGCATTGAGGCTCCAATGGACTAGGCCTAGCTAATACCAAGACCCGAAATTCTTTTTAGTTGGGAGAGGGCTATATTAATTTGCTAGTGCTGCTGCAACAAATTACCCCAAACAAGGAGCTTAAACAAGAAATTTATTGTTTCAGTTTTGGAGGCTGGAAGTCTAAGATGAAGGTGTTTGTAGGGTTGGTTCCTTCTGAGAGCTGTGAGGAAAAATTTGTTGGGCTTGAAGAAGTACTGCTCTGATCTCTGCATTTATCTCCTCCTGTGTGCATTTGTCTCCAAATATCCCCTTTTTATAAGGACATTGTCAGGATTAGGGATTGAACCTACTTCAGTATGAACTAATCATATTTTAAATAATTATATCTGCAATGGCTCTGTTTGCAAATAAGATCATACTATGAGGTACTGGGAGTTAGAATATATGAATTTGGGGGGAACACAAGAGTATGACAAGGGCATAATAACTCTGTAAATATTGAAGCTTTTTGTGCCCAGATCAGCAGAACACCTGCTTGATGCAGCACCCTTGATGATTACGAATATTTGGACTTAATGATTCTTTGAGGCCCTGGCCTAGGGAGGCAGCATAGAATAGTGGTTTAGAACTTAGGGTCTGGGCCAGACTGCCTGGATCTGAGTCTGACTGCTGCTGTTACTAACCATTTGATCTTGGGCGAATAACTTAGTCTCTATGCTTCAGCATCTTTATCTGTAAAGTAAGGATGATAGTACCTAACTGATAAGTTTGCTGTGAGGCCACAGTGAATATTAATACATATGAAGAACTTGAATTAATACATAAGATACACAGATATATTTTACAGTGCAGGGCATATAGCCAATATTTTATAACAACTTTAAATGGAGGATAGTTTATAGCAATATTGAATTACAGTGTTGGTCACCTGAAACTAATATTGTAAATCAATTATAATAGAGAAAAGTAACTTGAGTCATTGCACTTAATTAATTATTAGATACTCATTTTAAGAAGCAATTTCTAAATCTAAAATTCCATAATGTGGAGAACCCTAAAGTGATCCGTAATCAAGAATCAAAAGGTAGAAGCAGGTTCTAGAAGCTCATAGAATGTAAGATGTCTGGGTTGGAAGGCTCTTTAGAGACCATTTACTTGAGTCTTCTCATTTTGCAGATGGGGAAACCAGGGTTCAGAAAAAGGAAGTTATTTGCCCTGGATCAACAGACTCATTAGTGGTAAAACCAGGACATTCTGATAAATGTTCTTTCTGCTCCTGCCTTACTTTAGTTCAATGAAAAATTAAACCTTTAATCATGAATTGAGCATCTGCTTCAATCTAGGTCTGGTTTTGGGCTTTGTAAATACACAGGTGAATTTGTATCATAGTCCTTGGCCTTTAAAAGAGCTTAGAGCTCAACAAAAGAGCTAAATAAATAAAGATATTTATAAATAAATAAAGAGCTAAATAAATAAATAAAGTCATATCCTTGTTTTTATCTCCTTTTTCCTGTTTCTCTTGCAGCAAATAAAAAGAAGGAGAAGGAACGGCCAGAGATTTCTCTTCCTTCAGATTTTGAGCACACGATTCACGTTGGTTTTGATGCTGTCACAGGCGAGTTTACAGTAAGTTTTGGGTCACAGAAAGATGTTTGGTCTTTGCACCTGCTTGATGCAGCACCCTTGATGATTACAAATATTTGGACTTAATGATTCTTTGAGGCCCTAGCCTAGGGAGGCAGCATAGAATAGTGGTTTAGAACTTAGGGCCTGGGCCAGACTGCCTGGATTTGAGTCTGACTGCTGCTGTTACTAACCATTTGATCTTGGGTGAATAACAGTCTCTATGCTTCAGCATCTTTATCTGTAAAGTAAGGATGATAGTACCTAACTGATAAGTTTGCTGTGAGGCCACAGTGAATATTAATACATATGAAGAACTTGAATTAATACATAAGATACAGAGATATATTTTCAGAGTTCTGGCTATGCACTGTTAGATTTAATCTTTTCCAGACTTCCTGATGCCTCTATCTTTGCCTGAGACCCTTATTACTATCTTCTCATGTTCTTGAGAGGGACTGTTTGTGCACCTCCAGAATTGTACCAGAGAAGCCTTTGCATCTCCGTTCCTTAAATAGACCTTGGCTAAGTGGCCTTTTGGCAGGGATTCTGTGCTGGGCATTGATGATCCAGAAACAAATCAGACAAGGTTCATGCTTTAAAGGAGTAATAGCCTGGTGAGGAGCAAACATCTCAAGAAGTTAACTGATACAGTAAGATGTCTTGTAAGAGAGGCCTGTGAGAAGCTCTGAGGGCAGAGAAGGGAATGACTAAACTCATCTTTAGCTGCTATCAGTTTTCAAAGTTAGTTCTTTTAAAAAAATTTTAAAAAATTGCTTTTATTTTATATTGGAGTTTTGCTCCTTAGAAGGAAAGCTGTGACAAACCTAGATAGCATATTAAAAAGCAGAGACATTACTTTGCCAACAAAGGTCTGTGTAGTCAAAGCTATGCTTTTTCCAGTAGTCATGTATAGATGTGAGAGCTGGACTGTAAACAATGCTGAACACCGAAGAATTGATGCTCTTGAATTGTGGTTTCGGAGAAGATTCTTGAGAGTCCCTTGGACTGCAGGGAGATCAAACCAGTCAATCCCAAAGGAAATCAATCCTGAATATTCATTGGAAGGACTGATGCTGAAGCACCAATACTTTGGCCACCTGATGCGAAGGACTGACTCATTAGAAAATATGCTGATGCTGGGAAAGATTGAAGGCAGGAGGAGAAGGGGATGACAGATGATGAGATGGTTGGATGGCATCACCAACTGGATGGACATGAGTTTGAGCAAGCTCCGGGAATTGATGATGGACAGGGAAGCCTGGTGTGATACAGTCCATGGGGTTGCAAAGAGTCAGACATGACTGAGCGACTGAAATGACTGATAGCCAGTTAACAATGTGAATTTCTGGTGGACAGCAGGGGTACTGAGTCATACATATACAGGTATCCATTCTCCCCCAAACTCCTTTTCCATCCAGACTGCCACGTAATGTTGAGCAGACCTCCCTGTGCTATACAGTAGGACCTTGTTGGTTATCTGTTTTAAATATAGCAGTGTGTAGGTGGTGATCCCAAACTCCCTAACTATCCCTAACCCCCCTATCCTTTCCCTCGGTAACCATAAGTTTGTTCTCTAAGGTTGTGGGGCTGTTTCTGTTTTGTAAGTAGGTTTAATTGTATTGTTTCTTTTCAGGTTCTGCATATAAGAGGTATCATATGATATTTCTCTGAGTTACTTCACTCAGTATAACAATCTGTAGGTCCATCCATGTTGCTGCAAATGACATTCTTTCATTCTTTCTTATGGCCAAGTAATATTCCATTGTCTGTCTATACCACATTTTCTTTATCCATTCCTCTGTCAGACATTTAGGTTGCTTCTGTTGGCTATTTCTTGACTATTGTAAACAGTGCAACAGTGAACATTGGGATACACGTATCCTTTCAGATCATATTTTTCTTTGGATATATGCCCAGGAGTGGGGTTGCAGGGTCATATGGTAGCTCTATTTTTAGTTTTTTAAACTAAACCTCAATACTGTTCTCCTTAGTGGCTGTACCAATTTACATTCTCACCAACAGTGTAGGAGGGTTCCCTTCTCTCCACACCATCTCCAGCATTTATTGTTTGGGGATATTTTGATGATGGCCATTCTGACTGGTGTGAGGTCATTGTGGTTTTGATTTGCATTTCTCTAATATTAGTGATGCCGAATTTCCACTACTACTGCATTACTATTGATTTCCCCTTTTACAATTGTTAAAATTTACCTCATATATTGAGGTGCTCCTATGTTGGGTGCATATATGTTTACAGTTTTTATATCTTCTTGGATTGATCCCTTGATCATTATGTAGTGTCCTTCTTTGTCTCTTATAGCAGTCTTTGTTTTAAAGTCTGTTCTGTCTGGTGTGAGTATTGCTACTCTAGTTTTCTTTTAATTTTGATTTCCATGGAATACCTTCTTCCAACCCCTCACTTGCAGTCTGTATGTATCCCTAGGTCTAAAGTGAGTCTCTTGTAGACAGCATATGTATGAGTCTTGTTTTTGTATCCACCCAGCTGGTCTTTGTGTTTTGGTTGGCACATATAATCTATTTGCATTTAAGGTAATTATCAATATGTATATTTCTGTTGCCATTTTGTTAATTATTCTGAGTTTGTTTTCATAGGTCTTTTTTCTTCCCTTCCTCCTCTGTTCTCTTGTGGTTTGATTACCATCTTTAGTGTTGTGTTTGAGTTGCTCTTTCTTATGTGTATCTATGGAATCTACCTGCAATGCAGGAGACCCTGGTTGAAGCCCTGGCTCAGGAAGATCTGGAGAAGGAAATGGCAATCCACTCCAGTATTCTTGCTTGGAGAATCCCATGGACATAGGAACCTGGCAGGTTATAGTCCTTGTCATTGCAAAGAGTCAGATATGACTGAGTGACTAACACACAATGTAGTTTTTGGGTTTGCTGCACCCATGAGGTTTTGATATAACAATACACACACACACACACACACACACACACACACACACACACACAAGTTTTCTTCTTTAAAGTTGCTAAAAGATCCCCTGGAGAAGGAAATGGCAATCCACTCCAGTATCCTTGCCTGGAAAATCTCATGGACAGAGGAACCTGGTGGACTGTAGTCCATGGGGTCGCAAAGTGTCAGGCACGACTGAGTGACTAACACACACACACAGTCTCTTTCCCACCCAGAGGAGTTCCTTTAGCATTTGTTGCAAAGCAGTTCTGCTGATGCTGAATTCTCTTAGTTTTTGCTTGTCTTTAAATCTTTTGATTTCCATGTCAAATCTAAATGAGAGCCTCACTGGGTATAGTATTCTTGATTTTGCTCTGGTGGGCAGGGACTTTAATCCACTTGTCTGCTGATGAGTGGAACTGTGTTCCCTCCCTGTTTGTTGTTTGGCCTGAGGTGACCCAACCCTGGAGGCTAAAGGCTCTATGATAGGGCTGATGGCACCCTCCAGGAGCGCTCATGCCAATGGGTAGTGCTGCTGGCAGTGCCCTTGCCACCCAGAGCTGCAGCCGTGAGCTGCAGCCGCCCATTGCCTCTTCAGGAGACTCTGCAGCACTAGCAGATAGGTTTGGTTCATTATCCTATGGGGTCTCTGCTCCTTTTCCCTGGGTCCTGTTGGGCTCAACATTTTGTGTGTGCTCTCCAAAAGTGGAGTGTGTTTCCCCTAGTCCTGTGGAAATTCTGTAGTCAAATCTCACTGGCTTTCAAAGTTAGATTCTCTGGGGATTCCTAGTGCCATTGCCAGACTCCTAGTCTGGGAAGCCTGACATAGGGCTCAGAACCTTCACAACAGTGGCAGAACTTTTGTTTAGGTCTCCCACCTGGCAGATATTGGATTTGGTTTTACAGTGATTGTGCCTGTCCTACGGTCTCATTGCGGCTACACCTTTGTCTTTGGATTTTTTTTTTTTTTTTGGTGGGTTCCAGCAAACTAGCTAACTGTTCAGCAGTTAGTTGTGAGTTTTGGAGGAGGAGGTGAACACATGTCCTCTGCTTCCCCATCTTGAACCAATCTTCCACTCCACAGTGAGTTCTGAATTTGCTTCAGGGTCCCTGTGACTGTGCCTTGCTGACAGCCTTGCATATCTCTCTTATAGGGAATGCCAGAGCAATGGGCCCGCTTGCTTCAGACGTCAAATATCACTAAGTCGGAGCAGAAGAAAAACCCTCAGGCTGTTCTGGATGTGTTGGAATTTTATAACTCAAAGAAGACCTCCAACAGCCAGAAGTATATGAGCTTTACAGGTATGGAGATTGTGTCTAGGACAGTCTAGGGGGGAAAAAATGTTTTTATATTGGATGCCCATTGATGTGAAGGAAGAACATTATGGGAAGAGTAGAGATGGCACTTTTACTAAGATGGAATTTTGAAATTTGAGAGCTACAATATTGGGTTTTTGCATTGAACTTGAGTCTTTACTCTAAAACTCCATGTTTCTAAAAAATACTGTCATATTATGTATAAAAACATAGAGTTTGTGCTTGAAAATCTGGATTCTGATACTGACTAGGTTTTAGTAATTACTTCATTTCTTTGAGCTTCAAAATGGGGACATTATTTCCTATCTCAAGAGGTTGTAATGAGAATAAATGAGCTCATTGATGTGAAAATTCTTTGTAGGTTATAAAACTGCACCATGGAAATGTAGCCATTGTTATCATTGTTTTCAATATCAGTAAGTTATGTGATAACACATTTAAGTAGGCAAGCCTAATTTCTTCCTCAAGAAACTAATTTTTATCAGTCAAATGAAAAAAGGCCAAATAATAATAAATGTTTTTTAGATGTATTCGTTGTCTCTGTATAAAAGGCTGTGTTTTTCAGAATGTTTTTCATACCAGAATTGGGATTAGAATCCAGGTCTCCTAATTCCTGGACTAGGAATTACCACTTGCTTCTAGTAACTCTTACTCAAAACACCTCCTTCCATGGCAGAGAGATTTTTCTTTTCTTAAGCAAGCCCTAAGAAGGCCTACATTTCTGGAAACTTGCCCTTCATATAGCTTCTTAGAATTTTAGGGCAAGTAGTATCTTTAGTATATACCACTTCCAGTTTCCTCTTGTTTTGCAAACATTAGTGCCCCAAATGCCTTTCTATTGTGCCTAAATTAGTAGTCTCCTAACCACTATTCTTAATTCTGAGTTCAGTGCTTAATGCTGGTGTTACTGTTGTCTCTTTTAAAGGTCAGTGTTGTTGGGGATAATGAGAACCAGGATGAACTAACTGATTTTGAAGGATGCTTTTCCCAGCAAGTATCTGGCTTGTAGCAAAGGGCACAGATGGTGAGGATGACAAACTGCAGCTTTGCTCATTCTGCATAGTGGCGCCCAGCAGAGCATTATACATGTCCCTAGCATATTCCCTTCCTGATATCTGTCCCCTCTGGATCTATCTCACTTCTTCCATTGAGGGAGTGAGTTATTCCAAGGCAGTATTGGGTTTGAGGGATCATGGGTTGGAAAGTTTTCTAGGTTAGAGTTTGTGTTTTTAAGAGTTTGTCATGGAGATGTCAGATTAGGAGCTGGTTTTGAAAGCCTCAGTGGCAGAGTCTTTGAAATAATCTCTTTTTATGTGTATGTGTGTAGATATGTACAAATACTGTGTATGTTTATGGACGCAGCTCTGTGGGTTTCTGTATGTTTGGAATATAAAAAGTCCACTTTAAGTATATATGAGTGAATATAAGTATATGATATACACATTCAGGTAATTGTGTGTATGTTCCTGCGTGTATGCATAAATGAATAACATTGAAGGATTTTTTGTTTTCTGTAAGTTGAAGACCAAAGCAGCTCCAGGCAAAACTGTTTATTTGTCACAGTTATTATTATTTTTTTAATTTTATTTTTATTTTACTTTACAATACTGTATTGGTTTTGCCATACATTGACATGAATCTACCACAGTTATTTTTTTATTGAAGTATAATTGATTTACAGTGTTGTGTTAGTTACTGCTATACAGCAAAGTGATTCAGTTATATAGACACTCTATTTTAAAATATTCTTTTCCAGTATGGTTTATCATGTGATATTTTTTCCTTTAAAAAAATTTATTAAAAATTTAAATTGGAGGATAATTGCTTTACAGTATATCATAGAATATTGAATATAGTTCTCTGTATTATACAGTAGATCTCATTTTTTATGGCACAGTTATTTTAAATGTCCTATCTCTCATTTTCCTATTTCCTTTCTTCTCATACTATTCTTATATTAATTATGATAACACTACTTCAATTTATAGATGCTTGCACATAAATTATCTCATTTGATTCTCATGATGACATTGAGAGACTGGCAGCACAAGTACTGTTACCCATATTTTGCATACTCAGAGAAATTATTTAGGCTCAGGGGAAGTAAGCGATTTATTCATAAAGCCTTAACATATCAGTTGAGTGATACACCAGTGATGTAAGTGTGTTTTCAACTTGGGTCTTTAAATCCTTTGCTGTCTAAAACCAAAGCGCAATTTTTCATGCCAATTTTTTTTGTTTCCTGTTTTTTTAGCACTTTATTTTCTGTACCAACTCATAGGTAATGTGATAAGCAAAATTTAGACTAGATCGACAACCTTAGTCTGGTTTTAGAAAAGGCAGAGGAACCAGAGATCAAATTGCCAATGTCCACTGGATCATGGAAAAAGCAAGAGAGTTCCAGAAAAACATCTATTTCTGCTTTGTTGACTATGCCAAAGCCTCTGACTGTGTGGATCACAATAAACTGTGGAAAATTCTTCAAGAGATGGGAATACCAGACCACCTGACCTGCCTCTTGAGAAATCTGTATGTGGGTCAAGAAGCAACAGTTAGAACCGGATATGGAACAACAGACCGGTTCCAAGTAGGAAAAGGAGTACGTGAAGTCTGTATATTGTTACTGTGCTTATTTAAATTGAAGAGTACACCGTGAGAAACGCTGGACTGGATGAAGCACAAGCTGGAATCAAGATTGCAGGGAGAAATAGCAATAACCTCAGGTATACAGATGATACCGCCCTTATGGCAGAAAGTGAAGAACTAAAAAACCTCTTGATGAAAGTGAAAGAGGAGAGTGAAAAAGTTGGCTGAAAGCTCAACATTCAGAAAACAAAGATCATGGCATCTGATCTCATCACTTCATGGCAAATAGATGGAGAAAAAGTGGAAACAGTGGCAGACTTTTATTTTTTTTAGCTCCAAAATCACTGCAGATGGTGATTGCTGCCATGGAATTAAAAGACACTTACTGCTTGGAAGAAAAGTTATGAGCAACATAGATAGCATATTAAAAACCAGAGACATTACTTTGCCAACAAAGGTCTGTCTAGTCAAGGCTATGGTTTTTTCAGTGGTCATGTATGGATGTGGGAGTTGGACTAAAAAGAAAGCTGAGCACCGAAGAATTGGTGCTTTTGAACTGTGGTGTTGGAGAGGACTCTTGAGAGTCCCTTGGACTGGAACGGGATCCACCCTGTCCATCCTAAAGGAAATAAGTCCTGAATATTCATTGGAAGGACTGATGTTGAAGTTGGAAGGACTGAATATTCATTGGAAGGACTGATGGACAGGGAGGCCTGGCGTGCTGCAGTCCATGGGGTTGCAAAAAGTCGAACACAACTGAGTGACTGAACTGAACTGAACTGACAATCTCAGGTTCTGGGTTTTAGCCCTCTTTGCCATGGATTTGTAGCATTTGATTTATGTAATCTTAAACCGGTTTCTTTTCCTCTGAACCTTAGTTTATTTATTTGTACAGTGAGGGGATTAGAAGTGCTTTCTGCTGTGTCATCCTGTGCTATAAAATTTAATTTTTATATGGAGAAATTGTACATCTCATTTAGAAGGTGCAAACTTACTCTTCTTTTATACGATTGAGATATGTTTATTACCAGAATACCCAGTCCTCACAAACAGTAGTAGTACGGAATGTTGGAGGTGGTGCAGTGAGGGCATAGTATTCTACTTGGTATGGAATATGCTTTTGGAGAAGAAAAACAAGGTAATTAGGTTTAAGCTATATCCTGATTTGATTTCTCTGGGGTACAGCTTGCCATTCAGGGGTTGCTTTAAGAACATATTATCACAGTTTGTGGGTTCATAATTTGTCATAGGATCACAGGAGCTATACCTGACACTTTCATGTATGTGAGATCTTGGACATTATCTGGGCTTGTTTCTTGGTGAGGTGGATGTAGGATTTGATATAATATTTCTTCTCCTTAATTCCATTGGTGGTGAACTGATGAAATCAATTTCTTCTTGGACTTCTAGGAATTAAAGAATAAATCCAAACATAATACTTGGTGTTTAAACTTATTTTCTTGCTGGATCTCCATTGGGTTTGTGTTTCATACTTTATCAAGTTTAAGATATCATTGATTGTGAGATGCATTGTTATTTTACATACATGAAGAAAAAAGAAGCTGCCAATTAAATCATGAAATACCTTTGACTGTAGGACACATCTTTGTTTCGGAGATGTTAATGTGAAAAAATATATATCTCAGAGTTAATAAAATTTGGTGATATTGAGGGAGTTTAGATCTAGTGTCGGAAATAAGACCATACTTTTAATTATACTTGACATGACTATGTTGTGCTAAGATGCTTAGTCATGTCTGACTCTTTACGACCCCATGGACTGTAGCCCACCAGGATCCTCTATCTATGGGGATTCTCCAGGTGAGAATATTGGAGTGGGTAGCCTATCTCTTCTCCAGAGGAACTTCTCTACCCAGGAATCAAACCAGGGTCTTCTGCATTGCAGACAGATTCTTTACCAGCTGAGATACCCAGAAAGCTCTTTTCCCAAGGCTTAGTGTTTCTTTCCTTGTGGGGAATAGACATGGATATAGAAGGATCCTTTCTAAAAGCTGAAGCTGCATGCTGGTCATGATTTGTTATAGACATCTCGGGGTGATACCAGTTATGAACTCTTTCCTTTTCTCTTAGAATGGAGGTAATTTCCTTAATCACTGAGGCTTGATAATATAGATATAGTTCTAGCATAGTATTTAGAATTAGACCAGAATTCAAATCTTGACTCCAAATAACCTGTGTGTTAAATGATTTGTAGACAAATCACTTCACTGAATGTCAGTTTCCAAATTTATAAAAGTAGACATAATAATAGTACCCAGCTGTAGCAAGGATTAGAGGTGGTAATGTGTATAAAGTATTTAGCATGGTATTGGGACTGTAGTATCAGTAACACTGTTATTCTAAGCTTGGCAAGTATTTTACTGAATAGGCTTCCTAAGTCTCAAGAAAGGATTCACTGTAATTGTTTACTGACTGAATCACTTGTCTTTTTTCTTTTGCAGATAAATCAGCTGAGGATTATAATTCTTCTAACACTTTGGTAAGCCTTTATTTCCTCTATTCTGATATGGGCAGGTATGATTTTTAGGGATCAGATCAGTATGGTAGATGCAGAGTCTGGGCTGGTGGGCACTCATCTTGGTCACTCTCCCACCCTGGGCCTCAGAGTAAAGGACTTGAACTTAATAACCAGTAGATATCCCTTTCAGCTTTCATTTATTAATGCTCTAGAAATCCTAACCCTGGAACCAGAACTGGCTGCTAGACTCAGTTTTCAGTTTTAGCTTTGAACCTTAGAAAAGCCAATTTGCCTTTCTGAGCTTCAGTTTTTTCCTCAGTAGACTGAGGACTATACACTTTGCCTTACCTGGAAATGTCCTCAAATAGCTGCATTTAAAAGAGAATTCCTTCTTTTGGGTTAATTGAGTTTATAAAACCAGGATTAGGATTAATTGCTGAAGGGAGCAGATTCTGTTAATTGAAGGTGATTCATTCTGTCCTCTGAAGTTGTAGTGAATGTCCTGTCACTTGAAGGAATATGTAGAAGTCATTGATGACCTCATGGGTCCCTCTGACCTTCACAATTTACCAATTCCTTTTTCTAAAGCAGATTATGTGATGAGGTATTGATGTATTTGAAAGGGTCTTATAATGAGTAAGCTGTGGCTTATTATACTAGATTACTGCTATTCTTTTTATCTAGTGCTGTCTCTGTGCAGAGTTGGTTATTTTATGTTGATTTACTAAACATTTGCAAAGCTGCTATTCTATGCCAGGTCTTCTGTGGAGAAGTGACAGTATAGGGATGAATCAGACATTATCAAACCCCTGATCTCCCAGTCTTGTGAGTGTCACGAAGGCACAAACAGTTACAGTACAGGATGCTAAAACTTCATGAGGCCAGGAACTATGTCTCACCTGTCAGTTGCAGGTTCCTTGGCATGTGGCACATAACGATATAATACTGAATAAAATTATACTATGGCACATACCGAATAAAAGATTGGATGTTTAAGGAAAGCTTCCTGATGGTGAAGTCTGAACTGAATGAGTTAGTTTTCTTGGGGAAGAATAATAAAGAGACAAATGTATTCCAGGCAGAGGATAAATAGCATGTGGTAAGGCAAGGAGGTTCATGAGGTTGGCTTGTACAGAGAACTGCGAGTGGTTTGTTATGATTGGAATGTGAAGTGTAGGCAGGTCAGATCATGTAAGGAATTTTAACTTTTAAAGGTAATAACAAGCTATTGAAGGATCTTAAGTGGAGGAGTCATACATTCTAACACAATACTGAGTCACAATCCAAAAACGTTGAATCATGCTTCCAGCATTGGAGATTCGTTTATTCTGAGTCATTTTATACTGTAATCAGTGATTAAAAAAAAAAGTTCACATGTCCATTGCCAGTAGCATTCTGGCTCCTTTCATATTCATGGTTCTCTTTTAATCTTTACAGGAGTTTAATGAGACAGGTTATTATCCTTGTATAATAGATGATAAAACTGAAATTGAGAAGGGTTATTGGCAATATGTAACTGATTCCCAGTTCGTTTTGCTTTCCACTGATTCATTTTTCATCAAATGGAAGAGATATAGTTAAAAGGTGGTGAAGAACTTGCTGATGTTAAGATCCTTGAAAATTTCTCCCCATTATTGAGTTGTAAATTGTTGAAGAAGGGATGTTAACCAAAGCTGAACTGTACTTTGTGGCTCAAATGTCTTTTTGTTTTTCAAGGCGAAATAGCAGCTATTATTTATTGAGTAGCTAAGATGTGCCAGGCACTGTGTTAGTAACTTATATTGTGGTGGTTTAGTGACAGTCATTTACGACTCTCATGACCCCATGGACTGTAGCCTGCCAGGCTCCTCTGTCCATGAGATTCTCCAGGCAAGAGCACTGGAATGGGTTGCCATTTCCTTCTCCAGGGGATCTTCCCAACCCAGGAATCAAACCTGGGTCTCCTGCATTGCAGGCAAATTCTTTATTGACTGGGCTATGAGGGAAGCCCAGTAACTTATCTATGTTAACATAATTAGTCCTCACAAATTAACCTTGTGAAGAAATTATCATCCCCACTTAACAGGTAGGAAACAGACTTTCCTAGAGACTCATAATTGCTATTGTGATACAACCAGATTAGAACTAGGGTCTTCTCAGTCTCTGTCCTGGGTTTTTTTCCCCACTGTGGCAGGGAACTGAGAAAGATGTCAGAGAGGTCTTATAAAGGAGATTGCAGTAAAGCCTTCAGTCTGTTTTTCCTTAGTGAGGAGGAGGAGCCCTGGGGCTCATGCCATATGGCAGAGAGGATAACACCTGATTTGTAAAAACCTGTACTGATTTTAGTATCTACAATTAAAACCACCAGATTGTCAAGGACATTTTCTCCCCAATTCAGAACATTATCCCTGTGGCTCAGTCCTTTTTATTTCCTTACTAGTTATATGTGGGAATATGGTTTGTCCTGTGATAGCATGGCATCGTTTTCCATATTGGTTTCACACAGATCATTCCATTTGATGTTGGAAATATTTGAATGATACTGTAATCTCCATGACACAAGAAATTGGGACTCAGAGGTTACATGACATGCTTCCTATCCTTGAATGAATTAGTAGTAGAAACCAGTACAATATTAAGTTCTCCGCAACATTCATTTATACATTTAACCATTGATATTTATTTAGCACTTTCTTTGTGCCCAGGTATTGGTGATACAGAGATAAAATTTTTGCATTATCTTAGTCCTTGAGAAAAAACATAAGGATGAGGGCTGCAAGAGATGTTCATGAATAACATACAATGAGGGTCATATTTGATGGAGTGATTTATTCTGCTTGGTAGTACAGGATAGTTGGCACAAGGTTCTTGGGCCCTCACAGTTTATTCATTTAATAAACATAACCTTTAATGTTTCTTCTAGTTCTAAAATTCTTTTTATTTGTGGCTCATTGGTCTGAGATCCATCTCTCAGATTATTTAGCATTTTAGTGCCTGAGCTCTCATTTATAAAATGATCACCTACTATGTTATAGGCTCCGTGAGTGCCCAAGAGTCAAGGATGGGTAAGGTCTTTGCTCTTGATCTCCCAGCTTAGTGAGGAATCAGAACACATAAACAAGGATTAATAACACAGTGTCAGGTAAGTAACACAGTGTCAGGTAAATGTAGGCAATGATACCAGCCAGAGAAAAGGGCAATCAATGCTTTCTTGTGTGAAGTAGCATGAACAAAAGCCACATTGTTAAGGATGTGTCATGTCAGGTGAAAGAACTGGGACTCTCCGCTTGAGCTAAGGAAGTATTTTAAATAGGAAGTATTTTAAATAATGTAGTTGGATATTTATTTTAGTCTAAACTACCATCTTAGAAAGGGCTTCCCTGGTGGCCCAGTGGTAAAGAATCTGCTTGCCAGTGCAGGAGATGTGGGTTCAGTCCTTGGGTCAGCAAGATCCACTGGAGAAGGAAATGGCAACCCACTCCAGTATTCTTGCTGGGAAAATCCCATGGATAGAGGAGCCTGGCAGGCTACACTCCATGGGGTCAGAAAGAGTTGGATATGATTGAACTACTGAATAACAACCACCATTTTAGAAAGATACCTCTGGAATTTGGATCTGTGTAGTGGGATGAATTCATATCTATCTCTCTTGCTATGCTTAATTTCTTAAATTCAGAAAAGATACATAAAAAGTAAATTCAATACAATGCTTATTAATGAACCACTATTGGAAATTTATGGAAGATAGAAAGCAGATAAGATCAGATTGACTGGAACAGCAGAAAGTACAGCTCCTCTGTGTATGTGGAAGAGAAAAATCCTAGGAAAGTAAGAGTAGCTCCAGAGACAATGGTGTGAG
This sequence comes from Ovis aries, assembly GCF_016772045.2. NCBI lineage: Eukaryota > Metazoa > Chordata > Mammalia > Artiodactyla > Bovidae > Ovis > Ovis aries. The sequence goes on from NC_056074.1 coordinate 16,215,950, forward strand.
AGAATATATATAAAAAACAGGAAAGAGTCCTGGGTCATCTTCAAGAGTAAATTAATTTAAATTCTGTAATTGAAAAAGCTGGATCAGCCTCCGTGTTAAGTGAGCAAGAGGTTTCAGAAGGTTGATCCTAAGCTTAAAAGACACTTTTCTAAAGAAAGTACACTGCCTCTTTGTAAATTATCCATATCAGGAGAATGCCTGATATGGGTACAGGGGCCTGAGAGAGAAACAGCAGAACTGGAGTTAACTACAAATCTCTACAGCAGGTATAAAGTAGAGGAAAAGGAAAAGTAGTTCTGCAGTGGAAAAAAATACATTAAATTTCTGCATCCCAAGGATAAATTTCTTATGCTTTTGATAACTGGGAGAAGAGGAATCTCTACCATACATACTCTTCCATGCTGACACACTCTGAAATGATACTTGTCAGTTACCTCATCTGTATAACTCATATATAGACTGCATCAGATTGCCCCTTCAGAGGAAGAGACAGCAGAGAAGCACACTCGCATGACTACAGAGGAAGCACATGCTAGGTGTATACACTGATTAGTCTGATTTTTCACTGATAAATATGAGCGGAGAGCCTAGACACTTGATCTCTAGACACTTGAGAGGAACAAAGCATTAAAGAGAAGGACCATGATAAAGAAATAAAACTGATGCCAGAGGAAATTGATAACTCAGGAAAGAAAATTAAAAAGAATTCTAATATTGGGTTGGCCAAAAAGTTCATTTGGGCTTTTCTATAAGACGTTTTGAAAACTGGAATGAACATCTTGGCCAACCCAGTATATTCAAAGGTTTTATAGATATTGCATCTCCCAAAACACGCTACAATCAGAGCGGTGGTTCCCAGCCTTTTGGCTCCAGGGACCAGTTTTGTGGAAGACTATTTTTCCATGGATTAGGGGCTAGGGAGTGAGGACGGTTTGGGGATGATTCAAGTGTATTACATTTACTGTGCAAATGATAATCTATATTAGCAGTTACTCCCCAGCACTGGCATCACTGCCTTGACTCTACCTCCGATCAGGTATTAGATTCTCATAAGGAGCACACATCCTAGATCCCTCATGTGTGCAGTTCATAAGAGTGTTTGTGCTTCTGTGAGAATCTAGTGCCGCTGCTGATCTGACAAGAGGTGGAGCTCAGGCAGTAATGCAAACATGGAGAGCGGCTGTAAATACAGATGAAGCTTTGCTCACTGGCTGGCTTGCTTGCTTGTCTGCTGCTCACTTCTTGTGGTGTGGCCTGGTTCCTAACAAACCATTGACGGGTACTGGGCTGTGGCCCTGGTGTTGGGGACCCATGGATTAGAGCAATCAGAGGATAAAAAAATAATTCTTAGAAATTAAAAATATGATTAAAGAAATAAATTTCTAAGGATTAAAAAATGCACATAAAGGTGGATTAATGATATAAAACATAAAGACATATGGAAAATTAAAGCATAAGTGATATAGGACATTATTCAGTGAAATTCAGGAAAAACTAGAGGATTAAGACATTAGAGTAGAAAAAATGAAGGAATAATGGAAGAAAAATCTCTCAGCTAAAGAATGGTATGAGTCTTCAGATGGAAGAGCCTACCAGTTACCACGTCAGATAACTGTAAAGAGACCCAAGAATAAAGAGAAATATTTTCAAAGCTTTCAAAATAAAAACACAGCTAATGTGGCTCATTAGCAGTAGTATTCAAAGGAGCAGTATTTTCAGAGGTAAGAGGAAAATTATTTAGAACCAAGAATTCTGTACCTAATCAAACTAGCTTTCAAGCATGAGGTCAACATATAGGTATGTTTGAACATGTGATGATCTAGTTTACCACCCTTGAAAAGGCTAAACACTAAATATTAACAGTATTTACCTGTTGGGTAAATCAAATCCTTTACGATTATATAGTGAAAGTGACAAATAGATTCAAGGGATTAGATCTAATAGAGTGCCTGAAGAACTATGGATGGAGGTTCATGACATTGTACAGGAGGCAGTGATCAAGACCATCTCTAAGAAAAAGAAATGCAAAAAGGCAAAATGGTTGTCTGAAGAGGCCTTACAAATAGCTGAGAAAAGAAGAGAAGCTAAGGCAAAGGAGAAAGGGAAAGCTATACCCATTTGAATGCAGAATTCCAAAGAATAGCAAGGAGAGATAAGAAAGCCTTCTTCAGTGATCAGTGCAAAGAAATAGAGGAAAACAATAGAATGTAAAAGACTAGAGATCTCTTCAAGAAAATTGGAGATACCAAGGGAACATATCACGCAAAGATGGGCACAATAAAGGACAGAAATGATATGGACCTAACAGAAGCAGAAGATATTAAGAAGAGGTGGCAAGAATACACAGAACTATACAAAAAAGATCTTCATGACCCAGATAATCACAATGGTATGATCACTCACACTCACCTAGAGCCAGACATGCTGGAATGCAAAGTCAAATGGGCCTTGGAAGCATCACTATGATCAAAGTTAGTGGAGGTGATACAATTCCAGTTGAGCTATTTCAAATCCTAAAAGATGATGTTGTGAAAGTGCTGCACTCAATATGCCAGCAAATTTGGAAAACTCAGCAGTGGCCATAGGACTGGGAAAGGTCAGTTTTTATTCCAATCCCAAGAAAGGCAATGCCAAAGAATGCTCAAACTACCGCACAATTGCACTCATCTCACATGCTGCTGCTGCTGCTGCTGCTAAGTCGCTTCAGTCGTGTCTGACTCTGTGCGACCCCATAGACGGCAACCTGCCAGGCTCCCCCGTCCCTGGGATTCTCCAGGCAAGAACACTGGAGCGGGTTGCCATTTCCTTCTTCAATGCATGAAAGTGAAAAGTGAAAGTGAAGTCGCTTGGTCATGTCCAACTCTTCACAACCCCATGGACTGCAGCCTACCAGGCTCCTCCGTCCGTGGGATTTTCCAGGCAAGAGTACTGGAGTGGGGTGCCATTAGTGAAGTAATACTCAAAATTCTCCAAGCCAGGCTTCAATAGTATGTGAGCTGTGAACTTCCAGATGTTCAAGCTGGATTTAGAAAAGGCAGAGGAACCAGAGATCAAATTGCCAACATCCATTGGATCATTGAAAAAGCAAGAGAATTCCAGAAAAAACATCTACTTCTGCTTTATGGACTAGACCAGAACTTTTGAATGTGTAGATCACAGGAAACTGTGGAAAATTCTTCAAGAGATGGGAATACCAAACCACCTTACCCGCCTCCTGAGAAATCGGTATGCAGGTCAAGAAGCAACAGTTATAACTGGACATGGAACTACAGACTGGTTCCAAATTGGGAAAGGAGTACATCAAGGCTATATATTGTCACCCGGCTTATTTAACTTACATGCAGAGTGCATCCTGCAAAATGCCGGGCTGGATGATGCACAAGCTGGAATCAAGATTGCCGGGAGAAATATCAATAACTTCAGATATGCAGATGACACCACCCTTATGGCAGAAAGCGAAGAACTAAAGAGCCTCTTGATGAAAGTGAAAAGGAGAGTGAAAAAGTTGGCTTAAAGCTCAACATTCAGAAAACGAAGATCATGGTATCCAGTCCCATCACTTCATGGGAAATAGATGGGGAAACAGTGGAAACAGTGTCAGACTTTATTTTTTTGGGCTCCAAAATCACTGCAGGTGGTGACTGCAGCCATGAAACTAAAAGACGTTTACTCCTTGGAAGAAAAGTTATGACCAACCTAGAGAGCATATTCAAAAGCAGAGATATTACTTTGCCGACTAAGGTCCGTCTAGTCAAGGCTATGGTTTTTCCTGTGGTCGTGTATGGATGTGAGAGTTGGACCGTGAAGAAAGCTGAGCACCGAAGAACTGATGCGTTTGAACTGTGGTGTTGGAGAAGACTCTTGAAAGTCCCTTGGACTGCAAGGAGATCGAACCAGTCCATTCTGAAGGAGATCAGCCCTGGGATTTCTTTGGAAGGAATGATGCTAAAGCTGAAACTCCAGTACTTTGGCCACCTCATGCAAAGAGTTGACTCATTGGAAAAGACTTTGATGCTGGGAGGGATTGGAGGCAGGAGGAGAAGGGGACGACAGAGGATGAGATGGCTGGATGGCATCACTGACTGGATGGACGTGAGTCTGAGTGAACTCTGGGAGATGGTGATGGACAGGGAGGCCTGGCGTGCTGAGATTTATGGGGTCGCAAAGAGTTAGACATGACTGAGCGACTGAACTGAAGTGAACTGAATGAAATTTTAAGAAATAGATGCCTATGTTCAATCTGCCATCTTTATCAGGCATTCCTGAGGAATTTTTATTTTAACTCCTTAAATATCTGTATTATATAAAATGTAAGATAAGAACCTGCTGTTTTTACATATAACTTAAAATTTTTACTTTTAAAAGGTAGCATTATTGACTGTTATTTATATATTGTAAAATTCATCCATACTAGTTGAATTGTACAATTCAATGATTGTATTAAATTTATAGACTTGTGCAGCTGTCTCTACAATCTATTTTTGGAATATTCCCATCACCACAAAGAGTTCCCTAGTATTCTTTTACAGTTCATTCAAACTCCCATGCCCAGCCCTACCTAGTAAACCACTGATATTCTGTCTATATAAACTTACATTTTCCAGACATTTTATATAAATGGACTCATAGACCATGTAGTCTTCTGTGTCTAGCTTCTTTCACTTAGTATAATACCTGTGAGTTTCATCCATGTTCTAGCATGTATCAGGACATCATTCCTTTTTATAAAAGTCTGAATAATATTTTATAGTATTGATTGTTCATCAGTTGATGGGCATTTGGCTTTTTTCTTCTTTTTGATTATTATAAATAATGCTCATACTAACATTCATGTACAAACTTTGGTGTGGATCTGTGTTTTCATTTCTCTTTGGTATATACCTAGGAGTAGAATTTCTAAGCCACATGGTGACTCTATGTTTAACCATTTGAGGAACTGCTAGACTGTTTTCTACAGTGGCTGCACCTTTTTACATTCCCACCAACATTAGGATGCTTCTAATTTCTACATATCTTCTCCCACATTTGTTATTGTCTGTCCTTTGATTATAGCCATCTTAGTGGATATGAAGTGGTATCTCACTGTGGTTTTGATTTGTATTTCCTAATAATGATGTTGAGTATTGGCCATGTGCTTATTGGCCATTTGTTTATCTTCTTTGGAGAAATTTTTTGTTGTTGTTTATCTCTAATTCTACTGTGGTTAAATAAGACATTTTGTGTGTTTTCAGTCATTGAAAATTTATTGAGATATGTTTTATGGCCCAGCATATATTCTATCCTGAAGAATTATCCATAAGTGGTTAAAAGTAATGTGTGTTCTTCAGAACTTCGGTGGAATGTTTTGTATATGTCAGTTAGGGTGCATTGATTGACAGTGTTGTTAAAATCTATATCATTGCTCATTATTGAGATCTCTTTGAGGGCTGTCGAGAAACTTTAACTTTCTGCTTGTCCCTTTTGAAGCTTTTATGTATGTGCACAGAGTCAGGCATGTATAACTAGTGTGGGACCTCTCTCTAATGTCTGCTGTATCTTTGAGCAGTCTTGGCCAGAATTCATTTGCCCTATCCAGGATTGCAGTCTCAGGCTAGCAGCGGTTGACCCTCTCCTGCTGCCATCTCTGGGAGGTTACTTCCACTGATGGCCCCACTGGGCCTGGGCACTGCTTACTCCTCCAGATGAAAGTGAGACCTCTTGGACCACATAGTTGCAGCCTGCCTTCCCTGGAAGAAACCCTGCTCTAATGAAGCTAGGGTGGGATGGATGGGAGAAATCCTGGGCCAGAACATCAGAGATCGCTATGTTTTTACACAAAATTCAGCAATTTTAAAATGATAAGCACTTCTCAGTAGTATATGTAGGCACCTGGAGGTTTCGGGAACATTCCAAGCATGTTCCCTTCTCAGAGTCTTTGTATCTCTTCCATTTGCCAGGAATATTCTTCTCCCAGAGGGTCTGATGGCTTGTTTTCTCATTTTGTTCTGGCCATTAAAGAGGCCTTTCCATGACTACTTATATCTAAGGTAATAATTCCTTACTTTCAATCAATCTCTACTCTCACATGTTTCTTACTACTACCTGGCAATTTAGTGATGAATTTTAAATATATCTTCTTCTAAAATGTAAGACATAGGACCAGGCACTTTATCTACAGTGAATCAGTGGATGAGTTGGAGTCACTTTTTAAAAAGAAGTTTGTGGTTATTAGCCATAATGATAATTTAATTGATTCCTTACATCTTCTTAACTGAGTGTTTTTATACCCACATCACGTCATTTCTTTCTCCATGTGGTCCCTTAAGGTAGGCAGAGAGCTTCTTGCCATCATTTCCATTTTATGGATGAGAACTTTGGCTTAAAGTGGGATACCCTTGGCAAAGGACACAGGGATAAGAAATAAAATTCTGCGAAAGAAACCTTTATCTCTTGATTCTGATAGTCGTTAATACAACCACCCAAAGCCATCACATGTGGAAACCAGAATGTGTTGCTACGGAAGGTGATGAAATCTCCTCCTCCACAGTTTTAGGAAGCAACACACTTGGTGTTTATAGTTTACAGTGGGTAGCCCTAGGGCCCCAAGAAGATGGAGAGGCTGCTGAGTTAACTTCATTCTCATTTTGGGTTCCTAGTTAAATTTTGTTGAGTGGAATATTAGGGGGAAAACAAATTAGAGTAGAAAAGTATCAAAATATGTGCTTTCACAGGGAAGGAGCTACTATTGGATTTTAGAACTGAAAGTGACTTAAGGGCACCCCTCTAATTATACCAGTCCTCACCTCCATATTCCTCAAGTAAATGAAACTTGAAGCTGAGAGGATGGATTCACTGCCTGTAGTCACTAAAACTAGTTGCTTATAAACGCCTGTCACTGGCAGTTTTTAAGTTACGTCCTGCACTGGAGCTCCTGTTAGAATCTATGAGGATGCCAGCTTTCCTTACTTAGTATGTCAAATGTGGTAAAGGCCACTCTCCCACACATAACTCTAGTATAATATTCAGCTAAATAAGTTCCTTCACTTATCCCACGTTGTTCTGACATTCCTCTCTCCAGCGGCCTCAAATGGCAGCAGAAGGGGAATTGTCTGTCCGTCTGTCTCCTGCATCAGATGGTGAGCTACTTTTAGGACTTGGACCATCTTTTTCATCTTTGTACATTTATATCAAAAACATCCATCACAGTATCTTACTGAGCACAAAGTAGATGGTCTGAAAATATCTGAAACTGTTGAATTATATCAATATCTACTAAAAGATCTCTATTGCTTCTCTGGTCCTATACTATAATCATTTAATCTCTATCAAAAATCTCATATTTTGGAGCTATTTTATCTCTTGAACATGTTTTATAAACAGTAATGGTATGATCTTTTTGCCTGGTCTTGCCCTGAAACCTGCCAGTCTTGGCCCAGCTTTGTTATAGTTTGCGTGGGAAAATCAAGTTTGTCAGATTATAGCAGATTCAATTAGTGGTGCTGGTAAGGGTCATTCCAAGACAGGGCAGAAGCTTAAGGATATAGGTAGCATCTGATCTGGGGAAAATCTCATTGCTTCTTGTGATGTTCGGTATCTGCAGGTTGAGGTGAGCGTACCTGATAGCATAAGGGATGCAGTATATTTTGGTAAAGAAGGAAAAGGAGAGGTAAAGACCTTTCAGAACTTCTATTTACCATATCAGAAAGGACTACAGAATTATAATGATAAACTTTGTAAAATTCTGAACTCTTGATCCCTTTCCTATATATTGTACTTTATCCTCTATTCAGCACAGAGTAAAATTCATAGAGAAGAAAGAAATATGAGCTTGTCCTCAGGGTTTGGTTTGGGGTAGGCAGGTAGAGAAGCTGTCAGTTGGTTTTCCCATCCACAGTTAGGCTTTGGGTAGGAGAAGGAAGCCCTCCAGGGACTGAAGGGGGAGTGGTAGCTAAAAGAAGGGGAGATGGCTGAGTTCCTGAGGCCAGCTCCAAAGGTGGAGAGATTGGAGGCTGATGTGTGTTTCAGAAAGAGTGTCAGGAGAAGGTTTCTTCTGGGAGATAGGTGGCCCTGGTAGTTTAAGTTCCGTGTTGGCTTAACCTAACGAACCTGGCTTTTGTCACTGTGCAGAATGTGAAGGCGGTGTCTGAGACCCCTGCAGTGCCACCAGTTTCAGAAGATGAAGATGATGATGATGATGCTACCCCACCTCCAGTGATTGCTCCACGCCCAGAGCACACAAAATCTGTGAGTCTTTGTGATTTATTAGAGTTTGGAGGTGGGGAGTAAGGGATGGGTGCCAAGGTCTAGAAGTTTAATACTCTGGTAGGGGTCCTGAGATTTTGGAGGTGGTGAAATAACCAAATTACCTTGATTGAAAGGTACTTTCTGTATGATTAAAGACAGGAAGTGGTGTATTTATTTTTATCATTGGTTTGCAGATAGTCCCAAGGTGTCCTGAATAGTTGGTCTTTGTACCAACTTAGCCCTACTTTCTTTACAGACAGGAAGATATACAGAATTAGTGTTACTTAGTGCAGAAGTAACATAAATTGTTCCTGTCTCCTAGGTAGCAACAAATTAGCCTGCTATAGATCTTTCTTCTCTGTTAAAGTCCAGTGTTCAGGCTCTTAAGACATTATTGATGATACTGAAAGACTCAAGAGAATTTGTAAAAACATTAGTGCTATTAATATCCTGGACATCAGGAGTGCATTTTGATGCTGGATATTGGCAGTAATTTTTATTTAACTTCCTTTGAGGTTGTTGCATTTCATAATAGCCATGGTCCCTTTGCCCTTACTTTGCATAATCTGCATTTTACATGTTTTAGCATCACTGAGCACTGATCTATCATTAGATGATACTACTAGTGTTTCTTTGTTTGGATTTTTTATTATGACAAAAACTTCAGAATGAAAAAATGATTTAGGGCTTAAACTCTGTGGTAATACAAAAAAGATTCTCTGAACTAGAGAATTCATGGAAGTATTCAAGCAGATGTTGGTTGACTGAGTATGGGAGATGCTGTGGAGACAATTCAAGGGGATTAGATGACCTTTTAGAATTATAATTTATAAGCAGAATCTGTGGAATCACCGCTTCTATAGGTTACAAACTCACTTTAAGGAAAATGAGCTTCAGAATCAGAGTTGTCCAGAGATGTCACATTGGAAAGGTTTTTTCGATTTGCAAGCATGTTCATTTAAAAAATTTTTTCCATTAAACCATGAATTCCTTACAAGTAGAGGAAATATATCTATATATATGTGTGTGTGTGTTTGCAGTGCTTAACATAGTTTTTAAAAGGTTTTAGAAAGGCAGTATTGAATGAACTGATAAATTTGATCTTCATAGCATTCCCCCCAAAAAGATACTGTTAATTCCTAATTTATAGAAGAAGAAGAAGATTTGGAGAGGTAAATTGATCTATCCAAAGTCTCTAAGCAAAATAGCCAGAACTGAAAGCAGGTAATTTACCCCAGGTCCAGGTTATATTCCAGCATAGTACAGTGGCCTTTTTTATATGAGCAGATCTGTGTTGGGAGCCAGAAAAAGAGAATGTTAGAGAAGGAAAAGGCAGGGTTCTTCCCCTCAAGGAGCCATGTCAGAACTAAAGGTGAAGGACAAGGCATGAAATTCATGTTTAGGTGCCAGGGATATAGTTTGTCTACATGTGCAAGAATAGAAAATTAAAAAATCACTATGCAGGAGTAGTCAGTAAAGAAACAATAGTGTCTGCTCTCAATGTTTCAACTTATTGCTATTTCCACTAGCAATAAGTTAGTGGAAAGTTCTCTTCCATTTCTGCCTATTATAACCATGTCCATCCTTCAAAATCCGGCTGAAGAACCCCATTTATTTGTTTAGTGATTCATGAAACTTTTACCTGAATGCTTACTTTTTGTTAGATGACTGGTTAGATATAGAAGTGCAGTGATGAACGACTCGGATTCTCTGTCTTCATAGAGCTTTTAGACTAACCCAAAAATTGTTGTGATGTTTTTATGAAAAAAGTGATAAATGCCTTGAAGCATCTCTTGGGGCGGACGGTAGAACATGTGATCACTTCTTCTGAACCTCAGTAGTGTATAGATTGTTCTTTTTTTCTGATATTTGTCTTTTTCTGCCTTGTAGTTAGGACTTTCTCCAAGACTTCCTTCACGGAAGTAGTGGATGGGGCAGCATTTTGTACAGCAAGGCAAAGAACAGATTCTCAGTAAATGCTAATTAAGGAAATGAATGAATAGGCAGTATAATAATATTAGCTGAAATTTGAAAGCTTAATATCTCCTGAATGTGATGCTGCTTATTTCACATGTTAATTAATTTATGGTTTATTAGCAACTCTATGGAGAAGGCAATGGCACCCCACTCTAGTACTCTTGCCTGGAAAATCCCACGGACAGAGGAGCCTGGTGGGCTGCAGTCCATGGGGTTGCTAAGAGTTGGACACGACTGAGCGACTTCATTTTCACTTTTCACTTTCATGCATTGGAGAAGGAAATGGCAACCCACTCCGGTCCTGGAAAATCCCAGGGATGGGGGAGCCTGGTGGGCTGCCATCAATGGGGTCGCACAGAGTCGGACACAACTGAAGTAACTTAGCAGTAGCAGCAGCAGCAGCAACTACTCTATAAGATATAAAGTATCACTAGCATCACTATTTTACAGACAAGGAAACTAAAGCATAGAAAAGTTAAGTAGTCTACCCAAAGTCATACAAATGGTAAGAATAAGATTTGGAATTTAAGTCTGGGCAGGCAGGTTCCAGAGTCTATAATCTAAATAACTCTATCTTATGGCCTCTTAAAGAAGAACAATTGCAGTTTTTTACTCTGTGAGTGTTCAGGATTTAAAGAGGGAGTAACTCAAATGAAGGTAATGCTCAGTGAAAAGTACTGTAGGAATACAGGATATTCATTTCAGCTTGGGAAAGAACAGAATTTTGCAGATGAAGGGGATTCCCATCTAATGATAGGATGTCCTTTGAACTCTTTATAGTGAGAGTTGTGTAGCTTATATTGATTATCTTAAGTGCTCAGACTCTCACTAACCCTTGTTGTAAAAAGTGAGAGCAAGGAAGATCATTCCATTCTCACAGCCTGGGCATAGAGGAAGAGTATCTAGGATACTCTTCATTAGCAACTCTATGGAGAAGGCAATGGCACCCCAAAGAAGTAGGAGAAGAGATGAGTTTACTGAGATTTGTTCTTTGGATGTTCTAATATAAATCTAAGAGAGGCTGGCCTCACCAAATGTTTGCACCAATAATGCAGGTATACACACGGTCTGTGATTGAACCACTTCCTATTACTCCAACTCGGGATGTGGCTACATCTCCCATTTCACCTACTGAGAATAATACCACTCCACCTGATGCTCTGACCCGGAATACTGAGAAGCAGAAGAAGAAGCCTAAGATGTCTGATGAGGAGATCTTGGAGAAATTACGTAAGCACTTTGTAGGTTTTTTAATTTCCCTCTGGTATGTGACTGGTTGAGCACAAAGAGAATTCTGTTGCTATAAAGATCTAGGTTCTCTGCTAGGTATATGTCAGTGACCGCTGTGCTTTATATCTTGCCAGACTGTGCCTCTTCTCACCCGTCCCTATACCCACCTCCTCTGTCTCACCAGCCCTGATTAGATGCTATGTTAGGATGGGAATATGATAAGAGTATGTGAATAGCCCACTTCAAAGGCTGGGAATCACTTACCACAGGCATGGCTTATGGAGATATGAAATAGCTTTTACTTACAATATAATCTGAAAGGTTGTGTTGAGAAAGACTGAGGCCATGTGTAAACCTGGTGAGGAAGAGTGCTGTGTTGATTATTGATGTTTCTGTTGGCAGAAGATGGATCTGCCATTTGGTTGTAGAAAAAGAAGGAAGGGAAACTAACATTTTGTGAGCCTGCAATATGTACCAAATGAACATTTATTCCTCATTTTAGCCCTGTGAAGACAGACATTATAATCCTTATTTTTTGCAGTTAAGTTATTTGAGGCTAGGAATGCTAAATACTCTGCAAAAAGCCAAAAAGCGACAGATCTGGGATTAGCATGCAGCTTGTGCTCCTGTAATCAGAGCATGCTATTTCTTGCAGTCAGGTGGGAACTCCCGTTTTGCTTTCTTTAGTGATGAGAAATATTAGGGCAGGTTGCTTCTCTTTTTCAGTAATCTGCAGGAGAATTCATATGAGAAGAAAGGAATGGGTTGGCCTGTAGGCTTGAAAAAAAACATCTGACAAGGCTTTTGATTTATTCTTTGAACTTATCTACTTCTAAAGAGGATTTGATGTGACTGATCTGGTGAAGTCTGCCCCTTGGCATTGCTTTCTAAAGCTGAGGTTTCTGGTTCCTCAGCTTAGTGGCTTTTAATTTCATCCTGATAATTCTTATTTGACTTTTAAAAAAAATTTCATTCTCTCCAAAGTTGCCCTTGCCCAGTGTTAGCTGCTCAGTCATGTCCAACTTTTTGCAATCCCATGGACTGTAGCCCAGCAGGCTCTTCTGTCCATGAAATTCTCCAGGGAAGAGTATGGAGTGAATAGCCATTCCCTTCTCCATGGGATCTTCCTGTCCCCAGGATGCGACCTGAGTCTTCTGCATTGCAGGTAGATTTCTTTACTGTCTGAGCCACCAGGGAAGCCTCGCCCTTACCCAGAGCCCTTATGAAATGATGAAATAAGAAAAGCCACTTACCTTGGCATCTGTTTGCTCTTGTATATATTCTTTTTCTCTGAATCAGATTTTTTTTCAGAAACAGTAATACTTAGAACATAGGATTATGCAAAAACAGATTGGCCTGAGAGTTAAGGATCCTTGGGTTGAAGCCCTAGCACAGATGAGATCATTAACTTGGGTCTTGGGCAATTTTCTACTGTTTTTCCTGGCCGTCCTTTTTCTCATCTTTTAAATAGGAATGTTAATCCCTGTCTCATTTGTAGATCAAATGGGATAATGTATTTGAAAAGTATCAAATCCTAGTAATTGATATTATTGGAAAGCACTTTGGACTGGGAGACCAAACCTGAACTCCTTCTTAACTCTGACACCAGTTTGCTGTGTGACCTTGAGGGGAAGTATCTTCCCTTTGGTGGGGCTGAGTTTTACCATCTTCAGAAGACTTTTTTTTGAAACTGTGAACTTTCTCATACCTCTGTGTTTTTGCACTTGAAATACTTTTTTTTGTAACCCCTTCTTGACTTTCTCTCCCTGGCAAAATCCTTCTAACCCGGTAAAAATTAGTACAGGTTCATTTCCCTTCTGAGGCCTTTTTGGTCTATATTTTTGCTTTTTTCTGTATCACAGCAATTATTATATGTTCATGGAACTTTATACATGGTATCTGTTTCCTGTATGAGATTACAGCTTCTTGAGAGCAGAGACTGTCTTAACTGGGTCTCATCTGTTGGGTCCATTGACTGGGTCTTCATTTGTTGCACTCAACCTAGGGCTTAGTGCATAATAAATGAGCATATTAAAATTAGTAAATGTTTATTGAATTGATGAATTTAAAAATGAATGAAATAACTTTTAGCAGATTAGAAGTAGATTAGGGTACTATTAATAAAAGTGGTAAGGAGGTGAAACTTTTGGTTGAAACTTAAGAGGGAAAGCTAAGCGCCTTAGTGTGGTTTTAGGGTATTGGAGATAGTTCTTTAAACTTTGCTGGCTCAGAGTTGGGGGAACATGGAGCTTGTTTTTTATTGTTGATCTGGGAAAAACTGATTTATGTTCTCTGTTTCTTTCAAAGGGAGCATAGTGAGTGTGGGCGATCCTAAGAAGAAATACACACGGTTTGAGAAGATTGGACAAGGGTTAGTAGGCGCCTTATATTTCCTAGAAAAATGACTTAAAATGTGCTGATATATATGCTTTTGCTTTTGTTTTGCCTCTTATAAACCTTTTTCTTCATTCTCCACCTCACCCCTCGCCCATCTGAAGGTGTTTTATTAGGCTGATCTCAGGCTTCCAGGTTATGTTTTAATATGTGAGATGTGCCATTAGCTGACATTGTTGCTAAAAATATCCCTGCATTGAGAGTGCGAAAACCATTTATTTTCTTAGCACAAAAACCTTCTTCCCAAATTATAGCTCTGCTTTTCCATATTAACCTTGTTTACCTGGTGCTGAGACTTACCAGCACTAATATGAAATGAAAGACAGAACTTTCAGACTCTTCTGCTACTATATGGGACCTGTTTTTCTAGTGGATGACAGAAATCATATCTCTTACTCTGGTTCCTTTTATGGATCATGTATTCTGACCTCAGTGTACTGATTCAGCAAATCTTAGCTGAATCTCTGTTAGATACTAGGTGCCATGAGTACAGCTATGAATCGGACTGTATCTGCTTTCAGAGAGACCCTCATATCTACAGAAGGAGATAGACAGACAAACAAAAAATTATACTGTGATAAGTCTTAAAAGTGTTTTTGAGCAAGAGAAGCCAGATATAAAAGAGCAAATACTGTGTGATTTTTTTTTTTATATGGAATTAAAGAACAGGCAGAAATAATACATGCTAATGTAAGTCAGAATAATGGTTGTGTTTGGGAGGATTAGGAAGTAGCATGAGGGAACCTTGAGGGGTTGATGGTGAACATGTAGGTGTGTACATACTGAAAAATCATCAAGTTCTATACTTAAGATTTGTGCAGATTAGTTTAGGTAAGTTATGCCTTTATATAAAAAAGAAAATGAATGAGATTTCTATAGAGATACCCAATTAGCTAAAATTAAAAAGAAACTGAAAAAACTATCTGGCTTGTAGAAAGCTCTCAGTGTTACATGAATGAAAGCATTGTTGTTAATGAAGTCATTGAAGTTTTCTGTTTTTTCTTTCTTTTTAAATTTTTGATGCATCAGGGCATCAAAAATTGTGGCACTGTAGTTGTGGCACATGGGATCTTCCTTGCAGCATGTGGGATTTTTAGGTGCGGAATGGTGGCTTCTCTCGTGTTGTGTTGTGCAGTCTCCAGAGTGTGTGGGCTCTATAGTTGTGGTGCATGGGCTTTGTAGTTTTCAGTACATGGACTCTCTAGTTGAGGCATGTGGGCTTAGTTACCCTGAGACATGTGGGATCTCAATTCCCCAGCCAGGGCTCGAACCTGAATCCCCTGCATTGGAGGGTGGATTCTTAACCACTGGAATGCGAGCGAATTCCTCAGGTTTCTTTCTTATATATCTGAGAACTTCTGAAATAAGATAAAGTAATGCATAGTATACTGATGTTGTATCTGTACAGTATTCTATAGCTTGCAACTGTTATTTGCATCTGTTGTTCAATTTAATCCTCAAAGTAGCCCTGGACTTGAGTGGATCTCCTTTTTCCCTGGTCCAGTGCTTCTGCTATTAGAGATGCTTTTCTGAGTCTGACCTAGTGTAAGATAGTTAACACAATGAGAAGACATTATTTTCCTTGCCTCTGAGTAATCTGGGATGGTATTTTCTTTAGCTAATTACATTGAGATACTAAGAATGTAGAAGAAAGGTACACAGACAAGTGTGGATAAGTCAGGTCCTATCTCTGGACATCAGTTTCTTCATTTAAGGCAGAGGGATTGTGGATTCAGGGTCTTTCACCTCCCAAACTGTTGATTATATATTTTATATATATGCATATGCAGATGTATGTGGCCCATAAATAGGCACTATCTGCAAAAATTTTGTCCTTGCTTATTTGCCAGATATGTTAGTGATAAGAGAGGATTGCAATACTTATTAAGCATCTATGCTGATGTTTCCACATTCCATTATTTTAAAACTGTACATGGAGTACTTCCCTGGTGGTCCAGTTGTTAACACTTTGCCTTCCAATGGAGGGGTGCAGGTTTGATATTGCACCCCTGGTTGCAGTCAGGGAGCTAAGATCTCACAGTCCTCAGGGCCAAAAAACAAAACAAAACAGAAACAATATTGTAACAAATTCAATAAAGACTTTAAAGATGGTCCACCTAAAAAAATCTTAGAAGAAACAAGATGGCAGAGTAGGTGAATGTAGATTACATCTCTCTCCATGGATATGTCAGGAATACACCTTCAGACACAGATGTGCATGCAGAATTCCAGCTGAGAGTGGACAGGAGTGCCTGACCAGTGGAAGGAATATATAGAACCATGCAAAACTCAGAAGGATGAAGCAACTAGGGGGAGAAACAGGAGTATTAGTAGGACTGGACCCTCAGCCAGTGGGGGAACTGAAGCAAGGGTCCAGTTCCCACATCGGGGCAGTTATCTGAGCCAGAGGAGAAACATTTAAGGCTGAGAGTGAAACAGCTGATCTGTGGCAGCCTAAATGAAATGAGAATCAGATAGTCCTTGCTACAGCCATACATACCCCGGACAGGAATGCAGGTCCCCTGGAAGGCGTAGTGGCTGGGAGTTGGAGTTTAGAGATTGTGGAGCAATCCCAGGGCGAGGGCTGCTGTTGACTGCAGAGAGACAAATGGAGGGGATGTGAGGGAAGAGATTGTGGTGGGAAATGCTGGTGGAGGAAAGCCAGGGAGCCATGGAAGCAAGATGATACTGCTGAGTCACGCATAGAGGGGTGGAGCCATCACCATAGCTTCTCTCTCTGCACATGCCAACATCAGCTGCTGAACAGTAGAAAGGCTGGCCCATCAAATGCCTGACACACTGAACTACAGAGTAGGACCCCACCCAGGGTGCCCTTTTAAGTGCCTGATGTGCTGGTCTACAGAATAGGACCCCAGCCAGGGGGGCCCCTCTATGTGCCTGATGCACTGAACAACAGGGTAGGATCCCAGGCAAGGGAGCCTTCTAAGTGCCTGAATGGGTGGAGTTACGGAGAAAAACTGGCCAAAGAGGTCTTCTGATAGCCAGCTATAAGAGGCTCGAAAAAAGACTCTGATAGGGCCATAACTCCTGCTGCAGAGGCAGTCCGTGTCCCCACACACTTGGCACCGCCAGGGTTCCCGTAAGCCAAGCGACTGCGTCACCTTCATGCTCAACTCTCAATGGGGCAGAGCTGCCACAGGCAAAAAATGTCTTGCATCTATGCTGGCAGGATTGCTTCGGTAGTGTTTGACTCTTTGTGACTCTGTAATCTGTGGCCTGCCAGGCTTCTCTGTTAGGGAGGGGGGTTCTTACAGGCAAGAATATTGGAGCATATTGGCCAATACTGGTTGTCATACCCTTCGAGAGCACTATATTTCCTGCTGCCCTAGCCTCCAACTCCCCTAAGTACTTGGTGCTGCCAGAACCCCTGTGATCCAAGCAGCTGCACCACCTCCACACCTGGCCCTCACAGGGGCAAACCCAAGTCCTCCAGAGCAGCCTCAGGAGCAAACCCCAGTGGACGACCCACATGTAGAGGTGGAAATAAAACCACAATTGAAACCCAGGGGCAATGTGGCTAAGGAAGAAGACCCCAAACCTTCCCACCAGCTGTTCAAGCTGTAGATTAAATACACATGGTCAACTAGGCAGACTCTGTGTCTATGGAATGTATAAAAGGACATTGAGAGCTCCTACAAAAGAAAATGCACTAGTTCTGATAGCTGTGGACATTGGAGGCAAGAACACACAGGAGTAGGACCAGATTAGAATCTGAGCTGCCCCCACAGCAGGTACAGAGACCAGTACAGTGTTGGAGGGAATCCTAGGGAGGTGAGGTGGACTGTGACTCCCAGTGAGAAAAAGGACTCTGACAGCAATGATTCAAGAAAAACATTTATTATTATTATCTTTTGACTTGTTCTGTAGATTCTTTTGGATTTTTTTTTCTTCCCCCCCCCCCCCGTTGTTGTTGATTTTATTGGCACTATGAAATCTAATTAAGCTTTTGAGCTTCTTTTTTTTTTCCTCAGTGACATTTTTTATTGTTGTTATAAACCTCTGTCTCTACATTGGGCTTTTGCAGTTCTGTGGAGTTTCCCCTTTTTTTCTTTTTTCTTTTCTCTTTCTTTAATTTTGATTTTTTAAAAATATTATTTTTTCTACATTTATTCCTTTGTTTGCTTTTCCTACTGTTCTTTTCCCCTTGCAGTTAATCTTTAATGTATATAAATCTTCTTTATTAACCTCTATTTAACTTTACATATCAATTCTTTCCTTTCTTTCCTTTCCTCTCAATATATTTGTTAATTTTATTTTCATTGCTTTATTCCCCAATTGGCACCTTGCTTTGGTTTTGTTTTCCAGTTTGTGCTTTAGTTAGTTTTGTTCTGGTAAATGTAATTTTGGGTTTCCTTTGTTTGCCGGGTTAATTTATTGTACTTTATTTTTGTTGGACTGTTTTGATTTTGCTTATGGGTGTATATGTATATGTATATTCTGTCACTTTTTTTAATTCTTAAATTTTTATTGGAATATAGGTGGTTTACAATGTTGTAATTACAGTGTTCTGCTGTACAGCACAGTGAATCAGTTATACATATATTCACTTTTTTTTTATGTTTCTTTTTTTAAATTGAAGGATAATTGCTTTACAGAATTTTGTGGTTTTCTGTCATACATCACCAAGAATCAGCCATAGGTATATCCATGTCCCTTCCTTCCCAGCTGTCCTCCCATGTCCCTCCCCACCCCACCCTTCAGCCTGTTGCAGAACTCCTGTTTGAGTTCTCTGAGTCATACAGCAAATTCCCATTGGCTATCTGTTTTACACATGGTATTGTAAATTTCTATGTTACTCTCTCCATACATCTCCCCTTCTCCCTCCTCTCCTCCCACCTTGTCCATAGGTCTGTTCTCCATCTGTTTCTCCATTGCCACCCTGAAAATCATTCATCAGTGTTGTCGCTTCAGATTCTATATATATATGTCAGTATGCTGCCGTCTATGGGGTCGCAGAGTCGGACACGACTGAAGCAACTTAGCAGCAGCAGCAGCATACGATATTTATATTTATCTTTCTGACTTACTTCACTATGTACTGGGCTGTAGTTTCATCCACCTCAGAACAGGTTCAAATGTGTCCCTTTTTATGGCTGAGTAATATTCCATTGTGTGTGTGTGTGTGTATGTATATATATACCACAACTTCTTTGTCCATTCACCTATCGATGGACATCTAAGTTGCTTCCATGTTCTAGCTATTGTAAATAGAGCTGCAGTGAACAGTGGGGTACATGTGTCTTTTTCAGTTTTGATTTCCTCAGGGTATATGCCTAGGAGTGGGATTGCTGGGTCATATGGTGGTTTTATTCCTGGCTTTTTAAGGAGTCTCCATACCATCTTCCATAGTGGCTATATCAGTTTACATTCCCACCAGCAATGCAAGAGTGTTCCCTTTTCTCCATACCCTCTCCAGCATTTATTTTTTGTAGACTTTTTGATGATGGTCATTCTGACAGTCACATTTTTTATCACTGTTATAAACATCTGCTTCTACACTGGACTTTTGCAGTTCTGTGGAAGTTTCCTTTTTTTTTCTCTTCTTCTGATTTTTTTTCTTTTCTCTTTTTTATAATTAAAAAAAAATCTATTATATTTTTTCTATATTTATTCCTTTGTTTGCCTTTGCTACTGTTCTTTTCCCCTTGCAGTTAATCTTTAATGTATATAAATCTTCTTCATCTATCTCTATTTAACTTTGCATATCTAGTATTTCTTTTTTTCTTTCCTTTCCTCACAACATATTTGTTATTTTTGTTTTCATTGCTTTATTCCCCACTTGGCACTTTGCTTTAGTTTTGTTTTCCAGTTTGCACTTTAGTTAATTTTGTTCTTAACTGGTAAATATAATTTTTGATTTCCTTTGTTTTCTGGGTCAATCTACTGGACTTTATTTTTATTGGACTGTTTTGACTTTGCTCCTGGGTATATATGTATATGTGTATATTCCATTTATTTTAATTATCATTTGCCTGATTTTGTAACTGCCATTTGTCTGGGGTTCATCTTTGATTTCTCATTTTTGGATATTTGTTTTCATCTTACTTAATGCCATAACAGACCACTTGTAGAATCTTTGTTCCTGACCAGAGATCAAGCCCTGAGCTTTTGGAGTGGGAGCACTGACTCCAAGACCCTAGACTACCAGAGAACTAACCGTAGGGAGCATTAAATAGTGAGAACTCACACAAAGGAAACCACTTGAATACAAGACCTGGCATCACCCAACCACCAGTGGCACCCTGTGCAGGACGCCTCATCTAAACACAAACAAAACAAAAATACAAACCCAGTCATTAGTAGACAGGATTTACCACCTCACTCAGCCTTGCTGATCAGAGGAAAAACAAACAAAAAACTCAGCACAAATCTCACCTATACAAAGCTTACACAAACCACTGGACTAACCTTAGGAGGGCAGAAACCAAAAGGAAGAAAGAATTCAGCCTTGAAGCCTGGGAAAAGGAGACCTCAAACACAATAAGTTAAAAAAAAAAAATAATGAAAAGGCAGATAAATACTATACAAATGAAGGAACAAACTAGAAACACAGAATTCCAAGTAAATGAAGAGGAAATAGGCAAACTACCTGAAAAAGAATTCAGAATAATGATAGTAAAGATGATCAGAAACCTTGAAAACAAAATGGGGAAAATGCAAGAATCAATTGACAAAGATCTAGAAGAATTAAAGAATAAACATACAGAGACAAACATAACAATTACTGAAATTAAAAATACTCTAGAATGAATCACTAGCAGAATATCTGAAGCAGAACTAATCAATAAACTGGAAGATAAAATGGTGGAAATAACTTCTGAAGAGCAGAATAAAGTAAAAAGAATGAAAAGAACTGACTATAGTCTCAGGGACGTCTGGGACCATATCAAATGCACCAACATTCAAATTACAGGGGTCCCAAAAGAAGAAGAGAAAAAGAAAGGGTATGAGAAAATTTTTGAACCGATTATAGTTGAAAATTTCCCCAACACGGAAGAGGAAGTCGTAGTCAATCATAGTCAATCAGTCCAAGAAGAACAGAGTCCCATACAGGATAAACCCAAGGAGAAACACTCCAAGACACATACTAATCAAACTAACAAAGACTAAACACAAAGAAAGAATATTAAAAGCAGCAAGGGAGAAGCAACAAGTAACATACAAGGGAAACCCCATATGCTTAACAGCTGATCTTTCAGCAGAAACTCTGCAGACCAGAAGGGAATGCTGCTGCTGCTGCTGCTAAGTCACTTCAGTTGTGTCCAACTCTGTGTGATCCCATAGACGGCAGTCCACCAGGCTCCTCTGTCCCTGGATTCTCCAGGCAAGAATACTGGAATGGGTTGCCATTTCCTTCTCCAGTGGATGAAAGTGAAAAGTAAAAGTGAAGTCGCTCAGTTGTGTTGGACTCTTAGCGACCACATGGACTGTAGCCTATCAGGCTCTTCTGTCCATGGAATTCTCCAGGCAAGAGTGTTGGAGTGGCTTTCCATTTCCTTCTCCAGAAGGGAATGGCAGGATATATTTAAAGTATTGAAATGGAAAAATATACAACCAAGATTGCTATACCTGGCAAGGATCTCATTCAAAATTGATGGAGAAATAAAAAGCTTTTCAGACAAGCAGAAGTTAAGAGAATTCAGTACACCAAACCAGCTTTACAACAAATGTTAAAGGGACTTATATAGTCAAGAAATACAAGTGAAGAAAAAAGAGCTATAAAATTAACCCCAAACTATTAAGAAAATGGCAATAGGAACATATATATCAATAATTACTTTAAATGTAAATGTATTAAGTGCTCCAGCCAAAAGATACAGACTGGCTGAATGGATACAAAAACAAGACCCATGTTTGTGCTATCTACAAGAAACCCACATCAGAACTAAAGACACATATATACTGAGAGTGAAAGGATGAGAAAATATACTCCATGCAAATGGGAAACAAAAGAAAGCTAGAGTAGCAATCCTCATATCAGACAAAATAGACCTTAAAATAAAGAATATTACAAGAGATAGGGAAGGACACTACATAATGATCAAGGGATCAGTCCAACACAACAATTGTAAATATCTATGCATCCAACATAGCAGCACCTCAATACATAAGACAAACACTAAAAGACATAAAAGGAAAAATTGAGAGTAACACAATAATAGTAGGAGACTTTAACATCCCACTCACACCAATGGACATATCATCAAAACAGAAAATTAATAAGGAAATACAAATCTTAAGTGATACATTAGATGAGATGAATCTCATTGATGTTTTTAGGACAGTCTATCCAAATGCAGAAGAATACACCTTCTTGTCAAGTCCACATGGAACATTCTCCAGGATAGACCTGTACACAGAAAATTATAAGACACTAATGAAAGAAATCAAAGATGACATAAACAGATGGAGAGATATTCCATTCCTGGGTAGGAAGAGTTAATATTGTGAAAATGACTATACTACCAAACACAATCTACAAATTCAATGCGATCCCTATCAAATTACCAATGGCATTTTTCACAGAACTAGAACAAAAAATTTCACAATTCATATGGAAACATGAAAGACCCTAAATAGCCAAAGCAGTCTGGAGAAAGAAAACTGGAGCTGGAGGACTCGACCTTCCTGACTTCAGATTATACTACAAAGCTACAGTCATCAAGACAGTATGGTACTAGCACAAAAACAGAAATATAGACCAGTGGAACAAGGTAGAAAGCCTAGAAATAAACCCATGCACCAATGGGTACCTTATTTTTGACAAAGAAGGTAAGAATATGCAATGGGGCAAAGACAGCCTCTTCAGTAAATGGTGCTGGGAAAACTGGACATGAATGAAATTAGAGCACTTCCTAACACTGTATAAAAAGATAAACTCAAAATGGATTAAAGACCTAAATGTAAGACCAGAAACTATAAAACTCTTAGAGGAAAACATGGGCAGAACACTCAGTACATAAATCTAAGCAAGATCCTCTATGACCTACCTCCTAGAGTAATGGAAATAAAAACAAAAGTTAACAAGTGGGACTTGATTAAACTTAAAAGCTTCTGCATAGAAAAGGAAACTATAAGCAAGGTGAAAAGACAACCTTCAGAATGGGAGAAAATAATAGCAAATGAAACAAGTGACAAAGGATTAATTTCCAAAATGTACAAGCAGCTCATACAACTCAATGCCAGAAAAGCAAACAACCCAATCAAAAAGTGGGAAAAAGACCTAAACAGACATTTCTCCAAAGAAGACACACAGATGGC
The DNA here is from genome assembly GCF_016772045.2 of Ovis aries. Taxonomy (NCBI): domain Eukaryota; kingdom Metazoa; phylum Chordata; class Mammalia; order Artiodactyla; family Bovidae; genus Ovis; species Ovis aries. The sequence goes on from NC_056074.1 coordinate 16,239,056, forward strand.
TAACAACACATAAAAAGGTGTTCAACATTGCTCATTATTAGAGAAATGGAAATCAAAACCACAATGAGATATCACCTCATACTGGTCAGAATGACCATCATCAAAAAGTCTTCAAACAATAAATGCTGGAGAGAGCATGGAGAAAAGGTAATGCTCTCACTCTGTTGGTGGGATTGTAAATTGATACAGCTACTATGGAAGATGGTATGGATATTCCTTAAAAAACTAGGAATAAAACCACCATATGATCCAGCAATCCCACTCTTAGGCATGTACCCTGAGGAAAGTAAAGTTGAAAAAGACACATGTATCCCATTGTTCATTACAGCACTATTTACAATAGCTAGAACATGATAGCAACCTAGATGTCCATCAATAGATGTATGGATAAAGAAGCTGTGGTACATATATACAATGGAGTATTACTGAGCCATAAAAAGGAACACATTTGAATCAGTTCTGATGAGGTGGATGAACCTAGAAACTATTATACAGAGTGAAGTGAGTCAGAAAGAGAAAGACAAATGTCATATTCTAACACATATAGGAGAATGGTACTGAATCACTTATTTAAAGGGCAGCAGTAGAGAAACAGACATAGGGAATAGACTTATGGACATGGGGAGAGGGGAGGAGAGGGTGAGATGTATGGAAAAGTAACATGGAAACTTAAAGTTACCATATGTAAAATAGATAGCCAGTGGGAATTTGCTATATGGCTCAGAAAACTCAAACTGGGGCTCTGTATCAAGCTAGAGGGGTGGGATGGGGAGGGAGGTGGGAGGGAGATTCAAAAGGGAGGGAATAAATGTATACCTATGGCTGATTCATGTTGAGGTTTGACAGAAAACAACAAAATTCTGTAAAGCAATTAACCTTCAATAAAAAAAAATCTTAAAAAAACTATACATATTACATATATATGATAAATTGGCACTATTATAATTTTTTCATGTTTTTTTTTCTTCCCTTTAAGAGTGAAGAATTTTGTTTGTTTTACTTGGAATTCATGTGTCTCATTATATGTCTGTTGGAGGTAGAAACAATTAAGTACTACCCAGTGGGCCTGAGTAGCTTTCCTCTATACTTATGGAGAAGAAGTCTGAAAATGTCCAGTCCTGTGAGGCCTGGGCATTTTGCCCTTTAAGAATGGCACATCTGGTGGGATAAGGGGGAATGGAGACAGGAATATAGACATCAATTTTACGACAGAAGATGGCTAGAGGTAGGATGATTAGTAATGAGGAAGTAACTGCTAATGTAGAGAATCCAGTCCTTATTTGATTGTCCATATCTTTGATCTCAACTTCCTGACATGTAGCTACAATAAAATCCTAACCAAAGAGTTGTGGTTTGGAAGATGATGACCGTAATTTCTGGCTTCCAGGCAAACTTAAAAGTGACTTATCTCCCTGAATTGACATGACTTCTCTGGGAAGCATAATCACAGGGCTTGCCAAGAATACATTTTTGCACTGCATAGGATTTTAATTTTCTTCCAATTGCATCGTGTAAATCTGACACATTGTCATGTAAGGTTACAAATATTGTTGCATACCACTCACAGATATACAGAGTTCATGGTTATAAGCATAAAGTGAGATTTTTAGTCCTTTAGAATGGACATGTTCACTTTCGTAGCATTATTCCAGTATTTCTCTGCTTTCTTCCTCTGTCCCTACTTTATTTCCTCACTTCCTGATGGCCACTTGAGCCTATATTCTCTTTGCTGCTACATACTGCCTTTCATGAGAGTAGAAGAGACAACGGGGAGGATCATTTTTTGCTACTATTTTTATTAACACTTGCATTGCTAGATTGTGTGTGGAGAGCTTCATTTGACAAATGTCACCTCATCTAACACCTGGTTTTTTTTTCTTTCCCACACCTGTTCAGTGCTTCGGGCACTGTGTATACTGCAATGGATGTAGCCACAGGACAGGAGGTAAGTATCCACCACCAACTACTACTCCTTCAGTTTTACTGTTTCTTACTCTTTTTTGTTAAGTTTTAGCCCTTCTTAGCTCAACAAGGACTCTTCTAGTTTCTTACAATTGTAGACTAGAATTCTTTCAACGTGGTGAAACTTACAGGTTTTGGAAAGTTACTGTGGCTGCAGTGTGAAGAGATTGGAAGAGATAAGAGTGGAGCAGGTGACTCAGCAGGTTATTGGGTAATTCCATGTGAGAGATGATGTCTGGACTAAGGTGGCAGCACATTATAAATGGGGAAAAGTGATGTATTTGAGAGGTACTTAAGTAGATTTGAGGGCTTCCCTGGTGGCTCAGATGGTAAAGCATCTGCCTGCAATGCAGGAGACCCGGGTTTGATTCCTGGGTCGGGAAGATCCCCTGGAGAAGGAAATGGCAATCCACTCCAGCACTCTTGCCTGGAAAATCCCATGGACGGAGGAGTCTGATAGGCTACAGTCCATGGGGTCGTAAGGAGTCGGACACAACTGAGCGACTTCACTTAAGTAGATTTGAGGGACTTCCCTGGTGGCTCAGACGGTGAAATGTCTGCCTACAATGTGAGAGACCTGGGTTCGATCCCTGGGTTGGGAAGATACTCTGGGGAAGGAAATGGCAGCCCACTCCAGTAGTCTTGCCTGGAAAATCCCGTGGATGGAGGAGCCTGGTAGTCTACAATCCATGTCTCAAAGAGTCGGACAGGACTGAGTGACTAAAGTTTCACTTTAAGTAGATTTGACAGAATTTGGTGAAGGTGAGGATGACTCACAAGAGAGTGATGTGTGTATGTGTGTGTGTGTATTCTTAGTTGTGTCTGCTCTTTGTGGCCCTATGGAATATAGCCCACCAGGTTACTCTGTCCATAGAATTTTTCAGGCAAGAATACTGGAGTGGGTGGCATTCCTTTCTCCATGGTGTCTTCCCCACCCGAGGACCAAACCTGCATCTCTTGTGTTTCCTGTGTTGGCAGGTGGATTCTTTACCACTAGCACCACCTGGGAAGCCCAAGTGAGTGATCAGAGGAAATATAGATTTGAAGAAGTTAGATACTGCCTAAGAGACCTTGTGAAACTGCCTGGTGGACAGTTATTTTTACAAATTTGGTGTTTAGGAGAGAATTCTGATACAGAAGAGATTTAAAACCTTGTCTCTTGTCTCTAATCTAGTGGGTCTTCCATTACTCTGTGCCTAGGATTCTGGTAGACATTGAAGTTCTCATTTGGAGGCACCTCTTTGTCTCATGTTTCATAAGCTGGGAAATCTCTAATCTTATTGCTAAGGCCTGATGACCCAAGATCTTATCTTCATCAGAAGGAAGCCAGGAAGGGAATCTAGAATGCTTAAAGTTTTCTTTGCATTTTACTCTTTGGTTGCAGAGCAGGAATGTTGGCAGGTGGGTTGTGGATGGGAGTTACCTGGGAAAGGTCTTAGTTCAAAGACTAATGGGGCTCAGAACTTGAGAGGCACCTCTTGTTCCAATGAAAATAAAGTTGGCCTCCTCTGAGGGAGGCTACTAGGACCTGCTTGTGTATGTTTCTTGGTTGAAACCCCATGATGTACTGGAGAAGTCACATAACTCACTATGCTCTTGTCAGGCTTTTACAAGTGTCTGAGGCAAATATTGAGGCTCCACTGAGGGTAAGTCAACTTCAAAAAAAATTATGTTGAAGATTTATTAATTGTTCTTTGATGTGAGAACCAGATAACTAGATGTTTACCTTTAGTGGATAGTGACAGTCTCTCAGTTGTGTCTGACACTTTGCTACTCCATGGACTATACAGTCCATGGAATTCTCCAGGCCAGGAGACTGGAGTGGGTAGCCTTTCCCGTCTCCAGGGGATCTTCCCAACCCAGGGAAAGAACCCAGGTCTCCTGCAGTGCAGGCGGCTTCTTTACCAGCTGAGCCACAAGGGAAGCCCAGATGTTTACCTTTACTTACTTACAAAAGCTTGGAAAAGTCATTTGACCTCTGGAGCTTGAATTTTATTTCTTTATAAAATATGCATGATAACGTACACCTCACAAGACTGTTGAGTAAAGCAATGCATGTGAAAATATATCATAAACTAAGAATTACATATATATTAACTTTTATCTGCACATATTTATTTCACACAGTGTTTACTGATCATTTACTTTATACTACACTTACACTAAGAACTATGAAAGATTCAGACATTAAAAACACACACACACACACATATATATATATATATATATGTAAGTGTAAGAAACCATACTTTCTGTTGTGTACATATAAAACTCTTACAGTGCTGACAGAAACCTGTGTTGAAATAACAGTAAGGAAGGAAGGAAGGATGGTATCATTTTGCTGATTTAAAATATGCTATATTGGAGGCAGAGATAGAAAAGAGGAGGTTATACGAATACTAAAAAGAACCCTACACAGTAGGCAGTATTATTTCCTTTTTACTGATGAGGAATTTGAGGCTGGGAGTTAAAGTAATTTTTGCGGGGTTGTACTGCCAGCAGTTAGCAAGGACTGGGTTAGAATCTTTTGATTCAAAAATCTTAACTTGTGTTTTCTTGACTGCTAGGCTGCAGCAAGGTTTGGCACCATGGCCTTTTGTCATATTTTGATCTCTGGAGCCTCACAACCCTTGATGGGAGACAGCCTGGTGCTGGCTGGTTCATTGAAGGTCTGGAGTTGCATGTGTGAGAAGCTGGTCACGGGAAACAAACTTGATGTCATGTGCTTGCTTTGTGGTTACAAAACTATGAATGGAAGCAAGTCCATTAGGGCAGCTAGTGCAGTGTAGCCAGGAAGGCCTCATTTTCTCCCCCAGGGAGTATAAATCTTTAGTGGAGCTGGCGGGATGCTCTGTCTTTGTGAGTGACTGCATATTGAGAGTTATCCGATGGGAAAAGAGAGCTATTGCCTGTCACATAGAGGAAGATTAGCGTGTTAGTGGTGGAAGTCTTCTAGTTACACATCCGACAATTAATTTTCAAGCCTATTTTTAGAGGGAATGTGTATAATAGAAGATGCTTTGAAGTTATATAAGCCTGAAGGCATTGAATATGACCTTGGGCAACTTCCTTGTAAGTCTTAGTCTTTATTTTCTTATCTGAAAATGCAGAGGATGATTTTCACTTGACAGGGTTGTTTTACAGAGACGTTGTCAGTTGAGCACCTAACACTGTGGTGGGAGAGTGGTTGGTTTTTGCTGTCATTCCTGCTGATTATGTTGTCATTCTTGCTGCTCTGTGCCAAGTACTCATCAAATGCAGTTATGACGGTGATTAGCATTTTCACTGTTGTATTACTGTATTATTTAAATTTCTTATGTATGAGTAACACATTGGCCACTGTTTCTTTTAGTCCCCAAAAGAATCCTATGAGGAGGGAAATCAGGGTGGGGATTATTATCCTTAATATTGATAAAGAGATGGAGGCTCAGGGAGCTTGTGATTGGTCAAGGCTGGGAAGTGACAGAATCAGCCCCAGAGCTTAGGCCCTCAGAGTTCAAGTCCAGCTCTTTTTCTGTTATGGGAGTGCTGTCTGCTGGCTTGAGTTAAGAGGGATCTGATCAGGTGAAGGGTGTTTAGCCTAGCTCACGTTTAGTCAGTAGCTGTTGGAAAGGACTGTCCCCTCCTCTGTCATCCATGGCCTGCTTCTCTTCTCCTTTGCTGCTGCCAGCAATGACCTCTGTGAAGTTCACAAGCTCTGTCTCATCCTCCAGGGTGGCACAGGGTCCAGATCTTAATATGTGTTATAAGGGCTTACAGTCTTAATGTGATGGGCCTTTAGATCAATGTTTTCCTCTTCAGATGTTAGAAAAAGCTAATCATCAGGTGTTACGGAAAACTGTAGCCAGACCAGACGCCTTCCCTGATAGGAGACCCTGCTGCTGCTGCTGCTGCTGCTGCTGCTAAGTCACTTCAGTCGTGTCCGACTCTGTGATGCCGTAGACGGCAGCCTACCAGGCTCCCCTGTCCCTGGGATTCTCCAGGCAAGAACGCTGGAGTGGGTTGCCATTTCCTTCTCCAGTGCATGAAAATGAAAAGTGAAAGTGAAGTCGCTCAGTTGTGTCCGACCCTCAGTGACCCCATGGACTGCAGCCTTCCAGGCTCCTCCGTCCATGGGATTTTCCAGCAATTTTTTCTCACTTAGAGTAGGGAGTGGAGGTGGTCAAAATGTTTTTTTAAAAAAAGTTTCTTTTCTTACTGATAAATGACTCTTGGCAGAAGACTGTCCATACTTGATTTGAAGAAATAATAGAGTGTGGCGTTTTCCCATAAAAGTTGAATTATTCATCCTCTACTTTTCTGGATGATTCTAGAATGACTAGTTGTAGTTGTTCTGTTAAATGTTCATGTTCTTCGATGATGTTTCTAGGAAATAAACACTTAAATAATTTAAAGTCTAGTCCTGTGGGATGAAGTAGCCTATTGCTGATGCTCTTTGTGGTTTAAAAACAAAGTATTTATCAACCCACTGAATTCTGTCTTTTCCTCTTCATTGCCAAAAAGATTTGCTGAACACACACTGTATCAGGCCCTATGCTTGGCACCAGGGATTCGGAGCTTTCAAACAAGCTTTCAAATGTCTCGAGATACACACCTTAGCTAATCATCATACAATTCAGTATGTGGTGAGTTCCACAAGACGTGTGTAAATATGGTCTTATAGGGCTTTAAAGAAGGCAAAAAACCTCTCTGGTTTGGAGAAGGAAATTTCTTTTGGTCTGATACAAAGTATAAGAAGGTTTTGAACAAGTGAAAACAGTGTAAGATGTTCCAAATGGAGAGAGGCTCAGATATGAGCATACATCTTTCATTGTAGCATATGAAAGAATATAGTGAGAAGTAAGATAGAGGTCAGATCAGAAGGACTTTGAATGTTGGGCCAAGGAACATCTCTAGGAACAGGAACCTTTTTAATTTTGAATCTGGGAGAGTGTTATCAAATGTGTACAGTGGGGAAGATTAATCTGGCTCTGTGTGCAGAATAAATGGGAATTGCTTTTGAGATTCTAGTCCTGACTCTGCTACTGATTGTTGTGCTTGCAAGTCACATATCCTCTCTGAATTACAATTTCCTCATCTGTCAAACATGGTTGGTAGTAATATTTAAGTTATAACATGTCTCAGAGAATTAAATGAAATACATTTGAGAATATTCTATGTAGTACCTGACACACTGCAAAAATGGATGCAAAAGTGTCTTGGAAACTAACATATTCCTTAAGTTGGTATTATGTGAAAATTTGTTTATTTCTATAGACAAAAAGCCTATCAAGATCTTTTTCATACATAAACGTTAAGGATCCCCCTTTTCTATTCTCTCTTAACCTGGTCAACTCTGATTTACTTTTCCACAGTTTGAAAAGGCATCTCCCCTTTATGAAGCCTCTACATTGATTGTGTGAAAGAGTCCTTGCCAGTTTTATGTTTCTATAACATTTTGTGTGGGCTTTGTTAAAGCACACCTCTTTTATATTGTGAGTTTTAAAAGTGTTTTTTCTAATATAAGTATTTTGTAGCAAGTTTGATCTTCAAACTTTGGTTCACATTAGAATTACTTGGAAAGTGAAAGTGAAGTCGTTTAGTCGTGTCCAACTCTTTGCTACCCCATGGACTGTAGCCTACGAGGCTCCTCTATCCATGGGATTTTCCAGGCAAGAGTGCTGGAGTGGATTGCCATTTCCTTCTCCAGGGGATCTTCCCGACCCAGGAATCGAACCTGGGTCTCCTGCATTGCAGGCAGACGCTTTACTGTCTGAGTTACCAGGGAACCCCCAAATTACTTGGAGGGCTTGTTAAAATACAGGGTTTTTGAGGAAAAGGAAGTCCCTATTTATCAGTACTTGAGCTTGGATTAAGTAGAGATCTAAGAAGGTAGAGAGATGAATGGAAAGATCAATTTTTAAATTCTTTTACTTCCTCATTTAAATTCCTCATAACCATGTCTTATCCTCACCTCCAGTGACACCAATACCAATGCCAAGTAATAAATGATCTTTATACTTAGCAAGTGAACTTTTCCATTAAATAGAAAATTTGTGCAAACTATGCAACCCCCACCCCACCCCCCGCCCAAAAAAACCCCACAGAGTTACAGATTCAGTAGGTTTGGTTGGGGCCTGAAAATTTTCATTTCCAGCACATTCCCAGATGATGTTGCTAGACTTTGCATTGAGTACCATTGGTCTCCAGTGATAAACTGTGAGTTCCTCAAGGGCTCAGAGCATATTTTATTCATCTCTGTCTCCTAAGTGTTTATGTCTGGTACTTAGTAGGTGCTCAGTAAATTTGGAGTGACTCTGGTTATACACTGGTATACTTTGATTTCAGGTGGCCATTAAGCAGATGAACCTTCAGCAGCAGCCGAAGAAAGAGCTGATTATTAATGAGATCCTGGTCATGAGGGAAAACAAGAACCCAAATATTGTGAACTACTTGGACAGGTATGGAGTGGTAGTCCTGTCAGAGAAATAAGGCCTTTGGGACTGATGGATGGTAGTGCTATTAGAGAAGGCAACACCAATACTCAGAACTGTTTCCATTCAAGAATCTTTTAAGGTGCTCAGCTCTGTGCCTCTGAGCCTGCATGTTGCTGGACATCTCTAACTGGCGCACAGTCTTCTGGGTTAGGCTGAACCCTACCACCCTATGGCTTCTCCCAGCTGGTCCTGCCCCTGGGAATGCCTTCAGCCCGTCTGCCTGAGTCAGATGCAAAGGTCTTTAAATCATTCTGCATCTCAAATCTTTTCCTGATCCTGCTTACCCTGCTGAATAACTTGTAGTTTGCATTATCTTAAAATGTGACATTCAGTAGTTTTGTTTGAGATTTGAGCCTTGAGATTTGAGCTGTATGGAGACAGTGCAACCCCTCCTTTGTTCTAAACTCTATGGAACTTGATTTTATTCTTTTTGTTGTTGTTGTTCATTAAAAAAAAAATTTTTTTTTAAGTGTTCTGTTTTCATTGTTGACCCCTAGTAAGTATGTAGACAGTTCAAATCTCTGATCCTTTTTTTTTTTTTTCTTAACAAGAGCTTGCCTTAAACTGGTAACATAGATTTTTGGTTATCTTCATTAAATTCCATTTTGATTCTTTTAACCTATCTTTCCAGCCTGTAGAGCTTGCCTTAAACTGGTAACATAGATTTTTGGTTATCTTCATTAAATTCCATTTTGATTCTTTTAACCTATCTTTCCAGCCTGTAAGAATTCTGCTCTTTAAGGTAATAATAAGAGTTTTAGCTAATATTTGTGTTATGCTTTTCTTTGTACTAAGCACTTTTGTGAATAGCAGTATCTCATTATGAGGTAGGGTTTATTGTCTGTATTTTACAGATGAAGAAACTGAGATTCATAGAAGTTAATAACTTGTCCAAGACCAGTAAGCCAGTAAGTAGCAAATGAGGGTTTTGGATTTGAATATTCCTAGCATCAACGTCCATGCCCTTTCCATCATATTATGTTCTTTTCTACCATATCTGAACAAAAGAAATTGCTTCTTGCCTGGGTTTCAGACGCATCAGAGGTGAAGGTGACATTGGACCAAGTCTTAGACTCTGAGTAATTTTTCTTACTATTTATCATGCATTGCCAACTTGTTTTCATTGCTGCCAAATTGTGCCAGATTTCTTGTTCTGAATCTAAAAGTGGTAAGCGTTCATTTCTTTAAAGAGGCAAGGAGGTGGACTTTGGCCTTCTCTGTTTTGGAGATGATAGTCTCTCCATGATGTAGGTCATGACTGGCTCTGAAGAATCCTCTGAAGTTATTCATCCTCCCATCTCTTTTAAGAACTTATTATATGGAGAATAAAGCATGGATAAGCCTCTGAAGGTTATAAGAATACTACATTTTGGCTCAGGATAAGGAAAAATGAAAGCTGTCTTAAGGGTATGGCCTATCTCATAAAATAGTGAGTTCCTCATTAGTGGAGGTAAGTAAACAACAAAATGCATGTGCTTGAATGAATCTGTATTCTGGGAATGGGATTAGAAGGTTTATAAATTGTTTGTTTATCATGCCTTTGCCAGTGTTTCCAGAGGCTTGTTATTCTGTAATCAGAAATAAGTTAGGCTCAGTCCCTGTCATCAGTTGTAGTCTGGTATACGAAAACATACCTAGGAATTCTTGCTGGAGGAGAAGAGTGGGTACTCTTAAGCTGAACATTCAGTGAAGGTGCTACATTTGAGAGTCTGTGGTTTTTGTGAGTTCCCAGAGGAGAACTCCATTCATATTTTTTCTTCTCTAAATATGGGATGCTCTGAAGCTTTTTTAATGGTACCTTGGCACAGTGTATAGCTGCATAGTAATTGAGACAACATGAATCTGGTCTTGAGAACATTATGTGAGGCCCAGCTAAAGGGACTCTGCTTTGTCAGTGTCCACATAATCTTTTGTACACTTGTGTTTTCCCCCCAGTCAGTCCAAGTTGACAGATGTTTTTTTGATATGCTGGGGGATGGTCTATAAATGCACATTCTTTGTCAGGGATGAAATAGGCTTATGGCAGTGGAGGGCTTTTTAACCCAGGCCTGAATTCTCTTTTGGTCCAAGTCCCCACAGTCTTCTCCTAAGAGATTGTTGAAGGAGAAATTAATCTGTTACATTTATTCTTCATGGACATTAAGAAACTTCAAGACTTTGATGTACAGAGAATGCATATTATAGAAAAAGGACTGAATTGATTAATAGGCAAGAGAATATGATTTAAATCTTATCCTTTACTTGAGACTGTTTATTTTTTCCAGTAGCCTCCCATCTGCCCAGCAGTAGTCCCAATATGGGGATGAAGATGATATGACATACCACACAGCTCAAGCCAATTCAGTCTGCCTCCTTTGTCTAAAGCTAGCGCAAGAGTTTATAGAGCTCTAGACTATCTTTGTTGTTTATTTGTCTTATTTTGTAGCAGAGAAAACTGACAGGCTAAGTGATTTTTTTACTTATCATATAAGAGAGCTGAGTGATCCAGTCCCTGAGTGAAACTTTCAGTTTTAGCCCTTCTCAGCCCCACAGTCTGTCTAGTGATACAGTACTAAATTGGAAACACTTGGCTTCCAGAAGAAGCTTTGGTTCTGTAATCCTTACTGAATTTATTCCTTTCTTATAATCAGAGATGTTCAAAACGGAGATCATTGTCAGCAGAATGGCTGTGTGTATAAAACTCTACAGCTTTTTAATGGTTTTTATAACTATTACTTTATTTAACATTTGCAAAAATCTTTTATTTTACTCATTGATTTATTCAGTAAATAATGATATCTACTGTGCCACTCTCTCTGGGGATGAAATCTTGCACATGACCTGGTACTGATCTCATGGATCTCAAATCTAGTAGAACTCTCAAGGATGTTTACTGACTTCCCTAATATTGATAACATGGACTCCAAATCCCGTCTTCATCAGATGTTTGGGTACTCTCTGCTTTCAGGCTTCTAGAGGTGTGGGAACCATGCCTGATTTTAAGAAATACTGCTTTGTGTTGTGATGAAATGAAATTTTATTGCATCTTCAACCTAGTGATTTTAGTTCTACCTTTTGGGGCTTCACAGGACAGTCTGCCTTGTTTTCTCCAGTCGAATCCTTAAGAGATATCAAGCTAGTGAAACGGTCCCATAGATTCTGCTTTTCTTCAGAAAAAAGGACCCTAGACCCTTTCAGAATTGAGGGAAATGCAGAGTCACTCTGTGTATATGCTTGTCCTTTGAAAGCCACTGCTATGGCTCAGTGTACCCTATTCCTACTCACCTTTTACCTTTACCCCTGCAGTTACCTTGTGGGAGATGAGCTGTGGGTTGTCATGGAATATTTGGCTGGAGGTTCTTTGACAGACGTGGTAACGGAAACTTGCATGGACGAAGGTCAGATTGCAGCTGTGTGCCGTGAGGTAAGGTCAACAGCCAATTAGACTTGAGCAGGAAATGGCTTCTATATCTATGTATCTCAGGGTTCTGCATCTGATGGGATCTCAGCCTGGGCACTGTAGAAGTGGGAGAAATTAGTTGTATTCTCCCATCATCCTTTTATGATACCTGTTTTGAGATTTTTATCATCATTCTTTTTTCTTTAAAGGTAACTATATTCTAAAAGAAAGTTCATATACACACACACACACACACACACATACGTACATATATATAATCATGTATTATTTCAGCCTCTTAGAAATAGCTTCTGTGAGCATTTATTTTCCTTTATCTCTTTAATATGGGTATAATTTTAGTCATATTTTTTTATTCTGCTTTCCTACTTTATTCATGTGTTATAAAGGAAATAAAGCAGAGTAAAGAGATAGTGACAGAAGAGATACTATTTCAGATAGTCAGGGAAGGTTTTGCCATATATTTGAGTAAAGATCTGAATGATATGAGAGAGTAAGCCAAGCAGAAATCTAGGGTAAAATACTTTCAGGCAAAAGGAATAGGAAACAAAGTTTAAATCAGTATTCTTCTCTCTCCTCGTTGCTGTCAAACATCTAAAGTCTGTAAAATGCTTGTATAAGGAGGGAGAATAAAAACCTTGGCAAGGCCTACATGGGAAGCAGTGTCCTTAGGGGATGGCCACATCTTCATTAGAGCAAGAGGATGAAGGGAGTATTTGGAGAAGTTGAGTGTATTGGATGCTTTGCTGATAAAAGCCTGAAACTTTCTCATAGCCTTATAGTATAAAAGTTTGGAAATTAGGGAAAGAGAGCATGATTAAGTGGTTAGAAGATTAGACTCAGAGTTTTATGGGGATGAGTATGCCTAGGGTTTGATGATAGAGGAATTAGAATCATACAGGTGAAATTACATAGTTTTGTAATAATATTAGGAAAAATAAAGTCATGTGAAATCACTACTGTCCTAGAAAATATTATCATCTTTTCATTAAAAACCCTGGGATCTAGAACACATACATAGGTAGGTTAATGGAATTAACACAGGCCTGGGATCTGAGGAGATCTGAGTTATTTTCTTTACTGTACCACTGAGGTGGTGTTCAAATTTGTTTCATTATTCTCCCTCCCCCACCAGGAAACTTTCAAGACATTTTTTCCTAATCACATTTCCCCCATGAAATTTAATATCATAGATAAACTATGTATCTGTATTCTCGGGACCTTTGGAAATGCAGAGTTACTGTAATAACTAAGATGTTATTCATTTCAGTCATCCGAAGAACTGACTTTTACTGATTGAGATACATGCAAATGTGTGTTTGGGGAAATCAATATGTCTCAAGTGATTTATCTTAGGAATTGCAGCATTCATACTGTGTATACCTTAGGGGTACCATGTGGATCAAAAAGCATTTGGAAAAACATTTAAATGTTATGCAAATACATGGCATTACTATTATCCATAAGTTCTCATAGAGATAATTCACCTTTCTAAAAATACCGTTATTGAGATATAATTCACATACCATATTATTCACCCATTTAAAGTACATAATTTAAAAGATATTAGTATATTTAGTTTATACAGCTATCACCATAATCAGTTTTAGAACATTTGCATCACCCTAAAAAGAAACAAAGAATGTTCAAACTACCACACAATTGTACTCATCTCACACGCTAGCAAAGTAAAGCTCAACATTCTCTAAGCGAGGCTTCAACAGTATTCAAGCTGGATTTAGAAAAGGCAGAGGGAGGTGGGAGGGGGGTTCATGTGTGGGATCACATGTACACCCATGGTGGATTCATGTCAATGTATGGCAAAACCAACACAGTATTGTAAAGTAAAATAAAGTAAAAATAAAAACTAAAAAAAAAGAAAGAAAAGGCAGAGGAACCAGAGATCAAATTGCCAACATTTGTTGGATCATTGAAAAAGCAAGAGAGTTCCAGAAAAACATCTACTTCTGCTTTAATAACTATGCCAAAGCCTTTGACTGTGTGGATCACAGCAAACTGTGGAAAATTCTTCAAGAGATGGGAATACCAGACCACCTGACCTGCCTCCTGAGAAATCTGTGTACAGGTCAAGAAGCAACAGTTATAACCGGACATGGAACAACAGACTGGTTCCAAATTGGGAAAGGAGTACGTCAAGGCTGTATATTGTCACCGTCTTATTTAACTTATATGCAGAGTACATCATGCAAAATGCCGGGCTAGATGAAGCACAAGCTGGAATCAAGATTGCTGGGAGAAATATCAATCACCTCAGAAATGGAGATGATACCACCCTTATGGCAGAAAGTGAAGAACTAAAGAGCCTCTTGATGAAAGTGAAAGAGCAGGGTGAAAAAGTTGGTTTAAAACTCAACATTTAGAAAACTAACATCATGGCATCTGGTTCCATCACTTCATGGCAAATAGATGGGGAAATAACGGACTATTTTTTTGGTCTCCAAAACCACTGCAAATGGTGACTTCAGCCATGAAATTAAAAGACACTTGCTCCTTGAAAGAAAAGTTATTACCAACGTAGACAGCATATTAAAATAAAAGCTGAGATATTACTTTGCCGACAAAAGTTCCATCTAGTCAAAGCTATGGTTTTTCCACTAGTCAAGTATGGATGTGAGAGTTGGACTATAAAGAAAGCTGAGTGCTGAAGAATTGATGCTTTTGAACTGTGGCATTGGAAAAGACTCTTGAAAGTCCCTTGGACTACAAGGAGATCCAACAAGTCCATCCTAAAGGAAATCAGTCCTGAATACTCATTGAAAGGACTGATGCTGAAGCTGAAACTCCAATACTTTGTCCACCTGATGTGAAGAACTGACTCCTTGGAAAAGACCCTGATGCTGGGAAAGATTGAAGGCAGGAGAAGGAAACGACAGAGGATGAGATGGTTGGATGGCATCACCGACTTGATGGACATGAGTTTGAGCAAGCTCCGGGAGTTGGTGATGGACAGGGAAGCCTGGCGTGCTGCAGTCCATGGGGTTGCAAAGAGTCAGACACAAGTGAGCAACTGAACTGAACTGAAAAAGAAACTCCATACCTATTAGCAGTCACCCCATCCTGCTGCCCCCGCCCAGCCTGTTTCCCATCCCTTCCAGCCCTATGCAGCCACTAGTCTATTTTGTGTCTCTGTTGATTTGCTTATTCCAGGTATTTCATATAAAGGTGATGTGTTCTGATTGGCTCATTTTGCTTAGTGTAATATTTTGAAGGCTCATCTGTTCTATAGCATATGTCCTTTTATTAACAAGTAAGATTCTGTTTATTTGCCTGTCCATCAGCTGATGGACATTTGGGTAATTTCTACTTTTTGACTCTTATGGATAGTGTTGTGAACATTCATGGATAAGTTGTTGGTTGAATATGTTTTTACTTCTCTTGGGTATGTGCCTAGGAGCGGATCTTCTGGTCATGTAGAGACTTTATGTTTAATATTTTGAGGACTGGCCAAGATGTTTACCACAGTGGCTGTACCATTTTATATTCCTACCAGCAATGCATGATGGTTCCAATTTCTAGAAATCATCCTTTCTGTTTATAATTTTTGACATCCAGAGGCCAAAGTCTCCAGCCTCCTTAGGAAAACAGGTCTTACTTTTCCAGGGAAAAGCCGCTTCTGGATATTGGTTTGTTTTTAATTTAGCCATTGATGTATTCTTAGAAAGTAAAGTATTAAGCTGAGAATATTTCAGTACTGTCCTCTAATTGGTTTGCATCTTTTTCATGTTTTTTAATTGGTGGAAGCCTCTAAATTTTAGCTTTGGGTTATGAACTTCCTAATAGATTTAGTAGTAACCTTTATAGCATCTTTTCTGACCCTCACCTTTTACAGATGGGAAGACAGTAGCCCAGAGGGAATAAGAGATTTGTCTAAAATAATTTTATTGGTCAGAACCAGGCATTTTTATTATTCTTTTCAGTCTCTATATTATTCATTCTGCCTATTGAGTCTGTGTGTTTTCCAAGGTTCTTTTCTTTCTTCTTTCTTTACTGTAGCATTTGCCAATTTCAACTATTACCATAACTTGAAAGACTTGTAAACGTTTATTTCAAGTCCAGCTTCTCTACAGCACTCAAGATTCACACCTGCAGTTGCCTGCTGGACATTTGTCTGCAGATGTTTATGGGAATGTAAAAAGCAGAATACAGCAAACAGTACAAACTACCTCACCAAAATAAGATTATCTTCCTAAATTCACGGCTTCTAGTATCTTTCCATTTGTTTAGTTTCCCAAATGTGACTGTTATTTGTCATTTTCCTGTAGTTTTTTCTTTACAAATTCCTTTCCATTCTTCCTCAGTATTTTTTTTTTGCCTTGGGTTCTTTGTCAAGGTGCTAACGTTCTGTAAACAATTCTAAAATACTTTGGAGGAATTCCTGTACCTAAAACTGTTATAAGCTATGTTATAATACACTGTGGTCAAGTATCTTATAAGAAAAGTATGAGGCAACACCAAATATTAAAAAAAAAAAAGTATGTTTAGTAATGAGACAAGAGACTGGATTTTAGACCTGCCTCTTCCATTTATTTGGAGTAAGTTCTTTTACTCACTGGGGTCTCACTTTTGTTATCATAAAATGAGGAGGTTGGATTAGTGATTTTCTGTAAGTCTTCATAATTATTTGTCCTTTCTCTCTCCTTTTGCCCACATCACTTCAACAGTGCCTGCAAGCTTTGGAGTTTCTGCATTCAAACCAAGTTATTCATAGAGACATCAAGAGTGACAACATCCTGTTGGGAATGGATGGCTCTGTCAAGCTAAGTGAGTAGGAGTGATAATCACTTCTCTTCTCTCTGAGACCCTGTCTCCTCTGGGATGGTAATCCTATGAGAGTAGCTACAAGACTCACCAAAGAATCTATTTCCTTGGATATGCCGGCACTTTATGTTACTCAGCACTATATAGGATGACATTTCCCCCCCACTCATTTATACATTAAATGAAAAACATTTATTGTGATGGGCAACAAGGATACTTTTGCCTATATTTAAGTAGTTCTCAACCTACTATGGGAAACATAAAATACATAATTAGAAAAGAGAGTTTAGTGT
Organism: Ovis aries; assembly: GCF_016772045.2. Taxonomy (NCBI): domain Eukaryota; kingdom Metazoa; phylum Chordata; class Mammalia; order Artiodactyla; family Bovidae; genus Ovis; species Ovis aries. The sequence continues at coordinate 16,255,963 of NC_056074.1, forward strand.
AATAACTTTCATTCAGTCATTCATTTAGCAAACTTTTATAAAATGTCTGTTTATGTGGTTGGCCATCTGAGAATGAAAAATGTGAGTAAGAACACACAGTTCTTATTGAAGGCCTCGTAATTAAGTGAACATATAATAGCAATATAATATAACTGCAGGCAGAACATTCTGTTCAGAAGTGTAAGGACCAAGAATCCAGAGAAAGAGATTGTGTCACAGGTGGATGGGCAGCTTATGGGAGGACTGTTTGCAGTCTCTACCCTGGGGCACAAGAGGAGGAACTTATTAAAGCAGGGTCATGCCTCAGTTCAGTTCAGTCGCTCAGTCGTGTCCAACTTATTGCGACCCTATGGACTGCAGCACACCAGGCCTCCCTGTCTATCACCAACTCTGGAACTTGCTCAAACTCATGTCCATCAAGTCAGTGATGCCATCCAACCATCTCATCCTCTGTCGTTTCCTTCTCCTGCCTTCAATCTTTCCCAGCATCAGGGTCTTTTCCAAGGAGTCAGTTCTTCACATCAGGTGGACAAAGTATTGGAGTTTCAGCTTCAGCATCAGTCCTTTCAATGAATATTCAGGACTGATTTCCTTTAGGATGGACTTGTTGGATCTCCTTGTAGTCCAAGGGACTTTCAAGAGTCTTCTCCAACACCATAGTTCAGAAACATCAATTCTTCAGCACTCAGCTTTCTTTATAGTCCAACTCTCACATCCGTACTTGACTGGTGGAAAAACCATAGCTTTGACTAGATGGAACTTTTGTCGGCAAAGTAATGTCTCAGCTTTTATTATAATATGTTATCTAGGTTGGTAATAACTTTTCTTTCAAGGAGCAAGTGTCTTTTAATTTCATGGCTGAAGTTACCATCTGCAGTGATTTTGGAGCCCCCCAAAATATTACTGTTTCCCCATCTATTTGCCATGAAGTGATGGAACCAGATGCCATGATGTTAGTTTTCCGAATGTTGAGTTTTAAGCCAACTTTTTCACTCTCCTCTTTCACTTTCATCAAGAGGCTCTTTAGTTTTTCTTTGCTTTCTGCTATAAGGGTAGTGTCATCTGCGTATCAGAGGTGATTGATATTTGTCCCGGCAATCTTGATTCCAGCTTGTGCTTCATCTAGCCCGGCATTTTGCATGATGTACTCTGCATATAAATTAAATAAATAGAGTGACAATATACAGCCTTGACATATTCCTTTTCCTATTTGGAACCAGTCTGTTCTTCCATGTGCAGTTCTAACTGTTGCATATAGATGTCCAAGAGGTAGGTTCGGTGGTCTAGTATTCCCATCTCTTTCAGAATTTTCCACAGTTTGTTGTGATCCACATACTCAGAGTCTTTGGTGTAGTCAGTAAAGCAGAAGTAGATGTTTTTCTGGAACTCTCTTGCTTTTTCGATGATCTAATGGATGTTGCCAGTTTGATCTCTGATTCCTCTGCCTTTTCTAAAACCAGCTTGAACATCTGGAAGTTCACAGTTCATGCATGTTGAAGCCTGGCTTGGAGAATTTTGAGCATTACTTTACTAGCATATGAGATGAGTGCAACTGTGCATTAGTTTGAACATTCTTTGGCATTGCCTTTCTTTGGGATTGGAATGAAAACTGACCTTTTCCAGTGCCGTGGCCACTGCTGAGTTTTCCTAATATGCGGGCATGTTGAGTGCAGCACTTTCACAGCATCATCTTTCAGGATTTGAAACAGCTCAACTGGAATTCCATCATCTCCACTAACTTTGTTCGTAATGATGCTTCCTAAGGCTCACTTGACTTCACATTCCAGGATGTCTGGCTCTAGGTCAGTGGTCATACCATCATGATTATCTGGGTCATGGAGATCTTTTTTGTATAGTTCTTGTGTATATTCTTGCTACCTCTTCTTAATATCTTCTGCTTCTCTCATTTACTGTGCCCATCTTTGCATGAAACGTTACCTTCGTATATCTAATTTTCTTGAAGAGATCGTTAGTCTTTCCCATTCTGTTGTTTTCCTTTATTTCTTTGCACTGATATCTGAGGAAGGCTTTCTTCTCCTTGTTATTCTTTGGAACTCTTCATTCAAATGGGTATATCTTTGATTTTCTCATTTGCTTTTTACTTCTCTTCTTTTCACAACTATTTGTAAGGCCTTCTCAGGCAGCCATTTTGCCTTTTTGTATTTCTTTTTCTTGGGGATGGTCTTGATTCCTGTCTTCTGTACAATGTCACAAACATCCTTCCATAGTTCTTCAGGCACTCTATCAGATCTAATCCCTTGGGTCTATTTGTCACTTCCACTGTATAATCATAAGGGATTTGATTTAGGTCATACCTGAATGGTCTTGTGGTTTTCCCTACTTTCTTCAATTTAAGTCTGAGTTTGGCAATAAGGAGTTCATGATCTGAGCACAGTCAGCTCCTGGTCTTGTTTTTGCTGACTGTATAGAGCTTCTCCTTCTTTGGCTGCAAAGAATATAATCAATCTGATTTTGGTATTGACCATCTGGTAATGTCCATGTGTAGAGTCTTCTCTTGTGCTGTTGGAAGAGGGTGTTGCTATGACCAGTGAATTCTCTTGGCAAAATTCTATTAGCCTTTGCCCTGCTTCATTCTGTACTCCAAGGCCAAATTTGCCTGTTACTCCAGGTGTTTCTTGACTTCCTACTTTTGCATTCCAGTCCCCTATAATGAAAAGGACATCTTTTTTGGGTGTTAGTTCTAGAAGGTCTTGTAGGTCTTCATAGAACCATTCAACTTCAGCTTCTTCAGCCTTACTGGTTGGGGCATAGGCTTGGATTACCGTGATATTGAATGGTTTGCCTTGGAAACAAACAGAGATCAATCTGTCATTTTTGAGATTGCACCTAAATACTGTATTTCGGAGTCTTTTGTTGACTGTGATGGTGACCCCATTTTTCCTATGGGATTCTTGCCCACAACAATAGATAAAATGGTCATCTGAGTTAAATTCACCCATTCCTGTCCATTTTAGTTTGATGACTACTAAAATGCCTATGTTCACTCTTGCCATCTCCTGTTTGACCACTTCCAATTTGCCTTAATTCATGGACATAACATTCCAGGTTCCTATGTAATAGTGCTGTTTACTGCATCGGACTTTGCTTCTATTACTAGTCACATCCACAGGTGGGTGTTGTTTTTGCTTTGGCTCCGTCTTTTCATTCTTTCTGGAATTGTTTCTCCACTGATCTTCAGTAGCATATGGGACACCTACAGACCTGGGGAGTTCGTCTTTCAGTATCCTATCTTTTTGGCTTTTCATATTGTTCATGGGGTTCTCAAAGCAAGAAGACTCAAGTGGTTTGCCATTCCCTTCTCTAGTGGACCACATTTTTTCATGCCTAGTTGTAGATGATTAGGGTTTCATGCCTGAGAAATTAAATAAGGACCTAGTAACCAGATACTGGTATATGGGGATGGTTTTCAGGAAGAAAGCAGAATTTGGGTAGGTAATAAATGTCAAAATGGGCAGCTTAGCCTTTAATGCTAATGTTTATGGTTTGAGGAGGAGTAGGAAGGCAGAAATGATGTTTCATGTGCCTCCTTAAAGTCTGACCAGGGCACAGCCTAGGAGCTGGATATGAAGGTGGCAGTTATGTGACTCCAGCTTTGGAGAGACAAGGGATGTAGTGGTTAGGACACTGGCAGAGCTTGATACCTTGGGGTAGGCACACAGTATTTACAGAAGAAACACTCTGCATATGAACCGCTTCTGTCTTTTCTTTTTCAGCTGATTTTGGATTTTGTGCTCAGATCACCCCAGAGCAGAGCAAACGCAGCACCATGGTGGGAACACCATACTGGATGGCACCAGAGGTTGTGACCCGGAAAGCCTATGGGCCTAAGGTTGACATTTGGTCCTTGGGCATCATGGCCATTGAAATGATTGAAGGAGAGCCCCCATACCTCAACGAAAACCCTCTGAGAGTGAGTGTTACTAGTCCCATATCAAGATGTTTGGGCTGTTGGATTTCTCTTTTCTGGATCAAACTAGGCAGTGATAAAGTATACATGCTTAAAGAAAATGTAAATTAGCAGTCATTCATTCATATATTCAGTGATTATTTGAGTTCTAATGGGCAAGAAACTGTTGTGATAATAATAAAACAAATTAATATATAGTAACAGAAGATAAGAGCTGTGAAAGAAATAGTAAGGGGCTTAAGAGAGTAAGAGGAGGAAGGACAGAGAAGTATGCTGTTTTATTCTAGGTGGAGAATGAATTCCTCTCTTATAAGTTATCTGAGGAGACATCTGAAGAAAAAAAAGGAATGAAAAAGTAAAAAGAAAACTGAAAAAAGGAATGAGTTTTGAGATTAATCTGAAGTAAGAATTTTCAAGTTATCAAGTGTATAAAGAACTTGTTTAGAGAACATACTTGATACATCCTTGGGAAAACCAAGGAGACTAATGTCCCTGAAGTGAGTGAGCAGAGTGGACAAGGTTCTGACCATGTTAAGTTAAAATGTTTATTAGACATCTTAAATGGAGGTATTGAGTAGAATTGGGCATAAGAGTTCAGAGTTCAAGAGTGAGCATTCAGGACTCGAAATACAAATTTATTAGTAGGTATTATATGGTTGGTTTATTTAAAAATCAGAGGTAGATGATAATGAGATCACACACTTAGGGAAAGAGGTAGTACTGAGACCTGGGATACTCTCATATTTACAAATTAGAGGAACCAGCAAAGTTGATCAATGGGCAGCCTTCCTGGTAGAAGGAGAACTGAGAGATGTGTCCTGGAGGCCAAGAGGACAAGTGTTTTGAGAAGGAGGATGGACCAGTGTGTCAAATGTGACTAAGTTGCATTTAAGCCAATGCGAAGTAATGATCATTAGATTTGCCTGTGTGAAGGTTGTTGATGACTTTGACAGTCAGTTTCACTGGAGTGATGGGAACAAAAGCCTGATTAGAGTAAATCCACCAGAGTGAAGAAATGACATGTATAAGCAGTTACTTTTCATCGTTTTCTTTCAGAGGAATTTTGCAGTTATGCTAACAGAGAAGTGAGTGGAGCCATATCTTGAAGTAGCGACTAGGGGGGTTTTCTTTTTTTGTTTTTTGTTTTGAAGATGATATTATCATAGCATGTTTTTGTGCTGATGAGAATTATCTAGTAGAGAGGAAAATGGTCATGTACAAGAGGGATGTGACGTCTGTAGGAGAGATAGTGATATCGTTAAGTAGATCGGGGGGTTGGATGAAGTACTGAAGTAAAGATCATCAAATTAGAACTTGGACAGTTTGTTATTATAATAGGAGAGGGAAAGCAGTGTAAGTGAATACAGATACAAGTAGGTTGATAATTTTGATCATGGGCAAATGTGAGAGTTATTCTGATTGTTTTTATTTTGTTATTTATTCCAACCTCTCACTCAGTGCAAGAATTCCCAGAGTTTTGTCGCTAATCAACAGTCATGTAGTTTTAGCCAGTTACCTCTTGGATAGCCCTGATTATTGAAAAGTGTTTTAGTGTACCAAACTGAAACTACCTTCCATAGTTTCTTTCCTTGCCTCCCAGTATTGCCCTGTGGATCCACATGCCACTCATCTTCCTCCACCTTAGAGTGGCCTTGAAAATGATGATGATTAGTAGTAACAGAAATGAGACTGGGATCAAAGTCAGAGGACATAAGCTTGTGTAAACAGCACAATCCCAAGCATATCTCTTTATGTTTTAGGACTTTATCTGTGAAATGGGGATGATAATTCTTGCTCTGCCTATTACCCAGAGTTATTGTGGTCATTAAATGAGATAGTGTTTGTGTAAACACTTATGAAATAAAGTTCAGATTGCTTTAAAAGGTTTAGTATGATGTTTTTCTTTATCTTTCCCAGGATATGGCTTCATATTAGAGAACCAAGATGGCAACAGTGAAACAGATTGCTCCTTTACAGACTAGTTCCTTTATATATTCTTTTCCTGCTAGAAGAGATCAGTTTTTAGATGACTGAGATGATGGCACCAGGAATAATAAATTTCCTTCAATAAATGGGCAGGTGTTTAACTCATTAGGCTAAATGTATAGTAAACCATTTAGATTTAAATCAATAATAATAAATCCTTGGATCTGTAACACACTTCATAAGCTTATGAAATGCTTACAATATGTTATCTTGTTTTATTTTACAGACATGTGAGATAGGCACTGTTATCATCCCTGTTTTACAGACGAGGAAGTTAGAAATTCACTGGAAATTTGGCTCTTAAGTCATATTCTCTCCATTATACCAAAGCTGCCTCTTTGTCTTCTGAAGGCAGAAAGCAGCCGACCATATTTCTTCGGGGCCTGTCTGGGAACCAGGAAAGAATCCCAGGTAGAGCCCAGGGCAATTCTGTTTGTATTTCCAGGCCTTGTACCTCATTGCCACAAATGGGACCCCAGAGCTTCAGAACCCAGAGAAGCTGTCAGCTATCTTCCGAGACTTTCTGAACCGCTGTCTTGAGATGGATGTGGAGAAGAGAGGTTCGGCTAAAGAACTGCTGCAGGTAACTGTCCCTATGTAGGGAGGCACCTAATTCAGAGAATCACATAATGAAGGCTTTTTTGCTGCATTTTTGTATGGCTGTTATAGAACTAGGCTTTTCTCCTAGCACGTCCCACACTCCTATTTCCCTCATCTTGTTCATCCCTGGACCTTTGCTGATGTTACTCCCTTGGGCTCTTCCTCAGCCTATTAAAACTCTGTACTTTTCTAGGCTGTATCTTACAGAGTTATTTTCTGAGCTCTTATTGAACTTTGCCTATATCTTCCTTTGGTGCTTGTTATGTTCTGCCTGAATTAGTCTAGCAGAGTTTGAGTCTTGATGAGAAGAAATTTTTTGACATGCAAATCTTATACAAGGTATATTTTACTGGGATAAACTCAAAAGATAGATTTTTAGGAAAGGATATCAGAAGACATTCATTTAGAGGATAGTTAGTGCAACATTTCAAGTCTTCCCAGTTTCTTCATGGAAACCCTTGCAGATGGTGGGAATGATAGTCTGCTTGTTTGTTCATTTATTTCAATTTTTTGGCCATGCCACATGGCATGAGGGACCTTAGTTCCCTGACCAGGGATCAAACCTGTGCCCTCCTGCAGTGGAAGCTTGGAGTCTTAACCATTGGATCACCAGGAAGGTCCCTATAGTCTGCTTGTTTGGAGTGAGATCCTGACAGGCTGTGGGGAACCTGAAGTTGGGGGTTTACCAAGCCTTATATATTCCACCAGCTTAATCCTGAAGTTATAGCATGATTATTTCATATGGTTTCAAAATTTGCTTTTAGTTGACCACATTATCTATATTTAGCATTTATGTTTCAGTTACAATTTCTCATTACTAGTGTTATTTTACTACATTGCCAACTGGTGATTTAATAAGTGTGACATGCAACTTACTGACGATGAGAAATGTGTAGATTTGCACAGTCAGTCAGTATACAAAAGTCATAAAACTTTTGTATTTTGAGGACTAACACAGGGCAGGGCAGGGCAGGATGTACCATACTGCATCAAATTAAAGCTAACTATGAACAATTCTGTCTTCCTTACTGTTAGTAGATCATAACTTCTATGTTATTAATCCTTGGTTTCCTCTTACCTGGGACCTGAATCAAAATAGGTATTCAGTGGGAGAAAACATTTGCAAATGATATCACTGATAAAGCATTAATATCCAAAATATATAACCAGCTCATACAGTTCAGGAAAAAAAAACCCTACAAACAACCCAGTTAAAAAGTGGGCAGAAGACCTGAATAGACATTTTTCCAAAGAGAAAATGCAGATGGTCAGCAGGCACATGAAAAGATGCTCAGTATCACTAAGTATCAGGGAAATGCAAATCAAAACCACAGTGAGAAATCACCTCACAGCTGTCAGAATACCTGTCATCAAAAAGAATCCAAATAACAAATGTTGACAAGGATGTGGAGAAAAGGGAACCCTCCTACACACTTGATGGGGATATAAATTGGTACAGCCAATATGGAAAACAATATGGAGGTTTCTCAATAAACTAAAAATAGAACTATGATATGACCCTGTGGTTCCAGTCCTGGGTATATATATGAAAGAAACAAAAACTAATATGAAAAGATACATGCAACTCAGTGTTCATAGCAACATTATTTATAATTGCCAAGATATCTAAGTGACCTCAGTGTCCATCAGGAGATGAATGGATGAAGAAGATGTGGATGAATACCGAAAGTGAAGTCGCTCAGTCATGTCCGACTCTTTGCGACCCCTTGGACTGTAGCCTACCAGGATCCTCAGTCCATGGGATTTTCCAGGCAAGAATACTGGAGTGGGTTGCCATTTCCTTCTCCAGGGGTGGATGAATACTGCTCAACCATAAAAAAGAATGAAATCTTGCCATTTGGAACAACATGGATGGACTGGGAGGATATTATGCTAAGTGAAATAAGTCAGACAGAAAAATAAATGTTGTATGACATCACTTATATGTGGAATCTAAAAAGTAAAATAAACTAGTGAATATATAAAAAAGAAACAGATTCACAGATATAGAGAATAAATTAGTGGTTACCAGTGGAGAGAGGGAAAGTGGGGGAGGGACATTATATGGGTAGGGTATTAAGAGACACAAATTATTACATGTAAAACAAGCTGCAAGGATATATTGTATAACCCAGGAGATATAGCCAATATTTTATAATAATTATAAATGGAACGTAACCTATAAAAATTGTGAATCACTATATTTTATACCTGTGATTTATGCAGTGGGCTTCCCTAGTGGCTCAATGGTAAAGAATCCTCCTGCCAATGCGGTAGATGCAGGTTCGATCCCTGGGTTGGGAAGATTCCCTGGAGAAGGAAATAGGAAGCCACTCCAGTATTCTTGCCTGGGAGATCCCATGGACAAAGGAGCCTAGCGGGCTACAGTCTACAGAGTTGCAAAAGAATCGGACATGGCTTAGTGATTAAACAACAACAACTTGTTGTTTAATCTTTAAACTAACATTGTATATCAACTATACTTCAATTAAAAAATAGGTATTCAGAAGATGTTTGTTGAATTGAATGGAATTGCTTAAACCTTCATTGAAATGTTACCTTCTGTAGATATTTAGCATCTCTTTGTAATCAGAGTTACTGACTACAGAGCATTGATATATTAGATATGAGATCTGGGTTCTACCAAACCCATTAGTTTCTAGCATCCTTTGGGACAAAACCTTATAACAGGCAGGTTAGGAGCCTTTTCCTTTCATATGAAGTTTTTTCTGGAAACACCAAGCTTTGGGAAATGTGCAAATAGTCTAAGCCTCAAGATGATATTGTTAACTAGGTATTAAAACATAGTTACGGAAAGATTAATGTCCTCTCAAGTTTTTTTCCTGGTATAGTAATACATGACAAATAATAAATGCATTGTGATGAATCTTTACCACATTCTAGGCACTAAGGATTTTACATATTTTTTAACCTATTCTTTTTTAATAAACCTGTGATTTATAGATTTTTGTATTCCCATTTTTACAGGTGAGGAAACTGAGATTTCAAGTGTTCAATAACTTTGCATGATTAAAAAGTAACTGAGAAGTAGTGGACCCAGGATTTAAATCTGTGTGTATTTGGCTCTCAAGTGTGTATATTCTTGGCCACTGCCTGGTTCCAAGTGTTAAGCTGGAAAGACCTTAGGGCTTATCTTGTCTGATTTGTTCATTTCACAGAGAAGAAAACTGAGGCCTCCTAATTGGGTGTTGGATCATGCTGCATTCTCAACTCAGGGGAGTTGTATAAACATGCAGTCTGAGAACACTGACTCTTTAACTTGTTACTGTACATTGTAAATATTCTAAACAATGACTTTCAGAATCTCAGATCATGAAAGCTTCCCATCTGTTTCTCCTGTGAGAACGATATATATGGATAGAAATACATAGGGGCTTTAGTTGGAATTCATATCTTCGTAATTTAGCCAAGACCTTTTATTCCTTTTGTAGTAATAGTTTCTTATTCTCAGTACCTCTTTGAATCCCATCTCTGTTCAAAAAAAATTTGAAGCACTTCTAGCAAAGAATATTTGTAGATATTTCTATATTTAGAAATATAGAAATTTTACAATTTAATGTGTGTATACACATATACAATATGATTAATAAAAGAGACTTAGGATGGCCAGAAGAATCAAACATACTAATCATTTGTGTTAAATAATTTTGTTTAAACATCAAATTTGGTTCTTAGTGTCCTGGTAGTGAAAACAGAAAGAAAATACGTTAGTTCCTATGTTTCTTATCCAAGGGGAAAAACAGCCTATACCCTCAAGACACAAAGCCTTTTCACTAGTAAATGAAGAAAAGTCATTTTTAGTTGTGAGTTCAGAGTTCTGTGATGATCATTTTCCGTAATGTTTTTTTTACTGAAAACATAAAAGTAATTTGCAAATGGTGTTTTTTCCACAATGGTCTTTAATGGTTGTGGGTATGGCCCACAGTATAGCCCAGTGAAAGTTTTTTGGAAAAGGACCAAGTCCTTCCTGGGTTAATTAACCTTACTAAACTCAAGGATAGAACAACAAATTCCCAAATCAGTTCTTCTGAAATGCAGAATTGGAGTGTACCATTGGGTCATGATCAGTTAAGGAAATCATACAGTACAAACTCTTCTTATGTATGTGTTCTTTCATGCAGCATGTCTTCTGTGGGATTCATCCTATTATCAGTGTATCAATTACTTATTCCTTTTCATTGCTCTGTAATTTTTGTATAGTATTCTATGAGTATAATGTTACTCACTCTTTCAGTCTCTTGGACATTTAGGTTCTTTCATTTATGACTGTCATAAGTAAAACTGCAGTGAGCATTTATGTGTGTGTCTTCTGGTGAATTAAAAAACTTACTTCTCTTGAAATATATCTAGAAGTGGAATTGGTGGGATATAAGATAGACATGTGTTTAGCTGTAGGTAGATATTGCCAAACAGTTCTTCAAAATGATATGTTATCTTTGAAAGATGTCCTTCAATTTGAAGTTGATGATATGCACAGTATACAAACATGGATGCCCTGAAAATCTTGTAACGGTTGCTAAAGCAGAATGGTAAATTGTCATGAGTCTTTTGTTCTTTTTCTCCTTTCTAGCATCAATTTCTGAAGATTGCCAAGCCTCTCTCCAGCCTCACTCCACTGATTGCTGCTGCAAAGGAGGCAACCAAGAACAATCACTAAAAAAAACCACAGCACCCCAGCCTCATTGTGCCAAGCCTTCTGTGAAATAAATGCTCATTTCAGAAATTCCAACCCCTGTTGCTCTTCCTTGCCTTCTCCTCCCATTTCCTGGTCTAGTGCTCTCAAGACTGATCCTTGAAAACCATGTGTCCAGCATTGAAGAGAACTGCAATTGACTAATTGGATGACGGCCATTTTAAAATAAGGAATTTGCTCCCAACCTGTGGATGTGAGGGTGATTTATGATCAAGGACTTACATGAATAAATCCTTGGACTCCTATTTCTGCCCTACCCCTCACCAGCCAATCAGTTCTTGACTATATAGAATTTTGACTTTATAACATTATCAACTTGTGATCAGTTGAGATATTTTTCAGTGCTTGCTTTTCTGTTATCAGACTGTCCAAACACATTATTGTACTTGAAAATTAGAACAGCCCAAGGAATGCTATGGGGGTAATATTCAGCCAGGACATGAATGGCTCTTCTTTCTGGACCATGACTTTGGCACAGCTGATCCTGATATGGGTGGGAGAGCTACCATGTTTTTCTTTGTATATGCTTCAAGCATCTTTTTGGGAGGATCTAGATCCAGTCGTGTTCCCATGCTATTTCTTGTGAAATGATCTTGGCTATGTAGTAGCTTTTGACTCCCTAAATTCCCCTAGGCTGCTGCCCCCATTCTGCCCTTGTTTAGAACATTGAGAAGTTTCTTAGAGCACATGCTGGGTGAGAGTAGTGTGAGAAGTCAAGGGAAAAAAAAAAAAAGCTGCTTTTAGAACAAAGCTGGGCATTAGCACCTGTCCAGCTATACCTATGTGATGTTTGAAGAACTCAGCATGTTTTTCCATCTGCAACAAGGAGCTAAAAGAGTAACTCATCTTCTGATTGCCCTGATCTCTGGGTCAAAGAGAAAGAACTCCAACTCTGAGACTACATGTTAGTTTTGGATAGATTTGTTGGCCTGAGATGATAGTCTGCCAGCTGTGAGGGAACCCTGTTTTTACATTGCATGGCCAAGCTCTCTGCAAATGGAAATGCTTGCACTGGGTGTTGGGGATGTTTGCTACCTCCTGCTATCTTTGTGGTTTTGGTCCTCCCATTATGGTAGGACCCCTGGCCAGCATTGTGGCTTGTCATGTTAGCCCCAATGGCTACCTTGTCATGCTCTGAGGTACCACTGCCTCTGCAGTTTTATTTCCTTCAATAAAAGGAGATGAAAATATTCTATTTGATGTATGCCTTTTTTTCGCTTTTCCCTTCCCTTCTTTTCTAATTTTTTATTTTGATTTTTTCTAAGTTAAGAAAAATATATATATATTATAAAAATATTCTTTCTTCTAGAATCATTTGAGATTAAGTTGCAGATAAGATGCTGCTTTACCACTATATATTTACTTTATTGTGTATTCTTTATTCTTAACACTTTTGCAGAGGTGAAGACCCATGAAAGCCAGTGGTGTAGTTTGAAGACCAGACAGTCAAAGAGCAGTGGTGTAGATTCTAGTGGAAGTCTAGGGGATTCCCTGGTGATTTAATGGTTAGGGTTATGCCCTTCCACTGCAGGGGGCATGGGTTTGATCCCTGGTCAGGGAACTAAGATCCTGCATGCTGTGCTGCTGCTGTTGCTGCTAAGTCGCTTCAGTTGTGTCCGACTCTGTGCGACTCCCATAGACTGCAGCCCACCAAGCTCCCCTGTCCCTGGGATTTGGAGTGGGTGGCATGGCCAAAAAAGGCAGGTCTGCACTGCTATATTTAAAATGGATAAGCAATAAGGCCCTATTGTATACCACAGGGAACTCTGCTTAGTGTTATGTGGCAGTTTGAATGGAAGGGGAGTTTGGAAGAGAACGGATATATGTTTATATTTTTGACTGAGTCCCTTTGCTGGAGAAGATCGATGTCCTACTGGCACAGTCAGAGAATAGCCTTTCTCCGCATTTTTGTTCGTTCAGACTGTCAGCTTATTGAATGATGTCCACCCACCTTGAGGAGGCACATCTCCTTTGTTCAGTCCATCAATTCAAATGCTAAACTCTTCTGGATACACCCTCAAAGGCACACCCAGAAATAACATTTAATGAGATATGGGGCTCCTGATGACCCAGTCAGGTTGACAGAATTAACCATCACACTCTCCATTCCCACCTCCAGATGAAGGTGATAACTCCAGGGAGGACTGGTCAGCTGACAACTCTTAAAATGCTATGTGATTATGGCTTTTAGATCAGGGGGTCAAAAGTGATGATTAGTGAGACCTGATACTGTCTTATGAAGAAAAATGCAGAGCAACAGGAGATCCTCCTGTAGTTACTGAAAGGACAAGTATGATTGGATTGCTTCTGTGTAAGACAGAAGGAATACTAGATAATGTTCCACAAGAAATGATGAAGATCCAAAGATTGTACTTCCTCACTCTTAGACTGCAGTGGTAAACTGGTTAGTCTAATGAGGGCTGAAAATTGTTTGTTAATTGCCTCTCTGGAATTTTAGAGTTGATTAGTTGGGTCATGTCTGACTCTTAGCAACACAATCGACTGCAGCATGCCAGACTTCCCAGTCCTTCACCATCTCCTGGAGCTTGCTCAAACTCATGTCCATTGAGTCAGTGATGCCATCCAACCATCTCACCCTCTGTCGTCCCCTTCTCCTGCCCTCAGTCTTCGTGTCAGGTAGCCAAAGTATTGGAGCTTCAGCTTCAGCATCAGTCCTTCCAGTGAATGTTCAGGATTGATTTCCTTTAGGATGGACTGGTTTGATCTCCTTGGAGTCCAAGGGACTCTCAAGAGTCTTCTCCAACACTACAGTTCAAAAACATCAATTCTCTGGCGCTCAGCCTTCCTTATGGTCCAGCTTTCACATCTGTACATGACTATTGGAAAAACCATACCTTTGACCAGACAGACCTTTGTTGGCAAAGTAATGTCTCTGCTTTTTAATATGCTGTCTAGGTTTTCATAGCTTTTCTTTCAAAGGGCAAGTGTCTTTTAATTTCGTGGCTGAAGTGTCCATCTGCAGTGTTTTTGGAGCCCAAGAAAATCAAGTCTGTCACTGTTTCTATTGTTTCCTCCTCTGTTTGTCATGAAGTGATGGGACCAGATGCCATGATCCTACTTTTTTGAATATTGAGTTTTAAGCCAGCTTTTCACTCTCCTCTTTCACCTTAATCAAGAAGCTCTTAAGTTTCTCTTTGCTTTTTACCGTAAGGGTGGTATCATCTGCATATCTGTGGTTATCGATATTTCTTCCAGCAATCTTGATTCCAGCTTATGCTTCATCCAGCCTGCTATTTTTCATGATATACTCTGTATTTAAGTTAAATAAGCAGGGTGACAATATATAGCCTTGATGTACTCCTTTCCCAATTTGGAATCAGTCCATTGTTCCATATCTGGTTCTAACTCTTGCTTCTTAACCTGCATAATCAGGAGGCAGGTAAGGTGGTCTGGTATTCGCATCTATTTAAGAATTTTCCACAGTGTGTGGCAGAAGTCCTCTTGGAGGAGGTTGCCATTAGCCCCACCATAGAGCCTCTGAGCAGACAACCCCAAACTGGAGAACACTTATACTAAAGAAGTTCCTGCACTGTTGTAAAAGTTCTAGGGCCCACAGTAGATTTCCCAACCTGGAGATCTGGCAAAGGAATTGAGAACCTCAGGGAATTTGACATAGCCATCAGTTCAGTTCAGTTCAGTTCAGTTCAGTTCAGTTGCTCAGTCGTGTTCGACTGTTTGCGACCCCATGAATCGCAGCACTCCAGGTCTCCCTGTCCATCACCAACTCCCAGAGTTCACTCAGATTCACAGAATATGACAAAAACTGGTTAGAACCAAGATGGCAGAAGATTCGACTTCCAGTAGACCTTGAGCCTCATTATATGTTCATTATAATGCATTAGCATATTCTAAGTGACACATCCACCAGTGCCATGATGGTTCTGAGACCAACTATAAAAGGCCAAAAGTGGATGATGGCCCAATCCTGCAACTCTCCACCCTCTCCCTGAAATAGTTGGAATAATCTTCCCACTCATTAACCTATGAAATTACCCAGCCCGTAACTAACTACAGCATATTTCAGGGCCTCTCATATTCTGAGATGGCCCACACTCTTGTCTGTGGAGTGTATTTACCCCAAGGCTGTTCTTGATTTTTGAGATGAACCACATTCTGTCTATGGAATGTGTATCTCTCTAAGTAAATCCATTTCATATCTATGGCTTTGTCTCTCACTAATTTCTTTCTGTGATGAGTCATAAAGAACCTGAGCTTCATTGAGTCCTGAGATGAGTTGTGTGATCTCAGTTAAAAGACCATGGGTTCAAGTCCCAATGTGGCTTTTGGCTGGGTTTGAGTCCCATCATGTCGGTTCAACTACCATCTCAGGGGCAGTGTTTCACAAGCATTAGCTCTGCTATGAACTTTCCAACAACTTAAGCATTAGAGTGATGACTGTCTATGTAATCAGGCAGGACCCCATTGAGCCCTGCTGGACACAAGAGTGATTCTGTATTCCTAGTTTCTTATTTGCAGGATCTAGGCTTCAGCCTTCTAGACATTCCTGAGTTCCAAAGAGTAGATTCAAGCAGTTTCTAGCCAGCAAAGTAAGGAAATGCAGAAACAAAGGAAGAACAATCAAGAAGCTGTAGTGCAGCCGTTAAAAACAGGATCCTGGTTCCTTCTCAAAGGATATACATTAAGTGTCTTTGACTACTTCTGTAGGAACTAAAGCCCCCACACAGGTGGAGGATGGCAACTTTAGACTGAACGCAAGATTCCAGGAATACTGACCTGTTCTTCACCACCGACCAATCAGAAGGAGTCATACACCCTGCAACCGTCATCCCAAATTTTGGCCTGTAAAAACTTTTCCCTAAGAAGCATTGGAGAGTTGGGGTTTCTGAACATGAGCCACCTATTCTTGCTTTGCCCTGCAGTAAGCCTTTCTCTGCTCCAAACTCTGATGTTTGGGTTTGTTTGGACTTACTGTGCATCTGTGCCTGTGTGGTCAGTCACTCAGTCATGCCTGACTCTTTGAGATCCTGTGGACTGTAGCCTGGTCGGCTCCTCTGTCCATGGAATTTTCCTGCCAAGAGTACTGGAGTGGGTTGCTATTTCCTCCTCCGGGAGATCCCCTCACCCAGGGGTCCAATTTGCATCTCCTGCATTGGCAGGTGGATTCTTTACCCCTAAGCCACACAAACTTTTGTTCAGTATCATTTACTATAGGGATATCTAGACATCCACCCACATAGTGAATATTCTTCATGTCCATGCAACTTAACAGCAAGTTTCCTTACATTTCATTGCCTTCAGAGTGTGGAACCAGAACTCTGAAACTGTCTACTCAGATAATCACTACTTGTCTAATTCTTTATGGGTACTGAACACATCTGTCCCCTATATGTTAGTTTTCTATTGCTACGTGACAAATTATCACAAACATCATGGCTTAAAACAACAGAAACTGTCACAGTTTCTATAGGTCATGATAAAGGAGCATGGTGGAGCATGATGTGGTTATGTTACCAAATCAAGTCAGACTGCTCTTTGCTCAAAAATCAATAATTGAGAGAGAGAGAGAGAAATGTTAGAAAGGAGTTGCTTTTAAACAGAATGTCAACAATCTGGGAAGATGGTGGATTTGTTGTCTCCTGAAGACCATCTCCAGTGATTCTGCTCCTCCCTGGAAGTTTTTAAAGGGAAAAAGGGAAGTAATCTCAGTTAATCATTGAAATGATGGGAGTTAGAGTTGTCACCATCCCCCACTATACAGGCTCATGTGCAGGCTTGCCAACTTCTTGTGATTTTTTTTTTTAGATGCTATTTTGTTCACACAGTTTATTCACAAAATTACTGAAGGGGAAGAGATCTGATCATTGGTTAATTCATTTCTACTTCTTTGATCTACAGAAAGAGCCAGCAGATTAGGCAAGATATTGTGTGATCAAAAGATTTGAAAGGTATGCCAGGGCCAGAGATAAATAGAGCATGAGGGTGCCTGGTTAAGGTTAGTGACAAAAGGGTGCACCCTGCAGTGAGCTCTTTCCTGCCAAAAGCCGCTTATAAATCCCCACTTGTTAGAACATCATTCCATTTCTATGGGATTATGGGCAAAGGTTGGTCTTCTATAATTCTATCATGTTGACATAGGGCACCATATTCTTGAGTGGAAAATACTGACATGGGTCTGTACCATCTCTTTGCTGACGATTATAGTTGCCCATTTACATATAAAGGCAGAACAAACTATAATTATTTTGATGTCCACAAATATATAGATTATTATGAACTATAGTGTTAATCCCATTCTCTTAAGGCCAGTTCTTGGAATTGTGCTAGCCATAGATTCAGTATTACTCAGTATGGAGCAGTTCATAGCATGGTTGCAATTCAGTCATCCTACAGTTGTTTTCCCCTCTGATGTCAATTACAGTATCTATAGAACAACTCAAGAACAAGCATCAGACATGAATCTGTGATTCTGTTGTCCTAATCATTAGCTGCTTGAGCCTTCTCATTTGTGACTCAGGAAGGCCTGGAAGACTTCAGCTTTTCTATAAAGAAAAGGCAGGAGATTTGGAAGGGGCCTTTGTACTGGGGTGAGGCAGGTGGCACAGGGTTCTGCTTGGTTCCGGCTGGATTTTTGCTCAAGCTCCCATCAGGCTGAAAATCCAGGTGTTAGTCAGGGTTGTAGTTCATGTGGGGATTGGAGTCATCTTCTAGTCTCTCTGGTTGTTGGTTGAATTAATTTACTTGTAGGACTGGGGTCCTCTTTCTCTTACTGTCAGCAGAGGACCGAGCTCCTAGAGGCTGCCTGAAGCTTCTTGCCACATGGATCCCACAGGCAATTCACAAAAGGAATGTTTGGTTTCTGCTAGACAAGCCAGAACATAGCTCTTTGATTTCCACTTTTCTCTTGCAATGCCAGAGAAAATGGCTTTTAAAGGGCTTATATGAATAGGCCAATCTCACTTAGACAATCACACTGTCTTAAAGTCAAGTGATTTGGGAACTTAATTACATCTGTAAGACCCCTTCACCATAGGACCTTAGATATATCCAACTAAGAAGGCCTTCTTTAAAGAACAGAACAAAGAAGTAGAGGAAAACAATAGAACTGAAGAGACCAGGTATCTTATCAAGAAAACTGGAGATACCAATATAATATTTCATCCTAGGATGGACATGATAAAGGGCAGAAATGGTAAGGACCTAATAGGCAGAAGAGATTAAGAGGTGGCAAGAATACACAGAAGACCTATACAAAAAAGGTCTTAAGGATTGGAATAACCACTCACATAGAGCCAGACATCATGGAGTGTGAAGTCAAGAGGGCCTTAGGAAGCATCACTATGAACAAAGCTAGTGGAGGTGATGGGATACCAGTTGAGCTATTTAAAGTCCTAAAAGATGATGCTGTTAAAGTGCTGCACTCAACATGTCAGCAAATTTGGAAAACTCAGCAATGGCCACAAGAAAGGTCAATTTTCATTCCAATCCCAAAGAAGGGCAGTGCCAAAGAAAGGTGTTCAAACTACCAGACAGTTGTGCTCATTTCACATGCTAGTAGGGTCATGCTCAAATTCCTTCAAGCTAGGCTACAGCAGTACGTGAACCAAGAACTTCCAGATGTACAAGCTGGATTTAGAAAAGGCATAGAAATCAGAGCTCAAATTGTCAACATTTGTTGGATCACAGAGAAAGCAAGGGAATTCCCAAAAAAATCTACTTATGCTTTATTGACTATGCCAAAGCCTTTGACTGTGTGGATCACAACAAATTGTGGACAATTAAACAGATGGGAATACCAGACCACCTTACCTATTTCCTGAGAAACCTGATGCGAGTCAAGAAGCAGTAGTTAAAGCTGAACATGGAACAATGACTGGTTCAAAATTGGGAAAGGACTACGACAAGGCTGTATATCGTTACCCTATTTATTTAACTCCCTTGCAGAGTACATTGAGAGAAGTAATTCTTCAGTTCAGTTCAGTTGCTCAGTCATGTCTGACTCTTTGTGACCCAATGGAGTGCAGCACACCAGGCTTCTCTGTCCATCACCAACTCCTGGAGCTCAAACTCATGTCCATCGAGATGGTCATGCCATCCAACCATCTTACCCTCTGTCATCCCCTTCTCCTCCTGCCTGCAATTTTTCCCAGCATCAGGGTCTTTTCAGATGAGTCAGTTCTTTGCATGAGGTGGCCAAAGTATTGGAGTTTCAGCTTCAGCATCAGTCCTTCCAATGAATATGCAGGACTGATTTTCTTTAGGATTGACTGGTTGGATCTCCTTGCCGTCCAAAGGACTCTCAAGAGTCTTCTCCAGTACCACAGTTCAAAAGCATCAATTCTTAGGCATTCAACTTTCTTTATAGTCCAACTCTCACATCTATACATGACTACTGGAAAAGCAATAGCTTTGACTAGATGGACCTTTGTTGGCAAAGTAATGCCTCTGCTTTTTAATATACTGTCTAGGTTTGTCATAGCTTTTCTTCCAAGGAGCAAGCATCTTTTAATTTCATGGTATCTACAGAGACTTTGGAGCCCAAGAAAATTAAGTCTGTCACTGTTTCTAATTCTTGGATAGGTTGATAAGAAGTCTGGGGTCCCTGAAGAGGAGAAAGGAGTATGGGCCTCTTGAGGAGGAGAAAGGGACAAACTTTTTTTCTATATTGCTTTGTCTTAGTCACATAAGATTTGTCTTAAGCTCTGAGTTGTTATGACAACAATCTTTAACACTAACTTTTTTCAAACCCAGAGCTAATGATTACACAACAAAACAACTCATCTTGCTCAAGGGTATGTTTTTCCTTAAGCTCTGTACTAATGATTATATGACAACAATGTATCTTGCTCCAGGACATGTTTTTTCTTAACAGGAACCTTCTGACTAATCTTGTTATCTTAAGACATATGACTGAGTCTGGTAAAAGTATGTAAGGCCTTGATAAGACTAGCAAGGGGGCCACTCTCCTTTCCCCTTCTGATGTCTATGTCAGAAGCTTTTTCTGTCCTTTTTCACCACAATAAAACTTCTGCCACACAAAAGCTCTTAGTGATCAAGCCTGGTCTCTGATCCCAAAGCTAAATCTTCGGAGATCACCAATCAAACATCATTCACCATAAGCTATCAACATCATGCGAAATGTTGGGCTGGATGAATTACAATCTGATTATCAAGATTGCTGAGAGAACTATCCTCATATGCAGATGATACCACCTCAGATATGCAGGGGATACCACCCTAATGGCAGAAAGTAAAGAGGAATTAAAGAGCCTGTTGATGAAGGTGAAAGAGGAGAGTGAAAAACTGGCTTAAAACTCAGCATTCAAAGAAGTGAGATCATGGCATCTGGTCCCATCACTTCATGGCAAATAGAAGGGGAAAAAGTGGAAGCAATGACAGAGTTTATTTTCTTGGGCTCCAAAATCACTGTGGATTGAAATTAATGAAAGCAATGAAATTAAAAACTGCTTGCTCCTTGGAAGAGATGCTATGACAAACCTAGACAGCATATTAAAAAGCAGAGGCATCACTTTGCCGACATAGGTGTGTATAGTCAAAGCTACGGTTTTTCCAGTAGTCATGTATGGATGTGAGATCTGGACCATAAAGAAGGCTGAGTGATGAAGAATTGATGCTTTTGACTTGTGGTGTTGGAGAAGACTCTTGAGAGTCCCTTGGACAGAAAGGAGATCAAACCATTCAATCCTAAAGGAAATCAATCCTGAATATTCACTGGAAGGATTGATTCTGAAGCTGAAGCTCCAAATATTGGCCACCTGATGCGAAGAGCCAACTCATTGAACAAGACACTGATTCTGGGAAAGGTTGCAGGCAAAAGAGAAGAGGGTGGTAGAGGATGAGATGGTTAGATAGTATCACTGACTCATTGGACATGAATTTCACTGAACTCCAGGATATAAGAGAAGGACAGGGAAGCCTGGCCTGCTGCAGTCCATGGGGTTGGAAAGTGTTGGACTCAACTTAGTAACAGAACAACAACAACACAGTACTTAGATTTCTGCATGACTGAACAACTGAGAAAAGGTACACGTATGCCAAAGGCAGGGAATCTTGGGAGGCTGTCAGTTTGTTCAGGCTGCTTAACAAAATACCATGGATTGGGCAGCTTATAAACAACAGAAATTTATTTCTCACTGTCCTGGAGGCTGGGACCTCGAAGATCATGGTGTCAGTATGATCAGGTCCTTTATTTTCTTGGGCTCCAAAATCACTGTGGACGGTGACCGAAGCCATGAAATTAAAAGATGCTTGCATAATCTTTCCATTGTTTCCTTCCATGCATCTCTTATTTATAGTGGCCTCTTTGTTAATCTGTCACAATGCTGGATCAGTTACTAGATGCAGTAAGGAGAGCTTGAAGCATTCCAGTGTTTCCTAACACTTATGTACATCCAGTTTCCTATCCTACTCCATTGGATTACTACCCACTACCTGCCTAGGAAATTCACTGTGAACAATGGACTGCTATGTCCCATGTTTACTTGTTTCCCCACTTCCTGGGCTGACAAGATTCTTGAACAATAGGGAGGGAAAGACTAGAACAATGGAATGGGAAAAATAATACAATGGGTAAGACTAGAGATCTCTTCAAGAAAATTGGAGATACTAAGGGAATATTTCATGCAAAGATGGGCACAATAAAGGACAGAAATGGTATAGACCTAACAGAAGCAGAATATGTTAAGAAGAGGTGGCAAGAATACACAGAAGAACTATACAAAAAAGATCTTCATGACCCAGATAACCACAGTGGTTTAATCACTCACCTAGAGCCAGACATCCTGGAATGTGAAGTCAAGTGGGCCTTAGGAAGCATCACTATGAATAAAGCTAGTGGAGGTGATGGAATTCCAGTTGAGCTATTTCCAATCCTAAAAGGTGATGCTGTGAAAGTACTGCACTCACTATGCCAGCAAATTTGGAAAACTCAGCAGTGGCCGCAGGACTGGAAAAGGTCAGTTTTCATTCCAATCCCAAAGAAAGGCAATGCCAAAGAATGCTCAAACTACTGCACAATTGCACTCATCTCACATGCTAGCAAAGTAATGTTCAACATTCTCCAAGCGAGGCTTCAACAGTATGTGAACTGAGAACTTCCAGATGTTCCAGCCAGATTTAGAAAAGGCAGAGGAACCAGAGATCAAATTGCCAACATCCACTGGATCATCAAAAAAGCAAGAGTTCCAGATTTACTTCTGCTTTATTGACTATGCCAAGGTCTTTGACTGTGTGGATCACAACAAACTTCAGAAAATTCTTAAAGAGATGGGACTATCAGATCATCTTACCTTCCTCCTGAGAAATCTGTATGTGGTTCAAGAAGCAACAGTTAGAACTGGACATGGAACAATGGACTGGCTCCAAATTGAGAAAGGAGTACGTCAAGGCTGTGTATTGTCACTCTGCTTATTTAACTGATATGCAGAGTACATGATGTGAAGTGCAGGACTTGATGAAGAACAAGCTGGAATCAATCAGTATTGCCAGGAGAAATATCAATAACCTCAGATATGCAGATGACAGACACTAGCCTTATGGAGTGTCTAAGAGGAGCTAAAGAGCCTCTTGATGAAAGTGAAAGTGGAGAGTGAAAAAGCTGGCTTAAAACTCAACATTCAAAAAACTAAGATCGTGGCATCTGGTCCCATCACTCTATGGCAAATAGAGGAGGGAACAATGGAAATAGTGACAGACTTTCTTTCTTTGGGCTCCAAAATCACTGCAGATGGTGACTGCAGCCATGAAATTAAAAGATGCTTACTCCTTGGAAGAAAAGCTATGACCAATTTAGACAGCATGTTAAAAAGCAGAGACATTACATTGCTGATAATGGTCCATCTAGTCAGGGCTATGGTTTTTCTAGTAGTCATGTATCGATGTGAGAGTTGAACCATAAAGAAGGCTAAGCGCCAAAGAATTGATGCTTTTGAACTGTGGTGTTGGAGAAGACTCTTGAGAATCCCTTGGACTGAAAGGAGATCAAACCAGTTATTCCTAAAGGAAATCAGTCCTGAGTATTCATTGGAAGGACCGATGCTGAAGCTGAAACTCCAATACTTTGTCCACCTGATGGGAAGAGCAGACTCATTGGAAAAGACCCTGCTGCTGGGAAAGACTGAAGGCAGGAGGACAAAGATGAGAGACGACAGAGGATGAGATGGTTGGATGGCATCACCGACTCGATAGACATGAGTTTGAGCAAGCTCCGGGAGTTGGTGATGGACAGGGAGGCCTGGTGTGCTGCAGTCCATGGGGTGGCAGAGAGTTGGACGTGACTGAGAGACTGAACTGAACTGAAGTGAACCACCTCCTGGGATAACAGGATTGTTGGTGACTGGAGACTTGGGAGTAATTCTACAAGTCTTGGTTAGTCTTTATTCAGGTCCTGTAAGTATGAATCACACACCCACACCCCACCATACCCCAGCCCAGACTGTTTTCCAGTGTGATCAAATGGCTGTCGCCTGT
The DNA here is from genome assembly GCF_016772045.2 of Ovis aries. Lineage (NCBI taxonomy): Eukaryota > Metazoa > Chordata > Mammalia > Artiodactyla > Bovidae > Ovis > Ovis aries. The sequence continues at coordinate 16,279,659 of NC_056074.1, forward strand.
TTCCCTTCATGGAACATAACCCGGAACTTGAGGTGATAACTGAGCTGTTTCATGTTTTCTGTGATTTTTGGCCCATAGCTACCACCTGACTCAGATGTAAAGGGAAAATTTCCCAGTTGGCTTTGGGGTGGGGGAGGACACTACATAGGCTTACCTCTGGGTGGGGGTAATTGAGGCTGAAGACGATAGGAAATCTGCCAGTTATTCATGGCTAAATAGCTTATGACTAGCTTCCCAGGTAGTGCTATTGGTAAAGAACCTGCCTGCCAATGCAGGAGGCATAAGAGACATGGGTTCGGTCCCTGGGTCAGGAAGATACCCTTGAGAAGGAAATGGCAACCAATTCCAGTATTCTTGCCTGGAAAATTCCATGGACAGAGGAGCCTGACAGGCTGAAGTCTATGCGGTCACAAAGAGTTGGACATGACTGAGAGACTGAAGACACCAATAGCTTATGAGACTGCTCTAGCTACTGAGTGGATTAGCCTGAATTCCTTAGCCAGGATGATTTTATTTTTATTTATTATTGTTGTTATTGTTATTTTAGCCAGAGTACAGTTAAGTCACAGAACTGATCTTCACAATCTTATAGCCAAAGGACTGTCTGTGTCCTAATCAACACAATGTATTTTTATGAATCATGATTAGGGGCAAGTAGGATAATCCATATTGTGCATGTCGGGGAAGGCAGTATAGTTATCTGCTGTACCCCATTCAGAACTCTGGGACCTCATTTCTTGTCTGAGTCTAAGCTCCCTAAGGCCCTGGTTCAGGAAAGGACTATTCATGGCTTTCCTTATTCCAAAGGTTTTCAAACTGTGGTTCCTGCACCAGCAATGTTAACATCACCAGAGAACTCTTCTGAAATGCAAATTCTCATTGATCTCTGTGGATCTGCAGTCTGCAGATGAGCCCTCAAGGTGGCTCCAACAGTTCACCTTTGATAACGCTGCCCTAGAAACTATACTAACTATTCTCCAGTGTTGCCTATAGCTTGAAATGGTATATATTACTAATGGAATGGGGTATGATGCATACAGGCCACATCAAGATTGGAGGTGGAGAACAACAGTGGTTGAGCAATAAGGGCTAATCTGCCTAAGATTCTTTGCAGCCTTCCCTGGTGGCTCAGCTGGTAAAGAATCTGCCTGCAATGTGGGAGATCTGGGTTTGATCACTGGGTTGGGAAGATCCCCTGGAGAAGGGAAAGGCTACCCACTCCAGTATTCTGGCCTGGAGAATTCCATGGACTGTGGTTGCAAAGAGTCAGACACGACTGAGTGACTTTCACTTTGCAGGCTGGCCTCCCAGAAAAGGACTTAGCTTTTTTTTTTTTTTTTTTTTTAAGGAGTTAGCTTTTGAGCCATGGAAACTAGCTACATTTGAATGCTTAAGGAAATCAATTGTACTAGAATGCTGTCTACCATATCAAGACATGGCCTTTACTCCTTACTTTGTCAGGAAATAGCCTGTGCGCTCCTGCCTAATGTATGATAAAGTGGTGAAGAGGGCTAGGAGCCATGGTTCTGCCATGTCACACCATCTATTGAATCACAGCCTTGTCAGGCAGCCACTCTGTGGTTTTTAAATCTCTTTCTTTGTGAAGAAACAACCTTCCTTACTGGCAGTATGTAAGGAGGGAGTTGATTAAGAGATACTGTATAGCCACATTCATGCCAGTACCAGGGTCACTTTTATTCCTGTGTGCTGACTCCAAATGCAGTGAGCAACAGGGGCTTCTAAACCTGTTGTTGGTTTCTTTCTATAAATCCTATTCTAGAGGCCTGGTGTATGTACTATCTGATCATCTGGGTTTGTTTGCTCTATGTTATTCAGTTGTATGAATTTGTGGACATTATTTATTCATTCTTCTGTTGAGCATTTGAGTTATTTGGTAATTGGGGCTATGACAACGTAATGTTGCTGTGAACTTTACTGTGAATGTTGCTGTGAACATTCTTGTATGTTTATCCTGCCCATAAGCACACATTTATCTAGAAGATACCCTAGGTGTGGAATTATTAGATCACAGGGCACATACCTCTTCAACATTTTAAGATAATGCCTAAGAGTTTTCCAAGGAAGTTGTACCAATTTAGTCTCCCACCAGTGTGGGACTCCATACAAATTGTTCAACCTTGTACTCACATTTGATACTGTCAGACCATTTCATTGTAACCAATCTGGTGCGTCTGTTGTAGTATTTCATAATGCTTTTACTCTTTTGTGATGTGCCTTTTCAAATCCTTTCCTCATTTTTCTCCACTTTGTCATTTAAAAATATTTTATGTGTTGAAATTCTTTGCATATTCTGGGTAATTATTGTTTTTATATTTGTGTTATAAAATACTTTGTTTCTTGCCTTTAAAATTTAACTTCATTTTGAGATAATTATAGAGTCACATGAAATGTAAGAAACAATACAGAGGTATTCCACATACTTTTTATCCAGTGTCCTCCCTGGAAATACCTTGCAAAACTGTCGGACAGTGTAACAATCAGAATATTGACATTGATATAATAAAAATGCAAACATTTCTACTACCACATATTATTTATAGCCACGCCTACTTCACTCCTATCTCATACATCTTTATTATAATTTCCTTCTTTCTGCTAGCTTTGGATTTATTTTGCTCTTCTTTTTCTGATTTCTTGTGATGAGAGCTTAGGTTATTGATCTGCAACTTCCTGTTTTCTAATTTATGCATTTAGTGCAATAAATATCCCTCTCAGCACAGCCTTAGGTATGTCCCACAATTTTTTTGTGTTGTACCTTCACTTTCACTCAGTTCAGTGTGTTTTAAAAATTTATCTTGAGGCTTACTCTATGACCCATTGATTATTTAGAAGTGTGTGGTTTAGTTTCCAAATATTTGTAGATTTTTATTTATTTATTTATTTTTTTAGTTTTTATTTTTAAATTTTAAAATCTTTAATTCTTACATGCGTTCCCAAACATGAACCCCCTCCCACCTCCCTCCCCACAACATCTCTCTGGGTCATCCCCATGCACCAGCCCCAAGCATGCTGCACCCTGCGTCAGACATAGACTGGCAATTCAATTCTTACATGATAGTATACATGTTAGTATGCCATTCTCCCAAATCATCCCACCCTCTCCCTCTCCCTCTGAGTCCAAAAGTCCGTTATACACATCTGTGTCTTTTCCTGTCTTGCATACAGGGTCGTCATTGCCATCTTCCTAAATTCCATATATATGTGTTAGTATACTGTATTGGTGTTTTTCTTTCTGGCTTACTTCACTCTGTATAATTGGCTCCAGTTTCATCCATCTCATCAGAACTGACTCAAATGAATTCTTTTTAACGGCTGAGTAATACTCCATTGTGTATATGTACCACAGCTTTCTTATCCATTCATCTGCTGATGGACATCTAGGTTGTTTCCATGTCCTGGCTATTATAAACAGTGCTGCGATGAACATTGGGGTACATGTCTCTTTCAATTCTGGTTTCCTCGGTGTATGCCCAGAAGTGGGATTGCTGGGTCATAAGGTAGTTCTATTTGCAATTTTAAAGGAATCTCACTGTTCTCCATAGTGGCTGTACTAGTTTGCATTCCCACCAACAGTGTAGGAGGGTTCCTCTCCAGCATTTATTGCTTGCAGATTTTTGGATCGCAGCCATTCTGACTGGTGTGAAGTGGTACCTCATTGTGGTTTTGATTTGCATTTCTCTAATAATGAGTGATGTTGAGCATCTTTTCATGTGTTTGTTAGCCATCCGTATGTCTTCTTTGGAGAAATGTCTATTTAGTTCTTTGGCCCATTTTTGATTGGGTCGTTTATTTTCTGGAATTGAGCTGCATAAGTTGCTTGTATATTTTTGAGATTAGTTGTTTTGTCAGTTGCTGTGAATGACTTAAGACCTTTTAAATTTGTTGAGGTTTGTTTTAAAGCACAGAATATGGCCAATGTTTTATATGTGCTATACACGCTTGAAAAGAATGCATATGCTGATACTGTTGAGTGGAATATTCTATAAACATCAATTAGATCTTGTTTGTTTATGTTGTTGTTGAATTCTAAATATTTGCTGCTTCTCAGTCTAATTGTCCTATCCATTATGATTTGGGTATTAAAGACTTGAACTGTTATTGTCGATCTGTCCATTTCTCCTTTCAGTTCTACCAATTTTTCATTAACATGTTTTTCAATTCTGTTGTCTGCTGCAAATACACATTTAGAATTGCTATATCTTCTTTGCGGATTATTGACCCTTTTATCACTATATAATGTCCTTCTATTTCTAGTAATAATCTTTGTTCTGAAATATAATTTATCTGATATGAATGTAGCTTCTTCTGATTTCCTTTGATACATGATAAAAGTTACATGATAAAACTTTTTCCATTCATTTACTTTAATCCAGCCTGTATTGTTATATATGAAGTGAGTATCTTGAAGACAGCATATAGTTGGCTCATAAATCCTATTCTTCACCTTATACAAGGGACATCATACAAAAATCAGGTCTATGAAATGAGTACAATGGTATTTAAGTCTCCAAGGAAATAAAATGATGTATGCAAAGCTTTTAACACAATCCCTGACACATAGCAAATGCAGTCCTATTTTATAATGCTTGGAATTATGTGGGTTGTCAGGAGGCTTGGAAGAAAAGCTATGACAAACCTAGACAAAGTATTAAAAAGCGGATACATCACTTTGCCAACAAAGGTCTGTATAGTCAAAGCTGTGGTTTTTCCAGTAGTCACATACAGATATGTGAGTTGGACCATAAAGAAGGCTGAGTGCCGAAGAATTGATACTTTCAAACTGTGGTGCTGGAGAAGACTCTTGAGAGTCCCTTGGACTGCAAGGAGATTAAACCAGTCAATCCTAGAGGGCGGTCCCAAGATGGTGGAGGAATAGGATGGGGAGACCACTTTCTCCCCTACAAATTCATCAAAAGATCATTTGAATTTTGAGCAAATACCACAAAACAACTTCTGAACGCTGGCAGAGGACACCAGCCATCTAGAAAGGCAGCTCATTCTCTTCAAAAGGAGGTAGGACAAAATATAGAAGACAGAAAGAGAGGCAAAAGATCTAGGGATGGAGACCCGTCCTGGGGAGGGAGTTGTGAAGCAAGAGAAGTTTCCACACAGTAGGAAATCCTCTCACAGGCAGGTCTGTGGGGAGTTTTGGAATCTCAGAGGGCAACATAACCAGGAGAAAAACAAACAAACAAACAAAATACCACAGAATAAGCGCCTAACTGCAACTGCCAGTGGAGAAAGAACCCAGATGCTTGCGAAGGCCACTAGCAAGCAGGGGCTGGCTGGGCAGGGAGGCATGGGCTGCGTCATAGGTCCTTAGGGTAAGGACAGGGCCTGAATGCCCTGAGGACAATCTGAGGGAGCCAATGTGAGATAGAAATTCAAACTGTGGGATTGCCAGAGAGAAAAAAAAGAACTTTTCTGTACAAGGGTCTAACGTGCAGCCCGGCCTGCTACTGAACAAAGAATTGAGCAAATATCAAGGAGAGCTAGCTGGCTACTTACAGGCCCCTCCCCCGCCAGAGGCAGAGAGGCAGGCATGCCACAGCCAGAGCCAGAAGGCAAGGGGCTGCCTCAATCTTGGGCCCAGAGACAGCATCTTCCACCAAACTGTGAGCAAGCTCCCAGTTGCTAACCACGTCTTCCTGGAATCTTGGATAGTTGACATCAGCCAGGAGGGTCGCAGCCTGAGATCAGCTCCCCAGAGGAGACACACGGCGGCACACCTGAGATGGTGCTCTTGCGGTGCCCCTGGGAAACTGAGCGAGCGGCTGGAAACGGGGAGGTGATTAAGATGCACAGCCCACCTGGGACAGTGCACTTGCCGGACACCTGGTTGCCTGAGTTGCTTGGACCTGGGAAGGGCACAAAATGCATGCCTAACCGGGTCTGTGTCCTTGCGGAGTACCCGAGAACCTGAGAGGCTTAGACCTGGAAAGTGCATGAAACACAGGGCCCACTTGGGTCAGTGCCCTTGCAGGGTACCCTGGAGCTTGAGCAGTGTAAACCTGGGAGCACATGCTGCCTTGGGCTGTGACAAACCCAGTGTGGTCCATACACCGTGAGCGCTCTCCACACATGCCAGTGATACTTGTTTGCAGTGTCCCTCCTTCCCCACAACACAACAGAACAAGTGAGCCTAAATAAAAGTGACCACCTTCGCCCCCTTGTGTCAGGAAAGAAGTGAGACACTGAAGAGACTTGGCAAACAGAGGAAGCCAAAATAAACAAGGAAGTGGGAACCGCTCTGGAGGTGACAGATGTGACAGATTGAAACCCTGTAGTTAACCCTGCACATTGGAGGGGCCTGTGGACCTTGAGAACAAGTGCAAGCTGGAACAAGGAACTGTCTGAGATTGAATTGACCCCACACTGCCCACAACAGCTCCAGAGAAATTCCTGGATATATTTTTACGAGTATCACTTTTAAATTAAATTCTTTACTACTCCTTTAATTTTCATCTTTATAACCTACTATTCCCTTGGAAAAAAGACCCTATTTTTAAAGCAAATTTCATGTATATATATTTAATTTTTGTATTTTTTATATTGTATTTTTGAGAGCCTAACCTCTGTTAAAGATTTTTAATCTTTGCTTTTTGGTATTTGTTATCAATTTTGTACCTTTAAGAATCTAATCTTCAGTATCCATTTTCACTTAGGGATGTGATTGCTGGCTTGATTGCTATCTCCCCTTTTGACTGCCCCTTTTCTTCTCTGGGTCACCTCTATTTCCTCCCTCCCCCTTCTCTTCTCTGAATAACTCTGTGAATCTCTCTGGGTGTTCCAGGCTGTAGAGAACACCTAGGGAGCTGATTACTGGCTAGACTGCTCTCTCCCCTTTTGACTCCACCTCTTCTCTTCCTGGTCACCTCTATCTCCCTCCTCCCTCTTCTCTTCTCTGTGTAACTGTGATTCTCTCTGGGTGTCCCTCGCTGTGGAGAATTGTTTCACCATTAATCTAGATGTTTTATTGTCAGTGCTATATGGATGGAGAAGTTTTGAGGTTACTGTAAGAGAAGGACTGAAAACCAGAGGCAGGAGGCTTAACTCCAAAACTTGAGAACATCAGAGAACTCCTGATTCCAGGGAACATTAATGGACAAGACATCACCCAAAAGTCTCCATACCTACACTGAAACCAATCTCCACCCAAGAGCCAACAAATTCTAGTGCAAAACAAACCATGCTAATTCTCCAGCAAAGCAGGAACACAAACCTGAGCATTAAAAGACAGGCTGCCCAAAGCCACGCCAGACCCACAGACACCCCGAAGCTCACTACTGGACACTTCATTGCAATCCAGAGAGAAAAGATCCAGCTCCACCACCAGAACACAGATGCAAGCTGCCCCAACCAGGAAACCTTGATAAGCCACTAGTCCAACCCCACTCACAGGGAGCAGACTCCACAATAAAGAGGAACCATGAACTTCCAGCCTACAAAAAGGGCACTCCAAACACAGGAATCTAAAGAAAATGAAAAGGCAGAGAAACATTCAGCAGGTAAAGGAACATGATAAATACCCACCAAACTGAACAAAAGAGGAGGAGATAGGGAGTCTACCTGAAAAAGAATTCAGAATAATTGTAGTAAAGATGATCCAAAATCTTGAAAACAAAATGGAGTTATAGATAAATAGACTAGAGACAAGGATTGAGAAGATGCAAGAAATGTTTAACAAGGACCTAGAAGAAATAAAGAGTCAATCAATAGTGAAAAATGCAATAACTGAGATCAAAAGCACTCTGGAGGGAACCAACAGTAGAAGAACTGAGGCAGAAGAGAGGATAAGTGAGATGGAAAATAGAATGGTGGAAATAAATGAACCAGAGAGGAAAAAAGAAAAAAAAGAAATGACAACCTCAGAGACCTCTAGGACAATGTTAAACATCCCAACATTCAAATCATAGGTGTCCCAGAAGAAAAAGACAAAAAGAAAGGGCATGAGAAAATACTTGAGGAGATAATAGTTGAAAACTTCCATAAAATGGGGAAGGAAATAGCCACCCGAGCCCAAGAAACCTAGAGAGTCCTAAACAGGGTAAACTTAAGGCAAAACACCACAGTTCAGTTCAGTTTAGTTGTTAAGTCATGTCCGACTCTTTGCGACCCCATGGACTGCAGCACACCAGGCTGGCCTTCCCATCACCAACTCCTGGAACTTACTTAAACTTATGTCCATCGAGTCAGTGATGCCATCAAACCATCTCATCCTCTGTTGTCCCCTTCTCCTCATGCCTTCAATCTTTCCCAGCCTCAGGGTCTTTTCAAATGAGTCAGTTCTTCACATCAGGTGGCCAAAATATTGGAGTTTCAGCCTCAGCATCAGTTCTTCCAATGAGTATTCAGGACTCATTTCCTATAGGACAGACTGGTTGGATCTCCTTGCAGTCCAAGGGACTCTCAAGAGTCTTCTCCAACACCAAAGTTCAAAAGCATCAATTCTTCAGTGCTCAGTTTTCTTTATAGTCCAGCTCTCATATCCATATATGACTGTTGGAAAAACCATAGCTTTGACTAGATGGACCTTTATTGGCAAAGTAATATCTTTGCTTTTTAATATGCTGTCTAGGTTTGTCATAGCTTTTCTTCCTAGGAGCAAGCATCTTTTAATTGCATAGCTGCAGTCACTATCTGCAGTGATTTTGGAGCCCCCCAAAGTAAAGTCTGTCACTGTTTCCACTGTTTCCCCATCTATTTGCCATGAAGTGATGGGACAAGATGCTATGATCTTAGCTTTCTGAATGCTGAGTTTTAAGTCAACTTTTTCATGCTCCTCTTTTACTTTCATCAAGAGGCTCTTTAGTTCTTCGCTTTCTGCCATAAGAGTGGTGTCATCCGCATATCTGAAGTTATTGATATTTCTCCTGGCCATTCTCCTTTCCAGCTTGTGCTTCTTCCAGCCCAGCATTTCTCACGATGAACTCTGCATATAAGTTACATTAGCAGGATGACAATATATATCCTTGACGTACTCCTTTCCTGATATGGAATCAGTCTGTTGTTCCATGTCCAGTTCTAACAGTTGCTTCCTGACCTGCATACACATTTCCCAGGAGGCAGGTAAGGTGGTCTGGTATTCCCATCTCTTGAAGAATGTTCCACAGTTTGTTGTGATACACAACAATTTTGGCATAGTCAATAAAGCAGAAGTAGATGTTTTTCTGGAACTCCCTCACTTTTTCGATGATCCAGTGGATGTCGGTAATTTGTCTGGTTCCTCTGCCTTTTCTAAATCCAGCTTCAACATCTGGAAATTCATGGTTCACATACTGTTGACACCTGGCTTGGAGAATTTTGAGCATTACTTTGCTAGTGTGTGAGATGAATGCAATTGTGCGGTAGTTTGAGCATTCTTTGGCATTGCTTTTCTTTGGGATTGGAATGAAAACTGACCTTTTCCAGTCCTGTGGCCACTGCTGAGTTTTCCAAATTTGCTGGCATATTGAGTGCAGTACTTTCACAGCATCATCTTTCAGGATTTGAAATGGCTCAATTGGAATTCCATTACTTCCAGTAGCTTTGTTTATAGTGATGCTTCCTAAGGCCCAATCTTTTAGGATTTGAAATAGCTCAAGTGGAATTCCATCACCTCTACTAGCTTTGTTCATAGTGATGCTTCCTAAGGCCCACTTGACTTCACATTCCAGGATGTCTGGCTCTAGGTAAGTAATCCCACCATCGTGATTGCCTGGGTTGTGAAGATCTTTTTTGTATAGTTCTTCTGTATATGGTTGCCACCTCTTCTTAATATCTTCTGCTTCTGTTAGGTCCATACCATTTCTGTCCTTAATTGTACCCATCTTTTCATGAAATGTTCCCTTGATATCTCTAATTTTCTTGAAGAGATCTCTAGTCTTTCCCATTCTATTGTTTTCCTCTGTTTCTTTGCATTGATTACTGAGACTTGTATGTGAATGTCCAGGAGTCTCTGGCAGAGGCATGGGTCAGCAGTGGCCTGCTGCAGGGTTGGGGGCACTGAGTGTAGCAGTGTGCATGGGACCTTTTGAAGGAAGTGGCCATTATCTTCATTACTTCTGCTATAATTTGACCTCAGGTCAAATAACAGGGAGCTAACACAGCCTTGCCCATCAATAGAAAATTGGATTAAAGATTTACTGAGCATGGCCCCGCCCATCAGAACAAGACCCAGTTTCCCCCTGTCAGTCTCTCCCATGAGGAAGCTTCCATAAGCCTCTTATCCTTCTCCATCAGACAGCAGACAGACTGAAAACCACAATCACAGAATACTAACCAATCTGATCACACAGACCACGTCTTGTCTAATTCAGTGAAACTATAAGCCATGCCGTGTAGGGCCACCCAAGATGGATTGGACATGGTGGAGAGTTCTGACAAAATGTGGTCCACTGTAGAAAGGAATAGCAAACCACTTCAGTATTCTTGCCTTTAGAACCCCAAGAACAGTCTGAAAAGGCAAAAAGAAATGACATTGAAAGATGGACTCCCCAGGTCAGTAGGTGCCCAATATGCTACTGGAGAAGACAGGAGAAATAACTCCAGAAAGAATGAAGAGGTGGAGTGAAGGCAAAACAATGCCCAGTTGTGGATGTGATTGGTGATGGAAATAAAGTGTGATGCTGTAAAGAGCAATATTGCATAGGAACCTGGAATGTTAGGTCCATGGATCAAGGCAAGTTGGAAGTGGTCAAACAGGAGATGGCAAGAGTGGAAATCAACATTTTAGCAATCAGCGAATTAAAATGGACAGGAATGGGTGAATATAACTCAGATGACATTATATCCTCTACTGTGGGCAAGAATCCCTAAGAAGAATCAGATTAGCCATCATAGTCAACAAAAGAGTCCAAAACGCAGTACTTGGATGCAATCTCAAAATGACAGAATGATCTCTGTTCATTCCAAGGTAAACCATTCAGTATCACAGTAATCCAAGACTATACCCTGACCAGTCATGCTGAAAAGCTGAAGTTGAATGGTTTTATGAAGACCTACAAGACCTTTTAGAACTAACACTCCCAAAAATGTCCTTTTCATCATAGGGGATTGGAATGCAAAGTAGGAAGTCAAGAGATACCTCAAGTAACAGGCAAATTTGGCCTTGGAATATGGAATGAAGCTGGGCAAAGGCTAATAGAGTTTTGCCAAGAGAACGCACTGGTCATAGCAAACACCCTCTTCCAACAACACAAGGGATGACTCTACACATGGACGTCACCAGATGGCCAGTACTGAAATCAGATTGATTATATTCTTTGCAGCCAAAGATGGAGAAGCTCTATACAGTCAGCAAAAACAGACCAGGAGCTGACTGTGGCTAAAACATGAATTCCTTATTGTCAAACTCAGACTTAAATTGAAGAAAATAGGGAAAGCCATTAGGTCATTCAGGTATGACCTAAATAAAATCCCTTATGATTATTCAGTGGAAGTTTCAAATAGACTTAAAGGATTAAATCTGATAGACAGAGTGCCTGAAGAACTATGGAAGGAGGTTTGTGATATTGTACAGAAGGCAGTGATCAAGACCATCCCCAAGAAAAAGTAATGTAAAAAGGCAAAATGATTGTCTGAGGAGGCCTTACAAATAACTGTGAAAAGAAAAGAAGTGAAAGACAAAGGAGAAGAGGAAAGATACACCCATTTGAATGCAGGGTTCCAAAGAATAGCAAGGAGGGATTAGAAAGCCTTCCTCAGTGATCAGTACAAAGAAACATCCCAAGACACAGGTTAATAAAACTAATGAAGATCAAACACAAAGAGCAAATATTAAAAGCAGCAAGGGAAAGGCAACATATAACACACAAGGGAATCCCCGTAAGGATAATAGCTGATCTTTCAATAGAAACTCTTCAGGCCAGAAAGGGTTGGCTGCTGCTGCTGCTAAGTCACTTCAGTCATGTCCGACTCTGTGCGACCCCATAGACGGCAGCCCACCAGGCTCCCCTGTCCCTAGGATTCTCCAGGCAAGAACACTGGAGTGGGTTGCCATTTCCTTCTCCAATGCATGAGAGTGAAAAGTGAAATTGAAGTCGCTCAGTCGTGTCTGACTCTTAGCGACCCCATGGACTGCAGCCCACCAGGCTCCTCCGTCCATGGGATTTTCCAGGCAAGAGTACTGGAGTGGGGTGCCATTGCCTTGCCTAAAGTGATGGAAGAGAAAAGCCAACCAGTAAGGATCTCATTTGGATATGAAGAAGAAATCAAAAGCTTTACAGACAAGCAGAAGCCAAGAGAATTAAGCACTACCAAACCAGTTCTTCAATAGATGTTGAAGGATCTTCTCTAGATAGGAAACACAGAAAAAATTTATAAATTTGAACCCAAAATAACAAAGTAAATGTCAATGGGATCATACTTATCAATAGTTACCTTAAATGTAAGTGGGTTGAATGTTCCAACCAAAAGACAAAGACTGGCTGAATGGATACAAAAACAAGACCCATATATATGCTGTCTACAAGAGACCCACCTCAAACCAAGGGATACATACAGACTAAAAGTGAAGGGTTGGGAAAAGATATTTCATGCAAATGGAGACCAAAAGAAAGTAGGAGTAGCAATACTCATATCAGATAAAATAGACTTTGAAATAAAGACCATGAAAAGAGACAAGGAAGAGTACTACATAATGATCAATGGATCAATCTATGAAGAAGATATAACAGTTATAAATGTATATGCAACCACATAGGTGCACCTCAATATGTAAGGCAAATGCTAACAAGTATGAAAGGGGAAATTAATAGTAACACAATAATAGTGGGAGACTTTAATACCCCACTCACACATATGGATAGATCAATAAACAGAAAATTAGCAAGGAAACACAAACTTTAAATGATACAATGGACTAGTTAGACCTAATTGATATATCTATAGGACATTTCACCCAAAACAATGAATTTCACCTTTTTCTCAAGTGCGCATGGAACGTTCTTCAGGATAGATCACATTCTGGTCCATATACATCTGCTGCTGCTGCTGCTAAGTCACTTCAGTCGTGTCCAACTCTGTGTGACCCCATAGACGGCAGCCCCCCAGGCTCCCTCATCCCTGGGATTCTCCAGGCAAGAACACTGGAGTGGGTTGCCATTTCCTTCTCCAATGCGTGAAAGTAAAAAGTGAAAGGGAAGTCGCTCAGTCGCATCCAACTCTTTGCGACCCCATGGACTGCTGCCTACCAGGCTCCTCCGTCCATGGGATTTTCCAGGCAAGAGTACTGGAGTGGGGTGCCATCGCCTTCTCCACCATATACATCTAGCCCTGGTAAAATTCAAAAAAATTGAAATAATTTCAAGCATCTTTTCTGATCACAATGAAGTAAGATCAGATGTCAACTGTAAGAAAAAAAACCATTAAAAATACAAACATATGGAGGCTGAACCACATGCCTCTGAATAAACAACAAATCACTGAAGAAATAAAAAAGACAATGAAAATATGCATAGAAACAAATGAAAATGAAAACACGACAACCCAAAACCTATGGGATTCAGTAAAAGAAGTGCTCAGAGGAAGGTTCATAGCAATACAAGCTTACCTCAAGAAACAAGAGAAAAATCAAATAAATAACCTAAGTTTACACCTAAAACAACTAGAAAAAGAAGAAATGAAGAACCCCAGGATTAGTAAAAGGAAAGAAATCATAAAAATTAGAACAGAAATAAATGAAAAAGAAAAAAGGAGACTGTAGAAAAATCAACAAAATGAAAAGCTGGTTCTTTGAGAAGATTAAAAAAATAGACAAACCATTAGCCAGACTCATAAAAAAAAGGGAGAAGAATCAAATAAACAAAATTAGAAATGAAAATGGAGAAATCACAACAGACAACACAGGAATATAAAGGATCATAAGAGACTACTATCAGCAACTATATGCCGGTAAAATGGACAACTTGGAAGAAATGGATGAATTATAAAAGTATACCTTTTCAAAATGGAACCAGGAAGAAATAGAAAATCTTAACAGACCCATCACAAGCACAGAAATGGAAACTGTAATAAAAAATCTTCCAACAAACAAAAGCCCAGGACCAGATGGCACCTCCTGCCCCCAATCCCTCCCAGCATCAGAGTCTTTTCCAATGAGTCAACACCTATCCTACTCAAACTGTTCCAGAAAATTGCAGATGAAGGTAAACTGCCAAACTCATTCTGTGAGGCCAAAATCACCCTAATACCAAAACCAGACAAAGATGTCACAAAAAAGAAAACTATAGGGCCAATGTCACTGATGAACATAGATGCAAAAATTCTCAACAAAATTTTAGCAAACAGAATCCAACAACATATTAAAAAGATCGTACATCATGACCAAGTGGGTTTTATCCCAGGGATGTAAGGATTCTTCAATATTTGCAAATCAATCAATGTGCTACTACTGCTGCTAAGTTGCTTCAGTTGTGTCCGACTCTGTGTAACCCCCCAGATTGCAGCCCGACAGGCTCCTCCATCCCTGGGATTCTCCAGGCAAGAATACTGGAGTGGGTTGCCATTTCCTTCTCCCAATGTGATATACCACATTAACAAATTGAAAGATAAAACCATATGATTATCTTAGTAAATTCAGAGAAAGCCTTTGACAAAATTCAACACTCATTTATTATAAAAACTCTCCAAAAAGCAGGCATAGGAGGCACATGCCTCAACATAATAAAAGCCATAAATGATAAACCCACAGCAAACATTATCCTCAATGGTGAAAAATGGAAAGCATTTCCTCTAAATTGAGGAACAAGACAAGAGTGCCCACTCTCACCACTACTATTTGACATAATATTGGAAGTTTTAGCCAAAGCAATGAGAAGAAAAAGAACTAAAAGGAATCCAGATTGGAAAAGAAGAAGTAAAACTCACTGTTTGCAGATGACATTATCCTTTACATAGAAAACCCTAATGATAACACCGGAAAATTACTAGAACTAATCAATGAATATAGTAAAGTTGCAGGATATAAAATTAATACACGGTAATCCCTTGCATTCGTATACACTAAGAATGGGAAAACGGAAAGAGAAATTAAGGAAACAATCCCATTCATGATTGCAACAAAAAGAATAAAATACTTAGGAATAAATTTACCTAAAGAAGCAAAAGACCTATATATAGAAAACCATAAAGCACTGATGAAAGAAATCAAAGATGACACAAATAGATGGAGAAATATACCATGTTCATGGATCAGAAGACTCAATATAGTGAAAATAAGTATACTACCCAAAGCAATGTATAGATTCAAAGCAATCCCTATCAAGCTAGCAATGGTATTTTCCACAGAACTAGAACAAATAATTTCACAATTTGTATGGAAACAGAAAAAACCTTGAATAGCCAAAGCAATCTTGAGAAAGAAGAATGGAACTGGAGGAATCAACCTGCCTGACTTCAGACTACCCTACAAAGCTACAGTCATCAAGATAGTATGGTACTGGCACAAGGACAGAAATACAGATCAATGGAGCAAAATAGAAAGCCCAGAGATAAATCCATGCACCTATGGGCACCTTATCTTTGACAAAGGAGGCAAGAATATACAATGGAGAAAAGACAATCTCTTTAACAAGTGGTGCTGGGAAAACTGGTCAACCACCTGTAAAAATGAAACTAGAACACTTTCTAATACCATACACAAAAATAAACTCAAAATGGATTAAAGATCTAAATGTAAGACCAGTTCCAGTTCCAGTTCAGTCGCTCAGTCGTGTCCGACTCTTTGCGACCCCATGAACCGCAGCACGCCAGGCCTCCCTGTCCATCTCCATCTCCCGGAGTTCACTCAGACTCACATCCATCGAGTCCGTGATGCCATCCAGCCATCTCATCCTGGGTCGTCCCTTCTCCTCCTGCCCCCAATCCCTCCCAGCATCAGAGTCTTTTCCAATGAGTCAACTCTTCTCATGAGGTGGCCAAAGTACTGGAGCTTCAGCTTTAGCATCATTCCTTCCAAAGAAATCCCAGGGCTGATCTCCTTCAGAATGGACTGGTTGGATCTCCCTGCAGTCCAAGGGACTCTCAAGAGTCTTCTCCAACACCACAGTTCAAAACCATCAATTCTTCGGCGCTCAGCCTTCTTCACAGTCCAACTCTCGCATCCATACATGACCACAGGAAAAACCATAGCCCTGACTAGATGGACCTTAGTCAGCAAAGTAATGTCTCTGCTTTTGAATATACTATCTAGGTTGGTCATCGCTTTTCTTCCAAGGAGTAAGCATCTTTTAATTTCATGGCTGCAGTCACCATCTGCAGTGATTTTGGAGCCCCCCAAAATAAAGTTCTACACTGTTTCTACTGTTTCTCCATCTATTTCCCATGAAGTGATGGGACCGGATGCCATGATCTTTGTTTTCTGAATGTTGAGCTTTAAGCCAACTTTTTCACTCTCTTCTTTTACTTTCATCAAGAGGCTTTTTAGCTACTCTTCACCTTCTGCCATAAGGGTGGTGTCATCTGCATATCTGAGGTTATTGATATTTCTCCCGGCAATCTTGATTCCAGCTTGTATTTCTTCCAGTCCAGGATTTCTCATGATGTACTCTGCATAGAAGTTAAATAAGCAGGGTGACAATATACAGCCTTGATGTACTCCTTTTCCTATTTGGAACCAGTCTGTTGGACCAGAAACTATAAAACTCCTAGAGGAAAACATAGGCAGAACACTCTCTGACATAAATCACAGCAAGATCCTCTATGACCCACCTCCCAGTGTAACAGAAATAAAAGCAAAAATAAACAAATGGGACTTAATTAAAAGCTTTTGTATAATGAAGGAAACTATAAGCAAGGTGAAAAAACAGCCTTCAGAATGGGAGAAAATAATAGCAAATGAAGCA
The DNA here is from genome assembly GCF_016772045.2 of Ovis aries. Classification (NCBI taxonomy): domain Eukaryota; kingdom Metazoa; phylum Chordata; class Mammalia; order Artiodactyla; family Bovidae; genus Ovis; species Ovis aries. The sequence continues at coordinate 16,296,503 of NC_056074.1, forward strand.
ACTTTCAAAGAATCTAAAAATGTACAAGCAGCTCATGCAGCTCAATACCAGAAAAATAAATGACCCAATCAAAAGATGGGCCAAAGAACTAAACATTTCTCCAAAGAAGACGTATAGATGGCTCAACATCACTCATGAAAAGATGCTCAACATCACTCATTATCAGAAAAATGCAAATCAAAACCACAATGAGGTACTATCTCATGCTAGTCAAAATGGCTGCTATCCAAAAGTCTACAAGCAATAAATGCTGGAGAGGGTGTGGAGAAAAGGGAACCCTCTTACACTGTTGGTGGGAATGCACACTAGTACAGCCACTATGGAGAACAGTGTGGAGATTCCTTTAAAAACTGGAAATAGAACTGCCATACGACTCAGCAATCCCACTTCTGGGCATGAACACTGAGGAAACCAGAACTGAAAGAGACATGTGTATTTCAGTGTTCATTGCAGCACTGTGTACTAGGATGTGGAAGCAAGCTAGTTGTCCATTGGCAGATGAATGGATAAGAAAGATGTGGTTTATGTATACGCAATGCAATATTATCCAGCTATTGAAAAGAACACATTTGAGTCAGTTCTAATGAAGTGGATCAAACTGGAGCCTATTATACAGAGTGAAGTAAGTCAGAAAGAAAAACACCAATACAGTATATTAATGCATATATATAGAATATAGAAAGATGGTACCAACGACCCTATATGCAAGACAGCAAAAAAGACACAGATACAAAGAACAGAGTTTTGGACTCTGGGAGAAGGAGAGGGTGGGATGATATGAGAAAATAGCACTGAAACATGTATATTACCATATGTGAAATAGATGAAGAGTCCAAGTTTGAAGCATGAAACAGGGCACTTAAAGCCAGTGCACTGGGACAACCCAGAGCGATGGGATGGGGAGTGAGGTGGGAGGGGGTTTGGGGATGGGGGGCACACATATACCTGTGGCTGATTTGTGTCAATGTATGGCAAAAACCACCACAATATTGTAAAATAGTTAGCCTCCAATGAAAATAAATTAATTAAAAAAGAAAAACAAGAGTCAATCCCAAAGAAAATCAGACCTGAATATTCATTGGAAGGACTGATGCTGAAGCTGAACCTTCAATACTTTGGCCTCCTGATGCAAAGAGCCAACTCATTGGAAAAAACCCCAATGCTGGGAAATATTGAGGGCAAGAGGAGAAGAGGGTGGCAGAGGATGAGATAGTTGAATGGCATCACCAACTCAATGGACATGAATTTGAACAAACACCGGGAGATGGTGAAGGACAGGGAAGCCTGGTGTGCTGCAGTCCGTGGGGTCAGAAAGAGTCAGACATGAATAAGCAACTGAATAACAACAACCTGGTTTTTCAGGAGGCTTTATACCTCATACTCTCTTATTGGTACTAAACTGAAGGTTTTATAGAAGAACCAACAACTAGGCACATCTTAGCCAATAACTGGTTCCTGGCCACAGAATCAATGGTCAATCAACACTTATAAAAACCTGTATCTACTTGAGGCTGCTTGAGGCTACTCTGTTCAAAATCCTGGCTGGGCCTCTTTTCTTTCTTGCCAAATTGCTGAGAGTAAGCCCTAATATTAATATTTAGTATCTCTTTCAGACTTGCAGTTCAATATTTCTTTATCATGGTATATTAAAGCAAAGCATTGATTTCAGTGATCTTTCATTTCAAAGGAGACTCTTTTTTTAAAATAAGGATATTTCTTAAAACACGAATATCATGTTTATTTAGTAGTGATAATGCCCAAAGTTTGGGCTTGATATACTGCTGCACATATGGCTAGAATGTATATCAAGCCTCAGGATGCTGCCAAGAAAGAGAAATCAGTGGCTAGCATCAGCTGGTGAGGTGACATGTATCCATAGGTCTCAAGTTTATCCCTTTCTTTGTGTCAATTTTATCATTTTTAAGATTTAGATAACCTTTATTTAAAACAACTCCTGACTTGTAACTCCTGACTCATCCTTCAGTCCAAGTAGTGAGCAATAAAATTGCTCTTATAGTAATTAGAAAAAAAAAAAAAGTTGAGATAGCTATTGCCTAGACTTTCAAAAGCAGGCAAAGTTAGGAATTTGCTACACTTTTATAATACTTCTTATAAGTATATATATATATTATATACTAATATTATATATTCTTATATAAAAGAATATATTGTATAACATATAAGCCTCTTATATTTTGCTGTGAAATTTCTGTACACACAACCTAGGTGACCATGCATCAGTCTGGGTGTTTAAATAGCAAACGACTTTGTGCGTATGTGTATGTGTGTGTGTGTGTGAGAGAGAGAGAGAGAAGAAGAAAATATACATTTTTAAAGTATTTGAATTAGGCTTTGCAGTCTATAGCAAACTACAAATTCTCTTATGTTGTTTTTAGTAGATTTTCCCCCCAGATGGTAGTGTAACAATGATCACTAGGGAAAAAGAAAAAATCACAGGTCAGCTTGCTTCTTATGGAAACTTTTGGACTAGAAGCTTATGTTCTGCAGAAGGAAAGGAGAGTTTTGAAGAAATGACTAGCAAACTTTCAGTTTGTAGTTATGAAGGAGTCTTAAAATGTACTAACTCTTCCAACACAATCTTTTGCGTTCATCATACTTTTATCTGGATTGGAAAGGGTCCATCAAACTTAAAATAATACAAATAATTACAAAAGAACAATTTAATTAGATTTATAATGAATTTACAAAATTGAGTTAGTTCTGTTGGGACAGTAAAGCTAGGAAAAAAAACCTTTCCTAGGTATCAGTGGGAATCTGTGGTTTCTTATGTAAAACACATCATGTCCTGAAGTCAACTTTCATTCCTGATTTTTAACAGGGAAGTTAAAAGTTAAAGCCTCCCACAGAGATTAACTGAATACTAAGGTTCTTCGAAATAAGAATGTGATAATTAGACTTATTTGATAAGCTCTTTGGTGGCCTTTTTACATTCTGTTTTGCGTGCTTTAGTTTTGTTTTACTTGCCTCTGCTTTAAAACCAAGGGTGACAGGATCAGGTCTGTATTTGCCCTAATGGGACTTATGCCTCATTCTCTGTTGATATGAAAAGAGGAAAAGATGTCTAAAGAAGAAATCAGAATGAAGTTCCAGACAATCTTCATATCACAAAAGATTGCTTAATCCCTTGCTTGCTACCTAATCTCAGTGGGTGCAACCATTTCAAGGGACATACAGGACAAGAGGAGCAAGTATTTAACCAAGTTTGCTGGTGAGGAATAGGTGGTGATGATCAAAGAAGACTTCTTAAACTGAGTCTTACACTAACAAGAGGTGTTAGCCAGGTGAAAGTTGAGGACGGGAAGTGGGTCAGCCTGGAAGTAGGGACATCATGAATAAATGTCCATAGTGATCTAGGGGAGCAGTACAAGGGATTTGCTTTTGCTGGGGTTTCAATATGAATGAGAATGAAGGAGAGTAAGGGGGAAGATGAAGCTGGAGAGAAAGGTAGGATCCAATTTAAGGAGCTTAGGAATGAATTTTAACCATGTTCAGGTTTGTATTTTATTTACTTTTCCTTTAATAATTATTTTTTTATCTTTAATTGATTGATGATCGATTTACAATATCGGTTTGATTTCTATTATACATCAACAAGAATTAATCACAGGTGTACATATGTCCGCTCCCTCTTGAAACTCCCTTCCACCTCCCACCCTTTCTCATTCCTCTAGGTTATTACGGAGCCCCAGTTTGTGGTCACTGAATCATACAGAAAATTTCCATTGGCTATCTATTTTACATATGTTCATGCATATGCTTCCATGCCACTCTCTCCGTTCTTCTCATCCTCTCCTTCCTTTTCCCTGCCCTTGTCCATAAGTCTGTTCTCTATGTCTGCCTCTTCATTGCTGCCCTGTGAGTAGGTTCATCAGTATCATCTTTCTAGATCCCATACTTATGCTTTAGTACATGATATTTGTTTTTCTCTTTCTGACTTACTTCACTTTTTATATTAGGCTTTAGGTCATCCACCTCACTAGGACTGACTCAAATGTGTCCCTTTTTATGGTTGAGTAGTATTCTATTGCATATATGTACCACAGCTTCTTTATCCATTCATCTGTTGATGGATATCTAGGTTGCTTCCACATCCAAGATACTATAAACAGTGCTGCAATGAACATCGGGGTACATGTGTCTTTTTCAGTTTTGGTTTCCTTGGGCTAAATGCCTAGAAGTGGTATTGCTGGGTCTTATGGTGGTTTTATTCCTAACTTTGTAAGGAATCTCCATACTGTCTTCCATAGTGACTGTATCAATTTACATCCCCACCAGCAGTGCAAGAGGCTTGCCTTTTCTCCACATCCTCTCCAGCAATTGTTATCTGTGGATTTTTAGATGCTGATCATTCTGACTGGTGTGAGGTGATATCTCATTGTGGTTTTGATTTGCATTTCTCTAATAATAAGTGATGTTGAGCATTTCTTCATGTGTTTGTTAGCCATCTGTATGTCTTCTTTGGAGAAATGCCTATTTAGTTCTTTAGCCTGCTTTTAGATTGGATTGTTCGTTTTTCTGGTAAGGGGTTGTATGACCTGCTTGTATGTTTTGGAAATTAATCCTTTCTCAATTATTTCATTTGCTATTATTTTCTCCCATTCTGAAGGTTGTCTTTCACCTTATTTATAGTTTCCTTTGCTGTGCAAAAGCAAAGTGATGACTTTTAATGGAACATCTATAAGCTTTCATTTGTTCATCATACAAGGTATTTATCACATTTGATCATTATTTCTGACATCCACTCTACTAGATGAGACATTCACTCATTCAGAGTGTGACCATATGTCATTCATCCTTCTGTGCCTATGTTGTCTTGTTAATATATATTGATCTTAATCAATTAGGCCTCATTATAAAAGTTATAGATGTTGAAACTAAATTTATCAGAATATCAAGTTCTGTGCTACGTGCTTCGAGAGTTAAGGCCATGATATTCTCATTCATACTGTATGTATTTATTTATACATTTACATTTGGTTTTGAAATATACTTAATTATTTAATATCTTAATTTCAGGGCTTTATAGGGTTAATTAAAAATATGGACAGAGGTTTGTGACATTGTACAGGAGACAGGGATCAAGACCATCCCCATGGAAAAGAAATGCAAAAAAGCAAAATGGCTGACGGGGTAGGCCTTACAAATAGCTGTGAAAAGAAGAGAGGTGAAAAGCAAAGGAGAAAAGGAAAGATATAAGCATCTGAATGCAGAGTTCCAAAGAATAGCAAGAAGAGATAAGAGAGCCTTCTTCAGCGATCAATGCAAAGAAATAGAGGAAAACAACAGAATGGGAAAGACTAGAGATGTCTTCAAGAAAATTAGAGATACCAAGGGAACATTTCATGCAAAGATGGGCTTGATAAAAAGGACAGAAATGCTAAGGACCTAACAGAAGCAGAAGATATTAAGAAGAGGTGGCAAGAATACACAGAAGAACTATACAACAAAGATCTTCATGACCAAGATAATCACAATGGTATGATCACTCATCTAGAGCCAGACATCCTAGAATGTGAAGTCAAGTGGGCCTTGGAAAGCATCACTATGAACAAAGCTAGTGGAGGTGATGGCATTCCAGTTGAGCTATTTCAAATCCTGAAAGATGATGCTGTGAAAGTGCTGCACTCAATATGCCAGCAAATTTGGAAAACTCAGCAGTGGCCACAGGACTGGAAAAGGTCAGTTTTCATTCCAATCCCAAAGAAAGGCAATGCCAAAGAATGCTCAAACTACTGCACAATTGCACTCATCTCACACGCTAGTAAAGTAATGCTCAAAATTCTCCAAGCCAGGCTTCAGCAATATATGAACCATGAACTTCCAGATGTTCAAGCTGGTTTTAGAAAAGGCAGAGGAACCAGAGATCAAATTGCCAACATCTGCTGGATCATGGAAAAAGCAAGAGAGTTCCAGAAAAAACATCTATTTCTGCTCTATTGACTATGCCAAAGCCTTTGACTGTGTGGATCACAATAAACTGGAAAATTCTGAAAGAGATGGGAATACCAGACCACCTGATCTGCCTCTTGAGAAATCTGTATGCAGGCCAGGAAGCAACAGTTAGAACTGGATATGGAACAATAGGCTGGTTCCAAATAGGAAAAGGAGTACATCAAGGCTGTGTATTGTCACCCTGCTTATTTAACCTGTATGCAGAGTACATCACGAGAAACGCTGGACTGGAAGAAGCACAAGCTGGAATCAAGATTGCTGGGAGAAATATCAATAACCTCAGATATGCAGATGACACCACCCTTATGGCAGAAAGTGAAGAGGGACTAAAAAGCCTCTTGATGAAAGTGAAAAAGGAGAGTGAAATAGTTGGCTTAGAGCTCAACATTTAGAAAACGAAGATCATGGCATCTTGTCCTATCACTTCATGGCAGATAGATGGGGAAACAATGGAAACAGTGACAGACTTTATTTTGGGGGGCTCTGAAATCACTGCAGATGGTGATTGCAGCCATGAAATTAAAAGATGCTTGCTCCTTGGAAGGAAAGTTATGACCAACCTAGACAGCATATTCAAAAGCAGAGACATTACTTTGCCAACAAAGGTCCGTCTAGTCAAGGCTATGGTTTTTCCTGTGGTCATGTATGGATGTGCAATTTGGACTGTGAAGCAAGCTGAGCACCAACGAATTGATGCTTTTGAACTGTGGTGTTGGAGAAGACTCTTGAGAGTCCCTTGGACTGCAAGGAGATCCAACCAGTCCATTCTAAAGGCGATCAGTCCTGGGTGTTCCTTGGAAGAAGTGATGCTGAAGCTGAAACTCCAGTACTTTGGCCACCTCATGCAAAGAGTTGACTCATTGGAAAAGACTCTGATGCTGGGAGGGATTGGGGGCAGGAGGAAAGAGGGACTATAGAGGATGAGATGACTGGATGGCATCACCAATTCGATGGACAAGAGTTTGAGTGAACCCCGGGAGTTGGTGATGGACAGGGAGTCCTGGCGTGCTGCAATTCATGGGGTCGCAATGAGTTGGACATGACTGAGCAACTGAACTGAAAAATATAGTAAAATTGTATAATTCTAAATTTTGAGCATATATTTTTTAAAAATAATTATTGAAAACAAATGTCAAATAACTGTCCAGTTTTATTTGTAATATATAGAAAAATCATTTTCTTTTCTTTTTTTCTTTGATACTTAACTTATGTTGTCATTAAGCTTTTCACACTTTTCCTTTCATTTGTATACATTTTAATTTTCTTTAGAGTAGTAATTGACTGCAATGAAACTTCTAAAAAATTTGAGGTCATTTTTCTAAAGATATATATTTAATATTTTCATCCTCTCAAGCTTGAATTTATGCTGTAATCTGAAAGAGAGAAAAAATATTCTATTCTTGCTGAGGTCCTTTTCTTTTTTTGTAGTTTCTATGGGACTGCGATTGGTAAGGAAATTTATGTTGGCTAACAGCTTTTGGTTCTCAGTAGAGGTTGCCAGCGGAGAAGGCAACGGCACCCCATTCCAGTACTCTTGCCTAGAAAACCCCTGGAGGGAGGAGCCTGGAAGGCTACAGTCCATGGGGTCGCTGAGGGTTGGACACGACTGAGCGACTTCACTGTCACTTTTCACTTTCATGCACTGGAAAAGGAAATGGCAACCCACTCCAGTACTCTTGCCTGGAGAATCCCAGGGACGGGGGAGCCTGGGGCGCTGCCTTCTATGAGGTCGCACAGAGTCGGACGCGACTGAAGTGACTTAGCAGCAGCAGCAGCAGAGGTTGCCAGATGCCAAATTAATTGACCAGCCAACCGACACAGTTGCTAAATGTTGTCTGCATAAGGCCTCCTCTTTGTACAATCTGGGTAATGCTTCACACAGCATGCCAATTAGAACACCATACACTAAAACACATTAAGGCAATTAGTGCCTAACTCCTGTAGATCACTTACTACCTGATGTTTTAAAGGTAGATTTTTGGGAAGGTAAACTGGAAGTAGTGAGATTCTTTGGGAGTCAACTGTAGTAACTACAACTTCCTTAAAGGCTTACTATAGCAATACTAAGCAGTTGGTACCCAGGGAGGTGATTACAGGCCTAGGAGGCATTGAAATCAACACGGAAAAAGACGGACTAGGAGACATGGATAGAAATGAATAGGAAGTATAACAAACAGAACTTGGTTCCTATTAGGAGGGAGGGGGGTTTGCAGAGGAAAAGAAGGAGTTAAGAATGAGGCATAGGTTTCAGATCTTGTTATTTGGCAATCTGGAAGCACTCGCAGGTGATGGAGGGGATTAGAAGGGAAAGATAATTCAGGTGAGAGTTTGCTGAATTTGACGTGTCTACCCCAGGACATTCAGATGAAGATGACCGGCAGGAAGATGGGTACAAGAATTTAGAGCTCAGAAATAAAACCAGAGCTAGAGAAATAGCTGCGTGAATCAAAGATTAAACAAAGAAACAAAACTACACAGGTCTGTTTTTGAAGCAGCTTGGGGGAAAAAAGGGCAAGAAAAAATAGCTAAAAAATGAAACTATGAATAACTGGGCTAGAATATAAATGCCTGAACTAAGTGATTAACAAGAACTAAGTTTATGTTATTTTTAGAAGAATGAAAATAGTATTTTTAGACGAACCAAAAATAAAATAAACACGGCATACCTTAAAAAACATTTAAAGCTTGATGGTCTGAGCTAAGGTTTGCGGTTGGCTTTAAATTCAGTCTTAGTATCTGACTAGGCACCCGAGGCCACGCCCCTGGCCACGCCCACCGCGCTCCCCTTGTGCGTCTCATTTTGCCTGGCCTCCATCTTGAGAGATGTCGGCTCCTTCAGCTGGAGAGATGTCGGCCCCTTTAGCTTGAGAGATGTCGGCCCCTCCAGCTTGAATTCCAGATTTAGGTTTCCTGTGGTGAAGTCACCATAAGTACTTCCCCCTTAAGCATCTCCAGAAAGAGAAAGCTACATTAATACTCTCAAGTTGGCAGGCACAGCTGAGGCACTCTATCCTGTCAGCTCATCCTCACCACGTCCTCCAATTAAGCTGAAGCTACCATTATCCTCTCTGCTCTACAGAGGATGCTGAGGACCTGAGCCAGTCCCCAATCCCCATCTGAGACGGGGGTTGGGGGAGGTGAGGAGTGGGGGAGTGAGGGAGGGTGAATAGGGGGGATGGGTGGGGGGCCCACCAAGCTCCGCTACATGCCCGGTGCCTCGGCTTATGCAGAAGTCACTGCAGGTGTGAAGGGCATGTTCGTTGGTTTCTCTAATCGAGGATCACTGCTCATCGCTGCCTTTTTGACCTCTTATAGTAGTTATATATATATTTTCCCAGTTTTCTAGTTTTTATAGGGTGAGGGTGAGTTCTTCTGGTAGCTCAGTCCTTTTTGCCTCAGGCAAGTAGGTGAAGAGTGGTGTCATTTACTGAAATGGGACAGACTTCAGGAGGAATAGGTTTTGGAGGGAAAGTGAAGGATTCAGTGTTGGACATGTTAATTTTGAAATGCTTGTAAGAAATTTAAGTGGAGATTCAATAGGCTGTTGAATACATGGGTTTGGAAATCTCAGAAGGAGCTGCAAGGGAAACAATATTTATTGATCTTTCCTTAAATATTATTGATTTTCACATGAACTTGGCTACTCTGGCTGATATACACAAAGTTAGAGATCTGTACATATGGAAAATGGTTATGGTAATGATTCTGCTTTAAATGTTGCCTTTTATTTAGTATTCAAGCAGCTTACCTTCCTCCCAGACACAGAACTTTTGTTCACAACGAGTTCATGTAAGTTCATCAACCAGTTCAGACTGTTTTCTCAGTTCAGTTGTGGTCATTTTCCTTTGACCCATGGGTTTTTATAAATATGGTGTGTAATTCTCAAGTGTGGGATTTTCTAGGTCTCTTTTTCTTACTGATTTCCGGCTTAATTGTGTTTTTTGATAAATGTTCCATTTTCACTTGAACATAAAACTCTGCAGTCATTGAGTACAGTGTTTTATAAATGTTAGTTAAAACTAGTTTATTAATTAAATGTTAACATCTTCTGTATCCTTACAGACACTTTTTAAATCTGCTTATTATAACATTTATTGAGAGGAGTGTGCTAAATTTCCTACCGTGGTTGTGGATTTGTCTATTTCTCCTTCATGGGCTATGTAATTAGGTGCCCACAAATGTTTAAAAATATTTCTTCATCATTATACATGTCCCTCTTTGTCTCTGCTAATGCTTTTGCCTCAAAGTTTTTTGATTTAATGATAATATAATGAGGTAGATTATATCATTTGGCTTCAGTTTTCATCCTTCCTTTAGTTACACCCTTGTGTTCACAGCCTTTGCCATGCAACTTTACTGTGCCCTCTACCATGAGCTGACTTTGACTTCAAGACATCCCTTGACGCAGAAGCTTGAAATGGGCTTGCACATTGAGGCTTGCTCTCTTGGATGACTTCCATCACCATGAAAACATACTCAGGTCAGCCTGGTTGAGTGACACAGGGAGCAGAGTTGTCTGGTCATAATAGCTGAGGCCAGTCTAGATCACCAGAATGGATAGCAGATCAGCTCAGATGTGTGAGTAGCAGAAGCTTTTTGTTATATGTGATTGAAGTTTTGTCCATGCTTGGTCCATGGCATTATCCTGCTAGTTGAATGCTGGTATATGTACAAGGTGTGTCTTTTTCTTTTTTCCTGTTTTTGTGCTGCACGATGCAGCTTGTGGGATCTTAGTTCCCTGACCAGAGTTTGAACCCAGGCCCTTGGCAGTGAGAGCAGAGAGTCCTAAGTACTGGACTGTCTTTTTCCATTTTTTTTTTTCTAAATTTATCTTAACAAACCAAACTCTTGTAAGGAGCTGCTTGTTGCTTGTTCTCTTAATCCATCTAGTCAATTTTGTTGTTTTTTAAAATGGAGCATTTAGTTCATTTGCATTGAAAGGAATTACTGCTGTATTTTGGAGAAGGAAATGGCAAGCTACTCTAGTACTCTTGCCTGGAGAATTCCATGGACAGAAGAGCCTGGTGGGCTACAGTTCATGGGGTTGCAAAGAGTCAGATATGACTGTGTGACTAACACACACTGATGTATTTAGGCTTAAATCTGGCATTTACTATTTGCTCCCTATTTGTTCTCCTGTTCTATGTATCTTTTTTTTCTTGTTTTCTCTTGGATTGAGTAATATTTATGATTTCATTTTATCTCCTATTTGACTTATTATATATGTACACCTTTTTCCAGAGATCACTTTGAAGTTTATAGCATACTTTTTTTTCACATATTAGACCCTATTTTCAAGTAATACTGCACCACTTTAATATATAGTATGAGAACTATACAGCAATGTAGTTTCATTTTCTGCTCCTGGCCTTGGAATCATTGTCATACATTTTACTTTTATAGTTGTTAAAAGCTACAATAGTCATTTTTTTTTGCTTCTGCTTCAAACAGTTTATTAAATTCTGAAATAATTTTAAAAATACAGTATTTTATATCCATTGATATATTTAATATTTTCAGTGTACTTTATTCCTTTATGTAGATGTGGATTCCCACCAGGTACTTTTTCCCTTCATACTCAATGCCTTTCTTTAAAATTTCTCATAGTATAAATCACTTATTGATTAATTCTTACTGTTTCAAATATCTGAAAAGGTTTTTATTTCACATTCATCTTTTATGTTTTTGCTGAGTTCTGGATTCAGGTTAACTTTTTTCATTTTTAAAGTTCTTTACAGATGTTGCTCCTCTGTCTTCTGGCTTGTGTTGTTTTCAATGAGAAATCTTTGTTGTTGAAAGAATGTTAAGAAGACATTCTTACCTTTTTTCCTCTACATGTAGTAAGTCTTCTTTGCTAGCTAGTTTTGAGGTTTTTCTCTTTATCAGTCTTTTAAAGCATCTGGATTATGAAGGGCAGGCAGCTGTGTGTCTGAGTCACTTATTAGTCAAAGACTGTGTTTTTGATGTAACTCCTTTGTTGCCTAAGTTTTCAGGTTATTTCAAGAGCATAATAAAGTTAAAAAAATTTTTACTTTCCATATTATTGAATTTGATGCCTTCAGTGTCTGTTAGTTGTCTAGGGCAAAGAACGTGGTCCTGTTTTTAGAGCTGGGAAAACTAAACTTTGAATGGTGCAATGACTGCAGGAAACACTCAGGTAGATAATGGGAGAGATAGGATGAAGCTCTCATCTTCTATACCAAATCTAGTGCATTATCCTAGATGGTAAAAAAAATTTTAAGTCCATCTATTTTGATGGAACTTTCTATAGAATGGTAGGGTAGGAAACATTTGAAGAAACTGCTAGATCCTGATTGTTTTATTTGTCATTACAGCAAAAAGGTGAACCATGCCTATGAAGGCCAACAAGATTGAACCTCAGAGCCAGACAAGAAAACAAAAAAAGGATACTCCGTGGATTTTACACATCTTCAACCACAAATGCTTTGTTACTACCATTATTGGCTGCTACAGCTGCCACTGGAAAATCAAACAGGAGAAAAAATTTAAACATGGACAGTGCTGCTCTTTGGTACAGAGAGATGGGAAGAAGCTGGACCACATTTTCTTAATTTGGGGAACATGGGCTGGTTCCAACCCTCATACAGGTTCACTAAAGTCTTCAGGACTGGGCAGGGGCTCTAGCTCTTCTGTGAAAGGTCTGCCACAATTCTGGGGCCACAGTTAATTTTCCTGAAACACGTGCTTGTTTTCTTTCACTTTTATTATTAATTTCTTTCTTGTCATTCTGTTATTAACTTATTCATCTTTTCTTTTATTAATAAGTGAACCTGGAAGAAAAAAGTAAGATCTAGGTCAGTCAGATGTTTTTGGCTGTGGAGTATAGGAATAGTTGAATTTTTCAATCTCTCTTCAGTGTGAGTTTCCCAAAGGAGCTGTGCTTATGAAAAACAAAAACCAGCTGGTAGGAGATAAGGTGCTCCTTTATTATTGGTCAGGCAAGTATTTGATTTTCTCTAATGAAGGATCACTGGTAAGGCTGAGTGGTAGCATGTGGTATATCCTCATTGAGCACCTCTTTCTTTAAACCATATTTTGGGCCTCTATGCTGGGCACTTTGATGTAAGTGATGAAATGATGAGCACACTGATGTGAGAAAAGGACGGCCATATTATATATCTTCACTTAATTATAAACTCGGTCTAGCTGGGTCTGGTATTCTGACCAGTTGGATTACTGATTTCTGTTGTCTGACATGGGGAGCTCAAGGAAAGCATTGGGAATGGGAGGCTTTCCATTAGGCGTGAGTGTCCTTCAGTCCATATATCCCCCACCTCCCCCCCCGCCAGATATTTGGTTTTTATACCAGTGACTGAGGACAACACAGGTTCCTCAGGCATTGTGCCTACTCAAGGAATTCACAGTCTACTGGAGGAAAAGACAAGTATACATTTAATCTCAGTATACTGAGAGAAATGGTATAATTGTGTGTGTGTATTCATATGCATGCACGTCTGTGTGCATGTTATAAGGGAGGGAGCCAAAAATAACTTTGTTTAGAATGTGACATGTGATTAAGAATTGGATAGATAAAGAATAGAGGGTGGCAAAAGAAATGGTTTTGGAGGAGGAGTCAAAAGGCTTGGTCTGAGGTTTATTTTAGGTGGAGCAGAAGATATGAATGGAGAAGTGATGGGAAGTGAACTTAGAGAGGAAGTTGGTAGATGTAGTGTGGTTTTAAGAATTTGACTTCTTCCATGTAGGGAATTGAGAGTCCCTAAAGATTTTAAGCTATTATTGTTTTCTGAGCTATGTTTTGGAATGGTTATTAGATCATGTGGAAGATGCATTAGACAGTACAAAAGCAATGCAGAAAGGTGTCTTTGCCTTCAAAGAGAAAAGCAACAGTAGTAATCAAGGTTAGAGATGTTGGTGTCCTGGATTAGTGAAGTGATGGTAAAAATGGAGAACAGCAAATTGATGCAACAAATATTTATTACTTAGGAATGATGAAGTAAGTTATAAGAGAGCTATAGAGGATGTTGAGTGAAAGAAAACTGTAGGTTTCCTAGGAAAGGTGGCATTGGAGGCAGTGTGGTATAATGGAAAAGTCCCTGGACCAGTGCCTGGGAGTACGTTTTGGTGCTTGTTCCAGCTCTGCTTTAGGGCTGGTTATATGCCATCTCTGAGCCTCTCTACAGAGGGAGTTAAACTATACAATTTTCAAAGTTCCTGGGCAATTCTCAAGGCCCTGTTTATGCTCAGGGGAAGAAGTCTAGCATATAGCAAAAGAACAAATTCCTTGTGTTCTGGGGAAAGGCTGGCTGGATTCAATTTATGACTTCATCATTGACTATCTCCAAACTAGAGCTTAACCACTGTGGGACCTTGGCCAGTTACCTAACATTCCAGTGATTGATTCCTCATTTAAATGATGGAGAGGGTAGCAGCAGTGCCCACCAATGGAGTTTGTTGAGAGGAAAGAAGAGATAAAATGTGTAAATACTTAGAACTGGGCTTGGCATACAGTTAGCACTAAATAAATGTTAGCTATCATTTTACTGTTCTTGGAGTCACTGACTTGTGAAGTCATCTTCCACTTATAGGAATGATGGTATAGGGGATTCTGGGTGGAGGAAATGCAGTACTCAGAAGTCCAGAGATAGAGAAGCACAGTGGTGTGTTTAGGGAAAAACAAATTTCCAGTATTGAATTTATGTGCAGGTAAGGTGATAAATGGTAAGTGATCAGATTGGAAAGGAATATTTTAATCTAATTATGTAGCATCTTTATGTCAGCCTAAAATATTTGAACTTTGTCCTGTAAACAGTGGGGAGCCTTTGAATTTTTGAGCAAGAGTGACAACAGTGAGAATCAAAATAAGGAGATGTGTTTATTCAACAAGAACAAGTTTATTGAATGTGTGTAAGTGAGTAAGACTACTAAGGCCTCTGGCCTTCCTATACCTCACATTCTAGTGGGATGAGTTAGGTAATAAACAGTAATGAAGAAAGATGGTTTCAGACAGTGATAAGAGCTTTGAAGATAATACATAGGAAAATGGGTTAGGTGGATGGGAACCGGGTTAGAGAAGATGCTTTGAAGCAATGTCATGTGAGCAATCTCTTAAATATAAAGGTGGAACCAGCCATGTATACATCTGAGGGCAGAAATACCCCAGGAAGAGGAACCAGGAACTGTGAAACTGTTGAGGTGGGAACAGATTTGGTCATATTCTAGAAACTGGAGTTCAGAAATGGAGTCGATGTGTAGTGTGGGATGAGGTCAGGGATGGACAAGGCTTGATCATGTGCACCTTTGGGTCATGGCAAGGAGTTGGGATTATATTTTTGTATAGTGGGAAGATCTGGGAGTCTTGTAAGCAGGGAAGTAACTTTATCTGATACATGTTTATCAGAGTCAACACATGTTTTATGTAGAGAGTGAGTATAACCTGAGTCAAAACCTGTTCTCTTCAGCTTCCTACACTGCAGAAGTTGTGGTTTAGTGCCTTGATACCTATAATGTCTCTCATCAGAATGGGTCTGTCAGTACTCTCTGTTTTCTATTTTATTTCTTAATTCTTACTTCACAGTAACCCCATATTTTGCACAAGGCAGGGATTATTAAATCCATGTTTTGCAGAATACAAGCTGTGTGAAAGACACAAAGAAACAGAGTTTTTCATCCATGTGATATAGAAATGTTAGGATTATAACTCAGGTAGCAAATTAAACCTAATGTTCCTAGGAAGGGTTTGACAACCTCTGAGTTGGTTGACTTGTAATATAATTTTCAGTGCAGGGAGCTACCTTTAAGGCTCAGTTTGTACACCTTCTCCATAAAGATATCCTCCATCTTGGCTTTGGGCTCACAGATCTGGGCAATGCATCTGATACTTCTTGGCTGTGTGACCTTGAGTGAATTACTTTTACTTCTCTGAGACTTAGTTCTTCTGCAACATGAGGTTACCAATACCTTATATAACTATATTGAGAAATGAAGAAAATGAAAGTAGCTTTTGAAATCCCTGGCCTTGTATTTGTGCAAGATAAACTACTCAAAAAAAAAAAAGTTTATTCCCTAACCTACTTCTCCCCTTCCTCAAATCTGGGAAAATAAATGGCTAAATGACCTGATGAATAATGAATGAATGAATTACTCAGTGAATGAATCACTGAACAAACATTTGGTAGACAGGAGGTGGATGAATTCAACAGATGGTTACAAAGAGCCAGCTGCATTTAAGGAACTGTGCTAGACACTGGCAATACAGAGATTTGTAACAAAAGTTCCTTTTCCTCAAAGAAGAAATTTGCCTCAGATAAAAACATGATTGCATTTCAGTGTAATAAATGTTATAAACAGGCTTATACAAGCTTCCATAGGGATAAAAGAATATAGAGGTCTCTCTAGCCTGGGGAGGGTAATGCTGCACTACAGCTATGCAGACCTCTGATGAGTGTATGCAGATGTTTCTGAGATATCATGAGTAAATGGAACTTAATTATACTTTCTTCTTTCTGTTTCCAGAGAGAACGATTATTTTACCCATATCTGGTCATTTCATTTTGCATGTCTGTGCTTTTGGTGTTCGTGTGGGTAGAATCATCAAATGAATACAACGGCTTTGACTGGTGAGTTTCACTGGTTTTTTTTCTTTTTGTGTAAGGACTCTTTGGTCTAATAGCCACATGGATCTTACTTCAGGCTGAAAAGATCTAGTGACATAAGAGGGAGGGTGGACAAAGTTGGATTTTTTGCAGCTGGTGGATTGGAGGCCTGACTGGGGAGGAGTAAGGATGCTCAGCACCCTCAGCTACTGTACCTCCATTCCCTGCTCACTCTCACTCTTTGACCAAATCTGGCTCAGCAGGAAGCTTTCTCTGTGCTTCCAGTGCCCCCAGTCCTTCTATTCAGGTCACTCCCTGATACCTTGCTCCTCAGCCTTTTGTCTGGGTTACTGATGCCTACACCAGTCCATCTTCATGATCTCTACCTCACCTCCAGCCTCTGCTTCTGCCTTCTGTCCCTACTGGGCTTCCGAAGACTCTGGAGACAGAGACAGCATCTTTTGTAGCCCAATTCCTACTCTGAACTACTCCTAGCTCTTTCAGTTTTTCTGACCTGACTGTTGAAAATCTTACCCATTATTTGATATTTGGGGGTAAAAGGGATGTGTTTGAGTATGGGGCTTTTTAAAAATGGAAGAGCTTTTTATAGAAGTAATACATGGTTTTTATTTTAAATGTAAAAATACAAAGTAGAAAATATAAAATTCAACTTAGTTTTACTTTTGAGTAACAGTCACTTGATATACTTCCAGTTTTTTTTTCTATGCTTGCTTTTACATTATTTTACTCATGCCAGATATATAATTTTGCTTTTTCTTTTTGCTTAAAATAGTTACACACATTTGGACAGATGTTAAAACTCTTAATGAATATCATTCAAAGTGGTCTAAAAATATGTCCTGACATGAAAGTACTCTAATACATTTACTTAAACCACTTTTTATTGTTCAGTGCAGTTCAATTGCTCAATTATGTCCAAATCTTTGTGACCCAATGGACTGCAGCGTGCCAGACCTCCCTGTCCATCACCAACACCCAGAGTTTACTCAAACTCATGTTCATTGAGTAGGTGATGCCATCCAGCCATCTCATCCTCTGTCATCCCCTTCTGCTCCTGCCTTCAATATTTCCCAGCATCAGGGTCTTTTCAAATGAGTCAGTCTTCGCATCAGGTGGCCAAAGTATTGCAGTTTCAGCTTCAGCCTCAGTCCTTCCAATGAACACTCAGGACTGGTCTCCTTTAGGATGGACTGGTTGGATCTCCTTGCAGTCCAAGGGACTCTCAAGAGTCTTCTCCAACACCACAGTTCAAAAGCATCAATTCTTCAGCGCTCAGCTTTCTTTATAGACCAACTCTCACATACATCCATGACTACTGGAAAAACCATAGTCTTGACTAGATGGACCTTTGTTGGCAAAGTAATGTCTCTGTTTTTTAATGTGCTGTCTAGGTTGGTCATAACTTTCCTTCCAAGGAGCAAGTGTCTTTTAATTTCTTGGCTGCAGTACCATCTGCAGTGATTTTGGAGGCACCCCCCCAAATAAAGTCTGTCACTGTTTCCACTGTTTCCCCTGTTTCCCCATCTATTTGCCACGAAGTGATGGGACCGGATGCCATAATCTTATTTTTCTAAAATGTTGAGCTTTAAGCCAATTTTTTCACTCTCCTCTTTGACTTTCATCAAGAGGCTCTTTTAGTTCTTCTTCACTTTTTGCCATGAGGGTGGTGTCATCTGCATATCTGAGGTTATTGATATTTCTCCCACAGTCTTGATTCCAGCTTGGGCTTCTTGCAGTCCAGCGTTTCTCATGATGTACTCTGCATATAAGTTAAATAAGCAGGGTGACAATATACAGCCTTGATGTACTCCTTTTCCTATTTGGAGTCTGTTGTTCCATGTCCAGTTCTAACTGTTGCTTCCTGAACTGCATACAGATTTCTCAAGAGGCAGATCAGGTGGTCTGGTATTCCCATCTCTTTCAGAATTTTCCAGTTTGTTGTGATCCACACAGTCAAAGGCTTTGGCATAGTCAATAAAGCAGAAATAGATGTTTTTGGAACTCTCTTGCTTTTTCGATGATCCAGCGGGTGTTAGCAATTTGATCTCTGGTTCCTCTGCCTTTTCTATTACCAGCTTGAACATCTGGTAGTTCATGGTTCACATATTGTTGAAGCCTGGATTGGAAAATTTTGAGCATTACTTTCCTAGTGTGTGAGATGAGTGCAATTGTGCGGTAGTTTGACCATTCTTTGGCATTGCCTTTCTTTGGGATTGGAATGAAAACTGACCTTTTTAAGTCCTGTGGCCACTGCTGACTTTCCAAATTTGCTGACATATTGAGTGTAGCACTTTCACAGCATCATCTTTCAGGATTTGAAATAGCTCAACTGGAATTCCATCACCTCCACTAGCTTTGCTCATAGTGGTGCTTCCTAAGGCCCACTTGACTTCGCATTCCAGGATGTCTGGCTCTAGGTGAGTGATCACACTATCATGATCATCTGGCTTATGAAGATCTTTTTTGTACAGTTCTTCTGTGTATTCTTGCCACCTCTTCTTAATATCTTTTGCTTCTGTTAGGTCCATACTGTTTCTGTCTTTATTGAGCCAGTCTGTGCTCCAAAATCACTGCCGATGGTGATTGCAGCCATGAAATTAAAAGACGCTTACCCCTTGGAAGAAAAGTTATGACCAACCTAGATAGCATATTCAAAAGGAGAGATAGGAACTTCCCTGGTGGTCCAGTGGTTAACAACCTGCCTTGCAGTGCAGGGGACACAAGTTCAATCCCTGGTCAGGGAACCAAGATTCCCACATGCTAATGGGCAACTAAGGCCACAGGCTGCAAAAACTGAGCCCGTGCTCTGCAGCTAAGACACAATGCAGCCAAAATTAAATTAAAAA
Organism: Ovis aries; assembly: GCF_016772045.2. Lineage (NCBI taxonomy): Eukaryota > Metazoa > Chordata > Mammalia > Artiodactyla > Bovidae > Ovis > Ovis aries. The sequence goes on from NC_056074.1 coordinate 16,315,917, forward strand.
AAAAAATAGCAGAGACATTACTTTGCCTACAAAGGTCCGTCTAGTCAAGGCTATGGTTTTTCCAGTGGTCATGTATGGATGTGGTACTTGGACTGTGAAGAAAGCTGAGTGCCGAAGAATTGATGCTTTTGAACTGTGGTGTTGGAGAAGACTCTTGAGAGTCCCTTTGACTGCAAGGACATCCAGCCAGTCCATCGTTAATGAGAGCAGTCCTGGATATTCATTGGAAGGACTGATGCTGAAGCTGAAACTCCAATACTTTGGCCAGCTCATGTGAAGAGTTGACTCATTGGAAGACCCTGATGCTGGAGGGATTGGGGGCAGGAGGAGAAGGGGATGACAGAGGATGAAATGGCTGGATGGCATCACCAACTCAATGGACGTGAGTTTGGGTAAACTCTGGGAGTTGGTAATGGACAGGGAGGCCTGGCATGCTGTGATTCATGGGGTCGCTAAGAGTCGGACACGACTGAGTGACTGAACTGAACTGAACTGATGCGTGAATTGTTTCCTTGCTATCTAATTTTCTTGAAGAGATCTCTGCTACTGTTACTGCTAAGTCACTTCAGTCGTGTCTGACTCTGCGACCCCATAGATGGCAGCCCACCACGCTCCCTCGTCCCTGGGATTCTCCAGGCAAGAATGCTGGGGTGGGTTGCCATTTCCTTCTCCAGTGCATGAAAGTAAAAAGTGAAAGTGAAGTCGCTCAGTCGTGTCTGACTCTTCGCTACCCCACGGACTTCAGCCTATCAGGCTCCTCCGTCCATTGGATTTCCCAGGCAAGAGTACTGGAGTGGGGTGCCATTGCCTTCTCTGGAAGAAATCTCTTTCCCATCCTGTGTTTCCCTCTATTTCTTTGCACTGATGATTGAGGGAGGCTTTCTTATCTCTTCTTGCTATTCTTTGTTGTTAGGCATTATGAATTTTTCTAATATGAGAGCACAGAGAAATCTTTGTGCTGTAACTGACATTCTTACGATAGATTCCCATAAGTGGTATTGAGTTATGAAGAATAAACAATAGTAAAATTGATTATGCCTCTATTTTCTCAAAAGATTCTAATAATTTCCATTCACAATAGAGATAAAGGAGTTTCTGTTTTAACATGCCATTGACAGCAATAAATGTTCTAATTTTGATCATTTTTAATTTTATAGATGGAATTTGTTTTAATTTAATCATTCATTAAATTCCAGAACTGGTTAATTTATTTACTTTTCAGTTTTTTTGCTTTGTTTACTTTATGGGATCTTTACTGATTTTTCTTTAGTTTACATGCAGTCTTCACTTACGGATCCATTCTAAATTATTCCAAAGGACTTGAGATACAAAATTGTTTTCTTTTAAAGTAAAACTTCCCTCAATTTTTAAAAATGTTTTATTGAGTTGTAATATTTTGCTAGTTTTATATGGATACAATGTAATGATTTGATATTTGTATATGTTGTAAAATGATCCCAATAATAAATCTTTTTAACATCCATCACCACACGTAATTACAATTTTTTTTGTGATGAGACGTTTTAATGTCTACTCTCTTAGCAATTTTCAAATATATAATGCAATATTATCAAGTCTAGTTACCATGCTGTGTTTCATTGTGATGACTTATTTAATAACTCGAAGTTTGTACCATTTGACTCCCTTCACTCATTTCATCCACCCTCACCTCTGGCAGCCACCAGTCTGCTCTATCTATGAGCTTATTTTTTTTGTTTTTTAGATTTGACATATAAGGGAGATCATAATATATTTGTCTTTCTGTTTGATGTATTTCACTAATCACAGTGCCCTCAAGGGTTCATCAGGTTGTCACAAATGATAAGATTTCCTTCTCTTTTAGGGCTGAATATTCTATTATATATACACACAACATATTCTTTGTCCATTTATCTTTCAGTGGATACTTAGGTTGTTTCTGTATCATTATTGTTCAGTCACTCAGTCATGTCTGACTCTTTGTGACCCCATGGACTGGAGCACGCCCAGCTTCTCTGTCCATCACTAACTCCCAGAGCTGGCTCAAACTCACGTCCATCAAGTCAGTGATACCATCCAGCCATCTCATCTTCTGTCGTCCCCTTCTCCTGCTCTCAGTTTTTCGCAGCATCCAGTGAGTTGACTCTTGTATCAAGTGGCCAAAGTATGGGAGCTTCAGTTTCAGCATCAGTCTTTCCAATGAATATTCAAGGTTGATTTCTTTAGGATTGAGTGGTTTGATCTCCTGGCTGTCCGGAGGACTTTCAACAGTCTTCACAGCACCACAGTTCAGAAGCATCAATTCTTTGGCACTCAGCCTTCTTTATGGTCCAACTCTCACATCCATAGATGACTATTGGAAAAACTATAGCTTTGACTAGACAGACCTTTGTCGTTAAAGGTGATGTCTTTGCTTTTTAATATGCTGTCTAGGTTTGTCGTAACTTTCCTTCCAAGGAGCAAGTGTCTTTTAATTTCATGGCTTCAGTCATTGTTCACAGTGATTTTGGAGCCCAAGAAAATAAAATCTGCCACTGTTTCCACTTTTTCCCCATCTATTTGCTCTGAAATGATGGGACTAGATGCTATGATATTAGTTATTTGAATGTTGAGTTTTAAGCCAGCTTTTTCACTTTCCTCTTTCACTTTCTCTCTCTGCCGTTAGGGTGGTGTCATCTGCATATCTGAGGTTGTTGTTGTTTCTCCCGGCAATTGTGATACCAGCTTGTGCTTCATCCAGGCCAACGTTTTTCAGAATATACTCTGCATATAAGTTAAATAAGCAGGTGGAAACATATAGCCTTGATGTACTCCTTTCCCAATTTTCAACCAGTCCATTGTTCCATATCTAGTTCTAACTGTTGCTTCTTGACCTACATGCAGATTTCTTAGGAGGCAGGTAAGGTGGTCTGGTATTCCCATCCCTTTAAGCATTTTCCATAGTTCGTCACGATCCACACCGTCAAAGTCTTTAGTGTAGTCAGTAAAGAGAAGTAGATGTTTTTCTGGAGTTCTCTTGCTTTGTCTCTGATCCAGTGCACGTTAGCAATTTGATCTCTAGTTCCTCTGCTTTTTCTAAATCCAGCTCCAACATCTGGAAGTTCTCGATTCGCATACTATTGAAGCCTTGCTTGAAAGATTTTGAACATTACCTTGCTAGCATGTGAAATGAATGCAGTTATACAGTCATTTGAGCATTCTTTGGCATTGCCTTTCTTCGGGATTGAAATGAAAAATGACCTTTTCTAGTCCTGCAGCTACTGCTGAGTCTTCCAACTTTGCTGACGTAGTGACTGTAGCACTTTAGTAGCATCATCTTTTAGGATTTGAAATAGCTCACCTAGAATTCTGTCACCTCCCCTAGCTTTGTTCGTGGTAACGCTTCCTAAGGCCCACTTGAATTCACAATCCAGGATGTCTGGCTCTAAGTGAGTGATCACACCATCATGGTTATCTGAGTCTTTTAAGACTGTCTGTACGGTTCCTCTGTGTATTCTTGCCACCTACTTTTAGTATCTTCTGCTTCTGTTTGGTCCTTGTCATTTCTGTCCTTTATTGTGCCCACCTTTTGTGCCCATGAAATGTTCCCTTGGTATCTCCACTTTTCTTGAAGAGGTCTCTAGTCCTTCCCATTCTATTTCTTTCCTTTATTTCTTTTCATTGTTCACACAAGAAGACTTTCTTGTCTCTCCTGTTATTTTTTGGAACTCTGCATTCAGATCGGTGTATCTTTCCATTTCTCCTTGTCTTTCACTTCTCTCCTTTTCTTTTCTATTTGTAAGGCCTCCTCAGGCAACTGTTTTGCCTTCTTGCATTTCTTTTCCTTGGGGATGATTTTGGTCACCGCCTCCTGTAGAGTGTTATGAACCTCAGTCCGTAGTTCTTCAGGTACTCTGTCTTTCAGATCTAATTCTTTTAATCTATTGTAAATGATGCTGCAGTGAACATAGATGTGCATATATCTTTTAAAGTTAGTGTTTTTCATAAATACTGAGAAGCTGAATTCCTGAATTACATGATAGCTCTGTTTTAATTTCTTTTGAGGAACCTACATACTGGTTTCCGTAGTGCCTGCACCAATTTACATTCCAGCCAGTGGTGCACAGGGGTTGCCTTTTGTCCGTATCCTTCCAAACACTTGTTATGTTTTGTCTTTAGTAATTGTTCTAAGAAAGATGAGGCTATATCTAATTGTTTTGATTTGCATTTTCCTGATGATTAGTTGTTGTTGAATACTTTTTTATATACCTGTGGCCTGTATGTCTTCTTGGGAAAAATGTCTATTCCAATCCTCTCTATTTTAAAATTGGATTATTTTAATTGATATTTGGTTGTATGAACTCTTTATATGTTTTTGGATATTAATCTGTTAATCAGATACATGATTTGTAAATATTTTCTCCCATTAGCTTTGCTATGCAAAGTAGTTTGATGTAGTTACCCTTGTTTGTTTTTGCTTTCATTCCTTTTGCTTTTGATGTCAAATTAAAAAAATCACCTAGGGTGATATTAAGGAACTTACTGGTTATATTTTCATGTAGGAGTTCTTTGGTTTGATGTTTTACGTTCAAGAATTCAATGCATATTGAGTTGATTTCCGTACGTGGTGTAAGATATTGGTTTCACTGTTTTGCATGTTTGTTCAACACTGTTTATTGGGGAGACTGTCCTTTCCTCATTGAATATCCTGGTTCTTGTCTCCTTTGTCATAAAATAATAGACCATGTATAATCATGGGTTTATTTCTTGACTTTTTGTGGCATCCCATTGATCTGGTGTTTCTTTTTGTGCCAATACTCTACTTTCTTATTTATTATAGTTTTGTAGTATTGTTTGAAATTAGAAAGTGTAATGTCTCCAGCTTAGTTCTTTTTTCTCAGTATTACTTTGGCTATTAGGGATCTTTTGTGGTTCCATACAAATTTTAGGATTGTTCATTCTATTTCTATAAAAAGTGCTATTGGAATTTTGATAGGGATTGCATCCAGTCTATAGATTGCTTTCAGTTGTATGGAAATTTTAGCAGTATTAATTCTTTCAGTTTATGAACGTGAGGTATCTTTTCATATCATGTCTTATAATTTTCAGTGGATAGCTCTTTAAGGTCCTTGATTAAATTTATTCTTAAGTATTTTATTTTTGTTAATGATTATATAACTGAGGTTATTGATCTTAATTTTTTATATATTTGTTATCAGTGTGTAGAAATGCAACAGATTTTTGTATATTTGTATCCTGCAACTTTCAGTTCAGTTCAGTCACTCAGTCATGTCTGACTCTTTGTAACTTTGGCTATAATTAATTAGATCTTTCCAGTATTTTGATGGAGTCTTTAATATTTTCTCTATAAAAAATGTAATCTTTGCATAGAGAAGGTTTTACTTCTTTCCAATCCTGATGCCTTTTATTTCTTTCGTTTATTTTGTCTGATTGCTCTAACTAGGACTTCTAGTACTATGTTGAATAGGAGTGGTGAAAGTGTACAGTCTTGTCTTACTCCGGATCTTACAGGAAAAGCTCTTAACTTTCATCATTGAGTAAGGTGTGGGCTTGTGATATGTGACTTTACTTCATTTATTTTATTGACTTCTATACCCAGTTTGTTGAGAGTTTTTTTTTTTAATCGTGAATGGAGATTGAATTAGTCAGATGCTGTTTTTTCATCTGCTGAAATGATAATATGATTTTAATCTTTCATTCTATATGTTAATGTGATGATGACATATATTGATTTATATGTAGAGAACTATTCTTGTATGACAGGGACAAATCCCACTTGATCATAGTGTATGGTTCTTTTAATGTGCTGTTATATTTGACTTGTAGTAATGTGTTGTCAATTCTTGCATCTATATTCATCAGAGATTTTGGCCTGTAGTTTCTTTTCTTGTCTTTCCTTGTCTTCTTTTCTTTCCTTCTCTGGCTTTTATATCATGGAAATGCTGCTAAAAATGTTTTTTATTTTTTTAACAAACATTTTAAAAGAAGTTTTTAAAATGAATTTGAGAGTGTTCTCTCCTTTTCAGCTCTTGTTAAGAGTTTGAGAAGAATTGATGTTAATTCATCTTTAAATGTTTAAACTCTACCAGGGAAACAGTTGGTCATGTGCTTTTCTTTTTTTGGGGAGGTTTTTGATTACTGATTCACTCTCCTTTCTCATTACTTCAGATCTTACTCTGATCAGATTTTCTAGTTCTTCATGATTCTGTCTTGGTAGATTGTCTATTTCTAGAAATTTATCTTTATTTCTAGATTGTGCAGTTTGTTGGCATATAGTCATTCATTTTGCTGTTCAGTTGTTCAGTCGTTCAGTTGTATCCAACTCTTTCTGACCCATGGACTTCAGCATGCCAGGCTTTCCTGTCCTTCAGTATCTCCTGGCATTTGCTCAAACTCATGTCCATTGAATCAGTGATGCCATCCAAACATATCATCCTCTGTTGCCCACTTCTCCCCCTGCCTTCAATCTTTCCTAGTATCAGGGTCTTTTCTAATGAGTTAGCTTTTCACATCAGGTGGCCAAAGTATTGGAACTTCTGCTTCAGCATTAGTCCTTGCAATGAATATTCAGAGTTGATTTCCTTTAGGATTGACTGGTTTGATCTCCTTTCTATCCAAGGGGCTCTGAAGAGTCTTCTCCAGCACCACAGTTTGAAAGCATCAAAGTTGTTCATAGTCATCTATTATGTTCTTTTCTGTGATTTCAGTTGTAGAGACTCCTTTTAAATTTAAATTTTTATTTATTTGGATCCTCTTTTTTCCTTGGTTAGTCTTATTGATGCTTTGTCAATTATGTGTATTTTTTCAAAGAATGAAGTCTTAGTTTTGTTAGTTTTTTCCTGTTGTTTTCCTATTCTTTGTTCCTATTCTGTATTTCATTTACCAGGTAAAATAGCTTTTGAATGAAGAGGAATCCTTGAGGAAGAACCTTGTTGCATAAAGTGATCTGCCCATACAGAACTGTATAGTTCACCTGCCGAGGAAGATTTGGCTATTTACCAGGGTGGTTGTGCACCAGGCCAAGAGTACTTTTGGGACAGTTACTGGATACTGACTCTGAATTGATACAAATTTCTAGAGATATAAAGCAGCACTATAATTCACCACTCAGAGTAATCAAGGGAGGTAGGTAATCATTGGTATCCCCAAACCCACCCTGCGGTTATTTCTCTAGGTTTGAAATGCATAGCTGGAATAAAATACTCAGAAGCAGGCAGAATCCTCACAGCAATACTTCATCTTCAGATAAAAGTTAGTAAAACACAAGAGTGAGGTCCCATTGTTTCTAAAGCTACAGATAGAGTTATTGGGCAATATTCCATTGCTCCCATAGAGCGAATTACCACAAATTCAGTAGTCTAAAGCAATACCCATTTATTTCCTCATAGTTCTTTGGGTCAGATGTCAGGCGTGGTTGGTTGGGTACTCTGCTTACGATCTCATAATGAAGTCAAGTTGTCCACTAACCTAAACTTTTACCTGGGTCTCTGAGTGAGAATTCACTTCTCAGTTCAGTTGCTCAGTCGTATCTGACTCTTTGCGACCCCATGAATCGCAGCACACCAGGCCTCCCTGTCCATCACCATCTCCCGGAGTTCACTCAGACTCACGTCCATCCAGTCAGTGATGCCATCCAGCCATCTCATCCTCTGTCGCCCCCTTCTCCTCCTGTCCCCAATCCCTCCCAGCATCAGAGTCTTTTCCAATGAGTCAACTCTTCGCATGAAGTGGCCAAAGTACTGGAGTTTCAGCTTTAGCATCATTCCTTCCAAAGAAATCCCAGGGTTGATCTCCTTCAGAATGGACTGGTTGGATCTCCTTGCAGTCCAAGGGACTCTCAAGAGTCTTCCCCAACACCACAGTTCGAAAGCATCAGTTCTTCGGTGTTCTGCCTTCTTCACAGTCCAACTCTCACATCCATAGATGACCACTGGAAAAACCATAGCCTTGACTAGACGGACCTTAGTTGGCAAAGTAATGTCTCTGCTTTTGAATATACTATCTAGATTGGTCATAACTTTTCTTCCAAGGAGTAAGCATCTTTTAATTTCATGGCTGCAATCTAGGTTCATTCAAATTGTTGGCAGAATCCAGTTCCTTCTGGTTGTAGGAATGAAGTGCTCTTTCATGAATGATTGTCAGATGGGAGTTGTTCTCAACTTCTAGCTTGTGACATTCTCTCTTTTCCAAGTTAGCAGTGGTGTTTCTAGTCCTTTTGACTCTCAATATCTCTGACTTCTCCTATATCATCTCTGTGACTTCCACTTCCGATTTAAGAGCTTATGTAATTACATTGGATTCAGTCTGATAATCTAGAGTAATCTCCCTAATTTTTTCATTTATTCTTTTTTTAAAAATTTTTTATTTTTTGTTGGAGTATAGTTGATTCACAATGTGTTATTAGTTTCAGGTGTACAGCAAAATGACTCAGATGTACATATACATGTATCTACTCTTTTACAAATTCTTTTCCCATTGTTCCATAACATTGAGCCGAGATCCCTGTGCTATACAGTAGATCCTTGTTGGTTATCCATTTAAAGTATAACAGTGTGTACATGTTGATCCGAAACTTGCTAACAGCCCCTCCCCCCATAATCATAAGTTCATTATCTAAGTCTGTGAGTCTGTTTTTGTTTTGTAAGGTCATTTGTATCTTTTTCTAAATTTTAGATTCCGCATATACGGGATATCATACAATATTTCTCTTTCTCCGACTTACTTCACTCAATATGACAATCTGTAGGTCCATCCATGTTGCTCAAATGGCATTATTTTATTCTTCTTAATGGCTCATTAATATTCCATTGCATATATTAATAGGTGCCCCAACTTCTTTATCTGTCCCTCTGTCGATAGACATTTCTTCTATCACTAGACACAACTTCCATGTCTTGGCTGTTGTGGACAGTGCTGCAGTGAACATTGGGGTGCATATATTCTTTCAGACTATGTTCTTCTCTGAATATATGTCCAGAAGTGGACTGAGGATCATGTGGTAGCTCTATTTTTAATTTTTATACCAACCTCCATACTGTTATCCATGGTGGCCGTACTACTTTACATTGCCACCAACAGTGTATGAGGGTTCCCTTCTCTTCACACCCTGTCTAGCATTTATTGTTTGTGGATTTTGTGATGATAGCCACTTTGACTGACTATTTTAAAGTCAGCTGATTTTAACCTTAATTACATCTGCAAAGTTCCTTTTACATTTAACATCATTACTCATATGATGCTAAATGATAATGATCATGGGAGCGGAATTGTGTGTGTGTCTATAGATTTTTCTCTTCTTTCATTCTACCATTGAAAATAAGGTGCATTCATAGTAGTTAACCATATATATCAGTACTTAAATTAGAGGTGTAAACATCCCATAGAGGTGATAAAGGAACTTTGTATCCTCTTTTGGAGAGAGGATTGGTATAGTTTCAGTTGTTTGAGAGATAATCACATCATGTAAGATAGGAAGCAAGGATGGTTAATAGAGGTATGTATGAATACCAAGTTGACCATGAATAGACTGTGGTAGTGTAATAATGGGGTCCATTTAAAACCAAATCTGTATTTCTCACAATTCCATTCCCAGTATAAGATTGGGTTAGGATTAGTTACAGGTGAAATTCGTTTAGTTTGGAAGCAGGAAGTGAATCATAGCTATTTCTTTATATTCTGAAGATTACTGATACACCCACGCATTTTGATGGCTTCCATGCCATGTCAGTATCTAGTAATTCACTTAGTTGGCATGGGGAAGCACTTGGGCCCACATTCTTCTGGATCCTGCCAGGTCTGCTTCAGCTTCTTCATATCCTAGGACAGATTAGTTAAATGTGGCTAAATGATGAAAGGCATGAACTTTTTCTGCGGGTCTCCTTTTTTATCTAAGGTTGGAGGAAATGGACTTTACTGAATTCAGTTCAGTTGCTCAGTCATGTTCGACTCTTTGTAACCCCATGGACTGCAGCACAACAGGCCTCCCTGCCCATCCCAACTCCCAGAGTTTACTCAGACATGTCCATTGAGTTGGTGATGCCATCCAACCATCTCATCCTGTTATCCCCTTCTTCTCCCACCTTCAGTCTTACCCAGCATCAGGGTCTTTTCTGATGAGTCAGTTCTTCACATCAGGTGGACAAAGTATTGGAGTGTCAGTTTCAGCGTCAGTCCTTCCAATGAATATTCAGGACTGATTTCCTTTAGGATGGACTGGTTGGATCTCCTAGCAGTCCAGAGGACTCTCAAGAGTCTTCTCCAACACCACCATTCAAAAGCATCAATTCTTCGGTGCTCAGCTTTCTTTATGGTCCAACTCTCATACCCATATGTGGCTACTGGAAGAACCGTAGCTTTGACTAGATGGACCTTTGTTGGCAAAGTAATGTCTCTGCTTTTTAATATGCTGTCTAGGTTATAGGAGAAGGCAATGGCACCCCACTCCAGTACTCTTGCCTGGAAAATCCCATGGACGGAGGAGCCTGGTAGGCTGCAGTCCACGGGGTCTTGAAGAGTCAGACATGACTGAGCGACTTCACTTTCACTTTTCACTTCCATGCATTGGAGAAGGAAATGGCAACCCACTCCAGTGTTCTTGCCTGGAGAATCCCAGGGATGGGGGAGCCTGGTAGGTTGCCATCTATGGGGTCACACAGAGTCAGACATGACTGAAGCGACTTAGCAGCAGCAGCAGCAGCAGCAGGTTGCTCATAACATTTCTTCCAAGGAGCAAGCGTCTTTTAATTTCATGGCTGCAGTCACCATCTGCAGTGATTTTGGAGCCCCCCCCAAATAAAGTCTGTCACTGTTTCCCCATCTATTTGCCATGAAGTGATGGGACCGGATGCCATAATCTTAGTTTTCTGAGTGTTGAGTTTTAAGCCAACTTTTTCACTCTCCTCTTTCACTTTCATCAAGAGGCTCTTTAGTTCTTCTTCACTTTCTGCCATAAGGGTGGTGTCATCTGCATATCTGAGGTTATTGATATTTCTCCAGGCAATCTTGATTCCAGCTTGTGCTTCATCCAGCCCAGCATTTCTCATGATGTACTCTGCATATAAGTTAAATAAGCAGGGTGACAATATACAGCCTTGACATACTCCTTTCTTGATTTGGAACCAGTCTGTTGTTCCATGTCTGGTTCTAACTGTTGCTTCCTGACCTGCATACAGATTTCTCAAGAGGTAGATCAGGTGGTCTGGTTTGCCATCTCTTTCACAATCTTCCACAGTTTGCTGTGACCCACACAGTCAAAGGCTTTGGCATAGTTAGTAAAGCAGAAATAGATGTTTTTCTGGAACTCTCTTGCTTTTTCCATGATCCTGCTGATGTTGGCAATTTGATCTCTGGTTCCTCTGCCTTTTCTAAAACCAGCTTGAACATCTGGAAGTTCATGGTTCATATATTGCTGAAGCCTGGCTTGGAGAATTTTGAGCATTACTTTACTAGCGTGTGAGATGAGTGCAATTGTGCGGTAGTTTGAACATTCTTTGGCATTTCCTTTCTTTGGGATTGGAATGAAAACTGACCTTTTCCAGTCCTGTGGCCACTGCTGAGTTTTCCAAATTTGTTGGCATATTGAGTGCAGCACTTTCACAGCATCATCTTTCAGGATTTGAAATAGCTCAACTGAAATTCCATCACCTCCACTAGCTTTGTTTGTAGTGCTGCTTCCTAAGGCCCACTTGACTTTGCATTCCATGATATCTGGCTCTAGGTGAGGGGTCATACCAACATTTGTTATGTGAAGCACAGGGTGATAGATGGTGAGCTGAAGTAATAAGATGGTTCAGCAACAGACTGCAAGAGAAATTAAAATAGAGAAGTTTATTATTTGTAGGTACTGGAGGAAGTACACAGTGCTTTGGGCCCACACAGGGAGGTCAAGGGAGAATATAGACAGAGAGTGAGGCAGGACCTAGGCACATCCCTTTATTAGGGACTATGGCTAGAGTGCTTTGTGATTCCTGGGCTAGGGCCATATTGGTTAAGTCATTCTATAAGAGGAAAGTTCTTGTAAGCCCTATGAGAGTCTTGTCTAAGGGACACATAAAGCATACAGGTGCTGGGAAACATGAAGAATGTTGACCACAAGCGCTGTTGGGAAAGTCATATCAAGAAATTTTATTTGCTTTTGACTAAGGGCTGCTGTCTATATCATGTCTAGATCACTAGCGCCTGAGAGTGCTAGTGTCAGTTGGTGGTCTCTGTGGCCCATTGGACAAACAAAGTGGATGCCAGGCAATATCATCGATGCCAGGCTAATATGAAGCAATACCATCAGCTAAGGTGTTAACATTAGCTAATGAGAGTTAGCTTCCAACAACAAAAAAGACAACTCTACACATGGATATTATCAGATGATCAATACCTAAATCAGATTGATTATATTCTTTGCAGCCAAAGATGGAGAAGCTCGATACAGTCAGCAAAAACAAGACCTGGAGCTGACTGTGGGTCAAATCATCAGCTCTTTACTGCAAAATTCAGTCTAAAGTTGGAGAAAGTAGGGAAAACCTCTAGGCCATTGAGGCCTAAATCAAATCCCTTCACACAGTGGAGGTGATAAATAGAGTCAAGGGATTAGATCTGGTAGACAGAGTGCTTGAAAAACTATGAACAGAGGTTGATAACATTGTACAGGAGGTGGTGACCAAAATCATCCCCAAGGAAAAAAAAAAATGCAAGAAGGCAAAGTGGTTGTATGAGGAGACCTTACAAGAGCCGAGAAAAGAGATGCAAAACGCAAAGGAAAAGGGAAGGATATACCCAACTGAATGCAGAGTTCCAAAAGAATAGCAAGGAGAGATAAGAAAGCCTTCTTGTGTGAGCAATGAAAAGAAATAGCGGGAAACAAAAGAGTGGGAAAGACCAGAGATTTCTTCAAGAAAAGTGAGGTTACCAAGGGGACATCTCATGCAAAGATGGGCACAATAAAGGACCAAAATGACAAGAAGCAGAGATGTTAAGATTATTAAAATGTTAAGAAGAGGTGGCAAGAATACACAGAAGAACTGTGTATTTCTTAATGACCCAGATAACCACAATGGTGTGGTCACTCACCTAGAGCCAGACATCCTGGAGTGTGAAGTCAAGTGGGTCGTAGGAAGCATTACCACGAACAAAGCTAGTGGAGGTGACGGAATTCTAGCTGAGCTATTTCAAATCCTAAAGATGATGCTGTTAAAGTGCTACATTCAATATGCCAACAAACTTGGAAAACTCAACAGTGGCCACAGGACTGGAAAAGGTCAGTTTTCATTCTAATCCCAAAGAAAGACAATACCAAATAATGTTCAGACTGCCATACAGTTGCACTCATTTCACCTGCTAGCAAGATTATGCTCAAAATCCTTCAAGCTAGGCTTCAGTAGTACATGAACTGAGAACTTCCAGATGTTCAAGCTGGATTTAGAAAAGGTAGAGGGACCAGAGATCAAATTGACAACATCTTTTGGATCACAGAAAAAGCAAGAGAATTCCAGAAAAAGTCTACTTCTGCTTCATTGACTACACTAAAACCTTTGTGTGGATCGCAACAAACTGTGGAAAATTCTTGAAGAGATGGAAATACCAGACCACCTTACTGGCCTCCTGAGAAACCTGTATACAGGTCAAGAAGCAACAGTTAGATCTGGACATGGAACAATGGACTGGTTCAAAATTGGGAAAGGAGTACATCAAGGCTGTATGTTTTTACCATGCTTATTTAACATATGGAGAATACATCACGTAAAATGCTGAGCTGGATGGCTCACAAGCTGGAATCAAATATGGGAGAATCAAATACTGGGAGAAATATGATTAACCTCAGATGATGGCAGATGATACCACCCTAATGATGGAAAACAAAGATGAACTAAAAGGCCTCTTGATGAAGGTGAAAGAGGAGAGTGAAAAAGCTGGCTTAAAACTTAACATTCAGAAAACTAATATCATAGCATCTGGTCCTATCATTTCACAGGAGATAGATGGGAAAAAGTGGAAACAGTGACAGGTTTTATTTTCTTGGGCTCCAGAATCACTGCAGATGGTGACAGCAGCAACGGAATTAAAAGACCCTTACTCTTTGAAAGAAAAGCCATGACCAACCTAGACAGTATATTAGAAAGCAGAGAATGGCATTGAAACATGTATAATATCATATATGAAACGAATCGCCAGTCCAGGTTCAATGCATGATACTGGATGCTTGGTTCTGGTGCACTGAGACGACCTAGAGGGATGGTATGGGGAGGGAGGAGGTAGGGGGTTTCAGGATGGGGAACACGTGTATACCTGTGGTGGATTAATGATGATGTATGGCAAAACCAATACAATATTGTAAAGTAATTAGCCTCCAATTAAAATAAATAAATTTATATTAAAAAAATAAAAAGCAGAGACATCAGTTTGCAGACAGAAGTCTTTCTAGTCAAAGCTATGTTTTTTTTCAGTAGTCGTGCATAGATGTGAGATTTGGATCATAAATAAGGCTGAGTGCCAAAGAATTGATATTCAGATTGTGGCACTGGAGAAGACTTTTGAGAGTCCCATGGACAATAAGGAGATCAAACCAGTCAATTCTAAAGGAAATCAGCCCTGAATATTCATTAGAAGGACTGATGCTGAAGCTGAAGCTCCAGTCTCTGGCCGCCTGATGTGAAGAGCTAACTCATTCGAGAAGACCTTGATGCTGGGAAAGATTGAGGACAGTAGGAGAAGGAGGTGACAGGAGAGGTTTGGATGATATGATTGACTCAATGGACATGGGTTTGAGCAAACTCCGGGAGATAGTGAAGGGTAGGGAAGCCTGGCATGCTGCAGTTCACGGGGTTGCAAAGAATCGGCCACAACTTAGCAACTGGACAACATCATTACCTCTTGACATGGTGGTAGACAGACAAAAGTTCCATGGCTTGTGTGTGTCCTCATGTAGAACTGGTTGTGTCTTTTGTTTTTCCTCAGAGTTGCTGTCAGCTGACAATTGATTCTGCTGATAAGCATTATGGTATGTATGGTAGACATTGGGAGAGCATGCAAGAAATCTGTACCTTGTATCTCTGGGAAAGCAAGGAAAGGGTCCTAGAAAGTTTCTTTAAATATGAGTGCAGAGACTAGATTTAGATGAGAAGGTTGACTGGGCTGCCAAAGACTGTATCTATTGGATGAGAAGGACTTTATCCAAAAAGATGTGTGATGATTCTGCTAGAGAGATATAAAGCAGTGTTGCAGAACAGAGGAAACTGCTTGAAAATAGTAAGTCAGAAGAACCCTGAAGTGGACAATCCATGTAGAGTGAAGTCTACTGCATAATCTTGAGCAGTTGTATAATCCCAGTTTAAAGATGTGATGACCAAGAAACACTTTTTTCTTTTTCTTTTTTTTCTATTATTCTGGTTCAGAATTTATTCTGCTTTAAATGCAAGTGAAAGAAGGTGAGTTTAGCAAATTCTTAATGTAATCAAGATTGTAAGGTAAAAGGAACAGAACATGTTAGAAACACACATTTATAAGTTGCTGGTGGTGCTGCTGCTAAGTCGCTTCAGTCATGTCCAACTCGGTGTGACTCCATAGACTGCAGCCCACCAGGCTCCCCGTCCCTGGGATTCTTCAGGCAAGAACACTGGAGTGGGTTGCCATCTCCTTCTCCAATGCATAAGGGTGAAAAATGAAAGTGAAGTCGCTCAGTTGTGTCCGACTCTTCGCGACCCCATGGACTGCAGCCTACCAGGCTCCTCCATCCATGGGATTTTCCAGGCAAGAGTACTGGAATGGGGTGCCATTGCCTTCTCCATTATAAGCTATTCTTTGTCAATTTCTAAAATTCTTATTATCTAACAGTCATTCTTGTCTGAATGCCTAGGTATGTTTATTTTTTAAAAAATATAACTTTATTTAAGTTGGAGGCTAATTATTGTATTCGTTTTGCCATACATTGACATGAATCTGCCACGGGTGTACACGTGTTCCCCATTCTGAACCTCCCCTCCCACCTCCCTCCCCATACCATCCCTCTGGGTCATCCCAGTGCACCAGCCCCGAGCACCCTGTATCATGCATCGAACCTAGACTGGCGATTCATTTCACATATGATAATACACATGTTTCAATGCCATTCTCCCAAATCATCCCACCCTCACCCTCTCCCTCAGAGTCCAAAAGACTGTTCTATACATCTGTGTCTCTTTTGCTGTCTCACATACAGGGTTATTGTTACCATCTTTCTAAATTCCATATATATGCATTAGTATACTGTATTGGTGTTTTACTTTCTGGTTTACTTCACTCTGTATAATAGGCTCCAGATTCATCCACCTCATTAGAACTGATTCAAATGTATTCTTTTTAATGGCTGAGTAAAACTCCATTGTGTATATGAACCACAGCTTTCTTATCCATTCGTCTGCTAATGGACATCTAGGTTGGTTCCATGTCCTGGCTATTATAAACAGTGCTGCGATGAACATTGGGGTACACGTGTCTCTTTCAATTCTGGTTTCCTCAGTGTGTATGCCCAGCAGTGGAATTGCTGGGTTGTATGGCAGTTCTATTTCCAGTTTTTTAAGAAATCTCCACACTGTTCTCCATAGTGGTTGTACTAGTTTGCATTCCCACCAACAGTGTAAGAGGGTTCCCTTTTCTCCACACCCTCTCCAGCATTTATTGCTTGTAGACTTTTGGATCGCAGCCATTCTGACTGGTGTGAGGTGGTAACCTCATTGTGGTTTTGATTTGCATTTCTCTGATAATGAGTGATGTTAAGCATATTTTCATGTGTTTGTTAGCCATCTCTATGTCTTCTTTGGAGAAATGTCTAATTAGGTCTTTGGCCCATTTTTTGATTGGATCATTTATTTTTCTGGAATTGAGCTGCAGGAGTTGCTTGTATATTTTTGAGATTAATTCTTTGTCCATTGCTTTGTTTGCTATTATTTTCTCCCATTCTGAAGGCTGTCCTTTCACCTTGCTTGTAGTTCCCTTTGTTGTGCAGAAGCTTTTAATTTTAATTATGTCCCATTTATTTATTTTAGCTTTCATTTCCAATATTCTGGGAGGTGGATCATAGAGGATCCTGCTGTGATTTATGTCGGTGAGTGTTTTGCCTATGTTCTCCTCTAGGAGTTTTATAGTTTCTGGTCTTGCATTTAGATCTTAATCCATTTTGAGTTTATTTTTGTGTATGGTGTTAGAAAGTGTTCTAGTTTCCTTCTTTTACAAGTGGTTGACCAGTTTTCCTAGCACCACTTGCTAAAGAGATTGTCATTTCTCCATTGTATATTCTTTCCTCCTTTGTCAAAGATAAGTTGTCTGTAGGTACATGGATTTATCTCTGTTGCCTCTGGTTTTCAGTCTTATTCTTACAGTAGCCTCAAGACTTCTCCATCTATACAGCACCGATGATAAAACATCTAGGTTAATGATGAAAAGTTTCTCCACAGTGAGGAACACCTGGTGAGGTTCACAGAGTTACATGGAGAAGAGAAGAGGGAGGAGGGAGATAGAAGTGACTAGACGAAGAGGGGGAATCAAAAGGGGAGAGAGCAAGACAGCCAGTATTTACTTCTTTATGTGCTCTCCACAGTCTGGATCCCTCAGAGATGTTCACAGAGTTACACAGAGAAGAGAAGGAGGAAGGAGACAGAGGTGGCCAGGAAGATAAAAGTGGGAGTCAAAAGTAGAGAGACAGATCTAACCAGTAATCAGTTCCCTAAGTGTACACCACAGCCTGGAACACACAAAGAGAGTCACAGGATTGGGTAGAGAAGAGAAGGGGGAGGGAGGAGATAGAGGTGACCTGGTGGAGAAAAAGGAGAGTCAAAAGGGGGAGAAAGCAGTCAAGCCAGTAATCTCGCTCCCAAGTAAAAATGGGTACTGAAGATTGGGTTCTTAAAGGTACAAAATTGATAACAAATACCAAAAAAGCAAAGATTAAAAATCTAGAGTAGAGGTTAGATTCTCAAAAATACAATATTAAAGAAAAAAACAAGTCACAAAAATTATGAAATTTATATATATGAATTTTGCTTTAAAAATAGGGTCCTTTTTTTTGGCAAAGTAATAGTAGGTTATAAAAATGAAAATTAAAGGAGTAATAGAAGACTTAAACTAAAAAAATTTGTTTTAAATTTAAACAATGATAATAGTAAAAATATATCTAGGACTTTCTCTGGTGTTGTTGTGGACAGTGTGGGGTCAGTTCATGTTCAGATAGTTCCTTGATCTGGCTTATACTTCTCAAGATTTATAGGCTCCTTCCTATGTAGTCGGTGCTAACTGCAGGGTTTTAATCTATTGCACCTGTCACTTCCAAAGTGGTTCCCTCTGTTTATTTTAGCTTCTTCTGTTTGCTGGTCTCTTCAGTGTCTAATTTCCGCCCTGACACAAGGAGTCTGTGGTGGTCACTTTTTTAGGTTCACTTGTTCAGTCATGCTGTGGGGAGGGAGGAACACTGCAAACAAATATCATTGGCGTGTGTGTGGGGAGTGCTCGCAGTGTCTCGGCCACACTGGGTTTGCTCCTGCTCATGGTGTGTATGCTTTCCCTGTCTACACTGCTCAGGCTCTAGGTTGCTCTGCCAGGAATTGTCTGGGGTGGGCCCTGGGTTGTGTGCACTTCCCATGTCTAAGCCGCTCAGGTTCAGGTACTCGGGTACTCCACAAAGGCGCAGACTTGGTTGGGCCTGCGTTTTGTGCCCATCCCAAGGTCCAAGCAGGTCAGGTGACCAGGTGCTTGGCGAGCACAGTCACCCCCCAGTTGGGGGCTGCATCTTCTTGCTTCCTGCGTCCCAGCCGCTCAGTTTTCTGGGTGTACAACCGGTGCACTTTCTCAGGTGTGCCGTGTGTCTCTTCTGGGGAGCTGATCTCTGGCTGTGACTCTCCTGGTGGATGTCGACCGTCCAGAATCCCAAAAAGTCTTGGTTAGCTCGAAGCCTACTTACAGTTTGGTAGATGATGCTTCTCTGGGGCTGCAGTTTCCCCCTACCGGCTCTGGCTGCCCTCACCTGCCTGTCTCCGCCAAGGGATGGGCCGTCTACAGCTGGCTAGCTCTGCTCGGTCCTTTGTTCTGTGAGCAGGCCTGGCGGTGCCTTAGGTTAGGGCTTTTCATGGGATAGCTATCCCACTGTCTGGATTGCTATCTCAAGTTAGTTTCCTCAGATTGCCCTCGGGGCCATTCATGCCTGGTCCTTACCCTAAGCAATGCAGCCTGCACCTCCCTGTCCAGTCCCTGCTTGCTAGTGGCAGATGTGAACATCTGCTCTGCTTCTGCGCTGGGAGTTGCCATTAGGCACATAATCTGTGGGTTTTAATTATTTATTTTTCTTCCTGGTTATGTTGCCCTCTGAGGTTCCAGGGCTCGCCACAGACTCACCGGTGAGAGTGTTTCCTGGTGTTTGGAAACTTCTTTTTTGAGATTCCTTTCCCGGGACATATCTCCATCCCTACCTCTTTTGTCTCTTTTTTAATCTTTATATTTTTTCTTACCTCCTTTTGAAGACAGTGGGCTGCCTCTGGGTGCCTGATGTCCTCTGCCAGCATTCAGAAGTTGTTTTGTAGAATCTGCTCAGCATTCAAATGTTCTTTCCATGAATTTGTGGGGGAGAAAGTTGTCTCCCCGTCCTATTCCTCCGCCATCTTAGGATCACCCCCTCCACTTTTTTCAATTCCACTCAGCTAAACAAACACCTTTTTATTCTTCTCATTTCTGTGCTACCTGACTACTACTACCTATAGTGAGTACAAATCCATAGGTCAAGAAGAAGTAGAAGATGGAAGGAGAAAAAAAAAAAAACATGTAAAATTCTTCCTGCATTTCATGGTGAGTGGGTGGTAACTTTACCTGAATTTGGTGAGAGGATTTTGAGCTGAACTAAACTATAACAATATCAATATTTACATGTGATTGAATGTACAGAAGAAGACCTTTTAGGTTCAAAGGGACTGAAAGAAAATAGATGTGGCCAGAGAAATGATTAGGAAAGATAGAGGCACTATTAAATGGTAAACTTTAACTTCTTCACTTGGAAAATGAAGTCAGTATCATTACTTGGCTAAGCAGTTTGCTGAATTCTTTGACTGTATCTCAACAACTATTAAGTCCATCTTTCATTCAAAAAAAATTGAAATATAGCTAATTTGCTTCCTTGGTAGCTCAGTGGTAAAGAATCTACCTGGTAATGCAAGGGGTACAGATTTGATCCTTGGGTCAGGGAGATCCTCTGGAGAAGGAAATGGCAACCCACTCCAGTATTCTTGTGTGAGAAGCTCATGGACAGAGGAACCTGGTGGGCTACAGTCCAAGGGCTCACAGAGAGTTGGATACAACTTAGCAACTAAAACAACAACAAAATAGCTAATTTACAAGTGTGAGCAAAGTGATTCAACTATATACACACACACACACACACACGTGCATACATAAATAAATATTTTTCAGACCTTTTCCATTAAAGGTTATCTTGCAAGTTTTCTAAGATCTCCATTTTATTGTTTTGATAGTTAATGTGCTTGTTTTAAAACATCTATTTTAGTTATATGAATGTGAGACCTTTATTTTTCTGAAGATCTTGATTACTTTGTGCCTCTTTTCTGATCATTCTATTAATTATGTTTTTAGTATTCAGGTTATTCTTTTAATTGACATACTGAGTGAATTTGTTGACAGTCCTTATTTGATTGCCGTCTGTGAGCTCATCTTTTACAGAGTACTCTTAGCATCTTGATCTGAGATAGCTCTTGCTCAGAGAGCTGCTTGTTTATTACATTCTTCTTGATGTATAACTCCTCACCAAAGAGAATTTCTTTACTTATTTGTAATGTGGTTTTTGTTCACACATCTATATTTTATACAGGCATATCTTGGAGATATTGAGGGTTCATTTCCAGACCACAGCAGTAAAGTGAATATAGGAGTAAAGCAAATCACAGTCTTTTGGTTTCTCAGTGCACATAAAAGTTCTTTTTATACTATACTGTTACTGTACTGTTGTCTGTAAGTGTACCATAGCATTATTTATAAAAAATTTTCATGCCTTAGTTAAAAATTATTTTATTGCTAGACAGCTAACCATAGCTATTTATGAATAACTTGCCTTCAGCGAATAGTGGTAGTAACATTAAAGATCTTTGATCACAAATAATTACAACAAATATAATAGAAATGAAAAATCTTGAAATATTACAAGAATTGCCAAAATGTGATACAGAGATAGGAAGTAAGCAAATGCTGTTGGAAAAATGATGCCAATGGTCTTGCTTGATGTATGGTTGCCACAAACCTTCAGTTTGTAAAAAATGCAATGTCTTCAAAGTACAGTAAGACAAGTTATAGGTCAGTATTGTTAAAATATAATTTCTCCAGGTTTTATATGGTGAGAAGGTAATCTCTGTTATCTTGAACAGTCTAAAACAGTTTTGACATACAATATGTGGAACAAGTTTAATCCTGTTTCTCTTAGATTATCATTAACAGTTTTCTCTCATAATCTCCCTTAGGAATAGAACATGTCAAGACAGCTTTTAAAGAGGTCAAATATCTTACACAGGATAGAGAAACTGACATGGTGGCTTGCGGTTATATAAGAAAACGTACATTCACATGAACCAGAAACCTTCCAAAATAGAAAGTGTTAAGTTTTGTTAAGGCAGTAGACTTTTTCTCTTTTAGAATTCCAGAACTTCTATATTATATTGTTTTTAAAGAGAATATATATTTTGAATATATATTCTGGATAACTTTTAAAAAATGATACCACTTATACAGAGCCCCATTTAAAGTACCCAGATACCTATAGGACAAAGTTAAAAGTTCTCCACTAAATATCCCCAAAGCTCTCCACACATCTGTTCCCAAATTGCTTCTCTTATCTCCCTCTGTTTTCTTATACCTCATCTACTTGGTCTTGTCGCCCCTATCCTTGATGCGGATGCTACTTTTTTTTTTTTTTTTTTACTGTATTTTAAGGATTGAAACTTATTTTTGCAGGGTCATTTTTATAGGTACAGGACTCTGGTTCTTCTGGTCCATTGTCTTACTGAGTTTCCTGGGGATTCTGGCTGCCTACACATCATTGCTGTTGGTGAGTAATGTCTTCTGTTTCTCCCACTCCTTTCATGAGTAGCCTCACTAGGTGCTCTGTCTGTGGCATGGTTCTCAGTTGGTGCTGGGAACCCTCAGAACCTCAGATCACACTTAGCAGAGTTGGCATTTACATTAGCCACTTGAATATTAGGCAGGAGGGATAGATGGAGGAAAAAAGGCTTGTGCTGCTAGAGGATGTGTCTTACCACTTTGACCCTTAGAAAGAGTGGTAGAACATCCTTTTTCTCTTCTCCTATTTGATAGTCTATTTCCTGGTTCACTTAGTATTATCATTTTAGATGCTCACACCTTCACATGGCAGTACCTTTACATATTGAACTACTCATTCGATAGCCTATCCCCTAAGAGTAAGTCTTTATGGGTCTTATAAGTTAGCTAGCATGTCAAACCTGTTCTAATGCACAATTGCTAGTCCCTTAGTCCAGGTACACTAACCTGTGGCTCAGACAGTAAAGTGTCTGCCTGTAATATGGGAGACTCGGGTTCAATCCCTGGGTCAGGATCCCCTGGAGAAGGAGATGACAACCCACTCCAGTCCTCTTGCCTGGAGAATTCCGTAGACTGAGGAGCCTGGTAGGCTGCAGTCCATGGGGTCGTAAAGAGTTGGACTTAACTGAGTGACTTCACTTAGTCCAGGTGCAGAATACATTTTAGCAAATATCTTTAGGCAGTAGAGACCCTGCCTGTGTTTCTTGACACAGTAGGGTCATGTAGTATGAGAAATTCAGGCCAGGAAATAGAGGAATTTGAAGAAGTGTAAAGCATGTGAGACTGATTCTTAGTTAACTGGAGTTTTTCAGTGCCCTTTTATACATGGGGCATATATATTTCTTTCTCTGATTTCATGATTCCTTCTCTCCACTGATTTCCTGTCTGATACAGAAGATCCCAACCCCCAAATCATTTAATATTTGCCTTAATTTTTCATTCAACAAAATGTGTTGCTTATTATATGAGTGATAAATAATGAGGATACAGAAATCAACAAGACACGTGCAGTTTCTGTTTGCATGTGGGGCACTTCAGAGTGACAGGTATGAGGTATAAAGTTATAATAGTCCTTAAATCTTGAAAGATGAAGCTGTTAAAGTGCTGCAGTCAATATGCCAGCAAATTTGGAAAACTCAACAGTGGCCATGGAACTGGAAAAGGTCAGTTTTTATTCCAATCCCAAAGAAAGGCAATGCCAAAGAATGTTCAATCTACTGCCCAATTGCACTCATCTCACATGATAGCAAAGTAATGCTCAAAATTCTCCAAGCCAGGTTCAACAGTATGTGACCTGGGAACTTCCAGATGTTCAAGCTGGATTTAGTAAAGACAGAGGAACCAGAGATCAAATTGCCAACATCCGTTGGATCACCAAAAAAGCAAGAGAGTTCCAGAAAAATATCTACTTCTGCCTTATTGACTGCACCAAAGCCCTTGACTGTGTGGATCATAACAGACTGTGGAAAATTCTTTTACAGATGGGAATGTCAGACCACCTTACCTGCCTCCTGAGAAATCTGTACGCAGGTCAGGAAGCAACAGTTATAACTGGATATGGAACGACAAACTGGTTCCAAATCGGGAATGGAGTACGTCATGGCTGAATATTGTTACTGCTTATTTTGTTTTAATTTTGTCTTCTCCTGCAAGACTTTTTATTTTTATTTATTTTTAAATATAAATTTATTTATTTTAATTGGAGGCTAATTACTTTACAATATTGTATTGGTTCTGCCATACATCAACATGAATCCACCACAGGCATACACGTGTTCCCCATCCTGAACCCCCTCCCACCTCCCTCCCCGTACCATCCCTCTGGGTTGTCCCAATGCACCAGCCCCAAGCATCCGTATCATGCATCGAACCTGGACTGGCGATTTGTTTCTTATATGATATTATACATGTTTCAATGCCCTTCTCCCAAATCATCCCATCCTCGCCCTCTCCCACAGAGTCCTAAAGACTGTTCTATACATCTGTGTCTCTTTTGCTGTCTCGCATACAGGGTTATCATTACCATCTTTCTAAATTCCATATATATGCATTAGTATACTGTATTGGTGTTTTTCTTTCTGGCTTACTTCACTCTGTATAATAGTCTCCAGTTTCATCCACTTCATTAGAACTGATTCAAATGTATTCTTTTTAATGGCTGAATAATACTCCATTGTGTATATGAACCACAGCTTTCTTATCCATTCATCTGCTGATGGACATCTAGGTTGGTTCCATGTCCTGGCTATTATAAACAGTGCTGTGATGAACATTGGGGTACTTACATGCAGAGTACATCATGCAAAATGCCGAGCTGAATGAAGCATAAACTGGAATCATGATTGCTGGGAGAATGCACGTATGGACACCTTATCTTTGACAAAGGAGGCAAGAATATACAATGGATTAAAGACAATCTCTTTAACCCTAACCACTTGTTAAAGTGGTGCTGGGGAAACTGGTCAACCACTTGTAAAAGAATGAAACTAGAACACTTTCTAACATCAAACACAAAAATAAACTCAAAATGGATTAAAGATCTAAGCATAAGACCAGAAACTGTAAAACTCCTAGGGGAGAATATAGGCAAAACACTCTCCAACATAAATCACAGCAGGATCCTCTATGACCCACCTCCTAGAATATTGGAAATAAAAGCAAAGACAAACAAATGGGATCTAATTAAAATTAAAAGCTTCTGCACAACAAGGGAAACTGTAAGCAAGATGAAAAGACAGCCTTCTCAGTGGGAGAAAATAATAGCAAATGAAGCAACTGACAAACAACTAATCTCAAAAATATACAAGCAACTCCTGCAGCTCAATTCCAGAAAAATAAATGATCCAATCAAAAAATGGGCCAAAGACCTAATTAGACATTTCTCCAAAGAAGACATACAGATGGGTAACAAACACATGAAAAGATGCTCAACATCACTCATTATCAGAGAAATGCAAATCAAGACCACAATGAAGTACCACTTCACATCAGTTAGAATGGCTGTGATCCAACAGTCTACACGCAATAAATGCTGGAGAGGGTGTGGAGAAAAGGGAACCCTCTTACACTGTTGGTGGGAATGCAAACTAGTACAGCCACTATGGAGAACAGAATGGAGATTCCTTAAAAAACTGGAAATAGAACTGCCATACAACCCAGCAATTCCACTGCTGGGCATACACACTGAGGAAACCAGAATTGAAAGAGACATGTGTACCCCAATGTTCATCGCAGCACTGTTTATAATAGCCAGGACATGGAACCAACCTAGATGTCCATTAGCAGACGAATAGATAAGAAAGCTGTGGTAACATATACATAATGAAGTATTACTCAGCCATTAGAAAGAATACATTTGAATGAGTTCTAATGAGGTGGATGAAACTGGAGCCTATTATACAGAGTGAAGTAACCCAGAAAGAAAAACACCAAATACAGTATACTAATGCATATATATGGAATTTAGAGAGATGGTAATGATAACCCTATATGCGAGACAGCAAAAGAGACACAGATGTATAGAACAGTCTTTTGGACTCTGTGGGAGAGGGCGAGGGTGGGATGATTTGGGAGAATGACATTGAAACATGTATAATATCATATAAGAAATGAATTGCCAGTCCAGGTTTGATGCAGGATACAGGATGCTTGGGGCTGGTGCACTAGGATGACCCAGAGGGATGGTACGGGGAGGGAGGAGGGAGGGGGGTTCAGGATGGGGAACGCGTGTATACCCGTGGCGGATTCATGTTGATGTATGGCAGAACCAATACAATATTGTAAAGTAATTAGCCTCCAATTAAATAAATTTAAATTAAATAATTTTCATTAATTTTAATGTTTCAATTAATTTGTTTTAATTTTAATGATAATTATTTTACAGTACTGTGATGGATTTGGCCATGCATCAACACGAGTTGCCATGGGTGTGCGTGTGTCCCTCCCATCCTGGGACCCCCTCCCACATCCCTCCCTACCCTATCCCTCTGGGTTGTCCCAGAGCACTGGCTCTGGGTGCCCTGCTTCATGCTTGGAACTTGCATTGGTTATCTATTTTACATATGGTAATGAATTCTGCTTTTATGATATTCATTTCTCTTGGAAGTGTAAAAAATTTGTCTTTGTCTTGAAGTGAACACAGGTGTTTACGTGTACAAGCGACACACTAAGTCTCTTGAGAACTATTTTGAGAAACACTGGCAATGTACTTATTTTCTTTTACTGTTTGAATAACTTCTTCCTTAAAAATAAAGAAATCTTGTGTATCCCCCCCCCCCAAAAAAAAAGATTTCTGGGAGAAATATCAATAACCTCAGATATGCAGATGACACCACCCTTATGGCAGAAAGTGAAGAGGAACTAAAGAGTCTATTGATGAAAGCGAAAGAGGAGAGTGAAAAAGCTGGTTTAAAACAACATTCAGAAAACTAAGTTCATGGCATCTGGTCCCATCACTCCATGGCAAATAGATGGGGAAACAGCAGAAACAGTGACAGACTCTTTTCTTGGGCTCCAAAATCACTGCAGATGGTGACTACAGCCATGAAATTAAAAGACACTTGCTCCTTGGAAGAAAAGCTATGACCAACCTAGACAGCATATTTAAAAACAGAGAAATTACTTGGCTGACAAAGTCTGTCTAGTCAAAACTATGGTTTTTCCAGTAGTCATATATGGATGTGAGAGTTGGACTATAAAGAAAGCTGAGCACTGAAGAATTAATGCTTTTGAACTGTGGTGTTGGAGAAGACTCTTGAGAGTCTCTTGGACTGCAAAGAGATGCAACCAGTCAATCCTAGGGAAAATCAGTCCTGATTTTTGGAAGGACTGATGCTGAAGCTGAAACTCCAGTACTTTGGCCACCTGATGCGAAGAACTGACTCATTTGAAAAGACCCTGATGCTGGGAAAGATTGAAGGCGGGAACAGAAGGGGACGGCAGAGGATGAGATGGTTGGATGGCAATACCTACTCAATGGACATGAGTTTGAGTAAACTCTGTAAGTTGGTAATGGACAGGGAGGCCTGATGTGCTGCAGTCCATGGGGTTGCAAAGAGTCGGACATGACTGAGTGACTGAACTGAACCCAGGGGATGTTGAAGAAAAAGGAATAACATCATTTTAGATAGGCTTGTAACAGACCTTGGAAGGCCTGAAAAGTGAGCTAGTACATTAAGCATAAATCAGATTTCTATTTAGGAAAATCATCCTGGAAATTGTGGTGTGGAGCCTCAGCTTTCTGAGTCTCAGTTTCTTTTCTTCCAAATGAGCAAGATAATATTTAATAGAATGGTATTTTATAAGGCTGAATAAAGAACAAGTGAACTATATTTGTAAAATTGTTTTGATAAAAATCTGTCTCATACATTCTCTCATTCATATCCTAAGCACCTGAGGACTCTGTTTTTCCGTTCCTGTCTCCACACTGACTTGGTGACTGGCTAGATTTAGCTTCAAATTCAATCTAGGATTTATTGCCTAAATACTGATGTTAATGATAGTGGCTAGTAGTTATGACAGTGGCACTGGCTCCTCAAGAAAGGTTTTTTAGATGACCCTTGGAAAGGCTGGCCCCTGACCTCTGTTCTCTAAGAAGTGACTGAGTAATACCTACCAAGAAATTGGTAGGAACTCAAGAAAGATATCAGTACACTAACTTTGCAAAATCCCAGAGAAGATGATAATAAATTCTTCCAGGGGTTGCTGGTGAAAGGTACAAGTAGGAGGTGACACGTGAACTTTCTTTGAAGCTTCAGTGGCATGGGAAGGGGGAGAGCTTTTTAGCAGAGGAACAGAATGGCAAATTCCCAGCATATGAAAACTGCTGATGTAGCAAGAAGTGGATGTAATACCAGACTCTGAAAGAATTTTGAATTCAGGAAAGAGTTTTTGGCAGCATCTTGGGGACTTCAATATAGTCTTTTTTTTTTTTCTTTTTTCAGGTACTTGGGATTTTGTTGCTTTGGGAGGGGATTGAATTGTACCTGCACTGGTGTCATAAGGTAGGACATCTGAATCTTCATAGGAGTCCTGAGACCAGGACTGAATGTGCCTCTTTAGCACTGTGTCAAATACAGAGCTTCCCTTTGTTTTGTTGTTCCCCTTATAGAAAAAGACTACTTACACCATTTTAGTTGAAATCGTTAAATTTGTAAGAAAGGTAACTGATGTACTGAAGGAACTGAACCTCAACTTTATTTTTTCTCCCTACTCTGGACTCTGTGACTCTGTTCTTCTCATTCCCGTAAAATCTTAGGCAACCTCCATTATTTTCCCAGTTCCTTTATAGTCACAAGAACAGTCTTGTTTCATTCATTAAAAATTTCACTTCACTCCAACTTCTTGAAGTATTTCCCTTCCCCAATTTCACATGACCCAGGCCTGGGAACTTGCAGTGGTGGAAAGAGCATGATTTTCCTTTTACCTTTCTTCCAGAGTATGGCTCAGGGGAAGGAGAGATAGGATAAAAGAACACAGTCCCACACGGAGGGGTTGGTTCTATCAGGACCAAGTTAATGCAGTTGTTGGCTCTTAACTGCATGGATTTTTCCATGTGTATTTTCAGAGACCCTTCTGCTGACTTCCCTGGTGGCTTAGATGGTAAAGTGTCTGCCTACAATGCGGGAGACCGGGGTTCAATATCCCTGGGTTGGGAAGATCTCCTGCAGAAGGAAATGGCAACCCACTCCAGTATTCTTGCCTGGAAAATCCCATGGATGGAGGAGCCTGGTAGGCTACAGTCCATGGGGTCACAAAGAGTCAGACAAGACTGAGCGACTTCACTTTCACTTCTAACGTTGAGAACCTTGATTGCAACTCTCTTGGTAAAGTGAATGCCTATCTTCCTATATGCCCTGATGCTTCTCTGCTGAGGTCCTTTTGACTCTCCCTTAGTTTGAAGCCCTTTAAAGTTATATTAGCAATTACAAAGGATCCATACCTGTTCTGAGGAAGCAGTCATTACTGATCCAGCATCTGAAGACATGCAGCTCATTTCCAACACTGCCTCTCTTGTCTTATACTGCCATGGCCTTGAGCATCTCCAGCACAGCCTCTTGGTATTTATAGACTTTTTTTAAGGCATGGTTTTCCTTGTATTTCCTCAAATCCAGGAGCATGTCAAATTCTCTGAGTGATCTCCTTAAATTTCCTCTTTTTCAAAAGGAAAGTATGAACTGAAAATATAAATTTAAGGATTAGAACAGATGGAAATTGAAGTTGTAAGTTCTTACAAGGAAAGAGTGTAGACTGAAAAGTACATAAACAGGCCTGTTGAGATCACCATCTATTTTGGAATTGGGACAGCACTATCAGTTAGTTACTACCAAGTTATAACCCTATAGGTTGTACCATTCTGATGATCATTCTAGCCTTTTACAGAAACCATGCTTACCTTGCTGCTGGCAGTGAGTGCTGCTACTTGGCCTCTGCCACAGGAGAATCTTATCATTGCTTTTGAACTCAGGAAGCCAGTTTGAGTGGCAACACCCCTCACCTTTATCCAGGCATAAAACATGGCCACTCTGGTGCTTTTCAAGGATGCTGACACTTTCTCACTATGTGTTTTTCAGTGTCCTCTGAGACCGCCCATAGAGCCCAGTATAGTGTGGTTTAGCTTATTATAGGTGATAGCATTCCAGAAACCTTTTCTCAATAAACCATTGAATTCTTTCTTCCATATTACACCAAGAAATCGCTGGCATCCCAATTTTATAATGCATCGGCTACCATTTTTTTTTAAATTGAAGTATACTTGGTTTACAGTATTATATTAGTATTAGGTATGTAACATAGTAATCAATATATTTATATTATATTCCATTTAAAATTATTATAAGCTGTTGGCTATATTCCCTGTGCTGTACATAACATCCTTGTATCTTGCTAAGTTTTATATCTAGTAGTTAGTGTCTCTTAATCCCCTTTCCCTATCTAGCTCCTCCCCTACTCCTTTCTCTGCTAGTGACCACTAGTTTGTTTTCTGTATCTGTGAGTCTGTTTCTGTTCCATTATATTCATTAATTTATTTTGTATATTCTGCATATGCATAAAAACATACAGTATTTCTCATTCTCAGTCTGATGTGCTTTACTAAGCATAGTATCTTCCAGGCCCATCCATTTTTTGCAAATGGCAAGTTCCATTTTTATGTCCTAGTTGTATTCCATTGTGTGTAACTACATACACACACACACACACACACACACACACACACACACCACATCATTTTATCCATTCATCTGTTGTTGATGAACAGTTAGGTTCCTTCCACATCTTGGCTATTGTAAATAAAACTGCTATGAGCATTGGGGTTCATATTTCTTTTTGAATTGATGTTTTCATTTTCTTTAGCATAACCCCAGGAATGGAACTGGTGGAACATATGGTAGTTCTGTTTTCAATTCTTTTGAGGACCCTCCATACTGTGTTTCATAGTGGTTGTAAAAATTTACATTTGTACCAGTGTGTACTAGGATTCCCTTTTTTCCACATCCTTGCCAACATTTATTATTTGTTGAATTTTTGACAGTGGCCATTCTGACAGGTGTGAGGTGATAGCTCACTGTGGTTTTGCTTTGCATTTTTATGATGATTAGTGATGCTGAGCATCTTTTCGTGTGCCTTTTTCACCATCTCTATGTCTTCTTTGGAAACATGTCATTCAGGTCTTGTGCCCAATTTTAAATTGGGTTGTTTCTTTTTTTAATGTTGAGCTGTATGAGCTCTTTATATATTTTGGATGTTGACCCCTTATCAAGCGTGTGATTTCCACATATCTTCTCTCATTCAAAAGATAGTCTTTTCATTTTGTTGATTGCTTCCTTTGCTGTATCAGTTCAGTTCAGTCACTCAGTCATGTTTGACTCTTTGCGACCCCATGAACTGCAGCACACCAGACCTCCCCATCCAATACCAACTCCCCAAGCCCACCCAAACTCATGTCCAAGAATCAGTTATGCCATCCAACCATCTCATCATCTGTCGTCCCCTTCTCCTCCTGCCCTCAATCTTTCCCAGCATCAGGGTCTTTTCAAATGAGTCAGCTCTTTGCAACAGGTGGCCAAAGTATTGGAGTTTCAGCTTCAACATCAGACCTTCCAATGAACACCCAGGACTGATCTCCTTTAGGATGGACTGGTTGGATCTCCTTGGAGTCCAAGGGACTCTCAAGAGTCTTCTCCAACACCACAGTTCAAAAGCATCAATTCTTTGGCACTCAGCTTTCTTTATAGACCAACTCTCACATACATCCATGACTACTGGAAAAACCATAGCCTTGACTAGACAGACCTTTGTTGGCAAAGTAATGTCTCTGCTTTTTAATATGCTATGTAGGTTGGTCATAACTTTTCTTCCAAGGAGTAAGCGTCTTTTAATTTCATGGCTGCAATCACCATCTGTGATTTTGGAGCCCAGAAAAATAAAGACTCTCACTGTTTCCACTGTTTCCCCATCTATTTCCCATGAAGTGATGGGATCAGATGCCATGATCTTAGTTTTCTGAATGTTGAACTTTAAGCCAATTTTTTCACTCTCCTCTTTCACTTTCATCAACAGGCTCTTTAGTTCCTCTTCACTTCCTGCCATAAGGGTGGTGTCATCTGCATATCTGAGGTTATTGATATTTCTCCTGACAATCTTGATTCCAGCTTGTGCTTCTTCCAGCCCAGTGCTTCTCATGATGTACTTTGCATAGAAGTTAAATAAGCAGGGTGACAATATACAGCCTTGACGTACTCCTTTTCCTATTTAGAACCAGTCTGTTGTTCCATGTCCACTTCTAACTGTTTCTTCCTGACCTGCATACAGGTTTTTCAAGAGGCAGATCAGATGGTCTGGTATTCTCATCTCTTTCAGAATTTTCCACAGTTGATTGTGATCCACACAGTCAAAGGCTTTGGCATAGTCAATAAAGCAGAAATAGATGTTTTTCTGCAACTCTCTTGCTTTTCCGAAGATCCAGTGGACGTTGACAGTTTGGTCTCTGGTTCCTCTGCCTTTTCTAAAACCAGCTTGAACGTCTGGAAGTTCACGGTTCACATACTGTTGAAGCCTGGCTTGGAGAATTTTGAGCATTACTTTACTAGCGTGTGAGATGAGCACGATTGTGCAGTAGTTTGAGCATTCTTTGGTATTTCCTTTTTTTGGGATTGGAATGACAACTGACCTTTTCCAGCCCTGTGGCCACTGCTGAGTTTTCCAAATTTGCTGGCATAGTGAGTGCAGCACTTTCACAGCATCATCTTTCAGGATTTGAAATAGCTCAACTGGAATTCCATCACCTCCACTAGCTGTGTTAGTAGTGATGCTTCCTAAGGCCCACTTGACATCACATTTCAGGATGTCTGGCTCTAGGTGAGTGATCACACCATGGTGTTTAACTGGGTCATGAAGATCTTTTTTGTACAGTTCTCCTGTGTATTCTTGCCACCCCTTCTTACTATCTTCTGCTTCTGTCAGGTCCATACCATTTCTATCCTTTATTGAGCCCGTCTTTGCATGAAATATTCCCTTGGTATCTCTAATTTTCTTGAAGAAAACAACACAAGAGAAAACTTTACGGATGGACATCACCAGATGGCCAACACCGAAATCAGATTGATTATATTCTTTGCAGCCAAAGGTGGAGAAGCTCTATACAGTCAGCAAAAACAAGACCAGGAGCTGACTGTGGCTTAGATCATGAACTGCCTATTGCCAAATTCAGACTTAAATTGAAGAAAGTGGGGAAGACCACTAAACCATTCAGCTGTGATCTAAATCAAATCCCTTGTGATTATACAGTGGAAGTGAGAAATAGATTTAAGGGACTAGATCTGATAGACAGAGTGTCTGATGAACGATGGAGAGAGGTTCGTGGCATTGTACAGGAGACAGGGATCAAGACCATCCTCAGGAAAAAGAAATGCAAAAAAGCAAAATGGCTGTCTGAGGAGGTCTTTCAAATAGCTGTGAAAAGAAGAGAAGCGAAAAGCAAAGGAGAAAAGGAAAGATATACCCATTTGAATGCAGAGTCCCGAAGAATAGCAAGGAGAGATAAGAAACCCTTCCTCAGGGATCGATTCAAAGAAATAGAGGAAAAGAATAGAATGGGAAAGACTAGGGATCTCTTCAAGAAAGTTACAGATACCAAGGGAACATTTCATGCAAAGATGGGCACAGTAAAGGACAGAAATGGTATGGACCTTTGCTGTATATAAGCTTTTAATTTTAATTAGGTCTTATTTATTTTTTTTTCCCTTGCTTGAGGAGATGAACCCAAAAAATATTCTACGACTTACATCAGGGAGTGCTATTGCTTGTGTTTTCTCTAGAAGTTTTATTATTTCCAGTCTTAAATTTAGGTCTTTGATCCGTTTTGAGTTTATTCTTATATATGGTCTGAGAAAATGTTCTAGCTTCTTTCTTTTACATGTACCACTCTAGCTTTCCCAGCACCACTTATTGAAGAGACTGTCTTTACCCCAGTGTACATTTTGCATGTGTAGGCCACTACTGAGCCAAGGTTTCAGAAAATGAAACAAGCAGTTAGAGTCATTTTACAATATATAATACCTGAATTCTGGTATAGTGAATCCAGAATCTCTGGTAAGTGCACACTTATCAACATTTTGTTGTTGTTCAGTCACTGTCATGTCCAACTCTTTGCACCCCATGAACTGCAGCACACCAGGCCTCCCTGTCCTTCACTATCTTCCTCAGTTTGCTCAAACTCATGTCCATTTAGTCAGTGATCCATCCAGCCATCTCATCCTCTGTCGCTTGCTTTTCCTGTTGCCCTCAAACTTTCCCAGTATCAGGGTCTTTTCTAGTGAGTTGGCTTTTCGCATCAGGTGGCCAAAATATTGGCACTTCAGCTTCAGCACCAGTCCTTCCAGTGAATATTCAGGATTGATTTCCTTTAGGATGGATAAATAAATAAATTACACACACACACAGACACAGACACAGACACACACACACACACACACACACACAGTGAAAGTCTCTCAGTCATGTCCGAATCTTTGCAACCCCATGGACTATACAATCCATGGAATTCTCCAGGCCAGAATACTGGAGTGGGTAGTCTTTCCCTGCTCCAGGGAATCTTCCCAACCCAGGGATTGAACCCAGTCTCCTGCACTGCAGGCGGATTCTTTACCAGCTGAGTCACAAGAGAAGCCCATACATACATAAGTTTAGCCCAGTCTTGAATTCTTTTCTCCTTGTTTAACAATCATAGGATTTTTTTTGTACATAGACTGTAGAGTTTGGTCAATAAATTTAATAGAGCCATCTCTTTAAGTATTCTTAGGTCTAATTCTGATTATAAGTCTGTAGACAAATAGGAAAAGGAGTACGTCAAGGCTGTATATTGGCACCCTGCTTATTTAACGTATATGCAGAGTACATCATGAGAAATGCTGGGCTGGAGGAAGCACAAACTGGAATCAAAATCGCCGGGAGAAATATCAATAACCTGATATGTAGATGACGCCACCCTTATGGCAGAAAGTGAAGAAGAACTAAAAAGCTTCTTGATGAAAGTGAAAGAGGAGAGTGAAAAAGTTGGCTTAAAGCTCAACATTCAGAAAACGAAGATCATGGCATCTGGTCCCATCACTTCATGGGAAATAGATGGGGAAACAGTGGAAACAGTGGCTGACTTTATTTTTCTGGGCTCCAAAATCACAGGTGGTGATCGTAGCCATGAAATTAAAAGACGCTTGTTCCTTGGAAGCAAAGTTATGACCAACCTAGACAGAATATTAAAAAGCAGAGACATTACTTTGCCATCAAAGGTCCATCTAATCAAGGCTGTGGTTTTTCCAGTAGTCAGGTATGGATGTGAGAGTTGGACTATAAAGAAAGCTGAGCGCCGAAGAATTGATGCTTTTGAACTGTGGTGTTGGAGAAGACTCTTGAGTGTCCCTTGGACTGCAAGGAGATCCAGCCAGTTCATCCTAAAGGAGATCAGTCCTGGGTGTTCATTGAAGGAACTGATGTTGAAGCTGAAACTCCAATACTTTGGCCACCTGATGCGGAGAGCTGAGTCATTTGAAAAGACCCTGATGCTGGGAAAGATTGAGGTAGGAGGAGAAGGGGATGACAGAGGATGAGATGGTTGGATGTAATCACCGCCTCGATGCACATGGGTTTGGGTGAACTCCGGGAGTTGGTAATGGACAGGGAGGCCTGGCATGCTGCAGTTCATGGGGTTGCAAAGAATCGCACACGACTGAGCAACTGAACTGACCTAAGACAATGGAAAGTGATGCAGGTGAGGTATGAGAAAGAATGGGCACCCCCTTGAAAGGTGACCACCTTAGTCAGGGCTTCATCCATTGAAGGATTAGGTTCCTGGACATGTGAGGAGAGATTGCTTCTGTTGACAGCAGGGATTCTGGGGGGCTTGGAGTTTCAGTTTTTAGTGTGCAAAGAATAAACCTGGAAGGAAAGGGTTAGTACCAGGCCTGTAAACTATTCTCCTTCCACTTAGGCATGTTCAGAGAGGAATGAATGACCACAATCAAAACTCTTTATAAACATACCGAAGGTATTTAAACATACTAAAAATAGTTATTAGTCAAAAGATAGTGAGGAATTTTTATCTATGAAAATTTCTAGCAGAATATAACCTGGTATATTTGGGTTGCTTATTGTAAATAATCTTGAAATTTATAAATTTGTATGGTGGGAGACATGGCTGACCCAAGTTGCATAATTAATGGGATATAAGATAAGGATGCTCCATAACTCAAAAGGCTCCTTCGTGAATCGAAGTTTCCATACATTTTGCTCAAAACACACACCTCACATTAACAAATTTCTTTTTATTGAAGTATAGTTGATTTACTTCATGGCATATAGAAGGGGAAAAAGTGGAAAGAGTGAAAGATTTTATTTTTTTGGGCTCCAAAATTACTGTAGATGGTGACTGCAGCCATGAAATTAAAAGATGCTCTTTGTAAGGAAAAGTTGCGAGAAAGCTAGGCACTGTATTAAAAAGCAGAGACATCACTTTGCTGACACAGGTCCTTTTAAACAAAGCTATTATTTTTCCAGTAGTCATGTGAGAGTTGTGAGAGTTGGGACATAAAAAAGGCTGAGCACTGAAAAATTGGTGCTTTCAAACTGTAGTGCTGGAGAAGACTTGAGAGTCCCTTGGACTGCAAGGAGATCAAACCAGTCAATCCTAAAGGAGATCACCCCAATCAATCCTAAAGGAGATCACCCCAGAATATTCATTGGAAGGCCTGATGCTGAAGCTGAAGCTCTAATACTTTGGACCACCTGATGTGAAGAGCTGACTCATTGGAGAAGACCCTGATTCTTGGAAAGATTGAAGGCAAAAGGAGAAGGGAATGCAGAGGATGAGATGGTTAGAGAGCATCACCGCCTCAATGAACATGAGTTTGAGCAAACTCTGGGAGATAATGAAGGACAGGGAAACCTGGCGTGTTGAGTGCATGGTGTCACCCAGAATTGGATACAACTTAGAAACTAAACAACAGCTTAGTTGATTTACAGTGTTGTTTTAGGGGTACAGCCAAGTGATCATTTATAAACACACATGCATATATATTCTTTTTAAGATTCTTTTCCATTATAAATCACTGTAAGATGTTGAGTATAGTTCCCTGTGCTATGCAGTAGATCCTTGTTTTTTAATCCATTTCATATATAGTAATGTGTATTTGTTAATCCCAAACTCCTCATTTTTCCCTCCCCATTCTCCTTTCCCCTTTGGCAACCATAGTTTGTTTTCTGGGTCTGTGAATCTATTTCTGTTTTGTAAATAACTTCATTTGTATCTTTTTTTGGATTCTGCGTATAAATGAAATCATATGATATTGGCCTTTCAATCTGACATACTTAGTTTGACAAGGTCTAGATTCATCTGTGTTATTGCAATTGGCAATATTTCATTTTTTAATGGCTAAGTAAGATTCCATTGTATCTGTGTACGACATTTTCTTTGTGCATTCATCTGTTGATAGACATTCATGTTGCTTTCATGTCTTGGCTATTGTAAATAGTGCTGCAATGAACATTGGGGTTCATGTATTGTTTCAGACCATGTTTTTCTCTAGATATATGCCCAGGAGTGGTGTTGCAGGGTCATATGGTAGCTCTACTTTTAGTTTTTTAAGGAACCTCCAACCATTTTCCTGTGGCTGCACCAGTTTACATTCCTACCAACAGTTTAGGAGGGTTCCCTTTTATCTACACCTCTCCAGCAATTATTATTTGTAGACTTTTTTTGACAGCCATTCTGACTGGTGTGAGTTGATACCTCATTGTAGTTTTGATTTGCGTTTCTCTAATAATTGGTGCTGTTGAGCATCTTTTCATTTCCCTGTTGGCTATCTATATGTTTTCTTTGGCAAAAGGTCTGTTAAGGTCTTCTGCCCATTTTTGATTGGGTTGTTTGGTTTTTTGATAGTTGCAGCATTTGCAAATATTTTGTCTTCTTCTGTGGATTGTCTTTTCACTTTGTTCTTGGTTTCCTTTGCTGTGCAAAAACTTTTAAGTTTAACTAGGTCTCATTTGTTTATTTTTGCTTTTATTTCCATTATTCAAGAAAATGGATTCCAAAAAATATTGCTACAAAAAACACACCTCATATTTTAAGTACAGGATCAGCATGTATCCTAATACAGGAGAGGAAAGACATTTTTATGAATAGCTGCATTTGATAGAATCAGATTTTTCCACAAGAAAAATTTTTATCTTTAATTGACTATATCATTTCAATCATTAGTGAAGTTTGGTGTTGGGTGTGATCACAGAATCACAGAAGATTCATATGAATCTTATTTGACAATCAAACCCTTGTGTTGTAATGGTTAAGATTTCTGCATCTGTTAATAGGAGAAATTGGACTATAATTTTTCTCTCTTGTAATGTCCTTATTGAATTTGAATATCAATATTTTGTTAGCTTCATAAGACAAGTTAGAGAGCATTCCCTCTTTTTTATTCTCTAGGAGAGCTTGTTAAAGTGGAAATATTTCTTTCTTAAAAGTTTGGGAAATTAACCATTGAAGGCAGTATGACCTGGAATTATTTTGTGAGAAGGTTTAATTATGGAAACAATTGCTTTTTTATAGAGATTATGAGAGAGTGGGAACCAAGTGTTCTTTACAGGCAACATAGAAGCAGAAAAACTATATTTGAAGGAGAAAAATTTAAAGTTGTATATTCTTGGTCTCAGTGTTCTTTCTCAATGAAATAATTAGTGTTCTGGCTAGCAGATATTTTTCATCTGTTCAACAAATGTTTATTGGGTATTTTATATGAATCAGACATATTCTGCAAGGCAGTGAAGATATAATTATAAACAAATATTGTCCTTGACCTCTTGAAACTTACAGTCAGCTGGGGAAAACATTCGCTGAGAAGGTACTTAACTTATAAAATATTTTTTACTTGTTACCATATTGAGTCATATAAAAGAGTAGTGAATATTTATAATAGCCATTATTGAAGCTGAGTGAGACATGCCAGGCCCAGCTGAGGTGGAGATGATAAGTTAGTAAAGGTATCAGGCCATATACATAGCTGTGTAATTTTTTTTCTCCAGAAAGCAAAGGAGGTAAATTATTGAATTCATCTAATATTGAGCATTTGCAGGTTGGATAGGTTAAAAGGATGAGGAAATGAGGACCCAGACACTATAGGCACACATACATTTCCTAAGGATGGTTCTCATCCAAGATTAGTGCTTGGAAGTCAGGAAATTCTTTTTGTTTCCCCAGACCCTGATTCTGCTAGTGATTGTGATATGCTCATTTTTTTTCTGGATTTTATTCACTTACTGGAAAGACAGATGGCTCACCGTTGGGCTGTCACTGCAGGTAAGCACCATTCTTAGTTGTAGCCCTGTCTGTTCAAATGTGTTCAGCCTGACTTTTGGCTTTCTCCCAGGTCTTTGCTCCCTACATACACCTGAGCAGCATAGCTATGATGGTTATTCTTTCATGGCCTTTGGCTTTCTACTTGATCCATTTGGAAGGAGAAGGTATGTTCTGTGGGTGAAACCTTGCCTGATCCTTTCAGTTCTGCCTTTAACTTCTGTACCTTACTCAGTGAAACAAGCTGGATAGGTAGCCACCAGTATACCTCTTTGAAATTCATTCAGCTTGTTACTCAGTCATGCTCCGTATAGTCAGACAACCCCACATGACCTATCATAGCATTTCCCTGATCAAACCAATCTTCTTGTAAAGAGGGATTCTTCTAGAAAAATAAAAATTTCTCTCTTTTGTTACACATTGACTGTCTTGAAATGGATTGGGATTAGGGAGAGAATAGAGGCAATTTTATTTGACCAGAATGATGTTATAAATCCCAGTTCTTTAAGTTTGTATTTAAATATTGCTAGTTTCAACTCATGAACCAGGTGCAGATATCCATGGGTACATCTTAGTAACTCAGAGTAGAAGTGTGTGAGTCCCTGTCACATCTGGGAACTTCCCCAGAAGCAGAAATATGTGCCTCTGTTCTCTCCATTCTTTGTCCTAATATCATGGAAACAAATAAGAATCAGAGGTGTACTTGAAACTGTTTTGAGAATGGAGTTATCTCTCCACACCCTTACTGAGAAACCAGGAGGACCTTCTGTCTGTGTCTTTTTGATTACTGGTTCAACAAGGAATGCTTGCCTTCTACTTGTTTGTACAGATGCAGGCAAGAGAAAGACTAGGATTGCAGTGTTGCCCTTGTGTGTTTGTATATGTGTATATATGTAGGTGGAGGGTGAATTTTAGGAAATGTTTCTGGGGGCAAGATCTTAGAAGAAACAATAATTAACTTTTCTTTTCCTAAATTTTAGCTAGAATCAGAAGATACCAGATGACATGTAATGAGAGAAAAAGAAACAAGAGATGTAATGTGCTCACAAAGTTGAGAGGTTAGAGCTGAAGATCTATGTTCAAAAGTGACATAGGTGGTAAAATTTAAAACTTACAAATGGGTAAAATGTTCAGAGGTCTAAAGTAGTAAGTGGGAAATGGCCAATGATAAATAGGTATTATGGTCAGGCTCTGTGTGTGTGTGTGTGTGAGAGAGAAAGAGCGCGCGAGCACAAAATACTGAGTACCTGTGGTGTCAACTATTGTATCAATTCTATGAAGTAGATGTTGGTAGCAAGATAGCTCCATTTTTCAGAATGAAGATAATGAAGACCCAGAGAGGTTAAGCAACATGTCTGAGTCACACAATTAGAAAGTGGTAGCATCTGGCGTTGAATTCACATTTCTGTCAACTACTATCCCTTCTGGGCTTCCCCAGTGGCTTAGTAGGTAAAGAATCTGCCTGCCATGCAGGAGACTCAGGTTCAATCCCTGGGTCAGCAAGACCCCTTGGAGTAGGAAAATGGCAACCCGCTCCAGTATTCTTGCCTGAAAAATCCCATGGACAGAGAAGCCTGGAAGGCTAGTCCAAAGGGTCACAAAGAATTGGACACACAACCAAACACACATCAGCACTATCCCTTCTACTCT
Organism: Ovis aries; assembly: GCF_016772045.2. NCBI lineage: Eukaryota > Metazoa > Chordata > Mammalia > Artiodactyla > Bovidae > Ovis > Ovis aries. The sequence goes on from NC_056074.1 coordinate 16,356,454, forward strand.
ACCTTACTGCCTGAAATAGAGGCATTTAAAGCTTATCTTTGGCCTTCCCTGGTGGCTCAGTGGTAAAAAATCCACCCGCCGATGCAGAAGATGTGAGTTTGATCCCTCAGTTGGGAAGAGACCCTGGAGAAGATAATGGCAGTCCACTCCAGTCTTCTCGTCTGGGAAACCCATGGATGGAGGAGCCCAGTGTGCTACAGTCCATGGGTCACAAAGAGTCAGACATGACTCAGTGACTAACAAAGCTTATTTTTAAAGGGCTTCCTGGCTTTCTCAGAACCAACTAAACTCCTCTTTCTGAGAAGATATTCCTTAACAGTCCCTCTTTTTCCTTTGCTTCCCACCTCTTGTACAATTCATTCCTTTGTAAATTTACATTTGTAACAGTAGTGACTTAATAACAATGCTTATATTTGGATATTCCTGTGTTTTCAAATCACTGAGAGAACATAAGGATATGAAAGAAATATAGAGTAAATCAGTGAGTCTACAGAGTTAGTGAACCCATGGACTGAGTATTTATTGGTTGTTGCTTGGGGATAGTTGCTTGGGATGGTTCTCCATTCCTGTTTGCTTTTTTTCCCCCCTTACTTCCTCCTCCTTCAACTTTTTCAGCTCTACAAGTGGCTGTTGGATTGCCCTTTTTTCTTATCCTTTTGTGTCTCTATTTGCTTCCATTGGGGAATTTTTCTCCCTGCGTTCAGGAGAAGAATAAATTGGCACCCAAGCCGGACTTCTTTGGACATAGAGGTGCACCCATGGTAGGTCTGAGCATGAAGAATGTGGGTGAGTAAATGTGTGCATGGGTGTAGAGGGCCCATCAGATCCTCAGAACCCCCTGGAGAAGTAAAGGGGTTGACTTGAGATGACAAGAATAAGTAATTAATTGTAGAGGTTGGACTTGAACTCACCTAATTCTCAGTCCATTTCTCTTTATTGTGTCCAGTGACATTGCCTCAGATGAGCAGAGTCCCTGAATCAGATTTGGTAGACAAGATTGTAGGCAGGTTCTTTGAACAAAGAGCCGAGGGAACCAAATTTTGCTTTCTAAAGTCCTTTCTTACTGGGCCCCGTCACTACCCTAAAAGGGATATCAGCAGAAAAGACTGTGAAATTAAAGGCCTAATGTCCTTTTCTTCCACAGCTGGGGCCTGAGAATACCATCATGTCCTTTGAGAAGGCTGTTGAACATGGGGCCTATGGACTGGAGAGTGATGTACATATAAGGTAGGAAAGAAGGGACCAGGGCGGGAGGAGAAAAGACCAGTGGATGACTCTAGTCTGGCCCAAGCTGTAGAGAGGGCAAGCCCTGGGAAGTTTCACCCTTATTAACCTGGTACATCTGTAGATAACATACATAAATCACTTCTCCTTTACAAACCACATATCTGCACCCCTACATTCTCAATCACAGACTCATAAATCACACACTCTATATAGTCTCCACAAATAGCTCAAATTTGTATCCCCTGCCAACATGCTTACAACTTGTCCCCATGCCCTACCTTAGCAATCTATTTAATTAATTAGTTAGCATTCCCTGGACACCTACTATATCCTTCTTTTGAGTGCAAGGGAGGGGCAGATGAGTGAGATAGAGTTCTGTCCAAGAGCTGTTCCCAGCCAGTGAAGGAGACATGACATGTTTACAAAGAACCTTATTCCTTTTATGGATCTTAACATTTTAAATAACATTTTCCAGGGCCTTTGAATAATACTTAGGCATTTTAGTTAAATGCTTTAGATGTTTTAAACTGCAATTATGCATTTAATGTGTTTTCTTTTTTAGGTACTGCAGTTTCAGTCTTTTCAGACTACTTGAGTAATTCTTACAAATCTAGCACATTAAATGTATAACTATATACATTGTTTGATATATTTCAAATCCTTTTATAAATGAGATGTGAACTTATAATCACAAATCTAGATCAGTTACTCAATTTCATATTTTAAATTGGATTTACAAAGGTAACCTTTCCAAATTGCCTTAAAAATAATTTTACTTAAAATTTACTTAAAGTGCCAAATACCCAAAGATTCAAGTAAAATATTAATAACATGTATGCTTTTTTGGAAATACATATATTTAATTCTTCATTTCTCTACTTTGAAATGTACCTACTCACCAAGAAGACAATTAGGTCATTGAGGTTGCTTTGCCAAGTAAATATTTTGTGTTGGCCTCATTTTTTCAATTAAAATTTTTTGAAGTAAAATACAAAACATTAAATTTACTATGCTTACTATTCTAAGATGTATGTATCAGTGGTATTTTACATATTTTTAATGTTGCGGAAACTTCAGCCAACTATCTCTGTGACTTCTTTTCATCTTGTTAAAGCTTTAGACCCACTAATCAATGACGCCCCATTCCCTCCTCCCCCACCCCCCAGCCCCTAGAAACTCCATTGTACTTTTCTGTCTCCATGATTTTGTCTATATTTTAGGTACCTCATATAAATGTATAATTCATATAGTATGTGATTTTTTTTGTGACTGGCATGTCTGTCAGTCTTGTAGTCTTCAAGTTCATTCATATTTTATTTCAAAATTGCCATCCTTAAAGGATGAATAACATTCTACCGTATATATATATATATGTGTATATATATATATATATATATATATACACTTGCATTTTGCTTTAATCAGTTTTGACATTTGGGTTGGTTTTACATTTTAGTTATAGTTAATGCTGCATTGAACATGGGTGTATAAATATCTATTTGAGACTGCTTTCAGTTCTTTGGGGTATATGTCCAGAAAGGGAATTGCTGGGTTACAATGATAATTCTCTTTTTAATTTTTTGAAGGACTGTCCTAGAGTTTTCCACAGTAGTTGCATCATTGTATGTCCCCACTTACAGTGTAGAAGTCTTCTAATTTCTCCACATCTTTGCCAACAGTAGTTGTTTTATGTTCTTTTGGTGGGAGCCATCTAATGGATGTGAAGTATGATATTTCATTATAATTTTGATTTGCATTTCCCTAGTGATAAGTAATGTTGACTATATTTTCCTATACTCACTGTCTATCTATAATCTTTGGAGAAATGTCTATTCAAGTCCTTTGCCCATTTTTGAATTTTTTGTATTTTAGTTTACTGAATTTCATTTAAAAAATTGAAATACAGTTGATTTATATTGCTGTGTTACTTTCAGGTGTACAGCAAAGTGATTCAGATCTCTCTCTCTCTCTCTGTCCTTTTTCAGATTCTTTTCTAGGGTTGTATTTTTTTGCTGTTGAGTTTTAGAAGTTCTCTCTATATTTTGGATATTAATCACTTACCAGATATTTAACTTGAAAATATTTTCCCATTCTGTAGATTGCTTTTTTACTCTATTGATATTGCCTTTTTATGCACAAAATGTTAAATATTAATGAAGGCCAATTAGTTTATTTACATTGTTGCCTGTATCTTTATTTTCATATCCAAGAAATCATTGCCAAATCATTGCCAAATATATTTTCCCCTGTATTTTCTACTAAGAGATACATTGTTTTAGTTTTTACATTTAGTTCTTTGATCCGTTTTGAGTTTTTGTATATGATGTTAGGCAGTGGTCCAGTTTTGTTCTTTTCATGTGAATATCCAGCACCATTTGTTGAAAAGATTGTTTTTTTTTTTTTCTCTCTGTTGAATGGTCTTGCCACCCTTGCTGAAAGTCATTTGACCATATATGCAAGGGTTTATATCTGGACTGTGTTCTGTTCCTTGTCTGTTTGTCTTTATTTCAGTACCCTACTGTTTTGATTACTGTAGGTTTGTAATAAGTTTTTAATCAAGAAGTGTTAGTACTCTAGTTTTGTTTTTCTTTTTTAAGATTGTTTTGGTTTGTGATTCCATATGAATTTTAGGATGACTTTTTCTTTCTTCAAAAAATGTCATTGGAGGCCAAGATAATAAGACAGTAGGATAACCATGAGCTTGTCTGCTTCCATGGGCACACCAGAACTGCAACTACTTACAGAGAAACTATCCATGAGAATAACCTGAAGACTAGCAGAAAAGATTTTCTACAAATAAAGATATAAGGAAGGAACCACAGTGAGACAGATAGGAGGGGCAGTGATTTGGTATAGTTAAGACTTTATACCCCAGGGTAGGTATAATGCAAATATAAGTATTATCACAGAGGTTCTTCCCAAGGAGTGAGGAGTTTGAGCCTTACACTGGGATTCCCACCTCAGAGGTCTTGCACTGGGAAGATGAACCCCAAGAGCATTTCACTTTGGGTGAGTAGGGTTTACTTTTGGGAGAGCCAGAGGGCTGTGGGAAATAGAGACTCCATACTTAAATAGAAAACACAAACGTTCACACACTTGTGAGATTCAGGGCAGAAACAGTGATTTGAAAGAATCTTTGGTCAGACTCACTTGATGATCTTTGAGAACCATCTGGAGAGACAGGAGGTAGTTGAAACTCATCATGGACACGTAGACACTGGCAGCAGTGTTGCTAGAGAAGACTCTTGAGAGTCCCTTAGACTGGCCAAGAGATCAAACCAGTCAATCCTAAAGAAAATCAACCCTGAATATTCATTGGAAGGACTGATACTGAAGCTGAAGCTCCAGTACTTTGGCCACCTGATGCAAAGAGTTGACTCATTGGAAAAGACCCTGATTCTGGGAAAGATTGAAGGCAGAAGGAGAAGAGAGTGACAGAGGTTGAGAGGGTTGGATGGCATCACATATGCAATTGACATGAACTTGGGCAAACTCCAGGAGATGATGAGGTACAGGGAAGCCTGGCATGGTTGCAGTCCATGGAGTCATGACAAACCGGCCATGACTTGGTGACTGAACAACAGTCAGAGACTTCTGATACAACCTTAAGCATACTAACATTCACATTTGGGAGGGGGTTCTCATAATGAGAAGCCCTTAAGAAGGAAATGGAAGCCTACTCCAGTATTCTTGCCTGGGAAATCCCATGGATAGAGGAGACTGACAAGCTATAGTTCCTGGGGTAGCAAAGAGTCAGACATGGTTTAGTGATTAAACAGCAAGTAGCAGCAGCAGAAAGAGGGGAGAGAAGGTGTGCAGAGAATATATTTGAAGACATAATAGCTGAAAACTTTCCTAATCTTGAAAAGGAAACAGACATCCAAGTCAAAGAAGGACAGAGAATACCGAACAGCTCAAACCCAAAGAAGTTCACACCAAGACAAGTTGTAATTGAAATGGCAAAAGTTAAAGAGAAAATCTTAAAAGCAGCAAGGGAAAAGCAAAACGTTATGTACAAAGGAATTCATATAAGATTTTGAGCCAAGTTTTTGGCAGAAACTATGTGGGCCATGAAGGTCAATTATTTAAAATAATGAACAGGAAAAATCTATAACCAGGAATGCTCTACAAGCTTCTCACTCACATTTGAAGGTGAAATAAAGTTTGATCCAACCAGTCAGTTCTAAAGGAAATCAGTCCTGAATATTCATTGGAAGCTGAAGCTCCAATTCTTTGGCCACCTGATATGAAGAACTGACTCATTGGAAAAGACCCTGATACTGGGAAAGATTGAAGACGGGAGGAGAAGGGGACAACAGAGGAAGAGATAGTTGGATGGCATCACCGACTCAGTGGACATGAGTGTGAGTAAGCTCCTGGAGTTGGTGTTGGACAGGGAAGCCTGGCGTGCTGCAGTCCATGGGGTCACAAAGAGTTGGACACAACTGAGTGACTGAATTGAACTGAAGGCTAAAAGAATTCAGCTCCATGAAACCAGCTTTACCAGAAATGTTAAAGAGACTTCTCTAAATGGAAAAAGCCACAACTAGAAATAGAAAAATTTGAAAGGAAAAAGTTCATTGGTAAAGGCAAATACATAGTAAAGGTAGACGATCATTCACTTATAAAGCTAGTAAGAAGGTTGCAAGGTAAAAGTAAGAAAGTCATCTATGTCCACAATAAGTAGTTAAGGGATGCACAATATAAGAAGGTGTAAAATAATGATGTCAGGCCAGACATCTTGTGGCTGTGTTGTGCTTGTGAGCCCTGTAGGACTAGGAAGGACCGATTACTGCATGGGGAGAAGGCCGACAGTGGCTTGAGGAAGGTCCTAGCCCTTCTGCACTTATGTCTGGCAGAGCTGATTTGGGACAGTGAGGGAATCCTTCCCAGTCACTAGGATAATTGGCTGGTTGGCCACACCTTTGAGTACACAGCAAGATATTGAGAAGTCAGATGAAAAGCCCGGACTGTGGTGTTGAAACAGATTAATAAGGAACTTAATGATTTAGCCCATGAGCCTTCAGCAGTGTTTTTTCAGGTCCATTTGGTGCAGATACATTTCCTTGGCAAGCCGCAGTTATGGCACCTAATGACAGCCCATATGAAGGTGGCATATTCTTTTTACCAATTGATTTTCCTACAGACTGCCCCTTCAAACCACTTACCATTGCATTTACAACAGGAATTTATCATCCAAATATTAAAAGTAATGGCAGCATTTGTCTCCTAAGATCACAGTGGTCTCCTATTTTAGCTATATATATATATAATATATCTAAATATATAAGCAGCATCACATTCCATTAAATTTCATTAAAAAGCAGCAGCATACCTCTTTTCAAATGCAAATCAAACATTCTCCAGGACAGATTACATGCTAGGCCATAAAACAAGCCTCAGTAAGTTTAAGAACACTGAAATTATATCAGACCTCTCTCTCAACCACAGTGCTATAAGCTTATAAATCAATTAAAAGGAAAAAAACCTGGAAAACATACAAACATGTGGAGGCTGAAGAATGATACTAAACAACCAATGAGTCACTGAAGAAATCAAAGAAGAGAAAAATAATACCTGGAAGCAAAATGAAAAAACAGTGATCCAAAATTTATGCAATGCAGCAAAGCAGTTTAAGACAAGTTTGTGGTACTACAAGCCAACCTTAGGAAACAAAAATAACATAACCTTACACCTAAAATTATTAGAAAAAGAGGATCAAACAAAACTCTAAAGTTCAGTTCAGTCGCTCAGTTGTGTCCGATTCTTTGCGATCCTATGAATCGCAGCACGCCAGGCCTCCCTGTCCATCACCAACTCCCAGAGTCCATCGAGTCAGTGATGCCATCCAGTGATCTCATCCTCTGTCGTCCCCTTCTCCTCCTGCCCCTAATCCCTCCCAGCATCAAAGTCTTTTCCAGTGAGTCAACTCTTCGCATGAAGTGGTCAGAGTACTGAAGTTTCAGCTTTAGCATCATTCCTTCCAAAGAAATCCCAGGGCTGATCTCCTTCAGAATGGACTGCTTGGATCTCCTTGCAGTCCAAGGGACTCTCAAGAGTCTTCTCCAACACCACAGTTCAAAAGCATCAATTCTTCGGAGCTCAGCCCTTTTCACAGTCCAACTCTCACATCCATACATGACCACTGGAAAAACCATAGCCTTGACTAGATGGACCTTAGTCAGCAAGGTAATGTCTCTGCTTTTGAATATGCTATCTAGGATGGTCATAACTTTTCTTCCAAGGAGCAAGCGTCTTTTAATTTCATGGCTGCAGTCACCATCTGCAGTGATTTTGGAGCCCAAAACAATAAAGTCTGACACTGTTTCCACTGTTTCCCATCTATTTCCCATGAAGTGATGGGACTGGATGCCATGATCTTCGTTTTCTGAATGTTGAGTTTTAAGCCAACTTTTTCACTCTCCTCTTTTACTTTCATCAAGAGGCTTTTTAGTTCCTCTTCACTTTCTGCCATAAGGGTGGTGTCATCTGCATATCTGAGGTGAGTGATATTTGTCCCGGCAGTCTCGATTCCAGCTTGTGTTGCTTCCAGTCCAGCTTTTCTCATGATGTACTCTGCATACAGGTTAAATAAGCAGGGTGACAATATACAGCCTTGACGTACTCCTTTTCCTATTTGGAACTAGTCTGTTGTTCCATGTCCAGTTCTAACTGTTGCTTCATGACCTCCATATAGATTTCTCAAGAGGCAGGTCAGGTGGTCTGGTATTCCCATCTCTCTCAGAATTTTCCACAGTTTATTGTGATCTACACAGTCAAAATCTTTGGCATAGTCAATAAAGCAGAAATAGATGTTTTTCTGGAAATCTCTTGCTTTTTCCATGATCCAGCTGATGTTGGCAGTTTGATCTCTGGTTCCTCTGGTTCCTTTTCTAAAACCAGCTTGAACATCTGGAAGTTCATGGTTCACGTATTGCTGAAGCCTGGCTTGGAGAATTTTGAGCATTACTTTACTAGCGTGTGAGATGAGTGCAGTTGTGCGGTAGTTTGAGCATTCTTTGGCATTGCCTTTCTTTGAGATTGGAATGAAAACTGAGCTTTTCCAGTCCTGTGGCCACTGCTGAGTTTTCCAAATTTGCTGGCATATTGAGTGCAGCACTTTCACAACATCATCTTTCAGGATTTGAAACAGCTCAACTGGAATGCCATCACCTCCACTAGCTTTGTTTTTAGTGATGCTTTCTAAGGCCCACTTGACTTCACATTCTCAGGATGTCTGGCTCTAGATGAGTGATCACACCATCATGATTATCTGGGTCATGAAGATCTTTTTTGTACAGTTCCTCTGTGTATTCTTGCCACCTCTTCTTAATATCTTCTGGTTCTGTTAGGTCCATACCATTTCTGTCCTTTATTGAGCCCACCTTTGCATGAAATGTTCCCTTGGTATCTCTAATTTTCTTGAAGAGTTCTCTAGTCTTTCCCATTCTGTTGTTTTCCTCTATTTCTTTGCATTGATTGCTGAAGAAGGCCTTCTTATCTCTTCTTGCTATTCTTTGGAACTCTGCATTCAGATGCTTATATCTTTCCTTTTCTCCTTTGCTTTTCGCTTCTCTTCTTTTCACAGCTATTTGCAAGGCCTCCCTAGACAGCCGTTTTGCTTTTGTGCATTTCTTTTCCATGGGGATGGTCTTGATCCCTGTCTCCTGTACAATGTCATGAACCTCATTCCATAGTTCATCAGGCACTCTATCTATCAGATCTAGGCCCTTAAATCTATTTCTCACTTCCACTATATAATCATAAGGGATTTCATAAAGCTGAGAGCAGAAACAAGTAAAAGAGACATTATAAAGCAATGGAAATGATCACTGAAAGTATGAACTGGTTCTATGAAAAGAGATGCAAGATTGTTAAACCTTTAGCCTAACTCTTCAAGAAAAAAAAGAGACCTAAATCAATAACAGAGAAGGCAATGATACCCCACTCCAGTACTCTTGCCTGGAAACTCCCATAGACAGAGGAGCCTGGTAGGCTGCAGTCCATGGGGTCACTGAGAGTTGGACACAACTCAGTGACTTCACTTTCACTTTTCACTTTCATATATTGGAGAAGGAAATGGCAACCCACTCCAGTGTTCTTGCCTGGAGAATCCCAGGGACAGCAGAGCCTGGTGGGTTGCTGTCTATGGGGTTGCACAGAGTCGGACACGACTGAAGTGAATTAGCAGCAGCAGCAGCAAATCAGTAAAGTCAGAAATGAATAAGGGAAACTTAACAACAAACAGCACAAAAATAGAAAGGAGCATAAGAGATTGCTATGGACCTATCAATGACTCATTAATGAATTTGGTAAAGTCTCAGTCTATGGAATTAATGCACAGAAATATTTTGCATTTCTATATACGAAAAGAACTGTCAGAAAGAGAAAATAATCCCATTCACAGTGACATAAAAAAGAGTAGAATACCTGCAAACAAATCTTACTAAGGAGCTAAAACATCTGTACTTTGAAAACTGCAAGACACAATAAATGAAACTGCAGATAATGGAGAAGTATAGAAAGATACACCATGCTCATGGACTGGAAGAATTAATATTGTTAAAATGACCATACCAACCAGATGAAATCTACAGATTCAGTGAAATCTCTATTAAAATGTCAATGGAATTTTTCACAGATCTAGAACAAATAATTCCAAAATTTTTATGGGAACACAGAAAACCTCTGAGTACCCAAAACAGTCTTAAGATAGAAGACGTCCTTCAAAGTATACTGTAGAGCTACAGTAATCAAAACAGGATGATGTAGGCACAAAAAGACACATAAATCAGTGGAACAGAATAGAGAGCCCAGAAATGAGTCCATAGTAATATGGGCAGTTAGTATATATCCATGGAGACTAAAATATGCAATGGGGAAAGGAAAGACTCTTCAAAAAATGGTGTTGGGATAACTGTACCACTTTCTCACACCATATACAAAATAAACTCAAAATGAATTAAAGTCTTATGTGTAAGATCATAAAACATAAACTTGTAGAAGAAAATATTGGTAATGTACTCTTTGACTTAAGTCTTAGAATTTTGAAGGGAGGTCTGTTTTGTTAGGCTAAGGAAACATAAGCAAAAGTAAATGAGACAACATCAAATGAAAAAAGCTCTTTCTCAGTGAAGGAAACAACAAATTGAAAAAGCTGTGTACTGAATGGGAGAAGATATTTGCAAATGACATATCTGACAAGTGATTAATATCTTAAAGAATATAAAGAACTCATACAAGTCAGCATCAAAGAAATGACCAATTAAAAAATGGACAAAGGACCTGAATAGACATTTTTTTAAAGGAGACATTCATGTGGCCAACAGACATATGGAAAGATGCTCTATATCACTAATCAATAGGGAAATGCAGATCAAAACCACAATGAGATATCCCCTCACACATGTCAGAATGGCTATTAACAAAAAGATAACAAATTATAAATATTGGCAAGGATGTGGAGAGAAAGGATCTCTTGTGTACTGTTGATGAGAATGTAAATTGGTACAGGCACTGTGGAGAACAATATGGAAGTTCCTAAATAAATTAAACATATAAATACCGTATATTCTAGCAATTCCACTTCTAGTTGTATATCTGAAGAAAATGAAAACACCAGTTTGAAAAGATATATACCCCACTGTGTTCACTGTAGTAGCATTATGTACAACATTCAAGATAAAGAAGCAACCTAAGTACCCATCAGTAGGTGATTGGATAAAGAAGAAATAATGTATGTAAATATGCAGTATTTCTCAGCCATAAACAGAATGAAACTAGCCATTTGTGACAACACGTTTGTACCTAGAGATATTATGCCAAGTGAAATAAGTCAGAGAATGACAAGTACTGTAAAATTTCATTTATATGTCAAACCTAAAACAAATGAACAATCATAACCAAATAGAAACAGAGTTAGTTATAGATGCAGAGAACAAACAGATGGTTGCCAGAAGGGATGAGGTTTGTGGAGAGGAGAGAAATAGGTGAAAGACCTTAAGAGGTACAAGCTTTCAGTTACAAAATGAATCACAGATATGAAATGCACAGTGTGGGGAGTATAATAGTGTAATATCTTTGGTGACAGATGACAACTAGGCTTAATGGTGATCATTGTTAAATGTTCAGAAATATCAAATTACTGTGTAGTGCACCAGGAATTAATATAGTTGTAGTTCAGTTATTCTTCAATTATACTTCAAAAGCAAGCAAGCAAACAAAAACCAAACAAACTCATAGAAAAGGAGGTCAGATTTGTGACTCGAGACAGTGACTAGATTTGTGACTCAGAGACAGGAGGGGTGAAATTGGTGAAATGAGATGAAGTACAGTCTTTCAGTTACAAGACAAATAAATATAGGGATGTAATATGTAACATGCTAAAGACAATTAAGGAAAATATTTTTTCATTTTCTTAATGTTGTATCTAGTGTTTCTTTGATGGCTCAGTGATAAAGAAGCCACCTGCCAATGCAGGAGACGTGGGTTTGATCCTTGGGTTGGGAAGATCCCCAGGAGAAGGAAATGATCACCCACTCCAGTATTCTTGCCTTGGAAACTATGGACTGAGAGGAGCCTGGCGGGCTATAGTCCATGGGGTTGCAAAAGAGTTGAACATGATTTAGTGACTAAACAACAACATCATCAATATTGTATCTGAATGAGATGATGGATGTTCACTAAACCTAGTATAATCATATTGTGATGGATGTAAGTCAAATAATTATGTTGTATGCCTTAATCTTTTACAGTGCTGTATGTAAAGTATATTTCAATAAAACTAGGGGGAAATCACTGAGATTTTGATAGGAATTGCGTGAATCTTCTCATTGCTTTGGTTAATAGTAACATATTAACAATGTTAGTTTTTTCAATCCATAAACATAAGATGTGTTTACATTTATCTGTCTTCCTCCACTTCTTTCAGAAATATTTTCTCATTTTCATTGCATGAATCTTTGGCCTCCTTTGTTTAAGTTCATTCTTTTAAGTATTTTATTCTTTTTGGTGCCATTTTAAATGAAACTGTTTTTGTGATTTCTGTAATTAGTGATCAGAGTGGAGATTTCTTATATTTGGAGTATAGGATTTCTCTTTGACACCCTGAGTCTTAACATGCTTTGCAAGTTACTTCATGAACCTGTACAGATATTCTTTGTTCTTAGTGTGTAGAAATGCAGCTGATTTTTGGCTGTTTCCTTGGTATTGCCGTTTTGTAAAATTTATTTATTCTGTTTCTTTTTGTTACGGAAATTTTAGGCTTTTCTGCATGTAAGAGTTTTTGTTGTTCAGTCATTGTCATGTCTGATTCTTTGTGACCCTGAGGACAGCAGCTCACCAGGCTTCCCTATCCTTTACTATCTCCCAGAATTTGTTCAAATTCATGTGCATTGAGTCGGTGATGGTATCTAATCGTCTCATCTCTGCTGCCCTCTTCTCTTTTTGCCTTCAGTCTTTCCCAGCATCAGATTTTTTTTCTAGTGAGTTGGCTGTTTGTATCAAGTGGCCAAAGTATTGGAGTATCAGCTTCAGCATTAGTCCTTCCTGTCAATATTCAGGGTTGATTTCCTTTAGGATTGACTGGTTTGATTTTCTTACAATCAAAGGGACTCTCAAGAGTCTTCTCTAGCACTGTAGTTTGAAAACATCAATTCTTTGGCAGTCAAACTTCTTTATGGTTCAACTCTCACATCTGTACTTGACTACTGGAAAAACCATAGCTTTGACTATACAGACCTTTGTCAGCAAAGTAATGCCTCTGCTTTTTAATACACTGTCTAGGTTTGTTATAGGTTTCCTTCCAGGGGCAAGCATCTTTTAATTTCTTGGCTGAAGTCACTGTCCGCAGTGATTTTGGAGGGCAAGAAAATAAAATCTGCCACCGTTTCCACTTTTCCCCTTCTATTTGCCATGAAGTGATGGGCCCAGATGCCATGATCTTGGTTTTTGAATGTTGAGTTTTAAGCCAGCTTTTTCACTCTCCTCTTTCATCTTCATCAAGAGGCTCTTTAGTTCCTCTTTGCTTTCTGCCATAAGGGTGGTATCATCTTTACATCTGAGGTTGTTGATATTTTTTGCAGCAGTCTTGATTCCAGCTTGTGATTCATCCAGCTCTGCATTTTGCATGATATGCTCTGCATATAAGCGAAACAGGGTGCCTGTATATAGTCTTATCTTATTATTTTCCCAATTTTGAACCAGTCAGTTGTTCTATATAAGGTTCAAACTGTTGCTTCTTGACCCACATACAAGTTTCTCAGGCCACAGGTAAGATGGTCTGGTATTCCCATCTCTTAAGAATTTTTCACAATTTGTTGTGATCCACACAGTCAAAGGCTTTTTCAATGAAGCAGATGTTTTTCTGGAATTGCCTTGCTTTCTTTATGATCCAACAAATGTTGGCAATTTGATCTCTGGTTCCTCTGCCTTTTATAAACTCACCTTGTACATCTGGAAGTTCTTGGTTCATGTACTGCTGAAGCTTAGTTTGAAGGATTTTGAGCATAACCTTACTAGCATGCAAAATGAGTGCAGTTTTTCGGGTAGTCTGAACATTCTTTGACACTGCTTTTCTTTGAGTTTGGAATGAAAACTGACCTTTTCCAGTCCTGTGGCCACTGCTGAGTTTTCCAAATTTGCTGGCGTATTGAGTGCAGCACTTTCACAGCATCATCTTTTAGGATTTGAAATAGCTCAACTGGAATTCCATCACCTCCGCTAGCTTTGTTCATAGTGATGCTTCCTAAGACACACTTGACTTCACACTCCAGAATGTCTGAAACCATCATAGTTATCCAGGTCATTAAGATCTTTTTTTGTATAGTTCTTCTGTGTATTCTTGCCACCTCTTCTTAATCTCTTCTGCTTCCATAAGGTGCTTACATTTCTTTTCTTTATTGTGCTCGTCCTTGCATGAAATATTGGACTTCCCTGGTGGGTCAGACAGTAAAGCGTCTGTCTACAACGCAAGAGACCTGGGTTTGATCCCTGGGTTGGGAAGATTCCCTGGAGAAGGAAATGGCCACCCACTCCAGTACTCTTGCCTTGAAAATCCCATGGACGGAGGAGCTTGGTGCAGGCTACTGTCCATGGGGTCACAAAGAGTTGGACACGACTGAACGACTTTACTTTCTTTGCATGAAATGTTTCCTTGGTATCTCCAATTTTCTTGATGAGATCTCTAATCTTTCCCATTCTGTTGTGTTTCTCTACAGTTTTTCTCCTTGTTCATAAAGAAGACCTTCTTATCTCTTCTTGCTATTTTATTGAACTCTGCATTCAGTTGGGTTTATCTTTCCCTTCCTACCTTGCTTTTCACTTCTCTTCTTTTCTCAGTTATTTGTAAAGCCTCCTCAGACAACCACTTTGCCTTCTTGCGTTTCTTTATCTTTGGTATGGTTTTAGTCTCTGCCTCCTGTACAGTGTTACAAACCTTTGTCCATAGTTCTTCAGGCACTCTGTCTACCAGATCTAATCCCTTGAATCTGTTCATCACCTCCACTGTATAGTCAGTCATAAGGGATTTGATTTAGGTCATACCTGAATGGCCTAGAGGTTTTCCCTTCTTTCTTCAATTTAAGCCTGAAGTTTTCAATAAGGAGCTGATAATCTGATCCACAGTCAGCTCCAGGTCTTGTTTGTGCTGAGTGTATAAAGCTTCTCTATCTTTGTATGCAAAGAATATAAGCAATCTGATTTTAGTATTGACCTGTAGGTGATGTCTCTGTGTAGTCATCTTTTGTGTTGTTGGAAGAGGGTTTTACTATGACCAGAGTGTTCTCTTGGCAAAACTCTGTTAGCCTTTGTCCTGCTTCAATTTGTATTCCAAAGCAAAACTTGCCTGTTATTCCATGTATCTCTTGACTTCCTATTTTTGCATTCCAATCTCTTGTGATGAAAAGGACATCTTTTTTTGATGTTAGTTTTAGAAGGTCGTGAAGGTCTTCATAGAACTGGTCAACTTTAGCTCTTTTGGCATTAGTGTTGGGGCGTAGACTTGGATTACTGTGATATTGAATGGTTTGCCTTGGAAATGAACTGAGATCATTCTGTTGTTTTTGAGATTGCCCCCAAGTACTGCATTTTGGACTCTTTTCTTGACTTTGAGGGCTACTCCATTTCTTCTAAGGTATTCTTGCCCAGAGTGGTAAATATCATGGTCGTCTGAATTAAATTTGCCCATTCCTGTCCATTTTAGTTCACTGATTCCTAAGATGTCAGTGTTCACTCTTGCCATCTCCTGTTTGACCACATCCAATTTACCGTGATTCATGGACCTAACATTCCAGGTTCCTATGCTGCATTATTCTTTGCAGCATCAGACTTTATTTTCACCTCCAGACACATCCACAACTGAGCGTCCTTTCCACTTTAACCCAGGAGCTTCATTCTTTCTGGAGCTATTAGTAACTGCCCTCTGCTCTTCTCCAGTGGGGCTCATCTGCAGTGTCATATCATTTTGCCTTTTCATACTGTTAATGTTCATGGGGTTCTTGAGGCAAGAATATTGATGTGGTTTGCCATTCCCTTCTCAGTGGACTGCATTTTGTCAGAACTGTCAACAGTGATTCATTTGTCTTGGGTGGCATGGCATCGTATGGCTCATAGCTTCATTGAAATTATGCAGGCCCCTTCACCAATGACAAGACCATGATCTATGAAGGGAGCATATAAGATAATACCATATGAAAACAGAAGTAATTTTAGCTTCTTCCATTCTAACCTGGATCCATTTTATTTCTCTGTGTTGCTCAATTGCTCTGGCTAGAACTTTTAGCGTCACTTTGAGTAGAAGTGCTAGAAGCACACTTCCTTACCTTGTTCTTAATTTTAGAGGGAAAGCTTTTTGTCATCACCATGGTGATAATGTTTGCCATGGCTTTTTCATATATGTCTTTTATTACTTTGGTGTAGTTTCTATTTTTAGCTAGATGAGAATGTTTATCGTTAAAGGGTGTTGAATGTTGTCAAATTCCTTTTCAGTATCACTTGAAATATTGTGTGTTTTTTTCTCTTTCATTCTTTTAATGTGGTTTATTACATTGATGGATTTCAATAACATTCTTGGATTTGGGGACTAAATCTCACATATAATCCTTTTTAATACAATGCTGAGTTCTATTTGCTATTTTATTGAGTTTTTTTTTACATCAGTGTTCATAAGGGATATTGTATATAATTTTATTTTCTTGTAGTATGTTTGTCTGGCTTTGATGTTGGGGTGTCCTTTAGAGTCTGTTAGCTCTTACATAATCTTTTTTTATTCTCATATTCAAAAAATTGGATTGTCTTATCTTTTAGTTCAGTGAGTCTTCCTTTTGCCTGTTTAAATCTGCCTTTGAATCCCTGTAGTCAGTTTTTCATTTCAGTTGTTGTACTTTTTAACTCTATAACTTTTTGGTTTATTTTTCGGTTTTAAGAAATCTCTATTAATATTTCCATTTTATTCATACATTATTTTGTTGAGTTTATCCACATCTTTCTTTAGTTCTTTCAGTGTCTTTAATATGATTGTTTTAAAGTTTTTATCTAGTATATCTACCATTAGCTTTTTTTCAGGGACAGTTCCTGTTGATTTTTTTCTTTGAATGGACCATACTTTGTTTTTGTTAGTCTTGTGATTTTTTTGTTTGTTTGTTTTGTTAAAAACTGGGCATTTGAGATGCGTAGTATGGTAATACTGGAAATGAGATTCTCTCCCTTCCTTTGGGTTTGCTGGGTTTTGTTGTTGTTGTTTTAATTTTTATTAGATGTCTCTGTGCCGTGGATCAGCCTGAGGTGTAAACTTGAGTATTTTTTTAGGTTTTTTCTGATCTTCCCTTGGCCATGTATGGTCACTTTCTAATTTCTCTTTGTATGCCCTGCTGCTGCTACTGCTGTAAGTCACTTCAGTCATGTCTGACACTGTGCAGCCCCATAGATGGCAACCCACCAGGCTCCCCCGTCCCTGGGATTCTCCAGGCAAGAACACTGGAGTGGGTTGCCATTTCCTTCTCCAGTGCATGAAAGTGAAAAGTGAAAGTGAAGTCACTCAGTCATGTCTGACTCTTCGCGACCCCATGGACTGCAGCCTACCAGGCTCCTCCGTCCATGGGATTTTCCAGGCAAGAGTACTGGAATGGGTTGCCATTGCTTTCTCCATTTGTATCTACAGATATTTTTAATATTTTAAGTTTTTAATATAGATCACTTTAATATAAAGCTACTGTTTAATGGCTGATTTACAATAGGAGAAAAGGAGAAACATAAATGAGCATTGAAAAGGGTGCTGCCCTTTAAATCTTGTGAAAGTCACTTCTGTTAGAGGGCTAGGGCTTTGCAACAGCGGAAGAAGGTGCAACAACAGTCTTATCTCTGCTCTTTTGTGACAAGAAGTAACCAGTGACCAGAGCAGAGAAACCCTATATTTGGAACAGAGGATTTTTTTTGCCACCTTGGCACTCACCAGCTGCTGTGCAAGTTACTCCAGGAACCTGTCCACAGTTGTTTGCCATGTGAATAGGGGTGGGTAATGAGTAGCTGCTATTGTGCTAAGAGTTGGAATTGACTGAAATTAATCCCAGTTTACATCTGAGTTTTCCCATGGAAGTTGAACGCCTTTCATGTACTCCAAACTTCCAAGAGAATTACATCAGACAGTCTTTGAGTGCAGTTGTTGTCTAGATGGGGAGACAGATTCCTGATGCTTTGTACTCTGTCATCTTTCCAGCATCATCTCTTCTTCCTTTCATTTTTGATGAATTTTAAGTTGATAGTTGTTTTCTTCCTTCACCATTTAAAATACATTGTTTCATTGTTTTTCATATCTCATATTTTTTGTTGAAAAGTCTGCTATATACTTATCTTTATTTCTATCTAAATATATATTTTCTTTCCCTGTGGCTACTTTTACAATTTTCTTTTCCTCACCAATTTTTCACCAGTCATACACATGCACATAGTGGTATGTGCACTCCTATATTTACTTTTCTTGGTATTCATCAGTGTTGTTTGATCTGTTGATGCCTAACTTTTATAAATTTTTGAAATTTTTACTATTACTTCCTCAGATTTTTTTCTGTTCCTCCCCTCTTTTTAGGACTGCGACTGCATGTATATAATACTGCTTGATATTGTCTTACAGTTCATTTGGATAGATTTACTGCTGCACCTCCAAATTCACTGATCTTTACATCATCTGTAATATTAAATATGCTGTTAAATTCATTTAGTGAAATTTTCATTTCAGTTATTTTTTTATCTCTAGAATTTCCATTTAATTCTTTTTTGACTCTTAGAGTTATGTCTTCATATGTTCATGTGTTCCTTTGCATCTATTACATACGTCATTTTATTTTTTATCATGATTTAATATTCTTGTTTACGAATTCTGTCACCTCTGTCATTTCCAAGTTTGTCTTTACTGAGTAATTTCTCTAGGTTATGGTTACATTTTTAAAAAATTTATTTATTTTAATTGGAGGCTAATTACTTTACAATATTGTATTGGTTTTTCCATACATCAACATGAATCTGCCATGGGTGTACACGTGTTCCCAATCCTGAACCCCTCTCCCACCTCCCTCTCCATACCATCCCTCTGGGTCATCTCAGAGCACCAGCCCATTTTTATACTTCATTCAATGTCTGGTAAAGTTTGGTTATAAGCCAGACATTGTGACTTTACCATTCTGGGTGGTATATTTTTTTGTATTCCATTAAAGAATTTTGTGCTTGTTCTAGCAGACAATTAAGTTACTTGAAGATTAGTTTGATCCTTTGGAGGATTGTTTTTAAGTTCTTTTATGGAGATTCTAAAGTAATTCTAGTTCTAAATTATTCCCATCTCAAAGATGTATCTTTGTTATTACTGAGGTCATGCCACTGATAGAGCTTGAGTGAGTTACATCCCTTTGTGAACTCTGTAAATTGTCTTAGAACTTTCTTGTTATATTCCTTTTCTTGGAAGTTATTCTTGACAAACTTCATAAGAGTTTTACTCTGTACATTTACAAATTGATATTTAGCCATACTTCAAGGGATCCTTGTACATATTTCTCCAGAATGCTTTCTTCTTGCATACCTCCATTCCCTATGGGACTCTAGCCAATAAATTCTAGCTTTCTTGACCTCTTCTTAATCTTATATTCTTCTCATTTCAGTAAGTGGCTGGGTACTTTTTAGATGCTCCCCTCCTTTCTCCATGGGCTTCCCTGGTGGTGCTAGTGGTAAAGAACCCACCTGACAATGCAGGAGATGTACGAGCTCAGGTTTGATCCCTGAGTCAGGAAGATCCCCTGGAGGAGGGCATGGCAACCCATTCTAGTACTTTTGCCTAGAGAATCCCATGGACAGAGGAGCCTGCTGGGCTATAGTTCATAGGGTTGCAGAGAGTGAGACCCAGCTTGAGTCGACTTATCATGCATGCCCACCTTGTCCCATGCCAAATTCCAGTATTTACCTGCAGGAAGGAAGCTTGGGTAATGGTAAAGCCTATTTCATTTGTTTGCCTTTTCTGAGAAATAATTGTACTGTGCTCCCCATTGTCCACTTCCTACAAAAGTTAATTCTCTAGTTTTGTCCAGTTTTCTAGTTGTTTATGGGCAGGGGACTAGGTCTCAATCCTGTTACTCCTTAATGATCATTACAGAGTTCTCATCATGTATATTTTAATCATAAAGAAGGAGAGATTTTCATAAAAACATATTCTTCAAGGCAAATAGCTGATAACAGAAGTTTTCAGATAATAAACTTTTCTGATGATGACACCTGATATGAGAATCTAGGACCAGAATTACTCAGGGCAGTTGACAGTTGGGAAATGAGTCAGAAAAAACATAGGAGGATTGTGTACGTGCCTGTTTAGTATGGTCCTAAGGACTTCAGGACCTTGCTGCATTCACTTCTCACTTACCTTACTCTCAGATGACTACTCTACCTATTGTTTTCTAGATATATAAATTCCCTTGATAGGAAGGTTACTCTTTCACCATAGCTAATAGACTTAATGGAGCTTTCCTGGTAGCTCAGATGGTAGTCAGCCTGCAGTGCAGGAAACCCAGGTTTGATCCCTGGGTCAGGAAGATCCCCTGGAGGAGGGCATGGCAAGTCACTCCAATATTCTTGCCTGGAGAATCCCCCTAAACAGAGGAGCCTGGCAGGATCCAGTCCATGGGTTCACAAAGAGTCAGACACGACTGAGCAACTAAGCACAGCACAATAGGCTTATTGTACATTACAAAAGATTGCTTCCTTGGGCAGAAAAATGTTCATATCAAAGTATAAATTCCTGTTCTTAATCCTTTGCTAAGATAAGGGAGGGAGTAAGGAACCTAGTTAGACTTGTGAGCTTGATAGGCTTTCTGAGAACCCTGTTTGCCAGGGTGGCTGAATTCAGTCTATCCACCTCTTCTGCTCTTCTCCCCCTCTGCCTGCAGTTATGATCATGTGCCTTTTCTCATGCATGACTCTGACCTGAGAAGAACAACCAATATCAAGGAGGTCCTGCCAGATGCCTCTTTGACACACCCATCCTTATTTGATTGGGATTTCCTGTCGACTCTGAATGCAGGCAAATGGTTTTCACATGCTCCGGTAAGACATGTTCTCCACTTCAAGAAACCTGCCTTGAACTCTCTTTTCTGTATGAGGTCATGTGCTGCTCCTGGAGATAAAGCCTTTAGATGAGGATAGGCAAGTGTGCACACAATTTCATCCCAGTTTGGTAGCATGACTATGGTTAGAATTTGCAGGAATGTTATTCCAGTAATGTAGTCAGTCTAATTGCTGCTGGAAGTTCTGAAAATAAGCTTTAAACTTATTCTTGTCATTTACTTCCTTTTAATCCAATAATTTCTTGAACTTAGGGCTTCCTTAGTGGCTCAGATGGTAAAGAATCTGCCTGCAATGTGGGAGACCTGAGTTTGATTCTTGGCAGTGTTTCAATAATAAGTTAGAGAATTTAGAATTATCCTGAATAGAAAGTCAGATTTACATGTGATAAAAGTCAAGCCTGCCTTCTGAAAATAGGTAAAGAAAAAGCAACTTACATTTTCCAGGTTATCATGTCTACAGGGAATCCATGTGACCTAGGTTTCACCAATCAGATATACTCATTTTCAGTCTGATTTTGACAACAAACATCTGAGCAGGACAGACAGCAGGCACTCATATTGCTAGCACCTATGGTAGCAGAGCTACAATAGTTAGAGGTCAGCTGTGGTAATGGCTCTCCTATCAGGAAGTTGTATAATTAGGAAAATAAATCTTCAGGGACTTTTGATTGTGTACTAGGTGGAATGGAATTTATTTACATTTGACGTTAATCCTGAAGACCGATTTGATCCTTTTTCATTTTGAAAGTGAAAAGTAAAGACTTACATAAAGAGATACTTATCCATTTGAAATTCTTTCTTTTAAGATGTGTTACTGTAAGGGATAGCTGAACATTGATTTGTAATGATTGTATCAACTCAGAATACTTATTTTCATATGAGTACGTAGCCTACAAATGCTGTTTCCATGTGAGAAGTAAAGGGATACATCTGATATTCCAGGTTTCTATGTGTATGTAGGCTCTGCATATGTCTCATCATATATGAATACATAGAAATATACAGACTAGAGAGGCTCCATTATTGGTTTAATTGTATTGGTTTAATTAGCCATGTGCTAAGTCGCTTCATTTGTATCCGACTCTTTGTGACCCTCTGGACTGTAGCCCTCCAGGCTCCTCTGCCAATGGGATTTTCCAGTCAAGAATACTATGCATTGGAAAGCAGATTCAGTGACTGGACCTCCATGAAAGTCCCTCAGGCAAGAATACTGGTGTGGGTTGCCATTTCCTCCTCAGGGGATCTTCCCGACCGAGGGTTCAAACCCACATCTCTTAAATCTCCTGCTTCAGCAGATGGGTTCTTTACCACTAGTGCTGCCTATGGAAGCCCTGATAGCCATAGGTAATGTTTTGACAAATATGTATTCCAAATGAAAAGGCTGTTAAAATATTTGTTGTGTAATGTATGGTTTGTAAAAGTCTTACCATAAGCGATGGGATTGGGTATGTTATTTTAGTAATGTTATCTGTATGTTTTAGGATTAATAGTTTTGTTTTATCTGGGTAGTGTGTTTGCAGTGTTTAGTTATGCCTTCAGTCTGGTTACTGAAGAGAATTCTGAAACCTTGACTTCAAATATGTTTATCTAGGGCGATTTATTTTTAGGTTTGTTTGTAGAGCTTTCTTTGCTTGCATGCTATGTGGTCAGAAGTAGTCAAAGTGGTGTTGGCACATTATTTAAAAGGTTTGTAAGATTGGATAAGTTTTCAGAGCAAAGAAATTCTTTCATTTGCGAAGGTTTTTCTGGGTGCTCTTTATTGGTTGGGTATAGTTATGAATTGATGGTGGTGGTGAGTTGATTATTTGACAGTGAAGTTATTATTCTTGAGATTACTTGTGAAAATTAAAGTTTTATCTATAGTGAAATAAAAATAGATATAGAAGTTCTGGGAATTGTCCCTGGAAGATCAGCTGATCTATTCAGGGGCTTGCTTGGTGATTCAGTGGTAAAGAGTCTGTCTGCAGTGCAGGAGACTCAAGTTCAATCCCTGGGTCAGGAAGATCCCCTCGAGAAGGAAATGGCAACCCACTTCAGTATTCTTACCTAGAAAATCCCATGGACAGAGGAGCCTGGCAGGCTGCAGTCCATGGGGTCGCAAGGAGTTGGGCACAACTTAAATTTGTTGGTATAGTTATTATTCTTGAGATTGCTTGTGAAAATTAGTGTGATCTATAATGGTTGTTCTAGTAGTCTTGTGTGGTTTTTCCAGTAGTTATGAATATTCATTGCAAGGACTGATGATGAAGCTGAAACTCCAATACTTTGGCCACTTGGTACAAAGAACTGACTCATTAAGACCCAGATGCTGGGAGAGATTGAAGGCAGGAGGAGAAAGGGATGACAGAGGATGAAATGATTGGATGGTATTACTGACTCAATGGACATGAATTTGAACAAGCTGTGGGAGTTAGTGATGGACAGGGAAGCCTGGTGTGCTGCAGTCCATAGGGTCACAAAGAGTCAGATGTGACTGAGCGACTAAACTTAACTGAATAATGAAATAAAAAGAGATACAGAAGTTCTGCAAATTGTCCCTGGAAGATCAATTGAGTTCTTATTTTACTAGTAAAGCCAACATTTCTGTGGAGCATTTTTATATCCTTTTGTGAAAGTATAAATCTCAAAAGTTGTTCAGTCACTAAGTCATATCCGACTTTTTGTGACCTCATGGGCTGCAGCACACCAGGCTTTCCTGTCCTTCACCACCTCCTAGAGGTTGCTCAAACTCATGTCCATTGAGTCGGTGATGCCATCCAACCATCTCATCCTCTGTTGCCCCCTTCTCCTGCCCTCAATCTTTCCCACCACCAGCGTCTTTTCCAGTGAGTCATCTTTTTGCATCAGGTGTCCAAAGTATTGGAGCTTCAGCTTCAGCATCAGTCCTTCCAATGAATATTAAGGGTTGATTTCCTTTAAGATAGACTGATTTGATATCCTTGCAGTCCAAGGGACTTTCAGGAGTCTTCTCCAGCACCACAGTTCAAAAGCTTCAATCTCAAAAAATCTCAAAAGTATAAAAATGCAGTCCTCATGCATATAGTGAGCAGATTATAATCTTATTTAGCACATTAATGAAATAAGCAGAACGACACTTAAAAGAAGTAAGAACTCAACATGCCTATAGTCAAAGCAACAAAGAAATGCTGAAATCACATTGTTAAGTTGGATACAAACCTAGTATGTTACCTTGTTAATATACTATATGGCAATGAAGACATCCTTTTGGAGTTATCTTTTTTATAAAAAATCATGTACATCTCTATTGGACAAAAATTATTTCCACTTTTATTAGTTATCTATGAGTCACCATCTAACTTTACATAGTCTGACCCTAATAATTCAAAGAGAGGTACCTTTCCTTAAGAGTCAGATGACTCTTAGGTGTGCTTGTTAAATAGTGTATTACCATGATATTATCTTTTGCCTTATTGCTAAGTTTTGAGTAATGTAAGTCTTCTCTTGAGATCATAAATAACTTCTATAGAGTGAGATTGGTCTCATTGGGATTTTGCATCATGTGGCTTCATTAACTTACATCGGTGTAGTTAAAAGTCACTTAACACACATAAAGTTCTAGCAAATCTAGAGTCGGATCATATTAGACAACTGCTCAGGCCACTTAAATTAGGTTCCATCACAAAAGTTTGTAGAGAGTCTAGAATTTTATTTTTAGCAGTCTATTATCCCAGAGGTCTTTTTATCACTACTATTTACAAATTAAATTCATTTATGCCAGGTTTCACCTCTACACTTACAAATGTGGACAAATTCCTCTCTCCTTTTCTTTCAAGTCAGTGGCTTTCTTACTATTTGTAATGCTGGGACAGTGTACAACAGTGGACTTGAGACAGTTTGCCTAGGAAGCCTCGTAGGCATTGGTCCAAATACCAATTTCATCTGTGTCCTTAGTGGGGACTGGGGGCTTGCCATATCGTACTAAATGAAATTTATTCTCAAATATCATCCATTAGGTATGGCTTTGATTATGCAATAAATTTTTCCAGTTATATCCCAGTGAAAGGACAGATTTTTATTTAAGCTCATGCAAATGACTGCATTGTCATGAGACATAAAACTCAGTAAAAAGTATTTGTACCTGAATTCTGAGGGATGGTGAAAACAAGATACAAAGAGATGTTTTTCACAAGGTAAGAATTTGGAAGGAATGATGCTAAAGCTGAAGCTCCAGTACTTTGGCCACCTCATGCGAAGAGTTGACTCATTGGAAAAGACTCTGATGCTGGGAGGGATTGGGGGCAGGAGGAGAAGGGGACGACAGAGGATGAGATGGCTGGATGGCATCACTGACTCGATGGACGTGAATCTGAGTGAACTCCGGGAGTTGGTGATGGACAGGGAGGCCTGGCGTGCTACAATTCATGGGGTCACAAAGAGTCGGACACGACTGAGCGACTGAACTGAACTGAAGAATTAGAGAAAAGTAAAAAAGAGAATGGGTTTTCTCATATGCCCATTAGAAAATAGAATATTAAAAAGAGTACCAATAAAATTCCAAAATGAATAAGCATGATTAGGTTGACCTCATCAGTTCATTCAATCTGGCATAGGTAATGTCCTGCTATATCTAGGGTTATCAGTGTGCTTCCATGAAGTTATCTGCTTCTACTCTGAAATTTAATCTTTGAAATTCTGCCTCAGTCCTCTGATACGGATGGATTGGTGTCTGATTGAGATGACAGTGTCAGCTTACACTAGGAAGCATTTTCATGAGTTTGTTCTTTGTGTATCGAAAGATAAGAGTGTCTTTACAGTCCTTTTAAACAAGATTTTGAATTTGGCCTTTCCAATTTTTGATCTGTATCTTATATAAAAAACCTTCAGACAATCATGGGAAGAAAGAAGAAACCACTTGATAACTGAATTGAATCTATATAATTTATTATAGTAAACAACAGTGTCAGAAAGGAAAATAAAATAATATTAGTGTGACTCTTTGTGACCCCATGCACTGTGGCCCGCCAGGCTCCTCTGTCCATGGGATTCTCTAGGCAAGAATACTGGAGGGGGTTGCCATTTATTTCTCCAGGGGAATCTTCCCAACCCAGAGATCAAATCCAGATCTCCCACACTGCAAGCAGATTCTTTACCATCTGAACCACGAGGGAAGCCTACCTAACCAAATATAATACATAACTATATAGAAGATTTGGCCTATTTCCTTTAGGAGTAAGAACATATTATGGACATTGAAAACATTAGCAGCTCTCCTGGTTCTTCCAGTCCATTCTTTAAAACTTAAAAAATTGTCAGACTCTGAAATGTATTTATATTTTTATTTTACCTGCAAAATATTGACTGGGATGATAAAGTTTCCCTTTTTATATTTTATATTTTATATTTATATCCTGTCATATCTTAACATGTGGGCAATTTTTATAATAGTGTTGAACCATATATGAAGCATGGATGTATCTACTTCTGGCCATGACAGTGTACAGGTGTTAGCTGTGTCATCTTGCCATAAATAGCTAGAAAACCAGAAAAAACATATGAAATATCCATTCTTAGATGCTGGACAACAGTCAGTGTGGAGCTGTGAAAGTAGGGAATAATAGAGCATTATGATTGCCCTCATATTCTGCCTGGAGGCATGTTCTAGCTGTCATATAGCAGGAGGAACCTAGGCAAAGCATGGTGGTCTTGTGGAGCTGAGGAGAGACTGGATTTTTTTTTTTTTTTTTTGAGATAGAGGTGGTGGTAATTTTGAGGGAAGAGTACCCAAAGGAGAGAGCTCTCCAGAGAAAGACCTCTGGAAATCTGTGTGGGGTCTGCTTGAGTATGTTGCTGATACCTAAGAGGCACACAAGTAGAGTGAAGCTCCCCAAGGCTGGGCAGAGTACTACTAGGGAGCTTTTAGCGGAACCATTCTAAGAACTCACATGGATCTGGAAAATATTCAAGTTCTCACTAGCCATATTAGAAGATAGGCTTTGTTCGACACACAGGGCCTTTAGTAAAAATTCTGGAAAGGTCACACCTCAGCTATAGGGATAAATAAGCCCTAGATTAAAGGCTATTAAAATTGCCTTTAGATCTGCTCTAAACAGTATCCATTTGATTTGCTAGTAATCAAAATGCCTACCAAAATTTTTTTACTGCACTTTAAAAGAGACAACGTTAGGCCTCTAACAGTGTAGCAGTCACAGTGTCCAACAGCCAGTAATAAAATTTCTTGGCATACACAAAAGCAGGGAAATGTAGCTTAAAACCAGGAGCAAAACTGCTCATTAAAAGTTCATTCATGTTGATGTATGGCAAAACCAATACAATATTGTAAAGTAATTAACCTCCAATTAAAATAAATACATTTATATTAAAAAAAGTTCAGGAAAGACAGACTGATAGGGACTTTTAGATAGGAACGGACTTTTAAAAAGCTATTAAAATCTCTAGTTCCAGCCGTGTTGCTACAAATGGCATTATTCCATTCCTTTTATGGCTGAGTAATACTGCATTGTATATATGTACCATATCTTCTTTACTCATTCCTCTGTAGATTGACATTTAGGGACTTAGAGATTGTCATATTGAGTAAAGTAAGTTAGAGACAGAAAAGTATCATATGATAGTGACTTTATGCAAAATCTTAAAAAAGAGGGGGCTACAAATGAACTTACCTACAAAACAAAAATAGAGTTACAAATGTAGAGAACAAGGTTTTAGTTACCAGGGAGTAATGGAGGAGGGATAAATTGGGAGATTGGGATTGAGATATATGTACTGCTGCTGCTGCTGCTGCTAAATTGCTTCAGTCGTGTCCGACTCTGCGCGACCCCATAGACGGCAGCCTACCAGGCTCCTCTGTCCCTGGGATTCTCAAGGCAAGAACACTGGAGTGGGTTGCCATATCCTTCCCCAATGCACGAAAGTGAAAAGTGAAAGTGAAGTTGTTCAGTCGTGTCTGACTCTTTGCGACCCCATGGGCTGCAGCCTACCAGGCTCCTTCATCCATGGGATTTTCCAGGCAAGAGTACTGGAGTGGGTTGTCATTGCCGTCTCCCTTATATGAACTACTATATATAAAATAGATAACTAATAAGGACTTTCTGTATAGCACAGGGAACTCTACTGTATACTCTGAAGGGCATATATGGGAAAAGATTTAAGAAGGAGTGGATATATGTATACGTATAACTGATATATGTATGTATAACATACATACATATATGTATATGTATAAATGATTCACTTTACACCTGAAACTAACACAACATTGTAAATCTACTATACTCCAATAAATTTTTTGAACCAAATAGTGTTTCTATAACTAACAAACTATATTTGCAATTTAAAATTCCCAAGATTTTCATGAAGGATATTGGTCTACAGTGTCCTTTTCTGATAATGTCATTATCTGGTTTTGGTGTTAGGATAATGCTGACCTCATAAATGGGTTGAAAATATTCTGTCCTCTTCTGTTACTTGGAGGAAGCTGTGTAGAATTGGTGTTATTTCTTCCTATGTATTTGGTAGAATACAACTATAAACACACCTGAGCCTCAAGTTTTCTTGGAAGGTTGTTAATTATAAAGTCAATTTTATTCATAGATATATGTCCTTCAAGTTATCTCTTCTTCAGTGATGATAGTTTTTGTCTTTTAACGACTTAGTCTGTAGCATTAATGTTGAATTTATGGACAAAGTTGTTTATTTTTAGTTATCCTTTTAATGCTTGTGGGACTAGTGTTTATATTTCCTCTTTTATCCCTGCTTTTCATAATTTGTAATTCTTTCCTCTTTCTGTTCAGGTGGCTAGAGATAGATCTTTTGACATTGTCAAAAGAACTGGAAGATTTCTTTGATTACTGCTTTTGTTGTCAAGTTTCATAGATTTCTACTCAAATCTTTATATTTTGCTTCTTTTGTTTGCTTTTTTAAAATTTTATTTTTTTAAATTGGAGGATAATTGCTTTACAGAATTTTATTGTTTTCTGTCAAACCTCAACGTGAATCAGCCATAGGTATACATGTATCCCCTCCCTTTTTTTTAAGCTGATTTTAAAAAAAATTTTAATTTTTTTCAATTTATTTGAATTAAAGGCTAATTACAGTATTGTGGTGGTTTTTGCCATACATTCATATGAATCAGCGATGGGTGTACATGTGTTCCCCATCCTGACCCTCCCTCTCACTTCCCTCCCCATCAATCCCTCAGGGTCATCCCAGTGCACCAGTTCTGAGCACCCTGTCTCATGCATTGAACCTGGACTGGCGATCTATTTCACGTATGATAATATACATGTTTCAATGCTAGTCTCTCAAATCATCCCACCTTCACTTTCTCCCACAGAGTCCAAAAGTTGTTCTTTACATCTGTGTCTCTTTTGCTGTCTCACATATAGGGTCATTGTTACCATCTTTCTAAATTCCATATATATGCATTAGTATACTGTATTGGTGTTTTTCGTTCTGACTTGCTTTGCTCTGTATAATAGGCTCCAGTTTCATCCACCTCATTAGAACTGATTCAAATGCATTCTTTTTAATAGCTGAGTAATATTCCATTGTGTATATGTACCACAGCTTTCTTATCCATTTGTCTGCTGGTGGACATCTAGGTTGCATCCATGTCTTGGCTATTGTAAACAGTTCTGTGATGAACATTGGGGTACATGTGTCTCTTTCAAGCTGGGTCGTATGGCAGTTCTATTTCCAGTTTTTTAAGGAATCTCCACACTGTTCTCCATAGTGGCTGTACTAGTTTGCATTCCCGCCAACAGTGTAAGAGGGTTCCTTTTTCTCTGCACTCTCTCCAGCATTTATTGTTTATAGACTTTTTGATAGCAGCCATTCTGACTGGAGTGAGATGGTACTTCACTGTGGTTTTGATTTGCATTTCTCTGATAATGAGTTATGCTGAGCAGCTTTTCATGTGTTTGTTAACCATCTGTATGTCTTCTTTGGAGAAATGCCTGTTTAATTCTTTGGCCCATTTTTTTGGTTGGGTCGCTTATTTTTCTCGAATTGAGCTGCAGGAGTTCTTGTATATTTTTGAGATTAATTCTTTGTCCATTGCTTCATTTGCTATTATTTTCTCCCATTGTGAAGGCTGTCTTTTTAAGTTTAATTAGGTCCCATTTTTTTATTTTTGCTTTTATTTCCATTACTCTGGGAGGTGGGTCATAGAGGATCCTGCTGTGATTTATGTCAGAGAGTGCTTTGCCTATGTTTTCCTCTAAGAGTTTGATAGTTTCTGTTCTTACATTTAGATCTTTAATCCATTTTGAGTTTATTTTTGTGTATGGTGTTAGAAAGTGTTCTAGTTTCATTCTTTTACAAGTGGTTGACCAGTTTCCCCAACGCCACTTGTTAAAAAGAGATTGTCTTTTCTCCATTGTATATTGTTGCCTGCTTTTTCAAAGATAAGGTGTCCATAGGTGCATGGATTTATCTCTGGACTCTCTGTTTTGTTCCATTGATCTATGTTTCTGTCTTTGTGCCAGTACCATACCTCCCTTTTGAACTTCCCGCCCATCTCCCTCCCCACCCCACCCCTCTAGGTTGATAACAGAGCCCCTGTTTGAGTTTCCTTAGCCGTACAGCAGATTCCCATTGGTTATCTATAATATGGACTCTTTTGTTTGCTTTGAGTTTCATTTTTTCTTTTGTTTCTAGTTTGCTGAAGTAGAAACTTGGGTTACTGATTTTAAGTCTTTTTTCTTTCCATCATAGCATTTATTGTATTTACCTCTAAGCACTGCTTCAGTGGCATCACACAGATTTTGTCATTCATTTATTTATTTTTGGTTGTGCTGGGTCTTCGCTGCTGCCCACAGGCTTTCACTAGTTGCAGTGAGTGGGGGCTACTCTTCATTGTGGTGTAAGGACTTCTCATTGCGTGACATCTCTTGCTGTGAAACATAGGCTGTAGGTGTGTGGGCTTCAGTAGCTGTGGCGTATGGGCTTTAGTTGCTCCACAGTATGTGGAGTCTTCCTGGACTAGGGATCGGACTCGTGTCCCCTTGCATTGGTAGGCTGATTCCTATCCACTGTACCACCAAGGTAATCCTGTACAGATTTTGATATGTTACATTTTAATTTTTATTTACTTCTGAATATATAAAAATTTCCCCTTAATCCTTCTCCCTTGACCATGGGTAATTTAGAAATGTTTTTTCAAATTCCTAAACATTTGCAGATGTCCCAGAAGTTATTTTCTTGTTATTGATTTCTAGTTTAATCCTATTCTCATCTGAGAGTTTAGTTTGTGTGATTGCTGTTCTTTCATATCTACTAGAATTCATTTTATTGTCCAGAATATGGCCTGTCTTAATATTCCAAGAGCATATGAGATGAATTTAGGAAATTGTTTTATAAATGTTAAATCAAGTTGACTAATAATGTTTAGATTGTCTCTCTTCTTGAGAATTTTCTGCCTATTTTATCCATTACTGCTGCTGCTGCTGCTGCTGCTGCTGCTGCTAAGTTGCTTCAGTCATGTCCATCTCAGTGTGAACCCTTAGACAGCAGCCCACCAGGCTCCCCCATCCCTGGGATTCTTCAGGCAAGAACACTGGAGTGGGTTGCCATTTCCTTCTCCAATGCATGAAAAGTCGCTCAGTTGTGTCGGACCCTCAGCCATTACTGAGAGAGGAATAATGATGTCTTCAACC
Source organism: Ovis aries (assembly GCF_016772045.2). Classification (NCBI taxonomy): domain Eukaryota; kingdom Metazoa; phylum Chordata; class Mammalia; order Artiodactyla; family Bovidae; genus Ovis; species Ovis aries. Next base: position 16,387,913 of record NC_056074.1, read on the forward strand.
ATACGTGTTGATTTATATGTGTGTGTGTGTGTGTGTATATATTTGGATCTGTCAGTTCTCCTTCATGTATTTTGAAGTTCTGTTGTTAAGAGCAGACATACGTAGGATTAGGATGTCTCCTTGGAGAATCTGCCTTTTTCACGACAGACTAATGGCCTCCCAAAGAAAGCCATGCCCTGATTCCTGGAAGCAGTAAGTGTATTGTCATACATAGTAAAAAGATCTTTGCAGATGTAATTGAGGTTATGGATTCTCCTTTGATGAGATTATCCTGGGTTAACCTGGTGGGCCCAATCTAATCATGAGTCCTTAAAAACAGAGAACATTTCCTAGTTGCAGTCAGAGAGCTGCATCAGTGGAGAAAAGGCTGGAAATACTTAAAGCATGAGAAAGACTCAACCCACTGTTGCTGCTTTTGAAAATGAAGAAACCGGGTTATGAGCCAAGAAATGCTGGTGGTCTCTAGAAGATGAGGATGACTTTTAGTCGATAGACAGCAAGGAAATAGGTGACCTCAGTCTTAAGAACCACAAGGAGCTAAATTCTGCCAACAACCTGAATAAGCAGCAAATGGATTTTCCCTCTCCAAGGGACTCTAGAGAAGAGAACAGCCCTGTTGACATCATGATTTTAGTCAAATGAAACCTAGATAAGTCTTCCAGCCTGTAAAATTATAAAATAATACATTTTTATTGTCACTAAATTTGTGTTGTTTCAGTAGTAATAGAAAGTTAATCATAATATTATGTCCTTCTTTATCAGTGATAATTATAACTTAAGAATGTAGAAGACACTTTGATAAAATATTAGCATCTCAAATCCATGACTACAGAAAAAAGAGAATATATCATGATCAAGATTAGGTCTCTCTTGGGAGTACAAGACTCATTCAACAGTAAAAAAAAAATAAAAATCTAGTCAATGTCAAAAAGCCTCTTGATGAAAGTGAAAGTGGAGAGTGAAAATTTGGCTTAAAGCCCAACATTCAGAAAACGAAGATCATGGCATCTGGTCCCATTACTTCGTGGGACATAGATGGGGAAACAGTGGAAACAGTGTCAGACTTTATTTTTTTGGGCTCCAAAATCACTGCAGATGGTGACTGCAGCCGTGAAATTGAAAGACGCTTACTCCTTGGAAGAAAAGTTATGACCAATCTAGATAGCATATCGAAAAGCAGAGACACTACTTTGCCGACTAAGGTCCATCTAGTCAAGGCTATGGTTTTTCCAGTGGTCATCTATGGATGTGAGAGTTAGACTATGAAGAAAGCTGAGCGCTGAAGAATTGATGCTTTTGAACTGTGGTATTGGAGAAGACTCCTGAGAGTCCCTTGGACTGCAAAGAGATCCAACCAGTCCATTCTGAAGGAGATCAGCCCTGGGATTTCTTTGGAGGGAATGATGCTGAAGCTGAAACTCCAATACTTTGGCCACCTCATTAAAGAGTTGACTCACTGGAAAAGACTCTGATGCTGGGAGGGATTGGGGGCAGGAGGCGAAGGGGACGACCGAGGATGAGATGGCTGGATGGCATCACTGACTCAATGGATGTGAGTCTGAGTGAACTCCGGGAGTTGGTGATGGACAGGGAGGCCTGGCGTGCTGCGATTCATGGGGTTGCAAAGAGTCGGACACGACTGAGCGAGTAAACTGAACTGAAAGAAAACTACATGATCCCTTAGATTGATGCCACAGAAGCATTTGACAACATTCAGTAAACATTTTGTTTGTGATTAGAAACTCTTAAAAATAAGAATAGCAGAGAACTTACCTAAACTAACAAAGGAGAACTTTTAAAAGCCTATAGCTAACATCATTCTTAATGGTGAAAAAAATGAATGTTTTTCTTCTAAGATTGGGAACAAGGCAAGAGCGCCTCCCCTAATGTAAATTGGTGTATCCACCATGGAAAACTTTCTTGCTGCTGCTGCTGCTAAGTCAATTCAGTCATGTCTGACTCTCTGTGACCCCATAGACGGTAGCCCACCAGGCTCCCCTGTCCTTGGGATTCTCCAGACAAGAATACTGGAGTGGGTCACCATTTCCTTCTCCAATGCATGAAAGTAAAAAGTGAAAGTGAAATCACTCAGTCGTGTCCAACTCTTAGCGACCCCATGGAGCAGCCTACCAGGCTCCTCCGTCCATGGATTTTCCAGGCAAGGGTACTGGAGTGGGGTACCATTGCCTTCTCCGAAACTTTATTGAGGTTCCTCAAAAAACTAAAAATAGAGTTGCCATATGATGCAGCAATCCCACTCCTGGGCACATATTCAGGAAAAACTGTAGTTCAAAAAGATATATACATCTGTATGTTCAAAGGGACACTATTCACAATTGCAAGATGTGGAAACAATCTAAATGTTCATCTTTCGGTGAATGGATAAAGAAGATGTGATTCATATATACAGTGGAATACTCCTCAGCCGTGAAAAACAATGAAATAATGGGCCTAGAGCTTATCATACTAAGTAAGGTGAGTCAGAAAGAAAAAGACAGATGCCAAATGCTATGTCTTCTATGTGAAATATAAAATATGACTCAAATGAATTTATGTACAAAACAGAAACAAACACATAGACATAGAGTGGTTGCCAGGAGGGATCAGGTATGGGGAAGGGTGGATTGGGAGTTTGGGATTAGCAGATGCAAACTATTATATATAGAATGGATATACATCAAGGTCCTACTATGTAACACAGGGACTCATGCCATATCAATATCCTGTGAAAATGAATATAAAAAATAATGTATATATGTATATGATTTAAACTTTGCCATGCAGCAGAAATTAACATAATATTGTAAATCAGCTATACTTCAATAAAATAATTTTTTTTTTCATGTACAAGTCTCTGTATGGAGACGTGACTTTATTCTTTTTTTTGTCTACATTTTGATTTTCTTTTTTTAAAAAAATATATATATTTTTACTTTACAATACTGTATTAGTTTTGCCATACATCAACATGAATCTGCCATGGATGTACATGAGTTCCCAATCCTGAACCCCACTCCCGCCTCCCTCCCCATACCATCCTTCTGGGTTATCCCAGTGGACCAGCCCCAAGCATCCTGTATCCTGCATTGAACCTAGACTGGCGATTCATTTCTTACATGATAGTATACAGGTTTCAATGCCATTTTCCCAGATCATGCCACCCTCTCCCTCTCCCACAGAGTCAAAAAGTCTGTTCTGTACATCTGCATCTCTTTTGCTGTCTTGTGTACAGGGTTATTGTTACCATCTTTCTAAATTCCATATATATGTGTTAGTATACTGTATTGGTGTTTTTCTTTCTGGCTTACTTCACTCTGTATAATCGGCTCGTTTCATCCACCTCATTAGAACTCATTCAAATGTATTCTTTTTGATGGCTGAGTAATACTCCATTGTGTATATGTACCACAGCTTTCTTATCCATTCATCTGCTGATGGACATCTAGGTTGCTTCCATGTCCTGGCTATTATAAACAGTGCTGCGATGAACATTGGGGTACATGTCTCTTTCAAGTCTAGTTTCCTTGGTGTGTATGCCCAGCGGTGGGATTGCTGGGTCATAAGGCAGTTCTATTTCCAGTTTTTAAGGAATCTCCACACTGTTCTCCATAGTGGCTGTACTAGTTTGCATTCCCACCAACAGTGTAAGAGGGTTCCCTTTTCTCCACACCCTCTCCAGCATTTATTGCTTGTAGACTTTTGGATCACAGCCATTCTGACTGGTGTGAAGTGGTACCTCATTGTGGTCTTGATTTGCATTTCTCTGATAATGAGTGATGTTGAGCATCTTTTCATGTGGTTTGTTAGTCATCCGTATGTCTTCTTTGGAGAAATGTCTAATTAGGTCTTTGGCCCATTTTTTTGATTGGGTTGTTTATTTTTCTGGAATTGAGCTGCATAAGTTGCTTGTATATTTTTGAGATTAGTTGTTTGTCAGTTGCTTCATTTGCTATTATTTTCTCCCATTCTGAAGGCTGTCTTTTCACCTTGTTTATAGTTTCCTTTGTTGTGCAGAAGCTTTTAATTTTAATTAGATCCCATTTGTTTGTTTTTGGTTTTATTTCCAGAATTCTGGGAGATGGATCATAGAGGATCCTGCTGTGATTTATGTCTGAGAGTGTTTTGCCTATGTTCTCCTCTAGGAGTTTTATAGTTTCTGGTCTTACATTTAGATCTTTAATCCATGTTGAGTTTATTTTTGTGTGTGGTGTTAGAAAGTGTTCTAGTTTCATTCTTTTGCAAGTGGTTGACCAGTTTTCCCAGCACCACTTGTTAAAGAGATTGTCTTTACTCCATTGTATATTCTTGCCTCCTTTGTCAAAGATAAGGTGTCCATAGGTGCGTGGATTTATCTCTGGGCTTTCTGTTTTGCTCCATTGATCTACATTTCTGTCTTTATGCTAGTACCATACTGTCTTGATGACTGTGGCCTTGTAGTAGAGCCTGAAGTCAGGCAAGTTTATTCCTCCAGTTCCATTCTTCTTTCTCAAGATTGCTTTTGGCTATTCGAGGTTTTTTGTATTTCCATACAAACCTGGAAACTATTTGTTCTAGTTCTGTGAAAAATACCGTTGGTAGCTCGGTAGGGATTGCATTGAATCTGTAGATTGCTCTGGGTAGTATACTCATTTTCACTATATTGATTCTTCTGATCCATGAACATGGTATATTTCTCCATCTATTAGTGTCCTCTTTGATTTCTTTCATCAGTGTTTTATAGTTTTCTATATATAGGTCTTTAGTTTCTTAAGGTAGATATATTCCTAAGTATTTTATTCTTTTTGTTGCAGTGGTGAATGGAATTGTTTCCTTAATTTCTTTTTCTACTTTCTCATTATTAGTGTATAGGAATGCAAGCCTTGCAGCAAACATTATCCTCAATGGTGAAAAATTGAAAGCATTTCCCCTAAAGTCAGGAACAAGACAAGGGTGCCCACTTTCACTGCTCCTATTCAACATAGTTCTGGAAGTTTTGGCCACAGCAATCAGAGCAGAAAAAGAAATAAAAGGAATCCAAATTGGAAAAGAAGAAGTAAAACTCTCACTGTTTGCAGATGACATGATCCTCTACATAGAAAACCCAAAACAATCTTGAGAAAGAAGAGCAGGAAGAATAAAGTTCCCTGAGTTCAGACTATACTACAAAGGAACAGTAATCAAAACGATATGTTACTGGGACAGAAACAAATATATAGATCAATGGATCAGAATAGAGAGCCAAGAAATAATCCCACACATATATATCAAAAGAAAAAGAAATCACTCTTTTGAAAAGATACATGCATCCCAATGTTCATAATGGCATTATTTTTAATAGCCAAGATATGGAAGCAACCTAAGTATCCATCAACATATGAATGGATAAAGAAGATATGCTATACACACACACAGACACACACAGTGGTATAACTCTTCTATGTAGTGTATGTATATAGAATGGTATACTCTTCAGCCACAAAAAAAGAAGGAAATCTTGCCATTTGTAACAAAACTTGAAGGGTATTATGCTAAGTGAGATAAATCATATAGAGAAAGACAAATACTGTGTATTTTCACTTACATGTGGACTCTACAAAGTAAAACAAATTAACGTAACACAACAGAAATAGACTAACCCTAAATGTGAACAAATTGAACTCATCAATCAAAAGCCACAGAGTGGCTGGATGAATTAAAAAAACAAGACCCAGTAATATGCTGACTCAAGACACTCATTTCAGCTATAAAGACACACACAGGATCCAAGTGAATGGGGTACAATATAATACTCCAAGCAAATGATAACCAAAAAAAAAAAAAAAAAAGGGTGTAGCCATACTTAGGATAGACTGATCTCAAACCAAAAATGATAACTAGATAAAAATAAATATATATGATGATATAATGATAGAGCTGTCACTATATCAAGAAGATATAGCAATCATATATATTTACAATACCCAAGGACTTAGAGAAGAAAGAGAGAATAGGATATGCTAAGAACATTAGGGTACTTCAGTTCAATTCAGGTCAGTCGCTCAGTTGTGTCCAACTTTCCTCAACCCCACAAACTGCTGCACGCCAGGCCTCCCTGTCTATAGCCAACTCCTGGAGTTTATCCAACCTCATGTCCATCGAGTCAGTGACCATCCAGCCATCTCATCCTCTGTCGTCCCCTTCTCCTCCTGCCTCCAATCCCTCCCAGCATCAGAGTCTTTTCCAGTGAGTAAACTCTTTAATGAGGTGGCCAAAGTATTAGAGTTTCAGCTTCAGCATCAGTCCTTCCAATGAACACCCAGGGCTGATCTCCTTTAGAATGGACTGGTTGGATCTCCTTACAGTCCAAGGGACTCTCAAGAGTCTTCTCCAACACCACAGTTCAAAAGCATCAAATCTTCGGCGCTCAGTTTTCTTCACAGTCCAGCTCTCACATCCATACATGACCACTGGAAAAACCAAAGCCTTGACTAGACGGAACCTTTGTTGGCAAAGTAATGTCTCTGCTTTTCAATATGCTATCTAGGTTGATCATAACTTTCCTTCCAAGGAGTAAGCGTCTTTTAATTTCATGGTTGCAGTCACCATCTGCAGTGATTTTGGAGCCCAAAAAAATCAAGCCTGACACTGTTTCCACTGTTTCCCCATCTATTTCCTATGAAGTGATGGGACCGGATGCCGTGATCTTCGTTTTCTGAATGTTGAGCTTTAAGCCAACTTTTTCACTCTCCTCTTTCACTTTCATCAAGAGGCTTTTTGGTTCCTCTTCACTTTCTGCACCAAGAACAATAAACATATCGGCCACATAGAAAACAAGAAAACAACGGAACTGAACAATACTTTAGAACAAATGAAATAAACAAACATATATAGAACACTCCATTCTATATCAGTAGAATACATACTGTTACTGTTCTCAAATATACACAGAATATTCTCCAGGACAGGTCATATCATGGGCCACAAAAAGCATCTTAGCAAATATAAGAATGCTGAAATAATACCAGCACTGTTCTCTGACCACAGTGGTATGATATCAGAAATCAACAACAAAAAGAAAGTAGAGCTACAAATCTTTGGGAACTAAACAATACACTTCCAAATGAGCACCATATCAAAGAAAATTAGCAATTATCTCAAAGTGAAAATAAACAACATACCATATTTTATAAGATGCAGAAAAAGCATTTCCAGGAGGAAAGCTTATATCAACAAATGCATACAGTAAGAGATGAGAAAGATCTCAAATAAATTACCTAGGTTTACACCTCAAGTAACTAGGAAAAAAGGAACAAATTAAGCCCAAAGTTAGCAAAAGGAAGGAAATAATAAAAAATCAGAGCAGAAATAAATACAATAGAAAGCAGAAAAACAATTGAAAAAAATCAATGAAACTAAAAGCTGTTTCTTTGAAAAGATAAAAAAAAAACAAATGTTTTGCTAACTAAGAAAAAAGAGAGATGACTCAATTAAAATTAGAAATGAAGGAGGAGACATTACAACTAATACTACAGAAATATTACACTTCTAGAAACACAATATGTCAAGATTGAATCAGGAATAAATAGAAAATCTGAACAAATCAATAATGAGTCAAGAGGTTGAGTCAGTCATCAAAAATCTCTCCATGCATACAACTCCAAGACCACATGACTTTAAAGATGAATTCTACCAACCATTTAAAGAATAATTAAGACCTATTCTCCCCTAACTCTCCAAAATATCAAGCAAGAGAGAACACTTTCAAACTCATTCTATGAAGTCAGCCTTATACCAAAACCACAAGAAAAGAAAACTATTAACCAATAGTCCTGATAAATATGGTAGTTTACTCACTAAGTCATTTCCAACTCTTGTGACTTCTCATGGACTGTAGCCCACCAGGGTCCTCTATCCATGGGATTTTTCAGGCAAGAATATTGGAATAGACTGCATTTCCTTCTCCAGAAGATCTTCCCAACCTAGGAAGTGAACCCGGGTCTCCTGCATTGGAGGCAGACTACTGCAATACAGGCGGATTCTTTACCAACTGAGCTATGAGGGAAGTCAGTCCTGATAAATATAGGTATAAAAACTGTCCACAAGATAATAGAAAGCCAAATTCAAGGATTCATAAAAAAATTATATACCATGACCAAGAGGGATTTATCACTAAGATGCAAGGAGAAGTTAATGTGCGCAAAATCAATAAATATAATTCATCATATCAACAAAATGAAAAATAAAATTCACATGATCATGTCAAAAAACAGTGAACAAAGTATAAAAGCCTTTCATGATTAAAAAAGCCTTTACCACTGTTTGCAGATGACATGATCCTCTATGTAGAAAACCCTAAAGACTCCACCAGAAAATTACTAGAGCTAATCAGTAAATATAGTAAAATTGCAGGATATAAAATCAACACACAGAAATCCCTTGCATTCTATACACTAATAATGAGAAAGTAAAAAAAGAAATTAAGGAAACAATTCCACTCACCATTGCAACAAAAAGAATAAAATACTTAGGAATATATCTAAGGACCTAAGAAACTAAGGACCTATATATAGAAAACTAAAAAAACACTGATGAAAGAAATCAAAGAGGACACTAATAGATGGAGAAATATACCATGTTCATGGATCAGAAGAATCAATATAGTGAAAGTGAGTATACTACCCAAAGCAACCTACAGATTCAATGCAATCCCTATCAAGCTACCAGCGGTATTTTTCACAGAACTAGAACAAATAATTTCAAGATTTGTATGGAAATACAAAAAACCTCAAATAGCCAAAGCAATCTTGAGAAAGAAGAATGGAACTGGAGGAATAAACTTGCCTGACTTCAGGCTCTATTACAAAGCCACAGTCATCAAGACATATGGTACTGGCACAAAGACAGAAATATAGATCAATGGAACAAAAGAGAAAGCCCAGAGATAAATCCACACACCTATGGACACGCTATCTTCAACAAAGGAGGCAGAAATATACAATGGATTAAAGACAGTCTCTTTAACAAGTGGTGCTGGGGAAACCGGTCAACCACTTGCAAAAGAATGAAACTAGAACACTTTCTAACACCATACACAAAAATAAACTCAAATGGATTAAAGATCTAAACGTAAGACCAGAAACTATAAAACTCCTAGAGGAGAACATAGGCAAAACACTCTCTGACATAAATCAAAGCAGGATCCTCTATGACCCACCTCCCAGAATATTGGAAACAAAAGCTAAACTAAACAAATGGGATCTAATTAAAATTAAAAGCTTCTGCACAACAAAGGAAACTATAAACAAGGTGAAAAGACAGCCTTCAGAATGGGAGAAAATAATAGCAAATGAAGCAACTGACAAACAACTAATCTCAAAAATACACAAGCAACTTATGCAGCTCAATTCCAGAAAAATAAACAACCCAATCAAAAAATGGGCCAAAGAATTAAACAGACATTTCTCCAAAGAAGACATACAGATGGCTAACAAACACATGAAAAGATGCTCAACATCACTCATTATCAGAGAAATGCAAATCAAGACCACAATGAGGTACCACTTCACACCAGTCAGAATGGCTGTGATCCAAAAGTCTGCAAGCAATAAATGCTGGAGAGGGTGTGGAGAAAAGGGAACCCTCTTACACTGTTGGTGGGAATGCAAACTAGTACAGCCACTATGGAGAACAGTGTGGAGATTCCTTAAAAACTGGAAATAGAACTGCCTTATGACCCAGCAATCCCACCGCTGGGCATACACACCGAGGAAACCAGAATAGAAAGAGACACATGTACCCCAATGTTCATCGCAGCACTGTTTATAATAGCCAGGACATGGAAGCAACCTAGATGTCCATCAGCAGATGAATGGATAAGAAAGCTGTGGTACATATACACAATGGAGTATTACTCAGCCATTAAAAAGAATACATTTGAATGAGTTCTAATGAGGTGGATGAAACTGGAGCCGATTATAGAGAGTGAAGTAAGCCAGAAAGAAAAACACCAATACAGTATACTAACACATATATGTGGAATTTAGAAAGATGGTAATGATGATCCTGTATGCGAGATAGCAAAAGAGACACAGATGTGTAGAGCGGACTTTTGAACTCTAAGGGAGAGGGAGAGGGTGGGGTGATATGGGAGAATGTCATTGAAACATGTATACTATCATGTAAGAAACGAATTGCCAGTCTATATTAGATGCAGGATACAGGATGTGTGGGGCTGGTGCATGGGGGTGATCCAGAGAGATGATATGGGGTGGGGAGGTGGGAGGGGGGTTCATGATTGGGAACTCATGTACACCCGTGGTAGATTCATGTCAATGGATGGCAAAACCAATACAGTATTGTAAAGTAAAGTAAAGTAAAAATAAAAATAAATTAAAAAAAGATTGTTTTGGCTCTTCAGTCTCTTTTGTGTTTCCATGAAAAATTATAAATTATTTGTTTAGATATATGAAAAATGCCATTGATATATTGACAGGAATTGCATTGAATCTATAGATGACTTATTCATATTGTTATCTTAGCAATATTTTAATGTTCCAATCCATGAACACTGTGTATCCTTCCATCTGTTTGTATTGTCTTCATTTATTTCATCAACATATTGTACTTTTCTTAGTTCAATTCTTTACTTGTTTAGTTATTCCTAGGTGTTTTATTCTTTTTGATGCAATGATAAATGGGATTGTTTTCTTAATTCTCTTTCTGATAGTTCATTTGTATCCTGCAGCTTTATTTATAAATATATTTATAAAAATTATTTATAAATTTTATAAATTATTTATAATTATTTAAATTTATGAGTTCTAGTAGTTTTTTGGTGGCTTTAGGATTTTGTTTGTATAGTATCTTGTCATTTGCAAACAGTTTTAGTTCTTCCTTTCTAAGTTAGATTCTTTTTCTTCTCTCATTGCTATGGCTGGTACTTCCAATACCATGTTGAATAAAAGCAGTGAGAGTGGGCATCCTTGTTTTGATCTTGATATAGAGGAAATGCTTTCAGTGTTTCACCTTTGAATATGATGTTAGCTGCGGACTTATACATGGTCTTTCTTATGTTTGCATATATTCCTTTAATACCCACTTTGTTGAGAGTCTTTTTGTCATAGATAGATCTTAAATTTTGTCACAAGCTTTTCTGCATCTGTTGAGATGATCATATCATTTCTGGTTTTCAGCTTGTCATTGTGGTGTATCATATTGTTTGGTTTGTGGATATTGAAGCGTTCTTATGTCCCTGGGACAAATCCCACTTGATCATGGTGTATGGATCTTTTAATGTATTGTTGAATTCAGTTTTTAATATTTTGTTGAGAATTTTTGTACCTGTAATTTTGTGTGTGTGTCCTATCTTTGGTTTTGGTATTAGGGTAATACTGGCCTCATAGAATGAGTTCAGAAGCATTCCTTCCTCTGCAGTTTTTGGGAATGTTTTGGGAAGGATAAATGTTAACTCTTTTCTAAATGTTTGATATAATTCAACATTGAAACCCTGTGATGCTGGATTTTGTTGGGAATTTTTTTTTAAAAATATTGATTCAGTTTCAATACTCATAATTTGTCTGTTGATATTTTCTATTTCTTCCTGGCTTTTTGTGTCCATTTTCACACAGGGTCTTTTTCCACCTCCTTCTTTCTCTATATATGGGTCTTGGGTGCATTATGCTGCTGCATCCGTTATCACATACAGGGTCGTCCCATGTGAATGCTTCATGTGTTTGTTAGCCATCCACTCTATTTTAGTCTTGAATTTTCCTGCAGTTGCGTCAGTTGCTTCATTTTGTTCAGATGGCTGTCATTCTTTTACAAGTGGTTGACCAGTTTCACCTTGGAGATTGTCACTCCATTGTATACTCCATCATTGATCATCTTTGTGCCAGTACCATACTGTCTTGACTAAATATAAATTTCAGTTCAGTTCAGTCACTCAGTCGTGTCCGACTCTTTGCGACCCCATGAATTGCAGCACGCCAGGCCTCCCTGTTCATCACCGTCCCCTGGAGTTCACTCAGACTCATGTCCATCGAGTCCGTGATGCCATCCAGCCATCTCATCCCCTGTTGTCCCCTTCTCCTCCTGCCCCCAATCCCTCCCAGCATCAGAGTCTTTTCCAATGAGTCAACTCTTCTCATGAGGTGGCTAAAGTACTGGAGTTTCAGCTTTAGCATCATTCCTTCGAAAGAAATCCCAGAGTTGATTTCCTTCAGAATGGACTGGTTGGATCTCCTTGCAGTCCAAGGGACTCTCAAGAGTCTTCTGCAACACCACAGTTCAAAGGCATCAATTGTTCAGCACTCAGCCTTCTTCACAGTCCAACTCTCACATTCATACATTTAGTCCATTTATATTTAAAGTAATTACTGATGGGTATATACTAATTAACAGGTTCCCCTTGTGGCTCAGCAGTAAAGAATCTGCCTGCCAATGCAGGAGATAAAGGATTTGATCCCTGAGTTAGGAAGATCTCCTGAAGAAGGAAATGGGAACTCCAGTATTCTAGCCTGGGAAGTCCCATGGACAGAGAAGCCTGGTGGACTACAGTCCATGGCAGTCACAAAAGAGTTGGATATAACTTAGTGACTAAATAACAATATACTAATTATTTTTATAGTTTTTTTTTGTTCCTTTCATCTTCTTTTGTCCTTTTTCCTTGTGATTTAATGACTTCATTTAGTGTTATGTTTGGATTCCTTTCTTTTTTTGTGTGTGTGTATCTGTTATAGATTTATGGCTTCTGGTTACTGTGAGGTTTATAATAGCAATGTTGTGCGTGATTAAAGTTTCTAATCTCTTAATTTCTAATACATTGTAATAATCTTGAATTTAAGTCTTCTTTCTGCATGGTTTTTGATGTTATATTTTATTCTTTATGTTTTGTATCCCTTAATACTTACCGCAGATGAACTTGCTATTACTACTTTTGTTGGCCTGCTGGTTGGGGGAACTGGTTCCTGACATGGCTGACTGTGGTTTCTGAGGTGTCTCAAAACTGGTCCTGGATTGCTGGTGGGTAGGGCTTGATGCCAAACTGACTGAGAAATCTAAGGTATCTTGGTGCTAATGTGACTTGCTAGTGTGGCCAGGGCCTGGGCCATTATGGGCTAGTGCCAGTTCACTGGTGGGTAGGGTCAGGTGTTGAGATCTCTGGCTGCAGGGTCCTGTGGGTCCTAGAGCTGGTGTGGCCTGCTGTTGTATGGAGCTGGTTTCTTACTCAACTAACTGTGAAGTTCAAGGTGTCCAAAAGCTTTTGTAAGCCTACTAGTGGATGGAACTGTATCATGGGACAGCTGGATGAGGGGCCCAATGTGTCTCAGAATTGGTGTTGGCCTTCTGGTGGGTAGGGCTGTGACCTATAGAGTCCTAGGGTGGTAACAGCCTGCTGATGTGTGCTTTAGGCCCTGCTATGGCATGTTCTGGTGCTGCACTGGTACTGGGGCTGGTGTTCACCTGCTGGTCAGTAGGCTCTGTGCCCAGGAGATCCTGTTGCTGATTCCCATCAACCAGTGGTTGAAGCTGAGTCTTAGAGCTAGTGCCAGTCCACTTTCTGGCAGAGCTGGGTTCTAGGATCTCTGGCAGCAGGGCCTGGAGGTCCTGGGGCTAGTGCCTGTCTAGTGTATGGGCTGTGTCATGGTCACCTGTTGGCTCAGGGTGTCATAAGGCAGCCTGCCTGCTGGTGAGTGGGGCTATGTCCCCACCTTGGTAGTTGGCTTGGCCATGAGCTGGAATCAAGATTGCCAGGAGAAATATCAATAATCTCAGATATGCAGATGACACCACCCTTATGGCAGAAAGTGAAGAGGAGCTAAAGAGCCTCTTGATGAAAGTGAAAGAGGAGAGTGAAAAGGTTGGCTTAAAGCTCAACATTCAGAAAACGAAGATCATGGCATCTGGTCCCCTCACTTCATGGAAAGTAGATGGGGAAACAGTGGAAGCAGTGTCAGACTTTATTTTTGGGGGCTCCAAAATCACTGCAGATGGTGATTGCAGCCATGAAATTAAAAGATGCTTACTCCTTGGAAGGAAAGTTTTGATCAACCTAGATAGCATATTCAAAAGCAGAGACCTTTGCCAACAAAGGTCCGTCTAGTCAAGGCTATGCTTTTTCCAGTGGTCATGTATGGATGTGAGAGTTGGACTGTGAAGAAAGCTGAGCGCCAGAGAATTGATGCTTTTGAACTGTGGTGTTGGAGAAGACTCTTGAGAGTCCCTTGGACTGCAAGGAGATCCAACCAGCCCATCCTAAAGGAGATCAGTCCTGGGTGTTCATTGGAAGGACTGATGCTGAAGCTGAAACTCCAGTACTTTGGCCACCTCATGCGAAGAGTTGACTCATTGGAAAAGACTCTGATGCTGGGAGGGATTGGAGGCAGGAGGAGAAGGGGACGACAGAGGGTGAGATGGCTGGATGGCATCACCGACTTGATGGACATGAGTTTGAGTAAACTCCAGGAGTTGGTAATGGACAGGGAGGCCTGGCGTGCTATGATTCATGAGATTGCAAAGAGTCGGACACAACTGAGTGACTGAACTGAACTGAACTGAACTGACGTGTCTCAATACTGGTGCTGACAGACTGGTAGGTTGGGCTGGGTCCCAGTGCTAATAAACTGGAGGGAGGATTGAAAAATGGTGCTTGACAGTACCAATGTCGATGTGGTAGAATGAGCTCCTGAAGATGGCTGCTACAGTGTCTTTGTCTCCAGTCTAAGCTCTAGTTACCTCTTGCCTCTCTGGGAAACTCTTTAAGATCAGCCAATGGGTCTGAACCAGGTTTCTTTCAGACTTCTGCTTCTGCCTTGGATCATGGAAGGTTTCGTGTTTGCCCTTTAAGAATGGAGTCTCTATTTTCCACCACCCTCTGGGTCTCCCAAAAGTAAGCCTGCTGGCCTCCATCGACAAATGTTCTGGGGGGGTTAATCTTACTGGTGCAGGACCCCTTGGCTGGGGAGCCCAGTTTAGGACTTAGAACCATTGTTTCTTGGGAAAAACTTGTACAATTGCAGTTAATCTCTCATTTGTGGGTTGCCCAGCAGGGAAATTTGACTTCATTGCTCCTATATGTCTCATCATTTCTTCTTTATATATTTCTTGCAGATTTTTTTCCTGCTCAATTCTGGTCTTTCTTATCAATAGTTGCTCTGTAAATCGTTGTAATTTTGGTGAACCCATGAGAGGAAGTGAACTGAAGGTCTTCCTATTCTGTCGTCTTGGCCAATCTCTGTGTAAAGCTTTTTCTAAAAATTAAAAAAACAACTTTTAAATTTAATTTTAAAGTGCAGGATAATTGCTTTACAATGTTGTGTTGGTTTGTGCTGTACCACAAGGCAATTCAGCCATAAGTATTAATTTATATCCCCTCCTGCTTGAGCTACCCCCCCAACCATCCCCCCCCGTATAGGTCTTCACAGAGCACTGAGCTGGGCTCCCTGTGTTATGTAGCAGCTTCCCACTAGTGATCTGTTTTATACATGGCAGTGTATATATACTTCAGTGTTACCCTCTAAATTTGTCCCACCCACTGCTTCCCACACAAGCCTGTTCTCTACATCTGTGTCTGTATTCCTGCCCTACAAATAAGTTCATCAGTATGGCTTTTTCAGTTGGTGGTTTTCCATGATAGTGTGCTCGGTTTCCCCCCTTTTAAATGTTTTTATTTTGTGGTTACCATGCATTTGGGAGTGCTCAGTTGCTCAGTCATGTCTGCCTCTTTGCAACCCTGTGGAGTGTAAACTTCCAGTCTCCTCTGTCTATGGGATTTTTCTGGCAAGAATATTGGAATGGGTTGCTATTTCCTCCTCCAGGGGATCTTCCCCACTCAGGGACTGAACCTGTGTCTCCTGCTTCTCCTGCATTGCAGGAGGATTTTTTACTACTGAGCCACTGGGGAAGCCCTGTGGTTACCATGAAGTTGCATAAAATATCTCATAAATTAAAGTCCTTTTTTACTGATAGCAATTTATCTTCATTTACTCATATGCATCCTATCCTTTTGTTCTTCCCCTTTTATAATTTTGCTGCCAGAAATTATCTCTTTTTATGCTGTGAGTTCATTACTGAAATACAGTAGCTTTAGTTTGTATTAGTGATTTTTTTTCCTTTAACGTTTATGCTATAATTAAATGTTTAAACCTTTTCTAAAATAGAGTTACATTTTCCTAATCCTATTTATCACTTTACTCAGAGTTTTGTGTACTTTTGTCTTTTCAGATAGAAGAGTTCCTTTCAGCAGTTCTTGTAGGACAGGTTTAATGGAGGTGAACTTCCTCAGCTTTTGTTTATCTAGGAAAGCCTTTATTTCATCTACATATCTGAAGGATAACTTTGCTTGGTAGACTATGCTGGCATTTTTAGCTTTCAGTATTTTCTGTGTGTCATTCTACTCCCTCTTTGCCTGTAGAGTTTCTGTTGAGAAATTTGATGATTGTCTAGTGGTTTTTGTTGTTGTTGTTTTAGGTTACTCCCCCTCCACTTCCTCACAGCAGTCCTTAAGATTTTTTTGTGTATCATTGACTTTTGATAGCTTCCTAATAATGAGTCTTAGAGAATGTCTTTTTGCATTGAGATAATAAGATGTACAATTAAATTCATGGATTTGTAAGTCTTGGTCTTTGCCCAGGATTAGAATTCCTCAGCTATTATTTCCTATGCCCTCTTTCTTTTTCTTCTTTTTCTGGTGTATCTATTATTCTTATGTTGGCTCTCGTAATGGAGTATGATAGCTCTTGCAGGGATTTTTTTTTAACTTTCAAAATCTTTAGTTTTTTCTCCTCTTCTGCTCAAATTATTTTTTGATTCCTGTCTTAGCTCACTTACTCTCTCTTCCATCTGACCTACTCTGTTTTCAGTGAATTCTACTGCATTTGTTGAGTTCTTTGACTCTAGAATTTGTGTTTGGCTCTTTTTTAAAATTGGAAACTTCCCAAATATTAAAAAAAAAGAAACCTCTAAATAACCCATAGGTAAAAGATAATTGTCAAGGAAAGTTAGAAAATACACTGAAAGAAGATAAAAATACAGCATATTAAAATTGGTGGCCTACAACTAAGCAATGCTTAGAGGAAAAGTCTTGGATTATCTGCTTACTTTAAGAGTTTCCAATAAATAATCTAAGCTTTCTCTTTAAGAAATTAGAAAAAGAAGAGCAAATTAAACAAAAAATAAACAGAAGAAAAGACATAATAAACAACAGAAATCAATGCAATAGAAACAGAGAAGCAGAAAGCATCAGTGAAACAAAAATGTGTTCTTTTAAGAGATCAATAGAATTGATAAATCTCTATAGTCAACTGGGATTTGGGCCTCCATGGTGGCTCAGCTGGTAAAGAATTTGCCTGAAATGCTGGAGACCTGGGTTTGATCCCTGGATTAGGAAGATCCCCTAGAGGAGGGCATGCAACCCACTCTAGTATTCTTACCTGGAGAATCTTTATGGACAGAGGAGACTGATGGGCCACACTCCATGGGATTGCAAAGAGTTGGACATGGTTGAGCGACTAAGCACAGCACAGTATTTTCCATGAACAACTCTGTGCTAATAAAGGTGACAATTTAGATGAAATGGAACAATTCTTTAAAGATGCAAACTACCTAAAGTCACTCAAGAAGAAGTACATAACCTAAATAATAGTATTATATCTGTTAAATAAACTGAATTTGTAGTGGAAATACTTCCAACAGAAAATTCCATTCGATGATGTATTCACTGGCGAATTCTACAAAATGCACAAGAAGAAATTAGACTATTTCTTATTCTACAGATATTTTACACAAAATGGAAGAGGAAAGAACAATCTCTTAATACATTTTTATGATAGAAACATTTCTGTGATAACAGATCTCTAAAAAGGCATTTGAAGAAATATTTTTTAGGCTGTGCCATGGGACATGTTGGATCTTAGTTCTCTGACTAGGGCTTGAACCTTTGTCCCCTGCATTGGGAGCATGAAGTCTTAGCCACTGTACCACCAGGGAAGTTCCAGGCATTTGAAGAAATTTTGAGAATGATATCCCTTGTGGATAAAATGTAAAAGTCCTCAACAAAATATTAACAAACTGAATATAGTAATATATAAAAAGAATAATATGACCAAAAGGGTTTTATCCTGAGAGTGCAAATCTGGTTCACGGTTGAACATCAGCAAATTTTACAATATTAACATATACAAAGAAAGAAATAATGTAATCATCTTCATATATGCATAAAAATCATTTGATAAACATCCAGTCTTGATAAATTCTCTCAGAAAACTGAAAATAGAAAGAAACTTTCTTAACAGCTACCATTATACTAAATGGTGAAAGACTGAATTCATTTCCATAAGACCTGGAAAAGGGAAGCATGCGTCATCACTCTACTCAGCATCATGTTGTTAGTCCTAGCCTGTGCAGTAAGTGAGGAAAAAAGCATACTGATTGCAAAGGAAGAAATAGAACTATTTCTATTTGCAGAGAACCTAATTGTTATGTATAAAATACCAAGGAATCTACAAAAATATCCAAGAATTAATAGGTGAGTTTAGAGTGAACACAGAATACAGTCATTGTTTAAAGAACCATTCCCCAACCCCCTTAATCTAACAAAGGGGACGTCCAGTTTCAACTTTGATATGCAAAGAGCTTGGAAGCTGTCACTCCTCTCCTTAAAACAACAACAAAGAATGTAAGCGAACTGAAGACCACACATCCAGGAGCTTCAGACAACAACAAGCAAGATAAATACCAAAAAGATCTGTATCTAACCATGTTATATTTAATTGCAGAAAACCAAAGACAAAAGGATCCAAAGAGAGGGCTAAAAATCCCTACCTATAGAGGACCAAAGATAAGAATTACACCAGACTTCTCATCAGAAACCATGCAAATAAGAAAAAAATATACCATTTATAAAGTTAAAGAAACCCGCTAACCTAAAATTATATATCAAGAAAAATTATTCTTCAAAATTAAAGAACTGAAGACTTTCTCAAACAAAAACATAATTTGTCACCAAGAGAATTACCTTGCAAGAAACATCAAAAGAAATTCTTCAGAGAGAAGGAAAATGATGTAGGTCAGAAACTTGGATCTACATGAAAAAAAGCATCAGAGAATGAATAAATGACACTAAAAAATAAAATATTTTATTTTTCTTGTTCGGCATAAACTTCTGGTAGAAAATGTAGAAGAAAATTGCAGTGACTCTGGATTAGGTAAAGAGTTCTTAGAACAAAAAAAGCATGATCCTTAAAAGAAAAAAAAAACAAAACGATAAGTTGATCCTCATCAAAATGAAAAACTTTTGCCCTGTGAAATACACTGTTTTCTCATAGACACAAACTGGGAGAAAGTGCTTTCCAATCACATATTGGACAAAGGACTTCTATCTAGAATATATTAAAAACTCAAATTCAAAAATAAGAAATTAAGCCATTTAAAAAATGGCCAAATATTTGATTAACTGCTTGACCAAAGATGAATGGATGGTACGTGGATGACAAATAAGCACATGAAAAGATGCTCAATTAATCATTAAGGAAATGTAAGTTTAAGCCACAATGAGCTATTACTGTAAAACCTATAGAATGACTTTAAAAAACCTTAGAGAATATGGATCAATTGGACTCCCATGCATTGCTGGTGGGAATGCAAAATGAAACAGCCAACTCTAGAAAACCATTTGACTGTTGCTTATAATGATAATCATGTACTTAACAAAGACTTCAAAACAAGGAATAATGCCAAGATTAAAAGTAATATGGAGCACAGCAAACATATCTAATTGTTTCTGGCATCCTTCTTGCTTGTAAGTACTATAATTTGTATAGCATGAAGAAATCAACCTTTGATACTTTGCCAATCCCAAAGAAAGGCAATGCCAAAGAATGCTCAAACTACCGCACAATTGCACTCATGTCACATGCTAGTAAAGTAATGCTCAAAATTCTCCAAGCCAGGCTTCAGCAATACGTGAACTGTGAACTTCCTTCCTGATGTTCAAGCTGGTTTTAGAAAAGGCAGAGGAACCAAAGATCAAATTGCCAACATCTGCTGGATCGTGGAAAAAGCAAGAGAGTTCCAGAAAAACATCTATTTCTGCTTTATTGACTGTGCCAAAGCCTTTGACTGTGTGGATCACAATACATTGTGAATTTCTGAAAGAGAAATTCTGAAAGAGATGGGAATACCAGACCACCTGACCTGCCTCTTGAGAAATCTGTATGCAGGTCAGGAAGCAACAGTTAGAACTGGACATGAGCAACAGACTGGTTCCAAATAGGAAAAGGAGTACGTCAAGGCTGTATATTGTCGCCCTGCTTATTTAACTTGATGCAGAGTACATCATGAGAAACGCTGGACTGGAAGAAGCACAAGCTGGAATCAAGGTTGCTGGGAGAAATCTCAATAACCTCAGATATGCAGATGACACTACCCTTATGGCAGAAAGTGAAGAGGAACTAAAAAGCCTCTTGATGAAAGTGAAAGCGGAGAGTGAAAAAGTTGGCTTAAAGCTCAACATTCAGAAAACGAAGATCATGGCCTCTGGTCCCATCACTTCATAGGAAATAGATGGGGAAACAGCGGAAACAGTGTCAGATTTTATTTTTTTTGGGCTCCAAAATCACTGCAGATGGTGACTGTAGCCATGAAATTAAAAGACGCTTACTCCTTGGAATAAAAGTTATGACCAACCTAGATAGCAATTTCAAAAGCAGAGATATTACTTTGCCCACAAAGGTCCATCTAGTCAAGGCTATGGTTTTTCCAGTAGTCACGTATGGATGTGAGAGTTGGACTGTGAAGAAGGCTGAGTGCTGAAGAATTGATGCTTTTGAACTGTGGTG
This sequence comes from Ovis aries, assembly GCF_016772045.2. NCBI lineage: Eukaryota > Metazoa > Chordata > Mammalia > Artiodactyla > Bovidae > Ovis > Ovis aries. The sequence goes on from NC_056074.1 coordinate 16,408,705, forward strand.
TTGGAGAAGACTCTTGAGAGTCCCTTGGACTGCAAGGGGATCCAACCAGTCCATTCTGAAGGAGATCAGCCCTGTGGTTTCTTTGTAAGGAATGATGCTAAAGCTGAAACTCCAGTACTTTGGCCACCTCATGCGAAGAGTTGACTCATTGGAAAAGACTCTAATGCTGGGAGGGATTGGGGGCAGGAGGAAGAGGGAACGACAGATGATGAGGTGGCTGGATGGCATCACTGACTTGATGGACGTGAGTCTGAGTGAACTCTGGGAGTTGGTGATGGACAGGGAGGCCTGGCGTGCTGCGATTCATGGGGTCGCAAAGAGTCAGACATGACTGAGCGAGTGAACTGAACTAACTGATCCAAGAGATGACACATAATTTGGGTTGCAGAAGTATTTAGTAGTTTTATAGTTGACATTTGAACAACATGGGCTTGAACTGCATAGATCTACTTTTATGCAGATTAAAAAAATGCATGCTAAGAACTACACCATCTGTGGTTTATTGAATCTGTGGATGCAGAACTGGATAAAAAGGACTGACTATAAAGTTATAGTCAGATTTTTAATTGTGTGGGGATCAGCACCTCTAACTCTTGTGTTCAGGGAGTTCTATATTTCGGTAATTAGAGTCTGATTTTGGAAGTTGATATAAAAAATGTTAATTGCAGTGGATTGGTCACGTAAGAATATTAAGTATTTGAGAACAATAAATATTTGTAGTTTTACTCTCTAAGCCAATAATACAGTGTTCTAAAATAAAAATAGCAGAAGGTAACATAATTTTAAGGACTTGAGTTTCTTCAGAAGTGAGTTTTTGTTTGTATTTAAAAACAATACCAGGCATGCCAAAGTTAACCCAAAGCACACAGTTATTTTGGGGAAAATATAGGACCTCTACTATTTGGACAGATGACCCACATGTAAATAAAGATTTAGTCCATATTTTAAGGAGAAGAGTGAATACTGAATGATCAGTTTGTCATCTTAACAAAGAGAAAATTGAATTGAATCTTGCAGTAATATTTGTTGGTAAAGGATTCAGAGGACTTTAAACCATCTTAAATGAATTTATTTCTGAACCAACTTTGTCAAAACTTTAGTGCATTTAAGTGATACCACATTCATTATTTTCACTTCAGTTCAGCTCAGTTCAGTTGCTCAGTCATGTCCGACTCTTTGCAACCCCAGGAATCACAGAACACCAGGCCTCCCTGTCCATCACCAACTCTCGGAGTTAACTCAAACTCTTGTCCATCGAGTTGGTGATGCCATCCAGCCATCTCATTCTCAGTTGTCTCCTTCTCCTCCTGCCCCCAATCCTTCCCAGGACCAGAGTCTTTTCCAATGAGTCAACTCTTCCATGAGGTGGCCAAAGTATTGGAGTTTCAGCTTCAGCATCAGTCCTTCCAATAAACACCCAGGACTGATCTCCTTTAGGATGGACTGGTTGGATCTCCTTGCAGTCCAAGGGACTCTCAAGTCTTCTCCAACACCACAGTTCAAAAGCATCAATTCTTCAGTGCTCAGCTTTCTTCGCAGTCCAACTCTCATATCCATACATGACTACTGGAAAAACCATAGCCTTGACTAGACGGACCTTTGTTGGCAAAGTAATGTCTATACTTTTGAATATGCTGTCTAGGTTGGTGATAACTTTCCTTTTAATAAGTAAGCGTCTTTTAATTATTCATTTTTTATTGCCTTATAATACAACAAACTGGTTGGAAATATTTGCCATGTCTTTATTTTTTTAAATATAAATTTATTTATTTTAATTGGAGGTTAATTACTTTGCAATATTGTATTGGTTTTGCCATACATCATAATTTCATGGCTGCAGTCACCATCTGCAGTGATTTTGGAGCCCAAAAAAATAAAGTCTGACACTGTTTCTACTGTTTCCCCATCTATTTCCCATGAAGTGATGGGACTAGATGCCCTGATCTTCGTTTTCTGAATATTGAGCTTTAAGCAAACTTTTTCACTCTCCTCTTTTACTTTCATCAAGAGGCTCTTTAGTTCCTCTTCACTTTCTGCCATAAGGGTGGTGTCATCTGCATATCTGAGGTTATTGAGATTTCTCCTGGCAATCTTGATTCCAGCTTGTGCTTCTTTCAGCCCAATGTTTCTCATGATGTACTCTGCATATAAGTTTAAGCAGGGTGACAATATACAGCCTTGATGTACTCCTTTTCCTATTTGGACCCAGTCTATTGTTCCATGTCCAGGTCTAACTGTTGCTTCCTGACCTGCATACAGATTTCTCAAGAGGCAGGTCAGGAGGTCTGGTATTTTCCACAGTTGATTGTGATCCACACAGTCAAAGGCTTTGGCACAGTCAATAAAGCAGAAATAGATGTTTTTCTGGAACTCTCTTGCTTTTTCCATGATCCAGCGGATGTTGGCAATTTGATCTCTGGTTCCTCTGACTTTTCTAAAACCAGCTTGAACATCTGGAAGTTCACGGTTCACATAATGCTAAAGCCTGACTTGGAGAATTTTGAGCATTACTTTACTAGCATGTGAGATGAGTGCAATTGTGCGGTAGTTTGAGCATTCTTTGGCATTGCCTTTCTTTGGGATTGGAATGAAAACAGCTTTTCCAGTCCTGTGGCCACTGCTGAGTTTTCCAAATTTGTTGGCATATTGAGTGCAGCACTTTCACAGCATCATCTTTCAGGATTTGGAATAGCTCAACTGGAATTCCATCACCTCCACTAGCTTTGTTTGTATTTTCACTTATCATAAACTAAAGCAAAGACTGTAAGAGGGGCAAAATTGCATTTAGAATGAAACCCCATACCCGCCAGAGACACTCAGAGAGCTCAAAGAAAACCTTGTGCACACCAAGAGACCCTGCAGAGACTGAGACAAAACTGCCTTTGACTGTTTGAGTGTCTCCTGTGGAGGTACGTGTCTGCAGTGACCTGCTGCAGGGGCAGGGGCTGTGGCTGCAGCCAACATGGGTGTGGCATAAGGCCTGTTGGAGGAGGTTGCCATTAACCCCACCATAGAGCCACCAGAACTCATACATGATTGGGGAAACGTACTCTTGGAGCATACAAACAAAACCTTGTGCGCAACAGGACCCAAGAGAACGGAGCAGTGATCCTACAAGAGATAGACGCAGACTTGCCTGTGAGTGCCCAGGAGTCTCCAGAGGTGTTGTGGGTCTGCGGTGGCCTGCTGCAGGGTCGGGGGCACTGTGTGCCCAGGAACTTTTGAAGGAGGTCGCCTTAGTCTTCATTACCTCCACCATAGCTTAGTCTCAGATGACATAATAGGGAGGGAACACTGCCTTGCCCATCAACAGAAAATTTAATTAAAGATTTACTTAGCATGGCCCCTTTCATATTGTTTCAACATATGTTGGATCATCGAAAAAGCAAGAGAGTTCCAGAAAAATATCTACTTGGCTTTATTGACTATGCCAAAGCCTTTGACCATGTGGATCACCACAAACTGTGGAAAATTCTGATAGAGATGGGAATACCAGACCACCTGACATGCCTCTTGAGAAATCTGTATGCAAATTGGGAAGCAACAGTTAGAACTGGATGTGGAACAACAGACTGGTTCCAAATTGGGAAAGGAGTATGTCAAGGCTATATATTATCACCCTCCTTGTTTAACTTATATACAGAGTACATCATGCGACATGCTGGGCTGGAGGAAGCACAAGCTGGAATCAAGATTGCCAGGAAAAATATCAATAACCTCAGATATGCAGATGACACCATTATCGTAGAAAGCAAAGAAGAACTAAAGAGCCTCTTGATGAAATGAAAGAGGAGAGTGAAAAAGTTAGCTTAAAGCTCAATGAAAACTGAAATCATGGCATCTGGTCCCATCACTTCATGGGAAATAGATGGGGAAACAATGAAAAGAGAGACAAACTTTATTTTTGGGGGCTCCAAAATCACTGCAGATGGTGACTGAAGCCATGAAATTAAAAGACCCTTGCTCCTTGGAAGAAAAACTATAATCAGCCTAGGCAGCATATTAAAAAGTGGAGGCATTACTTTGCTGACAATGGTCCATCTAGTCAAAGCCATGGATTTTCCAGTAGGTATGTATTGATATGAGAGCTGGAGTATAAAGAAAGCTAAGCGCTGAAGAATTGATGCTTTTGAACTGTGTTGTTGGAGAAGACTCTTGAGAGTCCCCTGGACTGCAAGAAGATCCAACCAGTCCATCCTAAAGGAAATCAGTCCTGAATATTCATTGGAAGGACTGATGCTGAAGCTGAAACTCCAATACTTTGGCTACATGATGCGAAGAACTGACTTATTTGAAAAGACCCTGATGCTGGAAAAGATTGAAGGCAGGAGGAGAAGGGGATGACAGAGGATGAGATGGTTGGATGGCATTGCTGACTTGATGAACATCAGTTTGAGCAAGCTCTGGGAGTTGGTGAAGGACAGGGAAGCCTGGTGTGCTGCAGTCAAAAATAGTTGTGTACCAGTGAGTGACTGAACTGTACTGAAAGTAAACATAGTTTACTTTCTCTCATATTTCCTATAACTTTTTGTACTCACCTATTTGTCTTTCAGAGAAGGCAATGGCATCCTGCTCCAATACTCTTGCCTGGAAAATCCTATGGATGGAGGAGCCTGGTAGGCTGCAGTCCATGGGGTCGCTAACAGTTGGATACGACTGAGCGACTTCCCTTTCACTTTTCACTTTCATGCACTGGAGAAGGAAATGGCAACCCACTCCAGTGTTCTTGCCTGGAGAATCCCAGGGACAGCAGAGCCTGGTGGGCTGCCGTCTATGGGGTCACACAGAGTTGGACACGACTGAAGTGACTTAGCAGCATTTGTCTTTAGTTGTTGTTATTCTAGAACAACTGGATACTTTATATCAGCTGTATCATTAAACACTATTTAGTTCAGTTTTTTCTTTGCATAAAAAGATTTCTTGGTGAAGAAGGTAGTTTGTTAACATACATTCCAGAACAATATTGCCATCTCATTCATTACTGGTAATGAATACCCTCATTCTAGCGTGATACCTATAGTGGGAAATAATACACCCAAGAAAGTCTTAGCATGGGAATGAATTTTTGCCTGGAATTTGTCATGAACGGTTGGGTGTCACTTATCATTCCCTGTTAGGTGAATCATTAGGCATGTCACTTATTCCTTTATGCTTCAATTTTTCATGTTTAATACAAAGTTTTGAGGTCAAATTAAATAATGCATTTGACGTTTTCTGCAAATTTTGTCTTATTGTTACTGTAGTCCACCTCTAAGAAGGTCACTTTTCAGTGACTGCTGTCATGGAGCTTTTATCATTTTTTTTTCTTAAGTGGAATGACTTTATTTTATGAAAAAGACAAGAAAATGGGTAGGTAGTGAGAGCTTCGGATAGAAACTTATGTCATGTTTTATTTGTCTGTCTGTCTTATCTCCCTTCCTAAACTGTGAATGTCTTGAGGGCATGATTTGTATTTTATGAGCACATGGTGTAAGTTGCTGAATGAATGATTGTCTTGTATATGGGGCTTAGTAGGCAAAAATATGTGTTATATTTCTTCTCTCTCAGTGTTGTTGAAAATGTACAGTTAATGGCACTAATAATTTTACCAGAACACTTCAAGTAGCATCCACTGCTGCAAAACCAAGTCCAATGCAAGTAATTGCAATTGCCTCAATGGACACCATCCACCCAATGGAGCTACAGCAGAAATGGTGCTATTAACAGTGTTGCTAGTTGGTCAAAAGTTGATATAGGGCTTGAAAAATTTTCCATTACTTCTCAGGCTAAAGAATTTAAATTGTTTTGTTGTATGCCAAGAACTTGGGCTATGTTATTTATTATACTGTAATAAATTATATATTTATTATGTCAGCCAAAGTAAAAGACAAATTTTTGATGATTACTTTGAATTATTCAGTTCCTGATAATGGGCTCACTATCCTTAGAAGGCTGTTTCCTTGGAAATATGCTATTTTTTTCAGTCTCTTTATAAGCAGATATTGTTTTCTGAGGGTTTGGGGAGTCCTGCAATTGGAAAGGATGCAACAGCCCTATAGAACATTTAACCTTGTCTTGGGTTAATGTCAAAAAGCCTGATTCCCACATATTAAAATACTACAGGAGTTATACAAGAGGCACAACTAACTTTACTGAAGTTTTATGTACTTTTAAAAAAAAGAACTGTCATGACAAACATTCATTATTATACCCTAAGCATTTTTTAAAATCTTCTACTGCTAGATCAAGGATATTTTACTTCATTTAGGTATTACTTACACAAATAGTCATTACTGATAAAATTGGTATAGTAGGTTGATTGGTGACACCAAAAAAGATACAGTCACACCGTACTCCCTAGAACCTGTGACTGTTATCATAAAGGCAAACGATGTGATTAAGTTAAGGATCTGGAAAGTAGGAGCTTATCTTGGATTGTCTGGGTGGACCCTCAATATAATCACGTGTTGTTGTAATGAAGAGACAAGGGGAGAATAGATGTACTCATCAGGGTGACCAAACAGAGAGGGGAAGTGATGTAATCATGGAAGTAAGAATTGGAGTGATATGGCTATTAGCCAAAGAAGGCCAACGCATGCCAGCAGTCACCTGAAGCTTGCAGAGTCAAGAAACAGATTTTCCCCCAGAGCCAACAGGGTGAGCATGGGCCTGCCAACACCTTGATTTTAGACTTCTGGCTTCCAAACTGTGAGAGAATACATTTTTCTAAGATTACCATGTTTGCATTAATGATGGAATTCTTGAGTTCAATACGTTGGTCTGTCTTCTCTCTAAGAGGCCCTTGTCTAAGGGCATTGATCAGAGCATTCTGTTTAGTATGATCTGCCAAAACATTTCCTGTAAGTGGAGCTCTGGTTTTAGCAGAGCAGTTTATTTGGGGAGCTGTAAAACATCTAGTAATACGTGTGTTTATTATTCATTTTTGATATGACTGAAGAGATCGGGCTTCCCAGATGGCGTTAGTGGTAAAAAACTTGCCTGCCAGTGCAGGAGACACAAGGGATGTGGGTTTGATCACTGGGTCAGGAAGATTCCCTGGAGGAGGGCATGGCAACCCATTCCAGTATTTTCACCTGGAAAATCCCAGGGAAAGAGCAGCCTGGCTGGTTACAGTCCACAGGATCCAAAGAGTCAGACTTGACTGAAACAACGTAGCATAAAGAGATTAAAAATCTTTTTCCCTGTAGCATTCTATAGTTGTGAACCACTTGAAAAGCAAAAAACAATTATTTTTAATAATCCCACATGTCCTAGAGAAAGCCATAATTTTGGCCAGTTGAGCCAATTTGTTGTTTGGTAATGGACTTGGGCATAGACGTCCAAGTCTACGCCCCAACCAGTAACCCTGAAGAAGGTGAAGTTGAACGGTTCTATGAAGCCCTACAAGACCTTTTAGAACTAACACCCCCAAAAGATATCCTTTTCATTATAGGGGACTGGAATGCAAAAGTAGGAAGTCAAGAAACATCTGGAGTAACAGGCAAATTTGACCTTGGAATGTGGAATGAGGAAGGGCAAAGACTAATAGAGTTTTGCCAAGAAAATTCACTGGTCATAGCAAACACCCTCTTCCAACAACACAAGAGAAGACTAAACATAGACATCACCAGATGGTCAACACCGAAATCAGATTGATTATATTTTTTGCAGCCAAAGATGGAGAAGCTCTATACAGTCAGCAAAAACAAGACCAGGAGCTGACTGTGGCTCAGATCATGAACTCCTTATTACCAAATTCAGACTTAAATTGAAGAAAGTAGGGAAAACCGCTAGACCATTCAAGTATGACCTAAATCAAATCCCTTATGATTATACAGTGAAAGTGAGAAATAGATTTAAGGGTCTAGATGTGATAGATGGAGTGCCTGATGAACTATGGAATGAGGTTCGTGACATTGTACAGGAGACAGGGATCAAGATCATCCCCACAGAAAAGAAATACAAAAAAGCAAAATGGCTGTCGGGGGAGGCCTTACAAAGAGCTGTGAAAAGAAGAGAAGCGAAAAGCAAAGGAGAAAAGGAAAGATATAAGCATCTGAATGCAGAGTTCCAAAGAATAGCAAGAAGAGAGAAGAAAGCCTTCTTCAGCGATCAATGCAAAGAAATAGAGGAAAAGAACAGAATGGGAAAGACGAGAGATCTCTTCAAGAAAATGAGAGACACCAAGGGAACATTTCATGCAAAGATGGGCTCAATAAAGGACAGAAATGGTCTGGACCTAACAAAAGCAGAAGATATTAAGAAGAGGTGGCAAGAATACACAGAAGAACTGTACAAAAAAGATCTTCATGACCCAGATAATCAACGATGGTGTGATCACTCATCTAGAGCCAGACATCCTGGAATGTGAAGTCAAGTGGGCCTTAGGAAGCATCACTACAAAGCTAGTGGAGGTGATGTTATTCCAGTTGAGCTATTTCAAATCCTGAAAGATGATGTTGTGAAAGTGCTGCACTCAATATGCCAACAAATTTGGAAAACTCAGCAGTGGCCACAGGACTGGAAAAGCTCAGTTTTCATTCCAATCCCAAAGAAAGGCAGTGCCAACCCTAATCCTAACCTTAACCCTGGCAGACACGACTGAGTGACTGAACTGAACTGAGCTGAACTGAATGTACTTGGGATTCTATAAGAGCGTCTAGAAAAATTGCATAATTGACCTGTTATTACCTTTGTTCATTTTTAAGTTTCAGTTCAGTTCAGTCTCTCAGTCATGTCTGACTCTTTGTGATCCCATGAATCGCAGCACACCAGGCCTCCCTGCCCATCACCAACTCCCAGAGTTCACTCAGACTCACGTCCATCGAGTCAGTGATGCCATCCAGCCACCTCATCCTCTGTCGTCCCCTTCTCCTCCTGCCCCTAATCCCTCCCAGCATCAGAGTCTTTTCCAATGAGTCAACTCTTCGCATGAGGTGGCCAAAGTACTGGAGTTTCAGCTTTAGCATCATTCCTTCCAAAGAAACCGCAGGGCTGATCTCCTTCAGAATGGACTGGTTGGATCTCCTTGCAGTTCAAGGAAGTCTCAAGAGTCTTCTCCGACACACAGTTCAAAAGCATCAGTTCTTCGGCGCTGTTTTCTTCATAGTCTAACTCACACATCCATGCATGACCACTGGAAAAACCATAGCTTTGACTAGATGGAACTTTGTTGGCAAAGTAATGTCTCAGCTTTTCAATATGCTATCTAGATTGGTCGTAACTTTTTAAGTTTGACCGACAGTAAATAGCATTAAACCAAGATTTGATTTAGGGGCATCTAAAAGATATGTTCCATGTATGGACAGTTCTCAAATTACAGAAATGATGAGATTCTCCTTTGTTGATTAATATGATGCTGTATTAAGAGTGTGATATTAGTGAATGGTAATATGAGAACAAGAAAGTTAGTATTCTGTGATTAATCAGCTAACTTAAAAATACTGGATATTTTAAGTTAGCAAGAGGGATTACATTGAATATGGTACCATAATTAGAAAGATGAACCTAGTGTGAGGTCTGAAGATTATTAGACTAGTTTTGCTAAGACTGCATGTTTTCCTAAGCCAAAGATAAAAAGCCTTGGATTCAGGGATAAGACATTATTAGGCAGACTTTTTGATGTATATCAGGTTGTTAAATTAATATCCTTGGACAATGGCCTTCCATTTTACCTTCAAAAACAAAGATTTTGATGATCTGGAAGAAATATTTTGAGATTGCTAAAGGTCTGTTTGTCTCCTGTGTTTTGTGAGAATGGTTCTAAGATGTTTGTGTACGTCAACACACCTGTGTATTTCAAAAAAGCTTGCTACCTATACTCTGTAATATCCAGTTAATCCCAGAAATCATCTTAATTGTCTTCAGTATTTGACTATGGATAATTTGGTTAATTTGCAATCTCTCATTAAATTATGTCTCTCATTAGCTAGTGTCATGACCTGGATCCAGGGGTTTGCAAACTGTGGCCTGCTGTTCAGATGCAGCGCACTATTTTTGTACAGCTTGTGAGCTCAGAATGGTTCTTGTGTTTTTGAATGGTTGAAGGAGAATCAAAAGAATAATGTTTCCTGACATGTTAAGATTATATAAAACTCAAATTTTGATTTCCATAAATAAAGTTTGATTGGAACATAGCCATGCTTATTCACTTACAAATTGTTTATGGCTGCTTTTGTTTTATAATAGAGTTGAATAGTTGTGACAGAGACTAACAAAACCAAAAATCTTTAGTGTATGGCCCTTCACAGAGTAAGTTTGCTGAATTCTGTATGATGAACTGTTATTTTATGGAGTTAAAATTTCTCCTTAGAAACTGTGACAATAGAATTACAAAGTAAGTCTTAGAATTTCAAGTTAGGATATGAGATTACTGCATATCCTTAAGATCTTTTGTTTAAGACTTGAGAAAGTAGAGTGGGCCTTCTGTAAATGATAGAAACATAACTTTTCAGGTAAATTGTTGATTTTGCTCTGGTGAAAGCGATAAATAGTGGCTATCTTTATTAGCTGGAACATGAAAGAAGGTAAAGATAGAACCAAAGAGAGTACATACAGGTTAAGCAGTGCTAGAAAATGAGGTATAAATCTTTGGTTAATAGCTGACGGATATTGGTGGAGGACCACCACCTCAGTTTTGGTGTTTTTAAAAAACATGTAAAATAGACAAATTGCTTGGACTAATACAAGGGATAGTTAATCTTTGTTATATTGGCTTCTCTAGTGGCTCAGTGGTAAACAGTCTGCCTGCCAGTATAGGAATGCTGGAGGCACAGGTTCGATCCCTGGGCTGGGAAGATCCCCTGGGAGAAGGAAAAGGCAATCCATTCCAATATTCTTGCCTGGGCAAACCCATGGACAGAGGATCCTGGAGGGCTATAATCTGTGGAGTCACAGAAGAGTCAGACATGACTTAGCAACTGAACAACAACAGCAAAGTTGATTTAAATCTGCTCCAACTTCAGCATTAACAGGATTTTAGGCAACAATGTCAATGGAGTCAATGTGAACTCTTATGAGTTTGACTCTAATTATTCTGCCTCTTTTCCCCTCAGTGATTCTGGTTGTTGTTATTCAGTTGCTAAGTACCATGGATAATTATCTGATTGTTTTTTAAAATCAGTATACTAATGTTCGCAGATATAATTTGATAATGTGTATAGAATTTTCTGTGACTCCTGATAGTTATTTGTCTGTGGTACATTTCTTTTGCTGGTTCTTTTTGCAAAGTAGATTCCTAACGATAAGAATATGCCATAGAGAAGAAAGGAATGTTCCTATGTCATTTATAGAAAAGGACATGGAAAAGGACCTAGGATTGATAGAAAATACCACTTCTTGGTTTTAGCAATCTGATTTTTTATGGTAGTGAGATTGATAATAAAAGTACCTATATCAACAAGAGAACTGTATTTTTCATTGATACTTCCATGTAGTTCTCATAATTGTCTGTTGAGCTGTATTGTTTCCCTCTAAGTGGCATCATCGGGCCGAATTTATAAATTTTCAGACTTCTAAACCAGTATAATACGTTGGATCATTCGATGGCCCTTCTACTTGTAATTTTTCTAAGCGTAGGCATAGAGAACCAAGGGTCTTTTATTATTGTTTTGAAAATGTTCAACTTTATATTGGAGATAATCTAAACTGGTATTGTCCTATTCCAGTTTATTTTTCTGAATAAGTCCACTCATTTTATATATTGGGTTGGCCAAAATATTTCTATGATATGGAAAACCTGGAATTTGGCCAACCCAATATAAAAAAGAGGCTCAATTTACATCAGATATTAGATATTAGATCTACCTCATAATGCTGTTTAGAGATTACTGAAATCTAGTTTTAAACTCTTCTATTGATTAATCTTTATAGTTGTGCTATTCTGTATTTTTCATCCACTTTATCATTAAAGGCTTCAGAAATAAATGTCCTTGTATAGTGCATTTATTATTATTATTTTTTTACCCCTTCCAGGACTTTGAAAAAATTATGCACAGCTGGGCTATTTAAATCTTTTCTTGATCTTTCCCATCCTGTTCTTTTAACAATTTTTTTCCCACACAAAGTTCTAACAATTAAGTGAATCAGTTGGTCTAGATCTGATAGAATCTAACAATATCTTGTATTTCAAAGCAAATTTCTGTTTTTTTCCTGAGGATTAAGAAGACCTTTAATTATAGACCTCAACTCAGATGTGGAAGGGTTTAATTCCACACTTATAATCTGCGTTCAGGTATATCATGGGAACAATGTTCAGTGTGATTGATTCTTTCTTGAGAAAAAGGTGAGAAAGGACAGGTTGCTTAGGAAGTAAAGGAAGGAAAATTAATAGGGTGGGAAGGAGAGAGAAGATAAAGTTGTATAGAGAAAAATATTATTTTAGTCTTGGGAATATGGTGTAGCTACTGTGTCTTTCTCCTGAGAGACAGTGTTTAATCACTGACTTTACACACAAATGATCTAAAGTTGGCAAATGACAATAAAAGTAGCTATATTAATATAGCTAATACATGTATGTACTGAGGAATAAAATAAAATGCTGTGTATGGCAAAGAAATTATGACAGTGCCTGCCATTAGGGAGTTGCCCTCCAGTAGAACCAGTACAGAGTGAGGGAACTATTATGAACTGTGCACTTCTCTGTGTACTGGACATGCTGCTAGACCTGGTAAATATTTGATTATTTTTGATCTTTAAAATAATCCTAGAAATACACATATTACTCTCCCCTTTTCCATCTTATATCAGGGTAATGAAAACTTAGAAATTTTAAATAGTTTTACCACTGTTACACAGCAAGAAGTACATGAAGCTGGGGTTTGAATCTGATCTAGGATATATACAAATGACTAGAAGGCAGGATGAAACAGACAAAGGCATAAAAATTGGTAGCTGTGGTTTAACACCATTGAAGTCTCTTTAGTTTAGGAATATTTTAGTGGGCACTTCATGAAGTTGGTAGCATTTGAACTGGGTTTTGCAGTTTGAGGGTAGGGTTTTAACAGGTGGATATGGTAAGGAAGACAAATGAGTGGCAGCACTGGGCTTGAGTCCAATTCAGTCTGAAGACAAAGCCTGCTTTCTTTCCATTACACAAAACCAGAACAGTGAGAGAATGTGTGGGAAGCCAGTGTGACTGAAAAGGAATTGTAATACTTTGAGGAGAGTTATAGAAAAAAAGACTGAAAAGGAAGTTTAGGACAAGAACATGAGGAGACCTTCAGTGCAAATACAACAATATAGAATAAATCAACAGTATAGGTTCTACAATATAGAATAAATCATCCCAAATACCATGATTACCTATGGAGATTACATTTAATTTCTCTTCTTGGCAACTCTTATCTCAGGACCAGTATTACAGAGGGCCTGATGGGTGGGTTAAATGGTAATTGGTGTGGGGCTAAAAGAAGGAGAATTGGAAAATGCTTTTGATGGGAGCCAGTGTTTTCTCTTATGTATTTTTAGATCAAACCATTTTTTGGTATGAAACCCTTATCAAAGGCTGACAGGGAAAGAGCAGGAAATCAGAAGATTCCAAAGCTAACTGAATTATTGGAACTTGCACAGAAGGAAAAAAAGTTTGTGATCTTTGATCTTAATGGCCCTGCACCAAATCATTCTCTCAGAGCTTTGTATGTCCGCCATGTAGTAAGCATAATCCTTGACTCTCAGATTGAGCAACATCTGGTATGTCTATCTCAGTATTTATGGTAGAGGTTGGTGGGTGGGTCACGTGTCCCACGACCATAGCAGTTGAATCTGACCTACCTTGTAGCTCTTCCTTGGGATCCTTAAATAATTTTGCTCCCTATAAATATGAAGATGACTATTTTATACAGCTATATTCGGCAATCTAAGAATGACCCCATTAAATTTGTATCAGTAGGGGAAAACATTGAATCTTTTTGTTATTCAAAGCCAAATGAAATGTCACCCCTCTGTTAAAAGGGAATATGTGTTTAATGGCTATACGATGTGACCTGCACCATCACCAACATATATCTATTAGAAAGGGCCTGGGTATGGAATGCTTAAGACTTTGAGGACTTGGCTTTCATTAATAATATAGAAAGGACATCTGGTTCTTATTTGAGCAGAGATTTGTTCATCATGTTTTTCAGAAGCTACTCTGCATTTGGGGAGTCATTCCAAATGTCAAATTCTCAGAATATGGAAGAATGCTATGAAAGAAACAAATATGTGGGTTTTTTTTTCAGATAGAACTATTTCCACAGATGAGTCATAATAGCCTTCCCTGTTTGCAGGAAATGACCTCTCACAAAGATGATTTTTAGCATCAGTCAGAGGATGTGTTTATGATTCTAATCTTTCTTCCATACCTACTTTAGCTAGTGTGGTGACATGGATGACCCTTGGTTCCATGATGTTAACTGGGAAAACTCAGGTCTAGAACAACCCTGGTGAAAGCCCCTTTATAAGAATTCTTATAAAGCCTCTTTATAAGAATAGACAGTATTAGTGAGGTTGACTCTTTCACCAAGGTCTAGAATCTCCCTGCTCCTTATAGACTGTTACTATGCTGGATTGGGGTTCCTCCCATTCTACATAGGATCTGTTTGTGCCTAGACAGCTGATTATCCACTGAAAGACTTCCTGTTTCTCCTTACAGATTTTTTGGTTGCCAAGTTTTGAAAGGGAGTATGTCAAGAAAAAAGCTCCTGGTTTTCAGCAAGTGGGCCGGTTACTCCCTGTTGAACGCCTCACAAAAGAAAATATCACTAGAATAAACGCTGACTATAAGAACTTGTTCTACAACGGGATGAGGTAAGTGTTTGACCACATTTTCCTCAGCACGTATTGCCTTACTTGCAGGAAATCTGCATCCCAGCCAAGCTACGTAGGTTCCTTCTCCTATCTCAGGATTTCCATGTGTAGTTATCTTTCTAGAATCCCCTGTCCTCATCTTCTTATCCTTCCTTCACTCTGTGCCAACAAACATTTATCAAAGTTACACTCTGTTCCTGGAACATGCTCTTCAGCCCCTTCTCCTTTATGCTTCAGTCTCTCATCAGCACACCCTTTTATGTGCTTGGTGTTTTTGTTGTTATATAAAATAATCACTGAAAAGTAAGAACTCAAAAAGTTGAGTTGATTTCCTTCTGCCGTTACCAGATGGATTGAAATACCTAATAAATAACTTCGTAATCCAGATAGCCAGATTTCTCATAGATATAATTTGAAACATAATCAAATCAAACCCTTAAAACAGCCAAGCATGAGAAGAAACTGAAATTCTCCATCACCACATTTATAATTACATAGTCAGAGACAGAGTTTTTAGAATTAAAAGCACCTGAGAATGGTAACTTTTTCAGATTTAATTATTGATAGTCACTGCTTACATTAGTCCCTGTGTCATTGTTGTTCAGTCGTTAAGTCATGTCTGACTCTTTGCGACCCCATAGACTGCAGCACGCCATGCTTCCCTGTCCTTCACTGTCTCCTGGTGCTTGCGCAGACTCGTGTCCATTAAGTCAGTGATGCCATCCAGCCATCTCATCCTCTGTTACCCTGTTCTACTGCCCTCAGTCTTTCCTAGCATCAGTGTCTTTTCCATTGTGTCGGCTCTGTGCATCAGGTGGCCAGAGTATTGAAACTTTAACTTCAGCATCAATTCTTCCAGTGAATATTCAGGTTGATTTCCTTTAGGATAGGGGCTTCCCTCACAGCTCAGTTGGTAAAGAATCTGCCTGCAATGCAGGAGACCCCAGTTCGATTTCTGAGTAGGGAAGATCTCCTGGAGAAGGGATAGGCTACCCACTCCAGTATTCTTGGGCTTCCCTTGTGGCTCAGCTGGTAAAGAATCCACCTGCAGTGTGGGAGACCTGGGTTTGATCCCTGGGTTGAGAAGATCCCCTGGAGAAGGGAAAGGCTACCCACTCCAGGGATCTGGCCTGGAGAATTCCATGGACTGTGTAGTCATGGGGTCACAAAGAGTCGGACATGACTGAGTGGCTTTCACTTTCCTTTAGGATTGACTGGTTTGATCTCCTTGTCGTTCAAGGGACTCTCAAGAGCCTTCTCCAGCATCACAGTTTGAAAGCATCAGTTCTTTGGCACTCAACCTTCTTTATGGTCCAACTCTCACATTCGTATGTGACTACTGGAAAAATCATAGCTTTAACTATACAGACCTTTGTTGGCAAAATGATGTCTCCACTTTTTAATGCACTGTCTAGGTTTGTCATAGCTTCTCTTCCAAGGAGCAAGTGTCTTTTAATTTCATGACCACAGTCACCATCTGCAATGCTTTTGGAGCCCAATAAAATAAAATCAGCCTGTTTCCACTTTTTCCCTATCTATATGTCATGAAGTGATGGGATGGGATACCATAATCTTAGTATTTTGAATGTTGAGTTTTAAGCTAACTTTTTCACTTTCCTCTTTCACCCTCATCAAGAGGCTGTTTAGTTCCTCTTTATTTTCTGCCATTGGAGTGGTGTCATCTGAATATCTGAGGCTGTTGATATTTTTCTCAGCAATCTTGGTTCCTGCTTGTGCTTCATCCAGTCTGGCATTTTGCATGATGGACTCTGCATATAAGTTAAATAAGCAGGGTGACAGTATACAGTCTTGACGTACTCCTTTCCCAATTTGAAACCAGTCCATTGTTCCATGTCTGGCTCTAACTGTTGCTTCTTGACTCACATACAAGTTTCTCAGGAGGCAGGTTAGGTATTTCCATGTCTTGAAGAATTTTCCACAGTTTTTTGTGATCCACACAGTCAAAGGCTTTAACATAATTAATAAAGCAGAAGTAGATGTTTTTCTGGAATTTTGCTTTTCCTGTGATCCAGCAGATGTTGGCAATTTGATCTCTGGTTCCTCTGCCTTTTCTAAATCCAGCTCGTATATCAGAAAGTTCTTTTCAGATGATTCTAAATGCTTCAGAGACTGAACATATATATGTGTTTTGTCCAGATATACATATGTATCTCCCTATCTCCAAAATCTCTTTGAGCTACAGAAATTCCTGTAGATTCATTTTTGTATCTCAAGTCATGAGCTAGGCTATTGGATTTACCTCTTTTCATGTTCTGGCTTTTCTAGCCTCTTGGGCTATGGGGCAGTTGATCATAAAATTATATATATATATTTTCAACATTAGAAAATTATACATATTTTACCTCTCTTTCCTATGTAGAAGATTTTTCTTTGCCCAACTATTCCTCTGTTTTGAATGTATGTCTATTCCTTTCTACTTTTTATCAAAGAAAAATTGATTCCAAGGTGATTTCTTTCTCTGCTAATCATAATTTAGATTAATCTAGTAGTTGAAAAATAATTATAATAACTTTCACTTACTGAGCCTTTATTATGTGTCAAGTTCCGTTGGTTAACCACAGGCTCTTTTTAAAATTCTGGCTTACCCATCAGCTACAAGTGTGACTTTGGACTAGTTTTAATAATCAGTTTTCTCATTTGTAAATTAAGGATAACAATAACATGATGGAATGGTTAAAAGATTAAGTGACATACTACATATATGCACAGAGCAAAATGATGGGCAAATATATGAACACAGTAAATGTTACCTGTTGTTTCATCATCACCATCGTTACATGCTGTGCTCTATAAATTAGCATCACTCCCCATGTTTCAAATGGGGAATCTTATCTTTAATGAGGAAAAGTTCGGGGAGGTTAGGTGTTAATATTTCCCCAAAGTCCATATAGTTGGTCAGTGGGGGACCACACTGAGGTTTAAATATAGGTTTGACAGATTCCCTAGTGTTAATTCTTTTGCTAGTAATTTTTAAAAGTTATTCCTTGGCCATAGTTATATAGGAGTAGGATCAGCTGACATCAGACTTTAAGAAGGGTCAGTCATATCCTGAGTCCTATTAGAAAATCAAGTGGCCTAATCAAACTTAAAAGCTTTTGCACAGCAAAGGAAACCATAAAGAATACAAAATGACAACCTACAGACTGGGAAAAAATAACCACAAATGATTCCAACAGGGGCTGGTTTAATTTCCAAAATATATAATTTAAATTGGTTAATAGTCTTTTTAAGTATTTTATACTGCATTTTCCTTCTGCTTTTTCTGTGGAGTTAACACAAAGCATTAGGTTTCAAATCAAACTCATACAGATCATAGAACTTACTATTAAGTTTTATTATTAATTTCAAAGATACAGAAGGCAGTCAGGAGGCTCAGACAAAGCAAGGAGAGGTCAGAGACATTGATTTCAACTTTGCAGGTTTCTTCCTTTATTGGACACATTCCCTATGGCCCACAGTAATAGATACAGGCTCCAAATGTGTTTTTATGGGGTTATTTCACTTTGAAGGAGAACATTTGAGTTATAAAACATCAGCATTTAATACTCCCAGAGACTTGCGTAGCTTTTGTGACCTTGTCCAGGGACCCATACCTCATAAATCCACATTCTGTGTTTATTTACAAAATATGTAATAAAAAGTAATCAACCAAGAACATCCATTAAAGAACATATTCTATATATAAAGACCTCTCTTTCTAGCAAATATTATTGTTCTATTTAGAAAAGATGTAGATACCATGTTGACAAGGAGATTAGACCATGACTTATTCCTTCTTCCTTCTGGGAGCAACCTCTTCAGTCAGAGAGAAATTAAGGGCTTCCTGTGCCTCATCTGTCAGTTGTAGAAAAGGGGATGTAATATTTCCAGCTGACTGTTGATTTTTGTATTTCTCCCTTTGGCTGTGTTTGTTGTTGTTATTGTGATTATTGTGGTTGTTTGGCTTCTCACATTTTAAACACTTTTTTAAAGGTGTATTTGCATTTAGAATTGTTAGATTATTTTCTTGGATTTATTACCATCCTTTCATTATGAAATGTCCCTTCTCTCTGGTTATAATTCTTGCCTAAAAATTGCTTTTATTAATATTGCCACACTGGCTTTCTTATAATTAATGTTTCTGTGGCATTTCTTTTTTTATGTTAATTGTCTTTGAACTGCTTTGTGTCTTTTAAAAAAAATTTTATTTATTTTTTTTGAATGGGATTTTACTATTATTTTTTCATTTAGTATATGATATTATACATGTTTCAATGCCATTCTCCAAATCATCCCACCCTCTCCCTCTCCCACAGAGTCCAAAAGACTGTTCTATATATCTGTGTCTCTTTTGCTGTCTCGCATACAGGGTTATCGTTACCGTCTTTCTAAATTCCATAAATGCGTTAGTATACTGTATTGGTGTTTCTCTTTCTGGCTTACTTCACTCTGTATACTCGACTTCAGTTTCATCCACCTCATTAGAACTGATTCAAATGTATTCTTTTTAATGGCCGAGTAATATTCCATTGTGTATATGTACCACAGCTTTCTTATCCATTCATCTGCTGATGGACATCTAGGTTGCTTCCATGTCCTGGCTATTATAAACAGTGCTGTGATGAACATTGGGGTACACGTGTCTCTTTCAGTTCTGGTTTCCTCGGTCTGTATGCCCAGCAGTGGGATTGCTGGGTCATAAGGCAGTTCCATTTCCAGTTTTTTAAGGAATTTCCACATTGTTCTCCATAGTGGCTGTACTATTATGGAGAACAGTTTGCATTCCCACCAACAGTGTAAGAGAGTTCCCTTTCTCCACACCCTCTCCAACACTTACTGTGACTTTTGGATCGCAGCCATTCTGACTGGTGTGAAATGGTACCTTATTGTGGTTTTGATTTGCATTTCTCTGATAATGAGTGATGTTGAGCATCTTTTCATGTGTTTGTTAGCCATCTGTATGTCTTCTTTGGAGAAATGTCTGTTTAATTCTTTGGCCCATTTTTTGATTGGGTTGTTTATTTTTCTGGAATTCAGCTGCAGGAGTTGCTTGTATATTTTTGAGATTAGTTCTTTGTCAGTTGTTTCCTTTGCTATTATTTTCTCCTGTTCTGAAGGCTGTCTTTTCACCTTGCTTATAGTTTCCTTTGTTGTGCAGAAGCTTTTAATTTTAATTAGATCCCATTTGTTTATTTTTGCTTTTATTTCCAATATTCTGGGAGGTGGATCATGGGGGATCCTGCTATGATTAATGTCAGAGAGTGTTTTGCCTATGTTCTCCTCTAGGAGTTTTATAGTTTCTTGTCTTACGTTTAGATCTTTAATTCATTTTGAGTTTATTTTTGTGTTTGGTGTTAGAAAGTGTTCTAGTTTCATTCTTTTACAAGTGGTTGACTAGTTTTCCCAGCACCACTTGTTGAAGAGATTGTCTTTTCTCCGCTGTATATTCTTGCCTCCTTTGTCAAAGATAAGGTGTCCATAGATGTGTGGATTTATCTCTGGGCTTTCTATTTTGTTCCATTGATCTATATTTCTGTCTTTGTGCCAGTACCATACTGTCTTGATGACTGTGGCTTTGTAGTAGAGCCTGAAGTCAGGCAGGTTGATTCCTCTAGTTCCATTCTTCTTTCTCAAGATTGCTTTGGCTATTCGAGTTTTTTTGTATTTCCATACAAATTGTGAAATTATTTGTTCTAGCTTATTGAAAAATACCGTTGGTAGCTTGATAGGGATTGCATTGAATCTATAGATTGCTTTGAGTAGTATACTCATTTTCACTATATTGATTCTTCTGATCAATGATACATTTATTTTTAAATGATGTGTAGAATTTTCTTAGACACAGGCTAACATTTTGGGTAACTAATTGCAAGCACTCCTGTAAAGGCTGTATGGTTATTTTTATTTACAGTTTATACACTGAGCCTAAGAAATTGCCAAGCTATTATGTGACAGTGCTGGAATTCAACCCCAGGCTTGCGCAGAGCTGTTTTCAATATGTTATAACATCTCAGGGTTAAAAAGTCTTTCAAAGGCACTTACCTGATGTATTTTCTGAGAAATTTAATCTCTAATGACAACTTGACTTGATGTTTTCTACTGTTTCTACAGATAGTACACAAATATTTACTGACATTTCATTCTGCCATTGGAAAGTACTGTATACCATCCCCCCTACTCATGCTTGTGAAGTTTTTTTATATTTGAAATTTAAATATTCACCAAATTAGTATTCATTTATTAATTCCTTCATTTAACTATTTCTACAGGCAGGTATTATGGTACGTAAACCACCACCACCACCACTGGATATACAGAGGGTTCCCAGGTGGCATTAGTGGTAAAGAACTCACCTGCCAATGCAGGCGACTTAAGAGATGCATTTTCTATCCCTGGGTTGAGAAGATACCCTAGAGGAGGGCATGGCAACCCACTCCAGTATTCTTGTCTGGGGAATCCCATAGACAATGGAGCCTAGTGGGCTATAGTCCAAAAGGTCATAGACAGACAGGACTAAAGTGACTTAGCACGCATGCACTGAATATTCAGAGTTGAGTAAGACATGGTCTTTGCTTTTAATTTGCTTACAGCTAAGTAGAGAAGATTGATAGGAAGGCACATAGAGTAGAGGACGGTAAGTGCTCTGATGGAAATAAGTACATTTGCTGCCCGATAGTGTACTGGAGCTGGTGCATATCAGCTTCTGGGAGCAAATTGTGAGTATTTATACCATGGAAATTGACAAGTTCCATTAGGAATTTGTTAGGACTTTCCTTTTTTTCCCTTTCCCCCTCTCTCTCTTTCCTACCTTCCTCCCTCCCTCTCTCCCCTCCTTTCTTCCCTCCCTCACTTTTCTTTCCTTGAGGAAGCCAATTTACTAAAATACTATTGCTGGCATAGTAGCAAAGGTATTAAATTCAGTCCTTTATCTCATTGCAATATGAGCTAATTCTGCATGTCATATCATAGGTTGTCCTACTATCACCTACTTCTGGTGATGTAGGCAACATCCTTTCTCAAATGTAGTGACTGTTTCCCTCTTAGGTGATGAGAGTGAGATTAACTCTGAGTCTCCTGTGGGTTCTTTTTTATTTTCCCTAGAGAATATAGAGCAGCTAACATCAGCATCAACTTATATCTTGTCAATGAACCTTGGCTCTTCTCACTGGCCTGGTGCTCCAGGATTCCCTCCGTGACCACAGACAACATTCAGGTCCTGAATGAGATGACTCAACCTTCCTACTTCATGGTGAGCTGGTTGTCCAGATTGTCCTTCCAAGTCTGGTCCAATAGGAGTCTCTGTCCCCCACCAACCCTGACATTGCCCATTATGCACTCCCCAGGGTAGCTACTTAAGAAAAGACTTATGTGAGAGTGGAGATGTGCCATTCTTCCTTCTCTCACCCAGATCCTTCTGTGATTTTCAGGGGGGAATTAATATTGGTATACTAATTGCTATTTATTGAATCCTCACAATGTGCCTTTCATACATTATGTAGTTTTTAAACCTCTGAGTTAGCCACTGGGAGTATCCTTGTGGAGAATATGAAGTGTCACATGATGCAAGATTCAGAATGAAGTCTGACTCCAGAGGTGTGTTACTGCAGCCTCACTTTCCTGAAGGCACGGCAACAATGACAGTGGCATGAGGTGTGGGGAGAAAACCCAGTGCACTTGATTCCAAAGTAAGCACTGTGTGTCCTAAGCAAAATGCTTTTGAAAAGATGAGCAAGTGTCCAGCCACCTAGTTTGATTTTCTCTTCTGTCCTGCTACTACTGTGGCAAGAGAATTGAGGACCTGAAGTCTTCAGTTGTAATCCCAGCTAAAACCCTTCACTTATTACTTGTGGAGGGAACCTTACCTAACCACTTAATGACTGCAGAGCCTGTTTTTCTAATTGGTATAGACTATATAGACTGAGTGGGACAGTCAGCATCAGAAAACAATTTCTCTCCACTGACTGTTTAAATTGCTCTGAGCTAGGTCTTTCCCTTCCCCTGAATGAGATCTCACTCAGATCCCATAGCATTTTTAGTCACTCTTAGATAGGTTATTTTTTTTTTAATTGGAGGATAATTGCTTTGCAATGTTGTATTGGTTTCTTTTATACAACAGTGCGAATCAAGCCTTAAATATGCATATGTCCTCTCCCTCTTGAACGTCCCTCTCACCTACCACCCTACCCCACCCCACCCCTCTAGGTCATCACAGAGCACTGGGTTGAGCACCCTGTGTTTTACAGCAACTTCCCATCATTAGTTATCTGTTTTACAAATGGTAATATATATGTTTATTATTATTATTATTTGAGTTAGGGCAACTTTAAGTATATATGTTTAAGTGCTGCTTTCTCATTCATTCCACGCTCCCCTTCCCCCACTGTGTCTACAAATGTGTTCTCTATTTCTGCACCTCTATTCCTGCCCTGCAGATAGATTCATCAGTACAATTTTTCTAGATTCCATGTGTATGCATTAATGTATGATATTTGTTTTTTTTCTTTCTGATTTACTTCACTCTGTATAATAATAATAGGCTCTAGGTTCATCCACCTCACTACAACTGACTCAAATGTATTCCATTTTATGGCTGAGTAATGTTCCATTGTTTTGTATGTGACATAACTTCTTCATCCATTCATTTGTTGATGGACATCTAGGTTGCTTCCATGTCCCAGCTATTACAAATAGTGCTACAGTGAACATTGGAGTACGTGTGTCTTTTTGAATTATGATTTTGTCAGGTTTTGAACTTGGTATATGCCTTGTAGTGCAATTGCTGGATCATATGGTAGTTTTATCCTAGTTTTTTAAGGAGTCTCCATATTGTTCTCCATAGTGGCTGTGTCAGTTTACATTCCCAACAACAGTGCAAGAAGGTTGCCTTTTCTCCACATCCTCTCCAGAATTTGTTGTAGACTTTTTTCATTGAAATTTTTGTCTTGCTTTATTACTGAAACATGCTTTAAACTATCCTGACTAATATATTTTATTTTTTTACTTAAATTTATTTTTAAATGGTGGATAATAGCTTTACAATATTGTGTTAGTTTCTGCCATACATCAGCATGAGTTAGCCATAGGTATGCATATGTCCCCTTCCTCTGGAACCTCCCTCCCACCTCTCACCCCATCCCAGCCCTCTAGATTATCACAGAGCACTGGATTTGAGCTCCCTGTGTCATACAGCAAATTCCACTGGCTGTCTATTTTACATATGGTAATGTTTCAACTCTTTCAATTTGCCCCTTCCTCCCCTTCTCCCACTGTGCCCATAAATCTGTTCTGTATGTCTGTGTCTCCATTGCTGCTCTGCAAATAGGTTGATCAGTACCATCTTTCTAGATTCCATGTATCAGTTCAGTTCAGATCACTCGCTCAGTCGTGTCTGACTTTTGTGACCGCATGAATCGCAGCATGCCAGGCCTCCCTATCCATCACCATCTCCCGGAGTTCACTCAAATTCATGTCCATCAAGTCCATGATGTCATCCAGCCATCTCATCCTCTGTCGTCCCCTTTTCCTACTGCCCCGAGTCCCTCCTAGCATCAGAGTCTTTTCCAATGAGTCAACTCTTCGCATGAGGTGGCCAAAGTACTAGAGTTTCAGCTTTAGCATCATTCCTTCCAAAGAACACCCAGGGCTGATCTCCTTTAGGATGGACTGGTTGGATCTCCTTGCAGTCCAAGGGACTCTCACCACAGTTCTAAAGCATCAATTCTTCAGTGCTCAGCTTTCTTCACCATCCAAGTCTCATATCCATACATGACCACTGGAAAAACCATAGCCTTGACTAGATGGACCTTTGTTGGCAAAGTAATGTTTCTGCTTTTCAATATTGTATCTAGGTTGGTCATAACTTTTCTTCCAAGGAGTAAGCGCCTTTTACTTTCATGGCTGCAATCACCCTCTGCAGTGATTTTGGAGCCCCCCAAAATAAAGTCTGACCCTGTTGTTACTGTTTCCCCATCTATTTCCCATGAAGTGATGGGACCAGATGCCATGATCTTCATTTTCTGAATGTTGAGCTTTAAGCCAACTTTTTCATTCTCCTCTTTCACTTTCATCAAGAGGTTCTCTAGTTCCTCTTCACTTTCTGCCATAAGGGTGGTGTCATCTGCATATCTGAGGTTATTGATATTTCTTCTGGCAATCTTGATTCCAGCTTGGTGCTTCTTCCAGCCCAGCATTTATATATGCATTAATACATGGTATTTGTTTTTCTCCTGATTTACTTCACTCTGTATAATAGACCCTTAGTTCATTCACCACATTAGAAGTGACTCAAATCCATTCCTTTTTATGGCTGAGTAATATTCCATTGTATGTATGTACCACAATTTCTTTATCCATTCATCTATTGATGGACATCTAGGTTGCTTCCATGTGCTTTCATTGTGAATAGTGCTGTGATGAACATTGGGGTACCTGTATCTTTTTCAATTGTGGTTTTTCTCAGGCTATATGCCCAGTACTGAGATTATTTGGTCATGTGGTAGTTTTATTCCTAGTGTTTTAAGGAATCTACATGCTATTCTCCATAGTGCCTGTACCAATTTACATTCCTACCAACAGTGCGAGAGGGTTTTCTTTTCTTCACACCCTCTCCAACATTTAAGAGTTTGATGATAGCCCTTCTGACTGGTGTGAGGTGATACCCCATTGTGGTATTGATTTGGATTTCTCTAATAATGAGCATCGTTGAGCATCTTTTTATGTGTTTAACCATCTGTATGTCTTTTTTGGAGAAATGTCTGTTTATGTCTTCTGCTCATTTTTTAGTTGGGTTGTTTGTTTCTCTGGTATTGATCTGTATAAGCTGCTTGTATATTTTGGAGATTTTTGTCAGTTGATTGATTTTCTATTATTTTCTCCCATTCTGAGGGTTTTCTTTTCATTTTATTTACAGTTTCCTTTGCTTTTAAAAAATCTTTTAAGTTTAATTAGACCCCCATTTGTTTATTTTTGTTCTTATTTCCATTATTCTAGGAGGTGGTTCACAGAGGATCTTGCTGTGATTTATGTCAAGGAGTTGCTATGTTATTCTCTAGGAGCTTTACAGCTTATGGCCTTATATTTAAATCTTTAATCCATTTTGAGTTTATTTTTCCGTATAGTGTTAGGTGGGAGGTGTTCCAGTTTCTGTTACATGTAGCTGTCCAGTTTCCCCAGTACCGCTTACTGAAGAGATTGTGTTTTCGTCATTGTATATTCTTGCCTCTTTTGTCAAAGATAAGGTGCCCACAGGTGCATGAGTTTATCTCTGGCCTTTTTATCTTGTTCCCTTGGTCTGTATTTCTGTTTTTGTGCCAGTACCATCTTTGTCTGGATGACTGTAGGTTTGTAGTACAGACTGAAGTCAGAAAAAGGTTGATTCTTCCAGTTCCATTTTTCTTTCTGAAGATTATTTTCACTATTTGGGATCTTTTATGAATTTTTATGCTCTAGTTCTGTGACGAATACATTGGTAATTTGATACGGATTGTTTTGACTCTGTAGATTGCTTTTGTCATTTTCACAATATTAATTCTTCTAATCTAAGAGCATGGTATATCTTTTCATCTGTGCCATCTTCGAGTTCTTTTGTCAGCGTCTCATAGTTTTCTGCATACAAATCTCTTGTCTCTTTAGTTAGGTTGATTCCTAGATATTTGATTATTTTTGTTACAATGGTGAATGGGATTATATCCTTAATTTCTTTTTTTGATTTTTCATTGTTAGTGTATATTAATGCAAGGAATTTCTGTGTATAAATTTTATATCCTGCCATTTTACTATGTCCATTGATTAGCTCTAGTAATTTTCTGGGGGCATCTTTAGGATTTTCCATGCATTTTCTAGTATCATATCATCTGCAAAGAAAGAAAGTTTTACCTCTTCTTTTCCAATCTGGATTCCTTTTATTTGTTTTTCTTAAAGAAAAAAACCCCAAAAAACAACAACAGGAAAAAAAAAAGGCAAAAATCCTGGGCTGTGAAGGGTGGGGCTTAGGTTTGGAAGGGTTTAAGCAGTGGCACAACAGCTGGAGTGAGATTTAGGTAGATTGAAGAAAGTAGGGAAAACCACTAGACCATTCAGGTATGATGTAAATCATATCACTTATGATTATACAGTGGAAGTGAGAAATAGATTTAAGGGACTAGATCTGATAGACAGAGTGCCTGATGAGCTATGGAGGGAGGTTTGTGACATTGTACAGGAGACAGGGATCAAGACCATCCCCATGGAAAAGAAATGCAAAAAAAGCAAAATAGCTGTCTGAGGAGGCCTTACAAAGAGCTGTGAAAAGAAGAGAAGTGAAAAGCAAAGGAGAAAAGGAAAGATATCAGCATCTGAATGCAGAGTTCCAAAGAATAGCAAGGAGAGATACGAAAGCCTTCTTCAGAGATCAATGCAAAGAAATAGAGGAAAGCAACAGAATGGGAAAGACTAGAGATCTCTTCAAGAAAATTAGATACCAAGGGAACATTTCATGCAAAGATGGGCTCGATAAAGGACAGAAATGGTATGGACCTAACAGAAGCAGAAGATATTAAGGAGAGGTGGCAAGAAAACACAGGAGAACTGTACAAAAAAGAGCTTCATAACCCAGATAATCACAATGGTGTGATCACTCACCTAGAGCCAGACATCCTGGAATGTGAAGTCAAGTGGGCCTTAGAAAGCATCACTAAAAACAAAGCTAGTGGAGGTAATGGAATTCCAGTTGAGCTATTCCAAATCCTGAAAGATGATGCTGTGAAAGTGCTGCACTCAATATGCCAGCAAATTTGGAAAACTCAGCAGTGGCCACAGGATTGGAAAAGGTCAATTTTCATTCTAATCCCAACTACATCCTCATCTCACATGCTAGTAAAGTAATGCTCAAAATTCTCCAATTCAGGCTTCAGCAATACATGAACCATGAACTTCCAGATGTTCAAGCTGGTTTTAGAAAAGGCAGAGGAACCAGAGATCAAATTGCCAACATCCGCTGGATCATGGAAAAAGCAATAGAGTTCCAGAAAAACATCTATTTCTGCTTTCTTGACTATGCCAAAGCCTTTGACTGTGTGGATCACAATAAACTGTGGAAAATTCTGAGAGAGATGAGAACACCAGACTTCCTGACCTGCCTCTTGAGAAACCTGTATGCAGGTCAGAAAGGAACAGTTAAAACTGGACATGGAACAACAGATTGGTTCCAAATAGGAAAAGGAGTACATCAAGGCTGTATATTGTCACCCTGCTTATTTAACTTCTATGCAGAGTACATCATGAGAAACGCTGGACTGGAAGAAACACAAGCTGGAATCAAGATTGCCAAGAGAAATATCAATAACCTCAGATATGCAGATGACACCACCCTTATGGCAGAAAGTGAAGAGGAGCTAAAAAGCCTCTTGATGAAAGTGAAAGAGGAGAGCAAAAAAGTTGGCTTAAAGCTCAACATTCAGAACACGAAGATCATGGCCTCTGGTCCCATTACTTCATTGGCAATAGATGGGGAAACAGTGGAAACAGTGTCAAGACTTGATGTTTTTGGGCCCCCAAATCACTGCAGATCATGATTGCAGCCATGAAATTAACAGATGCTTACTCCTTGGAAGGAAAGTTATGACCAACCTAGATAGCATATTCAAAAGCAGAGACATTACTTTGCCAACAAAGGTTGGTCTAGTCAGGGCTATGGTTTTTCCAGTAGTCGTGTATGAATGTGAGAGTTGGACTGTGAAGAAAGCTGAGTGCCGAAGAATTGATGCTTTTGAACTGTGGTGTTGGAGAAGACTCTTGAGAGTCCCTTGGACTGCAAGGAGATCCAACCAGTCCATCCTAAAGGAGATCAGTCCTGCGTGTTCATTGGAAGGACTGATGCTAAAGCTGAAACTCCAGTACTTTGGCCACCTCATGGGAAGAGTTGACTCATAGGAAAAGACTCTGATGCTGGGAGGGATTGGGGGCAGGAAGAAAAGGGGATGACAGAGGATGAGATGGCTGGATGGTATCACCGACTCCGTGGACATGAGTTTGAGTGAACTCTGGGAGTTGCTGATGAACAGGGAGGCCTGATGTGCTGCGATTCATGGGATCACAAAGAGTCGGACATGACTGAGTGACTGAACTGAACTGAACGTCCTATTCAGGACCCTTGCCTCCAGAAAAGGTGCTGGGTAGGGGTGGGGACCGTCCCCCGCTCCACCCAGCCATGGAAGCCTATTCTGTGCCTCCAATTCTGAGATGTGGAGGTTCAGGTTGGGTCACCAGGAGACTCCCTGGGCTGAGGAGGTAGGGGAACACTAGACACGTTCTTGCTCCTCCACATCCTGAGGGATGCTCCCCCGACTCAGGAATGGCTCCTTCTCCTCTTCCCTCCTTCTTGTGCCTGCCAGACCTATGTGGGCTGAGGGTACCCAGAGGGCTCCAGAGAGCAGACCGCTTAACCTGGAGGAAGGAAAGAGCCCCACAGAGAAGAGAGGGCCCTGGAGGGCAGGGGCAGGGGTCTTAGGTGGGTAGAAGGCCTGGTCCAGAGGGCTGATGAGGCCCCTAGAGGGATGAGGGGGACCTCACAGTGCCCAGAGGGACTAGGAAACCAGGCCCTCCAGGGCAGAGGGCTGGGCATGGGGCCTCAGGAGGTTCCTAGGGCTGAATGGGTAGGGGAACACCAGGCAGTTTCCTGGTCCTCAAACCCTGTGGAAGCTGCTTCCAGCCTGCCCGCCCTTTTCTTCTTCCCACTCTCTCATGCTTAAGGGACCTCCCTGGGTAGAGGGGCCTTGAAGGGTGGAGGATTCCCTGGAGGTGGATGATGCCCCACAGTGCAGAGGGTTTGGCTGAGAAGGTGGAGAGGGCTCCAGAGGTCAGCGGAAGCCCCTGAGGGCAAGAGACCAGGCCTGGGGCCCCAGGGATCTCTCTGGGGACAAGTATAAGGGGAACCTCAGGTACTTCTGCTGATGGCATCTGAACCCCTAAGGATCCCTCCTCCTCCCTACCAAGCAAGCCTTCCTGTTCTAGTGCCTGAACTGTGCCCCCACCACCCAGGCCTTGTTGTCCCCCAGCAGCCCATCAGCCTTGACAGTCCCCTGGCCTAGACCTCCCTCACTCCTCCCTATCTAGTACCTGACCACCCCTGGGGCTTCTCCTGTCCACTTCTTTGTGGGGAGTCTCCACCAGTGTCTGGTGAGTATCTTAGGCATGGAGAGACACAGACTCTGTCTTCCCTACAAAAGTTTTTTAAAGTACCAGTTAGTGACCCAAAAGTCTCGATTCAGGATCAAAGTGTCTAGTCCAAAATAACCCAAACTCTTAACTACGTTGAATATTAAAACTTTAGGCACAGAAACCTAAATATTTTAGGTTGCTTTCTCCATCCCTCCAGCCTCAGTAGCCCTTGTTTCTGACTTGGTCAGGGTCAGTAGCAGGTGCGAGGTGATCAGGACCAAGGGCAGAGTCTCATAGGCTCTGAGGCCGTATGGTGGCAGCGTAAAACTGCTTACCCCTTCTTCCTTGGTGCTTTGGGCAGCTTTTGGTAGGGCCACCTACCGAAAAGGCAGGTCCCTTGGTATAGGTGAAGCCTCTCCACTTGTCTGTCCCCATACTATCCTGCTTCATATATGTACTATAAACTTCTCTAACATTTTTGTTCTTAAAAATTGATTGCAAAGTAAACATGTTTTTTATATAAAACTCAATAATTATAAAAATACATAAATTAGAAAGCAGTACACCCCTCCATAATCCTGTCTCCCTAAATCAGTCGTTGTTTGAAGTTGTCTCTTTGGATATATTAAATAAAACTTAACAAAGTAAAACTTTTCATTTTAATACTTGAATTGATAATAAATTCATATGATTCAAAATTCAAAGAGTGTGAAAGTTGTAAGTAAAAAACTTCTTTCTACACCTAGCTTGCGATTTTTTAAAGAACCCAAGGTCAATTTGTTTAGGGAGGTGGGGTCAGTATCCCAGGGGCCTTCCTAAGCAGCCTGCACTCTGGGTTAGAATATGCAGGTTCAAATCTTGGCTCTACCTACCACCTGTTGTGTGAACTTGGAAATGTTATTTAACCTGTCTGGGCTTCAGTTTGTTTATTTGTAAATTGGGGATAAAAATACCACAAAGAAGCAATTTTATCCAACATAATCCTCTTCGCTTATCAGTCCGTTAATTCAAATATTTTAATTGGGAAATTGTGAGATAAATGATATATGGTCTATTAATATTTTACTATGTTTAAAAACCTTATCTAATACTTAATGACTTAAACCTGACAAATATTTGTCATATTCTGTATGATGATTGAGTGATTTCTCTGGTCTCAGCCTGTTTGTTTAGACTGGGTGATCAAGGATGGCCTCATCTGTATTTCTTGAATCTTACCTGGGATGACTACAGTCTTTCTTCATTTGGTTACTCATCATCAAGGAAGCCAGCATTTTAAAAAAATTAATTTATTTTTTATTGAAGGATAGTTACTTTATAGAATTTTGCTGTTTTCTGTCAAACCTCAACATGAGTCAGCCATAGGTATACATATATCCCAGCTTTTTTGCTCATGTTTGCCTGGTGGCATTGGGTTCTCAGCAGCGAGAAAGGCAAGCCCCAGTGCATGTGCCTTTTTAAGGATCTCCCATCGTGATGTTTGCTAATGTTCCATTGGCCAAAGATAATCACAGGGTTAAGTCCGGATTCATGATGGGGCAAGACAGAAACAAACTTTACCTCTTATTAGAGAGGAACAGCAGAGTCACACTGCATACAGACCTGCATTTGGGGAGGAATGTTGTGATCATTTTTATAAATAATCTAACACACACATACTTCACACATTTTAATTTAAAATATTCATTCAACTTTTGACATAGATTCAGATCTTTTCTTTGAGTATGTTTCAGTTGATTGAATTCTGTATTCTCTTGCTTGTGTATACTTCCTAATGAACCAGTTATGATTTCTAAGTTTTGTTTCCTTAGAACACAAGAACTTGAAGTCATTTGGAGAAATAACTGGAATGAGGAAGCCATACAGATTTTTAGACTCCTCCTCTACCGCATCTCTTAGTGTTTCTCTCACACCTAAGTCAATTGCAGCTCATTATTTTAATGACCTTTTCTGTCTTCAACAGATTTTCAAAACACTGATTTAGTTTCCTTGAAAATGACATACTTTTTAAACTCAGACTTTACAGATTTTAGTAACACTGAATTATACTGCATCACTTCAGTTCAGTTCATTCGATCAGTCGTGTCCGACTCTTTGCGACCCCATGAATCGCAGCACGCCAGGCCTCCCTGTCCATCACCATCTCCTGGAGTTCACTCAGACTCACGTCCATCGAGTCCGTGATGCCATCCAGCCACCTCATCCTCGGTCATCCCCTTCTCCTCCTGCCCCCAGTCCCTCCCAGCATCAGAGTCTTTTCCAATGAGTCAACTCTTTGCATGAGGTGGCCAAAGTACTGGAGCTTCAGCTTTAGCCTCATTCCTTCCAAAGAAATCCCAGGGCTAATCTCCTTCAGAATGGACTGGTTGGATCTCCTTGCAGTCCAAGGGACTCTCAAGAGTCTTCTCCAACACCACAGTTCAAAAGCATCAATTCTTCGGCACTCAGCCTTCTTCACAGTCCAACTCTCACATCCATACATGACCACTGGAAAAACCATAGCATTGACTAGACAGACCTTTGTTGGCAAAGTAATGTTCTCTACTTTTGAATATGCTATCTAGGTTGGTCATAACTTTTCTTCCAAGGAGTAGCGTCTTTTAATTTCATGGCTGCAATCACCATCTGCAGTGATTTTGGAGCCCCCCAAAATAAAGTTTGACACTGTTTCCACGGTTTCCCCATCTATTTCCCATGAAGTGATGGGACCGGATGCCATGATCTTCGTTTTCTGAATGTTGATCTTGAAGCCAACTTTTTTGCTCTCCTCTTTCTTTCACTTTCATCAAGAGGCTTTTTAGCTTCTCTTCACTTTTTGCCATAAGGGTGGTGTCATCTGCATATCTGCAGTTATTGATATTTCTCTTGGCAGTCTTGATTCCAGCTTGTGTTTCTTCCAGTCCAGCTTTTCTCATGATGTATTCTGCATAGAAGTTAAATAAGCAGGGTGACAATATACAGCCTTGATGTACTCCTTTTCCTATTTGGAACCAGGCTGTTGTTCCATGTCCAGTTTTAACTGGTGCTTCCTGACCTGCATACAGATTTCTCAAGAGGCAGGTCAGGAGGTCTGTTATTCCCATCTGTTTCAGAATTTTACACAGTTTATTTTGATCCACACAGTCAAAGGCTTTGGCATAGTCAAGAAAGCAGAAATAGATATTTTTCTGGAACTCTCTTGCTTTTTCCATGATCCAGCAGATATTGGCAATTTGATCTCTGGTTCCTCTGCCTTTTCTAAAACCAGCTTGAACATCAGGGAGTTCATGGTTCACGTATTGCTGAAGCCTGGCTTGGAGAATTTTGAGCATTACTTTAATAGCATGTGGGATGAGTGCAATTGTGCAGTAGTTTGAACATTCTTTTGCTTTGCCTTTCTTTGGGATTGGAATGAAAACTGACCTTTTCCAGTCCTGTGGCCACTGCTGAGTTTTCCAAATTTGCTGGCATATTGAGTGCAGCACTTTCACAGCATCATCTTTCAGGATTTGAAATAGCTCAACTGGAATTCCATCACCTCCACTAGCTTTGTTCGTAGTGATGCTTTTTAAGGCCCACTTGACTTCACATTCCAGGATGTCTGGCTCTAGATGAGTGATCACATCATCATGATTATCTGGGTCGTGAAGATCTTTTTTGTACAGTTCTTCCGTGTATTCTTGCCACCTCTTCTTAATATCTTCTGCTTCTGTTAGGTCCATACCATTTCTGTCCTTTATCGAGCCCATCTTTGCATGAAATGTTCCCTTGGTATCTCTCATTTTCTTGAAGAGATCTCTAGGCTTTCCCATTCTGTTGTTGTTCTCTATTTCTTTGCATTGATCACTGAAGAAGGCTTTCTTATCTCTTCTTGCTATTCTTTGGAACTCTGCATTCAGATGCTTATATCTTTCCTTTTCTCCTTTGCTTTTTGCCTCTGTTCTTTTCACAGCTCTTTAAGGCCTCCCCAGATAGCCGTTTTGCTTTTTTGCATTTCTTTTCCATGGGGATGGTCTTGATCCCTATCTCCTGTACAGTGTCATGAACCTCATTCCATAGTTCATCAGGCACTCTATCTATCAGATCTAGGCAGAATGTGGTCCACTGGTGAAGGGAATGGCAAGCTACTTCAGTATTCTTGTCTTGAGAACCCCATGAACAGTATGAAAAGGCAAAATGATAGGATACCAAAAGAGGAATTCCCCAGGTCATTAGGTGCCCAATATGCTACTGGAGATCAGTGGAGAAATAACTCCAGAAAGAATGAAGGGATGAAGCCAAAGCAAAAACAGTACCAAGTTGTGGATGTGACTGGTGATAGAAATAAGATCCAATGCTGTAAACAGCAATATTGCATAGGATCCTGTAATGTCAGGTCCATGAATCAAGGCCAATTGGAAGTGGTCAAACAAGAGATGGCAAGGGTGAACGTCGACATTCTAGGAATCAGCGAACTAAAATGGACTGCAATGGGTGAATTTAACTCAGATGACCATTATATTTACTACTGCGGGCAGGAATCCCTCAGAAGAAATGGAGTAGCCATCATGGTCCACAAAAAAGTCCAAAATGCAGTACTTGGATGCAGTCTCAAAGACGACAGAATGATCTCTTCATCTCCAAGGCAAACCATTCAATATCACAGTTATCCAAGTCTATGCCCCAACCAGTAATGCTGAAGAAACTGAAATTGAATGGTTTTATGAAGATCTAAAAGACCTTTTAGAATTAACACCCCAAAAAGATGTCCTTTTCATTATAGGAGACTGGAATGCAAAAGTAGAAAGTCAGGAAACATCTGGAGTAACAGGCAAATTTGGCCTTGGAATGTGGAATGAAGCAGGGCAAAGACTTTAGAGTTTTGCCAAGAGAATGCACTGGTCATCGCAAACACCCTCTTCCAACAACACAAGAGAAGACTCTACACATGGATATCACCAGATTGTCAACACCAAAATCAGATTGATTATATTCTCTGCAGCCAAAGATGGGGAAGCTGTATACAGTAAAGAAAAACAAGACCAGGAGCTGACTGTGGCTCAGATCATGAACTCCTTATTACCAAATTCAGACTCAAATTGAAGAAAGTAGGGAAAACCACTAGACCATTCAGGTATGACCTAAATCAAATTATACTGCATAGTTGTTAACAACTGGTACAACTGTTCTAAGCCATTTGGGTAGTAAAGATAACTGATTCTTGGTGACTGTACAGCTCACCTTATGGGCATCCTGGAGCAGGCCAAAACATCTATCAGTCAGGTTCCCAGAAGGGATTAAGAACCTCAGTTTAGTGGAAGTGGTTTAAGAGCTTCTAATGTACCTGTCTAGTAGAGCTGCTGTGAGGATAAGCTGTGAAAATAGCCTTAAAGTGCTTCAGACATTTCCTTAGCTCCTTTTAGTTCTCATTAATGTTAGTTGTTGTTCTCATCATTATCATGATTGCTCATGTTGTTGTTATTATTATCATTGTTATTAAGTCCAAGGAAAGACATTTGGATAAATTAGAAATGGCATATAAAAGAATACAAATGGTAGTCCCAGTACCATCAGGTAATATTAGAGGAGAGGCAATGAAGGTGAAAAGGGATAATCAAACTAGGGAGTTAAGGACTTCCCTGGTGGTGCAGTGGGTAAGAATCTGCCTGCCAATGCAGGGGACACAGGTTTGATCCCTGGTCTGGGAAGATTCCATAGGCTGCACAGAACCACTAAGCTTGGGTGTGTGCCACAACTACTGAGCCCGTGTGCTGCAGCTACTGAAGCCCCTGCTTCTAGAGCCTGTGCTCTACAATAGGAGAAGCTCCACACAGAAACCCGAGTACGACACTCACTGCAACTAGAGAAAGCCTGAGTGCAGCAACGAAGATCCAGTGTAGCCAAAACAAAAAACCAGAAAGCTGTGGAGATAAAAAAACTCATGCAAGATAACCTAGAATATGGAGCTCTGTGAAACCAGTGATTCAGGCAAGGAATCCAGAGAAATGGATGTGTTAATTAAAAACTGTAATTTCAGTATGTTTATTTGAAGCAATATGACAAAAATGACAGAATGATCTCTGTTCATTTCCAAGGCAAACAATTCAATATCACAGTAATCTAAGCCTATGCCCCAACCAGTAATGCTGAAGAAGCTGAAGTTGAACGATTCTATGAAGACCTACAAGACCTTTTAGAACTAACACCCAAAAAAGATGTCCTTTTCATTATAGGGGACTAGGATGCAAAAGTAGGTAGTCAGGAAACACCTGGAGTAATAGGCAAATTTGGCCTTGGGGTACGGAATGAAGCAGGGCAAAAGCTAATAGAGTTTTGCCAAGAGAATGCACTATTCATTGCAAACACCCTCTTCCAACAACACAAGAGAAGACTCTACACATGGACATCACCAGATGGTCAACACCGAAATCAGATTGATTATATTCTTTGCAGCCAAGGATGGAGAAGCTCTATACAGTCAGCAAAAACAAGACCAGGAGCTGACTGTGGCTCAGATCATGAACTCCTTACTGCCAAATTCAGAAATAAATTAAAGAAAGTAGGGAAAACCACTAAATCATTCAGGTATGACCTAAATCAAATCCCTTATGATTATACAATGGAAGTGAGAAATAGATTTAAGGGACTGGATCTGATAGAGTGCCTGATGAACTATGGACTGAGGTTTGTGATATTGTACAGGAGACAGGGATCAAGACCATCCCCATGGAAAAGAAATGCAAAAAAGCAAAATGGCTGTCTGGGGAGGCCTTACAAAGAGCTGTGAAAAGAAGAGAAGTGAAAAACAAAGGAGAAAAGGAAAGATATAAGCATCTGAATGCAGAGTTTCAAAGAATAGCAAGGAGAGATACGAAAGCCTTCCTCAGCAATCAATGCAAAGAAATAGAGGAAAACAACAGAATGGGAAAGACTAGAGATCTCTTCAAGAAAATGAGAGATACCAAGGGAACATTTCATTCAAAGATGGGCTCGATAAAGGACAGAAATGGTATAGACCTAACAGAAGCAGAAGATATTAAGGAGAGGTGGCAAGAAAACACAGGAGAACTGTACAAAAAAGATCTTCATAACCCAGATAATCACAATGGTGTGATCACTCACCTAGAGCCAGACATCCTGGAATGTGAAGTCAAGTGGGCCTTAAAAAGCATCACTATGAACAAAGCTAGTGGAGGTGATGGAATTCCAGTTGAGCTGTTTCAAATCCTGAAAGATGATGCTGTGAAAGTGCTGCACTCAATATGCCAGCAAATTTGGAAAACTCAGCAGTGGCCACAGGACTGGAAAAGGTCAGTTTTCATTCCAATCCCAAAGAAAGGCAATGCCAAAGAATGCTCAAACTACTGCACAATTGCACTCATCTCACATGCTAGTAAAGTAATGCTCAAATTCTCCAAGCCAGGCTCAGCAGTACGTGATCCGTGAACTTTCAGATGTTCAAGCTGGTTTTAGAAAAGGCAGAGGAACCAGAGATCAAATTGCCAGTATCTGCTGGATCATGGAAAAAGCAAGAGAGTTCCAGAAAAATATCTATTTCTGCTTTCTTGACTATGCCAAAGCCTTTGACTGTGTGGATCACAGTAAACTGTGGAAAATTCTGAAAGAGATGGGAATACCAGACCACCTGACCTGTCTCTTGAGAAACCTGTATGCAGGTCAGGAAGCAACAGTTAGAACTGGACATGGAACAACAGACTGGTTCCAAATAGGAAAAGGAGTACATCAAGGCTGTATATTGTCACCCTGCTTATTTAACCTGTATGCAGAGTACATCATGAGAAATGCTGGACTGGAAGAAGCATAAGCTAGAATCAAGATTGCTGGGAGAAATATCAATGATCTCAGATATGCATACGATGCCACCCTTATGGCAGAAAGTGAAGAGGAACTAAAAAGCCTCTTGATGAAAGTGAAGGAGGAAAGTGAAAAAGTTGGCTTAAAGTTCAGCATTCAAAAAACTAAGATCATGGCATCCGGTCCCATCACTTCATGGGAAATAGATGTGGAAACAGTGGAAACAGTGTCAGACTTTATTTTGGGGGGCTCCAAAATTACTGCAGATGGTGATTGCAACCATGAAATTAAAAGACGTTTACTCCTTGGAAGGAAAGTTATGACCAACCTAGATAGCATATTTAAAAGCAGAGTCATTCATTTGCCAACAAAGGTCCTTCTAGTCAAGGCTATGGTTTTCCAGTGGTCATGTATGGATGTGAGAGTTGGACGGTGAAGTAAGCTGAGCACCAAATAATTGATGCTTTTGAATGGTTGTGTTGGAGAAGACTCTTGAGAGTCCCTTGGACTGCAAGGAGGTCCAACCAGTCCATCCTAAAGGTGATTAGTCCTGGATGTTCATTGAAAGGCCTGATGTTGAGGCTGAAATCCAATTCTTTGTCACCTGATGGAAGAGTTGACTCATTGGAAAAGACCCTGATGCTGGGAGGGATTGGGGGCAGGAGGAGAAGGGGACGACAGAGGATGAGATGGCTGGATGGCATCACCGACTCAATGGACATGGGTTTGGGTAGACTCCAGGAGATGGTGATGGACAGGGAGGCCTGGCGTGCTGTGATTCATGGGGTCACAGAGTCGAACACAACTGAGTGACTGAACTGAACTGATTTGAAGCATGACAATTTAGAAGAAGGATTCTAGTTCAATAACTGTTTGCTTATTCCTGGTAAGCTTGTAAAAAAATGCTGAAATTCTAACTTCTGAGTCTGTAGTGAGGCCCAGGAAGCTGTAGTAAGAAAGGCTGCGGCTCAGGTAGATTTGGATGCACAGCCAGGTTTGGGAAGCTGTGCCATGAACACATAGAGCACTGGAAGCCAAGGATCTTGGGTTAGGCCTGCATCCAGAGAAGAGTTGCTCTGTGACATCTCTGCGACTCCCTCAGACCTCTGTTGACCGTCCAGGGAAATGAAGTGTGTGAAGTGTTTTAGTCCTTGTAGAGACCTCGGCACATGTAAGGGGAGATTACATCTTAGGTTGGCAGCAGGTTTTCTCTGTGTTAGACACCAACCTCAGCAATCAAGTTTCCTCTCCCTGCTCCATCCCTGACAGCCAAGCAAGGGACCTGACCCACATGATCTACATTCCCTTCCAGCTGTCAGTCCTTAACTGTGTTCTCTGCTTTGCAGACACCAAAGTACTATTTGTTTGTGTGGATTCTCATGGATATTCTTTCTGCAGTTTTCATTGTTGCCATATTTTATTTTCATTGGTAAGCATATATTTGTAATTTCATATGATTTTTCCCCCGAATAAAAATATAAATAGTTTTAAGGAAATTTGAAGGAAAACAGTTACATTCATCCCATAATCTCATGTGGCAAGTCCTCAGGGAGACAGTGTTTTCTCATCGGAACCTCTGATTTCTTTTCGTGCTGCCTTCACATCCCTTCTCCTGCCTCTACCCGAGACCATATTCTAAGAATAAGGACTCTCACAGGCTTCCCTGGTGGCTCAGATAGTAAACAATTTGCCTACAATACAGGAGACCTGGATTTGACCCCTTTGTCAGGAAGATCCTCTGGAGAAGGGAATAATTCCCTCCAGTATTCTTGCTTGGAGAATTCCATGGACAGAGAAGCCTGGGGGGCTACAGTTCATGGTGTCACAAAGAGTCAGATGCCACTGAGTGACTGATATCTTCTTCTTCTAAGTCACGTCAGTTGTGTCTGACTCTGTGCGACCCCATAGACAGCAGCCCACCAGGCTCCTGTCCTTGGGATTCTCCAGGCAAGAACACTGGAGTGGGTTGCCATTTCCTTCTCCATTGCATGAAAGTGAAAAGTAAAAGTGAAGTCGCTCAGTTGTGTCCGACTCTTTGGGACCCCATGGACTGTAGCTTACCAGGCTCCTCCATTCATGGGATTTCCCAGGCAAGAGTACTGGAGTGGGCTGCCATTGCCTTCTCCGGAGTGACTGACATAGCTAAAGCTTAATCAAAGCCTGTTACTGCAGATCCCCTGTGGATCAGTTGGGAGAGAACTGGAGTTGAAGGCTGTTCAGAACAAGTGCCTCCCCCTTCCCACCTTCCACAGGATGGTTCACAGGGTGCTGTGTAAAGAGCAACCTCACCCTCCAGGAGACCTGGGTTTTGGTCCTGGCTTTTCCCATAGTTGCTGGGTGACCCTGGGGAAATCACTGCCCCTTTCCAGGCCATAGTTTTTGTATTTGTCTGAGAAAATGACATTCGAGAATTCTTGAGGGGAAAATGCTACAAGATTCCAGAGTTCAGGATGGGAGATGGAACATCTGGTAGAAGAATTTTTAGCTAGAGGAGCCCATGGTCTTTAGATCTCATCATGCCCATTTTTTCCTCATTTGAGTTATCCTTTAAAAAGGAGGAAACTACAAACCATCTGTTTAACATAGAATTTAACTGGATAATGTTCTTTTCTGGCCACTGCCTTGAATTGTTGCCTGTTTTGGAGTAGATCCATGAGGCTCATGGATACTCTGCTTCCTTCCAGGTGGAAAGAGAGCAAACAAGAAAAATTCCTCAAGAGCACCAGCATTCACACAGGTAAAGTTAGAGGCCTAGCCCACTCTCATTATCCCTACCCATTTCCTCCAGGATTCTGGGCCTGCCCTAATGTTTCTGACAAGAGTTGAAGGAGGTCTGAAATTGGGGAGTGGGGACCACCAAGAAGTTGGGATAAATAGGTTGGGCACAGATTCTGGGGGCCCCTGGCATCAGGATTCATTGTGGACTTTTATCTTCTAAGTGTTGACACTCCTTGGAAGGTTTTGAAATTGATATTTTTTTGTTCACTGGTTCATTTATTATCACATAGTTATTGAGTATCCACTTTGTGCCAAGCACTGTGAGAGAGACTGAAGGAACTTAAAGTTGTCTATGGAGGGTGGATCAAGAGACGAGAGGACTGGCCCACAGAGAGTGGTGAGGAAGTAGGCAAAGGCATAGCAATTGATACCTTTGGGCCAAATGCCTAGGTATAAGACAGTGAGGCTGCCATGCTCATCAGGGCTGGGTGCTGTAGGTAACTTTAGTTGTGATATGTATGTTGGAAGGTGGAGGGAGAAAATTGTGGAGGGGGCATGCTGAAAAGAACATAGGCTTTGCATATAAGCAATCAGGAGATGGCAAATGAGTTTCAAACAAGGCAGCAATATACTTAGACTTCTGTGTAA
Organism: Ovis aries; assembly: GCF_016772045.2. NCBI lineage: Eukaryota > Metazoa > Chordata > Mammalia > Artiodactyla > Bovidae > Ovis > Ovis aries. Next base: position 16,449,745 of record NC_056074.1, read on the forward strand.
AAGGATAGAATAGCAGAACAACTTATTCAGCAGAACAACTCAAATGAAAGGGAATTAAATGAAATAAATGAAAAGAAATGGATTTTCATTCTGTGAAACTGAAGGTTTAAGCCATATTCACTCAAACCCCTTCAGGGACTGAGAGATCTCAAGTAACTCTGAGTTCTATGGATTTTTGGATCACTCTGCTAGCTAGTAAGAAGTCTGAAGGCCATGTTCCAGTTCCCTTAAGATTTTTAGTAGTTATATTAGTACACTAGGGCTATGAAAACAAAATACCACAGGAGGAGAAGGGGACGACAGAGGATGAGATGGCTAGATGGCATCACTGACTCGATGGGTGAGAGTCTGAGTGAACTCCGGAAGTTGGTGATGGACAGGGAGACCTGGCGTGCTGCGATTCATGGGGTCGCAAAGAGTTGGACACGACTGAGTGACTGAACTGAACTGAACTGAACTGAGGGGGCTTAAATAACAGAAGTTGATTCTTTTCATAGTTCTGGAGGGTAGAGGTGAAAGATCAATGTATCAGCACGTTTGGTTTATTCTGAAGCCTCTTTCTTTCATTGCAGATAGCCACTTTCTTGCTGTGTCCTCACATAGCCTTTCTTCTGTGCACACACTTCTACCCACCACTGCCCAGTGTGTCTCTGTGTGTTCAAATTTTTTCTACTCTGGTCAGATTGAATCAGGGCCCACCCCATTGGTCTCGTTTTAGCTACCTCTTCAAAGGCCCAGTTTCCATATATAGTTAGACTTTCAGGCACTGGAGATTATGGCTTCAACATATCAATGTGGGGCACAGAATTCAGCCTGTAACAATAATCCAGTGAAGAAATGAACAGAATATGGAATAGCTGAGGAATGCATGAATGAGAGAAGTTTTCAAGGAAAACTCTAAGATCTGTTTAAATTGGGATAAAAGACATATCTAAAATGCCTTAGAAAGTACAGTTAACTTGACCTCAGCTTCACACCATGTTGAAATTATGATAAAGAAATAAGGTCAATAAGAAATAAATTGAAAAATTTCCTGTTTTTTATAGTGTTTCCAGTTGCCCATTTAGAGAAACCAGTTTTTTTTTTTTTTTTAAATCTACGTAAATGTGTTGAAAAGCTGTTTGAGTACCTCCAAGAGACACTTCTAGGGGCTCACCCCAACTCCTAGAAGGGTTGGGGCCGAGTTCAGAATCAGAAAAGGTACAGAGATGACTGAAAAGAAGCCAGAACCACAGCCCAGATTCATTTAGGTTGAGGAGAACAGAGCTTTGAACACTTAAGCATAATTCACATCTTGTACCATGACCACCTCCGAGATGGGCATATACTGCTGCACCTAATGCTGCCTCCAGACGGCTTTCATCACCTCCTTAGCTTTAGGATACATTTTCTAGCCCTTTAAAGAAGTTCATCCTTTGTCTTCTGTCTCATATAGTTTTTATGATAAGTCTTATAAAAACATCTTCTGTTTAAAAAATCGTTGTTCATCTACTGGTAATATGTCCTTTTTCTCTGGCTGCTTTTTAAGGTTGCTTCTTTTATTATTGGTTTTCAGTAATTTTATTATAGTTTATTTTGTTGTGTTTAAGTGTGTATATGAGTGAGTGTGTGTGTGTGTGTGTTCATCCTGCTTAGAGTTTTCAGAGATCCTTAGATCAGAGTATAGTTTTTTTCAGTCTTTGATTTTCAGAATTTTTTTTGCCTCTATCTTCTTTCTTAGTTTCCTATAAGTTAGCAAAACTCGGTTCATTTTTATTTTTAGCCTGTTTAATGTCTGTGCTTCATTTGGATAGATTATATTTCTGTATATATTAGGTTTTTATTGATGCAGAACAAATTACCACAAATTTGGTAGCTCAGTACAACACAGATTTCTCATCTCAGAGTTTGTGTGGGTCAGGAGTCTAAGCATGTGTTTGTCTGGTCCTCTTCATAGAGTCTCACCAGGCTAACATTGAGGTGTTCACCTCGGCAGCAATCTCATCTGAGACTTAGATTCTACTTGCAAGATCACTGGTTATTGACTGATTTACTTCCTTAAAGCTGTCGGACTAAAGTGCTCCTGTTTTCATGATTACTGTTGACTGGGTTTTGATTTGAGTTTAGAAACTGTATCCAGTCCTCATCATTTTGTCCTCTCAAAATGTGGCAGATTTTTCTTCAATGCCAGCAGGAGAATATCTCTTTAGAGTAGGTGAATTCAGAGAAAAAAGGACAAAAGAAGGAAAAATAACATATGAAACAGTTAGGAGACAAGTTGAAACATGGTCATCATTAATTCAACTACTTTGTTAATCATTAAATATCAATGAAACGAATACTCAAAAGTAAAGACTTCATGTAAGATAGGAAGAAAGCAAGACCCAACCATATGCTGTCTACAATACAAATGTTTCAAATACAAAGTTTCAAATAGATTACAGAGTGAAAGGATGGGACAGTGATATGCCATGCAAACAATAAATATAAAAAATATTTTCTGAAAAAATAAACTGTAAAACATGGAAAATTACTGGAAACAAAGATTTCATAATGATGAAAATGTCAGTATATCAGGGAAGACATTGTAGTTATAACTGTTTTCAGTTAGTAAAAGAGTTTCCGAACATGTTAGTCAGCAACTGAAAGAGAGATCATAGTTGAGGATTTTAATATTTTTCACTTAGTACTTAAAATACCAATTAAACACAAAAAAACAAGAATAAATATAGAAGTCTGAACACTTTCAGCCACTTTGACCTAACTGGCATATAACATTTTACCCAAGAACTACAGAATATACAGTATTTTCAAGTGTACCTGGCATGTTTCTTCAAATAGAGTACATGACAATCCTTTCAACAGCCTGGGAGAGAGAGCTGATTTACCTAATTCATAGAAAGAAACAGAAAAGGAAAATGAGGAGGCAGAGGAATATAGTCCAATCAAATGAACAAGACAGAAACCTCAGAAAAAAAAACTAAATGAAACTGAGATAAGCAGTCCACCTGATGGGCTTCAGTATAATGATCATAAATAGCTCATCAAACTCAGGAAAGGATAAACATAGTGAGAACTTTAACAGTGAGATAGAAAATATAGTACCAAAGAGAAGTTATGACTAAACTGAAAAATACACTAGAGGTGCTCAACAGCAGCGTAGATGAGGTGGAAAAACGAATGAGTGAGCTAAAAGATAAAATGGTGGGACTCCCTCAGACAGAGCAGCAAAATGAAGAATTTTCAAAAGTGAAGATACCATATGTTGCCTTTAGGACAACATTGTGTGGAATAACATTTGCATTATATGGGTCACAGAAGGCGAAGAAAGAAAGGACCAGAAAAATTATTTTAAGAAATAGTGACTAAAAAATTTCCTAATCTGGGGAAGCAAACAGACCTCTGGGTCCAGGAAGCCCAAAGAGCTATGAATAAGAAGAACCCAAAGAGACACACACATAAGACACATTGCAACTAAAATGGTAGAAGTTAAGAATAAAGAGGATCCTTAAAGCAGCAAGAGAAAAAGTAACTCTGGATAATAAAGGAGTGTCATGATATACTCAAAGTGCTGAAAGGAAAAAACTTCCCATCACAGACTCTGCACAGCTAGTTTAACATTCAGAGTTAAGGAGAGATTAAGAGTTTTTAGGATAAACAAAAGCTAAAGAAGTTTATTGCCACTATACTTGTTCTGCATGAAATATTAAAGGGACTTCTCTAAACTGAAAAGAAATGACACTAAATGATAATAAGAAAACATGCAGTAATTAAAATCTCACTGGAAAATATACATATATAATAAAGGCAGGGGTTCAATCACTTATAAGATAAGCATTAAATTAAAAGACAAAAGTAGTAAAAATATGTAAAATTTCAGTAATTAAGGAATGCATAAAATAAAAAGATGTAGAAAGTGTCATCAATAGATGAATTTCAGAAGACTGAAATCTTACAGAATATCTTCCATCACCACAGCAAAATTAAATTAGAGACAAACATTAATATGACATCCATAAATACCTCTAGATTCCAAAAATTAGTGTATTTCTTAAACACTGAGTATTAAAAGCAATAAATCATAAAGGAGGTTGATTGGAAAAGAAGTAAAACTCTTACTGTTTGCAGATGACATGATCCTCTACATTAAAAAACCTAAAGACTCCACCAGAAAATTACTAGAGCTAATCAGTGAATATAGTAAAGTTGCAGGATATAAAATCAACACACAGAAACCCCTTGCATTCCTATACACTAACAATGAGAAAACAGAAAGAGAAATTAAGGAAACAGTTCCAGTCACCATTGCAACGAAAAGAATAAAATATTTAGGAATATATCTACCTAAAGAAACAAAAGACCTATATATAGAAAACTATAAAACACTGATGAAGGAAATCAAAGAGGACACAAATAGATGGAGAAATATACCATGTTCATGGATTGAAAGAATCAATATAGTGAGAATGAGTATATTATCCAAAGCAATCTATAGATTGAATGCAATCCCTATCAAGCTACCAACAGTATTTTTCACAGAACTAGAACAAATAGTTTCACAATTTGTATGGAAATACAAAAAAACTCGAATAGCCAAAGCAATCTTGAGAAAGAAGAATGGAACTGGAGGAATGAACCTACCTGACTTCAGGCTCTACTACAAAGCCACAGTCATCAACAGTATGGTACTGGCACAAAGACAGAAATATAGATCAATGGAACAAAATAGAAAGCCCAGAGATAAATCCATGCCCCTATGGACACTTTATCTTTGACAAAGAAGGCAAGAATATACAGTGGAGAAAAGACAATCTCTTTAACAAGTGGTGCTGGGAAAAGTAGTCAACCACTTGTAAAAGAATGAAACTAGAACACTTTCTAATACCATACACAAAAATAAACTCAAAACGGATTAAAGATCTAAATGTAAGACCAGAAACTATAAAATTCCTAGAGGAAAACATAGGCAAAACACTCTCTGACATAAATCACAGCAGGATTCTCTATGACCCATCTCTCTGAGTAATGGAAATAAAAGCAAAAATAAATATATGGGACCTAATTAAACTTAAAAGGTTTTGCACAACAAAGGAAACTATAAGCACGGTGAAAAGACAGCCTTCAGGATGGGAGAAAATAATAGCAAATGAAGCAACAGACAAAGAATCTCAAAAATATACAAGCAACTCCTGCAGCTCAATTCCAGAAAATAAACGACCCAATCAAAAAATGGACCAAAGAAGTAAACAGACATTTCTCCAAAGAAGACATACAGATGGGTAACAAACACATGAAAAGATGTTCAATATCACTCATTTTCAGAGAAATGCAAATCAAAACCACAGTGAGGTACCATTTCACGCCAGTCAGAATGGCTACTATCGCAAAGTCTACAAGCAATAAGTGTTGGAGAGGGTGGAATGCAAACTAGTACAGCCACTATGGAGAACAGTGTGGAGATTCCTTAAAAAGCTGGAAAGAACTGCCTTATGACCCAGCAATCCCACTGCTGGGCATACACACTGAGGAAACCAGAATTGAAAGAGACATGTACCCCAGTGTTCATCGCAGCACTGTTTATAATAGCCAGGACATGGAAATAACATCAGTGTTCATCAGGTGCTGCTGCTGCTAAGTCACTTCAGTCGTGTCCGACTCTGTGCGACCCCATAGACGGCAGCCCACCAGGCTCCCCCGTCCCTGGGATTCTCCAGGCAAGAACACTGGAGTGGGTTGCCATTGCCTTCTCCAGTGCATGAAAGTGAAAAGTGAAAGTGAAGTCGCTCAATCGCGTCCGACTCTTAGCGACTGCCATGGACTGCAGCCTACCAGGCTCCTCCGTCCATGGGATTTTCAGCCGACGAATGGAAAAGAAAGCTGTGGTACATATACACAACAGAGTATTACTCAGCCATTAAAAAGAATACATTTGAATCAATTCTAATGAGGTGGATGAAACTGGAGCCTATTATACAGAGTGAAGTAAGCCAGAAGGAAAAACACCAATACAGTATACTAATGCATATATATGGAATTTAGAAAGATGGTAATGATAACCCTGTATGCGAGACAGCAAAAGAGACACAGATGTATAGAACAGTCTTTTGGACTCTGAGGGAGAAGGCGAGGGTGGGGTGATTTGAGAGAATAGCATTGAAACATGTATATTATCATATGTGAAACAGACCGCCAGTCCAGGTTCATTGCATGAGACAGGGTGCTCAGGGCTGGTGTACTTGGATGACCCAGAGGGATAGTATGGGGAGGGAGGTGTGAGGGGGGTTCAGGATGGGGAACACACATACACCCGTGGTGGATTCATGTCAATGTATGGCAAAACCAGCTCAATATTGTAAAGTAAGTAGCCTCCAATTAAATAAATTTTAAAAAAAAAGAGGTTGGAAAATACTTTAAAGGATAATGCACGTACAGCAGCAAAAGTTTTGTGGTATAGCTAAAGCAGACCTTACAGAGAAATTTATAAGTTTAAATCTTAGAAGAAAGATTGGTTTAGTATTCATTGTTTCTACATTAAAAATCTAGAAAAAAATTAAGTAAATATTTTTTAAGTAAAAGGAGATAATAAAGACAGCAGGACAAAGACATAGAAAAGACATAGACAAGATATCAAAGACATAGAAAAGATACAAACAGAGAAAATAAAAAGTTTGTTCTTGAGATGATTAATAAAATTTATAAACTTGTAGTAAGATAAGAGAGAGAGATTGCCAATGTGATAGACATAGACAAGATATCAAAGACATAGAAAAGATACAAACAGAGAAAATAAAAAGTTTGTTCTTGAGATGATTAATAAAATTTATAAGCTTGTAGTAAGATAAGAGAGAGAGATTGCCAATATGATATATGATGGAGAAAAAACATTTGACAAAATTCAACATCCATTCATGATAAAAACTCTTACCAAAGTAAGTATAGAGGAAATATATCTTAAGATAATAAAGCCATTTATGACAAGCCTGCAGCCAACACAATACTCAGTGGTGAAAGCTTAAAGCCTTTCTTCTAAAATCTAGAACAAGACAAGGATGTCCACTCTCAACACTTCTATTCAGTATACTATTGAAAGTCCTAGCCATAGCAGTTAGATAAGAAAGAGAAAAATAAGTTTCTAAATTGGAAGAGGTAGAATGGTCATTTTACTATGATGTGATACTATATATAGAAAACCCTAAAGACTCCATACAAAAACTACTAGAACTGATAAATGAATCCAACAACGTGGCAGAGTATAGGATTAACATACAGTTCAGATCAGTCGCTCAGTCGTGTTCGACTCTGCCACTCCATGAATTCCAGCACGCCAGGCCTCCCTATCCATCACCATCTCCCGGAGTTCACTCAGATTCATGTCCATCAAGTCCATGATGCCATCCAGCCATCTCATCCTTTGTCGTCCCCTTCTCCTCCTGACCCCAATCCCTCCCAGCATCAGAGTCTTTTTCCAATGAGTCAACTCTTCGCATGAGGTGGCCAAAGTACTGGAGCTTCAGCTTTAGCATCATTCCTTCCAAAGAAACCCAGGGCTGATCTCCTTCAGAATGGACTGGTTGGATCTCCTTGCAGTCCAAGGGACTCTCAAGAGTCTTCTCCAACACCACAGTTCAAAAGCATCATTCTTCGGGGCTCAGCCTTCTTCACAGTCCAACTCTCACATCCATACATGACTACTTCTAAAACCATAGCCTTGAATAGACGGACCTTAGCCGGCAAAGTAACGCCTCTGCTTTTGAATATACCATCTAGGTTGGTCATAACTTTTCTTCCAAGGAGTAAGCATCTTTTAATTTCATGGCTGCAGTCACCATCAGCAGTGATTTTGGAGCCCACAGAAATAAAGTCTGACACTGTTTCTACTGTTTCCCATCTATTTCCCATGAAGTGATGGGACCAGATGCCATGATCTTTGTTTTCTGAATGTTGAGTTTTAAGCCAACTTTTTCACTCTCCTCTTTCACTTTCATCAAGAGGCTTTTTAGCTCCTCTTCACATTCTGCTATTAGGATGGTGTCATCTGCATATCTGAGGTTATTGAGATTTCTCCCAGAAATCTTGATTCCAGCCTGTGTTTCTTCAAGTCCAGCGTGTCTCATGATGTACTCTGCATAGAAGTTAAATAAGCAGGGTGACAATATACAAACTTGACGTACTCCTTTTCCTAATTGGAACCAGTCTGTTGTTCTATGTCCAGTTCTAACTATTGATTCCTGACCTGCATACAGATTTCTCAAGAGGCAGGTGTGGTGGTCTGGTATTCCCATCTCTTTCAGGATTTTCCACAGTTTCTTGTGATCCACAGTCAAAGGCTTTGGCCTGGTCAATAAAGCAGAAACAGATGTTTTTCTGGAACTCTCTTGCTTTTTCTATGATCCAGTGGATGTTGGCAATTTGATCTCTGGTTCCTCTGCCTTTTCTACAACCAGCTTGAACATCAGGAAGTTCACGGTTCACATATTGCTGAAGCCTGGCTTGGAGAATTTTGAGCATTACTTTACTAGCATGTGAGATGAGTGCAATTGTGGGGTAGTTTGAGCATTCTTTTGCATTGCCTTTCTTTGAACTTGGAATGAAAACTGAGCTTTTCCAGTCCTGTGGCCGCTGCTGAGTTTTCCAAATTTGCTGGCATATTGAGTGCAGCACTTTCACAGCATCATCTTTCAGGATTTGAAACAGCTCAACTGGAATTCCATCACCTCCACTAGCTTTGTTCGTAGTGATGCTTTCTAAGGCCCACTTGAGTTCACATTCGAGGATGTCTGGCTCTAGATGAGTGATCACATCATCATGATTATCTGGGTCGTGAAGATCTGTTTTGCACAGTTCTTCCGTGTATTCTTGCCACCTCTCCTTAATATCTTCTGCTTCTGTTAGGTCCATACCATTTCTGTCCTTTATCGAGCCTATCTTTCCATAAAATGTTCCCTTAGTATCTAATTTTCTTGAAGAGATCTCTAGTCTTTCCCGTTCTGTTGTTTTCCTCTATATCTTTGCATTGATCACTGAGGAAGGCTTTCCTATCTCTTCTTGCTATTCTTTGGAACTCTGCATTCAGATGCGTATATCTTTCCTTTTCTCCTTTGCTTTTCACCTCTCTTCTTTTCACAGCTATTTGTAAGGTCTCCCCAGACAGCCATTTTGCTTTTTCGCATTTCTTTTCCATGGGGATGGTCTTGATCCCTGTCTCCTGTACAATGTCACGAACCTCATTCCATAGTTCATCAGGGACTCTTTATATCATTCTAGGCCCTTAAATCTATTTCTCACTTCCACTGTATAATCATAAGGGATTTGATTTAGGTCATACCTGAATGGTCCAGCGATTTTCCCTATTTTCTTCAATTTGAGTCTGAATTTGGTAATAAGGAGTTCATGATCTGAGCCACAGTTAGCACCTGGTCTTGCTTTTGTTGACTGTATAGAGCTTCTCCATCTTTGGCTGCAAAGAATATAATCAGTCTGATTTCGGCCATATAGTGATGTCCATGTGTAGAGTCTTCTCTTGTGTTGTTGGAAGAGGGTGTTTGCTATGACCAGTGCATTTTCTTGGCAAAACTCTATTAGTCTTTGCCCTGCTTCATTCCGCATTCCAAGGCCAAATTTGCCTGTTACTCCAGGTGTTTCTTGACTCCCTACTTTAGCATTCCAGTCCCCTATAATGAAAAGGACATCTTTTTTGGGTGTTAGTTCTAAAAGGTCTTGTAGGTCTTCATAAATCCATTCAATTTCAGTTTCTTCAGCATTACTGGTTGGGGCATAGGCTTGGATAACTCTGATATTGAATGGTTTGCCTTGGAGACAAACAGAGATCATTCTGTCGTTTTTGAGATTGCATCCAAGTACTGCATTTCGGACTCTTTTGTTGACCATGATGGCTACTCCATTTCTTCTGAGAGATTTCTGCCCGCTGTAGTAGATATAATGGTTATCTGATTAAATTCACCCATTCCAGTCCATTTTAGTTCGCTGATTCCTAGAATGTCGAAGTTCACCCTTGCCATCTCTTGTTTGACCACTTACAGTTGGCCTTGATTCATGGACCTGACATTCCAGGTTCCTATGCAATATTGCTTTTACAGCATTGAATCTTGCTTGTATCACCAGTCACATCCACAACTGGGTATTGTTTTTGCTTTGGCTCCATCCCTTCATTCTTTCTGGAGTTATTTCTCCACTGATATACAGTAGCATATTGGGCACCTAATGACCTGTGGAGTTCCTCTTTTGGTATCCTATCATTTTGCTTTTTCATACTTTTCATGGGGTTCTCAAGGCAAGAATACTGAAGAGGCTTGCCATTCCCTTCTCCAGTGGACCACATTCTGTCAGACCTCTCCACCATGACCCACCTGTCTTGGGCTGCCCCGCAGGCATGGCTTGGTTTCATTGAGTTAGAGAAGGCTGTGGTCCTAGTGTGATTAGATTGACTAGTTTTCTGTGAGTATGGTTTCAGTGTGTCTGTCCTCTGATGCCCTCTTGCAACACCTACCATCTTGCTTGGGTTTCTCTTACCTTGGGCATGGGGTATCTCTTCGCAGCTACTCCAGCAAAGCACAGCTGCTCCTCCTTACCTTGGACGAGGGGTATCTCCTTACTGCTGCCATTCCTGACCTTCAACATGGGATAGCTCCTCTAGGCCCTCCTGTGCCTGCGCAGCCACTGCTCCTTGGATTGCTCCTCCTGGCTGCTGGCCCTGGCCTCGGGTGTGTGTGGCTCCTCCCAGCTGCTGCCCTGGCCTTGGGCTCGGGGTGGCTCCTCAGGGTCACCGCCCCTGGCCTCAGGCATGAGGTGGCTTCTCCTGGCCACCCCTGACCTCGGACACGGGGTGTCTCCTCTCGGCTGCCACAGGCATTGGACGCGGGTTAGCTCCTCCTGGCCGCTGCCCTGACCTCGGACGTGGGATGTCTCCTCCCGGCCACCTCTGACCTTGGATGCGGGGTAGCTCCTCTTGGCCGCCACCCCTGACCTCGGATGCAGGGTGTCTCCTCCTGGCCGCCACTGACCTCAGACGCAGGGTAGCTCCTCTCGGCTGGTCCTGCGCCGTCGCAGCCTGGCACTCTAGGCTGCTGCCCGTGACCTTGGACGTGGGGTAGCTCCTCTCAGCCACGCTTAGTGCTCAGCCGCCTGCACTTAGCGCCTGCACTTAATGCGCCAGCTTGCAGCGAGCGCCCGCGCTTAGCGCCCGAGCTTAGCGCCTGTGCTTAGTGCACCGACTTGCAGTCGCCTGCGCTTAGTGTGCTGGCTGCGAGCACTGGCTCTAGCATACAGTGATCTGTTGTATTTATTTAAACTTAACAATGAAATATGAGAAAAGGAAAGTAAAAAACCAATTTCTTTTAAAATTGTATAAAAAAATAGTTAGGAATAAACCTGACTGAGGAGGTGAAAGGCTTATATGCTGAAAACTGTAAGACATTGATAAAATTGAAAGTGATTCAAAAAATGGGAAGATATCCTATGCTCTTGGATTGGAAAAATTAATATTGTTCAAATGGCAATACTCCCCAAAGCAGTTTACAGATTTAATGTGATTCTTATCAAATTACCCATGAATTTTTCACAGAACTAAAATAATTCTAAAATTTGTATGGGTCTATAAAAGACTCAAAATCACCAAAGCAATCCACAGGGAAAAGAACAAATCCTGGGAGGACATAACCCTCCCAGATGTTGTACAACACTATAAGTCTGTAGTAGTCAGAACATCATGGTAATGGCATAAAAACAAACATATAGATCAATGGCACAGAATAGAGAGCTCAGAAATAAACCCATACACCTATAGGCAGTTAATCTTTGACAAAGGATTATAGTATACAATAGTATACTATACAAATATATACAAATAGTATATATTTGTATATATACTATTCAAATAGTATACAAATAGTATACAATGGAGAAAAGACAGTCTCTTCAGTAAGTGGTGTTGGAAAAGCTGAACAGCCACATGTAAATCAATAAGGTTAGAACACACCCTTTCACCATACACAAAAATAAACCCAAAATAGCTTAAAGATTTAAACATTTTAAGACATAACACCATAAAAGTCTTAGAAGAGAATATAGGCAAAACATTCTCTGACATAAATCATACCAATATTTTCTTATGTTAGTCTTTCAAGGGAAAGACATAAACGTAAAAATAAACAAATGGGACCCAATCAAACTCATAAGCTTTTCTATAGCAAAGTAAACCATAAACAAAGTGAAAAGACAACCTACAGGCTGCAAAATATGCAACTAAAAAGGGCTTAATTTTCAAAATACACAAATAGCACATACAACTCAATAACAAAAAAAAACAACTCAAGTGAAAAAGGGACAGAAGACCTAAATAGATATTTTTCCAAAGAAGACATACAGATGGCCAATAGACACATGAAAAGATGCTCAGTATCACTTAATTATTAGAGAAATGGAAATCAAAGCTACAAGGAGGTATCACCTCAAACCCGTCAGAATGGCCATTATTAAAAAGTACAAATAACAGATGCCGGAGAGGGTGTCAAGAAAAGGAAACCCTCCTACATGGGTGGTAAGAAAGTAAATTGATGCACCCAGTATGGAAAACAGTATGGAGGTTCCTCAGAAAAAGAGTTGCCATGTGATTTAGTAATCCCACCCCTGGGAATATGGACAACATTCTAAATTGAAAAGATACATGCACCCCAGTGTTTATGGCAGGGCTAGTTACAATAGCCAAGATGTAGAAGCAACTTAAATGTCCATTGATAGGTGAATGGATAAAAATGTGATTTATAATGGAATACTACTCAGCCATGAAAAAGAATGAAATAATATTTGCAACAAAATGGATGGACCTAGAGATGATCATACTAAGTCAGAAAGAAAAAGACAAACACCATAAGATACCACTTATATATGGAATCTAAAATGTGAAACAAATGAACTTCTATATGAAACAGAAACAGACTCAGAGATATAGAAAACAAAATTATGGTTACCGAAAGGGAAAGGAAGTGGTCGGGGAAGGATAAATTAGAAATTTAGCAGATTAGCAGATACAAACTACTACAACAAGATCCTACTGTATAGCACAGGGAACTGTTATTTCCTTTGATAAACTTTCATGGAAAATAATTAGAAAAGAATACATATATATGTATATATGCATAACTGAATCAGTTTGCTGTATACCAGAAACTAATACAACATTGTGAATCAACTATACTTCAATTTTAAGAAATAGTAAAGCAATAATACCAGCTCTTACCACTTTCTTCTATTTGGCCTTGTACTGGATATCCTAGCCAGTTCAGTAAAATAATAATAGGCATAAAGGAAGAAATAAAACTCCTTAATTTGCATTTATTATATGAAAAATTTTAAGGAGTCAACTGAAAAACCTACTAGAACTAAAAAGTGAATTAAGCAATGTCTCGAACTCCAGCACCTTGATGAATTGAAGACCATAGGAAAGTCTGGGTAGGGAGAGAAATAGTGGAAAAAAATCTGAGATGATAATTGAGGGGCTGACATTTTAAAGATGATTAGAATTTTACCACGTGACTGGCAAATATTAGAGAAGTGACATTTGTGGAATCTGTGTTTTTGTCTTTTCTATCCCATAGAATCTTTGAGTACAAGCCTCCGAACAGGAAATAGTAAGAATCAAGGACCTTCATGTATACCCATAGATCCTGTCTTCCGAGTTACGGAAATTCCTTGGACTCACGCAGCCCTCTCTCCAGCTTTAACCAAGAATGTAAGGAAATACCCAGACTCTAGCTGTGTTTCAGTAGTCCCCATGAAGAAAGCCAGCAAATCAGAGCCAGTCAGCAAAACCATCAAGACACCAGTGCCTGGCGAGGGTAACATTAGACAACTGGTCCCCACCTTGAAGGCCTCTGAATCCATCCAAGCACCCGTCCAGGAGTCTGCCAGAGAGGCCATCTTCCAGTCTTCATCAGCCGTGAAGGCAAATGGAACATTTTCCTCCATAGACGTCTGTCATCCTCAGAAGCAAACTGAAAGACCCTCCAATACTAAATCTTCCGAGGAATCCCTTCCTGTTTTCATCACATCCAGCCCATCCTCCTCCTCCTAAGCCTATCTGCAAAGAATTAATCACAACTTGCACCCTTCTTCCTCTTCTTCTCTATGCCTGAGGATGGTGACAGTGGAGAGTGGTCAGGCAATGAGTGCAGAAAAGCTGTTGAGGCTCTCAGGAAAACCATTCTGGTCTAGCCTTTCTCTAAAGAGTACATATCAAGGGGACAAACAAGGGGAAAATAGTTGTAATCTTGGAGCTAGAGCTGGTGGTTCTCTGGGTATTAGGTTTTATCTCATCTGTAGTGAACATCAGCATGCAAATAAAGGCAACTCTCAGGAACTCAGAAGGTAAATGGTGTATTCTTTGGACCCCTCTGTGATAAGTCAGGCTGACAAAGACTAGAGGATAAGTGCCAAAGTGATGCCATCCTGAGAATGAGAGGTGGCATAAAGCGTGAGTCAGGGGCAAAGATCTCATCCCACACATGCATTCTGTCATCTGGCGTGAAGTGGGGTGCTTTATAATACCTTGTTCACTGATTCCCCGGTGAGGTGATGGGCATAATCCCATACCAACATAATGACTCTAGGTCTTGAGTCATCAGAGCCACAGCAAGTGTCTAAAGCTTTATCAACCTGAAGAATCTGAAAACAGAAATGCCTGGGATATACCAAGTGAAAGAAGTGGTGCACTGAGAAAAAAATGGAGTATTTTAAAATACATTACTAATCAAACACAGGCATAAGAACCTTGTCTTCTTGAGTGATTCTAATAAGAGTAGGATATTGCCACTCCCTCAGATAAGATTTAATCTAGTATACATAATCTAGTCAAGATTATTACATCAAGATTATCATGTTGTTATCAGGTCAAGATAAATCTAGTTATTTGTATGAAAGTGAAAGTGAAGTCGCTCAGTTGGACTCTTTGCTACCCCAACCCCGTGGACTGTAGCCCACCAGGCTCCTCCATCCATGGGATTCTCCAGGCAAGAGTACTGGATTGGGTTGCCATTTCCTTCTCCAGGGGATCTTCCTGACCCAGGGATTGAACCGAGGTCTCCTGCATTGCAGGCAGATGCTTTAACCTCTGAGCCACCAGGGAAGCCCAGTTTTTTTAATACATACATACATATATATATAAATAATTAAATAATTATTTAAGATAAAGTGGAAGATCTATCACCAGACAGGAATAATTAATTGTCAGATGAACTCATTCTGACAATAATAGTTCTTGGAATCCAGCAAAAAAAAAAGTGACATGTTTTGGGATTTGAAGAAGCCTGGGAAGAATTAGAACTGGAATTTGAAGATTGGTATGATTTGGAAAAGGAGAGGAACAGAGAGTGCACATTAAGTAGACTAGACATTAGTGAAATAAAATTTTAATAACAATATTTTCTGTTGGTTTTTAAGAAACTTGTGATAGAATATATTTACATAACAAAATTAATTACCATTTTTAAGTATATGACTCAGTGGCATTAAGTACATTCACATTGTTGTGTTGTGCAACCATGGAACTTTTTCTTTTAGTTTTCTTTTGGTTTCCATTTGCATAGAATATCTTTCTCCATCTCTTCACTTTCAGGCTGTGAATGTCCTTAAAGTTGAAGTGAGCATCTCTTATAGGCAGCATATAGTTAGGTCCTGTTTCTTTATTTATTCAGCCACTCTGTGTCGTTTTAGAAAATTTAGTTACATTTAAAGCAATTTTTGATAGATATGTGCTTTTCTCATTTATGCTAGTTATTTTCTGCCTGTTTTGTAATTCTTTCTTCTGTTCCTTCTTCTGTCTTTGTGGTTTGATGATTTTCTGTAGTGGCATGTTTAGATCCCTATCTCTTTATCTTTTGTGTCTAGTACAGGTTTTTGCCTTGTGATTACCATGAGGTTAAACAAAACGTATTTTTAACAGTTTATTTTAAGTTGATAATAATTTAAAATTGAACACTTTAAAGCTAAAGGTCTGTCTTTACTGTACCCCCAGTGATCTATGTTTTTTAAAATTTATTTATTTTACTTTACAATACTATATTGGTTTTGCCATACATTGACATGAATCCACCACGGGTGTACATGAGTTCCCAATCCTGAACCCCCCCCCCACCCCCCCCCCGCCACCTCTCTCCCCATATCATCTCTCTGGGTCATCCCAGTGCACCAGCCCCAAGCTTCCTGTATCCTGTATCGAACCTAGACTGGCAATTTGTTTCTTACATGATAGTATACATGTTTCAATGCCATTCTCCCAACTCATCCCACCCTCTCCCTCTCCCACAGAGTCCAAAAGTCTGTTCTATACATCTGTGTCTCTTTTGCTGTCTTGCATACAGGGTTATCATTACCATCTTTCTAAATTCCATATATATGTGTTAGTATTGGTGTTGGTGTTTTTCTTTCTGGCTTACTTCTCTCTGTATAATCGGCTTCAGTTTCATCCACCTCATTAGAACTGATTCAAATGTATTCTTTTTAATGGCTGAGTAATACTCCATTGTGTATATGTACCACAGCTTTCTTATCCATTCATCTGCTGACGGACATCTAAGTTGCTTCCATGTCCTGGCTATTATAAACAGTGCTGTGATGAACATTGCGGTACATGTGTCTCTTTCAATTCTGGTTTCCTCAGTGTGTATGCCCAGAAGTGGGATTGCTGGGTCATAATGATCTATGTTTTTGATGTCATAATTTATCTATTGTGAATCCATTAGCAAATGTTGCAGTTATTTTTTACTACTTTTGTCTTTTATCCTTCATACTAGAGATATAAGTGATTAACATATCACCATTACAACATTAGATTATTTTCAGGTTTAACCATGTACTTACCTTTACTAGTGAGATTTACATTGTATATTTTATATATTTTCAATATTTAAAATGATGTAAAATATTTTACATTAAATATTTTATATATTTTCCTGTTACTAGTTCGTGCCTTTTTGCTTCAGCCTAAGGAAGTCCCTTTAACAGCTCTTGTAATGCCAGTCAGGTGGTGCTGAATTCTTTCCTCTTTCAGCTCTTGCTTGTCTGAAAACCCTTTAACTCTTTCAATAACGAAGGATTCCTCTAAGGGGTAGAGTGTTCTTTGTCAGTAGTTTTTTCCCCCAGCACTTTGAATATATTGTGCCACTCCCTTTTAGCCTACAAAGTTTCTGGTGAGAAATCTGCGGATTGCCTTTTGGGGATTCCCTTTTACATAACAAGTTGTTTTCTCTCGCTGATTGTAAGATTCTCTTCTTGTCTTTAATGCTTGATAATTAATTATAGTACATCTTGCTTGGTGTCTGTTTACATTCATCTTATTTGGACCTCACTGGACTTCCTAGATCTAAATGTCTGTTTCCTTCTCCAGGTTAGGGATGTTTTCAGCTATCACTTTTTCAGAGAAGTTTTGTTTCTTTCTCTCTTTTACCTCTGGAATCTCTACAATGTGCATATTGTTCCTCTTGATATGGGCCAATAAATCCATTAAACTATTTTTACTATTTTTGATTCTTTTTGTTTCTCTGGTTGAGTAAATTCTACTGTTCCGTCTTCAAGTTCATTGATTGTTTCTTCTGGCTCATCAAGTCTGTTGTTGAACCTCTCTATTGAATTTTTCAATTTAGTTATTGTATTTCTCTACTCTGTGATTTGTTTGGTGCTTTCTTATATTTTGTGTTTCTTTGTCAAAATTCTCATTTTATTTATGCCTTGTTCTCCTGGTGATCATCTTAGGACCATTATTTTGAACTCTTTATCAGATAAATCACTTATCTCCTTTTCATTAAGGTCATGTTCTTTCATTTGGAAGATATTCCTCTATTTATTCTTTTCCCTTGGCTCTGTGTTGGTTTCTATGCATTAGATAAAACAGCTACCTCTCGCAGTCTTAAAGGAGTGGTATGGTGTAGGAACTGAACCTTATCCATCAACCCTGCCCTAGCTTACACATTTGTAGTTGGCAACGATGTCTGCTTGGTTCATAGTGGCCCCAGAAGATGAGAAAGTTCCAAGTAATCTCAGTGTTCCAAAGGGGAGGATCTTAGTCAGCACTTTGATACAGGCTGATTAGAAGCCAGACCCTCAGGTGACAACTTTTAAAAGTATGCAAATATACCACTTTCAGGGGAAGACTGGGAGATGCATATTTCTGTCTTTTCCCTCTGCACTGAGCCCTAGAGGGACTGATTGTTGTGAACTGTTTCTTTCTTAGCTACCATCCCGTTGAACCTATGAACACAAGCCCTACTGGCCACTAGAGCAAGGCTGTGGGATATATCCTCTGGGTGGCAGCCATGAAAGGCTGGGCACTTTACGCACAAGCTCTTTTCTTGGAGAAACCTGTGATGTGGGGCAGGGCAGAGGGAAAGAGTAATGATGGCAATCACTGATCTCCCTGTTATCTGGAGAGGATTACAGCTCCCTCCCCTTCATGGATCACAGTCTTATCATGGCAAAGTGGCTTATATAACTCAGTGAAGCTAAGAGCCATGATGGGCAGGGCCTCCCAAGATAGATGGGTCATAGTGAATAATTCTGACAAAACATGGTCCACTGGAGGAGGAAATGGCAACCCACTCTAGTATTCTTGCTGTGACAACACTGTGAACTGTATCAAAAGGCAAAACAATGTGACACCAGAAGATGAGCTCCCCAGATCGGAAGGTGTCCAAAATGTTACTGGAATAGAGTGGAGGGCAATTACTAATAGCTCCAGAAAGAGTAAAGTGGCTGGGCCAAAGCAGAAAGGACACTGGGTTGTGGATGTAGTAAAAGTAAAGTCTAACGCTATAAAGGACAATATTGCATAGGACTTGGAATGTCCAGTCCATCAGTTCAGTTCAGTTCAGTGGCTCAGTCGTGTCTGACTCTTTGCGACCCCATGAATCGCAGCACACCAGGCCTCCCTGTCCATCACCAACTCCCGGAGATCACTCAGATTCACGTCCATCGAGTCAGTGATGCCATCCAGCCATCTCATCCTTGGTTGTCCCCTTCGCCTCCTGCCCCCAATCCCTCCCAGCATCAGAGTCTTTTTCCAATGAGTCAACTCTTCGCATGAGGTGGCCAAAGTACTGGAGCTTCAGCTTTAGCATCATTCCTTCCAAAGAAACCCAGGGCTAATCTCCTTCAGAATGGACTGGTTGGATCTCCTTGCAGTCCAAGGGACTCTCAAGAGTCTTCTCCAACACCACAGTTCAAAAACATCAATTCTTCGGGGCTCAGCCTTCTTCACAGTCCAACTCTCACATCCATACATGACTACTGGAAAAACCATAGCCTTGACTAGACGGATCTTTGTTGGCAAAGTAATGTCTCTGCTTTTGAATATGCTGTCTAGGTTGATCATAGCTTACCTTCCAAGGAGTAAGCGTTTTTTAATTTCATGGCTGCAGTCACCATCTGCAGTGATTTTGGAGCCCCCCAAAATAAAGTCTGACACTGTTTCCACTGTTTCCCCATCTATTTCCCATGAAGTGATGGGACTGGATGCCATGATCTTTGTTTTCTGAATGTTGAGTTTTAAGCCAACTTTTTCGCTCTCCTCTTTCACTTTCATCAAGAGGCTTTTTAATTCCTCTTCACTTTCTGCCCTAAGGGTGGTGTCATCTGCATATCTGAGGTTATTAAATCCTGGCAATCTTGATTCCAGCTTGTGTTTCTTCCAGTCCAGTCCATAAATTACAGTAAATTGAATGTGGTCAAGCAGGAGATGCCAACCATGAACAATGACATCTTAGGGATCAGTGAGCTAAAATGGACAAGAATGAGCAGATTTAATTCAGATGACTATTATATCTACTGCTGTGGGCAGTCCTTTAGAAGAAATGGAATATCCCTAATAGTCAACAAAAGAGTTTTGAAATGCGGTACTTGGGTGCAGTCTCAAAAGCAATAGAATGATCTCAGTTCATTTCCAAGGCCAACCATTCAACATCACAGAAATCCAAGTCTATGACCCAACCACTGAGGCCAAAAAAGCTGAAGTTGACCAGTTCTATGAAGATCTATAATACCTTCTAAAATAAACATACCTAAAATAAACATATAATACCTTCTAAAATACCTTCTAAGATGTTCTTTTCATCATAGGGGATTGGGATGCAAAATATGAAGTCTAGATACCTGGAGTAACAGGCAAGTTTTGCCTTGGGAGTACAAAATGAAACAGGGCAAAGGCTAACCGAGTTTTGTCAAGAGAACACACTGGTCATAGTAAACACCCTTTTCCAACAACACAAGAGATGACTCTATACATGGATATAACTGAATGTACAATACTGAAATCAGATTGATTATGTTCTTTGTAGCCAAAGATGGAGAAGCTCTATACAGTCATCAAAAATAAGACATGGAGCTGACTGTGGCTCCAATCATGAACTCCTTGTTGCAAAATTCAGGCTTAAATTGAAGAAGGTAGAGAAAATCACTAGGCCATTCAAGTACGACCTAAATCAAATCCCTTATACAAAGGAGATGATTAATAGATTCAAGGGATTAGATCTGGTAGATGGAGTGCCTGAAGAACTATGGATGGAGGTTCATAACATTGTATAGGAGACAGTGACCAAAATCATCCCAAAGAATAAGAAATGCAAGAAGGCAAAGTAGTTGTCTGAGGAGGCTTTACAAATAGCTGAGGAAAGAAGAGAAGCAAAAGGCAGGGGATATATTAAATTGAATGCAGAGTTCCAGAGAATAGCAAGGAGAGATAAAAAGGCTTTAAATGAAGAATGCAAAGAAATAGAGGAAAACAATAGAACGGGAAAGACTAGAGAATCTTCAGGAATATGGATATATCAAGGCAACATTTCATGCAAAGATGGGTATGATAAAGGACATGAAATGGTAAGGACCCAACAGAAGAGGAGATTAAGAAGTGGCAGGAGTACACAGAACTCTACAAGAAAAGTCTTAATGACTCCGGAATCCATGATAATGTGGTCACTCACCTAGAGTTTTCACTCAACCTACAGTGTGAAATCAAGTAGGGCTTTGGAAGCATTACTGCAAACAAAGCTAGTGGAGGTGCCAGAATTCTAGTTGATCTATTTAAAATCCTCAAAAATGATGTTATTAAAGTGCAACTGTCAATATGTCAGCAAATTGGGAAACCTCAGCAGTGGCTGCAGGACTCAGTTCAGTTCAGTCATTCAGTTGTGTCCGACTCTGCAACCCCATGGACTGCAGCATGCCAGGCCTCCCTGTCCATCACCAACTCCCAGAGTTTACTCAAACTCATGTCCATAGAGTTGGTGATGCCATCCAACCATCTCATCCTCTATTGTCACCTTCTCCTACCTTCAATCTTTCCCAGTGTCAGGGTCTTTTCCAGTGAGTCAGCTCTTCGCATCAGGTGGCCAAAGTATTGGAGTTTCAGCTTCAGCATCAGTCCTTCCAATGAATATTCAGGACTGATTTCCTTTAGGATGGACTGGTTGGATCTCCTTGCAGTCCAAGGGACTCTCAAGAGTCTTCTCCAACACCACAGTTCAAAAGCATCAATTCTCCAGCACTCAGATTTCTTTATAGTCCAGCTCTCACATCCACACATGACTACAGGAAAAACCATAGCTTTGACTAGACGGACCTTTGTTGGCAAAGTGATGTCCCTGCTTTTTAATATGCTGTCTAGGTTGGTCATAACTTTTCTTCCAAGGAGCAAGCGTCTTTTCATTTTATGGCTACAGTCACCATCTGCAGTGATTTTGGAGCCCCCAAAATAGTCTGTCACTGTTTCCACTGTTTCCCTGTGTGTTTGCCATGACCTGTTGGGACTGGATACCGTGATCTTAGTTTCCTGAATGTTGAGTTTTAAGCCAGCATTTTCACTCTCCTTTTTCACTTTCATCAAGAAGCTCTTTAGTTCTTCACTTTTCACCATAAAGGTGGTGTTGTCTGCGTATCTGAGGTTATTGATACTTCTCCGAGCAATCTTAATTCCAGCTTGTGCTTCATCCAGCCCAGTGTTTCTCATGATGTACTCTGCATATAAGTTAAATAAGCAGGGTGACAATACATGGCCTTGATATGTTCCTTTACTGATTTGGAACCAGTCTGTTTCCCCATGTCCGATTCGAACTGTTGCCTCTTGACCTGCATTACAGATATCTCAGGAGGCAGGTCAGGCCGTCTGGTATTCCCATCTCTTGAAGGATTGTCTACAGTTTGTGGTGATCCACACAGTCAAAGGCTTTGGCATAGTCAATAAAGCATTACTTTACTAGCATGTGAAATGAGTGCAAAATTCTCCAAGCTAGGCTTCAGCAATACGTGAACTGTGAACTTCCAGATGTTCAAGCTGGTTTTAGAAAAGGCAGAGGAACCAGAGATCAAATTGCCAACATCTGCTGGATCATGGAAAAAGCAAGAGAGTTCCAGAAAAACATCTATTTCTGCTTTATTGACTATGCCAAAGCCTTTGACTGTGTGGATCACAATCAACTGTGGAAAATTTTGAAAGAGATGGGAATACCAGACCACCTAACCTGCCTCTTGAGAAATCTATATGCAGGCCAGGAAGTAACAGTTAGAACTGGACATGGAACAACAGACTGGTTCCAAATAGGAAAAGGAGTACGTCAAGGCTGTATATTGTCACCCTGCTTATTTAACTTATATGCAGAGTACATCATGAGAACACGCTGGACAGGAAGAAACACAAGCTGGAATCAGGATTGCCGGGAGAAATATCAATAACCTCAGATATGCAGATGACACCACCCTTATGGCAGAAAGTGAAGAGGAACTCAAAAGCCTCTTACTGAAGGTGAAAGAGGAGAGTGAAAAAGTTGGCTTAAAGCTCAACATTCAGAAAATGAAGATCATGGCATCCGATCTTATCACTTCACTGGAAATAGATGGGGAAACAGTGGAAACAGTGTCAGATTTTATTTTTTTGGGCTCCAAAATCACTGCAGATTGTGATTGCAGCCATGAAATTAAAAGACGCTTACTCCTTGGAAGAAAAGTTATGACCAACCTAGATAGCATATTCAAAAGCAGAGACATTACTTTGCTGACTAAGGTCCGTCTAGTCAAGGCTATAGTTTTTCCAGTAGTCATGTATGGATGTGAGAGTTGGACTGTGAAGAAGGCTGAGCGCCGAAGAATTGATGCTTTTGAACTGTGGTGTTGGAGAAGACTCTTGAGAGTCCCTTGGACTGCAAGGAGATCCAACCAGTCCATTCTGAAGGAGATCAACCCTGGGATTTCTTTGGAAGGAATGATGCTAAAGCTGAAGCTCCAGTACTTTGGCCACCTCATGCGAAGTGTTGACTCATTGGAAAAGACTCTGATCCTGGGATGGATTGGGGGCAGGAGAAGAAGGGGATGACAGGATGAGATGGCTGGATGGCATCACAGACTCGATGGACGCGAGTCTGAGTGAACTCCGGGAGATGGTGATGGACAGGGAGGCCTGGCGTGCTGTGATTCATGGGGTCGCAAAGAGTCGGACACCACTGAGCGACTGAACTGAACTGAACTGCGCAGTAGTTTGAGCATTTGTTGCCATTGCCTTTCTTTGGGATTGGAATGAAACTGACCTTTTCCAGCCCTGTGGCCACTGCTGAGTTTTCCAGATTTGCTGGCATATTGAGTGCAGCACCTTCATAGAATCATCTTTTAGGATTTGAAATAGCTCAATTGGAATTCCTTCACCTCCACTAGCTTTGTTTAGTGATGCTTCCTAAAGCCCACTTGACTTCACATTCCCAGATGTCTGGCTCTAGGTGAGTGATCACAGCATCATGATTATCTAGGATGAAGATCTTTTTTGTATAGTTCTGTGTATTCTTGCTACCTGTTCTTAATATCTTCTACTTCCATTAGGTCCATACCGTTTCTGTCCTTTATTGTACCCATCTTTGCAAGAAATGTTCCCTTGGTATCTCTAATTTCCTTGAAGAGATCTCTTGTCTTTCCCATTCTATTTTTTTCCTCTGTTGCTTTGCATTGATCCCTAAGGAAGGCTTTCTTATCTCTCCTTGCTATTGTTTGGAACTCTGCATTCAAATGGGTATATCTTTCCTTTTCTCCTTTGCTTTTCACGTTTCTTCTTTTCACAGCTCTTTGTAAGGCCTACTCAGACAGCCATTTTGCTTTTTTGCATTTCTTTTTCTTGGGGATGGTCTTGATCCCTGTCTTCTGTACAATGTCACGAGCCTCTGCCCATAGTTCTTCAGGCACTCTGGCTGCAGGACTGGAAAAGGTCAGTTTTCATGCCAGTCCCAAAGAAGTGCAGTGCCAAAGAGTGTTCACTATGGTACACTATGGTAATGCTGCTATACACAAATATCTATTCACGTCCTTGTTTTTACTTCTTTTGAGTGTATTTTTTTGAGTGTTTCATCATGAAGATTTCCCCCTATGGTTTCTTCTAAGAGTTTTACAGTTTAGCACATACCTTGAGGTCTTTGATCCATTTTGAGTTCATTTTTGTATGTGGTATAAATTAAAGATTCAACTCTTTTGCATGTGGATATCCAGTTTTTATAGAATGGTCTTAGTGCTTTTGTCTAAAATAAATTGACCATGTTTCTGGATGCTCTCTCCTATTCCATTGGTGTATATGTCTGTATTTATGCCAGTATCACAGTGTTCTGATTACTGTTGTTTTGTGGTAAGTTTTAAAATCTGGAAGTATGTAAGTCCTCCAAATTTGTTCTTCTTTTTCAAGATTGTTTGCCATCCCAGCTTCTGTTGCAATTTGTATGAATTTTAATATTAAAAAATACCGCAAGGAACTTGATAGAGATTGCACTGAATCCGTAAAGTACTTTGGGTAGTATTGTCTTCTCAACAATATTAAATCTTCTAATCCATGAACATGAGGTATATTTCCATATATTAAATATCTTCTTTAATTACTTTCAGCAGTGTTTTTTTTTTTTCTGGTATTTTTCAGTGTTCAGTACTTTGACTTCTTTTGGGTTCTATTATAAGTGAATTAAAAAAAATTTCCTTTTTAGATTGTTCATTATAAGTTCTCTCTAATCTGTTTTTATTACTTTCTTCATTTGTTTTATTTCCTTGAATTTGGACATTGCTATTTTCTATGTACTTACTCAATTTTTATCCTTTGTGTTTCTTTCTAGTAATCTTTTTCTTCATTTTTCATCAATCCTTTCAGTTGCCATTTCACATTTTTCTATTACTTTCCCACATCCTCTCTGAGTTTTTGCTTCATGGTACTCTGTTAAGTATGTAGTTGCTTGTTTGAAATTTTTATTTACTTCATGTTGGAATTTTACTTTGCTTCATGTCATAAATTTTAATGTGCATTTTCTTGCCCAGAATTTATTATGCCGGTTATTTTCTGTTGGTCCTCAGGTATCCTTGTAAAAATAATTCAGTGTAATTTTTCTTATTTATAATAGAATGTATTGAACTTCATGGACCAATTAGCAAGGCAATTCTATGTGATAGAAGAGGAGAATCTTGGACACTTTCCACTTTTCTTAGTTTGAAAGTGCCTTTTCTTATTGCTCAAATTAAAGACGGTTTCTTTAATGTTAGTGACTTTTTAGGAAACAATTTTCCCATGATCTTTCTATTCTGTCTGTTTCAGTAGCCTCCCTAATGTCAGTTGCCTCCTTACTTTTCTTTAAAACTGACTGCTGCCTACATAGGGTGCCACCACCTTCTAATATATCTCCCTCTTTTGCCATCACAAGCAGTCTTCTAAGACTTCCTTTTAGACTTCCTCAACTTTGAAAACTTCATTCCTTTGGTTGTTTTTGTTGTTTATTCCATAAGTCGTGTCCAACTCTTCTGCGACCCCATGGACTATAGCCCACCAGGCTCCTCTGACCTTGGGATTTCCCAGGCAAGAATACTGGAGTGAATTGCTGGTTCCTTCTCCAGGGTATCTTCCCAAGCTCAGGATTGAACCCACATCTCTACATTGGCAGGCAGATTCTTTACTATTGAGCCACCTAGGAAGCCCTTCTTTTTTTAAAAAAAGAATTAATTATTTTCAATTTTTTTTAAAATTTCCAGCTGTTCTGCATGGGTTGTGGAATCTTAACTCCTTGACCAGGGATTGAAACTGAGCCCCAGGCAGTGAAAGCATAGAGTCCTAACCACTGGACTGCCAGAGAATTCCTGAAACTTTTTTCTTTCAGTGCCAGTGCTTTCACGGCCAGTGCTTTCACTGCCAGGATTCAGACCTGCTCTCAGTAGTTTCTGTTCAACGAGATCTCTCCTTCTTAGGGTAAATCTTCATTGAAATTTCCCAGATGCCACCCACACAAAAGCCTCTCTGAATTTTTCACTTTTCTTCACAACTCTCCCTGTTCTCTTCTCAACACTAGAAGCTCCAGCACCAACTTTGTTGCTTTCTGGGCTTTATTTCCACAACTTTGCTTAACTTGAGGTTTGTATTCTAACTTGTTCTTTTGTTTCATAGGGTGTTTCTGAGTGCTTTTTCTCTCCCTGTTGCTCTCTACAGTCATTAAGAGAATATGTGGAGAGATGCAAATTAACCAGTATTATTCTGTAGAAATCCTTACTTGGATAATGTACCTCTCTTACTTGATTTATTAGCACTAGTTGATACCTTTTGAACTACCACCACTATCAAGTCCTCAAAATAAACTGAGTGGTAAATAATTAGCTAACTTAAATCTCTTCCTGCTCTTCCCCTCCTAGTTTTGTACTGGCAAGATTTGTAATATTTCCATTATACCTGTATTTATTTTAGTCTTAAGACATCTTTTAGTTAAATAAATTCACTACGACAATCATTTTGCTGTAGTTTTCCCATTTATTTCTTTTTGGCTGTAGTTCATCCTTTAATAGTCTCTTCAAGAAGAGCTCATGCATTTATGGTCAATTAATCTACAGCAGAGGAGGCTTGCCATGTACATAATGGTGAGAAGATAGTCCATTCAATACATGGTGCTGGGAAACTGGGCAGTCACATGTAAACAGTGAAATTAGAACATTCCCTCACACCATGTACAAAATTAAACTCAACATATTTTAAAGACCTAAATGTAGGATGTGACACCATAAAGCTCCTAGAAGAGAACCTGACATAAATCATAGTGATATTTTCTTTGATCAGTCTCCGCAGACAAAAGAAATACACACAAAGGAGTGGGACCTAATCAAACTGAAAAGCTCTTGCACAGCAAAGGAAAACATCAGCAACAAAAAGACAACCTAAGGAATGGGAGAAAATACATGCAGATGATGCGACTGACAAGGGATTAATATCCAAAGTATACAGACAGCTCTTACAACTCAGTATAAAAAATCCAGCTAAAAAATGGGCAGAAGATCTAGTAGACTTTTTTCCAAAAAGGACATACAGAAGGCCACAGGCACATGAAAAGATGCTCAACATCACTAATTGTTAAGAACTATGCAAATCAAAACCACAGTGAGAGATCACCTCACACTGGTCAGAGTGGCTGTCATCAAAAAGTCTACAAATAACAAATGTTGGAGAGGATGTAGAGAAAAGGGAACCCAGGTACACAGTTAGTAGGAAAGTAAATTGATGCAGCCACTATGTAAAACAGTATGGAGGTTCCTTAAAAAAACTTAGGATAGAGATGCCCTATGATCAGCAGGTCCACTCCTGGGTGTATATCTGGAAAAAATAAAACATTAGTTAAAAGAGATATATGCAACCCCAGTGTTCATAATAGCACTATTTATAATAGCCAAAGCATGGAAGCAACCCAGTGCCCATCAACAAATGGTTAAGAAGATGTGGGATGTATGTGTGTGTATGTGTATATTACTCAGCCATAAATGAGAATGAATTATTGCCATTTCTGGCAACGTGGATACACCTAGAGGATATTATGCCTAGTGAAATGTCAGAGAAGTTATATATATATATATATATATATATATATGTTATATATTATAACTTATACATGGAATCTAAAAAAAAATAGTACAAATGAATCTGTATACAAAACAGAAACAGACTCACAGACATAGAAAACAAGTTTATGATTACCGAAGGGGAGAGGTAAGGGGAGGGGCAAATTACAGGTGTGGGATTAACAGGTACAAACAAGTCCTACAAAGTATGTTCTCTGACCATATGGAATTAAAGTAGAAACTAATAAAGATATATGGAAAATCCTCAATATTTGGAAACTAACATACTTCTAAATAACCCACAGGACAAAGAAGGACAAACATTACCTGTTTGCCAGCAACAAGGATTTACTGTTTGGCACAGATGAATTATACCCCAAATCTTATAATAACACTTAATGAAATATAATCTGCAAAAACACTAAATCACTACACTGTACACCTGAAACTAGTACAACATTGTAAATCAATTGTACTTCAGTAAAAAGCTATCATTTCTCCACTGAATTACCTTTGTATGTTTATGAAAAATGATTTCTTGTTTTATTTGTGGGTTTGCTTCTAGACTCTCAATTTCTGTTTTATTCATCTGTTTATATTTATGCCAGTATCATATTACCTAGATTACTGTAGCTTTATAGCAAGCCTTAAAATCAGATAATGTTTGTCCTTCTTTGTCCTTTGGATTATTTAGAAGTATGTTAGTTTCCAAATATTGAGGATTTTTCCAGGTGTCTTTATTAGCTTCTACTTTAATTCTGTATGGCCAGAGAACATACTTTGTATGACTTAATCCTTTTAAATTAATAATCACAATTTGAGGCCCAGAGTATGTTCTATCTTGGTAAGTTTTCCATGTGCATATGAAAAGAATATGTATTCTCTTATTATTGGGTAGGCTGTTCTATAAATGTCGATTACATAAAGTTGGTTAATGGTGTTTTTCAAGTCTTCTATATCTTACTGATTTCGGCTCAGTTACTGAGAATGAAGTATTTAAATCTTTAAGTGTAATTGTAGTTTTGTTTATTTCTCTTTGCTGTCCTATTTGTGTCCCTTTGCTTTAAGTGTTTTGAAACTCATAGTTGCATAAATATTTAGAATTGTGTATCTTCTTTATAAGATGATCTCTTTATATGGTTATGAAATTACTTCCTTTATTCCTGGTAGTATCTTTGCTCTGAGTTACTTGGTGTAATATTAACAGCAACTTCATCTTTCTTTTCAGTAGAGTTAATATGGTATATCTTTTTCTATCTTTTTGCTTTTAATCTATATGTACTTTTATATCTAAAGTGAGTATCCTATAGACAGTATTGTGGGCTTACCTCTTTAGGTTATCATGTTTTTCATGATTTTAAACTATTATAATGAACTCTTAATTTAAATAAGTTTTTTTTGTATGTTTTATCCATTTAAAAAATTGTCTTGAGTATGAAGTAGGTCTGAATTCTCTAGCTCTCTATTACCAGTTTTTTTTTTTAATAAGTAAATTAGTAAAAACAAAACAAAACAAAACTTAACAAGCGCCTAGTGTGTGACAGACATTTTTCTGGTAATGGAGGTATAGTGGCAAGGAAATCAAAGTCCTTTCCCTCAAGAATCTAACAGTCTAGTGGCAAAATGTGTTCATTTTTTCTATATAAGCTGATTTGGAAGCAATTATAATAACACACACACACACACACATATAATCTTTAAGCAAATGTTAGTCCCTTCATTCTGAGAGCTTCCTTGGTAAGCCTTACCCTCATATAATGGACTTTTTTGTGCCAGGCAGAATTGAAGGGCTTGATATAAGCTTGCCCAAAATCTTAGGGGAGTAAGCTCAGAAGAATGAGCCTGAGGAGATGGGAATGATTGTAACATTTAATAGGTAACTATGAGTTCACCACATAGCAAACATAGATTGGTGCATTGTGACATTGAGGAATCTGTGCTTATGTCTTTTCTGTCTTCTACAGACATTCAGGAAACAGCCTCTAACATGGAAAAAGGGTCATTGGAAACCCTTGGACTCTGGCCATCTTCCAGCCAGCCTAGATCAAAAGAACCCTCAGCTACCCAAACTCCTTCTGTGTCACAGCAGCCCCCGAGGAGGAAGCTGTCACACCATCAGGATCCTCCTAAGAGAAACATGCTACCAGGGGTTGCCAAGAACATCAAATCACCAATGTCCCCCAAGGGGAATGTCAAACCACCCGTGTCTCCCAAGGAGAAAATCAAGCCACCAGTGTCCACCAAGGGGGACATCAAACTACCAGTGCCACTTAAGGGGGAGGTCAAACCACCAGTGCACCCCAAGGGAGTGGTTAAACCACCAGCACCCCCCAAGATGGAAGCCAGACCACTAGCGTCCCCCAAGAGAGAGGTCAAACCACCAGTGCCCCTCAAGGGAAAGGCCAAACCACCGGTGTTCTCCAAAGGGCAGGTTTAATCACCAGAGGCCCACAAGGGGGAGGTCATAGCACCAGCATCCCCCAAGAAGACCATCACACCAAGTTCATACCTAAGTGATCATCAGACAGACACCTTCCCCACAACTGAAACATAATGACCCCCTTCCACAAAGAGTCTAGACCCACAGAACCCACCAAAGACACCCCAACCCTGAAATTCAACCTTGAGACCCCTATTGTTGAATCCTCCTCTGAGGAATCCTTTTATATAGTACATTCCTCCTCTACTAGTGTGTCATCATTCTCATACAGGATATTCTTGGAGGAAATTTAGCCACAGTCACTTTCTCCTTCCTCTCTGTACCTCAGGGTGACGTGATGGTAGAGAAAGGTCAAGAAAGGAGTTCAGGAGAGCTAGGGAGACTCTCACAAAAACCATTCTGGTCTAGCCTTTCTATAAAGAATGCATTTCAAGGGGATGAGCAAATGGAAAATACTTGTTTTCCCGGAGCTGGAGCTGGTTTCTCTCCGGGTGTCACAGGATTTGTCTCATCCTAACCCTTCATAGTATTCCCCACTAAAGGAGTGGCTGTGGTGAACATCAGCATGTAAATAAAGGCAACCTCTCAGGAACTCAGAAGGTAATTGATACAATCTTTGGGGCCCTCTGTGGTCACTCAGGCTGACAAAGACAAGGGAGGAATGCCAGAGTGATGCCCTCCAGAGTCAGAGAAGGAGAGGTGGCATGGATATGAGCAGGGGCAAAGATCTCACCCCACTCGCACATCCTGTCATACAGTGTGCGTGGGGTGCTTCCTCATAGCTTGTTGTTGGCTGATTCCTCAAGGGGATGATGCGCTTAATCCCATATCCACCCAGTGACCTTTGGCCATCAAGGGAAACTAGAACTGAGAACCCAGTGTTAGAAGCAGTGAGTTGCATCCCACTGTGTGACCATCACCCACTCCCCCTCCTTCTCTGGACCTCATATTCCCATGTATATGATGATGCGCAGGGTGTTGACTCTGTTCTAGTTGGAAATCTTGGTGAAGGAGTGAGTGGTCAGGATGTCCTGTGGGAGCAGTGGGAGTCTGAAGCTTCACAGCTGGACTGCCTGGCCTCACTGTCCTCAGCTCCAGCCCAGAGACGCTACCCACATGAAGGACTCGGGCCCTCAGATGGGAAAGGAGCCAGAGGGTAGAGTCCAGGTGTGCCACAGAGCTGCTGTGCGAGGCAGGCTGTGGTTGGGACCAGACAGTGGGACAGCCAAGGAAGCCCAGGAGGTTGTCAGGTGTGTGGGGCTAGAATTGGAACTTTAAGAGCCTCAAGAATTGGAAACTCTTGTCCCAGATAAGATGATTCAGTCTAATTGGAACAGGGATACAAGAAGACATAGCCTTGGGGAACACAGAGTCTGGGCTGGGTAGAGAAGCAGCCCAGGGAAGTGCCTGAGAGGAAGACCAAGGAAGATGTGAGGAAAACCAGGTAAGTGGGCCCATGGGGTGGAGGGGAAGTTGGAGGTCATGCCCTCTTTACCAGAAGCCCCAGTTGTGCCCTCCTGTGTCAGTGGTAGTACCCTGCCTTCTGGGCCCTTTGGTAGGAACTGCTCAGGCCCACACATCTGAGCATCAGTTACCCCAGCACAGACTGCCACCCTGACTAAAGAGAACAAAGAGCATTTTTGAGGGAGGAAGTGGGTGGTAGCATCTGATGATGCTGAAAGACCAAGCACTAAAGAGTTGAACGGATTTAGGACTTTGTAACTAAAGTAAGGACTTTGTAACTCAGAGAGCAGTTTTGATGAGATGAGAGGTAAGAAGTAGACACAGCAAACATGGATAACCTTTCAAGACGTGTGGCCAGCAGGGTGGATGAAATGAGGATGGTGGGGGCTGACAGGGTCTCATGGAGTCTGGGTTTGGGGGCCTTTGTTAGAAGTACAGACAGAAAAGCCTACCCCTGCCTGTTCTTCCCTGTCACTGCTCACCATGGTTCTGGGATCTATGAGGCTTATCGCGTACTTGTTGATGGCAATTAAGAGAATCTTCCCAGGTGGTGCTAGTGATAAAGAACTCGCCTGCCAATGCAGGAGACAGATGCGGGTTCGATCCCTGGGTTGAAAAGATCCCCTGGAGGAGATCATGGCAACCCATTCTAGTATTCTTGTCTGGAGAATCCCATGGATGGCAGAGCCTGGTGGGCTACGGTCCATAGGAGTGCAGAGTTGGACACAACTGAGCAACTTAGCATGCATGCACAGAAGTTTGGCTCTGTAGTTTGCTAGTAAAAAAAGAAAAAAAAAAATCCAGAACCCTTAGATGGGGAACCCAGAGCAGCAAATGTTCTGTATGTTTGGAGCAGGAATGAAGCGGCCCCCAACTGGGCTTAAGTTTGCTTTTCCTGCCACAACCTCATCGTTGCTGCCTCTGCTGGGTCCTCAGAACTATGCCAGATCCCTTAATGGGTCCCCAACAAACCCGGAATCAATTTCATTCCTTCTGTCCTTGTCTTTAGAAGTCTCTCACCTTTAAAACGCCTTCTTGAACCCTATACTTGCTTCCAGGTGTACTTGGCTACCTCCCTCTCTCTTGCACAGCCAGGCTTCTCAAAGGGCCCTTGTCCTAGGTGTATAACAAGGCCACCCAGCCTCTCCATCCTGACCTCCAGCCCCTCACACCAGTCTCTTCTCCATTCTCCTGCCCCTCAGATCCTGTCAGAGTGGGCTCAGGCCCCATCATCCCTGTTCAAAATCCTTCAGTGCTGGGCATTTCCTGCAGGAAGAAACCTACCAGTCTCGTCTGCTCTCCAACCTGCTTCTCACCAGTCTGCTCGCTTCACACCTCATGCCCGTCCACACTCAACCACTTGTACTTCCTGCTGAGGCCTGAGCTCACATCTCTGGGTCTTTGTTCAGGCCAAGCTGTCTGCCAGGAACACTCCCCCAGGGTCTCCCTGGAAAGCTCAGGTGTTCCCTCTCCCAGGAAGCCTCAGCCTTCACAATCTGTTTGGGCCTTGCATCAGCTATTCTTTACTTTAGTATCTGACATTTCCTAATCATTAACACTTGAGCCAGCCTTTTGAGACTCAGGGGAAGCCTGTGGGAGACTTAAAAAAAAAGGACAAGGACACAGTGACTTCTTCATGGTTTTAAGAGGAGAGTCTGGGAGAATTTAGATGACGGATGAGTGGAGTTTGGAAGGTGAGGAGGGTGTTCCATGTAACCTTCCACAGGAAGGACTTTAGGATGTTTTTCTGCCCTTGTGATTGTAATCTTACAGTGGTATTTCTGAATCTCTCAGTTCAGTTCAGTTCAGTTGCTCAGTCATGTCCAACTCTTTGTGACCTCATGGACTGAAGCTTGCCAGGCTTCCCTGTCCATCACCAACTCCCGGAGCCTACTCAAATTCATGTCCAGCATGTCGGTGATGCCATCCAGCCATCTCATCCTCTGTCGTCCCCTTCTCCTCCTGCCTTCAATCTTTCCCTGCATCAGGGTCTTTTCCAATGAGTCAGTTCTTCGCATGGGGTGGCCAAAGTATCAGAATTTCAGCTTCAGCATCAGCCCTTCCAATGAATATTCAGGACTGATTTCCTTTAGGATGGACTGGTTGGATCTCCTTGCAGTCCAAGGGACTCTCAAGAGTCTTCTCCAACACCGCAGTTCAAAGGCATCAATTCTTCGGTGCTTAACTTTCTTTATGGTCCAACTCTCACACCCATACATGACTACTGGGAAAACCATAGCTTTGACTAGACTGACCTTTATTGTTAAAGTAATGTCTCTGCTTTTTAATGTGCTGTCTAGGTTGGTCATAGCTTTTCTTCCAAGGAGCAAGCGTCTTTTAAATTCATGGCTGCAGTCACCATCTGCAGTGATTTTGGAGCCCCCCAAAATAGTCTCTCACTGTTTCCACTGATTCCTCATTTATTTGCCATGAAGTGGATGGGACCAAATGCCAATATCTTAGTTTTCTGAGTGTTGAGTTTTAAACCAACTTTTTCACTCTCCTCCTTCACTTTCATTAAGAGGCTCTTTAGTTCTTTGCCTCCTGCCATAAGGGTGGTGTCATCTGCATATCTGAGGTTATTGATATTTCTCCTGGCAATCTTGATTCCAGCTTGTGCCTCATCCAGTCCAGCATTTCTCATGATGTACTCTGCATAGAAGTTAAAAAGAGGAGTGACAGTACACAGCCATGACATACTTCTTTCCTGATTTGGAACCAGTCTGTTGTTCCATGTCTAGTTCTATCTGCTGCTTCTATTTCTCAGAAGACAGGTCAGGTGGTCTGGTATTCCAGTCTTTTTCAGAATTTTCCACAGTTTGTGGTGATCCACATAGTCAAAAGCTTTGGCAAAGTCAGTAAGGCAAAAGTAGATGTTTTTTCCAGAAGTCTCTTGCTTTTTAAATGATCCAGTGGATGTTGGCAATTTGATCTCTGGTTCCTCTGCCTTTTCTAAAACCAGCTTGAACATCTGGAAGTTCATGGTTCTCGTATTGCTGAAGCCTGGCTTGGAGAATTTTGAGCATTACTTTACTAGCGTGTCAGATGAGTGCAGTTGTGCAGTAGTTTGAGCATTCTGTTGCATTGGCTTTCTTAGGGACTGGAATGAAAACTGACCTTTTCCAGTCCTGTGGCTACTGCTGAGTTTTCCAGGTTTGCTAGCATATTGAGTGCAGCACTTTCACAGCATCATCTTTCAGGATTTGAAGTAGCTCAACTGGAATTCCATTACCTCCACTAGCTTTGTTCATAGTGATGATTCCTAAGGCCCACTTGACTTCTCATTCCAGGATGTTTGGCTCTAGGTGAGTGATCACACTATTGTGGTTATCTCGGTCATGAAGATCTTTTTTGAATAGTTCTTCTGTGTATTCTTGCCATCTCTTCTTAATATTTTCTGCTTCTGTTAGGTCCATACAATTTTTATCCTTTATTGTTCTCATCTTTGCATGAAATGTTCCCTTGGTATCTATAATTTTCTTGAAGAGATCTCTAGTCTTTCCCATTCTATTGTTTTCCTCTATCTCTTTACACTGATCACTGAGGAAGGCTTTCTATCTCTCCTTGCTATTGTTTGGAACTTTGCATTCAAATGGGTTTATCTTTCCTTTGCCTTTAGCTTCTCTTCTTTTCTCAGCTATTTTTAAGGTCTCACCAGATAACCATTTTGCCTTTTTGCATTTCTTTTTCTTGGGGATGGTCTTAATCACTGCCTCCTGTTCAATATCAAACCTCCTCCATAGTTCTTCAGGCACTCTGTCAGCTGTAATCCCTTGATTCTATTTGTCACTTCCACTGTGTAATCGTAAGGGATTTGATTTAGGTCTTACCTGCATAGTCTTGTCATTTTCCCTACTTTCTTCAATTTAAGTCTGAATTTGGCAATAAGGAGTTCATGATCTGAGCCACAGTGAGCTCCCGGTCTTGTTTTTGTGAACTGTATAGAGCTTCTTCGTTTTTGGCTGCAAAGAATATAATCAGTCTGATTTTGGTGTTGGCCATCTGGTGATGTCTATGTGTAGAGTCTTCTCTTGTGTTGTTGGAAGAGGGTGTTTACTATGACCAGCATGTTCTCTTGGCAAAATTCTGTTAGCCTTTGACTTGCTTCGTTTTGTACTCCAAGGCCAAATTTACCTGTTACTCCAGGTAGTTCTTGACTTCCTACTTTTGTATGCCAGTCTGCTGTGGTGAAAAGGACATCTTTTTTGGGTGTTAGTTCCAGAAAGCCTTGTAGGTCTTCATAGAACCATTCAACTTCAGCTTCTTCAGCATTACTGGTCAGGGCATAGACTTGGATTACTGTGGTATTGAATGGTTTACCTTGGAAACGAACAGAGATCATTCGGTTGTTTATGAGTTGCATCCAAGTACTGCATTTTGGACTCTTTTGTTGACTATGATAGCTACTCCATTTCTTTTAAGAAATTCTTGCCCACAGTGTAGATATAATGGTCATCTGAGTTAAACTCACCCATTCCAGTCCATTTTAGTTCGCCGATTCCTAAAATGTCGATGTTCACTCTTGCCATCTCCTGTTTGACCACTTCCAATTTGCCTTGATTCATGGACCTAACATTCCAGGTTCTTATGCAGTATTACTCTTTACAGCCTCAGACTTCACTTCCATCACCCTTCACATCCACAACTGGGTGTTGTTTTTGCTTTGGCTTCGTGTTTTCATTCTTTCTGGCGTTATTTCTCCACTTTTCTCCGGTATCATATGGGGCACCTACTGACCTGGGAAATTCATCTTTCAGTGTCATACCTTTTTGCCTTTCATACTGTTCATAGGGTTCTCAAGGAAAGAATAATGAAGTGGTTTTCCATTCCTTCTCCAGTGGACCACGTTTTGTCAGAACTCTCTGCAATGACCCATCTGTCTTGGATGGCCCTACATGGCACGGCTCATAGTTTCATTGAGCTACACAAGGCGGTGGTCCATGTGATCTGATTGGTTAGTTTTATGTGACTGTGGTTTTCGTTCTCTCTGCCCTCTGAATGATAAAGATAGACCAGTTTTAAAGCTGCCTTCCTTTTTTTTTTTCAAGCTGAAACACAGTTGACATAGAATCTTATGTTAGTTTTAGGTATGCTGCATAGTTATTTGACATTTTCATACATTAAGAAATTATCACCATGATAAGTCTAGTAACCGTCTTTCCTCATACAGTATTATTGACCATATTCCTTATACCCTTGACCTGCACACTTTATAAATGGACCTCTTATTCCCCTTTACCTATTTCCTTCACCTTCCCACCCATCTCCACTCTGGCAAGGGCCAGTTTATTCTATCTGTCTGTGAGTCCTTTTTGTTTTATTTTTTTGTTAGCTTTGTTTTTCAGTTTCTACAAATAAATGAGATCACATGGTATTTGTCTTTCTTTGTCTGGCGTTTCATTTAGCAGTTGTTGCAACTGGCAAGATTTCATTCTTATGGCTTAAATATCCCATTGTATATTTATACCACATCTTTGTTATCTGTTCATCTGTTGGTGAAAACTCAGCTTGCTTCCAAAAATTGGTTATTGTAAATAAGGCTGCAGTGAGCATCGGGGTGCACATATCTCTTCCAATTAGAGTTTCAGTTTTCTTCAGGTAAATAATCAGGAGTGAATTTGCTTGGTCATGTGGTAGTTTGATTTTTAATTTTTTGAGAAAACTTGGAAATGGCAACCCACTCCAGTACTCTTGCCTGGAAAATCCCATGGACCGAGGAGCCTGGTAGGCTACAGTCCATGGGGTCGCAAAGAGTCAGACACTACTGAGTGACTTCACTTCACTTCACTTCATACCATTTTTAGTAATGGCTGTATGAATTTATATTTTTGTCAGCAGGGCATGAGAGTTCCATTTTCTCTACATCTTGCCAATACTTGTTATTATTATTATTATTATTATTATTGTAATAGCCATTCTGGTAAGCGTGAGGTAATATACACATACATACATATTAATATAATCATTTTAACTTGATAAGCCCTTAAGTTTGAACACATTTCAATCACCCTGTGTATGTACTCCCACTCCCCTCCTTTAATGTTTTTGACATATTTTACAGTTTTTCTTTTGTTTGTATACCCCTTAATTACTTGTGAATGTAGATGATTTTATTGCTTTTGTCTTTTTACCTTCCTACTAGGTTTATAAGGCGTTGATCTATCTACTCATTTTACTGGGTGCTTGGAAATGGCACCAGTAAAATCTTTCCAGTAAGATTTTTCCTTTCATATTTTCATGTATCTTTTTGTAGTCTGTTTTTTTCCTCTTGAGAAGTCCCTTTAACATTTCTTATAAAGTTGGTTTAGTGCTACTGGACTCTTTTTGCTACTCCTTGTCTGTAAAGCTGTTTATCTCTCATTTGTATATGAATGATAAATTTGCTAGGTAGAGTATTCTTGATTGTGGGTTTTTTCATTTCACCACTTTGAATATATTGTGCCACTGCCCCTGGCCTGCAGAGTTTCTGCTGAAGAGTCATGACTGTCTTATGGGATTTCCCTTATACATAGCTCATTGCTCTTGCTGCTCTTAAGGTTCTCTTTTTATCTTCAATTTTGGCCAATTTTATCTTCAATTTTGGTATAATGTATCTTTGTGTGGATCTCTTTGGGTTCATCTTATTTGGGACTTTTTATGCTTCCTGAGCTTGGGTGTCAGTTTCCTTCCCCAGGTTAAGGAAGGTTTTATAGCTACTATTCTTCAAATAAATTCTCTGCCACTTTCCCTCTCTCTTCTTCTGGGACCCCTATAATGTGAATGTTAGTATACTTGATGTTGTCCCAGAAACCTCTAAAACTGCTCTCATTTTTAAAAATTCTTTCTTTTTTTTTTTCCTTTTTAGGTTAGGTGATTTTCTCTGTTTTGCCTTCCAGTTCAGTGATCCATGTCTCTGTATCATCTCATCTACTGTTGTTGCCTCTACTGTATGTTTTACTTCAGTTATCATATTCTTCTGATCTGTTTCTTTGTATTTTCTAAGTCTTGGTTCAACTTCTCACTCTGTTCATGCATTCTCCTGAGTTCACTGAACATCTTTATGATGATGATTTTTAACTCTTCATGGAGTGGATTCTTACCTACACTTTATTAGTTCTTCTTCTGAGGTGTTGTCTTGTTCCTTTCTTTGGACCATATCCCCTGATCCTCATTTTGCTCACTTCTCTGTGGTTTCTTCCTACATGTTCATTGTGTTGCTTACACTTCTTATCTTGGAGAAGTGACCTTATGTAGCCAACACTCTGGCATCCAGCAGCATGCTCCCCTGTCTTTACCATAGTTAGATGCTCTAGGCTGCCCCCTTTGTGGGCCACTGTTGTGGCACAGATGACTGTTGAGGGTGTGTGGATAGATAGGACTGGCCCTCAGCCTACTTTGCTACCCTGCCTTTCAGCAGGCCTGGTAGCTACCTGCCCACTTGGAGAGTGGAGGATACTTCCTGTATGGTTGGCTGCATGGCCTGGCTGGGGGATATGAGCTGTTGCTGTCCCATTGTTGTATTAGAAAGCCTCTGGTGCTAATTGGTGACATACAAGGAGGACTTGAAAGTGGATCTTGCCAGTGCCATTGTTATCTCAGTAGAAAAGCTCCCCAGATGGCTGCCACCTGCAGTGCTTTCCCTTAAGAGAGTCCCAGTTGCCTCCTGCATCCCTGGGAGGCTCTTCAACATCAGCAAATGTGTCTGACTCAGCCTCTTTTCAAACTGCTGCCTCTGCACTGGCACTTGGGGTGTGTGAGCTTTTGAGTGTGTCCCTCTAATTAGAGTGAAGTCACTGTTTCCTCCAGCTCTCCTGTAGAAGGTCCACTGGTTTTCAAAGCCAGACTTTCTGGAGGCTCATCTTCCTGGTTCAGGACCCTCAGGATGGGTAGCCCAATGTGAAGCTTCAACCCCTTGCTCCTTAGGGAGAACTTACGCATTTATATTTCTCCTATTTGTGGGTTACTATCCCAGGGGAGTGGGTCCTGACTTTACTGCATCTCTGCCCTTTCTACCCATCTTGTTGTGGTTCCTTCTCTGTATCTTTAGGTGTGGTAAGTCTTTCCTGCTAGTCCTCAGGTCATTTTCATAGATAATAACTCTGTAAATTGTTGGGATTTTGCTGTGTTTGTGGAAGAAGGTGAGTTCAGTGTCTTCTGACTCCACTATCTTGGCCATCTCTAACCCTGAACTATTTTATTTCTAAAGGAAACCTTGTATCTTTGTTTTCTTTGGTATCCACAGCAACTCATATTTCGCTTGAGGAGGCTGAGGCTTAGAGAAAAGTAAACTGATTAAGGTTTCATACTTGGAAAGTGGCAGGGATGAGTGTGAAACTGTCTTCCTTAAATATGTACTACAATATACTCTGTTGTTTCCAAACCAGCTTACACATCTGACTCACTCTTTTTTTTTTTTCAATGTTTTAGTTTTTTATTTTTAAAATTTTAAAATCTTTAATTCTTACATGCATTCCCAAACATGAACCCCCCTCCCACCTCCCTCCCCACAACATCCCTCTGGGTCATCCCCATGCACCAGCCCCAAGCATGCTGCATCCTGCGTCAGACATAGACTGGCGATTCAATTCACATGATAGTATACATGTTAGAATGTCATTCTCCCAAATCATCCCACCCT
This sequence comes from Ovis aries, assembly GCF_016772045.2. NCBI lineage: Eukaryota > Metazoa > Chordata > Mammalia > Artiodactyla > Bovidae > Ovis > Ovis aries. The sequence goes on from NC_056074.1 coordinate 16,490,118, forward strand.
CTCCCTCTCCCTCTGAGTCCAAAAGTCCGTTATACACATCAGTGTCTCTTTCCCTGTCTTGCATACAGGGTCGTCATTGCCATCTTCCTAAATTCCATATATATGTGTTAGTACAGTCACAGTAAATGACTCACTCTTGATACTTTTCTAAAACACAGATGCCTCTTAATTTTATTTTATTTTTTTAATTTATTTTTATTTTTTTATTTTTTTAATTTTAAAATCTTTAATTCTTACCTGCGTTCCCAAACATGAACCCCCCTCCCACCTCCCTCCCCATAACATCTCTGTGGGTCATCCCCATGCACCAGCCCCAAGCATGCTGTATCCTGCGTCAGACATAGACTGGCGATTCAATTCTTACATGATAGTATACATGTTAGAATGCCATTCTCCCAAATCATCCCACCCTCTCCCTCTCCCTCTGAGTCCAAAAGTCCTTTATACACATCTGTGTCTTTTTTCCTGTCTTGCACACAGGGTCGTCATTGCCATCTTTCTAAATTCCATATATCTGTGTTAGTATACTGTATTGGTGTTTTTCTTTCTGGCTTACTTATTAAAAAAAATAAAAAATAAAACACAGATGCCTGACTCCCAACCAAACTTTTGGAGTCAGAATTTCCAGAGGAGTAGTTTTGGGTCTGTAAGGGGATTTGGAAGATGAGAAAGAAGAGTACTCAGTGGGCTGTGTTAGTGGTTGAGGTTTGAGCTGGCAATGGTTAGAATGTCTGTGGCCATTATCTAATGCTGACCTCTAATGTGGCTTCAGTGTGTGCCTGGAGGGGGAGGAGTAAATGATTGCAAGAAGCTGTAATTGAGGGCCTCTCATCGTTGGTGCTGAGTTGCAGAATTCCATGTGGGAAGGCCTGGTTCTTACGGTTAGGATCTGGAGCCTTTGGTTTATTCTATGAAGTCCTGTAGTATGTAGTTTAGAATTGTTTTCTGGCTGCATTTTCACAACCAAGGTGGAATTTTCTAAGCTTGGGGAGAGTTTAACAAAGTTGATTTAAAACCTGGACTAAGTCAGTGTTTATTGCTCTTGTTTGGAGCTTTTTTACTGCCTTGGGCTCAGGTTAGCTAAGAAGAACCTATGGGAGGGGCTTCTTGAAAATAAATCTTAAAAATAAGATAAACAAGCTCAATGATCTGGGGGGATTTTGCAGTGTCAGCCTCCTTTCCCATACTACCAGAAGCTAAATAGATTTGACCAAAGAAAGGATGGGTGGGGTTTCAGGCTTCTGTTTCCATTTTTATTTCCTCCAGCCTGTTAGCTCTGGTTTCATGAAATCATATGATTTGTTTATTTTCCCTCAGTCGTGGTTTCTTTGTCTTAATGAGTGGGTTGGGAAATCTTACTCTGACACTTTCCTTCATTAATGATAACTCACGTTTGTAAAGCTCTTTAAATTCTACAAAGCGCATACTTTTAAAAAAATCTTAGTTGATCCTTAATAAGAAGAATAGTAATAAAAATAATAGCAAATAGTACTAGCATAATAGTAATAATCATAAAATAGTAATAACTATAAAATAGCAATAACTGTGCTACTATTTATTGAGTACCTGTTAGTTACCACATATTATATTAGGGTCTTTGATGTTTGTGAAATATATCAGTTTTTCAAGGAGATGAATATTTCACTTTGTAGACAGCAAACTGAGCTAACTCAGTTTGAGTAACTTGCCCAGGGTCTTATAGTTAATATGACTGATCTGGGATTATAGCTCTTCTCTATTATTCCAGAGACCTCTCCACTGTACAACCCTGATACTCTTGTGCTAAGAGAGTCAAAGAGTTGCCCAGTGTCACATGTTACATAGTTGCAATGAATGGAATCTGCACTTGGACTTTTATGTTTCAACCTCTGGACTAGCTCTTTAATTCTTCTAACTCCTCAGACACATGTACTGTTTGAAGGCTCCCATCCTAGAGATGTTCAGACTAATGCCTTCAGTGGAACTGATTCGGTTAGTTCTTTTAACTTATTTTAAAACAAATTTGCATTTAATGACATCCATTCATATTCATTTAGTCTGCAATATGAAGAAGAGCCGGTGCATGTAGAAGAAGCTATGTTGGAGTTCAAACACTTAAGGTCAATGGTTATCACCATTGACCACCCCTGACTTTGTGACCTTCGGTAAGTTTCTCTACCTTTCTTCATCTCAGTTATCTTACCTGTAGTATGGATACGTAATAATATTTATCTCATAGATTAAATATTAGGCATATCAACCAACTATATGTTCAAGATTCTCTGGGTAGTAACACTTTAAAATATCCTGTTTGGTGTTTGTTCCTTTTGCAATGTTTCCACTTGTTGTTTGACAACCTCATGATCTTCACTTGGCTTGTTTCTTTCTTATCTGTAAAATGAATATGTTGGATTAAATGATTTGTAAGGTCATATATAGCTCGTGAACCATGATTGTTGGAGTTTCTTCCACTGTACTGTTAAATCTTTATACAGAAAAATGCGCCCTTCAGCAGTGTACAGCTCAGTGAACTGTCACATTGACTATACCCTGTGTGGCCACTATCTTGACCAACAAATACGATATAACCAGCCCCTCCTAAGCTCCCTGTGTTTTCCTTTTCAGACACTAGCATCTCTCTCCTTTGGAAGATAAACATCATGAATGAGTTTGCCTGTTTTTGAACGTTTTATACGTAGGATCATACAGTGTATATTCTTTCCTTTGCCTTCATTAAATTTAGCATCGGTTGTAAGGTATTTCTTTTTTTTGTTCTCCTTTTCTATATATTGGTCAAAATTTTTCATTGCTGTATAATATTCTCTTATAGGATTATTATCCATTGTATAGTTGATGGATATAAAGTTCATTTAAGAAATAAAATCTTTTAAAAATAAAAATTAACTAAATTTCTATTGATGTATAGTTGGTTTACAGTGTTATGTTAGTTTCAGGTATACTTTCATATGTGTATATATATATTCTTTTTCAGATTCTTTTCCTTTATAGGTTACTGTAAGATATTGAATATAATTCCCTGTACTGTATAGTAAGTCCTTCTTGTTTATCTTTTTTGTATACAGTAGTATATATCTGTTAATCCTAAACTCCTAATTTATCTCTCCCCTTTCCTTTTCCAATTGGTAACCATGAATTTGTTTTCTGTGTTTGTGAGTCTATTTCTGTTCTCTAAATAAGTTCCTTTGTGTCATTTTTATATATTCCACATATAAGTGATATCATATGATATTTATCTTTCTCTCTCTGACTTACTTCACATTGTATGATAGTCTCTGGGTCCAACCATGTTGCTGCAAATGGCTTTACAGTATTTCATTCTCCTTTATGGCTTAAAATATTCCACTCTGTGTATGTGCCACATCTCTGTCCATTCATCTGTCAGTGGACATTTAGTTGCCTCCATGTCTTTGCTACTGTTAATAGTGCTATTGTCAACATTGGAGTGGATATATCTTTTAAAATTAGAGTTTTCTTCTTTTCTGGATTTATGCTCAGGATACTCTTTTATGCTCTTAATGGTATATTTGATAGATGCATGACATGGTGTCTTTGATAGAATTTTAATATAGTCAAATTTGTTAACTATTTCCTTTCTATTAAAAATGCTTTGTATTCTCTTTTTGAAATCTTAACCTACTCTGAGGTATGAAATTTTTCTTCTATTAGAATTTTCTTTTTTTTTTAAATTTTACTTTATTTTACTTTACAATACTGTATTGGTTTTGCCATACATCAACATGAATCTGCCTTGTGGTTGTATACTTGATCGTATTATCCATAAGCTGTCATAGTTCTGTTTCTTCCTTTCTAATCCTTCTTTTTTCTTCTTTTACTTTCCTAATTGTATTGGCTAATACCTTCAGTATTATGATGAACAGAAGTGGTGGTAGCACATCCTTATTTTATTTCTATTCTCAGAGGGAAAACTATGAACATATCACCATTTAGTATGGTGTTTGTTCTCAGATTTGTAGTAATTAGCTTTTATTAGATGAAGTAAATTCCCCTGTAATCTCAGTTTACTAAGAAGTTTTAATCATAGTTGGATGTCAAATTTTAGTAAATCCTTTGTGGCATTAATTGATTTACATACATTTTTTCTTTATTTTGTAAATATGGTCAATTATATTTTTTAAAGAAAATATTGAGATGCAGTTCACATACCACATAGTTCACCATCTCACAGTATAAAATTCAGTGGTTTTTAGTGTATTACAAGATTGTATGAACATCGCAACTATCTAATTATAGTACATTTTCATCACCCTAAAAAGAAACCTTATAACCATTTGTATCCGCATCTCATTTCTCCCTTATTCCAGCCCTTGCCAACCACTAATCTACTTTCTGTCTATGGATTTGCCTTTTCTGCATATTTTATATAAATTAAATAGAATATATGGCCTTTTGTGACTGGCTTCTTTCACTTAACTTAATGTTTTTAAGGTTCTTTCATGACGGGCTTCCCTGCTAGCTCAGACAGTAAAGAGGCTACCTGCAGTGTGGGAGACCCAGGTTCAATCCCTGGGTCATGAAAATCCCCTGGAGAAGGAAATGGCAACCCTCTCCAGTATTCTTGCCTGGAAAATCCCTTAGACAGAGGAACCTGTCAGGCTACAGTCCCTGGGGTCGCAAAATAGTTAGACAGGACCAAGTGACTTCACATGATGCATTAATAACAAGGATCTGGATTTCTTTCTTCCTTTCTTTTTCTGGACTGAATAACATCCCAGTATATGGCTGTATCACTTTTGATTTATCCATTCATTAGTTGAGGTACATTTGGGTTTCTGCTTTTTGATTCTTGAATAATGTTGCTCTGAATATTTATTTACTTGTTTTTGTATAGGCACAAGCTTTCATCAGATGCTTCTAGACTTATACTTTTAGTTACCATAAAACAAATCAAACCAAATGAAAACATTACCTTGAAGCAGCAGTAGCCCCAGGGATCCTGATACTCGTGGTTGGGGATATGGGACTAACAGGATCCTGAGTTTGCTTCATTTTCTCTTTTTAAAATCTTCCCTCCATCTCAAGCTCAGAGTATATCCTTTGTAACAGTTTATAAAATTTGGTTGGCTTGCTGGGCAGGCAGAAAGCTGAAACAAAGATTACCATCTACTTCTCTGGGTTTTTGTTTTCTGTGTCTTTCTGGAATGCCCTTCCCCATTTCTGCCTGACCAACTCTTATTTATCCTTTATGGGTTCTTTGAGGTAGTATCTTCTCCAGAAAGATGGTTTATTACTGGCCTTTATCTCTAGCCTGAGCATGGATCGTTGACTGGTTTTATAGATTGAGAATTTGAACTAAGGGAAAGAAAGGTACTTTCCTAGATTTGTAAATTGAATTAACAGCAAGGATATACTGGCTCCATCTTCCTTTGATTCCTTCTCAAGGATATATTTCTTTCTTTCTTTATGGACAAGAAGCATTTGTATTATCATCAGTTTGCTTTGATTTTCAGGGTTATAAACTAAAACAATGAGAGATAGCAATGTTACAGATGGGTGATCTGGGCAAGATATATTTCTTTTAATATGTAAATGAATATATACTGACCTCAGTAAGCTTAGCTATAAAATGGGGGAAGTCATACTGTTTGGTTTCTGGGATATTTGTGAGGAACCAGTTAGACAGTGACTGTGACTGGACTTTGTGAAGAGCTGTACGCATCAAAGGGAGGTGATTGTTACTTCCTAGAAGATATTTACCAAGTGCCAGATAGCTCTGCAATTGTATGGCTTCTCTAGTTCTCTTCTGCTTTCCTTCCTCAGGTACCCTGTTTTTTGCTGTGACCCCTAGCCAGTAACTACTCAGCCTAAATTGCACAGCACTCATGATAAGTCCTGTCAGCTAGGTTTCGTTTCCCTCCCACACTTTCCTCCTTTCCCACTTTAGCTAAGCTCTTCCTCTTATGATTTCTCAGGCCTGGTCAATATTAAACTATTTCAGCCAGCAGTTGCTTTCAGTCAGGGCAGTCAGTGGGGGTCAGGGGACATGACAAAGGATGAAGGACTTGGTCAGGTAAACTGAGTATTACTGCCATGATGCAGCCGTCTTTCCTCAAGGAGTAAAGTAACATAATCTCTAAGATCATTTCCTAATGTTTTCTGGGGTGTTCCTAATCTAAGTAATCTTGGTGTTGGGTCCTACTTTGGATTTGGAAATATAATGATCATGATTATAAGCCACAAGGGACTTCCCTGACAGTCCAGGGTTAGCACTTCATTCACCAATGCAGGGGTTTGGGTTTGATCCCTGGTTGGGGGAGCTAAGATCTCACATGCCTCCTGGCCAAAAAAACCCAAAACCCAAAACAGAAGCAATATTGTAACAAATCCACTAAAGACTTAAAGAAAAAAAGAAGCCATGATTTTGGTCTTCAAGAAGCTTACATTTTAGGTAAGGAGGTTAAGTCTTAAAAACGTTAAAGAGTCATACAAATTGGGAAATGACTAAATGCATGGTGGTTTGGCAGACTTTGTGTCTTGGGACTTATTAGAGAGAAGAGAGGTCAGGAAATCCTTCCAGGGAGAAGTGGGACTAGGACTAGTCTTTAAATGATGGTTGAGGGTTTGATGGGGAGAAGGAGAGGAAGAACATTCTAAGCCAGGAGAAGAAAAAGTAAGCAAAAACTTGGAGGTGGGAATCTGGGAGGTATACACAAAGGTTGTGGGGTGAAAAGTGACCCGTGGAAGCAGAGACAACTTCAGCATTGCCCCGAATATTCCTTGTGAGTTAAATGGTTTCATTTCCCTGGGGTTCTTTTCTGTACACTTACTTCATCCTCTGAGCAATTCTTTTTCATATCTTATTACCAGAGTTCCTTGTCCTTTTTTTAAAATTTGATATTTTATGCCTATGACGATATATTACACAGTATACTAATAACATATAAATAAAATATTGAAATATAAGGCATATAAATACAAAACAAAAATCTATTATGACATAAGTGTAATATAACTCTTTTTGCCTAAAATCTTTTAAGTAACTAGATGAGAGGAAATTTAGGAAGAGAAGGCAATTCCAAAGCCCTGCAGCATGTCTCATGCATTCTGACTATGAGTAAGATAGATGCATTTATCTCATAAATGACTGCTTAATTTGGCCCTGATACACTCTTAGCTTTCCCTTTCTCATCTCAACTCAGCTCTTGCTGGAGGGAAAATGGCTATATATGTAAATAACTTAAACCCTAGCAGCTGGCATCTAAGCAAATAGTTCTCATTAAGATATTGGGGAAATTACACTGCATATATCTATTACTGCTTCAAATGTGGTAACAACCTCTTCTTCTACCCCCCACTCGCATTAATGGTCCCTCTTCTTTACAGGATTAGTCCTAGAATAGTTCATCCTGACCCTTTTAAAAAATGCCTTGCCAGTATAAAAATGTTCAGGCACTGTCCTTGGAACCATCCCAGGGACTTGCATATTTAGCAGGAAAATGGATACAGTGAGCAGTAAGGCTCAGATGAAATCTACTGAAAGAAGATGGCATCTCTGGGGTTGTTAGCAAAGTCTCTGGCCAGACATTCAAGGAATATTTATTCCAGTCAAACTAAGCTGTGATATCAGAATTTTGCTCCAAAAGATAAAATCGGGAGACATAGCTATGAAAATCCCAACAGAATTAAATTCTGGGTTAGTGAAAAAAGGAGCAAAATCCATATATCTGTTCCCAGCCCTATGTCTTCCTAGTCACCCATTCAATATGTTAGCAAAGTGTTGTCTGAGCAGTGTGTGTAAGGAGTAATAATGAAAGCAAAAATATGTCAGAAAGTTACTTCCAAATGGTTTGAGGCATGTGATTTTTAGTACTGTGTGTTATAGAAATGTCAAGAATGGTATATTTTAACTGTGTACAAGATGATGTCAGTGTGCATGGAAGGTCTTTTTTCCTTTTTTGATTAGTGCTGTTAGTGTTCAAAGAATAAAAATGGTTGTTTTATGGTTTAGATTACAACGTAGGAAAATCTGACTTTTCAACCATGACCTGCATGAAAGAAGCATCCTTGGAAGTCTTAAATCATACGTCTGAGTTCTTAACTAGTTTATATAGTGTTTCTTTTATATTCTGAAATTTTTGTGAACTGGCATAAATCTAATAATGCATATAAGCTTGTGTATTTTTGCAAATAGTTTGCTATTTATTTCTTGACCTGCGTGTAAGTATTTAGAGTCACATTTCTTCAAAACTTATTTGAAGCTGCATTGTGGGTTTGGGGTTTTGTTTGTTTGTTTGTTTTGGTTGGGGGTTGGGGGAGAGAAGGGATTTTTTACTCTGACAACCCAAATGGAGATACCTTATGGTTTAAAGCAAATGTCCTACTAAAAGCAATTCAAATATCAGAAAAATTATTTCAGGTTAAGACAGAATAAAAAAAGATACAAAGAAAAATCCATAGAAATGAGACCTGAGTTCAAATCCCAGCTCTTACTAGCTGTATGAGCTTGAGCAAATTATTTACTGTTTTTTAGTTTTCTCATGTCTGCAATGACAGTAGTAATGATGTATCCCATAGGATTGTAAGAATTAAGGAAAATAATTGTGTTATAGTATCTTATACATGGTAAATTCTTATTTAATGTTGTTTCTCCTCCTCATTACACCAAAAAGTATGTTTTCTTGACTCAACATGAAAATTTTTTAAGGGAGCTAAGGTAATGGGCCTTGGCTCTTATGCCAGACACTTTGAATTTCAATTACTCGTAGGCTGTTCTATACTTCAGTTTCCTAATCTAGTAAAAATTGACCATCAGGATTGTAGTGATTATATGTGATTATTTGTGTGAAGTTCCTGTTAAAAATGGTGGGATGCTGTGTCAGGAAGAAACATAGTAACAGAGCTTTGTGAGTGCTTATCTTTCTGTTTTCAGAGACATTTGGAATATAGGAGCTGGAAGAACACTTAAGATCATCCATCTAGGTGGGCCAAGCAGATGGAGAAAGACCCTGAGCTCACCTTCTTTCATGCGCACACCAAAATTACAACTATTTACAGAGCAGCCATAGATGAGAACAGTCTAAGATTCACAGAAAAGATTTCCCACAACTGAAAAGATAAAGATGGATACAATGAGACAGGTAAGAGAGACGGAGATGAGTGTAGCCAGATACATACCGCTGGGTAGGCCACCCATAAACAGGAGAATAATCACAGTTGCAGAGGTGTTCCCAAAGGAGTTAGGGGTCTCAGTCCCACAGCAGGCTCCCCTAGCCCAGGAATCCTGCACCAGGAAGGTGAGCCCCCAAAATACCTGGATGTGAAAGCCAATGGAAAGCTTCTGTGGTGGTCCAGTGGTAAAGACTCGCCCTGCCAATGCAGGGGACATGGTTTCTATCCATGGTCTGGGAAGATTCCACGTGCTGCGGGGCAACTAAGCCCCTGTGCCACAACTACCAAAGCCAGCATGCTGCAACCACTGAAGCCCATGGCACCTGGAGCCCAGGCTCTGCAGCAGGAGGAGGCGCTGCAATAAGCCCATGCACTGTATCTAGAGTAGTCACCATTTGCCACAACTAGAGAAAGACCATGTGACAATAAAGACCCAGCCGAAAAATAAAAGCGAACAAATAAAATTAAAATGCATCCCAGCTTTTGAAAGTCAACAGAGCGTTTGTATGGGAGGACTGGAGCGTTGTAGGCAACAGACTGTGCTGTTAAAGGGCACACACACAGTCTCACAAGATTCACGTCCAGTGAAGAGGCAGTAATTTTAAAGGAGTCTGGTTCAGACCCACTTGCTAATACTTGGAGAGCCTCCTGGAGAAGCAGAAAGCAACAGAGACACCCCTTGGGAACATAGACTCTGGTAACAGCCATTTTGAGAGCTCATCATACTACAAGGACACTGGTACTGGCAAGCATCATTTTGGAAACCTCTCTCTAGCCTGTTAGTGCCAGGAGTTTGCCTACAACAAGTATACCAGCACCAGTCCCATGGCCCCCTAAGACCAAAGAGAAAGCTGAGTAGTAACCTGACCTTACTCATTTTTGTGCTGGCACCAGCCCGAGGGCCCTCCTGGGCTCATAGCTAGCTGTACCAAAACCCACCCTGGCCTACCACTGGCTGACAACTGCAGGACCTCCAGAGTCCCATAGCCAACCACCCCAGGACCCAGCTCCACCAACCAGCATGCAGACATGGTCCCTGGGACCACATGGCCATACAGTCAGCCACAATTGGACCTGGCCTTGCCCAGCTTTAGGCTGGAACAAGCCCCAGAAACTCCTGGTCTGCAAGCCAGCCAGGCTAGGACAAGGTCCTGCCTCCTAGGGACTGATTGCCACTGAAGAAAGCAGGTCCTCACAGCAAACCGGGCCAGAGACCAGCCCCAGGTACGAGGGCGCCCACAATAGTTAGTGTTGTCGTGAAAGTAGGACCTGAAACACCAACAGTAGGGCATTCGTAGAGCATTTAGCTCTGATGACCAGAGGGGAACTCCAGAGGACATCTCCATAAGATCAGTTCTCCAAAATTAGGAAGTATGGTGGACCTATGTAATACATAGAAAATAACAGAGAAGTAAGCCAAATGAGTAGACAGAGGAATATATTCTAAATGAAGAAACAAGATAAATCTTAGAAAAAACCAAGTGAAGTGGAGATAAACAGTCTATCCCATAAAGGGTTCAAGGAAAAGATCATAAAGATGCATAACAAACTTGGGGAAAAGAATGTTTGAACATAGTGAAAGTTTAACAAAGGTTTAGAAAATATGAAGAAGAACCAAAAGAGATGAAGAGCACAATCACTGAAATAAAAAATATACCAGAAGGAAGCAACAGTAGAATAGATGATACAGAGGAATGGATCAGTGAACTGGAAGACAGGAGAGCGGAAATCAAGCTGAACAGAAAATATAAAAAAGAGTTTTAAGAAATAACATAAATAGCTTGAGGCCTCAGGGAAAAAATCAAGCCTACTAACAGTTAAAAGGGTCTCAGGAAAAGAAAAGAGAGAAAAGGGGCAAAGAACTTTTATGAATAAACGATGGCTGAAAACTTCCCTAACCTGGGGAAGGGGACAGACATCAAGGCCCGGGAAGACACAGTCCCAGATAAGATGAATCCAAAGAGAGTCACACCAAGACATATTGTAATTAAAATGGCCAAAATAAATACAGAGATTTTAAAAAAGAGCAAGAGAATATCTACTAGCTATGTACAAGGGAACTCCTAAAGACTACAAGCTGAATTTCGGTAGAAACTGTAGGCCAGAAGGGAGTGGCACTATATATTCAACATGATGAAAAAACCTACAACCAAGAATACTCTGCCTGGCAAGGCTTTCATTCCAACTTGAAGGAGAGACAGAGTTTTACGTATGAGAAAGCTAAAAGAGTTAAGCACTACTGAACCAGCTTTGTAATAAATATTAAAAGGAATTATCTAAGTGGAAAAAAGACCACAATTAGAAATATGAAAATTAAAAAGGAAAAAAATCTCATTTGCAAAGGCAAAAACATAAGGTGATAGATCAACCCCTTATAAAGCCAGTAAGAAGATTAAAAGACAAAAGTTGTCAACTCAACTATATCTATAATGAGAGGTTAAAGAACCCATAAAACCAAAGAAGTAAAAGTAAAATATGATGTAAGAAAAGTTAAAGTGGGCAGGGTAAAACTGCAGGCTTGTTAGAATGCATTCAAACTTGAAGAGATCATCGTCTTAAGATTGTCACCACACACACACACACACACACACACACACACACACACACACAATAACGTTGTTATATACAAACCTCAAAGTAACCACAATCCAAAAATCTATAATCGATACACAGAATAAAAGAGAAAGGAATCCACATGTAACACTAAACATCAAGTCACAGGAAAAGTGAGCAAAAGAAGAGAGGAATAAGAGTGTGAAGCCCCCTCCCCCCCCAAGAAATGTCAGTAAAGACATACTCATCAATAATTACTTCAAATGTAAATGGACCAAATGCTCCAGTGAAAAGACAGAATGGCTGAATGGATTAAAAAAACAAATGCATCAAACTTAGACTGGCGATTCGTTTCTTATATAGTCCAGGTTCAATGCAGGATTCAGGATGCTTGGGGCTGGTGCACTGGGATGACCCAGAGGGATGGTATGGGGAGGGAGGTGGGAGGGGGGTTCAGGATGGGGAACACGTGTACACCCATGGTGAATTCATGTTGATGTATGGGAAAACCAATACAATATTGTAAAGTAAAAAAAATAATAATAAAATAAAAAATTTGAATGTAAAAAAACAAATGCAGGCTAAAGTGAGGTAATGGAAAAAAGTTGTTACATGCAAATGTAAACAAAAAGTGCAGGGGTAACAATACATATAATACAAAATTGACTTTAAAACAAAGATTGTAAGTAGAGACAAAGATGGACATTACATAATGATAAAAGAATCAGTTGAATAAGATATAACAATTCTGAATATATATGCCCCTGACAGGAGCATCTAAATACATAAAGCAGATGATGTTGGTGTTACTGTTATTGTTTAGTTGCTAAGCAGTGTCTGACTTTTTGCAACCCCATGGACTGCAGCAGGCCAGGCTTCACTGTCCTTCATTTTCTCTTGGAGTTTGCTCAAACTCATGTTCATTGAGTCAGTGATGCCATCCAACCATCTCATCCTCTGTTGCTCTCTTCTCCTGACCTCAGTCTTTCCCAGCATCAGGGTCTTTTCCATTGAGTTGGCTCACATCAGGTGGCCATAGTATTGCATCTTCAGCTTCAGCATCAGTCCTTCCAATGAATTTCAGGGTTGATTTTTTTTAGGATTGACTGGTTTGATCTCCTTGCTGTCCAAGAGACTCTCAAGAGTCTTCTCTAACACCACAGTTTGAAAGCATCAATTCTTTGGTGCTAAGCCTTCTTTGTTGCAAATATTAACAAATATGAAGAGAGAAATTGACAGTAACACAGTAATAGTAAAGTACTTTAACATCCCACTTGCGTCAGTGGTTAGATCATTTAGTCAGAAAAGTCAATAAACACTGGCATTAAAAGACACAGTAGACCAGATGGATTTCCAGATATAAAATAAGTAAATCCTGGGGATATAATGTACAGACTAGAAAATATAGTCAATAATATTGTAATGGTGACAGATGGTAACCAGACTCATTAATGTGTTCATTTTATAATGTGTAAAAATATGGAATCACTTTGCTGTAAGCCTGCAGCTAATATAGTTTGTAAGTCAGTTTACTGCAATAATAATAATAATAAATATCCATTCTTTCCATGGTTCAGGTGAGAGAATTAAGAACCTGGACTACATGGTGTGTTAGAGGCATAACTGGCTTGAATTCTAGATTTTGTTTCTCTCCTCATCTTGTTGCTTTTTGTTAGGGTTGTGCTAGGTCTGTGGAGACATGAGGACTTAAGAATATCCTTTGGCCAGTGTTATGAGCTCCCACAGAATAGGTTTTAAAACAGGATTGTGTAGGTCAGGTCAGAGATGGTAAAAATGAAAACATTTATTCCTTGCCCTGGAGAGAATTTGCATATCTTAGGCAGATTCCTTAGACTCCTTGTCAGGTTGAGTTTGGGGCTTGGTCATTTAGTCTATTCTTCACTCATTATCTGAACAAATGTTTTATGCCCAGCATTTGCGTGGCACATGGATTCATGGTAAATTAGACATGGCCCCGGCATGTGGAACTCAGTCTGGTAGGGAAGATTGACCCAGAAAATAGACAGTTATTGTAATAGTGCTCTGGGAATAGAGGAGAGGGTGAAAAACTGCCAAAACTAGAGATCAGGGAGAGCTTCACAGAAGGGATGACCGTTAAGTTGAGATCTGACAAGGATAAATAAAAGGGTTTGTGTGGTTAGGTGGGATGGAAAGGGGAAGGCAGGATTCACAGGCAAAAGGAGCAGTTTGAGACAAAGTGAAGAGGTGTGAAAGGGCCCATTACTGTTTGGTGAACCATCGCCGGTTCAGTGTATTGAGTGTAGAGTGAATGAAGTGTAAGTTGTGGGACATGAAGGAGGGGATACAAGTCTGCAGAGCAGAACTTCCTCAATTTATTTATTTTTAAATGGAGTATTTTTTTAGAGCAGTTTTAGGTTCACAATAAAGTTAAGTGGAATGCCTCCTGTCCCTACATGTGCACAATCTTCCCCACAACCAACATCCTGTACTCGGGTAGAACATTTATTATAATCGAACCTATACCAACACATCATTTTCATTTAGGTCCATATTTTACATTGGGGTTAAGGCTTGATGTCGTTCATTCTATGGGTTTGGACGACTGTGTATTGACAAGCCTCCACCATTATAGTATCATACAGAATAGTTTTAACTGCCCTAAAATTTCTCTGTTCTCCCCCAATTTATCCCTCTTTCCCCACTAACACATGAAAACCACTGACCTTTATGCTGTCTCCACAGTTTTGGCTTTCCCAGAATGTCATCTAGTTGGAATCCTAGAGTATGTAGATTTTTCAAATTGGTTTCTTTCACCTAATAATTTTTAGTTAAGGGTTCTTATTATTTTAATAGCCTGATAGCTTCTGTCTTTTTAGTGCTGAGTAATATTTCATTTTCTGGATGTACCACAGTGGACTTATTCATGCACCTACTGAAGGACATCCTGATTCCAAGTTTTGACAGTTTAGTTGCTATAAACATCCATCTGCAAGCTTTCTGTGAACATAGTTTTCAGCTCACTTGGGTAAATACCAAGGAGCATGATTGCTGGATTGTATTGTAAATGTATGTTTAATTTTCTTAGAAACTGCCAACTTGTCTTTCATTTTGCATTCCCATCAGCAATGAATTAAATTTCTTATTGCACCACATCCTCATGAGCATTTGGTGTTGTCAGTTTTGGATGTTGGCTATTCTAATAGGTGTGAAGTGATATTTCACCATTGTTACAATTTGTAGTTCCTTAATGACATGATATTGAGCATCTTTTCTGACTGTGTATCTTCTTGGTGAAGTGTCTGTTCAGATCTTTTGCCCATTTTATTAATCAGGTTTTTTGTTTTCTTCTTGCTTGATTTTAAGAGTTCTTGGTACAGTTTATATAATAATCCTTTATCAGATGCAGTCCTTCCTTAGTATTCATGGGGAATTTGTTTCATGACTGCTGCAGGTACCACGGTCCATAGACATTAGGTCGTTATATAAAATGGCATAGTTGTGTATAACCTACACACATTTTTGCATATATTTTAACTTATTTCTAGATTACTTGTAACACCTGATACATTATAAATACTATGTAAATCGCTGCAACTACAATGTAAATATTATGTAAACAGTTTACAGTGAAGCATTTCAAGTTTGGATTTTCAGAACTTTCTGAAATTTTTTCCAAATATGTTTGATCCACAATTGGTTGAATCCATGGATCAAGAGCCCATGGATACAGAAGGCCAACTGTATATCTTTTGCAAATATTTTCTTCCTGTCTCTGGTTTCCCTTCTCATACTCTTGATTCTCAAATCTTATGTGTATATGTAAAATTTATATGAATCATTTGGGATCTTATTAAAATTTAGATTCTGATTCAGTAGTTCAGGGTGGAGCTTGGGATTCCACATTTCCAGCAGTTTTCTGGATGCTGATGCTGAAGAGCAAGGCTATGGCTCACCCTGGCCACTGTTTGCTTTGGAGGGGAGCAGAATGCAGGTGACAGGTTACAATTAGAATGATTCAGGCCACAGAAAAGAACATCTGAAATAGAATGGTGATGGAGAATAGTGAATAAATTTGATACTGTATAGAAGATAAAATCATTAATAACTTGAGGACTGCCTTGAGAGAGAGATGTGAGAACACCGTCATGGGTGGCCGCTGTCCAGAGGAGGCAGAGTGACAGAATACGAGGCCTTGGGGCTGGGAGTCTGAAGACCTCAGTCCTGGCCCCAGATCCACTGCTAGCTTGCTCTGTAACCTTGGGCAGGCTATTTAACTTCTTGAGACCTCATTTCTTCTGTCAAATGAGTACCATAATCCTTGTCCTGCTGTCACACAGTTGATTTGAGGGTCTAATGCAGCGGTTCCCGTTTTTTGGCGCTAGGGACCAGTTTTGAGGAATATGGTTTTTCCACAGATAGGCGTGGCGGTGGAGGGGCATGATTCAGGCAGTGATGTAAGTGATGGAGAGCAGCAGATGAAGCTACGCTCACCCTCCATGCACCTCCTGTTGTGCTTCCAGGTTCCTCTCAGGCTGAAGGCCAGTAGTAGTCTGAGGCCCAAGGGCTGAGGACCCCTGCTGTAATGTACAGCCATACATGAAAGTGCTTTGTCAACGCTAGAGCATGACGCAAATGGAGGTGATTATTGTAGTTATTATGAAACATGAGTCTTATAAAGTGCTATGGGTATTCTTGTTATTGACCCTTTTGAGTCAGGCCCCAGTAGAGGTCCTGGAGAAGGCAATGGCACCCCAACTCCAGTACTTTTGCCTGGAGAATCCCATGGATGGAGGAGCCTGGTAGGCTACAGTCCATGGGGTCGCGAGGAGTCAGACACGACTGAGCGACTTCACTTTCACTTTTCACTTTCACCCATTGGAGAAGGAAATGGCAACCCACTCCAGTGTTCTTGCCTGGAGAATCCCAGGACGGGGGAGCCTGGTGGGCTGCCGTCTATGGGGTCACACAGAGTCGGACATGACTGAAGCAACTTAGCAGTAGCAGCAGGGGTCCTCCTGCCTGGTGTCCGTTTGAGCCAATGGGGTGAGATTGAGTTTGGCTCAGACCTGTCAACCTGGGAAGGCAATAGAACAACTGTTAGCGTAAGTGGATCATGTAAATGCAGCCCAGCTCTTCTGGGCACTGGGGCCTTAAGTGTGAATTTGGGGGCCTTATTTTAGCTAATGGGCTAAAGGAAAGTTTTATTCTTTGGAAAAGAACTGAGATATGTGAGACTGTGCTCTGGAGCCCCAGTTCTCCCTGAAAGGCCATGGGTGGGGCTGCTTTTTTGAGTTCTCAGTGGGGATGGGGTGGAGTTCTCGTGGGCTTTCAGTGCTGCTGATCAGTGCCAGGTGCAGTGGGCTTTCAGTTCTGCTGATCAGTGCCAGGTGCAGCGCCTCTGCACACGGCCTGCCGCCGCCATCTCGGATGGGATGTCTTGCCTGAGCTGCCCACAGCCTGTGGAGCTTCAGTTTTGAGATCATCCATTTCTGAATAGGGATTCTGGTCTGAAGACCCCGGTAAGGGGCCTTGGCACAGCTACACTTGAGCAAGTGAAGCTAAGCAGCACAAAGGAAAAAAAAAAAAAAAGGTTAGAGTTTATTTTATCACCAGATTCTATGTTTATTTCCCAGGAATTGCTAAAATGGGCTTTGTTGGTAACACAGTTTCTTTGGCGCTGGGACTATTCAATCTGGTAGTGCGGCTCAGACCTGTCAACCTGGGAAGGCAATAGAACAAGTGTTAGCATAAGCTGATCATGTAAATGCAGCCCTTCTGGGCACTGGGGCCTTATGTGTGAATTTGGGGGCCTTATTTTAGCTAATGGGCTGCAGCCTATACTTTTAATATGAACTCCAAGGAGAGGCCCAGGCAAGCCTGGCGTTCAGGCCCTGTCTGAGCCCAGCCAAGATACTGCTCTGAATTCTTTTAGAGGTGAATTTGAGGCTTCCATTCTTTAGTGCTGAGCCTTGCTGGTGTTTGATCCTGGGTATTTCTAGGTGGAAAAATGTCTAGCTTGACATGGAGCCAAGGATTTTGTGCCATGATTGTGATAGT
Organism: Ovis aries; assembly: GCF_016772045.2. Classification (NCBI taxonomy): domain Eukaryota; kingdom Metazoa; phylum Chordata; class Mammalia; order Artiodactyla; family Bovidae; genus Ovis; species Ovis aries. The sequence continues at coordinate 16,507,836 of NC_056074.1, forward strand.
GTGGAGAATAACTTTTCCTCCAAGGAGAGACTGTGGTGGTTTTCCTGGAAGATTGGTAGTGGGAAGAGTCAGAGACTCAGGGCTCCTGGCCTTTCCTCACTCACCTTAAAGCAGGGATATTTTGGCCTTGCCTCACAGGCCTGCAAAGTGTTTCTGGTTTGCCTAGATGTCAACTTTGATAGTTATATGTTATACATGTCACTGATACTCGGGCAAGGTCAAGCAAATTATTAAAAAGAAATAATTGTGTTTTCTTATCTATAAGATGGAGATATTAATATTTGTTTTGTAGCATTTCATGAGTATTTGGTGAAATAATGCATACAAAATTCTTAGTGCATGCCTGGCTACCATTAATGGTAGCTTTTGTAGTTATCTCCTGAAACCAGTACCGCCAGGTGATCTGTAGGGAGTTCTCTGGGAGTTGAGACCACACAACCCTGTGCTCTACCTCCTTCCTAGGACATCGAAGGAGGAGGAACCCTGGCTAGAGGAAACAGAGGGTTTCTGCAGATGTTTAAAATCTTGGTTCTATAGGTTCCCATCTAGGAAGAAAGATCATTAGGCTGAGCCTAGGAAGGTAAATATTGAAGCCTGTTTCAGCCGGGTTGCATTTGCAGATGCCTGCTGAGGTCTAGCTAATTGGAAGAACCTGAAACTCAGTTGGAAGAGGGTTATATTAGTTTGCTAGAGCGGTTGCAACAAATTACCACAAACTAAGGGGTTTAAACAACAGAAATTTATTGTTTCATTATGGAGGCTAGAAGTCCAAGATGAAGGTGTTTGTAGGGTTGGTTCCTTCGCAGAGCTGTGAGGAAAAATCTGTTCCATGCCTCTCCTCTCGCTTCTGGTAATTTGCTGGCAATCTTTGGTGATTCTTGGCTTGAAGAAACATCACTCTGATCTCTGCCTTTATCTTAAGATGTTCTACTGTGTGCATCTGTCTTAATTTTTTTTTCTAATAAGTATACCAGACAACAAAGGTCCGTCTAGTCAAGGCTGTGGTTTTTCCAGTAATCATGTATGGGTGTGAGAGTTGGACCATAAAGAAAGCTGAGTGCCAGAGTATTGATGCTTTTAAACTGTGTTGGAGAAGACTCTTGAAAGTCCCGTGGACTGCAAGGAGATCCAACCAGTCCATCCTAAAGGAAATCAGTCCTGAATATTCATTGGAAGGACTGATGATGAAGCTGAAACTCCAATACTTTGGCCACCTGATTTGAAGAACTGACTCATTGGAAAAGACCCTGATGCTGGGAAAGATTGAAAGTGGGAGGAGAAGGGGATGACAGAGGATGAGATGGTTGGATGGCATCACCTATTTGATGGACATGAGTTTGAGTAAGCTCCGGAAGTTGGTGAAGGGAAGCCTGGTGTGCTGCAACCCATGGCATCGCAAGAAGTCGGACACGACTGAGTGACTGAACTGACCAGACTCGCTGGACTAGAGGCCCACTCTACTCTAGTGTGGGCCAAAACTTCACTAATAATACCTGCAAAGGCCCTATTTCTAAATAAGATCACATTCTGAGGTACTGGGAGTTAGGACATAGAAATCTGGGAAAAAACAATTCATCCCCTAACAAAGGTTACAGCTGCTTAAAATATGCACATTTTTCCTGCCAGGTCATCAGGACCTTGGTGAATATCTGCTTTATGCAAGACCCTTGTTGAGAGAGGGATGACTACAAGTATTTGGAGTTAATGATTTTTCTTTTTTTCTTTTTAATATATAGTTATTTTATTTGACTGCAACATTTCTTAGTTGCTGCACACAGGATCTTTAGTTGTAGCATGTGGGATCTAGTTACCTGCCCAGGGATCAAACCCAGGCCCCTTGCATTGGGAATGTGGAGTCTTAGCTACTGGACCACCAGGGAAGTCCCTGGAATTAATGATTCTTTAAGGTCCTAGCCTAGGGATTCAGCATAGCACAGTGGTTTACAGCTTAGGCTCTGGGCCAGACTGCCTGTTTTGGAATCAATGAAAAATTAAGCCTTTAATCATGGATTGAGCATCCATGTCCCACACTGGGCTCTGTAAATACACTTGTGAATTAGAGAGTCCTTGGCCTCTGTAGGAGCCTGCCAGGCCTCTCTGCCCATGGACTACTCCAGGCAGGAATCCTGGAGATTGTAACCATTCTCTACTTCAGGGAATCTTCCTGACCCAGGGGTTGGACCTGAGTCTTCCATTTGAAGGCAGATTCTTTACTGTCTGAGCCACCAGTGAAGCGCTTACAGGAGTTTAGAGCTCAATAGATAGCTAAATAAGTCTATTGTTATAATAATGTTCTTGATTTATGTACTTTTCCCTATTGCTCTTGCAAGAAAGAAAAAAGGCAAAAGAAGGAATGGCCAGAGATTTCTCTTCATTCACATTTTGAGCACATGATTCACATTGGTTTTGATGCTGTCCCAGGTGAGTTTAGAGTAAGTCCTGGGTCACAGAAAGACCTTTGGTCTTTCAGAGTTCTGGTTATATTATACACTGTTAGATTCAGTTCTTTCCAGACTTTCTGATGTGTCTCTCTTTGCCTGATACCCTCATTACTATCTTCTTACAGTCTTTTTAAAAAAACTTTTAAAGTGAATTGAGTAATTTATTTTTGGTTACCCTGGGTCTTTGATGCTGCACTTAGGCTTTCTCTAGTTATGGCGAGTGGGAACTACTCTTTGCTGCAGTGAGCGGGCTTCTCATCACAGTGACTTCTTTTGCTCCAGAGCACAGGCTCTGAGCACTTGGTCTTGAGTAGCTGCAGCACATGGGCTCAGTAGTTGCTGCTCTCAAGCACAGGCTCCATAGTTGTGGCACATGGTCTCAGTTGCTCCTGGATTGTGTGGAATCTTCCCAGACCAGGGATTGAACCTATGTTCCTTGCATTGGCAGATGGATTCTTATCCACTCTGCCACCAAGGAAGTCCTCTTCTTATGTTCTTGAAAGGGACACTTTCCTCCCCTCCAGAATTGTACTAGAGAATCCTTTGAATCGCCATTCTTTAAATAGACTTGGGTTAAGTGTTCTCTTGGTAGTGGCTCTGTGCTGGGCACTGATGATCCAGAGACAAATCAGACATGTTTCCTGCTCTAAAGGAAGAGCAAACATCTCGAGAAATGACTGGTATAGTGAGATGTGTGATGAGAGAGGCTTGTGAGGAGCTCTGATGGAAGAGAGAGAAAGGAATGACTGAAGTTATCTTTAGCTGCTGTCAGTTATTACAGTTAGTTCTGAATTTGCTTCAATGTCCCTGGGACTGTGCCTTGCGAACAGCCTTGCATGTCTGTCTTATAGGGAATGTCAGAGCAGTGAGCCCACTCACTTAAGACATCAAATATCACTGAGTTGGAGCAGAAGAAAAACCCACAGGTTGTTCTGGATGTATTGAAATTTTATAACTCAAAAAATTTCTAACAGAAGTAGATAACTCCCTGATGTAGAATTTTTTTTATAGGTTATAAAACAGCACCATAGGAAATAACACCATCATTATCATATTTGTTTTTAATTGATAAGTTATTATGTGATGAGCTTCCTTGGTAGCTCAGCTTGTAAAGAATCTGCCTACAGTGTAGGAGACCTTGGTTTGATTCCTAGGTTGGGAAGATCCCCTGGAGAAGGCATAGGCTACCCACTCCATTGTTCATGGGCTTCCCTGGTAGCTCAGATGGTAAAGAATCTGCCTGCAATGCAAGAGACCTGGGTTCGATCCCTGAGTTGGGAAGGTCCCCTGGAGGGGGGCATGGCAACCCACTCCAGTACTCTTGCCTAGAGAATCCCTATGGATGGAGCAGGCTGGCAGGCTACAGTCCATGGGGTCACAAAGAGACACAACCGAGTGGCTAAGTACACAGCACAGCATTATGTGATAGTGTGTTTACTGTGTATCTTTTAGGTAGGCAAGTCCAGTTTTTTTGCTCAAGGAACTTATTTTTATCATTCAAATGAAAAGTGGGCCAGTAATAATAAATGGTCTTTATGTGTACTCTTAATATATAAATATATATATATAGGGCTATGTTTATATATCTTATATATAAAAATATATATGACTATGTTTATATGTGTGTGTGTGTGTGTATATATATATATATATATATATATATATATATATATAAAGGGCTATGTTTTTCAGAATGTTTTTAATCACAAAATTGGGATTAGGATTCAGGTCTCCTGGTTCCTGAACCAGTACCTTTGCAGTTTACCACTTGCTTCTAGTAACTGTATTTGGAGAAGCTCCTTCCATAGCAGAGAGATATTTTCTTTTCTTAGGCAGTTCATAAGAAGGCCTACATTTTTGGAAACTTGCCTTTTATATGGCAGCTTAGAATTTAGGGGAAGAAGTATCCTTAGTACACACCATTTCCAGTTCTCCTTTGTTTTGCAGACATTAGGGCCCCACATGCCTTTCTAATGTGGCAAAATCAGTGCTTTCTTAACCATTGGTATTAACTCTGAGTCCAGAGATCTTTCTGGTGTTCATGCTGTCTCTTTAAAAGGGCAGTATTATTGGGGAAGGTGAGAGCCAGGATGATCAAGCTAATTTTGAAGGATGCTTTACCCAGCAAGTATCTGACTTGCAGCAAAGGGCACAGATGGTGAGGATGACAGACCGCAGCTTTGCTCATGCTTCATGGTTGTGCCCTGGAGAGGGTTATGCATGTCCCTAGCATATTTCCTTCCTGACATCTGGCCTATTGGGCCTGTCTCACTTCTTTCACTAAAGGCCTGGATCATTCCAAGGAGGCACTGGGGTTGAAAAATGCTGGGTAGGCAGGTTTTCTAGTCAGGATATCAGGGCTTGTGTTATATAGAGTTTGTTGTGGAGACATCAGATAAGAAGCTGGCTTTGAAAATCTCAGCAGCAAAGTCTTTGGAAGAATCTATTTTTATGTGTATGTGTGTAGATGTGTACAAATGCCATTTATGTATATGGAAGCATGGCTCTGTGGGTTTGCATATGTTTGAAATTAAAGTCCACTTCAGTGTTTATGACTGAATATGGGTATAGATATACAGATGCAGGTTGTTCTGTGTGTGTTCCTCTATGCATGCATAAATGAATAACACTGACTGGATATGTATAGATACATACCCATACAGATATTTCTCTGTGTATAAATTTGTGCAAACTTCTGTATATGTGTGTGCATGCATGTGAGGGATTTTTAATTTTCTAGAAGTTGAAGACTAGGGCTAACTGTCCCTTCTTCTCATACTACTAATTATGATAAAATGACTTCAATTTGTATATGCTTATTCTCCAAGCCAGGCTTCAGCAATATGTGAACTGCAAACTCCCAGGTGTTCAAGCTGGTTTTAGAAAAGGCAGAGGAAACAGAGATCAAATTGCTAACATCTGATGGATGATGGAAAAAGCAAGAGAGTTCCAGAAAAACATCTGTTTTTGCTTTATTGACTATGCCAAAGCCTTAGACTGTGTGGATCACAATAAACTGTGGAAAATTCTGAAAGAGATGGGAATACCAAACCACCTGACCTGCCTCTTGAGAAACCTATATGCAGGTCAGGAAGCAACAGTTAGAACTGGACATGGAACAACAGACTGGTTCCAATTAGGAAAAGGAGTACGTCAAGGCTGTATATTGTCACCCTGCTTATTTAACTTCTATGCAGAGTACATCATGAGAAACGCTGGGCTGGAAGAAGCACAAGTTCGAATCAAGATTGCTGGGAGAAATATCAATAACCTCAGATATGCAGATGACACCACCCTTATGGCAGAAAGTGAAGAGGAACTAAAAAGCCTCTTGGTGAAAGTGAAAGCGGAGAGTGAAAAAGTTGGCTTAAAGCTCAACATTTAGAAAACGAAGATCATGGCATCTGGTCCCATCACTTCATGGCAAATAGATGGGGAAACAGTGGAAACAGTGTCAGACTTTATTTTTGGGGGCTCCAAAATCACTGCAGATGGTGATTGAAGCCATGAAATTAAAAGATGCTTACTCCTTGGAAGGAAAGTTATGATCAACCTCAATAGCATATTAAAAAGCAGAGATACTACTTTGCCAACAAAGGTCTGTCTAGTCAAGGCTATGGTTTTTCCAGTGGTCATGTATGGATATGAGAGTTGGACTGTGAAGAAGGCTGAGCACTGAAGAATTGATGCTTTTCAACTGTGGTGTTGGAGAAGACTCTTGAGAGTCCCTTGGACTACAAGGAGGTCCAACCAGTCCATCCTAAAGGAGATCAGTCCTGCGTGTTCATTGGAAGGACTGATGCTGAAGCTGAAACTTCAATACTTTGGCCACCTCATGGAATAGTTGACTCGTTGGAAAAGACTCTGATGCTGGGAGGGATTGAGGGCAGGAGGAGAAGGGGACAACAGAGGATGAGATGGCTGGATGGCATCACCGACTCGATGGACATGAGTTTGAGTGAACTCCGGGAGATGGTGATGGACAGGGAGGCCTAGCGTGTTGTGATTCATGGGGTCGCAAGGAGTCAGACACAACTGAGTGACTGAACTGAACTGACACATGAATTATCTCATTTGATTCTCATGATGGCCTCGAGAGATTGGTAGGGAAGAGTATTATCCCCATTTTGTAAACTCAGATGAATTAAATAGGCTTTGGGAAAGTAAGTGACTTTCTCAGAATGACTTAACTGCTGTGTGATGGAAGTGTGTTTTCAGCTTGGACCGTTAAACACTTTGCTGTGGTATAACCCAAACTCAATCATTTGTGCTAATTTTTGGTCATGTTTCCTATTTTTTTGGTGCTTTATATTCTGTACCAATTAGTAGCTAACCTGATAAGCAAACCCTTGTGATGGACAACCCAAAGTTTTGGGTTTTAGCCCACTTTTCCACTGAACCTTAATTAATTTATTGTAAAATGACAGGATTGAAAGTACTTTGCATTCTGTCATTCTAGGCTATGGAATGTAATTTTGATATGTAGAAATTGTAAATCACATTTAAAAAGAGCAATGCTTACCTGTTTTTAATACAGTGGCAATATATTTACTACCAGAATATCTAGGGCATAAGGTGAGGCATAGTATTGCACTTTTTTTTCTGTCTAGGGTGATGGTCTTTTGGACAAGAAAAAAATGTAAATCAGTCCTGAACTGGTTTCTCCAAGGTACAGATGGGTGTTGAGGATTGTTTTAAGAATGTGTTAGCACAGGTTATGTGTTCACTATTTGTCATAGGATCAAAGAAGCTGTACCTGGTACTTTCTTATCCAATGAGATTGGAATCTTGGACATCCTTTGGTCTTGGTTCTTGGTGAGAATTAGGTTAAATTTGATAGACTTTTGTCCTTAATTCCTTTGGTGGTGAACTGGTGAAGTTAGTTTCTTCTTAGACCTTTAAGAATTTAAGAATAAAATAAAATACAATACTTGGTCTTTGATCTTATGTTTTTGCTATAATCTTTGTTGGATCTATGTTTCACATCTCATTAAGTTTAAGCTTTCATTCATTGTAAGATACACAACTATTTTATATGCCATTAAAGAAAAAAGTTGTCAGTTCAACCATGGAAATATCTTTAATTGCAAGATATATTTTTATTTCAGAGGTGTTAATTTGAAAAAAAAATATATATCTAAGAATCAATGAACTATGGTAATTATCTTATTGTGGAAGTTGGATCTGTTCTTAGGGATAAGATCCTGCCTTGATTAGACTTGAGATGATTAAAACTGTTTTCCTAAGTCTTAACCTTTATCTTCCTATGGGGAATAGACATGGATGTAGAAGTGTCCTTTCTAAAAACTAGTCATGATGTGTTATGGATGGCTCAGGGTAGTACCAGCCATGGATAACTTTCTCTTAAAATGCAGGAAACCTCTTTGGCCATCGAGGCTTGATGATGATATGGTTGATGATATTAATATAGTTCTAGCATAGTGTTTAGAAGTGTGCAAAGGTTCAACTCTTGACTCCTACCAATATATCTGTTAAGTAATTACTGGGTAAATTGCTTAACTTTCCTTAACTTCAGTTTCCAAATCTATAAAAATAGACATGATGATAGTACTCAGAGCTGTAGTGAAGATTAAAGGAGGTAATGTTTATAATGTACTTAGCATGGTGTTGGGCCTGTTGTATCAATAACCCTATGATTATTATACTCTGAGCTTGGAAACTGCTTTACTGAATAGGTTTCCTTAGCTCTCAAGAAAGGATTAATTCTAATTGTTCATTGACTAAATCCCTTGTCTTTTCCCCTTTGGAGGTAAATTAGCTGAAGATTATAATCCTAACATTTTGGTAAGCCTTTATCTCCTCTATTCTGATCTGGGCAGGTATGATTTTTAGGGATCAGGTCAGTGTGGCGGATGCAGAGTCTGGGCTGAAGGTCACTCACCTTGGTCACTCGTCTACCCTGGGCCTCAGAGTAAAGGACTTGGATTTAATAAACAGCAAGCATCCCTTCCACATTTAGCTTATTAATGTTCTAGAAATTCTAACCTTAGAACCAGAAGAACTGGCTGCTAGACTCAGTTTTTCATTTGTAGATTTGAACCTTACAAATACTAATTTGCCTTTCTGAGCTTAAATTGTTTCATCAATAAAGTGAGCATAATACACTTTGATTTTCCTGGACATGTCTTCAAATAGCTGAATTTGGAAGATAATTGTTTTCATTTGAGTTAGTTGGGTCTACAAAACCAGGATTAAGACTTACTTGTCGAAGGGAGCAGATTCTATTAATTTTAAAGTCATTCATTCTGTTCTCTGAAGTTGTGAATGCCCTGTCAGTTGAAGGGATATTACAAAAATCAGTGATGAATTGGGTGGAAAGTAAAGTTAAATGACCTCAAGGACCCCTCTGTCTTTCTCAACTTATGAATTCTGTTTTCCAGAGCAGATAAGATGAGATGTAGATAATTTGAAAGGGTCTTATGAATAGTAAGCTGTGATATATCTGAGAGACTACTGCTGTTTTGTTAAGGATAAGTTTTTATTTATAGCCTTACAGTAAAGGGGGAAGCCTTACTTACAAGATGATTCTTCAACAGTATGTACAACACACTTTTTATTTCCATGGAATGGAATCAAATGTGGACTGAAACTACAGTGTATACACTAGAAACCAGCAAATGCTGGAGCAAAGTAGGAAAAAGACAAATGAGGCCTAAACAAAACCCTTCACTGGGATCTACTGACCACCACCAGAACCAGGGCTGGATCACATAATGGAGACAGATTCCAGGACAGTCTGAAGGGGAGTGGGGCAAAGGTGGGGAGGGGTCCACAGTGAGGTGTGGGTTTAGTACAAGGTGAACCGCTCTTGGTATTTACAAAATCAGTTGTCTCTATTTCTTAGAAATACTCAAGGAGAGAAAGGAAGATTTGATCATTACTTTATGAATCTGTCATTTTGCAATACCGACATTATCAGAAGGAATGATTCACTCAGATTCAAATTTCAGTAGTAGGAAATTAAACCATCATCACTTCAATACAAAAGCTCTACCTTACCCTATCGTCCCTCCTTGGCCCACCTGCTACCTTGGAGCCTCCCTGGAGGCTGCCACTCCACTGCTGCCCACACACTACGCAAGTGTCATACTGCCTCCCTAAGGCTGGCTGAAACAAGCAGGCCACTGCAAATTTCTCCCCACTTCCTTTCATACCACAAACTTTTTCAAGAATCTGATCTTTAAGTAGGAGCAATAAATAGCCCTATGGGGGGAAAAATCCTTAAATAAAGGAGGAATTACTCTGATTACTCTAGACTGGTCATCTTCTGAAAGTAGGGCAGTCCTCAGATTCCCAAGGTCTATCAAACAGAGGTGAGGGTGGCCTGGGAGGAGAGGCCTGGGAGGGGGAGGAGCCCACCCGGCATGTGCTGGGCAGGGCTAGAACAGCTGGTGGATGACCAGGACACCATGTGCTCAGAGGTCTGGTCAGCTGTCTGTACTCCACAGAAAAAGCTGCCAAGGTGGGGTGTTTGATTTAAAAATTCCTGGTGGGGACAGGGAATCTCTGAAGGAAAACAAAAAAAACAAAAACAAAAACAAAAAAAAAAAAAAAAAAGGAAATGAGGAAGGAGAATAAGAGCTATTGTCTAAGGACTTCTACTAAAAAATAGAAGGACTTCTATTTTAAAAAAAGAGTGTCTCAAATGATTCTGAGAGTTCTAAAGATGAGCTGGAACGAGGATAAGATGACAGAGGAGACAGACAGTTTTTATTGCTGGCCTTGCCCCACGGAGCTTAGCTGGTCTCCATCTGAAGTTTCTTCCTGCCTTGGGGCTCTTTGGGCTCTGACTCTGAGCCCTCATTGAAGGCAAAAATGGTGGACTCTCAAGAGTCTTCTCCAGTACCATAATTTGAAAACATCAGTTCTTCAGCACTCAACCTTTGTGCTTCAGTTCTCATGTCCTACAACTACTGAAAAAACCATAGCTTTGACTCTACAGACCTTTGTCAGCAAAGTGATATCTCTGTTTTTAAATATGCTCTCTAGGTTTGTCATAGCTTTCCTTCCAAGAAGTAAGTGTCTTTGAATTTTTTTAAATATAAATTTACTTTAATTGGAGGTTAATTACTTTAGAGTGAAGCCAGAAAGAAAAACACTAATACAGTATACTAACACATATATATGGAATTTAGAAAGATGGTAATGATAACCCTGTATGCGAGACAGCAAAAGAGACACAGCTGTATAGAACAGTCTTTTGGACTCTGTGGGAGAGGGAGAGGGTGGGATGATTTGGGAGAATGGCATTGAAACATGTATAATATCATATGTGAAATGAATCGCCAGTCCAGGTGTCTTTGAATTTTATGGCTACAGTGATTTTGGAGCCCAAGAAAAAAGATCTGTCACTGTTGCACTTTTTCCCTTCTGTTTGCCAGGAAGTGATGGGACCAGATGCTATGATCTTAGATTTTTAATGTTGAGTTGCAAGGCAACTTTTTCACTCTCCTCTTCCATCCTCATCAAGAGGCTCTTTAGTTTGTCTTTGCTTTCTGCCACTTGAGTGGTATCATCTGCATATCTGGGATTATTGTTTCTCCCAGCAATATTGATTTTAGTGTGTGATTGATACAGCCCCACATTTCACATGATGTACTCTGCATATTAAGTTAAACAAGCAGGGTGACAATATATAGTTTTGTCATTCTCTATTCTCAGTTTTGAACCAGTCCATTATTCCATGTCTCACACGCTGGCAAAGTAATACTGAAAATTCTCCAAGCCAGGCTTTGACAGTACGTGAATTGTGAACTTCCAGCTGGTCAAGCTGGATTTACAAAAGGCAGAGGAATCAGAGATCAAATTGCCAACATCCGCTACATCATAGAAAAAGCAAAAGAGTTCCAGAAAGATGTCCACTTCTACTTTATTGACTATGCCAAAGCCTTTGACTGTGTGGATCACAACACTTGGAAAATTCTTCAAGAGATGGGAATTACCAGACCATCTGACCTGCCTCCTGAGAAATCTGTATGCAGGTCAAGAAGCAGCAGTTAGAACTAGACATGGAACAACAGACTGGTTCCAAATAGGGAAAGGAGTACGTAAAGGCTGTATATTGTCACCCTGCTTATTTAACTTCTATGTGGAGTACATCATGAGAAACGCTGGACTTGATGAAGCACAACCTGGAATCAAGATTGCCAGGAGAAATCTCAATAACCTCAGATATGCAGATGACACCACCCTTATGGCAGAAAGTGAAGAAGAACTAAAGAATGTCTTGTTGAAAGTGAAAGAGGAGTGTGAAAAACTTGGCTATGGCAGAAAGTGAAGAAGAACTAAAGAACCTCTTGATGAAAGTGAAAGAGGAGCGTGAAAAAGTTGACTTAAAACTCAACATTCAGAAAGCTAAAATCATGGCATCTGGTCCCATCACTTCATGGCAAATTGTTGGGGGAACAGTGGAAACAGTGAGAGACTTTATTTTAGGAGGCTTCAAAATCACTGCAGACGGTGACTGCAGCCATGAAATTAAAAGACGCTTGCCCCTTGGAAGAAAAGTTATGACCAACCTAGACAGCATATTAAAAAGCATAGATATTACTTTGCCAACAAAGGTCCATCTAGTCAAGGCTATGATTTTTCCAGTGGTCGTGTATGGATGTGAGAGTTGGACTATAAAGAAAGCTGAGCACTGAAGAATTGATGCTTTTGAACTGTGGTGTTAGACTCTTGAGTTCCTAGGATTGTACTGCAAGGAGATCCAACCAGTCAATCCTAAAGGAAATAGTCCTGCATATTCATTGGAAGGACCGATGCTGAAGCTGAAACTCCAATACTTTGGCCACCTGATGTGAAGAACTGACTCATTGGAAAAGACCCTGGTACTGGGGAAGTTTGAAGGCAGGAGGAGAAGGGGACAGCAGAAGGTGACATGGTTGAATGGCGTCACTGACTCAGTAGGAATGATTTTGAGTAAGCTCTGGAGGTTGGTGATGGACAAGGAAGCCTGGCATGCTGCAGTCCATGGGGTCACAAAGAGTCGGACACGACTGAGCGACTGAACTGAACCAACAGTGCAAGAAAATTCCCTTTTCTCCATTCCCTCTCCAGCATTTATTATCTGTAGACATTTTGATCGATGTGATCAGTTTGCTTAGTTTTCTATGATTGTGGTTTTCATTCTCTCTGCCCTCGGGCGGATGGGGACAAGAAGCTTGTGAAACCTTCCTGATGGGAGGGACTGGCTGTGGGAAAAACTGGGTCTTGCTCTCATGGGCCATGCTTAGTAAATCTTGAATCCAATTTTATACTGATGGATGGAACTGTGTTCCCTCCCTGTAGTTTGGCCTGAGGCCAAACTATGGTTGGGGTAATGGCAACCTCCTCAAGAGGACTTATGCCAGCATGCTGTGCATCCCAGGACTGTTGCAGTCAGTGTATCTGACCCCGAGGCAGGCTACTGTCGACTCATGCCTCCTCCAGAGACTTCCAAACATGCACAGACAGATCTGTCTCAGTCTGTTGTGGGGTCATTGCTCCTTTCTTCTGGGTCCTGGTGCACACAAGTTTTTTGTTTGTTCCCTCTAAGAATCTCTGTTTCCCAGTCCTGTGGAAGTCCTGTAATCAAATCCCACTGGCCTTCAAAGTCAAATTCCCTGAGAATTCTCAGTTCCTTTGCTGGACCCTCAGGTTGGGAAATCTGTTGCGGGGCCTAGACATTTTGATGATTGCCCTTCTACTGGTGTGAGTTGATATTTCATTGTAGTTTTGATTTGCATTTCTCTAGTAATAAGTGATGTTGAGCATCTTTTCATGTGTTTATTAGCCATCTATATAATCTTTGGAGAAATGTCTGTTTAGGTCTGCCCACTTTTTGATCAGATTGTTTTTTTTTTTTTTTCCTGGTATTGAGCTGCATTTGGAGATTAATCCTTTGTCAATTCTTTCATTTGCTATTATTTTCTCCCATTCTGAGAGTTATTTTTTACCTTGCAGAGACATTACTTTGCTGACTAAGGTCTGTCTAGTCAAGGCTATGGTTTTTCTTGTGGTCATGTATGGATGTGAGAGTTGGGCTGTGAAGAAGGCTGAGTGCCGAAGAATTGATGCTTTTGAACTGTGGTGTTGGAGAAGACTCTTGAGAGTCCCTTGTACTGCAAGGAGATCCAACCAGTCCATTCTGAAGGAGATCAGCCCTGGGATTTCTTTGGAAGGAATGATGCTAAAGCTGAAACTCCAGTACTTTGGCCACCTCATGCAAAGAGTTGACTCATTGGAAAAGACTCTGATGCTGGGAGGGATTGGGGGCAGGAGGAGAAGGGGACGACCGAGGATTAGATGACTGGATGGCATCACGGACTCGATGGATGTGAGTCTGAGTGAACTCTGGGAGATGGTGATGGACAGGGAGGCCTGGCGTCCTGCGACTCATGGGGTCGCAAAGAGTCGGACACGACTGAGCGACTGAACTGAACTGAACTAATAGTTTCCTTCACTGTGCAAATGCTTTTAAGTTTAATTAGGTCACATTTATTTATTTTTGTTTTTATTTCCATTGTTCTAGGAGGTGGGTCATAGAGGATCTTGCTGTGATTTATGTCAGTGTTGTGTTTATGTTTTCTTTCAAAAGTTTTGTAGTTTCTGGTCTTACATTTAGGTCTTTAATCCATTTGAAGTCTATTTTTGTGTGGTGTTAGAAAGTGTTCTAATTTCATTCTTTTACATGTAGCTGATCAATTTTCCCAGCACCACTTATTAAAGTGACTGCTTTTCTCTGTTGTATAATTTTGCCTCCTTTGTCAAAGATAGGTTGTCCATAGGTACATGGATTTATCTCTGGGCTTTCTATCATGTTACATCAGTCTATATTTCTGTTTTTGTGCCAATACCATACTGTCTTGATGACTGTAGCTTTGCAGTACAGTCTGAAGTCAGGAAGGTTGATTCCTCCAGCTCCCTTCTTTCTCAAGATTGCTTTGGCTATTCAGGCTCTTTTGTGGGAAACTCCTGATGTTATTTCTATACATATAAATTTACCTTTTCTAAACAATCTTAAGTAAATGCATTCATACAACAGGTAATTTTTTGTGTCTAGCTTTCTTTTACTTAGTATAAAGTTTGAGAGATTTATTCCTGTTATATCATGTATCAGTATTTCATTCCCTTTTGTGTCTTAATAATATTCTATTGTATTGGTATACAATATTTTGAAAATCCATTTGTCAGTTGATGGGCATTTGGGTTGTTTCCCCTTTTTGTCTATTATGTATAATGCTCATATGAACAGCCATGCTTTTGTGTGGATATATGTTTTCATTTCTGTTGAATGTATACATACAAATAGAATTGTTGGATTATTTGGTGACTGTAATTAACCTTTTGAGGAATTGCCTTCCAAAATGGCTGTACTGTACATTCCCACTAGTAATTATGAAAGTTCTAATTTCTTCGTATCTTCTCCCACATTTGTTATTGTATGTCTTTTCTTTATATCCATCATAGTGGGTATCTCACTGTAGTTTTGATTTGCATTTCCTAATGGATAATGATGTTAAGCATCTATTCATGTGTTTATTGGTCATTTATCATTTTGGAGAAATGGCTTTCTTGTTTAATTTAATTACACTGTAGTCAAAGAATACAGTTTATTTATTTTAAATCCTTTTAATTTATCAAGATGTGTTTTAGATATGACCTATCATATAGTTTGTGTTAAAGAATGATCCGTATGTGGTTAAAAAGAATTGTATTCTGCAGATCTTGGATGGAA
This sequence comes from Ovis aries, assembly GCF_016772045.2. Taxonomy (NCBI): domain Eukaryota; kingdom Metazoa; phylum Chordata; class Mammalia; order Artiodactyla; family Bovidae; genus Ovis; species Ovis aries. The sequence continues at coordinate 16,523,016 of NC_056074.1, forward strand.
TGTTGAGTTGATTAATACAGTTGTTTGCGTCTTGAATATCCCTGCCAATATTCATTCTGGTTTTGCTCATTATTGAGATAGAGTAGTGAGCTCTTCAGCTATAACTGTAGAATTTTCTTTTTTCCCTTTAATTCTGTCATCTTTTGCTTCATGCAAAACTACTTTCTTGTTAGGTGCATCAGTTCAGTTCAGTCGCTCAGTTGTGTCTGACTCTTTGCGACCCCATGAATCGCAGAACGCGAGGCCTCCCTGTCCATCACCAACTCCTGGAGCTCACTCAAACTCATGACCATGGAGTCGGTGATGCCATCCACCTGTCTCATCCTCTGACGTCCCCTTCTCCTGCCCCCAATCCCTCCCAGCATCAGGGTCTTTTCCAATGAGTCACCTCTTCGCATGAGGTGGCCAAAGTATTGGAGTTTCAGCTTTAGCATCATTCCTTCCAATGAACACCCAGGACTGATCTCCTTTAGGATGGACTGGTTGGACCTCCTGGCAGTCCGAGGGACTCTCAAGAGTCTTCTCCAACACCACATTTCAAAAGCATCAATTCTTTGGCGCTCAGCCTTCTTCACAGTCCAACTCTCACATTCATACATGACCACTGGAAAACCATAGCCTTGACTAGACGGACCTTTGTTGACAAAGTAATGTCTCTGCTTTTCAATATGCTATCTAGGTTGGTCATAACTTTCCTTCCAAGGAGTAAGCATCTTAATTTCATGGCTGCAGTCACCATCTGCAGTGATTTTGGAGCCCCCAAAAATAAAGTCTGACACTGTTTCCACTGTTTCCCCATCTATTTCCCATGAAGTGATGGGACCAGAGGCCATGATCTTCGTTTTCTGAATGTTGAGCTTTAAGCCAAGTTTTTCACTCCCCTCTTTCACTTTCATCAAGAAGCTTTTTAGTTCCTCTTCACTTTCTGCCATAAGGGTGGTGTCATCTGCATATCTGAGGTTATTGATATTTCTCCCGGCAATCTTGACTCGAACTTGTGCTTCTTCCAGCCCAGCGTTTCTCATGATGTACTTATATGTATTTAACATATAAGTTAACATATAAGTTAAATAAGCAAGGTGACAATATACAGCCTTGATATACTCCTTTTCCTAATTGGAACCAGTCTGTCGTTCCATGTCCACTTCTAACTGTTGCTTCCTGACCTGCATACACATTTCTCAGGAGGCAGATCAGGTGGTCCGGTATTCCCATCTCTTGAAGGATTGTCCTCAGTTTCTTGTGATCCACACAGTCAAAGGCTTTGGCATAGTCAAAAAAGCAGAAATAGATGTTTTTCTGGAACTCTCTTGCTTTTCCCATGATCCAGTGGATGTTGGCAATTTGATCTCTGGTTCCTCTGCCTTTTCTAAAACCAGCTTAAACATCTGGAAGTTCATGGTTCACGTATTGCTGAAGCTGGTTTGGAGAATTTTGAGCATTATGCATATACATTCATAATTGTTAAATCTTGATATATTGACTCTTTTATAATTATGAAACATCCTTTTTTATCTCTGGTAATATTTCTTAAATTTTATTTTAATTGATATGAATGTGGACACTTCCAGTCTCTTGTGATCATTTTTTCCATGATACATCTTTTCCATTATTTTGCTTTCAACTTGCTCATGTCTTTGAATCTATAATGTGTCATTATTTATATGTTTAGCTTTACATTTGACATTTTGCTCTTTGTTTTCTATATTGATCCTAGCTTTTTCTGTTCTCCTTTCTTTTGTTGAATAAATTAATTATTTTTCTTCTTTTATAAAAACTATTTCTTAGTGGTTGCCTTCAGGATTAAAATATACGTTTTAATTTATTATACTGTATTTCAGTATAAAATATTATTATACTCTATTTCAGATCAACACAAAGTGCTTTCCAATAAAATACATAAATTTGGTTCCAGTATCGCTCCATTCCCTGTCCTCTGCTTTGTAATATTATTACCATGTACTCACATGTACATATGCACCTGCACATGCATACGCACAGGTACATCTGTGTCTAAACCCAGAAATAAGGTGTTATAACTATTGCTTTACACAGTTTGTTTTTAAATGTTAATAAAATTTATTTTAAAAGTTTATTTATGAAATCTTTCATGTTAATTTACATATTTACTATTTCTTCTGCTCTTCATTTGTACTTGCGGACTTGAATTACCATTTGTGGTTTTTTTTTTTTTTTTTTTCAGCCTGACAGATTTATTTCAGTATTATATGTAAATAGGTCTTGTGGTAAGCAAATTTTCCTAGTCTTTGTTTATATTGGAATGTCTTTATTTCACCTTCATATTTTAAAGATTGTTTTACTGGATATAGGTTTCTTAATTGGGATTTTTAAACAATTTCAGCCCTTTGAATATGTCATTTCATTGTTTTCTCACCTTCATTGTTTCAGATTGGGAGTTAGGTTTTAACTTATATTAAAACTTAAGTTTAACTTAGGTTTTAACTTTAATCCTTTTACATTATACACCATTTTCCTCTTAATGCTTTTTAGTATTTTTACTTTAGCTTTGACTTTCAACATCTGTCTATGATGTGTCTATGTGTGAAACTCTATATATTTTACTACTTGATGTTTATTGAGATTCTTGGATATCTAGATTAATATTTTTCATCTAATTTGGGAAGTTTATGTATGTTCACACAGTCAGGTATCTATGAAGAATTTGAGGCCTCTCTCTAAAGTCTGCTATGTTTGTGAGCAACATCAGACAGAAATTTGTTTGCCCTATCCAGTATTGCAATCTTAGGCTAGTAGCAGTTGACCCTCTCCTGCTGCCACCTGTAAGAGATCACCTCCAATGATGGCACCACTGGGCCTGGGCATTGCCCACTGCTCTAGATGAAAGTGAGCCCTCTTGGATCAAGTAGTTACAGCATACCTTCCCTGGAAGAAACTCCTTTCTGATCGAGCTGGGGTGGGATGAATGGGAGCTACCCTGGGGTAGGACATCAGAGATTCCTACTGTTATTACCCAAACTTCAACCATTTTAAATTATATGCACTTCTTATACATGTTTCCACCTTAGAGCCATTGTACTTCTTCCATTTGCAAAGTACAGTCTTTTCTCAGAGGGTCAAATGGCTTCTTCTTTTATTTCATTCAGGCCAGTGATTATGTAACTTGTTATTGAAGAGACCTTTCCAAGACTACTCTGTCTAGTACTATTTCCCCACTTTGAACCAATCTCTACTCTCCTATGTTTATCTTTATCTATTACTACCTGACATTTTGATGATTAATTTTGACTATATCATCTTCTAAAATGGAAGCCATAGGAGCAGGGGCTTTATCTGTTCTGTTCTTTAAAATAACCCCAGAGCTTCACACAGAGACTGATACACAATGAATGAATGAGTGAATTGAAGTCATTGGCTTTTTAAAAAAGAGGTTTTTGGCTATTAGATATAATGATCCTTTAGTTGATTCTTTACATCTTTCTAGCTCCTAACCAATTACAAAGTGTTTTTATACTCAAATCACTTCATTTCTTCCTCAAGGTGGCCCTGTGAGGTAGGCAGAGATATGTTGTCATTACTATGTTTTATAGATGAGAACTCTGGCTTAGAGTGATACACCTTGCTTAGGAACATAAGGATAAGAAATAGAAGTCTGGCACAAAAACGATATCTCTTGATTCTGGTAGTTGTTGATATTACCACTCAAAGCCATCACCTGTGGGAAACAGAATACGTTGATGAGGAAAGTGGTGAAATCCCCTTCTCTATAGAGTTTTAGGAGACAAAAGAACCTAGTGGGTTTTTTCCCTCAGGGTTGTTTTCACTATTTGTGGTATGTTGTATTTCCATACAAATTTTAAAAAAAGTTTTTTTTTGTTCTAGTTCTATGAAAAATGCCATTGGTAATTTGGTAGGAATTGCACTGAGTCAGTAGATTGACTTGGGTAGTATAGTTGTCATAGACTCTTGGGCTCCAAAATCACTGCAGATGGTGATTGAAATTAGAAGACGCTTACTCTTTGGAAGAAAAATTATGACCAACCTACATAGCATATTGAAAAGCAGAGACATTACTTTGCCAAAAAAGGTCCGTCTCCTCAAGGCTATGGTTTTTCTAGTGGTCATGTATGGATGTGAGAGTTGGACTGTGAAGAAAGCTGAGTGCTGAAGAATTGATGCTTTTGAACTGTGGTGTTGGAGAAGACTCTTGAGAGTCCCTTGGACTGCAAGGAGATCCAACCAGTCCATTCTGAAGGAGATCAGCCCTGGGATTTCTTTGGAAGGAATGATGCTAAAGCTGAAACTCCAATACTTTGGCCACGTCATGCGAAGAGTTGACTCATTGGAAAAGACTCTGATGCTGGGAGGGATTGAGGGCAGGAGGAGAAGGGGATGACAGAGGATGAGATGGCTGGATGGCATCACTGACTGGATGGACGTGAGTCTGAGTGAACTCCGGGAGTTGGTGATGGACAGGGAGGCCTGGAGTGCTGCGATTCATGGGGTCACAAAGAGTCGGACATGACTGAGCGACTGAACTGAACTTGATAGTTCTTGTGTAATGTGTCTTGGAGTAGGTCTTCTTGTGTTGAGATAACTCTCTCCTCAATCTATAACCATAAATTATCCACAACTCAACAAATGTGCCTATGTGCAACACATCACGATGCTGGAGAATTCTCATCTGAAGACAGAGAGGGTGGAATCAAGGGACCAGTAGAGGCAATGCAGAGTCCCAGGCCCTTGGTCTCAACAGTTTAGTCCATAGTCCCAGAAAATCCAGGAGCAGCAGCAGAGGTGGCACACATGCCTTTGTATTCCCGGCTACAGTGACTCTCATGGCCAAGGTAACTGGGAAGCAGTGAACACTATCTCTCCAGCCATAAGGATACCAACAATTTTCCCCCCACCCCTACCCACAACAGTGGATAGGGGCCTGGCAACCTGACAGCACGAACGTGGCAGAGGTGTCTGCCTGACGCAGCTCCCTGCCCACCCCCATCCCTAGGCGCAGGAGTGAAGCCTGCAGGAGCCCAGAAGCAACAGAAAAGTCCATCATCCTGGTGCCCCAGGAAGCATCACCGGTGACACTGGTAGCAGCAAGGCATCAGTGACCATGGAAGCAAAAAAGTGACAGTAGTGGCAAGGGGCAAAGCTTCTGACAGACATAAAGTGGGGGATATAAAGTGTGGACTTTCAAATATAATCAGAGGTAGAGTGGCTAAGTGAAATCAGACGTGCTATAGTGCCACCTACTGGAAAATGAAAGACCTGTCATTTCTAATCTGTTAAAACCAAGTCGAAAGGCATTCACTACTTCAAATGCATTAGCAGAGAAACAACTCATCAATCACCATAAGAACCGCAGTAATGCTGTACCAAACAAACAAACAAAAAATGACAATTCTTCAGAAACCAAACTTAAAATCATAAAATATTGCAGCCTAACTGGTGGAGAATTCAAAACAGCTGTCATGAAGAAACTCAACAGGCTAAAAGAAAACTCAGAAAGGCATTTTAATGAGCTCAGGAATGAAATTAATGAACAGAGGAATAATTTATCAAAGAGATTGAATATCTGAAAAGAACAAAACAAAATCTAGAGCTGAAGATTCAGTAAATAAGATGAAGAATGCATTAGAACACATTGGAACAAGAGCAGAATATATGGAAGAATTGGTGAGCTCAAAGATAGAAATTTTAAAATGATACAGTTACAAAAGGAAAGAGAAATATTTATAAGAATGAAGAAATTTCACTAAATCTATCTCACTCTTCTAGAAAGGGCAGCATTAGGCTAATGACAACTGCAGAAGAGAGAGAGAAGGGACCAGAGAGATTACTGAAAGAAATAATAGCTGATCCCAATCCTAAGGAACAACTACACAGAGAGGAACTAAAGAGCCTCTTGATGAAGGTGGAAGAGAAGAGTGAAAAGCTGGCTTAAAACTCAACATTCAAAAAACTAAGATCATGGCATCCGGTTCCATCACTTCATGGTAAATAGATGGGAAAACAATGGAAACAGCGACAGACTTTCTTTTCTTGGGCTCCAAAATTACTGCAGCCATGAAATTAAAAGATGCTTTCTCCTTGGAAAAAAGCTGTGACAAACCTAGGCAGCGTATTAAAAAGCAGAGACATCACTTTGCTGACAAATGTCTGTATAGTCAAAGCTATGGTTTCTCCAGTAATCATGTATGGATGTGAGAGGTGGGCCACAAAGAAGGCTAAGCACAGGAGGCGGTCCTAAGATGGTGGAGGAATAGGATGGGGAGACCACTCTCTCCCCCCAAAATTCATTGAAAGAACATTTGAGCGCTGAGCATATTCCACAGAACAACTTCTGAATGCTGACAGAGGACATCAGGCACCTAGAAAAGCAGCCCATTGTTTTCAAAAAGAGGTAGGCCAAAATATAAAAGATAAAAAGAGAGACAAAAGAGATAGGGATGGAGATCTGTCCCAGGAAGGGAGTTTTAAAAAAGAGAGGTTTCCAAACACCAGAAAACACTCTTTCCGGTGGGTCTGTGGCGAGCCTTGGAACCTCAGAGGGCAAAATAACCAGGAGGAAAAATAAATAGATAATTAAACCCCACAGACTACGTGCCTAACAGCAACTCCCAGCGGTGCAACAGCCCAGATGCTTGCATCCCCCACTAGCAAGTGGGGGAGGGACAGGGAGGAGTGGGCAGCATTGCTTAGGATAAGGACTGAATGCCCTGAGGGCAATCTGAGGGAACTAGCTTGTGATAGCAACCCAGACTGTGGGAAAGCTATCTCTTGATCCCAGGAACATCTATTTCTGCTTTATTGACTATGCCAAAGCCTTTGACTGTGTGGATCACAATAAACTGTGGAAAATTCTTCAAGAGATGGGAATACAGACCTCCTGACCTGCCTCTTGAGAAACCTATATGCAGGTCAGGAAGCAACAGTTAGAACTGGACATGGAACAACAGACGGGTTCCAAATAGGAAAAGGAGTACATCAAGGCTGTATATTGTCACCCTGCTTATTTAATTTATATGCAGAGTACATCATGAGAAATGCTGGGCTGGAAGAAGCACAAACTGGAATCAAGATTGCTGGGAGAAATATCAATAATCTCAGATAATGCAGATGACACCACCCTTATGGCAGAAAGTGAAGAGGAACTCAAAAGCCTCTTGATGAAAGTGAAAGCGGAGAGTGAAAAAGTTGGCTTAAAGCTCAACATTCAGAAAACGAAGATCATGGCATCCAGTCCCATCACTTCATGGGAAATAGATGGGGAAACAGTGGAAACAGTGTCAGACTTTATTGTTTTGGACTCCAAAATCACTGCAGATGGTGACTGCAGCCATGAAATTAAAAGACGCTTACTCCTTGGAAGAAAAGTTATGACCAACCTAGATAGCATATTCAAAAGCAGAGACATTACTTTGCCAAAAAAGGTCCATCTACTCAAGGCTATGGTTTTTCCAGTGGTCGTGTATGGATGTGAGAGTTGGACTGTGAAGAAAGCTGAGTGCCAAAGAATTGATGCTTTTGAACTGTGGTGTTGGAGAAGACTCTTGAGAGTCCCTTGGACTGCAAGGAGATCCAACCAGTCCATTCTGAAGGAGATCAGCCCTGGGATATCTTTGGAAGGAATGATGCTAAAGCTGAAACTCCAGTACTTTGGCCACCTCATGCAAAGAGTTGACTCATTGGAAAAGACTGTGATGCTGGGAGGGATTAGGGTCAGGAGGAGAAGGGGACGACCGAGGATAAGATGGCTGGATTGCATCACTGACTCAATGAACGTGAGTCTGAGTGAACTCCGGGAGTTGGTGATTGACAGGGAGGCCTGGTGTGCTGCGATTCATGGGGTCGCAAAGACTGGACATGACTGAGCGATTGAACTGAACTGAACTGATCCCAGGAAAAACCCTAACCACCGCCAGGCACAGTCACAGAACAAAGGACTGAGCAGAACTAGCTGGATGAGAACCGGCCCATCCCCCGCTGGAGACAGGCAGACGAGGGCAGCCAGAGCCGGAAGGGGGTAATCACGGCCCCAGAGGCATCCTATACCAAACTGCAAGCAGACTTTGTTTCTAACCAAGACTTCTTGGGATTCTGGATGGTCAACGTCCGCCGGGAGGGTTGCAGCCAGAGACCAGCTTCCCAGAAGAGACACACCTGAGAAGGTGCACCCGTTGTACACCAGAAAACTGAGCAGCTGGGACGAGGGAGGGGATAAATCACAGCTTTCAACAGGGGGCGACTACCCCCACCAAGGACCTGGTCATCTGAGTTGCTCAGACCTGGGACGAGTGCAAAGCGCAGGCCCAACCAAGTCTGCGCCTTTGTGGAGTACCCGAGAACCTGAACCTGAGTAGCTTAGACGTGGGAAGTGCATGCAAACCAGGGCCCGCATCAGACAGTTCCTGGCAGAGCAACCTAGAGCCTGAGCAGTGCAGACTGGGAAAGCACACACGCCATGAGCGGGGGCGAACCCAGTGTAGCTGAATCACTGTGAACACACGCCAGTGGTATTTGTTTGCAGTGTTCCTTCTTCCCCAAAGCACGACTGAACAAGTGAGCCTAAAAAAGTGACCAACCCCCACCCCCACCCCCACCCCCCTTGTGTCAGGGCAGAAACTAGATACCGAAGTGACCAGCAAACAGAAGAAGCTAAAATAAACAGAGGGAACTGCTTTGGAAGTGACAGGTTCAATTGATTAAAACCCTGTAGTTAGCACCAACTGCATAGGAAGGTGCCTATAGATGGTGAAAAGTACAAGCCGCACCAAAGGACTATCTGAAAATGAACTGACCCCACACTGTCCGCAACAGCTCCAGAGAAAGTCTTAGATATATTTTTACTATTATCATTTTTAAATTAAAAAAATTTATTTTATTTTATATTTTTTGGTTATTTTTAAGTCCCCATTACTCCTTTAATTTTCATTTTTATAACCTACTATTACCTTGCAAAAAAAAAAAAGACACTATTTTAAAGCAAACATATATATATATTTTATAATTTCTGTGACTTTGTGTTTTTTGTTTGTTTGTTTGTTTTTTAATATTGCATTTTTTGAGAATCTAACCTATACTCAAGATTTTTAATCTTTGCTTTTTGGTATCTGTTATCAACTTTGTACCTTTAAGCACCCAATCTTCAGTACCTATTTTTACCTGTGAGTGAGATCACTGGCCTGATTGCTCTCTCCCTCTTTTGACTCTCCTTTTTCTATCAGGTCGCCTTTATCTCCCTTCGTCCCCTTTTCTTCTCTACCCAACTCGGTGAATCTCTGTGTGTGTTCCAGGCTGTGGAGAACACTTAGGGGACTGATTGCTGGCTGGATCTGTCTCTCTCCTTTTAATTCTACCTTTTATCCTCCTGGCCACCTCTGTCTCCTTCCTCCCTCTTCTCTTCTCTGTGTAAGATTAGATCTAAATTACAGGAGAAAAACTATTAAAAATTCCAACATATGGAGGCTGAATAGCACACTGCTGAATAACCAACAAATCACAGAAGAAATAAAAAAAGAAATAAAAATATGCATAGAAACGAATGAAAATGAAAACAATAACCCAAAACCTATGGGACACTGTAAAAGCAGTACTAAGGGGAAAGGTCATAGCAATACAGGCTTAGCTCAAGAAACAAGAAAAAATGTCAAATAAATAACCTAACTTTATACCTAAAGCAACTAGAAAAGGAGGAAATGAAGAACCCCAGGGTTAGTAGAAGGAAATAAATCTTAAAAATTAGGGCAGAAATAAATGCAAAAGAAACAAAAGAGACCATAGCAAAAATAAAGCCAAAAGCTAGTTCTTTGAGAGGATAAATAAAATTAACAAACCATTAGCAAGACTCAATCAAGAAACAAAGGGAGAAAAATCAAATCAATAAAATTAGAAGTGAAAATGGAGAGAGCACACAGACAACACAGAAATACAAAGGATCATAAGAGACTACTATCAGCAATTATATGCCAATAAAATGGACAACTTGGAAGAAATGGACAAATTCTTAGAAGAATACAACTTTCCAAAACTGAACCAGGAAGAAATAGAAAAACTTAACAGACCCATCACAAGCATGGAAATTGAAACCGTAATCGGAAATCTTCCAGCAAACAAAAGCCCAGGTCCAGATGGCTTCACACCTGAATTCTACCAAAAATTTAAAGAGCTAACACCTATCCTACTCAAACTCTTCCAGAAAATTGTAGAGGAAGGTAAACTTCCAAACTCATTCTATGAGGCCACCATCACCCTAATACCAAAACCCGACAAAGATGTCACAAAAAAAAACTACAGGCCAATATCACTGATGAACACAGATGCAAAAATCCTTAACAAAATTCTAGTAAACAGAATCCAACAACACATTAAAAAGATCATACATCATGACCAAGTGGGCTTTATCCCAGGGATGCAAGGATTCTTCAATATCTGCAAATCAATCAGTGTAATACACCACATTAACAAATTGAAAAATAAAAGACATGATTATCTCAATAGATGCAGAGAAAGCCTTTGACAAAATTCGACATCTATTTATGATAAAAAACCTCCAGAAAGCAGGAATAGAAGGAACATACCTCAACATAATAAAAGCTGTATATGACAAACCCACAGCAAACATTATCCTCAATGGTGAAAAATTGAAAGCATTTCCCCTAAAGTCAGGAACAAGACAAGGGTGCCCACTCTCACCACTTCTATTGAACATAGTTTTGGAAGTTTTGGCCACAGCAATCAGAGCAGAAAAAGAAATAAAAGGAATCCAAATTGGAAAAGAAGAAGTCAAACTCTCACTGTTTGTAGATGACATGATCCTCTACATAGAAAACCCTGAAGACTCCACCAGAAAATTACTAGAACTAATCAATGAATATAGTAAAGTTGCAGGATATAAAATTAACACACAGAAATCCGTTGCATTCCTATACACTAACAATGAGAAAACAGAGAAATTAAGGAAACAATTCCATTCACCATTGCAATGAGAAGAATAAAATACTTAGGAATATATCTAACTAAAGAAAAAAAAAAAGACCTATATATAGAAAACTATAAAACACTGGTGAAAGAAATCAAAGAGAACACTAATAGATGGAGAAATATTCTTCATGGATTGGAAGAATCAATATAGTGAAAATGAGTATACTACCCAAAGCAATCTATAGATTCAGTGCAATCCCTATCAAGCTACCAACAGTATTTTTCAGAGAACTAGAACAAATAATTTCACAATTTGTATGGAAATACAAAAAACATTGAATAGCCAAAGCAATCTTGAGAAAGAAGAATGGAACTGGAGGAATCAACCTGCCTGACTTCAGGCTCTACTACAAAGCCACAGTCATCAACAGTAGTATGCCAGTACCACAGTATGGTACTGGCACAAAGAAATATAGATCAATGGAACAAAATAGAAAGCCCAGAGATAAATCCATGCACCTATGGGTACCTTATCTTTGACAAAGGAGGCAAGAAAATACAATGGAGAAAAAGACAATCTCTTTAACAAGTGGTGCTGGGAAAACTGGTCAACCACTTGTAAAAGAATGAAACTAGAACACTTTCTAACACCAAACACAAAAATAAACTAAAAATGGATTAAAGATCTAAACGTAAGACCAGAAACTATTAAACTCCTAGAGGAGAACATAGGCCAAACACGCTCTGACATAAATCACAGCAGGATCCTCTCTGACCCACCTCCCAGAATATTGGAAATAAAAGGAAAAATAAACAAATGGGACCTAATTAAACTTAAAAGCATCTGCACAACAAAAGAGACTATAAGCAAGGTGAAAAGACAGCCTTCAGAATGGGAGAAAATAACAGCAAAAGAAGCAACGGACACAGAATTAATCTCAAAAATATACAAGCAACTTATGCAGCTCAATTCCAGAAAAATAAATGACCCAATCAAAAAGTGGGCCGAAGAGCTAAACAGACATTTCTCCAAATAAGACATACAGATGGCTAACAAACATATGAAAAGATGCTCAACATCACTCATTATCAGAGAAATGCAAATCAAAACTACAATGAGGTTACCATTTTATGCCAGTCAGAATGGCTGCTATCCAAAAGCCTACAAGCAATAAATGCTGGAGAGGGTGTGGAGAAAAGGGAACCCTCTTGCACTGTTGGTGGGAATGCAAACTAGTACAGCCACTATGGAGAACAGTGTGGAGATTCCTTAAAAATCTGGAAATAGACCTGCCATATGATCCAGCAATCCCACTTCTGGGCATACACACTGAGGAAACCAGAATTGACAGAGACACATGTACCCCAATGTTCATTGCAGCACTGTTTATAGCCAGGACATATAAGCAACCTAGATGTCCATCAGCAGACAAATGGATAAGAAAGCTGTGGTACATAAACACAATGGAATATTACTCAGCCATTAAAAAGAATACATTGGAATCAGTTCAAATGAGGTGGATGAAACTGGAGCTTATTATACAGAGTGAAGTAAGCTAGAAAGAAAAATACCAATACAGTGTACTAATGCATATATATGGAATTTAGGAAGAAGGTAATGATAACCCTGTATGTGAGACAGCAAAAGAAACACAGATATATAGAACAGTCTTTTGGACTCTTGGAGAGGGTAAGAACGGGATGATATGGGAGAATGGCATTGAAACATGTAAAATATCATATGTGAAACGAATCGTCAGTCCAGGTTTGATGCAGGATACAGGGTGCTCGGGGCTGGTGCACTAGGATGACCCAGCGGGAGGGGATGGGGAGGGAAGTGGAAGTGGGGTTCAGAATGGGGAACACGTGTACACCCATGGCAGACTCAAGTCAATGTATGGTACAACCAATACAATATTAAAAAAAAAAGGTTAAACACTGAAGAACTGATACTTTTGAACTCTGGTGTTGGAGAAGACTCTTGAGAGTCCCTTGGACTACAAGGACATCGAACGAATCAATCCTAAAGGAAATCAGTCCTCAATATTCATTGGAAGGACTGATGCTGAAGCTCCAATATTTGGCCACCTGATGTGAAGAGCCAACTCATTAGAAAAGACCCTGATGCTGGGGAAGATTAAAGGCAGGAGAAGGGGACAATAGAGGACAAGATGGTTGGCTGGTATCATCAATTCAATGGACATGAGTTTGAGCAAGCTTGGGAGAGGCCAAGGACAGGGAAGCTTGGTGTGCTGCAGTTCATGGATATGCAAAGTCGGACATGACTAAGAAACTGAACAACAAATGGTTAGTATATACACCAGATTGCTGGGTGGTTTGCTTCTTGTGTGCCTGACCTGGACGCTTTCATAGCCAATTCATCCCAGCAGTTCAAACCTGACCCCTCGAGTAAGTCTTATGGGCTAAACTGCCTGCCCAACGTCTCCAGATAGCATGGTTGCAGAGGAGATTGACACCTTAGAATTGTCACTAAATTTGTAACCTGTAGCTCCTACCAGGTGAGGACAGCTATTCCTTTTCTCTCCCTAGGTTTACTATATTCTCACTCATCAACCCTGGCAAAGTGTGTTTTAGCATCAGAAGTATCCATTTATTTTAGAGAATGGAATAGTTTTATTGGATTTCTTGTTTCCCAACTAGTTTTTCTTAAACAAATGTAGTATAATTTCTTTACAATGTTGTGTTAGTTTCTGCTATACAACCTAGTGAATCAGCTATATGTATACATATATTTCCTCACTCACCCCCACTGCACACACACATCTATGTCCTCACAGAGCACTGAGCTGAGCTCCCTCAGGTTCCCACTAGCTATCTATTTTATACATGGTATTGTATTTACGTCAAATCTAATTCTCAATTGATCCCACCCTCCAATTCCCTTCCCCCATGTCCACACATCCATTCTCTAAATCTGCATCTCTATTCGTGCCCTGGAACTAGGTTCATCTGTACTGTTTCTCTAGATTCTCTATATATTCATTAGTATATGATATTTGTTTTGCTTGTTTTGACTTAATTCACTCAATATGACAGACTATGTGTCTGTCCACATCTCTCCAAGTGACTCAGTTTTATTTCTTTTTTTGGCTGAGTAATATTCCATTATCTTCTTTATCCATCCATCTGTCTATGGACACTTAGATTGTTTCCATGTCCTGGCTATTGTAAAAGTGCTGCAGTGAACACTGGTGTATGTGTTTTTTTGAATTATGGTTTTCTCATCATATATGCCCAGTAGTGGGATTGCAGAGTCATATGATAGTTCTGTTTTTAGGTTTTTAAGGAATCCATTGTTATTGTTGTTCAGTCAGTAAGTTGTGTCCTAGTCTTTGCAACCCCATGGACTGTAGCATGCCAGGCTCCTCTGTCCTCCACTATCTCCCAGAGTTTGCTTAGATTCATGTTCATTGAGCCAGTGATGCTATCTAACCATCTCATCATCTGCCATCCCGTTTTCCTTTTGCCTTCAATCTTTCCCACCATCAGGATCTTTTCCAGTGAGTCATTTCTTCACATCAGGTCGCCAAAGCCACCTGGAGCTTCAGCATCAGTTCTTCCAATGTATATTCGGGGTTGATTTCATTTAGGATTGACTTGTTTGATGTCCTTGCTGTCCAAGGGACTCTCAAGAGTCTTCTCCAGCACCGCAGTTCAAAAGTATCAATTCTTCAGTGCTCAGCTTTCTTCACAGTCCAACTCTCACATCCATACATGATCACTGGAAAAACCATAGCCTTGACTAGACAGACCTTTGTTGGCAAAGTAATGTCTCTACTTTTGAATATGCTATTTAGGTTGGTCATAACTTTCCTTCCAAGGAGTAAGTGTCTTTTAATTTCAGGAAACGATGTAGCATAGTATAATTGGAATCAGATGGGCTGGGTTAAATTTTGGCTCTGTCAGAAGTATGTGTGACTGTGGAGAAGCTACTTAACCTTTCTGATCCTGTTTCTAGATCTGTGAAATGAGAAAAATGATAGTATCTAAGACTCTGAGGAAATAAAATAGGATGTGCAAAGCATTTAACACAATCCCTAACAAATAGCAAATAGTCCTATTTTATAATGCTTGGAATTACCTGGTTTGTCAGACTTTATGTCTTGATTTTAACAGGTACTCAAATGGAGGTTTTATACAAGAATAACAATTAGGAGTCTCAGTTATGCTTAAGCATCTTGGCCAACAACTGATTTTCTGTTCACAGAATCAAAGATCAATCAACATTGTTAACAGCCTATATCCACTTCAGGCTACTTGAGGATACTCTGTATAAAAGCATGGGATTCTCTTGCTTTACTTGTCAAGTTGCTAAGGGATTGAATCCTAATATTACCATTCAGTAGCTCTTTCAGGCTTGCTGTTCAGTTCTTTTTGTGGGTATATTAAAAGCAAAAAGTGCTAATTTCAGTGAGCTTTTATTGAAACATGAGAAGATTCATTACTTTTAGTAAAAAGAATAGTTTTTAAACTAGGAATACAATATGTATTTCGTAAGATAATGTCCAGACTTTGGGCTTGATATGTTGCTGTACAGTTGACTAGAGTCTAGCATCAAGCCCCAGCATACTGCCTAGAAAGAGAAATCAGAGGCTGGCACTCAACTCAGCTGGTGAGGTGAGGTATCTATAGGTCTCAAGTTTATCCCTTTTTTGTATCAATTTTATTATTTTGCAGATTTAAGTAACTGGTATTTAAAACAACTCTTAAACCATCTATTAGTCCAAGCAGTGAATGATAGAATTGCTCTTACAATAATTAGAAAGTTATAAAAAATGGTCGGGATTTATATTGCCTAGCCTGTAGGCTGCAGGGCAAGTTAGGAATTGATTGTGTTTTCATAATATTTCTAGGTTCTTATATTTTTCTGATAAGCCACTCCTGTACAGAAAGGCCTGTGTGACAGTGTGCTATCCTAGATGTCTAAATAGCACACGACAATATGTGTGTGTGTACATGTATTTGTAAAGTATATGAAACAGGCTTTATGGACAATGCTGCTGCTGCTGCTAAGTCACTTCAGTCGTGTCTGACTCTGTGGGACCCCATAGATGACACCCCACCAGGCTCTCGTGTCCTTGGGATTCTCCAGGCAAGAACACTGGAGTGGGTTGCCATTTCCTTCTCCAGTGCATGAAAGTAAAAAGTGAAAGTGAAGTCGCTCAGTCATGTCTGACCCTTCGCGACCCCATGGACTGCAGCCTACCAGGCTCCTCCGTCCATGGGATTTTTCATGCAAGAGTACTGGACAATAGCAAGTGCAAACTCTCTTATGTTGTTTTTAGTAGAATTCCCTCCAAGATGATAGTGTGACAATGATCACTAGAAAAAACTTTATCAGGTTGGCTTGCTTGTTATGGAGACTGTTTGACTCAGAGGAGGGTGGAGTTTAGAAAGAATGACTGACAATCTTTGTTTGCAGGTTTGAGACTGTCTTGAAAAGATAATTGAGTTCTTCCAGCATAATCTTTTATGAGTTCATCATATATTTTGTGTAGGAACATGGTCCACTAGACTTTGAACAATATTCATTACAAAATAACAGTTTAATTGGGTGAATAATGATTCTATAAAATTGAGTCAGTTCTTTTGGGACATAAAGCTGGGAGAAAATATTTCCCAGATATCAGTGGGAACCTGTGGTCACTTTCATTACATCATGTCATCAAGTCACCTTTCTTTATTGACTTTTTAATAGCCAAGTTTGAAGACTCCCATAGAGATTGAGTACTTATGTTCTTTGAAATAAAGATGTGATGGTTAGACTTATTTGATAAAGTCTTTGGTATCCTTTTTATATTCTGCTTCAGTTCAGTTCAGTCGCTCAGTCATGTCTGACTCTTTGTGACCCCATGAATTGCAGCACGCCAGGCCTCCCTGTCCATCACCAACTCCTGGAGTTCACTCAAACTCACATCCATCGAGTTGGTGATGCCATCCAGCCATCTCATCCTCTGTCACGCCCTTTTCCTCCTGCCCCTAATCCTTCCCAGCATCAGAGTCTTTTACAGTGAGTCAACTCTTTGCATGAGATGGCCAAAGTACTGGAATTTCAGCTTCAGCATCATTCCTTCCAAAGAAATCCCAGGGCTGATCTTCAGAATGGACTGGTTGGATCTCCTTGCAGTCCAAGGGACTCTCAAGAGTCTTCTCCAACACCACAGTTCAAAAGCATCAATTCTCCAGTGCTCAGTTTTCATCACAGTCCAACTCTCACACCCATACATGACCACTGGAAAACCATAGCCTTGACTACACGGACCTTTGTTGGCAAAGTAATGTCTCTGCTTTTGAATATGCTATCTAGGTTGGTCATAACTTTTCTTCCAAGGAGTAAGCATCTTTTAATTTCATGGCTGCAGTCACCATCGGCAGTGATTTTGGAACCCCCCAAAATCAAGTCTGACACTGTTTCCACTGTTTCCCCATCTATTTCCCATGGAGTGATGGGACAAGATGCCATGATCTTAGTTTTTTGAATGTTGAGCTTTAAGCCAACTTTTTCACTCTCCTCTTTCACTTTCATCAAGAGGTTTTTAGTTCCTCTTCACTTTCTGCCATAAGGGTGGTATCATCTGCATATCTGAAGTTATTGGTATTTCTCCTGGCAATCTTGATTCCAGCTTGTGCTTATTCTTGCCCAGCATTTCTCATGATGTACTCTGCATAGAAGTTAAATAAGCAGGGTGACAATACACAGCCTTGATGTACTCCTTTTCCTATTTGGAACCAGTCTGTTGTTCCATGTCTAGTTCTAATTGTTGCTTCCTGGCCTGCATACATATTTCTCAAGAGGCAGGTCAAGTGGTCTGGTATTCCCATCTCTTGAAGAATTTTCCACAGTTTATTGTGACCCACACAGTCAAAGGCTTTGGCATAGTCAATAAAGCAAAAATAGATGTTTTTCTGGAACTCTCTTGCTTTTTCCATGATCCAGCAGATGTTGGCAATTCGATCTCTGGTCCTCTTTTTCTAAAACCAATTGAACATCTGGAAGTTCACGGTTCATATATTGCTGAAGGCTGGAATTTTGAGCATTACTTTACTAGCGTGTGAGATGAGTGCAATTGTGCAGTAGTTTGAGCATTCTTTGGCATTGCCTTTCTTTGGGATTGGGATGAAAACTGACCTTTTCCAGTCTTATGGCCACTGCTGAGTTTTCCAAATTTGCTGGCATATTCAGTGCAGCGCTTTAACAGCATCATCTTTCAGGATTTGAAAGAGCTCAACTGGAATTCCATCACCTCCACTAGCTTTGTTTGTAGTGACGCTTTCTAAGGTCCACTTGACTTCACATTCCAGGATGTCTGGCTCTAGGTGAGTGATCACACCATCGTGATTATCTTGGGTCATGAAGATCTTTTTTGTACAGTTCTTCTGTGTATTCTTGCCACCTCTTCTTAATATCTTCTGCTTCTGTTAGGTCCATACCATTTCTGTCCTTTATCTAGCCCATCTTTGCATGAAATGTTCCATTGGTATCTCTAATTTTCTTGAAGAGATCTCTAGTCTTTCCCGTTCTGTTGTTTTCCACTATTTCTTTATTCTATTCTTTATTTCTATATTCTGCTTAGCATGCTTTAATTTTGTCTTGCTTCTGCTTTAAAGCCAGAAGTGATAGTGTTGCAGGTCGGGGACCCCTTCCAGGGCCCGAAACTAGGCTGTTGTCTAACACTCGGAAATGAATTGTCCGAGGAGACACATCTGCTGACAAAGCAAGAGATTTTTTTTGGAAAGGGCACTCGGGTGGAGAGCAGTAGGGTAAAAGAACCCAGGAGAACAGCTCTGCCACGTGGCTCACAGTCTCAGGTTTTATGGTCATCGGATTAGTTTCCGGTGGTTTTTGCAATCACTCTAATTCAGAGTCTTTCCTGGTGGCACGCGCAATGGCTCAGCCAAGATGGATGCTAGCGAGAGGGATTCTGGGAAATGGACGGACACGCGGTGTCTCCTTTCGACCTTTCCCAAACTCTTCCGGTTGGTGGTGGCTTATTAGTTCCATATTCCTTATCAGGATCTCCTGTCGTAAAACAACTCATACAAATGGTTACTAAGGTGCCTGGCCAGGGTGAGCGGTTTCAATCAGTGTGCTTCCCCTAACATAGGATCAAACCTTGTTGTTGTTGTTCAGTTGCTTAGTCTTATCCGACTGCTTGCGACCCCATGGACTGCAGCACACCAGGCTTCCCTGCCCTTCACTAACTCCTGGAGCGTTCTCAAACTCATGTTCATTGAGTTGGTAATGCTATCCAACCATCTTGTCCTCTGTCATCCCCTTCTCCTCCTGCCTTCAATTGTTCCCAGGATCAGGGTCTTTTCTAATGAGTTGGCTCTTTGCATCAGTTGGCCAAAGTATTGAAGCTTCAGCTTCAGCATTAGTACTCCCAATGAATTTTCAGGACTTATTTCCTTTAGGATGGCCTGGTTGGATGTCCTTGAAGTCCAAGGGACTCTTAAGAGTCTTCTCCAACACCACAGTTCAAGAGCATAAATTCTTCAGTGCTTAGTCTTCTTTATGGTCCAAACCTCACATCCATACATGACTACTGGAAAAAGCATAGCTTTGGCTATACAGACTTTTGCTGGCAAAGTAATGTCTCTGCTTTTTATATGCTGTCTAGGTTTGTCATAGCTTTTCTTCCAAAGAGCAAGCATCTTGTAATTTCAGGACTATATTAGCCCTAACATGGGACCAACCTCCAGAGTTTGTTTCATTTTCTGTTGATAAGAGAAGAAGAAAAGATGTCTAAAGAAGAAATCAGAATGAAGTTTCAGAAAATCATCATATCAAAAGATTTCTTAATCCCTTAATTGCTACCTAACCTCAGTGGGTGCACCCATTTCAAGGGACATATAAGACAAGAGGAGGAAGTATTCAGCTGAATCTGTTGGTGAGGAATAGGGGGTGATGATCAATGAAGACTTCCAGAGCTGAGTCTTACACCAACAAGAAGTGTTAACTGGGGTGAAAGTTGGAGGTGGGAAATGGGTCAGCCTTACAGTAGGGAAAACGTGAAGAAAAGTACGTAATGGTATAGGAGAGTAAAGAGATTTGGTTTTGTTGGAGTTTCCATATGAATGAGGATGAAGGGGAGTTGGGAGAAGATGTAGCTGTAGAGAAAGAAAAGATCTAACTGAAGGAGCTTAAACTTTAACCTTTGGAATGAATTATAAACTTATTCAACTTTGTATTTTAAAAAGATCACTACTTGAATTTGGGAATGTAACCTGGAGATAGTGAGAGTCTTTGGGAATCTACTAAGTAACTACCTTAACAACTTACCATAGTAGTACTAAGCAGTACCAAGGAGTTGATTAGGGGCCTAGTGGACATTGAAATCAACAAGGGAATGAGTCAGTTCAGTTCAGTTACTCAGTCATGTCTGACTCTTTGTGACTGCATGAACTGCAGCATGCCAGGCCTCCTTTTCCATCACCAACTCCCAGAGTTCATTCAAACTCAAATCCATCGAGTCGGTGATGCCATCCATCCTCACGTGCCCTTCTCCTCCTGCCCCCGGTCCCTCCCAACATCAGAGTCTTTTCCAATGAGTCAACTCTTTGCATGAGGTGGCCAAAGTACTGGAGTTTCAGCTTTAGCATCATTCCTTCCAAAGAAATCCCAGGGTTGATCTTCAGAATGGACTGGTTGGATCTCCTTGCAGTCCAAGGGACTCTCAAGAGTCTCCTCCAACACCACAGTTCAAAAGCATCAATTCTTCAGTGCTCAGCTTTCTTCATGGTCCAACTCTCACATCCATACATGACCACAGGAAAAACAATAGCCTTGACTAGACGGACCTTTGTTGGCAAAGTAATGTCTCTGCTTTTGAATATGCTGTCTAGGTTGGTCATAACTTTCCTTCCAAGGAGAAAGTGTCTTTTAATTTCATGGCTGCAGTCACCATCTGCAGTGATTTTGGAGCCCCCCAAAATTGAGTCTGACACTGTTTCCACTGTTTCCCCATCTATTTGCCATGAAGTGATGGGACCAGATGCCATGATCTTCATTTTCTGAATGTTGAGCTTTAAGCCAACTTTTTCACTCTCCTCTTTCACTTTCATCAAGAGGCTTTTGAGTTCCTCTTCACTTTCTGCCATAAGGGTGGTGTCATCTGCATATCTGAGGTTATAGGAGAAATAAATAGAAGTGAATAGGAAGTATAATAATCAGAATTTGGTTGGTACAAGTGGGAGGGGTGTTGCAAAGGAAAGTAAGCTATTAAGAATGAAGCATTCATTTCATATCTTGTCATTCATAGATCTGGAGGCACAGAAGATGGAGTAGATTTGAAGGTAAAAATCATTCAGGTTAAGGTTTACTGAGTTTGAGTTGCCTACAGAAGGACATTCAGACAAAGATAACCAGTAGATTGATGCATGTAATAGTTTAGAGCTCAAAATGAGGTCAGAGCTGGAGAAATAGCTGGAAGAATCAGATATTAAAGAAAGCTAAAACAAGTCCATTTTTGAAGCAGGTTAGTGAAGAAAAGCTTTCCAGGTGACACAGGGGTAAAGAATTCACCTGCCACTGCAGGAGATGCAGATAACACAGGTTCGTTCCTCGGTCAGCAGGATCACTTTGAGAGGGAAATGGCAACCTACTCCAGTATTCTTGCCTGGAAAATTCCATGGACACAGAGGAGCCTGGCGGGGTGTAGTCCATGAGGTCACAAAAAGTCCAAGGTGACAGAGCATGCAGTGAAGAAGAAAAAAAAAAAAAAGTGAAAAATTATTTAAAAAAAGACAATCAGTGACTACCTGGGCTATAAAAATAGTTGATGCCTGAACTAAATGACTCGTGAAAATTAAGTTTATTTTTAAAAGAAGAGAAGCAAACACGGTATACCTTAAAAGACATTTATTAAAGTGTCGTGCACCGTAATATTGGGGGTTGACTTTAGATTCAGTCTTAGTGCTTGACTGGGAATTAAGGCCACGCCCCTGGCCACGCCCACCCACACCTGCCACCTTAGGCCTCATTCTGCCTGGCCTCCATCTTGAAAGACGTTGGTCTTCTCTACCCTGAATTCTAGATTTAGGTTTGGGACCTTGAAGTCACGTTAAGTGTTGAGTCCAGCTCCGTGCTTTCCCTAAGTATTTCCAGAA
This sequence comes from Ovis aries, assembly GCF_016772045.2. Lineage (NCBI taxonomy): Eukaryota > Metazoa > Chordata > Mammalia > Artiodactyla > Bovidae > Ovis > Ovis aries. Next base: position 16,545,051 of record NC_056074.1, read on the forward strand.
AGAGGAAGGTATGTTAACACTGTTAAGTTGTCAGGTATACTTGAGTGAGGCACTGTATTCTGTCAGCTCACCACAGGTGAAGTCAGAGCTGCCGTTATACGCCTGCTGCCGGGAGGTCGCTTGAGAACCGAGAGCTTCCATCTAAGTCGGTCCCAGAAGCCCCACGAAGCTCCACAGCCCCTGGGCGGGTTTCGTGCCTCGGCTTCTCTGGAAGTCCCTGCAGATGTGAAGGGTGCTCTATATATTCTGTCTTGTTTTCTAGTTTTATCTTTATGGCAGGACGTATTTCCGTTTCTCAATCCTGAGTGGCATGCCCTGGATTTTACCTCAAGCAACTCTGTGAACAGTGGTGCCCTGTACTAAGTTGGAACTGAACACAAGAGCAGTAGGTTTTGGGGGAAAGGTCAGGAGTTCAGTTTAGGACATAATAAGGTTGAGATGCCTGTAAGAAGTCCAGGTGGATGTTTCAGTAGAGTTTTGATTGTATGGGTTTGGAAACCAGAGACAAGTTGTTGGAGGGAAATCGTGTTGATTAGCCTTTCCCTGTGCTCAGTCGGTCAGTCATATCGGACTCCTTATGACCCCATAACTGTAGCCTGCCAGGCTCTTCTGTCCCTGGGATTTTCCAGGCAAGAATACTGGAGTGGGTTACCATTTCCTTCTCCAGGGAAACAGTCTTGGTCTTTTCCTGCTGCTGCTGCTGCTGCTGCTGCTGCTGCTGCTGCTGCTGCTGCTGCTGCTGCTGCGTCGCTTCAGTTGTGTCCAACTCTGTGCGACCCCATAGACGGCAGCCTACTAGGCTCCTCTGTCCCTGGGATTCTCCAGGCAAGAACACTGGAGTGGGTTGCCATTTCCTTCTCCAATGCATGAAAGTGAAAAGTAAAAGTGAAGTCGCCCAGTTGTGCCGACTCTTAGCGACCCCATGGACTGCAGCCTTCCAGGCTCCCCTGTCCATGGGATTTTCCAGGCAATAGTACTGGAGTGGGGTGCCATTGCCTTCTCCGTAGTCTTTTCCTAAATACTACTTAATTTTCATGTGAATTTGGCTACTCTGACTGTTGGAAGTAAATGTAAAGGATCTGTAGATACGTGGGAGATGGTTATGGTAATGATTCTGGTTAAAATTCTGATTTTATTTAGTATTCATGCAGTTTACGTTCCTCCTAGTCACAAAACTTTTGTTCACAACACCTTTTCTTTGACAGGCCAACATTTGCAACACCAGTTAGCGAAATTTCATCACCAGCCAGTTAAAACTTTTTTCTGATTTTAATTGTGTTTATTTTCCTTGACGCATAATTTTTTTATATAAATACAGTGTGTTTTTTTCCCTGAAATGTGGAGTTTTCTAATTATCATATTATGATTGATTTCTAATTTGACTGCACTGCAGTCAGAAAATATACCGTTAAATTTCTATTACTCAGCTAGGTTTGCTTTTTCAAGGGGCTTTATAGTTCCACAGAGTCTACTTGAGTCCCATAAAGCTGTTGGATCATATTTGATTATGTATTCTTCAAATAGGACATTTCAGTCAAAACCATGGTAATATTAGCAATATTTTCAACTGTGTCCTGTTGTAAGGAGAACAAATTCTTATTTAACTCATTCAAATAACTGTATTTCCATGAAGATAAAAATAGTAAAAGAGTTTCCCAATTCTGGAGGGGTAGGATAGAAAAGAGAAAGACTGTAACTTTGCTTAAAAAGGTATAATTTACCAGATTGCCTCAATTGATAATTAGCTTAAGGGGAAAGCTTCCCCTATATCTGGAAAACATAGATTAAAAGCCAGTAATATTTCAGATAAAAATGTTAAAAGTTATAACCATATTCATCAGATTACTCCACCCTATGTAGCTAATCATTAATCTTAATATTTTGTTAACATTTTTATGAAAACATCAGGGTTTCCATTAGAATTTTTAGATTTCTTCTTCTGTTCAGTGGTGTGATCTGAAAGTTATCTAAAACCTGTATTAGACCTTTCTTTGAGTCTTCTTGAAGATGAAGCATTTTTGAAAAAGCATAAGATGTACTCTGCAAATAAGTTAAATAAGCAGGGTGACAATATACAGCCTTGTTGTATTCCTTTCCCAATTTTGAACCCATCAGTTGTTCCATGTCTAGTTCTAACTGTAGCTTCTTGACCTGAATACAGGTTTCTCAGGAGACAGGTAAGGTGGTCTGGTATTCCCATTTTTTAAAAAGAATTTTCTGCAGTTTGCTGTGATCCACACAAAGCCTTTAGCATAGTCAATGAATGAGAAATAGATGTTTTTCTGGAATTTTCTTACTTTCTCTATGTTCCATCGAAATGTTGGCAGTTTGATTTCTCTGCCTTTTCTAAACCCAGCTTGTACATCTGAAAGTTCTTAGTTCACATACTGCTGAAGCCTAGCTTAAAGGATTTTGAGCATTGCTTTGCTAGTATGCGAAATGACCACAATTGTACAGTAGTTTGAACTTTCTTTGGCACTGCCCTTTTTTGGGATTGGAATGAAAAGTGACCTTTCCCAGTCCTGTGGCCACTGCTGAATTTTCCAAATATGCTGTTATATTGAGTTCAGCACTTTAATAGCATCATATTTTAGGATTTTAAATAGCTCAGCTGGAATTTCATCAACCTTCACTAGCTTTTTTCCTGTAATGCTTCCTAAAGCCCACTTGACTTCACACTCCAGAATGTCTGGCTCTAGGTGAGTGACTACAACATTGTGGTTAGCCAGGTCATTAAGACCTTTTTTTTGTATAGTTCTTCTGTGTTCTTGCCACCCCTTCCTAATACCTTCGTCTTCTGTTAGGTCCTTACCATTTCTGTCTTTTGTCATGCCCATTTAATTAAATATATTTTACAATTTTTATAAAAATATTAGTCTTTAGTGAAAACGAAGAATCAAGCAGTTGTGAACATAGCAGCATTTCCTGGTTGGCTAACTTATGAACATATTCTACACCTCTAGCAACATACATTTTCTCATAGCATAGTTTCTTTCCTCAATGTGGTATAAGACATACATCCGATAAACCCAAGTATCTTTAATTTTTCTCTCATAAGATAATAAAAGTAGGTAAACTTAGACTTGTTTAGCAATTAAAGTTGTTGTATTGTATCTTACTTAGAAGTGATCTAGATATTTAATGCTTCCTATTATTGAACATAATTTTGCAAAACTCTAAACTTTCAAATTACCAAATATCTTCAGAGAGTATTTTAAAATAGATAGGCCTAAAATATAATTGGGCTGCCCAAATGGTGCAGTAGTAAAGAACCATCTTGCCAATGCAGGAGATGTAAGAGATGCAGGTTTGATCCTTGGGCTGGAAAGATCCGTGAAGTGGAAAATGGCCACCCACTCCTGTATTCTTGCCTGGAAAATTCCATGGACAGAGGCGCCTGACTGGCTACAATCCATGGGGTCACCAGGAGTCAGATACGACTGAGCACTTGAGCAGCCTGTCATTATTCCCAAATATTTCACCAAGAAGTTTCTTTTGTCATTTACATTTAATTAAAACAACTTATCAGAGAATAGTTGTGTTACTATGATGTGTTAATTTCAGATGTACAGCAGTGTCAATCATTCATATATATACATATACACACACACGTATAACATTCTTTTTCAGATTCTTTTCCCCTATAAGTTATTGAAGAATATTGAATAGAATTCTTTGTGCTATGCAGTAGGTCCTTATTAGTTATCTATTTTATATACAGTAGTGTGTATATGTTAACTCTAATTTCCTAATTTATCACTGCCCCCCATGTTCCCTTTTGGTAACCATCAGTTTGATTTTGAGGTCTGTGAGTCATTTACATTTAATTTTCTTGAAAGTTTCATCATATCAACTTTTTCTTGCAGAAACATTTTGCAACAGAAAGAATTTAACTTTAACTTTCAGTTAAAGTAGATACAATAAAAGTATTAGACTTAATGTTGATGACATTAAAGATATGCCTATATTAATTAAATCAATCTTAAACTATTATTAATACCAGATATGAATTGAATATTGAATATTTACCAGCTGTTGTGAACCTGAAGTTCATTCAGGTTAGTTTTTTCCCCCCATATTTCTGAGAATTTATATAAGCAATTGATTTCCTTTAAGCCAGTTAAGTAGAGCTCACTTAATACATTCATTTTGGTAAAAGCATTCATTCAGAGATAAAGATATGTCACACTTATAAAGTACACACATACCTACCTAGAGATCTCACATCTTCATTTAAAAACTTAGTCATGGATTAGATATTACAGTATAAAGCAGTTTGTAAAACAACGACAGAAACAAAAAAGTTGGAATAAGTTCTGTTTCCTCCGTTGAGTTTAAAAGACCTCTTCATTCCCCCACCCCTCTTTCTTTGCCCAGATTTAGGTTCTACTAATTAATCTAAAGAGGGAGAGGGTGGGATGATTTGAGAGAATGGCATTTAAACATGTATAATATCATATATGGAACGAATCTCCAGCCCAGGTTCAATGCATGATGCTGGATGCTTGGGGCTGGTGCACTGGGACTACCCAGAGGGATGGTATGGGGAGGGAGGAGGGAGGGTAGTTCAGGATGGGGAACATGTGTATACCTGTGGCAGATACATGTTGATGTATGGCAAAACCAATACAATATTGTAAAGTAATTAACCTCCAATTAAAATAAATAAATTTATTTATAAGTTGTAATCTCTGGCTTTCTTATCTCTCCTTGCTATTCTTTGGAACTCAGCATTGAAATGGGTATATCTTTCCTTTTCTCCTTTGCCTTTCACTTCTATTCTTCTCAAAACTATTTGTAAGGCCTCCTCAGACCACTGTTTTGCTTTTGTGTATTTCTTTTTCTTGGGAATGGTCTTGATCACTCCCTCCTGTATAATGTCATGCACTTCTGTCCATAGTTCTTCAGGCACTCTGTTTATCAGGTCTAATCCCTTGAATCTATTTGTCACTTTCACTGTATAATCATAAGTGATTTGATTTAGGTCATACCTGAATGGTCTACTGGTTTTCCCTACTTTTCTTCAATTTAAGTCTGAATTTGGCAATAAGGAGTTCATGATCTGAGCCAGGCAGGAGGAGAAGGGGATGGCCGAGAATGAGATGGCTGGATGGCATCACTGACTCGATGGACGCGACTCTGAGTGAACTTGGAGTTGGTGATGGACAGGGAGGCCTGGCGTGCTGTGATTCATGGGGTCGCAAAGAGTTGGACATGACTGAGTGACTGAACTGAACTGATCTGAGCCACAGTCAGCTCCCAGCCTTATTTTTGCTGACTATATAGAGCTTCTGCATCTCTGGCTGCAAAGAATATAATCAATATGATTTTGGTATTGACCATCTGGTGATATCCATGTGGAGAGTCATCTTTTGTGTTGTTGGAAGAGGGTGTTTGCTATGACCAGTGCGTTCTCTTGGCAAAACTTTATTAGCCTTTGCCCTGCTTCATTCTGTATTCTAAGGCCAAATTTGCCTGTTACTCCAGTATTTCTTTACTTCCTACTTTTGCATTTCAGTCCCTTATAATGAAAATGACATCTTTTTTGGGTGTTAGTTCTAGAGGGTTTTGCTTCTTTTCATAGAACCATTCAACTTCAGCTTATTCAGGGCATAGACTTGGATTACTGTGATACTGAATGGTTTGCCTTGGAAACGAACAGAAATCATTCTGTCATTTTTGAGATTGCATCCAAGTACTGCATTTTGGACTCTTTTGTTGACTATGATGGCTACTCCACTACTTCTAAGGAATTCTTGCCCACAGTATAGATATAATGGTCGTCTGAGTTAAATTCACCCATTCCAGTCCATTTTAGTTTGTCAATTCCTAAAATGTTGATGTTCACTCTTGCCATCTCCTGTTTGACCACTTCCAATTTGCCTTGATTCATGGACCTAACATTCCAGGTTCTTGTGCAGTATTACTCTTTACAGCCTCAGACTTCACTTCCATCACCTGTCACATCCACAACTGGGTGGTGTTTTTGCTTTGGCTCTGTCTTTTCATTCTTTCTGGCATTATTTCTCCACTTTTCTCCAGTAGCATATGGGGCACCTACTGACCTGGGGAGTTCATCTTTCAGTGTCATACCTTTTTGCCTTTTCATACTGTTAATGGGGTTCTCAAGGCAAGAATAATGAAATGGTTTGCCATTCCCTTCTCCAGTGGACCATGTTTTGTCAGAATTCTCTGCCATGACCCGTCTGTCTTGGGTGGCCCTTACAAGGCATGGCTCATAGTTTCATTGCGCTAGGCAAGACTGTGGTCTATGTGATCTGATTGGTTAGTTTTCTGTGACTGTGGTTTTCATTCTCTCTACCCTCTGATGGATAAAGATAGACGAGTTTAAAACTGCTTTCCTTTTTTTTTTTTCAAGCTAAAATACAGTTGACATTGAATATTATGTTAGTTTTAGGTATGCTGCATAGTTATTTGACATTTTCATACATTATGAAATTATCACCATGATAAGTCTAGTAACCGTCTTTCCTCATACAGTATTAGTGACCATATTCCTTATACCCCTGGCTTGTACACTTTATCAATGGACCTCTTATTCCCCTTTACCTATTTCCTTCACCAAGTACCAAAGCATCCAAGTACTGCTTTTCGGACTCTTTCATTGACTATGATGGCTACCCCATTTCTTCTAAGGGACTCTTGCCCACAGTAGTAGATATAATGGTCATCTGAATTAAATCCACCTATTCCAGTTCAAGAAAATTAGAGATTCCAAGGGAACATGTCATGCAAAGATGGGCACAATAAAGAGAAATGGTATGGACCTAACAGAAGCAGAAGATGTTAAGAAGAGGTGGCAAGAAGACAAAAAAGATCTTCAGGACCCAGATAACCACGATGGTGTGATCACTCATCTAGAGCCAGACATCTTGGAATGAGAAGTCAAGTTGGCCTTAGGAAGCATCACTACAAAGCTAGGGAGGTGATGGAATTCCAGTTCAGCTATTTCACATCCTAAAAGATGATGCTGTGACTGTGCTGCACTCAATATGTCAGCAAATTTTGAAAACTCAGCAGTGGCCGCAGGACTGGAAAAGGTCAGATTGCATTCCAGTCCCAAAGAAAGGCAATGCTAAAGAATGCTCAAACTACCACACAATTGCACTCATCTCACACACTAGCAAAGTAATGCTCAAAATTTTCCAAGCCAGGCTTCAACAGTATGTGAACCATGAACTTGCAGATGTTCAAGCTGGATTTAGAAAAGGCAGAGGAACCAGAGATCAAATTGCTAACATCTGTTGGATCATGGAAAAAGCAAGAGAGTTCCAGAAAAACATTTCAGTTCAGTCCAGTTGCTTGGTTGTGCCCGACTCTTTGCAACCCCATGGACTGCAGCACACCAGGCTTCCCTGTCCATCACCAACTCCCAGAGTTTACTCAAACTCATGTCCAATGAGTTGGTGATGCCATCCAACCATCTCATCCTCTGTCGTCCCCTTCTCTTCCTACCTTCAATCTTTTCCAGCATCAGCATCTTTTCAGATGAATGAAAAGAGGCCAAAGTATTGGAGTTTCAGCTTCAACATCAGTCCTTCCAGTGAATATTCAGGACTGATTTCCTTTAGGATGGACTGGTTGGATCTCCTTGCAGTCCAAGGGACTCTCTAAAGGGTCTTCTCCAGCATCACAGTTCAAAAGCATCAATTCTTCTGCACTCAGCTTTCTTTATAGTCAACTCTCACATCCATACATGACTACTGGAAAAACCATAGCCTTGACTAGACAGACCTTTGTTGACAAAGTAATGTTTCTGCTTTTTAATATGCTGTCTAACTTGGTCATGACTTTTCTTCCAATTAGCAAGTGTCTTTTAATTTCAAGGCTGCAGTCACCATTTGCAGTGATTTTGGAGGCCCCCAAAATAAAGTCTGTCACCGTTTCCATTGTTTCCCCCTCTATTTGCCATGAAATGATGGATCCAGATGCCATGATCTTAGTTTTCTGAATGTTGAGCTCTAAGTCAAAATTTTCACTGTCCTCTTTCTCTTTCATCAAGAGGCTCTTTAGAAGAAAAACATCTACTTCTGCTTTATTGACTATGCCAAAGCCTTTGAATATGTGGATCACAACAAACTGTGGAGAATTCTTCAAGGGATGGGAATACTAGACCAACTGACCAGCCTTCTGAGAAATAATCTGTGTGCAGGTCAAGAAGCAACAGTTAGAACTGGACATGGAACAACAGACTGGTTCCATAATGGGAAAGGAGTATATCAAGGCTGTATATTGTCACTCTGCTTATTTAACTTATATGCAGAGTACATCATGAGAAATACTGGACTGGATGAAGCACAACTGGGATCAAGATCGCTGGGAAGAATATCAGTAACTTCAGATATGCAGATTACACCACACTTATGGCAGAAAGTGAAGAACTAAAGAGCCTCTTGTTGAAAGTGAAAGAGGAGAGTTAAAAAGTTGGCTTAAAACTCAACATTCAGAAAACTAAAATCATGGCATCTGGTCCCATCAATTCATGGCAAATAGATGGTGAAACAGTGGAAACAGTGACAGACTGTATTTTGGAGGGCTCCAAAATCACTGCAGATGGTGACTGCAGCCTTGAAATGAAAAGACACTTGCTGTTTGAAAGATAAGTTATGACCAGCCTAGATAGCATATTAAAAAGCATAGACATTACTTGTCAACAAAGGTCTGTCTAGTCAAGGCTATGATTTTTCCAGTGTTCGTGTACAGATGTGAGATGTATCTGAGTTACATTTTTTTTAGCCTCCTATCTTAACAAACCAAGCTCTTTTAAAGTGTATACGATTATTGTTCTTTTAATCCAGTTAGACTGTTGTTGTTATTTGGAGCTTTTAATTCATTATATTAAATGGCATTACTGATAACATTTAGGTTTAAATCTGGCATTTATTATTTTTAGGTTTAAATTTGTCATTTGCTTCATTTTTGACTTAATTTTATCTCCTTTGTTGGATTAGTATGTCAGTTCAGTTCAGCCATTCAGTCATGTCTGACTCTTTGCGACCCCATGGACTGCAGCACGCCAGGTTTCCCTGTCCACCAACATCTCCCAAAGCTTGCTCAAACTCATGTCCATTGAGTCGGTATGCCATCCAACCATCTCATCTTCTGTCATCCCCTTCTCCTGCCTTCAGTCTTTCCCAGCATAAGGGTCTTTTCCAATGAGTCAGTCTTTGCATCAGGTGGCCAGACCTTTTTGATGTTTATAGTGTATATCTTTAACTTAGTCTACCTTCAAGTAGCATTATACTACTTCACATGTAGTAGAGAACCATACAACAAAGAGTACACTTTCATTTCCTTACTTCTGGCCTTTGAAGTATTACTGTCATACATTTTATTTCTACAGTTGTTTTAAGCTGCAGGATTCATTGTTTATACTTTTTCCTTTGAACATTGTTATCTTCTAAATATATTTTATAAATAAGAAAATAATTTTTGTATACTACCTATATATTTAATAATTCCAGTGCATCCCATTCCTTTCTTTTTTCTTAAATTTAAATTTGAAGCTAATTACTTTACAATATTGTACTGGTTCTGCCACACATCAACATGAATCTGCCATGGGCGTACACATGTTCCCCATCCTGAACCCCTCTCCCACCTCCCTCCCCATATCATCCCTCTGGGTCATCCCAGTGCACCAGCCCCAAGGATCCTGTATCGAACCTGGACTGCCAATTCATTTCTTATATGATATTATACATGTTTCCATGAGGTGGATGAAACTGGAGCCCATTCCTTTCTTTATTTTATTTTTTTTTAATTTTTGAAAAATATTTTCTTTTTTTCCTTTTTTCTTTTTCTTTTTACTTTATTTTACTTTACTGGATAAGAAAGCTGTGGTACATATACACAATGGAGTATTACTCAGCCATTCCTTTCTTTAAATGTGCATTTCCATCTGATATCTTTTTCATTCTTACTGAAAGACTTTAACTACTGGAAGTCTTTCTTTTTTTTTTTAAATTTTTTAAAATTTTTTAAATTTTAAAATCTTTAATTCTTACATGCATTCCCAAACATGAACCCCCCTCCCACCTCCCTCCCCATAACATCTCTCTGGGTCATCCCCATGCACCAGCCCCACGCATGCTGTATCCTGTGTCAGACATAGACTGGCGATTCAATTCTTACATGATAGTATGCATGTTAGAATGCCATTCTCCCAAATCATCCCACCCTCTCCCTCTCCCTCTGAGTACAAAAGTCCGTTATACACATCTGTGTCTTTTTTGCTGTCTTGCATACAGGGTCATCATTGCCATCTTCCTAAATTCCATATATATGTGTTAGTATACTGTATTGGTGTTTTTCTTTCTGGCTTATTTCACTCTGTATAATCAGCTCCAGTTTCATCCATCTCATCAGAACTGATTCAAATGAACTCTTTTTAACGGCTGAGTAATACTCCATTGTGTATATGTACCACCGCTTTCTTATCCATTCATCTGCTGATGGACATCTAGGTTGTTTCCATGTCCTGGCTATTATAAACAGTGCTGCGATGAACATTGGGGTACACATGTCCCTTTCAATTCTGGTTTCCTCGGTGTGTATGCCCAGCTGTGGGATTGCTGGGTTATACGGTAGTTCTATTTGCAATTTTTAAAGGAATCTCCACACTGTTCTCCATAGTGGCTGTACTAGTTTGCATTCCCACCAACAGTGTAGGAGGGTTCCCTTTTCTCCACACCCTCTCCAGCATTTATTGCTTGCAGACTTTTGGATCGCAGCCATTCTGACTGGTGTGAAGTGGTACCTCATTGTGGTTTTGATTTGCATTTCTCTAATAATGAGTGATGTTGAGCATCTTTTCATGTGTTTGTTAGCCATCCGTATGTCTTCTTTGGAGAAATGTCTATTTAGTTCTATGGCCCATTTTTTGATTGGGTCGTTTATTTTTCTGGAATTGAGCTGCATAAGTTGCTTGTATATTTTTGAGATTAGTTGTTTGTCAGTTGCTTCATTTGCTATTATTTTCTCCCATTCAGAAGGCTGTCTTTTCACCTTGCTTATATTTTCCTTTGTTGTGCAGAAGCTTTTAATTTTAATTAGATCCCATTTGTTTATTTTTGCTTTGATTTCCAGAATTCTGGGAGGTGGATCATAGAGGCTCCTGCTGTGATTTATGTCTGAGAGTGTTTTGCCTATGTTCTCCTCTAGGAGTTTTATAGTTTCTGGTCTTATATTTAGATCTTTAATTCATTTTGAGTTTATTTTTGTGTGTGGTGTTAGAAAGTGATCTAGTTTCATTCTTTTACAAGTGGTTGACCAGTTTTCCCAGCACCACTTGTTAAAGAGATTGTCTTTACTCCATTGTATATTCTTGCCTCCTTTGTCAAAGATAAGGTGTCCATATGTGTGTGGATTTATCTCTGGGCTTTCTATTTTGTTCCACTGATCTATATGTCTGTCTTTGTTGCCAGTACCATACTGTTTTGATGACTGTGGCTTTGTAGTAGAGCCTGAAGTCAGGCAGGTTGATTCCTCCAGTTCCATTCTTCTTTCTCAAGATTGCTTTGGCAATTCGAGGTTCTTTGTATTTCCATACAAATCTTGAAATTATTTGTTCTAGTTCTGTGAAAAATATGGCTTGTAGCTTGATAGGGATTGCATTGAATTTGTAAATTGCTTTGGGTAGTATACTCATTTTCACTATATTGATTCTTCCGATCCATGAACATGGTATATTTCTCCATCTATAACACACTTCTGAATAACCAACAAATCACAGAAGAAATCCAAAAAGAAATCAAAATATGCATAGAAACGAATGAAAATGAAAACACAACAACCCAAAACCTGTGGGACACTATAAAAGCAGTGCTAAGAGGAAAGTTCATAGCAATACAGGCATACCTCAAGAAACAAGAAAAAAATCAAATAAATAACCTAACTCTACAACTAAAGCAACTAGAAAAGGAAGAGTTGGAGAACCCCAGAGTTAGTAGAAGGAAAGAAATCTTAAAAATTAGGGCAGAAATAAATGCAAAAGAAACAAAAGAGACCATAGCAAAAATCAACAAAGCCAAAAGCTGGTTCTTTGAAAGGATCAATAAAATTGACAAACCATTAGCCAGACTCATCAAGAAGCAAAGAGAGAAAAATCAAATCAATAAAATTAGAAATGAAAATGGAGAGATCACAACAGACAACACAGAAATACAAAGGATCATAAGAGACTACTATCAGCAGTTGTATGCCAATAAAATGGACAACGTGGAAGAAATGGACAAATTCTTAGAAAAGTACAATTTTCCAAAACTGAACCAGGAAGAAATAGAAAATCTTAACAGACTCATCACAAGCACGGAAATTGAAACGGTAATCAGAAATCTTCCAGCAAGCAAAAGCCCAGGTCCAGACGGCTTCACAGCTGAATTCTCCCGAAAATTTCGAGAAGAGCTAACACCTATCCTCCTCAAACTCTTCCAGAAAATTGCAGAGGAAGGTAAACTTCCAAACTCATTCTATGAGGCCACCATCACCCTAATACCAAAACCTGACAAAGATGTCACAAAAAAAGAAAACTACAGGCCAGTATCACTGATGAACATAGATGCAAAAATCCTCAACAAAATTCTAGCAATCAGAATCCAACAACACATTAAAAAGATCATACACCATGACCAAGTGGGCTTTATCCCAGGGATGCAAGGATTCTTCAATATCCGCAAATCAATCAATGTAATTCACCACATTAACAAATTGAAAATAAAAACCATATGATTATCTCAATAGATGCAGAGAAGGCCTTTGACAAAATTCAACATCCATTTATGATAAAAACCCTCCAGAAAGCAGGAATAGAAGGAACATACCTCAACATAATAAAAGCTATCTATGACAAACCCACAGCAAACATTATCCTCAATGGTGAAAAATTGAAAGCATTTCCCCTAAAGTCAGGAACAAGACAAGGGTGTCCACTTTCACCGCTACTATTCAACATAGTTCTGGAAGTTTTGGCCACAGCAATCAGAGCAGAAAAAGAAATAAAAGGAATCCAAATTGGAAAAGAAGAAGTCAAACTCTCACTGTTTGCAGATGACATGATCCTCTACATGGAAAACCCTAAAGACTCCACCAGAAAATTACTAGAGCTCATCAATGAATATAGTAAAGTTGCAGGATAGAAAATCAACACACAGAAATCCCTTGCATTCCTATACACGAATAATGAGAAAGTAGAAAAGAAATTAAGGAAACAATTCCATTCACCATTGCAACGAAAAGAATAAAATACTTAGGAATATATCTACCTAAAGAAACTAAAGACCTATATATAGAAAACTATAAAACACTGATGAAAGAAATCAAAGAGGACACTAATAGATGGAAGTCTTTCTTAAAGATTTTAGTTGAAAGTCTTTAAGACTTTCTATTTCTTTTAATAGAAGTTACCTGTCTTTCTACTTTTGAATAGCTGAAAAGATCTTTATTTCACTATCTTTTTAGAGCTCTTTTTGCAGAGTGCTAAATTCTGTTTAAACATTTTATGAAAGAATTTCTTCAGTTCTTTAAAGATGTTACTCTACTGTTTTCTGGATTCACATTTTTTTCTTTTTAAGAGAACTCATTTTTTTTTGAAAGAATGTGCAAGAGTCATTCTTTGAGATTTTCTTTTTATCAGGGTTCTCTTTTAAATTTTAAATTTATTTTTTAATATAAATTTATTTATTTTAATTGGATTATCAGTGTTTTTAAGCATCTTGATTTGGATATGTTTTATTTTTTGTATGTGCTTTTTCTATGGGGTTTGTGGTGCTTCTTGGTCTGTGGGTTTATAATATTCTTCAATTTTGGACGATAGTAATTTGTTCCTCAAATATTTTTTGTCCCTTACTTTGTCCCTCCTCGCTTTCAGCAACTCCAGTCACATTTATCTTAGAATGCTTAAAGTTGTTCTGCAAGTCACAGTTTCTCTTCTTTTTTTCAAATTCTCAAGCTTCTAATCTTTTTTTTCTACAGTCCCCTCTTAATCTTAGCAGTGCATTTTTCATCTCACATGTTATATCTTTCATTTCTAGAAGTTCAGTCTACATCTTTTTAAAGAATTATTTTGCAAAGAATAGGTATTATAAATTTCAGTGAAATAAATAACACTTGTTGATGTTTGCAAAAAAATCATGTATTTCCTTCAAATATACAACTTCTTCTGCTGTCTTGAACATGGGATACAATTGTAATGACACTTTAATGTCCTTGCCTATTAAGTCTGTCGTTTGAGATGTTTCTGAGTTGTTGTTGATTGATTTTTTTCTTATTTATGGATTGTGAATTTTTGCTTTTTTATTTTTAAAATTATTTATTTATTTTTGGCTCTACTGGGTCTTTGTTGCTGCCTGGGCTTTTCTATAGTTGTGACAAGCAGGGGCTACTCTCTGGTTGCAGTGTGCAGGTTTCTCTCTCTCTCTCTCTCTCTCCCTTTTTTTTTGTGGTGGCCTCTCTTCTTGCAAAAAATGGACTGTAGGTTGCGTGGGTTTCACTGCTTGTGGCTCCTGGGCTCTAGGGCACTGGTTCAATAGTTGTGGTACACAGGTTGCTCGATGGCATGTGGGATCTTCCTGGTTCAGGGATCAAACCCATATCTCCTGCAATAGCAGGTGGATTCTTTATACTGAGCCAGCGTGGAGGCCTCTATCAGGAAAAATCCTGATAATTTTCATTGGGTGCTAGGCACTGTGAATTTTGCTTTGTTTTCTGTGTTTTATATTAAAAAAGTATTCTTGATCTTGTTCCATAACTTATGTAACCTGGAAATATTTTCATTATTTTGAAACTTACCTTTAAGTTTGTCTGGTTAGACCAGACAGCCTTTAATGTAGGCTTAATTTTTTTCCCCACCACCTAGGCAATACCCATCTGAGTATGCTACATGGTGCTCTAGGTATTACAAGGTTTTGCTCCTCTGGTGGAAATACCAGCTCTTTTGAGAGTTGGTACTGTGACCCTTTGGAGATTTTCTCATCACCTCCTTTTATGCAGTTCTCTCCCTGTCCTCAGGTAATTTCTTTGCAAGTGTGTGTTGATTAGTATACAATCTATACTGGAGAGACTCTGGAGAGACCCAGGAGGTACCCTTATTTCCACCAATTCCCATTTCTTTCTGCTCATTTCTGAAATGTTGCCAGGCTTCACTATATTCTCACATCCTGTGCTTCATCCTGGAAGCTCAATAGAGATCGTAAATGGAGCATTAAAACACGTCATGTCCTTTGAGTTGGTGATGCCATCCAACCATCTTGTCCTCTGTTGCCCAGTTCTCCTCCTGCCCTCCATCTTTCCCAACATCAGGGTCTATTCAAATAACTCGGCTTTTCGCATCAGGTGGCCAAAGTATTGGAGCTCCAGCTTCAGGATCAGTCCTTCCAGTGAATAGTTTAGGATTGGCTGGTTTGATCTCCTTTCAGTCAAGGGACTCTCAAGAGTCCTCTCCAGCACCACAGTTTGAAAGCATCAATTCTTCCTTGCTCAGCCTTCTTTATGATCCAGCTATCATAAAGTCATCTGTACATGACTACTGGAAAAACCATAGCGTTGGCTATCTGGACCTTTGTCAGCAAAGTGATGTCTCTGCTTTTTAATAGACTGTCTAGGTTGGTCATAGCTTTCTTTCCAAGGTGGAAGTGTGTTAATTTCATGGCTGCAGTCATTGTCCACGGTGATTTTGGAGCCCAAGAAAATAAAATCTGTCACCATTTCCACTTTTCACCCTTCTGTTTGCCATGAAGTGATGGGACTAGGTGCCATGATTTTAGTTTTCTGACTGTTGAGTTTTAAGCCAGCGTTTTCACTCTCCTCTTTCACCCTCATTTAGAGGCTCTTTAATTCCTCTTAACTTTCTGCCATTAGAATGGTATCATCTGCATATCTGAGGTTGTTGATATTTCTTCTGGCAATCTTGATTCCAGATTGCATTTCGTCCAGCCTGGCATTTCTCATGATGTACTCTGCACCTAAACTAAATAAACAGGGTGAAATATGCAGCCTTAATGTACTTTCAAGAGCATACTACTGTCTTAATAACACAGTCATATATATTATCTAGTTTGAACTTTTTCAGCACTATTAGTTAGCTAGGGTAGAGAACATGGTACCATTATAACAGTGAAAAAGCTAAACTTTGAATGGTGCAGTATCTGCAGTAAACACTCAACTAGTTAGTAGGAAAGATAGGATGAAGCTCTGCTCTTCTACATCAACTCCAGTTCATCTTCCTAGATTATGATCTTTTGAAAGATCTGTCCATTATTGATGGAATTTTCTGTAGAACAGTGGAGGTAGGAAACATGAAGAAGCTACTGGATTCTGACTATTTTATTTACCATTTCAGCAAAAGGGTGAACCATGGATGATGTTAACAGGACTGAGACTGGAAATGAAGAGACAGGAAGATGGAAAAACTTTAATTCTTGGATTAAATACTACTTCAACTATGAATGCTATATGACTTTCCTTAATGGCTGCTACAGTTGCGAATGGCAAGCCCAACAGAAGAAAAAAGCTAGACGTCCACTCTGCTGCTGCTCTTTGGTATATGAGTCGGGAGGGAGATGGACCACACTTTCTTAGATATGGGAAAGTGTGTATTCTCTCCTTGAGAGAAGTGCTATATAGTGTGCATGTCTCTGTGTGTGTATGTCTACAAACACAGTCATGCATCATGTTTAATGGATCAAAAATAAATTTATTTAGAAAGTGATCAGAATTAGATAGGGAAAGAATGGAGAATGGCAGAAGAAATGATATTGGAGGAGTCAAAGGGCTTAGTATATTTTAGGTGGAGTGGAGGATATGAATGTAGAAGTGATGGGAAGTGAATGTAGAGAGAGAATGGACAGATGTTGTGTGGTTTTAAGAATTTGACGTCTGCCATGTAGGAAATAGTCCCTAAATTAAGATCGGGGTAAAAAAGAATCCCTAAAGATTTTAAGCTTCTAATATTGCCCACGCTGTGTTTTGGAATGCTTTCATATGGAAGATGCAACAAAACGTACAAGAGTAATGCAGGGAGATGTCTTTGCCTTCAAGTAGAAAGCAACAGCAATATTCAAGGTAAAGCTGATGGTGTCCTGGATTAGCATCATAATGACAAAAGTGGAGAAGAACAAATTGATTGAACAGATATTTATTACTTAAGGATGATGTACTAAGTCATAAGAGAGCTATACAGAAGGACATAGAGTGAAAGAAGGGAGGCTTCCTGGGAAAGATGCCATTGGAAGAGGCAGTGTGGTATAATGGAAAAAATCCCTGAACCAGCACCTGAGACAATGTTTTAGTCCTTGTTCCATCTCTGCCCTTGAACTGCTTCTGTGCTATCTCTGAGCCCTTCTACAGATAGGGAATTAAACTACATAATTCTCAAAGTCCTTGGATAATTCTCAAAGCCCTATTTCTGCTCAGGAGAAGGAGTCTAGCATATAGCAAAAGAGCAAATTCCTTGTGTTATAGGGAAAGACTGCCTGGATTAAATTTATGGCTTCATCACCGACTATCTCCAAACTAGAGCTTAACAACAGTGGGACCTTGGGCCAGTTACCCAACATTCCAGGGATTGGTTCCTCACTTGAATAATAGAGATGGTAGCAACAGTAACCACCAATTGGGTTTGTTGTGAGGAGAGAAGCATTATGTGGAAACTTAAAACTGGGCTCAGCATACAATTAGCACTCAATAAATGTTAGCTATCATTTTGCTGTTCATAGAGTCACTGACTTGTGAAGTCATCTTCCACTTATAGGAATGATGGTGTAGGGGATTCTGGGTGGAGGAATTCAGGTGGTCAGAAGTCCAGAGATAGAGAAATATAGTGGTGTTTAGGGAAACATGAATTTCCGGTATTGAATTTATGAGCAGTTCAGTTCAGCCGCTCAGTCATGTCCGACTCTTTGCGACCCCATGAATCGCAGCACGCCAGGCCTCCCTGTCCATCACCAACTCCCAGAGTTCACTCAGACTCGCATCCATCGAGTCAGTGATGCCATCCAGTCATCTCATCCTTGGTCGTCCCCTTCTTCTCCTGCCCCCAATCCCTCCCAGCATCAGAGTCTTTTCCAATGAGTCAACTCTTCGCATGAGGTGGCCAAAGTACTGGAGTTTCAGCTTTAGCATCATTCCTTCCAAAGAAATCCCAGGGCTGATCTCCTTCAGAATGGACTGGTTGGATCTCCTTGCAGTCCAAGGGACTCTCAAGAGTCTTCTCCAACACCACAGTTCAAAAGCATCAATTGTTCAGCGCTCAGCCTTCTTCACAGTTTAACTCTCACATCCATACATGACTACTGGAAAAACCATAGCCTTGACTAGACAGATCTTAGTCGGCAAAGTAATGTCTCTGCTTTTGAATATACTATCTAGGTTGGTCATAAATTTTCCTTCCAAGGAGTAAGCGTCTTTTAATTTCATGGCTGCAGTCACCATCTGCAGTGATTTTGGAGCCCCCCAAAATAAAGTCTGACACTGTCTCCACTGTTTCTCCATCTTTTTCCCATGGAATGATGGGACCAGATGCCATGATCTTCATTTTCTGAATGTTGAGCTTTAAGCCAACTTTTTCACTCTCCTCTTTTACTTTCATCAAGAGGCTTTTAGCTCCTCTTCACTTTCTGCCATAAGGGTGGTGTCATCTGCATATCTGAGGTTATTGATATTTCTCCAGATAAGGTGATAAGTGGTAAGTGAGCAGGTCAGAAAGGAATGTTTTAATAAAATTTTGAGGCATCTTTATGTCAAGTTAAAATGTTTGAACTTTGTTCTGTAAACAGTGGGGAGCCTTTGAACATTTTTGAGCAAGTGTGGCAACAGTGAGAATCAAAATAAGGAAATCTGTTTATGCAACAAGAACAAGTTCATTGAATGTGCTCCACAGTGAGTAAGACAACTAAGGCTTCTGGCCTTCCTGTGGCTTGTATCGTAGTGGAATGAGTTAGGTAATAAACAGTAATGAAGAAAGATGGTTTCATATAGTGATAAGAGCTTTGAAGATAATACATAGGAAAATGGGAGCATGGTTAGAGAAAACTGCTTGGAAGCAATGTCATGTGAACAATCTCTTAAATGTAAAAATCAAATCAGCCTTGTATACACGTGGGGGCAGAAGTATTCCAGTCAGGGGAACCAGGAAGTGCAAAACTCTTAGGAATTAAAGAGCCTCCTGATGAAGGTGAAAGAGGAGAGTGAAAAAGCTGGCTTAAAACTCAACATTCAGAAAATAAAGATTATGGCATGTTGTCCTATCACTTCATGACAAATAGATGGGGGAAAAATGGAAACAGTAATGGATTTTATTTTCTTGGGCTCCAAAATTACTGCAGACAGTGACAGCAACCTTGAAATTAAAAGGCACCTGCTCCTTGGAAAAAAAGCTATTACAAACCTACACAGTGTATTAAAAAAGTGGAGACATCTCTTTGCCAACAAAGGTCTGTATAGTCAAAACTGTTTTTCCAGTAGTCATGTATGGATGTGAGAATTGGACCATAAAGATGGTTGGGCACCAAAGAATTGATACTTTTGATCTGTGGTACTGGAGAAGACTCTTGAGAGTCCCTTGGACAGCAGGGAAATCAAACCAGTCAATCCTAAAGGAAATCAACCCTGAATATTCATTAGAAGGACTTATGCTGATGCTCCAATACTTGGTCACCTGATGCAAAGACCCAAGTCAATGCAAAAGACCCTGGTGGAGGGAAAGATTGAGGGCAGGAGGAGAGGGAACAACAAAGGATGAGATGGTTGGATGGTATCATCAACTTGATGGACCTGAGTTTGCACAAACTCCAGGAGATAGTGAAGCTCAGGGAAGCCTGGTGTAGTGAAGGACAGGGAAGCCTGGTGTACTGCAGTCCAAGAAGTCACAAAGTAGGACATGACTGAGCAACTGAACAACAAAGGAACAGATCTGATCATGTTCTAGAAACATAAAGAAGACCAGTATGTCTGGAGTTCAATAATGGAGTTAGTATGTAGAATGGGATGAGGTCAGGGATGGGCAAGACTTGATCATGTAAGACCTCTGGGCCATGGCAGGCAGTTGGGATGATATTCTTGTACAGCAGGCTTTTCTGGGAGGGTTGTAAGCAGGGGAGTGACTGTGTGATACACATTTTTAAAAGTCCACACATGATTTGTGTAGAGGGTGAGTATAATCCGAGTCAAAACCTGTTCTCTTCATATTCCTACTCCAGAAGTGGTGGTTTAGTGCCTTGTTACCTACAATATCTCACCATTTTGAAGAACTCTGTTTTCCATTTTGTTTCCTTATTCTTAGTGCTCACAGTAACTGTATAATTTGTACAGGGTGGGGATTATTCTATACATTTTTAATAGTTTGGATGCAGTGTCCCAACAAGGCAAAATTTCTCATTCTTGTGATACAGTCATTGTCCTGGGACGAGTTTGACAGTGTATTGTTCTAGTTTGTGATACAATTTTCAGTGCAGGGGTTGTCTTCAAGGTTCAGTGTGTACATATTTGCAGAAAGATCATTTCCATATTGGTTTTGAGCTGACAGATCCAGGCTGTTTCCCTGCTTGGTTGTGTGACCTTGAGTCATTTAACCTAAACTCTCTGAGTTTTAACTCTTTATTCTACAAAATGAGATTAACAATACCTAACTCATATAACTCGTATATGAGAATTAAAATAAATGTAAGTAATTTGTGAAGTCCCTAGCATTATAGCTACTGGGGAAAAAAAAAAAAAGATTTATTCCCTAATCTAGCGCTCTTCTCCCCAAAATGTGGATAGATAAGTGACTATTCATTAGTGAACTGATGAATAATGAATGAATGAATTACTCAGTGAATGAACATACATTTGTTACATGGAGAGGTAGATGAATTCAACAGATGATTGTTGAGAGTCCATGATTGGCAATACATAGAAGTGTAGCGAAAGTTCCTTTTCCTCAAAGAAGAAACTGTGACATCAGATATAAACATATGCAACCAACTCTAGTTCAGGATAATGTTATAAATAAAGTTTTGTAAAATTCCATAGGGTTAAAAGAATACAGTGGTCTCTCCAGTCAGGGGAGGGTAATGCTACATTGTAACTATTGAGGCCTCTGAGGAGTATAAACAAATGTTGCGGAAGTACCATAAATAAATGGAGTTAAATGAGATTTCCTTCTGTCTCTTCCCAGAGAGAGCGATTATTTTACCCATGGCTGATTATGTCATTTTGCTTGTCTGTGCTTTTATTTTTCACATGGATAGAAACTTCAAATGAATTCAATGGCTTTGACTGGTGAGTTTTACTTTTTGTATTTTCATTTGTGTAAGGGCTCTTTGGTATAATTACCACATGGATCTTACTTCAGCCTGAAAAGATCTGGTTACATAAGAGGGAGGGTGGACAAAGTTGGATTTTCTGCATCTGGTGTATGGGAGGCCTGACTCTGGGGAAGCGTAAGCATGCTCAGCACCCTCAGCTACTATACTTCCCTTCCACCTGTGCTCACTGTCACTCTTAGACCAAATCTGGCTCAGGGGGAAGCTTTTTCTGTGCTTCCAGTGCCCCCAGTCCTTTTATTCAGATGACTCCCTGATACCTTTTTCCTCAACTTCTTGATCTGGGTTACTGATGCCTACACTAGTTGGTCTTCATGATCTCTGTGCATGAACCCTGATATCTGTCTCACCTCCAGCCTCTTACTCTTTCTCTGTCCTTACGGGGCTTCCTGAAACTCTAAAGACAGGTGTGATGTGTGATCTGAGCACCCTTCTGGCCAAACTCCAAGACAACTCTCAGTTCTTCCAGCTTCTCTAGCCTTGATTGTTATGTATCTTACCCATTATTTAGTGTTTGATGGAGAAATGGGTCTGTTTAAGTATGAGGCTTTTTAAAAATGTAATTTATTGTTTTTGTTCAGTTGCTAAGTCATGTCTGATTCTTTGTGACCCCGTGGACTGCAGCATGCCTGGATTCCCTGTCCTTCACTATATCTCAGAATTTGCTCAAACTCATGTCCACTGAGTCAGTGATACCATCCAACCATCTCATCCCCTGTCACCCAATTCTCCTCCTACCCTCAACCTTTCCCAGCATCAGAGTCTTTTCCAATGAGTTGGCTCTTCGCATCAGGTCGCCAAAGTATTGGAGCTTCAACATAAATCCTTCCAATGAATATTCAGGGTTGATTTCCTTTAGGATATCTGGTTTGAACTCCTTGTTTTCCAGGGGACTCTCAAGATTCTTCTCCAATACCACAGTTCAAAAGCATCGATTCTTCGGTGCTCAGCCTTCTTTATTGTCCAACTCTCATATCCATACATGACTACTGGTAAACCCCTAACTTTGACTATATGGACCTTTGTCAGTGAAGTGATGTCTTTTCTTTTTAATATACTGTCATGTAATTCTTCCAAGAAGCTAGCATCTTTTAATTTCATGGCTGCAGTCACCATCCGCATTGATTTTGGAACCCAAGAAAATGAAATCTGACACTAATTTCCACATTTTTCCCATCTATTTGCCAAGAAGTGATAAGACCAGATGCCATGATCTTCACTTTTTGAACGTTGAGTTTTAAGCCAGCTTTTTCACTTTCCTCTTTTGCCCTCATCAAGAGACTCTTTAGTTCCTCTTCACATTTTGCCATTAAAGTGGTGTCATCTGCATATCTGAGGTTGTTGATATTTTTCCCAGCAATCTTGATTCTTGGGTCTGATTAGGGCTGTTTTGTTGCTGTTGTTGTTTTGGGCATTTCTTTTGGTTAGTCTTGTTAAAGGTTTGTCATTTTGCTTATCTTTTTGAAGAACTAAATTTTAGTTTTGTTGATTCTGTCATTGTTTTCCAGTTCTTTATTTCACTTATTTACCAAGTAAATTGGCCCTTGAATGGAGCAAAGGCATTGACAAAAGATGAAAGTATGCTACCAATCTTACTCCTAGTTTTCTCCTACAAGAACTTTTAATAATTTACCAGATTTTTTGTCATTGGGGAAGAAGAAATACTTTTATGGGATTCCTGGACACTGACTGTGAACTTTCTGAAAT
Source organism: Ovis aries (assembly GCF_016772045.2). Classification (NCBI taxonomy): domain Eukaryota; kingdom Metazoa; phylum Chordata; class Mammalia; order Artiodactyla; family Bovidae; genus Ovis; species Ovis aries. The sequence goes on from NC_056074.1 coordinate 16,568,078, forward strand.
GTAAAACTGGAGATGTAAAATGCTGCTATGATTCCTTAGTAAGAGTAGGAACTTTTGAGTATTAGGTAGTCAATAAAATTCTGGTTCAGACTCATATCTTCATTGGGCATAGTGGGTCCCTAGACCACCCTGTGGTTATTTCTCTAGTTCTGGAATGCATACTCCAATAAACATACTCAAAATCATTCATAATCCCCACATCAATACTCCATCATCAAATAGGAGATGTAAATATAAGAGAAGCTCCCCCTGATCCTAAAGCCACAGTAGGTTTCATAGGCAGTTCCATGGCTGCCATGGCAAATTACCACAAATTGAGTGACACCAAAGAATACCATTTCTTATCTCACAGTTTTGTTGGTCAGAAGTGAGGTATGACCTGGGTACTCAAGGTGCTTCGCTGGCCTGTGCTTTTAACTGGGGCTCTGAGTGAGACTCACTTCCAGGTTTATTTAAGTTGTTGGCAGAATCCAGTTTCTTCTGGTTGCTGAAATGAAGTGTTCATTCATTAGTGATTGTCAGATGGGAGTTGTTCCCAGCTTCTAGCTTGTGACCTTCTCTATCTTCAAATCTAACAGTGGTGTTTCAACTCCTTCTCATGCTTCAAATTTCTCTGATTTCTCATTTCTCATGTCTCTGAGTTCCTTTTCTGCCTTCTTTACTTATTTTAAGAGCTCATGTGACTACACTGGATTCAATCTGATAATCCAGAATAATCTTCCTACTTTAAAGGCAGCTGAATAGTAACCTTAATTGAAAATGTTCCTCTTATAGTCTAACATAACATCATCACTAGTGACACCAGAGGACAAAGATATATATTTCTCAGACCCTGATGCAGGGAAAGATTGAAGGCAGAAGAAGAGCGTGACAAGAGGATGAGATGGTTGGATGGCATCACCAACTCAATGGACATGAACCTGGGCAAACTCCAGAGGATAGTGAAGGATAGAGAGGCCTGGCATGTTGCAGTCCGTGGGGTCACAAGAATTGGATTTGACTTAAAGACTGAACAACAACATACATATATATGTGTGTGTATATACACACATATATATGTATTTAAATGATATATATATGAATAAAATATATGTTTATAATATATATGATATGTAAGGAAATATATATATATATATGAATTTTTGCTTTACCCATTTCTCTGTCATTGAAAATAAGATGTGTGACTAGTAGTTAATCGTATATCAGTTCAGTCACTCAGTCATGTCTGACTCTTTGCGACCCCATGAATCGCAGCATGCCAGGCCTCCCTGTCTATCACCAACTCCCAGAGTTCACTCAGACTCACGTCCATCGAGTCAGTGATGCCATCCAGCCATCTCATCCTCTGTCATCCCCTTCTCCTCCTGCCCTCAATCCCTCCCAGCATCAAAGTCTTTTCCAATGGGTCAACTCTTCACATGAGGTGGCCACAGTACTGGAGTTTCAGCTTTAGCATCATTACCTCCAAAGAAATCCCAGGGTTGATCTCCTTCAGAATGCACTGGTTGGATCTCCTTGCAGTCCAAGGGACTCTCAAGAGTCTTCTCCAACACCATAGTTCAAAAGCATCAATTCTTCAGCACTCAGCCTTCTTCACAGTCCAACTCTCACATCCATATGTGACTACTGGAAAAACCATAGCTTTGACTAGAAGGAACTTAGTCAGCAAAGTAATGTCTCTGCTTTTGAATATGGTATCTAGGTTGGTCATAACTTTCCTTCCAAGGAGTAAGTGTCTTTTAATTTCATGGCTGCAGTCACCATCTGCAGTGATTTTGGAGCCCCCCAAAATAAAGTCTGACACTGTTTCCACTGTTTCCCCATCTATTTCCCATGGAGTGATGGGACCGGATGCCATGATCTTCATTTTCTGAATGTTGAGCTTTAGGCCAACTTTTTCACTCTCCTCTTACACTTTCATCAAGAGGCTTTTTAGTTCATCTTCACTTTCTGCCATAAGGGTGGTGTCTTCTGCATATCTGAGGTTATTGATATTTCTCCCGGCAATCTTGATTCCAGCTTGTGTTTCTTCCAGTCCAGCATTTCTCATAATGTACTCTGCATATAAGTTAAATAAGCAGGATGACAATATACAGCCTTGATGTACTCCTTTTCCTATTTGGAACCAGTCTGTTGTTAAATGTCCAGTTCGAACTGTTGCTTCCTGGCCTGTATACAGATTTCTCAAGAGGCAGGTCAGGTGGTCTGGTATTCCCATCTCTTTCAGAATTTTCCACAGTTTATTGTGATCCACACAGTCAAAGGCTTTGGCATAGTCAATAAAGCAGAAAGAGATGTTTTCTGGAACTCTCTTGCTTTTTCCATGATCCAGTGGATGTTGGCAATTTGATCTGTGGTTCCTGTGCCTTTTCTAAAACCAGCTTGAACATCAGGAAGTTCACGGTTCATGTATTGCTGAAGCCTGGCTTGGAGAATTTTGAGCATTACTTTACTAGCGTGCTAGTACTTAAATTAGAGGCATAAACATCATCCAGTGATCAATTGTCAGAACAGATGTAACAACCTTCTCTAGCATTTTCTGTAATAGCATACGGTGTAATCCCAACAATGAATACTTCTCTGAATCATCCCAGACCAAGCCAATATTTTTAATCATTTTGAAAATTCTTAGGCTTCATCTTTCATTTTTCTTTTTAAACTAGTTTTAAAGTATCTGCTTATTTATTTTTGGCTTCACTGAGTCTTTGTTGATGCATGTGGGCTTTTTTCTAGTTGTGATGAGCAGGGGCTACTCTAGTTTCAGTGCACGGACTTCTCATTGTGGTGGCTTCTCTTACTGTGGAACATAGACTCTAGGATGTGTAGGCTTTAGTAGTTGCAGCATGTGGGCTCAGTATTGTGGCTCACGGGCTTAGCTGCCCCATAGCCTGTGGGATCTTCCCGGATAAAGGGTTGAACCCATGTCTTCTGCATTGACAGGTGGATCTTTACCACTGAGCCACCAGCAAAGCCTTCATCCCATTTTCTACTGCCTCTCCTTTTGAAACTTTAGTTTCATGTGTGTTAGGCATTTTCTCTTCCTCCCATAAGTGTCATATTCTTTCTTCTGTACTTTTCATGTTTTTTTGTGTCTCTGTTTCCTTCTTGATATTTGTCTCCTGACTTGGTTTTTTGCTAAACTAATTATTTTGGCTGTGTTTTGCCTGCTATTAAATTTGTCCACTGCATTCTTAATTTTTGTTGCTGTATTTTCCTTTGTAGAATTCTTAATTGGTTCTCTTTTTAATAGGTCTCTGTGCTTTGTCACTCAGTCCAACTCTTTGTAACCCTATGAACTCTAGCCCACCAGGCTCCCTCTGTCCATGGGATCCTCCAGGCAAGAATATTGGAGTGGGTTACCATGCCCTCCCCCAGGGGATCTTCTCAACCCAGGGATCGAACCCAAGTCTCCCACATTGCAGCTCTCCCACAATTTTTCCTTTGCCAGCAGTACCCAGCAGGTAGATGGGACCTTCACCTGTTTGGTGTGAGAATTTGGAAATGACCTAATATTAAATATTTAGTGGAAACAGTGTCAGACTTTATTTTGGGGGGCTCCAAAATCACTGTAGATGGTGATTGCAGCCATGAAATTAAAAGACGCTTACTCCTTGGAAGGAAAGTTATGACCAACCTAGACAGCATATTCAAAAGCAGAGACATTACTTTGCTGACTAAGTTCCTTCTAGTCAAGGCTATGGTTTTTCCTGTGGTCATGTATGGATGTGAGAGTTGGACTATGAAGAAGGCTGAGCACCGAAGAACTGATGCTTTTGAACTGTGGTGTTGGAGAAGACTCTTGAGAGTCACTTGGACTGCAAGGAGATCCAACCAGTGCATTCTGAAGGAGATCAGCCCTGGGATTTCTTTGGAAGGAATGATGCTAAAGCTGAAACTCCAGTACTTTGGCCACCTCATGCAAAGAGTTGACTCATTGGAAAAGACTCTGATGCTGGGAGGGATTGGGGGCAGGAGGAGAAGGGGACGACCGAGGATAAGATGGCTGGATGGCATCACTGACTCGATGGATATGAGTCTGAGTGAACTCCAGGCGATGGTGATGAACAGGGAGGCCTGGCGTGCTGCGATTCATGGGGTTGCAAAGAGTTGGACACGACTGAGTGACTGAACTAAACTGAACTGAAAATAGATAAGAAGGCCATTATGTTGATGAGGGCAGAAAATAATGTGGCTAGAGAAATTATTAGAAAAGAGAGAGGTACCATTGAAGGCAAAACCAAAATTTTCTTTCTCATTTGGAATATAAAGTCAATATTGCTGCTATAAAAGTCATGTAGCTAATTCTTTGGCTGTCTTTAGACTGCTTTATGTCTATCCTATATGTTCTTATCCCCTGCATTTCATTTTTTGATCATTACTCTGCTTGCATATGGATATGAGTCCTTTATCTCTCTGAAGATCTTGAATATATTTTTTATTGTTCTTTTCTGATTGTTATCTTATATTTTTGTGCAAGTTATTGTATTAGTTGGCATTATTAGGTTAATTTGTTAACATCACTTACACATTTTCTGATTCCTGGCTGTGAGATCATGTTTTACAGGATACTCTTCTCAGTGTCTTGATCTGGGTTTAGCCTTGCTAGGTTGACTGCTTGTCTAATTTTTTCTTTTGGCATGTCTTCTCACCCCTGACCTAAGAGAATTTTTTCTTATATTTAATGTGGTAATATGTTCAATAATCTGTATTTTATATTATTAAAACATAATTTCTCTAGGTATCATAAGGAGAGGAAATAATTTCTGTTATCTTGAAATGAAGAGTCTAAATTCTATGACATATAGTATTTAGAGTAATTGTAACATTGTTTAACTTAAATCAGTTTGTTAGCAGTTTTAAGTTATAACCTACTTTAGTAACAAGGAGGACTACAAATCTCTTACACAAGATATATACGTTAATATAGTGGCTTGCTATTGTGTAAGAGAACATATTTATAAGGACAAGGAATCTGCCAAATAGGCATGTATTAGCTATATGAAGGCAGTGAACTTATGGATGACTTTTTCTCTTTTGATATTCCATAATTCCTGTATTTTATTGTTTTTTTAAAGAGTGTATAGTTTTTGAGTCTTTATTCTAAATAACTTTAAAAAGCATACCAGTTGTACAGAATCCTATTAATGTACCTGATTGTAGAGCAAAATTAAAACTTCTCAACTAAATACCTGTAAAGGGTAACTGTTCCCAAATTGCTCCTCTTCTTATTCCCCTGTTTTCTTATGCCTCATCTAGTCCAATAATATCCCCTATCCTTGACAGAGATACTACTAACTTCTTTATTTTAGAAATTGAAACACATTTTTGCAGGGTTGTTTTCCTAGGTACAGGAGTCTGGTTCTTTTGGTCCATTGTCTTGCTGAGTTTCCTTGGGATCCTGGCTGCCTACACAACACTCCTACTGGTGAGTAATGTTTCCCATTTCTCCCACTCCCTTCCTGAGTAGTCTCATGAGGTGCTCTGTCTGTCATATGGTTCCCAATTGGTGCTGGGAGCCCTCAGATCACTCTTCACAGAGTCTGGGTCTTCATCAGCCACTTAAATATTAGGCAGGAGGGATAGAGGGGTAAAAAGGCTCATGCTGTTAGATGGTGTGTCTTTTCACTTTGATCCTTTGAAAGGGTGGCAGAACATCCTTTTTTTCTTTCTGTGTTTCATGGCTTATTTTCTGATTCATTTAGTGTTGTCATTTTAGATACCTGCATCTTCGCATGGCAATACACTTATTCATTGAACTGCTCATTTCATAGCCCATCTCTTGGGGATCAGTCTTTCTCGATCTTACAAATTATCTAGTGAGTTAAACCTGTTTTGCTCTGCAAATGCTAATCCCCTAATCCAGGTGCAAATTACATTTTAGCAAATGTATTTAGGTAATAGAGACCCTGCCTGTTTCCTGACATAGTAGTGTTTTGTAGTGTGGAAAATTCACACCAAACAGAGTAGTGTCATGTAGTGTGAGAAACGTAGGCCAGGCAGCAGAGGAGTCTTCAGAACTGGAAAGCTTATGGGAGACTTTTAGGTAACTAGCATTTTTCTGTGCCCACTTACACATAGGACATGTATATCTTTCTCTGGTTTCATAATTTCTTGTCTCCATAGATTTCCTCTCTGATACTAAAGAACACAACTCCCACAAGAGTTTACATTTGGATTAATTTTTCTTTCAGCAAAATATATTATATGAGTGATAAGTACTTAGGTTACAGAGATCAAAAGCATTTGATTTCTGTTTTCATACAGGGCACTTCAGAGGTAAGTATGAAAAATAAAGTTACAGTTGTCCTTAATAAAATGAGTGTAGAATCTAATAGGGAACTAGACCATAGACAAAAGTAAGGAACAAAGAGCATTATAATTGTCATTCACTTCAGTTCAGTTCAGTCACTCAGTTGTGTCCGACTCATTGCAAGCCCGTAAATCACAACATGCCAGGCCTCCCTGTCTGTCACCAACTCCCGGAGTTCACTCAAACTCATGCCCATCGAGTCAGTGATGTCATCCAGCCATCTCATTCTCTGTCGTCCCCTTTGCCTCCTGCCTCCAATCCCTCTCAGCATTAGGGTCTTTTCCAATGAGTCAACTCTTCTCATGAGGTGGCCAAAGTACTGGAGTTTGAGCTTCAGCATCAGTCCTTCCAATGAATACCCAGGACTGATCTCCTTTAGGATGCGCTGGTTGGATCTCCTTGCAGTCCAAGGGACTCTCAAGAGTCTTCTCCAACACCACAGTTCAAAAGCACCAATTCTTCGGTGCTCAGCTTTCTTCACAGTCCAACACTCAGATCCATACATGACCACTGGAAAAACCATAGCCTTGATTAGATGGAACTTTGTTGGCAAAGTAGTATCTAGCTTTTCAATATGCTATCTAGGTTGGTCATAACCTTCCTTCCAAGGAGTAAGTGTCTTTTAATTTCATGGCTGCACAAGGGAAAAACAACAAATAACACACAAGGGGATTCCCATAAGGATAACAGCTGATCTTTCAATAGAAACTCTTCAGGCCAGGAGGGAATGGCAAGACATACTTAAAGTGATGAAAGACAATAACCTACAGCCCAGATTACTGTACCCAGCAAGGATCTCATTCAAATACGAAGGAGAAATCAAAAGCTTTACAGACAAGCAAAAGCTGAGAGAATTCAGCACCACCAAACCAGCTCTCCAACAAATTCTAAAGGATATTCTCTAGACAGGAAACATGAAAAGGGTGTATAAACCCGAACCCAAAACAATAAAGTAAATGGTAACGGGATCATACTTATCAATAATTACCTTAAACGTAAATGGGTTGAACGCCCCGACCAAAAGGCAAAGAGTGGCCGAATGGATACAAAAACAAGACCCCTCTATATGCTGCTTACAAGAGACCCACCTCAAAACAAGGGACACATACAGACTGAAAGTGAAGGGCTGGAAAAAGATATACCATGCAAATAGAGACCAAAAGAAAGCAGGAGTGGCAATACTCATATCCAATAAAATAGACTTTAAAACAAAGGCTGTGAAAAGAGACAAAGAAGGCCACTACATAATGATCAAAGAATCAATCCAAGAAGAAGATATAACAATTATAAATATATATGCACCCAACATAGGAGCACCGCAGTATGTAAGACAAATGCTAACAAGTATGAAAGGGGAAATCAACAATAACACAATAATACTGGGAGACTTTAATACCCCACTCACACCTATGGACAGATCAACTAAACAGAAAATTAGCAAAGAAACGCAAACTTTAAATGATACATTAGATCAGTTAGACCTAATTGATATCTATAGGACATTTCACCCCAAAACAATGAATTTCACCTTTTTTCCAAGTGCTCATGGAACCTTCTCCAGGATAGATCACATCCTGGGCCATAAATCTAAACTTGATAAATTCAAAAAAATCGAAATCATTCCAAGCATCTTTTCTGACCATAATGCATTAAGATTAGATCTCAATTACAGGAGAAAAACTATTAAAAATTCCAACATATGGAGGTTGAACAACATACTTCTGAATAACCAACAAATCACAGAAGAAATCAAAAAAGAAATCAAAATATGCATAGAAACGAATGAAAATGAAAACACAACAACCCAACACCTGTGGGACACTATAAAAGCAGTGCTAAGAGGAAAGTTCATAGCAATACAGGCATACCTCAAGAAACAAGAAAAAAGTCAAATAAATAACCTAACTCTGCAACTAAAGCAACTAGAAAAGGAAGAGTTGGAGAACCCCAGAGTTAGTAGAAGGAAAGAAATCTTAAAAATCAGGGCAGAAATAAATGCAAAAGAAACAAAAGAGACCATAGCAAAAATCAACAAAGCCAAAAGCTGGTTCTTTGAAAGGATCAATAAAATTGACAAACCATTAGCCAGACTCATCAAGAAGCAAAGAGAGAAAAATCAAATCAATAAAATTAGAAATGAAAATGGAGAGATCACAACAGACAACACAGAAATACAAAGGATCATAAGAGACTACTATCAGCAGTTGTATGCCAATAAAATGGACAACGTGGAAGAAATGGACAAATTCTTAGAAAAGTACAATTTTCCAAAACTGAACCAGGAAGAAATAGAAAATCTTAACAGACCCATCACAAGCACGGAAATTGAAACGGTAATCAGAAATCTTCCAGCAAACAAAAGCCCAGGTCCAGATGGCTTCACAGCTGAATTCTCCCAAAAATTTCGAGAAGAGCTAACACCTATCCTCCTCAAACTCTTCCAGAAAATTGCAGAGGAAGGTCAACTTCCAAACTCATTCTATGAGGCCACCATCACCCTAATACCAAAACCTGACAAAGATGTCACAAAAAAAGAAAACTACAGGCCAATATCACTGATGAACATAGATGCAAAAATCCTCAACAAAATTCTAGCAATCAGAATCCAACAACACATTAAAAAGATCATACACCATGACCAAGTGGGCTTTATCCCAGGGATGCAAGGATTCTTCAATATCCGCAAATCAATCAATGTAATTCACCACATTAACAAACTGAAAAATAAAAACCATGTGATTATCTCATTAGATGCAGAGAAGGCCTTTGACAAAATTCAACATCCATTTATGATAAAAACTCTCCAGAAAGCAGGAATAGAAGGAACATACCTCAACATAATAAAAGCTATATATGATAAACCCACAGCAAACATTATCCTCAATGGTGAAAAATTGAAAGCATTTCCCCTAAAGTCAGGAACAAGACAAGGGTGTCCACTTTCACCGCTACTATTCAACATAGTTCTGGAAGTTTTGGCCACAGCAATCAGAGCAGAAAAAGAAATAAAAGGAATCCAAATTGGAAAAGAAGAAGTCAAACTCTCACTGTTTGCAGATGACATGATCCTCTACATGGAAAACCCTAAAGACTCCACCAGAAAATTACTAGAGCTCATCAATGAATATAGTAAAGTTGCAGGATAGAAAATCAACACACAGAAATCCCTTGCATTCCTATACACGAATAATGAGAAAGTATAAAAAGAAATTAAGGAAACAATTCCATTCACCATTGCAACGAAAAGAATAAAATACTTAGGAATATATCTACCTAAAGAAACTAAAGACCTATATATAGAAAACTATAAAACACTGATGAAAGAAATCAAAGAGGACACTAATAGATGGAGAAATATACCGTGTTCATGGATCGGAAGAATCAATATAGTGAAAATGAGTATACTACCCAAAGCAATTTACAAATTCAATGCAATCTCTGTCAAGCTACCAGCCACATTTTTCACAGAACTAGAACAAATAATTTCAAGATTTGTATGGAAATACAAAAAACCTCGAATAGCCAAAGCAATCTTGAGAAAGAAGAATGGAACTGGAGGAATCAACTTGCCTGACTTCAGGCTCTACTACAAAGCCACAGTCATCAAGACAGTATGGTACTGGCACAAAGACAGACACATAGATCAATGGAACAAAATAGAAAGCCCAGAGATAAATCCACACACATATGGACACCTTATCTTTGGCAAAGGAGGCAAGAATATACAATGGAGAAAAGACAATCTCTTTAACAAGTGGTGCTGGGAAAACTGGTCAACCACTTGTAAAAGAATGAAACTAGATCACTTTCTAACACCGTACACAAAAATAAACTCAAAATGGATTAAAGATCTAAATGTAAGATCAGAAACTATAAAACTCCTAGAGGAGAACATAGGCAAAACACTCTCAGACATAAATCACAGCAGGATCCTCTATGATCCACCTCCCAGAATTCTGGAAATCAAAGCAAAAATAAACAAATGGGATCTAATTAAAATTAAAAGCTTCTGCACAACAAAGGAAAATATAAGCAAGGTGAAAAGACAGCCTTCTGAATGGGAGAAAATAATAGCAAATGAAGCAACTGACAAACAACTAATCTCAAAAGTATACAAGCAACTTATGCAGCTCAATTCCAGAAAAATAAACGACCCAATCAAAAAATGGGCCATAGAACTAAATAGACATTTCTCCAAAGAAGACATATGGCTGGCTAACAAACACATGAAAAGATGCTCAACATCACTCATTATCAGAGAAATGCAAATCAAAACCACAATGAGGTACCACTTCACACCAGTCAGAATGGCTGAGATCCAAAAATCTGCAAGCAATAAATGCTGGAGAGGGTGTGGAGAAAAGGGAACCCTCCTACACTGTTGGTGGGAATGCAAACTAGTACAGCCACTATGGAGAACAGTGTGGAGATTCCTTAAAAAATTGCAAATAGAACTACCTTATGACCCAGCAATCCCACCGCTGGGCATACACACCGAGGAAACCAGAATTGAAAGAGACACATGTACCCCAATGTTCATTGCAGCACTGTTTATAATAGCCAGGACATGGAAACAACCTAGATGTCCATCAGCAGATGAATGGATAAGAAAGCTGTGGTACATATACACAATGGAGTATTACTCAGCTATTAAAAAGAATTCATTTGAATCAGTTCTGATGAGATGGATGAAACTGGAGCCGATTATACAGAGTGAAGTAAGCCAGAAAGAAAAACACCAATACAGTATACTAACACATATATATGGAATTTAGGAAGATGGCAATGACAACCCTGTATGCAAGACAGGAAAAAAGACACAGATGTGTATAACGGACTTTTGGACTCAGAGGGAGAGGGAGAGGGTGGGATGATTTGGGAGAATGGGAATTCTAACGTGTATACTATCATGTAAGAATTGAATTGCCAGTCTATGTCTGACGTAGGGTGCAGCATGCTTGGGGCTGGTTCATGGGGATTACCCAGAGAGATGTTGTGGGGAGGGAGGTGGGAGGGGAGGGGTCATGTTTGGGAACGCATGTAAGAATTAAAGATTTTAAAATTTAAAAAATAAAAAAAAATAAAAATAAAAAAATAATAATTTCATGGCTGCAGTCACCATCTACAGTGATTTTGGAGCCCCAAAAAATAAAGTCTGACACTGTTTCCACTGTTTCTCCATCTATCTGCCATGAAGTGATGGGACTGGATGCCATGATCTTCGTTTTCTGAATGTTGAGCTTTATGCCAACTTTTTCACTCTCCTCTTTCACTTTCATCAAGAGTCTTTTAGTTCCTCTTCACTTTCTGCCATAAGGGTGGTGTCATCTGCATATCTCAGGTTATTGATATTTCTCCCAGCAATCTTGATTCCAGCTTGTGCTTCTTCCAGCCCAGCGTTTCTCATGATATACCTGCATATAAGTTAAATAAGCAGGATGATAATATAGAGCCTTGAGGCACTCCTTTTCCTATTTGGAGCCAGTCTGTTGTTCCATGTCCAGTTCTAACTGTTGCTTCCTGACCTGCATACAGATTTCTCAAGAGGCAGGTCAGGTCAGGTGGTCTGGTATTCCCATCTCTTTCAGAATTTTCCACAGTTTATTGTGATCCACACAGTCAAAGGCTTTGGAATTAGAGGGTCCTAAATAAAGTTCTACCTGGGTACTGAGAAGGAAGCGTTAACTTCCAGCCAGGAAGATTAAGTGAGGCTTCCTGGAAGAGGTGGCACAGGAGGAGGATCTTGAAGGGATGTTAGATTTAGACATGTTTATGAGGATGGAGGAAAAAAAGTTCCAGAACATGGGGGTATCATGACAAAGTCAGGAAGACAGACATACATACAGTTTGACTTGATAAGATGGAAGAATCAGTGATGGTGGTGGTTTAGTCGCTAGGTTGTGTTTGACTCTTGTAACCCCATGGACTGTAGCCTGCCAGGCTCCTTTGTCCAAGGGATTCTCCAGGCAAGAATACTGGAGTAGGTTGCCATTTCCTTCTCCAGAAGAATCAGTACTGTTAACATATAAGGTATAATGAAGAATAATGTGAAATATGGATAAAATGATAGGATTTTCAAAGATTTTGGAAGGCCTAAAAATAGGCCAAGACATTTAGCATAAATCAGATTTCTAGTTAAGATAATCATTCTCGAAGTCATTGTATGGAAACTGTATGTAGACAGAGATTAGTAAGAAACTTTTTAATGAGGAAGATGTGGATGAATGATGTGCTTGGGTCCACCAAACTGTACTTCACTCATACACAGTAAACAAAATGGTATAGGATATGGCTATCTTCAGTTCAGTTCAGTTCAGTTCAGTCGCTCAGTCATGTCCGACTCTTTGTGACCCCATGAATCGCAGCACGCCAGGCCTCCCTGTCCATCACCAACTCCCGGAGTTCATTCAGACTCACGTCCATTGAGTCAGTGATACCATCCAGTCATCTCATCCTCTGTCATCCCCTTCTCCTCCTGCCCCCAATCCCTCCCAGCATCAGAGTCTTTTCCAATGAGTCAACTCTTCGCATGAGGTGGCCAAAGTACTGGAGTTTCAGCTTTAGCATCATTCCTTCCAAAGAAATCCCGGGGCTGATCTTCAGAATGGACTGGTTGGACCTCCTTTCAGTCCAAGGGACTCTCAAGAGTCTTCTCCAACATCACAGTTCAAAAGCATCAATTCTTCAGCTTTCAGCCTTCTTCACAGTCCAACTTTCACATCCATACATGACTACTGGAAAAACCATAGCCTTGACTAGACGGACCTTAGTCGGCAAAGTAATGTCTCTGCTTTCCATATGCTATCTAGGTTGGTCATAACTTTCCTTCCAAGGAGTAAGCGTCTTTTAATTTCATGGCTGCAATCACCATCTGCAGTGATTTTGGATCCCCCCAAAATAAAGTCTGACACTGTTTCCACTGTTTCCCCATCTATTTCCCATGGAGTGATGGGACAAGATGCCATGATCTTCGTTTTCTGAATGTTGAGCTTTAAGCTAACTTTTTCACTCTCCTCTTTTACTTTCATCAAGAGGCTTTTTAGTTCTTCTTCACTTTCTGCCATAAGGATGGTGTCATCTGCATATCTGAGGTTATTGATATTTCTCCAGGCAATCTTGATTCCAGCTTGTGTTTCTTCCAGTCCAGCATTTCTCATGATGTACTCTGCATATAAGTTAAATAAGCAGGGGACAATATACAGCCTTGATGTACTCCTTTTCCTATTTGGAACCAGTCTGTTGTTCCATGTCCAGTTCTAACTCTTGCTTCCTGACCTGCATACAGATTTCTCAAGAGGCAGGTCAGGTCAGGTGGTCTGGTATTCCCATCTCTTTCAGAATTTTCCACAGTTTATTGTGATCCACATAGTCAAAGGCTTTGGCATAGTCAATAAAGCAGAAAGAGATGTTTTTCTGGAACTCTCTTGCTTTTTCCATGATCCAGCGGATGTTGGCAATTTGATCTGTGGTTCCTGTGCGTTTTCTAAAACCAGCTTGCACATCAGGAAGTTCATGGTTCACATATTGCTGAAGCCTGGCTTGGAGAATTTTGAGCATTACTTTACTAGCATGTGCTGCTGCTGCTGCTAAGTCATTTCAGTCGTGTCCGACTCTGTGCGACCCCATAGGTGGCAGCTCACCAGGCCTCCCCCATCCCTGGGATTCTCCAGGCAAGAACACTGGAGTGGGTTGCCATTTCCTTCTCCAACGCATGAAAGTGAAAAGTGAAAATGACGTCGCTCAGTTGTGTCCAACTCCTAGCGGCCCCACGGACTGCAGCCCACCAGGCTCCTCTGCCCGTGGGATTTTCCAGGCAAGAGTACTGGAGTGGGTTGCCATTGCCTTCTCCGTACTAGCATGTGAGATGAGTGCAATTGTGCGGTAGTTTGCGCATTCTTTGGCATTGCCTTTCTTTGGAATTGGAACGAAAACTGACCTTTTCCAGTCCTGTGGCCACTGCTGAGTTTTCCAAATTTGCTGGCATATTGAGTGCAGCATTTTCACAGCATGGATATCTTAGTATATGGTATATTCTACGATGGACTTGTGGTGTCTAGTAAGCTATGTATTTTAACAAGCTTCTACTCTGTCTTACCTCTTTTTGGATATAGTGGCAGCAACAGAAGAGACCAGGTTTCTATTTCTTTATCTTTCAGTTATTTGTAACCTTAGCCAAGCCTCATAACTCTTCTAATTCTCAGTTTCTTTTCTTTCAACTGAGAGTGATAATGATATTTAATAAAGTGGTATTTTATAGGGCCTAAAAGTGAAAGTGTTAGTTGTTTAGTCACATCCAACTCTTTGCAACCCCATGGATTGTAGCCCTCCAGGCACCTCTGTCCATTGGGATTCTCCAGGCAAGAATACTGGAGTGTATTGCCTTGCCTTCCTCCAGGGCCTCTTCCCAATCTAGGGATTGAACCCAGGTCTCCCACATTGCAGGCAGGTTCTTTACTGTCTGAGCTGCTAGGGAAGCCCAAGGTCTTGTCTGGGACCTGAACTCAGGACCTCTTGTGCTGGAGGCAAGAACCATATTCGATAGACCAACCAGCTTGCCTGTATTGTACATTGGTAAAGTACAAAATAATACAAAATAATATGGATAAAATAATATCCATAACATTGCTTTGATAAAAAGGTGAGTGCCTTATGCACTCAAACTCTCTTTAATATCCTTAGCATCTAAAGACTCCAGTTTTCAGTCTCCATCTGCACACTGACTTCATGATTGCGTAGACTTAGATTCAAATCTAATTAAGATTTATTGACTAATACCAATGTTAACAATAGTGTTAACAATTGTAACAATGGCACTGGTTCCTCAAAGAAGAGCGCTTTTTTTTTTTTAAACATTTCAGTATTATTATTATTTTACTGTTGGCACATTTATAGGAGAAACTTGATTAGATGAGAAGAGGAGGCAAAATTTAAAGAAATTCAATGAGACTATCAAAGAGCTGGCCCCTCACTCTTATTACTAGTTCTGCATAATACTAGGAATAAGCTCCATCACACGGAAAAGAAGTTGGTAGGAACTCTGGAAGAATATCAGGGTGGTGATTGTTACAAATTTGCAGAGAAGATAATAAACTCTCTCTGGGTTGCTGGTGAAAGTTTCAAGTAGGAGGTCACATGGAGCACTATTTGAAGGGTTGGTGGCATGGAAAGAAGAGCTTTGTAGGCAGAGGAATAGTGTGACAAACCCTTGATGCTGAAAAGGGCAGGTGTAGCGAGAAGTGAATGTAATGCTGGACTGAAAGGAATGTTGAGTTGACAACAGTGTTTTGGGTAGCATCTTGGTGATTTCATTTCAAATTATTCTCCTCCTTTCTTTTTTTTTTTTTTTTGGTTTCAGGTACTTGGATTTTTGTTGTGTTGGGAAAAACAGCAACTGTACCTGCACTGGTACCATAAGGTAGGACATCCGAAACTTCAAATAGGAGACCCGAGACCAGGACTGAATGTGCCTCTTTGGCACTAAGTATTTAATACAGAGCTTCCCTTTCTTTGTCTCCCTTAGCAAAAAAGAAATCTGCTTATACTATTTCAACTGAAATGATTCAGTTCCTAACAGGTGGAACTGGCTTACTGACCATGATGAACCCAAACTTTATTTTTTCTCACTACTCTGTGTTAAACTTACTATGTGTGTTTGTTATTCCCATCCCCATAAAATCTTGAGCAAGCTCCACTAATTTCCCAGTCCTTCATAGTTACAAGGGCATTCCATTTCAATTACTAAATATTTCAGTTCATTGTAATGAATTCCAACTTTATGAGACATTTCCTTTACCCTATTTCACATGACCCAGGCCTGGAAACCAACAGTGGTGAAGAGAACATGACCTTTTACCTTTCTTACAGAGTAAGGGTCAGGGGAAGGAGAGATAGGGTAAAGAACACAGTCCCACAGGGAGGGTTTGGTTCCATTAGGACCAATAAATTGCAATTTTTGGCTCTTTACCGCATGGATTTTTCCATGTGTGTTTTCAGAGACCCTTCTGTTGAGATCTTGACTGCAACTCTTGGTGGATTCAATGCCTGTCTTCCTGTACCCTCTAAAATTTCTCTGCTGGTGTCCTTTTTATTCTCCCTGAGTTTGGAGCCCTTTAAAAATACACAAGAAAGTACAATGGATCTGTTTTTGTTCTGAGGAGACAGACATTACTGACCCAGCATCTGAAGACATGCAACTCTTTTCCATCATTGCCTCCCTTGTCTTGTTTTGCTATGGGCTTGAACATCTCCAGCATAGCCTCTTGGTATTTATACTTTTTCAGGCATGGTTTTCCTTGTATTTCCTCAAATCCAGAAACATGTCAAACTCCTTGAGTGGTTCCCTTAAATTTCCTTAAGAGGAAAATTTCCCTCAAAAGGGAAGTATGAATTGAAAGTATACATTTAAGAGTTAAAAGAATGGAAATTGAAGTAATAAGATCATGCAGGGAAAGAGGAAATTGAAGCATGAACATATAGGTGTTACTGAGATTCCCATAGGTTTTGGAGTTTGGATACCATGAGCAATTTGTCACTACAAAGGGTCCCTGCGGGTTAAACCATTCTGATTACTATTCCAGAAACCATGCTTACCTTGCCTCTGGCAGTGAGCGCTGCTACTTGGCCTCTGCCACAGCAGAATCTCATCATTGCCTTTGATCTCAGGAAGCCAGTTTCTGTGTCAGCATCTCTCACCTTTATCCAGGCATAAAGCATGGCCACTATGGTGCTTTTCAAGGATGCTGACACTCTCCTCACCAATGTGTTTCTCAGTGTCCTCTGAGACTGCCTATAGGGCACAATATGGAGTGGGTTAGCTGACCATAGGTGATAGCATTTCAACAACATTTTCTCTTTAAAATTATTCTCAGTTTGTTTTAATCCACACAGTCAAAGGCTGTGGCATAGTCAGTGAAGTGGAAGAGATGGGAATACTAGATCACCTTATCTGCCCCCTGAGAAACCTGAATGCAGAGCAAGAAGCAACAGTTATAACTGGAAGTGAAACAACAGACTGGTTCAAAATTGGGAAAGGAGTACATCAAGACTGTATATTGTCACCTTGCTTATTTAACTTATATGCAGAGTATATCATGCAAAATGCTGGGCTGGATGAATCAAGCTGAAATCAAGATTGCTGGGAGAAATATCAACAACCTCAGATATGCAGATGATACCACTTCAATGATAAAAAGTGAAGAACTAAAGAGCTTCTTGATGAAGGCGAAAGAGGAGAGTGAAAAACTTGGCTTAAAACTCAACATTCAAAAAATGAAGAACATGGCTTCTGGTCCCATCACTTCATGGCAAATAGATAGGGAAACAGGGGAAAGAGGCAGATTTTATTTTCCTGGGCTCCAAAATCACTGTAGATGGTAACTGCAGCCACAAATTGAAGTATGGCAAAACCAATACCATATTGTAAAGTAATTAACCTCCAATTAAAATAAATAAACTTATATTAAAAAAAAAAGCTAGCTCCTTAGAAGGAAGGCTGTGACAAACCTAGACAGCATGTTAAAAAGCAGAGGCATCACTTTGCCGACTAAGGTCCATATAGTCAAAGCTATGGTTTTTCCAGTAGTCATATATGGATGTGAGAGTTAGACCATAAACAAGGCTGATCTCTGAAGAATTGATGCCTTTGAATCGTGGTGTTGGAGAAGACTCTTAGGAGTCTCTTGGATAGCACGGAGATCAAACCAGTCAATCCCAAGAAATCAACCCTGATTTAAATATTTTTGTTATGAGGCATTTGGTCTGCTAACAGTTTTTTTTTTGTTTGTTTGTTTTTTTTTTCAGATTTTCACATCTATTTTTGTCTTTGTATAGAAGACATTGGACTATAGGTTTTGTTTCCTGTAATTGTCTTGTTCAGTTTGAGTATCAGTGTTTTTGTTATCTTCAAAAAACAAGTTAGAGAGAATTCCCTCTTTATTCTCAGGAAGAGTTGGTTAAAATTGAAATATTTCTTCCTTTGTTGTTGTTCAGTTGCAACCGCATGGACTGCCACACACCAGGCTTCCCTGTCTTTTACTATCTCCCAGAGTTTGCTCAAACTCATCTTGATTGAGCCTATTATGCCATCCGACAATCTCATCCTCTGTGGCCAAATTCTCCTTCTGTCTTCAGTCTTTCCCAGTATCAGAGTATTTTCCAATGAGTTGACTCTTTGCATCAGGTGACCAAAGTATCAGAGCTTCAGCTTCAGCATCAGTCCTTCCAAAGAATATTCAGGGTTGATTTCCTTGAGGATTGACTGGTTTGATTATCTTGCTGTTCAAAGGACTCCCAGGAGTTCTTTCCAGCACTACAGTTGAAAAGCATCAGTACTTGGTGCTCAGCCTTCTTTATGGTCCAACTCTCATATCCATATATGACTACTGGAAAAACCATAGCTTTAGCTAGATGGACCTTTGTCAACAAAGTGATGCCTCTGCTTTTTATAGGTTTGTCATAGCTTTCCTTACAAGGAGCAAGTGTCTTTTAATTTCGTGGCTGCAGTCACCATCTGCAGTAATTTTGGAGCCCAGGAAAATAAAGTCTGTCACTATTTCCTTCCTCCCCCACCCCATCAATTTGACATGAAGTGATGGGACCAGATGCCAAGAGGTTAGTTTTTTGAATGCTGAGTTTTAAGCCTACTTTTTCAATCTCCTCTTTCACTCTTGTCAAGAGGCTCTATAATTTGTCTTGTTTTATTTTTTTTCTATTAGAGTTGTGTCATCTGCATATCTGAGGTTGTTGATATTTCTCCCTGTAACCTTGACTCCAGCTTGAGCTTCATCAAGCCTGGCATTTTGCACGATGTACTCTGCATATAAGTTAAATAAACAGGGTGACAATATACAGTGTTGACGTACTCCTTTCCCAGTTTGGAACCAGTCTGTTCCATGTCCAGTTCTAACTGCTGCTTCTTGACCTGCATACAGGTTTCTCAGGAAACAGGTAAGGTGGTCTGGTATTCCCATCTCTTTAAAAATTTTCCACAGTTTTCTGTGATCCACACAGTCAAAAGCTTTAGCATAGTCAATGAAGCAGATGTTTTTCTGGAATTCCCTTGCTTTTTCTATGATCCAAGAGATGTTGGCAATTTGATCTCTGTTTCCTCTGCCTTTTCTAAATCCAGCTTATACATCTGGAAGTTCTTGGGTCACATATTGTTGAAGCCTAGCTAAAAGGATTTTGAGCTTTACCTTGCTAGCATGTGAAATGAGTGCAGTTGAGTGGTAGTTTGAATATTCGTTTGCATTGCCCTTTTTTGAGATTGGAATGAAAACTGACTTTTTCCAGTCCTGTGCCACTGCTGTGTTTTCCAAATTTGCTGGCATGTTAAGTGTAGCACTTTAACAGCATCATCTTTCAGGACTGGAAATAACTCAGCTGGAATTTTGAAAATTAACCATTTAAGGCAGCAAGACCTGAAATTATTTTGTGAGGTTTGATCATGGATTCAATTGCTTTCATAGGTACAGAAGTCTCTAGAGGGCACCACAGATGTAGGAAAACTACATTTGAAGGAGAACAAGTTAAAATTGTGTCTTCTTGGTTTCAGTGTAATAGTAGATTTTTAAAATCTGTCCAACAGATATTTGCTGAATGATTACTGTGTGTCAGGCAGTGAGACACTGCCTCTTAAAGGCAGTGAGAATATGATCTTACCCAAATATTGTCCTTGACCTCATAAGCTTATAGTCTATTTGGGAAAAAACATATGTTGAAAAGGCAATTACAAATACTGTTGACTTGTGATTATACTGAGTCACTTAAAGTGATATTGAATATTTAAAATGGCCATTGTTGAAATTTGGTGAGATATGCCAAACAGTATTGAAGACCCAGCTGAGGTGGAAATAATTAATTAGTAAAAACATCAGACCATATAGCTGTATAATTTTTTTCCAGCCATGCTACATAACTTAGACTTGGCAGCAATAAGATTAAATCCAATAGTACTGGGGGTCTGAGGGGTGGTTAGATTAGGAGATGAGGAATATGGTCACTGAAATTGTGAGAACAAATACACATTTCTCAAGCACAGTTATGATCAAAGCCTACTGCATGGAAGTCAGAACACTCTTTTTGTTTCCCCAGATCCTGGTTCTGATAATGATTCCATTTTTCTTATTTTTGTTATGGATTTTGTTAACTTTCTGGAAAGACAGGTGGCTCACCATCGGGCTGTCACTTCAGGTAAGCACCATACTTAGTTGTAGTCCTGTCTGTCCAGATGTGTTCAGGCTGACTTTTCAATTTCCTCACAGGTCTTTTCTCCCTACATACACCTGAGCAGCATATCTGTGATGGTTTTGCTTTCATGGCCTGTGGCCTTCTACTTGATCCATTTGGAAGGAGAAGGTATGTCCTGTGGGTGGAGCCTTCCCTGATTCTTCCAGCTCTGGCTTTAACTTCTGTACTTTACTCAGCAGAACAAGCAAAGCACCACTGTATCTTTTTGAAACTCATTTATCTTGTTACTCAAGCATGCTCCTTGTGATCAAACTCACAACCGTACATGGTCTGTCATAACATCCTGTCATAGCATTTCCCAGGCTAAGCAGTCCATCTTCTAAAGAGACATTCTCCTTTTAGAAAAATAAGTATTTTCTCTCATTAACTTTCAGGGAATAGATTGGAGTAGTTTTAGGGAGGGTAGATAGCATTTTATTTTTATTTGGCTAGTGATGTTACACGTCATAGTTCTTTAAGTTTGTATTCAGATATTACTATTTTCTTTGTGTGTGTGTGTGTTGCTATATTTTGTTTATTTTTTCTCTTCTGTATAACATTCTATTGATGGTATCAGCACTGAGACTTTTTTAAAAAATTTAATTTTATTTATTTTTAATTGGAGGCTAATTGTGCAAGACAGCAAAAGAGACACAGATGTATAGAACAGTCTTTTGGACTCTGTGGGAGATGAAGAGGGTGGATGATTTGGGAGAATGGCATTGAAACATGTATAATATCATATAAGAAATGAATCACCAGTCCAGGTTCAATGCAGGATACAGGATGCTTGGGGCTGGTGCACTGGGATGACCCAGAGGGATGGTATGGGGAGGGAGGTGGGAGGGGGGTTCAGGATTGGGAACATGTGTACACCCGTGGTGGATTCATGTTGATGTATGGCAAAACCAATACCATATTGTAAAGTAATTAGCCTCCAGATATTACTATTTTCAACTCAAAAAACAGCTGCAGATATTCCCTGGATACATCTTAGTCCTTCAAAGCAGTCCATGGTGAGTCTGTCACGTTTGAGGACTTCCACAGAAGCAGAAATCTGCCTCTGCCACTACTTTCCTCTTCATTCTTTGTCCTAATATCATGGAAGCAAATAAGAATCAGAGCTGTACGTGAAGCTGTTTTGAGAATGGAGTTAACTCTCAGCATCCTTACTGAGAAACCAGGAGAACCTGCTTCTGTCTATGTCTCTTTTTATTATTACTGGTTAAACAAGGAGTGCTTGCTTCCTGACGTGTCCAAGGACTCAGAAAGAGAAAAACAGGATTGCCATTATGTGTGTATGTGTATGTAAGCTGGTGAATTTTAGGAAATGTTTCTGGGGGCAGGAACTTAAATGGGACGATAATGAACTCTTTTCTTTTTTATTTCCTGACTTTTAGCTAGAATGAGACGTTACCAGATTACAAGTAATGAAAGAAGAAGAAATACATGCTGTAGTATGCTCACGAAATTGAGAGGTTAGAGCTGGAGAGCTAGATTTGAAAGTGACATGGATGGTAATTTTAAAATGTACAAATAGGTTAAATCCTCAAACGTATAAAATAGCAAATGTTGAGGTATTGCCAGTGATAGCAGGTATTGTGATTAGTCTGTGTGTTTGTGTATGTGTGTGTGCGTTTAAGAGAGGAGTGGGAGAGAGAGAGAAATACAACGATTTCAGTTCAGTTCAGTTCCGTCGCTTAGTTGTGTCCGACTCTTTGCGACCCCAAGAATCGCAGCATACCAGGCCTCCCTGTCCATCACTAACTCCTGGAGTTCACTCAAACTCACGTCCATCGAGTTGGTGATGCCATCCAGCCATCTCATCCTCTGTCATTCCCTTTTCCTCCTGCCCCCAATCCCTCCCAGCATCAGAGTCTTTTCCAGTGAGTCAAATCTTCACATGAGGTGGCCAAAGTATTGGAGTTTCAGCTTTAGCTTCATTCCTTCCAAAGAACATCCAGGGCTGATCTCCTTCAGAATGGACTGGTTGGATCTCCTTGCAGTCCAAGGGACTCTCAAGAGTCTTCTCCAACACCACAGTCCAAAAGCATCAATTTTTTGGCACTCAGCTTTCTTCACAGTCCAACTCTTACATCCACACATGACCACTGGAAAAACCATAGCCTTAACTAGATGGACCTTTGCTGGCAAAGTAATGTCTCTGCTTTTGAATATGCTATCCAGGTTGGTCATAACTTTTCTTCCAAGGAGTAAGTGTCTTTTAATTTCATGGCTGCAGTCACCATCTGCAGTGATTTTGGAGCCCCCCAAAATAAAGTCTGACACTGTTTCCACTGTTTCCCCATCTATTTCCCATGAAGTGATTGGACCGGATACCATGATCTTTGTTTTCTGAATGTTGAGCTTTAAGCCAACTTTTTCACTCTCCTCTTTCACTTTCATCATGTTCTGCCATAAGGGTGATGTCATCTGCATATCTGAGTTTGTTGATATTTCTCCTGGCAATCTTGATTCCAGCTTGTGCTTCTTCCAGCCCAGCATTTCTCATGATGTACTCTGCATAGAAGTTAAATAAGCAGGGTGACAATATACAGCTTTGACGTACTCCTTATCTTATTTGGAACCAGTCTGTTGTTCTATGTCCAGTTCTAACTGTTGCTTCCTGGCCTGCATACAAGTTTCTCAAGAGGCAGTTCAGGTGGTCTGGTATTGCCATCTCTTGGAGAATTTTCCACAGTTTACTGTGATCCACACAGTCAAAGGCTTTGCCATAGTCAATAAAAAAGAAATAGATGTTTTTCTGGAACTCTCTTGCTTTTCCCATGATCTAGGGATGTTGGCAATTTGATCTGTGGTTCCTGTGCCTTTTCTAAAACCAGCTTGAACATCTGGAAGTTCATGGTTCACGTATTGCTGAAGCCTGGCTTGGAGAATTTTGAGCATTATTTTACTAGCATGTGAGATGAGTGCAATTGTGAGGTAGTTTGAGCACTCTTTGGCATTGCCTTTCTTTGGGATTGGAAAGAAAACTGACTTTTCCAGTCCTGTGGCCACTGCTGAGTTTTCCAAATTTGCTGGCATATTGAGTGCAGCACTTTCACAGCATCATCTTTGGTCTATGATGAGTCAATAGTGTCATATCAATTGCATGAGGTAATATTAGTAGCAGAATAGCTCCATTTTTTGAAATGAAGAAAATGAATACCCAGAGAGGTTAAACAATAAGTCTGAGTCACACAATTAGAAAGTAGTAAAGTCTGCTTTGTATTTGGATTTCTTTCAACTAATATTCCTTCCACTATTTCTGTCTGCCCTCAATACCTGGGCATTTTAGGCTGATCTTTAAGGGCTTGAGAGCTTTTTCAGAACCAATCAAACTCCTCCTCCTTCTGAGAAGCTACTCCTTAACATTCCCTCTCCTTCCTGCCTCCTGTACAATTTATTCCATTGTTAATTTGTATTTGTAATTTTTTGTAGTTGTTCAGTTGCTAAGTCATGTCCGACTTTTTGTGACCTCATGGACTGTAGCATGCCAGGCCTCACTGTCCGTCACCATCTCCTGGAGTTCACCCAAGTTCATGTCCATTGAATTGGTAATGCCATCCAACTGTCTCATCCTTGGTCACCCCCATCTCCTCCTGTTCTCATTCTTTCCCAGTAATAAGATCTTTTCCAGTGAGTCAGCTCTTTGCATCAGGTGGCCAAAGTATTGGTGCTTCAGCATAAGTCCTTCCAATCAATATTCAGGGTTGATTTCCTTTAGGATTGATTGTTTTGATCTCCTTACTGTCCAAGGGACTCTCAGGAGTCTTCTTGAGCACCACAATTTGAAAACAAATTTTTCAGTGTTCAGCCTTCTTTATTGTCCAACTCTCACATCTTTACTTGACTACTGGAAAGACCATATTTTTGACTATACAGACTTTTGTCAGCAAAGTGATGTCTTTGCTTTTTAATATGCTGTCTAGGTTTGTTATAGCCTTCCTTCCAAGAAGCAAGTGTCTTCTAATTTCATGGCTGCAGTCAACATCCCCAGTGATTTTGGAGCCCAAGAAGAGAAAATCTGTCACAAGTTTCACTTTTTCCCATGAAGTGATGTGACTGGATGCCATGATCTTAGTTTTTTTAATCTTGAGTTTTAAGCTAGCTTTTTCACTCTTCTCTTTCACCCTCATCGAGAAACTGTTTAGTTTGTCTTCACTTTTTCCTATTAGAGTGGTATCATCTAAATATTTGAGATTGTTAATATTATTCCCAACAGTCTTGATTCCAGTTTGTAGCTCATCCAGCCTGGCATTTTGCATGATATACTCTGCATATAAGTTAAATAAACAAGGTGACAGTATATAGCTTTGTTGTACTCCTTTCCCAATTTGGAACCAGTCCATTGTTCAATGTATGTAACTGTTGCTGACAGGTTTCTTGGGAGATAGGTAAGATGGTCTGGTATTCCCATCTCTTTAAGAATTTTCAAGAGTTTGTTCTGATCCACACAGTCAAAGGCTTTCTTGTAGTCAATGAGGCAGCGGTGGTTGTTTTTCTGGAATTCCCTTGGTTTCTCTATGATCCAACGGATGTTGGCAATTTAATCTCTGGTTCCACTGCTTTTTCGAAACCCTGCTTGTTCATCTGGAAGTTCTTGATTCAAGAACTACTGAAACCTAGCTTGAAGGATTTTGAGCATAACCTTACTAGCATGGAAAGTGAGCATAATTGTCCAGTAGTTTGAATATCCTTTAGCACGATCCTTCTTTGGAATTTGGATGAAAACTTACATTTTCTAGTCCTGTGGCCATTGCTGGATTTTCTAAATTTGCTGGCATATTGAGTGCAACACTTAAACACCATCTATCTTTTAGTATTTTAATTAGCACAGATGGAATTCCATCACTTCCACTAGCTTTATTGGTAGTAATGGCTCCTGAGGCCCACGTGACTTCACACTCCAAGATGCATTTGCAATAATTTTAACTTAATAATCATGCTTGTATTTGGGTAGCCTTTTGCTTTCAAATAATTGAAATGTGGGGGACCTGAGAAAAATAGTAAATCTGTGAGCTCACAGAGTCAGTGAACCCATGGATTAGATATTTACTATAACTATTTTTTGGGGATACTTATTTGCTTGGGATGGTTCTCCATTCCTTTTTTCTTTTTCATCACTTTTTCATTCCAACTTTTTCAGCTCTACAAGTGGCCATTGGAGTGCCCTTTTTTCTTATCCTTTTATGTCTCTATGTGGTGCCATTTGGGACTTACTCTCCCTGCCTTCAGGAGAAGGAGAAATTGGCACCCAAGCCAACCTTCTTTGGACATAGAGGTGCACCCATGGTAAGTCAGAGCTTGATGGATGTGGGTGTGGATGGGTGTGGATGAGACAAGGGCACATCAGATTCTCAGAAACCCCTGGAGAAATAAAGAAGTTGGCTTGAGATGACAAGATGAGTAATTAATTATAGAGGTTGGACTTAATTCTTCTAATTCTCAGTCCATTTCTCTTTATTATGTCCAGTGGCATTGTCTCAGATGAGAAGAATTCCTAAACCAGATTTGTGAGAGGAGAATGTAGGCAGGTTCTTAGAACAAAGAGCCAAGAGAACCAAACTCTACTTCCTAAAGTCCTTTCATTACTGTTCCCCTTTCCTATGCTAAAATGGATATTGGCAGAAAAGACTATGAGATTAAAGGCCTGATGTCCTTTTCTTCCACAGCTGGGGCCTGAGAATACCATCATGTCCTTTGAGAAGGCTGTTGAATATGGGGCCCATGGACTGGAGAGTGATGTACGAATAAGGTAGGAAAAAAGGGACCAGGGTGGGAGGAGAAAAGACCAGTGGATGACTCCAGCCTGGCCCAAGCTGTAGAGAGGGCAAGCCCTGGGAGTTTCTCCCTTATTCACCCGGCACATCTGCACGTAACACTATATATGAATCACTTCTCCTTTACAAACCACATGTCTGCATCTCTACATTGTCAGTCACAGGCTTATGAATCACACACTCTATATAGTCTCCACACATAGCTCAAATTTGTCCTCCCTGCAAACATGCTTGGAGCTTACCTCTATGCCCTACCTTAGCAATCTATTTAGCTAACATTTCCTAGGCATCATCTGTATTCCTACTATATCCTTCTTCTGAGTGAGAGGCAGATGAGTGAGACAGAGTCGTGCCTAAGAGCTGTTTGCAGCCAGTGAAGGAGACATGGCATGTTTACAAATAAACACAGTATAGGACCATTTGTGGTGAGTGAGTGCCTTGCAGAGAAGAGTAAGGCAAATGCAATGGAACCTCAGTGGAGGAGGAAGAGGCCACCTCTTTTGTGAAAAATGATCTATGTGCTCAGAGCAGTGTTTGGGTTGAGCCTTGAAGGAAAAATACTATTTTTCCAAGCAGATATGGAGAGCGAGAATATTCTAGGCAGAGGTAGCAGCTTAGTTAAAGGCATCCAAAGGAGGAATAGCAAGTTTGTAGATCCGTGAGCTGGTCTGTATGGATGCCAAGAGTAGTCCACTTTGGGGACGTGAGGGGCCTATGTGAGGGGGAAGGTATGGCTACAAGGCTTACTGAGACTGGATCACAGAGATCCCTAAATGTGTACTGGGCAGCCATGGTAGGTTTTAGAGAGTAGATTAGCTTATTGTTTTAGAAGGACTTGTCTGAGAATGTGTGAGGGAGAATCATTCTGGATTTGGGCAGTAGGTTCTAGCAATGTCCAAGGGACAACAAAGGAAGAGTTGGATCATAGCAGGAATGAGGACAAAAAACACATGCTTTTCTGTAGAATGTATGTCCTTGGGCAACCGAAAATAGAGACGAACCGTCGGATGGTTATATTAGAGAATGTGGCATGTACTACTCCCTTTCCAGCCTTCTGTGAGGCAAACAGGAAAGAAATGAACATCCTATTTCACAGTGAAGAACTGTGGTTTGAACCTGAATTCAAAGAAGAGAAATGTATTCCTGAGGACATAAGGCTAGAATGTACATGATAAAGCCAGAATTTGAACTGGATTTCCTGACCCCAGACTAGGGTTCGTATCAATGGTGACAACTATTCCACGCAGAATATTTGAATCAGGATTGAAACTGAATGCTCTTTCAGAGCTTCCATTTCATTGTGCAAGTTCCTCATGGTCATGGCCTAATGTGGTCATGGTGCTGAGACAAGTGAGCTCCTGGCACATTGTCCTTTTCTCTTCTGTGACTTTAACTTCATTGTAGATGATCTTCCCAACTGCTCAGTTTCTCTGTTGACATCTTCATTTCCCATGACCACCATCCACATATCTCCACCACTCACATTGATGGCTACAGTCTATACTCATCATTAATAAATATTGCCTACCAGTCATAGTCTAGGCAGGACATGAATACCACAAAAGTATCTAGAACAGGTAAAATCATATTATATTTACTAAATAGTAAAAATGGCAAACTACTGAAAGTGGGACATAGGACTCTGGAGAGTGCGCAAATTACAACTACTACTGTGTATTCCACCATATTCTCTCCATTAATTACCAAAAAACATTAAAAATATAAGACACTGGACAAAATTCACAAAGCAGCTAACAGAAGACTCTGAATGGTGAAGAATAGAATGTGGACTGGCTTGGTTCATAAGACCAAAGCAGCTTCATAATAGGGAGCGAGTTTCCACATGCTAATTTCTGTTTCTCCTCATGTATCCTGACATGAGCTCTGAAGAGAGCTGACCTGGAAACACCTATAGCTGCAGACAGAAAAAAGCTCCACAGAAATCTGTTATATCTAGCCGAATAACTGGTAGAAGGGTCATCCAATATGATATAAATGTTTTGATCATACCAGTCCTACTCAGGGGAACACCACACAGAAACCACTCCCCACCCTGTCACAGCTTGCCACTGAGGCTCTGGAGACTGTGAGCAGATCCCTGTAACTACTTCTGTACTGATGTAAGTGGTGGTACCCATTTCCTTTCTTCTTCAGCTAGAGAGTGAGCAGAGAATTATTGAGAAAAGTTTTCCAGAAAAAATTATTTTTTAATTGTAAAATATTCTTAACATAAAATTTACCATTTAAACCATTTTTAGGGTACAGTTTAATGGCATTAAGTACCTCCACCTTCTTTTAAGCATCACCACATAGATCTCTAGCACTTTTCATCTTCTCAGACTAAAACTATTTGTTAGATGTTAATACTAACTCCACCCAAGCCTTTGCAACCATCATTCTTTTTTCTCTGTCTATGTGTTTGATTGTTCTGTGAAATCATGCAGTATTTATTATTTTGTGTTAAGCTCATTTCACATCAGCATGATGTCAGTATAGCTCATTTCACTTTAGCATGTCAAGACTCATCTATATTGTAGCATCTGTCAGAATTTCCTTCGTTTTAAAAGTTCTCTTAAAAAGCACATAACACAGTTTGCCATCATAACTCTTTTAAGTGTACAATTTAGTAGTATCAAATATATTCACATTGTTTGGAAACAAATCTATAGAACTTGTTCATCTTGCAAATCTGAAACTTCATACCTGTTAAATAACAATTCCACCTTTCCTTCTGCCCTCAGCCCATGCTTACCACAATTCTACTTTTTGCTCCTATGAATCTGACTACGTAAATAACATCCATAAGTGGAATCATACAGTATTTGTCTTTTCGTGACTATCTTGTTTGATTTAGCATAATGTCCTCAGATTTCATCTATGTTGTGGCATGTGACAGGATTTCCTTCCCTTTTTAGATTGAATAGATATCACATTTTGCTTCTTCATTTATCCTCTGATAGACATTTGGCTTGCTTCTGCCTCTTGGCTGTTTTGAAAAATGCTGCTATGAACATTAAGAGTACAAGTATATTTTCAAGAACTTGTTTTCAGTGCTTTTAAGTGTGTAGCCCAAAGTGGAATTACTGTATCACGTGGTAAATCTATGTTTAGTTTTCTGAGGAATTGCCATGCTAGAGAAAGGGAATTTAAAAACCTGTTCATAAAATCCTGGGCAGACCTTTGTATAACCTATGCATGAAACCACACAGGCGCAACACAGCAGAAGGTTTGAGAATCGATTGGAACACTATCTGTGTTGTAGACTGATTTCTGCAGAGCCTTTGAAAACTAAGTTGGCGTTAAAACTGTATCTTACAAATGTGGTCCAGGACATGTTTTCTGAACCTAGACATATTGAATCTCTGTTAAAATAGATTTTAATGAGATTTCTAATCTCCGAATACTCAAAATGCTCAGGATACAACCCAGAGTTTTCCATACCAAGATCTAGAAAAAACTCAGCTTCATTGAGAAAAGGTAATAAATATATGTGAACAGCAGGAGAAACAGATGTTGGAATTATTTCTAAGTATGTTAAAGCAGCTATCATAAAATGTCTCCAACAAACAATTATGAACACTTGTTAATTGAAAAAGTAGAAGGTGTTAGCAGAGAAAGAGAAGTAAAGAAGAATCAAGTGGAAATGAAAAATTCTTTAGACAAAAGATAATGATGTTGCAATGACAACCCACTCCAGTGTTCTTGGCTGGAGAATCCCAGGGACGGGGGAGCCTGATGGGCTGCCATCTATGGGGTTGCACAGAGTCAGACATGACTGAAGCGACTTAGCAGCGCATATCAAATCATGCTGTACACCTAAAAATAATACAATGCTATATGTCACTTATAGCTCAATAAAACAAGGGTAAGGAAAACAACTTGGAACATGAGGAATAAAAAAAAGCAAAGGAAAGGGTAAAAAATACATAGGTGGGAACTGCTCTGGTGGTCCAGTGGTTAAGGAGACACTTGCCACTGCAGGGGACACAGTTCGATCCCTGGTCTGGGAAGATCACAGAAACTGTGGATAACTAAGTCTGTGCATCACAACTGTTGAGCCTGCATGCTACAACTAATGAACTATACATGCCTAGAGCTTGTGCTCTGGAACAACAGAATCCACCACAATGAGAAGCATGCCCACCACAAAGAAAAGTAAGCCCACTCCTGAAACTAGAGAAAGCCGTGTGCAGCAACCGAGGCCCAGCCCAGCCAGAAATAATAAATGTATTTTAAAAAGATAAATATTAATAGGTGATTCTTCTATTCCAGAGTTTAAAAATTGTGTTCAGTGGTTAAAGACAAAAGTGATAATATTGTTTGATATATGGGTCTCAATCTATTTTTAGATATTTAAGACATGTATATCATAATGGAAGGAGATTGGGTAAAGGGACCTAAAAAGTATTCAGTTTTCTACACAATACTTGAAGTGGTAGATGGTTGACACTAATAGAATGTGATCTATGGGATATATTTGGAATCTTTGGGGCAACCACAAAATTATACAGAGATACACAGTTGACCCTTGAACAACAGGAGATTGAAGTGCCCTTCAGTTCATTTCATTCACTCAGTCATGTCCAACTCTTTGGAACCCATGGACTGCAGCACGCCAGGCTTCCCTGTTCATTACCAACTCCAGGAGCTTGCTCAAACTCATGTCAATCAAATCCATTTTATCCTCTGTTGTCCCCTTCTCCTCCTGCCTCCGGTCTTTCTCAGCATCAGGGTCTTTTCCAGTGAGTCAGTTCTTCCCATCAGGTGACCAAAGTATTGGAGTTTCAGCTTCAGCATCAGTCTTTCCAATGAATATTCAGGACTGAGTTCCTTTACGATTGACAGGTTTGATCTCCTTGCAGTCCAAGGAACTCTCAAGAGGCTTCCACAACACCACAGTTCAAAAGCATAGGTTCCTTGGTGGTCAACTTTCTTTATGGTCCAACTCTCACATTCATAGATGGCTAATGTAAAAACCATAGCTTTGACTAGATGGACCTTTTTCAGCAAAGTGATGTCTCTGCTTTTTAATATGCTGTCTAGGTTTGTCACAGCTTTTATTCCAAGGAGCAAGCATCTTTTAATTTCCTGGCTTCAGTCACATTCCACAGTGATTTTGAGCCCAAGAAAATAGTCTCTCACTGTTTCCATTGTTTCCCCATCAATTTGCCATGGAGTGATGGGACCAGATGCCAAGATCTTTGTTTTTTGAATGTTGAGTTTTAAGCCAACTCTTTCACTCTCCTCTTCCACTTTCATCAAGAGGCTCTTTAGTTCTTTGCTTTCTGCCATAGGGGTGGTGTCATATGCATATCTGAGATTATTGATATTTCTCCTGGCAATCTTGATTCCAGCTTGTGTTTCATCCAGCTTGGCATTTCACATGATATACTCTGCATATAAGTTAAATAATCAGGGTGATAATATATAGCCTTCACATAATCCTTCCTCAATTTGTAACCAGTTTGCTCTTCCATGTCTGGTTCTAACTTGCTTCTTGACTTGCTTACAGATTTCTCAGCAGGCAGGTACAAAATGAAGCAGGTCAAAAGCTAACAGAGCTTTGCCAAGAGAATGCACTGGTCATAGCAAACACCCTCTTCCAACAACACAAGAGACGACTCCCTACATGGACATCACCAGATTGTCAATATTGAAGTCAGATTGATTATATTCTTTGCAGCCAAAGATGGAGAAGCTCTATACAGTCAGCAAAAGCAAGACTTGGAGCTGACTGTAGCTCAGACCATGAATTCCTTATTGCAAAATTCAGACTTAAATTGAAGAAAGTAGGGAAAACCAGTAGACCATTCAGGGATGACCTGAATCAAACCACTCATGATTGTACAGTGGAATTGACAAATAGATTCAAGGGACTAGATCTGACAGAGTGCCTGAAGAACTATGGATGGAGGTTCATGACATTGCACAGGAGGAACTGATCAAGATCATCCCCAAGAAAAAGAAATGGAGAAAGGGAAAATGGTAGTCTGAGGAAGCCTTACAAATAGCTGTGAAAAGAAGAGAAGCTAAAGGCAAAGAAGAAAAGGAAAGATATACCCATTTAAATGCAGAGTTCCAAAGAATAGCAAGGAAAGATAAGAAAGCCTTCCTCAGTGATCGATGCAAAGAAATAGAGGAAACAACAGAATGGGAAAGATGAGAGACCTCTTCAAGAAAATTAGAGATACCAAGGGAAAATTTTATGCAAAGATGGGAACAATAAAGGACAGAAATGGTATGGACTTACCAGAAGCAAAAGTTATTAAGAAAAGGTGGCAAGAATATACAGAAGAACTATACAAAAAACATCTTCATGACCCGGATAACCATGATGGTATGGTCACTCGCCTAGAGCCAGACATCCTGGAATGCGAAGTCAAGTGGGCCTTAGGAAACATCACTATGAACAAAGCTAGTGAAGGTGATGGAATTCCAGTTGAGCTATTTCAACCTAAAAGATGATGCTGTTGAAGTGCTGCACTCAACATGCCGGCAAATTGGGAAAACTCAGCAGTGGCCATGGGAATGGTAAGGGTCAGTTTTCATTACAATCCCAAAGAAAGGCAATGACAAAGAATGTTCAAACTACTGCACAGTTGCACTCATCTCACATGCTAGCAAAGTAATGCTCAAAATTCTCCAAGCAAGGCTTCAACAGTACCTGAACCGAGAACTACCAGATTAACAAGCTGGATTTAGAAAAGTCAGAGGAACCAGAGATAAATTGCCAACATCCGTTGGTTCATTGAAAAAGCAAGGGAGTTCCAGAAAAACTACTTCTGCTTTATTGACTATGCTGAAGCCTTTGACTATGTGGATCATAACAAGCTGTAAAAAATACTTAAAGAGATGGAATACCAGGCCACCTTACCTGCCTCCTGAGAAATCTGTATGCAAGTCAAGAAGCAGCAGTTAGAACTGGACATGGAACAACTGACTGGTTCCAAATAGGTAAAGGAGTAAATCAAGGCTGTATATTGTCACCCCGCTCATTTAACTTATATGCAGAGTACATCATGCAAAATGCCAAGCTGGATGAGGCACAAGCTGGAATCAAGATTGCCAGGAAAGATAACAATAACCTCAGATACACAGATGACACCACCCTTATGGCAGAAAGCAAAGAAGAACTAAAGAGCTTCTTGATGAAAGTGAAAGAAGACAGTGAAAAAGTTGGCTTTAAACTCAACATTCGTATTTTGATTTTTTTTGGTTTCTTCTGTGATTTGTTTGTTATTCAGCAGCGTGTTGTTCAGCCTCCATATGTTGGAATTTTTAATAGTTTTTCTCCTGTAGTTTAGATCTAATATTACTGCGTTGTGGTCAGAAAAGATGCTTGGAATGATTTCAATTTTTTGAATTTAGCAAGGCTAGATTTATGGCCCAGGGTGTGATCTATCCTGGAGAAGGTTCCGTGTGTTCTTGAGAAAAAGGTGAAATTCATTGTTTTGGGGTGAAATGTCCTATAGATTTCAGAAACGAATGAAAATGAAAACACAATAATCCAAAACCTGTCAGTTCAGTTCAGTCCAGTTAGGTCGCTCAGTCGTGTCCAACTCTTTGCGACCCCATGAATCGCAGCACGCCAGGCCTCCCTGTCCACCATCAACTCCCAGAGTTCACTCAGACTCACGTCCATCGAGTCAGTGATGCCATCCAGCCACCTCATCATCTGTCGTTCCCTCTTCCTCCTGCCCCCAATCCCTCCCAGCATTAGAGTGTTTTCCAATGAGTCAACTCTCCACATCAGGTGGCCAAAGTACTGGAGTTTCAGCTTTAGCATCATTCCTTCCAAAGAAATCCCAGGGCTGATCTCCGTCAGAATGCACTGGTTGGATCTCCTTGCAGTCCAAGGGACTCTCAAGAGTCTTCTCCAACACCACAGTTCAAAAGCACCAATTCTTCGGCGCTCAGCCTTCTTCACAGTCCAACTCTCACATCCATACATGACCACAGGAAAAACCATAGCCTTGACTAGACGGACCTTAGTCGGCAAAGTAATGTCTCTGCTTTTGAATATGCTATCTAGGTTGGTCATAACTTTTCTTCCAAGGAGTAAGCGTCTTTTAATTTCATGGCTGCAAGCACCATCTGCAGTGATTTTGGAGGCCCCAAAAATCAAGTCTGACACTGTTTCCCCTGTTTCCCCATCTATTTCCCATGGAGTGATGGGACTTGGTGCCATGATCTTCGTTTTCTGAATGTTGAGCTTTAAGCCAGCTTTTTCACTCTCCTCTTTTACTTTCTACAAGAGGCTTTTTAGTTCTTCTTCACTTTCTGCCATAAGGGTGGTGTTATCTGCATATCTGAGGTTATTTATATTTCTGCCGGAAATCTGGATTCCAGCTTGTGTTTCTTCCAGTCCAGCGTTTCTCATGATGTACTCTGCATATAAGTTAAATAAGCAGGGTGACAATATACAGCCTTGACGTACTCCTTTTCCTATTTGGAACAGTGGGACACTATAAAAACAGTGCTAAGGGGAAGGATCCTAGCAATACAGGCATACCTCAAGAATCATGAAAAAATTCAAATAAATAACCTACCTCTACACCTAAAGCAACTAGAAAAGGAAGAAATCAAGTACCCGAGGGTTAGTAGAAGGAAAGAAACCTTAAAAATTAGGGCAGAAATAAATGCAAAAGAAACAAAAGAGACTATAGCAAAAATCAACAAAGCCAAAACTGGTTCTTTGAAAGGATAAATAAAATTGACAAACCATTAGCCAGACTCACTTAGAAACAAAGGGAGAAAAATCAAATCAATAAAATTATAAATGAAAATGGGAGATCATAACAGACAACACAGAAATACAAAGGATCATAAGAGACTACTATCAGCAATTATATGCCAATAAAATGGACAACATGGAAGAAATGGACAAATTTTTAGAAAAGTACAGCTTTCCAAAACTGAACCAGGAAGAAATAGAAAATCTTAACAAATCCATCACAAGCATGGAAATTAAAACCATAATCAGAAATCTTCCAGCAAACAAAAGCCCAGGTCCAGATGGCTTCACACCTGAATTCTACCAAAATTTAGAGAAGAGCTAACACCTATCCTCCTCAAACTCTTCGAGAAAATTGCAGAGGAAGGTAAACTTCCAAACTCATTCTATGAAGCCACCATCACCCTAATACCAAAGCCTGACAAAGATGCCACAAAAAAAAGAAAACTACAGGCTAATATCACTGATGAACATAGATGCAAAAATCCTTAACAAAATTCTAGCAATCAGAATCCAACAACACATTAAAAAGATCATACATCATGACCAAATGGGCTTTATCCCAGGGATGCGAGGATTCTTCAATATCTGCAAATCAATCAGTGCAATACACCACATTAACAAATTGAAAAATAAAAGCCATATGATTATCACAATAGATGCAGAGAAAGCCTTTGACAAAATTCAACATCCATTTATGATAAAAATTCTCCAGAATGCAGGAATAGAAGGAACATACCTCAACATAACAAAAGCTATATAAAATTCTCCAGACAGGCTTCAGCACTATGTGAACTGTGAACATCCTGATATTCAAGCTGGTTTTAGAAAAGGCACAGGAACCACAGATCAAATTGCCAACATCTGCTGGATCATGGAAAAAGCAAGAGAGTTCCAGAAAAACATCTATTTCTGATTTATTGACTATGCCAAAGCCTTTGACTGTGTGGATCACAATAAACTGGAAAATTCTGAGAGAGATGGGAATACCAGACCACCTGACCTGCCTCTTGAGAAACCTGTATGCAGGTCAGGAAGCAACAGTTCGAACTGGACATGGAACAACAGACTGGTTCCAAATAGGAAAAGGAGTACGTCAAGGCTGTATATTGTCACCCTGCTTATTTAACTTATATGCAGAGTACATCATGAGAAACGCTGGACTGGAAAAAACACAAGTTGAAATCAAGATTGCTGGAAGAAATATCAATAACCTCAGATATGCAGATGACACCACCGTTATGGCAGAAAGTGTAGAAGAACTAAAAAGCCTCTTGATGAAAGTAAAAGAGGAGAGTGAAAAAGCTGGCTTAAAGCTCAACATTCAGAAAACGAAGATCATGGCATCTGGTCCCATCACTCCATGGGAAATAGATGGGAAACAGTGGAAACAGTGTCAGACTTTATTTTTTTGGGCTCCAAAATCACTGCAGATGGTGCTTGCAGCCATGAAATTAAAAGACTCCTACTCCTTGGAAGAAAAGTTATGACCAATCTAGACAGCATATTGAAAAGCAGATATTACTTTGCTGACTAAGGTCTGTCTAGTCAAGGCTATGGTTTTTCCAGTGGTCATGTATGGATGTGAGAGTTGGACTATGAAGAAGGCTGAGCACCAAAGAACTGATGCTATTGAAATGTGGTGTTGGAGAAGACTCTTGAGAGTCCCTTGGACTGCAAGGAGATCCAATCAGTGCATTCTGAAGGAGATCAGCCCTGGGATTTCTTTGGAAGGAATGATGCTAAAGCTGAAACTCCAGTACTTTGGCCACCTGATGTGGAGAGTTGACTCATTGGAAAAGACTTTGATGCTGGGAGGGATTGGGGGCAGGAGGAGAAGGGGACGACAGAGGATGAGATGGCTGGATGGCATCACTGACTTGATGGACGCAAGTCTGAGTGAACTCTGGGAGTTGGTGATGGACAGGGAGGCCTGGCGTGCTGCGACCATGGGGTCACAAAGAGTCAGACACGACTGAGCGACTGAACTGAACTGAATGACAAACCCACAGCAAACATTATCCTCAATGGTGAAAAATTGAAAGCATTTCCCCTAAAGTCAGGAACAAGACAAGACTGCCCATTCTCACAACTACTATTCAACATAGTTTTGGAAGTTTTTGCCACAGCAATCAGAGCAGAAAAATAAATAAAAGGAATCCAAATTGGAAAAGAAGAAATAAAACTCTGTTTGCAGATGACATGATCCTCTACATAGAAAACCCTGAAGACTCCACCAGAACATTACTAGAACTAATTAATGAATATAGTAAAGTTGCAGGATATAAAATCAACACACAGAAATCTCTTGCACTCCTGTGCACTAATAGTGAGAAAACAGAAAGAGAAATTAAGGAAACAATTCCATTCATCATTGCAACAAAAGAATAAAATACTTAGGAATATATCTACCTAAAGAAACAAAAGACCTATATATAGAAAATTATAAAACACTGGTGAAAGTAATCAAAGAAGACACAAATAGATGGCGAAATATACTGTGTTCATGGATCGGAAGGATCAATATAGTGAAAATGAGTATACTACCCAAAGCAATCTATAGAATCAATGTAATCCCTATCAAGCTACCAGCGGTATTTTTCACAGCGCTAGAACAAATAATTTTACAATTTGTATGGAAATAGAAAAAAAAAAAAACTCGGATAGCCAAACCAATCTCGAGAAAGAAGAATGGAACTGGAGGAATCCACCTGCCTGACTTCAGGCTCTACTACAAAGCCACAGTCATCAAGACAGTATGGTACTGGCACAAAGACAGAAATATAGATCAATGGAACAAAATAGAAAGCCCAGAGATAAATCCACACATCTATGGACACCTTATCTTTGACAAAGGAGGCAAGAATATACAATGGAGAAAAGACAATCTCTTTAACAAGTGGTGCTGGGAAAATTAGTCAACCACCCATAAAAGAATGAAACTAGAACACTTTCTAACACCGCACACAAAAATAAACTCAAAATGGATTAAAGATCTAAACGTAAGACCAGAAACTACTAAACTCCTAGAGAAAGACATAGGCAAAACACTCTCTGACATAAACTACAGCAGGATCCTCTATGACCCACCTCCCAGAATATCGGAAATAAAAGGAAAAATAAACAAATGGGACCTAATTAAAATTAAAAGCTTCTGCACAACAAAGGAAACTATAAGCAAGGTGAAAAGACAGCCTTCAGAATGGGAGAAAATAATAGCAAATGAAGAAATGGACAAAGAATTAATCTCAAAAATATACAAGCAACTCCTGCAGCTCAATTCCAGAAAAATAAATGACCCAATCAAAAAGTGGGGAGAAGAACTAAACAGACATTTCTCCAAAGAAGACATACAGATGGCTAACAAACGTATGAAAAGATGCTCAACATCACTCATTCTCAGAGAAACGCAAATCAAAACCACAATGAGGTACCATTTCACACCAGTCAGAATGGCTGTGATCCAAAAGTCTACAAGCAATAAATGCTGGAGAGGGTGTGGAGAAAAGGGAACCCTCTTACACTGTTGGTGGGAATGCAAATTAGTACAGCCTCTATGGAGAACAGTGTGGAAATTCCTTAAACAACTGAAATAGACCTGCCATATGACCCAGCAATCCCACTGCTGGGCATACACACCGAGGAAACCAGAATTGAAAGAGACACATGTACCCCAATGTTCATCTAGCACTGTTTATAATAGCCAGGATGTGGAAGCAACCTAGATGTCCATCAGCAGACGAATGGATAAAAAGCTGTGGTATATATACACAATGGAGTGTTACTCAGCCATTAAAAAGAATACATTTGAATCAGTTCTAATGAAGTGGATGAAACTGGAGCCGATTATACAGAGTGAACTAAGCCAGAAAGAAAAACGCCAATACAGTATACTAACACATATATATGGAATTTAGAAAGATGGTAACGATAACCCTGTATGCAAGACAGCAAAAGAGAGATGTATAGAACAGTCTTTTGGACTCTGTGGGAGACGGCAAGGGTGGGATGGTTTGGGAGAATGGCATTGAAACATGTATATTATCATATGTGAAACAAATCGCCAGTCCAGGTTCGATGCATGATACAGGGTGCTCTGGGCTGGTGCACTGGGATGACCCAGAGGGATGGGATGGGGAGGGAGGTGGGAGGGGGTTTAGGATTGGTAACACACATACACCTGTGGCAGGTTCATGTCATGTACGGCAAAACCAATATAATATTGTAAAGTAATTAGC
The DNA here is from genome assembly GCF_016772045.2 of Ovis aries. Classification (NCBI taxonomy): domain Eukaryota; kingdom Metazoa; phylum Chordata; class Mammalia; order Artiodactyla; family Bovidae; genus Ovis; species Ovis aries. The sequence goes on from NC_056074.1 coordinate 16,607,369, forward strand.
CATCAATTATAATAAATAAATTTGTATTAAAAAAGAAAAAAAAAACCCTCAGCATTCAGAAGACTAAGGTTATGGCATCCAGTTCCATCACTTCATGGCAAATAGATAGGGAAATAATGGAAACTGTGACTAACTTTAGTTTTGGAGGTTCCAAAATCACTGCAGATGGTGACTGCAGCCTTGAAATTAAAAAGATGCTTGCTCCTTGGAAGAAAAGCTATGACCATCTTAGAGAGCATATTAAAAAGCAGAGACATTAATTTGCCTACAAAGGTCTGTCTAGTCAAAGCTATGGTTTTTCCAGTAGTCATGTATGGATGTGAGAGTTGTACTATAAAGAAAGCTGAGTGCCAAAGTATTGATGTTTTTGAACTGTGGTGTTGGAGAAGACTCTTGAGAGTCCCTTGGACTGCAAGGAGATCCAACCAGTGTATCCTAAAGGAAATTGGTCCTAAATATTCATTGGAAGGACTGATGCTGAAGCTTAAACTCTAATACTTTGGTCACCTGAGGTGAAGAACTGACTCACTGGAAAAGACCCTGATCCTGGGAAAGATTGAAGGCAGGAGGAGAAGGGGCAACAGAGGATGAGATGGTTGGATGGCATCACCAACTGGATGGACATGCCTTTTAAGTTCATTCCAGGAGTTTGTGATATGCAGGGAGTCCTGTCATGCTGCAGTCCATGGGTTTGCAAAGAGTCGGATAGGACTGAGTGACTGAACTGAACTTGTTCGTATGGCCCCAGGGAGCACAGGGCCTTACCTCATCCCTACCCTACTTACTTACTCTCAAGCCATACCTTTTTCTTCATTCTAACAATCCCTGGATAGGGAAGCTACACTTTCACCTTAAATAATATGATATTTACAAAGCCCAAAAAGAGATCCCTAGGGCAGAAAAATACTGATATCATGTGAATTATTGGCACTTAGTCCTTTGTTGTGATATGGGAGGGAGTAAGGAACCTTAGTTAGACTTTTGACCTTGATGGGCTTTCTGAGAACTCTGTCTGCCAAGTTGACTGTATTCTGCCAATTCTCCCATTTTCCCTTTCTCCCCATGCCTACAGTTTTGATGGGGTGCCTTTTCTCATGCATGACTATGACTTGACAAGAACAACCAATATAAAGGAGGTCCTGCCAAATGCCTCCAGTAGACACCCTTCCTTGTTTCAATGGAGTTTCCTGACGACTCTGAATGCAGGCAAATGGTTTTCAGATGCATGGGTAAGATGCATTTCCCAGGTCAAAAAACTGAATCCTTTTATTACACATGGTCACACACTCTCCTAGAAATAAATACACTATGTACAGTATAATTTTGATGCCCTTGTGAGGTGGTACTACCTGAGAGAATTGGAGAAGGTCATGCAAAGTTATCATTTGATCTGAAAGAAGATTATTGCTGAGGGGAACCATGGGCAATAATGGTGGTTTGTCTCATATATTACAGTAGACTGGAGCAAGAAGGTATGTAGTGTGTGTGTGTGTCTTTATGAAAGAGGAAAGGAAAGGTGAAGGGAGGGAGAGAGAGACAAAAGTAGAGGTACAGAGGAGACTGGATATACACTGGGAAAATAATCAGAAAAAAGTTATGAGGAGAATATCAGTTCAGTTCAATTCAGTCACTCAGTCATGTCCGACTCTTTGTGACCCCATGAATCGCAGCAACCAGGCCTCGCTGTCCATCACCATCTCCCGGAATTCCACTCAAACCTACGTCCATTGAGTCAGTGATGCAATCCAGCCATCTCATCCTCTGTCATCCCCTTTTCCTCCTGCCCCCAATCCCTCCCAGCATCAGAGTCTTTTCCAATGAGTCAACTCTTTGCATGAGGTGGCCAAAGTACTGGAGTTTCAGCTTTAGCATCATTGTTTCCAAAGAACACCCAGGACTCATCTTTAGAATGCACTGGTTGGATCTCCTTGCAGTCCAAGGGACTCTCAAGAGTCTTCTCCAACACCACAGATCAAAAGCATCAATTCTTCAGCACTCAGCTTTCTTCACAGTCCAAATCTCACATCCATACATGACCACTGGAAAAACCATAGCCTTGACTAGACAGACCTTTGTTCTCAAAGTAATGTCTCTGCTTTCCATATGCTATCTAGGTTGGTCATAACTTTTCTTCCAAGGAGTAAGCGTCTTTTAATTTCATGGCTGTAATCACCATCTGCAGTGATTTTGGAGCCCAGAAAGATAAAGTCTGACACTGTTTCCACTGTATGCCCATCTATTTCCCATGAAGTTCTGGGACCAGATGCTATGGTCTTCATTTTCTGAATGTTGAGCTTTAAGCCAGCTTTTTCACTCTCCTCTTTCACTTTCATCAAGAGGCTTTTTAGTTCCTCTTCACTTTCTGCCATAAGGGTGGTGTCATCTGCATATCTGAGGTTATTGATATTTCTCCCGGCAATCTTGATTCGAACTTGTGCTTCTTCCAGCCCAGCATTCTTCATGATGTAGTCTGCATATAAGTTAAATAAGCAGGGTGACAATATACAGCCTTGACGTACTCCTTTTCCTATTTGGAACCAGTCTGTTGTTCCATGTCTAGTTCTAACTGTTGCTTCCTGGCCTGCATACAGGTTCCTCAAGAGGCAGGTCAGGTGGTCTGGTATTACCATCTCTTGAAGAATTTTCCACAGTTTATTGTGATCCACACAGTCAAAGGCTTTGGCATAGTCAATAAGGCTGAAATAGATTTTTTCTGAAACTCTGTTGCTTTTTCGATGATTCAGTGGATGTTGGCAATTTGATATCTTGTTCCTCTGCCTTTTCTAAAACCAGATTGAACATCTGGAAGTTCATGGTTCACGTATTGCTGAAGCCTGGCTTGGAGAATTTTGAGCATTACTTTACTAGCACGTGAGATGAGTGCAATTGTGTGGTAGTTTGAGCATTCTTTGGCATTGCCTTTCTTTGGGATTGGAATGAAAACTGACCTTTTCCAGTCCTGTGGCCACTGCTGAGTTTTCCAAATTTGTTGGCATATTGAGTACAGCACTGTCACAGCATCATCTTTCAGGATTTGAAATAGCTCAACTGGAATTCCATCACCTCCACTAGCTTTGTTCGTAGTGATGCTTTCTACGGCCCACTTAACTTCACATTCCAGGATGTCTGGCTCTTGGTGAGTGATTATACCATTGTGATTATCTTGGTCATGAAGATTTTTTTTTGTACAGTTCTTCCGTGTATTCTTGCCACCTCTTCTTAATATCTTCTGCTTCTGTTAGGTCCATACCATTTCTGTCCTTTATCGAGCCCATCTTTGCATGAAATATTCCCTTGGTATCTCTAATTTCCTTGAAGAGATCTCTAGTCTTTCCCATTCTGTTCTTTTCCTCTATTTCTTTGCATTGATCACTGAGGAAGGCTTTCTTATCTCTTCTTGCTATTCTTTGGAACTGTGCATTCAGATGCTTATATCTTTCCTTTTCTCCTTTGTTTTTCACTTCTCTTCTTTTCACAGCTATTTGTAAGGCCTCCCCAAACAGCCATTTTGCTTTTTTTGCATTTCTTTTCCATGGGGATGGTCTTGATCCCTGTCTCCTGTACAATGTCACAAACCTCATTCCATAGTTCATCAGGCACTCTATCTATCAGATCTAGGCTTAAATCTATTTATCACTTCTACTGTATAATCATAAGTGATTTGATTTAGGTCATTCCTGAATGGTCTAGTGGTTTTCCCCACTTTCTTCAATTTAAGTCTGAATTTGGCAATATGGATTTCATGATCTGAGCCACAGTCATCTCCCAGTCTTGTTTTTGCTGACTGTATAGAGCTTCTCCATCTTTGGCTGCAAAGAATATAATCAATCTGATTTTGGTGTTGACCATCTGGTGATGTCCATGTGTAGTCTTCTCTTGTGTTTTTGGCAGAGGGTGTTTGCTATGACCAGTACGTTCTCTTGGCAAAATTCTCTTAGCCTTTGCCCTGCTTCATTCTATATTCCAAGGCCAAATTTGCCTGTTACTCCAGGTGTTTCTTGACTTCCTACTTTTGCATTCCAGTCCTCTATAATGAAAAGGATATCTTTCTTGGGTATTTGTTCTAAAACGTCTTGTAAGTCTTCATAGAACCGTTCAACTTCAGCTTCTTCAACATTACTGGTTGGGGTATAGACTTGGATTACTGTGATACTGAATGGTTTACTTTGGAAATGAACAGAGATCATTCTGTCGTTTTTGAGATTGCATACAAGTACTGCATTGGATATGAGGAAAATATAGCAGTGTGTAAATAAGACCGTTTAGAGTTATCCTGAATATTTTAAAGTGGGTAAAAAAGTCACGCCTGTCATTTCAAGATAGTTTAAGAAAAAACAAGTGACATTTTCCAGGTTATCATATGTTTACAGGGAATCCATGCAACCTAGGTTTTACCAATCAGATATACTCATTTTGAGTCTTTGATTTTGACAACAAATATCTGAGGAAGACAGACAGCAGACATTCATATTGCTAGCACCTATGGAAACAGAGCTACAATACTTGAGGGTCAGCTGTGGTAATAGCTCTCTTATTACATAATTGTGTACTTAGGAAAGTAAACCTTCAGATAATTTTGTTTATTATCTAGGTGGAATGGATTTTTATTTATATTACATGTTAATCCTGAAGACTGACTTGATCCTTTTTCATGTTAAAAAAGGGACAAGTTAAGACTTAGGTAAAGAGAAATTATCCACCTCAAAGTCATTCTGTTAACAAGTATTACTATAAGGGACAGCTAAATGTTGGTTTATAATGAGTGTATCACCTCAGAATACTTATTCTCATATGAGTATATAGCCTACAAATGCTGTTTGCATGTGTGAAATAGTGGTATCCATCTGATATACTAGGTTTCTGTGTGTGTGTTTAGGCTCTGTATATAAATCTCATCATACATGAATGAATAGAACATACAGACTTGAGAGGCTTCTTTAGCATGTATAATGTACATAGGCTTAGTTTGCCATATAGGAAACTCTTCTCTTGTATCTCAGCTCGTAAAGAATCCACCCACAATGTGGGAGACCTGGGTTCAATCCCTGGGTTAGGAAGATTTCCTGGAGAAGGGAAAGGCTACCCCTGGAGAATTCCATGGTCTGTATAGACCATGGTTCACAAAGAGTCAGACATGACTGAGCGACTTTCACTAGTTTGCCATAGGTAATGTTTTAACAAACATGTATTCCAAATGAAAAGGCCGTTATTAATCTGATGTGTAATGTATGGTTTGTGAAAGTCTTATTGTAAGTGATGGAATTGGATATGTTGTTATAAAGTTTTGTTTATTTTATAGGATTAATAGTTTTATTTTAGCTTGTTTAGGTGGTAAGTTTACAGTGTTTAGTTTCTCAATTATTCTGGTTACTGAAGGTATCTGAAAGCTTGACTTCAAATATGATTATCTAGGAGGCTTTATTTTTAGGTTTCATAGTAGAGCTTTCTTTGATTCCATGTTGTGCAGGCAGGAAGTCAAGGTGGTGTTGGCACATGATTTAAAAGATTTGGATATTTGGATAATTTTTCGTAGTAAAGAAATTGGTTTTGTTTGTGAAGGTTTTTCTGGTTGTTCTTTATTGGTTGGGTATGGTTATGGATTGATGGTGGTGGTGAGTTGATTATTATTTGTCAGTATAATTACTATTCTTGAGATTACTTGTGAAAATTAAATACCTAATCTGATCTATAATGAAATAAAAATAGATACTGAAGTTCTGGGAGTTGTCCCTGGAAGCTCAGCTGAGTTCCTATTTTTTAGTAAAACCAACCTTTGTGTGGAATATTTTCATATCCTTTTGTGAAAGGATAAATCTCAAGATTACAGAGGAATTACTTGAGAAATTTATCTCATGCATAAAGATAATGAACTAGGTACAAGTTTTATTTAGCACATTAATATGGAAACAAACACGATGACGAAACCCAGTCAACAGAAAAGTGAGAAACCAACATGCAAAATTCTCAGTGCAACAAAGAAGTGCTAAGAATTGCATTGCTAAGTTGAATACAAACCTAGTGTATTATTTCAGTTAATATACTCTGTGACAATAAAACTTAATTTTAGAGTTGTCTTCTCTATGAAAACTCATTTGCATCTCTACTAGACAAAAATCCTGTCCTCTTTTATCAGTTTTCTAGAAGTCAACATCTAACTTTATATTGTAAATCAGTTCAGTTCAGTTCAGTCGCTCAGTCATGTCCGATTCTTCACAACCCCATGAACTGCAGCATGCCAGGCCTGCCTGTCCATCACCAACTCCCAGAGTTTACTCAAACTCATGTCCATTGAGTTGGTGATGCCATCCAACCATCTCATCCTCTGTCATCCCCTTCTCCTGCCTTCAATCTTTCCCAGCATCAGGGTCTTTTCCAGTGAGTCAGTTCTTTGCATCAGGTAGCCAAAGTATTGGACACAGAAATTCAAAGAAAGGCACATTCCCATAAGAATCAGATGATCTTTAGGTGTGCATGTTAAACAGTGTGCTACAATGATACTGGAGGGTTCAACGATGAACTTATGCTTCATTTCTGAGTTTTGAAAATTTAGGTTCCCTCTTGTGCTCATAAATAACCTCTGTAGATTATTTAGAGGAGGGTCTTATTGTGATTTTGTGTTATTTAACCTTATTAATTTGTATCCAGTGCAGTTTAAAGGATCAGTTAATACACATAAGGTTTATTGTTGTATAATCAGCAAATCTTGATTCAGATTGTGTTGAATAACTATTAAGCTTAATAAATGAGGTTCTGTCTAGAGCATGTATAGGGAGTCTAGAATTTCATTTTAAATAGTCCCTACTGTTCCAGACTCTTATTCTTACTACAACTTGAGAAGTTCACTTGAATCAGGTTTCACATATATACCTACAAATATGGGCAACTTTCTCTCTCCTGTTCCTGGTAATCAGTGATCTTTCTTCCTACTGTAATACTGGGATAGAGTACAACAAGGGACACCAAACTGTTTGCCTAGGAAAGCTGTAGGCTTTGATTCCAAATACCAATTATGCATGTGTCCTTAGTGGGGACTGGTAGCTTGTTCTTGCAGATTGAATGACATGTATTCTCAAATATGATCCTTCAGTTATGACCTTGATGACACAATCAATTTTTCCAATTGTGTCCAACTGGGAATTGCCAACTCCTGGTGTAAAGGAGTACATATTTTCAGCTTTTGCAAAAGACTGCATTGCCATGAAACATAGTGGCTCAGTAAAAACAAATTTTACCTGAATTCAGAGGTGTGGTGAGAACAAGTTGCTAAATAAAAGAATGTTTTGCACAAGTGTAACAGAAAAAAATGTCAAAGGAGAATGGGTTTTCTCATACACCCATGAGGAAGTAGACTGTTTAAAAGAGTACTAACAGGGAATCTCCACCTGGTGGTACAGTAGTTAGGACTCAGCACTTTCAGTGCTGAAGGCCTGGGTTAAGTCCCTAGTCAGGGAACGAACATCCCACAAGTCACATGATGTGGCCAAATAAGAAAGGAGTACCAACAATTTCCAAAAAGAAAAAATGAATATACATGATTAGATTGCCCTCATCAGTTTGTTCAATCTGGTGTAGGTAATGTCCTACTGTATCTAGGGTTATCAGTGTACTTCTGGGGAGTTATCTGCTCTTCTCTAAAATTTAATCTTGGAAATTCTGACTCAGTCCCCTGATCAGTTGGATTGGTATCTAATTGAGGTGTCAGTGTCAGCTGTCACTAGGAAAGCTGCTTCCATGAGTTTCTTCCTTGCATGTCAGGAGATAAGAGAGTATCTGCAAGGTCCCCTCAAACATGATTTTGAGGTTAACTTCTATTTCTGTTCTGTATCATGTAGGAAAAACCTTCAGATGAACATGGGAATAAAGCAGAAATCACATGATAATTAAAATTAATTTGATTATTATATGATACTAAATAGCAGTGTCAGAAAGGAGAATAAAATAGTCTACTAATAGGCTATAATGCATAACTGTTTTCAAAAGATTTGGTCTGTTTCTCTTTCCCTTAAGAGTAAGAACATGTTGTGACTTTTGTCTTGGTTCAATGGTTGAGACTTTATGCTTCCAATACAGGGGACACAGGTTCAGTCCCTGGTCAAGGAACTAAGATCCTGCATTCCACTCAGCACCCCCACCCACCCAAAAAGGAAGATCATATTATGGGCATTGAACAGCTCTCCTGGTACTTCCAATCCATTCTTTATTACATTAAAAAAATTTTCCATCTCTGAAATGTATTTCTATTGTCATTTTACCTGCACAGTATTAACTAGGAATTTAAAATTTTCCTTTTTAACAACTCCTCCTATATTGAGGGCTTAATGCACAATGTTGAGCTATATATGAAGCATGGACATTTCTACTTCTAGCCATGACTATTTGCATGTGCTGGTTGTATTCTCCTGCCTTAAACAACTAGAAAATTAAACCAAAGAGCTTAAGTAGTCATTCTCAGATACTGGGCAACAATCAGTGCAGAACTGTGATCCATGAGGGAAGGGAATACTAGGAGAGCCTTATAATTGCCCTCGTGTTTTGCCTGGATGTACTTTCCAGGTCTTATAGCAGGAGGACCCTAAGCAAAGGATAGCTGTCTTGTGGATTTGAGGAGAAAGAGATTGGATTTTTGGGAGATCAGAGTGTCTGGAATTTTGAGGGATGAAGTTCAAAAGTGAGAAAGCTTTCCAGAGAAAGGCTTCTAGAAATCTGCATGGGACTGGCTTGAGTCTGTTGTTAGTATCTATGAGACACAGAAGTAGGGTGAAGTTCTACAAGGCTGGTCAAAGTACTAATAGGGAGCTTTTATCTGAACCATTCTAAGAACATACGGTTATGAGAGCTGGACTGTAAAGAAGTCAGAACACCAAAGAATTGATGCCTTTGAACTGTGGTACTGGAGAAGACTCCAGCAAGGAGATCAAACCAGTCAGTCTTAAGGGAAATCTACCCTGAATATTCACTGGAATGACTGATGCTGAAGCTGAAGCTCCAGTATATTGGTCATCTGATGCAAATAGATGACTTACTGGAAAAGTCCCTGATGTTGGGAAAGATCGAGGGCAGAAGGAAAAGAGGGCATCAGAGGACGAGATGGCTGGATGGCGTCACTGATGCAATGAACATGAACTTGGGCAAACTCTGGGAGACAGTGAGGGATAGGGAGTTCTGACATGCCGCAGTCCATGAGGTTGCAAAGAGTCAGACACAACTAGGCAACTGAACGACAACAACATCAAGAGCTCACATCCATTGCCAACATTCATTGGATCATAGAAGAAGCTAGAGAATTCCAGGAAAGCATCTAATTCTGTTTCATTAACTATGCTAAAGCTTTTGTGTGGAATAAAACAAACTGTGGAAAATTATTAAAGAGATGGGATTATCAGACCACTTTACCTGCCTCCTGAGAAACCTGTATGCAGGTCAAGAAGCAATCGTTAGAATCAGCCATGGAACAACGGGTTGGTTCCAAATTGGGAAGAGAGCACATCAAGGCTGTATATTGTCACCCTGCTTATTTAACTTACGTGCAGAATCATGTGAAATGCCAGGCTGGGTGAACATGAGCTGGAATCAAGGTTGCAGGGAGAAGCATCAATAACCTCAGATAGCAGATGATACCACCCTTTGGCAGAAAGTGAAGAGGAGCTAAAAAGCCTCTTGATGAAAGTAAAAGAGGAGAGTGAAAAAGCTGGCTTAAAGCTCAACATTCAGAAAATGAAGATCATGGCATCCGGTCCCATCACTTCATGGCAAACAGATGGGAAAACAGTGGAAAGAGTGCAAGCATCTTTTAATTTCATGGCTGCAGTCACAGTCCACAGTGATTTTGGAGCCCAAGAAAATAAAGCCAGGCATGCTGCAGTCTATGGGGTCACAAAGAGTTGGACACGACTGAGTGACTGAACAAGAGCTCACTTGTGTCTGGAAGATACTCAAGTTCTAACTAGCCGTATTAGAAGATAGACTTTTTTGGACATATGGGAACTTCAGCAAAAACCCCAGAAAGGTCACACCATAATAACAAGCCTAAACCAGCTCTAAATTAAAGGCTATTTTAGACCCACTTAGAAAAAATCCAATTGATTTGTTCATAATATAACCCCCCCCCCCCCCCCCCCCCCCAAAAAAAAAGCACTTCCCTTGTAGCTCAGTTGGTAAAGAATCTGCCTACACTGCAGGAGACCCGTGTTCAATCTCTGGGTTGGGAAGATCCCCAGTAGAAGGAAATAGCAATCCACTCCAGCATTCTTGCCTGGAGGATCCCATGGACAAAGGAACCTGGCAGGATACAGTTCATGGGGTCCCAAGAGTCAGATACAACTTAGAGACTAAATCACCACCACCAAGCAAACAAACAAACAAACAAACTAGGAGAGACAACAATACTCAGACGTCTAACAGTGTAACAATTACAGTGTACAAGATCCAGTAATAAAGTTACTGTGCCTACAAAGAAGGTTGAAAATGTGGCTTAAAGCCAGGGAAAAACTATACATAAAGATCCGGGGTGGGGGGCGGGGGAAAGAGTTGATAGAATTAAGAGAAAGGGAGTTTTCAAAAGCTATTCAAAGTATATCAAGGATTTAAAGAAAAATAACATAATGAGAGAGATGTAAGATATAAAAATAACTGAATAGAATTTCTAGAACTGAAATTTCTATGCCATCTGAAATTCTTCAGTATTTGTTGATAGTTTGTGTATTTTGAGTAATGGCTCTATATCACCAAGGTGGTTGAATGAATGGATATAGAGTTGTTTATAAGATTTTTTATTATCCTTGTAATGACTTTGGGATCAATGGTTATATTCCATTTTTTCATTCCTGATTTTCATAGTTTGTAATTGTTTCTCCTCCCCTGCCCTAGAGATTTATGCATTGTATTGATCTAATTACAGATACAGTATGTGATTTTGTTGATTTCTGCTCAGATCTTTATGTTTTCTTTCTTTTGTTTGTTTTGGGTTTGATTTTAGGTTTTATGTAGCTTGCAAAAGGGTCAATTTTAGGTTACTTTAGTTATTTTTTCTTTCCATTCAGTTCAGTTCAGTTCAGTCACTCAGTCATGTCCGACTCTTTGCGACCCCATGAATCACAGCACGCCAGGCCTCCCTGTCCATCACCAACTCCCGGAGTTCACTCAAACTCATGTCCATCGAGTTGGTGATGCCATCCGGCCATCTCATCCTCTGTCGTCCCCTCTTCCTCCTGCCCCCAATCCCTCCTAGTATCAGAGTCCTTTCCAATGAGTCAACTCTTCACATGAGGTGGCCAAAGTACTGGAGTTTCAGCTTTAGCATCATTCCCTCCAAAGAAATCCCAGGGCTGATCTCCTTCAGAATGGACTGGTTGGATCTCCTTGCAGTCCAAGGGACTCTCAAGAGTCTTCTCCAACACCACATTTCAAAAGCATCAATTCTTTGGCACTCAGCTTTCTTCACAGTCCAGCTCTCACATCCATACATGACTACTGGAAAAACCATAGCCTTGACTAGACGGACCTTAGTCGGCAAAGTAATGTCTCTGCTTTTCAATATGCTATCAAGGTTGGTCATAACTTTTCTTCCAAGGAGTAAGCGTCTTTTAATTTCACGGCTGCAATCACCATCTGCAGTGATTTTGGAGCCCCAAAAGATAAAGTCTGACACTGTTTCCACATCTATTTCCCACGAAGTGATGGGACCGGATGCCATGATCTTCATTTTCTAAATGTTGAGCTTTAAGCCAACTTTTTCACTCTCCGCTTTCACTTTCATCAAGAGGCTTTTAGTTCCTCTTCACTTTCTGCCATAAGGATGGTGTCATCTGCATTTCTGAGGTTATTGATATTTCTCCCGGCAATCTTGATTCCAGCTTGTGCTTCTTCCAGCCCAGCATTTCTCATGATGTACTCTGCATAGAAGTTAAATAAGCAGGGTGACAATATACAGCCTTGATGTACTCCTTTTCCTATTTGGAACCCATCTGTTGTTCAATGTCCAGTTCTAACTGTTGCTTCCTGACCTGCATATAGGTTTCTCAAGAGGCAGGTCAGGTGGTCTGGTATTCCCATCTCTTGAAGAATTTTCCACAGTTTATTGTGATCCGCACAGTCAAAGGCTTTGGCATAGTCAATAAAGCAAGCATTTAGTACTATACATTTACCTCTAATACCACCTTAACTGTATCATAGATTTTGATGTGTTGTATTTTAATTTTTATTTATTTTGAAATATTTAAAATTTCCCTTTAAATTTCTTTCTTGTTATTGTTTAGTTGCTAAGTCCTGTCTGACTCTTTGGGATCCATGGACAGTAACCCACCAGCCTCCTCTGTCCATGGAATTTCCCAGGCAAGAATACTGAAGTGAATTGCCATTTCCTTCTCCAGTTGTCTTCCCAACCCAGGGACTGAATTTACATCTCCTGCATTGGCAGGTGAATCCTTTACTTCTGAAACACGAGGGAAGCCTGACCCATGGTTTATTTAGAAATTTTCTTTCCAAATTTCCAGATGGTTTCAGATTTTCTAGTTATCTCACTATTGATTTCTAATTTAATGCTGTTCTGGTCTGATTACATTCATTGTATGTTTTAATATTTATTGAAGTTCATTTATTTTATGGTTCAGAATATGACCTGAACTGAACTGAAGCAATACCATAAGTTTATCTTTCTCTCTCTGACTTACTTCCCTCAGTATGGCAGTCTCTGGTCTGTCTATGTTGCTGCACCTGGCATTATTTTGTTCTGTTTTATAGCTGAGTAGTAGTCCATTGTATGTATGTACCACATCTTTATCCATTCCTGTTGGTGGACATTTAGGTTGCTTCTGTGTGCTGAATATTGTACACAGTGCTGCAGTGAACACTGGGGTGAATGTGTCCTTTCAGGCCATATTTTCCCCTATGTATGCCCAGGAGTTGAATTGCTGGATCAATGGTAGCTCTATTTTCATTTTTTAAGGAATCTCCATTCTGTTATCCACAGTGGCTGTACCAGTTTACATTTCATCCAACAGTCTAGGAGGGTGCCCTTTTCTCTACATGCTCTCCAGCATTTTTTGTTTTGTGCATTTTCTGATGATGGCCATTCTGACCAGTGTGAAGTGATACCTCATTTAAGTTTTGGTTTGCATTTCTCCATTAATTAGTGACGTGAGCATCATTTCATGTGCTTTTTAACAATCCATATGTCTTTGGAGAGATGTCTGTTTAGATCTGCCACCCATTTTCTAATTGGGCTGTTTGTTCTTTGGCTATGGAACTGCATGAGCTGTTTGTATATTTTGGAGATAAATACTGTGTCGGTTGCTTCATTTGTAAATATTTTTACAAATATTAAAGGGTCTTCTTTTCATTTTGTTTGTGCTTTTGTTTTCTGTGCAAAACATTTAAGTTTAATTAGGTCCCTTTTGTTTATTTCTGTGTTTACTTTCATTATTCTAGGAGGTGGATCAGAAAAGATCTTGCTGGGACTTCTCTGGCAGTCCAGGGGTTAAGACTGTACAAGCCATTTACTTGCCCTTGTGGCTCAGCTGGTAAAGAATCTGCCTGCAATGTGGGAGACCTGGGTTTGATCCCTGGGTTGGGAAGATCCCTGGAGATGGGAAAGGCTACCCTCCAGTATTCTGGCCTGGGGAATCCCATGGACTGTGTAGGGGTCACAAAGAGTTGAACAGGACTGAGTGACTCTCACTTCACTTCTTCACTTCATGTTTAATAATACATGTAAATTTCTTGTTAATGATATCTTTGGAGCTGGCATAAATCATCTTGCTTTTTAAAGGTGCACTTTTGGGAGCCTTTCACATCATTAAAAACTTTGGTGACTTCATCATTCACTGTTACTCTAGAAGCCATAGTGCCTGCCACTGAGGCTGTGGTGGAGGCTCCCAGAAATCATCTTAATTTTCTTTAGTTGGTTCGTTTTTGATAACTTTTCATGGTTCATAATCTCTCATTACGTTATGTCTCTTCCTTAGCCAATATCGGCCCAAAAGTTGGTTTGGGTTCTTCCATAAGATGTTGCGCAAAACCTGAATGAAGTTTTTGCCCAACCTTGTATCATGGCCTAGATCAGGCGCTGACAAACTGCAGCCTACTGTCTAAATTCAGCCCAGTGGCTGTTCTGTGTGGCCTGAGAGCTGTGTATGGTCTTTGAATTTTTAAATCACTGGAGAAAATCAGAAGAATAATGTTTCATGATGTGTACAGCTCACATAAAACTCAAGTTTTTAGTGTCAGTCAATAAATTTGTATTGAAACACAGCCATGCTTATTCACTTATGAATTGTCTATGGCTGTTTCTGCACTGTAATAGTTCAGTAGTTGAGACAGAGATGTGTCTCATACAAAGGAAAAAAAAATATTTGACACTTGTCTCTTGACACATAAGTTTGCTGAACCCTGGATAAGGAACTGTTTATGTTTTATAGAGCTAAATTTCTCCTTAGAAGATTTGTGAATAGAATTATAAATTCAGTCTTAGAATTTCAATGTGGATTACCGCATAGACTTAAGAACTTTGTTTAAGACTTAATAAACGGTAGGATGACCCTTCAGTAAAAACTGAAACATAACTTTCTGGCCAATTGTTGATTTTGGTCTGATCAGGGCAGTCAGTGTTGATGATCTTCATAAGCTAGGATAAGGACACAAAGAAAGTAAATATAGAACCAGAGAGAGTACATTTGGATATAACTGGTTAATAGCTCACAGATACTGAATGAATTTATATCCTCCCAACTGTCTGAGGTTGGGAATTTTTTTGAAAAATAAATGATATGAGGAGGGAGGTGGGAGGGAGGTTCAGGATTGGGAACTCATGTACACCCGTGGTGGATTCATGTCAATGTATGGCAAAACCAATACAGTATTGTAAAGTAAAATTAAAAAAAAATAAATAAAAAAGAAAAATAAATGAAATAGATATATTGGTTGGACTAATATGAGGTATAATCAATCCTTGTTATGTTAAGTCTGCCATTACAGTTGGGTTAGATCTTCCTTAAATTCAGCACTAGGAAGATTTTAGGCAAAAGTTATCAACACAGATAATGTGAACTCTTACAGGTTTGATTCTAATTATTCCTGCTCTTTTCCCCTCAGGAATTCTGCTGCCATGACCATTTATTTACTTTTTGAATCAATATACTAGTGTCCATACTGATAGTCAAATAATATTCAGTAGAATTTTCTGCAACTCCTGATACTAATTTTTCTGTGGTCCTTTTATTCTGGCTATTCTTTTGCAAAGAAGATTCCTAGCATAAAAATTTTAGGAAAGGGCTGAGGAGAACAAAGAGGTGTTAAGACAGTGGTCTCAAAGTAAAAGTTATAGGTTGGTTCATGGAAAAGGACTTAATATTGTTAAAAATTCCCACCATTTGAGTGGTTTTAAGCACTAAGCAATCTGATTTTTTACCATAGTGGGATGAATAGTAAAGGTAGTGGCACTTGTTTCAATAAAAAGTGATATTGCTATTTATATTTTTGGCTAGTTCTCAGGATTACTTGTTGAGTGGTAGTGTTTCCTTCTAAATGGAGTCATTGAGAAGATTTTGCATAATTGTCCTTTTTTTTAAAAAAATGAAGTATAATTTACTTAGAATATTATATTAGCTTCAGATGGACAACACAGTGATTTGATATTTTTATGCTTTACAAAATGATCACAGTACGTCTGTTTACCCTCTCACCATAAAAATTATTACAGTATTATTGACTATATTCCCAATGCTTTATAACCTCCTTATTATTGTTTATCTTATAACTGGAAATTTGTCCCTCTGAATCTCACCTGTTTTATTCATCCTCCCTTCCCTCTGGCAACTACTAGTTTATCCTCTATATCTGTGATGCTGTTTGATTTTGTTATGTTTGCATGCTTTGGTTTTTAGATTCCATATAAAATTGAAACTTCAAGCATGTAGAATAGCTTGAGAAGGACAGGTGTTAACTCTTTTCTAAAAATTAGATATAATCCACCTGTTAAACTGGCTGGCTGGAGCTGGAGTATTGTTGTCGGGAATTTTAGGTTATCAGTTTCGTTACTAGTAATTGTTTTGTTCATGCTTTCTATTTCTTCCACATTCAGTCTTGAGAGATTGTACCTTGCTAAGAATTTATCTATTTCTTATAGGTTGTCAATTTTATTGGCATATTTTTATTTGCAGTTATTTCTTACAATCCTTTGTATTTCTGTGGTGTCAGTTGTAGCTCCTCTTTCATTTCTTATTTTATTTGGGCCCTTCATCACTTTTCCTGACTATTCTGGCTAAAGTTTTATGAATTTTGTTTATCTTTTCAAAGAACCAGCCTTTAGGCTCATTGATCTATTCTTTAGTTGTTTTAGTCTCCATTTTGTATATTTCTGCTTTGATCTTCGTTATATCTTTTATTGATGAACACTGGATTTTATTTTTTCACTTTGTACTTTCCTTTAGGTGCATATTTTCAGATTTTCTTTTTTTACCTGAGGTAGACTTATAACACTATAGACGTCCCTCTTAGAATTGTCTTTTCTGCATCCAGTAGATTTTTGGATCTCAGGGTTTCCATTTGTCTCCAGCTATTTTTAAAATTTTGTCTTTCTGATCTGTTGGTCACTCATTGACTGTTCAATAGCATATTGTTTAGCATCCATGTGTTTGTGTTTTAAAATTAATTTTTATCAGAGTATAGTTGCTTTACCCTATTGTGTTTCTACTGTATAGCAAAGTGAATCAGCTATACATATACATATATCCCCTCTTGTTTGTATTTCCTTCCCATTTGTCACCATAGAGCACTGAATGGGGTTCCCTTAGCTATACAGTAGGTTCTCCTTAGGTATATATTTTATACATAGTACCAATAGTGTGTATATGTCAATCCCAACTTCCCAATTCATCCCACACATCGCCCTTTTCCCCTTGGTGTTGACACATTTGTTCTCCACATCTGTATCTCTATTTCTGTTTTGCAAATAAAATAATTATACCATTTTTATATTCCACATATATGCTAATGTTCATATATGATATTTGCTTTTTTCTTTCTGACTGACTTTACTCTCTGTGACCATCTAGATACATCCACATCTCTACAAATGACCCAATTTTGTTCCTTTTTACAGCTGAGTAATATTCCATTGTATATATGTATCCTATCTTCTTTATCCATTCTTCTGTTGAGTGACAGTAGAGGACCCTTGGACTGGAGAGTCTTATGTGGGGCCTAGACCCCATAATTCTGGGGAGAATATTCTGCAGTTGTGATTATCCTTCCTTTTGTGGATTGCCTCCCTGACATATGGGTCTTAACTGTATAACGTCTCTAGATTCCTTTTTTATATCTGTAATTGTGGAGATGTTCTCTACTAGTTTTTTTTTAAAAAAATTAATTTATTTTGGCTGTGCTGGATCTTCATTGTTGTGTTCTGGCTTTCTCTAGTTGCAGTGAGTGGGAGCCACTTTACATGGTAGTATACATGCTTCCCCTTGCCGTGGCTTCTTTTGTTGCTCAGCACAGGCTCTAGGTGCACAAGCTTCTGTAGTTGCAGCACTCAGGCTTCAGTAGTTGTGGCACAGGGTCTCCTTAGCTGTGGCTTGCGGGCCCTACAGCATGGGCTCCACTAGTTGTGACACACAGTCTTAGTTGCCCCACGGCATGTGGAACCTTCTGGACTAGGGATTGAACCCATGTCTCCTGCATTGGCAGGTGGATTTCTATCCCCTGTACCACCACAAGTCTTTAGCTTCTTCTCATAGATACTTGTTCTGCCAGTGGTTGTAGTTCTGGTGTGTCAATGGGAAAAGGACAGTGGAGGGTTTTTCTGTGCTGCCATACTGGCCACGACTCTAATTGTCCTGTTTCTTAACAAATTAATAAGCTGGATCATCTAGCAGCCCATCTACTTGTAATTTCTCTAAGCACAGACATAGAGAACTGAGAACCATTTAATACTGTTTTTTACTTGAGAAACAAGGTGTTTTGTGGAGAATTTGTCTTTATTTCTAGCGTGTTACTTACTAGAGCCTTTTTCAAATGTTCAGTCATAGGCTAGAGATAGTCTAAATTGGCTTTGTCCCATTCCAGTATATTTTTCTGAGTATTTTAAGGTGAGACCTGATTTATATAAACTATTAGATTACCCATATTACTACTCAAAACTACTGGAATCTAGTTTTAAACCCTCCTGTTAATCTTGATAGTTTTTGCTATTTCAATTTTTTTTGTTGTTGTTGTTCAAGTTGTCCTTAAGGGAAAGGCTTCATGAATATCCTTGTATAATGGATTTCCTATTCCCTTTGCCATTTGGGGGCATTTTAGAAATTAAGCACAAATGAGTTATTTAAATCTGTTTTTGATCTTTCCCGTCCAGTTTTTTCCACTGTTTTCCCCACAGGAAGGTCTTGCAGTTAAGTGAATCATTTAGTCTAGAACTGGTAGAGTCTAAGGAAATCTTGAGTTATGAAGCAAATTCCTATGTTTATGAGGATTAAGAAAAGACTTAATTATTTACTCAGCTCAGATCTCGATCATGGTTTAATTCAATACTGATGATCTTCCTTGTTGGCATTATGAAATATGATTCTTTCTTTCTTGAGAAAAAAGTGAGAAAGGGCGGCTTTCTTAGGGTGTTATGGGAATGAGAAGAAATACAGAGGGTAGAATAAAATGAAGATTAAGTTGTGTTGAGACAAAGGAAGAATACTTTAGTCTTGAGAAAATGTGAGGTAGCTACTGCTTCCTTCTGAAAGATATCCATCTGTCACCAACTTTACCAACAAGTGATCTAAAATTGGCAAATAATGGTAAAAGTAGCCATCTACTAAGTTTAATATAGACCATGTATATATATATATACGGACTGAGGTGTAAGATAAAATGCTGTGTCTTAAAAAAGCTGACAGTTCCTGCTGTGATAAAGTTACACTGAGTAGAAGTAGAAAAGTGAGGGGACTGTTGTGAATTGTGCAGTATTCTGTGTACCAGACATTCTCCTAGAACCAGAAAATATTTTACAGTATTTAATCATCAAAATAATCAAGAGAAATACATAGATTATTCCTCCCCTTTCCCATTTTGTAGTTTGAACAATAAAGACTTTGAGAATATAAATGATTTTACCAAGGTTACAAAGCAAGAAGCATATGAAGCCAAGATTTGAATTTGGTTTAAGACATATATAAATAAGTAAGTATAGAGAACAGAATTAAAGAGGCATAAAATTAGTCATTGGAGTTTAATGCCATCAAAGCCTCTTTAGTTCAGAAATTTTGCAGGACGTCTTCATGAGGAGGTAGCATTTGAACTAAGCTGTGCAAGTAGAGGAAAGGTTTTTAACAGGTGAATGTGGCAAGGGAGGCAGATGTATGATAGAGGTGGGTTTGAATCCAATTCAATCTGAAGCTAAAGCGTATTTCTTCTTCTTCTTTTTTTTTTTTTTTCATTGCCCATAACTGGAACAGTGAGAGGGAATGTGGGAAACCACTGAAACTAAAAATGAATTGTATTACCTTGAGTTTTAAAAAAGTTTGAAAAGGGAGCTGTAGAAAAGAATAGGAAGAACCTTTAGTGCAAATAAAACAGGTTCTATGATATAGATTAAATCATTGCAAATACCATCACTTCCAATGGAAATTACATCTAATTTCTCTTCTTGGCAACTCTTATCTCAGGACCAGTATTTCAGAAGTCCTGGTGGGTTGAATGGTAATGGATCAACACGGAGGTAGGGCTGGGTGTGGGGCTAAATGCAGGAGAATTGGAAAATGCTTTTGATAGGAGCCAATGTTTTCTCTGATATACTTATTTTTAGATCAAACCATTTTTTCGTATGAAACCCTTATCAGAAGCTGATAAGGAAAGAGCAAGAAATCAGAAGATTGCTAAACTAACTGATTTATTGGCAATTGCACAGAAGGAAAAAAAATTGGTGATATTTGATCTTGAATCTCCTCCTTCAAAACATCCTTCCAGATTATCATATATCCACCTTGTAGTAAGAGTGATCCTTGACTCTAAGATTGAGCAACATCTGGTATGTCTATCTCAGTATTTATGATAGAGGTTGGGAGGTGGCTTCTCCCAAGAGCATAGCACTTGAGCCTGACCTACCTTGTAGATCTTTCCTGGGATCCTTAAATAATTCTGCTCTCTATAGAAATGGGAGTTGGTTGCTTATACAGCTACATGTGGCAATCTAAGAATGACCCAGTTCAATTTACATCATTGGGGAAAACATTGAGGCTGTTTGCTGTTCCAAACCAAATGAAATGTCACCAGGGTGTTAAAAGGGAATGTGTATGATTGCTACACAATGTGACCTTCACCATCACCAACATACATCTATTAGAAAGGGCCTGGGCATGGAACACTAAGGCTTTGAGGATTTGGTTTTCATTAGTAATATAGAAAGGACATCTGGTTCTTATTTGAGCAGAGATTTGTTCATCATGTTTCTGAGAATTTGCTGCATTTTGGCAGCTAATCATTCCAAATGTCTTAAAATTTCAAAATATGGAAAAATGCTATGAGTAAAACAAGTTTGTATCTCTGCAAATAGAACTATTTCTACAGATGAGTCATAGTAGCATCCCCTGTTAGCAGGATATGACTCTGCTCAAAGATGATTTTTAGCATCATCAGCCAGAGGAGATGTTTATAAGTCTGACTTTTTATCCACACCTACCAACTCCTCATCCACTTTGGCTAGTATGATATCACCATGGACCCTTGGTCCCATGATGTTAACTGGGAAAACTCAGCTCCAGAACAACCTTGGTGAAAGCCTCATTATAGGAGTTCATTAAATGCTGTATGGCAGAAACCAACACAACAATCTAAAGCAATTATCTTCCAATTTAAAGTAAATTGTAAAAAAGTTCATTAGACAATGTTAAGTCAGGTTGACTCTTTCACCAAAGGCTGGAATCTCTCTGCTCCCTGTAAAATGTACCCATGCTGGAATGGGTCTCCTCCCATTCTACATGGGGCTGTTTGTGTCTAGACTGCTGATTATCCACTGAAAGATGTTCTATTTCTCCTTATAGATTGCTTGGTTACCAGGTTCTGAGAGAGAGTATATCAAGAGCAAAGCTCCTGGTTTTCAGCACGTGGGCACATTTTATACCCTTGAGGAACTTGCGGAGGAAAATATCACTAGAATAAATGTTGACTACAAGAGATTGTACTACAATGGATTGAGGTAACTGATCATACCTCTTTTGGTATGTATTGCCTTACTTGCACAAAATCTTCATCCCAGCCAAGGTACTTAGGTTCCTCCTCAGGATATCTGTGTGTGGTTATCTGTTTGGAATTCCCTATTTTCCTCCTCCTGCCCCTCCCATCCTCTGCCAACAAACATTTATCAATTATAGGCTCTCTTCCTGGGACAGTCTTCAGCCCCTTATCCTTGTGCTCCAATCTCTTATCACTGTTGCTCTTTTTCTTTTTATATAATGTTATATCAGTGGAAGTCAGAGCTCAAAAGTTGATGATTTCCTCTGCCATTGCCAGATAGATTACAGTACCTTATAAATGGCTTTTTGATGCAGATATCTAGATCTCATAGAAATAACCCAGGCATAATTAAATCATTATTTCAAAAACCATAAAATTGGCAGACAAATGGATAAGAAAGCTGTGGTGCATATACACAGTGAAATATTACTCAACTATTAAAAAGTGCATTTGAATCAGTTCTAATAAGGTGGATGAAACTGGAGCTTATTATACAGAGTGAAGTAAGTCAGAAAGAAAGACACCAATACAGTATATTTTCGCATGCATATGTAATTTAGAAAGATGGTAATGATGACCCTATATGTGAGACAGCAAGAGAGACACAGATGTAAAGAACAGACTTTTGGACTCTGTAGAAGGCAAGGGTGGGATGATTTGAGAGAATAGCATTGAAACATGTATATTATCATATGTGAAACAGATTGCCAGTCCACGTTCAATGCATGAGACAGGGTTGGTGCACTGGGATGACCCTGAGGGATGGGATGGGGAGGGAGGTGAAAGGGGATTCAGAATAAGGAACACATGTTCACCCTTGGTAGATTCATGTCAATGTATGGCAAAAACCACTACAATATTATAATTAGCCTCCAATTAAAAGAAATAAATTTAAAAAAATAAAAGGGAAAAAAAAACAACTTAAAACACCCTAGTATGAGAATAAAGTAAAATCATTTATATACCACATTTATAAATATATAATTAGGGACAGATTTTCTGAATTAAAAGCACCTGGAAATGAAATGGTAACTTTTTCAAATTCAACTGTTATTAGTCATTGCTCATGTTAATCCCTATACCCTTTCTATTCAATTTTAAAATAATTTTTCAGATAATTCTAAATGCTCCCAAGACACAGCTTCCTTGGAGATACAGATGTAGATGTACATAGGCATCAGTTAAGAGATGTAGATATCACCATAGCTGTAGTTATAGATGTATATCCAAAATCTCTTGGGGTTATTAGGAGTTCCCATAGATACCTTTTTGTATTTAAAGCCATGAACTTGGCTGCTGGATGCACTTGTTTTACTTTTCCTGGCTCTTTGACCATAGGGGAATTGATCAAAAATATGTCATTTTTTTTTCTTTCAACATTAGAAAATTATATATGTATATGTATTTCTGTCTCCTTTTACTTATTTTCATATAGGAAATGTTTCTAGTTAAATTTTTTCTCATAATTATTATTTAGATTACTAGTAGTTGAAATTAATTATAATAGCTTCCATTTATTGAGATTTTAGTATGTGTCAAGTGGTTGGTAGACCACAGACTCATTTTCAAATCCTGGCCTACCCATCAGACAAGTGATGACCACACTGATGACTTGGACAAGTTTCAGCAAAGCGTTATCCCCATAACAAAATTTTTATAATCAAGTAGGGTATTTTCTAGAGTTTCTCTCTGAAGGATCTCACCCCTTATTCCTGTCTTGACTAATTAGTTTATTCCTGTGAATGGTTCTGAGAAGCAGCGTGTCCTTGGAGAAGTTTCTCTTTTTGTTTAGCTGTGGTTGAAGGTGGGTTGGACCAATAGGAGACACTACTAACTTTGGAGAGTGTTCAGTTCTGTGTTGATCAGGACTCTTCCTCCACATTGTAGGATATTTAGCAGCCAGTGATGCATCATTGTGACAATCTCAAATGCCCTAGATATTTCCACACGTCATCTGAGAAAATGATTATTGCTCTCATTGAGAACCATAGGCTAGATGAATGTGTCCAGATGCATGTTCAACTTCAGCCCAGGATTTTGTGATTATTTAAGGAGATGCAAATGCTGTCCCAACACTCAGGCATATCTTCACTCTTAGGAACTGGTAAGCAGGGCTGTCCACGTGGCACGCCAGTCAGGCAGTCAAAAATGGTGTACCCTCAGCACAAAGACATATCACAAAAATGGCACCAAAAAACTCAGGTTTCCATATGTGACTTCTTACATAGCCAGCAAAATGATAGAGTATTAATCCAATTTGAGAACCCACTTAGTTTGAAAATAAAAGCCATATCTCATTTGAACTAACCTGTATCTCACTATTGAAAGATTTTGAGACCTGCAACTTGTTTGTTGCTGCTGTAGGGCAAGCTTGCCAACCTCAAGGCTAGGTACTTGAAATCAGCAGCCATAAGCAGTAGAAATACTGAAACTGACTAGTGCTCTTTCTGATGATTCAGTGACTTATTTCACCATCTAAACTTTACATGGTTTAATATGACACTTTGGAAGTTACTTGTTTTGAAAAATTGTCTATAATGAATCTTGTTATTGAACATCAAAAAAGAAAAGCAGTTTAATTTAGCTCAGCAAATATTTCCCAAATAGTAATATGTATATAGACCAACTAGTTTTAGTGAAAAGTCAACACAAGCAAGATATGATTCTTTTTGTAAGGAAATCCATATAGTCTAGTAGAGGAGTATAAGGGTTTTTTAAATATAACTATACTACAGGCTAGATCATGATTATTCATGAGCCAGACTTTATTCCAAGCACTTCTCAAGAAACACTGAATTTTAAGAAATTCAGCAGTTGTACCTTGTTAGTCATATACTGTTTAAATCAGAATATTTATTCCAATTACATTTCCAATGCAGTCTCTGTGTTCATTTTGAGCAGACCACTAATGCACTAGACCACTAGTATTCATTTTGATCAGACCACTAATGCAAGACATTGTGACCTTGCCATTTTGACTGAGAATGCTTTATTTATTTATTTATTTTTTAATTTTTATTTTTACTTTATTTTGCTTTACAATACTGTATTGGTTTTGCCATACATTGACATGAATCAGCCACGGGTGTACATGAGTTCCCAACGTGTTTTAACAGGAACAGGAACTAAAAAGCCTCTTGATGAAAGTGAAAGTGGAGACTGAAAAAGTTGGCTTAAAGCTCAACATTCAGAAAACGAAGATCATGGCATCTGGTCCCATCACTTCATGGCAGATAGATGGGGAAACAGTGAAAACAGTGTCAGACTTTATTTTTGGGGGCTCCCAAATCACTGCAGATGGTGACTGCAGCCATGAAATTAAAAGATGCTTACTCCTTGAAAGAAAAGTTATGACCAACCTAGACAGCATATTCAAAAGCAGGGACATTACTTTGCTGACTAAGGTCTGTCTAGTCAAGGCTATGGTTTTTCCTGTGGTCGTGTATGGATGTGAGAGTTGGACTGTGAAGAAGGCTGAGCGCCAAAGAATTGATGCTTTTGAACTGTGGTGTAGGAGAAGACTCTTGAGAGTCCCTTGGACTGCAAGGAGATCCAACCAGTGCATTCTGAAGGAGATCAGCCCTGGGATTTCTTTTGGAAGGAATGATGCTAAAGCTGAAACTCCAGTACTTTGGCCACCTCATGCGAAGAGTTGACTCATTGTAAAAGACTCTGATGCTGGGAGGGATTGGGGGCAGGAGGAGAAGGGGATGACAGAGGATGAGATGGCTGGATGGCATCACTGACTCAATGGATGCGAGTCTGAGTGAACTCTGGGAGTTGGTGATGGACAGGGAGGCCTGGCGTGCTGTGATTCATGGGATCACAAAGAGTCGGACACAACTGAGCGACTGAACTGAACTGAACCAAAACTATATGCATACAAAGATATCCTCTGATTTGTTTCTGATGTGGGGATTTTAAATGTTTTTACAAATTTTAATTTTGAGATGAAAATTCCCATAAAATTAACCAATTTAAAGTAACAATTCAGGAGAATTTAGTACATTCAGAATGTTGTTCAGCTGTCACCTCTAGGTCCAGTACATTTTAGTATTAGTGTTAGACATTTTTATTTATAGAGGTTTATGAATTGTACTAACCATTTCAAAAAACCAAATTTTAGCTTCATTAGCTATATTCTGTTGCAAATTTTCTTTCCTATTTCATTGACTGCTGTTATTTTTATTTTCTTTTTTATATTTCCTTTAGGTTTACTTTGCTCTTCTTTTATTAGTTTCTTTAGGTGGAAAATTAGGCACGTTTGAGTCTAAATTTTCTCTTCTAGCATAAACGTTTAAAGCTATAAATTACCATACCAGCATTACTTACATTCCACAACATCCAATTTAAAATATTTAAAAATTGTTTTATTTCCCACTTGACTCATAGATTACTTAGAAATGAATTGCTAACCTTTTAAAGATGTATTACTGCATCGATCCTTAGTGTTATTTGCTTTTGACTTAAATTCATTGTGTGTGTGTGTGTGTGTGTGTGTGTGTTACTCATGCAGTTGTGTCCGACTCTTTGTGACCCATGGACTATAGCCCTCCAGGCTCCTCTGTCCATGGGATTTTCCAGGCAGGAATACTGGAGTGGGTTGCCATTTCCTTCTCCAAATTCACTGTGACCAGAGAACAAGTCTCTATGACTTCAATACTTTAAATGTATTTAAACTGGTCTCCTTGCCTACTAAATCATTTGTCTTGATGAATTTCCCATGTCCACCTAAAAATTATGAGCTCTCTTCATTTCTTGGATGTGGTATTCTGTAAATATTTGTCAGTTTAGTTCGGTTGACAGTCTTTTTAAACATTTATACAGTATTTTCCCCTTCTTTTTCTAATGCTTTTGTTTGTTGCATATCAAACTCCCACACAGCATAGAACTTACCTACTCTGAAGCTTCATTATTAATTTCAAAGGTACAGCAGTCAATCAAGAGGTTTAGAGAAAGCCAGGAAAGGTCAGTCATTGATTTCAGCTTTGCAGGCTTTTTCTTTTACTGGATTCATACTCTATGGCCTACAGTAATAGATAAGAGCTCCAAGTGAGTTTTTGCAGAGCTGTTTCACTTAGAGGGGAGCATTTACATTACAGAACATCTGCATTTAATGTTCCCAAAGAGATATATAGTTTATGTGACCTTCTCCAGGGAACCATGCCTCATAAATCCACATTCTATAATTACTTACAAAATATATAATAAACATTCAACTAGGAAATTCTTTTTAAAAAATATTCTATGCATGAGGCCTCTCTTCACAGTAAATATTATTCTCTTTAGAATAGAAGTAGCTTTCATATTTACAAGATTAGAACATTGTCACCTGCCTTCTTACTTCTGTGAGCAGTCTGCCACACCAGAGAAATTAAGGTCTCCAAATGCCTCATCTGTCAATTATGGAGACAGAGGTATTGATATCTCCCACTCTGGTTGCTGATTTGTGTTATTTCTCACTTTAGCTCTGTTTATTGTTATTGTTATTATGGTGGTTGTTTGGCTTCTTATATTTTAAACACTTAAAAAATACATTTACATTTAGAATTGTTGGATCTTCTTGGTGAATTCACCCTTTCATTATGAAATATCCATGGTCTCTGGTTATAATTCGTGTCTAAAGATTGCTTTTATTAATATTGCTACATTTTCTTATAGTTAGTGTTTGTGGTTTTTTTTGTCCTTTGTCTTTCAACTGCTTTGCATATTTATGTTTAAAGTGCATCTTTTATAAACAGAATATTGGTTCTTGCTTTTATATTTATGAGGACAATGTCTATTTTTTAATGAGAATCATTGGTCCATTAGTATTTAGTGTACCTGATATACTTGGGTTTACATTATAATTAGGACCATTTTTTCCTATGTATCCTCTCTAATCTTGGTGAGTTGTTTTGGTTGTTCTTTCCTATGTTTTAATTTTTTAGTTAATTTCTAATTCTTTAGTGTTCTTTTCTGTCTCTTCTATAGGCTTTTACATTTTTGAATTATTTTTTAGTGGTTGCTCTAGGGATTATAATTATTATTATAATCTGTAAATTAATATTATTCTATAATATAAAATACAAAATATTAAAGCCTTAAGACAACACAGTTCTATTTACTACCTTCTGCCCTTTGTGCTTTTCTTGTTATAATACTTTTGGGTTTTTTTTTTCACTCTCATAAATAAACCGTTATTGTCTTTTGCTTACATTTTTTACCAACTATCTTTCACTTCTGTGCTTCACTCACTTGTACTGTCATGTGGTCTCTTCATTTCTCCTAATTCAGCATTTTTTTCTATTTTTTATTTTTATTTTTTTTTAATTTTTATTTTTACTTTATTTTACTTTACAGTACTGTATTGGTTTTACCATACATTGACATGAATCAACCACGGGTGTACATGTGTTCCCAAACATGAACCCCCCTCCCACCTCCCTCCCCATAACATCTCCCTGGGTCATCCCCGTGCACCAGCCCCAAGCATGCTGTATCCTGCATCGGGCATAGACTGGCGATTCATTTCCTACATGATAGTATACATATTTCAATGCCATTCTCCCAAATCATCCCACCCTCTCCCTCTCCCTCTGAGTCCAAAAGTCTGCTCTACACATCTGTGTCTCCTTTGCTGTCTTGCATACAGGGTCATCATTGCCATCTTTCTAAATTCCATATATATGTGTTAGTATACTGTATTGGTGTTTTTCTTTCTGGCTTACTTCACTCTGTATAATCAGCTCTAGTTTCATCCATCTCATCAGAACTGATTCAAATGTATTCTTTTTAATGGCTGAGTAATACTCCATTGTGTATATGTACCACAGCTTTCTTATCCATTCATCTGCTGATGGACATCTAGGTTGTTTCCATGTCCTGGCTATTATAAACAGTGCTGCGATGAACATTGGGGGTACATGTGTCTCTTTCAATTCTGGTTTCCTCGGTGTGTATGCCCAGAAGTGGGATTGCTGGGTCATAAGGCAGTTCTATTTCCAATTTTTAAGGAATCTCCACACTGTTCTCCATAGTGGCTGTACTAGTTTGCATTCCCACCAACAGTGTAGGAGGGTTCCCTTTTCTCCACACCCTCTCCAGCATTTATTGCTTGCAGACTTTTGGATTGCAGACATTCTGACTGGTGTGAAGTTATAATACTTTTCATATAAAACCCAAAGTTGTTGTTGCTTAGTCACGCAGTCATGTCCGACTCTTTGTGACCCCATGGACTGCAACATGCTAGGCTTCCCTGTCCTTCACCATTTCCTGGTGCTTGCTCAAACTCATGTTCGCTGAGTTGGTGATGCCATCCAACCATCTTGTCCTATGTTGTCCCCTTCTCCTCCTGCCTTCAATCTTTCCCAGCATCAGGGTCTTTTATAATGAATCAGCTCTTCTTATCAGGTGGCCAAAGTGCTGGAGTATCAGCTTCAGCATCAATCTTTCCAATGAATATTCAGGATTGATTTCCTTTAGGACTGACTGGTTTGATCTCCTTGCAGTCCAAGGGACCCTCAAGAGTCTTCTCCAACACTACCAGTTCAAAAGCATCAATTCTTTGGTGCTCCAGGCTTTTGTATGGTCCAACTCTCACATCCATATGTGACTGCTAGAAAAACCAAACCCAGAGTACATTTGTAGTGTATTTTGAAAAATAGTCTATAGTATTTTTTAAACTTTTTATTTTGAAATGATTGCATGTTAACATGTAGGAAATAATACAAATGATGATGTGATGATGTGTTACTCCATTGGTAAAACTTGTAATGGTATGATACCAAAACCAAGCTATTGATATTGATAAAACCCACCTATCTTACTCAAATTTCCCAAGTTTTACTTACATTCATTTTATGTATGTTTTGTATATATAGTTCGGTGCAGTTTTATCATATATATGTTTGTGGTTCTTAACAGCACAACCAAGATAGACTGGTTTAATCACCAGAAGTATTACTTTTTTTTTTTCCTAGCACAATCAATTTTAATTAGCATTGCTCATTATGAGAAATGATAAAGTATCAGTCATTATAACTGCAAGTGTTGACAATTATTCAAAGTCATTAACATCTCAAGACCTAAGATAATACAGACTTACTGAATTTTAAAGATGTGGAGGTAAGGTAGGGAAAAGTTTTCTAGGAATACCTTCAGTTTTGCATAGGCTCAGTAAACATACCCCATGAATGATCATTTCCAGTATTTTGGAGAGGTGAAGAAAGATTCTTAAGATACCACTAGCCTGGCCTCCTTATTAGCCGCAGTGCTACAGGAAGTTGCTTCTAAACATGTAAATGTCCGTGTTTCACTCAAACACCCTGAGGATTCCCCCACTGCTTATAGGAAAGAGTTCAATCTCCTTAGCCTTGGATTCAAAGCTCTTAGTTTCCAGCTCCAGTTTTTCTTTTCTTTCTTTTTTTTTTTTTAAACAAATGTGTGTGTGTTTTAATTTATTTATTTTAATTGGAGGCTAATTACTTTACAATATTGTAGTGGTTTTTGCCATACATTGACATGAATCAGCCATGGGTGAACATGTGTTCCCCATCCTGAACCCCCCTCCCATCTCCCTCCCCATCCCATCCCTCAGGGTCATCCCAGTGCACCAGCGCTGAGCACTCTGTCTCATGCTTCAAACCTCGACTGGAATCACCAGAAGTATTACTTTTGTTGCCCTTTGATAACTACACTCCCTTTCCTTCCATCTGCATCTACTCACCTCAAACCCTAACCCCTCTCAATGACTAATCTCTTCTGCACTTCTATAATCCTGTCATTTTAAGAAAGTTATATAGAAGAATCACAGAGTATGCAACTTGTTGTGATTGGCCTTTTTTCCACTCAGTATAATTCCCTTTGACATTTAGCCATATTTTTGTATGCATCTACAGTTTTTTCAGTTTCATTGATGGATAGTGTTCCATTGTATGAATGTACTAATATTTGTAAAATTATCCATCAACTGAAAGATATCTGATTGTTTGTATTATAGATAAATGTTATGAACATTTGAGTATAGATTTTCATGAGAACATGATTTTTTAACTAAGAGTCTATAATTCACTCAGACTCCCCATTCTTTAAAAAGTGTCTTCATTGTGTTAAAATGTATATAAAACTTACTTTTGCAATGATTTTTAATATAAAATACTGTGGTTTTAATGTACATTCACTGTGTTATACAACAATCACCATCATCTACCTACCTAACACTTTTCATCTTGTAAACTCAAATTCTCATTAAACAATGAACCTTCATCAATCCCTCATCAGAGTGTTTCTGTTTGTGATTTTGATTCATGTAAGTAGAATCACATATTTAAGACTAACTTATTTCACTTAGGGTGAAGTTCTCAAGGTCCATCTATGTTGAATTCATTCATTACAGAATTTCATTTCTTTTTAAGGCTGAATAATAGTCTATTGTGTGTATGTACCACAGTTTTCTTATCCATTCATTAGCTGATGGAAATTGGGTTGCTTGAACATCTTAGCTCTTGTGAATGAGGCAGCTTGGAACATGGGTATGAATAGCCCTTCAAGACCCCGCTTTCAATTCTTTTGGGTATTTACCAGAAAGTAGAATTGCTGGATTGTATGCATTCTTTTTTTATTTTTTTGAATAAATACCATACTGTTTTCCACAGTGGCTGTAAAAACAGGACACAAATGTTCCAAGTTTTCCATGTTAACACATCCTTATTGATTTCTGTTGTTTTTTTTTTTAAATTTAAATTTTATTTATTTTTTTTACTTTACAATACTGTATTGGTTTTGCCATACATTGACATGAATCCACCACAGGTGTACATGAGTTCCCAACCCTGAACCCCCCTCCCACCACCCTCCCCATATCATCTCTCTGGGTCATCCCCATGCACTAGCCCCAAGCATCCTGTATCCTGTATCGAACCTAGACTAGCGATTCGTTTCTTACATGATAGTATACATGTTTCAATGCCATTCTCCCAAATCACCCCACCCTCTCCCTCTCCCACAGAGTCCAAAAGTCTGTTTTACATCTGTGTCTCTTTTGCTGTCTCACATATAGGGTTATCATTACCATCTTTTTAAATTCCATATATATGTGTTAGTATACTGTATTGGTGTTTTTCTTTCTGGCTTACTTCACTCTGTATAATTGGCTCCAGTTTCATCCACCTCATTAGAACTGATTCAAATGTATTCTTTTTAATGGCTGAGTAATACTCCATAGTGTATATGTACCACAACTTTCTTATCCATTTGTCTGCTGATGGACATCTAGGTTGCTTCCATGTCCTGGCTATTATAAACAGTGCTGCAATGAACACTGGGGTGCGCAAATGAAGCAACTGACAAACAACTAATCTCAAAAATATACAAACAACTTATGCAGCTCAATTCCAGAAAAATAAATGACTCAATCAAAAAATGGGCCAAAGAACTAAATAGACATTTCTCCAAAGAAGACATACGGATGGCTAACAAACACATGAAAAGATACTCAACATCACTCATTATCAGAGAAATGCAAATCAAGACCACAATGAGGTACCATTTCACACCAGTCAGAATGGCTGCGATCCAAAAATCTGCAAGCAATAAATGCTGGAGAGGGTGTGGAGAAAAGGGAACCCTGTTACACTGTTGGTGGGAATGCAAACTAGTACAGCCACTATGGAGAACAGTGTGGAGATTCCTTAAAAAACTACAAATAGAACTGCCTTATGATGCATCAATCCCACTGCTAGGCATACACATGGAGGAAATCAGAACTGATTTCTGTTTTTTTGATGTAGCCATCCTAATGGCTTGGTATTTGTTATTCTTGGAATGTTTGGTGAAATTCACCAGTGTAGTCATTGGGTCCAGGAATTTTCTTTGGAGAGTTTTGGTTAATGATTCAATTTCTTTACCGATTGTAGGTCTATTTGCGTTTTCTTATTCATTACTGATTTCTTTTCTGATTCAGTCTTGGTAGGTTTTATGTTTCTAGGAATTTGTCCATTTCACTGAGTCTATCTAGTTTGTTGAGATATGATTCCTTATAGTACCCTCTTATAATCCTCATATTTCTGTTAAATTGGTGGTAATTTTCCCACTTTAATTTCTGACTTCAGTAATTTGAGTCTTTTCTCTTTTTCATGTTTGTATATCATGTTAAAAGCTTATCAATTTTGTTGATATATTCGGAGAATTACCTTAGGTTTCATTGATTTTTCTCTGTTGGTTTTCTGTTCTTCATTTTGTTTATTTCTGTTTGACCTTTATTATTTTCTTCCTTTTGCTTTTTCCATTTTCTTAAGTTTTAAAGGTAGGTTGTTGATTTGAAATCTTTCTTTTTTTTTTTTAATGTTTGCATTTAGATATACATTTCCCCCCATGCTTTACTTTTGCTACTTCCCATGGATTTTGTTTTTCTTTTCATCACATATCCAAATATTTTATAGTTTGCCTAGTGGTTACATTTTTTTGATCCACTGGTTGCTTGAAAGTGTATTAAGTTCCACAAATATGTAAATTTTCATTTTTGTTTTGTTATTGACTTCTAACTTTGTCCTGTTACCTATCTTTTTAAGTCTATTGAGATTTTGTGGCCAAACATCTAGTCTGTCCTGAAAATGTCCCATGTGTACTTGAGAAGTTTGTGCATCCTATTGTTGGGTGGAGCATTTTGCATATGTCTGCATATGTACAGTTAGTTTCTTGTATTGATTGAGTCCTCTGTTTCCCTATTTATCTTCTGTCTGGTTGTTCTGTCTGTTAATAAGAGTGGGGTATTAAAATCTCCAACTATTATAATATAGTTTCAATTCTGTCAGTGTTTGCTATATAAATTTTGCTTGTCTGTATTATGTGCATAAATGTTTATAATTATTATGTTTTCTTGCTGTATTAAAACTTTTATTAATGTTCAAAAAATACAAAAAAAGAAAAATGGTAAATCTATACAATGTAATATTACTCAGCCATAAAAAGGTACAAAACTGGGTTGCTTGTAGAAATGTGGATGGTCCTAGAGTCTGTCATACAGAGTGAAATGAGTCAGAAGGAGAAAAATAAATATCACATATTAATGCATATATATGGAATCCAGAAAAAGGGCAGAGATGAACCTGTTTGCAAGGCAGGAATAGAGAACAGACATGTGGACACTAAAGGGGGGAAAGGTGGAAATGCGAGGGTGGGATGAACTGGAAAGTTAGGATTGACATATATGTACTACCATGGAAAAAATAGCTAGTGGGAACCTGCTGCATAGAACAGCGAGCTCAGGTGTATGCTCAGTGATGACCTAGATGGGTGGGTGTGTGGGGTAAGAGGAAGGTCTAAGAGAGAGGCAATATATTTATGCCAATCGTTGATTCACTTTGTTGTACAGCAGATCTAAAATTGAGTCTCTTGTAAACACCATGAAATGTGGTTTTATGCATTCTGCCAATCTCTGTTTGATTGGAGAGTTTAATCCATTTCCATTTAAAGTAATACTGATAAGGGGGGCTGTTGTCATGTTACTTCTATCATGTCTGTAAATATTTGTTATTTTGTTTCTGTCATCTGTTTTAATTTGTTATTTCTATATACTTTATAATATTTTACCCTTTATTTCCTGCCTTACTGTTTTCTTTTGTGTTTAGTTATTTTTGTGGTGGAACTTTAAATCCTTTTCTCATTTCCTTTTTTATATAAGAAAATGAAGTTGCTCAGTCGTGTCTGACTTTTTGCGACCCCATGGACTGTAGCCTACCAGGTTCCTCCATCCATGGGATTTTCCAGGCAAGAGTACTGGAGTGGGTTGCCATTTTCTTCTCCAGGGGAACTTCCCAACCCAGGGATCAAACCCGGGTCTCCAGCATTGTAGGCAGACACTTTACCCTCTGAGCCACCAGGGAAGCCCTCAGTTTTTTTAAATATATTATATACCTAATTTCCCTATGGTTACCATGGGAATTGCACTTACCATGTAACATTATGACACTGTGATTGAATTTATACCAGCTTAAATTCGATGATATGCAATAGCTCTTCTCCTTCACAGGACCAGTCCTACCCCTTTTGCTTGTTGATGTCAGAAAACTTCATCTTTTTTCATTGTTTGCCCTAAATATAAAATAATAATACTTCCATATGTAGTCATTTCTCAAATGATATTGAAAACAACATGTGGAGTGATAACCAGAGTTACAAAAATACTAGCTTTTAGACTAATGATTGTGTTTTTTTTTCCCTTTAAGTGTTTCAGTCTTAAATTATGTGAAAAATAAAGACATATTTAAGTCATTGTGTTTACAGACTATTTTTACAGTAATGCTAGATATTTTTTATACTTTTGAAAAAATTTTAAAAATATAAATTTATTTATTTTAATTGGAGGTTAATTACTTTACAATATTGTATTGGCATGGCAAAACCAATGCTAGATTTTAAATTTTCCCACGTATTTACTTTTTTATTTTATTTTTTGTATCAAAATATTTTTTTATTTTATGATCTTTTGTAAAATTTGTATTATAGTTAATTCACGGTATTATGTTCATTACTTTTACTGAAATCCTTTACTATCTCATGACTTTATTTTACCTTGGAGGACTCCCTTGAATTTTTCTTACAGGGTCAGTCTAGTAGCCATGAATTCCCTCAGCTTTCATTTGAGAATGTCTTAATTTCCACCTCTTATTGGGTCCAAGCTCATACTTCTCGCTCCACAACAAGCCAGTAAATTGAGACAGTTTGTTGGGGCAAGTATTAACAACTTTGTTCAGAAAACTGGCAGACTGAGAAGATGTCTAGTATGTCACAGCAACATCTCACCAACTTAGAACTTAGTCTTCGTTTATACTGCAAGTGGAGGGGTTGTGGTTGGTTGGTGCAAATTTCTTGGTTTATGAATCCTCTGTTCTTGCAGGTGTCCATGTAGTTCAGACCATGATTTCCTTGGGGGTGGGGTTAAAGGGCTCTGTCTCTTTTTTGGAGGGGGCATTTCATGAATATATAGGCTTAAAGAATATAGTCTTTAAGAATATAGTCTTAAAGCATGTTCTGGTAGGATTCTGATCTCAAGCTGTTCTGGCAAAAAAGTTATTTGAGGATTTCATATACAAAGGAAATCTCAAAGGGATTGGTTACTCTGGCATATATAAGAAGCTGTGTTTCAGGATGAGGTCCCTTAGGTGGCATTCTGGAGTTTGTAAGAAGGAATGATTTTGTACTTCTTTAGAGACTTTTGTGACTGAGATGGATCGAGATATTTTCTGTGCCACCCCGGTGTTTACCATAAAGTATGTTGCACCCTTATCTATCAGAAAGTCAATCAGATCATTCCCCACTGTTAGTTTTACCTTGGGCTCCTGTGGGGAAATTGTAATTGGGTGCCTCAAATCCAAGAGAGAATCTGAGCCTCTTCATTCATCATCATCTATTTCTGTCATATGAAAGGTTCCTATATTTCTTTGTTTTGTTTTTAGCGTTTTACCCCAGGGCAATAATTTTTTCCACTGTCCTTCCTCCTTACAGTAAGTGTATTGTTCCTTCCTCAGGGGTGGCTTACCTCTATTCAAGTTACTTGTCTTCTGGGAATCAAATGCTTCTGCTAGAAAAGTGGCATTCTGTTTCCATCTTCTTATTTCTGTTATTGTTTCCTGTTGTTGAGTACTTTAAAAGAAGCATCTACCAACTGAGAAGGGTTCATTCCAAATGCATCATCTCATGTCTGCAGTTTTCTCATATTTACATTTCTAGCACTTTTAGAGACCCCAGGATCTGCCGTGGGCTTGATAAATTCATTGAAAAAATTCAGAGGAGTCTTTATTTGGTTTTTACTGAGTTAAAAATAATTTATTAAAACCAGCCTGCTGGCTGTTTGCATTTAGGCCCTCACAGGATAATGGCATAGGGGAAATTGGCTTGAGCAGGGAGTGGTCCAAACTTGGTGTCCTTACAGGTCTAAGATGGCAATATCAGACTAGGACTCTGTGCTCCAGGACCTAATTCAGGACTTTCTAATTGATCCCTATAAGATGTGGGGGCCAGTTTGAACATTTCCTGAGCCCCAGCATTGGGAACTGACTCTAGCTTTGTAGGAAAGTAATGAAATAATAAGACATAGGTATATTCACATAGCAGCTAGAGTGGCTGGCACAGATGGCTCAGGCAGAAGGGTGAAGGTTTTAAACAACATATCCTCACTCTAGTTCCCTTTCTTCTTTAATTTTCCCTGATGTAATACCACAAATATTTGCACATAGGGCATTTCATCATTCTTCCCCACAGTCCTTACAGAATAGCTCTAATTGCAGAGTTGTATAGTCTTTTTGAGTGTTTTACTATAAATAAAAAATAGCAATTGATCTTCTCTTAACCATTTTGCCTTGGCATAAATCTATCAGCTGAATTCTGGGCTGAGGCTTTCAGTTTTAAGAACAAAGTGGGAATTTTCTCTTTTCCCTGGGAATGTCCCACTCTCAGACACAGACAAGTTTTATTTTGTGTGTGTGTGTGTGTGTGTGTGTGTGTGTGTGTGTTCCTTTCTTCCATTTGACATCAGTAAGAGTTTTAAATATCACTGACTGATTTGACTGTAAATGAAGAAATGGTTCCAAAACAAAGTGAGACAAAAGCTCAAAGACAAACAGAATTCTAAATAAACCCTTAAGTTTGGTCTTGGGGTTTTACATATACCAGTGACACAGGCTGGAGAAATAAAAGGCAATCCACTCCAGCATTCTTGCCTGGAGAATTCCATGGCCACTGGAGCCTGGTGGGTTACAGTTCATGGTGTCGCAGAGTCAGGTATAACTGAGTGACTTTCACTTTCAATGACACAGGAGACCACAGATGATGCAATTAACACAGCAAAGGTGGCAGTACATGGTACACAGAGTCTCAAGATAACCAGATAAATCCCACTGGAGTTCCAGACAGGTACTGTGACCACACATTGTTACAATAGAATATTCTCTTTTTCTTAGTCATGGGTTTGTAGCTGTAATCAGACTACCCCCCCAGAGGACTTTCTTTAGCAATAGTGGTTTTAAAGACAGAAATATAAGACAAACAAACAAATGGCACACACAGATGCTTTCATTCAAAGAAACAGATAAACCAGTTCAAAAATTGGATAAAAATCAGCAACTGTTTCCTCTCTCCAACAGGGTACCCTACTCAAATTAAAAAAATTGACTTATTCCTGAGAAGAAAAGCCCCAAACAGAGAGGAGAAATTTTTTTTGGTTTATACACATTAATAACTTACCTGTTGACTTCCAGATACCAAGTGCTTATTCCAACTGCCAAGTGCTGGGATAGCTGGAGCCACTTTGGGGGAATTTTGTAGGGAAGATCTTCAGCATAAGTGGTCCCACCAGTTGCTAGGGCCTTATCCAATAATTTCTAAGTTCGGATAGCTGGCCATGAGCAACAGGGATCCTCTCTAAATTCACCAAAATTTGTTACCTAAATCCAAGCTCATACTGCTTGCTACATGACAGATGCTCTGTCAAGGAGTAGCAATTTTATCGGGAAAGCTAGTAGACTGAGAATATGGTGAATGAGTGTCCCAAAGCACCATCTTATCCAAGCTAGAATTTGGGCTTTTTATGTTCTAAAAGGAGAGAAAATGTGGTTGGTTGTTGGAATTTCTTGGTATCCTTTGTTGTTGTACCTGTCCATGTAGGTCACATCACAATGTTCCTGAAGACCTCCAACAAGATAAGTGCTATTCTGTGTTATACAATCTCCATGTAAATCGAAAAGTGTTATCCTTTAATAAGTCATAGCCTTGAGAATGAACTGTGCTATATATATCAGGCCATAGGCAGCATTCTTGTCTTGTCACCAGAGCAATAGAGTATGCAATTTAACTTGCATATTAGAATAAACAGATCTAATATGGAGTCAGATTTGTTTTTTCCTATAACACCCCTTATTTTTAAAAGACAGGCTTTGCTGGATATAAGTATCTTGGTTGACTGGTTTTTCTTTTAACACTTAGACTATGCGGATCCACTACCTTCTGTCTTCCAAAATTTCTGATGAAAAATCTGCTCAGGATGTTATTGAGGATCCTTGCATGTAACAAGATGCTTTCAAGAGTCTTTTCTTTGCCTTTGGCTTTTGAAAGTTTGATTATAATATGTCATAGGGTGGATCTCTTTGAGTTCATCTTGGTGTACCCTAGATACAGCTAGATTCAAATGTTTCATCAGAGCACAGATCTCCAATAATTGGAGGATGGTGACCTTTTGGCCCATCTTGGCTTCCATAGGCTGTGTGCAAGCTGCTCCAGGAACATGGGCACAGCTGCCTGTGATTGGCTGAGAATGCAGAGTGGATAATTGATACTGTGCTAATTACTGAAATTGACCAAAGTTAAGTGTAACTTATAAAATTTCCCCGGAAGTTGCAAGACTTCAATAAACCCCATAGAGCCAAAGCAGTTACATTTGGTAGATTTTGCCAGTGTAATTATTGTTTAGATGGGGACAGGTTCCTGGTGCTTCTTTTTCTGCCATCTTCCCAGAATTGCTTGCTGTGAATATAAGTTGTTACCTCTGTCGGATAAATGCCCAAGAATGCAATTTCTGGGGTATGATAGTTTGGCAAGTTTTATAAGGAACTTTATAAGTTTTATATAGTTTATGAGGAACTGCCAAACAATTTCAGAGGGCCTATACCATTTTATGTTCCCACCAGCAATGTATGATGATCCAGAGGTTCTCCTTCCTAGCTAGTTTAGGGCACTGTGATTTATTTATTTATTTATTTATTTATTTTTTTAATTTTAAAATCTTTAATTCTTACATGTGTTCCCAAACATGAACCCCCCTCCCACCTCCCTCCCCATAACATCTCTGTGGGTCATCCCCATGCACCAGCCCCAAGCATGCTGTATCCTGTGTCAGACATAGACTGGCGATTCAATTCTTACATGATAGTATACATGTTAGAATGCCATTCTCCCAAATCATCCCACCCTCTCCCTCTCCCTCTGAGTCCAAAAGTCCGTTATATACAGCTGTGTCTTTTTTCCTGTCTTGCATACAGGGTAGTCATTGCCATCTTTCTAAATTCCATATATATGTGCTAGTATACTGTATTGGTGTTTTTCTTTCTGGCTTACTTCACTCTGTATAATCGGCTCCAGTTTCATCCATCTCATCAGAACTGATTCAAATGAATTCTTTTTAATGGCTGAGTAATACTCCATTGTGTATATGTACCACAGCTTTCTTATCCATTCATCTGCTGATGGACATCTAGGTTGTTTCCATGTCCTGGCTATTATAAACAGTGCTGTGATGAACATTGGGGTACATGTGTCTCTTTCAATTCTGGTTTCCTCGGTGTGTATGCCCAGCTGTGGGATTGCTGGGTCATAAGGTAGTTCTATTTGCAATTTTTTAAGGAATCTCCACACTGTTCTCCATAGTGGCTGTACTAGTTTACATTCCCACCAACAGTGTAGGAGGGTTCCCTTTTCTCCACACCCTCTCCAGCATTTATTGCTTGCAGATTTTTGGATCGCAGCCATTCTGACTGGTGTGAAGTGGTACCTCATTGTGGTTTTGATTTGCATTTCTCTAATAATGAGTGATGTTGAGCATCTTTTCATGTGTTTGTTAGCCATCCGTATGTCTTCTTTGGAGAAATGTCTATTTAGTTCTTTGGCCCATTTTTTGATTGGGTCATTTATTTTTCTGGAATTGAGCTGCATAAGTTGTTTGTATATTTTTGAGATTAGTTGTTTGTCAGTTGCTTCATATTTTCTCCCATTCAGAAGGCTGTCTTTTCACCTTGCTTATATTTTCCTTTGTTGTGCAGAAGCTTTTAATTTTAATTAGATCCCATTTGTTTATTTTTGCTTTTATTTCCAGAATTCTGGGAGGTGGATCATAGAGGATCCTGCTGTGATTTATGTCGGAGAGTGTTTTGCCTATGTTCTCCTCTAGGAGTTTTATAGTTTCTGATCATACATTTAGATCTTTAATCCATGTTGAGTTTATTTTTGTGTGTGGTGTTAGAAAGTGATCTAGTTTCATTCTTTTACAAGTGGTTGACCAGTTTTCCCAGCACCACTTGTTAAAGAGATTGTCTTTACTCCATTGTATATTCTTGCCTCCTTTGTCAAAGATAAGGTGTCCATATGTGTCTGGATTTATCTCTGGGCTTTCTCTTTTGTTCCATTGATCTATATGTCTGTCTTTGTGCCAGTACCATACTGTCTTGATGACTGTGGCTTTGTAGTAGAGCCTGAAGTCAGGCAAGTTGATTTCTCCAGTTCCATTCTTCTTTCTCAAGATTGCTTTGGCTATTCGAGGTTTTTTGTATTTCCATACAAATCTTGGAATTATTTGTTCTAGTTCTGTGAAAAATATGGCTGGTAGCTTGATAGGGATTGCATTGAATTTGTAAATTGCTTTGGGTAGTATACTCATTTTCACTATATTGATTCTTCCGATCCATGAACATGGTATATTTCTCCATCTATTAGTGTCCTCTTTGATTTCTTTCATCAGTGTTTTATAGTTTTCTATATATAGGTCTTTAGTTTCTTTAGGTAGATATATTCCTAAGTATTTTATTCTTTTCATTGCAATGGTGAATGGAATTGTTTCCTTAATTTCTTTTTCTACTTTCTCGTTATTCGTGTATAGGAATGCAAGGGATTTCTGTGTGTTGATTTTCTATCCTGCAACTTTACTATATTCATTGATGAGCTCTAGTAATTTTCTGGTGGAGTCTTTAGGGTTTTCCATGTAGAGGATCATGTCATCTGCAAACAGTGAGAGTTTGACTTCTTCTTTTCCAATTTGGATTCCATTTATTTCCTTTTCTGCTCTGATTGCTGTGGCCAAAACTTCCAGAACTATGTTGAATAGTAGCAGTGAAAGCGGACACCCTTGTCTTGTTCCTGACTTTAGGGGAAATGCTTTCAATTTTTCACCATTGAGGATAATGTTTGCTGTGGGTTTGTCATAGATAGCTTTTATTATGTTGAGGTATGTTCCTTCTATTCCTGCTTTCTGGAGGGTTTTTATCATAAATGGATGTTGAATTTTGTCAAAGGCCTTCTCTGCATCTATTGAGATAATCATATGGTTTTTATTTTTCAATTTGTTAATGTGGTGAATTACATTGATTGATTTGCGGATATTGAAGAATCCTTGCATCCCTGGGATAAAGCCCACTTGGTCATGGTGTATGATCTTTTTAATATGTTGTTGGATTCTGATTGCTAGAATTTTGTTGAGGATTTTTGCATCTATGTTCATCAGTGATATTGGCCTGTAGTTTTCTTTTTTTGTGACATCTTTGTCAGGTTTTGGTATTAGGGTGATGGTGGCCTCATAGAATGAGTTTGGAAGTTGACCTTCCTCTGCAATTTTCTGGAAGAGTTTGAGGAGGATAGGTGTTAGCTCTTCTCGAAATTTTTGGGAGAATTCAGCTGTGAAGCCGTCTGGACCTGGGCTTTTGTTTGCTGGAAGATTTCTGATTACCGTTTCAATTTCCGTGCTTGTGATGGGTCTGTTAAGATTTTCTATTTCTTCCTGGTTCAGTTTTGGAAAATTGTACTTTTCTAAGAATTTGTCCATTTCTTCCACGTTGTCCATTTTATTGGCATACAACTGCTGATAGTAGTCTCTTATGATCCTTTGTATTTCTGTGTTGTCTGTTGTGATCTCTCCAGTTTCATTTCTAATTTTATTGATTTGATTTTTCTCTCTTTGCTTCTTGATGAGTCTGGCTAATGGTTTGTCAATTTTATTTATCCTTTCAAAGAACCAGCTTTTGGCTTTGTTGATTTTTGCTATGGTCTCTTTTGTTTCTTTTGCATTTATTTCTGCCCTAATTTTTAAGATTTCTTTCCTTCTACTAACTCTGGGGTTCTCCAACTCTTCCTTTTCTAGTTGCTTTAGTTGCAGAGTTAGGTTGTTTATTTGACTTTTTTCTTGTTTCTTGAGGTATGCCTGTATTGCTATGAACTTTCCTCTTAGCACTGCTTTTATAGTGTCCCACAGGTTTTGGGTTGTTGTGTTTTCATTTTCATTCGTTTCTATGCATATTTTGATTTCTTTTTTGATTTCTTCTGTGATTTGTTGGTTATTCAGAAGTGTGTTGTTCAACCTCCATATGTTGGAATTTTTAATAGTTTTTCTCCTGTAATTGAGATCTAATCTTAATGCATTATGGTCAGAAAAGACGCTTGGAATGATTTTGATTTTTTTGAATTCATCAAGTTTAGATTTATGGCCCAGGATGTGATCTATCCTGGAGAAGGTTCCATGAGCACTTGAAAAAAAGGTGAAATTCATTGTTTTGGGGTGAAATGTTCTATAGATATCAATTAGGTCTAACTGATCTAATGTATCATTTAAAGTTTGTGTTTCTTTGTTAATTTTCTGTTTAGTTGATCTGTCCATAGGTGTGAGTGGGGTATTAAAGTCTCCCAGTATTATTGTGTTATTGTTGATTTCCCCTTTCATACTTGTTGGCATTTGTCTTACATACTGCGGTGCTCCTATGTTGGGTGCATATATATTTATAATTGTTATATCTTCTTCTTGGATTGATCCTTTGATCATTATGTAGTGGCCTTCTTTGTCTCTTTTCACAGCCTTTGTTTTAAAGTCTATTTTATCGGATATGAGTATTGCCACTCCTGCTTTCTTTTGGTCTCTATTTGCGTGGTATATCTTTTTCCAGCCCTTCACTTTCAGTCTGTGTGTGTCCCTTGTTTTAAGGTGGGTCTCTTGTAAGCAGCATATAGAGGAGTCTTGTTTTTGTATCCATTCGGTCACTCTTTGCCTGTTGGTCGGGGCGTTCAACCCATTTACGTTTAAGGTAATTATTGATAAGTATGATCCCGTTACCATTTACTTTATTGTTTTGGGTTCGGGTTTATACACCCTTTTCATGTTTCCTGTCTAGAGGATATCCTTTAGAATTTGTTGGAGAGCTTGTTTGGTGGTGCTGAATTCTCTCAGCTTTTGCTTGTCTGTAAAGCTTTTGATTTCTCCTTCGTATTTGAATGAGATCCTTGCTGGGTACAGTAATCTGGGATGTAGGTTATTGTCTTTCATCACTTTAAGTATGTCTTGCCATTCCCTCCTGGCCTGAAGAGTTTCTATTGAAAGATCAGCTGTTATCCTTATGGGAATCCCCTTGTGTGTTATTTGTTGTTTTTCCCTTGCTGCTTTCAATATTTGTTCTTTGTGTTTGATCTTTGTTAATTTGATTAATATGTGTCTTGGGGTGTTTCGCCTTGGGTTTATCCTATTTGGAACTCTCTGTGTTTCTTGGACTTGGGTGATTATTTCCTTCCCCGTTTTAGGGAAGTTTTCAACTATTATCTCCTCAAGGATTTTCTCATGATCTTTCTTTCTGTCTTCTTCTTCTGGGACTCCTATAATTCGAATGTTGAAGCGTTTCATATTATCCTGGAGGTCTCTGAGATTGTCCTCATTTCTTTTAATTTGTTTTTCTTGTTTCCTCTCTGATTCATTCATTTCTACCATTCTATCTTCTATTTCACTAATCCTATCTTCTGCCTCCGTTATTCTACTATTTGTTGCCTCCAGAGTGTTTCTGATCTAATTTATTGTGTTATTCATTATATTTTGACTCTTTTTTATTTCTTCTAGGTCCTTGTTAAACCTTTCTTGCATCTTCTCAATCCTTGTCTCTAGGCTATTTATCTGTGATTCCATTTTGATTTCAAGATTTTGGATCATTTTCACTATCAATATTCGGAATTCCTTCTCCGGTAGATTCCCTACTTCTTCCTCTTTTGTTTGGTTTGGTGGGAAACTCTCCTGTTCCTTTACCTGCTGAGTATTCCTCTGTCTCTTCATCTTGGTTATATTGCTGCGTTTGGGGTGGCCTTTTATATTCTGGTAATTTGTGGAGTTCTCTTTCTTATGGAGCTTCCTCACTGTGGGTGGGGTTCTATCAGTGGCTTGTCAAGGTTTCCTGGTTAGGGAGGCTTGTGTTGGAGTTTTGGTGGGTGGAGCTGGGTTTCTTCTCTCTGGAGTGCAGTGGAGTGACCAGTAATGGGTTATGAGACATCAAAGGTTTTCGAATAATTTTGAGCTGCCTGTATATTGAAGCTCAGGGGAGTGTTCCTGTGTTGCTGGAGAATTTGAGTGGTATGTCTTGTTTTG
Organism: Ovis aries; assembly: GCF_016772045.2. Classification (NCBI taxonomy): domain Eukaryota; kingdom Metazoa; phylum Chordata; class Mammalia; order Artiodactyla; family Bovidae; genus Ovis; species Ovis aries. The sequence continues at coordinate 16,651,707 of NC_056074.1, forward strand.
GAACCTGTTGGCCCTTGGGTGGAGCTTGGTTTCAGTGTAGATATGAAGGCATTTGATGAGCTCTTATTGGTTAATGTTCCCTGAATTCAAGAGTTCTCTAATGTTTTCAGACTTTGGATTTAAGCCTCCTGCTTCTGGTTTTCAGTTTTATTTTTACAGTAGCCTCTAGACTTCTCCATCTATACAGCACCGATGATAAAACATCTAGGTTAAAGATGAAAAGTTTCTCCACATTGAGGGACACCCAGAGAGGTTCACTGAGTTACAAGGAGAGGAGAAGATGGAGGGGGTAGTTAGAGGTAACTGGAATGAGATGCTGTGAGATCAAAAGAGGAGAGAGCAAGCTAGCCAGTAGTCACTTCCTTATATGCGCTCTATAGTCTGGACTTCTCAGAGGTATTTACGGAGTTATATGGGGAAGAGAAGAGGGAGGAAGTAGACAGAGGTGACCAGGAGGATAAGAGAGAGGAATGAGAAGGAGAGAGTCAAATCCTGCCAGTAACCAGTTCCTTAGGTGTTCTCCACCGTCTGGAACACACAGCGATTCACAGAGTTGGATAGAGAAGAGATGGGGGAGAAAAGAGACAGAGGCCACCTGGTGGAGAAAAAGGAGAGTCCAAAGGAGGAGAGAGTGGTCAAGCCAGTAATCTCACTCTCAGGTAAACTTGGGTAGTGAAGTTTGGGTTTTTAAATGTACAAAATTGACAATAAAACCTAAGAGCAAAGATTAAAAATCTAGAGTAGAGGTTGGATTTTCAAAAATACAATATTAAAGAAAAGAAGCAGAAGGAAAAAGGAAGAAAGAAAAAAATAACAAGATTTATTTAAAAAACAACAACAAAAAAACAACAAAAACAAAAACAAAAAACAAAAAAACAAAAACAAAAAACCACCAACAACCATCCAAAGACTATATACGGTGTTTGCCTTAAAAAAAAAAGTCTTTTTTAAAAAAAAATAGTAATAGTAGGTTATAGAAATAAAAATTAGAGGAGAAATAGAAGACTTGACAATTAAAAAAAAAGTTAGAAAACAAAACAAAACAAAAAAAAAGGAATGATTTTAAAAATAGTAAAAATATATCTAGCCCTTCTCTGATGTTGTGGGCCATGTGGGATCACTTCCAAGGTGGTTCCCTCTGTTTAACTTGTTCTGTTTGATGGTTTTTTAGGCTCACTAGTTCAGTCGCGCTGTGGGGAGGGGCGATGCTGCAAGCAAATAGCACGGTCGTGTGCACACAGTGTCTCAGCCCCGCTTGACCTGTCCCTTCTCGCGGCGCACAAACCGCTCTGGCTCTAAGATGCTCAGCCGGGAACCATCTGGGGCCGGCCCTAGGCTGCGTGCACTTCCCTGGTCCAAGCAGCTCAGGTTTGGCGCTCAGGCAGCCCTCAGAGGCACAGATTCGGCTGGGACTGCGCTTTGTGCCTTTCCCAGGTCCAAGTAGCTCAGGAGTTTGGCGAGCGCGATTGCCGCAGCTTGTCACCTTTTCTGCCGCTGCTGCTCAGCTTTCTGGGTGGACCGCTGGCGCCCCCCGTGAGGCAGATTGTGACAGTCCAGCACCCCCAGAAGTCTTAGCAAAGAAGCCTGCTTACAGTTAGGTAAATAAAGTCTCTCCGGGTCTGCAATTGCCCCTTTCCAGTCCTTACGGCTCTGGCTGCCTGTCCCCGGAGGGGGATGGTCTGCAGCCGGCTTTTCCGTTCCGTCCTTTGTTCTGTGCTCGGTCCTGGCGGTGTCTTATGTTCAAGCTTTTCATGCGGTAGCTATCCCACAGTCTGGTTTGCTAGCCCAAGTTAGATCGTTCTGGTTGTGTGTGGGGCAACCTGCCCGATTCTTACAAAGCACTGCAGCCTGCGCCTCCCGCGCGTCCCTGCCCTGCCCCCACTTCCCAGTGGCGGATGCAGGCGTCTGTGCTGCTTTTCCGCTGGGGGAGTTACTGGTGGGCTTGTAATCTCTTGGTTTTAATTATTTCTTTATTTTTCCTTCCTGTTATGTTGCCCTCTGTGTTTCCGAGGCTCGCCACAGACTCGGCAGGGAGAGTGTTTCCTGGTGTTTGGAAACCTCTCTTCTTAAATTTCCCTTCCCGGGATGGGCTTCCCTTCCCGGGATGGAGCTCCCTCCCCACCTCCTTTGTCTCCTTTTTCATCTTTTATATTTTTTCCTACCTGTTTTTGAAGACAATGGTCTGCTTTTCTGGTTGCCTGATGTCCTCTGCCAGCCTACAGAAGTTGTTTTGTGAAGTTTGCTCGGCGTTGAAATGTTCTTTTGAGGAATTTGTGAGGGAGAAAGTGGTCTTCCCGTCCTATTCCTCCGCCATCTTTACAGTTCTCCCTGTGATTTATTTTTAAATGTAGTCATTCTGTTATGTGTGTAGTGATATCTCATTGTGGTTTTAATTTTCATTCCCTGGTGAGTAATGATATTAAACATCTTCTCATGTGCTAAGTTTCCATGGTCTATCCTCTTCAGTCAAATGTCTTATCATACCATTTTTAACTGAACTGCATGATTTTTTATTGTTAAATATTGAGAGTTCTTTGTGTGAGTATAGTTTTTTGTTGGATATTTGATTTGTAAATATTTTGTCCCAGTCTGTTTCAGGAGTGTACCATCTCCTTAACAGAGTCTTCCACAAAGCAAAAGTTTTAACATTTTGATTATTTTCTCTTTTATGAGTCATGTTTTTAATGTCAAGTCTAAGAGCTCTTTGTCTAACCCTTAGATCTCAAAGATTTCTGGCTTTTTTTCCCAAAAGTTTTATGGTTTTACATCATGTACTTAACTCTGTGGTCCATGTTTAGTCAATTTTTATATGAATTATGTGGTGTGGGTCAAAGTTTTCTGTTTCTTTTTTGCCTTTGCCTATACAATTGATCTAGTACCATTTGTTGAAAAAAAAAAAACTTTTTCTTTCATTGATTTAATTTTTCACCTTTAACAATTATCATTTTGATGTGTTTGTGTGGGTCTGTCTATGGCTTTTAAATTGTTGTTCAGTTGCTCAGTTGTGTCCAACTCGTTGTGATTTTAAATTATGTTCCACTAATCTCTGTTTCTTTTCTAAGACCACAGTATTTTGATTACTGTATCAGTTCAGTTCAGTTCATTTCAGTCACTCAGTTGTGTCTGGCTCTTTGTGACCCCATGAATCACAGCACGCCAGGCCTCCTTGTCCATCACCAACCCCCGGAGTTCAATCAGACTCACATCCATCGAGTCACTGATGCCATCCAGCCATCTCATCCTCGGTCGTCCCTTTCTCCTCCTGCCTCCAGTCCCTCCCAGCATCAGAGTCTCTTCCAATGAGTCAACTCTTCACATGAGGTGGTCAAAGTACTGGAGTTTCAGCTTTAACATCATTCCCTCCAAAGAAATCCCAGGACTGATCTCCTCTAGGATGGACTGGTTGGATCTCCTTGCAGTCCAAGGGACTCTGAAGAGTCTTCTCCAACACCACAGTTCAAAAGCATCAATTCTTTGGCGCTCAGCTTTCTTCACAGTCCAACTCTCACATCCATACATGACCACTGGAAAAACCATAGCCTTGACTAGATGGACCTTTGTTGGCAAAGTAATGTCTCTGCTTTTGAATATGCTATCTAGGTTGGTCATAACTTTCCTTCCAAGTAGTAAGCATTTTTTAATTTCATGGCTGCAGTCACCATCTGCAGTGATTTTGGAGCCCCCCCCTCCCCAAATAAAGTCTGACACTGTTTCCCCTGTTTCCCCATCTATTTTCCATGAAGTGATGGGACCGGATGCCATGATCTTCGTTTTCTGAATGTTGAGGTTTAAGCCAACTTTATTGGATAGAGTGATTCTTTCTCACTTTATTCTTTTTTAGTATCATTTTAGTTAATTTTGGGCTGTGCCTTACTATATACATTTCAGAATCAGCTGGGCTAATTGTCCGAAAATCCTTTCTGGTATTTTCATAGGAATTGCATTAAGCTTGTGGATCACTGTGAGAACTGACATCCATATGTCTCTTCACTTTTTAAATCGTCTTTGATGACTTTCGTCAGTTCTTTGTAGTTTATGGCTTACAGGTTTTGTTAAGTTGGTACCTAAGTATTTACTTTTCTTTGGAGTAATTGTTTATGGTATTATTTCAATTTCTATATAGAAATGGAATGGTTTTGTGTATTGGTTTCAAAAAGTTTTGAAAAGTAGGTTTTTATTCAGTTCAGTTCAGTTCAGTTGCTCAGTCGTGTCCGACTCTTTGTGACCCCATGAATCATAGCACACCAGGCCTCCCTGTCCATCACCAACTCCTGGAGTTCACTCAGACTCGCATCCATCACGTTAGTGATGCCATCCAGCCATCTCATCCTCGGTCATCCACTTCTTCTCCTGCCCCCAATCCCTCCCAGCATCAGAGTATTTTCCAGTGAGTCAACTCTTCGCATGAGGTGGCCAAAGTACTGGAGTTTCAACTTTAGCAACATTCCTTCCAAAGAAATCCCAGGGCTGATCTCCTTCAGAATGGACTGGTTGGATCTCCTTGCAGTCCAAGGGACTCTCAAGAGTCTTCTCCAACACCACAGTTCTAAAACATCAATTCTTTGGTGCTCATCCTTCACAGTCCAACTCTCACATCCATACATGACTACTGGAAAAACCATAGCCTTGACTAGATGGACCTTAGATGGCAAAGTTACTATTTCCTTATTTCTATTAAAAAGAATAGGTGATATGTAGAATTGTCTTAGAGATAATTCCAACATACTAGGTAACTAATTGCAAGCACTCCTGCAAATGTAGTAGTATGATTTTTTATCTTACAATTTATACACTGAGCCTAAGAACCATCCAAGCTAGTGTATGACAAAACTGCACTCACACCCAGGCTTCTACAGAGCTGTTTCCAATATACTGTGCCATCTCAGGATTAAAACAAAAATTTTTGAAGGGATTTATATGGTACATTTTGTGAGAAGTTTTCTCTGAAGATGACAACTTGATTAGAGTTACTAGATGTTCTTCTACTTATTTTCTTTCCATATCTATAGATACTGTGTGCATATCTACTGACATTTAGTGCACAGGGAAATTTGGGTTCCATTTCTCCTACTCAGTTGTTTTGAAAATTCTTTAAAAAATTTGAAATGTAAATATTTACCAGATAGGTATTCATTTATTTATTCCTTCAGTTAACTCTTTATGAAGCAGGTACTGAACATATGGAAATGCAGAATCTCTGCTTTAATATGCTTACACTCAAGTAAAGAAGACTGATAGGAAAGCAGGTAGAGTAGAGAGTGGTAAGTTCTCCGAAGGAAGTAAATATATTTGCTTCATAGTAGTATGTGGAGCTCACTCATACCAGCTTATTGGAGCCAAAGAAGTTTGCAAACCTGTTTCAACAGTGGTGGTTGAAATTGGGCTAAGGCTTCCCAGCTGGTACCAGTGGTAAAAATCCAGCCTACCAGTGCAGGAGACATAAGAGGTGCGGGTTCAGTCCCTAGGTTGGGAAGATCCCTTGGAGGAGGGCATGGAAACTCCATTATTCTTGCCTGGAGAATCCCATGGACAGAGGAGCCTAGTGGGCTCCAGTTCATAGGGTCACAAAGAGTCGGACACAAGTGAAGTGACAGCGCATGCACTCATACGTAGGAATATTTATACCATGGAAATTGGCTAATTCTAGTAGGGCTTTCCTTCCTCCCATTTTTTCCTCCATCTTTGCTTCACTCTGTACCCCACTTCCTTCCTTCCTTCCTCTTTTCTTCCTGTCTTTCTTTTCCCCTTAGGACATGCATACTACTGTTGGTTGAGGAGGAAAGGTAGTAAATGCAGTTCTGTGTCTCACTGTAACATGAGCTCATTCTACGTGTCATGTCATAAGTCATCCCATGCCCAACTAATTCTGGTGATTTAAGCTACAGTCTTTCACAAATATTGTGGCTGTTTACCTTTTAGATGATAAAAATAAGATTAAATCTAAATCTCCTGTGGGTTCCTTTTCTTCCCAGAGAATATAAAGCAGCTAACATCAGCATCAACTTATACATTGTCAATGAACCTTGGCTCTTCTCATTGGTCTGGTGCCACAGTATTCAGTCCGTGACCACAGACAACATTGAAGTCCTGAATGGGATGACTCACCCTTACTACTTCATGGTGAGCTGGTTGTTCAGATTATTCTTCCTAGACTGATACAGTAGGAGTCTCTGTCCCCCACCTTACCCCTACATTGCCCACTGTGCAGTCCCCAGAGTAGCTACTTAAGAGCAGAAACAATATGTGACATTGGAGATATGGCAGTTTTCCTTCTCTCACCCAGATCCTTCTGTTATTCTCAGGGAGAAATTGCTGTTGGTATAAATAATTGGCTGTTTATTGAATCCCCACAATGTGCCTTTCTTGGATACTGTAATTCAACCCTCTGAGCTAGCCACTAGGAGTAACACATGGGAATCTGAAGTTTGAAGCTTCACATGATGCAGGATTCATAATGTCTGACTCCAGTGTGTTGATACTACATCCCCACCTATAGGCAGAGCAACAGTGACAGTGGCATGAGGTGTGGGAATTCAAGTGAACTTGAATTCCAAAGTGAGAACTGTGGGTCCTGACCAAAATGCTTTTGAGAAGGAGTGTGAGTGCCCCTCACCTAGCTTGATTTCCCCTTCTGTCCTGCTTCTGCTTATGATCAGAGGCATGGGGACACAAACACCTGAGTTACACTTCCAGCTGAATCCCATCACTTATTATCTATGAAGGGAACCCCAGCTAACGAATTAACTGCTACAGAGCCCATTTTTCTTATCAGTGTGTAGATAGGATGACTGCATCAGACACAATAGGCAACAATGGAAAACAGCTTAATTTCTCTTTTCTGACTTTCTAAACTGCTCTGTGAGCTAGGCTTTTCCTTACCCTGAATGAGATTTCTCTCAGATCCCATAGTTTTTCTAGTCATTCTTATATAATCTTTCAACATACTGTTTAGTCACCAAAAAGCCTCAATTCAGGATCAAAATGTGTAGTTCAGAATAATAACTCAAACTCTAAATTGCCTTGAAAATTAAAGCTTTAGGCAGAGAAACCTAAATGAAAAGACTGAATATTTTTGGTTGCCTTCTCCATACTTCCAGCCTTACTGGCCCCCTTATTTTTCTGACTTGTTCAGGGTCAGGAGCAGATGCAAGGTAGTTAGGGAAAAGGGCAGTCTTGTAGGGCTGGTATTTCATTGAGGCCCTCTGGTAGCAGTGTAAAATTGCCTACCCGTTCTTATTTGGTGGCTTAGGGAGGTTTCTACAGATGATCCTCAAGGAAACCTAGGATGGCAGGTCCCTTGGCACAAATGAAGCCTCTTCACTTGTCTTTCCCCATATTATCCCTCTTCTTGTATGTACTGTATACTTTTCTAATGTTTTTGATTTTAAAATTGCAGTGAAAACTTGTTCATTATATAAAATTCAGTTATTACAAAAATGTAAATTAGAAAGCAGTGCACCCTTCATAATCCTATCCCCTAAATCAGTAATGGCTCAAAACTGTCCCTTCAGATATATTAAATAAAACTTTTTACTTCAATACTTGGATTGATAATATTTAAATTTATAATAAATTCATGTGTTTCAAAATCAAAGAGTGTAAAAGGATGTAAGTAAATAACTTATTTCTAAAAGAAGGACGTTTAAAGGACTGAAGGTAACTTTGGTCAAGGAGGTGGGACCAGCATCTCAAAGGCTTTCCTAAGGAGCCCATACTCTGGGTCAGAATATGCAGATTCAGATCTTGGCTCTACTACTTATTGTGTTAACTCTCGGAAATGTTATCTAACCTGCTGGGCCTCAGATTGTTTATTTGTAAATTGGAGATAAAACTAGTACAATAGAAGCAGTTTTATCCAATACACATGGGTCTGCTTAATGGTCTGTTTGTTGAAAAAGTTAGAACAGGGCATCATGAAATAAATTATATATAGTCTATTACCACTTTATTATGTTTAAAAAGCACACCTAATATTTAGTGGCTTAAAAGTAACAAATATTTGTCTGTCACATTCCATATGATGGCTGAGTTGTTTCTCCAGCCTGAGACAGTTTGACTGGACTAGGTGGTCTAGGATGTCCTCATCCACATGTCTAGGTTCTTATCTGGGATGACTGGTTTCTTCATTTGGTCACTCATCCTCAAAGAGGCCAGCTTGTGCATGTTCACCTGGTGGCACTGGATTTCCAGCAGCAAGAGAGGTCAAGCACCAGTGCACATGCTTTCTTAAGGATCTCCCAGTGTGATGTTTGTAAATGTACCATTGGCCAAAGAAAATCACATGGTTAAGTTCAGATTCAAGGTGGGTCAGGGGGAAAAACAGACTTTACCTCTTAATGGCAAGTGACAGTGCAGTCACATTTCATATAGGCCTGCATTTTGAATTAAATAATGTGGCCATTTTTATAAACAATCTACCACAAAAACAAACTCAGAATGGATTAAAGATGTAAGACCATATACTTTAAAACTCTTAAAGGAAAGCATACAACACTCTACCCTGTGGGGCTGTCATCCAGATTCATTGGAGAAATCAAAAGCTTAATAGAAAAGCAAAAGCTAAGAGAATTCAGCACCAGCAGACCAGCATTGCAACAAGTACTAAAGGAACTTCTTAAAGCAGAAATGAAAAAGCCACAAATAGAGACAGAAGAAATTACGAATGGAGAGACTCACCAGTAAAGGCAAACATACAGTATAGATAGGAAATCATCTGTGCACCAAAATATGACATAAAAACCATCAATTGAGAGGAGAGCACAAATGGAGGATATTGGAAATGTGTGTGAAATTAAAAGACCTTAAAACAATCTTGTTTATATATAGACTGCTATGTCAAAATCCCATGGTTACCACAAGCCAAAAATCACAGTACATACACACACACAAAAGAGAAAAAGAATCCAAACACAACACTAAAATTAGTCATTAAATCACAGGAGAAAAAAAGAAGTAAAAAGACTGTAAAAACAAACCCGAAACTATTAAGAAAATTGTAATAGGAAAATACATATCCATAATCACCTTAAATGTAAATGGATTAAATACTCCTATCAAAAGACACACACTGGCTGAATGGATATGTATGATGTTTATATGAAACCCACTTCAGACCTAGGGATATATATAAACTGAAAGTGAAGGGATGAAAAAGATATTCCATGTAAATGAAAATCAAAAGAAAATTGGAGTAGCAATACTCATATCAAACAAAATAGACTTTATAAAATAGACTGTTACAAGGGACAAAGAAGGACACTACATAACAATCAAAGGAACAGCCCAAGAAGAAGGTATAACAATTTTAAATATATATGCACCCAAATGTAAGCACCTTAATACATAAGGCAAACGATAACAACCATAAAGTGAGAAACTGACAGGAACACAATAATAGTGGGGGACTTTAACATTTCACTTACACCAATGGGCTGAGCTTCCTGACAGAAAAATTGATAAGGAAACACAAGCCTTAAATTATACATTAGACCAGATATTAACTAATATCTATAGATCATTCCATCCCAATGTAACACAATACACATTGTCCTTAAGTGCACATGGAACATTCTCCAGGATTGACCATATGCTGGGCCACAAAGTGAGTCTTGGTAAATTTAAGAATATTGAAGTTATATCAAGTATCTTTTCTGATCACAATACTATGATACTAGAAATCAACTACAAGGGAAAAAATGTAAAAAACCAAAAACACGTGGAGGCTAAACAATATGTTACTAAACAACCAATAGATCACTGAAGAAGTGAAAGAAGTGAAAAGATACCTAGAGACAAATGAAAATGAAAATACAATGATCCAAAACCTATGTGACATGGCAAAGGCAGTTCTAAGAGGCAAGTTCATAGCAATACAAACTTATCTCAGGAAACAAGAAAACTGACAAATAAATTAACATTACATCTAAAGCAAGTAGAGAAAGAGGAATAAAGAAAACCCAGAGTTGGCAGAAGGAAAGAAACAGTTAAGACCAGAGCAGAAATAAGTGATAAAGACACGAAGAAAACGATAGGAGCAATCAATGAAAAATAAAAGCTGTTTTTCTTTTTAAAAGATAAAAATTGATAAACCTTTACCCAGATTCATCAAGCAAAAGGGGACGGGGCACAATCAATAAAATTAGAAATCAAAAAGTAGAAGTTACAACTAACACCAAAGAAATACAAAGGATCATAAGAGACTAACACAGGCAACTGCATGCCAATAAATAGGACAACCTGAAAGAAATGGACAGATTCTTAGCAAGATATGATCTCTCAAGACTGAACCAAGAAGAAATAGAAAATATCAACATACCAATCACAAAGAAAGGCAATGCCAAAGAATGCTCAAACTACCACACAATTGCACTCATCTCACGTGCTAGTAAAGTAATGCTCAAAATTCTCCAAGTCAGGCTTCAGCAATATGTGAACCGTGAACATCCAGATGTTCAAGCTGGTTTTAGAAAAGGCAGAGGAACCAGAGATCAAATTGCCAACATCCACTGGAACATGGGAAAAGCAAGAGAGTTCCAGAAAAACATCTATTTCTGCTTTATTGACTATGCCAAAGCCCTTGACTGTGTGGATCACAATAAACTGTGGAAAATTCCGACCTGACCTGCCTCGAGAAATCTGTATGCAGGTCAGGAAGCAACAGTTAGAACTGGATATGGAACAACAGACTGGTTCCAAATAGAAAAAGGAGTATGTCAAGGCTATATATTGTCACCCTGCTTATTTAACTTCTATGCAGAGTACAATATGAGAAACAGTGGGCTGGAAAAAGCACAAGCTGGAATCAAGATTGCTGGGAGAAATATCAATAATCTCAGATATGCAGATGACACCACCCTTATGGCAGAAAGTGAAGAGGAACTAAAAAGCCTCTTGATGAAATTAAAAGAGGAGAGTGAAAAAGTTGGCTTAAAGCTCAACATTCAGAAAATGAAGATCATGGCCTCTGGTCCCATCACTTTATGGGAAATAGATGGGAAACAGTGGAAACAGTGTCCAACTTTATTTTTTGGGGCTCCAAAATCAATGCAGATGGTGATTGCAGCCATGAAATTAAAAGACGCTTACTCCTTGGAAGGAAAGTTATGACCAACCTAGATAGCATATTCAAAAGCAGAGACATTACTTTGCCAACAAAGATCTGTCTAGTCAGTTCAGTTCAGTTCAGTTCAGTCTCTCAGTCGTGTCCAACTCTTTGTGACCCCATGAATCGCAGCACGCCAGGTCTCCCTGTCCATCACCAACTCCTGGAGTTCACTCAGACTCACATCCATCGAGTCCGTGATGCCATCCAGCCATCTCATCCTCTATCGTCCCCTTCTCCTCCTGCCCCCAATCCCTCCCAGCATCAGAGTCTTTTCCAATGAGTCAGCTCTTCGCATGAGGTGGCCAAAGTACTGGAGTTTCAGCATAGCATCATTCCTTCCAAAGAAATCTCAGGGCGGATCTCCTTCAGAATGGACTGGTTGGATCTCCTTGCAGTCCAAGGGACTCTCAAGAGTCTTCTCCAACACCACATTTCAAAAGCATCTATTCTTCGGCGCTCAGCCTTCTTCACGGTCCAACTCTCACATCCATACATGACTGCTGGGAAAAGCATAGCCTTGACTAGATGGACCTTAGTCGGCAAAGTAATGTCTCTGCTTTTGAATATACTATCTAGGTTGCTCATAACTTTTCTTCCAAGGAGTAAGCATCTTTTAATTTCATGGCTGCAATCACCATCTGCAGTGATTTTGGAGCCCCCAAAATAACGTCTGACACTGTTTCCACTGTTTCCCCATCTATTTCCCGTGAAGTGATGGGACGAGAGGCCATGATCTTTGTTTTCTGAATGTTGAGCTTTAAGCCAACTTTTTCACTCTCCTCTTTAAATTTCATCAAGAGGCTTTCTAGTTCCTCTTCACTTTCTGCCATAAGGGTGGTGTCATCTGCATATCTGAGATTATTGATATTTCTCCCAGCAATCTTGACTCCAGCTTGTGTTTCTTCCAGTCCAGCGTTTCTCATGATGTACTCTGCATAGAAGTTAAATAAGCAGGGTGACAATATATAGCCTTGACGTACTCCTTTTCCTTTTGGAATAAGTCTGTTGTTCCATGTCCAGTTCTAACTGTTGCTTCCTGACCTGCATACAGATTTCTCAAGAGGCAGGTCAGGTCAGAATTTTCCACAGTTTATTGTGATCCACACAGTCAAAGGCTTTGACATAGTCAATAAAGCAGAAATAGATGTTTTTCTGGAACTCTCTTGCTTTTCCATGATCCAGCGGATGTTGGCAATTTGATCTCTGGTTTCTCCGCCTTCTCTAAAACCAGCTTGAACATCTGGGAGTTTACGGTTCATGTATTTCTGAAGCCTGGCTTGGAGAATTTTGAGCATTACTTTACTAGCACGTGAGATGAGTGCAATTGTGTGGTAGTTTGAGCATTCTTTGGCATTGCCGTTTTTTGGGATTGGAATAAAACTGACCTTTTCCAGTCCTGTGGCCACTGCTGAGTTTGCCAAATTTGCTGGCATATTGAGTGCAACACTTTCACAGCATCATCTTTCAGGATTTGAAATAGCTCAACTGGAATGCTATCACCTCCACTAGCTTTGTTCGTAGTGATGCTTTCTAAGGCCCACTTGATTTCACATTCCAGGATGTCTGGCTCTAGATGAGTGATCAGACCATCATGATTATCCAGGTCATGAAGATCTTTTTTGTATAGTTCCTCTGTGTATTCTTGCCACCTCTTCTTAATATCTTCTGCTTCTGCTAAGTCCATACCATTTCTGTCCTTTATCGAGCCCATCTTTGCATGAAATGTTCCCTTGGTATCTCTAATTTTCTTGAAGAGATCTCTAGTCTTTCCCATTCTGTTCTTTTCCTCTATTTCTTTGCATTGATTGCTAAAGAAGGCTTTCTTATCTCTTCTTGCTATTCTTTGGAACTCTGCATTCAGATGCTTATATCTTTCCTTTTCTCCTTTGCTTTTCGCTTCCCTTCTTTTCACAGGTATTTTAAAGGCCTCCCCTGTCAGCCATTTTGCTTTTTTGCATTTCTTTTCCATGGGGATGGTCTTGATCCCTGTCTCCTGTACAATGTCATGAACCTCCATCCATAGTTCATCAGGCACTCTATCTATCAGATCTAGGCCCTTAAATCTATTTCTCACTTCCACTGTATAATCATAAGGGATTTGATTTAGTTCATACCTGAATGGTCTAGCAGTTTTCCCTCCTTTCTTCAATTTAAGTCTGAATTCGGTAATAAGGGGTTCATGATCTGAGCCACAGTCAGCTCCTGGTCTTGTTTTTGTTGACTGTATAGAGCTTCTCCATCTTTGGCTGCAAAAAATATAATCAATCTGATTTTGGTGTTGACCATCTGGTGATGTCCATGTGTAGAGTCTTGTCTTGTGTCGTTGGAAGAGGTTGTTTGCTATGACCAGTGAATTTTCTTGGCAAAACTCCGTTAGTCTTTGCCCTGCTTCATTCCATATTCCATGGCCAAATTTGCCTGTTACTCCAGGTGTTTCTTGACTTCCTACTTTTGCATTCCAGTCCCCTATAATTAAAAGGACATCTTTTTTGGGTGTTAGTTCTAAAAGGTCTAGTAGTTCTTCATAGAAGCTTTCAACTTCAGCTTCTTCAGTGTTACTGGTGGGGGCATAGACTTGGATTACCATGATATTGAATGGTTTTCCTTGGAAATGAACAGAGATCACTCTGTCATTTTTGAGATTGCATCCAAGTACTGCATTTCGGACTCTTTTGTTGACTATGTTGGCTACTCCATTTCTTCTGAGGGTGGTTTTTCCAGTGGTCATGTATGGATGTGAAAATGGACTGTGAAGAAAGCTGAGTGCCAAAGCATTGATGCTTTTGAACTGTGGTATTGGAGAAGACTCTTGAGAGTCCCTTGGACTCTCTGCAAGGAGATCAGCCCTGGGTTTTCTTTGGAAGGAATGATACTAAAGCTGAAACTGCAGTACTTTGGCCACCCCATGCGAAGAGTTGACTTATTGGGAAAGACTCTGATGCTGGGAGGGGTTGGGGGCAGGAGGAAAAGGGGCCGACAGAGGATGAGATGGCTGGATAGCATCACCGACTTGATGGACGTGGGTCTGAGTGAACTCCGGGAGTTGGTGATGGACAGGGAGGCCTGGCATGCTGCAATTCGTGGGGTCGCAAAGAGTCAGACACGACTGAGCAACTGAACCGAACCAATCACAAGCACTGAAACTGAAACTGTGATTAAGTTCTCCTAACAGGCAAATTCTACTAAACATTTAGAGAAGATTTACCACATGTTCTGAAACTATTCCAAAAAAAAAATTGGCAGAGGAATGAAAACTCCCCAACTCATTCTATGAGGCCACCATCACCCTGATACTAAAACAAAAGATATCACAAAAAAAAGAAAATTACAGGCCAGTATCACTGATGAACATAGACACAAAAATCCTCAACACAATACTAGCAAACTGAATCCAACAACACATTAAAAGATCATACACCATTATTCAGTGGCGTTTATCCCAGGGATTCAGGAATTTATCAATACCTACAAATCAATCAGTGTAATATACCACATCAACAAATTGAAAAATAAAAACCATATGATAATCTCAATAGATGCAGAAAATCTTTTGACAAAATTCAGCACCTATTTATGATAAAAACTTTCCAGAAAATGGACATAGAAAGAACATACTTCAACAAAATAAAGGCAGTATTTGACAAACCTACAAATAACATCATAAATCAACAGTGAAAAACTGAAAACATTTCCTTTAAGGTTAGGAACAAGATGAGGGTGTCCATTCTCACCACTTTTATTCAGCCTAGTTTTTGGAAATCCTACCTATGAGATGGCTGGATGGCATCACTGACTCGATGAACGTGAGTCTGAGTGAACTCTGGGAGTTGGTGATGGACAGGGAGGCTTGGCGTGCTGCGATTCACGGGGTCACAAAGAGTCGGACACAACTGAGCGACTGAACTGAACTGCACCGATGGCAATCATAAAAGAAAAAGAAAAAGGGAATCCAGACTTGAAGAACTTAAACTGTTACTGTTTGTAAATGACATGATATTATACATAGAAAATCCTAAAGATGCTCCCAGAAAACCGCTAGAGCTCATCAATGAATCTGGTAAAGTTGCAGGTTACAAAATTAATATACAGAAGTCTCTTGCATTCCTATACACTAACAGCAAAAGGTCCAAAAGAGAAATTCAAGGAACAATTCCATTTACCATTACATCAAAATAATAGAATACCTAGGAATAAATCTACCTAAGGAGACAAAAAACCTGTACTCCAAAAACTGTACAATGTAGATGAGAAAATCAAAGAAGACACAAATGGATAGAAAGATATGCCACATTCATGGATTGAAAGAATCTGTATCGCTGGAACAGCTATACTACCTAAGGCAGTTTACAGATTCAGTGCAATTCCTATCAAATTATCAATGACATTTTTCACAGAACTAGAACAGAAAATCTTAAAATTTTTATGGATACACAAAGTATCTTGAATAGCCAAGCAATATTGAGAAAGAAGAATGGATCTGGAAGGATCAGGATCCCTGACTTTGGTCTATATTAAAAAGCTACCGTCATCAAAACAGTATGATAGTGGCACAAGGATAGAGTTATAGATAAATGGGACAGGATAGAAAGCCCAGAAATAAATCCATGCACCTGTGGCCAATTAACTGATGACAAAGGAGGTAAGACTATACAATGGAGATAAGACAATTTCTTCAATATATGAGGCTTGGAAAACTGTACACCGTCATGTTAAAAAAAATGACTCTAGATCATTCACCTTTTGACATAGCCTCAAAGTCTTTCTTTTGAGAGGATTCAGCTGACTGAATTTTGTATTCTGTCACTTGTATGTGCTTCCCAGTGCACCAACTGTGACTTCTAAGTTTAGTTTCCTTGATGTACAAGAACTTCAGTTCATTTGGAGAATGAGGAATCTGCAGATTTTTATAATCCTCCCACCCCTCAGTTGCAGTTTATTTTTTAAAAACTTCTTCTGTCATCATTGAGTTTTTCAAAGCATTGACTTTTTTTTTTTTGAAAATGTACTTTTAAAACTCTGATCATGCAGATTTCATATAACATTAATTAAATTCCTTCCCAGGTGGTTCAGTGGTAAAGAATCTGCCTGCCAATGCAGAAGACACAAGTTGGATCCCTGGATTGGGAAGATTTCTTGGAGAAGGAAATGGCAACTCCAGTTCCAGTACTGGAAAAGGCAACTCCAGTATTGTTGCCTGGGAAATCCCAAGGACGGAGGAGCCTGGGGGGCTGCAGCGCATGGGGTTGCAAAAGAGTCAGACATGACGTAGCGACTAAAACAACAACAATAATTACACTGTACATTTATAACAAGTACAGGTGTTCTAAGTCATATAGATTGTAAGAACAACTGATTCTTAGTGACTGTACAGCTGATCTGGTGGGCGGCCTGCAGCAGGCCAAGGCATCAGTCAGTCAGTTGCCCACTGGGGATTAGGAGCCTTGGCTTAGTAGAAGTTGGTTAAGAGATTTTATTATGCCTGCCTAGTAGATCTGTTGTGAGAATTAGCTGTGAAAATATACCTCACATGCATAGAATACTACCTTAGCTCCTGTAAATGCTCATTAATATTAATTGTTGTTCTCATCATTAACTTGATCATTCATATTGTTGTTGTTGTTCTTGTTATAATTAGTAATCAGACCAAGCAAAGACCTTGAATTAGGATGGAAATGACATACGAAAGATAAAAATGCCAGACCTAGTACCATCAAGTAGTACTGGAGGTGGAAAAATGAAGATAGAAATGGAGGGTCAAGCCAGGGAATTAAAAAATTTATTCAGTATTAGATAATGGAGCTGTGAAATGGGTGATGTAGGCAAGAAGCCTAGAGAAGTGGACATGTTAGTTAAGAACGATAATTTCAACATTTTTATTTGAAGCATGATTAAGAAGAATGATTCCTAAATGCTGGTTCACAGACTGGTTGCTTGTTTCTAGGAAGCTTGTTAAAGATGCAGAAATTCTGATTCCTGAGTTGCTAATGAGGCCCAGGAAGCTGTTTTACGAAAGGCTGCAGCTCAGGTAGATTTGGATGCACGGCCAGGTTTGGGAAGCTGTGCCGATAGCACACTGGAAGCCAGGAACTTGGGCTGTAGTCCTGGGTCCAGAGAAGACTTGCTCTGTGACATCTCTGCGACTCCCTCAGACCTCTGTCGAGGGTCCAGGGAAATGAGGTGTGTGACATGTTTTAGCCCTTGCAGAGCCCTCGGCACATGTAAAGTGGGGATTACATGTTAGGTTAGCAGCAGGTATTCCCTGTGTTTGACTTCAATCCCAGCAATCAAGGTTCCTCCTCCTGCTCTGCCCCCTCTCCATTCCTGCTCAAGTAAGGGACTTGATCCACACAATCGACAATCTTCTCCAACTGTAAATGCCTAAAACTGTGTTTTGTCTTGCAGACACCAAATTTCTACCTGTTCTTGTGGATTTTCATGGATATTCTTTCTGCAGTTTTCATTGTTTCCATATTTCATTTTCATTGGTAAGTATGCATTTGTAATTTTGTATAATTTTTTCCCAAAATAAGATATAAATGATTTTGTACTTTGTGAAATTTGTGAAAAAACTTACACTCTTCCCACAATCCCACATGACAAATCCTCAGGGAGACAAGATTTTAAAGGTTTTATCTTCCAAACTTCGTGCAGCTCCACACACCCCTTCTACCTCCTCGATGTGAGACCATATTCTAAGGATAAGGACTCTCACTAAAGCTTAATCAAAGTTTTTTTTTTTTTTTTAAACTACATATCCCTTGTGGATCAGTAGGGAGAGGACAAGAGCTGAAGGTTGTTCAGAACAAGTGTCCCATCTTCTACAGAATGGGACACAGCAGGGTGCTGTGTAAAGAGCAAGCTCACACTCCAGGAAGCCAGGGTTTTAGTCCTGTTTTTTCCTGTAGTTGCTGGGTGACCCTGGGAAAATCATTGCCCCTTTTCAGATCATAGTCTTTTTATGACATTTGAGAATTCTTGAGGGGAAAAATGCATCAAGATCATAAGGTTCAGATGGGAGAGGGAACATCTGGTCAAAGAATTTTAGCTAGAAGAAACCATGGTCTTTAGATCTCATCATGCCCATTGTTTCCTCATTTCAGTTGTCCTTTAAAGGAGGAAATTTCATACCCTCTGCCCAAGGTACCATTTGACTGGTAATATTCTTTTCTGGCCACTGCCTGCGTTATTGTTGCTTTGGAAGAGGTCTGTGAGGCTCATGGACTCTCTGCTTCCTTCTAGGTGGAGAGAGAGCCAGAGTGAAAAAATTCTCCAAGGTATCACCAGTTACACAGGTAAAGTCAGAGGCCTAGCCCCCTCTCATCTCTTCATCCCTCCCCATTGCCTCCATGAGGCAGGGCTTGCCTTTAATATTTCTGACAAGAATTGAAGGAGTCTAAAGTTACAGGATGGGAACCACTGAGAAGCTGGGCAAAAACAGGCTATGCACAGACTCTGTGAGGCTCTTGACATCAGAATACATTGTGGACTTTATCCTCTAAGCAGTGAGACTCCTTGGAAGACTTTGAACATGATTGTATATTTGCTTGCTTTGTCATATCACACAGCTATAGAATACCGACTTTGTGCCAGGCAGTGTGAGACTGAAGTACCTGAAAGCTTTGTATATGGCGGGTGTCTCAAGAACAGAAGCTCTGGTCCACAGAGAGCAGTGAGGAAGTAGGAAAAGGTATAGCAGCAGTTGACATCTTTGGTTCAGCCATCTAGTTCTAGGACAGAGAAGCTGACATGCTCCTCAGGGCTGAATGTGCTTTATGTGGCTTCAGTTGTGATGTATGTTGGAAGGTGGAAGGAGGAAATTGCCAAGATCCTGGAATGCTGGACTAGAGTCTAGACTCTGCATATAAACATCAGGAAATGGCAAGTGAGTTTCAGACAAGGGAGCCTATGCTTAGACACTTGTGTAAAGGGATAGAATAGCAAAATAACTTATTAATCAGCAGAATAACTCAGGACTAAGTGGGATAGGTCCAGTAAGGGAAGGGAAGCTAGAGTTTATTATTCAGAAGGTTGTGGGGATAATCACACAGTGAGTTACTGGCTTGGGAAGCCAGCGCAATGTTAAAGGGAAAGCCAGTTAGGAGGCAGAAGACGGTGCAGCACATGATGCAGCTTCCTCCCATTGCTCTTGGAGTCTTTAAGTAAAGTTGATACAGTCAAAACTGATGAATTAATTTCTTGTGAACAGTTGTGAAGATGATGAGATACTTTGTATCAGCCATCAGTCTTCAACACATACATTACTTAGACTTTCAGGAATGTATCCACAGTTCAGTTCAGTTGCTCAGTCATGTCTGACTCTGCGACCTCATGAACTGCAGCGTGCCAGGCCTCCCTATCCATCACCAACTCCCAGAGTCCACCCAAATCCATGTCCATCTAGTTGGTGATGCCATCCAGCTATCTCATCCTCTGTCATCCCCTTCTCCTCCTGCCCTCAATCTTTCCCAGCATCAGGGACTATGAAAAAATGAGAAATTTGAAGAGTGATGGTCTTTTGTATTGTAAAACTGAAGGTTTAAATCAAGTCACCCAAATTTATTGAGATATAGACTAATCTCCAGTGACTCTGAGTTTTATGGATTTTAAGGTTACTCTGCGGGCTGTTAAGGAGACTGAAGGCTGTGTTCCAGCTGCCTTATGATATTCAGAAGTTATATCAGTAAACTAGGGTTTCCAAAACAAAATACCATAGACTGGATGCCTTAAACAACAGAAGTTGATTTTTCTCACATTTCTGGAGGCTGGAGGTGCAGGATCAATGTGTCAGCAGGTTTGATTTCTTCTGAAGCCTCTCTAATTGACTTGCTGATAGACTCTTTGTTGCTGTGTCATCACACAGCCCTTCCTCTGTGCACACACCAACCCCCAATGTCCTCTGTGTCTCCAGGTTTTCTCTCTGATCAGACTGGATCAGGACTCACCATAACGGCCTCATTTTAATCATGCCTTTAAAGGCTTTATCTCCTAAATTAGTCCTATATTGAAGTTCTGTGGTTAGGGCTTCAACATATGAGTTTGTGTGGCACACAGTTCAGCCCATAATAGTAATCTAATTAAGAAATAAAAACAATATGGAATTGGTGTGGAAAGCATGAATGGGATAAGTTCTGAAGGAAAGTTCAAAAGAACCATTTAAATTTGAATGAAGAACGGTGGGTATCATGCCTTAGAAAATAAATTAACTTGACAACAACTTCCCACCATATTTAAATGAGAATAAGAAAATAAGGTTTATTATCTACTAAGATAGATAATAAACTAAGAATCTTTCAAGTTTTTAATTTTAGTTGCTTATTTACAGAAACCAATTTTGCCTGATCTAAATAAATGTATAGAAAGACCATTTGAGTACCTAAAAGAGACAACTAGAAGGCAAGGGATGAAGTTTAGTATCAGGGAATGAATAAGGATGACTGGAAAGAAGCCAAAACCACAACCTAGAGCCATCAGTTCAGTTCAATTGCTCAATTGTGTCTGACACTTTGTGACCCCATGGACTGCAGCACGCCAGGCTTCCCTGTCCATCACCAACTCCCAAAGCTTGCTCAAACTCAGGTCCATTGAGTCGGTGATGCCATCCAACCATCTCATCGTCTGTCATCCCCTTCTCCTCCTGCCCTCAATCTTTCCCAGCATCCAGATCTTTTCCAGTGAGTCAGTTCTTCACATCAGGTGGCCAACATATTGAAGTTTCAGCTTCAGCATCAGTCCTTCCAATGACAGCCTGGAGCCATGGAGAGTGGGAAGAGCGGCCTTGCACACTAAGCCTAATGTCGCATCTTGCACCATGACTACCTTTCAGATTGACATGTACTGCTGCACCTGCTGCTGCTACATTTAGGACACCCCCCCCCCCCCCACACACACACACACCCACACACACACACACACCTTTAGGATATATTTTTCAGCCCTTCAAAGAAGTTGATCCTTTACCTTTTGTCTTGTATAGTTTCTTATGAAAAGTCATTCAAAAAAGAAATCTTCCATTATTTTAATCATTGTTCCTCTACTTATAATATTTTATCTTGTCTCATACAGTTTCTTATGAAAAGTCATCCAAAAAAGAAATCTTCCTTTATTTTAATCATTGTTCCCTTCTTGTAATATGTCCTTTTTAAGGTTGTTTCTTTTATTACTTTTTTCAGTAATTTGATTATGATTTACCTTAATGTATATTAGTGTGTCTACCTGCTTAGGGTTTGCTGAACTTCTTAGATCAGTAAGAGTATACATTTTCAGCCTGTATTTTTCAAATATCTTTCTGCTATTACCTTCTTCTTGGGTTTCCAATTACATAGATATTAGATGGTTTCATATTATCTCATAAGTTAACAAGACTGTTTATTTTTAGCCTATTAATTTCTATGCTTCATTTTGGATATATTCTATTAAAGTTTGGGTTGTTTTTGATTGCTGTGTAACATATTACCTCAAATCTATCAGTGTAAAGCAACACAATTTATCATCTCCCAGTCTGTGGGCCAGGGGTCCAGGCATGGGTTTTCTAGGTCTGCTGCATATTTCACCAGGCTTTCATGAAGATCTTGGCGTGGGTTCCAGTCTCATCTGAGACTTAAGAGGCCTCTTCCAAGCTCATTGATTGTTGGCAGAATTTAGTTCCTTACAGTTGCAAGAACTGAAGTCAGTCGTATTTTCTTAATCACTCTTGACTGAGCTTTTCTCTGAGATCTAGATATTCCATTCAGGTCTTAGTCATAAGGCTTTCTCTCATTGTAGCATCTTACTTCTTCACACCCAGTATAAGAATATCTCTTGTAGCAGATGGATTCAGGAGAAAGAGAACAAAGGGAAACAATAATACACAAAATAAATAGAAAACAAATTGAAATATGGTAGTCATAAATTCAACCATTAAGTTCAGTTAACATAAATGTACCAAATACTCAAAGTAGTAGTAGAGATTGTAATATTGGATAGACCCAACCATATGTAGTTCACAAAAGAAATGCTTGAAATATAAAAACACATATTAATAGTGAAAGGACAGAAAATTAAAATAAAGTCAGAAGGGAGAAAAATGAAAAAAGATAGGATGGAAAATAATATGCCATACAAACAGCAAGCATGAAAATAATATCTGAAAGATAAACTTTAAAACATGAAGCCTTACTTGAAACAAAGATTTCTTAAGAAAGAAAGGTCAGTATATCAAGAAGGCCCAAAACTATATAGTTAGTAACAGAGCTTCAAAACACATTAAACAAAAATGGGAAAAAAATAGAAAATCATAGTTAAAGATTTTGACATCCCTCTCTTAGTACCTGAAAGAACAACTAAATTCATCAAAAAGTAATATCAGAAAGGATATAGAAGTCTGAACACTTCCAGCCAACCTGACCTAGTTGACATAAAATATTATATTCAGCAACTGCAGAATGTACAATATTTTGAAATGTAAATGGCGTAGTTGCAAAATAGACCATGGCAAGCCATAAAGCAGATCTGGAAGATAGAGCTGATTTGCCCAACACACAGATGCAAGCACACTGAATTATGTAAAATAAGAAGACAGAGGAATATGTTCCAATCAAAAGAACAAGGCAAAACCCCAGAAAAAGAACTAAATGAAACAGAGATGAGCAATCTACCTGATAGAGTTAAAAATAATGATCATAAACATATGCTTATTGAGCTTTGGAGAAAAATGGATGGACATAGCGCAAACTTCAACATAAAGTACAAGAAAGTACCAAACAGAAGTAATAACTGAACCAAAAAATACATTAGAAGGGCTCAGCAGCAGAACAGATGAGGTAGTAGAATGAATCGGGGAGCTGGAAGACAAAACAATGGAACTCACCCAGACAGAGCAGCAGAATGAAAAAAGGAACTTTAAAAAGGAAAGATACATTATGGGACTGTTGTGACAGCATCCAGTGTAATAACATTCACATTATAGTGCTCTCAGAAGGAAAAGAGAAAGAGAAAATGCCCCCAAAATTGACTGAAGAAACTGGCTGAAAATGTCCCTAATCTAGGGGGAAAAAAAAGACATCCAGATCTAGAAAGCCCACAGAGTTCCAAATAAGATGATCTCAAAAAGACACATACCAAGACACTTAAAGTTAAAATTAAAGTTAAAATGGTAAATTTAAGGATAAAGACAGAATCCTAAAAGGAGAACACAAAAACCAACTTGTAATCAAGGCAAACAGCATAAGGTCATCAGCAGATTTTTTAGTAGAAACTTTACAAGCCAGATAGGAAAGGTGTGATATATTAAAAGTGTTGAAAGGAAAAAACTTCCAAACAAGGACACTCTACCCAGCAAGGTTACCATTCAGAATTGAAGGAGATATCAAGAGTTTCCCAGATAAACAAAAGCTAGAAGAGTTCATCACTACTAGACCAATTCTACAAGAAATATTAAAGGGAGTTCTTTAAGTTGGAAGCATACAAAAGTAAAAATATCACTGGAATGTGTTCATGTATAATAAAGGTAGTGGAGGAATGACATATAGCAAATATAAAGATTAAAAAACAAAAGGAGTAAAAATTACTAAAATTGCAATAATTAGTAAAGGATGCCTAAAATAAGAAGATATAAAATGTGTCATCAATCAGTATATTTCAAAAGACTGAAATCATACCGTATTTGAGTACTAAAGTAGTTAAATTAGAAACAATCATAAAAGTATCTAGATAATTTCATAATTATTAGAAACTGATATATTTCTAAACTTTTTATTGATCAAGAGATTAATCACAAGGGAAATTGGAAGCTATTTTAAAGTGTAATGCTTATACAACAGCAAAACTTGTATGGTACAACTTAAGCCATAATTTAGAGGGAAATTAGTAACTTTAACTTTTGGAAGGAAGCCTGGCTTAATAGTAATTAAGAGTCTACTGTCGCAGTCTAGAAAATGGAGTTACTTTTTTGCCAAGTAAAAGAAATGAAATGATAAAGATAGCATAAACAATAAAATAGAAATGATACAAACTATAGAGAAAAATTAAAAAGTGAAAAGTTCTTAGAAAAGATTAATAAAATTGATAAATGCTTAGTAAGGGGAAAGAGGAAGAGACAGACTCATTGCCAGTATAATGAATGATTAATGAGAAATTATCTCGCCATATCCTAGACACAAAAAGGAAAATCATGGAACATTTTTAAGCCAATAAATTTAAATGAGGTAAAAAAATTCCTTCAAATGATTCAATTTTCCAGAACTGAAAAAAGAAATAGAAATTTTAATAACCTATCAGAATCTTTCAGAATCAAATTCATGTGTCAAAAACCTCACAACAAAGGAAAGTTCAGGCCCGATAAGCTTCACTGGTTAAGTGAATATTTAAGAAATAATACCAATTTTGTACTCACCAAAAAACACAAGTGAATTTCTTAGCTGATTTTTTGTGGTCAGCAATAATCTCATATAAACAGTATCTGACAAAGACAGTGCAACATCTGAATGTATCAATATCATTCACCAACTTAGCCATAAAACAATATATTAGCAGATTGAATCCATCAGTATAAAAAAAGGATAAAACATCTGGAGCAAGTGAGATTTATTGCAGTGGTACAAGTTGAATATATTATTTGCAGGTTAACCAATCTATCATCTATTCAAAATAGACTAGAAATAAAGTATATTTGACAAAAATCCACATCTATTTATGATCAAGATCGGAGTAGCCTAGTTATTGAATGAAACTTCCTCAATCTGATGAAAGATACTTAAGAATAAAACCTCAGCCAGTATGATTGTTAATGGTGAAACAGGATTTTCTGTCTACGATCAGTAATAAGGCGAGGCTGTCTGCTCTCACTACTTTTACTTGGCATTGTACTGAAGATCCTAGCTAGTTTCAGTTAGTTCAGTCACTCAGTCGTGTCTGACTATTTGTGACCCCATTGACTACAGCATGCCAGGCTTCCCTGTCCATCACCAACTCCTGGAGCTTGCTCAAACTCATGTCCATTTAGTAAGATAACCAGTTTAGTATATATAAATTATATACTAAATATATATATAAAGATAAATAACAGGCATAAATTGAGAAATAAAACTCCTAATTTGCAGATATGATTATATACTGTAAAAAATTCAAAGGACTCAAAAAACAAACCTACTACAACTGGTGACTTAAGCAATAGCTCAGGAATGTTGTTGTTCAGGCTCTAAGTCATGTCTGACTCTTTGCAGCCCTGTGGATTGCAGCATGCCAGGCTTCCCTGTCCTTCACTATCTCCCAAAGTTTGCTCAAACTCATGTCCATTGAGTCAGTGATGCCATTCAGCCATCTCATCCTCTGTCATCCCCTTTTCCTCTTGCCCTCAGTCTTTCCCAGCATCAGAGTCTTTTCCAATGTGTTGGCTCTTCGCATCAGGTAGCCACAATTTTGGAGCTTCAGCTTCAGCATCAGTCCTCCCAATGAATCAGCTCAGTTCAATTCAGTTCAGTCACTCAGTCATATCTGACTCTTTGCAACCCCATAGACTGCAGCACGCCAGGCTTCCCTGTCTATCACCAACTCCTGGAGCTTGTTCAAACTCATGTCCATCGAGTCAGTGATGCCAGCCAACCATCTCATCCTCTGTCGTCTCCTTCTCCTCCTGCCTTGAATCTTTCCCAGCATCAGGGTCTTTTCCAGTGCATCAGTTCTCTGCATCAGGTAGCCAAATTATTGGAGCTTCAGTTTCAGCATCAGTCCTTCCAATGAGTATTCAGGACTGATTTCTTTTAGCATTGACGAGTTTGATCTCCTGGGAGTCCAAGGGACTCTCAATAGTCTTCTCCAATATCACAGTTCAAAAGCATCAATTCTTCAGCACACAGCTTTCTTTATAGTCCAACTCTCACATCCATACATGAGTACTGGAAAAACCATGAATATTCAGAATTAATTTTCATCAGGATTGAATTTGGTTTGATCTTGCTGCCCAAAGGACTCTCTATAGAACCTTCTCCAGCACCACAACTTGAAAGCATCAAATCTTTGGCACTCAGCCCTTTATGGTCCCACTCTCATATCTATATATGACTACTGGAAAAACCAAGCTTTGACTATATGGATCTTTGTCAACAAAGCGATGTCCTGCTTTTTAATATGCTGTCTAGACTTTTTTCTCAAGGAAGCAAGCATCTTTTAATTTCATGGCTGCAGTCACTATCCACAGTGATTTTTGAGAAAATAAGAAAAATAAGAAAATAAAACCTGTCACTGTATCCACTTTTTCCCCATGTGTTTGCCTTGAAGTGATGGGACCAGATGCCATTAGTTTTTTTAATGTTGATACAAGGTCAATATAGAAAAATCAACTGTATGTTGATATATTATCAGTGAATACTTTAAAAATTGAAATAGCATCATCTACAACAGTATAAAAACATTAATAGGAATTTTAGGAAAATACTGTAAGCCCTTGCAAAGAAGATAGATGATTGGACACTGAAAACTACAAAAGTTTAGTGAGAAAAAGAAGACCTAGATAAATGGAGCAACATAACACATTCACAAATTTGAAAACCTAATATCATAGATATTGGATGTCATGGAATTGAAGTACAAATTCAATTCAGGTGTATTAAAAATCCCCTTCAGCCTGTGAAGCTAAAATTAAGCTCGTATGTGCAACTGTTTCTTCAAGAGTGAAATTATACACAGGGGAAAAATAACTGGATTCTCTTCTTCGGATTCTTACTCTCTTCTGTGTCCACGGTTCCTCCTTATATTGTAAATTCTTAAATAATTTTAAGATATTTTCTTCATTTTATACATGATCCAGTTTTTGTCTTTGATGAGAGTCTATTTCCTAGCTGCATTATAAGAAAAAGTCTCCATCATCTATTTTTTCTATTATTCAGTTAGAAAATTAACTGAAACTATTTTCTAAGCAATTACTGTGTGATAGACACTCCTGAGCACTATACATGGGGTGGCAAGGAAGGCAAAGTCTCTATTCTTAAAAAGCTCCCATTCCAATAGAGGATGTATTCAGTTTTTTATTTACACTGCTTCAGAGTCAGTGGTTGGGAAATACATGAACCTTAAACAAATGTTGATTTCACCCTTCTGAGTGCTCCTGTGGTGAGTTAGAACCTCACCCAATAGACTCTTAAACTTAAGCACCTTATTGTACAGATGTAGCGAAGTCTGCCCAAAGGCTGGGTAGGGAGAAAACTAAGGGGAAAGATTCTAAAATGGTAAGTGAGGAGCTGACATTTTAAAGATGACTAGGATTTTACCAAGTTACTGGCAAAGATTGGAGAATCGACTTTGGAGGAATCTATGTTGTTTTCTTTTCTATCCCACAGAAGCTTCAAGTGCAAGCCTCCAAAATGAAGTATTAGAAATTATGGGTACCCCTGCACCTTTTCCAGAGAGGGAAAGGGAAACTGCAAGTTCTAAAGCTGTTATACCAGAGGTTGTCAATGAAACCACTGCACCAACCATGCATCCCACAAATGACGTTGGACAACCAGTGCCCACTGAGCCAGCCTTTGAACCCATCCAAGCACCCATTTCGGAAGCCAACAGAGAGGCCACCCTCCAAACTGTATTGCCTATCCTGGAGGCAAATGAACCAGCGGTTCCCTCTGTAGAGAAGCCTCCTCCTGAAACATAACCTGAAAAGCCTCCCACCATTGACTCCTCCCAGTAATCCTCTTTCATGTTTTCCACCACACCCAGCATGTCCTTCTCCCCTTTTTGGGCTGTCTTCAAAGAATAATTAGCCACAATTTGCCTCCTTCTCTTTTTTCTCCCTCTCTGTGCCCAGGGTGACCTGATGGTAAAGAGAGATATCAGGAAAGGGGTGTGGAGGAGCCAGGGAGGCTCTCAGGAAAACCACTCTGGTCTCGCCTTTCCTCTCCAGGGGATGAGCAGAGGGGAAAGAGTGTGGTCCTGGAGTTGGAGCTGGTTGTTCTCCAGGAGTCAGAGGATCTGTCTCACCCTAACCCTGCATAATATTCCCCGCTAAAGGAGTGGCTGTGGTGAACATCAGCCTATAAATAAAGGCAGCCTCTTAGGAACTGAGAAGGAAATTGATACAATCTTTGGGGCCCTCCTCAGGCTGACAAAGTCAAGGGAGGAGTGCCAGTGTGATGCCGTCCAGTCAGAGAAGGAGAGGTGGCATGGATATGAGCGTCGTACAGTGTGCGTGGGGTGCTTCCTCGTAGCTTGTCACTGGCTGATTCCCCAGTGGGGTGATGGGCATAATCCCATGTGCACCCAATGGCTTTTGACCTTGAAGCTGGCTTTTGACTTGAGCTGAGAACCCTGTGTTGGAAGCAGGAAGTTGTGTTCCACTGTGTGACCATCACCTACTCACACTCCTTGTCCAGGGCTCATGTTCCCATGTATATGGTGATGGGCAGGGGCAGACACCACAGCACTTTCCCTGGACTGACTGTGGAGTCCTGTAAACATTGGTGGGGCAGGGCTGCCTCAGATGGCCTCATTGTCATCCCAGAAAGCAGGGCCATGTGGTTTGGGGACTTTGTTTCAGCAACAGCCCTTCCCCGTCCCATGCAGGCATCTGGAGACCCTGTGGAGTGGTTTTTCACCTACATGCAGGTGACCCCAGATGCTTGTACATTTGAGGACAAGTGAGCTAGGCTGGCTGTGCTGAAATATCAGGGGCCTTGAGGACAGATCCCTAACATGCCAGAGGCAAGAGGATTCTCCCTTGTCATCTCTCCAGGCACTCAGCCTAGCCACAGTCCAGAGGGAGGCCCCACCCTCATGTCACACCTTCTCTGTCTGAAGACCCCACCCCAGAACTGCCCAGAACTGAAGTTGCTCAGTCATGTGCGACTCTTCGCAATCCCATGGAGTGTAGCTTACCAGACTCTTCCGTCCATGGAATGTTCTAGGCAAGAGTACTGGAGTTGCTTCCCATTTCCATCTCCAGTTCAGTCACTAAGTCGTGTCCGACTCTTTGTGACCCCATGAACCACAGCACACCAGGCCTCTCTGTCCATCACCAACTCCTGGAGTCCACCGAAACCAATGTCCATTGAGTCTGTGATGCCATCCAACTATCTCATCCTCTGTCATCCCCTTCTCCTCCTGCCCTCAATCTTTCCCAGAATCAGGGTCTTTTCCAATGAGTCAGCTCTTCGCATCAGGTGGCCAAAGTATTGGAGTTTCAGCTTCAACATCAGTCCTTCCAATGAACACCTTTAGGATGGACTGAGCTCCTTTAGGATGGACTGGTTGGATCTCCTTGCAGACCAAGGGACTCTCAAGAGTCTTCCCCAACACCACAGTTCAGAAGCATCAGTTCTTAAGCACTCAGCTTTCTTTATAGTCCAGCTCTCACATCCATACATGACTGCTGGAAAAACCATACCCTTGACTAGACAGACCTTTGTTGGCAAAGTAATGTCTCTGCTTTTTAATATGCTGTCTAGGTTGGTCATAACTTTCCTTTCAAGGAGTAAGCATCTTTTAATTTCATGGCTGCAATCACCATCTGCAGTGATTTTGGAACCCATAAAAATAAAATCAGCCACTGTTCCCCTATCTATTTGTCATGAAGTGATGGGA
The DNA here is from genome assembly GCF_016772045.2 of Ovis aries. Lineage (NCBI taxonomy): Eukaryota > Metazoa > Chordata > Mammalia > Artiodactyla > Bovidae > Ovis > Ovis aries. The sequence goes on from NC_056074.1 coordinate 16,681,357, forward strand.
CCAGATGCCATATCTTCGTTTTCTAAATGTTGAGCTTTAAGCCAACTTTTTCACTCTCTCCTTCCACCTTCATCAAGAGGCTCTTTAGTTCTTCTTCACTTTCTGCCATAAAGGTAGTGTCATCAGCATATCTGAAGTTATCGATATCCTCATATTCTGGCAATCTTGATTCCAGCTTGTGCTTCTTCCAGCCAAGCATTTCTCATGATTTACTCTGCATATAAGTTAAATAAGCAGGGTAACAATATACAGCCTTGACGTACTCCTTTTCCTATTTGGAACCAGTCTGTTGTTCCATGTCCAGTTCTAACTATCGCTTCCTGACCTGCACACAAGTTTCTCAAACGGCAGGTCAGGTGGTCTGGTATTCCCATCTCTTTCAGAATTTTCCATAGTTTATTGTGATCCACACAGTCAAGGCTTTGATACAGTCAATAAATCAGAAATAGATGTTTTTCTGGAGTTCTCTTGATTTTTCGATGATCCAGCGGATGTTGGCAATTTGATCTGTGGTTCCTGTGCCTTTTCTAAAACCAGCTTGAACATCTGGAAGTTCACGGTTCACGTATTGCTGAAGCCTGGCTTGGAGAATTTTGAGCATCACTTTACTAGTGTGTGAGATGAGTGCAATTGTGCAGTAGTTTGGGGATCTTCCAAATTGCCTGTTCGCTCCTGGTCAAAAAGTAATATTTTACAGGCACCCACTGGACATAAGGATTTAATCCAAGGCAGCCTGGTTCCTGGGGTTCTTGGTGGCTTTTTGATTGACCAAGGAGACATTTCTGGCAGGATGTAAGGGCCATTCTGGATCCACTGGCCTAGGTAAGGCACAGAAGCTGGTTCCCCTCTGGATCTCCAGCCAACCATACATAGGTCTCCACCTCCCAGGCTGACATCCAGCATTGCCCTGCCCATCCTGCCTTGGTCCCAACCCATCCCTTTAAGCACCTTTCAAGCATATTGTGGGCTTAGGCACGCCAATCCCAAATCCCAGACTAGCTTGATCCTGTATCCACAGACCACAGAGAGAGTTATACTAGTCACTCCCCAACAGGGCCTTGTCCTGGTGCCACACACTGCTTCCCCTCCCTTCCCCCTCAAAAGAGACCTGGGGGCAGAAGATAAAGCACATGTTATATGCCTGAGGTCATCAGGGGAGATCTGAACAGGGGTCATCACTCACACTGTAATATATAAAAGCAGTCTATCTCCCTACCCTAGCTGAGGCTCCAGGACTTTGGTCAATTAAGCCAGTCCCTTAGGTTTCAGGATGATCTTGGTTTGATTGTTCCCAGCATGGAGAACTAGGTTGTCCTCTTGGTTACATTTCCAGGCCATGTACACAAAGTGAAAGGAGGTCACATGGTAGGACTAGACTGAGTTACAAATGACATCCGAGGAGCCCAGTCTCTTACAATGGCAAGGTCACAGCGAGCCAGGAGTAGAACCAACCAGGTGCTTCAGGGTGAATGGAGGGAGTTCTGCTTCCTGGCAAGGCCACCTCACTGGAAGAAGGGTCAGAAGCCCTGGTGATACTGTCATGGTGGCCAGCCAGCCCAGCCTCCCTGCCTGGGTATTTAGGGTCTTACCCCGGCTGTGGAGGTTGCTAATGGTCCTGAGCCAGCTGCTGCCTAGAGAGCAGGCACGGGGCCAGGGCTGCCTTCCCACTGTTCCCTCACCACTCCTGGGGCCCCACTGTTTGCTCATGGCTGTGACCATCTGGCTAATATACGGAGTCGGGAGGTCATCCATATTGTAGCCTGGAAAACATCAGCAAGAAGATAAACAGAGTACCGAGAAGGACACGGCCATCCACTCAGACCCAGAACACAGACAGCTCCCAGGAAACTGCAGTGGACAGAAGCCTGGACAAAGACAAATCCTGCCCCGCCCCTGGGCTCAGCCTCCCCAGCCAGACAGCTGAAGGTATGGATTCATCCATCCAGACATCTAGGGTTCTAAGTTATTGTGACCCCACTTCAAGGTGCTAATTTGTGGGTCCCTCAAATTCTGGATGCCTATTTCCGGGAGTGATTGTAAAGGCTGTACCAGCTGAGCTCAGTCCAGGAGACCTCATTGCTAATGTCTCTGCTGTTGACCTCAGTGGCCAGGAAGGTCAGCCCATGTAGCCAAGGGGAAGATGGTAGTCATTTTCTCTTCACCAACAGCCCCAGTTGTGCCCTCCTGTGTCAATAGTAGGCCTCTGCCTCCTGGCCCCCTTTGTAGGAATTGCTCAGGCTCTCACATCTGAGCATCAGTTACCCCAGCACAGCCTGCTACCCTGACCAGTGTTGGCAGTGAGCAATCTGGAAGGAGGAAGTGGATGGTAGTGTCTGATGATGCTGAAAGACCAAGAACTAAAGAGTTAATTTGATTTAGTAGCAAGGGCTTTATTAGTAACTCAGAGAGTAGTTTGGATGGAGAGATGAGAGGTAAGGAATGAGACAAAGCAAATATGGACAGCCTCTCAAGATGTGTGGCCAGGAGGGTGGATGATGTGAGGATGATTGTGCCTGCAAGGTCTTTCAGGATTTGAGTCTGAGATCCTTTGTTAGAAGTACAGACAGAGAAGTCCACTCCACTTTCTTTTCCCTGTCACTACTCACCTTGATTCTGGGATTGATGAAGTTGATACACTTGTTAATTACAATTAAGAGATTAAGATGGCAGAGTGGGAGAGTGCTCATGTGTTGGAGATTATGAGTGAAATGACACCAAACAAGACACACACACAAAAGACAGACACTCTGGCCAGAGGAAAAATAATAACTGCGCAAGCAAGCAGGCTTGCGGTTTACTTTTATATAGCCCCCCGGGCAGAGTTCCAGACAGTATGACCAAGCCTTTTCAGTATAGCGCATGTGCATAAATGTTATCGTACAGCAAAAGGGAGTGAAATTCCAGCCTACTGCAGAGTCTGTCCAGAGCCCTTATCACAAGAAGGGAATGCTCCCTCGTATGCAAGGGACCATTAATCTCAAGGCTGTGTCCGTCTCCTTGGCAGAACATCTTGTTTGCAAGCAGCACATCTCCACTTTCCCTATTATGGCTGCATTAACCCTTCACTCATGAAAACAAAGTTACAAATATGTATGGAGCAGCAATTCTCTCCAAGTTCACTGGAGGACAAGCCAAACACTTGTTCTACAGCTAAGTCTATAAAGAAAGATACAATCAGGAAGCGACCAGGTCAAGAACCACCTCTTTAGCAGGAGACACAGAAGAGGAGTGCAATAGCATAGGCTCAGGGGTCCTCCTCGCGGAACAAGGGGGTCAAGCCATGAAATAGGCACCTCAGCCCTGGGCTCAGACACTGAGATGCTGAGTCTCCTTAGCTGTTTTGAAAAGCAGTGGGTCTTACCACAGGGTTGTAACAAACTGAGACTCTGCTCTTGAAGAATGCATTCACAGTCTTGCTTACTCCTGATTATAGCATGGTGCCAGTGGACGGAACCTCTGGGACTCTGGTTGGCTTGATAGGACTACTCCAGAGTTCACCCCAGCTTGCACCAGGCTCCTGCTTCCGACTCTCTTGCTCCACATTAAGTTGGAGGCTGTCACTACCAGTGGAACAACACATGTTTAGAGGGGACAGATGGACCCTGTCCTGCCTCTGATTAGGGCAGAAACAGCCATTATCACCTCATGCATCCCTGCCCACACTCTCAGAAATGAGCGTGGCTGGCTCCAGGGTGGCGGAGAAGGTGATGGCACCCCATTCCGGTACTCTTGCCTGGAAAATCCCATGGACCGAAGAGCCTGGTGGGCAGCAGTGCATGGGGTCACTGGGAGTCGGACACGACTGAGTGACTTCACTTCCACTTTTCACTTTCATGCATTGGAGAAGGAAATGGCAACCCACTCCAGTGTTCTTGCCTGGAGAGTCCCAGGGACAGGGGAGCCTAGTGGGCTGCTGTCTCTGGGGTCGCACAGAGTTGGACATGACTGAAGCAACTTAGCAGCAGCAGCAGCAGCAGCTCCAGCGTGGTGGAGAAAGCGATGGCACCCCACTCCAGTACTCTTGCCTGGAAAATCCCATGGACGGAGGAGCCTGGTAGGCTGCAGTCAATGGGGTCACAAAGAGTCAGACATGACTGAAGCAACTTAGCAGCAGGAGCAGCAGCAGCTCCAGCGTGGTGGAGAAAGCGATGGCACCCCACTCCAGTACTCTTGCCTGGAAAATCCCAGGGACGGGAGAGCCTGGTGGGCTGCTGTCTATGGGGTTGCAGAGAGTCAGACATGACTGAAGCGACTTAGCAGCAGCAGCAGCTCCAGGGTTGAGGCCATCATAACTGAGCAAGTGTCTCTGTGTATACTGGAAGGGGCCAGGACCAGCTCAGCTAGCCAACTCCTCTGGCCCTTAATCAACTTCTAACCAACTTCTAACCAAGCAAGTTATACACCAGGCAAATGGTGAGTGAAACTAATACAGTAGTGCAGTCCCAGGCCCTGGACATATACCAGACCAATGCCTGGACTTCTGCAATATCTGGACAAACCAGGCTCCCTCAGGGCTCCTGTTCTAGCCATGTGTCGCCTGATAGGGTGATGATGGTCAGTCAGCATACGAGAAGGCCAAGTTTGCAACTGGCTCTGGATCTAGCCCCTCCAGCTCCAGTCCTATCTCCAACCAAGGTGGTTGCTGCCAAGCATACCCTGGGGGAAGACACAGCCCATGCTTATTTCAGATCCGGCTCTTCCACTGATACTACTGGGTACACACAGACTACATGGGACACTCCGACACAAGGACATGTCTTCAAAACTGGGATAGGTAACTATTTCACCTAATTTCACAGACACAAAGTTTTGGAATATGTTTCAAATTAAAGAACGACAAAAAACTGGACAAATCTAATTGAACAGAATACCCATTAAAGACTTGAGTGATAAGAATGCTAACTGAACCAGGAAAAAAACAGATGAACACAGTAAGAATTTTAACAAAGAACCAGAAAATTTAAAGGTCTAGTAAGAGCTGAAAAATACAATAGCAAAAAATACAATAGAAGGAATTAACTGTAGATTAGGTGATACTGAAGAACACAAGCAATCTAGAAGATAGTAATGAAAATTACCTAATCAGAAGAGTAAAAAGAAAAACATTTTTTAAAATGACAGTAGCTTTAAGGGACTTGTGAGATATCAAGCAAACTAATATTCAGAGAGTTCTGATTGAGATGGCAGAGGAGTGGGACGTGTAGCTCATGTTGTCATAAGTACATCACAAATACATTTATGTGTGGAACGATTCTCACAGAACATCTGCTGAGTGCTGGCAGAAGACCTGAGACTTCCCAACAGGCAAGTCTGGGTAGGACCAAAGAAAAATGAAAGAAAGGAAGTGGGATGGGCCCTGGGGCCCTGGGAGGGAGCTGTGAAAGAGGAAAAGTTCTTGCACCCTGGGAAGTCCCTTCAGTGGCAGAGACACCAGCCAGGACAAGATGGGGAGCTTTGGAGTCTCGGAGGAGAACACAGCAAGTGGATTACAGAGGGCAAAGCGGAGGGAGACCTGCACAGATGGGCAGGGCTACTGTCTGGGACTCCAAATCCTAAGATGCTCCTCCACAGGGCTGGATGGGGGCTGACTGCTGAGGCTTGGACTCCAGAGGTCAGACCTGGGGGGACAGCTGGGGTTGGCTGCAGGGAAACCACCTAGGGAGCTAGGGTGTGATGTACCATAAACAAGGAAGTATAGGAAGAAGCCTGGGCCCACCAGGGAGGCCAGCCAGCATTGCTGGGAGGTGCATGAGGAGAGGGGTGGAGGCACACCAGGACCTTCTTTCTCCAGACTTGTACTCTCATCCCACAGGGCATTGCCTAAATGAGCCCTAGGGATGGGCATGAGTTGCCACTGCCACCTCAGACTGCAGAAGTGGGTGCAGACTAAACCACTGCTCCTGAGGGTCCCACAACTGTGCCAACCCCTGCCACAACCTCCTCAGGAGGGCACATAGGCTGCATAACTGTATATCCTCTTTCAAGGGAATAATGACCAGCACACACTAAGGAAAGAGATGGCACGCATCCAAACCAAAACAGTCCCTGTGCTAAAAAATGTTAAATCCACACAAACTAACCAGGGAAAGTTCTGCGAATAAATAGCTGTGCAAGACTATGTAGTAGATAATTGTTTCTCCTAATTCAAAGAGTAAGAGGAATATACACAAAATGAAGAATCAGAGGAACCTCTTCCAGTTAAAAGACAATGTAAACTACCCTGATGGAATAAAAAATGGAACAGACCTCTTCAGTATAATACTGGGATAGATAGCCAAAAAGTTCGTTCAGGTTTTGTGTAACATAGTTCAAAAAGTATGTAATGAAAATACTCAAGGAATTAAAAAAAAGGCTATCAACAGAAATTCAGATTAATGTAAAAAGGAACTAGAAACCATGAGGAGGAACCAAGAAAAATTAGAAAATTCATTTGCTGAGATGAAAGCTGAACTAAAGGCAAAAAATAGCAGAATGAATAATGCAGAAAGAATTAGTGATCTGAAAGATATAATGAAATTACCCAGTTAAAACAGAAATACAAATGAAAAAAGATGAAAACAATATTAAGAGACTTGGGGTATAATATAATGTGTGCCATCTATGCATATCAGGGATTCCAGAAGGAGAAGAAATGGATAAGGGGATTGAAAATGTATTTGAAGAAATTGTGGCTGAAAACTTCCCAAACTTAAAGAAAGAAACATATATGATGATTCAGGAAGCACAGAAAGCTCCAAACAAGATGAACCCAAACAAACGTACAGCAGGACATATTATAATAAAAATGACAAAAATTAAAGAAAAAGGATTCTAAAGGCAGCAAGACAAGAGCAAAGAGTAAATTACAAGGGAACTCCCATAAGGCTATCAGCTGATTTCTCTACAGAAACAATGCAAGCCAGAAGGGAGTGGCAATATATATTTGAAGTCTTGAATGGGAAAAGCCTGCAGGCTGAAATACTCTACACAGCAAGATTATCATTTAGGAGAATAAAGTTTTTTTCAGACAAGCAAAAACCTGTCCTAACAGAAATATTGAAAGGTAATCTTTAAACAGAAAAGAAGAAGATATAATAAGGAGGAAATCAATTTGACAGTAATTTAATTAAATTAGGCAGTATACACATCAAACAAAACTATAAAGCAAAGACATAAGGAATAGCAAAAGCATAAACATGAAAATGTGAAAGAGGACATCAAAATCATGAAATGTGGGGAAAGAGTAAGAAAATGTAGATTTTTTTTTTTAGAATGTATTTTAGCCTCTATGTCATTCTAAATCAAGAAGATACAGGAAGGGTTAACATATTTGAAAAACACAGCAAGCACAAATTGAAAACATACAGAATACTCACAAAAACAAAAAGCATAAAATAAAACTAAATCATGAAACCATAAAAAGAAAAATAAAGGAACAAAGAAGAAACAACTAGAAAGGAAAGTTTAATATGTCAACAAATACATATTGGTCAATAATTACCTTAAAAGTCAATGGACTGAATGCTCCAGTCAAAAGACATAGAGTGGAAGACTGGATTAAAAAAAAAAAAAGTGCCTACAATATTCTGCCTGTACAGAGACCCAGCTCAGGGCAAAGGACACACATAGATTGAAAGTGAGGGTATGGAGAAAGGTATTTCATGCAAATAGAAATGACAAGCTAATGGGAGGTACAATACTCACATTAGACAAAATAGACACTGATAAGTAGAAAATGATATGAAGAAATGGAAAGATACTCCTTGTTCTTGGATTGGAAGAATCAAATTGTTGAAAATGACTATACTTGTCCAAAGTAATCAACAGACTCAGTGCAATGCCAATGGCATCTTTCAGAGAACAAAAAATTTTACAGTTTGTATGGAAACACAAAATACCCTGACTAGCCAAAGCAATCTTGAGAAAGAAAAATGGAACCAGGGGAATCAGGCTTCCTGGATTCAGACTATACTAAAAAGCTATAGTCATCAAAACAGTATGGTACGGGCACAGAAATATAGGCCAACTGAACTGAATAAAAAGCCCAGAGATAGGGACCTATGGTCCCCTAATCTATGACAGTGGAGACAAGAATATACAGTGAAGAAAAGACAAGCTCTTTAGTAAGCGGTACTGGGAAAACTGGACAGCTACATGTGGAAAAATGAAATCAGAACACTCTCTAGCACCATACACTAAAATAAATTCAAAATGGATTGACTTGAATGTAAGGCCAGATACTATAAAACTCTTAGAGGAAAACATAGAACAATTTTTGATATAAATCACAGCAAGACCTGCCGGGGTCCAGCCTGGGTGGATCCAGGGTAATTTGAAGTGGAGATGGAGTTGGCATCTAGAGGAAAATTGTTTAATTAAAGATATGGAGAGAGATTAGAAAAGAATAGTGTCATAGGAAAATTAGTGGAGAAAAGATGCTGAATAACTTGGTTTACGTGGAAAACCAATAAAACTCTGAGACAAGCAGTCTGCACCACCTAGTTAGGCCACAGGCATCTTCCTGGCCTCCCTAAGAAGTGGAGACACAAAGTGCCTCCCCGTTCTGATCTTAGAAGCCCCGGCAAAATTAGTAGGCCTGGCGAGGCTCTGCCCCCAAGGTGGGAATTCAGGCAGAAAAGAAGAGAGCGAGAAAAGACGACATGAGGGAAATCAGTCTTTCCTGGAACTGGTCCATTTCTTTATTTTCTAGGTCCACTTTTATACTTTTAGTTGTACATAGAGATAAATGTAAGAAACAGTCACGCAGGGTCAGCTGCTCCAACCTTTATCTAAAGACAGTGTTCTTTGCATATCTTTGCTCTTACAAGGGTCTTACATTTGTTTACAATATCTTCTGGTCTGGAGACTGATTAACATTTTATGGGCCCATCTTTCTTTCTATTGATAAAGGTTAGTCAATCAGAAAACTTGTTTTCCCTTAAGATCTACTTTGTCTTAAGATAGTGATAAAGTTACATTCTTACATAGCAAGGACATAATAATTTATAACAAAAACAGAGTACAGTAATTTATAACAAAGAGAAAATTCATTAACTCAAAAGTCTAGTATTTCTAACATCAAAACTACTATACTTCTTTTCCTACATTCCAATTACATTGATTAACATACTCCCAGGTGCCTGAGGATATGGAGGCCTGGCAGCAATCATTAACTCAGCAATGAAATCCTTCACCAACATGATTTGTATCTTTAGAAAAGGCCTATGCTAACTAAGACTTTCAAAATACTCCAAACTCTCTGTGCTTTATGGTTGAGAGGTTGTAAACAATCATGTGCGTAGTAGCAGGAGTGTGGATAATCCTGTCACACAAGCTAGTCTGCCAGCAGAGAGGTTTGACCTGAGACACTCCTTTTATATGCAGGAGACTATTAACTGGAGCTCTAAGTTAATTTTCCAGAGAAAGGTGGTTGGGGATAGCCTCTGTTAATGTCAGAAGAGTGTAGTATAACAGACAGATTTTGGTTTCAGGGGGTAGATGCCTGAGCAGATCTAAGGGAGTTCTTGATTTGCCTTGCCTGCATGACCTTGTCATGGGTGGGGTCGGGGAGTCCCCTTAGTCCTGACCTGCCTTTGCTCATCAGGGCTCTTCTTCATGACCTTTGGCATGGGTGGGATCTCCTGTGCTGGTTCCCGGCAAAGACCTTTTCTGACCCACTCTCTAGTCTAGAATAATAAAAAATAAATGGGACCTTAGTAAACTTAAACATTTTTGCACATCAAAGGAAATCATAAATAAATGGAAAGAAAACCCTCAGAATGGGAGAAAATAATTTCAAACAATGCCAGTGATAAGGGATTAATGCCCCAAATATAGAAGCTGTTCCTGAAGCTCAATATGAAAACAAACAACCAATCCAAAAATGAGTGGAAGACCTAAATAGACATTTCTCCAATGAAGACATACAGGTAAGATAGACAACAAACATATGAAAAGATCAACATCACTAATTATTTGAGAAATGCAAATCAAAACCACAATGAGGTATCACCTCACACTGGTCAGAATGGCCAGCATCAAAAAACTACAAAAAAAAAAAAAAAATGCTGGAGATACTGTGGACAAAAGGGAATCCTCTTGCACTGTTTGGTGGGATAGCAAATTGATACAGCCTCTATGGATAACAGTATGGAAGTTCCTTGAAAAACTAAAAGTAGAACTATCATATGACCCTGGGGCTTCCCTGGTGGCTCAGACACTAAAGAACCTGCCTTTACTGTAGGAGACTTGGCTGTATCCCTGGATCAGGAAAATCCCCTGGAGGAAGGAATGGCTATCCACTCCAGTATTTTTTCCTGGAGAATTCCATGGACAGAAGAGCCTGGCAGGCTACAGTTGATGGGGTTGCAAAGAGTTGGACATGACTGAGCGACTAACACACACACAGCATATGATCCAGCAATCCCAATCTTGGGTTTATACCCAGAGAAAACCATAATTCCATAAGATACATGCACTCCAATGTTCACTGCAACCCTATTCACAATAGCCAGGACAAGGAAGCAACCTAATTGTCCATCAGCATAAAAATGGATAAAAAAGATGTGGTACATATATGCAATGGAATCTTAGCCTAAAAAGGAATGAAATTGTGCCATTTGCAGAGATTGTGGTTGGACCCAGAGACTGTCATACAGAGTGAAGTAAGTCAGAAAGAGAAAAACAAACACCATGTAATGCTGCTTATATATGAAACCCAGAAAAATGATACAGATGAACTTATTTGCAAAGCAGAAATAGAGACACAAGTGTAGAGAACAAAGATGGATACCAAAGGGGAAAGGGAGAGAGTGGGTTGAACTGGGAGATTGGGATTGACATATATACAGTACCATGCATAAAACAGCTAACTATTGAGAACCTACTATATATCAGAGGGAACTCTACTCAGTGCTCTATGGTGAACTAGTTCAGCTCAGTCAGTTCAGTTGCTCAGTCGTGTCCGACTCTTTGTAACCCCATGGACTGCAGCACATCAGGCCTCCCTGTCCATCACCAACTCCTGGAGTTTACTCAAACTCAAGTCCATTGAGTCAGTGATGCCATCCAACCATGTCATCTTCTGTTGTCCCGTTCTCCTCCTCCTTCAATCTTTCCCAGCATCAGGGTCTTTTCCAATGAGTCAGCTCTTCACATCAGGTGGCCAAAGTGTTGGAGTTTCAGCTTCAACATCAGTCCTTCCAATGAACACTCAGGACTGATCTCCTTTAGGATGGACTGGTTGGATCTCCTTGCAGTCCAAGGGGCTCTCAAGAGTCTTCTACAACACCACAGTTCAAAAGCATCAATCCTTCAGCACTCAGCTTTCTTTATAGTCCAACTCTCACATCCATACATGTGAAGAGGTGGTGACCTAACTGGGAAGGAAATCCCAAAAAGGGGATAGGGACTTCCGTTGTGGTCCAGTGGCTAGGACTCTGTGCTCCCAATGAAGGGGGTCTGGGAACTAGATACCAAATGTTGCAAGTGAGGGTTGACATGCCGCAGCTAAGGATTTCACGTGCCACAACTAAAAGATCCGATACAGTGAAATATTTAAAAACAAAACAAAAAGGAGGGGATATATGTATTCGTGTATCTGATTCACTTTACAACAGACATTAGCAGAACATTGTAAAGCAACAATAATAATTAATTTAAAACAAACAACACAAAAATCTACTATGTATATACCGGGAAGATAAAGCCCTAAAATAGACAATTTCTAGAATAGTGCTGTGGGAACAGAGGAGAGGGTGAAAAACTGCCCAAACTAGAGATCGGGGCCAACTTCACAGATGGAGGACTTTTAAGCTGAGTCCTGACAAAGACAAATAAAAGGATTTGTGCTGTGAGGTGGGAAGGGAATGGAAAAGGAAAGGCAAGATCTACAGGCAAAGGGGAAAACTTGAGACAAAGTGAGGAGGCATGAAAGAGCCCATTCATTATGTTTGGTGATTTATCACTGGTTCAGTATATTGAGTGTAGCAAAAGCTATGGGATATGAAGAAAGAGATATGAGCAGAGCAGAACTTCCCCAATTTCTTTATTTTTAAATAGAGTTTATTTTTTAGAGTAGTTTTAGGTTCACAGTAAAATTAAGTAAAAAGTACACAGATTTTCTATAAACCTCCCACCCCCACATATGCACAACCTTCCCTACAACCAACATCCTGTATTTGATGGTGTGTTAGTTATAATTTATGGGCCTACATAACACATCATATTGAGTTTAGGTCCATATTTTACATTAGGGTTTACACTTGATGTCGTACATTCTGTGGGTTTGGACATATGTACATTGACAAGTATCCAGCATTATAGTATCATACAGAATAGTTTTCACTGCCCTAAAATTTCTCTGTTCTCTACTAATTCATCCTTCCTTCCCCTCAACCCATGAAACCCACTGATCTTTATGCTGTCTCCATAGTTTTGGCTTTTCCAGAATGTCACATAGTTGAAATCATAGAGTATGTAGATTTTTCAAATTGGTTTCTTTCATCTAATAATATGTAGTTTTCTCATTTTTTTAAATAGTTCGTTAGCTCCTTTCTTTTTAGTGCTGAATAATATTTCATTTTCCAGATGTACCTGAGTTTATTCATTCATCTACTGAAGGACATCTTGGTTGATTTCAAGTTTTGGCAATTGTGAATAAGACTGCTATACTATCTGTGTTCAATTTTTTTGTGAACATATTTTCAGCTTATTTGGGTAAATACTAAGGAGCATGATTGCAGTATTATATTATAAAAACGTTTAATTTTGTAAGACACTTCCAATCTGTCTTCCAAAGGGACTGTATGATTTTGCACTCCCATCATCAATGAATGAAAGACCTTGTTGCTCTATCCTCATCAGCCTTTGGTGTTGTCAGTTTTGGATGTTGGCTGTTCTAATATGTGAAGTGATATTTCACTCCTGTTATAATTTGCAATTCTCTGATGACATATGATGTTGAGCATCTTTTCCAATTGTGTATCTTTTAGGTAAGGTGTCTATTCAGGGCTTTTCTCATTTTGTTAACCAGGTTGTTTGTTTTCTTCTTTCTGAGATTTAATAGTTCTTTGTGCATTTTGGATAATAGTTCTTTCTCAGATACAGTCTTCCCTCAGTATCCATGCGGGATTGTTTCCAGGACCCCTGCAGGTACCAAAATCCATGGGTATTGAAGTTTCTTATATAAAAGGGTACGGAGTTTGCATATACTTATACACATCCTCCCATATCATCTCTAGATTACTTATCATTTGATTACTTATCATACAATACCTAATACAATGTAAATACTATATTAATAGTTGTAACTATATTGTAAATGCTATGTAAATAGTTTCCCTTGTGGCAAACTCAAGTTTTGGTATTTGGAACTTTCTGGAATTTGGGGGAAATACTTTTGATATGCAGTTGGTTGAGTCCACCAGTGAGGAACTCATGGATACTGAGGGATGACGATCAGTAAATATTTTCTCCTTATCTCTGGTTTCTCTTCACATTCTCTTGATCTTCAAATTTTACATGCAAATATTAAAGTTACATGGATCACTTGGGATCTAATTAAAATTCAGATTCATATGCAGTAGGTCTAGGGTGGAGCTTGGGATTCCACATTTGCAGCAGTCTCTCAAGTGATGGTGATGCTGGCCTAAAAAACAAGGCTACAGATCACTCAGGCCACTGTTGGAAGGGATGAAAATGCAGGTGACTAGTTCCTGTTAAAATGCTTCTGGCCACAGAGAACAACGTGTGAAATAGGATGGTGGCAGTGGCGATGGAGAAAAGTGGATAATTTGATCACTCTCTAGAAGGTGAAATCATTAATAACTTGGGGACTGCATTGGGAGAGAGGTGAGAGAACACCATCATGGGTGGCCGCTGTCCAGAGGAGGCAGGGCGACAGAATACAAAGGCCTTGGGGCTGGGAGACTGAAGACCTCAATCCTGGCCCCAGATCTGCTGCTCACTGGCTCGGTAACCTTGGGCAGGCTACTTAACTTCTTGGGACCCTTTCGTCTCTCAAACGGGCACCATCATCACGGCTGTGCTGTCTCCCAGGTGTTTTGAGGTGCTAATGAACTAACTCACGTGAGAGTGCTTTGCCAACACTAGGGCAGGACACACATGAAAGTGATTATTGTAATTATTATGAAATGTAAATCTATTATAAAGTGCTATGGGGTTTATTTGTTACTTACCCTTTCGAGTTAGGTCCTAACGTGGGTCCTCCAGCACAGTGAGCCAATGGAACGAGACTGAGTTTTGTTTTGAAGTCAAGGAAAGTTTTATCCTTTGAAAAAGAACAGAGGGGTGTGAGCCTGTGCGCTAGAGCCCCAACTCTCCTTTAAAGGCTGTGGCTGGGGCTGCTAGTGGTCTCCTCTGCAGGGAGAGGGAAGGAGTTCTCCCAGGCGGAGCACAGAGAACTGCTCAGCACACACAGCACTGCTCAGGCTCGAGAGTTGGGCTCAGCCCTTCTGCACATGGCCCGCAGCCGCCATCTTGAACGCAGTGTCTGCCTGAGCTTCTACCCCCAGCCTGCAGAGCTACAGTGTTGGGAGCATCCATTTCCCACTAGGAACTCTGGTCTCAAGAGCCCAGTGCAGGGCCCCCAGTACTGGTACCCTGAGAGCAACTGAAGCTAGACTAATCAACACAAAGAAGAAATAAGGGTAATAATTTATTTTATCACCAGAGACTATGTTTATTTCCTGGGAGTTGTTAATGGGCTTTGCTGATAACATACTGACACTTTCTTTGGCCCTGGGACTATTCAGTCTGGTAGTAAGGCTCAGACTCGTCAACCTGTAAAGACAATAGAACAAGTGCTACAGAATAAATAGATCATATAAAGCAACCCAGTTCTTCTGGGCACTGGGGCCTAAAGTGTGAATTTGGGGGCCTTATTTTAGCTAATGGGCTTCAGCCTATGCTTTTAATATGAACTCCAAGGAGAGGCCCAGACAAGCCCGACGTTCAGCCCCTGTCTGAGACCAGCCCAGGTACCGGTCAGTGAATTCTTTTAGAGGTGAATTTGGGGCTTCCATTCTTTAATGCTGAGCCTTGCTGGTGTATGATCCTGAGTATTTCTAGGTGGGAAACTGTCTAGCTTGTCATGGAGCCCAGGATTTTGTGCCATGATTGTGATAGCATGGAGAATTACTTTTCTTGCAAGAAGAAACTGGTTTTCCTGGGAGATCGGTAATGGGAAGGACCAGAGACTCAGGGCTCCTCACCTTTCCTCACTTAGTTATCTTAAAGAAGGGACAATGTGGTCTTGACTCTGGGATATTCTGGCCTTCAAGGTGTTTCTAGTTTGCCTAGATGTCAAGTTTGATGCTTGACAGGGTACCTGTACGGGGGCCCTGCACCAGGCTCTTCAGACCAGAGTTCCTAGTGGGAAATGGATGTTCCAACACTGCAGCTCCTCAGGCTGGGAGTAGGTTATACTTGTCAGGAAGGGTCAAGCCCAAGTAAATTATTAAAAAGAAGTAGCTATGTTTCCTTACCTATAAGATGGGGGTTATTAATATCTGTTTTGTAGCATTTCATGAGTACTTGGTGAAATAATGCAAACAGAATTCTTAGCACATGCCTGTCTACCATAAATGGTAGATTTGCAGTTACCCTCTGAAACCAGTACTGCCAGGTGATATGTAGGGAGTTGTCTGTGAGTTTATTTAGATCACATGGCCCTGTTCTCTACCTCCTCCCTAGGAGATTAAAGGAGGAGGAACCCTGGCTGGATGTTTTTTTTTTTTTAAATCTACAGATTTTTAAATCTTGGCTCTGTAGGTCCCCATCTTGGAAGAAAGATCATCAGGCTGAGCCTACTGCTGCTGCTAAGTTGCTTCAGTCATGTCTGACTCTGTGAAACCCCATAGACAGCAGCCTACCAGGCTCCCCCATCCCTGGGATTCTTCAGGCAAGAACACTGGAGTGGGTTGCCATTTCTTTCTCCAGTGCATGAAAGTGAAAAGTGAAAGTGAAGTTGTTCAGTTGTGTCCGACTCTTAGTGACCCCATGGACTGCAACCTACCAGGCTCCTCTGTCCATGGGATTTTCCAGGCAAAAGTACTGGAGTAGGGTGCCAGTGCCTTCTCCGAGCAGGCTGAGCCTAGGAAGGTAAATATTTAAGCCTATTTAGCTGGGTTGCATTTGTAGACGGCTGCTGAGGTCTAGCTAATTGCAAGAACCTGAAACTCAATTGGAAGAGGGTTATATTAGTTTGCTAGAAATATTGCAACAAATTACCACAAAGTAGGGGCTTTAAACAACAGAAATTTATTGTTTCAATTCTGGAGTCTGGAAGTCCAAGATGAAGGTGTTTTTAGGGTTGGTTCCTTCTGAGAGCTGTAAGGAAAAATCTGTTCCATGCCTCTCCCCTCACTTCTGGGGATTTGCTGACAGTGTTTGGCATCTCTTGTCTTGAAGAACTATCACTCTGATTTCTGAATTTGAGACTGGAGGGGAAAGGGACAGGATTCAAGTGCTAGATAATGAAGAAGGGATTCAGCTGTTGGGATGGGATAAAGACTTGCTGGAACCAGCTGCAACTGATGTTGCTTTGAAAATAGTCCAGTTATTGACCTTTAGCTCCTTATTTGTTGTTGTCTAGCTCCTATTTCGGGTCTGACATTTTGGCCACCCAATGGACTATAGCCCACCATGCTCCTGTGTCCATGGGGTTTCCCCAGGCATGTACTGGAGTGGGTTGCCATATCTTGCTTCAGGGGCTCTTTTGGACCCAGGGATCAACCCCCATCTCCTGCATTGGCAGACAGATTATCTACCACTGAGCCACCAGGGGAGCCCCTACCTTGATTAATTATTTACAAGTGACCACACCGTTACTTACACTTTCTTTGTAATACAAAAAATCACTCCTCATTACCCCCATGACAGTTTGGAGATGGGCCATAAAAGGCAAAAAGTGGGCAGTTGCCTAGTTCCTTGGAAATCCCCAGCCTAGCCTGAAATATCAAGAATATTCCCCCTATAGTAATACCCTGGAGCGTCTCTCACTTTCTGAGACATTCTGCCTATAGAATGTGTATCTCTATAAATAACTCATTTTCTCCTTCCTCTGACTCACTCTCAAATTCTTGCCAGTGGGAAGCCAAGAACCCTCGCTTGGCAGTCCATGCTAAAGACTCCTGCAGGTCCCAGAACATGACATTCTGTCTCCTGCAATACCTTTACTGCATATGGTGTTCTTGTGAGCATCTGTTTCCAAAAAAAAATTTTTAACAAGGACATCAGACTTACTGGATTAAGGCAACCCTCTCTACTCCAGTATGACCTAATCATAACTTAAATTAGTTATTATCTGCAAAGGCCTTATTGCCAAATAAGATCACATTCTGAGGTACTGGGAGTTAGGACATAGAAATCTGGCAGGAATACAATTCAACCACTAGCAAGGGTAATTCAGCACTACAACTCCTTAAATATCGACATTTTTCCTGTTAGGTCTTCAGGACCTTAGTGAACATCCACTTCATGCAAGACCCTTGATGGCAGAGAAATGATAGCAAGTCTTTGGAGTTAATGATCCTTTGTGTTTCTAGCCTAGGGAAGCAGTATAGCACAGGCATTTAGAGCTCAGGCGCTGAGCCAGACTGCCTGGGTTTGGGTCTGGCTTCTGCCAGTTACTAATATGTGAGTGTGAGCAAGTCACTTAATCTCTGTGCTTCATTTTCTTTATCTGCAAAATAAGGATGATAGTGCCTAACTGATAGTGTTGCTGTGAGGCTAGAGCAAGTTACACATGTTTCATATTATTAAAACAACTTCAAAATCTAAAATGCTCCAAATCAGAGAACCTTAAAATGGCCTGTAATCAGGGATCAAAATGGTGGGATGCACAATATAGAAGCTCAATATAGAATGTAGGATGTTTGAGGCTAGTATGGCCTTTATAGACTGTGTACTTCGCTGTTGTTTTACAAATGAGGAAATCAGGGTTCAGAAAAAGGAACTTGCCCTGGATCAACTGACTCATTTGTGGAGAACCAAGACTATTAACTCTGATAAATGTTCTTTCTTTTCCTCCCTTATTTAACATCAGTGAAAAATTAAGCCTTTAACCATACACTGAGCATCTACTCCAATCTAGGTCCAACATCAGGCTCTTTAAATACACATGTGAAGTACAGTCCTTGGCTTATATAGGAGCTTACAGCTCAACAAAGAGCTAATTAAATATAAAAACATAGAAGGAAGTAGTTTGGTTTTTGTTAACTTTTCCCCTGTTTCTCTTGCAGCAAATAAAGAGAAAGCAAGTTTATAGTAAGTTCTGGCTATTCACTGTTAAATTCAATCCTTTTCCAGACTTCCTGATGCCTCATCTTTGCCTAAGACCCTCATTGCTATCTTTTTATATTCTTGAGAGGGACAGATTCTTCCTCTCCAGAATTATACTGGAGAAGTCTCTGAATCTCCATTCCATAAATAGACCTTGGTTAAGTGGCACTTTGGCAGTAGACTTTGTGTTGAGCATTGTGACCCAGAGATAGATCAGACAAGGTTCATGCTTTTAAGGAAGAATAGCCTGTTGGAGAAACATCTCAAGAAGTAACTGACACAGTGAGATATGTGTTAGAAGAAAGGACTGTGAGGAGCTCTGATAGCAGAGAGAGAAAGGAATGACTGAAGTCATCTTTAGCTGCTGTCGGTTATCAGAGTTAGTTCTGAATTTCCTTCATGGTCCCGGGACTGTGCCTTGCTGACAGCCTTGCCTGTCTCATTATTAGGAATGCTGGAGCAGTGAGCCCACTCACTTCAGACATTGAATATCGCTAAGTTGGAGCAGAAGAAAAACCCACAGGCTGTTCCGGATGTAATGGAATTTTATAACTTGAGGAAGACCTCCAACAGCCAGAAGTACATGAGATTTACATGTATGGAGATTGTGTCCAGGGAAGTATAGGAGAAAAAAGTGTTCAACAGGGTGAAAAAGCTCCACAGGTGTGTAGGTATGGGAGAAGGAAGAAAGAATTGGAGAGTGGAAATGGTACTGTCAGCGAAGATGGAATTTTGGAATTTGAGAGCCAGAATGATGGGTTTTACATCAAAGGGAGTCTTTACTCTGAAACTGCAAGTATTTTCTTGGCCATGAAATGCAACTTGTGGGATCCTAGTTCTCTGACCAGGGATTGAATCAGTGGGGATTGCCAGTGAAAGTGGGGAGTCTTAAAAACTGGATTGCCAGGGAATCCCCTGAAACTGCAGATTTTTTAAAGGTAGTGCAGGCTTCCCTGGTGGCTCAGACGGTAAAGCATTTCCCTGCAATGTGGGAGACCCGGGTTCGATTCCTGGCTTGGGAAGATCCCCTGGAGAAGGAAATGGCAATCCACTCCAGCCCTCTTGCCTGGAAAATCCCATGGATGGAGAAGCCTGATAGGCTACAGTTCATGGGGTCACAAAGAGTTGGACATGACTGAGCGACTTCACTTTCACTATATATATATATATATATGTATATATAAAACACAGACCTTCTAGAAGATGTAGATTCTGACACTCACTAGGTTCTAACAGTCATTTCATTCTTTGAAGCTCAAAATGGGTATAATAATTCCTATCTCCAAGGTTTATAATGCAGATAAATGAGCTCCCTAATGTAGAAGTTCTTTATAGGTTGTAAAACAGCACCTTGGAAATGTAGCCATCATTATCATCTTTGTTTTCAATATCAGTAAACTATGTGATAACACATTTAATGTGTATCTTTTACACATTAGGGAGGCAAGTCCAGTTTCTTCTTCAAGGAACTGATTTTTATCAGTCAAATGAAAAACAGGCAAGTAATAGTAAATGGTCTTTAGGTTTACTCTTTGTATACATATATACATAAAGGACCATGTTTTTCAGAATGTTTTTAATCGCAAAATTGTGATTAGAATTCAGGTCAGGTCTCCTGGTTCCTGAGTACGTTTTACCTAAAGGTTCACGAGTACCTTTACAGTTTACCACTTGCTTCTAGTAACTGTATTTGGAGAACCTCCTTCCATAGCAGAGAGATTTTCCTTTTCTTAGGCAATTCATAAGAAAGCCTGCATTTCGAGAAACTTGACGTTTATACAGCATCTTAGAAGTTAGGGCAAGAAGTATCCTTAGTATACACCAGTTCCCCTTTCTTTTGCAGACATTAGAGCCTTTCTAATGTGGCTGAATGTGTGGTCTCTTAACTGCTGGTCTTAATTCTGAGTCCAGTGCTCTTTCACTGTATCTCTTTCAAACGGAAGTATTGTTGGGGAAGGTGAGAACCACAATGAGCTAGCTAATTTTGAAGGATGCTTTTCCCAGCAAGTATCTGACTTGTAGCAAAGGGCTCAGATATTGAGGATGACAGACCACGGCCTTGCTGCATGGTGATGCCCAGCAAAGGGTCATGCATGTCCCTAGCATATTTCCTTCCTGACATCTGGCCTGCTGGGCCTGTCCCACTTCTTTCACTGGAGGCCTGGATCATTCCAAGGAGGCACTGGGATTGAGAGATGCTGGGTAGGCAAGTTTTCTAGTCAGGAGATCAGGGCTTGTGTTGTATAGTTTGTCATGGAAACATCAGATTAGAAGCTGGCTTTGAAAGCCTTAGCAGCAAAGTCTTTGGAAGAATCTGTTTTTATGAAGAAGAATTCTTCTTTTGAAAAATCTGTTTTTATGTGTATGGATGTGTACAAATGACATTTATGTATATGGAAGCATAGCTCTTTGGATTTGCATATGTTTGAAATTAAAGTCCACTTCAGTATTTATGACTGAATATGGGTATAGATATACAGATGCAGGTTGCTCTGTGTGTTCCTCTGTGCATGCATAAATGAATAACGAGTGGATATGTATATATACATACCCATACAGCTAATTTCCTGTGTATAAATTGTGCGAACTAGTATATATGTGTTTGTGCTTGCATGTGCATGCATGCACACATGTGAGGGAGTTTTAATTTTCTAGAAGCTGAAGATCAGGGCTAACTGTCCCCTCTTCTCATACTACTAATTATGATGAAACTACTTCAATTTGTATATGCTTACACATGAATTATCTCACCTGACTCTCATGATTGTCTTGAGAGATTGGTAGGGAAAGGACTATTATCCCCATTTTTCAGACTCAGACAAATTAATTAGGCTCTGGGAAAGTAAGTGACTTATTCAGAGTGTCTCAACTGCTGTGTGACGGAAGTGTGTTCTCACTTTGGGCCCTTAAATCCTTTGCAACCCAAGGACAATCCTCCTTGCCAGTTTTTCATCGTTTCCTATTTTTAAGCGCTTTGTTTTCCATACCAATCAGTAGCTAATGTGATAAGCAAAATGTAGACTGGATAAACAACCCAAGGTTCTGGGTTAAAATCTAGATTTAGGCTACTGATTTGTGTAAACTTGTACTGGTCTTTTCCCTCTGAAACTGAGTTTCTTTATTTGTAAAATGAAAGGATTGAAAGTATGCTCAGTTCTATATTCTGTGCTACAGGATATGATTTTTTCATATAGAAATTGTTGTTGTTTAGTTGCTAAATCCTGTCTTGACTCTTTGTGACCCCAAGGACTACAGTATCCCAACAGAGATTGTAAATCACATTTTACAAAAAATAAATAGAAGTGAAATATTTAATACCAAAATATCCAGTTTATAAGGTGAAGGCATAGTACTGCACTTTGCTGTGCTTAAGGTAGTACACTTTTGGGAAAGAAGAGTATGAATCAGTACTGAATTGGTTTCTTTAAGGTACAGATGGTCTTCAAGGTTTAAGAACACGTATCACAGTTACATGCATTCCATGATTTGTCACAGAACCAAAGAAACTGTCCTTTGTACTTTCTTATATGATGGAATTGGGATCTCAGACATTCTTTTGGCTTGATTCTTGATGATGAATATGTTGAATTTTGTCCTCCTTAATTCCATTGGTGGTAAACTGGTGAAGTCAGTTTCTTCTTGGACCTTTCAGAATAAGAGAACAAAACCAAACACAATATTTGGTCTCTAAACTTATTTTCTTGCTATGTTCTTCTTTGGATCTATGTTTTGTATTTCATTAAGTCTAAGATACTATTCATTGTAAGATGTACCATTATTTTATACGTCACTAAAGAAAAAAAAGTTGCCAGTTAAACCATGAAATGGTGTTAATTGCAAGACAAATCTCTGTTTTGGAGTTGTTAATGTTAAATAAAAAATCCATATCTGTAAACTAATGCAATATGGTAATTATCTGATTAAGGGAGCTTGGAACTCTTAGCAATAAGAGTTCCTGCCTTTGATTATACTTGAGATGATTAAAGCACTCTTTTCCTAATTCTTAGGGTTTATCACTCTGTGGGAAGTAGACATGGAATGTAGAAGGGTCCTTTTTAAAAACTGGTCTTAATTTGTTATGAAGGCTCAGCACCATGCCAACCATGATTATTTTTTCTTTCGCTTATAATGCAGGAAACCTCTTTGGTCATCGAGGCTTGATGATGATATAGTTGATGATACAGATACAATTCCAGCATAGTTTTTTAGAAGTACACCAGGGTTGAACTCTTAACTCCTACCAATCTGTGTGTTAAGCAGTTACTAGGAAAATTATTTAACTTCTCTGAATGTCAAGTTGCCAGTCTGTAAAAGTAGACATAATGATAATACTCAGAGCTGTACTGGGGATTAAAGGAGGTAATGTATATAATGTGCTTAGCATGGTGTTGGTCCTATGGTACCAATAACACTATTATTATTATTCTCTGTGCTTGGCAAGTGGTTCACTGAATAGGCTTCCTTAGGTCTCAAGAAAGGATTAACTGTAATAGTTTAATGACTAAGTCCCTTGTCTTTTTTCCTTTGGAGATAAATTAGCAGAGGATTATAATCCTAACACTTTGGTAAGCCTTTGTTTCCTCTATTCTGATATGGGCAGGTATGATTTTTAGGGATCAGGTCAGTGTCACAGATGCAGAGTCTGGGCTGGGAAACACTTAGTCTTGCTCACTTTTCCACTCTGGGACTCAGAGTAAAGGACTTGGACTTAATAAACAGTAGATTAATGCTGTTTTAATGCCAGTTTTAATTTAATGCTCTAGAAATCATAACCATGAAACCAGAACTGGCTGCTAGATTGTTTTTCATTTGTAGATATGAACCTTATGAAAACCAATTTGCCTTTCTTAGCTTCAGCTTTTTCATCAATTAAATGAGCATAAAATAGTCTGCCATTCTTGGACATGTCTTCAAATAATTGAATTTAGAAGAGAATTTCTTCTTTTGGGTTGCTTGGGTCTTCAAAACCAAGATGAGGACTAATTGTTAAGGGAACAGATTCTATTAATTTAAGTCATTCATTCTGTTTTCTGAAGCTGTAGTGAATGTCCTGTTGCTTGATGGGGTATTATATGAATCATTGAATTTTTTGGAAAGTAAAATTAAATGAACTCACAGGTCTCTGCCTTTCTCAACTTACAAATTCTATTTTCCAAAGCAGTTAAGATGAAATGTTGATGTGTTTGAAAGGGTCTTATAAATAATAATCTGTGATGTATCTGAGTGAATATGGCTCTTCTTTGTACCAGATATTATCTTCTGTTTAAAGGTGGTAATTATATCAATTTATTAAATTGTATCGCTTTCCTAAACATTTGTAAAGCCCTCACTCTGTGCCAGGTCCTATGTGAAGAAATGGCAGTACAGGGATGAATAAGTCTTGTCCCAACTCCTAAGACTCTCCCAGTCTTAAGAGTGACATGAAGCCACAGACAATTACAGTACAGCATGCTAAAATTTCATGAG
Source organism: Ovis aries (assembly GCF_016772045.2). NCBI lineage: Eukaryota > Metazoa > Chordata > Mammalia > Artiodactyla > Bovidae > Ovis > Ovis aries. Next base: position 16,705,105 of record NC_056074.1, read on the forward strand.
GTGAGGGGCTTTGTCTGACTTGTTAATTGCTGGATCCATGGCATCTGGCAAGTAACCATTTACTGAATAAAAGATTGGCTATACAAAGATGGGTTCTTGATGGTAGAATCTCTTCTGAATGAGTTATCTAGGTTGAGAATTAAGGAGACACGAGAATATTCTAGACAGAAAGGAAGCAACCTAAATGTCCATCAATGGATGAGTGGATAAAGCAGGTGTGGTAACATATATTCAATGGAATATTACTCAGCCATAAAAAGAATGAAATAATACCATTTGCCACAACATGGATGGACCTAGAGATTATCATACTAAGTAGGTCACACAAAGAGTAACATCATATGATAACCCTCATATGTTGAATCTAATATTTTTAAATGATATAAATCAACTTATTTATGAAATAGAAACAGACTCACAGATTTTAAAAACAAATTTATGTTTACCCAAGAGGAAACGTTGAGGGGAGGGATACATTAGAAACTTAGGATTAACATATACATGCTGCTGCTGCTGCTGCTATGTCGCTTCAGTCGTGTCCGACTCTGTGCAACCCCCGTAGACAGCAGCCCACCAGGCTGATAATCAATAAGAATCCACTATATTGCACAGGGAAGACTATTCATTATTCTGCAATAACCTATATGGGAAAATAATTTGAAAAGGAATGAATATATATACATACATATATATATTTATATATAACTGAATAACTGCTGTATACATGAAACAAACACAGCATTGTAAATCAACAGTACTCCAATAAAATTTAAGAAAGAGTATTCCAGACAGAGAGAGAAAAATTACCATGTGCCAAGACAAGGAGGTTCATGAGGTAGGCTTGTACAGATAACTGCAAGTGATTTGTTAAGACTGGAATGAGAAATGTGAAGGGACTAGAGATGGGTGATAAGGAGAAGGGTAGACAGGTCAGATCACATAGGAGATTTAACCATTTTAACCATAATGAGGAGTTATTCAAACATTTTAAATGGGGGAGTCATACATTCTAACACAATGCTGAATGCTGCTGCTGCTGCTGCTGCTAAGTCGCTTCAGTCGTGTCCGACTCTGTGCGACCCTATAGACGGCAGCCCACCAGGCTCCCCCGTCCCTGGGATTCTCCAGGCAAGAACACTGGAGTGGGTTGCCATTTCCTTCTCCAGTGCGTGAAAGTGAAAAGTGAAAGTGAAGTCACTTAGTCATGTCTGACTCATAGTGACCCCATGGACTGCAGCCTACCAGGCTCCTCTGTCCATGGGATTTTCCACGCAAGAGTACTGGAGTGGGGTGCCATTGCCTTCTCCACAATGCTGAATAACCACCCCAAATACTTAGAACCATGCTTCCAGCAGTGGGGATTTGTTTGCTCTGAGTCATTTATACCCTTATCAATTATATTAAAAAATTTCACATATCCAACACCTTGTGGCACACTAGCTCCTTTCTTATTCAGTATCTATTTTAATATTCACAGGTGTTTTATAAAGCAGTTTATTATCTTCATTTTATAAAAGATAAAACTGAAATCAAGAAGGGTTAATGGCAGTAGGTATGTGATTCTCAATCTTTATTGCTTTCCCCTCGTTCACTCTTTCATCAAATGGAAGAGATGTAATTAAAAGACGAGGATGAATTTGCAAATGTTAAGGTCTTTGGGAATTTCTCCCAGTTGTTGAACTGTTAATTATTGAAGAAGAGGCCTGAATGAAGCTGAGCCATGCTTTGTGGCTCAAATGTTTTTACACTTTCATAGAAGGAGTAATAGCTATTATTTATTGAATAGCTAACATGTTCCAGGCACTGTGTTAATAACTTTATATATGTTAGCATAATTAGTCCTCACAATTACCTTGTGAAGAAAATATTATCCTCCCCACTTTGCACGTGAGAAAACAGACTTTCCTGAAGGCTCATAATTGCTATTGTGGTACAACCAGATGAGAACTAGGCTATTCTGAGTCCCTGTCCTGGATTTTTTTTTTTTCACTGTGGCAGGGAACTGAGAAAAAGGATGTTGGAGAGGTCTTATAAAGGAGATTGCAGTAAAGCCTTTAGTCTGTTGTTCCTTAGAGGCGAAGAGGAGCCCTGGGGCGCATGCCATATGGCAGAGAGGATAACACCTGCTTGGTAAAAACCTGTATTGGTTTAGAATCTACAATTAAAACCACCAGGCTGTCAAGATTATTTCTGCCCCAATTCAGAACATGTCCCTGTGGCACAGTCCTCTTTATCTGCTTGTTAGTATTACGTGGGGGATATGGTTTGTATTGTAGCAGCATGACATTGTTTTCATACTAGTTTCACATGGATCATTTTACTTGTCTTGTAAAATAGGTGGATGGGATTGTTACCTCCATGACACAAGAAACTATGAATCAGAGAGATTAAATGACTCTGTACCCTGGATGAGCCAGTAGTAGAGACCAACACAAAATTCAATTCTCCTGAGCTTTTTATTCAGTCAGCACACGTTTTTGTAGTGCCTTCTTTTGCTGAGGTATTGATGATACAAAGTTAAATATGCTCTATCTTTGTCCTTAAGAAAAAATTAACAACAGAATAGAGGTTGAGGGCTGCAAGAGATGTGTAATTAGTATACAGTGGGGGTCATATTTGATGGAGTGATTTATTCTGTCTGATAGTACAATGAGGTTCACACAGAACTGTTGGCACCTTAACTATAGGTTCATTTAACAAAAGTTTCCTACAAGCTCCAGAATCGTTTTATTTGTGGCTCACTGATCTGAGATCTGGCCCTCAAATTCTAGCATTTTAGTGCCTGAATTCTCATTTATAAAATGAACACTTTCTATGTAATAGGCTCTTTTGGTACCAAAGACTCAAGGACTAGTAAGATCTTTGCTCTTGATCTCACAATTTAGTGAGGATTCAGAAAATATAAATAGGAATTTATAATGTCAGATAAGCACTGCTAATGATCCTAGCCAGAGGAAAAGGCAATGGTTTCTTGTGTGAGGTGACATGAACAAAAGCCAACTTAAAGATATATCATGTTAGGCCAGAGAACTTGGACCTTGTGCTGAAGCTATGGAAGTATTTTAGATCGGATATGGATGTAGTTGGATGTGCATTTTAGTGTACGCTACAATCTCTGAATGAATTTGAGGGCTTCCCTGTTGGCTCAGTGTAAAGAATCCACCCGCCAATGCAGGAGACATGGGTTTAATCCTGGTCCAGGAAGATCCCACATGCCTGTGATCAACAACTACTGAGCCTTGCTCTTGAGTCTGAGAGTTAACAGTTACTGAGATTCCAAGCTACTGAAGTTCACATGCCTTAGAGCCCATGCTCTGGAACAAGAGAAGCCATCGCAGTGAGAAGCTGTGCACTGCAACTGGAGAGCAGCCCCTGCTTGCCGTGACTAAAGAAAGCCTACGCAGCAACAAGGACCCAGCACAGTAAAAAATAAATAAATAAAATTAGCCTATCCCTCTTGCTGTGCTAAATTGCTTAACTTCAGCTGCCATTGCCTTCTCTTCTTAACTTCAGAAAAGATACATAAAAATCAATTCAAAATAATGCACCGGCATAAAAACAGGATATAAATGGGCCATTGCCAGAAATTCATGGAAGAGAGAAAGCAGATAAAATCAGGTTGATTGGAACAGAAGAAACCATAGCTTAATGTGTATAAAGAGGGAAAATCCTAGTAAAATCAGATGAGCTCTAGAAAATACTGGCTGAGAGAGAAACAGGAATGAGTCATGGGTCATCTTCATGGATAAATTATTTAAAATTCTGTATTCAAAACAGGAGGGGTAGTCTCCATTTTTGCAATTAACCTGAGGTAGCAGAATTTTGATTCCAAGCTTACACAAGATAATTTTTTCTTTTTTTCATTGAAGTGTAACTGACTTAGAATATGATATTAGTTTTAGAAGTGAAAGTGAAGTTGCTCAATCATGTCCAATTCTTTTGTGACCCCATGGGCTGTAGCCTGCCAGGCTCCTCTGTCCATGGGATTTTCCAGACAATAGTCCTGGAGTGGATTGCCATTTCCTTCTCCAGGGGATCTTCCCAACCCAGGGCTTGAACCCGGGTCTCCCTCATTGTAGACAGACGCTTTACTGTCTGAGCCACCAGGGAAGTCAACATAGTAATTTAGTATTTGGAAGTACGACATAGTAATTCAGTATTTTTAGGTATTACAAAATGATCACTGTAATAATTCAAGCTACCATGTTACCATAAATGTTGTTATCATATTGGCTATATTCCCTGCACTGTACATTATGTCCTTGTGACTTACTTATTTTGTAACTGGAAGTTTATACTTCTTAATTGCCCTCACACAGTTTATGCATCCTCCTACATGCCTCGCCTCAGGCAACCAAATGTTCACTGTATCTATGAATCTGTTTCTTCTGTACTGTTATGTATGATTATTTTGTTTTTTAGACTCCATGTATAAGTGAAATCATATGGTATTTGTCTGTCTCTCTCTGACTTATTTCACATGGCATAATACCCTCTAGGTTCATCAGTGTGATCACAATTGGCAAGCTCAAACTAGCATTCAAGCTTGATGTCAATATAAAGACAGCTTTGCACATGTAAAGTTCTGGTTTCATCACTCATAGGTGATCTTGGAAAGGCTAAACACCAAATAGTAATAATAATAACCTCCAGGGTTGGTGATTATGTACATTTACTTCAAAACTTATATTTTTCTCAACTATTAGATTAAAATCAACAGGACTAAAATCCTTGTAACTAACAACTGTCGTTCTGGGATCTCCCTGCAGTACTGACTTGGTAGTATTTTTGAATTTTGGAGTTGGAGTTTCTGTGCAGTGCCTTTCTCAGTTTCAGTTTGTTTTTGCAGTTGGTGGAGCCTATATTACAGTCGGTTTGGGAAAGTAAATGGAAAGTAAATATTTAGTATCTTTTAGGTCTCAAAATGGAGTATTTCTATTCTACTGTCACACTTGATTTATACTTGAAACTACGGAATTCTAATCAGGTTGAAAAATTTCCATTGGAATTTGGGAAACATTGTACTTTTGTCATTTACATTTCTGCACTGGCTATTGATATCCCAAACCATTTTATTCCTGCTTCTTTATTTTCTTCTCAGTTGAGAAGCTTGTAGTATTTTTGTTACCATCACGTTCAAATTTTATTACTACTTCCTGATATTCACCTCTTTATTTTGTGAGGAGCTTTGTGGACTCTTTCAACCTGGAAAGTCTGCCTTCTGCTTTAGAAAATTAGTTTGAGTTGTTTTGTTGATGAGTTCTTCCCCTCTGTTTTCTTTTTTTTTTTGTTTTCTTTCAGAAATTCTTTTTATTCAGATTATGAGCTTTCTGTTCTGATTTTCTATTTTTCATATATTTTCTTCTTTTTTTTATTGTATTGGTTTTGCCATACATCAACATGAATCCGCCACGGGTAAACACCTGTTCCCCATCCTGATCCCCCGTCCCACCTCCCTCCCCATATCATCCCTCTGGGTCATCCCAATGCACCAGCCCCAAGCATCCTGTATCATGCATCGAACCTGGACTGGCAATTTGTTTCACATATGATATTATCCTTATCTTCATTTTGTTTTGATTTATGGGAGATTTCCTCAAATTCATCTTTCAATCTGTCAAATTTTTTATTTCTTTTCTCACGTTTAATTTCTAACAGGTATTTAAATTTTTGTTTATAAAATTATACCATTCTATTCCTGTTGGACCATAAAGAAAGCTGAGTGCTGAAGAATTGATGCTTTTGAACTGTGGTATTGGAGAAGTCTCTAGAGAGTCCCTTGGACTGCAAGGAGATCAAACCAGTCAATCCTATAGGAAATCAGTCCTGGATAATCATTGGAAGGACTGAGGCTGAAGCTGAAGCTCCAATACTTTGGCCACCTGATGCAAAGAACTAACTTGTTGGAAAAGACCCTGGTGCTGGGAAAGATGAAAGGCAGAAGGAGAAGGTGATGACAGAGGATGAGATGGTTGGATGGCATCACCGACTCGGTGGACATGAGTTTGAGTGAACTCCAGGAGTTGGTGATGGACAGGGAAGCCTGGCGTGCTGCAGTCCATGGGGTCACAAAGACTGGGACATGACTGAACAAATAAGCTGAACTGAACTGAGAGCTACTTCAATTCTCTTATGGTTCCTGTTTGCATAGTATATCTTTTCCATTGTTTTGCTTTCAACATACTCATGACTTTGATTTTATAGTGTATAATTATTGATATATTTGGATTTACATTTGCCATTTGCTTTTTGTATTCTATATGGATCCTGAATTTTCCTGTTTCTCCTTCAGTGTCTTCTTTTGTTAAATAAATACTTTTATTTCACTATTTCTACTCTTTAAAAAAAAACATATTTCTTAGTGGTGGCACTCAGGATTAAAATATACATTTTAATTTATCATACTTTTCTTTTCATCAACACAAACTGAATTCCCCCCCCCCACACACATTTATATATGTTATAGGCCCAACAGTAAAGTGTTATAATGATTATTTTATACAGTCTTCTGTCTTTTAAATAAAATAATGGAAGGAAAAAATGTATTTATAGAATCTTTCATGTTACTTTTCCTATTTACCATTTCTTCTGCTCCTTAATTGTATTTGTGGATTTAAGTTACCATTTGTATTATTTCTTCTTAGTTTGGCAGACTCCCTTCAGTATTATTTGTAAACAGCTCTGCTAGCAGCAAATTCTCCTTGCCCTTTTTTATCTGCATATTTCCTTATTTCACCTTCATTTTTAAAATATAGTTTTGTTGGATATAGCTTTCTTCATTAAAAAAAAATCCTTTAAATATGTTATCCTACTGCTCTCTAGCCTTCATGGTTCAGGTAAGGAGTTAGTTTTAATCATATTGTCATTTTACATCATGCACCATTTTTCTCTTGATGCTTTCAGTATTTTTACTTTGCTTTTGTTTTGTTTTTAATTCTTACATGCATTCAATGTGTTAGTATACTGTATACTTCACTCTGTATAATCGGCTCCAGTTTATCCATCTCAGTAATACTCCATTGTGTAAGAATGCTTTGACTTTTATCAGTCTGACTATGATGTCTTTATGTATGAACCCTCATGTATTTTCTTACTTTGCGTATGTTTTGGGATTCTTGCATCTCCATATTAATATTTTTCATCAAACTTGGGAAAATTTTCTCCATTAGTTTTAAAATATTCTCTTCTTTTTTGTTCTCTCCCTCAGACTTTTCCATTTTTGGATGTTGGTGTGTTTTATGTTGTCCTACAGTTCTTTGATACTCTATTACTTTTTCTTCAATCTTTTTTTCCCTCCAGGTTCCTTATATTGAGAAATTTCTATGGATCTTTCTTCAAATTCACGAATTCTTTCTTCTCCTGGGTTGAATCCTTTGTTTAACATCACAAGTAAGATTTTTCATTTACTATGTTATTCTTCAACTCCAGTATATCCTTTTTTTTTTAAACGAGAATCTATATTTCTTGATTCATTATTATACTTTCTTTTAATTCTTTGAACATATTTATAATAACTGATTTGAAGCCTTTCTAAATTATTTTTCTTTGGAGTATAGTTGCTTTCCAATGATACATTAGTTTTTGCTGTACAGCATAATGAATCAGCCATATATATACATACATCCCTTCCTTGGACTTCCTTCCAGTTCAGATCACCACAGTGCCTTAAGTATAGTTCCCTGTGCTGTACAATCTGTTCTCATTAGTTATCTATTATATGCATAATATCAATAGTGTATATGTATCAATCCCAATATCCTAATTTCTCCCACTTCCCTTTTCCTATGGTATACATATATTTGTTCTTTACGCCTGTGCCTATTTCTGCTTTGCAAATAGGTTTATAATTTTTAGATTCCATGTATATGCATTAAAATACAATATTTGCTTTTCTCTTTCTGACTTCATTCTGTATGTCACTCTCTAGGTCCATCCATCTCTCTACAAGTGACCCAGGTTCATTAATTTTTCTGGATGAATAATATTCCATTGTATGTATATTTACCACACTTTTTATATCCATTCCTCTGTTGATGGACAATCAGGTTGCTTCCATGTTCTTGAAGCAGCTCTATTTAGAATATTTAGAATAGTGCTTCTATGAATTTTGGGGTGCATACATCTTATGAATGATGGTTTTCTCGGGCTTTGTGCCCTGTAGTGGGAGTTCCCTTTTCTTCACACCCTCTCCAGCATTTCTTTGTTTATTTATGTGTATAGTATTAGAGAGTTTGTAATTTCATTCTTTTACATGTGTGTGTATATGTGCTCAGCCACATCTGACTCTTTGTGACCTTTTGGGCTGTAGTCTGCCAGGCTCCTCTGTCCCTTGGATTTCCCAGGCAAGAATACTGGAGTGGGTTGCCATTTCCTCCTTCAGGGGATCTTCCTGACCCAAAGATCGAACCCATGTCTCTTGTGTCTCCAGCATTGCAGGCAGTTTCTTTCCCCATTGAGCCACTGGAGAAGCCCCTCTTTTACTTGTCTGTCCAGTTTTCCCAGCACCACTTATTGAAGAGTCTTGTCTTTTCTTCATTGCATATTGTTACCTCCTTTGTCATACCTTAGTTGACCATAGGTGTGTGAGTTTTTCTCTGGACATCCCATCCATTCTAAATGTAATAGCTTGCATCTAACAACCTGAAATATCTTGAAGAATGCCATGGGGTTTTGAAGCCTGCTGAGGATGTTAAATGGCCAACTTCTGGACCATTATTTTGGCTGGTCCTGATACGGGAGAGAGGACTGCCATATTTTACTTTGTGTGTGCAACTAGCAACTGTTTTGGAGTGTCTTGACTCAATTCTGTTTTCCATCCTATTTTGTGTGAAATAGTTTTATCTACATAGCAGCTTTTGACTCCCTAAATTCCCTAGGGTTCCACTCACATCTTTTCCTGTGTAGAACATTGCAAAGTACATAGGCACATGCTGGGTGAGAGCACTGTGAGAAGTCAGGGTAAAAAATGTAACTACTTTTAGAGAAAGGCTGTTCATCAAGAAGCTGGCCTCTTTTTTCCATCTTGGATAAGGAGCTAAAAATTAAGATCTTATGATGGCCTTCAATCCGTAGATTAAAGAGAAGGATCTCCAAATCTGACTATATGTTAGTTTTGGATGGTTTGTTGGCCTGAGATGATAGTCTGCCAGTTGTGAGGAGACCTTGTTTTTACAATGCTTGGCCAAGCTCTCTACAAATAGAAATGTTTGCACTGAATGTTAGCTCTGTCCTGCTGTCTTTGTGGTTTGGGTCCTCCCATTATGGTAGGACCCCTGGCTAGCATTGTGGCTTGTCATGTCAGCCCCATTGGCTATCCTGTCATACCATTGCCTCTGAAGGACAAGTTTTATTTCCTACAATAAAAGGAGTATACTCTAATTGGAGTATGCCTTTCTTTCTTCCTTTGCTTTTCCCCTTCCTTTCTTTACCCTCTTACACTGTTGGTGGGAATGCCAATTTTAAATTTTGAAATAGTTTCAAACTTAAGAAAACCTAAGAAAAAATATATTATGAATAGATATTTCTTCTTCCAGAATCATTTGAAATTAAGTTGCAGATAAGATGTCTTTTTATCACTATGTGCTTCAACGTGTATTCACTTTTCTTTTCACTTTTATTTTAAATATATTGATTAAGAGAAATGAGTCCCAAATGTTTGTGTATTATAAGATATTGACTAGGCAGTTACAAAGGCTGAGAAGTCCCACGATCTGCATTTGCAAGTTGGAGAACCATGAAAACCAGTGGTGTAGTTTGAAGGCTAGACAGCCAAAGAGCAGTGGTCCAGATTCAAGTCAAAGTCTGATGCCTAAGAACCAAGATCAATGAGGCCAGGAGAAGATCCATGTCCCAGGTGAATAGTCAAACAGCGAGCAATCTTCCTGTACTGTTTTGTTCTTCTTAGGCCCTCAATTAATTGGATGATGCCTACCCCACCAAGGAGGGCCATCAGCTTTATCCAGTCCACCAATTCAAATGATGATCTCTTCTAGGAACACCCTCTCAGATCCACACAGAAATAATGTTTAACCAGATACTGGGCTTCCCAAGTCCCAGTCAAGTTGACTCATAGAGTTAACCATCACACTCTCCATCCCCACCTCCAGGTGAGGAGCTAATTGTAGGAGGGCTAAGGGAGTGGGTATCTTCTATAATGCTATGTGGTTTTGGCTTTTAGATCAAGGGGTCAAGATTGATAAAGGACTTGTGACTTTTAGTGTTGGTTTATGAGGGAGAAAAACAATTAAAAATAAAAATAAAGGCACAGGAGATCCTCCATTCTCTTACGAAAAGGACAGCTACAATTGGATTTCTTATCTCACTAAGATAGAAGGAATGTTAGAACATGGTTTGGCCCACCAGTAGACAGGCTTGACATTGACCCAAGGATTTCCTCATTTTGAGTGTGTGGTGGTAAATGGTTAATCTGATGAAAGCCTAACTCCTAACTGATATATGATGAAATAGTGGAAGAGACTAGAAGCCACAGTTCTGCCATGTCATGCAGCTATTGGATCACAACTCTTATGAGGCTCATCATTCTATGCTTTTCCAACCTCTTCCTTTGTGAAGAAACACCTCCCTCATTGGCAGTGAAGGGGGATGGGAGGGGATTAGACGACACTACACAGTCGTATATATGCAAGAGTAAGGGGCCTTCTCATTCCTGTGTGTTGAGTACAAATGGAATAAGCAACAGCAGACTTCCAAACCTGCTTTTGGTTTCCTCCAATAAATCCTATGATAAAGGCCTGGTATATGTACTGTCTGGCCATTTGGCTTTGTTTGTTCCATGTTATTCAGTTGCCTGAATGTGCTGACATTATTTATTAATTCTTATCAGTGAGCATTTGAATTTTTTTTTTCTTCTCTTTGGGGCTATGACAAGCATGCTGCTATGAGCAGTGTTGTATATTTAGTGCCCATAAGCACGTTTACTTAGGAGATATTCTAGGTGTGGAATTATTAGATAGTAGAGCGTATATATCTTCAACTTTTTAAGATATTTTCTAAGAGTTTTCCAAAGAAGTTGTGCCAGTTTTATCAGCCACCGATTTGGGAGTTCATATCCTTTACTCAGCGTTGCTCTCATTGCTCAGTCCTTGCTAACATTTGATAGTCTCAGTCCATTTCATCATAAGCAACCTGGTGTGTGCATTGTAGTATTTTATTGTGCTTTTACTCTTTTGTGAAGTGAGTTTTCAAATCTTTTCTTCATTTTATCTATTTTGCTATCCATTGAATATTTTTTTGTTAGAATTCTTTCATCACAGCCTTAGGTATGACCCACAAATTGTGTGTGTTACATTTTCACTTTCATTGAGTTCAACATATATTTATAATTTACCTTGACACTTGCTGTTTTTAAAAATTTAATTTATTTTTATTTTATTATTATTTTTTTTTACTTTACAATATTGAGACTTGCTTTTTTACCCATAGATTATTTCAAAGTGTGTGGTTTAGTTTCCAAATATTTGCAGATTTTCATGCTATCGTTCTGCTATGATTACTAGTTTGATTCCAGTGTATCACAGAACACACTGTGTATGATTTAACTCCTTTTAAACTGTCAAGGTTTAAGACCACTATGGTCATATTGGTGTATGTTCCATAAGAATTTGAAATGAATGTAGATACTGATGCTGTTGGATGGAATGTTAGATAAATATCAATTAGATCCTATTTGTTGATGCTGTTGTTGAATTCCTATATATATTTGCTGATTTTCAGTATAATTGTCCTATTAACTTTTGGGAGTTTAGTGTTGGAGACTTAAACTATTGCAGATCCGTGTATTTTACCTTTCAGTTCTATCAGGTTTTCATTCACAAATTTTGCAATTCTGTTGTCTGCTGCACACAAACTTAAAATAGCTATGTTTTCTTCGTGTATTGGACCTTTATCATTATATAATGTCCTTTTGTGTTTCTAGTAATTATCTTTTCTCTGAAATATAATCTATCTTGTATGAATGTAGCCTCTTCTGCATTCCTTTGATTTATGTTTACATGATATAACCTCTCCATCCACTTACTTTCATCCTGATTGTATTGTTATTTTTGAAGTGAGTTTCTTGTAGATAGCATATAGTTGACTATTCTGCACCTTATACCAGGGAGGTCATGCAAAATCAGATAAGGTGTCCTGATTTTTATTTATATTTGTTTCCTGACCTTTGCTGCAAATGACTTAAGAACACCTCCAACAAGAACTTTGTCAATGAAGTAGCAATTAATAAACACAGAAAATTAGGCTCAAGGAAATGATGATGCAGATGTGTTTTTTGCAGGGGCTAAAATATTGTTATACTTGAGCTTAAACTTTGGAAGTCAGTATTGCTATAGTTGAGCTTAAATTTTGAAATTGAACTTCCCTGAAGTCAAAGTAATAAGGTACTTCATGTAATTCTCATTATCAGCAAAGAGGGAGGGCATTCCAATTACCTGTGATTCTAGACCAGCACTGTCCAGTAAACTTACAGTACTAACTTTCTCTACCTTCTTTGTCCAGTACAATAGCTGCTAGCCATACATGGCTGTTAAGTACTTGAAATGTGGTTAGTAGCTCAGAAAATGACTTTCATTTTTATTTACTTTTTATTAATTAAAGCATAATTAGCCACAGGTGTCTCATAGCGACTTAACTGAAGAACCCAGGTCTAGGGAAAAACATGTTGCATCAAATAGACTAGAATAATTTATGAGTCAGATGTATATGCAACTGTGGAGAAGCTACATAACCTTTGAGTATCAATTTCTAAGATCTGTGAAATGAGTACAATGGTGATATCTAATGCTAAGACTGTGGGGAAGTAAATAATATGTGCCATGTATTTAACACAAAAATGCAGTCCTGTTTTATAATGTTCAGATAGTAAAGAATCTGCCTGAAGTGCAGGAGACCTGGGTTTGATCCCTGAGTCAGGAAAATCCCCTGGAGATGGGATTGGCTACTCACTCCAGTATTCTTGCCTGGAGAATTCCATGGACAGAGGAACCTGGTGGGCTACAGTCCATGGGGTTGCAAAGAGTTGGAAACTACTGAGTGACTAACACTTTCACTTTATAATGCTTGGACTTACCTGATTTGTCAGACTTGTATGCCACAAAACCTTTCACATGCCCTAATGTGGAAGTTTTGTAGAAGAATCAGTAACTAGTTATATTTAAGCATCTTAGCCAATAACTGGTTTCTATCCATAGAATCAAAGGCCAATCAACACTGATAACAACCTGAATCTGTTCAAAAGCATAGGATTCTCTTTTTTTTCTTGTCAAATTATTAAGGATTTCAATCCTAATAGTACCATTTAGTAGCTCTTTCAAACTTGCCATTCAGTATTTCTTCATTATGAGTGTATTAAGAGCAAAAATATTAATTTCAATGAGATTTCATGAGATTCATTACTTTTAGTAAAAAGGGCAGTGGCTAAAGTAGGAATACCATATGTATTTAGCAAAGATAATGTCCAGACTTTGGGCTTGATACACTGCTGTACAATTAACTAGAGTCTGGCATCAAGCCCCAGCATGATGTCAAGATAGATAAATCAAAGCCTGGCACTCAACTGGTAAGGACATGTATCAATAGGTCTTGAGTTTATACTTTTTTTGGTGTCAATTTTATTGTTTTGCAGATTTAGATAACCAGTACTTAAAACAACTCCTGACTCATCCTTCGGATCTTCAGGAAGATACCCTAGAGTAGGGACTGGCTACCCACTCCAGTATTCTTGCCTGGGAAATTCCATGGACAGAGGAGCATGACAGGCTACAGTCCATGGGGTCACAAAGAGCCAGATATGACTGACTGACAAACACTTTCATCTTTCAGTCCAAGCAGTAATCAACAGAATGCTCTTACGATAATTAGAAAGCTACAAATAAAGTTTTGGATTGCTATTGACTAGACTGTACACTGCAGGGCAAGTTAGGAATTTGGGTGTTTTTTAAAATATTGCTAGCTTCTGATATTTTTCTGTACAAAAGGCCCAAGTGACAGTGTGTCAGCCTAGATGTTTAAATAGCAAATGACTGTGTTTGTGTGTGTATACATATGTTTGCAAAGTATATGAAACAGGTCTTCTGGACTATAGCAAACTGCAAACTCTCTTATGTTGTTTTCAGTAGAATTTCCCCCTAGATGATAGTGTAACAGTGATCACTAGAAAAAAACTGTATTTCAGGTCGGTTGGCTCCTTTTGGAAGCTATTTGACTAAGAGCTCCTACTCTATAGGAGAGTGGTGTTTTGAAAAAAATGACTGACAGTCTTTATTTGCAGGTTTGAAAGTGTCTTTAAAAAATAACTCAGTTTTTCCAGTACGGTCTTATATGAGTTCATCATACTTTTTGTCTAAGATCATTTATGGCCCATTAGACTTTGAACAGTATTCATTACAAAATAACCACTTAATTAGATGAATAACGTGTGAAAACTGTCAGTTCTTTTAGGACAGTAGAGCTGGGAAAAAATATTTCCCAGATAACAGTAGGAACTGTGGTCTCTTATGCTACATCATGTCTTTGAGTCAACTTCTTTAACTATTTTTTGCAGTCAGGTTTGAAGCCATATACAGCGATTAAGTACTTAACGTTTTTGAAATAAAAATGTGATACTTAGACTTATTTGAAAAACTCTTTGATACCCTTTTTATATTCTGCTTTGCATGCTTTAATTTTGTCTTGCTTCTGCTTTAAAATCAGGAATGATAGGATCAGGCTTTATCATGGGTCCAGTCTCTAGAACTTGTTTCATTCTCTCTTGATAAGAGAAGAGGAAAAAGTGTCTAAAGAAGGAGTCAGAATAAAGTTTTAGAAAATCTTCATATCACAAAATATTTCTTAATCCCTTGATTGCTACCTAATCTCACTGGATACAATGATTTCAAGGTACATATAGGACAAGAGGAGGAAGTATTTAACTGAGTATGTTTCTGAGGTGATGATCCAAGATGATCAGCTTCCTGAACAGAGTCTTACACCTACAAGAGATGTTAACAGGTGACAGCTGGGTGTGGTAAGTGGGTCAACCTGGCAGTAGGGACAACATGAAGAAAGATATATAATGATCTAGGGGAGCGGTATAGGGGTTTGCTTTTGCCGGAGTTTCCCTCACTTTTGCTGAGTGGGGATGAAGGAGAGTAGCCGGAAGATGAAGCTGGAAAGGAAGGCAAGATCCACTTTAAGGAGCTAAAACTTTAACCTTAGGAATGAATTTTAACCATGGTCAGGTCTGTGTTTTTAAAAATATCACTAGCCAACCTTGATAGGTAAATTTTGGGAAAGATAAACTGGAAGTAGTGAGATTCTTACCTTAACACTTACCATAGAACTACTGAGTAGTTGGTACCAGGGTGATGATTATGGGCCTAGTAGGCAATGAAATCAAGTGACTAGGGGAAATGAGAAGGAAGATTAATAATCAGAATTTAGTAAGTATCCATGGGAGTGGAGTTGGGAAGGAAAAAGGGAAGAATTACACATGAGCTATTGGTTTCAAATCTTGTCATTTAGAGATTTGGATGTAGAGGCGATGGAGTGTATTCAAAGGGAAAGATCAGTCAGGTTAGGGTTTACTGAGTCTGAGGTGTCTACAGCAGGACATTCAGATGAAGATGACCAGTAAGCAGTTGAATATGAGTCTAGGGGTCAGAAATGAAGTCGGAGCTAGAGAAATGCCTGGACGAATCAGAGAGCAAACATAAAAGGTAAAACAGGTTCATTATTTTAGCAGATTAGTGAAGAGGGAAAGAAAAAAACAGCAAAACAACAACAACAACAAAAAAACGACGAACTGAGGTACTGGCTGAACTAAATGACGGACAAGAACTAAGTTTATGTGTAAGTTACTTTTAGAAAGAGCAAGACAAAACAAACCGGCTATACTTTAGAAGACATTTAAAGTGTGGTGCTCTGAACTAAGGTTGGGCATTAGCCTGAGTGTCTGACTGGACACCTGAGGCCACGCCCCTGGCCATGCAAACCCGCACCTGCAGCCGTGGGCGCATTCTGCTGCCTCGCCGCCATCTTGAGAGACGTTGGCCTTTTCTAGCCTGAATTCCCGATTTAGGTTAAGGGTTGTGAAATCGCAGTACGTACAGCTCCTTGCTTACCCCTTAAGCATCTCCAGAAGGAGGAAGCTACATTATTAATACTCTCAAGTGGACAGGCACACCTGGGGTACTCTATCCTGTCAGCTCACTACCTCTGGTGAATCATCTTCCCCTGCTCAAGGAAGGACTCTGAGAATGGAGGGCACCTGTGCACCTAAGCTGGCCCACCGCCCCCATGTGGGGCAGGTGGGGGTGGGGCTAGGGTGGGGGGTCACCAAGCCCCGCAGTCCCTGGGCAGGCCCAGCGGCTCAGCTGATCAGGAAGTCCTGCAGGTGTGAATGGTATGCTTGTTTCTCTTCTCAAGGGCCACTGCTCATGGCTGCCTTTTCGAGATCTGAAAGTTGTTTCATGCATTTTGTCCAGGTTTTCAGTATTTCATGTCTATAGGATAACTCTTGTTTTACTTTCTCAGTCCTGATGGCCGCATCCTGAATTTTGCCTCAGACGACTGGGTGAACAGTGGTACCCTTCACTAATGGAACTGACCTCGAGAGAAATAGGTTTTGGAGGGAAAGTCAAGGGTTCAGTTTTGGATATATGTAATTTTGAGATGCCTGTGAGAAACAAGATTGAGATTGTAGTAGAGTTTTGGATGTATGGGTTTGGAAACCAGAGAATCAAATATGTAAGTAATTCCAAGTAATCCTGTAAGAGAAACCATGTTTGTTAGTCTCTCTCTAAATATTGCTAAATTTTCATGTGAATTTGGCTACCTTGGCTGGTAAATGCAAAGGTAAAGAATTAGTCACTATGTGGGATATGATTATGATAATGATTCTGGTTAGAATGGTTTATTTTATTCAGTATTTAAGCAGTTTACCTTCCTCCCAGTTACATAACTTTTGTTCACGATGTCTTTCTTTGACCAATATTTGCGATATCTATATTACAATTCATATTGCAGTTTCAACATCAACCGATTAAAACTTTTTCTCATTTAATTGTAATTATTTTCCTTTGACTCATGGGCTTTTTAAAAAAATGAATACAGTGTTTCATGCTCAAATGTGAGTTTTTCTAGTTATCATTTTCTGATTGATTTTTGGCTTGATTGTATTGTAGCTAGGAGGTATACCCATAAGATTTTGTTAATGAACCACAATTGTTTTTTTCAAGGAGCTTTATGGTTCCATAAAGTCCACTTTAGTTCTTTAATGCTGTCAGGTCATATTTGATTTTATGTATTTTCCAAATAGGACATTCCACTTAAACACACGGTAATATAGCCACCATTACTGTGTCCTGTTATAAGGAGAACAAATTCTTAGTAAACTCATGCAAGTAGCTCTATTTCCATCAAAGTAAAAATACTGAGTTTCAATTGTGGAGGGCTTGGATAGAGAAGAGATAAATGTTTCAATTTTACTTACAAAGATATAATCTACCAGGTTACTATATGTCATAATTAGCTTAAGAGGAAAGCTTTCCCCATATCTGGAAATCACAGATTAAAAGTCAGTAATATTTCAGATAAAAACTATAAAACATAATTATATTCATCAGTTATAATCATCATAATTATATTCCACTAATCCTTGATCTTAATATTTTGTTAACAGTTTGAAGAAACCATCAGGTTCCATCAGTGTTTCCATTAGATTTCTGTGATTTCTTGCTCAGTTGAGTGGTATGATCTGAATGTTTTCAGAAACCTATACTTGTCAAAATTCCCTCCTATGAATATTAAAATGAAGCCCGTTTTGCAAAAAGCATCAGCGTGAAACAATAACTCTCTTTGAATGACAAGTAAAACTTAAAAGTCTTGGTTAAAGATCTGATCACAGTGCAATTGACAAAGAAACATGATTACCAAGGTGACATACAAGGTGTGATGATAGTAGCTAGAATTATGACTGGTAATATTATACTAGGACATAGCCAATTTGTAGAAATTTCACATGATTTCTAGGACATTTATATTAATGACAGTTACCCATACAGTATAACGAGATATATCATCACTCATTTTATAATGCTTTTCATGTAGTTTAAAATATCAAGTAATCCTAATTAGTTTAATATTTCTCACTGAGATGCTTCAGGGGCCCTCTGAAATATCCCAAAGTTAATGCAAGATTCAAAAAACTTTAGTTAGAATTTGATCCTTGAAATTTTATCTGAAATATCAAAAAGGTTTCAAAATACTTGGTCAGATAGACCTAAATCAAATCCCTTATGATTACAACAGATCACTTAATAGTTAAGAAATGTAAATTATGTAATCCAAAACAGCTCACTATTCTAAGAAAACTTAGAACATCAAACTTCAGTCCTACATTTATTTATTTTTAATAACAAACCCGCTAATTAGATTCATTTATGTAATTGAAGTCCAATCTAAACCATTCCTGACCACGTGAAAAACTCTTTTCTCAGGGTTCCTTTTCCATAAACCATCTACAGTTTTATGTATGCATATTGTTGTTTAGTTACTAAGTCATGTTCAACTCTTTTGTGACCCCATGGATTGTAACCTGCCAGGATCCTATGGGATTTTCCAGGCATGAATACTGGAGTGGGTTGCCATTTCCTTCTCCAGTATATCCATAGTAGCTTATCCTTTATTTTCACTCCCATTTAGAAATAACCAAGATTAGGACAAAATAACTTTTTTTTTTCCTTAACAAAATGTATTTCTGTTTTTCATACTTTCTTGCACTGAAAACACGTATCTTACTTTCCAAAATGCTGAAATATTTCCCTTATTATTTCTAGTAGCTTGAATTACACATATTTTACAATTTTTCTTTATTTTTTAAAAAGACTAATATTCCATTAGAATATACCTGCTAATGCAGGAAACATGGGTTTGATCACAGTGTTAGGAAGATCTCCTGGAGAAGGAAACTGCAACCTCCTATAGTATTCTTGCTTGCAAAATACCATGGACAGAGGAGCCTGGCCAGCTACTGTCCACAAGGCCGCCAAAGAGTTGGACATGACCCAGTGACTAAATAACAAAGTTTCCATTCCATTCCATATACATTATGTATATATATGTATGTATGTATGTGTGTGTATATATATATATGTATATGTATATACACATCTTCTTTATCAATTCCTTCATCAGTGGACATTTAGGCTGCTTAAATGTCCTGGTAATTGTAAATAGTGCTGCAATGAACTTTGGGGTTCATGTTTCTTCTCGAATTATGGTTTTCTCCAGATACATGCCCAGGAGTGGTGTTGCTACATCATATGATAGCTCTATTTTTAGCTTTTTAAGGAACCTCTATACTGCTCTGCATAGTGGCTGAACCACTTTACATTTCCACAGTGTGGGAGGGTTTCATTTTCTCCACACCCTCCCCAGCATTGATTGAATGTAGATATTTTGATGATGGCCATTCGGATTGCTGTGAGGTGGTGAAGAAGAAGTGAAGTGAAAGTTGCTCAGTCATGTCCAACTCTTTGTGACTCCATGAACTATACAGTCCATGGAATTCTCCAGGCCAGAATACTGAAATAGGTAGTCTTTCCCTTTCCCAGGGATCTTCCCAACCCAGGGATCGAACCCAGGTCTCTTGCATTGCAGACAGGTTCTTTACCAGCTGAGCCACAAGAGTAGTAATTACAATTAAATTCATTGTAATTTGATTTGCATTTCTCTAATAATTAGTGATGTTAGCACCTTTTCAGGTGTCTCTTGGCCATCTGTGTGTCTTCTTTGGAGAAATGTCTATTTAGGTCTTCTGCCCATTTTTTTCTTTTACATTTTATTTTTGAGCTGCATGAGCTGTTTGTGTATTTTGGAGATTAGTCCCCTTATCAGTTGCTTCATTTGCAAGTACATTCTCCCATTCTGAGGGCTGTCTTTTAGGTTTTTTTTTTTTTTTTCCTTCTAACTTTTTATTTTATACTGAACTATAGCCATAAGGAGAAGAGTGGAGAAATAACTCCAGAAAGAATGAAAGAGATGGAGCCAAAGCAGAAACAACACCCAGTTGTGGATGTGACTGGTGATGGAAGTAAAGTCTGATGCTGTAAAGAGCAGTATTGCATAGGAACCTGGAATGTTAGGTCCATGAATCAAGGCAAATTGGAAGTGGTCAAACAGGAGATGACAAGAGTGAACATCAACATTTTAAGAATCAGTGAACTAAAATGGACTGGAATGGGTGAATTTAACTCAGATGACCATTATGTCTACTACTGTAGGCAAGAATCCCTTAGAAGAAATGGAGCAGCCCTCATAGTCAACAAAAGATTCTGAAATGTAGTGCTTGGATAAAATCTCAAAAACGACAGAATGATCTCTGTTCATTTCCAAGCCAAATCATTCAATATTACAGTAATCAAAGTCTGTGTCCCAACCAGTAATGTGAAAAAGCTGAAGTTGAATGGTTCTATGAAGACCTACAAGACCTTTTAGAACTAACACCCCAAAAGATGTCCTTTTCATCATAAGGGATTGGAATGTAAAAGTAGGAAGTCAAGAGATACCTCAAGTAACAGGCAAATTTGGCCATGGATTATAAAATAAAGCAGGGCAAAAATGAACAGAGTTTTGCCAAGAGAATGTGTTGATCATAGCAAACACCCTCTTCCAGCAACACAAGAGACTCTACACATAGACATCACCAGATGGTCAATACCAAAATCAGATTGATTCTTTGCAGCCAAGGATGCAGAAGCTCTATATGGTCAGCAAAAACAAGACCAGGAACTGACTGTGGCACAGATCATGAGCTGCTTATTGCAAAATTCAGCCTGAAATTGAAGAAAGTAGGGAAAACGACTAGACTATTCAGGTATGACCCAAGTCAAATCATTACAATTATACAGTGGAAGTGACAAACAGATGCAAGGGATTAGATCTGGTAGAGTACCTGAAGAACAATGGACAGAGGTTCATGATATTGTGCAGGAAGCAGTGATCAAGAGCATCCTCAAGAAAAAGAAATGCAAAAAGGAAAATGGTTGTCTGAGGAGGCCTTACAAATACCTGAGAAAAGAAAAGATGTGAAAGGCAAAGGAGAAAAGGAAAGATATATCCATTTGAATGCAGAATTCCAAAGAATAGCAAGGAGAGATAAGAAGGCCTTCCTCGGTGATCAATGCAAAGAAATAGAGGAAAACAACAGAATGGGAAAGGCTAGAGATCTCTTTAAGAAAATTAGAGATACCAAGGGAAGATTAAATGCAAAGATGGGCGCAATAAGGGACAGAAATGGTATGGACCTAACAGAAGCAGAAGATATAAAGAAGAGGTGGCAAGAATACACAGAAGAACTATACAACAAAGATCTTCATGATCCAGATAACCATGATGGTGTGATTGCTCACCTAGAGCCAGACATCCTGGCATGTGAAGTCAAGTGGGCCTTAGGAAGCATCACTATGAAGAGAGCTAATGGAGTGGGTGGAATTCCAGTTGAGCTATTTCAGACCCTAAAAGATGTTGCTGTGAAAATGTTGCACTCAATATGCCAGCAAATCTGGAAAACTCAGCAGTGGCCAGAGGACTGGAAAAGGTCCATTTTCATTCTAATTCCAAAGAAAGGCAAAGCCAAGGAATGTTCAAACTACTGCACAATTGCACTCATCTCACATGCTAGCAAAGTAATGCTCAAAATTCTCCAAGCCAGGCTTCAATAGTATGCCAACTGTGAACTTTCAGAAGTTCAAGCTGGATTTAGAAAAGGCAGAGGAACCAGAGATCAAATTGTCAACATATGTTGAATCTAGAAAAAGCAAGAGAGTTCCAGA
The DNA here is from genome assembly GCF_016772045.2 of Ovis aries. Classification (NCBI taxonomy): domain Eukaryota; kingdom Metazoa; phylum Chordata; class Mammalia; order Artiodactyla; family Bovidae; genus Ovis; species Ovis aries. Next base: position 16,726,932 of record NC_056074.1, read on the forward strand.
AAAATACCTACTTCTGCTTTATTGACTATGCTAAAGCCTTTGACTGTGTGGATCACAATAAACTGTGGAAAATTCTTCAAGAGATGGGACTAGCACACCTGACCTGCCTCCTGAGAAATCTTTATGCAGGTCAAGAAGCAACAGTTAAAACTGGAAATGGAACAACAGACCTGTTCCAAATTGGGAAAGGAGTATGTCAAAGCTGTATATTGTTGTCCTGCTTATTTAACAGAGTACATCATGCGACATGCCAGACTGGATGAAGCACTAGCTTGAATCAAGATTTCTGGGAGAAATATCAGTAACCTCAGATATGCAGATGTCACCACCCTTATGGCAGAAAGTGAAGAACTAAAGAGACTCTTGATGAAAGTGAAAGAGGAGAGTGAAAGAGCTGGCTTAAAACTCACCATTCAGAAAACTAACATCATGGCATCTGGTCCCATCAATTCATGGCAAATAGATAGGGAAACAGTGGAACAGAGATTTTATTTCTTTGGGTTCCCAAATCACTTCAGGTGGTGACTGAAGCTATGAAATTAAAAGATGCTTTCTCCTTTGGAGAAAAGCTGTGACCAACCTAGACAGCATATTAAAATGCAGAGACATTACTTTGCCAACAAAGTTCCATTTGTCAAAGCTACGGTTTTCCAGTAGGCATGTATGGATGTAAGAGCTGGACCACAAAAAAAGCTGAGAGCTGAAGAATCGATGCTTTTGAACTGTGGTGTTGGAGAAGACTCTTGAGAGGCCCTTGGACTGCAAGGAGATCAAACCACTCAATCCTATAGGATATCAGTCCTGGATATTCATTGGAAGGACTGATGCTGAAGCTGAAACTCCAATACTTTGGCCACTTGTTGCGAAGAATTGACTCATTGGAAAAGATCCCCATGCTGGGAAAGATAGAGGGCAGGAGGAGAAGGGGACGACAGAGGATGAGATGGTTGGATGGCATCACTGACTGATGGACATGAGTTTGAGTAAACTCTGGGAGTTGATGATAGATAGGGAAGTCCATGGGGTTGCAAAGATTTGGACACGACTGAGTGGCTATATTGACTGATTGACTGATAGCTGATTAACAATGTTGTGATAGTTTCAGGTGGAACATGTATTTTACTATTTTTTTAAACCCTTAAAAACCTTAGTCTCCAGTGAAAACCAGTAAGCAAGCAACTGTAAACATAGCAGAATTTACTGATTGGAAACTTATGACCATATTCTATAGCCACTAGGAACATACACTTTCTCACAGCATAATTTCTTTCCTCAGTATAGTTACAGAGAAGGCAATGGCACCCCACTCCAGTACTCTTGCCTGGAAAATCCCATGGGTGGAGGAGCCTGCTAGGCTGTAGTCCATGGGGTCACAAAGAGTTGGACACGACTGAGCGACTTCACTTTCACTTTTCACTTTCATCCTTTGAAGAAGGAAATGGCAACCCACTCCAGTATTCTTGCCTGGAGAATCCCAGGGATGGGGGAACCTGGTGGGCTGCCGTCTATGGGGTTGCACAGAGTCAGACACGACTGAAGTGACTTAGCGGCAGCAGCAGTATAGTTAAAGATGTGTATCCAAAGAGCCCAAACACCTATAATTTTCCTCTTATAAGCAGAAAAATGTAGATAAACTTCAACCTTGTTCAGCAACTAAAGTTCTAGTATTGTATATTATTTGGAAATGATCTGGATATTCAGTGATTTCCAATTATTGAACTTAACAAAACCCTAAAGTTTCAAGTTACCAAATATCTAAAGAGATCATTTTAAGGTATCACTAGATAGTCCTAAAATTTAATAATCCCCAAAGAGTTCACCAAAAAAAGCTCTTATCTTCTTTACATGTGATTTACTGAAAAGTTTCATCATGGAAAGTTATTTTTTTGACAGATTTTGCAACAGTAATAATGTGAACTTTATTAACTTTCAAACTAGGTGCAAAATATTTATACTAATTTTGATAATGCTTAAGATACGCCTACACTAAATAAACCAACAATCTTAAACTGACTTTAATATTAGATATTAATCAAATTCCATATATTTCTCGGATCACATGGACCTGAAATTCATTCAGGTTAATTTTTTTTTAAATATTTCTAAGAAGTTATATAGGCATTTAATTTCTTTTAAGGCAGTTAAATAAAACTCACAAATTCATTTTTGGTAAAAACTTTCAGAGGTAAAGATACATCATAAATGTGTACAAAGACATAATCAGAGATATCTGCCTTCATTTTAAAACTTAGTCATGATTTAGGTATATTACAATTTACAACTTGTTAGTTTGTATACAACATTCAGAATAAGTTTAATTTACTCACTTGAGTTTAAAAGACATCTTAAGCTCCACCATCCTTTTTTTTTTTTTCCTTTTTTTGCCAGTTTCTGGTTCTGCTAATTAAGCCAAGGTCATAGTCTCAGGCATGTGTTTGCATTTCAAGACTATAAGTGTTAAAACTTCAAGATTTCTCCTAGTAATGCTATTGTTCCCTCTGTGTCAGAATCTTGAGAAGATATATTATCAAGCCAGCTTCTTTAACTGCATATGCCAAAAAAAATTGTTTTTTAGAATGTCAAAAAAACTCATCTTGGTGATTTTCAGGGTGAGATTTCCTTTAGTTCTCAGTTAAGTGAGTTCTTGCAACTGTTGGCTCCATACCAATTACACATGAAGCCTGCTGGAATTCCAGTGGGTGGTTGCCTGTCTGGGAGCTAGAAAGCTTTAGAAGCATGATTTCACATTTTCTTTTAGTTTCATTTGAATATAGAGTATTTCCAAGTTCTCAGCCCCCAAATAGCCACTGTTTAACAAACAAGACAGTCATATATAGACAGACAAGACAACCAAGGCCAAAACATAAAAAACCCCAAACCAGAACCTCAGGACATTAACCCAGGTTTGGAGTAACCCTGCAGCTGTAACATTTTTATTGTCCCTGTTAGTGTGGGGCCCTAACCCATGATCCTACCACATTCCCACCAGTTGGGCCTCTAACTCACCATCTGGACAGTTTAAACACAGGTACTTTTTAATCAGGTTATTTACCCACAAATGTCTTCCAGACCTAGAAATTGTTTCTTATGTGCCGTGAAAATAATGCACCAAAGGTCAGCAGCACCATGCCAGGGGAAATCCAAGGCATTTCCAAAACCCTGGAACAGATGGACCAGGCATCTGCTTGGACTCATCCACAGGCTCGAAATGCCAGTAGAGAACCAATAAACCATGATCAAAAAGTCCCTCTGGAGTTACCTCCCATCTGGCTCCCTGAATTTGTTACCAAGTCAGTTTTATTTGCCTGATGTGCAATAAACCAACCACAAATACACCAGGGTTTGTAGCAGAGAACAAATTTCAGAGCTAGTAATAAATCTTAGATCCAGGTCCCTGAAGGTGAGGGGGCTTGAGATATTTATGAGATAAAGAACTTGGGTGGTCTTACCTGTGGGAAAAGGTAATTGGAGGTAGATAAAAGGTGAGGTAATTGGTGTTCTGTGCAGGTGTATCTGAGTTACATTCTTCTTCATGATGGATGCATGTTCAAAAGTGGAGATGCTTATCATGATATGAGGGTAAAGTTTGTGGCACTCTGACATCAAAATGTCATTCATCAGATACTTGAGCAGGCCCAGTTTTAGGGTTAGTGGTCCCAAAGAGTGTATGTGGGCTTGAACTGGACAAGGGCTGACTCCAGGTCCCTAAGCTATGTGAAGCTTGAAGGGTATACAGTTTGATCAGTGAAGGCAGTCTGTAAGCAGAGGGTGTTTTTAAACGGGTTGTTCTCTTATCTGCTGATTGGTTCTACAAGCTCAAAAATTTCTGTTCACCTCATTCTGGTCATCCTATGGTATATAGTTTCAGGATGGCTTTTTTTTTTTTTTTTTTAACCTTATGAGGCAGTTTCAATTTCAGTTCTTGGATATTTAACAAAACCAGTTGTGTGGCTCAATATATGATCATTTTTAAGAAAATGTTCATTTTTGATTAGAAAACAGTGTGCATTCTGTGATTATTGAGTACATGTTCTCTAAATGTCAATTAAGACTAGTTAATTAAGACTAGCTTTTTAATCAAGTTGTTAAAATCTTCTATATAGTTAGAGAATTTTTGTCTATTTATATCCTTTGTTAAGATAAGTGTGCTAAGTCTCCTACCATGATTTTGGAGTTGTCTGTTTTTCCTCTAGAGGCTGTGTGATTGGATGCCTATAAATGAAAATTTCTTTTTTAAAAAATCATTTTTCATCATTATGAGATGTCCCTCTTTGTCTATGCTAGTTCTTTTTGCCTCAGGGTTCTTTGATCTGCTGATAATATAATGAAGAAGATTATGTCACATGACCTCTCACCTTTCCTTTAATTACATCCTTCGTGTTCATAGTTGTCGCCATGCAACTTTACAGTAGACTCCCACCATTTGTTGACATACTCTGCTTTTAACTTTACCATGAAGACATCTCTTGAAGCAGGGGTTTGAAATGGTTTTATACCTTGGGTCTTACTCTTTTGGACAATTTCGATCACCGTGAGAACATATTCAGGCCAACCTGGTTGAGTGACGCATGGAGCAGAATTATCTGGTCATATAAACAGAGGCCAGTATAGATGAGTAGAGTGAATAGTGAATCAGCTCAGATGTGCAAGCAGTAAGTGCTTATAATTATATGTGATTGAGGTTTTTGCCCTTGCTTTGTACATAGCATTATCCTGATAATGAAATACTGATATGTATAAAGTTTTATGTTTCTCTATTCTTTCACTTTCTATTTCAATAAACCAAACTCTTCTAAAGCCTATGTGGTTTAGTAATGCTGTTTTAATCCAGTTAGACAATTGTTTTTATTTGGAACATTTAGTTCATTTACATTAAAAGGAATCAGTGATATATTTGGGTTTGAGTCTGGCATTTACTATTTGCTTTCTGTTTGTTCTCCTGTTCCATGTTTATTTTCCCTTTTTTTCACACTTTTTTGTATTCATATTTATAATTTATTTTTATCTCCTTTAGATTCTTAAATATCTTATTGAAGTTTGTAGTATACATATTTCACTTATCCAAGTCTATCTTCCGAAGAAGGCAATGGCACCCCACTCCAGTACTCTTGCCTGGAAAATCCCATGGAAGGAGCAGCCTGGTAGGCTGCAGTCCATGGGGTCGCTAAGAGTCGGACACGACTGAGCGACTTCACTTTCACTTTTCACCTTCATGCATTGGAGAAGGAAATGGCAACCCACTCCTGTGTTCTTGCCTGGAGAATCTCAGGGACGGGGGAGCCTGGTGGACTGCCATCTATGGGGTCACACAGAGTCGGACACGACTGAAGCAACTTAGCGGCAGCAGCAGCCTATCTTCAACTGGTAGTCCACTTTGCATATAGCAGGGAACTGTACAACAAACAGTACACTTTCAGTTTTCTACCTTTGAATTATCACTGTCATCCATTTTACTTTTACAGCTGTGCTAAGCTGCAGTAATCATGATTATAATTTTGCCTTTAAATATTCAATTATCTTCCAAAGTGATTTTATAAATAAGAACATTCTTTTCTACCTATGGGCTTCCCTGGTGGCTCAGATGGTAAAGAATTTGCCTGCACTGTGGGAGACCTGGGTTCAGTCCCTGTGTTGGGAAGATCCCCTGGAGAAGGAAATGACTACCCACTCTAGTATTCTGGCCTGGAGAGTTCTGTGGGCAGAGGAGCCTGGCAGGCTACAGTCCGTGGAGTGTACACATATTTATGCCTACACATATATTTACTATTTCTAGTGTACTTCATTCCTTTATTTAGGTGTCCATTCTCAACCTGGCACTTTTTCCTTTCTTATCAGCAGACCTCCTGTAACATTTCTCATAGTAGAAGTCACCTGTTGATTAATTCTCCAGTTTTTAATATCTGAAAGGGTCTTTATTTCACTTCTTTTTTTTTTTATAACTTTCATTGCTGTATGTTAAATTCTAGGTTAACATATTTGTTTCTTTATTTCTTCAGTTCTTTGAAGATGTTGCTCCACTATTTTGAGGCTCACTTTTAAGTTTGTTTGGCCATAGCCGCCTTTAATGTAGGCCTTTTTTATTTTTATTTTTTTTGCACTACTGAGGAAATGCCCTTCTAAGTATGTTACTTGGTGGCACATGCAAGGTTTTTCTGCTTTGGTAGAAACTATCCCCAGCCTTTTATGAGCCCTGGGAATTGACTCACACTTTTTTTGTGTGGTTCACTCCCTACTCTCAGATAAGTTCTTTTGAAGTATGTATTGATTAGTATTCAGTTGAGAAACACAGGAGAGACACAGGGGAACGCTAGTCTCCCTAAACTCCTGTTTCTTTTTGCTCAGTCTGGGGTACTGCCAGGCTCAACTACATACCCACACCCAGCACTTTACCCTGGAAAGTAAGTGAGATTTTAAGTGAGACATAACATTCACTTCCTTTGTTTTCCTTCTATTGAGGATTGCTCTCCTTCACTGCTTATTGCATGCTATCTGAAACCTATTTCATATTTTGTAGTTTTTAAGTCATTTAATGTGGGCAATTTACTCTAGCCCTTATTATTCCATTTTGGCCAGACGTGAGTATTCAGATGTTGTGTTCTTAGTTACAACATTAGAATGTCTTTCACAAGAAAAAAACCAACAAAAAAGTGGAGCATAACAAAGTTTTCAGGGGCAAAGACTGTCATCTGGGATCAACTCTAAGATTTTTTGTCATTTGATTTAATTTTTTCTTTCTTTCCCCCAATTCCACACATTCTCTGGAAGTTCCTTTGTCTGAGAATTTTATCCTGTCACAGGGGGATGAGAAAATGTGGTAGTGACAGCTAGATGTCTTTCAATATCTGTTTTTCCTTTTTTTTTTTTTTTAAATCACTAGTAAGAAAACACCTGTTAGTGAAATGTCATGTCCAGTTTCTTGAAATATCCTTAAAGGGGAGCACCCTTCTTTGTTCTTCCTTCCTTCCTGCTAGTTGGAATTTGAAGTGATAGTTATCATTTGAGCTTCCATTTTGTACCCTGAGAAGGAGCCATGTGCTGTAATGGAAGAGCAAACTGGAAGATGTCTCAATTCTAACGACACTGGGAAGCCACATACCACATAATTTGTTTATACCATTTTGGGGCCAATTTTTATGGCAAAAGCAAAAATAAACTTGTCTAATTTCAGCCATTGCTGTTCTGAATCATCCATCATTTTTGACTGAGGCTCTCAAAAAGCCATATGTGAGAGAAGAGAATGACAATGGGAAGGAATGTGTGTGTCTGAGTAACTCATTAGCCAAGGATTGTATTTTTTCATATACTTACCACCCATGCCTCCAAGTTCTAAAGCTACCTCAAGACCACACTACAGTTTTAAAAACACATTTGTATCTATTATCTAACTTGATGTTTTCAACATCTATTAGTTGGCTAGGGCAAAGAATATGGTACCATTTTAGAGGTAAGAAAATTAAACATTGAATAGTGTAATGTCTACAATAAACACTAAACTAGTTCATGAGAAAGAGAGGGTGAAGCTCTATTCTTCTACACCAAATCCAATGCATCGTCCTAGATAGAACTTTTGAAAGATCTATCTATCTATGGTTGATAGATTCTGTAGAACTGTGGGGCAGGAAATGTTTGAAGGAGCTACCAGATTCTGACTGTTTTATTTACCATTCCAGCAAAAGGGTGAACCATGGATAACACTGATGAGACTGAGAATGAGGAGACAGGAAGATGGAGAAACTTAAATTCATGGATTAAATGCAACTTCAACTATGAATGCTACATGACTTTCCTTAATGGCTGCTACAGCTGCAACTGGGAAGCCAAACAGGAGAAGAAGGCTAGACGACCACTCTGCTGCTGCTCTTTGGTACAGAGAGATGGGAGGGGGGAGACAGACCACACTTTCTTTTGCCTTGAGAGAATTGCTATAATTTTGTGTGTGAGTGTGTGTGTGTGTGTGTGTGTGTGTGTGTGTGTGTATGCCTAAATACATCATATGTAATGGGTCAAAAATAACTTTATTTAGAAGGCTAAAGGTGATCAGAATTGGATAGCTAAAGAATAGAGAATGGCAGAAGAAATGGTATCAGAGGAGGAGTCAAAGGGCTTAGTATAAGGTGTATTTTAGGTGGAACAGAGGATAAGAAGAGAGAAGTGATGCTAACTGAAGCTACAGATGGAGGCAGGACAGATGTTGTGTGGTTTTAAGAATTTGATTTCTGCCATGTAAGCAGTAAAGAGTGCCTAGAAATTTTTAAGATATTGAGAAACACAGTAGTGTGTTTAGTGAAAAAAGAATTTCCATTGTTGAATTTATGCATACATGGCAATAAACAGTAAGTGATCAGATGGAAAAAATGTTTTAACCAAAGTATGAAGTATCTTTATGTCAAACTAAAATATTTGAAATTTATCCTCATAACAGTGTGGAGGCTTTGAACATTTTTGAATGAATGGCAACAAAAAAATCAAAATAAAAAAATGGGTTTATTCCTCAGGTTTATTGAATGTGTGCCACAGTGAATAAGACCATTAAGGTTTCTAACCCTCCTGCACCTCACAATCTAGTGGGATGAGTTAGGCAGTAAACGGTAATGAAGAAAGATGGTGCTGGCTAGAGAGAAGAGCTCTGAAGATAATACGTAGGAAAATGTGTTATGTGATGGGAACGTGGTTATAAAAGACTGCTTTGAGACATGTCTGTAAAGAAGACGTGGGGGCCAGCCATGTATATGCATACAGGCAAAAATATTTCAGGCAGAGGAGCCAGTAAGTGTGAAACTCTTGAGGTAGGAACAGATTTTGTCATGTTCTAGAAACAGAAAGAAAACCAGTGTGGCTGGAGTTCAGAAATGGCATCAGTTGGTAGAATGAGTGGAGGTCAGGAATGGGCAAGGCTTGACCATGTAGAGTCTTTGGGCCATGGCAGAGAGTTTGGGTGATATTCTTGTATAGTAGAAAGCTCTGGAAGAGTTGTGAGCAGGGGATTAACTTTATCTGACATATGTTTTTAGAAGGACACACATGTTTTGTGTAGAGAGTATCAGTTCAGTTCAGTCTCTCAGTCATGTCTGACTCTTAGTGACCCCATGGACTGCAGCACACCAGGTCCCTCTGTCCATCACTAGCTCCCAGAGTTTACTCAAACCTATGTCCATAGAGTCAGTGATGCCATCCAACCATCTCATGCTCTGTCGTCTCCTTCTCCTCCCACCTTCAAACTTTCCCAGCATCAGGGTCTTTTCAAATGAATCAGTTCTTCACATCACGTGGCCAACGTATTGGAGTTTCAGCTTCAGCATCATTCCTTCCAATGAATATTCAGGACTGATTTCCTTTAGGATGGATTGGTTGGATCTCCTTGTAGTCCAAGGGCCTCTCAAGAATCTTCCCCAACACCACAGTTCAAAAGCATCAATTCTTTGGCTTTCAGCTTTCTTTATAGTACAGCTCTCACATTCATACATGCCTACTGGAAATACCATAGCTTTAACAGATGGACCTTTGTTAGCAAAGTAATGTCTCTGCTTTTTAATATGCTGTCTAGGTTCGTCGTAGCTTTTTTTTCCAAGGAGCAAGTGTCTTAATTTCATGGCTGCAATCACCATCTGCAGTGGTTTTGGAGCCCCAAAAGATAAAACCTCTCACTGTTTCCATTGTTTCCCCATCTATTTGCCATGAAGTGATGGGATCAGGTGATATGATCTTAGTTTTTTCAGTGTTGAGTATTAAGCCAGCTTTTTCCCTCTCCTCTTTCACCTTCATCAAGAGGCTCTTTAGTTCCACTTTTGCTTACTGCCATAAGGGTGGTGTCATCTGTATATCTGAGGTTATTGATATTTCTCCAGGCAATCTTGATTCCAGCTTGTGCTTCATCCAGCCTGGCATTTCTCATGATGTACTCTGCATATAAGTTAAATAAGCAGGGTGACAGTATACAGGCTTGATGTACTCCATTCCCAATTTGGAACCAGTCCATTGTTCCATGTTTGGTTTTAACTGTTTTTTGTTTGTTTGTTTGTTTGTTTGTTTTTGACCTGCATACAGGTCTCTTGAGGTGGGTAAAGTGGTCTGGTATTCCTAACTCTTTAAGAATTTTCCAGTTTCTTGTGATCCATACACTCAAAGGCTTTAGCATAGGCAATGAAGCAGAAGCAGATGTTTTTTCTGGAACTCTCTTGCTTTTTTGATGATCCCACAGATTTTGACATTTTGACCTCTGGTTCCTCTGCCTTTTCTAAATCCAGCTTGAACATCTGGAAATTCTTGGTTCACATACTGTTGAAGCCTAGTTTGGAGAATTTTGAGCGTTACTTTACTAGAGTGTGGAATTAGTGCCATTGTGCAGTAGTTTGAACATTCTTTGGCATCGCCTTTCTTTGGGATTGGAATGAAAACTGACCTTTTCCAGTCCTGTGGCCACTGCTGAGTTTTCCAGATTTGCTGGTATATTGAGTACAGCACTTTAACAGCATCAGGTTTTAGGATTTGAAATAGCTTAGCTGGAATTCCATCACCTCCACTAGCTTTGTTTGTAGTGATGTTTCCTAAGGCTCACTTGACTTCGTATTCCAGGATGTCTGGGTCTAGGTGAATGATCACAGCATTGTGTTTATCTGAGTCATAAAGGTCTTTTTAGTGTAGTTCTTCTGTGTATTCTTGCCACGTCTTCTTTATATCTTCTGCTTCTTTTAGGTCCATCCCATTTCTGTCCTTTATTGTGCCCATCTTTACATGAAATGTTCCCTTTGTATCTTTAAGTTTCTTAACGAGACTCTAGTCTTTACCATTCTATTTTTTCTTCTATTTTTTTTGCATTGATCACTTAGGAAGGCTTTCTTATCTCTCCTTGCTATTCTTTAGAACTCTGCATTCAGATGGGTATATCTTTCCTTTTCTCCTCTGCCTTTCACTTCTCTTCTTTTCTCAGCTATTTGTAAGTCCTCCTCAGACAACCTTTTTGTCTTTTTGCATTTCTTCTTCCTGGGGATGTTTTTGATAACTGCCTCCTGTACCTCCATCCATAGGTCTTCAGGCACTCTAAAGAACTACAGCCAGTCCCTCCCACCAGGAAGCTCCCACAAGCCTCTTTTCCTCACCCATCAGAGGGCAGACAGAATGAAAACCACAATCCCAGAAAACTAACCAAGCAGATCACATGGGTCACATTTCTAACTCAATAAAACTATGGGCCATGCTGTGTAGGGCCATGCAAGACAGATGGGCCGTGGTGGGGAGTTCTGATAAAACATGGTCCGCTGGAGAAGGGAATGGTAAACCACTTCAGCATTCTTGCCTTGAGAACCCCATGAACAGTATTAAAAGGCAAAAATATATGACACTGAAAGATGAGCTCCCCAGGTCGGTAGGTGCCCAATATGCTACTGGAGAAGACAGGAGAAATAACTACAGAAAGAATGAGGAGATGGAGCCAAAGTGGAAATAATACCCTGTTCCGGATGTGTCTGGTGGTGAAAATAAAGTCTGATGCTATAAAGAACAATATTTCATAGGAACCTGGAGTATTCAGTCCATAAATCAAGGTAAATTGGAAGTGCTCAAACAGGAGATGGCAAGAGTGAACATCGACATTTTAGGAATCAGTGAACTAAAATGGACTGGAATGGGTGAATTTAATTCAGATGACCATTATATCTACTACTGTGGGCAAGAATCCCTTAGAAGAAATGGAGTCACCCCATCAAAGTCAACAAAAGATTCCAAAATCCAGTACTTGGGTACAGGCTCAAAAATGACAGAATGACCTCTGTTTGTTTCTGAGGCAAACCATTCAGTATCTCACTAATCCAAGTCCATGTCCCAACCACTAATACTGAAGAAGCTGAACAGTTCTATGAAGACCTACAAGACCTAGAACTAACAGCAAAGAGATTTCCTTTTCATCATAGGGAACTGGAATGCAAAAGTAGGAAGTTAAGAGATACCTGGAGTAACTGACAAATTTGGCCTTGAAGTTCAAAATGAAGCAGGGCAAAGGGTAACAGTTTTGCCAAGAGAACGCACATGTCATAGCAAACACCCTCTTCCAACAACACAAGAGATGACTCTACACATGGACTTCACCAGATGGTGACTACTGAAATCAGATTGATTATATTCTTTGCAGCCAAAGATGGAGAAACTCTATACAGTCAGCAAAAACAAGACCAGGAACTGACTGTGGTTCAGATCATGAACTCCTTATTGCAAAATTCAGACTTAAATTGGTTTTAGAAAAGGCAGAGGAGCCAGAGATCAAATTGCCAACATCCATTGGATCATGGAAAAAGCAAGATAGTTCCAGAAAAACATCTATTTCTGCTTTATTGACTATGCCAAAGCCTTTGACTGTGTGGATCACAATCAACTGTGGAAAATTCTGAAAGAGATAGGAATACCAGACCACCTAACCTGCCTCTTGAGAAGTCTGTATGCAGGCCAGGAAGCAACAGTAAGAACTGTACGTGGAACAACAGACTGGTTCCAAATAGGAAAAGGAGTATGTCAAGGCTGTATATTGTCACCCTGCTTATTGAACTTCTATGCAGAGTACATCATGAGAAACACTGGACTGGAAGAAACACAAGCTGGAATCAAGATTGCCGGGAGAAATATCAATAACCTCAGATATGCAGATGACATCACCCTTATGGCAGGAAGTGAAGAGGAGCTAAAAAGCCTCTTGATGAAAGTGAAAGAGGAGAGTGAAAAAGTTGACTTAAAGCGCAACATTCAGAAAATGAAGATCATGGCATCTGGTCCCATCACTCCATGGGAAATCAGTGGGGAAAGAGTGGAAACAGTGTCAGACTTTATTGTTTTGGGCTCCAAAATCACTGCAGATGGTGACTGCAGCCATGAAATTAAAAGACGCTTACTCCTTGAAAGAAAAGTTATGAGCAACCTAGATAGCATATTCAAAAGCAGAGACATTACTTTGCCAACTAAGGTCTGGCTAGTCAAGGCTATGGTTTTCCCAGTGTTCATGTATGGATGTGAGAGTTGGACTGTGAAGAAGGCTGAGCGCTGAAGAATTGATGCTTTTGAACTGTGGTGTTGGAGAAGACTCTTGAGAGTCCCTTGGACTGCAAGGAGATCCAACCAGTCCATTCTGAAGGAGATCAGCCCTGGGATTTCTTTGGAAGGAATGTTGCTAAAGCTGAAACTCCAGTACTTTGGCCACCTCATGAGAAGAGTTGACTCATTGGAAAGACTCTGATGCTGGGAGGGATTGGGGTCAGGAGAAGAAGGGGATGACCGAGGATGAGAAGGCTGGATGGCATCACTGATTCGATGGACGTGAGTCTGAGTGAACTCTGGGAGATGGTGATGGACAGGGAGGCCTGGCGTGCTGCAATTCATGGGGTCGCAAAGAGTCGGACATGACTGAGCGACTGAACTGAACTGATCTGAAGGGAAAACCACTAAGTCATTAAGGTATGACCTAAACCAAATCCCTTATGATTATAATGTTATAAATAGGGTTCTACAAAATTCCACAAGGGTAAAAGACTACAATGGTCTCTCTAGCCTGAGGAGGGTAATGCTGCAATGTGACTATATAGACCTTTGGGGAATATAAACAGATGTTGCTGAGGTACAATGATAAACAGAGCTAAATGAGACCTCCTTCTTTCTCTTACCAGAGAGAGCGATTATTTTACCCTTGGTTGATTGTGTCCTTTTGCTTGTCTACGGTTTTACTTTTCGCATGGATAGAAACTTCAAATGAATTCAATGGCTTTGACTGGTGAGTTTCACTTTTTGTATTTTCATTTGTGTAAGGGCTCTTTGGTCTAATAGTCACATGGATCTTTCTTCAGACTGAAAAAGTCTGGTGACATAAGAGCGAGGGTGGACAAAGTTATAGTTTTGCAGCTGGTGGATGGGAGGCCTGACTCTGGGGAAGTATAAGCATGCTCAGCACCCTCAGCTACTATACCTCCCTTCCTTGCTCAGTCTCACTCTTAGACCAAATCTGGCTCAGCAGGAAGCTTTCTCTGTGCTTCCAGTCCTTCTATTCAGATGACTCCCTTGTTCTTCAGCCTCTTTTGCCTACATTTACTGATGCCTACACCAGTTGGTCTTCATGATCTTGGTCCATGAACCCTGGTGTCTCGGCCTCACCTCCAGCCTCTACTTCTTCCTTCTGTCCTCACTGGGTTTCCTAAGACTCTGGAGACAGAAACAGTGTCCCATCTCAGCATGCTTGTAGCCCAGTTCCTACTCTGGACTGCTCCTGGCTCTTCCCATTTTTCTGGCCTGGCTGGTATAGCATACCCATTAGTTGGTCTTTGAGGGAAAAAGGGGTATCTTTGAGTGTGAGGCTTTTAAAAAATGTAATATAGTTTATTTTTTCCTTCATAGAAATAAAGTATGGTTTGTTATTTTAAATATTAAGAAATGTAGAAAAATAGATAATATCATCTTATTCTTGAGTAGCAATCACTTGGTATACTTCCCAGTCTTTTCTCCTGTGCCTATTTTTATATTATGTTCATATCATATATATATAATTTTTATTTTTTCTCTCATTTAAAATAGTCATACACATTTTGAAAAATTATTAAAACTCTTAATGATAATCACTTTATTTATTTTTTATATTCAATTTTTTGCATTTTTATTTTTTCCCCTAGTTTCTGGGAAAATGTTTGACAACAAAAACAAGAGAGTTAGGAAGGAAAAGAAAATCCATTTTAAATGGTTTTAAAGTATTTCCTGATATGAAGGTAGTGTAGTGTACTTACTTAATGACTTTTTATTGTTAGGCTTTATGACTAAATTTCTGTTTTTATAAAATAATAGTGAAGAGAAATCTTTGTGTTCTGACTTACAGTCTTACAGGAAGTTCCCACAATGACATTATTCAGTCAAAAAGAATAAAAACTAGTAAAACTCATTGTGCCTGTTACCAAAGTATTTCTCAAAAGATAGTACAGTTTGCATTCACAATAGAGGTATTTGACTTTCTGTTTTAACCCTCCATTGACAGCATGGACTATTATAATTTTGAATTGTTTTTATTAATTTTATAGATGAAATTTGTTTTATTTTAATTTAATTATTTACCAGGTATCAAAACTTGTTTCCTTAGTAACTTATTTTATCTTTAGTTCTCTCTGTTTGAATATACATATCTTGTGGAATCTAATTTTCTCATTTATATGCATTCTTTATTTAGAGATAAGTTCTAAATTTCTCCACAGTATTGGAAATAAGAAATGCTTCATTTATTTATAAAATTTCCCTCAGTTTTAAAGAACTTTACATTGAGATATAATTGAAATATAATGTTAGATTTCTGTTAAGTATACATTACAGCATAATGATTTGCTATTTCTACATATTGTGGAATGATCACCACAGTAAGTCTGGTTAATATTCTTCATCACACATAATTTCAGATTTTGTGTGTGATGAGAATTTTTAAGAAACTTTCCCTTCAGTTCAGTTCAGTTCAGTTCAGTCGCTCAGTCATGTCCGACTCTTTGCGACCCCATGAATTGCAGCACACCAGGCCTCCCTGTCTATCACCAACTCCTGGAGTTCACTTTTAGCAACTTTCAAATATACAGTACTGCATTTGTAACTATAGTCACCATGCTGTATGCATTTTATCCCCAGGGCATGTTTATTTTATAGTTGGAAGTTTATACCTTTTTATCCATCTTCACTCATTTGTCCACCTCTCACCCCTGTCCTCTGGCAACCACCAATCTGTTCTCTGTGCCTACGAGTTAGTTTGGTTGGTTTGTTTTTATCTTTCATGTATAAAAGTGAGGTCATATCTTATTTATCTTTTTCTGTCTGACTGATTCATATTAGCCTAATGCTGACAGGGTCTATCCATGTTGTCATAAATGACATTTTTCATTTTTTATATGACTGAATAATGCTCCCTTGTGGTATGTGTGTGTAAGGATATACCACATTTGAAAAATTAAGTCATCTGTGGACACTAAGGTTGCTTTCATGTCTTGGTTATTGTACATAGTGCTACAGATGTTTTTAAATGATGACAAACCCACAGTAAACATTATCCTCAATGGTGAAAAATTGAAAGAATTTCCCCTAAAGTCAGGAACAAGACAAGGGTACCCACTTCTACCACTACTATTCCACATAGTTTTGGAAGCTTTGGCCACAGCAATCAGAGCAGAAAAAGAAATAAAAGGAATCCAAATTGGAAAAGAAGAAGTATAACTCTCACTGTTTGCAGATGACATGATCCTCTACATAGAAAACCCTAAAGACTCCACCAGAAAATTACTAAAACTAATCAATGAATATTGTAAAGTTGCAGGATATAAAATCAACACACAGAAATCCTTTGCATTCCTATACACTAATAATGAGAAAATAGAAAGAGAAATTAAGGAAAACAATTCCATTCACCATTGCAATGAAAAGAATAAAATACTTAGGAATATATCTACCTAAAGAAATTAAAGATCTATATATAGAAAACTGTAAAACACTGGTGAAAGAAATCAAAGAGGACACTAATAGATGGAGAAATGTACCATGTTCATGGATCGGAAGAATCAATATAGTGAAAATGAGTATACTACCCAAAGCAATCTATAGATTCAATGCAATCCCTATCAAGCTACCAATGGTATTTTTCACAGAGCTAGAACAAATAATTTCACAATTTGTATGGAAATACAAAAACCCTCAAATAGCCAAAGCAATCTTGAGAAAGAATGGAACTGGAGGAATCAACCTGCCTGACTTCAGGCTCTACTACAAAGCCACAGTCATCAAGACAGTATGGTACTGGCACAAAGACAGAAATATAGATCAATGGAACAAAATAGAAAGCCCAGAGATAAATCCACACACATATGGACACCTTATCTTTGACAAAGGAGGCAAAAATATACAATGGAGAAAAGACAATCTCTTTAACAAGTGGTGCTGGGAAAACTGGTCAACCACTTGTAAAAGAATGAAACTAGAACACTTTCTAACACCATACACAAAAATAAACTCAAAATGGATTAAAGATATAAATGTAAGACCAGAAACTATAAAACTCCTAGAGGAGAACATAAGCAAAACACTCTCTGACATAAACCACAGCAGGATGCTCTATGATCCACCTCCCAGAATATTGGAAATAAAAGGAAAAATAAACAAATGGGACCTAATTAAACTTAAAAGGTTCTGCACAACAAAGGAAGTATAAGCAAGGTGAAAAGACAGCCTTCAGAATGGGAGAAAATAATAGCAAATGAAGCAACTGAAAAAGAACTAATCTCAAAAATATACAAGCAACTCCTGCAGCTCAATTCCAGAAAAATAAATGACCCAATCAAAAAATGGGCCAAAGAACTAAACAGACATTTCTCCAAAGAAGACATACAGATGGCTAACAAACATATGAAAAAATGCTCAACATCACTCATTATCAGAGAAATGCAAAACCACAATTAGGTACCATTTCACGCCAGTCAGAATGGCTGCCATCCAAAAGTCTACAAGCAATAAATGCTGGAGAGGCTGTGGAGAAAAGGGAACTCTCTTACACTGTTGGTGGGGATGCAAACTAGTACAGCCACTATGGAGAACAGTGTGGAGATTCCTTAAAAAACTGGAAATAGGACTGCCTTATGACCCAGCAATCCCATTACTGGGCATACGCACCAGGGCAACCAGAATTGAAAGAGACTTGTGTACCCCAATGTTGATCGCAGCACTGTTTATAATAGCCAGGACATGAAAGCAACCTAGATGTCCATCAGCAGATGAATGGATAAGAAAGCTGTGGTACATATACACAATGGAGTATTACTCAGCCACTAAAAAGAATACATTTGAATCAGTTCTAATGAGGTGGATGAAGCTGGAGCCTATTATACAGAGTGAAGTAAGCCAGAAAGAAAAACACCAATACAGTATACTAACGCAGACCGGTTCCAAATAGGAAAAGAGATACGTCAAGGCTGTATATGGTCACCCTGCTTATTTAACTTATATGCAGAGTGCATCATGAGAAACGCTGGGCTGAAAGAAGCACAAGCTGGAATCAAGATTGCTAGGAGAAATACCAAGAACCTCAGATATGCAGATGACACCACCCTTATGGCAGAAAGTGAAAAGGAACTAAAAAGCCTTTTGATTAAAGTGAAAGAGGAGAGTGAAAAAGTTGGCTTAAAGCTCAACATACAGGAAACGAAGATCATGGCATCTGGTCCCATCACTTCATGGGAAATAAATGGGAAAACAGTGGAAACAGTGTCAAACTTTATTTTTTGGGGCTCCAAAATCACTGCAGATGGTGATTGCAGCCATGAAATTAAAAGATGCTTACTCCCTGGAAGGAAAGTTATAACCAACCTAGAGAGTTGGACTGTGAAGAAGTCTGAACACCAAAGAATTGATGCTTTTGAACTGTGGTGTTGGAGAAGACTCTTGAGAGTCTCTTGAACTGAAAGGAGATCCAACCAGTCCATTCTGAAGGAGATCAGACCTGGGATTTCTTTGGAAGGAATGATGCTAAAGCTGAAAATCCAGTACTTTGGCCACCTCATGTGAAGAGCTGACTCATTGGAAAAGACTCTGATTCTGGGAGGGATTGGGGGCAGGAGGAGAAGGGGATGACAGAGGGTGAGATGGCTGGATGGCATCACTGACTCAATGGATGTGAGTCTGAGTGAACTCCGGGAGATGGTGATGGACAGGGAGGCCTGGCGTGCTGTGATTCACAGAGTCGCAAAGTATCCGGCAGGACTGAGCAACTGAACTGAACTGAATGCATATATATGGAATTTAGAAAGATGGTAATGATAACCCTGTATGCCAGACAGCAAAAGAGACACAGATGTGTAGAACAGTCTTTTGGACTCTGGGAGAGGGAGAGGTTGGGATGGTTTGGGAGAATAGCATTGAAACATGTATAATATCATATATGAAACTAATCGCCAGTCCAGGTTCAGTGCATGATACAGGATGCCTGGGGCTGGTGCATTCGGATGAACCAGAGGGATGTTATGGGGAGGGAGGTGGGATGGGGTTTCAGGAAGGGGAACACGTGTATACCCATGGCAGATTCATGTTGATGTTTGGTATAACCAATACAATATTGTAAAGTAGTTTGCCTCCAACTAAAATAAGTAAATTTATATTTAAAAAATGATGGCCATACTGACTGGTGTGAGGTGATATCTCACTGTAGTTTTGAGTTGCATTTCTCTAATAAATAGCAGTGTTGAGCATCTTTTCATGTGTTTATTGGCCATCTCTATTTCTTCGTTGGAGAAATGTTTGTTTAGGTCTTCTCCCCACTTTTTTATTTCATTGTTTATTTCCTATTAAGATGCATGAGTTGTTTATTTTGTAGACTAATCTCATGTCATTCAGATAATTTGCAAATATTTTCTCACATTCTGTGTGTTGTTTTTTCATTTTGTTAATGGTTTCCTTTGCTGTGCAAAAGCTTTTGAGTTTAAGTAGGTTCCAATTGTTTCTTTTTCCCCCATTACTCTAGGAGATGTATCAAAAAAGATTTTGCTGCAACTTATGTGAAAGTGTTCTTACTTATTTTATTTTTGTGTATGGTGTTAAAGAATGTTCTAATCTCATTCTTTTAAAAGTAGGTGTCTAATTTTCCCAGAACCATTTATTGAAAAGACTGTACTTTTTCCATTGTATATTCTTGCTTCTTCTGTCATGCATTAGTTGAGCATAGATGTGTGAGTTTACTTCTAGTTTTTGTATCCTGTTCCATTGATCTGTATTTCTACCTTTGTGCCATACTGTTTTGATTACTGTAGTTTTGTAGTTTGGTATGAAATAAGGAAGCCTGATTCCTCCGCTCTTTTTCTTTCCAAAGATTGCTTTGGCTATTCAGGGTCTTTGTGTTTCCATACAAGTTTAAATTTTTAAAATTTTGTTCTAGTTCTGTGAAGTATGACATTGGTATTTTGATACGGATTGTATTGAATCTGTAGGTTGCCTTGGGTGTATAGTCATTTTGACAATATTGATTCTTCCAATCCAATAACATGTTTTGTCTTTCCATCTTTGATTTCTTTCATCAGTGTCTTATGGTTTTTAGAGTACAGTTTTTTTTGCCTCATTAGGTAGGTTTACTCCTAGGTATTTTATACTTCTGATGCTATGATAAATGAGTTTGTTTCTTAAATTTCTCTTTCTGATATTTTAATTGTTAATGTGTAGAAATGTAATAAAATTCTGTGAATTAATTTTGTATTCTGCAACTGTACCAAATTCATTGATGAGCTCTAGTAGCTCTCTGGTAGCATCTTTAGGATTTTCTATGTATAGTATCATTTTCTTTTTCTTGTAGTTTACTTCTCATCTCATTTCTGGTAGCATCTTTAGGATTTTCTACATATAGTATAATGTCATCTGCAAATAGTGACAGTTTTACTTATTCTTTTTCAAGCTGAATTTATTGTATTTCATTATCTCCTCTGAATGCCATGGCTAGGACTTCCAAAATTGAATAAAGCTTGTGAGAGTGGACATTGTTGTCTTGTTTGTTACATTAGAGGAAACAGCTTTTGTCTGTTGAGTATGATGTTAACTGTGGGTTTGTCATATGTAGCCTTTATTATATTGAGGAGAAGGAAATGGCAACCCACTCCAGTACTCTTGCCTGGAGAATCCCATGGAGGTTGGAGCCTGGTAAGCTACAGTCCATGGGGTCACAAGAGTTGGACACGACTGAGCAACTTTACTATGGTCCCTCTTTGCCCACTTTCTGGATTTTTTTTTTAAAATCATATATGGCTATTGAATTTTTGTCAGAAGGTTTTTCTGCATCTATTGAGATAATCTTATGATTTTTTACTCTTTGACTTGTTGATATGGTATATCATACTGATGTATTTGTATATATTGAAGAATCCTTGTATATCTGGGATAAATGCCACTTGATGATGGTGTATGATTCTTTTAATTCGATTCATTATTTTCAGTTTGCTAGAATTTTGTTGAGGATTTTTGCATCTATATTCATCACTGTTATTGACCTATAATTT
This sequence comes from Ovis aries, assembly GCF_016772045.2. NCBI lineage: Eukaryota > Metazoa > Chordata > Mammalia > Artiodactyla > Bovidae > Ovis > Ovis aries. The sequence continues at coordinate 16,747,943 of NC_056074.1, forward strand.
TCTTTTTTGTGATATCTTTGTCTGATTTTGGTATCAGAGTATTGGTGGCCTCACAGAATAAGTTTGGGGGTGTTCTTTTTTTTTCCTTCTTTTTTTTTAAAATTTTACTTTATTTTACTTTACAATACTGTATTGATTCTGCCATACATCAGCATGAATCTGCCACGGGTGTACACGTGTTCCAATCCTGAATCTCCCTCCCACCTCCCTCCCCATACTATCTCTCTGAGTCAACCCAGTGCACCAGCCCCAAGCATCCTGTATCCTGCATCAAACCTAGACTGGCAAATTTTTTCTTATATGATATTATACATGTTTCAATGCCATTCTCCCAAATCTTCCCACCCTCTCCCTCTCCCACAGAGTCCCACTCCAACATTTGAATTATAGGAGTCCCAGAAGAAGAGGGAGTATTCTTTCTTCTGCAGTTTCTTTGGAATAGTTTCATAAGGATAGATGTTAACTCCTCTCTAAATGTTTGGTGGAATTTGTCCATGAAGCCATTTGATCCTGGACTTTTGCTTATTGAAAGGCTTTTAATTACATTTTCAATTTTAGTACATATGGTTGGTCTTCATATTTTCTGTCTCTTTCTCTTTCAGTCTTGGAAGGTTGTAACTTTCTAAGAACTTTTTAGGTTGTCCATTTTTTTTTTTTGCATATAGTTGCTTGTAATAGTCTCTTATGACCCTGTGCATTTATGTGGTGTCTGTTGTAATTTCTTGTCATTTCTAATGTGAATGATTTGAGTCCTCTCCCATTTATCTTGATGAGTCTGGCTAAATGTTTATAATTTTATCTTTAAAAAAACCCAGCTTTTAGTTTCATTGATCTTTGCTATTGTTTTCTTTGTATCTATTTCATTTATTTCTATTAGGATCTTTATAATTTCTTTCCTTTTACTAATTTCAGTAAAAGGAAATTACTGAAATTTTCTTGTTCTTTCTCTAGTTACTTTATGTATTAAGTTGTTGTTGTTGTTTAGCCACCAAGTTGTGTCCAACTCTTTGGGATCCCATGGACTGCAGCACATCAGGCCTCCCTGTCCTTCTCCGTCTCCTGGAGTTTTCCCAAGTTCACATCCATTGCATTGATGATGCCATCCAGCCATCTCATCCTCTGAAGATGTCTTCTTGTCCTTCTGCCCTCAATCTTTCCCAGCATCAGGGACTTTACTAATAAGTCAGCTGTTCACATCAGGTGACCAAAATACTGGAGCTTCAGCTTCAGCATCAGTCTTTCCAATGAATATTCAGGGTTGATTTCCTTTAAGACTGACTGGTTTGATCTCCTTGCTGTCCAAGGGACTCTCAGGAGTCTTCTCCAGCACCACAGTTTGAAGGCCTCAATACTTTGGCATTCTGGCTTCCTCATAGTCTAGCTCTCACAACTGTATGTGACCACTGGGAAGAACATAGTCTTGACTATATAGACGTTTGTTGGCAGAGTGATGTCTTTGATTTTCAACACATTATCTAGGTTTGTCATACCTTTGCATATATATGTCATACTCATACTGCTGTATAGTCTTGAGTAACTGTATAATCCCAGTTGCTTTTTCAATTCCCTCTGATGTGTATAAACAGTCACCCAAGCAAACTATTCTCATTCTTCTCACTCCCTTGTGTTACCCCACCACCATCACCTAAAGTAGAAGAAGGGGAGAGAAAAAGAGAGAAAAATATCACAGTTCTTCCTTTGCCAGAAGTATTCAGCCTGTGGGTGGGAACTTCTCCTGAGTTTGGTGGGGAATTTGGAACTCTACTAATTTTGAATATTTACATGTGAGTGAATATAGAAAAGAAGATCATTATGTTGATAAAGAGGGAAAAAAATCTGATGTGACTAGAGAAATGATTTGAAAAGACAGAGGCACAATTAAAGGCTAAAATTAACTCTTTTTACCTGGGAAGTAAAGTCAATATCACTGCTTGCATAAGCCATTTAATGAATTCTTTGGCTACATTTAGACTGCTTATGTGGATTCCCTGGTGGCTCAGAAGGTAAAGAATTTGCCTGCAATGCAGGAGACGTGGGTTCAATCCCTGGATTGGGAAGATCCCTTGGAGAAGGAAGTGGCAACCCATGCTAGTATTCTTGCCTAGAGAATTCTATGGACAGAGGAGCTGCAGTCCATAAGGTCACAGAGTCAGACATGACTGAATGACTGACACTTTATGTCTATCCTGCATGTTTTTTTCTTTTATTTCATTATTTGATCATTACTCTGCTTGCATTTAAATATTCTATTCTTGCTATGTGGATATGAGTCATTTAACTGGAGATCTTGAATATATTTTTTATGGTTCTTTTCTAATTGTTCTCTTAATTATATTTTTCTGCAAGTTATTGTATTAGTTGACTTTATTAGGTTAATTTATTGGGCTTTCCTGTTATCTCAGCTGATGAAGATTCCACCTGCAATGCAGGAGACCCCAGTTCAATTCCTGGGTTGGGAAGATCCCCTGGAGAAGGGATAGGCTACCCACTCCAGTATTCATGGGCCTCCCTCGTGGTTCAGATGGTAAAGAATCAACCTGCAATGCAGGACACCTGGGTTTGATCGCTGGTTTGGGGAGATCCCCAGGAGGAGGGCATGGCAACCCACTGTAGTATTCTTGCCTTAAGAATTCCCATGGACAAAGGAGCCTGGCGGGCTACAGTTGCAAAGAGTTGGGCACAACTGAGCGACTAAGCACACAAACAGATTAATTTGTTAACATTACTTACACATTTTCTGATTCCTGGCTGTGAGATCACGTTTTACAGAGTACTCTTCTGAGTGTCTCGATCTGGGATCAATCTTGCCTAGGATAGCTGCTTGTCTATTTCTTTCTCTTTGTGTCCCTTCTCAACCCTGACCAAAGAGAAATTTTTCTTATATTGAATGTAATTATATATTCAGTAATCTATATTTTGTATCATTAAAATATAATTTCTCTAGGTCTCATATGGAGGGGAAATAATTTCTGTTATCTTGAAATGAAGAGACTAAATTCTGTGACATATAATACCTAGACTAATTATAATATTGTTTAACTTAACAAATCAATGTATTAGTTTTATCTCATAAACTACTTTAGGAACAAAAAAGACCAGAACTGTTTTTAAGAGCTCCAAACTCTTACACTGAATGTAGATATTAATATAGTGACTTGCTATTATACAAGAAAACATATATGGATAAGAAACCTGCTGAAATGGATAGTATTAACTATATGACAGCAGTGAACTTATGGATGAGTTGTCCTGTTTTGACATTCCAGAATTTCTATATTTTTTTAAAGAGTATATAGTTTTTGAGTATGTATTCTAAATAAATTTAAAAACCATACAACTCGTACAGAACCCCATTAAAGTACCTGATTGTCTACGAACAAAGTTAAAACTTCTCAACTAAATATCCTCAAAGATCTTCACACATCTGTTCCCAAATTGCTCCTCTTCTTATCCCCCTGTTTTCTTATGCCTCATTTAGTCCAGTCTTATACCATATCCTTGACAGAAATACTACTAACTTCTATGTTTTAGAAACTGAAACACATTTTTGCAGGGTTGTTTTCCTAGGTACAGGAGTCTGGTTCTTTTGGTCCATTGTCTTGCTGAGTTTCCTTGGGATCCTGGCTGCCTACACAACATTGCTACTGGTGAGTAATGTTTCCCATTTTTCCCACTCCCTTCCTGAGTAGCCTCATGAAGTGCTCCGTCAGTAGTATGGTTCCCAATTGGTGCTGGGAGCCATACGATCGCTCCTGGCAGAGTTCAGATTTGCATCAGCTCCTTGAATATTAGGGAGGAAGGATAGATGTGTGGAATAGACTTGGGCTGGTAGAGGGTGTGTCTTTCCACTTTGACCCTTCGTAAGGGTGGCGGAGCATCCTTTTTCTCTGCCTTTGTTTCATGGCTTATTTTCTGGCTCACATAGTATTTTCATTTTAGATGTTCATACCTTCACACGGTAGTACTTCTGCACATTGATCTACTCATTTCATAGCCTGTCTCCCGAGAATCAGTCTCTCTGTGGCTTACAAATTATCTGGTGTGCTAAACCTGTTTATTAGTCCTGTGCAAAAGCTAGTCCCCTGGTCAGGTGCCAAGTACATTTTGGCAAATATCTTTATGAAATAGAGACACGGCCTGTTTCTGGGCATAGTAGTGTCATGTAGTGTGAGAAATTCACACTGGACATAGTAGTGTCATGTAGTATGAAAAAATTGAGACCATGCAGCAGGGGAGCCTGCAGAAGTGGAAAGCTTATAGAAGACTAACTTTTAGGTTACTGGAATTTTTCAGTGCCCACTTGAGAATAGGACATAAGTATCTTGCTCTGATTTCATGATTCCTTGTCCCCACTGATTGCCTGTCTGATAGTAAAGAACCCAACCCCCAAATCAGTTGCATTTGCATAAATAATTATTTCAGCAAAATGTATTAATCATTATATGAGTGATAAGTACTGAGGCTATAGAGAACAAAGAGGTGTAGTTTTTGTTTTCATACAGGGCACCTCAAATAGAGAGGTATGAGAAAGTTACAGTGCTCCTTAATTCAATGAGTTTAGAATCTAGTAGAGAAGTAAGTCATAGACAAAAATAACCAACACAGATAGAGCATTATAATTGTCATTAGAGAGACCTAAAAATTTTCTGCCTGGATTCGTCAAGAGGATTAAGTGATGCTTCAAGGAAGAGGTGGCACCGGAGAGGCATCTTGAAAGGATGTTGGATTTAGACATGTGTTTGTGGGAGTGGGGAAGAAAGTCCAGATCATGGGAATTTCATGACAGAGTCAGCAAGACAGAGATAGAGATATATGGGATTTGACTAGATAAAAGGGAAGAATCGTACTGTTAGCATGTAGAGGATATTGAAGAAAAATGCAGTATATGACTAAAACAATAGGCTTGTGATAGATTTTAGAAATCCTGAAAAGTATGCTAAGACACATGGTATAAATCAGATTTCTAGTTAGTATCATCATTCTGAAAGTCATTGCATGGAGGCTGTCTGTAGAGAGAAATAGTTAGAAACTTTTACTTTTAATGAGGAAAATGCAGATGAATGATGTGTTTGGGGCAAGAATCTGGCCACGGAATTGTGCTGCACTCATACATAATCAAAATAAAATGGTTTAGGTAACTTCTAAGATGGACTTCCAGTGTCCAATAAGCCATGGTTTTTTTTTTTTTTTTTCCCCAAACAACCTTGTACACTAGGCTACCTCTTTTTGGATACAGTAGCAACAATGGAGGAGACCTGAATTCGATTTCTGCTTTAAGTTATTTTGTAACCTTGACTGAGTCATATAACTATTCTGAGCCTCAGTTTTTTCTTTCAGATGAGAATTATTTCTTTCAAATGAAATAGTTAATAAAATGACATTTTATAAGGCTCGGTTAAGTACAAGTAAATGACCTGGTTGCTTAATTTGTAAAGAATCCTCCTGCAATGCAGGAGACCCAGCTTTGATCTCTGGGTTGGAAATATCTGCTAGAGAAAGAAATGGCAAACCCACTCCAGTATTCCTGCATGGAATAGACAGAGAAGCCTGATGGGCTACAGTCCATGAGAGCTCAAGAATCAGGCATGACTCAGTGACTAAACCACCACCACCAAAGTACAAATAAAATCATATCCATAAAATTATTTTGAAAAAAAAAAAAAGGTGAATGCCTTATACAGTCAAATTCTCAATATCCTAAGCATCTGAAGACTCCAGTTTTCAATCTGCATCTCCACACTGACTTGGTGATTACTTAGATTTAGATTCAAATCTAATCTAGATTTATTGACTAATACCAATGTTAACAACAGTGCTTAACTGTTGTAACAAAAAAGCTTTTAAAAATTATGTATTTATTTGGCTGCGTTTGGGTCTTGGTTGCATCATTCAGGATCTTTCATGGAGGTGCATGAACTCTCTAGCTGTGGTGTGTAGGCTAAGTTGTTCCTCTGTGTGTGGGATCTTAGCTCCCCTACTAGGGATCAAACCCCTGCATAACAAGGCAGATTCTAAACCACTGGACCACCAAGGAAGTCCCAAAAAAGAAATTTTAAATGACCCTTGGAAGGGCTGGCCCCTGACCTCTGTTCCCTCACTAATGTCTCTATGTAATACCATGAATAAGCTCCATCACAGGGAAGAAAAAATTGTAGGAATTCAGAAAGGATATCAATGTACTGATTGTTACAGAATCCCAGAGAAGATAATAATAAATTCTCTCTGGGTTGCTGGTGAAAGTTACAACTAGGAGGTGACATGTGAACTGTGTTTGAAGGGTCAGTAGCATGGTGAGGGAGAGCTATTTAGGCAGAGGGACAGGGTGGCAATCTCTTAGATGCTGAATAGAGCAGGTGTAGCAAGAAGTGAAGATAATGCCAGACTGTGTAAGGAATTTTGAGTTCAGAACGGTGTTTCAGGTAGCATCTTGGTGATTTCAAAATAATCTCTTCTTTCTTATTTTTTCAGGTACTTGGATTTTTGTTGTGTTGGGAAAAAAATCAACTATACCTGCACTGGTATCATAAAGTAAGACATTTGAATCTTCATAGGAGACTGAGGTCAGGACTGCATGTGCCTCTTTGGCACTAAGGGTTAATGCAGAGCTTCCCCTTTCTTTGCCTCCCTTAGAAAGAAGCAATCTGGTTACACTGTTTCAACTAAAATAATTCTGTTTCCAACAGATGAAACTGGCTTACCAAACAAACTGAACCCAAACTGAATTTTTTCCCACTACTCCATGTTAAAACTCACTCTGTGACTCTGTTCTCTCTATCCCCATAAAATCTTGGGCAAGCTCCATTATTTTCCCAGTCCTTTAGAGTCACAAGAACTTTCTCATTTCAGTCATTAAGAATTTCAATTCATTGTAGTAGACTGAACTCCAACTTTATGAGACTTTTCCCTTCCCCTGTTTCACATGACCCAGGCCTGGGAACCTGCAGCGATGGAAAGAGTATGATTGTCTTTTACCTTTATTCCAGCGTATGGATCAGGGGAAGGAGAGATAGGGTGAAAGAACACAGTCCCACAAGGAGGGGTTAGTTTCATCAGGACCAAGTAGATGTAGTTTTTGGCTCTTAATCCTGTGGATTTTCCCTTGTGTATTTTCAAACACCTTACCACTAAGAACCTTAACTGCAACTCTCTTGGTACACTCAATACTTGTCTTCCTATACTCCCTGAAATTTCTTTGTTGAGTTCCTTTGACTATCCCTTAGTTTGGAACCATTTAAAATTACACTAGAAGGGAAGTGGGTAGAATGAGTTAGGAGTGTGGGATTGACATATATACACTATTAATAACTATATGTAAGTTGGATAACTAATGAGAACCTACCATATAGCCCAGGGAACTCTAATTATTGCTCTGTTGCAACCTAAATGGGAAAGAAATCCCAAAAGGAAGGGATGTATATCTATATGCAGCTGATTCAATTTGGTGTATGGCAGAAACTAACACAACATTGTGAAGCAACTATATTCTGATAAAACTTTAAAAAATAAATAAAAAATAAAATTATACTAGCAGTAACAAATGATCCATATCTGGTATGAAGAAGCAGGCATCACTCACCCAACATCTGAAGACATGCAGCTCATTTCCAACATTTCCTCCCTTATCTAGTTCTGCCATGGGCTTGAGCATCTCCAGCAGAGCCTCTTGCTATTTATAGACTTTTTCAGGCATGGTTTTGATAACATACTTTGTGTTTTCTCACATCACGGAACATGTCAAACTGTTGAGTGTTTGCCTTAAATTTCCTTTTACTCAAAAGGAAAGTATGAACTGAAAATATAAACTTAAGAATTAGGATGAATGGAAATTAAAGTCATAGGATCATACAGGGAAACAAGAAATTGAAGACTGAACATATAGGCCTACTGAGATTCCCACAGGTTTTGGAGTTGGGACACCAAGAGCAGTTTGTCACTACCAAGGATCCCTGTGGGTTAAACCATTCTGGTTACCATTCCAGGCTTGTGTCCATGCTTACCCCATGGAAAAGAAATGCAAAAAAGCAAAATGGCTGTCTGGGGAGGCCTTACAAATAGCTGTGAAAAGAAGAGAAGTGAAAAGCAAAGGAGAAAAGGAAAGATATAAGCATCTGAATGCAGAGTTCCAAAGAATAGCAAGAAGAGATAAGAAAGCCTTCTTCAACGACCAATGCAAGGAAATAGAGGAAAAGAACAGTGTGGGAAAGACTAGAGATCTCTTTAAGAAAATTAGAGATACCAAGGGAACATTTCATGCAAAGATGGGCTTGATAAAGGACAGAAATGGTATGGCCCTAAAAGAAGCAGACGATATTAAGAAGAGGTGGCAAGAATACACGAAAGAACTGTACAAAAAAGATCTTCATGACCCAGATAATCATGATGATGTGATCACTAATCTAGAGCCAGACATCTTAGAATGTGAAGTCAAGTGGGCCTTAGAAAGCATCACTATGAACAAAGCTAGTGGAGGTGATGGAATTCCAGTTGAGCTGTTTCAAATCCTGAAAGATGATGCTGTGAAAGTGCTGCACTCAATATGCCAGCAAATTTGGAAAACTCAGCAGTGGCCACAGGACTGGAAAAGGTCAGTTTTCTTTCCAATCCCAAAGAAAGGCAATGCAAAAGAATGCTCAAACTACCACACAATTGCACTCATCTCACATGCTAGTAAAGTAATGCTCAAAATTCTCCAAGCCAGGCTTCAGCAATACGTGAACCATGAACTCCCTGATGTTCAAGCTGGTTTTAGAAAAGGCAGAGGAACCAGAGATCAAATTGCCAACATCTGCTGGATCATGGAAAAAGCAAGAGAGTTCCAGAAAAACATCTATTTCTGCTTTATTGACTATGCCAAAGCCTTTGACTGTGTGGATCACAATAAACTGTGGAAAATTCTTCAAGAGATGGGAATACCAGACCCCCTAACCTGCCTCTTGAGAAATCTGTATGCAGGCCAGGAAGCAACAATAAGAACTGGACATGGGACAACAGACTGGTTCCAAATAGGAAAAGGAGTATGTCAGGGCTGTATATTGTCACCCTGCTTATTGAACTTCTATGCAGAGTACATCATGAGAAACGCTGGACTGGAAGAAACACAAGCTGGAATCAAGATTGCCGGGAGAAATATCAATAACCTCAGATATGCAGATGACACCACCCTTATGGCAGAAAGCGAAGAGGAGCTAAAAAGCCGGTTGATGAAAGTGAAAGAGGAGAGTGAAAAAGTTGACTTAAAACTCAATAGTCAGAAAACGAAGATCATGGCATCTGGTCCCATCACTTCATGGGAAATAGATGGGGAAACAGTGGAAACAGTGTCAGACTTTATTTTTGGGGGCTCCAAAATCACTGCAGATGGTGATTGCAGCCATGAAATTAAAAGACACTTACTCCTTGAAAGAAAAGTTATGACCAACCTAGATAGCATATTCAAAAGCAGAGACATTACTTTGCTGACTAAGGTCTGGCTAGTCAAGGCTATGGTTTTCCTGTGGTCATGTATGGATGTGAGAGTTGGACTGTGAAGAAGGCTGAGTGCTGAAGAATTGATGCTTTTGAACTGTGGTGTTGGAGAAGACTCTTGAGAGTCCCTCGGACTGCAAGGAGATCCAACCAGTCCATTCTGAAGGAGATCAGGCCTGGGATTTCTTTGGAAGGAATGATGCTAAAGCTGAAGCTCCAGTACTTTGGCCACCTCATGCGAAGAGTTGATTCATTGGAAAAGACTCTGATGCTGGGCGGGATTGCGGGCAGGAGGAGAAGGGGACAACCGAGGATGAGATGGCTGGATGGCATCACCGACTCGATGGATGTGAGTCTGAGTGAACTCCGGGATATGGTGATGGGCAGGGAGGCTTGCTGTGCTGCGATTCATGGGGTTGCAAAGAATCGGACACGACTGAGCGACTGAACTGAACTGAATGCTTACCTTGCCTCTGGCAGTGAGCCCTGCTACTTGGCCTCTGCCAAAGCAGAATCTCATCATTGCCTTTGAACTCAGTAAGCCCATTTCTGTAGCAGCACCTCTCACCTTTATTCAGGCATAAAGCATGGCCACTACAGTGCTTTTCAAGAATGCTGACACTTTCCTCACCAATGTGTTTCTCAGTGTCTTCTGAAACCTCCCATAGAGCCCAATATGAAGCAGGTTAGTTTATCACAGGTGATATTCATATCATCCCAGTAACCTTTTCTAAATAAATCATTGGATTTTTTTCTTCCACATTACACCAAGAAATTGCTGGCATCGTAATTTTATAAAGCATGGGCTACTGTTGAGCCAAAGTTTCAGATAACCAAGCGATTAGAACCTCTTTGAGATGCATATTACCTGCTGCTGCTAAGTCAGTTCAGTCGTGTCCAACTCTGTGTGACGCCACAGATGGCAGCCCACCAGGCTCCTCTGTCCCTGGGACTCTCCAGTCAAGAACACTGGAGTGGGTTGCCGTTTCCTTCTCCAATGCATGCATGCGTGCTAAGTTATTCAGTCATGTCCAAGTCTGTGCAACCCTATGGACAGCAGCCCACCAGGCTCCTCTGTCCTCGGGATTCTTTAGGCAAGAATACTGGAGGCTTAATACCTAGATGCTGGTATATTAACTTCAGAATCTTTGATAAATGCACACATATCAATAAATCCAGGCTGATTTAATATTACTTTATTTTCTCCTTGTCTGGCATCCTTAATATTACATTTTCCCCCTCCTTGGATAGCATCCTTTGAATTCATTTTGACACATTTTCTACAGGGTTTTGTTAAAATGCCTTCATCTCTTGAGGTATTGTGCGATCTAATTGCTGTTATGAATCCATAGCCAATGAAAAGTGGTGAAACCGGATATGAGAGGAGTTGAAATACCCTTGTTAGATAAATAATTTGATTAGGCCTTTAAACCTGTGACCTTTAAATCTTCCTGGCAGGCAAGTTTCTTTAGGGCTTGGAATTTCAGTGTGAAAAGAGCAAACCTGGGTTGTCCCTTATTGTCTCACCCTTACTTCTCCTACATAGTCCAAAGGTCTGTTCTTTACATCTGTGTCTTTTTTGCTGTCTTGCCTATAGGGTCATCGTTACTGTCTTTCTAAATTCCACATATATGCTTTAATACACTGCATTGCTGTTTCTGTTTCTGGCTTACTTTTACTCTGCATAATAGGCTCCAGTTTCATTCACCTCATTAGAACTGACTCAAATGTGTTCTTTTTTATAGCTGAGTAATATTCCATTGTATATATGTACAACTTCCTTGTCTATTCATCTGCCTATGGGCATCTAGGTTGCTTCCATGTCCTAGCTATTGTAAACAGTGCTGCAATAAACACTGGGGTACATGTGTCTCTTTCAGTTCTGGTTTCCTTGGTGTGTATGCATAGCGATGGGTTTGCTGGGTTGTATGGCAGTTCTGTTTCCAGTATTGGATGGGGTCAGGAGGGGGGTGGGAGGGGATTTCAGGATAGTGGGGCACATGTACACCCATGGCTGATTCATGACAATGTATGGCAAAACCATAACACTATTGTAAAGTAATTATCTCCAATTAAAATGAATAAATAAAAAAGCAATCACATAACTAAACCAAAAAAAAAAAAAAAAAAGAAATCTGAGAGGGAAGGATTAGTACCAGGCCTAATAGTGTATTCCCTTCTGCCTAGGCATGTTCAGAAAGCAATGAATGATCTCAATCAAAACTCTCTATAAATAGCTATAACCCAACCTCCTAATAAAGGTACTAAAGATATTTATTAGCCAAAATACAATGGAGAGTCCTTATCTATGAAAATTTCTATACAACAGGATTCTAACCTATTGTATCTAGGTTGCCTGCAATAAATAAACCTGGAATTTATAGATTTGTAAGTGGGAGGCATGGCTGGCTGGAATTGTATATTTAACAGAGTATATGAGAAAAGGATCCACCATAACTCAAAGATTCCTTCTGTGGAGAAATGTTTCCACATACTTTGCTCAAAACACACCTCACATTTTAAGTCCCAGACCAGGATGTATCCTAATATAAGAGAGGAAAGACCTTTATATGAGTACCTACATTTCACAGATTTCTCCAAGGAAAACTGTTTTATCTGTACCTTGCGTGTGTGCGTGTATGTGTGCTAAGTTGCTTAATGCCTTAAATCATTAGTAAAGCTTCATGTTGAGTAAGATCACAGAATCACAGGAGATTCATGTGAGTCTGATTTGTCTATTACAGTTTGCATTGTGACGCATTTTTTTTTCTGATAAGTTATTTAAGATTTTCACGTCTATGTGGATCTATATATAGAAGAGTTTGGACTGTAGTTTTTGTTTCCTGCAATGCCCCTACTGAGTTTGAGTATCAGTGCTTTTGCTGGCTTCAAAAAACAAGTTAGAGAAAATTCCCTCTTTATTCTCCTGAAGAGTTTGTTAAAGTTGAAATATTTTTTCCTTCAATGTTTGAAAAATTAACCATTGAAGGCAGCAAGTCCTAGAATTATTTTGTGAGTTATTTAAGATACAGAATTATGGAAGGAAGGAAACCCAAGCACTGTCTAGGAGCTACACAGATATCGAGAACTCTCTATTTGAAGGGAAGAAGTTAAAATTATATCTTCCTGGTCTCAGTGTTTACCTATGGCTAAATATAGTTTTCTGGCCAGCAAGTTTTTTCATCTGTTCACCAAATATTTATAGAAAGTTCACTGTGTCAGACATCCTAAAGACAGCAAATAAATAATCATAAACAAATATCATCCCTGATCTCATGAAGCTTATAGTCTATTTGGGGAAAACATATATTGAACAAAATACTGTTTACCTGAGATTGTATTGAGTCATTTTTTTTAAAGCAGTGACTATTTGTAATGCTTATTTTTGAAACTGAATGAGACCTGCCACGCAATGTTGAGGGCCAAGCAGATATGGAGATAATAAATCAGTAAAAGAATCAGACCACATAGCTGTGTAGGTTTTTTTTTTTTTTTTTTTTCCAGCCATGCTGCATAAAGCAGCAAGGAAGGTAAATTGTTAGATCCATGTACTGGCACCCCACTCCAGTACTCTTGCCTGGAAAATCCCATGGACGGAGGAGCCTCATAGGCTACAGTCCATGGGATTGCAAAGAGTCGGACATGACTGAGCGACTTCACTTCACTGTTAAAGAATGGTTAGATTAAAAAGATGAGGTAATGAGGTCCCTGAAATTGTGAGTACATATGTTTCCCAAGGACAGTTCTGATCCAAGTTTAGTGCTTAGAAGTCAAGGTGTTCTTTTTATTTCCCCAGATCCTGATTCTGATAACGATTCTGTTTTGCTCACTTTTGTTGTGGATTTTATTAACTTACTGGAAAGATAGGTGGCTCACCATTGGGCTGTCATTGCAGGTAAGCACCATCCTTAGTTGTAGCCCTGTCTGTCCAGATGTGTTTAGGCTGACTTTTGAATTTTCTCCCAGATCTTTTCTCCCTACATACACCTGAGCAGCATATCTGTGATGATTTTGCTTTCGTGGCCTGTGGCTATCTACTTGATTCATTTGGAAGGAGAAGGTATGTCCTGTGGGTGGAACCTTTGCTGATTCTTCCAGCTCTGGCTTTAGCTAGTGTACTTCACTCAACCAAACAAGCTTGGTAGATAGCCAGCACTGTAGCTTTTAGAAATTCATTTAGCTTGTTACTTAGGCATGCTCCTTCTGGTCAAACTCACAACCCTACATGGACTGTCATAGCATTTCTTTGATCAAACATACCCTGTTCTAAAGAAGGATTCTCCTTCTAGAAAAATGAGAATTTTCTCTCTGTTATTACAGATTGACTGCCTGGGAATAAATTGGAGTAGTTTTAGGAACGGTACAGGAAATGTTAAATTTTTTTCAACAGTGATGGTACAAGTCATAGTTCTTTTAGGTTGTATTCCAATACTACTATTTTCAACTTAAGAACGAGGTTTGATGCATGATACTGGATGCTTGGGGCTGGTGCACTGAGATGACCCAGAGGGATGGTACAGAGGAGGGAGGGGGGGTTCAGGATGGGGAACACGTGCATACCTGTGGCAGATTCATGTTGATGTATGGCAAAACCAATACAATATTGTAAAGTAATTAACCTCTAATTAAAATAAATAAATTTATATTAAAAAAAAGAACCAGGTAAAGATATCCCCTGGATACATCTTGGTTCTTGAAAGCAGCCCCTGGTGAGTTCCTGTCACATCTGAGGACTTCCACAGAAGCAGAAATGTCTCCCTCTGCCACTGTTTCCTCTCCATTCTTTGCCTTCATATCGTGGAAACAAAGAATCAGAGCTTATGTGAAACTATTTTGAGAATGGAGTTATCTCTCAGCACCCTTACTGAGAAACTAGGAGGGCTTTCTGTCTCTCTTTTTTACTGATGGTTAGATAGGGAGTGCTTGTTTCCTGAGTTGTGCAAGAATGCAGGAAAGAGAAAAACTCAACTGATAGTGCTGACATTGAGTGTTCATACATGTGGGTATGTGTATGTGGCCAGTGAATTTTAGGAAATTTTTTTGGGAGCAAGAACTTAAAGGGGACAATAATGAATTCTTTTCTTTTTCATTTCCTGAATTTTAGCTAGAATGAGAAGATTTCAGATTACAAGTATTGAAAGAAAAAGAAACAAGAGGTGTAACATGCACACAAAATTGAGAGGTTAGAGCTGGCAGATCTAAATTTGAAAGTGACATAGGTGGTAATTTTTAAACATTCAAATGGGTAAAATCCTCAGAGTAAAAATCCTCTAAAATAGTAAGTGTTGGGGAATGGCCAGTGATAACAGGTATTATGGTCAGGCTGTACCTGTGTGTGTCTCAAAGAGGGGTGGAAAGAGAGAAGTATCTATTATTTACGGAGGATCTGTGACAAGTCAACACTGTCATATCAATTATATGAGATCGATGTTAGTAGCAAAATAGCGTCATTATTCAGAATGAAGACAATGAAGACCCAATAGAAGTTAAACAACATGCCTGAGTTACAAAATTAGAAAATAGTAAATTCTGGCTTTGAATGTGGATTTCTTTCAACTAGTGTCTCTTCCACTATCACTCCCTGTCTTCAACACGGGGTATTTTAGGCTGACCTTTAAGGGTCTGAGGGCTTTCTCAGAACCAACCAAACTCCTCCTCCTTCTTAGAAGTTTTTCCTTAACATTCCCTGTCCTTCCCACCTCTTGTACAATTCATTCCCTTGTAAATTTGCATTTATAATAATTTTGACTTAATAATAAACTTTTATTTGGATAACACTTTTTTTCACTTTCAAATCACTGAAAGAATATGGGGATGTGACAGAAATTGACAGTAAATCAGTGAGTCTATAGATGCAGTGAACCCATGTACTAAGTATTTACTTGCTGTTCGTTTGAGGATAGTTACTTGCTTGGGATGGTTCGCCATTTTTCTTTTCTTTTTTGTCACTTTCTCCTTCCAACTTTTTCAGCTTTACAAGTGGCTATTGGGTTGCCCTTTGTTCTTATACTTTTGTGTCTCTGTGTGGTGCCATTTGGGATTTATTCTCCCTGCGTTCAAGAGAAGGATAAATTAGGGCCCAAGCCAAACTTCTTCGGACATAGAGGTGCACCCATGGTAGGTCTGAGCATAATGGATGTTGGTGAGTAAAGGTGTGCATGGGTATGGAGGGCACATCAGATCCTTGGAACTCCCTGGAAAAGTAAAGGAATTGACTTGAGATGACAAGAATAAAGAGTTAAATGTAGAGATTGGACTTGAACCCAGGTCACCTAATTCTCTGTACATTTCTCTTTATTGTGCCTCAGTGACTTTGCCTCAGATGAGCAGAGTCTCCAAATCAGATTTGAACAAAGAGCCAAGGGAGCCAAACTCTCTTCCTAAAGTCCTTTCTTACTGGGCCCCCTCCCTACCCTAAAAGGGATGTCAGCAAAAAGACTGTGAGATTAAAGGCCTGATGTCCTTTTCTTCCACAGCTGGGGCCTGAGAATACCATCATGTCCTTTGAGAAGGCTGTTGAATATGGGGCCCATGGACTGGAGAGTGATGTACAAATAAGGTAGGAAAGAAGGGACCAGGGTGGGAGGAGAAAAGACCAGTGGATGACTCCAGCCTGGCCCAAGCTGTAGAGAGGGCAAGCCCTGGGAGTTTCTCCCTTATTCACCCGGCACATCTGCACGTAACACTATATATGAATCACTTCTCCTTTACAAACCACATGTCTGCATCTCTACATTGTCAGTCACAGGCTTATAAATGACACACTCTATATAGTCTCCACACATAGCTCAAATCTGGCCTCCCTGCAAACATGCTTGGAGCTTACCTCTATGCCCTACCTTAGCAATCTATTTAGCTAACATTTCCTGGGTATTGCCTGTATTCCTACTATATCCTTCTTCTGAGTGAGAGGCAGATGAGTGAGACAGAGTCGTGCCTAAGAGCTGTTTGCAGCCAGTGAAGGAGACATGGCATGTTTACAAATAAACACAGTATAGGACCATTTGTGGTGAGTGAGTGCCTTGCAGAGAAGAGTAAGGCAAATGCAATGGAACCTCAGTGGAGGAGGAAGAAGCCACCTCTTTTGTGAAAAATGATCTGTGTGCTCAGAACAGTGTTTGGGTTGAGACTTGAAGGAAAAATAGTATTTTTCCAAGCAGATATGGAGAGCGAGAATATTCTAGGCAGAGGCAACAGCTTAGTCAAAGGCATCCAAAGGAGGAATAGCAAGTTTGTAGATCCGTGAGCTGGTCTGTATGGATGCCAAGAGTAGTCCACTTTGGGGACGTGAGGGGCCTATGTGAGGGTGAAGGTATGGCTATAAGGCTTACTGAGACTGGATCACAGAGATCCCTAAATGTGTACTGGGCAGCCATGGTAGGTTTTAGAGAACAGATTAGCTTATTGTTTTAGAAGGACTTGTCTGAGAATGTGTGAGGGAGAATCATTCTGGATTTGGGCAGTAGGTTCTAGCAATGTCCAAGGGACAACAAAGGAAGAGTTGGATCATAGCAGGAATGAGGACAAAAAACACATGCTTTTCTGTAGAATGTATGTCCTTGGGCAGCCGAAAGTAGAGATGAACCGTCAGATGGTTATATTAGAGAATGTGGCATGTACTACTCCCTTCCCAGCCTTCTGTGAGGCAAACAGGAAAGAAATGAACATCCTATTTCACAGTGAAGAACTGTGAATTCAAAGAAGAGAAATGTATTGCTGAGGACGTAAGGTTAGAATGTACATGATAAAGCCAGAATTAGAACTAGATTCCCTGACCCCAGACTTGTGTTCTTGACATTACCTAACAGTGATGTTACCCAGATGTTCCATGCAAACTATCTGAATCAGATGGAAACTGGGCGTTCTTTCAGCGCTTCTAGGTTCATTGTGCAAGTGCCTCATGGTCATGACCTAATGTGGTCATGGTGCTGAGATGGTGAGCTCCTGGCACATGGACTTTCTCTCTTGTCTTGTGACTTCAACTTCAGTGTAGATGATCCTCCCAACCCTTTAGTTTCTCTGTGTGTTGATGTCTTCATTTCCGAAGTCTACATACCTCCATCATCCATATTGATGGTCATAGTTTATACTTCATCATTAATAAAAATTGCATATCACTCAGTCTAGCCAGAACAGGAATACCACAGAAGTACCTAGAACGGGAAAATGTAGTATCAAGAATTACTAAGTAGTAAAAAGCTATTAACTAATAAAAGAGGAAAACAGGACTGTGGAAATGCACAAGTAGCAGCTATTAGAACTTCTACATATTCTACCCTATTCTTTCCAAGATTTACAAACACATGAAAAAAAATTAAAAACTGGAAAAAATTCACAAAACTTCTGACAGAAGACTCTGAAAGGTGAAGAGATGAAGGTGGACTGGCAGGGTTCGTAAGAGTGAAGGAACTTCCTAGTATTAAAGCAAATAATCTGTTGGTTATTTTTGTTTTTTCCCTCATATATCCTAACATGACCTCTGAAGAGACCTGTACAGAAACATCTACAGCTGCAGAGGGGGAAAAAAATGCCCCACAAAAATCTGGTTTTTCTAGCCAGAGAATTGGCATTAGGATCACCCAGCAGGCTATAAATGTTTTGACCATACCAGTCTCACTCAGGGCAACACCACAGAAAAGCACTCTTCTCTTTCTCACAGCTTGAGGCTGTGGCCCTGAAGGGTATGAGGAGATCCCTGTGATGACTTCTGCCCTTATGTCAGTGGTGGTACTCCTCTCTGGTCTCTGCCCACTGAAAAGTAGAGGGAGGATTACTGAGAGACGTTTTCTAGAGAAAGTGATTTTTTTCTGGTAAAATATATTTAGCATAAAACTTACCATGTTAACCATTAATTTTTTTTAATTGGAGTGTGGTTGGGCTTCACAGGTGGTGCTAGTGGTAAAGAACCCACCTGCCAGTGCAGGAGACTTAAAAGATTTGCGTTCAATCCCTGAGTTGGGAAGATGCCCTGGAGAAGGGTATGGCAACCCACTCCAGTATTCTTGCCTAGAGAATCCCATGGACAGAGGAGGTTGGCAGGCTGCAGTCCGTAAGGTTGCAAAGAGTCCGACATGTCTGAAATGACTTAGCACTCATGGTTGATTTGCAGTGTTGTGTTAGTCTCAGGTGAATCGGTATACATATACATTTCTCTACTCTTTTTATTGTTTACTCACTAAGTCATGTCTGACTCTTTTGTGACCCCATGGACTGTAGCCCACCGGGCTCCTCTGTCCATGAGATTTCCCAGGCAAGAATTCTGGAGTTGATTGCTGTTTCCTTCTCTAGGGTATCTTCCTGACCCAGGGATCAAACCCACATTTCTAGCTTTGCAGGCAGATTCTTATGGCTGAGCCAGCAGGGAAGCCCGATCTACTTTTCAGTGCACAGTTTAATGGCATGCAGTATGGTCACCTGTTTTGCTACTGTCACCACCATGCATCTCTACAACTTTTCATCTTCTCAGGCTGAAACTTGGTACCTGTTCAATAATAGCTCCTTCATCTCCCCCCCCCCCCACCAAACCCTGACAACCACTATCCTATTTTTCTCTATAAATTTAACTATTTTAGTTACCGCATATAAGTATAATTGTTCAATATTATTTTACGTCTGACTCCTTTCACTTTGAAAGTGGGTGAAATGAACGTCGCTCAGTCATCTCCTACTTTTTGCGACTCTATGGCTATACAGTCCCTGGAATTCCCTAGGCCAGAATACTGGAGTGGTGGCCTTTCTCTTCTCTAGGGGAATCTTTCTAACCCAGGGATCAAACCCAGGTTTCCCGCATTGCAGGTGGATTCTTTACCAGCTGAGCCAGCTTGGAAGCCCAAAGGGATGAAAGTGAAAGTCACTCAGTCATCTCTGACTCTTTGTGACTCCATGGACTATACAGTCCATAGACTTCTACAGGCCAGAATACTGGAGTGGGTAGCCTTTCCCTTCTCCAGGGGGTCTTCCCAACCCAGAGATTGAACCCAGGTTTCCCACATTGCAAGCAGATTCTTTTCCAGCTGAGCTACCAGGGAAGCCCCATTTCACTTTGCCAAATGACAAATTCATCTATACTGTAAACGGATGACAGAATTTCCTTCCTTTTAAAAAATTCTGTTAAAAAGCATATAAAATTGACCATCATAAACGTCTTTAAGTATCCAGTTCAGTAATGTTAAGTATATACATATTTCTGCAAAACAAACCTCTGGAACTTTTTTGTCTTGCAGATCTGAAATCTTGTACCTATTAAACAACTTCCTTTTCCTTCTTCAGTCCTGGATAACCACCATTCTGCTTTTTGTTTCTATGAATTTGACTATCTTAGATATGACATATAGGTAGAATCATACAGTGTTTATCGTTTTGTGACTTTTATTTACTTTAGCATAATGTCCTCAAGGTTCATCCATGTTGTGGAGTGCAACAGAATTTCCATCCTTTTTCAGACTGAATAATATTCTAATGTATATATATGCCACATTTTGCTTATCCATTTATTTGCTGAAAACATTTGGTTTTCTTTCACCTCTTGGCTATTTTGAATAAGGGTGCTATGAACATGAATGTACAACTATCTTTTAAAGAACCTTCTTTCAGTTCTTTTTAGTATATATCCCAAAGTGGAATTGCAGGATCACACAATAATTCTGTATTTAATTTTTGGAGGCACTACCATACTGGAGAAAGGAAGTCTAAAAGCCTGTATATAAAATCCTGTGCAAATCTTCATGTAACATGCACATGAAATCACACAGACAGAGCAGAAAATTTAATAATTAAACATCCATGCTTTAGATTGACCTCTGGGTAGTACATAAAGACCAGAGAAGCACTGCAAAGCCTCTTTGAAAACTAAATTGTAATTTGAACCACAGCCTATGAACATGAGCCAATACATGTATTTTGAACCAAAATCTGAAAGTGAAGTTGCTCAGTCGTGTCTGACTCTTTGTGACCCCATAGACTGTAGTGTACCAGGCTCCTCTGTCCATGGGATTTTCCAAGCAATAGTACTGGAGTGGATTGCCATTTTCCTCTCCAGGGGATCTTCCCAACCCAGGGCTCAAACCTGGGTCTCCTGCATTGTAGACAGATGCTTTACCATCTGAGCTACCAGGGAAGTCCAAAATAGGTTAACTAACTGTTAAAAGCAATTTCAACAGGAACCAGAATCTCCAAATATTCTTAATGGCCAGGATATGATCCAAAAATTTCATCATACCAAAACCTACAAAAATCTCAACTTGAGCAAGAAAGGGTAATTAATAGATGTCAACAGCAAAAGAAAGAGGGGTTAGAATTATTATCTTAAAAAAATTAAAGCATGTATCATAAAATTTCTCTAACAGAGAATTATGATGCTAAGAGCCAACTCACTAGAAGAGACCCTGATGCTGGGAAAGATAGAAGGCAGGAGGAAAAGGGAATGGCAGAGGACGAAATGGTTGGACACCAATCATTGGGTAGACATGAGTTTTGACAAACTCCAGGAGATGGTGAAAGTCAGGGAAGCCTGGTGTGCTGTAGTCCATGGGGATGCAAAGAGTTGGACAAAGTAAGTGAAAGTTGCTCAGTCATGTCCAACTCTTTGAGACCCCATGGAGAAGTCCATGGAATTCTGCAGGCCAGAATATTGGAGTGAGTAGCTGTTCTCTTCTCCAGGGGATCTTCCCAACCCAGGGATCGAACCCAGGTCTCCCACATTCCCAGCAGATTCTTTACCATCTGAGCCACCAGGGAAACCCAGACAAGTATCTGACAAAGTTAGTACCTAAGACTCACTCTGTGCTTAGTCACTCAGTCATGTCTCACTCTTTTTGTGACCCCATGGACTGTAGCCCAAGAGTTGTACATGACTTAGTGAATGAAAAGCACCAAATAGGTTGATTAAAATAAAAGAATGGAAAAAATATACAAGTCAGAGATGGAGTAGTTATATTAATATTTGACAAAGTAAACTTCAGAGCAAAGAAAAACAGAAGAAACAAGGGGCATTACATATTTAGTATTTTTATCATGAAAGGGTATAACATTTATCTTAAATGCTTTCTCTGCATCAATTGGGATGATCATTCCCCACCCCTTTATTCTATCAGTGTGGTGTATGAAACTGATGGATTTTGATATGTTGAACTACCCTTGCATGTCAGAATAAATCCCACTTGATCATGGTTTATAATCCTGTTGTTACACTGCTGAGTTCTATTTGCTGGTATTTTGTTGAGCATTTTTGCATCAGTGTTCCTAAGGGATATTGATCTGTAGTTTCCTTTTTGGTAATGCTTGTCTAGCTTTGGTGACTGGGTGACCTTAGACTCTTTACTTTTCTACAGTCTTTTTTTATCTCTTCCTCAGACTCAATAACTTGCATTGTCCTATCTTCAAGTTTATTAATTTTTTTCTTCTGCCTTAAATTTGCTTTTGGATCCCTCTAGTCAATTTTTTATTTAGTTCTACATTTTAGCTCCAGGATTTTTTTTTCTGGTTTCTTTTTAGTTTTTTTTAATCTCTTTATTAATATGTCCATTTTATTCATATATTATTTTTTGACTTTATCCACAAATTCTTTTAGTTCTTTGAGTATCTTTAATATGTAATATCTTTATCTAGTACTCATATGAGCTCTTTTTCAAGGATAGTTTCTGTTGATTTTACTTTTGCCTTTGAATGGACTGTACTTTCCTATTTTTTATGTCTTGTGGTTCTAGAGGAGTTGAAAACCTGTAAGATTGTATTGTAATAATTCTTAATGTGTGTATGTGTGTGTACTCTTATATTTATCAATTTTCATATTCATTAATATTCTTAGATATATTGGTACATACTTTTTATGAAATCTGGAGATTTTTTTAAACTTCCATTTCCTCAGATGTTTTTCCTGTTCACCCCCTCCTCTTAGGACTCTAATCATACATGTGTAATTTGGATAAATTCTGTTCCTACATTTGAAACTTCATTGATCTTTACATCATCTGTAATAACTAATCTGCTGATACTTTCACCCAATGAAATTTTCATTTCAGTTATTATTTCAGCTCTGGAATTTCCTTTATTTTTTATCTCTTATAGTTATGTCTTCATTATGCTCATATTTTATATCTGTTTTATACATCACTTATATTTGTGTTTTATATAATTTAATATCCTTATTTGTTAATTTTATTACCTCTTTCATTTCCAAGTTTGCCATCATTGGATAATTTGTCCTGATTATAGGTACGTTTTTCTGCTTCTTTACCTGTCAGGTAAATTTTGTTTACATGCTGCACTTTGTGATTTTACCATGCTGGTTACTAAATTTTCTTGTTCTCCTTGAAAGAATTTGGCTTTCTGTAGCAGGCAGTTAAGTTGATTTGGAGATTAGTTCAATGCTTTGGGGGCTTGCTTTTAAGCTCTTTAGTGGAAGTTCTACAGTCATTCTAGTTCTAAATTATCCCCATTTCAAAAGTGTTGCCCTCTGGAGTCTCTAGAGAATGCCTGAGTAATTATTGACATCTGTTCATTCTCACTGGATAGACTTTGAATAATTCACACACCTAGTAGGAGGTGTCCAAATTGTCTTAGAAATTTCTGGTAGTTTTTCATTTCCTTGATCTTGGCAAGCTTCAGAGAATTTTACTCCGCAAGAGACACCTGATATTTAGTCATAAACTTTATGTATTTCCCTAACAATCTTCTTTTTAGCATAGCTCAATTCCCTGTGGAACTCTAGGCCACAAAGTCTCTTGACCTGTCCTTCGTCTGACTTTTTTTTTCTCATTTCACACAATTTCTGGGTCCCTTTTAGGGTTTTTCTTCCCAGTAGTACAGTCTAGTATTCACCTGCAAGACAAAAGCCTGGAGGAAGGTAGAGCCTACTTATTTGTTTACCTTTTCTCCAAGACCATCGTACTGTGCTCCCTGTTGTCGATTGGCTGAAAACATCATTGCCTTATTTTGTCAAGTTTTCTAGTGGTTTATGGGAAGGATGCTAAGTTTCCATCCTGTTAGTCCCTCATAGCCATTACAGAGTTCACTTCTTAGGTCTTTTAATGAGAAAAGAAGAGAGATTCTCATAAAAGCAGAGATTCTTCAAGGTAAACATTAGAAAACAAAACCAGGATCTTTTCTAATAACACCATCTGATGTGAAGTGTCTGGGGAAAGAAATACTCATGGCAGGTGCCTAGCTGGAAAATGGGCCAGAAAACACAAGAAGATTGCCTGAGTGCCTACTTACTATGACTCTGAGGCCCACAAGGCCTTGGCCCATCCTCACCCCATTCACTTTACATTCACATCACTTCTGTACCTATCTTTTTCTCCATTCTGAAAATTTCATGCCTATAGAAGTTATTCTTTCATCATAAACATTATTATTATACACAGGAAAATGTTGATACCTAGGACATTAAAATATTGACATCAACTATGAATTACTGGTACCTAGTCCTTTGATGAGAGTTGGGTTGGAGTAAGGAACCCTAGTAAGACTTGTGACCTTGATGGACTTTCTAAGAACCCTATCTACCAAGATGATTGAATTCAATATATTGATCCTTTCTCCTATTTTCCCCTCTGCCTGCAGCTTGGATAAGGTGCCTTTTCTCATGCATGATTATGACTTGAGAAGAACAACCAATATCTTGGACGTCATGCCAAATGCCTC
The DNA here is from genome assembly GCF_016772045.2 of Ovis aries. Classification (NCBI taxonomy): domain Eukaryota; kingdom Metazoa; phylum Chordata; class Mammalia; order Artiodactyla; family Bovidae; genus Ovis; species Ovis aries. The sequence continues at coordinate 16,772,051 of NC_056074.1, forward strand.
CCATGAACACAGTAGCTTTTTTAATTGGGATTTCCTGTCAACTCTGAATGCAGGCAAATGGTTTTCAGATTCATGGGTAAGATACATTTCTTGAGTCTAAAACCCTGCATTTACTCTCTTTTGTATGGTCATGTGCTAATCCTGGAGATAAATACAGTGTGTACAGCTGCAATTTTGATGTAAGTGTGAAGGTTTCTACTTGAGAGAGTTGGACAACATTTCATGCAAAGGTACCATTTGAGCTAAAATAAGATCATTTTTGAGGGGAACTAAGGGCAACGAGGAGAAGGCAATGGCACCCCACTCCAGTGTTCTTGCCTGGAGAATCCAGGGATGGCGGAGCCTGGTGGGCTGCCGTCTATGGGGTCACACAGAGTCGGACATGACTGAAGTGACTTAGCAGCAGCAGCAGCAGCAAAGGCAATGATAGTGATTTGTTTTAGAGACTATACTATAATAGACAAGAGGGGATATGGAGTGTGTGTGTGTGTGTATTTGTGTCTATGTATGAGTGTGTAAGAAAGAAGTAGGGAAGAAGTGGTAAGGAGGAGAAAAGAGAGAGAGATTGAGAGAAGAATCAGGAAAATATGTTATAAGGAGACTATAGCAGTGCTTAAATAACAAGTTAGACAGTTTAGAATTATCCTGAGTATTTTAAATGGGTAAAACAAAAGGTCAAATTTGCATGTGATGAAAGTCAAGCCTGACTTTCTCAGAATTATTCTCAGAATAGTTAAAGAAAACAAAAAAAACCCTTACATTTTCTGGGTTATCATATGTCTAGAGGGAATCCAGACAAACTAGGTTTTATCAATCAGATATACTCATTTTTAAAAAATTAATTATTTTAATTGAAGGCTAATTACTTTACAATATTGTGGTGGTTTTTGCACTGTGAGTCTTTTATTTTGATAGCAAATATATGAGAAGCAAGCATTCATATTACTAGCGCCTATGGTAGCAGAGCTAGGATAGCTAGGAGCAGCTGTGGTAATAGTTCTCCTATCAGGTAATAGTGAAATTATGGAAACAAACTTTCAAATACTTTTGATTATGTACTAGGAATTTTATTTATATTTAATGTTGATCTAGAGGACACATTTAATCTTTTTTCATAATAAAAATGTGAAAAGTAAAGAATTATGTGAGGGTAGATTTATCCACTTCAAATTCATTCTATTAACTAGTGTTAATATAAGGAATAGACGAAGATTGATTTGTAATGACCGTATCACCTCAGAATACTTATTTTCATATGAGTACATAGCCTATAAGCACTATTACCATATGTGAAAGTAATGGGATCAATCTGATAGTATGGGTTTCTGTGTGAAGGCTCTGTATATATCTTGTCATACATGAATCGGTCAGTCAGTCAGTTCAATCGCTCAGTCGTGTCCAACTCTTTGCGACCCCATGAATCGCAGCACGCCAGGCCTCCCTGTCCATCACCAACTCCCGGAGTTCACTCAGATTCACATCCTTCGAGTCAGTGATGCCATCCAGCCATTTCATCCTGGGTCGTCCCCTTCTCCTCCTGCCCTCAATCCCTCCCAGCATCAGAGTCTTTTCCAATGAGTCAACTCTTCTCATGAGGTGGCCAAAGTACTGGAGTCTCAGCTTTAGTATCATTCCTTCCAAAGAAATCCCAGGGCTGATCTGCTTCAGAATGGACTGGTTGGAGAACAGACACACAGAAACTAGAGATGCTTTGTTAGAATGTATGTACATATTGGCTTAGGTAGCCATAGATAATGTCTGTCAAGTGCATGTTCCAGATGAAAAGATTATTACTGTATCCATTTTGTAACATATGGCTGGTAAAGTCACACTGGTAAGTGGTGTGATTGGATATGTTATTGTAATAAACTTTGGTGGCTTCTTTTAGGATCAACAGTTTCCTATCAGCATATTTAGATGGTATGCTTGCAGTGCTTTGTTTTGCTATTACTTTGGCTACTGAGGAGTGTCCTGAGACACTTCAATTATGGTTATCTGAGTGCAAGTAATAGTTGTTCAGTCATGTCTAACTCTTTGTGACCCCATGGACTGTAGCCTACCAGACCGCAGGTTTGACTGTGGAACTTTCTTTGCTTGCATGCTGTGTGTTCACAGGTGGTCAGAGTGATGATAGCACATAATTTAAAGATTTGGATGTTTAGATAATTTTCCATAGCAAGATAAATTGGTTTTCTTTGTGAAATGTATTCTGGGTTGCTCTTCATTTGGATGGGTATCATTATGGATTGATATGGTGGTGAGTTGATTATTTGTTAGTATATTTGTTCTTCTTGAGATTTCTTGTGAAAATTAAGTAGTTAATCTGATTAGTAATGAAATAAAAATAGATACAGAAATTCTAGGAGTTGTTCCTAGAAACTTAGCTGAGTTCCCCTTTCCCCAGTAAAACCAACCTTTGTGTGGAACATTTTTATATCCTTTTTGTGAAAGTATAAATATCAAAATTACAGAGATATAATTCTCAATCATATAGATAGTAAGCAGGGTATAAGTTTTAACTAACACATTAATATAGGAACAAATAGGATGACAAAACCCACTCAAAAGAGAAGTGAGAAGCCAACATGCAAGTAAGTAAAACAAAGTAATGCTGAAATTACATTGCTAAGTTGGATACAAATCTAGTGTATTGTTTTGGTTAATATACTCTGTGACAATAAAGTTTACTTTGAGTTCTCTATCAAAACTCACTTGCATCTTGACTGGACAAAAATATTTTCCTGTTTTATCGAAGTCAACATCTAACTTTATAGTATCTGTCCCTAATTAATAGTAAGTAATTCAAAGAAAGGTACATTCCCCTAAGAATCCAATGACACTTAGGTGTGCCTGGTAAGAAAAAGTGCCACCCTGATGCTGGAGGGTTCAACAAGTCTTAATTCTGAGTTTTGAATAATTTAGGCCCTCTCTTGTGATCATAAATAAACTCTGTAGATTGTTTAGAGGCTGGTCTTGTTGTAATTTTGTATTGTTTGGCTCTATTGTTGTGATTTTATATTATTTGGCTCAATTGATTTACATCAGTGCAGTTAAAAGGGTCAGTTAACACACATAAAGTTCCTTGTATAATTAGCAAATCTAGAGTCAGATTTTGTTAAACAACTACTAAGGCTATTAATGAGGTTCTGTCTAGAGAGTATATAGAGAATCTAGAATTTCTCTTTTAATAGTCCCTATCATTCCAGAGCTCTTTTTCTCACGACTACTTTAAAAGTTGGAAGTTCACTTGAACCAGTTTTCACAGGTATAGCTACAAATACGGGCAAGTTTCTCTCTTCTTTTCCTGCTCATCATTGATCTTTCTTACCTCCTGTAATGCTGAGACAGTGTGCAAAAGGGAAACCATACAGTTTGCCTACAAAGGTGCATAGGCATTGGTTCCAAATACCAATTGTATGTGTATCCTTAGTGGGGACTGGGGGCTTGTCATGTCAGATTGAATGACATGTACTCTCAAATATGATCTTCAGATATGATGTTGACAACACAATTTTTCCAGTTATATCCCAGTGTAAAGGGGGGCATATTTCTATTCAGTTTATGTAGGTGACTGCATTGCCCTGTAACATAGTGACTCAGTAAAAAGAATGTATACCTGAATTCAGAGAGGTGGTGAGAACGAGTTGCTAAATACTGGGTTGGCCAAAAAGCTCCTTCAGTTATTAAGTAAGAATGAAACACGCATTTTTCATTTTTACCAAGATGTATATCGAACACCACCATATTGACCTTTTTGTCCCACTACCGTTTGCCATTTTTCTGGCAACTTTATAATTCTGTCTTCCAAAACTTTTCATCTTTTTGAACAGTCTTTCAGGGAATTGAATTTTTTTCCACTAAAAGAATTTTGTGAAGACCAAAATCAATGGAAATCCAAAGACGCAATGTCTGGTGAATATGCAGTTGAATCAGAAGTTGCCAGCCAGCCTGTAACAGTCTTTGTCTGATCATCAAATAAACATGCAGACTTATGCTACCCTGTTGGAAGATTATTTTCTGTTGACTAATTCTGGATGCCTTTCATTGAATGTTGCTTCCAGTTAGTCTAGCTGAGAGCAGTGCTCATTGGAATTTATTGTTTGCTTTTCCCGAAGAAGCTCATATTGGAGGACTCTTCCAATCCCACTATATATACAACATCACTTTCTATGGGTGAGCACCAGCCTTTGGTGTGTATGATGGTGGTTCATTTTGCTTGTGCTTGATCTCTTCCATTGCACATTATTGTACAGTATCCACTTTTCATCATCCATCACAATTGGTTTTAGGGAATGTTTTTTGTTATGTTTAGGTAGAGAGTTGCATGAAATATTTTCAAGAAGATCTTTTTCACATCACTTATGTAGAACCCAAGCATCAAAGCAATAAACATAATCAAGTTAGTGAAAATGATTTTGAGTGCTTGATGGATAGTTTGAGTATGTTGGCTATCACTTTGTGGTGTAACTTTTTTCCTAATTAATGTCTTGATTTGATTGCTATCAATTTCAACTAGTCTCCAGTCCAGTGAGAAATGTCCAGCACTAAATTTCACAAACCACTTTTGACATGTTCCATCAGTCACAGCACTTTCTCCATACACTGCGCATTTTTGGGGGCATGTTTCAGTTGTGCTTTTGCCTTTCTTGAAATAATAAAAGTATAATATGCTGAAAATTTTGCTTTTTTGATTCCATCTTCCATATTAAAATGGCTACACAATTGATGCATGATTCAGGGAACTCAGATCTGGTGCTCTGTAACAACATAGAGGGATGGGATGGGGTGAGAGGTGGAAGGGAGGTTCATGAGGGAGGAGACATATGTAATACCTATGGCTAATTCATGCTGCTATGTGGCAGAAAACAGCACAATTTTTAAAAGTTAGAAAGATGGTAATGATAACCCTGTATGCGAGACAGCAAAAGAGACACAGATGTATAGAACAGTCTTTTGGACTCTGTAGGAGAGGGAGAGGGTGGGATGATTTGGGAGAATGGCATTGAAACATGTATAACATCATATATGAAATGAATCATCAGTCTAGGTTCGATGCATGATACTGGATGCTTGGGGCCGGTACAGTGAGATGACCCAGAGGGATGGTACGGGGAGGGAGGAAGGAGGGGTGTTCAGGATGGGGAACACGTGTATACCTGTGGTGGATTCATGTTGATGTATGGCAAAACCAATACAATATTGTAAAGTAATTAACCTCCAATTAAAATAAATAAATTTATATTTTAAAAAAGTTATTATGATGGATTAAAAATAAAATAGCCACACAAAAATTCGCCAATTTTTGTTTTTAAAAAATACACACCAATATGACAGCAGTCACAATAGAACCTAAGAAAATTATTTCAAATGAAGTTAAAGACAGCTAATTGCTTCTAGAGCCATCTTATGGGAAAAGACCAATGAACCTTTTGGCCACCCCAGTATTTATTATGTTATGCCTTCTTGATGTTTTTACCCTTTTATCATTACATCATGACTTTCTTTGTACCTTGTTATCATTTTGCCTTGAGATTTATTTTGGGGGGCGTAAGTATGACTATATCTGCTTTCTTTTATTTACCATTCGCTTGGAATATCATCTTCAGTTCTTTCATTTTGAGTCTGTATGTATTTTTAGAATTGAAACAAGTGTCCTGAAGACACCGTGTAGTTCAGTCTTGATTTTTAATCCACCCCACAACCCTGTGCCTTTTGATTTGGTGAGTTCAATCCATTTACATCTCAGATGATTGTTGATATGTAAGAACATACTACTGTTTATTTATCTTTTGTCTTTTGACTGTTTCATATCTCCATTGTTTCTTTTTTCTTGTGCTTCTGTCTTTTTAATTGGTGATTTTCCATGCTTGTTTGCTCAGTTTTCCTCTTTATGTTTGCTGTCTGTGCTCTAGATTTTTGTTTTCTGAGTACTATGAGGTTTGCATATAAAATCTTTCTCATAGTTTGAATAGGTATTTTCCTGTTGATAGTAATTTATCTTAATTTGCTGTCCTTCCTTTTTATATTTTTACTGTAGAAATTCTGTCACTTTATTCTGTGAGTTTGTTGCACGTTGTGGTAGCTATAGTTATTTTCAAAGTTCTTTCCTTTAGTCTTTATGTTTAGTGTTTACCACTTTATTCTAAACTAGAGTTACGGTTTTCTCCTTAACTGAGAGCTGTGTATACTTTTATCTTCTCATTTCAGGTGGAAGAGCTCCTGTCAGCATTTCTTGTAAGGCAGATTTAGTGGTGAAGAACTCTTTCAGCTTTATTTGTCTGGGAGAGCCTGAATATCTCCTTCATATCTAAAGAGTAACTTTGTTAGATGATCATTTGTTAGAGTATTCTAGGCAAGCATTTTTAAATCTTTCAGTACTTTAAGTATGTTGTTCCACTCTTTCCTGGCCTATCGAGTTGTTGATGGTAGTCTAATGGGGGGTTCCTATGGGCAATACTTAATTCCACCCCACCCCTGGTGTCCTTTATTTATCACTCACCCTGACACCTTGATTATAATGTGTCTTGGAGAAGGTCATTTTACACTGAGATGAGGTGATCTATTAGCTTTGTGGATTTGTACCTGGATTTGTCCAGGTTTTTGCCCAGGTTTGGGAAGTCCCCAGCTATTATTTCTTTACATAAATGCGGTGTCACCTTATCCTTCTCTTATTTTGGTAGGTACACCCATTATCTGTATTTTGGCTGTCCTAATAAATGTGATAATGTTTCTTCACTTTTAAAAACATCTTAGTTCTCTCTCCTCTTCCACCTAAAACATTTGTAGCTTCCTTTCTTCCAGGTCATTTATTCTTTCATTTGATTTGTTCTATTTCAAAGATTTTCTCATGCATTCTTCATTATATTTGTTGGGTTCTTAAGCTCCAGAATTTGGGTTTGGTCTTTTTTAAGAACTGAAAAATTCCCAAAATTAAAACACACAGAAACACCTCTAAACAACCCATAGAGAAAGTGGGAAGTCTCAGAATATTAGCTATATTTTGAATTGAATGTAAAAAAAATACAACATTGGGACTCCCCTGGTGGTCCAGTTACCAGTGCAGGGAACCCAGGTATGATCCCTGGTCTGAGAAGATCCCACATGCCCTGGAACAGCTAAGCCGTATTTGCCATAACTGCTGAGCCCATGTGCTGTAGCTACTGAAGCCTGCATGCCTAGAGCCTGTGCTTGACAATGGAAAGCCACTGCAACGAGAAGCTTGTGCACTGCAAGGAAGATTAGCCCCCCTTTGTTGCAATTAGAGAAGGCGCGTGCATTGAGCAATGAAGATGCAGCACAGCCAAAAATAAATAAAATATTTAAAAAATTTGGTGGAATGCAACTACGACAGTGATTAGAGAAAAACTCCTAGGATTATCTGTTTATATTAGGAAAGAAGAATCTCAGTCAAAAATCTAAGCTTCCTCTTTGATAAGCTAGAAAAAGAGGGTCAAATTTAACTTGTAGTAAGCAGAAGAGAAAATAGAATAAACGGCATGAATCAGTGAAATGGGAACAGAGAAAAAGAAAACATAAATGAAACAAAACTGTATTCTTTAAAGAGATCAATAAAATTGATAAACATCTGGTCAACTGACTAAGACGAAAAGAGGAAACACACAAAATTCCAATACTGGAAAGGAAAGAATGTGCTTTAGTACAGACCCTCTAGCCATTACCAAAGGTAATAAAGTGAACAGTGGAGCTGGCTCACATTGGCTCACAACAACAAAATATTACATTTCAGATCTTTCAGAACCAGTTGGTAGTCCAGTTATGAAATTGGGCATGGTTGTAGTATTTAAGTAACAAAAGTTGGCAAACTCTATAAATCGGGTCTTTATATTCCTGGAGAGCCCTTTGCATACTATAGTCTAGGAACAAGACCGTGCACATAAATCTGTTAGTTTAGATGAAATAGAACAGTTCTCTGTATCATGAAAATTCAATTAACAATCAAGTTTAAAAAAAAAAGAATTTTATTTGAGTCAAACTATCGCACAATTGCACTCATCTCACATGCTAGTAAAGTAATGCTCAAAATTTTCCAAGACAGGCTTCAGCAATATGTGAACCGTGAACTTCCAGATGTTCAAGCTGGTTTTAGAAAAGGCAGAGGAACCAGAGATCAAATTGCCAACATCTGCTGGATCATGGAAAAAGCAAGAGAGTTCCAGAAAAACATCTATTTCTGCTTTATTGACTATGCCAAAGCCTTTGACTGTGTGGATCACAATCAACTGTGGAAAATTCTGAAAGAGATGGGAATACCAGACCACCTGACTTGGCTCTTGAGAAGTCTGTATGCAGGTCAGGAAGTAACAGTTAGAACTGGGCATGGAACAACAGACTGGTTCCAAATAGGAAAAGGAGTATGTCAAGGCTGTCTATTGTCACCCTGCTTATTTAACTTCTATGCAGAGTACATCATGAGAAATGCTGGACTGGAGGAAGCATAAGCTGGAATCAAGATTGCTGGGAGAAATATCAATAATCTCAGATATACAGATGATACCACCCTTATGGCAGAAAATGAAGAGGAACTAAAAAGCCTCTTGATGAAAGTGCAAGAGGAGAGTTTAAAAGTTGGCTTAAAGCTCAACATTCAGAAAATGAAGATCACGGCATCTGGTCCCATCACTTCATGGGAAATAGATGGGGAAACAGTGTCAGACTTTATTTTTTTGGGCTCCCAAATCACTGTAGATGGTGACTGCAGCCATGAAATTAAAAGATGCTTACTCCTTGGAAGGAAAGTTATGACCAACTTAGATAGAATATTGAAAAGCAGAGACATTACTTTGCCAACAAAGGTCCATCTAGTCAAGGCTATGGTTTTTCCAGTGGTCATGTATGGATGTGACAGTTGGACTGTGGAGAAAGCTGAGCACTGAAGAATTGATGCTTTTGAACTGTGGTGTTGGAGAAGACTCTTGAGCATCCCTTGGACTGCAAGGAGATCCAACCAGTCCATTCTAAAGGAGATCAGTCCTGGGTGCTCTTTGGAAGGAAAGGTGCTAAAGCTGAAACTCCAATTCTTTGGCCACCTCATGTGAAGAGTTGACTCATTGGAAAAGACTCTGATGCTGGGAGGGATTGGGGGCAGGAGGAGAATGGGACGACTGAGGTTGAGATGGCTGGATGGCATCACCGACTCGATGGACATGAGTTTGAGTGAACTCCGGGAATTGGTGATGGACAGGGAGGCCTGGCGAGCTGTAATTCATGGGGTTGCAAAGAGTCGGACACGACTGAGCGACTGAATTGAACTGAAGATTATAACCCCGGAGACAGACTCTCAGAAGCTCTGAGAACTGTTGCAGTGGTTGACTTTGAAGAGACAATCATATATGTTTATGAGAGAGATGATCACACATCAAAATGACATGCTGACATTTTACGTAAATTCCACAAAGATAAATAGTCCACATAAGCACATATAAAGTGAGTAGCAAGTCACTGTGAACTCTTACAGAGTTGAGAAAGAAAACAAATCTTCTAAGAAGTTACATTGGTAACATCAGAAGAAAAGCAAAATATCTTTACAGCTGAGCAGGCATTCCCACCTTTGAGGGATCTGGTTGATGTACAAGGCAGAGGCACACTGTATGTTAAGGGAGTGGGGTGGGGGGAAGGAGGCCCAGGAAAGAGCACTTTATCCTTAAATTTTCTTTTCCTGCCTTAAAATACAAATTTTTATCTTTTGAATAACTCAATAAGAAATATATAACCTAAACCGTGTTATATGTCTATTAAAGAAACTGTGTAAAAACTTCCAACAGAAAATTCCAGGTGCACTTGTGCTCACTGGTGAATTCTACCATGTGTAGAAGAAAAAAAAAAATTATACTGATTCCATAAGTATCTTCTAGAAAATCCAACAAGAGAGGATAATTCCCTGTGTAAATTAGATAAGCCCAGTATTTCTCTGATAACAAATATATAAAAAGGCATTTTAAGAAATCTAAAGACTGATACCCCTCATGAATATACATAGAAATATCCTCAAAAATTCCAACAATATGTAAAAAGCAGAACATATATTGATCAAAGGTATTTTTTCCATGACAATGCAAGGTTGGTGTTTACAGTTTAAAAATGAATAATTTTTTTATCATGTTAATATACACAAAGAAGAAAGTCATATAATCTCAATACATGCAGAAAGATCATTTGATAAAATTCAACTCTGTTCTTAAAAAAACACCTGTGTATATTAAAAATAGAAACTTTTTTAACTTGCTAGAGGTAATCTGTTGTATACTTATAGCTGTCATTATACTAATGGTGAAAGACTAAATTAATTCATTTTCCATAAGACTTGGAAAAACAGAGGTTATCTTAGCAATCAATTCAACATTATATTGAGTCATCACCAGTAAAATAGGGAGTAAATAGGCATAGCTGTTGGAAAGGAAGAAATAAAACTATTTCTGTTTGCAGAGGACCTGATTGTATAATATCCCTGGGAATCTATAGCAATATCTAAGAACTGAGTTTAATTTGGACATGAATACAAGGTTAATATTTACAGAAAAAACAAATCCCCAAAACCTTAATCTAGTCAGAGAGGACTTCTGGTTTCCACTTTGACATACAAAGAGCTTGGAAGTTGTCAATCCTATCCTTAAAACAAGAGATAAAAGCCAACTTGAAAATAAATGACTCTTAGACCTGTCTGAGAAATGAAGTCACAAGGCAAATCAGCCATCTGAAATCTGGAGAGACAGATGAGTAGAGAATCAATCAAAATCAAGTTTCCAGAAGTAGAAGCCACTGGAGCCAGCAGCAGGTATAAGTAGTTTACCTAGGAGGTCATTTTGAATAATTACTGGAGGCTGACTGTGGACTGTCTTGAGACTTGAAAACTCTTGCAGGCCTAATTTTATAGAGGCCCCCATACTTTTATGGCTTTTCCTTCTAGGAGCTCCATCAGATTCTTGTTTTTAAGAGTGATGAAAAACAAACAAAAAACCCTCTCCTGTTTTGGGCTGGAGGAGGATAAAGTAGCTCTTAAAAAAATTTTTTTTTAAATTGCAGAATAATTACTTTACAATATTATGATGTTTTTTTGCCATACATCAGTATGAATCAGCCGTAGGGACACACGTGTCCCTTCCATCCTGAACCCCCCTCCCACCTCCTTCCCCACCCCAGCTCTCCAGTTTGTCACAGAGCACCAGCTTTGTGTACCCCGTGTTATAAATCAAACTCCCACTGACTATCTGTTTGCATATGGTAATGTATGTTTCAATGGTATTCCTTCAAATCATCCCACCCTCTCGTTCTCCCACTGAGTCCAAAAGTCTGTTCTTTATGTCTGTGCCTTCTTCGGTGTCCTACATGTAGGAATGTTGGTACCATCTTTCTAGATTCCATATATAAGTGTTAATATATGACATTTATTGTTCTCTTTCTGACTTACTTGACTCGGTATAATAGGCTCAGGGTTCATCCACCTCATTAGAACTGACTCAAATGTGTTTCTTTTCATAACTTAGTAATATTCCATTGTGCATATGTACCACAGCTGCCTTGTGTTTCCCAGGTGCTGCTAGTGGTAAACAACCTGCCTGCCAATGCAGGTTAGATGTAATAGATGTAGGTTCAATCCCTGGGTCAGGAAGATCCCCTGGAGGAGAGAATGGCAATCCACTATAGCATTCTTGCCTGGAAAATTCCATGGACAGAGGAGCCTGGCAAGCTGTAGTTCATAGTCTTGCACAGAGATGGACATGACTGAAGCGACTCAGCATCCATGCACCATAACTTCCTTACCCATTACCTGCCGACGGACACGTAGGTTGCTTCCATGTCCTAGCTATTGTAAATAGTGCTGCATTAAACACAAGGGTATGGTTTCCTTGGGGTATATGCCCAGTAGTGGGATTGCTGGGTCCTATGGTGGTTTTATTCCTAGTTTTTTAAGGAATCTCCATACTCTTCTCCATAGCGATTGTATTAGTTTGCATGCCTACCAACAGTTTAAGAGGGTTCCCTTTTCTCCATACCCTCGCTAGCATTTATTGTCTATAGACATTTTGATGATGGCCATTCTGACTTGCATGAGATGATACCTCATTGTGATTTTGATTTGCATTTCTAAAATAATGAGTGATGTGAGAGGGGAGGGAAAGATGGCGGAGGAATAGGACGGGAAGATCACTCTCTCCCTCACAAATTCCTCTAAAGAACATTTCAACGCCGAGCAAACTCCACAAAACAACTTCTGTAGGCTGGCAGAGGACATCAGGCAACCAGAAAAGCAGACCATTGTCTTCAAAAATAGGTAGGAAAAAATATAAAAGGCGAAAAAGGAGACAAAGGAGGTGGGGAGGGAGCTCCGTCCTGGGAAGGGAATTTTAAGAAGAGAGGTTTCCAAACACCAGGAAACACTCTCCCTGCCGAGTCTGTGGCGAGCCTTGGAAACACAGAGGGCAACATAACAGGAAGGAAAAATAGATAAATAATTAAACCCAGCAGATTACAAGCCCACCAGTAACTCCCCCAGCGGAAAAGCAGCACAGACGCCTGCATCCGCCATTGGGAAGTGGGGGCACACGGGAGGCGCGGGCTGCAGTGCTTTGCAAGAATCAGGCAGGAATGCCCCACACGCAACCAGAATGATCTAACCTGGGCTAGCAAACCAGACTGGGATAGCTACCATGCGAAAAGCTCGAACATAAGATACCGCCAGGACCGAGCACAGAACAAAGGACGGAATGGAAAAAGCCGGCTGCAGACCATTCCCCGCTGGGGACAGGCAGCCAGAGCCGTAAGGACTGGAAAGGGGCAATTGCAGACCCGGAGAGACTTTACTTACCTAACTGCAAGCAGGCTCCTTTGCTAAGACTTCTGGGGGTGCTGGACAGGCACAGTCTGCCTCGCGGGGTGCGCCAGCGGTCCACCCAGAGAGCTGAGCAGCAGCGGCGGGAAAGGTGACAAGCCGCAGCGATCGCGCTCGCCAAACTCCTGAGCTACTCGGACCTGGGAAGGGCACAAAGCGCAGTCCCAGCAGCATTTGTGCCTCTGAGGGCTGCCTGAGGGCCGAACCTGAGCGGCTTGGACCGGGGAAGTGCACGCAGCCTAGGGCCGACCCCAGACGGTTCCCGGCTGAGCATCGTAGAGCCGGAGCGGTTTGTGCACCGCAAGAAAGGACAGGTCAAGCGGAGCAGAGATACTGTGTGCACATGACAGTGCTATTTGTTTGCAGCATCCCCCCTCCCCACAGCGCGACTGAACTAGTGAGCCTAAAAACCAGCAAACAGAAGAAGTTAAACAGAGGGAACCACCTTGGAAGTGAGCCCACACGGCCCATAACATCAGAGAAGGGCCAGGTATATTTTTAATATTTTTAAAATCATTCCTTTTTTTTTTTTGCTTTTTGCTTTTTTGTTTTTTCTTTTTTTTTCTAGCTTTTTTAAAAATTGTTAAGTCTTCTATTTCTCCTCTAATTTTTATTTCTATAACCTATTATTACTATTTAAAAAAAAAGACTTTTTTTTTTTTTTTAAGGCAAACACCATATATACTCTTTGGATGGTTGTTGGTGTTTTTTTGTTTGTTTGTTTTTTTGTTTGTTCTTAATAACTCTTTTTTTTCTTTCTTCCTTTTTCCTTCTGCTTTTCTTTAATATTGTATCTTTGAAAATCCAACCTCTACTCTAGATTTTTAATCTTTGCTCTTAGGTTTTTGTTGTCAATTTTGTAGATTTAAAAACCCAAACTTTACTACCCAAGTTTACCTGAGAGCGAGATTACTGGCTTGACCACTCTCTCCTCCTCTGGACTCTCCTTTTTCTCCACCAGGTGGCCTCTGTCTCTTTTCTCCCCCATCTCTTCTCTATCCAACTCTGAATCTCTGTGTGTTCCAGACGGTAGAGAACACCTAAGGAACTGGTTACTGGCAGGATTTGTCTCTCTCCTACTCATTCCTCTCTCTTATCCTCCTGGTCACCTCTGTCTACTTCCTCCCTCTCCTATTCCCCGTATAACTCTGTAAATACCTCTGAGTGGTCCAGACTATAGAGCGCACATAAGGAAGTGACTACTGGCTAGCTTGCTCTCTCCTCTTTTGATCTCACTGCATCTCATTCCAGTTACCTCTAACTACCCCCTCCATCTTCTCTTCTCCTTGTAACTCAGTGAACCTCTCTGGGTGTCCCTCAATGTGGAGAAACTTTTCATCTTTAACCTAGATGTTTTATCATCGGTGCTGTATAGATGGAGAAGTCTAGAGGCTACTGTAAAAATAAAACTGAAAACCAGAAGCAGGAAGCTTAAATCCAAAGCCTGAAAACATTAGAGAACTCTTGAATTCAGGGAACATTAAGCAATAGGAGCTCATCAAATGCCTTCATACCTACACCGAAACCAAGCTCCACCCAAGGGCCAACAAGTTCCAAAACAAGACATACGACACAAATTCTCCAGCAACACAGGAACACTCCCCTGAGCTTCAATATACAGGCAGCTCAAAATTATCCCAAAACCTTTGATGTCTCATAACCCATTACGGGTCACTCCACTGCACTCCAGAGAGAAGAAACCCAGCTCCATCCACCAAAACTCCAACACAAGCCTCCCTAACCAGGAAACCTTGACAAGCCACTGATAGAACCCCACCCAAAGTGGAGGAAGCTCCATAATAAAGAGAACTCCACAAATTACCAGAATATAAAAAGGCCACCCCAAACGCAGCAATATAACCAAAATGAAGAGACAGAGGAATACTCAGCAGGCAAAGGAACAGGAGAGTTGCCCACCAAACCAAACAAAAGAGGAAGAAGTAGGGAACCTACCAGAGAAGGAATTCCGAATATTGATAGTGAAAATGATCCAAAATCTTGAAATCAAAATGGAAACACAGATAAATAGCCTAGAGACAAGGATTGAGAAGATGCAAGAAAGGTTTAACAAGGACCTAGAAGAAATAAAAAAAGAGTCCAAATATAATGAATAACGCAATAAATGAGATCAGAAACACTCTGGAGGCAACAAATAGTAGAATAACGGAGGCAGAAGATAGGATTAGTGAAGTAGAAGATAGAATGGTAGAAATAAATGAATCAGAGAGGAAACAAGAAAAATGAATTACAAGAAACGAGGACAATCTCAGAGACCTCCAGGATAATATGAAACGCTCCAACATACGAATTATAGGAGTCCCAGAAGAAGAAGACGGAAAGAAAGATCATGAGAAAATCCTTGAGGAGATAATAGTTGAAAACTTCCCTAAAACGGGGAAGGAAATAATCACCCAAGTCCAAGAAACACAGAGAGTTCCAAATAGGATAAACCCAAGGCGAAACACCCCAAGACACATATTAATCAAATTAACAAAGATCAAACACAAAGAACAAATATTAAAAGCAGCAAGGGAAAAACAACAAATAACACACAAGGGGATTCCCATAAGGATAACAGCTGATCTTTCAATAGAAACTCTTCAGGCCAGGAGGGAATGGCAAGACATACTTAAAGTGATGAAAGACAATAACCTACATCCCAGATTACTGTACCCAGCAAGGATCTCATTCAAATACGAAGGAGAAATCAAAAGCTTTACAGACAAGCAAAAGCTGAGAGAATTCAGCACCACCAAACCAGCTCTCCAACAAATTCTAAAGGATATCCTCTAGACAGGAAACACGAAAGGGTGTATAAACCCGAACCCAAAACAATAAATAAATGGTAACGGGATCATACTTATCAATAATTACCTTAAACATAAATGGGTTGAACGCCCCAACCAAAAGACAAAGACTGGCTGAATGGATACAAAAACAAGACCCCTCTATATGCTGCTTACAAGAGACCCACCTCAAAACAAGGGACACATACAGACTGAAAGTGAAGGGCTGGAAAAAGATATACCACGCAAATAGAGACCAAAAGAAAGCAGGAGTGGCAATACTCATATCCGATAAAATAGACTTTAAAACAAAGGCTGTAAAAAGAGACAAAGAAGGCCACTACATAATGATCAAAGGAACAATCCAAGAAGAAGATATAACAATTATAAATATATATGCACCCAATATAGGAGCACCGCAATATGTAAGACAAATGCTAACAAGTATGAAAGGGGAAATCAACAATAACACAATAATAGTGGGAGACTTTAATACCCCACTCACACCTATGGACAGATCAACTAAACAGAAAATTAACAAAGAAATACAAACTTTAAATGATACATTAGATCAGTTAGACCTAATTGATATCTATAGGACATTTCACCCCAAAACAATGAATTTCACGTTTTTTTCAAGTGCTCATGGAACCTTCTCCAGGATAGATCACATCCTGGGCCATAAATCTAAACTTGATAAATTCAAAAAAATCGAAATCATTCCAAGCATCTTTTCTGACCATAATGCATTAAGATTAGATCTCAATTACAGGAGAAAAACTATTAAAAATTCCAACATATGGAGGATGAACAACACACTTCTGAATAACCAACAAATCACAGAAGAAATCAAAAAAGAAATCAAAATATGCATAGAAACTAATGAAAATGAAAACACAACAACCCAAAACCTGTGGGACACTATAAAAACAGTGCTAAGAGGAAAGTTCATAGCAATACAGGCATACCTCAAGAAACAAGAAAAAATCAAATAAATAACCTAACTCTACAACTAAAGCAACTAGAAAAGGAAGAGTTGGAGAACCCCAGAGTTAGTAGAAGGAAAGAAATCTTAAAAATTAGGGCAGAAATAAATGCAAAAGAAACAAAAGAGACCATAGCAAAAATCAACAAAGCCAAAAGCTGGTTCTTTGAAAGGATAAATAAAATTGACACACCATTAGCCAGACTCATCAAGAAGCAAAGAGAGAAAAATCAAATCAATAAAATTAGAAATGAAAATGGAGAGATCACAACAGACAACACAGAAATACAAAGGATCATAAGAGACTACTATCAGCAGTTGTATGCCAATAAAATGGACAACGTGGAAGAAATGGACAAATTCTTAGAAAAGTACAATTTTCCAAAACTGAACCAGGAAGAAATAGAAAATCTTAACAGACCCATCACAAGCACGGAAATTGAAACTGTAATCAGAAGTCTTCCAGCAAACAAAAGCCCAGGTCCAGATGGCTTCACAGCTGAATTCTCCCAAAAATTTCGAGAAGAGCTAACACCTATCCTCCTCAAACTCTTCCAGAAATTGCAGAGGAAGGTAAACTTCCAAACTCATTCTATGAGGCCACCATCACCCTAATTCCAAAACCTGACAAAGATGTCACAAGGAAAGAAAACTACAGGCCAGTATCACTGATGAACATAGATGCAGAAATCCTCAACAAAATTCTAGCAATCAGAATCCAACAACACATTAAAAAGATCATACACCATGACCAAGTGGGCTTTATCCCAGGGATGCAAGGATTCTTCAATATCCGCAAATCAATCAATGTAATTCACCACACTAACAGATTGAAAAATAAAAACCATATGATTATCTCAATAGATGCAGAGAAGGCCTTTGACAAAATTCAACATCTATTTATGATAAAAACTCTCCAGAAAGCAGGAATAGAAGGAACATACCTCAACATAATAAAAGCTATCTATGACAAACCCGCAGCAAACATTATCCTCAATGGTGAAAAATTGAAAGCATTTCCCCTAAAGTCAGGAACAAGACAAGGGTGTCCACTTTCACCGCTACTATTCAACATAGTTCTGGAAGTTTTGGCCACAGCAATCAGAGCAGAAAAAGAAATAAAAGGAATCCAAATTGGAAAAGAAGAAGTCAAACTCTCACTGTTTGCAGATGACATGATCCTCTACATGGAAAACCCTAAAGACTCCACCAGAAAATTACTAGAGCTCCTCAATGAATATAGTAAAGTTGCAGGATAGAAAATCAACACACAGAAATCCCTTGCATTCCTATACACAAATAATGAGAAAGTAGAAAAAGAAATTAAGGAAACAATTCCATTCACCATTGCAAAAAAAAGAATAAAATACTTAGGAATATATCTACCTAAAGAAACTAAAGACCTATATATAGAAAACTATAAAACACTGATGAAAGAAATCAAAGAGGACACTAATAGATGGAGAAATATACCATGTTCATGGATCGGAAGAATCAATATAGTGAAAATGAGTATACTACCCAAAGCAATTTACAAATTCAATGCAATCCCTATCAAGCTACCAGCCACATTTTTCACAGAACTAGAACAAATAATTTCAAGATTTGTATGGAAATACAAAAAACCTCGAATTGCCAAAGCAATCTTGAGAAAGAAGAATGGAACGGGAGGAATCAACTTACCTGACTTCAGGCTCTACTACAAAGCCACAGTCATCAAGACAGTATGGTACTGGCACAAAGACAGACATATAGATCAATGGAACAAAATAGAAAGCCCAGAGATAAATCCAGACACATATGGACACCTTATCTTTGACAAAGGAGGCAAGAATATACAATGGAGTAAAGACAATCTCTTTAACAAGTGGTGCTGGGAAAACTGGTCAACCACTTGTAAAAGAATGAAACTAGATCACTTTCTAACACCACACACAAAAATAAACTCAAAATGGATTAAAGATCTAAATGTAAGATCAGAAACTATAAAACTCCTAGAGGAGAACATAGGCAAAACACTCTCAGACATAAATCACAGCAGGATCCTCTATGATCCACCTCCCAGAATTCTGGAAATAAAAGCAAAAATAAACAAATGGGATCTAATTAAAATTAAAAGCTTCTATACAACAAAGGAAAATATAAGCAAGGTGAAAAGACAGCCTTCTGAATGGGAGAAAATAATAGCAAGTGAAGTAACTGACAAACAACTAATCTCAAAAATATACAAGCAACTTATGCAGCTCAATTCCAGAAAAATAAACGACCCAATCAAAAAATGGGCCAAAGAACTAAATAGACATTTCTCCAAAGAAGACATACGGATGGCTAACAAACACATGAAAAGATGCTCAATATCACTCATTATCAGAGAAATGCAAATCAAAACCACAGTGAGGTACCACTTCACACCAGTCAGAATGGCTGCGATCCAAAAATCTGCAAGCAATAAATGCTGGAGAGGGTGTGGAGAAAAGGGAACCCTCCTACACTGTTGGTGGGAATGCAAACTAATACAGCCACTATGGAGAACAGTGTGGAGATTCCTTAAAAAATTGCAAATAGAACTACTTTATGACCCAGCAATCCCACCGCTGGACATACACACCAAGGAAACCAGAATTGAAAGAGACACATGTGCCCCAATGTTCATCGCAGCACTGTTTATAACAGCCAGGACGTGGAAACAACCTAGATGTCCATCAGCAGATGAATGGATAAGAAAGGTGTGGTACATATACACAATGGAGTGTTACTCAGCCGTAAAAAAGAATACATTTGAATCAGTTCTGATGAGATGGATGAAACTGGAGCCAATTATACAGAGTGAAGTAAGCCAGAAAGAAAAACACCAATACAGTATACTAACACATATATATGGAATTTAGGAAGATGGCAATGACGACCCTGTATGCAAGACAGGGAAAGAGACACAGATGTGTATAACGGACCTTTGGACTCAGAGGGAGAGGGTGGGATGATTTGGGAGAATGACATTCTAACATGTATACTATCATGTAAGAATTGAATCGCCAGTCTATGTCTGACGCAGGTTGCAGCATGCTTGGGGCTGGTGCATGGGGATGACCCAGAGAGATGTTATGGGGAGGGAGGTTGGAGGGGGGTTTATGTTTGGGAATGCATGTAAGAATTAAAGATATTAAAAATTAAAAAATAAAAATAAAATAAATAAAAATAAAAGCACATGGATAACTGGAAAAAAAATAAAAAATAAAATAATGAGTGATGTTGAGCATCTTTTCATGTGTTTGTTAGCCATCTGTATGTCTTCTCTGGAGAAATGTCTGTTTAGGTCTTTTGCCCACTTTTTGATTGGGTTGTTTATTTTTCTAGTAGTGAGCTGCATGAATTGCTTGTTTATTTTGGAGATTGATTCTTTGTCAGTTGTTTTGTTTGCTATTATTTTCTCCCATTCTGAGAACTGTCATTTCACCTTGCTTAGAATTTCCTTTCATGTGCAAAAACTTTTAAGTTTAATTAGGTCCCGTTTGCTTGCTTATTTTTGTCAATACATCATGTTCTCCATTACAAAGTGCTTCCAAGGGGAACCACTTTAGCAGAACCTTATGTAACATACCAGAAGGGCAATTCACCAACTCCATTTCCTTCTAGCTTTTTTTGTCTCATGTAAGGGTGGAGATAAAATGCTAAGAAATGCTTCTGAGGCATAGCTCAAAGACTCAAACCCACTGAAAAAATTAAGATTTAATCATAAGATTATAGAATGCTTTCCTTCCCCGATACCTTACCAGTACATGAACAGGGCTTCAGTATAACAAAAGTGGATTATGACTGAAAGCTGCAACACAGACTGTGTTTAAGAAGGAGTTCTTAAGAAAACCACAGAAATAGGATAGGACACAAAATAAAACAAGGAAACTCTATCCTATGGTACCTACAGCTGCAGCAAACATTAATCATAGTTCAGGTCATAGTAGATTCACATAAGAGCTCACAGTAAAAGCACGATTATCTCAGTTTCTTTTATCCATTACATCATGTCCAGCTTCCAACAAAAAATTCTAAAATATTCTAAAGAATAAGCACAGTATGAAGAGACAAAGCAAGTATCACTTCCAGATTCAGATATAATACAGATTTTGGATATATCAGCAAATATAAAATAACCATGATTATTATATTAAGGGCTCTAATAAAGAAAGTAGACAACATGTAAGAAAAGAGGCAATGTAAGCAGAGAGATGTAAACAGAAGCTCTAAGAAAGAATCAAATGAAAAGCTTCCAAAGCAAAAACATTTAATAGAAATGAAGAATGCCTCTGATGGGCTCATCCTCATCAAGGATTAGGAAGAAATCAGTGCCGTTGAAGATGTCTAGAAACTTCCTAAACAGAAATGCAAAGAAGAAAGTGAACAAAAAGGGCAAGTCAGAATAGCCAAAAATTGTGGGGCAATTACAAAAGACATAACATATATGTAATAAAAAAACCAAATGGAGAAGAATGAGGGAAAAGAACAGAAGAAATATTTGAAGCAATAATGACTGAAAGTTTTCAGTCACTGTTGAGCTCAATGACTGGACATGTCACTTCCAGTTTACCTGTTAGTTGAAAATTGTACTTGTGATTATTTTTTAAGCTTTAGTTTTCTCATTTTTAATATATCCTGTGGTCAAATTAAATAGTGCATTTGCTGTTTCTTTCTTTCTATTTTTTGCACATTGCATCTTACTGTTGTTGTCCTGTTGCCCAGTCATGTCCGACCCTTTGCAATGCCATGGACTGCAGCACACCAGGCTTCTCTGTCCCTCACCATCTCCCGGAGTTTGCCCAAGTTCATATTCATTGCATCAGTGATCCATCTAGCCTCTCATCCTCTGAGGTCCTTTTCTTCTTCTGGCCTCAGTTTTTCCCAGCATCAGGGACTTTTCTAAGAAGTTATCTGTTTGTCTGCATCAGATGACCAAAACTGGAGCTTCAGCATCAGTCCTTCCAGTGAATATTCAGGGTTGATCTCCCTTACACTGGAGCCGTTAATTGTGTGGATCATGACAAAGAGTGGAAAGCTCTTAGAGAGAGGGGAATACCAGACCAGACCATCTTATTGTTACCACAATCCAATTCTAAGAGCCCAAAATAATTTTCAGTGACAACTGTCATGAAACTTATGTTTTATTTGTCTCTGTGTCTTATCTCTCTTACTAAATTGAATATTTTGATAACAGGATTTGTGTTTTAGGAGCACGCAGAGTATGCCTGCTGAATGAATGATTATCTAGTATTTAGGGCTTAGTAAGTAAATCTTACACTCCTTTCTTCTCTGTCAGTGTCATTGAAAATGTACAGATAATGGCACTTTTAAGTTAAATATCCTGAAACACTGCATTGCAAGTAGCATCCACTGCCACAAAATGAAGGCAATTCAAGTCCTTTAGACTGCATTTAATAAACCCTTCCCTAATCAAGCCACAGTTGATCTTTAATCTGGTACAACATGAAGTGTTAGCAGTGGTGTTAACAAAAATAAGTTCAGGGCTTCACTATTTTTGATAACTACTCAGGCTAAGGGCTTCCCTGGTAGCTTAGCTGATAAAGAATCTGTCTACAATGCGGGAGACCTGGGTTTGATCCCTGGGTTGGGAAGAGGCCCTGGAGGAGGGCTTGGCAACCCACTCCAGTATTCTTCCCTGAGGAATCTCCATGGACAGAGGAGCCTGACAGGCTACACACCATGGGGTCACAAAGAGTCAGAAAGTACTAAGTGACTAAGCACAGCAGCATTCAGGCTAAGGAATTTAAACTGTTATGTTGTACATCTAAGGCTTGGGTTATGTCATTTATCACATCAAACAAAGTGAAACACACATTTTTAAAATCACCTCTGATTATTCAGTTCCTGGTGGTGGGATCCATATCCTTAGAAGGCTGTTTCCTAGGAAATATGTTATTCCTTCATATGCTTATTAAGCAGATATGGTTTACTGAGGGTTTGGAGAGTCCTGCAGTTGGAGCGGTCTAACAGGCCCACAGACTAAATAACCCTGCCCTGTGTTACCAGCAAAAAGCCTGATTGCCACATATTTAAAGAACACAGGAGTTATATAAGAAAAATACTATCAACTTTGGTAAACTTCGAGTATGTTTCCTTTGAGAATTGTCATAACAATCATTCAACTATTACACCGAAAGTACATTTTATTTTCTTCTAGGTCAGAGATGTTTCTTTTCATTTAGGTATTACATGAAGAGTGTAGTACCTAAATGAATAATTGTTAGATGCATGAAATAATCACTAAATAATCATTAAATACATACATGAAAATAATCATTATTAATAAAATTTCAAATTGTCTAAGCTAGTAACATCTTGGAGAAACTTAATTACAGTTAAAGTGATGATTATGTAGAAAAGCTTAGAGTTAAGCAAATTATTAATTTTAGTAAGAGAAATATGATAGGTGAAATCAAAAGTGTATAACCTTAGGACTTCCCTGATGGTCCAGTGGTTAAGAATCCACCTGCTGATGTAGAGGAAATGGGTTTGATCCCTGGCCTGGAAACATTCCTCATGCTCTGGGGCAACTACCCATGTGGCACAATTACTGAGCCCATGTGCGGTAACTACTAAAGCTCGCATGACCTAAAGCCCATGCTCCACACAAATGAGGCCATCTCAATAAGAAGCTTGTGCACTGCAACTAGAAAATAGCCCCCATGCAGCCTCAAAAAATTCTTTAAAAGTATATAAGCTTAAATCAATAAAGAAAATACGGCCAGAAAGATGAGGAATGAAAGTATTCAAAGGAGAGTCTGGCGTTTAAGAGGAGAATCTTTGCCCAAGGCTCTTTGATGAAAGCTGTGCTACTTCATGCAGCTGTTTGCTTGTGTCAAGGATGTTGGGGCGGCTGTTGACTTCTGTTCATTTAACTATTACACGAAGCTGTTAAAGTACTGCATTCAATTTGCCAGCAAGTCTGGAAAACTCAGCAGTGGCCACAGGACTGGAAAAGGTCAGTTTTTATTCCAGTCTTAAGGAAAGGCAGTGCCAAAGAATGGTCAAACTACCACACAATTGCACTCATCTCACACGCTAGCAAAGTAATGCTCAAAATTCTCCAAGGAAGGCTTCAACAGTATGTGAACTGAGAACTTCCAGATGTTCAAGTGGGATTTAGAAAAGGCAGAAAAACCAGAGATCAAATTGCCAACATCCATTGGAGATGTCAAGCAAGAGAGTTCCAGAAAAAAATCTACTTCTGCTTTATTGACTCCACCAAAGCCTTTGACTGTGTGGATCACAACAAACTGGAAAACTCATAAAGAGATGGAAATATCAGACCACCTGACCTGCCTCCTGAGAAATCTGTATGCAGGTCAAGACACAACAGTTAGAACTGGACATGAAACAATGGACTGGTTCCAGATTGGGAAAGGAATACATCAAGGCTGTATATTGTCACCTTACTTGTTTAACTTATATGCAGAGTACATCATGCAAAATGCCAGGCTGGATGAGGCACAAGCTGGAATCAAAACTGCTGGAAGAAATATAAATAACCTCAGATATGCAGATGACACCACCCTTAGAGCAGAAAGCAAAGAGGAATGGAGAAGCCTCTTGATTAAAGTGAAAGAGAAGAGTGAAAAAGCTGGCTTAAACCTCTACATTCAAAGAAAAACGAAGATCATGGCATCTGGTCCCATCACTTCATGGCAAATGATGGGGAAACAATGGAAACAGTGAGAGACTATTTTGGGGGGCTCCAAGATCACTGCAGATGGTGCCAGCAGCCGTGAAATTAAAAGATGCTTGATCCTTTGAAGAAAAGCTATAACCAACCAGGCAGCATAGGCAGCATATGTTGCATATTAAAAAACAGCGGGCAGCATATTAAAAAGCAGAAACATTACTTTATTGACAAAAGTCTGTTTGGTCAAAGCTATGCTTTTTCCAGCAGTCATGTATGGGTGTGAGAGCTGAACCATAAAGAAAGCTTAATTCTGAAGAATAGATGCTTTTGAACTGTGGTGTTGGAGAAGACTCTTGAGAGTCCCTTGGACTGCAAGGAGATCAAACCAGTCAATTGTAAAGGAAATCAACCCTGAATATTCATTGGAAGGACTGATGCTGAAGCTGAAGCTCCAATACTTTGGCCACCTGATCTGAAGAACCGACTCACTGGAAGAGCCTGATGCTGGGAAAGATTGAAGGCAGGAGAAGGGGAGGACAGAGGATGAGATGGCTGGACTCCATCACCGACTCAATGGACATGAGTTGGAGCAGGCTCCGGGAGTTGGTGATGGACAGGGAAGCCTGGTGTGCTGCAGTCCATGGGGTTGCAAAGATTCAGACACGACTGATCAATTGAACTGAACTGTTGACTTCTGTGGTTCTCTGGGAAACCCGGGTTTATCATTGCTAATGGGTATCACTTTCCAATTGTTGTCAGACGGGTATTGTGATTTTGCTTGGGAAATGTGTATCCAGGGATCAATTCTTTCTGCTTTAATGGCTCTATTGAGTTAAGAGTATTCTATGTATTTGATGTCGTCCTTTCCGGTGATGTTCAAAGGCAGTCTTTCTATGAGTTGTTTTCTATACACTAGATTTCACTGATGAGGTGGTTGGCAAGGAAAAGAGCCATTCTGTTAATTATAGGAGTGAGATATATTGCCTAATCCCTTATAATATTTGCCTGAAAGAGCCTTGGTAAATTATAGCTAGTGTAGAGATATTTCTGAAATGTAGGCCTGCAAGTGATTAGCTGACAGATTTTTGGATAGTGAAGGACAGGGAAACCTTGTGTCCTGCAGTCCATGGGGTCGCAAAGAGTCAACACAACTTAGAGACTAAATAATAACAACAACAAATCTAGGATTACCTGATGGGAAAGAATACAAGGTCAAAGAGAAAATGAGTGGTCTTTGAGGGTATGGAATGTCAAGAGCATCTGAAGTTTGGCTAATTGCAGTTTTTTACATGTCATGCATTCTTCCCGCTTTTCAAGAGTATTGTGTGTTTAGGACAGGAAATTATTTTAGGAAGGAGCAAAGCTTTACCTAATTTAAAGTAAAACTCCCAATAAAATGTTTTCACCTCTCACTAAATAGCTACGTTGGAATGGCTTAGGTAAAGAACACAAATATATAATAACCCAAATAAGCACATAATTACTGGTAGAAATTCATAACCCACAGAGGGAAGAAATTGAATAAAATTTATTTGGAGATCCTCAAAGGATCCTTTGGCACAAGGTTCCAATTCATGTCTGACCTTCATAGTTTTTCTAGGATTATGTTGGTTATAGATTAGGGAAGAACTGCTCATATCTTCTGATGTCTTAGAAAGCTACCCCATCCATTTTTATTTAATACTATAGTGACTTTAGACTTACCCGGTGGTCCAGTGGTTAAGAATTCACCAGCCAATCCAGGGGACACAGGTTTAATCTCTTGTCTGGGAAGAGTTTACATGCTGCATGGCAAATAAGCGCATGTACCATAACTGTGGAAGCCTGCATGCTCTAGATCCCATACTCTGCAGCAATGGAAGCCACTGCAATGAGAAGCCTGTGCTGCGCAACTAGAGAGCAGCCCCCACTCGCCCCAGCTAGAGAAAGCCCACACACAGCAACAAAGACCCTGCACAGTCAAAAAAAAATAATACTATAATCAATTTCTCCCTACTGTGGTGAGTTGTATCATGGAAGATTTGAAGAAATACCCACTTGAGCTTAGTTGATACTACCAGTTTGCCATTATGAAGCTCAAAACATAAGTGGATCTAGTGTTTCTTTTCAGAATTGGGGGTCAGATGCTACACATCAGTGACGGAATATGTGAATTCCATAGACTGGTCTGTCTTCTGTGAAAGAGGCCCCTGTCTAAGGACTTTAGTCAGAGCATTCGGTGTTGTATGATGATCTGCTAAAACCTTTCCTCCAAAGTCTCATCCTACAGGCTATGAATAGATGACTAATGTGGCCAAGACTGCATTTTTTTTTTCCTGAGGCAAAAATAAGAAGTGTTACTCCTAGATCAAGGAACAGGCCTTAAACAATGAGTCTTTGATGTGTGTTAACTTGTTGGTAGATTTAGACCTTGGCCTCATGTTTTGAGTACTTTTTAAGAGAAAAGATTTACAGTTATCTGGAAGATCATGAAGGTGCACAAGTTCAGCAAAGATGACTGTTGAGTAGATATTTTGAGGCCACTGAAGGTCTTTTTGGTTTCTGTTTTTTATGAATCGGAATGGGAACAAATACAAACAGTGGAATAAGTGTGAAGAAAAAAATTGTGTGGAGACAAAGAGAGCATATTTTAGTCTTGAGAAAATGTGAGGCAGCTACTGTTCCATTCCTCCGAGAGAAATTCCTTCTCTCACCAGCTTCACCAACAAGTGATCTAAAATTGGCAAAGATGGTAAAAGTAGCCATCTACTAAGTTCAATATAGGCAACATATATATGGACCTAGGTGTAAGATGAAATGCTGTGTAATATACAAAAAAGTGACAGTTGAGAAAGTTGCAGTCAGGAGAAGCAGTAGAGTGAGGGAACTATTGTGAATTGCACAATATTCTGTGTACAAGACATTCTCCTAGACCTAGAAAGTATTTTATCATATTCAATAAACAAAATAACCCTGAGAAATATGTAGATTATTCCTCCACATTGTAGAGTTTGGATAATAGAGACTTTGAGAATATAAGTGATTTTATCAAGGTTACAAAGCAAGAGCGTATGAAGCCAGAATTTGAATTTGGTGTAAGACCTATACAAACAAGAATAGAGAGCAGTATTAAAGAGGTTTAAAAGTGAACCATTGGAGTTGAATGCCATCAAGCTCTCTTTAGTTTAGAAATATTTGAGGAAGTCTTCATGAAGGAGGTATCATTTGAGCTAAACTTTGCAAATAGAGGAAAGGATTTTAACAGTTGAATATGGCAAGGAAGATCCCTTGGAGAAGGAAATGGCAACCCACTCCAGCATTTTTTCCAGGGAAATCCTGTCAACAGAGGAGCCAGGCAGATTGGGCTACATTCCATGGGGTTGCAAAGAGTCGAACATGACAGAGGGTGCGTTGTGCGTGCACACACACACGCGCACACACACACAACAAGGAAGGCAAATAAGTGATAGAGTGGAAATTGAATCCAATTTAGTCTGAAGCTGAAGTCTTTTTTTTTTTTTCACTACAAATAACTAAAACAGAGAAAATGTGGGTAACCAATGAAAGAAAATATGAATTTTATTACCTTAAGCTTAGAAAAAAGGTTGAAAAGGGAGGTCTAGAGAAGAATAAGAATACCCTTCAGTGCAAATACAGAAGGTTCTATGTTATAGAATTGTTGCTCAGTTGTTCATTCATGTCTGAATCTTTCTAACCCCATGGACTGCAGCACACAAAGCTTCCCTGTCCTTCACTGTCTCCCGGAGTTGTTTCAGTCTCATGTCCATTGACCTATGATGCCATCCAACCATCTCATCCTCTGTCATTCCCTTCTCCTGTTCTTAATTTTTCCAGCCTTTGGGTCTATTCCAGTGAGTCAGCTCTTTGCATCCAGTGGCCAAAGTATTGTATCTTCAATGTCAGCATCAGTTCTTCTAGTGAGTGTTCAGGGTTGATTTCTTTTAAGATTGACTGGTTTGATCTCCTTGCAGTCCAAGGGACTCTCAAGAGTCTTTTCCAGCTGCACAGTTTGAAAGCATCAGTTCTCCGGCTCTCAGCTTTCTTTATGATCCAACTCTGGCATCCATGACTACTGGAAAAACCATACCTTTCACTAGACGGACCTTTGTTGCCAAAGTGATGTCTCTGTTTTTGAATACTCTGTATAAGTTTGTCATGGCTTTTCTTCCAAAGATTTTAATCTAATGATTGCAGTCACCATCAGCAGTGGTTTTGAAGCCCAAGAAAATAGTCTCTCACTGTTTCCCCATCTATTTGCCATGAAGTGATGGGACAAGATGCCATGATCTTAGTTTTTTGAATGTTGAGTTTTAAGCCAGCTTTTTCATTCTCCTCTTTCACCTCCATCAGGAGGCTCTTTAATTCCTCTTTGCTTTCTGCCATTGGGTGGGATCATGTGCGTATCTGAGGCTGTTGATATTTCTCCTGGCAATCTTGATTCCAGCTTGTGATTCGTCCAGCCTGATATTTTGCATGATATACTCTATATATCAATTAAATAAGCAGGGTGACAATATACAGCCTTGATGTACTCTTTTCCCAATTTGGAACCAGTCTGTTGTTCCATGGCTAGTTCTAAACGTTGCTCCTTGACCTACATACAGGTTTCTCAGAAGGCAGGTAAGGTGGTCTGGTATTCCCATCTCTTTAAGAATTTTCCACAGTGTGTTGTGATCTACACAGTCAAATGAAGCAGAAGTAGATGGTTTTCTGGAATTCTGTTGCTTTTCTATGATCTAGTGGATGTTGGCAATTTGATCTATGGTTCCTCTGTGTTTTCTTTTTTTTTAAAGTTAATTTATTTATTTTAATTGAAGTATAATTGCTTTACAGAATTTTGTTGTTTTCTGCCAAATATCATGATGAATCTGCCTCTGCCTTTTCTAAACCCAGACTGTAAGTTGGGTCATGTACTGTTGAAGCCTCGCTTGGAGAATTTTGAGCTTTACCTTGCTAGCATGTGAAATGAGTGCAATCATGCAGTAGTTTGAACATTCTTTGGCTTTGCTCTTTTGGGATTAGAATAAAAACTGACCTTTTCCAGTCTTGTGGCCACTGCTGACTTTTCCAAATTTGCTGGCATGTTGAGTGCAGCACTTTAACAGCATCATCTTTTAGAATTTGAAGTAGCTCATTCCGTCACCTCCATTAGCTTGGTTTGCAGTAATGCTTCCTAACGCCTACTTGACTTCACACTCCAGAATATCTGGCCCAGGTGAGTGACCACACCATCGTGGTTATCTGGGTCATGAAGACCTTTTTTGTACAGTTCTTCTGAGTATTCTTGCCACCCCTTCTTAGTGTCTTCTGCTTCTGTTAGGTCCACTTCATTTCTATTCTTTACTGTGCCCATCTTAGTGTGAAATGTTTCCTCAGTATCTCTACTTTTCTTAAAGAGATCACTAGTCTTTCCCATTCTGTTGTTTTCCTCTATTTCTTTGCATTGTTCACTTAAGACTTTCATATCTATCCTTGCTATTTTTTGGAATGCTGAATTCAGATGGGTATATCTTTCATTTTCTCTTTTGCCTTTCACTTCTCTTCTTTTCTCAGCTATTTGTAAGGCCTCCTCAGATGACCATTTTGACTCGTTGCATTTCTGTTTTTAAATAAACATATTGTGACAGGCTTGTTGATTGCTGCCTTCAGTTGATCTAATTGGGAGCAGTACTTGCAGAATTATTCATTTGGTTTTCTAGAAGGACCTCATAATAAAGAATTCCCTTAGAATCCCACCATACACACCATCACTTTTTTTGAATGCAGACCGGATTTTGATGTGCTTAATGGAGGTTCATTTTGCTGGCCACATGGTCTCTTTAATTCCACATTATTGTATTTCCTTTATGTTCTAGAATAAATCATTGCAAATACCATTACTAGCTATGGAGATTATATTTTATTTCTCTTCTTGGCAACTCTCGTCTCAGGATCAGTATTTCAGAAAACCTGGTGGGTTGAATGGTAATGGATCAGCACAGAGATAGGGCGGGGTGTGGGGCTAAAAGCATGAGAATTGGAAAATACTTTTGATAGGAGCCAATGTTTTCTCTGATGTACTTATTTTTAGATCAAACCATTTTTTCGTATGAAACCCTTATCAGAGGCTGATAAGGAAAGAGCAAGAAATCAGAAGATTCCCAAACTATCTGAGTTATTGGAACTTGCACAGAAGGAAAAAAAGTTGGTTATATTTGATCTTAATGCTCCTCCGCAGTCACATCCTTCCAGATCATCATATATCCGTCTTGTAGTAAGCGTGATCCTTGACTCTAAGATTGAGCAACATCTGGTATGTCTATCTCAATATTCACACTAGAGGTTGAGAAGTGGGTAACTTGTTTCAGGAGCATAGCATTTGAACCTGATGAACCTTGTAGATCTTCCCTGGAATGCTTAAACAATTCTACTCCCTAGAGAAGTAGAATTGGCTGCTTATATAGCTATGGGGTTGGCCAAAAATTCCTTTGGTTTTTAAGTAAAAATTAAAAAGAGACATTTTTCATTTTCACCAAGAAGTTTATTGAACAATGTATTTACTGTTCTGTTTCACTTAAAATAAGGTAAAGGTGTGTGCTCAATTGTGTCCGATTATCTGCAACCCTATGGAGTATAACTTGCCTGGTTCCTCTGTCCATGTACTAGAGTGGGTTGCCATTTCCTACTCCAAGGATTCTTTCCAGCCCAGAGATCAAACCCATGTCTCTTGCAACTCCTGCACTGGCAGGTGGATTATTTACCATTGTGCCACCTGGGAAGCCTTATCTTCTGCTATTTTTCAGGCAACTTCATAATTTCATCCCCCCAAAACTTATTTTTTGGGGGCAAAGAACTGTTCTAGGTGCCATTTACAGTTTTCTGGGGAATTGAAATTTTTTCCATTAAGAGAATTTTATAAAGACAAAAAAAAAAAAAAAAGAGGAAGTCCAAAGATGCAATGTCTGCTGAATATGAGAGATGAATCACAACTTCCCACCTAAGCTGTAACAGTTTTTACCTGGTCATATAGAAAACAGGTGCATTATCCTGGTGGGAGATTATTCGTTTTCTGTTGACTAATGTTGATTGCTTGTTGTTGAGTGCTGCTTTCAGTTGGTCTCACTGGGAACTGTACTTGAATAACTAATCATTTGGTTTTCTGGAAAGAGTTCATAATAGAGAACTCCCTTCCAGTCCCACCCTATGCATTATCACCTTCTTTGGATGAACACCAGCCTTTGGTGTGTTTAGTGGTGGTTCATTTTGCTGGCCCCATGGGCTCTTCAATTCCACATTATTGTACAGAATCTACTTTTCATCACCCATCACATATGTTTTAATACATAACATTTTCATTATGTTTAAGTAAAGAATCTCATGCAAAAATACCTTCAGGAAGTTTTTTTTTTTTTTGCTTAATTTGTGTGGAATGCAAACATCAAAGCAGTTAACATAACCAAGGTGGTAAAAATGATTTTCTACACTTGATTTGGATGCTCTCAACCTCAAGTGGTCTTTATGACCGTGGAGGATCATCCAGCGAGAAATCTTTTTTTTTTTTTTTTCATTTCAGTTGTGCTTTTATCTTTCTTGAAATGATAAAGTGTAATATGTGAAAAATGTGACTTTTTCTTCAATCTTAAATATTAAAATGGTTATACAAAAATTCTCCAAATTTATGTTTTCTTAAAATACTCACTAATGAGTACCAGCTGTTACAGTGCAATATAAGAAAATTGTTTAAAATGAAGTTAAAGACAACTAAGTGCTGCTAGAGCCATCTTACAGGAAAAAAAAAAAAAAAGAAAACAAAATTTTTGGTCAACCCAATACATGTGCCAATCTAAGAATGAGGCAGTTAAATTTGTATCAGTGGGGAAAACATTGAGGCTGTTTGCTGTTCCAAACCAAATGAAATAAAAGGGAATGTATGTAATGGCTGTACGATGTGAGCTGCATCATCACCAATGTACATCTATTAGAAAAAGGCTTGAGTATGGAACACTAAGGCTTCGAATACCAGCTTTCATTTATGATATAGAAAGTTCTTATTTGAACAGAGATTCATTCATCATGATTTCCAGAATGCTCTTCATTTTGTCAGTCATTCCAAATATCTTTAATTTTCAGAATGTGGAAGAATGCTATGAGAGAAACAAATATGTGTCTTTTTGCAAATAGAACTCTTTCCACAGATGAGTCATAATAGCCTCTCCTGTTGGCAGAAAATGACTCTTCTCAAAAATGATTTATAGCATCATCAGCCAGAGGAGATGTTTATGATCCTGACCCTTTATCCACACCTACAAACTCCTCATCCACTTTAGCTAGTGTGGTGACACAGCTCACCTTTGGTCCCATGATGTTAACTGGGAAAACTCAGCTCCAGAACAAAACTAGTGACAGCCCGATTTTAAGAGTTCACTGGACAACATTAGGGCAGGTTAACTCATTCATCAAAGACTAGAATCTCTGCTCCCTATAGACTGTTACCCATGATTGAATGAGACTCCTCCCATTCTACAAGGGGCTGTTTGTACCAACACAGCTGATTTTTCACTGAAAGACTTCCTGTTTCTCCTTGCAGATTATTTGGTTACCAGGTTCTGATAGGAAGTATGTCAGGAGCAAAGCTCCTGGTTTTCAGCACATTGGCCGGTTATTCACCATTGAAGAACTTAGAAAAGAAAATATCACTAGAATAAATGTTGACTATAAGAGGTTGTTCTACAATGGCTTGAAGTAAGTGTTTAACCCCTCTTGGCATGTATTGCCTTTCTTGCACAAAATCTGCATCCTAGCCAAGTAATTTAGGTTCCCCCTCCCATCTCAGGATTTCTGGGTTTGGCCATCTTTGTGGAATTCCCAAATTTCCTCTTGTTATCCTTTTCTCGCTATCTGCCCTAAAACGTTTATCAAAGGGTAGACTCTGTTATTGGAACATAGTCTACGGCCCCTTCTCCTGTCCTCCAATCAACCCACTTTTGAGTATTCTTGGTATTTTTCTTTTTACACAATGTAAGTATTAAAAAGTCAGAACTCAAAAAGTTATTGATTTCCTCTTCCAGATTCCAGTACCTTATAAATGGCTTTGTGATCCCAATATCCAGATCTCTTATAGTAATAGTAAATAACATAGCTAAATCATTGTTTTAAAAAATTTGAGACAGACAAGTATGAGAAGAAAGAACAATTATTAATCATCACATTTATAATTGTTAATATTAGAAATACATTTTCAGAATTAAAAGTACCTGGTAGTAAAGCAACATTTTAAAATTTATTAATCACTGTTTACATTAATCCATATTCCCTTTCTGTTAGATTTTAAGGTATTTTTTTCAGATAATTCTAAATTCATCAGAGACAAAGTTTCCTTTGAGATATAGATGTAGCTAAATTTATAGATTTAGCATACCCTTTTAGCCTACACTTGCTCAGCGCTGCGACAGAGGCCATTCAATATCATGGTGATCCAAGCCTATGCCCCAACCAGTAACACTGAAGAAGCTGAAGTTGAACGGTTCTATGAAGACCTACAAGACCTTTTAGAAGTAACACCCCAAAAAGATGTCCTTTTCACTATAGGGGACTGGAATGCAAAGCTGTGGTCCATATGATCAGATGGCTGGTTTTCTGTGATTGTGTGTGTCTGCCCTCTATGCCCTCTCACAACACCTACCATCTTACTTGGGTTTCTCTTACCTTGGATGTAGGGTATCTCTTCACGGCTGCTCCAGCAAAGCGCAGCCACTACGCTGAATGGTTGAAAGGTTCTATGAAGATCTACAAGGCCTTTTAGAACTAACACCCCCAAAAGATGTCCTTTTTATTATAGGGGACTGGAATGCAAAAGTAGGAAGTCAAGAAACACCTGGAGTAACAGGCAAATTTGGCCTTGGAGTATGGAATGAAGCAGGGCAAAGGCTAATAGAGTTTTGCCAAGAGAACACACTGGTCATAGCAAACACTCTCTTCCAACAACACAAGAGAAGACTCTACACATGGACATCACCAGATGGTCAACACCGAAATCAGATTGATTATATTCTTTGCATCCAAAGATGGAGAAGCTCTATACAGTCAGCAAAAACAAGACTGGGAGCTGACTGTGGCTCAGATCATGAACTCCTGATTGCCAAATTCAGACTTAAATTGAAGAAAGTGGGGAAAACCACTAGACCATTCAGGTATGACCTAAATCAAATCCCTTATGATTATACATTGAAAGTAAGAAATAGATTTAAGGGACTAGATCTGATACACAGAGTGCCTGATGAACTATGGATGGAGGTTAGTGACATTGTTCAGGAGACAGAGATCAAGACCATCCCCAAGGAAAAGAAATGCAAAAAAGCAAAATGGCTGTCTGGGGAGGCCTTACAAATAGCTGTGAAAAGAAGAGAGGCGAAAAGCAAAGGAGAAAAGGAAAGATATAAGCATCTGAATGCAGAGTTCCAAAGAAGAGCAAGAGATAAGAAATCCTTCCTCAGTGATCAATGCAAAGAAATGAAGGAAAAGAACAGAATGGGAAAGACTAGAGATCTCTTCAAGAAAATTAGAGATACCAAGGGAACATTTCATGCAAGATGGGCTCAATAAAGGACAGAAATGGTATGGACCTAACAGAAGCAGATATTAAGCAGATATTAAGAAGAGGTGGCAAGAATACACAGAAGAACTATACAACAAAGATCTTCATGACCAAGATAATCACGATGGTGTGATCACTCACCTAGAGCCAGACATTCTGGAATGTGAAGTCAAGTGGGCCTTAGAAAGAATCACTACGAACAAAGTTAGTGGAGGTGGTGGAATTCCAGTTGAGCTATTTCAAATCCTGAAAGATGATGCTATGAAAGTGCTGCACTCAATATGCCAGCAAATTTGGAAAACTCAGCAGTGGCCACAGGACTGGAAAAGGTCAGTTTTCATTCCAATTCCAAAGAAAGGCAATGCCAAAGAATGCTCAAACTACCGCACAATTGCACTC
Organism: Ovis aries; assembly: GCF_016772045.2. Classification (NCBI taxonomy): domain Eukaryota; kingdom Metazoa; phylum Chordata; class Mammalia; order Artiodactyla; family Bovidae; genus Ovis; species Ovis aries. The sequence continues at coordinate 16,807,313 of NC_056074.1, forward strand.
GTCTCACATACTAGTAAAGCAATGCTCAAAATTCTCCAAGCCAGGTTTCAGCAATACGTGAACCGTGAACTTCCAGATGTTCAAGCTGGATTTAGAAAAGGCAGAGGAACCAGAAATAAAATTGCCAACATCCGCTGGATCATGGAAAAAGCAAGAGAGTTCCAGAAAACATCTATTTCTGCTTTATTGACTATGCCAAAGCCTTTGACTGTGTGGATCACAATAAACTGTGGAAAATTCTTCAAGAGATGGGAATACCAGACTACCTGACCTGCCTCTTGAGAAACCTATATGCAGGTTAGGAAGCAACAGTAAGAATTGGACATGGAACAACAGACCGGTTCCAAATAGGAAAAGGAGTACATCAAGGCTGTATATTGTTCAGTCTCCTTACTGATTATATATCTATTTATATTTTCTAATTCTTCGTGATGCAGTCTGGAATTTGTCCTTTTCACCTTGGCTATCTAATTTGTTGAGATACAATTGGTCATACTGCTATATCCCTTATAATCCTTTTATTTCTGTAAAACTTGTAATAATGTGCCCACTTTCATTTCTGATTCAGTAATTTGAGTCTCTTCTCTTTATCTTAGTACCTGTAGCTAAAAACTTATTAATTTTGTTGTTTTCAGAGAACTAACTTTTGGTTTCTTTGATTTTCTTTATTGGTTTTCTGTTCTTTATTTTGTTTATGTCTTTCCTAGTCTTCATTATTTTCTTCCTTTTGCTATGGGGCTCAATTTGTTTTTCTTTTTCTAGTTTCTTAAGTTGTAGTTATATGGTTGATATGAAATCTTTCCTGTTTTTTGAAAATTCTTTCCTTTTACTTTTATTAAAATATGCATATAGCTCTATAAGTTTAAGTTGTACAGCATACATAATAAATTTGCTTACATTCATCATTAAATGATTATCACAAGAAGTTGAGTGAATATCCATCATCTCATATAGATACATAATTGGAGAAATACGAGGTTTTTCCTTGTGATAAGAACTCTTAGGATTTCCTCACTTGACAGCTTTTACATGTAACGTACAGCAATGTTAATTATATTTTTCATATTGTGCATAGTATTTCTTTTTAAATATTTTTAATTGAAGTATGGTTGATTTACAGTGTAGTGTTAGTTTCAGGGGTACAGCAAATTGTTTCATATATATATATATACACACACACACATATATATGTATATATTTATTTAATTTTTCAAATTGTTTTCCATTATAGGTTGTTAAAAGTTTTAGATGTAATTTCATGTGCTATACACAAGTTCCCTTTTTGTTTATTTTATATCTGATAATGTTTATATCTTAATCCCAAACTCTTAAGTTTCCCTGCCCACCATTTCCCCTTAGGCAACCATAAATTTGTTTTTTTTATGTTTCTGTTTTGTAAATAAATTTGTTTGTAACATTTTTCAGTTTCCATTAAGGTGATATCATATGATGTTTGTCTTTTGCTGTCTGACTTCATTTAATATGACCATTGCTTGGTTCATCCATGTTGCTGCAAATGGCATTATGTCATTCTTCTTATGACTGAGTAATATTCCACTGTGACACACACACAACAAGCATCTTTATACGTGTATCTGTTAGTGGACATTTAGATTGCTTTCATGTCTTGGCTATTGTAAAGATTGCTGCTGTGAACACTGAGTACACATACCTTTTGAATTAGATATTAGATTTTTTTCTCTGAGTGTATGCCCAAATGGGTTTGCTGGATCCTATGGTAAGTATATTTTTAGCTTTCCAAGGAAACTCCATACTGTTCTCCTCAGTGGCTGTACCAATTTATATTCCCACCAGGAGTGTGGGAAGATTCCCTTTTCTCTACACCTTCTTCAGCATTTATTGTTTGTAGATTTTTTAATAATGGCCATTCTGACTAGTGTGCAGTGATGCCTTGTAGTTTTTATTTGCATTAAGACACTGATACTGGGAAAGATTGAAGACAGGAGGAGAAAGGGACAACAGCGATTGAGATGGTTGGATGGCATCACCAACTTGATGGACTTGAGTTTGAGCAAGCTCCAGGAATTGGTGATGGACACGGAAGCCTGGTGTGCTGCATTCCATGGGTCACAAAGAGTCGGACATGACTGAGTGACTGAACTGAATAATTAGTAATGTGAGCATCTTTTCATGTACATTTTGGCCATCTGCATGTCTTCTTTGGAAAAATGCCTATTTAGATTTGCTGCCCAATTTTTGATTGGATTGTTCGCTTTTTTGCTATTGAGTTGCATGAGCTATTTGCATATTTTGTAGCTTAATCCCTTGTCAGTCACTTAATTTGCAAATATTTTTTCCTGTTCTGTGGGTTGTCCTTTCATTTGTTTATGGTATCCTTTGCTGTGCAAAAGCTTTTAAGTTTAATTAGGTTCCATTTATTATTGTTTTTATTTTCATTACTCCTGGAGATGATTGAAAAAGATGTGATTTTTTTCAGAGAGTATCCTACCTATGCATTCTTCTAACACTTTTATAGTAGCTTGCCTTATGTTTAGATCTTTATTTTATTTTTGTGTATTGTGTTAGAGAATGTTCTGATTTCATTATTTTGCTTCTAGCTGTCTAGTTTTCCAGCACCGCTTATTGAAGAGACTGCCTTTTCTCCATTATGTAGTCTCACCTCCTTTGTTGAAAATTAACTGACCATAGGTGTGTGGGTTTATTTCTGTTCTTTATATCCTGTTTCATTTATTTATACTTCTGTTTTTGTGCCAGTACTATACTGTTTTGATTACAGAGCTTTGTAGTATAGTCTGAAGTGAGGGACTGTGACCTCCAGCCCCTTTGTTCTTAAGATTGTTTCAGCTCTTTGGGGTCTTTTGTGTTTGTGTACAAATTTTTAAATTTTTTTTCTAGTTCTGTTTAAAGTGCCATTGGTAATTTGATAGGAATTTACCTGAATCTGTGTATTACCTTGGGTAGTATGGCCATTTTAACAAATTATTGACAACGGGAATTTTGCAGAAGCTAACACCTGTGGCCAGCAATTTGTTATGTAAGTGAATATTGGTACATCTCCGGTCAGTAATATTTGGGTAACAAAAACTTGTTGATAGGTCTGCGGTCAGTAAGTTGTTAACAGTATTGATTTTTCTATTCCAAGAGCACAGTATATCTTTCCATCCTTTTTGTACTATCTTTAGTTTCTTCCACTAGCATTTTAACAGTTATCGAAGTACAGGCCTTTTGCCTCCTTAGGTAGGTTAATTCCCAGGTATATTATTGTTTTTGATACAGTGGTAAATGGCATTGGTTCCTTAGTTTCTCTTTCAGATATTTTGTTGTTACTGTATAGAAGTCCAATGGATTTATATACATTAATTTTGCATTTTGCAGCTTTATTGAATTTATTTATTTATTTATTGGTGAGTCCTGGTGGTTTTCTGGTAGTGTCTTTAGGATTTTCTGTGGATAATATGTCCTCTACAGACATTGACAGTTTTACTTCTTCTTTTCCAGTTTGGATTCATTTTATTTATTTTTTCTCTTATTGCTGTGTCTAGGACTTCCAAACCTATGTTGGATGAGAGTGATAGGAGTCGGTCTTCTTCTCTTATTCCTGATCTGATCTTAGAGGAAGTGCTTTCAGCTTTTTAACTTTAAGTATGATGTTAGTCATGGATTTGTCATATATGTGGCCTTTATTATGTTGAGGTATGTTTCCTGTTTTCTCACTTTCTTAGTTTTTCTTATCAATGGATGTTTAAATTTATCAAAAGCTTTTTCTGCATCTATTGAGATGATCATATGGGTTTTATTCTTCAGTTTCTTAATGTGGTTTATCACAACATTTGATACTATTGAAAAATTATTACAATTCTGGGATATATCCCACTTGATCATGGTATATGAGCCTTTTAATGTATTGTTGGATTTGGTTTGCTCATATTTTGTTGAGGAATTTTGCACCTGTGTTCTTCTGTGACATTGATGATATTGTTTGAAAGGAACACTTCTAAACTCATTTTGTCAGGCTGCCATCACTCTGATACCAGAAGCACACAGAGATATCACAGAAAAGAAAATTACAGGCCAATATTACTGATGAACATAGATGCAAAAATCCTCTGATTTTTTAAATGTAAGCATTGATAGCTATGGATTCCCCCTCCCCTAGCACCATCTATGAATTTTGGTGCATCCCACGAATTTTGTTGTTTTCATTTTCATTCATCTCCATGTATTTTCTCATTTCCCTTGTGATTTCTTTCTTTATCCATTAGTTTATTGAAAGTGTATTGTGTGCTTAGTCACTCAGTCATGTCCAACTCTTTGTGACCCCATGGACTATAGCCTGCCAGACTCCTCTGTCTATGGGGATTCTCCAGGCAAGATTACTGGAGCTGGTTGCCATGCCCTCTTCCAGGGGATGTTCCCAATCCAGGGATCCAACCCAGGTCTCCTGCATTGCAAGTGGATTCTTTACCATCTGAGCCACCAGGGAAGCTCAGGAAGTGTGTTAAGTCCCACAAATATGTGAATTTTCCTTTTGTTAGACTTCTAACTTTATTGGGTTGTGGTTGGATAGGTTACTTTGATATTTATCTTTTTATATCTGTTGAGACTTAATTTGTGGTCTACTATATGACTTCCATGGTGGCTCAGATGCTAAAGTGTCTGCCTGCAATGCGGGAGACTTCAGTTCAATCCCTGGGTCAGGAAGATCCCGTGGAGAGGGAAATGGCAAGCCACTCCAGTACTCTTGCCTGGAAAATTCCATGAACTTAGGAGCCTGATAGGCTACAGTCCATGGGGTCACAAAGAGTCGGACATGACTGAGCGACTTCATTTTCAGTTTTATATCTAAATAGGGAATTGTCACATATGTATTTGAGAAGAATGTGTATGCTGTTATTGGGTTGAGCATTCTGTGTCTTAGAAATAGTTAGTTTCTTGTGTTGATTAAGTCCTCTCTTTCCCTACTTATCTTCTATCTGATTGTTCTATTCATATTGAGAGTGGGATATTAAAATTTCCAACTATCATTGTACAGCTTCAGTTCTGTCAGTGTTTACTTTGTAAATTTTACTGTTCTGTCATTAGGCAGATAAATGTTTATAATTAATATATCTTCTTGCTATATTGAAGCTTTTATTAATATATAATGTCTTTCTTTTCCATATATAAGCTTTTTTGACATAGTGCCTGTTTTGTCTGTTGTTAGTATAGCCACCCATGATCTTTTTAGTTACTGTTTGCATGGAATATCTTTTCTGTCCTTTCACTTGCAATCTATTTGTGCCTTTGGATCTAAAATGAGCCTCTTTTAAACAGCATAAAGACAGGTCGTATGTTTTTATGCATTCTACCAATCTGTTTGTTTGATTGGAGAGTTTAATTTATTTACATTTAAAATAATTACTGAAAAGAGGGAAGACTATTGTCATGTTTTTACTGCTGTCTTTTTTGTAAATATTGTTTCTGTTATCAGTTATTTTAATATATCTTATAATTTTTCCCCTTATTTTCTACTTTACTGTTTTCCTTTATGTTTCATTGTTTTGGTTTTTTTTTTTTGTAGTAAAATACTTAAATCCTTTTCTTCTTTCCCTTTTTATGCATTTTATATCTAAGTTTTTGTGGTTACCATGGGAATTGCACTTACCATCCTAAAGTTATGATACTGTGATTGAATTTTTACGAGGTTAAATTCAGTAACATGCAATAATTTTTCTCCTTTATAACTCCAATTTCACTTATTTTCAGAAAAATTTATCTTTATATACACTATGTGCCTCAAAGATAAACTAATAATTCTTATAAATGCAATAGTTTCTCAAATTATGCAGAAGACAACATGTGGAGTTGATAAAACAAAGTTACAAAATTACTAGATGTTAGACTAATAATTCTGACTTTCTCCTTTTACTGAAGTATGTGCGAAATAAAGACTATAGTTACAAAATTGTTAAAAATAATACTAGCTTTTATATTTGCCATTGACTTTTATTGAGATCTTTATGTGTCTGTAAGACTTTGATTTACTGTCCCTTGACTACCTGATGCGAAGAACTGACTCATTGGAAAAGACCCTGATGCTGGGAAAGATTACTGGTGGGAGGAGAAGGGGACAACAGAGGATGAGATGGTTGGATGGCATCACTGATTCAATGGACGTGAGTTTGGGTAAACTCTGGGAGTTGGTGATGGACAGGGAGGCCTGGTGTGCTGCGGTCCATGGGGTTGCAAAGAGTCAGGTACGACTCAGTGACTGAACTGAACTGGAGGATTCTCTTGAGTTTTTCCTACAGGGTTGGTCTAGTGGTCATGAACTCCTTCAGCTTTAGTTTATTTGGGAATGTCTTAAATTTCCCCTTGTGCCTGTGAATCTCCAACAAGAAAAATGTTATTCTCTGTTCTGCAACTTTTTATCTCTACATGTATAGGAAAATGTTATACCGTTAGAGGTCAGAACCTTGAGAATGGGTTATCCTGAGCATTTCGGGCTATAGGCAACATTCTTGCTTGTCTCAAAAGCAATAGAATACACAGATTAAAAAAAAAAAAGAGGTCTAATATGGACTCAGATTTGTTCTTTAGTATTATACCTCTTATATTTGAAAGATAGGTTTTGCTGGGTTTATAAATCTTAGTTGACAGCTTTTTTCTTTTAACACTTTGAATATTTGGACCCACTGCCTACTGTCTGCCAAAGCCTGGTGAGAAGTCTGAGAATGTTATTGAGGATACCTTGTATGTGGCAAGTTGCTTCTCGGTGATTTCAAGATTCTTTCTTTGCCTTTGGCTTTTGAAAGTTTGATTATAGTGAGTCATAGGGTGTATCTCTTTGAGTTCACCTTACTTAAAGTTCATTGGATATTTACATTCATATCTTTTATCACATTTGGGCATTCAGGGATTATTTCTTCAAATATTCTCTCTGCCTCTTTCTCTCTCCTTCCTTTGGAACCTAAAAATATATATATTGACTTGTTTTATGATGTCCCACAGATATCTTAGGCTCTGTTCTCTTTTCTTCAATCTTTTTTGCTTCTTTTCTTCAAAATCATAAATATCTATTGATCTATCTTCTAGTTCACTGATTCTTTCTTCTGCTTGATCAAATCTGCCTTTGAATCTTAGTAGTCAGTTTTTCATTACAGTTATTGTGATTTTCAGCTCTAGAATCCAGCTCTAGTATTTTCTAGGTTTTCTGTTTCTTTATTAATGTTTCCATTTTCTTCATATATTTTAAAAACTCTATCTACATCTTCCTTTCTTTCTCTGAGTATCTTTAGGATGGAAAAGTTTTTGTCTTGTGTATCAGCCATCAGCTCTTTTCCAAGGGCAGTTTTTTTAGATTTAGTTTTTCCTTTGAATGAACCATACTTTCTTATTTCTTTTTACACTTTGTGATTTTTCGTAAAAACTGGACATTTGAAAATAATTATCTGGCAACTCTTGAAATCAGATTCTCCCCTTTCCTCAGGGTTTGCTGCTTTTTGTTATTTGTTTGTATTTTGGCTGTCTCTATGCCAACAGTCAGCCTGAGGGTATAAACTTAAGGTCTTCTCGGGTCTGTAATGTGCCTTTCCCTGGATATATGTGGTCACTTTGTAACTTTCCCCATATATATAATTGCTTTTCGATGTCCTAATCTTTAATGTCTGGCTCCCAAAAGGGGAAAAAGACATAACTGAAAGATGGGAAGGAAAGAGCGCTGAACCTTTAAACCACTGGAAATCATTTTAGTGGGAAGAGGAAAGATTGCCACAGTTGTGATGTTGGGGGGCGGGGAGGCAATGAGGAAGACAAAAGTGCTTGCACGCCTCTTTCTGTGCACATCTGTGGCCAGAAGCAGCAATCACTGATCAGAGCACCGATCCCCAATAATTGGAGGATAGTGACCTTTTTGCACTCCTTGGCTCTCATACTACTGTGCTAATTGCTAAAATTGACCACAATCCAAGCCAGGCTTCAGCAATACATGAACCGTGAACTTCCAGATGTTCAAGCTGGTTTTAAAAAGGCAGAGGAACCAGAGATCAAATTGCCAACATCTACTGGATCATCTAAAAAGCAAGAGAGTTCCAGAAAAACATGTATTACTGCTTTATTGACTATGCCAAAGCCTTTGACTGTGTGGATCATAATAAAATGTGGAAAATTCTGAAAGAGATGGGCATACCAGACCACCTGACCTACCTCTTGAAAAACCTGTATGCAGGTCAGGAAGAAACAGTTAGAACTGGACATGGAACAACAGACTGGTTCCAAATAGGAAAAGGAGTATATCAAGGCTGTATATTGTCACCCTGCTTATTTAACTTATATGCAGAGTACATCATGAGAAATGCTGGGCTGGATGAAGCACAAGCTGGAATCAAGATTGCTGGGAGAAATATCAATAACCTCAGATATGCAGATGACACCACCCTTATGGCAGAAAGTGAAGGACTAAAGAGCCTCTTGATGAAAGTGAAAGAGGAGAGTGAAAAAGTTGGCTTAAAGCTCAAAAAACTAATGTCAAAAAACTAAGATCATGGCATCTGGTCCCGTCACTTCATGGCAAATAGACAGGAAAACACTGGAAACAGTGGCTGACTTTATCTTGGGGGTGGAGGGCGCTCCAAAGTCACTGCAGATATTGATTGCAGCCATGAAATTAAGATGCTTACTCCTTGGAAGGAAACTTATGACCAACCTAGACAGAATGTTAAAAAGCAAAAACATTACTTTGCCAACAAAGGTCTGTCTAGTCAAGGCTATGGTTTTTCCAGTGGTCATGTGTGGATGTGAGAGTTGGACTATAAAGAAAGCTGAGTGCTGAAGAATTGGTGCTTTTGAACTGTGGTGTTGGAGAAGACTCTTGAAGGTCCCTTGGACTGCAAGGAGATCCAACCAGTCCACCCTAAAGATCAGTCCTGGGTGTTCATTGGAAGGACTGATGTTGAAGCTGAAATTCCAATACTTTGGCCACCTGATGCCAAGAGCTGACTCATTTGAAAAGACCCTGCTGCTGGGAAAGATTGAGGGCAGGAGGAGAAGGGGACAACAGAGGATGAGATGGTTGGATGGCATCACTGACTCAATGGACATGAGTTTGAGTAAGCTCAGGGAGTTGGTAATGGACAGGGAGGCCTGGCATGTTGTGGTTCATGGGGTTGAAAGGGTTGGACACGACCGAGCGACTGAACTGAACTGAGCTGTAACTTATTAACTATAACATTTAGAACTTCAGTAGACTCTATAGTATAAAAATATTAATAGTTACAATAGACAGATTCGCCAGTGTAATTGTCCAGGATGAGATCAGGTTCCTGGGGTTTCTTTTTCTGCTATCTTCTGAGAATTGTTTGCCGTGAATATAGGTTTTTACTTCTATGGGATTAATGGCTAGAATTAATGGCAAGATTAATGGCAAGATGGATTAATGGATTAATGGCAAGAATGCAATTGCTGGGGTATGGTGGTTTTCGAAGTTTTATAAGAAACTTTGTAAATTTTATTTAGCTAAGACACTTCCAAACGTTTTCAGAGGGCCTGTACCTCTTTACATCCCACCAGCAATGTATGATGATTCAGAGCCTCTCTGTCCTTACCAGTCTATGCCATTGTCATTATTATTATTTATTTATTTTTGCTTTGAAAAAATTTTTATTGGACATCATTGAATTAATTTGTTTGAATAAACAGCACACAAAACAAAGATTTGCATTGTGAAAATCCTGAAGCTTCTAATCAGCAGTCTGCAAGCTGCGGAGACTTTGGTTTTGTGTCTTTTTAAGTCATACATTTCCATTTATTTTTAGATTTTAAACATAATTGTTTTCCAAAATATTTTTTAACCTACCCTGAGATTTATTTATATCTATTAGTCCATAGTTCAGTTTATTCTGTTATCATGAATCAATGCTAACCCATTTAATGCACCAACACTGAATAGAAATTATTTTGCCATATAATTGCCTTATGGATATGGAAATATCTGATAGGAAAATTAAAGTTTTCAATATTTTAAATCTAACATTTTATAAGTAATAGTTTTTTGGTTTGTTTTCCTTTTATTTTTTATTGAAGGATAATTGCTTTATTAAATTTTATTTTCTATCAAACCTCAACATGAATCAGCCATAGGTATACATATATCCCCTCCCTTTTGAAATTCCCTCTCATTTCCCTCCCCATCCTACCCCTCTAGTTTGACACAGGGCCCCTGTTTGAGTTTCCTGAGCCATACAACAAATTCCCCTTGGCTCTCTATTTTACATATGGTAATGTAAGTTTCCATGTTACTCTTTCCATACATCTCACTGTCTCCTCCCTTCTTCCCATGTCCATAAATCTATTCTCTATGTCTGTTTCTCCATTGCTGCCCTGTAAACAAGTTCTTCACTACCATTCTTCTAGGTTCCGAATCTATATGTTAGAATACAATATTCATCTTTCTCTTTCTGACTCACTTCACTCTGTATAATAAGCTCTAGGTTCATCCACCTCATCAGAACTGACTCAAATGCATTCCTTTTTATGGCAGAGTAATATTCCATTGTGTATATGTAGCAAAACTTCTTTATCCATTCATCTGTCGATGGATGGACATCCATGGGCATGGACATGCTTCCATGTTATAGCTACATGTGTCTTTTCCTATTTTGGTTTCCTAAGGGTATATGCCTAGGAGTAGGATTGCTGGATCATATGGTGGTTTTTACCATGGTTCCTGACCCTGAAATGCTACTCTTCTGTGAGGATGAATGTGCCCCCAATGTACCTGGTACCTCATGCACTTTTCACAAGGCTGTGCAAGTACTAATAAATCAATCCTTGTGGGATTGGATATGCATTTGATATGCACTTTAATTTTCATAGATATATAGAATACTCTTTCAACTTTGTCCTTTAATACTAAAGAAAAGGAGGAAACCTATACATGAGTACTAAAAAAATCTGATCTTCTCCAGAAATCAAAACAGTATCAAATAACAGTTGTCCTTCAGAACCAAATATGTGACTGTTGGCTGGTGATTTTTTTTTTTCTTTCTCATTCTTTCTTTTGAAAGTGAAAGTCAATTGAGTCCAACTTTTGTGACCCCATGGACTGTAGCCCACCAGGCTCCTCTGTCCCTGGAATTTTGAATTTTCTAGGGAAGAATACTGGAGTAAGTTGCCATTTCCTACTCCAGCCATTGTCATTTTTACTGTAGCCATTCTATAGGTGTGTAGTGATATCCCACTGTGGTTTTAATTTTCATTCTCTGGTGGGTAATGATACTGAACATCTTATCATGTTCTTAGTTGCCTTGGTCTGTCCTCTTTGGTGAAATGTCTTATCGTTCTTAACTGAATTTTATTGTTGAATTTTGAGAGTTCTTTCTGTATTATAGATATAATCCTTTGTTGGATATTTTGTTTGCATATATTTGTCCCAGTCTATTTCTGATCTGTAGCATCTCCTACACAGTCTTCCACAGAACAAGAATTTTAAAATTTTGATTAGGTCTAATATCAGTTTTCCCTTTTTGAATCATGCTTTTTACTGTTGAGTCTAAGAGTTCTTTTTCTAGCCCACAGGTCTCGATTTTTCCTGCAAGTTTTATAGTTTACATTATATATTTCTCTATGATCCGCTTGAGTCAATATTTATATGAAGTGTGTGTGTGGTGTTAGGTTGAAATTTTCTGTGTGTGGGTTTTTTTTTTTTTTTGCCTATGCCTGTATGTTTTTGGCCAATTGCTCTAGTCCAGTTTGTTGAAAAAATTTCTCCTTATCCCATTAAGTTGCTTTTGGACCTTTGTAAAAAAATCATTTTGACATTTGTGTGGGTCTATTTCTGGGTTTAAAATTATGTTTTACTGTTCCATATGTCTGTTCCTTCCCCAATACCACGTTGTTTTGATTACTGTAGCTATACAGTATGCCTTAATACTGGGTGCAATGATTCTCTCTCACTTTATTCTTCCTTTTCAATATAGTTTTAGTTAATTTTACACTGAACCTTTTGACATACATTTTAGAATCAGTTAGGACAGAGGAGCCTGGCAGGCTACAGTCCATAGGGTCGCAAAGAGTCAAACATGACTGAAGCGACTTAGCACACACTCATGCACAAATTAATTGTACAGAAAAAAAGCAGACAAACCAAGGAAAGCTTGGTGGTATTTTGATAAGAATTGCATTAACCTACAGATCAGTTTGAGGAGAATTGACATCTGTATGATGTTGAATTTTCCAATTCATAAATACGTGTGTCTCTTCACTTTAAGAATTAAAGATTTTAAAATTTAAAAAATAAAAAAACTAAAATTAAAAAAAAATAAAAAATAAAAATATTCTAGTTTGGGGTTACAGATCCTATGCTTCTTAATACCTACGTATTTACATTTCTTTGGGTGATTGCTAATGGTATATTGTGTTTCAATTTCTATAGGCTCATTATTAATAGATAGAAATTGTGAATGGTTTTTGTGTGTTGGCTTCAAAAATTTTTACTACTGTTTCCTTATTTCTGTTTCTTAATCTTCTGGTGATATGAATAATTGTCTTAGAGATAGTTCTAGCATATTGGGTAACTAATTGCAGGCACTGCTGTGAAAGTGGTAGTATTATTTTTATCTTACAGTTTATATACTGAGCCTAACAGCCTGCAAAGCTAGTACAAGACAAAGCTAGATTCAAATGCAGACTTGCTGATAGCTGTTTTAAATATGCTATGTCATCTCAGGGTTAAGCAAAATTTTTGAAGGGATTTACATGGTATATTTTGTGAGAAGTTTTCCCTGGACATGACAACTTGATTAGAATTACTAGATGCTCTACTTACTTTCTGTCTCTATAGACAGTGCACAAATATCTACCAACATGCAGGTGGTGCCAGTGGTGAAGAACCCACCTGCCAGTGCAGGAGACGTAAGAGATATGGGTTCGATGCCTGGGTTGGGAAGATCCCCTGGAGAAGGAAATGGCAACCCACTCCAGAATTCTTGCCTGGAAAATCCCATGGACAGAGGAGCCTGGTGGGCTATAGTTCATGGGGTTGCAAAGAGTTGGACACGACTGAAGTGACTTAGCATGCAATGCATAGGGAAATTTGGGTTCCATTTTCCCTAGTAAGTGCTTTAAAAAATTCTTTATATTTGAAGTATAAATATTTACCATATTGGTATTCATTTCTTTTTTCCTTCAGTCAACTGTTTATGAAGCAGGTACTGGCTATACAGAGATGAGTAACACAGAATCTCTGCTTTTAATTTGCTATAGTCAAGTAAAGAAGACTGATAGGAAAGCAGATAGTGTAATAGGTGTTAAGCATTCTGATGGAAGTAAGTACATTTGCTACACAAGAGTGTACTGGAGCTGGTGCATATCAGCTTATGGAAGCAAATTGTAGGAATATTTACATGACATTAGTCATGTCCAACTCTTTGCAACCCCATGGACTGTAGCCTGCCAGGCTTCTTTGTCCATGAAATTTTCCAGGCAAGAATACTGGAGTAGATTGCCTTTTCCTTCTAACAGGGCTTTCCTGTTTCTTCCCTCCCTCCCTCCCTTTCTTTCTTCCTTTTCTGTCTTGGGGCATGTACTTTACTAAAATACTACTATTACTGTTAACATAGAAAACAAGCTTATAGTTACCAAAGAGAAAGGGGGGAGGGATAAATTAGAAGTTTGGAATTAAAATAAACACACTACTATATTTAAAATAGCTAGCCAACAAGGACCTAGTATACAGCAACAGAAAACTGTACTCAAGATCTTATAGTAACCTACAATGGAAAAGTATCTAAAAAGAAGATAGATTTAGATATAGGTAGGCAATGGCAACCCAGTGCAGTACTCTTGCCTGGAAAATCCCAGGGGTGGAGGAGCCTGGTAGGCTGTAGTCCATCGGGTCGCTAAGAGTCGGACATGACTGAGCGACTTCACTTTCACTTTTCAGTTTCATGCATTGGAGAAGGAAATAGCAACCCACTCCAGTGTTCTTGCCTGGAGAATCTCAGGGACAGGGGAGTCTGGTGGACTGCTGTCTATGGGGTCACACAGAGTCGGACACGACTGAACCGATTTAGCAGCAGTAGCAGCAGCAGCATATACTATGAATCACTTTGCTATAAACCCGAAACTAACATAACATTGTAAATCAACTATATTTCAATAAAAATTAAAAAAAAAATAGAAAAATACTAATGTAGGTACAGGAGCAAAAGTATTAAATCTAGTCCTTTGTCCTCATTGAAATGAGCTAATTCAGCATGTTGTATCATAAGATGTCACATGACCAACTGCATCTTGTGATTTAAGCAAACACCTTTTACAAATGTGGTGACCAGTTCCCTTTTAGATGATGAATGTGAGATTAAGTCTTAATTTCCTGTGGGTTCTTTTTCTTTCCAGAGAATATAAAGCAGCTAACATCACCATCAACTTGTACATCATCAATGAACCTTGGCTCTTCTCACTGGCCTGGTGCTCCAGGATTCACTCAGTGACCACAGACAATATTCAGGTCCTAAAGAAGATAAATCACCCTTACTACTTCATGGTAAGCTGGTTGTCCAGATTGTTCTTCCAAATCTAGTACAATAGGAGTCTCTGTCCCCTCTCCACCTTACATTGCTCACGGTGCAGTCTCCAGGGGAGCTAGTTAAGAGCAGAGACTTATGTGACATTGAAGAGGGGACATTTTCTATTCTCTCACCCAGATTCTTCTGTGATTTTCAGGCAGAAATTGTTATTATTGGTATAATCATCACTGTTCATTTAATCCCCACAATGTGCCTTTCATGCATAATGTAATACAGCCCTCTGGGTTAGCCACTAGGAGTATCCTCATGGGAAATCTGATATTTGATGTTATTAATAGCCTTGACATCATCACATGATGCAAGATTCAGAATCAGGTCTGACTCGAGTTTTCTTACTGCACCCCTTATTTCTGAAGGCACAGCAACAATGATAGTGACAAGAAGTTTGCGGAAAAAAACAAGTATCAGTTCAGTTCAGTTGGTCAGCCGTGTCCGACTCTTTGCGACCCCATGAATCGAAGCACGCCAGGCTTCCCTGTCCATCACCAACTCCCAGAGTTCACTCAAACTCACATCCATCGAGTCAGTGATGCCATCCAGCCATCTCATCCTCTGTCATCCCCTTCTCCTCCTGCCCCCAATCCCTCCCAGCATCAGAGTCTTTTCCAATGAGTCAACTCTTCGCATGAGGTGGCCAAAGTACTGAGTTTCAGCTTTAGCATCATTCCTTCCAAAGAACACCCAGGGCTGATCTCCTTTAGCATGGACTGGTTGGATCTCCTTGTAGTCCAAGGGACGCTCAAGAGTCTTCTCCAACACCACGGTTCAAAAGCATCAATTCTTTAGCATTCAGCTTTCTTCACAGTCCAACTCTCACATCCATACATGACCAGAGGAAAAACCATAGCCTTGACTAGACGGACCTTTGTTGGCAAAGTAATGTCTCTGTTTTTCAATATTCTATCTAGGTTGGTCATAACTTTTCTTCCAAGGATAAGCGTCTTTTAATTTCATGGCTGCAGTCACCATCTGCAGTGATTTTGGAGCCCCCCAAAATAAAGTCTGACACTGTTTCTACTGTTTCCCCATCTATTTCCCATGAAGTGATTAGACCAGATGCCATGGTCTTCATTTTCTGAATGTTGAGTTTTAAGCCAACTTTTTCACTCTCCTCTTTCACTTTCATCAAGAGGCTTTTTAGTTCATCTTCACTTTCTGCCATAAGGGTGGTGTCATCTGCATATCTGAGGTTACTGGTATTTCTTCCAGCAATCTTGATTGCAGCTTGTGCTTCTTCCAGTCCAGCGTTTCTCATGATGTACTCTGCATAGAAGTTAAATAAGCAGGGTGACAATATACAGCCTTGATGTACTCCTTTTCCTGTTTGTTGTTCATGTCCAGTTCTAACTGTTGCTTCCTGACCTGCATATAGGTTTCTGAAGAGGCAGGTTAGGTGGTCTGGTATTCCCATCTCTTTCAGAATTTTCCACAGTTGATTGTGATCCACACAGTCAAAGGATTTGGCATAGTCAATAAAGCAGAAATAGATATTTTTCTGGAACTCTCTTGCTTTTTCCATGATCCAGCAGATGTTGGCAATTTGATCTCTGGTTCCTCTGCCTTTTCTAAAACCAGCTTGAACATCTGGAAGTTCACAGTTCATGTATTGCTGACGCCTGGCTTGGAGAATTTTGAACATTACTTTACTAGTGTGTGAGATGAGTGTAATTGTGCAGTAGTTTGTGCATTCTTTGGCATTGCCTTTCTTTGCGATTGGAATGCAAACTGACCTTTTCCAGTCCTGTGGTCAGTGCTGAGTTTTCCAAACTTGCTGGCATATTGAGTGCAGCACTTTCACAGCATCATCTTTCAGGATTTGAAATAGCTCAACTGGAATGCCATCACCTCCACTAGCTTTGCTCGTAGTGATGCTTTCTAATAGCCACTTGACTTCACATTCCAGGATGTCTGGCTCTAGGTGAGTGATCATACCATCGTGATTATCTTGCTTGTGAACATCTTTTTTGTACAGTTCTTCTGTGTATTCTTGCCAACTCTTCTTAGTATCTTCTGCTTGTGTTAGGTCCATACCATTTCTGTCCTTTATTGAGCCCATCTTTGCCTGAAATATTCCCTTGGTATCTCTAATTTTCTTGAAGAGATCTCTAGTCTTTCCCATTCTGCTCTTTTCCTCTATTTCTTTCCATTGATTGCTGAGGAAGGCTTTCTTATCTCTTCTTGCTATTCTTTGGAACTCTGCATTCAGATGCTTATATCTTTCCTTTTCTCCTTTGCTTTTTGCTTATCTTCTTTTCACAACTACTTGTAAGGCCTCCCCAGACAGCCATTTTGCTTTTATTCATTTCTTTTCCTTGGGGATGTTCTTGATCCCTGTCTCCTGTACAATGTCACAAACCTCTGTCCATAGTTCATCAGGCACTCTGTGTATCAGATATAGTCCCCTTAAATCTATTTCTCACTTCCACTGTATAATCATAAGGGATTTGATTTAGGTCATTCCTGAATGGTCTAGTGGTTTTCCCTACTTTCTTCAATATAAGTCTGAATTTGGCAATAAGGAGCTCATGATCTGAGCCACAGTCAGCTCCCAGTCTTGTTTTTGCTGACTGTATAGAGCGTCTCCATCTTTGGCTGCAAAGAATATAATCAATCTGATTTCAGTGTTGACCATCCGGTGATGTCCCTGTGTAGAGTCTTCTCTTGTGTTGTTAGAAGAGGTTGTTTGCTATGACCAGTGCGTTCTCTTGGCAAAACTTTATTATACCTGATTCCAAAACGAACACTCTGTGTCCTAAGCAAAATACTTTTGAAACCATACTGCTTATGGTTAGAGGAGTGGGGTTCTGAACACCTGGTTTACACTTGCAACTAAATCCCATCATTTATCTATGAAGAGAGCCCCAGCTAACCATTTAACTGCTATAGAGCCTGTATTTTTTATCAGCATAGAGCAGGATGACTGAGTCAGGTACAATAGCCCACAACAGAAATCTGCTCTGTGAGCTAGGTCTTTCCCTACCCCTGAATAAGATCTCACTCAGATTCCATAGTTTCTCTAGTCACTCTGAGATAATTTTTAAAGTTCTTTTTAGTCACCAAAAAGCCTCAGCTCAGTATCAAGTGTCTAATCAAGAGTAATAACCCAAAGTCTAAACTGCCTTGAACATTAAAGTTTTAGTCAGAGACACCTAAATGAGAAGCTTAGATATTTTAGGTTGCTTTCCCTATAGCTCCAGCCTCACTGGCCCTTGTTTCTGACTTGATCAGAGTCAGGAGCAGGTGCGAGGTGGCCGGGGCCAAGCGCACAATCCCATTGGGCCAGTACTGCACTGAGGCCTTATGGTGGCAGTGTAAAACTGCCTACCCCTTCTCCCCTTGGTGCCTTGGGCAGCACTCTGCAGATGACCCACAAGGAAACCTTGGGTGGCAGGTCCCTTGGCATAGATGAAGCCTCCCCACTTGTCTGTCTCTGTATTATCCTCCTTCATGCATAGACTATATACTTTTCTAACAATTTATTTTAAAAAATTGATTACAGAGTAAACTTGTTCATCATATAAAGTTAATCATTATAAAATGCATAAGTTAGAAAGCAGTATACCCCTCCATAATCCTATCCTCCTACATCAGTAATGTTTGATAGTTGTCCCTTTGGATATATTAAATAAAACTTTATTAAGTAAAATTTTCATTTTAATATTTGAATTGTTAATAAATTCATGTGAATCAAAATTCAGATGAAAGTCAAAAACTTCTTTCTACACCTGGCCTGGACTTGTTTTAAAGGACCCAAGGTCAGTTTGTTCAGGAAGGTGGAGCCAGTATCCCAGGGACTCTCCTAAGCAACCCTCACCCTGAGTTGGAATATGCAAGTTCAGATACTGGCCACCTATTGTGTGAACTTGGAAATGTTAGTTAACCTGTCTTGGCTTCAGTTTACTTATTTGTAAATTGAGGATCAAAAGTACTACAATGGAAACATTTTTATCCAATATAATCCTCTCTGCTTAATGGTCTGTTAATTCAAAAATTTAAAATGAGGAATTGTGAAATAAATGATGTGCGGTCTGTTAGCATTTTTGTTGTTGTTCATTCTCCAAGTCTTGTCCAACTCTTCGAGACACCATGGACTGCAGCACCCCATGGCTTTCTTGTCCCTCACTATCTCCCTATCTCCTGGAGTTTGCCCCAGTTCATGTCTGTTGAATTGGTGATGCCATCCAACCATCTCATCATATGTCACCCTCTTCTGCCTTTAGTCTTTCCTAGCATCAGGGTGTTTTCCAATGAGTCAGTTGTTTGCATCAGGTAGCTTTATCCAGGTCTTCCCTTGTGGCTCATATGGTAAAGAATCCACCTGCAGTATGGGAGACCTGAGTTCAATCCCTGGGTTGAGAAAATCCCCAGCAGGAGGGCATGGCAACCCACTCCAGTATTCTTACCTGGAGAATCCCCATGGATAGAGGAGCCTGGCAGGCTATAGTCCATGGGGTCACAAAGACTCAGTCATGACTAAGTGACTAAGCTCACAGCAGAGCTTTAGCCAGCCTCAGTCCTTTGAAAGTTCTTTTCAATATTCAGGCTTGATTTACTTTAAGATTGACTGGTTTGATCTTTTTCTCTAAGTGACTCTCAAGCATCTTCTCCAACACCACAGTTTGAAAGCATCAATTCTTCAATGCTCTGCCTTCTTTATGGTCCAGCTCTCACATCTATACATGACTACTGGAAAGACCATAGCCTTGACTATCCAGACCTTTGTATACAGACCTTTGATTGTGTGGATCACAACAAACTAGGGAAAATTCTTCAAGAGATGGGAATGCCAGACCACCTGACCTGCCTCCTGAGAAATCTGTATGCAGGTCTAGAAGCTGGACATGGAATGAAAAACTGGTTCCAAATCAGTAAAGGAGTACGTCAAGGCTGTATATTGTCACCCTGCTTATTTAACTTCCATGCAGAGTACATAATGAGAAACACTGGGCTGGATGAAGCACAAGCTGGAATCAAGATTGCCAGGAGAAATATCAATTACCTCAGATATGCAGTTGACACCACCCTGTGGCAGGAAGTGAAGAACTAAGAGCCTCTTGATGAAAGTGAAAGAGGAGAGTGAAAAAGTTGGCTTAAAGCTCAACATTCAGAAAACGAAGATCATGGCATCTACTCCCATCACTTTATGGCAAATAGATCAGGAAACAATGGAAACACGGAGAGGCTTTATTTTTGGGGGCTCCAAAATTACTTTGCCAACAAAGGTCCATCTAGTCAAGGCTATGGTTTTTCCAGTGGTCATGTATGGATGTGAGTGTTGGACTGTGAAGAAAGCTGAGCACCAAAGAATTGATGCTTTTGAACTGAGGTGTTGGAGAAGACTCTTGAGAGTCCCTTGGACTGCAAGGAGATCCAACCTGTCCATGCTAAAGGAGATGAACCCTGGGTATTCTTTGGAAGGAATGATGCTAAAGCTGAAACTCCAGCACTTTGGCCACCTCATGCAAAGAGTTGACTCATTGGAAAAGACTCTGATGCTGGGAGGGATTGGGGGCAGAAGGAGAAGGGGACGACAGAGGATGAGATGGCTAGCTGGCATCACCGACTCGATGAACGTGAGTTTGAGTGAACTCTGGGAGTTGGTGATGGACAGGGAAGCCTGGCGTGCTGTGATTCATGGGGTCGCAAAGAGTCAGACACGACTGAGCAACTGAACTGAACTGAACTGAAAATTACTACAGATGGTGACTGCAGCCATGAAATTAAAAGACATTGCTCCTTGGAAGAAAAGCTATGACCAACCTAGATAGCATGTGAAAAAGCAGAGACATTACTTTGCCAATAAAGGTCCATCTAATCAAGGCTATGGTTTTTCCAGTGGTCATGTATGGATATGAGAAATGGACTATAAAGAAAGCTGAGCACTGAAGAATTGGTGCTTTTGAACTGTGGTGTTGGAAAAGACTGTTGAGAGTCCCTTGGATTACAAGGAGATCCAACCAGTCAATCCTAAAGGAAATCAATCCTGAGTTTGAAAGATTGATGTTGAAGCTGAAGCTCCAATATTTTCTACCTGATGCGAAGAAGTGACTCATTAGAAAAGACCCCGATACTGGGAAAGATTGAAGGTGGGAGGAGAAGGGGAGGAAAGAAGATGAGATGGATGGATGGCATCACCAACTTGATGGACATGGGTTTAAGTAAGCTCAGGGAGTTGGTAATGGACAGGGAAACCTGGCGTGCTGCAGTCCATGGTGTTGCAAAGAGCTGAATATTACTGAGCGACTGAACTGAACTGATTGATATAGACCTTTGTCTGCAAAGTGATGTCCTTGTTTTTTAACACACGGTCTAGGTTTGTCACAGCTTTCCTGCCAAGAAGCAATCTTCTTTTAATGTTATGGCTGCACTCACCAGCTGCAGTGATTTTTTTTTTTTGAATGAAATATAAATAGTGTATTGTGGCCTTGGTGTTCAGACAGACCAGGTTCACAGACACATTCCATTAGTTTTTTTTTTTAATATATATATATTTTTAATTTTAAAATCTTTAATTCTTACATGCGTTCCCAAACATGAACCCCCCTCCCACCTCCCTCCCCATAACATCTCTCTGGGTCATCCCCATGCACCAGCCCCAAGCATGCTGCATCCTGCATCAGACATAGACTGGCGATTCAATTCTTACATGATAGTATACATGTTAGAATGTCATTCTCCCAAATCATCCCACCCTCTCCCTCTCCCTCTGAGTCCAAAAGTCCATTGTACACATCTGTGTCTCTTTCCCTGTCTTGCATACAGGGTCGTCATTGCCATCTACCTAAATTCCATATATATGTGTTAGTATACTGTATTGGTGTTTTTCTTTCTGGCTGACTTCACTCTGTATAATCGGCTCCAGTTTCATCCATCTCATCAGAACTGATTCCAAATGAATTCTTTCTTATGGCTGAGTAATACTCCATTGTGTATATGTACCACAGCTTTCTTATCCATTCATCTGCTGATGGACATCTAGGTTGTTTCCATGTCCTGGCTATTATAAACAGTGCTGCGATGAACATTGGGGTACATGTGTCTCTTTCAATTCTGGTTTCCTTGGTGTGTATGCCCAGCAGCGGGATTGCTGGGTCATAAGGTAGTTCTATTTGCAATTTTTTAAGGAATCTCCACACTGTTCTCCATAGTGGCTGTACTAGTTTGCATTCCCACCAACAGTGTAGGAGGGTTCCCTTTTCTCCACACCCTCTCCAGCATTTATTGCTTGCAGATTTTTGGATCGTTAATGGAAGATATGTTTGAGATATTTATTTTATGCTATTGTAATAAAGTAATAAAATATGTAACATTTAAAATCTCTGCAGTAATTATCTTTAATTTCTTTTTTTTTCTTTTTCACTTTTCTTTTTTTTTTTTTAATTTTAAAATCTTTAATTCTTACATGCATTCCCAAACATGACCCCCCCTCCCACCTCCCTCCCCACAACATCTCTCTGGGTCATCCCCATGCACCAGCCCCAAGCATGCTGCACCCTACGTCAGACATGGACTAGCGATTCAATGATTTTAGAGCCCAAGAAAATAAAATCTATCACTGCTTTCACTTTTTCCCCTTCTATTTGCCATGAAGTGTGGGACTGGAAGTCATGGTCTTAGTTTTTTGAATGTTGAATTGTAAGCCAGCTTTTTCACTCTCCTCCTTTACCCTAATCAAGAGGCTCTTTAGTTCCTCTTTGCTTTCTGTCATTAGAATAGTATCATCCATATATCTGAGGTTTTGCTGTTTCTCCCAGCAGTCTTGATTCCAGCTTGTAACTCATCCAGAGGTAGATTTTGCATGATGTGCTCAGCATATAGGTTAAACAAACTGGGTGACAATAAACAGCCTTGTTGTACTCCTGTTTCAATCCTGAACTAGTCAGTTATTCCATTCAGGGTATTGTTGTTTCTTGACCCGCATACAGGTTTCTCAGGAGACAGGTAAGATGATATGGTATTCCTATTTCTTTAAGAGTTTCCCACAGTTTGTTATGATATACGCAAAGGCTTTGGCATAGTCGATGAAATGGAGGTAGATGTTTTTCTGCAATTGTCTTGCTTTCTCAATGATCCAGCAAATGTTGCCAATTTGATCTCTGGTTCTTCTACCTTCTCTAAACCCAGCTTGAACACCTGGCAGTTCTTGTTTCACATAATGCTGAAGCCTAGCTTGGAGGATTTTGAGAATAACCTTACTAGCATGGGAGATGAGAGCAGTTGTCCAGTGATTTGAACATTCTTTACTACTTTCTTGGGAACTGGGATGAGGATTGACCTTTTCCAGTCCTGTGGCCACTGCTGCATTTTCTAAATTTGCTGGCATATTAAATGCATCACTTTAATAGCATCATCTTTAGGATTTTAAGTAGCTCTGCTGGAATTCCATCACCTCCACTAGCTTTATTGGCAGCAGTGCTTCCTAAGGCCCACTTGACTTCACCCTCCAGAATGTCTGGCTCTGGGTGACTGATTACACCATCGTGGTTATCTGGGTAACTGATTACACCATCGTGGTTATCTGGGTCATTAAAATCTTTTTGTACAGTTCTTCTGTGTATTTTTTCCATCTCTTCTTGATCTCTTCTGCCTCTACAGAAGAGATCGGGCCTACTTTTCTGTGCCTTATTGTGCCTATCTTTGGATGAAATGTTACTTTGATATTTCCAGTTTTCTCAAGGAGATCTCTAATCTTATTCTTTCTGTATGTTCCTGTTTCTTTGCACTGTTCTTTGAAGAAGGCGTGCTTGTCACTCCTTGCTATTCTCTGGAACTCTGCATTTAGATGAGTATACCTTTCCCTTTCTTTCTTGTTTTTCACTTCTTCTTTCCTCAGCTGTTTGTAAAGCCTCATTGGATAAACATTTTACCTTCTTGCATTTCTTTTTCTTTGGGATGGTTTGGTTCACTGCCTGCTGTACAGTATTATGGACCTCTGCCCACGGTTCTTCAGCCACTCTGTTTACTGGATCTAATCACTTGAATCTATTCATCACCTCCACTGTGTATTAACAGGGAATTTGATTTAAGTTGTACCTGACTGGCCTAGTGGTTTCCCCACTTTCTTTGGTCTAATCCTGAATTTGACCATGTCAAAAAAAACCTACCTAATACTTAGTGGCTTAAAATATTTGTTTTTCACATTCTGTTTAATGGCTGAGTGCTTTCTCTGGTCTCAACCAGTTTGGTTGGCCTGGGTGTCTAGGATGGCCTCATCCACATGTCTAGGGTCTTACCTGGAATGTCTGTGGTCTCCCTTCATTTGGTCACTCATCCTCAAGGAGGCCAGCTTTACTTATGTTCACCTGGTGATGCTGGGTTCTCAGTAGTGAGAGAGGTCAAGCCCCAATGCTTGTGCCTTCCTAAGGATCTCCTAATCTGATGTTTGCTGATGTTCTACAGACCAAAGATAATGACATGGCCAAGTCCAGATTCAAGGTAGGGCAGGGAGCAACAGACATTAGCTCTTGATGGAAAGAAACAACCAAGTCAGATTGCATACAGGCCTGCATTTGGGGAGGAATATTGTGATTATTTTATAAGCAATCCACCACATACATACCTAATACATTTAAAAATATTCATTCACCTTTTGGCATAGATTCAAGGTCTTTCCTTTGAGGGTATTTTAGCTGATTGAATTCTGTATTCACTTGCTTATATATACTCCAAATGAACCGCTATGATTTCTAAGTTTGTTTCCCTTTTTTGTTGTTCAGTCACTAAGTCATGTCCGAGTCTTAAAGGACAATAATAACTTAAAGCCATAGGGAGAATGAGGAACCCACCCAGATTTTTATAATAATCCCTTAGCATGTCACTCACATCTAATTCATTTGCAGTTTATTTTTATTTATTTACTTAGGGCTGTACTGGGCCTTCATTGCTTTGCATGGGCTTTCTCTGGTTGCAGCAAGGAGAGGCTACTCTTTGTTGTAGCGAGCAGGCTTCTCATTTCAGTGTCTTCTCTTGTCTCTAGGGCACACAGGCTCAGTAGCTGTAGTTCTTGGGCCCTAGAGCACATAGGCTTCAGTAGTTGTGGCACACAGGCTCAGAAGGTGCGGCTTGCAGGCTCTTAAGTGCACACTCTGTAGTTGTGGCACGTGGTCTTTAGCTTAGCATGTGAACTCTTCCCAGAGCAGGGATTGATCACTTGTCCGCTTCAGTGAATGTGTGCACGCTCAGTCGTGTCTGACTTTTTGTGACGCTATGGACTGTAACCCACCAGGCTCCTCTGTCCACGGTATTCTCCAGGGAAGAATACCTAAATGGGTTGTCATTTCCTCCTCCAGGAGGTCCTCCTAACCCAGGGGATTGAACCTGTGTCTCCTGCATCTCCTGCGTTGGTAGGTAGATTTTTATTCACTGCACCACCAAGGAAGTCGTGCAGTTTATTTTTTAATGACTTTTCTGTCATCATCACCTTTTAAAAAGCATTGATTTAGTATCCATTGAAAATGCTATATTTTTTTACTCAGCTTTTAGAGCTCTAAGTAACATTTAATTACACCGCACAATCATAACAAGTGCAACTGTTCTAAAGCCATATGGACAGTAACAACAACTGATTCTTACTGACTGTGCAGCCCACCTGGTGGGCATCTTGGAGCAGGCCAAGACATTGGTCAGGTTCTGAGAGGGCTTTAGGAGCCTTAGATTAGTGGAACTTGGTTGAAAGCTTCTGCTGTACCTGCCTACTAGAGCTATTTGAAGGATTAGCTGTGAAAATACCCTTAATATGCTTAGAACACTTCCTTAGCTCCTATAATTGCTCATTAATATTAGTTCTCATCATTATCACCATCATTCATGTTATTGTTATGATAATAATTATAATAATGATAATATTATATAATAATAAAAATAATAACTAATAAATCATTACTATCATTTCTTTCTTTCTCCTCTTTTTTCCACTAATCAGTCCAAGAAAAGACCTTGGAATAGAGTGGAAAATGGCATAAGAAAGAAAAAAATGCCAGACCCAGTACCATCATGTAGTATTGGAGGTGAAATAATGAAAGCAGAAAGGGAAGATCAAACCAGAGAATTTAAAAACTCATGCAAGAGAAGCTAGGAGATAGAGGTCTGTAAAACGGGTGATTCAGTCAAGGAACCTCAAGAAGTAGGCATGATAGTCTTAGTTAAGAATGATAATTTCAGCATGCTTATTTGAAGCACAATGTCTTAGAAGAATGATTCCTAAATGCCGGTTCACAGACTGGTTGCTTGTTTCTAGGAGGCTTGTTAAAGATGCAGAAATTCTGATTCCTGAGTTGTTAATGAGGCCCAGGAAGCTGTATTAGGAAAGGCTGCCGCTCAGGTAGATTTGGATGCACGGCCAGGTTTGGGAAGCTGTGCCATGAACACATAGCTCACTGGAAGCCAAGGAGCTTGGGCTGTAGTCCTGGGTCCAGAGAAGGCTTGCTCTGTGACGTCTCTGCGACTCCCTCAGACCTCTGTCGAGGGTCCAGGGAAATGAGGTGTGTGAAGTATTTTAGCCATTACAGAGCCCCTGGAACATGTAAAGTGGGGATTACATGTTAGGTTAGCAGCAGGTATTCTCTGTGTTTGACTTCAATCCCGGCAATCAAAGTTCCTCTCCCTGCTCCGCCCCTGCTCCATCCCTGACAGCCAAGCAAGGGACTTGATCCACGTGATCTACAATGTTCTCCAACTGTAAATGCCTAAAACTGTGTTTTCTGTTTTGCAGACACCAAAGTTCTATCTATTCATGTGGATTTTCATGGATATTCTTGCTGCAGTTTTCATTGTTGCCGTATTTCATTTTTATTGGTAAGCATATGTCTGTAAGTTTAAATGTTTCCCCCCCCAAATAAAAATATAAATAATTTGATGGCAGTTTAAGAGAAAACAGTTACATTCTTCTCATAGTCCCATGTGGCAAATCCTCAGGGAGACAGTGTTTTAAGGGTTTTCTCTTCCAAACCTCCTGTTTCTTCTCATGCTGCCCGTAGCTCCTCACACCCTGTCTATCTCCTCTACGTGAGACCATATCCTAAGGATAAGAACTCTCACTGAAGCTTAATCAAATCTGTTACTGCAGATCCCTTGTGTATCAGTTGGGAGAGGACAGGGGGTTGAAGGTCATTCAGAACAATTGCCTCCACCTCCCCACCTTCCACAGCATGGGACACAGCAGAGTGCTGTGTAAAGAACAAGCTCACCCTCCAGGAAACCTGGGTTTTAGTCCTGGCTTTTCCTGTAGTTCCACTCCAGCACTATTGCCTGGAAAATCCCATGGATGAGGACCCTGGTAGGCTACAGTCTGTGGGGTAGCAAAGAGTCAGACACGACTGAGCGACTTTACTTCTTCTTCACTTCTTTCCTGTAGTTGCTGGGTAACCCTGGGGAAATCACTGCCCCTTTCCAGACCATAGTCTTTGTATCTGTCCAAGAAAATGACATTTGGGAATTCTTGAGCAGAAAATGCTACAAGATTACAAGGTTCAGGCAGAAGAGGGGACATCTGGTAGAAGAATTTTAGCTGAAAGAGACTCCATGATTCTTTAGATCTCATCATGCCCATCATTTCCTCATTTGAGTTATCTTTTAAAGGGGGAAACTACAAACCCTCCACCTAAGGTAGCATTTGACTGGGTAATGTTCTTTTCTGGCCACTGCCTGTAGTATTTTAACTTTGGAAGAGGTCTCTGAGGCTCATGGTCCCTCTGCTTCATTCTAGGAAGAGAGAGAGCCAGAGTGAAAAAATCCTCCATGGTATCACCAGTTACACAGGTAAAGTCAGAGGCCTTTAGGAAGTCATTGCCTCCAGAAAGCAGGGCCTACCTTCAATGTTTCTCTCAAGAATTTAAGGAGTCTAAAATTATGGAGTGGGAACCACTGAGAAGTTAGGAGAAATAGGCTGGGCACAGATTCTAGAGGGCTCTTGACATCAGAATTCATTGTGGGCTTTATCCTCTAAGCAGTGAGATTTCTTGAAAGATTTTGAATGTGCGTATATATTTGCTCTCTTGTTCATATATTCATTCATCACATGATTATTATTGAGCACCTGCTTTGTGCCAGGCATTCTGAGAGGCTGAAGCACCTGAAAGCTGTCTATGGAGGGTGGTTCAAGAGAAAAGAGCTTCTGGCCCATGGAGAGCAGTGAGGAAGCAGGCAAAGGTATAACAGTTGGCATCTTTGGTTCAGGCATCTAGTTCCAGGACAGAGAAGCTGTCATGTTCATCACAGCTCAGTGTGCTCTATGTGGCTTCAGTTGTGATGTATGTTGGAAGGTGGAAGGAGAAAATTGCAGAGATCCTGGAATTTTCATCTAGAGTCTAGGCTCTGCATATAAGCAATCAGGAAATGGCGAATGAGTTTCAAGCAAGGGAGTAATATGCTTAGACTTCTGTGTAAAGGGATAGAATAGCAGAATAACTTATTGATCAGCAGGATAACTAAGGGCTGAGTAAGTGAGATAGGTCCAGTAAGGGAAGGGAAGCTAGAGTTTATATTTCAGGAGGTTGTGGTGATAATCACACAGTGAGTTACTGGTTTGGGAAGCCAGGGCCATGTCAAAGGGAAAACCATTTAGGAGGCAGAGGACTGTGCAGTACATGATGTAGTTTCCTCCCATAGCTCGTGGAGCCTTAAGTAAAGTTGAAACAGTCACAAAATCATGAATTAATTTAATTTCTTGTGGACAGTGGTAAAGATCATGAGATGTTGTGTACCAACTGGCAGAGTGTTCAACACATACACTACTTAGAGTTGTAGGAATGGATCCATAGGGACCATGAAAACCAAGTTCAGACATTGGAAGAACAATTGTCTTTCCTACTGTAAAACTGAGTGGTTTAACCAAGCTGATCCAAATTTCTTAAGATAGAGATTTCCAGTAACTGAGTTTTACTCATTTTAAAAAGATCACTCTGCTGGCTCTTAAGATGACTGGAGGCTGTGTTCCAGCTGCCTTATACTTTTTAGTAGTTATATTAGTAAACTAGGGCTTCCCAAACAAAATGCCACAGCCTGGGTGCCTTTAACAACAGAAACTGATTTTTCTTACAGTTCTGGAGGCTAGAGGCGCAACACCAATGCATCAGCAGGTTTGCATTCTCCTGGGGCCTCTCTCCTTGGCTTATAGCTGCCCACTTTCTTGCTGTGTCCTCACACTCTGATTTCTCTGTGCACACACAAACCCCCAGTGTCCTCAGTGTCTCCAGATTTTCTCTTCTCTGCTCAAACTGGATCAGGGCTCACCATAATGGCCTCATTTTGATCATGTCTTTAAAAGATTTATCTCCTAAATTAGTCCTATATTGAAGTGCTAGTGGTTAGGGCTTTAACATATGAATTTGTGTGGTATACAATTTAGCCCATAACAGTAATCCAACCAAGAAATAAAAGAATGTGAAAATGATGAGGAAACCATGGGTGGAAGAGAAGTTTTGAAGGAAAGTTAAAAGAACTCTTTAAATTTGAATGAAAGAAGTAATTATAATGCCTTAGGAAAGCATGGTTTCAGTTCAGTTCAGGTCAGTCGCTCAGTCGTGTCTGACTCTTTGCGACCCCATGAATCGCAGCACGTCAGGCCTCCCTGTCATCACCAACTCCCGGAGTTCACTCAGACTCACGTCCATCGAATCTGTGATGCCATCCAGCCATCTCATCCTCAGTCGTCCCCTTCTCCTCCTGCCCCCAATCCCTCCCAGCATCAGAGTCTTTTCCAATGAGTCAACTCTTCCCATGAGATAGCCAAAGTATTGGAGTTTCAGCTTTAGCATCATTCCTTCCAAAGAAATCCCAGGGTTGATCTCCTTCAGAATGGTTTGGTTGGATCTCCTTGCAGTCCAAGGGATTCTCAAGAGTCTTCTCCAACACCACAGTTCAAAAGCATCAATTCTTCAGTGCTCAGCCTTCTTCACAGTCCAACTCTCACATCCATACGTGACCACAGGAAAAACCATAGCCTTGACTAGATGGACCTTAGTCGGCAAAGTAATGTCTCTCCTTTTGACTATACTATCTAGGTTGGTCATAACTTTTCTTCCAAGGAGTAAGCGCCTTTTAATTTCATGGCTGCAGTCACCATCTGCAGTGAATTTGGAGCGCCAAAAATAAAGTCCAACACTGTTTCCACTGTTTCCCCATCTATTTCCCACGAAGTGATGGGAGTGGATGCCATGATCTTCATTTTCTGAATGTTGAGTTTTAAGCCAACATTTTTATTCTCCACATTCACTTTCATCAAGAGGCTTTTAGTTCCTCTTCACTTTCTGCCACAGGGGTGGTGTCATCTGCATATCTGAGGTTATTGATATAACTCCTGGAAATCTTCATTCTAGCTCGTGTTTCTTCCAGTCCAGCGTTTCTCATGATGTACTCTGTGTATAAGTTAAATAAGCAGGGTGACAATATACAGCCTTGATGTACTCCTTTTCCTATTTGGAACCAGTCTGTTGTTCCATGTCCAGTTCTAACTGTTTCTTCCTGACCTGCATACAGATCTCTCAAGAGGCAGGTCAGGTGGTCTGGTATTCCCATCTCATTCAGAATTTTCCACAGTTTATTGTGAACCACACAGTCAAAGTCTTTGGCATAGTCAAAAAGCAGAAATAGATGTTTTCTTGGAACTCTCTTGCTTTTTCCATGATCCAGTGGATATTGGCAATTTGATCTCTGGTTCCTCTGCCTTTTCTAAAACCAGCTTGAACATCTGGAAGTTCACAGTTCATGTATTGCTGACCTGGCTTGGAGAATTTTGAGCATTACTTTTAGCATGTGAGATGAGTGCAATTGTGCAGTAGTTTGAGCATTCTTTGGCATTGCCTTTCTTTGCGATTGGGATGTAAACTGACCTTTTCCAGCCCTGTGGTCAGTGCTGAGTTTTCCAAATTTGCTGGCATATTGAGTGAAATACTTTCACAGCATCATCTTTCAGGATTTGAAATAGCTCAACTGGAATTCCATCACCTCCGCTAGCTTTGTTCGTAGTGATGCTAAGACCCACTTGACTTCACATGCCAGGATGTCTGGCTCTAGATGAGTGATCACACCATCATGATTAACTGGATCATGAAGATTTTTTTTTGTGCAGTTCTTCCGTGTATTCTTGCCACCTCTTCTTAATATCTTCTGCTTCTGTTAGGTCCATACCATTTCTGTCCTTTATCGAGCCCATCTTTGCATGAAATGTTCCCTTGGTATCTCTAATTTTCTTGAAGAGATCTTTAGTTTTTCCCATTCTGTTCTTTTCCTCTATTTCTTTGCATTGATCACTGAAGAAGGCTTTATTATCCCTTCTTGCAAATCTTTGGAACTCTGCATTCAGATGCTTATATCTTTCCTTTTCTCCTTTGCTTTTCACCTCTCTTCTTTTCACAGCTATTTGTAAGGCCTCCCCAGACAGCCATTTTGCTTTTTTGCATTTCTTTTCCATGGGGATGGTCTTGATCCTTGTCTCCTATACAATGTCACGATCCTCATTCCATAGTTCATCAGGCACTCTATCAGATCTAGTCCCTTAAATCTATTTCTCAATTCCACTGTATAATCATAAAGGATTTGATTTAGGTCATACCTGAATGGTCTAGCAGTTTTCCCTACTTTCTTCAGTTTATTTTAGGTGGTTTCTTATTATCCCATGGGTTGCCAAGACCATTTGTTTTTGTTTTTGTTTTTGTTTTTTTTTTTAGCCTGTTTAATTTTTTTGAATGTACCAGGTCATAGTTGTGGCATGTGGGAATTTTAGTTGTTGCACACAAACTCTTAGTTGCAGCATGTGGGATCTAGTTCCCTGACCAGGGAGTGAACCTGGGCCTCCTGCATTGAAAGCATGGAGTCTTAGCCATGCTAGGGAAGTCCCTAGCCTATTTAATTTTGTGCTTCATTTTGGAAATATTGTCTTACTGTATGGTTAGTTTTTAATTGCTATGTAACAAATTACCTGAGACCTAGCAGCTCAAAAAGACACAAATTTATCATCTTATAGTTTATTGGACTAGGAGTCTAGGCATAGTTTTGCTGAGTCCTCTGTACAAGGTCTCATGAGGATAGCATCAAGTTATTGGCCTGGGCTGCAATCTCATTTGAGACACCAGAGTCCTTTTCCAAGATCATGGGTTGTTGGCAGAATTCAGTTCCTTACAATTGCAAGATTGAAGCCATCCATGTTTCCTTAATCATTCTTGAAATAGTTTTGCTCTAAGATCCTAAAGACTACCTTCAGGTCCTAGCCATAAGGCTCTTTCACAGCATGACATCTTAATTACTCAAAGCCAGCAGGAAAATATCTCTTGTAGCAGATAGATGGAGAAGGCAATGGTACCCCACTCCAGTACTCTTGCCTGGCAAATCCCATGGATGGAAGAGCCGGGTAGGCTGCAGTCCATGTGGTTGCTAAGAGTCAGACATGACTGAGTGACTTCACTTTCACTTTTCACTTTCATGCATTGGAGAAGGAAATGGCAACCCGCTCCAGTGTTCTTGCCTGGAGAATCCCAGGGACAGTGGAGCCTGATGGGCTGCCGTCTATGGGGTTGCACAGAGTCGGACATAACTGAAGTGACTTAGCAGCAGTAGCTGATGGATTGAGGAAAAAGAGAGCAAAGAAAACAAAATATTACACCAAACAAATAGAGAACAAGTTGAAACATGGTAGTCATAAATCCAATCATTTTATTAATTACATTAAATATAAATGAACCAAATTCTCAAAACATGTGTAGGAATTGTCAGACTGGATATAAGCAGAACCAACACGTATGCTGTCTATAAAAGAAATACTTAAAATACAAAAACACAGAGTAAAACCAAAAGGATAGAAAATAATATGCCATGTAAACAATAAGCCTCAGAAATAATACCTGAAAAATCTTCAAAACATGGAGCATAAAGAAATAAAGATTCCATAATGATAAAACAGTTGATGTATCAGGAAGCCACTATATATACTTAATAGCAGAGCTTCAAAATATATTAAACAAAAGCTGAAAGAGAGAAATCATACTTAGAGATTTTAAGATTCCTCTCTCATTACCTGAAAGAACAACTAAACACCCAAAAAATTAAATCAGAAAAGATACCTGAATACTTTCAGTGAACGTGACCTATTGACAGAAAATATACTTAGCAACTACAGGATACACATTTTCAAATGTACATTGATAGCCATAAAATGAATCTAGAAAAGTTTGCTGATTTCCATAATACAGAGAGAATTAGGCAAAATGAGGGGACAGAGAAATATGTTCCAAACAAAATAACAAGACTAAACCTCAGAAAAAGAACTAAATGAAATCGAGATAAGCAGTCTACCTGATAAAGAGTTAAAATTAATGGTCTTGAATATGATCAACCAGGAATTCTCTACCCATCAAGACTTGAAGGAGAGATCGAGTGTTTCCCAGATAAACAAAAGCTAGATGAGGTTCATCACCACTAAACCAGTTCTATAAGAAATGTTAAAGGGAGTTCTTTAAGTTGAAAAGAAATGACACTAAAATAATAAGAAAGCTTGCAAAAGTAAAAATCTCACTGGAAAAGGTAGGAGATGGATCACTTATAAGGAAGTATGAAGATTAAAAAACAAAAGTAGTAAAAATGACTAAAATTATAATAATTAGGGATGCCAAAAATAAAATGTAATAAACTGTATCATCAATAAATTTCAAAAGATAAATCACACACTTTTGTTCTGTGATCACAAAAGGAATTAAGTTAGAAACAATAAAATATCTAGATAATGCTCTAAATGCTGGAAATTAATGCCTCTCTAAACATTTCCTTGATAAAGGGATTAATAACAATGGAAATTAGAAAATACTTTTAAAGGATAATGCCTATATAATGGCAAAATTTGTGGGGTACCGCATAAAGCTGAACCTAGAAGGAAATTTGTAAGTTTAAATGTTAGAAGGAAGATTGTTAAGGTAGAAACTTATCAATATGAAACCAATTTTAAAAAGCTAAGTAAATTTTTTCCAAGTAAAAAGAAGGAAATAATATAGATAGGCAGCAATGGAATAGAAAAGATGAAACAATAGAGAAATTTTTAAAGTTAAAGTTTGTTCCCAGGAAAGATTAATAGAATTGATAAATTCTTAATGAGAGAAATTGATTGACAGCATGATGGATGATTAATGAAAAGGGACTAAATCCAAATCCTAGAAATAAAAAATTATAAACATTTTAAACCATTAAATTTGACAATTTAAATGAAGTAGACAAATTCCTTGAAATGTATAGCTTATCAGAACTGAAAGAAGCTGAAATTTGTAGTAACTCACTGTCTATTGGAATCAAATCTGTGAATCAAAAATCTACCACAAAGAAAAATCCAGGCCCAACAAGTCATATTGGTTAATCAAATATTTGATAAATAATATCAATTTTATACCAACTGTGAAAAAAAGAGGGGCTGATTCTTTGAGGCCAGCAATAATCTCATATAAAAAATGTCTGACAGAGTACAATAACTAAATTCATAAATCAATATCTTTCATGAACTTAGACATAAAAATCCTGAACAAAACATTAGCACATTGAATCCATCAGTAGAAAAAAGGATAAAACATTGGGAGCAAGTGAGGTTTATACCAGCAGTGCAAGATGAATTTATCATTTGAGAATCAAATTAATCTACCATATTAACAAAATGAAATAGAAAAAACATATTTGACAAAATCAACTATGTTCAAAGCTCTGAGTAAGCTAGACCTGGAATGAAACTTACTCAATCTAAAGAGAGATATTTAAACAAAAAACCTCTAACCAACATGATTTTTAATGGTGAAACAGCATTTTCTCTCTAAGATTAGCAATAAAGCGAGGATATCTGCTCTTACTAGTATCTGTTTGGCATTGTACTGGAGATCCTAGCCAGTTTAGTAAGATAAACAACAGGCATAAAGGAAGAAATAAAACTTCTGATTCAAAGGTATGATTATTTACATTAAAAAATTCTAAGGACTCAAACAACAAATCTACTACAACTGGTCACTTAAGCAATGCCTCAGGATATAAGATCAATATACAGAAAAACCAATTGTGTGTTGATATATTATCAGTGAATGATTAGAAACTTTAAAAATTGAAATAGCATCATTTATAACAGCCAAGTTATAAATTCTGACAAAGGTCTGTCTAGTCAAAGCTATGCTTTTTCCAGTAGTCACGTATGGATGTGAGAGTTGGACCATAAAAAAGCTGAGCACTGAATAATTGATGCTTTTTGAACTATGGTGTTAGATAAGACTCTTGAGAGTCCCTTGGACTGTAAGGAGATCAAACCAGTCAATCCTAAAAGAAATCAGTCCTGAATATTCATTGGAAGGACTGATGCTGAGGCTGGAGCTCCAATACTTTGGCCACCTGATGCGAAAAACTGACTCATTGGAAAAGACCCTGATGCTGGGAAAGACTGAAGGCAGGAGGAGAAGGGGACAACAGAGGATGAGATGGTTGGATGGTATCACTGACTCAATGGATATGAGTTTGAGTAAGCTCCAGAAGTTGGGATGGACAGAGAAGCCTGGTGTGCTGCAGTCCATGGGGTTGCAAAGAGTCAGACACAACCTAGAGACTGAAATTGAACTGATAACAGCATAAAACATTGACTAGGAATCTTAGGAAATTATTGTAAGCTCTTACAAAGGTAGATGATTGTTCATTGTAGACCTCAAAAAGTTTAATGAGGAAAACGAAGACCTAGATAAACGGAGCAAAATAACACATAAATGAATTTAAAAATTCAATATTGTAGATATTGGATATCATGGAATTGAGTTACAAATTCAATTCAAGCATTATAAAAATCCCCTTCTTTCTATGAAGCTGACAAAGAAATAAAGCTCATGTATGCAGCTGTTTCTTCAAGAGTGAAATTACACTCAGGGCAAAAATAACTGGATTCTGGACTGGCTGCTTTGGATTTTCACTCTCTTATAGATTTCAGCTCTACTGTTCCTCATTATATTATAAATTCTTAGATAAATTTAGGATTTCTTCTTGATTTCGTACAGTATCCAGTTTCAAATTTGTCTTTGATAAGAGTCCATTTCCTAGCTGCATTACTGGAAAAAGTCTCCATCATCTATTTTTTCTACTGTTAAGTTTGAAAAAAATAAAAACTATTTTCTGAGCAATTACTATGTTACTCCTGAGCACTGTATATGGGGTGGCAAGCAAGACAAAGTCTCTGTCCTTAAAAAGCTCCCATTCTAATGGAGGATGTGTTCATTTTTCTATTCAAGCTGCTTTGGAAGCAGTGGTTATGAAATCCATGAACTTTAAGCAAATGTTGATTTCACCCTTCCGAGTGCTCCCATTTGAATGAGAACCTCACACAATAGACCCTTAAACTCAAGCACCTTGATAAACTGAGGACCATAGCAAAGTCTGCCCAAAGGCTGGATAGGGAGGAGAACTAGGGGGAAAAGAATCTAAAATGGTAAGTGAGGAGCTGACATTTTAAAGATGACTAGGATTCTGTCACATGACAGGCAAAGATTGGAGAAGCGACTTTGAAAGAATATGTGTTGGTTTCTTTTCTATCCCACAGAAACTCCAAGTACAAGCCTCCATGATGAAGTTTTGGAAGTTGTGGAAATACCTGGACTTTTAACCAAGAGTGACTCTGAAGTCATTATATCAGAGGTTGTCAATGAAACCACTGCACCAACCGTGTATCCCACAGATGATGTTGGACAACTAGTGCCCACTGAGCCAGCCTTTGAACCCATCCAAGCACCCACTTCAGAAGCCAACAGAGAGGCCACCCTCCAAACTGTATTGCTTACCTTGGAGGCAAATGAACCTACAGTTCCCTTCGTGGAGAAGCCTCCTCCTGAAATGTAACCTGAAAGGCCCCCTGCCATTGACTCCCCCCAGTAATCCTCTTTTATGATGGTTTCCACCACACCCAGCATGTCCTTATCCCCCTACTGGGCTGTCTTCAAAGAATAATTAGCCACAACTTGCCTCCTTCTCCTTTTTCTCCCTCTCTGTGCCTAGGATGACCTGATGGTAGAGAGAGATCAGGAAAGGTGTGCGGAGGAGCCAAGAAGGCTCTCAGGAAAACCACTCTGGTCTCGCCTTTCCTCTCCAGGGGATGAGCAGAGGGGAAAGAGTGTGATTGTGGAGTTGGAGCTGGTTGTTCTCCAGGTGTCAGAGGATCTGTCTCATCCTAACCCTTCATAATATTCCCCGCTAAAGGAGTGGCTGTGGTGAACATCAGCCTATAAATAAAGGCAGCCTCTTAGGAACTGAGTAGGAAATTGATACAATCTTTGGGGCCCTCTGTGGTCACTCAGGCTGACAAAGACAAGGGAGGAGTGCCAGCATGATGCCCTCCAGAGTCAGAGAAGGAGAGGTGGCATGGGTATGAGCGGGGGCAAAGATCTCACCCCACTCGCACATCCTGTCATACAGTGTGCGTGGGGTGCTTCCTCATAGCTTGTTGCTGGCTGATTCTCCAGTGGGGTGATGGGCATACTCCCATGTCCATCCAGTGGCTTTTGACCTTGAAGGGAAACTCGAGCTGAGAACCCTGTGTTGGAAGCAGGAAGTTATGTTCTATTGTGTGACCATCACTACTCACCTCCTTGTCCAGGGCTCATGTTCCCATGTATATGGTGATGGGCAGGGGCAGACACCACAGCCCCTTCCCTGGGCTGACTGTGGAGTCCTGTAAACATTGGTGGGGCAGGGCTGCCTCAGATGGCCTCATTGTCATCCCAGAAAGCAGGGCTGTGTGGTTTGGGGACTTTGTTTCAGCAACAGCCCCTCCCCGTCCCATGCAGGCATCTGGAGACCAGGAATAGCACTCCCTGTGGAGTGGTTTGTCACCTACATGCAGGTGACCCCAGATGCTTGTGCATTTGAGGGCAAGTGAGCTAGGCTGGCTGTGCTGAAGTATCAGGGGCCTTGAGGACAGATCCCTAACATGCCAGAGGCAAGAGGATTCTCCCCTCACCTCTCCAGGCTCTCAGCCTAGCCACAGTCCACAGGGATGTCCCACCCCACATCACACCTTCTCTGTCTGAAGACCCCACCCAAGACCTGCCCAGGTCATGTCCAAACTTGGGTGTTCCATCCTGGTCACAAAGTAATATTTTACAGGCGCCCACTGGACATAAGGATTTAACCCCAGGCAGCACAGTTCTGGGAGGTTCTGGGCTTCTTGGAGGTTTCTTGATTGACTAAGGAGATATTTCTGGCAGGATTCAAGCACCACTCTGGATCCACTGGCCCTAGGTAAGGCACAGAAGCTGGTTCCCCTTCTGGATCTCCAGCCAACCACACGTAGGTCTCCACCTCCCAGGATGACATCCAGCATTGCCCTGCCCATCCTGCCCTAGTCCCAGCCCATCCCTTTAAGCCCCTTTCAAGCACACTGTGGGCTCAGGCTCCCTAGCCCCCAATCCCTGACTAGCTTGACCCTGCACTTGCAGGACGCAGAGATACTTATATAGATCACTCACCACAGGACCCTGTCCTGGCCCCAAACAATACCCCGTCCCCATTCCCGCCAGCAAAGACAGGGCCAGAAGATAAACACAGGCTTTACGTCTGAAATCATCAAGGGAGATTTAAGCAGCGGCTCAGCACTCACACTGTTATATGTAAAAGAGTTCTGTCTCCTTCACACCAGCTGAGGCTCCTGGAGTTTGGGGAATTAAGCCAGTCTCTTAGGTTTCAGGATAATCTTGGTTTGATTGTTCCAGCATGGAGAATTAGGTCGTCCTCTTGGTTATGGTTCCAGGCCATGCACAGAAAGTCAAAAGAGGTCACATGGTAGGACTAGTCTGAGTTATGAATGACATCCGAGGAGCACAGGCTCTTATAATGGCAAGGTCATAATAAGCCAGGACTAGAGCCAACCAGGTGCTTCAGGGTGAATGGAGGGAGTTCTGCCTCCTGGCAAGGCCACCTCACTGGAAGAAGGGTCAGAGGCCACGGTGATACTGTCATGGTGGCCAGCCAGCCCAACCTCCCTGCCTGGGTAGTCAGGGTCTTCCTCCTGCTGCAGAGGTTGCTGATGGTCCTGAGCCAGCTGCTGCCTAGAGAGCAGGCAGGGGCCAGAACCACCTTCCCACTGTTCCCTCGCCATTCCTGGAGCCCCACTGTTTGCTCACGGCTGTGAGCATCTGGCTAATATAGGGAGCTGGGAGGTCATCCATCTTGTAGCTCTGAAAACAGCAGCAAGAAGATAAACAGAGCACCGAGAAGGACACTGCCATCCACTCAGATCCAGAACAGAGACAGCTCCCAAGAAACTGCAGTGGACAGAAGCCTGGACAAAGAAAAATCCTGCCCTGCCCCTGGGCTCAGCCTCCCCAGCCAGCAGCTGAAGGTATGGATTCATCCACCCATATTCTAGGATTTTAAGTTGTTGTGACCCCGCATTAAGGTGCTAGTTTGTGGGTCCCTCAAATCCTGAATGCCTGCCTCCAGGAGTGATCAAAAAGGCTGTACCAACTGAGCTCAGTCCAGGAGGCCTCATTGCTAATGGCTGTGCAGTTGACTTCAATGACCAAAGGCTCAGTCTCTAAATATTAAAGACACTGGGACATAGTTCCTGAGTGGGTAATGTGTTCCTCAGCTCTAGATTAAGCTCCCACCCCAGTTGGATCTAACCTTAGGTCCAACTTGACCCTGACCGCAGGCTAAGCTGCACACTTCGGCTGTGATGTGGGGGCTGGGAGGATGGCTGAAGCTGCGAGTGGGGCTAGGGAGCCCCCCAGGCCTGGAATGAAGTGGTCTCACCGGTGATGTTTCACAGAGGAGTTTGCTCCCGTGTACTAGGTTCCCAGTGGTGATGTGGAAGAAGGTGTTGCTGCTGCTCCAGTGGGAGAACTTGGTGAAGGGGCGAGTGGTCAAGATGTCCTAGGGGAGCAGAGAGAGTCTGAAGTTGCACAGCTGGACTGTCTGGCTTCACTCTCCTCAGCTCCAGCCCAGAGACACCACCCACATGAAGGACCTCAGGCCCTCAGACAGGGAAAGAAGCAAGAGGGTAGAGTCCAGCTGTGCCACAGGGCTGCTGTGCAAGGAAGGCCGTGGTTGGGACCAGCTAGAGGGACAGCCAAGCAAGCCCAGGAGGCCGTCAGGTGTGTGGGGCCAGTCCTGGAATTTTAAGAGCTTCAAGAAACTATGCTCCCACATGAGGTGATCCAGTGGAGGTGGAAGAGGGAGACAAGAAGACACCATCTCGGGGAAGACAGAGTGTAGGCTGGGTAGAGAAGCAGCCCAGGGAAGTAGAGAAGAGTAGAGAAGCCTGGGAGGACCAAGGGAGATGAGAGGAAAACTGGGCAAGCGGGCCCATGGAGCCAAGGAGAAGATGCTGGTCACTGCCGCTCTCGCCAGCAGCCCCAGTTGTGCCCTCCTGTTTCGTGGTAGGACTCTGCCCCTTGGTAGGAGCTGCTTAGGCCCTTACAGCTGAGCACAGTTACCCCTGCCTGCCACCCCGACTAACGTGGGCAGAGAGCGTTCTGGAGGGAGGAAGTGGGTGGTAGGTCTGATGATGCTGAAAGACCAAGCACTAAAAGATTGAATGGATTTAATAGTGAGGACTTTGTTCATAACTCAGAGAGCAGTTCTGATGGAGAGATGAGAGGTAAGGAACTAGACACAGCAAACACAGACAGCCTCTCAAGATGCGTGGCCAGGGGGGTGGATGAAGTGAGGATGATGGTGACCAGAAAGGTCTTTGGGTTTGCGTCTGGGATCCTTTATTAGACGTGCAGACAGAGAAGCTCACCCTCCCTGCTCTTCCCTGTCACTGCTCACCTTGATTCTGGGATTGAAGAGGCCGAAATTCTTGTTAATGGCAATTAAGAGGATCTCAGGGTAGAGGAGATCAAGATGGCAGAGTGGGAGAATCCTCACGAAAACATCAAAATTACCAAAAATAAAAAGCAACTCTCGCCAAATTCACTTGAGGACAAGCTGAACACTTGTTCTACAGCCAAGGCTGTAAAGAAAGATACGCACAGACTCAGGAGTGTATGAGAAGCGATCAGGTCTGGACTGACCCCTTTAGCAGGAGACGCAGAAGAGGAGAAGGGTATCTTGGGCTCAGGGATTCTACTTAGAGAGTGAGGGGGTCAAGCCATGTTTTAGGAAAGTCCTGCATGTAAATAGCCCTCCAGGACTCTACAGTAGATAACTGTTTCTCCTAACTCAAAACATAAGAGGAATGTACACAAAATGCAGAATCAGAGGAACCATTCCCAGTTAAAAGACTGAGAATTACCCTGATGCAACGAACAATGAAACAGAATATTGGGATAGTCAAAAAGTTCATTTGGGTTTTTCTGTAACATTTTATAGATAATGAATTTGAAACCAAGTTCAAAAAGGAGGTAATGAAAATACTTAAGGAATGAAAAAATGCTGTGAACGGAAATGCAGATTACTGTAAGAAGGAACTACAAACTATAAAGCAGACACAAGAAAAATTAGGAAATTCATTTGCTGAGATGAAAGCAGAACTAAAGGCAAAGAACAGCAGAATGAATAATGCAGAATAAAGAATCAGTTATCTTAAAAACAGAGTAATGGAAATTACCCAATTAAAATAGTAGACAGAAAAATCAAATTTAAAAAATGAAAGCAATATAAGAGACTTTGCGTATAATACAAAGTGTGCTGATCTGTGCATACAAGGGATTCCAGAAGGAGAAGAGGAACTGAAAATGTATTTGAACAAATTATGGCTGAAAATGTCCCTAAAACCTAAAGAAGAAAACAGATATGATGATACAGAAAGCACAGTGAGCTCCAGACAAGATGAACCCAAACAGACCTACACCAAGACGTAATACAAATGGCAAAAGTTAAAAATAGAGGATTCTAAATGCAGCAAGAAGAAAACAAAGAGTTAATTACAGGGGAACCCCCGTAATGCGAACTATTTGAAGTAATAATGACTGAAAATTTTCCAAAATTAATAACAAAAACCAAAGCACAGATTTGGGAAAGTCAGAGAACCTGAAGCAGGATAATTAAAAATTCTATAAAAAAAAAATTCTATACCTTGTTGTAATGCTATGGTTATGTTACTGTGTCATTAGGTCACTGTCTTGATGACGCATGCACCAGATGCTTGACCTGATGTACTGTGTGCATTGCTGGTACTTATGAAACACAATAAAGAGTGGAAATATCATGAAGCATCCACCAAGAAAGGGCAAAAGATGTCCAGAGTAGATAAAGATCAGGAACAGTAAGAGTTTTGGGAATACTGTTTTCCCCCTTTGATCTGGACAATCAAAGGAGAATCAGACTGTTTTCCACCTCCCCAGTGCTGCAAAGTCTTTGAACTCCTTTGAGAACAAAGAACTCTGTAAGGTATAGAATGGCAGTCATCCACACTTAAGGCAAGGTCCCCTCCATGAATGCGTGCATGTAGTGGATGGTGTTGATAAAGAATTGTTGCTTTTGAACTGTGGTGTTGGAGAAGACTCTAGTCCCTTGGACTGCAAGGAGATCCAACCAGTCCATCCTAAAGGAGATCAGTCCTGGGTGTTCATTGGTAGGACTGATGTTGAAGCTGAAACTCCAATACTTTGGCTACCTGATGTGAGGAACTGACTCATTGGAAAAGACCCTGATGCTGGGAAAGATTGAAGGCGGGAGGAGAAGGGGATGACAGAGGATGAGATGATTGGATGGCATCACCAACACGATGGACAGGAGTTTGAGTAAACTCTAGAATGGACAGGGAGGCCTGACGTGCTGCAGTCCAGGGGGTGGCAAAGAGTCAGAGATGACGGAGCGACTGAACTGAACTGAGTGGATGGTGTTCCCGCTGAGGCTCTTGTGCGCTGATGCCAGGACTTCCCAGCTGCAGAGAGCCAGATGAAGGTTCTTTCCCCTGGATTGGTGAGATTCATTTACTAATGCTATTGTAAATTCCATTATTTCCTTTTGCTTTGATCCTTGATTCATTCTAGCCTGAATAATAAATTGATGTTTGCTACCATCTTGTGGACTGCGTCTGGAATTCTTTAAAAGAAACACTGATGCAAAGCTAAATACTAGACTCATTATATTCAATTTGCAGAAAATCAAAGACAAAAAAATTTCTAAAGAAATCAGACAGGAGGAAAAAAATCTTTACCTATTGAGGAACAAAGATAAGAATTATGTCAGACTTCTCATCAGAAACCATACATACAAGAAAAGAGTGAACTATTTATAATTGCCAGAAATGTCAAAGGAAGTTTTTCAGAGATAAGGAAAACAATATAGGTGAGAAACTCAAATCTACATAAAGAAAGGAAGCATCAGAGAAGGAATATGTAACTCTAAAATGAAAATTTTTAAATTTAGTTTAAAACTTCTAATAGAATAATAGAAAATTTTAGTTATCTTGGATTACATAAAGAGTTCTTAGAACATCAAAAGCACGATCTTAAAAAAAGAAAAGATAAATTGGACCTCATAAAGATGAAAAGCTTTTGCTCTGTGAAAGACATTGCTAGTATTTCAAGACAAGGAATATTGCTAAGGGTAAAAGTAATATGGAGCATAATATACCTAATTGTATTATCTTTGCTTGTCAGTGCTATGCTCAGGTTTACATCCTGAAGGAGACAACCTTTGATATTTTGCTAAGGAACAGCACATAATTTGGGGTGTAAAAAACTTTATTTTTCTGAATTTAGGGTCTTATGTTTGGAAGATAGTATAAGAATGTTATAGTATACAAGTCATTTAAGATTGGAGTGTTAGGTATTTGAGAACAGAGAATGGTTCTAGTTTTATTGTCTATTATGCATACTGATAAAACAATGTTTTAAAATAGAGACAGCAGAACATAACATAATATAAGGAAATTTAATTCCTTAAGGTGAAAAAATTTTTTTTGCTATCTCAAAATAATAAAGGGCATGCCAAACTTAAGGCATGCAATAACAAAGCACAAGTTACTTGAAGGAAATATAGGAATAGATTTTGAAATTATTATTAAATACAGAAAAAAATAGGAGACTAGCCTATGTTCCTTTAGTTGCAAAGGGAAGTAGGAGGCAATGAGTCTCAGATA
Organism: Ovis aries; assembly: GCF_016772045.2. Lineage (NCBI taxonomy): Eukaryota > Metazoa > Chordata > Mammalia > Artiodactyla > Bovidae > Ovis > Ovis aries. The sequence goes on from NC_056074.1 coordinate 16,850,876, forward strand.
GTGACCAGTTCAGGACACTAGATGGTGCTATTAGCCTAGACTATTTGATATCACTGGCGGCTGAACAGCCTCAGAATAGAAAGATAGAAAGTCAAAAATTGCTTATATATTAAAGGTGTGAATTGTTCTGTAGAATATATATCAAAGTATTGCGATAATTCTTGATTTTCTCCTCTAGAGATGATTTTGAAATTTTTTTGTTTTGAAGTAGTTTCTTTTTAAATATTTTATTTGATGAGCACTCCATTTTTTTTCTTATTTTAAATTAAAGGTTATATATACAGTGTGTTTCTGTTTAGAACTCATAGTAAACCAAGATAACAGGTTTTCATATCAAGATGATAAATTCAGAAGGAATTTGGTGTTAAGTTTTAGTGAACTTACTTCAAATCAGTGTTCAACTCCATTAAACTTTTTGAAATACTGAAAATAGTTTGATTCCTGTTGATTTCTTTTAAGATTCATGTTAATTTCTTTTAAGATTGAGAATAATTAAATTCATTATTTGACTTCTGTAGATGATTTATACCATTATATTTTTACTGATACCTTCATTGAACAAGTGACAGAAACCCCTAACTCAGTGTGGCTTAAGCAAATGGAAATTTATTGGGTCATATAATTAAAAAGATATGGCATTGCTGATTTCAAGTGAAGCTTGATCCAGTGGCTTAAATTAATTTTTTGGATTCTCTTCAAGTGTTAGCTGTGTTTCTCTCGCTCTTGGCTTCTTTTGCAAATAAGCTCTCATGTCCTGAAGGTAGGGTAGGTCTCAGCAGGTTTATATCCTTCTCATTTTGTTTGTTTGTGTCTAATGACTCCAAGAAGAGTTGTGGTGTTAGATCATATTAGGTCTGTTTGGCTTGTCTTGGTCTACCTATCTACTCTGGTAGCTGTAGATAGAATTAGCAATTCTAGAAATTTAAAGATTAAGAATGTTGGAGGGATGGTTTCTCAAAAGCAGATTTGAAGATTGTTATAGCTTCCCTTGGGCTTCCCTGGTGGCTTAGATGGTAAAGAATCTGCCTGCAATGCGAGAAACCTGGGTTTGATCCCTGGATTGGAAAGGTCCTCTGGAAGAGGGCATGGCAATCCACTCCACTATTCTTGCCTGGAGAATCCCACGGACAGAGGAACCTCGTGGACTACAGTCCACAGGGTCACAAAGAGTCGGATATGGCTGAGCGACTAAGCACAGCACAGCACATAGCTTCCCTGGTGGCTTAGATGGTAAAGAATACACCTGCAATGCAGGAGACCTGGGTTTGATTCCTAGGTTGGGAAGATCCCCTGGAGAAGGCAATGGCTACTCACTCCAGTATTATTGCCTAGAGAATCCCATGGACAGAGGAACCTGGTGGGCTACAGCCCATGGGGTTGCACAGAGACATACATGACTGAGTGACTAAGCATGAGCATCATAGGACCTTTGCTAAGTGGACAGATGACCCACAATATAAATAAAGATTTAGTCTATATTTTAAGGAAAAGACTAAACAGTCAGAGACCCATCTAGTGTTTTAACAAAGAGTAAATTGAATTATGGTTGTGCAATAGTATAACATTTGTCAGTAGAGACTCAAAAGCCTTTTAACCATATTTTTAAATGAGCTAATCTGAACTAACTTTGTCAAAATATTCATACATTTTATTGCCTCTTGCCACATTCATTATTTGCAGATATTATAAACCATAGCAAATATATCAGTAGTTCTCCTTCCCTCAAATCTTATGTAATTTATTGTACACACTTATTTGCCTTTAATTATTTTGTTTCACATTCTAGAACAACCAAATACTTTCAGCTATTTCACTGAACACACTGTTTAGTTCAGCTGAATAGCCTTATTCTAGCATGATATGTAGAGTGTGAAATAATACACCTAAGGAAAAATCCTAGCATCTGGGCTGGATTTTATTCTTGGAATTGTTCACTGTTGAGTGGAATGATTGGACCTGTCACATAGCTTACCTATTGGTTGAATAGGTAATTGTACTTGTAATTGACAATTGTACTTGTCATTATTTTTTAAGCTTTATTTTTCTCATTTTTAATATATGCTGTGATCAAAATTAGATAGTGGATTTAATGGGTTTTTTTGCAGATTGCATCTTACTGTTACCATAGTGCAACTCTAAGAGCCCAAAATAATTTTCTAAGACCACTGTCATGAAACTTATGTCATGTTTTATTTGTCTGTGTGTCTTATCTCCCTTACTCAACTGAATATTTTGAGAATAGGATTTGTGTTTTAGGAGCACACAGAGTATGTTGCTGAATAAATGATTATCTAGTATCCAGGGCTTAGTGAGCAAATCTTATACTCCTTTCTTCTCTATCAGTGTCATTGAAATGTACAGTTAATGGCATTGGTAAGTTAAACTTCATGAAACACTGCATTGCAAGTAGCATCCACTGCCACAAAACCAAGGCAATGCAAGCCCTTTTGATTGCATTTAATAAACCCTCCCTAATCAAGCCACAGTTGATCTTTAATCTGGTACAACATGAAGTGTTAGCAGTGATGCTGGTTGGACAAAAATAAGTATGGGGCTTTATTATATTCCATAACTACTCGGGCTAAGGAATTTAAGCTCTTAGGTTGTACACCTAGACTTCAGTTCAGTTCAGTTCAGTCACTCAGTCGTATCCGACTCTTTGCAACCCCATGAACCGCAGCATGTCAGGCCTCCCTGTCCAGCACCAGCTCCCAACTTGGGTTATGTCATTTATCACATCAAACAAAGTAAAAGACACATTTTAAAAATCTCCTCAAATTATTCAGTTCCTGGTGGGATTCATATTCTTAAAAGGCTGTTTCCTAGGAAATACGCTATTCCTCCATATGCTTTATAAGCAGACATGTTTTGCTGAGGGTTTGGGGAGTCTTGCAGCTGCAGAGGTCTAAGAGGCCCACAGAACATCTCACCCTGCCACGGGTTACCATCAAAAAGTCTTATTTCCACACATTTAAAGAACATAGGTGTTATACAATAAAAATACTGTCACCTTTGGTAAACTTTTAAGCATATTTTCTTTGAGAATTGTCATGATAATCATTCAACTATTACACCACCAGTCCATTTTTATCTTCTTCTAGGTCAGGGATATTTCTCTTCATTTAGTTACAACTTACAAAAATAGTCATTATTAGTAAATTTCAAGTTGTCTACACTAGTAACATCTTAAGGAACTTAATTATACTTAGAGTGATGACTGAGTATAAAAGAGTTAGGCAAATTATTATTTTTAGTAAGAAAAACATGATAGGCTAAATCAAAAGTGCATAACTTAGAACTTCCCTGATAGTCCAGTGGTTAAGAATCCACCTGGCAAAGCAGGGGAAATGGGTTTGATCCCCGGCCTGGGAAGATTCCTAATCCTGCGGGGCAACTAAACCTATGCACTGCAACTACTGAGCTCACATGCCATAACTGCTGAAGCCAGCATGTCTTAAAGCCCATGCTCTGTGCAACAGAAGCCACTGCAATGAAAAGTCCGTGCACTGCAACTAGAGAATAGCCCCCCATGCAGCCTAATAAAGAAATTCTTAAAAGTGTATATGCTTAAACCAATAAAAAGAAAATATGGCCAGAAAGATAAGGGACAAAAGCATTCAAAGGAGAGTCTGGCATTTAACAGGAGAATCTTTTCCCATTGCTCTTTGATGAAAGCTGTTCTACTTCATGCAGCTGTTTGCTTGTGCCAAGGATCTTGGGGCAGCTGTTGACCTCTGTGATTCTCTGGGCAACCTGGCTTCATAATCTCTGAAGGCTGTGACTTTCCAATTGTCAGATGAATGTTGTGATTTTAGTTGTGAGATGCGTATCCAAGGATCAATTCCTTCTACTGTAACGGCTCTGTTAGAGTTGAGTATTCAATATAGTCCTTTTCAGTGATGTTCAACTTTCTATGAGTTGTTTTCTATATACTGGATTTCACTGATGAGGTGCTTGGAAAGGAAAAGCAGCTGTTCTGTTGATGACAGGAGTGAGATATATTACTTAACCCCTTATAATATTTACCTGAAAAGTTAGGGTAAATTTTAGCTAAAAGGTTTTTAAGCTAGGCTAGAGATATTTCCAAAATGTAGGCTTGCAAGTGATCAGTTGACAGAAGATAATCTAGGATTCTGGGAGGTGGTGACGGACACGAGATGGTGCTGCAGTCCATGGGGTGGTAAACAGTAAGGCGCAACTTACCAGCTAAACAGCAATAACCACAAATCTAGGGTTACCTGATGGGAAAGAAAACAAAGCCTAAGAGGAAAAGAGTGGTCCTGGAGGGTATGGAATATCAAGAGTATCTGATAGTTTGGTTGATTTGCATTTTTACATGTTGTGTATTCCTCCCACTTTTCTAGAGTATTGTGTGTTGAAGGACATTTCCTGTCATTTTTAAGTAAGGAGCTGGACTTCCCAGGTGGCTCAGATGGTAACATATCTCCCTGCAGGGCAGGAGACCAGCTGATCCCTGGGTCAGGAAGATCCCCTGGAGAAGGGAATGGTAACCCACTCCAGTGTTCTTGCCTGGAGAATCCCATGGACAAAGTAGCCTGGTGGGCTACATTCCATAAGATTGCAGAAAGTCGGACTTGACTGAGTGAATAACACTTTACTTTACTAAGCTTTAGCTCTTTCAAAGTAGAACTTCCAGTAAAATGTTTTCACCTCTTACTAAATAGCTAGGTTGGAATGGCTTAGGTAAAGAACACAAATATATAATAGTTTTCAAAGCTATTTTAAGTTGCAGTGAAATTCAATTGTTAGCACCCCTCAAATAAACACACAATTACTAGTAAAAATGCATAACCCACAGAGGGAAGAAATTGTACAAAATCTATTTGGAGATCCTCAAAGGATCCTATGGGGAAAGATTCCAATTCATGTCTGACTTTATAGTTTTTCTAGGATTATGTTGGTTATAGATGAGGGAAGAACTGCTTGTATCTTCTGATGTCTTAGAAAGCTACCCCATCAGTGTTGACTTAATACTATAGTGATTTTGGTGATTACTATAGTGATTTTATCTGGTACTCCAGTGGTTAAGAATTTGCCAGCCGATTCAGGGGACATGGGTTCGATCCCTGGTCTGGAAGATTCTACATGCTGCATAGCAGCTAAGCCTGTACACCGTAACAGTGAAGCCCCATGTGCTCTAGAGCCTGTGCTCTACAACACTGGAAGCCACCGCAATATGAAGCCTGTGCTGTGCAACCAGAGAGTAGCCCCCTCTCGCCCCAACCAGAGAGAGCCCATGCAGAGCAACAAATCCAGCACAGTCAAAAAAAAAAAAAAAAAAATACTGTAGTCAATTTCCCCCTACTGTGTGAGTTGTATCATGGAGGATTTAAAGAAATACCCATCTGAGCTTAATTGGTACTACGAGGTTGCCATCATGAATCTCAAAACCTAGGAAGATCTAGTGCTTCTTGAATTCTTTCCTAAAATGGTGATCTTTGGAATTGAATTAGACTGGTCTGCTGTGAAAGAGGCCCTAGTCTAAGGTCTTTAGTCAGAGCATTCTGTGTAATATGGTGATCTGCTAAAACCTTTTCCAATGTCTCATCCTCACAGGCTATGAGTAGATGACTTCAGATGGCTAAGATGGCTTTTTTTTTTCCCCCTGAGGCAAAACTAATTTTATCCAAGAGATCAGTGAATGGCATTTTGAGATGAGTGTCCTAGATGCTAATGGCAATAGAATAGTTTGGCCTCTGCTTTTTTTTTTTAGTTTTTATTTTTTAAATTTTAAAATCTTTAATTCTTACATGCGTTCCCAAATATGAACCCCCCTTCCCACCTCCCTCCCCATAACATCTCTCTGGGTCATCCCCATAACATCCCAAAAGCAAAAAATAAACAAATGGGATCTAATTAAAATTAAAAGCTTCTGCACAAAGGAAAATATAAGCAAGGTGAAAAGACAGCCTTCAGAATGGGAGAAAATAATAGCAAATGAAGCAACTGACAAACAACTAATCTCAAAAATATACAAGCAACTTATGCAGCTCAATTCCAGAAAAATAAACGACCCAATCAAAAAATGGGCCAAAGAACTAAATAGACATTTCTCCAAAGAAGACATACAAATGGCTAACAAACACATGAAAAGATGCTCAACATCACTCATTATAAGAGAAATGCAAATCAAAACCACAATGAGGTACCACTTCACACCAGTCAGAATGCTGCGATCCAAAAATCTGCAAGCAATAAATGCTGGAAGAGTGTGTGGAGAAAGGGAACCCTCCTACACTGTTGGTGGGAATGCAAACTAGTACAGCCACTATGGAGAACAGTGTGGAGATTCCTTAAAAAATTGCAAATAGAACTATTGTATACTTTTGAAAGTTGAAAGCAAATAGAACAGTCGTGTCCGACTTTTGCGACCCCATGGACTGTAGCCCCAGAGGCTCCGATCCATGGGATTCTCTAGGCAAGTAATACAGGACTCCATCCATTTCCTTCTCTAGGATCAGAATACTGGGGTCGAACATTTCCCAGGATTAGAGGCATTAGAATTAGACACTTTTAACCTCTGAGCCACTAGGGAAGCCATTATACTTTTAAAGAGAAAGATTTATGGTTATCTGCGAGGTCAGGAAGGTGAGCAAGTTCAGCACAGATAACTGTTGAATAAATATTTTAGATCACTAAAGGTCTTTTTCAGTTTTTGTTTTTTATTTTCTGTTTTTTTTTTTTTATTTTTTTAAAGGTTTGGTTTGAATGGGAACAAATACAAAGGGCGGGATAAGAATGAAGATTAAGTTGTCTAGAGAGACAAAGAGAGAATACTTTAGTCTTGATAAAATGTGAGGTAGCTACTGCTTCCTTCTCCTGATGAGAACAGCATTCTCTACAGCTTTAGCAACCTGATCTAAAATTGGCAAATAATGGTACAAGTAGCCATCTACTAAGTTCAATATAGGCAATATATACAGACTGAGATATAAGATGAAATGCTTGAGATATATACACAAAAATGGCAGCTATTCTGTAGACAAAAGTGGCAATAGAAAGAGGGAACTATTGTGAATATTGCAGTATTGTGTGCCAGCCATTCTCCTAGCAATTGTATTCATATTTAAGAGCAAAATAATATTAGAATATAATAATAATTATTTTGGATAATAAAGACTTTAAGAACATAAGCAATTATATCAAGGTTACAAAGCAAAAACATATGAAACCAGGATTTGAATTTGGTTGAAGACATATACAAATAAGTATTGGAGGTATAAAATGAATCTCTTGAATGCCACCAAAATCTCTTTCATGAAAGATATTTAACTAAGTGATGAGAGATACCAGGATTTCTAAGCGAAAATAGAGGAAAGGATTTTAACAGTTAAATATGGCAAGAAAGATATCTTGGAGAAAGAAATGGCAACCCACTCCAATATTTTTTCCAGGAAAATCCAGGAAACAGACAGAACCTGGTGATTAGGCTACATTCCATGCAACTGCAAAGATGGAATACAAATGAGCGCTTACATGCATGTGCCTGCGCACGCGCGCACACACACACGCAGCAAGGAAGACAAAAAGTGATAGAGCTGGGAGTGAGTCCAATTCAGTCTGAAGCCAAAGTCTATTTTTTTCCACTACACATAATTAAAACAGGGAGAAAATCTGGGAAACCAATGAGAGTAAAAATGTATTACCTTGAGTTTAGGAAGAAAAGTTTGAAAAAGGAACTCTAGAGAATAGGAAGGCCCTTCAGTTCAAATACAGCAGGTTCAGTGTTATAGAATTGTTTTTTAGTCGCTCAGTTGTGTCCGACTGTTTGTGACCCCATAAACTGCAGCACACCAAGCTTCCCTGTCTTTCACTATCTCCTGGAGTTGGCTCAAATTTATGTCCATTGAATCTATGATGCCATCCAACCATCTCATTCACTGTCATCCCTTTTCTCCTCTGCCCTGAGTCTTTCCCAGAATCAGGGTCTGTTCCAATGAGTCAGTTCTTCGTATTAGGTGGCCTAAGTATTGGAGCTTCAGCTTCAGTATCAGTCCTTCCAATGACTGTTCAGGACTGATTTCCTTTAGGATGGACTGGTTTGATCTCCTTGCAGTCCAAGGGACTCTTAAGAGTCTTCACCAGCACCACAGTTCCAAAGTATCAATTCTTTGGAGCCCAGTCTTCTTTATGGTCCAGTTCTCACATCCATACATGACTACTAGAAAAACAATAGCTTTGACTATACAGACCTTTATCAGAGAAGTGATGTCTCTGGTTTTAAATAATCTGTCTAGCTTTGTCATAACTTTTCTTCCAAAGAGCAAGCGTCTTTAATTTCATGGCTGCTGTGACTGTCTGCAGTGATTTCAGAGCCTAAGGAAATGAAGAGCCCAATAAAATAGTCTCACTGTTTCCATTGTTTCCCATCTATTTGCCATGAAGTGATGGGACCAGATGCCATGGTCTTCATTTTTTGAATGTTGAGTTTTAAGCTAGTTTTATCATACTCTTTCACCTTCATCAAGAGGCTCTTTTGTTCCTCTTCTCTTTCTGCCGTAAGGGTGGTGTCATCTTCATATCTGAAGTTATTGATATTTCTCCCAGCAATCTTGATTCCAGCTGTGCTTCATCCAGCCAGAATTTTGCATAATGTACTTTATATATAAGTTAAATAAACAGGGTGACAATATACAGCCTTGAAGTACTCTTTTCCCATTTTGGAACCAGTCTGTTGCATGTCCAGTTCTAACTGTTGCTTCTTGATCTACATACAGGTTTCTCAGGAGGCAAGTAAAGTGGTCTGGTATTTCCACCTCTTTAAGAATATTACACACATTTTTAGAGTTCACACAGTCAAAGGCTTTAGTTTAGTTAAAGAAGCAAAAGCAGATGTTTTTCTGGAACTCTCTTTTTCGATGATCCAACAGATGTTGGCAATTTGTTGTCTGGTTCCTCTGTCTTTTCTATATGCAGTTTATACATCTGGAAGTACTTGGTTCACATAATGTTGAAGCCTAGCTTGAAGGATTTTTGAGCATTACCTTGCTAGCATGGGAAATGAGCACAGTTGTGTAGTAGTTTGAACATTATTTGCCGTTACTTTCCTTTGGGATCAGAATGAAGACTGATCTTTTCCTGTTCTGTGGCCATTGCTGAGTTTTCTAAATTTTCTGGCATACTGAGGGAAGCCCTTTTCAGGATCATCTTTTAGGATTTGGTATAGTTCAACTGGAATTCCATCACCTACACTAGTTTTGTTTGCAGTAAGGCTTCTTAAGGCCCACTTGACTTCACTCCAGAATGTCTGGTTCTAGGTGAATGATTACACCATTGTAATTATCCAGGCCACTAAGATCTTTTATGCACAGTTCTTCTGTGTATTCTTGCCACTTCTTGTTAGTATCTTCTGCTTCTGTTAAGTCCATAGTGTTTCTGTCCTTTATTGTGCCCATCTTTATGTGAAATGTTCCCTTGTTATCTCTAATTTAAAATATATATATATATATATATATATTTTTTTTTAATGAAGAATAGTTCACTTACAATGTTCCAGGTGCACAGCAAGGTGATTCAGTTATACAAATGCACATATATTATCTTGAAATTATTGTCCATCATAGGTTATTACAAGATATTGATTATAGTTTCCTATTCTATACAGTAAACTTTGTTACTTGTTGCCTATCTATTTTTTAATTAGAAATCTAGCATTCTATTCATACTAAGTCAAACAAGTATAATCAAAATGTAATAATATATAAACTTTTCTATTACACTTGATAAAGGCTGAGAAAGAACATAAAAAAAGAAGAGTTGGAGAAATTGGAGAACATAAAGTAAATGAAATGGAAGCACTGAATATGAAATAGAAAAAGTGAAACAGTCTATTTAAAAGTAAAGGTCATAATATAGTCCAGTTGTTTTTAAACATGACTGCTCATTAGAAACATATCTGGTGCTCTGGAGAAAACAGCAATACCTGTGCATTTGTATTTTTCAAACAATTTCAAAATAATTCTGAAATGCATCTGTATTTTAAAAATGGTTACAGGTTTTTCTATTAGATCCTAGTTTTGGTGATATAGAGTGCTATTGTTTTTCTGTTGACCAATCATGATACAATGGTATTAAGTGAGTAATAGTTACAATAGCAAAAATATTTATCAGCTTTCACAATCAATAGTCAGGAAAAAATGAAAGATAATTACAATTGCAAGTCATAATGGGAACATGATTAACTTAACAATATAAAATTACATACAATTTGGGGGTTTCAAGCAGAGTGATCAGTAAATGGAAGTGCATACGTGCACATACTTACATCCACCCAGCCAGTCTATGTCTTTTGGTTGGTGCCTTTAATCCATTTACATTTAAAGTATATTAGTATGTATGATCCTATTACCATTTTCTTAATTGTTTTGGGTTTATTTTCTGTAGGTCTTTTCCTTCTCTTATGTTTCCTGCCTAGAGAAATTTCTTTAGCATTTGTTATAAAGCTGGTTTGGTGGTGTTGAGTTCCCTTAACTTTTGCTTGTCTGGAAAGCTTTTGATTTCTCCATCAAATCTCAATCATTTTAAAATATATCATGCCATTCCCTTCGGCTTGTAGAAAAATCAGCTAGCCCGATGGGAGTTCCCTTGTATATTATTTGTTATTTTCCCCTTGTTGCTTTAGAATAATCAGCTGTCCTGATTTTTGTATTTTATTACTGTGTGATTCCTTCTTGCTTTAATATTTGTTGTTGTTAATTAATATTATTTTATCACTATAACTAGCTGGTCTTTATGACCATGGAGCATCATCCAGTGAGAAATCTCAAGGATGAAACTTCACAAACCACTTTTGACTTCAGTCATAGCAGCATCTCCACATACTGCACATACCTTTTCTGCTTTCAGTTTTGTATTTACCTTTCTTGAAGTAAGAAAGTATAATATGCAAAAATGTTACCTTATTCTTTGATCTTCAATATTAAAATGGCTACACAAAAATTATCCAGTATAGGTTAAGTTTTTTTTTTTTTAATGCATGCTAATGTGCCAGCTGCACAATACAAGCTAAGACAATTGTTTCAAATGAACTTAAAGAGAACTAAGTGCTGCCAGAGCCATCTTACAGGAAAAGAAAAAGCAAACAAAATTTTTGGTCAACTCAATGCTTGTGGCAATTTAAGAATGAGCCAGTTGAATTCATATCAGTGGGGAAAACGTTGAGGCTGTTTGCTGTTCCAAACCAAATGAAATGTCACCACTGTGTTAAAAGAGAATGTGTGTGATTGCTACACAATGTGACCTGCGCTGAGTCGCTCAGTCATGTCTGACTCTGTGCGACCCCATGGACTGTAGCCCACCATGCTCCTCTGTCCATGGGGATTCTTCAGACAAGAATATTGGAGTGGATTGCCATACCCTCCTCCAGGAGATCTTCCCAACCCAGAATCGAACCCAGGTCTCCTGCATCACAGGCAGATTCTTCATCTGAGCCACCAGGGAAGATTATCAACATACATCTATTAGAAAAGAGCCTGGGTATGGAACACTAAGGCTTTGAATACCAGCTTTCATTTATGATATAGAAAGTTCTTATTTGAACAGAGATTTATTCATCATGTTTTCCAGAGTGCTCTGCATTTGGGACAGTCATTCCAAATATCTTTAAGTCTCAGAATATGGAAGAATGCTGAGTGAAACAAATGTGTCTTTTTGCAAATAGAACTCTTTCCACAGGTGAATCATAATAGCATCTCCTGTTGGCAGAAAATGACTCTTCTCAAACATGATTTATATCATCATCAGCCAGAGGAAATGTTTATGATCCTGACCCTTCATCCACACCTAACAACCCCTTATCCACTTTAGCTAGTGTGGTGACACAGTGGACCCTTGGTCCCATGATGTTAACTGGGACCAGCTTAACTCAGCTCCAGAACAACCCTGGTGACAGCCCCATTATAAGAGTTCACTAGACAATATTAGGGCAGGGTGACATTCATCAAAGGCTAGAATCTCTGCTCCCTATAGACTGCTACCCATGCTAGAATGAGACTCCTCCCATTCTACATGGGCCTGTTTGTACCAACATAGCTGATTTTCCACTGAAAGACTTGCTGTTTCTCCTTGCAAATTATTTGCTTACCAGGTTCTGACAGGAAGTATGTCAGGAGCAAAGCTCCTGGCTTTCAGCACACTGGCCAGTTATTCACCATTGAGGAACTTAGAAAATATCACTAGAACAAATGTTGACTACAAGATGTTGTTCTACAATGGGTTGAAGTAAGTGTTTAACCACATCTCCCTAGGTATGTGTTGCTTCTTGCATTAAATCTGCATCCCAGCCAAGCTACTTAGGTTCCCCCTCCCATCTCAGGATTTATGTGTGTGGTTTAGTTCAGTTCAGTCACTCAGTTGTGTCTGATTCTTTGTGACCCCATGGACTGCAGCATGCCAGGCTTCTCTGTCCATCACCAACTCCTGGAGCTTACTCAAACTCATGTCTAACGAATCAGTGATTTCATCCAACCATCTCATACTCTATTGTCCTCTTCTGTCTTCAATCTTTCCCAGCATCAGGGTCTTTTCAAATGAGTCTGTTCTTCGCATCAAGTGGCCAAAGTACTGGAGCTTCAACTTCAGCATCAGTCCTTCCAATGAATATTCAGGACTGATTTCCTTTAGGATGGACTGGTTGGATCTCCTTGCAGCCCAAGGGACTCTTAAGAGTCTTCTCCAACACCACAGTTCAAGAGCATCAATTCTTTGGCGCTCAGCTTTCTTTATACTCCAGCTCTCACATCCATACATTACTACTGGAAAAACCATAGCTTTGACCAGACAGACTTTTGTTAGCAAAGTAATGTCTCTGCTTTTTAATATGCTATTTAGATTGGTCATAGCTTTTCTTCCAAGGAGCAGCATTTTTTTAATTTCATGGATGCAGTCACCATCTGCAGTGATTTTGGCGTCCAAGAAAATAAAGTTTCACTGTTTCCATTTTTTCCCCATCTATTTGCCATGAAGGGATGGGAACAGATGCCATATTCTTAGTTTTCTGAATTTGAGTTTTAAGCCAACTTTTTCACTCTCCTCTTTCACTTTCATCAAGAGACTCTTTAGTCCTTCACTTTCTTCCATAAGGGTGGTATCATCTGCATATCTGAGGTTATTGATATTTCTCCTGGTAATCTTGATTCCAGCTTGTGCTTCATCCACCCTGGCATTTCACATGCTATACTCTGCATATAAGTTAAATAAGCATGGTGACAATATACAGCCTTGTCATACTCCTTTTCCATTTTGCAACTAGTCTGTAGGCCCATGTTCAGTTCTAACTGTTAATTCTTGACCTGCATACAGATTTCCAAGGAAGAATATAAGGTGGTCTGGTATTCCCATCTCTTTAAGAATTTTCCACAGTTTCTTGTGATCCACACAGTCAAAGGCTTTGGCATAGTTAATAAAGCAGAAGTAGATGTTTTTCTGGAACTCTCTTGGTTTTTCAATGATCCAACTAATGTTGGCAATTTAATCTCAGGTTCCTCTGCCTTTTCTAAATCCAGCTTGAACAACTCGAATTTTACCATTCACATACTGTTGAAGCCTGGCATGGTGAATTTTGAGCATTACTTTGCTAGCATGTGAAAGTGAAGTCGCTCAGTTGTGTCTGACTCTTTACGACCCCATGGACTGTAGCCTACCATGCTCCTCCCTCCATGGGATTTTCAGGCAAGAGTACTGGAGTGGGTTGCCATTTCATTCTTTGGAGGATCTTCCCAACCCAGGGATCGAACCTGGGTCTCCCACATTGTAGACAGACGCTTTATGGTCTGAGCCACCAGGGAAGTGTGAGATGAGTGCAATTGTGTGGTAGTTTGAACATTCTTTGGCATTGCCTTTCTTTGAGATTGGAATGAAAACTGACCTTTTCCAGTCCTGTGGCCACTGCTGAGTTTTCCAAATTTGCTGGCATGTTGAGTACAGCACATTCACAGCATCATCTTTTAGGATTTGAGAAAGCTCAACTGGAATTCCATCACCTCCACTAGCTTTGTTCATAGTGATACTTCCTAAGGCCCACTTGACTTCACATTCCAAGATGTTTGGCTCTAGGTGAGTGATCACACCATCATGGTTATCTGGCTCATGAAGATCATTTGTGTATAGTTCTTCAGTGTATCGTTGCCACCTCTTCTTACTATCTTCTGCTTCTGTTAAGTCTATACCATTTCTGTCCTTTATTGTGCCCATCTTTGCATGAAATGTTCCCTTGATATCTCTAATTTTCTTGAAGAGATCTCTAGTCTTTCCCATTCTGTTCCTTTCCTCTATTTCTTTGCATTGGTCACAGAGGAAGGCTTTCTTATTTCTCCTTGCTATTCTTTGGAAATCTGCATTCAAGTGCGTATATTTTTCCTTTTCTTCTTTGCCTTTAGCTTCTCTTCTTTTCTCAACTATTTGTGAGGCCTCCTCAGACAATCATTTTGCCTTTTTGCATTTCTTTTTCTTGGGGATGGTCTTGATCACTGCCTTCTGTACAATGGCATGAACCTCCATCCTTAGTTCTTCAGGCACTCTGTCTATCAGATCTACTCCCTTGAATCTGTTTGTCACTTTCACTGTATAATCATAAGGGATTTGATTTAGGTCACACCTGACTGGTCTAGTGGTTTTCCCTACTTTGTTCAATTTAAGTCTGAATCTGGCAATAAGGAGTTCATGATCTGAGCCACAGTCAGCTCCCAGTCTTATTTTTGCTGACTGTATAGAGCTTCTCCACATTTGGCTGCAGAGAATATAATCAATCTGATTTCAGTGTTGACCATCTGGTGATGTCCATGTGTAGAGTCTTCTCTTGTGTTGTTGGAAGAAGATGTTTTCCATGACCAGTGCATTCTCTTGGCAAAACTCTGTTAGCCCTAGACCTGCTTCGTTTTGTACTCTAAGGCCAAATTTGCCTGTTACTCCAGGTATCTCTTGACTTACTACTTTTGCATTCCAGTCTCCTATAATGAAAAGGACATCTTTTGGGGGTGTTAGTTGTAGAAGGTCTTGTAGGTATTCATAGAGCCATTCAACTTCAGCTTCTTTAGGATTACTGGTTGGGGCATAGACTTGGATTACTGTGATACTGAATGGTTTGTGTAGGCCATCTTTGTGGAATCCCCAATTTCCTCTTCTTATACTTCTGTCCCTGTCTGACCAAAAACAGTATCAAGGGTAAACAATGTTCTTGTAACATAGTCTTCAGCCCTTTCTCCTGTCGTCCAATCTGACATTACTCAACCCACTTTTGTGTATTCTTGTTGTTTTTCTTTTTTTGGAATTTAATTAGGTTCTACAAGTCTTTATTCTGTGCCTGTTAGGTGTGAGAGCTGATATAACCAGAGGGACACAGATATCTAAAGTTTCCCTCAATGACACATTTTGGTTACTTCTCATTTCCCTAATTACGTGGGAGATTGTGATGTGATCATTTCATGAACCACACAATGAAATAAGCAATTAAACCGGACAGTGTTAGTTTGAATAAGTTTTGTTTCTCCCCAAAGAAGGAAAGGTGTCCATATGAGGAACACACATCAAGTTAGAAGACAACTCTCTGAGATAACAGTTGTTAGTTGGTCTCTGAAACTCCCTTCTTGCTGGAGGCTTAGAGAAACCAAACAGAACAGGGTTTCTCAGATAAGTAAGGCTGAAGTTCCTTCAGGGAAGTATTTACCAAGACTCCCTCTTTGCCTTGAACTTTAAAAAATGTTTATTAGCATTTATTTATTTATTTGGAGTAAAATATACATGACAGAAAATTTACCATCAAATTTTTTTTTTTATTGTGATGACATACACGGAACGTGAAATGTACCATCTTAACTATTTCTAAGTGGACAGTTCAGTGGCATAAAGTACATTTACCTTGTTGCACAAGTGTCACCACCAGCCATCCACAGAACTCTTTCTATCTTGTAAAACAGAGACTCAGTTTTGAAAACTCAAAACTCAAAAAAGTTGTTGTTTTTTTTTCTGCTATTTCTCTGCTATTACCAGACAGATTCCAGTGCCCTGTAAATGACTTTGTGCCCCTATATCCAGTCTCTTATAGAATAATTAATAATGTAACTAAATCATTGTTTTAAAAAACTTGAAACTACCAAGTATGAGAAGGAATAAAAGTTCTTAATCATCACATTTATGAATTTTATAATTAGAGATACATTTTCAGAATTAAAAGAAATAACTATATTTCTGTTTAAAGGGTTAATTTGATTAACGTTCATTTTGAGTAACTGTGTAGTTCAGTACATAGTGTGATTGTTGACACTTTGTATTGGCACAGCTTCTGAAAGTAATTTAAAAATCTGAATCAGTTTACAGAGTATTTATTAGTTGTTTCCTCAGTTAATGTTGATTTTCCCTTTACCTTATCACTGGTATAAAGAATAAAGATGTTTGAGAGCTGACTTGCATGTAAAATTTTTAGTGTTAAGTTCTAATTTGCCTAAAATTTAGTACTGTGGTGCTTTCTAAAATAACTATTTTGTAAACCTTATTTTACTGCAAAATTTCCAAGTCTATAAATATTTAAAAAAAAAACTGGACAAGTATTGGCAGTTATTTTGTAAAGATTCTGTGAATTATGTGTAAGTCTCTTCTAACATTTAATGTTTTTTAAGTAAAAACTTATTTTTACCTAAACAAATCTTGTCAGAAAGTAAGAGTGTGCTCAGAAAACAGAATTATGGAAGCATGCTGTTAAAGGGACTGAACTTAACGGCCTATTTCTAAATAATACAGTGTAATAGGAAGGAAAAATTGTAACTTTACAGTGGAGAAACCTGATAAGCACTCTCTTGGCCAGGTGATCAACATTAACATCACCGTGACAAGCAATATTGATAGCCTATTACCTTGATGTAATGTGGTAAGAGTGACACTTCATCCCTGTGATCTTCCTTAGATGCCACATAACCCCTGTCTAATCAGGAAAATTACATGTCAGACTAATCCCAACTGAGGGACAGTCTACAAAATGTCTGATCAGTACTCCTCCAAATTTTTATCAAGGTCATTAAAAATAAGGAAATTCTGAGAATGTCATTTAAAAAAAAGGAGATTAAGGAGACGTGATGGCTAAATATAAAGTTGCACCTTGGTCTGAATCCTGGAACAGGAAAAGGTAAAACTAATAAAATATAAATAAAATCAGAAGTTTAGTTCATAGCAATGGACCAATATTGATTTCTTAGTTTTGAAAAATTACGATGGTGATATATAGTAGAAACTATACGGAGAAGGCAATGGCACCCCACTCCAGTACTCTTGGCTGGACAATCTCATGGATGGAGGAGCCTGGAAGGCTGCAGTCCATGGGGTCGCTAAGAGTCGGATACGACTGAACTACTTCCCTTTCAATTTTCACTTTCATGCCTTAGAGAAGGAAATGGCAGCCCACTCCAGGGTTCTTGCCTGGAGAATCCCAGGGACGGGGGAGCCTGGTGGGCTTCCGTCTATGGGGTCGCACAGAGTCGGACACGACTGAAGTGACTTAGCAGCAGCAGCAGAAGCAGAAACTATATAGTAGACACTGTTAATATTTTAAAGAATATTTTGAGTGGTATACTATTTTTATAATTTTTATTAAAATTATTCTAGAATCTGTTAGAAGGGGATAATTAAGATATACTTGACTGTGAAATATAAAGACACATACACATTCATCAACAAATGTTCACAGAACATTGCAATTATGAACTTTCTCTGAGAAATTTACAAGGGAAAAACAAACCTCAGTCAAGATGACAAGAGACATAGAAATAGGACTAGTGCTCAGCATTAAACATCTACCTGTTCAGATAACTTACAGATCTAATGTGTGTTTATGCATGTTGCTTTCAAATGTGTATATATGTACATATATGTAAATGCATCATATACATAGATCTGCATGTATATATAAATCTGTATATATTCACATATATATAAGAAAATATACAAATCTGTCTTGATTTATAATGGGGTTCATATAATAAACCTATCATAAATTGAAACTCTAATAGGTCAAAAATGAACTCAATAACACCTAACATTGTTGTTTAGTCGCCAAGTCCTATCTGACTCTCTCATCACTCCATTCCTCCGTCCATGGGATTTCCCAGGCAAGAATACTAGAGTGGGTTGCCATTTCCTCCTCCTGGGGATATTCCTGACCCAGGGATCGAATTCAGGTCTCCTGCTTGGCAGGCAGATTCTTTACCACTAAGCCACTAAAGATATCATAGCTTAGCCTTGCCTCTTTAAACATGCATGAAATACATTAGCCTACAGTTGGGTAAAATCATCTCACACAAAGCCTATTTTATAACAAAATGTTGTATACTTACTGAATATTCTACTGAAAATGGAAAACAAATGGCTTATATATACAGAATGGTTGCAAGTGTATTGGTTGTTTGCTGCTGCTGCTAAGTTGCTTCAGTCGTGTCCGACTCTGTGCGACCCCATAGAAAGCAGCCCCCGCCTCCCCCAACACTGGAGTGGGTTGCCATTTCCTTCTCCAATGCATGAAAGTGAAGAGTGAAAGTGAAGTCGCTATTTGTGTCAGACTCTTAGTGACCCCATGGACTGCAGCCTACCAAGCTCCTCTGTCCCTGGGATTTTCTAGGCAAAAGTGCTGGAGTGGGGTGCCATTGCCTTCTCCGATTGGTTGTTTACCAAGCTTAATATGGAAACTCCCTTGCTTATAAAAACTTCTTGCTACCTGAGTCTTCAAAGTTCTGCCTCTTTCTTTGGTCTCTCCCTGCCCTCCAAGTGCAGGGGTCAGTTTCAGATTTCACTCTGAAAACTCCTGAGTTTGCAAACCAACAACAGTGATCTGATCTACTCTAACCTTATCATGATGGAGAAGGCAATGGCACTCCACTCTAGTACTCTTCCCTGGAAAATCCATGGATGGAGGAGCCTGGTAGGCTGCAGTCCATGGGGTCACTAAGAGTCGGACACAACTGAGTGACTTCACTTTCACTTTTCACTTTCATGCATTGGAGAAGGGAATGGAAATCCACTCCAGTATTCTTGCCTGGAGAATCCCAGGGACAGGGGAGCCTGGTGGGCTGCCATCTATGGGGTCGCACAGAGTCAGATACGACTGAAGCGACTTAGCAGCAGCGGCAGCAACCTTATCATGAAAGTAACCTGGGCCATTCACCATCTTTTGTACATGTCAATAATTTCAATATCATTGCCCCTGTTTTGTCATAATTTTATTTTTTCAGAATCTTCCTTCATTGTCCATGGAGTTTAATGCCTCCTTCTCCAGTTCCCTTCTGTTTCACTAAACCAGAACAAGAGTTCTCCTTAGAGTTCAGATTCCTTGGCTTTGCATTTGACACAGCTCCTTTGATGACACTAGGAAAACTCAGATCCAAAGGCCATGTGCAAAACGTATGTCGCCACGGAGGTTCCAGTAAAGAGCTTTTTGTCTAATGAGTGAATAGATTAGAAGACAAAGTGCTTAGATTGTGAGAGCTCAGAAATGGCATCTAGGTCTAAACTGACCTCTTTCCAGAGTTAATGCTGAAGGATGCTGCTGAAAGGAAGAAGCTGGCTGACAGAACAAGGCTAGGGAGCACTCTCATAGCATCCAGACTTCTCTGTGTGGTTGCTTTGTAACTGAGCCAGATCAGTCCCCTCTTGTAAGTTCCTGTCAAAATGGGACACTTGTAGTCCCTGACCCCTCTCTTGTTACTCTGCCTGGAAGTTCCTCTCATGAGCTCCCCTGCACTTCCACCCTAGAGCTTCCACTTCCACTTCCAGTCCTAGAGCCTCCAGTTGCCCCTGTCTGCTGGGAGCCCAGGGCTTACTTAAATCCACAGGGCCCTGGAATCTGCAAGGAACCTGAGAAACCAAGCAGAAATCTGAGAAGTGTTGTGTAACTGCATGGTGGGCGCACTCCAGCTCCATCCTGTAGAGTCCTTCCCTGAGCCTCCGAAGTCCCACTCTGAGTTCCCTTGGTTATAATCTACCTGTAACAAAGATTGTGAAACTGGCACTGCAGCCTCTGCAACCACTGCTGCTCAAACAGGACACCTCAATAATTAAGTAAAGAAACTCAGTAAAAGGAAGCCCAAGGAGCAGAGGGAACGGGTGAGCAGCAGAGCTAAGGCCAGGGATCTTCCACTCCTGAAACACTGTTTCACGCTCAAAAAAAAAAAAATCTTTGTTCAAACTTCCAATACCTCTATATTTCCTCACCTTCATTTACTAGCATTCAGTTCAGTTCAGTTTCACTTCAGTTGCTCAGTCATGTCCGTGTCCGATTCTTTGAGACCCCCTGAATCGCAACATGTCAGGCCTCCCTGCCCATCACCAACTCCCGGAGTTCACTCAAACTCATGTCCATCGAGTCGGTGATGCCATCCAGCCTTCTTATTCTCTGTTATCCCCTTCTCCTCCTGCCCCCAAATCCCTCCCAGCATCAGAGTCTTTTCCAATGAGTCAACTCTTCGCATCAGGTGGCCAAAGTATTGGAGTTTCAGCTTCAGCATCAGTCCTTCCAATGAACACCCAGGACTGATCTCCTTTAGGATGGACTGGTTGGATCTCCTTGCAGTCCAAGGGACTCTCAAGAGTCTTCTCCAACACCATAGTTCAAAAGCGTCAGTTCTTTGGTGCTCAGCTTTCTTCAGAGTCCAACTCTCACATCCATACATGACCACTGGAAAAACCATAGCCTTGACTAGATGGACCTTTGTTGGCAAAGTAATGTCTCTGTTTTTGAATATGCTATATAGGTTGGTCATAATTTTCCTTCCAAGGAGTAAGAGTCTTTTAATTTCATGGCTGTAGTCACCATCTGCCACTGTTTCCACTGTTTCCCCATTTATTTGCCATGAAGTGATGGGACCAGATGCCATGATCTTCGTTTTCTGAATATTGAGCTTTAAGTCAACTTTTTCACTCTCCTCTTTCACTTTCATCAAGAGGCTTTTTAGTTCCTCTTCACTTTCTGTCATAAGGGTGGTGTCATCTGCATATCTGAGGTTACTGATATTTCTCCCAGCAATCTTGATTCGAACTTACGCTTCTTCCAACCCAGCATTTCTCATGATGTACTCTGCATAGAAGTTAAATAAGCAGGGTGACAATATACAGCCTTGACGTACTCCTTTTCCTATTTGGAACCAGTCTGTTGTTCCATGTCCAGTTCTAACTGTTGCTTCCTGACCTGCATATAGGTTTCTCAAGGGGCAGGTTTGGTGGTCTGGTATTCCCATCTCTTTCAGAATTTTCCACAGTTTAGTCATGTTTAAATGAGAAAACAGAAGAAATCAGATGAAAATGCTCCATTTTTCTGTTAAACTATTTAGTGTGGCATCCCTCATGTTAAAACAGATGAACTTTACCTGCTTTTCTGAAAAGTTTGCTGTTTCACTTAACTCTCTGGATCTACCCTACTTCCTATTCAGATATCACCCAAACAGCTGACCTCTTCCTGCTTTCTTAGGTTTTTCCCTTCTTGACCAGATTATTCCCTACAAAGGGAAAATATTCTGAGATGCTAACCATTTTTTTACAAATCAATCTTATGGAGGTATGGTTTACATGCAATACAACGCATGGGTCTTAAACTGCTGTCACTGTTTAAGCTCTCTTTATTCTAGTTGTGTTGTTTTGTTTTCCATCTGTTTAATTGCATTCATTCTCAGCTTCACCTAATCCAGTTGTTTTACAGAGACTTGCCCGTCCCTATCCAACAACCAGCTGGGGCTACTTAGGCCCACTCTCCCTATAGCTAGGCCAGCACAGGTGCCTTTATAAACGGTCTTTTGACGGGGGAGCTCTGGAAAGCTCCGCCTTCCTAGCCTTCTAAGGGCCTCCATTTGTGCCTGCGCAGAACAGTTTAACTCCCTTTCCCCCTTACCTCCAATCACATTTCCCCATGCCAAAGACCTGCCTGCTTAGCCCATAAATACCCCAACCCCCTCACCTTGAGAAGGTGAGTGGGGCTTGTTCTCCGGTGTTATCGCTGCGCTGCCTTGTGAATAAGCTTTTCCTCCACAGCAAGTCTTGCAAGTGAATTGGCATCAGCATTTGGCTGTCGTGTTGGGCAAATGGATTTGGTTCGGTAATGTCATCTTTAAACATATTTTTTTCTTTCTTGAGTCTCAACAAAATGTCTGTATTAACATTCTCATGCTAACATGACAAATTACTACCAACAGTAGCTTAAAACAGGTGTTATTTTACAAGCCTATAAAGCAGAAGTCTGACTAGGGTCTCATGGGCTAAAAGCAAAATGGTAAGGAGATTGCGGTCCTTTCTGGAGCTCCTTAGTAGACAATCCATTCCCTTCTTTTGTTGGCAGAATTGAGTTTATGTGTTTGTAGGGCAGAGGGCCTGTATTCTTGCTGGCTGGCTGCTCAGGGTCCTTCTTCGCTGATGAAGGTCACCTGTGTTCCTTGGCTCTCTGTTAACGCTCCCTCTATCTTCAGAGCCAGCAGAGGGAGATAGAATGTCTCACATTCGAAATCTCTGCTCCTTCCTCTTCTGTCATTTCATCTTTCTTACCCTAGCCAGAAGTAATCCTCACACTTTAAGGATCCCTGTGAATTAATTGGACCCACCTGGGTGATTCAGAATAATTACTTTATTAATCACATCTGAAATGCCATCTACAATTTAAAGTAACATATTCACAGATCCCAGGGATTAAAGTACTGACTATTTTTGGAGGGGGACTTCCCAGGTGGCACAGTGGTAAAGAATCTGCCTGCCAGTGCAGAAGATGCAAATGACCTTGGGTTTAATCTCTGGGTCAGGAAGACCCCTAAAGTAGGAAATGGTAACCCACTCCAGTACTTCTGCCTGGAAAATTCCACGGACAGAGGAGCTTGGTGGGCTACAGTCCATGGGGTTGCAAAGAGTCCTACATGACTGAGCTACTGAGCACACATGTACACATATTTCTCGAGGGCCATTATTCTATCACAGTGACTCCAAAACACAGAACTCTTTCAAGTTTAGTTAACAAAGGAAGAAAATCCAAGTTCCTGGTAGTGGGATTCTCAAGGTATAAAATTAGCAAAGGTCTAATGATGCTTAACATAAAAGCAGAGGTTTCATTATTTTAAAATGCTAGTTTGTGTCACTATAAAACTAAGGTATACAACATTTAAAATTTTCTCATCAAGTCTAAGCAAATTAACTGTTAGAAGTACATGGGTTTCTCATTAAGATTTTAGAACTGGGATTTAGGGCTGTTAATGAAGATACCAGATGAGTAAATGACTAACAGGTTTAGCAATTTTTTTTTTTTTTTTTTTTGCTATTCCCATAATCACCAGGTGGAATACTGTTGGAAAAAGAAGTCAAGAAATGCTTCTATGGTATTATTTCCAGCAAGTAAATAAAACCCAGACTATAGAAGCAACATGTTGAGGGAATGAGATTTATACCTTTAATGATAATCACAGATGCTTTTGTAACACGTGAAGCTGTGCCTAGTGCCCAGAGCTTTGCCACACTTCAGAAATGTGATAAGCTTATAGTTCTAGGACTTTGAAAGAATTAAGCTTATAGATAAATTTTGCTGGTGCTCAGTTGCTGTTGACTCTTTGCGACCCCGTGGACTGTAGCTGGCCAGACTCCTTCATCCGTGGAATTTTCCAGGCAAGAATACTGGAGCGGGTTGCCATTTCCTTCTCCAAATTTTGCTTGGACAACAGTAAATGTCAGTGAGTACTGGATGTACTCAAACTCTGTCTTCAGTGTGATTGACAAAATTGGAAACTTGCTGTTTGAAACTGAACTTAAAATTAGGTTGGAGCCTGTAATAAGTTAGAATAAATAAAATAGATTTAGCCATCTTTCTGTACTGGTTGAGATCGATGAAACAGTAAATTGCTCAACAATCTTCCTCTCAAATCTTAGAGATTAAAGGCATATACAAGTATAGTAAAAGTAGACCTTAATGTCAAGGCGGGGCAGAAAATGATTTATAGTTTAATAGGAAGGAGTGATTTACTCTTAAAAGTGGGATAACAGGAGATAAGGAAGGCTTCTGGCAAGAAGGAAATTTTGAGCTGTTTTAAAAAAAGTCTTTGATTCAGTAGTCAAATGTGAGAAGCAGGAGATTTTAGAGCAGGTAGGGGTAATTCTTTCAGTATAGCAAGAATGAGTTGTGTGACAGTTGGTTAATGTTATACTTTTTATAGAGCCAGAGCATCATACTCACTATTGGTTCTCTGTTCAATTGCTTAGTCGTGTCTGACTCTGCAACCCATGGACTGCAGCATGCCAGGCTTCCTTGTTCTTCACCATCTCCCAGAGCTTTGCTCACACTCATGTCCACTGAGTCAGTGATGCCATCCAACCATCTCATCTTCTGTCATCCCCTTCTCCTCCTGTCTTCAATCTTTCCCAGCATCAGGTCTTTTCTGATGAGTCTGCTCTTCGCATCAGGTGACCAAATACATTCAAAGTATTGGAGCCTCAGCATCAGTCCTTCCTTCAGGGTTGATTTCCTTGAGGATTGACTGTTTTGATCTCCTTGCAGTCCAAGGGACTCTCAAGAGTCTTAGTATTCATAGTGATAAAGACAGAACTACATGATAATTTGAGGGAAAATGAAGGAAAATAACTTTTTTTTTCTATGTGCTTATATCCAGGCTTTTTGCTGGACATTTCGCATTAACCTAGTTAATATAACCTTTAAAAATTTTAACTTATGTGCTTATTAGAACCACCTGGAGATTTCATTCAAATCTCTAAATCCCAGGTCACACACTAGGCCTGTTAAGCCTTGGTGCCTGGTGGTGGATGCAGGCATAAATAATTTTCAGAGCTCTCAGAGTGATTCCACTTTGCAACCAAGTTTGGAAACAAAGTGTACAACATGGTCTCCTTTGAGCCTCACAGAGTTTACAGCATATCGGTTGTAACATCATCTCCATTTTACAGATGAAGAAACAGATGTCTAGATTATGCCAGGTGTCTAAAGCCTCACATTAGAAATGACGGAGCCAGGACTTGACCACAGATATTTTATTTTGAGCCATTCCAGTGCTTTGCTGTGACAGTCACAAAGCATTTCTGTTTTTCTACAAAGCAAGACATCTTTAGCTTTCTCATTTTGCTACTTAGAGCAATGCCAGCTTATGTGCAGGAGTGACAGTCTTGCTGAAGAGATTTTTTTTTTTTTAAGACTAAAATATTCCAACTTGGATGTTAATATTGTGGTGGTCGTTTATTTTAAGGTGGCAGTTTCCTGATACCTATTTCCACTATTTCTGGAGTTTTCTTTATCCAGAAATGCTTCTTTTAGAGAATATCTAGGAAATTGTCTCAAATGTTAGCTCAAAATTTAAACTAATTCTGAATGAGGCTACATCATCATTCACTTATGTATAAGGTACCAATAAATTCTGATTGCTTAAAAGTTCTGGTGCCATATAGGCAGCAGCACAAGAGAACTATTTGTAGAAGCTGCAGGCGAAAATGAAAAGTTTTTATTGTTCAGTGGAAATTTAGTAATCTCTTTTCATTCTTATACAACACATCATAGTATGTGAATGGTCATATCATTTGCACTTGGGTTCAAATGCTTTTTTTTTCCTTTCTTGGTGAATAAACTTCATTTTTACCATCTTTAAAAGGGAATGAGGATGAGGGAGAGAGAGGGATGAATGGAGAAAGTAGCATAAACATATGTAGTATTATGTGTAAAATGGATAGCTGGTGAGAAGTTCTGCATAACACAGGGAACCCAACCCAGTGCACTGTGATGACCTGGACAGATGGGGTAGGGAGAGGGGAGGGAGACCAGAGAGGGAGGGGAAATATGTACAATTGTAAATTGTTTTTTTAAAAGGGAATGATGCCTCACCAATAAGTCATTCAGAGAGTGAAATGAAGTAAACATAACACCTGTCCCATGAAAGGTACTTGATAACATGTTAGAGTAAATTTTTATAATTATTTTATAATGTCATTTTAGATTACTGGATATTATTTCTGTACACTTTGCTCTTTAGTTTCTCTTATTTCATGGATGGGGAGAGAATTCAGGGAGGGACAGTCGTAATAATCAAAATAAACCAAATCACTCCATGTGAGTTGCTGTCCAAAACCAGAATCTCCATATTGGCTCCTGGGTAAACGTACTCTTGATTTTAGAGCAGTCTCCATCTGAACATGTCCTAAAATATCAAATGTTGACATAAATATAAACTGACAAAATATCCTGAATTCTTGGACATGGTGGTTTAGGAAATTAAAAAAAAAAAAAAGAATCTTAGTCCCAAAGACAACTTCATCTGAAAAGATTGCAAGAATCAAAGCTGCAGTTGAGCCAAATTCAATTTCTGGGATCCTCACTTTCTACTTCCCAGTGATACTATAATTGGGCCTGTATAGTAGATAGTGCTCAACCTGAGCAATTTTGACATGTGCTTCAGAGACATGACTTGATCAGTGGAAAAGCTTACATAATTTAGACTCATTTGGAATGGTTGGAGATTGTGCTAAGTCGCTTCAGTTGTGTCTGATTCTTTGCAACCCCATGGACTATAGCCCACCAGGCTCCACTGTCCATGAATTTCTCCATGCAGGAATACTGGAGTGGGTCGTGACTTCCTTCTCCAGGGAATCTTCCTGATCCAGGGATCAAACCAACGTCTATTATGTTTCCTGCATTGGTGGGCTCATTCTTTATCACTAGTGCCACCTGGGAAGCCCCCAGAATGGTTGGAGTAGATTCTCAAATATTGGGATGGCCAAAATGTTTGAATTTTTCATAGCACCTTATGGAAAATCCTGAACAAACTTTTTATCCTACCAATGAAATGCCTCCAGAATTCCCAAAGACATCAGAATGATTAAACTTCATAAGATTCTTGTTTTATGAATAACATCATTGTATGAATTATTGCTTAACAGTGGACACTCATGGATTAATTCAATACAATGAGTTAAGGGTCATGTGTTAGTAACAATGCTGGAGATTCAATACTCTGAAGTTAGATGATAAGGTCAGCTTAAATAGAAGTGGTTTTACAGAACTATATATGATATACCTCTCAGCAGAATCTGACAATCAGTGGACAGAATCTAACAGCCAGTGGAAATAGTGGGAGAGCATATCATTTACACATAAAATGAGCTATTTTTGAGAAGTATCTAGAAATAGCCACATGTAGAAGCAGTAAACTGTATTATTGAATAATGACAATTATTCATCATTGAAGCATTGGGGCTGTGAGAAATAGGTAACATAAAGGTTTCTTTTGACTCCAGGATCCAATGGCCATGAGAGATTACAGTGAAAGCTGAGAGGAGCACATTTGATATTTTAGTGAATTAAAAGCAAAGGAAAGACACCTCTGGTGGTCCAGGGGTTAAGAATTCGCCTGCCAGTGCAAGGGATATGCATTTGACCTTTGGTCTGGGAAGATTCCAAGCCTGTACCTAGAGCCTGTGCTTCATAGTAAGAGAAGTCATTGCAAGGAGAAGCCTGAACAACACAACTGGAGAATAGCCCTCGTTTGCCACAACTAGAGAAAGCTGGTGTGCAGCAATGATGACCCAGGACAGCCAAAATAAATAATCTTAAAAAGCAAAAGAGATAATTTTGATTTTTGTTGATCACATAGGGGATAAAGTCACATAAGGGAGAAAGCCTTGAATTAGAATCCTGACTTTGGTTGTCTTGTGGACGACTAGCTATTATTCTGAGTGCTGGCTTCCTTTCGCATGTAATGTAGGCAGCAGCTAAGTCGCTTCAGTCGTGTCCGACTCTGTGTGACCCCATAGACCGCAGCCCACCAGGCTCCCCCATCCCTGGGATTCTCCAGGCAAGAGTACTGGAGTGGGTTGCCATTGCCTTCTCCAATGCATGAAAGTGAAAAGTGAAAGTGAAGTTGCTCAGTTTTGTCTGACTTTTCGCGACCCCATGGACTGCAGCCCACCAGGCTCCTCCACCCATGGAATTTTCCAGGCAAGAGTACTGGAGTGGGTTGCCATTGCCTTCTCTGAATGTAGGCTAATGTTCCTAAATTTTAGGGTGAATTATAAATGGTGGACTTGTAACAAGGCCACTTACATGTCTGATAGCAATAGTTTTTGTTTCACACTTTGAAAAACATTGACATTAACATCTTGATTTGAGATGTCACTAATAAATGTTATATACACATTATTTTAACAAACCTTAAAACCCATAAGTGTCTGTATCTGTATATGTCTAGCTTTTCAAAAAACTGCTGTACAATTTCTGGATTTCTGAGCTTCAAGAGCCAAAGTTTTCCTCAAAGTCCCCTTATCATGAGCTATCTTCTTGAGTTCACACCACACACTGTATATATTTTCTGTAAGTCTGGTGGGTCTATTTAGGAAATGGCCTTTGGATTCTCTGGTAGTTTTTAAAGTAGACTTAGAAAATTTGAAATGGATAATGGAGAGCTAAGGGACATACTGAATTTTCAGTTTGGGGTGTCTTTAAATTACTTTAAAATGATGGGTTATTTTCAGCAGCTTTTCTTAAATGCTAATATTGGAGTCACACAGAGAAAATAAAGGCTATACATACTCCATTTCATTTTCCTGGGGATTGAAATTGTGCTTCGTATTGTTTTATAGTATAGTAAGAATTAAAGAAATTGCACCTTTTATTTTAATTTTCAGTTGGGGTTAAGACTCAGGGTAAACATGATTTTCAATGACTTTTAACTCCTAAATACAGCCAATATTCATTTTGTCTTAATGGGCTGAGGGAAAGGAAAGAAAACAATGGAACTAGGAGACTTTGCTTGGTTTCCTGCAGTTTTGTTCACGTGCACATTTATTATCAGAGGGAATTATTCCATGGCAGTCACTGCCTAGGGACGGTAAGAAAAGAAAAAATGTGTAAATCAAGTCCTAGAGCAAAGAGAAAATTATGCCAGGATTTTCAAATTAAATGTGAACTTCTTCAGGGATTTATGTAACCCTCCATTGCCCTTTTCCCAGTAGTTACTATGTGTGTCGCTACTGCATGCTTTGAAATTTTCACATAAGGTTGATTAATTTTTTTCTGGACTAATTGTGCTCTGCTATTATTTGACCCAGAGAACAGATTTCTAGAAACATCATTCTGGCTGTACTGCATCAAACAACCTGAAGAGGTCGCTTCATACAAAAGCTGCTTGTTACTGTGGTACTTTTTTAAAAAAAGCAGCAGTCGTGCCTCATCTCAGTCCTTGCAAAGATGGTAAGTAGTTTTCAATTTTTTTTTTTTTTTTAACCAGCTGGCTGTTCTGCCAAATAGATAAGTATCCTGTACAATACCTGACCTTAGAGCGGGTGATAATGTAACACATCTTATTTTCTTGCCATAGATCTTGTGGACTTCTAAATATTGAGGGGCAATTTGTTGATCTGGAGAATGTGAAGAAAAGCTATGCTAGATAAAGAGGTCACCCAATCAATGATATGCAAACACAGAAATTCATAATTCTGTGACCTTTGCTAAGAAAGTGTTAGTTCTTCTTGATCCTCATAGGATTTGGTTTATGCTAATGTTTAGGCTGTATCACAGGTGAATTAGTATTTCTATTACTTGTGTAAGGTGTGTTTTAGATAATAAATTATAAGCAATTTGAGAAAGGGAGCCACAGAAATCTTTGTATTTCCTATAGCACTTCACAAAATATGTGTTATCAGAAGCTTAATGATATTTGTCAAATAAAAGTATGCATTTATTAAGATAGGATTACATTTATCTAAATGTAGCTCATTCATTGTATAGGTGGAGAAACTGTTTCAAAGAGAGAGTGTCACTTGCCTAGAGATGTTGTCAGTCCGGGAGCATGAATACTGGGAGCACTGACTCCTAGTCTAACACGTTTACCATCAGCCGCATCAATTGGAATAAGAAGGATGGCCTTAATTAGACATATGCTTCACTTAACTTTTTCTTTGCTATTGTTATTCTATTTTTCTGATTTAGATAAAAATCATACTAAATCTGCACTTTCTCATGAAACAGCCATTTGAAACACAGTGCTAGTAATTCAGAAACATGGACTGAAAATAAATTGCCTTACCAAGTAAATTGGTCTTATTGCACACTTTAAAAATGCAAATAATGCTTCTTTTTCAGTCTTCAGCCTCTCCTGATTCCCAGTTAATGCTATATATTTGCCTTGTAGTACTGCCTTATGTGCATCCTGAAATTTTTACATGATCTTTTATTTTCATTTCTAAATATTTTCTAATTTTCCTTACAATTTATTTGACCCGTGGTATACTAGAAGAATATCTAATTTCCAAGTATGTGGTCTTTCCCAGATATTTTTCTACTTTTAAGTTTTAACTTGATTCCGTTGTGGTAAAAGAACTTATTTGTTTGACTTAAACTGTTTAACATTTATTGTAAGTATTTTGTGACAGAATAGGATGTGGTTTATTTTGGTAAATGTTTTCTGTGAAGTTGGAAAAAATGCATGTCTTGCTATTTTTTGGAATATTCTGTAAATATCAGATAAATTTGGTTGATTATTCAAATTTTCTATACTCTTACTGATTTTCTATTTAATTGATTACTGAGAGTGTTATATTTAAATCTCCAAATATAATTGTGCTTATTTCTTTTTTTAGTTCTAGTTTTATTTTTTCATTTAAAAACATTTTTTAATTGGAGAATAATTACCTTACAATATTGTGATGGTTTTACCATACATTGACATGAATCAGCCATGGGTGCACATGTGTCCCCCATCCTGAACCCCCCTCCCACATCCCTCCCCATCCCATCTCTCTGGGTTGTCCCAGAGCACCCACTTTGGGTACCCTGCTTCATGCATTGAACTTACACTGGTCGTCTATTTTACATATGGTAATGTACAAGTCTCAGTGATATTCTCTCAAATCA
The DNA here is from genome assembly GCF_016772045.2 of Ovis aries. NCBI lineage: Eukaryota > Metazoa > Chordata > Mammalia > Artiodactyla > Bovidae > Ovis > Ovis aries. The sequence continues at coordinate 16,881,738 of NC_056074.1, forward strand.
TCCCACCCTCTCCTCCTCTGACTGAGTCCAAAAGTCTGTACTTTACATCTGTGTCTCCTTTGTTGCCCTGCATGTAGGATCATTGGTAACATCTTTCTAAATTCCATATATATATGCATTAATATACAGTATTTGTCTTTCTCTTTCTGACTTACTTCACTCTGTATAATAGGCTCCAGGTTCATCCGTCTCATTAGAACTGACTCAAATGTGTTCTTTTTCATAGCTGAATAATATTCCTTTTATATATGTACCGCAACTTTCTTATCCATTTATCTGCCAATGGATTGCGTCCATGTCCTAGCTATTGTAAATAGTGCTGCGGTGAACACTGGGGCACATGTGTCTCTTTCAGTTCTGGGTTCCTCACAGTGTATGCCTAGCAGTGGTATTCCTGGGTCGTATGGCAGTTCTGTTTCTATTTATCTAATTTCTAGCTTTTCATTTGAATATTGAAGTTTTGTTAAATAAGTAAACACATATTCTCTTGCTGGATTGATCATTTTATCTATCTGAGTTGAAATTTTTCTTTTTGGTAATATTTTTTGTCCAGTAGTGATATGTCTAATATGAGTATAGCCTCTTCTCACCTTTTTTTGACTGATTATAAGCATAATATATATGTGTGTGTGTAGTGTGTGTATATATATATATATATATAGCTACACACACTTTAGGTATCTTTTAAGTTTGGTTTATTGTAGATAAAATGGTTGGATCTTGTGTTTTATCAAATCAAATCAGTCATGTCTACTTAAAATTTCAAGTTCTTTAAGTTTTTAATAGAAATTTCTGATGTCTCAAGTTTATTTCAGGCTACTTCTCAGTAGAGGTTTCAGTCAACTCCCCCAAAAATATTAGGTGCATCCCTAGTTAGTTGAGCTAACACAATAGATCCAGGATCCAGAATCTTACTAAATTCACTCGTATTTGTAATTATTTCCCAGTTTGATGTTATGTTCTCTTCCTTGTTTAACAGAAAGAGAATATGTCACAGCATGTATTCTCCCAATTATTCTGATGGAAATGAACGAGCTCTTGTAATTTATTTTCCACATTCACTCTCTCTGTTCCTAGTCAGACTTTGAATTATTTCCCCTATTTAAGAAGACTAATATCATAGTACAGTTATCTGGAGGAAGTGAGGGTGGTGATCATGGGGAATGAAGAGAACTGCTTTCTTTAGTTGGATACCTGCTTTAGGAGATCCTTAAATCTGCTTCAGGACCACAGAATAGGATGGTTGCTTGAGCTGGTGAGGAGTTAGGCTCAGAGGATTTCATTCCTGATATTCAAATTTACTGGGTTTTTTTTTTTTTTCCTATTTTCAAAAATGTTTTCCCCTTATAGCTCTAACTGTTAAATGGGACTTGTGGTGATGTTAATGTAACTTAAATTGTAGTACAACAACATAAAATCCAGTGGTAATGTTCAGCTGAGTTTTTCAAATACATGATCCCTGTGGCTATGAGATAAGCATTCTTCCTAGCCTTTCATAAAAGCTCTGATTCTTTCACCATGCCTTCTGAGAACAGAATTAAACTCAGATTTTTATTTTCTTTAAGATCCCAATGATATCAGAATTAGAAATTTGGCCACTAACTCTGCCCTAATTCTTATATTTATTTTGGCTTCATGATAGATTGGCTGACTCAACACTACCTGTGACAAAGCCTTGCCTTTATTATGCATTTTATTCTAGGTCATCGTAGGCTGATTATTTGAGTAATAACCATTTAATGCTCTTTTGGGCTTCCCTGGTACTCAGACTGTAAATAATCTGCCTGCAATGCAGGAGACCCAGGTTCAACCCCTGGACTGGAAAGATCTCTTGGAGAAGGGAATGGCTACCCACTCAATATTTTTGCCTGGAGGATCCCAGGGATAGAGAAGGCTGTTGGGCTGCAATCCATGGAGTCACAAAGAGTTGGACATGACTGAGCAACTGACGCTTTTACCACTCTTTTGCCCTACCATGAAGATGACCATCTGTAACCATATTCTACCAATGCTGATGTCTTAATAACCAAGCAGGATTAACTGGTCAAATACCTGCTCTCATATTTTCGTCTTTGTGGATCTGCAGCTGTGCTTTCAAATACTGTATTAGGATTAAAGAATAAAACAGAAATCACTAAAGGTATTTTGGGCTGCCCTGGTGGCTCAGATGGTAAAGAATCCGCCTGCAATGCGGGAGACCTGGGTTTGATCCCTGGGTTGGAAAGATCCCCTGGAGAAGGGAAAGGCTACCTACTCCAGTGTTCTGGCCTGGAGAGTTCCATGGACTTGTCTTGCAGTCCATTGTCTTGCAAAGAGTTGGACACGATTGAGTGACTTTCAAAAGCATTTTAAAAAGGAACAGGAACAAGAACTTTAATATAAAGAGAATTATACTCTATCAAAATCACTGAAAGTTTAGAGTTGTTCCATTCTGGACTTACACTGCTTAAAACAGTACCCATGAGAACACAGAACTGGCTCTCCAGGCCTATATCCTTTGTCATGGCCACTGTCTGTACCCACAGGCTTTGAATCCCTCTCATTTCTTTTGGCTTCTGCTGAAATGTAGCTGTATCAGTGAAGCCATCTCTGACCACCCAATAAAACAACCCACCCAGCATAATGGTAATTCTCATCTGATTATTTATTTGTACATTCCTTTATCAACTATTTCTTCATCAACTATTTCTTCCAGTAGAATATCATTCTATAGTGGGGAATTTTGTTCACTGATATATTTTCCTGCATAGAATTTTGTGTGTCATATTGTAGGTTTGTAATATCTGGAGTCAATAGATGAATGGATGGACAAATGAAAATTTGTTCCTTTGTCCATGGTCTTGCTTCTACATTAAGTGTGCTTTCCTCCTCTATATCTTCCCAAATTCTTAGCATGATTCAACATTCAGCTTACATCAGGCATCCTCATGGTTTCTTCTCATACTTTTTGATCCCTCCTTCCTGAGATCCTAGCTATTTTAGCAGTCCATACCAAGTTATTTAGGATTCTGCCATATTTTTAAAACATGCAAACACTACTAAAACCTTATAATATTTGTGGGGGCAAAGCCAGTCCCTTTGATTTATTTTGACATTCCAAGAACCTTATGTTTTAATAAACATAGTTGGATGCCAAATAATTTATGTCAAACAGGCATGCACTATTTTTCAAGGCTTTTATCTATGTTATCATGCTGACAATAAACACTTGATTACTTACCATATGTCAACTCTAGTTCTCAATCCTCTATATTTATTATCCTATACAATCATGACAAACACTCTGTAAGAAAGGTAAAATAATTTTGTATATGGAGCAGTTTGCTGTCAAAAATTTATGACTCTGCTGCCATTGATAGATGTGACATGTTGGGAGAAGGGGAACCAGACTTGACTGTGCTAATCCTCTCCAGTATTCTTGCCTGGAGAATTCCATGGGCAGAGGAGCCTGGCGTGTTATGGTCCATGGGCTCGCAAGAGAGTCGGACACGACTGAGTGACTAACACAGTGGTCAGCCCTGGTCAGAGTTTCCTTGCATGCCAGCTGAAGAAAGTAACAGGATTATCTCTAAGGCCCCTTCCAGTTTAATAATCTATAAATCTGTGACTTAGAAAAATTGAAGCAATTCAAGGATGCTATTAACTAAGAGTATAGAAAGCAGAATATTAAGGAACATACTTTCTCTGAGGAAACCAGAGACCTCCCAGGCTTCTCCAGCTCCATCGTCTGTAGTTGCACGAATCTCAGACTCACTCTCATTTTTTAAGATCTTCATAGTTCAAATACATTACCTCCTAGCTGGATGCAGTTATTTGACAAGGAAAAGTTTAAAAATTGCTCCTAAAGTACAAACTAAAGTTCTCTCTCTAAAGGAAATTTTAGTCTGTATGTTAGAGACTAAAATAATATTACTAGGAAGAAATCTTGTTTATCAAACTTTACAAATGAAAGTAAAAGTTGGGGTCCTGATAGAAAATAAATCAAACTCGAAGATTTTGATGTAGGATAACTTGCTGAGGTATAAATAGGATAAAATATCCATGAAAAAATGTGAAGCAGTCACAGATGAACCCTGTCAAACTGTTGCCTCATCTAGGCTTAAAGAGCAAGAGGAGGAAATAAGGGTAATGAAAGCTAAACCATAGAAGAAATGCCAGCTCACAGAAGTGATACCTTGGAACAGTGGTTCCCAACCCACAGGCCACAGACCATTCCTTCCTGTCAGATCAGTGGTGGTATTATTATAGAAATCAAGTGCAAAATAAATGTAATGTGCTTGAATCCTCGCGAGACCACTCCCCTACCCCCAGTTTGTCTCCCACAAAATCGGTCCCTGATTGCAAAAAGTTTGGGAACTACTGCCTTAGCACACAGCCGCTGTCATACCAACAGCAAGGCAGGCAGACAACAGCAGCTGGAGGTGTATCAAGATCCCAACTTTTACCCAACCTATACTCCTGAACCCGGTCAGTGTCATCCATTGACCAGCTCAAAGATGCAGATGCAGTCTATGCAGATCTGTCTCCTGGATTACAGAGTGGAATAAAGGTGTTGAAAAAATGGGTGAGGTAACACAAGATCACATTATCAAATCAGATTCACAGAAATCAGATTGAATCTAGTGATAGATTTTTCCTGATGTCTGCATCCTTGAAATTAATCAAGAGACATGGTCTAAACAGGAAAAGGAAAAGGTCTGGCTCATTTAGGGACATCCTTGGTCCCTCTTTATTAGTGAAATACTTGGGAAGCTTTTGGAGCATCTCCATTCTGTACCTCAGATGGTCACTATTTTATATACCACTTTTTAAGAATGACAGGCCCATAAATCCACATATCCCAAGTTTGTTTCCTATAAGCGTTTGTAATTAGGGACATCATGCTAAGATAATTCAGTAGATAAGCACTCTCCTCCTAGAAAATATTCTGTTTAACAGAAGGTCTTACGTGCTTAAAAAGAGATTAGATTGTACACATTCCTTTCTTTCCTTGAGTCTCCTTGATAAGGAGGAGAGTATTGGAGAGATGGTATATGTGATTTTATACTGCCAGCCAAATTTAAATTTAAAAGTGAGGCACAGTCATTAATCTTCATAGAAGATAACAGGTAAGAGGAATTAAAAATTAACATAAAGCATAGCTGCTTCATTGATAGCTGCAAGGAGGCAGACTTACGGCTGCTGTTTGCTACCACTGATTTCAGATTAAGCTTACCCATTCCTAACAACTCAGCATATTTTTGTTTTCTCTGCTAGGAAACCCAAATCTCGTCTGGATGCACATCCTTTTTGTTGCAGTTGTTTAGTGGCTAAGTCGTATCCAATTCTTTTGTGACCCCATAGACTGTAGCCTGCCAGGCTCCTCTGTTCATTGGGTATCCCAGGCAAGGATAATGGAGCAGGTTGCCATTTCCTTCTCTAGGACATCTTCCTGACCCAGGGATCAAACCCGCATTTCCTGCATTGGCAGGTGGATTCTTCACAGCTGAGCCACCTGGGAAACCCTATAGTTGCAAAGGCTACCCTAACAAAATACCACAGACTGGTTGGCTTAAACAACAGATTTAGTTTTCACAGTTCTGGAGGCTAGAAATCCAGGATCGAGGTCCTGGAGGATTCAGTTTCTAACAAGGACTTTCTTCTTGGCTTGCAGGTGGTTGGTGCAGGGGTAAGGGGAAGTATTGCTTATGATATTGAAGGGGGTATTCTGAACACGCCCATCCACACAAACACATCAAGACTTACTCCGCATCTGCTACTATCCTGTTAGCCAAAACAAGTCAAAAGGGCATTTTTCCAGTAAAGCAGGAAATGCACACTCTCCCCATCATCAGGCCAAACAAGCCACATGGTTGAACCCATTAACTGTTGGGATGGAATATACTTTCCACAGAGTGTATATATTTGAGGAAATACTGAGTCAATAACTTGATGCAGTAAATTAATCTATCACATTTCTCAAGTCTAGGTAAGTGGGATCTCTGTGTGTCTGAAAATTGCAATTCCAAACCCCACCCTCTGCCACATCACACAGGTGTATGTTAACCATAGCTCTCATCATGATGCTATCATTCCAGAGCTAATCTACTATATTGCTCTAACCTGATTTCAACCTTACATAAGTGCCAGTTGTCAGTGCTCGACAGTCCAAGATTTATTTCACAAGGTTATGAGGTATTGCCTCTATGTGCTGCATTTTTATTCTCTTTTACCACAGTGGAAATACCTACTCCTCATTTGCTATGCATCCCCCTCTCTCTGGTTTTTAATCTTTTTTTTTTTCATTTACATCTAGTTCTCATAATTACTTCTAATCTTGTGTTTTGGAATATTGACTCCATAAGATGTAAAATATTATTTCATTAGCTAAAAACAATTATTTTTTATTGAGAAACTTTAAAAAGTTAGCCCTCTGAGGACAAAGATAGCTTCTTAGACATTCATGGATAAGTAGTTCATATGTATTATGTGATCTTGCTGTTTAATGAGGTTTTATTCATTGTACAGTTTTCATTTGCTTGGGAGGTTTTATATAGTCTGAAGATATTTATATTGCATTAATTATTTAATTGTATATCTTACATTGTAATGTTAATATCCTTAAAAAGTACCCTGAATTTTATAGGCAACAGAGGAATTGTACCTTATTAAAAGACAGCAGACAGCATAAATGTTACTTGAAGGCAGAATTTATTGTTCTGAGGGCCATGTTTCTTTTTAGTAGCTTAGCTGCCATGGTTGACTAATGTTCCCCTAGATTTTGCATATAGTAAAACTTTATATATTTGAGTAAAGTTTGTTTGAAAGATACTTTAATTCTATTTCTGTGCTGATTTGAAAATTTAGCACAGTCTTGTAGCTAATGAACTTTGTTCTATTGTGAGAGGGTCATGTCAGAATGAAGCTATTAATCACTGTAATTCCACGGAGAGGAGCCTAAACTTGTTAAAGAGTGAAGGTTTAATAAGTGGGAGTTGCTATAAATGTCACTTCAGATCTGAACCAATGAAGAGACAGGTAATGATTCAATAGTGTATTTTTAAAACTATATGTAGGCTGACTTGAAATAGATTCATTTTTGGAATGATTTTTTATGGAACCAATTCACCTGAAAGTTGCAGCTAAGAAAATGGTATGCATGTGATACTAATTTTTCCATTTTTAACTGGAAGCCATAAAAATGAATGTTAATTGGAAGATAAACATTAAGAGAAAACTTTTCTTCAGAATAACTCACCTGCACTTGAGAGGCAATTGAAGGGTTATCTCTTTGAATAAGGCAAAAATATGAGTAAAATTTTGTGCCTATAATTTCAAACATCATTTTTTAAATGAAAAGGGGGAAATACTCATGGTTCAAGATCTTCAGATTAAACATATCACTGGCCAAAGAAGTACGGTGTGTTGTTCAGTTGCTAAGTCATATCTGACTCTTGGCGACCCCACAGACTGCAGCATACCAGGCTTCCCTGTCCTTTACCAACTCCTGGAGTTTGCTCAGACTCAAGTCCATTTAGTTCAGTGATGCCATCCAGCCATCTTATCCTCTGTCTTCCCCTTCTCCTGCCCTCAGTCTTTCCCAGCATCAGTGTCTTTCCCAATGAGTCAGCTCTTTGCATCAAGTGGCCAAAGTACTGGAGCTTCAGCTTCAGCATCAGTCCTTCCAAGGAATATTCAGGGTTGATTTTCTTTAGGATTGACTGGTTTGATTTCCCTGCTGGCCAAGGAACTCTCAAAAGTCTTTCCAGCACCACAATTTGAAAGCATCAGTTCTTCAGCACTCAGTCTTCTTTATGGCCCAGTTCTCACATCCATACATGACTACTGGAAAAACCATAGCTTTGACTATATGGACCTTTGTTGGCAAAGTGATGTCTCTGCTTTTTAATATGCCTTACTATGGATTGTCATAGCTTTTCTCCCAAGGAGCTTTTAATTCAATGGTTGTAGTCACTGTCCTCACTAATTTTGGAGCCCAATAAAAGAAAATTTGCCACTGTTTCCATTTTTTCCCCATCTATTTACCATGAAGTGATGAAACCAGATGCTATGATCTTAAGTTTTTTTGAATGTTAAGTTATAAGGCAACTTTTTCACTCTCCTCTTTCACATTCATCAAGAAGTTCTTTGGTTCTTCTTTGCTTTCTGCCATTAGGGTGGTAACATTTGCATATCTGAGATTATTGGCATTTCTCCTGGCAATCTTGATTCCAGCTTTTACTACATCCAACCCAGCATTTTGTATGATGTACTCTGCATAAATTAAATTAGCAGGGTGACAATGTACAGTCCTGTCCTACTCCTTTCCCAATTTTGAACCAGTCCCTTGTTCCATGTCTGGATCTGTTGCTTCTTGACCTGCATAGAGGTCTCAGGAGGCACTTAAGATGGCCTGGTATTCCCATCTCTATAGGAATTTCCACACATCAAGGGCTTCCCTGGTGGCTCGGCTGGTAAAGAATTTGCCTACAACGCAGGAGACCCTGGTTTTGTTCCTGGGTTGGGAAGATCTGCTGGAGAAGGGATAGGCTACCTACTCCAGTATTCTTGGGCTTCCCTGGTTGCTCAGCTGGTAAAGAATCTTCCTGCAATGTGGGAGACCTGGGTTCAATCCCTGGATTGGGAAGATCCCCAGGAGAAGGGAACAGCTATCCACTCCAGTATTCTGGCCTGGAGAATTCCATGGACTATGTCTATGGGGTTGCAAAGAGTCAGACATGACTGAGCTACTTTCACTTGGACTTGGACACAGTCAAAATCTTTAGCGTAGTCAATGAAACAGAAGTAGATGTATTCCTGAAATTCCCTTGCTTTTTCTGTGATCCAGCAGATGTTGGCAATTTGTTCTGTGGTTCCTCTGCCTTTTGTAAATCCAGCTTATACATCTGGAAGTTCTCAGGTTATGTACTGCTGAAGCCTAGCTTGAAGGATATTGAGTATTACCTTGCTAGCATGTGTAATGAGCATAGTTGTGTGGTAATTTGAACATTCTTTGGCATTGCCCTTCTTTAGAATTGGAGTGAAAACTGATCCTTTTCCAGTTCTGTGGAAGTATGGTATAGCAAACACCAAAAATGGTAGAAGAGCATTATCATAATTAAAAGTATTTTTATTTTGTGAGATATGAGAGGTTAATGTTGCTATAGCCTAATTCAGCAAATTTCTTAACTCCCTGGTCCTCAGTTTCCTTGATTGCAAAATGGATCAGTTGTATGAACAAATATATAAGATGCTTTCTAGCTCTGAAATGTTGTGACTATTTAGACAACCTAATTTATTATTAGTGACAAGTAGCTTTCTCTCTGGCAAAGTCCTTATTGGTTACTAAGAATAAAAATGCTAACATTATACTTCTCCTTGGCCTAAATAATTTTCCTCATAAAGGCATGCATGCTCGGTCATGTCTGACTCTTTGTGACTTCATGGACTGTAGCCAACCATGGACAAATTCCTCTGTCCTTGGAATTTTGCAGGCAAGAATACTGGAGTGAGACTGGAGTGAGTTGCCATTTCCTTCTCCAGGGAATCTTCCTGACAGAGGGATTGAACCCACGTCTCTTACATTCCTGCATTGGCAGGCAATTCTTTACCAGCTGAGCCACTGGGGATGCCCAAAGTGAAAGTGAAAGTCACTCAGTTGTGTCCAACTCTTTGCAACCCCATAGACTGTACATTCCATAGAATTCTCCAGGCCAGAATACTGGAGTGGGTGGCCTTTCCCTTCTTCAGGGGATCTTCCCTACCCAGGAATCAAACCCAAGTCTCCTGCATTGCAGGTGGATCCTTTACCAGCAGAGCCACCAGGGAAGCCCATTTTCTCATAAAGAGAATATTTAAGCAAGTTTTCTTTAAAATCGACAAAAATAATTGGGATGCTTTATATATATATACATACACACATGTGGATAAGATTCTTATAAATGTCAAGTAGTTTGCTTTGAATAATAATTAACATCAGTTTATTCTTCAACAAGATGCTAAATCTGAAAGTCTCTTTGTCCAGTGTCTCATATACTACAAGCCATTAATATTTAGTGCAGCCAAGTAAAACTTTGAAAGGCAAATCTGACATTATTTAGGGGCTGTTACTGATATCCAAATTGCATATTTTTTCATCAAATTGCTGTGAAAATGGCATCCTATGTTTTAGGTAATATTTACACATGTCATATACATTTATGATCATTATCTCTCTGATAAGGAAGCTATGCATGTTTTGTTGAAACTGGAGTCCCAGGGGTTTTCTATTATAGTATTCCAAAATTTTAACTGACTGAATGTCACAACTCATTTCTGAGTGATGAAAGAACACTGCATAACTTTAAAACATTTCCTGATTTTTAAAGTAAAATTAGTCTTATCTTCCTCCCTAATCCAAGTTTTTGTTAAATTTCTGTTGAGATAATTCTCCTTTGATGAGAAAGTACATATTATGAAGAATAGTGTTTTAAAGAAAAGCAAATTCTTTGGTTCTTCAGTGAAAGCAATTGTTGAAATTGAAGCAAGTAAAATATGTCCTTCCTTCTAGGAATATAATATGAAGTGCTTATAGAGAATAGTGAGCAAATACTTTCAAAGAAGTGAGAGCTTAGAAATGAATGAATGTAGAATATAAATTCAAGGTTGAATTTTCTTGAATGGAAGTTGTCATTTAAAATAAGTGTATTTGGAAAAATACTCGTTAGCCTTCTATCTATGACACAGAGCTTCTTTTGTTCATTCTGCAGCTGCTCTAAAGCTTTAGTTTTAGAATCTTTGAGTCTATCCTGACCTTTCATGCAGTCATAACCAAATAGATTATCAATAATGTATATGCTTAATCTATTCAGTTTCATCCTAAAGACAAAATATATTGCTGATTGCATGTTAACTTTGGAAAGCTCTTTGGCATCTCATATTTAGACAACCCAGATCAGAGGTGTAAGGAACTTTAAATTTAGTTATAAAAAGCCAGTATTTGAGTGTTCATCTGGGTGTTAGTGGTAAACAGTATTGCATAGAGTTGATTTTAATCTGGATACAGAAGGACACCTAGAAACAACACTCTCTGGAAAAATTTGACATCCTGGCAGTGTCAGGATGTTCCCATGTACCATGGAACTCATATATAAATATATACTATATTTTTGAAATGGGGAATAGTTTAGAGATATTAATTATCCACGAGACACAATCACAGAAATTGTCTCTCCTCTCTGCCCCCTTACCTCGCCCCCCACAATTATCTTCCCTCATTTTTCTCACCACATTTAAATAGGTGAATATCTGGGATTAAGACTCAGCTTAGCTGTTGACTAGATTTGCCTGCTTTCAAATTAAAACACAGTATTATTTCCTATTTCTATATATAAAGTGCCTGAAATGTAGGACATTTGTGACTAAAATGCCTCGTAGAAAATGGGTTCTTACTGCACTCTAAACATTTTCACATTTGAAACATTTTTGTTTTATAATTTTTACGTTTTTATTCATCTTATATTGCTATTAGTTAGAGTATCAATAACCTCAGATACACAGGTGACACCACCCTTATGGCAGAAAGTGTAGAGAAACTAAAAAGCCTCTTGATGAAAGTGAAAGAGGAGAGTGAAAAAGTTGGCTTAAAGCTCAACATTCAGAAAAGTAAGATCATGGCATCTGGTCCCATCACTTCATGGGAAATAGATGGGGAAACAGTGGAAACAGTGTCAGACTTTATTTTTGGAGGCTCCCAAATCACTGCAGATGGTGATTGCAGCCATGAAATTAAAAGACGCTTACTCCTTGGAAGGAAAGTTATGACCAACCTAGGTAGCATATTCAAAAGCAGAGACATTACTTTGCCGACTAAGGTCCATCTAGTTGAGGTTTTTCCACTGGTTTTTCCAGTGGTCGTGTATGGATGTGAGAGTTGGACTGTGAAGAAAGCTGAGCGCCAAAGAATTGATGCTTTTGAACTGTGGTGTTGGAGAAGACTCTTGAGAGTCCCTTGGACTGCAAGGAGATCCAACCAGTCCATTCTGAAGGAGATCAGCCCTGGGTGTTCTTTGGAAGGACTGATGCTAAAGCTGAAACTCCAATACTTTGGCCACCTTGTGCGAAGAGTTGACTCATTGGAAAACACTCTAATTCTGGAAGGGATTGGGGGCAGGAAGAGAAGGGGATGACAGAGGATAAGATGCTTTCATGGCATCACTGACACGATGGACAAAAGTTTGGTTGAACTCTGGGAGTTGGTGATGGACAGGGAGGCCTGGCATGCTACATTTCATGGGGTCGCAAAGAGTTGGACACGACTGAGTAACTGAACTGAACTGAAAGATGATGTTTTTCCAGTATACTTTCTTGACATAAAACTAAGTCAAATCCTGGCTCTATTGCTAATCAGCTATAAGATTTTAGGGAAGTCAGACAACCTCTCTGGGCTTCAGTATCTTCATCTGTATAAGCAAGTCATTGACTGTACAGTTATTTAAGGTCTCAGTGCTCTTCTGCATAAATGTGAATGATAATTACCTCTGTTTTCTGTTTAGAATAAATTGTCAGTCAAGTAACATGTTAGTCTTCATCCACTATTGAAATTTAAAGTTGTGGAATTTAAGAGATTTGTTACCACTTTTTGCATTCCCCATTTGACATCCTGTAAGAATCTTTGAATATTAATGAAAATTTGAGTTCATGTTAAGACAGGTTACCATTTCACTTCATGGAACTATTATAATGACAATGACTTTAAAGGAAGAAACCATTGTTTCTTGAGAAGCTTGAGTTTGCAAGGTATTTAACACAAATTCTGAGTAAAACTTTCCCTCTGTAAAAGATAGATGGTATTATCTTCTGGAAATTTAGGAAAGTGAACTTTAAAAGCGATTCCTTTCCTTAAACCTCAAGGAACTGAAAGATGTTTTCATCCCAGTTCTGTATAACAGCAAAGCTGGCCCCTTTTCATGCTACTCATCAATGAAGGAAAAGAGTCAATAATGAATTGGCTTTGGTTTCTTCAGATACTTACGCTTTGAAAGCTCTTCCATTAGCTTTTATTGTTTGGGTAAGCTAGTTCTTTGTGTCTCATTTTCTTCATCTGTATAAAGGATTATAAATTATATAATTAATGTAATTCTGCTTACTTAAATCTAAAGCAATAAGATGTTTTATATTTAAATAAGCAGAGAGGAAGAGAAAGTGGGTTCTGGGCAAGGAAAGCAGTAGATACAATCGAAAGCCTGGGAAAGACCATAGTTTTCTTGATGTTACTTGGCTTGAATCTCATTTTCTTTATGCAAAAAGAATATAAATTATATAATTATAATTTAAATTAAAAATATAAATTATATAATCATTATATACTTAACATATAGGATTCTTGATATGTAAAGGTATGGATATTACTGTGTGGTCCTGGAATTGTTTTTAGGATAATTTGGCCAGAGAGACCCAGTTCTTCATCCTGGAAAAAAAAAGTTATGAATGTGGGAAAAATTAAATGGACTATAAATGTAGCACAATAAGGGCTTGACTGTTGTAAATGAGTTTGATAACAAGACTAAGTATTTAAGAAGTGATGAGAGTTACTGAAGTTCCATCTAATCTGTGTTTTATTCATTCATTCAACAACAAAGTTTCTGGAGAAAAGGTCCATTGGCTTCCAGAATATTCTCAGTGGGGTTTTATAACTCCAAATTCATACAGTGTTTATGTCAGTTATCTAATTTTTTTCAAATGGCTTGTCAACGCTATTTATTCAACAGTGTCATTGTGGTAGGCTACATAATTGTCTCCAATAAAGAAAGCTGGGGAGATAACCAAAAAAGAATTGCTTTAGGCCTCAGGCTTTCTCACATGAAAAGAGAAGACAGCTTTTACTGAAAATTTCTGGACTGAGTAAACCCCATCTTGAAGGATTAGGATGGGAATTCCTGGCCAAACTACCCTAGAACAATTCCAGTTTCCCTCAGCAATATCTACACCATGTAGGGGTCCCATTTACAAGTGTTTACTTACATGGTCTAAGCAAACTCAATGATGCAAAAAATGGGAGCCAGCAGTAAGGATTCATATCCACTGCCATTAGCCATAAAGGCTTCTAGGGGACAGTATCCTTGAACCCAACCCTGCAGTGTTATAAGGTCTAACCAAGTTCAATGATGCAAGAAATGGTAAGTGAGCAGCAAGGACAGAAATGGTAAAATAAAGCATTGACATACGAATGCCTGGGAATATTAGCTAAATTTCTGTCCCAGATATTTTCTCCTCATACATTTACTCTCCCTACATATCAGAAAACCCTAAGATTTAAAAAGTTTATTTTTCTATGAGCAAAACAATTTTGTTTCACAGTATCTATGGTTCTTGTTACTTAATATTGTGTTTCATGTTCTGTCACATTTGAATGCCATTGTTTTTTTGATTCTTTCAATTTAGGAAATTCTCTGTTTGAGGTTTTGGAAATGAGCTTATAAGTAATGATACACTAGTTCTTATATTGATTTTGCACAAAAGAAGTAGCCTAAGAATAGAGAACGACCATCAAGACATATGCACTGATTCAGAGAAGGGGACTAAATAACCCAAGGTGAATTGAGAGGCATTTTCCTTCTCTGCTAGTTAATGTGATCTAAAAATCATTTCTGAACCTTATGCTCACTTGTGACTGAAGATCCTTAGTATGGTATAAAGGAATAGTTATTGCATATCTCATGGCCCAAATCTTTGCTAGTCAATGAAGGTGATCTCTACCTGGGGTAACATAGGTTAAGGGAGAAAGTAGTTTTGATATTATTGCTATAAGCATTACAGATATGGGAGGGATTTATATAAAGTGATGTGGAATTACATAGGAAGAAAAACAAGCACGTTGCAATATACACAAGTTAGGATAGTAATTTGAACTGAGTTTTAAGTTTGTATTAGGCTAATCAGGCAGAAGATAATGAACTGTTCTAGAACATATAAATCATTATCAGTTCAGTTCAGTCACTCAGTTATATCTCACTCTTTGCGACCCCATGGACTGTAGCATGCCAGGCATTGCTGTCCATCAGCAACTCTCAGAGCTTGCTCAAACTCATGTCCATTGAGTCGGTGGTAACATCCAACCATCTCATCCTCTGTCGTTCCCTTCTCCTCATGCCTTCAATGTTTCCCAGCATCAGGGTCTTTTCCAGTGAGTCAGTTCTTCGCATTAGGTGGCCAAAGTATTGGAGTTTCAGCTTCAGTAACAGTCTTTCCAATGAATATACAGGATGATTTCCTTTAGAAAACAGTTCTAACTGTTGCTTCCTGACCTGCATACAGGTTTCTCAAGAGGCAGGTCAGGTGGTCTGGTACTCCCATCTCTTTCAGAATTTTCCACAGTTTATTGTGATCCACATAATCAAAAGCCTTGGTATAGTCAATAAAACAGAAATAGACAGAACTCTTTTGCTTTTTCAATGATCCAGCAGATGTTGGCAATTTGATCTCTGGTTCCTCTGCCTTTTCTAAAACCAGCTTGAACATCTGGAAGTTCACAGTTCACATATTGCTGAAGCCTGGCTTGGAGAATGTTGAGCATTGCTTTACTAGCATGTGAGATGAGTGCAATTGTGAGGTAGTTTGAGCATTCTTTGGCATTGCCTTTCTTTGGGATTGGAATGAAAACTGACCTTTTCCAGTCCTGTGGCCACTGCTGAGTTTTCCAAATTTGCTGGCATATTGAGTGCAACACTTTCACAGCATCGTCTTTTAGGATTGGAAATAGCTCAACTGGAATTCCATCACCTCCACTAGCTTTGTTCGTAGTGATGTTTCCTAAGGCCCATTTGACTTCACATTCCAGGATGTCTGGCTGTAGGTGAGTGTGAGTGATCACACCATTGTGATTATCTGGGTCATGAAGAGCTTTTTTGTACAGTTCTTCTGTGTATTCTTGCCACTTCTTCTTAATATCTTCTGCTTCTGTTAGGTCCATACCATTTCTGTCCTTTATCGAGCCCATCTTTGCATGAAATGTTCCCTTGGTATCTCTAACCTTCTTGAAGAGATCTCTAGTTATTCCCATTCTATTGTTTTCCTCTATTTCTTTGCATTGATCGCTGAGGAAGGCTTTCTTATCTCTCCTTGCTATTCTTTGGAACTCTGCATTCAAATGGGAATGTCTTTCCTTTTCTCCTTTGCTTTTCGCTTCTCTTATTTTCACAGCTATTTGTAAGGCCTCCTCAGACAGCCATTTTGCTTTTTAGCAAGTCTGGGTCAGTCTCTTTTGGGGTCACTATTCCTTTCTCCTGGGTCCTGATGCACACAAAGTTTTGTTTGTACCCTCCAAGAGTCTGTTTCCCCAGTCCTATGTAAGTTCTGTAATCAAATCCCACTGGCCTCCAAAGTCAAATTCTCTGGGGATTCTCAGTCTCTTTGCCAGATCCCCAGGTTGGGAAATCTGTTGTTGGTCCTAGAACTTTCTTAATAGTGCAATAATTTATTTGGTGTAAATCATTATATGACAAAGCAGAGGTGACTGGAATCATTTTTTAGACCTATATTGGCTTCAGACATACAGAAGCCTTGTTAATTTTGCTTGTGACACTACAAGTCCATCTCTTAATTTTTTGCTCTTTTCTGTCTCTACATGTTACATTTGCTGTTGAACTAAAAAAGTGAGATATCTAACAACCTGGTTATGCATATAAAGTATAAACCAGGAACATATGTACAGTTGCATGTCTGTGTGTATATACTGTCATGCCTGACTTTTTGTGGCCCCATGGACTGTAGCCTACCAGGCTCGTTTGTCCATGGAATTCTCCTGGCAAGAATACTGGAGTGGGTTGCCATTTCCTCCTCCAGGGGATCTTACTGACCTAGGGATCAAGTCTGAGTCTCCTGTGTCTCCTGCATTGGCAAGTGTATACATTACCATTGTACCAGCTGGCAAGCCATATGCATGGTTAGAGGCTGGGAAATCATAGAATTTCTTAATTTGTATATTGGAAAAAATATTTCCCTTTTTTTGTGATTTTAATCTATCTAAAAGTAACTATAAATGATATTTGAATTTTATATTGTGTTTTGCTTTGGAGATACTTTATTACCAGAGAACTCAGAGATAGCCATTTTTATTTCAATATAGAAAAAAAAAAGCAAACAGATCCATGCACATTAGAACTATATAAATGTAATATTTGGAAATGGCGTTTAAATATCACTATTTTTTTATTGAATTTTCAACTAATAGAATGCAGTGAAAAAGATAAATTAGAAAAAAATAAGTTTATTCTATATAGCCTATTGGAGTAGGAAATGGCAACCCACTTCAGTGTTCTTGCCTGGAAAATTCCATGGACAGAGGAGCCTGCCAGGCTATAGTTCATGGTGTTGCAATGAGTTGGACACAACTGAGCACAGCAGCAACATATAGCCTATTATAGTTTAATTTTTGTGAATGATTATTTGGGTTAATATCATACAGCAGAATTTTAGGACCTTCTGACATTTAAATGTTCATTCCTTTTCTTTTTCTTTCTAATCAACTGCAAGAAATGAAGTCTCTCTAGAAAGATAATTTTTTAGCTGATACCCAAAGCAGTTAACCTACATTTTAGAAGAAAATATAACCTTTTAATGTTTCAGCCTATAAATTATCACATATAATCCTTACAAATTATATAACCTTTATAAATTAAAAAATTATATATTTAATTAGAAGTGTGTTTGATATAGATTCTCTTTCGATTAATGCTTTCAAATATTCAACATATAAAAAATAGGATATTTAAAGAATTCAGTATATCATTTAGTTCAAGGTAGATATTTAAGATAGTAGTATTCCTTTCTTTCTCCACCACCCAGCCCTAAAAAGTGAAAGTGTTTAGGCATCAATATCTCTGTTCAGTTCCTGTAACCATGAAAATATTTGTATATGTGTGTTTTTAAATGATGATTGATGATTCACGATGTAATGCTATGTCTGAAACTACTTGGTTTCTGCAAGCAGCAGCCTGTCACCCAGCAAGGGTTTAATAAGTAACTCCTTGATTTTTAAATCATGACAGAATTTCAAAACTGGTTTCTGCATTTAACTAATTGGACTATTACCATTTTGTACAAAATTAATTGCAATGTGATGGTTTTGTTCATTGGCGTCCCTCTGTGCTAAATTCCCAACCAAATGTTATTAGAGGCATATGATTTCTGATTTCTTCATTAAAGATTTTGTTTTGTGATAATGTGGCTAAATTTTCAATGTGTGGTTGACTCCTCAACAATCATTCAATAGTTATTCTTAAGCGTTGCGGGGGGTTGAGGTTTTGCTCTCTCTCTTTTTTTAAAGAAAATTATATATAGCTAACCTTCTGTAGGGTTTTTTTTTTAAATAAAATTTCCTGATACATAAAGTGTTAATGTGAATTAAAATTGTAAGCTCTTATTTAGCTGTCCAGATGTTTTCATTTAGCTTGAAAATACTTTGCTTCTGTTGAAGGCATTAATGAGTTATGATGTAAAATTTATAACAATTTCATTTTGCTTTTTTTGACTTAAAGCATCTCATATAAAGAACTAGGGAATTTTAAGTGCATTCAGGATTTCAAAGACATTTCCTTGGAGGTTTGGACAGATTTTAATGTGTTATTCTTGCTCAATGTTAGTTTTTCCCTAACAAGCTCAAATTCAAAAGAGATTTCCTTTTGAAATACTGACAAATTTGAAAGACTATGAGATAGATTTTCAAATGCAGTAAATTTACTTCAATGATGCCTCTTGGAAGAGAGCTCTCCCCTCCAAATTTAGCCTTAACCTTTAATCTACAGAGTTATTTTTTTCTGTATTTCTTTATATCCCCCTAACCCAGCAGGAGAGGGGGACACAGAGGACAAGATGGTTGGATGGCATCACTGACTTGATGGGCATGAGTTTGAGCAAGCTCTTGGAGTTGGTGATGGACAGGGAGGCCTGGCATGCTGCAGTCCATGGGGTTGCAAAGAGTTGGACACGACTGAGCAACTGAACTGAACCCAGGCTCTGAAACAAAGCTGTGCACTTAATAGGCTTACTTCTTAGTATTGGAATTGCCACTTGGAACAATTCTTGAGTGAAAATTTTCATCTCATCTTAAGACTACATCTGCATATGAACTCAATGCACAGGTCAGGGTCTTAGGGAGGAAGGCTGAGTGGGAAAGCCGTTGGCTACTAAACTGAAAGACCTAGATATTAATCTTTGAGCTACCATGCACTTCTATAAAATCAGCAAGTCAGCCCAGATTTCTTGAACTTCCTTTTCCTCATCTCAGAT
The DNA here is from genome assembly GCF_016772045.2 of Ovis aries. Classification (NCBI taxonomy): domain Eukaryota; kingdom Metazoa; phylum Chordata; class Mammalia; order Artiodactyla; family Bovidae; genus Ovis; species Ovis aries. Next base: position 16,900,983 of record NC_056074.1, read on the forward strand.
CAAGATGATAACCCCAGTGTTCATCACAGCACTGTTTACAATAGCCAGGACATGGAAGCAACCTAGATGTCCATTGGCAGATAAATGGATAAGAAAGCTGTGGTACATATACACAATGGAATATTACTAGGCTATTAAAAAGAATGTATTTGAATCAGTTCCAATGAGGTGGATGAAACTGGAGCCTATTATACAGAATGAAGTAAGTCAGAAAGAAAAACATCAATATAGTATATTAACGCATATATATAGAATTTAGAAAGATGGTAATAATGACCTTATATGTGAGACAGCAAAAGAGACACAGATGTGAAGAACAGACTGTTAGACTCTGTGGGAGAAGGTGAGGGTGGGAAGATTTGAGAGAATAGCATTGAAACATGTATATTATCATATGTGAAATAGATCACCAGTCCAGGTTTGAGGCATGAGACAGGGTGCTCAGGGATGGTGCACTGGGATGACCCAGAGGGATGGGATGGGGAAGGAGGTGGGAGGGGGGTTCAGGATGGGGAACACATGTTCACCCATGGCTGATTCATGTGAATGTATGGCAAAAACTACCACAATATTGTAAAGTAATTAGCCTCCAATTAAAATTTAAAAATATAAGTTAAATAAGCAGGGTGAGAATTAAAAAAAAAGATGATAATACTTGCCTTGTGGATTATAGTGAAGATTAAGAAAGCATATATATTACTGGTTAACACTTATGGAGTACTCACTGTGTAGCAGGTATCATGTTAAACACAGTAGAATACCAAAATCCTGTGAGACAGGTACTGAAACCCAACATTTCAGTGAGAAAACTGAAGCCCAGAATGAAAATAAATTGCTCACCATCACTCAGCTGGTAAATCAGGCTCCAGACCTGTGTCTTTAACTAGGCTTCAGTGCAATTTCTGTCCAAAGTATGTGATCAATAAACAGTAGCGTCTCTCATCTCTGTCTTCTCAATTCACAGATCAGGAGGCTTATGAATGGTAATCCATAGTCCAGTGAATTTTGAAGCATTCATTTCAGGCCGTGGTGTAAATCGCTTTCCTTTAGTATTTTCGGTCTGGTGGTTTATTTTTTATCTCATCTTTGACATACTCTACCTCCATCTGGTGTTACTCTTCTCCTGGTAGGAGCTTTCGATGTTTAATTAAGTATTTGGGGTTTTATTTCATAATATTGTTATTTTCTTGGTTTCTATGGTGAAACCTTTTCAGTCTTCTCTCCGGCAATCTATTTTCAGCCATTGTTCTCTCCTCATCCACTGCCAAACCCTCTAATTATTGAAATGCTCCTTCCTACTCTTAGACAGAGGCTTCCCTTGGTGGCTCAGATACTAAAGAATCTGCCTGCAAGGCAGGAGACCTGGGTTTGATCCCTGGGTCAGGAAGATCCCCTGGAGAAGGAAATGGTGACCCACTTCAGTATTCTTTCCTAGAGAATTGCATGAACAGAGGAACGTGGTGGGCTACAGTTCCTGGGATGGCAAGAGTTGAACATGACTGAGCGACTAACTTACACACTCCTCTACACTCTGTCCTTCCTTTCAAATGTATTCATTTTAAATCAGGAGAGCAAATATTTGTTCTCATAAGGACCCGCGCTAATTAGAACTGGGAGACAGAGTTGAGCAGGACTCAGTGTAGGTCTAGAGACGTGCTGCTTATTCCCTTCCCTTCATCTGAAACATGGCTTCCATTTCACTTTGCCTGTAATTCTCACTTGTGTCCAGTCTATTTTCCTCAGTCTGCTGACCATCTCTGTCTGCTTATTTGGAGTTTGCACGTGGTTCATCATAAAAATGCATGATAGAGGGAGTTTTTAACCTTAAGTGCCACTGCCAACAGGTCCATTATTTTATTATTACGTAGTTCACATTCCCAAGCAACAAACCTTTCTAGTGATGTATTATTATTTGACTTTGCCTCTATCTCTGGCTTCACTTTGACCTTCTGCTCCTGTGGTAACCGTGTGCTGTCAGGTTGGCTTTCTTTCTGTAACTGAAATGGGACTGGCTTATCTCACCCTCAGGTTTTTTTGTACTTGCTATTTTCTGCCTGGAGACTGTTTCACATCTTTGCATGGCTGATGTCTGTGAAAAACTCTTTATTCTAAATGGAGCGTTTAATCATCTTTCATTCATTGAGCTGTGATTGATTTTTGAAAGCAAGATTTCAAAAAGGACACACAAAGATGCATGAGTTTTATAATTTATCATTGATCTATGATTTAAAATTTTTCATTTCTTTGTTAGATTGACTTTTTTGTCAACTGTGGTTAATTATTTGTAGCACGAGCAGAAATATTTAACTTTATCCAGTAGGTTTTCTATAGAAATTTTTCATCTTTGGGGTTGACTTTGTCAAGTCACTCCAAGACTCAATAGCCTTTCAAGCAGTGTTTGAACTCTGAGATACACTGGCACATTTGTCATGGATGTCTGAGGCAGAATTTAGGCATATCACGGGAACTGATACTCTAAGTGATTCTAGGTCAGTCAAAGAATGAGAATCGCTAAATCATTAATTATCTGAAATCTCTTGTTTTTCTCTCACAGCTTATTTTGAATTCATAGCTCTGGAGATCACTTCATCTTTTAAGCTCCTAGAGAGTGTTGAATTTATTTATATTGAGTTTCCTGCTCCTTGTATAATTATTGTCCTTAGTTCACTGATTAACATTCATTCATTGCTTTTTGTGTTTACAAGACACTTACCTAAATTTTTAATCTTTACTTGCTTAAATTTGAAAGGTGTTTATGGAGGCAGTTTTTTTTTTTCCCCCATAAATTGTGTTTGGCGCTTGTAGGGGCACAAATTTTACAAAATGTCTCTTTAGCTTGCAGATCATTTAAAGTTTTAAACAATCAAGGTCCAAAAGACTTAGGAAGAAGTTTTGACCTTCCCCCTATAACTGCCTGAAATTTGATAGAGGGCCTTTGCTAAAATAGAGCTGTCACCAGAAAGGTGGTATATGGTGGGGGAAACTAGGTAAGTCCAAGGAAGCAGAATGCTCTCTGTTTCCCATTATTTCTGCTGGCCCCAGCAAGCATGTGTTTACCAAACATTTGCTTTTCCATCTCCATGTCATTTGCCTCCCTCTGCTTTGAAGTCCCAAACTACTACTCTGAGCATCCTCTGTAGTCTTAAGCTGACAGTGAAATTTAAGGTGAGAGTTTCAGCCTTTTGGTGAGTACTTAGTTTTCCTGGATCTCCCCATGGATACCTGTTATTAAGCTTTAGTCTGATTGTCTCCTGTCAGTTTAAATTTTAGACCAGCCAGAAAAGCCTAGAAGGATAAAGGAAAATTTCTTCCTCTTCAACACACTTTTCCAAAATTCCTTAAAGTTTGTGTGTGACAGTATTGAATGTAGGCTTCCTCTCTCACTGCATGTGCATGTTTGGAGGCCTAGAAGACAGGGACCTTGAAAAGCAGGGGTTGTAATTGTGTACTGTGTGTACACGCCTTGTGTTTACTTGCTATTAAGCAACAACTGAAATTGTATTAATTTATCTATTTAACAAAAACTTACTGAACACCTCTGTTCTGATTTCTTGGAATTATTTGGAACAGAGTTAGCAAAGATCCATGACCTCAAGAAACTTCTGCTGTCTACCAAAACCAAAAAATAAAGAAGGCTGTAAATAAGGAGGGATTATTTGGTATCTTCAGTTCACTTTAGTTGCTCAGCCGTGTCCGACTCTTTGTGACCCCATGAATCGCAGCACGCCAGGCTTCCCTGTCCATCACCAACACCCATCCAGGCATCTCATCCTCGGTCGTCCCCTTCTCCTCCTGCCCCCAGTCCCTCCCAGCATCAGAGTCTTTTCCAATGAGTCAACTCTTCGCATGAGGTGGCCAAAGTACTGGAGTTTCAGCTTTAGCATCATTCCTTCCAAAGAAATCCCAGGGCTGATCTCCTTCAGAATGGACTGGTTGGATCTCCTTGCAGTCCAAGGGACTCTCAAGAGTCTTCTCCAACACCACAGTTCAAAAGCATCAATTCTTCAGTGCTCAGCTTTCTTTGTAGTCCAACTCTCATTTGGTATCTTAGTTATAATTCAAGAGACACAGATTTGAGTAATAACTTAAATGAGATCTGAGGTAAATAGAAAATGGTGAGGGTTTACAAAGACGACAGACAAAACCAAAAATATTCAAGAAGAGTTACACAGGTGGTTTTATAGAACTATGATTGGTGCTGCCAGGCATTCAGTTTCTTGTCAGCAAATGATAACTTGCCAAACTGCATTTTCCAAGGGGTGAAGAAAATGAGTTCCAGGTGGCCTGTGAATGGCCTGGTCCAGAGTTTATATTGTGTCTAGGTGAGGATATGTTTGAGTGCTGCATCCGCAGTGGCCTCCTGATTGCATTATAGGTCCCTTTGACATAAGTGACTCCATTTTGTTGTTCATAGTTAATACTATCCCAGTGACTTCTATGGAGAAGGCAATAGCACCCCATTCCAGTACTCTTGCCTGGAACATCCCATGGATGAGGAGCCTGGTAGGCTGCAGTCCATGGCGACGCTAAGAGTCAGACACGACTGAACGACTTTGCTTTCACTTTTCACTTTCATGCACTGGAGAAAGAAATGGCAACCCACTCCAGGGTTCTTGCCTGGAGAATTCCAGGGATGGGAGAGCCTGGTGGGCTGCTGTCTATGGGGTCACACAGAGTCGGACATGACTGAAGCAACTTAGCAGCAGCAGCAGCAGCAGTGACTTCTATGGATCACAGAGGGGAAGAAATGTCAAAGTCACTTATACATTTCTTTTTTTGATGAGAAATTGTGATCTAAGGGATTTTGCTATGTTTAGAAATATGGACAGAATTCTGTGGAAGGCTCTTAGGTTTTGCACATTTAGATTTCAAGATTCTTGCATCTAATAAACAAGTATGGTCAAAGCCATGGTTTTTATATACACACACAGTGTGATACTCAAATAATGTAAAACAAACTAACAACATACAGTGGACTCTGCTATGTCTCCAGCAAGTCTTAATTGTTATAGATAAAGACCATCTTTGAGTGAAAGTCACTCAGTTGTGTCCAACTCTTTGCAACCCCATGGACTGTAGCCTGTCAGGCTTCTCTGTCCATGGAATTCTCCAGGCCAGAATACTGGAGTGGGTAGCCATTTCCTTCTCTGGGGGATCTTCCCAATCCAGGGATCGAACACTGGTCTCCTGCATTGCAGGCAGATTCTTTACTGTCTGAGCCACCGGGGAAGCCCAAGGCCATCTTTGAAGTCCTTCTATATTTGAAAACCTGCTCCTCATTTTAGGCCTGTTACTGCTGACAGTTCTCACTATTATCCCTGGTAATAACATCATGTGAGATGTGAATGAAGCACAGCTGGAATAAAGATTGCCAGGAGAAATATCAATAACCTTAGATATGCAAATGACACCACCCTTATGGCAGAAAGTGAAGAAGAAGGCTGCAATCTCTGCCCTCTACCAGAAACGTAACCTCTCTAAACTCCAGAAACTGCATTTTTCTCTAAAGGACCAGGTGTTTCTGTCCTGCTGCTAGTTGATTTTGCTGGTCCACACAATGGGATTTTTTTTTTTTTTTTTTTTGCTTAGAGCTATAATTTTAAATGTGCTCCTTTTAGCTCAGTGAGGTGAACAGTCTTCCAGGTAGTATTTCTATAAAGAGTTGTTGTTCTTGTTGTTCATTTGCTCAGTCATGTCTGACTCATGGTGACCCCATGGACTGCAACAATCCAGGCTTCTCTGTCCTTCAACATCTCTTGGAACTTGCTCAGACTCATGTCCATTGAGTCAGTGATGTCATCCACCATCAAGTTGATGATGCCATCCAACCATCTCATCCTATGTTGTCCCCTTCTCCTCCTGCCTTCAATCTTCCCCAGCATCAGGAACAACAGCATCAGTGTCTTTTCCAATGTGTCAGTTCTTCCCATTATGGCCAAAATATTGGAGCTTCAACCTCAGCATCAGTCCTTTCAATGAATATTCAGGGTTGATTTCATTTAGGATGGACTGGTTGTATCTCCTTGCAGTACAAGGAACTCTGAACAGTCTTCTCTAAGACCATAGTTCAAAAACATCTGTTCTTCACTGCTCAGCTTTCTTTATGGTCCAACTCACATCCATACATGACTACTGGAGAAGAAATAGCTATATGAATGCTTATCAGCAAAGTAATGTCTCTGCTTTTTATACAGTGTCTAGGTTTGTCATAGTTTTTCTTCCAAAGAGCAAGCATCTTTTAATTTCATGGCTGCAGTCACCATCTGCAGTTATTTTGGAGCCCAAGAAAAAAAATCTGTCACTGTTTCCATTATTTCCTTATCTATTTGCCATGAAGTGATGGGACCAGATGTCATGATCTTTGTTTTCTGAATGTTGAACTTTAAGCCAGGCTTTTCACTCTCTTCTTTCACTTTCATCAAGAGGCTCTTTAGTTCTTTACTTTCTGCCGTAAGGGTGGTATCATCTGCATATCTGAGGTTATTGATATTTCTCCTGGCAATCTTGATTCCAGCTGTGCTTCATTCACATTTCACATGATGCTCTCTGCATGTAGGTTAAATAAGCTGGGTGACATGTCTACTTCTAACTGTTGCTTTTTGAACTGCATACAGATTTCTCAGGAGGCAGGTCAGGTGGTCTGGTATTCCCATCTACTTAAGGATTTTCCACAATTTGTTGTGACACACACAGTCAGAGGCATTAGTGCAATCAATGAAGCAGAAGTAGATGTTTTTATGGAATTCTCTTGCTTTTTCTGTAATCCAATATGTGCTGGCAATTTGATCTCTGGTTCTTCTGCCTTTTCTAAATCCAGCCTGAACATCTGGGAGTTCTTGGGTCATGTACTGTTGAAGCCTCACTTGGAGAATTTTGAGCATTACATGTGAGATGAAAGCAATTGTGTGGTAGTTTGAACATTGTTTGGCATTGTTCTTCTTTGGGATTGGAATGAAAACTGCCCTTTTCCAGGCCTGTAGCCACTGCTGAGTTTTCCAAATTTGCTGGCATATTGGTGTAGAACTTTAACAGTATCATGTTTCAGGATTTGAAATAGCTCAACTGGAATTTCATCACCTCTACTAGCTTGGTTCGTAGTGATACTTCCTAATTCAGTTCTGTACAGTCACTCAGTCTTGTCCGACTTTTTTGGCCCCATGGTCTGCAGCACCCCAGGCCTCCCTGTCCATCATCAACTCCTGGAGCTTACTCAAACTCGTGTCACCCCACACATGCATTGTCTCCCCCATTATCAACATCACTCACTAGAATGGTAAGGATTTTTTTTAAACAAGTATGAACCTACATAGACACATTTTAAGTACACAAAGTTCATAGTTTACCTTAAGGTTCACTCTTGGTATTGTACATCCTATGGGTTTGGACAAGTGTATCATGATACAGGTCCACCATCATAGTATCATGCAGTATATTTTGACTTAGCTAATCATCCTCTGTGCTCTGCCTACTGCACCCTCCCCAACATTATAAATCATTGATCCCTTTAATATTCCCAAAAGTTTACATTTCCAAAAATATAGAGTTAGAAGTCAAATTACTTTCACTTGGTAATATGTATTTGGAGTTTCTGTGTGTTTTTCATGCCTTGATAGCTTATTTCTTTTTAGTGCTGGGGAATACATTTTTTAGTAAAAAATATGGAAAATCATCTTAGATATCCATGAGGTAACTAGAGATGGTCCCTGATTTATGATGATTTATGATTTTTTTACTTCAAGGTAGAGCAAAGGCAGGAAATATTATGTAGAAACCAAACTTTAAAGTCTGAATTTTGATCTTTCCTGGGCTATCAATATGTGGTCTAATATGTTCGTGATGCTGGGCAGCAGCAGAGAGCCCAAGTTCCTAGCTAGCCACACAATTACATGGATAAATAACTGATACATTTTGAACCATTCTGCACCCATTCAACTGTTCTGCTTTTCACTTGCAGTATGTACTCAATACATTTCATGAGAGATTCAACACTTTATTATAAAATAGGCTTTCTGTTAGATAATTTTGCCCACTTGTAAGCTAATATAAGTGTTCTGAGCATATTATGCTAGGCTAAACTACTGGTTAGGTGTATTAAATGCATTTTTGAATTGCAATATTCAGCTTACAATGGGCTTATTGGGATGTAGCCACATTGTAAGTAAAGATTGGTAAATACAAATAAAATGAATACTTTTAATGGAAGAGAACAGGAGTGAGAGAAGGTAAATCTTGAAAGGCTTGGTGAAAAGTGTATATAGAAAGCTGACTCGAAACAAAACAAGGTTTTCAACAATTACATCAACAAAACCCTTTTAAACTCAAAGAAAAATCACATATCCACACATATCCATGATGGGAATGACCCCTGAGGTTACAGAGTCTATTCTTTGGCTATTGGAGTCTCCTTTATTTTGCTTCACAATTTATTTTGCTCATCTGGCTTACCAAGTCAGACAAAATGAACAGACAGAGGATAAAATGACCTTCATCAAGCACAATCATCAACACACTAGCCTCACTGAGCCTCAACATGCTCAGCCTCACCAAAGTCAGCCCAGTGACAAGTTCACACAAACTGTCAGCCAATCATTCATTGGCTGCAGAGAAGTCAGAGAGATGGGGTCCACAGAGATATCCAGTTGTCTTCATAGATAGGAGCTGATTTTTCAGCCATCATTTTTAAAAAGCTTAGATAAAACTATCCACTAAGCAAAGAAAAATTTTAATTTCTCTAAAATAAATTTAGAAAGGTTAAAGTATACCCAGCTCGAGCACTTCTTTACTTCATCCCTAATCTTTAGTAATAGTTTTTTTTTTTTTTTTAACGTGTTGCAGATTTCTGGATAATACCAGACCTCAGCAGATGTCTTCTAATGACAACAACTTTCTCAGTATTAGCAGTGGAATTTTCCCATGCCCATGGGGAAGATCTTGCTGTTCTATTTCTGTAAAATCCTCCTTGATTTCCTGGTTGAGTTGTTATATCCTCTTAAAGTATGGTATATGTGATGGGATAAGTATGGCTTCTAGAGACTGCTCAGATCTTAGCCCCCTCACTTATTTTGTTGTCACCTTGAGTCATTTAGTGTCTTTAGACCTTAGCTCTCCCTTTATCCTCCAACAAAAATATAAAGCAACATTCATCAGAAATATGTTTAGCTACATATAACAGGAGGTGCATTTTTCTCACACACACACAAATCCAGATGTAAGGAATTACAGTTGTTGATTCAGCTTCTTTTTAATGAAAGTAGAAATTCAAACTGTTTCTGTGTTCCTACCCTATCATCCTTAGTGTGCTGAATTTATTCTTAACATCTGTTGTTTCAAGGTCACAAGATAGATTCAGCCACTGAACATTTTATTATTAGGGTTCAAGGCAGGAAGAAAAGAACAGACAGTGCCAGGGTTTGTCTGTTTGGGCTTCCCTTTACTAGGAAAGCAGAAGTTCTATAAAGTTGTACCTACTACCCAGAAATTTTTCCCTTAGTTATGACTGTCCAGAAGTGAAAAATGTGGCCAGACTTGGCTTCAAGAAAGACTCAGAAATCACAGATTATGACTGTCTTAACTGATCATGACCAATCACGATGTATCATAAGATGGGATATATTAAAAGGAACTTATGTTCAGGTTAGTGGCAACACATGCCACCCACTGACTTTGGTGATTTGTTGTGATGATTAAATGCAAGTGTATGTAAACGCCAATCCAGAGTAACCACTAAGTAAATGTTAGTCTAACAATATTGCTTATAGTTGTGTATCTGCCTTGCCCTATGGTATCTTAGGGTACTAATTGCTCTCCGAGGCCAGAAATCATATTTAATTCATCCTTAGACACCATGCACTACCAAAAATAGTAAATCTGGGAGCAATATCTTGGGAATTGGTACATTTACAATTAGGCCTTTAACTTCTGTGGCTGTTACTGGGTTGGCCAAAAGGTTCATTTGTGTTTTACTACATTTTATATTTAGAATATATACATATAAAGGGTGGTATTCAAATAATATATAACCAAAATGACAACAACATTCAGTAGGCTCTGCTACGTCTCCAGCATGTCTTAATTGTTACAGATAAAGAATTAATTTTGGTCCAGTCTAAACCTGTGTCAGTGTATCTGACACACACAGACTCTGCAGCTTTGTCTCCTACATTCTGTTCTGTATTTGAAGGCCAGCTCCTCACTTTAGGGCTCTTACTGCTGACAGTTCTCATTAGTTATTCCTGGTGAAAGCATCATGTTGCTGTAGTTTCCGCCTTCTACTAGAAAAGTAATTTCTCTAAATTCCAGAAACCGCATTTTCTCTACAGGACCAGATGTTTGTGCTTTGGTGCAAGTTGATTCCATTCTTTTGATCCACACAATGGGATTAAACATCCCTTTTTGTCTGGAAACACCTCTTTTATTTAGGAACTTTTGGCCAAACTAATAGTAAATAATATAATATCACTTTCATTTGAAAACACTCAAATTAGACTTAACCTTTGTGAAGCCTGGGACTACAGGAGTTCTTTTGTCAGCTTTCCAGATGATTGATCTTTATGTACTGTTTGAATAAAATATTAAGAGTATGGCCGGTTATGTCTAATAATCAATTCTAAATCATAGAATACATTTCTTGTCATAAGTAGACTTTAAAAACATCTTTATATTGAATGAGGGGCTTCCCTGGTGGTTCAGACAGCAAAGAACTTGCCTGCAATGTGGGAGAGACCCAAATTCAATCCCTGGGCCAGGAAGATCCCCTGGAGAAGAAAATGGCAAACCACTCCAGTATTCTCGCCTGGAAAATCCCATGGATGGAGGAGTCTGGAGGGCTATGGGGTCACAAAGAGTCAGAAACAGCTGAGCAACTGGTAACTAACTAACCTTTTGTTTCTTACTGGACTAATAATACATTGGTTCCTCACTTCCAATAACATCTTCATATGACCTTTAAGATACATAAGGAAAATTAATAATTCTGTATCTGACATATATTAATTAAAATAATTAAAATTAAGTGACTTTTTATATATTCAGAATAATAAATACTACTACTGTTGCTATATATTTTTAGCCAAGAATGAATTCCAGTAGCAAGAAATGAGCAAAACTATAACTTCACTGAAATAAAAATAAAGTTATGAAAGGTAACGGGTTGAAAAATGACAAGCATCACGAAAAGTCAAATGATTCTACAACATACAAAATATTAGTCATAAGCATTTTCTAAAGCCAATTACACTGAAAATGTTTGAGATGTCATTCATCTTATATTAGAAATGTATCTCTTTAGGTCACTCAACCATGTGTGGCTCTTTGCAACTCCATGAACTATAGCCTGCCAGGCTCCTATGTTCGTAGGATCTTCCTGACCCAGGAACTGAACTAGTCTCTCCTGCATGACAGACAGATTCTTTACCACTGAGCTACCAGAAAAGCCCTAAAAATGTATTCTGGTTAATTAATTATAGGAAAAATTGGTCAAAACAAAGATTTTTGACTTAGTTTATTGTTTTGTTTTGCATGACTCCTATAACCTTTAATACATTAATATACTAAGAGTTTCAAGAGGAAGAGATGACACAAAGTGTTTCCCAAAAATATTCTGTAAAAGAATTCTATTCAAATACTGCATAGGACTAGTGTTCTGAGGAGCACTTTTGGAGAATAATGGCTAAATAACTCTGTATAACATGTCACCAGATGGTCAATACCAAAACCAGATTGATTATATTCTTTGCAGCCAAATGTGGAGAAGCTCTATACGGTCAGCAAAAACAAGACTGGAAGCTGACTGTGGCTCAGATCATGAACTCCTTATTGCCAGATTCAGACTTAAATTGAAGAAAGTAGGGAAAACCACCAGGTCATTCAGGTATAACCTATGTCAAATGTCTTGTGATTATACAATGCAAGTGACGAATAGATTCAAAGGATTAGATCTGTTAGACAGAGTACCTGAAGAACTATGGACGGAGGTCCGTAACACTGTATAGGAGGTGGTGATCAAAACCATTGCCAAGAAAAAGAAATGCAAAAATCAAAATAGTTGTCTGAGAAAGCCTTATAAATAGCAGAGAAAAGACAAGAAGCAGAAGACAAAGGAGAAAAGGAAAGATATACCCATCTGAATGCAGAGTTCCAAAGAATAGCAAGGAGAAATAAGAAAGCCTTCCTAAGCAAACAATGCAAAGAAATAGAAGAAAACACAAGAATGGGAAAAACTAGAGATCTTTTCAAGAAATTTAGAGATGCCAAGGGGAATGTTTCATGCAAAGATCAGCACATTAAGGAACAGAAATGGTATGGACCTAACAGAAACAAAAGATATTAAGAAGATGTGGCAAGAATACAAAGAAGAACTATACAAAAAAGATCTTCATGACCCAGATAACCATGATGGTGTGATCACATCTTGACCCAGATGTCTTGGAGTGAAAATCAAATGGGGCTTAAGAAGCATCAATAATACTAAAGTGGTTTGCCATTCCCTTCTCCAGTGGACCACATTTTGTCGGAACTTTCTACCATGACCCATTCATCTTGGGTAGCCCTACAAGGTATGGCTCATAGTTTCATTAACTTGGACAAGGCTGTGGTCCATGTGATCAGATTGGTTAGTTTTCTGTGATTGTGGTTTTCGGGGCATCTGTGCTCTGATGAAGGATAAAAGGCTTATGGAAGCTTCCTATTGGGAGAGACTGACTGAGGGGGAAACTGTATCTTGTTCTGATGGGCAGGGCCATGCGCAGTAAATCTTTAATCCAATTTTCTCATGACAGGTAGGCTGTGTTCTTGCCCTGTTATTTACCTGGAGCCAAACTATGGTGGACATAATGAAGATAATGGTGACCTCCTTCAAAATGTCCCATGCACACACTGCTACACTCAGTGCCCTCAACCCTGCAGCAGGCCACCACTGACCCACGCCTCTGCCAGAGACTCCTGGGCACTCATGGGCAAGTCTGGGTCAGTCTCTTGTGGGGTCACTGCTCCCTTCTCCTGGGTCCTGGTGCACACAAGATTCTGTTTATGCCCTCCAAAAGTCTATTTACCAGTCCTATGTAACTTCTGGCAGCTCTATGGTAGGGTTAATGGTAACCTCCTCCAAGAGGGCTTATGCCACATGAGGTCTGCTGCACCCAGAGCCCCTGCCCCTGTGGCAGTCCACTGGTGACCCGTACCTCCATAGGAGACACTCAAAACCAGACTACCTGACCTGCCTCTTGAGAAATCTGTATGCAGGTCAAGAAGCAACACTTAGAACTGGATATGGAACAACAGACTGGTCCCAAGTAGGAAAAGAAGTACGTCAAGGCTGTATATTGTTACCATGCTTATTTAACTTATATGCAGAGTACATTAAGAAAAACGCTGGGCTGGAAGAAGCACAAGCTGGAATTAAGATTGCCAGGAGAAATATCAATAACCTCAGATATGCAGATGACATCACCTTTACAGCAGAAAGCAAAGAAGAACTAAAGAGCCTCTTGATGAAAGTGAAAGAGGAGAGTGAAAAAGCTGGCTTAAAACTCAATATTCGAAAAACAAAGGAGACATCAGCTCCTATCACTTCACGGCAAATAGATGGGGAAACAGTGGCTGACTTTATTTTTCTAGTCTCCGAAATCACTGCAGATAGTGACTGCAGCCATGAAATTAAAAGACACTTGCTCCTTGGAAGAAAAGTTATGACCAAACTAGACAACATATTAAAAAGCAGAGACATTACTTTGCTAACAAAGATCCATCTAAGTCAAAGCTATGGTTTTTCCAGTAGTCATGTATGAATGTGAAAGTTGGACTATAAAGAAAGCTGAGCACCGAAGAATTGAAGCTTTTGAACTGTGGTTTTGGAGAAGGCTCTTGAGAGTCCCTTGGACTGCAAGGAGATCCAATCAGTCCATCCTAAAGGAAATCAGTCCTGAATATTCATTGGAAGGACTGATGCTGAAGCTCAAACTCCAATACTTTGGCCACCTGAAGCAAAGAGCTGACTCATTTGAAAAGACCCTGATCCTGGGAAAGATTGAAGGCAGGAGGAGAAGGGGACGATAGACAATACAAAATTTGAAAAAAATTCAAGGAATTAAATGGTATCATATTTCTCTTCACCAATACTTATGTTTGGGTGGGGTTGAGACATTTTTACACAATAAAAAAATTGGAGACAGCTTTGAATTCAGTAAAGTAGCCTAAAATAGAAAATTTAAAGTGTAATATTGTGTTTGTGTTATTTGCTCAGTTGTGTCTCACATTTTGCGACCGCATGGACTGTAGCTCTCCAAGCTCCTCTGTTTATGGTATTTCCCAGGCAAGAATACTGGAATGGGTTGCTATTCCCTTCTCCAGGCGATCTTCCCAACCCAGGGATTGAACCCTGGTCTCCTGCATTGCAAGCAGTTTCTTTACTGTCTGAACCACCAGGGAGCTTCAAAATGTAAATTAGGAAATAGAAACTTTAGGATAGGTAAAATTTTCATCCATAGGTCAGTAGTTCTGTAGTTATAGAATGAGCTTCAAATATGTTTTCTATAGCTACTATTTATGGCATGTTATGTCACAGACAGGATATTGTTTTCCAATACCTGTTAACACCATCGTGTGCATATAAGAGATGCAACTAAAATTAGACATTTGTTGTCTGTGCATAATCAGGGCTGGGAAAGTCACTGTGTCACAATCTACTTCTTATAACTTTAAATTTTGTCCAAACTAATTGTAATTTTGAATGATCTGAAATCTCCTTTCAATTAATCAAATAGGTTGAGTTGTACTCAGTGAAAAATTAATTAATTAATATTAATTAGAAAGGCAATGCCAAAGAATGCTCAAACTACCGCACAATTGCACTCATCTCACATGCTAGTAAAGTAATGCTCAAAATTCTCCAAGTCAGGCTTCAGTAGTATGTGAACCGTGAACTTCCCGATGTTCAAGCTGGTTTTCAAAAAGGCAAAGGAACCAGAGATCAAATTGCCAACATCCACTGGATCATGGAAAAAGCAAGAGAGTTCCAGAAAAACATCTATTTCTGCTTTATTGACTATGCCAAAGCCTTTGACTGTGTGGATCACAAGAAACTGTGGAAAATTCTGAGAGAGATGGGAATACCAGACCACCTGACCTGCCCCTTAAGAAATCTGTATGCAGGTCAGGAAGCAACAGTTAGAACTGGACATGGAACAACAGACTGCTTCCAAATAGGAAAAAGAGTGCGTCAAGGCTGTATGTTGTCACCCTGCTTATTTAACTTCTATGCAGAGTACATCATGAGAAACGCTGGACAGGAAGAAACACAAGCTGGAATCTTGATTGCGGAGAGAAATATCAATAACCTCAGATATGCAGATGACACCACCCTTATGGCAGAAAGTGAAGAGGAACTAAAAAGCCTCTTGATGAAAGTGAAAGAGGAGAGTGAAAAAGTTGGCTTAAAGCTCAACATTCAGAAAATGAAGATCATGGCATCCGGTCCCATCATTTCATGGGAAATAGATGGGGAAACAGTGTCAGACTTTATTTTTCTGGGCTCCAAAATCACTGCAGATGGTGATTGCCGCCATGAAATTAAAAGACGCTTACTCCTTGGAAGAAAGTTATGAGCAACCTAGATAGCATATTCAAAAGCAGAGACATTACTTTGCCGAGTAAGGTCCGTCTAATCAAGGCTATGGTTTTTCCAGTAGTCATGTATGGATGTGAGAGTTGGACTGCGAAGAAAGCCAAGCACCGAAGAACTGATGCTTTTGAACTGTGGTGTTAAAGAAGACTCTTGAGAGTCCCTTGGACTGCAAGGAGATCCAACCAATCCATTCTGAAGGAGATCAACCCTGGGATTTCTTTGGAAGGAATGTCGCTAAAGCTGAAACTCCAGTACTTTGGCCACCTCATGAGAAGAGCTGACTCACTGGAAAAGACTCTGATGCTGGGAGGGATTGGGGGCAGGAGAAGAAGGGGACAACAGAGGATGAGATGGCTGGATGGCATCACTGACTCAATGGATGTGAGCCTGAGTGAACTCCGGGAGTTGGTGATGGACAGGGAGGCCTGGCATGCTGCAATTCATGGCGTCGCAAAGAGTCAGACACAACTGAGCAACTGAACTGAATAATTAATAATTAATTAGGAGTAACATTAATATAGGAGTACATATATACACTCTGTACAGAAGCTTGTAATTTCTTATTTTGCTAGAAGTGAATGCAATTTTTTAGCCTGTATTTTTGTTTGGTCAAAGTCCTCTATTTTCAGTGTGTGCTGATTCTTTCCTGGATAGCTTACAAGTTTTTCCCCAAGAACTTGCATCAGTTCAGTTCAATCACTCAGTCGTGTCCCACTCTTTGCAACCCCATGAACTGCAGCACACCAGGCCTCCCAATGAACACCCAGGACTGATCTTCTTTAGGATGGACTGGTTGGATCTCCTTGCAGTCCAAGGGACTCTCAGGAGTCTTCTTTAATACCACAGTTCAAAAGCATCAATTCTTCAGCGCTCAGCTTTCTTTATAATCCAATTCTCACATCCATACATGACCACTGGAAAAACCATAGCCTTGACTAGATGGATCTTTGTTGGCAAAGTAGTGTCTCTGCTTTTTAATATTCTGTCTAGGTTGGTCATAACTTTCCTTCCAAGGAGTAAGCATCTTTTAATTTCATGGCGGCAATCACCATCTGCAGTGATTTTGGAGCCCAGAAAAGTAAATTCAGCCACTGTTTCCACTGTTTCCCCATTTATTTGCCATGAAGTGATGGGACCGGATGTCATGATCTTCATTTTCTGAATGTCGAGTTTTAAGCCAACCTTTTCACTCTCCTCTTTCACTTTCATCAAGAGGCTTTTAGTTCTTCTTCACTTTCTGCTATAAGGGTGGTGTCATCTGCATATCTGAGGTTATTGATATTTCTCTTGGCAATCTTGATTCCAGCTTTTGCTTCCTCCAGCCCAGCGTTTCTCATGATGTATTCTGCATAGACGTTAAATAAGCAAGGTGATAATACACAACCTTGACCTACTCCTTTTCCTATTTGGAACCAGTCTGTTGTTCCATGTCCAGTTCTAACTGTTGCTTCCTGAACTGTATACAGGTTTATCAAGAGGCAGGTCAGGTGGTCTGGTATTCCCATCTCTTCCAGAATTTTCCAGTTTATTGTGATCCACTCAGTCAAAGGCTTTGGCATAGTCTTGTTTATATTTCTCTTTGCGGTTTGCACAAAACGTGATATTTGCAAATGTTGAAAATTTACTTTCAAAACTGTCTTGATCCCTTAGTTTTTAAAGTATTTTGCTTCTCTGTAATGTATTCAACATGATGCTAACTTTCCCATTCACCTGTAAGTGTCATCTTAGTCTTCATGAGCAAGCCATTTTGGGTCTCTATTCCCTTCTGCATCCCTCCTCCTAGTCTCTGAGGCTGTTTGAGTGAAAAATGGGCCAGGCTCTGCTGTATTTGAGAGTATCACATGTGGGTTGGTATGTACTCTAGAAATTTTGTTCCATTGCTTTATTCTCATGACCCCACTGTGCGTAACACCATTCAGTGCTAGTTATCAGCAGCTTCCCTGGTGGCTCAGTCAGTAAAAAGTCTGCCTGCGATGCAGGAGACGCAGGTTTGATATCTGGATCAGGAAGATCCCCTGGAGAAGGAAACACCAACACACTCCAGTATTCTTGCCTGGAAAATCACATGGATGGAGAAGCCTGGTAGGCAACACACTATGGGGTCGCAAAGAGTCAGGCACAACTGAGCAACTAACACACACACACACACCGGCAGCACTTCTTTTAACCTTCCTTTTTTTTTTTTTTTTCACAACAAGTCTTCAAACTTCAACTTCTGCACTGAGGACAAGTGTTGTCTGGTAGCTATTTGTTAAATGAAAGAATATGAGAATAACATCCATTGCCTAATTAGGAGACTTTAATATCAGTAAGAGTTTTGAGTTTTCACTATTTCCTAAAAAGTGTACTGAAAACATAAGCTAACATGTATGTGATTTGCTTTCTGATGCTCGTGAACTACTCAAGAATGATTTTACCTGGCCAGGGAGATTTGGACTGGCTCCTCCATTTTCTTAGGAAAATGAATTGCATGATTCTCAATGCAGTGAAGTATCCTTAGTTTACTTGTGTGTAACAACATCCTTCACATCCTCATTCACAGACTGTTCTGCTGTTTCCAAAGGCTTTCTAAGGGCTATGCCAGTAAGTTGAAAGAACAAATCAAGTAACCCTGAAAGGACTTTGAGGAGGATGAGGGAAATAAGAGGTCATTTTTGGTAGCTCTCCACTTTCTTGGGTCAGAACACTGGTTGATTCATTACAATCCAAATCTGTTTCTTAGCCTCCAGGTTTAAGGATTTTTTTCCTCAGTCATTTCAAAGTATTTTAGTCAAGGGAACATGACAATGGGAGAACAAGAGTCAGTGTTTTTCCTTTTCAGTAACTGAAATGTTTGAATCCTTTAAAAATCTGGAAATCTCACTAGCAATCAGAATATTATCTTATAAATATAGCCCAAGAAGGTAGAATGTTTTACTTAGATTCTGATAAAGCTGTATGAGCCATTCCTGCTCCACAGCATGCCAATGTCCTTTGGATTTTTATATCTCAATTCCATGGACAAGATGCTTTGATGAAAACTTAATGAAGCCTTTTGATGAATATTTTAGTACATAACTATGAAGTTTATATTTGGCATACAGTTTATTTGGTCATAGCCTGGACCTAATTATTATTAATAGTTATGATCAAGCTACAATTTATAATATTTTACATTCCTTGTATTTTTAGCTTCATATATGTATAACTATGTTTTCTTTGGCTTATGGTCAATTTAATGCATTTTGCTGTTATATCTCTTCGTTATTCCATGGGTGTGAGTTAGGTTAATTTTTATTGACATCTGCTTACATCTAGTTTAAACTTTAGTAGTATATATAACTGGAATTCACATGTGCGCATTGCTTTAATCAATTTGCCTTTTGGGACCCAGGCTCCCTTTTATATGCTGAGTCAATTATGGAGTTTATATCCCAGTCTACTGAAGATAAGTAAGTTAGTATTACTTAAAATTTGTATTCAAAATATAAGATACCTCATGAGGCATGTTACTTTTAGGTAAAATAGGTATGAGAGCACAGTGACATTAACTGATAAAGATCAGATAGCAGGAGTGTTTTATGTATTATTCAAAAAATATGAATGGTGTCCTGTAAGCAAAGGAGGCCATTGAACCATTCTGACATATTTTAGAAAGGGTACATGGAAACATAGAATAAAATTTAGAAGTAATGAGATGAGAAAGCAAAAGGGAAGAGAAAGACTAGTAAGAGTCTATTGCAATGATCTGGTGAATGGGAACACAAAATCACAGCATAGAGAGAATCCTGGGATAAGTGTGGAAATGGGGGTTGTGTTAGGATTGTCTAGAAAAACAGGACCAATAGGGTGTGTATAGAGGATATTTATTACAAAGAATTTGCTCGTGCAGTTTACAGAGGCTGAGAAGTTCTGCCATCTGCCAACTGGAGACTCGGGAAAGCTGGTGGTATAACTTAGTCCAAGTCTAAAAGCCCAAGAAATAGGAAGCCTCTGATGTAGATTGGGCTTCCTGAGTGGCTCACTGGTAAAGAATCTGCCTGCCAATGTAGGAGGCGCCAGAGACGCAGGTTTGATCCCTGCATGGGGAAGGTCCCCTGGAGTAGAAAATGGCAACCTGCTCGAGTATATTTGCCTGGAGAATCCCATGGACAGAGGAACCTGGTGGGCTATAGCACATGGGGCCACAAAGAGTTTGACATGAGTGAACGACTGAGCAGACACATGATGAAGATTATAGTCTGAGTCTAGAGTCCTGAGAACCAGGAGCACAGAGAGGTGTCCCAGCTCAAGACAGAAAAGCTGAATTCTTTCATCCTCTGCCTATTGTCCTATTCAGGCCCTTATTAGATTGGATTGTGCCCACCCATATTGAGGATGGCAAACCACTTTACTGAGTCTATGTATTCCAATGCTAATTTCACCCAGAAATGTCCTCATAGAGACCTAGAAATAAGGTTTAGCCTAATATCTGGGTACCCCATTATCTAGTCAAGTTGACACACCGAAAAATAACCATCATAAGTGGGAAACTGACAAGTGAGAAGTTGCTACTAAGTGACTGGGAAACTTGAGGCAAATGATTTTTAATAATCAACTACATTTCTTAACTGATCTTTTCTCTGATTCACATAATCTCCTGATTCCATTATCTAATAGCTTGCCATCATTATTCATTGTTATATTTATAGAATATACAGTGCATCACTGCCTTGAGTTATTGGCATTTTGGTTGACATGGAGAAAAGAGAAGAGACTATCCATGAGTCAAGACAGAATACTTCTAAAAGTCTAAAGGAGTAGGACATTTGAAGTGGGAGTTGACAAAGAGACTCTGATAGTTCACAAAACTATGACTGAGGTCTGGATTTATTATTGTATATGGGAGGAACTCCCCATGGCCTTCTATTTTTTCCTCTAAATGTTAGGGAGAAAGCAGTCCCCAAATCCTAGCTAACTTGTGGACATACAAACTAGAGATATTAAAGTTACAGTTTAAAAAAAAATTAAAGAATTTTTCATGAGAAAGCTTTGTACAAACTATGAGATTCTTAAAATAATGTATATCTATGTTGGAAATCAGACATGAGCTCTAATTCTGTGTTCGGTGTCTAACTTGGGACAAATTAGTATGTCTCATTTTACTTATCTTTTATATTTAAAAGTGATTATAGATGCTATAAAATGTTACCTCCTAACTGCTATGAAAACTCAGAAGAATATGATATGTGTTCTTTCTTTATATAATTCCTTACTATATCTCTAAACCTGGCAAAGTGTGCATTCAGCCACTGTTGAAAGGCTCTGGAGCTATGATCTGGAAGAATAGCCAGATTAGATATTAGAGTAATCACTTACTGAGCAGCTATTGCTTGCTAGCTATTAATTTTGATAGCATTTAATTACTCACAAACATTGTACAGTAGGTTTTGTTATTTTCTTTTAGGTGGAAAATTGAGTTCTAACAGTATTTAAATAAATGATCAAGGGGAACAGCTTATTTAACTTCCAGGACTACTCCAAACTCAGCAAATTATTTGTATTTGCCTCATCAATATGTCATTAGTTGCACCAGTTTTGTAGCACTCAGTTATGAAATGAAATGACTAGATGTCCCTTCCTGAGCCTCTTTCCCCTTTGTACATGTTAGAAGAAAATAAAGACTCTATGTCTTATCTATAGTCAAACTCAATATTGTCTATATTAAATATAATGACAATCTCCACCATGAATAGTAAATCATTTCTTATGGGCTAGGTGTTGAGCTGCTAATAAATTAATAGTTTCCTAAACTTATGTCTTTCCATATATTAGTAAAATGTTTTGTCCTAAAGTGTCATAAAGTATTTCCTGAATAGCTTAGCAAATATGATAAATATTCACAATCAGAAAGGTTAACTTTAGGGAAAGAGGCTTTCCTTATGGTGATGGAATGTTTCATAATAGACTAAATTTCTTTTTGCCTTTTTCATCCCTATTCTGACTCTCATTTATAAACAATGTGTAATATGACACAAGGACACAGATATAACAGGGGAAAGAAAGAAATTCCATACAAAACATATTTTCTATTGCTCATTTTTGTCTCCCCTTGCTCAGAGAAAATTTACTTGAGTATTTTGCCAAAACAAAAATAGTAACAACAACAAAAAAACACATTAAAGATTACTTGTTTTGTTTTGTTTGCTGACTTTTAGGGATACTTACCTAGAGTTGCCTGACATAAAAATGGCCAGAGGCAGATGTTAGCTGCTATCTACATTTTAAAGAACTATTGAGATGTATGTGATCTCTTCAATTGGAGATGTCAAAAGAGCATCCACAGCTATGCAGTGTAATTGAAAGTAGGCAGAGATAGTTCTCACTCTTAACATACTGAATACTGATTAAGATATTAATTCACAGGAAATACAAAGTTTCTTTAATGGTAAAAATATGATCCCTAGTAAAGAAGGAAAAAATAAGAGGTAAAGGGGAAGTGTCAGAAGGCAAATGTTCCTTGCAGTACAGATCTATTTTGATTTAGGTACTCAATATGAGAAAAACACACAGACAGCAGGAAGAGCTAACATTGCTTCTTAAAAGCCCAGCTTGTAACCAGTCTCCACCAGCATTTTACTCGCATCCTAAAGACTCCACTACCAGCAGCCCCTCCCTCAGTTTAATGGCAGTGGTCATGTGATATTAACTTTGGAAAGACGAGTTGTTTAAGGATGAAAACAAACTTGATTTTTGCTTAGAGAAAGTTGGGAAACTCCTGAAATAAAAAGGAAGTTAGGCTTTCATGATGGTAGGAATAGGCCAGCTCAAGAAGGACTCTGAAAGTCATACTAAGAGGTTTCTGAGTTTATTCAGGAGGCAACCAATTGTATTTAGTAGGCATTCAGTTCAGTTTAGTTGCATAGTTGTGTCCGACACTTTGCGACCCCATGAACCACAGCAGGCCAGGCCTCCCAGTCCATCACCAACTCCCAGAGTCTACCTAAACCCATGTCCATTGAGTTGGTGATGCCATCCAACCATCTCATCCTCTGTCGTCCCCTTCTCCTCCTGCCCTCAATCTTTCCCAGCATCAGGGTCTTTTCAAATGATCAGCTGTTTGCATCAGGAGTCCAAAGTATTGGAGTTTCAGCTTCAACATCAGTCCTTCCAATGAACACCCAGGACTTGATCTCCTTTAGGATGGACTAGTTGGATCTCCTTGCAGTCCAAGGGACTCTCAAGAGTCTTCTGCAACACCACAGTTCAAAAGCATCAATTCTATAGCACTCAGTTTTCTTTATAATCCAACTCTCACATCCATCCATGACCACTGGAAAAACCATAGCCTTGACTAGACAGACCTTTGTTGAAAAGTAATGTCTCTGCTTTTTAATATGCTGTCTAGGTTGGTGATAACTTTCCTTCCAAGGAGTAAGCATCTTTTAATTTCATGTCTGCAATCATCATTGGGAAGTCAGATTTTTTTGAGTGGGAGTGTGACATGATCAGAACTATGCCATCAGTTCAGTTCAGTTCAGCTATTCAGTTGTGTCTGACTCTTTGCGACCCCATGAACCGCAGCACGCCAGGCCTCCCTGTCCATCACCAAATCCTGGAGTTCACCCAAACCCATGTCCATTGAGTCGATGATGCCATTCAACCATCTCATGCTCTGTCATCCCCTTCTCCTCCTGCCCTCAATCTTTCCCAGCATCAGGGTCTTTTCAAGTAAGTCAGCTCTTCTCATCAGGTGTCCAAAGTATTGGAGTTTCAGCTTCAACATCAGTCCTTCCAATGAATCCAGGACTGATCTCCTTTAGGATGGACTGGTTGAATCTCCTTGCAGTCCAAAGGACTCTCAAGAGTCTTCTCCAACACCACAGTTCAAAAGCATCAATTCTTCGACACTCAGCTTGCTTTATAGTCCAACTCTCACATCCATACATGACGACTTGAAAAACCATAGCCTTGACTAGAATATATTAAGATGAGGTGGCATACACAGAAGAATGTACAGAAGAATACACAGAAGAACTGTACAGAAAGAGCTACATGACCCAGATAATCACGATGGTGTGATCACTTACCTAGAGCCAGACATCCTGGAATGTGAAGTCAAGTGGGCCTTAGGAAGCATCACTACAAACAAAGCTAGTGGAGGTGATGGAATACCAGTTGAACTATTTCAAATCCTGAAAGATGATGCTGTGAAAGTGTTGCACTCAATATGCCAGCAAATTTGGAAAACTCAGCAGTGGCCACAGAACTGGAAAAGGTCAGTTTTCATTCCAGTCCCAAAGGAAGGCAGTACCAAAGAATGCTCAAACTACTGCACCTATCTCACACACTAGTAAAGTAATGCTCAAAATTCTCCAAGTCAGGCTTCAGCAATCCGTGAACCATGAAATTCCAGATGTTCAAGCTGGTTTTAGGAAAGGCAGAGGAAGAAGAGATCAAAGTGCCAACATCTACTGGATCATCGAAAAAGCAAGAGAGTTCCAGAAAAACATCTATATCTGTTTTATTGTCTATGTCAAAGCCGTTGACTGTGGATCACAATAAGCTGTGGAAAATTCTGAAAGAGATGGGAATGCCAGACCACCTAACCTGCCTCTTGAGAAGTTTGTATGCAGGTCAGGAAGCAACAGTTAGAACTGGACATGGAACAATAGACTGTTCCAAATTGGAAAAGGAGTACGTCAAGGCTGTATATTGTCACCCTGCTTATTGAACTTATATGTAGCGTACATCATGAGAAACCCTGGGCTGCAGGAAGCACAAGCTGGAATCAAGATTGCTGGGAGAAATATCAATAACCTCAGATATGCAGATGACACCACCGTTATGGCAGAAAGTGAAGAAGAACTAAAGAGCCTCTTGATGAAAGTGAAAGAGGAGCGTGAAAAAGTTGGCTTAAAGCTCAACATTCAGAAAACTAAGATCGTGGCATCTGGTCCCATCACTTCATGGGAAATAGATGGGAAACAGTAGAAACAGTGTCAGACTTTATTTTTCTGGTCTCCAAAGTCACTGCAGATGGCTACTGCAGCCATGAAATTAAAATACACTTACTCCTTGGAAGGAAAGTTATGACCAACGTAGACAGCATATTTTTGGGCTACAAAATCACCACAGATGGTTACTGGAGTCATGAAATTAAAAGATCCTTATTCCTTGGAAGGAAAATTATGACCAACCTAGATGGCATATTAAAAAGCAGAGATATTACTTTGCCAAAAAATGTCCGTCCAGTCAAGGCTATGGCTTTTCAAGTGGTCATGTATGGATGTGAGAGTTGGACTGTGAAGAAGGCTGAGCGCTGAAGAATCGATGCTTTTGAACTGTGATGTTGGAGAAGACTCCTGAGAGTTCCTTGGCCTCCAAGGAGATCCAACCAGGCCATCCTAAAGGAGATCAGTCCTGGGTGTTCATTGGAAGGACTGATGCTAAAGCTGAAACTCCAATACCTTGGTCACCTCATGCGAAGAGTTGACTCATTGGAAGACTCTGATGCTGGGAGGGATTGGGGGCAGGAGGAGAAGGGGACGACAGAGGATGAGATGACTGGATGGCATCACCGACTCGGTGGACCTGAGTTTGAGTGAACTCTGGGAGTTGGTGATGGACAGGGAGGCCTGGTGTGCTGCGATTCATAGGGTTGCAGGAGAGTTGGACACAACTGAATGACTGAACTGAACTGAGAAAGCATATTAAAAACAGAGACATTACTTTGCCAACAGAGGTACATCTAGTCAAGAACTATGCCATAGAAAGAATAAACCTTGGTTATTTTTAGGACCATTGGAAGGGGAAGAGTGTAGAAGCAAGGATGCCCTTCAGGAGGCCATGCACATGATCAGGGAAGGATGGCTTGTTCTAGTTGGCTTGAACTAGAACAGTTACTATAGGAATGAGTGTTATCCCCCATGTAAAAGATTGCATTTTAAAACCTGATTCTATATGACTTGATAGATTATTTGGGCCAAGAATGAAAGAAATCAGATTGAGCAAGCAACCTAAAAAGGGCTCTGAAAAAAATCAGTTTACTTATCTGACTATGTGTACTAGCTGTGTGACCCTGAATAGGTTGCATGCTTTTCTGAATTTTGTTTCCCTCAAAACAATTATTACTATGTATGATTATCAATTCATACATACATACACACACATATATACATATACATATGCATATTTTATACACATATGTATGTATGTATATGGCTGTGCCAGATGACATGAGGGATCTTATTTTCTTGACCAGGGATCAAACCTGTGTTCCCTGCAGTGGAAGTGCAGAGTCCTAACCATTGGACTGCCAGAGAATTCCCTAGTGTGAAATTAAATGTATTCCCAACTGTATACATTCTGCAGCTACATTGCTGTGGTTGAAAATGAGATATTTGAGATGCATAAAAGCTGGATTAAATGTATTAGGGGATGTTTTCCAGGTTTGAAATGTATTCTTTATCCTTAGAGAAGAAATGGAGTCCTCAATTTTCCAGGAGTGAGCAGAGTTCAGAAGTAAATAAACAATCATGGACATAAGATGTGAAAATGTAGACACATTCACTAATGAACGTTTGGGAACCTCAAGCTAGCATCAAAAAATCATTTGAATTTATTTTATCTACCAGCATATTCTTGAATTAAAATGATTTGTCATTTCAGCTCAGTAGGAATGACTTTTCAATGTAGTTTAGCAATAAATGCCTTTATCATATAAGCAAATGAGTCATGCATTCTCAAACTGAGCCCTGTTAAGATTATAATCTTTTCTGCAAAAGTCATATACAAAACCTGTTAATATATCTTTGTTATTGGAGATGCTATGCCACATGTGGGACAGAGTATCAATAATCATCATTACTGATGCTTACTCAATTTTCCTGGGTGCCAAGAATAATTTCCAATGCAAATAAATATAATATTAATCTTTTATTCACATTAAAATACCAAAGCCTGATAATTGCCCAATATTCATCTGATAGTATATAACAGTGATTAAAAGCTAATTGTATGAAAGCTTTCCTGGTGGCCCAGACAGTGAAGAATCTCCCTGCAACGTGGGAGACCAGCTTTGATCCCTGAGTTGGGAAGATCCCCTGCAGAAAGGAATGGTAACCCCCTCCAGTATTCTTGCCTGGAGAATTCCATGGACAGAGGAGCCTGGAGGGCTATAATCCATGGGTTCACACACGACTGAGCAACTAACAAACACTTTATAGATGGCTAAAGGTAAGAATGGCACAATACTGGCAGAATATTGATAATTTGAGAAGTAGGTGCATGTTTACTGGGCATTAATACACTTTTACTTTGTATATATTTGAACATGTTAATGTTTAAGTGCATGCATGTATAATATTGTTTGGAGTCACATAAATCTTGGTTCAACTCCTAGCTTGGTAAATGCCTAGCTCTGGTATTTTAAACCATTCAAATATTGTAAACCTCAGTTTATTCACTTGAAAGTTAGAATTGTGTTCCCTCATAAACAAAGGAAAAAATCAGTAGTAACACTTGCAACAACCCAGGCACAATTCAGAGCCACTGCTTGACCACAAATAGCGGTGGATGAAGATAGCGGAGTACAAAGACATGTGCTCCTCTTCTCCCGTAAGAACTCCAAAATTACAACTCACTACTGAAAAACCATCGATAGGAGAATGTTGGATGCCACCAAAAAAAGACACCCTATGTCCAAGGGCAAAGGAGAAGCCCTGCAAGACAATAGGAGGGGCAAAATTGCTATTAGAATCAAACCCCTTACCCACCAGAGACACTTGGAGGGCTCAAACAAACTTGTGCACACCAGGACCCAGAGACCCTACAGAGACTGAGCCAGAAATGTGTTTGAATGTCTCCTGTGGGGGTATGGGTCAGCAGTGGCTTGTCACAGTGGCAGAGGCTCTGGGTTCAGCAGACCTGGGTATGGCATAAGCCCTCTTGGAGGAGGTCGCCACTAACCCCACCATAAAGCCACCAGAACTTACACAGGACTGGGAAACAGACTCTTGGAGGGCGCAAAGAAAACCTTGTACACACCAGGAACCAGAAGAAAAGAGCAGTGACCCCACAAGAGACGGACCTAGACTTGCCCAGGGGTATCCAGGAGTCTCCGGCGGAGGTGTGGATTGGTGGTGGCCTGCTGCAGCTTCAGGGGCACTTAGTGCAGTCATGCATGCATGGGACATTTTGAAGGAGGTCAGCATTAGCTTCATTACCTCCACCATAGTTTGGTCTCAGGTCAAACAACAGAGAGGGAACACAACCCCGCCCATCAACAGAAAATTGGATTGAAGATTTCTGAACATGGCCCTGCCCATCAGAACAAGACCCAGTTTTCCTCTTAATCAGTCTCTCTCATCAGGAAGCTTCCATAAGCTTCTTATCTATCAGAGGGACAACACAATGAAAACCACTATCACAGAAAGCTAACCAAACTGACCACATGGACCACATCCTTGTCTAACTCAATGAAATGATGAGCCATGCCATGTAGGGCCACCCAAGATGGAAGGGTCATGGTGGAGAGTTCTGAAAAAATGTGGCCAACTGGAGAAGTGAATGGCAAACCACTTCTTGCCTTGAGAGCCCTATGAATAGCATGAAAAGGCAAAAAGATAGGACACTGAACATGAACTCCCAGGTCAGTAGGTGCTCAATATGCTACTGGAGATCAGTGGAGAAATAACTCCAGAAAGAATGAAGAGATGGAGCCAAAGCAAAAACAATACCCAGCTTTGGATGTGTCTGATGATGGAAATAAAGTGCAATGCTATTATGAACAATACTGCATAGGAATCTGGAATGTTAGATCCATGAATCAAGGCAAATTGGAAGTGGTCAAACAGGAGATGGCAAGAGTGAATATCAACATTATAGGAATCAGCAAACTAAAATTTACTGTAATAGGTGAATTTAACTCAGATGACCATTATATCTACTACTGTGGGCAAGCATCCCTTAGAAGAAACGGAGTCACCCTCATAGTCAACAAGAGTCCAGAATGCAGTACTGGATGCAATCTCAAAAACAACAGAATGATCTCTGTCTATTTCCAAAGCAAATCATTCAATATCACAGTAATCCAAGTTTACGTCCCAAATGGTAATGCTGAAGAAGCTGAAGTTGAACAGTTCCATGAAGACCTATGAGACCTTCTAGAACTAACATCCCCAAAATATATCCTTTTCATTATAGGGGACTGGAATGCAAAAGTAGGAAGTCAAGAAACACCTGGAGTAACAGGCAAATTTGGCCTTGGAATATGGAATGAAGCAGGGCAAAGACTAACAGAGTTTTGCTAAGAAAATGCACTGGTCATGGCAAACACCCTCTTCCAACAACACAAGAGAAGACTCTACACATGGACATCACCAGATGGTCAACACTGAAATCAGACTGATTATATTCTTTGCAGCCAAAGATGGAGAAGCTCTATACAGTCAACAAAAACAAGACCAGGAGCTGACAGTGGCTCAGATCATGAACTCCTTATTGGCAAATTCAGACTTTAAGAAAGAAGGGAAAACCGCTAGACCATTCAGGTATGACCTAAATCAAATCCCTTAAGATTATACAGTGGAAGTGAGAAATAGATTTAAGGGCCTAGATCTGATAGACAGAGTGCCTGATGAACTATGGATGGAGGCTTGTGACATTGTACAGGAGACAGGGATCTAAACCATCCCCATGGAAAAGAAATGCAAAAAAGCAAAATGGCTGTCTGGGAGGTCTTACAAATAGCTATGAAAAGAAGAGAAGTGAAAAGCAAAGGAGAAAAGGAAAGATATAAGCATCTGAATGCAGAGTTGCAAAGAATAGCAAGAAGAGATAAGAAAGCCTTCCTCAGCGATCAATGCAAAGAAATAGAGTAAAAGAACAGAATGGGAAAGACTAGAGATCTCTTCAAGAAAATTAGAGATACCAAGGGAATATTTTGTGCTAAGATGGGCTTGATAAAGGACAGAAATGGTATGGACCTAATAGAGGCAGAAGATATTAAGAAGAGGTGTCAAGAATACACAGAAGAACTGTACAAAAAAGATCGTCACAACCCAGATAATCACGATGGTGTGAACACTCACCTAGAGCCAGACATCCTGGAATGTGAAGTCAAGTGGGCCTTAGAAAGCATCACTATGAACAAAGCTATTGGAGGTGATGGAATTCCAGTTGAGCTATTTCAAATCCTGAGAGACGATGCTGTGAAAGTGCTGCCCTCAATATGCCAGCAAATTTGGAAAACTCAGCAGTGGCCACAGGACTGGAAAAGGTCAGTTTTCATTCCAATCCCAAAGAAAGGCAATGCCAAAAAATGTTCAAACCTACCGCACAACTGCGCTCATCTCACACGCTAGCAAAGTAATGCTCAAAATTCTCCAAGCCAGGATTCAACAGTACATGAACCGTGAACTTCCAGATGTTCAAGTTGGATTTAGAAAAGGCAGCAGAAACAGAGATCAAATTTCCAACATCCATTGGATCATCAAAAAAGCACGAGAGTTCCAAAAAAATTCCAAAAAAACCATCTACTACCTGTTTATTGACTATGCCAAAGCCTTTGTGTGGATCACAGAAAACTATGAAAAATTCCTCAGGAGACAGGAATAGCAGATTACCTGACCTGCCTCCTGAGAAATCTGTATGCAGGTCAGGAAGCAACGGTTAGAACTGTACATGGAACAACAGACTGGTTCCAAATCGGGAAAGGAGTACATCAAGGCTGTATATTGTCATCCTGCTTATTTAACTTATATGCAGAGTACATCATGTGAAATGCCAGGCTGGATGAAGCACAAGCTGGAATCAAGATTGCTCGGAGAAGTATCAGTAACCTCAGATATGCTAATGACACCACTCTTATGGCAGAAAGTGAAGAAGAACTAAAGAACCTCTTGATGAAAGTGAAATAGAGTGAAAAAGTTGGCTTAAAACTCAACATTCAGAAAGCTAAGGTCATGGCATCTGGTCCCATCACTTCATGGCATATAGATGGGAAAATAATGGAAACAGTGACAGACTTTGTTGTTGTGTTTTTTTTTTTTTGCCTCCAAAATCACTGCAGATGGTTACTGCAGCTGTGAAATTAAAAGACACTTCCTCCTTGGAAGAAAAGCTATGACCATCCTAGATAGCATATTAAAAAGCAGAGACATAACTTTGCCAACAAATGTCTGTCTAGTCAAAGCTATGGTTTTTCCAGTAGTCATGTATGAATGTCAGAATTGGACTATAAAGAAAGCTGAGTGCCAAAGAATTAATGCTTTTGAACTGTGGTGTTGGGGAAGACTCTTGAGGGTCCCTTGGACTGCAAGGAGATTCAACCAGTCTATCCTAAATGAAATCAGTCCTGAATATTCATTGGAAGGACTGATGCTGAAGCCTAAACTCCAATACTTTGGCCTCCTGATGGGAAGAACTGACTCACTGGAAAAGACCCTGATGCTGGGAAAATTGAAGGCGGAAGGAGAAGGGGATGACAGAGGATGAAATCCTTGGATGGCATCACTGACTCAATGGACATGAGTTTGAGCAAGCTCCAGAAGTTGATGATGGACAGGGAAGCCTGGCGTGTTGCAGTCCATGGGGTCACAAAGATTTCAATACAACTGCATGACTGAACTGAACTGAACTGATTTGACCACATGATATTTTGGTGTTAATATAAAAAAATATCTTTTTCTCATTATGCCTTCCTACCATCTATAAGGAAAATGTCATAGTGAGTAATATAAATTTACTTTGACCTCAAGGAGGATGTCACCATCCCTGTTGTGGGGCCTATATCTTCAATACTGTATCCAGCATATTAAATGATTGATGTAAAAGAAATGTAAATTGCTTTCTTATATTAATTCTCAGTGACTGAATCTGTGAAGAAGGCTGAGTGCCAAAGAATTGATGCGTTTGAACTGTGGTGTTGAAGAAGACTCTTGAGGGTCCCTTGGACAGCAAGGAGATCCAACCAGTCCATTCTGAAGGAGATCAACCCTGGGATTTCTTTGGAAGGAATGATGCTAAAGCTGAAGCTCCAGTACTCTGATGTGAAGAGTTGACTCATTGGAAAAGACTTTGATGCTGGGAGGGATTGGGGGAAGGAGGAGAAGGGGACGACCCAGGATGAAATGGCTGGATGGCATCACTGACTCGATGGATGTGAGTCTGAGTGAATTCTGGGAGTTAGTGATGGACAGGAAGGCCTGGCGTGCTACGATTCATGGGGTCGCAAAGAGTCGGACATGACTGAGCGACTGAACTGAACTGAACGGAAAGCTGTAGAAGAATGATGGAAAGTAGTTATCCTCCAGTACATGGGAGAATTCCAGGGCATAGGAGATGAGTTTGAGGACCGTCACCATGCACTCAATATTTCCAGTTCCCTCTACCCTTATCAAATCTCAAATTTCCTGTGTACAAAATTTTCTTAGTAGGTCATTTTAATTCACCTACCAGGACACCATGAAGTGGTTTTTGAGTGCCGGATTTTGTAAGCATAGCCTCTCCTAGGGAAGGAGGAAGTAGATTCGGCTTACTTTTCATATTGATAGTTTCATTTGGCTTTTATCCTTGCTGTTCTTCAGTTGCCAAGCCATGTCTGACTTTTTGCACCCCTGTGGAATGCAGCATGCCAGGCTTCCCTGTCCTTCCTGACATCTCAGAGTTCGCTCAAACTCATGTCCATTGAGTCAGTGATGCAATCCAACCATCTCATCCTCTGTCACTTCCTTCCTCTCTTGCCTTCAATCTTTTCCATCATCAGGTTATTTCCCCATGAGTCGACTCTGTATCAGGTGGCCAGAGTATTGGATCTTCACCACCAGTCCTTCCAATGTGTATTCCAGATTGATTTCCTTTAGGATTGACTGGTTTGATCTCTTTGCTGTCCAAGGGACTTAAGAGTCTTCTCCAACACCACTGTTGGAAATCATCAATTCTTCAGCACTCAGCCTTCTTTATGGTCCAACTGTCACATCCATACATGACTACTAGAAAAACCATTATGATAAAAACCAATTTTATCCTTATATTGTTTTATTCTGCATTATGTTTATCTTATAAGCTGCTTTAAATAGTTTTGATGGGAAAATGTGATATAAATCCTAAATAAATACACCAGCAAAACAAATTATATTTGAAATGAAAAATAAATGAAGCTTCCCATTTTCTGGAATTGCTTAGCAGAGACACATTTTATGAACTGTGAGACTACGTTGAGTATAGAAATACTAATGAGGTAGCTAGACTCAATAAACTATTCCACATTCCTTCTATAATTAGGATTCCCTGTGCTTTTTGAAGCTGAGAGTCAAAGATAAGCAGATGTGGTTTTCTTTGAATGACATGAAAGGGATGATATTTTGTTTGATATTATCACTTGCTTCTTTTTAACTGTACAGACTGAAGACATTATTCTTAACAGAATTCAAAAGCTCAATTCCAGAAAAATAAACAACCCAATCAAAAAATGGGCCAAAGAACTAAATAGACATTTCTCCAAAGAAGACATACAGATGGCTAACAAACATGTGAAAAGATGCTCAACATCACTCATTATCAGAGAAATGAAAATCAAGACCACAATAAGGTACCATTTCACACCAGTCAGAATGGCAGTGATCCAAAGGTCTACAAGAAATAAATGCTGGAGAGGGTGTGGAGAAAGGGAACCCTCCTACACTGTTGGTGGGAATGCAAACTAATACAGCCACTATGGAGAACAGTGTGGAGATTCCTTAAAAACTGGAAATAGAACTGCCTTATGACCCAGCAATCCCACTGCTGGGTATACAGACCAAGGAAACTAGAATTGAAAGAGACACATGTACCTCAATGTTCATCGCAGCACTGTTTATAATAGCCAGGACATGGAAACAACCTAGATGTCCATCAGCAGATGAATGGATAAGAAAGCTGTGGTACATATACACAATGGAGTATTACTCAGCTATTAAAAAGAATAATTTGAATCAGTTCTAATGAGGTGGATGAAACTGGAGCTGATTATACAGAGTGAAGTAAGCCAGAAAAAAAAAAAAAAAGAACACCAATACAGTATACTAACACATATATATGGAATTTAGAAAGATGGTAACAATAACCCTGTATGTGAGGCAGCAAAAGAGACACAGATGTACATAACAGACTTTTTGACTCTGTGGGAGAGGGAGAGGGTAGGATGATTTGGGAGAATGGCATTGAAACATGTATAATATCATATAAGAAATGAATCGCCAGTCTAGGTTCAATGCAGGATACAGGATGCTTGGGGCTGGTCCACTGGGATAACCCAGAGGGATGGTACGGGGAGGGAGGTGGGAGGGGGGTTCAGGAGTGGGAACTTATGTACACCCCTGGTGGATTCATGTTGATGTATGGCAAAACAAATACAGTATTGTAAAGTAAGAAAAATAATAAAATAAAAATTGAAAAATAATTAAAAAATAAAACAAGTCAAAAAAAAAGAAATAGAAAAAAAAAGATGAAAATATTTTTTGACTTTGAACTCTTTATAAGCCTGAAAATTCTTTAGAAAGTCATTTGCTAATTGTGGTTATTTTTCTCAGTAAACTTGAGGTTGATTCATTTTACTGTGTGCAAATATATACCATTTATTTTAATTAATATTATATTTTATGTTAGACATATCATACTGAAATTGTTAGATTAATTAACATGATTAATTCATTGCTTTACATTTTAGTGCCAAGCTTTAAAGGTGATCAACTTTAAATGTTACCATAAAATTCCTTTATAGCTTTTAACCACTGATTATATATTATTAATCAGCTTATTGTTAATGCCAGCAATGATGGTTAAAATAGATGCACTAATTATGTTTGGAAATAAACTACATGCTGCTTTTTCACATTCAGAGTGTGATAAATTCCATGTGGCAAAACGAATCTTTTGTTTTAGACTTGTAAGGAATTTTAAATTTAATCAAATAAAAGTAAAACTATAATTTATAAAGGGATTACTATATACCAACAATGGCACACAATATTGCATTTCATCCATAGTAGTCCCATGTGGCAGACATTATTATTCCTAATTTCAGATGAGAACAGGGGGATAAACAGTAATTTTTTTCCATGTCACATACTAGTAACTGAAAGAACCCAGATTTCAACCCAAATATCTTTAGCACTGAAGTTTACTTAAATATCATCGATCTAGAGAGTAAAATCATATACAACCTCATGTAGCAGTTGAAAGCAAAACATTTTTCCAAGTAAGAATTACCTACTCTACTATGGATATATAACAATATCATTGTCTTAAAAATTTAGAAAAATAATTGTTTTAAGGAAAAAATCACACCAAAGCCTTGGGGTAAGAACTCATACTTTCATAATCTGAAGTTTTCTTCATGGACTCAGAGATTCTGATGATAATCTCACTTCTTGCCTCCATCCTACTAGGGATGTATTTACTGGATTCTCAGGAAGGGTACAGGGGAGCGGGGGAAGACAAGACATATGCAATTCTAATTTAAAAAAAGACATGTGGTTCTAGAAAGCTCCATAGCTAATGGAAATTAAACTCTTGACTGATCAGTTGGAGGCCACTGTTCTAGTTTGTTTTCATAGTCATATAATAAGAGACAAACCAAAGGAATATAGCTAATGGAGCAGTGTTCTGCAAGGGTTGAGTTAAACTGGGTGAAATGTGGTGACTATTTTGTCATTGGAGGCATCAAAATATTGATGCCATTGATGATCAGCAATTATAAATCTTCAAATGTATTCGAGCTTTCAATTCAATAGTATGTAAAGTCTGTAGAATGGGAAAGGAGAATAATAAGACCATCTATGGAACTTTGCGTGTTAAAACTAACACCCAAAAAAGATGTCCATTTAATTATAGGGGACTGGAATGCAAAAGTAGGAAGTCAAGAAACACCTGGAGTAACAGGCAAATTTGGCCTTAGAATATGGAATGAAGCAGGGCAAAGACTAATAGAGTTTTGCCAAGAGAACCCACTGATCATAGCAAACGCGCTCTTCCAACAACACAAGAGAAAACTCTACACATGGACATCACCAGATGGTCAACACCAAAATCAAATTGATTATATTCTTTGCAGCCAAAGATGGAGAAGCTCTATACAGTCAGAAAAAAACAAGACCGGGAGCTGACTGTGGCTCAGATCATGAACTCCTTATTGCCAATTTCAGACTTAAATTGAAGAAAGAAGAGAAAACTGCTAGACCATTCAGGTATGACCTAAATCAAATCCCTTAAGATTATACAGTGGAAGTGAGAAATAGATTTAAGGGCCTAGATCTGCCTGATGAACTATGGATGGAGGCTTGTGACATTGTACAGGAGACAGGGATCAAGACCATCCCCATGGAAAAGAAATGCAAAAAAGCAAAATGGCTGTCTGGGAGGCCTTACAAATAACTGAAAAGAAGAGAAGCAAAAAGCAAAGGAGGAAAGGAAAGATATAAGCATCTGAATGCAGAGTTGCAAAGAATAGCAAGAAGAGATAAGAAAGCCTTCTTCAATGATCAATGCAAAGAAATAGAGGAAAACAACAGAAAGGGAAAGACTAGAGATCTCTTCAAGAAAATTAGAGATACCAAGGGAATATTTTGTGCAAAGATGGGCTCAATAAAGGACAGAAATGGGAAGCAGAAGATGTTAAGAAGAAGTGGCAAGAATACACAGAAGAACTGTACAAAAAAGATCTTCACAATTCAGATCTCACGATGGTGCAATCACTCACCTAGAGCCAGACATCCTGGAATGTGAAGTCAAGTGGGCCTTAGAAAGTATCACTACTAACAAATCTATTGGAGGTGATGGAATTCCAGTTGAGCTGTTTCAAATCCTGAAAGATGATGCTGTGAAAGTGCTGCACTCATTATGCCAGCACATTTGGAAAACTCAGCAGTGGCCACAGGACTGGAAAAGGTCAGTTTTCATTCCAATCCCATAGAAAGGCAATGCAAAAGAAAGCTCAAACTACCACACAATTACACTCATCTCACACGCTAGTAAAGTAATGCTCAAAATTCTCCAAGCCAGACTTCAGCAGTATGTGAACTGTGAACTTCCAGACACTCAAGCTGGTTTTAGAAAAGGCAGAGGAACAAGAGATCAAATTGCCAACATCCGCTGGATCATGGAAAAAGCAAGAGAGTTCCAGAAAAACATCTATTTCTGCTTTATTGACTATGCCAAAGCCTTTCACTGTGTGGATCACAATAAACTGTGGACAATTCTGAAAAAGATGGGAATACCAGAGCACCTAACATGCCTCTTGAGAAACCTATATGCAGGTCAGGAAGCAACAGTTAGAACTGGACATGGAACAACAGACTGGTTCCAATATAGGAAAAGGAGTACATCAAGGCTGTATATTGTCACCCTGTTTATTTAACTTATATGCAGAGTACATCATGAGAAATGCTGGGCTGCAGGAAGCACGAGCTGGAATCAAGATTGCTGGGAGAAATATCAATAACCTCAGATATGCAGATGACACCACCCTTATGGCAGAAAGTGATGAGGAGCTAAAAAGCCTCTTGATGAAAGTGAAAGAGGAGAGTGAAAAAGTTGGCTTAAAGCTCAGTATTCAGAAAACTAAGATCATGGCATCTGGTCCCATCACTTTATGGGAAATAGATGGGGAAACAGTGTCAGACTTTATTTTTTGGGCTCCAAAATCACTGCAGATGGTGATAGCAGCCATGAAATTAAAAGACTCTTACTCCTTGGAAGGAAAGTTATGACCAACGTAGACAGCATATAAAAAGCAGGTAGGTTACTTTGCCAACAAAGGTCCATATAGTCAAGGCTACGGTTTTTCCAGTGGTCATGTATGGATGTGAGAGTTGGACTGTGAAGAAAGCCGAGCGCCGAAGAATTGATGCTTTTGAACTGTGGTGTTGGAGAAGACTCTTGAGAGTCCCTTGGACTGCAAGGAGATCCAACCAGTCCATCCTCAAGATCAGTCCTGCGTGTTCATTGGAAGGACTGATGCTGAAGCTGAAACTCCAATACTTTGGCCATCTCATGCGAAGAGCTGACTCATTGAAAAAGACTCTGATGCTGGGAGGTATTGGGGGCAGGAGGAGAAGGGACGACCGAGGATGAGATGGCTGGATGACATCACTGACTCAATGGACCTGAGTCTGAGTGAACTCCAGGAGATGGTGATGGATAGGGAGGCCTGGTCTGCTGCGATTCATGGGGTCGCAAAGAGTCAGGCACGACTGAGTAACTGAACTGAACTGAACTGATGGAATTTGACTTAATGCAAGCTTATTTAAAAGACATGAACATAGACACACATGCACATACATGTATATATAAACGTCAGGGGAGAAAAAGAAACTCAATTTTTAAGTTAGTAAATTTCTGAAATTTCTGTCATTGCCTTCTCCTCAGGAAACTAGTGAGGCTGTCAAAGGGGTGTAGCTAGGGAAGCAGCAAAAACTGATCATACACTTACTTATTTTCTAACTTTTCCTAATTCCATGCATCCTCAGTCTCTTCATTTTTAGATTATTTTGTATTGAAATGCCTACACATTTTATTAGGCCTTTTATATCCTAAATAAATTTTTATCTACATAGTAAAACAAGTATGGTCCTCACCATATGTTTATATGGATCTACCTATTCTTCCATTTAATTACTGTATTGCTTTGGTTGAAGCTGACACTGAAGCCTTATGGTGGTCATGTGCACACACCACTGCTAAGGGTAGCCCTCATCTAATGACTGATCAACCCAAGGCTGTAAGCAAATTAACCAAAGTCCACTATTGAGAGCTAGGGAAGTACCGATGAAAATGAAGTCAAAGGATGCTGGACCAAATAAGGTGAAACACAGATTTTATCAATATGGGAACCCTCACATGAATTACAGACTTCAAGACCTTGAATCCTAGGAGATAACAGAGAGCCAAATGCTATGGTGGCTATGGTGGCTCCCCAAAAAAATAGAAAAATAAGCAATGAGGCCAAAATGCCAAATTGTCTTGATAGGTAGTGGAGGGAAAGATTAACATGCTTCATGGAAATAGTCTTGTTAAATTTGTTACAGTATGTAATAAAAATAAACAGAGCCCTATGTTTCAGGGGATGACTCAGAGGATCCTCCTTATACCAGTAAGAAATTTGTGCTTAGAGGGACATCAGTATCAGCAAGCAGTTCAGTGGTTGGGATGGCAGGGGGCTGAAAGCTAGAACTCCTGGAAAGACTCAAAGGTGCTTATCAGGGCAGATTTGCATTCTGCTTGTAACTTATTCTGCTCTTTCTGCTTTTCTCTCATTTCTTCAGCATTCAGTTCAAATTCTTTCCACTTCATGAAGACCAGTCTGCACTCAACTACTTATCTGCTCAAATTCCTATGTTATTCTATATGTTATTCTATTCTATCCTATATAATTCTCACAATAGAGCAGATTTTGCCTCTATCTCCAGACATTTAGATAGCATCTGATATAAAGTTTGTTGACTTCATGGACCCAGGTTTGTAGTAAGAGGAAAAATACGCCTTTTGATAGCTTGTATTTGCTGTATCCTTTATTTATTTTTTTCATAAATACGGTTTCTAGGCAGGAACTCGGTTGCAAATGAGGACAAAGGAACTTTTAAGGAGGAGCAGTTACCTGAACACAGCCATCATATATGTGATACTTGTACCTGGGAAATCTAGGATTGGTGCGATCTGCTAGGCCACCAAGTAAAATCCAATCCAGAACAGAGATCCCAGGCTGGTATTTGATGTCTGAATAGAAGCATGCTGAATTCCTACCATAGCACTATCTTCCCAGGGCTTATAAATCCAACCTGCTTAAAAGTGCAACCCCCTAGGACACAGAACTCTAAAGTTTGCTGTGTTTTCTTTAGGGAGGAGAAAAAAATAAATCCCCAACTGTAACAACTACTTTTTGCTGTAAGGAGAATAAGAAAGAATGCTAGTAGGGATATTATTACCCTTAATACAGAGATCTATGGTAGTCAGAGCAATGAACATAGACTAGTTCTCATTACACTGACTGAGCAAGTCCTCCTCTCTTGGTCCATGCTTCCTGTTTAAAATTGCAGGATTGGTCCAGATATATTGCATCACACTAAATCAAACTTCGTGTGGTCTCTCGATGGATAACAGAACTTAACCCCATGACTTTAAACCTCAGAGTTCTCAAAAGAAATAATAGAAACAAGCTATTTCCTACTATAGAAATAGCTTTTGACTTTTCTATTTCTCATACCCTTCAGAATGGTTGTTGTTGCAACATAGAAGGGAGAAGAGAAAGGATTGTGTGGTAGGCAATTTACCTATTTCTCTAAAATTAAAAATATTAATCTATAAGCTAAGGGCAAATGTTAACATCTTAGTCATGATTTTATTATTTTCTGAAGTATGTTTGTTTGATCACTTTTAAACTAAAAAATTATTCTGACATAATTGCCAAAATATGACCTACAATCATAACAGAGAAGAATTTTACCTAAATATATTTTTGATATCACTCCAGGGATCAACACAGGCAAAGAAATGAAGATTTGTAGTTTATGGTAAAAAAAAACTTAGGATCAGATTTTATAAAATCAGGGATAAACTAGATAAAATCTAAACCAAAGATAAAGCAGAAGTATATTAATACCATAATACCATAATAAGACCATAATGTTCAAATTAAAGAATATTCATGATAAAGAGACAATAAATTATAAGTTCAAATCAGTGTGTATATAATGAACTTACATGAACATAGACTTAATAAAGAGCTATAATAGAGATGAAGCAAAACTAACTGAGGGGAAAACAGATGAATACTCCATTTTAGTTGGAGAGCACAAACTTCTTTCTCATTATTGTAGGAAAAGTATATAGAGATTCAGTATGAATAGGAAAGAAAGTAGAAAATACTATGAAGCAACTTGACCTAGTTGAAACTTACAAAACTTCCACACAAAAGCAGCAGGATACACAGTCCTTAAAAATACTAGTAATGTGTTTATTAAAATATATATGCTGAGCCACATAACAAACCTCAAGTTGAAAAGAATTGAATCGCACGAAGAGTATATTATACGGCTATTATACGTGCAATCACTAGCAATAATAACTGAAAAAAATCTCTATGGGTTATGGTTTTAATTTTTCTATTATCATGTCTTTGATATGTTTAAATATAAAATATTAAAATATAACTGATGAAAAAATAAGCCACAACACCTCAGGAAGTAATTTCCTTTAACTGTATTTTTCCAATCATCCTGGGGTTCACATTATCATTTATATTAGAGTAATAATTTGGGCTAGGGCTAAGTCACGTCAGTTGTGTCTGACTCTTTGTGACTCCATGGACTATAGCACCAGGCTCCTCTGTCCATGGGATTCTCCAGGCAAGAATACTGGAGTGGGTTGCTATGCCCTCCTTCAGGAGATCTTCCCCACCCAGCGATCGAACTTGCGACTCTTAGATCTCCTGCATTGGCAGGCAAGTTCTTTACCACTAGTGCCACCTGGGAAGTTAAGAAACTTTAAATAAAAAGATTTGTCACCCAGTTTTCCTAGACTTGATTGGCCTCATAATCACTTTTAAAAAATTTATTTTTAAATTGAAGGATAGTTGTTTTATAGAATTTTGTTTTTTTTTTTTTCTGTCAAATATCAATAAGATCAGCCATAGGTGGCATTCAAGATGTCTTTTGTTAGAAAGTTTTTGTAAAGAATCTGCCTGAAATATGGGAGATCTGAATTTGATCCCTGGGTTGGGCATATTCCCTGGAGAAGGGAATGGCTACCCACTCTAGTATTCTTGCCTGGAGAATTCCATGTACAGAGGAGTCTGGTGGGCTATAGTCCATGGGATTGCAAAGAGTCAGACAAGACTGAGTGACTAACACTTACAAGTTTTAAAAAAGTGAATCATGACAAATTCTTGTTTTCAAGAGAGAACTGACCTATCTTGCAAGTTGTCTACATCCTTCTGTTCCAGGAATTCCTTTCACAATCTCCATTTTACAACATGAAGTCCATGATTATATGTACTTCATCCACTAGGATTTCATCTTGATCAAAAATATTAGCAATCCAGTAGCAATTCATTAACCAAATATCAGGTTGATTTTCCTCTGTCATCCCCTTCTCCTCCTGGGAAAGATTGAAGGCAGGAGGAGAAGGGGGATGACAGAGGATGAGATGGTTGGATGGC
This sequence comes from Ovis aries, assembly GCF_016772045.2. NCBI lineage: Eukaryota > Metazoa > Chordata > Mammalia > Artiodactyla > Bovidae > Ovis > Ovis aries. The sequence continues at coordinate 16,942,754 of NC_056074.1, forward strand.
ATCACCGACTCGATGGACATGAGTTTGAGCAAGCTCCAGGAGATAGTGAAGGACAGGGAAGCCTGGCATGCTTCAGTCCATGAGGTCACAGAGAGTCAGACTTGACTGAGTGACTGAATAAAAACAGCAATTCATTATCAATTTGAAGATCTATAGGAAAAATGTCTTTTTTTTTTTTTTAAATAATTCTCATTCTGTGTCAAATAGAAGGTGTTTTCCTTTTGATATATACACTATTATATATAAAACAGATAACAATAAGAACCTGCTATATAGTGCAGGGAAATGCTACTCAATTCTCTATAATGGCCTTTAAGGGAAAAGAATTTTTTTTTTTAAAAAAAGGGTGTATGTATATGTACAACTGATTCACTTTGCTGTACACCTGAAACTAACATAGCATTGTAAATCAACTATGTGCCAATACAAATTAAAAAGAAAGAAAAGGTCAGAAGAAGTGAATTTAAGCATATCTTAGAAGTGTGGACTAAGAAGTCTTGGTAGATCTTCTAAACAGCAAATTAGAAATCATAGGCTATGAGTTTATCAAAATAGCTGGGAAAACTAGTCAATCAACCTGATATTTGGTTTAAAGATGACAAGCATAATTATGTTGAGTTTTAAGATGTGCCTGCCCACTTGGTTTGACATTTTATTCAGAAACAGCTTGAAGGCAAAATATGAAGAATCTATTCAGAAAATTTTTGAAAAATGGTCCTAGTTCTCATTAAGCTTATGTTGCAATCTAATTTGGAATTTTCTGACAAATTTTAACAAGTGATGAAAAGTGGCAGTTGAATTAAAATGAAAAAAAGCAAATGTACTAATCGCCAAGATGTTAATATCTGGTTCCTTAAGTTGTGAAACATCAAATATAAATTTAAATGAGATCTTGCTGTCACGTAGCATATAAATGAGTAGTACTAGGAATAACAACTATATCTAATATTTTAGGGCTAATATTAAGTATTTCCCTTGGGATAGGTATTTGCATACATTCTCACTTAATTTTCTCAGAAACTCTACAAAATACATAGGCATATCCTATTAGGGACCTACACAAAACCTGCTTCTCTGTCCAGTGTGTCTGTCTTGGATCATGACTGGTCAGAGTAGACCATGACAATCATATCCTGATTTTTCTAGTCATCTTACATTCCCAGGTGGCTGTTTGAACAGATTCTGGCCAGTGACCTGTAAAATGCAAGTCAGTTTCCATTGTCCCTAAAGCCTTTTCATGCAAAAATTCTTTACATTTTCCCCAGCATATAACGTTAAGATTAAAGACAGGAGTTATTTCTAGGAATGCAAAGAGCCAGCATTTTCCTGCATATATTGGAGAAAAGCAACATTTCTAAAAATGGTACTTAACTAATCCATTATTTAATTGAAATTTGAGCATTTACCCATTCACAGACTAAAAATCATTACAAATAGAACCAGATTTTCAGAATTAAAATATTAAGAATTCTAGCTCAGAATAATCACGATGAACAAAGCTAGTGGAGGTGATGGAATTCCAGTTGAGCTATTTCAAATCCTAAAAGATGATGCTGTGAAAGAGCTATACTCAGTATACCAGCAAATTTGGAAAACTCAGCAGTGGCCACAGGACTGGAAAAGGTCAGTTTTCATTCCAATCCCTAAGAACGGCAATGCCGAAGAATGCTCAAACTACCACACAATTGCATTCATCTCAGTTCAGTTCAGTTGCTCAGCTGTGTCTCTTTGTGACCGCATGAACTGCAGCACACCAGGCTTCCCTGTCCATCACTAACTCCCAGAGTCCAGCCAAACCCATGTCCATCAAGTCGGTGATGTCATCCAACCATCTCATCCTCTGTTGTCCCCTTTTCCTCCTGCCTTCAATCTTTCTCAGCATCAGGGTCTTTTCAAGTGAGTCAGCTCTTCACATCAGGAGGCCAAAGTATTGGAGTTTCAACTTCAACATCAGTCCTTCCAATGAACACCCAGGACTGGTCTCCTTGGATGGAATGTTTGGATCTCCTTGGAGTCCAAGGGACTCTCAAGAGTTTTCTCCAATGCCACAGTTCAAAAGCATCAATTCTTCAGTGCTCAGCTTCTTTAAAGTCCAACTCTCACATCCATCCATGACCACTGGAAAAACCATAGCCTTGACTAGACGGACCTTTGTTGGCAAATTAATGTCTCTGCTTTTTAATATGAGTCTAGGTTGGTCATAACTTTCCTTCTGAGGAGTAAGCGTCTTTTAATTTCATGGCTGCTATCACCATCTGCAGTGATTTTAGAGCCCAGCAAAATAAACTCAGCCACTGTTTCCCCACCTATTTCCCATGAAGTGATGCAATCAGATGCCATGATCTTTGTTTTCTGAATGTTGAGCTTTAAGCCAACTTTTTCACTCTCCTCTTTCACTTTCATCAAGAGGCTCTTTAATTCTTCTTCACTTTCTAGCATTCATCTCACATACTGCTAAACTAATGCTCAAAATTCTCCAAGCCAGGCTTCAACAATATGTGAACCATAAACTTCCAGATGTTCTAGCTAGTTTTAGAAAGAGCAGAGGAACCGGAGATCAAATTGTCACCATCTGCTGGATCATTGAGAAAGCAAGAGATTTCCAGAAAAACATCTATTTCTGCTTTATTGACTATGCCAAAGCCTTTGACTGTGTGGCTCACAATAAACTGTGGAAAATTCTGAAGAGATGGGAATACACAGACCACCTGACCTGCCCCTTAAGAAATCTGTATCCAGGTCAGGAAGCAACAGTTAGAACTGGACATGGAACAACAGACTGGTTCCAAATAGGAAAAAGAGTACGTCAAGGCTATATATTGTCACTCTGCTTTATTTAACTTCTATGCAGAGTACATCATGAGAAATGCTGGGCTGGATGAAGAAGCATAAGCTGGAATCAAGATTGCCAGGAGAAATATCAATAACCTCAGATATGCAGATGACACCACCCTTATGGCAGAAAGCGAGGAAGAACTAAAGAGCCTCTTGATGAAAGTGAAAGAGGAGAGTGAAAATGCTGGCTTAAAACTCAACATTCAGAAAACTAAGATCATGCATCTGGTCCCATCATTTCATGGCAAGTAGCTGAGAATCAGTGGAAACAATGGCTGACTTTATTTTTTGGGCTCCAAAATTACTGCAGATGGTGACTACAGCCATGAAATAAAAAGAAACTTGCTCCTTGGAAAAAAATCTATGATCAATTTAGACAGCATATTAAAAAGCAGAGATATTACTTTGCTAACAAAGTTCCATCTAGTCAAGGCTATGTTTTTTTCCAGCGTTCATGTACAAATGTGAGAGTTGGGCTATAAAGTAAGCTGAGTGCTGAAGAATTGATGCTTTTGAACTGTGGTGTTCAAGAAGACTCTTGAGAGTCTGCAAGGAGATCCAACCAGTCCATCCTAAAGGAGATCAGTCCTGGGTGTTCATTGGAAGGATTGATGTTGAAGCTGAAACTCCAATACTTTGGTCACTTGAAGTGAAGAGCTGAGTCATTTGAAAAGACCCTGATGCTGGGAAAGATTGAAGGCAGGAGGAGAAGGGGACGACAGAGGATGAGATGGCTGGATAGCATCACCCACTCGATGGACATGAGTTTGAGTAAGCTCCAAGAGTTGATGATGGACAGGGAGGCCTGACATGCTGAGGTTCACGAGGTCGCAAAGAGTCGGACATGACTGAGCGACTGAACTGAATGTAGTACAAGACTGTGAGAATGCCGCAGAAAGAATATCTGTAAAAACTAGAAGAATAAGAATACAGAGCAGGTGTAAAAGATTCATTTCTCTTTAGAACACTGGCAGAATATTTTAATTACCACTTTGGGATGAATAAATGAAATGTACTACATTCACAAATATACCCCATATTTTACATAGTTTATATGTGCATATGTGTTTAAAATATAAAGCAAATATCAATAACTTCTACCAACTTGAATAAGGTCATTCTTGACATTAGAGATAAACCTTATGTCATGGTTAACTTGGAATAAAATCTTAATTATCTGGATCAGTAATTGAGATGTTGCCAGTTCCCAGTTGACAGGGAACAAAGATGTTGCCAGTTGCCAGGGAGCAAAGACAGGAAGAGTTTCCTTGCATTGGACTGCTTCTGTGTGAGTATATATGAGTGTGTGTGTGTGCACATGTTTGTGTTGCAGGATGTACACCACAGAGTCAGTTACAGAGTAAACAGTCAACACTTGGCCCTACAGAAACCATGTTTCCAGTTCAAGCACAGTGCATGGCAAATAGATCTTGCACATACGGAGATGTTTGTGCTATAGTAGAGGTATCCATGATGCTTAAGACACACATTTTATGGGATTTTGTTATACCAGATTGAGCAAATTGAAACAGATTACTATGTTTTTCATCTCATCTAGAGCCAAATTGCTTACATTTCAGGGTACAGACCATTCCTCTTCCCTCAAGAAAATTTTTATTCACATTTCAAGCTCTCCCTTTCAATGAAGAAGAAGAGGAAATAGATTAGCTCCTACATAAGCTTTGTGATTCATAATTCTGGGATTGTTCTCCTATGTGTGCAAGGTCTATATGGTAAACACTGTGTTACACCAAGGAGGAAATGCGCCATGGGAACTGGCAATAACATATTCTGTAAATAAATAGTTCATCTGCCCCTGATCCAAAAACTTCATACTTATTTTCAGGAAAACATAAATTAATATGGATATTGAGTAATAATGAAAATGGGTAGTCTTTGTCCTAGGTTCTTGGGAAGTAACTTCTCTATCCTTGTACTGTCTGAGTGATAAGAAAGTTTTGATCCTATGTACTGTGAACTGTTCAAAGAACAAAAAAGGCTGTTGTATCAAAAAATAAAAGAATCTTCAGGACAAGCTGAAGTAATAGACTATATTTAAGTTCCCATCTAAAGCAATAATAGCAGAACACACAGCCTAAGTGAAACAATAGTTTTCAAGATACTAGACATCAGTGATCCCTCAGAGGTGGGAAACAAATTAAGAAACCCCCCAGAATTTTTCATAGTTTTGTTTTGAGAAAATTTCAAGGCCAGGGTTTAGATGGGAGCCCACGTAGAGTCAGCTGACTCTGTAAATTGAGAATGTGGAGCTGAGACACCAAGTAGGTAAAAAACAAGGAGATTATGAACAGCACAGGGAAACTTTTGGAGTGACTTGTATGCTCATTTTCTTGACCATAGCAATAGATTCATAGGCATATACTTATGCAGTTGTGGTGGTTTGGTCGCCAAGTTGTGTCTGACTCTTGCGACCCCAGGGACTGTAGTAGCCTGCCAGGCTCCTCTGTCTATGAGATTCTCCAGGAAAGAATACTGCAGTGGGTTGCCATTTCCTTCTCCAGGGGATCTTCCTGACCCAGGAATTGAACCCAGGTCTCCTGCATTGCAGGCAGATGATTTACCGATTGAGCTATGAAGGAAGCCCATATACTTATGTCAAGATGCTCAGTTGTATGTTTAACTGCAATAGATTGTGTATAAATTAAATCTCAATAAACATATTTTAACCAAAAAAATGAAAGGATATTCCCTTTCAGTAACTGAGATGACCTTAAAAATGAACTCTCCTTTCCTAGTATTGAAGCACTGAAGAAGCACCATTAGTCATTAGATTGTTATTTAACATACGTGACACTATGCAACTGGGTAGTTTCTGGAGCTTAATGTTCAAAATCCATTGATCTACTCCTACTCTACAATATAACATTTGCACTCATGTCCTCTTATCTTGACTGCATGTAATCTCTACTCTAGTAAAAATATCATGAACATAAAAGAAGGTCTTATCACTTGTAAAATGAGCATAGACTTTACTGTTGATTACCACTAACTTGTCATTAGTTATGTGTAACTAACTGCAGGTTTTAAAATTAAATACATTTAAGAATAATCATATCATAACCAGTTTGACATATTTAACTGTCCTTGTATTTCCTTATTATTGTTCTTATTTTATAAACATCTACTCTCATCCTGTTTAACTTTTAGCAATTAACTCTAATAACTCATTTATGACTGTGGTTCACTTTCCTCCTTGTTATTAACAGAAGAATTCTGTTTAAATTTCTGTAATGAAATATTCCTTTTGGAATCCAGGCATTTTGCTGTGGCCAGGCTCTGCTGCTGCCTCTGCTGTGGGTCAGAGGCAGGCACAGAGCCCAAATCCTCAGTACTGCACAGAATCTATGATGCACTTACCTAAAACTTTGTGTTCAATATGTAACATAAGTCATGCCACTTGTTTTAGGTTTAGATAAAGATAGTGGAGTTACTGGAATTGAAAGTTATCACAAGCAGAATTATTCAGAATTGTTTTTTTATGTTAGAAAAGATGTAAATTTTATTTTGAAAACAATACAGCATATTGAAACATTTTGAAGAAGAATTATATGAACAAGCTTGCATGATAGAATGTACTTCCCTGCAGCATTGTGCAGTCAGTATTTACCAGGATGAGAGAATCACATTCATAGTAATAAGAGAGCCCTAGAAGATGTTGGGAAAAAGTTAACAAATAAGAAATTTTCATGACAAGAATGTCTTTAGGATGAACATACACTCATATATGTGTGCATACGTAAGTATATAAATCCTTATTGATCTATAGTATATTCTTATGAAAATTATTTAATAATTTTATGTCTATCTGAATTCTACCATGATTTCAAATCTTCAGTAAAGTACTCTGCCTGCAAATCTATCGAGTTAATGAGCTCTTGAGGCTCTTTAGGGCTTCCCTGGTGGCACAGTTGGTAAAGAATAAGCCTGCAATGTGGGAGACCTGGGTCCGGAAGATCCATAGAAGAAGGGAACGGCTACCCCCTCCAACATTCTGGCCTGGAGAATCCCATGGACTAAGCCCATGGGGTCACAAAGAGTCAGACACAACTGAGTGACTTTCACTTCTGGAGTCATTAAAGAAGCCCATATTTGCATTAATATTAGGTAGAGAAGAGAACATAGGGAGTAGTTGAGGAAAAAAATATCCCCAAATTCAAAAACAGTATGAAATTAGAATGAGATTTATCCAGTAAAGTCTCTTTGGGAACTTACAGAAAGACCTGGAATTAACAATAAATGTGGGACTAGTTCTCTACCACTTTGTTCTGCCAAAAAAAATAAAAGGTGACCTCAAAATGTTGGAGAACATAAACGCGAGAAGATTGGGGCTATATATTCTTTGAAAGGATTAATTAAAGTTAAGGCTGTACTGAATCCAATTTCAAGGCTGTAATAAAGCATATGAAAACACTAAGTACAACTCTGACATAACCAGCAGCTGAATATGCAGTATCATAGTTGGTAATCAGAAGGTATTTATTCCAGTTATACTTGCTGTGTTTGCTCAGTTTTGACTTAGGAAAAGAGCAATTAAGAATTTGAGTTTTATTTTACATTTCTATAATATCAGTTTGTTGGAAATTCCTTACATAAGAAAAGATATATTATTTGTTCTGCTTTCTCCAACTAATTGCCAAGTTTGTCTGTAGAGCTCTCCATAGTTTGCTTGGAGTCACTGATAGGAAAAACAAATGAAAATAAAAACTTTGAGATCTTTTGATTTAAAAGAGTCTTTAAAAAATCCAGCTGAAATAATAATGACTATTTACTGAGCACTTTTGAAACATTGCAGATAATAAGTTTTAGCTTAGTTGGCATAAATTTCTAGATAACTCTTTCTTATTCTCATTTTACACAGAGAAAATGAAATCTAAAGGGGGATAATCAAGGAAGAAGCTTGTTTACAGCATATGCCATAGAAAGCATTTAGAGGGACGTGTTTCATCCATAGTTTAGGAGGAAAAATAATCTTGCCAAAAGAAGTCCCTTTGTATTCTGACTCTGTTAAGTCTAGAGGGAAGTCTGTTCCTTGGAGCTCTCCATTGCCTTCTAGATGTTTGCCAGCATTTTTATTCTAAGGGAACAGCTTGAAACAGTGTGACAGTAACTCTTAAGGGAATTGTATGCACACTTTCCAGAAATCTAAAATGTAGTGCCACTTAACTTCTCAAGTGTCCTGGGACTGTTCCCAACTGTTAGTTTTGTGTATCTGCTTGCCACAATCAAGACTCTATTTAGTACAGCAGTTTTGTAGCACTGAGCCATGAAATGGTATAACTGGTTTTTTCAGACTGTTGTTTCGTTAAAGGACAAGGGGGCCCAATATGTTTTGTTACTAGAAAACTATAGAAAATAAATCTAGTTAATGATTATGAGTAAAATCAATCTTGTCTGACACTAAATTTGTTTGTGCTAAGATGCTTCAGTCATGTCTGACTCTACACAACTCTGTGGACTGTTGACCACTAGGCTCCTCTGTCCATAGGATTCTCCAGGCAAGAATAGTACAGTTGGTTGCCATGCCCTTCTCCAGGGGATCTTCCCAATCCGTGGATCAAAAGCACATCTCCTGCACTGGCAGGCAGGTTCTTTACCATTAGCACCACCTGGGAAGCCCAATATTAAATTTCACGAAGAGCAGTTCCCACCATCAGTAGTAGATCATCTGGGTTTTCTTATTGATTTAGTTGAATTTGCTTAAGGGGCTGTTGGCATCATTGCATGAATTACTGACTTTTTACAATGCTCCACTTGGCTCACAATTTAAAGTTTTGATGTCCACAGACTGCTTAGATCAGCTCTTAGAACATAGGCAAAGTATTTCTAAGCCACCTTAGGAAGAGACACAAAAAAATTGTCTTTGTCATTATGGGAAATGCTTCACTGAGTTTTATATGGTTCAGAGAGTTATGAAGGCTTCTAACATTTGACTGTAAGATGATAGCCCAAGTATAGCAAATGTTCCAAATTAAAAACCATAGTAATGGCATACTCAATGGGCAAAATTATTGCCCATTAAAGACAAGGCTAATGGTAGTTCTTTAATTATTGATTTATTACTACTGTTCTTTCCAAAACTTTTCAAGGAAATTGCCATAAAATTTATGTGGGTAGTATTGATGAGATGGAAATAAAACAAAATGACACAGAGGATATCTGAGTATTGTTAATCCAAAAACTGCTGGGCTGATAGGATAACTGCAGTTTGCCTTTACATCTGCTAAGCTACTTGGCAGTCAAACATGGGTGGATTAATGGATGGATAGACAGATATAGACTGTAAAAGTTTTCATATTTTCATTTTACTCAAAATGGCGGGCAATAGCTGGATGCTTAACATTGCCTGGATATTGTGAGAAATTATTGTCCTTATCTAATTCTCATGAAAAATATGAGATGTTTAGTGTTATCCCTTTTATACAGACAAAAACATACGGATTTATAAAGTTTTATGGTACTTATCCATGGTTTCAGTATCTAAAGACCAAAATTACAAATTCAGAGTATTTTGTTGTCATGATGTTTGAGTTTTTATCTACTGGGGAGAAATTATAGAAGGACATTGTATAAGAGCATTAAGTTATATAACAGGCAAGCTTTACAATTCTATTTCTGTTGTCCTTATTTCAGTAAGGAGGATCCATATTAAGCTATTGATATGCAATTCATTGTTCTCAAATATATATATATTTTTGCCTATCTCATCTTGCAACAAATAAAATTAATTACAGCAAAGTCCTATATGATTTTTAGGCTAAGTTTTAAGATCTTTTAAAAATATATATTAATATTGAATTGTGAAAGTTTGTTTTTAAATTTGAAGGAGACAGTATTGCAAATATCCTTAGTATATTAACTTACCTATTGTAAGATTCAATAAATGTTACTACTATTTTCTTTGGACACTTTCTTCTTAATGATAAAAATAAATCTATGTCCTTAGTCTTTCTATATCATAGACCTCTAAATAGTTGACTACAACTTACTGATTTTACTGATCTTTTACTTACCTTAGTGTTGCTTTTGTTCATGATTAATTTCTATTAAGCTGATGTTTTGATGCTTTGTACCATGTTGATTTGTAAAGCTGGGAACTGTTGTTTCTGGCATCAACTTTGTCTTATGGCTCCAAGTTAGGGTGGCCAAAATGGAACTTCTTTGAAAGATTTGGAAGGCAGAAGTGAAGCTGAAGCATTTCACTTGGAAGGTGATTGCAGTTAGACACAGGACTGACAGTCACAGAGAAGCTCATTGAGTTCCATTTGAACACATATTCCTGACTTTGTATCCAATTCGTTTTCCATCTTCAGGAATAACAACCCCTGGTGTTCCACCAGATGCTTGGCTAGAGTCTCACAGAAGCAGTGCTTGCAGAGAGGGAACAGCTTCCCACAGCCTTATACACAAACTCCTTCTTTGTGATTTCAGTATATTAGATAGATGTACTTTTCATTTTTCAGATTTCCTAGATGTTCCAACTTGTCCACTCAAGCCAGTGTTTCATATGTGCATATTAAGGACCCTCTCCACAATCTTTCAACTCTCTGTGCCATAATTTCGCTTCCCTTATCAATTCCTTTATGTGTATAAGATCTAATTCTTACATGAATGGAGAGAGAGAGAGAGAGAACACAGGAAGGAAGACAGTACCAGCCATGCAAACTCTTCCTAGAGGATCATTTATTCATTAAAAAACACTAATCATGGAAGATCCTATTCATCAGAACCTGTACTTAAATTATTTTTCATACGAGTGGTAAATACTCTAAGAAGACCAGTATAAATTGAGTCCATGGAAGAAAATATTTAATTTTTATTTCAAGGAAAATAGATAAAATTATACCATGTCTAACCAGGGAATCAGTTTACCTTTTCTATATAGTGGATTTCAGGTTTGATAAAATTATGTATTGGGACATAGCACCACAGCAAATATTGGTAGCCTTGGTCTGTAGGGCTCAGGGTTACTGATGTGTATGTGTACTATTAATGTAATATGTTCTATATGTTAGCACAATTTCAAACATTGTTATTATAAATAGTAGATTGAGAAAGCATAATGAATGCTCAGTAGATGAAAGATCAACTTCACAAAAAGGAATATTTCCATACGTCTATGTAATTGTTTATTAATAGCATAAATTTTTATTCTCCTTCTATGGTCCTTGGCTTCCTAATCTGACTCATCTAAATATAGACAAATAATACTGAGAATAGGACAGGAAAGAAGGAAGGAAATAAAGAATTTCATGTGAAAAGTGTACTCTGTTACTATATTTTTATCTCTAATACTTTATCTGAAAAAATGGAAATTAGTTGGAAGATACAATATATTACGCCTCATTCCCAAAGAAAGCAGTAATGATGTTTGAAACATATTTATGTGCTCTAAAATATGCAGCTAATTAAGTAACCAGGATTTTCTACGGAGGTTATAAAAATGTGATTTTATATGAAAATGTTTTAAAGTGCCATTAAACTAGCTTAACCTTGGAATTTCAAAGTCTGCTTATCTCTAGTTTCAAATAAGCAGTTTTGTGAAGTAGCTAAGGCAAGACACATAGTATGGATCCATATGAAGTCAGATTTTCTTCAAAAAGATATGAATTTGTCAAATATGCTTGATGTTGGAGTACTGTAAGATTACAGTGTAGGAGGGTTCCCTTTTCTCTTAACCCTCTCCTGAATTTATTTGTAGACATTTTAATGATGGCCATTCTGACCAGTGTGAGGCAGTATCTCATTATAGTTTTGATTTGTATTTCTGTAAGAATGATATTGAGCATCTTTTCATGTGCCTTCTGGCCATCTATAGATCTTCTGTAGAGAAATGTCTGTTAAGGCCTTCTGCCCATTTTTCAACTAGGCTGTATTTTTGTTGAGTTGCTTGAGCTGTTTGTATGTTTTAGAAATAAAACCCTGTTGGTCACATTATTTGCAAACACATTATTCTGTAGGTTGTCTTTTCATCTGTTTATGGTTTCCTTTGCTGTGCAAAATCTTGTAAGTTTAATTAGGTCCCATATTTTTGTTTTTGCTTTTATTTCTGTTGCCTTTGGAGACTGATTTAAGAAAACATTGGTACAATATATGTCAGAATGTAGTTTGCCTGTGTTCTCTTCTAGGAGTTTTATGGTGTCATGTCTTATATTTAAGTCTTTCAACTATTTTGAGTTAATTTTTGTGTATGGTTCAGGATGTGTTCTAACTTCATTGATTTACATGCCACTGTCCAGATTTTCCAACAGTTTGCTAAAGAGACTGTCCTTTCCTCATCATATAGTCTTGCCTCCTTTGTTGAAGATTAGTTGGCCATAGGTGTGTGGTATTATTTCTGGGCTTTCTATTCTGTTCATTTTATTTATATGTCTGGTTTTGTACCTATGACATGCTATTTTGATTACTGTAGCATTGTAGTATTGTCTGAAGTCTGGGAACATTAGTCTTACCTTTTTTGAGTGTTATCTTCTAAAAGCCCAGGACAAAGTAAAAAGTATATAAAATGAATGAGTAGTTGGTATATGACGTAAAGATACTTAGATCAAAATTAATGAATCCCAGACTAAGGCAGTATTTCTTAAAGTGTTACTATTTAAAATAACAAGTTCTAAAAATGTGGCTTACATTCTCCATAAATATTCAGCTAATATTTATACATTGAAGGATTGAAACCATGGAGTTTAGGGATGTTAGTTTTATTAACTAGAGAGTGGGGAGACATTCTCTTGAGCAAAGGAATTATGTGTGATAAGTGCTGTGTTTTTTAGAAGAATAACCCATTGGCCAGTGCTTCCCCCATAGCTCACTCGGTAAAGAGTCTGCCTGTAATGTAGGAGACCCGGGTTCAATTCCTGGGCCAGGAAGACCCCCTGGAGAAGGAAATGGCAACCCACTCTAATACTTTTGCTTGGAGAATCCCATGGACAGAGGAGCCTGGCAAGCTACAGTCTATGGGGTTGCAAGAGTTGGACATGACTGAGTGACTAAGGACACACAACCCATTGGCTATGTTTTGAAAAGTGTGGAAAAGAAGCTACATTTCAGCAAGAATTATCCTGGCCTAAAACAAAGTGGTTAACTATGGGAATTGATAAAACAACAGAAGAATAAGTTACCTTTTATAACTTGTTGGTATATGATTTGATATTTGATTAAAAGACAAAATAGGAAGCAAATATGAATTAACATTATAGAATAATGTTGAAGAGTAATGGTAGTGAAGTAATAAAGGCTCATAAATATTTAATGACCAACACTTGATAGCTTTGAGATCTTAAATATGTCACACCTTTATCTTTGTCTTAATGTATTCATGATTAAAATATTAACAACTGTTCCCAAACCCACATTTATTGTGACCTCTTAAGAGTATAAATATGATAGATTACTTAGGGACTGACTTACCAGATGCTATAAATTATTATATCTAGTAATATTTTAAAAGATTTAATCACATATTTCAGGTAATATGATTAATTTCATTAGTCTAATGATCATCATCACATAATAAAGAACATCAGAAAATGGACATGTTCTGGAAATCCTAAGTACAGTACAATCTTGAGCTGAACCAATGTAACTGAGGGTTAGATCTTCCAGCTCTTTACAATGTAGTTTGAAGATTATGCATGTATATGTGTGTGCTCAGTCATGTCCAACTCTGCGACCCCATGGACTGCAGCACACCAGGCTCCTCTGTCCATGGGATTTTCCAGGTAAGAACATTGGAATGGGTTGCCATTTCCTTCTCCAGGGGATCTCCCCAATCCAGGGATCAAACCTGGGACTCCTGAATTGCAGGCAGATTCTTTACTATCTGAGCTACCAGGGAAGCCCAACAGTGTGGAGATTCCTTAAAAAATTGCAAATAGAACTACCTTATGACCCAGCAATCCCACTTCTGGGCATACACACCAAGGAAACCAGAATTGAAAGAGACACATGTACCCCAATGTTCATCGCAGCACTGTTTATAATAGCCAGGACATGGAAACAACCCACTGAACATTCAAATACACACTTGATGCTTACAGAAACATTTTGGCAACCTGAGTCTTCAATAGTTTGGGAGTCAGTTGCTTGATATTTATGAAATAGTCAATTATAGATATAAGATATAAAAAGGCAGGTGCATTAAAAAATGGACTTTAGAAACTGGCAAGAAAGTCATTTGAAATTATTTTTTTCCATCAATGTGTCCTCATATTGAAAAAATCATTCCTTGCAGAAACTGATAATTAGATTTATCAAAAGCTGTCCATGTTTACTGGCCTTCCCTAGTGGCTCAGCTGGTAAAGAATCCACCTGCAACATGACCTGTGTTTGATCACTGGGTTTGGAAGATGCCCTGGAGAAGGGAACATCTACCCACTCCAGTATTCTGGCCTGGAGAATTCCATGGAATGTATAGTTGACTCATGGGGTCACAGAGAGTCAGACACAACTGAGCGGCTTTCACTTTCACTTTATTTCATCTGTGTTTATGGGTTAGGAACAAATAATCATATTGGATAAGTAGATGTGGCATCCACTCACACATTGATGGCTTCTCACAGTATGGTATCTTCAGAATAGTTTATGTGAAGCAACCTACTTCTTCAGAGAGAGAGAGCCCACCTTGTGGGGGATTTTCTTTGTAATGTGGATGACATAGCACTGGCTTTCAATATAGTTGATGTTCCTTCCAATTTCTCCGTGTAACAACTACCTAACTGCATGCTACCACATATATTCTAAATATAATCCTGGACTCTTTCTTTACACTAAATTATTTATAGCTGAAATCCTCTATATTAATTCTTTTAATGTATAATTTTAGTTGAAAGTATGGGTTTTGTAATTACAATACTTTGATTTCAAATCCTAGCTCTCTCATGTAAACCCTTTTTTCTTCAGCAAATATCTACTTTTCTAAGCCTCAATTTCTAAATCTGAAAAATTCAGTTAATATTTCTTTATAATTAGGGCATTTTAAGAGTAAAATGATAACATATTCAATATTTAAGCACAGCTCTGGGAACTGATATCCTATGCAGTACTTTGTATGGTTCAAAAGAAGCCTCCTCTCCCTCAATACACTTTACTTCCATGTGCTCATCATTGTTATAATTTCCATGATCACCAGGTGAATAGTGCCTTCTAAAGTTGTATCCTATACAATTTACATAGCTTTGGCCACTCCCACGTTTCTGGCACAAAGTAGAGGCTCAGTGTGTGGTATGATAGTAATGTCCCATTTATAAAGCCTTAAAATGTGGGAGGAATTTCAGACTTGTTTGTGGACAGCAGATGAGTTTGAGGATTACTGAATGGTAGCTGAACCTTGCTCTAATCAACGTTTGGCTTTTCTCGATCCAAAATTACTCAGCACTATCAGTTAAGTGGTACAAACAGTGTACTATAATTCCATTTATTTTTCTTTATCATCCTAGGAAGTATGAGGTGGGTTCCCTGTGTTAAACTGTCATTATGAATTTCTCCTGGGAGAAGCTACTAGCCACTTAGACACTCCTCTTGACTTTGTAGCACAATTTTGATACTCTCTGTGGACTTACATCCCTAATTGCCCCATCTTGCATTTTATTTTCTCTGTAAGCTGCTCCAAATTATTTTGATTTGGAGAAAATGAGGCATAAATGCTAAACATATATGGAATCATAATTACACATTATATTTGAAAAAGAAAATGACTTTAGCTTCACATTTTCCAGAATTGCTGGGAAGAAGCGTGGTTTATGAATTGCGAGACTGTATGAAAGCTAATGAGGTAGTGAGACTAGTACCAGTAAGGTTTATCTTCCTTCTGCAATTTTGTTGCCTTATATCCATACACTGAGATTCAAAAATAGTAGAAATGATTTCCTCTACATGTTGCAAAATTGTTGACTGTCTGCTTAACATATATGTCTGCTTTGAAGTTGTATTAACTAAAAGCATACTTACTACAAATTCAAGAAGAGAGTTGGAAATATTTTATTCCTTTTTGATACTTATGTTTAAAGTATACTAATGTGTATTTTAGAAAATAATTTTATATGTTGCCCTTTTAATTTACATAACATCAAAAAGTCATTCATCTTCATGAAATTAAGTCTTTTAGTTTATTAATGTTGAATATTACAAGTTAATTACCTTCTAATGAAATAAATTTGGGTTAAATGAAATGCTCTATTGCTCAGTATTTTACTACCAAGTGTTAAATGTAATGAGCTTCAATAAGTTGTGCCATAACATTTTTCAATTGTCTGTGGTCAAAATAAGTAGAGATAATGTTATACAGACTTCACTATTATCATGGAAAATAAAGTATATGTATATATTTTTTAAAGTATTAAAGAGTTTTTTAGAGTAATTACTATGCATCAAGCAATTTATGTATACTATCTCATTTATTTCTGATGACAGCCTTATAAACTAGGCATTATTATTATCTTCAATTCGCAGATGAGGAATTCAGATATAAATAATGTTGCCGCTTTGATAGGCAGTGGGTTAAATATATATTTTTAAAAACACCAAAAATTTCCATGTTACATGAAATCATTTGAACAGAGAAAAATAATTGAATCCCACCATATGGAATTAGAATTAATAGAAACACGTATAATAAAAGCATATTCAATTATTAAATATGTGCATGTATATATACTTGTATTACATACCTTTGCATTAATTCAGATGTAAGCATGCATGTATGTATACGCGAATGCTCATGCATGTGTAGAAAGATCTTCAGTTTTAAATAATGTTTAGTAAGTTCTCATATTACCTAGACAGCATATTAAAAAGCAGAGACATTACTTTGCCAACAAAGGTCCATCTAGTCAAAGCTGTGGTTTTTCCAGTAGTCATGTATGGATGTAAGAGTTGGACTATAAAGAAAGCTGAGTGCTGAAGAATTGATGCTTTTGAACTGTGGTGTTGGAGAAGACTCCTGAGAGTCCCTTGGACTGCAAGGAGATCTAACCAGTCCATCCTAAAGGAAATCAGTCCTGAATATTCATTGGAAGGACTGATGCTGAAGCTGAAACTCCAATCCTTTGGCCACCTGATGCAAAGAACTGACTTATTGGAAAAGACCCTGATGCTGGGAAAGATTGAAGGCAGGAAGGGAAGGGGATGACAGAGGATAAGATGGTTGGATGGCATCACCAACTCAATGGACATGAGTTTGAGTAAAAGCTCTGGGAATTGGTGATGTACAGGGAAGCCTGGCGTACTGCAGTCCATGGGGAAGCAGAGTCAGACACGACTGAGCGACTGATCTGAGCTGAACTGAAGTCCTCATATTAATATCAAGTGCTGTCTCACTAGGTAATCAATGAGAACACTATGCAGATGTAACAACAAAAGAAAATAGCATAGATCTGAACCTACCCATATCATTTACTTTTCTAATTTATCATAATCTTGTCATCCATTGATCTTCAGACATACAATTTAGCATTGAAAATGGCTTTTTTTATCCTTGAGTGTCTGTATTGTTTATAAAGAGATCTCAGTCCTTCTATCTATAGTAGTTCAGTGAAGTCTCTGTTGGATATTACACTGATTTTTATAGTCTGGTCCCTATTAGCTACTGTGCAAGTTAGGTAAGCAGCAGCATTCTTCAAAAATGCCCATCATGCACCTGGAGCACCTGCTCTGCAGCTCAGCAGCACTGAGAGAAATAATGGAGACTGAGTCTTAGCAGGAGGATCACGTCTGAATAGAATTATCTCCATAAAATGGTCTTATTTTGTGCAGAAGTTATTGATACTATTACTTGGTCTATTATAATATCAAGTCTCCCATCCTCACTGCAGCCACCCAGGGTTTTATATAGTATTTATTCTTTCTGCTCTCTATGTGAAATAAAATAGAGAATGATAACACTGATATGTTGTGTTGTCTATAATTTGCTTTAAGTCACTGCAGTATCAGTGAGGTGAAATGCCTTTGTATATTAGTTTTCCTGTTCACCTTGGGACAGTTAATTTTGCAAGCTCTCTAATCGGCAATGTAACTCTCCAGTGGTGCTGTTCTCCAAATGTCTTAATATGATTTTGTGGTCTTCACCATACTGCTTCCTAATTACATTAAGAAAAAGTGAAAGTGAAGTCACTCTTTGCGACCCCGTGGATTATAGCCCACCAGGCTCCTCCGTCCATGGGATTCTCCAGGCAAGAACCCAGGGAGACCTGAGTTCGATCCCTGGGTCGGGAAGATGCCCTGGAGAAGGGAATGGCTACCCACTCCAATATTCTTGCCTGGAGAATTCCATGGACAGAAGAGCCTAGTGGGCTATAGTCCATGAGCTCGCAAAGAGCTGGATACAACTGAGTGACTAATATTTTGTGTATGTATGTATGTTTCTTAGTTCAAAGTGACTAGTCATTTTGTATTCATTTAAGTTTTCAAAATTTAACACTAAGTTTGGGAGATTACATATAGACATTTTCTCTGTATTTGGTAATTATGAACTGTATGTAAGAGTTTTTAAAAATAGGTTCATTTGATATTTCCATGTGCAGCATTGCTACATTTGCTTAAATAAATAACACACCATGACAGAATGCCAGATACTTGAAACATCCATAGGAATGTTCGTCTACAAAATTCCTAGAGCCCATTGAGTATTTCCATGATTCCAAAAGCTCTTCTGATAGAGCTGCCTTATTGATTGTGCTTAATGTTTAAAAAGCAGTAAAATTGAAAGTGTAAAGTTTAAAAGGGGCTTTCATACCGCTAACCATTTGTCTAATGCCTTACTTTTACCACACGTTATAAGAGTGAAATTGGATCACAAATTCTTCACCAACATGCAGTCAAATATGTTGAATTTCTGTGGTACAGCAGATACTCATTCAACACATAAAATCTAGGGCAACATGACCTTTAAGGGTGTCTCTACATCTTATAATTTATGATTCTGTAGTTTCACTTTTTATTACTCAGAAGGTCTTATAATGCTGAAAGTGGGGATGGAATAAGGGGTTGTACAACCTTCAATTTAAAGAAGGTGAATGTTGTATTCTTTCTGTAATATCAAAATTGTTAGGATCTGGAAAGCAGAGTATGGAGTCCCAAAACTTTAAACCTGATATATAAAGGATCCTTCCATCTTCTCCTGTTGTATTCTACTTCTCTGACTCTATAGTAACTATTACTCAGGAAAATAAACACTCTTCATAAACAAGCCCCATTTTATTATCTTAGTCTTAATATTTTATTTGAATATCATGGAAGAAAAATTCCTTTCTTAAAACCCTCACTATATAACTAATAATCTTAATAGTCTGATAAAACCAATACCATCTGGTCCTGTTTTTTAGCCCCAAATGAGGGGCAGGGTGAAGTCCAGCCCATTGGCTAATGCCAGAATTGATAAATAAGGGTTGTGCCTGAAAGTAAAGACTATACCTGAAAGAAAGAGGTATATAACTAGACATCCATGGGATCACAAAGAGTTGGACACAACTGAATGACTACGCTTTCACTTTTCAGGCTTCTTCGGACAGTAATGGTGTCTCACACCTTTTTATAACCCAAAGTAATTAGCTCAGGCCTGGTACATGGCTGGTTAACATATTCAGAGTTTTAACGAGGGGATCATGAAGCAGAATTAAGACATCCATGTCCTATTGACATGCAGAATGTAGAAGCAGAGAATAGTAAATTATGAAAGAAAACAGTTGAGGAACCCATTTTTTAAAAGCAGACACCTTGTCTAACTTGTCCATTAATAAATCCCACACCTTGAACAATATCTGGTACCCAGGAAAAGTTCAACTAGTCATTCATCACTGAATAAGAAAATGAACAATTATATATGTTTATTGTCAGTTTAATCCTATCAAGTAGAGAATTACAGATATAGCAAGATACCAATATGGCAATGGAGGAAAATGAATCTGGTGTTTCTTTAACCAGCATCCTCTAAATTGGCTGTCTAAATTGACCACAGTGACATAATAGTTATTTAGATAACTACTTCAGATAAATTTTAGTCTTCCTTGTGGGAGTTTTAGTGAGGTTGTGTAGGGGAGGAATAGTATTTTTCTTACCCAGGCTGGAGTGAAATTCAGCTGGAAATTGGCACATTTGACTGTTATGCATAGAACAAAGGGTTAATAATAGAACCATCCTGTGTGGGGATCTGAGAACAGAATGCAAGAAAGACCAAGTAACAAGCTTTGGAAGATAGAATCTGGAAAAAGTCTCTAAAAAATATACCAATGAATGTAATAGTTTCCTGTGCCAATAGTGAGAAACTTCTATATGCTCAGTTCAGTTCCGTTGCTCAGTTGTGTCCAGCTCTTTGCAACCCCACGGACTGCAGCACACCAGGCCTCCCTGTCCATCACCAACTCCCAGAGTTTATTCAAACTCATGTCCATTGAGTCGATGATGCCATCCAACCATCTCATCCTCTGTTGTCCCCTTCTCCTCCTGCTTTCAACCCTTCCCAGCATCAGGGTCTTTTCAAATGAGTCACTACTTCACATAAGGTAGCCAAAATATTGGAGTTTTAGCTTCAACATCAGTCCTTCCAATGAATATTTAGGACTGATTTCCTTTAGGATGGACTGGTTGGATCTCCTTGCAGTCCAAGGGATGCTCAAGAGTCTTCTTCAACACCACAGTTCAAAAGCATCAATTCTTCTGTGCTCAGCTTTCTTTGTGGTCCAACTCTCACATCCACACATGACCACTGGAAAAACTATAGCCTTGACTAGATGGACCTTTGTTGGCAAAGTGATGTCTCTGCTTTTTAATAAGCTGTCTATGTTGGTCATAACTTTTCTTCCAAGGAGCAAGTGTCTTTTAATTTCATGGGTGCAGTCACCATCTGCAGTGATTTTGGAGCTCCCAAAATTAAATCTCTCACTGTTTCCCCATTTGTTTGCCATGAAGTGATGGGACCAGATGCCATGACCTTAGTTTTGTGAATGTTGAGCTTTAAGTCAACTTTTTCACTCTCCTCTTTCACTTTCATCAAGAGGCTCTTTAGTTCCTCTTCACTTTCTGGCATAAGGGTGGTGTCATCTGCATATCCGAGGTTATTGATATTTCTCCCAGCAATCTTGATTCCAGCTTGATTCAATCTTCATCCAGCCCAGCATTTCTCATGATGTACTCTGCATAGAAGTTAAATAAGCAAGGTGACACTATACAGCTTTGACGTCCCCCATTCTTGATTTGGAATCAGTTTGCGGCTATATGCTAGGCATCTTGAATAGCTTATGTTTGTCTTGTATCAAGCATTATCCCACTCTTAGATCACAGAAGGCAGTGATTACCTCCTAGTGAGAGCTAAGCTGTGTAACCTCTCTGTTAAGGTTGGCATGGAACTAGGGATATTTGAATTAAAAGTTGAGATCTCTCATCTACCCTGTTTCTTGAAGGTTATAATAAGATATACTATGATAACAAAGTTATATGTTTTTCCTTCAATATGTTTCCTTCCTTTGTCTCATTGGAATTCAAGGCCATTTACCCTCATAGAAATTATTTAGGAGTAACAGAAAATCCCTTTGCTCCCATTTATGAAACTTTATTTCCTCTAAGCAACATCAACAGAAAACAGTATTCTTTCTGTCCCTTGTGATGCAGTGTGAATGCACTTGGTCCACTAAAGATACACATCCCTTTAAAGCACAGGCTACACAAGAGGAAAAAGACTGATCAACAATATGGAAGGAAACTGTTATCTCTTCTAAAATGTCGCCTTCTATGTTTACCATTCTCACTGTCTTCATTTGTTTAACATCATTCTTAGCATGGAATGGAGCTCACCACTAAAGTTAAGCACGAGCTCAATAGGGACCTGGTGTGTGCACATGGTCACTCAGTCTTGTCCAGCTCTTTGTGATTCCATGAATTGGAGCCCGCCAGCCTCCTCTGTCCTTGCGATTGCCCAGGCAAAGATACTGGAGTGGGTTGCCATTTCTTCCTCCAGGGCATCTTCCCAACCTAGGAATCAAACCCACATCCCCTTAGGCTCCTGCCTTGTGGGCAGATTCTTTATCACTGAGCCACCAATGGTCTGCAGATCCAGCATGGCAACCCCCTTACTAATTTGCCCACATTGTTGCTGCTTACCCCCTCCTCAAATCTGTCCTAGACACACAGCCTTCCTTGCTGCCTTTTGAATACCCCAGATATGCTTTGTTTTAAGCCTTTACTCTATTTTCCCCTCTGCCAGGAACACTTTTGCCCAGACATTCATTCCACTTTTCCTTCCGTCCTTCCATAGAGTAACTTTGGGTTTCACTGAGACTTCTCTTCTCAGTGGCAAGATTATTGACCCTATTTTTTTTGCCTGATCACTTATACCCTCTGTATAACAAATGCGTGTAATGTCAACAATTAGTTCTTTTGATAATATTGTTTAAATAGTTGAAGTGAGGGTCAAACGTATACATAATTTATGTAAACCAAAAAGATCCTGAGAGAGATGTACATGATTTAGCCAGAGTTTTAAACTAGATGACAAGTAGAGTATTTAAAGTGAATTATACACTCTCCTATGTGCTTTCCATGCAGGTCTCTTAAGCCTATGAAAATATACTGAGAGAATGTTTCTTGTTCATATGAGGAAACTGAGATAAATATTAAACTTGCCAAAATTACACAGCAAATGACAGATGAACTCAATGTTTCCATCAAAGTCTGTCCACCTCTAGAACCAAGTCCTTAAATCACATCACTTTGGATAAGAACTAAAATGATCAGAATAGCTCCTTGTCTGGATAGAAACTGAGTGGGTCTTGCAAGTCATCAAGATTTAGGTTAGTGGAGAGGACAGGAAGGAAAAATAACAACTCTGGCTCAGAGACAGTAAATTTATCACTGCTGTAATATAGCATGATCACGTAGCTTACCCTCATGGGTTGGATGAGGACAGAATGAAGTTGACAGATATTCAGTTTTCAGGATGATCCAAATGCTGGAAAACCCGCATGATTATTAAAAAAAAAAAATGGCGTAGTTGATTCCTTTTCTTGGTTTGATTGTATAGAAGGAAAAAAAAGAAAAATTAATTCACCCTGTCCAGCCAGATACGTGAAATCTTATTTCAGTGTCTGAAGGATTCGTCATTCTCTCAGGTCAGCTGCATTTCTATACACTGTTTTTAATCAAAACCCATACTAACAGAATTTGTGGTGAAGAAAGTGAAGAAACAACTCAAATTCAAGAAAAATATAGTTATGTGAGAAAAAATAAGTTCAAAAGATGAACTATGAAGCACTTGTAAAAGTTTAGATATCATGAAGTTTGGAAAGATAAACTCTGGCATTCCAGGAGGCACTGATTTATTAGTATTAGTAACAATGTGAAGGCAGTGGCTCCCTGGGAAAACTCAGGAGGAAATCAGCAACCATCAAACCCATGTCCATTCACCAGCACAGACTATGCACTCCTCTACCACAGAAAATAAATCAATTTCAAGTTGGCTTTGTATTACCAAAGATGGGCATTTCATAGAGATATGTTATTACACATTGAGGCAAACACTGCATGGGCTTCCCTGGTGGCCTAGATGGTGAAGAATCTGCCGTTAATGCAAGAGACCCAGGTTCGATCCCTGAGTCAGGAAGGTTCCCTGGAGAAGGCAGTGGCTACTCACTCCAGTATTCTTGCCTGGAGAATTCCATGGACAGAAGAGCCTGGTGGGCTACAGTCTATGGGATCACAAAGAGTCTGACATGACTGACTGACATTTTCACTTTCTGCATGCTGAATATTTAAGAGAAAAAGGAATAATTTTCCCTTAAAAAGATAGCTGCTATAAGCACAGGACCATTAAGTCTTATTCATTTATAGTAAAAATAAGGAGAAAGTTCATGCCTTGCATTTAGAACATACTAGAATCCCATGTCCCACCTAGAAACACACCTCTGAATTCCTCGAGGGCAGTAAATTTCTTAGTGGCATTGTAGTGGGAGGCCCAATAGCCAAACACACTGATGTATACGGTGCAGGTGATTCATAACATGGAGGGACTTAAATACCTGCTTTTGAAGAATGCAGACCTCACCAAAAGGAGTGGGTAGTCTTCAAGATATTTAAAAATGAAACAAAAACTCTTAGATTTTGACTCAGAGAAAAAAATCTCTGAGAGGGATAATAGCCCTTGCCCTTTTCATTTGCTGTTAATGATTTTATATTATCAGTGAATATTGTGTTTTTAAATGATGACATTGTCTCCTAGGCATTTATGCTCCAGATCTCATCTATGCATTTTGTACCCCTTGTTATCTTTAACAATAAAAGATTCATTTAGATTCACAAAAGAGTCATGCAATTTAATTTGTTTTCTATTTTAAAATGGAAAAATGGAAACAGTTGGCTTTCATAGCAGCTTTCAGCTAACCTTGGTTCAATAATCCATTTAGAAGGTGGCAAATGATTGTATAATGCAAAGCACATAACCCAGCTAAAATTATCATAGTTTTCCAAGTGCTAACACCTTTCCTTTCAAAAACTCAAAAGAGATTCTTCTTAAGTTCTTTGTTTTTAAGCATGTTTTACTTTAGATTATTCTATGGTTATGTGTTCTCTCTCAAATACCTTGAGGATAAATAGAGATAATGAAAAGAAAACACAGGAGGTGTGGGAGGAAAATGCACATAGATAGCAGAAAATATGCAAGTAAGAAAATGAAGTAAAGGTTACTTTATCCGAGTGACATAGGCCAGAGCATTCCCAGCATACTATAATGTCCTCTGGAAAAAGCAGTTATAAATGGAGCTAATATAGGAAGACTATTTTGAGGAATAGGCTTGGAATGGCCGCCTTGTATTGCCACAGGTCTCCCTCTGATGGATACTCTCATGCAGAAATACGTTTACTTTGCATTTAAATCATGAATATATGAATTCTTGTCTTTTCAAAACTACAAAATGGAGCAAATCAGTAATACAAAAAAAAAAAAAATAGTGTAAGGCAACAGCCCCAAACCCTTTTGGCACCAGGAACTGGTTTCATAGAAGATAATTTTTCCACAGACTTGGGGTTGGGATGGTTTGGGGATGATTCAGGGACATTACATTTATTGTGCACTTTATTTCTGTTATTATTACATCAGCTTCACCTCAGGTCATCAGGCTTAGATCCTGGAGGTTGGGGACCCCTGCTGTAAGATATAAAAGAAGCGAAGACATGCCATACACTTCTCTTATACCGTTAAGGCTCCTAGATTAGTATTGGACTTTTTATAATACACTGGAAACTCTCACATAGAGAAATTCCTCCATTACTTGTATTGTCCAGGTCACTAGTTATCTTAAATATTGACACGTACCTTAGAATTTCAATACCAATAAATGCCATTCAGATATGTTTGGATTGAAAGGTACTCTTGAGATAAATTAGTCTCCAGGGATGGCAGGTATATATTGACACAGATTCTCTAGTTGATTAGTTTAGCTGCCTGGCATACTATATTTAACACGACTCTGTTAGGCTTAGAAAAACAGAATTTTGAGAAAATTTAGTAATGTCTTCTAAGGACATAGAAGAATATTTGTAACCTTTGCACTAGATATTTGTTGTCACATATTCTGTTGAAAAATGATATAAAATTCACATTACATACAGTTCACCATTTTAACTATTTTGAAGTGTACAGTTAAGCAGGTTTTAGTATGTTTACAGTTTTGTGTAATCCTCATCAGTGTCTTTCTAGAATATTTTTACCATCCTTAGAGGAACCCCATGCCTCTAAATTCCTCCTTTATCCCAATCCTCTGAAAACCACTAAACTACTTTCTGTCTCAATGTGTGTATGTGTGTGTGCGTGCATTAGTTGCTCAGTTGCATCCTGCTCTTTGTGACTCCATGGATCCATCAGGCTCCTCTGTCCATGGGATTCTCCAGGCTGGAGTGTGTAGCCATTCCCTTCTCCAGGGAATCTTCCTGACCCTGTGATCAAACTCAGGTCTCCTGTACTGCAGGCAGATTCTTTACTATCTGAACCACCGAGGAAGCCCTAAAGTGAAAGTTTTAGCTGCTGTCATGTCTGACTCTTTTGTGTCTCCAGGGACCTTAGCCTGCCAGGCTCCTCTGTTCGTGGGATTTCCCCAGGCAAGAAGTCAGCAGTGGGTAGCCATTCTGTCTCAATGGATTTGTCTAGTCTAGACATTTTATATAACTGCCAGCATAGTTCTTTTTTTATGACGGGCTTCTTCCACTTAGCATAATATATTTTTAACATTCATCCACATAGTAGTATATGTTAATATTTAATTTCTTACAACTAGATAATGTTTCACTACATGGATATATCATATTTGTTCATCCATTTAGTGGTTATATGATTCAGTTTTGTAGTAAACAAGTAGCATCCTTTGAAAAATATTTTTTCTATAATTGTAATTATAATTTTTGTATTTATTTAATTAGTATATTTTCCCTTTGGTATTATTAATATTTCAGTTAATATTTATATTAATAAATATATTGACATTTAGTTAAATATTATACTTAACCCCTGATCTTTCATGGTAACAGAAAAAGACCTTACATATACATCACCTCAAATTTTTTAAATTAGATGCACATGTGAATTAACATCAGGGTCACTACATATTTTTTTATCCCCTATTTGAGCTATGTTCAAAATTTGACATTAATGGAAAAAAGAAATAAAACTACAGTGAGTCTTCTCAGAGTAGGCAAAGAGGAAACAAATGAATATCTAGTTAATATAAAGTAGAAATAATTTACTGTTAGAAATATCTTGTATATCTTATTAATATTTAAGGACTCAGTGCCACAGCCTAATGGAAACAATACAGATTTTGAAGTCAGAAAGATGAGGGCCTGAATGCAAGGTCCACGGTTTCTTAATTATGTATTTCTTGACATGCTATTTTAAGTTCCTTATCTGTGAAATGTGGATAATAATAGTCCTCCAAAGAGGGACAAAGCAGAGATTAGAGGAGTTAATATATGTACAGTAACTAGTACATGACACACAGGAGCTCAAGAAATATTAAGTCCCTTCCTTTTGTAAACACTGCTTCTGCTTCATTATTAATCATCTAGTGTTATCTGAATGAGCTGCAGAATCATTCCCTCCCTGCCTTTAATGCATGTTATTTCATTTTATTAGGAAAGCTTTCTGCCATTTGCTTTGCTTTTCACTCTTCTTTTTTAATCTTCAGGAAAAAAAAAAAGACAAAAACAAAAACTTTCACTACTTCTAGAGTTATTGGCATATTTCCTATAAGACTTCCTATATTCTTTGTGTCTTTTTAGGTCAAGGTATTTCTCAGAATTCACAGTGAAGGCTGGTACAGTTTTTAGTTCCTTTGGTATTCATCTTAGCTACTGTAAGCCCTACCAGACTGTAAGCTCTTTAGGGAAGGTAGCTTGCTAAGTTTGAAGCTATGAAGATTCATACTTTACAATTTTTAAGCTAACAGTTAACCTGACATAGTGTGTTGTGTAGGTAGTATATGTATGTTTCTCTTTGTGAGATATATGCATATATATCTCTATATATTCACACATATATACATATATATGCATATACATTCTTGTGTGTACTTACAGGAGACTTCTGGATCAAGGCACACACCATTTACTCACAGAACATCTCGTGCTTCCCATCATTGCTCCACTCCCGATTTTCCCAGGGTGACCCATGGAGGGCCAGAGGTACCACAGGGGGAGGGGAACTCCTGATTTGAAAGGCTTAGCAACTTACGTAGAGCCATGGCATGTCTTCCTCTCCTCTCTTCCAGAGAAAGAGCGATCTTTGCCTTGGAACATAAAGCCATTCTGGGAAGAGAGCGCTTTCCCATCCTGGAAGGAAGCAAATGACTCCAGGGGAAATATGAATTAAGTCCCTCCAGAGCAATGTGCTATCTCTAACTTCCAAGGCATGTCTGCTATTTACTCAGAAAGCCCAGACTGTGCAGAAATATGAAAATTTTCATGCTGCTTTATCTCTCAGTATAACCACGTCTCTCTGAAGTTTTCATTTCCATTTCCCAAATGCTCCCAAATGGAAGAATAAATTAATTTATGGTATCTTCTTATTCCATGATTCTCTGTTTTTCAGGTATTCTAATTGATTTTAAAACTTCCTCTTGTGAACATTTTCTCTCCCTAATAGAGTGTAAAGCTTTTGTAAATATGAACTGTACATTATAGGTCTTTTGGAATTCATAGTGTTAATAACAGTGCTGACTGCAAGGAAATTGCCCAGTAATTACTAGTGGCTGTCCAGTTGTTCCAGTTAGTCAATGTAAGAAAGGAAACAGTCTATATTTTTTATATTTTAATGTATATGATTTGATGATATGTTCTTAAAAGGCATTGTTGTTCAGTCACCCAGTCATGTCCAGCTCTTTGCACCCTCAGGGACTATGGCACACCAGGCCTCCCTGTCCCTCACCATCTCCCGAAGTTTGCCCAAATTCATGTCCATTGCATTAGTTATACCATCCAGCCATCTCATCCTCTGATGCCCTCTTTTCCTTCTGCCCTCAATCTTTCCCAGCATCAGGGACTTTTCCAATGAGTTGGCAGTTTGCATCAAGTGACCAAAATACTGGAGCTTCAGTTTCAGCATCAGTCCTTCCAATGAGTATTCAGGGTTGATTTCCCTTAAGATTGACTGGTTTGATCTCCTTGCTGTCCAGGGGACTCTCAGGAGTCTTTAGCACCACAGTTTGAAGGCAGGAATTCCATCACATCCACTGGCTTTATTGGCAGCAGTGCTTCCTAAGGCCCACTTGACTTCATACTCCAGAATGTCTGGTTCTGAGTGACTGACCACACCATTGTAGTTATATGGTTAATTAACATCTTTTTTGTACAGTTATTCTATGTATTCTTTCCATCTCTTCTGTATCTAAACATCGACATCTCAGGAACTGGTGAACTAAAATGGACAGGAATGGGCAAATTTAATTCAGATGACCATTATATCTACTTTGTGGGCAAGAATCCCTTATAAGAAATGGAGCAGCCCTCACAGCAGCAAAAGAGTCTGAAATGCAGTACTTGGTTGCAACCTCAAAAATGACAGAATGATCTCAGTTCATTTCCAAGGCAAGCCATTCAACATTACAGTAATCCAGTCTGTGCCCCTACCACTGATGCCAAAGAAGCTGAAGTTGATCAGTTCTATTAAGAACTAGAAGACCTGCCAGAACTAGCACTAAAAGATGTTCTATTCATCATTAGGGATACGAATGTGAAAATCAAGAGATACTTGGAGTTACAGGCTAGTTTGGCCTTGGAGAACAAATTCAAGCAGGGCAAAGGCTAACTGAATCCCACCAAGAGAATGCACTGGTTATAGCAGATACCCTTTTTCAACAACACAAGAGATAACTCTACACAGGAACATCACCAAGTGGTCGATACCGAAATCAAGTTGATTATATTCTTTGTAGCTGAAGGTGGAGAAGCTGTATAGAGTCAGCAAAAACAAGACCTGGAACTGACTGTGGCTCAGATCATCAGTTTCTCATAGCAAAATTCAGGCTTAAACTAAAGGAAGTGGGGAAAATCACTAGGCCAGCCAGGTACACTTAAATCAAATCCCTTACAAATAGGCGGTGGAGATGATTAATAGACTCAAGGGATTAGATCTATTGGGCACTGTGCTTGAAGAAGTATGGACAGAGCTCTATAATATTGTACAGGAGGCCATGATCAAGACTATCCCCAAAGAAAAAAGAAAAGCAAGAAGACAAAGCGGTTATCTGAAGAGGCTTTACAAATAGCTAAAGAAAGAAGCGAAGCGAAAAGCAAGGGAGAAAAGGGACGGTCATCAAACTAAATGCAGAGTTCCAAAGAATATCAAGGAGAGACAAGAAGACCCTTTTCAATGAACAGTGTGTAAAAATAGAGAAAAACAAGAGAAGGAGATAGGCTAGAGATCCCTTCAGGAAAATTGGAAATATCAGGGGAACATTTCACCCAAAGATAGGCACAATAAAGGACAAAAACGGAAGAGACCTAGCAAATGCAGAAGAGATCAAGAAGAGATGGAAAGAATACATGCAAGAACTGTACAAAGATCTTAAAATGTATACAACTCTTTTATTTTTGATATTAATCTATGTGGCATATCAAAGCATCTCCATAATATAATGTGGTGTGTGTGCATGCTCAGTTGCTTCAGTCATGTTTGACTCTTTGCCACCCCATGGACTGTAGCCTGCGAGGATCCTCTGTCCATAGGATTATCCTGGCAAGAATACTGGAATGGGTTGCCAGTTCCTTCTCCAGGGGATCTTCCTGACCCAAAGATCAAACCTGTGGTTCTTGCATTGGCAGGCGGATTCTTTACCACTCCAATGAACCACCCAGGAAACCGGATATAATGCAGGTGTCTGTCTGAATAGGAGTGTGATTTCAATACTTAACATTAGTGACTTTTCAAAGATGTTTTAAAACAGCAGCTTCCATTGAGTTGACTTCCCTGGTGGCTCAGACAGTAAAAGCGTCTGGCTACAATGCGGGAGACCTGGGTTCGATCCCTGGGTCGGGAAGATCCCCTGGAGAAGGAAATGGCAGCCCACTTCAGTACTTTTGCTTGGAAAATCCCATGGACAGAAGAGCCTGGTGGGCTGCAGTCCATGGGGTCGCAAAGAGTCGGACACAACTGAGCGACTTCACTTTCCATTGAGTTAATCCTTACTCTGTGCCTGGCCCTGTAATCAGTTGCCAGTGTCACTTTTCATTTTTTGTGTCCTTGGAGACCCGCATTGAGAACAGTTTAAGGGTATTCTTTTTAGAATTTACTCAAGGTGATTAATTAGGCAGCCTAACTAGAGGGCAGTCTAGGTAATCCATTTTTTTCTCTCATGAACTCTTTTGCTTAAAGAAGATGCAGTCTCTTATGGTACTGAGTATATTTATGGCCTTGAAATAGTGCCACATGAATCTGTAATTGCTCTCTCTGCAGGATGGTAGGGTGGTTTGCCATTATCAACTACAAAGGCATACAATTTTCCCCAGACACAATATAAACTCTTTCCCATTCCAGAACAAGATGTATAATAATAAAATTCTGGAAACTAATATGCCTAGATGTGCTGTTCTAATCCAGTGTACAATGAGAATATAAACAGCTTGACATGTGAACCCCTGATTGCTTTTGCTTCTTTTCCCCTTCAGGATATGATTGATGCTTGCAAGTGTGGTTATTTGTTGCTCCTCTGTGCCTGTTCTCTTCAAAGGTTAAGTTTCTAGGCAGTGCTGAATAGTCCGTGCCAAAGTTTTGTGATTGTTGTTGCTGTTCTCTATTATTTTCACTGACATCAAGGCTTTTTTCACTGACTTATTTCTCTTTTAGAAAATGCTAGGTTACTTTTCAATAGATCATAGTAGGAATGCTTTGGGACACAAAGTAAACTACACTATTAAATGCAAAACTTATTGTGTTTAATTGTGATAAATCAAGATGGCAGAAAATTATTTACCATCCTGAAGAGGCCTTAATTCTCTTCTCCTTGTATCTCTACCTACCCTAGAAATTTGTCTGGCCAGTACAATGTGCCACAAGAGACATTATATACATTCCAAACTAGGTCAAAAGAAGCTTGCAGTCCCAAAGAAAGCTGCAGTGTTAATCATTCCATGCACTGAGAGATTTACATCATAATTTCTTACAGGAAAAATATTTTAATTTTCATTCAACAGTGGATTAAACTTGAAATAATTGCTCTAAAGTTAACTGCCCCTCAAAAAAAAAACTATACTAAAAAAATCTTATATTTATTATTCTATGTTCCTCAGTTGTCATATGGTCTTTCTCTGGTACTCTGATCACTATGAAATATGTCACTATAAAATACAGAAAAAATTGAAAGATGATAAAAGAAGAATATTCATTGTGGCTCTTTTTAGGAAAAAATTTGGGGATATATACTCTGGGAAGAGTATTCATCTCGAAAATATCAAATAATCTAAAGACAGTTTCACTTAAAAAAAATATGTGCTGTATTATATCAGCTTCAGTAATACCTATATGTGGGCTAGGATTGTTTTGATCATTGCTAAGATTGTATTTCTAGGAACTCACAATATTATCTTTTTGTGGAAAAAAATTTTTTTTACCATAAGTCATATTGTATGAGAAAGCAAAGACTAAGAAAAGCTAAAAATCTTGCAAAGTCCAAATAGCACATTTCAAATTAGATTCAAGACTCTATCTAATTTAACATGTCACCTTTTCACTCCATTTTGAAGCTTTAGTAATTATCAACTAATTTATTAACTGCTACAATTTCTGTTTTCAGAGATTTATTAACTGCTACAAATTTCTGGTTACAAATTAAAACCAATTTAATAATATTAACTATGAAAGTCATCATAATTAACGCTATCTATTGGTGAACTACAGTTATTTATGTTAGCTACAATAGAAAGTTGAAAAAAAATTCTGTGGTTGATCAGATCTGTAGCTGCTTTAACCATGAATTCTGTTAGTAATTTATGTATCTTAAAATTGTATAATAAGCTTATATTTACTGTTAAAAATAAGTGTTTCCTAGAAAAAAATTATACCACAAAAGGAGATTAGAAGGACAAGTAGTCTCTATTGCTTTCATTTTCAGTTTTAAGAGATTTGAATTTTATGTAGCATAAATTATACCAGGGATAATTGATATTTATATTCTATTAGTAAAGTTTTTGATAGAAATATATGAGTTAATAAAATTCCTGGAGCTATACATCTTCTGTGAAAGTTGTAGAGATGAATACCACCTAGTATATGTAATTATTTTTGATTTGCAATGAATTTGAATCATGTGCACAGCAAAATAGACTGAGAATTAGTACAATGGTCCACACAGTATCAATATCCAATATAACTATTTTTTTTCTCTATGTGGTACTCTTGTTTTATTGTATATAGATTTCACTTTTCTGTCTGTTAGAATTAATTGTCTTTAAAAAAGATAATTGATTTTACTGGTATTTGAGATGTTTTAACTCACAAAATATATTTGTGAGTTTCTGATATTCTGTTTCTCTCCATTACCAGAAATCAGTTCAGTCCAGTTGCTCAGTGGTGTCCGATTCTTTGGCACCCCATGGACTGCAGCATGCCAGGCTTCCCTGTCCATCACCAACCCCCGGAGCTTGCTAGACTTGTCCATTGAGTTGATGATGCCATCCAACCATCTCATCCTCTGTTGTCCCCTTCTCCTCTTGCCTTCAATCCTTCCCAGCATCAGCATCTTTTCCAATGAGTCAATTCTTCACATCAGGAGGCCAAAGTATTGGAGCCTCAGCTTCAGCGTCAGTCCTTCCAATGAATATTTAGGACTGATTTCCTTTAGGATGGACTGTTTGGATCTCCATGCAGTCCAAGGGACTCTCAAGAGATTTCTGCAACACCACAGATCAAAAGCATCAATTCTTTGGTGCTCAGCTTTCTTTATAGTCCAACTCTCACATTCATACATGACCACTGGAAAATCCATAGCTTTGACTAGACGGACCTTTGTCTGCAAGTAATGTCTTCTTTTTAATATGTTGTCTATGTTGGTCATAGATTTTCTTCTAAAGAGCAAGCATCTTTTACTTTCATGGCTACAGTCACCATCTGCAGTGATTTTGGAGCCCAAGAAAATAAAGTCTGTCACGGTTTCCATTGTTTCCCCATTTATTTGCATGAAGTGATGGGACCAGATGCCATAAACTTCATTTTTTGAATCTTGAGTTTTAAGTCAACTTTTTCACTTTCCTCTTTCACTTTCATCAAGAGGCTCTTTAGTTCTTCACTTTCTACCATAAGGGTGGTATTATCTGCATATCTGAGGTTATTGATGTTTCTCCTGGCAATCTTGATTCCAGCTTGTGTCATCCAGCCTGGCATTTCACATGATATACTCTGGATCTCAGTTAAATAATCAGGGTGACAATACACAGCCTTTACGTATTTGTTTTCCAGTTTGGAACCAGTCTGTTGTTCCATGTCCAGTTCTAACTGTTGCTTCTTGACCTGCATACAGATTTCTCAGTAGGCAGGTTGGGTGGTCTGGTATTCTAAAAATAAACTCCATATAATTAAAATTCCAGAAAAATTAGATTATTAGCTTTGGAAATTAGTTATTCACCATTAATCAAATAACAGGGGGGAAAAAAAAGGTGGTGAAAAGAATTAGCAATGTTTGTAGAGTAATATAAGTAAAAATGTGTGAATCTTGTTTTCACACTTTTACCTGGTAGCCTTGGATATGCCATCTTGATTTTCTCATATGTAAAAGGAAGATAGCAAAACTTCGGGCAACAGATGAAAGACGAGAAAAGTTCTTTATACACTCTTCAATATATGCTATTCTTAAACATTTTTATTCTTAAGTGGACCAACAACAATATTAATAACCTATGGCTAGCATGAGATTGTCACAGAACTGCCTTTTCTTCAATGTGAAAAATATTCAGACATCATCTGGAATAACAGAGAATACTACTTTAAACTATGAACTGTAGTCAGATGTGATGTGCTTCTATTAGTATTTTTGGTGTTTGCTTACTGAAACCTCTGGTTCATATTTTAGTAGTTATTTAAATATTTGCCACCACAGTATATGATTAATATTACTCAGACCCTGACCTAAGTAATTGCTGCCTGGAAGTACTTTGGCCTAATAGAGTAATAATTGCTCAAAGTATGACCAAATCCCATTTCCCCTGAAACTCTTATTCCCCTGCTCTCAACATTTTAGGAAATTCTGATGGTGTTTTAATTGCTCCTGACTGCCTCTGGCTCTGATCCTTTGTTTCTACTATGATTCTTCTCTGGTCTGCTACCTCCCGCCTCTGTCATTTCTAGAGGATGACAGTTCAGCCAAAATGAAAGTGGCTGAACTAAAGGATAAAATCTCTTCACCATCAATTTTCTTCTAAACCCAAAGCTATAACATTATGACTTAGTACTGGTTAGTTTTCTATAGCAGTTTTGCATAGTTAATTTCATCTCATTTGTTCTTGTACATAGAAGTGAGTGAAGTTTTTATGATGCATACTAAATTCTCCATTTTAGAAAGGTGAAAATTGAGGATCAGAGCAGTTACAAGATGGGATCATGTTATAAAATAAGCAAAGATGTCTCACAGAATAGAATTCTAAACTCTGATCTCCTTAATCTAGACCAGAAATGCAGGCCTTTCCCTATTTCAGTTCATTATTTGACTTCTTCTTGAGTAAGTACACTCATCCATTATCTGGTAAAATGTCCGTCCTTGTTATTTCTCTCATTTTCTTTTCTCAGATCTATAGGTAGTATTTTCCTCTATTTTTAGCCCCTTTACAGGCTGTATTATTATTCTGGGTGACATAAATACCAACCAAAATATAATTATAAACATGTCCAGTGTCAGCACACTGAAAAATTTTTATATTAGTCATTTCAATTTCCTCTTTCCCACCAATTAAGAGTATGCAACCAAAAATCAATACATTTTGTACTTTAGAACCAGACTTTTCTTTGCTTTAATTTTCCTGTAGTTGAAGACACTTGTAATTCTGAAAGCTAGTACTTCTTAATAATGGTGCAAACAAAAATTACAGATTTCACCTATTGTTGACCCACTTAAAAGTGATGATAGTTTATTCACAGTAGAAGCCAGTGCTGTGCTAAGAGGGAGCAATTATTAGAATTTTTTATCAACCATACATGTAGAGTTTCCAAGTTGTCAGCAAAATCATGCACAAATTACCATTAGGCTAAAATTAGAGTATATAGAAATTAGCACAGTAACTTCTACACAGCATAAATATCTCATTGAATAAAAAAATTGCATTTGTATTTTGGACTTTCAGAAAACAAGTACAAGAATATATTTCTTTTTACCACAATCTATTTCAACCATTCTAGTATTGGCCTAAATGATCACTGCGTGTATTTACATGTTTGACTCTTTATAAGATAATTAGGTTCAAATTTGAGTTTTTAAAGCAAAACATTTCTCCCAGGGCTCAAAAACTGTTTTCAAATCATTCTTTGCCTTTGGCAGGTTAGTTGCTTTTGAGCTAATGGCTTCAGTATAGAATGTATTCTTTCTGTTTCAATGGTTTTAACTGTAAATTCAGCTCATGTTCTTATAAATTCTACAATTTTAGTTATTTCACAGAAATAATGTGGGACGGGGTATATAATGGTGCTAGCTGATCTTAAAGTTGAAAGAGTGTAGTTTGGGATTTTGGTTCCAATCTATAAAGAGCGCGACATCAAATTTGACAGAATACAACATTTGTAATTCTTCTGTTGTCCCTGCCCCACTCAGTACTGTCATTTTTCAACCCCACAGTCCCTCCTTCCTGTTAGAGTAGAATATGAGTTTTGGTCTTGCTCATATGTTATTAAGGCTAAGGAATGCATTTGTGGACAGATCAACTAAACAGAAAATTAACAAAGAAACGCAAACTTTAAATGATACATTAGATCAGTTAGACCTAATTGATATCTATAGGACATTTCACCCCAAAACAATGAATTTCACCTTTTTTCAAGTGCTCATGGAACCTTCTCCAGGA
Organism: Ovis aries; assembly: GCF_016772045.2. Lineage (NCBI taxonomy): Eukaryota > Metazoa > Chordata > Mammalia > Artiodactyla > Bovidae > Ovis > Ovis aries. Next base: position 16,979,111 of record NC_056074.1, read on the forward strand.
TAGATCACATCCTGGGCCATAAATCTAAACTTGATAAATTCAAAACAATCGAAATCATTCCAAGCATCTTTTCTGACCATAATGCATTAAGATTAGATCTCAATTACAGGAGAAAAACTATTAAAAATTCCAACATATGGAGGTTGAACAACACACTTCTAAATAACCAACAAATCACAGAAGAAATCAAAAAAGAAATCAAAATATGCATAGAAACGAATGAAAATGAAAACACAACAACCCAAAACCTGTGGGACACTATAAAAGCAGTGCTAAGAGGAAAGTTCATAGCAATACAGGCATACCTCAAGAAACAAGAAAAAAGTCAAATAAATAACCTAACTCTACAACTAAAGCAACTAGAAAAGGAAGAGTTGGAGAACCCCAGAGTTAGTAGAAGGAAAGAAATCTTAAAAATTAGGGCAGAAATAAATGCAAAAGAAACAAAAGAGACCATAGCAAAAATCAACAAAGCCAAAAGTTGGTTCTTTGAAAGGATAAATAAAATTGACAAACCATTAGCCAGACTCATCAAGAAGCAAAGAGAGAAAAATCAAATCAATAAAATTAGAAATGAAAATGGAGAGATCACAACAGACAACACAGAAATACAAAGGAGCATAAGAGACTACTATCAGCAGTTGTATGCCAATAAAATGGACAACGTGGAAGAAATGGACAAATTCTTAGAAAAGTACAATTTTCCAAAACTGAACCAGGAAGAAATAGAAAATCTTAACAGACCCATCACAAGCACGGAAATTGAAACTGTAATCAGAAATCTTCCAGCAAACAAAAGCCCAGGTCCAGATGGCTTCACAGCTGAATTCTACCAAAAATTTCGAGAAGAGCTAACACCTATCCTCCTCAAACTCTTCCAGAAAATTGCAGAGGAAGGTAAACTTCCAAACTCATTCTATGAGGCCACCATCACCCTAATACCAAAACCTGACAAAGATGTCACAAAAAAAGAAAACTACAGGCCAATGTCACTGATGAACATAGATGCAAAAATCCTCAACAAAATTCTAGCAATCAGAATCCAACAACACATTAAAAAGATCATACACCATGACCAAGTGGGCTTTATCCCAGGGATGCAAGGATTCTTTAATATCCGCAAATCAATCAATGTAATTCACCACATTAACAAACTGAAAAATAAAAACCATATGATTATCTCAATAGATGCAGAGAAGGCCTTTGACAAAATTCAACATCCATTTATGATAAAAACTGTCCAGACAGCAGGAATAGAAGGAACATACCTCAACATAATCAAAGCTATCTATGACAAACCCACAGCAAACATTATCCTCAATGGTGAAAAATTGAAAGCATTTCCCCTAAAGTCAGGAACAAGACAAGGGTGTCCACTTTCACCACTACTATTCAACATAGTTCTGGAAGTTCTGGCCACAGCAATCAGAGCAGAAAAAGAAATAAAAGGAATCCAAATTGGAAAAGAAGAAGTAAAACTCTCACTGTTTGCAGATGACATGATCCTCTACATGGAAAACCCTAAAGACTCCACCAGAAAATTACTATAGCTCATTAATGAATATAGTAAAGTTGCAGGATAGAAAATCAACACACAGAAATCCCTTGCATTCCTATACACGAATAATGAGAAAGTAGAAAAAGAAATTAAGGAAACAATTCCATTCACCATTGCAACGAAAAGAATAAAATACTTAGGAATATATCTACCTAAAGAAACTAAAGACCTATATATAGAAAACTATAAAACACTGATGAAAGAAATCAAAGAGGACACTAATAGATGGAGAAATATACCATGTTCATGGATCGGAAGAATCAATATAGTGAAAATGAGTATACTACCCAAAGCAATTTACAAATTCAATGCAATCCCTATCAAGCTACCAGCCACATTTTTCACAGAACTAGAACAAATAATTTCAAGATTTGTATGGAAATACAAAAAACCTCGAATAGCCAAAGCAATCTTGAGAAAGAAGAATGGAACTGGAGGAATCAACTTGCCTGACTTCAGGCTCTACTACAAAGCCACAGTCATCAAGACAGTATGGTACTGGCACAAAGACAGACATATAGATCAATGGAACAAAATAGAAAGCCCAGAGATAAATCCACACACATATGGACACCTTATCTTTGACAAAGGAGGCAAGAATATACAATGGAGTAAAGACAATCTCTTTAACGAGTGGTGCTGGGAAAACTGGTCAACCACTTGTAAAAGAATGAAACTAGATCACTTTCTAACACCACACACAAAGATAAACTCAAAATGGATTAAAGATCTAAATGTAAGACCAGAAACTATAAAACTCCTAGAGGAGAACATAGGCAAAACACTCTCAGACATAAATCACAGCAGGATCCTCTATGATCCACCTCCCAGAATTCTGGAAATAACAGCAAAAATAAACAAATGGGATCTAATTAAACTTAAAAGCTTCTGCACAACAAAGGAAAATATAAGCAAGGTGAAAAGACAGCCTTCTGAATGGGAGAAAATAATAGCAAATGAAACAACTGACAACAACTAATCTCAAAAATATACAAGCAACTTATGCAGCTCAACTCCAGAAAAATAAACGACCCAATCAAAAAATGGGCCAAAGAACTAAATAGACATTTCTCCAAAGAAGACATACGGATGGCTAACACATGAAAAGATGCTCAACATCACTCATTATTAGAGAAATGCAAATCAAAACCACAATGAGGTACCACTTCACACCAGTCAGAATGGCTGCGATCCAAAAATCTGCAAGCAATAAATGCTGGAGAGGGTGTGGAGAAAAGGGAACCCTCCTACACTGTTGGTGGGAATGCAAACTAGTACAGCCACTATGGAGAACAGTGTGGTGATTCCTTAAAAAATTGCAAATAGAACTACCTTATGACCCAGCAATCCCACTTCTGGGCATACACACCGAGGAAACCAGAATTGAAAGAGACACATGTACCCCAGTGTTTTCATCGCAGCACTGTTTATAATAGCCAGGACATGGAAACAACCTAGATGTCCATCAGCAGATGAATGGATAAGAAAGCTGTGGTACATATACACAATGGAGTAGTACTCAGCCGTAAAAAAGAATTCATTTGAATCAGTTCTGATGAGATGGATGAAACTGGAGCCGATTATACAGAGTGAAGTAAGCCAGAAAGAAAAACACCAATACAGTATACTAACACATATATATGGAATTTAGGAAGATGGCAATGACGACCCTGTATGCAAGACAGGAAAAAAGACACAGATGTGTATAACGGACTTTTAGACTCAGAGAGAGAGGGAGAGGGTGGGATGATTTGGGAGAATGGCATTCTAACATGTATACTATCATGTAAGAATTGAATCGCCAGTCTATGTCTGATGCAGGATACAGCATGCTTGGGGCTGGTGCATGGGGATGACCCAGAGAGATGTTATGGGGAGGGAGGTGGGAGGGGGGTTCATGTTTGGGAACGCATGTAAGAATTAAAGATTTTAAAATTTTAAAAATAAAAAACTAAAATAAATAAATAAATAAATAAAATAAAAATGTTGAACGAGCATTTGTTTATATGCCAGAAAAACAAAGACAAACCTGTTATTCCTTGTGATAATTCCAGCATGTTATTCTCCTGGGGATCTTTTGAGAGCAGATCCAGGTGCAGTAGGCTTGGCATGTGGTTGGTATTCTGAGTTAGTAACAAGCCCCCAAGGAGTTACAGTGCTGCTGTCCGTCAGAAACAACACTGTGAGTCACAAGATTCCAGGAAAGTGAGACACAGCAAGAAGTAAATAAGTGAAATAAATGTTTTTCCAGAGACTTTTAGGTGTTATGAAGAACAACAAATTAGGAAATGACTAGAATTTCAGGAGTAGAGTTTCCAATTTTAAATTAGAGTAGTCAGGAAAATCTCTGCTAAGCAGATGATATTGGAATAAAATCCTAGGCTTAGGTAGTAAGACAAACAGATATCTCGGGGGGAGAGCATTTCAGGTGGGAGAAAAAAAAAACCTGAAAAATGCTTTGAGTAGTGACATGAGTAGTATGTTGAGGCCCAGGAAGGGAGAACGTGGTTTGGGTAGAACAGGCCAGAAGGAGCTTAGAAGAGCTCAGAAAATTAACAAGGAGCCAGAGGACAGTGTTTTGTAGGCCTTTTGGTAATGACTTTGATTTTTATTCCGAGTGGTATAGTGGGCTTTGAGGATCATTCTCTCTACTCTTTTGAGAAATACACACCTTAAAAGGTAAATTGGGAGGCTCATGGAGTAAGCAAGATGAAGATGGTGGTGGTTAGTATGAAATGTTAGCTGTAAATGTGAAGATTTATAGACATATCTTGATGGTAAAAATGTCACTGGTGGACTGATGTAGTAACTTAGAGGGGGAAAGGGGAAGAGAGTAGTTAAAAGTGATTTTAAAAGCTTTGGTCTAAGCAACTGAAAGGAAGGAGATGCCATTATGTGAGCAGAGAAGATCAAGTGCATTGTAGAATTAGGGAGGAGATTAAGAGTTCAGTTTTGAAAGTATTAAGATTAAGATGGCTATTATACATTTCAGTAGATTTGTTGAATAAATAACTGGATATAGGAGTCTATCATTCACATTGGAAATATATATCTTCATCAGTTAATATATGGAATTTGAAGGTGGGGCCTTGGATAGATCAGAATAAAAGTTAGTATAGATGAAAGGAATTCCATTGTTGAGACATCAGAAAGGTGAGAAGTACTAGTAAAAGGGAGTGAGAAGGGATACTGGTAGGACAAAAAAAGCAAGGAGAACATGATGGCTTGGAAGCCAGAAAGTCAATGTTTCAAGAAGGATAAAAGGATTAAATGAGTTATTAACTTATGATAGGGGGCTTCCCTGGTGTCTCAGATGGCAATGCAGGAGACCGGAGATCAAGCTCTGGGTCAGGAAGATGTCCTGGAGAAGGGAATGGCAACCCACTTCCATATTCTTGCCTGGAAAATTCCATGGACCAAGGAGCCTGGCGGGCTACAGTCCATGGGGTTGCAAAGTGTTGGACAGGACTGAGTGACTAACAATTTCACTTTTTAAAAAAACTAATAATAAGATTATAATCATATGTAGCAAAGTAGAACCCACTGAGGATCTTGGGAACTGTTATTTTGATAGAGAAGCTGTTTGAATTGAAATGAGTTAAAAATCGAGTGGGCAAAGACACACTATAGACAGCTCTTTGGGGAAAGTGGGTCTTTTGTTTGTCATAAAGAAAGAGAGGGTGAGAGAAGGCTTTATTCAAGGATGTGAGAAGTCATATCTGGTCTGAATGCTAAACAAACAACAAATAAAAGAGAAGTGATAATATCGCCAAAGGAAAGTGTAATGACCAGAGCAATGCCCTTCCATAATCATGGAAACCATGGCACAAGTGACATGACTGGCTCTTCTGGGAACACAAAATGTTTACCTACAACAGAAGCCTAGGCAGAAAATATGGGTAAAGATGCATGTCTGTGGGTGGAAGCAGTGAAACAATGTGCCAAGCAGAGAATGGGGGTAAAGAGATGGTATTAGAGGGACCAGGAGAGAAGGGTACATAAGAAATAAAGTCTAGCAGACATATGGAGTTCAAGAATCAAAAACATGTAGTTATGTAAAGAAATTGAAGACCCACTTGATGTTAGAGATCAAGAATGTGAACTGAAACCAGGAGATACGTTTATGTGTTTTCCCAGTTATGTTATGCTGATTAGTGATGCCCTAATTCTGCTTCAGCTTTACTTTGATGTCTCAGAAGAAGTCACAGGCTCAGGGCACAATGGCAAATATGGAACAGTACCTCATTCTGTTGTTACATAGGCTTGTTCCATAAATCTCAGGGCAGAACTCTGTAGCAGTACAGATGTCAGTATGCCTAAAATTCTCAGGGCGCTCCCTATTGTCCTGAGCCTATATCCAAATAGTAATAACTTATTAACCTCTGACTAATCACTTGCTATAAGCTCCTGCAGCAATTAGTGCTTCCACATGGGTGTTTGATTAAAAAGAAAGAATGAGGTAGACATAGGCAGTCATCCATGTTCAGGAGGCAAGACCTAGTTCAATTTATAATTTCAGTCCCAGGAGTATGGGGATTGTTGGAAAGAGAACAAAGAGGCAGGGCTGTTTCTTGTACTGGTAAATGCCAAGGGACGTCTTACTAATCCTACTTAACAGAAGGAAGAGATGGGAAAAAAAGAGACAAATAGCAAAGAGTAGTGTTGCCTTTTATGTGGAGAGAAGGTTGTGGTTTTCTTCCCTGCACTTTATTCCTTATACTCCTCCCACATCAGCCACAAGAAGGAAGAAACTAAAGTTAATTACAGTGTGCTCAATGTTTCATTACATTTTGCACACACATAATGTTTAAGGAATATGGCATATGGGTGTCTTATAAGCTAGGCAATTGGGTTGTTTCTCCATCCAGAGCCTTTCACTTGTTTTTCTTTTTAAAACCATATGTTTAACCCAGACCTTGAAGTGTATATAAAGACTTAAACCAGTACTTACTGTGCCTGATACCCAAAGCCCCTTCCGGGACAAAAGTGGGAACCTACAAGCTACATCCTTCCCTTCATACCTCCTCTGTTAGTCCTGTCTCTTTATATCATGACATCATCTTTTTCCAAACACATGCTTGTCCCTCAGATCTAACAACACACTTGGTTTCTGTGGTTATGACTCTGGGACTTTATTCTATATTAAAAATAATAATGGTGATATTATAAAAATGGTTATTATTTACCCTGTTCTCTCTCAAAGAGCTGAGGGGTGCAAAAAAAGAGATATATTTTAGGATAGAAGTTGAAGCTGGTATTGTGGTGGTTGATTTAACCACTTCTGAACCAACTTTCCAGAGAAGGCAATAGCAACCCACTCCAGTACTCTCACCTGGAAAATTCCATGGGTGGAGGAGCCTGGTAGGCTGCAGTCCATGGGGAGGCTGGATACAACTGAGTGACTTCACTTTCACTTTTCACTTTTCACTTTCACTTTTTACTTTCATGCATTGGAGAAGGAAATGGCAACCCACTCCGGTGTTCTTGCCTGGAGAATCCCAGGGACAGGGGAGCCTGGTGGGCTGCCGTCTATGGGGTCACACAGAGTCGAACATGACTGAAGTGACTTAGTAGCAGCAGAACCAATTTTCAGTTGTTTTGTTGACTCAATTCATCTAGCTGAACTATGATCTGATGCTAATCTTTCCCCAAATAATATCCTTCAGTGTTCCATTCCTACCTGGTACTCCGATTTCTCAATCTTAACCCCAGCCTTCTCCTCTATTCTAATCTGCCTCCATGTGCTTCTATAATACAAAGTTATGTGTTCTTCCTTAACTCCACCATTGCTTTCAAGTCATTGTGAGACCTGCTTCTTCTTAAACATATTTAGATTCCTTTTCCTTGTTTTAGGACCTACTCTTCATTCTACAAATTTGGCAGCATTCTCTGAATTTTTTACTTCCTCTGTGTATCAGTCCCAAATTCCCCACAGCTCACTAGAAATAACTATTTCCTAATACAGTGTAAAATTACTGATTGCTCTTTTATTTGACTCCTTCCTGCACAGACACTGGCCTTTGGATTTGTCTCCTGGCTAAGTTACTCATTTGTGATAAATAATTCAGTCAAACCATTTAATAAAATGTTCTTTGTTAAAATAAAAAAATAAAAAATAAAAAAAGGCATAGTTATCTAGGTTAGCAGCTATGGACACCAGTATCTTGATATACATGTCAGCTTATCTTGCCTCGATACATATATCTAATAACACCTAGAGATGTTTATAACTCTTGATATTTATATTGGTACCAGGTGAATCTTTAAAAATCATTGCTTATGATTTTGGTGTGAGATTACATGCAAAACATTAGCAAAGATAAAGTTACAAAGGTGTTACCATGCAGAGGGATCTAGTAGACCTTTATGATCTCATTGCTAGGTTCTAGTACAATGGTTTTGCTGGCTGTTGAAAATGATCACTGTTTGGAATATTCTGAAGTTCTCTTTGCATTGTACTTGTCTTGATTTTCTTCTGTATCCCTTGGGTTCTTACATAAAACTGATTCTGGGCTAGAATGTTGTTTTCCCACTTTAGAACACCTAAAGGCTATTATTAAGATGGTACAGCTAAAAGGGTTTTTGTTTTTGTTTTTTCTTAAGCACTGAATCTTAAATAAATGACTTGTAAGTAAGTATTGTGAATTCCAGTTCCCCTTTTTCTCTCTCTCAAGAATAAATTCAAGATCTCTCATCTGAACAACTTTTTCTGGGAGCTTTGCCTGTCCCCTGCATTCTCTCTACCACAATCATATTAAGATGTCTTCAAGGGGTGGGCAAGGTATCTAAAAGTCTGCTTCCTCTTTTTCTTCTGAAAAGACTCTCTCTATGGCTCCTTCTTCCCAATTTGCAAATTGATCACCGACTCTCTTTATAAAGAGAGAACATTTATAAATTGTCCTGCATATATGAGCTGGGACTTTTCCTTAATCAAAACCTGCATCCTTGCCTGAAGCTAATATGCCTGGGGCTTGCTTGGTCCATATGTATCAGTCATAAATTGAAGAACTTTCTGTACTCTCTTCAAGCATTTTTTTTTTCATATTAAAACTCCCACAATGAATCTGAGCTAGTAAGTTTCTCCCTCGAGGCACAACCAATGTATAGCTTGAATTCTCCCTAAAATTCTAATTTCCTAGGATATTTCTTTTTACAGTAATGGCAACTCATTAAATGGACCAAAAAAAGTGGATTTAATGTTTATACAATTGTAAAACTTTTCATCCATATGAATTCACACACACTTTGTGTTTTAAAAAATTTTTTTTCATACCATGCATTTCAGTTTGGAATTCAAAAAACCTGGTCATCATTTCTAGAGGACATATTCTTCAGTGTACTTGTATGTCAAAATAAGGTTGATATTCTTGGGCAGTTGCTTTCTGATGAAAGCACAGTTACGACACAGTATTACAATTCATTATTAAATTTCAAGACTTGTTTGTTTGCCAAAATATATAGGATCATTCCTTGAGTATAAAAGATGTTCTAGTTTTGCTAATTGTAATTAAAATCAGAGAATGACTGTTTCTCCTGTTCACAATGTCAAAAAGAGATGGCATTAAGCCACAGTCTAGACAGCATTGGCAAACAGGTGGGTATAAGGACACTGATGCATAGTTTTAATTAGATGAGTCACATCAAATTTCCTGTAATTTAAGGGATAAAGTCTTTCCTTTGGGGGAGTCACACGCTGTAAAGATTGGTTAAATGACAGCATGAAGTTCCACCTGGGCTGGAGCTTATGCTCATGTACTAATTCGATAGGAATGCCATAACCAAGTACCACAGACTAGGTGACTTAAGCAGCAGAAGCTTATTTTCTCAAGAGAAGCTGGAAGTCCAAGATCAGGTATTCATCAGGGTTGGTTTCCTCTGAGGACCATTCTCCTTTAGCTTGTAAATGGCCATCTTTTCTCTGTATCTTCCTGTGGTCTTTCCTCTGTGCATGCCTGTGTCCTAATCTCTTATATAGATACCACTCTTATTGGATTAGGACCCACTCATCTGGCTTCCTTTTCCCATAATTACCTGTTTAAAGGCCCTATCTTCAAATATAGTGGCGTACTGAGATACTGGGAAATAGACTTCAAGATGTGAGCTTTTTAACATACAGTTTAGCCCCTAACGGTCCTATTTGGGGTTAGTTCTTTGGCCTGTTAGTTGAACTAAGGGACTTCTCAGTCTTGTGGCACCTCTGCATGGTTCAGAGCTTCGTGAGACCTCCAATCTGTCTAACTTGTATCTCAGTCAGGTTTGTGTCACATTGCATTTGACTTTTTGTCAGCAAGGACAATTCCTGGGCAAGGTGAATTTCATCATCAGCGCTGCCACTTTATTTCTAATGAGGAGACACGAGTTAGCTACCTAGGGAGCTATAACAGAATATCATAATGATGAAATGCTCTTTTGATTCTAGCAGACATTTGTTTGACACCAAAATTCCCATCAGCACTTGAAGGGAAAAAAAAATCTCTTTATGAATACCATTTAGACTGTCAGCAAAACCTATCAGGATTTAACTCATTTTTAGTATTCTTCATTTAGCCTATTAAATTTTAACAGATAGTGCACACTCTAATGCTACAGTTACATTTGAAAGTAATAACTAAATAATAAAAACATATTGATGATAATGATCTATCATTCAGAAACAACAGGTATTGACAGACATGAAGCTTCATTTTAATCTAGTTGTAGGTTTGTTTCTACACAACAGGTTTATACCTTTTAGAAAATAAAACAAAAAGGAGACAGTGAAATCAATATTTTAAGTTCCAAAAATTAATATAGTTTCCTTAAAAAAGAAAGAAAGAAAGAGCCTATAAATGCTGTAAAGACTGCCAAAATATTCTTGTGGACTTTCTTGTCAGTAGCTAAAATTACTGACAGTCACTAAAATAGTGGAGAGAACCATCCTCATCATTTGTATTTTGGCCATTTAAACCAGGGTAGTAGGAGATTTCATTATTTACAATCACTGACTTTGACATTTACTTACTTACTGTCTTTTGTAAAAGCCTAAGAGCTTGAAAGAAAAGCTATGACCAACATAGATAGCATATTAAAAAGCAGAGGCATTACTTGCTGACAAAGGTCTGTGTAATCAAAGCTACAGTTTTTCCAGTAGTTATGTATGGAAATGAGAGTGGGACTAGAAAGAAAGCTGAGTGCTAAAGTATTGATGCTTTTGAACTGTGGTGTTGGAGAAGATTCTTGAGAGTCCCTTGGACTGCAAGGGGATCCAACCAGTTCGTCCTAAAGAACATCAGTCCTGGGTGTTCATTGGAAGGACTAATGCTGAAGCTGAGGCTCCAATATTTTGGCAACCTGATGTGAAGAACTGACTCATTTGAAAAGACCCTGATGCTGGGAGAGATTGAAGGTGGGAGGAGAAGGGGATGACAGAGGCTGAGATGGTTGGATGGCATCACCAACTCGATGTACATGAGTTTGAGCAAGCTCCAGGAGTTGGTGATGGACAGGGAAGCCTGGTGTGCTGCAATCCATGGGGTCACAAAGAGTTGGACATGACTGATCAGCTGAACTGAACTGAAGAACTTCATTGTTTACCCATGTTCTTGTGTGTGTTCAGTCACTTAAGCATGTCCCACTCTTTGCAGCCCCATGGACTGTAGCCTGCCAGGCTCCTCTGTCCATGGAATTTTCCAGGCAAGAATATTGGACTGGGTTGCCATTTCCTTTTCCAGGGGATCTTCCTAATCCAGGTATTGAACCTGTATCTCTAGCATCTCCTTCATTGACTGGCAGATTCTTTACCACTAACACCACCTTTCTTGGCAGGGTTCCAAAGTCTGTGAGAGCAGTTGTAAGTTTGTCTTTGAAAAAACTGCAAGCAATAATCCATCCCAGAATTGCTTATCAAGTTTAGAACCACAGTCCATATTCAGGAGCTATTTGTAATATTGGACTCGAAAATTGGTTATAATTGTCGTCTCAACATCTAGCTTAGTATTCCTCAATGTGAACCAGAATTTTCAAGAATTTCAGAAGATAAAAGTGGAATCACTGAATATACTTCTTTCCTCGGGAAAACCTTTCTCACTGAAGTTCAAGAATTTTTAAAGAGGATTTTATAATGTTGATTGAGGCACATACATCAGATTCCCCTATTTCCCATCATAGCCCTAAATCCAATCAATTACTAAATCTGATCTGTTTTGTTTGCTTCAAAATTATTGACCTCCCTTCTTTCTTTTTCAGTTTCACTTATCGTCATTGCCATAATTCAGGCTCTTCTGATTTTTAATTTGATTCTGTAGTAATGATCCCATTGGTCTGTGTTTTTCTCATCTAAATGTCTAGTTATATTACTCTCCACATAGGACCCAGAGTGATCCTTCCAAGGGCAAATCAAACCTTGCCCAAGATCAAAAAAGACTCCACAGGGGCTCTCCTTGTTCTTCATGATAATTCCAAACTTGTTTCAGTGCACAGAAAATTTGTCAAAATCTGCTGCTTGCCTACATACCAACCATGTTATCTTCTCTCGTAAATATTTAGAATGCAATTTTTTTGTTTTGTTTTTTCTTGCTTTTTTTAAAATCTTATTTTATTATTTTTCTTTTTACTTTACAATATTGTATTGGTTTTTCCATGCATCAACATGAATCTGCCATGGGTGTATACGTGTTCCCAATCCCGAACCCCCCTCCCACCCCTCTCCACACACCATCCCCCTGGGTCATCCCAGTGCACCAGCCCCAAGCATCCTGCACCCTGCATCAAACCTAGACTGGCAATTCATTCCTTATATGATATTATACATGTTTCAATGCCATTCTCCCAAATTGTCCCACCCTCTCCCTCTCCCACAGAGTCCAAAAGACTGTTCTATACATCTGTGTCCCTTTTGGTGTCTCGCATACAGGGTTATTGTTACCATCTTTCTAAATTCCATATATATGCATTAGTATACTGTATTGGTGTTTTTCTTTCTGGCTTACTTCACTCTGTATAATCAGCTCCAGTTTCATCCACCACATTAGAACTGATTCAAATATATTCTTTTTAATGGCTGCGTAATACTCCATTGTGTATATGTACCACAGCTTTCTTATCCATTCATCTGCTGATGGACATCTAGGTTGCTTCCATGTCCTGGGTATTATAAACAGTGCTGCGATGAATATTGGGGTACACGTGTCTCTTTCAATTCTGGATTCCTTGGTGTGTATGTGCAGCAGTGGGATTGCTGGGTCATAAGGCAGTTCTATTTCCAGTTTTTTAAAGGAATCTCCACACTGTTCTCCATAGTGGCTGTACTAGTTTGCATTCCCACCAACAGTGTAGGAGGGTTCCCTTTTCTCCACAGCCTCTCCAGCATTTATTTCTTGTAGACCTTTGGATCACTGCCATTCTGACTGGCGTGAAATGGTATCTCATTGTGGTTTTGATTTCCATTTCTCTGATAATGAGTGATGTTGAGCATCTTTTCATGTGTTTGTTAGCTATCTGTATGTCTTCTTTGGAGAAATGTCTATTTAGTTCTTTGGCCCATTTTTTGATTGGGTTGTTTATTTTTCTGGAATTGAGCTTCATAAGTTGCTTGTATATTTTTGAGATTAGTTGTTTGTCAGTTGCTTCATTTGCTATTATTTTCTCCCATTCTGAAGGCTGTCTTTTCACTTTGCTTATAGTTTCCTTTGTTGTGCAGAAGATTTTAAGTTTAATTAGATCCCATTTGTTTATTTTTGCTTTTATTTCCAATATTCTGGGAGATGGGTCATAGAGGATCCTGCTGTGATTTATGTCGGAGAGTGTTATGCCTGTGTTTTCCTCTAGGAGTTTAATAGTTTCTGGTCCTACATTTAGATCTTTTGGACTCTGTGGGAGAGGGAGAGGGTGGGATGATTTGGGAGAATGGCATTGAAACATGTATAATATCATATAAGAAACGAATCACCAGTCTAGGTTTGATGTAGGGTGCAGGATGCTTGGGGCTGGTGCACTAGGATGACCCGAAGGGATCGTGTTGGGGGGGAGGTGAAAGGGAGGTTCGGGATCGGGAACACCCGTGGGAGATTCATGTTGATGTATGGCAAAACCAATACAATATTATAAAGTTTTTAAAAAAACAAAACATCAATTCTTCAGCACTCAGCTTTCTTTGTGGTCCAACTCTTACTTCCCTACATGAGTAATGGAAAAACCATAGCTTTGACTAGATGGACCTTTGTTGGCAAAATAATGTCTCTGCTTTTTAATATGCTGTCTAGATTGGTCATAACTTTCCTTCCAAGGAGTAAGCGTTTTTTAATTTCACGGCTGCAGTCACCATCTGCAATGATTCTGGAGCCCTAAAAAATAAAGTCATCACTGTTTCCAGTTTCCCCATCAATTTGCCATGAAGTGATGAGACCAGATGCCATGTTCTTAGTTTTCTGAATGTTGAGTTTTAAGCCAACTATTTCACTCTCCTCTTTCACTTTCATCAAGAGGCTTTTGAGTTCCTCGTCACTTTCTGCCATAAGGGTGGTATCATCTGCATATCTGAGATTATTGATATTTCTCTCGGCAATGTTGATTCCAGCTTGTGCTTCCTCTAGCCCAGCGTTTCTCATGATATACTCTGCATAGAAGTTAAATAAGCAGGGTGACAATAGACAGCCTTGATGCACTTCTTTTCCTATTTGGAAACAGTCTGTTGTTCCATGTCCAGTTCTAACTGCTGCTTCCTGACCTGCATACAAGTTTCTCAAGAGGCAGGTCAGGTGGTCTGGTATTCCCATCACTTTCAGAATTTTCCACAGTTTATTGTGATTCACACAGTCAATGGCTTTGACGTTGTCAGTAAAGCAGAAATAGATGTTTTTCTGGAACTCTCTTGCTTTTGGATGATCCAGCAGATGTTGGCAATCTGATCTCTGATTCCTCTGCCTTTTCTAAAACCAGCTTGAACATCTGGAAGTTCATGGGTCACGTATTGCTGAAGCCTGGCTTGGAGAATATACGTGTTATAGATTGCAGTAAAAGCCAAAATATTGTTGTTGCTTTCTACTAAATGCCCTATTAGCAAACCACCATTTTGCATTTGAAACTGGTATTTGCATCATGAGTTTATTATGTTGATTCTTCCATTTTAGATGCAAACTCAATTAATTTGTTGCTAAAATCCAAAGGAATTTTGAGGTCCTTCAAATGATGTTAGTTTTCGCTTTTTACACATCTGTTAAATGCATCATGCTTAGATGTGATATTCTCTATACCATTTTTTCCCAAGTCCGTCTGACTTTCAGAAATAAATAATGGAAATATGTGTGTATGTATATATGTATACACACACACACATATGGGGAAGATCCCCTGGAGGAGGACATGGTAACACACTCCAGAATTCTTGTCTGGAGAATCCCATGGACAGAGGAGTCTAGTGGGCTACGTCCATAGGGTTGCAAAAGTCAGACATGACTGAAGTGACTTAGCACACATATATGTGTGTGTATATATATATATACATAATATATATATTTATGTATACTGTGTCTATCAATCTATGTCTATACCTGTATCATCTCTCCCTTGCTCTCTCATGTCCACCTTTGCTGCTGTTTATAGGCTTTCATCCCTAGAATTTTCTCATGACTTAGAAGAAAAGTGCTTTCTTCAGAGCTTTTCAGACAATAAATATATTGCATCAGGCTTTATGAACACTTCTTAATTAATATATGCATTTGTTTTCCGAAAAACGTGGAAGAGAATTGTGCTTTTGAAAGCCTGAGGTCATCTACAAGAAAATTTTGTTACGTTTAATAGATTTTTTTTTTCAAAACAAGATTTTATGAAGAGTAAAGCTGAAGAGAGGACTGGGGGGAGAAGAGCTTTGGAAAAGAATATATAGGAATATATACACACACACACACACACACACACACACACACACATACAGTATAGGAATAGAAGCTTAGAACCGAATTCATCAAGTTTTTTCACATAACATGTAGAAAAACCAGATAAGAGCACCAATAAAATTTATTTCAACTTTCAGTGTATATATATGTGTGGAGATGGACTGTAGAGTTTAGTTAAAAGTTTGTCTCTCTATTCCAATAAGCATTAAATTGATCATTCTCATCTTCAATTAACTGAATGTAGGAGGTGAGGAAGTTTCTAATTCTCTTTGTTTTAATGTGAGAAAAGTCATAAAGCATCATTTTAAATTACACTGTTACTTAAACTACCTCTGGTGAGGAGAAATATTTCCTTTGAAATCATATAATGAAAAATATGCTCTGGAATAAGCATTCTTAGGCTTGGGCACTATAACATTTTCAAAAATTATTTATAGATATTAAATAATTACTTTTGATCTTTTATCAAAGGTCAGGACCATGAAGTAGGGAGTTTATAGAAAGTCCTCTTTGCCAGATTCATTATAACTTAATTGAATAGAAGTAGACGGATTTTGGCCTTAGAGTACAGAATGAAGCAGGGCAAAGGCTAATAGAGGTTTGCCAAGAGAATGCACTGGTTATAGTAAACGCCCTGTTCCAACAACACAATGGAAGACTCTACATATGGACGTCACCAGATGGTCAACAATGAAATTAGATTGATTATATTCTTTGCAGCTGAAGATGGAGAAGTTCTATACAGTCAGCAAAAACAAGACTGGGAACTGACTGTGGCTCAGATTGTGAACTCCTTATTGCCAGATTCAGACTTAAACTGAAGAAAGAAGGGGAAACCGCTAGGCCATTCAGGTATGACCTAAATCAAATCCCTTGCGATTATACAGTGGAAGTGAGAAATAGATTTAAGGGCATAGATCTGATAGAGTGCCTGATGAGCTATGGACGGAGGTTCATGACACTGTACAGGAGACAGGGATCAAGACCATCCCCAAGAAAAAGAAATGAGAAAAAGCAAAATGGCAGTCTGAGGAGGTGTTACAAATGCCTGTGAAAAGAAGAGAAATGAAAAGCAAAGGAGAAAAGGAAAGACATACCCATTTGAATGCAGAATTTTAAAGAATAGCAAGGAGAGATAAGAAAGCCCTCCTCAGTGATCAATGCAAAGAAATAGAGGAAAACAATAGAATGGGAAAGACTAGAGATCTCTTCAAGAAAATTAGAGATACCATGGGAACATTTCATGCAAAGATAGGCTCAATAAAGGACAGAAATCGTATAGACCTAACAGAAGCAGAAGATATTAAGAAGAGGTGGCAAGAATATACAGAAGAAGTGTAAAAAAAAAAAGATCTTCACAACCCAGATAATCACAACGGTATGATCACTCACCTAGAGCCAGACATCCTGATATGTGAAGTCAATGGGCTTTAGGAAGCATCACTATGAACAAAGCTAGTGGAGGTACTGGAATTTCAGGTTGAGCTGTTTCAAATCCTAAAAGATGATGCTGTGAAAGTGCTGTACTCAGTATGCCAGCAAATTTGGAAGTGGCCACAGGACTGGAAAAAGTCAGTTTTTATTCCAGTCCCAAAGAAAGGCAATGCTAATGGGAGGGGGCTTCAGGATTGGGAACTCATGTACACCCGTGGCTGATTCATGTCAATGTATGGCAAAACCAATACAGTATTGTAAAGCAAAATAAAGTAAAAATTAAAATTAAAAAAAGGAAAGGCAATGCCAAAGAATGCTCAAACAACTGCACAATTGCATTCATCTCACACACTAATAAAGTAATGCTCAAAATTCTCCAAGCCAAGCTTCAGCTATATATGTACCATGAACTTTCAGATGTTCAAGCTGGTTTTCAAAAACACAGAGGAACCAGAGATCAAATTGCCAACATCCACTGGATCATCAAAAAAGCAGGAGACTTCCAGAAAAACATCTATTTCTGCTTTATTGACTATGCCAAAGCCGTTGACTGTGTGGATCACAATAAACTGTGGAAAATTCTAAAAGAGATGGGAATACCAGACCACCTGACCTGCCTCCTGAGAAACCTGTATGCAGGTCAGGAAGCAACAGTTAGAACTGGACATGGAACAACAGACTTGTTCCAAATAGGAAAAGGAATACGTCAAGGCTGTCTATTGTCACCCTGCTTATTTAACTTATATGCAGAGTACATCATGAGAAACGCTGGGCTGGCGGAAGCACAAACTGGAATCAAGATTGCTGGGAGAAATAACAATAACCTCAGATATGCAGATGACACCACCCTTATGGCAGAAAGTGAAGAAGAACTAAAGAGCCTCTTAAAAGAGGAGAGTGAAAATGTTGGCTTAAAGCTCAACATTCAGAAAACGAAGATCATGGCAAATAGACGGGGAAACTGGAAACAGTGATGACTTTATTTTTTAGGGCTCCAGAATCATTGCAGATGGTGACTGCAGCCGTGAAATTAAAAAACGCTTACTCCTTGGAAGGAAAGTTATGACCAATCTAGACAGCATATTAAAAAGCAGAGACATTTTTTTGCCAACAAATGTCCGTCTAGTCAAAGCTATGGTTTTTTCATTAATCATGTAGGGAAGCAAGAGTTGGACCACAAAGAAAGCTGAGAGCTGAAGAATTGATGCTTTTGAACTGATTTTGGAGAAGATTCATGAGAGTCCCTTGGACTGCAAGGAGATCCAACCAGTCCATCCTAAAGGACATCAGTCCTGGGTGTTCATTGGAAGGACTGATGTTGAAATTGAAACTCCAATACTTTGGGCACCTGATGTGAAGAACTGACTCATCTGGAAAGACCCTGATGCTGAGAATTATTGAAAGCAAGAGAGAAAGAGACAACAGAGGATGAGATGGTTGGATGGCGTCACAGACTCAATGACCATGAGTTTGGATAAATTCCCGGAGTTGGTGATGGACAGGGAGGCCTTGCGTGCTGCATTCCATGAGCCACAAAGAGCTGGACATGAGTGAGTGACTGAACTGATCTGAGAAGGATAAAAGATGTGTTTAGCTTCTAAACCATGTTCCACTCTTAGGCCAACATTAAAATGCATAGTTCTTGGAATAAAATGGTGCCTGGTGAGGGTAGGTGGTCAGAGATTATTGCTTTCTCAGTTTAGACAGGTTGATTTTGGGCTATTTAGACAGGCCTGTGGCTCTGGAATGCCTCATGCAAATTTGTCAGATGTAAATTATTTGCTTCAGTTATTACCGGTATAGTACGTTTTAAAATTTAGAACCATTTATTTAAGGGACTTCCCTGTATTTCAGATGGTAAAGAATCTGCCTGCAATGCAAGAGACCCAGGTTCAATCCCTGGGTCGGAAGATCCTCTGGAGAAGAGAATGGCAACCACTCCAGAATTCTTGCCTGGAGAAAGTGAAAGTGAAGTCGCTCAGTCGTGTCCGACTCTTTGCGACCCCGTGGACTGTTGCCTACCAGGCTTTTCTGTCCATAGGATTTTCCAGGCAAGAATACTGGAGTGGGTTACCATTTCCTTCTCCAGGGAATCTTCCCGACCCAGGGATCGAACCCGGGTCTCCCATATTGGAGGCAGGCACTTTAACCTCTTAGCCACCAGGGAGAAAAGTAGCCTGGTGGGCTACATTCTGTGAGGTCACAGAGTTGAACACGACTGTGTGATAACACTACTATTACTATTGTATTTAAAAACAACAAAAGGGCTGTTAAGTATGTAAGATGTTCCATTTCCCATGAGTATGTCATCCAAGTAGAGCCTGTGAGAGCAGAGCATCAAAGGAGAATGTGTATTGCCAAAGTAAATCATGCTGTTATCAAACTATGACACCAACTTAGCCTGTATTACTTGAGGAAAATAGTATGCAAAGTAGAACCCGGAGAACTCACTAGGAAGCTGTGACCAGGTATTGTCTATACTGTTGTTTTTTGTTTAATTGCTGAGTCGTATCTGACTCCCTTGGGGCCCTATGAGCTGTAGCCCACCAGGCTCCTCTATCCTTGGTATTTCCCAGGCAAGAATACTGGAGTGGGTTGCCATTTACTACTCCAGGGGATCTTTCCAACCCAAGGACCGAACCCACATCTCCTGCATTGGCAGGTGGGTTCTTTATCACCAAGAGAGCCAGTCTATACAGTTGAGTGCAAATAATTCATAAATGTAACTCATCATTTGAAGTATCAGAATTTGGAGACCAAACTGATTTAGTGATGTTGAAATGATGAATTTACAAAGAGATTTGTAAGAATTGTCCATAACATTACTTACAGCACTAGATTTTGTCACAGTTGGAGAGTTTGGAAGACTCTGTCCCACTTACGTTCATATGTTTCTTCTGTAAACCTCCTCCCCATCTCATCACTTCCCTAAGGTAAAAAGTACACGCCCTTAGCCTTGGAAGTTAGGGCCTGTGAATTTTGACAGCTTGAGTATGTTGCATGAAAAACAACTAAACAAGATACTGAAGTAACTCTAATTTTAAAACATTCATCAGGCACTTTCTCAAGTACTTTGATAAACCTCTGAGATAGGAAATGAATAAGCATTTTTTGCCTTGAAGAGCTCTGTGTCTGGTTGAAGAAGTATGCTGTGCAAACAAATAAAATACAATCCCAAACAGATAGAAGCAAGAATGGGGTTCTGAAGCAGGATGGGACTCAATATCAATAGTTAAACTAGGCATGGGTGACTGCTTCAGGGTCAGCTCACTGGAAGGCATTTTATCTGAGTTTGTATTTTAAATGAAAATAGAAATTTTCCTGGAAAGCTAGGAGTAAAGCTGTTCCAAGATGAGAAATCCACCTAACCAAAACAAACAAACAAACAAAAAGTTATATCAATTGTAAGTATCAGATGGAAGACAAAAGATATGAAAAAATTTAAGGACACCAGTTTCGGACTTTGATATCATGTGGATGTATGCTTTACCATCTGAGCCACCAGGGAAGCTCATTGGAGCAGTAGGACAAGGGAAATTAAAGGAATAGTTGTGGGAAGAAAAGGCATAAAAATGAATAACATAATGAGCTCCGTTTAGTGATTAAACAAAGCAAAGGACATAGTTTGTTTATCATTCACTGTCATGACAAGGAACAGAGGCATACTCAAATTTGGGTAATTCATGGAAAATGCATGATAAAGGAACAGCTTCCAGAGGAGTGGGTAAGTTACAGATAAGCTACCAGCTACAGTGAGGTACAAAGGGGATTCTAACAGGCAGATCATGGTCACAACGCCATGGGCAAAGGCAGGCAGCAATTATCTGAACATGGAGACAGATCTTTGTGGATAAAACCATCTTGAAGGGTCTCTGATTTTTGCCCAAAGGATGATCAAGATTTCCCAGGCAGCCCTGCAGGAAGGAACCTGGAGAAACACATACGCTGTCCTTAGTTCTTTCTCTTTTCTGTATATTGTTAGTGTTCTCCATTGGTCAAACCCAAACAGCCAGGGTGTCACTGATATCTGCATACTATTCAACTGTCCTGGGTACAGAGTACAGGAAAAAAAAAAAAAGGTTAGTATTTATTTAGAGAGGCCAACAGAAGATTTTTCAATACATGGGTCAACTTCTACCTTTAAGATTTGGTTGAATACAAATACCCTTTTCCAAGCAACTATTTTTCTCATAAAATACATTTCTATTGTTTTTTTAATAACACTAGCAGGAGGAATATATATTCATAAGTTATAAATATGTCATCATAATATAAATGTGTTTTGTTCACATACACAGAATCAACTCCCTGAAATTTCCCTTGTGTCTCATGAACCCATGTTAGGGTCAATTTATTCTCTTCCAGTGAAATATTTGTTAGATTTTTTCCATCTGTTCCAAGCTGCAACATACTTAATTTGCTATAAATAATCCATTTAGTGTGACTTAGATAAAAAGTAATTATTATTGACTAGGTTCTAATTTCCCAAGGAATATTAAAAGTAAAATTATCAAATTATCTTTTTAGGAACAGTCCCAGATACAGTGCTCATGGGGCAGTTTGTCTGCTATAAATGCCAAATGTGTGAAAATTGTTTTCAAATATTGCCAGTAACCCAGTGCTATAAACACCTCTATGACTTATGAGGCTCTGTAGAGGAGAAGCAATCATTTTTCAGAATTTATGGTCTAGAGAAACTTTACTATGAAAATATAATTTCATAAGATGACTGTGGGAACAAATATTAGAAATTTCTATCAACATGATACGTAAGGATTGCTAAAGCATTTTGCCATTTCTTGAAACTATAATATGGTAATTGGTGTGAATTGTTCTTTTTGGTACTACTCAGTAAAGTTGTTTAAAAAGGATATAAAAAAAG
The DNA here is from genome assembly GCF_016772045.2 of Ovis aries. Lineage (NCBI taxonomy): Eukaryota > Metazoa > Chordata > Mammalia > Artiodactyla > Bovidae > Ovis > Ovis aries. The sequence continues at coordinate 17,000,856 of NC_056074.1, forward strand.
CAAAATAGGTATGTTTTCCATGTAATGAACCACTTTTGAGAAGCTTATATTTCTTATAAATACTTGCAAAAAATGGCAAGTCATTTCAGAAGGGTGAAGAATGACATAAGGTAATGTTCAGTTACTTGATAAAAGTGTTAATAAATTATAGTAGAGCTTTAAAATAAAGGGTGCATGGGCCTGAAGACACTGTGCCAGGAGGGATGTGGGAAGAAAACTTACTTGACTAAATAGTGAAGATTGAAACCTCAAATTACAGATTCGTTGAATTTCCAAACTGCTCTATTTCTTGTATATAGGATATTCATGTCAATTATATTTTGAAAAGAATTATTGGATTTTTGATATCATTAAAAAATCTCAAGAGATAAATCCTATAATTCTTTTATTATATAATAAACAGTATGGTATGATAAGAGGTGTGTTAAACTAATATTCAAAAGAGTTTAAGTTCTGATTCTGAAGGCATGAAGGATTGTGACTTTGGAAAAGTCGTATAATCTGTCTGGATTGCTGATGTATAAATTATTCTGGGCAGACCTTGTTAAAAAATGTATCATCTCTTTCACTTTTAATATTAGTTAATTAGCTTTATAACTTGATCCTGAAAAAGACTAGTTTATTCATAAAAATCATAACAAAGAAAATAACGCAAAGGATGATGCAGTCTTTGCTTTGTCTTTCTTTTATTATGATCAGCTAGAAAATATTTCAAGGTAAAGGCTATAAGTGAATTTTTACTCCTAAGAAGCAGAGTACACACTTCTTTTGAAATGTACAATAAAAGGTACTTAGGAAGTACATTGAAATGTAAAAAATACAACAAAAATAATAAAAGTAAAATAAAATAAAGTACAATAAAATGTACTTAGTAAACTGATCAGACACAACAGGTTTAGTGGAATCCAGATAATTTTTTCCTTAAATGCTAGTTTATATACTTGTTCCACAAAAATTCTTATAGATGTTTTAAAACAAAGAGATTCCCAAGCCTTAACTTTAGACACCTAGAATCAGCCATGTCTGATGTAGTCAGAATTTAAGTACAAAACCTACCCAAGATAATTCTTATGTGCAGACATAGAGAATGAACTTTCTAGACCACCACTACCACTACCACCCCATAACCACTACCACACTCGGCACCTCAAACACAGTGATTCTTTTTAAAATGTATTTATTGCTAATTGAAGGATATTTGTTTTACAGTGTTGTGTTGGTATCTACCAAACATCAATATAAATCAGCCATAGTTTTACCCATGTCCCCTCCCACTTGAACATCCCTCTCACCTCCCTCCCCATCCCATCTCCTAGGCTGTTACTGAGGCCCAGTTTGAGTTCCCTGAATCATACAGCAAATTGCCACTGGCTATCTATTTTACGTTTGGTGGTGTATATTTCCATGTTACCATACCTCCCACCCACTCCTTCCCCCATGACAGCCATATCCATAAGTCTGTTCTCAGTGTCTTTGTCTCCATTGCTGCTCTGTAAATAGGTTCATCGGTGCCGTCTTTCTAGATTCCATATATATGCATTAGCGTGAGATATTTGTTTTTCTCTTTCTGACTTGGATTGCTGGGTCATGTGGTGGTTTCATTTCTAGTTTTTAAAGGAATCTCCATAGTCTTCTCCATAGGGGCTGTGTCAATTTGCATTCCAACCAACAGTGCAAGAGGGTTCCCTTTCCTCCACACCCTCTGCAGCATTTATTGTTTGTAGATTTTTTGATGATGGCCATTCTGACCAGTGTGAGGGGATATCTCATTGTAGTTCTGATTTGCATTTTCTTAGTAATTAGCAGTGTTGAGCATCTTTCCATGTGTTTACTACCCATCTGTATGTCTTTGCAGAAATGCTTGCTTGTCTTTTCCCCACTTTTTGGTTGGATTGTTTCTTTTCCTGGTATTGATTTGTATGAGCTGCTTGTATATTTTTGAAACTTAATCCTTTGTCAGTTGTTTCATCTGCTATTATTTTTTCCCATTCTGAGAGCTGTCTTTTCACCTTGTTTATAGTTTCCTTTGCTGTGCAAAGCTTTTAGGTTTAATTAGGTCCCACTTGCTTATTTTTGTTTTTATTTCTATTATTCTCGGAGGTGAGTCACAGAGGATCTTGCTATGATTTATATCACAGAGCGTTCTGCCAATGTTTTCCTCTAAGAGTTTTGTAGTTTGTGGTCTTACATGAAGGTCTTTAATCCATTTTGAGTTTATCTTTATGTATGGTATTAGGAAGTGTTATATTTCATTCTTTTACATGTTGCTGTCCAGACAAACAGCGATTCTTAATTGGGGAGGCACAGACACTCTTTAGACTCTAAACACTAAATGTAGTAAAGAATAATTGTAATTGGAGGGATTTCAGATCAGAGTTTTAATGGTCCCTGAGGCTGCCTAGTTAATCAAAGTCCTAATCCCTATAGAGACTTAAAAAAAAAAAAAATTAGCAATGTATGTTGCTCTGCTCCTATTTTCATGCAAGCATGGAATTTAAGTGTTTGAACTGTGATATACTTCTGCTGCTAAGTCGCTTCAGTCCTGTCTGACTCTGTGCGACCCCATATACGATAGCCCACCAGGCTCCACCATCCCTGGGATTCTCCAGGCAAGAACACTGGAGTGGGTTGCCATTTCTTTCTCCAATGCATGAAAATGAAAAGTGAAAGTGAGGTCGCTCAGTTGTGTCCGACTCTTTGTGACCCCATGGACTGTAACCGACCAGGCTTTTCCATCCATGGGATTTTCCAGGCAAGAGTACTGGAGTGGGATGCCATCGCCTTCTCCTGTAATATACTAGAAAGACTCAAATTCTAGTATTCTCTGGGAAGAATGTAAAGCAAGAGAAAAGAGAGAATGATGTTTTCTGACTGATAAGGGGACAAAGATGTAACAGTAGACCAATTTTATAATGATACTTAGGCCACATACAGTGTTGTGTAAATTCTAACAAACATGATGAATGTGTTTATAGCATAAAGGTAAAAGTACATCTTCCTGAAATAAACATTATGTAGCCAGATCAAGGATGTAGTTTACTATAGCAGAAGTATTTTACTAGTGTTGCTTCATTACCAACCTCATGATATACATTAAGCTTTTATATGTTAAGTAATAAATAACTTTTTTTGGTTAAGATTAACTCTCACAGCAACAAGAATATATTAAGCATTTACACATTTAACCTTAAAAAGATCTTTACCCTCCAAAGTTGTTTCTTTTTTTAATTTTCCACTTTTGTGATAATTAGAATAAAAAGATATACTCTACCATCCTCTTTGTTTAAAGTCCTGAAGTGAAACCTCTAAAAAACAGATGAAAAAGGGAAAGAAAGCTTCTTGGCTGCTTGAGTAAGAGAATCAGTTTGAAGTGAGCATATCCTGACTTCTGGCAGTAAGCAGATATTTTGTATTTTACAAGCATTAGGATGATCATGAGAAGAGAATACTAAGAAACGGAAGTGTGATGTAGGCCAAAGCAAAATATTTCCCTGAGGTTAGCTATAATTGATCTGTTTTCTCAAGTAGACACATAAGAGTAAGAAAAACTGGGAAACTGTGTTCTGCAATTTCACATTTGCAAAGAAAAATGTTTGGCTTAGGATCAAGGCATGCTATTTTTGATCAAGGACTGCAGAAACCCTTAACCCTTTAAGTCTTGAATTTTTATGAGAAATGTAGTAACTATTTGATTAATTCAGTAAGATAGTTGCCTTATAGTAGTGATCTTTAGTTTCCTATAATATTAACCTCGAATTAGTCCCTGTTGTCTTATTTTATTTCACAGCAGTCTTATGCAAAATGAATATAAAACAGAAAATGTGGGAGAAAATTTGCTAGTAGATTCCATTTCATATATATATATTTATAAATAAAAGACTGAAGTAAACAAAGATGAATTTATTTCAACAGTATTTTGTTATTTTCAGTGTATAATTATTCTCCTTAATTAAATTTATTCTTAAATATTTGTTCTTTAATGCTATCAAAAATGGAATTTTTAATTTCAGTTTTTATTTTTAATTGCTAGTGTATAGAAATTCAATTTTTCATATTTATCTTCTACCATCGCAAGCAGTGTACTGAAACTTAATAGGTCTAGTTTGTGTGTTTTTATTAAGATTTCTGTTAGAAAATATCATGCCATTGTGAATGGAGATAATTGTGTTCCATCCTTTCCTGTCTGAATTGTATTGCTTTTTCCTACCTAATTGCCCTGAAAGACCCTCTAGTGTATTGTCGAATAGAAGTGATGGAAGCAGATATCTTTGCCTTGCTTTTAACCTTAGGTTGTGGTATATTCAGTCTCTCACCATCAAACATGATGTTAATTGTGTGTTTTTCATAAATACCTTTTTTTAATATTAAGGAAATTCCCTATTATTACTAATTTTTGAGTGTTTTAATCAATGAAGTGTGCTGTATTCTGACAAATGGTTTTCCTTTGTTAAGATGACCATGGGCTTAATTTGTACAGTATATATAATAACATATATTATACACACAGAGAATATAAGATGTTTGTCTTTAATCTCTTTAGGTTGAAAAAAATGAACTTTTGCTATTGAGAGTTGAAATTAATATAATGTGATATCACTGCTAAATATACTTTCTACAGTATTTCTGAAAGTTTCTCCTCCACAGATGCCAACATTTTGATATATTTTATTAAAAATTATATGATTCATATGTAATTGTATACAGTGAATCAAGAGTATGCCTGACAAGAATGAAGTACCTTTTCAATTAAGCATTGATGAGAACTGAATTTTCCACTTAAAATTTTACAAGTCTGATGACCATAAGAACTTACGTAGGGTAGCTTTTTATTCTGTAATTTTCAAATCTTGTATTATTTTTACTACTCATATTCAGTGTTAAACACAGATGATGCAGGCAATACTGGTACTATAGTACCTCTGGCCTTGCATTTTTTTTTAACAAAGGAAAGTTTCAATACAGTTGTTCATTATAAAACTGTCAGGTGTTATTCCAGTTCACGTATGTTTTGTCATAACAAAGGTAACAAGTTATGACACTGAATTAAATAATTGGAAGGATTCTTGGGACTTTGTAGGGCATACACATGTAAGAATTCAAGAAAGGGAAAAGGAACTAACAGCAGAAAGAGTACAAGCAGTGCTTAGCAGCTAGGGCTTCCACAGTAGCTAGGGCTTCCCTGGTGGCTCAACTGCTAAAGAATCTGCCTGCAACATGGGAGACCCCAGTTTGATTCCTGGGTTGGGAAGATCTGCTGGAGAAGGGATAGGCTACCAACTCCAGTATTCTTGGGCTTCTCTTGTGGCTCAGTAGGTAAAGAATCTGCCCACAATGCGGGTAGACCTGGGTTCAATCCCTGGGTTGGGAAAACCCCCTGGAGAAGGAAAAGGCTACCCACTCCAGCATTCTGGCCTGGAGAATTCCATGGAATGTATAGTCTATGGGGTTGCAAAGAGCTGGATGTGACTAAGTGACTTTCCCTTTTTAAGATATCTGGGCATAGTCCCTACTTGTCCTTTGTGGGTCTCATAGAACATGCATTGTTTTTATATTATGAGCACCTGCTGCTGCCGCTGCTAAGTCACTTCAGTCGTGTCTGACTCTGTGCGACCCCACAGACGGCAGCCCAGCAGGTTCCCCTGTCCCTGGGATTCTCCAGGTAAGAACACTTGAACACCTAAGATATGTAAAAGACACCATTTTTCAGGGCAATCTGTGAATGAGTTCACTGAAGGGGCTCTTATGTCCTACTGGTCATGTAGCTAAATCAAGGCCATGTAAGTACATATGTATATGATAAACAAGGAAGACAAGCAGTACAGAGTGTTATTCCAAGGGAATTTTGTGTTTTCAACATCAGAATAAAATTCATTAACTAGTATATTTCACCTTTATCTTGGCCAAGTGTTGTTGTTAGACTTCCAAACATCCCTGGAGATCAACAGAGCTACCTGAGTTCAGTTGCATGTTAAACATATTCTTGTATAACTGTATGTGAACATTATGATTAACTATAAAATGTACTTCTTTAAACCTACACTAAGTGAACAACTCCAAACTCAACTTTCCTTAAACTAGATCTCCAAAATACCTGAGGCTACTCTATACTTAACTAATAGGTTGAGCAATATGATGCAGAAGTTGGAATTGAAAAAGGAAGAAATTTAATTAAAATTATCTTATCACTTTTTATTTTCAAAATCTTACTCATAGTCATCTTACAAACACGACCATATGCACATATTACTAATACTTATTGGAGCAGGTCCATGTACGTTAATAAGCAGCATCAAAGTTTAAATATTGTTAGATTCACGGGGAATTATCCTTTGACAAGTTAATTCACCATCTGAGCCACCAGGGAAGCCAAAGTGGGAGACCAAGTTTCGGTCCCTGGGTTGGAAAAATCCCCTGGAGAAGGTCCATCTATGTTGCTTTAGAGGGTACAGCAACCCGCTCCAGTATTCTTTCCTGGAGAATTGCATGGACAGAGGAGAATGTAAAACTGGATATTAGAAATCACTGGTTGTCAAGTCCATGTGGCATGTTCCTTTACAGAGTCATGAATCCATACTCGCCTTACTATTTCTTAACCTTTAATCTCCAGTCTGCTGCAATGTTGAGGAAAATATTCCTTTCTTTGAATGGGAATGCCCCTGAGCATGGTTCAAGAATCCAGCCAGGCTAAAAGCTCCTCTAGATAATCTGATCAACTTCATAGCTATTTTGTAGTCATCTTCATATTTTTTATCACCCTCCCAAACACCATGACTATTTAAAAATAGACTTGTTATATTGAGCAATTTAGTTCTGCACTGACTTGAAGTTCTTTACCCCCCAAAGCCCACAATTTTAATGTTTTATGTTTTGCATATTAAAACATGCCAAATTAAATTATTTTGCTTAGTTTCTTCCCAACATTTAGGAGGAGTCTCTGTGGTGCTTCTGTCCCTTCTCCAACAATCCAGTGAGAAAGGACAAAAAATCAGTTTTAAAATCAGTTTCTCCTTGTATGTTGCCTTTGAAATTTTAGAAATCATGGATATGAGTGATGTTTTATGCTGGGTGCAATGAAGTGATTGTCAAAAGGGAGCTATAAATCATTAGAAATTGAGTTTATGAAAGCAAACTCTGATGTAATTAGAGAAATTTTTTGGATAAAAGTAAAATATGAGTTGAAATTGATATGCAGTGATTCATATGTCAGTGAGAGAAAAGACTGGAAAGTAGATGGGAGGAGCCAAATCCTTAAGGTTTTGAAATCTAAATTTTCAGCTTTTCGTAAAAAAATTTTTGTGTGTGGCTGTGCTGAGTCTTAGCTGTGGCACACAGGCCCTTTGTTGTTGTCTGCAGGCTTTCTTTAGGTGGGCTATTTCAAGATTTTGTGCACAGGCTTCTCCTTGCAGGGGTTTCTCTCATTTCAGAGCATGTGCTTTAGGGCACGTGGGTTCAGTAGTCATGTCACAGGGGCTTAGTTGCTCCATGTCATGTGGGATCTTCCTGGACAACGGGTCGAATCCATGTCCCCTGCATTGGCAAGTGAATTCTTAATAACCGGACTGCCAGGGAAACCCCCTAAACTTTTAGTATTGACTCTATATTGGACAGTAGGCAATTAGGAAGGTTTCTCAGCAGAAACTAGACATAAGAAGAACTATAAGTAAGCAAACTCAACTCAACAGCTGTGAGAGAGAGAGAAAGCTGAAGAGAATAAAGGACCAGTTAAGATACCACTAAGACAGTGGAAGACCAAGTGAAAAGAATCAAAAGGCAAGTAGCTAAGAGAGATATGAATAAGCATGAAAAGAAAACTTTCTGTTGACCTTTATCAGAATGTTGAAAAAGATCTATGATGTCGATACCTAATTGAAAAGGCAAAATCTTAAGCTATTTAAGAGACACGCAACCAAATCTCATGTCACATGAAGCTTCACTGAATTTTACATATTAGTCTTACTAAAAACAAGTTTAAACTTCTACCTACCTAATGATCACATTTGGATCTTTTTAATGCTCACTTGTAGGTATTCACTGCAGATCAGAGATATTAGGAATTAGAATCATAACACATTTCCCAGGTTTAACTTGGTTTAGTCCGCCATCACAAATTTAACATAGCAACTTATTTCTTAACGGGCATATCATTATGCATGAATTTTTCAATGAAATGTGCATTATTGCAAAAGAACCATAGATAAACGTGCTTATACTCAGTATCAGCCGTGCAAAAAATGAATAAATTCTAATGACATGCATCTCTTCTTGGTAACTAGACCTATAATTGAGATTTTCCTGGAAAAAAATTCAATCTCTCCCTCAGGAATCTGGAATAAAACCTAACAAACATCCGAGTTTTCTGTCAAAGGCAAATAACCTATGCTTAGAATCGTCACATTCCCAGGATACTAAGGTTTCATTTTACTTTATCTTCATTGCAAAATCATTCCCATCGCAAGTATTTCTTGAAGTTGCTAAAAATGGTATGACCACTGACTGGACAGGCAATTAATATCATTTTCTCCCATAATCTAATTATGTATTAATGTTGCAGCAGTGATGCTTGTAATGAATAAAATTTCTCATGACACCCAAATAATCATTCAAAATAGTGAGGAGAATAAATTGATATACATTGATTTTCTACTAAATGCCAGGCACTGTGGTTAATGATTCATATTTATGATCTCATATATTACTTGAGAATATCCATGGAATAATATATTGCTATCCTCAATTGATTTGTGAGTGAATTAAAACGCAGATTATACAATTTGCCCAAAGTCACAGATACAGCAAATGAAGCAGAAATGTGGATCTGTCAGTCTAATGGCATAGCCTGGCTGCTTCTACTATAATGGCATAATTTGAAATAAACTTTTATTGAACACCTCCCAAGATGGTGCTTCAGAGTTCATCGTTGCTAAAGAGAAAGTGATTTTGTATTTCTTTTTTCTCTAGTCCCATAAAAGATAGATGGAATCAGATAGCAATGTACAGATTAATCAACCACTGATGACTCTTTTTTTAAAACTGTTTCATCTTCCAAGTAATTCTACTGATCTCTAACAACAATACTTTATGCTTCAAGCTTACCTATTCCCACCGTAATAATTTTTTAATTGTGGTAAACATGCTTAATGTGAGATCTAGTCTCTTAAAAAAAGTATCAAATGCATCTACAGTATTGTTAATACTTAGGCACAAAGTCATATAGCAGATCTCTAGAACTTATTAATCTTGTATAACTAAGACTTTATACCCATTGAACAGCAACTCCCCATTTCCCCCCTCCCAACCACCTCTAGAAACCACCATTTCTACTCTCTATTTCCATAGGTTTGACTATTTTAGTAACTTCATATATGTGGAATCACTCAGTGTTTGTCTTTCTGTGACCAGTTTATTTCTCTTATCATATTGCACTCCAAGTTCATCCATGTTGTCACAAATAACAGAATTATCTCCCTTTATCAACATTCAAAAAATGAGGATCATGGCATCTGGTCCCATCACTTCATGGGAAATAGATGGGGAAACAGTGGAAACATATGTTTTTGGGCTCCAAAATCACTGCAGATGGTGACTGCAGCCATGAAATTAAAGGATGCTTTCTCCTTGGAAGGAAAGTTATGACCAACCTAGATAGCATATTGAAAAGCAGAGACATTACTTTGTCAACAAAGGTGCATCTAGTCAAGGCTATGGTTTTTCCATTGGTCATGTATGGATGTGAGAGTTGGACTATGAAGAAAGCTGAGCGCCGAAGAATTGATGCTTTTGAACTGTGATGTTGGAGAAGACTCTTGAGAGTCCCTCAGACTGCAAGGAGATCCAACCAGTCCATTCTAAAGGAGATCAGCCCTGGGATTTCTTTGGAAGGAATGGTGCTAAAGCTGAAACTCCAGTACTTTGGCCACCTCATACAAAGAGTTGACTCATTGGAAAAGTCTCTGATGCTGGGAGGGTTTGGGGACAGGAGGAGAAGGGGACGACAGAGGATGAGATGGCTGGATGGCATCACCGACTCGATGGACGTGAGTTTGAGTGAACTCTGGGAGTTTTTGATGGACAGGGAGGCCTGGTGTGCTGCGATTCATGGGGTCACAAAGAATGGGACATGACTGAGTGACTGAACTGAACTGATGAGGCTGAATAATATCCCGCTGAATGTGTATACTGCATTCCGTTTATCTGCTGATGGACATTTAGGTTTTTTTCATATTTAGGCTATTGTGACTAATGCTGCAATGAACATGAGAGTGCAGAAATCCATTTGAGATCCTGATTTCATGTTTTGGAGGCCTACACTTAGAAATAGGATTGCTGAATCTCACGGTAGTACTATTTTTCTTTGTTGAGGAAACTCTATGTTGTTTACCATACTGGTTGCACCACTTTACATTCCAGCCAACAGTGTATAAGGCTTCCACTTTCTCCATATCATTACCAACATTTTTTCCCTTATAATAGTCAGGCTTCTACTAACGGAGGCTTTTAAAAAAATTTTGGCTTTGCTAGATCTTTGTTGCTGTGCGGGCTTTTCTCTAGTTGCAGAGAGCGGGGTCACTCTCTATTTGCAGTGCACAGGCTTCTCGTTGTGGTGACTTCTCTTGCTGCAGAGCATGGACTCCATCCAGTAGTTGCAGCTCCCAGGTTCTAGAGGACAGGTTCAATAGTTGTGGCACATAGGCATAGTCATTTTGTGGCATGTGGAATCCTCCCAGATCAGGGATTGAACCTGTGTCTTCTGCATCGACACGCAAATTCTCTACCGTAGAACCACCAGAGAGGCCCTAAAGGAGGGTTTTGATTCCCTGAAGTATAGAGGAATTAATTCCATATGGAATGAATTTTGAACAGCGACAGACAGGAAATGGGAGGGAGCCAGGCAAATGACACTGATGCTGGGAAAGATTGAAGGCAGGAGGAGAAGTGGGCAACAGAGGTGAGATGATTGGATGGCATCATTGACTCAGTGGACATGAACTTGAGCAAACTCTGGGAGATAGTGAAGGACAGGGAAGCATGGCATGTTGCCGTCCCTGGGGTTGCAGAATCAGACAAAGCTGAGTGACTGAACAACACCAGGCAAATGCATTCCTTTGATCCCCCTTTCCATGTAGGAATGGTTTCTCTGTAGTCCACATGCAAGATTTCTATGCGCCATACCTCTTTCCTTCATCCTCACTGTCCTATATTTGTGATGGCCAGATAAAATGTCTGCATTCTACTCTTGGATTTGGGCTCTGCAGTCTAACGCTTTGAATTTCTGAAATGAAACACTGTCTCCTCCCCCTTCTCATTATTACTCTTACTAATGTATATCAGTTGCTACATATGTTTTAGCTTGACTTTTGCAGAGATACCATAATATGAAGTGAGCCTATATTAATTTTAATTAGCTAACATACACCTATATTTGCTTTACAAGCTTCTCTTTTAAAATAACAGATGTTGGTATAAATAATCAACCTGGAGGTTAACATAAATTATATATGTTTTCAGTATATGTCTTTTTTGATTTTTTTCAATTTTTTTCAGTTCTATCATCTCACCTCAATTAAACCCCATAAGAAGTACTGGCATCCTGAACCCCAGCTAGTCATATATTTTTATATAAGTCTGATAAGTGTCTTTTGATTTTTGTTCAATGTTTTGCCAGATTTCATACTCTATGTTATCACTCTGGTCATTAATCCCAAATAAGAAACATATTACATCTGTTCAACCTCCATAAGAAAATGGAACAATGAAAGTTATTCTTAGTAATTGAATAGTTGTGAGCTGAGAACTGTTTTAAGATTATGACTAGATGTGATTTTGAGAAACTTTCTTTTATTCAGATTGTACTATTCAGTTCTTTACACATTTTCTTACCCAGATATTTTTTGCCATAATAGTTTTACAGAAAATGTGTCATATACATACTTGTTTGACCTTGTCTTTTTTTTCCTATTTATAACATTATAAAAATAAGGGGTTTGGTTTAGGTCATACCTCAATGGGGCTTCCCTGATAGCTCAATTGGTAAAGAATCTGCCTGCAATGCAGGAGAGCCTGGTTCATATTCCTGGGCTGGGAAGATCCTCTGAAGAAGGGATAGGCTACTCACTCCAGTATTCTTGGGCTTCCCTTGTGGCTTAGCTGTAAAGAATCCGCCTACAATGTGGGAGACCTGGGTTCAATCCCTGGGGTGGGAAGGTTCCCTGGAGAAGAGAACAGCTACCCATTCCAGTATTGTGGTGTAGAGAATTCCATGTATACAGTCCATGGGGTCACAAAGAATTGGACACAACTGAGGGATTTTCATTTTCTTTCAAGTTTATTATCAAAATACTAACATCTTTCAATTTTTCCTATATTTGATCAAAATATTTTCTCTAAGAGATATAATAGTGCATTTGGAGTTTGTCTTCTTTATACTTCTTCAGAGTCTTTCTCTAGATGCAACTTAGAAACCTGACAATAGAGCATGTTTTCCCCATTCATATTTTGTGCTTTTGTTCCATGCATGTTTATTCACAGGCAAATATTTTTCAGTGAATTGGTCAAATTTACATGAATTTCACACTGTACATGGATTTCTGCACCTTGCCAATTTTCCTCAGTATCTTCTGAAAATATCTATCCATCTTTAAACATCTATTTGATCTAATTCATTAATTATAACACCTATGTTGTATTCAGGGACTATGTTTTTCTTTCGAGTTTGTATTGTTTTTGAAACTTCTATAAAAGGCCACACATAATGATCGATTATATCTACATTCAGAAGACAATACTTAGTCAAACAGCCATCTGTTCATTCCTTGTTTTTATGCAGATAACTTAGGTCATCTATCTGAAACTGAGACAGAAAATATAGATTTCAAGAAAATAAAAAAATATGAAATTATTGTATATTCTCAAAAGGTAGAGATGATGCTCATAGTGTCATAAAATCATGTTCAAAAATCTTTGAAACTGGGTTGATTGTGGTCTTCTTACCATAGTAGCATGTTTTTAATTTTTAAACAGGAGTGTACTCCCTCCTACATTCAATTCTTAACTCCTAACTTCTTACCTCCTTTTTTAGATTCTTTCTTTGTTGCATGTACATTGCTTTTTCTCTCCAAACTGAATGCCTCTTTTGGCTTTTCAATAAAAGGTAGCTTCTTCTATCACTGTGTCCTTGCCCTGAGCAGTTAAGTTGGGTCTTCAGTGAGCCCAGTCTCTGGAGTCACTCTGACCCTCTGCTATACAGACATCTGATTTGGGGCAAGATATTTTACCTCCTTGTGTCTCAGTCAATTCAGGTATAAAATGGAATATAAAAATAATTTCCTCAAGGAGTATTATATGAATTCTGTTTAGCCATCATTATGTTTAAGCAGCTCAGGCAAGTAGAATAAGCTTGGGTCAGTCTAAGTTTTATAACCCAGTTTCACTATTTACTGTTTACTCTGACGCTGGGTAAATCATAATTTCTGAAAATCTCAGTTCTTCAGCTTATATATAAGAGAATTTATATATACTTAATATTTTTAAAAACATACAAAATGAATGAAGTACTGATGTACACTGCAGTATGGGTGAATCTTGAAAATACTATGCTAAGTGAAAGAAGTTTAATCACAAAAACACATGTACTAGTGGTGAATGTGAAATAAATATTGATATGAAATGTCCAGAATAGACAAAATAATACTTTGGCCATTGATGAGAAGAGCTGAACCACTGGAATAGACCCTGATGCTGGGAATGATTGACGACAAAAGGAGAAGAGGGCAGCAGAGGATGAGATGGTTAGGCAGTGTCACTGACTTAGTGGACATGACTTGGAGCAAACTCCAGGAGATAGTAAAGGACAGAGGAGCCTGGCATTCTATAGTCCATGAGGGTCACAAAGGGTCAGATATGACTTAGTGACTGAACAACAACAATGTATAGAGAAAATAGATTCGTGGTTACCTAGGACTGGGGGAGATAGGGATAATCGGGAGGTGGCAGCTAAAGATTTGGTGTTTCTTTTTGGCACAGTGAAAATATTTTGAATGTCATTGTATAGCTCTGTAAACATAGTACAAAAAAAATCTTTACACTATAAATGTGTGACATGTCAATTATGTTTCAAAAAAGCTGTTTAAAGCACTGTAGAAAAAATCAGTAATCCAAAATTGGTTATTCAAAAAGACAAAAAAGGAAATTGACAAATTGCTATCCAGAAGCCAGATTAGGGACAAAATGAGGGAATATCCAACTTACTAAAAGAAGGCATGAAAAGACATACTACTACTGAGTTTATAGGGATTAAATGGCATAAAAGGGACAGCTTGAAATGATGTTGTTGAAAGGTCATTTATTTCCCACATTTAAACTCTACAACAAATGTTAGTCAAAGAGGAAGTTGGCCCTCCTGTTATTAACTACTCTCTTATTTAGTAGTCAGCTTTGATATAGGCATAAGCTATCTGGGAACATACACTGGGTTTGAAAGGAACTTGAGTTCCACTAAAGGTGCCTGCAACTTTGAGTAAGTTATCTACTATATAGATACATAAAAGATATTATTCATCTCTGAAGTAAAAATAATATCATCCTTTATAGTATTGCTGAGATAATTCACATGCTAAATTATATTATGCAGTTGCTGTGAGCCTCTGTATAAATTGATAGGAAGTTTTATATGATAGAGCAGTACTTTGAATAAAGAAATTAATAGGTTTTGATGAGCAAAGGAATAAAGGGAAACATGGAAAAATCAAAGTGACATTGAATAGCAAGTAGGTGAGACCAATTAATAGCATCTAAGGAATAAATGGTAATATCACTAGGGAAATAAATTTAAATTTTCCTTTGAAGAACATGGGATTTTGCAACTTGAGTTTGAATTTATGTTAAGGTATCTAATTGGATTATTCCAATAATGGGAATTATAAGCAGATACAAAGGAGACCTTGAGTTTTAAAATTTAAAATCCAGAACTTTGCACATAAAACTAAATGTTAAAATAGTATGATTTGGTGAGTTTTGCATTGAACTGAGTATAAAGAAATAAAGGCCAGCACATCAGACTGAAATTTCAAATAATGCTCAACTTTAAAAAGAAAAAGTATGAACTGTTATCAAAGTTAGAGAAATGGAAAAAATAAGCATTATTTATAATAAGTCAGAGAAAAATTGATTTATTGAAATAATTGTACTAGGTTAAGGCTAGTGAAGCATATTAGAGAAATAAAATTTTGAAAGTATTTTAAAGAGTAAACAGAGTGGCAAGAAAGGAAGTTATATTGATTTCAATATACAAGGTGAGATTGAGAGTTGAATTAAAATGGGAAGTTACACAAGTATATATGTAAATTTAATTTTGTCATACATTCTTCTTAAATCTAGGAATATTTTCTCAACTTTCTCTGGCTATGTTTTGGCAATTGTGGCTCCATAAACTACCATTGTTTCACTGTGTCTGCCAGCCACATTAGGCTACTTGCTGTTTCTCAGCCATGCAAAGTACTGTCCAATTTCAAGGTATTTGAACACAAGGTCTATTCTGTTCCCACAGTACTCTTCTACCTGGTACTTGGATGTCTAGTCTCTCAATTTATTTGAAATCCTTTAAAAATGTCACCTTTTCAAAGCATCCTTTCCTAAAACTCATATAAAATGTCTTTTACTCTGATCACACTCCTTATGCTCATTTCTCCATTATGTTTTTCTTTACAACTCAATACTATCTGATCTCATATAACTCATATAATCCTTAAACATCAATGATTCAGTGTTTTCACCACTGTATGTCTGACATTAGAAAAGTATTTAGAACATCAGTTCAGTTCAGTCGCTCAGTCATGTCCAACTCTTTGTGACCCCATGGACCACAGTACACCAGGTCTCCATGTCCATCATCAATTCCCGGAGTTTACCCAAACTCATGTCCATTGAGTTGGTGATGTCATCCAACCATCTCATCGTCTGTCTTCCCCTTCTCCTCCTGCCTTCAATATTTCCCAGCATCAGAGTCTTTTCCAATGAGTCAGTTCTTCGCATGAGGTGGCCAAAGTATTGGAGTTTTAGCTTCAACATCAGTGCTTCCAATGAACACTCAGGACTGATCTCCTTTATGAAGGACTGGTTGGATCTCCTTGCAGTCCAAGGGACTCTCAAGAGTCTTCTCCAACACCACAGCTCAAAAGCATTAATTTTTCAGTGCTCAGCTTTCTTTATAGTCCAACTCTCACATCCATACATAACCACTGGAAAACCATAGCTTTGACTAGAGGGACATATGTTGACAAAGTAATGTCTCTGCTTTTGAATATGCTGTCTAGGTTGATAATAACTTTCCTTCCACGGAGTAAGCGTCTTAATTTCATGGCTGCAATCACCATCTACAGTGATTTTGGAGCCCAAAAAAATAAAGTCAGCCACTGTTTCCCCATCTATTTGCCATGAAGGGATAAGACCAGATGCTATGATCTTAGTTTTCTGAATGTTGAGTTTTAAGCCAACTTTTTCACTCTTCTCTTTCACTTTCATCAGGAGGCTTTTTAGTTCTTCACTTTCTGCCATAAGGGTGGTGTCATCTGCATATCTGATATTATTGATATTTCTCCTGGCAATCTTGATTCCAGCCTGTGCTTCATCCAGCCCAGCATTTCTCATGATGTACTCTGCATATAAATTAAATAAGCAGGTGACAATAGACAGCCTTGATGTACTCCTTTTCCTATTTGGAACCAGTCTGTTGTTCCACTTCCAGTTCTAACTGTTGCTTCCTGACCTGCATACAGGTTTCTCAGGAGGCAGGTCATGTGGTCTGGTATTCCCATGTGGTCTGGAATTTTCCACAGTTTATTGCCACACAGTCAAAGGCTTTGGCATAGTCAGTAAAGCAGAAATGGATGTTTTCCTGGAACTCTCTTGCTTTTTTGATGATCCAGCAGATGTTGGTAATTTATCTCTGGTTCCTCTGCCTTTTCTATAACCAGCTTGAACATCTGGAAGTTCACTGTTCACATATTGCTAAAGCCTGGCTTGGAGAATTTTGAGCATTACTTTACTAGCATGTAAGATGAGTGCTATTGTGCAGTAGTTTGAGCATTGTTTGGCATTGCTTTTCTTTGGGATTGGAATGAAAACCGACCTTTTCCAGTCCTGTGGCTACTGCTGAGTTTTCCACATTTGCTGGCATATTGAGTGTAGCACTCTCATAGCATTATCTTTAAGGATTTGAAATAGCTCAACCCGGAATTCCATCACCTCCACTAGCTTTGTTCGTAGTGATGCTTTCTAAGGCCCACTTGACTTCACATTCCAGGATGTCTGGCTCTAGGTGAGTGATCAAAACATCATGATTGTCTGGGTCATGAAGATCTCTTTTGTATAGTTCCTCTGTGTATTCTTGCCACCTCTTCCTAATATCTTCTGCTTCTGTTAGGTCCATATGATTTCTGTCCTTTATTGAGCCCATCTTTGCATGAAATGTTCCCTTGGTATCTCTAATTTTCTTGAAGAGATCTCTAGCCTTTCTGATTCTATTGTTTTCCTCTATTATATTTGGAACATAATTGGTTCTTATTATGGGTTGAGCTGTATCCCTACACAAAAGACAATTAAGTCATGGCCCCCGTGCCTCAGAATGTGACTTCATTTGGAAACAGGGTCTTTAGAGAAGTAACCAAGTTAAAATGAGGTTGAATTCCTGAATTCAATAAGCCTGGTTAAAATATAGAAAGGAGAAACTTGGACCCAGAGATAGACAGACAGAGGGAAAATGTGAAGACACACTGGAGAATGCCATGTGAATACAAAGAATTAGAGTGATAGTTCTACAAGCAAAAAAAAAAAAAAGGATTGCCAACAAACTACCAGAAGCTAGGAAGACACATAGAAAGATTCCCCTACACTTTTCACAAAAGGGCTGGTCTGCCAACACTTCATTTTGGAATTCTAGCCTCCATAGCTGTGATACAGTAAGTTTCTGTTGTTTTCTGTTACCCAGTTTGTGGGACTTTGTTAACAGTATCCCTGGGAATCTGTTTCGATGGCCTCTGAGACTTCATTTCTGCTTCAGAGACTGATGCTGGTTTCAGAACTAATTCCAACCTACTGACTCTATCAGGCCTCAAGTGCTTCCTACCTGCTTACTTTGATTTCTCTGAAATTAAAGTCTTAACCTGTTGGAGTGCATACAAGAAAAAGACTCAGTTTTGAGTTTAAGAAATGCATGAAGCAAAGCTTAAACACTTCTGGCTATTTTACTTCCTTGGTTTCAAATCTCAGGTACACAGACTTGAAATAATCACAGCTTTTGCTTCATGACTCACTTGCAGCGTTGATCCATCAGGATCCACTTTATTCATTTATTGAACTGAATGAATATATCAGAGTAAAAATTATGACTGAATTTATTTGATTCTGAAGAAACTGATCATTTGTATGAGACATCAGACAAAAAATAACCACATTGATATTTTTGTTAAACATTAATATTTTGTTTTACTTTTTTTCAAAATGAGTAAACCCACATTTGACTGGATGATGTCAGAATGACACTTCAACCTTAACTACAATGGCAAACAGATCTCAAAGACATTCTTTTATGCAATCATAATACCACTTTTCACACCTATGAAAAAATAATCAGTCTAACTCAAACTTCCCTAATGTTCTGCCAGTTGTTCATTTTTAGGTACACACACACACACACACACACGCTCAAGGTCATTGATGTTTTTTCCAAAATTTGGAGTCTGGGACTGGTGTCATCTGAAAGTATTATGATTTTTTACCACAGGTTTAAGTGAAGTTCAGTTAGTATGAATTAGGCTTTGGGGATGGCCAGTTCTTGGCTCGAATTTGAGTCTGTTGGATTCCAAAGTAGAGAGTAAGTTACAAGAGGAATTTCTTTTTTGATTGTAGCAGTATATACCATGTAAAATACTATCTGCTTATTTCTGTAAGAAAAAAAAATCTATATATATTAAACAAAATTATTACTTTTGTGTTTTCCAGTTAGGTGATCTTAAACTAGTTATTTTATTAAAAACAAAATGAAAAGAACTCACTGCAAAACCAATTTCAAGTGATGTGCTGAATCTGTATAAAAGGGATCCAGATAAAAACTTTTACTCTTCCATTACAGCTAAATGAATTTAACTACATTTTGGAGATATTCCTGTGCAAAATATTAAAAAATGTACATATCAGAGTCAAAGCTTTGACCATTGAAAGAGACAATTCCCATCTGAAAGATATTCTTTAAAAGAATGGAAAAATTAGACACCTATGTCACTTACTCAGAAAGCATGTCTACATTTGTCTATTTACAAATATACACCAGAGATGAAGCACTAAACCAAGGAGGTTGATGCATGCCTAAATTTCACTGTGGATTATTTCAGCCAGATTGTACCATTTTAGGTGCCACTATTTTGGTCTTTGTGGAATATTACTTTTATGTCACACTTTGCTAACTTTATTTTTCAAGGTTAAGCACTTCTGAGAAGTCTAAGATGAGTCACTAATAATCATTGAACAGTGATCAGCATTGCTTGAATTCTTCATGTAGGAAGGATAAATAGTGGTCAGAAGTATGAATTCAAGTCATTGGCACAAATCCTCTGGCAGAAAGAAGTCATTTCCCAGTCTAATTATGAAAGTGACTTGACATGCTTTCTAACATAGGCCAATTATCCTTTATAAAATAGAAGTGCTATCAGTTCTGATCATCTTTTTTTGCAGAAAACCATTACTTTTTTCTTTATCACAGCTTCTCTCAAACACATAAATGGTGTGGCTGAAAGTTTGCACAATCAGGTCTCTTTCAGAAAATGGCAGCACATCCCCTTCACTTTATATCAGTTATGGCACCTCTATACATTTCTAAGTTTCTTCCAAATGATTCAATCATTCCCTTAGGTTGCACTACACATGCAAGATTTCTACTCATCCCTGGAAATGTCTGGGAAGAGCAGTGATATATTGTGCTGAAAGGGAGTCATCAATCACCATGTGTTTTAATCACCTCCTTGGTCAGACAAGGAAGTTAAGAGGAAAGTAATTGAAGGATGACGTATATCTTTTGATTCTGGAATTTTCAGCCCACTGTCTTAAAATAAAGCAAAAAATAAACACACACACACACACACACACACACACACACACACATATACACATGAAGGTTTTTCTTTCTGCTAGTTTGCAGTGGAATTTGTTGGCACTCTAAACACATAAATTACAGTATATCTTCAATGAGTCAAGTGACTTGGGGGTCATGCATTTTTCCCTTAGGCATCTCTAAAATGATGAGAAGGGAAACATATGAATGAATTCTGGCTTATTCTCTGAATCAGTTAATAATGCATGACACCAAAAATAGGAAACCTTGATCTTTATATGCCATAGTGAGAATGCACTGTAGCATTCCATTCAAGTGGCTGTGAGCTAATTCATTTTGAAGATGCTAATGAGCAGAGAAATGATTCTCTGAAAAATTTTCAATGCTATTTGCTATCAGGCATGGCAATTAATCCCTTTGGTAAAATCACTAGAGTAATTTTATCTCCTAATTCTGAAACTTATAGCAGAATTTCCAAAATCTGGAGTGTGATGAAACATTTCTTACAATAAACCTATCTCCCACTCACTGCCTCATTTTGTAATTCATCAAGATCAGAAAAATTGGCAGCAGTTGCCCTTGTAAATCAAATGAGATTATTTATACAGGCAACTGTATCTTGGAATCCTTACACTGGAACAGTAAGCTGTGTGCTCTGTGTGTGTGTGATTCTTCCAGAATCAAGAGATATATGTCATCCTTCAATATTTATTTTAAATAGTTGCCATCATAGTAATGATAGATCAACTAAAACTCAATTAAAACAAAAATAAAAATAAGTTAAATAATAATATTCAATAGCAACTGTCAATTATCTTTAAAGCAAAGCAGAATTCTCAAGACCTCAGACCTCTTTGGGGTTTATTTTACTGTGCAAATTTAAGTAGGATGAAGAGACCTTCAAATATCGTGATCAATGCATGTTGTGTCAGTATCATTTTCCTTTCCTTTTAAATAGCCACTGTATTTAATATTATAATTCATTGTGAGAAATCCATGCCTCTGTGCATGTATCAAGTTAGAAAGCTGTATGTTTGCCTGTACAGTTTGGTGATTCAGAGAAAAAACACTCCCAACCCATGATCATGGGAGATATGGTTTAATCACTTTATTATTGTTCTGGCATATCAACCAGGACTAAGTTTTGTAAATAACCTCTTTTAAAATGGAAAGTTTCAGAAAGCAGTAGAGGCAGTAGAGGCAAAGGTAAATCATAATAGCTGGTAAACATGTCTACCTGTCATAAGACTGTTCTCCCTGAACATATTTAGTGTTGGTTGGCTTTTATATTACATAGAATACTGAGCTAACTCCCAAATGGGGAGTGGAAAAGGTTTGCTTATCCTGTGATCTCTGTTGTGGCTGTTTAGCAATTTTTAGTGAGGGCCTCAGCATCCATTCTCTTGCTTAATATATTGATTTTCTTTGATAGAAAATTACTCCTGATTCTCATGTTATATGATATTATTGGGGAGAATGCCTCTCACTAGAGAAACATATCTTCTTATTATGCTAATAGAGAAAGAGGATTGGCTCCTAACATAATCTTTCCTCAACATATGCTCTATTATGGATTTTAATCGTGAACAGAGAGATACAAAAAATAAAAATATTTCCTCTCAGCTATGGCATTATGGTTAGTCTTCTCCTTTATGGCATTGTAAACTACAAAGCTCTGACTCACATCTCAGAAATGTAATCTTCCTCAGGTCATGAATGACTATAAATATCCACTTTACATAAATTATAAAATATGAACAATTTTGGAAATTACATTTTAAATAGACATGTTGTTTAGGTTGCTAAGGTGTCTGACTCTTTTGCAACCCCATGGACTGTAACCCACCAGGCTCCTCAGTCCATGGGATTTTCCAGCCAAGAGTGGGTTGCCATTTCCTTCTCAAGGGATCTTCCTGACCCAGGGATTGAGTTTGAGTTTCCTCCATTGGCAGGTAGATTCTTTACCACCAAAGCACATGAAAAGTGAGAGTGAAAGTCATTCAGTCCTCTCTGACTTTTTGTGACTCTGTGACCTTACACAGGTCATGGAATTCTCCAGGCCAGAATACTGGAGTGGGTATCTTTCCCTTCTCCAGGGGACCTTCCCAACTCAGGGATCAAACCCAGGTCTCTCGCATTGCAGCCAGTTTCTTTACCACCTGGGCCACAAGGGAAGCCCAAGAATACTGGAGAGGATAGCCTATCCTTCCTCCAGTGGATCTTCCTGACTCAGGAATCGAACCGGGGTCTCCTGCATTGCAGTTGGATTCTTTATTAACTGAGCTATCAGGTAAGCCCCCAAACCACCTGGGAAGCCCCTAAATAGAGATAGCATTTTAAAAAATCTTACAACAATATCTATTATGTAGGTTCTTCTAGAAAGAATGTGGCAGACTCTCTTGAGTATTTTTAAAAAATTCTATCCTTTATTTGTTTATAATAGATAGAGTACCAAACACTGCTTAAAGCCTTATCACATTGATGGCTCGTATGATCTCCCCACCTCCCATTCCCTAAAACTGAAAAATTCCTACCCATCCTCCAGGTTTCTGCTAGACAGATTAGGTATCGCCTGCCCTATCCTCAATTAAGGTACAGATATTTTAATACTGTTCATGGAGTTCTTGAGGCAAGAATACTGGGGTAGTTTGCCATTTCCTTCTTCAGTGGACCATGTTTTGTCAGAACTTTCTACTACGACTCGTCCATCTTGGGTGGCCCCACATGGCATGGCTGATAGCTTCATTGAGTTACACAAGGCTGTGATTCATGCGATCATTTCGGTTAGCTTTCTGTGATTATGGTTTTTGTTCTGGAGGCTGTGGGATGTAGTTCTTGCTTCTTCTGTCTGATGGATGTGGATAAGAAGCTTCCGAAAGCTTCCTGATGGGAGGGGCTAGCTGTGGAGAAAACTGGGTCTTGCCCTGGTGGTCAGGGCCATGCTCAGCAAATCTTTAATCCAATTTTCTGCTGATGGCTAGGGCTGTTCTCCCTCTCTACTAG
Source organism: Ovis aries (assembly GCF_016772045.2). NCBI lineage: Eukaryota > Metazoa > Chordata > Mammalia > Artiodactyla > Bovidae > Ovis > Ovis aries. The sequence continues at coordinate 17,023,957 of NC_056074.1, forward strand.
TTGTTTGGCCCAAGGCAGCCCAGTCCTGGAGTCCACAGGCTCTATGATAGGGCTGAAGGTGAACTCCAAGAGGACTTATGCCAACATGTGCCTCTCAGGATTGTTGTTACCAGTGCCCCTGTCCTCGCACTATTTGGTTCCAAATAGGGAAAGGAGTACATCAAGGCTGTATATTGTCACCCTGCTTATTTAACTTATATGCAGAGTACATCATGAGAAACGCTGGACTGGAAGAAGCACAAGCTGGAATCAAGATTGCTGGGAGAATTATCAATAACCTCAGATATGCAGATGATACCACCCTTATGGCAGAAAGTGAAGAACTCAAGAGCCTCTTGATGAAAGTGAAAGAGAAGAGTGAAAAAGTTGGCTTAAAGCTCAACATTCAGAAAATTAAGATCATGGCACCCGGTCCCAACACTTCATGGGAAATAGATGGGAAACAGTGGAAACAGTGGCTGACTTTATTTTTCTGGGCTCCAAAATCACTGCAGGTGGTGATTGCAGCCATGAAATTAAAAGATGCTTACTCCTTGGAAGAAAAGTTATGACCAACCTGCTGCTGCTGCTAAGTCGCTTCAGTCATGTCTGACTCTGTGCGGCCCTACAGACGGCAGCCCTCCAGGCTCCCCTGTCCCTGAGATTCTCCAGGCAAGAACACTGGAGTAGGTTGCCATTTCCTTCTCCAATGCATGAAAGTGAAAAGTGAAAGTGAAGTCGCTCAGTCGTGTCTGACTCTTTGTGACCCCATGCACTGCAGCCCGCCAGGCTTCTCCATCCATGGAATTTTCCAGGCAAGAGTACTGGAGTGGGGTGCCATTGCCTTCTCTGATGACCAACCTAAGAGCATATTAAAAAGCAGAGACATTACTTTGCCAGCAAAGGTCCATCTAGTCAAGATTATGGTTTTTCCAGTAGTCATGTATGGATGTGTGAGTTGGACTATAAAGAAAGCTGAGCACTGAAGAATTGATGCTTTTGAACTGTGGTGTTGGAGAAGACTCTTGAGAGTCCCTTAGACTGCAAGGAGATCCAACCAGTCCATTCTAAAGGAGATCAGTCCTGGGTGTTCATTGGAAGGACTGATGTTGAAGCTGAAACTCCAGTACTTTGGCCACCTGATGTGAAGAGCTAACTCATTTGAAAAGACCCTGATGCTGGGAAAGATTGAGGGCAGGAGGAGAAGGGGATGACAGAGGATGAGATGGCTGGATGGCGTCACCGACTCGATGGACGTGAGTTTGAGTGAACTCTAGGAGTTGGTGGTGGACAGGGAGGCCTGGCGTGCTGTGGTTCATGGGGTCACAAAGAGTTGGACATGACTGAGCGACTGAACTGAACTGTCCCCACAGCAGGCCACTGCTGACTGACACCTCCACAGGAAACCCTCAAACACTCACAGGCAGGCTCTCTTGTGGGGTCACTGCTTCTTTCCCCTGAGTCCTGGTGTGCACATAGTTTTGTCTGTACCCTCCAAGAGTCTCTGCTTCTCTTAGTCATGAGGAAGTTCTATAATAAAATCCCTCTGTTCTTCAAAGTCAGATTCCGTGGGGATTCCCAACTGAAAAAACTGATGTGGGGCCAGGAACCTTTGCAAAAGTGCGAGAACTTCTTTGGCATTACTGTTTTCCAGTTTTTGGGTCGCCCATCCATTGGGTATGGGATTTGATTTTAGCATGATTGCACTCCTTGTACTATCTCATTGCGGCTTCTCCTTTGTCCTTGGATGTGGGTATCTTTTTTTGGTGGGTTACAACGTCCTCCCCTTCATGCTTGTTCAGCAGGTAGTTGCAATTTTGGTGTTCTGGAAGGAGAAGATGAGCACACTTCTTTCTATTTAACTGAGCTAATTTCTTTTTAACATAACAATAGGAGTTGTGAAAACCTGAAAGCCTACAGGAAGTTGAATTAGGAATCACCCAGGGGGAGAGAATAGCATTAAAGTGCCAGGTGATTACTGCAGATCCAGAAACCCAAAGTTAAACTTTGTTTGACCCAAAAACAGAGTAAGAAGATTTTGTAGAATAAACTACCCAAAGAGAAAGTTGAGGTAGGTTAACAATCTAGGCATAGGGATGAGGGCCAAGGGGAAGATACAGAAAGACACAGAAGATTTGTTCGAAAATCTAATTATAGATTTATATAGAAGCCAACTAGGCATGAAATGGGAGAGGAGTCTTTTATCTCTGCCTTCTGGAAATTTAAGAAATTGATATTATCAAATTTATTGAGTGAAATTAATATGTAATAAACACATCCATTTCAAGTGTGTAGTAGTAACTTTTGACAAGTATATAGAGTCAAATCACCATCACAGTCAAGAAACAGGACACTTCCACCACTCCCTAAAACTTACATGTGTTCTTTGCCACTTGGAATCTCTACTTGCAATCTTAGGCAGCTGCTAAGTCTCCTAAATGTCACTATAGTTATATTTGTCTTCTGATTGTCTGTATCAATGGAATCATACAGTGTCTCTATTATGTCTGGCTTATTTCACTTCAACATGGTATTTTGAGATTCATCCATGTTTCTGGGTATAGCAGTAAATTTTCATGTTGATTTCTGAGTAGAATTCCACTATATATTACAATTTACATTTTAATATTTACCAGTTGAAGTACATTTAATGTGTTTCCAATTTTAGAGTATTACGAATACAGCCAGTATAAATAGTTATGACCAATTCTTTGAGTTGACATATTTTAACTGTCTGATCTAAGATATCAATTCCTCTCACTGAAAATTCAATAGTATGATTTATAGGTTGTATAAGTATGTGTCTAACATTTAAGAAATTCCTAACCTCTTTTCAAAGTATTTCTACAATTATATATTCCCAACAGCAATGTATATATACATTTCAGTTGGTTCATGTCATTGCCAATGCATAATATTGTCATTCACCTAAATTTTATCTATTTTAATAAATGTGTAGAAGAATCACATTGAGGTTTTAGTTTAGATTTTCCTGATGACTAGTGATTTGCAATGATTTTTCATGTGCTTATAGGCCACTGATATGCCTTCTTATATGAAGTATATATGCAAATTGACATATTTTTATTATTATTGCATTGAGAGGATTCTTTGCACATGTTAGTAAAATATTTTTTATTAGATATATATCTGTTAAAATTTCTCCAATTGTTGACTTACCTTTTAATTTTCTCAATAGTATCTTTTGAGGGAAGACATTTTCAAATTAAATAAAATTGAACTTATCATTTTTAAATTTATGCATGTTTTTAATTGTAAGAAATAATATCTTAAACCAGGGTCACAAAAAAATATCTGATATATTTTGTTTTAAAGGCTAATTGTTCTAGGTTTCACATTTAGATCCATGATATATTTAGAGTTAAATTTTGTGTGTGCTGGAAAGCAAAGCTCTAGGTTATTTAATGTGTTTTGAAGTGTGGATCTATAATTGCTGTAGCAGAATAATTTTTTCTCTATTGGCTTAAATTGTCTGCCTTTTAGAAAGATCAACTGAATACTGAGATTGCTATTGTTCAGTTGCTAAGTCATGTCTGATCCGACTGCAGCATGCCAATCTTCCCTGTCCTTCACCATCTCCTGGAGTTTGTTCAAATTCATGTCCATTGAGTTGGTGATGCCATCCAACCATCTCGTCTCTCTAGTACCCTTCTCCTCCTGCCTTCAGTCTTTCCCAGCATCAGGGTCTTTTCCGGTGAGTCAGCTCTTCACACCAGGTGGCCAAAGTATTGAAGTTTCATCTTCAGCATCAGTCCTTCCAATGAATATTCAGGGTTGATTTCCTTTAGGGTTGACTAGTTGGATCTCCTTGCTATCCAAGAGACTCTCAAGGGTCTTTTCTAGCACCATGTTTAAAAGTATCAATTCTTCGCTGCTCAGCCTTCTTTATGGTCCAACCCTCACATCCATACAAGACTACTGGAAAAACCACAGCTTTGACTATATGGGCCTTTTGTTGGCAAAGTAATGTTTCTGCTTTTTAATAATGGGTTTGTCATAGCTTTTCTTCTAAGGAGCAGGATACCGAATAAGTATTTACAAAAAAAAAAAAAAAAGAAGAAAAGAGAGACAGAAAATGTTGGTGGAGATCTGATATGCTGAGATCTGTTCCAGTTGCAGGAAAGTTGAGAACAATGATCCTGGCAGAAAGCAACACATGGTCTGAGTGCCACACACAGAAGAGGCCAAAATCATAAGAATGCCATTTTGATCACATAGGAATCAATCAGTGCTAAATATTGTTTATATAAATGGATCTGAAATGCTAAAAGTTGACTCATTGGAAAAGACACGTATGCTGGGAAAGATTGAGGGCAGGAAGAGATGGCAGTGACAGAGAATAAGATGGTTGGATGACATCACTGACTCAAAGGGCATCAGTTTAAGCAAACTCCAGGCAATAGTGAAGGATGGTGAAGCCTGGTGCTCTGCAGTCCATGGGGTCACAAGGAGTTGGACGTGATTGAACAAGAACAAGGCCTGCTCTAAGAATCTGAATGTTTCTCTAGTAGAACACATTGTTCCATACATTTAACCCATTTAAGCCTAGTCAGTTAGAAAACTGGCATCATAGAAACTCTGCATGTGTACTAGTGGAACAGTTTTTTTTTTGTTTGTTTGCTTTTTTAAATTTATTTTTTCCTCTTTGAAAATACTATCAAACATAGAAAAAGATTGAATAGATAGCTCATGCTTGGTGGTGAATTTTGAAAAGATAAACAGGCAGTGAACATATGAAAGGCAAATAGTAAATCACCTGTGAATGATCAAAGAAATGTGTATTTAAAACAATATCCCAGCACTGGTTTTACTCTAACCAAATAAATATAGTTGTTATCATAAAGTCCATAGGACCATAGCTATGTTACTGTTTCTATGGTTAATTGGTATATTCTTTTTAAAAGAATTCTTACGCAGAAATTCAAATGCTCTACTCAGGAAAGCTAATTCCAGGAAATAACTCTAAAATTACAACTAGAAGCCCAAAATTCAAAACAGAGAGGATGCTTTTAGATGCATCCTCTCCGTTTCAAATTTAAAAAATATTAGAAATAATTAGAGTGTACAATATTATGAAAATGGTACATTGGTATGAGGCCATTAATTTTTAAAATTTTATTTATTTTTTAATTGAAGCATAATTGCTTTATAGAATTTTGTTGTTTTCTGTCAAACTTCAACATGAATCAGCCATAGGTATACATAGATCTCCTCCGTCTTGAACCTCCCTCTCATCTTCCTCCCCATCCCACCCCCCTAGGCTGATACAGAGCCCCTGTTTGAGTTTCCTGAGACATATAGCAAATTCCCATTGACTATCTATTTTACATATGGTAATGTAAGTTTCCATGTTACTCTAGCCATACATCTCACCCTCTCCTCCCCTCTCCCCATGTCCATAAGTCTGTTAAATATTTAATTAACCTGAAGTCAAAGCAGAACAATGAGAGGAGAAAGATGTGTTCTTTTTAAATGTTATCTAAGATTGTAAATATATTTATATTAATAGAGTGATTATATTACATAAATGTATGTAGTGCATGTGTCTAAGTGTAAGTTTCATCTTACCCTTCTGAATATAGGGATGAAATTGTATCTAATTCCTAGGATCACTCTGAGGATTAAATTTCAAGTATAAAGTATGCATCTAAGTAAATTACATTCTACAGCTATAACAAGATATCTATAGTTAATAAATTACTTTCTAAGTGGGTTTTAGGTCAATAAAACTAGAGAGTCGAAATAACAATATATTCTCAGCTCTCAGCTCAGTATTTTATGTTGATTTAAGAGGTATGACTTTGGTTCAAGGAGTTACAAAGTAGAGATATAATCATATTGAGAATAATATCATTCATTGCATAATAGTCAGTGGAAACCACTTGTGCTGTCCTCTAATCTCAATTCCACAAAGTATAGCAGTGACATGTTATAAAGTATGCTAAGTCTCCATATCTCATTAGTATTCTACTCAGTGCAATCTCGCAATTCATAAAATGAATATATCTCTGCTCAGCAATTCGAGAAAATGTGAAATTTTGCCATTTTCCATTTCAAATGGCATTTGTATTTATTGTGTTTATCTAAATATCTCATTTTTTTTCTGATAAAAATGATCTGAAGCAGCTGCATTAAAGGGAAAAACTTAATAGTGGGGGAAAAAGGGACAATTAGGGATAAAAACCAGAAAGACACACTTGAAAGTGTTCTGCGAGGTCAAAGGAGCCTCCAGTACTTTTTCATGGAGAGGCTGGTGGTTAGCGCTGTGCATTGTTCTCACTTCCTGACTAACAAAAGTGGTTTTACTAAGGCAATTTTGGATATCTGAAAACAAAGTTGATCAAGTCAGGGTCAGAGTCTCAAGACAGAAATTCCTTCTCCAAGTACTAATTGATGTGTAATGTCAGTGTCCCAAATTCCTTCCGACCTTATATGACTTTGCTGACAAAGGATAATTATAATAACGCTGTATTTAGTACTCACTTTGTGACAGCTTAATGATGCTGCATATAGCTGAGCATGCTGTGTTTTGCACAACACTGGCACTCTATTCATATTGTAGTCAAATGCAGATATTCAAATTATGTTTTAATGGCAGTAAGACATCTTGGAGAAGGGAATCTTTCAGTTAACAGAAAGACACTATATGGATAAACTGAGGCCCTGAACTGTGCTTGGAAGGCAAAATAAATTATCTATTTTATTTTTATGGAACTATCTTATAATGGAACATTATCTTAATTTAGAGATGAAGACATTGAGCTTCAAAAAGATGGAAATTTGTCCAAGGTCATAGCTAGTCATTGATAGACCTGAGACTTAAGACCAGATTATTCTAATTATAAATTTCATAAATTTTGAAAAGTCTTTTTATTATGGAAGTTCCAAATTTATTCAGTGTAGAAACAGGCTATATTGAATATCCACCACCCAACTGCAGCAAATATTAGTGGTCTTGTTATCATGCTTCATTTCTGGACAGGGAGGCCTGGCGTGCTGCGATTCATGGGATCGCAAAGAGTCGGACACTACTGAGCGACTGAACTGAACTGAACATTTTTAAAGGCTTATATTTCCTAGGTTCCTCATCTTATGTTTTTTAAAAAACCTCATACAATATGTGATTAAACTATAAGCTCCCTCTAGTATTTTATTTACAAAAGAGAACTGCATGAACGCACACATGGATAGGTTAAAAGAGAAATGAACTGAGATTGACCTTCTTGACTATTTATTTTAGAAGTAAAGAAGACTAAAAAAATATAAAACTCAAAAAATATATATATTATAATGGAAAGCAATAAAATTTCAAAGATTTTGAAAGGCTTACCTAAAATTTTAGCAAAATGGGTGCTAACCACATGAGATTTTTAGCAGCTGTATCATCAGAGTTGATTTAAACTCAAAGGAAAATTACAGATTCATACATATTTGAGATAGGAATGACCACTGAAGTCATACAGTCAGTTCTTTCTCATAAGATTGTTTACTTTGCTTTAACAGTATATTTGCTTATTTGATATTAAAGTCAGACAATATAAATCAGCAGGCTTATATAGACAAATGGGCTTCCATAGTGGCTCAGTTGATAAGAATCTGCTTGCAAATCAGGAGACCTTTGTTTGATGCCTGAGTCAGGAATATCCCCTGGAGAAGGAAATGGTAACCCACAACAGTACTCTTGCCTGGAGGATTCCTTGCACAGAGGAGCCAGGCAGGCTATAGTCCATGGGATTGCAGGGTCGGACTGAGTAACTAACTTTCACTTTTCATTTTATATAGGCATAATAAAAGGATATTACAAAAGTTGTCAATTGTTTGATAATCATACACTGACTACTGACAAGTCACAGAGATGATGCCTTCAGAGATGTATGCTGCTGCTGCTAAGTTGCTTTAGTCGTGTCCGACTCTGTGCGAACCCACAGATGGCAGCCCACCAGGCTCCCCCGTCCCTGGGATTCTCCAGGCAAGAACACTGGAGTGGTATGAAAGTGAAATGTGAAAGTGAAGTCACTCAGTCGTGTTCAACTCTTCGCGACCCCATGGACTATAGCCTAACAGGCTCCTCCTTCCATGGGATTTTCCAGGCAAGAGTACTGGAATGAGTTGCCATTGCATTCACCATCAGAGATGTATAGTTATCTTCATAAACAGAGGTCTGCTGCTGCTAAGTCGCTTCAGTCATGCCCAACTTTGTGCGACAGCATAGACAGCAGCGCACCAGGCTCCTGTCCCTGGGATTCTCCAGGCAAGAACACTGGAGTGGGTTGCCATTTCCTTCTCCAACGCATGAAACCGAAAAGTGAAAGTGAAGTTGCTCAGTCATGTCCGACTCTTCGTGACCCCATGGACTGCAGCCTACCAGGCTCCTCTGCCCATGGGATTTTCCAGGCAATAGTACTGGAGTGGGGTGCCATTGCCTTCTCCAAAATAGGAGGTCATATTTCATTTATTATAGCAAAAACATTAGACTGAGAATATTCAGTAAGTCAGAAAAGCTCTAAACATGAGATATGGAATTAAGAGTAAAACATAAATACTAGAAATGTGTATACATTTATATGTATATTAAGGTTCCTATATCTTCACAATCCTACCCCACCCCACCTTTGAATCTGTTGCTGAATATTATGCAGAGGGGATCAAACAGTATCCCAGAAGAAAAACAGATGGATCCTTTAGTTTTGAGAAAGTCATAGGCATAATAAAACATTACAATCTTGACAGAAGTTCAGTTCAGTTCAGTTCAATTCAGTCACTCAGTCATGTCTGACTCTTTACAACCCCATGAACTGCAGCACGCCAAGCCTCCCTGACCATCACCAGCTCCTGGAGCCTACCAAAACTCATGTCCATTGAGTCGGTGATGCCATCCAACCATCTCATCTTCTGTCGTCCCCTTCTCCTCCTGCCCTCAATCTTTCCCAGCATCAGGGTCTTTTCAAATGAGTCAGCTCTTCACATCAGGTGGCCAAAGTATTGGAGTTTCAGCTTCAACATCAGTCCTTCCAATGAATACCCAGGACTGATCTCCTTTAGGATAGACTGGTTGGATCTTCTTGCAATCCAAGGGACTCTCAAGAGTTTTCTTCAACACTACAGTTCAAAAGCATCAATTCTTTGGTGCTCAGCTTTCTTTATAGTCCAACTCTCACATCCATACATGACTACTGGAAAAACCATAATCTTGACTAGACAGACCTTTGTTGGCAAAGTAATGTCTCTGCTTTGGAATATACTATCTAGGTTGGTCATAACTTTCCTTCCAAGGAGTAAGCGTCTTTTAATTTCATGGCTACAACCACCATCTGCAGTGATTTTGGAACCCCCCAAAATAAAGTCACCACGATTTCCACTGTTTCCCATCTATTTCCCATGAAGTGATGGGACCAGGTGCCATGATCTTCGTTTTCTGAATGTTGAGCTTTAAGCCAACTTTTTCACTCTCCTCTTTCACTTTCATCAAGAGGCTTTTTAGTTCTTCTTCACTTTCTGCCATAAGGGTGGTGTCATCTGCATATCTGAGGTTATTGATATTTCTCCCGGTAATCTTGATTCCAGCTTGTGCTTCTTTCAGCCCAGTATTTCTCATGATGTACTCTGCATATAAGTTAAATAAGCAGGGTGACAATATACAGCCTTGATGTACTCCTTTTCCTATTTGGAACCAGTCTGTTGTTCCATGTCCACTTCTAACTGTTGCTTCCTCATCTGGATACAGGTCTCTCAAAAGGCAGGTCAGGTGGTGTGGTATTCCCATCTCTTTCAGAATTTTCCAGTTTATTGTGAGCCACACAGTCAAAGGCTTTGACGTTGTCAATAAAGCAGAAATAGATGTTTTCCTGGAACTCTTGCTTTGTCAATGGTCCCGTGGATGTTGGCAATTTGATCTCTGGTTCCTCTGACTTTTCTAAAACCAGCTTGAACATCTGGAAGTCCATGCTTCACGTGACAGAAGACCTACCCTAAACCCTAAAAAAGACAAACAGAAACATTAAAATTGTTATATATACCTTGTATTTATTAGTAACAAAAAATAAGTTTATGCAAAAACATTAAACATTAAAATACATACATTTTTGTTTGTCTTTGTTAGGGTTGGGGGCAGGTCTTTGGTAAGGATTGTAATGTCTTATTATGCCAGTGACTTTCTCAAAGTTAGAGGATCCATCTCTTTCTTTTCTGGGAAACTCAGTTTGACCTCCTGTGCATAAGATTCAGCAACAGATTCAAAGGTGGGGTAAGGTAGGGTTATGAAAATTTATGGAACCACTTTTCTGAGTAACTCCATCCTCTAGGAAATAACCTGTGTGCTCTACTCATCTGGCCACTTCTGCCTTTCTATACTACAGACTTCTGTCAACTTAGGGAAATCATGGTGTTATGTTCAGATCCTCATCCTTGTTCAGTGGCTCAGAAAGCATCTTTGGGCAGAAAGCCAGGGTTGATCATAGGGGCTCACCTCATTCTTTTCTCCTTTCTCTTAGAAATCAAAGCCCTGCAATTCTTACTTTTTAGTGTTTGAGGAAAAGTTTCAAAAATTTATTTCCCAGTTTTCTTATTATTTAGAGGGCGAAGCTAAGACTTATGCCAGATTCCCTATTATGACTGCAGGCATAAATTTTATGTATAAGGGTTAGCCCTTGGAGTATGTATGCATGCATTTGTCTCTTATAAATGGACTGATGTATGTATTTGTCTCTTACAAATGGACTGATTTAAACGTACTTCCTAAATACAGTCTTCCTGGATCCCTTAGCTATAATTAAAATTAGATTATCCCCTTATCCTTCATAGTACTTAGTCACATCCCAATTTTGAATTGTGCTGTATTTTATTTAGTTATATATCAGTCTTCCCATTACAAGTTCAGGAAGAGATGCATCTCTAATCTTAAAGGTGGTGATGGAGAAGGAACAATGCATCCACTTGCGTGGTATCCTGCTTGAGATTACCTCCTAAAATTAGTCTCAAAATCTGCTGGGATAATCAAAGTTGATAAGTTATTGAGTTGAGAAGTCGACAGATTATTAAAGTCATTGTCAAGCTCTGGGCCATTTTGGAGTTTCCTCAATAATACAATGAATAAAACATCATATTTGTATCTTGTTAGTAACATTATGGAGAGTCCAGTCTCTGATATTCCAAGCAGATGGAAAAAATAAGCTTAATTCATAAAGTAGCAAATGTTGCTTTATCACTCTAAACAGTGAAGCATTATCTCTATTTATGAGAAATAATATATACTGAGCAGCAGCACTGTGAGCAAACTATTAAAAATAATTTTTTTTGTATTATAAACATCTCTATTGCAAGTCACTGGATGTATATTAGTCTCCTTATTTATCCTCTGTTCCATACTTGTACAAAGCAGATATTTAATAAAAATTGTTAATCTAGGAAATTAAAGTTCAGCTATTTAAGCCGTCATCCTGTAAATTCTGGAAGTAGTTATATATCTAAAATCATGATTATGTAAGAAGGCAGTAATTAAAACATACTTAAATGTTCATATTCAAATCTTTGACAGTCTCATAAAATGAGATATGGATTCTTTGCTAAAGTACCCATAAACTTACACATCATTTGCTTGTGACCTGAAAGAATTCCCTATTTATTTACATGTAAATGATATTTTCAGTTTATCTAGAAGAGAGGACAGACCATGTTGGTCTTTGCTAAGCAGGAGTCTAAGAAACAAATAACACTTTTTTTTCCTTGCTAGAATATTTGGACATTTGTACATGCTTTTGTCTTATTTCCTACTGAGAGAATAATAAATAGCTTTAAGATAATAATAACTATGAGGGCATGGTTAGTTTATTTCCTCTCATTTAATCTATTTAATAAATATTTAGTGAATTTATTTCTACTACACCTGGACACTGCAGTATGTTTTAGGAACACTTCAATGAACAAAACAACTGTGGGCTTTCTTTTATGATTCTTCAGTTCTTATTTGGGCAGATAAATAATGATCAAGTGAGCAATTAAATAAAGTTGAATGCATTTTTTACTAAGCGTCCATGTATGCTAAATTGCTTCAGTCATGACATGGACTATAGCCTGCCAGGCTCCTCTGTCCATGGTATTCTCCAGGCAAGAATACTGGAGTGGGGGTGCCAAGCCCTTCTTCCAGGGGATCTTTCTGGCCCTGGGATCAAACCTTTGTCTCTCAAGTCTCTTACATCTCCGGCACTGGCAGGCAGGTTCTTTACCACTAGTGCTACCTGGGAAGCCCCTAACATAAGGAATATAAATAAAATATAGCATTGTGATAGAAAGTGTCTTTGGAGAGCTGAAGGATTCAAATGCTGCAGGTAATTCATATATAACAGAAGAGTGTTCTCAGTATAGAGAACAGAACCTAAAGAACTTGAGGTTGGGTAAAGTCTCATACTTTTGGAAATATGGTGTAGGAGTATCAAAACTCTCCATATATCTCAGAATTAGATCCAGGATGGGGGAATATAGTCAATATTTTATAACTATAAGTAGGTTGCCCTTTCCTTCTCCAATGCATGAAAGTGAAAAGTGAAAGTGAAGTCACTCAGTCGTGTCCGACTCTTTGCGACCCCATGGACGGTAGCCTACCAGGCTCCTCCGTCCATGGGATTTGCCAGGCAAGAGTACTGGAGTGGGGTGCCATTGCCTTCTCCATAAATGGAGTATAGCCTGTAAAAATTGTGAATGACTATGTTGTAAATGACTAGAGCCATCGCTTTCCAGCCAGACAGGTAAAAAGAAAACCAGGAGAAAGAGTTGTCACGGAAATGAAGATTATAAAGGTGTTTGAAACCAAGCAAATCTTTAAAATGAAAAATAAAAACAGCAATGATTTCTGATGTATAAGATGAGATAAGAATTTTATGATATATATGGAAAGATGCACCATAGCATATTTCAGAGAAGTTAACTAAATGCCATAATCAGCATGTTAGAAGTTTCCATGGCTTATTAAAATACAAGGATAAGAACTCATAAGCATCCTGAATCTAAATATCTTCCCTGGCATGTGATCAAAGAGAAGATAAAAGAGAGAATCTACTATTTATTGATCACATACTCTGTGCCATTGAATAAAATAGTGATTAAGAACACAGAAGTAATGGCTGGATTGACAGTGTTCAAATTTCAGTGTTATTGTTGATCAGCTCTGTGTCCTTGGGCATGAGGCATCCAAACATCAAAGAGTCCCAAAATACTGTTGTGCTTTTGTGTAGATCATTACTTATAGCACTATATATGTGGGTTCAGTAAGTTATTTAAATAAACTTATTTTTCCAAGTAATTAACGTATCTCATTGGAGATATAATGGAAGAATAGTGAGCTGCTGTTTAAGCCATTTTTCAGCTACAGCAATTATGTATTTCTCTTTAGCATACATTTAGATAATACAATTGCTTCCTTCTTTTGTTTTAAAGATGTAATGTGCTAGCTCTCGATTCTTTGCAAATCAAACACTCCCAAAACCAAGCTGTGGGCAAAAAAGCACAAATGCTCTGTTCAGGTTACCTGTTGGTAAGTTGAAAATCACTCTGAAAAAATATAGCTAGGATCCCTGTCATAATGTGTTTTACAAGGCTGAAATCAAGGTGGCAACAGGGTAACATTCCTTTTACGCTGTTGATAGAATTCAGCTCCATGCAGAGATCCCTGTTTGCTTGCTGGCTGTTTCCAGGGAGATTCTCTCAACTCTGGCCACCTGCGTGCCTCCATTTCCTTCATCATTTCCAAGCCAGCACAAAGGAATTGAAATCTCTCACTCTGAATTTCTTTCGCCTCTCCTTCTGTGTGGTCTTTTCTACCTCCAGCAAGAGAAAAGTCTCTCTTCACAAGGGCTCGTGTGATTAGATTGCATCTACCCAGAAAATCCAGAATAACCTCCCTTTGGGGGTCAGAAAACCTTAATTACATTTTAAAAGTCTCCTTTGCTATGTAACAAAACATATTTACAGGTTACAAGGAATAGGTATGGGTATTTCAGCTTCCCAGGTGGCTCACTGGTAAAGAATCTACCTGCCAATACAAGAGGTAAGTTCTATCTATAGGTCGTGAAGATCCCTTGGAGGAGGAAATGGCAACCCACTCCAGTATTTTTGCCTGAGAAATACCATGGACACAGGGAGTCTGATGGGCTACAATCCATGGGGTTTCAAAAGAGTTGGACCTGACTTTGCAACTAAACAACAATCTTTGGGAGACCATTCTATTTACCACATTGGTTCTTCAGAGTCCTTTATTAAAAGCAAGTAGTTGTTTGGAAATCAAATCACATATTTTCCTATCATGTTTATTTACTAAAGATGTTTATATATCAGCCTGTAGGAAAAATACTTTTTAATTCATAAATCCCCAGAGTATTTAAACTCAAACTTATTAAGAACTGTTATAAAGGATAATATATCACAATCTTGATCTCTTAGGTATAAAGTATAATGGCATAATGCATTGTCTTCAAAGAACATTAACCTGGAAGATATATTACTAATACATTCATAACTTACAAAAATCATTATTTAATTCATCTCAATTGAATCAGTTGACGTACTGAGTCTAATTTTGAAGAAATGAGAGGAAAATTTTAGTTAACAGTAGTTGCTTTAGGTAAGAAGGCAGGTAACTATCAATGTCTTTGTCCATTTTCATACAATCTTACTTTGGGGTAAAATAATCAGTTTGCCATGGGTGATAGAGAAGGAGCTAAGCCCTTCGTTAAGGAGAAATAACTAGGATTCTAAGAATCTGTACAATCAGTATGAGTCATATGCATTTGTGAGGCTATATTATTCAAGGTGGAACATGTACAGTAAATGAGTAGATAATCCTTCTCAATTATGCATTGGTCAAACTACACCTAGAATATCACATTCAATATTGGAAATCATTCATTGTAGAAATAAATATGGTGGATTTTAGTATAGAGCTTCCAACATTTTTAAGAGAAACTAAATAGGACATTTGAGGCATAGTTAAAGTAACTGGAGACGATGAGGATAAGAATCAAGTCCTATTTGCAATTATTTAAAAGACATTCCTAAAATTTAAAAAGGGGACTGAATATTTTCTGAGTGACTTGAAGGGAAAGATTTTTGACTAATTAGGTGGAAGTAATAGAGAAGAATGTCTTTACCTTAAAAAAGCTAAGAGATAACTTCTTTATTTTGGGAGCTGTTTAATACTTAAAAAGCTACCCTGGAGAGTGATTACCTAGTACCTAGAAGATGTTCAAGGAAGCCTGGAGGAATATTTGGAGGTGATGCTGCAGAACAGCAGTGTGTCTCAAACTTTAGTGCAAATACCAACCACCTGGGGATCTTGTTAAAACAGTAGCCTGTGAATCAGTTGATCCAGGATAGGCATAAAATTCTGCATGCCTAACAAGTCCAAGGTGATACAGGTTGAAGCTGCTCCCCAGATCCCTCTTTGAGTAGTAATTTTGTAGCAGGATTACATGTAGTATGACAGAATGCATCAGTGATCTAAGGATCATTTCACCCCCATACCTTATTAAATCCTGTTTGGCATAGCAGGGACATGATTTCTCTGTTGGGTAGGGAACCTCTATCATCCCACTTTGGCAAGAGAAATAGGCACACTTTCACACACAAAAGTCAGAGAAAGTGAGATTATCTTGACTAAGAAGACATTTGGAACTTGGTGTACATTTCTCCTCACCATGTATTATTTCTGTTTCTTATATTGAGGTTTTTGTTAGCAAATGATGATAGGAACTGTTTTCTGGTTCCTTTAGTGGTATCATTTCATCTTTCATAACTATCTCTTGGCCTTATTTAGTATATTTGAAGTGGAACTTTTCACTGGGATGTTTATGTTTAGATCGTGCTTAAACGTCAAATGAATTTTGGAAAATTCCATGTGGTAGACAAAAACATTAAACTTCCATAGCCTTTGTTCTTATTTTATACTTTCTGTAGTTTAGCTGTTATGAGACGGCTGACTTCAGTCACTGACTATAAGCAGAAGAATGGTGACTGAATTATATATATCTCTGGACAGAAACGTCTTAGCCCTTTATCTGCACTAGCACATGGATTACAGGCCATATTTAGCTTTCCCATAATTAAATATTTTCTTAAAAATGCATTTTATGCTACACTGAGAAGGTTCCATTCAAAGAAGGTAATACAGTATGACTGATTCAGGTTACTTGTTTTGGCATTGGATGGGGGCCATCAAAGTGGAAAAAGTTAAAATTTTCACATAATTTTCAAAGCCTGTCACAAAACAGACAAAACAACAAATTATTCTCCCTTTCTCTTTATACTCTAATTTGAAACTTTGTAGATTCAACTTAGAATTAAAATGTTATTTGTATAGTTTAAATTTTAGCTCCTAGTGCTAATATCCAGGCTAAGAGCTCTACTAAAAGTGAGAAATTATCTGCACTCGACAGTTTGAAAAAGCCAAAAGGAAGATAATAAAAATATTAAGAAATGTTCTAATTCTTGGCATTTGTTTCCAATGTTTCTATTAATCATTAGAGAGTATGAGTACATAATTTAATAGATTTGTTACAGACTATATAGAAAATCATGATAAAATGGCCCAAGAAGCTTGGTTTCAAGCTTTGTGCTCTGATTAATGGAAACCATTCTTTTATTTTAGAATGGTGAAAGGGACAGTGGGTTTAGGGGACCTTAGATTGACAGATTTGCTTCACCGCAGTGGGAGGAAATGAGACTGTATTTACTTTGCATTTAGATGCCAATCATTGAAAAATCAATTCCTACAAATAAATAGTTTTTTGTTATCTCATCTATCTTCCTGTCTGTTTTAAAAGGAGACTGTCACAAAACCATTTTAGAAGAATAATCGTGATGTAGGTCCATGTTTCAGAGGCCCAAAATGGTCTATCAAAAACAGATTCACAGTTGAAGAAATTAAGGTTTTGAACAACTGGGAAAATAAAATTTCCACAGAACTCAACCAAGGTGGACAGGTAGTCTAATTGATTTGAGACCATTGAGACATACATAATATGATCCTAATATATGAGACTATACTAGGATACATAGTTGTATATATTATATATATATATAATGAACATATATAGTTCAAATATGTACATGTATACATGTATATATACATACTTCAAATATGTGTTTTGTTGAGGATGTCTTTAGTACAATATGCTTAGTGACAAGTAGTGTATTTGGAGATGGGATGTGATAGGAAAAGGATTTCCAGGAGAATATGGAGGCAGGTGGTAGAGACTGGGGGAAGCTGGGACCAGATGCTCCTTGTGGAGGCCAGCATATAAGGGAGAGGTGGGGAGGAGGGAGGGATGGAGAGAAGGAATGAAGACCTGAAATTAGGATATTTCTACAGCAATTGTTCAAGGGTACTACAACCTAATATTAGATCCATTTCTTATGTGTCTCTTGGAAAGAAAAAATGAAAATACCAGCTTTAATTTAAAAGGGTTATGAATCATTTTAAAAGATATTATTAAATCAAAGAGAGATAAATATTCACTATTAACATTTAATAAGTTCATTTTTCTCAAAATACTATCATTATACCTCTCTTAAATCCTATATTATCCTATTATTTCTCTGTCAGTATCTCAGAGTTTTACTTTGTTTATATTAAAATATCACTTAGTTCAAGATCATACCTATCTTATGTACATCCACATGAGCTGCACATTTTTATGGCTATTTTAATGAGATAAATATGAGATTGACTCATAAAAGCCAATAGAAATTCTAGTTGGGAATTGGATTGAGATGGCAATGAAATAATAGTTAATTTTATTCCTAGATTCTTTAACCTATTTTAATTTTGATGGAATAGGAACGAGGTATTCCAGATATGTGAAAATCTTACTTGTTTCTCACCATTCTTCAATAGAAGCTCAAGTTCTTCTACTTAACTCTTCTATTCTAACTCTCAGGTTAAAGTGCCCTCAGATTTTATATGTCCTGTTAATGGGTCCATCTAGTCAAGGCTATGGTTTTTCTAGTAGTCATGTATGGATGTGAGAGTTGGACTGTGAAGAAAGCTGAGCACTGAAGAATTGATGCTTTTCTACTGTGGTGTTGGAGAAGACTCTTCAGAGTCCCTTGGACTGCAAGGAGATCAGCCCTGGGTGTTCTTTGGAAGGAATGATGCTAAAGCTGAAACTCCAGTACTTTGGCCACCTCATGAGAAGAGTTGACTCATTGGAAAAGACTCTGATGCTGGGAAGGACTGGGGGCAGGAGGAGAAGGGGACTACAGAGGATGAGATGGCTGGATGGCATCACCGACTCAATGGACGTGAGTTTGAGTGAACTCCGGGAGTTCGTGATGGTCAGGGAGGCCTGGCGAGCTGTGATTCAAGGGGTCACAAAGAGTCAGACACGACTGAGCAACTGAACTAAACTGAACTGAATGCCTTCCACAGAAGGTGGCTTTCCTTCATTGTTTTCAGAAACAATTTTGAGTTCTATTTTCTGTCTCCTCTTGAAATTCCTAATGCTTATAGTCTTACAAAGAATTCTGTGATTCCATCATTAATGAGAAGGGGTCCTGCAAAAGCACACTGAAGACATGAGAGATCTGTGGTCACTCACTGAGCAAAGTGACAGGAATGGGAAAAGTGTCCACGTGTCTGCTTCTTAGCAGATGTGAATTCTTGGCTTTGTTATGATTGCATAGGCTTTATCTTATGTAGAGAGATGTGGGTTAAGTAAGAGGGTTTTTTGTTGTTGTTTTAAGATGGTGGAGTTAGCAAAGATGTAACGAAAGTTTAGGGTTGATAAGTACATCTTAAAAAATGTCTTCTGTTAAAACAAACTTTCAATTGAGTGATTTCACAAAATGTAAGCTGTTTTCATACATACTAACTTATGGACTAACTGTGCTGCTGCTGAGTCGCTTCAGTCATGTCCAATTCTGTGCGACCCCATAGATGGCAGCCCACTAGGCTCCCCCGTCCCTGGGATTCTCCAGGCAAGAACTGTGCTAGGAGAGTATATTAACTTTCCATATTCTCAATTTTACAAATATTACTGATTCTAAATGATTTAAAAACCTAATAATATTGTTCTAGGTGATTATAAATTTTTATTATATACTGTATTTATTCTATACACGTCTTGGAGAATTGTAAGGTAAGGGAGTTAGAGAAGGTGAGGTTCAGAAAAAGAACGAGACCGGCACTTTACAGGAACAGATCGCCTTTAATGAGGCGAGAAGGGGCAGCTGTCAGATTAGTGAGCTGCTGCCCAAACCCAAGAAAAGAGTAAGTATATATATAGTCATGTATGTGGAAAGCTACTGTCTTAAGGGGGCCTGTTCTTCTCCAGGGTTGTTCGGAGTAGTTATCTTTTAAAAGGCTGGGGCAATGAATTTTGGAAATTGGCCAGAGGCTGGACCAACTGGGAGCTGGGCATAATCAACTTTAATGTCCATTTTTTTCTTGGGGTAAGAGAATTCTTTGTTTTGCATAGAACGGTGGGGAGGCCCTGGAGGGGAGTTTTAACTCCACGCTATTTTGAGCCATGTAACTTTCCTTCAATAATAACCCCAAAGGCACTATGTTCTGGTATTGAGTGGAATATACTAGCAATAGGGGCCTCCCAGGTGGCACTAGTGGTAAAAAACCCACCTGCAAAGGCAGGAGTCAGAAGAGATCAAGTTGTATCCCTGGATCAGGAAGATCCCCTGGAGAAGGAAATGGCATCCTATTCCAGCATTCTTGCTGGGAGAATCCCATGGACAGAGGAACCTGGCGGGCTACACTCCATGGGGTTGCAAAGAGACACACGACTGACCATCTGAGCACAACATACTAGCAATATCTTGCTCTCTCTCACTTCTCTCGCACCATCTCTGTCTCTGCGCATGTGTGTGGAATGTGTGTGTCTCCCTTCCTCTCTTCTTCATAGTTGCAGCTGATCCTTTCTGGGTTCAAAAGCAACTAGTATCATTGCTTTTGTGATGCAATGGCAAGATTGATTATTTATAAGAGAGAATAGCCTGCAATGTTAACATCATTCCCTGCTGCTAAGTCGCTTCAGTCGCGTCTGACTCTGTGCGACCCCACAGACGGCAGCCCACCTCTCCAGGCAAGAACACTGGAGTGGGTTGCCATTTCCTTCCCCAATGCATGAACTGAAAAGTGAAAGTGAAGATGCTCAGTCATGTCCAACTCTTAGCGACCCCATGGACTGCAGCCCACCAGGCTCCTCTGCCCATGGGATTTTCCAGGCAAGAATACTGGAGTGGGGTGCCATTGTCTTCTCATTCCCTGCTGCTGCTGCTGCTGCTGCTGCTGCTGCTGCTGCTGCTAAGTCGCTCCAGTCATGTCTGACTCTGTGTGACCCCATAGACGGCAGCCCACCAGGCTCCGCCATTGGCATTAAAAATGTCCTCCAATCTTTGATATGTTGTAAAGCAGAACGTTTTGAACTAGGGAGAGGGAGATGGATTAGAAGCATTTCTAAAATTCTACTCCCTACTGTAGCTAGGGCAGAGCTCATTTACTACTATGAGGCAGTACATATTGTACTGCCATACAGATATGGACTCTTTTTAATACTTTGAGATCTGGGACAAATAACAGTCTTTAAAATTATTTTTTCTTATTTGCAGTATAAGGCTAAAACCACCTACTTTATTAATTGGAATATATACATAAAATGTAAAGTATAGTTTTCAACAACTATGTATATTATTAGATTATTAATATATTATATTTAATTATTTATAATAACATTTATAAAAATATTTATATTATTTATAAACTTATATTTACAGTTTTATTTATTTATAAATATTTACCACATTTATGTATATTATTTATAAGTAAATATATATTATTTCTTTGTATTATTATATTATCAATATAATAATATATAATTGTATTTATTTATATGATTATAAATTATTATTTATCTCTCTTCCAAATGTTTTTCATTAAAATATCATGCCAATAGAATTAATAAGGAGTCTTAACAGGAATGCATGTTCTTATTGGATCCAGATAAGTATGTATCTTGCTTGACTGTCTTGGTCTGTGGAGTCCCCATTGCTAGGATGCCCATATTATTAGTAGATGACTGTCAAAATACATGTCTCCCTTTGTCCTTGCATGTTTAGCACAAAAAAATACTCCTCTATATAATTTTTTCACTTTCAAACCTTGAACAACTCCAGAAAATATAGAATTTTTATCTTGTCATCACTCCAGCTAATGTTAGCCTAAAATTGGAAATAGAATAGAGACAAAAACTCTCAATGAAAACTATTTCATGCACAAAGAGCTGTCATTTTGCAAAATGTGTTTGAAGGTGGAATTAAATAGATTAACTCTTGATAATCTATTTGATTGTTAATTGTTGTATTAAATAACTCCTCAGTTTGAAGAAAATTATCAGGAGCTAGTAGCCATTAGTTGAATAATTAGATTTTAACTATCAAAGCATGAACCATTTGTTCAAAGATGAACTCCATAGTGTAATTTTTATGTCACTGTGATAAAAAAAATCCATTCAAGGAAATTTATGTATGCATTACATATATACATTGCCATGTATGTTGGAAAAAAAAGTTTCCCAGTTACATTTGTCATCTAAAATATAAATCAGATCTAGAAAGTGGTAAAATTTTCTTCTAAGCAACAGATGTCATGAAGTTCATACACTAAAAATGAGACCCTTGAATAATCGGTGAGTTCATAAAAACTGTTCCTGAAAACCTACTTACTCCATTTTAGAAATAATTTAAACTGTTCCTGCTATAGAAAATCTGAGTTGTAGGGATGACAATTTTAGCAGGAAAAAAGGAAAATTGACTATGAGAGATGAAAAAGAAATTTCAAAGGGGGAAGAGGAAGATGAGTGCAGGGAGAAGACGTAGGAAGAGGAGGAAAGAAGGGAGAAGAAAAGAAATAGAACTGAGCATTTTATGGCCAGATGACCGGTTTTTTGTTTTGTTTTTTTTTAAACTTAACAAAGCAACCTAGGTATTTCTACTAATTCACTGAGGTCTTCCTATAAGTGACATAAGTGACTTGTTGGACGTTCCCATCCTTTCTTGAAAGTAAAAGGGAAGCTAGAGTCAAGTGAATTAGCTTCTTTGTTCTGAGCTATCGCCAAACTTAGCCGCTTGTTATGTCAGATAGATCTTTGAGAACAAGCGATGACTTCTGCGAGAAATCAATTGCCTTTATGTAAATTTATTCCGCTCTTCCTTTTGCCCCTCAAATAAATGATGGCCTGAAAGATTAACATGAACCCACAGATCCTGAAACAATATATAGCAGCAGACAATTTCTAAAAAAAATAACAGCTCTTGGTTAAAATACATAGAATGTTTACGCAAGTATTCAGAGCATACACATTTTACCTTAGAAATCCATCCCCAAGAAATTTGAAATATACAATTGCTTGCCCTGCATCTATTCATAAACTCACATATTATCTTCCACCTCTAAGGAAGACATTCACCCATAATTTCTATTAACATTTTATGCTGCATTCATGGAAGAAAATATTTCTGCTAGGAAATTTACTAAGCAATCTAGCAATGTGTCTCTTTGTTTTAAACCAGGTGCTTTTCTTAAAAGATTACCCCATTTATTCCTTCACACATACAGGGGAACTTTTACTAAAGAATTTGTATGCAAAGAAGGGGTTAGAACGGAGAAATCGAAGGTTAGCTGTATTTCAGAAACAAAGGCAATATGGCAGCTGTTTGTGATCCTTTTATCACCTGGAACCCAGCACTTACTGAGAATTGCCTGTTGTGTTATGTACATGGGATGCCAGCAGAGAACAGAAAAGAGACTATCTTCATTTCATCTGGTTGTCAGGTGAGGGGAAATGTAGGCATTGGAGCCTTATCCATATCATCAGCTAGTTCAGTATAACTGTGGTAAGTGTTCTAACAAATGCACGTAGCCTTGAAATAATGAATGAAGATGATTAATCTGTCTAGGATCAGGGAAATCCTCCCAAAGAAAGTGAAAATTAAGATAAGACATACAAGTTAGCTGGAGAAGAGTGTACTGGGTAGAGTTAATACATTGTATTGAAGTCCTGGGGTAGAAGGCAGTGTAGGAAGTTATCAACAGCTACATGAGATTGTGGCTTTCCTGGAGTAATAGCTATGGAAATGGAAAGATATGGATAGATCCAAACATCCTGAACTTCATATCCATGAAGGAAGACTCATTTCTCTTCTGTTCTTTCCTGTGTCCCTGTGTATAACACAGCAGCTAGCTCTCAGTAAGGGCTCAGTTCCAGGTTATGAAATTACCATAGACTGTTGCCATTGTTGTCTCTTTAGTCTGTTCCTAAACAAGTATGGCAAATGTTAATGTCTGTTAAATAACACTGTCATTGTCTGTTACATTACTGCATTTTCTATATGTTTATATATGTATGAAATATTTCATGAGACACTTAGCACTGGACTGGCATTGCCTATTTGCTTGTCTGTATCTCCAACTAGTCAGACTGACCTCAAAATACCATCTGAAGTGTAGTCCTTTGACTCACCACAAACTGTATAATTGTTATGCTCACAACCATTCATTCTTAAAATAGCTTATGAAAAGCTCTCTGGATAGTAATTACAGACAACTAACACATGATGCAAATTAATTGGAAGAAATTAATTCATGTAATTAGCCTCCAGACTGAATAAAATAGGCATGTTTTTCTTTACCTTCTTTGTTCATGTACATGCACAATAAACACAGTTTTAAAAAAAGGCATATATATTTTCTCTGCATATTTTAGTTTTAGATTTTAAATTTCATTTTAAAATGTCATGATTTCATATTATTTGGTCTGGTTTCTGTTCATTTACAATTATCTCTGCTCTTACAATTGTCCTCCTTTTACCATTGTGCCTTATTTTTTACCTAATAAACACAGGGCCTTATTGTTTCTTCTTTTACTCATGGACATTTCTGTAGCTTTTCCTGGCCTTCCTGAATCATTAGTTTCTTTTTTCATTTAGAAGTCATTTTCTGTGCCAGTTTGGTCACCAGAACTCAGGCACTGAAACCGAGTTAGGGATTGATTTCTATGAGAGACAAAAGTGAGAGTGAGCAGCACTGAGCAAAGAAAGCCTTCAAAGTATGATGCAGGTTTGAGATCTGAGAAAAGAAAGGGAGGAGAAATCAGGAATTGATAGGGAGGTCCTTCATGTTAATGCTGATCTGCAATATTTCGGTCAGTTCAACAGGAAAGTTTAAAGCACAGACTGCCTGGGAGAGAGGTTATGCAGGGGACAGAAATGGTCAAACCATTTCTCAGTCACTGATTCAGGCTGCCTGGCATGACCATGGTGCTGAAAATGGAAGTGGGTGCAGAATGCTAGAAATTATCAACTAACTGTACTCTTGCAATATCACAGATTTGTTTTTTCTTGAAGGGATATAAAAATAGCAGATGACCTTGAATGTTACTGTTTACCCTTTGTGCTGCATTAATCAACTTGTCTATAAATGTTCAGGACTCAACTCTTACCAAGCTTTCTAGGTCTTTCTTCCTGTAGAGATACTTAGAAGACATAAAGTAGTGGCCTGAACTATACCTGCTCACTACAGTTGGTTTCTGGGTCACAGTTGGTACCTGTTCTCCCCCTCTGTTTTCCATTCTTAATTTCCCTTGCCATTGAAAGCTGGCTCCAAAAAATTGCTTGGTCTTGTGGCCCAAATCCTCTTCCAGAAGGGTCTTTAACCCCTTCCCCCTCCCCCCATTTAGAGTCTTAACAGATTGAATAATGCCCACCCACATTGGTAAAGGGCAATCTTCTTTGCTTTCAGGCTACTAATTCAAACGCTAGTAATCTCCACCAGCAACACCATCACAGACACACCAGAAATAATGTTTTATCAGATATTAAGCAAGTCAAATTGACAGAAAATTAACCATTACATGGATAAATAAATTTCTGGTCCACTCTGGTCATACTGAACAAAAAGCAGTATAGATTTTGCAGTTGAATAGCAGACTAATAATGCCACCTTATATATATACACCCCTCCTTGTCATTTTCAAAATATCTTAATATCTTTGGTTCATAAAACACCCTTATGTGATTGTTGTTGTTTGTTGCTCAGTTGTGTCTTACTCTCTGAGATCCTGTGGACTGCAGCATGCCAGGCTTCCCTGTCCTTCACCATCTCCCAGAGTTTGCTCAAACTCATGTCTGTTGAGTCAGTGATGCCATTTCAACCATCATACCCTCTGTCACCCCCTTCTCCTCCCATCTTCAGTCTTTCCCAGTATCAGTCTTTTCCAGTGAGTTGGCTCTTTGCATCAGGTAACCAAAGTATTGAAGCTTCAACTTCAGCATCAGTCCATCAGATGAATATTTAAGGTTGATTTCCTTGAAGATTGGCTGGTTGGATCTCCTTGCAGTCCAAGGGACTCTCAAGAGTCTTCTCCAACAGCACAGTTCAAAAGCATCAATTCTTTGGTGCTCAGCCTTCTTTATAGTCCAACTCTCACATCAACATGTGACTCCTGGAAAAACCATAGCTCTGACTGTTCCAACCTTTGCTGGCAAAATAATGCCTCTGCCTTTTAATATGCTGTCTAGGTTTGTCATAGCTTTTCTTCCAAGAAATAAGTGTCTTTTAATTTTATGGCTGCGGTCACCATCCACAGTGATTTTGGAGCCCAAGAAAATAAAGTCTCTCATTGTTTCCGTTGTTTCCCCATCTATTTGCCATGAAGTGATGGGACCAAATGCCATGGTCTTAGTTTTTTGAATGTTAAGTTTTAAACCAACTTTTCACTGTCCTCTTTCACTTTCATCAACAGGCTGTTTAGCTCCTCTTGGCTTTCTACCACAAGGGTAGTGTCATCTGCATATCTGAGGTGACTGATATATCTCTAATTATCTTGATTCCAGCCTGTGCTTCTTTATGTGACGGTCTGCCGGTTATCAGTTCATTCTTTAATTCAAAATTAGTCTCCTTTGCCCTGCTTTATGATACCAGACCTGGGCCTATAAAACTTTCTTTGCCAAATGGGATGATATCCTGCTTTTTCATTAGAGAGTGCAGGGTGAACGGTGGAGGAGGAAGGGTCTTCTCATACTGGTTCCGGTGTGCTCCTCTCTTCAAGCTCCTGCATAATTCAGTGTGGAGCATCTGGTGGTCATCCCTTCCCGTGAATTAATTTCTTCCTTTTAGGTTTTGTTTTCCTTTCCTTTTGACTGCACTGTGCAGTGCACATAACTTCTCCATTTGAATGGAACTTGTGCCCCCTGCAGTGGGAGCTCTTTCTTTCTTCTTGGACATTCTCTCTCAGTCATGAACAGTGGCTGTTCCCTATATCTGTTATTCCTGTATTCTTTGTGGTTCTTTTTCATCTCTTGGGAATTATAGAATTGCTCCTGATTTATATTATTTTTTCCCATTCAAATTGTGAAGCAGTTCTGTGTTCTGATAATCTGTACAAAAAAGCATCAGATGTCTTATTTTACCACTGAAAGGCAGCTTAACCTTATGTAAGCCGTAGGTTTCTATCTGAATAATACAATAGGATACTTCTCTTCTAAATTCACTTTGGACATTGAGTTATTTTATATCTGTGATAGGGTTCTGTATTTGCAAGGATATGCCCTTTTATTGTATCATTACTAAAACTGTGTCCATTATCTCACATTCTTGATATATTTGTTTATAGAAATCACAGACTACCAAAACCTGTTTTCAGAATGTTCCCTGGGTAATCAATGTGTAAAATTAAAACCTGCCTGTTAAACAGAAAATCCTTGCAAGAAGGAGCCTCTTCCTTACCAGAAAGTGTACTTGTATTTAGGCTAGCTTTCATTTTATTTTTTTCACAACTGCAGATTAGTCATCTTTCTATAACTTGTGTAGAGAATGGTTCATCCAATTCTCCATGACTCACAGACTGCATCCTGTCCTATCCTATTTATATTTTGTCGTGTCCTACTCTTTTGAGACTCCATGGATTGTAGCCCACCAGGCTCCTCTGTCCATGGGATTTCCCAGACAAGAACACAGAAGTGGGTTGCCATTTCTTTCTCCAGGGCATCTTTCCAACCCAGAGATCAAACCTATGTCTCCTGAATTTTGTTACTGCTGAGCAACCAGGAAAGCCCATTAATTTATCAGTCTACTCCATAATCTATAGCCTTCATTATCCACAAGCTTAAAACTAACACTCTTAACTTTCATATATAATATTGTTCAGTATAATATATATACTAACTGAAACCAATTAGGCAAAATACATAAACTAAAATAATTTCTGAACAATGTTCTGTAATGAATAATTAGATCATTTTAAAATGCTTTAATGATGATAAAAATCTATTCCTGGCCCTCAATCTTAGACAGTTTCTCTGTGAAGCTCATAGTCACTCAATATCTAAAGATTAAGAGGTCTTCTCCCCCAAACATGAGTTATTTCAACAGATAAAATCATCTTTGAAGAAGTAGACCAGTTATTCATAGGGATGGTGGACCCTCTTGAACGTATTTCAGATTAGATCACTGATTAAAATCATCTAAAGTGGGCAGTTACATTTCCGTGCTAGGACCAATACCTTCTTGGAGCCACAGTTTCTTTTACTTTAAAATGGGTAGCTGTGATGAACAAATGACACAGTCTGTGAGAATTTGGATACACACACACATGCATACACATATAATTCTAATTTTAAAAAGGCTCATTTGTCTACGTACAATGTTAGGAGGTAATTTAACCTCTCTAAACCTCTTTTACCTTGCATGTAATTAGCGATAATACTAACAATGATTCTCTTAGTGCTATTATAAATGCTTAGCCAGTGAAAGGGGCACAGAAAGCATGCATATAAATTATCCATTATTGTTATTACTACTGTATGTGTGCTCAGATATGTCCTTTTTACTCCTCAGCACTGCTTACAGGAAAGGCATGGAATACACTGTGGGACTGAATACACTTGTTCTCCTGCTTGACTGAGTAGTGCAGAATCTTTTTTATGAAATCTGGGTTCAGTGACAAATCAGTCACTTGATTGAAAATTGTCTTCCAACTATAAGACTTCAGTCAGCTACTCATGATCTTGGTTCCCTGTATACCCCAGATGTAGGGTAAATGGCAGCACCTCTCATCAGTTTTCTTTCATTTATCATCTGTGACTGTGATTGATCCACGTTTACCTTCTTGGTGATTCTGCCAGTGAGGTGATGCAGGTACTCTGCAAGAGCTTGATTGCTGAGGGCCATGGAAATAGATGAAGAAATACAGCTTACTTGAAAAGATGGATCATTGTCATAGCTCTGTTTTAATGTGCTCTGTTTGGTATGATTGTTTCATACAGCATGGACAGTCATTCAAACATCAGGTTATCCTCCAGCAGCCTATGGAATGCAGGCTAGTATTATTTCACATAATGTCCTTTTCTCCCAAATAATGTTGTTTCTTTTTACGTTTCATTTAAAACTGAATAAGATAAGTTGACACTGATACCATTTCCTCTGTTGCAATTTTCAAAATAATTGGTTATATAAAAGTTATTCCCCAAAAAAGTAACAGTAATTCTTAACAAATTCCCATAAATACAGGATTTAAAACACAGTGTTAAATCATTACCTGCCTCTTTTTTGGCTCACATCTGAATTTCCATTTATAGCTTTAGAGTTTTTTATAGAGCAACCCTCAACTATTAAACTTCTACTCTCATGCAATTTCAGGCTCTTTTGTGTGGAATTATAGTGATTACAGGAACCTCAGTCTGACATAATACTCAAGTCCATTAGCCTCAAGTTCTTTTTTTTTTTTTTTTTGCAAGGAGAATTAAAATGTCTTTAGAATAATGTTTCCTCTAAATGATAAAGTTTTAATATATGCTAAACTTAGAAAAACAACGGTCAACTCTTCTGGAGATAGACACTTTTGTATTGTTCTAAAAGGATCATGACCCTTAAGAAATTCTACCTTCATATCACTGCACTGCCATTTGTAAATGTGAAGTCCACAAGAATTACCTTGCTGTCTTGCATTTCAATTTTGTTTATAAACAAAAAGTATATCAATATTATAATAAATAGTTTGCAAGAAAATAAGGTAATCACGCAACACAATTATAGTCAAATAATAAAAATACTCCTGGCACTTAAGTATTCTATATTAATAATATTCTATTTCCCCTGTGGCTTAGGATTACATTTTATGTATATACCACTTATCCATCCAGCATGTTTTTTTTTCATTAATTAATTAATTAATTTTTGATTGTACTGGGTCTTCATTGCTTTGTGTGGTCTTTCTCTAGCTGCAGTGATCAGCGACTACTCTTTGTTGTGATGCATAGGCTTCTCATTGCAGCGGCTTCTCTTGCTAGGGAACACAGTCTCTAGGCACATGGGCTTCAGCAGTTGTGGCATACAGGCTCAGTAGTGTGGCTCACAGGCTCTAGAGCTTGGGCTCAGTAGTTGTGGTACATGGACTTAGTTGCTCCATAGCAGGTATAATCTTCCCAGACCAGGGATTGAACCCATATTCACTGCATTGGCAAGCATATTCTCATCCACTGTACCACCAGGGAAATCTCCATCTGGCATGTCCACTGTCAACAATGGACAAAACATTCACTTTAATTCATAAAATGATGCTCAGTGAATTGTTAATATAATAAGCTCAGATAATGTCTTCATACTATTAGGCATCTAAGATGCAATTTTAAGTATTAGAAATAATTATAAAAGATGGAAATCTCGTTCCGTAAGAAGAGCTAGAAAAGAAATGCCTAACAGGGTAGGTATAGATATTTACACTGAAGAGGGAGGAATAACATAAAATTGAGGCAAAGAACACTAAGCTTTAAATAGACTCTTGCCTAATCCAGGGTGGATATAAACTATTTTAGTCCCTTCATGTAGCTAAGCCAACAACATAGAAGGTATTGGGATTGCTGTATTGGCTGGGACACTAGATTCTGATGACCAAAGAGATTCGAGGTTGCTACTCTACAGTGGTGGCATGGAAAACTTTGTCTGGAAACAAGTTATATCACAATACATTATTTCTAAATAATAACAGTCAGTTTTCATTGGAAAATAATTAAGATAGAGATTATTTCACCAATTATTATAATGACTAATTCATTTCAATGATGAAGTTATTTCTGTGAGAAATAGCTCTCGTAGAAACAGGGAAATCAACCTGCTGAGGTGTTAGAAGGGGCAAGGGTAATATTAAATGAATGATAGAAAAAAGGAAGTTATGATGAAGCAAAAACAACACCCAGTTGTGGATGTGACTGGTGATAGAAGTAAAGTCTGATGCTGTAAAGAACAATATTGCATAGGAACCTGGAATGTGAAGTCCATGAATCAAGGTAAATTAGAAGTGGTCAAACAGATGGAAAGAGTGAACATGGACATTTTAGGAACCAGTGAACTAAAATGGACTGGAATGGGCAAATTTAATTCAGATGACCATTATATCTACTATTGTGGGCAAGAATCCCTTAGAAGAAATGGAGTAGCCCTCATAGTCAACAAAAGAGCAGAAATGCAGTACTTGGGTGCAGTCTCAAAAGTGACAGAATAATCTCTGTTCATTTCCGAGGCAAACCATTCAATATCACAGTAATCCAAGTCTATGCCCGAACCACTAATGCTGAAGAACCTGAAGTTGAACAGTTCTATGAAGACCTACAAGACCTTCTAGAACTAACACCTGAAAAGGTGTCCTTTTCATCATAGGAGACTGGAATGCAAAACGTAGGAGGTCAAGAGATACCTGAAGTAACAGGCAAGTTTGGCCTTGGAGTACAAAATGAAACAGGGCAAGGGCTAACAGAGGTTTGCCAACAGAAGACACTGATCGTAGCAAACACCCTTTTCCAACAACACAAGAGAAGGCTCTACACATGGACATCAGCAGATGGTCAATACTGAAATCAGATTGATTATATTCTTTGCAGCCAAAGATAGAGAAGCTCTATACAGTCAGCAAAAACAAGACCAGGAGCTGACTATGGCTCAGATCATGAACTCCTTATTGCCAATTCAGACTTAAATTGAACAAAGTAGGGAAAACCACTAGACCATTCAGGTATGAGCTAGATCAAATCCCTTACACTTATACAGTGGAAGTGACAAATATATTCCAGGGATTAGATCTGATAGAGTGCGTGAAGAACTATGGATGGATGTTCATGACATTGTACAGAAGGCAGTGATCAAGACCAATCCCAAGAAAAAGAAAATGCAAAAAGGCAAAATGGTTGTCTCAGGAGGCCTTAAAAATAGCTGAGAAAAGACGAGAAGCTAAAGGCAAAGGAGAAAAAGGAAAGATATACCCATTTGAATGCAGAGTTCCAAAGAATAGCAAGGAGAGATAAGAAAGCTTTCCTCAGTGATCAGTGCAAAGAAATAGAAGGAAACAATAGAATGGGAAAGACTAGAGATCTCTTCAAAAAAACTAAAGATACCAAGGGAATACTTCATGCAAAGATGGGCACAAGAAAGGACAAAAATGGTACGGGTCTAACAGAAGCAGAAGGTACTAAGAAGAGGTCGCAAGAATACACAGAAGAACTACACAAAAAACATCTTCATGACCCAGACAACCATGATGGTGTGATCACTCACCTAGAGCCAGACATCCTGGCATGTGAAGTCAAGTGGGCCTTAGGAAGCATCACTATGAACAAAGGTAGTGGAGGTGATGGAATTCTAGTTGAGCTATTTCGAATTCTAAAAGATGATGCTGTGAAAGTGCTACAATCAATATGCCAACAAATGTAGAATACTCAGCAGTGGCCACAGGACTGGAAAAGGTCAGATTTCATTCCAATCCCAAAGAAGGATAATGGCAAGCAATCTTCAAACTACCATAAAATTGCATTCATCTCACACACTAGTAAAGTAATGCTCAAAATTCTCCAAGCCAGGCTTCAGCAATACGTGAACCATGAACTTCCAGATGTTCAAGCTGGTTTTAGAAAAGGTAGAGGAACCAGAGATCAAATTGCCAACATCTGCTGGATCATCAAAAAAGCAAGAGAGTTCCAGAAAAACATCTATTTCTGCTTTATTGACTATGCCAAAGCCTTTGACTGTGTGGATGACAATAAACTGTGGAAAATTCTGAAAGAGATGGGAATACCACACCACCTAACCTGTCTCTTGAGAAACCTGTATGCAGGTCAGGAAGCAACAGTTAGAACAGGACATGGAACAACAGACTGGTTCCAAATAGGTAAAGGAGTACGTCAAGGCTGTATATTGTCACCTGCTTATATAACTTATCTGCAGAGTACATCACGAGAAACGCTAGGCTGGAGGAAGCACAAGCTGGAATCAAGACTGCTGGGAGAAATACCAATAATATCAGATATGCAGATGACACCACCCTTATGGCAGAAAGTGAAGATGAACTAAAGAGCCTCTCGATGAAAGTGAAAGAAGACAGTGAAAAAGTTGGCTTAAAACTCAACATTCAGAAAACGAAGATCATGGCATCCAGTCCCATCACTTCATGGCAAATAGATGGGGAAACAGTGATGACTTTATTTTGGGGGGCTCCAAAATCACTGCAGATGGTGACTGCAGCCATGAAATTAAAACACGCTTGCTCCTTGGAAGAAAAGCTATGATCAACCCAGACAGCATATTAAAAAGCAGAGACATCACTTTGCTGACAAAGGTCTATCTAGTCAAAGCTATGGTTTTTCCAGTGGTCACGTATGTTTGTGAGAGTTGGACCATAAAGTAAGCTAAGCACCAAAGAATTGATGCTTTTGAACTGTGGTGTTGGAGAAGACTCTTGAGAGTCCCTTGGACTGTAAGGAGATCAACCAGTCCATCCTAAAGGAGATCAGTCCTGGGTGTTCATTGGAAGAACTGATGCTGAAGCTGAAACTTCAATACTTTGGCCACCTGATGCGAAGAACTGACTCTTTGGAAAAGACCCTGATGCTGGGAAAGATTGAATTTAGGAGGAGAAGGGGATGACAGAGGATGAGATGGTTGGATGACATCACCGACTCAATGAACATAAATTTGAGTAACTCTGGGACTCTTTGGTTTTGGACAGGGAGGCCTGGCATGCTGCAGTCCATGGGGTCACAAAGAATCGGACACAACTGAGCAACTGATCTGACTGAGTACAGAGTTGAAACTGAGTTGTTTGTTGTGTAATCATCAGTTGTGGGCTTAAAGAAAAAAAAGAACCCATTTTATGTGACTAAGACTAAGGAATATAGGGAGAGAAAAAAAAAGTTTATCGTTTCCTCCTTGTGAATTCCAGACCTCTATCTCATTGAGAACTCCAGACCCCTTTCTCTTTGGGGACCCTTGGACTTCTTATCAACCTTCCTAGGAATAGACTTTCTCATATTTATATGTATGATCCCTACTGGTATGATCCCATCTTTTGGGTTCCTGGACCTAATTCCAATATGGCAGGGGGCCACTCCATGCAATACTGAACAGTTGTAGGACACAAGCAGGATGTCTGAGAATTGTACTCAATTCTGACACTATTTACCTGGACATAACATCATATTCCAGTGGCTAGGGGTTCAGCTCTACAAGGGTACTTCCACCCTGCAACCTCAGATTTCAGTTGCAAGCCCAGGTTATCACCTGTGCTTCTGTTTATAGATTGGAGATTCCAAGGACTCCTGTCCTTCAATTTCAAACACCAGTTTCATGTCCAGGTTGTTACTTGTACTTTTGATCAACTGGCAGTAGATTAGATGTTCCCACAACCTCCTCCTTGGGTTCAATTAATTTTCTAGAGCAGCTCACAGAACTCAGAAAAATATTTTATTTATTAGATCGCCAGTTTTTTATATAAGAATGTAACTTAGGAATAGCCAGATGGATGAGATGCATAGGGAAATGTAAGAGCAAAACATGGAGCTTCCATGACCTCTTCGGGGTGTAACTCTTCTGGTATCTCTGCTTTTCATCAACACAGAAGCTCTCTGTACCCTGTCCTTTTGAATTGTTATGGAGGCTTCCATGTGTAGGCATGATTGAATAAACCATTGGCCAATGGCAATTGATTCAACTTCCAGCTCCTCTCCCCTCTTTTGAGGCCAAGGGATGGGACAGAAAGTTTCAACTCTCCAACACTAGGCTGGTCCCCCTGGCAACCAGCCTCCTGCCTTAAGTGATCTAAGGGCATTCTAAAAGTCACATTATTAACATAATAAAAGATACACTTAAGAGATTGCAAGATTTTTAGAAACTCTGTGCTAGAAACCGGATGGACCAAATATGTGTTTCTTATTATAAATAACAGTGTCACTCTTCACAATTTAAAAATTCTGTAGAAGTAGTATAAGTATTTCTTTAATGCAGTATAAATAAAGTTGTGATTTAGAGACCATCGTTATATATTAAGAACTGAAGACAATGGTTTCCTAATCTCAAATAAAGGAATTCTGGTGGTTATGGTGAAAATTTCCACGGACAGATTCAGAGGGATATTAAAAAAGAGTTGTATGTATCTCAAAGAATTCTAAGTTTAGGAAAATAATCTGCTCTGGGACACTGCTAACAATACAGTCCCAGGTAAGATAGCATCGTATAAAGTTTTTTTTTTCCTCACAGAATATGAAAGTAAATAAAAACCAAGATGTTATTAATAATAAGTAAACACATGAAATCAGGAAATTATGATAAAGGAGCTTAACAAACATTGACAGAACCAGAGATGGTCTCCAGGAGGAAGCTATACTGATTGACAGTTCGTGATATACCACGCAGAAAAAGTGACACTGAACAGAAACACATGGGAGTACGGAGCAGTCTAGTAAACATGTCCCTCTCCCAGCTGGAACAGACTTGTGAATTGAAATACACTAAACTTATTTAACCAGTCTTTTTGACCTGCATCCACCAACTGCATTTATTGTTTGTTTATCCACTGACTCATCTAATTTACCAAGTCACATGCCTCACATTTTTCAGTTCAGTTCAGGGTCACTCAGTCATGTCCAACTCTTTGTGATCCCATGGATTGCAGCATGCCTGGCTTCCCTGTCCATCACCAACTCCCAGAGCTTGCTCAAACTTATGTCCATCCAACCATCTCATCCTCTGTCATCCCCTTCTCCTCCTGACTTCAATCTTTTATCAGGGTTTTTTTCTAAGGAGTCAGTTCTTTGCATTAGATGACCAAAGTATTGGAGTTTCAGCTTCAGCATCAGTCCTTCCAATGAACATTCAGGGCTGATTTCCTTTAGGATGAACTTGCAGTCCAAGGGACCCTCAAGAGTCTACTCCAACACCTCAGTTCAAAAGCATCAATTCTTCAGCATTCAGCTTTCTTTATGGTTCAACTCTCACCCATACATGACAACTGGAAAAACCACAGCTTTGATGTACAGACCTTTGTTGGCAAAGTAATGTCTCTGCTTTTTAATATGCTGTCTAGGTTTGTCATAGCTTTTCTTCCAAGGGGCAAGCATCTTTTAATTTCATGGCTGACAAAACATGGTCCACTGAAGGAGATGGCAAACCATTTCAGTATTCTTGCCTTGAGAACCTCTCATTATATAAAATAATAAAGGATGGTGATAGAATGGAGGGAGACAGGAAAAGGACAAAGATAAGATACAGGTTGGGCTTCTCTTGTGGCTCAGCTGGTAAAAAATCTGCCTTCTATGCGCAAGACCTGGGTTTGATCCCTGGGTTGGGAAGATCCCCTGGAGAAGGGAAAGGCTACCCACTCCAATATTCTGGTCTCAAATTCCATGGACTATGTCTGTGGGGTAGCAAAGAGTTGAGCAACTTTCAGTTTTACTCTCAAGATACAGGTAAACATAAAAGGGGGTAGACAGAAAAAAAATATATATGGCAGACCCTTTCCTTGAAGAGTGTCACATAGGTAATCTTACTCAGTGCTTATTCTATACAAAGATAACTTGATCTTGTGTGCTCCTTGTCTTAGTAAACACATTAATCCACCTCCTTATACTGTATTGATTTGAAGACAAGATCAGTCAGTTCAGTCCATCAGTCCTGTCTAACTGTTTTTGACCCACCTCCTTATACTGTATTGATTTGAAGACAAGATCAGTCAGTTCAGTCCATCAGTCCTGTCTGACTGTTTTTGACCCATATTCTTTGCAATCTTATCTTGAAGAGAAGACAGACATGGAATAATTTTATCTCCCACTCACTTATTTTCAAAGAAGTTTTGACAACCCTTTCCTTTCAGTTGAAATGTATCTCCTAAAGACCTTGAGAATGTTTCTTCTTACTCACTCAACAATGTAGTCATACTTGAAACACTAAATAAAATATTTTCCTTACATTTAGCCAGAAAACTACTTGTTCAAATCAATACCCATATTTCTACCAAATTCTTAGCAAGTACTGGGCATATGCAATATATAATTGGAAAAAGTAATAGGATAATTGAATTATGTGTTTTTTAAACTTTATTTTCTTTAATATTTTCACCTTTGTTTTAAAATCACTTTATTGAGTTCTAATTTGAAAACAAAGAGCTATATATACTAATGTATATAACTTGATAATTTGGAGATAAATTTGTAATCATCACCACCATCAAACCAAAGATGTATCCATCACCCTTCAAAGTTTCCTCTTGCCTCTATTATTATTATTGTTGTTATTATATGTGTTGAAAGAACTCTAAACAAGATCTATCATCATTAAAAAATGATTTATGTATGTAATACAGTATTGTTAACTGTAGGCACCATGCTGTGCAGTGGATCTTCAGAATTTATTTTGTGTAACTGAAACTTTGTATCATTTGACCATCACCTCCCATTCCCTCTTCTTCTCAGTTCTTGTCAAGCATCATCTCTTTTCTGTTTTAAATTTGAGTATTTCAGAGTCCACATAATTATATCATAATGTATTTCTGTCTTTGTTCCTTTGGTTTATTTCAATTAGCGTAATGTCACAACTGGCAGGATTCCCTTCATTTAAAAAGTTGAATAGTATTCCACTGTATGTATATGCAGCATCTTCTTTATCCAATCACCTGTTGATAGACATTAGGTTGTTTCCATATCTTGGCTATTGTGAATAATGCTACAATGAACCTGAGAGTGCAGGTATGTTTTTGAGATCCTGATTTCAATTCCTTTCGAAAAATTACCAAATGTGGTAGTGCTGGATCATATGGCAGGTCTATTTTAAATTTTTTGATGAAACTCTATATTGTTTCTCATAATGACTATACCAAATTACATTTTCACTAACCTGGGTTCCCTGTCCCTATGTCCCCACCCACTCTTATTGTCTACATTTTTTTAAAAATTTTTCCATGATAGCCATCCTAACAGATGTGAAGTAATATCTCATTGTTGGTTTCATTTGTATTTTCCTGATGAATGGAAAGGTTGGATACCTTTTCATATACATGTTGGCTATTGGTATGTTTTCTTTGGAGAAACATCTACCTGGATACTTTGCCCAATTTTTAACTGTATGTGAGTGTCTATGAGGTGTATGAGTTTTTATATGCCTTGAATTTGATATTAACCCCATCAGTGTATTATTATTTGCAAATATTTTCTCCCATTCTGTTGTCTTTTTACTCTATTGTTTCTTTTGCTGTGTTGAAGATTTTTAGTTTTATATAATCCCATTTGTTTGTTTATTTATTTACTAATTTCTTTGTCTTGCTGTGCCTTTGCTGTTATATCCAAAAAATTATTGTAAGACAAGTATCAAGGGCTTTCCTTCCTAGGTATTATTCAAAGTGTTTTATGATTTCAGTCATAGGTTTTTTAAGTCTTTGATCCATTTTGAGTTGATTTTTTGTATAGTATTAGGTATGGTCCAATTTCACTTGTTTGCATGTGAACATCTAATTTTCCCAACACCATTTATTGAAGAGATTATCCTTTCCCTATTTTGTATTCTTGTCACTCTTGTCAAAGACTAATTGACTGTATATGTGTAGGATTTTTTCTGAGCTATTTTTAAGTTTTTTAACTTTTTCTATTTTGGTAAAATATGTATAACATAAAGCTTTCTATATTAACTGTTTGAAAATATATGGTTCAGTGGTATTAAGTACATTCACAGAGTTGTTCAACCATGGTAACTATCCATTTTCAGAATTCTTCATCTATCAAAACTAAAACTCCTCACCCATTTGTCTTTGTTTCTATTTTTGTAACAATACAGTTTTAATTCTATAACTTTGTAATATAGTTTAAAATCAGAAAGTGTGATGGCTTTGAGCACTCTCAAGATTGCCTAACTCTGAGGTCTTTTGTGATTCAATACAAATTTTAGAGTTGCTTTTTCTATTTCTGTGAAAATGCCACTGGAATTTTGATAGCTCTTATCTTGACTCTGTATATTGCTTTGGGTAGTATGGATATTTAATAATAATAATTCTTATAATCCATGAATTTAGAATATCATTCCATTTATTTGTGTCTTTAATATTTTTTGTCAGTGTGTTATAGTTTTCACTGTACTGTTCTTTCATCTCCATGGTTAAAGTATTCTTGTAGATTCTATTATAAATAAGATTGTGCTCTTCATTTCTCTTTCTGATAGTTCATTTTTAGTGTATATAAATGCAACTGATCTTTGTCTATTAACATTGTATTCTAAAACTTTACTGAATTAATTTATTAGTTCAATTAAATAGCATTTTTGGAGTCTTTAGGGTTTTCTATATATAATATGCAATCTGGAAACAGAAACAGTTTTACTTCTTACTGTCTAATATGGATGCCTTTTAATTTTCTTTACTTGCCTAATTGCTTTGCTAGGGCCTCTAGTTCTATATTGAATAGAAGTGGTGAGAGTGGGAACTGTTATCTTATGCCTGATCTTGGAAGAAAAGTTTTTAGCTTTTTCCATTTCTGTGATGTTAGCTGTGGGCATGTCATTCATATATATATATGTGTATGTATATATATATATGTGTGTGTGTGTGTGTGTGTGTGTGTATGTGTGTGTATGTGTATGTATATAGTATATATAATCTATATATATTATATACATGTATATATGTATACACACAGATATAAAATATTATATATATCAATATATAATTAGTTAATATTGGGCTTCCCTGATAGTTCAATTGGTAAAGAATCTGCCTGCAATACAGGAGACCCCAGTTTGATTCCTAGGTTGGGAAGATCCATTTGAGAAGGGATAGGCTATGTGCTGCAGTATTCTTGGGCTTCACTTGTGGCTCAGTTGGTAAAGAATCCGCCTGTAATGCAGGAGACCTGGATTCAACCCCTAGGTTGGTTAATGAGTTAACCATTACTCAACCATAACTGGGTTGGTTAATGAGTTAATATTATTGATTATGATATGTGCTTAGTCTCTCAGTCACGTCCAACTCTTTGTGGCCCCATGGATTGTAGTCGGCCAGGGTCCTCTGTCCATGGGGAATTCTCCAGGCAAGAATACTAGAGTGGGTTACCATGCCCTCCTCCAGGGGATCTTCCCAACCCAGGGATGGAACCCAGGTCTCCTGCATTGCAGCCAGATTCTTTACTGTCTGAGCCACCAGGGAAGCCCACTGATTACTATATGATCTTTATTATATTGAGATATACCCTTTTTATATTAATTTTTTGAGTTATTTTTACCATCAGGCTGCTCTGGCTAAAGAATACTGGGGGGGGATGTTTGAACCTTCAGCGACTGGGAACTATAGAAGTGTAAGAATAAAGTTATGTGACCTGATTTTTCACTTTATTCTCTTGAGTTCTCTATTCTTTTATTTAAGATTTAATTTAGTGATTCAGCTCAGAGTTGTTCCAGTATATGGTCCCTCAGAAACCAGTTTCTAATGTTGAAATTAAAATCACTATGGTTTCTGATTTGTTTTCTTTAACGTTTTATTTTATATTGGGGCATAGTTGATTAATAATGTTTTGTTAGTTTCAGGTGTACAGCAAAGTCATGCAGTTAGACATACACAAGTATCTATTCATTTTCAAATTCTTTCCCCATTTAGGTTGTTACTTACTACTGAGCAGAGTTCCCTGAGCTATACAATAAGTCCTTGTTGGTTATCCATTTTTAATATAGCAGTGTAAACATGTTGCTTTTTCTTAAGGTGAAGGTGAAGTTGCTCAGTCGTGTCCGACTCTTTGCGACCCCATGGACTGTAACCTACTAGGCTTCTCCGTCCATGGGATTCTCCAGGCAAGAATGCTGGAGTGGATTGCCATTTCCTTCTCCAGGGGATCTTCCCGACCCAGGGATCGAACCCTGGTCTCCCGCATTGGAGGCAGATGCTTTAACCTCTGAGCCACCAGGGAAGCAGTCTGGTAGTACTTCTTAACTTTCCTTGTAGTCACAGAAAGGCCTGAAGCAAACACTATATTCAAGAAACTGTCCAGTTTCAGGTACTTTAATGATCTACCAAATGGCTAGTTTATCACAAATTATCACTATGTAATCCCTTTCACAACCATTGATACTGGCCTAATTGTTGCTCAAAATGTATTCTGAATTAGATAAAGACAAACTTTCTGTTCCTTAAGCTTATTACCTCTGTCAGAATAATTATCTGAAACTTGGAAATGAACAAACAGGTTTCTGAGTGTTTTTTTTTTTTTTTTAGTGCAGTTCTGAACTTGCAACTTTGATAACATTTACATTGATTGGGCTGCTTCATAATTTTGTAAGCATAGATATTAACCTGCAGATTTTGGTCAGGTAGAGAGGCAAATAAATTCTCTCTAGCAGAACAAATAATCCCAGGGATTATGATTTATGGCCCCACTAGGCATTAATTAGATTTCTATATATAGCACTCTTAACTTAGTATTCTTTGTCAAATTTTCTATGTACACTTAGCTTCCCAAGTACTCTTTGAACTGGTCAAAACATCTTACAACTTTTATTCTTAATTAATGAATTGTATAGAATCTTTGAAAATGCATTCTACATGTATGTGGAGTGATTTTTATTTCTTTTTGAAAATTATACTTTAACATTCATCAGATTTCTTTTTTCAAGATCAAGTCTCTAGTTCCTTCTTATCCCCACTCCAACAGATATCCTCAGGTTTCTGTAGTACTTTAAATACAATGTCAAATTTAAAATCTTTCATTTTTAAGGCGGTAATTACAGTTCATGGTGATTTACAAGCACATAGCAAAAACCCATGAAACTCGTAGCTTCCAGAAGGGGCCAGTGCTAGGGAGACCTCATCACAGATATCCTGCATGGAGGATGATTAGATGATTATTAGAATGATTATTATTTTCAGTGATCAGTTAACACCTTTAACACTATTAGATTCAAGCAGAAAGAAAAATAAAGCCCATTAAATTGCCAATATGAAGACGTGGTGATTTATACCTCTTCTTTAATTTTCTTTGTATTCAGACTCCTTAATCTTGTCTAATTTCTTTAATATTTTGTCTGGGGTATTCTAGTGACTTTGAAAGGAAGATTAAAGTGACAATGCTCACATGTCTATAAAATGTTACATGCTTATCACAAGCACCCACTGCTTTTATGAACACTTTTTCAATATTCAAAACAAACCCCAAATTTACCCTCTATTGCCACTGGCATGCAAATTTGAGTCCTTTAAATGTTTCAGTTTATTATTATAGTGGATGCATCTAACCATCTTTTAAAATCTGAGGAATAGTTGTTGGTACACATACATGCACCTAGAGCAAAATCTACTCAGAATACCACTTATATCAAAACAGGCTGTTAATTATACCAGGAAAAATATATTGTCAGTTGTCCCAGAAAAAAATGTTGTTATATGGTGTTGAATGATGGAAGAATTTGCACCCCTAAAATAAAACTGTTAATTTCAAACTGGGTAATAAAACTTGGTAATTTCAGGAAGGATACAAGACTTGCCTCAGTTTAACAAGGCTAATTAACCTGCAGGGGGAAGAATCAGGATTTGGACTGAGAATATATTAATTTCAGAGTGATTCTCACTATAATACCAATGACAAAGAAGCCATGGGACCAGTAAGAAAGTGAGCTTTCCTTTCATTTTTCCATCATTATTTAGTGAGGCACTACTTTGTGTCAACTGAGAAAACAGCCATAAACAAAAGAGATAAAGTCTGTCCTTTAAAGGAGAGTGTATTTTGGACAGCTAACAAATCAATATTAAGTGTAATGTTAAGTATAATAAATATTATCAGGACAAACTTGGAGGTAGAAAGTGATAGGATTGGGGTGGTAGAGTGGAGGATACTATTTTACATAGGATATCATCATACACATCTCAGATAAGGTGATATTTGACTAGAACCTGAGAAGGAGTGAAACATGTGATACTGGAAGAATAGCAGCCATGTAAGTAAAAAGGAGCAGAGACCTAGAGGCAAGAGGTGTTTGGAAGTTCTATGCATTCCATAGAGACAAGGGTGAGTGGAGTTGAGTGAGCCATAGGTAGAGTAGCAAAAGATGAGGATATTTTATTAATTTCATGGGAGACTATTGAATAGTCTTAAGGGGAAGGATGGTATGATTTGACTTACGTTTAAAAGTTATAATATTATGACTTTTTGTGCTGTAAAGAAAGGAAAACAGGTGAAATGGAATGATAATTTAAGAGACAAATATAGTCATTCAAGAAAATTTAAAGTTTTAATTTTACAAGCTTTGAGCTCCAAATCTTTGTGAGCTCCAAATCTTTCATGAATTGCTCAGTTCTACAGAGACCCTGTCATATTAACTTTTTTCAAAGAAATTTAATGTGTATCAGGGAGGGTTCTCTACTCAAGTAATCCTTTAAAAAGAGGTACTAGAGGGAGAAGAATTAAATATGTCCATTAGGCCTTGAAGGTTTGAGGCAGGGATAAAGAAATATTGAAAATATTGAAATGCTCAATTTCCCAAATGAGAATAGAAATATCATATGAAAAACAGATGTAGAAGCTACTAGAATCATTTCCACCATAAAATTTAAAGTATGGTTCCTTTCATTTATCAATGTTTTAAAACTCTCCTGTTTATTTTTTTCTATTAAATGTTAAGTAAAAGTTGTAATTTTAAAATTTTATTCTTTTTCCAAAACAATTAAAACCTTTACAGTTTTTTTGAATTATATGTTATTGAACACAGAGTAAAATTAAATAAAAACATTGTAATTGCTACTTTGAAACTTCATACTGAACCTGTAGGTATACACAACATTACTACTGCTATCTTTTCACCAGTATTTCAGAAATGAAAAGAAAGTGTCGATTTTCAAAGCAGGGAGAGAGAATTTCATAGAAAAATCACTTTATAGTGTTTCTCACTTTTTTGGTTGTTCTACATGTAGGAATGTGGAAGATTTCAACACAAGCAACATTTATACATGGTTCAGTGTTTGAGAAACAAATTTTGCATCTACTAATCTCCCTACCTTACTTATAAGTTAGAAAAAAATGGCACTTATTCTCAATGTTGACCTCATAGTAAAATGAGATGATACATGCAACCTAACTCAAGAAGCGAATGAAAATTGCTCAGAAATGTGAATTAACGACTGGCTGCTTCCACGAGGCAATTCAGTGTAATGGAAAGAACTATCTTAGACTCTCTCAGATTACAGTTCTTTTCATATTTATTAATTGTATGAACTTGAGAAAGTTACATTATTCCTTTGATGTTCTGGCTTCTCAACTGAAAAGCAAGCAAAATAATAATACAAAGATTATTCAGTTCAGTTTAGTCACTCAGTTGTGTCCAACTCTTTGTGACCCAATGGACCACAGCATGCCAGGCCTCCCTGTCCATCACCAACTCCCAAAGTTTACCCAAACTCATGTCCATTGAGTCGGTGATGCCATTCAACCATCTTATCCTCTGTCGTCCCCTTCTCCTTCTGCCATCAATCTTTCCCAACATTGGGGTCTTTTCAAATGAGTCAGGTGGCCAAAGTATTGGAGTTTCAGCTTCAACATCAGTCCTTTCAATGAACACTCAGGACTGATCTCCTTTAGGATGGACTGGTTGGATGTCCTTGCAGTCCAAGGGACTTGAAAGAGTCTTCTCCAACACCACAGTTCAAAAGCATCAGTTCTTCGGCGCTCAGCTTTCTTCACAGTCCAACTCTCACATCCATACATGACTACTGGAAAAACCATAATCTTGACTAGACAGACCTTTGTTGGCAAAGTAATGTCTCTGCTTTTTAATATGCTGTCTAGGTTGGTCATAACTTTCCTTCCAAGGAGTGTCTTTTTATTTCATGGCTGCAGTCACCATCTGAAGTGATTTTGGATCCTCCCAAAATAGTCAGCCTTCTTTCCACTGTTTCCCCATCTATTTGCCATGAAGTGATGGGACCAGATGCCATGATCTTTGTTCTCTGAATGTTGAGCTTTAAGCCAACTTTTTCACTCTCCTCTTTCACTTTCATCAAGAGGTCTTTAGTTCTTCACTTTCTGCCATAAGAGTGTTGTCATCCTCATATCTGAGGTTATTGATATTTCTCCCAGCAATCTTGATTCCAGTTTGTGCTTCCTCCAGCCCAGCATTTCTCATGATGTACTCTGCATATAAGTTCAACAAGCAGGGTGACAATATAAAGCCTTGATGTACTCCTTTTCCAATTTGGAACCAGTCTGTTGTTCCATGTCCAGTTCTAACTGTTGCTTCCTGACCTGCATATAGGTTTCTCAAAAGGCAGGTCAGGTGGTCTGCTATTCCCATCTCTTTCAGGATTTTCCACAGTTTACTGTGATCCACACAGTCAAAAGCTTTGGCATAGTCAATAATGCAGAAATAGATGTTTTTATGGAACTCTCTTGCTTTTTTGATGATCCAACTAATGTTGGCAATTTGATCTCTGGTTCCTCTGCCTTTTCTAAAATCTTGAACATCTGGAAGTTCATGGTTCAAGTATTACTGAAGCCTGGCTTGGAGAATTTTGAGCATTACTAGTGTGTGAGATGAGTGCAATTGTGCAGTAGTTTGAGCATTCTTTGGCATTGCC
The DNA here is from genome assembly GCF_016772045.2 of Ovis aries. NCBI lineage: Eukaryota > Metazoa > Chordata > Mammalia > Artiodactyla > Bovidae > Ovis > Ovis aries. The sequence goes on from NC_056074.1 coordinate 17,068,857, forward strand.
TTTCCTTGGGATTGGAGTGAAAACTGACCTTTTCCAGTCCTGCGGCCACTGCTGAGTTTTCCAAATTTGCTGGCTTATTGAGTGCAGCACTGTCACAGCATCATCTTTTAGGATTTGAAATAGCTCAACTGGAATTCCACCTCTCCACTAGATTTGTTCATAGTGTTATTATTGTTCATAAAAGATTATTAGGAGGTTAAATAAAAATATGTGTTTCCTTATATGAAGATTTCTGCACATAGAAGACCGAGCAAAATTAAGCTCAACTGAGCACTTATGTTTAGTATTTTTCCTATGACTTCCTCAGTCTTCCATCAAAATCTCTTTTATAATAATAAATGTTTGAGAGTGGAGATGACAACATGCAATTATTTTACTTTTTACAACCCCAGATATCACCATATTAACTACTATCTCCAAGTGTCCTGGAACTGTCAAAAGTGAAAAGTGAAATCTCTCAGTTGTGTCTGACTCTTTGTGATCCCATGGACTGTAGCCTACCAGGCTCCTCCATCCATGGGATTTTCCAGGCAAGAGTACTGAAGTGGGTTGATATTTCCTTTGGTTTCCTATTACTTTTCTTGTAAGCACATGCTTTACTTTTTTTTTTTTCATTCTTTTTTTTTCTTTAATTTTACTTTATTTTACTTTACAACACTGTATTGGTTTTGCCATACATCAACATGAATCCGCCACGGGTGTACATTTGTTCCCAATCCTGAACCCCCCTCCCACTTCCCTCCCCATACCATCTCTCTGAGTCATCCCAGTGCACCAGCCCCAAGCATCCTGTATCCTGCATTGAACCTAGACTGGCGATTTGTTTCTTATATGATATTATACATGTTTCAATGCCATTCTCCCAAATCATCCCACCCTCGCCCTCTCCCACAGAGTCCAAAAGACTGTTCTATACATCTGTGTCTCTTTTGCTGTCTCGCATACAGGGTTATCGTTACCATCTTTCTAAATTCCATATATATGTGTTAGTATACTGTATTGGTGTTTTTCTTTCTGGCTTACTTCACTCTGTATAATCGGCTCCAGTTTCATCCACCTCATTAAAACTGATTCAAATGTATTCTTTTTAATGCTGAGTAATACTCCAACCATTAGCCAGACTCACCAAGAAACAAAGGGAGAAAAATCAATAAAATTAGAAATGAAAAAGGAGAGATCACAACAGACAACACAGAAATACAAAGGATTTACTACTATCAGCAATTGTATGCCAATAAAATGGACAACGTGGAAGAAATGGGAAAATTCTTAGAAAAGTACAACTTTCCAAAACTGTACCAGGAAGAAGTAGAAAATCTTAACAGACCTATCACAAGCACGGAAATTGAAACTGTAATTAGAAATCTTCCAGCAAACAAAAGCCCAGGTCCAGATGGCTTCACAGCTGAATTCTACCAAAAATTTAGAGAAGAGCTAACACCTATCCTACTCAAACTCTTCCAGAAAATTGCAGAGGAAGGTAAACTTCCAAACTCATTCTATGAGGCCACCATCACCCTAATACCAAAACCTGACAAAGATGCCAAAATGGCAAAAAAAGAAAACTACAGGCCAATATCACTGATAAACATAGATGCAAAAATCCTTAACAAAATTCTAGCAATCAGAATCCAACAACACATTAAAAAGATCGTACACCATGACCAAGTGGGCTTTATCACAGGGATGCATCAATTCTTCAATATCCTCAAATCAATCAATGTAATTCACCACATTAACAAATTGAAAAATAAAAGCCATATGATTATCTCAATAGATGCAGAGAAAGCCTTTGACAAAATTCAATATCCATTTATGATAAAAACTCTCCAGAAACCAGGAATAGAAGGAACATACCTCAACACAATAAAAGCTATAAATGACAAGCCCACAGCAAACATTATCCTCAATGGTGAAAAATTGAAAGCATTTCCCCTAAAGTCAAGAACAAGAAAAGGGGGCTCACTTTCACCGTTACTACTCAACTTAGTTCTGGAAGTTTTGGCATGATTTACTTTTTATTTTGTTTTGTTTTCTCATTGTTTTTCCTTTTAGGTTTAACAGAGAAAGTATCTTGTCAATAACTACCTTGTCTTTTTGAGAAGTGTTCTCTTAGTGAGTGCTTTTTTCTTCCCATTTTGATTCTGTTTTTTAGAGTGGTCTGTCCCAAAGGATCCTTAATTTGGTTCTTTTGGTTTTCATTTATTTTTAACTATTTTTTTCTACCTCAAAAAATAAAATCTGATAATTTTAAAATTTATTTCTGGTATACAGAATTTATTTCTGACAGAGTGATTTGTCAATTTTTTTCATTGTGAATTTTTGTTTTGATTCTGTACTTTCTGCCTATTGTTCTAATTCCATTTTATGTATTCATTATTGTTCTACATTGCAAAAAAAGGCCAATTTAATCTCATGAGTTTTCTCAACTACATTTAATAATTCAGAATAATGAAAAGTATAAGCAAGCAATTAATTAGATTGCGTTGTGTTTGTACATAATTAACTTGACCATCTCTCTGTACTTCTCTGTGGCTCAGTCAATAAAGAATCCTCCTGCAATGTAGGAGACTTCCAGCAATGCAAGAGACCTAGGTTTGATCCCTGGGTTGGAAAGATTTCCTGGAGAAGGAAATGGCAACCCACTCCAGTGTTCTCACCTGGGAAATCCTATGTACAGAGGAGCCTGGCAGGCTACATGCAGTCCATGGGACCACAAAGAGTCAGATATGACTTAGGGACTAAACCATCTCTCTATCATATATTTTAGCATAGCTTATATATTTTAAATTGTATTCCCTCTAATTAATAAGTAATCCCTCATTTCTAATAAAAAAAATTAGAGTAGCATTATGGCACAGTCTGAATTCAGGTGTTACATGACAGATAGACAATGAGAAAGCAGCCAATTGATCCAAAGACCTTGGAAGTTATACATCAGCTCTGCAATACTGAGAGTCAAGACTGTTTCTTAAAAAATTCCACAGTTGTCAGAATTCTATGTATAAAATCAAACTATTCAGATGGTCTGAAGAATTGTTGCCCAAAATAATGCTAGTATGTGATCTCTGGCCAATACCAGAAATTGTGAAAGTCATATATAATTTCTTTTTTTTTTTTTTAACCAAGTGTCTGCCAACAACTTATTTGAGCCAGCAAACAGCACACAACAAACATGGCCTGGAAGCAAACAAGAATTTTGCAAATCTCTGCCAAAACTCAGTTTTAACTTGAAAAGCCTGACCCAAGTTTCTGTTCTCTGTTGTAGGATTTATTACTTTTGACAGATTCTCTCTTCTCATTGTCCCTAAACAACATCATCCTATTGTATAAACTCCCCCTGGTAAGGGATAGGCAAGCAAGTGTAACAACAGAAAACTAAACAGGGCTCCCAGGGCTAAGCAAAAGCCATTGTTGTTTTTCATTTCCCAGTTTATCGAGAAAAATTAAATGTATTTTACCTCTAGGAGATGGAGGCATTACCAGACCCATTTAAATCAAGCATTAAGTCATATTCCCTGAGTTAAAATAAAAATGCACACTCTGTTTAATTGTAGATATGCTATGAAACAATGTGAGGCACATTTATGAGCTGTAGGAAATGGGATGAGGGAAGGTATATTCTTTTCTCCCTTCATTTGATTTCAATATTATCATTTAAGCAAAACTACTGAGAATAACTACTCATTTGAAAGTAATTTAAACATATCTCAAAGTGAAAATGTAATATTTCCCTAAGCTCTTAAAGATCCATTTCAAATTTTCTGAGTCTGTTAAAGAGAATCAAAGGATCAAGGCTAATTCCTATATTCCTTGAAGAGTACAGGCAGCATATGGAATCTGGAAAGATATCTGAGACTATGATCCCTGACACCATCCCTGACCAACCTGTCCCTGATTCACAAATCTTCAATTAAATTCCAGACCAAGATTTTTGTGAGAACTAATTGTAAAATATATATGTGTGTATATATATATTTATATATATATTTATATATACACACATATATATATCATATGTACATAAGATATATATAGATATGGTTATAATAAACATGAAAGGCATGAGTTTCAACATTTCTTAAAGCATGAGCATACATTAATCAAAGATTAACCTAATTCTATTTTGTAAATTGTTTTAGATTCCTGAGCCCAACCCCTGACCTACTACATTCTAATAAGGAAAAAAATAATGCTACCTGTGTATACACTTTTTTAAAAAAAAGTTCTTGCCAGGAAATGTTTAACTACCATGGAGTTTGAGATCTACTGTTTTTGCATTATATAGACAAAGAGAAATTCAGAATATTGAAGCTACTTCCTCAAATTATTACAATTAAAAATCAGTAAAAGCAAGACTAAAACATATTTTCTCTTGAGTTCAAGGCCAGGTGTTCTTCCTTGTATGGGTTCTGAGTTGGATGTCACTGAGAGTGGTTAGATGGCTCACTTTGCTCTTTACTCACAGAGAACTCAGGTCTGTGAGAAAGGACATAGTGTAGTCACCAGCCCATAGACAGCTTGGAGGGCCTTTTGTTTCATGATTTCATTTTTTTTCCTTAGTCAAAGACATTTTCCTCCTATTGAACCTCAATAAAGGTATGTGAATTTTCATTTGGTTTTGTTTTCCAAAATTAGAGTGAACAAGATAACAGAGTGATCTTGAATAAAGATAACTGTGATTGTTACAATTTGAAACTGGAACTAGATTCGAACTGCTGCTGCTGCTGTTTAGTCACTCAGTCATGTTGGACACTTTGTGACACTATGGTCTGCAGCACCCTAGGCTTCCTTCTTCTTCACTATCTCCTGGAGTTTGCTCAAACTCATGTCCATTGAGTCAGTGATGCCCTTCAACCATCTCATCCTCTGTCTCCCCCTTCTTCTCTTGCCCTCAGTCTTTCCCAGCATTAGTGTCTTTTCCAATGTGTTGGGTCTTCACATCAGGTGGCCAAAATATGGAGCTTTAGCTTTAGCACTAATCCTTCCGATGAATATTCAAGGTTGATTTCTTTCAGGATTGAATGATTGATCTCCTTGTAGTCCAAGGGACTCTTAAGAGTCTTTTCCAACACCACATTTCAAAAGCATCAATTCTTTGGCACTCAGCCTTCTTGATGGTTCAGCTCTCACATCTGTACTTGTTACTGGAAAAACCATAGCTTTAACTATATGTATCTTTGTCTGCAAAGTGATATTTGTTTTAATACACTGTCTAGGTTTGTCATAACTTTTCTTTCAAGGAGCAAGTGTTTTTTAATTTCATGGCTGCAGTTACCATCTGCAGTGATTTGGGAGCCCAAGAAAATAAAATCTGGCACTGTTTCCACTTTCTCTCCTTCTATTTGCCATGAAGTGATAGGACCAGATGCCATGATCTTCGTTTTTTGAATGTTGAGTTTTAAGCCAGCTTTTTCACTCTCCTCTTTTACCTTCACCAAGAGGTTCTTTAGTCCCTCTGTGCTTTCTGTCATTCAATAGTCATTTTTCCTCTGAGATATGAGATGTGCCCCTGTCAGCTTTCATTGAGATTTCTGATGGTCATAGAATCTTGGAGTTGAGAATGGTCTCTTTAACACTAGCTGATTCTATCACCTATCAACAATGCCTGTGTTTAAAAACATCCCTTAGTGTCATATGTGTGTGTGTGTGTGTGTGTGTGTGTGTGTGTGTGTGTGTGTGTGTGTGTATCAATAGATAGAATACATTCTCTTATTTCAGAGTTGCGGTGTTCCCTCAAAGGAATAACATTAAATATAAGAAAATAAAATAGTAAACTGTTAGCTGATATACCCACTCTAAAGAGTCATTTAAGATCATAGTACAAAATTCTGATTGAAAATAATAATGTATAAACTAACATTTACCAAATACCTACCATGTGACTGGGCCTGAACACATTCATTTAACTTTTCACTCTTCAATGATCTATTGGACTGATAGCCAGACATACTTAAAGAAAAAGAAACCAAGACCTTGGTCATCTAGCAAAAACAAGCTGCATTTGAACTCAGATTTTTTTTTCTTCTTTCCAAACCCTTATTTTTCCACTGTATGAATTCCATCAAGTATTTCATAACTTCACTACCATGAGTTATCACAGAGTTAGTAGAATTATAAGGAAACCTCTTTTATTCATACTCTGGGTCTGCCTGCCTGGTCTCTCTTGGTCCCTGTTACTTTGTCCCAAGCAGAGCTGGAGATCCCTTCCCTCATAGAGAAATGCACGCTGGGGTTTGTGATCACTGCAGGAAAGAGTGAAAAGACTGCAGAGACAGACTCCCTGGGTTTAACTGCCAGCACTGTCGTTTGTAATACAAGGCTTTAGGCACATTACTCAATCTCTCTAAGCATCCATTTCCCCATACACATCCCGGGGTTGTTTCAAGGTGCAGAGGAGACAGTCTGTGTGAAATAAAATACTGAATAGAGTAAAGCCTCAGCATGTGGTACTTTACTGTTAGTAGTATAGTTGGTATTACACTATGCATCAGACAAGTGACCTTGGGCACATTGCGTCACTCCTCTCAGCTTGAGTTTTCTTGAATCTTAGAAAAGTAAAATAACAGTTCTTTCCCACTTGTAAAGGGGAATTAAATTGGATGACTTATATAATAAGATGTCTAGCAAAAGACCAGGAAAGGAACAGACAATAAATGCTACCCTTCTGCTGCGTTCTACTTGATTGTGGAGCCATCCTCTTCCTACTCCATTATTTTTTATTTTATTTTTTTAATATAAGGGCTGAGCTGAGTATGTTGCTTTTTTGTGCTCAATACAAAACAAGTAGGTTAGCTAAGACCCTGCCCAGGAGATACTGTATTCACCTCAAACTTGACTTTAGTTCTTTAAATGCAAAAAGGATGATTCTTCTGGTGAGATTATATAAGATTTGTCTCTTACATCAACTTTTTTTAAATTTATTTTATTTTTTAATTTTTTTTTATTTTTTTAATTTTAAAATCTTTAATTCTTACATCAACTTTTTGATCAGTCTTGCAGCCTTGCAATAGAACATGACAGACATGTTGTTACATAAAACATGAGTCTGGGATCAGTCCCACTTACCCACTATCAAGTCTAAAATCCATAGTCTCAAAGATCATAGTCTATCATTTCTACCAACAAACTCACAATTTAGGAGGTTTATTAAGGTTTTGGCCTTTTAAAAATGAAAATATATCAGGGGAATTTTGAGCACCAGTAACTGAATATTGATACATCTCTAGGAAAGATGTGTCTATCTAAAATTGTCTTATATATTGGTCAACAAGCCCTCTACATCAAAATCAGTCCTAGGATGTTTGTGGGGCAGGGGATGGGGGTCAGTTGCACTAAAATGACTATTTCTGAGTATCATTTATTGCTTTCATTTAGAATTTGCTGAGAAATTACCTGTAATCTGAATTTTTAAAACTTTTCAAGTGATTCTTATGGTTATTTACAGTTAAGAACAATTCTTTAGCTTTGTCTATACATCTGTTCTCTGAAAAAAAACAAAAATATAAACAATATGCCTTGACACTTTGATCAGAGATTCAGATTTAGTTGTTCAGGGATGGTTCCTGGACATAAGTATATTGTTTAAAAACTGAGACAAAAACAAACCCAGGTGATATTATTATATAGCCAGAGATAACAACTAGTGACCCAGGCTTCCAAACATACTCAATCCTAACGAATGGCTTCCTTATTATAACAACTCATTTCACCCAATTTCATTGCTCACTTGGCCCTTAACTGTATTTGATCTTTAAATATCTGAAGTTTGAACATGTCCTGCACTAGAACATGTAGGTTTTTGGAAGCAGAGATGCACAACATACTGAGGCAGGGTTAGAGAGAGCACCTCCTATTGGTACCATGGAGTCAAGATTTCTGAAATGACCCAGAGGAGGACTGAGAAACTTGGTGATGGGAAGAGAGATTAGAGAGGAGTGGACAACTGACAGAGGAAAAGTGAATGAATTGAGGAGAAAATTGCAAGTTTGTGTAGACTCTCTCCTTGCCACATAAAGCAGACACTGAAAGTCTTTCAAGATAGCAGATAGCAAACAGATGCAAAGGTGTCCCTTATCAGAATCCCACTTAATGATTTCACACGTTTTTCAAAGTTTCATAAAAATGGGACAAAACGCAGACACATTTTCCCTATATAAGATCAGATACATAATTTGTGGGACCTAGTGCAAAATTAAAATATGGACCCTCCTTGTCTAAAAAGCAGGAAAGAAGTGCTATTAAAGGTACTGAACATAAACTTTAGCTTTTTCTGAAACGAAAGTGCTCCTTTTTACTATGATCTCTCTCTCTCTCAACCTGGCATGGTGACTTTGTGTGTGTGTGTGTGTGTGTGGTGGTGGTGTTGTTTTTTAATGTCATGATTTTATAAACTTTTTAAATGTAGAGATAATGATAGATCTACATGCAGTTTCTAGGAAACAATCCAGAAGGACCCCATGTTCCTTTACCCAGTGATCCCCACTGATGACATTTTGCAAAGTTACAGTGATAAGGATTTCTCATGTTGGCCTTTTATAGTCAGTTGCACTTTTTTTTCCCAAACTCACACTTCCTAGTACTTAACCCCTGGCAGTGATTAACTACTGCCCCATTTTATAATCCTATCATTTCAAGAATATTATATAAGTGAAATCACAAAGTAAGTAATCTTTGGGACGTGTTTTCCCCCTCCAACTCAGCATAACTCCCTGGTAGTCCATTCATGTTGGCTATCAATAGCTCATTCCTCTCCAGTGCTGAATGGAGATCCATGTTATAGATATATCAGTTTCTTAACTGTTTACCTGTTGAAGGACACTGGACTCTTTCCAGCTTGGGGCAATTTTGAATAGTGTTGCTAGGAACAACAATAGACAGGATTTTGTGTGAGCATAAGTCTTCATTTCTCTGGATAAATGCCCAGGAGTGTGATGGATATCATTTATGGTAATTCTGTGAATATTTCTTAAAGAAATGATAGACTGTTTCCCAAAGTGGCTGTGTTATTTTACATTCCCACCAACATTATATATATGATCAGTTTCTCTATATCCTTGCAAGAATTTGGTGTGTCATTATGCAGTTATTTTGGTTTTTTGTTTTTATTTAATTTTTATTTTTGTCTTAAACATTTCAAGAGGCATGGCGTCATGTATCATTGTGGTTTTAATTTATATTTCATCAGTGGCTAAAATGTTAAACATCATTTTATATGCTTATCTGACACTTCTGTATCCTCTTTAGTGAAAGAGCTGCCCTTATGTCATTTTCAAATTGGGTGGTTTATACTTTCACAGTTCAATTTTGAGAGTTCCATGTATAATCTAGTTAGTAGTCTTTAAGTAAATGTTTTGAGTTTGCAAATATTGTAGTTTGAAAATATTTTATCTTAGACTTAGTTTGTCTTTTCATCCTCTCTCAACAAGGTCTTTCAGAGAGCAAAGGTTTTTAATTTGGGTGAAGTTCAGTTCATCAATTTTTCTTTTTATGAACTATACTTTTGGTGTCAAGCATATGGAATTTGAATAACTAATATCCCAAAAATGTTTTTATGGTTTTTATTATAATGGGCTTTTTATTATAATGAATGATTCTTTTGGAAGAGTGTACATTTTGGTGATTATGAGATTCCAGATCTTATTTAAACCTTCTGTTTTAGCTGGCTTCTTCCTACCTTCATCATTTCCTCATTGTTTCCAGGTGGGAGTAAAAGTTCAGGTTCTGGGAGTAGGGGAAGGACAAAGCAGAAGTGATTTTTAACACATACAAATGACTATACATAAAATAAGCAACAAAAATTTACTGTTGCTTATTTTGTAGTACAGGGATAATGCCCGAAATTTGTAATGACCTGTAACGGAATATAATCTACAAAATATTAATAACTGAATCACTATGCTGTACAACTGAAACTAACACAGTATTGTAAATCAACTAAATTCCAGTGAAAACAAACAAAAAACATCCAGATTTTCTGCTTGGTCTTTGACATCTGATATGGGGAAGGGGTGTCTTGATATGAGAGATGGGAGTGACAATTCAGCTCTTTGTCAGGTCTCTGAGGACACTACCCTACCTGGGAGCTGTAGGAGCACCTAGATGTAACTCCCCACGTGGCACCACAGAGGAGGTGGACTTGTCATCATTATGAGGTTTGAAAGTTCTGAATCTGCACTAAGTTATTTCTGACTTCACCCCAGCTGGGAGAGGAAGAAGACTCCATTATTCCCAGGTGGTATGGAAGTCCTTTGTTGACATGAGTGAAGGTGGGGACTCAATTATTTCCTGTGGTGTTTGGCTGGAATAGAGAGAATTGTCTAAAACTTTCGGTCATGCTAAACTACTTCCGGTGCTTTGAATAGAAAGAGTTGGTATGATATTGTGATTTATCATAAGAAATAAATATTTGGTCTCTGTTCTAATTCCGGCCTGCTGCTGCTGCTAAGTAGCTTCAGTCATGTTGGACTCTGTGCAACCGCATAGATGGCAGCCCACAAGGCTCCTCCATCCCTGGGATTCTCCAGGCAAGAATACTGGAGTGGGTTGCCATTTCCTTCTCCAATGCATGAAAGTGAAAGTGAAGTCGCTCAGTTGGCCTAGAGCTCTTAAAACCTCTGGACTTTCATAACGAGAAAGAAAGTTGTCTTGGTATTTCTAACAAACCCCTTTAAGCACACTTGAGTTTCTGTTAATAAGGTGACTTTTGGAAACCATCTGAGGATGGGCATTGGTTGGCAGGGAAGCCAACCGTGTGATCAGAGGATTGAAACTTCCAGTCCCATCCTTCTGATCTCTGAAGCGATAAGAAAAGCTTGAATTTGAATTGATAGCCTGTGGCCAGTGAGTTAATCAGTCATGCCTTTGACACCAAGCTTCCACAAAAACCTAGGAGAATGGGGTTTGGAGAGCTTCCAAGTTGGTGAACCACAGCTCTTCCACGTGCCACCATGCTGGACTCCAAACTCCACTAGGATCTAAGCTGCTTTGTTTGGGATCTCACCCTGTGTACCTTTTTATCTGCTTGCTGTGTAATAAACTGGTAACCTAGTGAGTAAACTCTGTTCTTGAGTCCTGTAAGCCCCTCTCTCAAATTAATCAAACCTAATGAGGGAGGCATGGAAACCTCTGTTTTATAGCCAGTTGGTCAGAAATGCAGGTAAAACTTGGGTTTCCAATTAGCATCTGAAAGTGGAGGACAGTCTTGTTGGTCGTTGCTGTTGTTAAGTTGCTAACTCGTGTCCGATTCTTCACAAGCCCATGGCCTGCAGCATGCTCCTTTTTTCTCTTTCAGTTCTTGGCATTTCCAGATTGCTGGCATTTTTCAGTTCCCAAGTCTTTGATACGTAGAACATAAAGAAACCCCTTGGGAACTCATTCTTTGGGTTCAGTAGACTCCAGCTCTTCTGCCTTTTCTCTAAGATTTCATCTTCTTATATTTGCTTTATACATAATGTTTAAGGACTTCGGTCATACTCAGTGGGAGAATAAAGATTCCTTCTTCCTACTTCCCATGTTTTGCTTGTTTTTAGTGACTATTTAAAGTTTGCCTAATTAAAGTTAAAATTTAAATTATTAGCAGTACTCTTGCCTGGATAATCCCATGGACGGAGGAGCCTGGTGGGCTGCAGCCCATGGGGTAGCTGAGAGTTGGACACGACTCAGTGACTTCACTTTCACTTTCATGCATTGGAGAAGGAAGTGGCAACCCACTCCAGTGTTCTTGCCTGGAGAATCCCAGGGATGGCGGAGCCTGGTGGGCTGCCGTCTATGAGGTCACACAGTGTCAGACACGACTGAAGCAACTTAGCAGCAGCAGCAGCAGCATGAGTTCTATTGTTTATTTTTATTCATGCCAGTGTTACAAATAAATACCAAACCTGTATACAAATCACCAACATCACACATTTGGTATTTTGTAGCTTGCATATGTGTGCATATAGCTTGCATAGTCTGCATGTGTGTCTTATTATCAGAATGAAATGCTGGATGAAACTAACTAAGTTTTTACTTGCATTTAATTATTGGTATATGCACTTTCTACTAACATACTCTACTTTTGGTTTACTGATAGGGAAGGAAAGATTGAAGGGAAAAGGTCCTATGTGTTGCCTTTTGTTTTATATCATCATTTCAGCCTAAATGATTGGCTAATATAGAGTTATAACCAATAAGAAAGATTATGACAGGATTTCCTGGTTGTTTGTATTTCTTAGAACATATTTATTTTCACTTTGTGTTTGATGCTTGCTCTAGATAAAATGGTAATGTGGCCTCTTGGGGCTGTCTGTGCCCCTTCTTAATCACAGACAAAATATACTTACATTGTACTCACTTTATTTCTGGCTAACCTTCCACAGAGTCTGGGTCAGCCAGAGTTATGTGATCATGGGGCATCACAAATGGGATGACAGAAATGGTACATATTACAAGCATGTTTTCTCTCCTGCCATGCATGTTCCTCATCAGATTTCACTTAGAAAGATAAAGTCAATACAATGTTTAAGACAGTGACTGCATAAGTATGGCACCCTTCTGAATAAGAGTCCTGTGCAAAGGCACAGGTCGCAAGCATGCAAAGCTGTTTTTTGTCCCTAAAATCAAGTTCTGACCATTGTACTCAATTACACACAAATGCTGACAAATCTCCGCTACTGTCTAACCACTTCAGATACCTTACCTTGCATTGCAAGGTCCTCTCCAAGCTAGTCAAACTCTCTTTTCCTGTGCTCACAGCCACCTCATGGATGCTATACCCTGGCTATACTGAATGCAATCTGATACTTCCTGTGTGCACATTTGCTCACACTCTTAAAGATATACCCACATTTCAAAGTACAGCATCAGTGCCCACTCTTGTTCAAAGTCCTCTTGGATTTCCTTTCCTTTTGCCCCATTAAAGTAAATTACACTTTTCTTGAACTGCAGAACACTTTATGACTACTTCTTATTAACTCTGTTATATCCTATCTTGTATCATTGGTATATTTAAGTAAATACCCTAATCCATTCATTAAAAAAATGAAAATATTTGACAACTGGCTTGAGAAATAGAGGCTGCAAGTTTATTTTTGTTATCTGCCTCATTTCCTTAGATTCAACCTCACTTCTTTCCAAGTATCAAGAGTTTCAGCAGACTAGTTCAGGTTTGTGAATTTACACCAATGAAGCTCTGGTTCTAAATCTTTTTCAATGTGATCATTATTCCTTCTTTCTCAAGTCCAAATTGGACTGAATCTACCAAAATCCTATAACCAAAACTACTATACCTACTTTGCCTAGAAAAAAATAGGGTTCAGCTTCACATTTTAAAAAATATTCTTTTTTTATCATTTTAAGGTAAAAAAAAACACAAAACCCTCTCTTCTTCTAGTATGACGTAATAAGATGCCTCTATTGGGGCTTCCCAGGTGGCGCTAGTGGTAAAGAACCCACCTACCAATGTAGGATATATAAGAGACGCAGGTTCAATTCCTGGGTCGGAAAGATCCCCTGGAGGAGGGCATGGAAACCCACTTCAGTATTCTTACCTGGAGAATCCCATGGACAGAGAAGCCTGGCAGGCTATGGTCCATGGGGTCGCAGAGTCGGACATGACTGAAGCAATTTAGCGTGCACACATCATGCGAGTTATATTTAATTTCTGGGGAGAATACTGCAAGATCCCATCCTGTTTTATTTGTATTTCAATAGCTTGCATACAGTGGATATAGAAATGAGCAGGTGGCTAAGTCTGCTTATCCTGCTCTCATCTCTCTAAGAGCTCGGTTCCACAAACAACTTAAAACCTGCTACACCTTCTAAGCGGTCACCTGCGTACTTCACATCCCCGAAGCATGTGTTTCTCATACTTGGGGGTGACATATAGTATATATGACTTATGAATAGAAAGTTTCATGTTGGTATGCATTAGCATTGTGAAAATGTTTATGTCACTGTTTCATGTTAAGTGCCATGAAGCCCTTTATAACATTAATTTTACATTTTTAGAGTCATACATGGTGATGTTGAATTTTCTCCCTATGCTGGATTCACCCTGAAAGTATCATTACTTCTAACATCACACGATAAAGACTTGAGAAAAGAAAATTAGAAAAATATGAAATAAGAAATAGATTTAGTTTCAACATTTTAGATATATATGGTTGATGTAAAATATGACATAATTGCAACATTGCAAATGAAGGTTGAAGCTAAAGTATATTTTTATACATCAAAGGCATTGAATGATACACATTATACAGTTCTTAACTTTGAAGTTGTATAATTTCATTGAAATTTGAACTGCTGGTGTTCAATGGAATTATATCCCAAATGAGATTATCACATTATTTTCATAAATTTATTTGAGCTCAAAGTCTTCTGCTCTTCTCCATTTTGAAAGTGAAAGTCGCTCAGTTGTGTCCAACTCTTTGTGACCCCATGGACTGTAGTCCATGGAATTCTCCAGCCCAGAATACTGGAGTGGGTAGTCTCCCTTCTCCAGGCAATCTTCCCAACCCAGGGATTGAACCCAGGTCTCCTACATTGCAGGCGGATTCTTTACCAGCTGAGCCACAAGGGAAGCCTGTTTTGTTTTTTTGTATCCTCTTAAATGCTTAAGACATAGTAAGTGTTCAAATATATATATTTAAAGTAAGGATAGAAAATTTTGTACTATTTCATGGAGATATACATAGAGGATCACACACACGCTTTTGCTTCACTAACAAACCAATCTGTGATTTATAGCAGATTCCCTTTAATGAATCTTAAAGAAAAATATTGCAACATTTATCAATTTTCTAAGTAAGAATATCCTATGACTAATGGATAGAAACATCCTTATTGTCTTGGCAGGTCTAGTCTTATGGCAAACATATTTATATAAAACTTGTACAGACTGACACAATACATTGAGATTTCTCAGATCGCTAGCTCACTCCATGGATGAAAGCAACCTTTCTATAATAATAGGAGAAAATCATAAGAAAGAAAGTGTTAGTTTGTACAGCTGTTTGGTTCATGTACAGTTAATTGTCAACTATAAAATAACAATGTGCTATTTTCCTCATGTGGTCTATTGTTTGAACATTTTTAAATTAAAAATAGGAGTGAACTTTATCTCCAGTAAATATACGTGCACAAACACACAATTAGAAGAAACTCATGAACACCCCCAGGAAGTTGCTTTCTCCATTTCCACCAAGAAAATGTGATAAAATCTCAGTGTTAGGATTTTGGCAGAATTAAGCATCTAGATCCCTCCTCCCTGGATTTGTGAAACAACAGATAACATAGATTATTAATATAAATTTATTTGAAATAAATGGATCTACTCCAGAAGAGCATCATACATTCTGTCTTGGTGAAACATCCTTTTATTTAATGAAAAGAACATTGCAAAAATCCTTAGACCCTTCCTAGACCCTATTATCTGTGATCAGTTGATCTCAACATTCAGGATTAGAAGTAAAATTTGGAAGGTAGGATTTGGAGTTGTAATAAATGCTACTTTAGAAGTTTCTGATTCTGGGTCTTCATCGTCTTTCTGAAGATAGAAAAAATGTTGACTTGCCTACTGCAATTTATTATCCACTGAAGCCTTGTCTCCCCAAGAGTCATAAAGTCCAGGACTGGCACTGATACTGCAGGGCCAGATTATATTTTTTTCATAAAGATCTTTTTCATTTCTTGTCTCACCAGTGTCAGGCTTGGTAGAGTCAAGTCAAAGTAGGGTATGGGCCCACTCTCAATACTTAGCTGATAAAGAGGTCTTCCTATAAAATCTGATCTTGGGACTTGTGTCTGTCTAAATGACTTGAAACTTCTTTTCCACTGGCACTCTGTCTGGGGCTGCTCTTCCAAAGGAGCTGGTAGCCCTGTGTCCTGTAGGCAATGGTCTGGGGTTCTTCTAGTCATTCACTGTGTGCCTTCAGACAAGTTGCTTTCTCTGCCAGTGGTCCGTTTCCTCACTTATAAAATAGACTGTTTTTACTAATGAAGTCCAAAATTTACTGTAGCATCACATAGGTTGCATTTGACCTCTCTCGTATGTCCTCCTGATCAGAATGCCCAAGACTACGTAATGTATAGCTTTGGCTTTTGTCTGCGGTATTCCTCCCCTCACACACACTGAATATCTCAAAAGCAAGTATCAGTAGGGATGAAGACACAAGCTCCAGAGGTCCCAGTGTTGGGCTTTCCAGTCTGGCAGCCAGTTACATGTGATTATTTTTTAGTTTTGCTGGTGCAACCAAGGATTGAATTGTACATTTTATTTAATTTTAGTGAAATTAAAACTGCTACTCAGTTCATCTGATAGAAAGCTTAAGCATCTTTGGAGCAACTTGGGTGTCTGTGTTGCCTTTGTCAACTTTGAATTTCATGAAATCTAAATACTGATCAATTACATAGATGCACATTTAATATTGGAATTGAGATGTTCTGTTAATCTGACATAAACAACAGATTTTGAGGACTCAACAAAACTATCTCATTAATAATTTTCATATTGACTATATTCTGACATGGCATTATTTTGGCTATTGGGTTAAAGTATAGCATTAAAATTAATTTCAGTCAGCTTAGTTTTAGGGTTGCTGCTGTTGTCATCTTTTTGTTTTTTTTTTGTTTTTTTTTTTTTAGCACATTGTTGTTCAGTTGCTAAGTCGTGTCTGACTATTTGCAACCCCATGAACTGCAGCCCACCAGCCTACTCTGTCCATGGAGTTTTCCAGGTGAGAATACTGGAGTGGGTAGCCATTCCCTTACCCAGGGGATCTTCCCTGACCCAGGATTGAACCAGCAGGTGGATCCTTTACCACTGACCAACCAGTGAAGCTATTGAACAGTCAATTTGAAGTTACAGCTGTGGCTCTCATCATCTTTCTCTTGAATAGTACTGTTCCAAGGAAAGGCAAATGTAGATAATACATATACATCTGGTTCTAAAGAGGTTTGGATTTGGTGGCTAACTTTGAAGATACGTTTGTTCTTAGTTTCTTATTTTCCTTATGTATTTCCTCATGGTGGGGGTTTGCAATGTTGGAGAGGATGAAGGTTAGCATCAACATTGATTTAAGATACCACAGTTAAAAGATCAATTATCAATATTCACAAAGTTTAGGAATGATTTCCGTTGGATGATTTAATATTGTCCTTAATTGAGCACAATGGGGAGAAAATGTCACTCTGTCCTGTATATAGATGAGAAGGATGAGTCTCAGAAATGCTAGTCCAAAGCAATGTTATAGAATCCAACATAGAGACCCTCAGTTCTACCTCACATTTGATTGTTAGAGTGACCGCACATCTTTACAACCCTACTTATTCTGAGTATGCCACAATAATCCCCAACTACGATGTACTGTGCTCAGTTGTGTCCGACTCTTTAGCTGCAGCCCACCAGGCTCCTCTGTCCATGGAATTTCCCAGACAAGAATACTAGAATGGGTTGCTATTTCCTCCTCCAGGACATCTTCCTAACTCAGAGATTGAACCCACCTCTTCCATGCCTCCTGCATTGGCAGGTATACTCTTTACTCCTGAGCCACCTGGGAAGCCCTGTAACCACAGTGGAAGTCAACTAAAACTGATGACTAAGTGTTCAGGCTTTGTAATAGGCTTCTGGGGTCTGAATCTGGGTTCATGACTCACTAAGTTGACAAACAAATATCCATATTTTTAACCTCTCTCCTAGTTAATTTCTTTTTATTTTTATAATTGTGATAAAAGACACACACGATATATATAAAATCTACCCTCTTAACAGAATTTTAATTGTTGAGTACAGTATTGTTAATTAAATGCACATGTTATACAGCAGGTTTCTAGGAATTCATCTTGCATGATTGAATCTCTATACCCATTGAACAACAACTCTCCATTTCCCCTTCTCTACAGCCCCTGAAAACCACCATTCTACTTTCTACTCTTCTGAGTTTGACTACGTTAGATACCTCAGATAAGCAAAATCACATGGTATTTGTCTCTCTGTGACTGGCTTATTTCACTACCATAATGTCTTCAAGTTTCATCTATGTTATAACATATGACAGAACTCCTTTCAAAAATTGGGATTATAGTACACATAGTCTGGATTAATTATAAAGACAAAATGAAGTTAAAATAAACCCTACAATATATTAAGGGATCATTTTATTTTAGCTTTTAATACTTTCAATAGTAACTTCTAGGGGTGACTCTGATGATCCAGAGGTTAAGACTCTATGCTTCAGATGTAGGGCCATGAGTTTGATCCCTGGTCAGACAATTAGGCAGAGAAGGCAATGGCACCCCACTCCAATACTCTTGCCTGGAAAATCCCATGGACAGAGGAGCCTGGTAGGCTGCAGTCCATGGGGTCGCTAAGAGTCAGACATGACTGAGCAACTTCACTTTCATTTTTCACTTCATGCATTGGAGAAGGAAATGGCAACTCACTCCAGTATTCTTGCCTGGAGAATCCCAGGAATGGGGGAGCCTGGTGGGCTGCTGTCTATGGGGTCACACAGAGTTGGACAAGACTGAAGCAACTTAGCAGCAGCAGCAGCAGACAATTAGGATTCTACATGCCATGTGGTACAACTGGAAAAATAAAAACAAAAAAAAAGAACTTCTATGTAACATGATTATGGTTTCAGTGTGTCTGCCCTCTGATGTCCTCTTGCAACACCTACTGTCTTACTTGGGTTTCTCTTACCTTGGATGTGGGGTATCTCTTCACGGCTGCTCCAGCAAAGTGCAGCCACTGCTCCTTACCTTGGACAAGGGATATCTCCCCACCGCCGCCCCTCCCGACCTTGAATGTGGAATAGCTCCTCTAGGCCCTCTGAAATAAGTCACAGAAAATTAGTCAATCTAATCACACTAGGACCACAGCCTTGTCTAACTCAATGAAACTAAGCCATGCCCTGTGGGGCCACTCAAGATGGGTAGGCATGGTGGAGAGGTCTGACAGAATGTGGTCCACTGGAGAAGGGAATGGCAAACCACTTCAGTATTCTTGCCTTGAGAACCCCATGAACAGTATGAAAAGGCAAAATGATAAGATACTGAAAGAGGTACTCCCCAGGTCAGTAGGTGCCCGATATGCTACTGGAGGTCAGTGGAGAAATAACTCCAGAAAGAATGAAGGGATGGAGCCAAAGCAAAAACAATACCCAGCTGTGGATGTGACTGGTGATAAAAGCAAGGTCCGATGCTGTAAAGAGTAATGTTGCATAGGAACCTGGAATGTCAGGTCCATGAATCAAGGCAAATTGGAAGTGGTCAAAGAAGAGATGGCAAGAGTGAACGTCGACATTCTAGGAATCAGCGAACTAAAATGGACTGGAATAGGTGAATTTAACTCAGATGACCATTATATCTACTACCATGGGCAGGAATTCCTTAGAAGAAATGGAGTAGCCATCATGGTCAAT
This sequence comes from Ovis aries, assembly GCF_016772045.2. NCBI lineage: Eukaryota > Metazoa > Chordata > Mammalia > Artiodactyla > Bovidae > Ovis > Ovis aries. The sequence goes on from NC_056074.1 coordinate 17,088,260, forward strand.
AAAAGAGTCTGAAATGCAGTACTTGGATGCAATCTCAAAAACGACAGAATGATCTCTGTTCGTTTCCAACGCAAAACATTAAATATCATAGTAATCCAAGTCTATGTCCCAACCAGTAATGCTGAAGGAGCTAAAACTGAACGGTTCTATGAAGACCCCCAAGACCTTTTGGAATTAACACCCCAGAGAGATGTCCTTTTCATCACAGGTGACTGGAATGCAAAAGTGGGAAGTCAAGGAACACCTGGAGTAACAGGCAAATTTGGCCTTGGAATGCGGAATGAAGTAGGGCAAAGACTAATAGAGTTTTGCCAAGAAAATGCACTGGTCATAGCAAACACCCTCTTCCAGCAACACAAGAGAAGACTCTACACGTGGACATCACCAGATGGTCAACACCGAAATCAGATTGATTATATTCTTTGCAGCCAAAGATGGAGAAGCTCTATACAGTCAACAGAAACAAGACTGGGAGCTGACTGTGGCTCAGATCATGAAATCCTTATTGCCAAATTGAGACTTAAATTGAAGAAAGAAGGGAAAACCACTAGACCATTCAGGTATGACCTAAATCAAATCCCTTATGATTATACAGTGGAAGTAAGAAATAGATTTAAGGGCCTAGATCTGATAGATAGAGTGCCTGATGAACTATGGAATGAGGTTCATGACACTGTACAGGAGACAGGGATCAAGACCATCCCCATGGAAAAGAAATGCAAAAAAGCAAAATGGCTGTCTGGGGAGGCCTTACAAATAGCTGTGAAAAGAAGAGAAGCAAAAAACAAAGGAGAAAAGGAAAGATATAAGCATCTGAATGCAGAGTTCAAAAGAATAGCAAGAAGAGATAAGAAAGCCTCCCTCAGCAATCAATGCAAAGAAATAGAGGAAAACAACAGAATGGGAAAGACTAGAGATGTCTTTAAGAAAATTAGAGACACCAAGGGAACATTTCATGCAAAGATGGGCTCGATAAAGGACAGAAATGGTATGGACCAAGGAAAAGATATTAAGAAGAGGTGGCAAGAATACACAGAAGAACTGTACAAAAAAGATCTTCACAACCAAGATAATCACAATGGTATGATCACTCACCTAGAGCCAGACATCCTGGAATGTGAAGTCAAGTGGGGCTTAGAAAGCATCACTACGAGCAAAGCTAGTGGAGGTGATGGAATTCCAGTTGAGCTGATTCAAATCCTGAAAGATGATGCTGTGAAAGTGCTGCACTCAATATGCCAGCAAATTTGGAAGACTCAGCAGTGGCCACAGGACTGGAAAAGGTCAGTTTTCATTCCAGTCCCAAAGAAAGGCAATGCCAAAGAATGCTCAAACTACCAAACAATTGCACTCATCTCACACGGTAGTAAAGTAATGCTCAAAATTCTCCAAGCCAGGCTTCAGCAATACGTGAACCATGAAATTCCAGATGTTCAAGCTGGTTTTAGAAAAGGTAGAGGAACCAGAGATCAAATTGTCAACATCTGCTGGATCATGGAAAAAGCAAGAGAGTTCCAGAAAATCATCTATTTCTGCTTTATTGACTATGCCAAAGCCTTTGACTGTGTGAATGACAATAAACTGTGGAAAATTCTGAGAGAGATGGGAATACCAGACCACCTGACCTGCCTCTTGAGAAACCTATATGCAGGTCAGGAAGCAACAGTTAGAACTGGACGTGGAACAACAGACTGGTTCCAAATAGGAAAAGGAGTATATCAAGGCTGTATATTGTCACCCTGCTTATTTAACTTATATGCAGAGTACATCATGAGAAACATTCGGCTGGAGCAAGCACAAGCTGGAATCAAGATTGCCAGGAGAAATATCAATGACCTCAGATATGCAGATGACACCATCCTTATGGTAGAAAGTGAAGAGGAACTAAAAAGCCTCTTGATGAAACTGAAAGAGGAGAGTGAAAAAGTTGGCTTAAAGCTCAACATTCAGAAAACGAAGATCATGGCATCTGGTCCCATCACTTCATGGGAAATAGATGGGGAAACAGTGGAAACAGTGTCAGACTTTATTTTGGGGGGCTCCAAAATCACTGCAGATGGTGACTGCAGCCATGAAATTAAAAGACGCTTACTCCTTGGAAGAAAAGTTATGACCAACCTAGATAGCATATTTGAAAGCAGAGACATTACTTTGCCAACTAAGGTCCGTCTAGTCAAGGCTATGGTTTTTCCTGTGGTCATGTATGGATGTGAGAGTTACCCTGTGAAGAAGGCTGAGTGCCGAAGAATTGATGCTTTTGAACTGTGATGTTGGAGAAGACTCTTGAGAGTCCCTTGGACTGCAAGGAGATCCAACCAGTCCATTCTGAAGGAGACCAGCCCTGGGATTTCTTTGGAAGGAATGATGCTAAAGCTGAAACTCCAGTATTTTGGCCACCTCATGCGAAGAGTTGATTCATTGGAAAAGACTCATGCTGGGAGGGATTGGAGGCAGGAGGAGGAGATGACAGAGGATGAGATGGCTGGATGGCATTACGGACTCGATGGACATGAGTCTGAGTGAACTCTGGGAGTTGGTGATGGACAGGGAGACCTGGTGTGCTGCTATTCATGGGGTCGCAAAGAGTTGGACATGACTGAGCGACTGAACTGAACTGAATATAACGTGAAAAACAACTACTAAATAACATTGAATGTGAGAAAAAAAAGTACTTTCTCAGACTCAGAGGATGTACCTGCAGTTTTTAAAAATAAAAAGAAGGCCTTAATGTCCCTCTAACTTGAATAACTTTAGACAGTCTTCTTTCTGACTGTATCCCCTGACTTACTTTAGAGCACGTACTTTAGAAAACTTGTGAGTCATTTCTCTGCCCCTTTGAGGCAAAACTTTAAAAAAAAATCTCTTGTCAGTTTTAATACCCAGGGGTGTCCTTCTTAAGGACCTGAGAACCATAGCTTTGAATTACAGGCATAAGGAATATATCATCCCATCTCAGAGACCCAATGGGATAGTAGGAGTCTTACTTTGATAGGCACCAATTAGCAAACACAGATGGCTTAATCACAGAGAAGAACATTAGCAAACTCAATAATAACTATACTCCAAGCATTTCACTAGTAGACCTCCCCCAAAGTTCTCCAGTACTTTTCCATCAGCTCAGCCCACTTGCTTTTGTTTCAGCTGAGCTGAGTTCAGATTTTAGTTCTGGCCTGTGTCCTCTACTGTTATAACCTTGAATAAAGTCTTTCTCGCCTATTTAACTTTGTCTGGTGCACCTTTTGCTTTAACAAACAAGATATGTTAATATGTAAACATTCCTATAAAAATAATACTCAGTTCAGTTTAGTCGCTCAGTCGTGTCTGACTCTTTGCGACCCCATGAATCGCAGCACGCCAGGCCTCCCTGTTCATTACCAACTCCCAGAGTTCACTCAGACTCATGTCCATCGAGTCCGTAATGCCATCCAGCCATCTCATCCTTGGTCGCCCCCTTCTCCTCCTGCCCCCAATCCCTCCCAGCATCAGAGTCTTTTCCAATGAATCAACTCTTCGCATGAGGTGGCCAAAGTACTGGAGTTTCAGCTTTAGTATCATTCCTTCCAAAGAAATCCCAGGGCCGATCTCCTTCAGAATGGACTGGTTGGATCTCCTTGCAGTCCAAGGGACTCTCAAGAGTCTTCTCCAACATCACAGTTCAAAAGCATCAATTCTTCGGTGCTCAGCCCTCTTCACAGTCCAACTCTCACATCCATACATGACCACAGGAAAAACCATAGCCTTGACTAGACGGACCTTTGTCGGCAAAGTAATGTCTCTGCTTTTGAATATGCTATCTAGGTTGGTCATAACTTTTCTTCCAAGGAGTAAGCATCTTTTAATTTCATGGCTGCAGTCACCATCTGCAGTGATTTTGGAGCCCCCAAAAATAAAGTCTGACACTTCTTCCACTGTTTCCCCATCTATTTCCCATGAAGTGATGGGACCGGATGCTATGATCTTCGTTTTCTGAATGTTGAGCTTTAAGCCAACTTTTTCACTCTCCTCTTTCATTTTCATCAAGAGGCTTTTTAGTTCCTCTTCACTTTCTACCATAAGGATGGTGTCATCTGCATATCTGAGGTTATTGATATTTCTCCTGGCAATCTTGATTCCAGCTTGTGTTTCTTCCAGTCCAGCGTTTCTCATGATGTACTCTGCATAGAAGTTAAATAAGCAGGGTGACAATATACAGTCTTGATGTACTCCTTTTCCTATTTGGAACCAGTCTGTTGTTCCATGTCCAGTTCTAACTGTTGCTTCCTGCTAATAAATTAAAATCAAGGGCCATCATAAAAAAAAATAAACCTAAGAAAAATAATTTCTGGCAAAATCTCAGAGAAACAAGAGAAACTAAAGTCTATTATTTTACTAAAAGATTTTAAATTAGGTGACCCAAACTTCTTGATTTGTGGTTAAAAAATAACTAAATAAAAGATATTACTTGTATTGATACTAATGTTTTTCAAGGTAACTTAATCATGGACTCTTAAAAAGGCACTAAATCTGCCCTTTTTATTTCCTTTTTTGATTATTTTCTTAGTTCTAGAGGGCCCCTACTTTTTACATGTCATATACATGTGTATTACCTCAAAATTTATAGAAAATTAAGTTGAAAATAAAAAGTTTTTTCTCTCTAATCACATTAAATTTTCAACATTTTTGGAGTCCATCTTTAATTAAAAACAACAGACAGGGCACTGAGAAAGGCCGCTGGGGATACAAAAGTAAGTTGTGTCTTTGTACTCAGTGTACACACTCTATTTACAGATGTAACTATACTGCAAAGGAGATTCAGATGATAAAAGAGGATATAAGCACATTTATATTTGGAATGAAGAAATAGATACAACATTCATTTTGGATAGTAACAAAACTATACTAATATTTTATGCTTATTTAAGAGAGAGGGGATTTTGAATGTCATGTAAAGAATAAAGGAAAGCATTTTAGTAAAGAAAACAAGATAAGCGAAGATAAGCTGTTTTAATCAGAAGGATCCAAGAACAAGAAGGTTGACCAGTTTTGATTCACTATAGGGAAAATAGAGTAGTCTGGAAGATGATGCTACAAGGGTAAATAGGGAGTTCAGGAATTGAACTACATAGTATGTACTTTACTGAGAAATCAATCCATAGGATTTCTTATAGTTTTCAAAGCTGGGGTGTGCAATGATTAGAGCCCTTGTCAAAATGATGTGGTAGTAATGTGTAAGCAGAATTGGAACATAAACCAATTCACGGTGAGGAAATCAAGGAAAGTTTATTTTAAAAAAATAAAGTTGTTATGGCCTAACTTCTGACTTCAATGCTTAGAATAAAGCTACAGCAATCCAGGCAGTGTGGTATTAGCTAAAGAATAGACCAGTGGAACAAAATAGCCTAGATACAGACCCATGTAAATATAGTCAACTATATTCCAGATCAACTAATTTTTGACAAACAAAAGCAATACAATGGGAAAAATCAACACTCTTTTCAACTAATAGTACTGGAAAAATTGAATCCACATGAAAAAAAGAAATCTATACAAAGACTACACCCTAAAAAAAAAAAAAAAAAGATTACACCCTTCATAAAGTTAAACCAAAATGAATCATGGACCCAAGTGTAAAATTCAACACTGTGAAAGTTCTAGAATATAACATCTAAATATAACATCTTAATATAACATCTAAACCTAGATGACCTAGGTATAATGATTTTTAAGATGCAACACTGAAGTCATGGTCCATGATATAAATAATCAATGGGCTGGACTTCATTAAAATTAAAATCTCCTGCTGTGAGAAAGGTAGTGTCAAGAGAATAGGATAGGCCACACAGAGCAAGAGTCAATATTCGCAGAAGACACCTCTGATAAAGGACTGTTATCCAACATACACAATAAAATTTTAAAATTTAACAATAAACAAAAAACTTGATTTCAAATGTCAGCAAAAGTCTTGAACAGACATTTCACCAAAGACATAAAAATGGGCAAATAGGCATATGAAAAGATGTTCAATATATATCATTCAGTTCAGTTCAGTCGCTCAGTCATGTCTGACTCCTTGTGACCCCATGAGCTGCAGCACACCAGGCCTCCCTGTCCATCACTAACTCCTGGAGTTTACCCAAACTCATGTCCATTGAGTCAGTGATGCTATCCAACGATCTCATCCTCTGTTATCCCCTTCTCCTCCTGCCTTCAATCTTTCCCAGCATTAGGGTCTTTTCAAATGAGTCAACTCTTCACATCAGGTGGCCAAAATATTGGAGTTTCAGCTTCATCATCAGTCTTTCCAATGAACACCCAGGACTGATCTCCTTCAGAATGGACTGGTTGGATCTCCTTGCAGTCCAAGGGACTCTCAAGAGTTTTCTCCAACACCACAGTTCAAAAGCATCAATTCTTCAGTGCTCAGCTTTTTTATATAGTCTAACTCTCACATCCATACATGACCACTGGAAAAACCATAGCCTTGACTAGTCGGACCTTTGTTGACAAAGTAATGTCTCTGCTAGATATGCTATCTAGGTTGGTCATAACTTTCCTTCCAAGGAGTAAGCGTCTTTTAATTTCATGGCTGCAACCACCATCTGCAGTGATTTTGGAGCCCAGAAAAATAAAGTCAGCCACTGTTTCCACTGTTTCCCCATATATTTGCCATGAAGTGATGGGACCAGATGCCATGATCTTCGTTTTCTGAATGTTGAGCTTTAAGCCAACTTTTTCACTCTCCTCTTTCACTTTCATCAAGAGGCTCTTTTCTTCTTCATATATCATTCTTCCTATATATATATATATCATTCTTCTTCCCTATATATCATTAGGGAATTACAAATTATAACAACAGTGACACACTACTACATATCTATTAGAATTATCTAAAACACAATACCAAATGCTGAAAAGGATGTGGAGCGATAGGAATTCTTATTATTTGCTGGTGGGAATGCAAAGTGGTAAAACTACTTTGGAAGACAGTTTGGCAGTTTGTTGCATACCTAAACATATACTTACAATGTGACTGCCCAGCAATCATGCCCGTTGGTATATGTTCAAAGGTGAATATCAACTCAAATACTACTCAAAAGTTAAAACTTATATGTACGCAGTCTTATTCACAGAGGTTTATAGTGACTTTATTCATTCATAATTGCCCAAACATGTGAGAAACTAACTTGTCCTTCAGTGGATGTGTGCTTGTGTGCTTAGTCATTCAGTCATGCCTGACTCTTTGTGACCCCATGGACTGGAGCCCACCAGCCTCCTCTGTCTGTGGGGATTCTCCAGGCAAGAATACTAGAGTGGATTGCCATGCCCTCCTCCAAGGGATCAAACCTAGGTATCCTGCTTTGCAGGTGGATTTTCTACCAGCTGAGCTACGAGGGAGGTCCAGTAGATGAGTGAATAAATAAACCCTGATAGGTCCATATGATGGAATATTATCCAGTGCTAAAATGAAACTGAGCTAGTAAGCCATGAAAAGACATGGAGGAATTTTAAATGCATATTAGTAAGTAGCAGAAACCAATCTGATCAGTCTGCATAGTGGATGATCCTATCTATACTACATTCTGAAAAAATGCAAAGTTATGAAGACAGTAAAAAGATGAGTGCTTGCCAAGAGTTAGTTGAAGGAGGATGAATTGGCAGAGCATAGAGGATTTTTAGGGCAATGAAACTATTCTGTATGATACTACAGTGGTAGATACACATTATGCTGTTACATATTTGTCAAAACCCATAGACTGCACAGAATCAAGAATGAACTGCAAGGTAAACCACTGACCTCTGCTAATAATGGTGAGTCTATGTATGTTGATCAATTGTAACAAATATACTACTGTAGTGTGAGATGTTGATAGTGGAGGAGTTTATGCTTATGTTGGGACAGAGCATATATGGGAACATTCTTAACTCAATTTTTATATAAATTTAAAACTGCAATGGAGTAAAGACAATCTCTTTAACAAGTGGTGCTGGGAAAACTGGTCAACCACTTGTAAAAGAATGAAACTAGATCACTTTCTAACACTGCACACAAAAATAAACTCAAAATGGATTAAAGATCTAAATGTAAGACCAGAAACTATAAAACTCCTAGAGGAGAACATAGGCAAAACACTCTCAGACATAAATCACAGCAGGATCCTCTATGATCCACCTCCCAGAATTCTGGAAATAAAAGCAAAAATAAACAAATGGGATCTAATTAAAATTAAAAGCTTCTGCACAACAAAGGAAAATATAAGCAAGGTGAAAAGACAGCCTTCTGAATGGGAGAAAATAATAGCAAATGAAGCAACTGACAAACAACTAATCTCAAAAATATACAAGCAACTTATGCAGCTCAATTCCAGAAAAATAAACGACCCAATCAAAAAATGGACCAAAGAACTAAATAGACATTTCTCCAAAGAAGACATACGGATGGCTAACAAACACATGAAAAGATGCTCAACATCACTCATTATCAGAGAAATGCAAATCAAAACCACAATGAGGTACCACTTCACACCAGTCAGAATGGCTGCGATCCAAAAATCTGCAAGCAATAAATGCTGGAGAGGGTGTGGAGAAAAGGGAACCCTCCTACACTGTTGGTGGGAATGCAAACTAGTACAGCCACTATGGAGAACAGTGTGGAGATTCCTTAAAAAATTGCAAATAGAACTACCTTATGACCCAGCAATCCCACTGCTGGGCATACACACTGAGGAAACCAGAATTGAAAGAGACACATGTACCCCAATGTTCATCGCAGCACTGTTTATAATAGCCAGGACATGGAAACAACCTAGATGTCCATCAGCAGATGAATGGATAAGAAAGCTGTGGTACATATACACAATGGAGTATTACTCAGCCGTTAGAAAGAATTCATTTGAATCAGTTCTGATGAGATGGATGAAACTGGAGCCGATTATACAGAGTGAAGTCAGCCAGAAAGAAAAACACCAATACAGTATACTAACACATATATATGGAATTGAGAAAGATGGCAATGACGACCCTGTATGCAAGACAGCAAAAAAGACACAGATGTGTATAACGGACTTTTGGACTCAGAGGGGGAGGGAGAGGGTGGGATGATTTGGGAGAATGGCATTCTAACATGTATACTATCATGTAAGAATTGAATCGCCAGTCTATGTCTGATGCAGGATACAGCATGCTTGGGGCTGGTGCATGGGGATCACCCAGAGAGATGTTATGGGGAGGGAGGTGGGAGGGGGTGTTCATGTTTGGGAACGCATGTAAGAATTAAAGATTTTAAAATTAAAAAAATAAAAAACTAAAAAAAAAAAAAAAACCAAACCAAAGGCTGTTAGACAAACTAAAAAAAAAACCTTTGGGTCACAAGGAAATGAACTAAAATAGCGATGGCGATGAGGTAGAATCTATGGAAACTGAGAATTCATCTTAAACTGGGAAAATTAAAAGAGGTTAGAAATTGCATCATTTAGAGAATTCAAAAGGAAGTACAGAACATAAGGGAAAGGAATGACTTAGAAAAGGTTTTATTTCAGTTTGGGTAAAAACAGCTTAAAACTTTGGAATGCCTGGATAGAGATAAACTATGGAAGAGCTGCACAAACCAAAACCTTAGAAAGAGTCAAAAGCATACATTTACTTTGGCTAAAATGAATATCCAATACATTTTCCCCTCATAGCCCCAAAGTACATGTGCTCCCAAAGAAGAAAACCAATAAAAACTCAGGAGAATTAAATAAACACTAGCTTGAACAATCTTCTGAGGCATTCAAACCAAAAATTCTAGTTACCCAAAGGGTAAATTAAAGAATAGGATTAAAACACCATTTGTGACACAAGAACAATTCTGTTGTATTTTGGTTTTATGTGAGAAAGCTAAAAAAACAATCTCGATTCTCCTCTATAAACTGTGTTTGCTTTCTCACTGTATTGGAATAACATTAAAGTAAGTTGAAAATTAAACTCATCTATTATTGTAGCAATAGCTGCTTTCATTTCTTGGTGGTGACACCTAGTCTTGGCCACGTCCATATACATGCAGATTTATAAATTTTCTTTACATGCTAACTTTTAGTGCATTTTAAAAACATGAAACATATACACATACATTTTCAACTTCATAAAAAAAACCAGTTTCTTTAAGTGTTTGTGATTAGAGAACCAATAATCAATATTGATACATTATTATCATTGTCTATATGCAAGGCTTTATTCAGATTTTACAAGTTTTCCCCTCACATCCTTCTCCTGTTCCTGGATCCAGTCTAAGAATCCATGTTGTATTTTTTTATTTATTTGGCTGTGTCAGGTCTTAATTGCAGCACCCAGGATCTTGTTTGTTTCATGTGGGACCTGTTATTGTGGTGCACAGACTCTCTAATTGTGGCACACAGGCTCATTAGTTGTGGCATGCTGGCCTCGTTGCTGTGCTGCACATGGGATCCCAATTTCCTGGGAAACTACGTCCCCTGTATTGCAAGGCAGACTCCCAACCACTGGACCACCAGGCAAGTCCCTACATTGCATTTTTTTTAAAAAAATCATCACTAGGAATTCTCCATCTTTCACGTACCTTGCTTTTCATATCTTTGAGAATTCTGAAGAATACCAGTGCGGTATTTTAAGCAATGTCCCCACATTTGGGATGCTGGGATATTTTCTCATGGTTATACTGAAGTTATGGGTTTTCAGGTAGAATAGCATATAAGTGAAGTAGTCTTCCCTGGTGGCTCAGAAGGTCAAGAATCTGCCGGCAATGTGGGGGACCTGGGTTCGATCTCTGGGTTGGAAAGATTCCTTGGAGAATGGAATGGCAACCCACTCCAGTATTCTTGCCTGGAGAATCCCATGGACAGAGGAGCCTGATGGACTACAGTACATAGGATCACAAACAGTCAGACACCACTGTGCAACTACCAACATACATTATGATCTATCCTTCGTCTTGAATTAATCTTTTTTTTTTTTCTTTTTCTTCTCTCTTATCCAGAATAATACATTTCATAGTCCTGTCTTCTTAGGCTTTTAACAAACTTTCATGTTTTTGATGACCTTGATAATTTTGAGGTATATTGGTTGAGTATTTTGTAGAATACCCCTCAGTTGAATGTTGACTTTTTATTTTCCCATGATGAGACTGAAGTTATGGATGTGGAGGAGGAAGAACACAGAAGTAAAGTGCATTCTTGCCAAATCACACCAAGAGCAAGTACTCTCAGCATGGAGTGCTTGTAAATGCTAATCACCTGACAGGAAGGGTGGTTTCTCCACGGTAAAGTTGCTCTTTCCAGATATTTTCCCTTGCGAAGGAAGTTAGTATGTGTGTCCCACATTTAAGGAGAGGGACTTTCCATCACCTCAAGTTGTTGTTTGGTCACTCAATTGTGTCCACCTCTTTAAGATGCCATGGACTGCAGCACGCCAGGCCTCCCTGTCTCTCACTATCTTTTGGAGTTTGCTCAAACTCATGTCCATTGAGTCAGTGATGTTATCTCACCATTTCATCTTCAGCCATCCCTGGCTCTTCTTGCCCTCATTCTTTCCCAGCATCAGGGTCTTTTCAAATGAGTTGGTTCTTTGTATCAGGTGGTCAAAGTATCTAGAGCTTCAGCATCAGTTCTTCCAATGAATATTCAGGGTTAATTTCCTAGAAAGTAAAAGCGTTGATGGTGATTTATGTCTAACCAGAATCCATAATTAATATATATGTGTATCAAATATATTTATGGCAATAGTTTTAGATCTTTTATTTTGTTTCTAATTTCTTTATTCAAGAATTTGCGCCACTGCTTTAGTTCTAATTCTGTTGGGCTTCTGTTCATAAATTTTTATATACTGATCTTGTTAAGAGTCTCCCTAACTCTTCTAAATCAAGATGTTTCAATTTTCCTTTCTTGTGGGGCTTCATTGGTGGTTCAGAAAGTAAAGAATATGCCTGCAATACCTGAGTTCAATCCCTAGGTCAGGAAGATCCCCTGGAGAAGCGAATCTCCCTAACTCTTCTAAACCAAAGCTTTGCAGTTTTCCTTTTCTATACTTACTCCTATTTCTCTGGAAAAGTAATAGCTGTTGATAATTCTGGAGACAAATAAACAAAGATTTAAGTCTTGCCTCTACTGTTTGCCAGATCTGTACTCCCAATAAATCATATACTTTCTCTATGCTTCAGATTTCTTTTAATTTGTTAAATGAGTTTGATAACATCTGTAAAAACATTGCTTTGAGGATCAACCATCCCAGCCTGTGTATTTTTAGCATAGTGTTGTTGTTAGTTGCTCAGTCGTGTCTGACTCTTTGTGACCCCACAGACCATAGCTCACCAGCCTTCTCTGTCCTTGGAATTCTCCAGGCAAGAATACTGGAGTGGGTTGCCATTTGCTGCTCCAGGGAATCTTCTTGACTCAGGAATCAAATCCAAGTCTCCTACATTTCAAGCAAATTCCTTATCATCTGAGTCACCAGGGAAGCCCAGCCCAATTACTGTCAACTGCTAAGATAGTAATTGTTATTATGGATATTGCTATTAGTATTCAGACTTCAGAATTCCACAGTGCCAATAGTTGATCAGTCCAGTTCTCTTCAGTGGACCTGACATTGTTACTTAACAGTGAAGCAAAGTAAGGGAGAGCGTCTTAACCATGGCAAGCAGACCCTAACATTCTTGCAATAGGGTCTTATTTATTGAATAAAATAATAATGAATGAAAAACAATAATGTAGCTTGGCATGTTATCTGCACAGAAAACAATGAATTGTCTTTTTAGGACATTACATGGAATTATGTGAAACTGAGGAATTAGATGATGACATAAACTTTCCTAGTGGCTCAATGATAATCTGCCTGCTTACTCAGGAGATGCAGGTTGGATCCCTAGGTCAGGAAGATTTCCTAGAAGAGGAAATGACAACCCACTCTAGTATTCTTGCCTGGAAAAATCCCATAGATGGAGGAACCTGGAAGGCTACAGTTGGGTTGCAAGGAGTCAGAAAACAAGAAACTAGAGGTATAGTTAATATTCTGTGGAAGAATTTTTGCCCTCAATTATGTTTACAATATTCTGTTTCCCACTTTATTAGAACAGCTGTAATATTTTACCAATAATTGAATAGAACTGCACTTTAGGTAAAAGTTTTTATAGTCAGAACCTTATTTAATGAAGTTGTACATGAGGATATAAAACTAATTTCAAAAACTGGCAAGTAGTAGTAAAGATAAGAACACAAGACAAAGCATGACTTTGAATTACAGTTAGAGGTGTTCCTGTTATTGTAACATCGATAAAAATATCTTTTGCTTTTAAAGTGTAATACTGTTTATTTTTAGGTATTCCAATTTCAGTCATATCTAATAGAATTTAAAATGAATCTCAAAACTATTTTCTTATTAGAAATGTTAGAATACTTATCAAACTTTTGTGAAACTAGCTTTGGCTTTCAAATCAGTGATAACAGTTCAAATATTTTCTACTGTCTAATGAAAATGTGCCAATCTTTTAGTATTGGGAAAGAAAATTAAATCATTTCAAAGGTGCTTTCTGAGATACAAGTTTCCATGATAACTGGATAGTGTGTGAGGGAAAACAAATTCTCCTAGAACAAAAGTGTTATTTGTGAGTAATTCTAAAGGGAAATGATGCATTCTGTGTTAACATGCATATGTGACAAAATTTGGAGGGGCAGTGATTTGATTTTAGGAGTTACAAAGAGGGGAAAGAATGTACAGACACATCATTTAACACTATGTCTTGATTTCCTATAAAGTCTTACAAGATGTCATTTAAAACTCACCTATTATAAGACTCCATTTAATAGTGAATATTTTTATTAATAATATGTGTTTCAAATAACAGAATTTTAAAAATATATTTAAAAGATAAAATCACATATAAAACTTTAATCCATATATATATATATATATTTAATCAGCTGTACTTCAATCCAGATATATATTTTTTAATCAGTTGTTTCTCTTCTCAAAGTTGTGTTTGATGGCACATATGATTTGCTATCATTCATATATGCCTTAGAAAGAATCAAATTTCTGTTGAGTAACTAATATATTGGAGCATTCCCCAAGATCTCCAATATTTTGTTTTCAACACATTTAATGGCTATTTAATGATGCACTGTATGAATATAAATTTTAATTTAATCTGCATTCTTTTAAATAAGTGAGCTTTCACCAGCATAAATAATGTTATTATAAATAGTTTGGCAAACAAATATTAGTGTACTTCACTTACTCTGATATGTTAGCATTTCCATATTTAAAAAGCTAGTAGTAGAATATTCTGGACTTCCCTTGTGGCTCAGCTGGTAAAGAATCTGCCTGGAATGCAGGAGAGCTGGGTTCTATCCCTCGGTTGGGAAGATTCTCCTGGAGAAAGGAAAAGCTACCTACTCCAGTATTCTGGCCTGGAGAATTCCATGAACAGTATAGTCCATGGGGTTGCACAGAGTCAGACACAACTGAGTGACTTTCACTTTCAATAGAGTATTCTGAGCCTACACATAGTTCAGCTGTTTCCTGGTCTTCTTAATTAAGAATGTCACACTTGCTCCTTTTGCCTCAGTATCTACTATAATTTTCTCATCAATAGGAAACTTTCAAGACAATGATTTATAAATGCGCTCTGTGACAAACACAGTTAGAGGTAAAACACAATGTGAAAATTAGAGAGAAGCGACGGAATTCAATGCAGTCATTAAGCGGATGATTGAGAACTCTTCAATGGCATAGAAGCATATTTTAGTTATTTCTAGATATTAAATACTGTGTTCTTTTTAGTTTTAAAATATATACATGTGTTAATATTATTTCAAATGTGCATACTTCAAATTAGTCATCTCTCTCTAAATGCTGGTATTATGAATGCTTATCAGTATTTTACAAATGTTAAAAAATAAAAACAGTATGTATGCTTAAAAAATATCTAGGAAGTGGCACGCTTTGTCAAGTACTAACTCAAAAGCATTTCCTCAAGAAAACATTGCTGTAAAAATAGAGACTTTTTTAATATATTATATGTATCAATATTTCCTTTAGGAAACTGATCATCTGTAGCACTTGTTATTAAAAGACCATCATTTTGTTAATTTCATATCTTATACTTCTCATTAAACAGGTGACTTACAATTTACAGGAAAGCTTAAAAATATTTCCTCTGACATCGCATTCTCTTTTAAAAGCACCAGTAGTTTCTATGGCTAAGGTCTTCTTCCCTGCCTCCCTTTCCCCAGAGGAGTCTTTCTTCAGTTCCTAGAGTCTAATGAACTCTTTCCTGAAGCAAAGCTTTCTCAGTTACAAGAGTGCTCAATAAATACCAGCTGTGAGAGCATGTGAAGCAACAAATACACTTAGTTTTCACCCTTGTTTTTGTTAGAATGTCTATAATGCATTAAAGGTGTGTACATAAGACTATGAGGAAAAATGCCTAGACTTGGTTCAAAAGACTGGATTTAGGGTTTCTTTTTGTTGTTGTTGTTTAAAATATGGTATAATAAGAGATACTCTGTTTTGTTGTGATAACATTAAAATGTATGCATTGTAAGATATTTTAACTAGAAAGGTCATGAAAGTGAAAGTGTTAGTTGTTCAGTTGTGCCCAACTCTTTGTGACCCTGTGCTCTGTAGCCTGCCAGGCTCCTCTCCATGGGATTCTCCAGGCAAGAATAATAGAGTGTGTAGCCATTCCCTTCTTCAGGGGATCTTCCTGACCCAGGGATTGAACCTGGGTCTCCTGCATTGCAGGCAGATTCTTCACTGTCTGAGCCACCATTTTTCTTACTGCTACTGTTTCTATTGTTGCTGTTATTGCGGATGGCATATTTGTTGTTGCTATTATTACTGGTATAGGTTCTTTGTTGACCAAAAGATTTTTTCTTAATGACATTAAAAATGCAAAGCATGGCAATAAAAACTCTAAGAATACAGGTTTCAGTTGAACTGACAAGTTACTCATTTGGGATCTAGTAGTGATGGTCTTCCGGAGAAGGCAATGGCACCCCACTGCAGTACTCTTGCCTGAAAAATCCATGGATGGAGGAGCCTGGTAGGCTGCAGTTCATGGGGTCGCTAAGAGTCGGACATAACTGAAGTGACTTAGCAGCAGCAGCAGCAGCAGTGATGGTCTTCAAATATCCCATTAAATTTTATACACTGGAGTTAAGTTTATAGGTAAAATGAGACATCTAATTCCAAAGCATATTTGACTTATAATTTTAGAAATGTATCTACTATTAATTTTCCTTTCCACTGTCCCTCCCTTTCGTCCACTCTCTCAACTCAAATGTCTGCCACATTCCAGGTCCTAGATATATAAAGATTAAAAAGAACCCAGTTTTCTAGTTTAAAAGTTTAGGCAGTTAGAACTATGCAAAGTATTTTAGTATCTGTGCAATATTATTACTGATAAAGAAAAGTATTTAAAAATTATTTCCCAACATGAACAAAAAGAAAAGATTACTATGCAGTTTATATGTCTGAAAAATTATAAATAAATCAGTTGCCCAATCTATTAAATATATTATGCTATCTGGTAAAATCTGCAATAATATTGATCATGTTCAAAAATAAACTTGCTACTATCTTGTAACAATTGAGGTTCCCTTAAGGAAAATTATATGTAGTTTATGATGCATGCACAGTGATATCATCTCTTAACCTGCACTAGGTACAGAATACATCAAATTTATAATTGTGCAAAAAGTAATGCAAATGCTTGCAAATGTGCAGAGTTGCTGATAAGATTATAATTGATGGGCATAACTTCTTAGTATAGGGAACACATCCACTTGATTTTAAGAATTTTCAAGACTCAAAATGTTTTTGCTTTTATAAATGGAAGATCAAAGATGGCTACATATAGGATATGATTGCCTAAAGCTAGCACCATGGAAGACTCCCAAAACTCTGCCATGATTTCATAAAATCTTGAATACTTCAACTATCATCAAAAGAACAAGGTTCAAATTTTCTTCACGATCATTAAGATTTAACTGTCACTAAATTGGGGATGAAATAGCAATGCAAGTTCCCTAAAGTTTAATCAGCGTGAATGCACGTTAGGTCACTTCAGTTTCTTTGTAACCCTATGGACTGTAGCCAGCCAGGCTCCTCTGTCCAGTGGATTTTCTAGGTAAGGGTGCTGGAGTGGGTTGCCATGCCCTCCTCCAGGGGATCTTCCCAACCCAGGGATCAAACCCAAGTCTCCTGGGTTTTCTGTATTGTAGGCAAGTTCTTTACTGGCTGAGCCACCTTGGAAGCCCCATTTAATCAGCATGATCCAAAAAACTAATTTCAACACATACAAAAAGCTCTTGTTTCTTGTGGTTTTGAGAAGTCCTTTTGGTGAAAGTTGGAGTTATTTTGATTTATATTTGTTTTAATTGTTCAAACTCCATATAGACTTCTACAGTGGATACTTTCACATGGATGGTTATGTAATATTCTGTTCACACCAAGAGGTTTGAAACAAATGATAATTTTAATGATAGCATTGAGTTATAAAATGAGAATATTGGTCTATAAGGATGTTTTTCAAATTAATTCTTTGAATTTCTGGATTTATACAGGGATGTCAGTGATCCCCCAAGAGGGAAGAGGAGGTTGAGTACAGAGGGAATATGCAGCCACTTATCACATGCAAGAAAGGGGCCTGTTCTGCTCTTTTTGTGCTGTGTGCTTAGTTGCTTAGTTGTGTATGACCCCATGAACTATAGCCCACCAGGCTCCTCTGTTCATGGGGTCCTCCAGGCAAGAATACTGGAGTGGGTTGCCATACCCACCTGCAGGGGATCTTCCTGACCCAGAGATGGAACCCAGGTCTCCTGCATTGGCAGGCAGATTCTTTACCATCTGAGCCACCTTACCTAAGTTCAAATACTAGGCTTCTTGCTTAGGATTTATTTGAAAAATGTAAAAGTGAAGAATTTGTCTTGCTATAAAAGCATGAAAATTCCCTTCAACTTTGATTTTGAAATGTAGTCTTTTTACATGCAGCTAGTAAATGGCAGAACCGAGACTCAACCTAGGTAGTATAGCTTCAGAGTCTGCTGTTAACAGCTAGGCATGCTCCATTCCTGGTTTCCCTGTGGGTTCCCCTGGTGGTGTAGTGGTAAAGAACCCGCCTGCCAATGTAAGAGACCTAGGTTTGATCCCTAAGTTGGGAAGATCCTCTGGAGAAGGCAATGGCAACCCATTCCAGTATTCTTGCCTGGAGAATCCCATGGACAGAGGAGCCTGGCGGGCTACTGTCCATGGGGTCGCAGAGTCAGATGTGACTGAAGCAAATTATCATACACGCTATTGGTAACGCTCCATTCCAGAAAGTGTGCTAGAAATGTAACATATAATCCCACTGAATTATACTCAATGTTTTTGAATCATCACGTTAATAGTTAATGATTCAAAACTTCAAGTAAACTGTGATGTTTTTGAATCATCACATTAACAGTTAATGATTCAAAACTTCAAGTAAACTGTGCAAAGTGTCACACACTCAGCAATGAAGGAGAAGAAAACAGGATGCCAATAATCTGTCAAACTCCACAGTCTGCACTCACACACGTTGCTTGGCACTAAATTTCTTACACTGATGTTGAGTTCTTTAATATCATAGCAGAAAAGGCATTTGATAATAAATTCCAAAGCCATTCTCCAGGGTTGCATAAAAGAGAGTAGTGAGAGTGTCGTCATCAGCGCAGCTTGCAAATGACTTGCAGCACAGCAGAAAGTCAGCATCAGCCAAAACTCAGAGCAGTGCTAGCTTCTCTCTACCAGCATACAAAATTACTTATAGAAATCAGATTAGAAACAGTGCCTGTCTTTAGAAGAGGCTTGAACACTCAAGAAGGTAGTGAATTACGAGTGTGTTTAATCTCAGTGTAATCTGTTACAATTTAAGGCATTCATATTTTTAACTTACTAAACTTAAACTGAATTAAATGTTTAAGTTTAGTGTGCATCACTTTTTGGTATCACATTTACTTTTTTTCTTTGTCTACCTGTTCAAAGGCACTTTCAATTATATCACTCCTTATCTATTCTAATGTCCTATATTTCACTCTTGGAGAGCAAGTGTGCTTCCTCATCCTTGTGTTTTTCAGCATTTGAAAACAAAGCAGAAGCTGGACACCTTAGCAGAAGTGAGAAATTCTCTAGGAAAGATCTGAATTATAGTTAGAACACTTGGTATGGGGTCAGGATTTAATATGGAGATCTTCAGTGTTTTTTTTAATCAAGGTCAAAGACTCCTTCAAATGTACATTTTTTCCCTGAGAAAATACAGGTCATTGGCATCTCAGTTGTTTGTTTCTTTGATTGACTTTTACATCAAAAGTTACATGTTCTTTACTCTTCCTTATCAAATCGTCTCTCTTTTTAAGTGCCAATATGTCTCCTTTCACTGTCTCGCTCCTGTATTTGGTCTCATGGCCATACTCCTCACAGCTTCTTATGGAACTTCACTAATTTCTCTCACATAGGATTTCTCCTTCCTCTTCTTCCTTTCTAATTAAAAATGTGGTCACACCATTGACCTAAAAAATTGGAGCTTCCTTTGATCTGTCTGCCCTTATCTTTACTACCAAATTTTTTAGAAGAATGATCCTTTTTTTTTTTTTTACTGCTTCCACATTCTTGCAAATTCTTACCATTATCACACTTGAATTTCTCAAATCCAACTCCTTCTCTCCTTTTAGTTACCACTGCCCCTCTATTGATTACCCAGCTTCCAGCTTCCAGCTTCCTGTCCCTTGATCTTGTCCTCTGTTTAACCACTTGAGGTATTTTTCTAAAACTTTAACCTTGTCAGTGTTTCCCCCTACTTAAATTCTTTTATTGACTTTCTTGTGGCTTCCTCTTATGGCCTAAATAATAGATTGATAGATAAGCCCTGGAGAGGAAAACATAAATCACATCAAATATTCTTACCACATGTTACAAGGAAATAAAATTTTATACTTGACATTTTATGCTTAGTGATTTTTATAGGAGAAAAAGAAGCAGAAGGAAAGTAGGTCAATCATTTTTATCTCCAAAGCAAAATATGCCCTTAGGTTTAAGAAGACTATGGCTTGCTTCATCATCAATGAGAACATAAGGGGAAGTAGTTCTGATTTATGCCTAGGTAATTGGTATGCAAAAATAATCTGAATCTGAATCACCTTTATCAGTTGGTATTTACTACTTTAGGGACACCAAGCAAGGCTTTGCTCCTGGGAGGGATTCTGTAACAATTATAATGACAATATTTTTAAAAAATTGGAACCAGATAGGTATTATATGACAGTCATAAGAATTCAATAACAGTCATAAAAATTCAATAGTGCTATTTACTCTGAACGTAAATATTACTTATTGGAATTATATACAGTAAAATCTCTAGCAAAAATATCATTTCTTTCTCTATATACTTTTTTAATTTGGTAGAAGACTAGTTCTCTTCAGATTGCTACAAATGCCTTTGAAAATAGTTCAAAGCTTATATCCCAAGGAATCTAGTTCTACGAGTAATGTTCTTATTTGATAGTTCCCAAGGTAGATGAAAAACAGTGAAAACTTACTAGCATATGCTCTCAAACCATTCTCAGACACCAAGCAACACAATAGTGGTATGTGCTAAGTTGCTTCCGTCATTTCCAACTCTGTGACACCATGGACATGGCTCCTCCATCCATGGGATTCTCCAGGCAAGAATACTGGAGTGGATTGCCATTTTCTTCTTCAGTGGATCTTCCTAATGATCGAACCTGCGTCTCTTGTATCTCCTGCATTGGCAGGTGAGTTCTTTACCACTAGCGCCACCTAGGAAAATCCAATAACAGTGTTGCTGCTGCTGCTGCTAAGTTGCTTCAGTTGTGTCTGACTCTGTGCGACCCCAGAGACGGCAGCCCACCAGGCTCCCGCATCACTGGGATTCTCCAGGCAAGAACACTGGAGTGGGTTGCCATTTCCTTCTCCAATGCATAAAAGTGAAAAGTGATTAAAAGGTCATAAAGTTTAGCTTCAGTCAATGTATTGATATTTACTAGTTCAATGATATTAGGACTTAAACACAAAAATGTTTAACTTACAACCAAAAAACACTAAAAAACTGAAAACTTTAAATTATGCACATATTAATGTACACGTATTGATGTGAAAAATGAATTTTAGGATTAAAAATGTTTGTTGTCTCTAAAATGCTATCTCTACTAAGATGTAGGTGTGTAAGACATCAAGGCCTACCAAAAATAAACAAAATATAGATTTACAAATAATAACTTTGCAGAAGTTTTTGTTCCTATGCATTCACTGTCACCCTCAAAATTATCTTGCTCATATCTTGGAAAGATATATATTTAAATTCATATGTTTAAATAGATAGCATGTAGAGAAAAGAGTTAATTAAAGCGTAGATCCTAGAAGGAGTGGAAGGACCAGCTAATAGCATGCAGCTGATCAGGAAACAAGCTATCTTATAGCTGATATCTGAGCTCAGTAAGAGATGATCCTACCTAGTGACAGAAATATGGGAAAAATAAATATGCTTATTTTTAGAGTCTCCTTTAATTCCCAGGCTGAGGATATCCATTATTCACAACGTTGGCTGTAAATTAGAATACCTAGGGGCTTTTAAAATCACTTCCCAGAATACACTTCAGCTCAATTAAATCAGCATCTCTGGAGATGAGACTTTGGCTTGAGAATATTTATAGCTCAACAGTGATTAAAATGCATGGCACGGGTTGAGAATCACTGATCTATAATGACTTCAGGTGCATTTATTGAGAATTCTTGGAAAATTCTCTCCCAACAGATTTTTGGCAGAGGAGAGAAAAATGCAAAAAGTCCTTTCTCCAAGCCTCCAGGTGCCAAGCAGAATGTAATTTGCACTTGGATGCCTTCTAGCTCCTGGATAGGACATTGATACCCTAACATGACTTTAGCATTCCTGACAAATTTGAAAATGGGCAAAGAGCCTTTGTCCCATTAAGCAGGTTCAACAGTCACAGCCTTTAAAGTTCAGTTTAAGTCTAAGCTAGTGAGTGACAAGGGAGGAAAGAAAATAGCCTGGCATTGAGGTGTTCTAATAGCATTGTTCCATTGCTTTTTAATCTGCATTTCTTGTCCAAATTGCTTTTCATTGGTATCTTTTACTTCTGCTGTATCTTATGTCATTTGCTGTTATAATCCCTGAATTTAAATGTACTGTGAGGATTCTGTTGTACTTTTAAGAATACAATTTATACTTATTGTTTAGATATATTTTCACATGAACAATAAAATAAGGTGTAAAGCTTAATTGTGAAGGAAAAAAATATTATCCAATCAAGAAACCTTCTTTATATCTTTTCAGAGTACTACACAAGTTTCCAGGTACAGTAATGACACTGATTTCATACTTCCATCACTTGCTTTCTTGGTGCCAGTTTGATCACATTCAGACCAATTTTCAGTAAGAACAGAATTTTGTGAAATTTCAACTAACTCCAGTTTCATTCCCATCCCCTGCTCAGTGGTAGTTGTGAAAATAACAGCCTGCATTCCCAGGACTGGAGGGGAAAAAGAGAGTTTATTCTCAAAGAATTGTAATTAACTAAATGAATAAATAAATAAATGACAGAGGAAAGACAAATCTCCTAAGTGAAAGAACTTCAGATAATTCATGTAGATGCTCTTCCCTCAGAGAAGTGATTTTTTTCCCCTCCAAATGGACTGTGTATAAGAAAGATTTCTTTCCAAAAATTACAACACAGAAAAGGGGATAAACAGTAATTTTGCAATGAAAACCTGACAATAACTCTTTCAGCCACACAATATCAAGGTCTGTATCAACAGACATAAATCATGTCCATAGTATGTGTGTAATAAAAATGATGTATGATGTAATACAAATTGCATTTTTATCTCTGTGATCTTTCTCCCCAAAACTTCTGAACTCAGTTTTATCATGAGAAAATATCAGACATGACAATAGAGGGGCATTCTACAAAATATCTGACTAGTAGCCCTTAAAACTATCAGAGTCATCAAAAACATAGGAAGTCTGAGAAATAGTCACAGCCAAGAGCAGCTTAGGGATCAGTTCAGTTCAGTCGCTCAGCTGTCCAACTCAGTTGTCTGTGATCCCATGGACTGCAACATGCCAGGCTTCCCTGTCCATCACCAACTCAGGGAACTTACTCAAACTCATACCCACTGAGTTGGTGGTGCCATCCAATTATCTCATGCTCTGTTGTCTCCATCTCCTCCTGCCTTCAATCTTTCCTAGCATCATGGTCTTTTCCAATGAGTTAGTTCTTCATATTAGGTGGCCATGGTATTGTAGTTTCAGCTTCAGCATCAGTCCTTCCAGTGAATATTCAGGACTGATTTCCTTTAGGATGGACTGGTTGGATCTCCTTGCAGTCCAACGGACTCTCAAGAGTCTTCTCCAACACCACAGTTCAAAAGCATCAATTCTTCGGCGCTCAGCTTTCTTCACAGTCCAACTCTCACATCCATACATCACTGCTGGAAATACCATAGCTTTGACTAGATGGACCTTTGTTGGCAAAGTAATGCCTCTGCCTTTTAACATGGTGTCTAGGTTGGTCAGAGCTTTGCTTGCAAGAAGCAAACATCATTTAATTTCATGGCTGCAGCTATCATCTGCAGTGATTTGGGAGCCCAGAAAAATAAAGTCTGTCACTGTTTCCACTGTCTCCCCATCTATTTGCCAAGAAGTGATGGGACTGGATGCCATGATCTTAGTTTTCTGAATGCTGAGTTGTAAGCCAACTTTTTCACTCTCCACTTTCACTTTCATCAAGAGACTGTTTAGTTCTTTGCTTTCTGCCATAACGGTGGTGTCATCTGCATATCTGAGGTTATTGATACTTCTCCAGCAATCTTGATTCCAGCATGTTCTTCATCCAGTCCAGCACTTCTCATTATGTGCTCTCTATATAAGTTAAATAAGCAGGGTGACAATATACAGCCATGACATACTTCTTTCCCAGTTTGGAACCAGTCTGTTGTTCCATATCCAGTTCTAACTTTTGCTTCTTGACCTGCATACAGATTTCTCAGGAGGCAGGTCAGGTGGTGTGGTATGCCCACCTCTTTAAGAATTTTCCAGAGTTTGTTGTGATCCACACAGTCAAAGGTTTTGGCGTAGTCAATAGAGCAGAAGTAGATGTTTTTCTGGAACTCTCTTGTTTTTTTTGATGATCCAACAGATGTTGGCAATTTGACCTCTGGTTCCTCTGCCTTTTCTGCCTTCCAGCTTGAACATCTGGAAATTCACGGTTCATATATTGTTGAAACCTGTCTTGGAGAATTTTGAGAATTACTTTGCTGGCATGTGAGATGAATGCAATTGTGCAGTAGTTTGAGCATTCTTTGGCATTGCTTTTCTTTGATACTGGAGTGAAATCTGACCTTTTCCAGTCCTGTGGCCACTGCTGAGTTTTCCACATTTGCTGGGATACTGAATGCAGCACTTGAACAGCATCATTTTTAAGGCTGAAATAACTCAACTGGAGTTCCATCTCCTCCACTAGCTTTCTTCGTAGTGATGCTTCCTAAGGCCAACTTAACTTTGCATTCCAGGGTATGTGGCTCTAGGTGAGTGATCAAACCATCGTGATTATCTGGGTCATGAAACTCTTTTTTGTATAGTTCTTCTGTGTGTTTTTGCCACTTCTTCTTAATATCTTCTGCTTCTGTTAGGTCCATATCATTTCTGTCCTTTATCGTGCCCATCTTTGCATGAAATATTCCCTTGGTATCTCTAATTTTCTCAAAGAGATCTCTAGTCTCTCTCATTCTATTGTTTTCCTCTATTTCTTTGCATTGATCACTAAGGAAGGCTTTCTTTTCTTCCCTTGCTATTCTTTGGAGCTCTGCATTCAAATGGGTATATCTTTCCTTTTCTCCTTTGCCTTCAGCTTCTATTCTTTTCTCAACTATTTGTAAGACCTCTTCAGAAAACCATTTTGCCTTTAGCATTTCTTTTTCTTGGGGATGGTCTTGATCATCCCTAAGCTGATATTAGGAGAAGGCAATGGCACCCACTCCCGTACTCCTGCCTGGAAACTCCCATGGACGGAGGAGCCTGGCAGGCTCCAGTCCATGGGGTTGCTGAGAGTTGGACACGACTCAGTGACTTCGCTTTCACTTTTCACTTTCCTGCTTGGAGAAGGAAATGGCAACCCACTCCAGTGTTCTTGCCTGGAGAATCCCAGGGACGGCGGAGCCTGGTGGGCTGCCATCTATGGGTCGCACGGAGTCAGACACGACTGAAGCGACTTAGCAGCAGCAGCAAGCTGATATTAAGCTTAGGGAAAAACAAAGAATAAATGTAATGCATTATCCTGTACAGGATCCTGGAACAGAAAAGGGAAAGTAAGCAAATACTAAGGAAATGTGAATAAAATACACTTTAGTTAATAATAATCTATCTGCATAGATTCATTAATTGTATCCAATATACCATACTTATATAGTATGTTAATAAAAGGGGAAACTGGATTTTGAACATTTGGAAACTTTCTATACCGTCTGTGCAATTTTTTTTGTAAAAACCATTTAAATACTGAAATGTATTTAAAATATACTAAGAAAATGGTTGACACATTTATTTATTTAAAATTAATTACTTAATTCTGTAAGATAAACCAATTAAAAAATTATGTGAAACTTATGCCCATCATGTGTCCTTTCCTCAGCACTTCCCTATGTTCTATCATGTTCTAGAAGCTCATAGATTAGAGCAGAGCTCTTTAGTACTTGTGTCATTTAACCACTCTGAGACTCACAGGAGGTAACATAGTTGTGATGGAGACTAAGTGAAATAAAAAGATGTGTGGTGCCCTTTGTGAACTCATGACCCAACAGACTAGCACAGCTCAATAACATGTAAACAAAGTATTACATATAAAACAATTTTAAGGCAAAATAAGAAGGTAAATAAAAATGCATTTAAATAAGTCTCTTAAAGAAAATTAGAGATACCAAGGGAATATTTCATGCAAAGATGGGCACAATGAAGGACAGAAATGGTATGGACCTAACAGAAGCAGAAGATATTAAGAAGAGGTGGCAAGAATACACAGAAGAACTGAACATAAATGTCTTAACAACTAGACAACCATGGTGGTATGGTCACTCACCTAGAGCCAGACATTCTGGAGTATGAAGTCAAGTGGGCCTTAGGAAGCATTGCTTCTCTTCCTTGTTTTATTCTTGGGAAAGTGCCTACTTTACACCTGCAGATTTAGAAATATTGAACTTCAAATATAAGAGGCATCTCAAGTTTAAAATTTTAGCACTTTTCTATGCATGGGAAGATGCAAGAGTCAGGGTTCATTAAATCTCATTTATTTATCTTATCTACCTGGGGCCTGTAATCCTGCTTCCTCAGTTTCCTCAAGGTTAACCATAGGGAGTGGTTGGAGTGGCTGCAGTCTAAGGACTGCTAGGTGGCAGGCATTCCCCTTTCTCAGGGCTCACTGGCTCACACTGAAGGGCTGCATTCGCTGATTCCATTTCTCTGGTCTTCCACTCCTGGTCATGAATGACCATTACTGGGAAACATTTCATGATCAACATTTGTCCCAATCCGCTGGAAGCCTCATCCAAGTTCATTTAAAAAATTATTGATATGTCACTACAGGTGTTAAGTTTGGGACCAGGCCTCATCAATAATTAAAATTCTCTGGATTCTTTCTAACTCAAATCCATCAGACATTTTCCTTTGTTGCTTCTTCCCATATCTAGAATCACACTATTACAATTATTTCCTTTGAATGTTTAGTCATAGAAGTATTGTTGGAGGCCTGATTGACACACTGGTTACCGTAAGAACAACAATCTTACAAATTAAACAGTATATAAGTAACACAGACAATGACATAATGCAATGCAGAGATACAAAGCCAGTTTGTAAACAAAGAACAAATTTAGCTAATGATTAGTATAACTAGTTATAGCCCAGTTTTAATAATCGAGTGACCAAAGGAACCAAACTGATTTAATGAGCTATCTGCAGTTTCATTGTACTGGCCATGCACAGTTATGCACTGCTTAATCTTTGAGACAACCATATGTTACTGGCAGAATCAACCAGGTAGAGAGAAAAAGATTAATATTCCAAAAGGCACGATCTACCAATTTTTTGCAAGTCATAATTAATTGAAGTTTTTTTCTTACACCTAGAAAACACAGATTTAGACCAGTAATCCTTTGAGATAGAGACCATAAATATTACAACCATATTTACCAGTTTCCTCAGTTCTATGTAACTAATCCCTTTTGTTAACAGCTTTATGAAATCTTGAGGTTTCTTATTCAAATTCAGTTTTTTTTTTAACTCAGTTCACCATTATTTTCTAAAAGTCAGAAACTTGTATTTATCTGAAAGTCTTTTTCATAAATTTTCTTGAAGAGGAAGCATTTTTACAAAGGCATCAAAGTGAAACCATAACTGTGTATATTAACAAAGACTTAAAGAAGGCAAGTTTAAATCTGCTTACTGCTATAATATATCAAAACCTTCAAGCCAGAAAGAAAAACACCAATACGGTATACTAACACATATATATGGAATTTAGAAAGATGGTAACGATAACCCTGTATGCGAGACAGCAAGAGACACAGATGTATAGAACAGTCTTTTGGACTCTGTGGGAGAGGGCAAGTGTGGCATGATATGGGAGAATGGCACTGAAACATGTAAATTATCACATGTGAAACGAATCACCAGTCCAGATTCAATGCATGATACAGGGTGCTCAGGGCTGGTGCACTGGGATGACCCAGAGGGAAGGGATAGGGAGGGAGGTGGGAGTGAGGTGCAGGATGGGGAACACTTGTACACTCATGGTGGATTCAAGTCAATGTATGGCAAAACCAATACAATATTGTAAAGTACAATAAATAAATAAATGAAAAAATTAAAAAAAACCTTTGTAACTAAAATTATGACTTATAATATTCTATCAGGACACATTAGATTCTTAGGAACTCCATATACTCTCTAGAATATCTGTACCATTTTCCACATAACTTAAAGTTTATTATTCATTTGACATCTCTTCCCTTGTAGTTTGATATATCAAATGAATCTGATTAGTTTAATATCTCCCTTTGGGGTCCCTCAGGGGCCCCTTTAGAGCACTCCAAAGTTAGCTGGAGGTCAAAGGAACTTTATTATAATTTGATTTGGGAAGCCTTGTCAAAGGAGCACCAAGTAATGTTTTACCATGGGTCACTGTGAAACTTAGCCAAAATGACAATAAAAGACTTTGAAGGCAAATACAGATTAAATACACTTGAACTCTGTATCAAGAGGCAGTTTAGCATCTTCAGAAAATGTGTCTGTTTTAAGAGAGAGAAAAGTCAAATTTATGTTTTACATTAGCTTAAAGTTTCCTTTATTCAATTAAACTTGTTTTAAACCATAGTTAATCCTAACTGATCATGTAGAAAAACCCTTTTATCACTTAATTTAACATAATTTTAACTTTTACGTTGTAGACTATCTGGAGAGATCCTAAAACATGTATTTCTAAAAGTTTCTTTACATTTAATTGGGCCTTCACCCACTTGTGGGTGTATCACTTAGCTTGCTGATATATTACAAACAGCATATATTGAGGCTCAAGGTCTAGTGGAAATTGACCACTCCACCATCCTGGACATATTTGCTTATATTCAGGCTGTGTAATGTCCTTGGGTAATGTCATTCTTTCAGAGCTTGTGTCCTGCCTCATTTCCAGTTTCATTTCCCTTCTCAGATTTTACTCCCATATTCTTTTGGGAAGCAGAGGGGTGAAGGTCTGCCTTCTGTAATTGCTTTAAGGCTGAGTGGGGTGTCGAGCCTGATGTCAGGGAGCAAAAATCTCAGGATACCTGGTCTAGGGGCCCAGGGGTAGAATGGGCTGGAATTCTCACACAGTCATCATGTTGACGCGGAACTGATGCAACTGCTTCCACTGCCTTCCTGTAAATCTCCTTGATAATGAAGCCCTTTTTGTTCAGCATCAGAGTACAAAAATAAATGACAAAAGACTGGAAAGTCATGGTTAAACATCTGACCAGTTGACAAAAGGCTTGGATAATACTTATTTCTTAACCAAAGTAACCAGAGATCTCAAAGCGCATATACATCACTTAAAGGCAAAAAGCTCATTTACTCCATCATCAAAATGACATTCCAAGAGAGCTTTTCTCTGAACAGAAAGAAAGACAAGTCCATGTCCTAGTTTACTCCCACACAAGATCCATGCACCAAGATTTACTCACCCAACCAAATTCAATCTGGTTTTAGGAAATCCATGCATAACTCTTAACGGCAACCCACTCCAGTACTCTTGCCTGGAAAATCCCATGGACAGAGGAGCATGGTGGGCTACAGTCCACGGGGTTGCAAAGAGTAGGACACAACTGAGCGACTTCATTTTCACTTTCACTATGCATAGCTTCTATTTTTTTTTTTAATTTTTCACACCTTCTACTGAAAACATGTGTCTTCGTTTTCTTAAAGTTTTTTCCACATGAGGTATATTTTGGCTAACAAATTTGTAACAGATATAGCAACTTATTTATGTTAAAGTGAAGTGGCTCAGTCATATCCAACTCTTTGCGACCCCATGAACAGTAGCCTGCACCAGGCTCCTCCGTCCATGAGATTTTCTAGGCAAGAATACTGGAGTTGGTTGCCATTTCCTTCTCCAGGGAACCTTCCCAACTCAGGGATCAAACCCAGGTCTCCTGCATTGTAGACAGATGCTTTACTGTCTGAGCCACTAGGGAAGTCCTAATTTATGTTAAACCTAAACAAAATGAAAGTATTATTCTTAATATTATACTTAACATGTTGATGACTCAAGCCATGTCTATATTATTATTATTATATCAACAAGTGGGTTGCCATTTCCTTTTTTAATGCATGAAAGTGAAATTTGAAAGTGAAGTCGCTCAGTCGTGTCTGACTCTTTGCGACTCCATGGACTGCAGCCTACCAGGCTCCTCTGTCCATGGGATTTTCCAGGCAAGAGTACTGGAGTGGGGTGCCATTGCCTTCTCTGCATTAACCATGGCAATGTGGTTAAAAAAAAAGCAAAAGACACAGATAGACACACATTGAAGTCTCAGTTCTAATTTTGGTTTCAACCTTCAGTCAGGTCCAGTAATATAAAACCCATTAGTTTACAAAACGATTGTATTAAAATTGGGGTTCTCACAGATGAAACAAGTCCGGCTCACTTGGCTAGGTGGCTAAATATTAATATTTATAGAAAAAGTGACTTTTAATTATGTCAGACAAGCCAACTTCTAAATTCTTCTACTCTTTTCAAATTTGCATGAAAAAGAGAACAGAGAAGACCAGAGAGGATATTTGCATCTCAAAGATAAAGGCAAGTTCTTCCTAGGATGACTTTGTTTCCCCTTTGTTTAATATTGGCAAGCTTCATAAGATGGACAGGGAAGATTTTGGGAGTGGTGAAAGGACTTTTGGAGCCACCCTTCTGGTCCTGTGAAAACTACTCTTGTAAACCAAGGACAGTTTCGCTTTTCCCTCCTTTGGGAAAGAATTGGGTGGCCTCCCCAACAAGGACTGATACATCTACCCACCCATGTTGGAAAGCTTCACCTCTTCTCCTATAGCCTAAGGGAGAAGGCCTCTCAGGAAGGCCTAGGGGCACAGCCAGGCTCCCACAAGAAAGAGGGAAAGGGAAGAGGAGAGATAGGGAAGAGGGTCTGAGGAATCTGCCCTGTAATCCCATCAGCCTGGTCCTCAGCTTAAGGGAGGAAGAAGAAAGGCGAGCACTTAACCCACTTGAGTGGCAGCTACTGGGGCACAGTGGTTACACACAGAGAGTAATACTGGGCAGAGTTCCTCAATTGTTTCTACAGCCACTCACCTGTTCACAGAGGGTTCGAGGAGAAGAGAGGAGAAAACCAAATGTCTGCTCATTACCAAAAGTAGAAAAGTATTGGTTGCTCAGTCATGTCGGACTCTTTGCGACCCCATGGACTGTAGCCCGTCAGGCTCCTCTGTCCATGGGATTCTCCAGGCAAGAATACTGCAGTGGGTTGCCAAGACCTTCTTCAGGGGATATTCCTGACCCAGGGATCGAACTGAGTCTCCTGCACTGCAGGCAGATTCTTTACTGTCTGAGCCACCAGGGAAGCACATTACCAAAGTAACCAGAATAAACCCAAACCTAGCCATCCAGAAAGTCACATTAACATGACTTCCTAGTCCCATTAGACCAGTGACCTTTCTCCAAAGTGCCTTATAAACAGTTGCCTTTCACAGGGAGAACACCCCAAATTGGAGCCAAAGCCCACCAGATAGTAGCTGAAGCTCCCCAGATTGGACAAGGTCAAAAAGGCCCCAGTGGGACCCTGATGTCAAGCTGTTCTGGGGAAAAGGTTATTCAAGCATTTAAAGGAGAGTAGTAGCTATTAGAGAGTCAATCAACTTGTTCCTCACTGTCAGTTATCCAGGGCTTCTGTAGGGGAAATTAGAATTGGGTGCCTCAAGTCCAAGGGAACCCCAGGTCTTTTCCTTTTCAGAGTATTCCTCGCCTTTGTAAAGTGCTTCTGACTGCCAGTCAGTCAGTTCATTCACTCAGTCATGTCTAACTCTTTGTGACCCCATGGACTGCAGCACACCAGGTTTCCCTGTCCATCACCAACTCCCGGTGCTTGTTCAAACTCATGTCCTTTGAGTTGGTGATGCCATGCAACCATCTCATCCTCTGTCGTCCCCTTCTCCTCCTGCCTTCAATCTTTCCCAGCATCAGGGTCTTTTCCAATGAATCCATTCTTCACATTAGGTGGCCAAAGTATTGGAGCCTCAGCTTCAGCATCAGTCCTTCCAATGAATATTCAGAATTGATTTCTTTTAGGATTGACTGGATTGATCTCCTTGCTGTCCAAGGGACTCGCGAGAGTCTTCTCTAATACCACAGTTCAAAAGCATCAATTCTTCAGCGTTCAGCTTTCTTTATGGTCCAACGCTCACATCCCCATACATGACTAGTGAAAAACCCATAGCTTTGACTAGACGGACCTTTGTCAGCAAAGTAATGTCTCTGCTTTTTAATATGCTGTCTAGGTTGGTCATGGGGCTTCCCTGGGGGCTCAGATGGTAAAGCGTCTTTTGCAAGGTGGGAGACCCGAGTTCGATCCCTGGCTTGGGAAGATCCTCTGGAGAAAGAAATGACAGCCCACTCCAGTATTCTTGCCTGGAAAATCCCGTGGACAGCGGAGCCTGGTAGGCTACTGTCCATTGGGGTCGCAAAGAGTCAGACACGACTGAGCCACCTCACTTTACTTCACTAGGTTGGTCATAGCTTTTCTTTCAAGGAGAAAGCATCTTTTAATTTCAAGGCTGCAGTAAACATCTGCAGTGATTTTGGAACCCAAGAAAATAAAGTCTGTTACTGTTTCCATTGTTTCCCCATCTATTTGCCATGAAGTGATGGGACCACATGCCATGATCTTTGTGTTTTGAGTGTTGAGTTTTAACAGATGGGACTGCCAGATAGTTTAAATGTGAGCCATTCAGAGGCCATTGCTCTTCTTGTTATGCCCACGGTCCGGTTCCCCAAGACTCAGAGAATAAGACACTCACAGCAATGCAAAAGCACAAAGGGGTTTTATTGCTAGCTCAAGCTAGGGCTCATGTCTCATCCAGCGCAGTGGAGTTTTGACAAGAGCCCCGACCTCTGAATCACATCTACTTTTATACAGACAGTTCTTTGTTCCTGTAACAGCATAGCTGATTGGCTGAACAGTACACGCGTGGGACTTTTAAACCTCGCATCCCTATCCGGATTGGCTCGGGTCTGGCCCGGGTGGAGGGCTATGGGGATTTTTTCTGATTGGTCGAGCTACACTGCCTGCAGGAGTTCCCAGTGTCTCAGCTTTCCTAGAGACTAAACCTCAGGCCTAGCCTGCCCCTTAGAGCCTGTCCTGGCTCCAGTTTGGTCCTAACATTCTGATCTTACCATATCTAATATTCACCCCAAAGATCTTTTCTTTGGGATAGATGAAATATTTCCCATTTTATAAGCTTTATAACACCAAAGCCCAGAACATGCAGACAAATTTCAGCAAAAATGGCACAAATTTCAGCATCCATGCACAAATGAACTGATTCCCTCAATCAGGTAAGCAAGTTTACCCTGCTAAACAAATGAACTAATTATAGCTAGGCTATCCACCCTCCCAAAAAAACTAGCTCCCCAATGAATCGCTTTTAGCCGAGCCAATTCCTGAATCAGGTCAATTTACCCTACAAAACAAATGAGCTAAATCCAACTAGTTCCCAAATGAACCAGTTCAGAGTAGAGTCCAACAACATTTTCCCTCTCCAACAGGGTACCCCAACCAAACTGGCTTGTCCCATAAAGGAAAAGTACAAATGGAGGAGGGGGAGGGATAGAAATGTTCCCAGTGTTCACATTGGAGCGACTTACCCTCCAAAATTGAGCCCATGGGCTGTTAACACAAAAGGGTACACAAAACAGGCAAACTGGCTGAACTGGCTGTTGAATTGGATAGACTTACCCTACAAACGAAATCAAGTCATCAACCCTTAGAAGTTTGTCAGTTCCTTGTTTCAACTGCCAAGTGCTGGGGGCTGCTGGTACCATTACAGGGAATCTTGAAGGAAAGACCCTCAGGACAAATGGCCCCAGCAGCTGCCAGGGTCTTGCCCCAATATTCCCTGACTGGGGCCGGCTAGCCACCAGCACTGAGGCTCCAGGCTGGCTAAGCCAAGTTGTTAGGAGACCAGGCTTGCTCTGCTCACCATATGACAGGCCGATGAATCTGTGAGATGAGGGGATGAAGCAAGGAAGATTACTTTATTCAAAGAAAGCTGATCAAGACAATGGCAGACTAGTGCCTCAAAATAACCATCTTGTCAAGGCCTGGTTGCCAGGTTCTTTTCTGGATGAGAGATGGGGGTGGGGTGGGGCGGAAGGTGAGGAAATAAAGTAAAAACTATTCAATCCTTGCAAATGTCCCTAGAATGGCAAGCCTTACAGTCCTTCACAGATGGGTTGCTCAGGTTATCTTCCTCAGGCAGGCCATTATGAATGTTCATAATAACAAAAAAGGGATACAGTCACAGAAGCAGATCCAGTGTAAATTTAAAATTAACCCTTCTCCATTATACTCTGTCCAGGTTGGTGATAGTCCTTTGAAATATGTCTGTTTCACAATGTATAAATCTCTGGTTGCAGGTCATTGAGGCATCTGCTCTTTATCTAAAGATAGATTACTGAGATAACCTTTAGAAACTATGAGTGTCCCTTAATAGCTCAATTAAACTTTTTAGCACTGTAACACAATAGCAAGGACTAACTGGGAAGTGAGCTTTGCAAACACAAACCTAATTAACAAAACTGGGATTTAATATTTAGTGAAATAAAAATATTTGTTTTCATTGTGAGGGCATTAGCCTTGCTGCCTGGGAAGGCTTTATTCCATTAAATAAAAATGAGCCTGTTAGTAGTAAGGGCAAGTCTCAACCTCACAATCCAACATTTCCTGGGGTCTTGACCCAAACTACCGCACAATTGCACTCATCTCACATGCTAGTAAAGAAATGCTCAAAATTCTCCAAGCCAGGCTTCAGCAATACGTGAACCGTGAACTCCCTGATGTTCAAGCTCGTATTAGAAAAGGCAGAGGAACCAGAGATCAAATTGCCAACATCCGCTGGATCATCAAAAAAACAAGAGAGTTCCAGAAAAACATCTATTTCTCTTTTATTAACTATGCCAAAGCCTTTGACTGTGTGAATCACAATAAACTGTGGAAAATTCTGAAAGAGATGGGAATACCAGACCACCTAACCTGCCTCTTGAGAAATCTGTATGCAGGTCAGGAAGCAACAGTTAGAACTGGACATGGAACAACAGACTGGTTCCAAATAGGAAAAGGAGTACATCAAGGCTGTCTATTGTCATCCTGCTTATTTAACTTCTATGCAGAGTACATCATGAGAAACGCTGGACTGGAAGAAACACAAGCTGGAATCAAGATTGCCGGGAGAAATATCAATAACCTCAGATATGCAGATGACACCACCCTTATGGCAGAAAGTGAAGAGGAACTAAAAAGCCTCTTGATGAAAGTGAAAGAGGAGAGTGAAAAAGTTGGCTTAAAGCTCAACATTCAGAAAACGAAGATCATGGCATCTAGTCCCATCACTTCATGGGAAATAGATGGGGAAACAGTGCAAACAGTGTCAGACTTTATTTTTGGGGGCTCCAAAATCACTGCAGATGGTGACTGCAGCCATGAAATTAAAAGACGCTTACTCCTTGGAAGAAAAGTTATGACCAACCTAGATAGCATATTCAAAAGCAGAGACATTACTTTGCCAACTAAGGTCCATCTAGTCAAGGCTATGGTTTTTCCTGTGGTCATCTATGGATGTGAGAGTTGGACTGTGAAGAAGGCTGAGCACCGAAGAATTGATGCTTTTGAACTGTGGTGTTGGAGAAGATTCTTGAGAGTCTCTCGGACTGCAAGGAGATCCAACCAGTCCATTCTGAAGGAGATCAGCCCTGGGATTTCTTTGGAAGGAATGATGCTAAATCTGAAACTCCAGTACTTTGGCCACCTCATGAGAAGAGTTGACTCATTGGAAAAGACTCTGATGCTGGGAGGGATTGGGGGCAGGAGGAGAAGTGGACGACCAGGATGAGATGGCTGGATAGCATCACTGACTCGATGGACGTGAGTCTGAGTGAACTCCAGGAGATGGTGATGAACAGGAAGGCCTGGCGTGCTGTGATTCATGGGGTCACAAACAGTCAGACACGACTGAGCGACTGAACTGAACTGAACTGACCCATGCCCCAAGTGCTCTAGTCCCTTGACCAGTGACATTTCTAATTCCTCCTTGTAAGTCAAGGATCACAGCCCCATCGCTCCTTTGATGCTCAAGCTGAAACCCACTGCACCTGCCCTCACCAATCAAGGTCTTTTTAAGAGCTCTTGTCCTCCAAGCGGCCTGTAGTCTCAACAGTAAGCGGTTTTCCTCTAGTTTTCCAGGCCTTCGCGGTCTCAGCTGTCTTGTTTGGGCTAAGACGATTGAGCCTGGATAGGACCACTGACCCCTCAGCTGGGTCTGCACAGGCCTGGGGACCTTGAGATGTGTGGAGGCCTGGAGCCTAGGACAGGAAGGGCTTCCCCTGGAGGCCCCCTGGTTCCCCACGCCCCCTGGTTTCCTACGCCGTGCGGCATCGCATCCACACCCCTCACATCCTCTGTTCTCTGCGTCCACGCCCTGCACAGCCACATCCCCCACGCCCTGCGCTCCCACGGCCACGCCCCCCACGCCCTGCGTCTCCGCACACACGGCCCCCACGGCCCCCACGCCCACACCCCCATACTCTGCGACCTCGTGTCTAGACCCACCCCCACCTGTGTTCCCACATCCACGCCCCCCACGCCCTGAGTCCCTGAGTCCATGCAGCCCGGGTTAGCAGTTCGCTGCTTCTTTCCTGTCAGTCCCTGGGCTTCGCTGAGGCGTTTTGGAAGCTTGCTGTCCCCTCTCGTCGTCTCGCTGTGAGTAACCCCTCTCCGTGCTTCACCTCAGTTTGTTTTACGTCAAACAAAACCAACTTGGTGACGAATTTGGTGATGAATTTGGAAGCGGGCCAGGAAGGAGGAATTACAGGAGGACCTCGCCCCTCCCAGGGACCGGGAGGCCCAGCCTGAGCCTCGGGTCCTCTGCTCCATGGCCGCCTCCCCGGCCCTCACCGGGCACCCTGACCTCCTGTGTTGTTTTGTTTTGTGGTAGAAAAGCGGTTTTAGAGTTTGGGTAGGAAGATGTCTTCTGGGTGCGTTGCCTGGATAACGAGACGCACCTGCGCCAGGTCGTGGGCTTGTCCTCACCAGGGCGGGGCTCGAGGACAGCTGGAGGGCTTGGGAGACTATTAGGCAAAGTCCGGCAGCTGAGGGGCTTCCCGGGTTGGGGTTCAGTTCAGCTCAGTTGTGTCCGACTCTTGGCGACCCCATGAATCGCAGCACGCCAGGCCTCCCTGTTCATCACCAACTCCTGGAGTTCACTCAGACTCGTTGGGGTTGCTCAGCGATAAAGAACCCGTCTGCCAATGCAAGAGACGCAGGTTCGATCCCTGGGTCAGGAAGATCCCCTGGAGAAGGGAATGACAACCCACTCCAGTATTCTTCCTGGAGAATGCCATGGGTAGAGGAGCCTGGAGGACTCCGGCCCATGTGGGGCCGCAAAGAGCTGGACATGGCTAAGCGCGCACTATGGCAGCTGAGGTACCAGGGCTGGAGCCCCGGGCTCTGGTGTTTGGTCTCCTTTGTTCACGTCTGTCTATATCTGACTGGCTTAACTGTTGAGATTTGGCTTCTGGGTTATTGTTTATGAAAGAATGGCCCCAGATCTTGGTTCTGTGCAAGAAACAGTTATCCAAAATGCTAATAAACGTAATATGCTGCTCAACTCTTAAGAAAATTATACAAATTAAGAAAATACACTTTAATCTGCATGAGGTTGTGTAGAGTACAGAAGTGTGTGGATGAGACGGCTGATGTGGAGAACTTCTTTTGTTAAACTTTTGCGGATAATTGTTGAAATTGGACAGTTGAAATAATATGGAGATCCTGTATGCTCTTTACCCAATTTCCCTCATAATAACTCCTGTGAAAAACTATAGTTAAACATAGGAACTAGCGTATTGACCCTGAATAGTCACATGCTAAGTTGCTTCAGTCATGTCCAGCTCTTTGTGATCCCATAGACTGTAGCCCACCAGGATCCTCTGTCCATAGGATTTCCCAGGCAAGAATACTGGAGTGGGTTGCCTTTCCTTCTCCAAGGGATCTTCCCGACCTAGGAATCGAACCAGAGTCTGCTGCATCACAGGTAGATTCTTTACAGACTGAGCTTTTAGGAAAACAGAACATGTAAGTGCCCCGCAAAAACCTTGTTCATTGCCTGACTTTAAACAGTTACATCTGCTTTCCTCCTGTCCCTGCTACCTCATTCATCCTTATCTCCAGTTCTGTAATTTCCCCATTTTCATAGATGCTAATGCAATCTTATGGTATATAACCTTTGGCTTTTTTCACTCAGTAATTCTTTGGAGAGTCATACAGATTGAGGGCTTTAGTGGTCTTTTCATTTTCATTGCCAAGTTACTGTATCATTGTATGGGTGTATTACAGTTTATTTATCTGTTGAATGACATCTGCATTGTTTCCTGTTTTGTGTTATAATAAGTAAAGTTTCTGTAAGAAAAACAAGAATTGGCTATTGGGGACTAAGCTTCTTGGTGACCACAGCAAGGACCCTTACATTTCACTGCTGTGACCACTGGAAGCAAAGCCGCTTCAGAATAGGAGGTGCTATTTGCAACCCCCCCCCCCCCCCCCCCGCCCCCGGCTTGTGATTCCCTAAAACTGTGTTCACCAAAGTTGGGTGACCTTGACTTATGAAACCACGCCCAAGGAAAAGGTGGTTTTCTTCCTGCCCACTTCTCCTCTACCACCCCCTGCCTCTCTCTCTCTCTCTGCATGGCCACAACATCCTTTAGACTCCAGAGGAAAACAGCCTGGAAATAGATTCTTAAGTTACAATACAAGTTTTCAACCAGATTTATTTTGTAAATGGGAAAGTGAGATGCTTTTGTACAGTCTCCTATGTTGTATCAGAATACACCTGTGCCAGGAAGATATAAAGTCCCACAGGGAAGGAAAGAAACCTGTTTGAAAAGGAGGATGACTTGCTGTCAAACCCACTGGGGCACCTGATTGGGCTAGAAAGCTACCCAAATTCAGGTGGGGCAACATCTGTTACAGCAAGTTCCCCTTGGGGGTGTGAATGCGAGGTGGGTGGGATGGATCTAGGTCCACTCTTCTTCTGCAACTTTGAAATTATTTGGAAGAACAGTATGCCAGCTTACAGAGATGACCCCAAGGGGACAGAAAACATGTTTCAATCTTTTTTTTTCCTCTTGCAATCAGTAGCCTGACCTGGGGAGATGTTCAAAGTGTATTAAACACCCTTCTCACTTCAGAAAAATGTAGGATAGTGCAGGATAAAGCTCAGAAGGAGGCAGGCGGGCTTCT
The DNA here is from genome assembly GCF_016772045.2 of Ovis aries. NCBI lineage: Eukaryota > Metazoa > Chordata > Mammalia > Artiodactyla > Bovidae > Ovis > Ovis aries. The sequence continues at coordinate 17,127,344 of NC_056074.1, forward strand.
ACAGAAACCCGTGGTGACTCAGCTCGGGCTGCAGCAAGTGTAGCTGTGTGAGCAGATCCCAGTTGGGATGTGAGTGCTGAGGATAGGCTGAAATGTGAACATCATAGAGATTGCATTCTTGCCGTGCTGTGAAGAGGGGGCCAAAACAAAGAAGCCTTAATGAAATACAAAAGGTTTCTGGTATTGAACCAGAAACTGAATGAGAAACCTTCAGAATTTCTAGACAGGGTCCGTAAAGCCTACTGGCAATACAGATACAGACCATGAGGACCCAGGAAATTTAAAATGGTCCCTTGATTCTCATTTTTCAGAGCAACTTTGACAACAGAAGAAGCTGTGAAAGATGGGGGGGGTGGGCTTTAAGGATGCTGATGTCTCAGCTTGGAATGGCCTTAAGTTTGTGTTTGCAGGGACCAATTTCAGGAGAAAAGGAAACACTGGAGAATGAAATGGGCCATTGTGCTGACGGCTGCCTGAACTCATGAAAGAATGAGCCAAACCACGACGCCCACAAGGGACTTGGCAAAAGGTAGGAGGCCTTAAACCCCCATTTGAATGAGGCACCTAAGTAGTGGGACCTTACTAATGTGCATACTGCAGGCAGGAGGGACCCTGGAATAGTGTCCCATGCTACAACTCTTGAAGAAGCTAAACAGGTGGCACCTCCACTGCCCCAGGTGACTGACAATGACAGCGACCAAGGGTGAGGCTGCCAAATCATCACTGTCTCCCACCTGGAGCTGCGGGTCACTTGGCAGATGGAAATCACTACCTGGGAGTCAGGGAACTTGGTTTTAACTACCCGGCTTTCTAAACTTACTTTGAGACTGTTAGTAGCAAGGGGTGTCAGAGGACCCTAGAGAAAAACTTTTCTCCAGCGAGGGAAGAGCCCCTAATAGTTTTCTGTCCATGCCTGATGGCCTCACTCCCTCTCTGGGATGAGATTGACTGCCAGTGTATTCTCTGCACCTGGACACCGGGTGGATTTTAAAGCACCACCAGAGCAGTCCTGCGAGTTGCAGGCTCTACAGTGGCAGTTCTGGGAGAGAAACCCCCAGAGGGCGAGTCTGGGGGATGGGCATATGGGGTTGCTGGAAGAGGGGAGATGGCCGCAGCTGTATGGGTCAGGCTCTGCAGGGGGCAGGCATCCAGACTTTATCCAGTATCCATGAAAAGGAGGAAGCAAAGCCTGGGTTGGACTCCAAACAGCCTTCCTCCAGTATGACCCAGTATGCTTCTGATGGTCACTTTGTGATTGGCTGGTCCACAGCTGAGTGTTTGTACCTAACTGAAGAGCACTTAATAGGTTGTAGGAATGCATTGCTATCCCTAGCCCATCCTCTGCTCATGACTTTGTCCAGAGACTCTTGTTGGGTGACTGTTGTGGACTTGAAGAAGGCCTTTTCTGCACATCCTTGAGTTTTGAATCCCAAGTCTGCTTTCAAGTTGGGAAGATGGAGATAAAAGAGTTAGCCTACAGTACTGCTGAACAGCGCTTCCTCAGGGACTTAGAAGTTCACAATACTTGAAGTCCTGGCCAGACTTGGGGGACCTTGAACTAAACAGGGAGTCCGTGCTCCAGGATGCAGATGATACTCTGATCACCAGTGAGACAGAGGACACCTGAGACCAAGGTACTGGTTTGACTTCAAACTTCTTGGCTGAATGAGGCTATAAGGTGTCCAGGAAGAAGGCAGATTCTCAGCCATATGTTAAATATTTGGGGTTTTGAACTCAAGAACAAAGAGCTGACGGGGGAGGGGTGGAGCTCTACCAGGATTGCAGTTGCCACCGGAAGACACTGTAGGGGTCCTGGGAGTGACTGGGCTCTGCCACATCTGGACCCCCAACTTTGGACTCAACAGAAAACCCTTCTCATGACACTTTTAAAGGAGGAGACAGCGGACCTCTAGACTGGAATCTTGGAAGATGAACGTCTGGACGACTGGCTTCATCCCTGCTGGTCAAGCTCTCAGGAGAACTGCAATGGGAAATGAAAACCACGCTGCAGGAGGAGAGGACCTCGACCAAAGTTGTCCAAACCTTGCTGGTTCTAGACACTGGCTTCTCCCAGGGGCAGAGCAACCTCAACAGACCTCAAATTGCTGTTCAGAAGTGGCAAGGAAAAAAAAAAAAACCTGCAAGAAAGAAACCAAGGTAAGTGGGTTTGCGGCCGTGATGGCTTTGTGGCTGTGGTGGCTTTGTTCAAGTCGGACCCTTTGGAAGGGAACATAAAGACTTGCTAGGTTATGAGGAGGATGTATTCTTTTGTGATTCCTTTGTTTCTAACCTCCCAGGCTTGGGAGGACTTCTGCAGTGTTAGAAGTAGGTAATGATGAGGATTTCTGCTACATTGGTAGAAGAGGGTAATCTCTCTGGCAACAGCTCTGTCTTACAAAACCTGTTTCTGTAACAGCTTGTGCTTGGTTGCGCTGGTCAACTTTCTGACCACAGCTAACTTCACTGACTTCAGATATAACCTATCAGTTGAGCTGATCACTTGTCCCCTCCTTTCCCTGGATCACTTCATTTCAGTTGTATCCGACTCTTTGCAGTCCCATGGACTGCAGCACACCGGGTTTCCCTGTCCATCACCAACACCTGAAGTTTACTCAGACTCAATCCATTGAGTTGGTGATGCCATCCAACCATCTCATCCTCTGTTGTCCCCTTCTCCTCCTGCCTTCAATCTTTCCTAGCATCAGGGTCTTTTCAAATGAGTCAGTTCTTTGCATCAGGTGGCCAAGTATTGGAGTTTCAGCTTTAGCATCATTCCTTCCAGTGAATATTCAGGACTGATTTTCTTTAGGATGGACTGGTTGGATCTGTTTGCAGTCCAAGGGACTCTCAAGAGTCTTCTCCAACTCCACATTTCAAAAGCATCAATTCTTCTGCGCTCAGCCTTCTTTATATCTAACTCTCATCCATACGTGACTACTGGAAAAACCATAGCCTTGACTAGATGGACCTTTGCTGGCAAAGTAATGTCTCTGCTTTTTAATATGCTGTCTAGGTTGGTCATAACTTTCCTTCCAAGGAGTAAGCATCTTTTAATTTTATGGCTTCAGTCACCATCTGCAGTGATTTTGGAGTCCCCCAAAATAAAGTCTGTCATTCTTTCCATTGTTTCCCCATGTATTTGCCATGAAGTTATGGGACTGGATACCATGATCTTCGTTTTCTGAATGTTGAGCTTTAAGCCAACTTTTTCACTCTCCTCTTTCACTTTCATCAAGAGACTCTTTAGTTCTTTTTCACTTTCTGCCATAAGGATGGTGTTATCTGCATATCTGAAGTTATTGATATTTCTCCCAAGCAGTCTTGATTCCAGCTTGTGCTTCTTCCAGTCCAGCATTTCTCATTATGTACTCTGCATATTAGTTAAATCAGCAGGGTGACAATATACAGCCTTGACGAACTCCTTTCCCGATTTGGAACCAGTCTGTTATTCCATGTTCAGTTCTAATTGTTGCTTCTTTACCTGCAAATAGATGTATCTGGAGGCAGGTCAGGTGGTCAGGTATTCCCATCTCTCGAAAAATTTTCCACAGTTTGTTGTGATCCACACAGTCAAAGGCTTTGGCATAGTCAATAAAGTAGAAGTAGATGTTTTTCTGGAACTCTCTTGCTTTTTCGGTGATCCAATGGATGTTGGAAATTTGATCTCCGGTTCTTCTGCCTTTTCTAAATCCAGCTTGAACATCTGGAAGTTCACGGTTCATGTACTGTTGAAGCCTGGCTTGGAGAATTTTGAGCATTACTTTACTAGTGTGTGAGATGAGTGAAATTGCGCAGTAGTTTGAACATTCTTTAGCGTTGGCTTTCTTTGGGATTGGAATGAAATCTGACCTTTTCCAGTCCTGTGACCACTGCTGAGTTTTCCAAATTTGCTAGCATATTGAGTACAGTAGTTTCACAGCATTATCTTTTAGGATTTGAAATAGCTCAACTGGAATTCTGTCACCTCCACTAGCTTTGTTCATAGTGATGCTTCCTAAGGCCCACTTAACTTCATATTCTAGGATGTTTGGCTCTAGGTGAGGAATCACACCATCATGGTTATCTGGGTCATGAAGATCTTTTTTGTATAGTTCTTCTGTGTATTCTTGTCACCTCTTCTTAATATCTTCTGCTTCTGTTAGGTCCATACCATTTCTGTCCTTTATCGTGCCCATCTTTGCATGAAATATTCCCTTGGTATATCTAATTTTCTTGAAGAGATCTCTAGTTTTTCCCATTCTATTATTTTCCTCTATTTCTTTTCATTGATCACTGAGGAAGACTTTGTTATCTCTCCTTGCTATTCTTTGGAACTCTGCATTCAAATGGGTATATCTTTCCTTTTCTCCTTTGCCTTTCACTTCTCTCTTTTCACAGCTATTTGTAAGGCCTCCTCAGATAACCATTTTGCCTTTTTGCATTTCTTTTTCTTGGGGATGGTCTTGATCACCGCCTCCTATACAGTGTCACGAACCTCTGTCCATAGTCCTTCAGGCATTCTGTCTATCAGATCTAACCTCTTGAATCTATTTGTCGCTTGCACTGTATAATTGTAAGGGATTTGATTTAGGTCATACCTAAATGGTCTAGTGGTTTTCCCTACTTTCTTCAATTTCAGTCTGAACTTGGCAGTAAGGAGTTCATGATATGAGCCGCAGTCAGCTCCCGTTCTTGTTTTTACTGACTTTTTAGAGCATCTCCATCTTTGGCTGCAAAGAATATGCCCGGTCTGATTTCTGTATCAACCATCTGGTGATGTTCATTGTGTAAAGTCTTCTTTTGTGTTGTTGGAAGAGGGTGTATGCTATGACCAGTGTATTCTCTTGGGAAAACTCTGTTAGCCTTTGCCCTATTTCATTCTGTACTCAAAGGCCAAATTTGCCTGTTACTCCAGGTGTTTCTTGACTTCCTGCTTTTGCATTCCTTTTCCATGGATAAAACCCCTAAAAATCCTGAACGTTAGACATGGCTGGCATTCCCTGTGCCCCTTGAGGGTCCATCTTTGCAGTTTCAGTTACCAGCCTTGGGCCTGTGGCTGCCTTGACAGCTGGTGCAGGAGTTATTTTTTATTGAGGTGAATGTTAACGTGGACCCAGAAATAAGAAAATACACTCAGACGAGTGCTAAGTAGTTTGCCTCTTCAAGCCCTTGTTGGGTCTCCTTACAGCAGAAAGTTTCCAAAGCTGCCCTCACCCCTTTCCCCAGATTGAGGCACCATCTCAAATGGGAGGGTCATTGAACCCAGAGCCTGTGGGCTATACCCATTCTACCTGCTGTCCCTAATCAAGGTTGTGAAGGCTTGCATGTCCTCCAAGCAGCTCAAAGCCTAATCAATTAGCTGTTTCTCTGAGTTGCCCTCTAGGGACTTGGAGGCAGCTCTGTTGAGTGTGAGCCGTCTGGTGAGGTGAGCTGGTGACCTTGTGAACATGCAGAGGCTTGGAGCCTAGTCACGCCTGTGCACAAGGATGTTTAGGCACCTTTTTAATCATAGTGCCCATGCGGCCCTATTCACTGTCCCATCAGTACTCCAGGTCCATGACTCCTGGGAGGCAGATCTGAGATTTGTTCTCCAGTCACCTTGCTTGGCTGCCTCATAAATAAGCCCTATTTGCTGACAACCTTGGCATCTCAGTGTCTTGGCTTGCTGTGCGCCCAGCAGAATGAATCTGGTCCACTAGCAGTGACAGTACTTCGCCTGTGACCTGTTGTCTAGGAGGGTGCCTGCATGCTTCATCCCCAGAAAGCCACTGATGGGCAACCTGGTGCAGCTGGGCTCAGCATCCTCAGATGCCAAGCCTTGCCGGTCAGTCCTGAAGACCATGTACCTCGTTATCAGAAGTGACTAGTCTTCTAGTTGTTCAGAGCTTGGAGGCAAGTCCATCTTCCTTCTTGTCTGGAGCACTTCCTGAGTTGGGGCATAAGGTCAGGGAGACCCAGGGCAGGAATTCTGTGTGACCAGGATCCAGGGCGGGTGTGGACTGGTGTCAGGAGTGCTTTTCCAGACCCAGCTGTCCAAAGATGGTGGGCTCTGAACTTGAAGGATGAGGGTTGAGTCCCCTGACCACTCTGGCAAATGCCATCATTTGAGGGGCTGGGAGTGAGGGGTGGTCCTGCACCAAGGGTGGATGCTCCTCAGGGGACCCTGGCTCAGTAAACAAACATCTCTCCTGCTGCCCATGCTAGTGGTGTCCCATGGACGTAGGCGCCCTCTGCTCTGTGCTCTGCAGATGCTGTGTTTCTTACTAATCGAAGATTTGTGGCAACCCTACCTTGAGCAAATATGGTGCCAGTTTTCCAACAGCATTTGCTCACTTTGTCATATTTTAGTTACTCTTGGGGTATTTCAGACTTTCATTATTTGATATGTGATCAATGATCTTACTTTTCTGACTTGGAAAGCTCAGTTGCTGGTTAGCATTTTTTAGCAGTGAGGTATTACAGTGTGTGCACTGTTCAGACCTAATTCTATACACATAGAAGACTGCAGCGTAGTGTCAGCTTTATATGTACTGGATACCAGTTCACATGAGTCACCTTGTGTGGTCAAGTTCTGGTGATAGACACAAGCCCGAGTCCTCTCCCATGCCTCAAGGGGAGCCTGTGGAGTTCTGGGAGCAGGACTGGAGGTCCAGGAATGCTATGGGCCCCCTGCACTGTGGATAAGGGACAGTCTGGGCCAGAGTGACAGTGAGAAGTGGGCTGGACAGGGGAGGGTCACAGTCTCTCGTGGACCAGACTCTAGTCGAGCTCCTCTGAGTGGCTGCCAGCGAGGTCCTGACTCCTCAGGCTTCAAGGTCTGTCTCTTTATTGTCCAATTTTAGCAAGATTCCTGTTGAGTCCGATTGGTCAGAGCTCGCCAGGCTCAACATCAGACCAGACTGGTCGTCCCCCACCCCCCGATACTGAGGACTGATCCCTGCCTGCATTCAGCATGAAGCCTGTACGTTGGTTTAGTGGGGTCATTCTGCTGCAGTCTGAGTGTGTATCCCCCTGAAACTCAAGTTGAATCCAAATGCCCAGGGTGGTGGTGTTGGTCTTTAGGGGGTGATGGGGCCATGAGGGTGGAGCCCCCCATGAATGGGATCAGAGAGCCCCCAACCCTTCTGCCATTTGAGGACACAGGAAGGAGGCACCATGTGTGAACTGGGAAGGGGCCTCATCAGACACTGAATCTGCGGTGGGTTGATCTTGGACATCTGTCCTCCAGGCTCTGAGGATTCAGCTTGTGGTCCTGCTGTTATAGGGGTTCGACAGATGCACCCCCACCCTGCCATTTCCTCTCACCAACTTCCTGTTGGTGGCCCCACCCTGCTCCTGGCTGTCACCCCCAGAGTGGGATGTGAGCATGACCTCACCCCCACATCAAAGTCCACGGCAGGAATGAATCTCTCCTTCCCGGATCTTCTGCTGTCCTGACAAGCATCTGGGGGTGGACACGATGGGCCCCAAGGATGGAGGGGTGGCTACCGTGTGTCCTGTCGGGCAGCATCCTCACATGTCTGCTATTGGGACTGGCTGCCTCCCGACTTCACAGAGGAGAGTATGGGGCTGAGATTTGCTGGGCTGAGTCCATGCTTGCCTTGGTTTTCATTTGTAGTAACCATTAAAATGTATTCAACCCATTACATATTGACATAACATTTCCTATCTTATAGAACTGCTTTCCAGAACCAATTGTTCACTGAGAAGAGTAAATTATTGTTTATTTTTGCCAATTTATCCTGAACTTAAATAGTGAGGAGAACTCACACCTGTTTCAGTGTCTGTTGGTCGTACCAGACTGGTGCCTGGAACCCTGGCCCATAAGTAAGGAAATAGTAGGGAGGGAAAGGTGCATGGGGCCAGTGGGGACCCAGCCATTCCAGGGAGCTGGAATGGGGCCTGGCTGTGGTGTGGGGACTGGAGCTCTTACCCTGAGAGCAGAGTCGCTGGGGGGGTTCTTCAGCCTAGGATGCTGTGTGGTGACTTTCAGGAACTGGGTGGCTCTGCCATGTGGACCAGGCTGTGACAGGGAGCCAAGGTGGAGGCTGGGAAGCTGGGGAGATGTGGATGGAGGTGACAGTGAGCATTCTGGGCATGTCCTGCAGGTGCAGCCAGCAGGACATGCTGACGGAGTGGAATCCAGGACGGTCACAGGAGTACTGACTTAAACAACAGTGAGTGAAGATGTGCCCTTTACGGAGGCAGCTGAGGAAAGACAGGAAGAGGCTGGTTTGGGGGTGATGTGGGGCTCGATGGGTTTCAGACACCTTGGAGTCACCTGGGGGAAGCTGGCTGTGCAGCTGGAGCAGAGGGAAAACATGGGAGCCTGGGGGGACAGGCCTGACTGAGACCCACGAGGAAGGGTGGGCTGGCCTCTGAAGCCACAGTGGTGAGGGGTCTTGCGGGGTGGAGGGACCGAGACAAGGTCATGTCCAGGATCCGCAAGGAGGAACCTTGAGATGGGGAAGTGAATGTGTGAGTGCCTTTGAGGGTCAGGCATGGGGGCCACCATGGCAGGGTGGGGGCCGTCATGGCGGGGTCGGGGCATGCCACGAGGGAGCTGAGTCCGTCTCAGGGAGACAGAGGGCGGGGGCTGCTGGGGACGTGGGATTGCGTGTGCAGGAGGCCCTTTCAGGGTTCTCTGGGAAGAGGAATAGTGGCAGTTGAAGATGTGAGATCCAGGAGGTCTCAGTGTTGGGAATGGTCACTGCACATTTGTGGGCTGACTGTCACCAAGCAGAAGGGGTGACTTGTCAGGGAAATGGGTGAGTGATAGTGGAGGAGGGCTGCTGAGAAAGGCCTGGGCACCAGCGGGAAGAGGCCGGGGGGAGGCTGGTCCGGGTCCCCTGAGGCAGCTGGAGGGATGGAATGATGGTGAGAAGATGTGGACCTTCTCTCTGTGCAGAGAGAGGCCACATGGTCTTCAGGCCATGAGGACTTGGGCGATGCTGGGGGCCTGAGGGGAGCACACTCAGGCCAGGCATCAGGACCTCTCAGTTGGTGGCTGTGTGTTTAGCAAGAGGCGGGTAAGTAAGGGCATGGACTTGCAGTGTGACTGCAGGCCTGGGGTGGGCTCAGATCTCTCTAGCTGTCTCTTTTGCAAATACTGCTGCTGTGAACTTTGAGTTGCACATTTCTTTTCCAGTTAGTGTTGTCGTTTTCTTTGTATATGTACCCAGGAGTGGGATTGCTGAATCTCTTATTAGTTTTATTTTTAATTTTTTCCACTATTATGTTCTGCATAGTGGCTGTACCAATTTACATTCCCACCAGCAGTGTAGGAGCACTCCCTTTAATCCACATCCTCACCAGTGCTCATTGTCTTTTTGAGGATATCCAGTAAAGAATCTGCCTGCAATGCGGGAGACCCAGTTTTGATCCCTAGATGGGGAGGATCCCCTGGAGAAGGGAATGGCTACCGCACTCCAGTATTCTTGCCTGGATAGTTTTCAAGGACAGAGGAGCCTGGCAGGGGTCCAGGGGGTCTCAAGGAATCAGGCATGACTGATGACTTAACGCTTTTTACTTTTCATTTTGACAAGTACAAGGTGAAACTTCACTGTGGTTTTGACTTGCGTTTCCCTGATAAGACAGTGATGTTGAGCATCTTTTCATGTGCCTCTAGGGGATTTGCATTTCTTCTTTGGAAAATTGTCTTTTCAGTTCCTCTGCCCATTTTTGAATCAGATTGTTCATTTGATACTGAGTTGTATGAGCTGTTTTATATACTTTGTATATTAACTCATTATTGGTCATATTATTAACAAATATTTTCTCCCTTTCCGCAGATTGTCTTTTCATCTTGTCAGTGATATCCCTTACTGTGCAAAAATATTTAGGTTTAATTGGGTCCCATTTGTTTGTTTTTGCTTGTTTGTGTTAGGAGAAAAATGCTAAAGATGCTGCTGTGATTTATATCACATATCTGCCTGTTTTCATCTAGGAGTTCTGTGATTTCTGGTCATACCCTTAGGTCTTTAATCCATTTTGAGTTTCTTTTTCTCGGTGGTGTTACTGAATGTTCTAATTTTGTTCTTTTACCTGTGTCTGTCCAGTCTTCCCAGCACCATTTATTGAAGAGATTGTTTCCCCAGGATATATTCTTGCCCCTTTTGTTGATTCATCATAAGTGTATGGGTTACTTTCTGGAATCTGTCCTGTTCCATTGGTCTTTGTGTCCTTTTTTTTGCCCATGTTGTGTGTTTTGATCAGCTTTGTAGTCTGAAGTCAGGGAATGGGACCATACTTAAGGTTGTTTTGGCTCTTCAAATTCTCGTTTTTCTGTACAGACCTCAAAATTATTTGTTCCAGTCAGTGAACATTGTCATTGATGTTTCATAGGGGGTTGTGTTGAATTTCAGGTGACATTGGGTAGTAAGGTCATTTTAACAATATTGATTATTCCAATCCAAGCACATGGTCTGTCCTTCCATATAGTGGTGCTGTGTCATTCACCAGCGTCTCTTGTTTCCTCACTACAGGTGTTAAGCCACGTTAGGTAAGCTCATTCCTAGTTATTTCTTTTCCTTTTCTGGAGTGATTGTAAATAGGATCATTTCCTTAATTTCTCTGATAGCTTGTTAGTGTGCACAAATAACACATTTCTGTAGATTAGTTTTGTATCCTGCAAACTTACCAAATTCTTTGAGCTCTAGTAGTTGTCTAGTAGCACGTTTGGGATTTTCTGTGTAGAGTATCATGTCACCTGGAAACACAGTTTAATTTCCAATTTAGATTCCTTTTATTGCTTTCTATTTGATTGCTGTCACTAGGACTTTTAAAACTGTGTTGACTAAAAATGGTTAGGCGGGACATCCTTGTCTTGTTTCTGATCTTAGAAGGTATGTTTCATCTTTTCACTGTTGAGTCTGATGTTAATTGTGCACTTATGTACATGGTCTTTATGCTGAGGTATGTTTCCTCTATACCCACTTTCAGGTTTTATCACAAATGGCTGTTGATCTTTGTCAAAAGCTTTCTCTGCATTTACTGAGATGGTAATATGGCTTTGATTTGATTTGTTACTGTGATGTATCACAAGGACAGTGGATACTGAGCCATCCTTCATCCCTAGGATAAAACTCACTTGATCATGATGTGTGGTCCTTTTAATGAATTTCTGGATTTCCTTGCTAATTTATTGAGGAGTTTACATCTATGTTCATCAGTGTTACGGGCCTGCAACTTTCTTGTTTCTGTGATTTGTCTGGTTTTAGCCATAGGGTGATGCTGGCCTCAGAATGAGTTCAGAAGTGTTCCTTCCTCTGCAGTTTTTGTGGAATGGTTTCAGTATTAACTCTTCTCTAAATGTCCAGTAGAATTCACCTGTGAAGCCATCTGGTCCTGAACTTCTGTTTGTTGGGAGTTTTAAATTACTGGTTAAATTTCAGTACTGGTAATTGGTCTGTTGGTGTTTTCTATTTCTTCTTGGTTTAGTCTTGGGAGATTGTCCTTCTCAGTTTGGGGTGGTTTACTCTTTATCTGTTCCTTTGGGCATAAGGTTAGAATGTTAGAGATTTTTCTTTTTTCCTGAGGTAAACTGGTATCACTGCAACTTCCTCTTAGAACTGCCTTTGTTGCATCTGATAGATTTTTTGGATCACCGTGTTTTTGTTGTCATTTGTCTCCAAGTGCTCTTTTAAATTACTTCTTTGACTTCTTCAGTGACCCACTGGTTATTTAGTAGTGTATTGTTTACCCTCTGTGGGTTTGTGCTTTTTGCAGTTTTCTTGTTGATTTATAGTCTCATAGTGTTGTAGTCAGAAGAGATCACTGATATTATTTCCTTTTTCTTAATTATCAAGGCTTGTATTGAGGCCTAGCATATGATTTATCCAGGGGAATGTTCCCTGTGTACTTGAAAAGAATATGTATTCTGCTTTCTAGTGGAATAATATAAGTCTGTGTGTGTGTGTGTTTACATATATAAAGTCCATCTGAACCACTGTGTCATTTAAGGCTGGTGTTTCTGTATTGATTTTTCTATCTGGGTGATCTGTCCACTGATCATTAAGTCCTCTGTTATTATTTTGCTTCTGTCAGTTTCTCACTTTATGTAAATACTTGTCTTATATATTTAGGTGCACCTACTTTGGGGGCATGTATGTTTACAATCAAAGAAAGTGAAAGTGTTGGTCACTTATTCGTGTCCAACTCTGCGACCTCATGGACTGTAGGCCGCCAGGCTCCTCTGTCCAAGGGATTCTCCAGGCGAGAATACTGGAGTGGGTTGCTATGCCCTCCTCCAAGGGTATATTTTTGGATTCATCTCTTGGTCATTATACACAATCCTTTGTTTCTTGTAACAGTGTTTGTTTTAAAGTCTGTTTTGTCTGGGAAGTATTGCTACCTTGACTTTCTTTTGGTTTCCATTTGTATAGACTACCGCTTTTCATCCCCTTACTTTAGTCTGTATCTTTAGGTGTGAAGTGAGTGTCTTGTAGGCAGTATATACAAGGGTTTTGCTTTAGTGTCCCGTCATTCTGTCTTTGGATTGGAGCATTTAGGCCATTTACTTTAACTTTTGATTTGTATGTACTTAATGCCATTATGTTTATTGTGTCAGGGTTGTTTTTTATTCCTTTATGTACTTGGAGTTTTAATGACAGTCTTCATTGTTTAAATTTCCTGTGTTCTTTGTATCACTGTGGAGCATTGTTGATTGGGGTTTGTCATTACCATGAGGTTGTATAATCTGTATATGTGACTATTTTAAGTTGCTTGTCCCTGAATTTCAGATGCCTTTTAACAATCCTGCGTTTTTATTGTCCTCTCCTTAGATTACTGCCTTTGTCATATTTTACACCCATTTTGTAGCTGATTATACTAAATTGAATTTTAACCTTCTTACCAGTTGTGTGCATAATTTAGTAGCTTTACTAATTTTTGCCTTTACCATTGAGCGTTTTCCTTGTATAAGTTTCAAGTTTTTAGTTGTGGCCTTCTCTTTCTTTGCTTAGAGAAGTCCTGTAACATATCTTGTAAAGCTGGTTTGGTGGTGCTGGACTTTTTTAGATTTTCCTTGTGTGTGAAGTTCTTAAACTCTTCATCAAGTGTGAATGAAAGTCTTACAGAACAGAGTATTCTTGGTTGTATTTTTCCCTCTTGTCATGTTACAAATATTGTGCTGCTCACTTCTGGCCTGTGAGTTGGTGTTGAGAAGTCAGCTGAAAGCCTTATGGAAGTTTCCCTTGTTGTTACCTGTTGCTTTTTCTTTGCTGCTTCTAATGTTCTGTCCAACCTTTGCCATTTTACTTCTAGTGTGTCATGATGTGACCGTCTTTGGGTGAATCCTGTTTGGGACTCTCAGTGCTTTTTGGACCTTGAAGTCTGTTTACTCTCTCAGGTTTGGGAAGTTTTCAACTCTTTCTTCTAACGTGTTCTCCACTCCTTTGCTCTTCCCTTTCCAGGGGCTTTATAATGTGAATATTAGTTACTTGGTGTCCCAGATGTCTCTTAAACTACCATTTCTTATTTTTTTCTGTTCAGCGTCAGTGACTTTCACTACTGCCTTTCAGCTCACTGATCTGTTCCTCTGCTTCAATCTGGTGATGTCTTCTACTGTACTGATTTCAATTATATTCTTCACCTCTGGTGGGTTTTTAATATCTTTTTAACTATTTAAAACTTCTTTCTTCTTACTCAGTTAATCTGTTCTTCTCCTTAGTTCTTTAGTCAGCTTTATGATCATCCTCCTCAGGTAGATTCCCTGTCTTCACATAATTTCTAAGAAGAACTGGTTCCTTCATTTGGAACATGTTCCTCTGTCTCCTCATCTTGCCTAAATTGCTGCACTTTGTGTAGGTGATGTTTGGTTCATTTTCCCAAACTTGGACAAGTGGCCCCTGTAGGAGACATCCTCTGTGTTCCACAAGCACACTCCCTTCTTATGACCAGAGCTGTATGCTCTAGGGTTTCCCATGAGCACTGCATAGGTCCTGTGCATAAATACTACGGGTGGTCTGTCTGGTAGGTGTGGCTGGCCCTCCCATCCATTTGGTTGCCAGGCCCTGCCTTGCAGAGGCTGCTAGATTCTGGTTGTAGGGGGTGGTCCTGAGAGGGTGGCTGCAGAATCACGGGGGTCCCTGGGGCTAGTGCTGGCTCACAGGTGGGCTAAGTCGAGGTCCAGGTAATCCTGGGGCTGTTCCCCACCCACCAGGTGGCGACACTGGGGCCTGGGGCTTGTGCTGGCCCTTTGGCAGGAAGAGCCAGTCCTGGGGTCTGGCTGAGGGCCTCTGAGCTCCGTGGCTGGTGTCAGACCGCTGGTGGGTGGCGTACAGGTGCCCTGATGCTGGTGTTGGCCTGCTGGTGAGTGGGCTGAGTCCTGCCACAGCAGGCTGTAGTCTGCAGCTGGTCTCTGCCCACTGTTAGGGGAGGATGGCTTCAAGGCTGGAGCAGGCTTGCTGGTGGGCAGGGCTGGGTCTGGGGTCTCTGGCTGCGGGGCTCTGGGTGTCCCTTATCTAGGGCCTGTGCACTGCTTGTGTGTGGGGCTAGGTCCCGGGCCCTCTGGTGGGCAGGGCCATGTCCAGGGCATCTGTGAGCTGCGGGGAGGTGGCGGTGGGGGTGCTGCTAAGAGCAGCCTTCTGGTGGGTGGGGCTTGTCCCTGCCCAGTTGGTTGCAGAGCCTGAGCATCCCAGTCTTGGTGCCCAGAGGCTGTTGGGTAGAGGCAGGGCTGGGTCCTGAAGTTGACTAGCTAGAGGGAGGATCCCAGAGTGGTGGTGGCTGGCACGTGTCCATGTGGGACAGTGAGATCCCAGATGGCTACTCCCAGTGGCTGTAAACCCAGGACAATCAGTCTCCTAAAGGTAAGCCCTACTGTCCTTCGAAAGCAAACTGTCTAGGGGCTTGTCTCCCTGTTACACGACCCCCATTCTGGGGAGCCTGGTATGGGATCCAGACCTCTTGCTCCTTGGGGAGAACCTCTGCAGTTGTAACTGTTCTCCCATGTGTGGGTGACCCACATGGGGGGTGGTCCTTCTCTTTTGAAGTATGTTGTTTCAGGTATACAACATAGTGACTCAGTGTTTTTATAGATTCTACTCCATTATAAATTCTTACACAATAATGGGTATAGTTCCCTGTGCTATAAAGGTAATCCTAGTTGCTTATCTGTTTTATCTATTCATATTTGCTCCACTTTGTGTCTCCCTGCTTCATCTCCCCTTTGGTAACTCTAAGTTTGTTTTCTGTAAGTGTGTGTGTCTGTTTCTGTTGTACACATACATTCATTTGTATTTCTTAGATTCCACATATGAAGTGATACCATATAATATTGTCTTCTCTGACTTGTTTCTCTAAGCATAATATTCTCCAGGTCCATCCACTTTGCTGCAGATGGCATTATTTCATTTTATTTTAGTCTTTTTCCCATTGTGTGTTTGTACCTTCTTTATCCCTTCTTCTGTTATCGGGCACTTAGGTGCCTTCCATATCTTGGCTGTTTTAAGACGTGCAGCTATGGAGGTTGTGGTGCATGTATGTTTTCAAGTCAGTATTTGTGTGTGTGTGTGTGTGTGTGTGTGTGTTTTTCCAAAATGAGCCCAGGAGTAGAAATGCTGGATCATGTGGCAGTTGCAATTTTGTTTTTTTAAGGAAACTTCGTGCTGTTTTACATAATGGCTATACCATTTTCAGTTCAGTTCAGTCACTCAGTTGTGTCCGACTCTTTGCGGACCCCATGAATTGCAGCACGCCAGGCCTCCCTGTCCACCACCAACTCCCGGAGTTCACTCAAACTCACGTCCATCGAGTCGGTGATGCCATCTAGCCATCTCATCCTCTGTCATCCCCTTCTCCTCCTGCCCCCAGTCCCTCCCAGCATCAGAGTCTTTTCCAATGAGTCAGCTCTTCACATGAGGTGGCCAAAGTACTGGAGTTTCAGCTTTAACATCATTCCTTCCAAAGAACACCCAGGGCTGATCTCCTTCAGAATGGACTGGTTGGATCTCTATGTAGTCCAAGGGACTCTCAAGAGTCTTCTCCAACACCACAGTTCAAAAGCATCAATTCTTCGGTGCTCAGCTTTCTTCACATTTTACGTTCTCATAAAAAGAGTACAAGAGTTCCCTATTCTCTACATCTTCCCCAACGTTTATTATTTGTACACTTTTTGATGGTGGCCATTCTGACTGATGTGGGATAAAACCTCGTTGTAATTTTGCTTTGCATTTTTCTGTTAATTACCAGTGTGGAGCTTCTCTGCATGTGCCTGTTTGCCATCTATGTGTCGTCTCTGGAAAAAATGTTTGTTGGAGCCTTCTACCCATTTTTTTGATTGGATCTTTTTTTTTTTTTTTTTTGGTACAGAGTTGTATGAGCTGTTGGTACATCTTAGTTATTAACCCCTTGCTGGTTGTGCCATTTGCAAGTAGTACTTTCCATTCAGCCATTGTTTTGTTGATGACTTTTGTGCAAAAGCTTTTATGTGTAATTTGCTCTCATTTGTGTGTGTTTTTTAAAATTATTGTTTTGTTTGCTTTAATTTCTTTTGCTTTAAGTGACTGAATCAAGAAATAGTGCCACCATGTATGTCAGAGGCTCCTATCTTCTCTTGTATGGATTCTATGGTTTTATGCCTTATTTTAGGTCTCAAAATAATTTTGAATTTAGGATGTTCTGTCACCTCACATAGTAGAATTATCTTTCTTTTATATATGGTCGTCCAGCTTTCCCAGCACCACTTGTTGAGGTGGTCTTTTCTCCATTATATAGTCTTGCCTCCTTTGTAGATTAGTTGACTATTGGTATGTCAGTTTATTCCTGGGCTCTATACTCTGTAACATTGCTGTGTGTCTGGTTTTCTACCAATACAACACTGGTTCGATTACTGAGCTTCGTAGTATAGACAGAAGTCTGGGAGTATCATATTTCCAGCTTTGCTCTTTTTTTTTAACATTGCTTTGGGAATTTGGAGTGTTTTATAGTTCTCTTATTAGTTTTTGGATTATTCTAGTTCTGTGAATAACATTCTCACAGTTTGATAGGGATTGACTTAAATGTGTAGATTGATTTAGGTATTATGGCCATTTTAATAATTCTTTCAATCCAAGAGCATGAATATCTTTCCCTTTCTTTTAATCATCTTCTTTATCTTTTAACAATGTTTTATATTGTTTTTAGCCTGTAGTCTTTTCACTGCCTTGGCTGTTTTATTCATAGGGTTTTTTTCTTAATGTGACTTTAAACAGGATTAGTGGTGTTTGTGTGTTTTTTTTTTTTTTTACTTTCTCATTCTGATATTTTATTATTAGTGTATAGGAATGCAACTTATTTCTGTATATTAACAAGCTTGCTGAATTCATTAGTTCTCATAGTTTTTAGGTGGAGACTTTAGGGTTCTTGATAGTGTCATCTGGACATTTACACCTCTTTGCTTCCAGCTGGGTACAATTTATTTCTTACTGAGTCTGATTTGCTCTGTCTAGGGCTTCCAATACTATTTTGAATAGAGATGGTGAGAGTAGGCATTCTTGTCTTGTTCCTGAATTTAGTAGAAAGGCTTTCAGCTTTTCACTGTTGAGTGTTATATATTGGCTGTGGGTTTGCTTTAGTGACCTTTTTTATGTTGAGACATGTTCCCTCTATACCCACTTTGTTGAGAAGTTTTAGCCTGGATGGATGGTGCATTTTATCAGAAGCTATTCTGCATCTATTGAAATGAAGATTATGTTTCAGTCCTCCTTTTTTTTAAGTGTAGTTATCACTTTTTGTTTTCATTTTACATATGTTGAACCCTCCCTGCAACCCTGGAATGAATCCAATTTGAGTGGTATTTGATCCTTTTTGTGTATTATTGAATTTGGTTTGCTCATACTTTGTTGGGGATTTTTGCATGTATGTTCGCCAAAGGTGTTGGCCTGTAATTTTCTTATTTTGTAGTGTCTTTGCCTAGTTTTTGTGTCAGGATGATGAGTGGCTTCATGGAATGCATTTGGGAGTGTTCCCTGTGCAGTTAATTACTTGGAAGAGTTTCAGAAGGATAGATAGAAGGCACAATCCTTTGTGTGCCAGGTAGAATTACCTTGTAGATTAGACTGGGTCAGACTTTTCTTTAATGGGAGTTTTGTTTTTTTAATTACAAATTCAGATTCACTTCTGGTGATTGGTTCAAACTGCCTAATTCTGCTTGACTCAGTCTTTGCAGTCTGTAGGTTTCTAGAAATTTTTCCATTTTCTAAGTTGTCCTATTTGTTGGCTTATAGTTATTCATAGAATATGATTTTTTTGGGGGGGATTTTCATGGTACCTGTTATGTATCCATTTATTTCTCATTTTATTTGGATTCTTTCTCTTTGTGAGTCTGGCTAAAAAGTTTATCAGTTTTATCTTTTACAATAGTGCATGGTTTCATTGATCTTTTATTTTCTCTCTGATCTTCATTTCCTTCCTTCTGTTCACATTGTGCTGTTTTTTCTTTTGCTAATTCTTTTACTTGGTAGGCTGAGTTGTTTGAGTTTTTATTATTCCTTGAAGGTCTATATTACTATGAACTTCCCTCTTAGAACTAATGTGGCAGAGTCCAGTAGAGTCGTGTTTCATTTTCATTTGTCTGAGGTATTTTAAATCCTTTCTGATCTCACTGTTGACACATAGATTCTTTTCAGAAGCATGTTTAGTCTCCACAAGTTCTTTTTTAATTTATTCTCTTCAATTGATGTAACAGTGGGAAAAATGCTTGATATGAATTCTATCTCCTTATATTTGTTGAGGCTTATTTCTTGACCTAGTAGATGATCTATCCTAGAAAATATTCCATATACACTTCAAAAATACTAAAATTCTGCTTTGTTAGATGATATGACCTATGAATATCAATTAAGTCCAACTGATCTATTATATCATTTAAAGTTATGATTGACATTAATTTTTTTAACTGTCTTATACTTTTTTTTTAGATGTCACTGAGCTGTTAGTCTCCTCCTATTATCAATCTCTGTCTTCATGTCTATTAATATGTCTATTAATATTTGCTTTATGTGTTGTTATGTTTAGTTGCTAAGTAGTGTCTGCCTCTTTGCAACCCCATGGACTGTAGACTGGCAGGCTCCTCTGTCTATGAGATTTCCCAGGCAAGAATACTGGAGTGCGTTTCCATTTCCTCCAGGGGGTCTTCCCAACCCAGGGATCGAACCCACATCTCTTGCATTGGCAGGCAGGTTGTTTACCACCTAGCCACTAGGGAAGCCCTTTTATGTATGTTAGGTGATCCTATATCAGATACGTATATGTTAACAAACATTCTCTTTTTTCATTGATCTTCAAGCATTATATAATGTTCTTTTTGCCTTTTTTTATCCTTTGATTTAAAATCTGTTTTGTCTGATAGGAGTATTGCTACTCCTGCTTTCTTGGTCCCACTTGCATGAAATCTTTTTCTATCCTCTCACTTTCCATCTCTGTGTCTTTCACCCTGAAGTGAGTTTTTTGTAAGCAGCCTATTGAAGGGTCTTGTTTTTTTAATTCAGTCAGCCACCCTATGTCTTTTTGCTTTTCAAAGCTATGTTCTAGCCACTAAAGAGCATATATTTAATGACAGTAATTCATTCAATGTACATAAAATGACTAAATTCCACAACTCCTTACTATGTTAAAGTACAAATTGCTAGTTGTAAGTAACAGCAAAATGTGTTGAATAATGTTGATTCCAGTTGTGCATGCATTGATGCATATTTTAAATAGGATTGGCTTACCTGTAAATAAAATATTGCTATTGAAGGTAAAAGAACATTATTATATAAACTTATAAGCAAAAAATATAAAACAATATCAAAGTTTGAGCTTCCCAGGTGGCGCTAGAGGTAAGGAACCCACCTGGCAGTGCAGGAGTCGGAAGAGACGTGAGTTTGATCCCTGGGTCTGATCCCTGAGTTAGGAAGATACCCTGGAAAAAGGAATGGCAACCCACTCCAGTATTCTTGGCTGGAGAATCCCATGGACAGAGTAGCCTGGTGGGCTACAGTCCATAAGGTTGCAAAGATTTGGACATGACTGAAGCGACTTAGAACACAATAAATATCAAAGTTAAAAGAATATAATGACTTGGGTATTTGGGGGCAGTTTTTCTTTGGATATAGTTTATAATCAATGTTATTATCAATGTTCATCAGTGTAGCAATAATTTCAGGTATAAAAAACATATATCCATCTTTTTCAGATTTGTTTCTCATAGAGATCATTACAGAATATTGAGTAGAGCTCCCTGTGCTATACAGTAGGTTCTTATTATCTATTTTATATATATTAGTGTATATATGTATATATGTTAAACTCCTCTATTTATCCCTCCCCTGCCTGCCTTTCCCATTTGGGAACCACTAATTGTTTCCAGAATCTGTGGGAAATCCCACAGTCAGAGGAGCCTGGCAGGGTATAGCCCATGGGGTCACAAAGGTCAGACACACTTAGCGACTAAACAGTGAAAACAATTACAACTTTATTTACTCCTAAATGATACTTTTAAAGGAAGTAAGAATCTACATTTCAAGTAATTTCTAAACACATGGTGGATTTTGACCAAAATAATTATTCATTTAACTGGGCAGTAAATTTTCTAGTTGCCACTGAACAAAAATCAAAGCATATTTTAAAATACACATTACCTGCCCAGCCCCAATCTAGCTGCCCTCACCTCTTGCTGCTACCACTTCCTGCCTGTCATTTGAATAACCAGTGTTTCTACAGAGCACTGGAAAAAAAAAACCCAATAAAATAAAATACACATGAATCTGTGTTTAAAGACCACTCTTTTAAGGAAATTTAAGATATCATTTATCTTAGTAGTATGTCAGAAGTGTTTATTTTAAAGCTATGATTTCTAAATTTCTGTACATAATTAATTACACACATGTATGCAGAGAAGGAGATTAGATCGATAATAGATGATAGATAGGTGATAAATAGATGATAGAGGAGGAGGAGAGAGTGAGGGAGAGGGAGAGAGAGAGAACTGGCAACATCAAGGCTTCGCTGTGCCTTAAGCTGCAGAGACCAGAATGTCATTGATATGTAAAGCTCCTGTATTCTCAATTTTAAATGGAAAACTAAGTTTATAGTGGTTTCCAGCTCTTTTGCCATATTTCCTTAGATACACATGCTTAGTCTACAGTGGACTTACTAATGGACTAAATCCCATTTTAGCTCACACCTGCCGCCAGCCTGAAACACCAGCCCATGCATACCTAAGAGCCATCGACCTCCCTACCTTTGGCTGCACCTTGGTGTATGCCTGCCATCCAGGATTCTTCCTCTGGGGTGGGTCTGAACACAGGACATGTAAATCAGACATCAAATGGACAGGGAAGTCCCCTGTCTGTAAAAGTAAGTCACTGGTGAGAAGTGAGAGTGGGTCCCTGCAGAACAGACTCATGTCCAAGTGGAAGAAGCAGTAGCCTCTTGGAGGCACTGTCCGTCATCCCCCCAAATCCATGCTTGCTGTGTGTGTGTGAATATGTGTGCAGTCTGGGTTGGATGCAGAGGTGGCAGAAGCTCAGGAGAGATGCAGATCTCATTATTTGCAGATCACATTTTAAGTCAAAGAGAAACGTTCTATGCGTTAAAAGGAAAATAAAATACATTATGTCTTTGGAAAATGTATTTTTTAATGAAAATGGGCAAAGGTCACCAGTATTGGTGAATATATAACATAGGTCTGTTATTTTGGAGACCACACAGATATTTGGTGGTAGAATATGTTTATGTGTACTTTACATTGGTTCTGCTTTCTAAACTTACAAAAACGATGAACACCAGAATAATGCACTAATGATTCACAGAGTTGTGTATTTACAAATAAAAGTAACACCGAGTCAGAGCTGATAGCATCACACCTTCGGCTTCCCCGCCAAACTACAATTAGAGATGATGGCTAAGCATTAAAAATGGACATGACAGAGTGTGATACAGCCCATGCCTTTAGCGGTAGGTTCTTAGAGCCTGTTGGTAGTTTCGTTCTCAGTTCTAAAAGAGAGAATTATCTTCCTGTGGGTCAGGATTCCCCAGGAAAAACCCCCATCTGCCCCTCAGGATTCCACCAGAAACCCCCTTCTGCCCCTCAGAATTCCCCTTACACACCTTTCTGTCAGGATTTTCTTGGAATCTTCGGACTCTCTGTTGGAATTCCACGGAAACAACCTTCTCTCTGTCAGAATCCCCTCAGAAAGCTTCTCTGTTGAATTCACGTATGTTAGGAATTAAGACACTTAATGCTTCTTTTTCCTTGCCCCTCTCTCACAGAGTCAGATACATACTTTAAAAAAGTGTTTGTAGTTTGATACAGAACTATGAAAGTGAAGAGATTATGAGTTAAATCTAAGTTGACAAACCAAATTAAACATTTTGCAGGTGAAGTGTTTTGATGTTATGTTGTTCACTGCTGCCTCGTGAGTTCACTGATGGTAGTGAGCACTTGGAAAACTGAGAGGAATTATGGTTCTTTTATAGTAATTTTGTAAATTACCTTTGCCTTGGAGACAGAGTTTACAAAGAGGAGTGAGAAAGGGTTTAAATACCCTCCTTTACAAGCTCTCTGTTGTAATACACTGAATGCCCAAGTCAGATCCAAGTTGATTTCCACTACGAAACTCAGTTTTCCCACAAAAGCAAAGGATAATCTGCTGCGAATATGTAGGTTTAAAGTGGAGATGTATAACATATTCCTATTTTGTGCATTCAGGAAATCTGGAGAAACAAACCTTGCTTTGGTTTGATATTTTTCAAACTTATTTGAAAATGAATGTTTTTTAAAAGTGATAATTTGTCTTTTTACTTGTAGGTAAAGGAGAGAAGTTAATGAAACAGTTACTAAAACTCCAGGTTTTTAACCCAGAAAAGTTACAGATTTAAGTCAAATAAGGTGATCTGTTTTCTACTATGTGCAGCCATATAAACAAATTTCTGATTCCTTTAGTCCATGAAAAAGTTAATGTTTCGGTTATTTAAAACACCTGCCCACATAGATTCCTGTTTCTTTCATAACTGTGGTCATGACTGACTCTGATCCCATGGACTGCATGCAGCACACCAGGCCTCCCTGTCCAGCGCCAACTCCTGGAGCTTGCTCAAACTCATGTCCATTGAACTGGTGATGCCATCGAACCATCCTATCCTCTGTTATCCCCTTCTCCTCCCACCTTCAATCTTTCCCAGCATCAGGGTCTTTTCAAATGTGTCAGTTCTTCACATCAGGTGGCCAAAGTATTTGAGTTTCAGCTTCAACATCAGTCCTTCCAATGAATATTCGGGACTGATTTCCTTTAGGATGGACTTGCAGTCCAAGGGACTCTCAAGAGTCTTCTCTGATACCACAGTTCAGAAGCATCAGTTCTTCAGCCCTCAGCTTTCTTTATAATCCAACTCTCACATCCATACATGACTACTGGAAAAACCATAGCTTTGAGTAGTCAGACCCTTGTTGGCAAGGTAATGTCTCTGCTTTTTAACATGCTGTCTAGATTGATCATAACTTTTTTCCAAGGAGCAAGTGTCTTTTAATTTAAAGGTTACAGTCATCATCTGCAGTGATTTTGGAGCCCAATAAAATAAAATAAAGTCTGTCTCTCTTTCCATTGTTTCCCCATCTGTTTGCCATGAAGTGGTGGGACAAGATGCCATGATCTTAGTTTTCTGAATGTTGAGTTTTAAGCCAACTTTTTCACTCTCCTCTTTCACTTTCATCAAGGGTTCTTCATCAAGAAGGGTGGTGTCATCTGCATATGTGAGATTGTTGATATTTCTCCTGGCAATCTTGACTCCAGCTTGTGCTTCATACAGTCCAGCGTTTCTCATGATGTACTCTGCATATAAGTTAAATAAATAAGCAGGGTGACAATATATAGCCTTGATGTACTCCTTTCTCTATTTGGAACCAGTCTGTTGTTCCCTGTCCAGTTCTAACTGTTGCTTCTTGACCTGCATACAGATTTCTCAGGAGGCAGGTCAGGTGGTCTGGTATCCCCATCTCTTGAAGAATTTTGGAAAAACAATCCTTTACTTGAAAGGAAAACCTCTGTCATCCCACGCTGTTTTATCGAAAGGTACCTTGGGCACTTTATAGGCAGCAGTGGACATCAGATGCTAACTCAGAATGTGGTATAACAGAGAGCCTTATAAAGAGGGTTGTGTGTCTTTTCTCCACATGAGGAAGCCACAGTAAACAACACATCATAACAGCATCAGCTGTGCATTCCAGCAGTTCAAATGTGGGGCTATATCCTTCCCTAAGTATCTTCATAATGAGACATCCTCTGCCTCTGATACATTAATTCTCCCATTCTGTTGTGTGTAATACTTTGCTTAATGTATGCTGTAGCAAACAGGAAAGGTGCAGGTTTATTTCCTAATGAAGATGTTGGTTATTCCACATCACCTGGCCTGTTGTATCTGTTATAAATTTAGAGAATATTTAAACAATACAGTGTGTCCCCAAATCATAGTGTAAGTCAAACTTAAAAAAAAATAGAACATAAAACACTTAGGTAAGTTGCATTTTTTGGTGTTTTCTTCATTCAGGTGTTCACACTGGTTTCTTAGATATAAACTCTGTTCCAGGATCTACTGTGAAGAGGGTATATGAAGTGCTATATAGTTCAGTCACAGATGCTGGGTTTTGCATTTAATTTTTAGATGAGGCAAAAAGTTCCAATATGCTTAAAGGAAGTCATGCATTGTATACCATGAAGTATGAGACCTACCTTAAAATTCTTTTCTGGACTGTTCTATGTAAATGTTATTTACAAATCAAACACAGAAAGAAGTGCTCTATGAAGGAAATACAGTAGGTGGTGGCAGTGTATTTTTGCTGGTTTTGTCATGGACAGTGAAAAGTCTGCAGGCTCTTTTTTAAAATTTATTTATTTTTAATTGAAGGATAATTGCTTTACAATACGGCATTGGTCTCTACCAAACATCAATATGAGTCAGTCACAGTGTTGCAAACTTTATCTCAGTGTGCCCTCTCCTCTCTGAAGGGAAGCGCTGAAGAAACTGGTTTCTTTGTTTAGGGGCACAGTCTAGCACGTCTGCTGTGATGGTTATATTATACTGCAAACCACCAGCAGCAGGTGAGCGGACAAAGACCCCAGAGGATCCTTCAGGTCCCCAGTGGCCACAGCTGAGCACAGCTGACCTGCCCCACAGACGTGCTGCTGCTCCTGCTGGCCCACCTGACCAAGGTGCACCTCTGTGCATTCACAGCTTCCACTGAGTGTGTCCCTTCTGACCGGAGAAAACAATCTGGATACTGTTTAAAAGGTAATTTATTTCAGAAGAGGAAGATGAGGCATTCTGGGCTTGCTGATTAAAAGTGGGCCTTGGTGATGCTGCTGATGATGGGCGGGCTTGTTCAGTGTCCTGATCAATCAGCAGCTGTGTCAGAGGCCTGTGTCGTGTCTCTGCTCCAAACTTATTTGAGTTTTAAAATGATTACTATTAGGAAGTTGGGTCCATCAGAGCCCTACAAGTGCTGACATCTGTTCTTATGTTGTTAGGAGATGTCTTACAGCCTAGATGGTGTCAGCCTATCTGGGAAGACAGGCAAACTTCCAGTGGAACTGGAAAGAAACGCGCAGCCAGAGACACCATGCTTGTCCTCATCACATTGTGGCCGTAAGTGCATTTGTTAAAAAAAAAAAAATACACACTTAGGGAGACAAGCATCTTTCTTTCTACCTAGGAAGACCAAAAATATGTTCTGACCATTCCCACTCACGGTGGATCTTGTCCAATTAAACAATTTACACATTATCATGAGATGCAAAGCAGAGAGAAATTGAGATTTAGTATATTCACTGATATAGATTTACATCAGTTTGCCTGTAAAATGTTATAGCAATATTGTGAAAATAGTAGGATTTTATACAGAGTAGCAGAAATGTGAAAAAGAAGTTTAACTTTTTTGTAACCAGTGCAAAGAGAGAATAGCTCAATAATCTTTGTAAGAATTCCTATCCCAGATGAATTGTAATGTTTTAAGAAAACTTTAAGCCTTTTGTTTTTGATGTCATTTAGTCTAGCTTTCTTGCCAATTCTGGACTATTTCTTATATTCTCTTGTAGATAATATACGTCTCTTATATATAATTATATATAGTATATTATATAATTATATAAATATATAATTATATAACATAAGTGTATATTATATAATTATATAATTAACATAATTATATAATCATCATATAATTCTATATTATATATAATTATATATATATATAATTCCCTGATAGAGTAGAGCAGAAGAGTTAGATGAGAGATTGGCTTTACTGACAAAATAAAGACCTTGGGAAATAAAGCATCTTTGTTTCTATAAGCTGGGTCTGTACAGTCAGAGTGGTGCTGTGACGTGTAGGCTTTCTGAGGGCAGAAGAGCCCTGGAAGATGTCAGTTCCTCTGAGCCTGCTGACTCTTCCCACAGCAAGTGGACTTGGCTATGCAGTGAAGTAGCAGTAGTGGTTTCCGTTCAGCCTGATGAGATCTTGCCCAGTGGACCATGCACGCTGGCCCTGGTAGACCTGGTAACACAGGTGCTCTGGTGCCCGCCCCAGTGACGGATGCTCGTCTGCATCTCTCAGTAACCTGTCTGCTCCCCGCTTGGTTCATCTGACTCATAAACCTGCTGTGAGGGGACATGGAGACAGGTCATTTTTGTCCTCACCATCATCACTGTTGTGATATCTTAACTGAGCAACACGTCTAAGTGTAATTATTCCTTGTGTGCTAACGTTTGTCTGCTTTTCCCCCCTCAGTTCCTTCAGATGTGTTTTTCATCCATTCGGTGTGGAAGGGATATTATGAATATTCAGGAAAAAGATAGCCTGTGACCCCAACTGTCGAACTGTTTCAACAGAGCAAGCAGCAAAGTGAACACGACCTACACTGAAGCCTCCCAGGGGGAGCTGCAGTTGACGGGTAGGCGCCCAGGGCTCTCCCTCACCAGACCCTCTGTCAGTCTTCAGGTCGAGGGGGCGCCAGCGCCAGGCCGAGTGCTGGCTGACGTCACCTGGGCTTTGCACCTGCTGCCTCTCACTATGTCATCTCAGTGACTGGGGCAGGACAGTTCTGTTTCCTCACTTTAAAGGTTACAAAACCAGTACAGAAAGGCAAATTAATTTGCTCCAGATTACACACAGATCCTGTTACATCAAAGATGGAAAATTTATGTCCAGATAGTCACATCTCCAAAATTCACACTTCTTCTCACTGTCATTCTGTAAAACTTCTTTGCTCCTGGTGAGCTTTTACTGATGTGTCTTAGTTTTAAAAAGCAATTTTTTTAAAAAAGCACCAGCTCTGGTTTAAGTAACAGACACTGTTTTAAGCTCTTTATATACATTGTCCTTTTCCTTCTTATATAAATTTTGTGATTTAAGTATTATTGTTAAACACAGTTTTTTTTTTACTGGTTAAGAAAGAGATGCCCAGGAAAACTAAGCAACATTCCTAAGTGCCAGTACAGGAGTCGGATTTGAACTCTGTGATCAGAATCTCAGCGATTAGAATCCCGAACCCACACTCTCAACCCACAGGACACAGAAGCACTTTCAGACTGAATCTACCGTCTTCTGTTTTTTTTAAATTATCTCACTTCTTACAACAATGTATCCTTTTTTTTATAGACTTAAATCCTAAAGGGTTCAGACTCTGAGTTACCCACAAGCCCCAGCCCTGGTTCTGAACATAGAGGGCCTCTGAGGGGCACCCACACGTTACTGATGACTAGACAGACACATGGTTCACCTCCAGAAAGTGTGAGAGCCACTCAGGAATCCTCCCATTCCTCACATCTCACTTTCCTGCTTCCCTGGCTGGGAAGACATCTAAAAATGGTACACACATTCTGGATGTAGAAAAGCAAAATAATTCATACAGACTTTTAATAGGTATTTATTTATGAATTCATGATCTAGGGTCCCCAAAATTTCTTTGCCCCTTGACCCTGTGAATGTATAAATGAGATAGACCAGGTGCTCAAATCTAGTCCTGTGTCAGAATAAACTGAGACTTTGAAAATATTCAGATTTCATAGGCTTACCCAGGCCCTTTGGGTAATATTTCTTTTCATGGAGTTTGAATTTTTTCCCCAAAGGAAATGCTGTCCATTGTGATCTGATGGAATTAGGTTTGGATTTGGGAAAGAAGTTGGATCAAGAGTTGTTCGGACTGAGTCCCAGTGGACTGAAGTCTACCTGCCATGTACAGTCTGATTGGGAAGGATCATAGAGGAGGAAACGGAAGTCACGCTTCTGGAGGACCACCCAGGACCTGATGTTCTGTGAGGTGCTGAAATTTAACTGCCATAAAAATCTCCTGAATCTTATCTCTACTGACAGTTTTTAGAAGTGGGATTCAGAGTTTTATATGTTAAACTGGATGCCAGGAACACACAGCTGCTGATGGTGGAGATGGACAGCAGCCCGGAGTCAACTTGTTAGGTGGTCCTCCTTGTCCACGGGTCCTTCTCGTCCTTGGGTTCTCCTTGTTCACAGGTCTTTCTTATCTTTGGGTTCCCTTCCATCCTGTGCAATTAGTCAGTGGCCACTCTTCTGTGATGTTAGAGGTTTGCTTCTGTGATGGAAGGAAGTGGGAATTAATTACTGGAGACCCTGAAATGAACGGTGTGACTTTCCCTTTAACCTGTCTCTCTGTACAGAAGATATTTGGGTTCATTGTTATTTAATATCTGTTCATTTGTTTGTTTACTTATTTATTTGGTTCCTCCTCTGGGTAGGGAACTAACCATAGCTGCAAACACATCCCCCCCCCACCGCCCCGCCACCCCACACATACACCCTGACCCCCTGGACAAAGGCATTCAGCAGTCATTCCAAGGACCTTTGTCCTCCATGCCATTCATTTCATTTTAATAAGTGCAATTGATCTGTATAAGTAACTGTATTTGGGGCTATTGTTATGGTATATCTCTTTTTTTATGTTGATTTAGAAATATTTATGTTTTAAATTTTGTAAGAATTTTGTACAAACTCTCCACATGTATTTGGTATATTCCCTGTGCTATGCAGTATATCCATGTAGCTTGTTTATTTCATACACAGTAGTTTAATCCTCTAGGCTAAGTCTCTCTTTCTTATACCACATACCCCTGTCCTCAGAAGTGAGTAAAAACTGGATAAAAACGCTGGACTTAAAAAATTAATATAACTGAATGTATGTTACTTTTGTTCCTTCTGTGGGATAAAGATGTTGAATTGAGTGAAGTAAATGATACTTACTTGGGACAGACAAGGACTTCAGTAAGAGGTGATTTTTAGGAAAAAAGGACTGCAGCTAAATATTAAAAATAAAAATATTAATCTGTTATTGAAAAAACTATCCTCTCTGTATCATATCCCACATAAATAGGCCTAGTGCCTGCCTTCCTAACTCATAAGCATTCCTGTGATGTAAGAATGACACAGTGATTCTTTCCTAGGTGTCTACAAGGAGGAGGAGGCCCACTTATTTCTGAAAGCTTTTCAGATTAAAGAGCCAGTGGATATTTTCATCAGCAACTTTGAGAATGACAACTGGGGACTGGATAGTTATGTGAGTACTTCCTGGAGGGCTATCTAATCATCATCTCTGCGTAGAGGTGGGAGCACCAATGGGTGTTCCTTCCAAGACAACCTGGGTCCTGTCTGCACCGTGAAAACTCAGGGCCCTCATCCTGGCCTGACAGCCATGTCACCCCTTCATCATCTGACGGAAGAAAGCCGTCCCTGAGACGAGAAAGATGAGACAAGAAAGAAACTGGCCAGGAAAGATAGGCTGTCCCTGCCAGACACACGAGAGCCTAGATGTAGACCATACCCCACTGTCAGAGTGGGACTCTACGCAGGCCTCAGTAACCACCCTGTATGGGCTGAGAAAGGGAAATTCCAGATGCACCTTCACAGTCTCCTTTGCAAATTAACCCTTTGCTTCTGCACTAATTCATCATCGAACTTGAACATAAAGGGCCTTGAGTGATATGCATGAGACAGTAGTTGTGACACAGTGAGTTTTACATAATATAGCTCTGAGGTAATTCATATGTGTGTCCCCATTTACAAAGGATACTCAACCTATGAATAAGGTGTCAGATTTACTACTACTGTTTTTGAGATCAAAATGAGACAGAGTTTGTTAGTTGAAGTTCATGTCTCTATTTTTCAATTTTAATTATAAATGTGGAACTCAAAGGAATGACACATTTTTTTAAAGAATTAACCATTAATGTCTAAATAAGAGAAATAATATATTATGGTAAAAGGAGAGGTTATGATTAATCCTTGTTGATTTCTTCCCTTTCATGTGTATCAGGTACCATCTGGACTTGAAAGGGAAGGGTTTACTTTTCAAGGTGACATACACAGAAAAGACTGGGAAATATAAGCTGGAAAGGCAAGGTATGCTGCACTTACTTGATTTTTCAAAGCAAGTATCAGGTTGGTCTGCATATGACTGAGCTGAGTGTGACAGAAAGGATGTGATTTGAAAGAAACAGAAACAAAAATAATGGGAAAGACTCATGTACTTTACAGCTGGTTGAAAAAAAATCCCCTTCACTGGCAGCAAAATAGAAAATATCAGCTGGCATAAATGCAATAAATATGTGAGACACAGAATATCCTTAATTTACCAAGAGTTATTTTGAAAAACAGGAAAAAAAGCAAGGTGGAAATGCAGAAAGAATAAACAAACTACATTACCCTAAGAATATCATTAAATATAAGTAAGTAAAAATGGCCAACAAACTATGAAAAGATCTTAACTTGAAACATAGGTATTATGACAACAAAGCTAGATCATTTTCAAATACGAGAATGTTGAAGTTTCTTAAAAATGATTTGGGGTGGACTAGGAAAAGGCACCTGAATGTTCATTTTTGGTGAGTGTGTGAAATGTATACAGTTTGACAGTATTCTTTTATCAATGATTCTGTCTCTAAAATTTTTAATCGGACAAATGTGATCATTATTTTTTGCATATTCAGGTATGTATATAGCAGGATTATTTTTAATAGATGAAATTAGAAATAACCTGGGTATCTCACACATCTATCTTAAATGAATTGCTTCTTATATCAGTCTTATACAATGTGTTACATTAGATAGAAGACAGTTTATCATATGTCATTAGAGAACAAAGATTACATAATGATGTAGAAAGGTGTTCATGACATACATGAGAATGAAGTTTGTTCTAGACAGACGGAAGAGACAAATGTGCCTTCCTTCTTTATATCTTTCTCAAGTACTAATTAGACATGAAAAATGTTTGGAAAAAACAGTAGATGTGAAGCTTACCTTATCTACTTGCTAGTTTTGTGATCCAGGAGGAATTACAACATTCTTGAGCCTTTTTCTTCATCTGAAGTCTCAGTAAAGAGTCAGTTCTCAATTGCTGTCACAGTTGAGAGTCACTGTGAGGGTTTGCTTTGTGCTGAAGCTCTTCTCACACACATCTTCACTCGTGTTGCTACTAACACAGATGAGAAGCAGCATCTCTCATGGAGATGAGATGATGAGCACCACATTTCTCCTGAATAGTATCAGATACTTTCTAATTTACTTACAGAATGCTACTAACATATTAATTGTACACAGAAGAGTACTGCTATGTAGGATTTGACACTGAGCAGCCTTTCAGAGGAAAGTGTTGTACTTGGCGATGGTTGTCACTGATGTACTCATTTCATAAAACCTTTATCAATATCCTGAGGGAAATATATACCAACTGTGTAGTATCACACTTGAAAAACAAAAGACTTGACCAAAAGGGATAATTAATCATAAAATACTCTAAATCCACCTTTCCAAATTAAGACCTTTTACATAGCAAAGCTTTAAATTACAATGTCAGCCATCAACGAGATGGTGCTTTCAGTGGGCTTCTATTATTTTGAGATAATGAAAATAGGCCAGCACTAATGATAGTGAAGTTTTCTCTTGCTCTGAGCCAAACCCTGTGGTTATCTGCCCTCCTCTCTCCAAGATACACGCTCTAGTAATTTGCATCTAAGGACACCCCAGCAAGCCATGCACTATACTCTCTGGATGTCGGCGTTTACTGGTCCAGTCAGCATGACCAGAACCATCACTTTGCTATTTTCTTTGCACTGCCCCATTTCTTTTTAATCTAACAAAACAGCAGCTTACTTTAACAAGTAATCTTTCTTCTCATGTGATGATGAGCTTATTGTCAGGGAAAACAATTTTCCTCACAAAATAATTTGAATCACAAGCAAGTCTCCCATTCAACTAATGAGAAAAGTCTGTGTGTGTAAGAAATGCTCCAACAGCAGCCATTCATTTCAGAGTTATGGCTACACTGTTTTTATGGATAAAAATAAACCACCTCTTACTTGTCTCCAGTCAGTAGATAAACTGGAAAAAAAAAAGTGATTATCTTTAAATGGATGTTTGAGAGGCAACTCTAAGGCAAAACTTGTGTAAGAAACAAAATAAATTGGTTTTTCCATTAAAGTCAAAGCCCCCAGAACTTCCCTGGTGGTCCAGTGGCTAAGACTCCATGCTCCAATGGGGGCCCAGGTTTGATCCCTGGTCAGGGAACTAGATCCCACATAGCACAACTAAGACCCAGCACAGCCAAATAAATAAAAATAAATAAATACTAAGAAAATTGAAATGGCCTCCCCCAACCCCAAATCAAATGGGAAAAAGTGCAAGCCATGTGTATACTCAGGGACTTATATTCAGAATATATAAACCCTTATGGCTAAATAGTACATAGGCAGATAACCTAAGGAAAACACTGGCAACCAATTTGAATACACATTTCTCCAAAGACATAAAAATGACCAACAAGCAAATGAAAAGATGCTCAACATCATTAGTCATTAGGGAAACACAAATGAAAACCACTTCACACCCACTGGGGTGGCTCAGACCATAATGACAAACAAGTGGAGGCAAAGATGTGCAGGAATTACAACACTTGTACTGTGTTGATGGAAAAGTAACAATGGTAAGGCAGCTGTGGAAAACAGCCTGGCAGTCATTCATTGGGTAGTTGAAACAGGGGGTTACCACAAGGTTCAGCAATTCCACTCCAACACATATGAGCAACAGAACTAAAAACATATATGTTTTTATATCTATACATGAATGTTTATACCAGCATTATTCCCAATTGTCCAAATGTGGGAACAGCCCAAATGTCCATCAGCTAATGAAGATATCAACAAAGAGTGGTGCTTCCTAACAACGGAGTATTATTTTGAAAACATTACACTAAATACAAGAAGCCATTCACCAAAAAAACCATATATTGAATGATTGTATTATATGCAATATCCAGAGCAGCCAAATCTATACAGACAGAGAGTAGTGGTTGCCCAAAGCTGGAGGCTGGGGTGAGGAGGAGGAGAACTGCTGAGGGGCTCCGTTCAACTTTAGAGGTGACAGCAGTGTTCTAACATAGATTGTGGTGATCACTGCAACAGCAACCCCCCATTTTTAATAGTAAAGAAGAAAAACCTTTGACTTACATGTATGCATTAAATAGTAAATTCTGTGAATTCTCTCACCTTCATTCTTAAGCATAACTGAGAAAATAACTGTATCCTGCATTTGATTTCCTAGGGCAGCAGCAGTGGTAATAACATGCAGAAAGGGGCCAGTGAGAGGCAAGGATGGAGATGGAGGTTCGGGGTGAGGCTGGAGGGGAGACTGGACCCAGTGTCCAGGTATCTCTTGAGATGCGTAGGGAGGCGATCAGGACACCACTTCAGAGAGTGATTAGGTAAGACTTAGCAACACTACAAGGTACATGTTCTGTTAGGCAGTGCTTCTTAGAATTCTGTATATTCAGACTCTGACTGATGAATCACTGTAGAAAGATGATTTCATGGTGGCATCATAGAGAAATACTAGAATTGGCCCAAATGTTCTTCAACAGCAGAGTGACTAAATTCTAGCTTAGCCAATTAATAGAATACTGCACACATGAAAACAATTACATTCACATGTGCAGATAGAAGAAACACAAATATATGGTTAAGCTTAGTGTACTAGGGAGCTGGGGC
This sequence comes from Ovis aries, assembly GCF_016772045.2. Taxonomy (NCBI): domain Eukaryota; kingdom Metazoa; phylum Chordata; class Mammalia; order Artiodactyla; family Bovidae; genus Ovis; species Ovis aries. Next base: position 17,161,343 of record NC_056074.1, read on the forward strand.
CCTTTGAGTGGCATGGAGATCTCTTCAAGAAAATTAGAGATACCAAGGGAACATTTCACTCAAAGATGGACACAATAAAGGACAGAAATGGTATGGACCTAACAGCAGCAGAAGATAGTAAGAAGAGGTGGCAAGAATACACAGAAGAACTATACAAAAAAGATCTTCATTAACCAGATAATCATGAAAGTATGATCACCAACCTAGAGCCAGAATGTGAAGTCAAGTGGGCCTTAGGAAGCATCACTACAAACAAAGCTAGTGGAGATGATGGAATTCCAGTTGAGCTATTTCAGATTCCCAAAAGATGATGCTGTAAAAGTGATGCACTCAATATGCCAGCAAATTTAGAAGACTCAGCAGTGGCCACATGACTAGAAAAGGTCAATTTTCATTCCAATTATAAAGAAAGGCAATGCCAAAGAATGCTCAAACTACCGCACAGTTGTACTCATCTCACACACTAGTAAAGTAATGCTCAAAATTCTCCAAGCCAGGCTTCAGCACATGAACCGTGAACTTTCAGGTGTTCAAGCTGCATTTAGAAAAGGCAGAAGAACCAGAGATCAAACTGCCAACATTGATTGGATCATTGAAAGAGCAAGAGAGTTCCAGAAAAACATCTATTTCTGCTTTATTGACTGTGCCAAAGTATTTGACTGCGTGGCCCATAACAAACTCTGGAAAATTCTTAAAGAGATGGGGGTACCAGACCCCCCAGATCTGCCTCTTGAGAAATCTGTATGCAGGTCAGGAAGCAACAGTCAGAACTGGACATGGAACAACAGACTGGTTCTAAATCTAGACAGGAGTACATCAAGGCTGTACATTGTCACTCTGCTTATTTAACTTATATGCACAGTACATCATGAGAAATGCTGGGCTGGAGGAAACATAAGCTGAAATCAAGATTGCTTGGAAAAATATCAATAACCTCAGATAATGCAGATGACGTCAGCCTTATGGCAGAAAGTGAAGACGAACTTAAGAACTCTTGTTGAAAGTGAAAGAAGAGATTGAAAAAGTTGGCTTAAAACTCAACATTCAGAACACTAAGATCATGGCATCCAGTTCCATCATTTCATGGCAAATAGATGAACAATGGAAACAGTGACAGACTTTATCTTTTTGAACTCCAAAATCATTGCAGATGGTGGCTATAGCCGTGGAACTAAAAGACACTTGCTTCTTTGAAAAAAAGTTATGACCAACCTAGATATCATATTAAAAAGCAGAGACATTACCTTGCCAAAAAAGTTCCATGTAGTCAAAGTTATAGTTTTTCCAGTAGTCATGTATGGATGTGAGAGTTGGACTATAAAAAAAGCTGAGCACTGAAGAATCGACGCTTTTGAACTGTGGTGTTGGAGAAGACTCTTGAGAGTCCCTTGGACTGCAAGGAGATCCAACCAGTCCATCCTAAAGGAGATCAGTCCTGAATATTCACTGGAAGGCCTGCTGCTGAAGTTAAAACTCCAATACTTTCGCCACCTGATACAAAGAACTCAGTCATAGGAAAGACCCTGATGCTGGGAAAGATCGAAGGCAGGAGGAGAAGGGGATGACAGAAGATGAGATGGCTGCTGACTCAATCAACATGAGTTTGAATAAACTCCAGGAGTTGGTGATGGACAGGGAGGCCTGGCGTGCTGCAGTCCATGGGGTCGCAAAGCACAGGGCATGAAAGATCTCTTCAAGAAAATTAGAGATACCAAGGGAACATTTCATGCAAAGGTGGGCTCGATAAAGGACAGAAATGGTATGGATCTAACAGAAGTAGAAGAATTAAGAAGAGGTGGCAAAAATACACAGAACTGTACAAAAAAGATCTTCATGACCAAGATAATCACGGTGGTGTGATCACTCACCTAGAGCCAGACATCCTGGAATGTGAAGTCAAGTGGGCCTTAGGAAGCATCACTATGAACAAAGCTACTGAAGGTGATGGAATTCCAGTTGAGCCATTACAAATCCTGAAAGATGATGCTGTGAAAGTGCTACAATCAATATGCCAGTAAATTTGGAAAACTCAGCACTGGCCACAGGACTGGAAAAGGTCAGTTTTCATTCCATCCAATCCCAAAGAAAGGCAATGCCAAAGATGCTCAAAGTGAAAGTGAAGTCACTCAGTCATGTCCGAGTCTTTGCGACCCCATGGACTATAACCTACTGGGCTCCTCCATGGGATTTTCTGGGTGAGAGTGCTCAAACTACTGCACAATTGCACTCATCTCACACACTAGTAAAGTAATGCTCAAAATCCTCCAAGCCAGGCTTCAGCAATACATGAACCGTGAACTTCCAGATGTTCAAGCTGCTTTTAGAAAAGGCAGAGGAACCAGAGATCAAATTGCCAACATCTGCTGGATCATGGAAAAAGCAAGAGAGTTCCAGAAAAACATCTATTTCTGCTTTTTTGACTATGCCAAAGCCTTTGACTGTGTGAATCACAATAAATTGTGGAAAATTCTGAGAGAGATGGGAATACCAGACTGCCTGACCTGCCTCTTGAGAAATCTGTATGCAGGTCAGGAAGCAACAGTTAGAACTGAACATGGAACAACAGACTGGTTCCAAATAAGAAAAGGATTACATCAAGGCTGTATATTGTCACCCTGTTTATTTAACTTATATGTAGCGTACATCATGAGAAACCCTGGGCTGGAAGAAGCACAAGCTGCAATCAAGATTGCTGGGAGAAATATCAATAACCTCAGAAATGCAGATGACACCATCCTTATGGCAGAAAGTGAGGAGGAACTAAAAAGCCTCGTGATGAAAGTGAAAGAGGAGAGTGAAAAAGTTGGCTTAAAGCTCAACATTCAGAGAACAAAGATCATGACATCTGATCCCATCATTTCATGGGAAATAGATGGGGAAACAGTGGAAACAGTGTCAGACTTTATTTTGGGGGGCTCCAGAATCACTGCAGATAGTGATTGCAGCCATGAAATTAAACAACGCTTACTCCTTGGAAGAAAAGTTATGACCAACCTAGACAGCATATTCAAAAGCAGAGACATTACTTTGCCTACAAAGGTCCGTCTAGTCAAGGCTATGGTTTTTCCTGTGGTCATGTATAGATGTGAGAGTTGGACTGTGAAGAAAGCCGAGCGCCGAAGTATTGATGCTTTTGAACTGTGGTGTTGGAGAAGACCCTTGAGAGTCCCTTGGACTGCAAGGAGATCCAACCAGTCCATTCTGAAGGATATCAGTTCATTGGAAGGACTGATGCTAAAGCTAAAACTCCAGTACTTTGGCCACCTCATGCGAAGAGTTGACTCATTGGAAAAGACTCTGATGCTGGGACGGATTGGGGGCAGGAGGAGAAGGGGACGACTGAGGATGAGATGGCTGGATGGTATCACTGACTCGATGGACTTGAGTTTGGGTGAACTCCGGGAGTTGGTGATGGACAGGGAGGCCTGGTGTGCTCCAATTCATGGGGTCACAAAGAGTTGGACACGACCGAGTGACTGAAATGAACTGACTGAGCGACTGAACTGAACTGGGTTCTCCCTGCTGGACAGCCCCACCTTGGTGGCTGGGTTTACTGCAGCATGCTATCCCCAGTCTGGACTGGCTCACCTGGCAATATCTGGACCCACCACCAGGGAGCACTTGATGCTGTCCCCAGGGCTCTAGCCCTACCACAAGAATCTCTGCATTACTCATGCTAACCCCATTCCCAGGGAGGGAGCAGCTTGTTTTCTATATTCACAAGCCCATCACCTGGGCACTGAGATTGAGGAGAGCAAGTATCTGGCATTCCCCATGCATGGCAACTGGTGAATGTGCCTGAAAATAAAAAATGAAGTCTGATTCATATATGCTGATACAGAAAGATTGCAAAAAGCTATGGTTGGTTTATAAGGTGCCAACATCCAGGATCAAATATGTTTACCTAGACCTGAGGTGGAGGGAGTAACATAATGCTGCTCAGTAGCTCAGTCAAATCCAACTCTTTTCAACCCCATGGATTGTAGCCCACCAGGCTCCTTTGTCCTTCGGATTCTCCAGACAAGAATACTGGAGTGCCCTCCTCTAGGGGATCTCCCCAACCCAGGGATTGAAACCGCATTACCTGCATTGGCAGGTGGATTCTTTGCCACTGAGCCAACTGAAAGCCCTGAAGAATAGTATGGAGGTTCCTTTAAAAACTAAAAATAGAGCTACCATATGATCCTGCAATCCCACTCCTGAGCATATATCCAGAGAAAACTGTAATTTGAAAAAAACATATGAATCCCCAAGGTTCATTACATCAGTAATTACAACAGCCAAGTCATAGAAGCAACCTAAATGTCCACTGACAGTTGAATGAAGAAAATGTGATGCATATGTATGTACATACACACAAACACACACACACACACACACACACACACACACACACACACACACGTATTACCCAGTCATTAAAAATAATGAAATCCATTTGCAACAGCATGGATGAACCTAGAGATTATTATACTAAGTGAGACAGAGAAAGACAAATATCGTATAATATTGCTTATATGTGGAAAAAATGATACTAATGGACTTTTTCAAAACAGAAATAGCATCACAGACATAGAAAACAAACTTATGGTTATAAAAGTGGGGATGAAGGGGATAAATTATTAATTTGGGATTAAAATATATACACGACTATCTATAAAGCAATCAACAAGGACCTACTCTATAGCACAGGGGAGTATACTCAATATCTTGTAGTGAGGGATAATGAAAATGAATCTAAAAAAATGTGTGTGTGTATATGTATATATTATAGCAAAGTGATTCAGTTATACATACATATACATATATACATGCCATTTATTAATTTTTAAATGTCATGTCTGTGTGTGAGTGGTGTTGACTACCAAGATAGACCAGCATGGCACACATGAAATAAAAGCATATATATTGTGTATTCTACATGTCAGGCCATGTTTGGGGGCATTCTGTTCTGTAAAAACTTATTTAATTCTTCAGCAAACCAAATGAGGTAGACAATTTTCTCCATTTTTCAGATGAGCAAACGAACAGGCAGAAATACTTAAGAGTCTTGCCCGCCATCATGTAACTAGAGAAGCAGAACTAAAATTTCAACCTTGACAGTCTGTTTCCTGTGTATTCTCTTAAACATCCGTATTATCGCTTTATTCACATGTTTTACATCTTATTGTGCTATTTGGGCCAATTAAAATATTTATTTTCTTGAATTATTGTATTACTCCAGTACAGAAAATTTAACATAGCATTAAATACATCTTTCTATCTCAGATTTATCCCTTGATCTGACTTTGAGAGAAGTATATGTAGTATGCTTCTATCTTTGAATAACCTTAATGTATCTCCTTGCACATGATATTATCTATTATATATTATCTAGCCATCTGTCTTTCCTGAGTGAAAAATAACATGTTTTTAGGCGTCAGTTACATAAACACATGTTAAAAGAGCCTTTCAAAAGGAATGAATTATTTTTGATCTAAAGTGAAAGCTTTTTTGAATAATTAAAATAACAATATCAGAAATGATAGCAATCATTGATTTTTTTTAATGTGACACTTATCTTTGTAAGTACTTTCTAGTCATCTTTTGAAGTAATGGTAAAAATTAGTCTGTGGTTTTACAGCCCAATAATGCTCACCAACAAATACAAATTCTGCCCAGTCTTAATGGTCAACTATATTTGTTTTCAGTTAATCAATAACCTTCATATATTGTCCCACAAACAGCTAAAAATGCCATTCAAAGGATGAAATGCGACAATATTTAATCTTCTCACTCAGCTAAACATTTGAAATTCCCCTTTGGTAAGCAAGATCTGATGGGGTTGCAGCCTGTTTGAATACAGTCAGAGGATGTCAATTATAATGTTCATCGTGCAAAGGATCAACCTCGAGGTTAATAGAATCACACTGAATAATGTAGGAAAATGCCCAGAGGCAGTTTATTTAAAAGAAACATGACCAATGAATAATGCAATAAATGAGATCAAAAACACTCTGGAGGGAACCAACAGTAGAATAATGGAGGCAGAAGAAGGATAAGTGAGGTAGAAGATGGAAAGGTAGAAATAAATGAAACAGAAAGGAAAAAAAGAAAAAAAAAGAAATGAGGACAACCTCAGAGATCCCTGGGACAATATTAAATGCCCCAACATTCAAATCATAGGAGTCCCAGAAGAAGAAGACAAAAAGAAAGACCATGAGAAAATACTTGAGATAATAGTTGAAAACTTCCGTAAAATGGGGAAGGAAATCATCATCCAAGTCCAAGAAACCCAGAGAGTCCCAAACAGGATAAACCCAAGGTGAAATACCCCAAGACACATATTAATCAAATTTACAAAGATCAAACACAAAGAACAAATATTAAAAGCAAGGGAAAAACAACAACACAAAAGGGGATTCTCATAAGGATAACAGCTGATCTTTCAATAGAAGCTCTTCAGGCCAGAAGGGAATGGCAGGACATACTTAAAGTGATGAAATAACCTACATCCCAGATTACTGTACTCAGGAAGGATCTCATTCAAATATGAAGGAGAAATCAAAAGTTTACAGATAAGCAAAAGCTGAGAGATTTCAGCACCACCAAAACAGCTCTCCAAAAATGCTAAAGGATCTTCTCTAGATAGGGTACACAGAAAGGGTGTATAAATTCAAACCCAAAATGATAAAGTAAATGGCAATGGGATTATACTTATCAATAATTGCCTTAAATGTAAATGGGTTGAATGCCCCAACCAAAAGACAAAGCCTGGCTGCATGGATACAAAAACAAGACTCCTATATATGTTGTCTACAAGAGACCCACCTCAAAACAGGGGACACATACAGACTGAAAGTAAAGGGCTGGAAAAAGATATTCCATGCAAATAGAGACCAAAAGAAAGCAGGAGTAGCAATACTCATATCAGATAAAATAGATTTAAAACAAAGGCTGTGAAAAGAGACAAAGATGGACACTTCATAATGATCAAAGGATCAATCCAATAAGAAGATATAACAATCATAAATATATATGCACCCAACATAGGAGCACTGCAATATGTAAGACAAATGCTAACAAGTATGAAAGGGGAAATTAACAATAACACAATAATAGTGGGAGACTTTAATACCCCACTTACACCTATGGACAGATCAACTAAACAGAAAATTAACAATGAAACACAAACTTTAAATGATGCAATAGACCAGTTAGACCTAATTGATATCTATAGGACATTTCACCACAAAACAATGAATTTCACCTTTTTCTCAAGTGCACACAGAACCTTCTCCAGGATAGATCACATCCTGGGCCATAAATCTGCTTCTGCTGCTGCTGCTAAGTCGCTTCAGTTGTGTCCAACTCTATGCAGCCCCATAGACAGCAGCCCACCAGACTCCCCATCCCTGGGATTCTCCAGGCAAGAACACTGGAGTGGGTTGCCATTTGCTTCTCCAGGATATGAAAAGTGAAAGTGAAATCGCTCAGTCCTGTCCGACTCTTAGCAACCCCATGGACTGCAGTCTACCAGGCTCCTCCACCCATGGGATTTGCCAGGCAAGAGTACTGGAGTGGGTTGCCTTCTCTGGGCCATAAATGTAGCCTTGGTAAATTCAAAAAAATTGAAATCATTCCAAACATCTTTTCTGACCATAATGCAGTAAGATTAGATGTCAATTACAGGAGAAAAACTATTAAAAATTTCAACATGTGGAGGCTGAACAACACCCTGCTGAATAACCAACAAATCACAGAAGAAATCAAAAAAGAAATCAAAATATGCATAGAAATGAATGAAAATGAAAACAGAACAAACCAAAACCTGTGGGACACTGTAATAGCAGTGCTAAGGAGAAGGTTCTTAGCAATACAGGCTTACCTCAAGAAACAAGACAAAAAGAAATAAGCTAACTCTACACCTAAAGCAACTAGAAAAGGAAGAAATGGAGAACCCCAGGGTTAGTAGAAGGAAAGAAAGCTTAAAAATTAGGGCAGAAATAAATGCAAAAGAAACAAAAGAGACCATAGCAGAAATCAACAAAGCCAAAAGCTGGTTCTTTGAGAAGATAAATAAAATTGACAAACCATTAGCCAGACTCATCAAGAAACAAAGGGAGAAAAATCAAATCAACAAAATTAGAAATGAAAATGGAGAGATCACAACAGACAATACAGAAATACAAAGGATCATAAGAGACTACTATCAGCAACATATGCCAATAAAATGGACAACTTGGAAGAAATGGACAAATTCTTAGAAAAGTACAACTTTCCAAAACTGAACCAGGATGAAACATAAAATCTTAACAGACCCATCAGAAGCACAAAAATTGAAACTGTAATCAGAAATCTTCCAACAAACAAAAGCCCAGGACCAGATGGCTTCACAGCTGAATTCTTCCAAAAATGTATAGAATAGCTTACACCGATCCTACTCAAACTCTTCCAGAAAATTGCAGAGGAAGGTAAACTTCCAAACTCATTCTATGAGGCCACCATCAACCTAATACTAAAACCTGACAAAGATGACACCAAGAAAGAAAACTACAGGCCAATATCACTGATGAACATAGATGCAAAAATTCTTAACAAAATTCTAACAAGCAGAATCCAGCAACATATTTAAAAGACCATACATCATGACCAAGTGGGCTTTATCCCAGGGATGCAAGGATTCTTCAATATTCACAAATCAATCAATGTAATACACCACAATAACAAATTGAAAGATAAAAACCATATGATTATCTGAATAGATACAGAGAAAGCCTTTGACAAAATTCAACATCCATTTATGATAAAAACCCTCCAGAAAGCAGAAATAGAAGGAACATACCTCAACATAATAAAAGCTATATGTGACAAACCCACAGCAAACATTATCTTCAATGGTGAAAATTGAAAGCATTTCCCTAAAGTCAGGAACAAGACAAGGGTGCCCACTCTTACCACTACTATTCAACATAGGTTTGGATGTTTGGCCACAGCAATTAGAGTAGAAAAAGAAATAAAAGAAATCCAGATTGGAAAAGAAGAAATAAAACTCTCACTGTTTGCAGATGACATGATCCTCTACATAGAAAACCCTAAAGACTCCACCAGAAAATTACTAGAGCTAATCAATGAATATAGTAAAGTTTCAGGATATAAAATCAACACACAGAAATCCCTTGTATTCCTGTACACTAACAATGAGAAAACAAAAAGAGAAATTAAGGGAAAAAATCCATTCACCATTGCAGCAAAAAGAATAAAATACTTAGGAATATATCTACCTAAAGAAACAAAAGACCTGTATATAGAAAACTATAAAACACTGGTGAAAGAAATCAAAGAGGACATTAATAGATGGAGAAATATACTGTGTTCATGGATCGGAAGAATCAACATATTGAAAATGAGTATACTACCCAAAGCAATCTATAGATTCAGTGCAATCCCTATCAAGCTACCAACGGTATTTTTCACAGAGCTAGAAGAAATAATTTCACAATTTGTATGGAAATACAAAAAACCTCGAATAGCCAAAGCAGTCATGAGAAAGAAGAATGGAACTGAAGGAATCAACCTGCCTGACTTCAGGCTCTACTACAAAGCTACAGTCATCAAGACAGTATCGTCCTGGCACAAAGACAGAAATATAGATCAATGGAACAAAATACAAAGCCCAGAGATAAATCCATGCACCTATGACACCTTATCTTTGACAAAGGAGGCAAGAATATACAATGGAGAAAAGACAATCTCTTTAACAAGTGGTGCTTGGAAAACTGGTTAACCACTTGTAAAAGAATGAAACTAGATCACTTTCTAACACCATACACAAAAATAAACTCAAAATGGATTAAAGATCTACACATAAGACCAGAAACTATAAAACTCCTAGAGGAAAACATAGGCAAAACACTCCCCGACATAAATCACAGCTGGATCCTCTATGACCCATCTCCCAGAATATTGGAAATAAGAGGGAAAATAAACAAATGGGACCTAATTAAACTTAAAAGCTTCTGCACAACAAAGGAAACTATAAGCAAGGTGAAAAGACAGCCTTCAGAATGGGAGAAAATGAAAGCAAATGAAGCAATGCACAAAGAATTAATCTCAAAAACATACAAGCAACATTTGCAGCTCAATTCCAGAAAAATAAATGACCCAATCAAAAAGTGGGCCAAAGAACTAAACAGACATTTCTCCAAAAAAGACATACAGATGGCTAAAAAACATATGAAAAGATGCTCAACATCACTCATTATCAGAGAAATGCAAATCAAATCCACAATGAAGTATCATTTCACGCCAGTCAGGATGGCTGCAATCCAACAGTCAACAAGCAATAAATGCTGGAGAGGGTGTAGAGAAAAGGGAACCCTCTTACACTGTTGGTGGGAATGCAAACTAGTACAGCCACTATGGAGAACAGTGTGGAGATTCCTTAAAAAACTGGAAATAGAAATGCCATATGACCCATAAACCCACCGCTGGGCATACACACTGAGGAAACCAGAATTGAAAGAGACACGTGTACCCCAATGTTCATCGCAGCACTGTTTATAATAGCCAGGACATGGAAGCAACCTAGATGTCCGTCAACAGATGAATGGATAAGAAAGTGGTGGTACATATATACAATGGAATATTACTCAGCCATTAAAAAGAATACACTTGCATCAGTTCTAATGAAGTGGATGAAACTGGAGCCTATTGTACAGAGTGAAGCAAGCCAGAAAGAAAAACACCAAATACAGTATACTAACGCATATATATGGAATTTAGAAAGATGGTAATGATAAACCTGTACGTAAGAAAGCAAAAGAGACACAGATGTATAGGACAGTCTTTTGGACTCTGTGGGAGAGGGAAAGGGTGGGATGATTTGGGAGAATGGCACTGAAACATGTAAATTACCACATGTGAAATGAATTGCTATTCTATGTTTGATGCATGATACAGAGTGCTCTGGGCTGGTGCACTGGGATGACCCAGAGGGATGGGATGGGGAGGGAGGTGGGTTTAGGATGGGGAACACATGTACACCCATGGCAGATTCATGTTAATGTATGGCAAAACCAATACAATATTGTAAGTAAAAAAAAAAAACAACTCAGATTTAATAAAAAACATGACCTCTTAAAATTCAATTGTATATGTTCTAAATAAGGAAGTTTAACTCAATTATAATGACTCATCAAAACTGTAAAATGAATCATTCCAGGACTCTAAATTCCAACTTTTAAAATTATGTTGGAAAACCCATTACTATTAAGTTAGCATTAATTTTTTAGAAAACAAGTAAGACAATATTTTTGCAAAGTATCGGCCTCATTTTAAATTTTAATAATCCATTAATAAAAATGCAGAAATGTTATAATTTCCTTTCTCTTCTAATTGTGAAGTAGTTCAGTTCAGTTGCTCACTCGTGTCCGACTCTTTGTGACCCCATGAACTGCAGCATGCCAGGCCTCCCTGTCCATCACCAACTCCCAGAGTTCACTCAGACTCACATCCATCGAGTCAGTAATGCCATCCAGCCATCTCATCCTCGGTCGTCCCCTTCTCCTCCTGCCCCCAATCCCTCCCAGCATCAGAGTCTTTTCCAATGAGTCAACTCTTTGCATGAGGTGGCCAAGGTAGTGGAGTTTCAGCTTTAGCATCATTCCTTCCAAAGAAATCCCAGGGCTGATCTCCTTCAGAATGGACTGGTTGGATCTCCTTCCAGTCCAAGGGACTCTCAAGAGTCTTCTCCAACACCACAGTTCAAAAGCATCAATTCTTCAGCGCTCAGCCTTCTTCACAGTCCAACTCTCACATCCATACATGACCACAGGAAAAACCATAGCCTTAACTAGACGGACCTTAGTCGGCAAAGTAATGTCTCTGCTTTTGAATATGCTCTCTAGGTTGGTCATAACTTTTCTTCCAAGGAGTAAGCGTCTTTTGATTTCATGGCTGCAGTCACCCTCTGCAGTGATTTTGGAGCCCCAAAAAATAAAGTCTGACACTGTTTCCCCATCTGTTTCCCATGAAGTGGTGGGACCAGATGCCATGATCTTCGTTTTCTGAACGTTGAGCTCTAAGCCACCTTTCTCAGTCTCCTCTTTCACTTTCATCAAGAGGCTTTTAGTTCCTCCTCACTTTCTGCCATAAGGGTGGTGTCATCTGCATATCTGAGGTTATTGATATTTCTCCCGGCAATCTTGATTCCAGCTTGTGCATCTTCCAGTCCAGCGTTTCTCATGATGTACTCTAGAGAAGTACTCCAGAGAGAAAGTCATCCTTCCATGTGCTACTTTGTAAGTTGGAATCAATTTTGCTTTCCAACTGAATGTGAGAATTGCAAAATATAAATCTTTAAAAATCCATGTGAATTCTGCCTAATTTACTTGTTATGTGGTGGTGGAATCTCTTTATTTTAAGACAGAAGGGAGCAAATTTCCATTTCCATAACTGTATGTGGTGAAACACTTAAATCAGGCAAAACAAGTGGGTATAAAAACCCAAATCATCCCAACCCAACCCAACAAAAAAGTCATTTGTGCTATCTCTAAACTTAGAAATTGATCTCTAAATATTTGAAATCATGTGAAAAATGTGAGTGATGGAGCCAAATGCCAAAATGGAGTCTTGATCTCCTTGATGTTTTTAGAATGCTAAAACCAGAACTGTGGTGCTGGGAAAGACTCTTGACAGTCCTCTGGACAACAAGATCAAACCAGACAATCCTAAAGGAAATCACCCCTGAATATTCATCGGAAGGACTGATGCTGAAACTGAAGTTTTGGCAACCTGATGCAAAGAGCCAACTTATTGGAAAAGACTCTGATGCTGGGAAAGATTGAAGGCAGGAGGAGAAGGGGACAAAAGAGGATGAGATGGTTGAATGGCATCACAGACTCAATGGGCATGAGTTTCAGCAAACTGCAGGAGATGGTGAAGGACAGGGAAGCCTGGCATGCTACAGTCCATGGAGTTGCAAAGAGATGGATATGACTAAGTGACGGTACAACATCTCTATATATGTGTATACATACATACATACATACATATGTATGTGTGTACATATATGTTATTCATCCAAAATCAGAATATATGCTATTTTCAAGTGTACACCAGAGAAGGCAATGGCACCCCACTCCAGTACTCTTGCCTGGAAAATCCCATGGATGGAGGAGCCTGGTAGGCTTCAGTCCATGGGGTCGTGAAGAGTTGGACACGACTGAGTGACTTGACTTTCACTTTTCACTTTCATGCATTGGAGAAGGAAATGGCAACCCACTCCAGTGTTCTTGCCTGGAGAATCCCAGGGACAGGGGAGCCTGGTTGGCTGCCGTCTATGGGGTCGCACAGAGTCGGACATGACTGAAGTGACTTAGCAGCAGCAAGTGTACATGGAACATTCTTTAGGCTATATTACACACTAGGCCCTGATACAATCCTCGATAAGTAAGAATAAAAATAATATCAGTGATCTCTTCTGACCACAACACTGTGAGACTAGAAATCAACAAGAAAACTGGAAAAAGCACAAACCCTTGGAGGCTAAACAATATGCTACTAAACAGCTAGTGAGTCACTGAAGAAGTTAAAAGAGTAATAAAATTAATAAAAATACCTGGAGACAAATGAAAATGAAATGATCCAAAAGTCTATGGGATGCAGCAAAGGCAGTCTAAGACAGAGGTTGTAGTGATACAAGTTTGCCTCAAGAAACAAGAACAAACTCTTAACAGTCTAACCTTATGCCCAAAGGAATAGAAAAAGAATAAAAGAAACCCAAACTTAGAAGAAAAGAAATCTTAAATATCAAAGGAGATAAGTGAGTAAAAAATTGAAAAACAGATAGGATCAAGGAAACAAACAGCTGGTTTTTTGAAGAGTGAAACAAAACTGATAAACCTTTAAAAATATTCAATCATGAAAGGAAGAGGGCCCTAATTGATTTTTTAAAAATGAAGAAAGAAGTTATACTGGCACCACATAAAGTGGTGATACCATGCAAAGTATCATAAAAGACTACTATGAGTAACTATTCAGTTCAGTTCAGTTGCTCAGTCCTGTTTGACTCTTTGCGACCCCATGAATCGCAGCATGCCAGGCCTCCCTGTCCATCACTAACTCTTGAGCCTCCTCAAACTCATGTCCATTGAGTCAGTGACGCCATCCAACCATCTCATGCTCTGTTGTCCCCTTCTCCTCCTGCTTTCAATATTTCCCAGCATCAGGGTCTTTTCCAATGAGTCAGTTCTTCCATCAGGCGGCCAAAGTATTGAGTTTCAGCTTCAGCATCAGTCCTTCCAATGAATATTCAGGACTGATTTCGTTTAGGATGGACTGGTTGTATCTCCTTGCAGTCCAAGGGACTCTGAGGAGTCTTCTCCAGCACCACAGTTCAAAAGCATCAATTCTTTGGTGCTCAACTTTCTTTATGGTCCACCTCTCACATCCATACATGACTACTGGAAAAACTGTAGCTTTGACTAGACCTTTGTCAGTAAAGTAATGTCTCTGCTTTTTTTTTTTAAATTAATTAACTTTAATTAGAGGCTAATTACTTTACAATATTGTAGTGGTTTTTGCCATACATTCACATGAATCAGCTATGGGTGTACATGTGTCCCCCATCCCAAACCCACGCCCACCTCCCTCCCCATCCCATCCCTCAGGGTCATCCCAGTGCACCAGCCCGATCAAACCTGAACTGGCAATCTATTTCACATATGGTAACAGAAGCAGAAGACATTAAGAAGAGGTGGCAAGAATACACAGAACTATACAAAAAAATATCTTCACAACTAAGATAATCATGATGGTGTTATCACTCATAGAGCCAGACATCCTGGAATGTGAAGTCAAGTGGGCCTTAGAAAGCATCACTACAAACAAAGCTAGTGGAGGTGATGGAATTCCAGTTCAGCTATTTCAAATCCTGAAAGATGATGCTGTGAAAATGCTGCACTCAATATGCCAGCAAATTTGGAAAATTCAGCAGTGGCCACAGGACTGGAAAAGGTCAGTTTTCATTCCAATCCCAAAGAAAGGCAATGCCAAAGAATGCTCAAACTACCACACAATTGCACTCATCTCACATGCTAGTAAAGTAATGCTCAAAATTCTCCAAGCCAGGCTTCAGCAATACATGAACTGTGAACTTCCAGATGTTCAAGCTGGTTTTAGAAAAGGCAGAGGAACCAGAGATCAAATTGCCAACATCCACTGGATCATGGAAAAGGAAGAGAGTTCCAGAAAAACATCTACTTCTGCTTTATTGACTATGGCAAAGCCTTTGACTGTGTGGATCACAATAAACTGTGGAAAATTCTCCAAGAGATGGCAATACCAGACCACCTGACCTGCCTCTTGAGAAATCTGTATGCAGGTCAGGAAGCAACAGTTAGAACTGGACATGGGACAACAGACTGGTTCCAAACAGGAAAAGGAGTACGTCAAGGCTGTATATTGTCACCCTGATTATTGAACTTATATGCAGAGTGCATCATGAGAAACACTGGGCTGGAAGATGCACAAGCTGGAATCAAGATTGCCGGGAGAAACATCAATAACCTCAGATATGCAGATGACAGCACCCTTATGGCAGAAAGTGAAGAGGAACCAAAAAGCCTCTTGATGAAAGTGAAAGAGGAGACTGAGAAAGGTGGCTTAGAGCTCAACATTCAGAAAACAAAGATCATGGCATCTGGTCCCATCACTTCATGGGAAATAGATGGGGAAACAGTGGAAACAGTGACAGACCTTATTTTGAGGGGCTCCAAAATCACTGCAGATGGTGACTGCAGCCATGAAATTGAAAGATGCTTAACTCCTTGGAAGAAAAGTTATGACCAACCTAGATAGCATATTCAAAAGCAGAGACATTACTTTGCCAGCAAAGGCCCGTCTAGTCAAGGCTATGGTTTTCCTGTAGTCATGTATGGATGTGAGAGTTGGACTGTGAAGAAAGCACTGAGTGCCAAAGAATCGATTCTTTTGATCTGCGGTGTTAGAGAAGACTCTTGAGAGTCTCTTGGACTGCAAGGAGATCCAACCAGTCCATTCTAAAGGAGATCAGTCTTGGGTGTTCTTTGGAAGGAATGATGCTAAAGTTGAAACTCCAATACTTTGGCCACCTCATGCGAAGAGTTGACTCATTGGAAAAGACTCTGATGCTGGGAGGGATTGGGGGCAGGAGGAGAAGGGGAAGACAGAGGATGAGATGGCTGGATGGCATCACCGACTCAATGGATGTGAGTTTGAGTGAACTCTGGGAGTTGCTGATGGACAGAGAGGCCTGGCGTGCTGCAGTTAATGGGGCTGCAAAGAGTCGGACACGACTGAGTGAGTGAACTGAACTGAATATACATGTTTCAATGCTATTCTCTCAAATGACCCCACCCTTGCCTTCTCCCACAGAGTCTAAAAGTCTGTTCTATACATCTGTGTCTCTTTTGCTGTCTCACATATAGGGTCATCATTACCATCTTTCTAAATCCCATATATATGCATTAATATATATTGGTGGGTTTTTTTTTTTTCTGATTTACTTCACTCTATATAATAGGCTTCAGTTTCATCCACCTCATTAGAACTGATCCAAATGCATTCTTTTTAATAGCTGAGTCTCTGCTTTTTAATATGCTGTCTAGGTTAGTCATAGCTTTTCTTCCAAGGAACAATCGTCTTTTAATTTCATGGCTGCAGTCACCATCTGCGGTGATTTTTCTGCTAAGTCACTTCATTCGTGTCTGACTCTGTGTGACCCCATAGACGGGAGCCCACCAGGCTCCCTCGTCCCTGGGATTCTCCAGGCAAGAACACTGGAGTGGGTTGCCATTTCCTTCTCCAATGCATGAAAGTGAAAAGTGAAAGTGGAGTCGCGGTGATTTTGGAGCCCCCAAAATAAAGTCTCTCACTGTTTCCATTGTTTTCTCATCTATTTGCATAAAGTTATGGCAAAAGCATGAGTAAAAGTGATAGCATTAAAGCATGAGTAACTATATATCAATCAAATAGACAAGCTAGAAGAAATGGACAAATCTCCAAAATGTATGATCTCTCTAGACTAAACCAAGAAGAAATAGTAAACACCAACAGACCAATTACCGGTACTGAAATTTAATCAGTAATTTAAAACTCCCAACAAACAGAAGTCCAGGACCATATGGCTTCACAGGTGAATTCTACTGGACATTTAGAGAAGAGTTAATACTGACCCTACTGAATGTGGAATGTGGAATGTGAAACCATTCCACAAAAACTGCAGAGGAAGGAACACTTCTGAACTCATTCTGAGGCCAGCATCACCCTGTGGCCAAAACCAGACAAATCACAGAAACAAGAAAGGTCAGGCCTGTAACACTGATGAACATAGATGCAAACTCCTCAGTGAATTACCAAGGACATCCAGGAACTCATTAAAAGGACCATACATCATGATCAAGTGAGTTTTATCCTAGGGATGAAGGATGGCTCAGCATCCACCTATCAATGTGATACAACACAGTAACAAATCAAATAAAAATGATATTACCATCTCAGAATATGTAGAGAAAGCTTTTGACAAAGGTCAACAGCCATTTATGATAAAACCTGAAAGTGGGTATAGAGGAAATGTACCTCAGCATAAAGACCATGTACATAAGTGCATAGCTAACATCAGACTCACCAGTGAAAAGATGAAACATTTCTTCAAAGATCAGAAACAATGTACACACTTGCCACTTTTATTCCCAGTGACAGTAATCAAAAGAGTTTTAAAAGTCCTAGTGACGGCAGTCAAAGAGAAAGCAATAAAAGGAATCTAAATTGGAAATTAAACTGTCACTGTTTCCAGGTGACATGATCCTCCACACAGAAAATCCCAAACGTGCCACTAGACAACTACTAGAGCTCAATGAATTTGGTAAGTTTGCAGGATACAGAATTAATATACAGAAATCTGTTGCATTTCTGTAACAAGCTATCAGAGAAATTAAGGAAACAATTCCATTTACAATCACATAAAAAAGAAAAAAAACTAGGAATAAGCTTATCTAAGGTGGTTTAACACTGGTACTGAGATAACTATGAAGACACTGATGAAAGAAATTGAAAATACCACAACTGTATAGAAACATAGACCATGTTCTTGGACTGGGTTAATCAATATTGTTAAGCTGGCCATACTCCCCAGTGTAACCTGAAATTCAATGCAAGCCCTATGAAATATCAATGGAAGTCTTCACTGAATGGAACAAATAATTTTATGGAAAAACAAGAGACCTTGAATAGCCACAACTTTAAATCTGGAGCTATCCCATTCCCTGACTTCAGACAGTACTACAAAGCTGATTGAAACATACAATGCTGGCCAAAAAAGGATGCACAGATCAATGGAACAGGACAGATTCCAGAAAGAAACCCATGCACTCATGATCTACAAAGGAGGCAAGAACATACACTGAGGAAAGACTTCAATAACTCGAGTGAAAACTGGACAGACACGTAAAAGAATGGAATTCGAATATTCTGTAACAACAACTACAAAAATAAAATCAAAATGGATTACAGACCTACACTTAAGATTCAGTTCAGTTCAGTCGCGTCCGAGTCTTTGCAACCCCATGAATCGCAGAACGCCAGGCCTCCCTGTCCATCACCAACTCCCGCAGTTCACTCAGATTCACGTCCATCGAGTCGGTGATGCCATCCAGCCATCTCATCCTCTGTCGCCCCCTTCTCCTCCTGCCCCCAATCCCTCCCAGCATCAGAGTCTTTTCCAATGAGTCAACTCTTCGCATGAGGTGGCCAAAGTACTGGAGTTTCAGCTTTAGCATCATTCCTTCCAAAGAAAACCCAGGGCTGATCTCCTTCAGAATGGACTGGTTGGATCTCCTTCCAGTCCAAGGGACTCTCAAGAGTCTTCTCCAACACCACAGTTCAAAAGCATCAATTCTTCGGCGCTCAGCTTTCTTCACAGTCCAACTCTCACATCCATACATGACTACTGGAAAAACCGTAGCTTTGACTAGATGGACCTTAGTTGGCAAAGTCATGCCTCTGCTTTTGAATATGCTATCTAGGTTGGTCATAACTTTTCTCCCAAGGAGTAAGCGTTGTTTAATTTCATGGCTGCAGTGACCATCTGCAGTGATTTTGGAGCCCCCAAAATAAGGTCTGTCACTGTTTCCACTGTTTCCCCATCTATTTCCCATGAAGTGATGGGACCAGATGCCATGATCTTCGTTTTCTGAATGTTGAGCTCTAAGCCACCTTTCTCAGTCTCCTCTTTCACTTTCATCAAGAGGCTTTTTGGTTCCTCTTCACTTTCTGCCATAAGGGTAGTGTCATCTGCATATCTGAGGTTATTGATGTTTCTCCCGGCAATCTTGATTCCAGCTTGTGCATCTTCCAGCCCAGTGTTTCTCATGATGCACTCTGCATATAAGTTCAATAATCAGGGTGACAATATACAGCCTTGACGTACTCCTTTTCCTGTTTGGAACCAGTCTGTTGTTCCATGTCCAGTTCTAACTGTTGCTTCCTGACCTGCATACAGATTTCTCAAGAGGCAGGTCAGGTGGTCTGGTATTGCCATCTCTTGGAGAATTTTCCACAGTTTATTGTGATCCACACACTCAAAGGCTTTGGCATAGTCAATAAAGCAGAAGTAGATGTTTTTCTGGAACTCTCTTCCTTTTTCCATGATCCAGTGGATGTTGGCAATTTGATCTCTGGTTCCTCTGCCTTTTCTAAAACCAGCTTGAACATCAGGAAGTTCACAGTTCATGTATTGCTGAAGCCTGGCTTGGAGAATTTTGAGCATTACTTTACTAGCATGTGAGATGAGTGCAATTGTGCGGTTTGAGCATTCTTTGGCATTGCCTTTCTTTGGGATTGGAATGAAAACTGACCTTTTCCAGTCCTGTGGCCACTGCTGAGTTTTCCAAATTTGCTGGCATATTGAGTGCAGCATTTTCACAGCATCATCTTTCAGGATTTGAAATAGCTGAACTGGAATTCCATCACCTCCACTAGCTTTGTTTGTAGTGATGCTTTCCAAGGCCCACTTGCCTTCACATTCCAGGATGTCTGGCTCTAGATGAGTGATCACACCATCGTAATTATCCGAATCGTGAAGATCGTTTTTGTACAGTTCTTCTGTGTATTCTTGCCACCTCTTCTTAATATCTTCTGCTTCTGTTAGGTCCATACCATTTCTGTCCTTTATTGAGCCCCATCTTTGCATGAAATGTTCCCTTGGTATCTCTAATTTTCTTGAAGAGATCTCTAGTCTTTCCCATTCTGTTGTTTTCCTCTATTTCTTTGCATTGATCATTGAAGAAGGGTTTAATTCTTCTTGCTATTCTGTGGAACTCTGCATTCAGATGCTTATATCTTTCCTTTTCTCCTTTGCTTTCACTTCTCTTCTTTTCACAGCTTTTAGTAAGGCCTCCCCAGACAGCCATTTTGCTTTTTTGCATTTCTTTTCCATGGGGATGGTCTTGATCCCTGTCTCCTGTACAATGTCATGAACCTCATTCCATAGTTCATCAGGCACTCTGTCTATCAGATCTAGGCCCTTAAACCTCTCACTTAGAAACCACAAAATTCCTAAATAAAAACATAGGCAGAACATTTGACATAAATCATAGCAATATGTTTTGTATTTGTCTCCTAAGAGAAACAAAAGTAACAAATAAACATACGGAACCTAATTAAACAAAAAGCTTTTGCACAGCAAAGAATAACAAGACAAAATAAAACAACCACCTGCTGAAAGGGAGAAAATATTTGCTAATAATATGACCAATAAGGGTTTAATATCCAAAGTACATAAAACAGCTCATACAACTCAGTATCAAATGAATAACCTGATTAACAAATTGGCAGAGGACCTGTTGTTGTTGTTCAGTAGCTAAGTCATATCTGACTCTTTGCGATCCTATGAATCGCAGCATGCTAGGCTTCCCTGTACTTTACTATCTCCCTGAGTTTGTCAAACTTATGTCCATTAAGTCAGTGATGCCATCCAACCAACTCATCCACTACTGTGTCTCTTCTCCAATTCCCCTCAATATTCCCCAGCATCAAGAGTCTTTTCCAATGAGTCTGCTCTTTGTATCTTTGTCAGCAAAGTGATTTCTCTGATTTTTAATATGCTGTCTATGTTTGTCATTACTTACTTGCTAAGGAGCAAATGTCCTTAAATTTGTCTTTAAAGTGATTCAAAGCTGTACTCACTGTCCACAGTGATTTTGGAGCCCAAGAAAGTAAAGTCTGTCACTGTTTCCACTTTTTCCTGTATGTTGGTCCTAGGAACCTCAAGATCTGGGGTTCTGTTACTGACAGCTGCCATCAGGAAATGTCCTATGGCTAGCACCAGAGATAAATTCCAGAAACAGCTGACATTCAGGAAGCGAACAGCCAAAGGTAAACCGTCATCACAGCCGTTAGAAAAAAAAAAAAAAAAGAATAATCACACTCAAATCTCTCCCACCAAACAAGATGCACAGCATCCCTAATTGCTACAGGAATGTCAATCAAAATGACAACTGGAAATCAAATTGCAACACTCACAGTGGCCAGCGGCACAAGTCTACAGTTAATAAACATGGAAGAGAGTCTGGAGGGAAAAAAAAAAACCCTACTAGGCTATTGGTGGGAATAGACATTGGCAGCAGCCGGTAGAATAGACAACCTCTGAATGCCTGAAAAAACTATCAAGTCCAGAATGCCTAGTAGCTGACATTCCTTTGGCATATATCATGAGAACACCATCAATCAAAAGGCACACGCACCCCGACAAACCTCCAGCACTGCTTCCTTCCAGTAGCCGAGAACGCAGCCAGAAAAATCCCCAATGAGAAATTAAAGCTTAAACGAGATGTGGTACATAAACCTGGTAAACTATTTCTCACTCATAAACAACAGACACTCCCATTAGGGAATTATAACAGTGGCAGACACAGGGATGGGCCTTAAAGGATCACAGGCAAAGGGAAGTCAGTCAGACAGGAAGATCCTGGTATAACAGGTCTCATCTAGGCTGAATGAGAACAGACATACAAGTCAACAAATTGACATCCTAAGAAAGAGACATGGAGAATTCAAAGTCAAACAAAAAGTTTCAGAAATAAATAAGCAATTAAATAAAGTGAAGGGCCTAGAATGAATTAGGTGTAAATACCTAAAGCGATATACTTGTACCTGTAAAAAATCATCCACGTGGATTATCCTCCTCCTTCCTTTCCTCCATCCACATAGACACAGAAATCTGTAGCTCTAAGAGATAATCCACAAAAAAATTATCTCCTATCTTCCTGCTTTCTATTCACAGAAGACTGTATCTGAAGTAGAAAAGGAACAAGGACCTGATGCTTACCACTCAGCTTAACCTATTAAGGAAAAAGGCCACCCAGACCATAGAGATACCCACAGAGGACTTAATAGCAGAATCAGGCAGCTGTTCAGTGAAAAGAACCACAGTCTGGCAAGTGGACTACGCTGCAGGGAGTGTTGGCAAGATGTTAAACAAAAGGGAAGGCAAGCAGTGCCTACTGTATTATGTCCGACCTCCCTGACTTGGGAGCTATTCCATCCTGGAGGCTGAGGAGGCTTTGGTCCCACTGCTGAATTGGGGTGGGGTCCACACAGCCTGGCAAGGTGCCCTACTCTGAACATTGTTTTAAAGGCTACCGTGTTCAACGTGTGGCTGGGACAAGAGTCCGGCACATCATCAAGGCCCCAAGGAATTGCAAGGCAAAATTAAGCTTAATTTCAACCTCTCCTGGTGCTAAGGATCCCCGTTCAAACCTCCTTCCTGAGAGTGCAGCCTCCTAGCACCTAAGCACCCTCAGCTCTGGACCCTAAAGGGATTAGTCTGGATGGCTGTTTGTGAGACGCAAGCCCTCTCCTGTTTGCTCAGGCACATTCCAATCTATTTAACAGCCCAGGAAGCCAACTTGCCCTAAGAATCTACTTGCCCCAGGAAGCAAAGGAGGACGTGGAAAAGTGCTGCCGCCTTGTGGACATTGTCTGTAACAACAACATGATCACCCTTGCTCACAGGCACCTCAATTCACAAGGCCCAAGGTTCCTTAAATGACACCTACCCTCAGGAAATGTCCTGTGGCCGGCACCTGAGGAAAAAATTTCAAGCACAGCGACGTCCAGGAAGCCAACTGGCAAAGGAAAATTGCCCTCACCCTGTAGGAGACAGGAAGAGTAAAAGAAAAGCAGGCCCCGGCCAGGGCCGCAAAAGAAATTTATAATTATTGATAAACTGGATGCTATAAGGCATGAGATTCTTGGAACAAGTCCAGAAGGAACAATTCATAATCTTGAAAACAAGATATGCTCCTGGCGTCAGAAAACCGACCCCAGACTGTTTCTCAACTAGCATCTCAGAGTCATATGTTTTACGTATCTGGTGGAAAATCTATAGATAAGAATATTAGTTACTGATTTGTTATTGATTACTGTTTCCTAATTACTCAATGGTTAATGATCATTTGTTTTTTGGCCCTGAAGGCCACATGAGTTATAGTTTAACTCCCCGCATATTCTTTCATTCACGACCGAAAGTATAATAAAAATGGCTTAGATTCAGTTTCAGCACCTTCACATTGGAGCGGTGTTGGTCCTCTGATTCTCACTTTTCTCTGAATTCTTGAGTCTCATTTCTCATTCTCTTGCCGTATTGAGATTTCAGAAACCCTGCTTGTCGAGCTGGTCTCGACATCACCCCATTTAAGGAGGTGGGGAAAAAAAGAGACCCACCCACATCTCCCCCACCAAACAAGATGCTCTGCTGCTGCTGCTGCTAAGTCGCTTCAGTCATGTCCGACTCTGTGCAACCCCAGAGACGGCAGCCCACCAGGCTCCCCTGTCTCTCTCCAGGCAAGAACACTGGAGTGGGTTGCCATTTCCTCCTCCAATGCATGAAAGTGCAAAGTGAAAGTGAAGTCGCTAAGTCATGCCTGACTCTTAGTGACCCCATGGACTGTAGCCCACCAGGCTCCTCCATCCATGGGATTTTCCAGGCAAGAGTACTGGAGTGGGGTGCCATTGCCTTCTCTGAACTGCTTTAGGAATGCCAATGAAAAGGACCATGGGAAATCAAATCCCTGCACTCACAATGGCCAACATCACAGGTCTACATAAATGCGAGAAGATCCTGTGAGAAAAAGAATCCCCTAACCTGTCCCTGGGAATGCACACTGGCAGCAGACACTAGAATGGACAGTCTCCGAGCATCTGGGGAAAAAACTGTCAAGTATGGCTAAGCCTAGGAGCTGACATTCCCATACCTTGGCCTATATCCTGAGAACACCATCGATCAAAAGGCACATGAGCCCCAACAAACACCCAGCACTACTTCCTTCCTGTAGCCAAGAAACGTAATGAGCAAAATCCCCAACGAGAGATTAAAGCCTAAACAAGATGTGGTACATATATCCGGTCGACTATTTCTCAAGCATAAAAAACAGACACTGAAATTAGGGAATTATAACACTGGGAAACACAGGCATGGACCTTGAAAGATCCAAGGCAGAAGGAAGTCAGTCAGGCAGAGGAACAGGCTGGTATAAGAGGTCTCATCTAGGTCAAATGAGACAGACATACAAGTCAACAAATTGACATCCTAAGAAAGTGACATGGAGAATTCAAAGTAAAACAAAAAGTTTTAGAAATAAGTGAAGGGCCTGGAACAGATTAGGGGCTAAGTACCTAAAGCAACAACATCTGTACCTGTAATAAATCATCCACGTGGATTATCCTCCTCCTTCCTTCCTTCCATCCACACAGACACAGAAATCTGTAGCTCTAAGAGATAATCCACAAACATTATCTCATAACTTCCTGCTTTCTATTCACACAAAAGTGTATCTGCTGTCAAAAAGGCATGAGGACCTGATGCTCACCACTCTGCTCGACCTTCTAAGGCAATCAGTCCCCCAAATCCATGGAGACACCCCTACCCTAGATGACTTAATACCTGAATCAAACAGCTGTTCGGTGACAATAATCACAGTCTGGCAAATAGACTATGCTGCAGGGAGTGTTGGCAAGATGTTAAATAAAAGGGAAGGAAAGCAGTGCCTACTGTGTGAAGTCCAACTCCCTGACTTAGGATGCTATCCCATCCCTGGAGGCTGAGCAGGCTTGGGTCCCACTGCTGACCTGGGGTGAGGTCCACACAGCCCGGCAGGGTGTTCTTCACTGAACACTTTTTAAAAGTCTACCGTGTGCTGTGTCTGGCTAGGACAAGAGTCCCTTGATGCATCAAGGCCCCAAGGAATTTCAAGGCAAATGTCAGCTAGCCTAGAGCTCTCCTGGTGTTGGAGATCCTAACACAAGCCCCCTTCCTGAGAGTGCAGCCTCCTAGCACCTTAGCACCCTCAGCGGTGTACTGTGCACCCTGAAGGGATTAGTCTAGATGGGCTGTTTGTGAGGTGCTTTGGGGAAAACAGTAGTGAGACTCAAGCCCTCTCCTGTTTGCTCAGGCATGTTCCACTCTGTTTCCCAGCCCAGGAAGCGAACTTGCCCTAACACTGCCCGGCCGGGAAGCAAAGGTGGGCATGAAAAGTGCTGCCGCCATGTGGACATCGTCTGTAACAACAATATGACCGTCCTTGCTCACAGGCACCTCAATTCACAAGGCCCGGGGTTCCTTAAATGCCAGCTGCCCTCAGGAAATGTCCTGTGACCGGCACCTGAGAAATAAATTCCAAAAACATCCTATGTTCATCAGGAAGCCAACTGCTGAAGGTAAATTGTCCTCACACCTTTTATGCGGGAATTAGAAAAAACAGACCTACCCAAACCTCTGCCACCAAGCAAGATGCTCTGCATTCCTAATTGCTGCAGGAATGCCAATCAAAAGGACAATGGGAAATCAAATTGTAACACTCAAAACGGGGAATGTGACAAGTCTACAAGCAATAAATGTGGAAGATAGTCTGGGGGAAAAAGAACCCCTGTGGGCTTTTGGTGGGAATACATCTTGGCAGCACCCACTAGAATGGGAATTCTCTGAATGAGTGGAAAAAGAAACTCTCAAGACCAAGACGAGTTTAGCCTAGGATCTGACATGAGCACCATGGCCTATATCCTGAGAACACCATCTTTTTCAGTCTTAGGATCCCAAATGAAGAAAGTATGATGCCTTTACTGATTAGAGAAAGATCATATTTTAAACTCTCAAAAAAATGGTCAGAGAACTAATTGAGGAATACATTTCTTTAAGCAAAAGAGCAAACCAGTGTAACAGGACAATGGCTTGCCTGGTGGCTCAGACGGTAAAGAATCCGCCTGCAATGCGGGAGACCTGGGTTTGATCCCTGGGATGGGAAGATCCCCTGGAGGAGAGCATGGCAACCCACTCCAGTGTTCTTGCCTGGAGAATCCCACAGCCAGAGGAGCCTGGAAGGCTCTGGTCTGTGGGGTCGTGAAGAGTCAAACATGACTGAGAGACTAAGCACAGCATGTCACAGGAGAAAGGATTTTTCCTATCTTTGATTTAAAAGAATTTCCTATATATATGTAGTAAAAATATTTTGTAACATTTATTTACAAATATAATTACATTTGTTCCTGTCAATAACCCTAAGTGGGATTTGTTAATGTCATCACCTGTTTCTATCCAAGGATGTTGATGAACAACAAGGTTAAGAAAACTGACCAAGTCATTAAGTAAGGAGGAGTTAAGCAAAACCCCAAATTTTATCACATTTATTCCACCACATAAACTGTTTCCTAAACAAGAATCAGGGTAAAACTCTTCAGTAGAAAATGTTAAGTGTTGATGTCATTTAAAATATCCAAATATTTTAAATCATGGAAGCACTGCAATTGACATGGTAATATTAATATAGTCTTTCTCAGAGCTTTTTTCCTTCTATTTCTGCTTGCATTGCAGACCTGGACCCACACCAGGTGCTTCCCAACTGTGGCATGTAGATTTCCTGATTGATACCAGGAAGGGCTGCTGCTGCTGCTGCTAAGTCGCTTCAGACGTGTCTGACTCTGTGCGACCCCACAGACAGCAGCCCACCAGGCTCCCGCGTCTCTGGGATTCTCCAGGCAAGAACATTGGAGTGGGTTGCCATTTCCTTTTCCAACCAGAAAGGACTAGTTGCCCAAAAATGTTTAGATAATTTATAAACACAGAATTTCCATATATCATATAACATATGCCAAGATAACCTAGAAATATTGGTAGCCTCAAGGGAATTTTCACACTTGTCGTTCTGGAGATGGGAGAATGATTGGAGAATATGGGTTAGCAGAGATTTCCAAATGAAAGTACAAAATCAGGAAGAAAAATTAAAATGGTGTATTGGCACTTGTTCCCTGGTGGCTTAAATGGTGAATAATCTGCCTGCAATGTGGGAGACCTGGGTCAGAACGATCCCCTAGAGAAGAAAACAGCAATTCACTCCAGTATTCTTGCCTGGGAAATCCCACGAACAGAGGAGCCTGGCAGGCTATAGTCCGTGGGGTTGGAAAGAGTCAGATATAACTGAGTGACCAACAGTTTCACTTTCATTGGTAGTTGCAGTTTCCATTGTGTTTTTATTCGTTTACAGACACCTAAGTGTTATGAGATCAGGGCATTAATATGATCTTTACACCCTGCCCAAGTATTTCTGCCTTGCCCATGTCTTCCCACGTTAGCTTTAAATCCAACAGAAGTCTATTCTTAAGACAAAACTGCTCATGGGAATGGAAACCAATTCCACCAGGAACTTAAATTCTCAGTGGAGAGAGTAAGCATAGAGAACAGAACAGGGAGATAGAGACAGAGGGTAAAGAGACATGCTTTTCCCTCTTCACAGATAAGGGTTTGATCCATCAGTGCATTTCCTGTTGGAATCTATGAGGTCTGTTTTCACCTTGTATTAGATGGAGACTCTAACAGAGTTTAGCAAGAATAGGATAACCTTTCTTGGGATGTAGCAAAGTCCTCTCATTGAATGATTTCATATGATGCAAGTGGCTGTTTTTGGAGGCTACTGAAGAAGATCCTACAGTTTTTTTTAAGGGAATGGGCTAGATTTTTCAGGATCTTTGCCACTGTAGAGTCTAAGTTTCTGAGAACTTTTTATGAATAAGAAGTGATGAAGATATAGGAAGTCTGTTCTCAGAGGAATTTGAGACACATAGAATTCCATGTGTTGGTCACTGATACAGCATTGCCATGGTGTAAAACTCACATTTGGTCTTACTTTTAAGAGCTGAGTAAGCATCTTTGACGAACAATGTATTTTCTGCAGTGCTGCCATTGGATTTCTTTTCTCCTCTGCCCATTCCTTCCTTCTTTTCTCTTCCTCCTGCATCTCATCCTCCTCCTCTTTGTCGTCTTCTTCCTCTCATTATCTCTCTCCTCCTCCTTTTTATCTTTCTAAAATTTTTCAGCACTGCATCTGTTGCTGGAATTTTCCATACAATTATTTTTAGAAGTGAATCTTTTTAATCAATAGGTTTAAAAACACCCTTGTATCAGAAAGATCCTTAACAAATGGAATAGAATAAAGTAATAAATCCATAAATTTGGTTTCAAAATGATACCTGCTCGCAGCTTAGAGAAAACCAACTTGCTTAAATTATTTAGAACATATCATTTGGGGTTATCTGATTTTTATTCTATGCGGACTCCACGCCTTTCACTGGCTATGTGCTCTTTCAGATCTTTCTAAGATGTAGATAACTGATACCATTGCAAAAATAATTCCTGTACACATATATATAAATAAATTCTGTCCTGTGGAGTTTCAGTTGACTTGTCTGCCTTACTGTGGAACAAATCAGTTTTATATCCATTTCTAAATTGATTTCCGTATTGATGTTGTTGTTCAGTTGCTAAGTCGTGTCCGACTCTCTGAGACCCCATGGACTGCAGCACCCCAGGCTTCCCCGTCCTTCTCTCTCTCCCAGAGTTTGCTCAAATTTATGTCCATTGAGTCGGTGATACTATCTAACCAACTTATCCTCTGCTGTCCTCTTCTCCTTTTGCCTTCTATCTTCCCAGCATCAGGGTCTTTTCCAATGAGTCATCTCTTTGCATCAGGTAGCCAACATATTGGAGTTTCAGCTTTAGCATCAATACTCTCAATGAATGTTCAAGGTTTATTTCCTTTTGGATTGACTGTGATGATGTCTTTGCAGTCCACGGGACTCTCAAGAGACTTCTTTAGCACCACAATTTGAAAGCATCAGTTCCTCAGCACTCAGCCTTCTTTATGGTTCAGAGCTTACATCCATACATGACTACTAGAAAAACTGTAGCTTTGATTCTACAGAACTTTTTCGGCAAAGTGATGTCTTTGCTTTTTAATATGCTAAGTTGGTCATAGCTTTCTTCCAAGGGGCAAGCATCTTTTAATTTCATGGCTGAAGTCACTGTCTACAGTGATTTTGGAACCCAAGAAAATAAAGTCTGTCACTGTTTCTACTTTTTTCCCTGCTATTTGCCATGAAGCAATGGGACCAGATGCCATGATCTTCTTTTTCTGAGTGTTGGCTTGAAGCCAGCTTTGTCACTGTTCTCTTTTGCCTTCATCAGGAGGCTCTTTAGTCCTTCTTCAGTGCAGTGCAGCACTAGTGGCTCAGTCGTGTCTGACTCTTAGCAACGCTATGGACTGTAGCCTGCCATGCTCCTTGTCCCTGGCATTTTCCAAGCAAGAATATGAAGTGGGCTGCCATTTCCCTTCTCCAGGGGATCTTCCTGACCCAGGGATTGAACCCGGGTCTCCCACATTGCAGGAAGTCTCTTCACCATCTGAGCCACGGGGGAGTTCTTCTTCAGCCTCTGCCATTAGAGTGGTATCATCTGCATATCTGAGGCTGTTGGTATTTTCCCCACCAATCTTGATTCCAGTTTGTGATTTATCCAGCCTGGCATTTCATATCCCGCATGATGTACTCTCTATATAAGTTAAATAGTGTGACAATATGCAGCCTCGTCATAGTCCTTTCCCAATTTCGCACCAATCTGTTGTTCTATGCCCAGTTCTAACTGTTGCTTCTTTACCTGCGTACAGGTTTCTCAGGAAGCAGGTAAACTGGGTTTGGTAATCCCATCTCTTTAAGAATTTTCCATAATTTGTTGTGATCCGCACAGTCAAAGGCTTTACTGTAGTCAATGAAACAGAAATAGTGTTTTTCTGGAACTCTGTTGCTTTCTCTATGTTCGAACAAATGTTGGCAATGATCTCTGATTCTTCTAAATCTAGCTTGTACATCTGGAAGCTTGGTTCATGTACTGTTGAAGTCTAGCTTGAAGGATTTTGAGCATAACCTTGCTATCATGAGAAATGAGTGCAATTGTGCAGTAGTTTGAACAATCTTTGGCATTGCCTTTTTTGGGATTGTAATAAAAATTTATCTTTTCCAGTTATGTGGCCACTGCTGAGTTTCCCAAATTTGCTGACATATTGAGTATAGCACTTTAATAGCATCATCTTTTAGGATATGAAATAGCTCAACTGGAATTCTATCACCTCCATTAGCTTTGTTTGTAGTAATGCTTCCTCAGTATGACTTCACACCCCAGGATGTCTGGCTCTAGGTGAGTGACCACACCATCCTGGTTACCTGAGTCATTCAGATCTTTTTTGTATGGCTCTTCTGTGTCTTCTTGCCACCTCTTCTTCACCTCTTCTGCTTCTGTTTGGTCCTTTCCAATCTGCCCTTTTTTATGCTCATCCTTGCATGAATGTTCAGTATCCTGATTTATAAATGGTTATGTTTTTTCATTTTCCTTAATAGGGTTTTCATATCTGCTTAGCCTCCTTTCTAATAAGGTAGTAACTAAGATCTTTAACACATTCATTTTATACCTGTAGGACTGTCATGATTTTATATATGTATTTTTTGAAAACTATTCTTTAACACATAGATAGGAACAACTAAATATAGTGCCTAAAGAAACAATATTCAAAGTACAATTAACTCCTGTTTTAGAAATTACAGATCATAACACTATTAAAGTAAAAGCAAGGCATGTTTTAAAAAGTATTTAATGAATAAAATTAGTTTATATTTTCTTCACTGACCTTTCTTTTACTACAACAAAACTGTTATAATAAAATTTGCTGCTTACCATGCAGGTTCACATTGGACTTTCCTACACCTTTAATTGGGAGAATGGATGTAGTAATTCCCTAGGCAGTGAATTCCCAATATCTAAATGCCCCTCTACAAAAGGCCATCATGGAGAACATTTCAGAACATGGGATATAGTCTCTCAAAAAGTGCTGACCTTCCCAGTCACTCGAAGATTTAGAGGATGCAATACAATTTACATTTTTCAAAAGTAATTACAAAGAAAGCATGTAGAGGCTAAAGAGGTGGTTTACCAATTAAATACTGAATTACTTAGCATAGAGATGACGGTAATAAAGGCAATTCCCATGAGCTGATAGTTTTCCCAGAAGGACTTATAAGAACTCCACTGCCCCTATATGCTTCCCAACTGTGGTTATTTTCAAATTTTAATCAATTGTAGTATTATTCCATGGGCCTACTTAGAACCTGTGATACCCATACAGGCTGGGAGGGGAGATAGGCACTATAATTCACCCTTCCTTCCCAAGAATGGTTGTCCAGTCACTCAGTTGTGTCCAACTCTTTGTGACCCCATGGACTGCCACATGCCAGGCTTCCCTGTCCTTCACCATCTCCTGGAGTTTGCCCAAACTCATGTCCATTGAGTTGGTGATGCCATACAACCATCTCATCCTCTGTTGTCCCCTTCTCCTCCTTCAATCTTTCCCAGCATCAGGGTCTTTTCCAGTGAGTTGGCTGTTCGCATCAGGTGGCCAAAGTATTGGAGCTTCAGCTTCAGCATCAGTCCTTCCAATGAATATTCAGGATTGATTTTCTTTAGGATTGACTGGTTTGATCCCGTTGCTGTCCAAGGGACTCTCAAAAGTCTTCTCTAGCACCAAGAGCTCAGAATCATCAGTTCTTCAGTGCTCAGTCTGTTTTATTTTCCAGCTCTCACATCTCTACATGACTACTGGAAAAACCATAACTTTTACTAGTCTAAGCCCTGCTTTCTTTGTTCCTGCTTCCCTGCTTGAATGTTTTTACTTGTATCCTGTCTAACATTCTGTAGATTACCAACTGTAATGGCTCCAACATCTGGGTGAAAATAATGAACGTGCCTTATTGGTCCCAAAGGACCAATATTTGGTAAGCAAATCATGGAGAAGCTGTCCAGAGACTGGCCAGTGGGAAGATACAGCTAGGGCTCACCCACTGAAGACAGGAGTTCAAGGTTGAATTCTAACACATTGATTTTTAGGAACTTCTCAAAATCTTACATTTTGAACAATTATGAACCTGGAAACCAGCTAAGTAAGAAAAATTGCCATGACCCCTTAGCAAGGTCTGTAATAGGCAAAGAGTGGGCCATGTATACATGTATCAACAGTTTTAAATATTCTGTCACATCTGGATTAATCAATGTTTTTATTTTCCTCTGACCTATATAATTATTTTTTCCAAACTTTGAACTAGTAGCAAAATGAAACACCATATGCATATATTCTAAATGTTATATATAAGATAAAAATATTACATGTAATAGCGTAGGAGTTAGATATTTGTGGTTGAGAATACTCTTTTTAACATAACTCCCAACTTGGCAAGTGAATCAACCATTACAGTTTTCAAACCAGCAAACTGAATAGGAGTAAAAGAAAAAAAAAAAAAACAAAACATAAATTTGAACAAATGTATCTGTTTAATTTTGGCTAAGAGACTTCCTAAAGAGAATGGTACATGTCAGCAGGAAGAGTACTTCTCCTTGCCTCACAGAAAATAAAGCCTCAGTAAATATTTACTGAATAAATAAGCAAATTAATAATCTTGAAATTATGAGCTTTAGATTAAAGTTGTATGGCCTTATATAAGTTTCTCAATCTCTGGGTTGATTTTTCCTCTTGCCATTAAAATATGATAGATGGGCTATATTGTCTGTAAATTCTCCTAGATGTCCCAATCTTTAGCGATTCTGTATATTTACGAGAAATCCTAAATTTGTATGGAGAAAAATCATGTCTGCCTATTCTCTGGATTGTCATGGCATTTGATAAGCAATGGATATGTTTATATATCCATAAATAACAAATATACCCTAATCTATATATCTACCACTTTAACTGGTAACTGATGAAAAATAACACTGGCCAGTTGACTTTTAGGCTTTGAGCATGAAGTAATGAGGTCCAAGGAGTTAATTTGACATCTTTTTCCTAGTCGTAGATAATACAAATTCTGACCAAAGATGTTTTAAAACAGTACAGTTGATTACAAAGACTGGAGGAAACAGGAAAGAGATTTAAGTCTGAGCTAAGATATCTCTCTCCAAATGTTTTCTCTGTAGATAAAGCATCATATTTTCATATGGAATATGCTAGTATTGATAAGAAAATGTACCAAATCCTGGTTACCTTTAATATATTTCAAATATTACTAAACATCTATCTCCAACAATATATTTTTGGCATCTGGATTAGTGTATTTTAAAGTGCTTATACAGATGTTTGGTTCTGTGTACTACATAGACATTAATCTATAAATTCATTTTAGCATTTAATTATAAAGGGAAATAAAATCAGAAAAATGATAATATTGCCATGCATTTCCATATTTTACAGTATCAACATTATATGAAGCAACTAGAAAAAATTTAGAGATAATATATAATCTATGCAGGGCTTCCCAGCTGACGCTAGTGGTAAAGAACCCCCCTGCCAATGCAGGAGATGTAAGAGATGCAGGTTCAATTCCTGGATTGGAAAGATCCCCTGGAGGAGGGCATGGCAATCCACTCCAGTGTTCTTGCTTGGAGAACCCCATGGACAGAGGAGCCTGGCAGACTACAGTCCATAGGGTGGCAAAGAATAGGACATGACTGAAGTAGCTTAGCATGCACACATGCTTTTAAAAGGAAGAAAAAAATATAAATCATTAAGTTAGGGCCTAAAAATATAAGAAAGGCCATGTTCTTTTCTCTAACCCCAAAGATATTCCTCTCCAGGGTACCACTACCCTACCATCCAATGGGTACTCTAGGTTTCCTGTGAACAAATGTGAAAGACTAGGATATAGTTTGTATCCAGAACGTTCTAACACAAACTTTCTAGCAATATTCAAGAAATCCACAATTGATATCTGTACTCTTAATAATACAGCAAGTATAGAAAATGAAGGATGCTTTCTCCCTACAGAAACATGTAATGAAACAAGAAGAAACACTAACTTATATTTCAGAGCCATTCATAGTAGTATTTTATCTTGTGGAGTATCAAGCACCATTTCTAAATTTTTAATATTCCCATTCATATCTTTAAGAATTCTTATCCATGTTAGGTTTTATACTAAGAACTATAACTTTTGCACTACTATTAATTGTCACCTTATAGGGATATTCTCCCAAAGATGGAGAACTCCTCTCAGTAAATCAAATGTAAACAGAGAAGGAAATTAGGCAATTTATCTCTCTCTGATCCATTTGCTTTCAGTTGAAAAATTTCTTCCTTGGGGTCATGATTTTAAGAAACAAACTGCCCACTGTCAGAAAAAAAACAACAACCCACTTTGTTTATCCTGCATTTGATTCTTCAACACATTTGATGAACAAAAGTAATTTCACTCTACCAAAACCCTTGTTAATCACTGTATAGAGTCATAAAATGTAGTTTCCTTTCCTATGAAAACATTTTCTTCCTTTTGCCTGAAAAATGTAGTGACCTTCCTAAGGAACTTTTCAGTTCATCTAATTGATTTTGGAATAGAGACTTCAGAACTATTAAACATCAGTACAGTTTGTGTTTTTATGAAATGATTATTAAGTTAACAACATGTGTTAGTTTATATATTTCCTGTCCAGAATGTATTTTCAGGATCCTGGATATTCTGAGAGTTTTTATGTCTACTTTAGAAGATGGACAAAATCCAGGTCAGAACACTCAGTGGTGAATCTTCTATTCCTGAGGTGGGAGTTCCATTTCCCTACCAGATAAGTAGAGAATAATACAGACTGGATATATTCAGTTTACAGGAAGAAGAGGATAATTAATTATTCTGGTTAACACTGAAATAACTAGGTTTATGAATTTATACATTTACATACGTATTAACTTACTTGCTTACTGATTTTTAAGAAGTGCTTGAAGCCATTTTCTGGTGTCAGAAGAAGAGAAAATGTGTTGGTTGACTAAGATTCATCATCAACCACACATTTCTCAATCTGATAACTGATTATCTTGGCACAGATCTGCAGGCTTGACATAGAGACGTTATAAAAATTTACTAGAATGTCAATGAAATGACAGACATTTATGATTACAGACAGCTATTAAACAGGTTGATAAAGTATTTCAGACATCTTCAGCACTTCAGATAGAAAATGGCAATGGAATCCTTTGATTAAGTAGCCATTTCTTAGACACATGGCTTTAAATCATTTACTGCCATCTAGAGATTTACAATGTTTTATTACTTTTTTCTTATGAAAATGTTTAAAATTGTGTTAGAAAATATGCTAAAAATAATCTAACTGCTAGGAGTAGAAAAGAACAATTATATAAGATAAGTAGCTGAAGTTTAAAAGAAAATATGACACTAATATTGTTTTTATCTGATTAAGGCTGCTGCTGCTTCTGCTAAGTCGCTTCAGTCGTGTCCGACTCTGTGTGACCCCAGAGACGGCAGCCCACCAGGTTCTTCTGTCCCTGGGATTCTCCAGGCAAGAACACCGGAGTGGGTTGCCATTTCCTTCTCCAATGCATGAGAGTGAAAAGTGAAAGTGAAGTTGCTCAGTTGTGTCCGACTTTGCGATCCCATGGACTGCAGCCCACCAGGCTCCTCCATCCATGGGATTTTCCAGGCAAGAGTACTGGAGTGGGGTGCCATTGCCTTCTCTGCTGATTAAGGCTAGAATACAAATACAACTCACCTGTTCTGCATGGATGGTTCTGGCTTATTTTATGACAAAATCTGCATTTCAGGCTTTGTACTAAACTTAAAAATAAAAAATACCATTTTAGAACCCTCTTTGTTCCCTAGAATGGTTTTGGGTTTGCATATGAGTCATCCAAGAGTCATCCAAGTTTTGAATTTACTAGTGGGGATTTTTTTGATTCATAGATGTAATAGATTTGGAAGGAATCTGATGTATTATGTGGTGCAGTCACTTTCATCTGACTATATTTTATTGACTTAATTAGAACAAAAACAACCAAATAAAGCTATTTGTCTCAGTTAAAGCAAAGAGAAATTCAGTGATGTCCCCGCTCTGTTCATTCTGTCAGGTTCCAAGATCATTATGCACCATAATTCGCCGGGTTTCAGTATAAATGTATATAATATTCTTGGATGGCAAAGCTGGAGTAGCATAGGGAAGATAGTCAGGGCTGACAAGGAGATGAACACGGCCACACAGAAAATGGGCAGGGATTTAGATGCATTTCACAGTCCACTCCAACAGCCAGCAGTTCTAGGCACCTGTGTAGAGTGATATGTTTCCATTAAGCCAAAGGTGATTCCAAGAATTTTAGAGAGTACTTCACTCTTTGGAAAGATATCCAGAATTGTGTATTATTAAAAACAGCCACAGGCTCTAGTGTGGAGGAAGGTGGGAGGGGGGTTCAGGACTGGGAACACGTGTACACCTGTGGCGGATTCATGTTGATGTATGGCAAAACCAATACAATATTATAAAGGAAAACAACAACAACAACAACAACAACAAACAGCCACAGCTGGGCTGGGCCAATTGAGCCTGAACAGGACTCAGAGTAACTTCTTGTCAAGGCTCCTGCCATGGTTGTTAAAGGTTGCTTGGTTTAGTCACTAAGTCCTGTCTGACTCTGTTTTGACCCCATGGACTGTAGCCCGTCAGACTTCTCTGTCTATGGGGTTTTCCAGGCAAGAATACTGGAGTGGGTTGCCATTTCCTTTTCCACTTCAAGAAAAGGCTAACATCTTGCATTACAACAGTATGCTTCTTACAGTTTGGGAACTAATAGTTGGGCTTCCCTGATAGCTTAGTTGGTAAAGAATCTGCCTGCAATGCAGGAGACCCCCGTTCAATTCCTGGGTCAGGAAGATCTGCTGGAGAAGGGATAGGTTACCCACTCCAGTATTCTTAGGCTTGCCTTGTGGCTCAGCTGGTAAAGGATCTACCTGCAATGTGGGAGACCTGGGTTTAATCCGTGTGTTGGGAAGATCCCCTGGAGAATGGAAAGGCTACTCACTCCAGTATTCTGGCCTGGAGAATGGGGTCGCAAAAAAGTAGGATACCACTGAGTGACTTTCACTTTTAGTGATACATTATTATTAGCTGAAGTCCTCGCTTTATTAAGATTTCCTTAGTAATGTCCTTTCCTGTTCCACAATCCCATTCAGGACATATTACATTTAGTCATCATGTCTCCCTGGGCTCCTCTTGACTGGGACAGTTTCTCAGACACTCCCTATTGTTGATGACCCTGGCAGTTTTCAAGTGTTGTGTAGGATGCCCGTCTACTGGAATTTTCCTGGGGTTTCTCTCATAATTAGATTGGACTGATGGGTTCTGTGAGGAAAAATATGATGTAAAGCACCATTTTCAACACACCAGATAAAGGAAATATACCATCAATATGACCTTTCACTGTTGGGGGTAACCTTGATCACGTGACTGAGGCAATGCTCATCAGATTTTCTCCACTGTAAAGTTACTCTCATTTCTAAGACATAGTTGGCACAGGTGGATGAAGTGACTCTCAACAGTTAATATACCATGCTTCCTCATGCTTCGTACAGCTATCATCTTTTTATTTATAAAAAGTTATAGTGCCTTGAGAATTTAGTTTCTACAGGTTTTTGAGAAGACGTGTGTAATTCACATCTGCATCTTCAAAAGAAGTTCTTATTAGGAAATTTAGATTAAAAATATATATCATACTGACATAATTAAAAACAAAAACAACAAAATAAGGTTCAAACTGTAATATAAAGGAGATATAAAGGGAAAGTAGTTTACAATGAATATGTACCTCAGTATGCGAACTTTTGAGCACAGCTATCTGGAAAAACTAATATAGAAGAGATTTTGCCTACATATAGAATTACATGAATGCAGCAAGCCTTAAGGGGTTTCCCCAGTGACTCAGTGGTAAAGAATCTGCCTGCAATGCAGGAGACGCAGGTTCGATCCCTGGGTTGGGAAGATCCTGGAGGAGGGCAGGGCAACCACTCCAGTATTCTTGCCTGGAGAATCCCATGGACATAGGAGCCTGGTGGGCTACAGTCCACAGGGCAGCGAAAGATTAGGACATGACTGCAGCGACTGAGCAACAAGATTTAAATGGGGAATATTATAACATTATATCAGCAACTCAAGTATCACAAGCAGCACTCACCTTGGTAATGTTCTAAACAAAACAAAAAGGCTATGTAAGTTCACCTGCTAATTGCATGCTTGGAAAATTTCCTGCATACTAAAATTATGAAAAACCTTTTCTTATTTATAAAATAAGGTTCTAGTTTAAGGTAGTTATAAGTAGTTTCTTTTATTTGTGTTTGTTTGGTTTACTTTGTTTTTCTAAATGAAGGCCTGGCAGGGCATTCGTGTGTGTGTGTGCGTGCATGCGTGTGTGTGTGTGTGTGTGTGTGTGTGTGTGTGTGTGTATGTACATACATATGCATTACATTTTCTTCATTCAACTGTCAGTGGACATTTAGGTTGCTTCTATGACTTGGCTATTGTAATTAGTGATGTAATGAACCTTGGGGGTTCATATGTTTTTTTCAAATTACAGTTTTCTCTGGATATATGCCCAGGAGTGGGATTGCAGGATCATATGGTAGCTCTATTTTTAGTTTTACCCCACATGCCAGGAGTATTTCACAATCCTGTGCTACTAACAAGGCTACATCATCACCACCAATTTTCAAAATTCCTTTTGGAGACAGTATCATCTATACTGAGAAGCACAGCTGTAGATGGATTTCATGTAAATTGTTTAGACTACTGATAGAAAATTCATTTCAGCCATTTTCAAAATGTTTGCCCCAAATAAGTAGAAACTTCACCTTTCTTAACTTGCATGAAGGTAATGTCTTTCTGACCTTTGCATGAAGTATTTCTCTCCATTCTTTCTTCTTTGAAATTCCTTAAGAATCAGTGGAGAGGACACTTCATCTAGTAGGCTGTTTCTAACTCTAACCTAGGCCCTGTGCCCTTTTAGGTCATGAGACTAGCTTTCTAGGTTTGTATATTTACCTTATAATGAAATTGCTGCTGCTGCTGCTAAGTCACTTCAGTCGTGTCCGACTCTGTGAGACTCCATAGACGGCAGCCCACCAGGCCCCCCCGTCCCTGGGTTTCTCCAGGCAAGAACACTGAAGTGGGTTGTCATTTCCTTCTCCAATGCATCAAAGTGAAAAGTGAAAGTGAAGTCGCTGAGTCGTGTCCGACTCTTAGCGACCCCATGGACTGCAGCCTACCAGGCTCCTCCGTCCATGGGATTCTCCAGGTAAGAGTACTGGAGTGGGGTACCATTCCTGCTTTCTAAATCTGGCTCCCTAAAAGAGCTGAGAGCAATCCAGAAAACAGAAATACTCCCTAAAGTTAGTGGTTACTTGACTGAAATAAGCATTAATAGTTATGTAGTTTTGAGAATTAATTTATCCATTTATCATTATGTTTCCCATTTAACTAAAAGGTTTGCTGTTTTTATTTTACCTTATTTTGAATAACTGGTAAGCTTCCTATATCTTGAGAAACTTCATTAACGGCCTTCTAACTTTTAAAGTTCTTCTCCTTGACAAATCAGAGTGATAAAGAAGAAAGACAAGTTGGAGTTACAAAGAAATAAATATGTATATATATAAAATATATATTTTTGTATGTATATATAATTTATATATGTACATATTATGATGGGTATGTGAACCTATATATGTATATATACATGGTTCTTTGTAAAACATATATATATGTATATAGTTTCTCTCTGTATATAATTAATGGATAACAAAATATTTCTTTTCAGCTCAGCAATTGAAATTTACTTTGTTAATTAATACTAGTAAAATTATACATTTGTTTTTTCTTTCATTACTCTGTAGAAACTGGGTTTATAGAATTAAAAAAAACAAACCAACCCTGTCCCCAGGTAGCTTACATTCCAGTAGGATGATACATGTGAAAACTTTAATGCACTATGCTACATACATAAATTCATTTTCTCATTATCACTTTTTATCGTACTCAGATTTAAAGAACAGCAGAATGTTTTGTTGGGATAAGGAAGGTTTGGGGAGCATTTTAACTGGTTGAGTTAAAATAAATTCTATGAAATTGTTTTCAAAATGTGGAATATATACCAGTTGTCCTGCGTATCATGTTTATTTCTTAACCATGCCTTTTATCATAGAAGTTTCTTTAAATGACCAACTGAGCACAGTATTTTTTCAAATTGTGATGATACAATAAAACTTAAGAAGATTTTTTTTTTTCTTCTGGATATTCAGAGATTGTGAGTCTGAATGAAATGTATGTTGTAACTTTAAAACCAGTAGCTATACTGACTCTCCCAACATGTACTCATGCTTTGTACCTTAAGAATCCGAAATTGCTCATGCTCCATTTAAGGGGATATAAGGAAAAGTAGTTTAGAAGACTCTTTATCAAAAGTAATAAATATATGTTTTTTCTGCCTACTAGCCAGCCTCTATTGGTTGTTCTTCTGGTTATAATATCATGTTTTTTTCCCTAGGGGACACATTTTTCCTCTCCAGTAAGCCTTCTTGGTGTGGGTAGCATTAGTACCACTAAGTAAATTGATGAGTAATGTATGTAGTAATTCTAGTAAATCGGAACTTTATAGTTTACTGCAGAAGTCTGAGTAGCTAGCTAAAAATACATAACTTTTCCTAGAATTAATAGGAAATGGCTAGAGATCATCACTAAAACAGAACTTATCAATGAATTAGTTCAACAAAGGAAAAAGCAGAGTTAAGATGTAGAAAGAAAAATACTAACCTGGGATGATACAGAATGCCTAGATACAGCTTGGCAACCCACTCCAGTATTCTTGCCTGGAGAATCCTCAAGGACAGAGGAGCCTGGCGGGCTACAGTCCATGGGGCCACAAAGAGTCAGTCACGACTGAAGTGACTAAGCACAGCATAGCACAGGGATGATACAGCATGCCTAGACACAGCTATACCAGAAGGTCTACATTTTTCAGTTTTTCAGTTATCTAGAACTACCATCATTTGTCACTTTCCATAATTTTTGACTCTTGTTGCCCTGTCATGGATATTCTGAGCTTTTTTTTTTTTTTTTAAAGTCCTTCTGTTATTACATTATAAATCAAAACAACAGGAATAATTGTTGTCCAACCTTAGACCACATGTGCATGACACAGCTGTTAGGGAAAGGGAAATAGCAAAAGGCAGATACTTTTTACCAAGTATTTAGCAGTGGATCAAATATGAAGTTAAACGCTACATAGAACAAATGACTACTACAACCGTTCTAACACACAAATTTATGTACTTGGAGAAGGCAATGGCACCCCACTCCAGCACTCTTGCCTGGAAAATCCCATGGATGGAGGAGCCTGGTGGGCTGCAGTCCATGGGGTCGCTGAGAGTTGGACATAACTGAGCGACTTCACTTTCACTTTTCAGTTTCATGCATTGGAGAAGGAAATGGCAACCCACTCCAGTGTTCTTGCCTGGAGACTCCGAGGGACAGGGGAGCCTGTGGGCTGCCGTCTCAGGGGTCGCACAGAGTCGGACATGACTGAAGCGACTTAGCAGCAGCAGCAGCAGCAGCAGCATCAAGTCCTGTTTAGTGTAATGTTATTTATTATTGATTTATCATTGGCCTTCCCCTGTGGTTCAGATGATAAAGAATCTGCCTGCAGTGCAGAAAACCCAGGTTCCTTGTGGTGCAGTGCTTACATGCTCAGTTGTGTCCGACTCTTCGCAACCCCATGGACTGAAGCCCACCAGGCTCCTCTGTCCATGGGATTTTTCAGGCAGGAGTACTGGAGTGGGTTGCCATTTCCTCCTGAAGGAAGTCTTCCAGATGCAGGGATTGAAAGGTCTCTTGAATTGGCAGGCAGATTCTTTACCAATGAGCCACCTGGGAAGTCCTTATATTTCCCTTATTCCCATTAGAAATCTCTCTCAATCTAATATTGATATTGAGAAATTATTAGAAAGCAAACCCATTTAACTTGCTTTCGACTTTTGAAAGGAAACCTACAATATCATGAATTTAGGTGAGCAAGTGTGCAGAGCTAAAATCTCCAACAAATTTTAGTCTGTACAATAGAAATGAGTTACCATGATTCTAGTAAATATTTATAATCTTCCTTCATGAAAATTCAATAATTGCAAAATTGCTATGATCCAAGTTTAACCATACTTTTAGGTTATGAATTGAATAGAATTCTTTTGAAAGAATTTTGGGTAGAATTTAGAGAAAGTCTGGGGACCAAACTTTAGAAAATGGCTAAGAAACAAACAATATAAAGCATGTTAGTAAAAATCTAAGGTCAAGAGACAGGCTTAAAGCACTATACATAACTCTAAAGTGGAAAAATTGAATTCCAATAGATATAAATGCAAATTTCACAATCTCAGACTAATTATGGTTGTATAAATTCTAAAATATGAAAATGTATGCATCATATTGTTTTTAGATCTAAAAAATAGCTCATGATTGCCCTCAGCTAAAAACATGCCATTGGATTTGCTAAGTATAATTAAATTTAAAATGAGAGCAAAAACACCTGCAGAAGTATTCAATTTAAAACTAGAGTTTGCCATGTC
This sequence comes from Ovis aries, assembly GCF_016772045.2. Taxonomy (NCBI): domain Eukaryota; kingdom Metazoa; phylum Chordata; class Mammalia; order Artiodactyla; family Bovidae; genus Ovis; species Ovis aries. The sequence goes on from NC_056074.1 coordinate 17,204,159, forward strand.
TTATTGTGGAAAGTACCTCCTGTTTAAAATGTAATAACTTGACTGTACAGAAGCGACTTTATATGACTGCTTGGGCTCTATGCATGTTTAAATATTTCTTAAAATCCTTGAAAAGGTGATATGTGCCCTTCAAAGATGAGAGCTTGCAAGTGATGAGATATATGCACTAGTAAAAAGAAAATTCATCTTATATAGTGATTAATATAAAATGGAAATATTCTGCTTCATCAATTCTTACATAATGCAACTTTTCACTTTCAAACCTTTTGATCCCAGGATGCAGCTTGCAAAAGATGAAAACTTTTTCAGGTGTTGTTTCTTCTAATTCTAGAAAGTTATTGGTAGGTCAGCATGTTAGTTAAAATTCTGATTGTAGGATAGGTGATGCACAGTCATAGAACCTCTTGTTTTGAAAGAAGAAATGAGCTAGCTGTCAATAACCAAATTTGATGTATGTATTGAATTAAACTTTAATATGCTTTTATTATCAGAAGCCTGCAATTTTCAAAGCCAGTGCAACCCTTTATCAAGCAATATAAGACATTATGATTCAAGGAATAATTTATAGCTAGAGCAGTAACTAGGCAAGATAAATTTGCTTTGAGACCATTAGGAAAATTTAGTTAATTCATTCATAATTACTGCTGAGGATATTTGTGCCCTGACCTACTCAATTAAGGCTTGAACACCTGCCACTTTTTCCTTGCTATTCTGCTGAGAATTCCTGGCCAATAAAATCATTTCATTGTAGGAACATGGCTAGGTGACTATAGTGACTAAAAGCATATTTCTTACCTCAACTTTGTGAGAAATTCTTCTTGAAGTTTTTTCAAAATTGTTTTTCCTTATTGTTCAGGCCAAAGCTGTAAGAATATATATTATTTATTTCCAAATTAGTAGGATACATTTTCTAGGTGCATTAAGACGTAGAAATAATCTTTGCTTTAAAAATTTATACTTATACACTAACAATAATCAGGATATATGAAAGGGATCAAAGATAATGTATCAGATGGAGTGCATGAGCACCTTGTGTATTATGTGTGTATGAACTGAAGCTTGCTGAATATTTACTATTGTGGACAATTCTTACTACTAGCTAGGCTCTCAAGTGGACAATAAAATGCTATTGCACGTTTAGTAAGCAGGATGTTTTATATAATGCATTTGATTTATTTCCTTCCGTTGGCATCATTTGAGAATTTTCAGTGCTGAGTAGAATGAATGGGCTGGGGCATGTGGAGTGCAGTATCATCACCCTCATTGTTTCTAACCAGAGTATCTTAGCCTTGCCTGTGGTATAAACATGTTGTATTTACTGGGGCTCTTGTTAGGGCAACAGTATTTGACTTACTCCATGAAAGTGACCCTATGTGTGTGTGTGTGTGAGTTGCTCAGTCATGTCCGACTCTTTGGGACCCCATTCACTGTAGCCCCCCAGGCTCCTCTGTCCATGGAATTCTCCAGGCCAGAATACTGCAGTGGATTGCCATTCCCTTCTCCAGGGTATCTTCCCGAACCAGGGATCGAACCCGGATCCCCCATATTGAAGGCAGATTCTTTACTATTTGAGCCACCAGGAGAGCCTGAAAGTGATTAATAATGAAAATGTCTTTGCAAGATGTAAAGGAGATCAGGTTTTCTTCTTATACCCTGATTCCATGTTTTCTTTCCTCTCTGGTGGTAGGTGGCTCAGCTGGTAAAGAACTTGTCTGCAATGCAGGAGATCTGAGTTTGATCCCTGTGTTGGGAAGATCCTCTGGAGAAGGGAATGGCTATCCACTCCAGTATTCTGGCTTGGAGAATTCCATGGGCTCTATAGTCCAGGGGTGTGCAAACAGTTGGACACAACTGAGTGACTCGCACTTGCACTCTCACTTTCTGATGGTAAAACCAATGCTGAATTTGGTGGATATGTTTTTGTAGTATATAAAAGCATTCTCTCTCTATTATATATATGGAGAGAAAGAAATGTTTTTACATATGTATGTATCTTGAGCTATTTATATTATATAGTCCATAAACCATGTGTAAGCATGCTGCTGCTGCTGCTAAGTTGCTTCAGTAGTGTCCGACCCTGTGCGACCCCATAGATGGCAGCCCACCAGGCTCCCCGTCCCTGGGATTCTCCAGGCAAGAATACTGGAGTGGGTTGCCATTTCCTTCAATGCATGAAAGTGAAAAGTGAAAGTGAAGTCGCTCAGTCGTGTCTGACTCTTTGTGATCCCACAGACTGCAGCCTACCAGGCTCCTCTGTCCATGGGGTTTTCCAGGCAAGAGTAGCATGGTTACTAGTAATTTCAAATTTTATATAATGAATTCCACATTTCTAAATTAAATAGAATCTACTCAGCCTCTTAAAAATATCCTGTTCAAGGTTAGCATGATGAACTAAAACTAGTGCTACTAAACAGGAGTGACTACTATGTTATTGAGCCATTTGGCCAGTGACTTTTTCTTTTTCCTTCTTGGTTATCTATTTTAAATGTAGCAGTATATACATATCAATCCCAAACTCCCAAGCTATCCCTCCCTACGTTGGACCCTCCTCTCTGGTCACCATAAATTCATTCTCTAAGTCTCTGGGTCCGTTTCTGTTTTGTAAGTAAGCTCATTTATATAATTTTTAAAAGATTCTGCATATAAGTGATATCATATGATATTTGTCTTTGCCTGACTTACTTCGCTTAGCATGATAGTCTCCAGGTGCATTGGTATTGCTGCAAAAACATTGTTCAAAAGGCTACATGCACCCCAATATTAATTGCAGCACTGTTTACAATAGCCAAAACATGAAAGCAATCGAAATTTCCATCAACAGATGAATGGATAAAGAAGATGAGGTAGTGTATGCATATATGTGTATGTATGTGTGTACATATAGGAATATTACTCAGTCATTAAAAAGAATGAAATAATGCCATTTGTAGCAACAAATGATTCTTATCTGCCTCATAATATCAGTAGAATTTCACATTTTGTGACAATTTTTTTCTTACTAGACACATTTATTGAACTTCTATTCCTGACACAGAGCTCCTAAATCCATTGTATTTTTCTGAGTGATAGGAAAAATTTTGTTCTAACGAAGTAACACTTGGTAGGCTCCTGAATAACTTGTCACCAGAAAGATCAAGCCATGATTAGAAGCTTGGTACTTTTAGCCTCACCCCCATACTCCAGAGAAAGGAGAGGGGATGGAAATTGAGTTAATCACCATGCCTACATGATGAAAGCTCCATAAAAATTTCCAGTGTTTGGAGCCAGTGAACATATATCCCCGCAATTCCATGGGAACAGAAGCTCTTGCACTTGGGATCCTTAACTTTACCCTGTGTATCCTGTTATCTGGATGTTCATGTGTAACTTTCATCATAATTTAATAATAACCACTTGTTCAATTGTGTCCCATTGAGCCCCTGTGAACTGTTAGCCAGGCTCCTCTGCTCATGGAATTCCCCAGGCAAGAATACTGGATTGGGTTGCCTTTCCCTTCTCCAGGGGATCATATCCCTTATTATAAATTAAGCCAGTAAGCATAAGTGTTTCTTTGAGTTTTGTGAGCATTTCTAGCAAATTTTCAAACCCATAGGGGGTTGTGAGTACTCTGAGTTATAGGTAGTCAAAAGAGCAAGTGACAACCTGGAATTATAATTGGTGTCTGAAGTGGTATGGTCTTGTGGAACTGAACTCAGTTTGTGGTATCTGACACTATCTCCAGATAGGTAATATCAGAACTGAACTGAATTGATCAATGCAGAAAAAAATTCCTACATATAATGTCAGAAGTACTGTGAGCAAGAAAGCAAAGGAAAACACAGTGCATTTTGCCTACACAGCTTCGGAGATACCATATTCTTGCTTTCTTGTGGACTGTGTTGCTGTGATTGTTTTCCAGGTCATTTTTTCCTCCCTTTTCTCCCCTCATAGTCCACTTTTTGACAATTTCCATTTCTTCCCAAAGTTTAGCTTCCCTAGTGGCTCATTCGGTAGAATCTGCCTGCAATGCAGGAGACTGGGGTTCAATCTCTGGTTTGGGAATATCCCCTGGAGAAGAGAAAGGCTACCCACTCAAGTATTCTTGCCTGGAGAATTTCATGGAAAAAAGAGCCTGTCCATGGGGTTGAAAAGAGTCAGACATGACTGAATGACTGACACTTCTTCACTTCTTCTTCCCAAACTGTTCAACCTTGAGATTATCTGTGTCTCAGTACTTGATCCTTCTCTCTCTATACTCCTCTGTATTGTCTTGGTGCGTGCATGTAGCATAAACTCTAATTACCATCTGTTGCAGTGAATTCCAAGGGTGTATCTTTCAAATTCCAAATGATTCCCTGAACAGTCTACTTGGATTTAACCATATCAGACCTAATGTCTAAAATGTGCGTGTGATTGGTGTCTCTAAACCTATTCATATTTCATCCATAGCCTTCAGTTCAGTTGCTCAGTAGTGTCTGACTCTTTGTGACCCCATGGACTGCAGCATGCCAGGCCCCCCTGTCCATCACCAACTCCTGGAGTTTACTCAAATTCATGTCCATTGTGTCGGTGATGCCATCCAACAATCTCATCCTCTGTTGTCCCTTCTCCTCCCTCCTTCAATCTTTCCCAGCATCAGAGTCTTTTCTAATGCATCAGCCCTTCACATCAGGTGGCCAAAGTATTGGAGTTTCAGCTTCAACATCAGTCCTTCCAATGAATATTCAGGACTGATTTCCTTTAAGATGGACTGGTTGGATCTCCTTGCAGTCCAAGGGACTCTCAAGAGTCTTCTCCAACACCACAGTTCAAAAGCTTCAATTCTTCAGCCCTCAGCTTTCTTTATAGTCCAGCTCTCACATCCATACATGACTACTGGAAAAACCATAGCCTTGACTAGACGGGCCTTTGTTGGCACAGTAATGTCTCTGCTTTTTAATATGCTGTCTTGGTTGGTAATAACTTTCCTTCCAAGGAGTAAGTGTCTTTTAACTTCATGGTTGTAGTCACCATCTGCAGTGATTTTGGAGCCCAATAAAATAAAGTGGGCCACTGTTTCCCCATCTGTTTGCCATGAAATGTGATGGGACTGGATGCCATAATCTTTGTTTTCTGAACGTTGAGCTTTAAGCCAACTTCGTCACTCTCCTCTTCCACTTTCATCAAGAGGAATTTTAGTTCTTCACTTTCTGCCATAAGGGTGGTGTCATCTGCATATCTGAGGTTATTGATATTTCTCCCGGCAATCTTGATTCCAGCTTGTGCTTCTTCCAGCCCAGCATTTCTCATGATGTACTCTGCATATAAGTCAAATAAGCAGGGTGACAATATACAGCCTTGAAACACTCCTTTTCCTATTTGGAACCAGTCTGTTGTTCCATGTCCAGTTCTAACTGTTGCTTCCTGACCTGCATATAGGTTTCTCAAGAGGCAGGTCAAGTGGTCTGGTATTCCCATCTCTTTCAGAATTTTCCACAGTTTATTGTGATCCACACAGTCAAAGGCTTTGGCATAGTCAATGAAGCAGAAATAGATGTTTTCCTAGAACTCTCTTGCTTTTTCTATGATCCAGTGGATGTTGGCAATTTGATCTCTGGTTCCTCTGCCTTTTCTAAAACCAGCTTGAACATCTGGAAGTTCATGGTTCATGTATTGTTGAAGCCTGGCTTGGAGAATTTTGAGCATTACTTTACTAGTGTGTGAGATGAGTGCAATTGTGCGGTAGTTTGAGCATTCTTTGGCATTGCCTTTCTTTGGGATTGGAATGAAAACTGACCTTTTCCAGTCCTGTGACCACTGCTGAGTTTTCCAAATTTACTGGCATATTGAGTGCACCGCTTTCACAGCATCATCTTCCAGGATTTGAAATAGCTCTACTGGAATTCTATCACCTCCACTAGCTTTGTTCATAATGATGCTTTCTAAGGCCCACTTGACTTCATACTCTAGGATGTCTGGCTCTAGGTGAGTGATCACACCATCGTGATTATTCGGGTCATGAAGATCTTTTTTGTACAGTTCTTCCGTGTATTCTTGCCACCTCTTCTTAATATCTTCTTCTTCCGTTAGGTCCATATCATTTCTGTCTTTGCCCATCTTTGCATGAAATATTCCCTTGGTATCTCTAATTTTCTTGAAGAGATCTCTAGTCTTTCTCATTCTGTTGTTTTCCTCTGTTTCTTTTCATTGATCACTGAGGAAGGCTTTCTTATCTCTCCTTACTATTCTTTGGAACTCTGCATTCAGATGCTTATATCTTTCCTTTTCTCCTTTGCTTTTCTTTTCTCTTCTCTTCACAGCTATTTGTCAGGTCCCCTCAGACAGCCATTTTGCTTTTTTTGCATTTCTTTTCCATGGATGGTCTTGATCCTTGTCTCCTGTACAATGTCATGAACCTCCACCCAAAGTTCATCAGGCACTCTATCAGATCCAGTCCCTTAAATCTATTTCTCACTTCCACTGTATAATCATAAGGGATTTGATTTAGGTCATCTCTGAATGGTCTAGTTTCCCTTCTTTCTTCAATTTAAGTCTGAATTTGGCAATAAGGAGTTCATGATCTGAGTCACAGTCAGCTCCTGGTCTTGTTTATGCTGACTGTATACAGCTTCTCCATCTTTGACTGCAAAGAATGTAATCAGTCTGATTTCGGTGTTGACCATCTGGTGATGTCCATGTGTAGAGTCTTCTCTTGTGTTGTTGGAAGAGGGTGTTTGCTATGAGCAGGTCGTTCTCTTGGCAAAACTCTATTAGCCTTTGCCCTGCTTCATTCTGTATTCCAAGGCCAAATTTGCCTGTTACTCCAGGTGTTTCTTTACTTTCTCCTTTTGATTTCTAGTCCCCTATAATGAAAAGGACATTTTTTGGGGGTGTTAGTTCTAGAAGGTTTTGTAGGTCTTCGTAGAACCGTTCAACTTCAGCTTCCTCAGTATTACTCGTTGGGGCACAGACTTGCATTACCATGATACTGAATGGTTTGTTTTGGAAACAAAGAGAAATTATTCTGTAGTGTTTTGAGACTGCATCCAAGTACTGCATTTCAGACTGTTTTGCTGACTGTGATGGCTACTCCATTTCTTCTAAGGGATTCTTGCCCACAGTAGTAGATATAATGGTCATCTGAGTTAAATTCACCCATTCCAGTCCATTTTAGTTCCCTGATTCCTAAAATGTCGACATTCACTCTTGCCATCTCCTGTTTGACCACTTCCAATTTGCCTTGCTTCATGGACCTAACATTCCAGTGGCAAGGAGAGGCTGCGTGGCACTGGAGTGGCCTGCGGCCGAGAGGTGATACCTCATGTCCAAGGTCAGAGAAACCCCAGTAAGACGGTAGGCACTGGAGTGGCTGTGAGGTGATACCCCACATCCAAGGGCAAAGGAGAAGCCCCAGCAAGATGGTAGGAGGGGCAAATTCATGTTTAGAATCAAACCCCCTTCCTGCCAGAGATGCTCAGAGGGCTCAAACAAATCTTGTGAGCACCAGGACCCAGGGACCCCACAGAGACTGAGACAGAACTGTGTTTGAGCATCTCCTGTGGAGGTGTGTGTCGGCGGTGGTCTGTTGCAGGGACAGAGGCTCTGGGTGCAGCAGACCTGGGTGTGGCATAAGCTCTCTTGGAGGAGGTCACCATTAACCCTACCATAGAGTTGGCAGAACTTATACCTGACTGGGAAATAGACTCTTGGAGGGCACAGCAGAACCTTGTGCACTAGGACCCAGGAGAAAGGAGCAGTGACCCCACGAGAGACTGTCCTGGACTTGCCTGTGGGTGTCTGGGAGTCTCCAGCAGAGGTGTGGGTCAGTGGTGGCCTGCTACAGGGTTGGAGGCACTGAGTGTAGCAGTGCATACATGGGATCTTTTGAGGGAGGTCACCATCATCTTCATTACCTCCACCATAGTCTGAAAGTGAAAGTGAAGTCGCTCAGTCATGTCCGACTCTTTGCTACCCCATGGACTGTAGCCTATCAGGCTCCTCCCTCCACGGGATTCTCAAGGCAAGAGTACTGGAGTGGGTTGCCATTTCCTTCTCCAGGGGATCTTCCCGACCCAGGGATCGAATCTGGGTCTCCTGCATTCCAGGCAGATGCTTTAACCTCTGAGCCACCAGGGAAGCTCCTTTATGTTCCAGACTCTCAATTTGCCACAGTGATTTTTTTACAATCAAGACACCATGCAGAGGTATACAGGTGATTCAGAGGTGAATAAAAGATTATTCAAGACATCAAGGGTACTATTACCAAATAGAGATGCTAAAATATGTTCTCTAATAATTATAATTAAAGAAAAATAAACATTGATTCAATGAATTTTGACTAATATCAAATGAAGCATTAAAATATTTTTTCAGAGGAAAGCATCTAATACCCACTTGCTTGTGATTAAATAAAATTTAAAGACTATATTATGTTTTAAAGTCTGAATTATGCAGTAAAATATGTAAGCTTTGAAACCCTGAAATTTGCCTCCTGAAATTACCAGTTATTGACATTATCCAAATTATTTCATTTCTCTGGACTTGGTGCCATAATTTTTAAAAAGTGATTAATAATTAAGTGGATTGATATAATGAAGGTAAATCACTCAGCAAGTGTTTTGAATATAGCAGATGATCAATAAATATTAACAACCATGGTCCATAATATTACTTCTATTGACAACAAATTTTCTCATTTTTGTTAGCACTTCCTAACTCATAAGTACCCAGCTTGTAATGTCTTTTTTTCTCCTGTATTTGCACCCTTTCCAACTTAGGCATGCTCTTCCAGGCCAAGTCAAAACTTGACTCTTAAAAAAAACACACTTTTATTCGAAATAGTATCATACCACTGGATTTTCCTCAAGTCCTTCTCCACACTTCTTTGCACTTATATCTTAAGCTTTGCGCCGTGCTATTTTTCAGTTTTACATTCTAACACCTTTTTGTGTTTTTACTCTTTAATAGGATTGAGGAGTGCAAAATACATTAATTTGTCTAAGAACAACTGAGAACATACATTTGCAAATTAAAATGTATGAAAAAGTAAATAAGGATTTTTTAATTTTTTTTATTGAAGGATAGTTGCTTTACAGAATTTTGTTGTTTTCTGTTAAACCTCAGCCATAGGTATACATAAATCCCTTCCCTTTTGAATCTCCCTACCAACTCCCTCCCCAACCCAACCCTCTAGGTTGATACAGAGCCCTTGTTTGAGTTTCCTGAGCTGCACAGCAAATTCCTGTTGGCTATCTATTTTACATATGACAATGTAAGTTTTCATGTTACTCTTTCCATATATCTCACTCTCTCCTCCCCTTGCCCCATGTCCATAAGTCTATTCTCTATGTCTCTTTCTCTATTGCTGCCCTGTACATAAATTCTTCAGTACAATGAGAAACACTGAAAGTTTAATATAAGCTTATAGGGATGAAAAGATCTAAGATAAGATTATAGTTAACTATGATCTTCAGAGATACCAATGTCATAGTATCACTTCACTTCAGTGGCTCAGTCGTGTCTGACTCTTTGCGACCCCATGAATCACAGCATGCCAGGCCACCCCGTCCATCATCAACTCCCAGAGTTCACTCAGACTCACGTCCATTGAGTTGGTGATGCCATCCAGCCATCTCATCCTCTGTCGTCCCCTTCTCCTCCTGCTCCCAATCCCTCGCAGCATCAGAGTCTTTCCCAATGAGTCAACTCTTCGCATGAGGTGGCCAAAGTACTGGAGCTTCAGCTTTGGCATCATTCCTTCCAAAGAAATCCCAGGGCTGATCTCCTTCAGAATGGACTGGTTGGATCTCCTTGCAGTCCAAGGGACTCTTAAGAGTCTTCTCCAACACCACAGTTCAAAGCATCAATTCTTCGGTGCTTAGCCTTCTTCACAGTCCAACTCTCACATCCATACATGACCACAGGAAAAACCATAACCTTGACTAGATGGACCTTAGTTGGCGAAGTAATGTCTCTGCTTTTGAATATGCTGTCTAGGTTGGTCATAACTTTTCTTCCAAGGAGTAAGCGTCTTTTAATTTCATGGCTGCAGTCACCATCTGCAGTGATTTTGGAGCCCAATAAAATAAAGTCTGACACTCTTTCCACTGTTTCCCCATCTATTTCCCATGAAGTGATGGGATCGGATGCCATGATCTTCGTTTTCTGAATGTTGAGCTTTAAGCCAACTTTTTCACTCTCCTCTTTCACTTTCATCAAGAGGCTTTTTAGCTCCTCTTCACTTTCTGCCATAAGGGTGGTGTCATCTGCATATCTGAGGTTATTAATATTTCTCCCAGCAATCTTGATTCCAGCTTGTGTTTCTTCCAGTCCAGTGTTTCTCATGATGTACTCTGCATAGAAGTTAAATAAGCAGGGTGACAGTATACAGCCTTGACATACTCGTTTTCCTATTTGGAACCAGTCTGTTGTTCCATGTCCAGTTCTAACTGTTGCTTCCTGACCTGCATACATATTTCTCAAGAGGCAGGTCAGGTGGTCTGGTATTCCCATCTCTCTCAGAATTTTCCACAGTTTATTGTGATCCACACAGTCAAAGGCTTTGCCATAGTCAATAAAGCAGAAATAGATGTTTTTCTGAAACTCTCTTCCTTTTTCCATGATCTAGTGGATGTTGGCAATTTGATCTCTGGTTCCTCTGCCTTTTCTAAAACCAGCTTGAACGAACTAACACCCAAAAAAGATGTCCTTTTCATTATAGAGGACTGGAATGCAAAAGTAGGAAGTCAAGAAACACCTGGAGTAACAGGCAACTTTGGCTTTGGAATGAGGAATGAAGCAGGGCAAAGACTAATAGAGTTCTGCCAAGAAAATGCACTGGTCATAGCAAACATCCTCTTCCAACAACACAAGAGAAGACTCTACACGTGGACATCATCAGATGGTCAACACCGAAATCAGACTGATTATATTCTTTGCAGCCAAAGATGCAGAAGCTCTATACAGTCAACAAAAACAAGACCGGGAGCTGACTGTGGCTCAGATCATGAACTCCTTATTGCCAAATTGAGACTTAAATTGAAGAAAGTAGGGAAAACCACTAGACCATTCAGGTATGACCTAAATCAAATCCCTTATGATTATACACTGGAAGTGAGAAATAGACTTAAGGGCCTAGATCTGATAGATAGAGTGCCTGATGAACTATGGAATGAGGTTCATGACATTGTACAGGAGACAGGGATCTAGACCATCCCCATGGAAAAGAAATGCAAAAAAGCAAAATGGCTGTCTGGGGAGGCCTTACAAATAGCTGTGAAAAGAAGAGAAACTAAAAGCAAAGGAGAAAAGGAAAGATATAAGCATCTGAATGCAGAGTTCCAGAGAATAGCAAGAAGAGATAAGAAAGCCTTCTTCAGCGATCAATGCAAAGAAATAGAGGAAAACAACAGAATGGGAAAGACTAGATATCTCTTCAAGAAAATTAGAGATACCAAGGGAACATTTCATGCAAAGATGGGCTCGATAAAGGACAGAAATCATATGGACCTAACAGAAGAAGAAGATATTAAGAAGAGGTGGCAAGAATACACAGAAGAACTGTACAAAAAAAAAAAAAAAAAACTTCACGACCCGGATAATCATGATGGTGTGATCACTCATCTAGAGCCAGACATCCTGGAATGTGAAGTCAAGTGGGCCTTAGAAAGCATCACTACGAACAAAGCTAGTGGAGGTGATGGAATTCCAGTAGAGCTATTTCAAATCCTGAAAGATGATGCTGTGAAAGTGGTGTACTCAATATGCCAGCAAATTTGGAAAACTCAGCAAAGTCCTGTGGCCACAGGACTGGAAAAGATCAGTTTTCATTCCAATCACAAAGAAAGGCAATGCCAAAGAATGCTCAAACTACCGAACAAACAATTGCACTCATCTCACATGCTAGTAAAGTAATGCTCAAAATTCTCCAAGCCAGGCTTCAACAATATGTGAACCGTGAACTTCCTGATGTTCAAGCTGGTTTTAGAAAAGGCAGAGGAAACAGAGATCAAATTGCCAACATCCGCTGGATCATTGAAAAAGCAAGAGAGTTCCAGAAAACATCTATTTCTGCTTTATTGACTATGTCAAAGCCTTTGACTGTCATAGTATAAAAAGATCTAATGGGCTATCATAATGTTCAGGCTAGCACTTCACTAATTTAGAACCTATTTGTTCCTTAAAAATGCATTAGGATTGCTATACATCATTTCTGACAGAGCAGTTTGAATCCCTCTAGAATTGAGTAAAAAAATTAATTTGTTAGCCCTCATCAGTTAGATAATTTTATTTGAATGCCTACTGAAATCATCCTTGATTCTGTATAGTGATGACAGATGATTTAATAAAAACTACTTAGGATTTTCTATGCAAATTATTAATAGTTAAGAAAAATGGATTGGAAAACTTGAAAGCAATCTGACACCCAAATCAAAATAATGCTCTCTAGTGTCATAGTAATGTCTGTCCCCTCTTCTCTCTTAAGCACAAGTTTGCTCATTCCTGTCTTCATGTCTTTTGTTCTTAATCTTTAAAGAATCAGTAAACTGCCAGGTCTATCCCTTTTCTAGTTCTTATAAAACTGAATTTAATATTTTTATAGGAACTGAACAGTGAGTGGTGTGCCTGCTATGATGGGAATAGGTGCTGCTTAAAGGACCTCTCTGGACAGTACACATTTTACCTTTTGAAAAGTTTTATCATTTTTGTCTTTTGAAAAGTTTTATCATTTTTGTCTTTGGAAAAGTTTTATCAGTGTTTTTTTCCTCTGAATGGAAATACCTACTTTTTTGGGAGGGAAACTTCTGTGTTAAAATCATACTCTATACGCTACAGAAAAGAGAGTTCCTAGTATGAAGGTGCTGAGGGACCCTATGGCAAGGTCACCACTGTCCATCTTAATCCTAACTTCCAATGATCTCTGAGAAGTAACCATGAAAATCAGTGTTCTGGTTTGTAACTGTGATGTGTCCCATCATTTATTCCTCAAACATTAAAAGCTTATGTGAACCATGCACCAAAAATAAAAGGAATCATGAAAAACTATGTATGCCCTTGGAGATCTCACTGTCTATTGGGGAGATAGACACAAATACTATAACATGCAGGAATAAAATAAACAGTTTGTATCATTATACAAAACACATTGAGCTTCTATGTAAACATACATATTCTTTAAAGAGTAATATTAGTATGATTACATAAAAATAATGGAGAACCTATAAACACATATTCTTGTTTGATTATTAAGACAAATATAATGAGCACAATATACTGAATAATGGGAATGAGTTTACATCTAACACAACTCCAGAAAACATGCAATTGTATTCCCTTGAAAGAGCCCAACCAAGCTGCCCTTGAAAACCTGCCCAGTAGAATCCATAACAGATATCAATAAATACTTATTGTTGTTTAAGGTAAAAAGTTTTAGGATGATTTAGTATGCAGTATTAGATAAATAATACCATAGCATAGATATACTCAATTGTATTCATCTATAAATTTTGAAGTATTATCCTTTATATCTAAACTTATTGTATATACAAACTAATTTCTGCTTATGGAGAAATGGTTCATCCCTGGTGGCTCATACAGGGATGAGAATCTGCCTGTAGTGCTGGAGACCTGGGTTCAATTCCTAGGTTGGGAAGATTCCCTGGCGAAGGAAATGGTGACCCACTCCAGTATTCTTGCTTGGAAAATTCTGTGGACAGAGGATCCTGGCGGGCTACAGTTCATAGGGTCACAAAGAGTTGGACATGACTGAGCAACTAAGCACACATGGAGAAATAAAAAATTTCAAGTACTTTTTTATCTCAAACGTTTGTGGTATTTGTGGCTACAAAGGTCTTTTTCACCAATGAATTCTGTTGCAAATCAAATGGCCATGTATTCGTCTGTTGATGAGAATGGTTTGCACTCTATTCACTAGTCCACCAGGGAATCCCTGGTGGCTCAGAGGTTAAACCCTCTGCCTGCAATGCGGGAGACCCAGCTTCGATCTCTGAGCTGGGAAGATCTCCTGGAGAAGGAAATGGCAACCCACTCCAGTATTCTTGCCTGGAGAATCCCATGGAGGGAAGAGCCTGGTAGGCTACAGTCCACGGGGTCGCAAAGAGTCGGACATGACTGAGCTACTTCATTTTTCACTTTCACTAGTCCTACTTGTCTGTTATTACTCTATCTCATACTGAATTGCTTAAAAATCATGTGATGTAAGTGATGTAAGTTCTCCAACTTTGTTTTTATTTTTCAATTTTTTTAAACTGTCATAGGTCCTTTGCTTCCCCATATAAATTTTAGAAACAACTTGTCTCAAAGAAAATTAAGCAAATTTTGACAGAAGTTTCTAAGTATAATTTTTAAAATTACTAAATGCATTCCATAATATGTTGAAACCTATGATTAGCTTGCATGCAATTCATTACTTAAATATGTTTCACCCTCATATCTGTTAGCGTATCTAGCTTATAGTAAGTGTTCCAAAATAGTTTGAAGAAATAAAGATAATTTATTCTCATTAATTTCTTCAATACAATGAGAATTTCTTCAGTACAATTCACCATTATTTTATTATTATATTTGCCTTTTCTCTTGAAGCTGAGCTTACAAGTGAGCCCTATATTGGATATGAATTTGTCTTTTAGGCTTCTCTTTTTTCAATTTGAATTTTTCCACTAAATGGTGGAGTCTTCAGTTATGTTTGTACGTTTTAAGAAATTCTAGGAGAAAACAGTTTTCCAACATACATCAGATATATGTGGAGATATATATATATATATATATATATATATGTGTGTGTGTGTGTGTGTGTGTGTGTTTGTATAAATATATTTACAAAATGGTTTAGACATTTTCTGAAATTAGTATGCCAAATTAATAATGTACAAACTATTTAATGAATGATAGAGAAAATTTAAACAATGCATGAAGTTCTTAAAAATTTAGTAGTATATCTACCAAATGTGTTTTATGGAATATAAGTTCTTAAATATAATCAGGGAACAAAAGTCTTCATTTTCAAATCAGAAATTGTTAATGTTACACTCTTTCCTCTTTCCCTTGGTTGTCTCAGTATGTTAAAACTTATTAAAGGTTCTGAGACATCCTGTCTTAAAGAAGCCAGTTTATCATTGTTAAAGATAGGGGTTTGCTGGCTAATCTCATCATTTACCCTTCTGCACTCAGTTTCAATGTTTTTGTCAGAAACTTGTAGACTAGTGTGTCCCTGGACCAGCAGCACAGGGATCAATTTAAAATTTTTTATAAATGCAGAATCTCATATACCACCCCAGACCTAGTGAATCTGAATTTGCAAATTAACAGAATTCCTCAGAGTGTTTTTAGCAGGGTAAATTTTAGAACAACTGCTTCCGTTTACAGTTTTGAAATTTTGGGATTAATATCTTGTTCCCTAATTATTTATTATGAACATTCACTACTTAATTTAACTTTGGTATTTTTATAAATATTAAAGACTTTTATGGAACTAGGTTGCTTCTAGGCTTTCAGACTATTCCTGTGTGCTCCAGCACATGGGTTCTCTCACTGTCAGTTTTATGTAACCTGTATAGCTGATTATATTTCAATCTTAAACTACCTGTCATAGAACACAAGGAAGGAAACACTAGTTTCCTATCTAGGTCTCCTAAATATGACATTTAAAGTATTTCTCCTCTGACTTTAAAGCAAAACTTGTATATTGTATGTGCATATCATTACTGAAGTGGCTTGATTTAAAATAACATTTCTGCATTTTTGGATTGCTCTTTATCCCCATGGAATAGCTTGAAAAACAGGAGAACCTAATGTCACAAGGACTTTCAGATCTCAATCAGCGATGTCTATCCCTGAAGTCTTCCTGACAGTAGTAAAAGTTTCTTATTAACCATATTTCAGTTTTGTTTGCTACACTTGGTCTCTTTCCTTAAAAGAGGATTTTATTTGTTAAAGCAGGATTTTGACAGCCGTTTACTCTAAGTTCATTTATGCTATATATATATTCCTTTGGGTAACCTTTCCAGATTTGTCAAATTTACTGCAGTTGCTGTCTTCTCCCCCAAGATAGAAATCAGAAACTTATTTTCCTGGTATACTTGAAGGTGTACAGATACATGGATCAGGTTTATACACCAGAAATACTAGTGTGAGACTTTTGTTTAGAAGAAAGAAATGTGAGGGGGCAGGTGTCTCAAATTCATTTTTCAAAGCGGATAGTGGCAAAGGCAGTCAGCTTTAGGGAGTAGATTGGAAAAGGTTCTGCAGTTCTGTGCCCCTTGTCAACAAAATGAGCTAATGTGTTCACTCCCTAGGTGTGCAGTGTTATTGCAGGAACACTATTGAGCTGTAATTCATGTTTTTCTGGGCTGTGTAGTGTCAAAGTTCTAATCTTTTCTTCTCACCAAGTGAAGTTTATGTTGCTTAAATTTTTTTTTAAATTCCTGTTCTGCTTAAACATGCCGTAATGATTCTTTTACTTGCAAATAAATATGTAGACTCATAAATGACAATGGTTATTAATATTGTTAGTTAATTTAAAAAGATGTATGTAATAGGTTTATTGTCTTTCAAGACAGTCATATACTGAGGAGTACACAGTACATATTGAGAAATGTGTATAGGAGTTGATTTATAGTTTCCTTGCTAGATCACAGAAACTTCCTTAATTCTCTTTCCAACAAGGTGATCTTAATTTAAAGTGGGTAAAAATATATTTGCTAATGTGTATTATTTCACAAAACTTTCTATCTTTATTCTATTATATCCCAGATATCAAAGAAAAGAAAGTAGCATAATAAGAAAACTCTTTGGGGATGTGTATCTGATGATTTATTTCCAATTGCTGCCCCTATAAGGAGTTATTAAAGTCAAGGCAATTTTGTTAATCAATATAATTTAGCACTCTTCTTGCCTGATTGTTCTGCAAGAAAGGGAGAAAGAAAAATACACTTTCACTGATGAACTATTCTCCTGCCTGCGTATCTCCCTGAAGAACTCATAGAACATATACATGAAATTGTGGAGTCCCAACTGAGGTACTTAACTTTTAAGTTTAAAGTTTGAGAACAAAATAAGGATTAGTTGGCCTGCTTCTATACATCTAAGTTTCAGCACACAGGATTCACAAGAAAACATTATTTTGTGAATACTGCCAGGTGTGCAGTTGCATGCAAGAAAAGGAAAGATAACTGTGCTGATTACAATCATCCCTCAGTATCTTCAGGGGATTGGCTCCAGGACTTGCCTTGGATCTAAAATCCATGGACACTACAGTCCTGTGGTCAGCCCTCCATTCCTGCAGATGCAGAAGCCATGGATAATGACAGCAGACAGTATAATCTCTTTGTTCTTCTAGATCGGTTCTTTCTCTACCTTCCTGTATCCCGAGTGTGGTGTAGGAATAGGATCCTGATGGTTCCCTTGCACCTTGGGGTTGAGGTCTGTTTAATCATTAAGAAGGATCAGCAGGAGATAAGATAGTAGGGGGAAAGAGAGATAGAAACATTTATATCTTTGATCTCTCCTTTCTAGGCTTTGTGTCAAAAGATGAGTTTCTATATCAAAGATCACAGCTCATCTCTGATAGTCCTTATCTACAATTGGAGATTTCTCTAAGGCTCTAACAACAGTTCCTTCCATTTATTCCATCAGTGTAGTAGCTATTTCTCTCTGCTACAAACCCCAAGTATTTTCTTATCTATTATTAATTGTCACTTTGTCTATACCTCTATTGATGGGCTTTTCATGAAATGGTGTACAATCATTTCTTTTAAAGTTGATCTATTTCTCTTCTGAAATTCCATTTAGTGCTTTAATTCCATGAGTCATCCTAGGTTATCTAGGTTGGGTTATCTATATACTTGACAAAAGAATGAATATCCTTTTTTTCTTTTTCAGTAGAAATAGAGTAGAAATAATCTTGGACATGCAGTGATATTATGATTATGAAACTATCTCTAGGGTTGGCTTGGAAAGTATAGGACAAAATCCTAGGAGATGAAATACCCATGGTACATTGTCACTGTGCTGACAATGATAATTAAATGGGATTTCAGGCATAATTTGCTACTTCTGGCAATACTAGAGAGGGCACATAGAGTAAAGGACCAAGTAAAAGTGTTACTGCCCAACCCTGAGGCAAAGAGAGAAAGCAGAAAGCTTCTTGGGAATTTTGATGGTTGAGATTCTTATTTAGGGCTTTATAGTCAACAATATTGACACCCTCACTTGAGCTTTAATGTGTTGGCTTGAGTGTTTGTTTGGAGTTTTATTAACATTCCAATCTCCAATCCCAGCAAACAAAGGAGTTGACTTGGAAGAATTAAGAATTAGACTGCTGAAAGCTGAGTTTAACTCTAATCTTGAAGAAAATGTTCCACAAGAATGTGGTGCTTTCCAACAGGATTTGATACATGACTCAAACATGTGGACATACAGTGAAATCACTTCTGTACCTGGAATACAGGTGTCCAGGAATCAAAAGGAAGAAGAATCAGATGACTAATTTGCATATTAGAACACTATGGACCTTGATCAGATTTCTCTAGTTTTATTCTTCCCAGGTATAGCTACCATCTTGTTGTTAATACATTTAACAACTCAAAGTTTCATATCTTGTCTCTATTATATTTGGTTCAGTGAATATAGTAAACTTGGTTCTCAACAACAGGATTTTTTTAAATTGGAGGAATATATATATATATATATATATATATAACATAAAATTCAGCATTTTAACCATTTTTAAGTGTACACTTCAGTGGCACCTAGTACATTTACATTATTGTGTAACCATCACCACCATTCCCCTCCAGAACTATTTTCATCTTTCCAAACAGAAAGTACTTTGTACTATTAAACAATAATCACTTGTTCTCTCTTCAAGCCCTAACAACCAACATTCTAATTTCTTTCTCTGAATTTGACTACCCGAGATACTTCATGTAGTTAGAATTGTACAATATCTGTCCCTTCATCTCTGGCTTACTTCACTTACATAATGTCTTCAAGGCTCATCTATGTTGTAGCATGTATGTATTTAAGACTGTTTATATATCTGTGACTGGAGGTATGGGGCTGTGTTCTCACAGCTAACCATAGTACAAAACACATAATTTTTCCCAAACTCTTTGATTAAAAATTAAACTAAATTGTCCTCCTATTTGTTCTAACTACATATTTTCAAGAATATATTGTCTCTTCATTTCTAAAAAGTAGTAAAGAAATATAATATTTTTTTTCACAATTTATGACTTTTTCATTGTGATTCACAGTCTTCCTAATGCAGAACAGGGAGATTATGCAGAGGAAGGAAAACTCCCAAACTTGTTCTGTGAGGCCACCATCACCCTGATACCAAAACCAGACAAAAAAAGAAAAAAAAAAGAAAGAAAGAAAATTATGGGCCAAGATCACTGTTAACTACAAATTGGCACTTAGCAAGAGTACTGCCAATGACTGAACAACAAAGGCATTTGCCATCTGCCTCTATGGAGACTGAACCCCATGCTGCTATAGCTGTTGACCTTCAACACCCCTGTGAGAGTTCAGGGTGGAGTGAGGTGCTCTGTGCTCCAGGGAATCTGGTGGGACAGGTCTTTAGACAGTTGGATGTTTTTAGGAACAGATTTTACTATCTCAATCCTTGCCATCTCCTCATATCTAGAGAAGCACTAACTCCCTTCATGGTGATATCACATCCTCACGACCAACAAAAAGCTTATAAAACGAGTGCTTCATGGTATGGAACTCCCCCTTCACCAAAACCTTATATATTGTCTTTCCCTCACTGCTGCTTTGGAGCAGTCTCTCAGAACTATCTGAGATTCTGCCTCCCGGGCTGCAGTCCTCATTTTGCCCCAAATAAAACTTAACTCACAACTCTCAAGTTGTACATCTTTTTTTAGTCAACATCACTAATGAACATACATACAGGAGTCCTCAACAAAATACTATCAATTCAAATCCAACAGCACATTAAAAGGATTATACACCATGATCAAGTAGAATTTATCCCAGGGGCAAAAGGATTCTTTAATATTTACAAATCAAACAGTGTGATACACCATGTTAATAAATTAAAGATTAAAAGCCATATGATTATCTCAATAGATGTAGGAAAAGCTTTTGACAAAATTCAACACCTATATATGATAAAAACTGCAGAAAGTGGGCACAGAGGAAACATAACCTCAACTTAATAAAAGCCATATACAATAAACCTACAGCTAACATCGTACTGAATGGTGAAAAGCTGAAAACATTTCCTCTAAGAGCAGGAACAAGACAAGGATGTCCACTCTCACCATGTTTATTCAACATAGTTTTGGAAGTCCTGGCTGTGGCAAGCAGGGGAGAAAAAGAAATAAAGGGAATCCAAATTGGTAAAAAAGAAGTTAAACTGTCATTGTTTGCAGATGACATGATACTATACCCAGGAAATCCTAAAGAACCTGCCAGAAAACTACTAGAGCTCATCAATGAATTTGTAAAGTTTCAGGTTACAAAATTAATATACAGAAATGTGTTTCATTTCTATACACTAACAATGAAAGTTCAGAAAGAGAAATTCCATAAACGATTCCATTTATCTTCTCATCAAAAAGAATAAAATACCTAGAAATAAACCTACCTAAGGAGGCAAAAGACCTGTACTCCTAAAGCCATAAGATGCTGATGAAAAAAGTCAAAGGGGACACAAACAGATGGAGATAAATATCATGTTCATGGATTGGGAGAATCAATATTGTCAAAATGACTATATTACCCGAGGTAATCTACAGATTCAGTGTAATCCCTATCAAATTACCAGTGGCACTTTTCACAGAACTAGAATAAAAAATCTTAAAGGATACATGCACTCCAGTGTTCACTGCAGCACTGTTTACAACATCCAAGAGCTAGAAGTAACCTAAACGTCCATCAACAGTGGAATGGATAAAGAAGATGTGCTACCTATATATAATGGAATATTACAATGGAATGAGATGGATGAACCTAGAGCCTATTATACAGAGTAAAGTAAGTCATAAAGAGAAATATAAATTTTGTATCCTGGTGCATATATATCAAGTCTAGAAAGATGGTACTGATGAATTAGTTTTCAGGGCAGCAATGGAGAAACAGACATAGAGAACAGGCCTATGGATACAATACAGGGACAAGGGGAGGAGGGTGAGATGTAGGGAGACAGTAACATGGAAGCTTACAATACCATATGTAAGTTAGATAGCCAAGGGGAATCTGCTGTATGACTCAGGACTTCAAACAGGGGCTCTATGACTCTAGAATGGTGGGGTGGGGAGGGAGATGGGAGGGAGGGAGGTTCGGGAGGAAGGGGACATGGGTGTCCTACGGCTGATTCTCGTTGATGTATGACAGAAAACCACAAAATTCTGTAAAGCAATTATCCTTCAACTAAATCTGTAAAATTAAAAAAAAAGGGGGAGTAGATAAAGATGTGCTACATATATACAATGGCATATTACTTAGCCATTAAAAAGAAATAATGCCATCTGCAGCAACATGGATAGACCTAGAGGTTGTCATACTGAGTGAAGAAAGTCATATAAAGAAGGGGAAATATTTTATGACATCCCTTATATGTGGATTCTAGAAAGAAATGATACAAATGGACTTATTTACAAAACAGACTCACAAACTTAGAGAATGAACTTATAGTTGCCAGGGGGTAGGATGGGGGGTAGGGATAGTGAGGGAGTTTGAAATCAACATGTACACATTGCTATATTTAAAATGGATAACCAACAAGGACCTACTGTATAGCACAGGGAACTGTGCTCAAGGTTATGTGGCTAGCCTGGATGGGAAAGGAGTTTGGGAGAGAATGGACACATGTAAATAAATGTATGGCTGAGGCCCTTTGCTGCCCACCTGTAACTATCATGATGTTGTTAATCAGCTATACCCCAATACAAAATATGGCCTTTAAAAAAGAACAAGGAGATTAAAATTTTCCCCATATGGTAGTAATTAATCTTCTAATACTAAGTGGACTAGAATTAGAAGCTGATGTTGGCTGATCAGCCTTCTGAGAGTTCTATCCAGACAAATTTCTTTCTTCTGTCATAACTGGAAACAAGTCACTAAAGTATTGGGCCAAGTTTTGGCTTACAAAGCTTTATCACTTCTAGTCATATATGAAGATTTAGCTTATGTTTTCCCATTTATTGCAATATTATCTTATGAAAAAGTAGCTGCATTTTTATTAACTGGGATTATTTCTTGAGTGTCTAACATTTCTATCTGCTTTGGGAGTGATCATGCACAAGTTGTGGTAATTTAGCTGGCATAATGGAATGATGAATCCTCATACCCTGAAATTAAGCTTCCTGAATTTGTCTGGATAAAGTGAAATCATTTTTCTTTCTACTGTCACACAATGAAGATTAGAGAAAAGAATTTCATCACAGACTTAGTTCTCCTGAGAATAAGGCAGATGGTATGATCAATGTAAGCTCAAAGAGACTGCTCCTGCTGCTGCTGTCGATTCAGTCATGTCCAACTCTAAAACCCCATAGATGGCAGCCCACCAGGCTCCTCCATCCCCGGGATTCTCCAGGCAAGAATACAGGAGTGGGTTGCCATTTCCTTCTCCTCAAACCATGATTAGCAGCAGTAAATATGAAACCACTTATAGTTAGTCCGCCAATCCACCTTCTTTGGTGAACTCTGAAAACATAAGCCCAAAGAAGATACCCTCCTTACTGCTGAGATGAAAAGGTGAAAAATTTATTTCCCTATCACTGAGATAGATGTAGGATTATTCCTATTTTCTTCTCCAATATAAATTATAACTTTAAGATCTATAAACTTCCACCACACTCAAAAAGCTATTTTTGTATTTTTTCAAGTCTTTACTGAATTTGTTACAGTATCTCTTCTGGCATTTTTTTATGTTTTGTTTTTTTGACCACAAAGCATGTGGAATTTTAGCTGCCTGACCAGGGATCAAACCTGTATTCTTGGCATTTGAAGGTGAGGTCGTAATCTCTGGACTGCCAGGGAAGTCCCAGAAAGCTATTTTAAATTATTCTTGATCCCAGCAGAAGTTATAAGATTTATAGCTTTGTCCCTGGAAGCAGACATATCTGGGTTAAAATCTTGCCTTCAGTTTTGTAAAAATCCATTTTCACCTGTGTCGCCTGTAAAATCACTTAAGTCTCTCTCATCCTAATTTCCTCACCTGAAAAGTGAGGACACTCAGAATCTTTCCAGTAAGGTCATGAGGACTTTAAATTGTATCAGGCAGTACATGTCTATATGTTAAATGCTCAACAAATCTTAACTGTCACCAGCATGATGATTATCATTATCATCACTATTATTAGTATCACCATCTTTAAATTCTGTTTATACCATTTATCATCTTTGCAAAATTTTGGCCTTCTTTTGTATTGTTTAGTTACAAATATGTATTATATCTTCCATCTGTTTGTAAGTTTTTTGATAACAGTAACAGAATTCTTATATTTGTTACATGATTGGAATATAGGAATAGAAAATGTATTAATTTGCTATTGCTGCCATAACAAATTATCACAAATTTAGTGCTCAGTGACTTAAAACAACATAAATAGTTTCTATAGAGTGTGAGGTCAGAAGTTCAAAGTGGGTTTCATTGGGTTTGAAACCAAGGTGTCAACAGAGCCATGCTTTCTCTGGACTTCTAGGGGGAAAACAAATCTTTCTTTCCTTTTTCCAACTTCTAGAACTGCATCCTTGCTTTTCCTCAATCTGTGGCTATTTTCCCAGTTTTCAAAACCAGCAATGTAAGTCTCGTCATAGCATTTTTTCCATCTTTACATCACCTTCACCTCTTTTGCTAAGTCTCCCTCTTGCTCCCTCTTATAGGGACACTCAATGATTACTTTCAGAGGTCACACAGATAGTCCAGATTAATGTCCTCACCCCAGATAAACCTTCTATGCATTCAACTCTTCTATTGCCACGTAAGTTGAATTTCACAGTTTTCAAGGATTAGGATATAGATATATTTAGGGCTTATTGTTCATCCTACAATGATTCACCCTTTGGTCCACAAATATTCATGTTCAGCCCACATGGAAAATGTATTCACCCTATACCAACATCCCCCAAAGTCTTAAAGCATTGTAAAACCAATTAAGTCCCAAATCTCAAATACCATAACCTCAGAAGTACTCAAATCATTACTTAAATAACCTCAACTAGGTATGAGTGAGAGTCTGGGTATAATTCTTCCTGGGACAAAATTTATCTCCATTTGTCAACCTCTGAAAATGGAAAATAAGTTATGTTGTTTGCTTCCAAATTACAGTGATGGAGAAGGCCTAGGATAACAGTGTATCACTTCAAAAGACGGCAAATGGAAGGAAGAAAGTAGTCACTGACCTCCTAAATGTTTGAAATCCAACTGGGCAAACACCATTGGGATTCACCAATAATTCCCAATAATCCTGGGAATAATCCTCTCTGGTTTGTGACTCCACCCTCTGTACCCATGGTTTTCCCTTCTGTGCACAGGGCTGCAATCACTGGGCCCACGTTTTCTCCTTATTCATCCTTAGAGTCATACTCCATTTTTCTAAAATGGTAGCACACATTTGCAGCTAAGTAAATTCATTAAGTTCTTTTTCCTACTATAATTTCAGAAGTCAGAGGTCGTATTTCATTTGTCACACGGCATTTTAGAAGCATTAAGGAGCCAATCAAATACTGGTGGATTTTTTTAGTCAAAGTGGATTGAAATTTATAAATTTATCCAGGATTAGTGAATCTAAATAAAAGATCTGGCATAATAACATATGTATCATCTAAAGTACCCCATGCACACACAGGAAACAAGGATTTTTAGGGATACATATGTATACTTGCTCAGTCATGTCTGACTCTTTGCAACACCAAGTGACTGTAGGCCACCAGGCTCTGCCATCCATGGCATTTTCTGGGCAAGAATACTGAAGTGGGTTGCCATTTTTTACTCCAGAGGATCTTCCCTACCCAGGGATTGAACCTGTGTCTCCTGCATTGGCAGGAAGATTCTTTACCACTGTGCAACCTGGGAGCCCTATGTACACTTAGGGAATCAGAAAAGTGGGACATTAGGTCTTGCTCTAACATAATCTCTGTGTAACCTTGGTAAGTCCCTGCTTCCCTTGGGCCTTCTTTACCTGTTAAGACAGAGGACTGATCTTCATAGTCCATTAATTTTTCAAGGTATTATGAGTCTCACATGGAACAGAGGACCTTTAGAGGCTGTTTGACATCTCAGTCACAGACTTAAGGAGACATACCAAGAAGACATACCAAGACCTACTACCAGCACCACCACTACCATTTTTATAAATGTAAATAAAAGAGAAAGAGACATTATAACTGATGGGCCCCTTCCACCCCCGCACACAAACATACACATTACTCCCAGGGATCACGGTCTTAGATATCTATAAGAAGTCTCATTGAAATCTTTCCAAACATTGACTATCATGTCCATTTTTAATGGGAGAAAAAATTTAAAGTTCAGAAAAATTAAGGCAGTTTCTAGAGCAACAGAACCAAGAATAGGGGAGTTGAGATTCCAGTGTGGTTCTATCTGACTTTATCCTGAAAGTCTGGACAACTGAATCTCCATCTTACTGGTTTCCAACCTTTCTTAGAAATCATTCCAAACTGAAAATTCCAGGAAACTCTACTTTATTTTTTTGTAGTTATAAGTCACTTTAATAAAGGTACTAATCTGACATACTTAGGGAACAGAAGAAATATCTTAGTGATAAAACAGTGTCCCAGGGGACTTCCCTGATGGTTAAGAATGGTTAAGAATTTGCCTTGCCATGCAGGAAATGCAAGTTTGATTCCTGCTCAGGGAACTAAGATCCCACATGCTGCAACTAAGACTTGATGCAGCCAAATAAATAAAGAAAAACGAGCAAAAATATGGTGTCCCAGGGTCCTAAAAATGAACATGCCAGTACTGATGAGAGTTAAACTTTCAGGGGTAATTTTCTTTACCGTAATGGGAATCATAATCTCTAGAGAAGATTTTTCATTCCTTCAGAATATTCTTTTAGTTCTTACCTTCTGCCTTACATTATAAATGTGAGAGGGAAAAAAATGTTTCAACATGGCCAAGTTAAACTATATGGTAGGCTGATCAAAGCCAGGGAAAGCTTGTTGTTTAGATTTTTCATTCCTTTACAGTCTCTTTCATGGTCCAGTCATGGGTTGGAAAAGAATTTCCAGACATGAGACAGAATGAGAGGAAAATAAAGTTTATTAGAATGGGAGATGCTATTAGAACAGTGAGCCTGCTCAAGAGAGAACTGACATTGAACAGGGGTCCTTAGTCCACTTTTATACCCAGGGTACAAGGAGTGGGACAGGGGCCTTTCAGGTCATTTGCTGATTGGATGAGGCATGTATGCTGGGTGGGAGAAGAGTAAGGCAAATACCTTTTCCCTAAGAGGTAGGAGGGGAGACAGGTTATACTGCTCAGGAGGACCAGAATTCCGTTAATTGTTAAAACATGGGGCAGGGAAGGATGATAGGGTCTGGCTTGTCCATTCCTGCTTTCCAAGACCCTCCTTGGTTTTATATGCCCTTTAGTCCTTGGGTCACCACAGTGTCTAATCATTTTCAGTTCAGTTCAGTTGCTCAGTCGCATCTGACTCTTTGTGACCCCATGGACCCCAGCATGCCAGGCCTCCCTGTCCATCACCAACTCCCGGAGTTTACCCGAACTCATGTCCATTGATTCAGTGATGCTATCCAACCATCTCATCCTCTGTCGTCCGCTTCTCCTCCTGCCTTCAATCTTACCCAACATCAGGGTCTTTTCAAATGAGTCAGCTCTTCTCATCAGGTGGCCAAAGTATTGGAGTTTCAGCTTCAACATCAGTCCTTCCAATGAACACCCAGGACTGATCTCCTTTAGGATGGACTGGTTGGATCTCCTTGTAGTCCAAGGGATTCTCAAGAGTCTTCTCCAACACCACAGTTCAAAAGGATCAATTCTCTGCCGTTCAGCTTTCTTTATAGTCCAACTCTTACATCCATATATGACTACTGGAAAAACCATAGCCTTGACTAGACAGATCTTTGTTGGCAAAGTAATGTCTCTGCTTTTCAATATGCTGTCTAGGTTGGTCATAACTTTTCTTCCAAGGAGTAAGTGTCTTTTAATTCCATGGCTGCAATCACCATCTGCAGTGATTTTGAAGCCCCCCAAAATAAAGTTATCCACTGTTTCCCCATCTATTTGCCATGAAGTGATGGGACTGGATGCCGTGATCTTAGTTTTCTGAATGTTGAGCTTTAAGCCAACTTTTTCACTCTCCTCTTTCACTTTCATCAAGAGGCTCTTTAGTTCTTCACTTTCTATCATAAGGGTGGTGTCATCTGCATATTTGAGGTTATTGATATTTCTCCTGGCAATATTGATTCCAACGCAGCATTTCTCATGATGCACTCTGCATCTAATTATTTTAGTTGTAACTAAATCTAGTTATAAATCAATTTAGCTATAACTAACTAGCAATATAGTTATAACTGCTAACATTAGGGAAAGAATTAGGCAGGCTAAAATATACGGTTTAGTATTTCCTTAAAAACTCAGGATTTCCTTTTCATTATTCTTATGCCTTCCTCCTTTTCTCCTTCTTTATAATGGTTCCAACCTCATTTTGCTTGTCTTCTGATTCATGTTTTCATGAAAACATTGTATCCAGTTATACTTTAAACTGACATCTGTACTATTTGCCTTATAGAATTCAGAGGAATTATCTTTTTAAAATGCCATATGAAAAGAAATATAATTTGTTTATCTTTGTGACTTTGCCTAATGAAAATTACTTTTCATTTTTATTTTGCAGTTTAAACACTTTAAGTGTAATCAGTGAGGAAGTTTAACTTTAAACATGCTCAAGTTTTATTCTCCAAATATCAATGTTATCTATCAAATGCCTTGTCATTACATCTTGACATGCTGTAGTAGGTGTTTGTAATTTCCTCGGTTCTGTCTGACTGCAGCAAAAATTTGAAGTGACAGACGGACCAGTGTTACAGCTCAGTGTTACATCTCAGTTTTATTTGGAAAGCAAAGGAAAGTACATCCTTGAGGCACGAGGGCAGGCTGACCCAAAAGACGTGAGATTAGAAGCTAGAGGCACAATTTTGGCTCCTCTTTTTATATATTTTTTCTCCTCCCCCTAAGCCTGACCTATGTAAACTAGGCTGGCCAGGAGGGCTGTTTGGTTCACCTGAGGTTCTCACTCTGGTCCTCACACCTTCCTTTGTTAAATTTTTGTGGGCTATTTCCTTTCTTTGTCTTTTAGCCACTGATATTTTGGACTTCTTTTTCTTTTCTTTTTTTCCATATTGCTCTTTCCATACATTTCACCCTCTCCTTCCTTTTTGCTATTCTAGCTACCTAACACTGTTATCTTAATAAAGTGAAAGTGAAGTTGCTCAGTCATGTCCGACTCTTTGCAAACCCATGGACCTCAGCCTACCAGGCTCCTCCGTACATGGGATTCTGCGTACAAGAGTACTGGAGTGGGTTGCCATTTCCTGCTCCAGTGCATGAAAGTGAAAAGTGAAAGTGAAGTTGCTCAGTCGTGTCCAACTCTTAGCAACCCCATGGACTGCAGCCTACCAGGCTCCTCCATCCATGGGATTCTCCAGGCAAGAGTACTGGAGTGGGGTGCCACTGCCTTCTCCGGTTATCTCAATAGATATATTACTAACAACATCTTTGTGAATATAAATGAAAACTTTTTTCCTTTTAGTCTTGCAAGTAAATGATAAATACAAGGAAATGCCATGTGTACTTTTCTATATTTTGTGCTGAATTTTTTAAGCTAAATGAATGCAACGAGTTCAATTAACATAAGAGAAGCAGCAAATATGAAAAACAAATGGAAAAATTGTTCACCCCTTTGAGTAATCAACAAAATGCATATTTAATCAACCTTAAGGCACCACGTGTATACATGTGAATGTTAGACAATATTACAATTAAAATGCTAATTGATAAAAGATGTAAATAAAAACACTGAGATGGTTTTAGAAATTGTTGGTAAAATTTTTAAAACTCAAGTAATAAGTAGTGATAGTTATAAGGACATTTATGTACTTACATCTGGTCACATGCAATTTTGAGATTGTTGGGGTGCTTACTTCCAACTTTACATTAAAAAAGATAAAATTTTAATTCACTAAGATACTTCTTAATGCATTATCCATTATTTAAAAAGAATGGAGAAAAAGCCTGGAAATAACTGAATTTCACAGTGATGCTGAAATGGAACACTGATGCAAACAATCATTATCTTATCATTAAATATATAATCATAAGGGTGACCAAAGACAATGGGAACCATTTTGAAAGGTTACATTAAATCATAAAATAAAATTATGTTTATTCAGTGATTACAACTGCAATATATATTTCTGTTTATGTATTTGCTTAATTAGAAAAATAGAAATAAAGTATTAACTATATCATAGCTGTGGAAATTAGTGCCTGGCTTATAATAAGCCTTCATGGTAGGTTACTATTGTTACTATTGTGAAATAACATAAGCCAGCTTTACTTGGCAATTATTGTTTGCTTATTTGTTATGGTAAAACTCAGTGACTTATTAAGATTATTGCTAGGTAATTTTTGTAGGTCTCTTATCCTCACAACTCCACTGAAGAGGTATGTTTTAATGAAATTCAACTCTTAGTTTGAATTCTGCTGCTCAGAGAAACATAACAATTTTTTGAAGAAATGCTTTTGCATAGGAGTTGGTGATGGACGGGGAGGCCTGGCGTGCTGCAGTCCATGGGGTCGCAAAGAGTTGGAAATGACTGAGCTACTGAACTAAATAAGACAGATCTGCAACAGATATTTTCTTAGCTCTCTGAGAAGGAACATGGCCCTACTGAAGCTTTGTTAGATTTATGGACTCCAGAATTTAGAAACAGTAAATTTCTGTTGTTCTAAGGCATTCCGTCTGTGGTACTTTGTTATGGCAACTCTAGCAAACTAATACAGCATCTCACTGTCTCATTAACATTCCCACCGCAATGCCAGTTCACAATTCATTAGCTGTTTCTCTCCATATTTAATTTTAAATATACTGTGTATTTATAAAGGTATTTATTTTAGACTTAAATTTCATTTTCTCTAAACTAAATTATTTGGAGCATCTTACAACACAAACAGGGGCAAGCACTTAGAGATAAAAGGAGAACTGGAGAGTGAAATCACAAGAGACGCATCAGAGACAGCTGAGAGTCCTGAGGGGAGAGACTAGTGAGTATTTGAGACCCAAAGAATCTGCAATGCAGGAACTACAGAAGACGCAGTTTTGGTCCCTGGGTAGGGAAGATTCCCCTGGAAGAGGGCATGGCAAATCACTCCAGTACTTTTGCCTGGAGAATCCAGTGGACAGAGGTGTCTGGTGGCTATAGTTCATTGGGATTGCAAAGAGTCAGACATGACTGAAGCAACTTTATACACATGCAGGAACCTACATCACAGTTTCTCAGCAGCTGAAGTAAAATAAGTAAAGTTGGCATTATATATATATATATTTTCTGACTAGCAAATATATGGTTTACTAAGGATAGGTTTGTAAGTAGAAAAGTTGACATTTAATTATGTTCAGGTTAGGAATATAGAACCTAACTTCAGCATTCCCAACCCCTCTCCAAGAGTCCTGGTTGCTCTGCAGTTCCACGACCATAACTTCTTACCTTAGATCTACAGCTTTGGTGACGGGGGACTGTTGTAACAACTATAGTTTTAGCCATCATTTTATGGCAGGTACTTAGAGTTACTATACACAGTTATATGGATTACTATATATCACCAATCCTAGGGACCCCCTACATCTTTTGTTCATCATAAGTTTATGTATTTTGACATTTTTTTGGCACATGGTTGACAGGTCCTTTGAGCAGATAAGTTATTTTATAATTCTATTAAAGACAACATAGAGGCAGGTATTGACTCAGACCTCCATTTAGAATTTACATTATTTATTATTACAGCAACATTTTTGAAGGAGTGTTTTCCAAATTTTACAGTTAAAAAAACTGAGGTTCAGAAAGATTGCAACCTACCCAAAGGCACAGAACCTTTAACCAATCAAGGATTTGAACCTTAATCTACTAATTATTCATATATATGATTATATATACATATATGCATTATATAGGGCTTCCCTGGTGGCTCAGACAGTAAAGAATTTGTCTGCAATGTAGGAGACCGGGGTTCAATCTCTAGGTCAGGAAGATCCCCTGGAGAAGGAAGTAGCAATCTACTCCAGTATCTTTCCTGGAGAATTCCATGGATAGAGGAGCCTGGTGGGCTACAGTCCATGCAGTCACAAAGAGTCAGACACAACTTAGTGACTAACACTTGATATGTGTCGGCGACGGAATGAAACACCAACACTGCAGAGTGGTTTAAATCTTTATATTTTAACACTTGCTTCCTACAGCTGCTTTATTTTATATCTTTTGCACAACCCCCTACAGGGCAGGCTGCCAAGCACTATGATTCAGAGACTATACAGTGCGCAGGCGCAGGGCGAGATAACCTTTACCTTGGCTTATTTACTGCAGCTAAGACTTTGTTTTGGGGAACTTCCTTATCAACTTAGAATCCGTTTTGTCCCAAGGTCTGTTCCTTTTGAGGAATCAGAGAAACATCTTTGTGTGCAAGCAATGTTCTTTTCCCATGGGAACAAACAGGATTTTTAGCTGAACATCTCGTTTGCAAGAATGCTCAGCCCTGGTTGACAGTCTCGTTAGCAAGCACTTCTCAATCTTCCTTAAACCTAGTTCCCTACACTGGGCAGAACATCTCGTTTGCAAGAATGTCCAGCCCTGGTTGAGAGTCTCGTTTGCAAGCACTTCTCAACCTTCTTTAAACCTAGTTCCCTACACTGGGCAGAACATCTCGTTTGCAAGAATGTTCAGCCCTGGTTGAGAGTCTCGTTTGCAAGCACTTCTCAACCTTCTTTAAACCTAGTTCCCTACAGATATGTATCATATTTACTTATATATGGTGTGCATATATATATATATATATATATATATATATATATAAAACTATTTGTATTTTACTGTGAAAATTTCAACTGTGTACAAAGTAGAAAGAATACAGTTTAGCCATCACCCAGTTTTGATAGACTTCTTTACTCTACCACTCTTGTTTCTTCTACATTTCCCTCCGATTTCCCATCCTTTTCATTTGACCATTTTTTAATTATTTTATATTTGGAAGATAAATATAGGACCTTTCATAACTCAGTGGAAATAATAATTCTGTATTTTTTAAGATTACACCTGGGAGAGCATATTAAAGCATTTGGGAACCTGGGGAGTTGAAGGAAAGACAGCAACATTGTTGAGTGGTATTTGGCTTCCCAGACGGCACAGTGGTAAAGAATCCACCTGCCAAGCAGGAGATACAGATTTGATCCCTTGGTCCAGAAGGTCTCCTGGAGAAGGAAATGGCAACCCACTCCAATATTCTGGCCTGGGAAATCCCATGGACACAGGAGCCTGGTGGGCTGAAGTCCATGGGGTCACAAAAGAGTCGGACACCACTGAACACAGAAATGCATTTTTCCCACACGTGGTAAAGCACCTCTACAGTAAGGCAGGTTGTTTCATATAATTTATAATAATTTATTCTAAAGATATCTCATTCTCAGTAAAAGTCAGCATGAAAACACATGGTACATTTATTTACATAATACAACTATTTATCCCTAATCTTCAAATCTGAAGCACTGCTGTAAGGCTTCTAATGAAAACAATTATTGTGCCTGTGAAGTGGCTGAGAAGTCTAATTTTCTTAATTCAAAACTGAGCTGATGGAAAAAATAATGTCACATGACTTTTTGTTGCCAGTCCAAAATTTCCAATGTTCATTTTTGAATTCCTCTATATTTCATATCTTATATCCATAATTGACTATTTTCATACAAAAGCAACTGACTCCTGAACAACTGAGAACTCAACATGACAGAATGCTTCTGCAAGCACAAAGTGCACATTTAAACTCTAAGAAATGTGTCTGCCCTAGTAAATTCTACCTAACTTACCTGCAGCTTAGAGATCTAACAATTAAAACTGTTTACTTCGGCTAAAGATTATACCTTCTTGGAATTTTAAGAATAATACATGTATCATCCATGGTCCATTATCTGATTATTCAGAGAAAAAAAATGCAAGATGGTAACTAATCATGCTAAATGAGACATATTTCACTAAGTACGTGTATATCCGTGGCAGATTCATGTTGATGTATGGCAAAACCAATACAGTATTGTAAAGTAATTAGCCTCCAATTAAAATAAATAAATTATATTAAAAAAGACTAAGGATAACATTACACCATTGATATAAGAGTATTAACAATACTGACCCCCTCTTATGATACAGGGACTGTGCTACGTACTCCCTAATGATAACTCTGATCATGATATTTTCCTTCTCAACAAAGTTTGTCTTCTCGTTGCCTGGTGAATCACCAAACAGCCTGATTTTATCTGTGCTGGGCCAATGAGAATAATAAAATGAGGATGGGACAGGATGAATTTGTTTCCTTTGGAATTTTGGAATTTCTTTTTAAATTTATTTATTTATTTATTTTTTTATCCTCTTTCATATTTACATCATCATGCTGCATATGGTGCATATTGGGTGATGCAGGACAGGCTTCTCTGTCCTTCACTATCTCCTGGAGTTCTCTCAAACTCATGTCCATTGTGTCGATGATGCAATCCAACCATCTTATACTCTGTTGCCCCCCTTCTACTACTGCCCTCAATCTTTCCAGGCATCAGGGTCTTTTCCAATAAGTTAGCTCTTCACCTCAGGTGGCCCAAATATGGGAGCTTTAGCACCAATCCTTCCAGTGAATATTCAGGGTTGACTTCCTTTACCACTGACTGGTTTTCTCTCCCTGCTGTTCAAGGGACTCTCAAGAGTCTTCTCCAGAATCACAGTCCAAAAGCATCAGTTCTTCAGTGCCAAGTCTTCTTTATGGTCCAATTCTCACATCCATACATGACTACTGGAAAAACCATATTTTTGACTTTACAGATCCTTGTTGGTAAAGTGATATCTCTGCTTTTTAATACACTGGCTAGGATTGTCATAGCTTTTTTTCCAAGGAGAAAGTGTCTTAATTTCATGGCTGCAGTCAGCATGCTCAGTGATCCTGGAGCCCAAGAAAATAAAATCTGCCACTGCTTCCACTTTTCCCCCTTCTATTTGCCTTGAAGTGATAGGGCTGGATGCCATGATCTTAGTTTTTTGAATGCTGAGTTTTAATTAAGCCAGCTTTTTCACTCTTCTCCTTTACCCTCATCCAGAGGCTCTTTAGTTCCTCTTCACTTTCTTCCATTAGAGTGGTATCATCTGCATATCTGAGGTTGTTGATATTTCTCCTGGCAATCTTGATTCTAGCTTGTGATTCATCTATTCTGGCATTTTGCATGGTGTATTCTATAGGTGATATGTTTATTCCTCATGTCTGCTTTAAGGATTTGATTAGGCTTAGAAATTAAAACAGGTTGAAGGACTTCCCTTATGTTCCAGTGGCTAAGAATCTGCCTACCAATGCAGGGGACAGTGGTTTGATCCCTGGTCTAGGAAGATCCCAAATGCTGCAGAGCAGTTAAGCCTGTGCACCACAACTACTGAGCCCATGCGCCTAGCACAAGTGCTCCACAGCAGGAGATGCCACCACAATGATAAGTCCTCAGTTCAGTTCAGTTCAGTCACTCAGTCGTGTCTGACTCTTTGCGACCCCATGAATCGCAGTACGCCAGGCCTCCCTGTCCATCACCAGCTCCCAGAGTTCACTCAGACTCACGTCCATCGAGTCAGTGATGCCATCCATCCAGCCATCTCATCCTCTGTCGTCCCCTTCTCCTTCTGCCCCCAATCCCTCCCAGCATCAGAGTCTTTTCCAATGAGTCAACTCTTTGCATGAGGTGGCCAAAGTACAGGAGTTTCAGCTTTAGCATCATTCCTTCCAATGAAATCCCAGGGTTGATCTCCTTCAGAATGGACTGGTTGGATCTCCTTGCAGTCCAAGGGACTCTCAAGAGTCTTCTCCAACACCACAGTTCAAAAGCATCAATTCTTCAGTGCTCAGCCTTCTTCACAGTCCAACTCTCACATCCATATATGACTACTGGAAAAACCATAGCCTTGACTAGATGGACCTTAGTCAGTGAAGTCATGTCTCTGCTTTTGAATATGCTATCTAGGTTGGTCATAACTTTTCTTCCAAGGAGTAAGCATCTTTTAATTTCATGGCTGCAGTCACCATCTGCAGTGATTTTGGAGCCCCCCAAAATAAAGTCTGACACTGTTTCCATTATTTCCCATCTATTTCCCATGAAGTGGTGGGACCAGATGCCATGATCTTCGTTAGCCCTACAACATAGTAAATATTGAGTGCATGCTCACTTCAGTCATGTCCAATTCTTTGTGACCCTATGGACTGTAGACTGCCAGGCTATCTATGTCTGACCATGGGATTCTGCTGGCAAGAATAATGGAGTGGGTTGCCATCCCTTCTCTAGGGGATCATCCCAACTTAAGGACTGAACCTGTGTCTCTTAAGTCTCCTGCATAGACAGGCAGGTTCTTTACCACTAGCACCACCTGGGAAGCTCAAATATTCAATAAATCAATGCAACTACAACTAGGTAGTTACACAAATGCTTTGCCAAATCTTTTACTATATGAAACAGATGAAAATTGAACATCAATTATTTGAAAAAAGCAACAAGCTAAGACTTGACCCTTTTTAATGAACATATTTTAAAAAATTAAATGCACACTAAAATTCAATAAAATATTCTTTATTAAAAGACAAGAGTGATATGAAGATATCCCTTTTTTTTAATTAAGACATTTTTAATGAAAAAAAAAAAAAAAAAACCCTTAAAGGAATAAGAGGTAGACTTCCCCAAAACTCAGGTAAACTGGTTCAAACAAAACAAGGTTTTCAATATGAACATTAACAGAATTAGTTTAAATTCAAGGGAAAAGAAAATCACATATTCACTCACATTCAAGATGGGAAAGATCTCTGAGATCAGTCATAGAGTTTATTTCAAATTGTTAAAAAGTGGTGTTTGGCTTTATTTTACAGTGTATTTCCTCATCTGAGGCCAAATGTCAGATAATATCAACCTAGGCAAAAATCACCAACATAAAGCATAGTCAGCAAATACCAAAGATCAGCAATACACCAATATTTTTTTTTTTTCAGGGAGAATATTTATAAATTGTTTGCTTGGAGAAGTATGTTAGTACCTGAGACCTTGGTTAAAGATTTTTCCCTCACAGTTGCCTATCTTTAGAGAAAGGAGTAAACCCTTCAGATCTTATGTGAAAAGAAGCCTGGATATGAATATACTGCTTATTAAACAAACAAGCTTTATCTCGGTAAACTGGGTTAAGAAAGGCAGATGTACATACGTTTTCCCATTTCTAACACTCCTTTTCAAATCTTAAGGAAGTCTATTTTATCAGTCCTACAGTATTAAGAGGAACAAAAGATCAAATTGCCCACATTCATTGGATCATGACTAAGCTAAAGCTTTTGAGTCTGTGGATCACAATAGATTGTGGAAAATTCTTAAAAAGATTTATGTACCAGACCACCTTACATGTCTCCTGAGAAACCTATATATGGCTCAAGAAACAACATGTCCATGTTAGAAGTGGACATGGAAAAATGGACTGATTCAAAATTGGGAAAGGAGCACAACAAGGCTGTATATTGTCACCCTGCTTATTTAACTATATGCAGTGTACATCATATGAAATATCAGGCTGAATGAATCACAAGCTAGAATCAAGATTGCTGGGAAATGCAGGTATACATATGAGATATGCAGATGATACCACTATAATGGCAGAAAGTGAAGAGGAATTAGAATGTCTTCTGATGAGGATGAAAGAGGAGAGCGAAAAAACTAACTGGAAACTCAGTGTTCAAAAACTAGACCATGGCATCTGGTCCCATCAGTTCATGGCAAGTAGAAGGGGAAAAAGTAGAACCACTGACAGATTTTATTTTCTTGGGCTCCAAAATC
Source organism: Ovis aries (assembly GCF_016772045.2). Taxonomy (NCBI): domain Eukaryota; kingdom Metazoa; phylum Chordata; class Mammalia; order Artiodactyla; family Bovidae; genus Ovis; species Ovis aries. Next base: position 17,241,244 of record NC_056074.1, read on the forward strand.
ACTGTGGACAGTGACTGCAGTCATGAAAGCAAGGCACTTGGCCCCTTAGAAGGAAAGCTATGATAAACCTAGAAAGCATATTCAGAAGCAGAGACATCACTTTGCCAAAAAAGGTCCATATAGTCAAAGCTATGGTTTTTCCAGTAGTCATGTACGAATGTGAGAATTGGACCATAAAGAAGCCTGAGTGCTGAGGAACTGATACTTTCAAACTGTGATACTGAAGAAGACTCTTGAAAGCCCCTTGGACTACAAGGATATCAAACTAATTTGTTGCCAAAGCTAAAGTTCCAATACTTTGGCCACCTGATGTGAAGAGTCAACTTACTGTAAAAGACCCTGATGCTTGAATAGATTGAAGGCAAAAGGAGAAGTGGTTGGCAGAAGAGATGATTGGATAGCATCATTGACTCAATGGACATGAAAGAAATGGCAACCCACTCCAGTACTCTTGCCTGGAAAATCCCATGGACTGAGGAGCCTGGTAGGCTACAGTCCATGGGGTCACAAAGAGTCAGACACGACTGAGTGACTTCACTTCACCTCACTTCAGAGATAGAGGACAGAGAAGCCTGGTGTGTTACAGTCCATGGGGTCACAAAGGGTTGGACACAAATTAGCAACTGAACATCAACAGTATTAAGATCAAAATGTGACTTACAGTAAATGTTTTACCCTTCTGAATAACGTTCTAAATGTTACCATTATTCTTCTCTGCTAAAATGGCACACCACCATTTCCTCTCTTAGGAGACTTCCTTGATCTCCTGAGTTAAGCATAATGATTTGTCCCTCTGTCTTCTCACAGGAAAATATGTATGAAAACAATAAATATGAATTTTGGAGTCTTCTCAGATCTCAGTTTCCTTATTTATTTCTGTGTGATACTGACAAATCACTTAAGAGTGTTGTCATTTTAAGACATCTCTTGAATATCTTCCACAATCTAAGGTTAAAAAACTTGAGTTTGCCATAAGTAAAAATAATGTCCAGACTACTTCACTTTGCTTGGTTCTTAGAATCAGGTCTTAGAAATCAAAATAGGCATAGGACAATAATGATTGCTCCTCGGAGAATTCTGAGTGTGCTAATACTGCATGGATATTATAGAGTCCTCTGGTTCTCATTAGGAAGAAAACGCTGCAAATATTTGGACGATTTCTAAAGTGGCTTCCTTTAGAGATCTGTGAATTTTAGAAGAACATAAAAACCATGAGAAATGGATCCATGTTTTGTTTGCAAATGAGTTCCAGATACCAACAGTGATCACTGCATAGTTTGTGCAGAATTAAGAATTCTTTAATGAAATTTTTTAAAAAAAGTTTCCTTAGCAAGTGAAAAAAATAAAAATAAACTAAAAACTGAGAAACTCCCAGTGATAGGAAGCTGTAAGACTAGCTTTCTAGACCTTAAAATGTACACATCCAGAAAGTATGCCCAAGGCTTTATGTGCTATTACAGGTAGAATTTTATGTCTCTGAGTGCCAAATTAGGCTTGTAATAAAGCTATATTTACCTCTGGAGAGCAAAACCCATGTTTACTCGGATTTAAAGCTTAAGTAATTACTGGTAATCATTATGCATCTAGATAAGACCTTATTAAACACAAAATGCAATTAAGTAAATATTAATAAGTTGATAACAATTATTATAATGCCAGAGATACTTAATGAATGCTTAATGAATGGATACTCAAAAAATCCTGTGGATCTAAAAGAAAAAGTAACATCCCAAGCTGTGGTGTTAGGATAATTCTTGAGGGAACCACACTGATTTTTAGACAGTTCTATTAGCGTCTAGAATAAACATCTTCCATATCTGCTCATTTTAAGCTTAGGTAATCACTACTAATCACCATTAAGAATCTGATAAGCAGAGAGGTAATTAATCAAATCTGGAAATCAACCCTGTAACACTTTAATTGTCACCTTCCTGGCCTCAGTGAATCAATTTTTTCATGTTAAATGAGGACAGTAATATCTGTCTCATTAGTCCACAAGGGTTGTCATGAGAGGTAAGTATAGTTCAGTCAGTCAGTTCAGTAGCTCAGTCATGCCTGACTCTTTGCAACCCCATGGACTGCAGCACATCAGGCTTCCCTGTCTATCACCAACTTCCAGAGCTTGCTCAAACTCATGTCCATTGAGACGGTGATCCCATCCAACCATCAGCATGATGTACTGGCCTTAATCTAGAGGAGCAGTTCATCAAAAGTCAATTCACTCTCATGAACTTCTTAGTAAAAATTGATAGGTTAAGATTTTTTTTTTTAAAGGCAGAAAATCTAAGGGATAGATTAGTAACTGATAAATTGGAAAAAAGATCAAGACTGAGAAGCCTGGGAGCTGGGTTCTGGACTTTGCCACAGACTTAGCTGATCATAAGCATAATGCCGCAGAGGGTCAGCCCATCTCTCCAAGGAGTTTCAGACTCCGTGCCCTGTAATGTACTAATTTACGCTACTACTTCCTGTTACTACTTTCCTCTTCTTGCTACCTCAAACTGAGGATGTTCTTAAGTTAACATGAGGGCCTATATGCAAATGACTAGCTTTTCCCAGTCTAAAATGGCCTGCTGTGCAGGTGCTTATCTTTGATTAGGGCTTTCTCTTTCTTGCTGTTTGCCATTGCTTCCCAGGTTGAGCTGTATATGCCCCATTCATATACAGTGGCCCATGCTGTACTGTGAGAAGCCTGTTTTTAAAACTCATTACTTCATAGTTGGAATAATTTCTTACTCATGGATAATTTTTATCACATTTAAATTGAATAACCAAATTTTCTTTTATTGACATGGTGATAAAGGCAGAGGCTAAACATCTGTCAGGATCCTTCTTATTCAGGAATTTCCCCGTTTTGTGAAAGTCTAGATTTTCCAACTCCAATGTTAATTAAGTTTGCGTTATATTTAAGAAACACATGAATGATTTTGACAAAGCACCTAGAAAGTTTCAATTTTGTTACTTTCATAATCAAATCTGAAGGAAATACATCACATTCTAAATGATGGAATTTTTATTTTCAGGAGAATTAAAAGTATATACAATTGTAAAGGTAATTAGAAGAGAACTATCTTACTAACCTTTTTTAGTAGTATGCATACCAATGTGATGCTGTATTGCTGGAATAATTTCTGACATTCTCTTCATAAAATTTAAAAGGTAATTTTTGAAAAATTGTAGAATAATAAACTATTCCTTCCTTCAGAAAGCAGTGATAAGGAAATAAAATTCTATTCCATGCTTTGATACAAAGAGAGTTTAAACAATTCTCACAATTTTAAAATTAAAAATCTGAATAATCTCATACAGTGTACATTAAAATTCACTCGGTACTGTATATTCTATGAGTTTGGACAAAAGTAACAATCTATTCATCATTACAGTATCATAAAAAGTATTTTTCTGCCCTAAAAATCCTCTGAGCTCCGCCTATTCATCTCAAACCCCTCCACCACAATAAATCCCCCTGGTAACCACTGACTCTTTTTACTCTCTCCATAATTTTGCTTTTCCCAGAATGTCATATAGTTGGAATCATTTCAGTTCAGTTACTCAGACTCCTTGCGACTCCATGAATCACAGCACGCCAGGCCTCCCTGTCCATCACCAAATCCCGGAGTTCACTCAAACTCATGTCCATTGAGTCGGTGATGCCATCCAGCCATCTCATCCTCTGTTGTCCCTTCTCCTCCTGCCCCAATCCCTCCCAGCATCAGGGTCTTTTCCAATGAGTCAAGTCTTCGCATGAGGTGGCGAAAGTATTGGAGTTTCAGCTTCAGCATCAGTCCTTCCAATAAACACCCGGGACTAATCTCCTTGCAGTCCAGTGGACTCTCAAGAGTCTTCTCCAACACCACAGTTCAAAAGCATCAATTCTTTGGCGCTCAGCTAATCATTTAGTATGTAGTATTTTCCAGCTGGTTTCTTTCACTTTAATAAGTAATGGGTGATTTTACGTGAGTAATAACCATTTAAAGTTCTTCCATGTCTTTTCATGGCTTGATAATTCATTTAATTTTTCATGAACACTACTGTAAATAGCATGTGTGCTATCGCTTCAGTCGTGTCCAACTCTCTGTGACTCTATGGACTGTAGGCCACCAGGCTCCTCTGTCCACGTGATTCTCCAGGCAAGAATACTGGAGTGGATTGCCATGCCCTCCTCAGGGGATGGTCCTGACCCAAGGATCAAACCTAAGTCTCCTGCCTGTCCTGCTTTGGCAGGCGGACTCTTTAGCACTAGCGCCACCTGGAAAGCCCTACTGAAAATAATATATATTTACAGAAAAGTACAAAGACATTGCAGATAGTTCCTGTATACCCTACAACCCAGTTTCCCCTATTATTAACATATTACATTTGTTAGAACTAATGAACCAATATTGAGATATTATTATTACTTTAAGTTCATATTTTATTCAGATATCCATGGTTTGATGCAATATCTTCTTTCTGTCCCAGAATTCTATTCAGGATACACATAGCACCTAGTTGTCTTGTCTCCTCAGGATCCTCTTGGCTGTGATAGTTTCTCAGACTTATCTTTAACGACTTTGACAGTTTTGACAAGTACTGGTCAAGTATTTTGTAGAATTCCCCTGATTCAGTTCAGTCGCTCAGTCATGTCTGACTCTTTGTGACCCCATGGACTACACCTCACCAGCCTCCCTGTACATCACCAACTCCCGGAGTTTAGTCAAACTCATGTCCATAGAGTCAGTGATGCCATCCAACCATCTCATCCTCTGTTGTCCCCTTCTCCTGCCCTCAATCTTTCCTAGCATCAGGGTCATTTCAAATGTGTCAGCTCTTCACATGAGGTGGCCAAAGTACTGGAGTTTCAGCTTTAACATCAGTCCTTCCAATGAACATTCAGGACTGATTTCCTTTGCGATGGATTGGTTGGATCTTCTTGCAGTCCAAGGGACTCTCAAGAGTCTTCTCCAACACCACAGTTCAAAGCATCAGTTCTTCAGTGCTCAGCTTTCTTTATACTCCAGCTCTCACATCCATACATGACTACTGGAAAAACCATAGCCTTGACTAGATGGACTTCTGTTGGCAAAGTAATGTCCCCGCTTTTTAATATGTTGCCTAGGTTGGTCATAACTTTTCTTCCAAGGAGTAAGCTGCTTTTTATTTCATGGCTGCAGTCACCATCAGCAGTGATTTTGGAGCCCCTCAAAAAAAGTCCGTCACTGTTTCCACTGTTTCTCCATCTATTTGCCATGAAGTCATGGGACCAGACCATGCCATGATCTTAGTTTTCTGAATGTTGAGCTTTAAGCCAACTTTTTCACTCTCCTCTTTCACTTTCATCAAGAGGCTTTTTAGTTCTTCTTCGCTTTTTGCTATAAGGGTGGTGTCATCTGCATATCTGAGGTTATTGATATGCCTCCTGGCAATCTTGATTCCAGCTTGTTTTTAGATGTTTTAGATGTTTTTCTGGAACTCTCTTTATTCGCGATCCAGCGGATGTTGGCAATTTGATCTCTGGTTTCTCTGCCTTTTCTAAAACCAGCTTGAACATCAGGAAGTTCACAGTTCACATATTGCTGAAGCCTGGCTTGGAGAATTTTAAGCATTACTTTACTAGTGTGTGAGATGAGTGCAATCGTACGGTAGTTTGAGCATTCTTTGGCATTGTCTTTCTTTGGGATTGGAATGAAAACTGACCTTTTCCAGTCCTGTGGCCACTGCTGAGTTTTCCAAATTTGCTGGCATATTGAGTACACCACTTTCACAGCATCATCTTTCAGGATTTGAAATAGCTGAACTGGAATTCCATCACCTCCACTAGCTTTGTTTGTAAGGATGCTTTCTAAGGCCCACTTAACTTCACATTTCAGGATGTCTGGATCTAGGTAAGTGATCACACCATCATGATTATCTGGGTCATGATGATTTTTGTACAGTTATTCTGTGTATTCTTGCCACCTTTTCTTAATATCTTCTGCTTCTGTTAGGTCCGTACCATTTCTGTCCTTTATTGAGCTCATCTTTGCATGAAATGATCCTTTGGTATCTCTAATTTTCTTGAAGAGATCTCTAGTCTTTCCCATTCTATTATTTTCTTCTATTTCTTTGCACTGATCAGTGAGGAAGGCTTTCTTATCTCTCCTTGTTATTCTTTGGAACTCTGCCTTCAGATGGGTATATCTTTCCTTTTCTCCTTTGCTTTTGGCTTCTCTTCTTCTCACAGCTATTTTTAAGGCCTCCTCAGACAGCCATTTTTCTTTCTTGCCTTTCTTTCTCTTGGGGATGGTCTTGCTCCCTGTCTCCAGTACAATGGTCAGGATTGGAATACTTCTCCTGATTGGAATAAGTCTAATGCTCTTCTAAAGATTAGGTTGGGACTGAGTTTTTGAGAGGAATATAACACATAGGAGCAATGCCATTTTTATCACATCATATCAAGGATACATACATACAACATGTTTTACCACTATCTGTTTTGATCTTGATCAAGGCTGAGTTGACTTACGTAGTGTTTATCATGTTTATATACTGTTACTTTATTCCTTTTCTTTTTTCCATATATTGTACTTTGGGAGGAAGTCATTATGTGCAGTCCAAACATAAAGAATGGGAGATACACTCCATCTCCTTGAGGCAAGAGAGTTTCCATAAATTGTTCGGAAGTGTGCCTAGGAAGCTCATCTCTTCTCTAGCAATTATGCATTTACTTAATCATTGATTTGTATCAGCATTGATTCAAGGATGTTTATTTTACCTTTAACTCATAATCCAATACTATTTTTTCTTGTTATTCAACTTGTTTAAACTTTGGCCATTGTGAGCCCTTTTGTTTCACTCCTGTGTGCCTTCTACATAGGTCTCATCATTCTATTTCTCAATTCTTCTTTCCCATACCTATGGCATTACTGTCATTCATTTTACTGATCCATATGCTAAATCTACCCAACACAGATTCTATTATTAATTTGAAAAAAGTTATCTCTTAGTTATAAAATTAGAATACGGAAGCAAAAAGTGTCCTTCTCTGACACTTTATGTAGATCAGAGTTTCTAACCTATAAAATCTTCCTTCTTACTGAAGAAAATATTTTAACATTTCTTATAGGGCAGTCCTGCTGGCAATGAACACCCTCAGTTTTTGTTATGGAGTGTTTCTCCATCACTTTTGAAGGATATCTTAATTTAATATGGAATTCTATAAAGGTGAGTTTTTTGCCTTAAGTATTTTAAATATTGCCCTATTCTTTCTCCCTGTTTACATGACTCCTATTGTGAAGTCTGATCCTGTTCTTCTCTAGTGAAGTGAAGTCGCTCAGTTGTGTCGACTCTTTGTGACCCCATGGACTGTAGTCTATCAGGCTCCTCTATCCATGAGATTTTCCAGGCAAGAGTACTGGAGTGGATTGCCATTTCCTTCTCCAGGTAAGATTTTTTTCCTCCTTCCTCTGCTGTTGTTTTTGAAATTTCCTATTTGTTTTAGTTTTGTGCAGTTAGAATATTTTATGTCTCAGTGTAGACTTTTGGTATTAACCCTGATGGATGTCTCATGAACTTACAGCATCTGTTCTTTAATGTCTGTCATCAATTTTGGAAATTCTTGGTCATTATTACATCAGATATTCTTCTGTTTTCTCTTTCATCTCCTTCTGGTATTCCAATTACTTCTATTTTTTCACTTTCTAAAATTACCCCACAGTTCTTGATAATGTTCTATTGTTTTAAATGTTTTTCTCATGCAAATTAAATTTTGGAAGTTTTTATTGATACATAATCACTCTCATGGATTTCTACCTTAGTTATTTTCAGTCTACTGATGGGCCCGAAAACATTGTTGTTGATTTCTAATGTTTCCTTTTGATCCTTTCTTATTGTTTCCAACTCTTTGTTTATGCTATTTGTTTTTGCACATTGTCTGTTTTCCATCAAAAATCATAACATATATTGTTATGTTCATAACATATTCATCATAGTTATTTTAAATTCCCTATCAGATAATTCCAAATTTGTGTCTTTCTGAGTTTGGTTCTAATGCTTTCTTTACTAGTTATACTCTGATTTCCTTTGTTTTAGTATGCCATGTACTTTTCTGTTGAAAGCCAGGCATGATATATTGTGTAACAGAAAAAGTGAGATTAGCAGTCCTGCAGTGTAAGATTTTATGTTATTGTGAATTGGATATGGGCTGGTTTTAATGTTTGCTGTAATTTTAAGTGTCACTTCAAATACTTCTAGTGTCCTTGTTTATTCTCACCTGTTATCTTCAGTTTTCATAAGAAATTGTCCTTAGATAGTGTGTGTGTTATAACAGTTTGTTGAATTACTATTGTTATCACACCAGAACTTTATTGGTATTATGGTAATATGTGGGGTAGAAGGAGAATTTTCTAATTTTGCATTCTTTTAGTGGATCAGAGCTATAGATGTGAACTTTAAGATGCTTATTAGCTTCATATTTGTTAACCCTCTTTATCTAAGGCAGAAAAAACTAAAAGGGGCTAAAGAATTTTAGTGAAAAGTTTAGAGAACAAGATAGAAAGCTTGGAATTTTGTGTTTATACATTACATAGTAAAATATTTTGAGGAAAATACATTATTGAGTTTTATGAGATCATTAATGTACAAATTCATATATAATATGTTTAAAAAACTGAACATGAATTTAACATCTACGGAATTATTTCTAGAAGATTATAGGAGGAAGACCTACTATTATGAACACTTTAAGACACATTAACCAAATAATATACTCTGAAATATAGAATGTCAGAAATGATAACCTTTTAATGGCATTTAGTTGAAACTTAACACAGAAGAAAACCAAAGAACAAACCCATCTCCTAACAATTCATTTTGTACAAAATGTTAATGATCTCATTTGTTAACTTCAGAAACCATTTTAGAAATTGTAATGGCTTCAAAATTGGAGGCCAACATAAATTTCTTGCTGTGTGACAGTCTATTTCTGGCAGGGCAACAAAAAGCTGCAGACATAAAACTACATTCATGCTTAATCAATCATCATGAAAACACACACACACTCAGATTATTTTCATAGCCACAAACAGTGAATTAACAAAGCCTGCATGCTTTCACTTTGTGTACAGGGACTGGGGAAAATGCAAGTATTGAAACAAAGATGCTTTAAACACCTCTGTAGGGAAGGACAAATATATTTTCCTTCTATGTTTCTAAAATCTTGGCTAGAGCCCCTATAGACAGATTAACAAGAGAAAAAACCATGTTTATTTAATATAATTTTAGGTGCTATGCAAGCCTTCATAAGAAAAATTTCTTCTGTTTCTATGTTGATGAAATATGAAAAAATGTGATAGAACTAAATGAGTATGTGCTAAATGGAGTCAATAGGGAGAAACTGAGCAACGGCTGTTTGTTCAGATTCCTCTGTGTCCCTGGGTTTTCAGAGAGAAGTTGTTCCTTTCTTCTGATCTGAAGGGAGGACAACCTCTTGCAAGAGACCTGAGAGTCTCATAACCTGCTTCAGGGGAAGGTCAGGAAGTCCTCCCTGCACCTGCGCTCTCTCAAATTATATCAGCTTAAAATAGTCAATATTCTAAAATGTCTTTTGGTGGCCCTACTGTGTCCCTAATCCCATCACTTACAAAAACTAAATGGGTACTATTCTGGACACATCTCCCATACACACCCTCTCCCTTCCCATATATATATATATACTCAAAATGATATATATATATAGTCATTGTTCATATGTTAATGATGTAAGAACCTACATTTGACTGGGTAACCATGTGAATTTAATGAAGGCAATGCAATAATTTGAGATCCTTGGTGTGAAATAGGATGCTTTTTACTCTCAGATACTGGTCAACTTTTTGGAACTGCTTTTGATCTCAGCTAAAAGAATCATTTCAAAGAGAAATTTTTAACAACAGGAAAAAGATGCATCAAACATCTAAATATCAAAGGATCTCAAAATGTTGCTTTAGTGCTTCCATCCAAATCATGTTAAAAAGCATTCAGACATGCATGTTATATAATACTTTATATACAGTCAGCCTATTTTTTATAAACAATTACCAACTTCTCAGATTTGGTCAGAAGGTGAGCAATGTCTGTCACAAGCATAGGAATGAGACAACACATTGATGACTCACTGGGCCCCGAGGCCCAGATTCTGGCATTTTGTAGTCCTAAATTCAAGTCATTTAGTTTCTGAATCCAAAATATACATTTTTTTTTAAAAAACATTAAGTAGATTGATAAAGGGTATTGTACATCTTGGGCATCAGAGGGGAAAAAAATTTATTCTATGTATAGTCAGAATGTATGTATAAATTCAATACAATTTATAAACTGAAGAACTGCTCTTTGGAAAAACATAAAATCTTAATTTCTTATTTGTGGTTAATGATAAATTTTCAACTTTAAATGAGATAAAGGTAGAAGGAACAGAAATGTCTTAAGATGAAACAATGATGATTTCAATCACACAAGTTGGCTGATTGATGTACTGAATTTTAAAGGGATAAAGAATTACAGCCAATTGAACCTACTTCAGGGAAAGAGACAGATACTTGCACATGACTTTGCATGGTCAATCTTAAGAATGTTTTGTATTTTGGTCCAAATATCAAACCAATATGAAAACAGAGGTAGAAAATGGTGGCATGGCTTAGCACTAGGTCAGAAATTGAAAAGGACACAGGGTTCTTGATATCTATAAACTCAATATGAGATAACAAGATGATGTATTTTCCTCTTTATCTCCAAAATAAGGCCAGTTCAGACACAGGCAAGTATAATAGCTTTACAGTTTTAAGAAAAAACATAAACGTTAATTTCTCTCACTTTTCCCTTACTCAGACCAAACCTTGAACCCTGGATTCGGTTCTGATTCTCTTATCTTGGTGATAATCACCAAAATAGAGTTCAGAACAGAATATTCAAAATGATGTGAATAGCATGTAGTCTGAGCAATGGCTGAAAGAACTAGGAGAAAGGGAAAGAAAAGATGTCATCTGACCATATCTGTCCAAAAAGGATATTGGAGTTAAGCTAGAGAAAGGAACTTTGAGTAGTTAATAGATATAAGAAAGAAGCCGAATTTGCCTTAATGTAAGAATTTTAAAATGATTAGAATCATTCAGCAATGTGTGAGTGTGTGTTAGTCACTCAGTTGTGTCCAACTCTTTGTGACCCCATGGACTGTACAGTAGGTTATCTTCAACAATGGATCTTAATAGCTGGAAAATGTTAGGTTATGGTCTGGATGAGCAGTTCTGCAGAATATGTTGCAGAACAGTGTCCCTCAGATTTAGTGTGTCCAAAAATCACTCGAGGATCCTGTTAAAATATAGATCTTGATTCCATTAGTGAAAGAGGAAAGGGATTGTTTTGCATTTCTAAAGAATCCCACTTGGTACTAATATTGCTTATTTATGGACCACACTTAGAATATAATAAAGAGGGATCTGCATAGAATCCTTTGCAGGTTTCTTTTAACATTCAGACTACTAGATCCTGAAGGTATCTGTGAACACACAACCATCTCAGGTGAAGTTTTCTCCCTCATCCTACTCTGGTGGAAAGAAGTAAAATTTTGCAGAATATTCAAGAAAAACAAGTAAGACTACATTGCCAAATGGGAGGAAATCCACATTCTGGTATGTCTTATCATATATAATACATAATTTTTACCTTCTATATTGAAGTTTCTGGGAAAAACACTGCTTATATACTATTTTCTCCTGGAGGAAGAAATGGTAACCCACTTCAGTATTCTTACCTGGAGAACCCCATGAACAGAAGACCCTGGTGGGCTACAGTCTATGGGATCACAAAGAGTCGGACACAACTGAACGACTGAGCATATATTATTTCCTAGTGCCTTTTAGTAAATCTTTGCATTTTGTGTTATTGCTCCTTGCTTTCCTTCATGTTGTTGGAAGTGAAATTCTTCACTAAACTATTTGCATCAAGGTCATACTTAACTGCATATGGATTTGAACAAATTGCATGTGGCTGGTGAAAATTTGAAACATTACTCAACATCCAAAGGCTTTTCTTGTGATTTTATTCCTTTGTCATCCAGTTATAATGGAGGACAATTAAAACTTCAGATAGCTGGCTATAAAGCTGAAGGATGATGCCTGAATTGTCTAAATCTTTTGAATGAGAATGCCTGAGCATTATCTTTTTTTTTTTTTTAATACACAGGCTATTCTAAACATTATTTAGTTTTGTCCATAAATAAATTTTTCTTTGAAAATGACATGTAGTACTTGCTATTTAAGAAAGTTTCATTCATGGAACTTGGTGTGTGCTTTTTGGCTACATGTTTGATGTCATTCTTAGTTCATAAATAAAAGATTTTAAAATGATTTTCAAATCCTATAGTAGAACAGGCAAAACAATCAGCAACGTCCTATCTTATTCTGAAACTTCAAATTATAGTAAAAAAATTTCATTTCTTTAGTTCTATTTTCAACTCATATTTCACTGTTGTTAACATCCATGCCAAGAAATCTTGTCATTTTTAACAAACTGCTTTGTACCAGTAAGTTCCAAAAAGATGACAGAGAAAGAATAAGAAAAATTAGAAGTATTCTAATCTTTTTACCAGTCTCTAGGATATCTATTAATTAAGGAAAAGCTACAGTAGAAGACAGATTATTTGGTTTGTTCCAGACTGCATGGCAAATCATTCTCATTTTAATTTGGAGTAAGGAGATATATTACAAGCTTTGTGCCCTGAAGTAGAAACTAGTCTACTTTATCAGGTCAAAAAAAGGATATTTGACTCAGAGGAATTTAGTATGAAAGACTTGATTCACCCTATTAGGGGAAAATGAAACCACATATCCTTTGAGTTCAGATGTCAATCAATGAAAAAACAATTCTTATAAATAAATGGTATCTTGTTATTTCATCTATCTTTCTGTCTGCTTTACGATGAGACTGTCACAAAAACATTCTGGAAGAGCAATCTTGGTAGAGTTACAGGTCTCAGAAGTGCACGATTATCTGTCAAAAATCAGCTCTGCAGAATTTTAGTTTTATGAAAGATGGGAAAATAGATTTCTTCAAAACTCAATGGAGAAAATATACTTTTGATACTTTAGGTCATAGGGAAATACATAAAACTATCCATATATGTATTATGTAAATGTGACATTTGTATATATGTTACACATATATTTGCTACATATTTTTGCAACTTATATAATGTATAATATATAAATACCCATGTATGCATTAGAGTTAAGAACATGATTAGTGTTAAAGTTCAGGTTTCTTATTTACCAAGTGATCTTTAAGTTCTCTTACAGCTTTGGAATCTAAGATTCTCATACTCTAACTGGAAGAAATCTTGTGAAATTCACTGAGTTGGTGGAAATCAACCGATCCCTCAATGAGCCTCTGAAAGCAGGATGAAATGCATAGTTTTCTCCTGCAATGGCCTTTTGTTGTGTGATCTTCCACAAGAAATAAGAAGAAATCAGTCTTCCATAGATAGATAAGAAGGTCAAAGATTTGATGTTTCTAATACAGTGGTATTGGAAAAATTCCAAAGTTTAGGGTTGACTGGCATACATTCCAAATAGATAAATAGATAACAGATGATGATAGATGAGTAGTCAACACAACTTGGTATTCCTTATAGACATGCTTTGGACAAATTATATGGGGAACTAGAATGTATTATATAACTAGAATATATATATATTCTAATTTTTATATACATATAAAAGAATCAATGATTTCCAGAGTCAATGCAAACAAAGAATTTTTACATTGCCTTAGACATAATATGAATATTACTTGGGAAACAGTTAAATACTAACAACATTATCATTGATGATAAGTTTTAATTTTTCATATCTTGTGTCCATGAATTACATGTTCCTTAGAGTGTAATTTCTAGAATTATGCCCTAGTTTATATTTCTGTAGGACTTTTTGTCAGCCAAAGATATATATTCTTGGAAATACAATGCTTATAATCTTCAGGAGTTATAGCAGCATTATTAATATGATGCTAATTCTTCTGAAGCTTCTTTATTTTCCTTGTTAATACACCAAAACCTAATGGCATGTTAGTATGTGATAAGAAAACAAGGAAAAATAAATCACCCTGCTGAACCAATACCTCATAGGCATTAGGATACCATTAATATTTTTTCTCAAAGACTTATGTACCAACATAATTTAGATACATAATCATAGTTGGAACTATTGAAAAAGAAATGACAGTCATCACAGAGCATGAAAACATTATTTGTTCAACTTGTAAAATGTCATCATCTCTGCAAAAAAAAGGGATATGCTTATTCACACAATTCTCTTGTAATAGAGTTATTTTGCAAAAAGCATATTTACACGCCCCTGGAGAAGGAAATGGCAATCCACTTCATGGAGAATCCCATGGGCAAAGGACCCTGTGGGCTATAGTCCATGGGGTTGCAAAGAGTCTGACATGACTGAGCAACTAAACAATGACAATATACACACATACACATGCATAGCCTAAGAAACTCTTATTTATGAAAGAAACAAATTCCTATTTATCTATTTAAAATGCATAACCACAGGACTGGAAAAGGTCAGTTTTCTTTCCAATCCCAAAGAAAGGCAATGCCAAAGAATGTTCAAACTACCACACAAATGCACTCATTTCACGTCCTAACAAGGTAATGCTCAAAATCCTTCAAGCTAGGCTTCAACAGCAAATGAACCCAGAACTTTCAGATATACAAGCTTGATTTAGAAAAGGCAGAATAACCAGAGATCAAATTGCCAACATTCCTTGGATCATGAAGAAATCAAGGGAGTTTTAGAAAAGCATTTACTTCTGCTTCATTGACTATGCTAAAGGCTTTGACTGTGTGGATCACAACAAACTGTGGAAAATTCTTAATGAAATGAGAATACTAGGCCACCTGATGTGTCTCCTGAGAAACCTGTATGCAGGTCAAGAAGCAACTGTACATGGACTAATGGACTGGTTCAAATTGGGAAAGGAGTATGTCAAGGTTATATATTGTCACCCTGTTTATGTAACTTCTATGCAGGGTACATCAAGCTGGGCTGGGAAAATCACAAGCTGGAATCAAGATTGCCAGGAGAAATATCAAAACCTCAGATTTGCAGATGATACCACTCTAACGGCAGAAAGCGAAGAGGAACTAAAGAGCCTCTTGATGAAAGTGAAAGAGGAGAGTGAAAAAGCTGGCTTAAAATTTAACATTCAAAAATCTAAGATCATGGCATCCAGTCCTTTCACTTCATGGCAAATAAAAGGGGAAAAGTGGGAATAGTGACAGACTTGATTTTCTTAAAAACCAGAGATATCACTTTGCCAACAAATGTCTGCATAGTCTAGCTGTGGTTTTTCCAGTAGTCATGTACGGATGTGAGAGTTGGACAATCAAGAAGGCTGAGCGCTGAAGAAATGATGCTTTTGAACTATGGTGCTGTAGAAGACTCTTGAGAGTCCCTTGGAGAGCAAGGACATCAAAGCAGTCATTTGTAAAGGAAATTAACCCTGAATATTCATTGGAAGAACCGATGCTGAAGCTCCAATACTATGACTACCTGATGCGAAGAGCCAGTTCTTTGGAAAGGACCCTTTTGATGGGAAAGGTTGAAGGCAGGAGGAGAACAGGGCAAAAGAAAATGAGATGTTTGGATGGCATCATCATCTCAATGGACATGAGTTCGAGCAAACTCTGGGAGATATAAAGGACAGGGAAGCCCAGTGTGCTGCAGTACACGGGATTGCAAAGAGTTGGATGTAAATGAACAGTAACCACCATGTTAATGAGGGGAAGAGAAAGAACGAGAGGTAAGTGTATGGGGCGGGGGGTGGGGGGTGGTTGGCGTGGAGGTGTGTGTATATGTGTATGTGATTTCTTAACCTGTCAAATTGGTTACATGTATACTGCCAAATACAACAGATATGCCTATATGATCAGTGTGAAAAAAAGTAAATTTATCACTGATTACTCTATTTGAGGCACTCTAAGTTGGCTACCTAGATAGCATATTGAAAAGCAGAGACATTACTTTGCCAACAAAGGTCCATCTAGTCAAGGCTATGGTTTTTCCAGTGGTCATGTATGGATCTGAGAGTTGGACTGTGAAGAAAGCTGAGTGCCGAAGAATTGATGCTTTTGAACTGTGGTGTTGGAGAAGACTCTTGAGAGTCCGTTGGACTGCAAGGAGATCCAACTAGTCCATTCTTAAAGGAGATCAGCCCTGGGTGTTCTTTGGAAGGAATGATGCTAAAGCTGAAACTCCAGTACTTTGGCCACCTCATGTGAAGAGTTGACTCATTGGAAAAGACTCTGATGCTGGGAGGGATTGGGGGCAGGAGGAAAAAGGGGACAACAGAGGATCAGATAGCTGGATGGCATCACCGACTCGATGGACATGAGTCTGAGTGAACTCCAGGAGTTGGTGATGGACAGGGAGGCCTGGCGTGCTGCAATTCATGGGGTTGCAAAGAATCAGACACGACTGAACTGAACTGAAGTTGGCTACATTTCTTTCCTTGCTTACTTCTCACAACTCTGAGATAGGTTTTTTCATCATCCTTACCTGAAAGATAAGAAAATCGAGGTTCAAAGATACAGGAAAAAAACATGCAAGGTCAGATAATTTATACTGATGGGACCAGAACTTGACCAAAGCAGTCTGGCTCCAGAGTTCCTTCTTTCATCTTTATATTGCATCATTTCATAAAATAATAAATTTAATCCTGCTTTCCTTTGGACAGTTAAGAGCATTCTGGCTCATCTTCAGGAAGCTGTAGAAGACACACAGTTTTGAGAATTTGGTACTGCTACTACGTTTCCAGTCTAAAATAGAGATATCAATAACTTGATGGAAGGTTCTGGCTTTGGCCAGGTTTATATTGCTGAACTGGGAATTTCAAATGTAGGAAATGTATAAACCAGGAAAATTTTAGTAGAAACCAATCTAACGTTGCTAAAATAAACTCAGAGAATCTCTTGATAATGATACGCAGCTTTCCATCGAAGCAAGTGTAGCAAAGGAACTCAGGAAGAACATGGAATAAAGACAACACTAATATTTTCCTCATGGGTTCCTGCTGCTTCAGTCTCTGCATTTCTCTGAAAATCAGTATCAGTTCTGTCTGTTTCACATTCAGCCCACAGATTTCTGTGACAGAAACTGTGACAGAAACTAGGTACTTCACAGCTCCTAAATTTGTGTGCAACAAGGCTGACTCCACCAGTCTTTGTCCCATTGCCAATCTCTCAGCACAGGTTGGTAAATCAATATACTAACTTGAGTGCCTGGTGGCGACCTTAAGAGTTTACTTGGTTTAATCAAATTATAGATCCATAGATTGATCACCTCAAATTAAGTCAAGGTGTCATGACTCCTGTGGAATACTACAGAGAACAGTACCCAGTGGCTTAAGAAGATCAGAATGTTAGAATAGTCTGAGTTCAGGGGTGGCGGCTGGGAGAAGCTACCCCACGTCGAGGTCAGTGGCAGCCGGGAGGAAACACCCTGTGTCCGAGGCCAGGGGCGGGGGCCGAGAGGAGCTACCCCACATTTGAGGTCAGGGGCAGCCAGGTGAAGCCACCTCGTGCCTGAGGCCAGGGGCAGCGGCTGGGAGGAGCCACCCCAGGCTGGAGGCCAGGGGCAGCGCCCGAGGCCAGGGGCAGCTGGGAGGAGCAACCCAAGGAGCGGTGGCTGCGCGGGTGTAGGAGGGCCTAGAGGAGTATCCCACGTTGAAGATCAGGAAGGGCGGCGGTAAGGAGATATCCCAAGTCCAAGGTAAGGAGCAGCAGCTGTGCTTTGCTGGAGCAGCCATCCATGCCCAAGGTAAGAGAAACCCAGGTAAAATGGTAGGTGTTGCAAGAGGGCATCAGAGGGCAGGCATATTATGTAGGACTCATTATATCTTCTGTATTATCTAGGACACAAGGCTTTGAGAACTGACACAGAAGACTTTAAGACCTCTTTAGTGGAGTTTTTATGCACATAAGTCATTACAATGTTCCTAACTAGTCAAGTAACCACCAAAATTTGTAAAAGCTGGGTCCCCAGACTTCATGTAGGAGATGAAGCACTGTTAATATGCAGGTAAATACAACTGATGAGATGGGATGAGAGGAGGAGGAGTCCTGGTTTGTAGAATTTTCCTATTTCCATGTGAAAATCCTCACCATAGCTGGTTTGATAATTTCAAGCTATGAAGGTGTCATCTCTGAACATGAAGTTGGAAAAATATGTTAATACACACAACAGGTTTTCTCTACTCAGTGAGTGCCAATTTCAGCACACTGCTGAAAAGAGTCATCTCTGTAGCGCTTCTGAATTTTTAACCTACAGAATCCATGTGTGAAATAAGATTTTTTTTCCACCACTAAATGTTGGACTGATTTGTCACACAAATCATAGTAAGAGGGTAACAGGAAGGAAGGCTAGGGGTCTCCAAACTGACGAAATAGGCTGCATGTGTCAGACATATTTTGTCGTTCTCTTAAGCAGCAGAAAGAAACAAACTACAAGTATTAGATTTTTTTTCCCTTCTCTATATGAATTTAGAAAGAGTTTTCTTTTAAAATTCTGTGTTGCCTTAAGGACACCTGGTTCTACCTGAACTTAAGTTTTCTCAAATCTTGAGCTAGCCAATGCATTTTTCTTATGGAAATATTTGTTTTAAGCTATGTTAATGAACTATGTATTTACTCTAGACTCTGTCTTCAAGTCTGTTTGGTCTAAGACTCAGAACTCACTTGACAAGCCAGTATGTTTTACTCATGCAAATGTTCTAAGCTATGATAATGAGACCCTGTCTTTGCTTGGAAACCTGCCTTTCGTCAAGATTCACATCAATCATTTCACTGCCCAGAACTCACCTTGTGCCAATGTTATCTCAAAATGCATGTTGGGGGTAAGGGGCCTGGTGCCAGTCTTCTGAGTTTTGAGACATTTCCTTTCTCCAATTAGTGGACTGCTATTAGCTATATAACATCTGGCTAAAAACTACCAGGGGGGCAGAAGCAGGAGGGTGCTCTTTCTGATGTCTATGTCAGAAGCTTTGTCTATCTCTTTTATACTTTAACAAAACTTTATTACACAAAAGCTTTGAGCGATCAAGCCTCATCTCTGACCCCAGATTGAATTCCTGTCCTCCGGAGGCCAGGAATTCTGGCATCTTTCATGGCTCAGAACAACCTTTCAATAGTAAACATAGTAAGTAGACATAATAAGAGAACAGGCATTGGACTTTTTTTTTTTTTTTTAATCGCTACTCAATGTCATGTTCCCTGTCCAAAGTAGAGCTTGCCCTTAAAAAAAAAACAAAAAAACAAAACAACAACAACAACAACAACAAAATCACATTAAGTTAGCCAACCACTAACAATAAAACGTATTTTTTTCTCCTATAGCAATTGAAACTGTTAGTCGAACAGTCCTGTCTGACTCTGCGACGCCATGGACTGCAGCCCCCCAGGCTCCTCTGTCCATGGAATCCTTCAGGCAAGAACAATTGTGTGGGAGGCATTCCCTTCTCCAGGATATCTTCTTAACCCAGGGATGAACCTAAGTTTCCTGCATTGCAGGTAGATTCATTTACTATCCGAGGCATCAGAGGAATCCCATCTAGCCACATACATATTTCCAGTGTCTATGTTACGTAACAGCAGTTTGGATAACAGCCTCATATTCTAGGATAAAATGCACATACACAATAAATTTCCATAAGTAATAGAATATAAAACAAAAATATAAAAAGAACATAAAATGGCATTAAATCATGTCAATCATAAAATCATAAAGCATAAAATGTTAGGTATTTGTTCTGTAACTGTGTAAACATCTCAAATTTTCTTCAAGATAGTGTCTACAAAATACAGTAAGAAATGTACACTGTCTCATAAATGAAATTCTCTTTACCCCATCAGATTATGCCTTCGTCCTCCACACCCTGAAATAAATGGCTCTGCTGAGAATTAACTTGTTCCTGATTTACCTCTCTCTCCCATCTGACACCATAATTTCATATCCCAATTTCTCTGAGGTCTTTTTTCTCCATTTATATTATATACGAGGCTAGTATTATCAGCCT
Organism: Ovis aries; assembly: GCF_016772045.2. Taxonomy (NCBI): domain Eukaryota; kingdom Metazoa; phylum Chordata; class Mammalia; order Artiodactyla; family Bovidae; genus Ovis; species Ovis aries. Next base: position 17,261,314 of record NC_056074.1, read on the forward strand.
TGAGAGAAAAGACTTTAATCATTTCCTCAGGATACATCTTGGTGAAGTTATTAGGATTTGGAGATGCAATCTAAACATAAGAACTCCATTCCTAGACTGTAAATCAAAATAAATAGGGGCTTGGGTCTGTTTGCAAAGATTGGACATAATCCAAAGTAAAATAGTTTGGGCACAGAGATGAAGCCAAGATCACCAGAAGTCAGTACTGGGGGAGAAATGAAACTAGACTATGCAATGGTTGGTGTTAGGAAGAGTAAGGGAACACATAAAGTATATCCCAGATGCTCTAAAAGCACAGCCTTCTCAAACACTTCATATTCTTTTAATAGCCGGCATGTTATCCTCGTACCTGCAAGGAGATCCAACCAGTCCATTCTAAAGGAAATCAGTCCTGAATATCCGTTGGAAGGACTGATGCTAAAGCTGAAACTCCAGTACTTTGGCCACCTGATGCAAAGGACTGACTCACTGGAAATCACTCACTGTGATGCTGGGAAAGATTAAAGGCAGGAAGAGAAGGGGACTACAGGATGAGATGGTTGGATGGCATCACCAACTCGATGGACATGAGTTTGAGTAAGCTCCAGGAGTTGGTGATGGACAGGGAAGCCTGGCGTGCTGCAGTCTATGGCGCCGCAAACAGTCGGACACGACTGAGTGAGTGAACTGAACTGAAAGAAGTATATGGGCTTCCCTGGTGGTTCAGTCGGTAAAGAATCTGCCTGCAATGCAGGGGACCTAGGTTTTATCCCTGCATCAGGAAAATCCCCTGGAGAAGGAAATGGCAACTCACTTTAGTATTCTTGCCTGGGAAATCCCATGGACAGAGGAGCCTCACAGGCTATAGTCCATGGAGTCATAAGAGTCAGACATGACTTAGTGACTAAACAACCACCAAAAAGAATACACTGGAAAAAATGAACAGTTTCTATAACATACTCTAGACCATTTTACATGTGCACTACTATTACATACAATCCTGTGCAATAGATGATGTTGCCAGTATTAAAGGTGAAAACCTGATATTCAAGTTAAATAATGTACCCAAGTAAATGGAAATGGTTCTCAGATGCAGTTATGATCAAAACGTATGTTTTTTTCTTCTTCTTTAGATCACACTGCCTCCCTACTGCTTGATAATTCATAAATTTAAAGAATAAAATAAAGCAAACTTAGGTTTCTATAATTTTTACCATATGATTTGCATATATATGAATGAAAAGAAGATTCTTCAGTGAATTTTTAATCTGTCATTTTCAACAATCAAGAACCTGTCATTTATTTGTGTGCTGAAAGGCTCTATTATAGCTATTTTCAAAGTTACATGATGGCATTTGTGAATTGAGAACATATTGAGTTATTGGAAAATTTTGTAAAAATATTAAAAAGTGTTCATCTTAAATTTGAGACATTTAAGGATTGCATAATAATGTGTTTGAAAATAGTTTAATTAAAATATTCAGCCAAAACACCTCTCACATTTCCCTATATTATTTGAAATTCTTTTTTACAAATAATAATAATATCTATGTACAAGATAGTACAACCCTTTTAACTAGGCCAGTTATTTGAAATAAAAGAGAATTATGGATGCACATAACTTTCTCCTTTAAACAAAGATTTTGATTGTTAAAATTTGCCTCATTGGAAAAGACCCTGATACTGGGAAAGATCAAGGGCAGGAGGAGAAGGGGACAACAGAGGATGAGGTGGTTGGATGGCATCACTAACTCAAGGGACATGAGTTGGAGTCAACTCCGGGAGTTGGTGATGGACGGGGAGGCCTGGCATGCTGCAGTCCCTGGGGTCGCAAAGAGTCGGACATGACTGAGTGACTGAACTGAGCTGAAGATTTGCCTCAAAGATCTAAATGTACATAGCCAGCCTGTCCCACTGCTCCTGGAAAACACTCACATATGACTTAAGACCACCCAACACTCCCCCAATTCTTTGTCATGATGGCTCCATTGAGATTTAAGCAAAATAAGTTGCCTGAAAATAAACATCTTCTTTGCAGAATAAAGAAAACCACCTCCTTCTGTCCCATAAAGTGCTGCACCCAGTATGTCAGCAAATTTGGAGAACCCAGTAGTGGCCATAGGACTGGAAAAGGTCAGTCTTCATCCCAATTCCAAGGAAGGGCAGTGCTAAAGTATGTTCAGACTACTGGACAATTGTGTTCACTTCCCATGCTAGTAAGATTATGTTCAAAATCCTTCACGCTTGGCTTCAGAACTTCCAGATGTAAAACCTGGGTTTACAAAAGGCAGAAGAACCAGAGATCAAATTGCCAGCATTCATTGGAATATAGAGAAAGCATGGGAATTCCAGAAAAACATCGACTTCTGTTTCAATGACTATGCTAAAGCCTTTGACTGTGTGCATCACAATGAACTGTGGAAAATTCTTAAAGAGATGGGTATATCAGACCACCTTACCTGCCTGGTAAAACTGTATACATATTAAGAATTAATAATTAGAACCAGACATGGAACAAAGGACTGGTTCAAAACTGGGACAGGAGTAGGTCAAGGTATATATTGTCCCTTATATACAATATATATTTAACTTATATGCAGAGTACATCATGTGAAATGCCAAGCTGGATGAGTTACAAGCTGGAATCAAGATTGCTGGGAGAAACATCAACAACCTCAGATATGCAGATGATACTATTCTAATAGCAGAAATCAAAGAGGAACTAAAAAACTTCTTGATGAGAGTGAAAGAAGGGGGTGAGAAAGCCACTTAAAACTCAATATAAACACACACACACCCCCAAAAACTAAGATCATGGCATCCAGTCCCATTACTTCATGGCAAATACAAGGGGGAAAAGTGGAAGCAGTGACAGATTTTATCTTCTTGGGCTCTAAAAACACTGTGGATGGTGACTGCGGCCATGAATTTAGAAGACACTTGCTTCTTTGAAGGAAAACTATGACAAACCTAGAGAGTGTATTAAAAAGACATCGCTTCTGCTGACAAAGTTTGTTAAAGCTATGGTCTTTCCAGTAGTCATATACAGATATGAGAGTTAGACCATAACAAAGGCAGAGTGCTGAAGAACTGATGCTTTTGAACTGTGGTGCTGGAGAAGACTCTTGAGAGTCCCTTGGACAGCAAGTAGGTCAAACCAGTCAATCCTAAAGGAAATCAACCCTGAATATTCTTTGGAAGCACTGATGCTGAAGCTGAAAGCCCAATATTTTGGCCACCTGATGTGAAGAGCTAACTTATTGGAAAAGACCCTGATGCTGGGAAAGATTGAGGGCAACAGGAGAAGAGGGCAACAGAGGATGAGATGGTGGGATGGCATCACCGATTCAATGAACATGAACTTGGGCAAACTCCAGGAGATAATGAAGGACAAGGAGGCCTGGCGTGCTGCATTCCATGGGGTCACAGAGTCAGACACAACTTAGAAACTGAAAAACAACCACAGCTTACATCTCTTCATCTGCCTGCTCATATAAATGTACTGATTTCTTCCTCACCAATAACATATTCATGAAGCGTATAGTTGTGTGTGTGTGTGTGTTTTCCTTTGGTACAGTATCTGGTTTTAGTCTTACTGTAATATTTGCCTCATAGCTTGAATTGGAGTGTGTTCCCTCTTTCTTCTACATTCTGACAGGGCTTATATAAAATGAGCATTGATTCTCCTTTAAATGTTTGGTAGAATTCTCTAGTGAAACCATTTGAGACTAGAAGTTTATATTTCAGGAGCTTTTAAAGTATGGATTAAATGTTTTTAAAGGTTCTGAGAGAGTCAATTCCTAGGCAGGTTGATAAGTCTGGGGGACCCCTAGGAGAGAGGGGTCTGGGGTTCTCAAGGAGGAGATAGGGGTCTGGAATTCTCAAGGATGAGGAAAGGACAAACTTTTTTTTCCTTTACATTCCTTAGTCTTAGTCACATAAAACAGTTTTTTTTTTTTTTTTTCTGTAAGCCTGGAACTGATGATTACACAACAAACTACTCAGTTTAAACTCTGTACTGTGGCTGCTGCTGCTGCTGCTGCTGCTACTGCTAAGTCACTTCAGTCGTGTCCAACTCTGTGCGACCCCATAGACGGCAGTCCACCAGGCTCCCCCGTCCCTGGGATTCTCCAGGCAAGAACACTGGAGTGGGTTGCCATTTCCTTCTCCAATGCATGAAAGTGAAAAGTGAAAGTGAAGTTGCTCAGTTGTGTCTGACTGTTCGCAACCCCATGGGCTGCAGCCTACCAGGCTGCATGGGATTTTCCAGGCAAGAGTACTGGAGTGGGCTGCCATTACCTTCTAGGGATAATATAATAACAATGTATCCTGCTTGAGGACAGTTTCTCCTTCCTGAAAACCTTCTGACTAATCCTGATATTTCAGAATGTATATTATGGGAGTGGGTCTGATAGGATCTTTCTATTGTTAAGTTCTAATCCTGTTATCCTAAAATGTAAATTGTGAGAGTGGGTCTGGTAAAATTTTTACAACCTTGAGACCTTCTCTTGATTTACTGTAATAACTAATTTAAAAGTATTTAGTTCCTTTGCTAAAGGCTAGCAAAGCGGGCACTCTCCATCCCCCTTTGGTGTCTGGGTCAGAAGCTTTCTCTCCCTTTGCACTATAATAAAACTTGTGCCACATAAGAGCCCTGAGTTGTCAAGGCTGGTCTCTGGTCCTGAAGATAAACCTTCTTCTTTGGAGATCACTAATCCAACATCATTCACCATAAGCTATCAGTTCTAGGTTTATTTAGATTGTCTATTTCATCTTGACAGATATTTGGTAGCTTCTGGTTTTGAGGACTTTTCTAGTCCATTTTTTCTAATTTTGCAAATTTATGTACATGAAGTAGCTTATAACATTCCCTTATCTTCTAAATGATTCAGGCTTAGTAGTTGTATCCCCCATTTCATCTGGGGTAATGGTAGCTATTTCTTTAGTGATATATATGTCATATATTTTTTCAATTTTACTGCATACTTGAGGTAAGCTTCTTGTAGAAATCATATAGTCATACCACTTCCTCTTTTATTTTCTATTTAGTCTGTTAGTCTGTAATTTGTATATGTAGATCATTTATGTTTAATGAAATTATTGATGGGTTGGAACTTTAATCTTGGGCTTCAGTGGTAGCTCAGCTGGTAAAGCATCTGTCTGCAATGCAGGAGACCCTGGTTCGATTCCTGGGTCAGTAAGTTCCCCTGGAGAAGGGATAGGCTGCCTACTCCAGTATTCTTGGGCTTCCCTGGTGGCTCAAATGGTAAAATCTACCTGCAATGTGGGACACTCAAGTTCGATCCCTAGGTTGGGAAGATCCCCTGGAGGAGATAATGGTAACCCACTCCAGTATTCTTGCCTGGAGAACTCCCATGGACAGAGGAGCCTGGCGGGCTCCCATGCAGAAGCAGAGAGTCAGACACGACTGAGCGACTAAGTATAGCACAGTTCTGAAACAGCACTGTATCACTGCAAATGAAAGGTAGATTCTTGCTTCTTTTTAGGTTTCTTTATTCTAAGTTTGGAAACGCAAATATGCTATCTCCTCTCCATTTTATTTAGAACCCCTTGACAATGTTCTCATTTTTGTTTCAAACATAAAGTTTGAATTTTAAAAATCTGTGAAGAGGACAGTATTTACCATTATTTTATAAATTCTATTGTTTATTCTTTTTCTGGAAATCTAAGACTTCTAGAATTATTATATTTCTTCTTGGAGAACTTTCTTTCATCACTTTTTAAAGAGAAGTCTGCTGGTGATACCTTCTCTTGGTTTGTTCCCTCTGAGAATTATTTATTCCCTCTTCACTCCTAAAGGATATATTCATCAGCCACAGAATTCAGGTTGTCAGTTTTTTGTTTGTTTTAATGACTTGAAAAATGTTATAGCACCTCCTCTAGGCTTCCGTGGTTTCACATGAAAACTGTTATTCAAATCACTGTTCCCCTACACACAGTGGACATTATCTCTCATTGTTTACAATTCTTTGTTTTTAAATTTCAAGAATTATGATGTGTATTAGCATGAATACTTGTGCACCTATCCTTTTTTCAATAGACTCAGCTTTCTTAATTTATAAGTTTATGTCCTTTATTGAACTTTAGAAATTTTTAGCCCTTTTTCACTTTCTTTCTCTTTCTAGGATTTGGATAACACAGATATGTGGATTATTGATTATCTTTCTACAGATCTTGAAAGCTTTGTTTCCTTGTCTTTTGTGTGTATTTTCCTTCTCTTGTTCACCTGGGTAATTTCTACTATTCCATCTTCAAGTACCCTGACTCTTTCCTCTGTCATATTTATTCTGCTATTGAACTTCTTCACTTTAATTTTCTGTATTGCATTTTTCAGTATTATAAGGTCCATTCGGTTCTTTTTCATACCTTTATTGCTTTTGTAGATTCTGTCTATATATTTGCTTCAAGGTTATTTGTAATTGATTTTAAAACAGTTTGTGCTGGCCAACTTTAAAATCATTGCTAGATGATTCCAATCTCTGATTCATCTCTATATTAGCAAGCACTGATTGCTTTTGACTCATTCAAATTGTGAATTTCCTGATCCTCGGCACAATTAATTCTTCTAAATTTAATTCTGCACATATCGGCTATTATGCTAGAAGACTGTGTTATATTTAAATCTGTTACCTTAGCAGATAGTCAGCCTGTTGAGATATGCATGCAATTTGTTCTATTTTTGTGGGCTGTGGTTCTAGTACCAATTTAGCTTTTAGAGCCTTTATGATACCTTTGGTCTCAATTTGTGTGTGTGTTCTTGGGGTTAATGCTAATCCTTGTTTACGCTGCCTGCTACCCACTGCTGATTTTCTGCCTTCAGGGGCAAAAGGTACTTCTTCCAGCTTGGTTGCCCGTGCCTGTAAGTGGGAGATGGGAGACAGTGACCCATCTGAATAGAGCACTTCCTTGGTTCACTTCACTTAGCCCTTTGTCAGGCCACACAACTGTCTTTAGGTGGGAGATGGAGGATAATTTTCCCTTGACTCTTTGTACCACAAAGGGACAGAGAAGGCCCCCAGCCATGGCTTCTTCACGTTAGTTCAATCCTAAAAGAAGTCTATCGATCCTGTAGACAGAGTGCTCTCAAAGTCAAGACACTTGTTTTTGTTAGAGCACCTGCCAGAGCATAGTTTTCTTCATGTTTGCAGTGGGACTTCCTTACAACCCATAGTGAAAGGGGTTTCTTCTCCTGCTTTGTTAAAGTTCAGAAGACAGTGGGTTTGCACTGTATTCTAAAGCAGAATGGAGGTCCTGAGATGCTGTTCTTCCAGTCCTGTGATCCCTAGTTCATCCTCCTCTTCTAAACATTTGTGTCAGCATCATTCTTTGTTTGTCTGTTGTTTTATTTCCAGGTTTATAGTGTTATTAGTGGATAATTGGAAAAAGATGCCTGCCATCTTGCTGAGAATAGGAGTTTATATTCTCTGTTAATTTTGTACTTCTCAGAAATAAAATCAATACAGACACACCTCAGAGATATTGAAGGTTTGGTTCCAAATATTCCAATGTTCCAAATACAATACAGCAAATATTGCAATAATGTGAGTCACACAGTTTTTTGGTTTCCCAGTGCATGTTAAAGTTATGTTTATACTATAGTCTAGACTATTAAGTGGAAATAGCACTATATCTAAAAAAACATGCACATGCCTTAATTAAAAATTACCATTAAAAAAGAGAATAAATGCTAACCATCATCTCAACCTTCAGTGAATTATAATCCTTTTGCTAGTTAAGGGTCTTGCATTAATGTTGATGGTTGCTGACTGATCAGGGTATTGGTTGCTGAAGGCTGGAGTGGCTGTGGCAATTTCTTAAAATGAGATAACAATGAAGTTTGCCACACTGATTGACACTTCCTTTTATGCCATTTAATAGCATTTGACTCATGAACGTCTTTCAAAATTGCACTCAATTCTCTCAAACCCTGCCAACTAAATTTATGTGTTAATAATATTCTCAGTCTTTTGTTGTTTCAATAGTCTTTACAGTATATTCACTAGGAGTAGATTCCATCTCAAGAACACTTTCTTTGCTCATCCGTAAGAAGTAATTCCTCATCTATTCAAGTTTTATCCTGAGATCACAGCAATTCAGTCATAACTTCTGGCTCCTCTCCTAATTCTACTTCTTGTTAGTTCTGTGACAACTGCAGGTACCTTCTTTGCTGAAGCTTTGAAAGTTTCACCCATAAGGGTTAGAACCAGCTTCTTCCAGACTCCTATTAATGTTGATCTTTTGACCTCTAACAGGAATCTCAAATGTTCTTAATGGCATGTAGAATGGTCATTCCTTTCCAGAAAGTTTTTAATTTGCCAGATTTATCTGAGAAAAAAGCTACAGCCTTACAAAAAGTATTTCTTAAATAATGAGGCTTGAAAATTGAAATTACTCTTTGATCCATGGGTTGCAGAATAGACACTGTGTTGACAGGCATGAAAACGACATTAATCCCACTGCACATCTCCATCAGAGCTGTTGGGTGATCAGTTTTGTTGTCAATGAGCAGTCATATTTTGAAAGCAATGTTTTTTCTGTGTGCTAATTCACAATGGTGGGCTTAAAACAGTCAGTAAACTATACTGTAAACAGATGTGCAGTTATCCAAATTCTTGTTCCAAAACATTTACAGAGCACAGGCAGAGTAATTCTTAAGGACCTTAGGATTTTCAGAATGGTAAATAAGTATTGGCTTTAACTTCAAATAACCAGCTGCATTAGCCCCTTACAAGAGAGTCAGCCTGTCCTTTGAAACGTGAAGCCAGGCACTGACTTCTCTCTAGTTATGGAATCCCTAGACAGTCCCTTCTTCTAATACAAGACTGTTTCATCTACATTGAAAATCTATTGTTTGGTAATAGCCACCTTCATTAATTATCTTAGCTAGATCTTCTGGATAACTTGCTACAAACTTCTACACCAGCACTTGCTGCTTCATCTTGTACGGAAGTTACAGCAACGGTTTCTCTCCTTAAACCTTATGAACCAACCTGTGCTAGCTCCAAACTATTGTTCTTTAGGTTCCTCAGATCTTTCAGCCTTCATACAACTGGACAGACATAGGGCCTTGCTCTAGATTAGGCTTAAGAGAATGGTGTGACTGAATCTTCGCTCCAGACTACTCAAGCTTTCTCCATATCAGCAATAAAGCTGTCTCACTTTCTTATCATAAGTGTGTTCATTGGTATAGCACTTTAAATTTCCTTTAAGAGCATTTCTTTTATATTTGCCCTTGTTTGGTGCAAGAGGGCTCAGTTTTGGCTTATCTGCTTTTGATCTGCCTTCCTCATTTAGCTTAACCATTTCTAGCTTTTGATTTAAAGTGAAAGACATATAAATTTTTCCTTCACTTGAACACTTAGAAAGAGTATTATTACTGTTATTAATTGGCCTAATTTCAATTTTGTTCTGACTCAGGAAATAGGGAGGCCCAAGGAGGGGAAGAGAGAAGTGGAGACAGTCAGTCAGTGGAGCAGCCACATAACACACACATTTAGCATTTAAGCTCACTATCTTTATAGGCAAGGTTCAATACTTTGGCCACCTGATAAGAGCTGACTCATTAAAGATACCCTGATCTGCTTTATTGACTATGCCAAAGCCTTTAACTGTGTGGATCACAATAAACTGTGGAAAATTCTGAGAGAGATGGGAATACCACCACCTAATCTGCCTCTTGAGAAATCTGTATGCAGGTCCGGAAGCAACAGTTAGAACTGGACATGGAACAACAGACTGGTTCCAAATAGGAAAAGGAGTACATCAAGGCTGTATATTGTCACCCTGCTTATTTAACTTATATGCAGAGTACATCATGAGAAACGCTGGACTGGAAGAAACACAAGCTGGAATCAAGATTGCCGGGAGAAATATCAATAACCTCAGATATGCAGATGACACCACCCTTACGGCAGAAAGTGAAGAGGAGCTAAAAGCCTCTTGATGAAAGTGAAAGAGGAGAGTGAAAAAGTTGGCGTAAAGCTCAACATTCAGAAAACGAAGATCATGGCATCCGATCCCATCACTTCATGGGAAATAGATGGGGAAACAGTGGAAAGAGTGTCAGACTTTATTTTATTGGGCTCCAAAATCACTGCAGATGGTGACTGCAGCCATGAAATTAAAAGACGCTTACTCCTTGGAAGAAAAGTTATGACCAACCTAGATAGCATATTCAAAAGCAGAGACATTACTTCGCCGACTAAGGTCCATCTAGTCAAGGCTATGGTTTTTCCTGTGGTCATGTATGGATGTGAGAGTTGGACTGTGAAGAAGGCTGAGCACCGAAGAATTGATGCTTTTGAACTGTGGTGTTGGAGAAGAGTCTTGAGAGTCTCTTGGACTGCAAGGAGATCTAACCAGTCCATTCTGAAGGAGATCAACCGTGGGATTTCTTTGGAAGGAATAATGCTAAAGCTGAAGCTCCAGTACTTTGGCCACCTCATGCGAAGAGTTGACTTATTGGAAAAGACTCTGATGATGGGAGGGATTGGGGTCAGGAGGAGAAGGGGATGACAGAGGATGAGATGGCTTGATGGCATCACAGACTCGATGGATGTGAGTCTGGGTGAGCTCTGGGAGATGGTGATGGACAGGGAGGCCTGGCATACTGCAGTCCATGGGGTCACAAAGAGTCAGACACAACTGAGTCACTGAACAATAGCAAATGCCTGTGTGGCAAACTGAAACAATCATCATAAGCCTGAATAATTAATTATTAAGTGAGAAGCTACACACGTCAAAGAAAAACAAGAAATAAGCTAAAGTTATATCGGAACTCTAAGCTTCTTACTGGACCTGAAGGAAGTATCTTTTCCTTGTAAGAAATTTTCTGAATACTTAGTATTAGAACTATAGTTAGTACAGTGAGTGTCTCAAACAGTAACACTGACAATCATCAATTATTCTCTCTTTAACTTCTCCTCATAGGCCCACAGGGATAAGCTCTTTAGAAGATCATAATACATTGATAATAATGTATTTTAGGAAATATCAATCTTACACTAAAAAAAATGACATGGAGTGAAAAGAAGCATAGGACGCTTGTAAAAAATTGTAAAATCAAATTTTAACAAAAATGATAAAGTACAGTTACAAGAAATTTATTAATGCATGGTAGTTACAAGTCAGCAAGGATTAGCAAATTAAATTCAAGTCAATTGTCAGGTTATAAGTAGTCATAAGCAAAGCAACTCACTCATCTTAGGAAATGTTAAATCACAGTCACCAGGTAAAGTTATGCTTATCAATTTATATTGTCTTAACAATTTGTCATTTGATTTCTTTCTGTTTTTCTTGTTTAATCATTTATTTGAGCAGTTGTTAGCCACCAGCTGTAAGCTTGTTTGTTCTCTGAATTCCTATGAATTTATATCTATATGTCTTCTGCCTATTATTTCAATGGGTACTTTGTATACATTTTAGAATTAGTTGGTTAATAAATTAATAATGCAAAAAATTTTAAACTATGATTGCTAAAAAAAAAGCAACACAGTTAGGTACTACACTCTGGGAGATGAAGTTACGTGTAAGTTTATCTGAAATAACACTGTAGACTGAACAAAAGTGGTGGCAGTAGACAAGTGGAAAATTTGAAATTTCAAGGGGAATCAGTTTGTTCCTGTTTATACTATGAGCATGTTGGCTGGCCCTTTCCATTTAAAAAAAACTAGGAATATTGTTTAAATGCATTGCCCTCCTATGCTTTCAATGCCTTTTAGAGAGAAAATTAGGAGTAAAATCACAATGCCAATAGACCCTAATTACTCTCATAAAATTGTCCTCTGGAAGTTGTATCTCTGCAAAGTATAGCACTGTTTGCTCATACATACCAGAAAAGACCTCACAAGATAGAGTGTTAATAGATTGACAGATAATGAGTATGAGGTTGCAGATGAAATTTTGATGATATTTCACAGCCGTAATTTAGGTATAATTATTGGATAAGTATACACATATAATACACATATAATTTTTAGAATAAAGTTTTCATAACAAACTGTGGAAAATTCTTAAAAAGATGGGAATACATGACCACCTGGCCTGCCTCCTGAGAAATCTGTATGCAGGTCAAGAAGCAACAGTTAGAACTAGACATGGAACAACAGGCTGGTTCCAAATCGGGAAAGGAGTCAACTTGTCACCCTGCTTATTTAACTTACATGCAGAGTACATAATGCAAAATGCTGGGCTGTATGAAGCGAAGGCTGGAATCAAGATTGCAGGGAGAATTATCAATAAGCTCAGATTTACAGATGACACCATCCTTATGGCAGAAAGCGAAGAACTAAAGATCTTCTTGGATGAAGGTGAAAGGGGAAAGTGAAAAAAGTTGGCTTAAAACTCAACATTCAGAAAACTAAGATCATAGCATCTGGTCCCATCACTTCATGGCAAATAGATGGAGAAACAATGGAAACAATGGCAGACTTTATTTTGGGGGGCTCCAAAATCACTGCAGATGGTGACTGCAGTCATGAAATTAAAAGACACTTGCTCCTTGGAAGGAAAACTATGATTAACCTAGACAGCATATTAAAAAGCAGAGACATCACTTTGATGACAAAGGTCCATCTAGTCAAAGCTGTGATTTTTCAGTAGTCACGTATGAAGAGTTGGATTATAAAGAAAGCTGAGCACTGAAGAATTGACACTTTTGAACTGTGGTGTTGGAAAAGACTCTTGAGAGTCCCTTGGGCTGCAAGGAGATCCAACCAGTCAGTCCTAAAGAAAACCATCCCTGAATATTCTTTGGAAGGACTGATGCTGAAGCTAAAACGCCAGTACTTTGGTCAGCTCATGAGAAGAACTGACTCACTAGAAATGACCCTGATTCTGGGAAAGATTGAAGGCAGGAGGAGAAGGGGATGGCAGAGGATGAGATGGTTGGATGGCATCACTGACTCGATGGACATGAGTTTAAGCAAGCTTCGGGTGTTGGTGATGGATAGGGAAGCCTGGCGTGCTGCAGTCTATGATGTCACAAAGAGTCAGACATGACTGAGTACTTAAAGCTTAAAATAAATTTGGCAAAATGCTATCATTTGTTAAATAATAGAATCTGTTATTTTGTAAGTTTTTGTACATCTTAAATATTTATAGGTCAGTATAGCAATAATTGCCACTTTTTTCTATTATGATTTTCTATAACCTACACTAGACAGTTTCATTCAAATGTTGTCTGGCAACCCATTCCACACTCTGTGTCCTCATTTCAAGAGATTATCAGCAATAATTTTCCCATTTCTTTTCACAAGGAAAATAAGGGCAAATCCACTGAAGGCCTTGCAGTTTATATAAACATACTTTTCTTCTCTGAAGACTATCAATTATTCATTAGATATCTGTATGTCATTTTTTGAAATATGAGTTTTCAATATCAAAGCAGTTTCATGAAAAAATATTTTAAGAAGTAATTTGTGTGAGTTCCCTGGTGGTCCAGTGGCTAAGACCTTGAGCTCCCAATACAGAGGGCCTGGGTTCAATCCCTGGTCAGGGAAACTGATCCCACAAGACACAGCTAAAGATCCTGCATGGCACAATGAGGATCAAAGATCCTGTAACTAAGACCCAGTGCAGTCAATAAATTAATTTAAAAAAGAAAAAAATTTTAAAAAGAAGTAATTTGCTTAATTTTGGATCTGGCATTCACCATTCCTTCTTGGTATCAATTATTAATATTCTGTTGTTTAAAAGATAGATAGGATCACTGTAGGAAGAGATTGTTACATTATTTAGCACATGTTAAAGAAGAGTATAATTTTGTAACTGTCTATATTATTTGTCTATATTTATATATATATATTTGTTTATATCATTATATATATTTCCTCAGTATTCTCCAGAGGAATAATAAAAAAATGAATGGAAGGATATTAGCAAAGAAGTGCCTGGTTAGAAAATTATTTTTACTCTATTAAAGTATTTAATATGTTCTTTATGAGGAAAAATACTTAAAGTAATGGAAGTACAATAATAACATATCTTTTTATAATAATCAAGAAACATTTGACTAGAGGATAAACTACTTGTCACTGAATAAATTAGGTTGTCTTTTTATTCATGTCAAAGTTTTAAGGGACCTTGTGTGCCCTGTCATCCATGCTTGATTTTATAATCAAGAAAACTGAGCTCCAGAGCAACTGAGTAATTTTCTCAGACAAGCACCTGCAACATTCACATCTTTTATTAGACAGAATAATTCTAGTTTTAGTAATGTTTTTTACATACATTTTCATTATGTCCTCCACCACACTTCCTTGTGAAATACATAGTTCTCAGTGATAAACTAAGATTTGAGATCTGAAATTAAAAGTTCAAAAATTTATGTTGCTTTTATTTATGCAAATATTAAAATCTTAAATCTTAGAAATGTGGAAATACAGTTAAAACTGAGGTTAAAAGATCAGCTGTCATCTTCTTCATAAGATTTAGAGTTGTTTTTTTTATTGCAGAATCTGCTGGCTATATTGTAGATATTGTTAATTATCTTCCTATCCATCTTTTAAACTTTTTCTTTGCCATAGGGATGGAGTTTAGAATGGACAGTGTACGAATTCAGATTTTTATATTTTCCTTTACATGGACCTATTACAGAACCTTAGGATAATATAGGACCAATACAAAGGACTAATATGGGACCAATATAATGTCATTTATATGTTTTAAATATATAATTTATGCTATTAAAATGTTTTAAAATATATAATTTGTTTCATATTTATAACAATATTCAATATATATTTTGCTTCCTATTTTTTCACTCAGTGTTGTGTAATTTAAATCTAGTTCATTTTACCTACTGAAGAGAATTTTTTTTGTATCACTTCACATAACTAAATTATTCCATTCCTTTTTTCAGAGACATTTCAGTTTTTAATTTTTGGCTAATATGCACTTAGTTATACCAAATAGTCATCTGCACACTGTGAAGGAAGTATTGTATTAGGCAGAGTTACAGCCAAAGACAATGCTATTCAGCTCTATACCATGTGGAAAATTGAATTCAATTCTTCTGAAACAGAGGAGTTAAAGGGTACATGGTCAATGGGGTGGGCTAACACAATGAGTCACTTCTGAGTTTTCAGTTCTTTATTTCTATGATTAGTTCATCTGTATTGCTAACTGGCCTTATCAAAAGTTAGGTTCCTACCATTCTACAGAAGCTGGGAGAAAGGTATACTCTTTTCTTGATGATTTCAGATGAATGGCTCTCAGATTCTCAAGAAAGTTATCCTAGAGTTGTAAAACTGGCAGGAGGGTGGGAGAAGATTTACTGAAAAGGGCAAAAGAAGAATTTATAACTGCAAGTTTTTTCAAATAAATATAGTAAAAAATGTTTTTAAAAAGTCAGTTACCTATACTTGGGAAATAATGTGTAGTCAAACTTCAGGGAATGTTAAGGCTTCCTTGGTTATTTGGATATCTAAGTGAAATTGCTATTCACTGGGTATGTGTACCTTCAACTTTGATAGATATTGCTAAATACTGAAAATATTTTAAAAATTTATAGTCTAATCAGTAGTTTATAAATGCTATAATTATCTACAATTATTGCAAACATTTTTTAATCTGGTCATATAGTTTTTAGAATTATGTTGGTATTTCTTTTTGAGATATATTTTCTTGATTCCTATTTATATTGTCATATTTGTGTCTATTAGACTCTCCTCTTTCTGAACTGACTTTTCAAATCCTTTTCATATCCAGAATTTTCCATTAGGTTGTATGTCTCTTGCTTCTTGGAAGGAATTTTTTAGATAATCTTGATAACAGTCCTTTGGTCAATTAGTGTATTGAAAATATCTTGCCCAACCTCTGATTAGTTTTTCAATTTTGCTTGGTTTGATTCCTCAGTTGAGAAGATCCCCTGGAGAAGGGAACAGCTACCCACTCCAGTATTCTGGCCTGGAGAATTCCATAAAGTGTACAGTCCATGGGCTCTCGAAGAGCAACCTTCACTTTTTCAGTTTTTACATAGAAAAATATATTGCTTTTTCAATCTCTGAGAAGTCTTTGAATTTTGCTTAATTTACACAGTGAAGAAAGCTGAGCGCCAAAGAATTGATGCTTTTGAACTGTGGTGTTGGAGAAGACTCTTGAGAGTCCCTTGGACTGCAAGGAGATCCAACCAGTCCACTCTAAAGGAGATCAGCCCTGGGTGTTCTTTTGGAAGGAATGATGCTAAAGCTGAAACGCCAGTATTTTGGATACCTCATGCAAAGAGTTAACTCACTGGGAAAGACTCTGATGCTGGGAGGGATTGGGGGCAGGAGGAGAAGGGGATGACAGAGGATGAAATGGCTGGATGGCATCACCGACTAGATGGACGTGTGTTTGAGTGAACTCCGGGAGTTGGTGATGGACAGGGAGGCCTGGTGTGCTGCGATTCATGGGGTTGCAAAGAGTCGGACACGACTGAGTGAACTGAAACTGAAAAATGCATCAATGTTACAGTGGAGTCAGATTTATCATTGACATAGAATGGGGTCAAATTTATTCATCATTTCCTCTATACCCTTTTTTTTTAATGAGGCATTGAAGCAGTTTCTTCATATCTCAAAGTCATGAAGATCACTACCCAACAATTTCTTCTAAAAAATTTATAGCAAACCATTTGCATTGATGTTTATATTTGTTCAGAATATATAGTGTGTATTGCATATTTTTTTTTCTCTATCCACATGATATGTTGTTTTTATGAACTCTTTATTAACAGGTGCTCTATTTCTTTATCATATATTATAGAGCTAATCCTTCAATCCTATATTTTAATATATTTATTTTTTGTTTTTTTTTCCTGGTCTCCTTGCATTTTTCAGTTGCTTTATTTGATCTCTGTATAATACAACTCTATCTTTTATATACCTGGCTTATTTGCAGACCACTGGTATGAAGTAATGGGCTTCCCTGGTAGTTCAACTTGTATGGAATCCATCTGCAATGCAGGAGACCCCGGTTCAATTCCTGGGTCAGCAAGTTCCCCTGGAGAAGGGATAGGCTACCCACTCCAGTATTCTTGGGCTTCCCTGATGGCTCAGATGGTAAAAAATCCACCTGCAATGCAGGAGACATGGGTTCGATCTCTGGGTTGGGAAGATCCCCTGGAGGATGGCATGGCAACCCACTCCAGTATTCTTGCCTGGAGAATCCCCATGGACAGAGGAGCCTGGCGGGCTACAGTCCAAGGAGTCAGACACGGCTGAGAGACTAAGCACAGTACAGCACAATGACAAAACAGGCAAAACGTTTACTCTTCTGGGGTTGACATTATTGTGGAGAAAGATAGGCAATAAAATAGATAATTTAAAACATAATTTCTGTCAAACCTCAACATGAACCAGCCATAGGTATACACATATCCCCTCCCCTTTGAACCTCCCTCCCATGTCCCTCCCCACAGGTTTGACAGAAAACAACAAAATTCTGTAAAGCAATTATCCTTCAATAAAAAAAGAAAAAGAAAAAAAACATAGCAATTTAAGCTTCAGAGATAAATGAATCAAGAAAGAATTGAGAATGAAAGGAATTAACTTTTTTAAAGAATGAACAGCATATTAATCATTGAGAGAATTATATTTAAGGAAGATGTAATGGAGGTGAGGAGTGAGCCATGTCTGTATTTGAGGCTAAGACTAATGAGTACATTGAAAATCAGGGAGACAAGATCTGAAGCAGGAACATGCCTTGTGTGTTTTAGAGATACCCAGATGGACAGGACAGCTGGAACAGACTGAGACACCATTTGGTAGAAAATTTTAACAACTTTCACTTTTACTTTGAGAGGAATCATCAGGAGTCAGCGCAAGACTTCTGAGCAAAAGAATGAGAATTGCACTTACGTATTGGAAGGAATATTTTAGCCACAAGGTCAGCAGTAGAGAGGTGAGATATGGGAAAAGCAATGGGAAGAAAATTTTGGAATCTGTTGTAACAACCCAGATATGAAGGTGGTGAAATGACTGTCAAAAAATATACATATATATATATTAACACATTTAGAATTTTTACTTAATTCATTGATTAAATCAATAAGATGCTCCTACCAGTTTAAAGGAGTATGCAAAGGATAGCGACATACAGAGTAAAAAATGAATCTACAGATAGATATAAAATTGATGTTTTGGGTGGCGTATTAGTCTGATGTGAAGAACTGACTCATTGGAAAAGACCCTGATGCTAGGAGAGATTGAAGACAGGAAGAGGAGATGACAGAGGATGAGATGGTTGGATGGTAGCACTGAGTCAATGTACACGAGTTTGAGCAAGCTCTGGGAGTTGGTGATGGACAGGGAAGCCTGGCAAGCTGCAGTCCGTGGTGTTGCAGAGTCTGACTGAGAGACTGAACTGAACTGATTTTCTTTGTGGAAATTTCCCTTTTTAAATTTTCTCCACTTTCTACTTGGATTTTTTGACCAGTTTACAATGGAAGTTTTAGAATTCTTTATTTTTGATACATCTTTGATAGATGCATGGTTTACAAATATTTTCTTGAAGTCTATAACCTGTTTCTTTCCTCTTGAACTGCCTTTTGTAGATCAAAATTTTGCTTTAGTTTTTATTAATTCCAATTAATCATTTTTTTGTCTTGAGGATTACATTTTTGGATTTATGTCTAAGAAATTTTCACCAAGCTCCAACCCCAAAGATCTTTTCCTAAGTTGTTGTCTAAACATTTTATCATTTTCTATTCTACAAAGCTTGCTATTTGAGTAAATTGTTATATGAGTTATGAGATTTGATAAAGGTTAATTAATTTCCTTTTGGTTTATAAAATGCTTATGAGTAATCATTTCAGTTTAGTCACTCAGTCGGACACAACTGAGTGACTAAATTGATTAGTTTTTTATTGTTGCAATCACAAATTTACTGGCTTAAAACAACAAATATATTACCTTACAGTTCTAGAAGTCAGGAGTCTCAAATGGATGGACAGGTCTGTTTCCTTCTGGAGGGTCTAGGGGAGAATCTGCTTTCCTGCTTCTTCCAGCTTCCAGAGATTGCCTTCATTCTTTGGTTTATGACTATGCATCACTCCAACGTCAGCTTCCATTGTAACATCTACTTCTCTAACACTGACCCTACAGGTTAAAAGATTCTTGTGATTAGACTGAATCCTTCTGAATAATATCCTATCTGAATAAATCCTCCTCTTCTCAAGATCATTAACTTATCACATCTGCAAAACCCTTTTGGCCATGTAAACTAATATATTCCCAGGTTACAAGGGTTAGAAATGGACATTTTGTGGAAAGCATTATTCTGCCTATCAAAATGGGGGGTCAATTGTTCCTTCCATCATAGAGGATTAATTTCCACATATAAGATTAAGATCATTTTCACTGGGGACTTTAGCTGTCCAGTGGTTAAGACTTTGCCTTCCAATGCAAGTGGTCAGGAAGCTAAGATCTCACATGACTCACAAAAAACATAAAAGAAGAAATATTGCAACAAATTCAATAAAGAGTTTTTTTTTTTAAAGAAATGGTCCATATATATATATATATTTTAAATTACTTGTATTGATATTGGTTATTTACAGTTTGTGTGTGTGTGTGTGTGTGTGTGTGTGTGTGTGTGTGTGTTCAGTTGCTTAGTCATGTCTGACTCTGCGATTCTGTGGACTGTAGCCTGCCAGGTTCCTCTGTCCATGGGATTTTCCCAGCAAGAATACTGGAGTGGGTTGAAATAATATATATTTTATAGGGAGAGAAAGCATTTTATTTTGAATCATAAAATGAATGAGTGAAAAGTAAAAATGACAGGAAGGCTTTTGGCCGGAGAGTTAGAAGCATTTTTATTTTGCATCTGTTTCTTTGAAATACATAATTATAGAACTATTATAGAAAGTGAAAGTGTTAGTCGTTCAGTTGTGCCCACCTCTTTGCAATCCCATGGACTGCAGCCCACTAGGCTCTTCTGTCCGTGGGATTTTTCAGGCAAGGATATTGGAGTGGGTTACCATTTCCTTCAAACTCGGATCTCCAGCACTGCAGACAGATTCTTTACTGACTGAACTACTAGAATTAGATACAAATGTAAATGGGCTGACTGTATAGACATAATTGTTGTTTCATTGAAAAATATTGCCCTTTTAATTTTATTTTTAAAAGTCATTTGACAATTCTTAGCTCTTTCACTCTGCAAAGGAATTCTTATAGTAGCTTATTAAAATCTGTAAAACTCCTGTGATATTTTGACGATCATTCTTTTGAACATATAAACAATTTTACTCTTCTAGACTGTCAGGGAATGTTTAACAGGAGGATTCCTACCTGCTGTTTCTCACAAGTCCTTTGTTTCTTTTTAAGCGGAACAGCATGCTGCTCCCAGGAACTGGGGTCATTGTGTGAGACAGGCTTGAATCTCCTATAGTAAACATTCTGTTTATGACAAAACTGCTTAGTCTCGATCCCCTTTCTTGAGATATGGATTGTCTCCTGACCTTGTGACCATCATCATCCCTTGTTCCCTTGGTAACAGTTACTGTACATTTGGTTTTCTGATCTTTATCATTGACGAAAGAAACTTCTTGTACTACAGCCTATATGTACTCACAGAAAAATCATTAAAGCACCTTTGCTCCATCAGAGCTTGGGTCCCCGTGTCTGTCTGTCTGTCTTTCTGTCTTTCTGTCTGTCCTTCTTTCTGTCTGTCTGTCTGTCTGTCTTTCTTTCTGTCTCTGTCTCTCTCTCTCCAGCTGATTCCCTGGAGCACAGAGACCCATCTTGCTCACTCTCCTGCCCAGGCTTCTAAGACTCTCTCGAGAAGGCACACTGTGCTTCACCCCCTTGAGAAGGTGCCCGGTGCCTTCGTGAGAGACCCAAGTCCTATGTCAAGGACTTTATTGGTTTTCTGTGTAAACCAGGGAGTATCAGGCTCTTTCTCTCTTTCACTTTCTTATCGTTGCCTCCGGACTACCAGGTCTGGTCCATTAGAGGACCCCAACACTAGACAGTAAAACACTAACTAACTGTTTTGTTGTTGTTTAGTCATTAAGCCATGTCCAACACTTACAACCCCATGGACTGTAGCCCACCAGGCTCCTCCATCCATGGGATTTCCCAGGTGAGAATACTGGACTGCGTTGTCATTTCCTTCTCCAGGGAATCTTCCCTTCTGAGAGTCAAACCCAAGTTTCCTCTATTGGCATATGGATTCTTCACCACCGAGACACCTGGGAAGCCCCAAAATACTAAATACTTACCTAGAAATGCCTTATCCATACAGCAAATTTTATGTTTCTATTGCCTAAACATAAGTCTGCAAACTGAGATTAATTTCAGATAGTTTACATTTTCTTTGGGCTAGACTTTTTTTAAGATTTTAAAATTAAAATTTGCACTTAAGTAAAATATACACAATTATATATTTAACCAAAACCTAGAAACTGTGACTTAGGTTTTTGCTAATCAAAACAGAAGAAAATGAATTTTAGAATCTAATACAAAGCATTCTTTAACAAAAGAATTTCCAATTAAAAGAAGCAAAATTACATGAGAATAAGTCATTTAGATGCTTTGACTAGAAGCTCAAAAGTAGACATAATTTGATGCAATGGCCTTTATAATTAAATTTCCATCATGGCCTACAGAAATAATTTCTACTTGACGAATGTAGTAATTAAGAAATATTTCATTTAATTGTTACAATTGGGATTGGGTTAGATTTTTAGATAATTTTAAATAGAGAACTTAAATTGCCTGGGATAGTTACAAATTGGGGTAATGAAAGAAAGTCAGGAGTATGGCAAGCTGTATATTGTCACCCTGCTTATTTAAATTATATGCAGAGTACATCATGCGAAATGCCAGGCTGGGTGAATCACAAGGTGAAATCAAGGTTGCTGGGGAAAATATCAACAACATCAGATATGTGGATGATACCATTCTAATGGCAGAAAGTGAAGAGGAACAAAAGAGCCTCTTGATGAAGGTGAAAGAAGAGTGGAAAACTGGCTTGAAACAATTTTCAAAAAACTAAGGTCATGGCATCCAGTCCAATCACTTCACTGCAAATAGGGGAAAAATAGGAGGAGTGACAGATTTTATTTTCTTGGACCCCCAAATCACTGCAGACAGTGACTGTAGCCATGAAATAAAAGATACTTGCTCCTTGGAAGGAAAACTATGACAAATCTAGACAGCATATTAAAAAGCAGAGAAGTCACTTTGCCAACAAATATCCATGAAGTCCAAGCTATGGTTTTTCCAGTAGTCATGTAGGGATGTAAAGGTTGGACCATAAGGAAGTCTGAACACTGAAGAATTGATGCTTTAGAATTGTGGTGTTGGAGGAGACTCTTGAGAGTCCTTGGACTGCAAGGAGATCAAACCAGTCACTCCTAAAGGAAATCAGTACTGAATATTCATTGGAAGGACTAATGGAAGAAAAGTTATGATCAACCTAGATAGCCTATTGAAAAGCAGAGACATTACTTTGCCAGCAAATGTCCATCTAGACAAGGCTATGGTTTTTCCTGTGGTCATGTATGGACATGAGAGTTGGACTGTGAAGGAGGCTGAGCACCAAAGAATTGATGCTTTTGAACTGTGGTGTTGGAGAAGACTCTTGAGAGTCCGTTGGACTGCAAGGAGATCCAACCAGTCCATTCTAAAAGAGATCAGCCCTGGGTGTTCTTTGGAAGGAATGATGCTAAAGCTGAAACTCCAGTACTTTGGCCACCTCATGCGAAGAGTTGACTCATTGGAAAAGACTCTGATGCTGGGAGGGACTGGGGACAGGAGGAAAAGGGGACAACACAGGATGAGATGGCTGGATGGCATCACCAACTCGATGGACATGAGTCTGAGTGAACTCCGGGAGTTGGTGATGCACAGAGAGGCCTGGCGTGCTGCAATTCATGGGGTTGCAAAGAGTCGGACGTGACTGAGCGACTGAACTGAACTGAACTGAATGCTGAAGGTGAAGCTTCAATATTTTGGCCTCCTGATGCAAAGAACTGACTCATTGGAAAAGACCCTGATGCTGGGAGAAATTGAAGGCCAAAGGTAAAGGGGGTGGTTGAGGATTGGGATGATTACATAGTCACACTGCTCAATGGACATGAATTTGAACAATTTCAGGAGATAGTGGAGGACAGAGGATCCTGGTGTGCTACAGTCCATGAGGTCACAGAGTTGGACAGTGACTGAACAATAACAATTAAAAATTGATGTATCAAAGAAAGTCAATGAAAACATTTTAGACTATTTCAAATGAGACAAAGTTTTGAAAAAATATGCATAATTTCATAATTTCAGGACAGAAAAAGTTTTAAAAATTCTTAAATTGCCATGGTTAATTCTTATTTCACTAATTGGACATCATTTTAATTAATATATGCATAATTTAATGGCTCAGATCTTTATTGATATAAAATTACTTTTAATAAAATTAAACATCTTGTTGTTTTCAGTCCTAAGGGAAGAAAAAGTGAAAAATTAGAAACAGTTATTGCCCCAGGAGAATATCTCCATTATGGTCCACTGATAAAAAAAAGTATTTCCATGTATTTATTCCATTTACTAGTAAAAAATAAACAAAGTGCTACAGTGATTAAAAATTCTAGTAATTTTAAAACTATAACATATGTTAAAAAGATTCATTAATCAATTCCCCATTTGTGCTATTACAAAAAACAAAGATGATTCTATTGGTGAATTTTCAGCCTCTTCCTCGCAATGTGTGCTGTGTGTCTAATATGTTGTATATATATAAATAATTTGTGCAGTTACAGTACTAAAGTTGTTTTCTTAAAAGCTACACATTAAGTGAAAAAAATCTCTTAATATTTGAATTAGTAACGAGAGTGTAGGGAAGTTTGTTGTTTGGTCACTCAGTTGTGTCCAACTCTTTGTCACCTCACGGACTGCAGCCCGCCAGGCTTCCCTGTCCTGCACCACTTCCTGGAGTCTGCTCAAACTCATGTCCATTGAGCCAGTGATGCCATCCAGTCATCGCATCCTGTCATCCCCTTCTCCTCCTGCCTTAAATCTTTCCTATCATCAGGGTCTTTTTCAATGAGTTGGCTCTTCTCACCAGGTGAGAGGAAAGAGGAAAAGAGTATGAAGAAAGACAGTACTTAACATTTATTGGGAACTTAATGTGAGCAAGGCCTAAATTTAAGTAATACGTATATAACATTCAATTCTTTAGATTACATCATAAAGTAGGTAAAATAAAATCAGTATCATAGGCACAAATACGGTACATAGAAACTTAGCAACTGGAAGAGCTGAGGTTGTAACCAGGCAGACCACTTACACAGACTCTCCTATATGTCTACTCTAAAATCAATACTACAATGAGGAATCACCTTATACCAGTCAGAATGACCATAATGAAAAAGTTTACAAATCACAAATGCTGGAGATGGTGAGGAGAAAAGAGAACCCTCCTAAGTCATTGATGGAAATGTAAATTGGTACAGCCACTATGGAGAGGTTCCTCTCCATAGTGGCTCTCAGAATTCATAGAGGCTTCTCAAAATTCTGAAAGTAGAGTTGCCATTTGTCCAGCAATTCCACTCCTGTGCATGTATCTGGACAAAACTCTAATTAGAAAAGATACATGCACTCTTATGTTCACAGCAGCTCTATTCACAGTAACCAAGATATGGACACACCTAAATGCCCATCAACAAATGAATGAATAAAAAAGATGTGGCATATATATATACATTCATACATACATATACACACACTCAGTGGAATACTACTCAGCCATCAACAAGAATGAAATAATACCATTTGCAGCAATGAGGAGAGAATTAGCAATTACCATACTAAGTGAAGTAAGCCAGAAAGAAAAGACAAATACCATATGATATCACATATCTGAAATGTAAAATATAACACAAATGTACTTGTCTATGAAATAGAAACATATTCACAGTCATAGAGAACAAACTTGTGGTTGCCAAGAGGAAAGAGGGGAAGGGTGTTGCAGTGACAAGGAAGGAAAAAAAGAAGAGGAATGAGTTTTTTTCTTTCCCTTTCTTGAGAACAAAAAAAGATAAAGAGAACAGTGAGCAGGCCCAAATATTCCTAGTTTTATTCTTTCTTTTTCTGTTTCTGTTTTTACTTTAATTGTGCCTATGTCTGTGTATCTGTAACTAAGTTTGCTTTTCTGTCCCCTAACTCTGCAGGAGCTACACTTCACACATATTTTACTTTGACTCTATACTAAATACATCCTATGTCTGGTGTTTACCCTTATAACACTCTTCCCCTATAGTTCTTCTTTTTTTACAGGTCAGAAAGAAGGCTGCAGAGCCATTGAACTCCAGACTCAGTTACTGGGTTACTGATACCAGCCTATGACTGTCTTGCCAACAAAGATCAATCTAGTCAAAGCTATGGTTTTTCCAGTAGTCATGTATGGATTGAGAGTTGGACAATAAAGAAAGCTGAGTGCTGAAGAATTGATGCTTTTGAACTGTGGTGTTGGAGAAGACTCATGAAAGTCCCTTGGACAGCAAAGAGATCAAATCAGTCAATTCTAAAGGAAATCAGTCCTGAATAATCATTGGAAGGGCTGATGCTGAAGCTGAAACTCCAATACTTTGGCCCCCCTGATACAAAGAACTGACTCACTGAAAAAACCCTGATGCTGGGAATGATTGAAAGTGGGAGGAGAAGGGAACGACAGAGGACGAGGTAGATGGCATCACTGATGCGATGGACATGAGTTTGAGTAAGCTCTGGGAGTTGGTGATGGGCAGGGAAGCCTGGCGTGCTGCAGTCCATGGGGCCATAAATAGTTGGACACAACTGAGTGACTGAACTGATGACTGTCTTGGAAACAATGTGAGAGGAAGGAATCAAGATCCTAACACCTTTGCTCCTCATCACTGACTCCCGACTATAAGCCCTCATCTTATTTAAGCCCCTAGACTGCTCATGGAGGTGGGGCACAGTTCCTGAAGCATGAGTCTCAACCTCTTTTATTCAGCTTCAGTGGGCAGAGAAAGTCAAGATTTGGGCCAACAAGACGGAGAGGGATGGTTGGGAGTTTGGAACCAGCACTTGCAAACTATTATATATAGAAAGGTAAATAACACAGTCTTACTACATACCACAGGGAACTATATTCACTATCCATAATAAATTATAATAGAAAAGAAAAATATAAATAAATTACATGACACCTCTAGATGCCTTTAGTCAAGGGTAGACAATCTCCAGTTGATCATACTTTTCAAAATTCCCTACTTTCTTACACCTTCACATAAGCATGCATTTATTTTCACCTTAAATACATTGAACAGAATATGTGAAACAAGGAAGGATTTCAGATTTAACATGTAAATTAATTTTTTCTACAGGCCAGACTTTGCAACAAGGTCTGTCTTAGAGTGGGGTGGCCTTTATCTCCTTGTCTGTCACACTTGGACTGTATCCATGGGATTCTCTTGGCAAGAATACTGGAGTGGGTTGCCATTTCCTCCTCCAGGGGATCTTCCCAACCTAGGGATCAAAATCACATCTCTGAAAGGTACCCTAAATTAACTTTCAGTCCAAGAAAATGTGGTGTGCTTGTTTTCTAATCATATATTCAAAACATTTAGCACAAGGAGACTGTGGTTTCTGAACCTTCCATCCTACATGGAAATTACATAAATGCTACCATTTCAGGGATTCAATAGCAAAGATGTTTTTACTACTTGTCTTTATATCAAACTGACACATGGCAACTAAAACTTGGTTACATTCAACTTTTTTTTCAAGAAAAATAGTCTTGATTTCCCTAATACTAACTGTAGTATTAGAGGCCTGTGATTATTTACAATTTCTGATCACTTTCATTCATTTTCTAATAATAAAGGAAGTTGAATGTAATTCAATATAGCCACTTCCTATTTATTATCTTTTAAAATTATCAAGATGGCTACTTACTGGTGATAATTTGGAAAAGAGTTAAGAAAACAGCACACCAACTGAAATAAAATATGCTTCATATTTTATTAGCTGTGATTGAAAGATAACTCAAATTGTCCAATTAGATATATATAATTCAGATATGTTACCCATTGTCAAACTTCACTAGTAAATTTAAAAAATAATTCTGAGCCCCAGGAAAAATAATAAGATCAATCTTAGATCTTTTCTGTCACCATAAGAATATTCTGTATCCCACATTTTTGTTACAAGGATCATCCCGCATCCCAACCCACATTTCTTGTCTCCAGTTTTGGCAGGCAGGTTTGTTCCCTCTATGGCTTCCCTTGTAGCTTGGTCAGTAAAGAATCTGCCTGCAATGCAGAGACACAGGTTCAATTCCTGAGTCAGAAAGATCCCCTGGAGAAGGAAATGGCGACCCACTTCAGTATTCTTGCCTGGAGAATCCCATGGACAGGGGAGCCTGGTGGGCTATCGTCCACGGGGTCGCAAAGAGCTGGATATGACTGAACGACTAAACCACCACCATCTTTACCACTAAAGATGTGGTACCTGGGAAGCCAGTGTCAAACTTCACTAGTAAATTTAATGAGATAAGTAGTTCGGGGCCCCAGGAAAAGCAGTAAGATCTATCTTAGATCTTTTCTGTCCACATAAGAATATTCTCTAACTCCTGTTTTTGTCACGGATCTCTCTCTATGTTGCAAACAGAGCATTAATTACAAAGAATGAAGCAACTCTGGAGATGCTACATCTCCATTTTATACTCTGATAAGTATAATATGACATTTTATAGGGATGTATATCATGCAATTCTATATAACCCATGTTTATTTATCATACTCAATCCTCTATATAACAGATTCAACCTTTAAAAACTTTCTATACCTATATATTTTCCCACTAGTAACTGAGATCAGTGTGTCTGCTAATAGGTCTGTCATTATATTTAGTAATCATCTCCATTCCTCCCTCTCCTCCTTCCTCCATTCCACCCACCTCCCTGCCTTCTTTCCTCTCATTTTTTTCTTTTATACTTTCATGGTTGAACTTTCACTGGAAAAGTAGGAATTGGGTTTCAGTTTTGCTGCTAATACTTTCCCTTCAGTGTGCAAAAAGACAAAATACAAAAACAAAAAAACACATGAAGAAATGAGGACAGGTCTTCTGAAATCTCAACTCATATTAAGCATATAACATGCCTCTTTCAAGCCCTACAGAGCAATGAGGTTATAAAAACTAGGCTTATTGTATGTGTTGACTTAAATATTTGTAACCTAAAAGTTGAGAGTTATGTTTTATTCAGTGGGAATTTTTAGGACTTCAAGCCCGGGAGACAGCATATCAAGTGACCCTGAAAGAACTATCACGGAAAAGAAAGGGGAGGAGCCAAACTGTATAGAAGCTTTGCAGCAAAGTGCAGGTAGACTGAACATCAAAAGACTATTGTTAATTAGAGAAAACCATATTACCCAAGTTAAGGAATTTAGTGCTTTCCTATGTATGGGAAGATCCAAGACTCTGGGCTTGTTGGAATCATTTATTTGATATGCATCTCAGCTATCTTGGGCCAATGGCTTGTGTTTTCAACATCCTGAGCTTCGTTGGGGCCCACCACAGGGGAATGACTACAGTCTGAAGGCTGCTGCATGGCAGGTTTACTTTTATTTCCTGTGTTCCCTCAGGGCTTACTAGCTCACACCGGAGGGCTGCAGTCACTGATGACTATGACATACTTGTTTACTGATATGACAGGAAATATTCCACTTCTCATATGGCTATAGAATTTATGTGAAATCATAAAAAAAGCTGATTCAATTGAAACAAAATAAAATGGTGGATGTCAGAGGCTGAGATGAGGGAGAAATGGGGAATACAGATCAAACTTTCAGTTACAAGATTAAGTTCTGAGGCTCTAATGTAAAACATGGTGACTATAGTTATTATTGTATACTTGAATGTTTCTGAGAGTAGATCTTAAGTGGTTTTATCACAGACACACAAAGTTAATTATGTGACATGATGGCTGTGTTAATTATCTTGATATTGGTAATCATTACACAATATATATGCCTATAAGAAATCATGTCATACATTTTGAACATATACAATTTTATTTGTCAATTGTTTCTCAATAGAGTTGGGAAGGAAAACGTTATCTGCATCAGGAATCTCTTGTGAATATTAAATTTAAAAATATATATATTTTAATCTAGATTTGAAAGAGGTAGATAGAAGCAGTAGCAGATTACAGGCAAATAAGCCCAAACCATGCTTCAGTATTACTCATAAGGAACACTGATAATGAAAGAAAGGGAAGTCATAAACAGATGAGAAATTATAGAATATATAAGATTTTCTGCTCCACTGGGTGTGTCTCTGAAGGAAAGGCAAAGGTTATTCCAGATTCTCTGAATTAGGAAATCAATGGTAGAATCTACCTAGCATTTCTGTGCTCAGTCATGTCTGACTCTGCAACCCTGTGGACTATAGCCTGCCGGGATAGCCTGTCCATGGGATTTTCCAGGCAAGATTGCTGGAGTGGGTTGCCATTTCCTGCTCCAGAGGAATCTTCCTGACCCAGGAATCGAACCTGCATCTCTTGATCACCTATATTGGCAGGTGGAATTTTTACCACTAGCGCCACCTGGGAGGCCCAGAATCCACCTAGGTAAGATTGTTATTATTATTATATATATTTATTTTTTACAAAAATAAAGTTGTACATTTATTTTAAATAACATTGATGCCACTTGCTGACTGAAAAAAAAAACGCACAACCTTAAAGTTGAGAATTATGTTTTCTTCAAAGGATGTATCAAGGGCTCAAACCCAGCACACAAGCTCTCAGACAGCTCAGAGGGACTGTTCTGAAGAGGTAAGGGTAGAGCCAGGATATATAGGAGCTTTGCACAAACTAGGTAATTGAACATCAAACGATTTCTGCTAATTAAAGGACAAAGAAACACCTCAAGTTAATGAATTTAGCTCTCTTCTATGTATGGGAAGATAGCAAGATCCTGGGCTCATTTGAAATCATTCCTTTGATATGAACCTTAACTCTCTGAGGCCAGTATTCTGTTTTTCTCCATCCCAAATTCCCTCAGGGAGCACAGTCATGGTGACTGCGGCGGCTAAACGCTTGATAGCTGCAACATCCTTTCTTTACTATATGTCAGGGGATAGTCTGCTACCTACTCAGGATTAGAGTTCCTCTTATGCTGAAGAGCAAAATATACTTTATGTAAGACCAAAGCATTAAAAGAAATAAGCTATTTTCTTGAAATTGAACCACCTGTGTAAGACAAATTAAACCTGTAAGAGTTGTAGCATAATTAAAATAAAATAGGTATGCTAACAATGTGACTTATGTTACTATAAATCAAATGAGATAGTAGAAATTGGAAAACATCTATAATGGAGAAAAAAAAAACGACAGTGAAGTTTGAAATTAGCATTATAATTATTGGACATTTATTTTCTAGATTTAGAAACAAATTGCATATTAGGAAATGGTTTAAATGAAAATTGAATATGAAGTATTCTTTCATTTTTGTTATAAGTATATCTGATGAGATCCCTGTCCTTTCCTGCTATGAAATTCACTGTTTTATGTGTCTGTCACGTTGAGAAAAATTAAATTTCACTTTAATCTTACCAAACTATTTAATCAGTTTTATTATGCCTACAAGAATTTATCTTTGAATAGCTTGTCAAAAGTTCTCTGCAGAAAAATTGACAAAGAGTAACATGATTAAAATGCTACATAAAATATTATCACATAAATTAATTTCCATAGTGAATGAAATATTCTATATTCCCTTAAGTTCTTTATTCACTTAGGTTTTGCATAGTTTTAAATACATGTTGTGCTGTTCTGTTTCTATTTATAGTATAGATTTCCTCTCATGATTTAATAACATATCATTCCATGTGGATCACAATAAACTGTGGATAATTCTGAAAGAGATGGGAATAGCACACCACCTGACCTGCCTCATGAGAAACCTGTATGAAGGTCAGGAAGCAACAGTTAGAACTGGACATAGAAAAACAGACTGGTTCCAATTAGGAAAAGGAATACATCAAGGTTGTATATTGTCACCCAGCTTATTTAACTTATATGCAGTGTACATCATGAGAAACGTTGGGCTGAAAGAAGCACAAGCTGGAATCAATAACCTCAGATAGGCAGATGACACCACCATTATGGCAGAAAGTGAAGAGGAACTAAAGAGCCTCTTGATGAAAGTGAAAGAGGAGAGTGGAAAAGTTGGCTTAAAGCTCAACATTCAGAAAACAAAGATCATGGCATCTGGTCCCATCACTTCGTGGCAAATCGATGGGGAAACAGTGGAAACAGTGGCTGACTTATTTTTTTGGGCTCCAAAATCACTGCAGATGGTGATTGCAGCCATGAAATTAAAACATGCTTACTCCTTGGAAGGAAAGTTATGACCAACCTAGACAGCATATTAAAAAGCAGAGACATTACTTTGCCGACTAACGTCCATCTAGTCAAGGCTATGGTTTTTCCAGGGGTCATGTATGGATGTGAGAGTTGGACTATAAAGAAAGCTGAGCACCGAAAAATTGATGCTTCTGAACTGTGATGTTGGAGAAGACTCTTGAGAGTCCCTTGGACTGCAAGGAGATCCAACCAGTCCATTCTAAAGGAGATCAGCCCTGGGTGTTGTTTGGAAGGAATGGTGCTAAAGCTGAAACTCCAATCCTTTGGCCACCTGATGCAAAGAGCTGAAATTTGAAAAGACCCTGATGCTGGGAAAGATTGAGGGCAGGAGGAGAAAGGGACGGCAGAGGATGAGATGGTTGGATGGCATCACCGACTCAATGGACATGAGTTTGGGAAAACTCCGGGAGTTGGTGATGGACAGGGAGGCAGGCCTGGCATGCTGCAGTTCATCTGGTTGCAAAGAGTCAGACAAGACTGAGTGACTGAATCGAACTGATCATTCCGTTTAGCTTATTCATGATAATTTAATTTATCCTAAACTTCCTTTCTGTCCCTCCTTTTGTCCTTCAGGAGAGCACTGAATTGTCCTTTGTTTTATAATAGACTGTTGCTGCTGCTACTGCTGCTGCTGCCACCAAGTCAATTCAATCGGGTCCAACTCTGTGCAACCCCAGAGACGGCAGCCCACTAGGCTCCCCCATCCCTGGGATTCTCCAGGCAAGAACACTGGAGTGGGTTGCCATTTCCTTCTCCAACGCGTGAAAGTGAAGTCGCTCAGTCTTGTCCAACTCTTGGTGACCCCATGGACTGCAGCTACCAGGCTCCTCCATCCATGGGATTTTCCAGCCAAGAGTACTGGGGTGGGGTGCCATTGCCTTTTTAGCCTCTAACTATTGTCTCCTTTATCTGTATCATTAATTTTCTGTGTTTATTCTATCGTTTTCTTTCTCTTTTTTCTTACAAGATAATGAATAAAGTTCCCTGTGCTATAAGTAGGTCCTTGTTTATCTACTTTACATACAGTAGAATCTGTTAATCTCAAACTCTGAATTTATCCCAAGCTCTGAATTTATCCCTCCCCACTTTCCCCCTTTGGTAACTATAAATTTGTTTATGTTTATGAGTCTATTTTCATTTTGCAAATAAGTTCATTTGTATCATTGTTTAGATTCTACATATAAGTGATATATTTGTCTTTGTCCGTCTGACCTCACTTAGTAGGAAAATCTCTAGGTTCATCCATGTTGCTGCAATTGTCATTTTTGCATTCCTTTTTTATGACTGAGAAATATTCCAGTGTTGTTTTCTTCTTTATCCATTCATCTGCGATGGACAATTTAGTTTCTTCCACGTCTTGGCTATCCGGCTTTTGTAAAGCTACTATTTTCACTGGACATAAGTATGTCTTCACGACAAACATTTAAAAAACTTATTCCTCAACCTCACATTCATTGCCTATTTCCTGAATTATCTCACATCTCAAAATATTAGCTTAACCTTGCTATCTCTACTGCACAATTCATTCTTTCCTCAACTTATTCCACCCAGCTTATAAAAGGTCTGATGACAATTATATTGTCAATTATATAAAAGTCAGGGGATAATCTTTATTCTCTTCACACTCAATTTTCCAACAGCATTTGATATTATTCCATCTGCCTTCTTTTTTGCAAGGTTTTGTCTTCTGGATTTCCCTTGAAACTATATCCATCTAGTATTATTCCTCTATCATTCTCTGCTTCATCTCACTTTTATCTTCTCCAAAGACCTCCAAATGTCTGCTTGCTCCCCTCAAATTGTTAAATCAGAACTCTAGGTGTATAAACCTCCCTCAAATTGCTCCTCTGAGTTCCATTTCATTTGTACATTCAAATGATATTTAGAATGCAAACATGTGCCAGGCACCAATGGTATACCTAGGGAAACACAGAAGGAATTGTCTGCCTGGTTCAGGTAATTAATGGATGTACTGTCTAAAAAGAAGTTTTAGGGGCAGTCCTAAGACGGCAGAGGAATAGGACAAGGAGACCACTTTCTCCCCCACAAATTCATCAAAAGAACATTTGAATGCTGAGCAAATTCCACAAACAACTTCTGAATGCTGGCAGAGGACATCAGGCACCCAAAAAGGCAGCCCATTGTCTTTGAAAGGAGAGTGAAGAAATCCAGCTCCACCCACCAGAACACGGACACAAGCTTCCCTAACCAGGAAACCTTGACACGCCACCTGTTCAACCCTACCCACAGCAAGGAACCTCCACAATAAAGAGGAATCACAAACTGCCAGAAATGGAAAGGCCACCCCAAACACAGCAATGTAAACAAAATGAAAAGGCAGAGAAATACCCAGTGGGTAAAGGAACAGGATAAATGCCCATCAAACTAAACAAAAGAGGAAGAGATAGGGAATCTACCTGGTAAAGAATTCCAAATAATGATAGTGAAAATGATCTAAATCTTGAAAACAAAATGGAGTTACAGATAAATAGCCTGGAGACAAGGATCGAGAAGATGCAAGAAATGTTTAACAAGGACCTAGAAGAAATAAAAAAGAGTCAATATATAATGAATAATGCAATAAATGAGATCAGAAACACTCTGGAGGGAACCAACAGTAGAATAACAGAGGCAGAAGATAGGATAAGTGAGGTAGAAGATTGAATGGTAGAAATAAATGAAACAGAGAGGAAAAAAGAATTAAAAGAAATGACGAAAACCTCAGAGACCTCTGGGACAATGTTAAACGCCCAAACATTCGAATCATAGGAGTCCCAGAAGAAGACAAAAAAAAAAGACCATGAGAAAACACTTGAGGAAAAATAGTTGAAAATTTCCCTGAAATGGGGAAGGAAACAATCACCCAAGTCCAAGAAATCCAGAGAGTCCCAAACAGGATAAACCCAAGATGAAACACCTCAAGATACATATTAATCAAATTAACAAAATCAAACACAAGGAACAAATATTAAAAGCAGCAAGGGAAAAACAACAAATAACACACAAGGGGAATCCCATCAGAGCTGATCTTTCAATAAAAACTCTTCAGGCCAGAAGGGAATGGCAGGACATACTTAAAGTAATGAAAGAAAATAACCTACAGCCCAGATTACTGTACCCAGCAAGGATCTCATTCAAATATGAAGGATAAATCAAAAGCCTTACAGACAAGCAAAAGCTGAGAGAATTCAGTACCGACAAACCAGCTCTCCGCTAGACAGGATCTTCGCTAGACAGGAAACACAGAAAGGGTGTATAAATTCGAACCCCAAACAATAAAGTAAATGGCATTTATGTCTGAGAGTGTTTTGCCTATATTCTCCTCTAGGAGTTTTATAGTTTCTGATCTTACATTTAGATCTTTAATCCATTTTGAGTTTATTTTTGTGTGCGGTGTTAGAAAGTGATCTAGTTTCATTCTTTTACAAGTGGTTGACCAGTTTTCCCAGCACCACTTGTTAAAGAGATTGTCTTTACTCCATTGTATATTCTTGCCTCCTTTGTCAAAGATAAGGTGTCCATATGTGTGTGGATTTATCTCTGGGCTTTCTATTTTGTTCCATTGATCTATATGTCTGTCTTTGTGCCAGTACCATACTGTCTTGATGACTGTGGCTTTGTAGTAGAGCCTGAAGTCAGGCAAGTTGATTCCTCCAGTTCCATTCTTCTTTCTCAAGATTGCTTTGGCTATTCGAGGTTTTTGTATTTCCATACAAATCTTGAAATTATTTGTTCTAGTTCTGTGAAAAATGTGGCTGGTAGTTTGATAGGGATTGCATTGGAGAATATAGGCAAAACACTCTCAGACATAAATCACAGCAGGATCCTCTATGATCCACCTCCCAGAATACTGGAAATAAAAGCAAAAATAAACAAATGGGATCTAATTAAAATTAAAAGCTTCTGCACAACAAAGGAAAATATAAGCAAGGTGAAAAGACAGCCTTCTGAATGGGAGAAAATAATACCAAATGAAGCAACTGACAAACAACTAATCTCAAAAATATACAAGCAACTTCTGCAGCTCAATTCCAGAAAATAAATGACCCAATCAAAAATGGGCCAAAGAACTAAATAGACATTTCTCCAAAGAAGACATACGGATGGCTAACAAACACATGAAAAGATGCTCAACATCACTCATTATTAGAGAAATGCAAATCAAAACCACAATGAGGTACCACTTCACACCAGTCAGAATGGCTGCGATCCAAAAATCTGCAAGCAATAAATGAACCCTCCTACACTGTTGGTGGGAATGCAAACTAGTATAGCCACTATGGAGAACAGTGTGAGATTCCTTAAAAAATTGCAAATAGAACTACCTTATGACCCAGCAATCCCACTTCTGGGCATACACACCGAGGAAACCAGAATTGAAAGAGACACATGTACCCCAATGTTCATCGCAGCACTGTTTATAATAGCCAGGACATGGAAACAACCTAGATGTCCATCAGCAGATGAATGGATAAGAAAGCTGTGGTACATATACACAATGGAGTATTACTCAGCCGTTAAAAAGAATTCATTTGAATCAGTTCTGATGAGATGGATGAAACTGGAGCCGATTATACAGAGTGAAGTAAGCCAGAAAGAAAAACACCAATACAGTATACTAACACATATATATGGAATTTAGGAAGATGGCAATGACGACCCTGTATGCAAGACAGGGAAAGAGACACAGATGTGTATAACGGCCTTTTGGATTCAGAGGGAGAGGGAGAGGGTGGGATGATTTGGGAGAATGACATTCTAACATGTATACTATCATGTGAATTGAATCGCCAGTCTATGTCTGACGCAGGATGCAGCATGCTTGGGGCTGGTGCATGGGGATGACCCAGAAAGATGTTATGGGGAGGGAGGTGGGAGGGGGGTTCATGTTTGGGAATGCATGTAAGAATTAAAGATTTTAAAATTTAAAAATAAAAACTAAAATTAAAAAAAGAAAAAAAATGTTTTATTTTCTGCAAAAAAAAAAAAGTAAATGGCAACGGAATACTTATCAATAATTGCCTTAAATGTAAATGGGTTGAATGCCCCAACCAAAAGACAAAGACTGGCTGAATGGATACAAAAACAAGACCCCTATATATGTTGTCTACAAGAGACCCACCTCAAAACAGGGGACACATACAGACTGAAAGTGAAGGGCTGGAAAAGATATTCCACACAAATAGAGAACAAAAGAAAGCAGGAGTAGCAATACTCATATCCGATAAAATAGACTTTAAAACAAAGGCTGTAAAAAATAAAATAAAATAAATAAAACAAAGGCTGTGAAAAGAGACAAATAGGATACTACATAACGATCAAAGGATCAATCCAATAAGAAGATATAACAATCATAAATATATATGCACCCAACATAGGAGCACCACAATATGTAAGACAAATGCTAACAAGTATGAAAGGGGAAATTAACAATAACACAATAATAGTGGGAGATTTTAATACCCCACTCACACCTATGGATAGATCAACTAAACAGAAAATTAACAAGGAAACACAAATTTTAAATGATGCAATAGACTAGTTAGACCTAATTGATATCTATAGGACATTTCACCTCAAAACAATGAATTTAACCTTTTTCTCAAGTGCACATGGAAACTTCTCCAGGATAGATCACATCCTGGGCCATAAATCTAGCCTTGGTAAATTAAAAAAGATTGAAATCATTCCAAGCATCTTTTCTGACCACAATGCAGTAAGATTAGATGTCAATTACAGGAG
The DNA here is from genome assembly GCF_016772045.2 of Ovis aries. NCBI lineage: Eukaryota > Metazoa > Chordata > Mammalia > Artiodactyla > Bovidae > Ovis > Ovis aries. The sequence goes on from NC_056074.1 coordinate 17,298,427, forward strand.
AAAAACTATTAAAAATTCCAACATATGGAGGCTGAACTGCACGCTGCTGAATAACCAACAAATCACAGAAGAAATCAAGAAGGAAATAAAAATATGCATAGAAATGAATCAAAATGAAAACAAAACAACCCAAAACCTATGGGACACTATAAAAGCAGTGCTAAGGGGAAGGTTCATAGCAATACAGGCTTATCTCAAGAAACAAGAAAAAAGTCAAATAAATAACCTAACTCTACACCTAAAGCAACTTGAAAAGGAAGAAATGAAGAACCCCAGGGTTAGTAGGAGGAAAAAAAATCTTAAAAATTAGGGCAGAAATAAATGCAAAAGAGACCATAGAAAAAATCAACAAAGCCAAAAGCTGGTTCTTTTAGAAGATAAATAAAATTGATAAACCATTAGCCAGACTCATCAAGAAACAAAAGGAGAAAACTCAAATCAACAAAATTAGAAAAGAAAATGGAGAGATCACAACAGACTACACAGAAATGCAAAGTATCATGAGACTACTATCAGCAACTATATGCCAATAAAATGGACAACGTGGAAGAAATGGACAAATTCTTAGAAAAGTACAACTTTCCAAAACTGAACCAGGAGGAAATGGAAAATCTTAACAGACCCATCACAAGTACAGAAATTGAAACTGTAATCAGAAATCTTCCAGCAAACAAAAGCCCAGGACCAGATGGCTTCACAGCTGAATTCTACCAAAAATTTAGAGAAGAGCTAACACCTATCCTACTCAAACTCTTCCAGAAATTGCAGAGGAAGGTAAACTTCCAAACTCATTCTATGAGGCCACCATCACCCTAATACCAAAACCTGACAAAGATACTACAAAAAAAGAAAACTACAGGCCAATATCACAAAATTCTAGCAAACGGAATCCAACAACATATTTAAAAGACCATACATCATGACCAAGTGGGCTTTATCCCCCCAGGGATGCAAGGATTTTTCAATATCTGCAAATCAATCAATGTAATACACCAGATTAACAAATTGAAACATAAAAACCATATGATTATCTCAATAGATGCAGAGAAAGCCTTTGAGAAAATTCAACATCCATTTATGATAAAAACCCTTCAGAAATCAGGAATAGAAGGAATATAACTCAAGATAATAAAGCTATATATGACAAACCCACAGCAAGCATTATCCTCAATGGTGAAAAATTAAAAGCATTTCCCCTAAAGTCAGGAACAAGACAAGGGTGCCCACTCTCACCACTATTGTTCAACAGTTTTGGAACTTTTGGCCACAGCAATCAGAGCAGAAAAAGAAATAAAAGGGATCCAGATTGTAAAAGTAGTAGTAAAACTCACTGTTTGCAGATGACATGATCCTATACATATAAAACCCTAAAGACTCCAAAAAATTACTAGAGCTAATCAATGAGATCCAACCAGTCCATTCTAAAGGAGATCATCAGTCCTGGGTGTTCTTTGGAAGGAATGATGCTAAAGCTGAAACTCCAGTACTTTGGCCACCTCATGCAAAGAGTTGACTTATTGGAAAAGACTCTGATGCTGGGAGGGATTGGGGGCAGGAGGAGAAGGGGATGAGAGAGGATGAGATGGCTGGGTGGCATCACCGACTCAATGGACGTGAGTTTGAGTGAACTCCGGGAGTTGGTGATGGACAGGGAGGCCTGGCATGCTGCAATTCATGGGGTCGCAAAGAGTCAGACACAACTGAATGACTGAACTGAACTGAATCAATGAATATAGTAAAGTTGCAGGATATACAATCAACACACAGAAATCCCTTGCATTCCTATACACTAACAATGAGAAAACAGAAAGAGAAATTAAGGAAACAATTCCATTCACCATTGCAACGAAAAGAATAAAATACTTAGGAATATATCTACCTAAAGAAACAAAAGGCCTATATACAGAAAAGTATAAAACACTGGTAAAAGAAATCAAAGAGGACACTAATAGATGGAGAAATATACCATGTTCATGGATTGGAAGAATCAATATAATGAAAATGAGTGTACTACCCAAAGCAATCTATAGATTCAGTGCAATCCCTATTAAGCTACCAATGGTATTTTTCACAGAACTAGAACAAATAATTTCACAATTTGTATGGAAATACAAAAACTTTCAAATAGCCAAAGCAATCTTGAGAAAGAAGAATGGAACTGGAGGAATCAACCTGCCTGACTTCAGGCCCTACTACAAAGCCACAGTCAGTAGTGTGTACCATCAAGACAGTATGGTACTGGCACAAAGACAGAAATATAGATCAATGGAACAAAATAGAAAGCCCAGAGATAAATCCACACACATATGGACACTTTATCTTCGACAAATGAGACAAGAATATACAATGGATTAAAAACAATCTCTTTAACAAGTGGTACTGGGAAAACTGGTTAACCACTTGTAAAAGAATGAAGCTAGAACACTTTCTAACACCATACACAAAAATAAACTCAAAATAGATTAAAGATCTAAACATAAGACCAGAAAGTATAAAACTCCTAGAGGAAAACATAGGCAAAACACTCTCTGACATAAATTACAGCAGGATCCTCTATGACCCACCTCCCAGAATACTGGAAATAAAAGCAAAAATAAACAAATGGGACCTAAATAAAATTAAAAGCTTTTGCAAAACAAAGGAAACTGTAAGAAAGATGAAAAGAGAGCCTTAAGAGTGGGAGAAAATAATAGCAAACAAAGCAACTGACAAAGAATTAATCTCAAAAATATACAAGCAACTCTTGCAGCTCAATTCCAGAAAAATAAACGACCCAATCAAAAAATGGGCCAAAGAACTAATTAGACATTTCTCCAAAGAAGACATATGGATGGCTAACAAACACATGAAAACATGCTCAACATTACTCATTATTAGAGAAATACAAATTAAAACCACAATGAGGGACCATTTCACGCCAGTCAGAATGGCTGCGATCCAACAGTCTACAAGCAATAAACGCTGGAGAGTGTATGGAGAAAAGTATAAAACCCTTTTATACTGTTGTTGGGAATGCAAACTAGTACAGCCACTATGGAGAACAGTGTGGAGATTCCTTAAAAAACGGGAAATAGAACTGCCATATGACCCAGCAATCCCACTGCTGAGCATACACACTGAGGAAACCAGAACTGAAAGAGACATATGTACCACAATGTTCATCGCAGCACTGTTTATAATAGCCAGGACATGGAAGCAAGCTAGATGTCCATCAACAGATGAATGGATAAGAAAGCTGTGATACATATACACAATAGAATATTACTCAGCCATCAAAAAGAATACATTTGAGTCAGTTCTAAAGAGGTGGTCGAAACTGGAGCTGATTATACAGAGTGAAGTAAGCCAGAAAGAAAAACACCAATATACTAATATACTAAAAACATCAATATAACTAACACCAATATATGTATACTAATGCATATATATGGAATTTAGAAAGATGGTAATGATAACCCTGTATGCAAGACAGCAAAAGAGACACAGATGTATAGAACAGTCTTTTGGACTCTGTGGGAGAGGGTGAGGATGTGATGGTTTGGGAGAATGGCATTGAAACATGTATATTATCACATTTGAAACAAATCGCTAATCCAGGTTTGATGCATGATACAGGGTGCTTGGGGCTAGTGCACTGGATGACCCACAGGGATGGGATGGGGAACACATGTACACCCATGGTGAATTCATGTCAATGTATGGCAAAACCAATACAATATTGTAATTAGCTTTCAATTAAAATAAATAAATTTATATTAAAAATTTTTAATAAAAAGTTTTAAACCTCAGAGATATCTAAATCAGTCTACTTCTAAACCATGCAAAGGAAACCTAAATAATGTCTGTGATAAAGATTATTCCTCCTTGAAAAAAATTATTATAAATTCTAAGTATCTTCTATGATTACCATTGATTTTCATATATGTAAGTTTGAACTAGGACTTATTTTCTTCATTTATCTTGTAATAAACTTCTTAGCCTATACACAAATTAATTAGGATAACTCCCTGTTGACAGACACATACAGACTCAGATTTTCTGATTCCTGTGGAGAGTATGCAATGCTTTAAATTCATCTAGTCTTGTTTCAGATGCAAAGATGCATCCACACTCTGTGGCATTACATATTGTTGCATGTAAGCAGAAAGTCAAACATTGGTATCAGAAAGATTATAAAGGAAAATCTGCAGTTACTGAAATTCTATAGGAGTTTTTGGGTTTTAAATTTTTGTTCAGAATTTAAAACAAGGAAAACAGTTTAAATTGCTATTTTGTTTGGGATGGACATGTACACACTGCTATATTTAAAGTGGACAACCCACAAGGACCTACTGCATAGCACATGGCACTCTGCTCCATGTTATGTGCCAGCCTGGACAGGAGGGGTGTTTGGGGGAACATGGATACATGGATATGTATGACTGAGTCCCTTCACAGTTCATCTGAAACACAACATTGTTAATCAGCTATGTAAAAAGTTGAAAATATGGAAAAAGTATTAATTTCAGTTGATATGAAAACAATTTAACTAAAAGTAAACACTGCCTTTAAAACTGAAGATTATTTTTCTTAATTATGGAGAATTATGTTCTAATAATGAGTTAAGGAAATAATACTTACTGGGTATTGTGCAATTATTGTTTAAAACAATTCTGTCAAACAGAGGATCAGTTGATTAAAATTATCAAGTGGTTTATTATGCCATGCACACTACTGGCAGGTCAGCCTTTGAAGAAACAAGAAGTGCAAAGAGGGCAGTGAGAACCCCAAATTTCAGTTATCACTAGGTCCAGGATCTCAACTGATATTGAGAACTTTCTTGCTTCTGCTCTCCTCTTAGTATTGTTTTCATTCTGTGGTCAGTTTATTCCAAGTGACCATAAAAGATGGATGCAAGCAAGTCCAGCTCTGAATACTCTGGTAGCTTATAATTCTAACAGTGAGAAAGATCATTTCTTTCCCAGCACTTAAATACCAAATGTTAGGTATGCATCTCATTGGCTTAGGTAAGGTCACACTCCAATCCTCAAACAAGTAACTGGGAGCACAAGGATAGAATACTACTATAAACAAGGCTGCTTTAAGTCCTGCTACCCGCCCCCCTCCCCACCCTAGCTTTGTGTGTGTGTGTGTGTGTGTGTGTGTGTGTGTGTGTGTATGTGGAGAGAGAGAAGAGGATTCTCCGTGATGGAGAGACTTATTCTAACCATGTAGATTCCAGTTTTAGTCGCTCAGTCATGACAGACTCTTTGCAGCCCATGGACTGTAGCCTGCCAGGCTCCTCTGTCCTTGGAATTCTCCAGACAAGAATACTGGAGTGGGTTGCCATTTCATCCCTAGAATTAGTTTTCAGTAGAAAATCAAAAGAATGCTTATTCCAACTACATGATGGAATAAAAGAAGAGATAAAGTAAAACATAAAATGTGCTTCATTATAAGCATCTTTTAGGAACATACCTTTTTCTTTCTATGGTTATTTACTTAAGAAACACTCAAGAGTATCTTTATGGAATCAATATATATGTCCACATATTTCACTGGCTTTATTAACAATGTTTATTGCCATATTGTTTTCTTAAAGAATGATATAATTTGCAAAACATGGAATATCTGAATGAATCACTTCTACACCATTGTTAAACAGTAATTATTTTGTGTTTTCCCTAAATTAATATATATAAACTATGACTCATTTTTAATAATGTAATTTTGAAAATTCCTAACAGAGTAATTCCTAGTGTGGTCAAACATAGTTTTATACATATTATTTCTCAAATGAATTGTTTCTTTATGCCTCTTGTCCGTTTATCTATTTCAAATGTTGTTGATCTTATACTATGAAAATGAATAAACTTCCTTATTCTATGACTCTTTTATTTTTCAGAAATTATCAGATATGAAGTAACTACTCACTGAACTATGTGCTGAAAATATCTAGTGAACAAGAAATTCTAGTCACAAGTTTCATGTACTTAATTTTATTGTAAAGTGCACTTACACTACTTAGAAATAAAATCAATGCTTATGGTCAGACATACAAATATTTCCTTTCTAAATTTCTAAAGATTTATATCTTTAGGAAATACTCCAACAACTGTAATTTATATTTCTCAGAGTGTTGTCTCCTTAAACACTTGCTTCAAAATAAGATGATTTTGTCAGTATTATTGGAAATATGTTGTATAATCTGTTTGGACTAAACAAAGTTACACATGATTCTTCCTCTGAATTTTTCATGTCTGGAATATGTTACTAAATAATGTGGAGCTCTTAGAAGTGAAATGGTCACTCTTGGTTCCCAGTCTTAATTTTTACCAAGAAATCTCTTCTCTGGATCATTAATTAGGATGTATATTCGGTAGAACGTATTCAGTAGCTTGAGAAGACTTACTATAGCATAGAATTTTTGATATTGAAAAAAAGGATTCAGTTATTTTTCTATCTAGAGCATCTTTTGATAAGTAATATAAATTATAGATATAAATTATTTTCCCAAAATCTGTATTAATTTTAATATAATTAAATCTACTTTTCTCTGTTTTGTTAGGATTACCAGCATATACATAACATTAGATCTCTGGAATTTCTCTTTTGAGAGACAGTTTTACAGACACTAAAATATTTTAATAGTTTTATCAGCTTGCTCTTTTTACATTGCTTCTTTTTTAAAAATAATGTTTTTCTGAATTTTTTCCAATTTTTCAAAATATTTTAATATATAACTTTTCAACCTATAAAATTATCTTATTGGTATTACATTTCTACTGTACTGAATTTATTGATTAAATTAGGGAAAATTCACAAAGGGAGAATATTTAACTTTTTCCTTCAAGATAATTATATGCCTTTCCATTATACAAATTTTAAATTCTTGCTAGGACCTCCTATTTTAATAACTTTTGGAAATGTTGGTAATTTATTATTTTGGTGATGGGCACATTTTCTTTATGTTGATTTTTAAGGTTTTTGCAATTATATATAGAGGAGCCAGGAAGGCTGCAGTCCATAGGGTCGCTGAGGGTTGGACACGACTGAGTGACTTCACTTTCATGCATTGGAGAAGGAAATGGCAACCCACTCCAGTGTTCTTGCCTAGAGAGTCCCAGGGACGGGGAGGCCTGGTGGGCTGCTGTCTATGGGGTCGCACAGGGTCGGACACGACTGAAGTGACTTAGCAGCAGCAGCAGCAATAATATATACATAGGCGAGGTCACTCCAAAGCTTTTGTTCATTTATGTGTCTGTTTTTGTTTTAATACTATAGCGATTAAGGAACAGACTTAATCATTCATATCTGGAAAACATTCTGCAAATAGAAATCATATGCAATGGAACTGTCTTACTTTATCTTTTATGACCAAATAAGTTATATATATAAAATAGAGATGTTTTCTTTGGACAGGATGATTTTATACAATGAATGACTATGGTTATAGAGATGTATTTCATATTTTACTCAAAACTACAAATACATATACATTTTTGTTCTTGTTCAGTTGCAAAGTCATGTCTGACTCTTTGTGACCCCATAGACTGCAGCACACCAGGCTTCCCTGTCCTTCCCTATCTCTCAGAGTTTGCTCAAATTAATGCCCACTGAATTGGTGATGTTATCCAACCATCTAATTCTCTGGCGCCCCCTTCTCCTCCTGACCTCAATTTTTGTCAGCATCAGAGACTTTACCAATGAGCTAGCTCTTTGAATAAGGTGGCCAAAGTATTGGAGCTTCAGCACCAGTCTTTCCAATGAATATTCAGGGTTGATTTACTTTAGGATTGATTGGTTTGACTTCTTTGCTGCCCAAGGGACTCTCATATACATAAATTTGAAGGACTTCCCAGGTGATGAGCTGGTAAAGAATCCACCTGCCAACATAGGAGATGCAAGAGATGTGGGTTTGATCCCTATGTCAGGAAGATCCCTGGAGTAGGAAATAGCAACCCATTTCAGTATTCCTGCCTGGAAAATTCCATGGATTGAGGAGCCTGGCAGGCTACAGCCCATGGGGTTGCAACAAGTCAGACACAACTGAGTACAGAGCACGTATATAAATTCAGCTTAGTCAGTAGTTTTGAAACTGTCTTCAAAATTACTTTCTAAGATTTATGGAGAGTATTTTCATTAAATTGTAGAAACTTTTAACATTGAACATGTAGCAATACACTTTGCAAAGAGTAAATATTTGTTATGATATCAGGCTTAAATTTAAAACTCTACTCAAGACAGTTTGGGGCAATAGAAAGACTGATGATCCTGGGTATAAGGAGTTATGCCTATTCTTCTAGTAATTTACTTTGTGACATGAGGTAAATTACTTTCATATTCTACACCTTGAGTTTCCAAATGAATGCATGTATGGTGGACAAACACTTGTATCCTATGCGGCATTCTTCTGAGGAAACTAACACATCCCAATACTCAGTTACTATGGCTATGATGATCCTGAACCCCATCCTGCAGTCTAGAGCATGCTGAAGATAGCCCAGATATGCCTAATCTGAGCTCCATCGCAACAATCACATTTTCAGTGACTGATTATGACCCAGATGAGCCAACAGATTCAACCCTAAGACTTTTGCTCACAAATTGAAGACAAATCCTCCTCCCACTGAGATTTTGGAGGGGGTAGAAGTTTAGTTTAGGTCTGGTGGACATATTTGTCATAATGTAGCAGAGGCTAGCTGAGAATAAAGCCAACATAGAGGAAAACAAGATGGAAATGTTAGGTAGTTAGAATGGGAAAAACGAGTCCAGAATGGTGATGGCTAAAAGACAAAAAAGGGAAAAGCCTGAGAAAATAGAACAAAGGAAGGTCTGAGGACAAGAGTGAGGACTTCAGGTAAAACAAACAGGTCTCCTGGCTAGCAATTTACAAACAGCCCCAATTTACATAGGGCAGGTTCAGGGGAAGGTGAAAAAACAAAAGGGGGAACCAAAATTGGACTGGGGTCTTCTCTTTTCTTTGTGTCTTTTGGGTTGGCCTGCCCTCACACCTCAAGGATGTATTTTCCTTTACTTTCTAAATAAAACTGAGCTGTAACATGGAGTTGTAACACTGGTCCATCCAGGGAAATTACACAGGGCTGAAACACTGGTCCGTCCATTCCTTCCAATTTTTGCTGCGATGAGACAGAACCAAGGAAGTTACAAACTGCCCTAACAGACACAATTTACAAATAATTATAAATTTTATAATATATTTTATTATAAATGTATTCAGCTAACTTTCCTATAATATATCTGTTGCTTTTTCCTATCTTCTCTACTGTAGTCAACCTATGCTACTGCTGCTGCTGCCAAGTCACTTCAGTCGTGTCCAACTCTGTGAGACCCCAGAGACGGCAGCCCACCAGGCTCCCCCATCCTTGGGGTTCTCCAGGCAAAAACACTAGAGTGGCTTGCCATTTCTTTCTCCAATGCATGAAAGTGAAAAGTGAAAGTAAAGTCGCTCAGTCGTGTCCGACTCCTAGCGACCCCATGGAATGCAGCCTTCCAGGCTCCTCTGTCCATGGGATTTGCCAGGCAAGAGTACTGGAGTGGGTTGCCATAGCCTTCTTCAGTCAACCTATAGTTGCAGTTAAAATACAAAATAAAATGCAGTTTTTACTTGAATATTTACTGTTTTCTGTTATAATCATGTATAAATCCAAAGTAAGACAGGAAAAACTTATGTCAGACGTTGTTCATTCACCACAGTTGTAAATGACTTCTCCACTGAATCACATGTAATTTTTGAATGCCAGAAGACTATGTCCCCAAATTGTTTTTGTTTTCTATTTTCAATGTCTGTTCAGTTCAGTTAAGTCGCTCAGTCATGTCTGACTCTTTGTGACCCCATGAGTTGCAGCACGCCAGGCCTCCCTGTCCATCACCAACTCCCGGAGTTCACTCAGACTCACGTCCATTGAGTCAGTGATGCCATCCAGCCATCTCATCCTCAGTCATCCCCTTCTCCTCCTGCCCCTAATCCCTCCCCAGCATCAGGGTCTTTTCCAATGAGTCAACTTTTCACATAAGGTGGCCAAAGTATTGGAGATTCAGCTTTAGCATCATTCCTTCCAGTGAACACCCAGGACTGATCTCCTTTAGGATGAACTGGTTGGATCTTCTTCCAGTCCAAGGGACTCTCAAGAGTCTTCTCCAACACCACAGTTCAAAAGCATCAATTCTTCGGCACTCAGCTTTCTTTATAGTCCAACTCTTACATCCATACATGACTACTGGAAAAACCATAGCCTTGACTAGATGGACCTTTGTTGGCAAAGTAATGTCTCTGCTTTTGAATATGCTATCTAGGTTGGTCATAACTTTTCTTCCAAGGAGTAAGCGTCTTTAATTTCATGGCTGCAGTCACCATCTGCAGTGATTTTGGAGCCCCCCAAAATAAAGTCTGACACTGTTTCCACTGTTTCCCCATCTATTTGCCATGAAGTGATGGGACCAGATGCCATGATCTTAGTTTTCTGAATGCTGAGCTTTAAGCCAACTTTCTTCACTCTCCTCTTTCACTCTCATCAAGAGGCTTTCAAGAGATGGGAATACCAAGACCACTTGACCTGCCTCTTGAGAAACCTATATGCAGGTCAGGAAGCAACAGTTAGAACTGGACATGGAACAACAGACTGGTTCCAAATAGGAAAAAGAGTACATCAAGGCTGTATATTGTCACCCTGCTTATTTAACTTATATGCAGAGTACATCATGAGAAATGCTGGACTGGAAGAAGCACGAGCTGGAATCAAGATTGCCGGGAGAAATATCAATAACCTCAGATACGCAGATGACACCACACTTATGGCAGAAAGTGAAGAGGAACTAAAAAGCTTCTCAAGAGTATAGGTTATACTAAACCTAGAAGAATACAATTGGGAATTATGAATTTCAGTTATGTATTAGCTCTGTTCTTAATATAACATATTTAAGTCTAAGTTCATATAATTTAATTTTTAATAATGTCTGTATTTAACAACTTTAACAATTGCTTTTTCACAAACATCTTAAAAATTTAACATTATCACATTAGGATCTCTGTCTTTGAGTTATAGTTTCTGAACTTTCAAATGGATAGTTTTGAGATAATTAAAACTCAATTCTGTATGATTATCTCATTTGATAATTTCTGTAGAATGAAACAGAAAATTGCAATTCTAATGGAAAGGAAATACCTATTTGGTACCTATAACCTCATGAAAGTATTCAATCTCACTTAACATAGCCTTACATATAAAATATAATTGGTGAAAAAAAAATTAGGGTTATTTTAGGAATTAAATGAGATCTGTAAATCTCAGCACAGTTCATGGGCATAAAAATTAAGTAATACTATCTACTGTTATTGCTTTAATTATTAAAACATTACTTTAGGTCTTAAACAGTTAAGGACATTCACTCCTGGGGGCAGTATCTTCTCCTCATTTTGCTCACATATAGGGTATGAAATAAAATTTTTGTCCACTAAAGTTATCTGGGCAAAGTTATGCCCTTTTGATGGACTCACTCACAGGGCTTCTGAGATATGCTGTTGCCTGGCTGAAACTTAATTCAGTCTTGAAACTCCAACCAGATTCTTCTAATCTTTAGCTCTCTGGACAGTCAAATACAGGTAATCCTCAGTACCTCCAAAATGCTTTCTTTCACATAGTATCTGTTCCCTCTTTATGAATTCACAGTAATCTCCTTGGAAGCTTCTGTTTGTGAATTGAGGAGTTTATGTGATATAAGACAGTTCTACTACTGCACTACTGCAAACCAAAACAAACATATAAATATCCAAAGAGCAAATCATCATTATCACTCTTCTTTGGAGCACTGTGTTTGGTAAGATTGGAGTTATGTTGGTCCATTCAGCATGAAGAGTAATTCAGACAGGAAGCCTGCTCTTTAACTGTGCTAATCACTGGCTAAAATTCAGAAGTTTTCACAGAATATCTTTTTTCTCCAAATTCCAGTTCAAGCTGGATTTTAAATACAAGTGGTTACAAAATAGCAATCCTAAACAGTGATTGCTATTCTATATTAAATTAGCCTGCTTATAGTTTTTAACATTCAGTACAGTATTAAATCATTACATGCCTTTGCATCAGTCCAAATCTATATTGAAGTTTATAGTCTTACATGCCCTAATAGAACATCTCCCACTTTTTAAGACTTCACACTGATAATTTCAGGCTACTCTGTGTAGAATTACAATATAAGAGGCCATCATTCTGACATGATCTCAATTCATTAAATAACATAGGCCATTAGCTCCAAGGTCCCTTTTTGAAACTTCAATTCATGTTTCTAGTGCAATGAAAGAATATTTTAAACAAATTTTCCACCTCAAACTGAAGTTATACTACATACAGAGTATGCTGGAACAAAAGTCAGCCTAAGCAGATAAGAAGTCTTAGGTTATATTATAAGCGTTATAAAACTTGAAATATTCATGCCTACATAGTTCCGCTGCTTGCAAGGGCTGTGAATTTGACAAAGTCATTTTTATCGATTTTTTATTAGTTTATCAAATTTTTAGTTTATTTGTTTCAAAAAATACGTAATATAAATATATACATGGATCAGCACTATAAATTATACAAAGTAAAATAATAAAAACATAAAGTAAATAGAATGAAAAATACCTGGCACAGAAGTACTTAGTAAATATAATTTCCATTGCTGGTTGGAATGTTTTAAGTATGAGGTAACTCATTCACTAAATATGTATTTAATGATTATTTGCTGTGTGTGCGCTGTGTGCTGAAATGTGTCTGACTCTTCACAACCACTTGGACTGTTAGCCCACCAGTCTTCTCTAGCCATGGAATTCTCCAGGCAAGAATACTGGAGCAGCTTGCCATTTCCTATTCCAGGGGATCTTCCCGACCCAGGGATGGAACCTGAGTCTCTTGCATTATGAATTATGGAACCTGTTTCCTGTATTAGCAGGGATGTTTTCTGTATTCACAGGCAAACTCTTTACCACTAGTGCCACCTGGGAAGCCCAGTGATTATCTACTACCTGACAAACACTGTGCCAGACACAGCATATAATGGCAAATGATGAGTCACAGTCTCTGTCACTATGGAGTTAACTTAGACAAAGGTGGCTGTGCTGTGCTTAGTCGCTCAGTCACGTCCAACTCTGTGCCCCATGGACTGTAGCCAGCCAGGCTCCTCTGTCCATGGGATTCTCCAGGCAAGAATACTGGAGTGGGTTACCATGCTCTCCTCCAGGGGATCTTTTCAACCCAGGGATTGAGCTCAGGTCTTCCATATCACAGGCTGATTCTTTACCATCTGAGCCACCAGGGAAGCCATTTCTATGGTTAGACACTGGTAAATTAGCTACAGTGTTGGCTAATATGTGATAATTATAAATAGGAAATATAATGCACTTCACCGTATACTCAGATTATAAGAGAGATGCTTAAGTTTCTGTTTGGAAAAACAATAGAGAAAGCTGGAGTTTAACAAAATCCAGGAAATATAGATGAAAGGCACAGCAGTATAGCAGTATACATTTTCTTTTGAAAGCCTTAGCAAATAAAATTGAAGCAAAGAAATCCTAAATCCCTGAATTGAATTCTGATCTAGTGGGGAACAAAGCTAACATCTGTGTAAGACAGAACTAATGTTGGCAGCTCAGAAAACAATGAAATCTACTGATGAACTCTAGTATGAAATTACTGTGGAGAGGGTGAAAGCTATATTTTTCAGTATTTTATAGAAAGTAATGAAATTTCTACCTGCTTTTATAGACAGAAAAATCCATCTATCTAGACTTGGGCGTTTTGGTAGATTATTCTTCAGCATATTCACTCTCCCTCCCCTACTCTGTCAAAAAATTATTTTACCATTTGGGTTGGTCATATATCTTGTGTCAGCAATGAGATGTTAGCAGATGTGAGACCAGCAGAGGCTTAATATATACTTTTGGGGTGGAACTTATCTTTTGCAACTCTCCCGTATCCATGAAAATAAATTTTTCTCTGGTTAGCCATGCCCCCTTCAATCTGGATCCAGAATAAATTCATCCTGAGCATATCTGAATGAAACTTACAGCTAAAAATGCAGCCAGAGACAAAGCCTCTTGGGCAAGCCCCACCTGTGTTAGCAAACATTTTGGCAGGCATACAATTGTGATAACTAGGATAAATTGTTGTTTAAAGTCAAGGAGTTTCTGTGGACTGTTGTACAGTATCATACCTAATACAGCTATCAGTAACACAAAGGGAAAGTTGCTTTAACAAAAACCTAAACTATGTGACCACAGGCTTTGGTATCATGTGAGAAAGAGAGAGATTGTTAACTAACCCATCCTTCTCAAACCAGAATTGAAAGAGACACGTGTACCCCAGTGTTCATCACAGCACTATTTATAATAGCCAGGACATGGAAGCAACCTGGATGTCCATCAGCAGATGAATGGATAAGAAAGCTGTGGTACATATACACAATGGAGTATTACTCAGCCATTAAAAAGAATACATTTGAATCAGTTCTAATGAGGTGGATGAAACTGAAGCCGATTATACAGAGTGAAGTAAGCCAGAGAGAAAATCACCAATACAGTATACTAACACATATATATGGAATTTAGAAAGATGGTAATGATAACCCTGTATACAAGACAGCAAAAGAGACACAGATGTATAGAACAGTCTTTTGGACTCTGTGGGAGAGGGAGAGGGTGGGATGATTGGGGAGAATAGCATTGAAACATGTATAATATCATATAAGAAATGAATCGCCAGTCTAGGTTCGATGCAGGGTTCAGGGATGCTTGGGGCTGGCACACTGGGATGATCTGGAGGGATGTTGTAGGGGGGGAGGTGGGAGGGGGGGTTCAGGATTGGGAACATGTGTACACCTGTGGTGGATTCATGTTGATGTGTGGCAAAACCAATACAATATTGTAAAGTAAAAATAATAATAACAAATAATTGTATAAAGAGGTGGAGATAGTGTGAGAATTTATCATACAATTGCATAGAGAAACTTCTGCAAGGTTATCCATGAAAGGGAATTGAGAATGTCAGGTATTATTATACTTATGCACTGCTACTGCTGCTAAGTCACTTCAGTCGTATCCGACTCTGTGCAACCCTATAGACGGCAGCCCACAAGGCTCCCTCATCCCTGGGATTCTCCAGGCAAGAACACTCGAGTGGGTTGCCATTTCCTTATCCAATGCATGAAAGTGAAAAGTGAAAGTGAAGTTGCTCAGTCATGTCCAACTCTTCGCAACCCCATGGACTGCAGCCTACCAGACTCCTCCATCCATGGGATTTTCCAGGCAGGAGTACTGGAGTGGGGTGCCATTGCCTTCTCCAATACTTATGGACAGGGATGGTATTAAAATATTTAACAAGTAGAAATGAACTGGTACCAAATTAAATGGGTACAACAAATGAAAATGGATTTTGTTAGTAAGTAACTAGTATAGTTGTAATGGTATAAGCCAGGTTAATGCACTTTAACTCCAAAATTAGTTTGTACTTCACAGAGTGAAAATATTTCTCTGTATTGATTAGAATAACAGCAAGTAACTTTTATCACAAAACAGGAAATAAGAATATTTGAATTCTCTAATTCTTCAATAGCTTTATTTACAATAATTATTTTCTCCGACCCCAATTCTTATATTGAGAACTCTTGTTTTCCAACTATTACTTGTGCTGAAAAGCTAGGTTTGCATCTCAGCGACTAACTAGATCATGCTAAAATATAAACAGAGAGTCAATATTCCACTAGAATTTTTCAATTATTTTTTCAGCAACACTGAAAAGGTATATTCTATTCACTTGCTGTATGTTGCACATATGAAGATGAAAAGGCAACTTGGAACACTGTGTGGGTGAGTCGCTCAGTTGAGTCTGGCTCTGCAACATAGACTATAGCCCACAAGGCTCCTCTGTCCATGCAATTCTCCAGGCAAAAATACTGGAGTAGGTTACCATTCCCTTCTCCAGGGGATCTTCCCAGCCCAGGGAATTGAACCCAGACCTCCTGCAGGGGGATTCTTTACTACCTGAGCTACCAGGGAAGCTAATTTAGTAGTCTCCTCATTTTGAAAGAATTTCACCTCTAGTTTGTATGCTCACACTGATTTTAGTTAAATCAAGTTATTTGTAGTAACAGTTCATTGATCATAGGAAGAGAGGAGAGAGATACTGGGGATCTGTATTTCTATTTTCCACAGCCAGCTCTGCTCACTTACACTCTGATCTGGATATCATGTTCTGAAACTATGTCCCAATTCATTTACCAGAGAAATCATAAGGCTGACAGTCATGCATGGGGCTCAAAACAAGAGAAAGTTATATAATGCTACCTGGCAAGCCACCTAGACATTAGGATACAGTGATAGCTGAGGCATCCCTGGCAGTTAGGAAAGGTATATGAAGCCTTTGGAATATCTGAGTAAGAGAATCAGAGTGGCCTTGCCTAGGATTTTGAAGTAAGGCAGCATTGTCTTTCTGTGTCGGATTGCTTCTCAGTCCTTATAAAGACTTATTAGTGACTCATGGGACACCAAGTGACTGTGGAAACTGAGACGGGTTTCACAAACTGAGTTGCCTGATTTAGCAAATGATAAAATGGGATGTGTATAGTTGCAGTCTGTTATGACAGAAAAAATATAAACATAAAACAAGGATTAATGGCACTCTAATGGTAGAAAGTGAAGAGGAACTCTTGATGAAGGTGAAAAGGAGAGTGAAAAAACCCGGCTTAAAACTCAACATTCAAAAAACTAAGATCATGGCATCTGGTCCCATAACTTCATGGCAAATAGATGGGTAAGAAATGGAAACAGTGAGAGACTTTATTTTCTTGGGCTCCAAAATCACTGCAGATGGTGACTGCAGCCATGAAATTAACAGACACTTGCTCCTTGGAAGATAAGCTATGACCAACCTAGACAGTGTATTAAAAACCAGAGACATCACTTTGTCAACAAAGGTCTGTATAGTCAAAGCTAGGATTTTTCCAGTAGTCACATATGGATGTGAAAGTTGGACCATAAGGAAGGCTAAGCACTGAAGAACTGATGCTTTCAAATGGTGGTGTTGGAGAAGACTCTTGAGAGTTCCTTGGACAGAAGATCAATCCAGTCAATCCTAAATCAACCCTGAATATTCATTGGAAGGACTGATGCTGAAGCTGAAACTCCAGTACTTCGGAGACTTGATGTGAAGAGCCCACTCATTGGAAAAGACCCTGATGCTGGGAAAGATCGAGGGAAGGAGAAGAAGGGAGAAACAGAGAATGAGATGGTTGGATGGCATCACCAACTCAATAGACATGAGTTTGAGCAAAGCCTGGGAGATAGTGAAGGACAGGGAAGCCTGGCATGCTGCAGTGCATGGGGTCACAAGAATTGGACACCACTTAGCAACTGAGCAACAACAAAAATTGTGTTGAAGATGTAAGGAAACTGAATGAAAACTGACTGAGACTCTCACGCACAATTCCTGCTACTTGGTTATCTCTCCCTCAATACAATCCAGTGGCTTCGTAGGAAATACCCTATGATCAGTTGATTAAAGAAGAAAAACTCTGGCCTGATTTGCAGATGGGTATATGTCATGTGTTGACACCCAACTGGTAAAAGATGGCCCTCCATTTTAGCCTCCCTTAGGGATTTTCTGAAAGACGTTGGTAAAGAAAAATTCTCCCAGTTAGCGAAACTACAGGCAATACATCTGTTGTTTCCTCCAATGTTAGAAATGGCCAAAAGTACAGATTAATACTTATTATGATACAGTGTCTCATAGGTTGGCTCATTGGTTAAAGAGATTGGAAAGAGAATGAAAAAGTCTTGGAATAGAGTGTAAGGTTAAATCTCTTGTCACAATCAGAAACATGAAGATACCTGTATCTAACACAAATATTTACTGTCATCCTTCAATTTCTTAATAATTAAAGGAAAAAGATAACCCATTCTTTTGAAGTTGTTTTGTCTCTTTCCCAGAATCCTGGGTTTGCTCAATGATTCCAGGTACAAAATAATTGTGGTGGCAGGAATGGTGTATATTAACGCACAAAGCAACTTTGTAATTTCACCAAACTGCCCTGATGTTACCACTTCTGAGTGCCCCAAATGCTAATGTCAGTGCTGAGTAGTGCTGAGCTACTGCTATGGTTCTATCCCTCCAGGAGACCAACCCATGACCAAGATGTAGCTTGATTACATTAGACATGAGAAGGAAAATGACAGCAAAGTCGCCTCAAAAAAATAGATGTTTATTCTAGATAAAATTTTCTTCTTGCCTACACAAAAGCATGTTCACCAGCAATACAGTTTTTGGACTTATAAAATGCATATTCATACATATCAGTTCAGTTCAGTCACTTAGGCGTGTGTGACTCTTCGTGTCCCCATGGACTGCAGCACACCAGGGCTCCCTGTCCATCACCAACTCCCAGAGTTGACTCAAACTCATGTCCATTATGTCAGTGATGCCACCCAACCATCTCATCCTCTGTCATCCCCTTCTCCTGCTTTCAATCTTTCCCAGAATCAGGGTCTTTTCAAATGAGTCAGTTCAGCTGCCCAAATATTGGAGTTTCAGCTTCAGCATCAAACCTTCCAATGAATATTTAGGACTGATTTCCTTTAGGATGGATTGGTTGGATCTCCTTGACGTCCAAGAGACTCTCAAGAGTCTTCTCCAACACCACAGTTCAAAAGCATCAATTCTTCAGTGCTCAGCTTTCTTTATAGTCCAACTCTCACATTCATACATGGCCACTGGAAAAACCATAGCTTTGACTAAACAGACATTTGTTGGTAAACTAATGTCTCTGCTTTTTAATATGCTGTTTAGGTTGGTCATAGCTTTTCTTCCAAGGAGCAAGCATCTTTTAATTTCATGGCTGCAGTCACATGATACATCATACACATGTATGTTCCATAAAATATGGGTATGATTTAGGAATTCATTGTACCGTGAAATATGATACTAGGTTCAGACACAGAAAAGACTGATCTTGCCACATGCCACATCACTTAGAGAAGCTGGCTTTATCAAATGGCAAAACAGCATATATCATTACTTTTAGTAAGGGGATGGGAAAAATCCTAGAATTTTAGGTGATGTCCCATAGGATGTGATCTAAATCTTAAACTAGCAGCCTCTGTTTGGTGTTCTTTTCCCCATAAAAGTGTCAAGAAACTGAAAGGTAGAGGGGAATGTGGCCTATTTCAGTATTTTACCTGATAGCTCACTTTTAGGAAAAAATGTGTTTCCTATACCTATTACTCTGCAGTCAGTGGATGTGGACGTTTAATCACCAAGTTTTTACTCTTATGTTTTTAGTAAGAGCACAGGCATGATTTTACTACAATCTAAAAGACAAGCTCCTATGGGGTAACCTTTTTCATGCCTATAAGCTCTCTCCAGGATTCATTAACCCCCCATTACCTCTTCTTTCCTCTTGTTTCTCTCTGTATACACATGGTAACAACTTCTTGATGTTCCCAGGCTCTGGGGACTACGTATTGCCTGTTAGATACCTTAGTTATGGTAAATAACTTCTCATTAAATCCTCTTCAGTTAAAAACCTTTGAGTGTGCCATCTGTTTTCCACCAGGAATGTGACAGCTACATATACCCGTAACATTTCCCTGAACATTCTCTTCCTTTCTTCCAATTTTTTTCCCCTTAGCCTCGGTTTAGTTTACACCTACATTAAAACTTACCAAAAAGAAGTGATTTTAATCTTTGCTACAGATGAAATTTTTATTTATATAATCACTTTCAATTACATGACATTTTAATCAGACATTGAAATCATACTCTTTAAATTGACAATGACTCAGTGACCCAATGACAATTCATATTACATCTATAAAAGTTATATTACTTCTTGGATGAAAAATTTGGCACTAACGTGCCTTTAAATTAAAAAGAAAAAGCAAACTCACAAGGGGCATGATAGAGATAGAAAATTATATATATATAAAATCTGTGTGTGTATGTGTGCCGTTGTATATATGTGTATATATATATATGTATGTGTATATATATATATATACACATATATAAAAGCAAACATAGATAGACACAAAGATCAAGTAGTCAGCTAGTCAGAAAAGATAAACTATATGAGAAGGAGTAATGGCTTCCCCCAATCATTGTATTAACTATAATCTTTTCCAGATCAGAGAAACTGTAAATAACCTTACTTCTGGCAAGGTCACAAGGTTCTCTCATTTTTATAGCCTTTGGATTGGGTTTAATGTGAAAGAATCAAACAACCGTGCTGTGAATGGCCTGAAGTCAACTACATTCATTACCTCTCTGACCAGAACTGAATTCTAGTGTCTTAGTGAATTCCCAGAAATCCTGCCTTGTCTAACCTGAAAAGTGTCTTCAGATAATAATAATAGCTTTGACCAGACCACGTGAGTAGATTCCAGCAGACAGCCCAGGGGGATGCACTCAGTGAAAATAAATAGATAGCTTGTTGGAAATGGAAGAGATCAAAGGGAAAGTTACCTGCACAAGGCTTGCATTAGCTACAGACTCATTTTGATGAGGGAGTCTATTCAAAAACAAAAACAAAAACATGCAAAATGTGTCTTTACAGCCTAAACTTTGCTTTATCAAGCAATTATGTTTCTTTTTAAAAAGAGCTTCAGATTCATACTATCAATTTTTCTACAGATAAAAGTGAAGTAACGTTAGTGCTAAAGTCTGACAGCAGACTTGAACTCTTGCTTTTACTGTGGGTGCTCTAAGGGTTTTTGGAATTCAGCATCACAACCTAGGAAGGGCCCAGGAACATTATTCAAAAAACAAATCCAAGGAATGGAGGCTAATATCACATCTACCACCTACTGATATCAAAACACTGTCAATCATGGTGGGATCTTTCTGTAAAGCTCCAGAAAATTCCCTAGGACTTTGGAAGCGCTTCATTGACAGTGTTATCACTCAATAGTGTATAAATTAATCGAGGGGGTAAACAAAAACAATTTATCTTAACTTCCATAGAGTTCTCTTTCCAACCTTCCACCCATGCTATCACAATCATATTTGAAATAATAGACCAGTTGTCTATATATTATATATATAGACAATATTATTATATATAGACAATATATATTATTGTCTATTGTATATATATATTATATATATATTATTGTCTATTATATATAGACAATATATATTATTGTCTATTATTGTCTAAGTTGTATTACTGCTTATACAATGAAGTTGTCTAATAGATATAAAGGAGGTTACCTTTGGTTGTAAAATTCAATCACTTCATGACTTTCTAATGTGAAATAATTCTCACCTTTCTGTGAACTGACTTAAGACTTTTGAAGCAAAAAAATATACCTCAAGACAGAGAAGCAGTCATTTTAGATGTATTGCACCTAGAGAAAACATTCTTTTGGAAAATCTTTTAGGACATGAGAACAACTGAGCTTGTCATCTGTGTATTACTAGGTGCAACAGATTTTCCTGCTTGTGTGCTTCTTTCAATTGTGTTTTCTTCAATGGATACTATCACTTCACAGGATTTTAAACACCATTTACTGAAGAGGAAAATATATTGGAGGGAGATATCCTCAAATAAATATGACTTTCCAAAGTAGGACTTTAAAAATATTTATCTCTACCAAGTTACTTTTATCAAATATTCTAGCTGTATAGTATCAAGCAATGTAACATCTGTATACTACCAAGTAGTATATTAAAAAGGTAAACAAAGATATAATTACATTTTTAAAATAGTTTTTGTATAAACATTTTAAAAATGAATTATGAAGTTCAGTTCAGTCGCTCAGTTGTGTCCAATCTTTGCAACCCCATGAATTGCAGCAAGTAGAAGGATATAAAAAGTGCACATTTATTTACCCCGCCTGTCCAAAACTGATATCAGTTCTCCATTTTCCACTCTATGCAGCACTTTAACCTCGGAGGTACAGGACAACTCCATTTCCAGTTTGGCTGCTTGCATTAGTTGAGTCAGCTCCAAGGATCACAGTGCAAATCAAAGAGAAACAGCACAGATACCCATTTACACTATAAAGTGTACTTTAATTCATCTTTGAACTTTTTCCACATCACTGCAGGGTCATGACTGTCGCCTTGTACTTTTTACATACTTTCTATGCATTAATCATTTTAAAACACTACATATTAATATGTCAATTATATTTGAAGTCTGTATAAGTGTTATATCTACTGCTCTGTGTGTGTTAGTATATAATATACTACTGTGTTTCTGATATATGTTATAATAAAGATATAGCCAAACAAATTTTATACAGATTTAATAAGTATTCTAAGTAATATGACCTCACAGTTACTTACATCTGATGCTGAAGCTGAAACTCCAGTACTTTGGCCACCTCATGCAAAGAGCTGACTCATTGGAAAAGACTCTGATGCTGGGAGGGATTGGGGGCAGGAGGAAAAGGGGATGACAGAGGATGAGATGGCTGGATGACATAACTGACTCAATGGACACGAGTCTGAGTGAACTCCGGGAACTGGTGATGGACAGGGAGGCCTGGCGTGCTGTGATTCATGGGGTCGCAAAGAGTTGGGCATGACTGAACGACTGAACTGAACTGAACTTCTGCTTTATTGAGTATGCTGAAGCCTTTGACTGTGTGGATCACAACAAACTGTGGAAAATTCTTCAAGAGATGGGAATACCAGACCAGATGACTTGCCTCCTGAGAAATCTGTATGCAGGTCAAGAAGCAACAGTTAGAACTGGACATGGAACAGCATACTGGTTCCAAATCAGGAAGGGAGTATGTCAAGGCTGTATATTGTCACTCTGCTTATTTTACTTACATGCAGAATACATCATGCAAAATGCTGGGCTGGATGAAGCACAAGCTGGAATCAAGATTGCCTGGAGGAACATCAAAACCTCAGATATGCAGATGACACCATCCTTATGGCAAAAAGTGAAGAAGAACTAAAGAGCATCTTGATGAAAGTGAAAGAGGAGAGTGGAAAATTTGGCATAAAACTCCACATTCATAAAACAGATCATGGCATCTGGCCCCATCACTTCATGGCAAATAGATAGGGAAGCAATGGAAATAGTGAGAGACTATTTTGGGGGGCTCCAAATTCACTGCAGATGGATGACTACAGCCATGAAATTAAAAGAGGCTTTCTCCTTGAAAGAAAATCTATGACCAACCTAGACAGCATATTAAAAAGCAGAGACATTACTTTGCCAATGAAGGTTTGTGTAGTCAAAAAAGCTGAGTACCAAAGAACAGGTGCTTTTGAACTGTGGTATTGGAGAAGACTCTTGAGAGTCTTGGACTGCAAGGAGATCCAACCAGTCCATCCTAAAGGAAATCAGTTCTGAATATTCATTGGAAGGACTGATGCCAAAACTCCAAACTTTGGGCACCTGATGCAAAGAACTGACTCATTGGAAAAGACCCTGATGCTGGAAAAGATTGAAGGCGGGAGGAGAATGGGATGACAGAGGATGAGATAGCTGGATGGCATCACTGACTCGATGGACATGAATTTGAGTAAGCTTGGGGAGTTGGTGATGGACAGGGAAGCCTGACATGCTGCAGTCCATGGGTTCACAAAGAGTTGGACATGACTGAGCGACTAAACTGAGACAAGTTATAATGAAATTTAAGGTGCAATATGTGATTACAATGTGGAAATCATAAACAGGCATGCATAGGATAGATGCCCTTCAGTAAAATGAAAGGATACCTGTGGTTAGAATTAAAATTTCTAACAACTTTTTAAATGATTTAAATACTGTGCCTCAAACATTAATGAACAAAAAGATGAGGTGCTTTAGGGAACCGCAGTAAATGATTCAAGGGTAATATGATATAGCCGTGACCTTGACAGGGTAGATGGCTGTAAAGTCTTGGGAGAAAAAAATTATACGTATAAACACATATGCTTGTGTGCTCAGTTGCTAAGTTGTGCCTGACTCTGCAACCCCATGGAGTGTAGCCCATCAGGATCTTCTCTCCATGGGATTTCCTAGGCAAGAATACTGCAGTGGGTTGCCATTTCCTAATCCAGGGGATCTTCCTGACCCAGGGATCAAACCCACATCTCTTGCCTCTTCCACAATGGCAGGTGGATACATTACCACTGAGCCACCAGGAAAACCCCATATAAACACACACATGCATACACACGCACACACACAAACATATATGTGCAGAAAACAGACTGAAGGCAAACTAAATAACTTTTCACATATAACATAGAATTTTAAATATACATGTGTAGATAAGAATTCCTGTAAGTTTAAAATAAGTGATTAGTGTTATGGGTCTTTATTCTTTCACTTTTAATCTAAAAAAGGGCATGAATATGAACATACCTATATTGCCTCATATGATAAGTTCAATCAAATTTGGTAACAGTTCAGCATTTGTACTTCTAATAATTGCTTAGCTGTGTGACTATTTGACAATGAGACATCCATTTTTGATTGTGCACAAGGGTTTGAAATATTCCTGTGCACTGGGACTTGTCTGGTACTGTGTTACTGGCAAGAGAAGTGCTTCCAAGGTATTACAGCTTCTCTTGGATTTCAAGGAGATCCAACCAGTCCATCCTAAAGCAGATCAGTCCTGGGTGTTCATTGGAAGGACTGATGCTGAAGCTGAAACTACAATACTCTGGCCACCTGATGTGAAGAGCTGACTCATTTGAAAAGACCCCGATGCTGGGAAAGATTGAGGGCAGGTGGAGAAGGGGACAACAGAGGATGACATGGTTGGATGGCATCACCGACTCAATGGACATGGGTTTGGATGGACTCCAGGAGTTGGTGATGGACAGGGAGGCCTGGCGTGTTGCATTTCATGGGGTTGCGAAGAGTCAGACATGACTGAGTGACTGAACTAACTTTGAGCCTGGGCCTCAAAATGAATCCATGTGATGTGGATCAGTGCTTAAGCAAAGTAAGAATGTAAACTCAGTAAAACCTACTACTTGAAGCATAGAACTCATCCACTTATCCACAAAACACACAGAGAATGTATACTTATAATATGTCACTGAGATTTTTCAGCTTGGTTGTTTTGCAATAGCTAATTGATGCAGTAAATGCGATGACTGAAGTTACAGGGATGCTTAAAATGTGCTCCAGGAAGCCATACAGCTTAGTTGTTTTGAATTCTTCCATTTTATGATGTATCAGAACTATCCCATACTGAATAACTTAAAATATATCCTTTGTATTAAAACAAATACTGATCCTATTTAGAAAGATAATAAAAATACCTCGTGTGCTCAGTTGCTCAGTTGTGTTTGACTCTTTGTGACTGCATGAACTGTAACCTGCCAGGCTCCACTGTCCATGGGATTTTCTAGGCAATAGTAGAGTAGGTTAATAGTAGAGTAGGTTAAAATTAAGTAGGAGAGATAAAAGGAGTTTTCTAAACACAGAACTGCTTCTGTTTATACTTTAAGTAAACAAAATCTCATCTAAAATTAGTTATATTACAT
Source organism: Ovis aries (assembly GCF_016772045.2). Taxonomy (NCBI): domain Eukaryota; kingdom Metazoa; phylum Chordata; class Mammalia; order Artiodactyla; family Bovidae; genus Ovis; species Ovis aries. The sequence continues at coordinate 17,323,896 of NC_056074.1, forward strand.
ATTATGATGCATAAGTTTGATGACCATTATCATGAGATTTGATGAGCTTATTTCAGAAATACATCTCCAGCAGGACTGTGGAATACAGAGTGTAGGTCAGGGATCAAAGATTTTGCAATACTGAGGGGCTAGTTTTAAGTTGGTGCAGTAGTTCAGAAAAAGCAATGACAGAGGGTAGTAACATGTAGGAATGCATTTGAGGACAGAATTGTGAAATTTTGTTAAGATTAATTTGATGAAGTTTAATGATGTAAAAATACAGGGAAAAGAAAAACTATCAAAGATGAATAAAAAATAATCCTTGACCAGTTTATGAAATAGAAAAGAACTGAAGATTGAATGCAATTTTGGCACTCTAGAGGAGGAGGATGATTATTCAGTTTGTCTCTTTTGTAACACTTGAGACTATTACTCAATGATTTATTTTAAATATCTGCTTTCCAATACAGGTATATGATCAAGAAATACTTAGGCAAAGTGCCAAATATAAACTCATGGAGAAAGATGACATATTAAGCTTGCAATATTCCTGTTCATTTAGGAGTAACAACCAAGGATAATAATATTTAAAACGTCCAAGGAAAGTTATATGTAAAAAAATATGCTATTTTTAACGTTTTTTCATTAACAACTAAATCAGATGATACCAACCCCTTTGTTACTAGAACTAGCAGTCTCTCTACTCTCACAGGCAAGTGTTAAACATATGCAAAGACAGGATATCAATTAGATAGTGTCTCAATTGTCCTTCCTAAACTGGACTCACATTTGAGAAATATACTGTTATCTTGGAAGACAAATCATATTTTCCTGAAGTCATCTCAAGACAGAAATAAAAAAAGATAGAAAATGCTTCTGCTAGATTAGTGTTGAAAAGTGAAACAACTAGTCTCAAACATTAACAAAATAAATCTTTGGTTCTCCCCTGCTATGAAGCTCATCATGATACAATGTCAGTCTAAATGATCTTTGCATTTGCATGATTTATAATCTCTTTAGAGAGACAAGGAGATTATTAAGACATTGTCAGATCTCAGATCAACAGGGAATGATAATCGTGGATTGAGCATCATTTGCCCCATCAAACCAAGTTGAATGAAATTAAGGTTTTTATACCCGACGAACAAAATATAGCTTGCATTAACTTTAGCCACACACTGTGACTTGCAGAAATTTTATGCAGATGAGTATCATCTCTTCTGAGTTGGTATAGTTTCTAGAAATAGCATTCTGCTACAATAAACAGGTCTTTATCAGTGAGAAAACATCCAGACATGTCACATCTGTAGTTATGCTAATTGTAAATCACATAAAGGGTATTTAGACTGCTATATAGTAATGAGTGGAGAGGCAGAACAAAAAGACTGGACTTAGAGATCTGGGATTGTGTCCTATTTGTGTCACTAACTGTGGGACACTGGGTTGGATGAGGTACTGAGTCATAGGCTCCCTAAAGGGAAATAAAATTATTATAAGAATTCTGTAAGGTAATATGTTAAAAGTCATAACACAGTTTTTAAGACATAAAATAAAGAGGCAATGAATTGCAGCTGTCAGTGATTATAGAATTCTGGTCACAGTGTTTTTTTTTTTGTTTTGTTTTTTTAATGGTGGTTTTGATGTTTTTCTTGTTAGAACTCCCTAGTCTCATACATGTTTATTGTAATCCTTTGGATTCCTGGTGAACTTACAATAAAAAAGAGACAATTTGACTCAAAAATAATACTTAGAGCTTTTATAGGATTCTGTGATCCAATGCACATTGCAGTAAAAAGCCCCAGTACAAGTCTGAATTAGAGAATAAGTTTACAAAGATTCATATATCGGAAATACAATTCTCCACGTTTTCTGTAAAACCCATTATTTTCCCTTCCCAACACTGCAGCCACCTATTCATGAGTCCAATGGGTAGAGAATGGGGGACTTGTGAACAAAATGATACAGAGAAAGGAGACTGAGAAGCACAGGAGAGAGTGAAAGTCTCACTGGAGGGGTGAGAAGAGACATGAATGAATGGAGGAGGACCCTATCTGGCAGGAGGATTTGCAAGTCCTCGGCCCCAAGCAGAAGCGATGTGAAGTAATCATGAAACATCAATGCTAGTGTGACTGGAGCCCCCTGGAGCAGAGGAGAGGGATAGGAAACTAGACGATGAGCTTGGACTTAAGGGATAGGACACTTAAGAAGAAGAGAATCAAATGCTATGGTTTGCATTTTTTCCTTTAGTATTTATCCCTTTACTAAAGATTTAGTCCCATATCTCAACTCAGAGATCACAGACATGTTTCTTCAGAAGAGTACTTTCTGATGTTGGAATGATAGTCACTTTTAGAATGCTTAAGATGTACAAAGTAGCAAGTTCCTGCCTAGTTGCACTTTATCTCCCTTTTAGACACAGAAGGATCTGAGGCCTACACTAACATATTCAAGAAATAGCTCAAGTGCAGGTTCTGAAATGGCTGGTACACTGCCATTTGTCATTTTATTAATACCATTATAATAAGTGAGGTTTCCTCTCCAAACTTGTTGTAAGTAAACTTTTAGCTCTTGCAGTATGCTTCCTTTTCTGATACTTTTTTTCACAGTCAAACCTACATATAGTACCTACTATTCTCTTTCAAGAAAACATGCAGAAACTCCTATAATGCTCAAAGCCCAGTATCACATCAAAACTCTTTATACTGTACATAAAAAATTCAAAGTTCCAAACTTAAAACAGTGAAAAAACTAATGGAATATTTTAAAAGATGCTATTTCCTAAGAGCTATCATTTTAGCTATCTGTAAGACCGATATTCAGTTCAGTTCAGTCACTCAGCCGTGTCCGACTCTTTGTGACCCCATGAATCGCAGCATGCCAGGCCTCCCTGTCCATCACCAACTCCCGGAGTTCACTCAGACTCACGTCCATCGAGTCCGTGATATTAGATTATTATTATTAGAATGATTATCAGTATTATCCCATTGATAATGCCATTGGTAGCTTTTATATTCAGAATGGAAGAGGAAATGCCATTAAGTTGCTGTGTCATAGATCCCCAAGACTACCCACAGGTTTAGTGATTCACTAAAGGGATCATGGGCCATAGCATGTAGTTGTGTTTATGACTGATTTATAACTGTCAAAGAACACAAAACAAAACCCCAAAAAGAAAAGTGCATGCAGGGAGAAGTCCTGAGGAAACCAAGCACAAGTGTACAAGAATCCTAGAATCCTGAGTTCTCTCGCGTGGAATCACACAGAATGTACTTAATTCATTCATTGATGGACTAAGAAAACACACCTAATGGTATCTACCAGGGAAATTCATTAGAGACTCAGTGCCAGGATGTACGTACATTAAGGGGTACTCACATAAAAAACTTCTGCTTATCATGTAACAAAATTCCAGACTCCCAGAAGGAAAGTATGTGTTCAGCATAAACCTTATTTTTTGCACAAACTCTTTCCGCATAGAGCCACTCTAACCTAATTAAGAAATTGTGAGAACCCTCTTGAAAAACAGGTGCCCAGATGCTGGCCAGTGGCCAGTCTTTTAAACAGGTCTTTCCAAGAACAGTTATCTCACAACTGACACAACTCTTTTTATATGCTTTTGTCAATCTGAAAATTTAATCAGTCAGGCAAGGTGATTACTATGTAAGAGTTGCACACGTGTTCATGTACATGCATGACATATATAACATGTATTTAGATATATATTTATTTATTTAGATGTGTGTGTGTGTGTGTGTGTGTGTGTGTGTGTGTGTGTGTAGAGAAAGAAAGAAAGAGAAGTTGCTCAGTCATGTCTGTTTGCGATCCCATGGACTGCAGCTGACCAGGCTCCTCCGTCCATGGGATTTTCCAGGCAAGAATACCACAGTGGGTTGTCATTTCCTTCTCCTATATATATGTATATAGTCAGCACATTATTATAATAAAGACAAAAGATAATAGTATAACATATGCTAAAAGCAAATGCTGGTGTTAGTGGTACTCTTTTGGATAAGAAAAGATCTGTTAAAAAAATCTCTTATAAAGAGTTATTTAAGTAGAAACTGGAATGAACACGAGTAAGAATAAACACTGAGAGTCATAGATGTAGAAAACAAACTTAAGGTTTCAAGGGGGTGGGGAGGACATGAGGAGGGGGTGAGGGGTAAATTGGGAGATCGGGATTGACAAATATATACTACTATATATAAAATACACACTACTATATATAAAATACATAACAAATAAAGACCTCCTATATAGCACAGGGAATTCTACTCAATATTATAACCTATATGGGAAAAGAATCTAAAGAGTGAATATATGAATATGTATAACTGATTCACTTTGCTGTATAGAAGAAACTAATACAACATTGGAAATCAATTATACTTAAAAAAAATTTTTTTAAAGAAAACACTGAGAGTAAAAATAATTGAGGAAGGGAGAAAAGTAAAAGCAAGGTCCTGGGGCAGATGTTTGCTAGTAAATCAAAGAAACAGAAAGAAGACCAGTGTGATTTGAGCAGGATAAGCCATGAGTAGAATGGAATGAAATGAGGCCAAGAAATGCTGACAGAACGGAGAGCCTCCTAGGTCAGGGTAAAAATCTTTTATGTTAAAATATGTTTTTAATCAAATTTCCATTCCAGTGAGAATGGACGCTACTGGAACACTTAAGGAGAGGAATGTCATGACCTGATTTAGGTTTTAAAGAATTGTTATGGGAACTATGCAGAGAATAATTTATAGGGGTGGGGTGGAAGCAGAAGAGATAATATAGGAAACTACTAGAGTAGTTCGAGAAGTAGAAAGTTTTTTTAATTAATTTATTTTTTTATTGAAGGATAATTGCTTTACAGAATTTTGTTGTTTTATTTTAGGAGGTTTTTAAGTTTTATTAAGTCCAACCATTCCAAGGAGAATTCAGTAAAAGAAAAATTCCATTCACATAAATCTATTTACATGTGCTCTTTTAAAAAAAAGAAAAAGGAGGGAGAGGATTAAAGGTTCATGCAGATGCTTTAGAGCTTGAAGTAGTATTAAAATATTGAAAGGAAAAAGTAATATTTCAGTTTCCTGCATAAGAAAATCACAATTCAAAATGCATAAGTATGAGCTGAATTCTTTCTATCATAAAATATGAATTGTGGTTGTTTTGATTAATGCTATATCAATGTTTTAAATATCTCAGGTATTACTGCTTTGAGATCTTTGGAAGAATTTTAAAACTAGGGAAGCAAAGAGATGATCTGAAATGCATACGTTTGTACACTTTGTATAAGAAACATCAAACTGAAATTATAATTTCAACATACTACATAGGCACTTAATTTAAAAAAAGGAAAACTTTCTCATTGCAATTACAGACTAAGATTTTTCATTAAAATATCTCTCTTAGTTATGGAAAATATATGACATATTTAAGGTTATCAATATTACTTATTAACATAAGGAAAAGATCTAAAAAATAATTTCAAGAAGAACAAAATTCCATTTTGCAATATAAATAAACAAAATTACATAGACTGTATAGGACTTAGTGATTTACAATAAGGACAGAAAAAATTATGTAAATAAATATTATGTGACAAAGCAAATAAATAGTTGATATCATGCTTCTAGGGTTTTAACAAGGATAATCACAATATCTATGACTCAGGAATCTTAGCAACTGTAAGCATAATACAGAGCTATCTTGAGTAATTCTGTGTATATTTAATTAATTAATTTAATTAAGTAATTAAAAGCAGCAATATTCTTTTAGATGTGAGAAAATTACAATGGCTGCCCTCTACATTCACACTAGTATTTGCTGAACATATTCAGTGTATGAAAGTTTGTGTATATTCAAAAGATTTTATACATATGTACATATGATCATTTTTATTATATGAGCATATGCATGAACACATGCAAACTGTTAAATACACTGTGTATATGCTAATAACTAACATTTAAAGAAGGCTTATTACAATCCAGGTATTTTGTTTTTAATATATGATATTAAAATGGATGCCTACTATAATTATCATATAGGCATTCTTATTACTTTCAATTTTAAAATGATAAAAACAAGGCATATAATGGATAAAAAATATTCCTATGATTATTCAGTTTTTGAATAGTTGAACTGGGAATCCCCAAGAAGTTCAAATCTGAAGCCTTTGTTTTTAACAATTATATAGTACCACTTCTAATATATCCATATGCCCTCTACATGTTTGAATATTTCCATGTAGAGAAGCAGCAATTAGATGACTGAGACTGTTGGTGGCTTAGATGGTAAAGAACTGCCTGCAATGCAGGAGACCTGGGTTTGATCCCTGAGTTGGGAAGATCTCCCTGGAGAAGTGAATGGCAACCCACTCCTGTATTCTTGCCTGGAGAATTCCATGAACAGAGGCTACAGTCCATGGGATCGCCAAGAGTCGGATTCGACTGAGCGACCAATACTTTCAGCTATAGATAAGGAGATTGGATAAATTCTGAGCAGTTTATTACAAGACAGCAAATAGAAAACCACGCTTAGGAAGGTCTCTGCCGCCCTCTAATAAAAGCTACCACCACATACCTCAAACCCAGGACAAAGACAAAATAGATCAACCTTCTGAGGCGAGTACTGTAAGGTTCCACTATTTATGCACATCTTAGGAAGCAACTGGAGGTGTCAGACAATCGGAGGGAGAGAAATAAATGACTTGGTTTCCTACTTGTAATCTGGAGATTCTCTGTGACAATTAAACAATATACACTAGGTCTTGGATAAAAGCAAAGAAACTTTTGGTGGGTGACACCAGGGAAGAATTAGCATTTTGTTCAAGTTATTGGTATACATTTGACCAGCACTGACTGAAATTTCAAATACAATATGCAGAGAACAGGCAAAGTTTTAATGTATTGTTTGTTTTAAACAAAAAGTAAACACTGTATTTACTCATAAACACACTGTTTTAAAAAATACATTGAAATTTTTAAAGTTTTTAAAAAAAATAGTCCATGCTTAGAAATATCCAATACTAGTACCAATCATAAGAACATCCCACCTATTGTTATCGGGGACAAATGAGATATTTGTCCCTATATTAGCTAAGTTATGATTTCTCTAATAATGCACATTCTTTCTCTAGAATAGGCATATTGTGTATCATGTGACATATTTACTTCCTTTATTTACATCCAATTTAAAGATACCTTGGATATAACAGGATAATATACAAAATTCCTTTAGGGTTCTATGTATATGAAGCCCTATTGGAATTAATCCACTCCTTGGGCATCCCATGAATGGCTCCAATGTAATTCCTTAGTCTGGGTCCAAGTGTAGCTAAATGAACAGACATGAAGATGGACATAAACCAAGCCTGTGGATGAGGCAGGTATTGATGTCAACGTCAAACTGTAGCTTTGGTAGCTGTGAAAAGCCAGCATTACTATCTTGGGTCCCTGACTTCACACAAGAATAGTATCTAATCCTTTTAGTATCTTAATATGTTGTGGTTTTAGAGCTCTTGTGTATATAATCCTATGAACAGTTAAATAAAATCACAGCAAGCACCCCAAAACGTACTCAACACGTACTCTTACATTTTGCTGGATATCATTAGACATAGACACATGCATGGATATGAGTTACTGCACATGACAGGGATCAACATGTATAGGCACATACGTGTGCTCAATGTATATGCTAACAAACATGAATGTACCCAAATGCAAGAAATCACAAACAAATATAGAAACACATAGCTATGAAAATGCCCCCAATGGGACTATACGGAGTAATACATGCTCATGGAAGGAGGCATCATATATTTATGTAAATACAAACACAAGTGGGATTGATGATTTTCAGCTAATAGACGAGATCTCAAAGAATTAAACTGATGCATTCTCGAAGGGCATGAAATTTATTAAGGAACTCAAACACCAAAAACCCTTGGAATGTTTACTCTCCTGATGAAGTGATAATGAAAGAAGAAATGACAGGCTGTGGACATAATACTGTGAGGTCAGAAGACATGTGCTAAGTGCCCATCAAAAAGCTGTTCTGCCTCTCAAGAGGAAGCAAGAGTTCTGATTTCCCTAAACTGCAATCAATTCTTCAATCCCTTACTCTGTGTATTCAAATTAATCTGAAAACACAAATGAGCCTCTCAATTTACTAGCAGGAGGTTAAATTTTGAGAAAATTCATTTTTCAAGGAGTCTAGAGTTCATCATATTCATGATCACCTAATTTGCTTTCCTGGACATGCATAGTTATTCTCACTTAAGTAAGGGAAAGGAATAAAAGTGCAGTCTGTACTACCAGAGCAGAAATTTAAAATAAAAATTTCTTTCAAACTCACTCAATTTTTCAAACACTCCCTGACTTTAACATAACCATGTGCATAGTTCAATGAATGGACCCAAATCCAGTAAGTAAATTTTATTTAAACTTATAAAAGCAAGTATCCTTATCCACATAAATTTCAGGAATTAAGAGTATATCTTACAAGTGTGCTGATGTATTAATCACCCCTTCATTTACCCACATCTCCCCTACACTTCTGTCACTCTCAGAATAGCATGCCCTATGGCTCCTGAATGAAGAGTCTACATTGTTTGACTTATCTAGGAATAGAACCACTTGACAATATGGAAACTGGGCAACATGGATGTACTAGTTTACAGATTTAGGTAACTATTTCAATAAAGGACACAGGTAGGAGCTCTAGGGAGTTTCTGCTCAAACATCCTTGTAGTGCTTGGGATCATTATTGAAATAGCCTAAGGGGAGATGAGCTGAAATTCACAGGGTGGATGTTTATCATCTTAGGTGTGGTGCACTCTTAAGGAGGGGTAAGAGTAAAGCCCAGCCAGAGGTAGAACTCCTAGACTCAGTTTTGTTCTATCTTTTAAACTTGGACAGGACCAAGCTGCTAAACATGTTACTAGGATAATGCAGATGAAACATTCTAATAGTCATATTTTATATGATAATAGTATTAAAGACCAATCAGAATGAGGGGAAAAAAACGAACACATGTTCTAGCTCTTTCTTCTCTGTCTTGGTAGAGACACTACACATGGAATCTAGAGGTCTCATTGTGTAACCAGGAGCACACTTAACTGTTCCTGTGTGGTGGAGCGTGGGCCTTGCTTGGGATATGCGCACTGCATTACCTTTTCTTCTCAAGACACTACTGTGTCTAAGTGGCATAGGGCAGGATGATGTAGCCAAAGGAATTAAGCAGTTAGGTTTGATCTATGAGAGATGAAGGGGAAAACACATGCCCACAAGAATTTTCATTTGTTTTGATGCTGTCATGGTACATAGAAACCACACCAGCCACAGAAAATTGGTCTTCTGATGTGCACACATACTCTAGAGATACGGTGGAGAGAGTGAGAGAAAGACAGAGACAGACTGTTATATGGTTAATGGAATAAATCAATTTTTAAAAGCAACTAATCCAAACAAACTTAGAAGTCTTAGCTTGCACAAAGAAGCAAAGAAATGTGTCTCAAATGATGCTTTCATTCTCTACCCACATTTCCAAAATTATTTTTATTTGAATTCCGGAATATTACTTTCAAATATTGTAAAGTAGTATCTGAAAAATTATAAAATTTAATTTTGGAGATTTTGAAAATCTACATAGAATGTTAGTTAATCTTTAACTCAAATCCCTTTTCCTCAGTGAAATGAGGCAACTCAGACAAGTTCTGAGCTCTTAGTGCTAAAATCTTGATGCTTTTCTTGGTAGTAGTCACCACTGTTTCTAATTAGATGTTTAATTACATGCTATGTTGTTTAATGGCTATCTCTTCCACTAGAATGTACACTGTGTAAAGACAGGGTTCTAACTTTTTTTTTTGCAGACAGTAGGAGATATTGATTAAACACATGAAGTCCAGCAATGTATTACCAGGTCAGAGTCCCAGTTCATCCTCTTACTGCAAGTGTAATGATGGACAACTTCTACAACATCTTTGTAATTATTTCCTTCTCTATAAGGAATAATATAGTATTGACTTCCCAGGATGCTATAAGGAATTCACAGGTAACACATCTCTTGAAAACCCAGTTATGAAAAAGACACGTTAGAGTATGCTGCAGAGAGGTTCCTTCATTAATTTAAGCATAGATAATTACAACGATAAAGTTCTTTGATCAATCAAACACTGTTCATTAAATCTGAAAATTAAAGAAAATGACTGATGACTGGATATCAATAAAAACCTTGTCTAATACCTTGATCTTATTGATAAAAACATCTTTGTCTGTTTCTGAGTGTGTGAGCTTCTCAGACTTAATGAAAACTTAGTGAGATAGTGTTCATGAAAAGTTCAATGTTTCGCAGGGAGAAAGGAAGAGATAAGCCCCAAATAATTATAACTTGCAAGTATCATGCTTTAAATATCTTATCAGCCTTGTAGTTATTGTAGAAACGGACTTTCACTTCATAGGAATACAAAGTGGAAGTGAATCCTTGATGGAGTTCTCTGCACCTTGCTCACATTAAAATAGCATTCACCCTACCCTGGCAGAAGAACCACCACGGAAAATAAACCAGATGACTGCAAATGCTGAAATCAAAGAGAATTGCCCCTTTTCCTATATTACAGTTTAAAACAAACAAACAACAACAGTTTTGTCATAGTATGAATAGAACTTAGCTTGAGAAGTTACCCTAGGAACAGCATTTCATCTATGGAAACAATTTTATCTGCAAATAGTGTCAAGAGGGTTGAAATAGAAACCTCAGCTGCACTAGTAGGGCAAAATACCAGAAAACTGAACTGTCAGTGGCCCTATAGCCCAATACATAGGCCAGACCCATAGAATGTACAATGCCAAGAGTGAACATACCACTTTGGTGGGGGATGTTGATAAGGGTGCAGGCTATGCATGTGAGGCCAGGAGGTACATGGGGAAATCGCCACATCTTACTTTCAATTTTGCTGTGAACATTAAACTGCTCTAAAAATTTTTAATAAAAAATAGCCATCATAAAATTAGTAATAGAAGGAAACCTTCTCAACTTTATAAAGAACACACACACACACGCACACACACACACACACACACACACACACACACAGAACTCTTACAGGTAACACTAGACTTAAAAGTGAATGCTTTCTCCCTAAGATTAGGGGTGTGTGTGTGTTAGTCATTTGGTCATGTCTGACTCTTTGTGACTCCATGGACTGTAGCCCTCCAGGCTCCTCTGTCCATGGGACTTTTCAGGCAAGAATACTGAACTGGTAGTGGCCCTAAAGCCTAATACACTGGTCAGACCCATAGAATGTACAATGCCAAGTGTGAACGTACCAGTTTGGTGGGGGATGTTGATAAGGGTGGGTTGCCATTCCCTTCTCCAGGAGATCGTCCTGAGCCAGAGACTGAACCCAGGTCTCCTACATTGCAGGCAGATACTTTACCCTCTGAGCCACCAGGGAAGCCCAAGATTAGGGATATGCAAGAGCAAATTCACCACTGCTGTTAACAGAATGTTGCAAGTTCTAGCCAGCACAGTGAGTCAAGACAATGAAATAAAACTGTTACAGTCTGAAACAGTACTGTCCCTAATTGCAGTCAGCATGAGTTTCTATGTAGAAAACTCAAACTTAAAACATTTAAAAATGAATCCAGTGAGTTTGTCTGGAGGATAAAATGTACATATATCTCATGTAAATTGTATTTAGACTTCAGAGTAGCACTAAATGTGTGGCCACTAACATGAAAAAATATAATACCATTTATATAGTCCCAAATGAAGTAACTAGCTGTCAGTCCAACAACAGATTTATCAGACTTGTATGGTGAAAACGACATATATGGAGAGAACAAGATGGTGGAGGAGCAGGTAGACATGGAGTACATCTTTCTCCGTGGATACATCGGGAATACACCTTTAGACACAGAAGTGCTTGCAGAACACAAGCTGAGAACAGACAGGAGTCCCTGACCAGTGGAAAAGAATATATAGAACCACGCAAATCTCAGCAGGACAAGGAAGTAGGGGGAAAAACAGGAGTGTTAGGAGGACTGGACCTGCCCTTGGCGGGTGGGAGAATTGAAGCAGGGGTCCAATCCCCACATCAGGGCAGTCATCTGAGCCAGAGGAGAAACACTGAAGGCTGAGAGTGAAGCAGCTGATCTGTGGCAGCCTAAATGGAGTGAGAATCAGAAAGTCCTTGCTGTAGCCATACATAACCTGGACAGGGATGCAGGTCCCCTGGAAGGCAAAGCAGCTGGGAGCTGGAGTGTAGGGATTGTGGAGCAATTCCAGGGTGAGGACTGTTGTTGACTGTGGAGAGATGGATTGAGGGGGTGTGAGGGAGGAGACTATGATGGGAAATGCCTGTGGAGGAAAGCAGGGCAGCCATGAGAGCAAGGCGATACTTCTGAGTCACATGTAGGGGGTGGAGCCTTCACCGTAGCCTCTCTCCCCCACATGCCAGCATCATCAGCAGCTGAACCACAGAGGGGCTAGCCCATCAAATGCCTGACACACTGAACTACAGAGCAGGACCCCAGCCAGGGTGCTCCTTTAAGTGAGTGATGTGCTGAGCTACAGAGTAGAACCCCATCCATGGGGGCCCCTTTATGTGCCTGAAGCACTGAGAGACAGAGAAGAACCCCAGGCAAGGGAGCCCTCTGAGTGCCTGAATGGGCAGAGCTACACAGAAAGACTGACCAAAGAGGCCTCCTGATCGCCAGTTACAAAAGGCTCAAAAAAGACACTGATAGGGCCACAACTCCTGTGGCACAGGCAGTCTGTGTCCCTGCACACTTGATGCCGCCAGAGTCCCTGCAAGTCCCCACCATGGAAAAGGAAATAGTCAATCAAATCCAAGAGGCACAAAGAGTCCCATACAGGAGAAACCCAAGGAGAAACACACCAAGACATATACTAATCAAACTAACAAAGACTAAACACAAAGAAAGAATATAAAAAGCTGCAAGGGAGAAGCAACAAGTAACATACAAGGGAAACCCCATATGCTTAACAGTTGATCTTTCAGCAGAAACTCTGCAGGCCAGAAGGGAATGGCAGGATATATTTAAAGTACTGAAAGGGAAAAATCTACAACCAAGATTACTGTACCCAGTAAGGATCTCATTCAAAATTGATGGAGAAATAAAAAGCTTTTCAGACAAGGAAAAGTTAAGAGAATTCAGTACCTCCAGACCAGCTTTACAACAAATGCTAAAGGGACTTATACAGTCAAGAAATAGAAGAAAAAAGAGCTATAAAATCAACCCCAAACAATTAAGAAAGTAATAAATATATATCAATAATTACTTTAAATGTAAATGGATTAAATGCTCCAGCCAAAAGACACAGACTGGCTGAATGAATACAGAAACAAGACCCATATATATGCTGTCTACAAGAAACCCACTTTAGACCTCAAGACACATATAGACTGAATGTGAGAGGATGGAAAAATATATTCCATGCAAATGGGAAGCAAAAGAAAGCTGGAGTAGCAATCCTCATATCAGAAAAAAATAGACTTTAAAATAAAGAAGATTAAAAGAGATAAGGAAGAACAGAACATAATGATCAAGGGATCAATCCAAGAGGAAGACATAACAATCGTAAATATCTATGCACCCAACATAGGAGCAGCTCAATACATAACACAAACACTAACAGACATAAAAGGAGAAATTGACAGCAACACAATAATAGGAGACTTTTAATACCTCACTCACTCCAATGGACAGATCACCAAAACAGAATATTAATAAGGAAACACAAGTCTTAAATGATACATTAGATGAGATGGATTTCATTGATATCTTCACGACATTCTACCCAAATGCAGCAGAATACACCCTCTTCTTAAGTGCACATGGGACATTCTCCAGGATAGACCACATCTTGGGTCACAAATAAAACCTCAGTAAACTTAAGAAAACTGAAATCGTATCAAACATCTTCTCCAACCACAGCACTATGAGACTAGATATCAATTACAAGAAAAAAACTGTAAGAAACACAAACACATGCAGATTAAACAATGTGTTTCTAAATAACCAACAGGTTACTGAAGAAATCAAAAGGGAAATTAAAAAATTTCTAGAAACAAATGATAATGAAAACACGACAACTCAAAACTTAAGGGATGCAGCAAAAGCAGTTCTAAGAGGGAATTTTATAGCAATACAATCCTACCTAAACAAACAAGAAAGACATCGAATATACAACCTAACTTTAAACCTAAAACAACTGGAAGACGACCAAAAATCCCCAAAATTAGTAGAAGGAAAGAAATCATAATGATCCAAGCAGAAACAAGTGCAAAAGAAATGAAAAAAGCATTACTAAAGATTAATAAAATAAAAGCTGGTTCTTTGGGAAGATAAGCAAAGTTGACAAACCTTTAGCCAGACTCATCAAGAAAAAAAAAAAAAAGAAGGATCAAATCAACAAAATTAGAAACGAAAAAGGAGAGTTTGCAATAGACAATGCAGAAACACAAAGGATTATAAAAGACTATTATGAACACCTGTATGGCAATAAAATCGATAACCTGGAAGAAATGGACGGATTCTTAGAAAAGTTCAATCTTCCAAGACTGAACCAGGAAGAAATATAAATTATGAACAACCTAATTACAAGCACTGAAATTGAAGCTGTGATTAAAAAAAAAAAATCTCCCAAAAAACAAAAGCCCGGGACCAGATGGCTTCACAGGAGAATTCTATTGAATATTTAGAGAAGAGCTAATGCCTATCCTTCTAAAATTCTTTCAAAAAATTACAGAGGAAGTAAAACTTCCAAACTCACTCTATGAGGCCACTATCACCCTAATACCAAAACCAGACAAAGACAACACAGAAAACGAAAACTATGGACTTGTTGTTGGGAGAGGAGAGAGCATAAGCAATAGTGATGGGATTGGTTGAAATGGGGAATAAAGAGATGGCTAAAGCAGGACAATCTATACATATATTTACAGGCTAAGAAGAAGCTTTTTTAATTGTAATTAATAGCTATTTCATTGCATTGCATTGTAAATATCACTTCAGAAATGTGCCCAAATGCACATGAATTTTCACAGTTCTTTCTCTATGTTGGGATTACGTATAGCCCCAAACAGGAATCTATAGAGATAATTACATAGTTTATTGCTCAAAAACTCAGTCACTGGAAATTATTCAGGCTCACTGAAGGATTTCTGACACTCTTCACATTTTTAGACTTTTTTCCCTCTTCCTCTATCATGAGCAGATTCAGTCTGGAAATGGCATGGACTTGTCAAGGCAGCTCTCCTTTCCCCATTAACAAGACGAAACTTGACTAAATTTGTCAGAGTTTGAGTTCACTGAATACTCAAATTATTTGAGTTATAGTTTCAGGGTTCAGTTACTGAACTCATTTTGAGTTCTGTTTTATAAGTGAATGAATAAAAATACAAAATTCCTTTTCCAAGTAAAACCTCTTTCTTTTCATGTGTTGTTGTTTAGTCACTAAGCCACGTCTGACTCTCTTGCAAACCCATGGTCTGTAGCCCACCAGACTCCTCTGTCTATGGGATTTCACAGCCAAGAAAACTGGAGTGGGTTGCCAATTCCTTCTCCAGGGGATCTTCCCAACCCAGGGGTCAGATCTGGGTCTCCTGCATTGGCAAGTGGATTCTTCAGCACTGAGCTACCAGGGAAGCCCAAATATGTATACATGAAGCTTGATTTATCCTCCAACCTATGTTTTACCCCAATTTCCTCTCCCACCAAGTTTTGTACACTACAAAGGACTAGGAAAAGGAATGTATCATATACTCTTATCATTTTAATGTTCATTTAACACAAGACAGGAAACAGTCTATTTTATAAGTTTTCACAATGGATTAAAGACAATCTCTTTAACAAGCGGTGCTGGGAAAACTGGTCAACCACTTGTAAAAGAATGAAACTAGAACACTTTCTAACACCATACACAAAAATAAACTCAAAATGGATTAAAGATCTAAGCATTAAGACCAGAAACTATAAAACTCCTAGAGAAGAACATAGGCAAAACACTCTCCGACATAAATCACAGCAGGATCCTCTATGACCCACCTCCCACAATACTGGAAATAAAAGCAAAAAGAAACAAATGGGATCTAATTAAAATTTAAAGCTTCTGCACAACAAAGGAAACTATAAGCAAGGTGAAAAGACAGCCTTCTGAATGGGAGAAAATAATAGCAAATGAAGCAACTGACAAACAACTAATCTTAAAAATATACAAGCAACTCCTGCAGCTCAATTCCAGAAAAATAAATGACCCAATCAAAAAATGGGCCAAAGAACTAAATAGACAGTTCTCCAAAGAAGACATACAGATGGCTAGCAAACACATGAAAAGATGCCCAACATCACTCATTATCAGAGAAATGCAAATCAGGACCACAATGAGGTACCATTTCACACCAGTCAGAATGGCTGCAATCCAAAAGTCTACCAGCAATAAATGCTGGAGAGGGTGTGGAGAAAAGGGAACCCTCTTACACTGTTGGTGGAAATGCAAACTAGTACAGCCACTATGGAGAACAGTGTAGAGATTCCTTAAGAAAACTGGAAATAGAACTGCCTTATGGCCCAGCAATCCCACTGCTGGGCATACACACCGAGGAAACTGTTAGGGACCAAACGACGGTCTCTAGGACCTGAGTCATGTTTCCCAAAAAGAGACAGGATATGCGCTCATCCTGCCTGGCCAATCATGTAATGCCAGCTATTCCTGTAACTGAGACAAAGAACTGCCTGTATATAAGCCGCCATACTCCTTTGTTTGGGGCTCTTGTCAGATTCCCTTGTGTGGGATGAGACTTGGGCCCTAGCGTGCTAGAAATAAACAAACTCCCTTCTTGCGTTTGCAATACTGTGGTGGACTTGCTCTCTCGGTCAGTTCGGAGATACCGGCTCGGAACATCACAGAAACCAGAACTGAAAGAGACACGTGTATCCCAATGTTCATCGCAGCACTGTTTATAATAGCCAGGACATGGATGCAACCCAGATGTCCACCAGCAGATGAATGGATAAGAAAGTGGTGGTAAAGATACACAATGAAGTATTACTCAGCCATTAAAAAGAATACATTTGAATCAGTTCTAATGAGGTGGAGGAAACTGGAGCCGATTATATAGAGTGAAGTAAGCCAGAAAGAAACACACCAATACAGTATACTAACACATATATATGGAATTTAGAAAGATGGTAATGATAACCCTGTATTCGAGACAGCAAAAGAGACACAGATGTATAGAACAGACTTTTGGACTCTGTGGGAGAGGGAGAGGGTGGGATGATTTGGGAGAATGGCATCAAAACATGTATACTATCATGTAAGAAACGAATTGCCAGTCTAGGTTCAATGCAGGATACAGGATGCTTGGGGCTGCTGTACTGGGATGACCCAGAGAGATGGTATGGGGAGGGAGATGGAGGGGGGGTTCAGGATTGGGAACTCATGTATACCCGTGTCGGATTCATGTTGATGTATGGCAAAACCAATACAGTAAAGTAAAATAAAATTAAAAAAAAAAAAAAACAGAAAAAAGTTGTTCCATTAAACCCTGTGAACAAAAAACAGGAAGAAAGAAAAATAACCAGAAAAACAATTTATTCAGTTTAATTTGTGCCTACGGATTTGCTATCACATTACTCTAAAATGAAAGCTTTCTCTTAAAGGTAGAATATGAATGTTGTTGGCAATTACAGAAGGCTGTCCTTCAGTGGGAAAAGCTGTAAACAATTTTATAAAACTAATTTAAATGCCCTGAGCTACTGCATCTATTCTCTGGCTCTGGGTAGATGAGACCACGTTCATTGGTATAAAGTCATTTTAATTATGATGTCACTCATCTCTCAGGTCCTGTGGGAGTGTTAGCAAGCTCTACCCTATAAGCATTGTGCTCTGTTCTCTGGAGTTCTCTCTTGCTGTTATTGTTGTTTAGTCACTCAGTCATATCTGGCTTTGTGACTCCATAGCTGTAGCTCACCAGGCTCCTCTGTCCATGGGATTCCCAGGCAAGAATACTGGAGTGGGTTGCCAGGCCCTCCTCCAGGGGATATTCGTGACCCAGGGATCAAATCCTAGTCTCCTGCACTGGCAGGTGGTTCTTTACCACCAAGCCACCACCAGGGAAGCCTGGAATTCTCTTTAGCTGCCTCCAGATTGGAAGACCTTCAATCATTCTACAGGTTTTGGGGGCAGCTTCACAAACGCAGCTTAAATCTTCTAGAGAGTTCTAATGATTTGAGGATGGGTTGAGATTGGGGAAGATTAGATATTAATGTGCTGTCAGCCAGTATTTATTTTAGATTCTGCTTCTCCTCTCACTTTTGAAAGTCTTAGGTTAGGTCCAGCAACTCGCTCCCAAACTGTTACATTAAATCCTCTCTTTTGAGCTGCATATTTCTTTAATCTATCCATAGTCAGCCTGAAAAGACATTTTTCTAAACCAGAGATTTTATCAGATTATGTAATACACAAAATTAAATCAAAACAAGACAAAAAGTACTAACTTTTTGACCAAAATTATGACCTCCCATTTCACTGTAGGATAACATGATTTCATAATTCAGTTTGTCTACATTTAGAACGTTTTACCCAAGAACACCATTGCTCAGTCCCCATAAGTAAGGTGCACTAAATGCAATAAACTCAGTTTGTTCTTCTCTTATGATACCTTGAAGGTTCACATTTTTCAAAACTTTGCTCAGCTCTCTCTAATGTGGTCCCATGGCTAGTGACTATCTTTTAATGAGCAGTTTAAAGGACAAATCCCCAAGGCTAATAAATTCTTTGGAGTTAAAAGGTTATAAGCATCCTTTCTATCCTGCTATTTCCTCTGCTTCTCCACCATGGAACATAATCACATGACTTCAAAGTAACTAAGTCTAAATTTGTCTCCTCCTCAAACATTCTTGTGTGTATAATACCAAGGAATGCAATAGTTATATATGTATCTAGATACAGTGGGTAATTGATTAAATTTATGGAGGAACTACTTTCTAATTAAAGGAAATAAGAAATGAAAGTGGTGAGCTTAAGAATTAAATGAGAATACAGTGAAAAAATAGGCACAGATCTTCAAAATACTTATCTTGATTAGTTAAAAATTCAGCCTGATTAGAAAAAGTATCTGCCTTTAGAAATTAGGTAATAAAATATGCTGTTTCATCAGAAAATTATGCACAAATTCAGCTGCTTCAATATGCGGTTTGCCCATTTAATTACACAGAAGACCAAGGGAAGAACACAGCTGGGTCTGTAAATTATGAAATGGGATGAACTGCAAATTCATCTTTATTAAAATGATTAAGCATCATCTCACTTACATACAAATTTCCACCAATACTATCCAATAATCTTTTTATTTCTATGCTATTTGACAATAATCTGCCATCTGCCAAAACGTGATAATCTAGCAGCAGAGTCATGCAAGATAACACCAGATCTATGTAGGTAAGGCAATCCCTCTAATTTCTTACCTCTTTGCATGAAAAATAGCACACAATTCATGATGGGAGGAATGTTATACTGGTGAAAGTGAAGTAGCTCAGTTGTGTCCGACTCTTTGCGACCCTGTGGACTGTAGCCTACCAGGCTATTCCCTCC
Organism: Ovis aries; assembly: GCF_016772045.2. NCBI lineage: Eukaryota > Metazoa > Chordata > Mammalia > Artiodactyla > Bovidae > Ovis > Ovis aries. The sequence continues at coordinate 17,343,489 of NC_056074.1, forward strand.
ATGGGATTCTCCAGGAAAGAATACTGGAGTGGGTTGCCATTTTCTTCTCCAGGAGATCTTCCCAGCTCAGAGAGGGAACCTGGGTCTCCTGCATTGCAGGCAGAGGCTTTAACCTCTGAGCCACTAGTGAAAAATCTGCCTGCAAAGCAGGAGACATGGGTTCAATCCCTGGGTTAGGAAGATCCCTTGGAGGAGGGCATGGAAACCCACTCCAATATTCTTGACTAGACAATTACATGGATAGAGGAACCTGGCAGGCTAAAGTCCATGGCGTTGCAAAGAGTAGGACATGACTGAGTGATTAACCCACAAGGAGAGAACAGATTTTGATCTGGCGTGTCCCAACTGTGTCTAGTACTAGTTGTAATGTTGTAATAGTTGTAATGAGTAAGTTAAATACCATATTAAACATACTAACCTAGCAATACTTATGGATTCCTAAAAGTTTGCATTGTCTCAGTTCAGTTGCTCAGTCATGTCCTACTCTTTGTGACACCATGGACCACAGCATGCCAGGCTTCCCTGTCCGTCACCAACACCCAGAATTTACTCAAACTCATGTCTATTGAGTCAGTGATGCCATCCAACCATCTCATCCTCTGCCATTCCCTTTTCCTCCTGCCTTCAATCTCCCAGCATCAGGGTCCTTACAAATGAGTCAGTTCTTCACATCAGGTGACCAAGTATTGGGGTTTCACCTTCAGCATTGTGTTGTCTAGGATAGTGAAATTAAGCACCAATAACAAACATTGAGATTACTAACTACAAAATTTGACATTAAAAACAAACAAACAAAATCCAGCTACCATCTTTTACACTTGAATACTGAAAACACAAGAAATATCCAATATCAAAATAACTTAACAAGCTTTAGATTAAGAAAGAAACAAGAAAATGATTCATGGAAAAGTCAATGTTTTTTCTCATTTTCTCATTCCTTCAGGTTCTTTTTATGTTTTTGGACTGTAGAAAACATTATCACAAACTATTCCTTGTTTATGGATTGGGGTATTAGGGAAATACAGACAATCTCTACTGGTTTCTTTCCTCTTTGTAAAAATGAGTATAGTGATACTTAAAATGTTGACAAGGGATCAAAGATACTAGGTGTAGCACATATTTGGGGAATGCATAGAGGTACAAAGCAAATGTGAGTTAATTCCTGGCCTATATCTGAAAGTAACAATATAGTTGAAAAAGAGTGTGCATATCCCAGATTCAAATTTCTTTATGACTTATTGGCTGTCTGAACTTGGGAAATTATCTTTATCTGACAGCTCTTCTGAGTCTTTTTCTGTAGATAAAATAATGTTTATTTTAAAGGGTTGCTGAAAGATTAGAGTGAATACAATATATGAAGGCTTCTCATAACATACATTGCCCAAAGTAGGTAAGCTTAAGTGTAGCTTGTTCCCTTCCTGTTCTTTTCTCAGCCTTCCTTTCTTTCAACCAAAATGTCTATGTATTAACAATAAGTGCATGGGTCCCATGAGGGTGCAAGGAGCAATATTTATATTAATTTTGCTATTTTTAGTGTCATCAAATTGGGTAAAAGTAGCTCTCAGATCATCAGACTAGACCTCTGATCTACCACTTGGAAATTTAAAAAGTATTTTATATGCACATCTTTGGTTTCAATGCAAATATCCCATCTGGAAATTTATTTTTGTTGAATCAAATATGTATTAAAAAGGATATGTGCCAAGGATCCCTATAACTGAGGCTAGCAGCTTATTTGTTTGAAATGGCTTAAACAGGGCATGGCATTTCTTATTTTTCTTACAGTGATTTATTTTCTGGAATTAAAAAGAAGTGAATGTAAATAAAGCCAATAGAGGGATTTAGCTTCTGCAATGATTGACTGACAAGTCTTGGTTGAATTTGAACCTATGCTTCCTGTTGTTCTGTATTGCAAGACAGGCTCATTAAATTGAGTCTCTGAAGACTTTGTTCCTGTAAAACCCTTAGAGAACATAGCAAATCAAAAGCAAATGCACAATTGGCAAACAAAAACTATAGCAAATGGAACTAACTATGACAGACCAAAATCCAAATCCCCTGTCTATTAAGAGATAGATGAGGATAGACACTGAAATTAAGCATTTATTTTTCTAAGATAGTACAAAGGAGAAAAATTGCAATTATGTTCTAAGATATTTGGAAACTTGTATATTGGAAGAATTTATCTGTGATGTTACCATCATTTGTTGCACTTATTACAAGGGACACTTTTGTACTGGTTAGCTATTGAGAAATCCTCAGACACTGTAATAAAAGAGAAAAAAAAACTAAGAAATTACAGAAGGGAAATAAGATTCTGAATCAAAGCAATAAATATGAGGCCAGTTGATGGCAACAATAACAAACTGGGAAGGAGTACATGGCGTCTTAATACCAATCCTCTATTGACTAATCAAGTGACTCTGGGCAATCTACACTATCTATTTTCTCAAGTTTGTATGCAATTTATTATACTTGAGATATACATTCTCTCTAGCTTTAAATATATGTAATTTTATTTGATAAATATTAAACATTTGCTGTGAAAAGTATTTTGATAGGTAGTAGAAGGGAGTGCAATGATCTTATATTGTCTTGTTCTCCAGTTTATTTCAACCTAAAGCAAAGAGACTATTTAGAGGTAATTAAATTACAATTAAAGTTGTATTTATGAAAATAGGATGAAGACCTATTTTCATAAATTCAACTGTACTCTTTGAATACAATGTAAGATGCCATGAAAGGAGAGCTCTGACATGTGGGAAAAGGAAGACAAATTGTTAGAGCCTTCAGGATTGAGGGGAAATGTAGTGGCAGGCAGGGTGTCCTATGATACCCCCCAAAAATAAGACACCCATTTCACTAAAGTAGTCATTAATATGCTAACCTTACCTCTTTGGCTCTGAGCACTAAATAAATTAGGCATCCCTTTTTCTTTATACTTACCCGATAAGTATACTTACTTTATACTTATTCACTTAGTTATGGAATACTAATAGATACACTGCTGTTCCCTTTTCCCTCCTCTGTTTTTTGTCCTCCTTCTGTATGTTTGTGTTCTTTACCTGCTCTACCTCTAAACTAGGAAGACAATTAAGCCAATCAAGCTTCAAATCAAACTTTGCAGTTGTTCTTTAAGTTAACACAAAGGTCAGCAGACTGAAATAGATGCAGATGGTGGATCCTTGAGGAGAAATGGGTAGTCCTTGTCTTCAGAGAGATGATATCTGATTTCACTTCCATAAATGATTCCAACACCAAGCAAATTAAATACTATAAGAGAGGAACAAGCAGAGCTGTGTGTTGAACAAAAAGGTTGAGAGCAAATCTCTTTGGGATTATAAGAAAAGGTATCTTGGAAGGATATTATTTGAGGCAGACTTTGAACGATAGGAAGAAATTTGACAGATTATGGCAGCAATGAGACAGCATAAATAAAATAATGTAAGTGAAGACAGGGAGGTCGGGGTTTATAATCACAGTCAAGAAACAGTATGTCAAACAATCTGGCTACTAATAGAGGAGTAGATGCAGAAGGCAATGGCACCCCACTCCAGTAATCTTGCCTGGAAAATCCCATGGGCAGAGGAGCCTGGAAGGCTGCAGTCTATGGGGTCGCTAAGAGTCTGGACACAACTGAGCGACTTCACTTTCACTTTTCACTTTCATGCATTGGAGAAGGAAATGGCGACCCACTCCAGTGTTCTTGCCTGGAGAATCCCAGGGACAGAGGAGCCTGGTGGGCTGCCATCTATGGGGTCGCACAGAGTCGGACACGACTGAAGTGACTTAGCAGAGGAAGATAATACTTGAGAGGAAGGAGATTCCGTATTTAGCCAAGAGTGTGTTTACTATTAAATATTTCATGGGAATCCCGTAAACACTGAAGCGATCATGTGCACCTGCGCAGACGCGCGCACACACACACCATCATTACGTTCCTGCCAAGATGATGCAGCTGCAGTTAATGAGAAGTAGGCGAATGGAAAAGATGTCGGCGGGGCAAATCCAGTTAAAGGGCTACTTAAGATCCTGCGGAGATATCAAAGGTCTGAACTAAGGTATTAAAAGTGGTCATGTGACAAAAGGATACTTAAAAAAAAAAAGAGTTTGGAACCTTCATAGTTTGGAAAATTCAGCGGAAATAGAGATGAAAGGATAGAATATTTAATTTAAATACAAAGAGTTTAAAGCATTTACAACTCTCACAAAAGACTGAAGCAGTAAAAAGCCAGAGCAGGAAAAAGCCTCGAAGAAGCATTTATTCTAACTAGTATTTATTTCACATTCAATACACCCCTACCCACCCATGGCTGAAAACCTCTCTGTAGGATATAAAGCTATTGAGAACTGAAGAGGCAGAAGCAAACAATAACAGAAAAACAAATCTCTCCTGACCTTCATGACAAAACCTTAGTTACAAATAGGCTAAGTTAGGGAACGGAAGTCAATCATATCAACAGGAAACAGAGCAATTTTAGCATGCTTTATTTTTGTTGAAATAATTGCAAATTAAGTAGCCCAACTTAAAGTTGTATTTATTTTATACTAGTATAGTTACTGAATCAAAAGAATAAAAAATAAAATTTATTATGTTAGCATTATTTTTTATTTCTCCAGGTTCTCAAATTCCTTGCTCATATCTTTATGTGGGCATATTTTACAGCTAAAATTACAGTGCCTGTACTTTTTATATTCTATTTTTCACACATATAAATTATACATGGTTTTCATGTTGCATTGTGGGTTATACATTTATATTTTACGTTTCTGTGCAATACTTTATTGATTAAATTTGTCAAAAAATGTAAAATTATTCAGTGGTTGAAGTGTTAGGCTCTTTTTAGATTTTGATGATCAGAGTTGATAGCACAGTCTGTGTGCCATGCGCCTCTATTCTAAATCATGTCAATTGATCCCAGGCATCTTCCTATCTTTCAGGCTAGGCTGTTAACTCCTGCTGAGAAGACATCTTGCATTATTTCCCACTGCATCTGTTGAAACTTGTATCTATTAAACCCCCCAAGTACATGTTTGTATAATGTGCTTTTTCTTTTTCATCATTTATTAGCATAGGGAGAAGAGACAGAAGCATGGAATGGGTAGCAGAATAAGGCCAAAATGTGGCAATTTACTAAAATGTGGCAATTTAATTTATTACACAAGTATAAGTCCAAAAACATTTAATTGCCAGCAACTGTGTGACATCATTATGGTAGGAACTTGAGATTTAAAAAGTGGTCATCGAAGAACATACAAACCAATTAATATTTCTTTTTATTTCCCTTCATCCTTCCTAACAGTCACTGATACCTTTCAAGAGATTTACTGCATTCTCATGAGATAAACAGGCTGGAAGTAAGCAAATACACAGGCATCCCGTGAATATATGGCATAATATATGACCTACTTAATTTGGGGACAGGTATATCAAGACAAGTTAATTGGACACCCCCTATCTGGGATTTGAATACTGAACAAAGTATAGAGCATCTACAAAGGGTTGAGTACATTCATTCCAGTAAGAGGCATTGCTCTGATTCTCCAGCTACGAGACTTTTTTGTTTCTTTTCCTTTCCTTGCCTTCCAGGTTTCTGGAACAGCCTTTGTTCCAATCCATTCCCAAGCTCATCTCTCCTGTCCTTTCCTTGACACTGTAAAATCCTGATGTTTGGTCAGTAAACTCCCTTGGTTTAACTTGTTCATGATAATTTGGTTTGCTGGGAACCAAAGAGGTCTATTGACCTCAAAGAGAAAAGCTTCTCAGTGGTACAGGTTTACGCAGGGAACAACCAGAGGGATACCTAACCCAGCTCAGAGAGGAGTCATAACCTCACCAAGCTGGATGGTCCATTTCAAAATTTTTGCTAATTTAATATATACATGAAATACATATAATTGTTTTCACTAGCGTGTTTATTCATTGTATTTTCTTCTGAAAACATTGTGCATTTAAGGAGATCGATCTAGCTTTTAACAGAGTGGGAGAAGAATAAATATGTCCAGAATATAAGCTGACACGGAGAATTAAATGGAACCAGAAATCACAGAAGCTTCCAGAGCCTATTGAGCAACTCTGAATTAAACGGAACCAAAATTCACAGACCCTTCCAGAGACCCCTGAGGAAACTCTGAATTAAATGGAAACAGAACTCACCGGGCGGTTCAGGACTGACAGCACCTTCGGAAGTCCACCTTTCCTCTGTTAGGTTTGGTCCTCATGAGTGGTCACCACTCCTATTCTGGGCTGCCCTCACCCATTCTCACAGCCTGGCTGCTCTGACCCCTCCTGCAACATAGAGGTTGCAGACGCCAAACTGTTTTATGTCGCTGCCTGTCCTGGTAGCGAGGGTGGAGCCAACTCCTCCTCCTGGACCACCCACAGGTCTGCCCACTATTATCACCTGGGTCTTGTTAAAGTGCAGCGTTTTAGGCCTTTGGGGGTGGATTGTTAGTGACTCTGCATTTAACAAAGTTTTTCAATTATCTGTAGCTATACATATTCAGGAAATCAATCCTGAGCATTCACTGGAAGGACTGATGCTGAAGCTCCAATACTTTAGCTACCAAAGAGCTGACTTGTTAGAAAAGACCGTGATGATGGGAAAGATTGAAGACAGAAGGAGAAGGGGACGGGGTTGAATGGCATCACTGACTCAATAGACATGAGTTTGAGCAAGCTCTGGGAGTTGATGATGGACAGGGAAGCCTGGCGTGCTTCAGTCCAGGGGGTCGCAAAGAGTTGGACACAACTGAGTGACTGAACAACAAATAGCTACATAACAAATCACTCGAAATCATAGATAGTAACTAAACAGAGTAAACATTTATGATCTCACACTGTTTCTGAGGGTCAGGGAACAGCTTTGCTGAATGGCTCCACCTTAGTCCTTCCTAAGGCTGTAGTAAGATCTGGGCAAGGCTTGCCTGAACACTTAATGGTGGTATGGCCAAAGGTGGACAGTTCCTCACTGTGGGGTCTCTCCTCCCCATGGGACAACCCGAGTGCCCTTACAACGTGGCAGCTGGGGCCCCACAGCGAGTGGTCCGTGAGAGCCAGCAGGAAGTCCTAGCACCTCTAAAGTCACTGGAGCTGTTTCACAGGTTGGCCTCATGCAGGCTGGGCAGGAGGACGAGGGCCGTGACTGCCACTGGGCAGGCTTGTCGGACCAACATCAATCTGCTGACCATTACATACCCATTATGGTTGAGGAAGCACTAACTTCTCCCAGCGCTCCCACCACCAGTGCCCGGGGGCTGGGAAGGTTTTTGAGATTCATTGGTGTTGGTGGCACAGGGCCTTCATCAGGGCAACAGACTGCTTGCACTGGCCAGTCCTGGAAAAGCCTAGCTTGTCCCCTGCAGATGGCCGCTGAAAGAATGCACTACAACTCACAGACCCACTGACAAGCGGGGCTATTTGAAGGGGGGTGTGTGTGGGCTGGTGGGTGAGTGCCACTTCCTTCACAAGGAGTTGAAACACCTTACTCCCCCACCAGCATCTCAATCCCCCTACATCCTGTCAGCACCTGGTTTTGTCCAGTTTCTATTTTTTAACCCCTTTGGTGGATGTGAAATGAATCTCAGTGTTTTCATGTGCATTTCCAGGATTACTAATAAAACTTATTAGTCATTTAGGTTTCCTTTGCGTGAAATGCCCATTTTTCTTCTACACTATTTCTTTTTGGACCATTGTCATCCTTCATATATTTTGGATATTAATCCTTTGCAGTTACATGTGCTACCAAAAAAAAAAAAATTCTAATGCTGCGTAAAACTACCAGACACTGCGGGAGATTTAAATGGCTACTTAACTCTTCCCCCTAAGAGTATTCAAGACCTAAATGGTGATTACTTGGGCTCACTCAATAGTGATAGCCTTGGAGGAGACTTTATGAAAAATTAGTAATGGAATAAGGTTCTACTTCTACTGCATAACCAAGGACAGTCCTTTGGAGGATATTGCTTCATTGTAGAGAAGGATTTTAAACACCTCTCAGTTCAGTTCAGTTCAGTCGCTCAGTCGTGTCCAACTCTTTGCAACCCCGTGAATCGCAGCACACCAGGCCTCCCTGTCCATGACCATCTCCCGGAGTTCACTCAGACTCATGTCCATCGAGTCAATGATGCCATCCAGCCATCTCATCCTCTGTCATCCCCTTTTCCTCCTGCCCCCAATCCCTCCCAGCATCAGAGTCTTTTCCAATGAGTCAACTCTTCACACGAGGTGGCCAAAGTACTGGAGTTTCAGCTTTAGCATCATTCCTTCCAAAGAAATCCCAGGGCTGATCTCCTTCAGAATGGACTGGTTGGATCTCCTTGCAGTCCAAGGGACTCTCAGGAGTCTTCTCCAACACCACAGTTCAAAAGCATCAATTCTTCAGCGCTCAGCTTTCTTTGCAGTCCAACTCTCACATCCATACATGACTACTGGAAAAACCATAGCCTTGACTAGACAGACCTTTGTTGGCAAAGTAATGTCTCTGCTTTTCAATATGCTATCTAGGTTGGTCATAACTTTTCTTTAAACACCTCTAAATTATGATAATTTAAGGCAAACAGGTAGTCCTTGCCAGTGAAAGTTGTGTGTAGGTGTAGGTATGTCAAATGTGTTTGTTGCCTAGCAACAGTGGCCTTTCTCCTTTATGTGAGCTGAGGAGATCCCTTGTTGGGATGTGCTGAGGTGGTCCCATGTAGGAGAAATGAACCAGGATCCCTGGGTAGGGAAGACTTACTCCTGCACCTCAGGAGGCTTGGGGCTGGGTGCTTCTCCAGAACAGCCCACCTGGCACTGTGCTAAGCATTAGTGGGAAAAGGCTGAGCATGTACTGTGTTTAGTCACTCAGTCATGTCCAGAGGTTTGTGACCCCATGGACTGTGGCCCACCAGGCTCCTCTGTCCAACTGGAGTGGGTTGCCATGGTCTCCTCCAGGGGATCTTCCCAACACAGGGATCGAACTCAGGTCTTCCATATTGCAGGATGATTCTTTACTCTCTGAACCACCAGGGAAGCTGAAGAATACTGGAGTAGGTAGCTTATCCCTTCTCCAGGGGATCTTCCCAACCCAAGAATTGAACTAGGTCCCCTGCATTGCAGGTTTATTGTTTACCAGCTGAGCTACCAGGGAAGCTTCCTTGATGGCTCTTATGGCAAAGAATTCCTCTGTTACTCGCCAGTAAACTGAATTTTGCTGGCCACTGGCATAGCCTTTAACTCTGTATTCATTAATAGGTTGAGCAGGATGTGAGTGTGATCTAAAAAAGAAGCACCCTCAGAGCTCAGAGGGATGTTGCTGGGATGATGGGAAGAAATGAGCTGAATCAACAGGAGTACTGTAGCAAACATGAACAAATTTCCTGCTCTCAGAATGTGCAGAATCACCTGTAACCTCAGATGGCAGAGAACCAAATGACGGCATGAGTAGAGTGGTCACGCTTTCCAGTTTTCTCACTCTTCTTGTCTCCTTACAGCAGGATCGATCTTTGAACTAAGTCTGTAGTGTTCCTGCCCAAGGAGGATGGTTGGGGGAGACTCTGGGAAATAAAGGAACTTCCTATCACTGGGGGCAGGTGGGTGCTCAAGCAATAAACGGAGTAAATAAAAATGAGTTAATTGTGTTTGTACTCCAGGCTAGTAACATGGATCATTCCAGATACACAATTCATCTCTACCAAGTGAATCATTACCCCTAGGGTCTTTCTCTAAATTTCTCAAATGTCGTCCCACAGTACCTACAGTTAAGTGCAGTGTTTCTAGGAACATGAGAAGCAAAGTACACAGCCTATGCTATCTCTGAGAAAAACAGACCTGAAAGGTTGTAATGAGAACTTTGAGAAAGGAAATCTGCAAAACACAAAAAGTGACTTTGTCAGTTTTATTTAAAATTTTAATTTATTTTTCATGCTGAGATGAAGGCCCTTGTTAACCATATTGAGGATTAAGAGGGCTGTCTTAATGCTGCTGCACAGAATGGGGCGACTGTGAAGGAGCGATACCGTAACTTTCCAATTAAAGCTGCCCATTAAGCAACTGGTATGGCTGACTTTTTAAGAGCACTATAATTATCACATCCATTTAACTTAAAAAAATATGTAAAATATGGTGACTACAACAGTTCATAATACTTTATTATACAATTGAATTTTTCCAAAAGAGTAGAACTTAACTGTTTCATCAGAGGGAAAAAAAGATAAATATATGTGAGTGATGGATGTGTTAATTCACTAGATGGTGGGAATTCTTTCACAACATCTACATATAGCAACTCATCATACTGTACACTTAAAATATCTTATGATTTTATTTGTCAGTTACACCTCAATAAATTGGGATAAAAGCCACAAACAAATTCAAATGAGATTAAAATAATTGTATACCACTTCTCTATTCTCACACTTTCTCCACAGCATGACAAAAAAAGAGAAAAGTTAATTTTCTTAAATTTTAAAGTATTTTGTTTAAAGAATGACTTTAAAGAGTGAAAAAAATGAGCATGATCTTCAAAACAGTTTTTTTTTTTTTTTTGAAAACGGTATGGCTAATTCTGAAAAGAACTTATACTGCTTTTGATAGTTTATTACTAGAATGAGATATCAATGACCCTCGGGAAGTAGAACAAGTTTGGATGTCAGAAAAAAAAAAATAAATTCTGATCTTCACTTAGCAGTTAAAAGCAATGGTACCCGGCTCAAACTATATGACTTCTCAGAGTCTTGTTTTCCTCATCTCCCAAATGGGGGGCAATAATAACCTCAACGTAGGGCTTTTGTTACAAATGGATAAAATGAACATTAAATGCCCAGCAGCTATTAAATAATACATAGCAGCAACTATTATTTGAAGACTTACTTCTTCAAATAAGTTTGTCTGAATAGAGATTTGTACCTTCCTCTGGGAAGATGTAGGCCAGAGATGTAGGAAGAGGAACTACCTCTTCCAGTAATTTAGAAACGTTTTAGACACTCAGTCCCTGAACTCTGAATATATCCTAGGACCCAAATCTAAGCTATACATTTAAATGTTCCTTTAGTAATGTGTCCCAGGGTTTTACTTGCATTTTTGCTGAAAAATCCAAAGCCAGGTATTTAAATCTACCTTGGAATCCACGTTAAATGTTGTAAAAGTTTACCTTAAATGTTTTATAAACTGATCAAACTAGAATCCGTAGTGAAGTGCTTGTCAAATCCAAATTTCTGGGGAAAAAAAATGATACCTTTGCTATTTTCCATGTTCTCCAGTAGACTGCAAAGTATGCAACTTACACAAGTTATTTTACTCTAATTTTACCTATTTTTACTCTAATTTTTACCTATAAATGTGTACTTTATACACATTTTTCTACAAATTAAGTGAAACGTTAAAGCTGAAAAATTAGTTCTGACTCAGAGCTCCTAATTTCATCATATGAATAATATACATTAAATATTTATCATGTTCCAAATAGGCTTATAAGCACTTTAATGCAAACTTTCACTTAATTAACTCAAAACTCTGTAACAGAGATCGAGATTCAAATTGTTTATTTGTCTACGTTCTTAATCACTCATTCTGCTGCTTTTCCACTTTGCTACATTTGTTTAGTCACTTAAATCATCTGTTTGTGATCTTGTAAGTTCCAGTTTCCTTGCTACATGCAGGACCTAAAGAGATAAGATATACAGTTGATCCTTGAACACTGGGAGTTTGAAAGGCATGAATTCACTTATATGTGGATTTTCTCAATAATAAATACTATGGTATGACGGGACTCATGATTGGTTGAATCTGTGGATGCAACAGATTACACAGCTGCCAGCCTTTGTCAAAACTCACCTACTCGCTTTCTCAAATTGGGTGCAATGCATATTGTCAACCAGGAATTCAAGGATTAGAAAACAATTGTGGTATCAGTAGAGTTTTCCTGGAAAATCCCAAAGACGGAAGAGCCTGGAAGGCTGCAGTCCATGGGGTCGCTGAGCGTTGGACACAACTGAGCTACTTCACTTTCACTTTTTACTTTCATGCATTGGAGAAGGAAATGGCAACCCACTCCAGTGTTCTTGCCTGGAGAATTTCAGGGACGGGGGAGCCTGGTGGGCTGCCATCTATGGGATCACACAGTGTTGGACATGACTGAAGTGACTTAGCAGCAGCAGCAGCAGAGTTTTCACCAAATAAAACAGTATTGGTGAAGGCCATCGTCCAGCACGGACCTTGAAATATTCCTTCATGATCTTGCTTACTATATCAACCTACAAGGTTAGTAGGTCTTCTGGCAAGGAACACTGTCTCCAGATTTGACAAAGACCACTAACTAGGGTAAGCAAATCACAGGGTTAGTACCATGAAATTATTTGCTCCACAAGGCACTTTTATTTAAATCTTCCAAGATCAATATATGAAATGGAATTTCCAGAAAGTCAACCAAACTATGGGCAGACCAAGCTGACTCCTCTTGTGATGAAGAACACAAAGATGAACGCAGTTACTGAAACTGTGATATGTTAATTGACTCATCTCAGGAGTTCTCACTGAAAAAACTGTCAGCTTTTTCAGGGCAAAAATAGTGTCTCTTTTATCTTTGTAAACACTCCTCTATGCGAAGGGCCATTGAAAGAGATCCAGCTGCTCAGGTTAGGCATTGTTTGGAATGGGAATTTGTGTATATTGTCCATATTGAATACTAAATTACTAATGATCTAGAAAATAAAAAATGTTTCTTGTAATAAATATTATTAAGCACATATGAGTGAAATATTAAACTTAAGATAGATTGAATTGTCCTTAAAAGGTTCATAGTGTGAGTGAAGACAGAGGTATAAAAAAGGAGGTTCATATCAGGAATGACTGAAAAAACATTGCACTAACTCTGACTAAAGTATTTATGATTGAAATACTCTTTTTTTCGTACTCTCTGAAGATATAATTCTTTCTTTCGATAAGTTTTAATCTAGGAAGATGAGGTGTATTTTTGTAAAAGGTACTGCAGTGGTTAATCATAGGTCTTTTCTATATAGTCAAACTTAAGAAAAGGAAAAAATAGCCAAAAAGTAACATTTTCTTTAAAATCATGTGAGTGACTTTAACGTCTAGTAATATCCAATGATACTTTGATCTCATTTCATATACATCCAAAAGGAAATAAAATACCACAAAAGTTTAATTAACACTTCTATGCCTTTTTGAAGTCCTTAGATGAAAGATACTAGCAGAGTATAAAGTATTATAATTGTAATCCTAAAAATACAAATTTTAATATGCTTTTCTAAAGATTTAAGATTTGAGACTATGTAATACCACACATCAGAAGAGCTGGCTATGATCAGTCACAAAGAGACAGTTCAAGTAAAATTGGTCACGCTGATTCTGAGTTTAATTAATAATGGAATTTATGAAAAAATTACAAAAATCAAAAAATGTCTTTTTGTGCTGAACTCCAAAAAATATGCCATTTGATGTGACTGTCTCAGGAGTCTATTTGACTTACACTGGAATAAGACCAAGAAGGTAAGAAAGAGAAATACTGATTGTGTGGATATATACACTCCCTACAAATAAATAACTAATTTAAATTAAAATGGTACTTATAATGAAGCATTATTAGGTAACAATTTTTTATTGATTCTGGAGATTATGTGAAGGCAAAACTTTATAGATTTATGAATTTTTAAAAGTTACATTTCAATAAGCATTTATTGAAAGCTGTTAGTGAGCACTCTGCTAGGTACTAAAAGGGATATATATTTCCAGTTAAAACTTCATTACTTTAAATTTTAAGGAAAGGAGAATTTATCATGTATTAACTATAGTAATTGCTAGTTAATAATTGCTATACCAATTTAAGACATATTTCTTAATGTAATATTTCTTTGACTAGGTGGATCACAATATAACTGTGGAATATTCTTAATGATTGAGGATACTAGACCACACTACCTCCTTTCTAAGAAACTTGTGTACAAGACAAGAAGCAACAGCTAGAACCAGACATGGAACAATGGACTGGTTCCAAATTGAAAAAGGAGAACTTCAAGGTTGTATATTGTCACCCTGCTTATTTAACTTATATGCAGAGTACATCATGCGAAATGCCGTGCTGGATAAAGATTCCACAAGCTGGAATTCCACAAGCTGGAATCAAGATTGCTGGGAGAAATATCAATAACTTCAGATATACAGATGATACCACTTTATTGCCAGAAAGTGAAGAGTAACTAAAAAGCCTTTTGATGAAGGTGAAAGAGGAGAGTGAAAAAGCTGGCTTAAAACTCAACATTCAAAAAAACTAAGATCATGGCATCCGGCCCTATCACTTCATGACAAATAGATACAGAAAATGTGGAAACAGTGTCAGATTTCATTTTGGGGGGGCTCCAAAATCACTGCAGACAGTGATTGCAACCACATATTTTTAAAAGATGCTTGCTCCTTGGAAAAATAGCAATGACAAACCTAGACAATGTATTAAAATGCAGAATTATCACCCTGCTGACAAAGGTCTGTATAATCAAAGCTATGGTTTTTCCAGTAGTCATGTATGGATGTGAGAGCTGGACCATAAAGAAGGCTGAGCACCAAATAATTGATGCTTTTGAACTGTGGTGCCAGAGAAGACTTTTGAGAGTCTCTTGGACAAGACTAAACTAACCAATCCTAAAGGAAATCAACCCTGAATATCCACTGGAAGGCCTGATGCTAAAGCTGAAGTTCCAATAGTTTGGCCACCTGATATGAACAGGTGACTCATTGGAAAAGACCGTGATGCTGGGAAAGATTGAGGGCAAGAGGAGAAGAGGGTGACAGAGGATAAGATGGTGGATAGGCACCACTGACTCAATGGATATGAGTTTGAGAGAACTCCAGGAGATAGTGAAAGACAGGCAAGCCTGGTGTGCTGCAGTCCATGGGGTCGCAAAGAGTCAGACACAACTGAGTGACTGAAGAGCAGCAGTATTTCTGTAGCATAATTTGAAAGCCCCCTACACTGTATATAATTTAATACAAAATTCATCTGAGTCCTTTTAAAAAAAGATAATAAAGGAAGAATATTTCTCTCTCTAAAAAAATTATTTCTATCTTTCCTAATACAGATGAGTAAATCATATTTGAGGATTAGAACATCATTCACAGAATTTGGAAGCAGATAACCTGAATTGGAATCCAAGATTCAATATTTAGTTGCTCTTAATAATGTTTCTCAAGATACTTTTTCTCTGTCCTTTAGTGCTCTCATTTGTAAAATGAGGATAATAATAAAACATATAATTTAATAACTATTAGATGAGTTTACTCATGAAAAGTAATTAGAGTAGTACTTTCCACACCATAAGTTTCCAGCAAATAATTATTTTAATTCATATTTAACTATTAAAATTATTAGGCTTTTAAAGGGATAAAACCTATTTTCTGTGATATAATATGTAAAATACAAAGGGAGTTAGACATTTTTTGAGAGAGTCAGTGAACAAACGAACATAAGTACTAAGGAACGCTCATGCAATAGAAATTCGATCTTAAACCTATAAAGTTTAGTTCATAAACGTTAAAATAAATGTAGACTGCATAAATTAAAACTCATGGAGAATCTCCCTCAGGCTATTAAGATGGCACAGTAGCAGTTCCTGGACAATTAAATTTGGTGATTGAGGAGGAGCACTTTATATGAAAATGGATTTATAATAAACTTGCTCTGCAAGTGACCGTCTTCTAGAAATTAATTTACTCTGTTTTGCATGGTCAAGTTGAGAGAATAAAATAATTGAGGTCCTTAAGCTTGAATGTTAGTAACTTATACTTAGGTGTGAATGGGGAAAACTGTTAAGGGGACTGAAGGTAAGGAATTATGAACTAGGAGGGTGGATTAGAGGCAGGTTGTAATGAGTCATATTTAGACAATCTTGTAGTTGCTGAGGAACGGCTGGTAGTTTCTGATTGAGAAATTATATAACACAGTTTTATGACTTAGACAGCAGAAGCCAGCAGAGCTGTGAAGGTGACTGGAAAGAGGGAAGAGATCAGGAGAAAGAGAAGTCAGGCACTGTGGCACTACACTAAACAATTGATAATCAAGACCAGATCTCATACTGCAGCAACTGGAATGAAAATGAAAACATGAATTTAAGAGAAACGAACAAAGGTCATGGATAAGCAAATATATACTCTCTGCAAAGAAGTCCTAATTCTTCCAAGACATCTAAGAGGTTCTAATTCTTCTAAGAAGTCTTATAACTTGTAGGACTTGGGAAGATGCAGGGACAGTTCCTGGAAGCAAAACCTTGAAAGTGTGAGGCTCCCCTTAGATTGTGCCCCCAAGGGATTTTAACTCTCAGGTTAATCTACACTCAGCTTCCAATATGTTACTTTTGAAAGAAAAATTTCAAATCCTAAATCTAAGGTTCCTAGGACTCACTCTTCTGGTCCTCTTAGTTCTCTGGCTCATTGGAGAAGGAAATGGCAACCCACTCCAGTATTCCTGCCTGGAGAATCCCAGGGATGGCGGAGCCTGGTGGGCTACCTTCTGTGGGGTCGCACAGAGTCAGACACGACTGAAGCGACGCAGCAGCAGCAGCAGCAGCAGAAGCAGCAGCAGTTCTCTGGCTCATCTTCTTGGCTTTTAAAACGCAGCAGATTTTGAAAATTCTGCCCTGGACCATTGTACCTTCTTGGTCTATACTCCTGCCTTCTGAGCCATCTCATCCATACCTAAAATCTCCACTACCCATATTTACACAGACACAAACGTATACATGCTACCCAACTTCCTCTGAGTCCAGGAGGCTTGTATCCAATTGCCTACTTGACATCAACTCTTCCCCCGCTCCTTCTTGGGCTTCAGGTCTCAGGTAAAATTTTACCTCCTCAGTGTTGCCTATGTGACCATCATTTATGCAAGTTTCCTCTGATATTCTATACTCTAAAGTTATTATTCTTTCTTTCAAATTGTACAAGAACTTATAAGTTTTCTCTACTTGTTTTTAAATCCCTAGTGAAGAGTCAGACATGAGTGGGTGACTGAGCAACAATGAAGAGAATAGTTGCCTTGTCTAGTTTTGTACCATAATAGCCTCACTATTAATTGTGTGAATACCTAGTTTCTAAACTATAGTTGTCATTAGGAAAGACTTTTTTGAATGAATGATCAGTGTGGAGAAATTCATCACTTGCTAAGGAGAAACATACTAATTAGGTGATAACTATATCATTTTGAGATAAAGATTCAGATAAACAAAAACCTGGCAACTTTCTGTCTAAAACAACCTACCTTATTAAGTATGCTTCCCTCAGGAATGTATACATTTTATTTGGATTATCCTAAACCTTACTCAGTTTTCCTATGTAGTAGAATTTTGTTGTCTCTGATGAAACTCTGATACTTATTAACTCCAACTTCCTCAGAGTCTTACTGGAAGACAGGAATTAATCTGATGTGATGGTAGTAAATTATAGCAATTATTAGCATTCACTCATTTTTACATGAAAAATTAATAATATGCTAAGAATCTTCACACTGAGCAATTATTTGCTCCTTTCAAACAGCTGTAAATCTGACATGATGGTTAGAGTTTTACATGTGAAAGTCCATAACTCAGAATTTCACATGGATAAGTTTTGAGTAAGGCAGGATAAACTAGGGCAGACAGTCCTTTAAGATCTTCTCTACTTCCCAGCTCCCACTATTAAAAATATTTCAAAAAGTTGATAGAATATAACCAAATATAAATCTAAGCTCAAGTGAAAGAAAGGCGAAATCCTAAGTGCCAAAATAAAGAGGCACATAAAGGAACAGGGGAAAACTCAGCAGTTTGGGAGCAACTTGAATGGCTCATTAGCACTCATTCAGGCATGGAAGTTGGGGGCTTGGGATAAGGAAAAGGTGGCAGAGGCTCCCCAGCACAATGTGGGACAAAGAAATGACCCTATTATTGCACACACTGCATTACTGAAACTATAGGACTAGTTTCTCTGCTTGATAAAATAATGCACCAAATTGTAGCCCTGCTTAAAATGTACCAGGGGTAGATTTCTAAAGCACCATCTGTTAGCATCTTTTAATAAATCTTTTCACTGTGTGGATCACAACAAACTGTGGAAAAATTTTAAAGACATGGGAGTACCAGACCACCTTACCTGTCTCCTAATAAATCTGTATGCAGGTCAAGAAGCAACAGTTAAAACCAGACATGGAACAATGGACTGGTTCAAAATTGGGAAAAGAGTATGGTAAGACTTATTTAATTTATATGCAGAATATCATAATGTGAATGCCAGCCTGGATGAAGCTCAAGATGGAATCAATGTTGCCAGGGAAAATATCAATAATCTTAGATATCCAGAGGACACCACCCTAATGGCAGGAAGTGAAGAGGAACTAAAGACCCTCTTGATGAAGCTGAAAGAGGAGAGTGAGAAAGTTGGCTTAAAACTCCACATTCAAAAAACAAAGATCATGACATCAGGTCCCATCACTTCATGGCAAATAGATGGAGAAACAATGAAACAGTGATGGACTTTCTTTCCTTGGGCTCAAAAACTATTGTGGATGGTGACTACAGCCATGAAATTCAAAGACGCTTGCTCCTTGGAAGAAAATCTATGATGAATCTAGATAGCATATTAAAACTGTTAGTAGGAATGCAAACTAGTAGAACCACTACGGAGAACAGTGTGGAGATTCCTTAAAAAACTGAAAATAGAACTGCCATATGACCCAGAAATCCCATTGCTGGGCATACACACCAAGGAAACCAGAAGTGAAAGAGACACGTGTACCCCAATGTTTATCACAGCACTGTTTACAGTAGCCAAGACATGGAAGTAAACTAGATGTCCATCAGCAGACGAATAGATAAGAAAGCTGTGGTATATATACACAATGGAGTATTACTCAGCTATTAAAAAGAATGCATTTGAATCAGTTCCAACGAGGTGGGTGAAACTGGAGCCTATTATACAGAGTGAATTAAGTCAGAGAGACAACCACCAATATAGCACATTAACGAATATATATGGAATTTAGAAAGATGGTAACAATGACCCTATATGCGAGACAGCAAAAGAGACACAGATGTAAAGAACAGACTTTTGGACTCTGCGGGAGAAGGCAAGGGTGGGATGATTTGAGAGAATAGCACTGAAACACGTGTATTACCATATCTGAACTAGATCACCAGTCCAGGTTTGATGCATGAGACAGGGTACTCAGGGATGGTGCACTGGGATGACCCTGAGGGATGGGGTGGGGAGGGAGGTGGGAGGGGGTTCAGGATGGGTAACACATGTATACCCATGTCTGATTCATGTCAACATATGGAAAAAAACACTACAATATCATAAAGTAATTAGCCTCCAATTAAAATAATTAATTTTTAAAAAAGCAGAGACATCACTTTGCCGACAAAAGTCCATCTAATCAAAGTTCTGGTTTTTCCAGTAGTCACATATGGATGTGAGAGTTGGACCATAAAGAAAGCTGAGCACCAAAGAATATATGCTTTTTAGCTGTGGTGCTGGAGAAGACTTTTGAGAGTCCCTTGGACTGCAAGGAGATCAAACCAGTCAATCCTAAAGGAAATAAATCCTGCATATTCATTGGAAGGACTGATGCCGAAGCTGAAGCTCCAATACCTTGGCCACCTCATATGAAAAGCCCACTTATTGGAGAAGACCCTGATGCTGGGAAAGATTGAGGGCAGGAGGAGAAGCGGGTGACAGAGGATGAGATGGTTGGATGGCATCACTGACTCAATGGACATGAGTTTGAGCAAACTGTGGGAAACAGTGAAGGACAGAGAAGCCTGGAGTGCTGCAGTCCACGGGGTCACAAAGAGTAGTACACAACTGGGTGACTGAAGAACGACAACAAATTCTCCGTTTAAACAGCCAACTTCTTCAGGGTTGAAGTAGTGACAGAGATCAATCCCAGTCCCTAGTATTAGGTTTCTAATCAGGTTTGGCATGTAATTTAAAAAATCCTTAAGAACAGCTGTAGTAATAGAAGCAGCTGCTATTGTCACTAGACATTCATTAGACATTGAACAGATGTGCTTTTACTTCTCACTGACTTTTCCTTGTCAAGTTGTCTAAAACAGTGTAAGAGTCTAAAAATGATGGGATAGAAGCATGGTGAAACATGCTGGGGAGAATGCTAAAGGGAATGAAGAACACACAGGAACTGACTGATTTTCAAATAACATTTGTACCTTTTTACATCTATAATCATTAATGTATTTTCTGTTAATAGATATAAATACAAACAATTCGTCTCTGTTTCAACACTGTAAAATCAGCATCTACCTCAGTTTCTGAAACAAAGAAGGACTCAAAGGATTTTCTCAATGAATGATTTAACATACACGATTGATCTGCATTTTTTCTTTTGTCTTTATGGCAGTGAAAGAAAGTTATATGTTATTTCATAGGCAAAGAAACATTACATAGATCAGATTACTGTTTCTGTGGGTATCACTTTGAAACCTCCCTTCTCCTTCACAGCCGGCCAGAAAGTCACAGATTGCTATGTCAGGAGTGATCTCAGTCAGCTGGCACTGAGTAATTTATACATGTTCTCCTTTTTGTATATTGCTGTGGGATATTAGGGGGTAGAGTCACTGTGACAGAGTCAAGCATGTCCTGGACAGGATCCAAAGATGTGTTTTGAAAAGCAGACATGAAATGGCCAGGTCAGAGAACAATGATGATTATTTTTGTCCAAAGACCACATTTTTTTTTATACGTAAACCTTGGCTCTTATCACATCCCATATCAAAAAGTTGTGTCTGTAACAGTCCTAAGATATGCGCCTGTATGCATGTTAAGTCGCTTCAGTCATGTCCGACTCTTTGCAACCCTATGGGTTATAGCCCATCAGGCTCTTCAGTCCATGGAATTCTCCAGGCAAGAATGCTAGAGTGGGTTGCCATGCCCTCCTCCAAGGAATCCCCCAAACCCAAGGATTGAACCTGGGTCTTTTGTGTCTCCAGTGTTGGCCAGGCAGGTTCTTTATCACTAGCACCACCTCGGAAGCCCATTCTAAGGTACAGGATAGGAAGTGAAGTCGCTCAGTCATATCCGACTCTTTGCAAAGCCCCTGGACTGTAGCCCACCAGGCTTCTCCATCTTTGGGATTCTCTAGGCAAGAATACTGGAGTGGGTTGCCATTTCCGTCTCCAAGGGATCTTCCTGACCCAGGAATCGAACCCAGGTCTCCTGCATTGCTGGCAGATGCTTTAACCTCTGTGCTTTAATTGATCTATCTTAAGCATAGATTAAAGAAAAAAGATATCATTGTACTTAGATATTGAAAACAAACAACATGCACTACTCAGGCTTGGCTTACCACATCTCTATGTGTACGTGTGTGCTAAGCCACTTCAGTCCTTCTGACTCTGTACAACCCTATGGACTGTAGCCCTTCAGGCTCCTCTGTCCATGGAATTCTCCAGGTAAGAACACTGGAGTGGGTTGCCATGCCCTCTTCCAGGGGATCTTCCTGACCCAGGGATCAAACCTGCATCTCCTGCATTGCAGATGGATTCTGTACCACTGGGCCATACCCCAGTCCCTGTGGCAGGATCTGAACATCTATTATACAACATAACAGAATAAAATGCCCATTTCATACTGTTAAGTAAACGTGTTTGAATCTATAGGTCACTATTTACCTTGAAATTCACCAGTATCAAACACCATCTGAGGATATGTGCTGTAAACTTCATACAATCTAATTTACCCTGGATTTGCAACCTGCTCCCCTTCCTTGGGCAGTCTCGTCTTTTGAATGACCTCCATATCCCACACCAAAACAATAAATCCTTCCAATCTGCTTAGCAATTAATACTAAATGGCATAAAATAATTTAAATAAAAATTAGGAATTAAATAAATTAAATAATATTAAAATCAGATGCAATTATCAAAAAACCCTGTATAATCAGATCCCAACCATTTTTTTTTAATGTTATCTTTTATTCACTCTGTCCTTGAACATATTATCCCTTTTTCCCTGTTCACCAAACACAGTAATCTCACTCCCAACTCAGAGCCTCTTATTCTCCTGCCTGCAATGCTCTTGCTGCTATAATTCACATAGCTGTCTCACCCTTGCTTACTACTTTACAGTCTATGAGACTTCCCTTCTTTTTAGTTGATGTCTTTTATAGAACTCCTTATCACTCTGCTTCATCAAAAATATTTGTGTATTTACTGTGCAATTTTGTCCCATAGGAGGGGGAAGGTACTTTGTTGGGGTTCCCTAGTGGCCCACTGGCAAAGAAATCTGCCTGCAGTGCAGGAGCCAAAGGATATGTGGGTTCGATCCCTGGGTCAGTAAGATCCCCTGAAGAAGGGCATGGCATCCCACCCCAGTATACCTGTCTGGAGAATCTCATGGACAGGGGAGCATGGAAGGCTGCAGTCCATAGGGTCACAAAGTGTTGGACATGACTGAAGTGACTTAACATGCATACAGATACTTATTTGGGCATACTTCCTCTATTTCCTTCAGCAGTGATTAGCAAATAGAAGGCAGCCAGTAAATCAAAGAGAAATGTACTGAGATTGTTTTATTTAAATATCTATTTTTTAACTGTTTATTTTATATTGAAGTGTAATTGAGTAACAATGTTGTGATAATTTCAGGTGTACATACAGTGATTCAGTTATACAAACGTGTGTATATATTCTTTTTCAAATTCTGTTCCCATTCAGGCTGTTACACAATGTTGAGCAGGCTTCCCAGGTGGCTCAGTGATAAAGAATCCACTCACCCAATACAGAAGACACAGGAGACATGGGTTCAATCCTTGTGTCTGGAACATCCCCTTGAGAAGGAAATGGCAACCCATTCCAATATTCTTGCTGGGAAAATCCCAAGGACAGAAGAGCCTGGCTGGCTACAGTCATGGGGTTGCAAACAGTCAGACAAGAGTGAGCACTCATGCACGCATAATATTGAGCACAGTTCCATGTGCTATAAAGTATATCCTTGTTGATTATCCATATTGAATATAGCAATGTGTACATATCAATCACAAACATCCTAACTATCCCTCCCTGACATACCATAACCATAAATTCTTTCTCTAAATCCATGAGTCTGTTTCTGTTTTGTAAATAAGTTCATTTGTGTCATTGCTTTATAGATTCTGCTTATAAACAATATCATATGATATTTCTTTTTCTCTGTCTGACTTCACTGAGTATGACAATCTCTAGGTCCATTCATGTTGATAGAAATGGAATTTTCAGTTTTTAATGGCTAGTTCAGTCAGTTCAGTTCACTTTAGTTGCTCAGTCATATACGACTCTGTGTGACCCCATGGGCTGCAGGACACCAGGATTCCCTGTCCTTCACCAACTCCAGAAACTTGCTCAAACTACTCATGTCCATAGAGCCAGTGATGCCATCCAAACATCTCATCCTCTGTTGTCCCCTTCTATTCTTGCCATCAACCTTTCCCAGCATCAGGGTCTTTTCAAAAGAGTTAGTTCTTCACATCAGTGGCCAAAGTATTGGATTCTCAGCTTCAGTATCAGTCCTTGCAATGAATATTCAGGACTATTTTCCTTTAGGATTGACTGATTTGATCTCCTTGCAGTCCAAGGGACTCTCAAGAGTCTTCTCCAACACCACAGTTCAAAAGCATCAATTCTTCGGCACTTAGCTTTCTTTATAGTTCCTTATAGTACAACTCTCACATCCATACATGAGTACTGGATAAATAATAGCTTTGACTAGGTGGACCTTTGTTGGCAAAGTAATGTCTCTGCTTTTTAATATGCTCTCTAGGTTAGTTATAGCTTTTTTCCAAGGAGCAGGCATCTTTGAATTTCACGGCTCCAGTCACCATCTGCAGTGATTTTGGAGCCCAAGAAAGTCAGCCTCTGTTTCCATTATTTCCCCATCTATTTGCCATGAAGTGATGGGACAAGATGCCATGATCTTAGTTTTCTGAATGTTGAGTTTTAAGCCAAATTTTTCACTCTCTTCTTTCACTTTCATCATGAGGATCTTTAGTTTTTCTTCATGTTCTGCCTTAAGGGTGGTATTATCTGCATATCTGAGGTTATTGATATTTCTCCTAGCAATCTTGATTCCAGCTTGTGCTTCATCCAGCCTGGCATTTTGCATGATGTACTCTGCCTATAAGTTAAATAAGCAGGGTGACAATATACAGCCTGGATACACTCCTTTCCCAATTTGGAACCAGTCATTGTTCCATGTCCAGTTCCAACTGTTGTTTCCTGACTTGCATACAGATTTCTCAGGAAGCAGGTCAGGTGATCTGTTGTTCCCATCTCTTAAAGAATTTTCCACAGTTTCCTGTATCCACACAGTCAAAGGCTCTGGCATAGTCAATAAAGTGCCAGGAGCCAGCATGAGGAACTCCGCCCATGGCAAAGGTCATAAGGAAGGAGGCTTCAGCATACACAAAGGCAGGATCAAGCCTCAGGAAACCCCCTGTTCCTGAGCATCTACCCCCAAAACCAGAGTCTGCCTACTTTGCTGCTTCATGGTCTCACCTACACCTCTGACTTTACAGGGGGCTGTCCCCCACCACCTCTCTCGGAGAAGGAGTTAACCTACAGCTCCAGTTAATAAAAATTCCTGGGCGTGACAAGAGTGTTTCAACTTACAAACTCCTTTGAAGGTTATCTAGCCTGCCTGAACAGGTTCGTCCAGCCACATATGATTGTTTACAGCCTCCCACCCGTGAGAGGCATGAGATGTTTTAAACTTTCTAAAGACAGATTTTTTAGGAAGTTAGAAATTATTAGTATAGTGGGTTGACTAGGAATTATATTAGTGAAGCATTTTTCATTTATTGGGCCAATGTTTGCTGCTAAATCCCCTGCCCTTATATATGTTAATGAATATATAACTAGCATATAGGAGAAATAAGTATTAACCTTTAAGATTAAGCATGTTAACATTAGGCTAAGTAAATTCCTTTCTTAATTGTAACCCACTACACCCTCACCCTATAGGAATGCAACTTTATCTGGTACCTTCGGAGGGTGGTCCCTGGTTTAAGAAAAATCACCCCTGGAAAATAAGTTTCTGGTTGACTGACTGTTATCAGAAAGAAAGGATCATAGAATGTTAGGAGGCCCCCTGGCCAGAAGATGATGTAAAACCCCTAAGACCTTTTTGTATACATTTATATGAAGCACCTGATTTTGATAAAGGTCAGCACTGCTGACCCCTGTGTGACTTTAAAATTTCCATTTGTCTCTATGTGTAACAAAAGGTATATAAGCAAACCTGAAAATAAAGAAATCGGATCAGTTTCTGGAAAGACTGATTTCCCCGTGTCATTCTTTCTTTCCCCTTCTGGCCAAATTCCCATCTGGAGCGTGGATGCTTGC
The DNA here is from genome assembly GCF_016772045.2 of Ovis aries. Taxonomy (NCBI): domain Eukaryota; kingdom Metazoa; phylum Chordata; class Mammalia; order Artiodactyla; family Bovidae; genus Ovis; species Ovis aries. The sequence continues at coordinate 17,368,833 of NC_056074.1, forward strand.
CAAGCCTGCTAACTTTGCCCTGGCTTCTAAGACCCATGCGAGAGGGAGCCCAAGGCGGGGCACCCTCCGCTATTCAAGCGGGCACCAGTGGCCTACGTAGGTGGTGCGAATCTCGTCTTGAGGTTTTATTGGTATTCCACGTAAACCAAGTTATTCAGCATCTTTTTCTCCACTAGTATTTTCCTACTACACTATTTCTTTCTAATCTCCCTCCATATCTTTAATTAAGCAAATAATTCCTAGGACGCTAACTCCATCCCCTACCCTGGATCCACTGGGGCTGGACCCCGGCAATAAAGCAGTAGTTTTTTCTGGAACTCTCTTGCTTTTTCAATGATCCAATGGATGTTGGCAATTTGACCTCTGGTTCCTCTGTCCTCTGAATCCAGCTTGAACATCTGGAAGTTCTCTGTTCATGTACTTTTGAAACCTCACTTTGAGAATTTTGAGCTTTACTTTGCTAGCGTGTGAGATGAATGCAATAGTGGGGCAGTTTGAACATTCTTTGGCATTGCCTTTCTTTGGGATTGGAATGAAAACTGACCTTTTCCAGTCCTGTGGCCACTGCTCAGTTTTCCAAATTTGCTGGCATATTGAGCTCAGCACTTTCACAGCATCATCTTTTAGGATTTGAAATAGCTCAACTGGAATTCTATCACCTCCACTAGCTTTGTTTGCAGTGATGCTTCCTAAGGCCCACTTGACTTCACATTCCAGGATGTCTGGCTCTAGGTGGGTGATCACCATTGTGACCCAGACTTCATCTGGGTCATGAAGATTTTTTCTGTATAATTCTTCTGTGTATTCTTGCCACCTCTTCTTAATATCTTCTGCTTCTGTTTGGTCCATTTCTGTCCTTTATTGTGCCCATTTCTGCATGGACTATTCCCTTGGTATCTCTAATTTTCTTGAAGAGATCTCTAGTTTTTCTCATTCTATTGTTTTCCTCTATTTCTTTGCACTGATCACTGAGGAAGGCTTTCTTATCTCTCCTTGCTATTCTCTGGAAATTTTCCCTTTCTCCTTTGCCTTTAGCTTCTCGTCTTTTCTCAGCTATTTGTAAGGCCTCAACAGATAAACCTTTTTTTGCCTTTTTGCATTTCTTTTTCTTTGGGATGGTCTTGATCACTGCCTCCTGTACAATGTCATGAACCTCTGTCCATAGATTTCAGGGACTCTATCAGATCTAATCCCTTGAACCTATTTGTCACTTGCACTGTATAATCATAAGGGATTTGATTTAGGTCATACTTGAATGATCTAGTGGTTTTCCCTACTTTCTTCAATTTAAGTCTGAATTTGGCAATAAGGAGTTCATGATCTGAGCTATCATCTGCTCCCAGTCTTGTTTTTGCTGACTGTATAGAACTTCTCCATCTTTGGCTGCAAAGAATGCAATCAATCTGATTTCAGTATTGACCATCTGGTGCTGTCCGTGCGTAGAGTCTTCTCGTGTTGTTGGAAGAGGGTGTATGCTATGACCAGTGCGTTCTCTTGGCAAAACTCTGTTAGCCTTTGCTCTGCTTCATTTTGTACTCCAAGGCCAAATTTGCCTGTTACTCCAAGTATCTCTTGACTTCCTACTTTTGCATTCCAGCCCCCTAGAATGAAAAGGACATCTTTTTGGTGTTAGTTCTAGAAGGTCTTTTAATGGCTATGTAATATTCTATTGTATTTAAGTACCACATCTTCTTTATCCATTCCTTTCTTGATAGACATTTATATCTTGGCTATTGCAAACAGCTTTGCAATGAACATTGGGGTGCATGCATCCTTTCATGAAAAGGTATCCAACATCACTAATTAATAGAGAAATGAAAATCAAAACTACAATGATATCACCTCACACCAGTCAAAATGACTATCATCAAAAAATTCATGAAAAACAAATGCTGAAGAGGGTGTGGGGAGAAGGGAACCCTCCCACACTGTTGGTGTGAAAGTAAATTGGTACAGCTACTATGAAGACAGTATGGATGTTCATTAATAAGATAAAAATAGAGCTACCATATAATCCTTCAATTCCACTCTTGGGCATATATCCAGAGAAAAACATTGTCTGAAACAAGATTGTTTTAAATCAGATGCTTAAGAAGAGTTTTCATGTTGTTCTATATTTTAAATTTTATAAGCAAATTTGTATTCAAACTAGTATAAAGCTGTAATGTGTGCTGTAGAACATGTGTATCTTATAAGCTATCATAAATAGAATAAACTATCATAAATAGTATAAACAAATTTTAAATTCACATATTAAATTTTCTTGTGCTGCAGACATGTCTAATGTGAACAGTAGTTCAAGAACCAATGTGATTGCCAAAAGGGAAATCTTAGAATGGAGGATTTTCATCTGGGAGAGACAACAGCTTGTTTATTTTTTAAGTTATGGCTAAAAAATACCATTTGAGTGGGAATAAGTCATCCATGACCCTAACTCCTAAGTTTCTACAAAATGGAAATCAATATATAGCAGAACTAATTTTACCTTTAACTCTTTAAGTGATTGCACACATTCCCCACAATGACTGTGCAAACCAGCCACTGGCTATGGAGCAATGGTGGGCAATGGTGATTGGAAGACTTTAAACTTACTTTATCTCTATTATTAAAATAATTGTATGAACACTGGAGAGTCATTTAACATGGTGGCTCTGTTTTTAGAAGATCCATTAGGTCCTTCCAGATTTAGTTAGAACTAATCAAATTGTTATTGCTGTTCATTTACAATTCATGTGTTCATTTATGTATGCAGTTATAACTGTGCGGTTTCACACTATCCTGTTAGGTAGTGACTGAGGCAGAAAGAGCTAGAATTTCACACCTCTCAGGTCTTATGAGTCTGTGTAAGTTGTCTCACTTCACTGTGTTTTAAGTTCATTATCTATAAATGATTCAGTCAATGTGAAATGTGAACTTTTCTGGCAAAGTTGGTATGAGAGTCAAACGTTTTCTAAATTTTTAAAGTATAATAAAGAAAGCTGAATTTTGTCAAAGGCCTTCTCTGCATCTATTGAGATAATCATATGGTTTTTATTTTTCAATTTGTTAATGTGGTGAATTACATTGATTGATTTGTGGATATTGAAGAATCCTTGCATCCCTGGGATAAAGCCCACTTGGTCATGGTGTATGATCTTTTTAATGTGTTGTTGGATTCTGATTGCTAGAATTTTGTTGAGGATTTTTGCATCTATGTTCATCAGTGATATTGGCCTGTAGTTTTCTTTTTTTTGTGACATCTTTGTCAGGTTTTGGTATTAGGGTGATGGTGGCCTCATAGAATGAGTTTGGAAGTTTACCTTCCTCTGCAATTTTCTGGAAGAGTTTGAGGAGGATAGGTGTTAGCTCTTCTCGAAATTTTTGGGAGAATTCAGCTGTGAAGCCGTCTGGACCTGGGCTTTTGTTTGCTGGAAGATTTCTGATTACAGTTTCAATTTCCGTGCTTGTGATGGGTCTGTTAAGATTTTCTATTTCTTCTGGGTTCAGTTTTGGAAAATTGTACTTTTCTAAGAATTTGTCCATTTCTCCCACGTTGTCCATTTTATTGGCATACAACTGCTGATAGTAGTCTCTTATGATCCTTTGTATTTCTGTGTTGTCTGTTGTGATCTCTCCATTTTCATTTCTAATTTTATTGATTTGATTTTTCTCTCTTTGCTTCTTGATGAGTCTGGCTAATGGTTTGTCAATTTTATTTATCCTTTCAAAGAACCAGCTTTTGGCTTTGTTGATTTTTGCTATGGTCTCTTTTGTTTCTTTTGCATTTATTTCTGCCCTAATTTTTAAGATTTCTTTTCTTCTACTAACTCTGGGGCTCTCCAACTCTTCCTTTTCTAGTTGCTTTAGTTGTAGAGTTAGGTTATTTATTTGACTTTTTTCTTGTTTCTTGAGGTATGCCTGTATTGCTATGAACTTTCCTCTTAGCACTGCTTTTATAGTGTCCCACAGGTTTTGGGTTGTTGTGTTTTCATTTTCATTAATTTCTATGCATATTTTGATTTCTTTTTGATTTCTTCTGTGACCTGTTGGTTATTCAGAAGCGTGTTGTTCAACCTCCATATGTTGGAATTTTTAATAGTTTTTTTCCTGTAATTGAGATCTAATCTTAATGCATTATGGTCAGAAAAGATGCTTGGAATGATTTCGATTTTTTTGAATTTATCAAGTTTAGATTTATGGCCCAGGATGTGATCTATCCTGGAGAAGGTTCCATGAGCACTTGAAAAAAGGTGAAATTCATTGTTTTGGGGTGAAATGTCCTATAGATATCAATTAGGTCTAACCGGTCTAATGTATCATTTAAAGTTTGTGTTTCTTTGTCAAATTGGAAAAGAAGTAAAACTCTCACTGTTTGCAGATGACATGATCCTCTACATGGAAAACCCTAAAGACTCCACCAGAAAATTACTAGAGCTCATCAATGAATATAGTAAAGTTGCAGGATATAAAATCAACACACAGAAATCCCTTGCATTCCTATACACGAATAATGAGAAAGTAGAAAAAGAAATTAAGGAAACAATTCCATTCACCATTGCAATGAAAAGAATAAAATACCTAGGAATATATCTACCTAAAGAAACTAAAGACCTAAATATAGAAAACTATAAATCACTAATGAAAGAAATCAAAGAGGACACTAATAGATGGAGAAATATACCATGTTCATGGATTGGAACAATCAGTATAGTGAAAATGAGTATACTACCCAAAGCAATTTACAAATTCAATGCAATCCCTATCAAGCTACAAGCCATATTTTTCATAGAACTAGAACAAATAATTTCAAGATTTGTATGGAAATACAAAAACCTCGAATTGCCAAAGCAATTTTGAGAAAGAAGAATGGAACTGGAGGAATCAACTTGCCTGACTTTAGGCTCTACTACAAAGCCACAGTCATCAAAACAGTATGGTACTGGCACATAGACAGACATATAGATCAATGGAACAAAATAGAAAGCCCAGAGATAAATACACACACATATGGACACCTTATCTTTGACAAAGGAGGCAAGAATATACAATGGAGTAAAGACAATCTCTTTAACAAGCGGTGCTGGGAAAACTGGTCAACCACTTGTAAAAGAATGAAACTAGATCACTTTCTAACACCGCACACAAAAATAAACTCAAAATGGATTAAAGATCTAAATGTAAGACCAGAAACTATAAAACTCCTAGAGGAGAACATAGGCAAAACACTCTCAGACATAAATCACAGCAGGATCCTCTATGATCCACCTCCCAGAATTCTGGAAATCAAAGCAAAAATAAACAAATGGGATCTAATTAAAATTAAAAGCTTCTGCACAACAAAGGAAAATATAAGCAAGGTGAAAAGACAGTCTTCTGAATGGGAGAAAATAATAGCAAATGAAACAACTGACAGACAACTAATCTCAAAAATATACAAGCAACTCTTGCAGCTCAATTCCAGAAAAATAAACGACCCAATCAAAAAATGGGCCAAAGAACTAAATAGACATTTCTCCAAAGAAGACATACGGATGGCTAACAAACACATGAAAAGATGCTCAACATCACTCATTATCAGAGAAATGCAAATCAAAACCACAATGAGGTACCACTTCACACCAGTCAGAATGGCTGCGATCCAAAAATCTGCAAGCAATAAATGCTGGAGAGGGTGTGGAGAAAAGGGAACCCTCCTACACTGTTGGTGGGAATGCAAACTAGTACAGCCACTATGGAGAACAGTGTGGAGATTCCTTAAAAAATTGCAAATAGAACTACCTTATGACCCAGCAATCCCACTGCTCGGCATACACACCGAGGAAACCTGAATTGAAAGAGACACATGTACCCCAATGTTCACCGCAGCACTGTTTATAATAGCCAGGAAATGGAAACAACCTAGATGTCCATCAGCAGATGAATGGATAAGAAAGCTGTGGTACATATACACAATGGAGTATTACTCAGCCGTTAAAAAGAATTCATTTGAATCAGTTCTGATGAGATGGATGAAACTGGAGCCGATTATACAGAGTGAAGTAAGCCAGAAAGAAAAACACCAATACAGTATACTAACACATATATATGGAATTGAGAAAGATGGCAATGACGACCCTGTATGCAAGACAGGAAAAAAGACACAGATGTGTATAACGGTCTTTTGGACTCGGAGGGAGAGGGAGAGGGTGGGATGATTTGGGAGAGTGGCATTCTAACATGTATACTATCATGTAAGAATTGAATCGCCAGTCTATGTCTGATGCAGGATACAGCATGCTTGGGGCTGGTGCATGGGGATGACCCAGAGTGATGTTATGGGGAGGGAGGTGGGAGGGGGGTTCATGTTCGGGAATGCATGTAAGAATTAAAGATTTTAAAATTAAAAAAAATAAAAAACTAAAAAAAAAAAAATTAAAAAAAAAAAAAAAAGAAAGCTGAGCACCGAAGAACTGATGCCTTTGAACTGTGGTGTTGAAGAAGACGCCTGAGTCCCTTGGACTGCAAGGATATTAAACCAGTCAATCCTAAAGGAAATTAGTCCTGAATATTCACTGGAAGCTGAAGCTTCAATACTTCGGTTACCTGGTGCAAAGAAGTGACTCATTGGAAAAGACCTCGATGCTGGGAAAGATAGAAGGCAGGAGAAAAATGGGACAACAGAGGATGAGATGGTTGGATGGCATCACCAACTCGATGGACATGAGTTTGAGCAAGTTCTGGGAGGTGGTAATGGATAGAAAAGCCTGGCATGCTGAAGTTCCTGGGGTCGCAAGTAGTCGGACAAGACTGAGCGACTGAAGTGAACTGACCAGAAAAATTCAGTAAATAAAGATAGCCTAGGTAACCTCTGGGTAATCAAGATTTCTACATTAATGATGTTTTTACTGTTCTATTAGCTAAGGCAAACTATAATTCACAAGGTACTACCCAACAAACAATTAAATTAACTTGAGTAAAGTCATTTTTAATTTTTTTATTTAGAGGTTAAAATTACAGATATAGAGAGGTGCTGATAAGTATGCTGGAAAGTTTAAATGTTTTCATTAAATATTTTGATTTATTTAATGTGTTTAAAGTGCAAATACAACATTCTTAGGAAGTATACAACTAAAAAGGGTGAAAATATCTTGTAAACATGACAGAAAGACATGAGCAGATACTTCATCAAACAATAGTTTTTGCCCATCTGAAGTAGGCACAGCAATTGTTTCCAGCTTTATGGCCGAAGTTTATGGGCTCCATGAACAACTTCGAGAAATTTCCTTGAATTCACTCACTATAGCAAAAATGAAGATAAGCTCCAAAGTTTAAGAAAGAAGTGTTATTACAGAGGGGCAATTCTTATGATCTCGTTTACTAATAATAAAGTAACTACAAGTTTATTGAGCTCTTTCCATTGTTCTAAGTACTTGACATTTATCACATCATCTACCCTTTGTGCATGAGCTTTATGAAGCAGACTCCATTTTGCACTGAGGCATAAAGAAGTTTAAAATGTACATACCAGTCATTCAGTGGAAGAGCTAGGACAGGAAGAAGGTGAATCTGGGGAGGAGAAAGTCACAAATGGGAAGAAGGAAGGAGAAATAGCTGTGAATTAAAGATGATCAAGTTAAGAGATATTTTTCCTTTACCTTTGTTCATCCCTATTCCTTATTCCTCCCTTTTCATGGCTAAATCTAATTCCAAAGAAGTCTAGTTCCTTCTTCTTTAATGAAATATTTCTTAACTAAGTCATCTCACACATAATTTTCTTTCAGAGTTAGATCAGCCTTGGGACTCAGCACTTAGTCATTCCCTTATTTTCTAATGTGTAAGCATTTTCTGTGCCCACAGATTGAAAGAGATTTGGATCCTAAGATATCTGGGTCTTTAATATGTTGTTAAATATTAACTTACTATAAATATTCTGCAAGCTATTTTTTAATCAACATGACCTGCTGCTGCTGCTAAGTCACTTCAGTCATGTCCAACTCTGTGTGACCCCATAGACGACAGCCTACGAGGCTCCTCCGTCCATGGGATTCCCCAGGCAAGAGTACTGGAGTGGGGTGCCACTGCCTTCTCCTACTTGAGATTTTTTTGTGTTGGTGTATAAATATTAATTTCATTAGGTTTAAATTATGTATACAATTTCTTTATATGGAAAAAGAAAATATTCCAAATTTATTTGTCTTCTCACTGAAAGATACTTGAATGACTTTGTTTTTTTCTTATTCTAAACATTGCCGCCATTAATATTCCTGTACAATTGTCTGGACATATATGAAAACTGCAAATGCCTTTTCCTCCCTCTTTGCTCTTCAGAGTGGTTATACCACATAAGAGTGTTTTGTGATTATTTATTCCTTAGAATGGGCTCCCCTGATGGCTCAAGTGGTGAAGAATCTGCCTGAAATGCAGGAGATGTGGGTTCGAACCCTGGTAAGGAGATCTCCTGGAGGACTCAGCACTTAGTGGCAACCCACTCCATGGCAACCCACTCCAGTATTCTTGCCGGGAGAATTCCATGGACAGAGGAGGCTGGCAGGCTACAGCCCATAGGGTCACAAAGAGCTGGACATGGCTGAGCATGCATACATTCTCTAGTATCCTGACCAGAAACATGTCATCAAAGTTTTTAATTTTTGCCAATTATTTTGATTCATATTTTTCACATTTCTGCTGGGGTTGAGCATCTTTTTTTTTCATAATGTTTTAACTGAAACTTTTAAGAGAGAATTAGTGTGCTCCTCAATGACTTATACAAAATAATCACATGTGGCAACCATTCAAATGAAAAAGTAAAACATAAACACCATGGAAATATCCCTCCATGACTCCTTCCACTATCTACTTGCTCTCAAAATTAAACACCATCTTGACATTTAACACAAGAGATTACTTTTTTTTTTCTATTTCATGACTTAATATATAAAATGATTTGGTATTTACTATTTGTAGCTATCACATTTGGTCAATATTGTAATTTGCAAATCCTTCCATACATTTCCAAGTAGTCATAAATTTTTTATTTCAACTGATATACTTTTATTTATATTGATATATTCTTTATTCATTTAATTTTGTATAGACATTTATGATTTCTATTATTAATAATATAGTTATGTATAATCCTGTTCAGTGTATACTTGCATTGTTAGCTTGCATATGCACACATTTCTGTTTCACATGTAGATAAGTATATACTTAGGAGTGGGATTTACATGTAGAGGCAAAAGTATATATATGTGTACATACATATATCCGTATGCATGTGTCTGTTTGCAAACTGGCTCCCAAACTCAGAGAGCAAGGAGGGACTGAAGAAAGAGTCAGACCGCTCCATACTGGTAGGTGGCAGGTTTGATAAGCAGGGTAATAGAAGAGTCTTGTCTTGGGCAACTGCAAGAGGAGTATATCTCTGCATCGGCCAGCAGGAATCATTTAAAAGTTTACAAAGAGGTGTTAGTGAGGTTCAGTCATATACCATCCAGAAGATCTCAACAATACACCCTTTCTTGAGGCTTCATTCTTGAAATGGCTTCCACTGTGGGAAAGAGTGGGCAGAATGTATATCCCAAGGACAGGGGAGGGTGTGGAGACTCCAGGTGATCAGATCCAGCTTGCCAGTCAACTAGCCATCATATCCTCTTGATGACTTCCTCTAATAAATATATGTCTGTATGTATATGAGTCTACACACACACATACAAACACATACACACTTCAGAATGGAATCACTAAGCCATACATTATACATATGTCCAGCTTAAATAGATACTGACGATTTCCCAAAGTAGTTTATCTAGTTCCAATAAACTGAATTTACTGATGAATGGGTTAAAATTTATATTTTTATAAAATCTAAACTTCCTCTCTATGAATTTAAATCTTTTCATGTTTACTCAGGTCTTCCATATACTTTAAGAATTACTGCATTGTTTATACCCTTTGAGTATTGATCAATATTTCTTTTTAAAGAACTCACACATCTTATAATAGTTTTCTATTGCTGTTGTCATTAGTAGCTTTGATTTATATATGACATTTTCTATTTAGTTTTCCTCACTAGGCTTTTATTTCTTTGAATATTGTTTGATTCTTTTAATTTTTAATAACTTGGAACTTATAATTTTCTTTTTCTTTAAGGAGTAAATATAAAATATCAATATATAAAAAGCATGAGTGTCTTAATTAGAGCTAAATATAAACCATAGTTTTAGTGTCTTTCTGAGTAATACAGGAAGGTAGAAATGCCTTAATTAACATATCCCGTTTCATCCTTTCCATGGTCACTCTTTAACCATTTAATGAAGTGTAGTGTACATATAAGGAATGCACTTTGCATAGATGTGCAGACTGGTGCTTTCTCCAAACTTAAGGGAGAAGGAAATGACAACCCACTCCAATATTCATTCCTGGAGAATCCCATGGACAGAGGAGACTGGCAGGCTATCGTCCGTGGGGTTGCAGAGTCAGACACTTCTGAGATGATTTAGTACACACATACGCCAAACTAAACACACGCATAACTGACACCTAATTATAGATAGTCATAGAAAAACTAGAAAGGAGATCCTAGAGGAATTTAAGCTACAGTTTGAGAAATCTATTACATTCTCAGTAAAGATTAGGAAGCTTTCAGCTCTTTCTAACCTAAAGTCTCAAAACTCGGGTTAAGACTGCTCAAGAAATACTGAATCTGACAGTGAGGAAGGCCATTTGACAATTAGTAAATCATTTTATGTATATGAGACAGCTTAATTGAGGAAGCAAAACAAATGGTAAGAAGGAAACAACCATCATAGATATTCCAGTGCTGGAACTTGCAGGGCTCAATGATTGCTGTAGTATTGGTGTAAATGAGGAGGCATTTGGGGCTTCCTAGGTGGCACTAGTGGTAAAGAACTTGCCTCTCAGTACAGGAGACTTAAGAGATGCAGGTTTGATCCCTGGGTCAAGAAGATCCCCTGGAAGAGGGCATGGCAACCCACTCCAGTATTTTTGCCTGGAGAATCCCCATGGACAGAGGAGCCTGCTGGGCTACAGTCCATAGGGTTGCAAAGAGTTGGACACAACTGAATGACTGAGCTGAGCATACTTGTGTGTGAGGGAGGCAGAATTGTGGAATTCAGACAAGCTTGGACTTGAAACTTAGGGTGCAGGCATTTTTGTTTCTCTTTTTTTCAGGGGCAAGTAAACAGCTTTCTGTCAGAAGTGAAGTTCTGGAATTCAGGAATAAAAATGTGTTATTAGGTGGAAATTAATAAATGTGTTATGAGAAGCATAGCAAAACCTGTGTATATGAATGTGGCCACTGAAAAGAAGGTATAAAGGAAATCAGAGCAGAATGTACTGTGAAATTTTCAAGCTGTGGAAAAGTGAGTAGGGTGAGAAGCAATGAATAGGTGGGCAGACACACACAAGATCAAAAGAGTGTCCCAGGTAATAACGACAAAAGAATGTCCATGAGGCAGCTGTGCCCAGTAAAAGATGCTACAGAGAAGTCCAGGAGAAACATGTGAGAAGGGAAGCTATTTCATTTGTCTTCTTAATTTATGCTTCTCTTTTATCTTTCTGCTCTTGTCTACAACTAATTTGTCTTTGAATTGTCACTTTTCCTTTCAGATATCAGGAACAGAACCAGCCTAACGAGGTTTTAATGAAAGCAAAAGTGTTAGTTACTCAGTGGTGGCCGAGTCTCTGCGACACAATGGACAGAAGCTTGCCAGGCTCTTCTGTCCATGGAATTCTCCAGGCAAGAATCCTGGAGCGGGTGCCCATTCCCTTCTCCAGGGGATCTGCCCAACCCAGGAATTGAACCCAGGTCTCTGATACTGCAGGCAGATTATTTACCATTTGAACCACCAGAGAAACCTATGGCTTATATGCCTGGTATCAAAATTGAAACCTGATGAAAAATATGTATTGTATATATTATCATGTATTATCAGAATGAATTTACTATTTCCCTTATTTTACAAATGTTCACTTATGTTTGATATAAAAAATTACTTCTCTGTGCTCTAGAGTTATAGATAAGAACTTCCTCCCTTCATGGAGCTTATGTTACAGTCAAAATACACAAAATCACATATAAATATTAAAAGATAATATAAGCTAGCAGTAAGTGCTATGAAGAAAATCAAGCTGCAAAAGCAATGTAGTAAGAAAACTGTAGTGGAATATAGTAGAGTTAATTGATGAAAGCAAGTTTTCATTGCTCTAGTTCATCATACAATATTCAACCACTAGGGATATTTATTGCTCTTGGGTGATTAAGGACCTTTTTTCTATCAAGAGGTGAAATATGTTTCACTTTCTATTGCTCCTGAACTTGGCCACTTAATTTACATTAGCAAGTGATAGGTCTGCAGACATAATATAAGCAGATATTTCTTAGATGTCTTGCGTTTCGATTTTTCTATTAATATATCACCTCTGCATCAGCATAAAATGACTTGCCTGAAAAATAAAGTTGCAAGACACCTACTATTCAATTTCAAATTGTACTATAAATTTACCATTAAAAAGGCAGCATGTATAGTAGTGAAAGTATGGGCACATAAATCAATGTAACAGAATCAAGAACCTAGGAACAGGTCCATGTAAATAGTCAGCTGATCTTTGAAACAAAAACAAAGACAGTCCAATACAGAGTGAATGTGAATGATATTCGCAACAAATGATGGTGAAACAATTGGACACTCAAAGGCAGAACATTTAGCCTAGAAATAGGCTTTATACCTTTCACAAATATTACCCTTCAATAGATAATATTCTAGAATAAAAGATAAAAACTATATTCCAATATAAAATAAAAATTTTAAAAAATAAAATAAAAACTATAAAACTGGGAGAGAAAAAGTGAAGAAAGTCCCTCTGGTTTTGAGTTTTTAGATACAACACCAAAAACATGGTCCATTAAAAAATTATAAATTCTACTTTATTTCATAATTAGAAAATAATATATATACCAATGAATCATAAATGCATATGTTATGTGAAAAAAAATCTAGTCTGAAAAGGCTGTATATTACATGATTCCAATTATATTAAATTCCATAAAAGACAAAACTAGAGAGGGTAAATGCATCAGTGGTTCCTAGGGGTTCAGAGGGAGAAGGACAGAGTCGAATAGGTGAAGCAGAGGGGACTTCTTTTAAGGAGGTGAAATATTCTACATAATACTGTAATGGGGGAACACATGACACTAGTCTAGTGTCAAAACATAGAGAACTTTTAAGGATAAAGAGTGAACCTTAATGTATATGTTTAAAAAATCAGTTAAGACATTAGGATTTCCAGCAGGGTATGAAGAATATAAGAAAACAATCTAGTGCATTATAAATATATGAAAAATGCCACTGAAGAGGTTGGGTTAAAAAGATGTTATCCTTAGTAATTTTTGGAAATAAATGGAGTCTGTAAGACTAAAGGCAAAATAAACTGTTCACAGACACTGTACTCTAGTTGGCCAAGTTTTTTCTCTTAAAGAGGCGATTTAAGAATTATGACACTGGGATTAAACAATGAAATTAATTGATAAATGATAGTGAGATTTAGGTTTCCTCTTGTTGTGTGAGAATCTCCAGGAAATGAGTCCAGAATGATCCAGGTAGATACGCATTACAGTTGTAGATATCAGAATGAATCCATGTTTTGAGATATTTGCAGATAGTTAAATACAGAGATGCTTATGTTTATATGTATATACACCTGGGTCCCTACAAACACATGCATTTCCTTTGTTAGCTGAGTTGGACTATAAATAATGACATCCCAAGAGTAGCAATAAATATCCCTACTGGTTAAATATTGTTTTTTAATGCAATAAGAGTGGGCTTCCTATGGGGTGCTAGTAGGGAAGAACCTGCCTGCCAATACAGGAGATGTAAGAGATGTGGGTTCCATCCCTGGGTCGGGAAGATCCCCTGGAGAAGGAAATGGCAACTCACTCCAGTATTCTTGCCTGAAGAATCCCATAGGCAGAGTCTGGAGGGCTACAGTCCATAGCATTGCAAAGAGTCAGACATGACTGAAGTGACTTAGCACGCTTGCATGCCCAAGAAGAGTACCAGGGCTCCTTGGAGAGAAGGCAGACTCTGGGAATACGACAGGAAATACACAAGAGCATCTTATAGTGCAAAAATTGAGAAAGTAATCAAAAAAAAAAAAACCAAAATAAACTTCTCACAATAATGTTATATGTCAAAAATATACTGGAACCAACTGAAACCAAAAGAGCTCCTAACTGCCAAAGCTAAAATAATTTGGACAACAAAATAAATAATTTTGCTTTATAACCAAAAGTATAAAATGAATATCCATAACTTCCAATGATATAGATAAATGATTAATGGGGAAAGAATAAATAAACTCTTGTGCAAGAGAATTTTAAATAATTTACATAGATATTCTGCCTTCAAGGAGTTAGAATATAATTCTTCACTCCTTAAGTGTCAGCTATACATGGTGACTTCTTTCCCCAAAGTAACAGAAATGGGGACAAACAGAGTCACTTTATGATGTATAAATCTGAGAAACACTGTCTTAGCAATGTGATTAAATTCAGTATTAACGGTGGTTAAATCATGCTGATAGCATATACCCTTGACATTATGAAATGAAAATGATATTTTACATCTGTGGTCTTTCTCTTGAACAGAGATAACTTCAGTTTGATCATGAGAAGACATCAGATGAATTCCATTTTAGAGGCATTTTGGAAAATACCTAACCAGTACTCCTCAAATTGGATTAGGTCATCAAAACAAGGGAAAATATGAGAAACTGTTACAGACAAAAGAAGCCTAAAAAGACATATTGACTAAAGGTAATGAGATATCCTGGATGGGATCTTGGGACAGAAAAAGGATATAAGGTGAAAGTGAGAAAGAAATGAATAAAGTATGAAATTTAGCTAATGATGCATTTGAACTGTGGTGTTGGAGAAGACTCTTGAGAGTCCCTTGGACTGCAAGGAGATCCAACCAGTCCATTCTGAAGGAGATCAGCCCTGGGATTTCTTTTGGAAGGAATGATGCTAAAGCTGAAGCTCCAGTACTTTGGACACCTCATGAGAAGAGTTGACTCATTGGAAAAGACTCTGATGCTGGGAGAGATTGGGGGCAGGAGGAGAAGGGGACGACAGAGGATGAGATGGCTGGATGGCATCACTGATTCAATGGACGTGAGTTTGAGTGAACTTTGGGAGATGGTGAGGGACAGGGAGGCCTGGCGTGCTGCGATTCATGGGGTCACAAAGAGTCGGACATGACTGAGCAACTGAACTGAACTGAATCTATCAATATTGGTTCATTAATTATAAAAATGTATAGTAACATAAGATGTTAATAATGGGAAAACTGGTTGTGGAGTACACAGGAACTCTGAACACCACATGTCCCACTGCACAGTTGAGACCCAGTCTTCCTATCTTGGCCTATAATGACTGTAAAAAACTACTTGTACAGAGTCAAATTTCCCTTTTTCTCTGTCTGTGAATGTGGTAATTCCTGGGGTGTTCATTCCTTCTGGAGAGGAAGCTGAGCTGAAGATGCACCTTGGACCATAAGAACTGGCATCTAAATAGACTCTTACCATTTACTGGTTATGTAACTGGGACAATTTATTAGCCTCTCTATGTCTCAGACTACACTTCTGTAATCTGAGAATCATGGCAAAAACCTCCTCACATGATTGTCATGAGAATTAGACTGGAAAGCATGAGTAAAATGTTTAGAATATTAGTTGTTACTTAGTGAGTATATAAAATGAATGTAAGTAAAATAGTAAATAAAAATGAATATACTTTCTAGTTTTTCTTTTAAATGATGTATCATAAAAAGAGTCAAAATAACCATCTAGAAAGCCTGTGTCCTGGCAGGGATAATAGATTCCAATAGGAATAGCAAACACATCTTTAAAGCTATAGAGACACCAGCTCCCAGGATTTCCATTATTTAAATTGTTCAGGGCCTCAGTGAACCTGGTTTAAACTAGCTAAGGGACTATGGGGGTTAGAACAGTACAGGAGGAATAAGTCAAAGTGATTACTGGAATTGTTGATAAAGTCCCACGCTGCAATAGTTTCAATCCTATTCCTCAAAGAGTCATCTGTTTGCATTAATTCTTGCATTTGTCATAAAAATAGATGCTAAGAAAACATGATTTCAGAATGTTAAACCAACAGAAGACTCATGAGAGTCAAGGCGCTTTATTGTTTTTCTACTTGTTTTAAATGAAGTAAGCTAACTAAAAAAATGAAAAATCCTATTATGAACTTTTATGATGCTTATAGATTACAATATAATATACCCCCCATTCTTTTATATATAAAACTTCAAACACAAAATCTTAACACAAATAAAAGCATAATAGGTACAGAGAAAACACAAATAATAAGGTATGATATGGGTTTTGTGATAAAGATGCAAGGGGTGGTGGGGGGCAGGCAACTGAAAATTGCACTGATAAAAAGATCATAATGTTCAAGGTATTAGCTGTAGCTGAGTTTTAAATTTAGGTCGAACCTTCCTTGAGACCTAGTGTTTAGTAAAAATACATCCTGTTTTACAATTCTCATTATCAAGGATAGAAAACATACCAGAAACACAGAAGGAACAAAGCTATTCCAAGCAATAAGCCCTACAAGAAGTCTTAGAAACCAAGGTCATAATTAAATTCAAGAAAATCAATTATTCCAGGAAGGAAGATATTAATAATATAATCCAGATTCACAGATTTTCTTACACCAAGGATAAAGCTGCAATTTTAACGGCTTTCGTCCCAAGGCACACAAAGTAGGATGAACAGTTTAAAGATCTTTTTTTCCAGTGTATGCACAGCATTTCATTCGCTCTCACTCCCACTGAGAACAGGCTGAAATACAAGCACAAGTCTGTCCTATGCTTTCTCAGATGAAAGCCTAGACTATTTCTGTCATAACTGTATTCTTAACAGATGATGG
This sequence comes from Ovis aries, assembly GCF_016772045.2. Taxonomy (NCBI): domain Eukaryota; kingdom Metazoa; phylum Chordata; class Mammalia; order Artiodactyla; family Bovidae; genus Ovis; species Ovis aries. The sequence continues at coordinate 17,385,766 of NC_056074.1, forward strand.
TATCTGACACATAATAGATCTTTTTGTATAAATTCAACATCTGAAATGATTTTCTAAACTTTAGTTGAGTAATTTGGGGCTAAACTGAGGATATGTGGAGGCAGGCACATATTTCTTAGTACTGCCTAAATTCTCAGACAGTCTATCCATTGACAAGACTTGGTGCAGAAGAACAAAGCAATCAAAGCTAAGTATCAGCATATCCACACCCACTTGAACAGTTTATGGCACTTTCTCCTGCTTGGAGACAACTAGGAACTGTACCACTGCAGAAGATCAAGTGGATGACTCTTCAAACATAGGTGAAAACAGATCAAGGGAATCTTGGTTCATTATAACTACAGTGGCCTCTCCAAGTCGTAATAAAGTAATAATGGGATTTTCTCAAGATTTGGAGACTTTTAATAAAACATCTATCACGAACTTTGGTATTGGCAGCAAGATTAAAAGAATTCAGAAAGAGGCAGAGGAGTGAGGACAGGATCTGCAAAAAGTTTGTAATTGGCAAAAGTGAACCAAAGTGAGAAAATTCTAGAAGAAACCTTCATACACAAAAAGGTTGTTATTCTGATTATTCTTAAAAGCATGTAACTTGTCAGTTACCTTGGGGCCAAAAACAGTGTACAAATGTGCTTCAACACAATGATTAGAACTGTGAGGATTGTCTTCAGATTTGGCTGCAGTCACCCTAAAGGTACATAAGATTGTGGAAAGAGAATATTAGACCTTCTCTTTCCTTCTATCTGCTCCTTCTCCTCTTCCTCCTTCTCTTTCTTTTTTCCTCCCTGTTTCTTTCTGTATTTATGTTTGTATATATATATACACACATGCATATATAATATGTGTGCATGAGTGTACATGTATGTGAATAATGTTATTCTTTTCTATATGGGGAATTGTTTATAATGCAATAATATATATTTTATATAGAAATAATAACAATAAAGTCCTCACTTATTGAGTGGTATTATTAGCATACACACAACATTGTTGTAAGCTTAACATGTATTAAACAATTCAATCCTCACAACGATGCTATGAAGTAGGTACCGATATTACCCATCTCTTAGGATGAGGATGAGAGTGGCACCTATTGATATAATTGCTTAACCAAAGTTACAGAGTTAAGAAGTGGCAGTGCTGTAGTTCAAATGCAAGCAGTCTGTCTCCTGAGTTTGTGGTTCTGACCACTATAGGAGTATGTGTATATAATGCATAATTAATAAAAGGTGAACATATTTAGGGGTGTGTGCTCAAGGCGTTTAGGGGGAATGACTTTTTAAAAATATAGAACACTATTCAGACTATCTTAATATACTTAAAATTAGTCATGTAATGAAGCTAATGAGCTAATAAAATGGGGGTACTTAACAATGGCTGGAAAAAAACGTTCTAGGATTGAAGTGCTATTATACACGATTCAGCTCCTTTATAAGTATTGGTTAAGCAATGCATTCTTTTTGGCAGCACTGTGTATGCTGTGGCTAATTCTTGATCTATACAGCACACATATACAGATGATCTCTGCTTGCTACTTTACCATCTTTTTGAGGAAGTAGAAAGTCAACTATCCCTAAACACTCACAGACACACACTAATATTAAAATCAAGATTAACTCTGACCCTCAGAATTTTTTGTTGCAACATCTGGTGCTATCAATGATAATATCTTCTGATTAACATTGAGAAAATTGGCCTTGAATCACTAACATATGTGTAAGGAGCCAATTTAGTTTCTAAATTATGCAGAAATAGCTTAGCATAACATCTGGTTAATGTGCTACTAAAAATGAATTCCATTTTAATAGATAAAACTTATATAAACCTTCTTTGGGAGAAAGAGCAGACAAATTGAATTTTCTTAAATATATGAAGTATGTGTAATACACATTTTTGTAAGTGGAGTTATTTATATTAAAATAGGTATGTATTTATGTGACTTTTTGATACATAAAATATGAAAAATAAAATTTTTCTTACGATATCTTTTGTATCAATTACTTTGTTTCCTTTAAGAGAATATAGCTTTTTCCTGTTGATTTGTTGATGACTGAATAGTCAATTGACTGGTGTATATTGTGGGGTAATGGAGGAATTTGTTCCTCTCTTTTTCAGGGATTTTGGATAAGACAGCCTCACCCATACAGTGGTAGCCTGTGATTTCTTAAAAAGATCAGTCTCATCTTCCACAAAATTTTCTGTGGTATGTACCCTAGAATTGATTAATTTGTAATATCTTATAGATGACTACTTTCAGACTTTGAAGACACCTCTTATGCACCTCTTTTTGTTTTAAATCAGTAGTGGGAGTATATGCATTGACTTAAGATGACTATTATACGTATACAAAGATGAGTGCATTTTTTTCTGTAGATAATTCGCAGCTTCCAAGAAATTCTCAAAGGTATTGAGTATTAGGGGAAAGAAAAGAATAAATGTAACTGTTTTAGGTCAGTTTTGAATTTCTCAAAAAGTTGTTTGAGTAGTAATTAATTTTCTCAGAGTCAAAATTGTTACAAGGTCTAAACCACTCATTGAGTGACTTCAGTTAACTCATCTGTAAAGCAGTTCCTTCAGATTAGGTTTATTTTTAGTGTCCTTTCTGATGACGGGAGCCTGTGTGTTTGCATTCATTTCAAAGGAACAAATACTTCCAGCTCATGTGAGGAGATAAAATAATCTCAGATTGGAATACAGATAGCCAATACAATGGGCTATTTCAGCTTTCCACAGTCATTATTGGCTATCTATTAACATTTTAAGCACTGATATATATTTAGAGATTGTACATGGGATGATAGTATGGATTTCTATTAATGATGTTTTGAATAATCTGCATTTGACTTTTAGCTACTTTTAAAGACATTATTCAGCAGAAAGATCTGGTAAATGATGTCCCATATAATTCCGTCTAAAAATCTGTTCCCTCTTTAAATGTATATATGTAAAGCTCAGAAGTATATTTTCGGGAAGCTTAAGGAATTCATTTAGCCTTTTTGTGAATTACTGAAGTATGGAAAATTGTTTCCTATGACTATCACATAATTCAGAGAAGCTATGAATGTGAATCAAGAAATGTGGAAGGTAATTTGGGACAGAATGGATATACGTATGGCTGAGTCACTCTGTTGTGCACCTGAAACTCTCACAACATTGTTAATCAGCCATAGTCCAGAATAAAATAAAAAGCTAAAAAAAAGAAACATGGTAGGTACTGAATGCCACTTCCTCATGATTTGGCATGAAGTACATGGGAGAAAGGTGAAGAAATTAAACTCTCAGAAGAAAGGCAGTTGATTATCCTTATTTTTTGCATGAAGTAGAATTTTAGAACACTTTTCTGCCTTTCATTTATTGAAAATGATCTCTTAATAAATAAAATGTATCTTGAGGGCTAAAAGGTTTGAACTCTGTAGGGCAGGCCTGCAAGCTGAAAACTCTCAGGCAGGATCAGAAGCTGCAGTCTTAAGGCAGAATTTCTTCTTTAGGAAAATAATCTGTTTTGCTCACAGAGACTTTTAACTGATAGGATGAGTTACACTCATACAGTTAAGGATAATCCACTTGAAGTAAAATTATCATGTATGTTCACATTTACAAAATATCATCATAACACCTAGATTAGTGTTTGGTTGAATAAGTGGGTAATATAGCCTAGCCATAAAATATCACAATTGGATTAAGTTTATAGCTTAATATTAAAGGAAAATAGAGTAAAGTATATAGACAGGAAGAAATAATTTATAGATCCTATTCATACTACATTTCATTTGCATCAGAAAATTGCTGTTCAGTCAGTCAGTCATGACTGAGTGGGCTGCAACTCCATGAACTGCGACTCCATGGACTACAGCACGCCAGGATTCCCTGTCCTTCACCATCTCCCGGAGTTTGCTCAAATTCAAGTCTATTGAGTCGGTGATGTCATCCAATCATCTTATCATCTGTCACACCCTTCTCCTCCTACCCTCAACCTTTCCCAGCATCAGGGTCTTTTCCAGTGAGCGGGCTCCTTGCATCAAGTTACCAAAGTATTGGAGCTTCAGCTTCGGCATCAGTCCTTCCAGTGAATATTCAGGGTTGGTTTCCTTAGCCGACAAAGATCCATCTGGTCAAAGCTATGGTTTTTCCAGTAGTCATGTATGGATGCAGGAGTTAGACTGCAAAGGCAGCTGAGAGCTGAAGAACTGATGCTTTTGAACTGTGGTATTGGAGAAGACTCTTGAGAGTCCCTTGGACTGCAAGGAAATCAAACCAATTAATCCTAAAGGAAATCAGTCCTGAATATTCATTGGAAGGACTGATGATGAAGCTGAAGCTGAAACTCCAATACTTTGGCCACTTGATGTGAAGAACTGACTCACTGGAAAAGACCCTGACTCTGGGAAAGGTTGAAGGCAGGAGGAGAAGAGGATTACAGAGGATGAGATGGTTGGATGGCATCACCAACTTGATGGACATGAGTTTGAGCAAGCTCCAGGAGTTGGTGATGGACAGAGAAGCCTGGCATGCTTCAGTCCATGGGGTCGCAAAGAGTCAGACATGACTGAGTGACTGAACTGAACTGATATCCTTTAGGATTGATTTGTTTGATCTCCTTGCTGTCCAAGGGACCTCAAGAATCTTCTCCAGCACCACAGTTCCAAAGTTACTAGAAGGCAAATCATCCTTAAAGTCCGGATATTTGCATGTTTCTTTTCATGTCTCAGGAATTATAGTGGGACTTTTCAACAATACTTCTGATGTCCTTGTCTATATTTTCATTTATAGTAAAATGAAAACCTCAGTCCTTCACCACAGATTTGAGTCAGTTGGTTCCCTTCATCATGAACATTATTTATAAAACACAACAAACGAGTACTGACATCATAAATGATGGCTATCAAAAACTTTCTGCACAACGTGTTAGGAATAAAATTCTGTTTCATCTACCATGGAATTTGTTGACTTCATGACACTGATAACATTTCCAGTGGGATGTCAGAAAAACTATCTAGGAACTTTCCTGGTGGTCCAGTGGTTAAAAATCTGTATTCCTGTGCAGGCGACACAGGTTGGATCCCTGGTTGGGGAAACACGATCCCATATACAGTGGGGTAACTAAGCCTGTGCACTGGTACTACTGAACCCACATGCTCTGGAGCCCTTGCACCACAACTAGAGAGGAGCCTGCATTCTGCAATGAAGAGCCTGTGTGCTGCAACCAAGACTTGATGTGGCCAAAAGTTAATAAACAAATAAGCAAACAAACAAATAAATAAACAGAAAATAATCTCAAATTAGGACATAGAATCTCTATTTATTGAATCTTCAATGCAGTGCAGAGCTTAATCATTTATTGACTCATCTGTTTTACAGCTCTATAACGGCAAAAGTTAATATAAAAATTTTTGTTTAATGAGATATTGTGATGGTTAATTTGATTTATCAACTTGCGTAAGCCACAATGCCCAGATATTTGGTTAAACATTATTCTGGATGTTTCTGTTAAGGAACATTTCATCTTTATGGCTTAGAAGGACTAATGGGCCCTAGCAGACTGGTGAAATAGAGTTTGTCACTGCGATGTTAAGATCTACCTTACATTCCTCTGGCTGTAAGACTATTTTACACTGTGGTCTCAATTTCTTTCTGATTGCTGCCATTTTAGAATTATAATAGAATATCTATGGTTTTTCGTTAAAAATTGTACCTTTGATGGAGGTTTTTTACAAGTACTGGGAAATCTATAGATTGTTCTAGGCCTAACATTTTTTTCTTTTCTTTTCTTTTTTTTTTTTTTTTTTGCTTCATTTTTACGTAGTATTGACACTACTTTGAGAAGTTCTTCTTTGCCAATGTTGTTTTCTAAGAACCCTGGGGGAAACTTTATTTATATGCCTGTCTGAACATTTTCTTACTTTTATCTAAAATATATGAAGAACTTTTGAGTCAACAGTAATCAAATGTAAAACCTGATTTTTTTTAAACTGTACAAAAGATTTGAGCAAATGATTCATCAAAAAGATATGTGAATGGCAAAGAGCACATAAAAATATTCAACATCATTTTTCAACAGGGAAATGTGAGTTAAAATCATAATTAAATATCACCAGACATCTATTAGAATGACAAAAATTATAAAGACTGACTATACTAAATGCTTGAGAGGATATGAAGGAAATAAAGGCTTGCACACACACTGCTGGTGAGAATGTAAAATGGTGCAACTACTTTGGGAAATAGTCATCATTTTTAGGTATCTACTTAAGAGAAAATGAGATTTATGTCTGTAAAAGAGCTATACATAAATGCTCATAGAAAATTTGTTTGTAATGGTTAAAAACTGAAAATAACACAAGCGCCCATCAACAGTTGAACAGACAAGAAAATTGTGTTATACTCATGCAATGCAACAGTGCTTAGCTATTTTTTTTGATACAACCTAACCACCCTTATGGAGAGGAGAGTGAAAAAACTGGTTTAAAGCTCAACATTCAGAAAACTAAGATCATAGCATCTGGTACCAAGACTTCACAGTAAATAGATGGGGAAACAGTGGAAACAGTGTCAGACTTTATTTTTTTGGGGCTCCAAAATCACTGCAGATGGTGACTGCAGCCATGAAATTATAAGACGCTTACTCCTTGGAAGAAAAGTTATGGCCAATCTAGATAGCATATTGAAAAGCAGAGACATTACTTTGCCAACAAAGGTCCGTCTAATCAAGGCTATGGTTTTTCCATTGGTCATGTATGGATGTGAGAGTTGGACTGTGAAGAAGGCTGAGTGCCGAAGAATTGATGCTTTTGACCTGTGGTGTTGGAGAAGACTCTTGAGAGTCCCTTGGACTGCAAGGAGATCCAACCATTCCATCCTAAAGGAGATCAGTCCTGGGTGTTCATTGGAAGGACTGATGTTGAAGTTGAAACTCCAATATTTGGGCCACCTGATGCGAAGAGCTGACTCATTTGAAAAGACCCTGATGCCAGGAAAGATTGAGGGCAGGAGAAGGGGATGACAGAGGATGAGATGGTTGGATGGCATCACAAACTCGATGGGCATGGGTTTGGGTGGACTCCGGGAGTTGGTGAACAGGGAGGCCTGGAGTGCTGCGGTTCATGGCGTCGCAAAGAGTTGTAACACGACTGAGCAACTGAACTGAACTGAAACCTTTAACATTATATTTCCTTCTAGACACATTTTGTTTCCTGCAAGAAAGCTTTTCTAAATAAGTTGGTAAGTTATGGGTTCTTCACCCAGACAGCCCATGTGAAATCCCATTGCAAATATATACCATTAATTTCTAATTTGTGTACTATTAAGTATTGGCAAATATAATTTCTTCATTATGTGCATTCTCCTCCTTCATTCAGTCTTTCAAGGTGTTTATTAACAGCCCATTAAATTGAAAAGTGAAAGTGAAGTTGCTCAGTCGTGTCTGACTCTTTGCGATCCCATGGACTGTAGTCTTGTAGCCTATCAGGCTCCTCCGTCCATGGGATTTTCCAGGCAAGAGTGCTGGAGTGGATTACCAAGGTCTCCCTCATTGCAGGCAGACGCTTTACCCTCTGAGCCACCAGGGAAGCCAGTGATTAAATTGAAGGCACTGTTAATTTACATAAGATTTTAGAAGAAAAACTTCTACCTTGGTTTCTCTGTTATTTTCTCCTATCCATCTTCCTTTTCTTTCTCCATATCTTTATTCAGTGTCATTCTTTATTTAGCTGGAGAAAAAGTAACAAATATAATACAAAATAAGATGAAATCTCATACTTCATGAGAATCATACCAGTTAATAAACAGGTGTCTCACATTTTTGCATTCATCAGCTAAAAAAGAAAAAGCATGTCTTACACACAGCAGCACACCAAAATCTACTTTCATGTTATATTTTAAGTCCCAGGAACTTCACTTTTACTCTTGGAATTTATCATCAGAAGAGATATTTTGACCCAGGCAGTGGCCATTTCTTAGCTATGCAATCTGCTTTAAAGTAGTTATTGTCTTCTCCACCAACTTTTAGGACTAGGCAGGTCAGCAAGTCAGAACATATTATATTAAAACTTCAATACCAAGCATGTTGTGCATCAATCAATTATAAAGAGTTGAATTTTATATTGCATTTTTAGACAACTAAGTTTGGTATATGTGAAGATCACAGCCATATTGACATTTTGCTATATGCCTTGCTCTGTGTAATAGCCGTTTATAATAAAGCCACTTAGATCTTCTTCTCTCAACTGACTGTGCCAAGCTCTTTCATACCTCAGGACCTCTGCATGGCCAGGCTTTCCTGGTGGCTCAGATGGTGAAGCATCTTTCCTGCAATGCGGGAGACCCAAATTCCCTGGGTCGGGAAGGTCCTCTGGAGAAGGAAACGGCAACCTGCTCCAGTATGGACGAGGAGCCTGGCTGGCTACAGTCCAGGGGGTTGCTAAGAGTTGCACATGACTGAGTGACTAACACTGCATGGCCATGTTTTTTCTGCCTAAAAGACTCTACGATTAGGAAAGTGTATGTGCTCAGTCCCTCAGTTGTGTCTGATTCTTTACAGCCCTTTAGACTGTACCCCACCAGGCTCCTTGTCCATGGAATTTTCCAGGCAAGAATACTGGAGTGGGTTGCCATTTCCTGATCCAGGGACAATTAGGAATATTTACTGGCTAATCAATTCATTCTTTAGTTTTCAGGCTGTAATTCCATTTTCTCAAAGATACTCACCTCTGATCACCCCAATATAATTTTGGCATACAATTACATTTCTTTTAACATATTATATTTTTCTTCAAAGTGTGCTAACTAGGGGTATTATTATAATATGCATTCATAGCAAATTAGACAACAGCAGGTACCAAGCAATAGAACTGATGCTCACTTATGCTTGAATAGGGTCCTGGGATGCCCCTGTAAGAGAGTTATTTTACATTTAGTTTCTGGATAATGGAAAGTTCGAAGATTCAAAGGAATGTTTCAGGGTGACCTAGGTAATGACTATTTACCAAGTGTTACAGAAGCATTTCAATATTTTATGCATTCTCAATGGTATCCTGGCACATACAGTTATAATTCAAGTTTCCTTATCACAGTTTCCATTTGTCTCACTCTCTGTGTTACTGTTTATTGCCCATCTCTCTCCCTAGATAATACACTCCATCATAATAAAAGCAGCCTCTGTTTAATAACCATTTAAACTATAATAGCTAGAGATGACTAATGAATAAACAAATGTCTCTGATGCTGATGCTTCATACTCTACTACATACTATACTAAGAAAAAAAGTTTCTGTATTCTCTTTCAAAGCACCATGAATTGTTTTCCGATTTGTGTATTTATAAGTAGGAAGAAGACTCAACCTAGTTGAGTTCTTGGAGAGCTTGAATGCACTCTTTGAACAGAACAGAAAATGCTTCTCTTAAAGTCATTATAGTTCATCACATAATTGACTTCATGGGAAATGGCTACACTTTCTTCTAACAGAAACAAGAATAATAGATCACGAACAATCCCACTAAGGAGCTAGCGGTAAAATGCATAACAAAATTTTACAGGTGCCAGAATTACTAAGTCAATGGTGAATATTTCCTGTAGTTGAATATTTATCTAGTTGAATACGGTTGAATGTGATGGTCTTCTTTATGAAGCAAATCCTCCTGCCATTTGATACAATTTTTGAGTGTATCACAGACAAACTAACAGATGAACTGGATGTTTATACCCCAAATTCTTGTAAAATGTTTGCTTTAACAAAAATAATTGTCTCAAAGTCATCAGATAATTAAACTATCAAATATTAGGTTTTCAAATTCCCCATTATTCTGAAAGTATTGTTGTGTGATTGATTTTAAATAATTTTAGGAATTTTAATACATTCTTCTGCCTTGTTGCTTAATGTGAATCATTTATTTTCCACTGGGTTTACAAATGAAGCCAAAATATATAGGATCAAGGAATCAAGATAAAATGCAAAACTCTATAAATTATCTGGAGCCTCAGAAATTTGGGGTATCTGGCAGAGAAGGGTCAGAAAGCTTATGAACCTGTACTAGTATTTGCTTTCTTAAATAATAAATCATCTACTGTGAACTCAGTATGTTTTTCAAGAAACATATGCATAGTGCTAATGATAGAAAGCCATATTTCAGGCAATTTAAAGCACTGTTACCTTTAAACCAAAACTAAATATAAGATTCCAATTTTTACTTTCTTCATGAACTTCAAGAAGACTAAGAAAAGTATACAACTAGTGACTTAACAAAATCTTTCTCCCATACAATCTAAACATCCTTCTTCTACTTGACTTTTTTTTTAAATAACATCTATCTTTCTAATATACCATATAAATACATCTTTTGAAATTTTGTTTATTTGGTTACTAATCACTGCCTATCTCCACTTACTTGAATATAACCTTTATCAAGGCAAGATCATGTCTCTTTCATTCACAGATATATCTTAAACATCTAGAACAGTGCCTGGAACATTAAAGGATCTCTATACATATTTAATCAAATGAATATATGATCATTACACCACACAACATATCATGCCACTGAAGTTAACTTTTAGGTTTTAAAATACTGTACTAAAATTGATATCAAAACAGGTGTTATTGAGTTAGTACTCAATAAGTATAATAACATTATTATTAAAATACATAATATTTTTTGTAATTTGAGCACTATCAATTTATTTGAAACAGTTATCTTGTTTCTCAGAACTAAGTCTTTTCAATTCTTGGAGTCACTATTTATTGTTGAATAGGAAACTCCCTATATATATATATATATATTTTAGTATATTGCAGGAATTGCAGGAATGTCAAAATGACGTGTATGTTTTGCTTGCACTTTCAAACATAATCAACGTAAACACTGATGTGTATGTTTTGCTTGCATTTTCAAATATAATCAACTTAAATACTGATTGAGGTTAAAAAAAGTTTGTGGTGTCAATAGCAACCAAGAATTATTTAGATGAGTGTACAACCAAGTATGAGTTTCTTTAGCATGTAACTTGGGGAGAGGGAGGTAGGGAATCTGGCTTAAGACTGCTACATTCTGATTTACATATTTTAAAAGCCATTAATTTAATTAAATATTTTAATGGATGAAAGATGCTACATATTTATTTAATATGTCACATTTCCTGAGTGCACAAGGAAATACCAAAATGAAGACATTATTATTCTAGAAACAGATTTCTAGGAAGAGGACAGGGACCTGAGTTCTGATTCTGGCTCTTTTTCAAGCATGTAGACTCGAAAATGGTATTAGCTCTTGGTGTTTTCAATTATCCATCACTTATAAATGGGAATAATGATGACATTCTACATACTGGATAGGTAATACTGATATTTCAGAATTAAGTTAGATCATGTAAGTATAATATACTCAATTAACATAAAACATTTTACCAATATAAGGACTTTGTAAATTGATTATTTCAAACTGTGGTGCTGAGGAAGACTCTTTAGAGTCCCATGGACAGCTAGGAGATCAAACCAGTCAATCCTAAAGGAAATCAACCCTGAATATTTATCGGAAGGACTGATGCTAAAGCCGAAGATCCAATTCTTTGGCCACCTGATGTGAAGAGCTGCCTCATCGGAAAAGACCCTGATGCTGGGAAAGATGGAGGACGTGAAGAGAAGGGGACGCCAGAGGATGAGATGGTTGGATGGTACCACTGACTCAATGGACATGAGTTTGGGCAAACTCAGAGATGGTGGAGGACAGGGAAACCTGGTCTACTGTAGTCCATGCTGTTGCAGAGTTAAGACACGACCTAGCAGATTAACAACAAAATTAAACAACTAAAACATGTTAGTACATAATTGAAAATATAAATTGTGACATGCTATGCTGCAGAGCTCAGTAACCACAATGACCTGCTGCTGCTGCTGCTAAGTCGCTTCAGTCGTGTCCGACTCTGTGTGACCCCATAGACGGCAGCCCACCAGGCTCCCCCGTCCCTGGGATTCTCCAGGCAAGAACACTGGAGTGGGTTGTCATTTCCTTCTCCAATACATGAAAATGAAAAGTGAAAGTGAAGTCGCTCCGTCGTGTCCGACTCTTAGCGACCCCATGGACTGCACCCTACCAGACCCCTCCACCTGTGGGATTTTCCAGGCAAGAGTGCTGGAGTGCTGGAGTGGGGTGCCATTGCCTTCTCCGAATGACCTACCAAAACACACCAAAAAATGGATGAATCACAAAAACATAATGCAAGATGAAACAAGTTAAACCCAAAAGAATTTGTACTAAATGAATTCATTCATGTGAATACTCAAGAACAGGCAAACCTAACTTATGGTGATAGAATCAGAGAAACATCTAAACTGCTTGTGTCAGTGTTTATACAGACATAGACATTTATCAAATATCAAAAAGCTGTGCTCTTAAACATCCATGCATTTTCATCTGTAAATTGTTTCTTCAAGAAGATGAGATATAGTAGGAAAACAGGTTTACAGTCACGATTACTTTAAATTTCATGCTTCATAATGAACTTAATAGTAAACATCTTTGCATTATAGCATCTGAATATATTTCTCTGAACTTCGACAAGGCCTTTCAGCTGAATAGCCTATAGATGTGTTTCTGCAGATAGAACTTAAACCACATATATAATTCACAAGAAAACTATCTGGTTTATCCCATTCTCTGCAAAGCCTGATCACAACCCATGTATTCCTAAAAGAATAAAAGCTGACACCCAAGGAAATATTCTACTCGCCCTTGAAATACTCTTGAGTTCAGAGCTGTGATTTTGGCTTCAGTAAAAATTGCCCTCTATAATTATGACTCCATTTCTTAGCTGTATTGCTTCCCCATGGACTTTTGAAAAGACTGCTTGATTTCCACTGGACTGCTTCATCTGTCATTGTTCTTTTCTTACAGTTAGAGAGGTTACATTCTTGAAACTAGAGCTGTCAAATAGCTTTAAAATGTTTACCTAGCCAGTCTTACAGCTGCTCATGTCAATTTTATCTCCTGCAGTTTCCATAGCTCTTAGGCTGCTCCTGTGTCATGATCTGGAATTCACACCTGAAAAGTAACAAACAAACTTCTTCAACTTGAAGTTGTTTTACTGGGCATGAGAAAATTCAGATTCCTTTTTCTGTTTAATATGGGCAATTTAGTAGGTTAGACACTGCAAGGAGCCTCTAGAAATTTTACTATTCCTCTTCCTTTGTTGTTGTTCAGTCACTCAGGCATGTCCGACTCTTTGTGACCCCATGGACTGCAGCACAACAGGCTTCCCTGTCGTTCACTATCTCTCTGAGTTTGCTCAAACTCATGTCCATTGAGTTGGTGATACCATCCAACCATCTCATCCTGTGTCGTCCCCTTCTCCTCCTGCCTTTAGTCTTTCCCAGCATCAGGGTCAATGAGTTGGCTCTTCGCATCATGCGGCTTCTTCCTTTAATCATCTTTTATTCATGCATTCAGTCATCCATTTCTTCACTCATTTTTTTCATTCAGCAACTCAGCTACTTGCCAATTCATTGATCAATCCTTCCTTTTCCATTCTTTACATACCCGCAATTCATTATCTGCACATCCATACAACTGCATATCTATGCACTTACCAATCTACCTATCATCCATTTTCTATCCATCCACTCATCCACTTAACTCAGCATCTACACAGTCATCCAACATTATTAAAATTGACTGTAACTTAGGCATTGAGTGCTATTAGAAATTGAAGGAATAAGAAAAAATTGTATACACTTATTTCAGGCAAGAGCAGAGATGAAAATTTCCTTCAGTTAATAAACTTTTTAAAGTTGCAAATGACTTTCAAATAATTTTTTCAGTGTTCATCTCTTCATCTATGTTTACTTAAATCATGAATTTTCAGAGCAATGTAGCCACACAGAAAAAAATTACCTGTGAAATTTGAGGAAAATACATTGATACCCAGGCTCCACTTCAACCCTTCTGTTGAAGCATATCCAGCAATTTAACCTGCATATCAAATATTTCGATAACTCTATAAGGATTTTGGCACGTAGCCCAGCACTGAGACCCACAGGCTTCAGAAAAATCCTACAATGTAGTTTTCATTCAATACTGTGTTTTCATGGCACCCCTCAAGAGAACACAGACATATATATTTTAACCAGAACTGATACACTATAAATCTCACATTGAGCAAAGATAAGCAACAAACTAATATAAATCAAAATATTTAAAGTGTGTATAATTATAGTTGTTAAAAACACCACATTAATGAAAGGAGAAACAGTATGTCTCGTAACAAACTTACATTTCTTTAAAAAAAGAAAAGATTAAGTTCCTTTATCCTTAATCCTGTTTATATTTTATAAGAAACTCCTTCATTTTCCAGGAAGAAATAATACTGAAGATTCAATTATTTCAGGATTCTCACCTAACTCCTTCTTATTAAGACAGAATGAGATTTTTTTGTGAGTGATAAACCATGAATTTAAAATCCATTGACCCTTTTTTCTCTGTTCAGCAGAATTAATTGAAAATCATCTGGTGCTTGGTGACTCCTTTTATTCCTTCCTTTGGAATTCTCTCTTGTGTAATAAACATTTTCCTCCACTTAATCTCTGTGATAAGCAGAGCTGATTTATAGCCAAAAGCTTTCTTCCAAAAGCATTTCTGGAACCCATCTCTCTGTCCTGCTTTCAGGATTTTATGAAAATTAGTCTGTAATTTACTTTGTAGATTGTCTAGAATCTGTCTTGCAAACTCATTTCTTATATGCAAATACAGATTTAGAATACAAACATTAAAAAATAGAGAAATAAAGTATTATATAAACACTTTCATGGACAAAAGCATTCTGCTGATAAATCTGCAAAGATAGGTAAGTGGTTGGTTTGTGGAGATCTTTGTATACCTGGTAAAGAGACTGAACATAGTCCTATAAGCTTTGGAGAGATAAGAGGGACTTGAGATGGGAAACGGGCTTATTTGCATTTTGGACAGACAACCATTTAAGCTGCAGTACAGGAGACCACATGGAGAAGACCGAATCAGAGGTACCTGTGTGGTAGGCTCCTACAATGATTTGGAGGCGATGATAAAGTCTACAAAAGAATAGTGGTTGTGGAAATGTACAAGAGTATTTAGAATGAGATGTTTATTTTACTTTCTATTATCATTTTTGTTACTGAGGTAAATTCTGGGAAAGAACAGTGGCTGTGGAAAGGTAGAAGAGTATTTAGAATAAAATATTCATTTTACTTTCTATCATCATAAATATATGTGCAATTATTGAGATATCTCTTACCTCTCCTGCTTTTGATTTCCAGAATTAGACAAGTAAGATCACCTATTTCACTGTTTTTTGTTTTCTTATCATTAAAACAGCAGGGAAAAAAAATGTGCAAGGGATGCATTTTGACATCTGAATATGCTGCTTAATCTCTAAAACTGGCAAATATGAGTCTCTTCTGAGAAATATGCTTCTTGCCAGTAGCATTTGGCAGTTCATTCTGGAATATGTTTTCCAGGTAGCAGAAGACTTTGGATTTAACTGCAGAGATTTCAAGGGAAAGACTCTACCCTTGCTACTTTCAATTATTACTGGCCCAGAGTCAGAACTTTGCATAGAGGCAATTTATAGACACATATGTCTCTTTTAAGTTTTTCTATCCATGTTTAATTTCAATTAAACTCCGAAAGCTATCACTTCTAATGAGGAGTAAAAGCTAAGTTTTTAAAGGCCTGATACACAGTGTTCCCCAGTATCTTTCAGCTTCTGCCAGGTCACTACTGGTATCTTCTGCTATTTGTTATACCCAAACTCTCCACATTCTCTCATGTCTGTATGTGTTTCTTCATGGCATTGCCTCTGCTCCAACTTCCCCTCCCAGTTCCTACATTTGGCTGACTTCTTCTCTTTATAAATTCATCTCAAAGTTTGATTTCTCTGAAATATTTCTTATACACCCCAACTATTTCAGCTCCTTCATACTATCCTCAAAAGCTGTGCAAGTTTCCAACTCTACAGTCTGTTTGAGAATCTTACAAATTTAAATGTATAGAAGGTCAACAAATAAGCATATCAAGTTTGCTTAAGAGAGACTCAAAAAGAAACCAGATTATTACAGCAAAAACTCTTCCTATATACAATCAAGATTAGAGCACTTCCATCTGTTATTCCCAGAAAAATATACTATAAGCAGTTGATAAAAAATGTAATCTTTAAGATTTCTTTTTTTCAAAACAGCTATTGGCAATGACTGAGTTAATGAACTGTATTTAGTTCTTGTTCTCAATATCCATTTTTTTCTCTAATAAATAGACGTGTAAAATCTTTACTTGGATAAAATATTCCAGTGATAATCTCATTTCAGAAAAACTATAATTGCTTTTTGATATATACTAGAGAATATGAGCTGAATCTTCTCTTGTATGGGTTTACAGAGATTTTGTTTCTATAATGTCTAAATAAACAAAACAAATGTTTTACCCCAGGTGAAATGAATAACTTGCCCCCCACTGGCCTACAAAGGCAGTTATTTAACCACAGGAAAGAGAAAATGTCCTGGAATATAATTCCACATAACAATGATTCAACAGTACAAGTTTCTGAGTTAAGAAGCTTCAACACATTTCTTGAAAGAGGAAAAATAGCTTTAAACTCAAACATTTTGAAAATTTCAAAAACTTCAACATTTTGAAAAGTAGATAGCAGTCCATTTGTAATGGAGAAAGAATACGAATTTCAAACATATGGCTGAATAGATGGTTTTGCTTATGAGTAGTAAGTAAAAGTGTTAGTCACTCAGTTGTGTATGACTCTTTGTGACACCATGGATTGTAACCCACAAGGCTGCTCTGTATGTGGAATTCTGCAGGCAATAATACTAGAGTGGGTAGCCATTCTCTTCTCCACGGGATCTTTCCAACCCAAGGATTGAACTCGGGTCTTCTGCATGGTAGTTCATGGGGTCTCAAAGAGTAAGCCACGACTGGGTGACTGAACAACAACTCCTGAATTACAGATTCTTAACCATCTGAGCCACCAGGAAAGCCTTATGAGTAGTAAAATAATGTTTAAATGAATATACCCATAAACTCTCACTGAATCTGTCAAATAACACTGAACAATATATATTAATCAAATCCTTTACAGATAAAGTGATACGCAACCAGTTTTAGAGATTTTGCTATCTCATTTTGCAAATAATCAAAAGAAGTAAAATAAAATCCAGACCATCTGGATTCAAACAACATAGGTTGTATTTCCTCCAAATTGCAAGAACTGACAAACTATTCAGAAGAAAATTCTACATATATATAAAATAAATTCTAATTAGGTTAGTTGAGAAGACTATTTAAAATTATAAAGCAATTTTTTTCTAAGGTTTTTATCTGTCTCTTTTAGAATATAGCACAGTTCTGATCTTTAATGGCATTTTTTTAAACTGTGGTATATTGGTTGCCTGGCTGCATGCATGAAGCTCTGATACAAAAATGTCTAACAATTTATAAAAAGAATTTTTTTTACATATCCAAAATATATCCATGACTACACCTATTTTCAACTTCAGAAAATATTCATACTTTTGATTGTTAACATGTAGTAGAAAATGTAAGAAATGTACAAATTGTGAAGCGGGTTAGGAGACAGTTCAATATGGAAGAAAAAGGAAAAGGCATCAGTGATTGTAGTTTCAGTCTGGCCTTGCCTTTTAACTGTGGCCTAAGTGCAAGAGTCCATGATACTAACACGACAATAACAAGCTCCTTTAATACTAAATTGTTCTTGTTCGGTCAAACATGTCTGACTTTTTGTGATCCCATGGACCACAGCATGCCAGGCTTCCCTGTTCTTCACAAACTCCTTCTAGAGTTTGCTCAAGGTTTTTTCCAATGAGTTGGCTCTTCACAGCAGGTGGCCAAAGTATTGGAACTTGGCCTCAGTCCTTCCAACAAATATTCAGGTTTACAAAACCTTCAGTTTACTAAAGGTTGATTTCCTTTAGTAAACTGTTCTCTCCCTTCTTCCCATTTTCCTTTACCTCTCCATTAGCAATGAAGTGATTTCTCATTTCTGCTGAAAACACAAATACTCCTGGAAATGGAAAATAAGTGCATGGTGGCTCAGATGGCAAAGAATGCCTGCAATACAGGAGGCCCTGGTTTGATCCCTGGGTCAGGAAGATCCCCTGGAGAAAGAAATGGCAACCCAGTCCAGTATTCTTGCCTGGAGAATTCCATGAACAGGGGAGCCTGATGGGCTACAGTCCATGGGGTCGCAAAGAGTCAGACATAACTGAATGACTAACACTTTCATGCATCTCTGACTCAATGGACATGAGTTTGAGCAAATCCAGGAGATCGTGAAGGACAGGGAAGCCTGGTGTGTTGCAGTTCATGGGCTGCAAAGAGTTGGACATGATTTAGTGACTAAGAAACAACAACAACTCTTTTCTAAGAGATTTCAGAAACTGAACTAGTAGAACAGCGATTGAGAGGCGAGAAAACAAAACAACGCAAAATGAAGCAATAGAAAGAAAGAGCACTAGGGGGAGCAGAAGAATGAGCAGAAAGAGAAGGTGATGACTACAGGGAAAAGACGTGGTTACTTCATTTATAGATGTGAGTCTGTGTTCTCAGTGGGTATATAGAACATAAACTTTTGCCAGGAAAGAGACAAAGATTTTTTTAACAGAAAGGGCTAGGTAAGGAGATGATAATCTGATTATGGTACACCGTCCTCTGATCACTGACATTTGAAATAATAGTGAAGGTAAATCCTTTTAATATTCTGTGTTGGGAAACTAAAAAAAAAAAATTTATTTTCTCTGAATTATTAACTTGGGTTCATTGAATTAGATTATATCTTTGTAATTTTACCTCCTACACTGTTGTTTGATATTTAGAAGATATTGTAAACCATACATAGCTGAATTGATGAATTAAATTCAGCACTAAATTGCTTTAACATGTGAGAAGAACCCCATTCTCAGGGAATATTAAACTTTAAATCCACACTTTAAATAAATAACTATGAAGACTAAGTAATCCATAACAAACACATTGCTGTACAATTCTTTATTAGGCAGCACTAATATACAATGCTGGTTCCAAATAGGAAAAGGAGTACGTCAAGGCTGTATATTGTCACCCTGCTTATTTAACTTCTATGCAGAGTACATCATGAGAAACGCTGGACTGGAGGAAGCACAAGCTGGAATCAAGATTGCCCGGAGAGATATCAATAACCTCCGGTATGCAGATGACACCACCCTTATGGCAGAAAGTGGAGAGGAACTAAAGAGCCTCTTGATGAAAGTGAAAGAAGAGAGTGAAAAAGTTGGCTTAAAGCTTAACACTCACAAAATGAAGATCATGGCATCTGGTCCTTCATGGGAAATAGATGGGGAAACAGTAGGAAAAGTGTCAGACTTTATTTTTTTGGGGCTCCAAAATCATTGCAGATGGTGATTGCAGCCATGAAATTAAAAGAGACTTACTCCTTGGAAGGAAAGTTATGACCAACCTAGATAGCATATTCAAAAGCTGAGACATTACTTTGCCAACAAAGGTCTGTCTAGTCAAAGCTATGGTTTCTCTGGTCATCATGTAAGGATGTGAGTTGGACTATAAAGAAAGCTGAGCGCCGAAGAATTGATGCTTTTGAACTGTGGTGTTGGGAAACACTCTTGAGAGTCCCTTGGACTGCAAGAGGATCCAACCAGTCCATCCTAAAGAAAATCAGTCCTGAATATTTACTGGAAGGACTGATGCTGAAGCTGAAACTCCGATACTTTGGCCATCTGATGCGAAGAACTGACTCACTGAAAAGACCCTGATGCTAGGAAAGATTGAAGGCAGGAGGAGAAAGGGGACAACAGAGGATGAGATGGTTGGATGGCATCACCAACTCAGTGGACATGAGTTTGAGTAAACTCCAGGAGTTTTGGTGGACAGGGAAGCCTGGTGTGCTGCAATCCATGGGATTGTAGAGTTGGACTCGAATGAACAACTGAACTGAAGTGAATCACAAATATGAGGATTGCAGTCATTCTATAAAATTGAATGTGAGTGTTAAAATCATCTCCATTTTACAAATAAAGCAATGGATGCAGAAAGAATTTTTGTTAGTTCCTTGGAAAAGGAAATGGTAACCTGCTCCAGTATTCTTGCCTGGAGAATCCCATGGATGAAGGAGCCTGGTGGGCTACAGTCCTAGGGGTCGCAAAGAGTCAGACACAACTGAGCAACTTCACTCGCTCACTAGACACCTATGTTTGGATGGCATCACCGACTCGATGGACATGGGTTTGGGTAGACTGTGGGAGTTGGCAATGGACAGGGAGGCCTGTGTGCTGTGGTTCATGGGATGGCAAAAGTCGGACACGACAGAGAGACTGAACTGAACTGAACTGACAGAATAATATAGTACCTATATATTTAGAGTAGTATATAAAATATAATATATAACATCTTATTTTCTATACTATATTATGATACATTATAATATATTATAATATATAAAATATTATATGTGTATATTATAGAATACATAATATTAATTGTATTATATTATATTATAGAAAATAAGATATAATGAAAATTTAAAATCATATTTTATATACTACTTTAAATATAAATAAGATACTATATTATAATATTACTATATAATATTGTTATGTATTAATTAAATAAACATAAAATATATATAGATTAATATAATATATAGCATTATATATATAACAATATGGTTATATATAACATGTATTATATATAATATATAATCTATATAAAATATATATATAAATATATACTAATATATATTATATATTAGATATAAATTTATGTACTAATTTTACATACTAATATATAATTAATATATAAATATAAATCTATAATTATATTAATATAAATACAAATGTCAATGTACTATAAATTTATAATTTTACATTAAATACATAAATATATATTCATATATAAGTATACATTTATATATGATATATAAATCTATATTCATAAAGACACATTTATATATGAATATATAAATATAGTACATAGATTTATACCATTTAAATATAAATATCTATATTTATTCAAATTTATATATTCATTTATTTTACATATATATTTTATTTTATATATTTTATTTTAATATTGTTATCTTTTACATTACATATTTATATTTAGATATATTATATATTCTATTAGAAATAAATTTTATTATATATAACATTATACTACTTACATTATTTTATAAATATTTTACTATTATCTTGCAATACATTAAGATTATATTGATATTTATCAAAAATGAATTATCAATTTAATTAATAATAAATAATTATTATATATTACAGTGTATAATTATTAAATTTAAGCTGGTTTTAGAAAAGGCAGAGGAACCAGAGATCAAATTGCCAACATCCGCTGGATCATGGAAAAAGCAAGAGAGTTCCAGAAGAACATCTATTTCTGTTTTATTGACTATGCCAAAGCCTTTGACTATGTGGATCACAATAAACTGTGGAAAATTCTGAAAGAGATGGGAATACCAGACCACCTGACCTGCCTCTTGAGAAATCTGTATGCAGGTTAGGAAGCAACAGTTAGAACTGGACATGGAACAACAGACTGGTTCCAAATGGGAAAAGGAGTACGTCAGGGCTGTCTATTGTCACCCTGCTTATTTAACTTCTATGCAGAGTACATCACGAGAAATGCTGGACTGGAAGAAACATAAGCTGGAATCAAGATTGCTGGGAGAAATATTAATAACCTCAGATATGCAGATGACACCATCCTTATGGCAGAAAGTGAAGAGGAGCTAAAAAGCCTCTTGATGAAAGTGAGAGACTGAAAAAGTTGGCTTAAAGCTCAACATTCAGTAAACGAAGATCATGGCATCTGGTCACATCTACTGGGAAATAGATGGGGAAACAGTAGAAACAGTGTCAGACTTTATATTTTGGGGGCTCCAAAATCACTGCAGATGGTGACTGCAGCCATGAAATTAAAAGATGCTTACTCCTTGGAAGAAAAGTTATGATCAACCTAGATAGTATTATTCAAAAGCAGAGACATTACTTTGCCGACTAAGGTCCGTCTAGTCAAGGCTATGGTTTTTCCAGTGGTCATGTATGGATATGAGAGTTGGACTGTGAAGAAGGCTGAGCGCCAAAGAATTGATACGTTTGAACTGTGGTGTTGGAGAAGACTCTTGAGGGTCCCTTGGACCGCAAGGAGATCCAACCAGTCCATTCTGGAGATCAACCCTGGGATTTCTTTGGAAGGAACAATGCTAAAGCTGAAGCTCCAGTACTCTGGGCATGTCATGAGAAGAGCTGACTCATTGGAAAAGACTCTGATGCTGGGAGGGATTGAGGGCAGGAAGAGAAGGGGGCAACCCAGGATGAGATGGCTGGATGGCATCACGGACTCGATGGACGTGAGTCTGAGTGAACTCCGGGAGATGGTGATGGACAGGGAGTCCTGGCGTACTGCGATTCATGGGGTTGCAAAGAGTCGGACATGACTGAACAACTGAACTGAACTGAACTGAACTATAATATAATTAAATATATTATGCAAAATAATATTTATATATTAAAAATAATATTATATAGTTTTATAAATTATAATTATATGCAATTTAAAATATCATTTATAAATAGTAATATTATTTATTATATCATAAACTATTAATACATTATATCATTTATATAGTAATATATTATATT
The DNA here is from genome assembly GCF_016772045.2 of Ovis aries. Lineage (NCBI taxonomy): Eukaryota > Metazoa > Chordata > Mammalia > Artiodactyla > Bovidae > Ovis > Ovis aries. Next base: position 17,408,454 of record NC_056074.1, read on the forward strand.
ACACATTATATTTTATATATTACACAATATAACATATACCATATTTATACACATGAAATATTATAAATCTATAAATTATGTTATATATAATATAATATTGTTAATATAGTGATATTAAGTATATTGATATATTGATATATTAATATATTTTATGTAATGTTTCATATTATATAATATCATATATAAGATTTACTATATAACATATATTATGTTACTATATTTAATATATATAAATTCAATATAAATAAATATATTTAAAATATATTTATATTATAGTATCAATATAATTATATAATTGCATTATAATTAAATATAACTTAATTATATATAATGTATATAATTATATAATATATACAATCATATATAGAGTAATATATATTATATAAATAATATGTATATTTATATATACATGTTAAGATATAATATATACAATATTATATATAATATCTATTTTTATAATTAACTATATATAATTTATTATATTACAATTATTAGTTATAATTACTTTAATTATAATTATGTCATAATTATATGATAACAATTGTAAGAAATATACAACAGTTATAAGAATTTTATAATAATTTAATCATTATAATTATATATTAGATAATTATCATGATTATATAAATATTAGATTATATAAGTATCATATTATGATTACATTATTATAATTGTTATTATATTATAACTATATATAATATATATTTCTAAAATATATATTATGTAGTAATATGTATAGCTATATATATTATCATATATTATATATTAATATATAATATCCTATAACATTACAATGCTATTATATATTACAATTATAATATGTGCAATATGTATATATATAATATATGTATATATCATATATAATATACACTATATTAGATAATATAATACTATATATGGTATAAAATATAACATACATATAAGCATTTTTATATTAATATATTACATATTATATATGTTATAGATTCCCACTCCTGTATTCTTGCCTGGAAAATCCCATGGACGGAGGAGTCTGATAGGCTATAGTCCATGGTGTCGCGAGGATCGGACAAGACTGAGCGACTTCACTTTCACTTTTCACTTTCATGCATTGGAGAAGGAAATGGCAACCCACTCCAGTGTTCTTGCCTGGAGAACCCCAGGGACGGGGGAGCCTGGTGGGCTGCCATCTATCGGGTAGCACAGAGTCGGAGACGACTGAAACGTCTTAGCAGCAGCAGCATACATCTTTGAACATAATTATACTAATATATATTAATGTTTTATACATATGGAGTGAATTCTATTTTTGATAAATACCTTGCAAAGTATATATGTATATGTTCAGCTGTATGAAATATCATAAACTGAGGAAAAGTATATACTAATTTGTTAAATGTCAGAGTATATCATTGTGTGAATGTATGGAAAATAATATAATTCTATCTTTAATTATAAATCAAATTTAGGTATTCAAAGATTTAGCAAGTATATATTTATGGCCTAGAAGGCAAAATGCAAATGTAAAAAAGCTATGCTTGATTAGCTTATGTGATTCTGGATATCTTCACAGATTATTGTTATTTATGTTAGTTTATGGGCTTCCCTAGTGGCTCAATGCTAAAGAATCTGAATGCAGTGCAATGCAGGAGACATGGTTCAATTTGTTCAATCAGGAAGATATCCTGGAGGATGAAATGGCAACCCACTCCAGTATTCTTGCCTGGAGACGCCCATGGACAGAGGAACCTGGTGGGCTACAGTCCATGGGGTTGCAAAGAGTTGGACATGATTGAGTGTGTGCATGCATGCACACACACAACACACACGCACACATGCTAGTTTATATTATTTATAGATTTATGTCAGTTTAATAGATTTTAACATCAATATCATTACAAGTAATCTATGTATCTCAATATAGATTTCAAACTTAAGTTTAGAAGAGGCACATGAAAAGATGCTCAACATAACTAATTATTAGAGAAATGCAAATCAAACTACAGTGAAGTATCACCTCATACCAGTCAGAATGGCCATCATCAAAAATCTAACAGTAAATGCTGGAGTCAGTGTGGAGAAAATCGAACCACCCCACACTGTTGGTGGGAATGTAAACTGGTAGAGCCACTATAAAGAACAGTGTAGAAGTTCCTTGAAAAACTAAAAATAGAGCCTACACTATTCATCAATCCCATTCCTGGGGATATATTCAAAGAAAACCATAATTTGAAAAGAAATATGCACCCAATGTTCATTGCAGCCCAAGTTACAATAGTCAGGACGTGGAAGCAACATAAAGGTTCATGAACAGAGGAATGGATAAAGTAGGGGTACATATATACAACAGAATATTACTCAGCCATAAAATAACAACAAAATAATACTATTTGCAATGACATGGATGGGCCTAAAGATGTCATATGAAAGAAGTGAGACAAAGAAAGAAGCAAATACCATATGAAATTGCTTATATGTGGAATCTTAACAAAAATGGTGCAAATGAACTTAATTACAGAAGAGAAATAGAGTCATATATGTAGAGACAAATTTATGGTTATTAAGGGGGAAAAGGGGGGAAGGGATAAATTGGGAGATTGGGATTGACAGATACACACCACTATACATAAAATAGATAACTAATAAGGAACTACAATATAACAGAGAATTCCACTCAATATTCTGTAATGACCTACCTGTATGGGAAAAGAACCTAAGAAAGAGTGGAGATGCATACACATGCACGCCAACACACACATATATGTAACTGATTCACTTTGCTATACTGGAGAAACTAACAAAACATTGCAAATCAACGATATTCCAATAAAAAATAATTTTAAAAAGACACAATTCATTTAATCAGTGTGAAACAATGCTGCTGGTAACACACAGCAAAAAAAAGAACAAAATATGGAAAAGTTGAGACTGGAATGGGTACTGTTGTGATTTTTGCTATCTACATTTAGGACCTACTCCCTCATCTAAGCCCTCATCTAGGGTTTCCCTGTTGGCTCAGTGGTAAAGAATCCACCTGCAATGCAGAAGACTTGCTGGAGATGCAGCTTCAACCCCTGGTCAGGAAGATATTCTGGAGAAGGAAATGGCAACCCACTCCAGTATTTTTGCCTGGGAAATCTCATGGACAGAGAAGCTTGGGCTACAGTCCATGGGCTCACAAAGAGTGACATGACTGAAGTGACTGAGCATGCGCATCCCTCATCTAAACTGAACTTGGAATCTGTGGAGGATTTTCCCCTGGGTTTCCAGTGCTCATAGACTCTGTCAACCAGTACTTGTTACTGAAGATGATTCTAGCCCTAAGAAGTGTCCCAAAATTCAGGGTCTTGGAGCGACAGTGCTTCTTTTATTACCTTACCTAAAAATAACTAAAGATCATAAATATTTTGAAAATCTCCTCAAATCTCTACTAGCTTGGTCTTCCTAGAATTTCTTGAAAACATACAAGAGAAAACTCCTAAATTACTATGCACTTGTATTAGGATGGTCATTCTCTGATATCTTGAACACTCTAGAAAACCCACAGTGAATTTTAAAAATCTGTTTCAATGTGCTGTCCCAGGATACTGTATCATTTAGGGGCAAATTAAATGCCCCTACTATCGTGGTGGTTCAGATTTCTCTTTCTTTCACTAGATTTGTTGCTTTAGTTGCTAAGTTGTCTCCAGCTCTTTTGTAACCCCATGGAGTACAGCCCACCAGGCTCCTCTGTCCATGGAATTTCCCAGGCAGCAATACTGGAGTGGGTTGCCATTTCCTTCTCCAGGGGGGTCTTCCCAACCCAAGGATTGAACCTGTATCTCTTGCATTGGCAGGCAGATTCTCTTCCACTGAGCCACCTGAGAAGTCCTTCACTAGACTTTGTTGTTGTTATTATTCAGTCGTCCAGTTATTTGCAACTCCATGGAGTGCAGCACACCAGGCCTCCCTGTCCCTCACCATCTCCCGGAGTTTGCCCAGGTTCATGTTCACTGCGTTGGTGATGCCATCCAGCAATCTCATCCTCTGATGCCCTCTTCTCCTTTTGCCCTTGATCTTTCCCAGCATCAGGGACTTTTCCAATCAGTCGTCTGTTCGCATCAGATGACCAAAATACTAGAACTTCGGCTTCAGCATTAGTCCTTCTAGTGAATATTCAGAGTTGATTGGTTTGATCTCCTTGCTGTCCAAGGGACTTTCACGAGTCTTCTCCAGCATTACAATTCAAAGGCATCAATTCTTTGGCATTCTGCTTTCTTAACAGTTCAGCTCTCACAATGTATGTGACCACTGGGAAGACCATAGCCTTGACTATATGGGCATCTGTTGGCAGGGTAATGTCTCTGCTTTTCAGTACACTGTCTAGGTCTGTCATTGCTTTCCTTCCAAAAAGGGACTGTCTTCTGATTTCATGGCTACAGCCACCGTCTGCAGTGATTTTGGAGCCCAAGAAGAGGAAATCTGTCACTACTTCTACCTTTTCCCCTTCTACTTGCCATGCAGTAGTGGGGCTGGATGCCATGATCTTAGTTTTTTTTAGTATTTAGTCTTAAGTCAGCTCTTTCACTCTCCTCCTTCACCCTCATAGTTTCTCTTTGCTTTTTGCCATGAGAGTGGTGTCATTCGCATATCTGAGGTTGTTGATGTTTCTCCTGTCTATCTTGATTCTGGCTTGTAGCTGGTCCAGCCCAGAATTTCTCATGCTGTGCTCAATGTATAGATCAAACAAACAGGGTGACAGAAGACAGCCTTGTCATACTCTTTTCTCCATCTTGAACCAATCAGTTGCTCCACAAAGGATTCTAACTATTGCTTCTTGACCTACATAACAGGTTACTAGACTAGCAGCTCCTTATTTCCTTCATTTTATTATTATCTTAATTCTTAGAGTTACACTCAGTGAACAGGATAAATTGAATCGTGCTTTTTGAATAAATTAACTAAAAATACAATGGAGGGGTTGATAAACTTCCATCTAAAATGTCAAATAGAGTCACAAATATTCACACCCCTGGTTACTCAGGATGCAATATAGTAGTTGTTCAGTTGCTAAGTTGTGTCCAACTCTTTGTGACACCATGGACTGCAGCACGCCAGGCTTCCTTGTCCTTCACTATCTCCCAGAGCTTGCTCAAACTCATGTCCATTGAGTCAGTGATGCCATCCAACCATCTCATCCTCTGTTGTCCCTTTCTTCTCCTGCCTTCAATCTTTCCCAGCATCAGGGTCTTTTTCAATGAGTCAGTTTTTACACCAGGTGGTCAAAGTATTGGGGCTTCACATCAGTCCTTCCAATGAATCTTCAGGGTTGACTTCCTTTAGAACTGACTGGTTTGGTCTCCTTGCTGTCCAAGGGACTCTTAAGAATCTTCTCCAGCACCACAGTTTGAAAACATCATTTCTTTGGCACTCAGCCTTCTTTATGGTCCAACTCACATCTGTACATGACTACTAGAAAAACCATAGCTTTGACTATACGGACTTTTGTTGACAAAGTGATCTCTCTGCTTTTTAATATGCTGTATAGGTTTATCATAGATTTTCTTCCAAAGAGCAGCATCTTTTAATTTCATGGCTGCTGTCACCATCTGCAGTGATTTTGGAGCCCAAAAGATAAAATCTGTCATTGTTCCTATTCTTTCCCCATCTTTTTGTCATGAAGTGCTGTATATAATAGACTCTCCTCTTAATTCAGATGTATTGAAAATAATACCATTAAACAGAAATATTGGAGAGTTTTTCTCTAAATATAACATCCTAGAGATAGAAATATTAACAAAAGTTCTACATTTGTCTGTATGCTGAATATATTCTTAAGTATCTCCTTGGCATTCAGATCCCAATTATGAAGATGAATTAGCATACTAGATGTTAATGACATTAATTTTGCTCTTCTTTTAAGCATATACAAAAGGATATAAGGTATATAAACATTTGTACAAAATATTTACCTTTATGTACAATTTTGTCATATAGAATATTTTAAAATTTCATGTTCAATAGCAATAATTTTATTTTTATTTATATAAAAGAATTAAAGGCATACTACTGCCTAAATGAATTATCTTCTTAGTTGATGCCAGGGGCTAAGTAGTTCTCAGCCTCTCATTATGCTTAATTTGTGTATAAAGTCCCTCATGACCCAATTCTGTTGTGCTCTCAGGGGTCAGCATCTACTTATTAAAAAATTCTCATTCATAAATCAAGGTTACAAGATTGATTAACTGTTTACTACCCACCAATAAGCATCTGATTAGTTTACAATGATTTAATTTGGTCAACTTCACAATCAAAGTAGTAAGATTAATCTGCCATATAGATGTGTTTGTGCCTAAGTTGCTTCAGTCATGTCTGACTCTGTGTGACCCCATGGACAGAGGAGTCTGCCCATGGTATTCTCCAGGCAAGAATACTGGAGTTGGTTGCCATGCCCTTCTCCAGGGGATCTTCCTGACCCAGGGATTGAACTGGCATCTCTTGCATCTTGTGTGTTGACAGGCAGGTTCTTTACCACCAGCACTACCTGGGAAGCCCCACCATATGGGTATGTTTTAGTTGCTCAGTCCTGTCCAACTCTTTGAAACCCCATGGACTGTAGCCCGCCAGGCTCCTCTGTCCATGACAAGGATACTGGAGTGGATTGTCATGCTCTCCCCCAAGGTATCTTCCTGACCCAGAGACTGAACCTTGGTGTCCCACATTGCAGGCAGATACATCACAAGCAAGCCCCTAAGGAAGCCCCATATAGATGAGTTCTATCCAATTATTTGTGTAAAATTCACATGAAATCGTGCTTTCCAAAATATAAATTATTTAACTAATCAGCTCTTGTAGAAGCCACATTGATTACCTCTTTATTAAGTTTGTATGTTACATCTGTTTATCCTGTTATTTATTATTATATTGTAGATGTACGCTTTGATGAGTATATATTCTTATTATCACAGCCATGTCCCAATGTAATTTTAGGATGTTCTGATTCTCTGTCCTTAGTGTCATATTTTTATGTAGTTATCCCATTTAAAAATTTATAATCACCAGTTTTTTTTTTTAGAATACCTTTTTAATGTTTGCAGTGGACCCTGAATACTGTACAGTCCAATCATTTCTATTTAACTAACATGTAATGATTCAAAAAGAAAAAAATGTCTTTCAGTTGTAGCAAAGATAAATTAATCTTCTCCTGTTCATTCTGTCAGATTCCAAGGTGAACAGTAAATGAAGGAAAATTTAACAGAGTATATATATATATATATATATACATTGTATATATACTACAATATGTACTACGATATGTACAATACTACATATGTACATATACTACAATATGTACAATATATACTACAATATGTATATATACAATGTATATATAATATATATATATCATGTTACAGAAAAACCCAAATGAACTTTTTAACCAAGCCAATAGTATTTTGTTCCATGTGCTTGAATTAGCCTAAGAAAGACTTTAAAGCCTAGACATGATTATCTAAATACCAACTTAGACATGGGCAATTATTATGAAGCCCTCTGGCAGTCAGTAATTTTAGGTAACTATGTAAAGCAATATATTTCCATCATACTAAATTTCATACTCAGGCATTAAGAATTAAAGCAAAGATTCTCAAACAGATAACAACATGAGAGTCACCTGCAAGACTATGCAAACACAAAAATTCTTTGCAAAGCCCCAGCATTTCTGATTCAGTAAATTCCTGATGAGGCCAGAAATTTTGCATCTCTAACACTTTCTCAGAGAATGATAAAGCTACTGGTCCTAGGACCACACTTTGAGGAAAACTGAGTTAGAGATGCTTACTCCTTTGAAAGATATTCAGAACTGAGCATAATTACCAGCAACCACAGTTGACCACAATGTAACTGAAAGTTATTGACACTGTAATAAAGAGGTGGGGAAAGATCTTGTCCTCAGGTCTCCTACTGTGACTTTGTTAATACCAGTCACTTCAGAAGAATAGATGGCACAGGTAAATAGAGAGAGAGGCTGACTCAAACAATTTACTAACAGAACTACACTTTGGCTGAACACTCAAATTAACCACTGAATAGTTGCTGAATTGCCAAAACCAAAGAATAATGCTGATAACTGGAGTTTTTCTGGACTAAAGAAAACACATATTTCCCTCATTAGGGAAGAGATGTGCTCCACAAACCATTTGTATGTGTAGTAAAAATTTATCCTCCAGTTCCAAGTCTTGGTAAACAACTTGTGTAAGCCTGCATGGACTTTTTAATTTTTTTCCCCATAGAAGCCCTTACCCACTCTGTCTGATGGGACACTATTCTGGGTTCTTCCAGAATCTGTGACCCCCAAATTGCAGTTCTAAGTCACCAAATAAACTGCCTTTTTGCCTCTCAATAGTTCACAGTTCTTTTGGTGACATATACAAGTGGCTGGTAAGAGGAAGAAATGATAAGTCTGGATAAGTAGGGTGGTGGGTGAGCTACCTAACACCCTCTCTATCAGATAAAGCCAAATCTTTGAAAGTATTTAAGGGAAATCTCATCATCATATTTACCCTTTAGGAAGACCAGTACTCTGGATTCTGAATTATTTATTCAATATTGCCTTTTATGGAGGATTTAGCAGTTAATTTATACAACTACTCAACACTAATCTATAGTGTTTATAGATAGAGAATGGGCTTCTTATGTGGCACTAGTGGTAGAGAACACGCCTGACAATGCAGGAAACATAAGAGATGCAGTTGGGTCCCTGGGTAGGGAAGATCCCCTGGAGGTAGGCACAGAAACCCACTTCAGTAATTTTTTCTGGAGAATCCCACGGACAGAGGAGCCTGATGAGCTATAGTCCAAAGAGTCACAAAGTCAGACACGACTGAAGCAACTTAGTACATGTATACATGCATAGAGAATATTTTTTGTTTCTTTTGGGCCAGGTTGTAGTAGATTAATTGCAAATATGCTTCCAATTATTCCCCTCTGTATTTATGCCCCTTTTAATAGCCTTCACAAACTCCCCTAAGAAGAAGAATCAGTTTCTCCACACCTCAGATCTGAGCTGGCCCTGTCACTTTTTTTGGCCAGTAAGAAGCAGCAGGAATAGCTATGTGCTGGTTCCAAGAATAGGGCTCAAGATTCTCACACATTTCTACTCTTACTTAAGGGTCTCATACCCTTCCCTCCAGCACCATCACCAAAGTATATGCTAATAAGTAACAGCTAGCATGCTGGAATGCTGGACAATGAGACGATATGAAAGAGAGCCAGCTTATCCCAGCTTAAAGCATTTGAAACCAGGTAGCTCCTCCTTGGCTTACCGACTGACCACGTGCTCTTGAAAAGACCCAGCTGAGGTCAGTTGAGTATAGCACAGATGAAAAGAACTTTCAGTAGATAAATAGATGTAAAAATATTTCTTGTTATAAGCCATATGAAATTTGGTAGAAACAGAAAATGTATCATTAAAGCAATGGATAACAATAGATAGGCATTCCACAGTATTTTAGTATGTGACTTTATTTAATGCTATCTACCTTGCAAGGCAAACATTATTATAGTCTAGTTTTTAGACTGTAAATCTGAGGCTCAGATAGTTAACTCCCTTTCCTCATTGCCACTCTGGCCAACTACTGCTAGAGCCCAGGATCTTCTCTGGCAACTACATGGTCTTTTCAAATTTTCTTTTTTGAGGAAAAAAAAAAAAATGAAGCCAAGTATTTTACATCTACAGTGTAACTCATGGAAAAATGAGCTGAACTGCACTGAACAAAACATGTATCCACTGATTTCAACATTAATGAGTTTTTATTCCAAGATTATAGTTTTCACCAGGTAATTCAGTCCCTTGGGCAGACAGTATTATTAATTATGTTTTACAAAGCATCCTTGTCCCTAGACTAGAAACTATGAAAAATAAATATAAGATAATTAAAAAGGATTAGGAATTTCATCAGTACTAATGTTAGTACTCTCTAGTTAGTACTCTCTCCTCAGCCCACCCAATTAGGGAGCACAGTGAGTGACCACTGTGATGAAAAACACATATTTCTCTTCTCAATTTATGAGACAATCAAATTATTTTGAAAATGTTATCAACATTATCATTTTCATTTTTTAGGCCCAGAACATAAAACTAGATGACACCACCCTTATGGCAGAAAGTGAAGAAGAACTAAAAAGACTCTTGATGAAAGTGAAAGAGGAGAGTGAAAAAGTTGGCTTAAAGCTCAACATTCAGAAAACTAAGATCACGGCATCCGGTCCCATCACTTCATGGGAAATAGATGGGGAAACAGTGGAAACAGTGGCTGACTTTATTTTTCTGGGCTCCAAAATCACTGCAGATGGTGATTGCAGCCATGAAATTAAAAGACGCTTACTCCTTGGAAGGAAAGTTATGACCAACCTAGACAGCATATCAAAAAGCAGAAACATTATTTTGCCAACAAAGGTCCATCTAGTCAAGTACTAACTAGAGAGTACTAACATTAGTACTGATGTATGGATGTGAGAGTTGGACTATAAAGAAAGTTGAGCGCTGAAGAATTGATGCCTTTGAACTATGGGGTTGGAGAAGACTCTTGGGAGCCCCTTGGACTGCAAGGAGATCCAACCGGTCAATCCTAAAGGAAATCAGTACTGAATATTCATTGGAGGGACTGATGCTGAGATTCCAATACTTTGGCCACCTGATGCGAAGAACTGACTCACTGGGAAAGACCCTGATGCTAGGAAAGACGGAAGGTGAGAGAAAGGGACAACAGACGATGAGATGGTTGGATGGCATCACTAACTCAATGGACATGAGTTTGAGTAAGCACTGGAAGTTGGTGATGGACAAGGAAGCCTGTCCATGTGACCCCTGCAGTCCATGGGGTCACAAACAGTCCAATACTCTGAGTGACTGAACTATTTCCATGTTCACAAAGAGTTGGATACACTGAGTGACTGAACTGATATAGTTCCATGTTTACAAGAAAAATGTGTTAGCTGTTTAAGCCACATTGATGTCCCCCATTTAAATAACGTTAGGTTCAATTACTGCTAATCTGTAAACATGATAAACCAAGGTCATTAGAGGTAACTTGTTAGAGGAACACCAGGCTTATTATTATTATTATTATTGTTATTTTGCATTAATACTTGCCAAAATATTTACTGCTTTGAACATTTCTTTTGCTAATATGCTTTTCTTTATTTATTAAAAATGACATTGCTCTTTTTCTGTGCTATCCAGAGAGGGGTCAATACAGAACTGTTCTGGATTTATCTCTAAGTTTAAGGGAACCAGATCCCTTGATGTCCTACAAATGAAGGAGATGGCCTCAAACCGCATGCAGCAGAAACCCATTGGTTCAATGAGTAACAATCAGAACAGTACATCTACGAAAGAAAAAGTGATGGAATTACCTGATACAAATAAAGAGGACATAGGAGAAGCTTCTGCTTGCAGCTCCTGCCATTGTTGCTATGTAAAATGGGGCAGATGACAAGAGTTTTGTCCTCTGGGAATACCGGCCGGAGCTGTGCCGAAGTTTCTGAAGCCCATATTGCCGACTGCTTCACTGCTGGAACCTTCCCGAAGGCGATCCAGATAGCCTTCTGGGAGCCATGACTTCCTGTGCTTTGTGGTTACTTCTCTGGGCTGATCTTAAGCGCTGTCTTGGGTTAACCCACCTACCATCGTTGTGTCACACAGACTCTCCTCTACAATTTGTGAACTTTTCTATCCCTGAACAACAAAAAGCTAGCTCACAGGTTAGTTCTGTGGTGGATGAGGGAGGTGGGAAGTTCTGCGCATGCGTGGTATCATCTCGCGTGAGCGCCGCATCATCTCGCGTGAGTGCCGGGGAGCAGGTCAGCCTGATCTCTGCTTCCACAGAGATGCGGAAAAGCAGGAGGCTGCTGGAAAGGCTGTGGTCCAGGAGCAATTTTCGGATGAATGGACTGCTCTAGCATTTACTGCTACTCGGCCTGAGGTTGCAGACAGGTCTGCAGGTGCCCTCTGTGCCCATCCAGCAGTTCTCTTCTGAAGACTGCAGTGCTCATCCTGCCACTAGGGACTGGACTGCAGCTCCCACTGCTCAGACCACTGAACAGGTAGGAACGACCACAGAGTGGTCTTAGGTTGCTCTTCCACAGATTCTTAAGCAGATAATGTAAATAAAGTTGACCAAAAAAAAGTTTCATTAAAAAATTATATCCCTGAATTGGATTCGGTAAGGGATGTGTGTGTGTGTGTATATATATATATATATATATATATATATAATATGAATGTGTTTGGGTAATAGAAAAATGCAGACACAGCTGTGATTGTATCTACCTTTTATTAATTGACATATTTACAACCGAAGGTATGTATCCCATTTATTGACAAATTTAGATATGAGCAAATGAATAACCACAGTCACACGTTTTCACCATGCTAAAAGCTTTTTTGTTTTAATTATGTTCTCTATGTCTGTGTCTGTATTTCTGCTTTTCAAATAAGATCATCTATACCATTTTTCTTGATTCCACATGTGTGCATTAATACATGATACTTGTTTTCCTAACTTCAGGCTTTAAGTTTCACTTTCAGATTAACCTACATTGTATTTCTAATTCAAGTATAATGGAGTTCAAATTAGCTGGTAAAACCTGTTATAAGTTTCAGAACTAAAGTGTTTTCTATCACACTGTGGTTTATTTTTTGTTTCCCCAGGATTATTTGAAAGCAGGTTCTGGGGAAATATAAAAGCTCTCAATATTTTCCTTATTGTTTTAATCCAGAATACTAGACTTGGCAATGGTTTTGCCTATGACTTTGATTGGGGAATTTTTAGGATAAAAGTATTGTTTACCTGATTCCATAAATATGATATGAATATAGTTCTTTGAAGACGGCAAGAGACTATATACATGTTTGTTTCTCTGGGTGTAGTGCTTAGTGAATTTATTTTTCTCCATGATTTATCTTTTTACTCATTGCTATATAAAAGTTTACCTCATTTACAGTTATATTTTGTGTTATTTCAATAGCCATACTTTTTTTTCAAGTTTTACTGCTGTTTTTACAGGACTTAGTCCTAAGGTTTATTCAGCCTGATAATATTTCATGTTCATCTACCTTTTATTTAAATATTATGTTGTTTGTAACTAAATATTTTGAAATCTTGTTACACTGTTCTGTAAAATTGATTTTTTTGAAAGATCTCTGTGGTTTGATTTAGAGTTTACTTTCTTATAAATAGGTTTCTTATGTGTCTTAGAATATGGGTTCGAACACATTCTCTGAGGAAATTTGTTTTCTGTTTGACCCTTAAATTTGCTTCTCTCGTCTATTCTGCTCACCTGTACCTGTTGAGTAGGATTGTGATTGCGAGCACTGGATTCCCATTTCCCCAGTCAGGAATTAGGTCTCATATGAGTTTTAGGGCTCTTTGTACAGGGAAATACTGTGAGCATCAGAGGTTCATTCACCAAGTTAGTATCTCATCTTACCCACAAGTTACATGCTGTGTATTTATCATAAGTGTGAGATGTTCCTAAATACACTTATTTTGTGTGTGTGTTGGGAGTAGGGGAAAAGGGAGGTACTTTTTACAAGTAAAGAAATCCTACCCCGGTTCTCACTTCAACCTATGAGTTCAGCTCTAGTGTTATCTTGTTTTTGGCATATTTTTATCCCTAATACAGATAAAAATCAATAATTTCCCTAATTTATCAAAATTGAAATTGCAGGCTGCTCCTTCATTTTGCAAAGTTTGGAGAACAAATTTCTGCTTTGACTCTCTCCTACTTCTGACCTAAATAAACACTAATCTTGTTTTGTGGGTTTTTTTTTTTTTGAAAAGTTTATTTTCTTACTATTCTGAAGGCTAGGAGTTTGAGATCAGTATAACAATGTGGTTTCTTATTTTTTAATTGAAATATAGTTGATTTATAATGTTTCAGGTGTACAGCAGAGTATTCAGTTATAGATATGTATTGTTTTCTTTCTCTGGTTATTTTTTTATTATAGATTATTACAAGATACTGAATATAATTCCCTTTGCTATACAGTAGGTCCTAGTTTTCTGTTTTGTATAGAGTTGTGCTATCTTTATTACTAGTTAGATTTCAACTTGATGTCAATTCGAATCATTCTTAATCTTTAGTAGGTCTTATAGGCAGTTTTAAGACAAGCTGCTTAGTTCATGGATTTAGCTAGGAAAGGTTGAAGGCAGTTTGACACCAAAATCAAGATACCTTAATTAGCATCACGCTTACTGCTACAAGCATCATCTAAGTATGCTTGCTTGTCTTATCTGCATGCTTTTGTTCATTACTTTAAATCATAAACATAGTGCCAGTTTTTCTTTTCTTTCTTAAATCATTAAAAAGTGCATGATAAAATTATAGTAATTTCATGCTGAGCAATCAAGTATGTTGTAAGGGGAACAGTGCCTACTTGTAGGAAACACGCTATGCTATATGAATTTTATCTTTCGAAAACCAGTTATATCAATATGAACTTCACACACATGAATTAGTATTTCTGTTTTCCAGGCAACATTATTTGTCTGCACAATGTTTCCACAGCATTATAAAATTGAATCTTTTAATAATGAAACTTGAAATATTTCAAGCTCAAGGGTACCTTTCTGTATATCTACACTGGCCTCTAATAGCATCTAAAATGTCACCATTAAAGTTATGTTCTTTATTTATAGGTGCATTACCATACAGTCATTCATCTGTTAAGCATTCATTGAGTGTATGAACCAGATATAAAGACATAATATAAAATACTTGATTGTTTACTGGAAAATGGACATAAATGGTATAAAACACTAACCTGTAATAAAAGGCATGTATCACTATTTAAAAACCTTGACCCGCATGATGGAGACATTAGAGTGGGTGCCTGTGAAGATTTTTTACCTCGATACTCTGAATCTTTTCAACCTGAGCACATGGCTCACCCTTCCCTATAAGCGGTAGCATTCATCTCTTCCATGAAGGAAGACAATGCAGAGACCTTTCTTTCATAACCACTGCTCTCCTTGGAACTTGCCTGTCTTCCCCTCCTGTTTCATGAAGTCTATAACTAGAGTTATGTCACAGCATAAACCAGCATGACAAATGTGGAACCTGATAGTGGAGGGAAAAGTCTAATACTCCAAAGGAGCTGTAAGACCTAACCAGCATGTATAACTTAGGATTTTCCACCACTGCCCAACCATGGGGACCACCTCTTTCACATGCACAAATCTACATTATGGTTGATTCAGGATAAATCACACTGTGGTATAATCACACTATAATCTCAGAATCCAGTTGATTTACTGCAGTCGTGCTGGTTTATTTGCTATGCACCTACCAAGAGAAATCTGTGACTAAGCTCCATGATTTGAGCCTATGGGACTCAGTGTGTTAGAGCAGCCCCAATTGGAACAATGGTTCTCTTTATAGAGAACATGAAGGAAGAATACACTGACTCTTAAATCTGCATCTTGAAAACTACTCACATCACCTCTGCTCATGTTTCATTGGTAAAACAGGACTCATAGCCCACTCTGCCATCAGCAGGGGAGATAGTTCAGAAGAGCCATGAAAAATTACACTTTACAGTCTGCCACATCTAGCTATTTATTTTTAATGACCAAATAATATTCCATGATATGAATGCATTCTGCTTAATGATTTCTCATATGAATAATTTGGTTGTCTTACATATTTCATCGTAACAAATTATGCTAAACAGAAGATGTATCAATACATACATACTTCATCTACATATTTTTTAGGTTAGGTTTAAATAATATGAAGAAGATTGAATTCTCTTTCATATCTGAAAATCTTCAGATCAGCTTTTATATATCTGCCTTTCTCTCACATTTTTTAAAACTTTTTCTCATTTTTATAACTAGATTCAGTCTTTCAAAAGTATCTGACAAAAATTCTTCTAAAATGTGTATCATTATGGTGGTAAGGGAGAGTACAGAACCATCTTTACCTTGGTCATTAAAAATGACCCGTTTTCATTACTACCAAGGATGGAGAGGAGAGGACGAAGGACAGGCTGCACTGCTCTGTTACTGCATTGCTCACCATTTTTTTATGTCTTCTTCTTTGCAGACCTAAATTGTATAGAAAGTCAATTTTTTATAAGCTTTATGACTGCATTGGGTCTAATACTGACTTCTGATTAATTCTGAGATGACTTCCTTTCCCTCCTGTTCATCCCAAGTCCTGACACAGAGCTGATGTTTCCTGCTTAAATGGGATAATGCCATTTTTCAGTTTTCAGACCAACATGCTTAGTGCTAATTTGTGGTTGTAACAGTCGATGCAACATGAATTAATCACATCTAGTATACAGGATGAAATCACAGTTTATAGGTTCAAAATTAAATGTGTCATGTTGCTACATAAAGAATACAGTTTTTAAATGTGTTATGTTGCTCCATAAAGAATGTAGTTTTTTACAGTTTTCAATTAGAAACATAAATATTCAGTTGCTGATCCTTCATTGTTAATGAGATGGATGTTGAAATTATGTAAGGCCTTAAAGACAGTAGTTGGTTGAGGGTTTCTGAAAATGAGGGAGACTGTGATGGGTATGTTTTCTTAAGCATAAGTGGAGGAATTGGACCCATATAAAAGTTGGAAAACCTCTGCTATGAGAGGAGAAGGAGAAGAAAGTGTGTGTGTGGATACTGGCTGATTTTAAGCTTTGATATAGATCAAATAGAAGTTTTCAGAACTGATAGGCTGAAAGTAACAGACCCTAATGGTTATGAATTAAACTGTAAGATAGAGATAACAACAGAATATATGTGCTTTCATTTATATAGACTTGAATCCCAGAACCACAGTATACTTTCAACATCACTTTGTGGACATGACACATACACTCTAGGTTACTCATTTTAAAACGGACAAAATAATCTCACTTAATTATTTAGGTTGTCAGGAGAACTAAATGCTGCAAATGAAATGTTATTGACAGTCAATAAATATGATTGCTTCATTGCTTTATCTTAAACTACTTTATTTCACATTAAAGATTTAATGAGCATGGCCTCGCCCATCAGAACAAGACCCAGTTTCCCCTTCAGTCAGTCTCTCCCATCAGGAAGCATCCATAAGCTTCTTATCCTTCTCCATCAGAGGGCAGACAGAATGAAAACCACAATCACAGAAAACTAACCAATCTGATCACATGGACCACAGCCTTGTCTAACTCAGTTAACTAGGACCGATGCTGTGTAGGGCCACCCAAGATGGAGAGGACATGGTGGAAAGTTCTGACAAAACATGGTCCACTGGAGAAGGGAATGGCAAACCACTTCAATATTCTGCCTTGAGAACCCCATGAACAGTCTGAAAAGGCAAAAAGATATGACACTGAAAGATGAACTTGTCAGGTTGGTAGGTGTCCAATATGCTACTGGAGATCAGTGGAGAAATAACTCCAGAAAGAATGAAGAGATGAGCCAAAGCAAAAACAGTGGCCAGTTGTGGAGGAGACTGGTGAAGGAAGTAAGGTCCAATGCTATAAAGAGCAATGTTGCATAGAAACCAGGAGTGTTAGGTCCATGAATCAAGGCAAATAGGAAGTGGTCAAATAGGAGATGGCAAGAGTGAATGTCAATATTTTAGGAATCAGTGAACTAAAATGGACTGGAATGGTTGAATTTAACTCAAATGGCCATTATATCTACTACTGTGGGCAAGAATCCCTTAGAAGAAATGGAGTAGCTATCATAGTCAACAAAAGAGTCCAAAATGCAGTACTTGGATTCAATCTGAAAAATGACAGAATGATCTCTGTTCATTTCCAAGGCAAACCATTCAATATCACAGTAATCCAAGTCTATGCCCCATCCAGTAATGCTTAAGAAGCTGAAGTTGAACAGTTCTATGAAGATCTACAAGACCTTCTAGAATAACACCCAAAAAAAAGATGTCCTTCTCATTATAGGGGACTGGAATGCAAAAGTAGGAAGTCAAGAGTTACCTGGAGTAACAGGCAAATTTGGGCTTGGAGTACAAAATGAAGCATGGCAAAGGCTAAGAGTTTGCCAAGAGAATGCACTGGTCATAGCAAACACCTTCTTCCAACAACATAAGAAAAGACTCTACACATGGACATCACCAGATGGTCAATACCAAAATCAGATTGATTATATTCTTTGCAGCCAAAGATGGAGAAGCTCTATACAGTCAGCAAAAACAAGACCAGGAGCAGACTGTGGCTCAGGTTGTGAACTCCTTATTACCAAATTCAGACTTAAATTGCAGAAAGGAGGGAAAACCACTAACCATTCATGTATTATCTAAATCAAATCCCTTATGATCATAAAGTGGAAGTGATAAATAGGTTAAAGGGATTAGATCTTGATTAGATAAAGTGCCTGAAGAACTATAGATGGAGGTTCATGACATTGTACAGGAGGCAGTGATCAAGACCATCCGTAAGAAAAAGAAATGCAAAATGGCAAAATAGTTGTCTGAGGAGGCCTTACAAATATCTGAGTAAAGAAAAGGTGGGAAAGGCAAAGGAGAAAAGGAAAGATATACCCATTTGAATGTAGAGTTCCAAAGAATGGCAAGGATAGATAAAAAAACCTTCCTCAGTGATCAATGCAAAGAAATAGAGGAAAACAATGGAATGGGAAAGACTAGAGATCTCTTCAAGAAAATTAGAGATACCAAGGGAACATTTCATGCAAAGATGGGCTCAATCAAGGACAGAAATGGTATGGACCTAACAGAAGCAGAAGATATTAAGAAGAGGTGGCAAGAATACACAGAAGACTGTACAAAAAAGATCTTCATGACTGAGATAATGACGATGATGTGATCACTCGCCTAGAGCCAGATATTCTGGAATGTGAAGTCAGGTGGACCTTAGGAAGCATCACTTCCAACAAAGCTAGTGGAGGTGGTGGAATTCCAGTTGAGCGGTTTCAAATCCTAAAAGACGGTGCTGTGAAAGTGCTGCACTCAATATGCCAACAAACTTGGAAAACTCAGCAGTGGCCTCAGGACTGGAAAAGGTCAGTTTTCATTCCAATCCCAAAGAAAGGCAATGCCAAAGAATGTCAAACTACCACACAGTTGCACTCATCTCACACACTAGCAAGTTCAGTTCAGTCGCTCAGTCATGTCTGATTCTTTGCCACCCCATGGACTGAAGCATGCCAGGCCTCCCTGTCCATCACCAACTCCTGGAGTTTACTCAGACTCATGTCCATTGAGTCAGTGATGCCATCCAATCATCTCTTCCTCTGTCATCCCCTTCTCCTCCCATCTTCCATCTTTCCCAGCATCAGGGTCTTTTCAAATGAGTCAGTTGTTTGCATCAGGTGCCAAAGTATTGGCATTTCAGCTTCAGCAGCAGTCCTTCCAGTGAATATTTAGGATTGATTTCCTTTAGGATGGACTGGTTTGATCTCCTCACTGTCCAAGGGACTCTCAAGAGTCTTCTCAAACACCACAGTTCAAAAGCATCAATTCAACAGCATTCAGCATTCTTTATAGTCCAATTATCACACCCATACATGACTACTCGAAAAACCATAGCCTTGACTAGATGGACCTTTGTTGGCAAAGTAATGTCTCTGCTATTTAGTATGCTATCTAGGTTGGTCATAACTTTTCTTCCAAGGAGCAAGGGTCTTTTAATTTCATGATGACAGTCATCATCTGCAGTGATTTTGGAGCCCAAAAAGGTAAAATCCGTCACTGTTTCCATTGTTTCCTCATCTTATTTGCCATGAAGTATTGAGACCAGATGCCATGATCTTATTTTTCTGATTGCTGAATTTTAAGCCAACTTTTTCACTCTCCTCTTTCACTTTCATGCAGAGGCTCTTTAGTTCTTCTTTACTTTTTGCTATAAGGGTAGTGTCATCTGAGGTTATTGATATTTCTCCTGGCAATCTTGATTCCAGCTTGTGTTTCTTCCAGTCTGGCATTTTGCATGATATACTTTGCATATAAGTTAAATAAGTAGGGTGACAATATACAGCCTTCCCGTACTGCTTTCCCAATTTGGAACCAGTCTGTTGTTCCATATCCAATTTTAGCTGTTGCTTCTTGACCTTCATACAGGTTTTTTAGGAGGCAGGTCAGGTGGTCTGGTATTCCATTTCTTGAAGAATTTCCCACAGTTTGTTGTGATCCACACAGTCAAAGAGAGAGCATTGCAAATGTCTAATTTAGAGATATCCTTTTTTGCATTAAAGTCACAGGAATTTTTAGCAAATGTCTTACAGCTTTAAGGTCAGAGAGCTATTGAACTAATTGATACACCACTGATTACGAACCTCCCTCATTCTAGTCCCTATCTCACTGAACTCTCTGCCTGAGATTCTCTCTGTTATTGTCTCTGTCTCTTTCTGTGATCTCATTTCTTTCCAGATGCGTGACAAAATATGGGCTTTTAGGTCAGAGAGCCACAGGTTCTGTCAATGGAAAACCAAATAATAACACTCAAGCTAAAAAGAAAGGAAAGAGAATTTTATTTGAGCCACACAGGATGATACCCCAGGAAATACACTCTCAGAAGCTCTGAAAACTTTCATTGGTCTGTAGTTAGAGATGTAATTTTATACATTCTTGTGACAAAGAATTCATATATCATATTGACAGGTTGGCCTTGTATATAAAGTTCATTGGAGAAGCTTTGGTCAGTTATGCACATGCAGAGCAACCCTCTGGTCAATCCAATCTCCTGTAAGCGATGAAAAAGGAACATAAACCTTAAAATTACAATACTGGCATCTGATGAAAGGAACCATTTTTCTCAGGTTGATTATATGTACTCCTACTTTTAGGAGATCTGGTTAACATATAATGCAGGTACACATTGGGAAAGTTCCACCACAAAGCAGGTCAGGTTATGTGAGGGTATATGTATTTAATTTTGACTTAGTTTTTCCTGCCATTAAAAAAGTTGTGATTTTTTTCCTCATTCATTGTTTTACTTTTTCACCATTTATACCTTGTAAAACTTCAAACACTTTACCTTATCCTGTAAATCTGTTTTTTCCTCTCTCTCTTTTTTTATTTTTGGTCAAAATGAAGATAGTAATAACTGTCTTGCATGTTTGAATGATTCACAGGAGGTAAGGTATGTAATCCCATCCTAACTTCCATATAGTTTCTCTATTGTGAGCAACAGAGACACAAACCTAATTTCCCAACCCTGTTCCCCTTTTGCTGCTGCTGCTGCTAAGTCACTTCAGTCATGTCTGACTCTGTATGACCCCATAGACAGCAGCCCACCAGGCTCCCCCGTCCCTGGGATTCTCCAGGCAAGAACACTGGAGTGGGTTGCCATTTACAACATGCATATAATATCAGTAAGCTACTTTTACATAGTTATTGATGATTTTTGAATAGATTCATCCGGTTTTGAAATGAACACTAAAAGTAAGTGAAATATCTTTATCCTTATCAGTGTCATTATCTGCAAGCTTTTTTAAACAGTGTGCTGCATCATTTTTGCCTTATAAAGCTAAAGTCACTCAGTTGTGTCCAACTTTGTGACCTTATGGACTATACAGTCCATGAAATTTTCCAGGCCACCAGAATCCTGGAGTGGGTAGCCTTTCCCTTCTCCAGGGGATCTTCCCAACCCAGGGATCAAACCCAGGTCTGCCTGCATTGCAGATGGAGTCTTTACCAGCTGAGCCACAAAGGAAGCCCAAGAATACTGGAATGGGTAGCCTTTCCCTTCTCCAGCGGATCTTCCTGACCCAGAAATTGAGTAGGGGTCTCCTGCATTGCAGGCATGATTCTTTACCAACTGGGCTATGAGGGAAGCCAATAAAGCTAAAACACCATTCTATTGGTAGTCAGCTATTAGGAGAGTGTTGATAGAAAATAAAAAGTCTGTTCCACTGAGACTTAACTTCTGTTTTGTTCGATGACATTGTTGACATATCTATAAGTCTGCAGGAAAGAAAATTAATTTTAAAATGCAGTGCTTCCCACAAAGACACACATTTATAGAATAGGAAGTAATTAAACTGAAATGGTAGCTACCTTAAAAACTACATCATTAAAACATATAGTCTGTTCACAGTGCTTTCTTTCTTATTTTTCTTGTGAGCATTAAATTCCTCCCGGAGCCAAAGGGCTGATAATGTTAACCCTGTGACAGTGCCTTGTTACCTCACTATCACCCAATCAGAGAATTGTGCACGAGTTCATCACATACCCTACCACCTCCCTCCCTCACCTTGCCTTTGAAAATGCTTTGCCATTCTGGGAGCTCTGGGTTTTTCTGTGGCCTGAGCCACCTACCTCCTTGCATGGTCCTGAATTTAACCTTTCTCTGCTCCAAACTCAGACATTTCAGTTTGTTTGGCTGCACTGGGCACATGAACTTGCACTAACATGAGGACAGGAAAAACTGAACCCTAGGGTAAATTTTGGGTTTTGGGTGATAATGATACGTTCATCCTTGGTTAAAAAAAATACCACTCTGGGGAGTGATGTTGAGATGTTAATGACTGAATGATGGAGAGGCAAAACATGGGTGGGGACAAGAGGCATAGGTAAAATTTCTGTACCTTTGCCTCAATTTTATTGTAAAACTTAAATTGTTCCCCCAGGATAAATTCTTTAAGAAAATAAAGAAAAATTGAGTCAGAGTTCTGCCAGGTGATTCTCCTCCCTTATGTGGCTTTGGATGAATTCAGCTGGACAGTGAGATAGTCTGGAGCATCCAAGTTGGCCTTATTTAGTGCCATTGTTGGGGTGGCTGGGAGGGATGGGCTAATACGGATCTCTCAGAGATCCTATGCTCACTATTTTCAGGGCACAAGGACTTCTAACATCATAAGTCAGTCCTTCCAGTTAGTCTTATAGAGGTGGGAAATGGAATTTGACAGTTTATTCAAACTTGGTCCCAAAACTCACACAGCCTGACTTTCTCAGCATCTTATTGGTCAAAGCAGTTAGAGAGTTATTGCAACAAAAGGGAGGAAAGGAGATCACAACTGTGGATATTAGGAGTGTCAAAGTGTATACAGAATCTTTAATTTAACTCAGTAAGACTTTATGTGGATCCCAGAGTACTGAAAGCAGTACATAGTTATAAAGCAGAAACAGTAAAGGCTATAAAAAGATGGCCATTGGCAGGAGTTCTTTGGGGATATGTAACACTGAATACATTTCAAGTGTTCAGGGTCACTTTAATTCCCATAATGGCATGATATATAAATCCAAGTTGTGAATCTAAATGGGGAAGATAGTTGCTCATGGCAGGGCTTGACTGAGGTGAATCATTAATGCAGTTTACCCCATGGGGCTCTGCTGACCTCTCTAGTGTTACACAATACTACAAGAATTATTTTTTCCTCATTAACTTCTAATTTTATATTGGAGTATAACTGATTAGCAATACCGTGATGTTTTCAGGTGAATAGGGAAGGATATCGGAGAAGGCAATGGCACCCCACTCCAGTACCCTTGCCTGGAAAATCCCATGGACAGGGCAGCCTGGTGGGCTGCTGTCTCTGGGGTCACACAGAGTCAGACACGACTGAAGCAACTTAGCAGCAGCAGCAGCAGGAAAGGATATGCATATATCCATTCTCCCCCAAACTCCTCACCCATCCAGGCTACAACATAACATTGAGCACAGTTCCATGTGCTGTACAGTAGGTCCATGATAGTTATCCATTTGTTCGTTTTAGTCATTTCATCTTTCTTAAAATCTTGTGAACCCACTGTCAAAATGTACTTTCATAAACCTCCATAGCTATGCACACCTCCCAGCATTCATCCTCAACCAGTTAAATCCTATTAATACTTTAGAATCAAGAGTAACTCCTATTTTCATTCTCATCCTGTTTATTTTTTAAATTAAAAAAAAATTATTATTTATTGGCTGCTCTGCATCTTCATTGCTGCGCATGGAGTTTCTAGTTGTATACCAACTTCTCATTGCAGTCACTGGCTTCTCTTGTTGTGGAGAACAGGCCCTGTGTTCTTGTGCTTCAGTAGGTGTGGCAAAGGGGCTTAATTGCCCGCAGGCATGTAGGATGTTCCCAGGCCAGAGACTGATCTGGTTCCTGGTTTAATTACTGTTTTTCTGAACTCCAATAGCTCACCAAGCATACCTCTCTTAATCTGTCATGTGTATTGACCTTGATGTTGCATTTCAAGTCTTTATAAACCTCTAAACTATAGTGGCCCACAGAGATGAGTATTCCGTTGTTTTCTCTTTCTTAGAACATCACTCATAGCGATGCAAGTACTCTAAGAATGCTTGTTGATTGAATGAATAATTAAACTGCTTGCTCTTATGATCTGTCCATGGGATTTTTCAGGCAAGAATACAGGAGTGGGTTTCCCATTTCCTCCTCCAGGGGATCTTCCCAACCCAGGTATCAAAAACTGTCTTTTATGTCTCCTGCATTGCAGGCGATTCTTAACCTGCTGAGCCATCAGGGAAACCCTGTACTCAACTACAGAATATCTATTGCTACTGAGCCATTTATCTTCTCCTGATAGCAAGCATCTTTCTTTTAGTCAGTCCTTACTTACTTGCTGCTTTATCACTGTTCCCTCTTTATCTTTTGCTCCTACTCTCACCATACCACAACTCAAAATACATAAAGAGCCCCATCATGGATTCAGGTTCAGACAAAAGACCACAGCCTTAGCTTCCTCTTTCAGATTCTCCAGTCTAAGGATGAGTAGAGGCAGTCAGTCAGTTCAGTCACTCAGTCGTGTCCGACTCTTTGCGACCCCGTGAATCGCAGCACGCCAGGCCTCCCTGTTCATCACCAACTCCCAGAGTTCACTCAGACTCACGTCCATCAAGTCCGTGATGCCATCCAGCCATCTGATTCTCGGTCGTCCCCTTCTCCTGCCCCCAATCCCTCCCAGCATCAGAGTCTTTTCCATTGAGTCAACTCTTCTCATGAGGTGTAGCCAAAGTACTGGAGTTTCAGCTTTAGCATCATTCCTTCCAAAGAGATCCCAGGGTTGATTTCCTTCACAATGGACTGGTTGGATCTCCTTGCAGTCCAAGGGACTCTCAAGAGTCTTCTCCAACACCACAGTTCAAAAGCATCAATTCTTTGGCTCTCAGCCTTCTTCACAGTCCAACTCTCACATCCTACTATTAATGATCCCTGGGATTTCTTTCCATCCTTTGGCTTCTCAACTCTTTCATAACTAATTTTCTGCATTAAATTACCTCCCACTTTAAATACATACGGATGTTTTTACTTTCCTGTTTGTGCTTTGACAAATTGAATACCTGTGAGAGCAGAATTATAGACACAGATAGAGGGTAGCAAAATATTCAAAGTCAGATTGTGGTTTTCCTAACATATTTTCAAGTGAGAAGTACATGTTTTCTTAAGGACTGTTTAGATTTCAAATAGTTCATTTTAATCATATTGACAGCAATTATTACTGGTAATCTATGTATGACTGAGTCCCTTCACTGTTCTCTTAAAACTGTCACAACATCATTAGTAGGCCAAACCCTAATATAAAGGTTTTTTTTTAAGATACACTTAAATAATAACAATGGACAGGGACATAATGAATGGACAAGGTGATTATAATTGGATATACATAATCATTAGCTTCTTACTATGTCAGTTTGCCACTGGCTTTCTGCTACAAAGTCAGTATTATTAGCTCATAAATCTAGAAGCCTAATTTCATTGTGTTAGATGGGGCTTAACGGCCATTAATTGTTATTTTTCATATTTATAAATATATCTTACATACTTGACGATTTAAATAATTCATTTTTAAAAATACGTAACTATCTTTGGAAATTGAAAAAAGTCATTAAAAATATTTGTTACTAAAGATTTATGTTGTCATAAAATCTGTAATTTTGAATTATTCTCAAGTATTGGGAACTAGATGCCAGAAATGACTGTTTTAGCACAATTTCAGCTACCACTACGAACAAAACTAGTGGAGGTGATGGAATTCCAGTTGAGCTATTTCAAATCCTGAAAGATGATACTGTGAAAGTGCTGCACTCAATATGCCAACAAATTTGGAAAACTCAGCAGTGGCCACAGGACTGGAAAAGGTTAGTTTTCATTCCAATCTCAAAGAAAGGCAACGCCAAAGAATGCTCAAACTACCGCACAATTGCACTCATCTAACATGCTAGTAAAGTAATGCTCAAAATTCTCCAAGCCAGGCTTCAGCAATACGTGAACCGTGAACTTCCTGATGTTCAAGCTGGTTTTAGAAAAGGCAGAGGAACCAGAGATCAAATTGCCAACATCCGCTTGATCATGGAAAAAGCAAGAGAGTTCCAAAGAAACATCTATTTCTGTTTTATTGACTATGCCAAAGTGTTTGACTGTGTCGATCACAATAAACTGGAAAATTCTGAAAGAGATGGGAATACTAGACCACCTAACCTGCCTCTTGAGAAATCTGTATGCAGGTCAGGAAGCAGCAGTTAGAACTGAACATGAAACAACAGACTGCTTCCAAATAGGAAAAGGAGTACGTCAAGGCTGTATATTGTACCCTGCTTATTTAACTTCTATGCAGAGTACCTCATGAGAAACACTGGACTGGAAGAAATACAAGCTGGAATCAAGAGTGCCAGGAGAAATATCAATTACCTCAGATATGCAGATGACCGCACCCTTATGGCAGAAAGTGAAGAGGAACTAAAAGCCTCTTGATGAAAGTGAAAGAGGAGAGTGAAAAAGTTGGCTTAAAGCTCAACATTCGGAAAACGAAGATCATGGCATCCGGTCCCATCACTTCATGGGAAATAGATGGGGAAACAGTGGAAACAGTGTCAGACTTTATTTTGGGGGGGCTCCCAAATCACTGCAGATGGTGACTGCAGCCATGAAATTAAAAGACGCTTGCTCTTTGGAAGAAAAGTTATGACCAACCTAGATAGCATATTCAAAAGCAGAGATATTACTTTGCCGACTAAGGTCCATCTAGTTAAGGCTATGGTTTTTCCTGTGGTCATGTATGGATGTGAGAGTTGGACTGTGAAGAAAGCTGAGCGCCGAAGAATTGATGCTTTTGAACTGTGGTGTTGGAGAAGACTCTTGAGAGTCCCTTGGACTACAAGGAGATCCAACCAGTCCATTCTGAAGGAGATCAACCCTGGGATTTCTTTGGAGGGACTGATGCTAAAGCTGAAACTCCAGTACTTTGGCCACCTCATGCGAAGAGTTGACTCATTGGAAAAGACTCTGATGCTGGGAGGGATTGGGGGCAGTAGGAGAAAGGGACGACAGAGGATGAGATGGCTGGATGACATCACGGACTCAACGGATGTGAGTCTGAGTGAACTCCGGGAATTGGTGATAGACAGGGAGGCCAGGGAGGCCTGGCGTGCTGCGATTCATGGGGTTGCAAAGAGTCGGACACGACTGAGCAACTGAACTGAACTGAGAGTATTGATAATAATTAGCCAAGGAAACATGTAAGTTCAGTGACATCAATAATTAAATTTATTTTTCTTTGAATCTTGGTCCTGTGAAATATAGTGGAGGAGAATGTCTGTCTAAAATATATACCTCCAATTAAACCTATAGTCTACAGTGAATATGACATTTTCAATGCTCCTCATTTCCTAGTAATTACTAGCAATGTATTTTTTGACTTTATGCAGCATTTCTAAAAACATATGTGTATACCCATATATACATATATATTTCTTTATATATTTGTCTATATGTATTTTTTTGTCTTTGGTTTTGTTGGGGAAGTGTGTAATTTCCTCGGTTCTATCTCATCACAACAAAAATTTGAAGCAACAGACCAGCATTACAGCTCTCGGACAGACCAGTGTCACAGCTCTGGGACAGACCAGTATCAGACCAGTCCAGACTGGTCCAGACAGACCAGTCTGGTCCTCGGGCCTTCTTTTGTTCTATTTTCATGGGCTTTCCCTTCCTTGTCTTTTAGCCACCGCCATTCTGAACTCCTTTTTCCTATTCTAACTACCTAACAATTTCTTTAACCAAAGGCATATATCCTTGTGACAACATTTTAATTGCAAATACATGTTCAACAAAAGTTAAAATTGACCAGTTTGAGGGATATAATTAATATGTCTGCACATTAATCATCAATGTGAATTTACATACATATGAATATATGGTATACATTATTCTTTAATTAAATAATCATTTATTGAGTCATTACTGTGCATCAGAAACTGAGCCTATAGATGAAAAGAAACAGAGACACAGCCCTTAAAGAGGCAGCATCATCTTCCAGGTTTTGAAACAGCTCAACTGGAATTCTATCACCTCCACTAGCTTTGTTCATAGTGATGCTTCATAAGACCCACTTGAATTCTCATTCCAAGATGTCTGGCTCTAGGTGAGTGATCACACCATCATGGTTATCTGGGTCATGAAGATCTTTTTTGTATAGTTCTTCTGTGTATTCTGACATCTCTTCTAAATATCTTCTGCTTCTGTTAGGTCCAAACCATTTCTGTCCTTTATTGTGCCTCTCTTTGCATGAAATGTTCCCTTGGTATCTCTGATTTTCTTGAAGAGGTCTCTAGTCTTTCCCATTCTATTGTTTTCCTTCATTTCTTTGCATTGATCATGGAGGAAGACTTTCTTATCTGTCCTTGCTGTTCTTTGGAACTCTGCATTCAAATGGGTATATCTTTCGTTTCCTTCTTTGCCTTTTGGCTTCTCTTCTTTGATCAGTCTGATTTTGGTATTGACCATCTGGTGATGTCCATGTGTAGAGTCTTCTCTTGTGTTGTTGGAAGAGGGTGTTTGCTATGACTCAATCAGTTCAGTTCAGTCCCTCAGTCGTGTCCGACTCTTTGCGACCCCATGAATCACAGCACGCCAGGCCTCCCTGTCCATCACCAACTCCCGGAGTTCACTCAGACTCACGTCCATCGAGTCAGTGATGCCATCCAGCCATCTCATCCTCTGTCATCCCCTTTTCCTCCTGCCCCCAATCCCTCCCAGCATCAGAGTCTTTTCCAATGAGTCAACTCTTTGCATGAGGTGGCCAAAGTACTGGAGTTTCAGCTTTAGCATCAATCCTTCCAAAGAAATCCCCGGGTTGATCTCCTTCAGAATGGACTGGTTGGATCTCCTTGCAGTCCAAGGGACTCTCAAGAGTCTTCTCCAACACCACAGTTCAAAAGCAGCAGTTCTTCAGCGCTCAACTTTCTTCACAGTCCAACTCTCACATCCATACATGACCACTGGAAAACCATAGCCTTGACTAGACGGACCTTTGTTGGCAAAGTAATGTCTCTGCTTTTGAATATGCTATCTAGGTTGGTCATAACTTTTCTTCCAAAGAGCAAGCGTCTTTTAATTTCATGGCTGCAGTCACCATCTGCAGTGATTTGGGAGCCCCCAAAAATAAAGTCTGACACTGTTTCCCATCTATTTCCCATGAAGTGATGGGACCGGATGCCATGATCTTCGTTTTCCGAATGTTGAGCTTTAAGCCAACTTTTTCACTCTCCTCTTTCACTTTCATCAAGAGGCTTTTTAGTTCCTCTTCACTTTCTGCCATAAGGGTGCGGTCATCTGCATATCTGAGGTAATTGATATTTCTCCTGGCACTCTTGATTCCAGCTTGTGTTTCTTCCAGTCCAGTGTTTCTCATGAGGTACTCTGCATAGAAGTTAAATAAGCAGGGTGACAATATACAGCCTTGACGTACTCCTCTTCCTATTTGGAACCAGTCTGTTGTTCCATGTCCAATTCTAACTGTTGCTTCCTGACCTGCATACAGATTTCTCAAGAGGCAGGTCAGGTGGTGTGGTGTTCCCATCACTTGCAGAATTTTCCACAGTTTATTGTGATCCACATAGTCAAACACTTTGGCATAGTCAATAAAACAGAAATAGATGTTTTTCTGGAACTCTCTTGCTTTTTCCATGATCAAGCGGATGTTGGCAATTTGATCTCTGGTTCCTCTGCCTTTTCTAAAACCAGCTTGAACATCAGGAAGTTCACGGTGCACATATTGCTGAAGCCCTGCTTGGAGAATTTTGAGCATTACTTTACTAGCATGTTAGATGAGTGCAATTGTGTGGTAGTTTGAGCATTCTTGGCATTGCCTTTCTTTGAGATTGGAATGAAAACTAACCTCTTCCAGTCCTGTGGCCACTGCTGAGTTTTCCAAATTTGTTGGCATATTGAGTGCAGCACTTTCACAGCATCATCTTTCAGGATTTGAAATAGCTTAACTGGAATTCCATCACCTCCACTAGCTTTGTTCGTAGTGATGCTTTCTAAGGCCCACTTGACTTCACATTCCAGGATGTCTGGCTCTAGATGAGTGATAATACCATCGTGATTATCCGGCTCATGAAGATCTTTTTTGTACAGTTCTTCTGTGTATTCTTGCCTCAATAGGAATGCAGTTTAATAACCATCACTTTTAATTGCAGAGAAGGCAATGGCATCCCAGTCCAGTACTCTTGCCTGAAAAATCCCATGGACAGAGGAGCCTGGTAGGCTGCAGTCCATGGGGTTGCGATGAGTTAGACACGACTGAGTGACTTCACTTTCACTTTTCACTTTCATGCATTGGGGAAGGAAATGGCAACCCACTCCAGTGTTCTTGCTTGGAGAATCCCAGGGACTTGGGAGCCTGGTGAGCTGCCGTCTGTGCCCTTATGGGGTCGCTCAGAGTTGGACATGACTGAAGCGACGCAGCAGCAGCAGCAGCAGTTTTAGTTGAATGAATGAAATGATAATGCAGTTTGTTGTGTACCCTTGTATATAGTGTATTATTATATAAAAATCTAGCTAAAATTTTCAAACCTATGCCAGCAGTTGAAAGTTTAGCACCACACAACCTTGATAAAAAAGAGGTTTTCCAGATAAAGCGTCAATTGATTAGAGGAAAAGCAATATCAACCTGATGGAAGATGTTAAACACATTAGTAATGACCTGCAGCTTTTGGACCAGCTGGCAGAAGACGTTAACGTGTCATGTACTCTATGCCGAACCTCAGTTTTCACACCTGCTATGGTGAGAATCAGACTTTTATACCAACTGAAGAGTGCTTGTGATTATTGTTCTTACGGTAACTTGATTTTTTCCTCTGGAGAAAGTATATGGTGGTGTTGGCACTGCTATCAGAGTAAAAGGGAAGAAAGAGAAAGTGAGAAATAGAAAAAAAAAGACGAAAATGGAGAGAGAAGTCTTCTCAGTATATTACACTCAGGTATATGCCAGTTGGGACATTATGTTTTTATGCTTGTTCGCCTTGTCTCTTCCTAGAACACCTATTTCTTCCTTTCTAATTAGCTAAATCTTATTAAGTTAATCCCTAGAAAAGACCATCTTTAGAATTAGACTGGTGGGCTGCAGTCCATGGGGTCACTAAGAGTCGGGCACGACTGAGCAATTTCACTTTCACTTTTCCCTTTCATGTATTGGAGAAGGAAATGGCAACCCACTCCAGTGTTCTTGTCTGGAGAATCCGAGGGACGGGGGAGCTTGGAGGGCTGCCGTCTATGGGGTCGCACAGAGTCGGACCCGACTGAAGCGACTTAGCAGCAGCAGGCTATCCCTAGAACATTTTTCTTGATTTTTGCCAACCTCTATGAGTGAATTGTGGTTTCTTTTTGTGCTTCCCTGGGACTGGGCTGTTTGGCAGCATTGGTAGTTTACACCACTGGGCTTCCCCAGTGGCCCAGCTGGTAAAGAATCTGCCTGCCAGTGCAGGAGATGCAAGAGACGTGAGTTTGATCCCTGGGTCGGGAATATTCCCTGAAGAAGGAAATGGCAACCCATTCTAGTATTCTTGCCTGGAAAGTTCCATGGACAGAGGAGCCTGGCTGGCTATAGTTCACATAGTCACAAAGAGTTGGACATGACTGAGCGCATATGCCTACCAACCTGTATAATAATCACACACACTCACATACATCTATTTCCTCCATGAAACTGAGGACACCTGGGCCTCCCTTTTAAAGAACGCCTGGTGAAGAATCCACTTGCAATGCAGGAGACCCTGGTTCAATTCCTGGGTTGGAAAGATCCACTGGAGAAGGGATAGGCTACCCACTCCATTATTCTTGGTGTTCCCTTGTGGCTCAGCAGGTAAGGAATCTGACTGCAATGCAGGAGACCTGGGGTCGATCACGGGTTGGGAAGATCCGCTGGAGAAGGGAAGGCTTCACACTCTAGTATTCTGGCCTGGAGAATTCCTTGGACTGTATAGTCCATGGGGCCGCAAAGAGTCAGACTGAGCAACTTTCAGTTGACTACTGTGGGCTTCCCTGGTGGCTCAGATGGTAAAGAATCTGCCTGCACATGCAGGAGACCTGGGTTTGATCCCTGAGCCAGGAAGATCCCCTGGAGAAGAAAATGGCAACTTTCTCCAGTATTCTTGCCTGGAGAGTCCCATAGACAGAGGAGCCCCTGACTACAAAGGTGGTCTAATCCATTTCTTATCATGGGCACCCACACTGGCTCATCTTAGTGCTAACATTAATTTTACACATTAATTCAACAACAGCAAAACTGACCACTGATTTTAATTGAGCCTTGAATATTGAGGAGGGATGCTGGTTAGTGGGTCCATCCTCACAGAGTTGAAATCTGCCTATATATTTTCAAAAGTCCTCCTCTGGGTGGTTCTGCATCTGAGGAATCAGCCAAACACAGATTGTGAAGTACTGTAGTAGTGCATTTGGTGGGGGAAAAAAATATCTGAGTGTCAGGACACCTGAGCAGTTCAGTCTTGTGTTGTTTAAGGGTCAACTTTATATATCAGGCACTATGATAGGCAGTGATTCCACAGTGTTGACCAATGCCAGACATGTGAGTACCAGTCCTCATGACCTGTGCAGATTGAGGAAAGACTCCTGTAAGCAGTGGCAAACAAATATATCACCTACACCAGCAACACCATCCATCACAATCATGAAAATCCATTTTTAGCTGTCTGGGGCTTCCCTGATGACCCAGTGGTAAAGACTTCACCTGCAGTGCAGGAGATGCAGGTTCGATACTGGTGTGGGGAAGATGCCTGGAGGAAGAAATGGCAACCACTCCAGTATTCTTGCTTGGGAAGTCCCATGGACAGACGGAGTCTGGCGGGCTATAGTCTGTGGGGTCATAAAGAGTCCGACATGACATAGGGACTAAACAACAACATAGCCATGCAGGAAGGATATCACTCATAAGCTTGATGTTCTATTATTTGGGTAAAAGTTTCCTTTCATTAAGCAAGCTCTTAAGGGCTTCCTAGATGGCTCAGTGGTAAAGTATCTGCCTGCCAAGCAGGAGATTCTGGGGACATGGGTTCAATCCCTGGGTCAGAAAGATGCCCTGGAGGAGGGCATGGCAACCCACTCCAGTATTCTTGCTTGGAGAATCCCATGGCCAGAGAGCATGGTGGACTACACTCCGTGGAGTCTCAAAGAGTCAGACACCACCGAGTGACTGAGCACACACACATGCATTGTGACCAATGACAGTGACCCCAAACTGGAGGATCGTAGTGAATCAATGATCCTGAGCCATAAAGGTCTTTCTTAGGGCACACGTGAAGAGAATAAGTCCACTCAGGATGAATTTTCTCCTGTTTTCATACATGCTAACTTATAAAAAAAGAAGCAGCCAAGGACAAAGTATTTACATTTCAAAAGTGGTCAATGAAAATTGAAGTAAATGCCAACCAAAGCTTTAAAACAATTATAACTAAAGAGTATACTTTGGAAACTTCACAGGGAAGAGAGAAGTCTGCCTGTTACTGTGAGCTCTTCTTTACCAGAATCTGCCTGGAGCATGAGAGACATGTTTTCAAAGATATTTTCTGCCTCTCATCTCCTAGATGATATTCATGACCCAGTATAGCCTTAGAACCCCATGTTTACTCTGAGTCTCATGAAATCCCTTGATGACTTTTCCAGGAGGGTTTTTATGAGTCTAACTTTGTTAAGTTCCTCAATTTCAGAAACAAAGTACTTTCAAAGTTGCTCAGACTAAGATGTCAATGCTTTTCAACTTTCTCCCTTTCCCTCTCTCCTTCCCCAGAGCTCTATTTCAAATATTTCTTTCTCTCAGAACACTGTTTCAGGTATTTGGAGATTTATTACTTTTAAAGAATTTATTGATGTAGTTACATATTGTTTATTGAGCACCTACTATACACCAGACACTCTTCAAGATACTGAGACTGCGTATTTGAGCAAAACAGATTATATTCCTGCTCAAATGGAGCTTATTACATTATGACAATGAAAAGTTTATCTTGACATCAAATGTGAATTTTTCTGAGGACTAAATTACTGCTTATTATTTAGAGGAAGTTTTAATAAGTTGACTTTCACATTCATAAACTAAATAGATGCAAGCAAAGAAGTAAACAAGAAACAGTGAGCAATGAGACAAGCTAATTTATCTGTGATATTCTTATATTATCAAGAGCTTCAGAAATCTTTGTCTTTTATAGTACTGATGCATAAGTACAGAGGTAACATACTGAAAGCAAAATGCTTGATGGTACCACAAACCTCATTTCTAAATGTTACCATTAATCATTTAGATTATGTTATATTTATAGAAAGCTTATTTTGAGAAGTCCTTATATTTCAACATGATTGTTGTAAAAACTGTCATCTTAAAAGACTATTTATCTGCTTTTTCAATGTCATTTATTATAACCTTAGAATAGATGGTAATTTTACAAACAATCCTTTGTTCATGTTTTTGCTAACTGCTCTGAGAGTATTGCTGTCAGTTAAGAGGATATGGACCCATTTATTGGGTACAACCATTATAACTCTCTTTATATTATCTTACCCATTTAAAGAGCAGAAACCTATTTTTAACAAAAAGCAGTCATTATGTCAGACTTATTTTTCATGTAGATATCAGTTAAATTTGGTAATTTTCTCACCTTTCTCTCTGCTTCCCCAAACAATCCTTTAGTGTATCTGTACACAATTTTGTACCAACATTCTACTAGGGAGTGGGGGAATGTCTTGAGGGCAAAAGCTTCCACTTAGCTCAGTCATCTCTACTGGATTTTGTGTGTGTGTTCTTTCATTCTCTTATTTATCTCTGATTACTTGACACTTAATCCTTGGATAATATGCTGAAATGAAAAGCTAGAATAGGAACTATTTTGGGACACAAAAAAAGCATCTGTGAGTGACTAAGAGCCAGGCAAACCAATGCAGTTCTAATAGGACAAAGAGGATTCACTGATGAGTAGAGAAAAGACCCAGAATCTAGGCAAAACATTTTGAATTTTCAGAAAAGGAATAAGAGCAATCCAACATTTACAAAGTACCTTTTCTGTATCCTTCACTGCCTTATGCAGTGAGAATTTTTAATTGAATTACACTCTTGCCCACCTAACTTCTATAAAGGTTATTTGACTTTTGCTTTTCAAAGTGCAGAAATTGAGATCAAGATCAAATAATTATTTGCCCAAGGTCACACAGCAAGGGGTTATATACTGAGCTGAAATTTGAAACAAGATGTTTCTGACTCTGAAAGGAACCTATTTGATTTCCTTTTCTACTTCACTGAAAGGGGTAGTGGCAATGTTTATCTCTTAAAGTTTGAATTGAGGAAGACTCCACTAGAAAGTTCTCTTTAGGAAGCTTTACTTATCCTTGTTTAACTTACATCTGAAAACAGTAAGCCACAAACACAGTATCTCATGCATGGTACTTTTGCTTTTGGTTTGTTGTTTTTGTTATTTTTAATAGCAACAGTTAAGATTTATTAACTAATATTATTAATATGATGGTTCCTGGAATACAGAAGTATAATGGTTTCTGAAATATATAACGGTATATAGTCAGTGTATATTTATAACAGTATAATTGTTCCTAGAAAAGCAATTCTCCATATACATATATAGTTGTTTATATATGTATATATGTATGTATATATATGTATATATACACACCTTTAATCCTAAAACATGCATTCCTACAAGACAGCAACCTAGGTATTATCTCTATTTCATATATGAAAAAAATCAAAGCTCAGAGAGATGAAATGCTTTACCCAAGGTCACACGGCTGATGACTGCAAACTGTGCTGTCAAACAGTATAGTGTTTGTACTAGAGGTTAACAAAGAAGTCATCAGAGCCCTCCTTGTTAAAAGCTTCAGGATTGTAGGGTAAGCCCTGACAGGCTTTTTTTTTTTTTTTTTCCCCTTTTTTGTAAAGCAAATGTTTGACTTAAACTTTGATTGCAGAGGTATCCATTTCAAAGTGGTGTTCAGTTCTAGAGAGTCAGTGACGGGACTAGATAAAGGGCCAGGCTTCCTCCCCACACTGGGGGTCCTTGGTTTTAGAGATCTTGGTTGATTTTGATAACTAACCATTTAGGCTCAGTTTCTTTTCTCTTACCAGGCTTTAAATACCACTCCTACATTTTAAATTCACCAATAAAGAGTGAGCCTTTGAAAACCTAGGCCCCACCCTTGACCACAGTAAAAGCAGAACCCTAAGCAAAAGTTTCCTGGTCCTTTCTCAGCTTGTGTGTGTGTGTCTATGATATCACTGTGTGATCCCAAGTGTGCCCTGCAATTTCTAGGTTTTGTAAAAAATAACCTTTTTTTTTTTTTTTCCTTAATGTACTGACAGTAATTGCTAAAGGTTGTCTTGCAATCAATATGAATCACAAGAGCTGGTCCAATCACAGCCTTGGTTTGATAGTGTAAACATTTAATAAATAGAAATACCAATACAGTTGGGAGACCAGAAGGGGGAGCTCTCACACTCTCCAATAATAGCAGAGCCCCGCATGAAGCAAGTGTCCTCTTCTTTCCTGGCAAGGATTCAGCCTGTGAAAAGTCATGCTCCCTTTGTTTACTCTAACCCCCTCCCAACTGATTTCCCTGGTGGCTCAGTTGGTAAAGAGTCTGCCTGCAATGTGGGAGACTTGGGTTCAACCTCTGGGTCAGGAAGATGCCCTGGAGAAGGAAATGGCAACCCACTCCAGTGTCCTTGCGTGGAGAATTCCATGGACAGAGAAGCCTGGTGGGCTAAAGTCCATGAGTTTACACAGAATCGAAGATGACTGAGTGACTCACTTTTACATCCCAACTACATTTTTAGTTTAATCGCTCAGTCACGTCTGACTCTTTGCAGCCCAATGGACTGCAGCATACCAGGCTTCTCTGTCCATCACCAACTCCCAGAGCTTGCTCAAACTCATGTTCATGGAGTTGGTGCTGCCATCCAACCATCTCATCCTCTGTTGTCCCCTACTTCTCCCACGTTCCATCTTTGCCAGCATCAGGGTCTTTTCAGATGAGTTGGTTCTTCACATCAGGTGGCCAAAGTATTGGAGTTTCAGCTTCAGCATCAATCCTTCCAATGAATATTCAGGACTGATTTTCTTTAGGATTGACAGGTTTGATTGCCTTGCAGTCCAAAGGACTCTTAAGAGCCTTCTCTAACACCACAGTTCAAAAGCATCAATTCTTCAGTGCTCAGCTTTCCTTATAGCCCAACTCTCACATCCATACATGACTACTGGAAAAATCATAGCTTTGACTAGACAGACCCTTGTTGGCAAAATAATGTCTCTGCTTTTTAATATGCTGTCCAGGTTGGTCATAACTTTTCTTCCAAGGAGCAAGCATCTTTTAATTTCTTTTAATGGCTGCAATCACCATCTGCAGTGATTATGGAGCCCAAGGAAATAAAGTCTGTCACTGTTTCTATTGTTTTCACATTTATTTGCCATGAAATGATGAGAAGGGATGCCATGATCTTCGTTTTTTTGCATTTCCCCCTCTATAAAAGTGTTCTTCCCCTGCTGTGCAAGAACTTGAACATGGCTCCTTCTTGTTGGAGACCCCAAATTGCAGTTCTCTCCTGATCCCAGATAAAGCTATCTTTGCTGGTGAAGTATCCAGCATTTTATTTCTCTTAGGCCAACAGTAGACTTAGACTGGTAGAAAACAAGGATGAATCTGATTTTATGAAACAAAGACACTTAATACACTGCACAAGCTAACAAGCCTCATTTAGCATCTTTAAACAGATATGGCAAAAAAATATTTAAGGACATGTGGTATTTCCTATGCAGAAAAAAGCTACACAATGTAACACTTGAGACTATTTTAGGAATTTTCATGACACTAACTCAATTATTTAAAATAAGATTTTTATTGATGTCTTTTAGTTTAAACATTAGAAAATGTCCAGGACACAGTTTTCTCATTCAAGGGAAATTCAATTCAGACGTTTAGTCTTTGTTTCCAGGGGATTAATTCTGACCTACAAAAAGAAGACAAGATCAGTTCCATTTTCTCTTTAGAATTATACAAATATACAATATAAGAATTGGACAAAAATTTTTAAGATTATCTGGTTCAGTGTTCTTCACTTGTTTTCCTTGGACCCCTAAACATGTATAAAATGGTTCTATGTTTGGCCTAGAGAATTCTGGCCCCATTTCAATGAGATAAACTTCTCTTTTATCTGTTCTATTTGAAAAGATTCTATTTGTAAAACAGGTACTGCTACAGGAAAAATACATGCTGCCTAGAAGACTATTCACATAATAAGTTCATATACCAGATTCAGTCAGTCAGTCAGTCAGTCAGTTCAGTCGCTCAGTCGTGTCCGACTCTTTGCAACCCCATGAATCGCAGCACGCCAGGCCTCCCTGTCCATCACCATCTTCCGGAGTTCACCCAGACTCATGTCCATCGAGTCTGTGATGCCATCCAGCCATCCCATCCTCGGTCGTTCCCTTCTCCTACTGCCCCCAATCCCTCCCAACATCAAAGTCTTTTCCCATGAGTCAACTCTTCGCATCAGGTGGCCAAAGTAGGCAACGGTTATTCAAGATAGGTTAAATGGCAAGAGGCAAACAGCTAGCTAGTATCAGAATTAAAAATGAGATGTCCTTCTCCTACCCTTTAATTCAGTGCTCTGCCTCTGAGAGTGATACTTCATTGCACTTTTTTTTTGGTTGTCTGTTTTTACTAGATAGCATCATATTCTCTAATCATTGAATTAAACTTCTCTGTTAAAACACTAAGTCCACGAAACCAAAAACATTGAATGAATTGTTCAGTAACACAATTTCTATTATAAGCAGTGCTATAATTCTCAAAGTTGGCATGCATTAGAATCACCAGAAAGAGAAATCTTTAAATCTGTAGCCCTGGGCTTCCACATCCTGTAGTCCTGAGCTTCCATATCCTGATATTCTGATGGAATAATGTCAGAAAGAGCTTCGGAATCTGTGTGTGTGTGTGTTTTGTATGCACTTTAGTGTATGGGATCCTCAGTTATATTTTGAGGCTATTAATTTAAGAAATACATTTTTAATGGTTGCTTTTCCCAAATCTGGTTGGTTATAGACTCCTCTAGAGAGGTTTTTAAAATTATGGATTACTTAGCTAAAATGATTCACTTAGACTCTTTAAATCTGAGATTTGCATTTTTAAAATTTTAAAGAAGCAAACAAGCAAGCAAACTAAAACAAACAAGCAAAAACTAATCTTTGAGGAGTTCTGATTGGGGGATTAGTGTTGGTTGACAATATCAGGTACCCATGGACTTTCCTGGTAACTTTCTACCAAGCAAAGCATCATGCTATGTTTTTAAAAAATCAGACATCTCAAGGTGTTACTTTAAATTGCATTTTAGGGCAAAGCCAACTTTTGTCTTTAAAAATTAAAGTTAACATTTGTTTGGAGCAATAACTAAGTTTACTTTCAGAATTACTCGGTAGATTTTTTATCATGCTATTTTTGTAACATTCTTGTAATTCTTTGCAGATAATAACAAATAAGTATGAGTAACTTTACACTGGCAAGATACATATAAACTAGGCAGCAAGTGTAAGAAAAACAGCCTTTCCCTCCACCTCACCCCCCAAAGTTAGAGGAGAGGTTAACAAAACACTTCGTAAAATTACAAAAACAAAAACAAAAATTTTCAGGGCAGCAGCACCTGACTAAATAAATATGCCACTTTTCCAGTTGAAAATTTCATTCATAAATATCAACAAGATAACTGGCTCATAGTTTGCTCTTCAAAGTATGGTCAGTGCTCCATATGCACTAGAATCGCCTTAGCACATTTTAGACATTAAGACTGTTGCTTGGCAAATCAGTATGCTGAGGGACAGTGTAAGTGATATGACAGAAGTAGGATGGCACAGGGCTGGTGAGAGAACAACAGGTAATTCAGGATATAGATGGTCAAAGTAGCATGAGATAGGATTAGCGTCTAGACTGGAGGTCAGCCTGTTTGGCCTGAAGTGCCAGTGTTGTAGCCACGCGTTCCGGGAAACACTCACTCAGAAGGACAATGCAGATAGGGGAGTGCAGTTTATTACACCGGCGGGCCCAAGGCAGAGTCTCCTCTTAGCCAAGGACCCCGACCAGCATTTGTGAGAATCTTTTATACCCCATGTGTATGTGTCTGAACCCACCACCCCAAATTCCTTGAGACTTGCATCAACCAAGGAAAATACAATCCCAATAGCCCATCATTCACGTGCTATGTGCTCAAACAGTCAAACAATTAACCAATAATCAATAAACCCAAGGTTACACTCCAAAAGATACAGAAAAGTTTATGGCCTGTCTGGAAGAAGGGGTGATTAGTGTATGTTTTCTCTTAGGCGATGAGTAACCTAGATACAATCTTCAAGGTTCCCCTGTCTGGAGGGGATCTTATCCTTCTGTTGTTTTCATAGGCACTAAACACAGAGTTCGGAGTCCATTGAAGAGGGGCCGAGCATGATCAGCATGAACAGGCCTAAGATGGAGTCCAGGCCCTATGAGTTCCTGCTTCAGCGTAACTACTTGTTACTTTATTCACATTGTTACTTTGTTCACCTGGGGTGAGGTGTGGGTTGAAGAGTTTTGAATCTAGTCATTCCCTATCATGGGCCTGTGTGCTAAGTGGCTTCAGTCGTGTCTGACTCTTCATGAAATTCTCCAGAGAAGAATCCTGGAGTGGGTTGCCATGCCCTCCTCCAGGAGATCCTCCCGACCCAGAGATCGAGCCCACATCTCCTATGGCTCCTGCATTGCAAGTGGATTCTTTGCCGCTCAGCCACCGAGGAAGCCCATTCCCCACCATACTCTGGGTAAAAGCTGAGCATCCGGAAGTCACCATGCACTGTTGTACCCTCTGTCCTCAAAGGCAAGCACAACTATGATGCCTCTTTCTACGCTATTGTTCAGTCTCTTCTCTTTGAAATCTTCCTCTGACTATCTGCCTGGAAATCCCTGTGTATCTTAAGATCCAGTTCAAATGCCACATACCTTTTGTTGTTCTTTTCCTTGAAACTTCTCTACTTTGCATTCCTTTAAATGCATAATTCAATCCTACACATTTTTATTATATAATTATGCCGTTGAGGAGGAGAAGTTTCCCCTCTACCTCTCTGAAGTTCTTGTATCTGGACTAATAATACTGACAGAAGACAGATTAATAAGAGAAAAAGAAACAAATGTTTATTCATGCATACAGAGTTCCTGTAGAAATGGAACCTAAGAAGTAGTCAAACCAGGTAGCTTTTATGCTTTTTAGGTAAAGAAATAATAAATTTGTGAAGTATTGACAGGACAAAAATATTAGGCTTTAGGTGCTTAATTAGAACAGAATTTAAGGAAAGTTTAGGCTTGGGTAGTAAATTAGTAAAGATTAACGAGATTAGCAAGGTTTGTTGATATAGGCTTCTCAGCCCTGAATTCCATGTCTGGTGATAAAAATGTTTTACTTCCCAGCAAAGGGAGGGTACTTTTTACACAGGAGATTTTTTTAGCTTTCAGGAAGAGAGAGATGAGGGTCAAAATGTCCCTGTTGCACTCATCATTTCTTTATTTCCTTTAATTTGAAATAATATGCCATAAAGCTGTATTTTGGGATGGCCTGCCCATGACCCCAGCAGAATTAACCCTTGATTTTGTCATATTAAAGAGGAAAAGTTAAAATTCTACGTAACCTCCTGCTCCTTCTGCCTCTGTAACTCAGCTTGCTCCTTGCAAAGTCTGGATCATGTAGGTCACATAGTCGCAGAAAGTGGAGACTCAGGATACTAAGAACTGGAGCTTATCTCACTCATTATTGTCCTGTTCTTTGCAATCACCCAGCCTCTGCAAACCTGCTTAATCATGCCTGTCCATGCATAAAAACTCTGTAACCCCTTTGTTTGGGGCTCAGAGCTTAGAGTGTTAACTCCTCTGGGTCCACCGACATAATAAACCTGCGTGCTCCAACTCTCTGAGTGTGGTGCTTGGTTTCTTGATTGCTGGTTTCTGCAGCAGAAAGGAATTTCCTTAACGAAGGAAATTGGTATGAAATTCCTCATTTATAAAATGAGACATTTTAAAAGTACTCATGTCATACAAGTCTTGGGAGAATTAATTGAAATAACCTATATAAAGTGTTAAAACAGTGTCTGTCTTGTGTTCTGCAGACACTAGCCATTAACTGCTACTATATGGCACTTAACTATCTTGAACTAAAGTCATTGGTCTGTATCTGTTTTACTAACTAAACAGCGACTTTTTAAAGAAGGAAATGTGCTTAAGTATAAATGGAGAATGTACCAAGAACAGGGAGTTGTGTGTAGTTGTTAGTAAATGCCAAGTAGATTTGATAAAAATATAAAAGTAAAAATTCGAGGGCAATGCTTTCTAGCCTGGAATTAATTAGTGATATGAGAAATCAGGATGATAAGGATCAAATGTTTTGTGAGGATGTCTCTCTAGGACCTATACCACATAAACTGCTTTTCTGTCAAGATTAGAAGAGTTTGCAAATCCCATATTTTGTACATAATGTATTGGTTTGCTAGGATTGTTGTAACAAAGCACCACAGCTACTGAATCCAAGCTCGGTCTGTTCACCACCTGAGAGGCCAGTAATTTGGAGAAAAGATGTTGAGGTAAGGAATAGCTACTTTTATTTAGAAAGCTGGCATCTGAGAAGATGGTGGGGGTAGCGCCCTAGTGTACCAGCTTATTGGGGTCTGGATGCCAGTTTCTTTTATAGAACAGAGTGGGCAAGGAGGTGAGGAAGTAAAGTAAAAAGGCCATTAGTCTTGCAAAATAACTCTAGGCTTGGCCAGCATGGGGAGGGGGTGTGTAAATTTCTTCTTTTCTGCAGTCATTCACAGGTGAGCGGGGTTCAAAAGTCTTCCTGTGAGCTGAACAAAGGCACTTTAGAACAAAGGTACTTTATTTTAACTTTCAGGAGACTGGCAGTTTTCCCTAGGGAGGCCGTTATGTATGCTTATAGCTACAGACAGCATTCTTTCAGTGATTATAGTAACAAAAGCAACAAAAAGCAAAGGTTAAATAAAGGAGACAGATCTAACAATGGAATCAGGTTTTGCTCTTCCCTGTGACACCACCACCTAAGTGTAT
The DNA here is from genome assembly GCF_016772045.2 of Ovis aries. Taxonomy (NCBI): domain Eukaryota; kingdom Metazoa; phylum Chordata; class Mammalia; order Artiodactyla; family Bovidae; genus Ovis; species Ovis aries. The sequence goes on from NC_056074.1 coordinate 17,451,761, forward strand.
CAAACAGAAATTTCTGGTCTCGCGGTTCTGGAGGCTAGAAGTCAAAAATCAAGGTGTCAGCAGAGTAGGTTATATCTGAGGGCTGTGAGGAACAGTCTGTTTCATTGCTCTCCTCTAGCTTCTCCAGCTGTTGGCAACCTTTGGTGTTTCCGGGCACTTTGTAGAAGCAAAACCTGAATATTCCTTCATATTCACATGATGTTCTTCTTATAGTATATGCGTGTCAGTGTCCAAATTTCCCCTTTACCTACAAGCACCAGTCATATTGGATTAGGGTCCATTTGAGTGGCCTCATTTTAACTAATCATATCTGCAATAAAACTTCCACAATTCAACCTACAACATAGGATGGATATTTTTACGCAGGATGTCCTATGTAAATGATTCTCTGTTCAGATAATGCTACGTTGGAAAAACAAATCAACTCCCAAGGCCATTCTATTCAAGCATCATTGAGATTTCTCAGATCTAGAAGAATATACCCTATTTTCATGATGCATTTTCTTCTGTATCTTATTTTCATAAAAGCTTGAGTCTGCTCTCTGCTTTTACAAGAAGACTTAATGGACACATTAGAGTCCCAAGGAATTCTGCACAAGTATAATGAGAATACATATTTAGGTATAATGAGAATATTTGTTTCACAGAGTGGCACTAGTTTAATGTAAATTCTGCTGAATGACTAGGCCAAGGGAATTATTAAGTTGCTATTGCAGAATATGTTTGGATAATGTTTAACTCACAGTATTTACCCTGGCAGCAGAAACATTTTTCTTAAAGTTGAATTAAGAGAAAGTACATTGAAATTATGTATTGTAGTAAACCTTGATTTTGACATTTGATGTCTCTGACAAATGGAATATTTCCTGCCAAATCAGTAAACAAGGATGTCACAGTCATCAGCAATTCCAAGCCTCCAGGGAACTCAAGAAGGAAAATACCTGTACAATCTGGCAGCCATTGAGCTATAGTCATTCCTTATGTGGAGCCCTGAGGAAGTCAGAATGTGAAAAATTGCCCCAGATAGCTAAGAAGCATATGAAAAGAATGATTTTGGTAAGCCCAGACACTTGAATCTTCCCATACATAGAAAAACCCTAAATTCCTTTAACTTGAGATAACTGGTTTTCTTTATTTCACAAAAATACTTCTGATGCTTGGACTACCTGCCCTTTGTTGCAAACTTCTATTATGTATAAAATGATGCCTCTCCCTGCCTCTTCAAAGCCATTCTCTCAAGGCTACTTGAGATGCTGTCTCCCAAGCTTCATAGCCTAAAAATTCCCACCGAATAAAACATAACTCTAAATTTTTAGATTGTGGCTATTTTTTAGTTGACATCTCTTAGGGACACAATGCAGAGCTGAGGAACATTAGATCAAGTTGCAGAGCTCTGCATAATTCACTGGTATCCAGTGAATACCAGTTTCAGTAGTCATTTACTCTGCAGCTGTGATAGGACATATCTGTATACAATCCTTTTTTCTTTTTTTCTCTATTTTTTTTCTGTTAAGCACCAACCTTAATGAGTTTCTGAAAACAGTTCTACCATAGAAGACTAGGGTGATTTGGTTGAAGATTTGGGCAATTGTGATGTGTTTGTCTTGTGTTCTTTTATAATATTCACAGGTATAATCACAAAGATTACAAAGACTTTATTTTGGGGGGAGCCCAAGAACTCTGGGAGTTGGTGATAGACAGGGAGGCCTGGCGTGCTGCAGTTCATGGGGTCGCAGAGTCGGACATGACTGAGCGACTGAACTGAACTGAAATCACCGCAGATGGTGACTGCAGTCATGAAATTAAAAGATGCTTGCTCCTTGGAAGAAAAGTTATGACCAACCTAGATAGCATATTAAAAAGCAGACATTACTTTGCCAACAAAGGTCCATCTAGTCAAAGCTATTGTTTTTTGCAGTAGTCCTGTATGGATGTGAGATTTGGACTATAAAGAAAGCTGAGCACCAAAGAATTGATGCTTTTGAACTGTGATGTTGGAAAAGACACTTGAGAGTCCCTTGGACTGCAAGGAGATCCACCCAGTCCATCCTAAAGGAAATTAGTTCTGAATATTCATTGGAAGGACTGATGCTGAAGCTGACACTCCAATACTTTGGCCACCTGATGCAAAGAACTGACTCATTGGAAAAGACCCTGATGCTAGGAAAGATTGAAGGCAGGAGGAGAAGGGGATAACAGAGGATGAGATGGTTGTATGGCATCACCTACTCAATGGACATGAGTTTGAGCAAACTCCAGAAGTTGGTGGTAGATAGGGAAGCCTGGTGTGCTGCAGTCCATGGGCTTGTAGAGTTGGACTCAACTGAGCAACTGAACTGAATCACAAATATGAGGATTGCAGTCATTCTATAAAATTGAATGTGAGTGTTAAAATCATCTCCATTTTACAAATAAAGCAATGGATGCAGAAAGAATTTTTGTAAGTTCCTCAGACACCTGTGTTTCACAAGTGACAAAGCCAGTACATGTACTTCTGAATCCATTTACATGACCACTAAACTATTATAATTTTTACTGTATGAGATAATTTAACCTTTTTAAAATTTATTTATTTTTTGATTGTGCTGGGTCTTTGTTTCTGTGCATAGGTATTCTCTAGTTGTGGTGGGCAGGGGCTAATCTCTGGTTGCAGTGTACAGGCTTCTCATTGTGGAGGCTTCTCATTGTGAAGCACAGACTCCAGGCTCACAGGCTTCAGTAGTTGCAGCACATGGGCTCAGTAGTTATGGTGTGTGGGCTCCAGGGTGTGGGCTTCAGCAGTTGCCCCAGAGGGGCTCAGTAGTTGTGGCTCATGGGCCACAGAATGTGTGAGCTTCAGTAGTTGCCGTGCCCGGCTTTAGTTGCTCTACAGCGTGTGGAATCTTCCAACAAGAGATCACACCCATGTCCCCTGCATTGTCAGGTGGACTCCCATCCATTGCACCACCAGTTGTTCAGTTGCTCAGTTGTGTCTGACTCTTTGTGACCCCATGGACTACACCACGTGAGGCTTCCCTGTCCTTCTCTATCTCCTGGAGTTTGCTCAAACTCATGTCCTTTAAGTCGGTGATGCCATCCAACCATTTTATTCGATACCACCTTCTCCTCCTGCATTCAATCTTTCCCAGCATCAGGGTATTCTCCAATGAGTCGACTCTTCACATCAGATGGCCAAAGTATTAGAGCTTCAGCATCAGCCCTTCCAGTGAACATTCAGGATTAATTTCCTTTAGGAATGACTGGTTTGATTTCCTTGCAATCCTAGGGGCTCTCAAGAGTCTTCTCTAACACCGCAGTTCAAAAGTATCAATTCTTCAGTGCTCAGCCTTCCTTGTGATCCAACTGTCACATCTGTACATGACTACTAGATAAACCTTAGCTTTGACAATACAGATCTTTGTTGGCAAACTGATGTCTCTGCTTTTCAATACATTCTCTAGGTTTGTCATAGCTTTTCTTCTAAGGAGCAAGTGTCTTTTAATTTCATGGCTGCAGTCACTGTCTGCAGTGGTTTTGGAGCCCAAGAAAATAAAGTCTCTCACTGTTTCCATTGTTTACCCATCTATTTGCCATGAGGTGATGGGACCATATGCAATGATCTTAGCTTTTTGAATGTTGAGTTTTAAGCCAGCTTTTTCACACTCCTCTTTCACCTTTAACAAGAGGCTCTTTAGTTCTTCACTTTCTGCCATAAAGGCGATATCATCTGCGTATCTGAGGTTATTTCTCCCAGCAATCTTGATTGCAGCTTGAGCTTCATCCACCCCAGCATTTCACATGAGGTACTCTGCAGATAAATTAAATAAGCAGGGTGATAATATTCAGCCTTGGTGTACTCCTTTCCCAATTTGGAACCAGGCCATTGTTCTAATTTGGAACCAGCCTGTGGTTCTTGACTTGCATACAGGTTTTGTAGGAGGCAGGTAAGGTGGTCTGGTTTTCCCACCTGTTTCAGAATTTTTCACAGTTCATTGTGATCCACACAGTCAAATGTTTTAACATAGTCAATGAAGCAGAAGTATATGTTTTTCTGGGATTCTCTTATTTTTTCTTTGATCCAGTGGATGTTGGCCATTTGACCTCTGGATCTTCTGCCTTTTCTAAATCTAGCTTGTACATCTGGAAGTTCTCAGTCACATACTGTTGAAGCCTAGGTTGAAGGATTTTGTGCATTATGTTGCTAGCATGTGAAATGAGTGTAATTGTGCAGGAGAAGGAAATAGCAACTCACACCAGTACTCTTGCCTGAAAAATCCCATGGACGAAGGAGCCTGGTAGGCTACAGTCTGTGGGGTCATGAAAAGTCATGCCTGACTGAGCGGCCTCACTTCAGTTTTGAACGTTCTTTGGCATTGCCTTTCTTTGGGATTGGAATGAAAACTGACCTTTTCCAGTCCTGTGGCTGCTGCTGAGTTTTCCAAATTTGCAGGCATATTGAGTGCAATGCTTTAAAAGCATCATCTTTTAGGATTTGAAATAGCTCAACTGGAATTCCATCACATACCACAAGGGAAATTCTAATTCCATTTAATCTTAAACTGATAAATCAACTAATGTATAAAAGCTAACTTAAAAGGAAAAATAAGCTCATCCTGAAATCTTAACCAGAAACAATTAGAGGAGTTCAACAATTATTCAGAAATGTTCTTTGAGCCTTTACCTTGTGCCAGGCCCTATGCTACTCTGGGTTTTTTGGTGTGAATAAGGCAAACAGTAGGTGAGCTTTTAGGTAGCTGAATTTGAGGTCAAAGAAGGGAAGGAGCAGTAAAAAGGAAGCAAAAAAAAATTGCTTCAATATTAAAAAGGAAGTAAAAGAGATGGTATGACCCAAAGTTTCCTGGCAGGGAGATTGCTTAAAATAAGGTGTTGAAAGTTCTCTTTGAGAAAGTGATATTTGGGGTGAAACTTTAATTATATAATCTTGGTTATAGGAAACACCCAAGGGAAGAGTGCTTCAGTCAGTGAGTAAAGCGAATAAAGACGGTAACTTGCTTGGTGTTTGCAACAAATATTAGAGAACTCTGCATTGCTCCCTGTTATCAGGATCAATTTCCGGAGACTTAAGATTGAGGACAGATTATTTCTGCTTGTTCCTTGAATGCCATGACATGTCTTCACAATAAAATGGGAGGTCACCAGCTTGTGGTTCCATTTTAATTAAATTGGGGGCTCTTAGGACTCTAAGACAAGAGATCAAGCTCTCCTTGAAAACCAATTAAGGTGATTTCTAAGTAATCAATAGAGGGTGATCTTTCTTATCTACAAGTGTTTAGACATTTTGCCTACTTATAGAGCAATGTGTCATCATATAGTTACACAGTCTCTTTATGTGTATATAATTATATTACATATTTAATTTTACATTGAATAAACTGACACCTGCACTTTTAATCTTCTACACTCTGTTCTACTTATTCTTTTTCTTATAACATTTATCACTGTCTTACATTCAATATAATTCACATATTTGACCATTTTTGCTCATGGGGTTCCATGCTCTACAGACTATGAACTCCGCAAGTACAGGAATTATCTTGCTTTGTTCAGTAATATAGGGTCCAGAAAAAATGCTTGATACATGGCAGGTAGTTTATAGATATTGAATAAATTAACAAATTAATAAATGAATTAAAATGATGTTTAGAAACTGGATGCAGATTCAAAACTGTGTGTATGTGTATATACATATATAGAGAGAGAGAGAGGGAGAAGGAAAATGAAAGGGATGAATATTCTAGAGAGATTCCTAAGTTGAATTAGGTCATCTCTTAAGCTGTCTTAAGGTTTAACAATCTATAATTACATGTCGCAACAGTTTAGTTTAATATCTACCTTTAAGCACACTAAGTATATAATACATCCAAATATATATATCAGTATATATATGTATATATAAAATAATCTAGGTTAATATTTTGTTAAATATTTTTAAGTTTTACTTTAAAATATTTTTTATTCTCTTCATGAAACTCTAAAATGTATCCAGGCAGAGTGAATGAGCTTTACCTTTTTGGTAGCAATTTGTTCTTTGAGGTTTTATAAATTCTCTGGGAATTTAGACTGAAAGAAAAATAGTTTAATTGAGTTGATTGTATTTGCTCTGTGAATATGCAAATACACATTGCATGTTCACATATTGCACCGAAAACATCATTTTAGGAAAGGCAAAGTCAGCCTATACTATGTTTAAACTTGGAAATATTAGTTTATAAAGTTTATGCTCAGTCTATGTAACTGTCCATATAAAAAAGAACAGTTCTTGTCCTCCTATAACATTATACATGATAAATTTTATTTCTTTATGATTAAAATGTCTCTACTTATATCTGAAATTTATACTTTCATGCAGACGTAGCAGATCTTTTAAGAGAGAAACCATCTACAGTCAATATGCTAAAGCATTAACAACTTAGTGCAGTGTTGAAATAGGAATCAAAATCTAAACTCTAACTGAGGCCTTTAGCATGATATTTTTCCCTTTCTTAATTTTTTTCATTTACAAAGATAAAAAACGTATCTCAAAGAATGTTTGTACTATGCTTTACCCTCAGAGTAAGTGTTACCTCCAGAAACACACATTATCATATATGTACTGTGATTCATGCTCTTTTGAAAGCAAAACAGTATTCATAATTGAGGACATATTTTACAAAACTTTCTAAAAATAAGAATTTGGTTAAGATTTATTTATTATGATTATGGCCACTCTTATTTACACATAGAAATTTTGCAGAATGAAATATTTGACTAAGAACATTTTGGACTAAAAATGTGTTTTTTTCTGCAAACCCGTAAATCTTTTGGAAACATCTGTATCCTGTTTCTGACTCACTAATGCTCATAAAGTAAATCAATCTGATACATATCATGTTGATTTGATGGCTGGGGAGAGTCTTAAGTGATACTTGGAGACATGTTTTTATTCTGTTTATATGTTTAGAGTCCTTAGAGAAAAAGAAATACACATATTCTGCCAGAAATGACCAGGAGAAATCATAATCATTTTAAGGCAAACCAAATTTTATGCTACTTTTTTTGTTCAAATATCAGTAAAACCAAAAGATGATTAGTAAAATCGCAATGATAAAAATAGCAGTTAAAAGCAGAGATTCTGAAGCCAAATTCTTTGAATTTTAATACAGAAACAGTTAGTAGCTGCATAATTTTAGGGAACTTATTATTCCTCTCAGTTTTTCCATCTCTAAAATGGGTTAACAATAGTACCTGTTACTTGGTGTTTTGTTGAAGATTGAATAAACTAAATTAGGCTTTATTTAGAAACATATCCAGGTTTTTATTAGCATATGAAGACTTAGAGAAAGGTGGTTAATAAATTTCTGTAACTCCAGGCAAGCCCCTGACTTCTCTGCCTTTGAGGTTCTTCATCTACGAAAGAGAGAAGAGTGGGCTGGAATCCTTTCTCAAGAGAAATAAGAAGGCTCTGTCTTCAGCAAAGAAGGTTTCAGAACTCCAGTTCCTGTGCTTTCAAGGAGCTCTGGGCCAATATTGCAGCTGGATGAAAAAAATAAAAATAAGTAAGTAAATAAATAAATAAATAAATAAATAAATAAATAAATAAATATATATATATATATAGTTGTTGTTCAGTTGCTCAGTCATATCTGACTCTTTGTGACCCCATGGACTGCAGCGCACCAGGCTCCTCTGTCTTCCACCACCTCCCAGAGTGCTCAAATTCATGTCCGTTGAGTTGGTGATGCTGTCTAACCATCTCATCCTCTACCACCCTCTTAGCCTTTTACATTCAGTCTTTTCCATCATTAGTGTCTTTTCCAATGGGCTAACTTTTCACCTCAGGTAACCAGAGTAACATAATACATAAAAAATATTTAATAAAAATATGGATACTACTGTGGCATTTTAGAAACCTGGGAAAGAAAACATACAAGAAAAACTGTGTCCCAGTATCAAAGACAGGTATTTGTATCTGAAAGAAACTCACTGAGGCTGTGAAAACTGCCATAATTACTAAATTAACTTCTCTAATAAGTAGAAATGTATTTTGCAATATGTAGGGAATGGTGAGACATGTTCTTCAAAGTATTTTATTTTATGCCAGCCAGAATGTAAGACATAACTAAGCACATTTTAGCCTATGCAGAAAAGTCAGTTCTCAAATAAGAATAACTCAGCATTATTTGAGCCCTCCCTTTTCTCCTTCTCTGTATAACTGAATGCCTATTACTCAAGAAGGCTGGCCACAATGACCGTTTGTGAAATATCTGTGCCAGAATAGAAAATTCCTTTTCCTAAAAATGCCAGTGGACCCATAGGCTGTTAGTAATGGAAGTACAACATATGCTCTCTAGAAAGACATAATGTCCATGGTCAGGTGAATTTGGGGAGACTAAATAAGGCAAGAGTAAGCAGGTTTATTTGTGGTTTATCAGGATATCTGATACATGCATGACAACCATAATGCACAGGGTGTTCTGTATTTATGGAATATGTCTCGTAGATGTGATCACATAAGGGAAAATGATCACAGTAAAAAGCCACTTGGCTTTTTGGAATCTGCCCAGTGTGGATTGAAGTTCTGCTTCTGTCTCTTATAACCTTGGGCAGATTACTTAACACTGAACCTCCATCTTCTCGTCCATAAATAAGAGGTATGGGTATATACCTTGCAATCCTGGATCATCATTTTCTTTTATGTCTCATATGAAAGTGACTTGTAAATACATTGTTAACATTCAGAGCAGACTTAACAGAAGATATTTTATGAACTTTACTGTATCAGCATTGTATCTGAATATATAGCCTCAAAAGAACTTTAAAAATTTAACCTAAGTTCTCTTCTGTGTTTCTTGACTTTTCTCACAGCTTCTGTCAGAAATCAGTTCTCTTCGTTTTGACAGCTTCATATTTACTTCTCTGCTGATTACTCGAAAATCTACATCTAGAACTTTATTCTGGTCCTGCCTCATATTTCTAGCACCCTATTCAACATCTCTTTCTGGTTGTTTAGTGAAATCTGTAAATAATTTCAAATCTTTCATTTGTTGTGCCTTTTATTACCTTCTGTATATTATAGTTACCTTGAATTCATCGTAACTGATCTGAGATCTATTTATTCATTCAAAACATATTTACTGAGGTAAAGAATCCCCTTGCAGTGCAGATCCCGGTTTGATTCCTGGGTTGGGAAGATCTGCTGGAGAAGGCATAGGCTACCCACTCCAGTTTTCTTGGGCTTCCCTTGTGGCTCAGCTGGTAAAGAATCCACCTGCAATGTGGGAGACTTGGGTTTGATCCCTGGGTTGGGAGGATCCCCTGGAGAAGGGAAAGTCTACTCATTCCAGTATTCTGGCCTGGAGAATTCCATGGACTATACAGTCCATGGGGTTACAAAGAATTGGACATGAGTGACTTTCACTTTCACTACTGAGAATCATTGTCAACCATTAAGAAGTTTTTAAAACCTATCATAAATAAGATAATTTCAGTTGGCTAAGATATGAAGCAAAATACATGTCCATGTAAAAAGCATAGCAGAGTGCTGAGGACATAAAGAGTAATACATTGATATAAATAAACATCAATAATAAGTACACAAAAGCAATTAAATTACTAGTAATCATTATTTATTAGTATAAAATAATGTTATTAATTATATTAGTGGTGTATTAATAAGGATGCTGCAGAATATTCAACAGAGGAATTTAACATGGTCTTACCATCTGGTTGAACTACTCCCACTTGTTTTTCTTTTCCCTGAACTAACATATAAAATCATTTGAAGGTTTTTCATCTAATTCTGTTGCTTCAGCCTCATGGTTTAGAACTTTTCCATGGCTCATCATTACGATTAGGGAAAGCTCAAATGCACTCTCTGCTTACAAAAATATTTATAACCTGGACTTTGCCTGCCTCTTGAACCCATGTTATATATCTCTCTTAAAAGAGCTCTAAACTGTGGCTACACTAGACTTCCTGGGGTTTTTGTTCTCTGTGAAATATTTTCATTTGTTAGTTTTGCTTCTCAGAATGAATGTAAGATTAACAGTGCCAGTTTGGAGTGGTTTCAGTCTTCTAATTAGATACCCTGTTTTTATCCAGGTCGAGCTACACCATTTGCAAATCCCAGTGTGAAATGAAAATGTAAGCTCATTTATTTAAAACAAATGTCTTTAAAGAAATGGACTGATGTGTAAAGCTGTCTTCCTTTTCCCTGTGGTCTCTCTCTCCACTCTTGGGGCCTCACAAATGCTGTGTGTGAACAGGGTGGCAAGGAGCGGCAGATACGCGCATTGTGCGTCACTCCTCCGCTCACGTGCCTGGTGCGTTGTCCCATCTGACTTCAGTTACAAAACAACGTCAAAACCAAAAATTTCAAGAATGTCAAGAAACAAAAGCAGAGAACTAACTAAATGCTTTGGGCCCTTTTGAGCCAAGCTTTGTGTAGTTGCATGGGTCCCATGCCCATTAAGCCAGCTCTTCTCCCTCCAAACTTTAGATAGTCTGTTCTTCTAGGTGCAGTATGAGTGACCCTTTAAATGTAATTTAGGTCATACTCAATGACCTTTCCTCATCCTGAAAAAGAATGCTTTATTCACCATTTTATCAGTAACACCCTGACGTGTTGAAGGTCTAATAAATAATTGATGAGTAAATATTTAATATAATTAAGTTAACAGATGAGTTTAAATGCAACAGCACATTGGGTTTATTTGGCTTTTGTTTTGACCAGAACTCTTGGTTGCAAATGACAGTATCCAAATTTATATTGGCTTAAGGATATAAAAATATTATCCATCCATGTAACTATGACATCTTGAACTAATTTGTTTGCAAGTATAGCTGGTTTCAAAGACTCAGATTACATACCTGCAATCTCTTTCTCTTGAGTTTGTTCTCTTTAATGTTTTTATTCTCAAGAAAGAAATATTCACAGAATAGTCATGTTTCTCCCTTTTAGTTCTAGATTTTCATCCTATTATCTTTTTACTCAGTTAAATGAGAACTTTTCCATCTCAGTACTTTGAACAGAACTATTAGACCTCATTCTGCTGCTGCTGCTGCTGCTGCTGCTAAGTCACTTCAGTCGTGTTTGACTCTGTGTGACCCCATAGACAGCAGCCCACCAGGCTCCCCCGTCCCTGGGATTCTCCAGGCAAGAACACTGAAGTGGGTTGCCATTTCCTTCTCCAATGCACAAAAGTGAAAAGTGAAAGGGAAGTCGCCCAGTCGTGTCAGACTCTTCGCAACCCCATGGACTGCAGCCTACCGGGCTCCTCCGTCCATGGGATTTTCCAGGCAAGAGTACTAAAGTTGGGTGCCATCTCCTTCTCCAGACCTAATTCTGGTTGGCCTGAATTAAATCACATGCCCATACCTGAACAAACAACTTTGATTCTGTTGAATCAAGTTTGAACCACCATAAGTGGTTATGTTCCTTAAGTCTGGCATTGTTTAACCAGAATAGTGATGGATGTGTGTATCTTCATCTTGCTCTGTAAAGCCAAATTATTCTCTATGATGGCTGTACCAGTGCATCACACTAGTAACTTAATTTAGAAAAATTGTTACACAAATATTTATGAGTATATTTGGGTAAAAAACCTTGGAAAGATATATATTTTGTTTATAGACTTACTCCATCTCCAGCCTGAAAAAAGAAAATAAGCTCCTTGATTTGAGAATATCTATAAGATCAAGGATGTATGACAACAATGTCTATAGACCACAGAGTCTCTCATCATAAATGGGAGTGTCAAAATAAGTGGATACTAGCTACTCAGGAAGCAGGAACACTTGGTCTATTTCTCTAAATTTTTCTACTGGAGCTATCTGAGTTAATAAATCTATGCTACTACCCCAAGCAATGATTTTGAGTCTTAAACATGGATATATCTGATATTTAAACTCAAACAGGTGTTAGATTTGGGCTTTATTGTTAGAGGTTCTGACTTCAAATAGAGTTTACCACTTCCTACATTCATGTAGAGGACATGAATGTGCTGCGACTACTTTAAAGAGCTGGAGAAATGCTAGATGCATTTCAAAACAGGACTTCGTATTCTTAGCTTTTGTGTGCAGACGTTGGTGTTATAATGAAAAGGTCCCTAGGCTTTGGAGATTGCCTGAATTCAGAAATAACTGCACTTATATTCTAAGATGGGCAAACCACTGTCTTCTGTAAAGCTGATTAGAAACAACCCAGCACATAGTTTTATTATGTGCAACAAATGAAATATATGTGTGGTGAAGCACTTAGCAAAATACCTGGGACATAGTAGAGAGTAAATGAATGTTAGATGACGATGAGGATACTGAGAAATGTTTTCTAAGTTCTACAGTCAACAAGCATTACTTTGTTACTTATAGGACACTATTTCTAATAGTTATAATATATTAGCCATGCCAAAAAATGCTTTGAATATGAAAAAATATTTCAAAATCTGCCAATTTTCATCTTAGAATCATAATTAATTTCATTAAGATACACAAAAGTATCCCTTTTCTGCTAAGCAAAATGCAAAGCTGTAAGTTGAAGATTAATAGTTAACATCTGGGGGCTCCATCATTTAGATGGAGAAAGGGATGGCAGCCCACTCCAGTATTCTTGCCTGGAGAATCCCATGGACAGAGGAGGCAGGCAGGCTACAGTTCACAGGATCACAAAGACTCAAACATGACTGAGCAACTGAGCCTACACAGTCATTTAGAATGCATTGTGGTTCATTTACTGAAGAGATGATTTATGTATTTATGTATTCATCAAGGAAGGCTTCATCTATGTTTCACCCGGACAGTTAGACTTTTATGGGATTTTGTTTTAAAACCATTGAGTCAGTTTTCCTTCTTCCTGGACTGATTTACCAGCAACGTTAAACTAAGCTCCAGTAAGTTAAGGGAATTAAAATCATGTTAAAAGGATTCATCACTTTTTGCACAGATGTCAAATGGGTTTCAACTCATTACTCAAACCCAATTGGGACTGTCTGCCTGGATTGCGGTGCTGAATAGAAATCTGAGTTCTTGGAAAAACTGAGCATCATGCTGGAGAGAGCTATGTGCCGTGGGATGTGGGTATCACAAGTGGAACCATGTAATCACAGATTTGTCACCGCTGGTTTGTATAGCATAGAATGGATAAATGGAGGCTTAGAGCTTCTCATAACATCCGGAAGAAATAACTTCTTGATATCATCCACAGAGATAGTCTCTACAAACGAGTTTTATTTCACAGTATTTGTCAATATTAAACTTACTTCCCAAGGAAGAACTGAAAGTTGTAGAAATATACACTTGACTTTATTTATTTATTGCAAATGGCACTGATTCTAGCAGCAACTTTTACTTTAGGAAAGTTTTTGTTATTTCTTTGTTGTTTATTTGACTTTCTTTCCATTTTAAATAGACTTTTTTTTTAGAGCAGCTTTACGTTCACAGCAAAACTGAGCAGACTATCCAGAGATTTCTCATTTTCCATGTACAGCCTACTCCCACCATGCACATCTTCCATTATCAACCCTCTGCACCAGAGTGGTACCTATGTTACCATCAATGAACCTACATTGACTCATCATTATCCCTCAAAATCCATAATTTACTTTAGGGCTTACTCTTGTTGAACTATTAAACTACACTATTTGTATTTTGCTGTGTGTTTGTGCATGTGTGCGTGCTATGTTGCTTTAGTTGTGTCCAACTCTTTGAGACTCTATAGAGTGTAGTCTGCCAGGCTCCTCTGTCCATGGGATTCTCCGGGCAAGGATACTAGAGTGAGTTGCCATGCCCTTCTCCAGGGGATCTTCCTGACCCAAGGATCAAACCCATCTCTCTTATGTCACCTGCGTTGGAGAGCTGCACAGCACTATGAGGACTGTCCCACTTGGTCTTTCTTTACCTGATTCCTTTCATTGTTGTCAGGCCTGCATTGTTTTCTGAGGTCTTTCTCTGCCCACTCCTGCTTCCTTCTTTATCTTTGATAGGTGTTACCTGTAACAAATCTCCTGTACCTCTAAATCTGTCTTGGTATCTGCTTCATGGAAGACCCAAATTGACACAATGAATCTTGAAAGAATATCAAACCACCCTGAAAGAATTTATTATTTCCAGTCTGAAGAAGGATATTATTTCTTGGCTCAGATATGAGAGCTGACCCTTGAATAGCATGGGTTGAACTGTGTGGGTCCACTTATATCTGGATTTTTTTCAATAGTAAAGACTAGGTAACTACATGTCCTGAAGCTGGTTAAATCTGCAAATGCTGTATTGTAGATATGAAGGAATTCCATATAAAAAGGGCCAGCTACACATTTTAAGTGAATTTTATCTGTGTGGAGGACTGGCACCCCTTACACTCTATGTTGTTCAAGGGTCAACTGTGCTTTATAAATTTACTGACTTAAATGTGCAGATTTATACACAGTCTAAATTTTACTGTTGCATTAGAGATACAATGAGTTAATGTCATTCACAATATAGTATTTGTAAAACTCGATCTGCCTTGATCAAATTAAGGATTAAGTTGTAATGGGTAGATCACACTGAGTAACACATAGAATCATCTTGTCTCAATGACACAATGGTAGAAAAAATAAATCTACTTTCTCTAAAACAAATCACCCTCATTACTATTGGTCATATATTAGTTATGTTGTATATACTTACAAACAATCAGATCTGACAAATTTGTATTGTCCCATTCACCTTTAGGTTAAGGAGGCTCAAGAATTAGTAGTGCACGCTAAACAAAGGTTTTTTCCAAGAACTACTGAGAATTTCTTGGGAAATGGCAGATTTTGAAAAACGGATACATTTGACCTTTATGTACCACTTAAAATTGACTGCTAGCCCACCTGCGTATCTCAAAGCATCCTTTCTGATAATATCTGATTGTGATTGCAATAGTTCTTGGGAACAGAAGCGCATTACTGCTTTCTTTAACTAGCAAGCCGTTTACAGTAAAGGGCACCCTGGATGAGACCTTATTAAAATAGAATGTACATACACCTGGGATTTCTGTGATTGAGAAGTATGAGCACAATGACTGCACTTAAAAAGCACGTATTCCCTGGAGACTTGGTTCTTTTCTTTTCAAGTAAGTACTAGTCTAAATGTTATTAATGGGCAAGGTCAAGTAGGTTATAGACACCTTTACAAACAGCAGCTATTTGAGGATAATAAACTCCTTCACTGGAGAGTTCAGTTGATGATGTCTTTCTTTGGGGATCCCAAAGAAGACTTGCTTAATTTATCTGTCTTGACGAACATTGCAAAGCTATTTTCTTGTCATAGAGATTTCACACCTGAACTTCAAAGTCACCTTGTGATCTTGTCAAGACTTTAACAACTATACTATAAGATAGGAAAAGAATTGACTATGGACAGTAAAATTGAAGTTATTCTTTAGTTAAGGCACTACAAAAGTCTGTGTACAAAATTAAATATTTTTGTGTGATATAGCTCAATTTAAAAATACTTTGGCTCAGGTAAAGAATCCACCCGCAAGGTGGGAGACAGAGGAGACTCTATTTGATCCCTGGGTCAGGAAGATCCCCTGGAGGAGGAAATGGCAATCCACTCCAGTATTCTTGCCTGAATTATCTCATGGACAGAGGAGCCTGGCAGGCTACAGTCCAGAGGGTAGCAAAAAGTCAGACAGGACTGAGTGACTAAGCAGGAACATACGATTACCACTACTAGCAATAAGCCGCTTATGTGTTGCTAGTGCTTTTCATCGGAGAAGGCAATGGCAACCCACTCCAGTACTCTTGCCTGGAAAATCTGCAGTCCATGGGATCACTAAGAGTCAGGCACAACTGAGCGACTTCACTTTCACTTTTCACTTTCATGCATTGAAGAAGGAAATGTATTCTTGCCTGGAGAATCCCAGGGACAGAGGAGCCTGGTGGGCTGCCGTCTGTGGGGTCGCACAGAGTTGGACACGGCTGAAGCGATGCAGCAGCAGCAGCAGCAGTGCTTTACATTGTATCAAGCAAATTTTTATCAGTTAACTAATGGTGTTCATAAGAACCTTCTTAAGACAATTTATTCCCATGTACACTTAAAACTTTAAACTTATTCATAGCTTAGTTTATTAATTTTATTAACTATGCTTCAGTTCTTTTCTCTATAGAGGACATCCAAACTGAATCACTATGAGAGTTTCGTTAGAACTAGGCTGGAACAAATTAATTGCATGATAAATATTTATTTTCATTTATTCTTATTTATAAAGATAAGACAATGGCACCCCACTCCAGTACTCTTGCCTGGAAAATCCCATGGACGGAGGAGCCTGGTAGGCTGCAGTCCATGGGGTCCTTAAGAGTCGGACACAACGGAGCGACTTCCCTTTCACTTTTCACTTTCATGCATTGGAGAAGGAAATGGCAACCCACTCCAGTGTTCTTGCCTGGAGAATCCCAGGGACGGGGGAGCCTGGCGGGCTGCCGTCCACGGGGTCGCACAGAGTCGGACACGACTGAAGCAACTTAGCAGCAGCAGCAGCATAAAGATAAGAAAAAAGGAAAATAATTGGAAGAGTTTTTTAAAGATGCTGAGGAGAGATGTACAAATTCAAATGACATTTTCACACAATTTAAAATTTAAAATTAAGATAAATATTTCTAAATCACATAATTCAAGTCATAGATACAGAAACTCCCCATTTTTTTTTCTAGAAGCTTTCTCTACTTTTTCAAAAGGGGTAATTAAAAGGTGTTCTTAAAGATAGTTAAACTACTGAACTTCCTTGTTGGTCCAGTGGCTAAGACTCCTTGCTTCCAATGCAAGGGGCCTGTGTTTCAGCCCTGGTCTGGGAACTAGATCTCACGTGCTGCAACTGAAAAAGATTCTGCATGCCACAACTAAGACGTGGTGCAGCCAAATAAATAAATAATTTTTTAAAATAATTAAACTATTAAAATTATTGTGATAACCTGCAAATCATTAGCTAAAGAGTGATTTACTTTATAGTGATTTACTTTATATATTTACATAAATTGCTCCTTCTTTGTGTGTTTTCTCAACTACTCAACTCCTAGCTATTCATACATACCATTCCCATTAATGCCAAAATCATAGCACAACTGTTTCTTAAAGGAAAGTTAATTATTTACTAACCTTGAGTTACATAGTTTTGAATGAGAATATTCTGACTAATTTGTCTTGCTCCACATTTCACAATCTGTGAAGGAGTTTTATAACAAAAATATAAAATGATGTTAGTTTGTCAAAAACTATTTATGCAGATGACCTTTCTATGCATTTCCATGTCTTCCCCTTGGGGACAGTTGTCCAAGCTCAACATTCAGAAAACGAAGATCATAGCATCTGGTCCCATCACTTCATGGCAAATAGATGGGGAAACAGTGAGAGACTTTATATTTTTGGGCTCCAGAATCACTGCAGATTGTGATTGCAGCCATGAAATCAAAAAGATGGTTACTCTTTGGAAGGGAAGCTATGACCAACTTAGACAGCATATTAAAAAGCAGAGACATTGCTTTGCCAACAAAGGTCCATCTAGTCAAGCCTATGGTTTTTCCAGTAGTTATGTGTGGATGTGAGAGTTGGACTGTGAAGAAAACTGAGTGCCAAAGAATTGATGCTTTTGAACTGTGGTGTTGGAGAAGACTCTTGAGGGTCCCTTGGACTGCAAGGAGATCCAACCAGTCTATCCTACAGATCAGTCCTGAGTGTTCATTGGAAAGACTGATGTTGAAGCTGAAACTCCAATACTTTGGCCACCTGATGCGAAGGGTTGACTCATTTGAATAATTCATTTGAATCAGTTCTACTGAGGTGGATGAAACTGGAACCGATTATACAGAATGAAGTAAGCCAGAAAGAAAAACACCAGTACAGTATACTAACACATATATATGGAATTTAGAAAGATGGTAACGATAACGCTGTATGCGAGAGAGCAAAAGAGACACAGATGTATAGAACAGTCTTTTGGACTCTGTGGGAGAGGGAGAGGGTGGGATGCTTTGGGAGAATGGCATTGAAACATGTTTAATATCATATAAGAAACAAATTGCCAGTCTAGGTTTGATATAGGATGCTTGGGGCTGGTGCACTGGGATGACCCAGAGAGATGGTATGGGGAGGGACGTGGGAGGGGGGTTCAGGATTGGGAACATGTGTACACCCATGGCAGATTCATGTTGATGTATGGTGAAACCAATACAGTATTGTAAACAAAACAAAACAAACTGCTTTGTCTAACTATAATAAAAGAATGGTAGAGTATTAAAAAGTAAAAAAAAAAAAAGAAAAGACTCTGATGCTGGGAGGGATTGGGGGCAGGAGGAGAAGGGGGCAACAGAGGATGAGATGGCTGGATGTCATCACTGACTCAATGGACATGAGTTAGAGTGAACTCCGGGAGTTGATGATGGACAGGGAGGCCTGGTGTGCTGCAATTCATGGGGTCGCAAAGAGTCGAACACGACTGAGCAACTGAACTGAACATGAATTAAGATTCCTCTTATGACCAGACAGAGGGATTCATTTGAATGATTCATGTAGCAAAACTGAAAATAGAAAAGCACATGAAAGTGTTTACTTAGAACATACACCAAGTTAGATATTAAGAAATTATTCTGAGTTGATGTTATAAATTACAAGAAAAAAAACTATTCTAGCAGATTTAGTCCACTGTTAAGTACACAACCCACCTACAGGGGCTTCATTATAATTTCCTTTTCTTGTAGCACATCCTTTCCTCCATAGTTATCCACAATTTTATATTTTTTCTCTTGAGCCTGCAAGACTTTCAGGTACAAAACTCACTCTAATGTGGTATTCTCTTTATATTCTCCATCCTGCCTTTATGTACTTGAAAAGAAAGTGAATCATATTGGTTTATAGTTCCTTTTCTGATAGCAGAAAGATTTGCATTTGAATTTCAAAAAGAAGTGACATGAAAAGAAACAAAAAATGTGATGATGATGACAAGTATAAGTACCAAACAATTCACTGAAGTAGAATTTAAATGTTGGCTGATAACCATAAGTGAGATGGCAGAGGGTGACCGATTTAAAAATGTTTTAAGATACTTTATAATGTTCTGAAGCCAGGAAGATACAGAACACATTTATATTTCAAATTAAGTATTATATTAAATATTTAAACATCACTAATAAAATAGAATCTATAAATTTCAAGGAATTAAAAAGAAAATACAAAATAAAAACTCAAAAAGGGACAGTGGATCGGTTGGGATTCTCTAGAGAAACAAAAGAAGTGGAGTGCACATACAAACATACAGAGAAAGGAAAAAAAAATAGATATACCGTAAGAAATTGGCTCATGTGTTTAGGAAAGCTAAGAACTCCCAAGACCTTTAGTCAGTAAGCTAGAGCTACGGGAGAGGCAAGAGTAGAGTTCCAATCTAAATCCAAAGGCAGAAGATAACCAATGTCCCAGCTCAGAGAGAGGCAGAGAAAGAGGAAGCAAACTCTTCATCTCCCAGACTTATTGTTCCATTCAGACATTGACAGTCACCTGTATCGAGGAGGACAATTGATTTATTCAGTATAGAAATTTAAATTTTAATCTCATCTATAAACAACTTCACAGACACACCCAGAATAATGTTTCACCAATATCTAGCAAGCTTATGATCCAGGCAACTTAACGCAAAAAAATTAACCATCACAAAAAGTGAATATACCATTGCTTGATTCAGGAGGTAATTAATCATGTGTATAGGTGCATCAGAAATCAATACACTCTACATTTAATACTGATGTCTTTTATATATTTTATGTGAAAATTAAAATGTTAGTCACTCAGTTGTTTTCAGCTGTGTGACCCCATGGACTGTAGTATGCCAGGTTCCTCTGTCCATGGAATTCTCCAGGCAAGAAAACTGGAGTGGGTTGCCATTCCCTTCTCTAGGGGATTTTGCTGACTCAGGGATCAAACCTGGGTCTCCCACATTGCAGGCAGATTCTTTACTGTCTGAGCTACCAGGCAATATATTGTTTGTATACCTCAGTTAAGAAAATAAAGCAATAAAAGAAAACAGAAAAGGTACTGAAAAGGCAGAATAAAGGTAAAATAAAGTCAGAGATAAATAACTCCAAATATGACAATAAATTTTAAACTAATAAAGTCCCAATTTTAAAGATATAAAGTTTAGTTTGGGCAATAAAAAATCCAAGTATATAATTATTTGTAAAAGATTCTTAGGATGTAAGTTCACAACTATTTGTGAATTTAAAACTGAAAGTAACATTTCTTGTAACAAATTAAAAGGAAGCTTGAGTAGTGGTTGACAACGTGGACTTTGGAGCTAGATTGCCTGGATTACATTTTTTGCTCTTAATAAATTTTGTTGACATGGTAAAATTGCTTACCTTTATCATCTGTATTGGATTATTTTGATAGTAAGAATAGTTATTCATCAGTTTATTATGAGAATTAAATACAATGATCCATATAAAGCTACTAAAAGGTATTTGTCCCAAAGTAGATACTTGAAAATTTGGAGTTACTGTGAAGGCAGTGGCACCCCACTCCAGTACTCTTGCCTGGAAAATCCCATGGACAGAGGAACCTGGTAGGCTGCAGTCCATGGGATCGCCAATAATCTGACACGACTGAGCGGCTTCACTTTCATACACTGGAGAAGGACATGGCAGCCCACTCCAGTATTCTTGCCTGGAGAATCTCAGGGTCGGGGGAGCCTGGTGGGCTGCTGTCTCTGGGGTCTCACAGAGTCGGACACGACTGAACTGACTTAGCAGTAGCAGCAGTTGTTATTGTGGTTAGTAATATTGTCATCATCAAATAAAACAGACTTTATAGCATCATTAGATACAAAAGAACATGCATACACATATATAAAATGAATATATTTCAGTTTATCAGAAGATGTAGAATTCTAAACACATATGGATCTCATATTCTCAAAATACAGAAAGCAAATATGGACAGAATTAATTGGCGAAGGACAGAGAAGCCTGGTGTCCTGCAGTCCTTGGGGTCTCAAAGAGTCAGACATGACTGAACGATTGAACAACAACAACAAAACAAGTAAACAGTCTTATCACAAGTGAAGTCGCTCAATCGTGTCCAACTCTTTGCGACCCCATGGACTGTAGCCTAGCAGGCTCCTCCCTCCATGGGATTCTCCAGGCAAGAGTACTGGAATGGGTTGCCATTTCCTTCTCCAGGGGATCTTCCTGACCCAGGGATCGAACCCGGGTCTCCTGCATTCCAGGCAGACGCTTTAACCTCTGAGCCACCAGGGAAGCTGTAATGTTTCTGACTCAATAGACAAATGACTAAGTAAAGTTATAGGATGTTTGAGAAAAAACATTAATACACTGAACTGTTGATACTTGTTGTTCAGTCCCTTTCAGTTCAGTTGCTCAGTCGTGTCTGACTCTTTGTGACCCCATAAATTGCAGCACGCCAGGCCTCGCTGTCCATCACCAACTCCCGGAGTTCACTCAGACTCACGTCCATCGAGTCAGTGATGCCATCCAGCCATCTCATCCTCTGTCGTCCTCTTCCTGCCCCCAATCCCTCCCAGCATCAGAGTCTTTTCCAATGAGTCAGGTCTTCGCATGAGGTGGCCAAAGTACTGGAGTTTCAGCTTTAGCATCATTCTTTCCAAAGAACACCCAGGACTGATCCCCTTTAGAATGGACTGGTTTGATCTTGCAGTCCAAGGGACTCTCAAAAGTCTTCTCAAACACAGTTCAAAAGCATCAATTCTTCTGCGCTCAGCTTTCTTCACAGTCCAACTCTCGCATCCTTAGTCATGTCTAATTCTTAGCAACCCTGTGGACTGCAGCACACCAGGCTTCCCTGTCCTTCACCATCTCCCAGAGCTTGCTCTAACTAATAACCATTGAGTCACTGATGCCATCCAACCATCTTGTCCTCTGTCTTCTCCTTCTCCTTTTGTCTTCTATCTTTCCAGCATCAAGGTCTTTTCCAATGAGTCACTTCTTTGCATCATGTGGCCAGTACTGGAGCTTCAGTATCAGCATCAATCCTTCCAATGAATATTCAGGGTTGATTTCCTTTAGGATTGATTGGTTTGATCTCCTTTCTGTCCAGGGGACTCTCAAGAGTCTTTTCCAACACCACGGTTTGAGAGCATCAGTTCTTCAGTGCTCAGTCTTATTTATGGTCCAACTCTCACATCCATATATGACTACTGGAAAAACCATATCTTTGACTAGACGGACCTTTGTCGCCAAAGTAACGTCTCTTCTTCTTAATACATTGACCATTGACATAGAGCTATTGATATAGAGGCAACAAAATCAATGTAACAGAATTCATATATTTAATTAAAGCATTCCTAGAACAGTTATATGAATTGAACATCAATTAAGCTGAAGAAATCCTACATCCACTTTAAAGAATTATGTAAATCTCATTTTCTTAACCCAATAAAAATAGCAGAAACAATTTTAAAAATAATGAAAAGAACATTAGATAAGTAAATAAATGACTAAATTTTAAAATTGTTCTAATGACTTATTCAAATAAATCACAGTGGAAATCAAATAAAAATGAGATGATACTGAATATGCTTCATGCGTTTTTTTGGTCTGTGCTATTTGTTTTCTGTGAAATATAGGGAAATCATTTCTGAATTCAGTGATTCATGTATTCCAGGGAATTTCTCTATTTTCTCTTGAATTTCTTCCATTTTATAATGATTGATTCTGCTTCACTCTGTTCTCTATTAAATTTTATTAATTATGGTACTTTATATTACTTCCTGTCATCTGTATTTCATACCTCTGCATGGCTGTGTGTGTGCTAAGTCACTTCAGTCATGTCCGACTCTGTGAAACCCTGTGGACTGTAGCCTGCCAGGCTCCTCTGTCCATGGGATTCTCCAGGCAAGAATGCTGGAATGGGTTGCCATGCCCTCCTCCAGGGGAATTTGCTGACCCCAGGCATTGAACCCCTGTCTTTTATGTCTCCTGCATTGGCAGGCAGGTTCTTTACCACTAGAGCCACCTGGGAAGCCCTTTCATATCTGTAATTTGATCAGTCTTTAATTTGAACTATATTTTCAATTTTTTCATTACATTTTGCAAGACTATTCCTTAGGGATCTGACTAGATGTTCATAATAATTTATTCTCCATTTCTTCTGCCTACAATGTGACTTTCATGTCCATTATGCCTTTGCTTTTTTCTCCTACTTATTTTCTTAGGTTTTCTACCTCACTTTTCTTCTATCTCATGCACAAACATACTTATGCATATTTTCCTCTTTTATAGAGGCCATATTTCTCCAACTCCTGGGAACCAAAAGGTCATAATTTTCAACCATCGTTGTTGCACAATTACTCTAATGTGATTAGTGTGTATTCTTTATTCACCTGTTCGTTTTCTATCAGATTCTATTTCTTCTTTATTTCCTCATTAATGTTGATACAGGACACATGATTGCTTCTTTGTGGTTATTACTTGTACTTAAGGAGCTCTGTTTTTCTTGGTCTATTTATTAAAGGATGTTCTTAGTCATCAAGGAAATAACCTGTCTCATCATTAATCTTGGATTTTCATTATTATCTCTCAGTCTGTTTTAAGCAACATTTTGTTCTGTGGATATGTGATCATTACAACTTCTCTTTCCAGAATGTGGTTTTGTATTGTGCCTGTTTTCCAACTTCATCTAAAATATTGTTTCAGGGTTTGTTTTTTTGTGTGTTTTCAATTGATATTATAAAAAAATTCATGGCTGAATTCACTTACATATCAGCTTAATGAGGTGCCATCTTCTTACACTTGACTGCAAAAAAAATTGAGTACTTTTTTTTTCTCTATAAGCTTCTCTCTGTGGATCAAAAAAAAAAAATTTACACATTTTAAGAGGTTGCTCACACTATATGAGTGTGAGTGTGCTGGAATTTTCCAAGACATATAGTTGTTGAAATAAATATACCTTTAGCTGTTAGTATTTGCTGGAAACCTGTTTGTGACCAGGTATGTCTAATTGTAAAACTATTTTCTAAAGTTAAATTTTTTGCCTGCATTATGGCAACCCGCTCCCGTACTCTTGCTTGGGAAATCCCATGGGCAGAGGGGTCTGGCAGGCCATGGTCCATGGGGTTGCAAAAAGGATAGATATGAGTTAGCAACTAAAATACAACATACATTCAGCAGAGCCAGTATATGACATTATGACCTGGAGCCAACGCTTACGTAGAAACAGATCTTAAAAAAATTGTAAAACCATCTCTAAAATTCATGATATTCACCTGCTATCTGTGTTTATATTTAATTTAGCATAATAATTCGGAGAAGGCGATGGCACCCCACTCCAGTACTCTTGCCTGGCAAATCCCACGGACAGAGGAGCCTGATAGGCTACCATCCATGGGGTCGCTAGGAGTCAGACACGACTGAACGACTTCACTTTCACTTTTCACTTTCATGCATTGGAGAAGGAAATGGCAACCCACTCCAGTGTTCTTGCCTGGAGAATCCCAGGAACAGAAGAGCCTGCTGGGCTGCCGTCTCTGGGCTCGCACAGAGTCGGACACGACTGAAGTGACTTAGCAGCAGCAGCAGTGTTTGGTCTCTACACTTGTTCCCTGCTGCACTGAATACTCAGTACGTTTAGATTTGTTTCCTTCTCCTGGTGAGTTTCATTCAATTCAAAAGAATATTGTCATTAACATAATAATTCTCAAGTTAAGTATCATTGAATCAGACCAGTGTATAACTTTGGATCTGGAATATATTAAATGTCAAGTCAGAGTTCCACTCATCTGCATACATTTTGTCAAAGATTAAAAGCAATTTTGGAATAACTGGGAACAAAAGTATAACAAGGACTTGACCTAAAAATGTGAAATCCTCTTCACCTCCTAGGGCCTGCCTCCACACCACACACCCTACCTCTCAACATCAGTTATTTTCTCTGCCTCCTTTTAACAGGATCTCATAATTTTGAAGCCAGGAACCGCCTTCTTTGTGGACACTCCTCATATGTATCGCTCAGCATCCTTTATCTACATGAAATGTGTTCTGGCATATCAGTTAAAAATTACTAATAACTTACATTTGTGTAGTGCTTTCAGTGTGTATATAATGTGTATATTATTGTTTACTTGATTTTTAATCAGACTGATTAAATATATCAGTTCTTATAATCATCCATACACTATCATGTGTAAAATAGATAACTGGCAGGAAGCTTCTGTACAACATAGGGAGCCAAGCCTGGTGCTCTGTGATGATCTAAAAGAGTGGGATGAGGAGGAGGGAGAGGATATGCACATAATTACGACTGATTCACATTGATGTACAGCACAGACCACCACAGTATTGTAAAGCAACTATCCTCCAATCAAGAAATCATAGAATGGAAAAGGAAAAAGGCTTTCAGAGATTTTTTTAAAAAAAAAAACCATACTTCATAAAGAGGTAGCTTTAGATCAAAAGCAATCTGGTCTTCTGGCACCTAATTTTATTTTTGTTTATAAATGCCAGTTACTCTAGCCTGTACTTTCGTAGTAACTTTGACATATGGCATAGCAGTTAGGATGCTCTGTTCTGTTGTATTGTTGAATTATGCTTATGTTAAATGTACACGTATATCTTTTACTTACAAACAGCATGAGGATAAACATATGTTGTTTCTATCACAGTTGATTGAATGAAAATTAAAATTGTTGACTTCTTTTAAAAAGAGCATTTTCATGCTCAACATCATTTAGCATGTGACTTATGTGGTAAGCCTTTTGAAATTAGAAGATCAAATATGTATAAAACACAGACTGCTTTACAATCAAACTGCGGAAACAAACTTACTAAAACACTTAGCTAACAACTGTAGGCGTTTATGGTAAACTGCATAAAAATATTTTGATAGGAGCTTAGAAGAAAGAAATAGATGTGCTAAAATATTTGAAACTATAGAGACTGAGCTGGATGCAAAGATGATTAGAAAAGATTGGAAAGAATTTTTTTTTATTCAGGAAAGGTGAAAACTGATATGTGTTTTGGACAGAAAAGATGATTTCCCATGATGAGTAATGTTCAAAGAAGATACTTAATGTCAGAATTTCCTGAAAATTATTTAAAAACCCAGCTGCGGAGATATCCTAATACTTACCAAAGAAGTTTCGAGTTTTAACAGCTTTATTGACAAATTTTCATCTCTGCCGCATCAAGGATTATAACTTCTGTTCATATACATTCATTCTGTTTTTTTCAAATATAAATTTATTTAATTGGAGGTTAATTACTTTACGGTATTGTATTGGTTTTGTCATATATCAACTTGAATCCGCCACAGGTATACACACATGTTCCCCATCCTGAATCTCCTTCCCTCCTCCCTCCCCGTACCATCCCTCTGGGTCACCCCAGTGCACCAGCCCCAAGCAGGCAGTATCATGCATCAAACCTGGACTGGCGATTCGTTTCATATATGACATTATACATGTTTCAATGCCATTCTCCCAACTCATCCCACCCTCGCCCTCTCCCACAGAGTCCCAAAGACTGTTCTATACATCTGTGTCTCTTTTGCTGTCTTGCATTCAGGGTTATCGTTACCATCTTTCTAAATTCCATATATATGCATTTTCACTCTGTATAATAGGCTCCAGTTTCATCCACCTCATTAGAACTGATTCAAATGTATTCTTTTTAATGGCTGAGTAATATTCCATTGTGTATATGTACCACAGCTTTCTTATCCATTCATCTGCTGATGGACATCTAGGTTGCTTCCATGTCCTGGCTATTATAAACAGGGCTGTGATGAACAGTGGGGTACATGTGTCTCTTTCAATTCTGGTTTCCTCGGTGTGTATGCCCAGCAGTGGGATTCCTGGGTCATAAGACAGTTCTATTTCCAGTTTTTTAAGGAATCTCCACATGGTTCTCCATAGTGGCTGTACTAGTTTGCATTCCCACCAAAAGTATAAGAGGGTTCCCTTTTCTCCATACCCTCTCCAGCATTTATTGCTTGTAAACTTTTGAATTGCAGCCATTCTGACTGGCATGAAATGGTACCTCATTGTGGTTTTGATTTGCATTTCTCTGATAATGAGTGATGTTGAGCATCTTTTCCTGTGTTTGTTAGCCATCTGTATGTCTTCATTGGAGAAATGTCTATTTAGTTCTTTGACCTGGTTTCAATCCCTGGGTTGGGAAGATTCCCTGGAGAAGGAAATGGCAACCCACTCCAGTACTCTTGCCTTGAAAATCCCATGGACAGAGGAACTGGGTGCAGGCTACTATCCATGGTGGCTCAGAGGTTAAAGCATCTGCCTCCAATGTGGGAGACCCAGGTTCGATCCCTGGGTCGGGAAGATCCCCTGGAGAAGGAAATGGTAACCCATTCCAGTATCCTTGCCTGGAGAATCCCATGGACGGAGAAGCCTGGTAGGCTACAGTCCATGGGGTCACAAAGAGTTGGACACGACTGAGCAACTTCACTTTCACTTTCACTATCCATGGGGTCCCAAAGAGTCGGGCACGACTGAGCAACTCCTTCTGTTTTTTAAAGAGAAGTTCACCAGAGATACATCTCTATCTAGAGTCCGAGCATATTCAAGTCTCTTCTATATTAAAAGCTAAAGAAAACAAAGCACAAAGGCTTGACATCTCCACTTGGATATCATGAGGCATGTCAGATTCAGCAGACTCAACATTTGAATATACTTTTCTGCCCTATCTTGTCAAAAGTCTTTCTTGCAGTGTTCATTTTTTCTGGTCAGTTTGCCTGAAAAAAATAGTTGGTCAAGCCAGAAAGTTGAGCATTTTGGACACTTTTTCTCCCTCAACAATTTCTGCTTCATTCCACCAGTAATCCTCTCCTTCTTTTACCAAATATTTGCCAAATCTGTCCACTTTTCTCCATGTTCACTACTAGCACATTTACACTAGCTCCATCCATCATTTCTTACCTGACTGATAATATAATCTCTTGATGCACTGCATACATTTTTGCTTTCTCCAATCAATTTGCCCCATGGCCAGCAGAACATTTTAAAATGCTAACTTTATTTTGATTTTGTCCCATTCCTGTGTCCATGACTTACCCATTTATTCTTCCCTTGTTTGGAGCACTAACTTATGCTTATTCATCTCATTTGCTACGTGAACTCATTTATAATTCAGGACTTATTTTGTATATGACTTCTTCAGCAGAACTAATTCTCATATCTAACAGTTAGAACTGGACATGGAACAACAGACTGGTTCCAAATAGGGAAATGAGTATGTCAAGACTGTATATTGTCACCCTGCTTATTTAACTTCTATGTAGAGTACATCATGAGAAATGCTGGGCTGGAAGAAGCACAAGCTGGAATCAAGATTGCAGGGAGAAATATCAATAAACTCAGATATGCAGATGACACCACCCTTATGACAGAAAGTGAAAAGGAACTAAAAAGCCTCTTGATGAAAGTGAAAGAGGAGAGTGAAAAAGTTGGCTTAAAGCTCAACATTCAGAAAACGAAGATCATGGCATCTGGTCCCATCACTTCATGGGAAATAGATGGGGAAACAGTAGAAACGGTGTCAGACTTTATTTTTTGGACTCCAAACTCACTGCAGATGGTGATTGGAGCCATGAAATTAAAAGACGCTTACTCCTTGGAAGGAAAGTTATGAGCAACCTAGATAGCATATTCAAAAGCAGAGACGTTACTTTGCCAACAAAGGTCCATCTAGTCCAGGCTATGGTTTTTCCAGTAGTCATGTATGGATGTGAGAGTTGGACTGTGAAGAAGGCTGAGCACCGAAGAATTGATGCTTTTGAAGTGTGGTGTTGGAGAAGACTCTTGAGAGTCCCTTGGACTGCAAGGAGATGCAACCAGTCCATTCTGAAGGAGATCAGCCCTGGGTGTTCTTTGGAAGGAATGATGCTGAGGCTGAAACTCCAGTACTTTGGCCACCTCATGCAAAGAGCTGACTCATTGGAAAAGACTCTGATGCTGGGAGGGATTGGGGGCAGGAAGAGGACGACAGAGGATGAGATGTCTGGATGGCATCACCAACTTGGTGGACATGAGTTTGAGTGAACTCTGGGAATTGGTGATGGACAGGGAGGCCTGGTGTGCTGGAATTCATGGGATTGCAAAGAGTCTAACACGACTGAGCGACTGAACTGAAGTGAACTGACTGAACCCTATTATCAATACCCACTCCTCGTTAGAATCTGTTGTTTTGTTGTTTTTGTTTTTTCAGTCTTTAAGTCATGTCCGATTCTATGACACCATGGACTGTATAGCCTGCCAGGTTCCTCTGTCCATGGGATTTCCCAGGCAAGAATACTGGAGTGAGTTACCATTTCCTTCTCCACGGGTTCTTCCTAACCCAGGAATTGAACCTGCATCTCCTACATTGGCAGGCAGGTTCTTGACCAATGAGCCGTGAGGGAAGCCCTGTTTCATTAGGATCGGCTGTGTAACGTGATGTTGATTGATGGCATCAAGTCCCAGGGTCTGTACAGGGTTTATTTTCTCTCTCACTGTGTGTTCACTGTGTCTTGACTTTATAAATCTTTCTAGAAGACAAGTTAGAGACCCCAGGTGGTACAGACTGTACCATCTTCCGACTGCAAAGTTTGTAATAAAAATTCCCTTAGGCATCATTGGCAGGAAAAGTGAGGGTCTGTAGAAGGCTTTAAAGATTATCCCTGGCTAAGAATACATGGGAGACCCATCTCTTTTACTCCTATTTTTTGGCCAGAACCAGTCAAGTATTTGACCTAACTTCAAAATCAGCTGGGAAATGTAGTCCTTTGGGTTCCAGGAAGGAAGAAGACCTGGATACAGTTGCACATTATTGATATCTACCTCTCCTCTTTCGGCATTATTTTAAGCTGTCCTGGCTTATCTTTCTCACTGCTCTACATGGTACAGTGGGCTTCCCCCGTGGCTCAGCGGTAAAGAATCCACCTGCCAATGCTGGAGATGTGGGATTGATCCCTGGGTGGGGAGAATACCATGGGGAAGGAAATGGCAACCCTGTCTAGTATTCTTGCCTGGGAGAAATTCCATGGTTGGAGGAAACTTGAGGACTGCAGGCCATGGGGTTGCAAAAGAGTCCAACAAAACATATATTGCACTAATAAATGATGTTTCAGTTAATAGAACAAACTTGGTTCCAATCAGCAAGCCTATAACTTATCAGCTGTGTGTCTGTTACCAAATTAAATTTTCCTTGCTTCAGCAGTTATCTGTAAAGTGGAGATAATACTGTACCTACCCATCAGAGTTCTTATAATGATATTGTATTTTATTTATTTTTTATTTTTTATTTTATTTTATTTTTATTTATTTATTTTTTTAGTTTTTATTTTTTAAATTTTACAATCTTTAATTCTTACATGCGTTCCCAAACATGAACCCCCTCCCACCTCCCTCCCCATAACATCTCTCTGGGTCATCCCCATGCACCAGCCCCAAGCATGCTGCATCCTGCGTCAGACATAGACTTGGAGACGGTGGGATGATTTGGGAGAATGACATTCTAACATGTATACTATCATGTAAGAATTGATATTGTATTTTAAAGTGTCTAGGTCATTACAGGTTTATATGTATTAGCCGTTGTCACTATTTTTATTGTTTTTGGTAGAAACACGAATCATTAGTGTACAAATAAATACATATTAAAATGTAAACATAGGGACATCCCTGGCAGTCCAGTGGTTATGCAGGGGGCACAGGTATGATCCCTGGTTGGGAAACTAAGATCCCACATGCTTCACATCACAGTGGGGTCTTACAAAAATGTAAATATATCTGAGCAACCAATACCCCGATTATTATTGTCATCTACCTCTAAAACAATGGTTTACAGAGTATTAGAACTAGTATAAGCCTAATATCTTTGTGTTGCATATTAGGACATGAAGAACAAAATAAGTGGGTTAATATTTTAGTGTTCACTCTATAAGTTAATGACAATAACCCCTAAAATATCTAAATCCTTTCTCTCTTATTACTCTGTTTCCTTTGTGGAAAGTCAGAAAAATTCAAAGAATTCTTCATCTCTTGTTTTTTGTTCACTAGTGACTTAATGTATTTTACCTGGAAATCTACAAATCTGAACAATTGTAACACAAATTATTTAAATAGTGAAAAGAATACTAATAAAAATGATTCTGGTATCCAATTAAAAGTGCATCAATTTAGTCATGGATTCTATGATATTGAAACAAGTTTATGTTCACTTTTAATTTGGGTTTATCATATTTTTATCTTTACTCAAGAGCATTAAGGCATATGGAATTATTTTCAAAGTTGGTTTTCTCTACAAAAGTTTAAAGAACCTTGAAAATCCCAGCTCTCTGAAAAGGAATTTTCATCACATTGTTCTCTTTATGAAATAGTTTTGTTATAGTTGATTCAGCCAAATAGTCAAATAGTGCCCTATATCGAGCACACCCTAGCTCTGAACTAAACTTAAAAATGTTTTCATTAACGTTGGTCTTCATTAATATTTTTATATTGTACACAGTACAGTGACACTCAGGAACTTCCAAGTTTTAAAATAGAGAAAGTAAAATAAATGATAAGCAGCTCAGTGAAAATTGTTTTGATTATCCCCTTGATGAGGTAATTTATATTCTTGGTCTAATGTACTAATCAGTGCCTTTCATGAAACCTAGCACCCAAGCTGTTTTATTAAGAATGATTATGTGAGAAGGAAGAATAGGCATCATTTGTTAATCATCATTTTATTTCTACTCTTGTGTTATACCCCATGGATATCCCAAACAAATACAAATCAGTGAATATAATCCAGATGATCCAATTGTTACACCAGAGTTTTAAAATATTACTGTCATAAGAACATATCTTAACCCCAAACAAAGAAAAAGTGAAAATGACAACTGGCCAAACCTACTTTTCAGGTGTAGAATAATATATAATTTTTTTTAGCATCAGAACCTCATTCAGAAATGGTGGAAAATGAATTTTCATGGTGATATTCAAGCTGATCACAGAAAAAAGAAAGGAAAATAGAAATGTATTGAAAAACTACAGTTTCTCTTAAAATGTTTTTAGATTTTTTTTAACATACAAATGGATCAAAATTAAAAGCAGATAACACAAATGGAAATCAACAGTTCACTTTTGGTCTTTGATCATGCTTGTTGAATACGTGGTTTGGTAATTTGATCCAAAGCCATATTATCTTAATTTGTGGCTATACAAAAAACCAATGATGTGATTTTGTTTTTGTTAATGTGTTCAAGATTTTTTTTAAAAAACCTGAAATAAGTAGGAAGATATTTTATCCTAATAGAACAAAATGCCTAAGGTAATGCTTGTTTACTGGTGTTGTGTGGAAGACAGAAAAGTTCACCAAATAA
This sequence comes from Ovis aries, assembly GCF_016772045.2. Classification (NCBI taxonomy): domain Eukaryota; kingdom Metazoa; phylum Chordata; class Mammalia; order Artiodactyla; family Bovidae; genus Ovis; species Ovis aries. The sequence continues at coordinate 17,484,080 of NC_056074.1, forward strand.
TTCCTCAAAGACAAAAATCCATGTTAAGTTTTTGGGGAGGGACTCTCCTGATGAAGTAGTGAGTGCCAGAGTCTCAGGCAGCGCTTATTTTGATATGCATTAGAAGGAAAAAGAAGGTCAGTGGGGCTGAACTTAGAAGCAAGTGAAAGAGGTGTCAAGAAATGGGATTGGACAAATAGGCAGGTTCTGTATAATTTAGCATCTTGTAGACCAAAGTAAAGAATTAGATTACATTTTCAGTGCAGTTGGAAGCCATTGTAATGTTTAAAAAATACACGACATGAACAATTAAGATCACTCAGAGGAAGAAATCCAATTCTAAAAACCTGAGTTGTGTCCTCATAAACAACATACATTTTAAGTAAATTAAATTACTGTATTTGCTGTTTGATCACTAAGTGGTGTCCAACTTTTTGCGACCCATGGCCTGCAGCAAGCCAGACTTCTCTGTCCTTCAGTATCTCCCAGAGTTTGCTCAAACTCACATCCATTGAAGTGGTGATGCCACCCAAGCATCTCATTCTCTGTTGCTCCCTTCTCCTCCTGCCCTCAGTCTTTCTCAGTATCAGGGTCTTTTTCAATGAGTTGGCTCTTCACATCAGGTGGCCAAAGTTTTGGAGCTTCAGCTTCAGCATCGCTTCTTCCAATGAATATTCAGGGTTGATTTCCTTTAGGATTGACTAGTTTGATCTCCTTGCTATCCAAGGGACTCTCTTCTGTAGCACCACAATTCAGGAGTATAATTCTTCAGTGTTCAGCCTTCTTTATGGTCCAACTCTCATATCTGTGCATGACTACTGGAAAAACCATAGCTTTGACTAGATGGACCCCTAAATAAATGTAATTATGCACCAGAAATGTTCAAAAGACTTCATTCTAGTCTACTTAAATTACATTTATTGATTCTATTATGAGCCTAGCATACTGCCTATTTAATAATGGTGTCCAATATCAGTTGCACACGTGAATATGAGACAAAGATAGGTTTAATGGTTACAGGAAGAACAGTGACTCAGCAGGTGTGTTTTTCTGAGGTATAAAGGAAAGATCTGAATTTATTGAAAACTTGAAGTTTGGCTTAAGGCAGGTCTTTCAATACAGGGGTTTGTGGTATGAGTTGGAGGGGTAGAATTTGAGGACTGGAGGGTGGAGCGAGATTAAGGTTGAGTAAAGATCATGATATAAGAAAGGGATTCTAGACATAGTACAGTAGGAACAAACCTGTAATTGCACAAATTGGCTTAAATACTTGTTACAGTGAGGTAGAGCTAATTCTACAGGGAATCAGGGGACCTCTCAGCAAGAGGGTGTTCAGTTCAGTTCAGTCACTCAGTCGTTTCTGACTCTTTGTGACCCCGTGAATCACAGCACGCCAGGCCTCCCTGTCCATCACCAACTCCCAGAGTTCACTCAGAGTCACGTCCATCCAGTCAGTGATGCCATCCAGCCACCTCATCCTCGGTTGTCCCCTTCTCCTCCTATCCCCAATCCCTCCCAGCATCAAAGTCTTAAGTGAGTCAACTCTTTGCGTGAGGTGGCCAAAGTACTGGAGTTTCAGCCTCAGCAACATTCCTTCCAAAGAAATCCCAGGGCTGATCTCCTTCAGAATGGACTGGTTGCATCTCCTTGCAGTCCAAGGGACTCTCAAGAGTCTTCTCCAACACCACAGTTCAAAAGCATCAATTCTTCGGTGCTCAGCCTTCTTCATAGTCCAACTCTCACATCCATACATGACCAATGGAAAAACCATAGCCTTGACTAGCCAGACCTTAGTCGGCAAAGTAATGTCTCTGCTTTTGAATATGCTATCTAGGTTGGTCATAACTTGTCTTCCAAGGAGTAAGCGTCTTTTAATTTCATGGCTCCGATCACCACCTGCACTGATTTTGGAGCCCAAAAAAATAGTCTGACACTGTTTCCACTGTTTCCCCATCTATTTCCCATGGAGCGATGGGACCGGATGCCATGATCTTCGTTTTCTGAATGCTGAGCTTTAAGACAACTTTTCCACTCTCCTGTTTCACTTTCATCAAGAGGCTTTTTAGTTCCTCTTCACTTTCTGCCATAAGGGTGGTGTCATCTGCATATCTGAGGTTATTGATATTTCTCCCGGCAGTCTTAGGAACTATTTATTATAGGATTGGGGAGAGCGCTAGGTGACTTACAGGTGGGTCCAAGGAAGAGTGGCATCACACTAGATGACATGCTTTCAGGAAGTGAGGTTAATAGTGTGAATGAGTATCTCAATAATCTTAGCCAAGAAGAGAGAAGACTAGTTTGAGATTAAAATTTTCATAGATAAAGGAACAGTAGTTTTTTATTTTAGATAAAAGAGGGAAATATATGGTATTTTGTTAATGCAAAGTTGGGACTCTAATTAATGGTATATATTAATGTAATATGGGCTTCCCAGGTGGTGCTGGTGGTAAAGAATCTACCTGCCAGTGCAGGAGATACAGGAGACATGGGTTTGATTCCTGGGTCAAGGAGTTCCCCTAGAGATCTAAAGCAGTAGGGTTTGTGCTGTAGACTAAATTGTATTCCCCCAAAATAATATGTTGGAAGTTCTAACATGTGACTGTCTTAGGAGATAGAACTTTCGGTGGTAATTAAGGTTAAATGAACTCATAGAGGTAGGGTCCTAATCCAATATGACTGGAGTCTTTATATGAAGAGAAAAATCTCTCTCTCTCTCCCCTCACAGACACATACCCACAGCCATACTCCCTCCACCCCTACCCCTCCTCAAGGAAAGGCCATGTAAGCACACAGCAAGAAGGTAGGTATTTGCAAGCCAGGAAGAGAACCTTCACCAGAAACCAGCTATACTAGATTTTGGTCTGGAGCTTCTCAGAGTCCATAACTGTGAGACAATAAATCTCTATTCTTTAAACCACCCAGCCTGTGATAGTTTGTTATGGCAGCCTGAGCTGACTAATGTAGACGTTTGGGGAGATAAATTCCTGGTCCTGCTATCTTTACATTATAATTGATTTGGGGCAAATTATTTAATCTCTTTAAGTTTAGTTTCCAACAGTAAAATACAAATAATAAATGATGCTTTATGGTATTTTTGTGAGAATCAAATAAGACTATATGGTTCCTGGGAAATAATGGATGTTCAGCAATTATGAAATTTTCATCAATCAGGTTACAGATGGTGAACAGGGTCTTAGGTACACAAAACACATTTGTGAAAGAAACAAATAGCTCCTGCTGTGATGAAGCTTATTGGATTCTACATTTTTCAGTGAAAAGATTAGTCTTGGTATTATGTTTAAAATGTTTTTCATGCATAGTCGTGTGCCCAGTGTTCTATAAATGCCCGCTTAATGAAAAAGACATTTTCTTCTCATTGTTAATGAAGATATTTCCTATACACTATTTGTGTGATTCCATTAAGTGTTAGTGTAAGAGGTATATACGACAGTGCTAAGCAAGTGTCTTCATTTTAAAGAGTAACATAAAATACTCATAATTTAGCCTACATTTGTGTATTAGATTGTCCTCAGCTTTTTTGAAGGGTTCACATTTCCTGCCCTGAATTCTACTGAAGAATGCAATGCTAACTTTTTGAATGTCCATCATTAATTTAGGGTGATAAGGGACTACAGTTGACCCTTGAACAACCTCAAGGAATGTGAGGATTAGGAACACAGACCCTGTAGTAAAAATTCCTGGTATTATATTATATTTGGTCTTCCATGTCCTTGGTCTGGCATTCTCAGTAGATTCAACTAACCACAGATTATGTAGTCTTTAGTATGTCTTTACTGAAAATAAATTTTGCGTAAAAGTCGTCCCAGGCAGTTCAAACCCATGTTGTTCAAAGGCCAACTGAATAAAATCGGTCACTCGGATAAAATAAAATTCATCAAGTTTCTTCTTTAAAATAACAACTCTCACAATCTACAATAGAAATCAGTATATTATTGACTGTAGTAGTTTTCAGATATTTTGGCCATTGATGTTGTCTTTTTAAAATGTATTCTCTGTATTGAGAAAAAGGCCAAATACAATTGAGCGCATTCCTTATGAATTTGTGTGCATGAAACTTTAGAATAGGCGAATCTGAAAGTAGATCAACTTTGGATGGAGGTAGGCTCTAAATGGTTTGAATTATACACAGAATAACTTTAAAGGTGGTAAAATGTTTTATATACATATTGTTTTAGTGTTTGTTGCACATAAATATTTGATCAGATTCATCCAGCTATAGGTCAGAAGATATTTGGTCCATGCCAAAATGTTCTTGAAATTTGGTCTTATCTAAAACATCCAGGAGCATATTTGGTTTTGGATGGAATCTTTTGACATGGTCCATGGACATTTTGAATAGTACTAAATATAACCAGATTTCAAGGACCTTTTGGTATGGAACATATGCCTTATGGGTAAAGTGTCTATGATGTTTTTGACAGGAAATGTCCTGCCAGGTTAGAATACTTTAACTGCTATGTGAAAGGTCTGCTAAGTTTTTTTGCACACATATTTTACAAATAAATCACAAAATCCTATGCCTTCCCTTCACCCTGGTTCACTGGCTGATGTTATGCACCAAGTAACCTGCAAGTGCAGCCACATAAAATTTTGTGACATGCAAACCTTCCCCTCCCACATCTTTGGAAAGAGTTAGTTGTTATTGTTCTTTTGTTGCTAAGTCTTGTCCAACTCTTTGTGACCCCATGAACTGCAGTATGCCAGGTTTCCCTGTCCTTCACTATCTCTGAATTTGCTCAAACTCATGTTCACTGAGTCAGTAATGCCATCCAACCATCTCATCCTCTCGTTCGCTTCCCCTTCTGCCCTCAATCTTTCCCAGCATCAGAGTCTTTTCCAAAGAGTTGGCTCTTTGCATCAGGTGACCAAAGTATTGGAGCTTCAGCATCAGGTCTTCCAGTGAATATTCAGGGTTGATTTCCTTTAGGATTGACTGATTTGATCCTCATACTGTCCAAGGGACTCTCAAGAGTCTTCTCTAACACCGTAGTTTGAAAGGATCGGTTCTTCCGTGCTCAGACTTCTTTATGGTCCAACTTTCACATCCATACATGACTACTGGAAAAACCATAGCTATCACTATATGGACATTTGTCAGCAACGTGATATTTCTGTTTTATATATGCTGTCTAGGTTTGTCTTATTTTTTCTTCCTAGGAGCATGCATCTTTGAATTTTGTGGCTGTAGTCACCATCCAGAGTGATTTTGGAGCCCAAGAAAATAAAATCTGTCACTGTTTTCGCTTTTCCCCATCTATTTGCCCTGAAGTGATGGGATTGGATGCCATGATCTTTGTTTCTTGAATGTTGAGTTTTCCATCAGCTTTTGCACTCTCCTTTTTCAACCTGGTCAAGAGGCTCTTTAGTTCCTTTTTGCTTTCTGCCTTTAGGGTGGTATCATCTGTGTATCTGAGGTTATTGATATTTCTCCCAGAAGTCTTGATTCCATCTTGTGATTCATCCAGTCCAGCATTTCACATAATGTACTCTGCATAGAAGTTGAATAAGGGTGACAATATACAGCTCTGACATACTCCTTTCCCAATTTTGAATGAGTCCATTGTTTCATGTCCAGTTCTAACTGTTGCTTCATTAAGAAGCATACAGATTTCTCAGGAGACAGGTAAGGTAGTCTGGTATTCCCATCTTTTAAAGGATTTTCCACCATTTGTTGTGATTTACACAGTCAAAGGCTATAGCATAATGAATGAAGCAGAAGTAGATGTTTTCTGGAATTCCTTGCTTTTTCTATGATCCAGTGAATGATGGCAATTATATCTCTGGTTCCTCTGCCTTTTCTAAATCCAGCTTGTACCTCTGGAAGTTCTTGGTTCACATACTGCTGAAGGTTAACTCAAAGGATTTTGAGAATGACCTTGCTAGCATGTGAAATGAGTGCAATTGTCTGGTAGTTTGAACATTCTTCGTCATTGCCTTTCTTTGATAGTGGAGTGAAAACTGAGCTTTTCTAGTCCTGTGGCCACTGCTGAATTTTCCAAATTTGCTGGCATATTGAGTGCAGCATTTTAACCCTGTCATCTTTTAGGATTTTAAATAGCTAGGTTGGAATTTTTTTATCTGAGGCTTCTTTGTTTTATCCAAGGATAACCTCCTTAAGATGGATGTTTTATTTTAGTTTAAAAATGTTTGGAAAGAAAAGATGTGTTGGTTTTCTTTCAGCTTTAACTTTGTGTTAAAGGGAGAATTGTCTTTGTTGCGTATGACCTCACTGTTAGATGAGAACTTGGTAGAAGTCACAAATACACAATGTTGGTCTGTCAAGCTCCTTCAATTCTAATGTACCCATTAATGATAAGAGTTTGTTAAAAAAATGAAAAGTCAGAAGAAAATGCAAAACAATGTGGGAATTAGTGACACTAGACCAAAATAGAACCGGTCCTAGTAAATTTGGAATATATGGCAATCTGAAATGTGAGCCTAAGCTTTTGTTACAAAGGGAATCTTTTCACATAATACAATGGTTGTTTTCCTGTTACAACTCACACTGTTTTTAAGCAACACCTTCAGGACAGACTCACAGTTAACCATAAAAATTGATCTTCAAATCAGTAGGTACTGTGTTGAATTTCAGTCTCAAATTTGTAAGCAGCTGGCTTTGTGACTCAGAGTTTATCATTTGTCTGCTCTGAACCTCATTTCCCTCCTTTATGAAAATAAGGGTAAATACAAGATTGAGGGCAGGAGAAGAAGGGGACGACAGAGGATGAGATGGATGGCATCACCGACTCAATGGACATGGGTTTGGGGGAATTCCGGGAGTTGGTGATGGACAGGGAGGCCTGGCATGCTGTGATTCTTGGGGTCGCAAAGAGTTGGACACAACTGAGTGACTGAACTGAACCGAATTCCATTGTTTTTGGGAAATTTGAAATTTAAAAATTGTTTTCCTTTTTAAATTTATCAAGAAAGAAAATTGGTTCCTCTGTAATTTGAGCATTGTGAAATCTCTTATTTATCGAAAAAAAATTATTGTACAAGGTACTGTGTTGAGGTAAATGAGTAGGAAATGACAACCCATTCCAGTATTCTTGCCTAGGAAATCCCATGGACAGAGAAGACTTGTAGGCTACAGTTAGTGGTGCCACAAAGAGTTACACACAACTGAGCATGAGTACAATGGGAAAAAATGTAATATGGACATAAGCAAAAAGGATTTGCTATATTCTACATGATCTTAACCAGTGGAGAAATTTATATTCTGTTTTCATGAGACTTTGAGAATTCCTATTTGTCAGAAACTATATTTATTCAATATTACTAATCTTTCTGGTACATTTTCTTCTGTTTTTGCTTCTGAATGCAAATATCTTTAATGAGACCTATGAGCAGTATTCTGGCACCTGTAGCCTGAGCCCTATCTGATGGACAGTTAAGCGTCACACTTTCTCTATTTCTTATTTGCCTTTTCACTGTGGATTTGAGGAACACTCTCCTTTCTTCATCTCATCGCACTTGGGAATTTATATTGGAACAAAAGAGCAATTTCTGACTTTATGAAAACACCCAGGTGTTTCCTGTTCCTATAGTATCGGTTTTCTGTAATGCTACTACAGAGATGATGCATCTTCCCAAAACATTGGGTTTCTGTTTCCTGAGTTTCTCAAAACAGTTTTCAGAAATTAATTTATGAAAACCAATCCTACACACAGTGGGTGTTTAAAATGATATTTCCAATGAAAACAGTTAAGTTAGCCAGCTTATCAGAAGTTTCAAAGGAACATAATGGAAAAGTTATTTATTTGAATGCATCAGTCCAGTGCAGCATTTGTATTAGCTTTCCAGCTCATCTTGTAGGAAAAATATACTGTATTAATCTATATCTGCACTTCTTAGCTTTCATAAATGTTGTCTTGAAAGTGTTCATTCAGTGAAGGAGAAAGAAGGATTTGGATGTTGCTAAAATTGAGGTTTCATGCCAAGTAATCAGCTATTGATAAGAATGTCATCAGGCTGTGTCATGATTTTATTTGAGAACAACTGAAAAGTTCCATGAAATATGGTTTTAAGGACTAAAGTAGAAGAAAACAGTAGCTTTATACTAAGTGGAGAAGGTTCCAAGGTTCCAATAGGAAGTACTAGAGCAAACTCTTAATTCCATCTTAGGAGCAGTACTAGAGTACTGAATCAGATTTGAGATTCGTAAGGTTATAGAGAAATATAAAGTTCTCAGACTCAGAATTTAAACATTGACTTTTTAAATGAAGTATTCATATTGTATATTTTGGTGGAGTTAATAAGATGAAAGCATATTATCAAAAAACAGTATCTTGATTTGATTTTAATGGAAAAATGAGATCTTTGCAAATTTATAGGCTATGCTTAATGGAGATCTTACACTGAACTATGGTGTCATGATAATGGCTTGCTGCAGAGATAAAAGCATAATTTGCCTGACTTCTGACTCAAAAGGTGAAATAAAGAGCACAGCAAGATGGAAATAGTGAGCACTCTGAAATCATTAAGATTTCATTGGATTTACATCCTGACTCACTGTGAGCTGTTGTGTGCCTCCAGGGAATGGATTTTATCTTCTCAATTCAATTTTTTAAGGTATAAAAATGGGAAGAATGTTACCTCCTTTCAGGAATGCCTTGAAGAATAAATAAAATGATGTAGTTTACACACCTAGGATGGTGTCCAGGGCTTCCCAGGTGGTGATAGTGGTGAAGAACCTGCCTCCCAATGCAGGAGACATAAGAGACACAGATTTGATCCCTGGATCAGGAAGATCCCCTGGAGGAGGGCATGGCAATCCTTCTTCCAGGGAATTAGAGTCTTCCCTGGTAGCTCAGCTGGTAAAGTATCTGCCTGCAATGCAGGAGGCCCTGATTTGGTTCCTGGGTTGGTAAGATCCCCTGGAGAAGAGACAGGGTACCCACTCTGGTATTCATGGACTTGCCTGGTGGCTCAGATGGTAAAGAATCCACCTGCAATGCAGGAGACCTGGGTTCGATCCCTGGATTGGGAAGATCCCTTGGAGAAGGGCTTGGCAACCCACTCCAGTATTGGGCTTCCCTGGTGGCCCAGACAGTAAAGAATCTGCCTGCACTGTGGGAGACCTGGGTTTGATCCCTTGGCCTCAAGATCCCCTGGAGAAGGGCACGGCAACCCATTCCAGTATTCTTGCCTGGAGAATTCCATGGACAGAGGAGCCTGGGAGGCTACAGTCCGTGGGGTCGCAAAGAGTTGGACACAACTGAGCAACTAACACACAAAACATGAATCTCTAGGCAGAGGTTAAGGCATTGGGTATTACAGCAAATACTCTGGCTTCTTTGAGTGTGTATTCTGACAAAGAAGATGGACGAGAGATAAATACAGTTGACCGATGAACAACGGGTGACACTGCTTTACAAGTCAGAAACATGCCTATAACTTTATAGTGAGACCTCAGTGTCTCCAGTTCTGCATCTATGTATTTGACCAATTGTGAATCAGGTAGCACTATGGAAGAGTTTACTGGAAACAATCTGCCTTTAAGTGGCCCTGTGCAATTCAGACCTTTCATTCAAGTGTCATGTGTGAATAGTGAAACACCAAGAAAAGCAAATCTGGGAAAGAAGAGAGCATGTAAAGGAGAGCCAAAAAGGACTCTCCGGAGGTATTTACTGCGGAGGGACTAGAAAGAAGTAAGGGGGTGAACCCCTAGGGGACGAGGCCTTCAGGCAAAGCCAGGGAGGACCAGCAGGACAGGAGACAATGAGACAATGTATTAGAAATGTGAGAGTCAGGGAGCCTGGAAAGGATGAAACAGGGGGAAGATCACACAGTTTTGTTTTGTTTTGTTTTGTTTTAAGGTAAATGCATTTTATTTATTTATTTAAATGTTTTGGCTGTGCCATGAACCATGTGGGATGTTAGTTCCCTGACCAGGAATCAAACCTGCCCCTCTTGCACTGAAAGCTAGGAGTCTTAACCACTGGACTGCCAAGGAAGTCTCATGAATTTTTGAATTTTTTTTTTTTTGTATAAATTTGAGAGAGGACTTAGTTTGAATAAGAAAGTCATATAATCTGGTTTATGTATTATACTATCATTGTGATTACTATGTGGAAATAGACTTTACCACTAAGAGCAGCAACAGGGAGACTAGTTAGCAGGTTAATGTAGCAGAAGAGGTGAAAAATAACGGTGGATTAGATATAATGTTTTAGCAATGGCTGTGGTGAGATGGATTCAGTGATGTGATAGATTTTGAGATTGCAGTTGACAAGATTTGCTAATGGAATCACTGTGGAGTGTGAAAAAAAAAAAACAAAATTTGTCAAGGATGATTTCAGGTTTAAAGCAGCTATCATTTTGGAGTGTTTACACTATGTCAGAATAGTAATTCTAAGAGGTGGGTGTAATTATGATTAGTGTCCCCATTACAGAGTTAAGTTTCCAGAACCTGTACACTTACCCTCCATAATAGAATGCCTTTTAGCAAAGCGAACATTACTAGCTAATAAATAGCACTCCTTAAAATATGATAAAAATAGTAATAATACAGTCTGGTATTTGTGTGTGTGGCAGCTTTATAAAATTTAAGGTTCATGGAAGGCCCTATGAATATTCTTAACAGTTTAATCTGTTCTCTCCTACAAAAGAAGAAACTATGACAATTTTTACCTGGGCTGAAAGGAATTCCTGAAAATGATTTTCTTTATGTGTATTTTCCTAATGAACATTTTGAGCCAAGAATAAAGACTAGTAGCTATTTCTAATGATTTTAAAAAGTAGATGGTCTTCAATTGATTATTTTTTCTTCTCTTTTTTATTTTTAATTATTTTAATTGGAGAAAAATTACTTTGTGTTGTGTTTTTTTTTTTTTTGGCAATACATCAACATGAATTAGCCACAGTTACACCTGTGAACTCCCCTCCTACCTGCCTCCCCACCCTATCCATCTGGGTTGTCCCAGAACACCTACTTTGGGTGCCCTGCTTCTTGCACTGAACTTGCACTAGTCATCTGTTTTACATATGGCAATGTACATGTTTCAGTAGTATTCTCACAAATCATCTCACCCTTGCCTTCTCTTATTATGTCCAAATGTCTATTCTTTACATCTATGTTTCCTTTGTTGTAATTTATTAACATTTCTTCAATGACTAAGTTATTTTTACCAATTCATTAGCTCCTATCTCAGCCCTGATATTAGACACATCCTAGTAAATACTCTGGACAAAAATAAGATAACAGTGCATTTACAAAAAATGCTTTTACTCCAAGTATTCCTCAGGTTTCCTTTTATCAGTTCAAATTAGTTCAAATCAGTTAATGTAATTCTACAATTGCTTTACTTTTTCAAACATTTATGAATTTAATAAATATACTTAATTACTTCTATTAATATACTACTGTGCATTCACAACCCACTCCAGTATTGGGCTTCCCTGGTGGCTCAGATGGTAAAGAATCTGCCTGCAATGCAAGAGACCTGGATTCAATCCCTGGGTCAGGAAGATCTGCTTAGAAAAGGAAATGCCTACCCACTCCAGTATTCTTGCCTGGAAAATTCCATGGACAGAGGAGCCTGGGAGGCTGCAGTCCATGGGGTTGCAAAGTGTTGTGCACAACTGAGTAACTTTCCCTTTCACTTTCACTATTAAATTTTTATATACTAAAAAGTTGTTATCTCTGAAGCTCAAACTGTTGATGCCTCGGTTAGGATGTTCCAGCAGTGTTCATAGTCTGTATTAACTTGATAAACTGCTGTAACCCTAGATGCCTCATAATTAAAATATTTCTTCAAAACTAAAATGCAACTTTCTAAGTAGAAAGGTAACTTGAAATAAAGAATAATGTACATTTTTCAGTTGTTTAATTTCTCAGCAGTGTGACTAGTCCTCACGTTGGTTTCTAGTAAATCCAGACGAAGGCCTTTGGTGTCCCATAGCAATGTCCTATACGAAATAGCTTTGCCAAAATCAGTTCTGCTTCTAATTCAAGAAAATGAGCAGTTAAGAACAAGTGATAGGCTAGAATGTGAGTCTCTTTGTAGGACATTTACCCTCCAAGTTGTCTCATGCCAAACTATATGGGTAGGACACAGCCCCCAAAGTCTCTGTGCACTTATCATCATTGTAATCATACGTGTAGAGGATTTTACCCTCATTTAAGAGATGAGAGACATGGGTTCACATGTCACACTTAGAAGCAGTGGTCTGAGTGGCTCAAAGCTGCATTTCTGGAACAAGTTTAAAATCTTCACCTCACCATTCCCTAGGGTGATCTAGGGACGTTCATATGTTCTCTGCCTCTCCATTTTTCCAATGGCAAAAGGAGGACAACAATATGAACAACTTAAAAAATTATGAAAATTATATAGTATGATAGACCTCTGATCATATTGTGCAAATGACAAATTCTCCATAAATGTTAGCTTTTGTGGTTCCCAGCAATTTATCCTAATGTCACAAAGTCAGTACGTGGTTAAACTAGATCTTAGGCCGTTTTACTCTGTAGAGTTTTTATTGGCTGTATACCACAACTGCTTTTACACAAATCATGTACTTTATTTTAGTCATGATCATTATTTTGTATTACAGGAAAACTTTACTGATACAGGGATTAAGAGATATTCTATCAGTACTATAATTCTACTTTATATCATGCTGTCCTTGCTGAGTGCTAGGACCCTGGCTAAAATTGTCAAGGTTGCATCCTGGTTCTACAATCGGCTGGTAATACTATTTTAACTTCTATGCATGAAAATTTTCTCCTTCAGAAAATAGGGACAAATGTCCAGAAGACTTCTTTTGGAAATTAAATGAAAAGTTGGGTACATATATATGAATATGTATGTGTGTGCATGCAAATTGATATATATATATATGTATACATATATATATACATATATATAGGGCTTCCCTGCTGGCTCAGCAATAAAGAATTCATCTGCCAGTGCAGGAGATACAGGAGACACTTGGTCCATCCCTGGGTTGGGAAGATCCTTGGAAAAGGAAACGGCAACCCATTCCAGTGTTCTTATCTGGAAAATCCCATGGACAGAGGAGCCTGATGGGTTATAGTCCATGGGGTCTCTAGAGCTGGATACAACTTAGTGGGGTGAACTCTGGGAGTTGGTGATGGACAGGGAGGCCGGGTGTGCTGCGATTCATGGTGTTGCAAAGAGTCAGACATGACTGAGCTACTGAACTGGACTTGTGACTATACAGCAACAACAATGAACATGTATGTGTATGAGTGTCCCACATGTGAATCACGGTATGGATTTTATATTAGAATATGTTACATAAATATGAAATCCATACCATGAGAGTTTTCTGTATATAAATATAAAATTCAACCATAATTCACATGTGGAATCCTCCTAAATCCTAATATAATCTAGTAAAATTTTTCAAGTTTTTGACATGTGGTGTACTAGCTTGAACCTGAAGATCACTTTCTATTTTGGAATGAGCCTACCCTGTTTTGTTCTGTTTTTGAATAAGTTTAGGGAAGCAAGTGGATGTTGGTTTCTTTCAAGATCTCATTTATGAACTAACCTTTTCTTGATCATCGGTGAGCTATATAAACAAGCATCTCAATGATTGATGAAAAATGGATCACAATTTTTGTGACTGATCACAGAATGATTGATCATAATGATTGATTACAAAAATTCAAAGAAGGATTTTAAGGTTCAAGAGTATATATCTTTATTATTTTCTTTTTATAAAACTTTTGACAGTCTTGTATTAACTATCTAATTACTCTTAAGTGTGGCTGAAATGTCATATTCTAATAAAACACACCTTCTGGTGACTTTTTGAGTTTTAGAATAGCACCTGCTTTCACTGCTTGCTTTCTCATGCGTTTTCCTGAGTGATCCTCCCAATAACACTGTGAAGTATCATCTGCATGTTGTAGGTGTAAAAATTGAGGTATGCAGTAAATGATGTGACTGTATTTTAAGTGATTACAAGAAAAATCAATCTTATGTTTTTCTAGTTTGGTATAGCGCCTTTTTTCCTATGCTAAAATTTATCCTGTATTCATATTATTGTTTATTTTGAAAGCTCCTAATTCTTTCCTTCTTTGCAAATGTACCATAAAGCCTTAAACAATGATGCCATTGTCTGTTGATTAAATCTACTAGTCAAGTGGGGCTCAGTTAAGTTTGAATTTCATTATCAGGTATTGTTCCTGGCTGGTGTTTCCTGATTAGGTCATAAACTGCTGACAAAAGGATTGAGACTATCTTGGCGTTTGTACCTCTCATTGTGTATAGATTGATACCAGTTATATGATAATTATATGGCGTGTCTTTCATGACTGAATGAAAATATCTAGGATTGGAAAGATACAGGTTTCAGAGCCATGCTAACTTGAATGTAAATCTGATTTTTGCCACTGCTTATCTGAGTGACTTCTCATTTTCTAGCTGTGTGACTTTAGACAGTGTTGAAGTGAAGTGTTAGTTGCTCAGTTGTTTTCAACTCTCTGCAACACCATGGACTGTAGCCCGCCCACGGCTCTGTCCATGGAATTCTTCAGGCAGGAATACTGGAGTGGGTAGTCATTCCCTTCTTGAGGGGATCTTCCCAACCCAGGGATAAAACCCAGGTCTCCTGCATTGCAGGTGGATTCCTTACCATCTGAACCACCAGGGAAGTCTATTTCTTCATCTATAAAATGTGACTAATAATCCTTTTTCTACCATAGCCATTACAGAAATTAAAATGACAAATTTACGCCAAATGCCAGCATTCCTGACTTGTAAAAGTTATGCAAACATTGTTAGTCTTTCCAATTCTATCATCTTTTTACATTTTAGAATAAATTTATTTCAATAAATCATTTTATTTTCAAACCAGTGTTCTACAGAACCACTAATGCTCTTGGTTTTTGATTCAGGTTATTCAATTAAAAACTAAATAAATAAATATGACTTTCATCCTTATAAGTGAATTTTGTTCTTTGGCTCTTATTTTATTTTCAATCAGAGTTTTAACTCTGCTCTTCTCATTTAAATAATCTTCAAAAGGTTTTGCCGTGAAATTCATCTGAATATATAAAATATGTAAGAAAAGTATGAATGAATCTGTATACATATTGTCATTTAATAATCATAGACCATTAATGTATAAGATGGATAGCCTCTAATAGCTTTCTGAGTGATTATATAAAGCTCTTGAATCCAGGTCATTAGGAAAATGGATCGTGGACAGCAAAGAGCCATGGGTTATTCACATAGTTGGAAGACGTATTAAAAGAGAGAAATGAGACTGGGCGGGAGATGCAGTATATAATCCACCTGGAATATAAGCATATAAGCAGGTAGATTATATAGCTATTTTCCTAACTATAAATTGTGCCAGCAGGCTCCTTTTAAAAATCAAATCTAATCGCACTAAACTCTATGCTTTCAAAACATTTCTCAGGGTTTGTGAGTGTTGTCATAAATTCTGAAGTCAGAGAAACTTATTTTGAATAAAAGTCCTGATTCTAACAGAGATGAGCCTGTGAAATGAAGTAAGATCCCGTAGCACTTTTTAAGTGTTACATCTTAGTTTCATTGTTTGTCTCAGTTTCATTGTTTATAAAGTCAGGATAACATTCGTTTCTAATATATCCATCCTTCAGTTAAAAACAAAACAGCAGTGAAAACAGAACTCCTTTTGTGCTTTATTTATGAAATAACCTTTATAATGAATCCCATCACCTTCTCTGAGCTCTTTATTGTTCAACTTCCTTAGCTCCTGATACCGTGTGTTCTGTCTTTATCCTTTGCATCTTAGACTTGATGGTTTAAAATGCTCCTTGGATATTGTTGTAGTTATTTATGGAAACCGTGATTTGAACTTAGTCCACCTGCCTCCTTTTCACCTGGATAAAACACTGGCAGACTATTGTTGCCCAGTCTTGGCCTACCAGATTTCCCCAGCTCCCACAAAATGGACAAATTCAGAAGAGATTGAAAATTGAGAAGTTGAGTCATAGCTGTTTTCAAATGTTTGAATTTTATATAGAGTACAAAAGGACTTACATCCTGTAAAATTTCACAGGACTTATCTCAGACAGTGATGATGTAAATGTTAATGCCAAGCCTAAATAAACATGTTCAGTTGCTCAGTCATGTCTGATATAAACATGAGCCACAAATGTAACTTTATAATCCTTTCCTCTTTCCTTTCCTGTGAAACGAAGACCAATAACATCCTTATCCTTGTCATATGACTTAAAAGCATAGATTGATTCCTTATAGTACTTAGCTTTTAAGCCTTCTAAGCATCAAATTTCCTTTGCCAGCTTAGTAGTCTTCTTGTAAAAATTTAGAAAATAATTTGTAGTTATCATATTTGACTCATTAGGGTTTTATAATGTTTTTCTTATTCTGACTGTAACAAAAAAAAAATCCCTATAAATTGCACAGCAAGCATATCTATTTTTATGAAGGGAAACCTGGATCTCATTGTGATGGAAACAAATCATTTATGATCAACTACTGCTTCTCCTGTAACCTCTTCCTCCTTTTCATCCTCTTTACAGGATAAACTGAGCTGTTAAACTAGGTCTTCTTAAGGTGTACTGCCTCATTCACAATCTCATTGTTTCTTACTTGAATTATTATTTTTATATTTCTGTTTCTACCTTCATTGATGCATTATCTACATGTCCAATTTTACATCTTCTGTTTTGGTTTTTGTTTTTAAGATTCAGAAATTTAAAAAGCATGTTGAAATGGTTCAAGGACCATAAAAATGACTCATATTCCTAATTTCGAAATAGGTTGTCTTAAATATTTTGATATATTTGCTTCTAACTTTGTTTATTTATATCATTATTTTAAAATATCATTAGGGTGCTATATGAATGCAGTCAGTTCAGTTCAGTTGCTCAGTCATGTCTGACTCTTTGTGACCCCAGGGAATGAAGCATGCCAGACTTCCCTGTCTATCACCAACTCTTGGAACTTACTCAAACTCATGTCCATCTAGTCAGTGATGTCATCCAACCATCTCATCCTCTGTCATCCCCTTCTCCTGCTTTCAATCTTTCCCAGCATCAGGGTTTTTTCCAGTGAGTCAGTTCTTCACATCAGGTGGCCAGAGTATTGGAGTTTCAGCTTCAGCATCAGTCCTTACGAAGATTCAGGACTGATTTCCTTTAGGATGGACTGGTTGGATCTCCTTGCAGTCCAAGGGACTCTCAAGAGTCTTGTTGAACACCACAGTTCAAAAGCATCAATTCTTTGATGCTCAGCTTGCTTTATAGTCCAACTCTCACATCCATACATGACTCCTGGAAAAACCATAGCTTTGACTAGACAGACCTTTGTTGGGAAATAATGTCTTTACTTTTTAATATGCTGTCTAGGTTGGTCATAGCTTTTCTTCCAGGGAGCAAGTGTCTTAATTTCATGGCTGCAGTTACCATCTGCAGTGATTTTTGAATGCAATAGCTTTGGGAATGCATGTAAGAATTAAAGATTTTAAAATTTAAAAAAATAAAAAACTAAAAATAAAAAAAATAAAAATAAAAAATAAATAAATAAAAAAATAAATATAAAGCCAAAAAAAAAATAAAAAAATAAAAAGTAGATCATTGCAAATAAAGCTGACTTGGACTTTCACTGGCCTAATATTATTTAACTTAACACTTCTTACAGGCAAAGTAGGTTAGCCAAAACCTCCAGCTAAAATAAAGCTTTCATCAGCTTATAACTGTTGTATACAGGTAGATTCTGTTTTATGTATTATACTGTGATCCCATAGATGTAAATCCCTCTCATATTCTAAAAGCTTGCTGAATATCCATAACTAAACATACTTCTGTCCAGACAATTGAACTTTCTGTCTTTGTTCACAAAATCCTACTCTGTTTAGGTTCCTGAGAAATCCTGTAGGAATCTTTTAGGCAAAGATGATTCTGCTTCTTTCAAGACCTCTTTATGATCCTTTCTCTGTTATGGAAGTTTTCCTAGTGTTCTGAAATTGTGAGTTTTGCGTAGTCTCACCTGCTAGATTTTGAAGACCATGAGAGCAGAGTTTTTTTTCATGTTCATGTTACTCCTCAATCCAAAATGATACTGGATGATGGATCTCAACATGCTTAATAGTACAAAAAGTAGATAAAATGAGGATGATGAGTGCAAAGGATAATGGATGAGGTTAGCAAAAGTTTCAGCTTGGTATTTATTAACTTATATAATACAGTTTTAGATAAGGTAATAGTAGGGATTAAAAAGTGGCAATGTTTCACAGGTTTCCTTCAATGCTCATCTAATTCAGTAGATTTCCAGAAGTAAAACATTTGTCTAGGGAGGAGATACTGAAAAAATGTTCTATTGAGAAAAGTTAGATTTTAGAATTTTTTTCAAGTGCCTTTTCAAGTGTTGAAACTCATTATTTGTCCTTATAGGAAGAAAAATATAATAAGTGAATTGTCTGTTTCTGTAAATTATTTAGCAGTTGACAGCTCTAAAATAATTCCTTGAAATCTTGATCAAATTATACAAAAGAGTATTTTTGCTTGTTTTCAGTTTTATGTAACCCCAACTGAGTCTTACTTCCTTAAAGTGCAGAAAAATGACAACTTATTGATAGACAATCAATGTGAATTTAATATATATGTAGAAATAACTTCGAGAAACTGTAAGTGATCATGTTTCTGGAGTTATATTGATTTGGTATTGGGGAATAATTTCAATAATTAACAATACTATAGTAATTAAATTGCAATAAGATTGATATCAATCCAGTAAAAGGAGATTCCATTATTTTGTGCTTCTAGGTCTTCAGAATTAATTTAACTATACTCATGTCTAGTTAGCTACAGATTGAAGGAGAGGAATTGATTGATTAAAAAAAAGGCTGAATGCGAGGAATTTATTTAGGAATGTATGTATATCACTGTGTGGAAATACTGATGACTTTTCAGAGAGACAGGAACTATTTCACCAATAACAGAGCCAGCCTATGGGATACCAGCTGACCAGCAGTCAAGGACTTTTAACCTCAGTCAAACCAAAAGTTTCCTTGAAGAGCTATATGGCAGTGTTACCCCTTGGATCTTCAGTACATTAAATGACAAAAGTACTTTTATTGAACTTGCCGGTGGTCTCATTTTGATTAAAAGTTCTTTCTCAGCATTTCAGTGTGTTACAGTCTTGCCAGTTGCCGTCTCACTGCATATGGACTAATTTAAAAGATAAGTCACATGCTGAAATGTCTAATCCAGAGAAAAGAGTTCTGATGAAAGGAGTTCCAGAGATGGAATTACTTGGTGTCTCTTAAATGGCAATATCAGTCAAAAAGAAAATCTGTTAAATTGGATGAAATAAAGGTCACTGTGTATTTGTCAGCTTTTCTATGCAGCAAACAAATACAAAAATCTCATGGGCTAAGATATGCACATTTTCCCTCATGAATCTCTAGGTTAGCAGAAGTGTGATTGAGAATATAGTTATGTTTCAGGCTGTAAGTTGAACTTGGGTCTTTTCAATATGTTTTATGCTGAGGATCTGGTCAAAAGCAACCAAGAATTTTTTTTTTTCCCTTGCAGATTGAAACATAAATGCTCAGCATATTTTGGGTCCCTATTTGTCAGTTCCATTAAGAGTTCCATGGTGAAAGCAAATCACATGACCAAGGCCAAGATCAGTGAAGGGAGGAAGTAAATTCTGCCCATAATGGGAGGAGAAAGTAAATAAATCTTTGTTGATCAACTGCTATATTTAAAATGGATAACTAACGAGGACTTCCTGAATCACACAGGAGACTCTCCTCAATATTGTATAACAACCTAAATGGGAAAAGAATTTGAGAAAGAATAGATGTATATGTATAACTGAATCACTTCCCTGTACACCTGAAACTGTCACAACATTGTTAATCAACTATACTCCAACATAAAATAAAAAGTTGAAACATAAAAAACTTTATCACATGTACTTAGTAAGTGAACTCAAAATAATAAACGGGCATTTTCAATGCCAACTTATAGGGAAAAACAAAACAAAACCTTAAACCTAAGTATTAGTTCACCTGCCCCACCTACCTGAGACCATTTACTGGGAAAAATGTTAAGAGTAGAGTAAGTAAGGTAAGAGATTGCTATGGAATCACTGAAGTGAAACTGCTTCTAATGTCAGAATAATGCATCTGGCCGCTCTGAATAGTTTATAAGCAGAAATTGTGTTTATTATTATTAACTTGATTTTTCTGTGGAGAAAATCACTATATGTAGCCAAATATACAGTGTTTACTTTTAGAATAATGGAATCTTGAATATGCGGTTACAACATACCAGAATAAAGACTGTATTTCTCAAGCTTCCTTGCAGATAGACAAGTGCCAACTTTTTGTCAGTGAGATGTAAGCGCAAGAGATATGTGGAAGTTCCTAGAAATTTCAAAACTCAGCAGACATGTTCAAAGCAGAACAATCATATGAAAAAGCAAGGGCCCCTGAGGACTTTGTAGAAGAAAGCCCTGAGCAACATAACATCTGAATTTTACCTGAGGAGAAATCAGAGTACCAGCACTAACTCGGGTGTCTTGACTCTTGGATTTTTATTCTCTTCTCTCTACTTTTCTTATCATGAACTAGGGAAAATGTCCTGGAACTTGTGAAACCTTTAAGATTTTCTTGCCCGCTTTTTGCTGTTAGCATGTAAGGACTGTGACTACAACCTCACTTTGATAAAATTTAACTTGTAAATATTGATCCTCCTTGCTGGTCTTCTATTAACAGTGACTTCACTAGATTACTAATCTCAAGCTAGTAACTAGAAAGTAATTAGAAACAATAAACTCATCTAAAATTCCATGTTCAGGAAATATTCACTTTCCAAAGCTGTGTTTCTTTTTTGAAAACAATTGTATAACATATATTTTAATGATATATGTGAGAGGGTCGTGTCAGCCATTCCATGTATTTATTTAATTAAAAAACAAGGGGAAAAAAAGCTCTCTTTCAGTATTCTATTTTCATGAGGTATAGTCATGGGAATGCTTTAGATAGTGTTTGTTCTGACAAATAGTTACTACATTCCTCATGGTCAATATTTAATGGAAGTGATAAAATGATTTATATGCTGTGGCTTCATGAACTCATATACCACAATTTCCAACAGATATTATAGCACCCTTTGTTGACTTCCTTTTCACCTGGTTAACTCTGGCTCACCTTTCACTTCCTCTACATTTCTAAAATCTGGGTTGGATAGTTTCACTATTTGCTCTTACGGTCCATTGCATTGCTCTTGGTAAGGAATATATTCTATTCTACTGTAACAGTCTCTTCTACCTTCTCTGTTTCATAAGAGTAGAACCTGTTTCTTATCTATTTAAAATATTATCACTGGGATAATGATGTTTAATAATATTACTTTATAGAATAAAGCACTATATCAGTGAAAGCTAACTGAAAAAAGGGTAAAACTTTATATGCACAATACTAAGTTCCCAAAAGAAACTATTCAGAAATTGTTTAATCTCTATTTCACACATAGGATATTGGGGATTTAAAGCAATCTACCCAAATTATTGTATGATTCAGCCACAGACATAACCTCTATTTTATATCAATAAGCATAGCTTTTCTTCATCACCGTCTATGACTTCCACTAACTTCTGTGTCTACTATTCTGTATCTTATATACTTTTGGATTTTAGCCTTAATTGATTTTTCTCCTTTCACATTCTCTATCAAATCTATTCCATAACTTCAGCCATCCTGTTTTTTCATGCCTGGTTCTCCTCATCTTCCCAGCTGTTAGCCCTCCATCCTCAACCTTCATGCTGGAAATTTCAATTTAAATATTTTCTTTAAAAAATATATTTATTTGATTAATTTATTTGGCTGTGTGGATGTGGGATCTTTGTTGCATCATGAGGGATCTTTCGTTGCAGCATGCAGACTCTCTAGTTGTGGCACACCAGCTTGGTAGTTGCAGTGCAAGGCCTTAGCTCCTCCACCATAGGGGATTTTTGTTCCTGACTAGGCATGGAACCCACATCCCCTGCATTGCAAGGTGGATTCTTAACCACTGGACCACCAGTGAAAACCTGGAAATTTCAATTTAGAGGTCTCATATAATCTCTGGCAGAATTTAAAATAAATAAAACGTATAAGTCACTTTTATATGATATAGAAAGATGAATATGATAAAGGGACAGGTTATCTTTATTTGTTAAATTTGGAGGCCATTAATCAAAAATGAAGCAATTATTTTTAAATTAAACGGATCCTCTTTCACTGACAGGATAGCCAGATCAACAGAGAATGATTATAAAATTTGGAGAGAATACACAGAGCAAATAGCAGCAAGGTCTGGAGAGTAATGTGAGGCAGTGAGATTCTGATGGTGAGTGATCTGGAATGTTTCCTTTTTTCAGCTTATAACATCAGGATGGTGATACTGGAGGGAAAATAGTAGTTTCTCTGTCCTGTCACTAGGATACCAAGTCACAGCAATCATGGTTGCTGGAAAGGGGCACGGGGCAATCTCAGAAGGAGAAAAAGAACTGGAGAGGGATCTTTCAAATTCTACTTGCCCGTATCTCTGCCTTATGGCAGAAGAATGCATGCAAAGAGGTGATGTGTGAAGAGATATAACAGTCTAGACAAGGCTATGGTTTTTCCAGAAGTCATGCATGGGATGTGAGAGTTGGACTGTGAAGAAAGCTGAGCACCCAAGAACTGATGCTTTTGAACTGTGGTGTTGGAGAAGACTCTTGAGAGTCACTTGGACTGCAAGGAGATCCAACCAGTGCATCCTAAAGGAGATCAGCCCTGGGTGTTCTTTGGAAGGAATGATGCTAAAGCTGAAACTCCAGTACTTTGGCCACCTCATGCGAAGAGTTGACTCATTGGAAAGGACTCTGATGCTGGGAGGGATTGGGGGCAGGAGGAGAAGGGGACGACAGACAATGAGATGGCTGGATGGCATCACTGACTCGATGGACATGCGTGAACTCCAGGAGTCGGTGATGGACAGGGAAGCCTGGCGTGCTGCGATTCATGGGGTCACAAAGTCAGACACGACTGAGCAACTGAACTGAATGAAAGCACAATTATGGAACAAACCACGTGGTTTTCCAAAAGAACAGCATTCCAGTCAAACTGAATTGAGAGAAGACTGGACTTATTTTGAGTTTCAGAAAGGTCAGAAAGGCTGTTAATTATGAAAGAGGAAAACAGTGGCACAAAGAAGACGAGATCAACACCAAATCTTTCAGTGTAAAGAGAAACCATTAGATGATTTTGAGCAAGACTAAAACATAATTTCACACATCTGGCTGAGGTTTAAACTGTTCAATATACAAGGATAAATGCTGCAACAGGAAAAGTTTTAGAATTCTGCTCTGGTAGCCTAGGCTACAAGCTAAGGAGATTCTTAAATGCAATAATAACTTGTTGAATTCAGAAATAGTTTCAAACTATGCTGCAGTAAGTAACTTCAGTGGAGAGATTACCCTAACAGTGCTGTGATACTTCACTTATTTAAATTGCATTCAAATCTAAAAATCAGCTCCCTCTTTGACACTGATTAACTCTGAAGTGCCATCTTGGGAAGTATTCAATAAATGTTCATTTCTGAATGCTGTTTGTATTGTACAAGCATCCAGACTACCTGATCAGACTGACAAAAATTTAAATCCCTTCTTATGTTACTAGCTCTGTAAGTTTTGGCGAATTAAATAGCCCTCCTTTCCTAATCTTATCATGTGGAAAATATTTTTACCTTAGTCATTGTCCTCAGTGTTAATTGGGACTGTGTATGTGGAACACGGGACATGATCCCTGGCACTTGGTAGAAATTTAACAAAAAAAATGACTGATTATATTCAATTATTTGATACTAAGAGAATTGTCATTGAATATTCATGGTATGAATTACTTCCAAGGCTTTAATATAAAACATTTTATGAAAGAAAGTGATCTTGATGTGCCCAGTGGTCATTTATTTTCCAAGCAATTGACAGAATGCCTGGAATAAGACACCACGCCATGAATAGAAAAGAAAAATGTCATGTCTTTCATTTTGCATTATTTTTCTTAAAGAAGTACTCTACAGTGTATAAGATCTAGACTATACAAAAACCTGAAAACCATAATAAATAATTTTAACAAGCTCTCTACTCTAAAAAGTACTGTTCCCTATTTTGAATCTTTCAAAAAGATTTTATGAAATTTGACTCAGATGCACTTGAGGCATTACTGGAAGGATATGTGATAAAATTCAGGACATATTAGAGCCTCAGGCTAGACGCTGGTAAAGTGATAATGATATGGTTAGAGGTAGCAAGGCATACTACCTTTCTTCAGAGCAGAAACATATGGTGTTAGTTGGAGAAGTCAGTGACTGTGGTGGACTCATCACTATGTCTCTCGGTCTTGCTTTTAGAAATTGCATTAAGGAATATTTAATAAATTGAATAGAATATGATAAGAATTTGCCATATTCTTTTATTTTCTCCTCACCAGTTTGGGGATAAATAAAAATTGTGAGTCTAAAACTCATGAAATTTGAAAGAAAGTCTCAATCATGATTATAATTGAAAAGAATCTTGAGAGGAAAATAATATTAGTGATTCTAGTCAATTGATTAGAATCTAGTCAAATCTCTTTTTTCAACAAGCTAAAAGACAAAATGTAGATTTTTGCATTTGGATTATTATAGACATAAAGAGCACTATTAGAGGTCAGCAAGGTGAGGTGAAATTTGTGTTTAAATGAAATCATGAATGACCCCTTTCTCTGTTTTAATTGACGTATAGTTGATTTAGAACCCTCCTGCCAATTCAGGAGACATAAGGGACATGGGTTGAATCTCTGGGTCAGGAAGATCCCCTGGAAGAGGGCATGGCTACCCAATCCAGTATTCTTGCCTGGAGAATCTCATAGACAGAGGAGTCTGCTGGGCTATAGTCCATGGGGCCACAAAGAGTCAGACACCACTAAAGCAACTTATCATGCATGCACATGCATTTTATCAACAAAAATTCTAATGATGTTTTCAGCCCTTTAATGGTCTGTCTGTAGCTTCTTGCATCAAAACCCATTGTTACAGCAGTTGTTCTGCTGTCTTAGAATAATGACTGTGATAGTCCTCATGATGGTGATGAGGGTACTATAAACAATGATTCTCAAACTCGTCTGCAAAACAGAATCATCAAAGGTGTCTGTTAAACACATTAATGATTGCATCAGCAATTTTGATTCATAATCTTTAAGTTGAAAATTAGTATCTCATATGCTTTTTTCAAAATATTTTCTTTTTAATTTTTAGAATATTATATTGGTTTCTACCATACAGCAGAGTGAATCAGCCATAATTCTACATGTATCCCCTCCTTGAGCCTCCCTCCTGTCCCCCATCCCATTCCTCTAGGTCATCACAGAGCACTAGACTGGGGTCCCTGTGCTGTACAGCAACTTCTAACCAATTATTCATTTTACACAGTATAGTGTGTATGTGTTGATGCTACTTTCTCCATTCATCCCACTCCCCACTTCCCCCACTGTGCACAAGTCCATTGTCTACCTTTGTGTCTCCATTCCTTCCCTACAAAGAGGTTTATCAATAACCATTTTTCTAGATTCCATATACATGCTTTTATTTTAAGAAATGAGTGATTTTCTTGTAGCTAGTATTTAAAAACAATGGGTGTAGATAATTTTCAGAGACTTGAGCCTGTTTGATGTTAAGCATATTTTAGCATATTTATTGGATAGTCTTTTCAAACATTGTGCAATCTGCTCATAAAAATATTCACTTTCACTTTCTTAGGGACTATTTTCTTGGTAGTCCTAAATTTGAAAAGAAATAATTAAAAATGAATTCATCATTATCATTTATTAGTGTTTGATTTTACTGTAACTTGTTTTACTTAATATCTTTCAGGAATAAATGAGAAAGTCAGAATATCTAAATATAATGTTCCATAATAATAAACGGTAAAAAGTTCATTCATTTTTATTTTACAAATTCTCTAAACTAAGATATTGCTAGCAAAAAAGACTTTTTTATTAAAAACATCTTTGCATTGTTACTCTACAATATAATTTAGTACATCACATTGATAAAGCCTGTGATTCCCTAAGAGAATTAAAATGATGTTAACAATATTTATTTCTATGACTTAAGGTATGTAAATATCTTAGACATGGAAGGAATTTAAGCAACCTAGTTCTTACTCCTTATTGTTTGATTCACTGTTTACAAGATGTGTTATCATTCTAAGTTATAGCCTTCAAATTGTTTCCAGTGTAAATGAATATAAGGATAGTATCAATAATGGTTTTAATGAAGTTGTTATAAGGGTCAGATATGAAAGTAAATATAAATATATGGTCCATGATAAGTATTTAATGAATGTTCTAGTTATTTTAATATTTTATATTTTAAGTGAAATGGCTTTTTTCACTGCAACAAAAAGTTTTAATTAATGTCTAAAAAAGGCAATATGGTTAAATGGAAAAAATGTTGACATGGTATAACAATCATAACACAAATGAATCTGAGAAGTGGGACTTCTTTATCAGCTGTGTGACTTGCTTTATATATATATATATATATATATATGTAAAAAAAGATTATAATAATACCTGAACTGCTGCTGCTGCTGCTGCTGCTAAGTCGCTTCAGTCATGTCCAACTCTGTGCAGCCCCATAGACGGCAGCCCACGTGGTTCCTGGGGTTCTCCAGGCAAGAATACCGGAGTGGGTTGCCAGTTCCTTCTCCAATGCATGCACGCATGCTAAGTCACTTCAGTCATGTCCGACTGTGTGACACTATGGACAGCAGCCCACCAGGCTCCTCTGTCCACAGGATTCTCCAGGCAAGAATACTGGAGTGGGTTGCCATTTGGCTGCCCTACCTCATTAAAGTGCTCTGAGGTTTACATCAGGATTGCATAGTAAGTACTGATGCAAACTGTCCATTATGCTTCATGTGTTTCCAGAGTTCTCACATAGCATGCTAATTGGAATAAGCATCTATCAGTACTGGAAAGTCACCAGTCAAGACAGGAGAATAAAAGTGAAATGGTAGTAGCTTTCATTGAAAAAGCAGCTTACAGTAGAGTTTGGAAGTAAGGTGATCTAAGACAGAATGTGCTGTTTGGGTGTGTTAAATTGATGAGGGAAGACATAGTGGGAAGATACAAGAGGGAAATCTATGCTTGGCTTCTAGCTTCAGAAAAATTCTGGAATTCACTTTTCATTTCTAAAATTTCAGAAATCTGAAGTAGATTTTTGAAAATTTGTACTAAATTAAAATATTATGCCCCTCTGATTATTTGTAATGAATATCATTTTCACCAGTAATATGCAAATAAATTGCTTAAAAATTGCTCACATTATGAAATTCATGCTTTCATTTGTTTTTGCGACTCTCCTGGTCCAATTAACTTCAGGAGATCATACAGAGTAATTTACTGTAACCTAGATTCAAGAAGAAGATGAAATTCTTTAGCAGCCCATCACATTTATGTTCATGGGAAAGGTTTCTAATATTTGTGCCCATTATCTTTTGAAACTGTTTTTCATGGCAAAGACTCTCTAAATCATAAGTTCTAACAAATGATTGCTTTCTTACAGCATTATGAGTCCCAGCGGTGCTCAGGGCAACTGGGTAACTGACAAGATTTGAATACAATTTTTACACAGTATTTTTGCTGTTTATAGCATGCAGAATACAATATTTGTGATTTCTCTATTACTGACAATATAATTTCACACTATTTCCTTGTCATTATGTTTTATATTACTTTAAAACTTAGAATTCTATCAATAATTATTGCTGTTTATCTAAGTCACAGGAAATAGTGAACAAATGGAGTGAGCCTAGCAACTGTTCAATAGGATGGAATAAATTGACCCCTAAGTTGGGCCCATGAAACACTGCAAGATTTTCATTTAGTTGGTTTTGCTGTTATGTCAGTTGAATAAAACACATTCACATGCCTGATAAAAATATGTGCATAAACTATATGCTAAGTCACTCAGCTGTGTTCAACTTTTTGCGACCTTGTAGACTGTAGCCCACTAGGCTCCTCTGTCCATGGGATTCTCCAGGCAAGAATACTGGAGTGGGTACCCATTCCCTTCTCCAACGGATCTGCCTAACTCAGGCATTGAATCCACAATTCTTACATCTCTTGCATTGGCAGGTGGTTTCTTTTCCACTAACACCATTTGTTGTTAATATATTAGCTTATTAGATAATTTTCACCAGTCTTCAATGTAAACAGTAAATCCTAAAAGTCATAGTTGAACCCTGGATTGAATGTCCTTCACTTCTTCAGATAAACCTTCTATCATTTTCTGCTGAGTGGTGCTCAGGGTAGACTACATTCATTACTCCTGGGCTTCTGGCTTCTGATTGTTTTCAACAGGGAGGAACAATAATATGTAGGACAGAGAGAAACTAATGAGGTCTGGGAATTCATTTCCTCAGCTTCTTCCCCTGGAGAATTTTCCCAGGAAACAGCATTTCTATGGTCAAAGACCATAATCCTGTTCCACTTGTATCTGAATCCCCATTCAGATTAATTCTTTCCAGTGGTGGTTCAGATGTTTAAGCATCTGCCTGCAATGCAGGAGACTAGGGTTTGATCCTTGAGTCAGGAAGATCCCTTGGAGAAGGAAATGACACCCCATTCCAGTATTCTTGCCTGGAGAATTCCATGAACAGAGGAACTTGGCAGGCTATAGTCCACAGAGTCCCAAAGAGTTGGACATGACTGAGGGACTTTCACTGACCCATAGGGTCGTCATGGTGCCCTGCTGTACTTGCCTTTGTGGTTTACCCTCATCCTCACACACCTTTGAAAATAGTCTCCATAATATAAACTCTGTAAATTACATAATTTGATAGCTTTTTTTCTTTTACCATGTCTGGGACTGATGCAACCCATTTTTTTTAAATTTTTTTTTACTGTCATTTCTTTAAACACAAAATGTTCATCTTCTTCTGGCCTCTGTTCTACTTGCTGTATATCGTATCTTGATATACAACACTAAAGAGATGAAAATGTGAATTCTGAGACTCATCGTAGATTCCTTCCTCTCTCTGGTCTCTTACAATCAGCATCTTACTGCTGGCAGTTTATTGAATATGCCCTCAAAAGTGGTTCCTTAACTTGAAATGCCTTTTCCTTATCTTTTCTTGGAAAATTATTTTTCCTTCAAATTGAAGATCAGATAGAAGTTCTTCCATTGAGCTGTCTTGAAAGTCTTCTCCCATTCCAAGTTCAAATAATCATTCCTTCTTTCTTTAGATCTATATTTTTGCTTTTTATTTTACTCTGATCACATCATGCTCTATTTTGTTTACTTATATATTAGTTTACTCAAACCAATAAGATGGTTCCTTGAAGGCAGAAATCGGTCTTACTCATTTTTCTACCCCAGAAGATCAGCCTAGAACTTGATAAGAAGTAAGTGCTCAATAAGTGTTTTCTAAATGAGATTACTATATAGAGTTTACTGTTTTCTTGCCACTTCTGGGGTTGTTAGGATACAGCTAATTTCCCCGGGTGAGCATTTGACTGATAAACTGTTTACCCTGTTTACCCAGGGCTGGTGGTGGAGAGGAAAGGGCAGCAATCAGGAAGTCAAGTGGAGTGAGAGATGCTGAGAGCTCATATTCCAGCATGCTCTCCAAACTCCAAAACCCTGGATTCTCTTATTTTTGAATTAATTGTTATTGGGGTACAGTTGCTTTATAATGTTGTGTTCTTTCTATTTTATAGCAAAGTGAATCAGCTACATGTATACACATATTGCTTCATTTTTGGATTTCCTTCTAACTTAGGTCACTACAGAGCACTGAGTAGGGTTCCTTGAACTAGACAGTAGGCTCTCACTAGTTATCTGTTTTATACATAGTATCAATAGTGTATGTATGTTAATCCTAAAGTTCCGATTTTTTCCACCTCCTGTCCTTGATGTCCCTATATTTGTTCTCTACATCTATGTGTCTATTTCCATTTTGCAAATGAGACCATCTAAACCATTTTTCTAGATTCCACATATATGTATTAATATTCAATATTTGTTGTTTCTCTTTCTGACTTATTTCACTCTGTACCACAGTCTCTTAAAAAACCCTGAATTCTTGTATGTTACAGAGATTGGCTGCAGTAGATATGCTTTTCTTGACTTGGAAATTTTAGTGATTCCTTTCCTTTGATAACATTTTTTAAAAATAGCCTATAAAATGAACCAAAATATAACTATGTTGACAGATCCTAGAAAATTGAAATTAAAAAATTAGCATTTCCCAGTAAGAAATGTTTATTGAATCTATTCTATTCATCTAGTTTATAAGTTTATAGAAAGTAATCACATTATTAAGTATCACTTGCAGTTTGAAAATGTGTAGTGACAATATTATAAAGTTTACAAGATAGTCATGTTATTCCAAATAAATAAAATCATTTTCTAAAAGTTATTGAGCCTTTACTATATAGCAGGCTCTGTACCTAAGGATCAGAGCAGTGGTTCTACTTTTCATGACCTCATCATGATACAAGGGCAGAGGGGAAGGTACACAGATAGTTAGCCATGATAATGCTGTGACTTTAGTGATAGAGTCTCATGGATAGAATTATGGAGAAACTAAGATTTGCCATTCCACCTTTTAAAGAAAACGATGCCATGATTTTTCTCCAGCAAAATGAACAATAGAAGTATTTCAGGAATACCGATGCTCCCAAACTTTAGACAAAGGAAAAAGCTGGTATCTTTCTCTCTTTTGAAATTATTGCTTTTATTTATTTATTGAAGTATAGTTGATGGATAATGTATATGTTGTATACATTAATAATATACATGTTACAAGTGTACAACAGTGATTCACAATTCATAGCAGTTACACTCCATTTATGATTATTATAAAATACTGGCTATATTTCCTGTGTTATATAATATATCCTTGTAGTTTATTTTATACCTAATAGTTTGTACCTGTTAATTCCCTACTCCTGTATTGCCCTTCTCCATTTCCTTCTCCACACTGGTAACCACTAGTTTATTCTCTGTCTGTGAGTCTGCTTCTGTTTTGTTATATTCACTGGCTTTTTGTACTTTTTAGATTGAAGAAGGCTGTTCCCCTTGTGATAGTGTTCACCTGTGTTACACCCTATCCCCAGCTTAAATTCCCACAGATATTCATTACGATCACTCGCTTGCATTTCACGCTAAACTCTTTTCATTTATTTTTACTCCTCTGGCAAGATGACAGCCCTCATAACATTCAACTCGGTCTATTCTGAGCTGCAGCTGCACATTTCCTGGCAGCAATGACAACAGATTTCATTTTGATTTCATTGTCACTAAACAATGGCACCCCACTCCAGTACTCTTGTCTGGAAAATCCCACGGATGGAGGAGCCTGGTGGGCTGCAGTCCATGGGGTTGCTAAGAGTCTGACACGACTGAGCGACTTCACTTTCACTTTTCACTTTTCACTTTCATGCGTTGGAGAAGGAAATGGCAACCCACTCCAGTATTCTTGCCTAGATGGGGGAGCCTGGTAGGCTGCCGTCTATGGGGTAGCACAGAGTTGGACATGACTGAAGCGACTTAGCAGCAGCAGCAAACGCTAACCTCATGTGGGCTTTAATATTGTCCAGTGGCCATATGATAAGCTTCATACCTGTTTTTTCCGCCTATTCTTCTAGATGACTCTTTAAAATTTCCTTGTCTTCTCCCAGATTTCCAGCAACAAGTCCTCTCTGTCTCAGGTGATGATCTTATTCTCCATTTAATGGATAAAAATCAAAGCACCCTGAACAAAATTCTACCTGCTCTAACTTAGGGTTCACTTCTCCAATTCCAAAATCCTTAGTTTCTTTTTTCTGATGTTTAAATATTTTTTCATAGCACTAAGCACCATCTGCACATCACTTTAAGAAAAAAGTTAACTTCTATACCTCAACTGTCTAAAGCAGTTCCACACTTGTGGTAGTGTTAATAGCAAAATAACTGTAGAATGAATAAGGGAGATGGGTAATGCTTTGTACACTAAGATGAATCTATCAGGGTGCTATGGGCTGAGGGAGGGAGCAGAAGTTATTCTGGCCTCCACACTCATTCCCAGCAGAACAGCTTCAAATCTGTCAGCGTTATCCTCAGCTTTCAGGTGTCTGGCTTGGGTGACTCTCCCAATAGAGCATAACCTGCGCAGTGTTTCTCAGTTTGCAGTACAAAGAATCTTCTAGAGGACAACAACAAAAAATATAGACTCCCATTCCCTAACTCACCAGAGATTCTAGTTTGGAAGTTCTGCATCATAAAGAATTCTGCTCCAGGTTGTTCCGGGTCTAAAGTTTGAGAAACAAGCCTTCGGGAGGTGGGAGGGGGGTTCATGTTTGGGAATGCATGTAAGAATTAAAGATTTTAAAATTTAAAAAAAAAATTAAAAAAAATAAATGCAGGGAAAAAAAAAAGAATTTAAGACAACATTTTAAACAGGATTTTAATTCCACTACTGCAAATATTTATTGACAGATACTGTCATTCCAGCATCAAAAAGGCAATGAAGGACCAGCATGATCACCCTTACTGCTTTTATTTTCTTTTCAAAGCCATGCCCCTGCATTCAGAGTTTAGAACCATGTCAAATTTGGGGTAAAGGGTCAATGTCTTAAATAATTACAAAAGAAAAGAGGTGATTAATCAGCGAAGTGAAGATTTCAAAATAATGAAATTTGCTACTTTCTCTAGCATCAGGAAAAGCATCCATGCCTCAGTTTTAATTAACATTAAATACATCTGCAGTATCATGTACCCTTAATATATTATTCTTCATAGCTCAACACCCAGACTAATTTAGGGAAAAAATAATAATAAATTAGGGAATGCACTTTCTTCAAAAAGCTAGAGTGAACAAAAGGGTAGACTTAGCAAGAAGTCAGTTCCCTTTTGATACTTAGGCATGCTGTGGTAACCTCAGATTGAGAAGCATGGATGAAAAAAGAGTTGATCACATCTCACCTAAGGATTAAAAAAAAAAATGAAAAGTTTTACATTCTCAGGAAAAAAAAAAAGTCTTGCATTCTTCTGAAAAACAAATTACTTTCATTTGCATATTCAGTGAGTATTCATTATTGAGATGGTAGACATCATAGGAAATGATTGAACATTATGGTTATGCCTCCAAGATGAAGTAAATCAGTAGAGGGGGCTGTAAGGAGAAGAAATCACTGGAGGAGAGAACTTTGAGCTCTTGTAACTTCTCGTGACTGACTTGTTATGTCAAGAAGGTCCCAGATTTGTAGGACAGGAATAGAGATACAGACAGAGAAAGGACTTGGGGACACAGCAAAGGAAGGAGGCGGGGGGAATTGGCAGATTAGGATTGTCATATAGAGATTATTTTATACACATATATGCACTATACGCACATATATACATACGTGACACACATGGGTGAAACAGATAGCTAGTGGGAAGCTCCAGTGTAGCACAGAGCGCTCAGCTTGGAGCTCTGTGATGACCTAGATGGGTGTGGTGGGAGGTTCAAGAGGGAAGGGAGATACATATATACATGTGTATATATACTCTTAGCTGATTCACGTAGTTTTACGTAGAAACTAACAAAGCATTGTACAGCATTTATACTCCAATTGGGAAAAAAAAAAACAGTGAACAATAAGGCCCTACTCCTTAGTACAAGGAACTATGTTCAATATCCTGCAATAAACCATAATGGAAAGAAAAATAAAAACAGGATATATATATATATATATATATATACATATATATACATATACACACACACACACACACACACACATAGATGTGCATGTATGATATATATATCACTCTGTACAGCAGTAATTAGCACATTATAAATCAACTATACTTCAATAAAATATAAATGAAAAAAAAATCCCAGATGATGACTCTCAGTAAGGATAGTGATTCTGATTCATAAAAAGGCCCTGTATGAAGCAGGATAATTTATAAATGTTTCAATGTGTGAGAAAGGCTATAATCAATTTGCAAGTTGTGACAACAGTGCCAGAGGAAAAGTCTCATAATAAACAGGGAAGTGACCTAGCACCTTTTAGACACCTCTTCTCATGTCTATGTATTTCTCAAATGGTAACCGGTACTTCCATGATGCCTCCAAAAATGCAGTACCATTTTCATTTATTCATCCCTTTATTTATCAACTGTTTATTAAACTTAATAAACAAGGACTTCCTTTGTGACCCAGCTGGTAAAGAATCCAACTACAATGTGGGAGATCTGGGTTCAATCCCTGGGTTGGAAAGATCCCATGGAGATGGGAAATGCTACCCACTCCAGTAATCTGGCCTGGAGAATTCCATGGATTGTATAGCCCATGGGGTCGCAAAGAGTCGGACATGACTGAACAGCTTTTACTTTCTTTTCCTTTCTATTAAACTTAAAATATGACTGTATATATA
Organism: Ovis aries; assembly: GCF_016772045.2. Taxonomy (NCBI): domain Eukaryota; kingdom Metazoa; phylum Chordata; class Mammalia; order Artiodactyla; family Bovidae; genus Ovis; species Ovis aries. Next base: position 17,518,490 of record NC_056074.1, read on the forward strand.
ACTCACAGCACTGATACTGGCATCACAGTTTGACAACATTCTTACGATAGTCTCTGTTCAAAGGAGGGATATTTTTGCAAATTACTTATTACTAAGCCTGTTATTCAGTATACTCATTCAATATAAGAAAGCCAGACTTCACTCCTTCATTTATGATCTTATAGGCTGTTTAAATCTGTACTCCTGTGTTTCCCACACCTTCCTTCATTTTTCTCCTTGTTCCTCTCATACCATTCATAAGCACACAAACATATATACACGCACATAAGAACGAGTGCCATTCTGTCCACTCCTCCACGTGAATATGAGGATGAATCCAAGAATCCTGCCAAAATTTACCTAGATCTTTCAGCTTTAAAAAATAAGATCTATTTCACTTAGCATAATATCCTTCAAGTTCATCCATATTGCAGCAAATGACAGGACTTCCTTTTTTAATACTGCACAATATTTCATTGTATATGTATATTCTACTTTTTTTTCAACTTTTCATGTGTCAGTGGACATTTCAAGCTGTTTCTCTGTCTTAGATCTCATGCATGAGTGTGGCAATACAGATATCTATTCAATTTCCTGATTTCATTTTTTAAGAGATATATCTAGAAGTGGTATTGTTGGATCATATCATAGTTCTGCTTTTAGCTTTTTGAGGAATCTCCATACTGTTTCTTACACTGGGCTGGCACCATTTAAATTCCCACCAGTAGTGTATAAAGATTCTCATTTCTCTACATCCTCACCATTTGTTATCATTATGCTAGTAAAATAAGCCAGACACAGAAAAAGAAGTACTGCACGTTATCACTTAAATGATTAATCCAAAATAGACAAATTCATACTAAAAAAAAGTAGAACAGTGGTTGCCAGCGACAGGGTGCAACAGGAAATAGGGAGATATTGGTCAAAGACTACAAACTTTCAGCTATACAAGGTGAATAAATCTAAGTTGAATGTGCAATATGGTGACTATAATTTACAATACTCTATTGTATACTTGAAATTGGCTGAGTAGATCTTAAGTGTTTTCACAACCCAAACAAATTTTTTTAAAAATAGAGAGAATGAGTAAGCTAACTATGTGAGGTAATAGCTATGTTAATTAGCTTGATTATAGTAATCATTTCAGTTTATGCATATAAGACATCAGGTTTTTCACATTATCTATATACACTTTTTATTTGCAAATTGTCTCAATAAAACTGAAAAATGAATGAGTGAATGAATGAATGAAAATAAGAAAGACTAGACCAAGGTCCCTCTGTTGCTAGGAGGGATCAGAAGCCCTATGCCAAGGTCAGAGTTCAGTAGAGAAATGAAATAAAGGAGAATTGCATTTCTTAGGCGTCTTAGATACCAGTGCACAGGTGACTGTGATTGCCTCAATCCTTAGCATCAGAATGAGGAGGAAACAGTTATAGTCTCTGGTTTTTGGGTCAAGGACACCGCCACCAGGGCCCTTGCTGTGACCACCATGATGAGTCACCTGCGGGCTCTACAAACATCCACTGCTATGGCTCCCACTACTGTTGGATGGTATCACCGACTCAGTGCACATGAGTTTGAATAAACTCCGGGGGTTGGCGGTGGACAACTCCCGGAGCCTTCCCAAACTCATGTCCATTGAGTCGGTGATGCCATCCAACCATCTCATCCTCTGTTGTCCACTTCTCCTCCTGCCTTCAATGTTTCCCAGCATCAGGGTCTTTTCCAGTAAGTTAGCTCTTCAAATCAGGTGGCCAAATATTGGAGTTTCAGCTTCAACATCAGTCCTTCCAATGAACACCCAGGACTGATCTCCTTTAGGATAGACTAGTTGGATCTCCTTGCAGTCCAAGGGACTCTCAAGAGTCTTCTCCAACACCACAGTTCAAAAGCATCAATTCTTCAGCGCTCAGCTTTCTTCACAGTCCAACTCTCACATCCATACATGACCACTGGAAAAACTATAGCTTGACTAGATGGACCTTTGTTGTCAAAGTAATGTCTCTGTTTTTAATATGCTGTCTGGGTTGGTCATAACTTTTCTTCCAAGGAGTAAGCGTCTTTTAATTTCATGGCTCTCAGTCACCACTGCAGAGATTTTGGAGCCCCCCAAAATAAAGTCAACCACTGTTTCCACTGTTTCCCCATCTATTTGCCATGAAGTGATGGGATCAGATGCCATGATCTTAGTTTTCTGAATGTTGAGCTTTGAGCCAACTTTTTCACTCTCCTCTTTCACTTTCATCAAGAGTTTAGTTCTTTAGAATTCCTTAGTTTTTCTTCACTTTCTGGCATAAGGGTGGTGTCATCTGCATATCCGAGGTTATTGATATTTCTCCCGGCAATCTTGATTCCAGCTTGTGCTTCCTCCAGCCCAATGTTTCTCATGATGTACTCTGCATATAAGTTAAATAAGCAGGATGATAGTATACAGCCTTGACATACTCCTTTTCCTATTTGAAACCAGTCTGTTGTTCCATGTCCAGTTCTAACTGTTGCTTCCTGACCTGCATACAGATTTCTCAAGAGGCAGGTCAGGTGGTCTGGTATTCCCATCTCTTGAAGAATTTTCCATAGTTTATTGTGATCCACACAATCAAAAGATTTGTCATAGTCAATAAAACAGAAGTAGATTTTTTTTTTTTAACTCTCTTGCTTTTTTGATGATCCAGCGGATGTTGGCAATTTGATCTTTGGTTCCTCTGCCTTTTCTAAAACCAGCTTGAACATCTGGAAGTTCATGTTCACATATTGCTGAAGGCTGACTTGGAGAATTTTGAGCATTACTTTACTAGCGTGTGAGATGAGTGCAACTGTGCAGTAGTTTAAACATTCTTTGGCATTGCCTTTCTTTGGGATTGGAATGAAAACTGACCTTTTCCAGTCCTATGGCCACTGCTGAATTTTCCAAATTGGCTGACTCATTGAGTGCAGCACTTTCACAGTATCATCTTTCAGGATTTGAAATAGCTCAACTGGAATTCCATCACCTCCATTAGCTTTGTTCATAGTGATGCTTCCTAAGGCCCACTTGACGTCACATTCAGGACGTCTGGCTCTAGGTGAGTGATCACACCATTGTGATTATCTGGGTCGTGAAGATCTTTTTTGTATAGTTCTTCTGTGTATTCTTGTCACCTCTTCTTGACATCTTCTGCTTCTGTCAGGTCCATACCATTTCTGTCCTTTATTGAGCCCATCTTTGCATGAAATGTTCCTTTGGTATCTCTGATTTTCTTGAAGAGATCTCTAGTCTTTCCCATTTTATTGTTTTCGTCTATTTCTTTGCATTGATTGCTGAGGAAGGCTCTCATTTCTTGTTGCTATTCTTTGGAACTCTGCATTCACATGGGTATATCTTTCCTTTTCTCCTTTGCTTTTCACTTCTCTTCTTTTCACAGCTATTTGTAAGGCCCCCTCAGACAGCCATTTTGCTTTTTTGCATTTCTTTTTCTTGGGGATGGTCTTGATCTCTGTCTCCTGTACAATGTCATGTGGAAGACCATAAAACTACCTGACTACCAGCATCTGATATCATTGTCTTCCCAAAATGATTCAATTTGAGAAAAAGTAAAAGATGTAAAGGTATATTCCCAGTAAGGATGCTTAGCATACGAGGCAGAGATTTTTGGTATGGATGACTGATCAGACCACCCCAGCAAATGAGCTGTACTCTATTGATCTGTGAGCTGCAGTTAATAGTCTGGGTGTTTGGTTAGACTACTGACATGCCTCAAAATGACCTGTAAGCTGAGTTACCCTGTGGGGCTGAGTGAAAAGTGAAAGTCACTCAGTCGTGTCCTACTCTTTGCAACCCCATGGACTGTAGAGTCCGTGGAATTCTCCAGGCCAAAATACTGGAGTGGGTAGCTATTTCCTTCTCCAGAGGATTTTCCCAACCCAGGGGTTGAAATCAGTTCTCCCATATATCAGGCGGATTCTTTACCAGCTGAGCCACCAGTGGGGCTGAGACATTTGGATAAAAACCAACTTTGCTCTCAATAAATTTATTAGATTACCCATCTGGATAATAATAATTACCCATCTGGATACTTACCAGAAAAAGTGTCTATACTGAAAAAGGAAGACATAACCAATGAATAGAACACTTTTCTAGCTAAATGCATACACTCAATTTAAGCTCCAGATCAAGTATGTGCTCAACTCACCAATTCCAATTAGTTGCTAGATCCACTGCAGAAAATGCAGATACAATCCTAGACAGGGCCTACATGCATGGATTACCACTGCAGATAGAAAGTGTCAAAATGGTTGGAAAGGCTGTTCAACCTCCTAGGCCCTGGCTAATGCTAAAAATACTGTCCATGGTTAAATCCATGGAAACAAGTCTAGCACATTCTTAGCTTGTAGATTGTATTGAGTTTCTCATTCTGTCCAGAGGACACTGGATTATAACTACAATCAATACTTTCTCTGGCTTTGGCCTAGTCACATGCATAATTCCATTTACTCTGGCCACACTGTCCAGACCTTACAAGACCACATTTGTTTTCTTTTTGGGTTCTCAGAGCATTGCCTTCGATAATGACCCCAGATTTACATCTCAACAATGGGTCCTATCATGAGGTAGGCAATGGATCCTCCATGCTTCAGATCAATGCAGAACCACCAAAGTGTTTGAGTAGTGTGTAAATGAACAGAAAAGAGACAAGCTTAGGTGGCTGAAAGGAAGAGACAAGATAACCCAAGCCTGAACTACGTATCTCAGGCAAGCAATCCTGAAATCCCTGAAAATCCCTCATTTGTAACTTGCTTAATCATGCTATCTTTCCCCTTCCTTCAACTGTACACCCTCAGACTCTATGGAGGACACTACAAGAGCCTTCCATCACTTTTGACCCCTTCTCAAAGACTGGGAATTTAGGATAGCTGCAGGAAGTCCCTGACGACCTTCACATTGTGAACTTTCAAAGATGTGAATGTGCATGTCAACTGCTGTAAGCCAGCTGTTATACTGTATTACTGTAGTTTTCAAGGTACTGTTAAGGTTAAAAATGGCAACCTGTTCCTGTTAAAGTTGGGAGCAAGTGGAACTACCGAAGAGTGGGTGTGGAATCTGTGTTGCTATGGTAGCAGCTTTCTCGTCTCCTACACTGTCTCCTGTCTTAAGGTGTGATCGCAATTCCTCAAGGGACACCTGAATCAATGAAGCCGACAAAGTCGAATAATCCATTATTAGGCTGTTCTCTACCCCTGGGAGGACCGATCTTCCTGCTTCGGGTGATGTTAACAATGATCCGGGTTTGCTGGTGCCTCTGACATATTCGCTGATTAGGCTTATACGCCCACAATTTCTGGCTCACTTGAGTCTGTGACGGGACGCCTTATGGTTCTCCGTTGGATCCTGAAGAGTCAAGACATAGATTTGAAGAGGTAGGCTCCATCCGTAAATCCTATCTGTGGTTTTTCAGACCTCATCATAGGCAAAACTTTGCCTGGAGGGCCTCATGGAAGCAACTCTTCCTACACCAGAACTGATACACAGCTGATGCATTGCAGTGTTTTTGGAGGGAATTGAAATCAAAAACTCAGGTCCTGCAAACCTTGATTTGGTCATGCAAAGAGCTATGTTCCTAGTCCAGTTGCCTCTATTGGAATGGCTTCTAATTTGGGACTTCTGCTGAGTCAGTTTTCTCTACTCTATACTTTTTCACTTCTATCTATTTTCCCTTTCTCCCTGCTATATCTCTGAGTTGATTAAAAACAGTAGACTTTTTTCCAGGTGTCCTCAGCAGTGGCAAAATTCCCCCAATTGCATTGTGTAATCTGACTCTTTCCTGACAGGTGCAATTCTATTGTGAAAAAGCAGAATTCAGGGCTAGTACTTCTTTTTGCCTCTTGCTTTCACTGTGGCAGCTCTATAGTTTCCTGAAAAGTTGACAATAATAATAATATATTTTTTATAATTTATTTTTAATTGTGGGATAATTGCTTTCTGTGTTGCATTGGTTTCTGCCATACATCAACATGAATCAGTCACAGGGAATCATGTGGCTCTTGGACCTGCCTCCCACCTCCCACCCCATCCCACCCCTCTAGGTTGTCACAGAGCACTGGGTTGAGTTCCCTGCATCAAACAGCAAATCCCCACTGGCTATCTGTTTTACATATGGCAGTGTGTATGTTTCAGTGCTACTCTCTCAGTTCATCCCACCTTCTCCTTCCCCCACTGTGTCCGTAAGTCTGTTCTCTATATCTGCGTCTCTATTGCTGCCCTACAAATAAGTTCATCTGTACTATTTTTCTAGATTTAATATACATGTATATGATATTTTTCTCTTTCTAACTTACTTCACTCTGTATAACAGGCTCTAGGTTCATCCACCTCACTAGAACAGACTCAAATGAGCTCCTTTTATGAATGAGTAATACTCCAATGTATATATTAACCACACTTCTTTATCCATTCATCTGTGGATGGACATCTAGGTTGCTTCCATGTCCTGGCTATTGTAAATAGTGCTGCAGTGAACAATGGGGGTACGTGTATCTTTTAGAATGGCTTTCTCAGGGTATATGCCCAGTAGAAGGATTGCTGGATCATATGGTAGTGATAATAATATTTTTAATCAGGAAAAACTAGTCTCCACTATACTGTAATATTACTTCTAAAAGATATTGCTTTGGGGAAGTTTGAATCTGCATAACCTTAAGACAGACCATTCAGAAATAGCTTAAGTCAGCATTATAAAAAATGTAAGTTTAATTTATATATTTTAATTTAAATTTAAATTTTCTTCCTTTAGAAATCTGGGATATCATATACAAATCCTTTTTGTTACATGATTTTGCTGACATGAGGTAACGACACACTCATATAGAAAAGAAAGCATAAGCCTTTAGACGGAAGACGTGATAATTTAGTTGATAGATCGTAAGATGTTGAGTCATGTTTACCAGTAGGTAGATTTGTGTAGGTTAAAAATATCACAAAGTAATAGAAACTTCTTTAGTTTCCTCCATCCATGTGTTTGGATTTATTGATGGATTGATTGACTTTTTTACACTGGCAAGTCCCTCTAAAGGATAGGAAGGGTGGTCATCTTGTCTGGCTTCATCTTCTCTTTGCCTTACATTTTTGAATTAGCATCAGTAAATTTGCCCTTAGAAGTTTCCAGGAGGAGAGGAAATGTTGCTAGTTTTTTATCTTTCTAGCACTCTTGTTCCACTGCCTTTGGAATGATTGAAATGATAAACTGACCTCAATGCTCTCAAGTAGGTCAGGTTAAGACATCGTCCTTCTCTCTCCACTCTTATTATCACTTAGTTGAAAACTCTAACTTTTCAAGGCTCCTATCAAATGTGGCTAGCAGTATTTTAACATCTGAGTTTATTCCTAGAGCTGTGAAGTAGGCCCTTAGAACTTTAGGAAACTCAAGGTTATATTTCCAGAGAATTCTACATTTAGAGTTTCAGATCATGTCAAAGTAATATTAAAATGGAACAGTCCATACTACTCACTGGACACCATACTATGTTTTTCTAGTCACTGACTTCTTCCTCCTTCTACATGCCTACTGTCCTGCTTTGATGGTGAATGATCAGTGCCATTGCAAAGTCAATCCCTTCACTCATGCCCTAGTCCCATCCCCTCATTCCTACTAAAGAACTTGGATCCTGTGTTTCCTCTCGCTTTCATCCATCATCAAGTTTATCTTTTCTCTCTGATCTTCTCAATAGCATAAAGAAACTATTATAATTTCCATCTGAGGCAAAACAAATCAACCTCCATGCAAACCCTACCTTTTGCTTTTGCTTTCCTTTTTAACACTTGTCCTAAAATTTGTCTGTAATCTGTATTATAGATTGATGGGTGATATATATTAAAAATTCCTTCCTTCCACTCCATGTTATGTCCATCTTAATCAGGCTGTGATTCACTTATGCTGACAGTTGTCCAGGAACCCAATGTTCTCCCTCTTGTTAATTACAATTGTGATTTCTCAACCTAGGCTATACTTAGACCATCACCAGAAAAATGACTCAGTTAAGCCATCCTTCCTCCTTCAGACATCTTTCTTTGACCCTGCAAGATATAATCCTTTCATGCTTTGTTTGGTTTTGGTTTTTCCTCTGAGTCTAACAAACTCTTCTGATTCTCATTTGATTTGTCTTCATAGCATGTGTGTGTATGTTAGTCATTCAGTTGTGTCTGATTCTTTGCGACCCCATGGTCTGTACTCAGCAGGGTCCTCAGGCCATTGAATTCTCCAGGCAAGAATACTGGAGGGGTTGCCTTTCCCTTCTCCAGGTCGTCTTCATGACCCAGGAATCAAAACGAGGTCTCCTGCATTGCAAGCAGGTTTTTTACCATCTGAGCCACCAGGGAAGCCCCAGTAATACTGGAGTGGGCAGCCATTCCCTTCTCCAGAGGATCTTCCCAATCTAGGGATCCAACCCAGGTCTCTCACACTGTAAGCAGATTCTTTACTGTCTGAGCCACCAGGGAAGCCCTGTCTTCATATCTTGGATTTTTACAAATGAAAGTTTCCTGGCACTTATTTTTATGAATCCTTTTCTTTTCAACCTATGCTAACCCTACTATGATGTTACATAATCTCATTTAAAAAAATTTTTATGTGAACCATTTTTAAAAATATTTGTTGAATTTGTTACAATATTGTTTCTGTTTTGTGTTTTGGTTGTTTGGCCAAGAGGCATGTGGGATCTTAACCCCTGGCCAGGGATTGAACCCACATCCCCTGCAGTGGAAGGTGAAGTTTTAACTATTGGACTTCTAGGAAATCCCCATATTTTGTAAAGTCACCTGTATTTAATATCTGTAGATGTATATATCATCTATCTAAACTCAACTCTAGATAAATACATCCAAATGATTACTCATGACCTTAATTTACTAACAGTCCTCTCAAACTTAACACATATTCCCTTCAAACCTGCTTCACAATCAGCCTCATCATTTCTGTAACAATTCCATTCTTCAAGTTAATACTTAGAATTATTTTCACTTCTCTTTCTTAATTGCCATATCCAACCCATAAAAATTGTCTTCTCTATTAGCAAAATATATCAAGAATGTGACTAGTGAGCATTTCTCTTCCCTGCACTGAACCATATTGTTGAAGCTTATATTATTTTCCTTGTATTACTATAGAGTGGTCACCTAATTGTCCTCATGGCTTTTCCATTAACTCCTTTGGTATACTCTTGACTGAGTAGCCCAGGTAAATTGTAAATCATAATTAAATGCTTCCATTTCATTCAAAATAAAATCCAGTCTTAAACACCTACAGAATCTGTCTCCATTTAACACTTGGACCTCTTCTAGTATTTTTCTTCATGCTCAATCATTATGAGTGACACAGACTTCCTTGCCATTCCCCAAGTCAAATGCTTTGAAATTTTCTCCACCTATATCTTGCTTTCCATGAATAGCTACTTGCATTGCTCCCATATTTCCTTCAGGTTTTACTCAAATGTCACCTTGCTTTCTAAGCCATTCCTGAGTACTCTGTTTAAAATTCTCTCTCCTTTCTCCAAAACTCTGTTGCAATTTCCCAATTTATTGTTCTCCATAAAATGTTTCTGTTAAAATACTACAGTTTATACATAACTTATTTTTATTGTTTTGTCTACTTCTCTAGAATCTTGCATTGTCATCATTTGAGACTCAGTAAGTAAAACAGAATAGCAATCCACACCCAGATCTATAGATTCAATACCTGCATTTAACAAGATCTATAGGTGACCCATGTACACATTTTGAAAAGTACTACCCTAGAACTATCATGAAATAACATATATTAATCTGTTTCTTTGAGAGCCTGGCTTATAGAAGGTACTCAATAATATTCATTAAGTAAATGAGTAAATGAATTCCAGTTTTAATAACATCTCACAATTATTCAATCTCACATTCACCTCTGCCAGAAAGGACGGACAGTGAGGATAGGAAATGATGATACTAAGTGCTTTCAGTATATTAGGAGAATTAACTGATCTGAATGTCATTGATTTTGATGTAGGACATGTTCTCAGGTGGTAGATTGAAAGTAAAAATCCAAAGTATAGCTTTTCAGATCAGTGTCATATCCTTATATAGTCACTCTCATTTATTTCTCTGTGAAGTATTTTAAATTGCAAAACATATAAGCAGTTGAGTTGAGAAAGTTATTAAAATATATGAGAAATTAAGAATTTCATATTGAAAGCTCTGAGCTCAAAAGCAGCTAACCTGCAGAAGGCAAATTTTGATTTGAGCATTGGGAGGCATTTATTGCTTTACATGCTCCAAGCTGAACCTAATTATCTCATAAATAACCAAGCATGAACACACAAGCAATGATCCTCTTAGGCCAAAATTAAAGTAGTCAAAACTGATTAAGCTGAAATGAGGAAATGTACCCATGGGCTTGTTTTTCAAAGGTGTAAACTCTTCTTTTTTATTTCAATTAGTGGTATTTTCATTTTTTTAATAAAATTTATTATATCCCCCAGTTCTGCTAAGTTGGCCCTGTTGATTGCATATTTTTTTTTTTTTTTCTGGAGACTTGTAAAGTCTAATGTGGATTAGAATAAATATTTTCATGAATATTTCCTCCTAGTACTTTTAGTGAGTAAATATCCCTGTTTCCACTTTGGGTCACCATTTGGACTGGAAAGTAGCCATAATCAACACTATCACCCTGTTACATTAAAATTTGTTTAAGACTTTGCTACCATTGATAAGAAATAATATCTTTTAAAATTATAGACATTCACATTTATTCAAAAATAAGTACTACTAGAGAAAAATATGTGAAGCTACATTTTTATATTCAAAGCTTTCAATACATGAATTGAAACATTTATAATTATATTTTGTTTGGTGCTTATATGTCATATAGAACAGCAATATTGTTTACAAATGAATGAAACAGAATAAAGAACAATAAAACTCCTGTAAGTTAACACAGAGAAGATGAGAAGATCAACAAAATAAAAAGATAAAAGTAAAACCAACAAAGGAAGGCAAATTATTATTATTATTTATTATTTAGGGCTTCCTAGGTGGCACTGGTGGTAAAGAACACTCCTGCCAATGCACGAGATATAAGACACATGGGTTCAGGCTCTGGGTTAGGAAAATCCCTTGGAGGAGAGAATCCCATGGACAGAGGAGCTTGGCAGGCTACCGTCCATAGGGTCTCAAAGAATCAGGCATGATTGAAGCAACTTTGGACATTATTATTTAACAGATCAGAGAGGATCAACTGAGAGAGAACTCAATGCCTTAAACAGTTAATAAAATTGTTAACCTGCCTAGACTTGCTTGCTGCTAAGTCACTTCAGTCGTGTCCAACTCTGTGTGACCCCATAGATGGCAGCCCACCAGGCTCCCCCATCCCTGGGATTCTCCAGGCAAGAACACTGGAGTGGGTTGCCATTTCCTTCTCCAATGCATGAAAGTGAAAAGTGAAGGTGAAGTCGCTCAGTTGTGTCCAACCCTCAGCAACCCCATGGACCGCAGCTTTCCAGGCTCCTCCGTCCATGGGATTTTCCAGGCAAGAAGAGTACTGGAGTGGGGTGCCATTGCCTAAGACTTGCTTAGGATGTTCCAAATTGAAATGTATTCTGCACTAAATATTTTTACTTTGGAGAAGTTTCTAATCAACCACGACCTCCACTGTTTCTTCTGATCTAGAGTTTATAATCTATGTCATGAAACTCTCACTCTTTTGATATTATAGGAGAGAAGAGAAGGAATATATGAAGGTATTATACATAACTGGATAGGCTAGATTTGTATCATGTTTCAACATTAGGGCTGGGGGAAACATGGCAAAATAATTTTGTCAGTGACTTTTGCTCAGCTCCCTTTAAATTACCTGAGATCTCAGCCTTTTGACATCATAAAAATGTAATTTGAAGGAACGAAAAAACAAACATTATGACAATTTATTCCATCTTTTTGTTATACAGACTAGAAAATTTAGGCCAAGGTATATACAATGTTTGCCCAGAGTTGCACTAGTGGATATGAAAACTATGATGGTTAATTTTATGTTAACCATATCTTTGTCCTGAGGAACCCGGATAGTTGGAGAGTATTTTAGATGAGATTATCATTTAAATCTGTAGATCCTATAAAGAAGATTGTCCTTCCTTAAGTAGGTGGGTCCAATCTACTGAAGGCTGAATAGAACACAAGAGCTGGCTCTCCTCCTAGTAAGGGAGAATTCCTCCTGCCCACCGCTTTCAAATTGGACAGTGACACTTTCCTGCCTTCACACTCACACTGAAGCACTGTCTCTTCACTGGTCTTGAGCTCGCTGACCTTTAGACTAGAACTATACCCTTGGCTTTCCTGGGTCCAACTTGCCAGCTTATCCTGCAAATCTTGGAACTTATTAGCCTCCTTAATCATATGAGACAATTCTTACAATAAATCTAATGTATACATCTTACTGGTTCTATTGCTCTGGAAAACCTGGATAATACAAAAACCAAGACAGAGCCCAAGGCTTTTGATTTTTAGAGGTTTTTTTTTTTTTTTTTAATCGTCCCTCCTCTATCTACTTTCCACTAATTCATACTGAGAAACTGCCAGGCAGACAGCTTACCTCTTTACAGAAAGGACCATTATGATAGACTGACCTTAAAAAGCACCGGATGGACTCTTTTTACCTTCACAAAACCCTTGGTCCCTAATGGTAAACAATCTTTCCTTTTTTGAAATCCCCAAACCACTTCCTTGCTTTTGTGTGGCCAGCCAAAGGCTGCCAATTAGAACATTTCCCCTGCTTCAAATACTCCCAATTTAATATAACAATCTTATGCTGAAATTTATGTTGAGCCATCGATGTTCCAAATATTTTTCTAACCTATACTGCTCCTATCTTCTGGGACTCCAGTTATATTCTGGTGGAACTATTTGACATTGTAAACCAATTTTAGATGCTCTCAATAGTTTTTATACACATTTTTTCTCTTTTTGTTTAGATTTGAAAATTTTTCTTTGAACTTTCTTCAAAGATCCTTTTCTTTGTCATCATTGCTTAATGCATTCTCTTTTCCCTATACCTAGCAGAATACCAGAGCATAAAAAGTATTCAAAAGCATTCAAGAACAAACGAATAACAAGAGGAAAAAAAGTGAATTTAAAACAACCTGAAAGAAGGTGGTAAACTTTGTTATCATGGGAGGCTTTCAAACTCCTTTATAGATGGATCTTCCAGATTATCCGTATTAATGATATGTAACTACTTTTAGGCATTTTATGTCTTTCTTTGGATTTCTCTCACTAGATGCTGTAGTCATGAATTATGGTTGTATTTTTTCCCCTCCTGAGATACAATACTCATCTAAAAAAATAAAAGAGTTACACATTACATTTCTTTACTAAAGAGTGATATTTTTAAAAATCCCTTTTACTAATTACCAATAACATAAACCCAATCCAATAAATGGCACAATGGTGAAAATTCAGATTATTAATCTACAATATTATGAAGCCAAGCATCAATTTTCCAAGCATATCTAGAAAGTGGTTGAGTATAATAAATTTGAAAAGACAAAATTATGGATGCGCACTCCATACCTCCCTTCACCCTCCCTTCCCACCATGCCCCAGGCTGTCTTTCTGTGTTTTAGCTATTAAAAGGCTCTGAGAAGTTTATAAGGAAGAAAATTGTTTGATGGCATTTAAAGCAGAATTTTCCAAACTTACTTAATCATTGAGTGTTTTTCTGCTAGGATATCTATTATTCCCTCTCAGTAATATATTCTTTAAAAAATATGCTACTCGATGTTTGGGTTGGGACCAGCAGCATAGCCATTACCTGGGAACTGGTTAGAAATGCACATCTCAGGTCCCACCCCACATCTCCTATATCAGAATCTTCATTTTAACAATAGCTCCAGTTGGGCAGCACTCCTGATCTTCTATATGGCTTCCTAAATACCAGTTTATTAGCAACCACTGCTTATACTAATTTTGTTTTTCACTGCTAAGTCCAACCATTGAGCTAGATGACTTGTGAAACTTTTAATCTGTTCCCAAAGGCTTCAAGGCAGCAATTTACACTCTGACCATAAAGTGTTTGTTATTCGTAGAGGAGAAAGGAAGTGTAGCTTCTAAGCTTCTTACACCTCCAAAATCTCTATACACATCTAAATACTCCTCTCCCTTAAGGTGAATTCTGCAATTTTGATTTTTGAGTGGTTTGACTTTACAGTTATTTCTGCATTTCCTATTTATCTTGTCTTCTTGGAAAACAATATAAAGAAGCAGGAGTTTCAATTAATATATTACTCCATTGAGAACTGTGACAAGGACATTCAGGTCTGGGCATAACGTCAAAGCCATTTGCATACTCAGTGCCCATATCAGCTGCTGTGCCTCCACCCTGACTGGCTGGAGATGATCTTTGCTACAACATTTCCTTGGTTGGTGTAGTTAAGAAATTTCCTTGACTATATAACTCATAACCTGAACCTTGACCTTACAAAAATAAGTAAGCTACCCAACATCTTCTTAATAAAGTCTGTTTATGATTAAACTAGTCAGTGCAGGACCTATTATTTGCAAATAGAATTTTGACTGATTCAGAAGTCAGTGTCTTTCCTCACTATTTTCAGGGTCATTAAATGCTCTCCTTAAGTGAGGTATGCAATAGCTCTGTGTATTAAATAATAGATTAGAACAGTGCTAGGCATGCAATAGATGGTGAATAATTATGGATTGATTGATATTTACATTACTGGATTACTGGCTCTTTATAAAGGTTGTCTTCTGAGAGTAATGTTAAGAATTTCCTACCAAGTTATCCAGATCTATAATAGATTTAAGGATGTATTTGGAAAGGTGTTTTATCCTCTAAACTCTTCTTTTTTTCATTATGGTACCTTTATATCCCCAATAGCAAATAAAGAGTCTGATGTAATAAGAGACTGTGCAGAGTGTTAGCACTGACAGTTCATTTCCAATTTGCTACCTATGCTGTGGTTTATGTCACAGCCCAGACATTTCAGTGAATTGATGCAGTTTGAATGTTCAACTGGCCTATTTGCTTTTCAAGAAAAAAAGAACAAAACAGTGTCCCTTTCAAATGGTTTTAAACTTTGCTTATCATTCTGCAAAACAGCTTATAAAGATTGCATGTGAAACTGCAGATCAGCTTAGCAATATCTAGGCAGCGGTACCTAAACTTTAAGAGTTTGAGAACAAATAATGAGTGGTAGGTTTGGTTCAATATATCTGAACATAAATTTGTAGATGCCACAATTTTTGGTTGATAGATATTGCCAGGTGGACAACTGTAAGCCCTATAGGGAAAGATGATGATGCTACAGTTAAACTGTCTGACGTTTTAGGCCCTTTTCCCATGTTTCTCTACGTCTTTCTGATTCTATGGAATATGTCACCTGGGGTCCCCTGAATTTGCCTTCTGTGTAGGCTTTAGCTGGTAGGAGACACTAGCAAGAGACTGGAAGATAAAAGAGAAGCAAGAGAAGTTGATGTCCTTCGTTCTGACCTCAGAAGAGTCCCTTTGCCAGTGCCACACCTAATGGCTTGTTCTTATCTCCAGTTAAAGCTTTCCTACTAGGTTTGGCTACTACCTCCTTCTTGGGATTCTCTCCTCAGGCTTAGTGATGGCAGCTACTCCCCACCACTGCTAGCTCCAGGATGCTTCAATATTACTCTTATATTGTCTAACCCCGTTAGTAACTGTATTTAGTCTCTTCATGAAGTTCTGAAGTGAAAGGCTTCCCTGAAAGCTCAGTTGGTAAAGAATCCACATAACTTTATTTAGTCTCTTCATGAAGTTCTAATCCATCTCTTTTGATTGGGCATCTGTTTTTCAGCAGGGACATAGTCACTGGTACCAGGAATTGATCTGGGAAAACAGATCCTGAAAATAAGAATCTGGGATTGGTTTGATCATATATTTGATGTGTATCTTTCATAAGAGATTAACTGAGTTATTGGTAATGGATGGCTTGCAGTGGCATTGTGATTACTTAACGTTTTCCCTGCAGTTGGATGGAAAGTGAAGTGAATAGAGGGCAAGCTGCTAGAAAATAAAGTGTCTATGGCACCTGGATAGTATGACAGTGGCCATTAAAGAGAAATGTGGCATTGACTCTGTTTCTATCAAAAATAGAAAATATGTATAAAGGAAATGATGAAGTTTAAAGAAAATTACTGCGCAGCTCAAGGCGCAAGAGGAAAATCAGAAAGTCTCTATAGCAGGTTTTAAAAAATTCTTTATTGCGTGTAGGTACAAAGTAGATGTGACCTGTCAGTCCCAAGGTGTGAATGTGTTTCAAGATTATAGAAACAAGTTCTCAGAATTGCCAGATCTCTCATTAAAAATACAGCAATTGCGGAAAAGGAGATGAGCTATGAGAAATGAAAAGGGGCATTTAGGAAAATACAGACAAGGCTGAAGTTTCTTTGCAAAATAGACATATTTCTATTCATTCCTTTCATTACCAAGCCCTTAGAAAGCTGGATCCAACATAGCTCAGATCAGAAATGGAAGGCCTTCTAATAGGACCTAGACTAATAATGAAAGAGCTATCAAACTTTAATAGTTTGAATATGAAGATTGGGGAACATAGAGAGGAGTTAATTCTAAAGATATTGAAACTAGAACAATAAAGGAAATCAAGAAAGCATAAGGAGAACCGAATCAACATAATGCGATAAGACTGAATTAACATGAAATTTAGTAGGTTGGTTCAAGCGCTTGAGAATGGCCTCAGTTGTCATTTATGCCTCCTCATTCAGAAAAAGCAAAGGAGAAAAGGAAAGATATACCTATTTGAATGCAGAGTTCGAAAGAATAACAAGGAGAGATAAGAAAGCCTTCTTCAGTGATCAGTGCAAAAAAACAGAGGAAAACAAAAAATGGGAAAGACTAGAGATCTTTTCAAGAAAATTAGAGATACCAAGGGAACATTTCATGCAAAGAAAGGCACAATAAAGGACAGAAATGATATGGACCTAACAGAAGCAGAAGATATTGAGAAGAGGTGGCAAGAATACACAGAAGAACTATACAAAAAAGATCTTCATGACCACGATAATCACGATGGTGTGATCACTCACCTAGAGTCAGACATCTTGGAATGCGAAGTGAAGTGGGCCTTAGGAAGCATCACTGCGAACAAAGCTAGTGGAGTTGCTGGAATTCTAGTTAGGCTATTTCAAATCCGGAAAGACGATGCTGTGAAAGTGCTGCACTCAATATGCCAGCAAATTTGGAAAACTCAGCAGTGGCCACAGGACTGGAAAAGGTCAGTTTTCATTCCAATCCCAAAGAAAGGCAATGCCAAATAATGTTCAAACTACTACACAATTGGACTCATCTCACATGCTAGCAAAGTAATGCTCAAAATCCTCCAAGCCAGACTTCAACAGTACGTGAAACATGAACTTGCAGATGTTCAAGGTGGATTGAGAAAAGGCAGAGGAACCAGAGATCAAATTGCCAACATCCACTGAATCATCAAAAAAGCAAGAGTTCCAGGAAAAAAAAAAATCTGCTTTATTGACTATGCCAAAGCCTTTGACTGTGTGGGTCACAACAAACTGGAAAATTTTTTAAGAGATGGGAATACCAGACCACCTGACCTGCCTCCTGAGAAATCTGTATACAGGTCAAGAAGCAACAGTTAGGACTAGACATGAAACAACAGACTGGTTCCAATCAGGAAAAGAATAAGTCAAGGCTGTATATTGTCACCCTGCTTATTTAACTTATATGCAGAGTACATCATGAGAAATGCTGGGCTGGATGAACACAAACTGGAATCAAGATTATCAGGAGGAATATCAGTAACCTCAGATATGCAGGTGACACCATCCTTATGTCAGTAAACGAAGAACTAAAGAACCTGTTGATGAAAGTGAAAGAGGAGAGTGAAAAAGTTGAGTTAAAACTCAACATTCAGCAAACTAAGATCATGGCATCTGGTCCCATCACTTCATGGCAAGTAGATAGGGAAACAGTGGAAACAGTAAGAGACTTTATTTTGAGGGGCTCAAAATTCACTGCAGATGATGGCTGCAGTGATGAATTTAAAAGACTCTTGCTCCTTGGAAGAAAAGCTATGACCAACCTAGACATCATATTAAAAAGCAGAGGCATTAGTTTATCAACAACTGTCCATCTATTCAAAGCTATGGTTTTTCCAGTAGTCATGTATGGATGTGAGAGTTGGACTATAAAGAAAGCTGAGCACCGAAGAGATGATGCTTTTGAACTGTGGTGTTAGAGAAGACATGTGAGAGTCCGTTGGACTGCAGGGAGATCAAACCAGTCTATCCTAAAGGAAATCAGTCCTAAATATTCATTGGAAGGACTGATGCTGAAGCTCCAATACTTTGGCCACCTGATGTGAAGAGCTAACTCATTTGAAAGGACTGATGCTGCAAAAGATTGAAGGCAGGAGGAGGAGACGACAGAGGATGAGATGGTTGGATGGCATCACCGACTCAATGGATATGAGTTTGAGTAAACTCCAGAAGTTGGTGATGGACAAGGAGGCCTGGCATGCTGCAGTCCATGTGGTCATAAAGAGTTGGACATAACTGAGTGACTAAATGAACTGAATTCAGAAAAATGTGGAATGATGAACTGGTGGAATGGCCTTCTAAAATTTCTGTTAAATACCAACTGGAAGAAAACGCTACACAAGATAGGAGCATAGTCCAGTGGGACATGGTATGCACCTTATATGTGCAGATAATACAGAATGTAGTCTCTTCTGTAGCTACATTACCCATGTCTGGAAGCTGAGGAGTAGAGATGAGTTGCCACTGCCACCTAATATTTCACTTAAGGAATGTTGTTTCTTGTTATTTTAAGCTTTAGCTTGGTGACTTTGGATGACCTAGAGAAATACTAGAGAAGATAGTCATGGCATATGATATTCCACATACATGCTGCTAACCAGAGTTGTGGAAAGGAGTCATTCTTTTGGTCTGAGTGATTGGTCCTGTCTACAAAACAAAAATAGAATGCTGTGTCACTACATTCACTATAGATAGTCATTATAGGACTGTGTCTATAAATTAGCAGGCTCAGCACCTACATTTTTTGGTTCATTATTGCCTTGTGTCTGTGGTTTCCTATCATCTACAACTGCAGTGGACACAGTATTTCCCATATTCCTGAACAAGTTTAAACAAATGAGGACTTTTGTTCTTAATCTCTGCATGTTAACAAATTACCATTAATTAAATATACATGTATAAAAGTGTAAAACTTATGAACTATGTATGATAAAATTTCTAAAATAGAACTGGTAGCTCAACCAAAAAAAAAAAAAAGACTGAAAGTATTGTTCTATATTATGGTAATATCATCCACTGAGTTGGTCATGCTAGGAACCTTGATTCCTTTCTTTCCCTCTCTCCTTACATCCATTTCATCCATGGGCCTTATTGCTTCTGTCTTGAAAATACATTCTAAATCTGATCACTTCTCATTACCATTAAATTTACCAATTTTACTGGTAACTGTCGCTTGTCTCTTCTTCACGCTATATGGAGAGAATGCTTCAGCTACTGAAATCATAATATGTCAACTCTCTTCTCACATTATCCAAAGTCCAGCAAGACCAGGTGTGATCAGACTACTGCCTCTTCCTTTCACTTCATACGTATCCATCTTTTTACTCATTCTGGTTTGGCCACACCAGTTTTCTTACAGTTCCTAGAACATTGCAGGTTCATTTCCAACAGAGCCTTGGCCTAAAAGACTGGCTCTAGGTCTTTGCATAACCTTGTCCCTTCACATCATTTGAATAACATTCAACTTTCATTTGTGACCTAATTACAGTGAAAGCACTTTTCTCATTACACTCCAATCTGTTTTGCTACTTCATTTCATAGTATACATCACTTTCCAAAGTGTAATAGATTTTACATATTTTCTTCTTTATTTCCCACCTTCCTCACCAAAATATAAACTTTGTGAAGTTAAGGAATTTGTCTCATTAAATTCTTTTTTTCCAGTAGGTAGGATGGTGCTTGGAAACTTTAGATGTTCAATGTTATTGTCACAGATAACTTACTGTCTCTTTTCCATTTGACAAGCATTAGAAACTTTAAGGGTTTTCTTCATTCTCTGTTATTTTGGACAAGGCATTAAATCTCTGACCTATTTTTTACTTGTAATAATGAGAGCAATTATCTTCCTTTAATATCTGTGTTGGTGTATGTGACAGTGAATGAATAACAAAAGTTTTACTCTATAATTTTTACCTTTCTCAGTGCTATCCAGAAATATGCAATTCTTTCATTAAACTATAAAATACATAGCCCTAGACCTTTTATCCAATTCACTTCTCTCAGTTACCAGGGTAGCGTCACCCTAGGCACCAAGTCAATTTTAGGGAAAGTATTAATGTTATTAAAAGTTTAAATCCCTGTTAAAATTGAGAATGTACATTTTGCAAATAGTCATGCTTTCCTGCATGGCCTGTTTCAACTTGGTACTTTCATTTTAGCCTAATCCATATTAAAGCAGTTTGTTAAGAAACAAAATTTTATTTTCACAGTGAATAGTGAAAATTCTATTGTTATTGGATTATTAGATGATACAAAAATTATCACTGAGAATCAGTGATAAAATAACTCCAGATTTAATCACCTGCTGAGACTAATTACAACTTTGTCTTAGATAACTATCATAGTGATTGCATCGTGTATCCAGATAAATAGAATTGATTAAGCAATTCTGTAAAGTTAACCATGTTTTATAATTTATGCAATTCATAATCAGTGAAAAATGAAATGATAATTTATTATAGTTAAGAAAGGAGCTAGATGTAGCTGAGATATTTTTGATTTCGTAATTCTGAGCTCAAATTCTGGCAGACTCATTTCTGATCATGATAATGGTTAGAGGAATAATGAAGATCATCAGAGATAATATTGCAGGAAAGCCTACCACAAGTTTTGGCACAATAAATGGTAGACATTCTCTTCTGTTACTGAAGGTGAATATAGTAAAGCATAGACTTTTAAAAACTGAAAGTCTGTTTGTTAGATGATTTGCCATTTGTGAGGATCAATAGTCCTAGAACCTGAAAATAAATATGTTGCTTGAAATAACAGCATTGGAGGTTTCTTCTCCTTTCTAGTTTATGCTTATGGTGGTTTTATTATCAGGAAAAGCTAAACATACATAAAGACAAATATAGATAAATTTTTCATGATATAAATATTTGTCTTTAGACTAACTTTAAAATAGATTTATTCTTCCTAAGAATGAAAACTTATTATATTGGATACAGTCCTAAAGAAGATCAGGAAATCTATTATGTTGGCTAATTTTAGGTATAGGCATCCTTTACTGTGCTATAGGGTGTTCAGATATTTGGTCAAACATTATGGGATTTTTTTTGGTGACAGAGATTTTCGATGAGACTAACGTTTAAATCTATAGACTGAATTAAGCAGACTACCCTGCCTAATATGAGTAGCCCTCATCCAGTCAATTGAAGGCCTGAATAGGACATAAAGGTTGACCTTCACCATAGTAAGAGAGAGTTCTTTTTCCCTGATAGTCAATGAGACATTGGCTGTTTTCTTATTTTTAGAGTCAACCTGAAACGTTGGTTCGACTGATCCTCAGGGCTTTAGACTCAGATTGAAACTAAGCCATTGGCTGTCCTGGGTCATCTCCAACTTGCAAGCTCACCCTGAAGGTCTTGTGACTTGCCAGCATCCTAATAGTATTAACCAGTTCCATAAAATTAAACTCTTTCTCTTTCTTCGTCTGTCTCTCTCTCTCTCACTGTATGCCTCTGTGTGTGCTAATTCGCTTCAGTCATGTCCAAGTTTTTGCCACCCCGTGGACTGGAGCTGCCAGACTCCTTCTGTCTATGGGCTTCTCCAGGCAAGAATACTAGAGTGGGTTGCCATGCCCTCCTCCAGGTGATATTCTCAACTCAGGGATGGAACCCACGTCTCTTGTCTCTCCTGCATTAGCAGGTGGGTTCTTCACCACTAGTGCCAGTTGGGAACATATATATTTTGTTGTATATATTGTATTGTTTAAATATTAATATATCCTAGTGATATACATACACATTCCATTGGTTCTATTTGTTTGGAGAACCTTGACCAATATATTTACTTATGAGAAAATGAAATAATTGATAGTTTTAATTTTCTGAGAAGTAGGACCACCGTCATTGATATGCAGTTTATAATAATAGCTGAAACAAAACTACTTAGAATGCCTTTTAATAATGTCTTATATACAACTTGATATGCATTATCTCTTTCAATCTCCATAAGCATCAGATCAGGAGGCTATAAAAACCTGCCTGGTAAAGATGAAGAAGAATTCATTTTAGGATACTCTGTGTCCTAAAGCAAGAAGGTTGATTAATATTAAGAATGCCTAATCAAAAAATAAAAACAAACCTACTTTTTCTTACACTAATTTTCTCTTCAGGGCCTCTAGATTCTTAATGTTAATTTAGATGTAGACTTTACTTATTAATCCATTTGTCTTTGGAATAAAGATCTTAGCAGTTCCGTTTGGATACCTCCATAATAATCTGAGAACACAGGCATTTCTTTCTTGACTGCATGGATCCAAACATTGACTAGGCCATTGGTCACCTTTAGAAATACAATAGTAAGTAATCAGGGCTGTAGTATCACAAAGTTCTTAGTCTGAAACTCCTGCCGTATATTATATGATATTCTTTGCATGAAATATCCTCATTTGAAGCCTGTGTTCTATGTTGTGAGTGTTTTATGTCATGTGTTCTTCTACTGAATACACTGAAGTTTAGTTTCAATTTATAGCATTCTTGATTTCAGTAGAATAAAAGAGAATTAAGTCATGAAGTTCCATGGTTCCTTCAGTTGTTCCTTAGCAAGTCTTGCTGAGAAACCATTGTTAAGTCTTCCTGATGTAATAACTGAGTATTATAATATACTTTGATCATGCAAGTGATTTTCTTTTCATTCTGTCTTCTTAATTTACAAAATGCCAGTAGTGTATCACCTTTTCCAATGTGAAAGTACTTTGAAGTGGACGTAAATCAGTGTTTTTCCTTTTGTGAAACATTTTTAAAAAATTTTATACCCTTTCTGAGATGCTTTATTGCCATAGGATACATTTTTTATTATTATGAATAGAAATAATAAGCTATGATATTTACATGCTGCTTACAATTTCCAAAATAATTTTTACCAAATTATCACTGAGAAAATTTATTTTCTTGGGCTCCAAAATCTGCAGATGGTGACTGCAGCCATGAAATTAAAAGAAGCTTGCTCCTTCAAAGAAAAGCTATGACAAATCTAAACAGTGTATTAAAAAGCAGAGACATCAGTTTGCCAACAAAGGTCCATCTAGTCAAAGCTATGGCTTTTCCAGTAGTCTGTACAGATGTGAGAGTTGGACCATAAAGAAGGCTGAGCACCAAAGAATTGATGCTTTCGAACTGTGGTATTGGAGAAGGCTCGAGAGTCCCTTGGACTGCAGGGAGATCCAACCAGTCCATCCTAAAGCAAATAAACCCTGAATATTCATTGGAAGGACTGATGCTGAAGCTCCAATACTTTGGCCACCTGATGCAAGGAGCCGACTCATTGGAAAAGACCCTGATGCTAAGAAAGATTGAAGGCAGGAGGAGAAGGTGACGATGGGATGAGATGGTTGGACGGCATCACAGACTCAATAGACATGAGTTTGAGCAAGCTCTGGGAGATGGTGAAGGACAGGGAAGCCTGATATGCTGCAGTCCATGGGGTTGCAGAGTCGGACGTGATTGAATGACTGAACAACAGCAACAACATCTTCACGTAATGTTCATGTACCTCCTGTACGCTCATTCATAGATCCCACGAACGCTTGGGATAATAATCTGTCTGCATTTAAGAATCTCAAATTAGTGGGGAAGATAGAAGGGGAAAGGTAATTGAAACAGTGTGATGAGTGTTGTTAACTCTTAGTTCTTTAATAGCACCTAGGAGTGGCTTCCTGTCTATCCACATAGGAGTGTTTTCTCTAGAGAAAACAAAGGATTCTTTGAGAATATTATATATGCATTTGAAACCAAAATGTGACAAGTTTTACTTAAAATAAGTTGCAGTGGAAATACGTAAGGCAGGGTCAGAAAAGTAGCAAAGGCATAGTTGTGAAGAGATACTTAAGACTACAGATTCTGGAGCCAGAACGTACAGGTATGTAAACTTAGGTTGGCTTTGTACGAGTTACACAACCTTGTATCTCATCTAGAAAATGGGGACAATAGCAGGATATACTTTCTAGAGTTTTTATAAGTATTTTATGAATCAGTGTATGGCAAACAGTAGGGACGTGACACAGTAAGCATTCAGTGAAGGTATCCTTCCATGGGAGTAAGAGGAGGGATTTCAGTAGTGAAGAAACATGAAGTTCCCAACAGGGCGGATTTTTTTTTTTTTTTTTTTACATTTAACACGTAAAATTGCAGAAAAATATGATGTCTAATATTTAAGCAGTCCTTTCTCTTTTTGATACTTATTATCTCTTTCAGTCCTTTGACTAAAACATAACACAGTAAACTTCTTTGTAATGTAATTTAAGAGGAAACTATTACCTAACTAGCTCTGAGTTACAAATAGTCTCTCAACTCTTCAGTGCTGTTTGACAGTGAGAAAAAGAGTAATTTGGTTTTGGTTCAGATCCTCCTCTCAGCGCTTTCAGTCTACTTTAGATCGATCTGAGCATGATACAGAGGTTGCAGTAGTTATACCTCCCACACACCGTACCACTTACATACAAGGATTTCCAAATAAGGACCTCCATAAGGCACAGCTTCACAAATAACATGTTGTCATTTAAAAATGGATGCTGCTTTCCGTGTGGGATTCCAACATGACCTAGAAAGTTCCCCCTTTGTTATAACTCTGCCCCTGATAGAATAGCACCTTTAAATCAGAATAGTTGTTATTTTACACTTTGCCAATTCATTTACCAGCTTTGTTTCCATGCATAACATAATTTAATTGTGTGATAAATCCCTGATTCTTAGAATATCTGAAATTGAATGCATTTAAATATTAACCTCTCCAGCTTATTTTATCAATGTAAGGTGGTGGAAAAAAAGGATTAAAGCTAAATTTTTGATAATTTTTGAAATGACCAGAACTGGTCTATCCATAGTAAAGACTATAAACTACACAATTTAACTCTCTTTTTGAGTATGACTTTTTTTTGTAGTTGTTCAGTTTTTTTGAAATAGGCCTTGCCTTTTTCCTTCTGTTGTTTAAAAGAGATAATGAAAAAATGTGAATGTTCAGACATTCTTAACATCAGGACAGTTGCACAGGAAGGATACAGGAGAGTGATCCCAGCTAGTGTTCTACATACACTGTTATGTTAGCACCATCCACAGTGACTTTATTTCCGGGTTCACATAGCATGTCAGAAATGCTTGGCCTGGACCACTCAGTTATGTGAGTGGTCTGTCTATGTTTTCCAACTGGACAGCCTTTTGTGAGTTTAAGGATTATAGTAGTTGGATTTGTGTATCTATCCTCAGTATTTTTATATGCATGTCTCATAATTGAAAAATAAGCATTTGCTGGATGAATGGCTGAATAAGTAAATGAATTAATTTACTCAGCCTCCCTTAAATATGTCTCAGTGCCCTGTTTTTATTAGCATGGTTTTGCAACCATTACCTGAGTTTGCTTTGTTCAATTTCCTTTTTTTCTTTCAAGGCTGCTTATAAAACCATCTATCTAAAAAATTCTGCCATTCATATCCACTTACCTCAGTTTTCTTTTTTGATTTTCCCTATGCACGTTTTTCTTTCTTTGTTACTATTCTAAAGATAACTAAATAGATTTTAAAAAACTGGAATGCAATCAAATCAGGTATATTATGCAGATGAAGTACTTCAGAAGGGCTTTCACAAGGGAGGTATGTTATTTAGAAAATGTCCTGTGATAGTTGTAATTGAGTACTGTAGTTCAAGGGATGGACTTAGAATTATAGGAACCCTTATCCACCACTAATGGAGAAGGAAATGGCAACCCACTCCAGTATATCTTGCCTGGAGAATCCCATGGACAGAGGAGCCTGGTGCATATTTTACTATAACTTATAGAAGTTAGGAATTTTTAGAGACACTATAGCTAGAAGCCTTTTTAAGAGATGGTGAGCTCAGGATGTTAGGGGCAAACAAGACTTAGGAAGCTAAGTAGTAAACTGAGGAATGTAGCATGGTTAACTATAGGACACATTAAAAGAGGTAGATAATAGATGATAAGGCTGATTCCAAGAGAATCCCTGAAGCAGGAACTCTGTTTGAAGAGCAACAATGATTTATGGAGATAATAAATCTGGGAGAGGGGGAACTGAAAATGTCAAACCTCTGGCCTAATGTTTTTGTAAAAGTATAAAAAAGAATCTTAAACTTGGAATAAACGGGCAGTCCAAAGAAAACTGAGAGGCTGTCTCATTCGCTGACACCGTTCACCTTTTCATGTTGAATCCCTGGCTGCTGGAGTTGGACTCCAGCACAGTTGGACACAACTAAGCAACTAACACTATCCACTATTAAACATTTATTTGGTTAAGTACAGTTGTGAGGACAAAGTGTATCTACCTCCCCATGGCAAGCCAAATGAGTCACCGGGCATTATGGTGAAAATAAATGATTTCTTCCTTGTTGATTGGAAACAAAGGGCACAGATGTTTTAACTGCACAGATAGAATTTGATCTGGGAGTGTAAAAGCCAAGAGGACAGAGTTATCTTTCTGTGTAGCAGGTTATATCAAAGTTTAAGAAGAATTCTGCAAAATAAGATTTGTTGGCTGGAGCATGTAAGGATCACTGTTTCTTTCTAGATTTTCTGTTTTGACCTAGAAGCTGAGACATCTAGACCTGTCAAAGAAAAATACCAATCCTTTTGTGAATAAATCTTCATTCTTCAGTGGGAAAATAATGTAATTCACTTTACATATATTGAGTACTTAAAATATATTCTACATAGACAGTTTCTGTACTTGAGAGCAAGAATGATATACTTACAGCTAATCAAAATATGACATAAAGTTGTCATTCGTTCCCACTCCCAGATTAAAATCAAGTTTAACTGTTCTGTGACTTTTGTTAGAGTACAATTTATCTCTTATTTTTCTTTGTAAAGAAATTTATGCTGAGTTTGCAACAATATTGAATTACTTTTCCCCAAATAAGGTTCATATTATTAATTCCCAACATTGAGCCTGAATTTTTCTTCCTGAGATATAGATGAAAGTAATCCATCCCCAACTAGTAAATAGATGTATTAGAACTTGGTAGATTTTGCTCATCCCTCTGAGAGGTTTATCTGGACAGCCTTTTCCATTTGCTATTAATGGGTATAAATTAATGGAAACAAACCATCTCTTCTCTTTCTTGTTATCTTAAAATAAATTTATTGGAGTATAGTTGTTTTACAGTATTTGTTAATTTCAGCTGTACAACAATGTGAATCAGCTATATGTATTCATATATCCCCTCTTTTTTGGATTTCCTTCCCTTTTAGGTCAATGCAGAACATTGAGTAGAGTTCCCTGTGCTATACAGTATTCTCATTATTTATGTATTTTATACATAGAAGTGTATATATATCAGCCCCAATCTCCCGATGCATCCCACACCCATTTCCCCTCACTGGTGTTCAAAAGTCTGTGTTTCTTCTTTATGTCTGTGTCTCTATTTCTGCTTTGTAAATAGATTCATTTGCATCATTTTTTTAGATTCTGTATTTATGATATTTGTTAATATATTTGTTTTTCTCTTTCTGACTTACTTCACTAGGTCTGACAGTCTCTAGGTCTCTCTTAGCTCATTTCTTAACTTTAATTACACTACTATTTATGGACAAATCATTGTATCTTTTGTTTGCAAGAGTTTTTCTTTGAATTTCTACAGCAATATTTCTGGCCTGACAGAATAATGAATCCTCCAGGCTCCAAAATCCTTTATGTCTTTGCCTGGACAGTCTACTTTTTTTCCCTTTATTTTATACAAAGAGACAAAGAGTAAGGAATTTTTTTTTCCAATTCTTTGAGTTCTCCTAGGTTTGGCTGTTTCTGATAATTTGATAAAGATCATCTTGAGAGACAAATATACTTTAATATTCATTCTGTTATCTTTCCATTCTCCATGATTAATATCAGCAAGGCAAAGCTCTTTGGAGTGAAACCTTCAAACCAATCTTTGGCTAATTCCTACATGTAATGGCCAAATAAAGGTTGAAAGCAAAGCATTATTGGGAGGTGAGGGAGTTTTCTGTATGGGTATACAAAGGATTGAAAAGTCAAAGATAGAAGGCAAAAAGAGGAAGGGGGTGACAGAGGATGAGATGGTTAGATAGCATCACTGACTCAATGGAATTTAATTTGAGCAAATTTCAGGAGATAGTAGAGAACAGAGGAGCCTTATGTGCTGCAATCTATGGGGTCACGAAAAGGTGGACAGGACTTAGCAAGTAAACAACAACATTCAAGGGAAGGCTTTGCAGATAGAGTAAAATTCTGAAAGGGATTTATGCCTCCTATGTTCAAACAAGACCAAGAAACTGGAGAAAAACGAAAGATGAGAAAGTTTGTCAATAGTGGTCAGCAAAGTAAAGTCTTCTCGGCCACTGTAATGACTTTGACAGTGTATCTATATCCTCTGCTTTGAGCATTTAAAGTCTTTGTTGAACAAATCCACCCCCCCCTTTTTATTTAATGTAGAGCTCAATGATTTCTCTCCATCCATCCAGCAGGATGACACAGATAAAGATGACACAGATAAAGATGACAGATAAAGATAAAGATGACACAAAGGATATATGAAGTTTCCATGTTGATGCAGATTTTGAAGGGGTAAAATTTCTCTTCTGCTACCTCCTGGAGCTAATCCATTAGGGTTATTTAAAGGAATGAGATTACTCTTTAAGAATTAGCTGTGCATAAAATCCTTGGATGCTGCTATTCCTCCAAAAGAATGCTCTAAGGCATCACATTCATGTGGATTTGAGGAATACTCTTCTGTTTGAAAGTTGTCAATGTTATTTGCTTCCTGTAATCATAGCTACTTTCTTATGTTGAAGGCACTCATCCCAAATCTACACAATAAATTTTCAAAATTTAGGGTAGTGTAAGATGTTACTTCTCATAACAAACCTAATTTCTCATTTATTCCTTTATTGGCTCTGTAATTTATCATGCCTGGACAACTGTGGGACAGTTGACTTTGGAAATCTAGAATGAATGGTTCACTATTTATACACGACAGGAGCTGCTGGGATGCCATACATTAAAGCAATAGGCCATGTCAGTGGAGGCAGTAGATGTTTTAAAGGTAGATGAGCAAATCAAAGGCACACATTCTTTGATTGTAAACTGACTTTGCCTCTGGGGTTTCTAAACCCTACTACTATTTCTTCTTTGTGTTATGAATATTTATAATAATTTGATTTAACGTGAGTCTTTTTACCATCCTCTGAAGTGAGAAACTGGTGGGAGCTTTCTACTTTACAAATTCAGTCCTGGAAAAGCCTTTTATTATTCAACAAGTACTTTTTGATAGTCATTATGTCAGACTTCCATTTAGGTGAGTGAATGAAAGTAGCTCAGTCTTGTCTAACTCTTTGTGACCGCATAGACTGTAGCCTGCCAGGCTCCTCTGTCCATGGAATTCTCCAGGCCAAAATGCAGGAGTGGGTAGCCTTTCCCTTTTCCAGGGGTATCTTCCCAATCTAGGGATCAAACCCAGGTCTCCCGCATTGCATGCAGATTCTTTACCATCTGAGCCACCAGAGAAGCCCAAAACCTAAAGGCTGGTCTCATCTTTAGGTACTGGGAATAAAACAGAAAAAAAAAAAAAGTTGTTAAAGGCAATTTTTTATGTTATTTATTTATTTTTTCCCTTGTAACTTTCTCCTCTCCATTTTTTAACCTATCCAGACACACATACTAATCAGAAGTTAATGCTTTTTGTATTAATTTCTTAAATTAAGAAATTGAACTATTTTATTATTAAATTTCTGGGAGATTTCTTTAACATCTTTCTTTGCTATGGATTTTACTTTCATATTTTTGTTCAGTTCAGTTCAGTCACTCAGTTGTGTCCGACTCTTTGCAACCCCATGAACTGCAGCATGCCAGGCCTTCCTGTCCATCACCAACTCCCAGAGTTCATTCAGACTCACATCCATCGAGTCAGTGATGCCATCCAGCCATCTCATCCTCTGTCGTACCCTTCTTCTCCTGTCCCCAATCCCTCCCAGCATCAGAGTCTTTTCCAGTGAGTCAACTCTTCACATGAAGTGGCCAAACTACGGGAGTTTCAGCTTCAGCATCATTCCTTCCAAAGAACACTCAGGACTGATCTCCTTCAGAATGGACTGGTTGGATCTCCTTGCAGTCCAAGAGACTCTCAAGAGTCTTTTCCAACACCACAGTTCAAAAGCATCAATTCTTCGGTGCTCAGCCTTCTTCACAGTCCAACTCTCACATCTATACATGACCGCAGGAAAAACCATAGCCTTGACTAGATGGACCTTAGTCGGCAAAGTAATGTCTCTGCTTTTGAATATGCTATCTAGGTTGGTCATAACTTTTCTTCCAAGGAGTAAGCATCTTTTAATTTCATGGCTGCAGTCACCATTTGCAGTGATTTTTGAGCCCCCAAAAATAAAGTCTGACACTGTTTCCACTGTTTCGCCATCTATTTCCTATGAAGTGATGGGACCAGCTGCCATGATCTTCGTTGTCTGAATGTTGAGCTTTAAGCCAACTTTTTCACTCTCCTCTTTCACTTTCATCAAGAGGCTTTTCAGTTCCTCTTCACTTTCTGCCATAAGGGTGTTAATAAATTCTAAATAGTGTTTCACTTTGAATATTCCTTTTAATTGTGTTAATTATTTCTCATGAGTTTACATGTATATAGTTATTATTTCTCTTTAGTATAAATTACAATACTTGGTTTTAAGAGAAAATCTTGCTAAATATTTGTCTGTTCTTTATTGTATTTGCTTTATATAGTGTGTTAGTGTTAGAAGCTGTCCTAAAATATCACATTACTTTTTATACATTTTTAAAACATATTTATATAAATTTTTAAACATGTGAAGGTTGTCAGGAAGGTAGAAATTTTCTACTATACTTCTGAGTTCTTCCACCTGGTCTAATAATTCTATTGACATGAGATGGATTAACCAGAAAAAAATCAAACAAGTTTATAATACACACACACAGGAGAGACCCAGGAGAACTGAGTATCTCACCAATGTGAAGGTAGTGATTTGAGACAAAGGAGAGGAAGACAATTTACACAGAGAGGGAAAAGCAAACAACTGATAAACAGATGTTTGCTGGGACAAACAGGGATGGTGGGACATAGAGATGAATAGATAAAGAAGTTGTGATACATGTGTATACATGTACCACATGTATACACATATATCACATGTGTACACATGTATATCACATGTATACATGTATACAATGGAATATTACTCAGCTGTAAAATAGAACACATCTGAGTCAGTTTTAGTGAGGTGGATGAACCTGGAGCCTGTTTTGCAGAGTGAAGTAAGTCAGAGAAAAACAAATATTGTATATTAACACACACATATATATAGTATCTGGAAAAATGGCACTGTGAACCTATTTGCAGGGCAGAAATAGAGACGCAGACATAGACAAGGAATCTGGACACAGCAGGGCAAG
This sequence comes from Ovis aries, assembly GCF_016772045.2. Lineage (NCBI taxonomy): Eukaryota > Metazoa > Chordata > Mammalia > Artiodactyla > Bovidae > Ovis > Ovis aries. The sequence continues at coordinate 17,550,178 of NC_056074.1, forward strand.
GAGAGGATGGGATGAACTGATAGAATAGCATTGAAACGTGTACATTACCATATGTAAAATAGAGTGCTACTGGGAAGTTGCTGTATAAACCAGGAGCTCAGTGCAGCGCTCTATGACAGTCTAGAGGGGTAGGATGGGGTAGGGGGTGAAGGGGGTGGCTCAACAGGGAGGGGACATATATATATACTTATGGCTGATTCATATTATTATATAGCAGAAGTTAATACAGTATTATAAAGCAATTATCCTATCAATCACTAAACATAAAAAGAGTTTTAATAAATGAGCTTTGCTAGGTTGCTTTCTGTCTACACAAAATAGTTCGTACTATAGTTTCTATGGTGATAGTTCCCTTATTGGAAAAGATCCTCTATCTACATTCTTTTAGACAATTGAAAGTGAAAGTGAAGTCACTCAGTCGCGTCCGACTCTTAGTGACCCCATCGACTGCAGCCTACCAGGCTCCTCCGCCCATGGGATTTTCCAGGCAAGAGTACTGGAGTGGGGCACCATGGGGGAAGGTAAAAAGAGCATCCTGAGTTTTCGTGGCCATAATAGTCATCAGCCTAAATTGACCCTCATGTCAAAGAGATGCAGTTTGGGGTGGAAAATTTTGCTCCCCTATAAGATACTAAGATATGTAAAATAAAGTGCACAGATATTAAATGTACTTCTCATTATATTTATACCTGTAGAAACTCATAAAACTAGCACCCACAACAATATGTGAAACATCTGTAGGATTCTACATGCTTTCTCTCAAATATACCCTAAAAATATATCCCTCCATTCTTTTTTATTTTTTAATTTTATATAAATGAAATCATATAGCATTGTATTTTTGTCTTTGATTTTTCTTGCTCATTATTATGTCTATGAAATTAAATTAATCTATATGTTTTTTTTTTAAATTACTTTTGTGAAGTACATGCTTGTATATGAATATATCACAAGCTTCTTATCTTTTAAACTGTTTGTGACCAATTGGACTGTTTGCAGTTAATACTATACACACACACACACACGTATATCTGCTATGAACTTAACTGGAAATTCATTTTGGAGTGTAACTTTGGGGTCATAGTATAAGCATATGTTTATATTTGCAGATCAGCCCTGCAATAAACGAGTTTAGAACTTGCTGGAGAGCCTCATTCAGTTATTTTTATCTTTACTTACTTCAGTACATGAATAGTGGTGTATCTTTGTGATATTACGTTGCATTTTCCTAATACTGTTATCAGAGCTTCCCTGGTGGTTAAGTTGGTAATGAATCCACCTGCAGTGCAGGAGATCGCCTGCAGCACAGGATATCTAGGTTCGATCCCTGGGTCTGGAAATTCCCCTGGAGGAGGAAATGGCAACCCTTTCCAGTATTCTTGCCTGGAAAATCCCATGGACAGAGGAGCCTGGTGGGCTATAGTGCATAGGGTCACAGAGTTGGACACAGCTTAGAGGCTAAAGCCATGATAATGCTATCTTTTTTCCAGGCTTATTGAAAATCTGAATTTTCTTTTTTTGTGATGGCTGATAAAGATATTTTATCTTTTTTTTTTTTTTTTCCTGTTAGATTATCTCACTCTTTCTTGTCTGCTTATAGGAGATTCTCTCTAATGACCAAATTCCTTTCTAGGATAACATGTCAGGGCCTGGCCTGCTCCGGATTTGATTCTTAGTACATGATCATGGATAAATTAAACTCTCTGATTCTCAGAGAATAATATTTCCTTATATTTAAAATGAAATAAAATCAATCATTCCCTTTGTATAACAGATTTTGTTAGAGCCAAAATAAGATAATGTATGTGTAAGTGCTTAGAAAAGTGTAAGTTCCTCTAAAACTGTAAGGGATTGCTTTGAATAATAAGTATCACAAAATATTTTTACATGAATTTTGAAATGTGTGACATTGTTTCAGTGCTTAAAACTCTCACTGTAAGACAATTAAAAAAAAGTCAATGAAACATGGTCTAAAGAATATACTCTGAGCTTCACTGAATCTTCGTTATCAAATCTTTACACATTGATAAAGTCCATGCACAGAGAAATGCAGGTGACCTCTAAAGGTGCACTGCTTGCTCCAGGAGAGAATAAATCAATACTTCCTTGCCTTCTCCACTTTTAGAGGTCACCTGCATTCCTCTGCTCATGGCCCCATCCGCCATCTAAAAAGCCAGCAGGAGAGTACCATCTTGAAAACCCTCTCTTATCTCTATTATCACATCTCCTCTGACTCTGACTGTCCTGCCTCTGTTTTATAAGGACAATTAAGGTCAAATTAAACTCACCCAGATAGTTCAAGACAATCTCCTCATGTCAATATTTTTAACTTATTCACGTGAAAAGTCCCTTTTGCAAGACAAAGTATTATTTATGGATTTTGAAGATAAGGATATAGACATCTTAAGGGGAAATATGATTCTGTCTACCAACACATATTAAACCAACCAAGAAGATATGAATTATTTTAACAGTGGTAATAAGAATAGACCAAATATTGCTACTTATAGAAAATAAATATTACCTCATACCATATACCAAAATAAATTTTAGAAAGATAAAATAGTTTTATGTGAAAATTATTCATAAACATTTGAAAAAAAAATCATCAGTAACTCATCTCAGGTAGCCCAGGACTTTGAAAGCATAAAGATTAAATTTAATCATAAATAACTATGATACTGAATATATAAATATATAAAATATTATCTAAATAAAATGCCAACTATATAAATAAGAGGAAATGATAAAGAGAAAATAGTTATGACATTACAAATAGTATTACAGCTAATTTGTTAATCTTTTGCAGTCATATCTTATAAAATAGCGAACACTTTGAGTAGGCTCCATACTGTGCCTATATCCTTGTTCTGGTGCTGATGGAGCTTGCTTCTACTAGGATAAGAACTATGAAAAAAACTCACTCTAGCAGTTGAGAGTAGTTAGAGATGATGGTCTAGGAAAATCTCTTATAGAAGTGATATTTAAATTCTGATCTAAAGGAAGAGATCAAGGACAAGAATTTAATACCTAGACAAAAGCAGGCACAGTGGACATGAGACAAGAAATGCCTTGTTTTGTTGAGAAATCTAAAGCAGACCAGGATAGCTGAAGAAGAGGGAAGAAAGTAGGAGGCTTATCTGAGATAAGAGTAGAGAGGTAAGCAGAGGCCAGATCATACAGGGCCCTGGATTGTATTAGGTTGTGAATTTTATGAACAGTGTGATAACAATAAAATGCTGTGGTGTATAATTTAAAAGTTCTCATCAGTTCAGTTCAGTTGCTCAGTCGTGTCTGACTCTTTGCGACCCCATGAATCGCAGCACGCCAGGCCTCCCTGTCCATCACCAACTCCCGAGTTCACTCAGACTTGCAACTATCGAGTCAGTGATGCCATCTAGCCATCTCATCCTCTGTCGTCCCCTTCTCCTCCTGCCCCCAATCTCTCCTAGCATCAGAGTCTTTTCCAATGAGTCAGCTCTTCACATGAGGTGGCCAAAGTACTGGAGCTTCAGCTTTAGCATCATTCCTTCCAAAGAAATCCCAGGGCTGATCTCCTTCAGAATGGACTGGTTGGATCACCTTGCAGTCCAAGGGACTCTCAAGACTCTTCTCCAACACCACAGTTCAAAAGCATCAATTCTTCGGCACTCAGCCTTCTTTCACAGTCCAACTCTCACATCCATACATGACTACTGGGAAAACCATAGCCTTGACTAGAAGGACCTTAGTCGGTAAAGTAATGTCTCTGCTTTTGAATATACTATTTACGTTGGTCATAACTTTTCTTCCAAGGAGTAAGCGTCATTTAATTTCATGGCTGCAATCACTCATCACAAGATAGCAAATTAGTAACCGTATGTGGTGATGGACGTTACCTGAACTTAGAGCGGTAATCATTTTGCACCATATATTTAAATCATTGTGTTTTACACCTAAAACTAATGCAACATGTGTATTATATCTCACTTTTTAAAAAAGGTATACGTTTTAGTTTAAGAGTAATGGAAATCCAATGAGGGATTAAACTAGAAAGTTTCAAAATATTCAGTTCAGTTCAGTCACTCAGTCACGTCCGACTTTTTGTGACCCCATGAATTGCAGCACGCCAGGCCTCCCTGTCCATCACCAACTCCCGAAGTTCACTCAAACTCACATCCATCGAGTTGGTGATGTCATCCAGCCGTCTCATCTTCTGTTGTCCCCTTCTCCTCCTACCCCGAATCCCTCCCAGCATCAAAGTTTTTTCCAATGAGTCAGCTCTTTGCATGAGGTGATCAAAGAATTGGAGATTCAGCTTTAGCATCAGTCCTTCCAGTGAACATCAAGGACGGATCTCCTTTAAGATGGACTGGTTGGATCTCCTTGCAGTCCAAGGGACTCTCAAGAGTCTTCTCCAACACCGCAGTGCAAAAGCATCAATTCTTCAGTGCTCGGCTTTCTTCACAGTCCAACTCTCACATCCATACATGGCCACTGGAAAAACCATAGCCTTGACTAGGCGGACCTTTGTAGGCAAAGTAATGTCTCTGCTTTTGAACATGCTATCTAGGTTGGTCATAACCCTCCTTCCAAGGAGTAAGTAAGCATCTTTTAATTTCATGGCTGCAGTCACCATCTGCAGTGATTTTGGAGCCCCCCCAAAATAAAGTCTGACACTGTTTCCACTGTTTCCCCATCTATTTCCCATGAAATGATGGGACCTGATGCCATGATCTTTGTTTTCTGAATGTTGAGCTTTAAGCCAACTTTTTCACTCTCCTCTTTCATTTTCATCAAGAGACTTTTAGTTCCTCTTCACTTTCTGCCATAAGGGTGGTGTCATCTGCATATCTGAGGTTATTGGTATTTCTCCCGGCAATCTTGATTCTAGCTTGTGCTTCTTCCAGCCCAATGATTCTCATGATGTACTCTGCATATAAGTTAAATTGTTACCTATTATAAGACTGCTGCATTTAAAATATAGTTTATCATAGGTAATTTGGGAATGTCTGTCCTGATAATTTAACAGATTTCTAGCCACAGAAATAATCCATATAGATAATTTTCCTTATGTAAATGTATTTGAAAGAGACAACAGAAATGCAACTCATTATACGTTATGGCAGATATCTCCTCCAAATGTTAATCATGAATTTAGGGGAAATCAAAACATCTTTTAATAAAATATTATCAAGAATGCAATACATTCAAAATGCTATATTCTATAGCCAGTAAAAAGTATTTTTAAAGAACAGTTAGAAAGCAGAATGGGCTATTTTTCATAAATCAATGTTACACATTGGAAATCAGATCACAGTACTATATATGTATGTGGCAAACTCATTTTCTGAGTACATTTATGTGAGGGTACAAACATATAAATATATATATATATATATATATATGTGTGTGTCTCTGTCAGTTTCTGCATTTGTTTAGCCATGTTTGACTTCCAACAGACTGTCTTATTGCTATGGCCAATGTTTCCAAACTTCTTTAGGGTCATTAACCATTCATCCAAATGTAGTTATATTTGCATAGTCAAAATCAGTTGAACATGTATGTTGCTATACAGAAAAGCACAGACAAATGGTCAGAGCAAATGTGATGTCTTGGGAACTAAATGTAGATCTACTAAAGTAGCACCAGCTAAAATATAAATAGAAGAAAAGAAAGCACAACATTTGAAAGGCTACTTGCCTCCCAGGGGCCAAGTTAGTTAGTTTGTTTGTTTTTTAATTTCTTTCTTTCTTTTCATAAATTTCTGAAAGAGAGCTATTTTCAATCCTCCCTAAGATGTCACATAGCATTTATATACATTTTATATGATATGAGACCCAGAAAAATTAAATAATGTTTTAAGGATCCATACCAGCTAGGATGGTGGAATTTTTGGAATTTGAACTTGTTCTTACCTGATGATGGTGGGCTGAAGTCTAGATTGTCTGGAAGGACAACTGAATATTAAAATATCAGTCTCCCCATCCTGCCCCAAAAATCACAAGCAAAAAATTCCAGGACAGGCACACTTAATCATATTCAGAACTGTTTTACCTAACTATACAAACTGCATTAAAGCTGCTTTTGTAACAGGCCTGGTGACAGCAGAAACACCCTTATCCAGGTGAGATAGATGGTAAAAATAGCACCGATGGAGATGGTCCTGGAGTCCCAAGTAGCGTGAGTCAGTCTCAAATGCAGATGTCAGACTTCGCTGGGGTGTGTTTTATCAGCCAAAATAGAAGATATAACTGTGAAGAAATTTCTGATTCCTTCAGAACCTATCTTTAGCATTTATCCATTGCTTTCAAATGTAAACTAGAGAAAAAAGGTGATTGATTATGGCCAAATAAAAATTATACTACATACTAGGCTTTGTGGGAACTCCTGACCCAGGCATGCTGTTTTTCAGCTCCCATACTACTGTTAATCACTTTAACCATCACTATCTAGAAAAATAATTGAAAAGTAAAAAGGAAAGGTTTATAATTTCCCTAACAACTCAGGATATCTTTCATCATTCTCATGCCTCAGTCCTACATTCTGTTTCTTTTTATATGTCCCACTGTTGTTTTGCTTGTCGTCTGATTTATGTCTTCCTGTAAACAGTGCAATCAATTATACTTTAAAACCAACTTCCATGTTATTTACATTGTATAGTTCAGAAGAATTATAGTCTGTCTTTTAAAAAACATGGTCTCAAGGGGAATGTTACCTGTTTATATCCTTGACTTTGCCTTCCAATTGCTCATTTATCACACTTTTTCTCTTTAATTTTATTTTTCCCGTTAGTCATTTCAGACTCAGTCAGTAAGGCAGCTTTAGGAAAAGAGCATCTGGTATCATTGAAGCTGTAAACATGATCTAAAGAGTTTTGTTCTCCAACTGTCCCAGTCATCTATCAAATATCACTCACGGTGACATGCTGTGTCACTCATACTAATGGATATTACAGCATTGTAAATGGAAATGCCAGATGAACTTTTTTTTTTTTTTAGCCTTGCAAGCAATTCAGACTACCAGAAGCGTAAAATGCCTAAATGTAAACTTCCACATTTCAGAGTGTAAATTTTTTAAAGTTAAAATAATACAAAGAGTCAATTTTCACAAAAGGAAAAGCAAGAGTAAACATATACATGGGATAATGTTCATGCTTAAGAATCAGAAAATGAATGTTTATTAAAATAGCCCTGTTACTATTTTTACATGAACAAAATTATTAGAAAATCAATTAAAACACACATTGCTAACAAAGTTTTAGTAAAATTGAAACATATACTATTGCTAGTATTCAAGTTAGTATACCTTTTTTCAAAGAAATAAGGTAGAAAGTCACAATACTTATAAAGACATACATGTATAAATACATAGTGATCTGACCACAGAAATTTATTCTGAGGTAACAGCTCAACAAATAAAGTATGTTATGCTACAAAAAGATGCTTATACCACTTCACACCAGTCAGAATGGCTGCGATCCAAAAATCTGCAAGCAATAAATGCTGGAGAGGGTGTGGAGAAAAGGGAACCCTCCTACACTGTTGGTGGGAATGCAAACTAGTACAGCCACTATGGAGAACAGTGTGGAGATTCCTTAAAAATTGCAAATAGAACTACCTTATGACCCAGCAATCCCACTGCTGGGAATACACACCGAGGAAACCAGAATTGAAAGAGACACATGTACCCCAATGTTCATCGCAGCACTGTTTATAATAGCCAGGGCATGGAAACAACCTAGATGTCCATCAGCAGATGAATGGATAAGAAAGCTGTGGTACATATACACAATGGAGTATTACTCAGCCGTTAAAAAGAATTCATTTGAATCAGTTCTGATGAGATGGATGAAACTGGAGCTGATTATACAGAGTTAAGTAAGCCAGAGAGAAAAACACCAATACAGTATACTAACACATATATATGGAATTTAGGAAGATGGCAATGACGACCCTGTATGCAAGACAGCAAAAAAGACACAGATGTGTATAACGGACTTTTGGACTCGGAGGGAGAGGGAGAGGGTGGGATGATTTGGGAGAATGGCATTGTAACAGGTATACTATCATGTAAGAATCGAATCACCACCAGTCTATGTCTGACGCAGGATACAGCATGCTTGGGGCTGGTGCGTGGGGATGACCCAGAGAGATGTTATGGGGAGGGAGGTGGGAGAGGGGTTCATGTTTGGGAACGCATGTAAGAATTAAAGATTTTAAAATTTAAAAAAAAAAGAATAAATAAATAAATAGATAAATGTTTCAAAAAAAAAGATGCTTATAAATGAATCATCGATCATTTTTAAAAAACAAACTGAATGTAACCAATCCTCAGTCACTCTGAAATGGTATATTAATACCACTACTGTTTACATGGCTGTTAAATATATAATTATTAAAAGCCTATGAAGAAACTTCTGTAATGTTACATAAAATTATAACATTTAGCTGTATGATTGTCACATGTGCATATATACATGTTTTCCCAAAGCAAATACATAGTAGGAATATAAAAAAAAAAATGAGATACTTTTGAAAGGTTTGGTTTCAATGTAGCACAACGGTACACAATGCATGTATGTTTTGGAATTTGGGAGGGAGAAGGAAAGGTAACTGCTCCTCATCTCTATTTTTAGCTCTTAATATAAGATTCTGTTGCTGTTTGGTTGCTAAGTCGTGTCAGACAGTTTGTGATCCCACGGACCATGGCCCGTCAGGTTCCTCTGTGCATGGGATTTCCCAGGCAAGAATACTGGAGTGGGTTGCCATTTCCTTCTCCAGGGGATTTTCTTGCCCCAGGGATCGAACTGACATCTCCTGCATGACAGGTAGATTCTTTATCACTGAGTCACTTGGGAAGCCTGAATATAAGGCCTTATTTCATAAGGCTATGAAGTGAGCTTGGCAAAGTCTCAAGTCAAAACCATTAAGGACTCTGAATGAGTGAGTAAAGTGAGTGAAAGTCACTCAGTTGTGTCCAATTCTGTGACATCCTGGACTATATAGTCCATGGGATTCTCCAGGCCAGAATACTGGAGTGGGTAGCCTTTTCCTTCTCCAGGGAATCTTCCCAAACCCAGGAATTGAACCCAGGTCTCCCACATTGCAGGCTGATTCTTTACCAACTGCTCTATCAGGAAGGCTTTTAGCAGTCTTAAGTGAACCATTTACATGTTTAACTCTTTATCCATCTCTCTCTTCTAGGGTAACCAATTATTCTGATTTGTCTGAGAGAATTTTCCTGTTTTAGCAGTAGAGGTCCCAAGTTCCAGAAAAAGCTTCAATCCTAAGCAATAGAGGATGAATTGGTCACTCTAAATTATTTCCTTATGCTAGAATCCCACCCATGCCTTTTGTATGGCAGGATTCTCCAACCCTTCCTGAATAATAACCAGGACTTCCCAGATGGCGTTAGTGGTCAAGAACCTGCCTGCCAATTCAGGAGACATAAGAGAGGGGGGTTCGATCCCTGAGTCAGGAAGATCCAGTGGAGGAGGAAATGGCAACCATTCCAGTATTCTAGCCTGGAGAATCCCATGGGCAGAGGAGGCTGGCGGGCTACAGTCCATGGGGTTGTGAAGAGTCAGACATGGCTGAAGTGACTGAGCACACAGGCATGCTCTATATCCATGTGCAAATATTGTAGCCACCATCTTTGCCCATATGTCACTATCAGAGGTAATGCTTGTTTCCTTAAATGTGCTGGACCCCCTTCCTGCCAGTGGGAGTAGAATGCTAGTGGAGCTGGTGGAGTTTTGGAGATAAGAGTTGAGTTGGAGAAAAAAATAATACAGAGTCCTTCACTCTGTCTGTGTTTGTTTTTGTCTAAAACAAAGTAGCTCATATCTCAGTGATTTATTATTTCCTCAGCCCCTCCCTGGCATATCAAGTAAATGATAGAAAATCATATCTTCCTGTTGGATAAATTTTACTCTGTTTCAGTAAATTCATGTTCTTACCTTGTTTTACTAAGAGGGCATTGACCCTGTCGTAGCTGATTATTATTATTTTTTTCTCTCAAATCTTACCTTCATTTAAAACTAGAGATAAGCCAAACTTAACAGTCTAAGACCAGCTGAGTGACTCTTAAAGCTTTAAATCATTAAACAATATTGTTTTACCTTTGTAGATACTCATTACTAGTAAAATTCACTGCATGTTTTAGGATACGTAAATGCATTTCAAATATCATCATTATGAATTCCTCATTTATCGCAGGTATGGAATTCTTAAACTAACTTAACGATTAATTGTTTTCTCTCTCCCTACCCAGCTGACCCCAGCTTGCTTTCTTCCGCAGTCACATCTGAAACTTCGCATGATATCTCTTGCTACATGTAAATCAGAGTTGAGGGCTAAGGGGTGAAATATGGAATAGCGAATTGCTTTCTCCCTAAAGTCAACCTTTCAACCTAACGTGGGCTACATTTTACGAATACTCTATAGTTAATCTGGATCCCCAATGCACAGGAATGTCGCACTTTGAGAGAACGTGTGTGTCACAACTCTTGAATCATGATGCCATTTATCCACACAAAATTAAATCAAACCTAATGTACAAATAAGAAAAAAAGGAACAAAATCTCTTCTAGAACACAGGATCTTTTTTTTCTCTTCCTCCTTGTTGATAAGTTTTAATATTTTCTTCTCTGATAATGAATTTGTGTTGATTTTCATAAAATGCTCATCATCACCAAACTTAAAAGCATGAATATAGGTTTTTATGAATGTGTTGAATCATTTCTAGATATTTGATAAATGGCTCATCTTCTAGAATGTTCATACCTGCAAATGATCTCTTTTTCCCCTCTTCCTCCTTTCCTTTCTACTTCCTGTTCTCTCTTCTTCTCTCTTTGTACTGTCTTTCTCTCCCTCTGCCTCTCTCTCCCCTTCTCTGTCCCTGTCTCAAAGACAAAATTCAACACCCAAGTGCAGTGTTCAAATTAGCTTACATTTAGGAAAAAAATAATCCGCCTCCACATATTCTTTGTGTGTCTATAATTTTATAAGAGTTTCATTTGGTTTAAAAGTTATAGCAGACTGGATTCAGATCACAGAAATGTATTACATCTGAGCATTTCTATTCTTTTAGCTTTCTAGCTGGCTTAATCTGCAAGGTTATTAACAGTATTACTTAGACGAACTTAAGCATACTTAACCCATCCAGCACAGTGCTGTGGAAGGCATCCTGGGTATATTTCCAAGGACATAATAACATTCATTTTCTCAGAGCTTCCCCCTGAAGGGAAGTATGTTGGCAGCCATTATTCTATTGTCAACTTCACTGGATGGCAGTCGAACAGATGGCCAAGTTTTTAGGAAATTTGAATCAGAGATTCAGAAATATCCTTTGGCTCAAACAGGGGACATGTAAACTGAGTGTTTTAAATATAGAGAAACAGAAAAAGCCTCTCTGTTTGAAAAAAAAAAACTATATGAAAGGAGTATCTCAATGATAAAGGCAGAGGAAGGGAAAAGAGCAGTGGCAATTATCTGAATACTTTTCAATTTGAGATATTAGTAATAAGTAATCCCAACTCTGTTTGGGCTTTGAAAGTATCTCAGTATCCTTCCAATAGAGTTCTCTTTTTCTTTAACTACTTTAAGTAGTTTCCTGTACCCTGCAATCCAAGCACCATGAAATAGGACAAAAGCCTAGATATAGTGGATACTCTATAAATGTCAGTAAAACTGCCATCTGGTACCACAAATGATTAGCTGCTTTCTCAGAAAAGAAAATTTGAAAGAAAAAAAGTTTTTGACTGTTCTTCCAGAATTTGAGAATAAGAATTGTCTATGGAGTAGAGAAGCTAGAACAGTGTTTATGACTGGATCCTACTGTGATGATGATTATTCCCCTTCCACCTTCCCACCGCAACACTAGTTCCTGATGGCCAGCTGTAATGTGGAAATGTGCATGGAAAGTGACCCTAGAAAATGTAGCCTTCCAGCATAAAAAATTGATGCAAGACTATGCAGCACACCATTCATTTAGTATGAATCAATGATGGACAAAATCGGACACTATATCAATAAGATCAAGAAAAATGAGTCCGTTGTGATTAAACATCTTGAGTCTGTGTTCCCACAGGAATTCCTTTTTTCACATAACACTGTGAGTCAATGTAAAGGGAATTAGTATTTATTGAATGCAACATAATATGAGTAATTATGTTAAGAAATTTATACACTGTCTCCTGAAACATTCCCCAAACACATGCAGTTAGTTATCACAATTCCCCTTTTTAGATATATGGCAACTGAAGTTCAAAGATCTGTGCAGTTTGTTTCATGTTCACGTGCAGAAATAGGTGTTAAGTGTGTCACTGCAAGATTAGATAAAGGCAAACTTAAATATGTGAAATCTACACCAATAACTGTCTGAAACCCTCTTGCCCAAAAGACAATGATAGCAATTTAAATGTTTTAACTACAGCCCATAATATAATTCAGTGATCTAGTAAAAACCATCATATAATTAAACATCAGGGTCCATAGGCTCTTACCTTCTGGCAAAATAATACTCGGATTATGGGATCAGACACATTTGAATTTGTAACTTGTTTCTGACATACGCAAGCTGTGTGACTTTTGATGAACTATTTTAAAGCTATATTTTCTTGCCTACAAAATAGGGGACATGAATATTTATAACTCACAGATTTGTTGTGAGAATTAAAATGAGAGGGTAATGATCTGACTGTGCTCAGATCAAATATTAACATATTAAGCAACATAATGAGAACCTACTGTATAGAATAGGGAAATTACTCAATGTGGTGACCTAAGTGAGAAGGAAATCCTAAAAAGAGGGGCTATCTGATTCACATTGTTGTACGGCAGAAGCTAACATCGCATTGTAAAGCAACTATACCCCAATTAAAAATTTTTTAAAAACCATATTAAGCAACATATAAATTCCACTTATAATAATTATAATGAGAAAGTTTAATATATATAAATAATATATCCATGTGTAAAATGAAATATTTATAATAATATTTTATATATGTACACCTATATATATATATTTATTCCTTATTTAACCTAGATTTGAAAAAAGATAAAGTTAATGCCCAAAGGTAGTAACTATATTAGCCTAGATTTCCAGATAATCACTCCCTTATATTGCCTGTATAATTTATTTATTTTCTGCTATATAAGTTCTGCTGTATATGTCTTTTTGTAAATTTCTGCAAAATCTTTATTAAGAAGATTTAATTTAAATTTTCAGTAAAGAAACATTGCATATGATAATACTATTTGTTAGGTAATTATAACTTTTAGTATGTTGGAGATAATTATTTTGAAATAAAAACATTCTCTGTCTCCACAATTCTATGAAATACATTAAATCCAATGAATAATTTTTCATAAAACAAAGAACAGTTCATCACCTTCTCACTTAATAATAAAAACTTATTATTAATTTTTAATAATATTAAAACCTTCAGTTCAGTCGCTCAGTCATGTCCGACTCTTTGTGACCCCATGAATCGCAGCACGCCAGGCCTCCCTGTCCATCACCAACTCCCAGAGTTCACTCAAACTCACATCCTTCGAATCGGTGATGCCATCCAGCCATCTCATCCTCTGTCGTCTCCTCCTCCTGCCCTCAATCCCTCCCAGCATCAGAGTCTTTTCCAATGAGTCAACTCTTCCCATGAGGTGGTCAAAGTACTGGAGCTTCAGCTTTAGCATCATTCCTTCCAAAGAACACCCAGGGCTGATTTCCTTTAGAATGGACTGGTTGGATCTCCTTGCAGTCCAAGGGACTCTCAAGAGTCTTTTCCAACACCACAGTTCAAAAGCATCAATTCTTCGGTGCTCAGCCTTCTTCACAGTCCAACTCTCACATCCATACATGACCACTGGAAAAACCATAGCCTTGACTAGATGGACCTTTGTTGGCAAAGTAATGTCTCTGCTTTGGAATATGCTATCTAGGTTGGTCATAACCCTCCTTCCAAGGAGTAAGCATCTTTTAATTTCATGGCTGCAGTCACCATCTGCAGTGATTTTGGAGCCCCTCAAAATAAAGTCAGCCACTGTTTCCACTGTTTCCCCATCTATTGACCATGAAGTGATGGGACCAGATGCCATGATCTTACTTTTCTGAATGTTGAGCTTTAAGCAAACTTTTTAACTCTCCTGTTTGACATTCATCAAGAGGCTTTTTAGTTCCTCTTCACTTTCTGCCATAAGGGTGGTGTCATCTGCATATCCGAGGTTATTGATATTTCTCCCGCAATCTTGATTCCGTTTTGTGCTTCTTCCAGTCCAGTGTTTCTCATTATGTACTTTGCATAGAAGTTAAATAAGCAGGGTGACAATATTCAGCCTTGACGTACTCCTTTTCCTATTTGGAACCAGTCTGTTGTTCCATGTCCAGTTCTAACTGTTGCTTCCTGATCTGCATACAGGTTTCTCAAGAGGCAGGTCAGGTGGTCTGGTATTCCCATCTCTTTCAGAATTTTCCACAGTTTATTGTGACCCACCTTAGTTGGTTTTTAATATTATTTCACCTGATTCCCTAGATGCCATCCAGGCAAACTGACCATATCAAAATGTATTCAAACCTACCAAGGGCCTCTCCTTGAATAAGTTTGACTAAATTTAAAAGAAGTCCCGGATGATCTATAGTGATAGTGGGGATTGCATTATATTAAAGTTAATATCAGACAGTATCTAGCAATATTGGCTTAATTTACTGTAATCCAGAGAACTTTTTGTGTGAAGTTTTATGATAAATTGTGTAAAGAGACTCTTGTCTAATGATGCAAGAGGATGGGAAACCTACTCATAGAATTTCATGGCTGAGAGTTGCACAGAATCATTATGCTTAATGGAGTATTGATTGAAGCAGGTAGAAATATGGAGAAACAGTTGGAAATATTCCCAGGACATCTGAAAATCTAAATAGTGTTTCATTTAAGATTTTAGAAAAGCATGCCGGCAATTCTCTTAAGAGTGTTGTCACTTCATTTCATGCTGTTCTAAAGGAATAAAAATGCTGTTGTGTGATAAGTAAAAAGAACTGGAAGCAGAAGTTCCTCTCTGCTTAGCAGAGTTCAGAGAATACCAAATGGTACTTTGGGCAATATTAGTCTTTTAATTTTCCTTTGATTTGGTTTGCTTGTTTTCCCTGCAATTCATGGATGAAATTATGCTTCCAGTCCTTTGTATGGCTACACACTAAACACTATCCTCTTTGATCATAAGTTTTCACAGGGCTATTTTTTTTCATATGTTAAATGTGCTAACAAAGAATAATTTACAATATTATATTGAAGATTAATTGATCAAGAATTAATTATCTAAGAGCATTTAGTGTATGCTGAATATGTGATCACAATTGTTATTTAATTTAAATCACTTCTAAAGGTTTTAACACTTAACTCTATAGAGTTTCTGCTTATCTTCTACTGGCTCCCTAAAAACAGACCAGCCTGGAAGCAAATTTAAAGTTCAGTAAAGAAAGAGGATAATAATAATTCATGTTTCTGTGCCCTCCTACACCATAGTTGGTAACAATTTTGTGGATTTAATAGTTCTTATATTTTAGAGTAAGATGGAAAGTTAAACATACTGCTTTATAGATTGGGAAACTAATTTCTCTAAATCAGTTAGTCAACTGTATTAAGAAGACATAGTTCTTGATTCCAAAAGATTATGCTATGATATTATACATAGAGTTCATAATAGTTTGTGCAAACATTTTGTATACATATACTCTAATTTTTGAAATTGTAGTATTAATGTCTCCAGTTTCCATAACCTTAAATTCTCAAGCTATCTGAGATAACCGTTTCCTTCACTATAAAGCTTTTGAGAATTACTCCTACATTGGATGAAAAATTCAGACCTCATAATATTGGTTAAATCTGTGTTCAGTTTTCTCTTAGTTTGGTATTTTGGAAATGATTCTATTCTGACACCTGAGAAATTGCTGTTGTTTATAGCTTTCAACACAAATGTATATGTTTCTTTAATAGCCCCAAATGGTATTATATCAAAGAATGAATGAGTTACATAATTGATTGATTTTTTTATACATACATATATTGCTGTTGTTGTTTTTCAGTTGCTAAAACATTTCTGACTCTTCACAACCCATGGACTGCTGCACGCCAAGCTTCCTTGTCCCTCATCATCTCCCAGACTTTGCCCAAGTTCATGTCTATTGAATTGATGAGGCCATCCAACCGTCTCATCTTCTGTCACACTCTTATCCTTTGCCTTCAATCTTTCCCATCATCAGGGTCTTTTCCAATTTGTCAGTTCTTCACATCAGGTGGCTAAAGTATTGGAGCTTCAGCATCAGTCCTTCCAGAAAGTATTCAGGGTTGATTTCCTTTAAGATTGACTGGTTTGATCTCCTCGCTGTCCAAGGGACTCTCAAGAAACTTCTCTAGCACCATAGTTTGAAAGCACCAATTGTTCAGTGTTCTACCTTCTTTATTGTCCAGTTCTCACATCCATACATAGCTACTGCAAAGACCATAGCATTGACTATATGGACCTTTGTTGGCAAAGTAATGTCTTTGCTTTTTAACACATTTCTAGATCTGTCATAACTTTGCTGCTAAGAAGCAATTGTCTTCTAATTTCATGGCTGCAGTCACCATCTACAGTGATTTTAGAGCCCAAGAGGAGGAAATCTGTCCCTACTTACACTTTTTTTGTTCTATTTGTCATGAAGTGGTGGGACTAGATGCCATGATTTTAGTTTTTTTTTTTTTTTTCTTTTTAATACTGAGTTTTAATCTGGCTCTTTCATGCTTCTTTACCCTCATCACGAGGCTCTTTAGTTCCCCTTGGCTTTCTGCCATTACAGTGGTATCATCCACATATCTGAGGTTATTGATATTTTTCCTGGCAGTCTTGATTCCAGCTTGTAACTCATCCAGCCTGGCATTTCGGCTGATGTGCTCTGCATGTATGTGAAATAAACAGGGTAAAAAATAAGCAGCCTTATCGTACTCCTTTCTCAGTTATGAATCAGTCAGTTGTTCCATACAGGATTCTAGCTGTTGCTTCTTGACTCTCACACAGGTTTCTCAGGACACATGTTTTTATTAGGTTGTTACTGTTTGGTTGAAAGAACTTCCAACCCTGATTAAAACTGTAAATTCTTAGATCATAGTTCAAGGCAGTCTTAATTAAAATCTCAGTGGAGTTTTGATTCAAAAATTTATCAGCTTATTATAAAACTATGGTGAAATGCAAAGGATGTATAATGAAAAACTTTTAAAGTAAAATATTAGAAGAATAATGCTACTGTTTTCAAAACTTTGATAAAGAAAATAGTATTACCATTACTGAAATAAGAATGTAAAAAAATAAGCCAGAGAGAGACAGATAAATACTGTATGATACCATTTATAAATGAGGAATCTAAAACCAAAGCTCCAACTAATAGAGAGTAGAATTGTGGTTCCCAGGGATGAGAGTAGGGAAAAGGGGAGAGTTTGGTAAAAGGGTATAAACTTTCAATTATAAGATGAGTAAGTTCTGAGGATCTGCTGTATAGCATGGTGACTGTAGTTCACTGTACAGTCTTGTCTACTTGAAATTTGCTGTAGGTACATAAGACAAAAGACCTATACTCCAAAAACTGTAAGATGCGGATAAAAGAAACTGAAGACAATATAAACATATGGAAAGATATACCACATTCTTGGTTTGAAAGAAGCAATATTGTGAAAATGACTGTACTATCCAAGGCAATCTACAGACTTGAGTGCAGCAATCCCTATCAAACTACCAATTGCATTTTTCACAGGACTAGAATAACCATAAAAAAATCTTAAAATTTGTAAAGAGACACAAAAGACCCTGAATAATGTAAGCAACAGGCAGAGAATAAGAGATCAAGTGCCAGCATCCACTGGATCATCAAAAAAGCAAGAGAATTCCAGGAAAACATCTATTTCTGTTTTATTGACTATGCCAAAGACATTGACTATTTGGATCACCACAAACTGTGGAAAATTCTTCAAGAGATGGGACTACCAGACCACCTGACCTACCTCTTGAGAAATCTGTATGCAGGTCAGGAAGCAACAGTGAGAACTGGACATGGAACAACAGACTGGTTCCAAATAGGAAAAGGCTATATATTGTCACCCTGTTTATTTAATTTATATGCAGAGTACATCATGAGAAATGCTGGGCTGGAAGAAGCACAAAATGGAATCAAGATTGCTGGGAGAAATATCAATAACCTCAGATATGCAGATGATGCAACTCTTATGGCAGAAAGTGAAGAGGAACTAAAGAGACTTGATAAAATGAAAGAAAAGACTGAAATAGTTGGCTTAAAGCTCAACATTCAGAAAAGTAAGCTCATGGCATCTGGTCCCATCACTTCATGGTGAATAGATGGGGAAACAGTGGAAATAGTGGCTGACTTTATGTTTTGGGGGCTCCAAAATCACTGCAGATGGTGATTACAGCCATGAAATTAAAAGATGCTTACTCTTTGGAAGGAAAGTTATGACAAACCTAGACAGCATATTAAAAAGCAGAGACATTACTTTGCCAACAAAGTTCTGTCTAGTCATGGCTATAGTTTTTCCAGTAATCATGTATGGATGTGAGAGTTGGACTGTAAAGAAAGTTGAGGGCTGAAGAATAGATGCTTTTGAACTGTGGTGTTGGAGAAGACTCTTGAGAGTCCCTTGGACTGCAAGGAGATTCAACCAGTCCATCCTGAAGGAAATCAGTCCTGAGTATTCATTGGATGGACTGATGAAGATGAAACTCCAATGCTTTGGCCACCTGATGCAAAGAGCTGACTCATTTAAAAAGACCCTGATGCTGGGAAAGGTTGGAGGCAGGAGGAGAAAGGAATGACAGAAGATGAGATGGTTGGATGGCATCACTGACTCGATGGCCATGAGTTTGGGTGAACTCCGGGAGATGGTGATAGACAGGGAGGCCTGGCGTGTTGCAGTCCATGGGGTCGCAAAAAGTCGGACATGACTGAGTGACTGAACTGAACTGAAGTGAACGTAAGCAGTCTTTTTTAGCCTTACTGAAATGAGATTCAGAGTCCTACTGTACAAATTTTCATATAAGGTAGGTAGGTAGGTAGATAGAACAAAAGAAGAAAGAAAATAAAATGTATGTCACTGAACAATAAATTTTTATCAGCTTACTATCTCTAAGAGGATCATATGTGACCCTAAGTCATGATTAAATTGAAATAAACTGATTATATAAGGCAAATAAACAGTGATAGATTCAGTGTTCAAGCACTTCTTGAAACTACTAGTGAACCAGTTCTTTGTATCCAGACTACTCGTGTGTGTTTGGGAGAGAAAGGTGTAAAGTGGATGGTATAATCTAATGCCTGGTACAGAGTAAGTACTCAGTAAACAGTATCTATGGACAATTTTCATAGCTCATTTTAAGAACTTTTTGGAAATACAGGTTTTCACATCTAAATTTTATTCCCTTCTCACCACTCATAATTCCCCAACTCCTAATTTTATGCTTTAAATTTATATTCATCTGTTTTATTGAATACGTTTCTTTGGAACTCAAAATTTTAGTTGAGGAAATAAAAGTATAGAAAATATATGCATAAACATTAAAAAGTATTGTTATACTGGTGATAAAGATTAAATTATTTGAATATAGAAAAAGAAAAAGAATTTTGGAAATCACACTCTACCATATAAAAGCCCAAAAAGAAAGTGAGAAAACAAACAAAAAAATAAACCAAAAAGTCTTAATGGAAGAGGAAAGGAGTAAAAAATAAATGTATTCTCCTTCAAACTTCAGACACAATGTCTCAAATAATAAACGTTTTTCTTCGGTAACTACATCAGCAGAGCTCATTTAAGCATGAAGAAAATTCAGAGATCCACACAGATTCAAGATGAACATGACCTCTGAGGCTATGCAGTCCATATTTTTATGGTTTGAACATTATATTTTACTTGTTTCGTATTACACTTGCCCATCTGTTTTTAAATGTGAAATAACAGGAACAGGCAAGCTAAATGGTCATCACAGAACACAGTCAGCAGTAAACCAAAGCACCAGGGCTTGCCCTGTGAAGAATATATAAAAATTTTCTGCACAATAATGTATGTTTCTGACCAAAAAAAAAAAAAAAGAGTGAAAGATGCCATTCTTCTGACTCTCCAGGTATCATCGTAAAGCAAGGCAAACTTTCATCTAAATTTTTAAAAATGCTTGGATATTCACTAAGAATAGTAAGTTTACTTTTGGCAAATTGAACTTTTAGACAAATTATGCATCTCTATCATTTCTAGTATATCCTTTCAAATCTTAGTAAAAACTTTTCTAAAATCTGTTGGATGGTGAATACTGAGCCTTACTACACATCTTATATACTTACTATATATCTTACACTGAAAACATTCTAAAAATGAGCACTGTCCTTTTGCTATAAGATGGTTCACACACCATATTATCTCTAGGGATCCTTTCTTGATATGCTTTACTAAACGTAACACTTTGTTCGTCTACTTTAATTTTTTTGTAGTTCCACACATATAAGCATGAATTTTCGAGTCAATTCAGGTCTTACATCCTTCACTTAGGGTCTCATGGTCTCAGTAAACACATACTACCAGTAAGATAAATTTTTATTGATTAGAAATATGTTCACTGGTAAGGTACAGAGTGTTTGACTAATAGCTGCTTAAACCCATATAGGTGAATTTTTCCCGTCAGGAATCTTTGAAATTGTTTGCTGCAGTTGTTTGCCCTGTTGGCTGCAGTTGGTTGCTTCTCTGTATTGCCAGTAGGAGCGCAGCCTCTTTCACTGTTTCTTCTCTACCGTGCGTAGTGATTGGATTTTGTCCTCATTTTTGTTCTTTCATGGTCATGGGATGTCTGTTTTCATCTACAGATTACACATTAACATAGTATGGCTCTGTCCCCTTAGCAAGAAGCGAAACTTTTCAAGACTTCTCTTGCTCTTGTTGGCAGATTTTCAGTTACATATCATTGTCCAGAATTTAGTTATAGTCAATCATATCTCAAGAGAGGCTGCAAAATAAGGGAATATGGTTACTGAAGTTGGCTTAGAACACTAGTTTTCCATCACATAGAAGGTGGCATGAAAGGGGAAAGTGTATAGCTTCCCAACAGTGTAGTCCACTATAAATAAGTAGTATTTATTCTACAGGGCTATTACGATAATTATATGCAAATGTATAATTATTTGTCACAAGCTGTGTTTATAATGATTTGTAGGGCCATGATTTTAGCTATAGATTTATACCTGCTTTAACCAATCATACTATGTTCTACTTAAGGATAGGAGCTATATTTAATTCATTTATGTATGTTAGGATACCTCACACTATTTAGAATAATGAAGATGAAGGCCAAGTATTAGCAATTATAGCTTTTACATGTAAGCATTTATTTTTTTCTGTCTTTTAATTTGTATTACCTACTACTTTATGTCAATCATTAATTTTGTTGTAAAATTTATAATTATACTGCAAGCTTTGTGAGGGTTAGCACTATGGGTATTCCTATCTTTGTTAACTCTTCAAATTATCAACGTTCTTTGTTTCAAAAAAAGACAAACTTATTGGCCAAGAATATCTCAAGGTCTTGCAGAATTTGTACTTGACATTTGTAAACAAATGATCAAGTTGCTTTACTCAATTCCCCAACATTATATCACATTTATCTTTAGAAAGACAAGGCCTCTGGTTTCCTCGTGGCCTCAGAGAGAGTTCACTGACTTATTCCTTTTTCAAAGAGTTGCATCCTATGCACTTTCTCTGATCATTAAAGAAAAATACATTTTTGTGACAGAGGGTGAGGAATTAATTACAAGTAAGAATCGACATTTTTGTTGAATATTGGCCAAGTGACTAAGAGCTACATTTTTTTAAACATTTCTAACTCAGAATAAATCAAAGTAGAAGATATTATTAAAGACATAACCTTCCTGTAATCAGAGGAGGAAAATGATAGTGATTTGTGAAGGGAAGGAACTGGCAAAGCAGGTCAAGTCATAATAGACCACACATCTAATAGAGTCTTCTGAGAAAATTAATAAAAATTGTTAGAAAAATTCTAAATTCCCTTCCCTTTTTAATCTCTGAAATTTATTATTATATAAACTGTGAGGGCATAAATATTTATTGCATGGCAGAGAATAAGAACTTAATCAAATTATTTAAGTATTAATAAAATTCATATGTGGAAAAATCCAACTAAAACTGAGAGGAAAACGCCCACTTCCAGAGGATGATGCTACTTATTTTTTAGATCAGTTATGCACACCCAAACAGTATGCTTAAGTCCTTGTACATTGTTGCTTGTAAACTTCTCCATCTCTGGGAATTCTGCCAAACATATTTAGTGATGCAACTATATCAACATCCAGAGAACATACTTTCCATGGTTGCTCTTCCCCAAGTTTTGGTAATTACCAGTAATCATTAGAAAGTTGGAACACACAAAAGACAATAAATCCAAACTAGTGAGTTGATGGTAAACAATATAAGATACAGATTCAGTGCCCAGAGGCTCAAAATCTCCTTGTCTTAAAAAAATAAAATGTGGTCTTTGCATATATTAATTCAGAATAAGTACATAACAATAGCAACAAAAAAAATCACTTGACATTTCAGGTAATTCAGATAATATAGCATTAGAGGTTCTCACTCTTGGTTCTGACCATAGAACTCATTTAGATTTAACGTCAAAATCTATGACCTCATGGAATGCTAAAAACTTTTGTCATATCCCTGAAAGATGGACACATAGCCTCTGGCCAAACACTATGTTGAAATGTAATGATGGTCAAAACTGGTATTATTAAAAAGTCTAAATATGTACATTTCATATAGGATTTAGTTACTAGAGTCTAGGGTCTAAATGTCAGAGAAGGCAAAATCAAACAACCCCATGATGTAATGCTCTCTGAAAATTACACATTTCATTCCACCTCCTTCCATATTTCTTTCTCATTGGAGAGTTGAAGAGTTTAACCAATTTGCTTTTAAAAGTCCCTTATTCCCATGATGTGTGATACATGAGAAATGAAGAAAACGAAAAACTGAGAAAGAAACTTTTAACTTAGGAGACTATGAGTTATATTGACTTATAGAATTCATAATTTTAATGACATTTATTAACAACAAATTTAACATTGACATTTGTAGACCTCTAACTTTTTAGATAACCTGAGATAATCTGCTGCTGCTGCTAAGTCACTTCAGTCATGACCGACTCTGTGAGACCCAATAGATGGCAGCCCACCAGGCTGCTCCATCCCTGGGACTCTACAGGCAAGAATACTGGAGTGGGTTGCCATTTCCTTCTCCAGTGCATGCAAGTGAAAAGTGAAAGTGAAGTCGCTCAGTTTTGTCCGACTCTTGGCGACCCCGTGGACTGTAGCCTACCAGGCTCCTCTGTCCATGGGATTTTCCAGGCAAGAGTACTGGACTGGGTTGCCATTTCCTTCTCCATGAGATAATTTAGATAACCTTAGATATGCACATGACAAAACCCTTATGGCAGAAAGTGAAGAACTAAAGAATCTCTTGATGAAAGTGAAAGAGGACAGTGAAAAAGTTGACTTAAAGCTCAACATTCAGAAAACTAAGATCATGGCGTCTGGTCCCATGCTTTCATGGCAAATAGAGCTCCAAAATCACTGCAGTTGGTAACTGCAGCCATGAAATTAAAAGATGTTTGCTCCTTGGAAGAAAAGTTATGACCAACCTAGACAGCATATTAAGAAGCAGAGACATTACTTTACCAACAAAGGTCTGTCTAGTCAAGGCAATGGTTTTTCCAGTAGTCATGTATGGATGTGAAAGCTGGACTATAAAGAAAGCTGAGTGCCAAAGAATTGAAGTTTTGAACTGTGGTGTAGGAGAAGACTCTTGAGAGTCCCTTGAACTGCAAGGAGATCCAGCCAGTCCATCCTAAAGGAAGTCAGTCCTGAATATTCATTGGAAGGACTGATACTGAAGCTGAAACTCTAATATTTTGGCCACCTGATGTGAAGAACTGACTCATTTGAAAAGACCCTGATGGTGAGAAGAATTGAAAGCGGGAGGAGAAGGGGACAACAAAAGACGAGATGATTGGATGGCATCACCGACTCGACGGACATGAGTTTGAGTAAACTCTGTGAGTGGTGATGGACAGGGAGGCCTGGCGTGCTGCAGTCCATGGGGTTGCAAAGTCAGACAGGATTGAGTGAACTGAACTGCACTGAACTGAGCTTTCTAGAACAAAGCTTCACACAGAATTTATGTAGCTATATTTGGCTCCAAAGTAAGCACTTTCTACATTCAATTTAATTTTAATTAATTAGTATAACCAAAAAGTTGGGTAAGAGACCAGTACACACAGAGGTAACTCATAAATACTAATTAGTAAACTAGCAGTATCTATCAGAGAAGTTAGGAGTTTGCTACTGAAAAGAGATTTTAACTCCCCCATGGAAAGCTTGTACATGATACACCCTGTGAGGAAATCCAAACCCACACTGGGAGGTTCTCAGGTGAGCCCTTCCAACTCACTGTTTCTCTAGCTAGAATAACTTCCTACTAATTCATAATTTTATCAGTACTAGGATTGGCCATTCTGAATTGTTTTCTCTTGACTCTCTCTGATAGAGGCAGAAGATAACCACCTGCCAGGACCTCTCTCACTCAAGATTTTTCCCTATTTTTGGAGGTCTGGATTTCCCTTCATCAAAATCAGTTATATCTAGGTTATATTTAAGTATTTTATTATGTCAGTGTCCTTGACAAGTTATCTAGAAATTCCTTGAACAGAAAACATGGCTTTTCATAATCATATTCAAAAATCATATTTCATATTAAAAACTCAGTGAAGCACACTTTTCTTTTCATTTATAGGATTAATATTTCAGAGGTGTGAAAGAATAAAAAAAAAAAGATCATGAAAAAGGTCAGGGTAACTAAAAGATATTTCTCTCCAACCTGTACAGTTTCGCTTTGTTTGTTTCTTCTAAAGCATGCCTTCATGGTGCCACGTCACTGAAACAGCTACATGTTGATTAAAGCTTCATTCATGCTGGTATAAAGTGACTATTATTTCCTTTAGGAAAACAGTGGACTAAACAAAGATGCTCTTATCTTTATAGAAATGCCAATCAATGTATATACATACACACACATATATATTTATCTCCTAGTTTTAATGATTTTAAATAAAGATTTAAATAGGCTTCTTTAAATCATAAAAGCAATAATAGAGAACAATTAATGCATTGTGTGCATGTGATCTTTTGTTGGGATCTTGCTTCAAATGCAGCCACAGCTGGAGCAGTCAGAGCTGATTAATTACTGAGTCCAGGAGGCCACAGGGGATTAGTGACTGTCAGACCCTGGGATGTTTTGGGGAGAGCCTCAATAACATAATGAATAAAATCTGCATATTTTTTCTGTAACTTGTAAGTAAAATTACAAAGAAATTAGCCTCAAGTATTCTCAAACGTATGAAAGCAAATTGAATTTTGATTTGATAACCCAGAAATGCTTCCAAAATGTTTCATAGCCACCTCACAAAACAGAGCATTTTCTTGATCTATCAAAAAATACTAAGTATTCCCATGGATAAAAATAACGTGTGTAATATCCTTATAGTAGACATCTATACTAGACATTCCTGAAGGAAGCTTACTGATTTTTCATTCTGATATGTACCTCAACCAATGACTGTTTCTTCCTCAACTCCATATTTGTATTAGTAAGCATATTATTGATTTGAACATAATATAGAACAAGTATTCACTGTTTAAAGCATTGTCTTGTCAATTTGAAGCAGTTATATATTCAGGATCATGAAAAAAGTAACGGTACCTTCTGCATACATGGCACTGAGTCAGACTTGTTAGTTGCATACAGCTTTAGCAATTGGACAGAATTTATGGATCCTCTCTTATGAATGTATGCGCAGTCTCTCCCTGGAGGAAAAAGAAGTCGCAGGGTGTTTGTGTGCTCAGTTATGTCCAACTTTTTGCTACCCCATGAACTGTAACCAGCCAGGTTCCTCTGTCCATGAAATTTTCCAGGCAAGAATACATGGAGTGGTTGCAATTTCCTATTCTGGGGGATCTTCCTGAACCAGGAATTGAACCCATGTCTATTGCAAATCCTACATTAGCCAGTTTATTCTTTACTACTGAGCCACCTGAGAAGCAATACATACAAATTTTATTATATAAACCCATGCATGTACCATCTGTAAGAAATACCTTGGTAATTCCTGACCTCCTAAGACCTCCATAGTCCCAAGTTTTACAACCTCTCATATAGGGAGACATTTATGTTCTGTTTATTTTAGCAGAAGGCTGCATGTCCAGTTAATTTAAAAGAAATAGCGATCTATTGTAATTTGTGTTCCTCAGAAGGTAACAGTGAGGTGACAGTTGGGTATAAGATGCTTATTAGGTGTTTATTCCGTAAAGAGTTATGGAAGCAGAGTCAAATAGAAGTTGAACTGTGATGCACATCAATCAAGCGTTGCCAGTCATGAAAGGACCTCTGCAGTGAACGTTTCCGTCAGAGTCGTCTTAAGACAGACTAAAACAGCTGGGGCTTTATGCCTCTCTCTCGTTCAATCACTGCATGCAGGTTGCCCTGAGAAATACATGATGTCCAGTGAAGTGAATGACCCTGAGGAGCCGACACCTGATCTGCTCACTACAACCTCCCCTGTTGGACAGCAACTACTTTCTTGGAGGAATATGGTCAGTCTCCTCCTTGTGCCCTTGAGATTCATTTTTCTCTGTACATTGAACTGCTGATTCTCCTGGATTCTAGTGAACCTCTCTTCCTGAGGAAAATTAGAAAAGTTATAGACAGTACTATTATACTTATGGCTAGAGTTGTTCTCAGTGCTTCAATTGACATTCGTCCTTTCCGTCCTCCACTCCCTACTGTCATTTTCACAGTCAATCATGATCCTTTCAGTTCCTTATCCCTAAGAGATCTAAGTCCCTGTCTATCACATCCTTCCCAGCCTGCATCTCTTAATTTACAGCTAAAATTAAACGTGGAGGTACCAAGAGGCAGCCAAGTACATCAGCTGGGTTTCACGGGTATTCCTGTTTCCCTCTGTTGTGAAATTACAGCCTTGCCGCCTCCTGAGTATCATGATCAATTACCTTTGCTATGAGATATTTCTTATTTTTGCCTGCTAGTCCTTTGATATAAAATGCCCAGGTGATAGCCATAACTTACAATTTTAGTTATAAGTAACACTTATGATTACCTCTGGAGAACTTGTTCTCCCGTTAGAGAATGGGAATGTCTAGCATTATGGAAAGCAGGGTTCCAGAGATGGGAAACAATGTTCACAAATGTCTCACTGAGAATTATGGAATATAGGGCACAACTTCCTACACCTGTCGCTTCCGGGATCCATATATTCTATTAGGGAAACAGTGGCACAGAGGTCTTCAGTCAGTCCGTGCAGTGTCAGTACACTCCTGAAAAAGACTGCCTCTGAGATGGTGGTTCAGCTGTGACTTCAGCAGGCTATTGCAGTCTTCTATCAGGTCAGCTGACTTGGATGATGCAATGTATGATGTCATAGAACCAGAGGCTCACATGAGCATCAGTACTCTCACATATCTCCTTTCCTTCAAAATACTTGCCTGATCTGAAGCAATATTATTTGGATTCTCCTGCTAATGGGACAGTTATACAACAGACTGTCAGATATTAGTGCCATCTAAAAGCCCAAAAGGCCCATAGGTAATTGTATCTATTCCTAGAAGAGAGGTGATACGGATCTATGTAATCAGCTTGGCACCAAGTGACTGCTGAGTCACATCCCAAGGAAGAGCTCCATATCAGAGGTTCCACACTGGCTCTGTGGCTACCAGCATCAGTAACTATTAGCTACAGTAGAAGCAGTCCATGCTGTTAGGCCAGTGCACCGCCTCAATCTTTTCCATTGTTCACTTGGCTCGTTTTTCCATTGTCACCTGACTGTCCACTGATAGTGTGGCTGAAGTCACTCAGCTGGATTGTGTCCACAGAGATACTAAGTGCATCTTTCACGGTAGATGCTCTCTGATGGGCATTGACATATAAGACAAAAATATCTTTACACTTTGTGCTCGTGTCCATGTGTCTATTCATATGACAGTTTTCTATACTTCCTTGTTCATGATCTTCAAGTCCTTCTGCTTAGTTCTCTGAGCAGCCAGGCAAGCTATTTGCCTTCCATGAGTGGACATGTACTCTAAAATTGGGTCTAGTTTCTTCCCAAATAAGGCAGACAGACAGATGCACTGCTCATTGGAAAGATTTTTCCTTACTGCTGTCTTTCAAGGCCATTTTACTTGTAGATATGTATTTTTCAGCTTGCACACATATAAAGAGAGATCTTTATCTGTAAAATAAGTTCAGGCTTTTTCTTTCTCCATGTGGATACAGGGGATCCCCTACAAGTTATAGGCATAGGTTGATGAAGGGCACTGATAAAAGAATAATATGTCCCACAGTAGCCTGGGCTACCAGCTCAGATAGTTCACTGGAACCTTCTGGTCCTATTCATGCTTTTTAATTTCAGATATATCATTTCCGTTATCCAGCGGTTTGTTACTGAGCTACAAACCTTATGATTTGGTGGATCTAAGAGGGATGTAGTTCATGATGGATAGTTCCAGATACATGGCAGTACATGGGTTCAAAATGAGGTTAGAGGTGAAGGTAGCCACCAGATTATAGTGTCATAACTCACGAAGAGTATTTCCTGTCTTGAAAATTTGACTTGACAGCTAAAAGATTGGATCCCTTTGCAGTGGGAGCAGTATAAAAGTGATATTCAGAAGCAACAAGATAGAACCGTTGCTAAATCTAGTCACCACAGAAAGGTGAATGGGTAGACAAGACTGAGAATAAAAGGTATTAGAAAAGAGGAAGCTTTGTGACACATGAAGGAGATAGAGTTAGCAGTCATTCCCTAAATCTACCCTGTGTCCTTAAATATTGTAGTCCCAATTCTAGTTTGTATATGCTTTTATGCAGATAAACCTAGGCTTTCTTGCTCTAGTGTGAATAAATGTTCAGAGATGTACATGTCTAATCCAGAAGGGAAAATTCCAGCATTTAAAGAGTCAGTGCAGAAGAGGAGGGATCAGCAAGAAAGACTGAAAGTAAACAGTCAAAGAATAAAACAGGGAGAACGTGTAATAAAAGTCAAGAGAAAAAAATGTCCATAGAAGAGATTTAAATGAAAAGTATACATCTTTAAAGCACTCAAACAAGAGAGTGAGAGGTGTCTGAAAAGTCTGGCATCACCCGGGGAGGAGGAGCTTTTGTACAGATGGAATGTACTAAAGAAGGGAATTTATACTGTTGCCAGAAAGCTGAACAGCTTCAGCATTCAACCAGCAAAAAGGGACAATGGATTATTAAGATGCAGTGAAAAGAAATTTTATATATATTATAAAATTACTCTCATCTAGTATATGGATGAAGTCAATGGAAAGGACAACATCAAATATTTAATGGCCATGAATTCTGTGTCAGGCAATTTTCATAGCATAGAGTTTAAGAGCACAGAATCTAGAACCAGTCTGTCTGGATTCAAAGTCCAGCTCTATCAGTAACCACAGTGAGATCTTGGGTAATTTAAATAGCCTCTCAGTTTTCTTGATTTAAATTAGGAATAAAAGCAATATTCATTGCATGTTATTGTGAGATTTAAGTGTGCTCCCTAGGTAATTCATTACATGTTGTTGTTTCTACATTACGTCATCTTTTTAGTAACTCTGAGATAAATAGCATCTCCATATAATAAAGAGAGAAAAAAGCTCAGGAAAGTGACTTCTGAAAGATCTACCACCGATTTATGATAGAGCAATAATTCGAGTCTGTGTCTTCTTATTACAAAACTTGGGTGTTCTCATTCTGTGTTGTAGTCTAACAAGGATAGCCTTTATCCAAGGCAAACAGACACAGGTGGTTACAATATCCATGAGACATATGCTAATAAATCCTTCATCCAGGAAAATCTACCAAGAATTTCTCTAAAATGCTGTTACAAATGAGTCAAATAAAATCATATTTTCCAAGCAACTACTATGTGCACAGCTGTATTAGACTCTGGGTGAAGATGATACAAGGTCCGCAAGGATTAAATTTCAAAGCAAAACTGAAGTGTGGAAGAGAGATGTTCACTTCCAATGATATTACTGGAATAAAATTATTGGAATCCATCATCTGTTCCAGAATCCATCAAAGTGTGAAAATAAAGCTTGTGTAGTACCTCAAGAGGAATTCTGGTTTTCAAGGGCAAATTCAAATTGATCAGGACCTGGGAACATACATAAAGCATTTCAGTCCTCAAGGAAGACTTCTTTAAAGCATTAAACTAAACTGCTGCTTAGCAGCTGAACAAAAACAAGGGAGAGAAAATGCTAGTGCTATGAATTTTATGTTATTCTCAAATAATTCCCATTCTTTAGAGCAAGAAGTTACTTTAAAGCTTTTCTAAATAATTGGATGAATAGGGACTTCCCTGGTTAAGACTTTACTCTCTTCACAAGGCTGTCATTGAAAGACAATGCCAGAAATCTCATTCTTGTAATGGCATTTGGTTGAGAATTAAGTACAGAGAAGAGCTCAAGCAAAAAAGTAAATAAGTAAAATAAAATAAAAGTCATTAATTTTTCACAAAATGTTAATGATCCTTTTTGCTAAATGAAAGAACCAATGTAGAAATTTTGGCATAGTTAAAAGTAAAAAATAAGAGCCAGGAGACTGACTATTTCTGTCAGGGCAGTAGAAAGTAAGAGACATAGACATACATTCATCTATTAATGCTTCATCTATCATTAAAATGAAATGCAAACATACAGATACACAGTCCAGATTATTTTTACCATAGATAGCCACAGAATTAAAAACTGTTCAAGTCTGAATATTTTCACTTTGGGTGCATGGAAGGTGAAAAGAAAGTGGTTTGTACATGACTGAAATGTACTGAATCCAAACTCCTATGTTCTACGAGTATATTACCTCAATTTTCATAAAGAATATTGTAATTTCTATGGAGATACACCAAGTTCAGACTTGTTACAGTAGAACATGAGATGTAATTAAACGAGATTATTTGAATTTGTGGTAGAGATGAATCAATAAATTAAAATCTCAGCTGTGAAAAAGCATTCTGAAATGTTTTTCAACTCTTTAGGTTTTAACTAAATAATAATTTCCTAGAGAAACTAGATTTCCATCAATGGCCAGAAATTTTTAAAGAAAGTTTCTTTTCTCCTCTGACATTGTTATATAATAAAGACAGGGAACTATATTTGTTGTGCACAATTAGGAGCTTTTAGAATTTTTAAAGATGTTTTTCATTTAATAATGCACAGAGGGTTTTATTCAATAACATCAGGATGAGTAGTGTGGCAGTTAATAGAAAAAGTCAGTTGAATCAGATCCAGACCAGATCAGAACAATCTGGGAGGAAATTAAGAAAACAATCTCATTTATGATATAAACAAAAAAATAACTTAGGAATAAATTTCAAGGAGTCAAAAGACTTGTACACTAAAAGCTATAAAAAATTGCTTCAAGAGTTAGGAAGACACAAGTAGAAAGACATTTTATGTTCATGGGTTAGAAAACTTAATATTGTTAAAGTAGCCATTCTACCCAAAGCAATCTACAGATTTAATGCAACCCCTGCTCAAATCCCAGTGGCATTTGGGGAAAATAGAAAAACAATGCTAAATTTAATATGGAGGAGCAAAACCAAAACAGCCTTTTGACAGAATAAGGCTGGAGGCCTCACAGCTGCAACTCCTGACTTCAAATCAAAATATATTACAAAGATGCAGTAAATAAGTGAGCACTGTGCTAGCATAAACACAGAGATTGAGACCAATGGAACAGAAAGAAAGCCCAGGGAAAAAAAAACCCCACACACGCAGTCATATAATATTCACAAGGATGCTGAGAATACAAAATAGGGAAAGGAGAGTCTCTTCAAAACATGGAGCTGGGAAAAGTGGATATCCATATGTAAAAGAATAAAAGTAAATTCTTACATAACACTATACAACAAAATCAATTCAAAGTGGATTAACAATTTGAATGTGTGACCTGAAACTGTTCGGAGCAGAAAACACGAGTGCATCTTCATGACAGTGATCTTGGTTTTATTTATTGGTTATGAAACCAAGAGCACAGACAACAAAAGCAAAAACAGGTAAGTGGGAGTACATCAAGCCGACACATTTCTACATATCAAATGAGCAATAAAACACAGTAAAAAGATAACGTCTATGTAGATTGGGAAAATATTTGCAAACCATACATATGATAAGGAGTTACTATTCAAAATATATGAGCAACTCATACAACTAGGAAAAAAAAAACGCAACTTGATCTTTTTCAATGGACAAAGAACTTGAATAGACATATCTTCAGAGAAGATATACAAATGGGCAAGAGATACATGAAAAAGTATTCAACATCACTAATAATAAAGGAAATGCAAATAAAAAATACAATAAATTTTTGCCTCACATTTATTAGGATGACCATTATCTAAAACACACAAGAATTAACCCATGTTGGCAAGAATGTGAAGAAATCAGAACCCTTATGTTACTATTGGTGGGACTGTAAAATGATGTAGCTGGTATGAAAAACAGTTTACAGCTTCCTCAAAAAACATTTTTTAATTGAAATATAGTTAATTTACAGTGCTGTGTTAGTTTCAGGTACACAGAATATATATATATATCTATATATAGATATATAGATATATATAGATATACATATTTGTTTTCAGATTCTTTTCTGTTAGAGATTACTACAAGATATTGAATATAGTTGCCTGTGCTATACAGTAGGTCCTTGTTGTTTATCTGTATTATATATAGTAATGTATATCTGTTAACCCCAATCTTTAATTTATCACTCCTTTCTTTCTACTTTTATAACCGTAAGATTGTTTTTTGTCTATGAGCTTATTTCTATTTTGTAAATGAACTCATTTGTGTCCTTTTTGAGATTCCTTATAGAAGTGATATCATACAACATTTGTCTTACTCTGATTTACTTCTCCTAGTATGATAATAATGCATAGTGTATATTCATATATACATGCTGCTGCTGCAAAGTCAGTTCAGTTGGGTCCGACTCTGTGCGACCCCATAGATGGCAGCCCACCAGGCTCCCCCATCCCTGGGATTCTCCAGGCAAGAACACTGGAGTGGGTTGGCATTTCCTTCTCCAATGCATGAGAGTAAAGATTAAAGTGAAGTCGCTCAGTCATGTCCGACTCTTCACGACCCCATGAACTGCAGCCCACCAGGCTCTCCATCCATGGGATTTTCCAGGCAAGAGTACTGGAGTGGGCTGCCATTGCCTTCTCCCATACACACATACACAATGGAATATTATTCAGCCATTAAAACAAATGAAACAATGTCATTTGCAGCAACAGAGATTATAAAATTTAAAAATGGAATTTCACTTTTGGGTGTCCAAAATAGTGAAAAACATAATCTAGAAATGATATTTTATTCTTATATTCATTGCAGCATTATTCACAGTAGTTAAGAGATGGAAACAACTGTGTTCGTTGGCGGCTGAGTGAATAAAGAGAATATGGTATACACATACAATGGAGTATTATTCAGCCTTAAAAAAGAAAGAAACCCTCTCCGTCATATGCTACAATATGGAGGAACTTTGAGGACATAATGATAAGTAAAATAAGCCAGTACCAGAGGACTGAATATTACACGATTTCACTTGCATGAGGTACTTAAAGGGGTAAAACAAAAGCATAAAGTAGAATGGTGGTTGGCAGGGGCTGGAGAATAAAGGGCAGGAATGTGGATTTTTGGTTGAGTGATTATAAAAGTTTCAGCCATTCAGGATAAAAAAGTTTCTATCTGCTGTACAACCACATGCATATATTTAACAGTACCATCAATTCAGTTCAGTTCAGTCATTCAGTCGTGTCTGACTCTTTGCGACCCCGTAAATTGCAGCACGCCAGGCCTCCCTGACCATCACCAACTCCTGGAGTTCACTCAAACTCACATACATTGAGTCAGTGATGCCGTCCAGTCATCTCATCCTCTGTCGTCCCCTTCTCCTCCTGCCCCCAATCCCTTCCAGCATCGAGTCTTTTCCAATGAGTCAACTCTTTGCATGAGGTGTCCAAAGTATTGGAGTTTCCGCTTTAGCATCAGTCTTTCCAAAGAACACCCAGGACTGATCTCCTTTAGAATGGACTGGTTGGATCTCTCAAAAGTCTTCTCCAATACCACAGTTCAAAAGCAACTTGTTAGATTTTAAGGAGGTAGAGTTCATGGGTTTGTTACTAAAATTTTAAAAAGCTTACAAAAATTTCTATGGCACATTTCAACCTTCTAAACATCAGGAAATAAGTGAGTTATCAAAAGGTAATGAAGATAGTCAAAATTTAAATGATATACAGTGAAAAATATTCTTGATAAAAATGTAAAGCTTAATCTCGAGTCTAGAATACATGTATATATTTGAATACAAATACTCAAATATATATTAACTGAGAGTACATTTCTTCTCATCTTCTAGGCAGTTCTTACTTTCTTCCTCAACTCCCTTCTTAATTGGAGCAGATTAGCTTTTATCATTTTATGTGATAGAGTTCCAACGAAAGTCCAAGTAAGATTTCCTTTGATGAAGAAAAAAATCTGTATTTTATGAAATGATTGAAAATTAGTGAATTCTAGTACTTTCTTTTCGGAGAAGGCAATGGCAACCCACTCCAGTACTCTTGCCTGGAATACCCCATGGACGGAGGAGCCTGGTAGGTGACAGTCCATGGGATCGCTGAGTCGGGCACTACTGAGCAACTTCATTTTCACTTATTATTTTCATGCATTGGAGAAGGAAATGGCAACGCACTTCAGTGTTCCTGCCTGTAGAATCCCAGGGACAGCGGAGCCTGGTGGGCTGCCATCTATAGGGTCACACAGAGTCAGACACGACTGAAGTGACTTAGCAGCAGCAGCAGCAGTACTTTCTTTTACGGATGAGGTGTATACAATCCAGATAGGTTTTGGATTTGTTCAAGATCATGTAACTAGTTAGTTGATTCTCAGCTCAGAAACTCCACTCTTGCCAGCATTCTGTCTATATGTAATTGATTTCACCTCTATGAAACAGAGCAGGACTAAACAATTGGAAAATCATTAAGATAACATGAGACATTATAACAGGTTCAGTTCAGTTCAGTCATGTCTGACTCTTTGCAGCCCCATGAGCCGCAGCACACCAGGCCTCCCTGTCTATCACCAACTCCCGGAATCAACCCAAACCCATGTCCATTGTGTTGGTGATGCCATCCAACCATCTCACCATCTCTCGTCCCCTTTTCCTCCTGCCCTCAATCTTTCCCAGCATCAGGGTCTTTTCCAATGAGTCAACTCTTTGCATGAGGTGCAGTATTGGAAACTATTGGAGTTTCAGCTTTAGCATCATTCCTTCCAATGAACACCCAGGACTGATCTCCTTTAGATGGACAGGTTGGATCTCCTTGCAGTCCAAGGGACTCTCAAGAGTCTTCTCCAACACCCCAGTTCCAAACCATCAATTCTTCGGCTCTCAGCTTCCTTCACAGTCCAACTCTCAGATCTCATATCCAATTTGGATTAAAAAGCATTTCAGAAAGGTTTTTTTTTTTTTCTCTAACCGTATTTCCTAGGTCTAGTTTCACATATAGAGTTAACAGTTTTTTTGCTTAGTACAAGACATGCAAAGTGTCCTGAGGAAATCACTAAGTATACAGAGAAAGCTAATGAGCAGAAGTGCTATCGGAGTTATTTCACTCCTGTTTGCATCCTCTTCTGAGGTCCATTACTTCTAAGAGCTGGACAGTGCTTCTCATCACTTGTTCATCATGTTTTATGAACCAAGAGGAACAGTAAAAAGATAACTTCCAGCAAAAACAAGCAGAGGGGAGCAATTAAACTCATTATTTACATGAGATAGAGTGATTCTAAGAACTTGTATAACTATTGGCAATGGTGCAATTAAAAAGAAACAAAGAGAATGTAATTTATTAATCTCCAGAATTTTATCAGAAGTTAAAAAGTTGACCTCTAAATTATGAGATCAGGTGCAAAGTCTACTGTGAGCTAGGAATTCTATTGTTGCTTTAAATTCTCACATCCTGTAAAGTAAATGCTGTCTTTACCCAATCTGTAAATGAACAAGCAACTCAGACGAGATTGAATAAGAAAACCGTTATGTGTTTATTCATTCAGCATATAATTTTGAGTACTTACTGAGTGACATGATTGGTGTAGATTCTGGGGATAAAATTATGAACAAAACACACAATCAAGCATGTGAGGGCATGTATGTGGTGAGGGGGAGAGGCATACAAAAAATAAGTATGCCAGATTTAGTATTTAGGTCATGTTAAGAACTATGCAAAAG
Source organism: Ovis aries (assembly GCF_016772045.2). Taxonomy (NCBI): domain Eukaryota; kingdom Metazoa; phylum Chordata; class Mammalia; order Artiodactyla; family Bovidae; genus Ovis; species Ovis aries. The sequence continues at coordinate 17,586,617 of NC_056074.1, forward strand.
AAATGCATAAGAAAATAATTGGGATGTGTCAGGGTGGTTAGGGAAGACATTATTTTAGGATACCTTTTGAGTAGGAGAATGAAGGAGGATATGAGAGAAAGAGTAAGAGGAGAGAAGATTAAAAGGTAATGGAATCAATTCATGTAGTGTCCTTTAGGCCATTATGCCATTATGGTGATTTCATTCCACAAAAAATCAGTTAATTGGTTGTTGAGGAAAAGTATATTTTTTTCAGTAAAAGATATTTATTCTGGCCAGGAAAAAACATAGATGATAGATTAGATAGATAGAGATACAGACAGTAGCATAAGAAAGTAAATCACAACCTTAACATCTTAGATGTGCGTGATAATAGCAGAAGATTTCACACATTTTTAAAATGCTTTCCATCAAAGAAATAGCAAAGTCATAACTTGGAAAAATCATAATTCAAAATTGAGCTGATGTACTCAGCCTAACATGGTAAATTTACAGGAAAATTGCTTCAGATAAGAATGCAGTAAATTGTGTGTAGCAATGCCTGTTCATCTCTTTTAGAGTTCCCTGTTGGGATCCAAAGAATTAATTTGACATATATCAGATAAAAAGCAGTAGAAAATGGAGACATGCCTAGCACTGTTACAGACTGTCAAGTTAATGTGATGCGTCGATGGTTAATGTACTGTCCCCACCACTTTTCCGAGGAATGGCACATAATGTTTAGTTCCTTTCCTAGAGAAAGAATGTATAAAATGTAAGATGCAGCACTTTTGCTAAACTCTGCATTGGTCACTGGAGGACTGTGTTTCAAACTGAGGGATCACTCCTGAGTTCCAAGTCATCATGTCAACCAGTCTGGCATGAAAGAAGAAATAACCACTCTGTGATTTGAGGTCTGACCAAAGGAATTAGAGAAAACTAGAAAACGGAACAAGTGATCTATTAAATCTAAAAGGCTATCCTGAAAGAGTTTAAAAAAAAAAACAAAACGATTATTTTGATTAGCCCTAGAAGAGATTGGGCTAATTGAATATAGGTAATACTGATGTAGGTTTTTTATATTCTTTAATATAAAGAAGATCTTTATAATCACCAGAGTTATCCACCCCACTCCAGTACTCTTGCCTGGAAAATCCCATGGACGGAGGAGCCCGGTAGGCTGCAGTCCATGGGGTCGTGAAGAGTCGGACACGACTGAGCAACTTCACTTTCACTTTTCACTTTTCATGCATTGGAGAAGGAAATGGCAACCCACTCCAGTGTTCTTGCCTGGAGAATCCCAGGGACGGGGGAGCCTGGTGAGCTGCCGTCTATGGGGTTGCACAAAGTTGGACACGACTGAAGTGACTCAGCAGCAGAAGCAGCAGAGTTATCCAATAATGAAGTAGAGTAGCAAAGTACTAGTGACCTAGTAACTGAAGATATTTGATCTTGATAAACATTTGGAAGAAATATTGTTGGGCAGAGTTTCTCAAACTAATATGCATATTCATCCCCTGGGAATTTTGTTTAAATGAAGATTATGAAAGTGTATGTGAAAGTAGAGGTTGGTTTTCCATTCCAAACAAGCGTCTATAACACCCATACTTCTAGTCCACTGCTCATACTTCCGGTAGCAAAGTTGTAGAGCAATTAAATGAACATCTTTGTAGCTTGAAATAGGTGATCTAATTTTTTTTTTCATCTTGAAACTTTACAGACATTGCTGAGCATGCTGTAAACAAAGCTGCTTTCTTCTTAGGAATTCTCTCCTTCACCCTCACCAAAGCAGAAACTCTTTTAAGTCACTCAGGAAAATGAATTACCTTGTCTGAAGAGGAAGAAATCCCAAATACAGTGTTTGTTAACATATGTGCATTTCTGCTTTCTCCATTGACTTCATGACAAAAAGAAAGTTAAGTCTTTTTCTTATACCCTTTTAGTGATATTCTTTTAATTTTTGTTAGTCCTCCATTGTCTTCATTAATATTGTTGGAAATAAAACCTTTTACTGAGATATTTGCATTCTCTAATGCTGAGAGGCTATATGGATTTTGACAAATTGCATGTGACAGCTAAAACACTCAAATATTTCCAACATCCAAATCTTTAGTTGGGATTTTTTTCCCCTCTTTCATGGCCCAGATATAATAAAGACCAATTAAAGCTTTGGCCACTTGGCTATGATGGGCAATGACTTATATAAATCTTATAAACAAGACTATCAGAGCATAATCCCTTCATTTAAAACAAGATTCTGTCAATTTAGTTTGACCATATTTAAATCTTTCAGTTCCCTCAAGGAAGTGAGTGGTTGTTTTTCTTCTACATGATTAATTTTGGTTATTTAACTTCACATAAGGAACATCAAGAAATAAAAGAGTAAACACTTTAAAATAATGTGCAAAACCTGTCATAGTATAGACGTAACAACCGACTATTCTTCCTTTCTCCATTCTAAGGCTTCAAACAATAGTTGGGAAAATATTATTGTTTCAACAGTATAGTTTTTGAATGTGAACGATACTATCCAAGCAAAGAATTTCAGTTATATTCAAAGAAAAAATCTGTACCATCCTTTCCAGAAAACTGAAAGGAGATATTCTAAACTAAATCTAAGAAAGGCTCTCATTCTGACAGAGGTGTCCAGACTGTCTACTAACTAATAGCAAAACTATAAAGTGCATTAATTCGCTTCCCCTGAATTACAAACAAATCATGGTAATCTGAAGTAAGGAACTCCGCCCATGGCAAGGAACTAAGCTTCAGCCTTTGTGTTTAGGCAAGTGGAAACCATTCTACTGCTTTTGGAATGATGAAAAGGATATTTGACTTGGGAGAATTCGGGTGACAGTTAAACTTGATTCACTTTGTAGGTGGAAAATAAAACCATATTTCCTCTGGGTTCAGATGTCAATCGATGAAAATCCAATCCTTATAAATAAATAGGGTTGCATTGTGTCATTTATTCTTTGCCTGCTTCAGAAGGAGACCGTCACAAAAGCATTGTGGAAGATCAATTGTGGAGCAGGCTTGTGAATCAGAAGAACACAGTGATTTTTCTGAAACAGACTCTGAATTGAAAGAAATTTAAGCATTTATGGCTCGGAAAATATTTCTCACAGAAACGTGTGAAAAAGATATTTTGGAAAATAAACAAGACAGTCTTTCTACCATAAAGTATAAATATACTTATAAATTAAAGTATGTAATTATGTATTTATATATTATATCATGTATAAATTTCTACAATATACCTATGTGTACACATAGGTGTATGTGATATGTACTACAATGTACATATATACCTACATATAACCATCCAAATTTCTGGTCTGTTTATATGCATATATATATACATGTACATGTCTATATTATATATATCATCATATCTGTTCATACACATTTATATATGTGTGTGTATGTGGATGTAGCAGACATTTTAAGTGTTTAATGAAAAAATTTAAAAATCAGAATGTAACAGTCAGGCAGACACCAAGTATCATATATCACCAGAATTAACCGGGGAGGCACAATCTATGTTTTAGTTCTTTGTGCTGGAATCGGAGATAACAACAGCACACTGAAAAATCAGTTTTATTCCAAAGAGTCTGTACTTTAAAAGCAAAAAATATGTTATCTGGAAAATGTTTCAGATTCAGCATTAACTTGTAATTAATTGACTTGACTGAAGATAACATCCATAGTATAGTCTGCTTAATCTCTATTCCTACTGCTTAAAACCAACTAAAGAGGAGACTTTTTTTTTTTACCATGAACCTTTGAACTCATCTTTTTTTAAATATACATTTATTTATTTTAATTGGAGGTTAATTACTTTACAATATTGTATTGGTTTTGCCATACATCAACATCAATCTGCCACAGGTATACACGTGTTCCCATCCTGAACCTCCGTCCCTCCTCCCTCTCTGTACCATCCCTCTGGGTCGTCTCAGTGCACCAGCCCCAAGCATCCTGTATCCTGCATCGAACCTGGACAGGCAATTTGTTTCATATATGATATTATACATGTTTCAATGCCATTCTCCCAAATCATCCCACCCTCGCCCTCTCCCACAGAGTCCAAAAGACTGTTCTATACATCTGTGTCTCTTTTGCTTTCTTGCATACAGGGTTATCATTACCATCTTTCTAAATTCCATATATATACATTAGTATACTGTATTGGTGTTTTTCTTTCTGGCTTACTTTACTCTGTATAATAGGCTCCAGTTTCATCCACCTCATTAGAACTGATTCAGATGTATTCTTTTTACTGTCTGAGTAATACTCCATTGTGTATATGTACCACCACTTTCTTATCCAGTCATCTCCTGTTGGACATCCAGGTTGCTTTCATGTCCTGGCTATTATAGACAGTGCTGCAGTGAACATCAGGGTACATGTGTCTCTTTCAATTCTGGTTTCCTTGGTGTGTATGCCCAGCAGTGGGATTGCTGGGTCATAAGGCAGTTCTATTTCCAGTTTTTAAGGAATTTCCACACTATTCTTGATAGGGGCTGTACTAGTTTGCATTCCCACCAACAGTATAAGAAGGTTCCCTTTTCTCCACACCCTCTCCAGCATTTATTGCTTGTAGACTTTTGGATCGCAGCCATTCTGACTGGCATGAAATGGTACCTCATTGTGGTTTTGATTTGCATTTCTCTGATAATGAGTGATGTTGAACATCTTTTCATGTGTTTGTTAGCCATCTGTATGTCTTCTTTGGAGAAATGTCTATTTAGTTCCTTGGCCCATTTTTTGATTGGGTTGTTTATTTTTCTGGAATTGAGCTGCAGGAGTTGTTTGTATATTTTTGAGATAGTTGTTTGTCAGTTACTTCATTTGCTATTATTTTCTTCCATTCTGAAGGCTGAGGAGACTATTATTAAAAGGGTGATACGGTAAAGAATCTGCCTGCAATGTGGAAGACCTGGGTTTGATCCCTTGGTAGGGAAGATCCCCTGTAGGAGGGCATGGAAACCCACTCTAATATTCTTGCTGGAGAATCCCATGAAAAGAGGAACCTGGCAGGTTATAGTCCATGGGGTCACAAAGAGTTGGACACCACTGAGTGACTAAGCACAGCACAGCACCCAGGAGGCAGGATGACTCACTTGGAACTATCCGTAATGCTCAGGACTAATAGCAAATCTTCTTTTGACTCAGCCCTTGAGGACAGTTATACATTACTAGATTTGGCATTGGTACCAAATACAAGTTGATGATATACTGAAAATCTTCAAAAATAGGAGTTTTAGAAATTTCTATAAGATAAAAAATAGACTGATTCCAATTCCATATGACTCATTTCTGCTACTTTTTTATTCTCCTCTTAAATTATACAGAGTTGTCACAGAAGATTTCAGTGACATCAGAGTACATGGTTTGTTGACTATATAGGCTTTTGCGATTTTTATGCTGTCAGATCCATTTATTTTTCTTTTATGAGATTAGTGTCTCTTTGGAATACTCTCTTTGCCCCAAGGCTACACTGTTATATACATGATTTTATAAGACATTTTTAATTTTAGATATTTGATTAATACACAGTTTGCATTTTTTGATGTAAGTAAAATAACTTAATTGGAATTGCATTGAATATAATTATCATTTATTACAGTTAATTCTCATTCACTATTCTCAGGCACAGAGTTTAAACTCTTTTTTCTGTCAACTCTCATTTTTAATTCTTATGATCTTTTTATGCATTTGGATTTAGTGTTTAGATTATCCGTGTTTTTAAGAAATTTATATTTTGGAAACTCTAGCTTTGGATAGTGTTTTTCTGTTTGTTTTATTTGCTTGTTTTTTTCTTTCCAGCAATCGTTTCATCTCTCTCTGGTAAAATCATCTTCAGCACATTGACTTTCTTCTATGTTCTAAACACCTTCCCTGCCCTAACCCTATTGCATTCATCTCTGTTGCTTCTCTCAAAGACTCTAGCCCTTGCTTCATTTAGTATTAGATATGTCATAGTGCACACAATCTTTAACCTAGGAAGTTAAACTTTTAGAGATTAAATTAGTTTGGAAACTGAGGGATCAGCTCCATTGCACTTGTCACATCTTGAAGATGGTCTCATTAGTTATGTCCTTCTAGATTTCTGACCCTGTTCAAGTATCATATCTCTATGATGCCAGGATCTTCAACCCTTAATTAATAGGCTATCCTTACCTCATTTCCTTCCAAAGAAGCCCTTTACTTTTTCCAAGTAATTGGAGTCTCCCTTTTCCGTTTTTCTTGGCTAGAAACCAAATAATTCTCATAGACATGTAAGGTATAAGCTCTTATGGCTGATTTATGTTGCTGGAATGGCAGAAACCAACACAACATCATTAAGCAATTATCCTCCAAGGAAAAATAAATTTTGAAAAAAGGTATAAACTCTTTGTGGATTGGTGTTCATGCTCTTAGTTTTGTTTCAGCAGTGATTTTTTTTTCCACATCAAGTGTGATAAGGATTCCTATTTATGCCCTAATAACTGTTTATATGTTTTTTCTTAATGATAGAAATCTCAACATTTAGTCATATGCCTGCATATCATATGACTGTTTTAGTCAATAGAATTCAGATATCACTAATATGTGCTATACAGAAATATCCTTAAAGGGAAGGTATCATGGGCTAAATTGCATCTCCCCAAAACTTACATTTCAAAATCTTAAGAACACAAATACAGCAAGTGTGTGTCCTTTTTTGTGACTTTTTAATTCCTGTTTGCCAAAATGTGAAAGCTATGACTAAAACTTGTATCATCCTCTTGAACCAAAAAGGTGGTAGCTACATATATAGGATATACAAGGAAGAGGAATGTTGGTAAATTGTGGATGATTACTGTAATGAGCCACCAGGGAAGTCAAATACTGTGACAGATTTGTCACAGTATCCCTGGAACTGACATGATTGGTCAGCCTATTACAGTTTTACTTGAAAGTCCAAAGTCTGGTGAACACAAGTCTTGTTTCAAATGATCAGAGATTTCTGGATCCTGTACCAGTTTCCAAGCTTTTTTTTTTTTTTTAAGTTTTGGACATTTTATTTTATTTTTTATTTTACTTACAATACTGTATTGGTTTTGCCATACATCAACATGAATCCACCACGGGTGTACAGTTTCCAAGCTTGAATCAGTTTACAAAGTCATCCCTTTAAAAAGAAAGGGAAGATGGGTACCCTTGAGGAAGAAATGCTGTTCTGCCAAAAGGGTATTCTTAAATATTCCTTCTGGTCTTTCCCCAGTGAATCTTCATCATATATCAGGGTGGTTGTATATTGGGGAAGGACAAATAATGAGTTTTATGAGATTATTGACTGTTGACTTTGAACTAACACTAAACACTCAAATAAAAAAGTGCCACCAACCAGTATAGGGTGTTATGAAAGTCATGTGATTAATGGAGTTACCTTAGGACCATCACATGGTGGATGTAGAGGGACCCCAAACTCACACTATGGTTATTGTTTTCAATTCTAACGTGCATACTTGGGACAGATGTATGTAGCAATTAGCAGAAATCCCACTTTGGTTACCTGACCTATGGTAGAAGACATATGGAAGCTCCTAGGTTTGTCTCTGACTACCAAAAGAGCAAAGCAAAAGAAGCGCTACTGTCCTAGAAAGACTGGGAGATTAATTTCACCATCAGTAATTTGAATTATGCAGTTTGGTGATTCCAATCACATTCCAATTCCACTTGCTTATTCACCAAAGACAAATGGATCTAGGAGAAAGACAGTGGGTTATTGTAAACTTAATCGAGTGGTGACTTCAATTTCAACTGCTACTCCAGTGTAATTTCTTGGCTGGAGCAAATCAACACATCCTAGCACCTGATAGTCAAGTATTGATCTGGTAAATGCTTTTTTTTTCTCTGCCTGTTAGTAGGGACACCAGAGACAGCCTGCATAGTGCTAGCAGAGCCAATATCAAAGCTTCATTCTCTTACCCAGAGCTGTGTCAATTGTATCATAAAATAAACCACAGGGACATTGATCGCTTCTCTATTCCATATGACATGTGTATTCATTATATTGAAGATGTCATGCAGACTATAGTTGATGAGTCAGAAATAACAACAAACTTAAATACCTTTGAAGTGAAGTGAAGTGAAGTGCCTCAGTCGTGTCTGACTCTTTGCGACACCATGGACTGTAGCCTACCAGGCTCCTCCGTCCCTGGGATTCTCCAAGTAGGAATACTGGAGTGGGTTGCCATTTCCTTCTCCAGGAGATCTTCCCAACCCAGGGATCGAACCTGGGTCTCCCTTATTGCAGGCAGATGCTTTACCATCTGAGCCACCAGGGAAATCAAATACCTTTAGAAGACATGTACTTAACAGTAAGAAGTAAATATGGAGAGAGTCAATTGCCTTTCACATTCATAATGTTTCTAAATATGTGCATATATATATATAGTTTAGTTATACAATTGTATGTTTATTAATATATCATAGATATATCTCTTCTAAGGTAAAAGGCAGCACAATACTAAGTAAGCCTCTTTGAATTTTGGAGAACTATACATTCATGTTGGACATGGCATTCTAGCCCATTTCCCAAGAAACCCAAAAAGCTGACACTTCTAAGTGGGACTCAAAGAAGGAAGAGTCTTGGTAATGGGTCTTGGCTAATGGACAAGCTATTCTGCTTACATGGGCCATCATAGACTCTGGAGATGGTGATTTTTGAAGTCTGTATATGGAATAGGAATGCTGACCAGAGCCTCTTGTATGTCCCTATGAGGTGATCCTAGCACAGAGCTTTAGGATTTTGGAGCAATGCTATTCCATTCTCTATGTATAACTATTCTGTGGAAAAGCAGTTTCTGATTTATATGGTCTTAGGAAAGGTGGAAAGCTTTCCTTGGTCTATTAAGTTATAATGTGACTTCCTTACCCAGGTAGCCACATTGCCTAGGGTGCAATGTGAGGCATGCCCAGCAACCCTCCATCTAGTGGGAGTGCTATAGTTCTTATGAGGCTCAAGCAGATCCTAAATGCATTAGCAACTTGATTCATTTCTGTGACTGCTATATCTTCTTTTGTAATTGGTATCTACAGTGCCTATATTTCTTCCCTATTTTCAGCTGTAGGTATTGCTTGCCTAACCTAAATTATTAATCACAGATGAGTGCTAACTATATACATTACTTCCACAAAGCTTGTGAGAGAATCACAAAGGAAGCAAAAGGCACCCACTTTGCATTCAAAAGGAAATAGATAATTAAAACACAAATATATAGATGTATGCATTTTCCTTTACACAGAACTAGTGTTTCAAAGTAGTCAGTGTATTTATATTGTTGTATTTTCAGCAAAATACATAAAAAAGCAGTTGTCCCTTTTTGAACCATCTATCTGTCCCACCAACTTCTCAAATTTTCTAAGTCTATATTATTTAGTAAAGATGAGTGCAATACAAATCAAATCTTATTCTGTGGAAAGCACACATATGCCTACACACATGTAAGGTACATGTCCAAGTATAACAGAGCTTGAAATACAGAATATTACCAATTATAGCTCAAGATATACAATCTTATCTGTAAAAGCACAAGCTGTTATTCTGTTCATTATGTGAAAATATGATAATTCATTTTGATCAAAATGTAACATTTAGATCAAGATGGAAAATCAATAAATAAAGATAAGCAGTGTGTACCACCTTGAGGATGCATTTTCCATTAACCCAGCAGGTTGTACCTCCATCCCCCACATTTTGAATGAAAGATCAAGCTGTCTGTACTGAGAAGTAACTTATATCCTGGACCATACCATCCACTTCTCACCCAAATATAAGCTTTTGGGCCCCAGTTTTTCAGAGTTCCCAGCTCTAGTTATCATCAGTGTAGCCAATATGATAATGTTGTCTTAGATAGAGGAGAGGGCTCAGGCATTTTCAGAGTAATCAAGGCTGGGTTACTAAGATTCTGGAGTACAGCCCAGACATCAAAAACATCAGACATATGCTGTAAAGTGATTCAATGAAGGTACAGGTTTGATTATAATTTGGCATCAAAAATGTTGAGAGCAGAGTTTGGAGTATTGTTATGGTATCATGGAAGTATGAGGACAAGAAAATTGGGGATCGGAATTTTGTACTCACATAAATCTCCCAAATACATAAATTGTTTCTAAGTTGAGTACAAGAAGCTCAGATTAAATTATGTAGTTTAAAGACTTCAAAAGTATAGACTTCCTTTGGAGTAAAGAGAATGTTTAGGACTACTATCTAATGTTCTGCATTCAGTACTTTCTCCTCATAAAATTAGCTCATTTCATCCAACCATCAGTCCTTTAACTTAGATGCAGTTTTCATTATTCTCACTCCACCAGTAAGGAAATGAAGGCACAGAGAATCCATCTAACTTGCAAAGATTGCAAATCTAATAAAGGTATGGAGTCTTGAAGCAAATGCAAAAATTCCGCCTTCATAGTGTGTGTGCTTAATCACTCTGCTATTTCATGTTTAACTATGATTTCAGTGGTTAAGATCAATAATACTTTTGCCTTTTCTATTAGATAATACAAGGCTGACAAAGGGTTCCTGTAAGGCGAATGAATAATAAATGATGAAAAATAGAGAACTTAGAGGCAGAAGGGAGAGACAGATGGAATGGAAGTTCTTCCCCAAATCAGATGAAGAGAAGAATTTAAGGCTATGTGATTGACCCTGTTTCTTGATAGAGAAATATTATGATACCTCAGATATGCAGATGGCACCACTCTAATGATGTAAATTGAAGAAGAACTAGAGAGCCTCTTAATAAGGGTGAAAGAGGAGAATGAAAAAGCTGGCTTAAAACTCAACATTCAAAAAACTAAGATCATGGCATTCAGCCCTATCAACTCATGGCAAATAGAAGGGGAAAAAGTGGAAGCAGTGACAGATTTTAATTATCTTGGGCTCCATAATCACTGCAGATGGTGACTGCAGCCATGAAATTAAAAAATTCTTGGTCTTTGGAAAGAAAGCTATGGCAAACCTAGACAGCATATTAAAAGGCAGAGACATTACTTTGCAAGTAAAGGCCTGTGTAGTCAAAGCTATGGTTTTTCTAGTAATCATGTACGGATATGAGAGTTAGACCAGAAACAAAGCTGAGCTGAAGAATTTATGCTTCTGAATTATGGTGCTGGAGAAAACTCTTGAGAGTCCCTTGGACAGCAAGAAGATCAAACCAGTCAATCCTCAAGGAAATCAATCCTGAATGTCCATTAGAAGGACTGATGCTAAAGCTGAAGCTCTAATACTTTGGCCACTGGGTGCAAAGAGCTGACTAATTAGAAGAGACTCTGATGCTGGGAAAGATTGAAGACAAGAGGAGAAGGGGATTACAGAGAATGAGATAGTTGGATGGCATCACCAACTCAATCAACAAGTCTGAGCAAACTCTAGGAAATACTGAAGGACAGTGAAGCCTGGTGTGCTACAGCCCATGGGTTTGCAAAGAGTCAGACATGACTTCCGTTCAGTTCAGTCACTCAGTCATGTCTGACTCTTTACAATTCCATGGACTGCAGCACACCAGGTTTCCCTGTGCATCACCAACTCCCAGAGCTTACTCAAGCTCATGTCCATTGAGTTGGTGATGCCATCCAACCATCTCATCCTCTGTCATCCCCTTCTCCTCCTGCCTTCAGTCTTTCATCAGGGTCTTTTCAAATGAGTCAGTTCTTCTCATCAGATGGCTAAAGTATTGGAGTTTCAGCTTCAGCATCAGTCCTTCCAAGGAATTCAGGACTGACTTCCTTTAGGATTGACTGGTTGGATCGCCTTATAGTCCAAGACATGACTTAGTGACTGAACAATTAAGGTACCAATATAGACTTGCCCTCCACACTGATCTGGGTTAAAGTCATATGTATGTTAAATAGTTAAATAGTTAGATATCTAACAATTCTTTTAAAAATATTTTTTGTTTTGTTAAAATACACATGACATAAACCTAATGACTCTTGTAAAACTGCTTTCTCATTTGCAAGATGAAATAGGTATCTACCTTGTTTAATTAAAAGCTAGATCAGATGTATGGTAAATTCAATGATTTCAATAAATGATCATATTTTTTTCTATTTTTCAAAAGTGTTTGAATGGATAGCACTATATAAACAAGTGCAACAAGCTGTCTCAACATAAGCTCTTGTTTTTATCTACAGTCAAATAAGATGCTAATACAGATATGAAGGAAAATACACAAAGATGTCACATGTCTTTCTAAACTCCACTGTTTTAAAGTACAGGGACTGGTGATGATGAACTGTTTACTGCAGAGAAACATATGTAACAGCCACTTTGGCTCAGGCAGCGATAGGAGGATAGTAGACTCAAAGCCTCTTTTTACACAAATGAGGACACTGAAATCTGTAAGGCTGAATGAATTGCCTGGTGTCTCATAGATTGTTAGTGATATAGGCAGGATTTGAATAGGAATATCTGGGATACATGTGGTGTGATTTTTCTTTTTTAAATTAAATACTCAAAGTATACACCAGATTATAACTCTCTGAAATAAAAGCTGTAGTAAAAAATATAGAGGGCTAACAAATATTTAAATACACTAAATATACAAATAAATAAATAAATAAATAAATAAATAAATAAATGCATGTAAGAATTAAAGATTTTAAAATTTAAAAAAATAAAATAAAATAAAATAAATATATATATATGTATATATATATATATATAAAACTTTTTCACATGTTGGAATATTTTGAGTGGTGAATAAGCCATCTAATCCCCATGAGTACTCCCTTGCTTCATGTTGTTACATAATTAGGGTCATTTTTATTCATAATGTACTTTATATGAACTATAATCTTTACATAGACATAATATTTTGGGGGGGCTCCAAAATCACTGCAGATGGTGACTGCAGCCTTGAAATTAAAAGACGCTTATTTCTTGGAAGAAAAGTTATGACCAACCTAGATAGCATATTGAAAAGCAGAGACATTACTTTGCCAACAGAGGTCTGTCTAGTCAAGACTATGGTTTTTCCAGTGGTCATGTATGGATGTGAGAGTTGGACTGTGGAGAAGGCTGAGCACCAAAGAATTGATGCTTTTGAAGTGTGGTGTTGGAGAAGACTCTTGAGAGTCCCTTGGACTGCAAGGAGATCCAACCAGTCCATTCTGAAGGAGATCAGCCCTGGGATTTCTTTGGAGGGAATGATGCTGAGGCTGAAGCTCCAGTACTTTGGCCACCTCATGTGAAGAGTTGACTCACTGGAAAAGACTCTGATGCTGGAGGGATTGAGGGCAGGAGGAAAAGGGGATGACCGAGGATAAGATGGCTGGATGGCATCACTGACTCGATGGACGTGAGTCTAAGTGAACTCCAGGAGTTGGTGGGATGGTGTGCTGTGATTCATGGGGTCGCAGAGTCGGATATGACTGAGTGACTGAACTGAACTGTACAATAATAATAACAGCTATTCCTCAAAATAAAATCAAATATGCAAATAAGCGAAGACAATCTGCCTCCATATAGTTACAAAAAAAAAAAAAAAGAGAGAAACAGGGGGCGGGGACAAAGACGGAGACATGGGGAGAGATTATTGTGAATTTTATAGGATTATTCACAGTTCCAAAAATGTTCCATGCATTTCTTATGAGTCCTTTATATGTACACTCCATTGCTACTTGTACATGTTTAAGTGGTTAACAATGCAGTTTTCCTATTTGATCTATCATAAATGCTTGAAAGTTAATTTCTCTTTGTATATTTCCTTACTCGTAATCCCCAATTAACACCTGAACTTCAGAGACTTTATCAGTTAATCTTGGTTCCCTACTAGCTAGTGCCATGCTTGGAAACTACTAGATTGAAAAAATAATTCTAACTGAAAAGTACTTTATATAAGTTCAGGTACATATTATCAATGAAATAATTTAGTTTTAGCATGAAATTAAATATATCAGTGTTTGTTTCATTGATAGTCAATTTTATTATTATGACTAAATTGATACAAAAGTTCTTGTAACTCTAAAACAGAATTATCATGGGCTATGAACTATTACTGAAGAATTAGATTCAAACATGTGATTAGATTCAAAATAGCAATACCAAAAGAAACAGATGAATTAATTTAAGTGTGCAATTCACTACAAACTCATTGAGATAGATGCACACACACACACATATTTATAGTTATATGTATATGTATGTGTATATAATTATATAAAATGACAAAATTATCTAAAAATGCACATATATCTTTAATTTATTGCCTCCCTTATCTAGAAAACATTTGTACCTACATAAATTACCTTAAACAGATGTCAAATCCAGAAGGAAAAAAAATAATGTCTTCTGAAGAGTTATGAGGGCTCTACACTAAATTCCATGCCCTTTACTTTCAGAAGAATTTATCAAGATGCTTCAGGTAAAACCTTTTTAGCCTTTTTGTAGAAATTAGTCTAAAATATAGGGCCAATTGTTTTCTCAGTCCAGGGAAGATTAAAGTGCAGGCAGTTATACTGTTGATGGCAAGAAGTGAAAATTGACTATGGTAAAAGCAGAGACATTACTTTGCCGACTAAGGTCCGTCTAGTCAAGGCTATGGTTTTCCCTCTGGTCATGTATGGATGTGAGAGTTGGACTGTGAAGAAGACTGAGTGCCGAAGAATTGATGGTTTTGAACTGTGGTGTTGGAGAAGACTCTTGAGAGTCCTTTGGACTGCAAGGAGATCCAACCAGTCCATTCTGAAGGAGATCAACCCTGGAATTTCTTTGGAAGGACTGATGCTAAAGCTGAAACTCCAGTACTTTGGCCACCTCATGCGAAGAGTTGACTCATTGGAAAAGACTCTGATGCTGGGAGGGATTGGGGGCAGGAGGAGAAGGGGACGACCGAGGATGAGATGGCTGAATGGCATCACCAACTTGATGGACATGAGTCTGGGTGAGCTCCGGGAGTTGGTGATGGACAGGGAGGCCTGGCATGCTGCGATTCATGGGGTCACAAAGAGTCGGACACGACTGAGAGACTGAACTGAACTGAACTGACAAACAGAACCTTGGGAGTTCCCTGTTCGTCTAGTGGTTAGAATTTGGTCCTTCATTGCCATCCATGGCTGGGTTTCAATCCTTGGTCTCGGAACTGAGATCCTACAAGTAACAACCACAAAAAATAATAATAATAATAAATAAAACCTGAACAACTGAACAAACCTAATGTGGGAGAAATATAAAGAGACATAAAGCAGTGACAGTGACAAAGAGCTGAAAAATAGGAAAAAGGAAGGAAGAAAGGAGTGGAGGGAGGGAGAAAGTGAAGGAAGGAAGGAGGAAAGGAAGAGAAAAGAAATATTTAGGGAATCAGCAGAATAAAGTCTTAAAAGTCAAGCAGTTTGGACCATGTAGAGAATGGCCAATAGTACTGGTGTAGGGGAGGAAACGGAGAAGGCAATGGCACCCCACTCCAGTACTCTTGCCTGGAAAATCCCATGGACGAAGGAGCCTGATGGGCTGCCGTCTATGGGGTCGCACAGAGTCGGACATGACTAAAACGACTTACAGTAGCAGCAGCAGGGGAGGAAAACCTTTTCCTTGATTCTCCTACGTTTAGTTTCTGGGGGCATGTGAATTAAACTGATAATGGATAAATTAACAGGAGGAGAGACATGCACATCTATTAATTTTTAATTTTAAATATCCAGGAGCATCACTGAAAGAAATGACTACCCAAAATATCAGTGAGATTTGAGAACAAATATAACATCTTAATAGAAAGAAAGGGGGAAGAAAGGCTACTCAAAGGAGAGTAAGTGACATTTAGGAAAGATAAATGAGTCCTCAGGAAAATAGATGAGCGCTATGATATATTTATGTCCATATCTGTCTGGGCATGATGCCTTCTTCTTTCCTCTCCTGTGGTAGGAGGCAATCTTCCCTGGGGATAAAACTCTAGGGGAGGGAATTTAGGACAATTGAGTTCTTTTTTGGAGAGGATCTGTTTTTAGGTAATAAGGGAACTTTAGAGGAAGCTTCTTCCTGCATTTGTTGATAATCAGATGTTTTCAGCTCAAAATATTTTTTATGCCATTGTGGCAAATTCTGGACTCATTCATTTGGCAGCCCAGTGATTCCTAGAAATGTTATCATTTGTTGTAGAATATATTGAAGTTCATGAGGGCCCATGTCAAGTAATCAGAAAAAGAAAAAGTACTTATCAGTGTGTTTTGCTTAGAAAGATGAAGTATTGGTTATAATTAAAAAGGAATTTTCAAAACCAATGTTATAAAATGTTTTGGTGATTTAACATTTAAGATGACATTACCATCTAATAATATTTGGATATTGATGTAGTGATTAGCAGATACACATATGTGTTTTCACCTAATATGTTACTTACTGCTTATTTGTATCTGAAGGTATTTAGCATAAGTGCAATCCTATTATAATAGTTTCTATAATACATTAAAGCTTTCAAATATTATATATTTAATGATATATGCACTTACCTACAACAAAAGGAAAAAGGTTATGAGTAATTAACATGAGTTGTTGATGTTGTTTAGTCACTAAGTTGTGTCTTTTGTGACCCCGTGGATAGTAGCCTGAAAGGCTCCTCTGTCTATGGTATGTCCCAGGCAAGAATACTGGAGTGGGTTGCCATTTCCTTCTCCAGGTATCTTCCCAACCCAGGGATTCAACCTGTGTCTCCTGCATTGGCAGGCAGGTTCTTTACCACTGAGTTACTAGGAAAGCCCTTAATTAATATGAGTGTATCAATTTATAAAACCAAAAGTTTTCTGGATGACTTAAGCAAACTCAACATGGTAATCAACCTATCGAAATCTTTCCATGAGTGACATAAGTCACAGGTCAAACTCAAAATCCATCAATCTTCCCAGGCAATGAAATGGATGTCCAGTTGAGATAGCTCCTTTGTCTTGTTTACACATGTTTATGCCATACCTCGGGCTTCCCTCATAGCTCATTCTGAAAAGAATCTGCCTGCAGTGTAGGAGACCCAGGTTTGATTCCTGGGTTGGGAAGATCCCCTGGAGAAGGAAATGGCAATCCACTCCAGTGTTCTTGCCTGGAGAATTCCATGGACAGAGAAGCCCTGTGGGCTACAGTCCATGGAGTCGCAAAAGTCAGACACAACTTAGCTACTAAATCGTCATCATGCCATAACTTGAAGTTTGTTAAAATCCAGGAGCATCTTTGAGAATAAGCAGATTTTTATTTCTTTTGCTAAAAACTGATTACATTCATAGTCATTTTCTTCAGATACCTTCCTTTTATCTTTGAATAAATAATGGCCTGAAATATTAGCATCAACCTACAGATTCAAAGAGGGCTTCTCAGGTGGCACAGTGGTAAATAATCCTCTTGCCAATACAGGAGATTCAAGAGATGCGGTTTAGAGCCCTAGGTTTGAAAGATGCCCTGAAGTAGGAAATGGCAACCCACTCCAGTATTCTTTCCTGGAAAATTCCATAGACAGAGAAGCCTGGAGGGCTACACTCCATGGGGTTGCAAAGTATCAGACATAACTGAGCACACGTGCACAGACTCAAAAACTGTGCAGTTAGAATATACTTGATTTACACGACAAGGTCACCCTTAGCAACTTGTGAAATTATGGTATAGGACGCCTTACATCCATCTGCAACTTTGTATTTCCTGTTTAACTCCTAAGAGGGTCAGTGATCTTTCAGGGTTTCATATTTTTTTCTCAGGAAAAGGAAAATACTTTATAGTTTTCATGCTCAACAAATTCCTTTACTGAACAGCCAGAGGACTTGCCTCTTTATTTGAGCCTTGACGTTCACCTTGTAAGAACACTACATTCATTAATTCATCACGAAAATAGAATTGTACTGTAGCACTTTAAAAATCAAAACTGCAATCTACAAGAAAAGAACAGGGATAATAATATCTTTAATATCTAGAAAGATATGGTAGCTATTGTTCTTTCATCACTTGGAATTGAGCTGTTACATTCTTTAGTGAACCTTTCTGAGCCTGTCTCTTTGTTAATTTCTGTGTTGAGCCCTTGTGTTATAACAACGAACAGAAGCTTGCAGTACAAAAGAAAGTGAGAAAAAAATGAGATGTTGCACAAGTCACCATCCAGTTACTTGTAGCTTTCCGTCAAGTCTCTAAAGAGGGAAAGAAAGTGGTAAGATTATGCAACAGAATTTCTAGTTCAGAAGAATCTTACAGGAGAAAGCCAAATTTAAAGAAAGACAAACGATATTTTTGTCAAGAAAAATGTTCTGGACAGAGAAAGCCCATGTTCAAGTCTTAGGATGAGAACATCTTGAGAAGATTGAGGAGCAATATTGAAATTGGGGAAACTGGATCACAGAGAATGAAGTTAGGGAGGGCTGAAGCAGAAGAGATGATAAAGCTGTTGGTCTTTAGAAGGAAACAGTTGGAAACAGAGGATTTGAGCAGAATGGTGAAACTGGATAGAAGGAGAAGGCACCAGGGGTAGTGAGACAAATGAACGTTGCTCAGTAGTGTCACTCTTTGTGACCCCCATGGACTACATAGTCCATGGAATTCTCCAGGCCAGATATTCCCTTCTCCAGGGGATCTTCCCTAGCTAGGGATCGAACCCAGGTCTCTTACATTGCAGGCAGATTCTTCACCAGCTGAGCTACCAGGGAAGCCCAAGAAGACTGGAGTGGGTAGCCTATCCCTTCTGCAGCAGATCTTCCTGATCCAGGAATCGAACCAAGGTCTCCTGAATTGCAGGTGGATTCTTTACCAGCTGAACTACCATCTTGCAGCTATCCCTTCACCTATAAATGAGATGAGGATATCTTAGCCTTTGGGCAATAGCAGAGATGTATAATGACAGAATTAACATTGCTAGGACATGATCATTGATTAGACAGTGTGGTGAGAATGTAGAAAAAAATAATATCGGTAATACTGAGGACAATTCCCAGGTTTCTAGCTTGAGCAAATGAGTGGATAATGATCATGTCAAAACAAATTTTTAAACCTGTGAGAGAGAGACAAATAATTAAATTGCTAATGCAGACTTACAAGATTTAAAGACCTTAGAGCAATGTTTACTCTAATTTCATAGATCCCACTAATGAAGAGACACAGGTAAAGCAGAGAAGAATGGGATATCAACACTGTTCATGCTTTATTTCTTGACAAATTAAGTTCTCTAATGCTTCTTTAACAAAAGAAGACGCCATGCATGTATGTGTGTGTGTATGCCACTCAAAACGGTTAAAACATTTGGGGTTATGAAGGAATGAAATATGCCACCTTACTCTGATATTTAAGTAGCATGCATTTCCTAGATTTCAGTGTGTCTTTTTTCATTTTTTAAATTTTTTATCTATAAACAGTCTAAGATGAACCAGATATAGCTCACTAAAAATATTCTGTGGATATGGACCCTTCTGGTACTACATAGTATTTGTGTCTTTACCAAGAAATCTACTATTGCATATTTAAGAGCTATTGACCAGGTTATGTTTTCTTTTTTGATATTCCCCCAGATGAAGGCATTCAGTGGCAGGCCTGCTAATTCTTTCTCATCCACCGAGCACAAGATCCTTAGAAAGTATCTCTGTTATTGCTTTCGTAAAGAGCATATACTGGAAAAATGAAGACCTATTTAAACTGTGCCACAGCATTAAATTTTTTTATAACATGCTTTCAGATGCGCTGTCATTAGTTGCTGCAATAACCCTGTGCACATGTAGTATTGTCATTTTATGCAAGAAGACTCTTAACATCCAGGGAGGTTAAGTAACTTATCCAAAGGAATTAAGGGTCAGAGATAGTGCTTAAATCCATTTCTGACTCCAAATTCAATATTCTTTTCTCTGTATTATACTGCCTCCATGCTAGTCATAGATTGTACATTTAAACTCTAAGGAAATATAAATGCAGCGTTATATTAATTGGGGGATTGAATTAGATACATTTGAAAGAAAATACCATTAAGTGCCTAGTCTTATCTCATTTCAGTTGTCATTTCAAGAATCAAGAACCTGTGACTGATTTGTACACTGGAGGGCTTATTCATAATTATTTTCCACTTGCATGAAAATGGTGATGAATTTAGAACACATTATAGAAGTTAGCAAAAAAGATAAGAATATATAAATGGAATCTCATATGCTAAGGACTATCTTATAATGCTTTCTGCTAATTGTGCAATTGCAAATTCACTTGCGAAACATCTCTAAGATTTCCATATATCATCTTTGTTACTACAAAGAGATTTTTGTTTGTTTGTATGTTGTTTTTAAGAACAGATCATTTCTATGTACCAATCTGGAAAATCCAAATACAGAGAATTCTACAGTAAAGGTTCTGGTCACTCAATTTCCCACTTGTATTCACCAGTCTACAAGCAATTTTCTGACGTAAGTGGAGTGTCCTACGATTCAGTTCAACTCTGACATTGTCTACTTGGTGATAGAATCAGGCCCTTCAGGTTAAGGGCTCAGTCCTACAAAGCTGCCTGCTTTCCAACCTCAGAATCTAGTTGCAAGTTCAAGCTGTCACCTGGGCTTCTGACTGACCAACTACAGGTAGGATAATCAGTAGTCACCTCCTTGGTTTTGATTAGTTTGCTCGAGCAGCTCATAGAACTCAGAGGATGTTTTGCCTTACTAGATTTATCCATTTATTATGAAAGGATACAACTTAGGAAAAACTGGATGGAAGAGATGCATGGGGCAAGGCGTGGCATGTTGGGGAGGAAATCCTGTACCTCTAGGTTCTTTGGCTGACCAAATAACCAAATCAACATAAGATGAATTAACAAGAGAAAAACGAATTTAATTATGCACACAAGGGAGTGCTGCGAAGACAAGGAGATTCAAGGACTAGTCAAACAATTGAGCCTTATCTGCCATCCTGAGCGTGAATGAGATAGGGGCCTGGGGCTTCACAGGGGAAGAGGGTAATTCATGGGATAATAAGTAGAGCAGATGGTTGGTAATTAGATGTCTGCTCTAACATACAAATAAGTCATTCACATTAAAAAAAAAAAAAAAAAAAAAAAACCTCTGGTAATTGCTCTCTTCTGGGGCCAAGACACCTACCTAAATTATTTTAGGCAATTAAGAAAGAGTAGCACAGCTGGCAAAGAAGTTACCTGCCAATGCAGAAGATGCAAGAGAGGCAGGTTCGGTCCGTGGTCGGGAAGATCCCCTCGAGTAGGAAATGGCAACCCACTCCAATATTCTTGCCAGGAAAATCCCATGGACAGAGGAGCCTGGTGGGCCTCTGGGGTCGCAAAGAGTCAGACATGACTGAGAACAGCACGCATACAGAAACAGGTAAAGTTTTTCTTGAGTTTGCAGGGTTTTCTTGCTTTTACCTCAAAATAATTCTCACGCTAAAGGGAAATATTTTGGGATGACAAATTTGACTTTGCTTCACAGGGAAAGGGCTCAGAGCTTCCACACCCTCTCCGTGCATGTCACTCTCCCCAAATCTCCAGGGATCTGGGTAGGCGTTCCCTTCTCCAGGGGATCTTCCCAACCCAGGGATTGAACCTAGGTCTCCCACATTATAGGTGGATTCTTTACTGTCTGGGCCACCAGCCACAATTGTGATACCACAGTAAAAGATACCTTTAATGCTCTCACTACTTAGGAAATACAGGGGTTTGATACCTGGGTTGGGAAGATCCCCTGGAGGAGGGCATGGCAACCCACTCTAGTATTCTTGCCTGGAGACTCTCCCCTGGACAGAAGAGCCTGGTGGGCTACAGTCTGTGGGGTTGCAAAGAGTCAGACACAACTGACTGACTAAGAATAGCACCTGGGAAATCCCAAGAGCTTTAGGAGCTCTGTGACAAGCAAAAATGATGACTATATATATGTATATATATATACTATATATATATATATATATCATGCATATACATATCTTATAAATTGCAATATAACATACAGGGTTTTTTAATAATTATTTTATCTAAGCAGCTCTGTAGACCAATATAACCATTAGTGACCTTATGGAAGAAAGAGCAATCAATCATTGTTCAATCCTTGAACAGTCTACATTTCTGTATTTGAAATGCTGAATTGGAATACATTTCTCCAAAAGACAGATTTTGTGTAGTGTTTGACTTGTAACAAGAGTTTGGAGGGTTCAAATTATGCTTAAACTAGTTGTCCCAAGTTGTCACAGGAGCAATTAATAGTTCCGTTATTCTTAGTCAGTGTGTCCCAAACAGATTTCAAACTAATGAAGTCTTTTCAGTATAGGTACATTTTTCTTTGTAGAAGAAAGCGGACTTCCTTCTACCCCGTATATGCACACACATATATGCACAGACAATCTTCCCAATAAAACACGCACACACACACTCTCTCTCTCTCCCCCCACCCTTTTCAATAGTGTTTGTGGAGTGAGTATGTTTACCTTCACTCCAATACAAATGGATCACTCAGTTAACAAGGATCCATTTGTAGGGTTAATTCTCAGAGACAAGTCTTTGTTTTGTCTTCTTTGGCTTATACTCAGTTCATGCAACAGTTTGACATTTATTTCAACTTTGGCATTGACTGTGGGAAGACATTAGCACTTTTCTAGTTAATTATATTTTGCCCCTCAAAAGTATAATTAAGATAGCAAACTAAAATTGGTGCTAGTGACTGTTGGAGAAGGGAAACGCTACCCACTCCAATATTCTTGCCTGGAAAATTCCATGGGCAGAGGAGCCCGGTGGGCTGCAGTCTATGGGGCCACAAAAAGTCAGACATGACTGAGTGACTGAGCACGCACAACTACTTTATTTAAGTAAGAAACCAACAAAGCATTGAATGAAAAGCAAGAACAAGCTAACTGAACATCACTCTAACCAAAAACTGCCAGTGAATCTTTTGTGTACAGGTTATTGTTGTATTTCCTGTTGAGGGGTATTGATTATGATATAGTTTAGGACACACCACGTTATAATATGACTCTTTGGCATATTGAAATTTGAAGCTAAAGGGATTTAGGAAATGGTATGTGAAGGGCGGACTTTTCAATTTTCCCAAGAGGCAGGTCATAAAAACTAGGAAGAACTTTCTGATAGTCTCCTGATGCAGTCATAAAAGTTTCACGGGAAAGGCGACCTTCTTGTACCTGAAGGAAAGGAGCATTCTTATCGCTGAAGATGAAGGGATAGAGAGAGGAGTCTGATGACCAAGCCTCAAGAAGGAAGTTGGCCCCAGATGACTATGCTTAGCGCATAATCTTTGTTCTATCACATCTTTCCAGGATGTTCCATTCCTCAGCAAAACTCTTCCAAAAGCATTCAGGCCTAACTGTGTCTTTGGATCTTCATTTGCTCACGAAGGCTTCGGTGTTAGATAAAAATTACATCAAATAGATTTATATGCTTTTCTCTTGTTAATTGTTCTCTTGTTCCAGGGGTCTCAGTATTTAAGAGTAAAGGGTAAAGATATTTTTTCCTCCCTTACAGTGTCTAGTGACCACGAAAGAATGGCCGAGACAGCCCACTTGCTCTGGAGCCTGCAGTTGGGATCCTGGGAAAACTAGCAGACACTGTGAAAGGTAAGATCAACTTGCTTGGGTCTCTGCCTGTCGAGCCCAGTGAGAGTCAAAGGTAACAATTTTATATTGTCATTTCCTTTCAAATTTAGGCTAGGAGGAAGAGAATTGTGAAAAAATAGTTCTTTGGATTGTGGCTTTGAGATACCCACTGGTTATGTTTTCCCTTCCAGGGACAACTACTGCTTTCTTGTCTGTGTGTACCCACGTATGCCTCTGTGTGTGTGTGTGTATGTATGTGTGTGTGTGTATGTGTGTGTGTGTGCCCGCACATGCCTGAAAGTTTGGCATGTCTTTCTGCCTCTCAGGGCAGACAGTTTGTCAGTTCTTATGTTTATGAGGTCAACCATCAGGTTGGGAACCCCAAGAATATGGTCAGAGATTTGGGGTGCATCCCAATAACAGTCTAATATACTACACATCATTGCCAGCTCTCAAGGGGGATTTTCTAGGTCTTTCTTTATGCTACCTTTGGATGTGATTGTGAATCTTAGGAGGATTGCTTCTTTTGTACCCTCTTTGGAGAAATCTCTTGCATCAGTTGTCAAATAAATAAATAAAATGGTTATTAGCTTTGGTTTTGACTCACTCAATAAATATACCTTAGAAAAAGAATTCAGTACTGCCAGGAATGTTTACTGCTTGTCCTAAATACTGATTATAAGATTTTTGAAAGGATGTATATGTGTGTATGGGTGTATGTATGTATGTGTATAAATGTGTATGTGTGTGTGTGTGTGTATATATATATATATTCTCTTTATTTGATTCTGTTCTTCCCATGGGAAATTCTGAGCTGACTAAAACCCCCTTCTCAAACCCTTGCTCACTATATGTTCTGACAGTTCTAGCCACCTTTTTTTGTTGGCATGATTTCACTCAGGATAATTTTGACCTTCATCACCTTCTTTGGGAAACTGAAGATCTCTCCAAACTGAATACCCTGAGATCTCTTCCTTCTTACTGCTGCTTCTCCTCTTTCTCTCCGTTGCCACCTTAGATCTTCCATTCAGTTCCTTTGAACCCCTTGATATGCCCCCCTTCAAATTCCTACCTCCTTCATCGCTGGGTCTATCACTGCCACGTCATCTCTTTTCCGCTTCATTCCCTCAGCTTCCTTTTAACTGTAGGTCCCATACCCTTCACTGAGGATTTTTAAGAAACCTCTGAACACAACTACCTGAAGATGAAAAAGAGAAAGGCTAATTGGAAATAGATTGGGTATTTTATCTTCTTAGAGACATTCAGACAACTGCTTGGTGTCACCTTGGTCACTTGCCTGGAAGGTTGCCCAAGGCCTCCATAGATTCCATCTCATGTTTGTGCTCAGTCATGTCTGACTCTTTGCAACCTCATGGACTGTAGCCCGCCAGGATCCTCTGTCCATAGGATTCTCCAGGCAAGAATTCTGGAATGAGTAGTCATTTCCTCCTCCAGGGAATCTTCCTGACCGAAGGATTGAAACTGTGTCTCTTGCAAGTCTCGTGCATTACAGGCTGATTCTTTGCTACTGAGCCATGAGGCAAAGAGTCTTAAAAAGCCTTCTCTACAATTGTCAATAAAAAAGCATTAGCCCTGATGTTAAGCAGTTAATTTTAAGTTGTCCCATTAACCAGGAAAAGAATTCAGGTAACAATGTAAAGTGTTTTTAAATCAGTGAGTTTGTATTACTATGTTGTTTAAAAAAATGATCTTATTCATTTATTATTTGGCTGTGCTGGGTCTTCGCTGCTCTGCAGGCTTTTCTCTAGTTCTGTGGTGAGCAGGAGCTACTCTCTAGTTATGGTGTACAGGCTTCTCATAGAGGAGCCTTCTCTTGTTGCGGAACACAGGCTCTTGAGCTTTCAGGCTTCAGCAGTTGCAGCACGTGGGCTGAGTAGTCACAGCTCCCAGGCTCCTGAGCACAGGCTTAGCGATTGTGGCACACGGGCTTTGGTTCAGACATGTGAGATCTTCCTGGACAAGTGATTGAACCAGTGTCTCTGGTGCGGGCAGGCAGACTTTTTATCACAGAGTCCTGTGTTTTATTGACTCGTAGTTGCATTTAAACAATGAAAACCGTAGGATGTCTGTATCTGTCTGTATGTTTCGTATGTCTCTTTATGTGTATGTTGTAGGTGTGTAGTGTTATCCTATCTGCAGATGGTATCATCAAATTAATCATAAAACCCATTAGAGGAGTTTCATTTAATTGGCTAAAAAATAAATGAGCACTTATATAAATTAAGTACTTCTAGGACAGTTGGAAATAAAGAAACAACCTCCATTTTTTTAAGTTCACATGGTCTGAGATAATCTGTGATAAATAAAGCTAGTTTTAAAATCGTCAGTATAATAAGAAAACAGGTATGTCTCCAAACTTGTTAGCATTAAGTGTAATGAAGACATATGTATTTTTTCTACCCAGGTAAGCTAAGCTTATGATGCCTCTGTGAGACATGGAAAATTATAAAACTATGAATCCAACCTAAAAGCAAAGTGCACAGTAAAAATAAATTGCTCAATGCATGCCAAAAGCAGAAGTTAAGAAAAAGGAAGAACTATATGTTTAACTTTTAGGTTCCTTGCTTCTGTGATATTTTTGATAACTTGCCTTATTTGTTAACAGGAAAGTAACTGAAGATGATAACTTGCTTTGTTTAATGTCTCATGAAATTTTCATGGGTTATTCAAGCATAATTTTTAAGAACAAGTTAATTAAATAGATATAAGTGGGATAACAGTTTATAAATGAGCTTTTCAACCATAATTATGTTTTATGTCTATTGAAATTCATCTGAAAAATCTTTTTGATGACTTGAAACCTTAAAGCTCTATCAAATTAAGTTAAATAATGAATATTCATTGGATATCTAGATCATTTCTAAATAAGATGAAATACTGCAACATTAATTTCTGAATATAAATGTAAGTTTATCTACTTTTCACATTTTAGTACAGAGGAACGGAAGATATTTTGGCCTATTAAGAATACCTTCTGTAGTTCACAATTGCATGCTTCCTAGTTTTCACTGAAATTTAAGACTGCGAAGAATGAAAAATGTTAATTGACAAATGTAAGTGAAACCAGTAGAAACCACAGGATGAAGGAAAAGAAACTACCCTTTCGTTAAAGCTAATGAAAGTAATTTTGTCCTCATTTAATGGTTACTTACAGGTTGTTTCAGAAAAAAAGGGAGAAGTGAAAAGCAAAATATAAATGGATATAAAAAGTTGAAAAGAGAGAATCTTATTTTACATGATCAAGCTGCTAAGATTGGATGGGTTTATTTATAAAGATTTTATTTTTAAGAATTAGCTTTACTGTTAATCATATACTGATGTAAGATTACAGTTTCCTTTTTTTCTCCATTAAAATTACAGGGATTTATTGAATTATTAGTATATTCTAAATAAGAGATAGTAAAATATTTTTATCTTTTGAGTTTATTTCACTAGAAAACAAATACTCTGCATTTTATCAAAATAATCTGTTTCTGATATCTTAGGACAAGTGGGCATTCTCAACATTAAGAGACCTAACATTTGTTCACAACTGTTTAACCTTCAGTATTTGCCTTTAAAATTTTTTATTATCACTTTGATTAAATAGATAACTAAATATTGTTTTATAATGATCAGTGGTCCTATTTAATCAAATGTTTAAACTTTTTTGACAGGTTTGACGACTCTTCCAAATCAAAATCTAAATGGAACCTTTTTGTTCTTGAACAAACTGAAATTTCCCAGCGTGACCCTGGGATGTCTCGACTGATTGGGTTTATTTGGTATAGTAAATTATGTGGAAAGCATTATCAAATAAACAAGAGGACAGTCCTTCTTAGAGTGTATGTGTGTGTATAAATGTTGCTAATATAGGTATCCCAGAACCTGTGCAAAGTTTAAAAATTTGTTGATATCCTCATTGTCCCATTATTATGTCAAAGTGCCATATGTAACAGAAATAACTAAAGAAATAATAAGCCAGTATTTTTTTTAAATGTCATAGTCATGATAGTGAAGATGGAAAAACTCCTTGATAAGAAGAGACTAAATAGGCAGAAAACTGTACTCAACATGTGGGACCCGGGATTGGACCCTGGACTAGGAAAAAAATGGCAGGAGTCCAAAAATAGGTCAAATTGATTAAATCTGTAGATGAATTAGCATTCTATTAATGTCAGATATGCAGATGACACCACCCTTATGGCAGAAAGTGAACAGGAACTAAAAAGCCTCTTGATGAAAGTGAAAGTGGAGAGTGAAAAAAAGTGTTGAGCTTAAAGCTCAACATTCAGAAAATGAACATCATGGCATCCAGTCCCATCACTCCATGGGAAATAGATGGGGAAACAGTGGAAACAGTATCAGACTTTATGTTTTTCTGGCTCCAAAATCACTGTAGATGGTGATTGAACCCATGAAATTAAAAGACGCTTACTCCTTGGAAGAAAAGTTATGACCAACCTAGATAGTATATTCAGAAGCAGAGACATTACTTTGCTGACTAAGGTCTGTCTAGTCAAGGCTATGGTTTTTCCACTGGTCATATATGGATGTAAGAGTTGGATTGTGAAGAAGGCTGAGTGCCGAAGAATTGATGCTTTTGAACTGTGGTGTTGCAGAAGACTCTTGAGAGTCCCTTGGACTGCAAGGAGATCCAACCAAACCATTCTGAAGGAGATCAACCCTGGGATTTCTTTGGAAGGAATGATGCTAAAGCTGAAACTCCAATACTTTAGCCATCTCATGCGAAGAGTTGACTCATTGGAAAAGACTCTGATGCTGGGAGGGATTGGGGGCAGGAGGAAAAGGGGATGACCGAGGATGAGATGGCTGGATGGCATCACTGACTTGATGGGCGTGAGTCTGGGTGAACTCCGGGAGTTGGTGATAGACAGGGAGGCCTGGTGTGCTGCGATTCATGGGGTCGCAAAGAGTCAGACACGATTGAGCGACTGAACTGAACTGAATGACACGATTGAGTGACTGAACTGAACTGAATGTCAATTTTCTGGTTTTGCTACTTTTTCAGTGGTTACATAAGATGCAACATTTGGGAAGTTAAGTGAATGGCAGACAAGTGCTTTTGTACTGTTTTTTGCAACTTGGTACGTTTGAATTACTTTTAAAAGAAAAGCCATTTGCCAGTTGAGAGTCTTTCTAGTTTTTAGAGATGAGATGAATAATAATACAAGCAGATTTATAGTATATGCTATTAATTTAAGCTATGAATTCAAACATTAAGAAACATGCACATGTGCATATATTTGTAGAAAGACAGATAAAACCAAGATACCACAATGTCTAATTTTTTAACAAAATTTTAAAAATTAGCAAACTTATATTTTAAAAAGTGTTAGAATTTGTCACATAATGCAGTATTTTGATATTAAGTTATTCTTCTGTGTGTTTCTAAAAGAATCATTAGCACACATTTTGCTAGAGTGAAATCGTCTATTTTGTCTTCTCCATTTCTTTCTGGCCAAAGTAATCTCAAAAATCTTATCTCAAGTAATTCATCTAACCTACACGGATTACTTCTTTCTGATTTCAAGAGAGTTTTCAGGTTTAATGTTATTTATTCTCAGGAAAGAATTAGAAGAAAGCTACTGAAAATCAAGAAGGACTAATAAACCATCAAAATATTGCTTATTGCAATGTGTTGTTGTTGAGTCCCTCAGTCGTGTCCAGCTCTTTGCAACCCCAGTGAACTGCAGCATACCAGTTCCCTGTCCTTAGCTGTCTCCTGGAGTTTGCTCAATCTCATGTCCATTGAGTCATTATTGCAATGACCCCACCACTAACATGTTCATCAGATATGCGTAAGCTATTTCAGAGGAGTCATTTCCATAAATATTTGATTAGGAAAATATTCTATTTTCTTAGCAATTCTTGTTAAGTGTTACATTTGCTAAATGCAAATATTTTGTTGATGATATATAATTATTAATGGTCTGGGGTAGATGTAGATGATAGAGTCACTGGACAAATAGATTTTTTTACAAGATCTTCATATTCTTTCATAAAAATTGACACAATGAAATTTTTAAGATGAATTAGTTGGTTTCCTAAAGAGTAATACAACTAATATAAAAACATTGAAGTAGA
Source organism: Ovis aries (assembly GCF_016772045.2). NCBI lineage: Eukaryota > Metazoa > Chordata > Mammalia > Artiodactyla > Bovidae > Ovis > Ovis aries. The sequence continues at coordinate 17,616,189 of NC_056074.1, forward strand.
AAATGCTTTGTGCTCTAAAGGGAGGCTAAGCTTTATAAGGAAAAAGTGTTAGGGCCAAATGCAAGAAGTAGAGTCTTAAAATCTTTGCTAATAAGCAAGAAGGATTTTTGCCAGAGGGCAAACTACTTCTCTCCAGTAATAAATTAGGTTGTCTTAACTGTGACAGCATTATAGAACTGAAAGCAAACAAGCAAATGTGTATGTCAACTTATCTAATTGCTTGGTTTTGTAGATAAGATATAGCCATAGAGAGGTTAACTAATTTGCTCAGTTAGGCATCAGAAACTTTGCACTGCCATATCACACAAAATAATAACACTTCTAGTTATAATGATGGTTTATAATCATCCTTTTCAAACATTTTCAGTGTGCCCCATCCACACTTCCTCAGTGGGTATTTAGTCTTATGGCTTTGGTCAGATACTGGCATAAAAGTGAAGTTTAAAGCTAGAGGTAGCAAATGTTAAGTATGCTACTTTTGATTTATGAAAATGAAAAAAGCCCTAAGGCTGAGAGAAGTAAAATCTTTTTATTTATAAAGAGCAGTGAGGTTAACTCTCAGCTTTGACCTTCTTATTACTCTTATATTTAAAGCGTTCTATGCTATTACAGGAAATGCATTTGTAAAATTCCAAGTGTTGGTGTCTGCCTAAATTGCTTGAAACTTTCTATTCTGTCAATGGTTATAAAAACATATTTTGAAGCATCTATTGTGCCGAGAATTGTGCTAATTGCTCAAGTTATAAAAGGAAGAAAATTAAACAGTATCTCTGCTCTCCTTAAGTGTGCAATGTAATGGGAGATCGTAAGATAACAAAAAGTCATTGCCACAAAAGCTTTATTTGTGATCTGCTATGTAAAGTACATTGTATCATTGTGTATAGGAAGGGTGCTGGATTTAGTTGACTCTTGCTAAAATAATGATGCATAACAAGCCACTATAAAATTCTATGCCTTCTATTTATGACGGAACAATTGATTTTGGAGTAGTCCTCTCATTATAGGTACCCACAAATCTGTATATAAAAGATAAAGCAAAAAAAAAAAGATAAAGCAATGTATTTTAAGGAATTGGACAATAAAACAAAACCCTAATAAGATCCAAGGGGAAACATAATTTGAAAATTGAATCCTTTGAACATAGAGGGACTTGTGTAACATTCTAGGCTTTCAGAAATGTTTCCTAACATGATAAAACCAAGAATACACAGTTAGAAGTGATCACCCAGTAAAGAAACTGTACATTATGACAAAATCAACCCTTTTCTGAGGAAAGACACAGATTTCAGAGTCTTTTAAAATATAAATTAAGAATGACCAATGTACAACACTTAAAAAACCAATTATAAAAAATAACAAATACAGGGCATTTACTCCTACCATAAGCAGTTAAAATAATTACACAAAATATATGAAATGTCCATTTTTATATTGGCCAACAGGCAGTTGATGAAATCTCCGAACTGAGCAAATATTACCTCTGTGATAGCTCTTTCTGTATGGAGGCACTTTATGCTTCAAGGGGAGTTTGTTGAAAACTAAGTTGAACATGGCAATCTTAATGAAATAAGGAAAGCTTTTATTAGAGTTCAAGGGAGCCAGGAATTATTCAGGAAAAATATCTGTGAGGAGAAAGCTACAGGGAGACACAGTTCCAGAATTCTTCTTGGATATCTCCTTAAGTTTAGGCTGTAACAAGAGATGGTGGTTCAGAAGACTGAGTGACTAACACTTTGCCTTTTGGCTTGAGGATTGTTTTTTCTGAAGGTCTTCGAAAATAAGCAGATACAAGAAAAGCTCCCTGCCCTCTACTATTTATGTAAAAGCAGAATATAAATTCATGAAAGGAAAGTGTCCCTCCTCTATTTTCTACCAAGAATGATAAAGGCTAATCCATGGAGACAAGTGCCTTACCAGTGGAGAAGGTACAGACTTATTGTCTAGCAAACTTGGCTCTTTTTTACCATGCTTTTTCTGACTACCTTCCTTCCTATAACTGATCTACCCCAAATCTTTCTTTTTTCTGTCTTTAACTGAGGGATAGTATTTACGTCTGAGGTCCAAGCCAACTCTGAGAGTCACTCATTGTTTTCCCCAAGGAATCTCTCATGCGTGCCTGAGGTATACTGTTAACAAACTTTCGTTAGTTTTTCTTCTGCTAATCCATACATTGTTAAAAGGGCCCCAGTCAAGAATTCATAAGGGTAGAGGGAAAGTATTTTTCCTCCCTTGCAACTAAATAATAAGTTATACATTTGTAGACAAAGACAAGGCCAGTAAAATAACAATTGTTGGGATGATCAATTCTTTGAACTCATACAAGATCGGGAGATGTTAAACTCTCACCGGTTGAAGTGGTGATTCAAACTCCAGAATAGTCATGTCTTAATTATAATGTTCAACTATTCTATTTACTTTAACCCATGTAGTATAAAGATGCTCAAGAACATAAAGAAATTAAGGAACATACAAAGAGGAGAAATAAAATGTATAAAAAATTAAATGGAAGTGTTGGAAAAAAAACAAGAAAACTTTTTTTTTTATCATAGGATGGAACCAATGGATAGGACCCTGCAGACCAAAAAATAATTTTGAAGTTTGAGAGTTGAAAACAAAAAACCTGTGAGATAATACAGCTAATACATGTGTACAGAGTCACAGTAGGAAAGGAGGGAAGATGCAGCAAATATACTTGAAGAAATGATGTTCTCATAGTTTTTAAACTGTCATGGAAACTGTAAATCCACAAATCCAAAACTGTTTAATAAATGTGAATCAGGGTAAGCACAAAGAAAAAATTACCAGGGCAGTTCAAGTTCAAAATGAGAAAGTCCAGTCATAAAAGGAAAATCATAAAATCAGCCAGAGAAGAGACAAATCATTTGCAGAGGAAAAAATGTAAGAATTACTACTTAATTTTCAGAAACAATGCAAAGGCAAAGAAAATGAAATGCCTTTAACTTGTTAAAAGGAGAACAAAATATGTCAATGTTGAATTTTTATCCATGAAAACAGCATTCAGAAATAAAGCTGAAAGAAAGATCTCTTGCAGAGCAAAAACTACCTAGAAAATGTGTTTCCAGAAGACTTGCACTTTGAGGACATATTAAAGAAACTACCTTAGACTGAAGAAAATGAGACAGTTGTAAACTTTGTTATATGGAAAGAACTGAAGAGTACTAGGGATGGTAAAATACATTAAAAATATACAATTTCTTCATCTTTTTAAAAATGCCTTGAAATACAGTTCAGCTAAAGACAAATTAATATAAATGTATTTTGAGGGTTTATATCATATAGAATTCAAATGTCTAATAAATACAGCTCAAAGGGTGAAAGAACAAATGGAATTAATTTCATAACATACACAAAGTGGTATGATATTATTTGAAAGTAAACTGTGATATCATAAAAAATGTACAACTGCTAAAAATACAGCAAAATAAACAAGCTAAGAGTGGAAACAAATGGAAGCTAAATATCTTTATACAATTAATTCAAAATAAGGCACTAATCAGAAAAATAGATGTGTTCACTTCTGGAGGAAACAAAATGAGGTAACAACTTTGGAGAACAGTCTGGCAGTTCTTCAAATAAACACTGTCATCAGACACAACAATTCTGGTAGGTAAACATCTGTCCTCTTCTGTCTGACTTTTAACACTTAACATAGTATTTGCAAAGTTCATCCATGTTGGAACACATCAGAATTTCTTCCCTTTCGAGACTGAATATTTCACTCCATGTGTATACCACCGTCATTGGAAAAGTCCCTGATGCTGGGAAAGACTGAGGGCAGGAGAAGAGGATGTCAGAGGATGAGATGGCTGGATGGCATCACACATGATTGATGTGCCCCATAGCCGATGCAGTGGACATGAACTTGGGCAAACTTCAGGAGATCGTGAGGGTCAGGGAGGCCTGGAGTGCTGCAGTCCATGGCTTCGCAGAGTAGGACATGATTTGACAACTAAACAGCAACAATATATCACCATGCTTATCCCTGTGGCTGACACTTGGGTTGCTTCCACTCTAATATTGTCTCTGCACATATAGGTATACAAATATTCCTTTGAGATTCTACTTTTATATCTCAAGACATAGCCAAAAGTAAAACTGCTGAATCATATTAACTCTATTTTTAACTTTGTGAGGAGCCATCAAACTGTCTCCAATAGCAGCTTTACCATTATACACTTCTACCAACATTGAAAAAGGTTCAAATATTTCCCTCCTTGTCAAAACTTATTAGTCCCAGCTGTTGTTTTTTTTTGGTTTGTTTGTTTTGTTTTTTTTAAATAATAGCTATCCTAATGGGTGTGAGGTGAAATCTCATTTTGGTTTTGATTTGATCAGTGATTTTTTTTAAACACCCTCTCCCTTCATTTTTTTTTTTTTTCAGTTTATGTGCCGTGTATTTTTCCCCATGTAGTTCTGATGTTAGGTGGGTGTATGTTTATAATTATTGTATTTTTCCTAAATGACTGATCCTTTCATCCCATTCTAAAATATCCTACTTTATATGTAGTTACTTTTAAATTTTGTTTGTAAACTGATTTTGTCTGATATTAGTATAGTAATTCCAGATCTCTCATGTCTGCCTTCTGCATTTTATAACTTAAAAAATATTTGTTTGCTTTCAACCAATTGTTAAGTGCATCTCTAATACAAACAGCATAGTGTTGGATCATTGTTTATTTTATTCAGTCTTCTAATCTCTGCCTTTGGACTGTTTAATCCGTATATGTTTAGGGTAATTAGTTACAAAGTAGGATTTATTTGTAAATTTGCTAGTTGTTTTCCATATGTCTCATGCCTTTTGGTTTGTTTCTCTACCCTCCATTGGACTTTGCTGGTAGCTGAGATGGTAAAGAATCAACCTGCAATGCAGGAGATCCGGGTTTGATGCCTTGGCCTGGAAGATCCCCTGAGGAAGGGAATGGCAACCCACTCCAGTATGCTTGCCTGGATAGAGGAGCCTGGTGTGCTACAATCCAGCAAAAGTCGTACATAACTGAGCTACTAACACATATAAACATGCATCCCTCCATTAGTACCTTCTTTTATGTTAAATATTTTCTAGTGTACCATTTTTAATCCAGGTGTCATTCCTTTTACTATTTTTTTCAGTTCCTTTTCTTAGTGGAGTACCTGGGGATTTGCAGTTGACTATTTTTTTTTTAAACTTTTTATTTTTACTTTATTTTACTTTACAATACTGTATTGGTTTTGCCATACATTGACATGAATCCACCACGGGTGTACATGTGATCCCAAACATGAACCCCCCCTCCCACCTCCCTCTGCACAACATCCCTCTGGGTCATCCCCGGGCACCAACCCCAAGCATGCTGTATCCTGCATCGGACATAGACTGGTGATTCGATTCTTACATGATAGTATACATGTTTCAATGCCATCCTCCCAAATCATCCCACCCTCTCCCTCTCCCTCTGAGTCCAAAAGTCCGCTATACACATCTGTGTCTTTTTTGCTGTCTTGCATACAGGGTCATCATTGGCATCTTTCTAAATTCCATATATATGTGTTAGTATACTGTATTGATGTTTTTCTTTCTGGCTTACTTCACTCTGTATAATTGGCTCCAGTTTCATCCATCTCATCAGAACTGATTCAAATGAATTCTTTATAATGGCTGAGTAATACTCCATTGTGTATATGTACCACTGCTTTCTTATCCATTCATCTGCTGATGGACATCTAGGTTGTTTCCATGTCCTGGCTATTATAAACAGTGCTGCGATGAACATTGGGGTACATGTGTCTCTTTCAATTCTGGTTTCCTCGGTGTGTATGCCCAGCAGTGGGATTGCTGGGTCATATGGCAGTTCTATTTGCAATTTTTTAAGGAATCTCCACACTGTTCTCCATAGTGGCTGTACTAGTTTGCATTCCCACCAACAGTGTAGGAGGGTTCCTTTTCTCCACACCCTCTCCAGCATTTATTGCTTGCAGATTTTTGGATCACAGCCATTCTGACTGGTGTGAAGTGGTACCTCATTGTGGTTTTGATTTGCATTTCTCTAATAATGAGTGATGTTGAGCATCTTTTCATGAGTTTGTTAGCCATCCGTATGTCTTCTTTGGAGAAATGTCTATTTAGTTCTTTGGCCCATTTTTTGATTGGGTCATTTATTTTTCTGGAGTTGAGCTGCATAAGTTGCTTGTATATTTTTGAGATTAGTTGTTTGTCAGTTGCTTCATTTGCTATTATTTTCTCCCATTCAGAAGGCTGTCTTTTCACCTTGCTTATATTTTCCTTTGTTGTGCAGAAGCTTTTAATTTTAATTAGATCCCATTTGTTTATTTTGCTTTTATTTCTAGAATTCTGGGAGGTGGATCATAGAGGATCCTGCTGTGATTTATGTCAGAGAGTGTTTTGCCTATGTTCTCCTCTAGGAGTTTTATAGTTTCTGGTCTTACATTTAGATCTTTAATCCATTTTGAGTTTATTTTTGTGTGCGGTGTTAGAAAGCGATCTAGTTTCATTCTTTTACAAGTGGTTGACCAGTTTTCCCAGCACCACTTGTTAAAGAGATTGTCTTTACTCCATTGTATATTCTTGCCTCCTTTGTCAAAGATAAGGTGTCCATATGTGTGTGGATTTATCTCTGGGCTTTGTATTTTGTTCCATTGATCTATATTTCTGTCTTTGTGCCAGTACCATACTGTCTTGATGACTGTGGCTTTGTAGTAGAGCCTGAAGTCAGGTAAGTTGATTCCTCCAGTTCCATTCTTCTTTCTCAAGATTGCTCTGGCTATTCGAGGTTTTTTGTATTTCCATACAAATCTTGAAATTATTTGTTCTAGTTCTGTGAAAAATATCGCTGGTAGCTTGATAGGGATTGCATTGAATTTGTAAATTGCTTTGGGTAGTATACTCATTTTCACTATATTGATTCTTCCAATCCATGAACATGGTATATTTCTCCATCTATTAGTGTCTTCTTTGATTTCTTTCATCAGTGTTTCATAGTTTTCTATATATAGGTCTTTAGTTTCTTTAGGTAGATATATTCCTAAGTATGTTATTCTTTTCGTTGCAACGGTGAATGGAATTGTTTCCTTAATTTCTTTTTCTACTTTCTCATTATTAGTGCATAGAAATGCAAGGGATTTCTGTGTGTTGATTTTATATCTGCAGTTGACTATTTTATTGTAATCTAGATTAGATCGATACCATTTTAATTTCAATTGGTATACACAAAACTGCTTCTGTAATATTTCTTTTGCTTCCTACTTCCTTTGTGCTATGTTTCTCATAAAAATTCCATCTTCATTCATTACTTGTGCATCAACACAGATTACTAATTACTTCTCTGTGCACCTGTCTTTTAAATAAGGTAGGATAAAATAGAGTAATAAACAAAAAATATATTTATGCTGACTTTTGTATACTGTGTGATTTCTGTTGCTGATGATTTTTATTTCTTCATGTAGTTTCGATTTATTGTCTACTACCCTTTAAGTTCTGTCTGAAGATTTCCTGTGGCATTTCTTGTAGGGCAGTTCTGCTAGCAACAAATCTCTCAATTTTACTTATATGTTAATGTTTTGATTTTTCCATTACTATACCCACCTTGTTGCATATAAAATTCTTGGTTAACAGGCTTTTTCTCTTAGTGCATTGAATATTTCATCCATGGCCTTCCGACTTCCATAGTTTTGATGAAAAATAGGTTGTTAATGCTACTGAAATCCCTTGAAAATGTTGAGTCACTTCTTTCTAGTTCTTTTCAACAGTTTCCTTTTATTTTTGGCTTTACATAGTTTGGTTATGTAATGCTGTGTCTGAAATCTTTGGATTTAAACAAAACAGAGTCCATTGAACTTCTTAGGTGTTTAATAGTGAAGTCGCTCAGTCATGTCCGACTCTTTGCAACCCCATGGACTGTAGCCTATCAAGCTCCTCCGTCCATGGGATTTTCCAGGCAAGAGTGCTGGAGTGGATTGCCATTTCCTTCTCCAGGGGAACTTCCCGACCCAGGAATCAAACCTGGGTCTCCTGCATTGCAGGCAGACACTTTACCATCTGAGCCACCAGGGAAGCCCAATTTTTCATCAAATTTTATGCTATTATTTCTTCAAATATTTTTCTTCCCCTTTATCACTCTCTTTTCTTCCTGCAAATGTCTATATTGGGACACTTGATGATGTTCCACATGTCTTCAAGACGGTAGGTAAGGAGACATTTTAGTAAAGAGATCTGCAGATGTAGAGGCCACAGGCAGAAGCAGCAGGAGCACAATGAATACAGTAGAAGATGATGGGAGAATAGGGCCAGTATCAAAGATGTACCACTTTGCTGTGATTGGTCCATCTCAGAAGGGCCCTCTACTTTGTTTGATGCTCTATGTCACTGTCATAAGATCATCAGTGATTTTTCAACAGTGACTCAACGTTTTCATTCGGCATCTGGCCCTGCATATTATGTAACTAGTCTTATGGTAGAGGACAGGATTAATGGGACAGGAACCAGAACTCAAAGAACTCCTACACTGAATCTTAAAGTGAGGTAGCCAGACATTCAAGTGTACAAAGCAAGGGAAAGTTGTGGACTATTTGTAGAGTGGCAAAGTAGTTAAGAATATCAACCCTGAAGTCAAACAGCCTGGGTTCAAATCCAACTCTGCTACTTAGTAGGTGTGTGATTTTGGATGATTTACTTAAATACTTTGAGCTTCATTATCCTCAGATATAAAATGGAAAAAAAAAGGATATAACTTATTTCATTGGTTGTGGTGAAGATGGGGTTAAAACATGAAGTGGTTAAAAGAATTATAGATACCTTATAAGAATTTATATAAATGTTTCTACATATTTTCATATATACATATGCATATATACATACATATAAATCATTTATACATATGATTAGTAGCACTGATAGGGTTTTGCAAAGTGTGTTGTAAGGGTATTGCCTGTCATCTTGCTAGAAGGCAATGAAAGCTATAGGGAATGTGGGCAAATCTGAAATCTCCATGGGCCAGATCTTGTAGGTCTCTGTGGATTATAGGGAGATGTTTAGATTTCAAGTAATGAAAAAGTTACAAATAATGCTCTAATTTGTATTTATTCTTATAGTTTCATCTCTTCATTAAAGATTTAGGTGAGGATCTCCATGCAAAGGCCACTAAAAAAAAATAAATTTTAAAATTCTTGCTGCTTCTTGAGGGAGGCAAAAGAGCTGAATTGAAAGCCAGCTCAATTCAGTTCAGTCAGTCGTGTCTGACCCTTTGTGATCCCATGAATTGCAGCACGCCAGGCCTCCCTGTCCATCACTAACTCCCAGAGCTCACTCAAACTCAGGTCCATCGAGTCGGTGATGCCATCCAGCCATCTCATCCTGGGTCGTCCCCTTCTCCTCCTGCCCCCATTCCCTCCCAGCATCAGAATCTTTTCCAATGAGTCAACCGTTCACAGGAGGTGGCCAAAGTACTGGAGTTTCAGCTTTAGCATCAGTCCTTCCAATGAACACCCAGGACTGATCTCCTTCAGAATGGACTGGTTGGATCTCCTTGCAGTCCAACGGACTCTCAAGAGTCTTCTTCAACACCACAGTTCAAAAGCATCAATTCTTTGGCGCTCAGCTTTCTTCACAGTCCAACTCTCACATCCATGCATGACCATTGGAAAAACCATAGCCTTGACTAGATGGACCTTAGTTGGCAAAGTAATGTCTCTGCTTTTGAATATGCTATCTAGGTTGGTCATAACTTTCCTTCCAAGGAGTAAGCATCTTTTAATTTCATGGCTGCAGTCACCATCTGCAGTGACTTTGGAACCCCCCAAAATAAAATCTGACACTGTTTCCACTGTTTCCCCATCTATTTGCAATGAAGTGATGGGACCAGATGCCATAATCTTCGTTTTCTGAATGTTGAGCTTTAAGCCAACTTTTTCACTCTCCTGTTTCACTTTCATCAAGAGGCTTTTTAGTTCCTCTTCACTTTCTGCCATAAGGGTGCGGTCATCTGCATATCTGAGTTTATTGATATTTCTCCCAGCAATCTTGATTCCAGCTTGTGCTTCTTCCAGCCCAGCGTTTCTCATGAAATACTCAGCATATAAATTAAATAAGCAGGGTGACGATATACTTTCTCTAATCTTCTTTGAAGACAGGGATGGGCCTGAGGCCATCACTTTAATATATGCAAGAAGTGGTACAAATTCAGGTTCCATAATGACCTACTCACCTGTAAACTTGTTGAAAATATTCACATTGTAAGCCCTTTCACAATCATCACTAATGACCTATTTGTTACTCAACACTACTTCTCTAACAAGGGCTGAGGCAAACTTCTGGCTCCTACAATCCATTTCCCTCCTTAACCTCCCTACAGTTTTTTTTTTTTTTCAGGGAAAGGAAGGATTTATTAGTTTAGTAAGTAAAGAGAACACCAGAGACATTTCTAAAAGCAGTGACTCTCCCAATAGCAAAACTTGGGAAGTTTTAAGCTAAGCTAAGGGTACAATATGTTCATGACAGGGCTTGGGTGGTAGACAGAGACCCAGGCTTAGTTGACTAAAGTCACAAGGGTCAGAAAAGGCCAACGTCGTCATCTCTTAGGTTCTAGTTGACCTGGTGGTTGAGCTAATCTTTAACACTGAAAGAGAACTGGATGTCTTTACAACTGATATGACATCTTTGATTGTATTACTTTTCTTGCCTCCTAACAGTTGTTTGTTCCTGCCTTCTTTTGTTCCCTTAAGATTATTAATTACTGAGGCCTTTCCAAGGGCTTTCTACATTTTTTTTATTTCTGCACTAAAAGATATTTGCGGGTGCCAGTCAGTTCAGTCGCTCAGTCGTGTTCGACTCTTTGTGACCCCATGGATTGCAACACACCAGGCTTCCCTGCCCATCACCAACTTCCAGAGCTTACTCAAATTCATGTCCATCAAGTCAGTGGTATGATCCAACAATCTCATCCTCTGTTGCCCCCGTCTCCTCCCGCCTTCAATCCTTCCCAGCATCAGGGTCTTTTCTAGTGAGTCAGTTCTTTGCATCAGGTGGCCAAAGTATTAGAGTTTCAGCTTCAGCATCAGTCCTTCCAATGAATAATCAGGACTGATTTCCTTTAGGATTGACTGGTTGGATCTCCTTACAGTGTAAAGGACTCTCAAGAGTCTTCTCCAACACCACAGTTCAAAAGCATCTATTCTTTTGTGCCCAGCTTTCTTTATAGTCCAACTCTCACATCCATACACGACTACAGGAAAAACCATAGCCTTGACTAGACAGATCATTGTTGGCAAAGTAATGTCTCTGCTTTTTAATATGCTATCTAATTTGATCATAGTTTTTCGTCCAAGGAGCAAGTGTCTTTTAATTCCATGGCTGCAGTCACCATCTGCAGTGATTTTGGAGGGCCCCCCCCAAAAAAAAGGTCTCTCACTGTTTCCATTATTTCCCCTTCTATTTGCCATGAAGTGTTTGGACTGTATGTCATGATCTTAATTTTGGGAATATTGAATTTTAAGCCAACTTTTTCACTCTCTTCTTTTACTTTAATCAAGAGTCTCTTTAGTTCTTCTTTGCTTTCTGCCATAAAGGTTGTGTCATATGCCTGTCTGAGGTTATTGATATTTCTTCTGGCAGTCTTAATTCCAGCTTGTGCCTCATCCAGCCAGGCATTTTGCAAGATGTACTCTGCATATAAGTTAAATAAACAGGGTGACAATATACAGCCTTGATGTACTCCTTTCCCAATTTGGAACTAGTCTGTTGTTCCATGTCCAGTTCTAACTGTTGCTTCTTGAACTGCATACAGATTTCTCAGGAGGCGGGTCAGGTGGTCTGGTATTCCCATCTCCTGAAGAATTTTCTAGTTTGTTGTGATCCACACAGTCAAAAGCTTTGGTGTAGTCTATAAAGCAGATGTTTTACTGGAACTCTCTTGCTTTTTTGATGATCCAACGGATGTTGACAATTTGATCTCTGGTTGCTCTGCCTTTTCTAAAGCCAGCTTGAACATTTGGATGTTCATAGTTCATGTACTGTTGAAGCCTGATTTGGAGAATTTTGAGCATTACTTTGCTAGCAAGTGAGATGAGTGCAATTGTGCGGTAATTTGAGCATTCTTTGGCATTGCCTTTCTTTGGGATTGGAATGAAAACTGACCTTTTCCAGTCCTGTGGCCACTGTTGAGTTTTCCAGATTTGCTGGCATATTGAGTGCAGCACTACAGCATCACCTTTCAGGATCTGAAATAGCTCAACTGGAATTCCATCACCTCCACTAGCTTTGTTCGTAGTGATGATTCCTAAGACCCACTTGACTTCACATTCCAGGATGTCTGGTTCTAGGTGAATGATCACACCATTGTGATTATCTGGGCTGTGAAGCTCTTTTTTGTATAGTTCTTCTGTGTATTCTTGCCACCTCTTGTTAATATCTTCTGCTTCTGTCAGGTCCATACAATTTCTGTCCTTTATTGTGCCCATCTTTGCATGAAATGTTCCCTTGGTATCTCTAATTTTCTTGACGAGATCTCTAGTCTTTCCTATTCTATTGTTTCCCTCTATTTCTTTGCCTCAATTAGTGAGGAAGGCTTTCTCATCTCTCCTTGCTTTTCTTTGGAACTAGCACCTAAATTCTGTGGCTAAATACAAAACCCACTTATCCTCCTGTAGGGGAAAATAAAACCACAGTTCAAAATAATTTACGATAGCTTGCTAGTAAAAATATTGAAACCAGTAGCTTCTGAAAGGGACTGTTGCTGTGGAGATCTCATTATAGTCATCCTCCACGGCAGTCAGTTGGGTAAGTGGCTAGAACAATCATTAGCGCTGTCAGTAACCACATTCAGTTTTAATATATCCAAGTCAGAAGGTCTAGCAAAACCAGTGCCTTGCCAGTTATTTGACTTTGTCTGGCTTGTTTATTTCTGTGTAACAAGTAGAACTGGGGAGATTAGCAATATTGTTTCATTACTGGCTGAAAGCTGCAGTATTTGGGAGATAGTTTGGACACATATTCTGCTATGAAGACCATGTAAGTGTACTGCAAGGAAAAACCTTAGAACAGGAAAGTTTGTTTAACTTGGTAGATCTCATATAACAAGAAACTGGGACAGTTCTAGGACCTAAGGAATAGTAATTATGTAGGTAGCATGTCATATATACTACAAAAACTTTAGCTTTATAGGTTTATCTTGAATAAAAATAAAAAGACAGAGTCCTCAGCTCCAGGGGGAAAAAAAAAAAAAAATCTACTATAATGTTTCTAGAATATGGCTGAGGAATCCTTTGTAATACTAATGCAAGATTGCAAGAAGGATGCATTTTAAAAGTTGGGTAGGCATGACAACAGTGACTTTCCCTTGATTCTGGTTTCATGTACCTTGGGCAAATCAACTAAAGTTTTCAATCACATTCATCATAATCTGATAAATTGATTTACATATATATATATATATATATATTTTTTTTGCTAAGACTCACCTATCCTTGTTTCAGATTATTTCATCATTTAGGAAAAACAATACTATTTTAAAAATTATTTAGTTATTTTTGGCTGTACTGAGTCTTCATTGCTGCATTCAGATGTTTCTCTAGTTGCTGTGAGCAGGGACTACTCTCTAGCTGAGGTGCATGGCCTTCTCACTGAGACAGTTTGTTTTGGAGCGTGAGCTTTTAGGGCATGCAGGCCTCAGTAGTTGTGGTGCATGGACTCAGTAGTTGGTGGCTCACAGGCTCAGCAGTTGTGGCACATGGGCTTGGTTACCCTCTGGCATGTGGAATCTCCCCGGACCAGGGGTCAAACTGGTGTCTCCTGCATTACAAGGTGGACCCGTAAGCACTGGACCACCAGGGAAGGCCCTATGGCTACTGTGTCCAGAGTCAGTTATTATTATTTTTAATCTGTGCTCATATTTTAGTAAGTAGCTCTATCAGAGATCTTAGGGAAATTTGGATGCAAGAGAATAAGTGTCAGTGCTTGCAGCTCCATAAAACCTAACTGCTTAAACACCCTTTTCTTGTTTTAAGAAATTTACCCAAAGCTAGTAGGCCAGTTTTCCTCCAAGAGAGAGCCATGCTCTGCACTGAGATTTTTTGTTTGTTTGTTTTTTTCAACTTTCACATGAGTCTTATTTCACGTTGATGACAGGAAAGGTTTAAAGACATCCAGAACAGTGCATTTTACATGTATTTATTCAACTTGTCTTCATAACACCTAATTGTTCCAGACTTTGGAGATATGACAATGAAGGAAACAAAGAAAGCCCTGCTTTCCAGGAGATTACATTTTAGAAGTAGAGAGGAAGAAAACAAATATACAAACACATGTGTAAGATAATGTCATTTATTGAGACATTTTATGCAGAGAAGACGAGGTGAGGGAATAGATGGTGATGGCAGCAGAGTGGTAGGGATAGGGGCACCATTTAGGCAGGAGAATCAAGGGCAATCCTTCTTATGTGGTGAAATCTAAAAAGAGAATAGAGCCACGTGAGCGGAATAAATATTCATAGGAAAAATATCAAAGCCGGAGGCACCAGCAGGTACTAAGACGGGACAGGAGCGTCTCAGCAGGTTCAAGGCACAGCAAAGAGGCCAGTGTAAAGGGGCTCGAATGAGCTGTGGGGCAGTGGTCAGAAAGAAGACCAAGAAGGGGAGGCCCAGCACTTAGGGGTCCAGTAGACCATGATGAAGTTTATGGTTTTTAAAAATAGAATTCTCAGTGATCTTAGAAACTCTTGGATTGCTTTAAAGAGAGGAAGGTCATGTTGTAACATTAAGTTGTTTTCTATTATTGAGGTAAAAGTCACATCAGAGAAAATGTGCTATTTTAACCATATTTAATTGTACAGTTCCATGGCACTAAGTTCGTTCATTTTACTGTGCAACTCTCACCGTCATCTATCTCCCCAAATTTTCACCTTCCTAAACTGAAAATCTGTCCTCATTATATATACCAACTTTCATTCCCTCCCCACATTCCCCAACCCCTGGCCCCTGGTATCTATAAATGTACTTTGACTGTATGAATTTGACAATTCTAATTATAAATGGAATCAAACAGTATGTATCTGACCCCAGTGTATATTGGAATGCCTTTTCAAGATTAATGTATGTCCTGTGAACAGACTGTGCCTTCTGTTTTTTCCTAGTGCTATGCACTAGGTTCTTACTAGTTATCTATTTTATGCGTAGAAGCATCTGTTTTATACATTGTGTGTATGTGTGTGTGTGTTCATCTCAATCTCCTAATTTATCCTACCCCTCTTTGCCCTCCTTGATGACCATATGTTTGTTCTCTACATCTGTGTCTATTTCTGCTTTGCAAATCAGCATAGATACAATGTAGTGAATAGATTATAAAGTGTAAAAACTTTTTATTTAATGAGTGTGTTCATTATAAGAATTCTAAACTTTTCAAGGGGCATTTAGGTCCACAGAGACCTTATCTCATTTACTCCCTCAGAAGAAATTTGAGGGCACATCAGGAAGTAGTCTGTTCACATACTTTCCTTTAATAAAGGGAAAATAGGAAAAAGGGAGGGTATAAAGAAGTCCACTAGGCTTTTAAGCTTTGAAGTGGGAATGAGGGAAGATTGGAAAGGAAATTTGATGCTTCTAGTTCCCCAAAGAGAATAAAAATCTAATTTCAAAAAAGTAATGAACGTGTATAAAATCTTTTCTGCCATAAAATTTGAAATGAGGCTTGGTTTTGATTAATGTTTTATTGGTGTTTTAAAGGCCCAAGAAAGACTACAGCTGGGCTGATGTAAGTTTAAAACTGGCAAAGCCAAAGAACCATCTGGAGCACATATATTTTTCTTTTTCTATAAAAATATCATTGAAGCATGTAAATATGTTTATCCATATAACTGCTCACCTGATTTTTGACAACCACTGTCCAGCATCTCCTGGATTATAGCCTCCCATACATCTTACTGAAATCATTACGGTTGCAAATTGGGTAAATAAACTTCTCATCCACCCCCCCAAAATTATTAATTACCTATTAAGATAAAAACAATCTGGAAAATAACTTATGCAAGAAGGATAAAGGATATAATTACATTCTTATTAAATTCTTAGGAAACAAACAGAATCCTTTAATTAGTATTTTTTGACTCTCAACAAGACAGAAATTAGATGTTTATAGGAGAAAAATTGTTTGAGGTTATTGTGTAAATAAATGGAGAGACATTTTGTGCCACTATCCAGGGATTTTTAAAAGGATGATAATATTTTGACTCATATTAGTATGAGTGCAAGATAGTGTTATCTTGAAAAATCCAGTCTTTTTCTTCCAATAACTAAAATCAAGAGTTTCTTTTAAACAAGACAAATCATTCCTCCTGCTAAGTCTCTCTCTCTCTCTCTCTCACACACAAATATACTACATATGTGTCCAATTTCAAATGCATAATAATTTTGTATTGGGCATTTGTGAATATATTCATGTGTATATGGATACCTTTAAGATAGATATAGGCAGTGCTTATTAAGGGGTTACTGTTTGTCCTATTTGTATGACCTCATTTAATAGTTAAAGGGAATAGCTATTGTTATCATGAGGTATGCCAACTTATTATTTCCAATTTACTGGTGAATGTACTGAAACACACAGAGGTTAGCCAATTGTCTGAGGTAACACAGTTAAGAAGGTGAACAAAGAATTTAATGTGAAAAGCCTGACTGCAAGTCTTTGCTCATCGTCATATTGTCACACTTCTAGTGTAGTTTTGTGTCCACTCTTTAAGGGTTGTAGATATGCACATGGTGAAGTAATTTTTGGAAATTTGACCTGGAAGTGTAGTATATTTTGAGTCACAAAATTGAGACCCAAGCTCAGAAAGGCTTCTGAGGATTTCCTATAAAAGATTCTACCACCACCACCATGCTTGCCCTAACCCTTGGCCTGAGCAAAGCATACAGGGCAACCTTCAGAGAGCAGTGGGTTTTCCTTATTTATTAATCTTGAAGAGAAGAACAGGCAACATTTATATCTATGGTATGTTAAAAGAACAACAGTTACCTGTCAGGTCACCTGGTGAAGTAGGAGTTTCTAGAAACTGCACAGTATGAATTAATCAGACAAATCTATCTTTAGATTATCTGAGGAAAAGAATGTGCAAAGCACCCTGGATCTTAAGTATAAGGCAATTAGCTGTGGCAGTTATTAGTGTTTCATTCTGCAAACTGCACACACACATTTAAGTAAATTTTACTCAGATTTCAAATTAAACACATAGATAACAAAGGAAGAATTCATCAATTTATTTAAAGAAAGTGAGAACAAGACAAACCGAAGCAAAATATTTCCTCATAAACAGACACTGATTTTCTAAAAGTGTAATGATTTCAAAGTAATCTATACCTGGAAGCTTCTGTACCAAATTCCTGTCATAAGAACATTCTCTTATTAACATTTGAGGTAGTTGAAATACCTCCCTCTCCTTGATCTTATGTTCTCGTCTTATTTCTCTAACAGTGTAGTGCACCTCACTTTAGTACAGTCAGAGCAGGCAGTATAATTAAGACTGTAATTACTCACCTCATTTTCCCCAAATAAAAAATACTTCGGTCACTATAAGGATAGTTGGTAGATTTTTTAGAGGCTCCATACATAGGAAACCATGCCGAAAGAAATTCCTTTTCGAACATCCATTGAATAACTCCAATTCCCTACTCTAGGCCTAACTGTAGACAAATGAAAAGACATAAAAAGGTACATGAAGCAAGCATCTGTATTTGAGGGATGGGGATAATTTTCCATGTCAAATGACTGATATGCTAATTTGGTGTGTCCATTTGCACAACCTAGATCAGCCCAGTGTATTCACTGCAACTGCACTGGGTGGTCATTAAACTATATACACTTTCCTCAAGGTATGTATTTACATGTATAGAAATGTAAACATATGAGAGTATTCATAAACTGAATTTATGCATCCACGAATTAGAGTGTTCACAAGTACCAGAAATCATGAACATATAGAGAAACTACTATATTAATGGCTATAATAAGCAAGTGCCGACAGGAGTGTGCACAAATGCATACAGTGCACATACGTGTGTATGAAAAATACATGAACAACTACTAGGGTTCAGTTAATGATGATAGAAATATCTAAACGTTATTAGTGAATTCCAGTGTCCTGAACTTGAAATGCATAACCCTCAAATAAGACGATCATGAAAGGAGAAACAGAAAGTGAGCTTAACATAGCAGAGGAGAAAAATCTGCCCTAAATCTTGATCCCAAAAATTAGTCTCTATTATGAGATGAATAAGGATATGTCTTCAAGGGTTCATATTTTTCCACCATTTTAATCTCTTTAATTATGACCAGGAGTATAAAATGTGAAAAGCCGTTTTCTTTTCCAATGATCATAGTGTTCATTTCACCAATTTGATACTAATTTACTTTTTTGAACATACTTCCCCTGATTTCTGTCCTCCTGATTCAGAGAAAGTTTGTCTCTATCTCAAACCCTTCCAAACATTACCTGGGCTAATATGCAATTAAATACTGATAGCTACATATTCACCCTGTAACAAATGACTGGAAATGCGTCTAGTAAATACATTCAGTTTTATTTATGCCTCATTTATGCATCTACTTCAGAGGGATTTGTCACAGAGTAAATGAATGGATTTAAAATGTGCTCTTAATTACCTGTTCCTTTTATCCATAATGTCCCTATCTCTTACCCACATTGCACTGCTCCTCTTTTACTATGTTAGAATCACCTGGTAAAGGCATTCTCAGGGGGTTTCATAAGCAAAATGTTAGCAGCCTGTTTTACTCCTATTGGAAATGTGACCATTTCAAGATGTACACTCTCTGCCAAGTGTACACTAAGATTTACATGCTTACTGTGTTATTCCAGTGAAAGGCGAGGAGGTTTGGGGATTTCCAGCCCAAATGATCTTTAAGTTTTGGGATCAAGATTAAAGATACTGGAAGCAGTCAAATGGAAATTTGCAGGAGAAAAACCACCGTGTCACCTTGAATATGCTGTCACTTTAACAGGAGCCTAGTAAAGATGTTCATCCTCTGCTCCATTCTGTTGCATCCATTAACCTTGAGCCAGAACCTTCTGCTTAGTATCTGTCTCTTGATTTACTGGGTACTTCATCGTGAAAAAAGTGGCAAAGATGAGGCAGAGTTAGAAAGAGGACGTGACCCACTACAGGATGCTGTCTCTTTTTCTCACCCTTGGTAGACACACTGCCCAAGGAAATAGGCCCATTTGGTAATCAGGTGCAGTAGTCACCTGCTTCTTCCAGGAGCCTCAAGTAAAGTGCCTGATTTTGGGGGGAAAATATATTACATTATATGACCTTCCGAAGATGCCGTTGGGTCTACATGCTATTAAGTGAAACAGTGTTCTCAAAGGAAATAAGGAACTTAGGAGTGAGGAGGGAAGGGGGTACACACACAGCACATTTGCTTTATTTCTGATGCAAATGCTGTAATGGTACAAGATAATCCTGCTCAATCATCATGATTCTGAATGTATGGTGTTTCTGACAGAGAATATAAGTGAAATAAAATTTCTATTTTTTCTGCAAGAAACCTACATGTCATTGTCATCTATACCTAATAGACTCACGTATATTAACAGAAAACAATGCTAATTTTTCCATATGATGCTTTCTTTTTTTGAACAGCACTAATTCACAGCTGTTTTGAATACAAGCATTCACTCTCAAATATTGCTAGTTAATATCTGTGAAAGTGAAAGTGAAGTCGCTTGGTCATGTCCGACTCTTTGCCACCCCATGGACTGTAGCCTACCAGGCTCCCCAGTCCACGGAATTTTCCAGGCAAGACTACTGGAGTGGGTTGCCATTTCCTTCTCCAGGGGATCTTCCCAACCTAGGGATTGAAGCCGAGTCTCCCACACTGAAGGCAGACACTATACCGTCTGAGCCACCAGGGAAGCTAATATCTGAGAATCCTACAAAATTTAATTTTGAAGTTTCAGACATTCATGAAAAATATTATATATTCATTAAAATTAGTTTAATATCATTTTCTTAAACTGCACACAGCTATGATACACTCATACCCACCATTCCACCCCATCTTGAGATGTAAGGAGAACCTTGTATAGCAGTCATACAGTTTTCTGTGTCCTTCCTTCATTAACATTGTCTCTTTCTCTAAAGCATAAGCTCCATGAAAGCATTTGCAAGAGACAGTGTAGTGAAATAGTTAAGCACATAGATTCCAGAAACTCAAGTCAGACCCACAGCCACCTCCTACCTCTTACTAGCTGTGTAGTCTTGGGCAATTCAGTTAACATTTTTTTATATTAGTTTCCTCATCTGTGAAATAATGATTACTATAATATCTGTTCTAAATAATCCTGAGAATCAGTTCAGTCACTCAGTCATGTCTGACTCCTTGTAACCCCACGGACTGTAGTACGCCAGGCTTCTCTGTCCATTACCACTTCCCTGAACTTGCTCAAATTCGTGTCCAACAAGTCGGTGATGCCATCCAACCATCTCATCCTCTGTCATCCCCTTCTCCTCCTACCTTCAATATTTCCAAGCACCAGGGTCTTTTCCAATGAGTCAGTTCCTCTCATTAGGTGACCAGAGTATTGGAGCTTCAGCATCAGTCCTTCCAATGAATTTTCAGGACTGCTTTCCTTCAGGATGGACTGATTGGATCTTCTTGCAGTCCAAGGGACTCTCAAGAGTCTTCTCCAACACCACAGTTCAAAAGCATCAATTCTTCAGCACCCAGCTTTCTTTATGGTCCACAACCATACATGACTACCGGAAAAACCATACCTTTGAGTCAGACAGACCTTTGTCGGCAAAGTAATGTCTCTGCTTTTTAATATGCTGTCTAGCTTTTCTTCCAAGGAGCAAGTGTCTTTTAATTTCATGGCTCCAGTCACCATCTGCAGTGATTCTGGAGCCCAAGAAAATAAAGTTTCTCAGTGTTTCCATTGTTTCCACATCTATTTGCCCTGAAGTGATGGGACCAGATGCCATGAACTCAGTTTTTGAATGCTGACTTTCAAGACAGTTTTTTTTTTCACTCTTTTTCACTTTCATCAAGAGGCTTTTCAGTTCTTCTCTTTCTGACATAAGGGTGGTGTTGTCTGCATATCTGATGTTATTGATATTTCTCCCAGCAACCTTAATTCCAGCTTGTGTTTCATCCAGCCCAGCATTTTCCATGATGTACTCTGCATATAAGTTAAATAGGTTGAAAATATACAGCCTTGACATACTCCTTTCCCGATTTGGAACCAGTCTGTTGTTCCATGTCCTGTTTTAACTGTTGCTTCCTGACCTGCATACAGATTTGTCAGGTGGTCTGGTATTCCCATCTCTTGAAGAATTTTCTACAGTTTGTTGTGATC
Source organism: Ovis aries (assembly GCF_016772045.2). NCBI lineage: Eukaryota > Metazoa > Chordata > Mammalia > Artiodactyla > Bovidae > Ovis > Ovis aries. Next base: position 17,637,560 of record NC_056074.1, read on the forward strand.
CATACAAAGGCTTTGGCATAGTCAACGAAGTAGATGTTTTTCTGAAATTCTCTTGCTTTTTCGATGATCCAGCAGATGTTGACAATTTCATCTCTGGTTCCTCTGCCTTTTCTAAATCCAGCTTGAACATCTGGAAGTTCTTGGTTCATGTACTGTTGAATCCTCACTTGGAGAATTTTGAGCACTACTTTGCTAGCATGTGAGATGAGTGCAATTGTGTGGTAGTTTGAACAATCATTGGCATTGCCTTTCTTTGGGATTGGAATGAAAACTGACCTTTTCCAGTCCTGTGGCCACTGCTGAGTCTTTGAAATTTGCTGGCATACTGAGTGCAGAATCTTGAGAATACTAGTGATAAAAAATCAAAACCATGGCTGGTATATATTATGTGCAATATTAATGTTCATAATTTCTACTTTTGTTTACTATTTTACTATTGGGCCCTCAAAATAAGTGGATGGTAGGCACATTTTAGAATCTCAAAGAATATATAGTGAATGAATGACTGACTGACTAGCTCAATGAATGGAGAGGGCATCGTTGAGATCATGTTATTCAGTGATTTTCACAACACCTTAGATTTTGACTCCTTTTCTTCACTAAAAGTATATGCAGGATGTTAGCCCAGTAAATAAACTGTATGAAAAAATAGCTATCCTTCTTTAGAAATGTTGTTCAGTTGCCAGGTCATGTCTAACTATTCGTGAACCCCCATGGACTACAGCATACCTGGTTTCTCTGTCCCTCACCATCTTCCAGAGTTTGCCCAAGCTCATGTCTAATGAATCGATGATGCCATCCAACCATCTCATCCTCTGTTGCCTTCTTCTTCTGCCTTCAGTCTTTCCTAGTACCAAGGTCTTTTTCAGTGTATCAGCTGTTTGCATCATGTGGCCAAAGTATTGGAGCTTCAGCATCAGACCTTCCAAAGAGTATGCAAAGTTTATTTCTTTAAAATTGACTGGTTTGATCTTCTTGCTTTCCAAGGGACTCTCAAGTGTCTTTTCCAGCATCACACTTCAAAAACATCAATTCTTCAGTGCTCTGCCTTCTTTATTGTCCAGGTCTCACATTCATACGTGACTACTGGAAAGATCATAGCCTTGAGTGCATGGACCTTTGTCAGCAAAGTGGTGTCTGCTTTTTAACACACTGTCTAGGTTTTTAATAGCTTTCCTGCCAAGAAGCAATCGTCTTCTAATTTCATGGCTTCATTCACAGTGATTTTAGAGCCCAAGAAGAGGAAATCTGTCACGGCTACCATCTTTTCCCCTTCTATTTGCCATGAAGTGATGGACTGAATGCCAATATCTGGATTTTTTTTTTAATATTGAGTTTTAAGCCAATATTTTCACTCTCCTCCTTCACCCTGATCAAGAGGCTCTTTAGTTCCCCTATTAGAGTGGTATCATCTGCATAGCTGAGGTTGTTGATATTTTTCCCAGCAATCTTGATTCCAGCTTGTAACTCATCCAGCCCAGCATTTTGTATGATGTAATCTGTGTATAAGTTAAATAAACAGGGTGACAATAAGCAGCCTTGTCATACCTTCTTTTTCAATCCTGAACCAGTCAGTTGTTCTATACAGGGTTCTAATTGTTGCTTTATGACCTGCATACAGGTTTCTTAGGAGACAGGTAAAATTGTCTAGTATTCCCATCTATTAAAGAGTTTTCCACAGTTTGTTATGATCCATACAGTGACAGGCTTCAGTGTAGTCGATGAAACAGAGGTAAATGTTTTTCTGGAATTCTGTTGCTTTCTCTATGATTCAGCACGTGTTGGCAATTTGATCTCTGGTTCCTCTGCCTTTTCTAAACCCAGTTTGAATATCTGGAAGTTCTTGGTTCACCTAATGCTAAAGCCTAGTGTGGAAGATTTTGACCATAACCTTACTAGCATGGGAAATGAATGCAATTATCTGGTGGTTTGAACATTCTTTAGTACTTTAGTACTACTTAAGGCCTAAGCACTTAGTAACTTATACTAAAAGAAATCAAGTGACTTGTGCTAGTTCAGGTAAATGTCCCAGCTGGGTTCCAATTAAAGAAACATACATGGCATATGAGTGATGTCTATTACATTAAGCTGTATTCCAAAATTCATCCTGGAGTGCCATATCTACAAGCTTTCCCTTAGATATGGTTCAGCAGTAAAGAATTGACCTGCAATGCAGAAGACACAGGAGAGACAGGTTTGACCCCTGTGTCAGGAAGATCCCCTGGAGAAAGAAATGGCAACCTGCCCCAGTATTCTTGCTGGGAGAATCCCATGTACAGAGGAGCCTGGTGGGCTACAGTCTGCAGGGTCACAAAGGGTTGGATGTGACTGAGCACAGAAGCATGCACCTATCTACTCTGCTTAAAGTCAGTCACATCTATAGGCCCAAAGAAAAACCTTTCAGATAAAAAGGCAAAGGAAAAACAGCCCCAAATCAAAATAAACAAAAACATATTTATTGTCTTTTCCTAAAAGACGTTGTCATGATTTCCTGTTATATACTAGAGCATGCTCCCTTATTTCCTTTTTCCCTGGATGCTTCAGGTTCTGAATTCATTCATTCAACAGATATTCGAACAGCTTTTATGGAGCAAATAGTTCTAAGCACTTGAGACTCATTTGCAAACAAATAGACAAAAATCTCTGCCAACATGGAACTCTATTATAAAAAAGGGTGGTGGTGGGGAACACTAAAAAAGGGTTTTATTGGACAGAGGCAAAGAGAGATTGAAGAAATTTCCAGGATGAGATTTCAAAAAATTTCTTAGATCATGAAACACATAAGCAAGTACTATTTTAAAAGTTAATATGTGTTTTTCAATTAGTTTATGTAGATATATACATAATGGTCTTGAAAACAAACTATTATTGAGCAAAAATAGACCATTTTCCGCTACCTTTTATTCTTCACGACTTGACTATCAATATTATGTAATGTAACCCAGATGAACAAATAGTTTGGGGAAATTTAAGAATGTATACATGACTAAGAAAATGTCCCCTAAGTAGCTGTTTTCATTAGTCTCTCAGTCTGACCAGTTAACCTTACTCACTGGTGTCACAAGTAAGTTCAACCTCTACTTCAAGTAGTGCTGATTATAGTATCTGAGCTACAAAAATAAAAGATTCCATTTTAGCAAAGTTCACAAATACTGTTTTAATCCAGCTATCCACACTGTCCATCTAAAACAGTAAATGTCCCAGTCTTAGCTTTTTAAACCAGTATACTTTATGAAACAAATGCTGCTCAAATAGCACTTCAATGCTAAATATAGGATTAAAGAATGAGAAAAAATTAGTCATGGACATTCAGAATGTATTCAAAGATTTGAGATCACACAGAAAACCACATCCAGGTGAGTTAATTTTTCACTTTTCATCTTGAAAATGTTGGCACAGGATAGACATAGGCAGCTTTCATTTAGGTCTTACACATTTTAGGCACTAGTTTACACAGTTAATGCATATAAAAGGAAACACAAAATCCAAAACTAATTTCCAACTTAGAATATAGCATTGCTTAGTTTTTGAAAATAACTAGAAATAATAGTTAGTTGTGGTAGTACCTATATTAAGTTATTCCATTGGAAAATGCGTTTGTTTCTCAATAGGAACCAATTTACATTCTGCAAAGCATATGTAATTTTTCAAACAGTACCTAGTAGAACTGTACTATCTACAGTCTATATTCAGTTGATTTCTTTTTCCCCATATGCAGATAGCTAGGCTACAAATGTTAGCCCCTCAAAAATAACATCTATTTATATAGAAGTTACTTTAAAAAATAAGAAATGGTACCTCTCTTATGTACAAAAGCCACACGTTTGTAATGCATTTTAAACCTCTCTGATGCTATTTTAAACCAATTAATGGATTGAGATAAATAAAATGCATTCATAAAGTCAAGTAATAGTACACACTAAAAAGAATTCTGTGATTAACTGTTAAAAGGAATTTCTAAAGTATTTAAAAATGTTTATGAAATTTTTCTATCACAAAAGTTTTGTTTTTTTAACAAATAATGCAGTGAATATACCACAGTAAACTCTGTAGGATGAATAATGCTACCTCTTGTTAAAGAAGTATGTGTATATTATAATCAGTTAAAGCCCACTTGATCATTTCAGTAATTAAGAGAAACAAATTGATTATATTAATGGACTAGAATAGGAATTCAGACCATAGAAAAAATAATTTACAGATGAAGCTGTTGATTAATATTAAGCCAGATTCTCTTTCATTATGTTACCCTCTAAAATTTTCAGAAAAATACCAGAGTGACTCTTTATTATTTCAAAGATTCCTCAAGACATACACAGTGCAATGGTGATTAACTTTCCATAGGATCCATATGAACTAGGATTGAAGTTGGAGCCATGGGGAGAGAAGTAGGAAAGTACACCTAAATTAAACTAAATTATCTACTTCCCTTTCATAAACCTTTAGAGATGGTTAAGAGTTTCTCGGTACAGTATGAAAATTACAAGAAATAAGACTTGGGAAACTAGCAATATTCCATCTCATCGAATCAAATGATTTTTAGAGCTGAGGAGTCGGCAAGAACTTCAGGCTTGATCACTTCTTCTGTCCTGATCATTTCACCCCAAGACTCTACAAATCATCTATAAAACTAGTTATCTTTCTTAGGTACCTTAGACGTATCTTAATGTCACAGTATTACTTAGACATATCTTAATATGTCACAGTATTACTTTTACTGTTAATGATAGTTTGGCATCTCTCCAGATCACTACATTTCTTTGAATATGTCATTGTGATCAAAGTTGGGCCATTACATCCCACAATTTAAGTTCATCTGTTGATTATAGATTTTATATATATGTAGCTTGCCAGCATATTGTGCTCCAAATTAATTGTGGCTTGGCAGATCTATTCTAAAAAAACAATGGTTTTATGTGTTTTGTACAGAATGAGTCCAACCACCAGAAGTGAATATATTTGGTTCAGACAACCTAACCACATCATTTAACCCACTAATTTTAGTCTATAAGTTTGATCAGTATCAATTCCTCTTGCTTGAGAGGAAGCAGACTATTCAAGAGTGGATTTATTTGATCAGTGGTACTCTATGATTTTGAACAAATTCCGGGAGATAGTGAAGGACAGGGAACCCTAGTGTGCTGCAGTCTGTAGGTTTGCAGGGTCAAACACAACTTAGCACCTGAACAACAATTCCTATGTAGAGTCCCAACGTCAGAGATTCCCACAGCCATTAATTATAATTTTTTTCAAAATATACAAATTGGGGTTCATTAGTTCTATAAGGCTATTTACTTTCAAGTCTCCATTTTAAGATGAATACTGTCTGCCTGCATGTTTGTATCCTGGACCCCTCTTCCCATCCCACATTCTGTTACCCAATTTCATATCTAAATTCACACTGAGCTTGATTTGTAACTTGGAGTAATTCCAGCAGACAACGATAAGGGTGTGTCTATAGAATGCCAAAAATCTAATCAATTGTGCCAGTAACTTAGACATTCATTCTTGATATTTTGTCTACATCATACTAAATGTATTTAATGAATTTTCTTAACTAAACCCCTGACATTGTTAGACATGGCTGTAAATAATAATGAGAATAGCAATGAATGCCATCAAACAAAGGATACATTCGGATCAGTACAGATTCCAACCTTAAGGAAAGTGATTCCAGTTAACCAGCATGGACTAAAATGTAGTTTCAAATTATATTCTAAGGATGTTAAGGATCTACAACGTTTAGTTATTCTCCAGTTGATTAAAAAAAAAAAAAACTGGATCAGGGAAGTACTGCCTACCCAAATTAACCAGAAATATTAAATGGTATTTTGCATTTGATTTATAAAAAAGACCAATTTATACTGGGCAACTTACTAATGACAGTGACGACTTGTGACTGCAGATATCCATTTTAATTAGGTTATTGCTTAAGGATCATAATTGGCCTGAAATCTTTTGGAAAATTTGTAGACTATAAAGTTACATAAAATTGTGAAAAAGTTGCATGCTTTAAAAACTTAGTATTTCCATCAAGCTTGTGGTCTAAAAAGAGTATGAATACAAGAGCAAATGGATATTTTTTAACACAGTTTCTTGGTATTTACAGTAATTTTTTTTCTCTATTTGCTGTCCCTTCGGTGTCAGTCATTTGATTTTCTGGTTTCTTTTCCTCATCGCATTCAGTACAAGGAGGCACTGGTTCATCCTGTCAAACAATATGGAAAAGATAATTAGACTCAAAAATGTTTAATGTAAAAGTTAAACAATAACTCAAGTATCTCAACAAACATCTTACAGAAAACCAATGCCAGGCAGAAAATGTTAACACTTATTTATGTTAACACTGTTACTTTGTGAAAGCACATAAAATATGTTTTACAAATAGAAAAAATTTTCAAAAGCTTTTTTGAGAAAACTTTGGCCAAACCATTCAAGAGTGAATTTATTTGATCTTGATTAATCTAACTCCCAAACTGAAAAATGTTGTGTTAAGTAAAATGAAAAGACCCTGATGCTGGGAAAGATTGAGGGCAGGAGAAGGGGATGACAGAGGATGAGATGGTTGGATGGCATCACCAACTCAATGGACATGAGTTTGGGTAATCTCTGGGAATTGGTGATGGACAGGGAGGCCTGGTGTGCTGCAGTTCATAGGGTTGCAAAGAGTTGGACACGACTGAGCAACTGAACTGAAGTAAAATGACTCTTAATAATTGCTATGATGCAATATATTTGGCCAAATATAGAACTACAGATAGAGTTCAGAATTAAGCTCCTGAGTTATGTTTGTTTTGTGGGGGATACATATGTCTTTCTACCTTCTGTTTCTCAAGTCTTCATTTATCTTCTTTGTCCTCTAAGGAATGTTTAAGTGTACTTTTTGTTTTCCGTTTACGTTTGTTTTGTTCCTTGCTTGCTGGGGAAGGGTAAGACACCTCCCTTGCCCTTTTTCTTCTAGGACTTCAGCTAATCAGATCAAAGCTTAGTGGCAGGCACAGTGGCCATGGAAAGGTCCAGAGGCAATAGGTAAAAAATATATGTTGTATTAGCTAATACAACATCCTGGCTTCAGCTAGAGCAAGAGAGAAAATCATAGAACCCATGAGCTTCAAAAAAGTGTTTTCTGACAATCAAAACAACCAACCAACCAAACAAAATACCTGTGGGACAGGTGATGATTCTGCAGTGTCATTGTTTGGAAGATTTTCATCATGCTTCGTAGAACAGGCCGTGCTCTCCTGAAAAACCTGCGATTGAAAGAAGGTCAATGAAGTTAAATGAAGGAAAGGAACAGAAAATCTCCTTGAAATCTTCCCATTGGTAAATTTCCTTCACTTTGATACAAGCTGAAAGGTCAAGCGAGGGACAAAATGATCACAACATGACTGAGATCCCAGGGAGAGGGCAATTATTCACAGTCCGTTTGGAGGTCTCAGTCATGCTTATGACAGACAGCTACTTAAAAAAAAAAAGCTCAATTCCAGTGAAAAATTCTTTGCAAAAAATTTTAAAAAATAAAGAGTTGCACAACTACTATATTCTATTATCCCTGATGTATCTAGACTCTAAGATTTAAATATGTTCATGGTCTATATGCCTGCAGGAACATCAAGATTGCAAGCCAGAAAACAATGTAAACATTATGATCATGGTAAAAAATAAATAAATAAACTGAAATCACAGTTAAATGGAATCAGGAGACCAAAAGGGGAGCGCTCACATGCCACAACAATAGTAGAGCCCAACAAGATGAAGACAGACTCCTCTTCTTTCCCGGCAACAATTCAGCCCATGAAAAGCCAAGAACTCTGTTTATTGTAGCATTTCCAACCCTCTTTTCCCCTCCATAAAAAGTTTTTCATTTGCTTTGGGGGACTTGGACCTTGCTCACCATGATTGCAGACACCCAAATTGTAATTCTCTACCGATTCCAAGTAAACACATAATTGCTGAAGACATGTCTATCAGTCTGTCTGTTTTGGTCAACATCAATCTGTCTAGCAAAAAATTTTCAACACCTTTAAAAAGATTCAGTTCAGCTCAGTTCAGTCGCTCAGTCGTGTCTGACTCTTTGCGACCCCATGAATTGCAGCATGCCAGGCCTCCGTGTCCATCACCAACTCCCAGAGTTCACTCAGACTCACGTCCATCGAGTCCGTGATGTCATCCAGCCATCCCATCCTCTGTCATCCCCTTCTCCTCCTGCCCCCAATCCCTCCCAGCATCAGAGTCTTTTCCAATGAGTCAACTCTTCTCATGAGGTGGCAAAAGTACTGGAGTTTCAGCTTTAGCATCATTCCTTCCAAAGAAATCCCAGGGCTGATCTCCTTCAGAATGGACTGGTTGGATCTCCTTGCAGTCCAAGGGACTCTCAAGAGTCTTCTCCAACACCACAGTTCAAAAGCATCAATTCTTCAGTGCTCAGCCTCCTTCACAGTCCAACTCTCACATCCATACATGACCAGAGGAAAAACCATAGCCTTGACTAGACGGACCTTAGTTGGCAAAGTAATGTCTCTGCTTTTGACTATGTTATCTAGGTTGGTCATAACTTTTCTTCCAAGGAGTAAGCGTCTTTTGATTCCATGGCTGCAATCACCATCTTCAGTGATTTTGGAGCCCCCCAAAATAAATTCTGACACTGTTTCCTCTGTTTCCTCATCTATTTCCCATGAAGTGATGGGACCGGATGCCATGATCTTTGTTTTCTGAATGTTGAGCTTTAAGCCAACTTTTTCACTCTCCTCTTTCACTTTCATCAAGAAGCTTTTTAGTTTCTCTTCACTTTCTGCCATAAGGGTGGTGTCATCTGCATATCTGAGGTTATTGATATTTCTCCCAGCAATCTTGATTCCAGCTTGTGTTTCTTCCAGTCCAGCGTTTCTCATGATGTACTCTGCATAGAAGTTAAATAAGCAGGGTGACAATATACAGCCTTGACATACTCCTTTTCCTATTTGGAACCAGTCTGTTGTTCCATGTCCAGTTCTAACTGTTGCTTCCTGACCTGCATACATATATTTCACTAACCAGGATATCCCTTCTTACTTACTAGCTTACTTACTAGTCTTAAAGAAAATGACTCACTGGCAGCATATTCCAGTCGGCTTTCATTTTCATATTAACCAAGGGTTAAAATATTGAATTTCTCTTCTCTCCATCCCTCTCTTTCTTCCTTCCTCCTCAGTCAGCCTCTTTCCCCTCCTGTTTTCCTCACTGCCTCTCAATTCTCCCTTTATCTCTTCCTTTTCATCATTTTTTTTAACTTAAACACAATTTTATAGTAAATGTCAAAACTCTTTAAGACTGTGTACTTTTTAGTGATATTTCTATAATCCTTTCCCTGTAGAAAATGTATAAAACAGAGACTGGGAGTCTAATACTTCACAGCCCCTGTGTAACTCTAACGTTGAACAAGTTACTTGCTTTGAAGTCAGACAAGGAGGATACCTAAGTTGGCTTTGAAATCTAACTTTCCATAAATTCTAGGAGTGGATGATAACTAAAGAAACTGTGTAGGATATTTAACCTACTCCAACTCAGATTAGAAATCAAAGTTATTCTTACCTGCTCCCTATTATTACTCTACATGGCTCCTAAGTGAACGTTCAGCATGTGCCTGTGTAGCATGCTCTCCCCTCTACACCTCTGTAACAGTCCCTCTTCACTGTGCGATCCTGAAGACCAGCTAGTTTCTCCCTTCCTAGCACATTATTTTCACCACTAGACAGGCTCATCACACTTTCACTAAAGGTACAGTGCATTAGAAACATTGACACTAAATGATTTTATATGTATATGTATGTCTGATTCCTCAATATATTGTAAGTTCCTTGAAGATACAGCCTATATTTTTCAGCCCTAGATCCCAGCTAGATGCCTATTAGATAGCAAATGGTCATATGTAGTCACTGAGTAAATAATAAATGAATAAAAGGAACATTGGCTATGAAAATATTTTAGTCCTTTTGAATTTTCATAAGTGCCTGAGTTTGTCAAATGATGAGATTTAGTTATATTTGATAGCAGCTCCAACAGGGTTATACTTAGCCCCTTCTTCAAAATAAGTCTACAGTGTATAGAAGAGTAGTCAAAACTTTGACTGCCTTAGTCCAAAAACTTTAGGCAGCTACATGAGGAATCTTCTATACTAATTTTTTTTTCTTTTTATGTTATATGGGTGTGAGTTAGACCCAGAAACTAAAATTTCCTTGGAATATTAATGTATTTTGTTTTTATTGTAATAATACAACTGACCTTTGTTTTTATTATACTTGCCTTTGGCCTTGGAGGGGGGAGAAACTAAAACAAATGTACAAAATCAAGCTCAAAATTCAGAAAATAACCAGAAGAGTGTAAGGCTTCCTAAAATATATTTTTGAATAGTGGAGTATATAAGTTAGAGAAGTTTGAGGAAAACTTTACTTGAATATTAAACAATGGTATTTAACGTAGTTCTTCTCAGAGTCTTTAACACCAAATTTCTTAAATCTTTGGCCTTGAATGATCTTCTCGAATAATCATACAGGGTGCTTGTTAAAATAATACTCCTGGGTGATAATTCAGTCTTCTGAATATAGGGCTTGCATTTTTAATCAGCAATGCAGCAATTCAAATGAACAGTGAAATTTGAAATCCACTTCTTTGAAATGTATAAATGCACTATAAATCTCTTAGGAGATATAACCATTTCCAAAATCCATTTGACTTCAAATCATTTTTTGTGTGTGAGGTATTACTTGAGGTCATTGTCTTAAGAAAGATAACATAGGATTTATGGTGGAGTATGGTAAGCACAGCTGACTATTTGAGACAAGCCTTTGATCATCTGAAAATGAAAACTTATTAAATTTCAACATTAAAGAAAATGTTATGTGGTTGGAAGACAATTCTAACCTTTTTGATACTTTCATTTTACAATGAACATAACCTTTAAGTATATTTTTGTGTGTGTGCCTCCCAGGCATTGCGGAAACTTCATGAGATGGGATTCATAAAATCCCTAGTGTTATTCAGAAAAGCAACAGGTTTAAGCACTTCTGAAGGCACAATTCCAGATGTTCAAGCTGGTTTTAGAAAAGGCAGAGAAACCAGAGAACAAACAAATTGCCAACATCCCCTGGATCATGGAAAAAGCAAGAGAATTCCAGAGAAACATCTATTTCTGCTTTATTGACTATGCCAAAGCCTTTGACTGTGTGGATCACAATAAACTGTGGAAAATTCTGGAAGAAATGGGAATACCAGACCACCTGACCTGCCTCTTGAGAAACCTATATACAGGTCAGGAAGCAACAGATAGAACTGGACATGGAACAGACTGGTTTCAAATAGGAAAAGGAGTATGTCAAGGTTGTATATTGTCACCCTGTTTATTTAACTTCTATGCAAAGTACATTGAGAAATGCTGGGCTGGAAGAAGTACAAGCTAGAATCAAGATTGCCGGGAGTAATACCAATAACCTCAGATATGCAGATAACACCACCCTTATGGCAGAAAGTGAAGAGGAACTAAAAAGCCTCTTGATGAAAGTGAAAGAGGAGAGTGAAAAAGTTGGCTTAAAGCTCAACATTCAGAAAACTAAGATCATGGCATCCGGTCCCATCACTTCATGGGAAATAGATGGGGAAACAGTGGAAACAGTGTCAGACTTTATTTTGGGGGGCTACCAAATCACTGCAGATGGTGATTGCAGCCATGTAATTAAAAGACGCTTACCCCTTGAAAGGAAAGTTATGACCAACCTAGATAGCATATTCAAAAGCAGAGACATTACTTTGCCAACAAAGGTCTGTCTAGTTAAGGCTATGGTTTTTCTGGTGGTCATGCATGGATATGAGAGTTGGACTGTGAAGAAAGCTGAGCACCGAAAAATTGATGCTTTTAAACTGTGCTGTTGGAGAAGATCTTGAGAGTCCCTTGGACTGCAAGGAGATCCAACCAGTCCATTCTGAAGGAAATCAGTCCTGGGTGTTCATTGGAAGGACTGATGCTAAAGCTGAAACTCCAATACTTTGGCCACCTCCTGTGAAGAGCTGACTCATTGGAAAAGATTCTGATGCTGGGAGGGATTGGGGGCAGGAGGAGAAGGGGATGACAGAGGATGAGGTGGCTGGATGGCATCACTGACTCTATGGACGTGAGTCTGAGTGAACTCTGGGAGTAGGTGATGGACAGGGAGTCCTGGCGTGATGCGATTCATGGGGTCGCAAAGAGTCGTATATGACTGAGCGACTGAACTGAACTGAAGGCACAAACCTTCAAAATACTCTCAATTAGGTAAAATTTAACGTGATGAATATTGTACCTATTTCTAGAAACTCAAGTAATAATGTATGAAGATTGATCAGGAAAGTCTGCACTGATTTACCTACTTCAGTTTTCAGCTTAACTATTAATTATACAGGCAACCTAGCTGGGTCTGTAAATTACGAAATGGGATGAGCCTTGAACATATCTTTATTGAAGTAATTATGCACTCTTTCTCACATACACATCTTCACCAACACCTCCAGAATCACCAGTTTGTTTCTGTGCTTTGGGCACAGATTCAGTTCAGTTCAATAGCTCAGTCGTGTCCGACTCTTCATGACCCCATGAATCACAGCACACCAGGCCTCCCTGTCCATCACCAACTCCCGGAGTTCACCCAAACTCATGTCCATCGAGTCAGTGATGCCATCCAGCCATCTCATCCTCTGTTGTCCCCTTCTGCTCCTGCCCCCAATCCCCCCCAGCATCAGAGTCTTTTCCAATGAGTTAACACTTCGCATGAGGTGGCCAAAGTATTGGAGTTTCAGCTTTAGCATCAGTCCTTCCAATGAACACCCAGGACTGATCTCCTTCAGAATGGACTGGTTGGATCTCCTTGCAGTCCAAGTGACTTGTAAGCACCTTCTCCAATGCCACACTTCAAAAGCATCAATTCTTCGGCACTCAGCTTTCTTCACAGTCCAACTCTCACATACATACATGACCACCAGAAAAACCATAAGCTTGACTAGATGGACCTTTGTTGGCAAAGTAATGTCTCAGCTTTTGAATATGCTATCTAGGTTGGTCATAACTTCTTTTCCAAGGAGTAAGCGTCGTTTAATTTCATGGCTGTAATCACCATCTGCAGTGATTACAAAATGTTACATTATGGCCACAAAAGTAGGCAAAGTAATAACAAATTTAGTTGAGACAAGCCCTTTAATTATTTACCTCTGTGTGAAAAAAGATACATAATCCTACCATGTTGGTGCACACTCTAATACTGGAGTATCCTGAACAATGGTCAGGATTCTCATTTTAATGGCTTGGGAGTCATGCACAAACAAATTTGAGTCCTATCTCCATCTCCTACTATCTTTATAAGGAGAAAAAAAAAAGAAAAAAAACCTTTTTTTTTTGCATTGAGGTATAGCCAATTAACAGTGTTATAATCTTAGCCATACTTATACCTGTATCCATTCTCCCCCAAACTCCCCTTCTATCCAGGTTGTCACATAACATTGAGCAGAGTTCCCTGAGCTATACAGTAGGTCTTTGTTGGTTATCCATTTTAAATATAGCAGTGTGTACAAGTCTATTCTAAACTCCCTATTCATTTCCCCCAAAATTCCCCCATCCTCACCCCCTGCAACTGTAAGTTCATTCTCTAAGTCTGTGAGTCTCTTTCTGTTTTATAACTAAGTTCTTCGTATCATTTCTTTTTAGATTCTACATATAAGGGATGTCATACGAGTTTTCTCCTTCTCTGACTTACTCCACTCAGTATGACAATCTCTAGGCCCATCCAGGTTGCTGCAAATAGCATTACTTTATTATTTTTAAAGGCTGAGTAATATTCCAATATCTTTGATAATGAGCTTTGAGGTTTCTGATATTTTGAGGTTTATTTGATATTTTACAGAAAAATAGGATTAAACACCAATAACAAATTTTGACATCAGAACAAATAAACCAACAAGCAAAATCTACTGCTAGTTTCAGCAATATTTCAGAGAAGGAATAACATTTTAATACTAATATATATAAAGGATCAACTATCAAAAAAATTATTTTTGAGAAAGAGAGAGAGATTGGCTCATGGAAAATCCACTAACATTCTGTTATTTGATATTAAATGTCAGTTTTCTACATTCCTATACTGTTGAAAGACTTCCCTGGTGGCTCAGACGGTAAAGCATCAGCCTGCAATGCAGGAAACCCAGGTTCGATCCTTGGGCTGGGAAGATCCCTTGGAGAAGGAAATAGCAACCCACTCCAGTACTCTTGCCTGGAAAATCCTATGGACGGAGGAACCTGGTAGGCTACAGTCCATGAAGTTGCAAGGAATCAGACACGACTGGGTGACCTTACTTTTTTCTTTGTTTCTATACTGTTGAAAACTTCATGACAGGCCAGTACTTGTTAGTGAAATGATTGATGGGAAATACCAATTTGACTTCACTTTTCCTTCATTTGTGAAATGAGGATAATGATGCATACATTCAAAATTTCTGACATCAAGTGAAATGATTTAATGAAGGCAACTCAGCTAGGTGAATGGAATAAAGAGGCAATCGGGGTTAGAATTCCTTTAGCTCTTATTTGGTGGGTACACTTGGGAAAGTTACTTTATCTTAAGGAGGTTCTGATTCCTTATGTGTAGGGTAGGCAAAATGATCCTTACCTGACAGGAGTTTTGATGAAATAAAATTTATACAGTGGTTTCTAAAGGAGTATTTTGCATGTATTAGATGCTCAATTAGGCTTAGTTCCTACCCTTTCTTTCCCTTCCTAAGCTTTTTTCCTTCTGTCAAAATTTCTCCATTTTGTTGAAAAATATATGTATCAGAATAGAAACACAGGTATTCAGTCATTTTAATTTTCAGTCTTGGTGTCAACATAATAACCCTGGTCATTGGATGATCTTGGCATTGTCAAAGAATGTATGGCTGTCCTTGATCCTTTCCTGTTCATGATTTAACAGGGCAGGAAAAATGTCATATTAACCAACCACTCATCTTCTTTGAGAAATCTTAACCTTGGAGAATGCCTTTATCCTTTCTGAATTTTCATTTGTTTTCCTCCTCAAGGCAGAATCAGCAGATCAATCTAACCAACTTAAGGATTCAGGTGCTTCAGAAGGTTTTCATTAAGGAACATTCATGTCTTTGGCTTCAGTGCAAATATCCCATTTAGAAAATATGGAGATAAAGTTGTATATTTAGAATGACCTTTGTTAACGGGCACCGTGAGTAAAATTACTCCATAATACTGTTGCATCGGCATCCATTGTGTGTAGTTAAGCAGCCTTCAGGCTGACACTAGCCCCCAGCACCATCCTCCATTGCTTTTCCTAGATAACAGCCAGCAGAGACACAAAGAAGTTTAAGGTCCTAATGGGACTTCTGCAGTGCTGCTGCTAATACAGTTCCTCCTGTTTCTCAGCTCCTTTGCTTGTGAGACCCTTAGGTAAGAACTCTGTGAAGCTTATTGAAACTCTGCTACTGCTCCTTTCAGTTTGAAGTGGCCAATCCAGCCTACCCTGGAACCTCAAGCCCTCCTCACCAACCCTAACAGAGGCATATGCCCCAGGTCCTGCTGCTTCCTTTTGACCTGGACACTCCCATGTAGCTCAAGGATGAATGCCTTGTGTTCCTCCAGGACCTGTGATTAGCAAACCTCTGTATTTCAGTTTCCCTGAGCTTGAGGTCTTTCTCAAACCTTGGGGCACCATCTGATACCTAGGGCTTTACTTAACAAATGTTAACAAAAACCAAAACAGGACTATGATAGAGTAAAAAAATTACTGGAAAGCCTATAAAAGAAAAGCCTGTTTTGCATTTTGTTTAAGTTACACTCCATTCTCCCTCTGAAATAAACAGTAATACTTTAAGAATTAAAGCAGATGAGATGATTTATCAGAGATTCACTTAAAGTCTTCTCTGGGTTTTAATCTCTGATTCTTTTGATTACAGTAACTTTGTTAATAGTATTGAGCATTTGGTTCTACTTTACAAGAGGCATTAGTTTTGTCTCTGATGACTTTTCTGTATACATTAAAAGAACTCAAAATACTTAATATAAACGCATTCTGGGCAACCTGAAATTCTACCTAGAAAAAAAAAACATCTGACAGTTACAAGGTCCAATTCATTCTTCATATTTAATTAATATCTGGGACAAACTGGGGGCTAAAAACAAGCATGATTTTCAGAATATATAAAAGAAAAAAATGAAATTAAGTATCAAGTTTTTAAGAAACATTGGCTAAATTTTTCTCTCATGTGACTTTTGAGCATGAATTTTTTTTTAATTATAGAATGATACTTTAGTACTGTTTTAATATTAAAAAGGCAGAAACTGGAAGAAGTTCAAAGATTAAAAATGGAATGTTGAGTCAAGATGATGGTAGGTAGTAGAGGAACAGTGGCCTGGGAGGGAGGCAGGGTCTGACACTGATGTCCTCTGTTACCAGGCTCCTCCAGGCAAGTTGCATTCCCTCTCTGAACCATAATTCATTCATTACATGAAATAGTTACAATTTGGAAACGGGAAGCCCTAACATAATCATTTTAGATATTTTGGAAAACTATTTAAAATCATCTGTTAAGATTTGCATTTTGTTTGGTTCTGAAGGAAATATCAGTACTTTTATATCTGTCCTCAAATTGCCTATTATCTAATGCAAAATGAGAACCTTATACATATAATCACCTTGCAAGAGGGACTGTGATACGGGATAAATCATGTTTAAGAACCAAGCACTATGGAGACCCAGAGGAGAAAACCATTTTGTCTCAGGGGAGGTAAGAGAGGTCAAAGAGTTATCAACAAGATTAAGCTTTGTATTAAACACACTGTTTGACCTATTTCCTTATAATAATTATTAACGTGCTTATTAGGCTATTTATATTTACCAAATTATAAGTTACCCGTTATTCTTATGGTTTCTATATGACATCTGGTAAGAAAGCATACTTAAGTTTACATTTTGCATGATTTAAATTAAGATGTTATAGGAGGGTAAACATGGAAATCTGTTATCTAATGTGAAAAGCAGAAATTTATTCTAAAGACCTTAGGTAACTATCTGTCCTTCCCATATAATCTGGAGGCATGCCTGTTCCTTCTTAAAAAAAAACCACAGGAGTACAATGAAGACTGCCTATTATGAAGCCAACCTCTTCAGATGGTCTGATGGAACGTAGCCCAGAATGACAATTGTGTATGGTCACTCAGCCCAATTACAGTAGGGCATGACTCTCCTAGAAAATTTTTGTTAATGTAGTGTCTGCCAACAATTCATCAGGGTATCAAATGTCACACAACGAATATTGGATATAATTGTAAACTAGAACTCTAAAAATCTCTGCCAAAATTGTTTTAATATGAAAATGCTGGCATAAGTTTCTACTAGCAGCTCTAGATTTATTTCCTGCACACTTTATGCTCTCATTTTCCTAGACAATGCTTTGCTGTTGAATAAACTCCCTTTGGTCAGGGACTTGCAGGCAGGTGCAACGGCAAGATTCTGAGCAAGGAGTACTTACAATGCTAAGTATAAGCCATTGTTGCCTTTCATTTCCTCAGCACATTAAGAAAAGTTAAGTGTGTGCTATCTAGAGGAGTCAGAAACATTATAAAACACATTTACACTGAGTAGTAGGTCTTATTCCTTTTGTGAAAATTAACATAAACTGCTCAGTATCTTTAATTCTTGATATGCTATTAAACAATATGAGGCACATTTGCAAACTGCATGAAAATGGGATAAAGCAGGTACATCCTTTGCTTTCTCCCTGTGACTACAAAATTATCATTTGAGCAAAACTACTTTCAAGGGAACTTAAACATTCCCCCAAACTTATAGTCCAATATGTTGTTAAGCTCTTGTGGATCCATTTCAAGTTCTCTACATCCACTAACAAAAGGGCCAACAAAGCCAGAAGCCATTTTCCTAAGTGACCCTGCCTGGTTGGATAGGGCAGGAAGTAGAACATATCTAAGAATATGCATGGGCCCTAATTCCAAGATTAGGACCTTGCCATACAAGATATTAAGACCATGAATATGGAAACGGCAGAGTAAATTCAGACTGAACCTATAAGGACATCCATAATAAAACCAAACACTGTATAGTTAATCTCCATGACTACAATCGTCATGATAAGCCTATAAGAAAGAAACATGAAAGATTCTGAAGAATGTTTAACAGGAAATACTGATGGAAGAATATCTAGGAGGGTTTATTCAGACAACACACATTCCTGGTCTGTGCCCTAGATCTACTGATTAATAATCTGTGGGAGTGGAGCCTTACCACAAGCAGTTTTATTTGAAAATAGTTGATCTGAATTTTATAGAAAAGGGATCTGAATAACAAAATCACTTGCCAATAAGTGACGTGTTAGGAAAACAGCACAGCGGTAATTTCCAGGTTCTTTCTAGTATGTTATTTAGTCTTGGGTATGACCAATAGAAATCCAAATGAATCACCTTTGCTATTTATTTACTAAGAAATTGCATGTGCTCTCATCAGCACTCAGTGAGGTTGCTGATCATCCTAGAGTCTTGGAACAGAAAGAGATGCTCTCATGATAGCTCTTTTCCTCTACTCTAAGGCTTCATTTCCTGACTACATCACAGAATAGTTGTTTCTCATTATTTAATTATATAATATACCATGTCTTCTATTCTATGCTAATTCTGTTTTCAGAAAATTTTCATTGAGTTCACTTTAATATTTGACTGAAATATTCACCTTTTTATAGCTGTTTCCATCAGTTACATCTGCATCTGCCCTAAGAGTGAATCAGATTAGGTTTTTTAATGATGGCTATTCTGACTGATGAAGGTGGTAATTCATTGTGATTTTTATTTTCATTTCTGTAATAATTAGTGATGCTGAGTATCTTTTCATGTGCCTATTGGGCATCTGTATATCTTCTTTGGAGAAATGTGTATTTAGGTCTTCTGCCTATTTTTCAATTAGGCTTTTTTTTTTTTTTAGGTTATTGCATTATATGAACTGTTCATACATTTTGGAAACTAAGCCTGGTTGGTGGCATTATTTGCAAGTTATTTCTCCTGGTTAGTAGGTTGTACTTGTTTATGGTATCCTTTCCTGCACAAAAGTTTGCAAGTTTGATTAGGTCCTATTTGTTAATTTTTGTTTTTATTTCTGTTTCCTTGGGAGACTGACTTGGAAAATACTGGTACAGTTTATGTCAGAGAATGTTTTGCCTATGTTCTTTTCTCAGAGTTTTATGGTGTCATGTCTTATAATTAAATCTATGAGCCATTTTGTGTTTATTTTAGTGTATGGTGTGAGGGTGTATTCTAACTTTGTTGATTTACATTTGGCTGTCCAGCTTTATCAATACCGCTTGCTGAAGAGACTGTCTAACTCCGTTGTATTATCTTGTGTTCGTTGTAGAAGACTGATTGACTATAGATGGCTTCCCAAGTGGCTCAGTGATAAAGAATCTGCCTGTAATGCAGGAGATGTGAGTTCAATCTCTGGGTCAGGAAGTTCCTCTAGAGAAGGAAATGGCAACCCACTCCAGTATTCTTGCCTGGGAAATCCCATGGTCAGAGGAGCCTGGAGGGCCATGTTCATGAGGTCTCAAAAGAGTCAGACACTTTGGGGTTCTGTATTCTCTTCTGTTGATCCAAATTTTATGTCAATACCTTGATGTTTTGATTACTGTCCCTTTGTGGTGGGCTTCCCTGGTGGCTCAGTGGTAAAGAATCTGGTGAAGAGATGCAGGTAAAGAGCCAGGTGCACCAGAGTCCACGGGGTTGAAAAGACTGAGACACAAGTTAGTGATGAAACAACAGCCTTTGTAGCACTGTCTGAAATCTGGGAGGGTTATGCAGCATTATTTATAGTATCTAAGACATGAAGACGATCTAAGTTTCTAGATGAATAAACAAAGTGTTACATAGAGAGGAACATATATGTATATGAATATTATTCAGAGATAAAATGGGAATTCTGCCATTTGTGACAACATGGATAAACACTGAAATACAAAGAAAAGATATTAAAATCAAGAAGGGAAAATCTACAAATAATATACACGGGAATCCTCATAAGTTTATCAGCTGAATTTTCAGCAGAAACTCTGCAGGCCAGAAGGGAGTGTCAGGATATAGTTAAAGTGATATTATTATTAATCAAAAGAAAGCTGAAGTAGCCATATTAATTTCAGACAAAGCCAGCTTCAGAGCAAGAAAAATATCAGGGATAAAGAGGGACATCTATATAATAATAGAGGGGTCAATTCTACAAAAAAAAAAAAAAAAAAACACAACAATTCTTAACAAAAATACATCTAACAACATATTTTCAAGATATTTGAGACAAAGCTAATAGAACTGCAAGGAGAAACAGAAGTGAACCAGTACCACTGGATAGAGAGTTTCAACACTCTCTATCAATAGTGGGCATATCAAGTGAGCAGAAATCTCCAAAAATAGAGTTGATGTGAAGAGCACTACAAATCAAATGGATCTAACTGATATTTAAGGAGTACTTCATCAAACAAGAATAAAATACAGATTCTTCTCAAGGTAGCATGGAACATTAGACAGACTGCATTTGAACAAATGTAGAGTATGCCATCAGACTGTAATGGAACTAAATGACAAATCACAGAAAGATAGTTGGTTGCTGTATGGAACTCTGAACTATTGCTCAATTACTCTGCAAACTGAAAGCTGTATTTAAAAATACCTGCTGTCTTTTAGAAAGACACCATTAAGAAAATGTAAAGACAAGAAACATCCTGAGTAAGAGAAATATTTGCAAATCATATATCTGGTAAAGGATATATATCCAGAATATGTAAGGAATCTTGCAACTTAATACCAAGAAGACAGACAACCCCAATAAACATGGGGAAAATATCTGAATAGACATTCACCAAAGAAAATATGTGAATTCCTAATAAGCATATAAAAATATGCTCAAATTTTTAACCATTTGGAAATTAACAGTTAAGCCTGGATGAAATTTGATTTCAGACTCCTTAAATTTTATTTTTAAGCAAAAATTCAGACAATAGCAAGTGGTGACAAAGATGTAGAGAAAATGGAATTCTCATAATTGCTAATTAAGATGTAAAATGGTACAGCCACTTTGTTAATGTCTGTCTGTTTCTTAAAAAGTTAAGAAAGTATTTACAGTATCCTATTCTACTTCTGGGTATCTACTCAAGAAAAATAAAACATATGTCCACTTGAAGATGTTTATGTAAATGTTCATGGTATGATTAATTCATAATAGCCAAAAAGTGGGAAAAAATCCAAAAGTTATCAGCTGGTGAATGGATAAGGAAAATGTGATAAAATCATACAATGGATTCTATTTAGAATAAAAAAGAACAAGCTACTGAAATATATTATAATATAGATGAAACTCAGTCATTATGCTACATGAAAAAGGGAATGCAAAATGCCACATGCTGTATGATCAATCTATAAAATCTATGGAAAAGGCAAACTTATAACCAGTGGAAACTAGGTTAGTGGTTGTCTTTATAGAGATTAACTGTAAAAATGGGCATGTGGTATCTTACTAGGAAGATAGAAATGTTCTAAAACTGGCCTGTGGTAATGGTTGCAAAACTTGGTAAATTAAATAAATGCATAACTAAAATATATACTTAAAACCTGTGATTTTTACAGAATGCAAATTGTTTTTAAAAACTGTCATATTCATGCAGATGACACCACCCTTATGGCAAACAGTGCAGAAGAACTAAAGAGCCTGTTGATGAACGTGAAAGAGGAGAGTGAAAAAGTTGGCTTAAAGCTCAACATTCAGAAAACTAAGATCATGGCATCCGGTCCCATCACTTCATGGGAAATAGATGGGGAAACAGTGAGAGACTTTATCTTTTTGGGCTCCAAACTCACTGCAGATGGTGATTGCAGCCATGAAATTAAAAGATGCTTATGACCAACCTAGACAGCATATTCAAAAGCAGAGACATTACTTTGCCAACAAAGTCCATCTAGTCAAGCCTATGATTTTCCCAGTAGTCATGTACAGATGTGAGAGTTGGACTATAAAGAAAACTGAGCACCGAAAAATTGATGCTTTTGAACTGTGGTGTTGGAGAAGACTCTTGAGAGTCCCTCGGACTGCAAGGAGATCCAACCAGTCCATCCTAAAGGAGCTCAGTCCTGGGTGTTCATTGGAAGGACTGATGTTGAACCTGAAACTCCAATATTTTGGCCACCTGATGTGAAGAGCTGACTCATTTGAAAAGACCCTGATGGCTGGGAAAGATTGAAGGCAGGAGGAGAAGACAGAAAATGAGATGATTGGATGGCATCACCGGCTCAATGGACATGAGTTTGGGTGGACTCCGAGAGTTGGTGATGGACAGGAAGTCCTGGCACACTGCGGCCCAGGGGATCGCAAAGAGTCAGACATGACTGAGTAACTGAACTGAACTGAATACAGACTGAAAATGTATGTATGTATATATGTGTGTGTGGGGGCTAAATTATTACCCAGATTGGCTAGAATGTAAACATTATGATAATATAGAATGAATCTATCACTAGTTAAAAAAAATGCAATATTCTCCAAACCCAGTTTGAGAAACAAAGAATACAATCATGATTTCTCCTGCTACCAAGAAGTTTTTAATGAGGTGGATGAAAGTGGAGCTGATTATACAGAGTGAAGTAAGCCAGAAAGAAAAACACCAATACAGTATACTAACACGTATATATGGAATTTAGAAAGATGGTAACGATAGCCCTGTATGCAAGATAGCAAAAGAGACACAGATGTATAGAACAGTCTTTTGGACTCTGTGGGAGAGGGAGAGGGTGGGATGATTTGGGAGAATGGCATTGAAACATGTATAATATCATATATGAAATGAATTGCCAGTCTAGGTTCGATATAGGATGCTTGGGGCTGGTGCACTGGGATGACCCAGAGGGAAGGGATGGTATGGGTAGGGAGGTAAAAGGGGCATTCAGGATTGGGAACACATGTACACCCGTGGCAGATTCATGTTGATGTATGGCAAAACCAATACAATATTGTAAAGTAAAAAAATAATAAAAATTTTAAAAAATAAAAAATAAATAAAAACTATCATTTTTTCATAAGCAATTAGCTCCAGTGTGCTAATTTTTGTTCATTCTAGTTATTAAGACAGCACAAATCTCTCCTGTTAAGGAGCAAATGGACAAAAATTACCTTAAAATTTCTACTATAGTAATCATTTATTTTAATTTAATATTATTATACAATTTCTCATTTTATTTGAGAATAAAACTATAATTGTTCCAGTCAACCAAGATGAAAATAGAGACTCATATTAGACTTCATCCTTATTCTTGTATCTTTGCTTGAACTCACAATTCTGGAAATTTCTCATTCTGATATTCTGTTTATTTCATGCTTTTAATCATTTGTTATTGGCTTCATTCAGATCCCTAGTTTATCTCCCCTTTTATTATTTTAAAAAATTTCCTCATTGGGTAGTTTCTAGATTTTTTTAATTTCATAGAGCAGAAAAACACATTAAACAGAAAAGAAATGGAAATAAATTTTCCAACTATTAATTTTGTCAAGTAAAGCCACCAAAACTAAAATTTAACTCAACAACTACCATGTATTTTCTCTCTGTAGAAAACTAAGTAGCACTGATTAGTTTCTAATTAAAGTCTTTTATAAAAAAGCAGTGAAAATACTTCAAAATACACATGAAATATACAAAACATAAATGTGAAAAAATAACTGTATTAGGTTCTCCAGGGAAACAGAACTAACAATATATACATAGATGTATAAGAGGTTTTTTTGTTTTTTTTAGTAGGAATTGGCTCATGCTATTATGGAAGATGAGACATGCCATGATATGCACTCTCTAAGCTGGTGAATCAGGAAAGCTGGTGGCATAAAATTCAGTCCAAGTCTGAAGGGCTGAGAATAAGGCTGTTGTAATTCCCAACCTGAATCTCAAGCCTGAAGCCAAAGGCCTGAGAACTGGGGTGAGTGGCCTGCTGGTGTTAAGTCCCTGAGCTGGAAGGTTCCACAAACAGGAGCTGAAGAAGATATATAGCCCAACTCAAAGGGAAAAGAAGAAATTATGCTTCCTCCATCTTTTTGTTCAATTTGGGCCTTCTAGGGATTAGATGTTGCCTGCCATGTTTATGAGGGAAGATCTCTTCATCTACTAATTCAAATGCCAATCTCTTCTGGAAATTCCCTGTCAGACATACCCAGAATTAATATTTTACCAATTCTTTGGTCATCCCTGAGCTCAGTCATTTTGATGCATAAAACTAACTCTCACGGGGCACCTCTTGTCAACCTGGAACAGAGATGCACTTCTTTACTCATATTCAGTCTCCAAACAAAGACAACAAGAAGGTTATATTTTTGCCAAACATGTTAAAACTATCCTTCCTTCAATAGAAAATGCAGCAATCCCTTTACCAGAAGAGGAGGTAAATTTCTCATTTTTCCGTTATGAAATTATGTTTTGATACCTTATTTGGATATTCAGTTAAAGCAATTCAAATTGAAGCTTGAATCACTAGCTTGTTAGAATCAAGCTGAAGCTATTTTCACATTGCTGTATTGAAATGGAAGGAATGCATTTCATGATATTTAACACAAATCAGAATATTTTCGGTGAATTTGGACAAGCTGAGTAAGGGTAGTTCTCACAGATCCAAAGAGCCCTTCACTTTTTCCTGTAAAGTGGAGAAAGCCATCAAAATTATTCTCTTACTATTGGGGAAAGCTGGAAAGGAACTCTAGAGCTTTCTATGATTAATTATACTCTGAGTACTATAGCTTGGGGAGATGATGGTATACTAGCTCTCTCATGGAAAGCTTAGCTATGGACAAAAATCGCACATCAGTTTCCTGATCAATTTCACAGCCCTGCTGCTCTTAGATTTGGTTGCAAAATAAGCAGAAGGTTCTGGGATGGATCCTCTCTACCTACTATCAAAAGTGACATCATAGACTCTCATGGCTACCATTACAGAGCCTCAGTCAGGCATTGCTGTCTCTCAAATGTGAAACTCTGTTACTAAACAACATACTAAAGGCATTATGTCTTATTTAAACCAATCTTTTTCAAATTAAGGCTCACAGACCATCTCTTTCAGAATCACTTGGATTGGAAAGTGTTGTCAGGTCCATGTTTAAAAAAAAAAAGTTACCTTTAGTCCCCTTTACTTAGAATTTACTGAATTTTTCAAAATCTTTATTTTTAAAAGCTCCTCAGATGATTTTAAGAATCATGTACATATGAGATACATTGTTAGTAAAACAGCCTGCATATTAGAATTACCTGGTCATCAGTATTTTATAAAAATCCTCCATATGACACTACAGTGAGGATATGGCTAAGAACTACTGATCTAGAATTGGAAAAAAAGATATTCACAATAGTCTCCCTCACTCCTACTGCTTACACCTGGCTTATTTCACTCCCTTATGTTATTCACTTAGCCTTTAAATGTAACTGAGCCTGCAGACTATAAATATTGAACACTCTCTGCACTGGCAAGTGTGGGTTCTTGGAAGTAGAGACTTCAAAGATGAAAATCTAGGGAACTGGGATCAGGTTAGAGAGAGAGTGTTCATGCTGGTACAGGTAGAGGAAGCTTTTTGAAGCAACCCAGTTGGGACCTCTACCAAGGTAGTAGCTGCTTATGCCACTTACTGAAGGGAGAGGAGCTACTGGTGACAAGGAAGGGCAACAAAAATAGAGTGGAACAAACCAACAACAACAAAGAATTTATACCTCTCTCTTGACAAGAAAAGTACACCAAACTATTGCTTTGAGGAATCTTTGCAAAACACATAAAACTTTTCAGAGTTTGCCTTAAATGGAAATATTTTGTTTCTTCAGTTTGATCAAGTCCTGGTTCTTCTGTTCTTTCAGATATTTTGGCCACTTCAATACATGAACAATTTGCTCATGGCACAGGTATACCAGTACAAGTGCAGGAAGAAAAGCAACTGAATCCCTCCTAATCCAAGGGCTCAGAGCAGGACATTTAAGGATCAAGCCTGAGCATTACCCTGAAGGGTGCAGGCCAGAAGCTTTCAAAATTCTAATTTGTTTCAAAGTTTTTTTTTTTTTTTAATTGAGATATCATTGGCATGTAACATTGTATTAGTTTTAGATATGCAACATAATGATTTGATGGAGAAGGCAATGGCACCTCACTCCAGTACTCTTGCCTGGAAAATCCCATGGATGGAGGAGTCTGGTAGGCTGCAGTCCATGGGGTTGCGAAGAGTTGGACATGACTGAGCGAATTCACTTTCACTTCTCACTTTCATGCATTGGAGAAGGAAATGGCAACGCACTCCAGTGTTCTTGCCTGGAGAATCCCGGGGATGGGGGAGCCTGGTGGGCTGCCTTCTATGGGGTCACACAGAGTCCAACACGACTGAAGCGACTTAGCAGACTTAGCAGCATAATGAGGTGATACATGTATATACTGCAAAATGATTTTTAGGTAGTTTTAGGAAACGGTATCAAGAAAAAACGGCCTTAAAATTAACCCAGTGGTCTTATCTCTTAACTGGACATAAACATATGAAAATCTTAACTATATCCCTGCGTGTTAAGTCGCTTCAGTTGTGTCTGACTCTTTGTGACCCTATGGACAGTAGCCTTTCAAGCTCCTCTGTCCGTGGATTCTTTAGGCAAGAATACTGGAGCGGGTTGCCATGCCCTCCTCCAGGGGATCTTCCCGACCCAGGGATCAAATCCGTGTCACTTACATCTCCTGCATTGGCAGGCAAGTTCTTACCACTAGTGCCACCTGAGAAGTCCATATCCCTAATACAAACCAAACACCTTAGCTTGAGAACCCAGTGCCCCTCCTACCTAAGTCCCAAATTATCTTAGCCACACATCCCACCATTTTCTGTCCGATACTCTGTACTCATATTCTGATGATTTCTTGTCTCTGATATTGCCTCACACTGTCAAAAACCTATCTGTTCTACAAACTATAGCAAAAATTGTCCTTCTTTCCCCAACTCTTCTTGACTTCTTCTTCCCTTGGAAGTAAACTGCAGAATTTCTACTTCTCATTAACCTTATATTCTAAATTTTTGGCTTTGAACATGTTTCAACATACAAAGATGTGAAAGCCAAATTGTTGAGAAATTAGTATTTCTAAATTTACTTTGGCAGTCAACAGAGGAAAGAGAGATTGACTTGGTTAACTTGTTTCTATTCTGCCTTATTTCCTTTGCTATCTCCTGATTTCTTTTTCCATCATGAATAGTTTCAGCAGACACTTTCCATTTTGTCAACTAGATTAAAGGCTATCTTTGAATATATTAAATACAACTGATGTTTGCCATTTTTCAAGCCCAGATATGACAGATCGTAATTGTGCCAAAGTTCCAGAGTTAAAATTTCATTACACTTTTTAGAGTAAAAGCACAGAGTACAAATTCCTCATTTCCTGTTATCATTTGAAGGGTAAAAATGTCCTTCCTCTATTGTAATATCTCTATAATTCAAGGTTTATTTGCTTTATGGGGAGAATACTGTTGAATCACATTCTTTGTTTGGAGTTGTGTTTGCTTTTAATATTTTTAACAGCTTCCTGCCATATGACTGTGGGAATGACCACCTTATCTCTCTGGCAATTCAAGTTTATGAAAGTGAAAGTCACTCAGTCGTGTCCCACTCTTTGTGACCCCGTGGACTGTCCACGGAATTCTCCAGGCCAGAATACTAGAGTGGGTAACCATTCCCTTCTCCAGGGCATCTTCATATTCCTAATTGTCTGATTACACCTCTTAGTAGAATAACCACATGAATGATATCCAAAGAACATCTGCATTATTAAATGAAAAGTACAATGTTTAGATAGCAGAAGTGAAAGAAAAGTGTTAGCTGCTTAGTCATGTCCGACTCTTTGTGACCCCATGACTGTAGCCCACCCAGGTCCTCTGTCCATGGAATTCTACAGGCAAAAATACTAGGGTGAGTAACCATTCCCTTCTTCGGGGGATCTTCCCAGCCCAGGAATCAAACCCGGGCCTCCTGCATTGAAGGCAGATTCTTTACCATCTTAGCTACCAGGGAAGCCCTTAGATAGCAGATGTTACATGTACATAGACAGTTTCATGGCGGCAAAAACTAGGATTTTTAAAATGCTTATGTCCCATCCTTGTTTTCATGTTGAATGTTGTTAAAAACAGGTAAAATTAATCTTACAATTTGAGAGTCGCAGTCAGGGGTATGGAGTAGAACCTCTTCCTTTGTAGTCTCAATTTGCGGGGTTTCATTGACTTCAGTAGTGACTTCTTGAGGCTGGAGAGAAAGAGAACATTAGGAGGGAAATAGTTTCATCAAAGAGTTCCTAATGCTTTGTAAAACATGCTATAATGGCAACCTCACACTCAAGGAAAAGGAATAAAATGAAAATGTGTATATATCAGAGACCTTAACTGTACCTTAAATATTAACTATGAAATTGAATGAAATAATTTCTATTCAGTTTTGTATGAGTGCTGTCCAGTAGGACTACTTTCCTACTGCAAATGTTTATTTCTTGCATAATAAACTTTTAAGGATTCTGGTTCTTAAAAAAAAAAAAAAAAACACAACAACCAGGAATCCTATCTTTCCTCTTCATTTTAACCTCATATCTATCTGGGAAATAATAAGTATACATCTTATTTTCTTAATAGTAAATGATATTTTCTAACATCTCACTGTAAGTTACAAAAAGAATTATGTTGACTCCAATGCTTCACCTACCAATCAAATACTGTTTTATACCTCAAGAAGCCCTACATATTACTCTAAATTTCTTTGTGCTACTTTCTACACAGAAATGCACATGATCTAAACTGGGTCATCAAAACCTTCATTTTTGGAACTAAATACTGACTATATTAAAAAGAGGCTATAAATAGGTATATTAATTTCAGTAAGTTCACTTGTCCAAGTTGTTTCTACAATGAGACACTTCTTATAGTTCACATTCCCAGTCTTCTGAAGCAGCCTCTGTTTCTGTCCATCACCAACTTTGTTACTTCTGCCTTCTCCCAGATAGTATGAGCTCCTGATGTTCTACCATTAAAATCTCCTTCACTTAATTTGGTAAGGGTCAATATTTATTGCTTGTAAACACAGAGATGTAAATGATACTGAGAGTCAAATCAGCAAAATAAAACTGTCAGAACAACATAAGGGTTGAAATAGAAACCATTTGCTATTGAAACCAACAGGAAGGAAAACTAACCCAGCTAGATAAGCTATAAAAAATGACACAGGTTCACCAATGATGGAGATTACATTTAAGAGTAGGTATTCAATATCTTCCTTAAAATATAAATATGCCCATATTGAAAAATGTTAGTGTTTGTTAATTATATTTTCTTATGCAAATATTGTACATTTATGAAAATGCTTCCAGACATTGGTGGTGAGGTTTAGGTAAGAAATATGAGCAGAATAAAAGCTTTTGTCTATCTACCTATCTATTTTTGTAGGCCTTGGCTAACTTGGACAAGATATAAAAGGGGCTCCATTTACTATTAAGTTCACAGAGAGCAGGTGGGAAGAATGACAGTGTAATTTTCCTCCTCCGTAAGTTTGCCAAAGTCTACCCTTGTGCTCATATATTTCACAACTGGGTTGGCTGGTTTGTCAACTTCTGCATCTGTTTACAAAAGTTATTTTAACTTGCTTCAGGAAGGAAAATTACATAAATTAATGTCTTTTAACGACTGGAGGAAATTATACATCACCTTCATCAATGTGAGCAATAAAGCATGAAAAGTTAAATTACTTTAAATACCAAAACATAATATTTGTTTTTAGAACTAGTTGCATTAAACATAATACATGCAGTCCTTAATGTAGGCATTTGCTACCAGTGAAATAGCTCTTTCTAAAAGAAAGAAGCCTTATTGAGTCTGATGAATTAACAAAGAATGGGAACTGGCTTTGGGGAATTATAGTGTATTTTGGTATTTAAAAACATGTGAATTCTGGTTCTGGATTAGCACATAAATAAATTAGGGTCTTAGACACTACATATGACTTTGGAGGGCCTGTTTTCTACTGCCATACTAAATTCGGTCAAGAACACCTAAACTGCAATATTTTTGTTGCTGTTGTTATTTGTTGTTTAGGATAGTTTTAGCTTCAGAAAAAAACTGATAGGTATAGGGACTGTCCATAAAGCCCCAGTTCTTACAAATGCATGGACTCTCCCATTATCAACATTATTCACCAGAGTGGTACAAATGTTACCAAAGGTGAATGGACATTAACACATCATAATCACTGAATGTCCATGGTGTATATTAATATTAGGATTCACTATTAGATGAAATTCTATAGGTTTGGACAAATGTGTAGTAACATATATCCATCATTATGCTATCATACATAGTATTTCCACTGCTCTAAAAATCCTCTGTGTTCTTCCTGTTCATCCCTACCCTCCTCACCCTTGGCAACCTTTAGTCTTTCAATTTTTTCCATAGTTTTTCCTTTTCTAAAATATCCATAGTTGTAATCATACAGTATACAGCCACTTCAGATAGGATTTTTTCATTTTGTGATATATATTTAAGGTCTCTCAGTGTCTTTCTATGGCTTGGTAGCTCATATCTCTTTAGTGGTGATAAATATTTCATTTTCTCCATGTACTACCATCCAGTAATAGATGGATTCACTGGTGAATTCTATCCAACAATTAAAATAGTTAATTTATAGCAATTCTTTTCAAGAAATTCCTCTCAATTTCTTCCAAGAAATAGAAGAGGTGAGAACACTTCTAAATTCATTTTATGAGTCTAGCATTACCCTAATACTAAAACCAGATAAGGATACCATGAGAAAATAAAATTATAGGCCAATATTCTTGATGAGGGATTCCCTGTTGGCTCATTGGTAAAGAATCTGTCTGCCAATATAAGAGTCATGGGTTCAACTTCTGGGCTGGGAAGATCTCTTGAGAAGGAAATGGCAACTAGTTTCAGCATTCTTGTGTGAGAAATCCCATGGATGGAGGAGCCTGGCAGGCTACAGTCCATGGGGTTACAAAAGAGTCACTGACTTAGTGACTAAACAAGAAAAATAACTCTTAATGAATATGGGTTCAAAAATTCTCAACAAATCTTAGGAAATCATATTCAACAATACACTAAGCAAAACAAAACAATCTAATTAAAAGATGGGCTGAAGATTTGAACAGGCTTTTTCCCAAAGAAGTCAAACAGGTGGCCAACAGGTTCATGAAAAGATGCTCAAAATCACTAATTATCAGGAAAATGCAAATCAAAACCACAATGAAATAGCACCTCACATCTGTTAGATGGATATTATCAAAAAGATAGGAAATAACAAGTGTTGGTGAAGACATAGGAAAAGGGAAACTTGTGCACTCTTGGGGGGAATGTAAAGTGGTATAGCCACTATGGAAAACAATATGGTTATTTCTAACAAATTTAAAAATAGAACTGAAATATAATACAGCAATCCCTTAAATGCATCCCCATCAACCTAAGAGTACATCATTTGGACACACTGATAAAGAATATATGGTATATATGTATATAGACTATGGAATATTATTCAACCATTAAAATAATGAAAATTTACCATTTGGGGTAATGTTAATGGAACTTGAGGTTATTATGTTGAGTGGAATAAGGAGACAAAGAAAGACAAATTCTGCATGATCTCACTTAAAAAAAGAAAAAATATAAGCTCATAAACAAGCACAAAGGTTTACTATAGCACAGGGAACTATAGTCAATATATTATAATCTATAATGGAAAATAACTTTAAAAGTAATATATGTTTATATGTATAACTTGTACTTGCCATGTACAAGTACCTTGCTGTGTACTTTAAACACTATAAGTCAACTACACTTTAATAAATAAATATTGAAAAAAAAGAAAGAATATAAGCTCACAATTACAGAAAACAGATTGGTGTTTGCCAGAAGTAGGGTTTGGGGAGTAGTGAGTGAATTGGATGGAGGAGGACATATCTCCCTTATAAAGAAGACCATAATATGAATGGAGTGATTGAAATCATCTTTTTTGTTGATTTAATTTAATTCCCAGGAGTCCTGACCAATAAACAAGATAGGAACATTTTAAAGGCAAGGACAATGCCTTTTTCAGCTCTGTAACATCTCACATCAAGGCAATCTATAGGAAGTTGATGAGCAGAAACATCATGGAACTCTTCAGATGAGGTCACATCTGAACCCTTTGAGGCTCCATCTTTTGAGTAAAGAGACTAACGTCCTCCGAGTCACCAAAGTAAAACAGGTAGAGCTAGTGATTTAACCCAACCTATCAGATTCCAATTTTATGTTCATTCAACCCCATCTTAATACTTCTCTACTAGGTATGATAGTGGTTGACAGGATGTGTCAGCCACTTACTTAAATACTATATAAGCCCCCATTTCACCCTCTAATCACATAATTTTCTGCAGGGGTCTAGTTTTTTTATTATGAGACACTGGTAAAAAGAAAGAGGATATCTGTAGAGTATTCTTGACCTTAGTTAGGGTCTAGTTTTCTAAACTATGCTTTAACTTCATTAAAGCTTGCTTTTTGAACAAGTAAGTATTAATAATTGTTTTAATAATATTAAAGAAAATAATGAATGTAAAAGTTATGCTCTGCGTGAAGGATACAAATACCCATATGTGTTAATTAAAGTAAACCTGCCAAACACAGCATTTTATTTTTCTACATCTTCATTAATTTTGTTCTAGTAAATATCTCTTATGGTTTTATATATTTACAGGTTATTGACAGAGCAAATCATCAGCAGGGGTGACATGCTTATCATTCAATCACAATCTTCCCAGAATCATTCCTTCTTGACCTTTAATTCACAGACTAAAATGAGACAAAGTGAGTGACCAGAAAAAATGTCTGTAATGATAACTAAAAATATTTTTGGAGGATATGGCCCAGAGTGTTAAACAAGGTGAAAGGACAATGCTTTCTCCTTGCTTTATCTCCCTCTCTGTCCTGAACATAAGGTAATATGGTACAGCACACACACACGTGCACACACACACATGCACACACACACACACACACACACAGAGCTTAGAAATTATACACAGTAAAAGTCTAGGGTAGGAATTGTGCATGAATGCACAGCTAATATCAGCCATATTGATAATGCTCCAAACATGTTTTTATGTTGGTTGGTGGACCTATGTGTATTTGTTTTACTATTATGTACACAACTTAGGTAAACACATAAAATAATTAAATGTTATATCAGTTATCAAATATATCTATTGACAAGTGTCAATAGATTGAAATGGTTGAAATATAAAATTGTTGAAATACGTAAAATTGTTCACACTTTGTTAATGTAAAATGATTCAAAAAACATTACACACAGATTCATCCTATTCTGTGAAAATGTATTAAAATGAATATGTACTAAAGTTTCTGAGAGAAAGTATGAGTTCTTGTTTCCTACTTGGTGGAATTATGAGATTGTTTTATGCTGTTTTAAAATCTTTTGCCATTTTCTTTCTTTCTGAAATAGATTTTTTATAAAATTAAAAAATGCTAAAAATTATAAATATTGTATATAAGAGCAAGATTTACTTTAGTCAAAAGAATTTTAAGAAATATGATGGAGAAATTGAAGCTAGAGACTTTACTTGAGGACTATTCTTATAGAATCAGATTTGACATAAGGAAAAGAGGATTCATATCTCAGAAAAGGTAAAAAGAAGAGAGTTCTAAAACAAAATGAGGTTTGTGAGAATGAAAACTAGTATATGAACATGCTTTAATGATAAAAAATAGTGGAGAAATCAGCTATGTCAAGTAGTTGGTAGATTTGACCTCCAGACTGAGGAGTTTAGACTTTGTCCACTAAGTAATAGAGAACTTAGTTGGTATATAAACAATAATATTTAACACCTTGATAACTGTAGACATAGTTACTCACAGGGTTTGTGTTTGTAACTTCAGTCTTTACCACACAATTCAGTTAACTATGTGTACACACAGACACAATTTTATATACTATAAAAATAACACCTATGGAAATTGAGAAGGAAAAGTCTTCATGGGTATTTCTAAAGTTAATTTCTAAAAAAAGAGTTGGTAATAAATTATGAAGTAACTGGAACATAAATAATTGCATACATTATTTAAGATAATTATTCTAAAATAATCATGAAAAATAAAATATTAGTGTTTCCAAATTTTTGAATATGAATACTGCTCTACTAAATGAATCACTAATTATTCTACAAGTAATACATGTTTATTAATATTTCAAAGTGACATATCTTTATATCAGAAGATTCATTTAACAATAATTTATTTTCTGAATAATAACCAGTAAATACATTGCTTATGCCCTGAGGTACTACCAATAATTTTCAGATCCTAGAATAAATCAGGAACCTGACTGACCTCAAATAATACATGGATGTGTGTGGCCCCTATGTGTAAGGAGTATGATTTGAAAATGGGTTGGAAGTTGCATGGATATGTTCTGATTAAAATTTGGAACAATGGGGTTAATTTAGGTGGGAGTAAACACATTGATTTAAAAAGTTGAAATAACTATAGAAGTAAGAAAATAGTCCTATTTGCTTTTTCTTCTATTTTTTGAGGAGGTGCATGACAATAACAGTCTATATTTATAGAGTCCTTGCCATGTTTTAGAAAAAGCTATGTGCATTACATCTCTGTAACAAACTATGTTACCTTTTAAGAATAAAGAAACTACAATTCAAAGGTTAAGAGACTTGCCCAAATTCAATAAGCCAGTAAATGATAGACTTCATTCAAATATTCAATTTTTAATCATACTGAATCCTAATAAATGACCACTTTAAAAATTAATTAGGAAAAGTTGATATTTTAACTCAATAAGCTTTTTTTTAAATTTTTTATTTTTTTACTTTACAATACTGTATTGGTTTTGCCATACACTGACATGAATCCACTACAGGTGTACATGAGTTCCCAACCCTGAACCCCCCTCCCACCACCATCCCCATATCATCTCTCTGGGTCATCCCAGTGCACCAGTCCCAAGCATCCTGTATCCTGTATCCTGTATCGAACCTAGACTAGCAATTCGTTTCTTACATGATAGTATACATGTTTCAATGCCATTTTCCCAAATCATCCCACCCTCTCCCTCTCCCACAGAGTCCAAAAGTCTGCTCTTTACGTCTGTGTCTCTTTTGCTATTTCGCATACAGGGTTATCATTACCATCTTTCTAAATTCCATATATATGTGTTAGTATACTGTATTGGTGTTTTTCTTTCAGGCTTACTTCACTCTGTATAATCGGCTCTAGTTTCATCCACCTCATTAGAACTGAATCAAATGTATTCTTTTTAATGGCAGAGAAATGCAAATCAAGACCACATTTGAGGTACCATTTCACACCAGTCAGAATGGCTGCGATCCAAGAGTCTACAAGCAATAAATGCTGGAGAGGGTGTGGAGAAAAGCTTAAGTTTTTTAAACCTACATTTCTTATAAAATGCTTTCCAAATACAGCATCTCTATACTAATGAAAAACATTAGAAAAACCATATTTATAATACAACAGTTAATCTCCAGAGATTAAATGGTTTGTAATTACTAAACTTTAATTCATCTGAGACTTTCCTGTTAAAATCTTAAATGCATTTCCTTTCATCTCATTTTATTGGAAATACAAAGAAGCTAAAGTTTACTGTCTAGAAGTATTTCTTTAGAAACACAGAATGCCCAGATAACCTTCAACTTCTCAATCTAACTTCATTTTCATAACTTTCTAAAAAGGACCTTTAATACAAAGTTTTTAAAACTAATGTCCATTGGTATTAAATTACAGGTATTATTTTCTGTAGACAGTCCACTGCTTGTATAAAATTAAGAATTCTGCAAAATCCAAAATGATTAAGGACAACTGATTTAAAGTATTTACATCCCTTCACCAGTAAGCATCTTTGCCACAACCATTAAACACACTGTCTTCCTTTTTAAGTTGTAAAATGTATGTCACTCATTTACTCAAAAACTACTTTTGACCATGATGTGGCCAGAATATGGCAGACAAAACCTATGGAACACCCAGTCCGATGAAAGGACTGCATGTAAAATAAGTACTTCCAGGAAACTTTAATTAAATACAATT
This sequence comes from Ovis aries, assembly GCF_016772045.2. Classification (NCBI taxonomy): domain Eukaryota; kingdom Metazoa; phylum Chordata; class Mammalia; order Artiodactyla; family Bovidae; genus Ovis; species Ovis aries. Next base: position 17,673,736 of record NC_056074.1, read on the forward strand.
TGGATAATGATTTTGAGTTAAGATTTTAGATTACTTTGAGGGAACAGCACATGGTAGGGTGAGCTGACCCATCTGGAGGGTCAGATAAGTTTTCCTGAAGAAGTGGTATTACAAACAAGACCTGAAGGATGAGCAGTGCCTGCCTCCCGAGGTGAAGAGGCCAGGGAAGGGATAGGAAGAGGCATGGGACTGAGGAAGGAGGACACTAACTTTAAGGATCCCAAAGAAAGCAGTTATAGCTGGGGAAAGGTGAAAGCAGCGAAGCATCCAGTAGAGTGCAAGGCATAGATGTCTCAATGTCTGCCTAATTCTGCCTTCCAACTCAGATGTTCAGCTCTGCTTTCAAAGTCATCCATATCACGTATAGTTACCTCTTTGTTCCCCACCTCTTTTCCTCGCAGATTCCCTACATACCCCTATGTTGCATCTTCCAAAATGCTCACAGGGCAACTGTAATAAAAGCAAAGCTGAAACAGAGAATGCTGATCTTCCTCTGTTGGTTCCCTCGTATGTTTAGGTTAAGTGAAAATTCCTGGGTCTGGAAACAGACGTGCCTATAAAACCTGCTCTTTAACCTCTTTCTTCAGTTGCCCAGTTTCTCTCCCCCTCTGTCCCTCTCCTCCTCTCTGAGTATAGGTTCCCTCTCACAAGTGTATGAGAAACACACACACACACGTGGGTTCACAGAAAGTGTTTTCATGTCTTCCAGTATTCATAACAGTTCCTCTCCTGGCTCTGTCTCTCTGCTGTGGTTATTTCTTCTACTTTCCTCCAAATCGTTTTCCTTATACATTCCCACTTATTTTTGAAAATATAATTTGAATATAATCTTCACTACAGAATATTCTTGAAATCTGTCCTGTCTGCGCTTTTGTGGTATCATCCACAAAAATCCATGACACAATCTAAGCATAAAAACACACCAGACAGATCCACACTGAGAGACAGTCTGTAAAATATCTGATCACTAGTCCTCAAAAGTGTCAAAATCATGGAAATATAAGGAATGAAACACTGTCAGACAAGAGGAGACTGAGACATGAGAGAATACAATGAGGGTCCCTGAATTGGATCCTGAAACAGAGAGAGAAAAAAACAACAACTAGAAAACCTGGTGAAACCCAAGTTAGGTTCGTAGTTTGGTAATGGTATTATACTATTGCCAACTTCTTAGTTTTGATAACTATGTCATGGCTATATAAGATGTTAACATTAAAGGATGTAAAGGAAATATAGGAACTCTCTGTACTATCTTAATGTTTTTCTAAGTCTAAAGTCATTTCCAAAGAAAAAAAATTTAGTGAGGATAATAAGTCTTTAAGAGAATTGTGAGTATCAAATAAGTTCATATGGGTATAGCACAACTCAATAAAAATACCAGCTACTATTAGTATATTTACTAGTAACAGTAATTGCTAACATTGTCATGACAAATATACATTAATTTCATAAATAAAATAATTAACATATTATTACAAATGGTTATCGTTGGATGATGTTATGTCTTTGAACATATAAGTATAACAACATTTTGGCTACCATACATATGTTCAAAATATGAGTACCTCAAAGCACAAGCAAATGGCAAAAAGTGACAAAAAAATACAAGTAGGAAATCAGGCAGTCTTAGTGAATTTTTTTCACATATTTTAATGTTGAAAAAATATTTTATCTATTTTGTGCCAATGAAATATTAAGCATATGGAGAAGCTAGAGGAGGTCTGTTTTTAACATCGTGGAAAGTGAGGTGTCCATAGCTCAGTCATGTCCAAGTCTTTGCAACCCGATGGACTGTAGCCCACCAAGCTCCTCTGTCCAAGGGATTCTCCAGGCAAGAATACTGCAGTGGGTTGCCATTTCCTTCTCCACAGGATCTTCCCAACCCAGGAATTGAACCTGGGTCTCTTGGATTGAAGGCTGATTATTTACCAACTGAGCCACAAAGTAAAAGCTTAATGAGGCTAAGGCCATGTTTCTGATTGTCTCAGTGCCATGCAATGTAGTTTGAGATTCTACTGGGCCATTGCTGGGGTTCAGCAGCATCAGCAGGAATGATGAGGAGGAAGTGAGGACCAACAATTCAGGGGGAGAGCAACATCTTCCTAATTGTGAAGAGTGGGTCTAGACAAGGGTCCAGTATTTCTAATGCCAAACGGGTGTGACAATTTCAGGCATAGTTCGGCAACTGTGTGGGGAGGTTGGCAGCTACTGCTGCCAAGTCGTTTCAGTCGTGTCCGACTCTGTGCGACCCCATAGACGGCAGCCCACCAGGCTCCGCCGTCCCTGGGATTCTCCAGGCAAGAACATTGGAGTGGGTTGCCATTTCCTTCTCCAATGGATGAAAGTAAAAAGTGAAAGTGAAGTCACTAAGTCGTGTCAGACTCTTAGCCACCCATGGACTTCAGCCTACCAGGCTCCTCTGTCCATGGGATTTTCCAGGCAAGAGTACTACAGTGGGTTGCCATTGCCTCCTCTGGAGGTTGGCAGGGACAGATTTCTATCAGTCAGGTGAAACAGCATTACTGGCAGCAGGTAGTAAAAGCACCATTATCATTACACTATCTTATTCAGTCACAGATTCAAGGAGATGTAGGGAGTAGGAGGATGTTGCTTTTTGCCCATTGAGAGACCTGGGAACCATCACTCGTGATTTCTTAAGTGCTCAGTAAAGCAGGTGGGCATTCATGGAAGAACCCCGATTCCAGTATTAGTGGGAAACTGAATCCCTAATCTGTGAAAGTAAGATGAATTCCAGTTTTAAAAATGGTCAATTTTGTAGAAAGAGAGCAGGAAATTCTGCTCCTGTGTCTTTTTAAAAGCAACCAGCGAACATCCCTGTTATCTACATCCTTCGATACCAAGGTGCCACAGGTGATATGGAGTGTTGTCCAATACACGTTTTAACTGCATCGGGAATGATCCTGGAACAGATTACAGCTTGGTAGTAAATTTAGCCTTAGAGAATGAGCAGTGGCAAAATGAAAGGCTCACGGGAATTCAGTGAATTCACTAGCCATATTTTGTATTTTAATCAAGGTCAAGACAATAAGATTTTTTATTTAAAAAAATAAAACTGTTTTGTAAAAAACAAAAAATTTGGTATGTCTCAGATAACTTAAATACAGCTGTTGTATCATCATCCATGAAAAGGACAGTCATAGGCATTCATGGCTTTTATGTTTTATTTTAAAATAAAATTAGAATATTTTACAAACTATTGGAAACTAAATGGGCAGAACTTCCTGCTTACTTTTCCGTTGACACTACTATAGCCTCAAGTGGGATAATTAACATAAGTAGAAGAAAGTACTAAGGTAAAGCTATTCTATCATGGATACTGAAATTCACAGTGTACTCATGACTAATGATGAAATGTGAAAAGCACATATGTCCAATTTGAAAATTCATAGCCACTGCTGTCATGAAAATGAATATGTTTACTCTCCATGATAGAATTATTTTATGGATATGAAGAGCCTTAGAGACAGATATGATTGCTCATGGATACATTGTAATTTGGCTAATGTGGGATCATTCTCTTTGCAAAATTCCTCATTTATTAATTTATTCATTTGTTTGTTCATCCATCTAACATTTGCTGTTAGTCACAGTATATTGTGATGAGCATGGCTACCCTGATGGTTCAAGTGGTAAAGAGTCTGCCTACAAGGTAGGAGACACAGTAGACGCAGATTTGTTCCCTGGTTTGTGAAGATCCTCTGGCAGGGGAAATGGCAACCTACTCCAGTATTCTTGCCTGGAAATTCCCACGGACAGAGGAGCCTGGTGGGCTACATTCCATGGGGTCAGGAAGAGTCGGACACAACTGAGCATGCATGTGTACAATATATTGTGATGAACATTAGAGGAACACTAATAATGAAGATATGCCCCAGCCCCCACCCTCCAGGAGTCTGCTGTTCTGAATTAAACCGTCAGCCATGATGTGACATTTAGTGGCATTATCGGCAAATTTCCAAAAGCATCAATGATTTTAAGTTTTTAATATAATGGAAATATCAGCTCAGTTGATAATCTCTTGCCTACCATGAGAAGCTAACACTAATTGAGGACTTGTGAGTGTGCTGTACATCATTATCATATATCCTATAATGGGTCAGTATCCAAAATCACTGGGTTGGCCAGAAAGTTGGTTTGGGTTTTTCCTGAAAGCTGTTACAGAAAGACTTGAATGAACTTTTATATAAAGAACTCAAACAACTCAACAGCAAGAAAACCCAACAATTCAATAAAAAATGTTCAAAGAGTCTAAACAGACATTTTTCTAAAGAAGACATACAGATGGTCAACAGGCAAATGAGAAGCTGTTAATCATAACTATAGGGGAAATGCAAATCAAAACCATAATAAGATATCAGCCTAAACTATTAGAGAGGCTCTTATTCCCAAAAAAGTTTAAAAACACTAACTTGTAGAGATATATAGATATACACACCCCTAAAGTCATCACAGCATTATTTATTTACAATAACCAAGATGTGGTAACTACTTAACTTGGACTGAGTGCTGAAGAATTAATGCTTTCAAATAGTGATGCTGGAGAATACTCCTGAGAGTTCCTTGGATTGCAAGACCAAACCAGTCAATCCTAAAGAATATCAACCCTGAATATTCATTGGAAGGACTGATGCTAAAGCCCCAGTATTTTGGCCACGTGATGTGAAGAGCTGACTCCTTGGAAAAGACCCTGATGCTGGGAAAGATTGAAGGCAAAAGGAAAAAGGGCGGAAGAGGATGAGATGGTAAGATAGCATTATCAACTCAATGGACATGAATTTGAGCAAACTCTGGGAAATAGTGAAGGACAGGGAAGCCTGGCTAGCTGCAGTCCATAGAGTTGCAAAGTGTCAGAGATGACTTAGCAACTGAACAACAATAATACAGTGCAATTTTATTTGAACACAAAATAATAAAATCTTGCCATTGAAAACAACATGGATGGACCTTGAGGACAATACACTAAGTGAAATTAAGCCAGACAAAGACAAATACCAATTACCATATGATCTCTCTCATATTTGAAGTCCGCAAATCTTTAAAAAAAAATGAAAACACACACACAGATACAGAAAACAGATTGGTGGTTGCCAGTGGAAGGGCATGGGATGTGAAGACTGGCAGTTAATTGCATGGTAAAAATGGTAACTAGACTTATTGCGTTAATCATTTTGTAGTGTATACACTACAGACAGGGCTTCGCAGGTAGCTCCAGTGGTAAAGAATCTGCAATGCAGGCCATGTGAATTCCATCCCTGGGTCAGGACGATCCCCTGGAGTAAGAAATGGCAACCCACTCCAGTATTCTTGCCTGCAAAATTCCATGGGCAGAGGAGACTGGTGGGCTACAGTCCATGGGGTTGAAAAGAGCTGGACATGACTGAGCAGGAGCAGGAGCAAACCTGAAACTAATATAATGTTATGCACTAATTTTGCCTCAGTTAACTAAAAATAAGCCAGAAAAAATCTCAGTTGTCAATGACCCAGTTTTGAGACCTAAGATGGGTTACTAGCCTCTATGAGCCTTAGTCTTCCTCTCTTACAACATCAGAATACTGTCAGTACCACTCACAATGTTTTTCTTGATTTTAACTTGTGTAAAGCCATCAGCAGCAAGTCAGTCACCCAGAGTGCTCTATACATTTTGTGTTGTGATAACATAAGAAGCACTGCATATCTAAACATCTATTGTTTTTGTTAGCATATCTTTAAGATTCTAAGTAATACACATTTTTGAGTGGGCAGTGTGTTGCACTACACTTGGCATAAGAAACCTGGATTTTAGTTGAAGTTCCTTTTTTAAGTAAAATGGTTATAGTTGGATATGCTGTATTTATTGTGATGATCTAATAAAATACATTAGCAATAGCCATAAAGAACTATACAAATTAAAATTCTCACTATTATTATTACTACTGAACGACTGGAACCATAGTTGGAATCCATGCAATAGCCTTCGAAAGGGAAAAGTTTGTTCTTGGAGTATAATTGATGTGAATAACTTCCTAGTTACTCAGCTGCAGACACTCCATAAATATTGTTACTTTCACAAAGAGATCAAAGATGGCCACATATGCCAAAGGAAAGTCTAACCCCAGCACTCGAGGGAAGTCAAAAACACTGTCTATGATTTCTTAAAATCCTGAATATCAATGCATTTTATATAGTGATGAAAAACAAGGATATTACTTCTAATTTTCTTTGAAACATTTAAATCTAATTCACAATGCACTGAGGGTGGATCAAAATGATAAATAATTTTGTCTTTTGCCAGTGCTGGCAAAATGTGTAATAACTTTCAGCAAATATCAAGATTTTATGTTTCCTATTGCTTTTGTAAATTCTTTTGTGGGGATTCTTTTGAACGTTGAAATTATTTTCTTATTGCTAACCTCGACGTAGAACTGTGTGATGGACACTTTGGTAGAGAAGGACACAAAATAATATCTTATTAGACCAAATAAGCTTGAGAATAATAATATACAGCTTATCCTTACAACAACCTTTTGAAGAAAATGATACTATTATTCCCATATTACTAGGAGCGAACTGGTTTAAAAGTTGTGTCTGTTACACAGCTGAGGAGTGACAGAGCAGAAATTCACATCCAGACAATTTGGCTTTAATATCTGTGCTCTTAAACACTAGATACACTACATGCCAGGCTTTATGCTATGAATTTAGCCTTTTAGTTAATTAGGCTCATTGTTTTATACTGCTAGCTCTATTTCACAAAAAGAATAACCACAGTCTTTAGTTCAGTTTCCAACATTTTACAAATAACTGGCTAAATCCAGGATTTACAATCGGTCTGTTGAATTCCAAATTCTGTGCTCTCGCACACATGGTTCTTGGCACTGGGTATCTGATGTTTAGTCACAGAAGCCAACACAGGTTTCCAGGACAGCAGTGTTAAAGAGAAGCCTGCAAATTCAGGGCACACACCTGAATGGAACTTGCTAATGCCTGAAGAGGATTATTGGGAAGAAGTATAAGCCTGCTAAGGATCAAATTTTCATTGGAAAACTGTAGGCCACGGGGTATATTATTCTTTTTGAACTCCTGTCCATCTACATAAAGATTCATCCACACCTTCATCTTTTCCAACTTATCTCTCCTCTCAGAAGCTGGTATGTCTTTACTCCACGTCCAAGTCTTCACCTTGTGATTATGTTCATATTCCTTAATGCTGCTTCTGAATTTTAAATCCTTATTACATGTTTCAAACTTTGTCTTCATTACCTGTTTTGCATTCTTCACTCTATATCTTACTAAAAATGTACATAATCTCCTGCCATCCTACTAAGTCCCCGAAGATTTGTCCCCTCTCTTCTCAGCTCATTTCCTTAGCATAATCATCTAGTCTTCCCACCTTCATTTTCTCACATTTCCCTTAAAATTTTATGTCCTTTGCATTTCTCAAATTCATTCCCTGTTCCTTTCCTGCCTCTACTGTCTCATTGCTCTTATCAAGAATATTATTCTCCCAATAATTTTGTTTCTATTATCTTATCCTCATCTTTCTATGTTACTACTGGAATTATCTTCTTAAAACTAGAATCTCATCAGGTTTCCCTTGTTAAAAAACTTATAGTAGATTCCAAGTTACTACAAGATATTCAAGTGAATGAATTCCACCAGCGAGAAAAAAAGGAAATACTGTCAATAAAATGATCCCAGGAAGGTGGTTAAGGGCTTCTCTGGTGGCCCGGTAGTAAAGAATCTCCTTGCCAATGCAGTGGATTCAGTCCCTGAGTCAGAAAGATCCTCGGGAGAAACAAACGGCAACCCATTCCAGTATTTTTGCCTGGAGAATTCCATGGACAGAGGAGCCTAGTGGGCTACAGTCCAAGGGGATGCAAAGAGTTGGACACAACTGAGCCGCTAAAGAGCAAACAACAACCAAATTGATTAAATTCCATATAGATGTCCTTTTCTTTTGCAAGCGTTATAAGGAAATATCTCTTATAGTTGTTTTTTTTTTAGGATTAAGATTTTACTGCATCTAAAGAGACAAAGGTTATATTAGAATTTATAGTTTTAAAGAAAAAAATATCTTGTATTGATAATTAATGGACGGGAGGTTGAGGGCTCTCTTACTTATGAATAGCCAACTGGTGATGAGAAGCAACACATTTAAAATAACTTTATCTTTGAAGATACCATGAAAGTCAATACTATCTGATGAGCATCCAAGAAATTCTAATAAAAATACAGGACAAGATAATGGAACAAGGCCATCTGGTGGTTCTCCCACCACCTCTGCTGTGTAATATAATAACCCAGCCACTCAGGCAGTTCAAGGAGTGGCAATGGCCTGCCATCCAGGCCCAGGGCACACGGCAGGAGCTGTCATCGCCAGGATGCCCAAGAGGAAGGTCTGATCTGTCAAGGGGTTTGTGATCAAGCATCACAAGAGGAGAGTGATGATGGTGTCATTTAACCTTCTACCACAAAAGTGTAAATAAAGTAAAAAAGGCGGCCAGAAAGGATGAATCTTCACTTTTTTAAAAAAGTGCAAAGAAAAGGATAAAGAGCCTCAAGTGACTAACCATGATAACAAAGAAGATTTAGCTGTGGAAAACAGAGAAACTAAAAAGGAGAGTCCACTATCTGATGAAGTAGGTAGAAAGAGGCCAAGTCTGATTAATATCATATGGGGCTTCCCAGGGAGCTTACTGGGTAAAGAATACACCTGTAATTCTGGAGACACAGGAGACCTGGGTTTGATTCCTGGGTCTGGAAGATCCCATGGAAGAGGGCATGACAAACCACTATAGTATTCTTGCCTGGAGAATCCTATGGATAAGAGGAGTCTGGCAGGCTACAGTCCATATGGTCACCAAGATTTGGACACAACTAAAGCAACCAAGCCCACATGTACTTACCACATCTAATCACTGGTTCCCATCTCCCTTCTAAGTATAATCCAAGTGAATATTTTCATCAATTATTTTGCAAATACAACCTTTTTTTTTTTTTAGTAGCTCTAGAAACATTTTTAAGAAGGAGGCAATCTCACCTTATCACATTTTATTTTATTTATTTATTTTTTAGTGTAAATGCTTCATTTTTAAGAGGTTAACTCATTGCTGGTTGCCATTGGTGGTGGTTTTTTGTTTTGGTACAACCAGAAAAGAGCAACATGTTAAATATGGGAGGTTTTGATAGTCTTGAGTGTTAAATATCCATAGGTAGGGCAGTAGCTTTTATATCCTATAATGCTTAGCATACTAAATGACAATTTGTAGTTACAGTTGTGCATTGACTATGCCTTGAACATTTACATTACTTCTGTTTTCGTGTTTTCTTAGTATAGTGGTTTCCTACAGAAAATCACTCTTTGATCGTGGCTCCTGTCAGGATGACATGTTCTCCATAACATCCTTGGTGGCAGTGATCTAATTTCCCTAGTAACCTTGTTTTTGTGCTGTGAACGATTTAAAATTTGAATCTGTAGTGCATATGATATTAAACTGTCAATTAGTGAGACTTATGTAATAGTTTATCAAAATTTGAAGATATTGGTACTTGATATACTCTTAACAAAAATTTGCTTCCAAATGTCAAGCTGGAAAGTCACTGGAATAACTGTTTAAAAGAAATTATAGCTACATGCCTTTTAAAATTTCAGTTCATAAGAAATGTGTACAACCAATGAAGTCTCAATTATAAAGGAAAAGAAAGGAAAATGCAAACTGGTGGTCATTCTTTATATAAAAGATATTCAGTAGCATTTTCTCTGAATATCAGTATGCTTTCCTAAACTTATGTATATTAACATTATTATAAAAAATGTCTTGTTCCTATTTTAATTTCAGAAGGATTAAATGAATTATATCCTCATGGAGCTAAAATGTCTTTAAAATAAGTTCATAGAGATATCCAAATAATCAATTTCTCTGTGTAATATTTTATTACAGCATACATGTACCAAGGATGAAGAATAAATGAGAATTTAGTTTCAGACTATTTCAAGGTACAAATATGCACACCAGTAATAAAAAAAAAAAGTATTAAGGGGCCTTTGTTGTTTCCATTTTTATCTATATCATATTAAACAATTCTTTGGCCACCTGATGCGAAGAGCTGACTCATTAGAAAAGACCCTGATGCTGGGAAAGATTGAGGGCAGGAGGAGAAGGGGACGACAGAGGATGAGATGGTTGGATGGCATCACTGACTCAATGGACATGGATTTGGGTGGACTCCAGGAGTTGGTGATGGACATGGAGGCCTGGCGTGCTGCGGTTCATGGGGTCGCAAAGAGTTGGACATGACTGAACGACTGAACTGAACTGATATTAAACATATATCTTATAATTTATAGTGTTAGTTTAAAATATGTATGTGTATATGTAATATATATATATTCATAGAGTAACACGTAAAACATTATATAATTTAAACTTAATTTCCTTGCCACAAATATGCCACATCTACTGGGAAGTAATTAAAAAAGCAATTATGATCTCCTAAGACCAAAAATGAAACCCAAACAAAATTCCTTTTATGTAATGTTATATTTTATGCAAATATTTTAGACTCATGTTTTCATTTTTATTCTCACAATAACCCTGGGCATACAAAGATATAAAACATATTTTTGTAGCATGGAAAGAACATGAACAGCTGTTTGGTGAAGGTGATGGCATCCCACTCCAGTACTCTTGCCTGGAAAATCCCATGGACAGAGGAGCCTGGTAGGCTGCAGTCCATGGGGTCGCGAAGAGTCGGACATGACTGAGCGACTTTCCTTTCACTTTTCACTTTCATGCATTGGAGAAGGAAATGGCAACCCACTCCAGTGTTCTTGCCTGGACAATCCCAGGGACGGGGGAGCCTGGTGGGCTGCCGTCTATGGGGTCACACAGAGTCGGACACGACTGAAGTGACTTAGTAGTAAATGGTTAGCTAAGGACAGAGAGCTGGTAGAAAAACAGATCTTTCTAAAACTGAAAACCTCTGGGCTAGTTGGGAAATCTCTTTCAGAAACAGGAAAGTGGGGGGAAAGGACAAGCTTACTTCTGCATTGTGTTGTTTGGCTTTTAAATCATGCCTGATTTTTTGAGACCCCAAGGACTGTAGCCTGCCAGGCTCTTCTGTCCATGAGATTTTCCAGGCAAGAATACTGGAGTAGGTTGCCATTTCCTCCTCCAGGGATCGAACCCATGTCTCCTGCATTGGCAAGTGGATTCTTTACAAGTGAGCTACCTTGGAGGATCTTTTCCTATTCCTACAGTAAAGATTTTAATACCTCTCAACCTTGGCTGTAAACATGAATAATCTGGGAGCTTTGAATAATCTCCAGAACTACCCTGCGCTTCTACTGGAGTACAATAGAATTGAAAATATTGGCATCAGGTGTGAGCAAAGCTCCCAATGATTAAAAAAATGCAATCTCGTTTGAGACCCTTTGGTCTATGGTAATTCCAGGTGCACTTCTTTGAGAGTTCTTAGAAATTACTTTGCAACAGATTTTTGGCAGGAAAAAAAAAAAAGGGAAAACAAATCCACCTTGCTTTAAACCTCCAGGCACCAAGCAGAATGCAATTTTCACTTGGATACCTTGAGGCTCCTGAATAGGGCCACTGTTGCCTGTTGCCCTAAAATGACTTTGGCATTTCTACCAAACTGGAAAAAAAAATTAACAAATCATCCTTGTCCAATTAAGTTGATGCCACAGCTGTGACCTTTACCAATGTCAACTGCAGCTAAAGTTGACTTTGAATTGCATGGCAAGAAAAACAAAGATAGAAGATGGTGACTCCCTGGGATGGAAATGAAATAATGAGCTTTCATAACATAATTTCATCAGTTTTTTTATCTACACAACTTTTCTGAATTGCTTCTCACTTCTGCTGTCTTTTGATATTCTTTCTTTATGACATTTACTATTGTGATCACTGACATTAAATGTATTGTGAAGATTCATCCATACTTTTTTTTATAAGCCAGATTTTATTTTATTGCTACATTTTCCCCACACAAAATAGGGTACATTTGCTTCTGCCTACCTTTTCTATTAATATAATACTAGCATGGTTTAGAGTTGTTTAAAAAACAAAAAGCAAATCTGGATTGATCCTCTCTTTACAAAGTAGTTGATTTCTTTATACTGCAACAATTCAGCCCCTCCAAATACACAGCTTCCAATGGGCAAACAATCAGGTGTCACAAACTATGGATTAAAAATATGCAGGCAGCAGGCACTGTACCTGTGCGTTTAATATTACTGAATTCTACGGCTTCTCCAAACCAGCTACACTAACAGCAATTCCTGGAGCATCTAGATAGACTCTCAATCCTGATGACAATATGTGGTTGTCATAGGGTCTAACAGGATACCTGGGTTATGCCTTTGGCCTGCCAAGAGGGAAGAGTACGCAAAGACCACATCTAAATACAGCAGGTCTTCAAGCTTACTGTCCTGTCACAGTTTATAAAGGTGAGGAACTAACTGTTGGTAGCTGCGCAGTCAAAATGGCCAGAGAACAGATACACTCCTACAGTGCATAAGATCAAGTCAACCATCTTGTGGATCCTTGATTGTCTCTGGATGTGATCTCAAACACTTGAAAAGGATGCTTCAAGTATACTGGGAGATAGTAATCAGAATGTTTGGGTATCTTTGTTCCTGAATATCAAGTAACAGGGCTCACATCCATGTTACTTCTTGCAGTAAGCACAGAGGGCAACTCCTTAGAGACGGCTTATTATCAATACTGAGCCTCGGAGAGTTCAAGGGGTGGGTAGGCTCAGGACCATCCAGGGCTGAGTAGAAGATTCTATAAGCCAACCTGACAGCCCTAAGTCTTATCCTGGTTCTGAGAACATTTCAGTTCGGCTCCAAGTCCACTTTGCTCCAACTCTGTGGTGACAGACATTTGAACTCACTGGGTCTGAAGCTAAAGATATCCCCTAACCTGTAGGTCTCTTCTCGACCAGTGGCATAGAAGAGCTGAACTTGGCTGGCCACGCACTGTGCCTCAGCATCATTCAGAAACGTGGACTCCATCTCTGCTGCCATTAGCACTGTGCCATTTTCTTCCTTAAGTGCAGGGTCGTGATATAAAATCAGCTGACTGGCCGCAGCTTCCCCTGGGATCTGAATATTTATAAGTGCAGTGGAGTGGAGTTCAGTACCTGTCCAGTGCCAGACAAAAAACTCATAACCTTCCCTTCTTGGTAGGCCACACAGAAATGTTGGACAGGACGAAGTCCAGTTCCAAATCAAATCAAACTTTTCTTCACATAGAAATGTTGGACAGGACTAAGCCCAGTTCCAAATCAAATCAAACTTTTCTTTAGGAATAACTGTGTAGACTGTTATCTTTTGCTGCAAAATACTGCTGCCAAATCTGTTTTATTTCTTCGGCAGTTTTCTCTTTCACCATCTCAGTGTTGAAGATTGAACTGAGAGACTTGTCCTTAGTGAATCCTCGGCTCACAGGCTGTTTCCCCAGTGCCTTCTGTTCCACACATGTGATAAAGTCCCCTTGCTTGGAGTGCCCCACTGGCTGCATGCTAAACTCACTGCGCTTCTCTAGTCAGGACTCAAAAGCAGCTGGGTCAGACCTGCACAACTGCTGGATCTTTTCGCAGCAGCGGTCGTAGAAGGGGTTGGCCTCGAGCACCTTTCTGACCCTGCTGCCACTGGTGCCCTTGGCTGGCCGGCCTGAGGGGCAGCGCATGGCTGACAGGAGCCCCAGGCCCAGGGCGCAGCTGCACACTGTGCACAGGCCGCCCTAGAGGCCGGCCACCTGCAGGATGGCTGGGCCCCGCGTCACCGTGGCAGCCACGGCCGTTCCCACCTCCTCCCTCATCCATACTTTTATGCTAAAAAATCGCAGCTGTGCTTATTTGAATGTGTTCTTAACTCTGCACAGTGAAACTAGGTAGTTTTTGTTTAAATTAATATCCTACCAAAAATCTTCTCCAAGTATTGTCTTCATTTCCACATATATTAATAGTACTTATTTTGAACATTTATTGACTGTTTTCCAGTATGAGACACTATTTCATATACTAAATGCTCTATGTTAATTTTCTTAATCTTCACAACAATTCGATAAGGATGTGCTGTTATGGTGTTCATTTTATATCTATGGGAGTACAATCTAAGGGGTTAGTTGATCAAAATTTCAAAATTAGGAAGTCTTAGAAAAATATATTTACATAGTAGCTTTAGAGATATCAGCATGATATAGTAGTTTTGATACTGATATTTGCTTTTAGTATAATTATTGTAAATGTATATAATTAATATTTAATAGTAAGTGTTTAATAACTACTATAAACTCTGAAAATTTGTGTAACCAGCTTTTATAGGTATGTATCAGCCATCTCCAGCAGACCGCTGGAGTATTCACTGTTTTAAAACCTGATTGTTTCCTCAGCAGAAACTTAAGCTGTGGGTCTAAATGACTATGTAGCAGACGTGCTCCAGAATATTTAAAAAGTGCCAACATGTAAATTATTTTTTAATCTTTCATCAGTAAATTCTCATAATATTGTACTTCTCAATTAATGAAATCTGCAGCTTTTAAAATCCACAGTGAGTATATAATTTGTATGTGAAGTGCATATGTCTATTGGATTCATGTATACACATATATACTCACATACATGATGCAATGAAAACCTGTCTGCATTTATCTAATCTTCTGGAAAAAATAAAAACAAATGACATTTTGGGGACGATTTTGCTTTTTTTCCAGATGTAGGTTAAAAATTGCTTACTTGGATTTGTTTTACAGATTTCAGGAAAAACCATTCAAATACACTTTTCAAAGAAGAGGCAAAGATTTTTTTAAAATGTGGATTATAACAGCTATATATCACGTGTATAATCATAAGGGATTTGATTTAGGTCATACCTGAATGATCTTGTGGTTTTCCCTACTTTAATTTAAGTCTGAATTTGACAATAAGGAGTTCATGATCTGAGCCACAGTCAGCTCCTAGTCTTCATTTTGCTGACTGTATAGAGCTTCTCCATCTTTGGCTACAGAAAATATAATCAATTTGATTTTGGCATTGACCATCTGGTGACATCCCATGTGTAGAGTCTTCTTTTGTGTTTTTGGAAGAGGGTGTTTGCTATGAGCAGTGCGTTCTCTTGGCAAAACTCTATTAGCCTTTGCCCTGCTTCATTTTGTACTCCAAGGCCAAATATTCCTGTTACTCCAGATCTCTCTTGGCTTCTTACTTTTGCATTCCAGTCCCCTATAATGATAAGGACATATCTTTTGGGTGTGGGTTCTAGAAGGTCTTGTGGGTCTTCACAGAACCATTCAACTTAAGCTTCTTCAGTGTTACTGGTTGGGGCATAGACTTGGATTACCGTGATAGTGAATGGTTTGCCTCAGAAACGAACATTCTGTTGTTTTTGAGATTGCACCCAAGTACTGCGTTTCAGACTCTTTTGTTGACTATGATGGCTACTCCATTTCTTCTAAGGGATTCCTGCCCACAGTAGTAGATATAATGGTCATCTGAATTAAATTCAACCATTCCAGTCCATTTTAGTTCGCTGATTCCTAAAATGTCAGTGTTCACTCTGCCATTTCCTGTTTGACCACTTCCAATTAGCCTTGAATTATTGACCTAACATTCCAGGTTCCTATGCAATATTGCTGTTTACAGCATCGGACTTTACTTCCATCACCAGTCACATTCACAGCTGGGTGCTATTTTTGCTTTTGCTCCATCCCTTCATTGTTTTTGGAGTTATTTCTCCACTGATTTCTAGTAGCATATTGGGCACCTACCAACCTGGGGAGTTCAACTTTCAATGTCCTATCTTTTCACCTTTTCATAATGTGCACGGGGTTCTCAAAGCAAGAATACTGAAGTGGTTTGCCATTCCCTTCTCCAGTGGACCATGTTTTGTCAGAACTCTCCACCATGACCCATCTGTCTTGGGTGGCCTTACATGGCATGGCTCATAGGTTCATTGAGTTAGACAAGGCAAATGGGGGAAACTGACTAAGGGGAAACTGGGTCTTGTTCTGATGGGTAGGGCCATACTTCAGTTCAGTCGGTCAGTTGTATCTGACTCCATGAATTGCAGCATGCCAGACCTCCCGGTCCATCACCAACTCCTGGAATTCACTCAAACATACGTCCATCAAGTCGGTGATGCCATCCAGCCATCTCATCCTCTGTCGTCCCCTTCTCCTCCTGCCCCCAATCCCTCCCAGCATCAGAGTCTTTTCCAATGAGTCTCCAATGAGTCAACTCTTTGCATGAAGTGGCCAAAGTACTGGAGTTTCAGTTTAGCATCAGTCCTTCCAAAGAACATCCAGGACTGATCTCTGTTAGAATGGACTGGTTGGATCTCCTTGCAGTCCAAAGGACTCTCAAGAGTCTTCTCTAACACCACAGTTCAAAAGCAGCAATTCTTCGGCTCTCAGCTTTCTTCACAGTCCAACTCTCACATCCATACATGACCACAGGAAAAAACCATAGCTTTGACTAGACAGACCTTTGTTGGCAAAGTAATGTCTCTGCTTTTGAATATGCTATCTAGGTTGGTCATACCTTTCCTTCCAAGGAGTAAGAGTCTTTTAATTTCATGGCTGCAATCACCATCTGCAGTGATTTTGGAGCCCCCCAAAATAAAGTCTGACACTGTTTCCACTCTTTCCCCATCTATTTCCCATGAAGTGATGGTACCAGATGCCACAATCTTAGTTTTCTGAATGTTGAGCTTTAAGCCAACTTTTTCACTCTCCTCTTTCACTTTCATCAAGAGGCTTTTTAGTTCCTGTTCAGTTTCTGCCATAAGGGTGGTGTCATCTGCATATCTGAGGTTATTGATATTTCTCCCGGAAATCTTGATCCCAGCTTGTGTTTCTTCCAGCCCAGCGTTTCTCATCATGTACTCTGCTGCTGCTGCTGCTAAGTCGCTTCAGTCATGTCTGACTCTATGCTACCCCATAGACAGTAGCCAACCAGGCTCCTCCGTCCCTGGGATTCTCCAAGCAAGAACACTGGAGTGGGTTGCCATTTCCTTCTCCAATGCATGAAAATGAAAAGTGTAAGTCAAGTCACTCAGTTGTGTCTGACACTTCGTGACCCCATGAACTACAGCCTACCAGGCTCTTCGTGCATGGGATTTTCCAGGCAAGAGTACTGGAGTTGGGGTGATGATGTACTCTGCATATAAGTTAAACTTAGTAAATCTTTAATCCAATTTTCTGTTGGTGTCCAGGACTGAGTTCCCTTCCTGTTGTTTTTCCTGAGGCCAAACTATAGTGGAGGTAATGAAGATAATGGTGATCTCCTTCAAAATGTCCCATGCACGCATCACTGCACTCAGTGCCCCTGACCATGCAGCAGGCCACTGCTGACCCACGCCTTCGCTGGAGACTCCTGGACACTCACAGGCAAGTCTGGGTCGGTCTCTTGTTGCACTAGTCAAAGCTATGGTTTTTCCAGTAGTCATGTATGGACTTGATAGTTGGACTATAAAAAAGCTGAGCACTAAAGAACTGATGCTTTTGAACTGTGGTGTTGGATGAGACTCTTGAGAGCCCCTTGGACTGCAAGGAAATCCAACCAGTCAATCCTAACTGAAATCACTGGTCCTGAATATTCACTGGAAGGACTGATACTGAAGCTGAAAGTCCAATACTTTGGCCACCTGATGCGAAGAACTGACTCATTGGAAAAGACCCTAATGCTGGGAAAGAGTGAAGCAGGAGAAGGGGATGACAGAGGATGAGATGGTTGGATGGCATCACTGACTTGATGGATATGAGTTTGAGTAAGCTCCAGGAGTTGGTGATAGACAGGGAAGCCTAGTGTGCTGCAGTCCATGGGGTTGCAAAGGGTCGGACATGACTGAGCGACTGAACTGAATTGATATCGTGTGTATCAAGGAAATTAAGAAAATTTATGATTTGTAATGCTCATGTCACAACAATGACCTGAGATAGGCACTGAGGAAACTGAGGCACAGAGAGGTTAAGTGATATGATGGTCTCACAGCTCCCTCTCAGGCACATATCACTGAGGCTATAATTGTGTGTTAATCTCTCAGTCGTGTCCGACTCTTTGTGATCATGAACTGTAGCCTGCCAGGTTCCTCTGTCCATGAAATTCTCAAGGCCAAAATACAGGAGTGGGTTGCCATTTCCTTCTCCAGGGGATCTTCGTGACCCAGGGATCGAACCTGGATCTCCAACATTGCAAGCAGATTCTTTACCACTGAACCACCAGGGAAGCCCCGAGACTATAATTAACCAACTCCAAAGACTTAGTAGTTTGAGGTCCTCATTTGAAAGTTAACATTTTGGATAAAAATTGTTCCATGACTGCAAAGTTTACTTCTCCTACATACACCATATATCGCATTTTATTATTCAGGATTTTTCAAATATTATCTGTGAGGTGCCTGCACAGAGATTCAAGTCCCAAGAAAAACAAATAGGGCTTCCGCAGTGACTCAGCAGGTAAAGCATCTGCCTGCAGTACAGGGGACAGAGCAGATGTGTGTTCAGTTCCTGTGTCTAGAAGGTCCCCTGGAGGAGGGCATGGCAACCCACTCAGTATTGCTGCCTGGAGAAGCCCATGGACTGAGGAGCTTGGCAGGCTACAGTCCAATGGGTCACAAGGAGCTGGACATGACTGAGTGACTAAGAAGCGAAAGGCAAAGGAGAAAAGGAAATATATACACATCTGAAACTGAACAAAGCACACACACATGTACATAAAATACAACTGCCACCATATTTGAAAAGATAAATAATATACGCAAAAGAGAAATGCCAGAGAGGCTTTTAATGCTAATTTGTAAAACAGAATGCACTATGGTATATCACCTTAGATTTATTGAACTTTATCTTAAATAATTAGATATTATTTTTTTAAAATAAGCATTCTGTAAACTACATGCATCTAAATGCTTCCTGTGTTTTCCTGTTAAACCTAGAGAAATAATAATACATACGTATTATTTATTTCAATGACAAGATACCTATTTACTAATAAGTCAGTTAAAGTAACAATCAGTAATTTCTTCCATATATTCAGGGTCATAAAGAGCCCCGTTTTAATAATGAGCCTAATAAATATACTTTAAGTTGGAGACAAGTGTCATATGCCCATAAAATCACAAAGCGGCTTTGCTCCAAGTCACTGGACTTAATACGGTTGAATCTATGCTTCTCCCTGAAACTAACCTGAAGTGGAAGGAGTATGTGGCCTTCTGATAGGTGGCAGAGATTGTGTAAGGTAGCTGTACACTTAACCAATAATCTGCTTCAATACATTTACCAGGAATTTTTTTAAATGTAAAAATATATTATTATGCAACTTTCTTCCCTGAGTTTAGTTAAATTAAACAAACAACAACAACAAAAACCCCCCACTGTTTTCAAAGGAGGATCAGAGAGATGTAAAGGTGAAAAATATTGGCCTAGATTTTTTGAGATCCTTCATTACCTAATAAAAACAAAGAAGATAATATAAAATGGAAAGACTTATTTCAATGATTTTAACAGAAAAAGAAGTTTACACAGATTAATCTGTTTTTGAGAAATCAACCCATTACAGGAGAAAAACAAAACAGTAGATTTATTTTGTTTGACTTAATTTTGACTCTGCATCCTGAAAACAGCATTCCCCTCATCTACAGGTTGGCCACATCCCCAGATGACTGTATTGGTAGGTATTTGTAACAGTGGTCCTCAGGGATTTTTGCCCACCATCCTCTAGCCCACCACGGATTTGCTTTAGAAGCTGGACTCCTCTCTATAGCATTTATTTCAACAGCAAGTGATCCTGAGGCAAGTGATAAAAGAATTGCACCTTCAAGTATACTGCCTGAAACTAAACTCCTTTCTTTAATAACAATTTCAGATTGTCAGTATTTAAAAGTAGAGCTTGCAAACTGAAGGTTCTGATGATTGAAACAAAAGCAGAACTGAAATGCCCTCTTTTGTCCTGTATAAAGTAGAGTGATGGCAGGGACATGCTTAAATTCTTGTTGTTTAAGTTGCTAAGTCGCATCCAACTCTTTTGAAACCCCATGGACTGTAGGCCACCAGGCTCCTCTGTCCATGGGATTTTCCAGGCAAGCATACTGGAGTGGGTTTCTATTTTCTATTTCCTTCTCCAGGGGATCGTCCTAACCCAGGGATGGAACCCATGTCTCCTGCATTGACAGGTGGATTCTTTACCGCCGAGCCACAGGGAAGCCCTCCTAATCCCCTAGGGAGCTCTTAAAAACTAATGATGACTGGAGCCAAACCAGGAAAAATTTGTCTGAGGTGAGCCCCAAGTATTAAGACTTTTCTTTTTTTTAATAACAATCCCAAGTGATTCTAATATACAGTTACAGTGTTGAGAACTACAGGCTTAAATTCTGAAAAATGTATCCACTTTTGTAAGGATGGTGGTTATACCCTAGAAGAAAGTATTTTCCATAATAAACCCCTGGTGAAAACTGGAATATAATTCAAGATATTTTCTTATAATATTGTAAAATAGTGATGATAATAATTCTGCCTAAGAAACACCTTGTTCTCTTATAAAGAAAATTTGTTTCCCAACATCTCCAAGTGACTATGAAGACTTTACAAACTGGGTTACTATCTCCCATTTACATCCTGATTTTTCAATGAATTTGCTATCTTACTTGGATTCACTTTGATGATAATACAGATCGAAGTCAAGAAAGTACCTTGGCTGTTGTGCTTACATATGCAGTCCTCGTGTCACTTAGCATGGTTGGGACTGATATCTGAGTTCGATATGGCCTGAAGGGATTCAAATGGGGAGGATGCTGATCACGGAAAACAGTTGAGAGGCAGAGTTGTACAGTCTCCTTCATTGCTTTCAGCTGTGACTCCTATGAAAACAAGAGAGATCACAGTTTTTACATGTGGTTCTGGTCATCATTCACCTGACTAGATTCTCCCTTTCCTCCTAGCCTATACTCATTCCCCAAACACATGTTAGTTTTAATACATAACTGCCCAGCATAAATTCCATGATAACATACCATGTAATGCACACTCAGTCTATTTTTTAGGAACTAATGTGTTTCATGATATATTTTGATCACTAGAATTCAGAGACATAGCTTACATTTTTTCCCCTTGAATCGACATGATTTCAATTATGATACCTTGATGGCAAGGAAATATACTTTAGAGTCACTCTAAATTGGATCCTTTTAGCATCTGCCATCTTTCTTTTATCATAAACCTTTCAAATCACTCCTCTTGTGATGTTTTTCCTTTTGTTTCTCAAATCAGCCTGTATCTCTACTCAATTAATGCTAAAACTCTTATTTCCTTGGGTCCTGTTAAGTAGTAGGAGTTATTCAGATATGATTGTAAGTGATAATCAAACATCTGTGAAACTGGCATTATTATTTCTGTTTTACTATGAATGTAACAAAATTTCAGGTTCTAGACTGTTTTCTTCTCTTTAAATTTTTATTTTACATTGGAATATATTTTGGTTTACAATGTTGTATTACTTTTAGCTGTACAACAAAGTGATTCAGTTATACATATACCCCTTCATTTTCAAATTCTTTTCCCATATAGGTTATTACAATATATTGAGTAGAATTCTCAGTGCTATATAGTAGGGCCTTATTAGTTATCTCATTCATATAACAGCAGTGTATATATGCTCATTTCAAAGTGCTAATTTACTCCACCTTTCCCCTTAGGTAA
Source organism: Ovis aries (assembly GCF_016772045.2). NCBI lineage: Eukaryota > Metazoa > Chordata > Mammalia > Artiodactyla > Bovidae > Ovis > Ovis aries. Next base: position 17,695,452 of record NC_056074.1, read on the forward strand.
CCATAATTTTCTATTTCTATTTTTTAAACTAAGTTTATTTGTAACATTTTTATATTCCACAAGTTGTATCATATGATATTTGTATTCCCCTGTCTGATTTCCTTCACTTAGCATGATAATCGCGAGGTCCATCCATGTTGCTGCCAATGGCAGTATTTCACTTTTTTTATGGCTTAGTAGTATTTTGCTGTATATATGTACCACGTCTTCTTTATCCACTCCTTTATCGATGGGCATTTAGGGTGCTTCCATGTCTTGGCTATTGTTAAGTAGTGCTGCAGTGAACACTAGGGTGCATGCATCTTTTTGAGTTATGGTTTTCTCAGGATATATGCCGAGGAGTGGGACTGCTGGATCATATGGTAGTTCTGTGTTTAGTTTTTAAGGAAACTCCATACCGTTCTCCACAGTGTTTGTACCAATTTACATTCCCACTAACAGTGCAGGAGGGTTCCTTTCTCTCCACACTCTTTCCAGCATTTATTGCAGAACTACTTTTTCTTTAGGTTTACATTCCAAGGTAGACTGAACTATATAGAGACAACCATCTCCAACTGCCACCCAACCTCCAGATCCCACTGCTAAAAATATTTTAAATTGCTTATAAGTTTTTAAAATGATGTAAAGTTGAGTCCCAGTGACAGAGACATCCCCAGGTACCAAAATAAAGAGAGACACACAACCTTGAGGAAATCTCATGGTAACACAGGGGTAACTGGGGGCAAGCATACAGACCCTAGTAAGACAATAACATATAAATATCCACTTCAAGATATGAAATGTGGCCTCTGGGGCAAGAGAGAAGAAGAAAAGAGAATAGTTGCTGGAGTCATATCCAGCAAACGGGCACAATTGGCGTTAACCCTTTTTGTGTAGTTCCATGTTTGGATCAGTGGATCCAGTGGATCAATGGATCAATGAAGCAGAAAAGTCTGTTGTCTTCTCCTGTCACAGTAGTATACTCCCAACAAAACTACTGTCTTTTGTATATAATGTCAGGAATATATCTACAGATAGCATCCCGTCCTACTTATTGTCTCCTATACAGCCCCTGGAGTCAATTTCTTGAGAGTGACTATGGCTTTGATTTTTCCCAATGTTCTCTGTTTCCTACTAATATGTGGTATAAAATTTATCTTTAAGATGAGAGTGTATATTGCTAGAATAGCAATTTAAGAAATCTTTCTTTTTGGTCATATCACGAGATTAAAAGAAAAACAACAGTAAGAGCTGCAACTGGAAATATATAAGAAACAGGACATAGATGAATTTCCCTCACATTAACCTTGCCCTGTCATATTTCATAAAAATCTGATAAGAGCAAAATAAAAGTCTGTTAAGAAATAGGATGGAGGGGCTTTGTTAACTGGACAGGGGGGAGTAAAGTTGAATAAAAAACTTATACTCAAAATGGTCCCTTTTATTTGCTTGCCTGAGTAGCTAGAGACCTGCTATGGCTGATTATGTTTGTTTTCTTTATATAATTTACCACTAATTTTAATTTATATATATATATATATATGTATAAGTTGTCTGTTTTGTTCAGAACTGTAGAGCTAGCACCTAACACAATACCTGACACATGAGAAAGGACACATAATTTTTTTTTTTAATAAATACTTAGTTGAAAATGTTATTTCTCTTTTGTCAGGGAAAGAAGCTATCTCAATAAAAAGAAATGAAGTAATGATTCAGATCACCCTTCCTATTGAGTCTTTGTTATAATCTTGGATGGCCCTAACCTTCTATTACTGCAGAATACGTGTGGGTGATGTTCTCTGGAGTGAGATGTTCCAGGTTCCACTGAACAATTTGGTAATGTTTTCTGTTTCTCATAATACAGTTAGATAATGGAAATAGAGCTAATATGACGACGTCAAGCAGGTCTTGGCCAGGACTCAAAGTTAACATAGCTTTGAAATGCAGATTTTTCAATGCTCATTCATGCAGGAAGTTATTTGATAGTTATTTGATTCACTGCATTCATATCATGGCTCCTCTCAACACAGTATATATTTATAAAAGTTAGATCTACGACAGGCACAAAATATATATGTATGCTGCTGCTGCTGCTAAGTCACTTCAGTCGTGTCTGATTCTGTGCAACCCCATAGACAGCAGCCTATGTTGACATAATAGACAACTTCCTGAGCAACAGCTAAACGCAGATGCCAAAAGTAAACAATGAATGGCATCAACCTAATACTTCATTTTAAGTAAATATTCTTTAGGCAAGACAAAATTCCCAGTGGAACAATCGATATATTTGAACGTGGGTGAAATCATCTCATCTGCTCATCCAGCCCTCCTGACATTTTCGGGGTCACTTTGGAGAGCAGAATCAACAATACATAAATGTAACCTCCAACTCCTCACCTTTCATAGCCATTGTAGTAAGCTATCCTTCCTCTTATGTTTCAACCTATTCTGAATCTCATGGTTTTTTACTTCCTTTCTTTTTTTGGATCACAAGCTTGTGAATTGGCCTCCTATATTAGATTCTGGATTCACTCCTTCATTACACTGTAGATTTTTCCTGCCAGAGACCACAGATTTCTGTGAACAATGCTTCCCTAATTTGTTCATCTTTCTATTAAAAAAAAAAAAAAAAAAAGCTCACATCTTTCCAGTTAGTCCCTCTAACTAAATAAAGCCTGTAATTGACACCACTCAGGTTTGGCTTGACCCATCCATGAGCAAGGCCAAGACAATGATTTTACACAATGTCATTACATTTTCATTTATATTGCTAGCTTTAGTCTGTTTTAAAATTGCAAGTAAGGCCACTGTTCACTTTGAAGTTCACTGGAACAGGATGTCACCTAATGAAATATGATGTGACTTATACAAACTATACTTTGCCCTAGATCTTACAGCATATCCCCTCTGAGATTCAGCTTTATTTCTGCCCTTGATCTTCTTCCCACACCAAACCACATTTCCCATTTCCTCTGCCACATAATAAAATGCAAAGTCTTTAAGGATATCCTGCTTGTCACAATGTCCTTTGTTTATAGTCCATCAAACGTTTCAAGTTCATTCTCATCTAGGAATCTTTACACTCAGAACTCTCTTTCCAAATAGCTACATAGGAAACTTCTACTTAAAATGTATGTTTCAGCTCACATATTATCTTCTATGAAACATAATCACTGATTACTCTATCAAAGCACACTTCTATCTCAAAGTCTTTATCATATAGTTCTTAAATTAAAGGTCTTTTGCAGCCCTTGTCATCAGTGCAAATTATCTTATTTTTAATATGTTTATTGTTTCATCTATTTCTATTTCAGTGTTGGGAAACGGTGTTTGCTATGACCAGTGTGTTCTCTTGACAGAACTGTTAGTCTTAGCCTTGCTTGATTTTGTACCCCAAGGCCAAACTTGGCCTGTTACTCCAGGTATGTCTTGACTTCCTACATTTGCATTCCAATCCCCTATGATGAAAAGGACATTTTTGGGAGGTGTTAGCTCTAGAAGGTCTCATAGGTTTTCATAGAACTAGTTACTTCAGCTTCTTCAGTATTAGTGGTTGGGGTATAGACTTGGATTACTGTGGTGTTGGATGGTTTACCTTGGAGATGAACTGATTTGGTCGTTTTAGAGATTGCACCCAGGTACTGCATTTTGGACTCTTCTGTTTACTATGAGGACTACTCCACTTTTTCTAAGGAACCCTTTCCCACAGTAGTAGATAAAATGGTCATCTGAATTAAATTTGCTCATTCCCTTCCATTTTAGTTCACTGATTCCTAAAATGTCAATGTTCAATCTTCCCATTTCCTGCTTTATCTCATGCAATTTATCTTGATTCATGGACCTAACATTCCATGTTTCTATGCAATATTGTTCTTTACAGCATCAGACTTTCACCGCTAGACACATCCACAACTGAACATCATTTCTGCTTTGGCCCAGCCTCTTCATTCTTCCTAGAGTTATCAGTAATTGCCCTCTGTTTTTCTCCAATATGAAGAGTATATCATGCAAACTGCTGGGCTAGATGACTCACAAGCTGGAATCAAGATTGCCAGGAGAAATATCAACAACCTCAGATATGAAGATGATACCACTCTCATGGCAAAAAACAAAGAGGAACTAAAAAGCTTCTTGATGAGGGTGAATGGGGAGAGTGAAAAAGCTGGTTTAAAACTCAGCATTCAAAAAACTAAGATCATGGCATCCAGTCCTATCACTTCCTGGCAAACAGATTGGGAAAAAGTGGAAACAATGACAGATTTTATTTTCTTGAGCTCAGAAATCACTGTGGATGGTAACTGCAGCTACAAAATTAAAAGACATTTGCTCCTTGGAAGAAAAGCTATGACCAACCTAGACAGCATATTAAAAAGCAGAGACATCACTTTGCTGACAAAGGTTCATATAGTCAAAACTATGGTTTTTCCAGTAATCATGTAAAGATCTGAGAGTTGGACTGTAAATAAAGCTGAGTGCAGAGGAATTGATACTTTTGAACTGTGGTGCTAGAGAAGACTCTTGAGAGTCCCTTGGACAGCAAGGAAATCAAACCAGTCCATCATAAAGGAAATCAGCCCTGAAAATTCACTGGAAGGGCTGATGCTGGAGCTGAAGCTCCAATCCTTTGGCTACCAGATGCAAGAGCTGACTCACTGGCAAAGACCCTGATGCTGGGAAAGATTGAGGGCAGAAGGAGAATGGGGCAACAGAGGATGAGATGGTTGGATGGCATCACTGACTGAGTGGACATGAGTTTGAACAAACTCTGGAAGATGATGAAGGACAGGGAAGCCTGGCGTGCTACAGTTCATGGAGTTGCAAAGAGTTGGACAAGACTTTGAGATTGAACAACAACAACTTCCCCAGTAGCATATTGGACACCTTTGACCTGGGGGCTCATCTTCCACTGTTGTATCTTTTTGCCTTTTCGTACTGCTCATGGAGATCCATAACACTGTAAAGGAGGCTGTAATACAAGAAGGCAAAGTGGTTGTCTGAGGAGGCTATACAAATAGCTGAGGAAAGAAGAAAAATGAAATTCAAGGGAGAAAGGGAAAGATATATTCAACTGAATGCAGAGTTCCAGAGAATAGCAAGGAGAGATAAGAAGGACTTCTTAAGTGAACAATGCAAAAAACAAAACAAAACAGAGGAAAACAATAGAATGGGAAAGACTAGAGGTCCCTTTAAGAAAACTGGATATATCAAGGGAACATTTCATGCAAGGATGGGCATGAAGAAGGACAGAAACAGCAAGGACCTAACAGGACCAGAAGAGATTAAGAAGAGGTGGCAAGAATACAAAGAAGAACTGAACAAAAAAGGTATTCATGATCGAGATACCCATGATGGTGTGATCACTCACCTAGAGCCAGACATCCTGAAATGCGAAGTCAAGTGGACCTTAGGAAGCATTACTACAAACAAAGTTAGTTGAGATGATGGAATACCAGCTGAGCTATTTAAAAGCCTAAAAGATGTTGCTATTAATGTGCTTTACTCAATACATCAGCAAATTTGGAAAACTCCACAGTGGCCTTGGGAGTTTTCATTCTAATCCCAAAGAAGGGCAATGCCAAAGAATGTTTAAAATACCATACAACTGCTCTCATTTCATATTCTAGCAAGGTAATGCTCAAAATCTGTCAAGCTAGGCTTCAGAAGTATGTGAACTAAAAATTTCCATATGTACAAGCTGGGTTTCAAAGAGGCAGAGGAACCAGAGATCAAATTGCCAACACTGGTTGGATCATGGAGAAAGCAAGGGAATTCTACAAAAACATCTCCTTCTGCTTCATTGATTACACTAAAGCCTTTGATTTTGTGGATCACAGCAAACTCTGGAAAATTCTTAAAAGAGATGGGAATACCAGACCATCTTACCTGCCTCCTGAGAAACCTGTATGCAGGTCAAGAAGTAACAGTTAGAACTGGACATGGAACAATGGACTGGTTCAAAACTGAGATAGGAGTAGGACAAGACTGTATATTGTCACCCTGCTTATTTAACGTATATGCAGAGTACATCATGCAAAATCCTGGGCTGGATGACTCACAATCTGGAATCAAGATTGCCAAGATAAATAGCAACAACCTCAGATATGCAGATAATACCCCTCTAATGGCAGAAAGTGAAAAGGAACTAAAGAGCCTCTTGATGAGGGTGAAAGAGGAGAGTGAAAAAGCTGGCTTACAACTCAACATTCAATAAACTAAGATCATGGCATCCCGGTCCCATCACTTTATGACAAATAGAAAGGGAAACAGTGGAAGCAATGACATTTTATTTTCTTGGGTTTAAAATTCACTGTGGATGGTGATAGCAGCTATGAAATTTAAAGACCCTTGCTCTTGGAAGGAAAGCTATGATAAACCTACAGATGATAGTAAAAAGCAGAGACATCACTTTGCCGACAAAGGTCTGTATAGTCAAAGCTCTGGTTTTTCCAGTAGTCACATACAGATGAGAGAGTTAGACCATAAAGGAGGCTGAATGCCAAAGAATTGATGCTTTTGAACTGTGGTGCAGAAGACTCTTGAGAGTCTCTTAGACTGCGAGGAAACCAAACCAGTCAATCCTAAAGGAAATAAATCCTGCATATTCACTGGAAGGACTGATGCTGAAGCTCCAATACTTTGGCCATCTGATTTGAAGGGCCAACTCATTGGAAGAGACTGATGCTAGGAAAGATCAAAGTCCAAAGGAGAAGAGGGAGTCAGAGAATGAGATGGATAGACACCAATACCAACTCAATGAACATGGATTCGAGGAAATTACGGGAGATAGGGAAGGAAAGGGAAGCCTGGAGTGCTACAGTCTATGGGGTCACAAAGAGTTGGACATGACTGAGTGACTGCACAACACTGCAATGTAATTTCTTTGAGGGCTGATGTGTTTTAATTTTTATTATATATTGGAGCATAGTTGATTAACAGTGTTGTATTAGTTTTGGGTGTACATCAAAGTGATTCAGTTATACATATACATGTATCTATTATCAATTTTTTCCACTCATGTTATTACAGAATATTAATCAGTGTTCTTTGTACTATACAGCTGGGCCAATTTTTTTTTTTTTTGCACTATCACTGGTTTCTAAATAAACAAATATTTGTTAAAATATAAATAAAGGAAATCTCTAGAGAATAAGTTTTATATAGAAAATAACGAACTATTTTTCATTTCACCCCGTATATTATGTAATATAAATGTATTATTTTGGACATTAAAATACCAGTGCTTATGCTATAGCTTTGTAAAACTTGTAAGAAATTATTATTTATATATATGTTTGTAGGATGGTAGGAGATTTAGAAGCCATTTTTTTCACATCTGTATATGAGTAGTTTTCTCAAGAAAAATGCATTTTTGTGGGGATGCCTGGATACATATGGCAAAGACAACAGTGTCCTCATTTCATATCTCGTTTATAAAGTTCACAAGGTAATATTCATGTCTGTCTTCATTTATTTACATGATGTGAAATCCTCAGAGAAATCTTTGTGCACCAATGGCAGTTGTCTTTGGAAAAATCATGAAGGACTGGGAATCCAAAGGCTTTCCCCTTCCCCTACCTTTATTTCACCACGAAATTATCTCTGAATCCTAAAAGGTCATTTGACAAACAGTTTTATTTCTCTGTTCTAAATGCTTTGGCCCTTGTACGTAGGATGAATAGCACATACGTTAATTTACGAAGTTAGATCTTCATCTGCCTGTTTAATCAGTAACAATTTATTATGCTCTTGCCATGTGCCAGGTACACTGTGGCAAGAAGAGTTCTTGTTCTTTTACTATTTTGTCCTGGGAGTCTGTGCAGATCATCTACCTGTGTCATCTATAATATGATATAATAATGCATACTTTCCTGGGTCAGATTTTGTGAGGATCAGATGCAAAAGAAACTTCTAATATAAGAATTTGAGAGATAGACTTTTCACACCATAAAGATACTTTTACTTTTCAGTAGCTGAGGCTAACTATCCTTCATCCCAACCCAGGAATCAATGTGTCTCCTGCACTGCAGGTGAATTCCTTACATTCTGAGCCATTGGGGAAGTAAGATATTGCCACAAAATAACTGATTGTTTAGAAAACGAAGATTGATTCTTAGATCTTGAGATTATTATTGCTTTTATTGGGATAGTAATCTGAGACTTCTTTCATGAGAAGTATGAGATGAGAAACATGTTAGAGTGTGAATATACTGTTTTCATAATGTTTATTAGGTATTTAAGGCTATTTGAGGCCCAGATGTAATATTCTTTGGAACTAGACACACGAAGACAATTTTTAAAAGTCTTGTCTTATATAAAAAATGGTGAAGTGACGTGAAGAGCAATTTCATTAAACTGTATTTTCGTATCCATTTTTGAAGTGAGCGAGCATTTCTACCTGTCTATGACGACAGTTTACGAGTCTCATATGTATCTTACATGAGATTTGTTGAAATCAACCTCTGGTAATATGCAGTGCTTTTATAGTTCACTGTAGCAAATGGAGTGGCAAGATCCTGAAGGCTAAAGAGAAAAATTATCACAAAGAAGCAGTCTCTCTAGGTTCTCATTCACTAATAATAGTAGTTACTATGCTTATTGAGTATTTTTCAAGTGCCAAGAATTCTCAGGACTTTACTTTTACAGTTGTATATAATTTTCCCATCATCATAATACAGTGAATTTTATTATCATTTTATTTTATGGTGAAGTATAAAGAGTTTGAGGGATTTGAACATGGTCATATGGTGAAAGGGTTATGATCTGAACACAGACTGACTCTGGAGAACCTTCTTAAATATTACAGCATATAGTCTGTCATCCCAAATCTAGTCTGGCTTAGTGAGAGCTAAGCAAATAGTGGTGGTGGTAGAAATGGGGAGGAGGAAGACATAGAGAGGATAAGACAGGAGAGAAAACTGTTTTATCTTCAAGTTCTGTGACTCAGGACAAATTACAACTTGCGCATGATTATCATGTGACGCCACCAGCTTTTGTAACACATGTACTTAAAATATACGTACTCACTCTTCATGTTTCTCTGACTTCATGGTTCCACATATAATTATTTCCTAATTTTTGGTGCCCAACAAAATTGTGAGGGATGCAGTGTTTTCTGTTTCTCATAGCACTTGGTACATGGTGGTCACACAAAAGACATTTCAAACCCAGTGAGTCACTCACTGACTAAATGGGTTATTTGAAGTCACATCATGGGAAAGGTTTAATGTTATGGAGAACATTCCAACAGTCACAGTTGTTAAATCTAAGAAGGGGGCCAGCCTGCCTCAGAATCTTGGAAATTCAGTGTCTTCAGAATGTAAAACATACTGCAGAGATTTTGCCAGGGATACCAAAGAAAGGAAATATAAAAAGATGATCTGATTGGACTTTTTGGTTATACATATCTCTGATTTTCTGATTCTACCAATTCCATAAGGAATCAGTTCCCATTTTAAAAATAATATTATGCAGCATGAGTTGGATATGGTCAGAAATTAGCATAATTGGTATAAACATCTTCTTTCCTAAAGTTAAAAAAAAAAAAACTCCTAAAGCTGAAATCTTGGTAAGGTGAATTATATTTGAGCTAGTCTATAAAAATGTAGGCAGGCTTCCCTAAAATTATTAACTATTACATTAAGTACTTGGATAAATATAAAATGAGACATGTCTGTTTTCTTTATATTGATCAGATTGCATTCTCTCTTTATATGACTAGAAATATTTTTATTATATATAAATGAACCAACAATTCCCCATATGATATAAAGAGAGGGTCTCTTTTTCCACTGTTAGAATGATTGCTAACTCCAATCTAATCAAGAATAGATTTCAGACAGAGGATGCATTGAAAAGTTGTTAAAATGCAGATTATTGCAAAATTGGCCCTGTTGCTTCAGCATAGACTTTATATGCATCTGATTGAGAGCAATGTGGGTTTTTGTATTTCCAAGTCTGAAACACTATGATTTAATTTTCAGTCAGAATTCCCTGTATTAATATTTGCTAGATATATGTTCTAGAAATTAGATAAAACTACATCCATTCAATAAAGGGATGCTGAGTGAACAGAGAAATAATTTCAGAAATCATTTTACCCTTTTCTTCAAGTGAACTAAAGAAAAAATGGAATATTTACTTATAGTTTAATATAGCTGATTTTAAAATGACAGGAGGCCTTAAGAAATTTTTCCAAATACCATAAATATAAACCAGCAGAACCATAATTCTAAATTTTATGACTAATTCCTCCCTCTATATTTTTATTTCCCTTTCTATATACCAATGCCCTATTCTCCATGTATGTCTCATATGAAGAGCATTGATAGGCAAAGGTATCAGACAGGAATTGTGGTTTCTTTCTGAGCATATATAATTGTAACACAATGAGACACTGACAAAAATAAAATGAAGTAGATGAAATAAGATAAAAGAAGGCAAAGAAAACCTTTTGGAATTAATGCTGATGAAAGTACAACTTTGTGAACTTTAAAAATGTGACATTTATGATATGTGAGTTTTATTTCAATAAAGCTGTTATAAAGACAGAATGCCAGCCACTCTTGCATTATTTTTACATAAACAGAGGTGCTAAGAGAGCTACATTCTTTGATGTCTCTTCCTCCTGAAATTTAAGATTTCCAAAATAAAAATCATCAGTGACTACTTCAATTTGCTTTACAACTCAGCCATGCAAATTTAAGACATGGCATCTTTGTTGATGCTTTAAAGTATGTCTATTCATTGTGTTATGGAATAAGTGTACCAGTAAGGTGAAAAATAAAACCAATGCAATCATCACAGAGCCTCAACCCTAAATATATTTATTGGAGCATCAAAAATAAGAACCATCTATAACCATCTTGCAAGCACAGCATCTGGAACTGCACTGATAAAACAAGAGAAACAACGAGTATACCCTAGCTTCATCTGCTACAACCAAAGTCGTGATGGCTCATGGTGTAATCAACTTACCCGGTCAAGAGCTGCTTTCTCCAGTTCTTTTTTCGCTACAGCTAATTTTTGTTCCAGATCAGTAAGCTGTTGGGCCTGTAAAATGAGAGAGGTAAATATTTTTTAGTAAATTCTATAATCTTCCCTCTCCACTTTTAAATATCTGTCATTCACTGTCAAACAATTTTAAAAAAAGAAAACTATTGAAATTCATTTAGAATTTAGGTTAAATATATCCTATTATGTGGTCATTTGTTTAAGCTGCAGAAAATGTTATTCCAGATGAATATGCACTAAATGCTTCACTGGATCAAAACATATGGTTGCAAAGTTCCAGCTCAAGTCTTTGAAAATATTTGTGATATAAAACCATCAGTTGTGTTTCTAGTCATTATGGACTAAATTTTGCCCATCCCTAAAACTCATGTTGAAGCTCTACATCCCTTCCCACAAACCTTCTTAGTGTATTTGGGGGGAGGCGGATAAAGCCTTTAGGGAGGTAACTGAGGTTAAATGAGGTCATAAAGGTGAGGCCCTAATCCCATAGAATCGGTGTCCTTATATGAAGAGGAAGAGATACCAGAGATCTCTGTCCATCTTTACAAAGAGGCAAGAATCAGTGGGAAGTGGCCATCTGCAAGCCAAAGAGAGCTCTCACTAGAAATGGAATCTGCCAGCACCTTAAACGCAGAACCATGAGAAAACAGATTCTGTTACATCACCCATTCTGTGGTAGTTTGTTAAGGTGCCCTGAGAAGACTAATACAATAGTATTTACTTAAAAAAAAAATTTTTTTTCAGTATTACACCAATACAATTCTATCCTACCATAACTCTGTTTCTTTGCAAATATCACAACTGTATTGTTAAAAGAGACTCAGATTTGGAAGACCTGTCAAGTCCTGCCTCCTCCAACTGCTAATTACTGTAGATGACTAGTTACATATTGACAAAGAGATGTTCTGCAGGCTCACAAAGGGCCTGCTGCTGCTGCTGCTAAGTCACTTCAGTCGTGTCCAACTCTGCGCAACCCCATAGATGGCAGCCACCAGGCTCCCCTGTCCCTTGGATTCTCCAGGCAAGAACACTGGAGTGGGTTGCCATTTCCTTCTCTGATGCATGAAAGTGAAAAGTGAAAGTGAGGTTGCTCAGTTATGTCCAACTGTTAGCGACCCTATGGACCGCAGGCTCCTCCATCCATGGGATTTTCCAGGCAAGAGTACTGGAATGGGGTGCCACTGCCTTCTCGGAAAAAAGGGCCTACAGAAGGGCCCAAATCCCTCATCCTCAGAGCCTCTTTCTACCTCTCACTTTTGCCCATCTCCTACATTTTAACCAATGAAAACCCTTCAAAACTGGAAGGAACAAGGCTTGCTCTGATGTTCTTGTGAGGCAAGGGGGTTGAGTTCACTTGCCAGAAATCAGAAGAGGGGGCTTATAACTTCTGCAGTGACCAGGACATCCCCACTCTGAATCTCCATCCTGGGCACTATCATGCTGTGGGCCTGGAGCAAGGCTATGTATAGCCAACCAGCAAAGTGCCTATTTGTCTGTTGCTCTTCGTTTCTCTCCCTCACAGTCTGGGAAACAGCACCCTGCACTTCTGTCCTTAATTAACCTTTTTTCTTTTTCCTTAGAGCGAGCCCTAGGCAGGAGGAGAGGGTGAGGATATTTGTCTTGATTATGAAGATCTATATACATTCTTTAGGTGCATGCTTAGTTTTCATCCCCTAAACTGATCTGTACTACTTTCCACACTTGATTCTCTTGGAAAAGTATTTTCCTGTAGGCACCTGTAGTCCTTAAACAGTAACCTAATCGTGTACATAAAATATACATGAGCACTTCAAAACACCCGAGACTTCCCTGGTGACTCAGGCGGTAGAGCGTCTGCCTAAAATGTGGGAGACCCGGATTCGATCCCTGGGTCGGGAAGATCTGCTGGAGAAAGAAATGGCAACCCACTTCAGTATTCTTGCCTGGAAAATTCCATGGACGGAGGAGCCTGGTAGGCTACAGTCCATGGGGTCGCAAAGAGTTGGACACGACTGAGTGACTTCAATGTCAATGTCAATGTCTAACATCTAATACTATTTAAAAATAAATCATTCTGAGTAAGAGAGTGAGTGAGAGAGAGGTGATGAAGAGAGTTGTTTCCAATTTGAGGCACCCACAAGTGAGTGGACACTCAGACACTCTGAATACTGGACTCCCCTTTGACCATGTCCTCCTCTTTCTGATCACCTGACCCCACCATCAAGAGGGCTGTGGGACTATAAGACTCAGTCTTGCAATCCTGGCCTGGGCTTGGGCCACCCTGCTGGCTGTGAATCACGGCTGCCCTGGTTCCAGCCACATTCCTCAACCACAGAGCACTCCAGACTTGCTCTCTGACCGTGCCTGCTACCATCGTCCCTGCCAGAGCTAGCTTCTGTCCCTGGGACTGAGTCCCAAAGGAAGGAAGAAGAGTTTCCCTTCCATCTATTCCCAGTTTCTAGGCCTATGACAGGAGTTAGGGAAGACACAGGAGGGGCAGTGACTGGGCCTTAGTGGGACAGTGGTCATCCCACACCCCCACTGTGGCTGTAGGCTCTAGGAGAGGTCCCTGGAACTTGTGTGTGATGACGGCAAGAGTGTCAGCACAAGCCTCAGTGCCAATCAACCATCTTGGCCACCAGCCACCCAGAAATCCCCTATGTTTTAACTCCTTTTTACTCCCACAAAGCACCTTGTGATGTTTGCTTTCTTAGGGACCCTTTTGGTGGGCAGCTATCCTCCTCATGATGCTATCATTCATTATCTGCAGTCTAGAGGGGGTCTACATAGATATAAGTCCTCCTGCATCCATCTCTCCCCCTCCACGCGTGGGTTTCAGCCCAAATCTGTCATCCACACTCTCACTGAAGGATGAATTCAGGGTGGACAGTGACATGGTGATTCAGGGACCCTATTTCAGAACAGGTGGGATGAATTCCAACAGAAAAACCATATATGCCTTCAAAAGCTTATTGCCATGAGTTCTCAGGATTTCAAGTATTTACTTCTCCTAAGAACTCATTGAACTTGGTAAAATCTGCCCAAGAGATCTTGGGAGACAAAATGTTAGAAAAATATTAAGAAAAGTATTCATAGGATTGCAGGTACTTACTCATATTATCATACTTTGGTCTTAGTTTTGAAAAGATCAGCTACTGGATTAGATCATAGGTAATATTTATAAAACTATAGAAAATAAAAACAGTTCTGTGAGTTTTAAATCATCAGAAGACCTATGAAAGGCAGCAGAGTTTATCAGACAGTGAATTTTATCTGCTGTAAGTCATTTATTTTCTCAATTTAACTCCCATGGCGGGGGGGGGTGTGTGGTGGAAATGGGTAGGGTTACTTAAGGGGAGGTAGTCATGAATCTAGAGTAGCTTTCACTTGCAGCCAGTCCATTGAATAAGTATCTATGAAGTGATTAATCTTTTTTCAGACTAAGAAGGAAACATCATCTATATACAGAGGTTGAAAATACATATGAGGTAGCAAGCATGTAAAGTGAAATCATGAGGCTCTAACTGCTAAGCTAAGAGTGTGTAAGCCACAGCAGAGAACAGCAAGGGGTTTTTCATAGTGGCCTGAGAAGTCACAGTGTTCTCCTCATAAGGCTAACACCAAACGAAACTGTAACAGTTAATTTTTATATATTTTCTCATTTGAGATTTTTTACATGAGAGGCTAGAGTCCATATAATAATTCTTAATTTACTTAAAAATTATGATGCTCCACAACTCGAGTTTGTATAGACCACAAAATACTGGAAACTGGTTTGGCTCTGCCATCCAGCCTCTTATGTCTGGAACTGTTCCTAGCTGTTTTTCTCAAGGATCTACCTTAAATTGGGTAAGGTTATTAAGGATGAAATCAGTGCTGTATTTATAGCAAAAATCATATATATTTTTCTCTTCTAAGAAACAGGCATGCATAATCATACAGAATGAAGGAAACAGAAAGGACATGATGTTAGGGAGTTGCATTTTATCTGAGATGTCAATGAACCATTTTACAAAATTTTGGCAAATGCACACATCTGCAAGGTTCTAATGCATTATTCATACATCATGTGTATAATTCAATATTTCTGGAAACTCACTGGGACAAAAATTATATTAATCCTCCCCCACTTCCTTCCCTCTAGGTAAGAAGATCCAGTTACCTTCTTTTTAATTTTTTTTGTTGAATTTCCCTGAGGATTGTGGAGTATGAAAGTATTTACAACTCAAAAGGACCTGAAACAACTTTAACACTAAATGAATTAGAATCTTAAACATAAATCAAAAGCACAGAGTTTATGGAAAAGATATGTGTCTTGTGAATGGGATGTGAAGGTAGATTATGGGTAGTGAGAGCAAAAGGAGGCATTAGTCATGGGGCCTATGGAGCTCTATCCATTTGTCCAGACTGTGCTGCAAATTTGCTCCAAGACTTCTGGCAGCCAGGTATTTAAAACAAATTGATAAAATGAAAACTACAGGCCAATCTCACTGATGAACATAGATGCAAAAGTCTGCAACAAAATTCTAGCAAACAGAATCCAACAACATATTAAAAAGATCATACATCATGACTATGTGGGCTTTATCCCAGGGATGCAAGGATTCTTCAATATTCACAAGTAAGTCAATGTGATACATCACATTAACAAATTGAAAGATGAAAACCATATGATTATCTCAATAGATGCAGAGAAAGCCTTTGACAAAATTCAACATCCACCTATGATAAAAACTCTCCAGAAAGCAGGCATAGCGGGAACATACCTCAACATAATAAAAGTCATATATGATAAACCCACAGCAAACATTATCCTCAATGGTGAAAAGCTGAAAGCATTTCCCATAAAGTCAAGACAAGTGTGCCCTCTCTCACCCCTACTAGTCAACATAGTTTTGGAAGTTTAAGCCACAACAATCAGAGAAGAAAACGAAATAAAAGAAATCCAGATTGGAATAGAATAAGTAAAACTCTCACTGTTTGCAGATGACACGATCCTCTACATAGAAAACCCTAAAGACACCACTAGAACATTATTAGAGCTAATCAACGAATATGGTAAAGTTGCAGGATATAAAATTAACAGAAATCTCTTGCATACCTATACACTACAATGAGACAACAGAAAGAGAACTTAAGGAAACAATTCCATTCACCATTGCAAAGAAAAGAACAAAATACTTAGGAATACATTTACCTAAAGAAACAAAAGACCTATATATAGAAAACTATAAAACACTGATGAAAGAAATCAAAGAGGACACAAATAGATGGAGAAATATACCATGTTCATGGATCAGAAGAATCAATACAGTGAAAATCAGTATACTACCCAAAGCAATCTATAGATTCAATGCAATCCCTATCAAGCTACCAATGGTATTTTTCACAGAACTAGAACAAATAATTTCACAATTTGTATGGAAATACAAAAAAACCTCGAATAGCCAAAGCAATCTTGAGAAAGAAGAATGGAAATGGAGGAATCAACCTGCCTGACTTCGAATTATACTACAAAGCCACAGTCATCAAGACAGTATGGTACTGGCACAAAGACAGAAACATAGATCAATGGAACAAAATAGAAAGCCCAGAGATAAATCCATGTACCTATGGACACCTTATCTTTGACAAAGGAAGCAAGGATATACAATGGAAAAAAGATAATCTCTTTAATAATTGGTTCTGGGAAAACTGGTCAACCACCTGTAAAAGAATGAAACTAGAACACTTTCTAACACCATACACAAAAATAAACTCAAAATGGATTAAAGATCTAAACGTAAGACCAGAAACTATAAAATTCCTAGAGGAAATCATAGGCAAAACACTCTCTGACATAAATCACAGCAGGAAAAAAAAAATCAGCAGGATCCTCTATGACCCACCTCCCAGAATAATGGAAATAAAAGAAAAAATAAACACATGGGACCTAATTAAACTTAAAAGCTTTTGCACAATGAAGGAAAGTATAAGCAAGTGAAAAGACAGCCTTCAGAATGGGAGAAAATAATAGCAAACAAAGCAACTGACAAAGAATTAATCTCAAAACTATACAAGCAGCTCATGCAGATCAATACCAGAAAAATAACCCAATTTAAAAATGGGGCAAAGAACTAAACAGACATTTCTTCAAAGAAGACATAGAGATGGCTAACAAACACATGAAAAGATGCTCAACATCACTTATTATCACAGAAATGCAAATCAAAACCATAATGGGGTACCATCTTATGCCAGTCAGAAGGACTGCGATCCAAAAGTCTACAAACAATAAATGCTGAGAGGGTGTGGAGAAAAGGGAACCCTTTTATACTGTTGGTGGGAATGCAAACTAATATAGCCACTATGGGGAACAGTGTGGAGATTCCTTTTATTTTTTTTTATTTTTTTTTTAAACTACTTGATTTTATTTTATTTTTTTTTAACTTTTTTTTAATTTTTATTTATTTTTTTTAATTTTTAGTTTTTTATTTTTTAAATTTTAAAATTTAAAACTGGAAATAGAACTGCCTTATGACCCAGCAATCCCACTGCTGGGCATACACACTGAGGAAACCAGAATTGAAAGAGACACGTGTACCCCAGTGTTCATCACAGCACTGTTTACAATAGCTAGGACCTAGATATCCATCAGCAGATGAATGGATAAGAAAGCTGTAGTACATATACACAAGGGAATATTACTCAGCTATTAAAAAGAACACATTTGAATTAGTTCTAATGAGGTGGATGAAACTGAAGCCTATTATATGCAGTGAAGTAAGTCATAAAGAAAAACACCAATACAGTATATTAACATATGTATATGGAATTTAGAAAGATGGTAAAAATGACCCTATATGCAAGACAGCAAAAGAGACACAGAAATAAAAGCATACTTTTGGACTCTGTGGGAAAGGCGAGGGTGGGATGATTTGAGAAAATAGTATTGAAACATGTATATTACCATGTGTGAAACAGATCAATGCCGGGGTCCAGCCCCAGGGAATTCAAAGCGGGGACGGCGTTGGCAATATAAAAAAGAGATTAAGAAGAAATAGTATAGTAGGAAAATTTAATAGAGAAAAGATGCTAAATAACTTGGTTTACAGTGAAAACCAATAAAATCTCAGGACAAGAGATTTGCACCATCTACGTTGGGCCACTGGTGCCCACTTGAATATCAAAGGGTGCCCTGCCATAGGCTCCCTTTCGCGCTGGTCTTAGAAGCCAGGGCAAGTAAGTAAACGTGGTGAGCCTTCCTGCTCCAGATGGGAATTCAGCCAGAAGAGGAGAGGAAGGGAGAGTGAGAAAAAGAGAGACAGACACGGGGGGAGCCAGATTCCCAACAAACTAGGCCAAGAGACTAGTCCGAGAAACTGGTCCATCCTTTATTGTTCAGAAGGCTTTTTATACTTTTGACAGTACATAGAGATAACACAAAGTTATGCAGCGTTAGCAGCCCAAACTCTTATCAAAACCAGGCTTTTCTCTCTGCATACCTAGTTGTATACACAGGTCGTAGGTGATTTACATCATCTTCCGGCCAAAGGGCCAATTAACATTTTACATCCTTTTTTCCGATAAGGGTTGGTCAACCAGAAGACTTATTTGTGTTGTTCTTCTCAAAGTCTGGTGCCACTCTCAGAAAACACTAAATAAAGTTATACTTTGTATTTAGTGTATACACTTTGTATATACAAATACACTTTGTATTTAGCAAAGATACAGCAATTTATAACAAGTAAAAGGAGTACAGTGATTTGTAACAAAAGAAAAGTAATTAACTCAAAAGCCTAGTGTTGCTAACATCAAAACTATTATATATCTTTTCCATATCCCATTTACATTGATTAACATCCTCCCAGGTGCCCAAAAGATAAAGAATATGGAGGCCTGGCAGCAATCATTGAGTCAACAGTGAAATCAGTCACCAATATGATTTTTGGCTCTTTAGAAAAGGCATGGTATCTTTAAGATGTTTTTAAGCTTTGTGCCTCTCGCGGTTGGGGGGCTGCAAGCAATTCATAAGCTGTAAGAGGTCTGGGGGAATCTGTTAGGCAAGCTAGAGAGTTATCAGAGGGGGTTTAACTGAAACATCCCTTTCAAATGCAGAAGTTAAAGCCCTGAGTTGACTTTTTCCAGAGTGTGTCAGAAGAGTGGAAAAGCAGAGTACAAAGGCCGGCAGATTTTTGGTTTTGGGGGTACATGCTCAGGAAATACGAGGGGAACACCCTGAGATCTGACTAGCCTTGCCCATCAGGCCTTTGCCGCATGACCTTGTCATGGGTGGGATTCCTCACGATGGCTCCCGGCAGATCAACAGTCCAAGTTTGATGCATGAAACGGGGCACTCAAAAGTGGTGCACTCGGACAACACTGAGGGATGGGATGAGGAGGGAGGTGGGAGGCGGGGTTCAGGATGTGGGACACATGTATACCCATGGCTGATTCAAGTCAATGTATGGCAAAAACCACTACAATATTGTAAAGTAATTAGCCTCCAGTTAAATAATTAATTTAAAAAACCCCAACAAATTGTTTCCTCCAAAATTGCCCACATCAGAGACAGTAAACATACCAGAGCCACAGATGGGGCAGGTTTTTCCAAGCAACAGGTTCTAATACAAAGTTATAACAAACGGATGATCCAGTGGATGTTAGCAATTTGATCTCTGGTTCCTCTGCCTTTTCTAAAATCAGCCTGAACATATGGAAGTTCACAGTTCGTGTATTGCTGAAGCTGGGCTTGGAGAATTTTAAGCATTACTTTACTAGCGTGTATTATACCCTGTATATGTATATAATACCTCACTATTGCACTCATCTCACATGCATTACTTTTCTACATAAACCATGAACTTCCAGATATTCAAGCTGGTTTTAGAAAAGGCAGAGGAACTAGAGATCAAATTGCCAAAATTTGCTGGATCATCAAAAAGGCAAGATTTCCAGAAAAACATCTATTTCTGCTTTATTGACTATGCCAAAGTCTTTGACTGTGTGGATCACAATAAACTGGAAAATTCTGAAAGAGATGGGAACACCAGATCACCTGACCTGCCTCTTGAGAAACTTGTATGCAGGTCAGGAAGCAACAGTTAGAACTGGACATGGAACAACAGACTGGTTCCAAATCAGGAAAGGAGTATGTCAAGGCTGTATATTGTCACCTTGCTTATTTAACTTCTATGCAGAGGACACAATGATAAACACTGGGCTGGAGGAAGCACAAACTGGAATTAAGATTGCTGGGAGAAATATCAATAACCTCAGATAGGCAGATGACACCACTCTTATGGCAGAAAGTGAAGAGGAACTAAAGAGCCTCTTGATGAAAGTGAAACAGGAGAGTGAAAAAGTTGGCTTAAAACTCAGCATTCAGAAAACTAAGATCATGGCATCTGGTCCCATCACTTCATGGCAAATAGATGGGGAAACAGTGGAAACAGTGTCAGACTTTATTTTTCTGGGCTCCAAAATCACAGCAGATGGTGACTGCAGCCATGAAATTAAAAGACACTTACTCCTTGGAAGAAAAGTTATGACCAACCTAGATAGCATATTAAAAAGCAGAGACATTACTTTGCCAACAAAGGTCCGTCTAGTCAAGGTTGTGGTTTTTCCAGTGGTCATATATGGATGTGAGAATTGGACTATAAAGAAAGCTGAGTGCCGAAGAATTGATGCTTTTGAACTCTGGTGTTGGAGAAGACTCTTGAGAGTCCCTTGGACTGCAAGGAGATCCATCCAGTCCATTCTAAAGGAGATCAGTCCTGGGAGTTCATTGGAAGGACTGATGTTGGAGCTGAAAATCCAATACTTTGGCCACCTGATGCGAAGAGCTGACTCATTGGAAAAGACTCTGATGCTGGGAAAGATTGAGGGCAGGAGGAGAAGGGGATGACAGAGGATGAGATGGCGGATGGCATCACCGACTCCATGGACATGGGTTTGGGTGAACTCTGGGAGTTGGTGATGGACAGGGAGGCCTGGTGTTCTGTGATTCATGGGGTTGTAAAGAGTCGGACACAATTGAGCAACTGAACTGAACTGAACTAGTGTGTGAGATGAGTGCAATTGTGCAGTAGTTTGAGCATTCTTTGGGATTGGAATGAAAACTGACCTTTTTCAGTCCTGTAAAATGAGGGCAATAAATTCATAAAAGAGATGTTTTCAAATGCTCAGTAGGGTGTATTTTGGTGAATGGATAATAATAAGATTGCTTTTTTATGTATGATTCAATGCATCTGCTGCTGCTGTTGCTACGGCGCTTCAGTCATGTCCGACTCTGTGCGACCCCATAGACGGCAGGCCACCAGGCTCCTCCATCCATGGGATTTTCCAGGCAAGAGTACTGGAGTGGGGTGCCATTGCCTTCTCCATCAATGCATCCATTAGTATATATATGAAGTGTATGCACCCTGCTCAGCAGCACTAACATAGAAGCTGTGGATAGTACTAAAGAGATATAACACAGAACAAAACATCATCACCATCATCTCTACCTTCTACTTTACCACTGAGTTAAGGAGGTAGGACGTCAACAAGCTCTACTTGCTTCTACTCACTGTCATGAAAGTATAAAGTTGTAGTACCAAGATTATCTTTGGTCATCATTCTCTGATGTTACTCCTGCTCACTTCAACATTAATACTTGGGAGTAATTCTGAGAGACTTGGAAGTGAATGACTAATATATGTAAAAGGACCAAATTTAGATCTCAAATTACACAGGTATAGCTTAGAATAACATCTGGTTAAAGCACTATTAAAAGTAAATGTTAATATGTAAAAAATTAAAAGGTTCAGTAAAACCTTTACTGGAAAAAAAGAGCAGACATTCTTTTTTTCTCAAAATTAAATTTTATAAGTATCTTATGCCATTATGTGTATGTGTACATACATCAGCCATACATTTTAGGAGACATTATCTCAACATTCAGTTCCAGAGATGAGGAGGCAATTTCTTAAGGAAAACAAATACTCTATCTCAACTCCCTAGCCAAATGAGTGTAGTGGGTTTAAGTGAAAGTGAAAGTCACTCAGTCAGGTCCGACTCTGCGACTCCATGAACTATAGAGTTCGTGGAATTCTCTAGGCCAGAATACTGGAATAGGTAGCCTTTCCCTTCTCCAGAGGATCTTCCCAACCCAGAGATCGAATCAAGGTCTCCCACACTGCAAGGAGATTCTTTACCAGTTGAGCCACAAGGGAAGCCCAAGAATACTGGAGTGGGTAGCCTGTCCCTTCTCTAGGGGATCGTCCTGACCCAAGAATCAAACCAAGGTCTTCTGCATTGCAGGCAGATTCTTTACCAACTGAGCTATCAGGGAAGCTGTAGTGGGTTTAGACATCTAATTAATGTCAGGCCAGAGACAAGAAGATATTTACTGGTGTATTCTGTAATGAAAGCTGCCTCTCTGCCTCTGAAGGAATAAAAAGTATATTCTCTTTCTCTGGATGGCATAATATGAGGATATTTAAGTCTAAGCTTAATAGGCATTATTTATAAAACAAAAGAGAACAGCATAAGGTTAAAACCATCCTATAGAAGAAAGCAAAGCATATAAAATAGTAATATATATATTTTTGTATATGTACAAAAATACAAAACAGGATATACATACACACACACACACAAACTCTGTTGACTTATAAAACTTCACAACCAAACCACGTCTGAAGGTAAATGAACCTTGTACTTTCAATTACTGTGAGTAAATAACACTCATTTTTATTAATTAAATGATTATGTATTTATATTTTTGTTATTTAAAAATAAAATGATTCAAAATGTCTGCTTCTTGACTAGTAGCTGGGTTTGAACTAGTCCTCCGTACACAAACAATGACAAGCTAACTATGCCAGCCTGTGAAACTTGAAATATGGGAAACTCTCTAGGTAACACTCATGGCTATGGATTTCTACCTGAGGACAGTTTCTTGACTGAAGGGCAAAGGGCTGAGTCCACACAGATCACTGTAGCTGCACTGAACTCTGGAGGCAGATACCAGAGTTTGGGGCAAATTAAATGCCTGGAGTATCTGGGGCAGGGCATCAGAGAAAAGCGAGGATAACAGGACAGGGCCTCCAAAAGTCAGGTTGTTGAGGAATGTTCCTGCAAGTCCCTGGCTGAGAGTTGGGCTGCACATACTCAGAGTAACATATTACACAAGGCTAACCACAAAGTAACTGTTACATGGCTGACAGCAGACCAGAGATGGTAGAGAGTGAGCACTGCAGAAGGATGTGAGCATTCCATAGACACTCATAAACCTTGTTAATACCACAGGCATCAGTGACAGCCTATAGATTAACAGCCTTGCACTAGGGAAATGGCTGGCAAACTATAGCCCAAATTCCAAATCTGGCCTACTGCCTGTGTCAGTAAATAAAGTTTTATTGGAACACAAACACCTTCATTTATTTATGTATTGTCTAGTTGTTTTTGTGCTACCATGGTGGAACTGAGTAGTTGTGATAGAGACCATATAAATTTGCAATGACTAAAATATTTCCTGTATGAGAATTTATAGGAAAAGTTTGCTGAGTCCTTTTGTATTATAAAGTCTACTTTAGGCTTGTCTTAAAGTCTAAATCAATTTTTGCAGATTTAGCTCAGTCAAGTGAGAGGACTTAAGTTTTATCATGGACTTTTCATATATCTGCATAACAAAATACAAAGCCAACTCTACATCATGTTAAATATCAGTGTTTAACTGTATTATTAGACAAAACTTAATTATGTTCAGAAGAAGATAAAATACAGAATCTCTGTTACACATAAATGACAATGTCCAGCACAAAATAAGATCTTACCAGTATTCAAATAAATGAAATGTATGACCCAAAGTTAAAAGAGAAGATGATGTTAGCCAATATCTAGATGGCTCATATGTTGGATACAATAGGTAAATACTGTAAGGCCAGTCATTGGAAATACTATCAAAAAATTAAAGGTAATGTTGATTAATGAAGGGATAGGTAATCTTAGCAGAAAAACTGTATTATAAAAAAGAATCAAATGGAAATTCCAGAAAAAAATTCACTGGATAGATTTATCAAATGAAACTGACATGAGAAAGATCTACTAAATATGAAGTGATATCAACAAATTATCCATTCTGAAAAGGTGTGAGGAAAAAAAAGTCTGAAGAGACATGAATGATCCAAGACATCAATAGAAGAACATTAAAAAAAATAACGTGTTTTGGAATAATGGAAGAAGCGTGTAAAAAAAGGAAAAAAAAATCATTTAAAACTTTGAAAAAAATGAAAAATGTAAAAAATCTTTGTTGTAAACTATAAACGTTACTGACAGAAATGGCAGAAATTCTAAATTAGTGGAAAAATATGTCTATGAACTAAAACATTAAATCCTGTTGAATGGAAATATTCAATATTCTTATGATATCTGTGCTGCCCATATTAATTTATAGATAAAATGCATATCAGGTTAGCATTCCTATAAGGTTTCTTTTTCTTTTGTAAATTTATTAAGCCACCCCTATAAACTATACTGAAATCAGCAGACGAATGGATAAGCAAGCTGTGGTACATATACACAATGGAGTATTACTCAGCCATTAAAAAGAATACACTTGAATCAGTTCTAATGAGGAGGGTGAAACTGGAGCCTATTATACAGAGTGAGGTAAGCCAGAAAGAAAAATACCAATACAGTATACTAACACATATATATGGAATTTAGAAAGATGGTAATGATAACCCTGTATGTGAGACAGCAAGAGAGACACAAATGTAAAGAACAGTCTTTTGGACTCTGTGGGAGAGGGAGAGGGTGGGATGATTTGGGAGAATGGCACTGAAACATGTATAATATCATGTAAGAAATGAATTGCTAGTCTAGGTTCGATGCAGGATACAGGATGCTTGGGGCTGGTGCACTGGGATGACCCAGAGAGATGATATGGGGAGGGTGATAGGAGGGGGGTTCAGGGTTGGGAACTCATGTACACCTGTGGCGGATTCATGTCAATGTATGGCAAAACCAATACAGTACTGTAAAGTAAAAAAATAAAATATAACATGAAAAAAAAAAAAAAAAACAAACACTGGAGTGGCAGGACTTATGCTGTTTGATTTCTAGACTAACTCTAAAGCTACAATAATAAAGACCATGTGGTATTAGCAAAAGAATAGACACATACTTAAATGAGAAGAGAATCCAGAAATTTTCTCAAGCATATAGTCAATTGAAAACATACATAGACATTTTGTTTTTGAAAAAGATAAAAATGCAATTCAATGTGTAAAAAATAATTTCAACAAACAGTGATAAAGGAATTGAAGATTATGTAAATGTGTGTGTAAAATTATGTTTGACCTTTTCTTTACACCACTCACAAGAGCTAATTTGAAATGAATTATAGACCTAAATGTAAAATATAAAAGTATAGAACTTCTGGAAGATAATTTTTATGACCTTGAGAAAGGCAAAAATTTCTCAGGTAAGACTAAAATGTCCAAACATCAAAACAACTGATGGATTAGACTATCAGTTTAAACATTTTCCTTTTCAATATACACTAACTATTAAGAGAATAAAAATTCAAGTCATAATTAATAAGAAGTATTTGCAAGATATATCAGATACAGAACTTGAATGCAAGGTATATAAATGAAATAAACTCAACAATAAGAGTATGAACAACCAGTTTTTTTATAAGGGCAGAAAGAACTGAATAAGCTGATGCACAAATGACAAATAAGCTTATGGAAACATGATCAACACCATTAATTATCAAGTAAAGCAATTAAAACCACAATGAAATCTCATTTCCTTCACTAGAAAACTTAACCATAACATTTTGGTTAATCACTAAAACTCTCTGAAAAATTACTCCAAGAGAGATTATTGACCTCTGAGTCAGAGTTGCTGCATGACCTTGGCCACTTAATGTTTGATCTCAAATTCCTTGGGTAAAAATAGAATTTTAGAGTAGACTATTTTTAATATCTTTTCAAGATAATGGAATTGATGATTTCTTGGGTGCTTCCCAGTTAATGTACTAGAGTAGGCAAAATAACATCTGATTACATTTCCTAACTTTTACAATATATTGTGGTTCATCACTCAGTCACTTCTGACTCTTTGTGACCCCCTCAGGGCTACAGCATGTCAGGCTTCCCTGCTGCTGCTGCTTCTAAGTCGCTTCAGTCATGTCCGACTCTGTGACCCCATAGACGGCAGCCCACCAGGCTCCCCCGTTCTTCAGGCAAGAATACTGGAGTGGGTTGCCATTTCCTTTTCCAATGCATGAAAGTGAAAACTGAAAGTGAAGTCACTCAGTCATGTCCAACTCCTAGCGACCCCTATCCATCATCAACTCCTGGTGCTTGCTCAAACTCATGTCCATTGTGTCTGTGATGCCATCCAACCATCTCATTCTCTGTCATCCCCTTCTCCTCTTGTCCTCAATCTTTCCCAGCACCAGGGTCTTTTTCCAGTGAACTGGCTCTTTGCATCATGGCAGAGTATTCAAGCTTTAGCATTGGTCCTTCCAATGAATATTCAGGATTGATTTCCTTTAGGATTGACTGGCTTGTTCTCCTTGCAGTCCAAGGGACTCTCAAGAGTCTCCTCCAACATAATGCAAGCCATATTTTTAGTATTCTATATACATCTTGTCTAATCAAAGCTATGGTTTTTCCAGTAGTCATGTACGGAGGTGAGAGTTGGACCATAAAGAACGCTGAGCGCCAAAGAACTGATGCTTTTGAACTGTGGTGTTGGAGAAGACTCTTGAGAGTCCCTTGGACAGCAAGGAGATCCAACCAGTCCACCCTAAAGGAAATCAGCCCCGAATATTAATAGGAAGGACTGATGCTGAAGCTCCAATACTTTGGCCACCTGATGAGAAGAACTGACTCATTAGAAAAGACCCTGATGCTGGGAAGGATTAAAGGTAGGAGGAGAAGGGAATGAGAGAAGATGAGATGGTTGGATGGCATCACCAACTCGATGGACATGAGCTTGAGCAAGCTCCAGGAGTTGGTGACGGACAGGAAAGCCTAGCATGCAGAAGTCCAGGGGGCTGCAGAGTCGGACACAACTGAGAGACTGAACTGAACTGATGTACATTTTGCATTGCTCCTTTCTTAGATTCTATTCCCAATACATTTTCAAATCCGTAGGTATAATTCAACATTTTTTATGTAAAATTATGGTACTATTTTATTAATGGTTTCAGTAAGTAGAAAGATATTTGCTAAGTATCAGTAATCTATGATTTTTTTTCTCAAATTGCTTTCAAATTCTATAATTTCATGTTTTAGATTTCACTCAGATATTATTTCAAAAATCTTTGGAATTCATTCAGCCTTTCTGTGATTCACTGAACCATGAACATATTGCTTTTGATAGTCATCAAATTTTATCTTTTATTTCTGGGCAAAGATATTCCAAAGAATCTTTGATATGAATCAACAAAGTTCACATGTATTATATTTTGCCTACTCATAAATTTGAGTGCAGGTGTGAGGATAATGTTGATGAAATGAAGCAATTTTATGCCAGATGAATCTCATAGATAACTCACTATGCCATTTATATTACTAAGAAAATAACTTCTTAAATATAAAATGGAACTAGTATTATGCATATAGACTTGATATCAAAGAAAAATTGAAAAAAATAACTGGTGGCAGAGAGGAGTGATTTTTCCACCTATTCAGTATTTACCATTATAGATTAGACAGTTGCCACAGGCAAATCATCTTTAATGCCCCAATATATTTTTATATATTTTTGTTCTTTAATCTTGAGAATCATGATGGGAGCTTCAAGCTACTTTCCTGAAACTCCATTTAGCTTTTTAGACCTTAACTAACATGTCCTAAGTCTAAACTACCTACCTAGAAACTCTAAAACATGGGGAAAAGTATCTGGAAATTTTTTTCACCATGACTGAATAAAAATTGATGATTAGACAATTTAAATATCTTGCTTTTCAGTACAAACAGACAAGAGGATAAAAATTCAAGTCATAACTGATAAGTATTTGCAAAATATATATCAGATAAAGCACTAGAATATAAGTTCTATAAATGAGATATATAATAAGAGTATGAACAAATAATTTATTATTTATTACTAAAAATAAAAATGCTTGCCATCATGAAAGATGGATGTCAGGTGCTTCCTTTCTTACACTTCATTGAGGAGTTTCTGTGATCTATACAAACTGGGATTGAATACACTGCTTTGAGATATGGTCTAGAAGGGTGTCATTTTTCATTACTGACTTCATGAAGGTAAAACCTTTTGTAAGTTACTATGAATCTATTCTGCCTTTATATATACTAACTTTTTAAAGAAATGATAACTCCTAGGAGTGATGGGTCCAGATCATACTATCCTATGTAATCATCAATTTGAAAGACTGAGAAATAATGGTTATCTGAATTGTGCCTTTCTTAGGCAGATATCATCAACTCAATATATACTTGCATCTGTTAAAATCCTGGATGAGAAATAGTCCTCAAAACTACACAGTTGGCTTTTGCTGATTAATCATAGAAATTAATGGATACCTCAAACAGTTGAGAAATGAGCATGAGTAAAGGAGAAAATACTTTTTGTTCACTGTATTTATGAGTATTTCTTGTACTCACATATATTCTCTTATCTAATATTAGGCTGTTTTCTTCTTATTCTTTCTTTGTTATCATCTAACGAAAAATATATCTTTATAATTTCTACATTGTGGAAGACGTATATAGATTCCCATGCATTACCTCAAAAATTTTATCAACCTTAAGAGGTTAAATAGTATTAACCACATTTCACAAAAGAGGAAACAAAATAAACAAGGGACTAGAAGGAAGTTTTGGTACCAAAGTGTCTGATGCCAAATATACTGTAGTATGCTGCTTTTGTACTAATGATTCAAAAGCTAAATTGAATAACAAGCCAACAAACAGGAATTCTTCCTGTGTGTGAAGTACATCACAAATGTAAACTATTAATTTGGAATTTATATTATAGTCAGATAAATTATTTAAGATTATAATTTATTCATTTTATTTTTTAAAAAATTTGTCTCCACTTTTAATAATGGTATGCTGTGAAAAAACAGTATACTATCATACCCATTTAAAGTGAGGTCATTTTATTCTGTATTATGTGTTTTGTACATGTAATTTCTTCACTATATCTTTCTCCTCTCGCATTCAATCTTTCAAGAGTATTTACTGTAAGACCAATCAATTAGGGCAATACCAAAGAATGTTCTAACTACCAGCCACAGTACAATTGTGCTCATTTCACATGCTAGCAAGGTAATGATCAAAATCCTTCAAGGTGGGCTTCAACTGTACATCAACCAAGAAATTCCAGATGTACAAACAGAATTTAGAAAAGGCAGAGGAACTGAAGATCAAACTGTCAACATAAGCTAGATCATATTAAAAGCAAGAGAATTCTAGAAAAACATCTACTTATGCTTCACTGACTACCCTAAAGCTTTTACTGTGTGGATCACAAAAAACTGTGGAAAATTCTTATGGAGATGGAAATACCAGACCATCTGACCTGCCTCCTGAGAAACCTGTATGCAGGTCAAGAAGCAACAGCTAGAACCAGACAAGGAAAATGGACTGGTTCCAAATTGGCAAAGGAGTGTATATTGTCACTCTGCTTATTTAACTTATATGCAGAGTACATCATGAGAAATGCTGGGCTGGAAGAAGCTCAAGCTGGAATCAAGGTTTTCTGGAGAAATATTAATAACCTCAGATATGCAGATAACACCACCCTTGTGGCAGAAAGTGAAGCATTAAAGAGCATCTTGATGAAGGTGGAAAAGGAGAGTGAATAAGTTGGCTTAAAACTCAACATTCAAAAAATGAAAATCACAGCATCTGGTCCCATCACCTCATGGCAAACAGATGGGGAAAAATTGGAAACAGTGGCAGATTTTATTTTTGTGGGGGGAGCTCCAAAATCACTGTGGATGGTGACTATAGCCATGAAATTAAAAGAAGCTTGCTCCTTGGAAGAAAAGCTATGACAAACCTAGACAGCATATTAAAAAGTAGAGACATCACTTTACCAACAAAAGTCCATACAGTGAAAGCCACAGTAGTCATGGCAGTCGAAAAAAGACTACTTTTCCAATAGTCATGTAAGGATGTGAGAGTTGGACCATAAAGAAGGCAGAGTGCCAAAGAATTGATGCTTTCGAATTGTGATCCTGGAGAAGACAGTAAGGGGATCAAACCGATCAATCTTAAAGGAAATCAACCCTGAATATTCATTGGAATTACTGATGCTGAAGCTAAAGCACCAATACTTTGGCTGCTTGATTTGAAGAACTGACTCACTGGAAAAAACCCTGATGCTGGGAAAGATTGAAGGCAGGAGGAGAAGGGGACAACAGAGGATGAGATGGATGGATTGTATCACTGACTCAATGGACATGAATTTGAGCAATCTCCAGGAGATAGTGAAGGACAGGGATGCCTGGCGTGTGTCAGTCCATGGGGTAGCAAAGAGTTGGACGTGACTTAGTGACTGAACAACAACAAACATTGTATAAGCTTTATATGCCTTTAAGTAGAGGACCTCCCACCCTTCCTCCTTTCCTCCCCACCTTTATTCCTTCTCTCCTTCCCTTTCTCACATTTTCATTTACCGTATATTACTTTCTGAGCTCTAAGATCAGTTATGAATACAACACAAGCAACGCCTCTAATTCTATGAAGCTGACAGTCTAAAAGGGTACTTAAGCAGTTCTGCATTCACCACTAAAGCTATCAATGTGTCTTTCACATAGTGAGACAAAATTATATTGGTTTTCTATGTGGTATCCCAAGAACTCCAACTTTACTAGTAGAATTGTACCTATTTTACTAGGCTGTCAGAAACTAATAGATAGCTTGACCCAATGGACGACGTGATGTCTCATTAGCCTTCTTTACAGTTCACTGAATGAAGTGTATTCTTATACACCTCAGGGTCATCACATGTACCTGTTCTTTGTGCCTAGAATCATGGAACATTCCCCACTACCTTATTTCCCCTGATCAAGTCCTTCTCATCCCTTAGATTCTGGTTGAGGTGCTAATTACTCATCAGAGAGATACATTTCTGAACATTTAAGCATAATTGTAGTATCTTTTAAAATATTCTCGTGTGAAATATTATATTTTCCTTTCTATTACTTTCACTAGTTGTGATATTCAAAATATAAAATGATTTCTCTGGTACAGACATGAACCAGTAGATATGACTCTCCCCTCAGTGCTGGAGCAGGGTTCTGGGAGCTTTCTGGTTGGCAGGTATCAAGCTATCAAACAGTCTGTAAGCAGCAGCATTGTGGCAGCTCCTAGGTGGTTTGCCACTCTCCCACAGACTCAGCCAGGAAAGAGACATGAGCCCAAATCACTTTGGACAGTTTATTATTCATATGCAAAGCATAAGGAAGATCAGCATGGCATTGGCAATCCACACCATCAAGGATCAGTGGATGACATCAAACCGCAGTTGCCATGTGACAGACAACACAGGCAGAGGTTCTCTCTGCCACTGTGATCCAGCTCTGAACTACAAGAAAGCAGTTTTATAGCTTTCAGCTTTACCCAAAGGAGGGAGATAGGTTTAATATGCAAAGTCTTACGCCTCACTGGCCTTAGGAAGGCATACAGGATGTTATGCCTTTTGCAGTCTCCTGTGAGGTATGGAGGGAAATGAAGAGTAGTCTTTCAACAGCTTCTAACAAGACAACGTATACTTCTGTGTTCCATGGAGGATCACAGGGCATTCCACCAAGACCTGGGTTACGCTCAGATTAGCCTTTTGGGGAAATATGCAAGGTCATCAGATGGTCATGCAGAGCCATTTTGCTACAATAACTTTTAGTCATTTATTGCTGAATGACAGGTGTGTGTGTGTGGTAGAGAGAGGGGTATACAATTCCAGGAGAAGGGCCAAGATGTAGGAGATAAAAGTCATTTTCCAGTTATTGTCTTATTCACAAAAGGAATTGCTTCCCTTTTGCCAACTGCTTCCAATTTGCTAAACAGATTACTGTTAAAATTGTGCTGGGTACCTGGTAGATATGTAATAAATATTGGATGAACAAAAGTGCAAATGAGTAAATTTGACATTGATACCACATACTGTACTATTAAGAAGTACAATTAAGAATACCACATATTAAGAAGAGGTGGCAAGAATACACAGAAGAACTGTACAAAAAAGATCTTCACAACCCAGATAATCATGATGATGTGATCACTAATCTAGAGCCAGACATCTTGGAATGTGAAGTCAAGTGGGCCTCAGAAAGCATCACTACGAACAAAGCTAGTGGAGGTGATGGAATTCCAGTTGAGCTATTTCAAATCCTGAAAGATGATGCTGTGAAAGTGGTGCACTCAATATGCCAGCAAATTTGGAAAACTCTGCAGTGGCCACAGGACTGGAAAAGGTCAGTTTTCATTCCAATGCCAAAGAAAGGCAATGCAAAAGAATGCTCAAACTACTGCACAATTGCACTCATCTCACATGCTAGTAAAGTAATGCTCAAAATTCTCCAAGCCAGGCTTCAGTAATACGTGAACCGTGAACTCCCTGATGTTCAAGCTGGTTTTCAAAAAGGCAGAGGAACCAGAGATCAAATTGCCAACATCCACTGGATCATGGAAAAAGCAAGAGAGTTCCAGAAAAACATCTATTTCTGCTTTATTGACTATGCCAAAGCCTTTGACTGTGTGGATCACAATAAACTGTGGGAAATTCTGAAAGAGATGGGAACACCAGACCACCTGACCCGCCTCTTGAGAAATCTGTATGCAAGTCAGGAAGCAACAGTTAGAACTGGACATGGAACAACAGACTGGTTCCAAATAGGAAAAGGAGTACGTCAAAGCTGTATATTGTCACCCTGCTTATTTAACTTATATGCAGAGTACATCATGAGAAACGCTGGACTGGAAGAAACACAAGCTGGAATCAAGATTGCTGGGAGAAATATCAATAACCTCAGATATGCAGATGACACCACCCTTATGGCAGAAAGTGAAGAGGAGCTAAAAAGCCTCTTGATGAAAGTGAAAAGGAGAGTGAAAAAGTTGGCTTAAAGCTCAACATTCAGAAAACGAAGATCATGGCATCTGGTCCCATCACTTCATGGCAAATAGATGGGGAAACAGTAGAAACAGTGTCAGACTTTACTTTTTTGGGCTCTAAAATCACTGCAGATGGTGACTGCAGCCATGAAATTAAAAGACGCTTGCTCCTTGGAAGAAAAGTTGTGACCAACCTAGATAGCATATTCAAAAACAGAGACATTACTTTGCCAACTAAGGTCCGTCTAGTCAAGGCTCTGGTTTTTCCTGTGGTCATGTATGAATGTGAGAGTTTTACTGTGAAGAAGGCTGAGTGCTGAAGAATTGATGCTTTTGATCTGTGGTGTTGGAGAAGACTCTTGAGAGTCCCTTGGACTGCAAGGAGATCCAACCAGTCCATTCTGAAGGAGATCAATCCTGGGATTCTTTGGAAGGAATGATGCTAAAGCTGAAACTCCAGTACTTTGGCCACCTCATGCGAAGAGTTCACTCATTTGAAAAGACTCTGATACTGGGAGGGATTGGGGGCAGGAGGAGAAGGCGACGACAGAGGATGAGATGGCTGGATGGCATCACGGACTCGATGGATGTGAGTCTGAGTGAACTCCAGGAGTTGGTGATGGACAGGGAGGCCTGGCGTGCGGCAATTCATGGGGTCGCAAAGAGTCGGACACGACTGAGCGACTGAACTGAACTGACTGTACTACATAACAGGTTTCTTACAAGCACTTATTATTTTTTTTTTAATGATTTGTGTCTGAAGAGCCTCAGTGTTTACAAGAACTCTCTATTTAGTTGAACATTTTGAGGATTTCTGATTCTCATTTTAACAGTCCAAAGAATGCTCCTCTAGGGGCCTTTTCAGTCTATCATGTAAATCTCTTATTTTGGCCATGTCAGGCAATGGCTGCACTACCTTCTAACAGGCACAGGAATTGATGTTTTATTAACATTACTGACAAGAGTGCTGAAGGGACAGTGAATTAAATCCAGCACAGAATTTTGTAGGTGTCAGGATTAAGTCAGTGGTAAATATTTTGAATAGGTATTTTTTTTTTCCCTTTGAGAATTTGCCTGAATGTCATAGTCCCCTCTATTTGTGCAAATCTTCTTGCCATTTGAAGGCTGGATGAAGCCAATTGTTTAATTTTGTCACTGCCAAAGTACAGCAGCTGCTCTGCATACTTGTTCCAAACATCCTTTCAAAATGTTTATTCCACTAAGTGAATTTTGTTGAAAGCAGCAGGTACTGACATGTCTACAAACCAGCTTGTCAAATTTCCTACTCTTCAAAATCTGTAACTTTTTCCCTTTAAACTCATTTTAATGCATTTTACTAGGGATTTTCAATGTATTTCCAAGACCTCTTTCCCAACAGATCTCTTTTGTTTTTTTCACTTGAATTTAAAAGTGGAACCAGAAGACATAGGATTTGGCAGTTACCCAGGGTAAGCTACACTCTGCTGCTGCTGCTACGTCACTTCTAGGGAATACCTAAAGTCTTAGAAGTGTGTTTTGCACCCTGGAATTAAACAAAGAGCCTTGCAACCTATGGCAATATCTATATATCTATTCTATATATCATGCAACTATATATAACATGATTCATGTTTTTTAGCACCTTCTACTTTCTAAACACACATTAAATAGTGCTCAGTATATGCAATTCAAGCAAGTTCTAAACAATTTACACATATATTTAATAGGTAAAAAGATGAACAAATAAGTCTTCTTTTCTGGTTTTATTAGATGTTCAAAAAAGTTTGTGGAGATCCAGCAAACTATACAGATAATACATAGAAGAAAAAAATTCAAACTCAGATTTTTATGATTCCAAAGCCCACTCTTATCTGTCTCAAACTCTTCCCCTCTTTTAATTCTTGGCTCAAGTGTTACCTGCTTAAAGAGTTAATTTTAGACTTTTAACATTGCAGACAACTTCCCATTTGAAATTCCTCATCCTCTATTTCTCTCTACTTTTTCTTTTTCCTTTACCACTTAACCTCCTAATATACTATATAAATTACTATTTCCATTTATTGGGTATTGCCTGTCACACCTACTTGAACATAAAGTATACCAAGTAAGAAGCTTTTGTTCACTGATGAACCATATAAGCACCTGGAAAAGTGCCTGGTAATATTAGTCTCTCCAAAAAAATGTGCTAATTGAAGCATTATCTTTACACTAAAACATGACTTAGACAGTCTTTGTACAGATTGGAAACACTTTTAAATGTGAGCAAGACATATAGTTGGTGTTCAACAAAAGAAAAAGATAATGATAACAAGAATTTATATTATGATTAAAAAGATATTTCTTCATTTTTAAATTAAGCTGCTGCTGCTGCTGCTAATTAGCTTCAGTCGTGTCCAACCCTGTGCAACCCATAGACGGCAGCCCACCAGGCTCCCCCGTCCCTGTTCTCTAGGCAAGAACACTGGAGTGGGCTGCCATTTCCTTCTCCAGTGCATGAAAGTGAAAAGTTAAAGTGAAGTCGCTCAGTCATGGCTGACTCTCAGCGACCCCATGGACTGCAGCCTACCAGGCTCCTCTGTCCATGGGATTTTCCAGGCAAGAGTACTCGCCAGTCTATGTCTGACGCAGGATACAGCATGCTTGTGGCTGGTGCATGGGGATGACCCACAGAGCTGTTATGGGGAGGGAGGTGGGAGGGGGTTCATGTTTGGGAATGCATGTAAGAATTAAAGATTTTAAAATTAAAAAAAAATAAACTAAAAAAAATAATAATAAAAAATAAAGTGAATAAAAATTTAAAAAAAAAAGAGTACTGGAGTGAGTTGTTATTGCCTTCTCCGTTAAATTAAGCTACTACCACATTATGTAATATTTAGTCATCTTATTAGCAGATCTAAAATTCTCCCCAATCTCAGTTATCAGTACAACTGCCAAATTGTTAACAAAATGATGACTTGTATTCAAATAAATTCAATGTGGTTCCACAAATATTTATCAGTTATCTATCCTGTGCTGGTCAATATGCAAATTACAAAGAATATGAAGATGTGTATCATACAGACTGTGCCCTCCAAGAAGGGGTACTGTATGGGAGATGTCATGCATAAACTAGCAATTACCTCCCATATGAAACAGGGTATGTGTTACAATAGAGAATGGTATAGGTTTGGGTGGGGTATTTCAATTCTGACTTACTATTAATAAGAGTCCTGACACATAAAATACTTATGCCTTATCTTTCCTTTTCTATTTAAGATTACCACCAATACCCTTATTTTCTCAAATCTTCAATTTTTTCATATGCAAAATGGGAAAAATAATACCAGTGAAAAGTTATGGAATATTTACTACAGGCTGAGAATTGGGCTGATACTTACATATTATTTGGCTAAATTTGCAAAGCTCTTTAAGTATTATTTTTACAACAATTCAGCAAAGGAGGCAAGAAAATCTTAAGGAGGCTTTACCTCTGTGGCCCAAATGTGCCTTATTAGAATTTGACGGTAGGTACTCAGATTTATCTGCTTTATTGACTATGCCAAAGTCTTTGACTGTGTGGATCACAACAAACTGTGGAAAATTCTTAAAGAGATGGGAATACCAGAGCACCTGACCTGCTTCTTGAGAAATCTGTACTCAGGGCATGAAACAACAGTTAGAACTGGCCACGGAACAACAGACTGGTTTCAGATCGGGAAAGGAGTACGTCAAGGCCGTATATTGTCACCCTGCTTATTTAACTTCAATGCAGAGTACATCATGAGAAATGCTGGGCTGGAAGAAGCACAAGCTGGAATCAAGATTGCCAGGAGAAATATCAATAACCTCAGATATGCAGATGACACCATCCTTATGGCAGAAAGTGAAGAGGAACTAAAGAGCTTCTTGATGAAAGTGAGAGAGGAGAGTGAAAAAGTTGGCTTAAAACTCAACATTCAGAAAACGAAGATCATGGCATCTGCCCCCATCACTTCATGGCAAATAGATGGAGAAGCAATGGAAACAGTGACAGACTTTATTTTTCAGGAGCTCCAAAATCACTGTAGATGGTGACTACAGCCATGAAATTAAAAGACACTTGCTCCTTGGAAGAAAAGTTATGACCAACCTAGATAGCATATTCAAAAGCAGAGACATTACTTTGCCAACAAAGGTCCATCAGTCAAACCTATGGTTTTTCCAGTAGTCATGTATGCATGTGAGAGCTGGACTATAAAGAAAGCTGAGCACCAAAGAATTGATGCTTTTGAACTGTGGTGTTGGAGAAGACTCTTGAGTTCCTTGGAATACAAGGAGATCCAACCAGTCCATCCTAAAGGAAATCAGTCCTGAATATTCATTGGAAGGACTGATGTTGAAGCTGAAACTCCAATACTTTGGCCACCTGATGCAAAGAGCTGACTCATTTGAAAAGTCCCTGTTGCTGGGAAAGATTGAAGGCAAGTGGAAAAGGGGACAACAGAGGATGACATGGTTGGATGGTATCACCAACTCAATGGACATGACTTTGAGTAAACTCTGGGAGTTGGTGATGGACAGAGAGGCCTGGTGTGCTGCAGTCCATGGGGTTGCAAAGCGAGTGGACACAGCTGAGTGACTGACCTGAACTGAACTCAGGTGCTTGATTCCAAAACCTTCATGCAATTAAGACTATTGATCTGAGGTTATGTAAGATAATGGACAGCTTTCTCCCAAGTTATTATGCTGTTCAGTGCTTCACTGAATCCCAAATGATAGTAAACTGTAATGGCACATTAAACTTCTCCTTCACTCTTGACCAAGAACAAAAATGCTGAAATACAAACTAGATTTTTCATGTGAGAAGCATTTCATGAAACCAGAATACATAACACAAAAAGAAAACAGAACCTTTCAAATCAATGTCTTGATTAATCAAATTTTCATGTGAAGGATGTCACAGTCTTAAAAATTTAGAGCATTTCAATACAAACAACCTGACAAAAATAGTGACTCTAATTCCCTCTGTGGGATTTCCTTCTTAGTAAAATGGTGCTAAAATAGGTTGTTCTAAAGCTTACATCAGGTAACGAATGCAAAAAAATTGATGTACAATTTCTTTGAGTGGCCTTTGGAATAATTTTCTGGTAGAGCTCTCACTTTGGTTTCAGCAAAACAGGTCTTTGTAGCCCAATTCATTAGCTATATTGATTGCTTCTCTATAGACAATAAAAGAACTGCTTACATTTTTTTTTTTTTTGCCATACTCATATGTCATTGGTCTATCCTCACATGTAGAGAGGTTACATGACTTGTAATTGTAGCTGTCAAAATGAGGGTCAAAATGTGTATTTCACTGTCCTGCAGCTATCACTAAGCTTTATCTACTCAGCCTCCAGGGGGTTCAGCGTAGTCCTGTGTCAGTGATTACCATCTAATTCTGAGAAACTCACACCTGGAGAATGAATGAATAAACCTCTTATAAATAACATATTTTTACAGAACGTGGAAAATATTTTCTGGGCAATCTGGTAAATTAAACGTTGCATAGAGATGTTATAAAGTTTACTGTTCCTCTTCTTTAGGTATCCCCTATGGGTCATTCATTCACTCAGCTCATTTAGTTCAGTCACTAGTCAAGTCATCCACTCATCATTTATCCCTTCACTTGCACACCCTTATCCTATTACCTATTCATACCTCCATTTACCTACTCATTTTCCATCCACTTATCCATCTCTGCCTTCATCCACCTCTTTGCTCATCTACCATCCATCATGCATCCATTCATTCACCTACTCAACCCAGTAATCGAGCCAAATAGCTCAGGGTGGACATTTGAAATACAAAGAAGAGCTACATTAAGCTCATCTTAAAGATAAAAGAAGAGAAACTTAATCTCTCTTAGTGAATTGAAAAGGATATTCAGATTAATTCCAAAGATTCTAATCTTTTATACACATTTAAATCATGAATTCTTAGAGTAATGTGACTGTGTATGAAAATAACTGCTCTCCCACCCAAACCACCTGGGGCAGCATTTTAAGTGTCTTAGCATGGGCTTCAGTGGTTTGAATTATCTGTGCGCAAATTTCAATTCCAATCTATTATTAAGAACCACTGTCTCCAGAGTGTTGTTTTCACTGAGGACCATGATTCCATTGGCTTGCCCCATTGGGATATGCACATCCTAACTTATGCTTAACAATAGTATAATTCCCTTATATTCCCAAGACTGAGGTAACCTCAACATCAAAATGTTACTCAAAATGTTTCATAAATGTAGCTGCTTAAATTAAACCAGTATGACCACTGATGTTAGTGAAGAGAAAGATATATTTTAGAAATGCTTTGCACTATGTCTGCAAATAGAAAATAAACGAAATATGTGTGTGTAGTTTCAGAAGGAAGTTTCCTCTTTACTCTCTGAGAGTCAAGAACACACAAGAAGTAGTTTCCTCAATCTTCTCTCCACTGTTTTTCACTCAGGGAATTGGGGAGGTGTGGCTTTTATGCGTGATGAACTTTCAAATTTCTAAAAACTCATGAGCTCTTTTTTTTTTTTTTAATACTCAGAAGGTTGTCCTTTTATAGCCTTTTAAAAATCTTTCTATCTTGTGACTGTTCTGCTTTAAGAAATGCGGGGCCCAGGGCACAATTTTTGCAAGCAGTTGCAGAGTCAATCCCTGCCCCACTCTTGGGATCTTATATATGAAGATTTGCTTTGCATTGTAGCTGGACTAATATCTGCCTCACATATCAATTTATCTTATGCAGGTGTGACTTAAGTGGCCTGGGGTGAGTGAGGGCAGTAATACAGGTTTCAGATATGGCTTTTGGTAGCCACAATCCCACCTTCTAAATCCTGGAATAAACATGTTTTATATTTCCATTCTGCTGATAGCTGTAATATTTTTAATTGGGTCAAACCATAAAGATGAAAAGTATCATTTTAGTAATATCTTCAGGGAAACCTTTAAGTGATATTTGTATACGTACATATATATGTATACATATATGCATATTAAAACTAAATATAGATTTATATACATCTATAAAATTTCAGCACTTTTTGAAATGTGACATGACC
This sequence comes from Ovis aries, assembly GCF_016772045.2. Classification (NCBI taxonomy): domain Eukaryota; kingdom Metazoa; phylum Chordata; class Mammalia; order Artiodactyla; family Bovidae; genus Ovis; species Ovis aries. The sequence continues at coordinate 17,735,526 of NC_056074.1, forward strand.
AGATAGATCATATGAGACACTTCCTCCATCTTCTCAATTTATTCTTCAACTGGAATTACTATGGAACTGTAGAAGAGATCAGCTTATCAACATTTGCTCATAAGCCTGATTCCAGCATAATCCTTAGTATCTCCTTACCCTTCACCTACCACATTCAGGTTATGGCTAAGCCATCTACAAATCACCTTCTCAGTATCTTTCAACTCTGTCCATTCTCTCATTTACACTTTAGCTTCTTGGTCCACATTACTACCATTTCCATCTGGATTGCTTCAGTAACTTCATGTGTAGAAAAATACTTACATGGGCAAGATTGAAAATGCTAAACTTACAAACATCTGCATAATAGGTTGGAGATTGGATTTTGGTAAGGTTTCCACTACTCACTATTAAGTGGAGCCATACTCTTTGTGCAAACAGTATGGATTATGCTGAAAACCTGCTTTCCTTCTGGGAGTTTGCAATCACTGTATGTACTAGGCAGAGGTGCACATGTCTATGCGTCTAGCCCCCAATAAAAACCTAGGACTCCCAGATTCAGGCAAGCATTTCCAACAGAAAACATTTCACCTGTATTGTCACACCTACTGGCAGGAAGGAAGCATGTCTATGTGACTTTACTGAAAGAGAACTCTTGACATTTATTGTCTTGTGCTCTCAGGTTTTGCCTGTATGCCCTTTTCCCCTTTGCTTACTCGGAGAAGGCAATGGCACCCCACTCCAGTACTCTTGCCTGGAAAATCCCATGCACGGAGGAGCCTGGTAGGCTGCAGTCCATGGGGTCACTAAGAGTCGGACACCACTGAGCGATTTCACTTTCACGCATTGGAGAAGGAAATGGCAACCCACTCCAGTATTCTTGCCTGGAGAATCCCAGGGACGGGGGAGCCTGGTGGGCTGCCATCTATGGGTAGCACAGGGTTGGACATGACTGAAGCTAATTAGCAGCAGCAGCAGCAGCCTTTGCTTACTTATCTTGCTCTGTATCTTTTGGATGTAATAAAACCATAGTCATGAGTATGACTAGATGCTGAGTCTCATGAATCTTCCTGTAAAGTCATGCAACCCTGGGAAGGTCCTGGGGACTTCCGACACCTTTGAACTGGTTTTCCTTTCTCTAAGTTGCCCTCTCTCTGAAAACAAAACACGTCTCTGTGATTATTTGCCCTGTAAATTTTTTTTTTTTAATAAACTTTTAATTTCATATTGGAGTATAGCCAGTTAATAATGTTGTGATAGTTTCAGGTGGACAGCAAAAGGACACATGTATCCATTCTCTCCCAAATTCCCCTCCCATCCAAGCTGCCACATAACATTGGGCAGTTCCCTGTGCCCTTTGAATATTTTGATTAAAACATTTCAATATGTTCTATTACTGTAGAACTAGGGTTGACAAACTTATTTCTGTAAAGGGCCAGATACTTTGGAGGGTCATATAGTCTCTTCACAACTACTTAACTCTGTCTTGGTAGCAAAAGCAGCCATAGACAGTAAATAAACAAATGAGTATAGCTGTATTCTGATACAGGTGATTTTTGGACACTGAAGTTAAATTTCATATAATGTTTAACCCTACTGAGATATTATTCCGCATTTTATTTTTTAAAATCATGTAAAAACACAAAACCCATTTCTAACATTCAGGCTATTTAAGAATATGTAATGGTTATAGAATTGCCTATAGCACTATAGCATTAAGTCGCCTATAGCATTAAGTATAGAGGAGTGTCTCCAGACCTGAGAGCCAAGAAAGAGGAGAGAGTGCTAATGAGTTTGGAACTTGATTGCACAGAATTGGCTATAGTTTGTTCACCACTTTCCTAGAATTAAAGACAAAATCCGGAACATACCCTAAGACCCCACATTCTCAATACAGTTGACTTTTGAACAGCACAGATATGAATCTGTATAGGTCCACTTATACTTGAATTTTTTCCAATAATATGTATTACAGTACTGTAGGGTCTGCAGTTGTCTGAATCAGTGGATATTGAACTCCAGATAAAGGAGGGTTGACTGTAAAGTTATAAGTGGAGTTTTGACTGCATAGGGTCGGCACCCCATCCGCACTCTGTTCAAGGGTCACCTGTTCTACCTACTGCTCTAACTCTCTCTCTCACTCTGCCCTCCTTCACCTTGGCTGTTACACGCACAGTAAGCTCACAGATCCTGGGGTTCCATGCTCGCTCTACTTCTGGGTAGTTGGCATGCCTAACCCGCTGCTTTGAACTCTTCCCCTAGTCAAATAGCATTTGCTTTTTTATTTCATCTCAGTCATCCCTTCCTCATCGTAACTCCAAGGACAACAGATAACACTGTTAACTCCCTGAACACTGGGTACAGGTTTGTCTCAGTCCTTCTTATTGGTTAAATCCATTTGTTTAACTCTGCTCAATATTGTTTCATCTACTAGGTCATATGCTACATGTCAATAAGGTATAGCGTTTGTTAGTGTACACCTTTGTCCCTCCAATACTTTAGACAGTATTTGGCACAGGGTTTTCTCTCAAAATGCATGTGTTAGATTAGCTCATCAATATTTATGGTGTGTTTGGTGCTTACCTAGTTACTAGAGACACAAAGTAAAATGTAATTGAAAAGTTAACAGATATTAACTTAGGTGAAAGAAATATATAATTATAATGTAATTTAGTAAGCACTGAAATATACATATGTGTATGTATTTATATGGCTCATTAAGCATAGAGGAGTGTTTCCAGACCTGAGAGCCCAGAAAGAGGAGAGTGCGCTCATGAGTATGGAACTTGATTGCATTTTGGAGGCTAAGTAGGGGTTGGTGAGATAGATGAATAGGAAAAAAAGTTGAGGAGCTTAGAACTTGAGAATACAAATATTAGAAAAAAGAAAAGACTTTTAATATAATGTAGGAAGACAGAATGGCCCCATACCTCAACCTAGGGATTCAGGAAAGGTTTTAAGGAGAAAACAACACCTGAGCACTAGTTTTATTTATTTTTTTAATTCTTTTTTTTTTTTTTTTTTTTTTTTTTACTTTACAATACTGTATTGGTTTTGCTATACATCAACATGAATCTGCCATGGGTGTACATAAGTTCCCACTCCTGAACCCCCCTCCCACCTCCCTCCCCATACCATCCCTCTGGGTTATCCCAGTGCACCAGCCCCAAGCATCCTGTATCCTGCATTGAACCTAGACTGGCAATTCATTTCTTATATGATATTATACATGTTTCAATGCCATTCTCCCAAATCATCCCACCCTATCATCCCGCCCTCTCCCTCTCCCACAGAGCGCTAGTTTTAAAAATGAGTAAGAATTGACCAAGTTTTCCAGAATGGTGGTGTGACAAGCCCTGTGACATCGTCAATGAAATAATAATTTGATAGATGAAAAATATTTTTTAAGCCATTCAAGGTCAATAATGGTTTATAGAAAATTAACAAATGAATATTTTAAAAACTGACTAAATCTTGTTCAAAATTACTAGGTCTACGGCAACTGAATCACCCTCTTGTAAGAGTCTCTAGCCTGTATGATGGAAACTCTTAAGTGTTCTTCTCCAGGAGAGTAAAGCCAAAAAGACAGAGTTTCCTCTCCGCTAAGCTAAGTCTGTGACTATGGTTTCACCCTGTCAGGAACAGGCAAACAGTATTTCTCATCAGCCTGTAGGACTGGGTGATAAAAGCTCTATTTTGAGTATAACAAAGGAAGAATTCTGGGGCTTGATCCTCCCCAAATCCCCATCTCAGCTCACAATGCCGAGGTTCTTCCCAGGGAGGAGCAAGCCAAGAAGACCAAACGCTAACTGTTCTCAGTCATGCCCACTTGTAGAGCATGTCACTCAGGGAGAAATGGGCAGCTGTCTTCCCCTTCAGCCCAGGTGCAGTGGTACACAGTTTCTGCCCAAGGGGAGAAGCAGGCTTTAATGATCATGAGCTCTGCAATATGCCTGAAAGTGCTGATTTTAGAAGGGAACTAAAATAATTTCATGCCTGAGGTCATTGTAGAAAACAAGGAAGGGGTTTAAAAAGAAAGTGGTGACCTCCTGATACTCCTAAGAAAAAAGGAAACCACAGAGCAGCCAGAAGTTTCACAAAGAAAACTGGGGAAAGAGACAGTCTGAAAGAGTCCTCCTGGCATTACTCACAATTCTGGGTGTCAAGACTATACACACATGTACTGGGCTACACTCACTCAGGATCAATTAGAGAAAAACATAGACAGATTGGAACTCTTTCCTCAGTCACAAGCAGATTCATCAGCCAAGGGCAGAAGTCTCAACAGCACAAAGGGCTTAGGTACAACTTCTGACCAAACATTTAAAAATAAACTACAAGCCCCTCTGACCCAGGACAACTCCCCGGAAGCAAGGTTAATGAATAAATCCTAATCAACACTGATGATATGGAAGAATGGAAGACTGTGTCCATGCTAAAGGCTGTGACCTATTCAAATGAAGAAAAAAGGAAACTTTCAAGGTACTAGTTCCTGGACGAGTGAGTCAAACTTGTAAATTCCTTGAGCTACTAACACAGCTTATTTACACCTTTTGAAGGTTCAACAGTAAAGGGTGAACATCTTTAACCAACAAGTTCCATTATGTTAGACCAGGAGGGGCTCCTGGGTAATCAGTCTGAAAGGAAAATATGAGCAGGACCATCCAAGGCTATACAGTGAAAGAAAAAATAGGCTTCATAGGTTTAGTTTAATGAAATCACTAAATAAAGAAATAATGAACAAGCAAACAATAAGAGCAAGCCTCAGGAGAGGCAGAGAATCAATAATGAGATTCAGTACAATATATTATCTAAAATATCCAATTTTCAACAATAAAATTTTACAACATGCAAATAAAAAAGAATGTATATCTGATACACAGGTTTAAAAAAGGCAATAGGGATTGTCTTTGAGGCAGCCCAGACAGTGGGCACAAGATGAAGAATTCAAAAGAGTTACTATAAAACATGTTAGAAGAAATAAAGGAAACAATGCTTAAATAATTAAATGAAGATATGATAACAATGCCTTATCAAATACAAAACAGCAATTATGAGACTGGAATTATTCAAAAGAATAAAATGAAAGTTATGGAGTCAAAAGTACAATAACTCAGTGGAAACAAAATCACGAGTGAGCTCAACACCATATTAAGAAACAATGAAGACCAGAAGACAGTGTGATGATGTACCCAAAAGAGCGAAGGAGAAAAAGTCACCCAAGAATCTTGTACACGGTAAACCTATCTTTCAAAAAGAAAGATGAAATATGAATATTCCTAGATAAAGGGGGAAAAAGAATTTGAAGAATTCTTTATTTGAGCTAATAGGTCTAAAACCCTCAAGTTAGTTTTTTTAGACCTAAAGCAAGTGATGAAACATTCAAATACACATGGGAAAAAAAGGAGCACTGAAAAGGTATTTCAGTTCAGTTCAGTTCAGTCGCTCAGTCGTGTCCAACTCTTTGCGACCCCATGAATCGCAGCATGCCAGGTCTCCCTGTCCATCACCATCTCCCAGAGTTCACTCAGACTCACATCCATCAAGTCCGTGATGCCATCCAGCCATCTCATCCTCTGTCATCCCCTTCTCCTCCTGCCCCTAATCCCTCCCAGCATCAGAGTCTTTTCCAATGAGTCAACTCTTTGCATGAGGTGGCCAAAGTACTAGAGTTTCAGCTTTAGCATCATTCCTTCCAAAGAAATCCCAGGGTTGATCTCCTTCAGAATGGACTGGTTGGATCTCCTTGCAGTCCAAGGGACTCTCAAGAGTCTTCTCCAACACCACAGATCAAAAGCATCAATTCTTCAGTGCTCAGCCTTCTTCACAGTCCAACTCTCTCATCCAAACATGACCACTGGAAAAACCATAGCCTTGACTAGATGGAGCTTTGTTGGCAAAGTAATGTCCCTGCTTTTTAATATGTTATCTAGGTTGGTCATAACTTTTCTTCCAAGGAGTAAGCGTTTTTTAATTTCATGGCTGCAGTCAACATCTGCAGTGATTTTGGAGCCTGACACTGTTTCTACTGTTTCCCATCTATTTCCCATGAAGTGATGGGACCAGATGCCATGATCTTCGTTTTCTGAATGTTGAGCTTTAAGCCAACTTTTTCATTCTCCTCTTTCACTTTCATCAAGAGGCTTTTTAGTTCCTGTTCACTTTCTGCCATAAGGGTGGTGTCATCTGCATATCTGAGGTTATTGATATTTCTCCCAGCAATCTTGATTCCAGCTTGTGTTTCTTCCAGTCCAGCGTTTCTCATGATGTACTCTGCATATAAGTTAAATAAGGGTGACAATATACAGCCTTGACGCACTCCTTTTCCCACTTAGAACCAATCTGTTGTTTCGAAAAGGTATTTAGTGATTATAAAAGAGTATATTTCCATCTTTTTTTCTTCCTTTAACTAATTATAAACAATTTCATAAACTATACAGATTTCCGTTGCTTTTCAGAATCTTACTTTATGCCACTTTACTTTTATGAAAGATACTACATTAGTATCTGTTTTTCCAAACTGAAAGGAATGTGAATGTTTTATCTCAACTTGTTTTGTGCATCTATTGGCAAGATGTGTCCTAAGGCAACTGCTTTTTCACGTTATGCCATATCAGCTTAGGAAAAGTTTCATATAAATGCTCTACTTTCCAATAGCAGAGGAAGCTAATATACACACACACAAACAACATATGTGCATTTTATACACACACACACACACATATGTGTATATTTAATGTGTGTGTGTTAGTAGCACAGTTGCGTCCAACTCTTTGTGACCCCACAAACAGTATCCAGCCAGCTCCTCTATCCATGAAATTCTCCAGGCAAGAATACTGGAGTAGGTTTCCATTTCCTTCTCTAGGAGATTTGCCGACCCAGAGATTGAACCTGAGTCTCTTGCATTTTAGGCAGGCAGATTTTTACCACCTGAGCTACCAGGGAAGCCAAAAAGAGAGGATTATAGATATAGATATACATATACGTATAGATATATAGATACATGAATTGCATTGTTGGTCATGTAACAAATAGAAAGGTAATAGATTTGACAATAATAGCATATAAGTAGAAACAAAGCTGAACTGTAGTAATAAATTGATAACATTGGTAACTTAAATTCACAGGAATATAAAAGAAGCTGAAGTCTCAAATAAAAAGGCTAATAAAATGCATTTTAAAATTCTTTAATTGCTTTACTTTCATCTCAAATTCTTTAAATACAAAAAATATACATAGTTAAAATATGAATAAAAATAATAGAGAAGAATGTGTGTGGATAAAATGAAGCTATATAGGTGTAAGTTTTCTATCCTTCACTGGAAATAAGTTAATATGAATCCAAAGTAGATACTGATAATTTGATGTGTATTATAAGCCCTAGAAGAAACATTAAAAACACAGCTTAAAAAATATAGTTAATAAAAAGGAATTGAACTATTACATTAGAAGATAATGCATTATACAAAAGAAGGCAATAAAATAAGCACAGCACTGATTCAAATGAATTCTTTTTAACGGCTGAGTAATATTCCATTGTGTATATGTACCACAGTTTTCTTATCCATTCATCTGTTGATGGACATCTAGGTTGTTTCCATGTCCTGGCTATTATAAACAGTGCTGCGATGAACATTGGGGTACATGTGTCTCTTTCAATTCTGGTTTCCTCGGTGTGTATGCCCAGAAGTGGGAATTCATTTGAATCAGTTCTGATGAGATGGATGAAACTGGAGCCAATTATACAGAGTGAAGTAAGCCAGAAAGAAAAACACCAATACAGTATACTAACACATATATATGGAATTTAGGAAGATGGCAATGATGACCCTGTATGCAAGACAGGAAAAAAGACACAGGTGTGTATAACAGACTTTTGGACTCAGAGGGAGAGGGAGAGGGTGGGATGATTTGGGAGAATGGGAATTCTAACATGTATACTATCATGTAAGAATTGAATTGCCAGTCCATGTCTGACGTAGGGTGCAGCATGCTTGGGGCTGGTGCATGGGGATGAACCAGAGAGATGTTGTGGGGAGGGAGGTGGGAGGGGGGGGTCATGTTTGGGAACACATGTAAGAATTAAAGATTTTAAAATTAAAAAAAAAACAAACTGAAAAAAAAACAAATACATACATATTAAAAAAAATAAGCACAGCAATAACAAAATAGTCATGAGGCACATAATATAAAAAGATAGTTGTCACACACTTAAATTCAAACATATACATAATAACACTAAATGTGAGTGGATAAAACAATTCAACCAGAATACAGAGATTCTCATCTGTAGAACTGTTAGAACTATACATGGAACAACAGACTGGTACGTCAAGACTGTATATTGTCACCCTGCTTATTTAACTTATATGCAGAATACATCATGAGAAATGCTGGGCTGGAGGAAGCACTAGCTGGAATCAAGATTGCTGGGATAAATATCAATAACCTCAGATATGCAGATGATACCACCCTTACGGCGGAAAGTGAAGAAGACCTAAAGAGCCTCTTGAAAGTGAAAGAGAAGAGTGAAAAAGTTGGTTGAAGTTCCAACATTCAGAAAATTAAGATCATGGCATCCGGTCCCATCACTTCATAGCAAGTAGATAGAGAAACAGTGGAAACAGTGAGAGACTTCATTTTGGGGGGCTCTGAAATCACTGTAGATGGTGATTGCAGCCATGAAATTAAAAGACGCTTACTCCTTGGAAGGAAAGTTGTGACCAACCTAGATAGCATATTTAAAAACAGAGACATTACTTTGCCAACAAAGGTCTGTCTAGTCAAGGCTATGTTTTTTTCCAGTAGTCACGTATGGATGTGAGAGTTGGACTATAAAGAAAGCTGAGTGCTTAAGAATGGGTGCTTTTGAACTGCGGTGTTGGAGAAGACTCTTGAGAGTCCCGTGGACTGCAAGGAGATCCAACCAATCCATTCTAAAGGAAATCAGTCCTGAATATTCATTGGAAGGACTGATGCTAAAGGTGAAACTCCAATACTTTGGCTACCTGATGCAAAGAGCTGACTCATTTGAAAAGACCCTGATGGTGGGAAAGATTGAGGGCAGGAGGAGAAGGGGATGACAGAGGATGAGATGGTTGGATGGCATCACTGATTAAAATGACAAGAGTTTGGGTAGGCTCCGGGGGTTGGTGTTGGACAGGGAGGCCTGGTGTGCTGCAGCTCATGGGGTCACAAAGAGTCGGACACGACTGAGCAACTGAACTGAACTGAAGAAATAGGTAGTGATGGTCCTTGCAAACCATCTAAGGAGGCTAGACTTTAATCTATAATGGCTAGACAAATAATGATGGATTCAGAAGTGGAATATGGACAAATTTAAATTTTGAACCGACAAGGCTTTTGACAATGTGGAAGAAACATTGAAGGAGTAAAGTGTTGAAGTCAGGGAACTCTGCCCCCGACTCTGGACAGATGAAGAAAGTCTGAACTAACACAAAGAATATGAATATGAAGAAAAACATTTAGAAGGAAAATTTTATAATTACTCTTCTGTGTAGTTATAAATAAATGTGTAGTCATGTTGGAAACATCTCTCTGCTTATTCTTGTAGGCTTCTGAGTTCCACAATTAGATAAGTAAGGTCACCTGCTTCATTCCTTTTAGGTTTTCCTATTATGAAAACAGCAGGGACGAGCATGGGAGGATGCGTTTTGACATTCAGTTATATTGCTAATCTTTGGAACTGGCAAATAGGAGTCTATTCAGGGAAATGTGCTTCTTGCCAGTGGCATCTGGCAATTAAGGCTGAAATGTGGTTTCCAGCCTGCAAATAACTTAGAATTTCTTTGCAAGATTTAAAGAGAAGAATTGGTACTCTCTGCTGTCTATTACAATGTGCTCAAAATCCAAATTGCATAAATGTAGATATGAGCATATGATGTGCATTAATGGTGACTCTATCTGCATTAATCTTTAATTAAATTCAGCAAAGCTAATAAGTGGTAAATATTCCCAGAACTTGGAATACAAGATACTCCAATACCTGACTTAGATACACCTTTCTGCTCTGACTCCATGTCTCAGCTTTTTCCAGGTTATTGCTAGTTCCTTTTACTGTTTGTCAATTTCAGACTTCTTATGGTCTCTGATTCCTCAGACCATTTGGCCAAGCTGCCACATCTTCCCTCAAAGAAACTTCAACAATTTTATACCTGCATAACTACTTCTCTTCCCAAACTCAGGTGAAATGTCAACTTACTTTCAAAATGTTTCTTAAATGCTCCAACAACAATATCAACAACCATCCCCAAAAGTGATATGACGTTTTCCAATTTTTCTTCTCTCTATATCAATTGTCATATATCTCCAATCTGTCTTTATATATGATATATACTTACTTTATAAGTATGTGTATGTGAATATATAATCTTATATATGCATAATGTAAAGGCAATTCATAAAACATAATGTTTGATTGCATGGGGTCCTGGAGTCAGAATGCTTTAATCTCTTAGAGACACACAATTAGTTCATCTGAAATCTGTGCTTGATAATAAAGGGCTTGCCTTAAAGTAGTGGTTCCCAAACTTGCCTATTTATTAAAGGCAACTGGAAAGTGTAAAAATATATTTTGTCCCATTTCCAGACATTTTATTTAATTGGTATGGAGTCAAGCCTGGGGCTTTGGAATTTCTTAAAAAATTTTTTTTCACATTATTCTAAGGGGCATATAAGTTTGGAAACGACTGCCTTAAAGGAAAGATCATATATAGTCATGTAAGTATGTTAGTAGCATATTGATCAGTATTTGACATTTAAAATAGTAATTGCTATTATTATTTGTGGAATTTTTGAATGAAAAACTGTACCTTATTACTATTATTATTTTTTAGCCCATAGCATATAAGTGAAATAATTAGTGCAGGAATAAATCAGTATTAGATGAATTCTTTTCACAAAAAAAGGAGCTTATAGCTCTAGAAAGAAAGGTTGCAGACACACTGATAATTACAGTAAAACCCAGCATGGGACAACTGAGCTCAGAGCACCACATTACAGCAGTATAGAAGAGAACTGGGCAAAAGACATTTTCCTTGATTGAAACAATATGTTAATGGAAGAAAAGATGAAGGAAGAAGAGGCAGGTAAGAAGAGGTAACGTTATAAGGCATTGAAGAAAGATATGAGCTTTCCCAATTTTACAGATGAAGAAACTAAGACCCAGAGTTGAAAAAAAGTTGCCTAAAATCACTGTAGTCAGTGGCAAACTTTTTTGCGTAGTCTAGTTTCAGAGTACCTAAGTGGTGCACTGCAGGGTAAGAGCAAGGAGTCATAACATACCCCTAATCAATAGAGTTGTATCTGGACTTCCCATGTAGAAACCCATGAATGAAGTGCTGTGTTTCTGTACTACTCTGAGTATGCTTCTATACCATCATTGGTCAGTTCTCAGCTCAGTCATCGCTTTGTTAAAAATAATTATGGTGAAACTGAAACAACTGAATATCAATATAGAAGAAAAGGTCCTCCCAGTTCACCAACTCATACTTCATACAAAACCCAATGAAATGTACCACAGACCTAAGTATAAGGGCTGAAAAATATAAAATGTCTAACAGAAAACACAAACCTTGCCCAAAGAGGCAACACTTTATGACCCTGGATTAAGCCAATATTTCTTAGATAGACAAAAACAGTTTTAATATCAAAGTAACATTTATAACTGATTTAATAAAAAATAAGATTTTTTTCCCTATGAAAGTCACAGCTAGGAAAGTGAAAATTCAAGCCACAAAGTGGGAGGGATCATTTGTAAAATATACATCTGATAAAGAACTTCTACCTAGGATGAATATATAAATAACTATTAATATTCAGTTATTAGAAAGCAATCCAATACACAAATAAAACACTTTTATAAAAAGAACAAAGTATTTAAATAGACATTTCAAAAAAGATATATAAATGTAAAATAAGCATATGAAAATTATTCAATATCATTATCCTTAGAGAAGCAAATAATAAATTATTATGCTTGATGAAGATACATGATTAGAAAAGGTAAAGCTTAAAAGACTGACCAAACCAGTATCGGCAGCAAAGTAGAGTACATTGATACACTCTACTGGCAGGAATGCAACTATACATTCAATTTAGAAAAAATGTGGCAGTTTCTTACAAAATTAAACATAGCATATCACCTAACTATCTTACTTCAGAATTTACTCATGAACAATGAAAATATATGTGCACGAAAGATTTCTGTTTGAGAGCTCACTGCAGCATTATTCACAATAGTGCCAAACAGGAAACAACCAAAGTAATAATTAACTGGCAAATGGAGGAAAAAACAGTACCTTTTAATCTTCTCAGTCTTGCCTATGAGCAACATGAAAAAGGTGGGGGCGGCAAAAATTGTATATTTCTGTCTGTATATATTTAGAAAAAATAAACTAGAAGGGAAGATGAAGGCAACTGCTGATTCACACATTATCTATACAACCAACATTTCTATAGAGTAGTAATGATTTTGCCATTTTACAGATGCAAAAACAGCTCAACAAGGTTATTCAACTCAAGAAAATCTGGATTCCACCTAAGTTAGTGTTAGAATCACAAAATCATGCTTATCAATACTATGATCAAAAGAATGATCCTGTTTTTTAAACAATAATAGATAATACTAACTGCACATTTAGTATCTGTATCAGATGCTATTGTATCATTAGATTCTCAAAATAAGTTTATTATATAGAAGCTATCATTAATCTCATTTTACATGTGAGGAAAAAAAAAAAGGACATATGTGTACTTCTCTTGTTCAAATCCATACTGAACCTGACAGTATTAAACACAGAGGCCTGATTCCAGAGTCTCTGCTACTAACTGATGCATAATCCTGCCTCTTCTATGGGTTGGAGATGAAGATAGTAAGAACAGTTGTGAATAAAATACAGGCTTACTAAATGCCTAAAATAGGTAAGACTCCCAAGTGCTCCCATTTTTCCTTAATACCCAGAATATTTTATTCTACTTCTCTTTTCATAGCCTAGTAGATAATTTTAAATGAGAAAAATTTTATACCCCATTAAGTAGCAATACAGTTTCCATTTTCATTAAATTGCTTATTAAAAAGAAATATGAAAATATTAGATTGTAATGTGGGTTTTTATTTTTTATTTTTTTTTATTTGTTGTCTGAGAATAATGCTTCTATATCATCAGGCTTCTTTCTTCTCTCCTTTTGTCCTATATCTACTTTGAAGTCAGAAGACATTTTTAAGTCATTAACCAGTTTCTAAAAAGGGAAGAAAGAAAACAGAACCGGAACCTATAGGCCTGCTGATGGGTCAGAAGCACCTACTCAGTGTCAAGCTGCTGCTGGCATATACCTCACTGACTGGAAGGATAAGCCATGCCCCAGGCCCCACGGGAGGAGGAGAGGGAGTCTTAGAGATCCGAGAGGGAAGCTGATATTCAAATACAAGCCAGCAGGAAATGGACCATTTTTCCCACTAACAAAGAGAAGCAACTATCCATACATTTATTGACACTTTGAAAGTATTATTTTATTTAAAAAGAACAAGTATTGGGTCTATCTGACTTACAATGTCTTAGTTTCAGGTGTGCAGTCAAGTGAGTCAGGTACACACATACCTCTAGAGCCTTCTCCCATATAGGCCGTTACATAGTAGTGAGTAGAGCTCCCTGTGCTACACAGTAAGCTCCTTTTCTGTTTTGAAAGATTTATTTACTCATTTATATGTGGTTGTGGTGGGTCTTCATTGCTGTGTGCAGGCTTTCTCTAGCTGGAGCGCGTGGGGGCCTCTCTTCCTTGTGGCTCACAGCTTCTTTTTGAAGTGGCTTTTCTAGGGCATGCAGGCTTCAGGGGTTGTGGTGTATGGGCTTAGTTGCTCTGAAGCATGTGGGATCTTCTCGAACTAGGGATCAAACCTGGGTCCTCTGCATTTGGCAGGCAGATTCCTAATCACTGGACCACAAGGGAAGCCTCAGCTCTTATTAGTTGTCTATCTTATATACAGTAGTATGTATATGTCAATTCCAGTCTCAAAATTTATCCCTCCCACCCTTATCCCCTGGTAACCATAAATTTGTTTTCTATATCTATGATTCTACTTCTGTTTTGTAACTGACTTTGTTTGCATCCTTTGTTTAAGATTCCACATATAACTGATGTCCTGTGATGTTGGTCTTCTTGTATCTGACTTACTTCACTCAGTATAACAATCTCTAGATCCATCCATGTTGCTGCAAAGTGGAGTTATTTTGTTCTTTTTATGGCTGAGTAATATTCCATTGGTTTTGAAGTCAATGGGGTTGCAAAGAGTCAGACATGACTTTAGCAACTGAATAGCAACAACAAGAGATTTTGATGATGGCCATTCTGACCACTGTGAGGAGATACCTCATTGTAGTTTTGACCTGCATTTCTCTGATAATTAGTAATGCTGAGCATCTTTTAATGTGGTCAAAATTATTAATAATATGCCTGTTAATGCCCCTCTTGATTTGGCATCATTTTGTCTTCGTAATCTCTTCTAGCTTCTTTCCACATTTACCATACATTTCAACAAGTTCCTATAATAACTTCCTAAATAGTAATGTATGTTATGCTGTTTTCTCAAGAAAGATAGCATTCTTCATTTACTGACTCTTCCCTCCTTTCCTATTTCCTTCATTTCAAAATATTTACTGAGTAAATATCAAGCACAGACTTCGTTGCAATGCCCTCAAGATCTAACCCAATGTCACTCTTCCATGATGCTGGTCCTGATGTAGTAATTGATCTACTGATCTCTCTCATGCCCTGTCTTCCAAGAGTGGTAGATAAGATTCTATGTATTCTAATGACATAACTAGTTTTTGCTTTTGCATGGTTATAGACACTGCATGAGAGTATTGTGCTATTTGACAACTTTTTCTGTTTATAAATATGCACATGGCTTATTTTTCATATTTAATGACAATATATTATGTCACTGCACTGTTATACTTGCCAATCTTTCAGTGTGCTCCTGATTATGGATAAGTGCCTATATCTGCACCTATGACTGAGGGATTTCCTCCACCCCATCCCCAACCACTAAAAGACGTTCTGGCCATGCTTAGGGCTAGTGGGAAGTGATGAAGAATTACCACCACCTTGGAACAGGCCCCAGCCTATGATTCTTGGGAATCAGGATGCCACAAGCAGGATAATTCTAACGTATATGATCTCATTTTCATATTTTTCCCATGGAGCTGTCTCACTCTCAGTTGTGGATACCTTGATAATGGACCCTTTACTGACCTTCTTTCCTTCCCTGACTCACTTCCCTAGTCTCCTTCTGGTATCCCTTTCCCCTCTCAAATAAACTAATTTTGCTTGGGGTGGGGGGGAAGCACTTACCATAATGTATTAAGAGTAATTATAAACTAGCCTATCTCCTTTACTGAGGGAGTCCAGTCAGTTTTGTGTATGTCTGCTACAAAATGTCAGCTATGATCAGTGAAAACCAAGGGGAGGAGGGCAGATGTTAAATAACAAATGCATGCAAATACCTGCTTTCAAAGGTCCATATACCAAAGAAACATTCGTAAATTAACTGAAAAGTCTGAAAGGGAATTCAGATCATCTCACTTCAAATGCTCCTTCATTCTCTAACACCAATGTCTAAAGAATTTTTAAATTAAGAAAAAGAAAAGTAAAACCCTTTAACATCAGATTAATTAAATGCCCTAGGGCCTCATAGACCAATACAGTCAGTACTGCCTAAGGTCCTGCTTGAAATGCAGAATCTCAAGCCCCATCCCAGACCTACGGACTCAGAATATCCTTTTAACAAGACATATGGGTAGTCCCTACATTATGTTAAAATTTATGAAATACCAACAGACCATCCTCATTCAGTAAAGCTGAGTATCATTATTAAAATAACCACAATTGAATAGGCAGTCTATAAGACTGTGTTTGAGTACTACCAAACTCTTACAGATTAACATTAAAATCCAAGCAGTATGCAAATAGAAGGGCTCAGATAAGTGAAAATATTAAATATAAGATCACAGTTATCCACAATGCACCTAAAGTAAGAGCAAATGCAACACATGAAGAAAGGGGGAGTGTTATAATACTGAGTTAACACAGTTTCTGCTCAACTTGAAACAAAAAGAAAAATCCAGAGGACTAAATTCAGTATTATTTTAGAAGATTTTATAGATTTTAATGAATAAATTATCAGTATATCTGCATATCAAATTTGTCCAAGATAAAAACCAAGCAAGAAACCGAATTATTTAAAGCAAAGGCTTCTTACACAAGTAATGAGATTAGAGACAACATCCATTTATTATTCCCATAAACAATACATTAAAGGCAGCTGGAAAGAAGACTATCATCTTCCCCATCTTTGTTCCAAGCAATGGTTAAGTGCGATTATATTAAGAAATTGCATCTAGTTCTTGGTCTCTACATTCATTTTTTAAAAATAAACTTATGTAAACCTTTATTAGGAAAAAAATGTATCCCAACAATTTCATTTTTAAAAAGCTTTATTCCTTTAGTACTTCATTGCTATGTAAATACTTTAAAAATATGAGTTCTCTCTAGAATGTGTTGAAGATCCTTTTGCCTTTGTATATATGTGTGTGTGTGTATACACATACATTTGCCTAAAATGAAGAAAATCAACTAACTGTTCTTCTCCAGGCTTCCCAAACAACTCTAGATCATAAAGCTTTATATATTCTGGAGACTACAAAGTATGAAGGTTTGAGTTGAAAAGTTATGACATAATTCTTGAATGCGACTAAGAATATATATTTAACTTATATGAAGAGTACATCATGAGAAACACTGGGCTGGAAGAAGCACAAGCTGGAATTAAGATTCCCGGTAGAAATATCAATAACCTCAGATAAGCAGATGACTACACCCTTATGGCAGAAAGTGAAGAGGAACTAAAGAGCCTCTTGATAAAGTGAAAGAGGATAGTGAAAAAGTTGGCTTAAAGCTCAACATTCAGAAAACAAAGATTATGGCATCTGGTCCCATCACTTTATGGGAAATAGATGGGGAAACAATGTCAGATTTTATTTTGGGGGGTTCCAAAATCACTGCAGATGGCGATTGCAGCCATGAAATTAAAAGACACTTACTACTTGGAAGGAAAGTTATGACCAACCTAGATAGCATATTCAAAAGCAGAGACATTACTTTGCCAACAAAGGTCCATCTAGTCAAGGCTATGGTTTTTCCAGTAGTCATATATGGATGTGATAGTTGGACTGTCAAGAAAGCTGAGCTCCGAAGAATTGATGCTTTTGAACTGTGGTGTTGGAGAAGACTTTTGAGAGTCCCTCGGACTGCAAGGAGATCCAACCAGTCCATTCTAAAGGAAATGAGTCCTGGGTGTTCATTGGAAGGATGGATGCTAAAGCTGAAACTCCAGTACTTTGGCTACCTCATGTGAAGAGTTGACTCATTGGAAAAGACTCTGATGCTGGGAGGGATTAGGGGCAGGAGGAGAAGGGGACGACAGAGGATGAGATGGCTGGATGGCATCACTGACTCGATGGACATGAGTTTGAGTGAACTCTGGGAGTTGGTGATGGACAGGGAGGCCTGGCGTGCTGTAATTCATGGGGTCGCAAAGAGTCAGAAATGACTGAGAAACTGAACTGAACTGAAGAACAGTATCTGTTTAGACTCTGAAAACGTGATCTGGTATTATCTTAAAAAATATATTTCCCTCTAGAAATAAAAGACAAAAACAATCATTGATAATGGAATGGTTGCAAGAAATTTTATAGAATTTCATATACAATCTCATTTGATCCTATTAAATAACGTTGAAGTGTGTGTATTGATCTTATCCACAGTTTACTGACAGGATTAATACCTAACAAGGTTATGCGACTAATTAACCTTAATTTCCAGGCAAGAGAAAGATGCTTCCCTGATAGTTCAGTTGGTAAAGAATCCGCATGCAGTGCAGGAGACCCCGGTTTGATTCCTGGGTTGGGAAGATACCCTGGCGAAGGGATAGGCTACCCACTCCAGTATTCTTGGGCTTCCCTTGTGGCTCAGCTGGTAAAGAATCTGCCTGCAATGTGGGAGACTTGGCTTTGATCCCTGAGTTGGGAAGATCCCCTGGGAAAAGTAAAGGCTACCCACTGCAGTATTCTGGCCTGCAGAATTCCATGGACTGTATATTCCATGGGGCTGCCAAGAGTCAGACACAACTGAGCGACTTTCACTTTCAAAGGAAAGAAATCATAAAGAATACAGATCCCCTGACTGCAAGCACATACTATTTTTGTCACATCAAGCTACATTCACTAAGGAAGAAGAAATAGACAAAATAAATATTCAGAAGATGATGCTTAGGGTTGACATAAGTAAGACTTTTTACACATGGATTAGTCAAAATTGTAAACTAGTCTTAGCTGTGCTATTTTCTCTTTCTCTTGTAGCCTGCAAAGCACTCTTAGGCCCCATAGTAAGTGTTTCTTAATTGTGCCAAGTTTTATCTAACTTGCTGCAAGAAGCACTGAATAAGCTAAAAGATTTCACCCCAAATATTATATAATCATAGAGTTTCTACACATATATATCCCATATGGATTTTTCCAGCCTCAGGGAATTTTCATACTCTACTTCTAGAGGAGTGGAGTAGCAATGGTTGGGGCAGGATGGGAGGATATGCTAATCATGATTTCACAAAAAAGAAGATTATTGGTGGTTGCTGGAGGCAGTGGATGGGAGGTGGATGAAATAGGTAAAGGGGGCCAAATGGTACAAACTCCCAGTCATAAAAGTTATGGGGTTGCAATGCACAGCATGGTGACTATAGTTAGTGATACTGAATTGCATATTTAAAAGTTGTTAGGAGAATAAATCTTCCTTAAAAGATCTTATCACACACACAACTGCAATTATTTATGGTGATGAATATATACTAAACTTACTCTGCTGATCACTTTGTGGCATATACAAATATCCGATCACTATGCTGTACTCCTGAAACCAACATACTGTCATTTGTCAAGTATACCTCAAAAAGAAAAAAGGAAGAGATTACGTGATTGGGAAGAAAACTGAAAAATGTGTGCTAGTGACTGTAAATGTTGGCTTCTGATGACGTAGCATGGATTCTGAGCATTGAAATGAGTTTCGTTGCCTACTCAAATAATGCACCCCATTTCACCTTCCCAGGTTATTTCATCACTAGCAGTAAACTGAGTTCTACTCTTGGTTAAGAAACCACAAATATTTTTCAGACTGAGAAACAATTACATCACATAATTAAATTCTCCTTCTGAAGGCCTCTTAGTGGTGAGGGAGTGAAGAATAGAAAGGGCAAATAGAGACAAAGAATAAGGAAGAAACCACAAGAGGAGACTGTGGGGGGAAAATACATTACTTTTTAGAATGATTTTGGCGTCTCTGTGGGAATCAGGTGTATAAAAAAACTATACTTGAGTGTGAGAAGGGGATTCTTCAATAATCAGAATTCTGTAAGAAGGAAAACGCCTGCTTTGGAATGTTGTGAACCTTAATCACTGAATATTTACAACCAGAGTCAATGCCTCTAGGGATGTGTATGTGCGCTAAGTTGTGTCTGACTCTCTGTGACCTCATGGACTACAGCCTACCAGACTCCTCTGTCCATGGAATTTTTCCAGGCAAGAATATTAGAGTGGGTGGCCATTTCCTCCTCCAGGAGATCTTCCCAACCCAGGGATCGAACCCTTGTCTCCCCCATTGCAGGGAATCATGACATTAGGGATAATAGCCAATACTGGGCAAGAACTGGAGTTTGGTGTGTTACAGGATCCTTCTAATGTGAAGGTTCTATATTGCTGAAAATTTATGTAACAAGTTAATCTGATGTGTTTTTCAAATGGGGTTTGTTAAGTTAGAATGACAATAGCAGGGAAGAAGATACGGAAGAAGACTCCCAGTATGCACTGCTAACAGATTCTGCTCTTGCCTTCATAAGCAGCATATTCCTTTTATAAACTATGAACTTTACGGAGAATTTTCCTATTTAAAATGATTCTAAATTGCTTCTGTTGCAGCAGCTTTCCATTCAATTACTTTCAGAGTAACTGCTTTCTTCTTTTTTATTATGCGTAGTTTAAGAAACATTCTAGTAACTGAGTAACAGCAGTGAAATGAAATGGAATGGAACGAAAAGTTAGGTTCACAAATGCGCTTCTTAAATGTCTCCTGCCAAGACAAAGGAGAACATCTAAATGTGTTACCAAAAGTAGTACTCAAAAGAGAACAAAAATCTGCCCTTGTTTTCTAAAATTATGGTTGGCATCACCATTAAGATAAAGGATATAGAAAACAAGGCATTTAAAAACTGTATGATGCATGAAATTGCTGTGTGTTTTCTTCATTGTTCTCTTCATTTTATATTCAAAATAAAGAATTATGTTTAGCACAGATAGTATTGTAATTGCTTTCTATTTTAATTAGAGATGAAAAGCTATCTGAGGATGGCACATGTCCCTGAGCAGTATGCCTAATGCTCAAATTGACTCTATGAAAGGTTATAATTGCTAATCTATAATTTCAGAATTTAAGACAACTTCTGATCAGAAGCACATGTTGAACTTTTAGAGTACTCAGAAGAAACTGATGTCTCTCACTGGGAAAGAAAAAGTTTAAATGTACTTAAAATAGAAGCATTTAGGACCTAAAGAAAGGAGTGCAGCAATTGCTGACTGTTGTGCCTAGAACTGAAATAGCAGTCCCCCTGTCAAATGCCACCAAAAAAGGTGATTTTTCCCAAAGGTCTCATGATGGTGTCACTGTTCTATATGTGATCCAAGCAGGGACCTGTGCCAAGTCAGCTGAACCTAGCAAAGACTGAGGGCCACTCACAGTGGGAGGACAGTTTGATAAACCCAGATATATATGCAAAATTATGGATAGAAGAAGAATGGGTAGCAAAGGTCAGCAGTTCAAGGCTCATTCTAATATCTTAGACCCAAGAAGAAATGTTCTAGGGCTGGTCTAAAGTTCATTGTACTCACTTTGAATTTTTGCAGAAAGATTCACACTTATGCCTTATTCCCTAAATTCCTTAGCCTTTAGACCTTTTCTGTACAAAGACTTTGCAACACGTAATGGTTGTCCGTTTGCTACAATGGTAGGGCAACAGTGAGCAAATATTGCAGAGTCTCTTTCTAGAAACTGGAGACTGGCTACATGCAAAATAGTTAGAGCTCATTCAGGGATGGCAGATAGATACCAACTGTGACTAACTTTTAGGAGTTGCTTGGAATGAGAATGATGCCCAGACTAGATCTAAGCTCAGTGGAAAAGAACCCCATG
Source organism: Ovis aries (assembly GCF_016772045.2). Taxonomy (NCBI): domain Eukaryota; kingdom Metazoa; phylum Chordata; class Mammalia; order Artiodactyla; family Bovidae; genus Ovis; species Ovis aries. The sequence continues at coordinate 17,756,817 of NC_056074.1, forward strand.
AATCATTAGCAAGGGAAAAGATAGGCAGGCCCAGGGTATGGGGCGGGGACACACAAAGAGAGTCACTTTTTAAAATGTATTTACAGTACCTGGCTTAAGTCACTTAACGTGTTTTATTTTCCTATGTAAATTTTTTTCAAATTATGAATTAATGATAAAACATGATTAAAGTGGTAAAATTTAAAAATGTTAAAGTTATAAACATTTTATGAAAATAGTTTCTAACAGAATCATCAACCTGGCAGTTATAGAATACACCTGAGTTTTCTAATAAGTGAACAGAGTAAGAAAGAAAACACAGAAACTTGGAATAAGCACAGTATTCTCAATAACAGCCAGAGATGGCTCTGCTTATCACTGCCTAAACATGCTTAACATGGTAGAAGGTGAGGGCCAGGATGTAAAGCAATGGTTCCTAAATGGTTAAATTTTGGATATGTATAGATCATTTGATAATCTGATAAATTATATAAGCTCCTCTCCAAGAGAAATGCCATATGCAACTCTATAAGAATTATGAAAAAATTCTGAGGAATCAATATCGTCCTGAAATTCATCCACTGACTTTAAATCCCTTTGAAGTGTGAAGGAATCTTGGTCCAATGGAAAAAACTCACTTTGCTCAGTTCCTGACAGATAATGCATTCTCAACCAATGATTTTAGAGGACTGAATGAACTTGAAGTCTGGAACTTAGACTGAAGTTCTATAATCACAGAAGAAGTCACTTTATAAAGTTCTGCATTGGCTTCTTTTAAAGACCTGCACTTTTAGTGACTTTCAGTATTTGGAATATTTTCTACATTTTTGGAGAAAAATTAAAGTTTAGTAGACTTAAATTTGATATGACTTCTGCTAAGAAACATGCATATATTTAAAACATTTAAAACATGCATATATATTCCATTATCTGGTGAATAATAAGAAAATAAGTCAGGCTAGTTGGTTTTATGTTTTAAAGCATGGGGGAGGAGCAAGTCTGAAAAGTTGGGTTGATTTGGGCAAGGTCAATTAAATTTCTCCCTTTTTTTAAATCACAGAATATACTTTTAAAACAATACTACAGTTTTAAAAACTAGTAGAGTAGATAATAAGAATATAGGGAGTTAGAAAAGAATCTGCTGTTTCAAGCAATTGCCAATTCTAAACTGAAACCATTTTTATAATAATAATCCTTATATTTTCAAGCAAATGCATTGAATATTAGTTTCTGACAGATTATTTTTATGTTGACAAGTTATATTTCCATCTATGCATATTTGTTCTTTTAATGCTTTTAAAATTTAAAATATTTCTTACTTGGAGGGTAATTGCTTTACAATGTTGTGTTGGTTTCTGTCTTGCAATAAAGCAAATCAGTCATAATTATATATATATATCTCCTTGCTTTTGAGCCCCCCTCCCCCACATACCACCCTTCCAGGTTGTCACAGAGTGCCTAAGCTCCTTGGGTTATACAGCAACTTCCCACTATTTATTTATTTTATACATGTTTATATTATATGTCAGTGCTAATTTCTTAAATTTGTACCATCCTCTCCTTCCCCCATTTTGTCCACAAGTCTGTTTTCTATGTGCCCTTTTAATCTTTGAGTATAGTAGAAAGTATTTCTGAAAAGTATAATCTATAAATCCCCCCAAGAATCAAAGCAGAAATGTAACTGTGAAAAATGTGACATAGTAGAGTCACAGGACTTAGATTAGAATAACACTCTGCCACTTACTAGTTCTATTATTTCGGACAAGTCTTTTACCTTCTCTTGGTCTTGTTTTTCTGATACACGATAAGGTGACAGCATCACATACCCTGAGTGATCACAGACTTATTTTGAGGCGTGAATGGATGGCATCACCAACTCAATGGACATGGGTTTGGGTGAACTCTGGGAGCTGGTGATGGACAGGGAGGCCTGGCGTGCTGCGGTTCATGGGGTCACAAAGAGTCGGACACGACTGAGCGACTGAACTGAACTGAGGAAACATTAATGTAAATTGTTTTGAAATGACCAAAATGACAACAACAAAAAGTAAGTATTGATAAATGAAATTAAATGGATTACATTTCAAAGTAAATGTTTAAATTGCCCAGAAATCATTTTTATGGCAAATTAAAATAGTAATTTTCATTTTATAATTTCTCAAGGTTTTTTATTGCTTTATTGTATGTATTACTTAATTACTGCAATGAACTGAACTGTCTCCCCTAAACTCATGTTGAAAGCCTACCCCTCAATGTGACTATACTTGAAGATTGGACCTATAAGGAGGTCATTAAGGTTAAATGAGGTCATATGGGTGGGACCTTGATATTGTAGGATTAGTGTCCTTGTAAGGAGAGACACCAGAGAGCTTGTTAGCTCTCCTTCTGTCAGACTTATCCCAGATTTTCCAGCCTTTAGACTGTGAGAAAATAAATTTCTGTTCTTAAGCCACCGGGTCCATGGTACTTTTTACGTCAGCCTCAGCAGACCAACATATTTACTTAAGCGTTAAGTCCTTCAGTTGTGTTCAACTCTTTGTGAACCCACGGACTGTAGCCCACCAGGATCCTCTGTCCATGAGATTCTCCAGGCAAGAATACTAGAGTGGGCAGTCATTCCCTTCTCCAGGACATCCTCCTGACCCACGGATCAGACCTGAGTCTCTTGCATTGCAGGTAGATTCTTTACTGTCTTACCACCAGAAGCCTCTTTCATTTATTCTAGTTTCCTTAATGAGAATGCCCAGGTCTCTGGATAGGTCTATAAAAGCCTTAAACACATTTTTTTTTTTCTTAATACACTGATGGGATAGGGAACTATGGTTAACAATGGGGTATTGCATCATTCAGCACTGCTGAGAGTAGATCTAAATCACTCTCTTATACACCCAGAAAAACTGTTAACTATATGAGGTGAAGGATGTTAGTTATTTTAATCTTGGTAATCACCCCACACTGTATATGTATATCAAATCACCATGTTGTATCCTTTAAATATATGTGATTATTTTTGTCAGCTATCCTCCATTCAAGTTAAAAATCCAAATCCAAAAATAATGTGTGTCAGGTATCAATGCATTAAATTTTTTCAATAACTTTAGTGAATTACTTTATAGTTGGATATGTGTTCAATAAAAACTATACCTTAAGTTAAAAATAAAACATTTTCCATCAAAGCATAACTTAAAATTGTAATACACATTTTTTGCCATAATACACAGTCTTAAAACTTTTCATTTTATGTTGTAGTATAGTTGATTAACAATGTTGTGTTAGTTTCAGGTATACATCAAAGTGATTCAGTTATACATATACATGTATCTATTGTTTTTCAAATTCTTTTCCCATTTAGGTTGTTAACTAATATTGAGCAGAGTTCCCTGTGCTAATAATCAACAGAAGGTCCCTGTTGGTTATCCATTTGAAATATAGCAGTGTGTGCATGTCAATTCCAAACTCCCTATCTCTTCCCTCCCTCCTCTTCTACCCGGTAACCTCAAGTGTGTTCTGTAAGTCTGTTTCTATTTTGTAAATAAAAGATACCTTTATAAATTATGTAAAAAAGCAGAATATATATAATCTATATATTATGATTATTAACATGTACATACATTAATCACAAAGCAGATATGCCTAATACAAAAGGAACTAAATAGCGATACAAAAAGAATATAGTATACAAATACTAAGTTAGAAAAAGTGAAAAAGAAAATAATTGTTAACTATTTTATAAACCCTATAGTACATATAGAAATTGAATATTAAAAAAAATGACACAGCACCTTTGGTTTGGGCTACTTAAAAAAATTCTTTCTTAAAATAATATTTATTTATTTAAATAAAAATTTCAAAATATTGAGTATGTTCCAAGTAATGGGTTTTAAGTGTTTTGGGTTTTTGTTTGTTTGGCCTTATACATTTAGACATGTTTTGAAATTTTTCTATAATAAGAAAATAATACTATCAAAATTTTAAAAATAGATATATGTAAAAGTAAAACAGAATAGCACAATGGAGTGTGGGTATTCCAGAGAATATCAACTCCAAATTGAATTAAGGAGGATAAAAAGTACTCAAGTCCTGGACAAATAATCCTCACTTCCTTCCTTAGTATAGAATGTTTACTGCTACTGGCTGCCTTCCTCAATCAAAAGCCAGCCCTCAAACATTAATAAGGACACTGAATTTATCAACCTGCCTTGCAACTGTCATCACATTCCATTATTCTTAAAATTCATGTGCTTTAGTAGTAAGCACTGCTCCTTCAAATACTATCTTCACTAAAAACCATCAAATCTATTCAAAATTGAATAGATGCTCAGGAAACTACTTTCAGGGAAATAAAATATTCTACTACTTATCTCAAGATTCAGCAAGTTATTACCCAAAATATTTTGTGGACTCATTTGAATAAGTGCATAGATAGGTTCTGATCACAAAATTATAATGTTCCTACTATCTACTGCCCTGGCCTATATATTCATGTGCATGTACATATGTATGTATATTTTCATTAATTCAATTAACATGTTTATACAATATCTAAAATGTACACTGTTGATATAAAAGTAAGCAAATAAGATGATATAAATGTAAGCTGTCTCAAGATGAGTGAATGAGTACATTACGGCAGAAATTGTCTGGGTGGTTCTCGATTAATAATTAGGTTTCTTTACTTCTAAAAGAAGCAATTTTTCATAGTAGAAGTTGAAAACACTGAAGTCTCACTTTTATACACAGATGCACACCCAAGTTTGGGGAGACTTCTTAAAAATGTACTTCCTTTATAAAAATTATGACACTTAAGGACAAACGTTTCCCCCACACCCTTTCTCTGACTCTGTACACAGTCACATAGATCTTTAGACACTATCATTGTACAATGAGGAATTAAAGTTTAGAACAAGTCAGTTATCATGATATGAAAATGTCTGAAATACGGACAAACAATTCTGGGTCCTTGCTGACATAGTTTAGGTACTAAATAAGTTAATTTAGCTAAAAAATTGCCATGCTTCTAGACCTCCTGCTATTGGATGTAAAAAAAATCTAGAGATTAAATTGTTTGGGAAGAGAATAGGGGATGACATTCTAATTTATGCAACTTCATGGTCTATTCATACACAATTCACCTGATTTCATATATAAGTGTTCTTCTCAAGTTGACATAAAATAATAAGGTTTACAAATAATGTCTCACATTTTCAACCAATCCTGATTTGGATAATTTCTGAAAGTTGATAAATTACTAATCTATATTTGAAAAAAGTGAAGCTGTTAGTCACTCAGTCATGCCTAACTCTTTGCAACCCTATGGACTGTAAACTGCCAGGCTCCTCTGTCCATGGAATTCTCCAGGCAAGAATACTGGAGTGGGTAGCCATTCCCTTCTCCAGGGAGTCTCTCTGACCCACAGATTGAGCCTGGGTCCCCTGCATTGTAGTCAGATTCTTTACAGTCTGAGTCACCAGGGAAGCCCAAAGAGCTGTCATAGAACAAAGAAGTAAATCATGGAAAGTTATTGGATCTCCTTATTCTTTTCTCCAAACTTTTCTATTATAACTCTTCAATTTGAGAATGGATATTCAACAAATTTTAAAAGCCTCATATGATCTTCTATCTTTACATAAATCTCCCAGCCTAATACTCCAAACTTATCAGCTCTAGGGAGCCTGGGATTCTTTTCTTATATTCCTAATCTTATTATGACAAGCAAATCAAAGAACTAGACATTTCTTTGCAAATATGAACACGCACACACAGTTGTTTTGTTTTGTTTTTCCAATTTCAATTATTTGTTGTTGATGACTGCAAGAAGCTAAAGCTGAGCTGAATGTAACAGTCAAGATACCCTGAGCGCGAGTCTCAGAACATAGGCAAAACACTCTCAGACATAAATCACGGCAGGATCCTCTAGACCCACCTCCCAGAATACTGGAAATAAAAGCAAAAATAAACAAATGGGACCTAATTAAAATTAAAAGCTTCTGCACAACAAAGGAAACTATTAAGCAAGGTGAAAAGACAGCCTTCAGAATGGGAGAAAACAATAGCAAATGAAGCAACTGACAAACAACTAATCTCAAAAATATACAAGCAACTTATGCAGCTCAATTCCAGAAAAATAAATGACCCAATCAAAAAGTGGGCCAAAGAACTAAATAGACATTTCTCCAAAGAAGACATACGGATGGCTAACAAACATGAAAAGATGTTCAACATACTCATTATCAGAGAAATGCAAATCAAAACCACAATGAGGTACCATTTCACGCCAGTCAGAATGGCTGTGATCCAAAAGTATACAAGCAATAAATGCTGGAGAGGGTGTGGAGAACAGGGAACCCTCTTACACTGTTGGTGGGAATGCAACCTAGTACAGCCACTATGGAGAACAGTGTGGAGATTCCTTAAAAAACTGGAAATAGACCTGCCTTATGACCTAGCAATCCCACCGCTGGGCATACATATCGAGGAAACCAGAATTGAAAGAGACACGTGTACCCCAATGTTCATCGCAGCACTGTTTATAATAGCCAGGACATGGAAGCAACCTAGATGTCCGTCAGCAGATGAATGGATAAGAAAGCTGTGGTACATGTACACAATGGAGTATTACTTAGCCATTAAAAAGAATGCATTTGAATCCGTTCTAATGAGGTAGATGAAACTGGAGCCGATTATACAGAGTGAAGTAAACCAGAAAGAAAAACACCAATACAGTATACTAACGCATACATATGGAATTTAGAAAGACGGTAACGATAACCCTGTATGCAAGACAGCAAAAGAGACACAGATGTATAGAACAGTCTTTTGAGACTCTATGAGAGAGGGCGAGGGTGGGATGATTTGGGAGAATGGCATTGAAACATGTATAATATCATATAAGAAATGAATCGCCAGTCCAGGTTCAATGCAGGATACAGGATGCTTGGGGCTGATGCACTGGGATGACCCAGAGGGATGGTATGGGCAGGGAGGAGGGAGGGGGGTTCAGGATGGGGAACAAGTGTACACCCGTGGCAGATTCATGCTGATGTATGGCAAAACCAATACAATATTGTAAAGCAATTAGCCTACAATTAAAATAAATTTAAATTAAAAAAAAAGAAAGATTGAAGGTACACAGGAAAACATTAATACCTTGGATTTTCTACTTTTATCTATCATATACAATGAGCAGAGGGCTGAGAGTCAGAGAGCATTCATGAGAATTAATTCACATTTTCCTTGGTGTGCTAAAGAACATTTTGTTATAAAAGAGGTTAAAGGAATGACAGGAAGCATGTTTATGAATGACTAAATGGTAAAATATTCCCAGATTCATGACTTGCATGGAATAAGAATTTAATAAATATTGGTTCTCATGATAGGAACACCTTTGCATGACTCTAATCCCAAAGTAAATGTGTCAGAGAAAAGTGAGAAGTTATTTTTTACTGTTTTCATGAGAAAAACTAAAGAATTTTCCAAACACTAAATTACATGAAGAATTATCTCAAATTAAACCTATAGATTGAACTGATCACTGTCATGGAAACATTTTTGAAAAACAGATATTACACATAAATTAATTTACATTTACTTATTAAACAAAGTATTATTCCTAGTACTAAAAGCCTAATATTCTATTGTTCTACTGCATTTGGGAATGAAGGTGTACCACAAGCACAATTAAAGGCTCAGCTTCTCTGCTCAAGGGAGATAAAAGGAAGTATCTGTATTAGTTTCTTCTTGCTGCTATAACAAACTACTTTGATCTCAGTGACTTAAACAACACAACTAATTCTCTTAAGAATTTGCAAAGTTGGAAGTTTGAAAGGAATTTTACGGAGCAACATCAATGTGTTGAAAGGGCTGTTTATCCCAGAGGCTATGTGGAAAAATCTTTTGCATTGTCTTTCCTTCTTCAACTTCTCCAAAGGTTACATAATTTTTTTTTTCACTTAAGCCATCCTGTATTACTCTTATTAAAAATGTGTGCAGAATACTCAGGATTTATCTAGATAACTTAGGATAATCTTCCTACCTCAAGATCCTTAACTTAAGGACATCTGCAAAGTCCCTTTTGCCATAAAATATCACATTCATGGGTTCTAGGGATTAGCAAGTAGATATATTTGGGAGGCATTAGTCAGTTAACCATAATCATAGTGTGTGATAGATGTCTACCTACAGTCTTGGAAAGTATAAATAATGAAAATCAATCAACCATGATTAAATATGAAGATTATAATAAAAAGACTAATGCAGGGATCTCTGAAAGTCAAGAATATAGGTCGCCAGTGAACCTGATCTCTCGAAAATTGTTCAAAATATGCTCACTGTAATGTAAGCATTCTGAAAGGCAGTATTCCTCAATGTTGAATTAAAGTAATTGAAGTTTACAAAGAGACTTTAAACACCTTGAAATGAAGTCTGCCTTTGATTAAGAATGTACCCAGGAAGCCATATCTATATTTATCTCCATTAATTAAGTAGGCAATAAAATGAAAGCACCTTCAATTCAGTCAAATATAACTCTAATTCCTGTGAAAACCTGGAAATTAAATTTAAGCTAAATAGTATTATAGATAAGTCTAGGTATTGAACCAGTCAGTTGCAGGAAGTAGGGAGAAAGATGCTTACCTTAAATAATAAATCCTTCTTCCCATAACGAAGTTCCTTCAGCTGGGATTGAACTTTTTTTGACTGTAAGAACAAAAACATGAATTAGAGACTTAATTTCATTTACATTTTCAAATGTCAAGATTAAAATTCCTTTAACTGCACAAGAATGAACTTTGCAGCCAAACAAACAACAAAAAAAAGAGTTCAATTAGTCTAGAAGTGAAAGAGAAAAGCTTAATTTCTGCTTTGGGAGTCAGACATCCAGCTATTCTAGGCAGGAAGAAAAAACCGAAACCTGTTCAAAAAACTGTACTGTTTAAAAGGTAATATTTAAAGAAAGTGGCTTATTGTTCTTCTCTTCAACCCTCCCCTGCAAAATTCACACACACAGAATGAATCACCTAAGCACACCCACTGAAAGATGAACTCCCAATATGCTACTGGAGATCAATGGAGAAATAACTCCAGAAAGAATGAAGAGACGGACCCAAAGAAAAAACAACACTGAGATGTTGATGTGACTGGTGGTGGAAGTAAAAAGTCTGATGCTCTAAGAACAATATTACATAGAAACCTGGAATGTTAGGTCCATGAATCAAGGTAAATTGGAATTGGTCAAACAGGAGATGGCAAGAGTGAACATCAACACTTTCGGAACCAGTGAACTAAAATGGAGAGGAACAGGAGAATTTAAATCAGGTGACCATTATATCTATTACTGTGGGCAAGAATCCCTTATAAGAAATGGAGTAACTTTCATAGTCAACAAGAGAGTCCAAAATTCAGTTCTTGGATGCAGTCTCAAAAATGACAGAAATCTCTGTTGGTTTCCAAGGTAAACCATTCAATAATACAGTAAGACAAGTCTATGCCCCGATCAGTAATGCTGAAGAAGCTGAAGTCGAACAGTTCTATAAGGACTTACAAGACCTTCTAGAACTAATACGCAAAAAAGATCTCCTTTTCATTATAGGGGACTGGAATGCAAAAGTAGGAAGTCAAGAGATACCTGGAGTAACAGGCAAACTTGGCCTGAAGTACAAAATGAAGCAGGGCAAAGGCAAACAGTTTTGCCAAGAAAACACACTGGTCATAGCAAACACCTTCTTCCAAAAACACAAGAGAAGACTCTACGCATGGACATCACCAGATGGTCAATACTGAAATCAGATTGATTATATTCTTTGCAGTCAAAGATGGAAGCACTATATAGTCAGCAAAAACAAGACCAGGAGCTGACTGTGGTTCAGATCATAAACTCCCTACTGCCAAATTCAGACTTAAATTGAAGAAAGTAGGGAAAACCACTAGACCACTCAGGTATGACCTAAATAAAATCTCTTACGATTATACAGTGAAACTGAGAAATAGATTCAAGGGTTTAGATATGATAGACAGAGCACCTGAAGAACTATGGATGGAGGTGGAGACATTGTACAAGAGGCAGAGATCAAGACCATCCCCAAGAAAAAGAAATGCAAAAAGGTAAAATGGTTGTCTGAGGAGGACTTACAAATAGTTGAGAAAAGAAGAGAAGCTAAAGGCAAAGGAGAAAAGGAAAGATATACCTATTTGAACGCAGAGTTCCAAAGAATAGCAAGGACAGATAAGAAAGCCTTCCTCAGGGATCAGTGCAAAGAAATAGAGGAAAACAATAGAAGGGGAAAGACTAGAGATCTCTTCATGAAAATTAGAGATACCAAGGGAACACTTCATGCAAAGATGGGCAAAATAAGTGACAGAAATGGTAGGGACCTAACAGAAGCAGAAGATATTAAGAAGAGGTGGTAAGAATACACAGAAGAACTATACAAAAAAGGTCTTCATAACCCAGGTAACCATGATGGTATGATCACCCACATAGTGCCAGACATCCTGGAATGTGAAGAAATGAACCTTAGGAAGCATCACTATGAAAAAAGCTAGTGAAGGTGACAGAATTTCAGTTGAACTATTTCAAATTCTAAAAGATGCTGCTGTAAAAGTGCTACACTCAATAATACCTGCAAATTTGGAAAACTCAGCAGTGGCCACAGGACTGGAAAACATCAGTTTTCATTCCAATCACAAAGAAAAGCAATGCGAAAGATTGTTCAAACTACCACACAATTGCACTCATCTCACACACTATCAAAGCAATGCTCAAAATTCTCCAAGCCAAGCTTCAACATAAGATGATCCATAAAATTCCAGATGTTTAAGCTGGATTTGGAAAAGGCAGAGGAACCAGAGATCAAACTGCCAACATCCGTTGGATCATCAAGAAAGCAAGAAAATTCCAGAAAAATATCTACTTCTGCTCTATTGACTACACCAAAGCCTTTGACTGTGTGGATCACAACAAACTGTGGAAAAGTCTTCAAGAGATGGGAATACCAGCCCACCTGACCTCCTGAGAAATCTGTGTGAAGGTCAAGAAGTAACAGTTGGAACTGGACATGAAACAGTGAACTGGTTCCAATTGGGAAGGAGCATGTCAAGGCTATATACTGTCACTCTGCTTATTTAACTTATATGCAGAGTACATCATGCAAAATGCCAGGCTGGATGAAGCACAAGCTGGAATCAAGATTGCTGGGAGAAATATTAATAACCTCAAATATGCAGATGACACCACCCTTATGGCAGAAAGTGAAGAAGAAGTAAAGAGCCTCTTGATGAAAGTGAAAGAGCAGAGTGAAAAAGTTGGCTTAAAACTCAACATTCAGAAAACTAAGATCATAGCATCTGGCTCCATCACTTCATGGCAAATAGATGCAGAAACAATGGAAAACAGTGAAAGACTTCATTTTGGGGGCTCCAAAATCACTGCAGATGTTGACTGCAGCCATGAAATTAAAAGACACTTGCTCCTTGGAGGAAAAGCTATAAACAAACTAGACAGTATGTTAAAAAGCAGAGACATTACTTTGCCGATTAAGGTGCATCTAGTCAAAGCTAATGTTTTTCCAGTAGTGTGTATGGATGTGAGAGTTGGACTGTAAAGAAAGCTTAGTGCTGAAGAATTGATGTTTTTCAACTGTGGTATTGGAGAAGACTCTTGAGATTCCCCTGGACTGCAAGGAGATCAAGCCAGTCAGTCCTAAAGGAAATCAGTCCTGAATATTCACTGGAAGGACTGATAATGAGGCTGAAGCTCCAATACTCTGGCCACCTGATGGGAAGCACTGACTCACTGGAAAAGACCCAGATGCTGGGAAAGATTTAAGGTAGGAAGAAAAGGGGATGCCAGAGGATGAGATGGTTGGATATTATCACTGACTCAAGGGACATGAGTTTAAGCAAGCTCTGGGAGTTGGTGATGGATAGGGAAGCTTGGCATGCTGCAATCCATGGGGTCACAAAGAGTCAGACATGACTGAGACTGAACTGAACTGAGGCATATCTATACATATACCTGCAGATATGTATTGCTCAGTTTTACTGCTTATTTTTATTTTATAAATTGTTAAAGATTAAATAAACATGAATTTCATTTGACAGTCAAGTTTATATTTAGGTTATATATTGAATATAAAGGGGAGGTAGCAGGCAAATGTTTCAGGAGGTGAGGGAAGTTGCTAGAATGCTAAGAAGTTAAGGTGAACAGTGTTTGTTAAGATAATAAACAGTGTTTATTAGAATAATGCTTTTTATGAGGACTATTACAAACAAAAAAGTGTTTGTAAGAAAGACATATCTCCCAGCAGATATGTTTGTCTACTGTTTGGAAGACATTCTGGTGAGCTACAGATGGCTGATTAAGCATTCCTATTTTTCCAGAGCAGACCCAATTTCAAACATTCTAACATTAGGACCTCAATCATTTGTCTTTCTACATCTAAGATTATAGGTTCTGATTCTTCAGCAGGATTAAAAAGAATATATGCAAATAGATTATCATAGTTACATGAAGTGATATTTGAAAAATAGGTTAGTGGGAATGCAAAATGCTATAGTCATTCTGGGAAACTGGTTGATAGTTTCTTATAAAATAGACAAATTCTTTGTAGGTATTCATGCAAGAGAAATAATATATACATAAATGCTTATAGTATCTTTATCCATAAGAGTCAAAAGCTGGAAATAACCCACATGTCCCTTAAGTGGTGAATAGTAAACAAATTATCATAGATCCATGAAATGGAATACTAAAAAAGAGTGAGCCATGTTTTAAATAAAGTCTGAAATATATAACAATATGGGTGGATTTCTAATGTCTTATACTATGTAGTCACAAAAAAAAAGCTTTATTTTGTATAACACCATATATAGGATATCCTAGAAAAGACAAAAGACTAGGGATGTAAATCAGGTTACTAGTTGACATGGGCTGGGGGGAGGGGTTGATGGTAGAGATTATACAATATCAAGTGGGAGGTTTAGTTGTTTTTTTGTTTAGTCACTAAGTCTTGTCTGACTTTTTTATGACCCCATGGACTGTAGCCCACCGGGCTCCTCTGTCCAAGGGATTTCCCAGGCAAGAATACTGGCTGCTGCTGCTGCTAAGTCACTTCAGTCATGTCCGACTCTGTGCCACCCCACAGACGGCAGCCTGCCAGGCTCCTCTGTCCTTGGGATTCTCCAGGCAAGAATACTGGAGTGGGTTGCCATTTCCTTCTCCAGGGGGTCTTCCCGACTCAGGGACTGAACTCATTGTATTGCAGGCAGGTTCTCTATCACTGAGCTATGAAGGAAGCCCCTAACTTCCAAAAGAAAAGAAACAAAAGCAAAAATAAACAAATGGGACCTAATTAAACTTAAGTTTTGCACAGCAAAAGAAACCATCCATGAAATTATAAGACATGAAACGATGCTTAACACTGCTAATTATCAAGAACATGCAAATCAAAACCATAAACAGATATCACCTCACATCTGTCAGAATGGTTATCATCAAAAAGTCTACAAATAACAAATGTTGTTCAGGATGTGGAGAAGAAAGAACCCAAGTAGATGTTGCTGGTGCTTTAAGTTGGTGCGACCACTACAGAAAACAGTATGGGAGTTACTCATATGACTAAGAACACTAATTCTAAAAGATACATCTTCCTAAATGTTTATAGAAGCATTGCTTCAATAGCCAAGATATGGAAGCAACCTAAGTGTCCTTCAAAGATGAATGGATAAAAAGGATGTTGGTATAAATATATACAATGAAAGTCAGACAGAGAAAGACACAGTCTATGTTACCTCTTATATGTGGAACCAAAAAAACCTAAAACAAATAAATCCAAAAAAGAAAAAACAGACTCACAGGTATAGAGGACAAACTAGTGGTTACCAACAGGGAAGGGGTGATGGGGAGGGGCAAGGCAGGTATATAGGATTAAGATATACATGCTATCATGTATAAAATAAATTAATTATCAAGGATATATTGTATAGCACAAGCAAATATAGCCATTATTAAATAAAATATAAAACACTGAATGCCTATGTTATACACCTGAAACTAATAAAAATCAATTATACCTCAATAAAATAAGAGAATAGGATAAATCAAGTACACATTCAGTTTAGATGAAGGATTTAATACAGTCTTAATTTTTTGACTTTTTTTTTCTACTTAGCTTTCAAAATTCTGCAATGAAATGGTTGTCAAATTTTAATGTACACAAGAATTACCTGAAGGGCTTCTTAAACCACAGATTAAGTCAGTGAAACTACTCTATATGATACTGTAAGGGTGGATATATGTCATATATTTGTCAAAATCTATAGAATGTACACCACCAAGAACGAACCCTAAACTAAACTAGAGACTATGGATGATAATCATGAATCAGTGTAGTTTCATTGATTATAAAAGATTTACCATTCTGGTGGAGGATGTTGATAATGGTGGAGGTTATGCGTGGGGGGCAGGAGTATATGCGAACTCTGAACTTTCTGCTCTTTTCTGCCTAAAATGTCTCTAAAAAATAAAGCCTATTTAAAAACCAAAAAATAAAAGTAGCTGGCCATAGTACCTAGTAAATTACATGATCCTCATGGAATTACTATATCCTAGTAAACAGTGCTGATATGAAAATAATTTTTAATAAGTATATTCCACTTATATATTTGAAATATTGTACTTTTCTAAGCATTCACTGAATGCTTATAAGTCTTTCAGTTATCAAACTGCAACTGTTATTCAGTTTACTTTTATATTCAGAATGTTTCCAACCATGCAAAGTATTTTAGTTGGCAAAATGGGGCACTGTGTTATGATGGTGTTATAATTACTAACTCATCATCTAATGGTGAGAGCATCATTAGTTAGAGTAGAATCTTGAAAATGTTGTAAATGGCACACCCTTGAAAGGTTCAAATATTAGAAACTATTCTTCACAGACATTCCTTTCAGGAGCCAACTGCATTGATCTGTTGAATTAAGAAAATGAAACCTCTAGGAATTCATAAATAAGAATGCAGAAATAATATGTCCTCTAAGAAGCTAAGATGAAGAAAATATATGAGTCTTTCTTGAACTAAGGGGCTAAAAACTATAGGTAGACCGAGGTCATCATTGTTGTTTTTTCATTCCTCCGTTTGTTTCTAAACACCACATACCCCTTCTCCTAGGTCCACCTCTTTTTCATGTACATGGATGTTGTGTGAACTCTGGGAACATGTAAATTATCACAGAATATAGCTTCAATTCAGATGGTCCTTATTCAAAACAGCTTCACTTGCTTACCCTCTTAAGGGTAATATTCAGAAACTGCACACTAGATATGCCATATGCCTAGAAATTTAGCAAATATAAACTATATGAGAGTCTATTGATATCCAAATAGAAAAATACAATGGAGAAAATAAAATACATAGGCTTATATCTATATGCCATTCAGTTTGATTTTTTTCATTTATGGGGCATCAACCTTTCAATTTCAATGTATTTAACAGCTCTATTCATTTCATATATAATATTATTATAAAGACATTAGAAGTGGATAATCATATTGCATGCTAGACTCTCAATAGTGACTTACACATGTCCACCAAGGAGTATTCTCACCTTCTTTAATTAAAAAAACTCCAAATTCTGCATGAGCACATGAACACCAACCTAATGGCCTTTTCCAGGTTCCTACAAGTTAGCTAGGCTTGTGACCTAGTTCTAGCAAATAGGATACAAGGACATATGTGCCATTACTTTCTAGATAGACTCCTAAAGAGCAATGCTTGTGAGTCACAAGGTAATATTTCCTGTTCCTTCTGCTAGAAGGTGATAATATCAGGGCATAGCTTTTGAAATAAGAGGTAGCTCCATATTTAGGAGACAGTAGAAGCTGTTCACCATCTCTGTGCCTTGCTTCTAATCTGCTAGGGGGAAAGGGATAAACTTGTGTTAGACTGTTTTTGTTCTACCTAAACCTGTCTCCTCCCCCCTTCCTTTCACAAGTATCTGGTTTTCACTGAAGACTAACATGCCTGGGCCTTATCATTCACAGGCTTTTCCATCATTATAATTATTATTATTATTCTTTTGCACAATGAGTCTTTTTGTATGCTTTGAGGCTCCACTTAAGTGCAATCTCCTCTCCTTGAAGTATCACTTACTATGGCACTATTTCTACTCTCTCTTTACTGTCACTAAGGATTACTGACTGTGAGCTATGTTTCTACAACATTACAGATTCATTTGGAAGATCAGGAAAAGAAAAAATAGATTTTAATTAAACCTGGATTAAACAGAATGACATTTTCCCCCACTTAGGGGGCAATATTGTATGAGACAATCTTTTTGTCCATCAAATAGAACCAGTTAATTTATTTGTTTCTTCCATTTTATGTTCAGTCCTAGAATCCTCATTTTGCCACTCTAGTCTCCAACAGGTATAGACATCACATTGTTGATGTTGTTGTTTAGTCCTAAGTTATGTCCAGCTCTTTGTGACCCCATGGACTGTAGGCTGCCAGGTTCCTCTGTCCATGGCATTCCCCAGACAAGAACAATGGAGTGGGTTGTCATTCCCTTCTCCAGGGAATCTTTTAGATCCAGGGACTGAACCCGCCTCTCATGCACTGGCAGGAGGATTCTTTATCACCACATAGAGGGCACCAAAAGTGAAAACTTTATGGACTTCCAGGTGTTTGCTAGTAAGGAACTCTTAATAATCCAGGGAAGGAATCCAGAATATCACTTAGGAAAGCAACACTTAAGTGGCTTAACATTTTTTCTATTTGGTGATGAAATGTTAAAATATCCAAAATACCTAAAAGTTTAAAATGTGTTTTTATTTTCTTATTCCAATGTTTGCAGTTATGTTTTAAGGGAACAGAGTCACCAGATGTCTGGGTTAAAAAAAAAAAATATCTGGCACTAATACTGTATCTATTCACTTGAAGCTTTAAGAAAGGAAAACATACTCACCTCTTCTGCATGCAGGCCACATAGCTTGTTTCCAAACAACAGTTTGTGTTTCAAGCTTTTATTCTAAGGAAAGAAACATAGTTTTATTGCTAAGAAGTTATAAAATATTAACAATTTCTTTAAATTATATCAGCAGTGCTTCTGTTTTGTTCACAGATAAGTCTTTCATGATATGAGATGTAGCTGATTTGCATAAATTGAGTAGAATCTGTACTATAAAAGATTGTTTTTTTATTCAACAAAAATTGATGGATTTGATGTATTGGCATTAATACCGTCATTAGAAAATATCACCTTTCTTTGGTCTTACATTTAAATCTGTTTATTGTATTTATGTATGCTGTTTTCTAAAATAATTTTAGTTTCAAATTTGTAACTGCTACTAGTTTCTGAAAGCACTCTCTAAACAGCAAGCATTTATTTCTACCATCATCTGGATGCGTGTCACCTTGGAATCTAGTTTAATACAGTCACGGATGCACTAGGACCTGAATTTCCTTTAAACATTGTGGTTTTAGAGTCCTCATGTTTCTGATACCTGTGCATTGCACTCAAGGGCATTTAGACGCTCAGAAGCCATTTCTTCTTCCAGGCCTCATAAGAGTACTCTATCTGCTGGACTTGACCTAGATTCATAGACAAGGCTTGTTACTTTAGAAATGGAGGCACAGTGTTAGCCATCTGAATCTAAACCCTCACAGTGTCAATTACATCTCCCTCGTGACACTCAGGCTGTTTTTCTTTGTCCCATAACTGAGTATCTATTCTTCTTTTAGACAGGAAGGATAAAAGAGAGCAGAAACTCGGTAAAAACTTACAGGATTTAGACCTTATACTGTCTCTACAGTAGCAAACAATGTAATGGCAAGGATATCTCATACATAACTACTCTAAAGAGAGTCAATTTGATGAGCATCACAAGCAAATCGAACTAAATGTATGCAGTGTGCGTAACTCAATGAACGAATACATCAAATTTAAGACTTCTTCACACACAATTCCCACCTGATTATGAACATCATTTCCTATTTTATTTTCCTGTCATGCAGAGAGTGGTTATAGCTCCCTCAGTTGGAAAGAACCCTTTGTCTAACTTTTCCTCTTCAGGTACAAGTTGAAACTCTAAAAAACGTATTTAGAATTTAAATACCATGAATTTTTTTATACAAATGAGGAATTATCTTGATTCATTTAGTAATGGATTCTTTTTTTTTGCAAACATCTGTACTCTTCATACAGCAAAACACAAGATTAAAGTTTTTAAAGTCTTTAATGTATAGTATTCCTATATCTAAAAGCTCATAAACTACAGTAAAGAGACACATACTTATATTTTAACTCCACAGTATTGCTCAGTTTCTAGGTTAAAAATTACCCTTGTTTTCCTACTGTACATGTCTTTTTATGATATTTTTGACACAGGGGATCTTAAATTTTTTTATTAAATTGTGTATTTTTCTTTTTTGATTTCTCTGTTTTTAAATATAAGGTATATATCTTCAGTATGTCTAGAGATTTGTTGTTCACTTAGATTTTCATCATTCTAAGGCTAGAGGTCTTTAGTAGAAACATTGGTAAAATTCACTGTTAATTTTCTGGTTCAATAATTATAGTATCACTGTAGGTTGTTATATTAGAGGTTTGGGGGAAAGGTACATGAGAACATTCTATATTAATTTGCTACTCAATGTTTGTAATGTCTTTTTGGATCTGCTTTAGCAGATTTTAGATTTTTAACCTGCTTTAGCACAAGCAACAAGTGGGACTGCGTCAAACTAAATAACTTCTGTACAGCAAAAGAAACCATCAAAAAGTAAAAATAAAACCTATGAAATGGCAAAAAAAGGTGCTAATAATATATCTGATAAGGAGTTAATATTCAAAATATGTAAAGAACTCGTACAATACAACAGCAAACAACCAAATAACCTAATTTGAAAAACTGGACAAAGAACATAAATAGACACTTCTCCAAGAAGATATACAAAAGGCCAACAGGTATATGAGATTATCCTCAACATCACTAGTCATTAGGGAAAAGCAGATTGAAACAACAAGGTATTGTTTCATGCTTGTTGGAATGGCCATCATCAAAAGACAAAAGATAACAAATGCTGGCACAAATGCAAAGAAAAGGGAACCTTTGCACTGCTGGTGAGACTGTAAACTGCTACAGCCACTATGAAAAACAGTACAGAGGATCCTCAAAACATTAAAACAGAACTACCTTATGATCCAACGATTCTACTTCCACCAAAGAAAAAACTAACTTGGAAAAGTATCGGTACCCCCACGTTAACAGCAGAATTATTTATAATTCCGGACCTGCAGACAACCTAAGTGCCCACTGGTGGATGGACAGACAGAGAAGTCGTGGTATATGTGTGAGTGCATGTGTGTATATATGTGTGTGTGTGTGTGTGTGTGTGTGTGTGTGTGTGATTAAAAAGAAGAAATGCTTGTCATTTTTGAAAACATGGGCAAAATCTGAAATGAGGTATGTCAGATAGAGAAACTAAAGACCAACCAACCAAACTTGCAGAAAAAGAGATCAAACTCATGGTTACCAGAAGTGGAGGGGAGAAGGAGGAGGAATTAGAGAAAGATGGTCAAGAGGCAGAAATCTGAAATTATAAGTAAATATTATATGTAGTAGGAACGTAAAGCGCAGCATGATACCTGCAGCTAACTCTGATGGATGACATACAGAAAAAATATTAAGAGAGAAAATCCAAAGAGGGCTGATCACAAGGAAAATGTTTTCCCTTTGATCTTTCTTTTCTTTTTACTATATCTATATGAGAAGATGGATGCTTGCTGAACCTACTGTGATAATCATTTCACAATACACATAAAGTAAACCATCATGATGTACTCCTTGAACTTATACAGTGATATGTGTCAATTAATTTTCAACAAAACTGGGAATATTTACTTCAAAATAAAAAGTTAAAATATCTAAAAAATAGGAATATTAAATAAACAAATGAAATTGAGACAAGCTGAGTGAAGGACATCTAAGGCCTTATGTGTTAATATCCACACATGTGTAAATTTATTAGAAAGGATAATAAAGCTAATAACATATTTCTACTTAAAAATTTTACCATACTATTTAAAATTTTCATCTTCACTGAAAGATTTTACCCCCTTTTTTCTTTTTCCTTTTTTTCTTCCTTCCTTTCTTTTGATTTTTATTTCATTTGTTCATTTCTATGAACATTTCTTTCAATGTTCAGTTCTAAAGTGATACAGCAGTGGATATTTCTTTTCAAACATGTGTGATAGACTTGGACAATGCAACTATATTAGCACAAGGAAGACTCTCCCACATGGATATCCTGTGGCCATCCCCCAAATGAGCAATGACTATGATGTGTATCCACAGTCTTCTCTGGCAGTTGATAATTCTGGGCAACCATGCAAATAATATGTTTCCACTAAGATAAATATCATTTCCAGAGCTTAAGAACTAGACTATTTCACTATTTTGAAATAAATCCAGAACTGAGGATAATCAATTTTAATCACCCATAATGGGGCCAATTGGGGGATGAAAGTAAGACTTGCAAGACCCGTACTGAGATTTTTCTTAAATGACATATTTTTCAAAAACACAGATGGTGCAGAGCACTGAAGAAGGAACACTGACTCCCAGAAAATTTGCTGACTTAACCTTTTCATTCAGTGCTGGTGATCACCCCTCTTTAATCTCTGAAAGAATTAAGACTTGCTATTTCTATTAGTCATGTGCAGATGTGAGAGTTGAACCATAAAGAATGCTGAGCACCAAAGAATTGGTGCTTTTGAATTGTGCTGGAGAAGAATCCCGAGAGTCCCTTAGACAGCAAGGAAATCAAACTAGTCAATCCTAAAGGAAATCAATCCTAAATAGTCACTGG
Organism: Ovis aries; assembly: GCF_016772045.2. Lineage (NCBI taxonomy): Eukaryota > Metazoa > Chordata > Mammalia > Artiodactyla > Bovidae > Ovis > Ovis aries. The sequence continues at coordinate 17,777,655 of NC_056074.1, forward strand.
AAGGACTGATGCTGATGCTGCAATACTTTGGCCACCTGATGTGAAGAGCCAACTCACTGGAAGAAACCCTGATGCTGGGAAAGATGGAAGGCAAAAAGAGAAGGGGGCAGCAGCAATGACTCAATGGACATGAGTTTGAGCAGTCTCTGGTAGACAGTGGAAGACAGAGGAGCCTGGCATGCTGCCGTCCATGGGATCTCAAAGAGGTGGACATGAATGAGTAACCGAACAACAACAAATCATTCAGGCATTAAGAACATACTCTTTACAATTTTGTAATCAGACATGTAGCATTTTTTCTACCCTCTAAATGACGGATCTCATCCCTATCAAATTGGATGATGCTTTCAGAAGGCCTAAAATAACAACTTAACGTGTAATTATGCCCCAAATGCTAGGGTCCAACTATGAGTATGATTTGCTGGGACGTAAGACTATACTATTAGTATAGTATAGTATAAGAAAAAGTAGATTAAAAGAATCATAAAAGGTTTAGGTGTCTGTTTTCCCTGCCTATCAAGCTTATCCTATCCTTTTTCTAATAACTACATCCTGATTTTTCTTGTGAGAAACATTTTTCCGTGCTAATTCTATGTGGCTGTGTGATACTAACTTTCCCCACTCTATCAAGGGAAAGGATGAGATTCAAACTCAGCCAATCAGAGGCTTGATCCACATTTGGTAAAGTAACATAAAAGTTGCTGATGAGACTCAAATATAAAATTTTATGTTCAAGAATTGCTTAGGAAAATATACTGAGGGTCATCACTACATCACAACTCATCTGAGACTGAATATAACATAGAAAAAAGAACACATGAGTATGGAGAGAGATATACTGAATTCTGGTGATGTTGATGGCCCCTCTATTTCCCTTCACACTTATCTAAAGTTAGTATATATAATCCTGGGTTCTTCAGCTATATGCTTATAGCTCCAGCTTCTCTGTTCACTTAATGTTGTACTTAAATCCTTTTGTCCACCCTATCTACATAACTATAATTTTGTCAGTATCTTAGGATTCAGAGTGGTAGCCTCCCCCACACCAAATCCAAACATCCAAGCTTATATCTAATATTCATGCTTGGATCAGGATGTGGGCACAGAACATATCCATCTATTTTGGCTTCACTAAATGAAATACAGACTGTGCTTACTACCTACTAAAGGAAAGTCTCCCAATTGGACACTGCACAAATTTGGGGTGGCTTAAAACAAATGTCTCAACAACCTTCTTGGGAACCTAGTTTCTTGAAAAACTACCTAAAATGTCACTTAATATCTCCTCTTATCTATATGATAAAACTCAAACTCAAATCTGATAATAAAATATAATAGGTAGATCTGTTAATCTAGTTTTGAATTTTGCCTCAAACATAAAGCATCACATTTTCACGGCAGCTTGCATGGTAGCTTGGGCTTCCCTGGTGGTTCTAGTGGTAAAGGACCCACCTGCCAAAGCAGGAGACATGAGAGACCTCGGTTTGATCCCTGAGTCAAGAAGATCTCCTGGAGGAGGGTATGGCAACCTACTTCAGTATTCTTGCTTGGAGAATCCCATGGACAGACGAGCCAATGTGGGGGGGTGGGGGTGGGGAGAGGGGTGCTATGATCTATACGGTTGCAAACAGTCAGATATGACTGAAGCGACTAAGCATACACACATGTGCTAGGTCAAATCCAACATGCAGTCAACATACATACAACATACATAAATCTAGCCCATCTCTATTCATTTTGCTATATGGAAATGTAAAAATTCTAAAATTACTATGTATTTCCATTTTACATAGTAGTTTCAAATGAAATTTGAATTTTTGTTTGCAAAGAACAGAAACCAATAATGGTTCCATCAAGCAAAGCATGAATTTATTTCATGTAGAATAGAAAAAACTTGGGGAATGAGGCTCAGAAAATAGGCAGGAACTAAGTAGGAGGAGGGTTCTATAATTACAAGACAGGAATAGAATTATTTTGACAATTGAAAAAGAGGCTGTAAATCAGCGTACTTAATTACATGGTAGGTTGATAAGTTCTCAATGAATTTTCATGGTGAAAGTCAAAATCTGGGAACACTTAGGTTTGTCAAACATAATAAATTATGTAAATATGCTTATCACATTATTTTCTGGATTTAAATAAAATATACCACTGCTGCCAGGCAGCTGAAAACATGTGTTAATGTCTTCAATGTGCAATTAAGTATAAACCAAAAGTAAAAACACCTGCAGTGGTATTCAAAATAAAACCAGAAAGTGCTGTGTCTCACGGCAGGTAGCATCTCCTTTTTAGAAGTTTCTAAAACTGCACAAACCACTATATAAGAATGCTTGTGAGCCACATTTCAATTGAAATGTTTTTTAAATGCCTGAAAAAAAAGGACATGTTGTTTCAAATAGAGTTGGAACTCAAAACATTATATCCCATATAAAGAAAAGCAACAGTTTCTGAGTAATGTGTGACAAATACTTTGCTTCTAAAGTGTCTGCAGATGTTATAATATTTTACAAATTCCCTAAGAGTCTTTTATTGAGCACATCTCAGGAGAAGGATGGGTTACTGTACTGGTATAAACCATGAACATGTATTTCACCAATTTGTGGAATGCACAAATTTTTCACTGTTTAATGTTTCTGAAATCAGGATGTGGTCTACAATATTTGGCACTTTTCATTGATTATTTTTGGTTCCCTCCACCCCAAGAATGCTGTTAAATCACAATCCACTCTACAATTGATGACTCTTTAAAATTTAAAGATGATTTTTGTTTTAAAATAAGGAGTGAAGAGATCAATAAAGAAGAGAAAATGTCCTCCCATTTAATAAAGCTCAGCTGCATAGGAACTGCATAAAATAAGAAACATATAAGATCTATTTATTCTAAGCACACAAAAGGAAAAAAGTAGAATCTCAAAATGGATGAAAATAAAATTGTCTATAAAATAGTTTCAAATCTATAATGGAGAAAAACGCCAAAGGGAGTCAGCCATTTCTATATAATATAAATGCAGAGCTCAGACAGCTGAAGCACATTTGGTCAAAAAAAAGACTTAGACATTCTCTTTACAATTACACTAAAACATAACGCAAGAAGCAAGAAAGATATTTGAAAACCTAACACCACTATTTTTTCAAGTAATTCCCTTGTTTAAGTATAATGCTATGACTTAATCTGTATGCAAACTAATTGCTACTTTAATTAAGATTTACAATTTTACAGAGTGATTTAGAATAGTAGACATGAGTGGCAGAATCATTCTGTAAACACGTAAAACCACTCTCAGCCAAGTGATGGTAGGGACCCCAGATAAGCTTCAGCCTCGCCAACTTGAACTCTAAATTGGTTAAAGGCATAACAAAAGTTGTATAAGTGCTCAAAGATTTCCTCGACAAGGTTATCTCCTGAACAGGATGGCATACTGACCTTGGCTCTAATTCATTAGAAAATGCATGAGTGCTTCATGAGAATTTTATTCTTAGCTTAGCACCATACTAGCTTTAATATTCAGTGTCACTAGACACTCAGTGTCGACATATGTGAAATGGTGAAGGTCATCTCTCAGATTTCTTACAGCTTCAGGACAATTAAGAGTGGATATGAGTTGGTGGCGTTTTCTGATGACAAGTAAAAAGACAGTTTTAATATATTTCAATTTACTGAGTATATTAATTAGATATTCTCTGAACTGGTTGGCCTCATACCTACAAGATCACTTTGCCAACAGCATGAATATAATATGGCACAGTGACCGAGTTAGGACAGGACAACTCAGTTCTGTCTACAAACAACTGTATTTAAATCTCACTTTTTTATATGCTCTGTGGGTTTGATGCCTCTGTTTTTCCTCTCATAAAACTAGATAACTGTTATAACCAAAGGAGTGTTTGTATTAAGTGAGATGGCATAAACAAAACATTCATAACAGTGACTGTCACATAATAAGCACTCAGTAAATATTAGCTCTTATTATTTCAATATGTCTTGCAAAAAATAAAAACTACTCTTCTTGAAGATTATGACAACACTCTAAGAAGGTTTAGAGTTTTGAAGTCACAATTTTTATATATAAATGCTGTTATTTTAGAAGGTGACATACATTTCTAGCTCTTGAGTCTTCTAATTACTCCTAGAGATAAAAGTTTATTGTGGAAAAACACTGCTCTCAGTAGTATTTCTCTATATGTCTTATTTGGTCTTCTTTAAAATAGACAACTCTCTTGGAAACAGAGCCTGCTTCTGCTGCAATTAAACCCACCTTCCTTTATCAGACAACTCTCATTCTAATGGGTTAAAAAGTGTTGCTAAATAAATGACATGCCATTCATTCCAGAAATGAGTTCATGAAATAAAGCATTAATACTCTTATCAACATTTATAGAAACTTTTTATGTACCAGGAATGGAGGTAAAACAACCCCTCTCTTCAAGAAGGTCACATCCATGGAGGAATCTGACAACAGTAGCAAGCCTCCAGGGAAGCACCTACTCAGGGAATGACACTGAGCTGCTTTTAGATGTGCAAAAGTAAAGTCTCTCAGTCGTGTCCCACTCTTTGCGACTCCATGGTCTGTAGCCTACCAGGCTTCTCAGGCAACAATCCATGGAGTTTTTCAGGCAAGAGTACTGGAGTGGGTTGCCATTTCCTTCTCTAGGGGATCTTCCTGACCCAGGGATCGAACCTGGATCTCCCGCATTGCAGGCAGAGGCTTTACTGTCTGAGCCACAGGGAAGCCCTAGATGGGCAAAAGATTCAGTCAAATAATAAGAAATGGCAGGAGAGAGAGAAGAGTATGTGTATTAGACCTTAGGATTCTCAAAAGAATTGAAAGATAAGATGGGAGAGGGGCTTTAGGGTTAGTCAAACAGGGCCCTGAAGCCATGACAATGGATGTTTAGCATGAAAGCCACATGATCAGATTTACTCTTTTGGAAAATAAAGCAGGAAGAATTTTGGATTTCAAATTCATTAAGATATCTAACATCTATTGCTGCTTTATTGACTATGCCAAAGCCTTTAACTGTGTGGACACAATAAACTGTGGAAAATTCTGAAAGAGATGGGAATACCAGACCACCTGACCTGCCTCTTGAGAAATCTGTATGCCGGTCAGGAAGCAACAGTTAGAACTGGACATGGAACAACAGACTGGTTCCAAATAGGAAAAGGAGTATGTCAAGGCTGTATATTGTCACCCTGCTTATTTAACTTATATGCAGAGTACATCATGAGAAATGCTGGGCTGGAAGAAGCAAAAGCTGGAATCAAGATTGCTGGGAGAAATATCAATAACCTCAGATATGTAGATGACACCATCCTTATGGCAGAAAGTGAAGAGGAACTAAACAGCCTCTTGATGAAAGTGAAAGGAGAGTGAAAAAGTTGGCTTAAAGCTCAACATTCAGAAAATGAAGATCATGGAGTCTGATCCCATCACTTCATGACAAATAGATGGGGAAACAGTGGAAACAGTGTTAGACTTTATTTTGGGGGGCTCCAAAATCACTGCAGATGGTGACTGCAGCCATGAAATTAAAAGACACTTACTCCTTCGAAGAAAAGTTATGACCAACTTAGATGGCATATTGAAAAGCAGAGACATTACTTTACCAACAAAGGTCCATCTAGTCAAGGCTATGGTTTTTCCTGTGGTCATGTATGGATGTGAGAGTTGGACTGTGAAGAAGGCTGAGCGCCGAAGAATTGATGCTTTTGAACTGTGGTGTTGGAGAAGACTCTTGAGGGTCCCTTGGACTGCAAGGAGATACAACCAGTCCATCCTAAAGGAAATCAGTCCTGGGTGTTTATGTGAAGGACTGATGTTGAAGCTGAAACTCCAATATTTTGGCCATCTGATGCTAAGAGGTGACTTATTAGAAAAGACCCTGATGTTGGGAAAGATTGAAGGCAGGAGGAGAAGGGGACAACAGAGGATGAGATGGCTGGATGGCATCACTGACTTGATGGACGTGAGTCTGAGTGAACTCCGGGGGTTGGTGATGGACAGGGAGGCCTGGCGTGCTGCGATTCATGGGGTCGCAGAGTCTGACACGACTGAGCGACTGAACTGAAGATATCTAACATTTGTCCCCATCGTCTTAGGCAATATCTTGTTGGGAGAATTAAACTCATACAACTCAGAAACAATTAAAAAAAAACTCATTAAAAATGAGTGAGGAACTGAACAGACATTCTCCCAAGAAGACATATAAATGGCCAACCGGTACATGAAGTGCTCAACATCAGTAGTTATTAGGGAAATGTAAAGCAAACTACAATGAGGTATTTCACACCTGTTAAAATGGCTGTAATCAAAAAGACAAGAGATAGCAAGTGTTTTTGAGGATGTAGAGAAAAGAGAATTCTATTGCACTAAGGGTGGGAATGTAAATTAGTGCAGCCATTATGGAAAACAGTATGAAGTTTCCTCAAGACCATTAAAAATAGAGTTACCTTATGATCCAGCAACAACACTTCTGGGATATATCCAAAGGAAATTAAAGCAGGATATAGAAAAGATACCTGTACTCCCACGTTTACTGCAGCATTATTTACAATAACCAAGATATACAAACAACCTAAGTGTCCACCAATGAATGAATGGGTAAATAATATATCCTAATGGTTATACAGTGATTTACACATATACACATACATACACTTTGGAATGTTATCCATTGATGAGAATGAAGGAAATCTTGTCTTTTGCAACAATACAGATGAACCTTGAAAGCATTATGACAAGTGAGATAAGTCAGATGAAGTGAGATAAGTCAGATGGAGTAAGATAAATACTGCATAATATCTCCTACATGAGATCTAAAGAAAACTGAATTTGTAAGAAAAGAGAGTTGAATAGTGACTATTGGGAACTAAACAGTTGGAAAATGGAGATACTGGTCAAAAAGTAAAAACTTCTAGTCAGAAGATGAATAAGTTCTGGGGATCTAGTGTACAATACTGTGATTTTATATATAATGATACTGTATCATATACAGTTGCTAAAAGAGTTGGTCTGAAATATTCTCAAAAAAGAAATGGTAAATAGGTGAGCTGAAGGAGGTGTTAGCTAATCTATGGTAGTAATTATATTGCAATATATAAATGTATCAAGTCAACATGCTATACACCTTAAACTTAAGGCAGTATTAGATTATAATTTTACTCAATAAAACTGGGGCAGGGTGGGGGCATCCCCTGAGTATTGAGAGTGTACGTTTAAACTAGGATTTGTTGAACGCTTATTTTCCAACTGGTATTGTACAAAGTTACTTAACATATGTTATTTCTTTGCAGCAACCCTACAGGCAAAAAATTCTAAATCATCTCCATTTTAGAAATGACAACCCTGAGGCTGAATAATGTTATTTAGCCTACCCATATTCAGCAGCTGCTAAGTGGTAGAGCTGGGATTTGTCCAGGTCTAATCTCTGCCAGAACCCATTGTCTTCATCATGTTGTATAGTTTTTCCTCATTGTCTGCTTGGGGATAAACAAGCAAATAATGAAGACAAGTCCTGGATTTCTACTGAATAATGTGTGGGCAATAACCAGAATGTACATAAACACGGAATCAGTCTTTGAGCTTTCAGTTCTAGACACATACACTTTTCAGTTCAGTTGCTCAGTTGCGTCCGGCTCTTTGCAACCCAATGAACTGCAGCACGCCAGGCCTCCCTGTCCATCACCAACTCCCAGAGTTCACTCAAACTCATGTCCATCGAGTCAGTGATGCCATCCCTCCATCTCATCCTCTGTCGTTCCCTTCTCCTCCTGTCCCCAATCCTTCCCAGCATCAGAGTCTTTTCCAATGAGTCAACTCTCCGCATGAGGTGGCCAAAGTACTGGAGTTTCAGCTTTAGCATCAGTCCTTCCAATGAACACCCAGGACTGATTTCCTTATACTTTTACCAGCCAATAAAACTCCTCTAGGCAATAAAATAAATTATGGTTTATAAAATAACTTTGCCCCTAGAGCAGTCACAAGGCAATGTAAATTTGTTGTGAAATCACTAGAAAACATCAGCTAATTCACTTGAAATTAGTCCTGAGAATATGCTCTTCCTGATTTGCCCACTGAAGACTTAACACCTGCCACCTTCTCTCCACAATTCTATTGAGAATTCCCAGCCCAATAAAGCCAGCTCATCTTGGGAACCCATCTGAGCAACTTAGAGCAACTGAGAAGAAATCTCCCTTTTTCTTTGACTTTGTGAGATAACTGAATTCTCTTTTTGGCGTTTTACCAAAATGAATTTGACCATTTCCTCAGGCACAGGATGCAAAAAAAAAAAAAAAAAGTGTTAGAATATATTTTCCACATTCAAATACAGCGGTACAACTGTATAAAACACAGCACCGCTGTGCCACAGTTCCCACCTCATCCCATCAGGCCAGCCCTCACCTTCTGGCTCTCCTCGCCTCCACAAAGGCCACACTGAAACGTGGGCACCCCATCCATCCCACACATCCAGGGCCGCAAAGGGGGCAAACTTGCATGCTCAGAACCGAGTTGGTGGGTCCTCCCCAAGTTCACCTACAGAAACCATGTTACAGCTTTTACTTCCTCTAGACAGTCCGGTTCGGCCTTGCCAGTGCTCCGCCAGGGCCTTGGGCCTACCTGGGCGGGGCCGACCGCAGGGCCTCACTAAACCACTGAATGGGGAGTAGCGGCAGGCAGTGTGCACAAAGGTGAGGCCCCCCGCTTCCTTCCTCACGGCTCCACGTGCCTCACTCCCGAAGCTGTGCGCTCCGTGGAAGACGAAGACAGAGGAGGGCTGGTCTTCGGTCAATGGTATATGAATAGCTGTGTTCCCCTGCTAGAACGAACCACCAAGCAAGCTTTGACACTGCCTGCACCCCCTTGCCCACCCTTATTCACAGCCACCAATACATCCTGTTCATGCAAAAGAAAGTAAAACAAAAGACTTTTTTTCCTTTGTCAGATTAAACAAAACAAAACAAAATTACACTAAATTCTTTCTGTTAATTTTATTTACTATCTTTCATAGCACTAGGGATTTTATGTAGTTTGGAATTTGGTGTGCAGATTCACTTTGTGATGGGGGTCTTATTTATTCATACTTTAATTTCTTTTATTTCTGCTCATCAGTACTTGCCTAGCGGTTGTCTGGTTGGGTCTACCTGCTCTTCAGTTTCTTTCATATTTACAGTACTAAGAGAGTGGGCTCTGAACGCATGATCTTGCGGCTTAGATCAAACATGCGAAGGGTGTTCACAGGACAGTTCCAGAGGGACAGTCATGCAAAAGCTCCCCTACTTACGATTAGCAACAGTACCCAGAGTGCCTGTAAAGGAGCATTCTGCTCTTGGAGGTTGCATCTGTGTTCAGAGTGCACTCTGAATGCTGTGGACAAGGAAGTTGCTCTCACGACGACACTGAAGGATTTTATGGCAAATCTACCTCTCTCCAGCTCAAATTTCACTGTTAAAGTCAGAACCTCGGTTCTGGTTTGACTCATTTAATCATTCATTTATTTCTTCTTTAAATATTAAATAACTGCTCCTCTAACCCATGTATGGTGGGTACAAAGGCATTATTATATGTACCGATGTTCTATATCATATGTCATTAGGGAATTTCAAATTAAAACATCAGTTAGATACCACTGACTATTATAATGGCAACAATTCAAAACACTGACAAGACCACATGTTGTCAAGAGTTGTAACAATAGAAACTCTCACTCACTGTTGCTGAGAATATAAAATGACACAATGACTCTGGAAGACAGTTTACAGTTTCTTATAAAACTATATATATATATATTCTCTACATATGATCCCAGCAATTGCATTCCTTGATGTTTATGCAAAGGAGTTAAAACTTAGATTCACATAAAACCTTCACAAGGATGCTCGTGCTTTACAATGAGCTTTATTCATCATTTCCAAAACCTGAAAGCCACCAAGATATCTTTCAGTAGGTAAATGAATGAAATGTGGTACATCCAGACAATAAAATATTATTCAGCACTGAAAAGAAATGAGCTATCAAACCATGAAAAGCAAACTTAAATGAACATTACTAAATGTAAGGAGTCAACCTGAAAAGTACACATTCTACAGCAGTCCAACCATATGACATTATGAAGAGGTAAAATTATGGAGACAGTGAAAGATCACCATTTGCTAAGGGTCTGAGAGAGAGGGATGAAGAGGCAGTGAAATTATTATTATGGGAGTGAAATTATTCTGTATGAGACCGTAGGAATGGATTATATAATTACACATTTGTCAAGACTCATAGAATATACAACATCACGAGTAAACCCTAACGTAAGCTTTGAACTTTGGGTGACAATGGTGTACCAAAGTGGGTTCATTGATTACAACAAATGAACCACTCTTGTACAGGATGTTAACAGTAGAGGAAGTGTCAGGTATATGGAGATATAAGGTGTATATGAGTATCTACTTTTTTGCTCAATTCTGTGAAACTGAAACTACTCTAAAATATAAAATTTATTAAAACAAATCTGTTCAACTTTATTAAAAACAAAACTATCTGGTTTCATAATCTACAAAGCAACAGGCTGAAATAATCAGTATATTCACCACTTAAAACGAAGTATATTGGACCTTCCATATGAAATACATATTCTTTGAGGAGTATAAGCATGATTGTTTAAGTAGTTGGATATTACTAAAATTTTATTAAAACTTTAAAAATATTAAGTTTGCTTTATTATAAAGTGGCCTTATACCCCAGACATCTCTTTGAAAGTTCAAGTAGCAGATTAATCAATAAGAACTTAAGATCATGTGTTAAACTATAAATATCCTTTTTGTCACTTATTAAAATTGAATAAGCACATGAAATAATGGGCTGGTTCAAAATTGGGAAAGGAGTTTCTCAGGATATATATTGTCACTCTGCTTATTTAACTTATATGCAGAATGCATTAGGTGAAATGCGAGGCTAGATGAATCACAAGCTGGAATCAAAGACTGCTGAGAGGAATATCAGTAACCTCAGATATGCAGATAACACCACCCTAATGGCAGAAAGCGAAGAGGAACTACAGAGCTTCTTTTTTTTTTTTTTAATTATTTTATTTTTTTTTATTTTTAGTTTTTTATTTTTTACATTTTAAATTCTTTAATTCTTACATGCATTCCCAAACATGAACCCCCCTCCCACCTCCCTCCCCATAACATCTTTCTGGGTCATCCCCATGCACCAGCCCCAAGCATGCTGCATCCTGCGTACAGAGCTTCTTGATGAAGGTGAAAGAGGAGAGTGAAACGTGTGTGTGCTTAGTCACTCGGTCGTGTCCAACTCTTTGCAACTCCATAGACTGTAGCCAATCAGACTCCTCTGTCCATGGGGAATCTCCAGGCAAGAATACTGGAGAGGGTTACCATGCTCTCCTCCAGGGGATGTTCCCAACCCAGGGATCTAAACCAGGTCTCAGGCATTGCAGGTGGATTCTTTATAAGCTGAGCTAACTTATATGCCAAGTACATCATATGAAATGCTGGGCTCGATGAAGCACAAGCTGGAATCAAGATTGATGGGACAAATATCTATAACCTCAGATATGCAGATGACACCACCCTTATGGCAGAAAGTGAAGAGGAACTAAAGAGCCTCTTGATGAAGGTGAAAAAGGAGAGTGTAAACGCTGTCTTAAAACTCAACATCCAACAACTAAGATCATGCCATCCAGTCCCATCATTTCAAAGCAAATAAATGGGGAAACAATAGAAATGGTGACACTTATTTGCTTGGGCTCCCAAATCACTGCAGATGGTGACTGCAGCCATGAAATTAAAAGACGCTTGCTCCTTGGAAAGAAAGCTATGACAAACCCAGACATGCCCACTGAGTTAATGATGCCATCCAACCATCTCATCCTCTGTTGCCCCCTGCTCTTTCTGCCCTCAGTTTTCCCAACATCGAGCCAACTCCAGGAGATAGTGAAGGGCAGGGAAACGTGGCATGCTGTAGTCCATGGGTTGCAAAGAGACACAAATGAGTGACTGAACAACAGCCAAGCATACAAAAGAAATAAAAAATAGTTTTGCAAACTGAGTATTTTTACAAATGTCCAATTTTAAGCAAGCAAAATTTTACAATCAATTGTATCTGTCTTGCTGTATCTCACCATTCATTGAAACCAGGGTAGGCAAGACGTGAGTAGGGAAGCTGGAAGAACATGTGAGGAGCTATAGTGCTATGGACATTCATTATTAGCATCAGCAAGGCAAACAGACTTTACTCTTTAAGGGCTGACGCAGCAGCAGCAACGACTGTGAAACTCAATGCAACTTGACTTGCCTCACCTACAAGAACTCTTCAGGTGGTGCTTATATAGGACATTGTACGTGCACGGTTTTACAAACGCTCTCAGCTGTTACACAGCCATGTGTTTACAACCTGTGGGGAGAGAGTCTCTTACCACAGCAATATTGGCTAATTTGCTCTTTCCCTACAGTATCTATATTCCTTGGTCTTTATACTCATACCAACAACCCCCCTTCACTTACTCATCCTGCCCACCTTATAGACACAGAGATAGTCAGATCTAGCTTTATCTCTGTTCCATTGTAGAAACCTCTCTTGCTAAGACATCATGTCACCTTTTTTTTTTTTTTCCGCAAGTACTCACTCATTCCTTTCTACTATTGCTAAATATTTTTACCAGGAATAATTTTTATTTCCCTTAAGTTAAAAATCAAAAAAAAAAAACCTTCAGCTGAAAGAAATGAATATAATTGAACTTTAAATGTGTTAACCCATTTAAGTCTTGATGTATCATAAAGTATGTTATGAATATTCCAAATAATAAAACCCATGTAGCAGTGAAGTTGAACAGTGAATCTGGGCACTGAAGAATTGATGCTTTTGAACTGTGGTGTTGGAGAAGACTCTTTGAGAGTCCCTTGGACTGCAAGGAGATCAAGCCAGGCAATCCTAAAGGAAATCAGCCCTGAATATTCATTGGAAGGACTGATGCTGAAGCTGAAACTCTAATACTTTGGCCATCTGATGCAAAGAACTGACTCATTGGAAAAGACCCTGATGCTGGGAAAGATTGAAGGCAGGAGAAGAAGGGGACAACAGAGGATGAGATGGTTGGATGGCATCACCAACTCGATGCACACAAGCTTGAAACAAGCTCTGGGAGCTGGTGATGGACAGGGAAGCCTGTCATGCTGCATTCCATGGGTCACGAAGAGTTGGACACGACTGAGCGACTGAACTGAACAGTGAAGTAAGGACACAGATTAGGTGATTCTCTTAACTCCCAGGGCAAATAAAAAACAAAGCCAAGATTCAAACCCAGGTTTTGACTTCCATAAGATCTCCTGTCTCCATGGTCCAGGCTCATAAAAACCTTATCCCTGCCTCCCACCCCCAAATGCAGCTATGTCCATAATAGAGGAGGAATTCTCGCCTGTGAAGCAATTATTGCCATGTTATACAAAGCCCTTTCCACAACACAGACATGTCTGAAAGAATGTATTGCTGTCTGGAGTGTTGCCACAATGAAGGAGAAGAAAGAAGGCAGAAAGGCTTCCTCTTAGAAAAAGCAACCAAAAAACCCAAGCAGCTAAGAAATGCCCAGCACTAGACAAAGCCTCCATTACAATAACAAACAAGATGTGGTCTTCGCTATCTAGAATTTTATAATCTAACCTCTATGTGGATAGCGAATGAGAGGAACCCTAGGACTTTGAAAGATATCAACACAGAAACAGTTTGCTTACCTACCAAACTTTACTAGAACTTCCTGTAAGCCAGTGGGCCTCAAAATCTGTATTTTGGACGAGCAGCAACTTACCAGGTGGCACAGTGGTAAAGAATCTGCCTGCCAATGCAGGAGACACAAGAGACACGGGTTCAACCCCTGGGTCCGGAAGGTCCTCTGCAGTAGGAAACGGCAACCCACTCCAGTATTCTTGCCTGGAGAATCCCATGGACAGAGGAGCCTGGTGGGCCACAGTCAGGGGATCATAAAGAGTCCGACATGACTGAGCACTGTCACAATCAATGCAAACAGCAATAGAATCACCTGATACTTATTGGGCCCCCAATTTACCCAGAATTAACCAAATGAGAAACTGTCAGAGTGTGGTCTGGCTGTTTTAACAAGCACTTCAGATGATCCTGCTACTCACTCAAGTTTGAAAAGCACTGCTGAAAGCAATGTAACAACTTGCCCCCAATTTATAGAGAAACAATCTAGTGGGCATTCCATTGTCTGGCTTTGTGCTCACAGCAAAATCTCTCTAGTTCATATCACGTAATTTAAGTTGACTGCTCCCATTCCTTCACCTTCACCACCCCACCTTGAATGGTTTTAAACAATACATATTATCTAACTAACACATGGCTACCTTCAAATGTTCCCCTAGCATTGCTGCTAAGCAGCCCTCTCAAATATGGTAAAAGCACACACATAAATCTTTCTGGCTGTAGTACTGTGACGGGGTTATTTTTCATGAGGACGAGAATATGATTCAAAAAGCCTTCAACAAAAACCCCACACTGTACACTCTCCATGAATAGTAAATCAGTCATCCAAATAACCTTTCTAGTATCCACTTTCACAGACATTACCTTTGTATTTTGTAAGGGCCTTGGAACTCAACATTGCCCCTGCTTGACTTGTGGTTATGTTTTCCAGCAAATCATCAAGGGTCTGATGCCAAGGGTCTGATACATTTGGGCTAGTGTTTTCTACTAAAGGCCTTTTGGCCTGGAGATCACTCAAGTTCCACTTAAAAGTTTAGAGCTGAAGTCAGTTTTTCTTTATATCTCAGTTATTCTACTAACCTTAGCACAGTATCTTTATCATAGAGTAAATGACTTATAAATAATGGCATAAATTACTCAGTAATTAAAATCATTAGAAGGCTGTATTTACAAAGTTGCAGGTATTTCATCATGCAATTTGCATGCATATTTACATCTTGTGGTTCTTCTAATAGCCTTAGAAGGGAGGTACTAGAGTGTTCATTTTACAAGTGAGATAAGTAAGGCTATTCATTTCACATTATAATATTTCACTGTTCTAATCCTGGGTGCTTATTTGATGCATGTATTAGAACAAACTGGGTTTAGTTTTGCATGGTATGGACTCAGAATAGCAGAATCTTACACAAGACACAAGTTTCTTTTCTCTACCTTTCTAACACATAAGTCAAAGCCATGTGATTCTATTCCTTGGAGATCTTAACTTCTCTGTTAACTTCTTTGGCTGTGTTAACCAAACAAACTGGACTGTTTGGTCTATGATATCTTCACCTCTGTATTTACATTCTACCATCAAGGAAGGGGAAAGAGAAGAGTAAATTCATTTCCTTTATGGCTACAACCTAGAAGCTATCAATATCTCTTTTGCTTATAGAACAGTGGCCAGAATGAGGGACTGGTAACATGGCTCAGCCAGTTGCAAAGGATGTTGGGAAATGTTTACTCTGAGCATCAATTTGCTCAGATTAAAGTGGAGTATCTTGTTAGAACAGAGGGAACAGCTTTGGGGGAAAAGCCATCAATCTTCGCCACATTTGATCACTCATCTCTCACCTTAATTCAGAACCTGGATCTTAATTCTTAAAATATGAAGTGTAATGTGGTAAATAACAAATCTTTAGCACTAAGGTTAATTAACAGAACACATGAAAAGCACCCTTTCTAACACCGCACACAAAAATAAACTCAAAATGGATTAAAGATCTAAATGTAAGATCAGAAACTATAAAACTCCTAGAGGAGAACATAGGCAAAACACTCTCAGGCATAAATCACAGCAGGATCCTCTATGATCCACCTCCCAGAATTCTGGAAATAAAAGCAAAAATAAACAAATGGGATCTAATTAAAATTAAAAGCTTCTGCACAACAAAGGAAAATATAAGCAAGGTGAAAAGACAGCCTTCTGAATGGGAGAAAATAATAGCAAATGAAGCAACTGACAAACAACTAATCTCAAAAATATACAAGCAACTTATGCAGCTCAATTCCAGAAAATAAACGACCCAATCAAAAAATGGGCCAAAGAACTAAATAGACATTTCTCCAAAGAAGACATACGGATGGCTAACAAACACATGAAAAGATGCTCAACATCACTTATTATCAGAGAAATGCAAATCAAAACCACAATGAGGTACCACTTCACACCAGTCAGAATGGCTGCGATCCAAAAATCTGCAAGCAATAAATGCTGGAGAGGGTGTGGAGAAAAGGGAACCCTCCTACACTGTTGGTGGGAATGCAAACTAGTACAGCCACTATGGAGAACAGTGTGGAGATTCCTTAAAAAATTGCAAATAGAACTACCTTATGACCCAGCAATCCCACTTCTGGGCATACACACCGAGGAAACCAGAATGGAAAGAGACACATGTACCCCAATGTTCATCGCAGCACTGTTTATAATAGCCAGGACATGGAAACAACCTAGATGTCCATCAGCAGATGAATGGATAAGAAAGCTGTGGTACATATACACAATGGAGTATTACTCAGCCGTTAAAAAGTGTTCATTTGAATCAGTTCTGATGAGATGGACGAAACTGGAGCCGATTATACAGAGTGAAGTAAGCCAGAAAGAAAAACACCAATACAGTATACTAACACATATATATGGAATTTAGGAAGATGGCAATGACGACCCTGTATGCAAGACAGGAAAAAGACACAGATGTGTATAACGGACTTTTGGACTCAGAGGGAGAGGGAGAGGGTGGAATGATTTGGGAGAATGGCATTCTAACATGTATACTATCATGTAAGAATTGAATCGCCAGTCTATGTCTGACGCAGGATACAGCATGCTTGGGGCTGGTGCATGGGGATGACCCAGAGAGATGTTATGGGGAGGGAGGTGGGAGGGGGGTTCATGTTTGGGAACGCATGTAAGAATTAAAGATTTTAAAATTTAAAAAATTAAAAAAAAAAAACTAAATAAAAATTAAAAAAAAAAAGAAAAGCACCCTTTTCAGCTGAAAACCCTGGTGCATCTAATGCCTCACACTCTATGAGTCTGGAAAAATCAATTAAGTATGAATTTTGTTCCCAAGCCACTTACTACCCATCTGGTGAGTAAGCATCATAGATAAACTGTTTAGTCAATATTTCTCACATTAGGATCCTCAAGTCACCTTTAGAACCACATCGAGCATTTAATAATAAATCAGAATCCTGGTTCCTGGCTAGACTAGGTGAATTAGAATCTCTGGTAATGTGGTCCACGAACCTACATTTTAGCATTACTCTCAGAAGAGTCTAACACACACTAAACTTTAAAACCACTGCATAGTGAGAGGAAGAAATAGATTCTAATTCTTTCTGGTTCTCTTTTATGACCTCCAATTATGGTCTTTCTGCAGAATCTCCAGGTTGGTCTTTCTATGCTTATTGATTCCTGACAGGTGTACGAGCTCAACTATTATAAAAGGGAATCATATAGAAATCACTTAAAACAGTCAAACTTTCACAGTTACTATCTCATACAAGCTTCTTAACAACATGGAGAGGTAGCTAGCAAAATCCAGTATTACTATTCAACAGACAAGTAAATTAAAGTGACATTCAGAGGGGTCAAGAAATTTGCACAATGCTACACAGAAGTGGCTGCATATTGTCACCTTGCTTATTATATGCAGAGTACATCATGTGAAATGCCGGACTGGATGAAGCACAGGCTGGAATCAAGATTGCCTGGAGAAATATCAATAACCTCAGATGTGCAGATGACACCACCCTTATGGCAGAAAGTGAAGAGGGACTAAAGAGCCTCTTGACGAAGGTGAAAGAGGAGAGTGAAAAAGCTGGCTTAAAACTCAACAAAAAATGAAGATCATGCCATTCGGTATCATCACTTCATGGCAAATAGATGGAGAAACAGTGGAAACAGTGACAGACTTTATTTTCTTGGGCTCCCAAATCACTGCAGATGGTGACTGCAGCCATGAAATTAAAAAACACTTGCTTCTTGGAAGAACAGCTATGACCAACTTAGACAGCATATTAAAAAACAGAGACATTACTTTGCCAACAAATGTCTGTCTAGTCAAAGCTATGGTTTTTCCAGTGGTCATGTATGGATGTGAGAGTTGGACTATAAAGCTGAGAGCCGAAGAATTGATGCTTTTGAACCATGGTATTGGAGGAGACTCTTGAGAGTCCCTTGGACTGCAAGGAGATCCAACCAGCCCATCCTAAGGGAAATCAGTCCTGAGTATTCATTGGAAGAACTGATGCTGAAGCTGAAGCCCCAATAATCCAGCCACTTGATGCAAAGAACTGACGCATTGAAAAAGACCCTGATGCTGTGAAAGATTGAAAGCAGGAGGAGAAGGGGAAGATAGAGGAGATATGGTTGGATGGCATCACTGACTCGATGGACATGAGTTTGAACAAGCTCTGGGAGTTGATGAAGGACAGGGAAGCCTGGTGTGCTACAGTCCACGGGATCACAAAGAGTCAGACACAACTGAGCGACAGAACTGAACACAGAAGTGGATGTAAATCTTTATCTGACCACAGGTACTTGCTCTTCTGCCCCTGCGTACAACAATCTCACAAGGAATAAGGTTGAGGGCATAACCCCAAGCATAAGGCCCACTGGGCTTCAACTTTGCCATTTGGACCCATGAGGATGTTCATCTTGATGCCTCTTCCCTCAGTGCCTGTAATTTATCCTAACCAGAAGGCCTACTTACAGAAATTTTTAATGTTGAAAATAATATCTAAGGTTTAAAGGTTTTCCTGAGGAAAGAAGGAAGGATTACTGAACGCCTGCCCCCAGCACTCATCGAGGCTCTTCACATAATACAGATATAACAGCTCACACTCCGGACACCAAAGCTCTTGTGCCTCTCTCATTCTGACTTATCTCTCACTGGGCTTATAGTGCACAAATAATCAATGATCCTGCATTGACCTTTATTTTTTCTAATTATAGTCAACAATGTAAAAAATGTTCATTACCTAAGGAAATTATGAATAGATGTAGGATTTCAAAATCCCTAAACGCCACTTCGCTTTCAGAGTTTGGAGAGACCTACAGCTTGAACAGATCTCGTGCCCACGTTTGAGTCTTCTCGTGGTGTGCCTGCTGTGCCCTGTGCTTGTCGACTAGGACTGGGGTTTTAAAGCATGACAGTCTGCGGATGAGCTGTCATCACATCTGTCTTAATTGCAATTCCATCTGCTCACGCGGTGTGCACCTGTACGGGCTGATTAGAACATAGGAAAAAGCCTTCTAATATGGCTCTTACAGTCAAAACCAAGATTTTCCACTGTTTGAGAGAAAAAAAAAAAAAACAAAAAAACATGGAATGGAATTCACAAGGCTTATGTTTTAGTCCTGGGTCTCCCTTTTACAAGCTGTCACCATGGACTTATTTGTACTGTGACATTTCTAAACCTCTGTTTCTCCATCTACAATTATGTCTGCCTTGTTGCTATGTCCTTATGAGAAAAAAAGGAAAGTACAAGGGTTTAGTAAATATAAAAAATGCCATTTTGCATATGCCATATAGTCACATATCATTAAGACTGAATCAGAAATTAAAACAGAGTGCAAGATTCTCCTCAAACACAGCTTCCTGGTTAACTTAAAAAATCCATATGTGTTTCTATTGCTTCTGTATCCTGAAATTACTCTCCCTTTGGATAAGTATAAAATGGGGGATCAGAGCAGGAAGAGAGGAGTACTGGAGAATTGATAGGTAATTAACATTTTAAATATGCCTTCTAATCTGCCAAAATGTTTTAATATCCTTAAATAGTTTAATAGATGCATTACTGAGCTGCTGCAGCCAGGGCAGGGAACAAAGTGCTTAGATTAAGGAGTACAGCTGAGACGGAAACAAATAGAGCAAGCAAATACAGTGTGAAATCATTCCAGATGGACATGCTGCTGCTGCTGCTAAGTTGCTTCAGTCCTGTCCGACTCTGTGTGACCCCATAGACGGTAGCCCGCCAGGCTCCCCCATCCCTGGGATTCTCCAGGCAAGAACACTGGAGTGGGTTGCTATTTCCTTCTCCAATGCATGAAAGTGAAAAGTGAAAGGGGAGTCGCTCAGTCATGTCTGACTCTTCACGACCCCATGGACTGCAGCCTACCAGGCTCTTCCATCCGTGGGATTCTCCAGGCAAGAGTACTGGAGTGGGGTGCCATCGCCTTCTCCGCCAGATGGACATAAATACCCATAATTAGTACCAAACTTTGGGCAAAGGATATGAGAGGGAACAAACCTCCTTCAGAATGCTACTAATTAGATTAGCACTGGTATATAAGGTAGATTTTCAGTAATTTTAAGTAAATACTGACAAAAATCTGCAATCAATAATAATGACTCAGATGTAAGAAATCAGTAACCCAGTGGAGTGATGTGGGGAAAAACAGTGTCTGGACACATGAAAGGGAATCAGAACAACTTCAACATGTATTGTAACAAGGAGGAAGATGGTATAAGAGTGGGAAGAGGGGACCTGAGACGAGAAGAAAGGGAGGAGGTGGAAGGGGAGCAGAAGCAGGAAGAGGAGGGGAACCGTAGGAGACCAGAATCAGATACAACTAACGTGAGGGAGTCTAGGTTTCCATCACTTCCTTAGTAAGGCAGATAAGGAATGAAGCGATATTTGTATAAATACCTGTGATTCATTACAGTTTGGGAGGATGACTTCTGAAAGTAATTACACGTTACACATAAAACTCACCCAAAATGTGGGTCAATCATTTTCAAAGAAACGTTTACACTGACTTCATGAAGTTCTGAATTAATTTTTCTGGATGCTGTTAAACAATTCTTAATGTGGGTTCTATAGAATACTGGCCCTATAAAATAGTAATTGTGATAACACCGCAAACAGTTCTATGAGAAATAAATTTGAAAACCATTTCTCTTTACTGCAGGACAGCCTGGAATTTGATTTAAAGAGAGTCTGGGGAGTCTTCAGAGGCAGCCCAGAGGTACTTCCAAGGGAAGTACACTTTTCAGGCAATTAAATTCAAGACTGAAGTATCCAGCGGATATACATTCAGGTTGACAGCACAGCTTGCAGAATGGGTGATCTCTGGAACTAAGTTTGTGCCGGCTGGGGTTGATGGTAGCAGACTGATGACAGAGATGACTAAATTTTGAGACTGCTAATAACCAGATAAAAAAGGAGCACTGTATTAGTGGTTTAAGGTCATTAATCAACCATTTCCACAGAGGAGATTGTGGTGGTTGAAAACCTCACTAATAATCAACCTAATTCAAATTCATGAGAGACAACATTTTTATGCACCATATTTGTTTAAAAAATCAAGGGAATAGGAAGCACTAGGGAATAGAGGAAAAGTGAAAGTATAGTGAACAAGTATTTAAAAAACGCTAAGCAGATAATTTGTATAGCACTTTTGGAATATGATTTGACAATGTATTTAACTGTCTTAAGGGTCCTATTACATTGTAACTCAGTATTGCCATTTTTTTTAAAGAATGAGCCTAAACAATAGTATAGGAAGAAATGAAGCATCAATTAAAAATTGTTCATTATCTAATATTTTATAATAATGTAAAACCTAGAAACAAATACTTTTCACAAGAGATGGCTAGCTGAATTAATTCATCCTTTCCTTACTGTTTCTCTTACATTTACATTGTAATCTGTGACACAGAGAACAACCACTATTGGATTTCCTACCAAGAAAATGATCAGGATAAGGATTTTAATGACACAAAGATTTGTATTCAATAAAATATATTATATACACTAGAAAGCCCCTTAAGACTTTTGTATAAATGATAGTGAGGTGGTAACAGGCAGGAAGGCTGGAGGTCCCCAAGCAGCAGGAGGAAATAAACGGCAAGTGGCTGACTCTTTTTTTTTCCTTTGCTACACAAAATTAAAAGAGGTGTCTTTTACTTCTATGTTGACCACAGGACCACACCTGGTTCTGCCTTGAGCTAACCAATGTGGTTTTTCTCATGGGAATGGTTTTCTTAAGCTATGTTAATGAAACTATCTATTTGCTTTGGAATTTGTCTTTCTTCAAAATGGTTCCACCTCAGACTAACTTTTCTCTTTTCTCAAACCTTGGGCTGACAATGACTCAACAAACCAGTATTCCTGTCAGTTATTTTATGGCCATGGGGATGACACACGTTGTGCCATCCTATCTCAAAAACGCATATTGTGGGAGAGGGGCCGGTGAAATTCCCTCAGCCTTGAGGTGTCTCTCTTATCTGATTCATAGCTTTCTAACAGACATGAAACACCTTGTTAAAAACTAGCAAGGGGGCGCTCTTTCTGTTCCCTTCTGATGTCTATGTCAGAAGCTTTCCTTATCTCTACATTACATTTTAATAAAACTTTGCTACACAAAAAACTCCAAGTAGCTCCAAGTAGTCAAGTCTCTGACCCTGGATTGAAATTCTCTCCTCCGGAGGTCACAGATCCCACCATAACACATGGCTTGCAGCAGCAACCTTTCGGTAGTCTGTGACAGAGATTAAAACAGACCAAACTTCTTGGGACTTTTTGAGCCAGCAGCATAAAAACATAGAAAATTAAAAAACAAACAAACTTGTGGGAGATTTATTGTAAGTTTCTTCACTCAAATCCTTACTCAAAAATCAGGAAATTCTACCTCTGAGAGAGAGTTTTCTAGGTTGCAAGTAACAGAAATAGATGCCTGCTACCCTACAAAAAATGTTTGTATGTGTGCTTATATGCATATACATAGACGTATATATAGGAACTGCTAGACTCAAGGATTTTGATGGTATAGTATGTTTGCAGGATGAGGCTTGGAAAATATGCACCAAGGTACCACTACAGCTACTCTTAAAGGAGGGGTTTCTCAGGTGGCTCAGTGACAAAGAATCCCCCTGCCAATGCAGGAGCCGCAGGAGATGTGGGTTCAATCCCTGGTTTGGGAAGATCCCTTGGAGGAAGAAATGGCAACCCACTCCATTATTCATTTTAGGATAATCCAGTGGACAGAGAAGCCTGCTGGGCTATAGTCTGAGAGGTTGCAAAGAGTCAGACATGACTGAGTGACTGAGCATGCACTTGTAAGGGATCCTCCAAAATATCCTCTAAGTATTCAAAATTTTGGTAGAATATGTATGATCAGGAGGTTTAAGTAATACGATTGTTCAAGAGACAAATAGCAGAAGGGTCTGCCTTCCCTCAGCGCCTATAAACGGAAGGCAACAGAGGCGGTAGTAAGACTACAACCAAAGGAAAATTCCTCCAGATGTGAGAATAAAATGCGGATAAGATAATGAGATAGATTAAATGTGCTGAAGCTAAAAATGGACAAAGTTTACTCCAGGGTTGCTTTGCGGCAGTTACCAAAACCATAAAATATTCTACTCACAAGATGATGCTCTATTTTATAATACCAAATACAAGCTCTCCTTCCCTTTATAGGAGGTCCCTGGACTCTTTCATCCAAGATTCATTATCTATTGGATCATACTTACATGACCTGCTAAATAATTCTATTTAGGCTGCTGGTTTCTATTAGGTTTTACCTGCTTATACTTGTTTTATCATTTCATTCATCATCTGGGTTATTATCTCCAGTTTTTGCTAAGCTGTCTCACTAAGAATGAAAGTCACAGAATCTATGGTGGTAATATCCTTTAAGAGGAGACAATTTTTTTTACTCTCTTTTTCTAATCAAGTAGCAAATTCTCAATATTATATTCTACTTATTTAAGATATACGATCCCTCCTCTTATCACTGATGTCTATTAATGATTCTGAAAATATCTGTAAAGAGAATTTCCCTGAAGAGATAACATATTTCAAATACTATATGGATTGTGCCTCAAACTGACTGTAATCTTAATTCCAACAGCATTTTCTGTAATTCTGCCATATACTTGTTTGGAGCTTGGTTATGAATGAGACCTGCCATCTGACTTCAACCTACAATATACTGAGAAATACAGACATAGATTGAACACGCTATATTACTGACTCAGTAAATGGTAGTTATTGATATTGAAGGAGGAAACAGAACAGGCTGCATCTTGAAAGCAGGACTCCATCTTGGGCTGGACTAAGGACTTTGAGCTATATGCCCAGTATTTATGGAAATGACATACGAACTGGAAAACCAGACCCCCAGGATGGAAGAGCCCCAGGGCTCGTACCTAGACTCTTCATCGCCTAAAAAAATACCCTGATTATCTGTGTAACTGAATAGAATCATAAATTCTATTATGCTTATTGGGGTACGACCACCAGCTTATTGATAATTGTCCACTGTTAACTACCTAGGCTTAAGGCATATGGATCACAGTTAACTTTCTTTTCCTTTGTTCAGACTAGTTTCGGAGAATTTGCGGGGGGGGGGGTGGGTTTGGGCACGTACACTTAGGGTATATAAAGTTTTCGCAAAAACTAGTTGGGGTCCTTGGCTAAGAGGAGACTCTGCCTTGGGCCTGCCAGTGTAATAAACTGCACTCCACTATCTGCACTGTCCTTCTGAGTGAGTTTGTTTCTCGGAATGTGTGGCTACAACAATATCAGCTAGGTTTTGTGGAATCCAGGGGAGGGAAATTCCCATTTCTGGGGGACTGGGAAGGCTTCTCAGAAAGGTTAATATTTACATTTTACTTTGAATGTCGCAGTAGACCTCTCCTCCTCTCTCTCTCTCTCTCTCACACACACAAACACACACACACACACACACACACACACACACACAGAGCCATAATCTAAATATAACATAACTTCTTTCTGTCTTACCTCCCTTTTAGCAAGGGCAGGCTAGCACTGAAGTTGAAACTAGGTGTGGCTTAGAGGAATGAGAGGGAAATTTAGAAAAATTTGCAACCTGGACAGAAGTGACTCAGGAATTAAGAAAGTATCTGAAATGTGAAATCTGATGAGGAAACAATAAGGAAAAAGAACAGCTTTTTGTAATGATATACATCTTTCTCCATGGGCAAGAAGGGAGCTTTAAAATGTTTCATGTTAGTTTGGAGAAGGCAATGGCACCCCACTCCAGTACTCTTGCCTGGAGAATCCCACAGACGGAGGAGCATGGTAGGCTACAGTCCATGGGGTCACTAAGAGTCGGACATGACTGAGCGACTTCACTTTCGCTTTTCACTTTCATGCATTGGAGAAGGAAATGGCAACCCACTCCAGTGTTCTTGCCTGGAGAATCCCAGGGATGGGGGAGCCTGGTGGGCTGCCGTCTATGGAGTCGCACAGAGTCGGACACGACTGACGTGACTTAGCAGCATGTTAGTTTGGGGGGAAAGCAGGGATGGCACAGATCATATAAGATTAAAACAGAGAGGGTGGGAATGTTTCCTTAAACAAAAAAAAAAAAAAAAGAAAAGAAACTTTAGTTTCACACAATGATCAATGAAATTAGTACCCTTCTGTTAAAAAGACTCTAACAAATTTGCTACTCCCCAGCACTGATACCATTTTACGCTCTGCAATCCATGCTTTCCTCTCAATTGCTTTGCCAGTATGTGTGAGGATGAGTGCTTTTAATTCTACATGTGCTCAACTTATCTGAACAGCTCTTAAAACTCCCAAAGGAAGACTTTGTCATAGGGTGGAAAATCTTCTGGAATAGATTCCTGAAGATGATTTGGGAAAGGTCCAAAAGGTGCTGGACAAAAGAAAAAAAAAAAGGAAAAATCAATAATATTTGTTATGTGAACAAGTTCTTGGAAGGCTGTTGGCTCTTATAATTCCCTCTATTTTGTTGTTCTTCCATTCTCCTGATTACCTATAGGAGAAAGCATCATTAGGTAGCCAGGATGTTTAACATCTGCTTGACACCATTGAACTAAAGAGCCTCTTGATGAAAGTGAAAGAGGAGAGTGAAAAAGTTGCCTTAAAGCTCAACATTCAGAAAACTAAGATCATGGCATCTGGTTCCTTCACTTCATGGCAAGTAGATGGGGAAACAGTGGATACAGTGGCTGACTTTATTTCTCTGGGCTCCAAAATCACTGCAGATGGTGATTGCAGCCATGAAATTAAAAGACGCTTGCTCTTTGGAAGGAAAGTTATGACCAACCTAGACATCATATTCAAAAGCAGAGACATTACTTTGCCAACAAAGGTCCGTCTAGTCAAGGCTATGGTTTTTCCAGTGGTCATTTATGGATGTGAGAGTTGGACTATAAAGAAGGTTGAGTGCCAAAAAATTGATGCTTTTGAACTCTGGTGTTGGAGAAGACTCTTGAGAGTCCCTTGGACTGCAAGGAGATCCAATCAGTCCATCCCAAAGGAGATCAGTCCTGGGTGCTCATTGGAAGGACTAATGCTGAAGCTGAAACTCCAGACCTTTGGCCACCTGATGAGAAGAACTGACTCATTTGAAAAGACCCTGATGTTGGGAAAGATTGACAGCAGGAGGAGAAGGGGATGACAGAGAATGAGATGGTTGGATTTGATCATCAACTCGATGGACATGGGTTTGGGTGAACTCAGGGAATTGGTGATGGACAGGGAGGCCTGGTGTGCTGCGGTTCATGGGGTCACAAGGAGTCGGACATGACTGATCAACTGAACTGAACTGAACTGAACTGACTGACACCATTGGTGGAGTAAGAAATGGCAACCCACTCCAGTATTCTTGCCTGGAGAATCCCATGGACAGAGGAGCCTGGTGGGCTACAGTCCATAGGGTCACAAAGAGTCAGACATGACTAACTTACACACACACACACACACACACACACACACACACACACACACACAGTGCTTCATTAAAATGTTTCCAAAAGGAAGAATATGGAAAAACCAAAGATGAGAAGTAATCCAGACCATCAAACTACAAATGAAAAGTACACCTCATACATTCCTGGGAACTTCAAATCTAAGTTTTCCCACTGTTTGGAGTCTTCTTTATCATAAGAGAGAATGCAAGTGATTTATATTGACTGGTAAAAGGAATCCTTCCTCCTTCCTTTGGTGGAAACATACTATTAATTTATCCTCTTAAAAGAAAAAAGAAAGCGTATGGTCCATAATTTACACTATCTCTTAACTGGGTCACCTAGTAACACTTTAACATTTTTTTTTTTTTTAATATATCAAGAGACGTTACTCAGCTTCTTTCTATTGGCTATAATGCTTTCCTGGGAAACAGGTTTAGAGACTGGAATTAATACCATTAGCAGCAACTGTCCACCTCAGCGTGACCTCAACCTATCTCCAGGCTCATCTCCCACTAAACTGCTGGGAGTTGTCAGAATCTCATTTTCTAATTAAGTATTCTAATCAAAGTATTTCTCAAGCATTGTGGTTATATTTCTGCCATTTCCTACACTTCTGCACTGACTGAAACCCTCTGAAGTCCACCACGCTTAACAAAAATATCATTTCTATGAGGCTTTCCTGGTTTAAAGACCCCCAAATAGTTTCTCCATTTTTTTTCACAGTACACATCATCTTGACAGATGCATTCAGCTTCCCAACTGCACAGCGCTAAGTGGGTTACTGTATTCCTTTTGCTCTGTTCCTCACAGCATGCAGCACAGCACTTCGCACGCAGCAGTGTTTGTTTGATAAACATTATTCCATCCCCTCTTTCCGATAGATTGGTTAAAGAAAAATGGGGCTGTTTGCATGTTACTAAATGGATCATTAAATCTGGTAGATGTCACTTTGCTTATAAAAAAGCTCTTGAACAGTCTTCCCCTTGGAACCTCTGGTTCTAGGCTGGTTGTCATGGCTAACAGAAGAGTCACTGTAGGTTTCGACAAGAAATATATCTAATCCCCTTCCCTGATAGGGAGGTTATACAGAGAATTACCCTCATGAGATAATTTCAGTTCTTCCTGTGAGCCAGGAATTGTGAAGAACTCTTTAGTTATAGTCTTATAAGGATGCTAGGGGAGAACTAAGAGAGGTTCATGACAATTTGCAAAGAATAATACAAGGCAAAATTTAAAATATATCATTCCACAGGGCCAAAAAAACTCCTAGAAATGCATGGTAGAGACATTTAGCATGAATGAGGGGGAAATTCGAGAGAGTAAGTGGCAGCAAGGGTGGAGGTGGCTTTGGATAGTCACAGAGACGGAGTGTTGAGCCACGCTACACCTGCCATGCCCACTAGCCTGCGCTGAATGGGCAAACCAGGGACAGCAAAAGGGACAGGCAAAGAAGAAGCAAAATGGCTGAACCTTTAGGATCGATCTTTAAAAATCATCATGTATTTAATATTTGCCATGGGCAGACTGAGCAGGCCAAGTGTTTATATACTATTACAGTGAAAGTCACTCAGTCACATCTGACTCTTTTGTGACCCCCTGGACTATACAGTTAATGGAATTCTCCAGACCAGAATACTGGAGTGGGTTGCTGTTCCCTTCTCCAGGGATCTTCCAATGCAGGGATTGAACCCAGGTCTTCTGCATTGCAGGCAGATTCTTTACCACCTGAATCACAATATACTATTATACACCATTATTAAAACTTCTCAATAAATATTTTAAGGTAGATTGAATGATGGTACTTTGAAAATGAGAACAATGTAAGTATTAACTAACAGAAATAGTAGTTAACAATTTAGTAAGAACTTTCCAGGTTCTTAAAATTCTTCTCAATATCTGACACCAGTTTTCAGGTGAGAATATGTTAGAGCACCTAAGACTCTCTCCCCCATGCGTGATTGTTTAAATTCACATTCTTCTGGGAGATAATGATAGAAAACATTGCACCATAATGTTGACTTTATTCTCCTCTTTAATGTGGTTTTAATTTACATTTTCTTAATGCAAATTCTAATGTCCTTATTAGTAATTTGATTATTTTCTTTGAAGGAATGCCTATACTTTGCTCACTCTAAATTGAGTTTCCATTATTGAGTTGGAAAATTTATTTATTTCTTCTGGATACAAGTCCTTTAATCAGTATGATCTGAAACAGTTTATCTCATTGTACAGGTTATCTTCTTACTATTTTGTTTTCTGAAGAAAAACATTTCAATTTCGATGAAGTCCAATTTATCTTTTTTTTTTTTTTAACTTGTTCTTTGTGCTAAATCTAAGAAGCTAAACCAAGGTTACAAATATTTACTCATGTGTTTTCTACTAATTTTTAAAAATAGTTTTAGCTCATATATATGTCTACATTTCATTTTGACATAATGCCTGTATGTGATATCTAGCCACAGGGAATGGAGTAGTTCTTTTCAGTGTAGGATTAATGCCAAATTTGAATTTAAGGAATAATGATGAGCTATCATACTAAGTCAGAAGACAAGCTTCCCATATGCCCCACAGTGGGAAGTCCTCCAAGTTTCATTTACATCCAATGCAAATGTACACTAAACAACTGTCTTCCTGTGGCTGCACAAATCTTAAAACATGGAAAACTATTATAATCCATACTAAACTTATTTTCTTCAAAATCATTTATAGACTATAATTAATACTGTGGAAAAAATCACGTTATTTAACCTCAAGTGCCCCTTTCTCCCAATGTTATAATTAAAACCTACATTTTATTCACTTTCAAAAATGTCTTTCACCTCCTATGTTAGCTAAATCATGTGAGAACAGAGTACTGAGTGAGAGGAATAAGGGAAATAAAAGGGTAGGGAAATGTAGTATACGTGGTCAGATGTGGTAACCTCTTTAGTAAATGTGTGTATACATAGAAGATGATCTGGAGCAAAGAGTAATTCATCCTGTTTAACTCAGTTTCCCCCTCTTTCATATTAATTTAGGCCTTTATGAACTTTGTTCTATTTAAACGATAAGAGCATGCATAGATTTTTTTTATCAACTCTGTACCATGTACTTATGAAACCTATTAGCTGGAAATAAGGAAGCAGTGAGATAACCATTAAGAGTGAAGTGGTAGAAGTGGGACAGTGGCGAGCAGATGCAGATGTCTGCGTGGGGCAGGGCCATAACAACTGGGGCTCATCTGTACTGTGTTCCTGGCTAATCAGTGGGCCTACAGTGGAGGCAGGTATGAAACCTCCAACAGAGTATATATAACAAGCCACAGAAATGTGACTGAATCCAGATATTATGATCAATGAGTGATAAGTGTGTTTTATCTCCCAAGAACATTGCTTCTCAAAATGGAGGTGAGATAAGCCAAAGAGCGAAGCCCTGAAAGGGACATGCAGACAAGGATCTTAGAAGGTTTTGCTTCTTTTGTGTGTTTCTTGCTGTTCTTGTTTTTCCCTCCCCTCAAAGTGTATAGGCTCAGATTCACTCAAACTATACCTCATCCTGCTTTGCACAAGAACATCTCTAAGGATTATACTGTTGACAGGCTTTTCATCATTCAAAAGGAAAGGATGTAGCTTTATTTTCTAACTTTATACGGGTCATTAAAGTTCTTTGCATTTTCCAATAGCTCTTTAGTTTTTCCAAATGCTTCTGGTGAGACAGTCAAGACAGGGAGATACACAGAGCAATGTGACATTATTTATTATTCCAATTTTTCTAGGTTTGATAACAATTCCTTAGAAACTTTCTCCCCCAGTGAGAAATGAGAACAACTTTGTCCTAGTAAGTTACTTGAGTTGCCCTGGAAACCATTGTGCTGTCTGAAAAGAATAATTTTATCTTTAAAGAGAGCATCTTTCAATATAGTTAATATAATCTTTCAGGAAAAAGAAGGCAGAAAAACAATTATATTTTCTATTTAGGGGATGGAATGAAGCTAGAATGACAAAATTCATTTTCAGAAAGACAGGAAAAAGATGCTTCTCTAAAGATGTGGTGGTTTATTTACTAAGTCGTTTCCGACTCTTTGCAACCTCATGGACTGTAGCCCACGAGGCTCCTCTGTCCATGGGATTTTCCAGGAAAGAACACTGGAGTGGGTTGTCATTCCCTTCTCCAGGGAATCTTCCCGACCCAGGGAATTGAACCTGGATCTCTGGTACTGCAGGCAGCTTCTTTACCATCTGAACCACCAGGGAAGCCTTCAGAAGCATGCTAAATGACTTTAAGCTGTAACTATTTCATGGATTTTACTCGAGTTCACCCTTGAATGCAGCTCAAGATAATAAAATAATCATAGTTCACAGTTATCAAATGCTTATGTTACTGTGCCAGGTACCATCCTAAGTGCTCCACGTATATTAACATTGTCTTACATTTACAATTCTAAAAGGTTCTGTACCATAAAACACAGAAAGAAAAATAATTCGTTTTCAAGAGTTTGTAAAGGGACAATGCTAGGATTCTTCTACATTGAAAATTTGGTTTAGAAAGACTGAGATATTACCTTCTGTTGTACAGACTCAATAGTAAAATGCATGAGAAACAAGATTTTGACTCAATATAGAGAAATGTTTGATTATAATTAAGCTGTCTCACATAATTTTCTTTTCAAACACTCATGTTTTTCATAGTAACATTATGCTAAAATTGTGGAGAAGAATTCACTCATTATCTATTTTCTGAATAATTGTTCAAGATTAAGGAAACATGTTCTAATAGGTTTTGTTAAAATTTATTTCTAAAATCAAATGGGCCTTTTTTTTTTTTCTTTTTTTGCTTGGGAGGAATTCTAACAACTCATTTTCTTCAGTGGTTATGTCAATTCCCTTTATCTCTCTTTTAGTCAGTTTTGGTAAGTAATTATACATGTCTGTACATATTTGTGTAACTATTAAAATATATTGTCATACAATTTTTTCTTGTTTTGTATTTTTAACATCTTTTGAGATTTGTAGTTACATACTCCTTTTCACATATTAATATAAGGTCACTTATTTTAATCATCTTCTTGACCAAACCTTTAGAATCTATTTTACTAGATTTTAGAATTTATCATTGTTTATTTTCCTTATATTTGACTAGTGTCTTCTTTTTTGGCTATTATTTATTTGCTTAGATTTAATTTTTTTTTTCTTTTCTAACATGTCAAGTTGGATACTTGGATCATTATTATTTTAACTAATCTTTTTAATATAAAAATTGAAGTATAATTGGCTTACAATATTAGTTTAAGGTGTACAACAGAGTGATTTGAAATTTTTATTGAATATACTCCACACAATGTTATTATAAAATATTGACTGTATTTTCTGTGTTGCACATTACATGCTTGTAATCTACTTATTTTGTATCTGCTGCTGCTGCTGATGCTGCTAAGTTGCTTCAGTCGTGTCCGACTCTGGGCGACCCCATAGACGGCAGCCCACCAGGCTCCCCCGTCCCTGGGATTCTCCAGGCAAGAACACTGGAGTGGGTTGCCATTTCCTTCTCCAATGCATGAAAGTGAAAAGTGAAAGGGAAGCCGCTCAGTCCTGTCCGACTCCTAGCGACCCCATGGACCGCAGCCCACCAGGCTCCTCCGCCCATGGGATTTTCCAGGCCAGAGTACTGGAGTGGGGTGCCGTTTCATATCTAATAGTTTGTAATTCTTACCTCTTGCCCTTCACCTGTTTTGCCCTCTCCTACTCCCGTTTTATGCTCTGTATCTTGGAGTCTGTTTCCTATTTTGCTATATTTTCGTTGTTTCATGTTTAGATTCCACCTATCAGTGGAAATATATAGTATTTGCTATTCTGTGTCTGACTTATTTCACTAGGCATAACCTCCTCCAGGACCATCCATGTTGTTGCAAAATTTGTTTTTTCTTTTTTTGGCTGAGTAAAACCCCATTGTATATACATACCACATCTTCTTTATCCTTTTCTCTGCTAATGGAAACAAGTTGTTTCCACATTCTGACTGTTGTGAATATGCTGCTATGTCCAGTAAAGGGTTAGTATTCAAAATATATAAGTAACTCATATAATAAAAACAAAACCCAATTAACAATGGGCAGAGCACCCGAATAGGCATTTTTCAAGGAAGACATATGAATGGCCAACAGGCACAGGAAAAGATGCTCAACATCACTAATTATTAGGGTAGTGAAAATCAAAACCACAACAGCGTATCACTTCACATCTGTCAGAATGGCTATTATCAGAAAGACAAGAAATAACATGCTGGTGAGGATGTGGAAAAAAGGCCTCATGCACTGTTGGTGGGAATATAAATTAAAAATTTAAATGTATCTTTCTCTTAGACTATTAACAAGCTACATTATACCAATATTAATATTAACGTTGTATTTTCATTACTGTTGTTCAGTTGCTAAGTTGTGTCAGACTCCTTTCAAACTCATGTACCACAGCATGACAGGCTTCCTTGTCTTTCGCTATCCCCCCAAATTTGCTCAAACCCATGTCCATTGAGTCAATGATACCATTCAACCATCTCATCCCCTGTCGTCCCTTTCTCCTCTTGCCCTCAATGTTTCCCAGCATCAGGGTCTTTTCCAATGAGTTGGCTCTTTGCATCAGGTGGCCAAAGTGTTAGAGCTTTCGCTTCAGCATCAGTCCTTCTAATGAATATTCAGTGTTGATTTCCTTTAGAATTGACTGGTTTGATCTCTTTATAGTGAAAGGGACTCTCAAGTCTTCTCCAACACCACAGTTCAAAAGCATCAGTTCATCAGCACTCAGCCTTCTTTATGATCCAAGTCTTAATATCTATCCATGACAACTATAAAAAACATATCTTTGACTATACGGATGTTAGTCAGCAAAGTGATATCTCTGCTTTTTAATACACTGTCTAGGTTTGTCATAGCTTTTCTTCCAAGGTACAAGTGTCTTAATTTTGTGGGTGCAGTCATGTGTACAGTGCTTTTGAAACCCAAGAAAATAAAATCCGCCACTGTCTCTACTTTTTCCCCATCTATTTTCTATGAAGTGATGGGACTGGATTCTATGATCCTAGTTTTTTGAATGCTGAGTTTTAAGCCAGCTTTTTCACTCTCCTCTTTCACCTTCACCAATGGGCTCTTTAGTTCCTCTTCACTTTCTGCCATTAAAGTGGTATCATCTGCATATCTGAGGTTGCTGATATTTCTCCTAGCAGTCTTGATTCCAGTTTGTGAGTCATACTTCAGTTTAAATATTTTTTAAAAATTTACCATTGTGTCTTCTCTGACTAATGAGTGATTTTAAAGTATTTACTTATAAACAAAAAATATATATTTTTGTTCGACTGTAGCATAACGGTAAATACAATGCTTGGCAGGTTAACTTATAGTTGAAAACAATGTGTATTCTCTAATTGTTGGGTGAAGCGGTCAATGTTTGCTTATTGAATTAATTTTCTATTTTTACTTAGTTAAGTGAATTAATTAAGTAAAATTTGAATAAGTAAAAATCAATAGAATATTGTATTTTTAATTGTATTTTTTAAAGTGTACATGTTTCTTGACTTTTTTTCTCTGATTAACCTATTACACACTTGATTCACACATGTGTGTCACTCAACCAGGTCCTACTCTGAAACCCCATGGACTGTAGCCTGCCAGACTCCACTCTCCATGGGCTTTTCCCAAGCAAGGATATTTGAGTGGGTTGCCATTTCCTTCTCCAGGGATCTTCCTGACCTAAGGATCAAACCCATATCTCCTGTGTCTCCCTGCATTGGCAGACAGATTCTTTACCACTGAGCCACCTGGGAAGCCCCACTTGACTCATGAGTAGTATCTTAAACTCTAACGACCATTCTGCTTTTATAACTTATAAAGCTAGTATTAGCTTCACAGATGTTTGGAACTATTACATCACTCTTGAAATGCATATTTTCATATTAAATAAGGATTCTGTTAATAATGATTTCTGTCAAATATAATTTTATCTGGTATTAATTTACTTACAACAACCTCATTTTATTTAGTGTTTCCTGATATATTTATATTTTTTTTATTTTAAACGTTGTGAGAGTTGAACTATAAAGAAAGCTGAGTGCTGAAGAATTGATGCTTTTGAACTGTGGTGTTGGAGAAGACTCTTGAGAGTTCCTTGGACCGCAAGGAGATCCAACCAGTCAATTCTAAAGGAAATCAGTTTTGAATATTCATTGGAAGGACTGATGGTGAAGCTGAAACTTCAATACTTTGGCCACCTGATGCTGGGAAAGATTGAAGGCAGAATGAGAAGGGGATGACAGAGACGAAATGCTTGGATGGCATAACCGACTCAATGTACATGAGTTTGGGTAAATTCCAGGAGTTGGAGTTGGACAGGGAAGCCTGGAGTGCTGCAGTCCATGGGGTCACAAAGAGTCAGACACAACTGAGTGACTGAACTGAACTATGTTGAGTACTTATACCACATATTAATATTTTAAAATATAGTTGACATTATTCTAGATATATAAAATGAACATTTTAGTCTATTTGCATCCATTGTAATAATGTGTTTAATAGCTCTAGTGGTAAAGAACCTGCCTGCCAACATAAAAGATTTAAGGGATACAGGTTTGATCCCTGGGTCAGGAAGCTCCCTTGGAGGAGGAAATGGCAACCCACTCCAGAGGTCTTGCCTAGAGAATCCCATGGACAGAGGAACCTGGTGGGCTACAGTCCATAGCGTCCCAAAGAGTCAGACATGACTGAAGTGACTTAGCACATAGCACATACTATGCTAATACTTACTTTAAAGGCTTCAAAGTCTCAGGGGAGATATTATGATTATCACCATCACTACATTTTTGTAACTCAGAAACTGCAGAAGCAGAAAGTTTTCCTTCGATGTTCTTTTTATTCTCAGCCTTAACTTTGACTGTGGGTATAATTCCTTTGAGTATCCCAGCTTCATTCAAGGGCTTATGTTTAGCTGCTGGGCCCAAGCTCTAGAATATCTATGTGTCAGTTAATCCTGCATGTGGCGTTTGCCCTTAGGATACTCTTGACTTCAGGTTCATTTAATAATTTTGTTTCAATTGTTCCTCTACACTTGGGAATTGATTTTCTCTCTCTCTTGAATTTGAAAAGCAACTAAAATAATATGCATTTTAATTTATGAAAAATCTACATGCACTGAGCAGAACAATTCTACTGAATATATGATTCATCACATGGTCAGATGTGGAATCCCACCTGCTATTGCTTCACTTCTCTTTGACATCGTACCCATAACCTCTGCCCTGGAAAAAGACCCTTCCCAACAGTGCCACATGCTGCACCATTCTCATAGAACTTAAGGACACATGATGGCATATTAAACCCAATGCTACATTTTGCAATGAATAACTGGTGTAACTATTTATTATCAGTCTGCAGAAGAGTTGAGCCTTTTGGTTACTGTTGCACTGACATTTTGGTTAGCAAATGTATGGCTCTTGATGCTATTAACCAGGTTTATTAAAAGGACATGGAATGAGACTTGACCCAAATATCAGGCCTTTAGAAATATGTTTTCTCTGTTGTCATTTATTTAGTACATTTGTAGGCCTGGCAAAATTATTAATGCTCTGGTCTTAACCTTGACTATACATATGAATCATTTGTGGATCTTTTTTTTTTTTTTAATACAATTGTTAAACCCCATCTCCAAATACTCTAAGTAAATTTTTCAGGAGTAGAGCCCAGAAATTCCCTAGAGATTTTAAGAGAGAGGACTAGTATATATAATTTTAAAAGGCTTCATGAGTAATTCTATTTTCAGACAGGACTAAAAATTACTAATTTAAGCAATACGCTTAGGACTTGGATTACAGATTTAGATAACTGTTAAAATTGCTTCCTAATCTTGTACATTATGATTTTCTCCAGCCCTTATTAGAGAGCTTTATATTTTGAATAAAGAGCAGAATAAGAGATACCATAATATCAGAGAGCCACTGGGTCTCTTTCAAACCTTTCCTATAGGAAGATGTGCCCCTTTCTAGGGGGCTGCTCTTACAGAGCATGCTGATATTTGTCCTGAATTGGAAGAAACCTTATTCTGACTTAAGCCCAAGTGTGGGAAGCATAGAGTTTGTAAGAAGAAAGGGTTGAAAAGGATAAGAATGAAAGGTACCAACTGGATTTAAAAAAATGTATTAAGCCAACAGTGTACAGATATGGGGCCTTTAAGACTTTGCTTTGTGAAAAGACTGCTCTTTAAATACAATCTGAGAAAAAATAAAAATCACTCCTTTTCTTTCCCCACATATACAAGGTGCTGTTACATGAAATTAAGAAATAATGGTCATTTTCATGAAGCTATCAGTGTATTGAATTGCAGGGAGATCCAACCAGATAATCCTAAGGGAAATCAACCCTGAATATTCATTGGGAGGACTGACACTGAAACTGAAGCACCGATACTTTGGTCACCTGGTGCGCAGAGTAGACTCATTGGAAAAGACCGTGATGCTGGAAAAGACTGAAGACAAAAGGAAAAGGAGGCAGCAAAGGATAAGATGGTAAGATAGCATCACTGACTCAACATAGGACATGAATCTGAGCAAACTCTGGGAGACAGTGAAGGACAGAGGAGACTTGCATGCTGCAGTCCATGGGGCTACAAAGAGACAGATACGACTTAGCAACTGAACAACAACAACAAATCAGCATTATTAAAAAGGGACAGGGAACAATTTTTCTTTTCTCTCTGTGGCAAAATATGACAGGAGCCAGACACCATGGTCTTTGAGCCAAAAATCAATGGAGGATTTATGAAGG
Organism: Ovis aries; assembly: GCF_016772045.2. Taxonomy (NCBI): domain Eukaryota; kingdom Metazoa; phylum Chordata; class Mammalia; order Artiodactyla; family Bovidae; genus Ovis; species Ovis aries. The sequence continues at coordinate 17,815,118 of NC_056074.1, forward strand.
GTCATGTCCATAAATGTTCTAATTAGATTACTAGGCTGTGTCATCAGCAGCAAGAAAAAGAATTAAGCCTCATTCCCATTATGTTCTCCCTCAGTTCCGTTCAGTTCAGTCGCTCAGGTCGTGTCCAACTCTTTGCAACCCCATGAGTTGCAGCACGTCAGGCCTCCCTGTCCATCACCAACTCCCGGAGTTCACTCAGACTCACGTCCATCGAGTCAGCGATTCCATCCAGCCATCTCATCCTCTGTCATCCCCTTCTTCTCCTGCCCCCAATCCCTCCCAGCATCAGAGTATTTTCCAATGAGTCAACTCTTCATATGAGGTGGCCAAAGTATTGGAGTTTCAGCTTCAGCATCATTCCCTCCAAAGAAATCCCAGGGTTGATCTCCTTCAGAATGGACTGGTTGGATCTCCTTGCAGTCCAACGGACTCTCAAGAGTCTTCTCCAACACCATAGTTCAAAGGCATCAATTCTTCAGCACTCAGCCTTCTTCACAGTCCAACTCTCACATCCATACATGACTACTGGAAAAACCATAGCCTTGACTAGATGCACCTTTGTTGGCAAAGTAATGTCTCTGCTTTTTAGTATGCTATCTAGGTTGGTCATAACTTTTCTTCCAAGGAGTAAGCGTCTTTTAATTTCATGGCTGCAATCACCATCTGCAGTGATTTTGGAGCCCCCCAAAATAAAGTCAGCCACTGTTTCCACTGTTTCCCCATCAATTTCCTATGAAGTGATGGGCCCAGATGCTATGATGTTCGTTTTCTGAATGTTGAGCTTTAAGCCAACTTTTTCACTCTCCACTTTCACTTTCATCAAGAGGCTTTTTAGTTCCTCTTCACTTTCTACCATAAGGGTGGTGTCATCTGCATATCTGAGGATATTGATATTTCTCCCAGCAATCTTGATTTCAGCTTTTGCTTCTTCCAGCCCAGCGTTTCTCATGAGGTACTCTGCATATAAGTTAAATAAGCAGGGTGACAATATATTCTACCTAACTCACTACAATTTTGATTTCCTTCTCTGGATCGTGAAAAATCATAAAACAGAGATGGTCATAATTTGACTGTCATACAAAAGTAACCCTAGAGTGTACAACGTCTTCAATGCTTTCTTAGTTTCATAAGAATTCATATTCTTTAAAAGGAACTGCGTTTTAACAGTAAGATTCCTATGAGCAGATAAGTCATCAGGCTGTATTCAGAACATTTATAATGATCATTTAGCTGTGACAAAGGATTCCATAAAGATAAAAGCCTAAGGATTTTTTCCTCATCAATATTGTATTGTATTATAGTACTAAATTCAGCAGCACATGCAATTTGGGATATTAATAATTCATAACTTGATTATCTTTAGCATAATTTTTCATAGTATCTCAGTGTCTGCAGCCTAGAAGGTTTAGCTTTCCTAAAAATAGATCATTCTTAACAAAGAAATGATAAAAAAAAGTAGAATAAAAACATTTAATCCATTTGTATGGGCCTTATTTCAGAAAATAGTACACCATCAATGAAACCAACTTAGTGATCAAAAACCAAGTTTGTGATAAAGAAGATATTTTTTTTCTCCAGGGATATAGAAATGCATAAAATAGAAATCCTAAAGGATCATTTCTATCAGAGTTGGAGTCAGCCCTTTAATAAACTACTTGAAAGAAAATGTATACAAAAAAAAAAGAAACACAATTACAGGTGGAATTCAAATACGATAACTTTAGAAAATAAATACTCATGAGAATGAAATTTGATTTCCCCATAAGTGAAACTGTAATGATAATTGTAACTAATCCATAAGACTATTAATAGGACAAAATCAGATATAAAGTAAAGATAGTGAAAAACAGTGAAGCCTGGTGTGCTACAGTCCATGGGGTCACAAAGAGTGGGAAATGACTTAGCGACTGAACAACAGCAGCAACAGATAAAATCTTTAAAGGTTTAGAACAGTGCCTGGAACCTAAAAGCTGACAGTTAAGTAGCAGCAATGGTGGTAGGAATGCATAAGGAAAATGGTTCCTGACGGGGAATCCTAGTGTGGGCCTGGTGCAAGCTAAATATTCCAAAATTTGTAGTAAACCTTTTTGAATGTATACAGTTTTTTCAAGGAGGGAGTCCAAATCTTTTTTCATGCATTAAGTGTTAGTGGTCCCAATTTTTGGTAGCTAAGCACTCTTTTTATTTATTATTTTAAAATTAATTTTTACTGGAGTATAGTTTCTTTTATAAATACCTTAAAAAAAATCCTTGATGTACTGACTATCTCATGATGCTATATGAATGCAATTTAAAGGGGAAAACAAACATATTTCAACTGCTTGCTTTAATAACTTGGGGAGAAAACTATTGGGTTGGCCAAAAAGTTTGTTCAGGTTTCCCATAAGATGTTATGCTGCTGCTGATAAGCTGCTTCAGTGCGACTCTGTGCGACCCCATAGACAACAGCCCACTAGGCTCCACTGTCCTTAGGATTCTCCAGGCAAGAACACTGGAGTGGGTTGCCATTTCCTTCTCCAATAAGAGGTTATAGAAAAGCCCAAAAGAAATTTGGCCAATCCAATGCTTTGGAGAAAATGCTGAATGGTCACATAAATTGAAAATTAGCAGCCACAAAAGTGAACTGAAATGCTGTTAGCTTGTTTGCTGAAGACAACAGCCAAATGCTATATTCTACTCCTCCCACGACCTACAAAATAAGGTCTGTGTTGTTGTTCAGTCGCTAATCCATGTCTGACTCTTTCGCGACCCGGCCAGGCTCCTCTGTCCATGGGATTTCTCAGGCAAGAATACTGGAGTGGGTTACTACTTCCTTCTCCAGGGGATGTTCCCGACCCAAGGATACAACCAAGGTCTCCTCAATTGCAGGCGGATTCTTTACTGCTGAGCCATTGGGGAAGCCTAAAGTAATAAAGGTCTTAGTAATAAGGACATTAACAGGCAGAGGGGACAGTGCATGGAAAGAGTCAGATGCTCAGATTCAGAAGACCTGAACTGTGTCTCAGCTAATCCACAATCTTGGACAAGTGGACTTATCTGTCTCAATTCATCTCTAAAAAGAAGATAGGATAAACTGAGCCTTATCTCCCTTACAAGGTTGTAAGAATACAATAACTTAGACTATATATTAATATTTTATAAAATACTAAATACTGCAAATCAGCCATATTGCTCTAAATAGTAATGGCAACATATATCCATTTCTTGCCACACTAACTCCCAGAATTGTGGGTATCAGGTAGATGTAGTTTTACCTTGGTTTACTACATAAGAACAATGTGATCTTGGGAACATCATTTAAACTTTCTTCCAAGTCTTAGATCACACGTTAAATGACAAAAATGATAACATGTAATAAGTAGGATTGTGGTATATAGGGTGATTAAGGTAGCACTTGATACATACATGCTCAATATACATTACCTGTTATTACTGTTACTGCTCTTTTACAGAATTATCATGCAACTGTATCTACAGTCTACTTTCTTTGTCTGGAAGAGATTAGACTACTACTCACTGGGGTGTTATGAAGATCAAACATCCTGATAAGCAGAAAGTACAATACTAAGATGAGGATCAGTATGAGCAATTGCCACACACTGAGCACATAGGAGTCAAAATCCCAAGCATATCACTCCAATCTCCAAGTCATTTAGCTTCAAAACAATCCATGTTATATCCATTTTACAGATAAAGACACCAAGGTGGTGGTAAATTGAAACAATTTGGCAAATCTGGAGTTCAAAATGGTATCTTTCTGTCCTCAAGGCCTGAATCTACTCAGGGACAAGTGAATCAGTGTGTGCCCCTGTGTGTTTCTAGGCACCAGATTCCCCTTTGAACCACTGTTGCCCCACAAGTCATTTAAAAAATGGAGAGCAGTTGCCATCCTGATACATTTTATCCACAGTGCACATCATTATCTCATAACATCCTTACTTTTGTCCTTATTCCACATGCCTTGGTTAATAATGCCTTCCTTTCAACAGCTTCTCAGACAATCCATAAATAGTAACTTGAAGGCGCATATTCTATCCTGTCTGTTCAGAAGCCTTAGCCAACACTCTATTCATCCTGAGTAACCACTTCTTGTCCCAAACATAAAAACCTCCTCTCTTGTATATTCAGACATAAATCTCTTCTTTAATATAGTCTAATAAATCAATTAACTAAAAATTATGTATTTTATGCCTATAAATAAAAGTACAAAAACATAAATATGGTGCATTAAAAGAGATCTACTCTATGCCAGAAATGGCAGGGAACAGGGAGAGAAGGGTAGGACACAGAAGCAAACTAGATGGAATGGACATGGCAGGATTTTATTTCTACCTATCATTCTTGATCAGCCCAAAGGCTACCAATGGTTGGTATTTCTGTGAATGTTGAGGCTGTCAATATTTTCACTATTATTAATTTTATAGTTTTAGACTCTGAAGGTAACACAGATTACAGGTAGAGTTAAAGGAACGTTGATTTTGCTTGAACCATTTGAGAGTTGGTTGCCAATATAATACTCACAGAAATCTTAGTGTGCATGATCTACTAGCAAGGATATCCTCAAATGCCATAATCATTTAAAAAAAAAAGAAAGAAAGAAAGCACTGATACATTGCTACCACCTAACCTTAGGTTCCACTCAACCTTTTTCCCATTTGTTCAAGTAATACCCTTTATTACAAAACCTTCCAATCCAGAAGTACATTTTGCATTTGGTTGTCAGGTTTCTTCGGTGTCCTTCAATCATCCTCAGCCTTTTTTGTAGATTTCATTTCTCTTTATTTTCAAAGATTGCAAACTAGTTATTTCATAAAATGTCCCTTATCTTGGGATTGTTCGATATTTCCTCGTGATAAGATTGAAGTGAAGTGAAGTCGCTCAGCCGTGTCTGACTCTTTGCTACCCCATAGACTGTAGCCTATCAGGCTCCTCCGTCCATGGGATTTTCCAGGCAAGAGTGGTGGAGTGGATTGCCATTTCCTTCTCCAGGGGATCTTCCCGACCCAGGAATCGAACCCGGGTCTCCCGCATTGCAGGCAGATGCTTTACCATCTGAGCCACCAGGGAAGCCCTCGTGATAAGATTAAAGCTATGCAATTTGGGGAGAAATATCACATAGATAATGGTATTTTTCTCATTGCATCCTATCAGATGGCACATAAATCTGACATGCCCTTTTATGGTGATATTAATTTTGATTTTAGTCGTATCTGCTAGATTTCACTGCTACCCCTAAGTAGGGATCAATAGATATTTTGAGGAAAAGTCTTTTAGGCTGTGTCAGCATCCTAATTCTCAAACTGCCTATTGATTTTTCCCTTCCCTCCTTCTCCCCTCCTTTCCTCCCCACCTCCTTCCTTCCTTCTATACTAGATGTTGCATGGTTTCCTATTATTTAATGGTTTATAATCCATTACTATCATTATTGATTTTGCTGCTGGATTTTCCCCAAATCTGGACAGCTGATCTTTTCACACTGGCTTCTGTGTCCTCTTCTATGCCTCAGGCATTATTTGCGCAATTTCTTATTTTCTGGTACAGTGAGGTTTTCTAGGTTCATCTTGTACTTTCCTTAACACCAGCACTGAAATTAGTTATATTCCTTCAAGCAATCTTATTCCTTTATAATGAAAAATACTATTTTGAAACTGGGAACTGGATTCTAAGGTAGGCTCATAGCTATTGAGGTGATCCCAGACCCTTCTGATGGCAGAACTAGGGATACATGGATTTATATACTTACTGATATACATTATATGTACGTGCAAGTGTGCTAAGTCACTTCAGTCATGTCCGACTCTGCTACCCTCTGGACCAGAACCTGCCAGGCTCCACTGTCCATGGGGTTTTCCAGGCAAGAATACTGGAGTGAGTTGCCATGCCCTGCATCAGGGGATCTTCCCAACCTAGGGATCAAACCCGAGTCTCTTAATATCTCCTGCACTGGCAGACAGGTTTTTTACCACTAGCACCACCTGGAAAGCCCCACATTGTATATGACATCTTTGCAAATGAACATTTTATACAAATGCACTTGCACATGGCCACACTCCAATAATGATCTTATGTCACAGGTTTTCTCCTTCCCAGTCTTTGTAACCTCCTTCTCAGAGAGTAAGAAACCTGCCTCTCTTTAACTTACATATTTAACTGAGCGATGCCCTGTATCTAAGACATTTGATATTGCTATTGCCTGTCTACAGGGAAACCCTCCGCCTTCCATGCAAGCTCTGTCTCACTGCACTTTCTCCCCTCCTGTGTGATGACTGTATTTTCTTGGCTCTGGCTCCCATCCCCTTTGCTTCCTACTTGCAATAACCCACTTCAACTTCCTTGGTCTCTACCAAGCATGATATAATTTCAGCATCACTAGTTGGGAAATCAGTGTTTTTAAATACCACATTTCAATCTTTTTAATGTTCCTTTAAATTCTACTTGGTATAAAAACTTTATAAGATCTTGATGATACAAACAACAGTGACCACATAATGAGGGCTTCAGTTCAGTTCAGTTCAGTTCAGTCGCTCAGTCGTGTCCGACTCTTCGCAACCCCATGAATCACAGAACGCCAGGCCTCCCTGTCCATCACCAACTCCCGGATTTCACTCAGACTCACGTCCATCGAGTCAGTGATGCCATCCAGCCATCTCATCCTCTGTCGTCCCCTTCTCCTCCTGCCCCCAACCCCTCCCAGCATCAGAGTCTTTTTCAATGAGTCAACTCTTCATGAGGTAGCCAAAGTACTGGAGCTTCAGCTTTAGCATCATTCCTTCCAAAGAAATCCCAGGGTTGATCTCCTTCAGAATGGACTGGTTGGATCTCCTTGCAGTCCAAGGGACTCTCAAGAGTCTTCTCCAACACCACAGTTCAAACGCATCAGTTCTTCCGAGCTCAGCCTTCTTCACAGTCCAAGTCTCACATCCATACATGACCACTGGAAAAACCATAGTCTTGACTAGACAGACCTTTGTTGGCAAAGTAATGTCTCTGCTTTTCAATACGCTATCTAGGTTGGTCATAACTTTTCTTCCAGGGAGTGAGCGTCTCTTAATTTCATGGCTGCATTCACCATCTGCAGAGATTTGGGAGCCCTAAAAAATAAAGTCTGACAATGGTTCCACTGTTTCCCCATCTATTTCCCATGAAGTGATGGGGCCAGATGCCATGATCTTCATTTTCTGAATGTTGAGCTTTAAGCAAACCTTTTCACTCTCCACTTTCACTTTCATCAAGAGGCTTTTTAGTTCCTCTTCACTTTCTGCCATAAAGGTGGTGTCATCTGCATATCTGAGGTTATTGATATTTCTCCCGGCAATCTTGATTAGAGCTTGTGCTTCTTCCAGTCCAGCGTTTCTCATGATGTACTCTGCATATAAGTTAAAGAAGCAGGGTGACAATACACAGCCTTGACGTACTCCTTTTCCTATTTGGAACCAGTCTGTTGTTCCATGTACAGTTCTACTGTTGCTTCCTGACCTGCATACAGGTTTCTTAAGAGGCAGGTCAGGTGGTCTGGTATTCCCATCTCTTTCAGAATTTTCCACAGTTTATTGTGATCCACACAGTCAAAGGCTTTGGCGTAGTCAATAAAGCAGAAATAGATGTTTTCCTGGAAATCTTGCTTTTTTGATGATCCAGCAGATTTTGGCAATTTGATCTCTGGTTCCTCTGCCTTTTCTAAAACCAGCTTGAACATCAGGGAGTTCACAGTTCATGTATTGCTGAAGCCTGGCTTGGAGAATTTTGAGCATTACTTTACTAGCGTGTGAGATGAGTGCAATTGTGCGGTACTTTGAGCAGTCTTTGGCATTGCCTTTCTTTGGGATTGGAATGAAAACTGACCTTTTCCAATCCTGTACCCACTGCTGAGTTTTCCAAATTTGCTGGCATATGGAGTGCAGGACTTTCACAGCATCATCTTTCAGGATTTGAAATAGCTCCACTGGAATTCCATCACCTCCACTAGCTTTATTCATAGTGATGCTTTCTAAGGCCTACTTGACTTCACATTCCAGGATGTCTGGCTCTAGGTGAGTGATCACACTATCGTGATTATTTTGGTCATGAAGACCTTTTTTGTACAGTTCTTCTGTGTATTCCTACCACCTCTCCTTAATATCTACTGCTTCTGTTAGGTCCAGACCATTTCTGTCCTTTATTGAGCCCATCTTTGCATGAAATGTTTCCTTGGTATCTCTAATTTTCTTGAAGAGATCTCTAATTGTCCCATTCTGTTGTTTTCCTCTATTTCTTTGCATTGATCCCTGAAGAAGGCTTTCTTATCTCTTTTTGCTATTCTCTGGAACTCTGCATTCAGATGCTTATATCTTTCCTTTTCTCCTTTGTTTTTCGCTTCTCTTCTTTTCACATCTATTTGTAGGCCTCCTCAGCTTCTTCAGCGTTACTGGTTGGGGCATACACTTGGATTACCATGATAGTGAATGGTTTGCCTTGGAAACGAATAGAGATCATTCTGTCATTTTTGAGATTGCATCCAAGTACTGCATTTCGGACTCTTTTGTTGACTGTGATGGCTACTCCATTTCTTCTAAGGGATTCCTGCCCACAGTAGTAGATATAATGGTCATCTGAGTTAAATTCACCCATTCCAGTCCATTTTAGTTCGCTGAGTCCTAGAATGTCGATATTCACACTTGCCATCTCCTGTTTGACCCCTTCCAATTTGCCTTGACTCATGGACCTGACATTCCAGATTCCTATGCAATATTGCTCTTTACAGCATTGGACCTTGCTTCTATCACCACTCACATCCACAACTGGGTATTGGTTTTGCTTTGACTCCATCCCTTCATTCTTTCTGGAGTTATTTCTCCACTGATCTGCAGTAGCATATTGTGCCCCTACTGACCTGGGGAGTTCCTCTTTCAGTATCCTATCATTTTGGCTTCTAAAATCTTGGAATACATTTTCTCATCTAATCCTCACTGGTGCTCAAATCAGATTCTGCCATTCTTGTTGACATCATCACTTTTCATATGCTAATGAGAATATTCAGGCTACAAAACTCATCCACGATTACCATAGTCCTAACTTTGAAAGCTGATTAGCCAGAATTTGAACCAACTCTGATTGCAAAGCCATGTGTTATGATGAGTGCCTCATGATATCTGCATATTTATTTAGAGGGCACTATGATTTGCTTAAGATTTCTTTTTATCATTCTTGAGAATATCAAAGTGACAATTTATGAATAGTTTCTTGATAATTCATGAAAATGTTTGACATAAGTTCATTCAGTATGGTTTTTCCAGTGGGCATGTATGGATATGAGAGTTGGACTGTGAAGAATGCTGAGTGCCAAAGAATTGATCCTTTTAAACTATGGTGCTGGAGAAGACTCTTGCGAGTCCCTTGGACTGCAAGGAGATCCAACCAGTCCACCCTAAAGGAGACCAGTCCTGGGTGTTCTTTGGAAAGACTGATGCTGAGGCTGAAACTCCAATACTATGGCCACCTCATGCGAAGAGTTGACTCATTGGAAAAGACCCTGATAGCTGGGAGGGATTGGGGGCAGGAGGAGAAGGGGATGACAGAGGATGAGATGGCTGGATGGTATCACCAACTCGATGCACATGAGTTTGGGTGAACTCCGGGAGTTGGCGATGGACAGGGAGGCCTGGTGTGCTGCAATTCAAAGGGTTGCAAAGAGTCGGACACGACTGAGCGACTGAACTGATTAGTAAGATTTATAATTAGTTAACATTCAGTTAGTAGATTAATAAATGTAAATAAAATACACACTACATTGATATCAAATATATGGAAGTGTATTCGATATTAAGGGATTTAAAGCACTGAGGCTGTTTATGCAAGCTTCCTAACAGTTACAACATTTCTGTCCTTTCTGTGGTAGGAATATGAAATGTCAGGGGTCATCAGGGTTTAATATGTCATAAAATGAGCATCTGGAAACTTGGATATTGAAGTAGCTCTGCTGATTTTTGGTTCTGTTACAGTGAACAACATTTTCACCCGCTAAGCCTTAATTTTGTTATCTGCAAACTGATAGGTTTGAATTAGATTATGAAAGTGTATGGTAGTTATAAAAATTCAACATTTAATAAATGTAAAACTTTAGTAAGAATCAAAGTGGTGGCACTTTTGAGAACAATAAATGTATGTGATTAATGCAAATAATTTTCTTTCCTTTCTTATGGAATAGTAACTTCCTATGTGTCTTCAGAAGGAAAATGTGAAGGTAGGCCATAATAGCTATCTCCACACTGTTCAGTTCAGTTCAGTCGCTCAGTCGTGTCCGACTCTTTGTGACCCCGTGGATCGCAGCATGCCAGGCCTCCCTGTCCATCACCAACTCCCGGAGTTCACTCAGACTCACGTCCATCGAGTCAGTGATGCCATCCAGCCGTCTCATCCTCTGTTGTCCCCTTTTGCCTCTAATCCCTCCCAGCATCAGAGTCTTTTCCAATGAGTCAACGCTTCGCATGAGGTGGCCGAAGTACTGAAGTTTCAGCTTTAGCATCATTCCTTCCAAGGAAATCCCAGGGCTGATCTCCTTCAGAATGGACTGGTTGGATCTCCTTGCAGTCCAAGGGACTCTCAAGAGTCTTCTCCAACACCCCAGTTCCAAACCATCAATTCTTCAGTGCTTAGCCTTCTTCACAGTCCAACTCTAACATCCATACATGACCACAGGAAAAACCATAACCTTGACTAGATGGACCTTAGTTGGTAAAGCAATGTCTCTGCTTTTGAATATGCTATCTAGGTTGGTCATAACTTTTCTTCCAAGGAGTAAGCGTCCTTTAATTTCATGGCTGCAGGCACCATCTGCAGCGATTTTGGAGCCAAAAAACCAAAGTCTGACACTGTTTCCACTGTTTCCCCATCTATTTCCCAAGAAGTGATGGGACCAGATGCCATGATCTTCGTTTTCTGAATGTTGAGCTTTAAGCCAACTTTTTCACTCTCCTCTTTCACTTTCATCAAGAGGCTTTTTAGTTCCTCTTCACTTTCTGCCATAAGGGTGGTGTCATCTGCATATCTGAGGTGATTGATATTTCTCCTGGCAATCTGGATTCCAGCTTGTGTTTCTTCCAGTTCAGCGTTTCTCATGATGTACTCTGCATATAAGTTAAATAAGCAGGGTGACAATATACAGCCTTGACGTACTCCTTTTCTTATTTGGAACCAGTCTGTTGTTCCATGTTAGAATTAGTGAAATTAATAGATATCAACAGGGTCAGTCTAAGCCTACATTTAATCTTCTCTGAATAAATTAAATGCCTATATGAGGGGGGCAGTGAGCTTTCAGTGGTTCTTCTATTTGCACAACATCATCTAGGTAGGCATGTGGGCTCAGTTGTTTCACTCATGTCTGACTGTTTGTGACCCCATAGGCTGTAGCCCGCCAGGCTCCTCTGTTCACGGGGGTTCCCAGGCAAGAATACTGGAGTGGGTTGCCATGCCCTCCTCCAAGGGATCTTTCTGACCCAGGATCAAACGCACGTCTCTGATGTCCCCTGCATTGGCAGGTGGAGTCTTGACCACTAGCACCACCAAATCAAATCAGGTGGAGTTTTTAAAAATGTTGGTGTCTGAGTCCCATCACCCACAAAATCTGGTTCAGTTAGTCCAGAGGAGAGCCAAAAAATAAGTTGATTTGTATGTTTGTTTACACAAAAAAACTCCAAGTGATTTTGATTGATAGCCAACTTTGAAGACCTCTGTGATAGAAGAAAAGGATCTCTGCTTAGGGATATCTAACTAGGAAACCAGATTATGAGTATCGGCCTTTGTAGAACTCTTAAGACTGCATGGCCTCTTAAATAGGAAATGCAAAATATTTTTCACAACAAACTAATTATCACTTTTTGGAAACCAATTTTGTTCAGCAAAATTAATGAGTGGTGTTTTGATTTGAGCAGTTTTCTTTGGCTTGGTGAATATTATCTTCCAGAATACTCTCTTGTTCTACAATTAGTGCACTTTCTCCCCAATTCTCTAATTTGCAAATTCGATACGAGGCAGAGAGAGAGCAGTTTAAAACAAAGTGTTCCGTTACTATCATTCCAAGGCACCTTTACAAATCTTTTTTTTATCCTTCTATGTTTACTTATGCCGTTGCGTTAATTCATTTTTTTCTAGTAATGGCTGTACCCAGAAGACCACAGACTATAGTTACAGGGTATCACACAGGGTTCCCCTGGTTCAACTGTTTCATTTTATAGTTAAAGTCACTGAAGCCCAAAAATGTGAAGTAATTTTTAGTTTAAAAATCACTCAAGGAGTTTGTCACAAATATAAAATCAGAATCCAGATCTCTGTCCTCCTTAAGTGTTCTGTCCTTTAAGTCATGAGCATTACACAAAGTCCTAAAGCAAAATGGACTTGCTCTGTTTTATTTATATTAAACAGAAACAAATGGTATTGCATACATCCAATTAAATGTGTTTCTTTCTACTCTGAAAATATCTTTGAAACTTCTCTTTTAGAATTTATAGTAAGGCACTTTATAAAATGCAAACATATTCTAACTTCATCACTTTATAATTATATATAAAATTTTATTTAAACAAGCATTTCTCAATCCTCAGTTGCTATGGATACTAATGACTTTGCACGCTTTGCCATTTTTGCATATTTTCCATGTTTCACTGTCTCTAAATGAAAAGAGAATTGATCATTAGCAATATATTACAGAAAACTAAGTTGTGGTATATAGTATTATATTTTTTATTTCCAAAGTAAGTTCTTTGAAATGGAAAATACCCACTTGGAAAAATAAAAGCTGTTGTATTGAAATGTTTATGAAGTCTGTTCCATTACCTTAAAGACACATAGCAAGATGATGTTATTTATTATTTCATTTTGCCCTTGGTTGAGTGTCAGGGCTTTCATAGAGGATAAGATCATTTAATACATCTACACCAAGTCCAATGATATCATCAACATTTTCCAGTGTGAAATCTCCTCTCGTATTTTGTTCTATTCATTTCTCAAGGCTCATTTTCTCAATGATGGTTTCCATTATGCTACAGGCAGATTTGATTTCTCTTTTCTTCTATTATAAATAGCAAGTACTCTGCTATATTGCACCCAATTCTATTAAAGCGGAGCTCTTAGGAGATGAACACATTCATATTTCACTCATACATTAATTTATTAATTCTACACATATTTATTTTGCATCTAATACATAACTGCTAATAATCTAGGCACTAGAGATGAATCAGTAAATATCGCAACATGATCCTCACTGGAACTACTTTCTCCTGGACATCTATCTTGTTATCTTCCCAGAATCCTAAATGCCAGCACACACATAGTACACACACTATTACACAGCAGATTTATGCATTATAGACACTCCTTTAGCAAACAGAAAAAAAAGGAAGGGGAAGAAACTGTTTTACTTTGCACTTTTCAGCATTTTTGAAGACTTCCTCTTCTCACTACAATGGGTTATTTTTTAATTTGTTTGTTTTGGGTTTTTTTTGTTTGTTTAAAAGATAATAGATGGAAACAACAGAGGTACATTTATATATTTATTATTAAATGACATGCTGCAGTGTTCATAGTAATCAAATTTGTACTTGACTCCTCTCCTAAACTCTTTATACCCAATATTAAGAGATAGTCAATTGCAATGTACAAGTTTCTGGAGTATTTAAAATAATTCACAATTTTTGCAAATTTTCTTTTTTTCCCAAGGATGTGTACTACATTGCCTGTCCTCTCTTTCAAAGCTCTCTGAAGAGCAACGTGTTCTGATTTTACTAAAGCAAGCTTCTGAGTTTATTCAGACATTCCTTTTCAGAGATGTTAGTCACATTCAAGATGCTAGTTAGTATCAAGAGCAGTGCTTACAGAAGTGACTCCAAAGTGATCACATGAACTCACTACAGGTTTCTACAGGAAACCTCTACAGACAAAGGTTACAGAACTGCTCTGCCTTTTGAGCTCAAGAGAAACATTGTGGCACTTGAATAAGTTCTCATTTTGCTCCTAAGTAGTTTCTCCCACTAGAGATGATACATGAAGTATCATCAATATGACATGGTTGCTGCTAAGTCACTTCAGTCGTGTCTGACTCTGTGCGACCTCATAGATGGCAGCCTACCAGGCTCCCCCATCCCTGGGATTCTCCAGGCAAGAACACTGGAGTGGGTTGCCATTTCCTTCTGCAATGCATGAAAGTGAAAAGTGAAAGTGAAGTCGCTCAGTCATGTCCGACTCTTCGCGACCCCATGGACTGCAGCCTACCAGGCTCCTCTGCCCATGGGATTTTCCAGGCAAGAGTACTGGAGTGGGGTGCCATTGCCTTCTCCGATGACATGGTTAGTGTTAGGTAATCAGCTTTCTGTTTCCGCTGTTTGAGAGACAGTACAAACAATGGCTAAGAGACCAGGTCTAGAAATAAATTGCTTGAGTCTGACTTGGAGCTTTGCTTCTTACAGCAAGGCTTTGAACAGGTCACAAAATCCAGTTTATTCATTTTTAAAATGAGGATAAACACCGTACTCAGTTTTTAGTGCTCTAAACATTAAATAATTTAATGTATTTAAATCTCATAACAATACCTGGTACTTTCCAACAATGTTAGCTATTGCCATTCCTTAAGTATTTTCTGTGTGTTGTGAGTCATTCACTGCACCAAATCCTATAGCCAGAGCAGTGAGGAAAACTTGGCTTTGACCCTCAGTCAGACTGTTATTCGGGCTTCCCTGGTAGTTCACACAGTAAAGAATCTACCTACAATGCAGGAGCTGTGCTGTGCTAAGTCGCTTCAGTCGTGCCTGACTCTTTACCACACTATGGACTGTAGCCCACCAGACTCCTCTGTCCATCTGCAGGCAAGAATACTGGAGACTCAGGTTCAATCCCTGGGTTTGGGAAGATCCTCTGGAGAAGGGAATGGCTATCCACTCCAGTATTCTTGCCTAGAGAATTCCATGAACAGAGGAGCCTGGCAGACAAATAAATGGTCAATTACCATCTAGTGTGATAAGTTTTCATTTAGGAGAAATACAGGGACAGTGAAGGTATAAGATAGAGACTTAAACATAAGGGAGGAAAGAGGGGGCCTCAGGAAATTGATGAGAAGTGACCCCTGAGCTAAAACTGGATGGATGATTAAAGTGTTTTAACTGAGTAATGTAACATGAAAGTTTATATCATAGAAGTAGTTTTGCAATAGAAGCAAATATGTGGGCTTGATATTTTTTCATTTTTTTCTTCACAAAATTTATTAATAGATTTGAATGTTTTGAGTAGTTTCAATAATCCTTGACTAAATCACATCTTTTTTCCTACAGATTGTTACTGAGCCTTTAGATTTATTTCTTAATACATTGTTGCTACTCTATCTCCTAAGAGAGGACTAATTTCCTATGAGAAAAAATGCTACAGTGAAAAACACAATAAGGTACAAGTTTCATCCATCCACAAATGTGTCTTACAGGAATTATGTGTCATCTGTTAACCCTGGGTTGATCAAATCCTACTCACTGAGAACAGCAGGAAATTATCTTTTCAAAGTCAGCCCTTTCATCAAATAGAAAAGCATACTGACTAAAATCCCAGATAATCATGTTCCTCTCTGGAAAGTTTAACAATACAGTAGTCTAATACTTTCATTTTGTTTGTACAATTTATCAGAATTTCTCTTGACAGACCTACACCCACTGCAGTGTCTGCCCACTCAGGAGGGACCTTGTCACAACAATGAGGAACACCCATTAATTATAAGATTCCAGCGTCACTTCTCCTTTTGTAACTATCAAATCAAGTACTTTCAAAATACGAAACTTTCATATTTAAAGACCCATGTTTATAAAAAGAAAGTTGTGCTCGTCTACCTCCTGTTTTCAGGATTTACTTTTGTGTGTGTGCTCTGGAGCATTCCATTTACTTTATTTCCATCTTTTGTGACATTTCTTTCCCTTTTTGTTGATCCCTACCCACTCTCAAATCTCTATTTTGCTAAGGTCTTGCTAAGCATTCTCTCCTCCCTCCACCTCCAACCCTGATCTTTCTTATTTCAATCCCATCTCTTCTCCTACTCCTACATTTCATTTTGTTTACCCTCTGAAGCAGGTTATTCAGGATAATCTGCCTCCCTCTGCTTCCCTATTCATAGGGAATAAAACAGTTGGCAGTGGAGCTTTTCTCTCTCAGCAGTCAGTTAGTTCATCCTGAAGGAAATCAGCAGGGTTTCATCATGGCAGGACCTCTCTTTCAAAAAGATACAAGAAGATATATCAACATCCTTGTTCTTTCCCTTTGATTTGAAGTTGAAAGCCAGGGCCACTCACTGTCTGTCCTCCTACCGAGAGAGCTATCTCAGAGTTTCACTTCCCTCCTACTTGCTGATTTTTATAAATCCAAAGTAAAAACACTGTAAATGGTAAACTGAAAAGGACCTAAAAGTAAACTGACCTTTCTTTATGGCCCTCTTGATCTTCTAGCCCACCCACAATTTTTTCCATCCCAGCTTGAAGGTTTCTGGGCAGCTGCCTCTCCTCTGGCTTACGGAAAATCAACGTTAGGCTGACAGTGAGATATCACATTTCTTAATTTTGCTTTTTCATTCATCAAGTTATGACATGTCAGAAGCTGATAAAAATACACTGACCCACTAAGCAAGAACAAGTAATATTAGGAGATGCATTTTCTGCCATAGGGCTGGTAGTTGTGAAAAGTACCTGTAGAGGAGGAGATCAATAAGGAATATCAATAATTTCTTCCCAATTACTAATTCGGAATTGTATCTTTTCTTATTCTAAGTGTCTCTGAATGATGAATTTGGGATAGTAAACAAAGTGAGCTTTTACAAAGGCAGTTAGGCATATACTTTCAGCTATATGAAGTAGATTCTAAGCTGCTTACAGCCTTGAACATTGAAAACAAATCAGTCATTTGTTATTATTTATGTATATTCACTCAAACGCCTTATCATTGTGAGAGACTGAAAGCAAATGTGACCTGATAGGAAAGCAGGAGAAAAAATTCATATCAAGGTTCATACTTGAGATTGTTATCTCTTTACTTTCTTCAAAATAATCATTAGGACCTCACTTACTTATCCATTATCCTATTTTTTCCTTCTTTAATTCTTTTCAGTTTTCATTCCTTTATTCCTGTTTTTATTTTTATTTTTTTTGATTCTAAAATTTGTGAAACTGGGTACCAAAACCTGTTACATTTCAGATCTACAGAACACATTAAATGTTGTTCAACTTGGTACAATCTAAGGTACAGTTCTCTATGGAAATTCCCTGTAGTCTAAAGTGTGAGTATCCGTTTCCATCCTCCTCTGATTGTGCCTCACACTGATGGGTTATCCACAAAGCCTGGGTGTCCAAAGACAATTACTAAGGATTGTTTATAGGCCAGCACCCTCAAACATAAATTAATACAGATAAGAACGATTGGACTATTGGCTTTAAGTGCAGAGCTCCAGATACTATCCTCAAAGACACAGCCTATACCACTGTAAGTCCTTGCATGGTCTGGTGACCACCTACTTCTTCAGTCCCAACTTGCACCATGCCCCCCATTCTTTTCCTGTTTGAGCCATACTGTGTTGCTATAATTCCTTTTGTCTGACATACTCTCTCTTGTCTCAAGACTTCTGAATATGCTGTTTCTTAAGAGTGACATGCTATGTTATTAATTAAGATCTGATTCCATGGCCAGAATACAAAGTCCATAAAGGCAAGACTTTTTCCCTCGTCACTGCTGATGATAATTGCTACAAAAAGTAATGTTTATTATGTTTTCCCCTTGACTTTTTACTTTGTCTACAATTAAAATTGTTAAAAATATTTACATTATCTTGGACTTCAAGAAAGCAGAAATCTACCTGGTGTCTCTAGCTATAACCTTTGAGTTCTGATTCATTTTGCATCATTACTCTAGTTTCTGGCTAATTTATATTCACTGGTATTTAAATAATACAAAACTAAGGTTCCTGACTTGAAACTATGCTATATTATATAGGTTTGTAGATCAATCATCCAATATTCTGGCTTATTTGTTTTAGATAGTAGTCAAATTTACTCTTTTGCTTAATTTTACTCTAATCAGCTATTTTTTTTATCAGTCTTCTAATTCTAATTGAAAAATCAATGCCATTATCATTTTTATTAGAATAATTCCATATGATTTTGATATGCCCGTATGCCAAGATATTTTTAACTTAGTGAGTTTCATATTATGGATTCTTCATGTAAGCATCAATATTAGGTGTCCGGATGGCCTAAGAGTTGGGATATTCCCATTTTCTGCTGTACTACCTTAAGAAATACTATATTCCTTTACCTTGAATTCTAAAGTAAACAAGGTTACCTGTCAAGAAAGTATTTTAATTTAATGCATTAGATATCATTTAGTATTAAATCATTTAAGAACTGTGTCTATCCATTGCAGAAATATCTTCATGGAAAACTCAGACCCTTCAGTTTATGACCAGGTAGGTGTTTAGAATAAGATGGTGAATATTACAATGGCAAATTGATCTGACCGTCCTATTATTGAAGTTTCTGCCAAGATACTAGTCATATGTGAAGGTGTTACTAAAGCTGTAAGAAGACTGAAAAATGGGGAAAAATAAAAACAAGTTTAATTCTCTCTTAAGAGTTTTCTAGTACACTGCGAATTTACTCTGAAGAAGGATCTATACATATCATAGTCTTCTGTATGACTTTTGACAGCACAGGAAAAGCATAACATCTCAACTTATTGACAGTGAATTTGGTTTTCCTGTTCCTATGAGACACACCATAGTCTCAAAGGGGCATGACTACTACAACCACATTCAACATTTAGAAGACTATAGTTACAGCGCACCAGTCTTGAGAGCCTAGTAACACAACCTAGAATGAGATAATACAGTTCAAACATTCCTAAATTATTTCCTAAGCCAATTGCTATCATAATATCAAAAATGCACTTCACATAAAGTGTAGCTAACAAATAATAAAAGTGGGATATACTCCCAAGCATGTAAGAATCTTTATAATACTGAATCCACTCAAAAGGGAGAGAAATTGGAGGCCTATGTGTGGGGCTGCTGTGGAATATATAGGTAAGGAAATATTACTTTTTAAATTCATAATTAAGGAAACTACTTTCATAGTTTACATAAAGAAACTTTAACCCAAAGAAAAATGATAGTTTTTTTTTTCTTTTTGGTAAATCTCTTATTCATTCTTTGAGAACATAAAAGACTATTTCCTTTGTCCTCAGATGGTAGATATGCTCTATTGAAATCATTTTGATGTCTAGGATTTCAGTACCAAGGACAGTGTCAATTCTAGAGCCTCTTAAAGGGGGAGGGCTTCCCTCCTGGCTCAGATGGTAAAGAATCCTCCTGTAATGTGGGAGAACTGGGTTTGATCACTGCGTTGGGAAGATACCTGAGTAGAAATGGCAACTCACTCTAGTATTCTTTCCTGGAGAATTCCCATGGACAGAGGTGCCTGGCAGACTACATTCCATGGGGGTCACAAAGAGTTGGACATGACTGAGCAACTAAGCACACACTTAAAGGGAGAAGGGTGCACAAAGATACTGAAGGCCAGGTTGGACAGATTTTTCATACTGACAAAGTGAGAAAAGAGGAGGAAGAAGGATCATGAGAAGGAAGGACAGAGAAAGAAACAAAATGAAGCACAAAGTAATTGGGCTTTCAGTTCGGGGAAAGTGATGTAGGTGATCTCAAAGAAACTATGTTATAACAGTACAAATGACCCCATTAAGTTGTTGTCTTTAATGAAGTGAGGAGGTAGTGGGAATATAGACTTCTCTCATACTTCGATTTATTTAATAAAAACATTTCAAAGAAATATCCAATTATGCT
The DNA here is from genome assembly GCF_016772045.2 of Ovis aries. NCBI lineage: Eukaryota > Metazoa > Chordata > Mammalia > Artiodactyla > Bovidae > Ovis > Ovis aries. Next base: position 17,834,961 of record NC_056074.1, read on the forward strand.
TTTTTTTAAAAAAAGGAGAATCCATATTAGAATTTAATAGTTAGAAAATGTACATAATATCCGAGGCTAAATATTCTATTAATAGACACAAAATTCTGCCTTGAATTCTGTGTGTGTGTATGTGTAGTTTAGCACATGAATCAACATGTATGTGCTTATGTGCCTAACCAAAGGATAATAAATAGTAAGCAAAATTTTAATTTTTGTGTGCAAATACAAAACAATATAATTTATTTTGTTAAATTATAACTAATAATTGAAAATGATTTATTGCTCAATATCATGGTACTGTGCATAAACACAAAATGAGATTTTTGAAAGCACATAACTCATATATTGTAATACCATAGAAAGCATTTTCTAAAATTCCTAAGAATCAAATTATATAAAATAAATATACTAAGAACATTTGAAGCAGAAACCTGCTGGGGCTTATAATTTATTTAATTTCATCATATTAGAAGGCTTTAGAATTAGAAGTAAACTTTACAACCATCTAAATGAATTTACCTGATTAAACTAAGATTGGTATGATTTTGTCTCATTTCTTAGTACAGTATTCATCAAGGAAAAGCTAACAGCCATAACTCAGGTCATCCAAGTTGTCTTCCAGGGCTCTTTCTCAGATATTACCATGTCTTTCCTAAGAAAAGTACCTCCAAGTTTTCCCTATCATAGTAAATGGTATTACTCATTTGCTCAGTCCCAAAACTTAGGGAAAAAAATCATTCACTTATATCTATATGTAAACATTTTCCTTGTGCCTTCAGTGGTTATCATCGCTTTTGTTTCCGTAGAATATGGCCAGTTCTCTTCATCTTCACTGTTGCTATCCCAGCCCAAGTTACTATCCTCCTTACCTGGAATATTGCACAGGTCACCAAGTTGAACTGATTGCTTCTGCTGCTATCCCGCAGCAAACTATACTTTGCAAATAGTCATCATCATTTTATTAATGCAATCTGGTTATGATAAATGCCCGCTTAAGATTCTCTACTCTTTCATATTACACTAAGTATAAGTCAAAAGGTTTATTTTTCTGTCCTCTGTGTTCCCACTTGTTGCCAATCTTTCCTACTACTCTGAATTCATTATCTTTTTGTCAACTACTCTTGCATTATAAAGGTATTCCAAAACAAGCCAAGACATGCTATCTCAGGGCCTTTGAATTTGCTTTAAATTATTCCTGAGACACTATGCTCCACCCACACTGTCATCTGTTTGCCTCCCCTTCATTATTTAGGATTCAGTTTGTTACAGAAGCCTACTATGACAACTGGTCCCACTGGTTAACCTATATCCTATAATCTGGCTCTATTAACTTTACAGCATTTATCTCTACTTGACTGTTTTGTTTCAACAAGAGCCCCAGAAGGACAGAAATATTACCTGGCTAGTCCTTATTGTATTACTAACTTTAGAATGGTTTCTGATGTCTATTGAAAAGATATAAAAAATTTGTGACCATATCTGTACAACAAATAAAGAATATTTAATATTGACTTTTCTTTCTTTAAAGGAAATAAGGTGAAATGAAAGGATTTAATAAAACAAATTTTTAAAGCTAACACACAGGCAAATAATAATTTTAGGATATATGAAAAATCATTAAAACTACTGAATAGGCTTTGACCCAGGAGGAATTTTCCATTGAATGGACTGCTCTAAGAATTACTGCTACTCAGCCTGAGGTTGCAGACAGGTCTGCAGGTGCCCTCTGTGCCCATCCAACAGTACCCTTGCAAAGACTTCAGCACTCAAACTGCCACTAGGGACTGGACCGCAGCTCCTACTGCTCAGGGTGCTGAACAGAGATCAAGCCCTGATTCTTTGGAATGGGAGCACGGACTCCAAGACCTTAGGCTTCCAAAGAACTAACCTTAGGGAGTATCAAATAGTGAGAACTCATGCAAAGGAAACCACTTGAATACAAGACCTGGCATCACCCACCACCAGTGTCACCCTGTGTAGGATGCCTCATCTAAACAAAAATACAATCCCAATCATCAGCAGACAGGATTACCACCTCACTGAGTCTTGCCCATCAGAGGAAAAACAATCAAACAAATAAACAAACAAACAAAAACTCAACAAATATCTTACATAATAGGAAACTTACACAAATCACTGTACCAACATTAGGAGGATAGAAACCAAAAGGAAGAAAGAATTCAACCTTGAAGCCTGGGAAAAGGAGACCTTAAACATAGTAAGTTAAAAAGGAAAAATGAAAAGGCAGAAAAATACCATACAAATAAAGTAACAAACTAGAAACATAGACGTCCAAATAAATGAAGAGGAAACAGGCAAACTACCTGAAAGAGAATTCAGAATAATGATAGTAAAGATGATCAAAAACCTTGAAAACAGAATGGAGAAAATGCAAGAATCAATTAACAAAGACCCAAAGAATTAAAGAATAAACGTACAAACAACACAATTACTGAAATTAAAAATACTCTAGAAGGAATCAATAGCAGAGTATCTGAAGCAGAAGAACGAATCAATGAGCTGGAAGATGAAATGGTGGACATAACATCTGAAGAGCAGAATGAAGTAAAAAGGATGAAAAGAACTGAGGATAGTTTCTGGGACAATATCAAACGTACCAACATTCAAACTGTAGGAGTCCCAGAAGAAAAAGAGAAAAAGAAAGGGTATGTGAAAATTTTTGAAGAGATTATAGTTGAAAATTTCCACAACATGGAAAAGGAAATAGTCAATCAAGTTCAAGAGGTGCAAAGAGTCCTATACAGGATAAACCCAAGGATAAACACACCAAGACACATACTAATCAAACTAATAAAGACTAAACACAAAGAAAGAATATTAAAAGTAAAAGCAGCAAGAGAAAAGCAACAAGTAATATACAAGGGAAACCCCATATGTTTAACAGCTGATCTTTCAGCAAAACTTCAGGCCAGAAGGTAATGGCAGGATATATTTAAATTAATGAAATGGAAAAGATCTACAACCAAGATTACTGTACCTGTCAAGGATCTTATTCAAAATTGATGGAGAAATAAAAAGCTTTTCAGACAAGCAAAAGTTAATAGAATTCAGTACCACCAAAACAGCTTTACAAGAAATGTTAAAAGGACTTATATAGTCAAGAAATACAAGAAAAAAGATCTACAAAATCAACCCCAAACAATTAAGAACATGGTAATAGGAACATATATATTAATAATCACTTTAAATGTAAATGGATTAAATGTTCCAACCAAAAGACACAAACAGGCTGCTGCTGCTGCTTCTGCTAAGTCACTTCAGTCGTGTACAATGCTATGCGACCCCATAGATGGCAGCCCACCAGGCTCCTCCATCCCTGGGATTCTCCAGGCAAGAACACTGGAGTGGGTTGCCATTTCCTTCTCCAATGCGTGGAAGTGAAAAGTGAAAGTGAAGTCACTCAGTCTTGTCTGACTCTTCGTGACCCCATGGAATGCAGCTTTCCAGGTTCCTCCATCCATGGCATTTTCCAGGCAAGAGTAATGGACTGGGTTGCCACTGCCTTCTCCAACAGACAGGCTTAATGGATACAAAAAACAAAACAAAACAAAAAAAGACCCATATATATGCTGTCTACAAGAAACCCACTTCAGACCTAAAGACACATATAGACTGAATGTGAGAGGATGGAAAAATATGTTCCATGCAAATGTGAAGCAAAAGAAAGCTGAAGTAGCAATCGTCATGTCAGATAAAATAGACCTTAAAATAAAGAAGATTGCAAGAGATAAGGAAGGACACTACATAATGATCAAGGACTCAATCCAAGAGGAAAACAGAACATTCGTAAACGTCTACGCACCCAACATAGGAGCACCTCAATACATAAGACAAACACTAACAGACATAAAAGGAGAAATTGACAGTAACACAATTATAGGAGGAGACTTTAACACCCCACTCACAGCAATGGACATGTCATCAAAACAGAAAATTAATAAGGAAACACAAGTCTTACATGATACATTAGATGAGATGGATCTCACTGATATCTTCAGGACATTCCATCCAAATTTAGAAGAATACACCTTCTTCTCAAGTGCACATGGAAGATTCTCCAGGATAGACCACATATTGGGTCACAAATCAAACCTCAGTAAATTTAAGAAAATTGAAATCATATAAAGCATCTTATCCGACCACAACACTATGATACTAGATATAAATTACAAGAAAAAAACTGTAAAAAAACACAAACACGTGGAGATTAAACAACACGTTTCTAAATAACCAACAAATTACTGAAGAAATCAAAAGGGAAATCAAAATTTTCTAGAAACAAATTATAATTAAAACACGACAACTCAAAAACTATTGGATGCAGCAAAAGCAATTCTAAGAGGGAAGTTTATAGCAATACAATCCTACCTCAATAAAGAAGAAAAACATTGAATAGACAACCTAACTTTACACCTAAAACAACTAGAAAAAGAACAAAAACCCCCAAAAATCAGTAGAAGGAAAGAAATCATAAAGATCTGAGCAGAAATAAATTTAAAAGAAATGAAAGAAATGATACTAAAGATAAATAAAACTAAAAGCTGCTTCTCTGAGAAGATAAAATTGACAAGCCTTTAGCCAGACACCTCAAAAAAAAAAAAAAAAAGGAAGAATCAAATTGCCAAAATTAGAAATATAAAAGAGAAGTTTTAACAGACAATGCAGAAATACAAAGGATTATAAGAGACTATTATGGACAAGTATACGGCAGTGTTCTTGCCTGGAGAATCCCAGGGACTGCAGAGCCTGGTGGGCTGCCGTCTATCGGGTTGCACAGAGTCAGACATGACTGAAGCGACTTAGAAGCAGTAGCAGCAGCATACGGCAATAAAATGGATAACGTGGAAGAAATGTACAGATTCTTACAAAATTTCAACCTTCCAAGACTGAACCAGGAAGAAATAGAAATTATGAACTACCCAATTACAAATACTGAAATTGAAGCTGTAATCAAAAATCTCCCCCAAAAGAAAAGCCCTGGACCAGATAGCTTCACAGGAGAATTTGATCAGACATTTACAGAAGAGCTAATGCCTGTCCTTCTAAAACTCTTACGAAAAATTGCAAAAAAGGAACACTTCCAATCTCATTCTATGAGGCCACCATCACCCTGATGCCAAAATCAGACAAAGACAACACAACAGACGAAAACTACAGGCCAATATCACTGATGAATACAGATGCAAAAATCCTCAACAAAAGTTTAGCAAATAGAATTTAGCAACACATTGAAAAGCTCATACACCACGATCAAGTTGGGTTTATTCCAGGGATACAAGGCTTCTTCAATATATGCAAATCAATCAATGTGATATACCATATTAACAAACTGAAACATAAAAATCATATGATAATCTCAATAGAGGCATAAAAAGCTGTTGACAAAATTCAGCACCCATTCATAATTAAGTTCAGTTCAGTTCAGTCACTCAGTCGTGTCGGACTCTTTGTGACCCCATGAACCACAGCACACCAGGCCTCCCTGTCCATCACCAAAACCCACAGTTCACCAAGCCCATGTCCATTGAGTCAGTTATGCCATTCAACCATCTCATCCTCTGTCGTCCCCTTCTCCTGCCCTCAATCTTTCCCAGCATCAGGGTCTTTTTGAATGAGTTGGTTCTTCGCATCGGATGGCTAAACTATTAGAGTTTCAGCTTCAACATCAGTCCTTCCAATGAACACCCAGGACTGATCTCCTTTAGGATAGACTGGTTGGATCTCCTTGCAGTCCAAGGGACTCTCAAGAGTTGTCTCCAGCACCACAGTTCAAAAGCATCAATTCTTTGGCTCTCAGCTTTCCTTATAGTCCAACTATCACATCCATACATGACTACTGGAAAAACCATATCCTTGAATAGATAGACCTTTGTTGACAAAGCAATATCTCTGCATTTTAATATGCTGTCCAGGTTGGTCATAACTTTCCTTCCAAGGATGAAACTGAAGAAACTGAAACTGAAGTCACGCAGTTGTGTCCGACTCTTTCTGATCCCATGAACTGCAGCCTATCAGGCTCCTCAGTCCATGGAATTTTCCAGGCAAGAGTACTGGAGTGGGCTGCCATTTCTTTCTCCAGGGGATCTTCCCAACCCAGGGATCGAACCTGGGTCTCTTGCACTGCAGACAGACGCTTTACCATCTGAGCCACCAGGGAATTTCATGGCTGCAATCACCATCTGCAGTGATTTTGTAGCCCCCCAAAATAAACTCAGCCACTGTTTCCCCATCTATTTGCCATAAAGTGATGGGACCAGATGCCATGATCTTGGTTTTTGGAATGCTGAACTTTAAGCCAACTTTTTCACTTTCCTCTTTCACTTTCATCAAGAGGCTCTTTAGTTCTTCTTCACTTTCTGCCATAAGGGTGGTATCATCTTCATAGATGAGGTTATTGATAGTTCTCCTGGCAAACTTCATTCCAGCTTGTGCTTCATCCAACCCACCATTTCTCATGATGTACTCTGCATATAAGTTAAATAAGCAGGGTGACAATATACAGCCTTGATGTACTCCTTTTGCTATTTGGAACCAGTCTGTTGTTCCATGTCCTGTTCTAACTGTTGCTTCCTGACCTGCATACAGGTTTCTCAAGAGGTAGGTCAGGTGGTCTGCTATCCCCATCTCTTTCAGAATTTTCCACAATTTATTGTGATCCACAGAGTTAAAGGCATTAGCACAGTCAATAAAGCAGAAATAGATGTTTTTCTGGAACTCTCTTACTTTTTTGATGATCCAACGGATGTTGACAATTTGATCTCTAGTTCCTCTGCCTTTTCTAAATCCAGCATGAACATCTGGAAGTTCACAGTTGGAGAATTTTAAGCATTGTGAGATGAGTGCAATTGTGTGGTAGTTTGAGCATTCTTTGGCATTGCCTTTCTTTGGGACTGGAATGAAAACTGACCTTTTCCAGTCCTGTAGCCACTGCTGAGTTTTCCAAATTTGCTGACGTATTGAGTGTAGCACTTTCAGAGCATCATCTTTCAGGATTTGAAATAGCTCAACTGGAACTCCATCACCTCCACTAGCTTTGTTTGTTGTGATGCTTCCTAAGGCCCACTTGACTACACATTCCATGATGTCTGGCTCTAGGTGAGTGTGAGTGATCACACCATCATGATTATCTGGGTCATGAAGCTCTTTTTTGTATAGTTCTTCTGTGTATTCTTGCCACCTCTTCTTAATATCTTCTGCTTCTGTTGGGTCTATACCATTTCTGTCCTTTATTGAGCCCATCTTTGCATGAAACGTTCTCTTGGTATCTCTACTTTTCTTGAAGAGATCTCTAGTCTTTTCCATTCTATTGTTATCCTCTATTTTTTTTGTATTGATTGCTGAGGAAGGCTTTCTTATGTCTCTTTGCTATTCTTTGGAACTCTGCATTCAGATGCTTGTATCTTTCCATTTCTCCTTTGCTTTTCACTTCTCTTCTTTTCACAGCTATTTGTAAGGCCTCCTCAGACAGCCATTTTGCTTTTTTGCATTTATTTTTCTTGGGGATGGTCTTCATTCCTGTGTCCTGTACAATGTCATGAACCTCCATCCATAGTTTTTCTGGCACTCTGTCATCAGATCTAGTTCCTTAAATCTATTTCTCACTGTATAGTAATAAGGGTTTTGATTTAGGTCATACCTGAATGGTCTAGTGGTTTTCCCCACTTTCTTCAATTTAAGTCTGAATTTGGCATTTATGGTTAAAACTCTTCAAAAAACGGGCATAGAAGGAACCTACAACACAGGTTGTAGGGCATATATGATGAGCCTACAGCAAACATTATTCTCAATGGTGAAAAACTGAAAGCATTCCCCCTAAGATCAGGAACAAGACAAGGGTGTCCACTTACCACTCTTATTCAACATAGTTCTGGAAGTCCTAGCTACACCAATCAGAGAATAAAAAGAAATAAAAGAAATCCAGGTTGGAAAAGAAGAAGTAAAGCTCTCACTGTTTGCAGATGACATGATACTGTACATAGAAAACCCTAAAGATAGTATCAGAAAATTACTAATCAGTGAATTTAACAAAGTTTCAGGATACAAAATCAATACACAGAAATCACTTGCATTCCTATAAACCAACAATGAAAAATCAGAAAGAGAAATTAAGGAATCAATACCATTCATCATTGCAACAGAAATAATTAAATATCTAGGAATAAACTTACCTAAGGAGAAACAGGAACTGTACAGAGAAAAGTATAAGGCACTAATGAAAGAAATCAAAGTCGACATAAACAGACAGAGATATTCCATGTTCCTGGGTAGGAAGAATCAATATTGTGAAAATGTCTATAGTACCAAACGCAATCCACAGATTCAATGCGATCCCAAGTTACCAATGGCATTTTCACGGAACTAGAACAAAGATTTTCACAATTCATACGGAAACACAAAAGACCCCAAATAGCCAAAGCAGTCTTAAGAAAGAAGAGTGTAGCTGGAGGAATCAACCTTCCTGACTTCAGGTTAGATTACACTACAAAGCTACAGTCATCAAGACAGTATGGTACTGGCACAAGAACAGAAATATAGACCAATGGAACAAGATAGAAAGCCCAGAAATAAACCCATGTACCTATGGGTACCTTATTTTTGACAAAGGAGGCAAGAATATACAATGGGGCAAAGAAAGCCTCTTCAATAAATGGTTCTTGGAAAACTGGATAGCTACATGTAAAAGAATGAAGTTAGGACACTCCTTAACATCATACACAAAGATAAACTCAAAATGGATTAAAGACCTAAATGTGAGAGCAGAAATTACAAAACTCTTAGAGGAAAACATAGGCAGAATACTTAATGACATAAATTAAAGCAAGATCCTCTATGACCCATCTCCTAGAGTAACAGAAATAAAAACAAAATTAAACAAGTGGGACCTGAGTAAACTTAAAAGCTTTTGAACAGCAAACAAACTATAAGCAAGGTGAAAAGACAACCCTCAGAACTGGAAAAAATAATAGCAAATGAAAGAACTGACAAAGGATTAATTTCCAAAATATACAAGCAGCTCATACAACTCAGTACCAGAAAAACAAAGAACCCAATCAAAAAGTGGGAAAAAGACCTAAACAGACATTTCTCCAAAGAAGACATACAGATGGCTAACAAACACATGAAAAGATGCTCAACATCGCTCACTATTAGAGAATGCAATTCAAAACTACAATGAGAAATCACCTCATACCAGTCAGAATGACCATCATCAAAAAGTCTACAAACAATAAATGCTGGAGAGGGTGTTGAGAAAAGGGAATGAATGCTCTTGCACTGTTGGTGGGAATGTGAATTGATGCAGCCACTAATCAAGACAGTATACTGCTGCTGCTAAGTTGCTTCAGTCATGTCCAACTCTGTGCGACCCCATAGACAGCAGCCCACCAGGCTCCCCCGTCCCTGGGATTTTCCAGGCAAGAACATTGGAGTGGGTTGCCATTTCCTTCTCCAATGCATGAAAGTGAAAAGTGAAAGTGAAGCCAGTCAGTCATGTCTGACTCTTCGCGACCCCATGGACTGCAGCCTACCAGGCTCCTCCACCCATGGGATTTTCCAGGCAAGAGTACTGGAATGGGTTGCCAAGACAGTATGGAGATTCCTTAAAAAACTAGGAGTAAAACCACCATATGACCAAGCAATCCCACTCCTAGGCATATACCCTGAGGAAACCAAAACTGAAGAAGACACATGTATCCACTGTTCATTGCAGCACTATTTACAATACCTAGAACATGGAAGCAACCTAGATGTCGGTTGACAGATGAATGGATAAAGAAGTAGTGATATTTATACACACTGGAATGTTACTTGGCCATAAAAAGGAACACATTTGAGTCAGTTCTAATGAGGTGGATGAACCTAGAACCTATTATACAGAGTGAAGTAAGTCAGAAAGAGAAAAATAAATATTGTATTCTAACACATATATACAGAATCTAGAAAAATGTTACTGAAGAATTTATCTAAGGGCGGCAGTGGAGAAACAGACATAGAGTATAGTTTTATGGACATGGGGTGAGGGGAAGACCGAGTGAGATGTATGGAAAAAAGAAAGAAAGAAAAAAAAAAAAAACTACTGTAAAACCCAAATATAGGATTTATTTTTAAAATCATGCTTACAGATTTATTTCTCAAAAAATGAGTAAGCACCAACATGGAGAAGTACTTTCCTAGATTTAAAATAATCACTGGGTCATAATGAATCAGAGAGGTGGACATGCTGAGATAATAACAAAAAGTACCATCCATTGAATAAGAGTCATTAGTAAAGAGAAGGCAGCACTGGCATATTAAACACTTCCTGAGACTTAGGATCTTAAGAAAATAATAACCAGTACAAAGAATGGGGAATGGGTAAAGAGAGTCTCTGGTATGAGTGCCACTTAGGAAATAAACAAAACAAAAGAAAACAACTTTCACTTTGACATAGTCCCAGTTGTCTGTTTTGCTTTGGTTTACTGTACTTTTGATGTGATTTCCAAGAAATAATTTTCAAGACCAGTGTCAAGAAGCTTTTCCTCTATGATTTATTCAAGGAGTTTCATAGTTTCACATCTTATGCTTAAGTCTTTAATCCATTTTGAATTTATTGGTGTATGGTGTCAGATACTGACCCACCTTCATTCTTTTGCCTATGGATATCTAGTTTCTCCAACATCATTTGTTGAAGATACTCTTTCCCCCATTGTGTATTCTTATCTCTCTTGTCAAATATCAATTGATTGTATGCATGCAGCTTTAATTCTGGGCTCTCTACTTCATTCTTATGGTGTATATGTCTGTCTTTATGCCTGTAGAGACAGGCATACTGTTCTAATTACTGTTGCTGCTACACAGCAAAGAAAATAACAGAATGCAAAAGCACTGCAAGGAATAGAAAAAGAAATTACAAACCATATCTGACAAGAGATTAATAACTAAGATACATAAAGATTCATACAACTCAATATCAGAAAAGGAAATTATTGAGAAATGCAAAACAAAGCCACAATGAGATAATTCACATCAGTGAGGATAAAAAAGATAAAAGGATTAAAAAAGATAACAACTGTTGGTGAGAATGTGAAGAATTTGGAACTCCTCTACACTGTCACCAGGGATATAAAATGACATAGCCACTATGAAAAATGGTATGGATGTTCCACAAAAAAATTGAAAGTAGACCTATTGCATGATCCAGCAACCTCACTTCTAGGTATATAGCCAAAATAATTAAAATAGTGATCTCAAACAGATAACCACCTTCTCAAGTACATCCCAGCATTATTCACAAGTTATAAATCAATACAAATTTCATAGATAAATGAATGGAGAAGGAAAAATTGTTATATAATACAACAAAATATTATTCAGATTTAAAAAGAAGGTAATTCTGCAATTTGTAATAACATGGATGTATCTTGACAGCATCATGCTAAGTGAAATAAGCCAGTAACAGAAGGACAACAAGGAGTGATTGTACTTATATGAGGAATCTGAATAATCAAACTCATAGAATCAGATACTAGAAAAGCAACTATCAGGCACTGGGGGAAGGGAGGGAGAAATAAGTTGTTGTTCAGTGGGTGAACATTAAGTTTCAGTTATGCGCAAATAACTAGTCCTGTGGATCTCCTGTAGAGTGTAATCTCTATAGTCAACAATGTTTTACAATGCAGTTAAAACTTAAGAGAGTAGCGAAAGTGAAAGTCACTCAGTCATGTCCGGCTCTTTGCGACCCCATGGATTATACACTCCATGGAATTCTCCAGGCCATAATACTGGAGTGGGAAGCCTTTGCTATCTCCAGGAGATCTTCCCAACCCAAGGATCGAACCCTGGTCTCCCGCATTGCAGGTGGATTCTTTACCAACTGAGCCACAAGGGGAGTCCAAGAATACTGGGGTGGGTAGCCTATCCCTTCTCCAGTGGATCTTCCCAACCCAGGAAACGAAATGGGTCTCCTGCATTGCAGGTGGATTCTTTACTAACTGAGCTATGGGGGAAATGAACTAAGAGAGTAGCACTCATGTTAAATGTTCCTACCATACAAAAGAGGAGGGAGCACATGAAAAATTTGGAAGGTGTTAAATTTATCTGTGACCTTGATTGTGGAGATGGTTTCATGACTGTATGTGTATTGGTTGGCCAAAATGTTCATTTGACTATTTTCATAAGATGCTACAGAAAAAATGAACAAACCTTTTGGCCAACTCAATATATTAAAACTCATGAAACTGTATTTAATATATATGTGCAGTTCTTTGTATATCAGTTATACTTCAATAAAGCAAATCAGAAAGAGGTCTTTCACCTAATACACACACACATACTCTTATGATAAGAATACCATAATACCATTAAAGGATAAATACAGAAATAGATAAGAAAGGATGCCTAAGTAAGAATGGTATACAAATGTATGTCATGTGTGTTGTTCAGAAGGCTAAAAATAGCAACAAAAGCCTCTTAGGCTCTATTCAAATTTGGGCAGAAGGACAATGTAGGCCAGTTTTAAACATGACTAGATCATAGAAACAAAAAAGAAAGAAAGAAAATCATAATATGACTTCAGACTTTTAAAGTAAAGGAAATAATCTTTCAAGAGAAAAATAACCACTGAGGATCTGCTCTATTCCATACTGTGTGAGGCAATCCACATATTGCTTTTGTATTTAATCCTCATAACAACTCTACAAAGGTTACACCTTATCCTAATTATTTAAAGGAAACACAACAAAACCAAACCAAAAACTCTTGGGAGATATTAAATAATCCGTCAATAAATGCATAACAAATTCACAGTTAACCCAAGATGTAAAGAGAAGGTAATGACTCCACCATTTATATTATGGTATTAAATTAAATCACAAGATTTCAAATATCTTTATTGACACTGCTGTCATATAATGTCATTATTTTTAATATGTGCCATGCAGTGAAATTCATTTGGAAAGTCTGCAGTCTGCTACACTTCTTTCTGACTCACCTGTAGTTTCCATCATTGTAAAAACTAATCTCATATTACCGTCATTTCAAGGAACCAGAAAATAGGCTATTTTCACCTCAGTGGTTTTTCCTTTCTTTTTTTTCTTAAACTAACTATGTATAACAGAATAGTCTGGACAGTTTTAAGGTAGCACTGAAAGGTTTTTTTCTTTTTCCCTCCCCCAGATGCCAGTAGTAAACAGAAAACTGCAACCAGGAAGGTTCAACTGAAAAAAATCATATTGTCATGTTTACTAAGATAATTCCTGCTTAGTAGCAAAATCTAAGATCAAACAGAGTGTGAGAACAGTGGGATAAGAAGGTAAGTTCCAACCATAATATCAGCTGAAGTAGCAATGAACTTAATAAAATAGTTAGTGAAAGCACGTGCTCATGCGTGCTCATTCAGGTCCTATTCTATGGGACCCCATGGACTGTAGCCCAACAGGCTCCTCTGTCCATGGAATTTTTCAGGCAAGAATACTGGAGCAGGTGGCCATTTCCTACCCCAGGGGATTTTCCCGACCCAGGGATCAAACCTGTGTCTCTTGTGTCTACTGCATTGGCAGGTGGATTCTTTACCACTGAGCCACCGGAGAAGCCAAGGCATAGTATGAATTAATAAGGAGCCAGTATTTAGAACTCTCTTGCCTGGAAAATTCCAAGGACAAAGAAGCTTGGTGGGCTACAGTCCATAGGATCCCAAAGAGTCCGCCATGACTGAGCAATTGACACATTTAGAATTCAAGATGCTGTTGATATAATGGTCTGCAGATAGCATCTGGAGAACTGGACTAATTCATTCATTTCTGTGTGCACACATTAATTCTACTAGTAGCTATTGAAAATTCACTGTGTTTCTGGCACTTGTTAGTGATGGGAAATGTGTACATTTATGTACGCCTCATATCTCAAAATGCGAATTAATGCAATAGCCTTGCTAAACAATTGGCAAATAATCCCCTGCTCCACAAGAGAAGAAAACATTTACACAAAACAATCTATGTACTATGTTATATTTGCTTTCTAAAATTTTGTCTTAAGACAGTATCTTCCTGAAATATAAAACAGTAAATTTTGTCAACCATTATTCCTATAACTATGCCTGAAATGCATTTCAACGTCATCTATTTCAAGTTCTATTTGTTTTGCAAATCAATTCATTAGACACAAAGTAGAATGTGAATCTGATTATCCATATTTTTTTCCCCAAGCTCAAAACTTCCATTGAAATTAACACTGATTTTTGAACTTCAAAAGATTCCTCTGTCATAGATTCAATTATAATATCTGAAAAGGAGTTTTAGGTAATTTCTAAGATCTTATTATCCTATGCCTTTCACAACACATAGGGTGTTTTGTGTAAATGTTTCCAACTTGCTCATCTTAGTATTTGTCCTCTGGTCTTGGATTACAACACACCTCCAATCCAATTATTTGAGCTGTCTCTGAATCATTCTTGCCTCCATTTCCCTCAAATATTATCTCATTCAACAAGTCACCAAAGTCATCTTGGAAATGATTTTCAGATCTTCTTTCTCACTAGTCTCATCACTGCCAACTCCCTAACTTTCATTTTAGTCAAGTTTACCCCTAGTTCCCTTTCTGCCTAGTTCACTTCCCACGCAAGTATGAAATTACCCTCCTCAGAAAAAATCCAAATGCTGTACATCCTTATGTTAAACTCTGGTGGCCTTACATCACTTCTGGCTCTAAACTACCTTTTAATTTTCATCTCTTATTCCTTTCCTAAGACCCTAGGGCTTCCCCAATAGTTCAGTGGGTAAAGAATCTGCCTACCATACTGGAGACACGGATTTGATCCCTAAGTCAGAAAATGGCAACCAACACCAATATCCTTGCCTAAGAAATCTCATGGACAGAGGAGCCTGGTGGGCTACAGTCCAAAGAGCCACAAAGAGTTGGACATGAGTAAGTGACTAAGCATGTAAGATTCCTTAATCCTGTCCCCTTCTTCTAACACACAAAGACCCACTATGCTCTCCTAGGCCTAACACACATTTCCACTTATCCATAGCCTCAGGCATGTTTTTTTCTGTGCTTTCATTTCAGGCTCTGCAATAAAAGGCCAAAAAAGTCCATGAAAAGCTGCTCAACACTGCTAATTATTAGCGGAATGCAAATCAAAATTACAATGGGGGTAGCACCTTACACCTGTCAGAATCAGTTCAGTTCAGTTGCTCAGTCATGTCCAACTCTTTGCGACCCCGTGAATTGCAGCATCCCAGGCCTCCCTGTCCATCACATCCCGCGGAGTTCACTCAAACTCACGTCCATCGAGTCTTTGATGCCATCCAGCCATCTTATCCTCTGTCGTCCCCTTCTCCTCCTGTGCCCAATCCCTCCCAGCATCAGAGTCTTTTCCAATGAGTCAGTTCTTGGCATGTGGTGGCCAAAGTACTGGAGTTCCAACTTTAGCATCATTCCTTCCAATGAACATCCAGGGCTGATCTCATTTGGAATGGACTGGTTGGATCTCCTTGCAGTCCAAGGGACTCTCAAGAGTCTTCTCCAACAGCACAGTTCAAAAGCATCATTTCTTTAGCACTCAGCTTTCTTCACAGTCCAACTTTCACATCCATACATGACCACTGGAAAAACCATAGCCTTGACTAAACAGACCTTTGTTGGCAAAGTAATGTCTCTGCTTTTGAATATACTATCTAGGTTGGTCATGGCTTTTCTTCCAAGGAGTAAGTGTCTTTTCATTTCATGGCTGCAGTCACCATCTGCAGTGATTTTGGAGCCCAAAAAGATCTGACAGTGTTTCCACTGTTTCCCCATCTATTTCCCATGAAGTGATGGGACCAGATGCCATGATCTTCGTTTTCTGAACGTTGAGCTTTAAGCCAACTTTTTCACTCTCCTCTTACACTTTCATCAAGAGGCTTATTGGTTCCTCTTCACTTTCTACCATAAGGGTGGTGTCATCTGCATATCTGAGGTTATTGATACTTATACTGGCAATCTTGATTCCAGCTTGTGCTTCTTCCAGCCCAGCCTTTCTCATGATGTACTCTGCATATAAGTTAAAGAAGCAGGGTGACAATATACAGCCTTGATATACTCCTTTTCCTATTTGGAACCAGTCTGTTGTTCCATGTCCAGTTCTACTGTTGCTTCCTGACCTGCATACAGGTTTCTCAAGAGGCAGGTCAGGTGGTCTGGAGTTCCCATCTCTTGAAGAATTTTCCAAAGTTTATTGTGATCCACACAGTCAAAGGCTTTGGCA
Source organism: Ovis aries (assembly GCF_016772045.2). Classification (NCBI taxonomy): domain Eukaryota; kingdom Metazoa; phylum Chordata; class Mammalia; order Artiodactyla; family Bovidae; genus Ovis; species Ovis aries. Next base: position 17,851,192 of record NC_056074.1, read on the forward strand.
TAGTCAATAAAGCAGAAATAGATGTTTTTCTGGAACTTTCTTGCTTTTTGATGATCCAGCGGATGTTGGCAATTTGATCTTTGGTTCCTCTGCCTTTTCTAAAACCAGCTTGAACATCTGGAAGTTCATGATTCACGTATTGCTGAAGCCTGGCTTGGAGAATTTTGAGGATTACTTTACTAGCATTTGAGATGATTGCAACTGTGTGGTAGTTTGAGCATTCTTTGGCATTGCCTTTCTTTGGGATTGGAATGAAAACTGACCTTTTCCAGTCCTGTGGCCTGTTGCTGAGTTTTCCAAATTTGCTGGTGGGTTTGAGTTTTTCAAATTTGCTGGTCATGGTGGAGAGGTCTGACAGAATGTGGTCCACTGGAGAAAGGAATGCTAAACTACTTCAATATTCTTGCCTTGAGAACCCCATGAACAGTATGAAAAAGCAAAATGATAGGATACTGAAAGAGGAACTCCCCAGGTCAGTAGGTGCCCAATATGCTACTGGAGATTAGTGGAGAAATAACTCCAGAAAGAAAGAAGGGATGGAGTCAAAGCAAAACCAATACCCAGTTGTGGATGTGACTGATGGTAGAAGCAAGGTCTGCTGCTGTAAAGAGCAATATTGCATAGGAACCTGGAATGTCAGGTCTATGAATCAAGGCAAATTGGAAGGGGTCAAACAGGAGATGGCAAGAGTGAACATTGACATTCTAGGACTCAGCAAACTAAAATGGACTGGAATGGGTGAATTTAACTCAGATGACCATTATATTTACTACTGTGGCAGGAGTCCCTTAGAAGAAATGGAGTAGCCATCACAGTCAACAAAAGAGTCCAAAATGCAGTACTTGGATGCAATCTCAAAAATGACAGAATGATCTCTGTTCATTTCCTAGGCCAACCATTCAGTATCACAGTTATCCAAGTGTATGCCCCAACCAGTAACACTGAAGAAGCTGAAATTGAACGGTTCTATGAAAACCTATAAGACCTTTTAGAACTAACACCCAAAAAGATGTTCTTTTCATTACAGGGGACTGGAATGCAAAAGTAGGAAGTCAAGAAACACCTGGAGTAACAGGCAAATTTGGCCTTGGAATATGGAATGAAGCAGGGCAAAGGCTAATAGAGTTTTGCCAAGAGAATGCACTGGTCATAGCAAACACCCTCTTCCAACAACACAAGAGAAGACTCTACACATGGACATCACCAGATGGTCAACACCGAAATCAGATTGATTATATTCTTTGCAGCCAAAGATGGAGAAGCTCTATACAGTCAACAAAAACAAGACTGGGAGCTGACTGTGGCTCAGATCATGAACTCCTTATTGCCAAATTCAGACTGAAATTGAAGAAAGTAGGGAAAACCACTAGACCATTCAGGTATGACCTAAATCAAATCCCTTATGATTATACAGTGGAAGTGAGAAATAGATTTAAGGGACTAGATCTGATAGATAGAGTGCCTGATGAACTATGGAATGAGGTTCGTGACATTGTACAGGAGACAGGGATCAAGACCATTCCCATGGAAAATAAATGCAAAAAAGCAAAATGGCTGTTTGGGGAGGCCTTACAAATAGCTATGAAAGGAAGAGATGCAAAAAGCAAAGGAGAAGGAAAGATATAAGCATCTGAATGCAGAGTTCAAAAGAATACCAAGGAGAGATAAGAAAGCCTTCCTCAGTGATCAATGGATGGAAATAGAGGTAAACAACAGAATGGGAAAAACTAGAGATCTCGTCAAGAAAATTAGAGATGCCAAGGGAACATTTCATGCAAAGATGGGCTCGATAAAGGACAAAAATGGTATGGACCTAACAGAAGCAGAATATATTAACAAGAGGTGGCAAGAATACACAGAAGAACTGTACAAAAAAGTTCTTCAGAACCAAGATAATCATGATGGTATGATCACTCACCTAGAGCCAGACATCCCGGAATGTGAAGTCAAGTGGGCCTTCGAAAGCGTCACTACGAACAAAGCTAGTGGAGGTGATGGAATTCCAGTTCAGCTATTTCAAATCCTGTTAGAATGGCCATCATTAAAAAATCTACGAAAAATAAATGCTGGAGAGGGTGTGGAGTAAAGGGAATCCATTGGTGGGAATGTGAATTGGTACAGCCACTATGTAAAACCATATGGGGGTTACTCAAAAAGCGGAGCAACCATATGATGTAGCAATCTTACTCCTGGGTATGTGTCCCAAGAAAATTGTAATTCATAAAGATACATGCACCTCAATGTTCACTGTAGCACTATTCACAATAGCCAGGATATGGAAGCAACATAAATGTACACAGACAGAGGACTGGATAAAGAAGAAGTGGTACACACACACACTGATATGCTACTCAGCCATGGAAGAGGGAAATAATGCCATCTGCAGCAACGTAGATGGATTTAATGATCATCCTAAGTGAAGTAGGTCAAAGACGAATATCACATGATATCACTTAACAGGAAGAATTTAAAACAATGATACAAATGAACCTAATACAAAACAGAAACATACACACAGACATAGCAAATGGTGGAAAAGCAGGGAGAGGGATAAATACGAGTTTCAGATTAACATATACTCACTAGTATATATAAAATAATCAACAAGGTCCTACTGTATAGCACGAGGAACTCTACTCAATACTCTTGTAATATTGGGATATTACCTGTAGGTTATTGTAACATGCATGCCCAGGACAAAGCTGATGCCACCTCCCTGATGAAATTTTCTCTAAAGTCCACAGGCCAAGTATTCTCTTCCTACTGTGTGTGTATTCATTTATTATAATTTCCACACTTTAGTTCAAAGGTTTCTCCTCTCTGTCTTACTAGGCTGAAGGCTCCTTGAGGGTACAAAACTGGTATTTCTCTTGTGTATATCAAATACTCAGTAAATGTCAAATGAGTGAATTAGTTCCATTCCTACTCTCAATTGCCATGACTTCTTCATAAAGCTTTCCTGTCCAGTCAATAAATGTATGAATAATTTTAATTTAACACCTAAATTAAGGTGGAATTATCACTCTCATTTTTATACTTAATGTCTTCTGCTGATAATTTATTCTGTTTCAGAGGAACAAAAAGAGCCACTTTGTGACAAAATTACTACTGTAGAAGCATCTCAGTGTTAAGCAACTGTACTTAATTTTCTGATGTATACTGTTGCTTACTAAAAAGTAACTATTCCCTCAGAAGTCATTGTGAGAAAAAAAAACAAAAATATCTCTCCTGACTGTGTGAAAGGAAAGACGCTTCCAGGCAGGTGATATGAATTTGATTAACAGAGAGAATCACACTATATACTGTAATTGTGTTATGGTCTGTAAAATGTGAAAAGCAACACATGATGATCAATTAACAAAGCACTCTAGATAAAATACAAAAAAAATCAGAAAAGTTTGAAACATCAGACATTATTATAAATGCATAAGAGTTTCTGGGCATAGATGTCAATAAAGATATACAAGTAACTAAACTAATACTTTTCATCTGTATTCCAGGTGAAAAGTGTTTGGATATTTGAGACCAGAAGTAGTTATTTCTTAGGAGTGTTTTTTATTCACACAAAAATTGAATCCTACCATTTTCTCACTTACTTTTTTGAGGTTATAAGGGATTTCCAACCAGCGTTTTACATATACATATATATATATAAAGACTATATATACACACATATATAGACTTTAAATATATAAAACACTGGAAATCCCTTAGATGGAATCAAGAGCCCTTCAAAAGCTGCTTCCTATAACTTGCCTGGAATCTGGAATCATTTCCTGGTATTCTACACCTCACTCTCTCTGCTCCACTCATAGTTTTCCAAATATGCTGTGCTGGCAGACTCTTTTCTTTCACTTCCTGTTACATCTACCTCACCTTTCCTTCTCAGAAATTAACAAATCTTATCTGAGTTACCTCTCCCACGACTTTTGATGTTCTCAGACACCCAGGCTTCTCCTGCCCTGTATGTCGATTGTACTTCTAAACAAAATGGCATGACATTTAATATTATTCCACATTTTCATTATTTGCATGCATGCCTTTTTAACATATTTAAAAAATACAGAACTCCTGTATGAGAACTGGAGTTAAGGTAATTAACAGAGCCACTATGGCTCCTGATTGCTGCAAGATTACCGACAACTGGGAAAGAGGGACATTATGTCGCAATAACAACAAAATGTATGATTGAGTATTAAGGGCTTATGAGAATATATTTCAGTTGTCAGACCAAGTACGGGGCCAAAGAAGGTTTTCTGTGAGAGTTATGTTTAAGCTGAAGCTATACGGATAAACAGAAGGAATGTTTTTTGCCTAACTTATATCATGATATGTGGTCAGCTCACAGTAAATATTTGTTGAATAAACAAATAAATGATAAAGTAAAACTTTTCCTAAATTTTCCACATAATTTCTGCAAACCTGTCACATTTTTTAACAAACGGAATGCTTAAAGTCTCAGGTTTTATCTCTTACATATAAAAATATTTTAATGCAAATTAGTTGAGAGAAGAATTCTATAATGATTGTGCATTGGATAGTGGTTATGAAAGCCAGAAATATATGTGACATATGAACTCCCAGTGCTATGCCAATTACAAAAATCCCATTTTTTGGCTATGGGATAGAAATAAAGGGCTTCCTTCATAGCTCATACATCATGTAAATAAAGTGTATCTAGTATTTTTCAACTTGGTAAAATAAGCTTAATCACTCTCACAAAGGCAAAAAAATAACTGTTCTATCTGAATTTTCCTGAAGATGCAGTCACTTTTGTTGTCTGCCTTCTTGACACAAAGAACCTGATCATCATCTGCCTGCAAGACACATGCATCTTGTCATCTGTCTGCAAAGGTTTTTGAAATTTTTGCCACTGACAGCTAACTCTGTTTTGACAATCTATTTAAAGGAATGGAGCGAAAGTTGTTTTAAGGAGCTAAGTTGCTGCCACTCAAGGTCCTCGGGGAATTTTCTAGCCTACGGCCTTCATATCTTTATTTAAATATAATGCGGCCCATGCCTGACATTTTTCTAAAGCACTAATGCAGTAAGCATGTGTAATCTGCCAGGAGGGACCAGAAAAACCTCTTAATAAATCATATTATCTAAACATTTGGAAAAATGACTTGGGAGATGTGTCCATAACATAAAAATATCACACAGTGTATGACAGGCCTCTACTTGGAAGAGGAAAACAAGTAGTACAAGAAATTGTGATGCATTTGCTAATTCTGTTTCTTGAACAAGGATTTTTTTTTTTTTTTCCACTCTGTGGTTGGATAAAACTGTCACATATTCTTTGTGCTGAGGACAGAGGCCTGGATGCTGTGCTGTAGACTTGAAAAGGTATTCATCCCTCAGTTCATGGATTTCTCCAGCAAGACGGAATCTCACAGCATCCTCAGTGATTTTGGAGAATCAACTTTGTTCCTCAAAATCTTGTGTGCTCCATGTCTGTATTTTAATTGAAAAGCATGGGGGCTCTGAAGACCAAAAGGTCTTTTGAAATTTGGATTTCAGATTTCAACTCTGTATGTATTCATCTATAATTTTTATTGCTCTACTTAATCTCTCTCAGGCTGTTCCTCACTTGCACATTAGGGACATTATATGCCTTCTTATATATATATCTAGTTATAAAGGTATAAGTGGCATAGTTAGAATTTGATTTACAATTTTAAATATATTTCTCTCAGTACACTTTGATAAATCTTTTAAGTTTATTATTATTACTGTAATGTTTATTGCTTACAACAAAATATGTATAATTAAAATATAAGTCAGATAATGAAAATGGTCATCAGGGGAGTATCATTACTTACCAATATACCGAACATAAAATCTGAATCCAAAGATCTGACCTCATAGCACATAACTACTGTGCTGTAGAGTACTCAAGTAATTTGCTAAGAACTTCTTTTTTTAAATGTAATCCCTGAGGGCAGAGATTATGTCTTAAAGCATATGCTAGGATATTAAAAAATCAGTTCTTTCTTTCTTAGTTTTAGCTGAAACATTAATATAATTGTTATAAAGTGCTAAAAAAGATACTGCTATGGCAGTAAAGCAAACTTTACTCAGAAACTATATCAGTTACATGTCCTTTTGTTACCCCTTGCCCTGAAAAGTTAAAATAGTGAGGGTACTTATTACTGTGGTTGTCATGAGAACTAAGGGAGATAATTGTTTGTAAAGAACTTAACACAGTGCTTACCAAATTACTGAATGATGAAGTAAACTCTGAATCGAAATGTTTGATTTCACAGCATCAATTTTTTTTTTTTAATCAGTCTTTGGTTGGGACAAGATTTTTGTTGTATTGTCATATATTGTGGGGATATATTAATAGCATGCTGTGTGCATACTTAGTCACTCAGTTGTATCTCTGTGGCCCCATGGACTGTAGCCCAGGATTCTCTGTCCATGGGATCCTCTAGGCAAGAATATTGCAGTGGATAGCCATTCCTTTCTCCAGGGAAAGTTCCTGACCCAGGGATCAAACCCAGGTCTCCTACATTGCAGGTGGATTCTTTACTGTGAGCCACCAGAGAAGTCCATATTAACAGCCCAGATTAACACTAATAAACCTGCTGGTATTATTAATGAGATCAAAGTACTTTTCTGGCATAAAAAAATAAAAATAAGTGCCACTAAATTTTACGAACTCTGTCCTTATTTACCATGACTATATGTTTTAAATCTTCTTTATCAAGCTCTAAGCAGATTGAAAACACTCACTTCCATTAATCCCACCATTCATGCTGGAAACTTAATTTTTACCTCATTGATGTCAATAACAGAGGGATAAAAAATGTTAAAGTTGAAAAAATAAAATATGTTAGAGCTTACATGTTCCAGTCACCCTATTTGTAAATGGAAGTTTTGGGCTCATAGAAGTCATGATGTATTTATTAGAAATAAAAAAAGAAGAGGAGAGAGATGCACCAACTAATCTCACCCCTCAGTAGAGGCCTCAGCATTCCCACTTGGCACTTAATCCATTATACTGCACTTAGCTATTAAAATTTTAAGTAAATCTGGATTTTATCCTGTGGCTCTAATTGTTCCATCTGGGATGGAAACTGAGAACACTACTGAGAACACTACCATGTTTTTATAAAGGACATTTTTGACAAGCTATTTTAATAATACACAGAGCATAATGCACTTGAAAATGCATACTGAAGACCTATGTAAAACCTCTAGGAGGATAGTTCACTGAGCTAAGTAGAGGCTGAGAGGTTTGGTAGGTGGAAACAAACTCTTCTGTCTTTATTAACAGAAATGTTGCTGTTTTAAGCTGCTAAACGATGATCAGAGAGAAGCAAGAATCTTCTAGATACACTCTATCCTCAACTCTTATTTATACAGTTATATTACTGAATCAAATAAACTGATTACTGATGGCTTTTTCAAACTCCTCACTAAAGGCAAGCCTTAATGTGTTAGGAAATCTAATTTACTATTCTTCAAAATGCCTAAAGCTAAACTCTTGATTAAAACTTTTGGTTATCATCTCAGATATATTTTTGTAATTGCTTTCAGATGCATCAAAGTCAATATAGAAAATATTTTTAGAAATAGTAAAAACAATCCTGAGTGTATGAATTAAAAATAGATGAGTGATTGATTTAAAATTCTTATATTTAAGTTTGCGATAACAGCATTTTGTAATTAAATTACAGAAGTTTAATGTTATAGACCCATTGATATGTCATTTGCAAAAAACTGTGTGAGGGGTCTAATTATAGGGACTTGAATACATTTTCCATTTTAAAACTGCATGTTTAAATAACAGATTCTGTCCCCTACTCTCAAGCTAAGAAATCAATATAGTTCAAGAAATGCAGCTTAAAAATAATGATTGATTTTGCTCTCATATTGATTCCTGAATAATACTGAGAAATTCCCAATATACTAGAATCTAAGTCTTTCTTCTTGAGCATGCTAAGCTGCAGTTACCATAAGCTACATGGGGTTATGAGCTGAACAAACCATTTTAGCTCTGTGGGTTAATGAAGAATTAAGTTGAAAGAAGGGGAGGAGTTTCTCCAAAGATAAACTAAAAGGCAAAGAGTTGTTCTCAAGGGAAAATTGATATCAGAAACATTAATTGTTTTTGAAAAATTATCTGAAAAATAATATCAGAAAAATTAATACAAGAAAAGGGAACATCCATATGCATGAGAAAGAAGCCCATTTTTTCACATATGTATGTATGTATGTATGAGGACTACATACATATTCTCCAGACATAAAGAAGAGATTCCTCTCCTCTCTCTGGGCTTTTTATGACAGAAATCACTTGATTTTACATGTCATTCCTTCTTTCAATTTATGTCTATGAATTACCTCTTATACATGAAGATCCAGACCAAGAAACAAGGTTGAATAAATAAATGCTTACACCATCCAATGAATTGGCAGATACATAAACAAACAATTTCAATCATTAGTATTAGCTACAGTGTAGATTACGGGGAAAGAGAGAGTAATTTTTTCTCCTGAAGTTAGGGGAATACAGATGTTTGAAATGTTTCACAGAAAAGAAATAAGCAAATTTTGATTCACATGATGTATAAACTGGAATTTGGCAAAATATAATAACAATAGCGTTACCAATTGCTTCCTATGTGCTGAACACTGAAGTGCTTTACAAAGATTATCTCACCTAATCCTCACGACAACCACTGGGGTAGGTGCCATTATTATCTCAACTTTATAGGTGACAGATATACTGTAAAGCCACAGAAAAGTTCAGAACTCTGCCACAGGTCACATAGTAGGAAGATGGATTTGAATACAAGCCAAAACCTTTGCTTCTGTCTACTATACTTTGGTACTGAAGAAAGAAGTGTCTCGGTTAACAACTATTCAACAGTCAGACAAGTGAAATAGCACTGAGTAATTCAGCATGCTTGGAGCAAAAGCTCTGTTTCTGGAGTGACAGGCATAGGACTGGGTAAAAGAAATAGGAACCAGGCAAGGAAGGCTGCCTGTGCCATGTGTATTGAGGATGGAATAAAGACATGTAAGACTATAGGCCAGGAGATCGTATGGGAGATGAACACATTAGCCAAAGTGAAAGACTAGTCAGTCTTAAATAAGACAGCATCGTTGCGGCAACAGGTGAGCAAGATGCAGAGGAGAAAGGGTAGTTAAGGTTTGGAGAGGGACTGAAAGTGGTGAGGGGAGAAGAGAGAGACTAGAATGACTCCTAGGCATATTTCCTGGGTAGCATGGTATAAACCTTTCCCTTCTCCAGGGGATCTTCCCAACCCAGGGATTGAACCCAGGTCTCCAGAATTGCAGGCAGATTCTTTACCAGCTGAGCCACAAGGGAAGCCCAAGAACCTGGAGTGGGTAGCCTATCCCTTCTCCAACAGATCTTCCTGACCCAGGAATCGTGAACCGGGGTCTTCTGCATTGCAGGCAGATTCTTTACCAACTGAGCTATCAGAGAAGCCCAATTTGTATGACAAATCACAACAAAAGGACGACAGCTGTTTTCCTAAATCTAGGTCTTTGGGTTTACCGCAATTCAGAATTTCATGTAATCTTTCTTTTTTTTTTTTTTTTTTTAAATTGGAAGAAAACAGCTTTACAATGTTGTGCTGGTTTCTGCCATGCAACAACTCAAATCAGCCGTAATTATACATATATCACCTCTCTCTTGAGCTTCCCTTCCCTCCCCACATCCTATCCCTCTAGGTTACCACAGAGTACCATCCCTGTGGTATATAGCAACTTCATGTACCTCTTTAAGATATGCATGAGCTTAATGAAAGCATCACCTATTCAGAAGATATTTCTCTGAGAATGCATACCCCAACCCTTATTCCTTTGCTTGGGCAAAAATTAATTCATTCATTCTATTAGCAGTCTGAAAAAGATTACCTTCATCTCTAATCCATGAAAATTCACAGGAAGAATTTAATTTTACCTTTTCTTGTGTGACATTCAAGTGACCTTCCAACTGTTATATCACCAATATTTACCTTAGCCTCATGAGATCTGCCAAGGAAAAATGTATTCCTATTTTTAAAGGGTAAAGAGAGGTTAAGTGACTCATCTGGGGAGCTGGAAATAATAGCTCACTCTCTGGAATCAGCTCATTATGTGTAAGAGCAACTGGCAAATGGCAACTGATATTTCATATGGCTTGAGCTGTTGGAGTCTGTCTTTATCAAAACACAACAAGCTCAGGAGCAGAAGAGAAACTGAATATGGCTTTTTTCAAGACAGGCATTTTTTTTTTTCTTAATTCTTAGCAAGCTTTGCCACTGACCTGTGGACTCAATAAATAAGTTCAAGGTGATAATGAACATCAGCAAAATAGCCAAGAAATGTAGAGAGAAGTGTTCACTATATAATACTTGATTTTTACATCAAACATCTTATAATCCATTCCAATAAAAGTTTCCAATAAGTTTCTAACACTAAATAAAGGTATAAGGGCAGGTCTGCCATACATTAGTATAGGTTGATAAGCAACTCTGATGAAACACTGTAGCCCGCTTTCCTAATGAAGTAATTCATAAGTCCTGGGGAGAAATAAATGATAGATATGATGGCAAATGATAGATAGCTTTCTTTTCCTCAAATCACCTTTTTCTCTGTTGATTGGTTTTGTGTGGTTTTTCAGGTTCTCATACTCATTTGAATTTCTTCCTATCGTTCTGGCTCTTCTTTCTCAGTTTCCTTGGCAAATTGATGCATTGCCAGACCTTAAAAGCTTGAAGTATCTCTTGGATGGCTGATCTTTTTTATCTACACTCACTCCCTGTCAATGATTTTCCCTAATCCTAGAAGGATATAATGGTGGCTTGGGCCACAGTGGAGTGCCATACAGGGGAAAACAAAAGGCTGCATACTGAATATATTGTAAAGGTAGACCAAATAGGTTTCCAGAATAACATACTATGGGGTATATACAAAAGAGAAACATCAAAGATGCCTCTGTGATTTTTGGATCAACAACAGAGGGATTAAGCTGACATTAACTGTTGGGTAAGACTGTGAAGGAAACAAGTCTGTTCTAGCAGGAATCAGGAAGTGAGTGGTGGATATGCTACAGCTGAGAGGCCTATTATGTACAAAAAGTTGATTAGAGTCTTAATTAGCATTCAAAGAAGGAAAACCAGTACTATTGATATGGAACACAGATGAGAGTTTAGGCATTAAACCTTTAGAAACATGGAGTGGAAGGAATTCTTTGGAAGGCTACCACCTCTGAATCTGATGGTGAGCCTATAATTCTCGAAGGATACCAAGGGCTGGCACTCAGTGAAAATGCAAGAAGAGAAAGAAGGTGTGCAAGGAAGAGTAGAACTCTCAAGAACAAACCAAGACCTACAAAAAACAACTGGAACACATGTGGACAAATGGAGACCCTTGTTTATTTCTCACTGTCTCTGACTTCAACAATGAATGAGATCATCAGAAGCTGGAATTGTCTGCCATGGAGATCCTGGTTCGGGACTCAGTAGGAGCTGTGGGACCCATAGCATCCAGTTGAGTGGCAAATCAGGGCCACCAAGTATGTGCTGGGGCAACCCGTGGCCTCCTACACTGACCTGCAGAGTGTAATGGCTACTGTTTTTCTACAGACATTCACGTGGTATGCCCTTCACTTCCCTTAGATATTTTCCTTGAGACTTTCCAAGGTCATCACTTTTAATTGCAATCCCACTCTCTCACAATCTTATCCCTGCTTTATTCTTGCCCTTACTACTTTTTATTTTATAATTTTTTACCACAGTTCATTTCAGTTCAGTCACTCAATCGTGTCCAGCTCTTTGTGACTCCATGATTCGCAGCACACCAGGCCTCCCTGTCCATCACCAATACCCAGAGCCCACCCAAACCCATGTCCATTGAGTCAGTGATGCCATCCAACCATCTCATCCTCTGTTGTTCCCTTCTCCTCCTGCCCTCAATCTTTACCAGCATCAGGGTCTTTTCCAATGAGTCAGTTCTTCCCATCAGGTGGCCAAAGTATTAGAATTTCAGCTTCAACATCAGTCCCTCCAATGAACACCCAGGACTAATCTCCTTTAGGATGGACTAGTTGGATCTCCTTGCATTCCAAAGGACTCTCAAGAGTCTTCTCCAACACCACAGTTCAAAAGCATCAATTCTTCTGCCCTCTGCTTTCTTCACAGTCCAACTCTCACATCCATACATGACTACTGGAAAAACCATAGCCTTGGCCAGATGGACCTTTGTTGACAAAGTGATGTCTCTGCTTTTTAATATGCTATCTAGGTTGGTCATAACTTTCCTTCCAAGGAGTAAATGTCTTTTAATTTCATGGCTGCAATCACCATCTGCATTGATTTTGGAGCCCAGAAAAATAAAGTCAGCCACTGTTCCCACTGTTTCCCCTTCTATTTAAGATGAAGTGATGGGACTGGATGCCATGATCTTAGTTTTCCGAATGTTGAGATTTTTTTTTTTCTTTTAAAAAGATTTTATTAAAGGTCTTTGCAGAGCAACATTCAGATTCCAGATCCAGCGGCCAAGGAGACCTATTATGCTGTGGGTACCGGCTGGGGCATGGCAGGCGGCTCTGGCTTCCCACCCTTCTGTTCAGAGATGGGAGTGGTGGGCAGTATTTCATCTTTGGGTTCCACAATGCTCACATGATCAGGCAGAGGCTTCTTAGGGCCAATCTTACCAGTTGGGTCCCAAGGCAGCATGATCTTTACCTTGATGCCCAGCACACCTAGAAGATGCCACAGTTAAGACCTACCTATAGTTCCACTGACCCCCCACTACACAACAGAACAGAGCAGAAGGAAGAGAAGAACAGGTTACTCAAGCATCCTGTGTCTGGCCCCTTCTCAGACAAATGCCTCTAATCAATCAATGAACAGGACACTTTGCAAAAGGAACCCATGCACAGCGCCACAGAACGTGGCACCGACAAGGACCGAGAGCAGAACGTGCCTTTTCTGACTCGTCATCGTATCATCATGGAAGCGAATGTTGAGATTTAAGCCAACTTTTTCACTCTCCTCTTCAATCCACTAAAATGAGAGCAGGTATATTGGCTATTTTGTTAAATAGTATTTCCTAATTCTGGCACATGATAGACATTGAATAATATTTATTGAATAAAATAAAGGAGCACCAGTTTTATGATTAAATGAAATAGCTTAAAATTTTTCAAAGCATGTTGACTAGGTTTTATGGAATGCTATCCAGAAAAGAATGGTTAATACCTTCATGTACATTTAGAACAATGGTGTCTATTTTAGCTCTTTGGTTGAACATTATGGATTTTAAAGTGCTTTTTAAAATATTTTACAAGACTGGAAATTTTATATGGCTCTACAGATATGCCAACTACAACTCGGGTGAGAAATTTAGATAAACCTGATTTAGATAAACCTATAAATAAAATTGAGCTGTGTTATGTGTATATATGTGTGATGATTGATTTTTCTCCTTTGACTTCCTGAGGTTTACAAACAGAGGTATGAATTCTGAAATCTACAAACCAAATGGATACCAGTAACTTCATAATAAGCAAAACAAATGAACAAAAAATTAAGACTGTCAATGACCCAGGGCACCACTACTTGTAAACTTAACTGTACCTCTGCAGTTATAAATAGTTCCTTCCCTGGTGGCTCAGCAGTAAAGAAACTGCCTGCCAATACAGGAGACACAGGTTCAATCCCTGGGCCAGGAAGATCCCCCGGCAGAAGGAAATGGCAACCCATTCCTTTATTCTTGCTTGGGAAATCCCATGGACAGAGGGGTCTGGTGGGCTAAAGTTCATGGGGTCATAAAAGTGACTCAACTTAGCAATGAAACAAAAACCAAAAGAATCCTGGCACTCAGTACTTTAGTAAGGAAAAGCAGTTGTGTGAACTCCTCTGTGCTTTTGCAGCATTTAATAGCTGCTTTTACTCATGGCAAAAATATTAAAAGAAAAATTTAATATTTAAAAATAGTGAATCAAGTTCTTATTTACACTCTTGTATTATTATAATTCATTTTTATATAGAGACCACCTAAGCAAATCCCATTGCTTCACAGTGACAAACTCACGTGTACACATACACATAGACAAAGACACACATGAGGAAAATTTTAAAAGTCTCTTTTTTTTTCCCTTCTCACAGAGGAAAGTAAAGAAAACATTATTTAAAACATTTGTTTTAAGAACGTTAATTCTCACATGTTCCTCCCTGCGTTCATTTCCTAGCTATGTTAAAAATGGACTGTCTTAGTCTTATGTAGTCTATTTCTTCCAAATACTTAAAATATTCACAAATTAATGGAAAATGGTGAAGGAAGAAAATGTGTCCTTGGAATTTAAGGTGGTGGGTTCAGGTGAGATGCTTAAAGAGTGCACAGTTAGAAAAGAAAATCAACTCAATGATCACCTGTGTGACATGTCAACCAACTGTGAGTTTGCTTCCTTAGTAATTCTGTAAGTTAAGATTATCCCCTTCTGACTCCATGTTTGAATGAGTCTGAGATTTGTATTGGAGAAGGAACTAGCAACCCACTCCAGTGTTCTTGCCTGGAGAATCCCAGGGATGGGGGAGCCTGGTGGGCTGCCATCTATGGGGTTGCACAGAGTTGGACACGACTAAGTGACTTAGCAGCAGCAGCAGCAGCACCAGAGATTTGTAAAATATTCCAAGAGAATTCACATTTTTAAGTGTATTCATACATTGGTTTGGTTTTACTCCACATTTTGTTAAAAAATGATTTGAAACCACTTTAACATAACACATTTAATAAATAACAGCGCTCACATGGAAACACAGATAGCTCTCTTTCATATCAAACTTGTTTTTCCAGCTAAACCATGCTGTCCTTTCTCAATTTGCAAACTTGCTAATGACCAGGTAACATATTAAGGATTTGTATTTCGTCTTTCCAAAGGACCAATTTTACCGAGTTGCCAAAATAAAAGGACTGGACATCATTAGAACAATTTCTCATCTTTAATTTAAGCCAGAGCAATTCTAAATTACTTTGTACAGTCATCTTTTAGTTCTTGAGCCCATAGGCGGTTTCTTCAGTGGTCATTTCTATAACTCAGTATGTCAGGGTTCATTTTGTTTCTTTAATTTTATTGATGGAAATTTCTATACAGACCTGGTTCTGTACTCTCATATTTTTCAACTTATATGAATTTTTTCCAAATTTTGATTGTGAAGATGCTTATTTTTTTTAATAGGAAGAAGGATCCCATGTAAAGCTATCTCTTTTTGTGTAGATATTTCTCAGCATGTTTTTCAAATATAGGGACTCAAATATAGAGCATGACATATTACAGCTGTTACCATAACTGAAACACACACACGGACTTTCTTAATTTTAGAGCTAATACTCAAGATTTGTTACATGTGACAATATATTATGGATTAAATATTGTAGATATTCAACTTCCTGTTGAGTGGCAGAGGACATCTATATAGAAAACACAGTTAAATTTTACATTACAGATAGGTTTATTCCTACAATGTATACAATAGAGTAATTCTAGATAAAAACTTTAATTAAATCAAGGTATTAGATTTTTTTTTAGTCTGGTATGCAAAGACTTTTGGAGTTCGAAGTTAGGTTTGAAACTTTGTTTCTTCCATTCCACAGATTGGCAGAGGAAGAATTAAATTTTCTAAGCCTTATTTTATCAGATAATATCTACAGGAAAGGTTATGTGAGTATTGGAATTTGCCAACCTTTAGAACTGAGTACACTGCAAATCTACTCAGAAGCTTAATAAATACAAGATAACATGTTAGTGACCTTCACAGAGGCATGCACTAAACAGTATTAGAATTTACACTGTGCAACCGCCCCCTTACCTTAATTACTTGAACTAGTTGGGTTTCAGGACTTGGCATGGGTGCCTATATCATCTCTTTCCATAGTTAACTTCTCAATTTACAATTGGTGGTGATTATATATGTGAAAGTGCTTAATAAGCTAAGAACTTCAAAACAGACATTTTAGCTTTCATTTCTATTGCTAGTGTCTTAAGTTCTGTTTCACAACTACTCTGCCAAGCTGACACTGTAAAATGTAAGCTTCCTGTAAAGTCACACTTCAAAACAAGGACTGATTTGTATTCTATTTAATGAGAATGCTTTTATTTCCCTTCTGACCTCAGCTCCATTTTTCACGGTAAACACTATAACTACCAGGCTCCGTCTACCCCAAAAGGGCTATAACCAAGGAGTGACTAGGTGTGTGGTGTCCAGATCACCTCTCTTTTCCTTTTGGACTATGTAAGTCACTCTTTTTACATTCTACTATGTTTAATAAAATTATTAATGAAATATCTCTGTTCAACTTCTATAGTTTTTTTTTTCTGTTAAGTCAACACCTAGCCTTGAAAAAATTAATTTTTGATTCCACAGATGACTGTATAAGAAGCTAATCTTACTAGAGACCCTTCTGAGGAAAGGACTAAGCCTGTTTAATAGTTTGTCTGGGGCGACTTCTTCTATATTCTACAGTCTCATTTCAGAAAACATATCTAAAGAAATAAAAACTACCTGCTAATTTAAATTGAATTTTTAAGTGTAAGGACATTGTCAATAGGACATTGTCAAATATCTGCTGACCACATACTTTGTGTCCACAATGATTCATCTTTTTTATGTACAATGAAAATTTTTATTTTAATGAATAAATCACTATGAACATATTCTTCATTTGTAAAAAGGAACAGTTGGATTTGGACAGTGAATTCCACACAATACAATGATCCCACACAATGTTCCATTAATTTAAGAACTGATGGTCTAAATAGTTTGAGAAAACTGGCATAATTTTGGTGATGTGTTGACAAACAAGTTCTGGGTGTGGCTGAAGGTTGATTTATGACATGTGCCAATTTTTTTGTGGTGTCAATATTCCCACAATATCCAGTTTCAAGCCATCAACAGTTTAGTAACTGACTCAAAGAATATTTAACAATCAGCTCTTACCAACTGATAAAAGCCAGTTCCATCATATCACTGAATTTTCCTATGCTGAAGCTACACAATCACAGATGATAGGACAAGTCTTGGAGCACAACCCAGATTCTTCCCAAAAAGTTTTTGACCATTAAATATTCTTTATAAACTAACATCTATGTAACTCATGTTTACAGATCATAATGTTAGCCTATCCAAGTCTTCTCATCCAGGTGTTTCCATGGAAGTCTATTAACCATCTGAATCCTATTAACTATATTTCTTTGCTATGGGGCTTTCTGCCAGAATACCGTTTTCTTACTTATGTTGCAAGACATGAATATCATGGAACTGAAATCTCTGGAACCAGCCTCAACCAATATCCAAGAGAAGTTTTACAACATCAACCAAAAGTTCCTCTGCTGCTGCTAAGTCGCTTCAGTCGTGTCCGACCCTGTGCGACTCCATAGACGGCAGCCCACCAGGCTCCCCCGTCCCTGGGATTCTCCAGGCAAGAACACTGGAGTGGGTTGCCATTTCCTTCTCCAATGCGTGAAAGTGAAAAGTGAAAGTGAAGTCGCTCAGTTGTGTCCGACTCTTCCCGACCCCATGGACTGCAGCCCACCAGGCTCCTCCACCCAGGCAAGAGGACTGGAGTGGGGTGCCATTGCCTAGGATGATTAAACTCCACACATCTTAACTGTCTATCCTCCCTTCTTTGTTTTACTTCTTGACCCCTTACCACCGTTTCTTCCACTTCCCACATTAAATGCTTAGTTTTGTATTTTTGTCTCAGAGTCTGTTTCAGGGAAAATTACAAAATAAAACACACAGTTTGGAAAATGGTGGGTTAGAAAATTTCCAAGACTACTTTGGTTCTAATTTTCAAAGATTTAAAATAACATTCAGAGATTATTTCTGACATCTTCAGACTATAAACTTCCAGTCCCTTTTATCACCATGCATGATCTTTTGGGTCACTTAATATAAACTATTTGTTAAACTAATTTTTTTCTGATAATAAAACCAAGAGACGTTGACAAAGGAAAGAGTATAAAGTCAGGAGGTGCTTCCTATAACTTTCCTATCTTTGGGGGACTGACTAGAAATTTAGGCTTTATCTGAAGAGCCTGTGTAGTGAGGAGGCCTCCTCACTTTGCCATGGTGGCCCTACTTCTTTGTCTCTTCTCTGGCACCTGCCTTGTGTGTGCTTCCATATCTCACTATTTTTTTTCCAACCCTTTTTTTAATCCCACCTCTTGATGGTTTCAAGTGTCAAATGGTTAAGAAATATTCATTCCTCATAAATTCTTCCAATTCACCTTGAATACCTGTAGGAAAACCTTTTTTATATATCCAACTATAATGACACTTATTTAGACACTGCTAGACACTTGTATACATTATTTAATTTAGCACTTTCAGAAACAATTTGGGGTAAATATTACTAAAACCCATTTTGCAGATGAGCAAACAGGCTCACAGAATTAAATCATTTTCCAAACTTAGGACAATTAGTAAATGGCAGAACTGGGTATTTTTCCTAAGCTCTTTTCATTAGATCACACCCTTTCTTACATTTGAAAAAATAACAGAGTTAAGAAAATTGTGTGTATATCCCAGGACTCAGGTAAAAATAGTCTAGTATTATATATATAAATATCCAACGTAGCATTATTTCAATATTATTTGGGAAGAAATATGGAGTTGTCCCAGAGCGTCTCTTTCTTTAGCTGTGTTACCCTGGACCATATGCTAAGCTTCATTTATTAAAGAATAATATAATCATTATCATCATTATAATAATAATGGCATGATACCCACAATATTATTGTAACAGCCAGTTAAATTAACACATCAAGAATGTTTAACACAATTTTCCCAGAATATAATACATCACCAAAACCTGAAAACTACTATTATCAGTGAACATATGATAGCCAGAAGACATACAACAGATAATTATAATGTTCTGCATAAGAGACTTTGAAAATGCTCTGTTTCTAGGGCAGGGAAATAATATTTCATTATCAGCCATAATTTTTAAAAATTACCCCTTCTGAGAATTTTTCTAGAAATTCTTTTATCAGTGCCACCTTGATGTAAAAGGTTTGTGTGTTGATTCAATATGAATAATAGTCTCTTGTGATACATAAAACCTCAGATATAATTGTTTTATAAATTAAAGCCTTTTTAGCAAATTTACATTTTGGAGTCAAGTAAAATTAAAAAGGGAAGAGAATAAAATGTCATGATGTAACCTGAATCAAAAGAGATTTTGGAAGGTTAAATCTATTCTGTATTTTTCCTACAGGTCATGTTAATCTGGTAGTAAATGCAAATAGAATCCACAGTGCCTTTTAGTTATCAACTTGATACAAAAAATAACGACCATAAAAGAGGTTCAACTAAACAAAGCAAAAGATGCTATTTGCAGGGTTTAAGGAAGAATTCCAGGGGGAACAATTATGAAGCTCCTTATCAAGGAACTTTCAACCTGAGCATCTGTGTGTGTGTGTGTGTGTGTGTGTGTGAGTCCCTCAGTCATGTCCAATTCTGCGACCCTCTGGACTCTAGCCAGCCAGGCTCCTCAGTCCATGGAATTCTCCAGGCAAGAATACTGGAGTGGGTTGCCGAACTTGTATTAAAACTTGCATGATTTTCTCAAACTGTCTAAAATAAATTTCTACAGAACCAGTCCTGTCAGGTGCTCCTCAGTCTCTCAGCAGGAACAGCAGTTTAGAGATGAACGGGCATATAATAGAGTTCTGCCAAGAGAACACACTGGTCATAGCAAATACCCTCTTCCAACAACACAAGGGAAGATTCTACACATGGACATCACCATATGGTCAACACCAAAATCAGGTTGATTATATATTCTTTTCAGCCAAAGATGGAGAAGCTCTATACAGTCAGCAAAAACAAGATCAGGAGCTGACTGTGGCTCAGATCATGAACTCCTTTTTTCCAAATTCAGACTTTAATTGTAGAAACTAGGAAAAACCACTAGACCAGGTACGACTAAAATCAAATCCCTAACAATTATACAGTGGAAGTGAGAAATAGATTTAAGGGATGAGATCTGATAGACAGAGTGCCTGGTGAACTATGGAGAGAGATTCCTGACATTGTACAGGAAGAAGTGATCAAGACCATCCTGAAGAAAAAGAAATGCAAAAAAAGCAAAGTGGCTGTCTGAGGAGGCCTTACAAACAGCTACAAAGAGAAGCCAAAAGCAAAGGAGAAAAGGAAAGACATAACCATCTGAATGCAGAGTTCAAAAGAATAGCAAGGAGAGATAAGAAAGCCTTCCTCAGTGATCAGTGCAAAGAAACAGAGGAAAACAATAGAACGGGAAAGACTAGAGACTAGAGATCTCTTCAAGAAAATTAGAGATACAAAGGGAACACTTCATGCAAAGATGGGCTCGATCAAGGACAGAAATGGTATGGACCTGACAGAAGCAGAAGATATTAACAAGAAGTGGCAAGAATACACAGAAGAACTGCACAAAAAAGATCATGACTCATGTAATCACAATGGTGTGATCACTCACCTAGAGCCAGACATCCTGGAATGTGAGGTCAAGTGGGCCTTAGGAAGCATCACTAGGAACAAAGCTAGTGGAAGTGATGGAATTCCAGTTGAGCTATTTCAAATCCTAAAAGATGATGTTGTGAAAGTGCTGCACTCAATTTGCCAGCAAATTTGGAAAACTCAGCAGTGGCCACAGGACTGGAAAAGGTCAGTTTTCATTCCAATCCCAAAGAAGGGCAATGCCAAAGAATGTTCAAACTACCACACAATTGGACTCATCTCACACACTAGTAAAGTAATGCTCAAAATTCTCCAAGCCAGGCCTCAACAATACATAAACTGTGAACTTCCAGATGTTCAAGCTGGTTTTAGAAAAGGCAGAGGAACCAGAGATCATATTGCCAACATCAGCTAGATCATCAAAAAAGCAAGAGAGTTTCAGAAAAAACATCTATTTCTGCATTATCGAATATGCCAAAGCCTTTGAGTGTGTGGATCACCACAAACTGTGGAAATTATTAAAGAGATGGGAATACCAGACCATCTGACCTGCCTCTTGAGAAACCTGTATGCAGGTCAGGAAGCAACAGTTAGAACTGGACATGGAACAACAGACTGGTTCCAAATAGGAAAAGGAGTACGTCAAGGCTGTATGTTGCCACCCTGCTTATTTAACTTATATGCAGAGTACATCATGAGAAACACTGGGCTGGAAGAAGCACAAGCTGGAATCAAGACTGCTGGGAGAAATATCAATAACCTCAGATATGCAGATAACACCACCCTTATGGCAGAAAGTGAAGAACTAAATAGCCTCTTGATGAAACTGAAAGAGGAGAGTGAAAAACCAATACAATATTGTAAAGTAATTAACCTCCAATTAAAATAAATAAATTTATATTTAAAAAAAAAAAGAAAAAGGAGAGTGAAAAAGCTGACTGAAAGCTCAACATTCAGTAAACGAAGATCATGGAATCTGGTCCCACACTTCATGGCAAATAGATGGGGAAACAGTGGAAACAGTGTCAGATTTTATTTTGGGGGGCTCCAAAATCACTGCAGAATGGTGACTGCAGCCATGAGATAAAAAGACCCTTCCTTGGTTCCTGGAAGAAAAGTTATGACCAACCTAGACAGCATATTAAAAAGCAGAGACATTACTTTGCCAACAAAGGTCCATCTAGTCAAGGCTATGGTTTTTCCAGTATGGATGGATGTGATTGCTGGACTATAAGGAAAGCTGAGCACTGAAGAATTGATGCTTTTGAACTGTGGTGTTGGAAAAGACTCTTGAGAGTCCCTTGGACTGCAAGGAGATCCAACCAGTCCATCCTAAAGGAAATCAGTCCTGAATGATCATTGGAAGGACTGATGTTGAAGCTGAAACTCCAATACTTTGGCCACCTGATGCAAAGAGCTGACTCATTTGAAAAGACCCTGATGCTGGGAAAGATTGAAGGTGAGAGGAGAAGGGGACAACAGAGGATGAGATGGTTGGATAGCATCACTGACTCAATGCACATGAGTTTGAGTAAACTCAGGGAGTTGGTGATGGACAGGAAGGCCTGGTGTGCTGCAGTCCATGGGATCACAAAGAGTTGAACATGACTGAGTGACTGAACTGAACTGAACTGGGCTTATGATCCGGAAGGCCGAACATGCTCTGCTTTCTCCAAGTCTTCGCTGAGCTTCATGGGTAGGTATTTAAATATACCATGGAGAGTAACCCTGAATTCACTACATCCCCAAACATGCTTACCTAGGGAACGTAGTTTACCCTGCCTAGACTGCTGTTAAGCATCTCTTCCATTCAGCAATGTTTGGTAGCAACATAATGTCACACATCCAGGTGGTTCTCATGACTTGGTCAAGTGGCGAGTTAGTGCTAAATGGCATCACAACATAACCTAAGGTGACACATAGTCAAGGACTGATGATAAGGGAGGAGGAGGTGCTGCAGGCCTTCACTTGTGTGTATGCTTCGCTTGTGTATATGGCTAGGGGAAGGGAAGTGACATATTCTCTGCTTCAGCTCTGAAAGGAAAAAGGCCAGTGTGGATGGAGAACAATGTATGGGGAGTAAGACCAAGGAAAGAAAAGGCTATTGGAGTGCTCTAAAATGGAATTAAGAATACCAATCTGGAATGCTGCCTTGTTTTTTTCCCAATGATATTAAGTATTGTCCAGTTCATTAGGTAAATTGAATAAGGACTTCTCTTAAAAATCTCATTTACTATAGCAATCAATTGGTAAGATATGTTTGATGCCTAAACTTAAGGGAACATTAAAGTTAGTTAATTATTTCTGATAAAAAGAGTAACAAAGAATTATTTTTATCCTAATAGTAATTTCCATTACCAAGAGCCATATGATTTTCTCCATATTTTACTTAATATCCACAACATTACTTTGTTTGTTATTCAGTTGCTAAGTGCTCTCTGACTGCAACCCCATGGACTACAGCAGGCCAGGCTCCTCTGTCCTCCTCTATCCCCCAGAGTTTGCTACATTCATGTCCATTGAGTTGATGATGCTATCTAAACATCTCATCCTCTGCTGCGCACTTCTCCTTTTGCCTTCATTCTTTCCCAGCATCAGAGTCTTTTTGTATCAGGTGGCCAAAGTACTGGAGCATCAGCTTCAGCGTCAGTTCTTCTAATAAATATTTATGGTTCACTTCCTTTAGGATTGATTGGTTTGATCTCCTTGCAGTCTAAGAGACCTTCAGTGATCTTCTCTAGTACCACAGTTGGAAAGCATCCGTTCTTTGGTGTTCAGCCTTCTTTATTGTCCAACTCTCACATCTGTACGTGCTACTGAAAAAAACATAGCTTTTACTATATGGACATAAGTTGGCAAAGTGATTTCTCTGTTGAAGTTCCCAGGTGGCACTAGTGGAAAGAATCTGCCTGCCAATGCAGGAGACATGAGAGACGAGAGTTCAAACCCTAGGTTGGGAAGATCCTCTGGAGAAAGAAATGGCAGCCCACCCAAGTATTCTTCCCTGGGGAATCAGTCCACAGGGCTGCAAAGAACTGGGCACAACCTAGCGACTATGCACAAGTTTGTCATAGCTTTCCTTGCAAGGAAAAAGAATTTTTTAATTCCATGGCTGCAGTCACAATCCACAGTGTTTTTAGAGCTCAAGAAAATAAAACATCACTGCTACCACTTTTTCCCCTTGAAATGATGGGACCGTCTGACATGATCTTAATTTCTGGAATGTTAAGCCTCAAACATCTTCACAAGAGGAGAGTGAAAAAGTTGGTTTAAAACTTAACATTCAGAAAACTAAGATCATAGCATCCGGTCCCATCACTTCATGGCAAATGGATGGGGAAACAATGGAAACAGAGACTTTATTTTGGGGGGCTCCAAAATCACTACAGATGGTGACTGCAGCAGAGAAATTTAAAAAGACACTTGCTCCTTGGAAGGAAAGCTATGACCAACCTAGACAGCCTATTAAAAAGGAGAGAGAAACATTACTTTGCTGACAGAAGTCCATCTAGTCAAAGCTATGATTTTTCCAGTAGTCATGTATGTATATAAGAGTGGACCACAAAGAAAGCTGAGTGCTGGAAAACTGATGCTTTTGAACTGTGGTGTTGGAGAAGACTCTTGAGAGTCCCTTGGACTGAAAGGAGATCCAACCAGTCTATCCTAAAGGAAATCAGTGCTGAATAGTCATTGGAAGGACTGATGCTGAAGCTGAAACTCCAATACTTGATGTCCACCTGATGTGAAGAACTGACTCACTGGAAAAGACCCTGATGCTAGGAAAGATTGAAGGTAAGAGGATACGGGGCCAACAGAGGATAAAATGGTTGGATGGTATCACCGACTCTATGGGTGTGAGTTTGAGTAAACTCCAGCAGTTGGTGATGGACAGGGAAGCCTGGTGTGCTGCAGTCTACAGGGTCACAAAAAGCGACTGAACTGAACTGAAGTTTCAAGCCAGCTTTTTCACTTTCTTCCTTCAGCCTCTTCCAGAGGCTCTTTAGTTCCTCTTCACTTTCTGCCATTAGAGTGCTATTATCTGCATATCTGAGGCTGTTAATATTTCTCCTGGCAATTTTGATTCCAGCTTGTGATTCACCCAGCCTAGTATTTTGCATGATGTAGTCTGTATAGAAGTTAAATAAGCAGGGTGACAATATACAGCCTTGTCATACTCCTTTCCCGATTTCGAACCAGTCCTTTGTTCCATGTCCAATTCTAACTGATGTTTCTTGACCAGCATACAGTTTTCTCATGAGTCAGGTAAGGTGGTCTGGTATTCCTATCTCTTTAATAACAGTTTCCCATGGTTTGATGTGATCCACACAGTGAAAGGCTTCAGCATATTCAAAGAAGCAGAAGTAGATATTTATCTGGAATTCCCTTTGTTTCTCCATTAGGAGATAGCTATTATTACTTATTCCATTTTGGATGAGGAAATTGCGGCTCAAAATGCTAGGTAAATTTGCTATAATCACTAAGTGGGTAATTGATAGGGCTTATACTTGAACCGGAGAAGGCAATGGCACCCCACTCCAGTACTCTGCCTGGAAAATCCCATGGACGGAGGAGACTGGTAGGCTGCAGTCCATGGGGTCGCGAAGAGTCGGATACAACTTTCAATTTTCACTTTCATGCATTGGAGAAGGAAATGGCAATCCACTCCAGTGTTCTTGCCTAGAGAATCCCAGGGCTGGGGGAGCCTGGTGGGCTGCCATCTATGGGGTCTCACAGAGTCAGACACGACTGAAGCAACTTAGCATAGCATTTAGCATACTTGAACCCACTTCTGCCAGATGTGGGAGCTCACACCTAAATCCTCTGCAGGGAAACAATATGAAGTCACATGGCCTGAATGAATGAATAGCTTATACAAGTTTCTTCCTGCTCTCTGTCCCTCAGTTTTCTCTCTGCAGTAAACACATTCTCATAGGAATGCTATAACAATTGAGTGAGTTCATGTAGATAAAGCTTGTAAAATAGTGCCTAGAATATTGAAAGCGCTCCATCAGGATGACTTATTTTTAGGCTGATGATAACCACATGAAGAAGATGACAATGGTGGAGGACGAGGAGCAGAAAGAGCAGATGACAATGAAACACAGCCCTTGCAGTGATGAAACAGCTTTCTCTCCAGTGGGTGAAACTTATACTGCTGTAGTCAAACTTAGCTTGTAAATTGCTTGTCCCTCAGAAATTCTTTTTCCGTTAGAAGCAGTGTTAAACATACAGTGAAGAGGCTCACGTAGCCAAAACAAGCCTAGCAATTCTGTACACTTTTTACACTAGTGGAATTGCTTTTCTCACTCCTGCCAATGACTTACACTGTTATTTAAATGGGAAATGCATCTTAGAAATGCATTCCAGAAGCCAGACAGCTAACTCTAGCCCTCAGTGCATTCTTCCGGAGCTCTAGGATAGCAATCCCCAGCCCTTCTGGAACCAAGGGCCAATTTAGTGGAAGACAGTTTTTCCACAAACAGGGGATGTGAGTAATGGCGAGTGGCTCTTGATACAGATCAAACTTCACTTGCTCACCTGCCACTCACTTCCTGTTGTTATCTGATCCTCCTGGTTCAGATACAGGTCCATGGCCTGGGGTTGCGGGCCCTGCTCTAGGAAATCCTGTCCCCTCTCCTAATGGGAAGCAGGGGAAGTGGACCCTCAGCATGCAGGGCAGACAGCCCCAGGCTCCCACGGTTTAGAAGGCCAGTCTGCAGAAGCAAGTGTGCACTTCCCAACTGAAGTTTCTAGGCTGAATGTCCCTTGC
Source organism: Ovis aries (assembly GCF_016772045.2). NCBI lineage: Eukaryota > Metazoa > Chordata > Mammalia > Artiodactyla > Bovidae > Ovis > Ovis aries. Next base: position 17,877,436 of record NC_056074.1, read on the forward strand.
GCATTGTGATCTGGTGTTGCCCACAGGGCAGATGAGAACTTAAAAGATTCCTCCCCTGTTGTGGTAAAAACTTGCAAGTTCCTCAGATCAAAGTAACATAAAATATAAGATGCCTGAGACTTCAAAGAAAGAAGGTAATATATACTTCAATTTTTCAAATGAGAAAATAAACATACAAAAAACAAAGCAATTGCATATTTCACAGAGCATCAAAGCCAAACAAAAAGATGTTTTAACAACACAAAACAATATAATCAAAGCAAAAGTCCTTTCATTATTATGGGTTATCATGTTTGGAAAACTGGTCTGGCTTTCAGATGTCCTCTTTACTCTATTTTCCTTCATGTATATCAGATATAGCCCTTCACTGTTTTCTGTCACTAATAATGAAGGCTTTAAAATGTCCTCAAGCAATAAACATAGACAAAGCGTAACTTGGTAAACATTACTTAGCTTTTGCCCATAACTCTTATTAGTGTCTCGTCAGCAGATTTCTAAGAGATCTTTAATGATTCTCTAATAAACAGAATTCCTAAGCTAAATCACTGTTTTACAGATATCCTGGGATGAGTCCTAAATGTTGTTTTCTCTTAGTAATATGAAATTCAGATGCTTATGACAAAATGTTTTCCCCTTAAATTATCACTTTTTAACAAATGGGAAGCATGTTCATTGTAGACTGGCAAACTCACCGATAGGAATAAGAGACTTCAGCTTTGGATTCTGCCATTTGCTTTATGACCCTGGATAATTTTTAAACTCCCTGAGCTTTAGTCTCTTCATGGTAAAATGGGAAGAAATAATTACTTACCTTGCAAAATTATTTTTAGGATTCAATGAGATTATTTCCTTAAAAGAAAAACTTCATGCAGTGTGTATCAAACTTCAGGTATTCAAAAAAGATTGTCATCCTTATCATTTTCATTGACATTATCATAAACTGTGGTTTTGAAATTTTCTACCTGTGACTGCCTAACAAATCTACTTGTAAATTGAGTAATCAGACTCTAGTTGTGGGATGCAATAAATTTTTGATAAAGAAAAGGATTGGGAACTCATATACACCCATGGCAGATTCATGTCAATGTATGGCAAAACCAATACAGTATTGTAAAGTAAAATAAAGTAAAAATAAAAATTAAAAAAAAAGAAAAGGGCAATTTTTAAAATGAAGATTTAAACTAATGTACAAAACCTCTCTACATAGGAAAGGAATTTAATTCATTAAGCTCCTTCTATGTTGCAGACAGAAGCTGAGTGCTGAAGAATTGATGCTTTTGAACTGTGGTATTGGGAAAGACTCTGGAGAGTCCCTTGGACTGCAAGGAGATCCAACCAGTCCATCCTAAAGGAGATCAATCCTGGGTATTCATTGGAAGGACCAATGTTGAAGCTGAAACTCTAATACTTTGGCCACCTGATGCAAAGAGCTGACTCATTGGAAAAGATTCTGATGCTGGGAAAGATTGAGGGCAGGAGAAGAAGGGGACAACAGAGGATGAGATGGTTGGATGGCATCACTGACTCAGTGGACATGGGTTTGGGTGAACTCTAGGAGTTGGTGATGGACAGGGAGGCCTGGTGTGCTGTGGTTCATGGGGTCGCAAAGAATCGGACATGACTGAGTGACTGAACTGAACTGAACTGATGTTGCAGTTAGCAGCAGGAGCTCCAGGTGGCTTAGACAAATTTGCCTGCAATGCAGGAGACAAGGGTTCAATCCCTGGCTCAGGAAGATCCCCTGCAGAAGGAAATGGCAACCCACTCCAATATTCTTGCCTGGAAAATTCCACGGACAGAGGAGCCTAGTGGGTTACAGTCCACAGGGTTGCAAAGAGCCGGACACGACTGAGTGACTAACATAGTGCCATCTAAATATCTCCATGTCTACTCCATTCCCTGCATAATAAACACACAATCTAAGCGTGAAACTGAATGCTTGCTTTACAAACACAGTGTTCAGAAAACATGCACAGTTTCATCTTCAAATGTGATGATGATCCGTAGGCCTCGGATATTTAGAAATTTTAGTGTCACTTTTACCAGGTACTAGACACTGTGCTCACAATATTTAACACTCATTGCATCCCACTGAGAAACTATTTTATAAAAACTAAAATAATACTTTCAAGTGATAATAAACTTGCTCAGAGCTATTAAAATACTAGTCAAAGTGATGTAAGAATGTTAATGGACAGACCCAAGTAAGAAAAGATACATTAGTTGGTTGTAAAGTTATGGGCAAAGTGTAGCTGTAGAATAATGACACTGTCTTTTATCAGTTTGTTTTTGTGGCAAGTAGGAAGCATATACAAATGAGTATCAGGACACAGGCCACAAAAAAGTCATTTTAAACAAAGATAAAAATTCAGAATCTTTGATTATTTTATATTACAATGTACTAATGATAAGGACTAACAGTTATTAAGTTTCTACTTCTCAAGCACTTTATACATATGAATTTATTTAACTCTTGCAACTACTCTATGAATGGTACTATGCTTTTTCCAAGTTATTCAAGAAGGATTGAGGCTCACTGTGTTTGGATGGCTTACTGTATACGCTAAAACAAGGATATGTAGATAGCTTGCACTCTTCTTGAGAAGTATTTATTTTATTTATCTATGCATCTCATATATTGGTCTGGCTCAGAGGTTAATCATCTGCCTCCAGTGTGGGAGACCCGGGTTCGATCCCTGGGTTGGGAAGATCCCCCGGAGAAGGAAATGGTAACCCACTCCAGTATTCTTGCCTGGAGAATCCCATGGACCGAGAAGCCTGGTAGGCTACAGTCCACGGGGTCGCAAAGAGTCAGACATGACTGAGCGACTTCACACATGCATCTCATAGTCCATTCAATTAAGTTTTGCTAGATATATACCTGGAAGCAAACATAATCTGTGTACTATCTAAATCATGTCAAGTGTGAAGCAATTCTTCACTTAAACAACTATTATAGGAATTTGCATTTTTACCATCTAAGGAAATTTCAGTAAAATTTGGACATAACAAAACTGAACCTAACCACAGTTCACCAGTAGCCTGATCACAAGCCAATCCTATGCTTTTTAGGCACTGCAATCAGGGCCAGTGAGGGTTGTCTATACCTTCTGGATCTTCTCTTTTCCAATCACTTTTGCTGTTTATTCTCTATCCCTAGCTCTTTCACACATACACATGCATACCCATAATGATTACTTCAAACTAAATAATAGTTGTAGTTGTTATTACCTTTTATAAACAACTTATATCAATTGGAAAAGTCAATTACAAGTTGTTTGTGGTTACTGGTAAAAGAATGTTATGCTTATTGGCTACATATATATATATATATATATATATATATAAAACACACACATACAAACATATATATTTATAGCACATTGTTTATATATATAGCTTCCCCCAGTGTACTCAGTGGTAAAGAATCCACGTGCAATGGAGGAGTTGCAGGAGCTGAGGGTTTGATTCCTGGGTTGGGAAGATCTCTAGGAGAAGGGCATTGCAACCTACTCCAGTATTCTTGGAGAATTCCATGGACAGAGGAGCCTGGTGGGCTACAGAACCCAGGGTCACAAAGAGTTGGAGGTGATTGAAGTGACTTAAGCTGTACACATGCATTGGAAGAGTGCCAGAAAACATAGACAAGTAGAATATGATAACCATAGAAAATTCTAATCAAGTTATTAAAAAATATAAACTCATGTGATTTTGGAGGAACATGGACTGCTTTGAATGTATCATTTGCTTTGAATGTATCATTTCTTTGAATGTATCATTTCAAGGTCTTGAAAATACCAGAGCAACTTTTAGCCCTAAAAATTACTTCTCCTGGTTTAACAAATTTTCTACTACACTGTGCTTCAAATGAATTCTACCTGGCTCCAAATTCAAAGTTGTGCTCCAAAGGACAAAGCTTTGCCACATTTAAGAAAATTCCATATAATTTTATGCAGTGTCTAAAGCCAAGGCCATGGTCTGTGAAAAGAAAGGAATCCCTTGAGAACTTTCTGGATAGCACAGTAAGAAGTTCGGTTCATAACCATTTGCAGACAGTGGAACAAGGTCACAGTTTCTGCAGAGCTGGCTCTCTGCAGCCACCCAGGATTGCATGGGCATGAACACAAAAAGGTGAGGTAATGTATACCACTGGGGTTGTTAGGGAGGAGAGATTGACAGTGAATCATATAGTTTCAACATAGTTCAGTGCCCTATATTTCTCATAGCTTTCTAAATAGTCCGAGTTTGCTAGGTCCAAATTACACGAGAACATTGTAAAAATAGCGTAGAGGGACTACAGAGCACTGAGGGACACGTGCACAGCTCAGGAAAGAGCTCAGGTTTCAGTTTGAAGATCTGGTTTAGTTGTGAGATATGCACTAATCCCTCCCTATAAAGTATCAGTTTAATCACTTTCATATAGATATTAAGAAAACTATATGTAATAAAACTCACAAAAGTGCTCTGTAAGATGTATTCTTTTTATGGTTATTGCTATTGCCCTTATCCTTTTATTCATACTTCTGATACTCTTTTAACACTATAGATATCAAATACAGTAGTGAATAACTAGTGAACTTTCTGTTCATAAACATTTTTTATCATTGGACTTCTACCAATTATTCCCAAAAGAAGACAATCAGAGCAAAAAACAAACACATGAAGAGAGAAAAGTATTTCTGAGGAACTGAAATCACATTTTTATATAACAAAAGTGATGACAGAGAGCACTAAATACTTAAACTCAGGCATAATGCTATGTTTCCATATGATCACTGTAAGTGATCACTATATTAATGATAAAGAAAAGAAAGGAAAAACAATGAGCTTTCTCAATAAAATAATACTTTGGAGAGTGAAATGGGCTATGAGGTAAATAAACTAATTTTTAATTCTACTCTGTGGATGAGTTTTAATACTATTGAACTTACATCTGCCACTAAACCTAACACAAATAATCAAAGAGACAATCAAAGATATTATCCATAACCAAGATATACCCAAATCCTAGAGTCTTAGAATTAACCTCTTGAAATAGGTCATAAATTCCTCATGGAAGAGGTGCCTTCCTTACACGCAGGAGAAAGGGGCATTCTTACTTCAAGGACAAAGGGAAACCAAAATGAATCCCAACAAATAGGTCTTGATAAATTTTCCCCAGTTCACTATAAACATCATACTCCTTATACTATCATATTTCTATATGTCTGCCCACACTTCATCCAACCTAACATAAAAATGCACAGGTTATAATTGCCTCAAACTTCTGTGGACAGGAAAATTTGCCTGCCTTTTTAATAAGCTAAGAATGCTTTATGCCATCCACAATTAAGCTGTTAGTCACTGTAATCCCCTTGAGGGGAATCTGGGTTGGAGAAAAACAGGAAACATTATGTGCTTTGGATGTGTGTGTGTGTGTGTGTGTGTGTGTGTGTTAGTCACTCAGCTGTGTCCAACCCTTCGCGACCCCACGGACTGCAGCCAACCAGGCTCCTCTGCCCATGGGATTTTCCAGGCAAGGATACTGGAATGCGTTGCCATTCCCTTCTCCAAAGGATCTTTCTGACCCAGGCATTGAACCCAGGTCTCCCACACTGCAGGCAGATTCTTTACCACCGAGCTACTTGGGAAACGTCAAGCTACTTGGGAAGCCCCATGCTTTGGATACTGGCCCTAGACAGTTAAGATGCATATCTCAGGAATAATTACAATGAACCTGATCCTCACATACTCTCATACACAGAAAAGTACTGGGATAATTAACGTGAGATGTCTTTGTGATTCTCAGTAGTCTTTTGTGCTTAACTATATGTTTTTGGGGTAGCTTTTTTTTTTTTTTCTATAGCAAAAAAATATCTCCTATATTTCCTGGCTCCTCCTTTACCTTTTTGGAGTATTTCCTCAGAGGTATCTGAGAAGCTGTCTCATGGGCTGTAGTCCTCAGTAATATTCCTAAGTAAAAGTTAACTCACAACATTTAGGCTGTGTGTTTTTCTTCAGGGGACATTTTCCATCTGTCATATTTGTACATGGTTGCCACTCTTCATCAAATCTTTCATGAAAACATGCACGTCTGTTTCTTTGGGTTTTCATTTCCTTTAAAAGGCTCCTGTGTCAGGTAAAACTTCTATTTAATAAATTGCTATGCTTTTCTCCTGTTAATCTGTCCTTGTCAGTTTAATTTTCAGACAGGAACCCAAAGAGGGTTGAAGAAAGCCTTTGCCTACCTTACTAGCCCTTTGATTTTTCTCTTCTGCTGGGTCTTGGTTTAATGATACTTTCTTCTCAAACTCCATAACTTGCTAAAGGAGCATGACAAGACTAACTTGGCCATGTTCTTAGGTTATATTCTTAACCTACTTTGATCAGACAGAAATTTGACATTTTAAAAGGATGATCTCTACTACCTGTTACTTGAAAGGACAAACATGATGTCAGATCCTAGTTTCTTGTCAAACTCATCATCAGAATGAGTACTTTTGGGGTTTTCTATTAATACATGATTAATGGAGAAGGCAATGGCACCCCACTCCAGTACTCTTGCCTGGAGAATCCCATGGATGGAAGAGCCTGGTGGGCTGCAGTCCATGGGGTCGCTAACAGTTGGACACGACTGAGCGACTTCACTTTCACTTTCACTGGTAATCAAAACACAAAACAGAGAGGAGATACATGTAAGTACAACTCCCCTGTGACTAGGTTTGAAAAAGATAAAATCTCTTGGTGCAGCTAGTAAAAACATGTTAGAACAGCTGCTATTGCCCAGTGGGTGTTTGATGTGTATTCTGGGGGTAAAATAAAGGAACTGACTTATGATTAATGAGTAATGTATTACAGGAAATGAGCTTGGCCAGAATAGCCTTCACATTCCCTTAGCGTGCCTAAATTTTAGATATGCTTCCTAACTCTGTGCTCTGACCCCCTTTACTTAGGGCATTTAATTTAGTAAGCTTGAAATTATAAATTATTTTTCTGCCTTTTTGAGATCTAAAAATTTTAAGAGCCTCTTGCCAGTCTTACAATTCAGGAATATCTTCCTCAGCAGCACGAGGGCTATCTCTTTGAAACGGACTCATCAAAGAAGCCAGCCCTATCTTCCACTCACTGTGGGAAGGTAGTAGCATAGTTTCTACGGGCAGTGATTAGCAAACACAGGTGGCCTAACCACAGAGAAAAACATTTGCAAACTCAGAAATAATTCACCCACTGATCAACCTCTCCCCTAACTTCCTGCCACTGTACTTTTCCTCTAGTCCACCCCAGAGATTAAAGGGCCTCCTGCCATTTGTTTCAGCAGAGTTGATTTCAGACGTTGTTCTGGCCTCTCTCCCCTATTGCAATAGCTTTGAATAAAGTTCCCTATGCCTGTTTTACTTTGCCTAATGCAATTTTTCTTTGCCAAGATTTGACCAGGAGTTGTTTTTTTTTTTTTTTTAATTCATTTACAGCTTAAAATAGGGAGGATCCATATAAATCTTTTCATTCCAGTTATCAGTCAGCAAAGCATATCCACAGGTAGTTGCAGGGAATGACATTAACGGATCCTATTTGGGAATTCCCTGGTGGTCCAGTGATTAGGGATCTGCAGACTCACTGCCAAAGGTCTGGGTTCAATACCTGGTCTGGAAACTAATATCTCACAAACAGTGTGGTGTGGCAAAAAAAAAAAAAAAAAGTATTTGAAAAATATATTTAAAAAAATATCATATTTACATGTGAAGGAACTGTCCATAGAGTAGATGTAGCCTCTCAGGAATACCCATAATTATTTAGAAATAAATCAGAAAATTCTTTCAAAGGTGGCACATCTACTAAGCTGAGTGGTCCCATATTTTAAAGCTAACCTTTGAAACCTGAAAAGTTGAAATAGCAATAATCACAAAATCAGCAATGATAGCAGAGGAAAAAAAAATAAACTGATTTTGTCCAGTGTGTTATTTATTTCAACACCAGACTGAATGCATTAGTGAGCATCAAAGTGAAGCGCTGAGAAGAGACTTACCCACAGTTAAGATGCTCAGCTAAAGTTTAAACTCAGATCTAACAGGAATTCAACCATCAAGGCAATGAAGACTATTAATTCAGAAAGTGGACCCAGCCTTCTCGGATGCAGGAAGCCAAGATCTTTTGGTTAAAAAAAAAAAAAAAGGAGGAAATAAATGTTTAAACTGCCATTCTTGGAAACTGCTTCAAGAGAAGCTCTCTATCCAGGTGACCTCTATCTTTCACTGGAGCAGGTACCAATCCCAAGGATGCCACTGAATTCACGCAGGTAGAATCAGGGTGTAAGCTGAATAGGAACAGCAGTAATACTGTTGAAAGGAGGAGGAAATGCGGGGCATAAGAAAATGCCAGAACTTGACTGAAGGAAATTATTGCTTAATGGTATATCTGGATTTTAGAGCCAGATAAACTTTGATTGAAATCCAGTCTCCTCTTTTTATTATTGGGATTGAAACTAAGCATGCTAAGTTAACTCAGTTTCATTATTTTTTTTCCTGTAAGTTAGAATTTATAACATTTGCTCTACTGGGTTGCTATAAAGATGAGAGGTAATATATACAAAAAATCTAACACAGTATCCACCCTCATAGAGTAGGTACTAGAAGTGGCTTTGTTATACAGATTTTCCTCGACTTACAAAAGAAGTCCTTAAAACCCACCTTAACTTGAAAATATCATCAGACAAAAATGCATTTAACGTGACTAACATATTGAATATCATAGCTTAGCCTAGCCTACCTCAAACATGCTCAGAACACTTACATTAGTGTTGGGCAAATTCATCTAACACAAAACCTATTTTGTAATATATTGATGAATATTTCATGTAATTTATTGACTAATGTGCTGGAAGTGGGGCTTCCCTGGTGGCTCAGTGGTAAAGAATCTGCCTGCCAACGCAGGAGACGTGGGTTTGAGTCCTGGGTTGAGACGATCCCCTGGAGAAAGAAATGCCAACCTACTCCAGTATTCTTGCCTGGAGAATTCCATGGACAGAGAAGCCTGGTGGGCTACAGCCTATGGGGTCACACACAACTTAGAGAATCAACAACAACAAGGGTACTGAAAGTGAAAGACAAAATGGTTCTTTGGGTTACAGAATTGGTTTTAAGTGTACTGCATATCACCAACTCAGAAAAACACCAGAATTCAAAGATAAAAGTGATGTTTCTACTGAATGCTTATAGATTTTGCACCATTGTAAAGTCAAAAAATTCATAAATCAAACAAACTGTAATTTGGGAAATGATTATTATAGACTTGTATAAAGTATCATATCCTTGAAAACAGAAGAGTCAGAAAGATAAGTTTCAAAAGTTAAATGAACTTTTCCATACATAGAAGAAATCATTGGATAATTTTAAAATGAAGGATTCCATTTTGAAACCTCAAAGATTAAAAAAAAAAAAGAAAGAAGGAAAAAAGAAAGAAGTCATTGCGTTTTATTTGGATTGAATAAAGAGAAACTCATAAAGAATCTGAGCATTAGGAGAAAGTCTCTGACATTTACTGTATCAAAGATTCTGCTCACTTTACTGCTATCACTGTCTGAAATGTGGATCACAGGAAAAATGTTTCTCATAATTTCAAGACTCTAAATAACAGTACTATAGTTTGGAAAGACTAAAATGTTGATTCATATACCATCTTCCCCTCCTTTCCTACAAAAGAAAATAACTAGAAAATTATTTACTTAACAGGGAATAGTTTAGTTTTTTTGATGGTCAATTAAAAAGTCTGCTAGTAGCTACATTAATTCTACCACATCGTGAGATCCTGGAAGATATGGCTATTTAATCAGTTGTTCTTTGACCCCTTATAACACAGACCTGAACACTTAACGCAAACATATATTTTAAATGCGCTACTGAGCTTATCATGACAGATGATAAAATGTAAGAACTATTTAGCAGGGTAGTAGTGATTTTCAGAAAAGAAAACTTTTAAAACTGTTGTACACCTAAATAAAAGTTGTACAGATTGAAAGACAAATACAAAGTATTTAAAGAATTAAAGCATCTGTTTGTACTTAGAACAGTAAATACAATAAGTGATTATAATAAAGATTTTGGCATTGGTCTCTGAATTTTAAGCATTTTTTCCATATCATGATGCAATATTACTAACATATATTTACCAGTTATTCCCATAAATTTTGTATATATCATATAGAAACTGCCCTAGAGATATAGAAAAGGTCATTGTGTCCAACTGAAAGGTGTAGCTTTGATGTTAAATGTAAATTTATAATGAAAAAGATTCTTGAAAATGTGGTAGTCAAAAGCACAGGATATATTATCTGAATTTTGAATAAGATTTGCTTATTTAACCAAAATTGACAATAATGCAAAATCATAGATTTAGCATAGGATCACTAAGGCAGCGTGTGCCTTTAAGATTCCATTATTCTTTTAAAATAGTAATAAGAATTTCATATGTGAGAAAAAGAGTAGCATCAAAGATGATTACACATTATTTTATTTTAATAAATTCCACAGTTGAGGAAAATAGTAAGACATTGTTTTGGAACTCCTGTGTGTGACCTGTCATTTAAACATACAAATACATATGTTAAATAAGCATTTGTACATATACATCTGCAGTTCAAAGGAGTAGGCTGAGCAGAAAATATGAACATGGGAAGTATATAGAAGGTGCATCAAATACTGGAACAGACAATGTGTTCTCCCAACAATTTCCTCAGTAAGTCATGAAGAGAACATATAAATGGTAATTCTCATTAAAAATTACCATCTCGACAATACACTGTTTTATATTTGATAATATAATTTATTAAAGAATGATATTTAGAACAGTCAAAGAGATAAAGCTTAGGATTTCAGTTTCACACAATATTATGCATATATATATATATATGGTACACAATATTTATTGATTAAATACATATGCATGACACATTATAGTTAAAGGGATAGACAAATTACTGAAGATAAAGAACAGAGATGGAGATAAAATATAATTGGAGATGTAGCTAGAGATATTCCATATATAAATTCAATTTCTGTTTCTCATCTCTTATTTTTACTCATACTTTTTGTAAGCCATGGTGCTTCAAGAGCTTGTGAATACAAAACCAGACTTTCCTTCAGAACTCACTGCCCAGTCTAATTATCTTATCTTGTTTTTGAGGTTTCTTTGTAATTGGTGGAAATAATGTCTAGTTAGGATAATTAGTGAATAAATCCAGGTTATTCCACTCAGGTGGTATCTCAGCCACCAGCTCGTGCAGAGATCAGGCCTTGCACAGAGGCAGGAATCAGCAGTAACAGGCTTTTGATACCAGTGATTATGCTGATGCCCCAGGTATACCATAATTAAGTATGCTGCATCGAAAAGCTAGTTTCATTAGCTATAAGGACAATTATTAAATATGAACCTGACTGTTTCATCTGTATTTAACATACTGCAAAGAAAATAAATGTGAAGGAAGGACCTTGCAGAGGAAATAAATAGAGGAGGGTATTAAAAGCAGAATCATGAAAACTGTGATTAAAAACAAATAAGTTAGAAATAGTGAGCACTTTACCCCACAGTCCCATCAACTACTCATGCTGATACTTTAATAAATATAAATGAAAAGTCCCTTTGCAACAGTATGCAATTGTCTCTATTTTAGCATTAATTCACAATGATCATAATAATTATGGTGATTAGAGAAAACATTAATGGGATGCTGACTATGAGACAGTGATGGTTCTCAGCACTTTCCATACATTTAAGTTTTCACTCTGTATCTGTGAGGTAGGTATAATAACTGTTTCTATTTTACAGTTGGAGGAAATAAGAATGAATCTCCCCAATCTGCTGAATTTGCAACCAACACACATTCATCTCAATTTCTTTTAGCTTCAAATCTTAAGTCTTGGAAAAAAAACATGCAACCAATACTTAAATATTGAGCCTGAGCTTTTGGGAGATATGAAATAGCAAAAAATAATTTTATAGGCACTTAATTGGCCAGAGTTTCAGAAGGATGTCCAATTATAGCTGTTGAAATAATAAGTTCTTTTGTTAATCATTTAGGGGATCAAGGAGCATAGGTCAGAGCTTGTGTAACTTGAATTAACAGGAATATCCAGTTAATCCACTTGTTCCTCAATTGTGTTGATTGACTAGACCCAAATTAGGTAAGAAAAACTGTCAATCCTTTTATGCTTTAGTGGCAGTCATTATTTCCCAAGTGTACAAATCCTACTAAAAAACGTACAAGTGGCATCATTATATTTGTTCATACAGCAGTATTTTTGCCGAATATTTGATTTATCACAAAAATATCTGAAAGAAAATGTAGGTGAATATTAAACTCATTCCAGGAAAGAGATGGTCTTTCTAACTATTAAATCAATAGTTACATAGGTAATAGCTAGCTAGCTAGCTGATTGATAAATAAATTTCTTTCGGCAAGAGGCAGGGGTTATAAATAAGAGACCATTAATATAACGTTCACCAAAACATTTTGGTATCATGAGAAACTTGGAGTCTATACTAATTCGTAAGTAAAACATAATACAGTCCATCTTCAGAGAGGTTGGGACTGTATTTGTTAGATATGCTTATATATTCTAGATTTTCCCATGGTAAAATAATAGAACACAATTTTATTATTTTCTTCTCAGTTTTCTGCTCCTATATTAAACACGCATACATATATACAATTGTAATTGGGAAATAACATTTACCCTTTAAAAGGTCTTATTACATATATGTAATATGTTACATATATATCTTTTTAAATGAAATCATAAAATATAAATCATGAAAAATATGCTTCTCATTTTTAGGTTTCTCATTTTTAGACACACATTATAATATCTTTGCAACTCTGAGGGATTTTTGAGAGCTTATATAAAACTGTAATTATGTACTAAGTGAATTAGTACATAATGGGGGGCACTATATACTAATGTCCCCCATCATGAATTAGTACACAGTGGGGGACACGTGTTCCCACCAGGCAAACAAAAGTTAATACAATGTTGTGCTCAATGCCATGACCCTTGAGTCTACCTGAAGAGCTAAAACTTAAAGCTTATAAACACAAACTCAACACAAACATTGGAGAATGTCAACAGGATGTTATACTATGGTTTCTGTGAGTTATAAATAACTACTGTCAACTTGAGAAATCTGTATGCAGGTCAGGAAGCAACAGTTAGAACTGGACATGGAACAACAGACTGGTTCCAAGTAGGAAAAGGAGCATGTCAAGGCTGTATATTGTCACCCTGCTTATTTAACTTCTATGCAGAGTACATCATGAGAAATGCTGGACTGGAAGAAACACAAGCTGGAATAAAGATTGCCAGGAGAAATATCAATAACCTCAGATATGCAGATGACACCACCCTTATGGCAGAAAGTGAATAGGAGCTAAAAAGCCTCTTGATGAAAGTGAAAGAGAAGAGTGAAAAAGTTGTCTTAAAGCTCAACATTCAGAAAACGAAGATCATGGCATCCGGTCCCATCACTTCATGGGAAATAGATGGGGAAACAGTGGAAACAATGTCAGACTTTATTTTTTGGGCTGAAAAATCACTGCAGATGGTGACTGCAGCCATGAAATTAAAAGACGCTTACTCCTTGGGAAAAAAGTTATGACCAACCTAGATAGCATATTGAAAAGCAGAAACGTTACTTTGCCGACTAAAGTCCGTCTAGTCAAGGCCATGGTTTTTCCTCTGGTCATGTATGGATATGAGAGTCGGACTGTGAAGAAAGCTGAGCACCGAAGAATTGATGCTTTTGAACTGTGGTGTTGGAGAAGACTCTTGAGAGTCCCTTGGACTGCAAGGAGATCCAGCCAGTCCATTCTGAAGGAGATCAGCCCTGGGATTTCTTTGGAAGGAATGATGCTAAAGCTGAAGCTCGGGACTTTGGCCACCTTGTGTGAAGAGTTGGCTCATTGGAAAAGACTCTGATGCTGGGAGAGATTGGGGGCAGGAGGAGAAGGGGATGACCCAGGATGAGATGGCTGGATGACATCACTGACTCAATGGACGTGAGTCTGAGTGAACTCCGGGAGTTGGTGATGGACAGGGAGGCCTGGCATGCTGCGATTCACGGGGTTGCAAAGAGTCGGACACGACTGAGCGACTGAATTGAACTGAACTGTCAACTTGAAACAATGCAACCACACAAAGCATCAGCATAGATTTTTAAGGCTCCAACTTTTCATCTATGAAACGAGAATGCAGGCTTCCCTGGTGGCTCAGTGGTGAAGAGTCTCCCTCTCAATGCAGGAGACTCGGGTTCGGTCCCTGATCTGGCAAGATCCCACAGGCCCTGGAGCAACTAAGTCCATGCACCACATCTGCTGAGGCTGTGAGCAGCAATTACTGAAGACTGTGTACCTAGAGCCTGTGCTCTGCCACAAGAGAAGAGAGGAGCACAGTGAGAAACCCACACAAGGCAACTAGAGAGCAGCCCCTGTGTGTGTGTGTGTGTGTGTGTGTGTGTGTGTGTGTGTGTTCGTGCACGCTTGCTTAGTCGCGTCCAACTCCTGTGACCCCAAAGACAGTAGCCTGCCAGGCTCCTCTGTCCACGGAATTCTCCAGGCAAGAACTTGCCTCAACTAGACAGAAAGCCTGTGTAGCAAGATCCAGCACAATAAAATAAAATAAAATTGAAAAAAAAAACCCAAAAGGGAAGGAGAAGGGCAGGCTAGATGCTGTCTGAAGCCTCACTTTTGGTGCATATAATATACTCAGGTAGAATCCTAGCCATACTTTTATTACATATAAGGATTTCTTTTTCTTATATAGTTTTTCATCTTCATCCTAATCATATTATAATAACATGTTAGGATTGAACTGACCACAAGGATCATCTAGTCAAGTTCATTAAATGTCCTAATAAAATGTCAGACTCTTCTGCCGATATATCATTAATTCTCCCAAGTAAACAGGGATGTCTTCACAGGTCACAAGCCACTTTAAATTACTCATTGCAACATTTCCAAACAAGGTCCACACTTTAGCAATTCACATATTGCACTTACAATCAAAACTGATGCACCTTTTAAAAACATCATTAATCATAAATCCACCTACTCATTCATTTATTCAAGCCTTAGATTGTTAACTCCTCTGCACCCTGCTCCCTTCTTTTCTGCCCTGAAGAATTTAGAGTGTAGCAGTTCAGCAGTTCCTCAGAATGCAGCAGATAGGTTAACAGTCAGGTTAAAGACTGTTAAAGACAGTCAGGTTAACAGAAACTAACCAGCAATGTGATGGAATTCAAACAGAGAAGTAGTTAACAGCCTGTGATGGCACAGATAAGTAAGTCAATCAATTTACATCAGAAGTGTCTGCAAAGACTTCACAGAGGTGTCCTTCAAAATGGAATTCTATTTACCTGAATTGTGTCTGACTGCAGGAAAGACATGGGTTTGAGGCATGAAACCTATAGACATTTGGAAAAGGCCCTACTCTTACTTTCACTACACTTCGGCAAAGCTGTGGAATTCCTATTAGGATCAAGTTTACTGTTTCATAAAAAGCTGATCCCAAATGAGTTCTAATATTTGGACACACAGTTTTATGCATCAAAATTATGTTAAAAAATAAATGTGACACAAAAGTAAATTTTTGTGAAGATTCTACCTCTCCATGGTCAGGAGCAAACAGTGCAAAAAGGACTATTACTTCACTTAATTATCAAATCACTATGGTCCTTTTTAGGTGGAGGACTCGGCCACTCTTGAAAGGAATATGAATTTCATTAAGCCACAGTGTTTGTTTGCATGGCTTTTACAGAAAGAGACTGCAATGTGTGATAAAAACAAATTAGAGATCCTGATTCATTATTGCTCAACAATGAATTCAGCTTGCTTTTGAAAGGAAACGGATGATATGTTTACCTTTCTGTGACATAATCAATGAGCAACTTCCAAAGGCTGGAAGAAGATGTTTACAAAAAAATCTAACTAAGCCAAAACTACAAAGTATATACACTGATAACAGTATACCCTTAGAATTTGTTATTGTCACCATTTTTTCAAAGGAATTTTCAGAGATTCTTAATTAAAAAGTAAGAAGGTTTGGAAGATAATTTTAATTTTAATGATGTAAAGTGATAAATATTTTAAACTGATGAGTGAAATAAAAAGAAAAAAAGTGGAATTAATTTAAGATAGATGAATACCCAGTTAAGGAAAGCCTGCCTCTGACATTACTGGAAAACAAAAGTTCTGTATCAGCTAACACAAAGGATGTGCTATGTTCTGGTCTATTGATTCTTAAGATAATAAGCGTGAAGTGATTCACCTTTAGTCTCAAGCTTCGTGTCTAGGGACGTTTTTAATGTTACAATACAAGATAGGCCTAGGAACTGCACAAATGATACTGCTTATAAAATTTATATTTTATATATTTATCCTTATAAATTTAGATTTCTAAAGATCGTAAGTAATTTAGGAAGCCTTTTTCCTACCAAATTAGGTTTTACTCTCCATCTTACAGAATGTAGATCTTGAAAAGAAAAAAATAAATTGCCCTAAAAAAGAGGTATCCCTAGAGGACATAGGCAAGGTATTCTTTAGTCATCTTTTTTAAAAAGTTGCCATGTATTGTGAAGTAAATTAGAAACTGGGGATACACAGAGAACAAATAGAAACTTGCCCCTCTCTACCACAGACAAGTTCAATGCAGTGTGATAACTTTTAAGACATGAGAAGTGTAGAGCAGAACCAGAGCATATAGAGCAGACACTGGCCTAGCTCTGCAAGGACAGCAGGGATGAAGCAGAGAGGTCCACAGATGCTGCAGGATAAAGATCCAGGTATGGAGATAAGGCTGCGCCTTATCCGAGCACCAGCAGAAGGCAAGACAGAGACGAGCTGGCGAGGTCTCTCAAATAAGATATACAACAGATCCTAAAAGTAAAGAATGTTTGACCTGAGAAGAGTTTCTGGACTGATCAAGAACTCATCACTTAGTTGAATGAATAAAGACAACTCCAGTTACTTGGTGAGAAAGGATTAACTATTTAAAAGAACGACTACAGTCTTCTGCTTTTCATATAGCCATGGACTTAGAGTTTTGATCAGATCCATTGTCTATGATACAGTCATGTAGCCCTGACTAATTGTGAATCATACTAGGGGCTAGAAAATGTGATACCCTGAACAGTGGGTATGTTTCTAGCTAAAAACCATTTGTTCTATTACCAAATAAAAGACTGGGAGAATGGACGTTGGTGGACATATGGTTGCTTCTACCACACTTGCTTTCTTTTAAACTCTGCTGGTGACCAGGAGAGGTAGTGACCGGAAGACAGTATGTCAGTAGGATACACACATAAAGAAAATACAATTTTTCTACTTAAATCTAGAAAAGTGTGGGATGCATGAACTTTTGAAATTGTCTATAAAAAGTAGTTTGAGATATACAGTTTAAAAAACTAAAATTTATCCTAAGCAAACTATCATTTAATAGCCCAATGGCAGCACAGGAGAAGGCTATATTTTAATGTCCAAATAATTCAAAATGCTTACCAGCACAGTAACTTTTATATGAAAACTTACTCCTCAAACTTGGAAAATATTATAATCTTATTTGGAAATATGATTTCAATTGATAGTTGAGATTTTTGATGGTTTTATCTTTAAATTAGTTTATTTAAAAATTATATCTAGTAACATCAGATAACTTTGAATTGTGAATTATAATTCTGTTCATCTCATTTAGAATAAAAAGGGTAAGTATAATTTTATTAAAAGCCCAGAGGAGTAGTTTTTCATCATGTCAACAGAGGTATGATTTTATCTAGAAAGAAAAAAATCCATGGAAACATAAGAGGTGTAACATCCAATGTAACAGAAACAGCTCTATGAAGAATGAAAGAGAGGTTTATTTTCTCATGGCTGTAGCAAGACTAGGGAACTTACCTGCATGTGATATTAAGAAAGATGAAAAGAGACAGTTATTTAGGTGGTTTATTTTCACACTTATTTCAAAGTCAATAGTCATGGGACTGGGAGAACTCCAAGGAAAGTGAAAGAAGCACCTTAAATGGAGAAGAAAAATCGAGTGCTTAGTTCCTCCCCCACGTTTCTAGCTCTGTGAAACTAAGCAGCTTGAAAAGTCTCTAAGATTTCATTTTCCCTTTCTCTTTCTTCCATTTCAGAATATGTTCTGCTTCATGGCTGGATTGGGCAAAAGAACTTGCCACCAAGATGTGCACATACACGTGTAACCTGTCAGCTGTAGCAGCTCAATAACAGTGGCAGTTTTTATTCCTTCTTTGGTGAGAGATTCTTTACTGTTAAAATATGTAAAACTAGCAATAAAACAGTCAACAAGTACTTGTTTGGACTTGTTTCTTCTCCTTGCCTATCATGAAAGCAGTACTTATTCCATCCTCTTATACATGCTTAAATGGATTCTCTCCATAAATTTTTCTCATACAGGATCCAGACTGCCAGGAGAAAAATCAACAACCTCTGATATGCAGATGATATCACTCTAAAGGCAAACAGTGAAAAGGAACTAAAGAGCCTCTTGATGAGAGTGAAAGAGGGGAGTGAAAAAGCTGGCTTAAAACTCAGAATTCAAAAAACTAAGATCATGGCATCCAGTCCCATCACTTCATGGCAAATAAATGGGGAAAAAATAGAAACAGTGACAGACTTTATTTTCTTGAGCTCCAAAATCACTGCATATGGTGATTGCAGCCATGAAATTAAAAGACACTTGCTCCTTGGAAGAAAAGCTATGATCAACCTAGATAGCATATTAAAAAGCAGAGACATCACTTTGCTGACAAAGGTCCATCTAGTCAAAGCTATGGTTTTTCCAGTAGTCATGCATGTATGTGAGAGTTGGACCATAAAGACGGTTGAGTGCTGAAGAATTAATGCTTTCGAACTATGGTTTGGGAGAAGACTCTTGAGAGACCCTTGGACTGAAGAGAGATCCAACCAGTCCATCCTAAAGGAAATCAATCCTGAACATTCATTGGAAGGACTGATGCTGATGCTGAGGCTTTAGCCTTTGGCCACCTGTGAAGAGCTGACTCACTGGAAAAGACCCTGATGCTGGGAAAGACAGAGGGCAGGAGGAGAAGGGGGCAGCAGAGGATGAGATGGTTGGATGATATCACTGACTCAAATGGACATGAGTTTCAGCAAACACCGGGAGATGGTGAAGGACCATCCTTTTTTTTTTTTTTTTTGGGAAAGGAATAGTGACTTTATTCAGAAAGCCAGGAAACCAAAAAGATGGCGGACTACTGTCCCAAAGAATCATATTTGCTGAGGTAGAATTCGGGTTTCTTTTACACGAAAAGATCTCTATAGCTTCTCTTCAAATATGGACTTACTACAGTTGCTGAGTACCTGAACTAAAGTCATCAGAGAATACATATAGAGAAAAAGGTAAAGGATTTGCCACAACCACTGAGTCTGGGAAGTATGGCTCCCCTACGTTCCTATCTTGTGACTTTTGGGTAAGATCCTTGCCACACACGTTACATTGCTGTGTGTTTTCTCCAGGATAAATACTCTGATACTACTGGTGAGATGTGAGGATAGGGTTATTTATTTATTTTTTTTTAACATTTGTGAAATTGGTGAGGAATCTTTCTAGAATGAATTCACGTTCTAAAGACCTGACTAATACATACATATATATCTGGCTTCTATCCAGTATGAATTTTCTCATAAAGCCTAAGATGTTGCCACAATCATGATATTTGTATGGTTTCTCAGTAGGATGAATTCTCTGAGCAACTGTAGGGTGTGAATTTTGAAAACTTCTACCATATACCACATTCACATG
Source organism: Ovis aries (assembly GCF_016772045.2). Lineage (NCBI taxonomy): Eukaryota > Metazoa > Chordata > Mammalia > Artiodactyla > Bovidae > Ovis > Ovis aries. The sequence continues at coordinate 17,897,238 of NC_056074.1, forward strand.
AGTTGCTCTCATGTATGGATTTTCTGATGTTTAGTGAGTGCTGAAACCTGAGAAAAGGATTTTCCACACTGGAAACATTTGAAATGTTTCTCTACATGTATTCTCCAGTGTTTTGTAAGGTGTGAATTTTGACTGAAGAACTTGCCACACTCATTACATCTGAAAGGTCTCTCTCCAGTATGAATTCTCCAGTGAAGTTGAAGATGTGGTTTTTGACCGAAGACTTATCCACACTCATCACATTTGTAAGATTTCTCACCAGTATGAACTATCTGATGACTTAAAAGGGTTGATTTTTCACGAAAGGCCTCACCACACTCATCACATTTGTAACGTTTCTCTCCAGCATGAACTGTCTGATGCCTTAAAAGGGTTGACTTTAGACGAAAGGCCTTGCCACACTCATCACATTTGTAAGGTTTCTCTCCAGTATGAACCGTCTGAAGACGAGCAAGCTTTGAATTTCGCCTGAAGACTTTGTCACGTATATTACATTTAAATAATTTCTTTCCTGTATGAATTTTCTTATGTCTCCTGAGGTATGAGCTGTCAGTAAAGGCCTTGCCACACTCATCACAAGGTTTCTCTCCAGTATGAACTGTCTGATGACTTAAAAGGGTTGAATTTTGGCTGAAGAGTTTGTCACATATATCACATTTAAATAATTTCTTTCCTGTATGAATTTTCTTATGTTTCCTGAGGTGTGAGCTCTGAGCAAAGGCCTTGCCACACTCAGCACATTTGTAAGGTTTCTCTCCAGTATGAACTGTCTGATGACTTAAAAGTCATCAGAAGCCTGGTGTGCTAGAGTGCATGAGGTCACAAAGAGCTGGACACGACTGAGAGAGTGAACAACAACTAGTTGTAGCATCTTTACAACACTCTCCCCCATTCGTATGCAGTCTGTGTCCTTGAGTAAAGACTACTTAAGGTTAAGGGGATGGAACTCTTTTCAAGATAGGACATTATGATGGTTAGGCAGTAGTTTCCAGTGCTGATGTTGGTTTGGACCCTTGATGCAAAAAGGAGGGATAACGGGGTGAAAAAAAAAGTGGCTCAGTCATGTCTGACTCTTTGCAACCCCACAGACTGTATAGCCGCTCAGGCTCTCCAGACAAGAATACTGAAGTGGGTAGCCATTTCCTTCTCCAAGGGATCTTTCCAACCCAGGGACAGACTGGGTCTTCTGCATTGCAGGCAGATTCTTTGCCAGCTGAGCTACCAGGGAAGTCCAGTGGAGTAAAGGAGGGACTGAGAAGCAAATACGAAAGAATGATGAACCTCCAAAGACTGAAAACAAAGCAGTTCTTCCATTTTCTTGCAGAAGAAGAGAAGAAGATCATTTACTTAATATTATGTGACGAAAGCTTCCCTAGTGTCATTTTTATTGAGAATTTGAATGTGGCTAGTAAACTTAAAATGACAGAAGCTAAGATCCTTAATATGTTTGTTATGAAGGTGTAATTATATACAAGGGAGCATTCTTAATAAAGATATGGTTATGCAAATACATCATTCATGACTTGGGACTTGAAATGATTACAGTATCACTTACATGCTCTGATCTGAGGGTTAGTTAGAAAATGAGTGAGGCTAACAGGGACTAATAGAAGTGTTTGATGGTTTTCTTTACACATTTTACTCTATCAGTCCAATAGCTCCTTACTCTTTTGCAAGCAATCTTTCTTTCCTGTGGGAAATCATCTAAATTTTGAGTCAAGTTGATCCCATCAAGAAAGGATAGAAATGTGACTCAGACTTGGCCAAAGTGCTCATTCCCCTGGCCATGGTGACTGATTTAGGCATATGGATAATTTAGACTCTTTCCTGGGATTTTTTTCTGCTCATGCAATCTAAAAAGGCAGTCTCACTTGGCTATTTTTGCTAAGCTGTTAGAATATTAGTCAAACAGTTCTTGGACTTCTTGTTTGCCATGTGGAGAGAGATGCAATGAGAGATGGAATGAGACTGTCTGTAAGTTATAGAGACAGAGTCCTGTCTTACCTTGGTATTTTTATTTAAATGAAGTATGGAATTTTAGTGTATTTGTGTGTTTAAGACCATTCCCTAAGCAAATATTTGTCCATAGTATTGTTTACTGATGAACCCATTTTATCTCAGAACCCAATGAGAATAATAACTATGATGATGATAATAATTTCCTTTTGTTACAAGCTAAATGTCTAAGCATATGCCAAATGTCTTTCACACTTTGTTTTTTCATTTACTAAATCAACAATATTCTGAGGTGTTTAAAACTTATAAAATAATGTTTTACCGAAGATGCAAAATTAATAAACAAAACATTCCCCTTACCTGAAGCATGAGAGAATAATAGATATTCTTTATCACAGAACAGAAACAGTGACCCAGATGCAGTCAGGGGCACAAGACATAATTTCAAAGGAAAATTATTCCTAAAATTGGGGACAATGTTAGCATCTAGGCAACGTTCTTAAGAAGGAAGTTAGAACTGGGTGGAATTAACTGATTGCAACAGTAAATAAAATGAGATTTTAGGTAGACTGTAATCTCTCATAAGCAGTCCTGGTTTATTTCAGAAATGCTGAGTAAAAATTCTGTGTCCTTGTAAACCAGAAGGTTTGTTGTAATTTTATCTGATAGTGGAACTTTTCAGATTTATTTTTCTGTTTTTTTTTTTTTTACCCTTGGCTGTGTCAATTAGTTTGGCTGCTTCCAACCCATTTTTTATAACATATACTTACAGGATTGATTTTAGGATTAAAAAAATATTCTTTGCAAGGTAACTGGACTGAAATTGGACTCAAGGCCTGGAGTGCTGCGATTCATGGGGTCGCAAAGAGTCGGACACGACTGAGCGACTGAACTGAGCTGAACTGACAATCATAAAAATTAACTACTTCCTTCACAGCAACAAACATCTAAAAATCTTTTCATCTACAAGTAAACTTCTGAAGTATTCACCTTTTTTAAGCTTGCTTTCTTGATTATGAATAAATAGCCATAAGTTCTAAGCACTTTTCTTTTGAAACTCACCCTTCAATGACATTTTCAGTGGCCACCACACTGAAGAATGTTATTGCCTTCATCTGCCCCTTTACAATATTTTATTGTAAAATGCTAATGCTAATTTCAATCTGTTTTTATTGTAGATAAATAAAATCCATGGCTCCTCTGTCCATGGGATTCGCCAGGTAAGAATACTAGAGTGGATTGCCATGCCCTCCTCTAGGGGATCTTCCTGATCCAGGGATCAAGTCAGTGTTTCTTATGTCTCTTGCACTGGCAGATGGGTTCTTTACCACTAGTGCCACCTAGGAAGCCCAACAAACCTTACATATGCATCTAAATAAGCAGTATTAAAAGTACTTCCAGAGACAGATTTGCATCTAATAAAACTGTTTCTCTTTCACTATTAAAACATTGAGTAATACTTATACCTAGTAAAACGTTCCCTTCTTTCCTGTTCAAAAAAAAATGCCTAAGCTGTTTACCTAAAATATATAAAATGGTAGGTAGGTAGAGTTGTTTGAATTGTATCACCCTAAAATTCATGTCTATCTGGAACCTCAAGTTGTGCTCTTATTTATAAAAAGTGTTTCTGTATGTGTAATTAAGATAAAATCAGATTATACTGGATTATGGTGGGTCCCAAATCCAATAACAGGTGTCCATAAAGAAGAGGAGAAAAAAAAAGAGATTCACAGACAAGGCCACAGGAAAATGGAGAGATTCTTGACAAGCTGAAGAATGTCAAGGATTGCCAGGAGGCACTAGGAAGTAGGAAGCAGTGAAGCACGATTACTCTCCAGAACGTTCAGAGGGAGCACGGCCTTGTTGCACTTTTTTCATTTTAGACTTCTATCCTTTGAACTGTGACAGAGTACACTCTTATTATTCTAAGCCACCCAGCTTATGTTACTTTATTTCAGTAGCCCTGGGATTTAGTACACATGGGTTACAATAAACTTTAGACACGAGATACACAATTAACCAAGATAACCAGTTGGCCAACATTTCTCAGAAATAATCACTTTAATAAAGGGAGAAAGTTGTAATGAAATTATTTAAAACATCTCAGGCATGTCCTGGACTCAGTACATATTTGACTCACAATGATTCATCTGTAGGCAAGCATGAGAATCCATCTCAGAATGGGGACCCTGGAGCGCTCTATCACATTATGAAATATCCCATCAGTTTCACTTGAGTGTGCTTATTGAGGCAAGAAGACAGAATAATTTATTTTACAGACACTTGCAGCCACAAGAATTGAACGAAAATGGGTTTTCTTCTTAAACTGTACTAGAGCTTTCTCTAGATCAGAGGTTATTGACCTTTATTATTTTTTGTTTCAGTCATGGACTCTCCCTGAGAATCTATATCCTGTCTTTGAAAAATACAGTATGTACCTTCATGTTTTCTTCCCCCTGTTATCTAATAATCCCAGGATGGTCAAATACCCCCTGACATCTTTCAGGGTCTCTAACCATCCCTATTGAAGAGAACAGCAAATTAGGGAAACTAGCTTCCCTCTCCAAATGTGGACACAGTGGCCAATGTTTATTCAGTTTATTGAATTCACTGGTGCTAAGGACAGGCTAAAGAATGGTCTTCTTTTACTCTCATGTAAACAGAGTTCTGGCCCTGTGTTGTGTGTGTCTGAAAAAATCTGAATTATAACATTTTAGGGAAAACAGGATTATAACTTTGGGGAGTCAGCATCTAGTTGAGGAAATAATTCATACAAAAGCAAAGCTAAAATCAGATGATGAAAGACAGGTAAGAGGCTACATATACACACAAAATATTGTAATATACACACAGGTACACAAACGGATACTCTATAAATATTACTTGAAGCATATCACTCAACTACTAAAAACCCTTCAATGATGGCTTAACTCATATTCAAGTTAGTTGGCACAGACTCTAATTCTTTTCTAAGAAAAATTAATACACACACAACCACATTTTGTAACACTGTTTCCACAATGTGAGTAGTTTTTGGTAATGTTAATCCCCTTTACCCAAGGAAAAATTAAAGCAAACAAGTTAGAAATAAGACAAACAAATCCTCTCTGTTTCTAAAGTTCATTGCAGCTCTTGGGAAAACAAAACTTAGTTTATGTTTGCTAATTAGACATGATCCCTGAAAAATGTAGATACAGCAATTAGTTACATGGGTTAGATGTTATCCATTGTCTGATGCACAGGGTTATGGTTATATGATCCTGGAGTCCCTGTGATGGAAGGGTAACCTTGGCTGGTAGCATCTTAATCTTGGCAGAGGTAGCCCTGCCCTGAAACAGCCAGCTCTGAGGTTTGTTTGTGGAGTTGTTCCTAAAGCTTAGTCTACAAACTGAATGTACACCTCTCCTATCACATTGCTGAGGTCTCTAAATGGCTTAATAAGTCATTTTCTTATCAGAGGTTGCTTTTTTTTTCACATCTGACAACAGTGACTGACACATGGCTCCCAAAAACCCATGTTTTACTTTTCATGTAACTGCATATGTGTCAATGGTTGTTTGGCATTCTTTGAAAATCCACAGATTGGCCAGTGACTTGACCTCTAGCAAAGATTTTCCTCCAGGCTTTATAACAATAGAAATAGATCAACCCATCAACGAAGATTAAATCAGTTATTAGTAGGAGATAGAGAGGGCAGTCCTGGGTGTTCTCTGAAAGAAATGATGCTAAAGCTGAAACTCCAGTACTTTGGCCACCTCATGCAAAGAGTTGACTCATTGGAAAAGACTCTGATGCTGGGAGGGATTGGTGGCAGGAGGAGAAGGGGATGACAGAGGATGAGATGGCTGGATGGCATCACTGACTCGATGGACATGAGTTTGAGTGAACTCCAGGAGATGGTGATGGACAGGGAGGCCTGGCGTGCTGAGATTCATTGGGTCGCAGAGAGTCGGACACAACTGAGTGACTGAACTGAACTGAACTGAGAGGGCAGGTTAACATTTCAAAGTTGGGTTAAACTATATGAGTCATGGGAAAAACAAAGGAGCAAAATAACTGAAAGACCAGAAAGAAAGGAAATCAGAGAAAACCTGCTATACAGAGTAGTTTTGACACGTCTGATTTCTATCACTGAACAGAGTAAGGTTCAAATTTGTGGTGCCTGACTTCATTATTACTACTTTTAAAACACATGATTTCTTATTTTTATCCTTACTTTGAACTATCCTGAATAATTTTCATGGAAACAATCAATCATAAGAATTTATACTAAAACTAACCATCACAGAAAACAACAGGGGTGGGGAGGTAAGCGAAATATCAATGACCTCAGATAAGCAGAAGACACCACCCTTATGCCAAAAAGTGAAGAGGAACTAAAGAGCCTCTTGATGAAGATGAAAGAGGAGAGTGAAAAAGTTGGCTTAAAGCTCAACACTCAGCAAACGAAGATCATGGCATCTGGTCCCATCACTTTATGGCAAATAGATGGGAAAACAGTGGAAACAGTGGCTGACTTTATTTTTTGGGGCTCCAAAATCACTGCAGATGGTGATTGCAGCCAGGAAATTAAAAGGCTTACTCCTTGGAAGGAAAGTTACGACCAACCTAGACAGCATATTGAAAAGCAGAGACATTACTTTGCCAACAAAAGTCCGTCTAGTCAAGGCTATGGTTTTCCAGTGGTCATGTATGGATGTGAGAGTTGGACTGTGAAGAAAGCTGAATGCCGAAGAATTGATGCTTTTAAACTGTGGTGCTGGAGAAGACTCTTGAGAGTCCCTTGGACTGCAAGGATATCCAACCAGTCCATTCTAAAGGACATCAGTCCTGGGTGTTTACTGTAAGGACTGATGTTGAAGTTGAAACTCCAGTACTTTGGCCACCTCATGCGAAGAGCTGACTCATTTGAAAAGACCCTGATGTTAGAAAAGATTGAGGGCAGGAGGAGAGGGGGATGACAGAAGATGAGATGGTTGGACGGCATCACCGATTCAATGGACATGGGTATTGGTGGGCTCCGGGAGTTGGCGATGGACAGGGAGGCCTGGTGTGCTGCGGTTCATGGGGTCACAAAGAGTCAGACACAACTGAGAGACTGAACTGAACTGAACTGAACTCACTAATTTAATACAGAATATAATTTAATATAGTATTAATGTATGTTTTAATATGAATCTAATTCTAGTATTACTGGGCTTCCCAGGTGGCACTAGTGGTTAAAAATTCACCTGCAAATGCAAGAGATGTAGGAGACACAAGTTCAATTCCTGGCTTGGGAAGATCCCCTGGAGTAGGAAATGGCAACCTACTCCAGTATTCTTGCCAGGAAAATTCCATGGAGAAAGGAACACAGCAGGCTGCAGTCCATGGGGCCACAGAGAGTTAAACCAGACTCAGCACAGTTCAAATATTTCCAGCTATGTATTCCTTTAAAAAATTCTGAATATTATCAAACTTTCACATTTCATTAAGGGGTTTCAAACAAATCAGAAATGCTTATCCCAATGCTTAATTTTTCCTCATATTTTAATAACTATGCATTATCCTATTTCTCCCCTGAGCCTTTCCTATGTCTAGGACCACTATGTGAAAGTTGCTCAGTCATGTCCGACTCTTTGTGACACCATGGACTATATAGTCCATGGAATTCTCCAGACCAGAATCCTGGAATGGGTAGCCTTTCCTTTCTCCAGTGGATCTCCCCAACCCCGGGATCAAACCAAGGTCTCCCGCATTACAGGCGGATTCTTTACCAGCTGAACCACAAAGGAAGCCCCAAGTAACTGGACTGGGTGGCCTGTATCTTCTCCAGCAGATCTTCCTGACCCAGGAATTGAACTGGGGTCTCCTGCATTGCAGACAGATTCTTTACTAATTAGAAAGACTTATTTTATCCTATAAGAAACCACAGATAAAATTAAGAAAATTAGAAGTGACAATGGAGGGAAGTTGTTTTAAATGTGCAAATCAAAGAGAATTCTAAGCTTTGGTGCAACTTTTCATATTTGTTATAACTATATAATACCCAAATACAAAATGCAAAATAAATGATTAAGTGTAAAAATGGATGACTTTGGCTCAGGTCATAAACTCTTATTGCAAAATTCAGACTGAAATTGAAGAATGTAGGGGGAAAAAAAAACACACACACACACACACTAGGCCATTCAGCTATGACCTAAATCAAATCCCTTACAATTATACAGTCGAAGTGACAAATAGATTCAAGGGATTAGATCTGATAAGAGTGCCTGAAGAACTATGGATGGAGGTTCATGACACTGTACAGGAGGCAGGGATCAAGACCCTCCCCAAGAAAAATAAATGCAAAAAGGCAAAATGCTTATCTGAGGGGGCCTTACAAATAGCTGTGAAAAGAAGAGAAGCGAAAAGCAAAGAAGAAAAGGAAAGATATATCCATTTGAATGAAGAGTTCCAAAGAACAGCAAGGGGAGATAAGAAAGCCTTTCTCAGTGATCAGTGCAAAGAAATAGAGGAAAACAACAGAATGGAAAGACTACAGATCTCTCCAAGAGAATTAGAGATACCAAGGTAACATTTCATGCAAAGATGGCAACAATAAAGGACAGAAATGGTATGGACCTAACAGAAGCAGATGTTAAGAAGAAGTGGCAAGAATATATGAAAGAACTATAAAAAAAGATCTTAATGGCCCATATAATCACAATGGTGTGATCACTCACCTAGAGCCAGACATCATTCACGAGACTTCAGTCTTCTCCCCCAAATCCCTTTATATGCGTATGATCTCCCTCACTTCTTCACATTTTGTTTAATCAATTTACCTTTTTATTTTCTTACTTCTGAACAAAAACCTTTTGGGCAGTGGACGTCCATATAGTTTTACCGTGTAGAGTATGGATCCATTATTCTGTTCAATCTCTACATACCGATTATTTGTCAAAACAATAAATCTAAAATTTCAAGGAATTCATACAAATGAGTTAAACGAAAAGCATTCAGTTTATAAGTTCACCACTAGGTTTTGTTAGAGAAGTCAAAAACTTTTTCTGGTTATCAATTATCATCTTGCAGATTTTCAATAGGATGAAAGTAAACAGCAAATTTACTTATCAGACTTACATTTAGCAGTCATTACTTCTGAAGAGTGGTACCGCTTTTAGAATTATTCTAATTTACACACTAGAAAATTAATATTAAACTTAAAACATATCTCCTGGAAGCAAATAAAATATTTTATTAATCCTCATCTGTACCTGTTATGAATAATTTATATTTTTATTATGAAAAGCTTCCTCATTGGTTGAGTTCTAAATTTTAAAAAAATTATCTATGATTAAAAGTTAACTGATAATACATATACAGAGATATAAATTAGCCCATAATCCTCTCATTATTATACAACCAAGTTTATATTGTTGTATGTGTGTGTATAGGTGTCTGTGTACAAACCCAAATGTATTTCCTTTCCTATTTTAATAACGGTTTTAATTTTGTTTTAAATATTCCTTTTACCTTAAATGACCCATGGAAAATTTTAGACTTGAGTAGTCTAGCCCTCTCTGAGCCCCAGTGAACAAGAAATTATCTAGTATTCCCAGTATTTCAGTAACTCTACTTTGCTGACATTTTCCACCATAAACATTAAATCTAGGAAGATTTAGGCCTCAGGAAAAACATTATCAAGTTCATCTCATTAGATTTTCTTCAGAAGAGTTAGAGGAAAAAATCATTAGAAAGAAATGGAAATATAATAGAATCATAAGAAAGCCACTTAAAACTTTTCTTGTTTTCCTTTCTCATTTTTTTGCATGTATGATACATTTTTTGCATGTATGATAAATCATTTTAATATAATAAACAGAGGACAAATGCTAAATCTTGATACCAAAACATTTATAAAGACTATTTTTCAACCTGGACATAAAAATAGTATCTATTTAGGAATAATGTAGCTCATCTGTTGCTGAAATGTCACAAAAAAATTGAAGAAGGAAGGAAGGGAGGGAGGGAGTAAGGAAGGAAAGAGAGTAAAGGAGAATAGTAATGGCTAAAGCAATTGATTCAGATTTAAAACTAACCTAGTGGGGTTGATCAAAGAAGATGCATGATTAATTAATAGTTTAATTAGTGGTTTAATAGTCCTACATAACTAATTGCAGTCAAGAAAAAAAGGAATACAGAGGTGGAATATAAATGTGAAAAAAATTTTTAAAAATTAAGTAGTTGTATAACAAGATAGACAAAAAAATCAAAAAAGAAAAAAATGCACACAGCATTTTATACAGTCCTTACATTTTAAAGACTGTAAGGAGAGTAGTTACAACTTATTTGCTTGTGTTCAAGTCTCTTTAGTCTAAAATTATCTCACATAATTTTTTCATTCTAGATCAGCTTTTCCTAACATGAAGTGCATTTCTAATTAACTTTCTTCATCAGCTCCTATGACAGAATTATGTAGATAAAAACATTTATGAAATAAAAATAATTTTTGATATTTTCAAAACAAAATATTATTATAAGGATAAATAAATTGGATATTATGAACTAATAACATTATCACGTATGTGATATCACATATCACACATATCACAATTAAATTAGGAATTATCCTCTGTGAAATCCTTACCCTTATAATTTCTCTCCATCAGTACACAGCTAAAGGACAAAATCAAATGTGACCAATACTCTAAAGTTTATGGCAAATCAATATTTGTGTTTGTGCATATTCTTTGACTTCCATAAAACTCCCTCAAATATAAGTCTTACCTCATTCTGGAGATCGCGAATCATTTTGCTCTTTCTTTCCATTTCAGTCTTCAGAAAATTAATCTGAAAATAAAGAGGATACTATGTAGATTCATTTCACATTCATCTCTATAGCTTTTATAAGTTTATTTTCACAATTTCTGAAGTATATGTCAACAAATATGGAAAAAGAACAAAGGATTAAAATTTTCATTAACCAACTTTTATTGCCCAATTCATAAATATATCTGCTAATTATATAAAAGTACTTTTTTTCTTATATAATGAGATACTGTATTTTAATTGAGAAATGCACATTATGACTATGATTCTTTCACCTGTATAACGCTTAGTTTTTAAACATATGGTTCCTAAACAGAGCTCGAGTCTAGGGTTGGGCCTAGGAATCTCTTTTATTAAAACACTCTCCAGGTATTTCTGACATATGGCCAAGTATGAGAGGAATTACACAGTGACGCCCCTCACCTGAAGCATGGAGCCTTATGAATACTGTGCTAAAGAAACCAACAGGTTTCTGCCCATATACAATATTGTTGAAATCTGTAACCAAATGGTAACAAAATCTAAATCAAACAATTTTTGATGGTCAAACTACATATAAAATAGAAGCAGAAGCCTGAGAACCACTATGTCCATCATTTCGGCCATAACAATTTTCAAATTTAAGTTTGAATCATGAAGATACTGACAGCAACCTGAAAATGTGGGTTATACTCATTATCAATTTGATGGATAAAACAGTTATCACTAGAAGGACTTGATGACATTCAAAATTAGATATGTGTACAAAGCAGTAGTATATGTCTCCCCCAAAATAGCTTTTATACCCATTTCTACTGCTCTGGGCTGGTATCAACTTACTGGTTACCACTGTTATGGGCTGGACCAACTCTTATGGTTCTGTTTACCACTGCAAGATGCCTTTAGCAATAACTGTTAGGAAAGTTTGAAAAAAAATTAGGGTTTATGACTTATGAGTTCAGGAAATTGCATGGTATAGTTGGAGGGAGTTTGTGAGGAAAGAGAGAGAGAAGGAGTCCATGAACCTGGCGTTCTGCTTTTATTGGGGTGGAAGGTGGGGGCCTAGGGTTTCAGAATGTTCACTCTTTATTGACGACTTTAAAATATGAGTGGCAATTTAAAGTACAGAACAGAAAATCACTAAACAAAACAAAAATCAAGAAGCCCCAAAGGTTAGTTAACAAACTTAAATGAAGCAAAACCTCTGGAAAAAAAAAAAATGGCTCACTGGGGAGCAGAGGTAGGAGGTACAGCTGATTCTTCAAGTCAGCAGTTGGCAAAGTGTTTATTGGAGAAAGGCCTTTTTGAAGTGGTTGCTTCTTTGAAGTGGCCACCACTACAATCAAATCTTTTTTTTTTTAATTAAAAAAGTTTCACTGGAGTATGAGTCAGACACTTAAACTACAAAAAGAAATGCAAACCATCAGGACTTACAATACTCTACCTCAGTACTTAATGGGCACCAGAAAATGTTGATATGTACAGGTTTGTCTTTAGTTTTGGTTATGAACTACTTAAAGCTGTCTTGATTGTATGAATAACCTGGTGTTTCAGTGATGCCATGAAAGTGAGAGTGTTAGTCGCTTAGCCATGTCCAACTCTCTGCAACTTCATGGACTGTAGCCCACCAGGCTCCTCCGTCCGTGGGATTTTCCAGGCAAGAATATTGGAGTGGGTTGCCGTTTCCTTCTCCAGGGGATCTTCCCAACCCATGGATCAAACCCAGGTCTCCCACATTGCAGGCAGATTCTTTACCATCTGAGCCATCAGGGTCCATGGGGGCAGTGACCCCATATTATCTTATCAGTAATGCCATAATTTTCCCCAAATCCTCACATTTTGATACTATTTATTATATGTTCTCCATAATTAACACTTAATTTTAATTAACAGTGTAATGAAGATATACTGCAATGTCAAGACTAAAAAAAGGACAGAGACTTGGGAATGCAATGTTCAATTATTCAGGACCTACAATACATTCAGAATATTCCAAAGTCATAGCATTTTGAAACCACTGGTCTAAAATCCCAGCAGGTTTTAAGATTCCTGGAAAATCAGAAGTGAAATAGTTCTGAGAGACAGAAAATAACACTTATTTACACTGAGTAAAGAATAGATGGCCATAATTCCTTATTCTTAATGAGAGTCAGAACTTGAAGTTAATTCTTGCCTTTGTACTAATTATGTCTCACTTAGGGCAAGTTAAGCCATAAAAATTAACAAGAGTGGTGAAATGCATCCAGAGAGCATTAATGGATTTAATTACTCCAGCTACACCTGATAGATCATTCTTTCTTGCTATTTGTTAGGTTTTTGATACAGGAAACAAGTTTGTAAGATTTGCTACTCCATTATCTGCTTAGAGATAAAAACAGATGCTCACATGTTCATAAAAAGTATTTGTAAATGGAATTAGATCAAGACAGCTTTATTTTTAATTTTCATTAAAATGCTTTTTCATTTTAATTTTCAAAATTTTGTCTTCTTTTATATTTTTGTGATTTAAAAGTACTATCACCTTCAAGTTTTATAACGTTTTACTATGGACTTACTGGGGATTCTCAGATGGTGCTAGTGGTAAAGAACATGCCTGCCAATGTAGGAGACACAAAAGATGCGAGTTTTATCCCTAGGGTTCTGATTGCTGGGTCAGGAAAATCCCCTGGAGGAGGGCATGGCAACCCACTCCAGTATTCCTGCCTGGAGAATCCCATGGACAAAGGAGCCTGGCAGGCTGTAGTCCATACGGTTGCCCAGAGTCGGACTTATTAATATGGGTATTTGCAACATCTTTTGTGTAAAATATACAGTCTTCTTTTATGGAAAAAGGCAGCATAATTAGATATGTAATCAAGGGCAGCACATAAGAGTATTTGCTCCTAAGTCTAAAATAGCATGACAATATTTACAGAATCAAATCCAAATGTTTTCCCTCTGGTTGGGAATGAGCAGTTTAAATTTCTCACTGTCCCCTTCTTTTTTTATTTTTTATTTTTTTATTTTTTTAAATTTTTATTTTTACTTTATTTTACTTTACAATACTGTATTGGTTTTGCCATACATTGACATGAATCCACCACGGGTGTACATGCGATCCCAAACATGAACCCCCCTCCCACCTCCCTCCCCACAACATCCCTCTGGGTCATCCCCGTGCACCAGCCCCAAGCACGCTGTATCCTGCGTCGGACATAGACTGGTGATTCGATTCTTACATGATAGTATACATGTTTCAATGCCATTCTCCCAAATCATCCCACCCTCGCCCTCTCCCTCTGAGTCCAAAGGTTCGCTATCCAACATTATACTACATCAACTGGAGTCTTTCTGGCAGAAAGAATAATCACTGAATTATTTGCAACAATTAAACATATATACTTATTTAATCCTCAATAAGGAGAAAAAGCACAATCATTTTGAGTCTTTACCAAAGTTTGGAAGTGAGGAGTCCCAGTAGTATGAAATCTATCTTTTTTTAGATTCTATCAGATATACATTAAAAAAAAACATAGTTCTACTAATTAAATATATTTTACTCCCACATTTGTTAAGCTTTCTGTCATCTATTTTTGTACTTTCACTTAGGACTTATTAGTCATTCAACTCAAAGCACAAACACATTCCCTCCAAAAGACAAGTATTATTTATTTCCACAGGTGTTTGCATTCATTGATCTTGATATATTTTGTTAATATAATCTTGAATTTGCTCTTATAGAATTTTTACATGTACATTCATTAGTAGAAAAATAGCTATTAATTTACATACATAGCCATTAATTGATTTTGGAATCATAAGTGATGATGTTCATAAAATTAGATGAAAGTTTTCGAACTTTTTCTATTTTTCAGAAAGTATTTGCCTACATTTGAAATTGGGTCTCAGGTGGCACTAGTGGTAAAGAACCTGCCTGCCAGTGCAGGAGACCTGAGACTTGACTTTGATCCCTGGGTCAAGAAGACCCCCTGCAGTAGGAAATGGCAAGCCACTCCAGTATTCTTGCCTGGAGAATCACAGGGACAGAGAAGCCTTGTGGGCTACAGTCCATGGGGTCACGAAGAATTGGACACAACTGAAGCAAATTAGTCAATATTTGAAATTAGCTGATCTTTAAAAATTGATAAAAGTCACCTTCCAGCCCTGGAATACATGGGAAAGGAGGTCTTTCAGCATAATAAAATTTTGAATGTATTCAGCTATTCAAGTATTACATTTCTTCTTGCAAAAATGTTAGCATTTTATATTTATTCATCTAGGAATTTACATGTACATTTTAAATGTACCAGTGACTTGTTGCTCATAATAACTTATTTTGTTAAATTCCTGTTATGACTATTAGCTCTCTTTTAATTAAACATTTTAAAATTGGAGTCTTTTTATTCTTAGTCTTTCTCAAAGCCTATTTATCAGTCTTTTCAAATAACTTAATAATTTTTTTCTATTTTATTGTTGTCTTCACCAACTTTTATAATACTCTCTTTCTTACACTGATGTTTTGCTTTTTCAATAACTTCTTGAATTTTTGTTGCTAGTATTCTGTCTTTCTGGAAAAAAATGCATGTAAAGCTCTGAATCTACCTCAGCTATTACACTGGCACATGTGTCTTCATTATTATTATTGCTTTATATATTTTATTATTTCTTAGTAACTAAAGAATTATTAGGAAATGTTTTATATATTTTCCAAACATGGGAATTGTTTAATCATTTATTTAAACATTTATCAAAATACATTGAAGCATTTGCTATCAGTAATTTTTTGCCTACATTATTCTTTCAATTGGAAAATTTATTTATTACAATTGTTTTCTTTCTATTGAGTGGATTAAATTTAGTTTCTGTTATCTACTATATGCCAGATAACAATTTTAGGTAATCATGCTTGTTATTTTAATTTGAATTATTCCCCAAATTCTTCAAATAAGGAAACCTGCAGGTTAAAGAACTTAATTTTATAGACAATAGACGGACCACTTCCCAGGTAGCTCAGTGGGTAAAGAAATTGCCTGCAATGCAGGAGACAGAAGTTCAGTCCCTGAGTTGGGCAGATCCCCTGGAGGAGGGCAAGGCAACCTGCTCCAGTATTCTTGCCTGGAGAATCCCATGGACAGAGGAGCCTGGCGGGTACAGTGTATGGGGTCACAAAGAGTTGTGCATGACTAGAGCGACTGAGCATGCGTGTATAGATGAACCACTAGGAATTTAAACTTGAATATTCTTATTCTGTGCCTCCCTGGTGGCTCAGATGGTAAAGTGTCTGCCTGCAATGCAGGAGACCTGGGTTCGATCCCTGGATCAGAAAGTTCCTTTGGAGAAGGAAATGTCAACCCACTCCATTTGCCATTTGCATCTTGCCTGGAAAATCCTATGGATGGAGGAGCCTTTCTTTTCTTTCTTTCTATTCTTATTCTGTAGCACATGTTAAGTTATGAATACATTTAGGGAGTGTCTGGCTCAGTACAGTATTATGGGGTGGGTAAGGAAAATCCTCCCTCAAGATTCAATGCTGAATTTTAAGCAAAGCACTAAAAGGGTTCTGAGAGAGACCTTCTTCTCCCCAACTATGCATCCCTTGTCCCCGTTATTCTGACACTTGGCTATTCTAGTTTTGCTGAGCTCCTTCAAAAATTACAGCTTTCTTTTTTTGGGATGTTAGACACAATTTGTGTAACATATTAGAGTAAACACAGGTTCATGCCTTGGCTTCTCCAAATATTAACTGTGTAAATACAAGCAACAGTTATTCCCTTTCAGTAAAAAAAATATATATAAAAAAAATAATAGTGTGCCATTCTATTGTGAGAATCTGAGAAAATAGTATGTGTGGAAACTTCTGGTCTAAATGCCATTATTTATGACTGGGCTATGCACAAATTGAGATTAAATATGATAAGTCAAGGCAGAAATGGGATTGCAATTAGGGCCACTCAGTACACGGGGTCAGATTTTGACGGGAGGAATTGACACGGTGGTGCTAAAAATGTGTCTGCTCTTTCATGTGACATGTGTGTCCAAAGAAGGGCTTCCCAGGTGGCACCAGGGCAGAAGAATCTGCCTGCCAATGCAGGAGACATTAAGAGACGCAGGTTCAATCCCTGACTTGGGAAGATCCGCTGGAGGAGGGCATGGCAACCCACTCCAGTATTCTTGTCTGGGAAATCCCACGGACAGAGGAGCCTGGCGGGCTACAGTCAGTCCATAGAGTTGCGCAGAGTCAGACATGACTGAAGTGACTTAGCACACACATATGTCCAAAGAGCTAGACACGAGGGTGCGCTGTAGGTTTAGGCTAGCAATGAGTGCTGCCATGGCATAACAGAGAAGAATAAAGGTGCTCATCTCTACTGGAGGGCTGGACAGATAACAGTGAATTTGTTAACAGGAAATAAATCTGCACCTAGGAAAATCAAGTCATTATTACAAAGACTGTCTCCAGGAAGCAGTTACTCCAGATGACAGACAGGGCTAAATTTCAGAGGCAAAATTCTATACTCTAATTCAGATTATTCAAGGAAGCCTTGCAAAAGAAAGGCAGGCGTTTCTGCCAGTACTCAAAGGGGCTGGGGTCCCAGGTAATCAACCTGACAAACAGGCTCTATGTCCCAGAGCCCGCTGAAATCATTCAAACTGGCCAATCCTAGACCAGCTTACCTCGTTTAACCCTTTCCTTCCCATGGAAACCACAACAGAAGCTCTTGTCCACAATTTCCCCACCTTCATTTGCCCTGGGACTGACCTGGGGCTTCCCTGCATGATCCCTGGTCATGTGGCATGTCACCCTTCTTGGCAACTGTGGGAAATAACTATCTTTCCAAATGTAGTCACTTCCTGATCTTTTGCTCTTGTGTGCTCATGCTGAGTTGCTTTAGTTGTGTCCACCTCTTCACAACCCCAGGGACTGTAGGCCACCCGGCTCCTCTGTCCATGGGACTCTCCAGGCAAGAATAGTGGAGTGGACTGCCATGCCCTCTTCCAGGGGATCTTCTTGACCCAAGGATGGAACCTGTGCCTCCTGTGGCTTCTATATTGTAGGTGGATTCTTTACTACTGAGCCACCGGGGAAGCCCTTCTGTTGGTCTTACTATACCTTAAAATTTTAATTAATAGACTATACTTTAAAAAAGACTCAGGTCCTCAAATTAAACAAAAGCTTCAATCCCCATAAATTGTACATAACGGGGGAGCAGGTAGAAATCTAGTTTTCAGCACGACTATACAGACCACTCTCCCTCCTGCTTATGGGGAATATTAGTTATACAAATTGAAATATGAAGGTCAAGTGAACACCATTTTGAGAGAGAAAATCTGGAGAGAAGATTGATTCTTAAACCTTGGGGTGTATCAGGATCACCTGTGGAGATGATTAAATAGGCAGATGATGTAACCCCACCCTTGAGAGACGTCTATTCAGTGGTTGTAGGGTATGGCTTAGGGTTCTGTATAGCTTAACTTAGTTCAAGGTCACATCCCAAAATTCAAGGGCTGCTGATATGGGGCCTGACACCAGCACTCTTGGCCTCAGTTTCTCATTCATAAATAAGGGTTGGGAATTAGTAGACCCCTAAGAAGCAAATACATATTAGTTTTGGAATGAATGCTGATGAAGCATGTTTTATAATCTTGGTGATGGTGTTTTATTTATTGTATTTTCGTATTTATTTGTTAGTGGTGTGTTTGTTCAATAGTGATTTGGGGGGAAAAAAATAAATGAACAACTCTTCAGCTCCAAAGCAAAGGACACAAAAAAGAAACACTTACAGTAGCCGCTTGTTTTTCTGCTTTGTCAGCTGTCTCCTTAAGCTGACTTTCCAGGGCCTCCTGGAGAGCCTTCATTTGTTCTCTTGTTTAGGACAAAACAGAGAAGAAAAGAGAGACATAATATAACTCTGTACACTATGAAATAAGATTTCACTGCACATATACACTTAGGAAACATAACTAGGATGTATACAGACACCGTTAAATATACAGGAAGCGTCTCAGGATTCTGGTAAAGAGTACTGTCTCCCACGGAAGCTCAAAAAGCAAGCTGTATTTAAGAGAAATTGCCTTGCTATTGTGTCTCATAAGAATCCCACTGTGAGAGCTGCATAATGTGTCAAATCATATCAATAAAATAATTAAGAGTTGGAAAGCTAATTTTAGTGACAGCATGCTAGAGTGTGAACATGCTGTTCAGGAAAAAAAAAAAAAAGTTATCATTGACTTGCTGATAGGATAAAATCATCATTCCCTTGGAAACCCCAACTGACTAATTCTAAAGCATTATGTTTTAGACATCTTGTGTAAGGTCTGAGACTTTTTGTAAAAACAAAGAGAAAAAAAAAGACTTATTTCTAATGTGAAAGCTCATTTATTGGGGATAATAAAAAACACATGTCTGCACACATATACACATTGTGTCTCAAGCTCACTAGGACGTACGGACCCTGTCTCACATTAAAAATTAAATACTTTCATAAATATGCATTTCCTTCAAAGGTTTAGGATTTTCTCAATTATGACAGATTTTATTATCTTCCTGTGCATTCATTTGATCATCTAAGCGGTCACTCCAGACAGCAGATAACAGCATATGAGTGAAGTGTGTGTGTCAAGTGTGGTAGTGTGTTAAGCATGGCTAGAGGACTAAACTCCTTCAAAGCAACAGCAACGACCAAATGGAAACCTAGAGTACAAACGAAAATTCCCAGGCTAGTGCCAAAAGTTAACTTCTGGAACAAAAATATTTTCTTGGTGTGTAACCACAATAGGGAGACTATGGAATAGAAGAGTATACTCTGAGACTCATTTTTATCCATCTATAAAATGGGAACAATGACAGAACTGCCTCATAGATTTGTAGGGGAGGTTTAGAAGACAATAAGGCATGCAAAAGGCTTGGGAAATAATCACTTAATACACATGAGATTATCGCCATAACCACTGGTACCACTAGAGGTCCCTGTGTTCATTCTTTGACTAGCACATCCTGTACAACCGCAAGCTGCTCTTTCAAGCAGGAGCACTTAATGACGCCTCCAGTTTTCTTATCTAGAAACTCCTAGGTCACTCTTTCAGTTTTAGGACTATCCATGAAAGTCTATACGATTGTTGGAATCAATCTGTATGTTACCAAAGTAAAACATAATGGGAACAAGTTATAAAATAATTACAGTCACTTTGGTTCTTAGATGATTTATGCGTGATAGGGTCAAACTTCAATATGCTTTCGTTTACAGTGGATTTTAAATCTCAGTTTCCATTACAGCCTCAAATAGGTTTCATTTACTAAAACTGTTTATTAGAATGAAGTATCACACGTCCTGACTGTGCTAAGTCGCTTCAGTCGTGTCTGACTCTTTGCGACCCCATGGACTGTAGCCCGCCAGGCTCCTCTGCCCATGGGATTCTCCAGGCGAGAATACTGGAGTGGCTTGCCATTTTCTTCTCCATGGGGTCTTCCCGACCCAAGGATTGAACCCTCATCTCTTAAGTTTCCTGCATTAGCAGGCAGGTTCTTTACCATTAGGCGCAACCTGGCAAGCCCCAAAAGTGCCACACACGGACACTTAAAATCTGCATTTCCATGACTGCTTCTGATATTTTTCACAAAGAGCACTTGTGACATAATATAATATGAATGTCTACCTATATTGTAGGCTTATAGTACACCAGGCACTCAATAAACTTCACATCAAATTGTAGTATCTTATTGCAAATGGAAAACTGATACATAAAGAGGAGGTGGAACTGTGTTCTGGACCATGTGTGCTCAAATTCTAGAGAGTCATTATAATACCTCTATTGAGGGAGAGAGACGGAGAGAAAAAGAAGGACAGAAGGATCCACGTTCTATTCCAAAGATTCAACAAGTATTGAATAAAAATACAACAGCACTATCATGTGCTGTGTGCTTAGTCGCTCAGTCGTGTCTGACTCTTTGTGACCCCATGGACTGTTAGGAGGCCAGACTCTGTCCATGGGGATTCTCCAGGTGAGAATCTTGGAGTGGGTTGTCATATCCCCCTCCAGGGAATCTTCTCAACCCAGGGATCAAACCCAGGTCTCTGCCTTTGTAGGAGGATTCTTTACCATCTGAGCCACCAAGGAAGCCCAAAAATACTGGAGTGGGTAGCCTATCCCTTCTCTAGGGGATCTTCCTGACCCAGAAATCGAACCACGATCTCCTGCATTGCAAGCATATTTTTTACCAGCTGAGCTATCAGGGAAGCCCTAGGACTCCTATATTTCCAACTAAAAACTTTTATATTAAAATCTTATAATAATTATTCATTACTTCTGGATTTTTAAATTCTCATTTTTATTTTAAAGTGATCCATGTTTTAAATTATAAAATATAAATTTTATAAAATCCAATATATATACATATATTCAAAAATACCCACATACTGACATCTATAGACAATGGGGAGTAAGAAAAAAAAAAAAGTAAACTGCAAAAGTTGTTAACAAAAACTGGAGAAACAGAGAATTCTGCACATTTTCACGGCAAGGAAAGCTATCCACCAGAATGGCAAAGCAGTCCTTTTGAAACATTTGAATATCTCCATCTCCTCTTAGGTTTTTCAAACTTATTGCTGCACATTCTCACTGCTCTCATGCTTTAGGTGGCCCCAAACCCCCCAAACTTGGTGAGTTTTACCCCAATGAGAAAATTCTTGCTGACTTGCTCAAGGACCATCCCAGTCCACCAAGTGTGATTTGCACGGGATAGAGCTCCTCTAGGTCCCTATTTGGCACTGAACTGAAGCTTAAATTCTAAAGAACTGTGACAGGCTTCTCCGATGCTGAGTATATTTTAGCATAGAATTGCATGGTTACAAGGAATTTTAAAAAGCAGGTCTTTCACACATCTTCCATTTCCAATTATAAACATAAAAATGCCTCACCCTACAGGAAGGTATTTTTTTTGAATTGTTACCAGCCCATATTGCGGTAACATCACAGAAAGAAA
Organism: Ovis aries; assembly: GCF_016772045.2. Lineage (NCBI taxonomy): Eukaryota > Metazoa > Chordata > Mammalia > Artiodactyla > Bovidae > Ovis > Ovis aries. The sequence goes on from NC_056074.1 coordinate 17,918,929, forward strand.
TCTTGCTGCTATCCCAGGCATTCCTTTCCTTTTCAGAGAACTCAATATAGTGAAATCCATTAGTACACAGAGTCCAAAACTGCTTTCTCAGAATCTCTATCCAGCAACCATTCTAGAGCGTAAAATATATCATTCCTTTTTATTTTCAAGTGCTAAGTGGCTTCAGTTGTGTCTGACTCTGTGCGACCCTATGGATGGTAGCCCACCAGGCTCCTCTGTCCATGGGATTCTCTATGCAAGAATACTGGAGTGGGTTGCCATTTCCTTCTCCAAACTTCAGAGTGCTCTTCTATCCCTCAGGGTCTCTATTTTGTGGAGAGACCCCACATGGTATGGCTTAAAAGTCTCTCCATCAACTTGAGGATCCTTTTATGAATTTTGCCTAGGCTGTCTAAATATTTCTGAAAATGTAAAAATCAAGTCAGTGCAACTTTCTCTCTCTCATGTAAAATTCTGTGTGCATGTGTGCACACCCACACATATTCCTTTTTCTGTACCTCTTGGCGGAAAGACATGCTGCTCTACCTGGTTATTTATGGCCACCTCATATCCTCTGAATTTACTTACTTATAATCGAGTACAGCTAAACAGAGAGATTTCATTAGTTGCTTCTTGGCACACAATTCCAAGAGGGAAATTCTAATCAATTCTTTTTTGTTTTTTTTGGTGGCCACCTTGAGCTAATTAACTGTATCCAGTGATATCAGAGTCAGATAAAAAGTAGTCTAGAGACCACTTCTCTAGGGAAGGGCCACGTGGTAATCCCAGAGGACAAAGAATTACTGAATCGGGTATATACCTAGATGGCATCTGCAATACATTCTAATCTTTCCAGCTCTGATAATACTTCTAAATTTGCAATCAGTTAATACTATTTATAGTCTGAGAAGGTTTTCCTCTTCTACTATTTATCAATCTCTCTTATTTTGGATATGAGATACATAGCCTCTTTCACATTCAGATAATCATAATTTTTATATATCTCTAACAAAACAGAAAAAAAATACGTATCAAAAGCATTATACTTTTGAGAAATCACCTATTGGTAGGTGACTTATTTGAATTTCCCATTCTGACTTTGTGCATTACGTAAGTTATACATTTTAAGCAAATTTTATAATTTTGAATGAAACTTGAAAAGCATAATTCCAAAATATTTGCTCCATTTAATCCATTCATTTAAAGACTTGGTCCATCATCTGCCATTCATATACCATGCCAAATATACAGATGATGACCTGAAATTCTTCACAACACTAGTCACATTTTTCCTTGTTTACATGGATATTTTGAGTGTCATGTAGAAACAGCCTTAGATAACTTAAGAAAATAGCAGCAAACTAAAGGAATACGTTTTTCCTTTTCCATATCATGCATAAGCCTGTCTCTTCATCTGTGTGTCTTGTGCAATAAGAAACACTGATGCTGTTGCTTTCCCTCCAAGGTGCTCACTGATGAGATCGCTCTGTCTTCTTCTCTAGGCCCCCTTTTCTCAACCTGGTCTATGTCTCTTTCTTTCTGCCTTGAATGATGTTGTCAGAATAATCCCCCTATAATGCATTTTAAATTATATCATCCTTTTTCAGAGCTACCTAAATGAGCCTTCTGTTGAAGTCCACTTTCAGCCAACTTTCAAGAATGGCCCCCGTCTACACGTGACAGCCTCATTTTCTAATCTTTCCTGACTCTGTCCTCTTCAGTCAATGCAATCCCCTCACTGGTGTTGCACATGGATTATGCAGAAGTCATTTCTATTTTTATGTTTTTGCTTATTATCTTTTCCAAATGTGGGAGACTCTGCAAAGCTAATAACTTTCTATGACACTTGGTCTGCTTTAATTAGCTTTTCCTATTGAAAATGTGGTTTATAATTCTCCACTAACTCAGTGAACCACAAATGCTTATGTGTTTTAAAAGGTGGACTGTTTCAAATCAGTAAAATAGTTTAAAATGAAGACTTTTGAAAATATGCTAGACCTATATTTTACATGAGATCTTTTTAATATTGGACTCTAGAGAGAATTTCATGTTCAAGAAATAAAGATTTCATTGAAATAATGAAAAGAGTCAAGATGAGATGCTCAATTTGATATTTTTAACACATCATTGCCTCAATGACATGAGGTTTCTGGGTCAAGAGGCAGAGACAGTGGAGAAGATACAAGATGGTAAGAAGAGGGTACATAGTGTAGTGTCTGTCAACTTCTTAAACTGCTTTCTGCTTTGAATAGGTAAACTAACTTGAAAGGGTATGACTATAGGTAAGATACAGCAGAGCAAATTCCAATTTAATACAACTCTCAGCAACTTGCTTAAGCATTTTGAGCAATAATTTCCCATTTATTGAATGGGGACAATAATAACTACTCTATAATTGCGGTATTGAAACAAAAAATGTATGTACATATATAAAACCAGTAGAGCCTCTAATAAATGTATAACAAATAACAAAGGCTAGCTCTTTTTTTACCTTATAATACCTTGGCTTTTTTGTGTGTTTGTTAGATAAGCAATTTCAAGTCATACAGTTTTTTTTTTTTTAATACTAGGTATAAATCTAGCTCATACTTCACTTCCTTCAAAAATAAACAAAGTAACAGTAATAAAAATGTTCTAATTCTACTATGCTATTAATAAAATTACCCCATTCCTTACCAACCCAATTATCACCAGGATCAAGTTGTGATACTATTAAAAATAGCCCACTATGTCAGAGCTGTTGGATCTGTATATTGATGGGCAGACTTATGGCTCCATCTTATAAGATAATAGAGGAACGTACTCCAGATCCTTAATAGCTGAATTGAGATCTGCATATAGGCATGGTCACTATTAGCATCACCCATCACCAGGGAACATACTAGAAATACAGAATCTCAAGTGCCACCCTATATATATATAGTGATTTGAGCAAGATTCTCATATATTAAAAGGTTATAAAGAAATAATATAAATCTCATATATTTAAGGTTATAAAGAAATGAATGATTTAAAATAAACTAATTCATGTGAATTTGCTGAATGAATTTTGGCGATGGAAAAAAAGAACTGAGAAAATAGAAGAACACAGCCTTACCTTTGTTTCTGACCTATTTCCAGAAGCTTCTGAACATCAGTTTTAGCAGATATCTCATCGTTTTTCAAATTCTGATAAGAAAATTGGGAAAAGGAAGTCTTATTCAGGTGATAGATTGAAGCTGACTTTACTGTTGTGTTTATGGCACAAGGTGTACCCTGAAATAAGAATGCGCAAATGAGGCTATGCTGGTCCCCTTGGCTCTCAGGACGCACAGTTTATGACACCACTACACAGTGAGTGAAAGGGAATGAACTGAGTTTCAGTCTTTAGAGGTTTAGTGAAAGAGAAAGTACTCTCCAAATATCTAGGTGTCTTTTTAAATGAATATGTCTGTACTTTTGCTTGTACTTGTGTCCGACTCTTTGCAACACCATGGACTATAGCCCATCAGACTCTTTGTTTATGGGATTCTCTAGGCAAGAATACTGGAGTGGGTTCCATTCCCTTGTGCAGGGGATCTTCCTGACCCAGGGATTGAATTCCAATCTCCTGCATTGCAGGTGGATTCTTTACCACCTGAGCCACCAGGGTAGCTCCATAATGGAATATAAAATATATTATCTATTCTTCATTTGAAGTTTTACCATGTTCTCTGCAGGCATGTTAAACTTGTTTTGGCACAGTTTCTACAAACAAAAGGAAACATAAAAGACCTCTCTAAATGAGCTAAATAATAATACATTCAAAATCAAAGCAGTCAAATGGCATGTACCTATTTGGTCGTGTCTATCTATTATTTATAAGCAATGCATTAGGATACACATAAAAAAAAAAAAAAACTAGGACCAGTTCAAATTGTAATGGTACTGTATAGATAGTGTATTAAGGAAAAAAAATACCACCTCACTCAAGTGTTCATTTACTCTGGCAAATTTAGCATTGACAGACTGTGAATCAAAACAGAGAACTCCACTGAGTTATTCTCATTAGGTAAACTGTCTTGTTAAGCCTTCCATAAGAACTTTCTTATTTATACCCAATAAACTATTAAACGTGGTAAGAGATCCTTCTTGATATTAAAAGCTGAAATAGAGACAATAATATTGTTTGTAGGAAGAGCAGCTATGACAAGTAAAACATTAACAATAATAAGAATGGCAAATACTTTGTTTACTTAATATTTACTTAACATCAAAGGCATGGTGTCTGCCTTCACCAATTTTTCATCCTAAAGCTAGGAACAATTTTCATACAGTAAGTTAAGTGTTCTGATAGGCATGTGGTATAGTGAACGTCACAAAAGAATCTTTCCTAAAATGATTGAGGTCATTATTAGGTAATAGCCAATAAAAGATGCTGTGTTTATCGGCAAAGAGTACATGTATTCAAGCTAAGTCACTTCAGCAAAGTCCAATTCTTTGTGACCCCATGGACTGCAGTCTGCCAGGCTCCTCTGTCCATGGAATTCTCCATGCAAGAATGCTAGAGTGAGATGCCATTTCATTCTGCAGGAGATCTTTCCAATTCAGGGATCGAATTGGAAATCGACCCCACGTCTCTTACATCACCTGTGCTGGCAGGTGGGTTTCTTTAACACTAGCACCACCTGTGAAGCCCTTGGAAAGAATAGCTTGATAAAGAAAACAGGATAGAAAAGGGTTGAGGGGAAATCACTAACCACCTAATTTACATTTCAAAGTGCATCATGTCCATATGACCTGGGGCAGGTCACAAAATCTGCCTTTCAACTTCCTTGTGTGATAAATTATGGAATTCAGTTCAGTTCAGTCGCTCAGTCGTGTCTGACTCTCTGTGACCCCATGAATCACAGCACGCCAGGCCTCCCTGTCCATCACCAACTCATGGAGTTCACTGAAATTCACGTCCATCGAGTCAGTGATGCCACCCAGCCATCTTATCCTCTGTCGTCCCCTTCTCCTGCTCCCAAACCTTCCCAGCATCAGAGTCTTTTCGACAATTTAACTCTTCAAATGAGGTGGCCAAAGTACTGGAGTTTCAGCTTTAGCATCATTCCTTCCAAAGAAATCCCAGGGCTGATCTCCTTCAGAATGGACTGGTTGGATCTCCTTGCAGTCCAAGGGACTCTCAAGAGTCTTCTCCAACACCACACTTCAATAGCATCAATTCTTCGGTGCTCAGCCTCCTTCACAGTCCAACTCTCACATCCATACATGACCACAGGAAAAACCATAGCCTTGTCTAGACAAACCTTAGTCGGCAAAGTAATGTCTCTGCTTTTGAATATGCTATCTAGAATGGTCATAGGTTTGATTCCAAGGAGTAAGTGTCTTTTAATTTCATGGCTGCAGTCACCATCTGCAGTGATTCTGGAGCCCAAAAAATAAAGTCTGACACTGTTTCCACTGTTTCTCCATCTATTTCCCATGAAGTGATGGGACTGGATGCCATGATCTTCGTTTTCTGAATGTTAAGCATTAAGCCAACTTTTTCACTCTCCTCTTTCACTTTCATCAGGAGCCTCTTTAGTTCTTCTTCACTTTCTGCCATAAGGGTGGTGTCGTCTGCATATCTGAGGTTATTGATATTTCTCCCAACAATCTTGATTCCAGCTTGTGTTTCTTCCAGTCCAGCGCTTCGCATGATGTACTCTGCATATAAGTTAAATAAGCAGGATGACAATATACAGCCTTGATGTACTCCTTTTCCTATTTGGAACCAGTCTGTTGTTCCATGTCTAGTTCTAACTGTTGCTTCCTGACCTGAATACAGATTTCTCAAGAGGCAGGTCAGGTGGTCTGGTATTCCCATCTCTTTCAGAATTTTCCAAAGTTTATTGTGATCCACACAGTCAAAGGCTTTGGCATAGTCAATAAAGCAGAAATAGACATTTTCTGGAACTCTCTTGCTTTTTCCATGATCCAGCGGATGTTGGCAATTTGATCTCTGGTTCCTCTGCCTTTTCAAAAACCAGCTTGAACATCAGGAAGTTCACGGTTCATGTATTGCTGGAGCCTGGCTTGGAGAATTCTGAGCATTACTTTACTAGCATGTGAGATGCGTGCAATTGTGCAGTAGTTTGAGCATTCTTTGGCATTGCCTTTCTTTGGGATTGGAATGAAAACTGACCTTTTCCAGTCCTGTGGCCACTGCTGAGTTTTCCAAATTGGCTGGCATATTGAGTGCAGCACTTTCACAGCATCATCTTTCAGGATTTGAAATAGCTCTACTGGAATTCCATCACCTCCACTAGCTTTGTTCATAGTGATGCTTTCTAAGGCCCACTTGACTTCACATTCCAGGATGTCTGTCTCTAGGTGAGTGATCACACCATCATGATTATCCGGGTCGTGAAAATCTTTTTTGTACAGTTCTTCTGTGTATTCTTGCCACCTCTTCTTAATATCTTCTGCTTCTGTTAGGTCCATACCATTTCTGTCCTTTATCAAGCCCATCTTTGCATGAAATGTTCCCTTGGTATCTCTAATTTTCTTGAAGAGATCTCTAGTCTTCCCCATTCTGTTCTTTTCCTCTATTTCTTTGTATTGATCACTGAAGAAGGCTTTCTTTTCTCTTCTTGCCATTCTTTGGAACTAGCATTCAGACGCCTATCTCTTTCCTTTTCTCCTTTGCTTTTCACTTCTCTTCTTTTCACAGCTATTTGTAAGCCTTCCCCAGACAGCCATTTTTCTTTTTTGCATTTCTTTTCCATGGGGATGGTCTTGATCCCTGTCTCCTGAACAATGTCATGAACCTCATTCCATAGTTCATTAGGCACTCTATCAGATTTAGGCCCTTAAATCTATTTCTCACTTCCATTGTATAATCATAAGGGATTTGATTTAGGTCATACCTGAATGGTCTAGTGGTTTTCCCTACTTTCTTCAATTTAAGTCTGAATTTGGCAATAAGGAGTTCATGATCTGAGCCACAGTCAGCTCCCGGTCTTATTTTTGCTGACTGTATAGAGCTTCTCCATCTTTGGCTGCAAAGAATATAATCAATCTAATTTCAGTGTTGACCATCTGGTGATGTCCATGTGTAGTCTTCTCTTGTGTTGTTGGAAGATGGGAATTTGCTCTGACCAGTGCATTTTATTGGCAAAAGTCTATTAGTCTTTGCCCTGCTTCATTCTGCATTCCAAGGCCAAATTTGCCTGTTACTCCAGATATTTCTTGACTGCCTACTTTTGCATTCCAGTCCCCTATAATGAAAAGGACATCTTTTTTGTGTAAAACATCTACTTCTGCTTTATTGTCTATGCCAAAGCCTTTGAGTGTGAATCACAACAAACTGTGGAAAATTCTTCAAGAGATGGGAATACCAGACCACCTGACCTGCCTCCTGAGAAATCTATATTCAAGTCAAGAAGCAACAGTTAGAACAGGACGTGGAACAACAGACTGGTTCAAAATCAGGAAAGGAGTACATCAAGGCTGTATTCATCACCCTGTTTATTTAACTTACATGCAGAGTACATCATGAGAAATGCTGGGCTGGATGAAGCACAAGCTGGAATCAAGATTGCCAGGAGAAATATCAATAACCTCAAATATGCAGATGGCACTGCCCTTCCAGCAGAAAATGAAGAAGAATTAAAGAGCTTCATGATGAAAGTGGAAGAGGAGATTGAAAAAGTTGGCTTAAAGCTCAGCATTCAGAAAACTTAAGATCATGGTACCTGGTCCACTTCATGGCAAACAGATGGAGAAACAGTGGAAACAGTAAACAGTAACAGACTTCATTTTTCTGGGCTCCAAAATCACTGCAGATGGTGACTGCAGGCATGAAATTAAAAGACACTTGCTCCTTGGAAGGAAGGTTATGACCAACCTAGACAGCATATTAAGAAGCAGAGACATTACTTTGCCAACAAAGGTCCATGTAGTCAAGGCTACGGTTTTTCCAGTGGTCATGTATGGATGTGAGATTTGGACTATAAAGAAAGCTGAGCGCCAAAGAATTGATGCTTTTGAACTGTGGTGTTGGAGAAGACTCTGTGGTGTTGGAGAGACTCCCTTGGACCGCAAAGAGAGCAAACCAGTCAATCTTCAAGGAAAACAGTCCTGAATATTCATTGGAAAGACTGATGTTGAAGCTGAAACTCCAATACTTTGGCAACCTGATGTGAAGAGCTGACTCACTGGAAAAGACTCTGATGCTGGGAAAGATTGAAGGCGGGAGGAGAAGGGGACAACAGAAGATGAGATGGTTGGATGGCATCACTGACTCAATGGACATGAGTCTGAGTAAACCCCGGGAGTTGGTGATGGACAGGAAGGCCTGGTGTGCTGCAGTCCACGGGGTCACAAAAAATTGGACACCACTGAGAGACTGAACCGAACTGAACTAACATTTAGATAAACTGTGGGATTTCAAATTTAGGGCTTCCCGGGTAACTCTAATGGTAAAGAATCTGCCTGCAATTAAGGGAGACCCGGGTTTGATCCCTGAGTCAGGAAGGTCTCCTGGAGAAGGAAATGGCAACATACTCAAGCATTCTTGTCTGCAGAATTCCATAGACAGAGGAGCCTGGTGGGCTATAGTCCATGGAGTTGCAGAGAGTTGGACACAGCTGAACAACTATTACACACAAAATTTAGAAAAGCCACGGAGGACAGTGGAGGATAGGGGGGCCTGGCAAGCTGCAGTCCATGTGGTTTAAAGACTCAGACACAACTTAACAACTGAACAATAACAGTAGACAGTTATTGGAAAACTCAAAGGGGATAATAGATACGTGACATAACTTTGCATAAATATGCTTATTCATTTGGCTCTCTGCTATACTCTGGCATTGTAAAGGAAACCAAAATTAAAAAGTCACCATCTTTTCTTCAAGAAATTGAAAAAATACAAAAGTATGAGATAAAGAAATATAAAGCTGAAAAGAGTAGGTAGACAGATGGGGGTCTGCAAAGTGTATGGAATTAAAGAGCAGGACAGCACTTAATAAATTATTATTTCCCCAGCAATGGCAGAGAAATGAGATGCGCATCTTGGAAAATAATTGTGATGACTTTGAGGATACTAAAGATTGATATACCTAATAATTAATCAATACAATGTTTATTGACTGATCAGTATTACTAAGCCATTCAGGTGTTATGGTTACAGAGATGAACAAGACTTACAAAGATCATATCTTTATGAAGCCCTACTGGAAAATAAAATATGTACAATTAGCAATATTTACTCATTTATTAGATGTATGCCTTTGGGAAATTTCCTTGACCTATTTGAATCTTGTTTCCTCATTTCAAAATTATAAAAATGTTATCATAATTTTGTGACGATATTGTTAAGGAGATTTAACAAGAAAAAATTTAAAAATTCACCTTGTACAATGACTGGCACAAAATTTTGAAAAATTAAGAATTTCAAGTACATTTAGGGATTGACTTGTTACTCTTTTAAAAAGGTTACTCTACACAAAATTATACATTTCTTTCAAATAATTTCCTAGACTGTGATTAGATGTCTTGACAGGCTACAGGTCCAGAGAGACTGAGAACCCTGGAAATATTGTAAAGATTGACCGCTTATGGCATTTCTTTCACAACATGCTTGGAAAATTCTCAGCGCCAGATGTTCTATTCCTCTAAGAAGGTGCAAGTGTCAAATATTCTTTGTTGTCTCGAAAAATTTTTGAATTTCCACTTAATGAAAAGGTACAGTTCTGGCATCAGCTTCCTATGGCAATCAATACACAGTCATTTTTATCCAATAAGTACATCCCTAATGCTCCGTGTATACTTCCACCATAGAACTGTCATTCCAACACTGTTACCATCATACTATCTGTCACTGTGTCCTATTGGAGTCTAAGTGATTTTTCTATCTTCACGTACTCAAGACGTAATACAGCTTCTGGAATGTGAGCTTGGGTGTTGGCTTCAAAATCGCAGATCTGTCTCCCATCTGTCCTCGTGCTCTTAGTTTCCGAGCCCTTTTCTAACTGTTTTCTTGCCTACAAAATGAGACTAATAACAATCATAGCAAAATTATCATGTGAAAATTAATTTTAAAAAATGAAGAAAGAGTACCTAACACAAGAGACCACACTCAATAAACTGCAACTGCAGTGGTTAGACACCATCGTGGCTGTCACAGGACTAGAAAGCTAAGAACAATGGTGATTATGCAAGGTTCAGAAACGTGCTTCTGGGCAATAACTAACAGACCAGCTTTGAGTCAGGTTGCTTGTATTTAAATTCTGGCTTCCTTTGTGACATTCAAGGATGATTCCTCATGTATAACAAGAAAAATCACATTTATGATGCCTATTCTCACTGGCATACTATGAGAATTAAATTCTATAACACATGCAAAGCTTTTGGGGTACACTGTATATTCAATAACTACAATGTTAAAGGAAAATATTAAAATATATTCTCAGCTATTTCAGAAACTTTTCAAGTATAGGTATTGTGTTTGGTTTTTACTTGAGATTTCACTGAATGTTAATACATTTTAACAGATGACACTTTCCTTTGTGAGGATTTACCCACTGTAGTAATGAGGTTTATCAAAGAATTTTCAGAACTATCTTTTGTGGAATTTAAAGTTCTCTCCTAGAGATCATTTATATATTCATTTAAGTCTTGGCCATAATTGCTTTTCATTATTTTGTAATATAAAAAACCCAGGGGTCAAGTTGATCTGAGAAGCTGTGAGAAACTGATGGCTTTGCCAAGCACACAGATTTCTCATTCCTGAATTTGCAAACCCCAGATTCTTAGACTGCATTTCAAATGACATTTCTTTTCAAAGCTCATATAATAATAAATAATAACTCCCATATTCAAGCCCAGGAATATATTCAAAACTGGTAAAAAAAAATTGTGGAAGTCTTCATGCATCAATCCACTGAGACAAACTAGGTGATTCCCTATACTTGGCTGCTGAGAAAATTAGTTTTCATCTCACCTGAAGGTTGGTTTTAATTCCATCAAGTTCTCTTGATGTCTTTGTCAGCTGACGGAGGATGGTGCTTCGCTCCTTAAAGACTTGTTTCAGCTGCTTTTCTAGCTCTTCATAGTCCTGTCTAACACAGAAAAAAAAGGCATGAGGGCCTCCCAAATTCTTCACTCGGCTCTAGCCACTCTGGCCATGATCACAAACCCTTGCATTTTAAGCAAAGTTTAGATGAATTGAAACCTTAATTATTAGGATGTTTTATTTGTATTAGTTCATCTAAAAAGGGAAAATTAAGAAAAAAATCAGCTTAAAACCAAGAGTTTATTTTGCATTGATGACTAGCCAGGCTACAGTTTCCAGAATAACACTGCACATCTTTTGCATCTATAACATAGTTTATCAGATACCACTTGTAAATACAGATATGTTCCATGACATCACCACACTTTTTTCTCAGGTCCTTCAAGCTTTACAGCAAGACATTTGATTGGAACCAATGTAGCTCAGAGATTTAGATAGATTCTGACACTAAGAGGCAAACTTGGGTAGAACCAGGACAGAATGGAGGGGTTTTTCTTCACCCTTGGTTTGTAGGAAATCAAGTCCACTGAAAAGGTACCCCTTTTCAAATCTCTACTACTACTAAAGTAGTATTGGACAAAGCAAAATGCCTCTAAAAGTAAGTCAGTCACTATAGTAATTACAGTGAAGTTTGAACAGACTTGTTAACTATTATCATGAAAGAAAGACTTATCCATCATACATACATACATATGTAATTTTTGTTCCTATTTTTCTCATATGGACTTTGCAAGATAACAAGGGAGGTACTTAGTTCTAATTTTGCCAATATAAAAGACGGAGCTCAGAAAAATTTACTATGCTAAGATCTTACGCAAGGAATGAATGAACAAGTAGGGTGTGTATTTGTGTGTGCATCTGTATATGTCACAGCAAGTGTGTAAGTGTGTGGAAAAAATGTAGGCAAGGAAATAGTTGTCAGTGCAGCCTAGGAACTACACCTGATAGGGAAAGGTTAAAAATGATTAACTGGCACACACAGGCGGTTAGAGATTAGAGTCATGAACCCAAGAAGGCTTCCTGGTAAAAGTGATACAAGATATACGCACTTTGATCTAGATGTCCATCAACAGATGAATGGATAAAGAAGCTGTGATACATCTATACAATGGAAGAATGCTCAGCCACAAAAAGGAATGCATTTGAGTCCATGCTAACGATGAACCTAGAGCCCATTATACAGAGTGAAGTAAGGCAGAAAGATAAATATAAATATTGTATACTAACACACATATATAACACACTTTTCACTTTCATGCAGTGGAGAAGGAAATGGAAACCCACTCCAGTGTTCTTGCCTGGAGAATCCCAGCGATGGGGGAGCCTGGTGGGCTGCCATCTATGGGGTCGCACAGAGTCGGACACAACTGAAGCGACTTAGCAGTAGCAGCAACATACATATAAGAAATCTAGAAAGATGATACTGATGAATTTATTTGCATGGTAGCAATGTAGAAAAAGACATAGAGCACAGACCTATGGACACAGGGGGAGGAGAGAAGGAAGAGTCCGAGATGTATGGAAGAAGTGAAGTGAAGTCACTCAGTCGTGTCCGACTCTGTGCGACCCCGGGGACTGTAGCCTACCAAGCTCCTCAATCCATGGGATTTTCCAGGCAAGAGTACTGGAGTGGGGTGCCATTTCCTTCTCCAGGGTATCTTCCCAACCCAGGGATCAAACCCAGGTCTCCTGCATTGTAGGCAGACACTTTACAGTCTGAGCTACCTGGAGAGAGTAACAAACTTACAAAACCATATGTAAAATAGATAGCCAATGGGAAGTTGCTGTAAGACTCAGGGAACTCAAAAAGAGGCTCTGTAACAATCTAGAGGGGTGGGATGGGGAGGGAGATGGGAGGGAGGGAACATGGGTGCACCTATGGCTGATTATAGCTGCCGTTTGATAGAAAACAACAAATCTGTAAAACAATTATCCTTCAAATAAAAAATAACTTAAAATGAGCTTTGAAAGATAAGTAGAATTTAGCTATAGGAAAAGGAAATGCATGTATAAATACTAATAAAAATGAAAATACGTGTATAAAGGTTTCTATACATGTCAGAAGGTTTGGAGGCGGAAATAGCGGGTAAGAAATCTGCTTCTGAAATGAGGATGTGGAGCATATGAGCAAAAGAATGCCAGTCTCTTAACATGGTTAGGAGGTTGAGCATTGTTTTGAAAACAAGGAGAAGCAACTGGAGAGTTTTAAGCAGGGACTGACCTGTCGGCTTTATGTTTTGGAAAGACTTCTCTGGCTATAAACTGGGAAATGCACTGGAGGAAGGAGAAATCTGGAGCAAAGTAGGCAGTGGAGGAAGTTACCATTGCAATAATCCAGGGAAAAGACTGTTCGCCTAATTTAGATTCAAAGCACTAGAGACAGAGAAGCTTGGATTGATTTCAGCAAAACATACAAAATTGAATCTATGATATATAATTAAAATTTTTGTATTCTGTGTGTATGTTACAAGGAAAGAGTGGGAAGGAGCTAGTCATTGATGTTGCCAAGCCTCTGGTTTAGGCAACAGTTAAATGCAGCCTTTCACTGAAATAGAGTCCACTGTATAAACAGGTTTTTAGTGAAAATTGGGTTGACACGTTCTGTATTCAACTTATAGGAAAATGGCCCATATTCTCTCTTTAGTCTCTTTGTCTGTAAAAGGCAGTGCTACATGACCTCATGAGATTGTTATGTGCTGCATGGAGCAACTTACATAAAACTTTGAACCCATAGGAGGCAATTCATTTTTTAAAATTATAAAATTTTTATGACTGAGGAATTTGATGAATTTTCCATCTTTCTGCAGAATTATAAAGGAAATGGGTCTACCAGTGAGCTTAGTCATGACTAACAAATGAATGCCATCTACAACAGTTTTCTATTACATTTCTTTGCCTTTTCTCATTTTTTTAAAACGCAAGTTTCTAGCACTCTTCACTTTCTTCTTATTCAAAGGAAATTGGAATGCTCCACTGTAAGAACCTCAATATTTCTCCCCGGCTTTGAGATTTTCACTGATGAATCAGCCAGTAATAAGACAGCTATTAATGTCCCAGGCTTCCTTTCAATCTCATTAGCAAAGTCAAATAATGAATAGCAAGGCACACAGTCATCTACGTCTAATTATACAACTTTACTTCATGACCTGATTTATCTTTCTGAATATTTGTGACAATAGACACATCTCCAAAATTATTTTAAGTGACCATAATCAGTCACAGTGTTACATTCCAAATATTGACAATGTATTATATGCAAGATGGCCTTCTATATGTTCACTTTTCTAATCTTCAGAACTCTATGAGAAAAGCATTAATATTAATAAGTTCTAGTACTAATTCCATTTTACAGTTGAAGAAACTGAGTCACAGGAATAAAAACTTCCAGTAACATATTAAGGAAGTGTATCAGTCTCCAGTATCCAATGTCTTTGCCACTGCACTGTAGGAACATACTGATTGCCTAGAATTTTGTTATAATTAAAAGTTCACTGTGCCTATCACAAATCTCATTGTGTGCTATTTCTGCCATCACTGTTGCATATATAAGTTTTCAGTATTTGGATTTATTGGCCATTAAATAAAATTATAAATAGCATTCCTTTATTATTACTTTTAATCATCTTTTTGTTGGAGTGTAATGCTTTCCAATGGTCTGTAATCAGCTATGTATACACATATATCTTCTCCCTCTTGGACCTCCCTCCTACCCGCTCCCCCATCCCAGACCTCTAGGTCATCACAGAGCATGAAGCTCAATCCCCTGTGCTATATAGCAGCTTTCCACTAGCTATCTATTTCACACATATGTGCTACATGGCTTCAGTCATGTTCGACTCTATGTGACCCTAGGGACCACAGACCGCCAGGTTCCTCGGTATGTGGAGATTCTCCAGGCAAGAACACTGGATTGGGTTACCATGCCCTTCTCCTGGGGATCTCCCCAACCCAGGGATCGAACCCAAGTCTCCTGCATCTCCTGCACTGCAGGAAGATTCTTTACCACTGAGCCACTGGGGAAGCCCATCCATTTGACACGGATAATATATATATGCCAATCCTAATCTCCCAGTTCATACCACCCTCATCTTCCCTCCCTGTGTCTGAGTCTCCACTGCATGCGTGCTCACATTCCAGTCGCTTCGGTCATGTCTGACTCTCTGTGACCCTAAGGATTGCAGCCCACCGCCAGGCTCCTCTGTCCATGGGGATTCCACTCCTGCTCTCCAAATAGTTCTACGTGTACCATTTTCTTAGATTCCACATATATACGTTAATATATGATATTTGTTTTTCTCTTTCTGAATCACTTCACTCTGTTTGATGGAATCTAGGTCAATCCATATCACTCAAATGACCCAATTTTATTTCTTGTTATGGCTAACATTCCACTGTATATATGTACCACATTTTCTTTATCCATTCATCTGCCAAATGGCATTTAGATTGCTTCCATGTCCTGGCTATTGTAAATAGTGCTGCAATTAACACTGGGGTACATGTGTCTTTTTGAACTCTGGTTTAATTCCATTCTCATATTTGGCCTTCAAGTAACTTCATGAGAAAAAGAGAACCAATTTTAACTCCTTTATTTTCTGGCAAATATAGTAAGAACCATGAGGATACCATTTATAAGAAAAATAAAGCCAGAAGTGTTAATAATACAACTCCAGATTCAATCTTTTGAAGACATTATAAAAGACAAAACCAGTTACTCTGTAGAAGTAAATTACCTTGACAGAAGCATTTGTTACAATCTTATCAGATTTTCTAACATCTACAAATGAGTGCATCTTCCAATACATGGTTTTTCCCAAGACAAAATGCAAAAAATACAATGTTCATGCAGTCATGTTTTGCAACTGACTTGTCTTGGAGCTCTTTCCATGTCTACACATATTAAAATCTGTTATTCCCATACAGTAATATATTTTACCACTGGACATTTAAAGGGTTTTCAATTTTTCTTTCTCTCTTGAAAAGTAATGAAGTCCATACACATGGGTAAACATATTTTTCCTAAAATATATGTTCCCATAAGTTGAAATATTTCACTTCAAAGTTGACATGTTAACTTTGATGGGTGCTAGTAAATTGCCTTCCTGTAAACTAGGCTTTGGCTTCCAAGCAGCTCAGGTGTTAAGAATCCACCTGCCAATGATCCCTGGGTAGGGAGATCCCCTGGAATAGGAAATGGCAACCCACTCCAATATTCTTGCCTGGGAAATCCCACGGACTGAGGAGCCTGGCCAGGCTCCAGTGCATGGGGGTCACAAAGAGTTGGACATGACTTAGTGACTAAACAACAACGACAAAACTGGGCTAGTCTGCACTTCTCTTATCAGTGTATTCTGATAGTCTTCTCAACATGTTCTCCTGAAGTGGAAATTGCCCTCCCTTCCTTTATGTATTTGTTGATATTAAGAGTGAACATTGATACCATCTTTCTGATCTGATTTCCAATCACTTCCTCCCTGTTGGCTCAGATGGTAAAGTGTCTGCCTACAATGTGGGAGACCCAGGTTCGATCCCTGGGTCGGGAAGATCTGCTGAAGAAGGAAATGGCAACCCACTCCAGTACTCCTGCCTGGAAAATCCCATGGACGGAGGACCCTGGTAGTCTACAATCCATGGGGTCTCAAAGAGTCAGACACGACTGAGTGACTAAACTTTCACTTTTTCACTTCCAGCCTTATATGATTATATTGGGTTGGCAAAAAAGTGCATTCAGGTTTTTCCCTAACATTATATGGAAAACCAGAATGAACTTTTTGGCCAGCCCAACATTTTCATTACTTTAATCAGTACTTTAATGAATATTTATATTTCTTCCTTTATAAGCTATCTGTTTAGGCCTTTTGAAACTGTGAAAGTGAAAGTCACTCAGTTGTGTCTGACTCTTTGCAACTATCCAGTCCATGGGACACTTTCAGGGCAGAATACTGAAGTGGATAGCCATTCCTTACTCCAAGGGATCTTCCCAACCCTGGGTTAGAACCCAGGTCTCCTTCATTGCAGGCGGATTCTTTACCAACTGAGCCACCAGGGAATGTTTTGGGTTAGTGATTGTATAAATTTTCTGGAGTTGCCATAACAAGGTACCACAGGATGGGTGGCTCAGAAAACAGACATCTTGGTCTCACAATTCTAGACCCTAGAAATCCAAAATCAGGTTGTTGGTCAACTTCTTATGAGGGCTGTAGGCGGGAGGATCTGTTCTAGGGATCTCTCCATGGCTTGAGGATAGCTGTCTTCCTCTTAGGATTCTTCACATTGTTTTCTGTGTGTGACTTCATGTCCAAATTTTCCCATTTTAGAAGGACATCAGCCAATCTGATTCAGAGCCCACTCAAATGACTTCATTTTAAGTTGATATCTTCTGTAAATATCCATCTCTAGATGACGTTACATATGAGGGATTAGGTACTTCCACATATGAATAATGGTTGAACACAATTCAACCCATAACAGTTATCTATTGATTTGCAGACCATTTGTGTACTGTTTGGTTTTCAGTTGTTATCATATGGAAAGTATTTTCAAAATCTTTTACTGATATTTCATTATCCCTACAATTTTTAAAATAACTATTTAAAATACATATTCTTTAGAATATATTTGTATTTTCTACACAAATAATCATTTATCTGCAAAAAAATGATAGTTTCTCTTTTTGTTTTCAATTCTTAAGTCTTTTACTAAGTTCTTTATCTTACTTTGCTATCAGAACCAAGAACCTATTCTACAATGTTCAATAGAATTGGTGACATAAATATTATTTTCTTTTTCCAGATTGTAGAAATACTATAGACATCCTCTTCTTATTCTATATTGTAAGGGAAAGACCTTTCATTATCACAAATATGGTATTTACTACAGGCTTTTTTAGTCACTTTTTTGTGTGTACGATTAGTAATATTTCTTCCCTAAATTAGTACAATGACACGTAAAAATCGTCTGGTTTGCAGTATCCGTTGTGGGGAGGTGTCTACAGAGTCAATGTTTTAATATACTTTGAACTATTCAGATATCCTAACTGTCCCTGTGTAAACAATAATAAAACACATTATTTTTAGGACTCTGTTCATTTTATTGTCATTGATTTAGCTTATGATTCTGGGGGTTAGCAATTTTGTCTGAGTGCCACTGGGCAGTTCTCTTCTTGACTGAGTTACTCTTGTTTCTTTGATGAGTTCCTGGTCAACTAAATGGCTCTGCCCTGTGACTGATATGATATCATTCGTCAGTGAAGACAACAGGCCCATCCATATGTTACTCTTCCTCTAGCCCAGCCCATATTTCAATTGGTTAGAGTTTTAAGAGAATTAACAGAAGTAAAGGTTATTTTTTTCAGGTTTAATCTTGAAATTACAAGATGCTACATCTGCCATAATGTACTGGTCACAAAGCAAGTCACACTTTCAGTCCACATTCAAGAGGAAAAGAAATATACTTTCGATAGGAAAAGTTTAAAAGTCATACTGCAAATTAGCATGTATATAAGGAGAAAAATGATTATGGTCATATTTGCAAATGATCTGGTATATAACCCCATTGCTGAGTTAAGTTCCTGTACTTTATTTCTCAGAGATTTATCCTTTGAGTACTTGCTACCTTGTGCATTGATGGTTTTCCAATGTAGTGAAAGGGATTTTTTTGTCTTTTTCTTTTTTTTAGTTTTTCCATCAGCTCCACAATTGTTTGACAATGAACTTGTCTATTTTCACTGAAGATGAAAGTTTGGGGGCCATTATTTAACAAATTATTATTTTTTTTAACCTCTCAAGGGTAATCAGTTGCTCAGCTGAATCCTACTTCAGCGACTCAAAATATTTGAGCATTTTTTATTTGCAACTATCCAATCTCTCAGTCCTAGTTTAATTCTTCATTATCTGAATTATTTACAGCATTTATTAATTGATTTCTTATTTGCTTCTCCAAACCAATTAATGCACTGCTTTCAAATCAGACTTTCTAAACATAAAGTTTTATTTGGATCAACTTATAGTTCAAAATATCAATGCCTCCCTAGGTTATATCAAGGTCAATGTCAAGGTTGCTTGTCTTCTGGCTTGAAACTATCTTCACAGTCCTTCAGTTTCCTTTGCTCAGGTTTTCTTTGCTCATCTTTATCATCTTATGTGTCCTGTATTTTGCTAATTAACAACTAAAGAGAATTTCTTGAAAACATTTAAATGTGTTTTCTTTATTTGCATTTGTATGAATAAACTGGAATCAAAATAAATTCTCCTAGTAATCATATATTAAATTCCTCCTAAGAACCAAGACCTCATACTCTAAAACCTCATACTCTAGACTTACCACTTTGGATTTCACAAAAGAATGTAACACAAATACAACACAAAACCTCTATATACATCAAGCCAGTCTCTTCTCTTTCTCCATTTCTCTTCAGAGTCTTATATTGACAGTACAATTTAGATGTATAATTTATATACGTATGATTTATGTATATTTATATATGTCTCATCACAAAATTAAAATTTTTGATTACATGAATACTGTCTTCTACTACTATTGCCTAGCATAATATTTTCTACTGACAATGTTAAATTGTACTTGAGGCCTGTGCTCCTCAAAACTATCAGTAGTTAAGATATTGACCCCAAACTTCTATGATTTAGGAAATATCTTACTGCCAAAACCAAGCCTTACCATATGACTTAGATAAGACTCACAGATGACTCCTTTGTTAACCTTTGACAAAGTCAAACATAGATCTGCCAAAGCCCTATCTTTGTCTCATATATGATTAATAAACTGAAATATTGGCCCATACTGACTAATCTGTACAAAATGCCTGCTACTTCACCTGATTAAATTATTGCCAGGTTATCTCCAGCCCAAAGGCCTCTTGAAGGTTGTCTCATTTTGAATTCAAGAAAGTACTGGAAACTTAAGCAAGCATTGGAATGTGAAACATCAAACCACCTTTCCCTAGCTTATCAAATCCTTCTGAGAATCAGGTGATGGTGAAGAAACACTGTCTGATCATACAACCTGCTCACCCTATTCCCCCAAGCCCACTTTCCCTTTTATTTCATCACCTCCTGGCAAACAGAGGCAGAAAAAATGGAAACAGTGAAAGACTTTACTTTCTTTATTTTCTTGGGCTCCAAAATCACTGTGGATGGTGACTGCAGCCACGAAATTAAAAGATGATTGCTCCTTGGAAGAAAAGCTATGACAAACCTAGATACGTTATTAAAAAGCAGAGGTATCACTTGGCCGACAAAGATCCGTATAGTCAAAGCTATGGTTTTTCTAGTAGTCGTGTATGGATGTGAGTTATGTGAACCATAAAGTGGGCTGAGCACCAAAGAACTGATGCTTTTGAACTGTGGTGTTGGAGAAGACTCTTGAGAGTTCCTTAGACAGCAAGGAGATCCAATCAGTCAATCCGAAAAGAAATCAACCCTGAATATTCCTTGGAAGGACTGATGCTGAAGGTGAAGCTCCACTATTTTGGCCACCTGATTAAAAGAGCTGTCTCATTGGAAAATACCCTGATGCTGGGAAAGAAAGATTGAGGGCAGGAGAAGTGATCACCAACTCAAGGGACATGAGTTTGAGCATAGCTCAGGATATACTGAAGGACAGGGAAGTTTGTCATGCTGTAGTCCATGGGGTTGCAAAGAGACAGACATGACTTAGCAACTAAACGACAACAATTATTTAACATAATGTTTAAATTGCTCTGGATTGGGCCAGTGGAGACCTTTACAAACTGACGCTCATATCTTATGACTTGTTCTCATCATTTGAAAGTTTTCCTTACTCCTTCTGTTCCTTTGATGACCTACCATAACAAACATTCCTAAATGTTTATTTCAAATGCAAATACAATTAAATCAATGACACATATAGAGTAGTCTTTTAATGTTTCAACATCATTTGAATTTTTTAGTTTTTGTTTTAAATGAAAAAAAAAAAACACTATGTCAGTGTTTTGAATACCTCCAGATTTAAACCTCATAAAATTCAAAATTCTGAATTAGCATTATGAGATCTCAAGAAAATTTTCTTTTCCTCCAAAAAAGAACAAGAGCAACAATAACTGCCAAAATACAAACCTCCATTCAACCTGTCTGCAGCATCTCTGCTTATATATAAAGAAGCGTTTATTAATGTTTTGGCACCCAAAATTCTTTATGTTATTTATTCTTAAAAAACTAATATCTAATATTTATTATGTACATGTCAGACATGTGGTAGGTATTTCACACATATCATTAATTCTCATAATCATTCTGAAATGTAGGTGATATTATATCCATTATACAAGCAAGCAAGAAGAGATTCAGAACAATTTCTCCAAGGTCACATAGACAGTATATTATATAGGTAGTCTTCAACTCTAGATATATTTGATAACAAAATATTGTATTATGTAGTCTCATTATAATAAATGAACCCAGTAAATAATTTCTTGGTTCCTTCTACATGCAGAAAACTTTGGAAAAAATTATAAGCATTAGCGATACATTATCCCCAATCCAATGGCTTGCAATATTAGGTAAAATAGAGCACATATGGAAATGAGTATAACATATGGAAAAATGTGATAGTCTTAAGTCATTGTTGGAAAAGGAAATGGGTTACCATTTCCTTCTCCTGGGGATCTTCCCTAGCCAGGGATCAATTCTGGGTCTCCAACATCGGTAGGTGAATTTTTTACCACTGAGTGACCAAAGGAGTCCTTGGGACTAAGGCATTAGGAGAGATCAACTTCAGGTTAATCAATCATGGAAAATTTTAAGGAAGAAAATATAATTTTTTTAGGGGTTGAATGACACATAGGATTATTAAATGCAGTAGAGGGAAAAGACATCCTAAGCAGAGGGAGCAATTTAAGTGATGACAGTGCAAATGGGGAAGTGCTGCGTGCATATAAATTGTAACTCAGCGAGTAATATAGTCTAAATTGCATACAGGGTACTTATTGGGCTATTGGGTAAAACCAGAAAAAGTTGGTAAGATTCAAGTTATCAAAATTCTTAAATGCCATGCTCGTGAGTTTTGTACGCTTTCTATAGGAAATTTACTGCTCTGTGAATCACCAAGGAAGATCTATTTAGGAATATAGATAGTCAGATTTCCAACTCAAAAATATATCAAAAAAAGAAGTATTTAAATTATCCTCCCCTCAGTTGTCAGAGCTATTCTGAAATATAGACTTTATTTATTCACAGGCAAGAAGACTGAATAAGAGTGACGTTAACTAGGCTTGGCCAGAATATTAAGCTGGCGACCACAGGGAATTATATTCTGGGAAACATTTGCAATGCTTTCCCTCAGAAAATTGAAGCAGCTATAGAATTTCTCTGAATCTAGGCTCAAAGGCCACGGATTATTTTGCTAAGAGGCATCTGTGTTATCTGAGGCCATTCTTTTCCTATTCTTTGTTAACATTCAATGTGACCACAAGGATATTTGCATAGTGATTTTCTTTCAAGGTCTGCCAATGCAAACTAAGAGAATAACCCAAAGTCCACTAGAGATCTGTGGCAGAATTCATTCTAGGTCCCTATGTAGAGAAGTCTAGAAAAGTATCTTTTAGGAAAGGAGGGGCTCTCATATAAATACGGTCAAAGATGGAAGTACTGCAAGCCTTTTATCAAGATTTCTTGAAACTAAAATACTCAAATCTTCTCCTACTAATCCTACACCTGGGGATCTATTTATCTAGCCCTTAAGAGGATAAGGCAGAGGTGATAGAATTCCAGTTGAGCTATTTCAAATCCTAAAAGATGATGCTGTGAAAGTGCTGCACTCAAAATGCCAGCAAATCTGGAAAACTCAACAATGGCCGCAGGACTGGAAAAAGTCAGCTTTCATTTGAATCCCCAAAAAAGGCAATGCCAAAGAATGTACAAATGACTGCACAACTGCACTCATTTCACATGCTAGCAAAGCAATGCTCAAAATTCCCCGAGCCAGGCTTCAAATGAAGCGTGAACTTCCAGATGTTCAAGGTGGATTTAGAAAAGGCAGAGGAACTAGAGATCAGATTGCCAACATCTGCTGGATCATTGAAAAAGCAAGAGAGTTCCAGAAAAACATCTACTTTGGCTTTATTGACTATGACAAGGCCTTTGACTGTTTGGATAACAACAAACTGTGGGAAATTTTTCAAGAGATGGGAATAGCAGACCACCCAACCTGCCTCCTGAGAAATTGGTATGCAAGTCAAGAAGCAACAGTTAGAACTGGACATGGAAAAACAGACTAGTTCCAAATCGGGAAAGGAGTATGCCAAAGCTGCATATTGTCACCCTGCTTATTTAACTTATATGCAGAGAACATCATGCAAAATTCCAGGTTGGATGAAGCACAAGCTGGAATCAAGATTGCCGGGATAAACATCAATAACATCAGATACACAGATGACACCACCCTTATGGCAGAAAGCAAAGAGAACTAAAGAGCCTCTTGATGAAAGTGAAAGAGGAGAGTGAAAAGGCTGGCTTAAAACTTAACATTCAGAAAACTAAGATCATGGCATCTAGTCCCATCACTCATGGCAAATAGATGGGGAAACAGTGGAAACAGTGACAGACTTTATTTTGGGGGGCTCCAAAATCACTGCAGATGGTCACTGCAGCCATGAAATTAAAACACGCTTGCTCCTTGGAAGAAAAGCTATGACCAAACTAGACAGCATATTAAAAAGCAGAGACATTACTTTACCAACAAAGGTCCATTTAGTCAAAGCTACAGTGTTTCCAGTAGTCATGTATGGATGTGAGAACTGGACTATAAGGAAAGCTGAGTGGCAAAGAATTGATGCTTTTGAACTGTGGTATTGGAGAAGACTCTTGAAAGAGTTCCTTGGACTGCAAGGAGATCCTACTAGTCCATCCTAAAGGAAATCAGTCCTGAATATTCATTGGAAGGACTGATGCTGAAGCTGAAACTCAATACTTTGGCCACCTGATATGAAGGATCAACTCATTGGAAATAACCCTGATGCTGGGAAAGACTGAAGGCAGAAGAGAAGCGGACAACAGAGGTTGAGATTGTTGGATGACATCACCGAAGCAATTGACATGAGTTTGACTAGGCTCCGGGAGTTGGTGATGGACAGAGAAGCCTGGAGTGCTGTAGTCCATGGAGTCGCAAAAGAGTCGGACATGACTGAGTGACTGAACTGAACTAAGAGCATAAATTTAAAGCAGGATTAATTGGGGACCTCCCCTGGTGGTCTAGGGGTTAAGAATCCACTTTCCTTTGCAGGGGACTTGGGTTTTCAGGTTTGGTTCCTGGTCTGGGAACTAAGATCCCATATGCCATGGGGCAACTAAGCCCTCACTCCACAACTAGAGAAAGCCTGTGTGCCACAATAAGGAACCTGCATGTTTCAATGAAGACCTGTTGCAGCCACAAAAAATAAATTAAAAAAAATTTAATTTAAAAGAAAATTAAAAAATAAAAAAGCAGCATTATTCACAGATAAATATCTGGAAATAAGAAAACTGAATAAACTATACACACACACACACACAGGCACACACACACACACACGCACACACACACACACACACACACACACACACAGGCAAAGACTACTGACCAAACTTCAGTTAGATTTCTCAAGCCCTCTTTTCTGCTAAGCTTCACGTTTAGCATCCATCCTCATCAGATCTGCCTCACCCAGATCTGACAAGAATGGATTCTGTAGCGAGAATCTTGCTGAATCAGCTTCGTCAGAACCCACTGCTCTCAGTATCTCATCATCTGATATCAAATCAAGTTCCTTATCCTCCACCAGTGTGCAGGCGATATCTGACAACGTTGGCCTGATTTCAGCAAGAATCCTGTCAAGTTAGGTTAGCCATAACTCTCCCTTACCCCTGATGCTTCTTCTTGGTAATTTTCCCTCTACTTATTCCTTTCCTGCTCCTTAGCCATAAATCCCTATTGTCTAGGCTATATTGAGGACTGAGCGCTGTTCTGTACTGAGATTTCTTTCCCCAAATGCAACAGTCGCTGAATAAAATTTGTTTTTCTCTCCTAATTGCTGTCCAGCATGGGTTTTCTTTGAAAACATGATGTTATTTTAAGATGAAATGATATGCCAGTTAAAGCTATGCTGGATGACTTGGAAGGGCTTCCATGAAATATTTTTGAGTAATAAAAGAATGATTAGTATAATGCATTTGTATACTTATATATAACACTAACCATGATGAATAATGCCTGGCAAATGTACAAATATGTGTTTGTATCTTTGTGTGCGTGCATGAAAACATATTAGTTTAAGGTGAGACATTTGAAAAGGAATGAGTTAACAGAGGCAGAGGAGGGTTTCAGATAGGGAGAATTTAGGAGATCAAAGACAAGAAAACAGGAAAAAAAATAGACTGTGTTACCTTTATAAAAAATTATGTGTATACACATATCTGTATAACAAACTCAAGTTAAAGGTTTTAATTAAGAAATTTCAAAAATCAAAAATTGAGTTTTTCTAAATAAACAAACCAAGGAAGACATGTGACTTTGATATCTCCATTCCCACACAACTGTTCCTCACAGCTGGGCAGGCCCTGTATAGATCTTTTGATATGTATTATTTTTTATGTTTTCTTAAAATTGATTTTCCTTATTAGAGGAAAACTGCTTTACAATGTTGTTTTGGTTTCTGCCATACAGCTATGATAGTCAGCCATAATTATATATATATATATATATATACATATATATATATATATATCCCCTCCCTCCTGAGCCTTCTCAGAAAAGAAATACTTACTAGAGCAATACTTTCCAGATTTAAAATAAAAGAGACACAAAAAAAGGTATAAAAAGTAGAAAAGAGTCACTGTCATGATGCATGTTATAGATATTCATTAAATATGAAATTTGAAAATAAAAATTTGAGTTCCAAATTTTGTCACTTAACCAGCTAGTCAGACATCAAGAGAATCATTGTAACTCGGGTCTCAGTTTCCACATCTGACATAAATAGATTAAATCAATGTCACAGGTTGAGGAAAATTTATGAAAATACTATCAGTTTTGTCATATAAGGGCAAAGGGGAATTTAAAATGAGAGACTTATACTTCCCTGTTGAAAATAAGGATAAAGACCTTCTTCCCTCTGAACATTTACTTTAGAAAACTCAAGTTATTTCTCTGTCTCTTTGAAATACATGTAAATCACTAAAGGTAAATAATCCGCTAGCCAGCTTTAAAACCCAACAATATCCTTCTCAATTGCCCTGGGAACTATTTCTTTGAAATAGAACCATTGAGAAAGATCATATCTATATCTCCCAGTTTCTGGGACAGAGTAGGAGTCAGACTTCAGCAGATACTTCCTTTCAAGATATAAAACTACTTCCTGTCACAGAGATGCACTGTTTATTTTTCTTTTGGATGAAGCCAATTAGCTAAAGCAGATGAATATCCCAACTACCAAGTGACTTTAGGATGTGCAATGTGTGACCAAGAGTACTACTGCGCCCTTTTAGTTGAGAACTAATTACTTTTCATATTGAGAAAATGTAATAGGTTGTATCTGCTCAGCTGTGTATTGATAAAAGGATGAGGGTTCTTTCTCTCTTTGAAAACTTTTAGTATTTGTTTGTGATGCACATCACATTCTGGTTTAGTGTTTATTCAATAATAAAAATAGTTTTCTTTCTCTGCTATCTTTGTGGAGATGTTTTCTGGCTTGGGAAGACATCTAATTATATTTTCCCCAAAGTAGTCACTTAATCTCTCAAAACAGGAGAGAGATAAGGAGAGAGAAAATCTGATAGTGCTAATAATCACAACTGTCATTTGTTTAGTACATGCCTTGAAGAAGTGTGAGATGGAAGGTATTGTTTCTCAGGATGTTAGCATTATGCCACACTGGATATGATTTCTTAGAAAAATCCACCTCCTCCCTCCCCAATGACAACACAGTCCTAAATACAAGAAGACACTGAGTACATCAGATGTTCCACCAAAGAAATAGCAATGTATTTCTACATTTCTATTGGGCTAATTGAGACAAGCATACTATTTGTATGGACCATTCATGAAAATGTAAGGATAACTTGGCCTTACATCCTAATTTAGAATTTGAAGGATCTTCTTTGTGATAGGTTACAAGGGATGTTTCTTAAACTTTTGTGGATTAGTTTGTCAGCCTCTTTGATACTGGTACAGAAATATGAAGACTCTCCTAGAAAAATTTCTACACACTTGCAAACTGACAACATTGTACATAAAGATTTCACAAGGCACCAGGAAATGAACACTCTGACACCAATATAGCCTTTTGTTCATAAACCATAGTTTCCTTATACAGAACTCCTACTCTCAAAGTAGAAAGTCATTTAAGATCTTTAGTTACTTTGTTTTTCAACGTCAAAACCAGATATAAGGTGATTGTCGAAACCAGATATAAGGTGATTATCGGAATCAGCAGTAACTTAAGTGGAAGAGGGGCAAAAAGTTTACAAAATATTTTCCTAATGGTAAGTTGAGGGAAAAAAAAAAAAGTACTCATCTCTGCAGAGTTTAGAATTCTGTGATGGGCAGGAGAGTTTATTGAAGGAAAAAAGATATTGGTCCCATTTCATCCTAGATTGTTTAAACGGTCACACAGGAAAATGTTCCCTTTACTGATGCTTCCACTGTAATGAACTTAGGTAATGACCTCAGTGACAGAAGTTAGCAACTACAGTATCTAACCAGCCATATATATATATCCGCACACATCACTAGATGTTTAGGCATGGCTGGAACTCTAGCCTGTTCTTGAGAACAATGGAGCTCTTTTATTTGACCCTGCCTCCTCTCAATAAATATTAGGATGACTACTTTATTCGAGCTAACTGAATACAATTACTGTGCTGTCTTTTTTTTTTTTTAACCAGTTTTGAGCTATGTTGGAAAATCAGAAACGTCTAAAACATAGCTATTGCTTTTACTTTAATGGAATTCTTAGTCTGAAATGCATAGTTGCAATAATATGTGATACATTTATGCTAAACACATTCATTACGTTCAATAGTAGTGAGAGGCTGGGTTGTATTCTTAACAGATAATTCAAGCAGGAGAAATCCTTTGTGATTAAGAAAATCCATACCAGAAAGGATGGCTACTTTAAAAGTAGTAGAAATTTTCAAAAGGGTTTTCTGTTAACATTGGCATTGAAGGTGAGCCTATTAATCACAGAGAAAAATAGCCCTGCCAATACCTAATCAATGTGTTAGGTTTTTATTAACTTCATGTATCTATACAGAAACTTCACTAGGCTTAGAGGAATCCATGGCTTTGTATTCTGTTTGATGCAAGAAATGAATCTTCTGCTTCGTGTCTCTGACTGATAGGAATTATATTGATTTTGCAAGCCTCATATACTAAGTGGTTTCAGATCCTGCCATTCTGTAAGTTGTATCTAGTCAGGGAGAGACTCTAAAGCAAGAAGAAAAAAAGCTATAAGGCCTGCAGGGTATCTCTGATTGTGCAGAGGGAAAACTCCAAAGGCCTCTCAAGAATAATAAAATCACTACCTTTCATTTATATTAGCTTTATTCCTTTCAAGACTTCACAGTGATGCAGAAATTCCACCCTGCTGCTGCTTACTTTCACTCTAGAAGACAGTGGCAAAGGCCTGTTAAAATGTTAAATGGGTTAATCCCAGTAAATAATAACCATAATTAACGTGGGGGCAAAAGAAAACCTTCTCCTCAGAGGAGTGAATTTCTAATATTACTTCCTGGAAAGGACTGAATCCTGGCTCATGTTTACTTAAACTTGCCCTGTTCTAAGGAGCTGATAAACCAGCAGCTGAGAGAGGCAAACACTAGTGCAGGTATTTAATCCATGAGCTTCTCTCCATATAATCACTGCTGGTGAACAGGAAAGGCTCCCCAACTAAACTCTCCCTATAATTCGTAGTTCCACCCTTCTGACTGCTTTTGAGGACCACAAATATAAGCCAAATGTGCAGAAATTTGAATGAAGGTGCAATGGAGGCTGTGTGAGAGCTTACAGCACTCACTCAGTAATCAGCTGTGTTTAGTAGAACCCATCAGGTGGCTCAGTGGTAAAACAAGCAAACAAAGAAACAAAACTACCTGCCAATACAGAAGACACAGGTTCGATCCCTGGGTCAGGAAGATTCCCTGGAGAAGGAAATGGCAACCCACTCCAGTGTTCTTGCCTTGGAAAGCCCATGGACAGAGGAGACTCATGAACTATGGGGTCCCATGGGGTCACAAAGAACTGGACATGACTGAGCGACTAAAAGAAACAAACAAAATATCAGCAAAGAAGGATGCTACCTAGAAAGATTTTTCCTAAGGACTATTAGGAAGTTTGAAATATTGAATAGAATTCTTTATTGATAACTTTAGGCATAATTTGGTACTATATATGAACAGGCATATGATAAAAATGTAGATACAACTGGCAAAATCTCTTTTCCTCTCTCTTCAGCTTCATCTCCCTGACAGTTTCCTTCCTTACACTCTATATTTTAGTCAAAACATGTTTTGTTCCATTTCTTGAATACTCTATACTCTTTTATAATAACATGTCTCTGTATATGTTATTCTCTTCTCCTAGAATGACATACAGAATAATTCTAGCTAGATAAACTCCTCCTTTTATCCTTCTAGAATGTGCTAGACATAGTTAGCTGTCCATATATTAGGCTTTTTCCCTTCTCTTAGTGGCACAGTCAGACTACATTTGAGGTTGCAAATATCACACATATGCTTTCTCAGCTTCCATTGCAACAGAGATAGTTATGTCACATGATGGATCCAGACAATAAGAGATAGGAAGAAATCTCCAAGATCTTCAGATTTTTTTCTTTTATATGACAAATAGAGATAAAAGATACTAAGGGAACATTTCATGCAAAGATGGGCTCGATAAAGGACAGAAATGGCATGGACCTAACAGAAGCAGAAGATATTAAGAAGAGGTAGCAAGAATATACAGAAGAACTGTACAAAAAAGATCTTCATGACCCAGATTATCACGATGGTGTGATCACTAATCTAGAGCCAGACATCTTGGAATGTGAAGCCAAGTGGGCCATAGAAAGCATCACTACAAACAAAGCTAGTGGAGGTGATGGAATTCCAGTTGAGCTATTTCAAATCCTGAAAGATGATGCTGTGAAAGTGCTGTACTCAATATGCCAGCAAGTTTGGAAAACTCAGCAGTGGCCACAGGACTGGAAAAGGTCAGTTTTCATTCCAAAACCAAAGAAAGGCAATGCCAAAGAATGCTCAAACTACTGCACAATTGCACTCATCTCACATGCTAGTAAAGTAATGCTCAAAATTCTCCAGAACCATGAACTCCCTGATGTTCAAGCTGGTTTTAGAAAAGGCAGAGGAACCAGAGATCAAATTGCCAACATCCGCTGGATCATGGAAAAAGCAAGAGAGTTCCAGAAAAACATCTATTGCTGCTTTATTGACTATGTCAAAGCCTTCGACTGTGTGGATCACAATAAACTGTGGAAAATTCTGAAAGAATGGGAATACCAGACCACCTAACCTGCCTCTTGAGAAATCTGTATGCAGGTCAGGAAGCAACAGTTAGAACTGGACATGGAACAACAGACTGGTTCCAAATAGGAAAAGGAGTACGTCAAGGCTGTATATTGTCACCCTGCTTATTTAATTTCTATGCAGAGTACATCATGAGAAACACTGGACTGGAAGAAACACAAGCTGGAATCAAGATTGCCAGGAGAAATATCAATGACCTCAAATATGCAGATGACACCACCCTTATGGCAGAAAGTGAAGAGGAGCTAAAAAGCCTCTTGATGAAAGTGAAAGAGGAGAGTGAAAAAGTGGGCTTAAAGCTCAACATTCAGAAAACGAAGATCATGGCATCTGGTCCCATCACTTCATGGGAAATAGATGGGGAAACAGTGTTAGACTTTATTTTTGGGGGGCTCCAAAATCACTGAAGATGGTGACTGCAGCCATGAAATTAAAAGACGCTTACTCCTTGGAAGAAAAGCTATGACCAACCTAGATAGCATATTCAAAAGCAGAGACATTACTTTGCCGACTAAGGTCCATCTAGTCAAGGCTATGGCTTTTCCTGTGGTCATGTATGGATGTGAGAGTTGGACTGTGAAGAAGGCTGAGCGCCGAAGAATTGATGTGTTTCAACTGTGGTGTTGGAGAAGACTCTTGAGGGTCCCTTGGACTGCAAGGAGATCCAACCAGTCCATTTTAAAGGAGATCAACCCTGGGATTTCTTTGGAAGGAATGATGCTAAAGCTGAAGCTCCAGTACTTTGGACACCTCATGTGAAGAGTTGACTCATTGGAAAAGACTCTGATACTGGGAGAGATTGTGGGCAGGAGGAGAAGGGGAGGACCCAGGATGAGATGGCTGGATGGCATCACGGATTCAATGGACATGCGTCTGAGTGAACTCCGGGAGATGGTGACGGACAGGGAGGCCTGGCGTGCTGCGATTCATAGGGTCGCAAAGAGTCAGACACGACTGAGTGACTGAACTGAACTGAACTGAGAGGTAAAAAGGAAATAGGAGATGTAGTGGAGATTGGAGAGGTAATATGTAACAGAATTTAATCAATTTAGAAAATACATATAAATCATGATCTGTGTCTGTTAATCACTTAGTCATGTCTGACTCTTTGTAACCCCATGAACTATAGTCCACCAGGCTCCTCTGTCCACGGGATTCTCCAGCAAGAATACTGGAGTGGGTTGCCATTTCCTTCTCCAGGGGATCTTCTTGACTCAGGGATCGAACCCAGGTCTCTTGCATTACAGGCAGATACTTTACCATCTGAGCTATAGGGAAGTCCATAAATCATGTAGGAAGTCCATAAATCATGATAACAGTCTGAAAAATTTTAATTGTTCATCTAACAACATCTTACAACCAATAAGCTCTTCTGTATTTTCCATTTGGTGTTTTTTTCATTGGGATATAATTGACAAGTAAGATTGGTAAATAATTATAATTATATATAATAATTGAAAGTAATATTATATTAATTTCAGGTGTTCACCATAATGACTCGATATTTGTACCTACTTGGACAGGATCACCACGATAAGTCTAGTTCATATCCAAATCTAGTTAATATCCAAGCCACATGATAGCTTTAAAAATGGTGATCTTCCTGTGAGATGGAATGGAGACTCAAAAAATTTAAAATACATATGAAAGAAAAGATCAGAAGTCTTGGCAACTCTCAAATAGCTGACATTTATTATAATAAAATAAATAATATGCTCCCAATATCAATAAATATTATAATGACAATTTTATTCCCTGTCTTGCCTGGTCAAAATACTAGAAAAAGTGGTTAATGATCACCTTCATCATCATTTTTTCATGTGAGCAGATTATAAAACAGGGCATACACTTCCCGGCAATTTCTGTGCCTGAGAATATGACTATTCCTTCTCTCATCTGGGGAAGAAGTGTCAAGTATAAGTCATTGCACAGCTCACAGTAGAACATTTTCCATTGTCCTAGGAGCTAGTCTCACCCTGGGGGTCACAAACGTTAGTTTAACTTTGACACAGTACTTTCTAAAAAGGCAATCAGCAGCTTCAGGACACTTTTTCCTTTTCAGCATTATGAGCACATATTTCATATTTTACACTGCTGGCATCTTCAGTGGCCAATTTGTCATATTTCCACAGTTTGCATATGCCACTTTTATTTGAAATTATGCACATATCCATCAGAGATTAAGAATCTATGTTTGCACAGACTAAATTGACAGCCAAGTTTGAAAATGTAAAATGTCATTTTTTGATGGTCCAGGAGCTGTAGGAGATGGTTATTAATCCAGGTGAGCAGCAGTGTCCGTGGACAACATCCCAGCTGATGTAGGTCTTTTGCAATGCTGTAACTGCAGTTGTTCAGCTGCTTTCTACAAATTTCTGTTCTAACATCTGGGTAATTTACATGTTAGCTTGTTGCTACCAAGTTGCTACTATAAATAGTTTTCAGCTGGCACAGCTGTTTTTTTATTATCAATATGTTTCAATAAATATACAGAGGAGAATATAATTTCAGTAGATATTGAAACCAGATTTTTAAATCT
The DNA here is from genome assembly GCF_016772045.2 of Ovis aries. Classification (NCBI taxonomy): domain Eukaryota; kingdom Metazoa; phylum Chordata; class Mammalia; order Artiodactyla; family Bovidae; genus Ovis; species Ovis aries. The sequence continues at coordinate 17,952,017 of NC_056074.1, forward strand.
TCCAGTCTAAGATCTTAAATACAATACTAGCTTTGTGATTCCATAAAATTTATATTATCAGTTAGTCTTAACATCCAGATCTGTTTTACTTTTCATAAAATGATTAACAGGGTTGGAAAAAAAATTACAGAAAAAGAAAATGGGACGTTGAAATGTCCTGTCACACGTCCTCTTTTATGATTCCTTCTCTTTTGTTTCTGTCCACATCTCCTTGATGGGTTTTTATTTATTTTATTTTTTTTTATTTTTTTTAAAGAGGCAAGAACTATATAAAATACAAAACTCTAAACCAGAACAAAATTTGCTCTAGAAAGGTAAGCTTTTTACTGTTTAATTTTCTTAATATTAGAAATCAGCTGAATGGTTTCATTTTATATTTTAATTTTAAGGAGGAAAATAATGGAGAAAATAGAGATGCCATGTATGTACAGCGAGAAAAGTTTAGTTGTATGTACATACAACTAAAAAAACTGAAAGTCTGCAAAATTGTGTCCCCTTTAGAAAGGTAGTTGTCTGAAATACATGGTACTTATTCATAATCTGTTTTTGTTTTTTCTTTTACATACTGTGTGTAAGAAATTTTTTAAAATATATGTGGAATATATGTAGAAATAATTTAAAATATATGGGGAAATAATGACTTGGAATATCTTTCTAACACAGAGAAAAACTACAGAATCTAGGATAGAAATGTTGTTAATTTGTAGAAAAGGGAAAATAGACCAATAATGCACTGATTTTGTTCAGATTTCATGGCAAGCAGGGGACAGCAATAATACTTTAAAGGACATTTGTGACAAGCCCCAAAGATCCTCCTTCCATTCACAACAAACGAACCACTTGAAGAAGGCAGCAGAGACCCATTTTGAATAAACAGCACTGAGCACTATTTTTCAAGAGAATAACAAGAGAATGACTCTTCAGTTGAAACCACACTGGAAATTGCTTGGTGAACTGAATTAGTAACTGTGCGTGACTGTTAAGTTGCTTCAGTCATGTCTGACTCTTTGCAACCCAATGGACTGTAGCCTGCCAGGCTCCTCCGGGATGCCCAAATTAGTAGCTAGGGTCCTGAGACTCTCCAACTATCTTGAGGACAATAAAAGCTATTCCACTTTAGTTAGTTTATTTTATGAACACCTTAGTATGGACCCTGAAAGTCTGGATTATGGAACATGCCATGATTTAGCAGCAACTAGTGCTCATAGGAGCAATTTGAGATTCTAAGAGGCAAACTGTCACAGGGCCATTTTTATTCTAGAGAGGCAAATACTCCTCACAGTCATGAGAGGATTGGTTAAAAACAAAGAAACAAAAAAAGTAAGTTCGATCAGCAAAGATCTTCCTGAGGATGATAACACAATGTTAATGAAAAAAAAAGTATCCTTGATTATTATTACACTTTTGTTTAGCAAAGCATAGTTAAATATAAGTTCAACCCTTTGTAGCTCTTCCTATAATGACCATATCATGTTTGGTTCATATATCCTCCCTTTCCCCTCTGAAGACTCCAAAGCATGGGATATCCTGACAATCTAGAGCCCACGTGCTTCAGCATTAAAATGCGTGAGCATGGATGCCATGTGTGTGTGTTTTGTGGCTGGGTCAGAAAAATATTTATCTAAGATCAGTGTTTCTTTTTATTCTGATTGTATGTTATATCTAAAAGGTCAATCAGTTTGAAAAATCATATTCTCTTTTCTACAACTCAAGTTACTAAAGCATACCTTACATCTACATGACCGAGCCCAGGAAAATTAATTTCACAGTTACAGACATTAAAATATATGATGAAGGAGTCTTCACTAGAGCGTTATGATGCCTGAAAACTCCTCTGTGCTGTCTATTTCAGTGTTGTTTATTTTTAATCACTGTTCTGAATAAAGCTTTCCAAAATCAGGCTACTCAGACGTGAAATCTCCGTGCCAAAACAAAACAAAAACAACCCTCCCCAAATTCCCATGTCACTTTCTTTCTGACTTCTGTATTAAACTACTACTGAGTCCACTAGATTACTTATAATAGATACATGGATTTTTAAGATGTACTTAGTAACTGTTGGTGGCCTTGCCTGGTTGATCTCAGGTACTGGAAGTTTATGAACTGATATAGAAATCAGTGGGACAAATCTTCCCACAAATTTGATAGAGATGATAGACAATTATATCAGGAGCTATGGGACTTGTTTAAAAAAATAACTTCAGCATATTTATTGAAAAATTATGTATTCTATCACTTCCACTGCTTCAATTATCTGACCTTGTAATAGTATAATCATGATGTATTATTCTTGAACTGCAATACTTTTTCAGTACATTCCAGGCTCCTTCTGTTTTCACTTGCTTGTCCAGCATAGATTTTATGTTTTGTCATTAAAACATATATTATTAATAACATACTTATTAATTATGTAGTAAATTATTTACATGTATGCACATATTATATCATCCTTTTCTGTGTGCTCTAATTAACCAGTAAAACCTCTCTATTTGAACATAGATATTATCTCCTTTTCTCACCTAAGCAGAATAAAGTAATCAGTGATTATGACATAACCAAATTGATCTTCTTACTTGAAATCAGTTCAGTTCAGTTCAGTCAGTCGCTCAGTCGTGTCTGACTCTTTGCAAGCCCATGAATCGCAGCACGCCAGACCTCCCGTCCATCACCAACTCCTGGAGTTCACTCAGACTCACGGCCATCAAGTCAGTGATGCCATCCAGCCATCTCATCCTTTGTCATCCCCTTCTCCTCCTGCCCCCAATCCCTCCCAGCAACAGGGCCTTGCTCCAGGTGTTTCTTGACTTCCTACTTTTGCATTCCAGTCCCCTATACTTGAAATCAGAAATGGCAAAATCTACTTAGAAAATTCACATCACTTGGCCATCTTGACACTTTACTCTTTTAAATCTCATCTTCTGGAATTACTAGTAAATTCAATTTCTTTCTTCCTTTTCCCCACCAATCTTACTCTCCCTTCTCTGGCAGCGGGTTGAATAGTTCATTGAAGACACTGAAGACATAGAGAAACAGCCTCATTTTCTTCAAGTCTAAGCTCTACACTTGCATTCATTTATATACATCTTCTTTCCTTTTCCAGTGGAGACAGTTTCTAATCACCACTAAGGCTTATGTCTTCACTGGTTTTAAAGACAAAATCACCTCAAACAGCTGGTTATATATGGCCTGATTTCCTCAGTTCCCATTCAATCTTGCATCAACTTCCACTAATTCAGTAAATTTTTTCTTTCAATTTTCAATTCCACAAATTATTAAACATTAATTACTAATTCTATTGAATTCTAGACTTAATTTCATTTAATTCCTCAAAATATTGAACAGCCCAGTATGTCCACCACTGTTTAAAGTTCTAGGGTTATGGCAGGTTTTAAAATAAACAAACAAAAAAAAATTCCTAATTTCTTGAATCATACGTTCTAATAGACAAGTGAGTAAATTGTATAATATGTGAGATTTTGGTAAGTGTTAGCAAGAAAATTAGAGTAGGAAAGAAAATTATAGGGATTAAGGGTACCGGGTATGGTTGATTTGAAACTAGGTGGTCTGGGAAAACATCACTAAGATGGTGATTCTTAAGAAAAGATTCCAGTGAATGAAGCAAGTGGTCATAGAACAACGTGGAAAAGGGTACACACTGAAGGAGGAGGATTGTGCTGGACACACTCCTCCTCCCTCACTGACAGTTCCACCACCATCTTGTTGTTGGCTCCTACCCCAACAATACTGTATGCTGTGGTTCCTCAGTGCTCAAAATTCTCACTCTTCTTTTCATCTATGTCTTCATCTATATGCTATCTTATCAAAGGGGTCATATTTATAAACTATCCACTGTCATATATTTTTCCATCATACAATTCATTAATGTTATTTATATAAATTCTGCAGTTCAGTTCAGTCGCTGTCATGTCCGACTCTTTGCAACCCCATGGATTGAAGCACGCCGGGCCTCCCTGTCCATCGCCAACTCCCGGAGTTTACTCAAACTCATGTCCATTGAGTTGGTGATGCCAACCCACCATCTCATTCTCTGTTGTCCCCTTCTCCTCCCACCTTCAATCTTTCCCAGCAACAGGGCCTTTTCCAATGACTCAATTCTTTGCATCAGATGGCCAAAGTATTGGAGTTTCAGATTCAACATCAGTTCTTCCAATGAATATCCAGGACTGATTTCCTTTAGGATGGACTGGTTGGATCTCCTTGCAGTACAAGAGATTCTCAACAGTCTTCTCCAACACCACAGTTCAAAAGCATCAATTCTTCAGCACTCAGCTTTCTTGATAGTCCAACTCTCACATCCATACATGACTACTGGAAAAACCATAGCTTTCACTAGATAGACCTTTGTTGGTGAAGTAATGTTTCTGCTTTTAAATATGATGTCTAGGTTGGTCATAACTTTTCTCCTAAGGAGTAAGCGACTTTTAATTTCATGGCTGCAATCACCATCTGCAGTGATTTTGGAGCCCCCCAAAATATTTCCACTGTTTCCCCATCTATTTGCCATGAAGTGATGGGACCTGATGCCACGATCTTTGTTTTCTGAATGTTGAGCTTTAAGCCAACTCTTTCACTGTCCTCTTTCACTTCCATCAAGAGTCTCTTTGGTTCCTCTTCACTTTCTGCCATAAGGGTGGTGTCATCTGCATATCTGGGGTTATTGATATTTCTCCCGGCCATCTTGATTCCAACTTGTGCCTCATCCAGCCCAGCGTTTCTCATGAGGTACTCTGTATGTAAGTTAAATAAGCAGGGTAATATATAGCCTTGACGTACTCCTTTCCCTATTTGGAACCAGTCTGTTGTTTCATGTCCAGTTCTAACTGTTGCTTTCTGACCTGCATACAAATTTCTCAAGAGGCAGGTCAGGTAGTCTGGTATTCCCAACTCTTTAAGAATAGAAATTCTTAGCATCTACATTTATATTTTCCTTAATTTTTGGTCTTCACATCCTTAAAAATATATATTTTTCATTTTTATCATATTTGTATCTCTACTACTTGATTCCATTACAGCTTTTTTTTTTTAAGTTTTTTAGGTTATCTTTATTTTTTATCAATTTATTTCAAGCTCCTACCAGAGTTAATGGTTCATGGAAGGTACACAGTAATTTTTGCTTAATTTTTCCACAACTGAAGAAATGAATGAAATGTTAGTATGAAGTAAAGAGAAATCAATCAAATTGTTAGGAATGAAATATACAATATTTTAAAGCATCAGAGTTTGCTTACATAAGTAATTGCAGTAACTCCTAACATTATGCTTAATGTTAACTCTGTGTGACAAAGGGGAAAAAAGTCAGAAATGAGCAGAAATATGTGTCTAATGCTTTAAAGTGAAAGGTTGTGTCTCATTGTCCTCAGAAGCCCTCGTCCTTGTCAGGAGATCTGTGGGTACAGTCTGACCACATCCAGTTGGACTAGGAAAAATGAGTTTTTCTTACTTCCTTGTTCTGCCCAACAGAGTCAATCTAATTTTCTTTAAATGCCAGTTTTAACAACACATAGTTCAGCCACTCCAGCCATGGCTTCTCATTCTTATACACTAAGGCACCCAACCCTTAGTGTGGTGCGCAAAGTTTTTTATAACTGGGCCTCCATCATTTCTTCCCAGAACTGAGCAATTCATAGTCGTACAAGGAGCTTCCACTCAATGAAGATGTGTATCTGCCATTTCCCCCGGGAACCTCTACACTGAGAGTATACCCCAGTGTAAACTTTTCTCAATTGCCCTATTCTTCCATTCTTCCTCCCTCTCACAGGCTTTGCTTTTTAAGTGAAAGTGAAAGTCGTTCAGTCATAATCAGACTCTTTGTGACCCCACAGACTATACAGTCTCCAGGCCAGAATACTGAAGTGAGTAGCCTTTCCCTTCTCCAGGGAATCTTCCCAACCCAGGGGTTGAGCCCAGAGTGCATGCATTTTTTAAGTTTCCACTCAAATGTGACCTCATCATCAAAGAGTTTGACCTTTCTCTGAGAGCATGACACCACTCATTTTATTTTCATTTTAGCATTAAAACACACACACATCATAATATTCCTGTTAAAAATAACTGAGCCATGCATAAATTCTTCTTCATATGTACTTTCCCTCCCTGCCTCACTTCCTTTCCAAAGATAACTGTTGTCAATTTGAAGTATATATTTAGAAAGCTTTTCTTATGTATCACATAAAATTTAAAGGCAGAGGCTCCCCTCCACACAATCAGATCATGTCTTACTGATTCTAGGACTTCCCTGGTGGCTCAGACGGTAAAGGGTCTGTCTACAGTGCGGGAGACCCAGGTTCGATCCCTGGGTCGGGAAGATCCCCTGGAGAAGGAAATGGCAATCCACTCCAGCGCTATTGCCTGGAAAATACCATGGACAGTGGAGCCTGGTAGGCTACAGTCCATGGAGTCGCAAAGAGTCAGACACGACTGAGCGACTTCTCTTCACTTACTGATTCTAAAATCCACTTTAGTCACTTAACTATACATTTCTGATAGCATTTCACGGGTGAATGCATGAATTACCCACATTAATTTAAATATTGTACAATACTCCTTAGAAAGCATATAACCATGGCTTATACCAAAGGATACTTAGGGGATCTCTGCTGCTGCTGCTGTTAAGTCGCTTTAGTTGTGTCCGACTCTGTGAGACCCCATAGACAGAAGCCCACCAGGCTCCCCTGCCCCTGGGATTCTCCAGGCAAGAACACTGGAGTGGGTTGCCATTTCCTCTCCAATGCATGAAAGTGAAAAGCGAAAGTGAAGTTGCTCAGACATGTCTGACTCATAGTGACCCCATGGACCGCAGCCCACCAGGCTCCTCTGTCCATGGGATTCTCCAGGCAAGAATACTGGAGTGGGGTGCCATTGCCTTCTCCAAGCAATGCTACAATAAAGAAATGCTTTGTGTGTATACCTTTTTATATTTGTTTTTGCTTCTGTTGAATCAATAAGGTAGGTCCTAGACACTTGGAATAAATCACTGGGGAGAAAAAAAAAAACGACTGTCATTGTGGAGGGGTAAAGGATGGACAGAACATGTAATGCTGAGTGGGACAGCTAAGGTGAGTCTCTTTAGTACCAGAAGATTTGAGCAAAGGCCAAAGCAAGCAAACAAATTAGCTGAACAGACCTATGGGGGAAGAACATTCTAGACAGAAAAATAGGAACAAATCCTTAAGCAGAAATCATACCTAACACTTTGCAGGAACATCAAGGAGACCTAGGTGGCTCAATCAGTGAGCAACTGGCAATGAGGACGAGAAAAGGACCAAGAGTCCAAAGAGCATGGGGCTTTTAGAAAACTACAAAGCCTTTGTCTTTTAATTGAAATCTGACCATTACAAGGTTTTGAGCAGAAACAAAAATATGTCAAATTTCTCTATCATATTGTATGACCACTTTACATTTTTTATCATTATACATATCTACCAATAATATGTATGAAAATGTATCTTTTTACCTCATTCTAAATATACTCTGGCTATTATCAACCTTATTTATTTTTCTAATCTGATTGCTTTATACCAGCTTTCTCCTGTAACTAGGGAGAGTAGACATAATTTTGTATATTTATGGCCACTGTTATATTTTCTGTATCTGAATAACTTATTTTGTATTGATAATATTCAGTTTTAAAACATATTCATATATAATCCCTAAACACATTTCAAGGACAAGAAGTACAGTGAATTGGCCCTTTGTCTTTGCTTTTCTCTGATAAATTTTAGACTCCACTGAAGACCAACTATCTTATACACAATACCAAAATGAAGCCTTTTTTCAAAGGAATAAGTGAAATATGCTGTTTTTTTTAATAAAAAGCAAAGACAGTTTCCATTGAAAAAAGCCTTATTAAGCATGAATATAAGATGCTGTTTCATTTTAACCAACATATAATTTAATTTCTTTCATGCTCATCAATAATCATCTATTTTATTTAAGATAAAATATATGTGGAGGAGAAACTCAAGGTCACGTATCATATATTGGTCATCCTCAGGTTTCCATCTTTAAAACACTCGATCCTATCAACGTTGAAGATTTATTGCTAAGTCACTCCTGGGGTGGGGGAACTGTCTTTATGATCCATTATGGTAAAATTCACAAAAAATATTGTCATTCTAGTAATGTAACAGTGCAATAAATCATCCAGTGATGCAGAGGACCATGAGACGCTGTGATGTTTGTTTTTTTTTTTCTTTCTTTTTAAAATAAAGACATTGATCAAGCATAAAGAGTGCAGGGATACAGAAGAATGAATGAACTTAGAATATAAAATAAAACTCTAAAAATCAAACAGTATACTAAACAGAAGAAAGCCAGTAATTGATTAGTTATTTCAATGGCACCTAGTATACTGAAAATACAAACAAACAAAAAAAGCAAAACACTTTTACTCACTTTTAGTAAAAAACATACAACTAAGCCTCTTTCTACAACTAAGCCTCTTTTAGTAAAATCCAGGAGAAACATAAAATGTAACTGTCACTTGAAAGTGAGTTAATGCCAATGAAATAAGTAGAAAAGCTGTTGTGAAAATTAAATAAATTCCCATTTGTAGCTATATGCAGGAGAAATGCCAAATGGTTTTAACCCAAATGTATTTTCCTGGGATTTCTTTGGAAGGAATGATGCTAAAGCTGAAGCTCCAGTACTTTGGACACCTCATGCGAAGAGCTGACTCATTTGAAAAGACCCTGACACTGGGAGGGATTGGGGGCAGGAGGAGAAGGGGATGACCCAGGATGAGATGGCTGGATGGCATCACAGACTCGATGGACGTGCGTCTGAGTGAACTCCGGGAGATGGTGATGGACAGGGAGGCCTGGTGTGCTGCGATTCATGGGGTCGCAAAGAGTTGGACACGACTGAGCGACTGAACTGAACTGAACTGATAGATTAGAAAGTAGTGGTTTAATAGTCTCCTAAATGAGAAGTTAAGAGAGATAATTAGCATAATTTGTGTTGACTTCATCTGTATATTAGAGTAAGAAAAAAAATCATACAGCTTTAACATTTTTTGGCAACATGTAGCTAAAAGTCATGATGTGTGTTTGGTAAAATTGTTTTAGCTAGATACTTTTACAATGAGGAAATTGTTCTAAGTGGCATTAAATGTGTTGTAGAGACTAGATGGGCCTTCCTGGTGGTTCAGATGGTAAAGAATTTACCTGCAATGCAGGAGACGAGGTTTGACCCCTGGGTCAGGAAGATCCCTTGGAGAAGGGAATGGCAACCCACTCCAGTATTCTTGCCTGGAGAATTCCATGGACAGAGAAGCCTGGCAGGCTACAGTCCATGGGGTCACAAACAGACACTACTAAGCAACTAATACTTACATATTTCCAGAGACCAAATATCAAGATTTTTTGAAATTTGGGTTATAAATACATATAGATCATGGAAAAAGCAAGATAGTTCCAGAAAAACATCTATTTCTGCTTTATTGACTATGCCAAAGCCTTCGACTGTGTGGATCACAATAAACTGTGGAAAATTCTTCAAGAGATGGGAATACCACGCCTGACCTGCCTCTTGAGAAACCTGTATGCAGGTCAGGAAGCAACAGTTAGAACTGGACATGGACCAACAGACTGGTTCCAAATAGGAAAAGGAGTACATCAAGGCTGTATATTGTCACCCTGCTTATTTAACTTGTATGCAGAGTACATCATGAGAGAAGCTGGGTTGGATGAAGTGCAAGCTAGAATCAAGATGGCTGGGAGAAATACCAATAATTTCAGATATGCAGATGATACCACCCTTATGGTAGAAAGTGAAGAAGAACTACAGAGCCTCTTGATGAAAGTGAAAGAGGAGAGTGATAGTTGCTTAAAGCTCGACATTCCAAAACTAAGATCAGGGCATCCAGTCCCATCAATTCATGGGAAATAGATGGGGAAAGAGTGGAAACAGTGACCAACTTTTATTTTTTGGTGCTCCAAAATCACTGCAGATGGTGATTGCAGCCATGAAATTAAAAGACGCTTACTCCTTGGAAGGAAAGTTATGACCAACCTAGACAGCATATTAAAAAGCAGAGACATTACTTTGTCAACTAAGGTCTGTCTAGTCAAGGCTATGGTTTTTCCAGTAGTTATGTATGGATGTGAGAGTTGGACTATAAAGAAAGCTGAGTGCCGAAGAATTGATGCTTTTGAACTATGGTGTTGGAGAAGACTCTTGAGAGTCCCTTGGACTGCAAGGAGATCCAACCAGTCCATCCTAAAGGAAATTAGTCCTGGGTGTTTATGTGAAGGACTGATGTTGAAGCTGAAACTCTAATATTTTGGCCATCTGATGCTAAGAGGTGACTTATTAGAAAAGACCCTGATGTTGGGAAAGATTGAAGGCAGGAGGAGAAGGGGACAACAGAGGATGAGATGGCTGGATGGCATCACTGACTCGATGGACATGAGCTTGAGTGAACTCCGGGAGTTGTTGATGGACAGGAAGGCCTGGTGTGCTGTGGTTCATGGGGTCGCAAAAAGTCAGACATGACTAAGTGACTGAAATGAACTGAACTGATTGAAGCCAAATATGCAGCTGTCCAATATAACCACAATTGTACTCTCAAGAGAATACCCAGAAGGAAGGAATATATATGTCCATAATACTGCACATACGTGATTAGATTCAGGAACTTCATTTATAATAGAAAAAAAATCAAGAAACAACCAAAGTGTCTATTAACTGGAAAATGGATAAATAATTGTTGTATATTCATATAATAGAAAGCTATGCTGCTGCTGCTGCTAAGTCGCTTCAGTCGTGAGTGACTCTGTGGGACCCCATAGATGACAGCCCACCAGGCTCTGCCGTCCCTGGGATTCTCCAGGCAAGAACACTGGAGTGGGTTGCCATTTCCTTCTCCAATGCATAAAAGTGAAAAGTGAAAGTGAAGTGGCTCCATCATGTCCAACTCTTAGCAACCCCATGGATTGCAGCCTACCAGGCTCCTCCATCCATGGGATTTTCCAGGCAAGAGTACTGGACTGGAGTGCCATTGCCTTCTCCAACAGAAAGCTATACAGCAATTTTAAAAAGAGAGAGAGAGAAAAAAAAAAACAACTATTGCCACACCCAGCAACTTAGAATCTCACAGACATTACATTGAGCTAAAGAAGCCAGATGGAAGAGAGTGCATATGAAATGATTCTATTACATGATGCTCGTGACTGGAAAAACTAACCTCTGGAGGCAGAATCAGAGTAGTGTTATCTTTTGAAAGGGTGCGTGGATGTTGACTGGGAAAGGACACTGGGGAACTTTCTAGGATGTTAGAAATGTTCCATATTTTGATTTTGGTTGTGGTTATTTGAGTATAAAAGCTAATCTATATTTAATAAATGTATGCTTTATGGTATAGAAGCTAAATCTCATTTAAAAAATAAAAATCTACATAAAAAGAGAGGTTTGGGTAAGTCCTCCCTTTGAAAAAGGATGGAAATGCCTATCAGTTATTTAGTGATTTCTCTGTGTTAAATGCTGAATGAATTAATTCAAATATATTTAATACCTCAGACCAGGTCTGGAGCAAAGACATTCAGATTTCACAGAGTTTCAGGGAAGATTTTTGACTTACATGTAAGTGAATAATTTAGGCCTAACCATGAGTAGGGAAGGGTCTATAAATTCAGGAAGAGTGGGATAAAGGAGAAGATTAAGCAAACATAATCACCCCAGGTAGGGATGGGAGATATGCAAATAAGTCCTGCCTTTTGAAGCAATTTAATCAAGCAGTTAAAGATACCATCCCACAATCAAACTCTACGAGACTAAAGCCTGTTTCTGCTTCTTAACAGCTCTGTGCCCTAGGAGAGACTATACAATTTCTCTATGCCTCAATGTGTTCATTGTACAATCGAAATAAATTACCTATCTCACAGGTTTACTGTGAGAATTCAATGGGTTACTATAGGTAGAGTATTTGAGACAGGACTTGGCAAATAGTAAGTTTTATGTAATGTTAACTTGTACATTGTTTCTCAAGGATGACTGTTGGCTATGACATTAATTTTTCTACTTTTGAAATTCAGAGACTGATAAATGACCTCAAAACATGTTTTGGTGACCAATACAGGTTTGATAAATGTTTAATTTGCCAAACAAGGACATTTAAAAGGAACTCTAAAACTATACCAATGTTATTTTATACAAGGACCCTTTTCCCAAATATTAGGAACCCAAAGCCACAGTAAGAATAGATATCTCTGTATTAACATTATCCTTTAAACCAAACCAATCTAACCTCATGGATAATTCTGTAACACAGTAGTTTTTATTTTCGTATCTTAATTTTACCTCAGACACAAGAAATCTTAACCATAGTCATTTATTATGCACAACCCAGCTGATCTTGGCATTTCAGGTGATAACTGATGTTATGCTGCTGCTGCTGCTGCTGCTAAGTCGCTTCAGTCGTGTCCAACTCTGTGCGACCCCATAAATGGCAGCCCACCAGGCTCCGCTGTCCCTGGGACTCTCCAGGCAAGAACACGGCAGTGGGTTGCCATTTCCTTCTCCAATGAATGGAAGTGAAAAGTGAAAGTGAAGTCGCTCGGTCGTGTCCGACTCTTCGTGACCCCATGGACTGCAGCCTATCAGGCTCCTCCATCCATAGGATTTTCCAGGCAAGAGTATTGGAGTGGGTTGCCATTGCTAGGAAGTGTCAAACCTGAATTTTAATGTTTAATAATAAGCAACTCTGGGGAGGGCAAAGGAAAGTCAGGAATGGAGTCAATTTTTCAGCATAAAATGTTGAAGGGCTCCAGTTACAGAGTGAGGAGGCTGAGAATCAGTTAAGGTAACAAGAAGTATAAGGCATTCACCTAAAAGTGGCTGAGTTCTGCAAGTCACTATATTCATGAATATTGGACAGTCCCTACTGCCAACGGAGCTAGACTCACGTGGAAAGCCAATCTCCTGGAAGAAGTAGATATCCTGTTACAAATAACAGATGGGAGACTAATTAGGTGGATAGCATAGAAGACTTTCAGTCATCAGGCAGCTGCGGATGTATTTAGGCAGATGTATTAATACTTACAGTTAAAATAAGAACATTGTGGGAGAGTGATTTTGAAAAACACAATTGCTGGGATGACTAACTGTTTCACTGAGGGGCAGGCTCTTCATAGGACATATGGAAGGTGCCTCCAATTATCTCTGGTAACTGGACTGAAAGTAGGCCAAAGACATCTTTGAATTGCTTATGTTGGGGCACTGTCTCGTGAGCAACTGCTCGAAACAGTAAATGGCACAGCAGTTAAACAGAATATGATTCAGGAACGAGAAAATTAGAAGTTGCAGCAGAAAGTTTCAAATGATAAAATAAGAAATTCAGTCAAAATTATGTCTTCCAGAGTTCACATTTTTTCTTTTTCAAATTCTGCTGAAAGCATGACTACAAATGTTTTATAAGATGTCCTTTCACTACTTTCCTGCATACTGAAAATAAAAGCTTAGGATGAATTTCCCCAATTTCAATAATTAATAACATGTTTGATTTACCTAGGCCTTCAACAATGATGAGAAGAATAATTTCTTAACTTTGGGAGGAGTGAATTAAACAATATATGAGAGTGTCAATCAAACATGATACTCATTTCCAGTTCTACTAAATACAGATTACTCTAATATTCACTTTAATTCCCCTTCAAAAATATTTGGGAGTAGATTTAAGAAGGACATTGGGTAGCCTGGACTAACAGTTTATTCAATAAATTTATTCATTCGTTCAACAAGAATTTATTATTATCCACCATATATTCCAGAAACCATCATTGTGGTAAAGATGATAATATATCAGTGAACAAACCATAATTTCTGCCCAGAAAAAAAATCCCTTAGTCTGTGATATCTCAGGAGGAAAAAGAGGCATGATCTGGATGCTGTAGGAACAGAGTGGGGAAGTGTCCAAAAGAGACTATGCTGGGTGGGCAATTAGAGTGTTCTAGAAGGAGAATCATGGTCAATATCAGTAACAGCATGAGAGAGGAGGGAATGAATACTTTGTCACAGGTGAAAGATAAGAGCACATACAAAGATGCATGGAAGAGGGAAGAACGCATGGACCTGCAGGGACCTACTATCATTACAGCGAGAGGCATACTGGGAAGAGGTAAGAGATGAGAGGTGGTAAGTAGGCAGGTGCTAGATCATAAAGAGCTATGGATTCTGACTTTTGTCCCTAGAATGACATGATCCCCCACCACCCCATCCCCACCAGGATTAATCTGAGCATTGGAAAACATGTGCAAAACACTTTCCACTTCCAAAGAAATTTCTCAATGGACACTTAGGTAAGAAAGTTGTGCTTAGGATAAAGATAGGTTAAAGCAAGGATGGGTTTCAGAAATGTAAAAAGGGCAGGACTGTAGGAGAAAAGACAGCCAATAATGCATTCCTTGTATCTAATGAGTTTAGGGAATTATATAGAAAGAAATTATTTAATATACATTGTATACAGTATTATGATGCTATCTATGATGTTCAAATAACTTAAAATCCTCAGTAAAACCTCAAGGACATATAACCCTTTGTTGATGTGGTGTTTTTAGGGAGTAAACTGAATAATGCAAAATGAAGAGCTATAGTGTGAGAATGCAAATTCAGCAAAAGAAGAAATTCAGAGCAAAATAAATGTAAGCCTTTAATACTCCTAAAAACATTAGTGAGGGTAAGGTGGTGCTGAGTTTTCTACATCTGTGAGATGGATGCTTGAGTCAATTTAAGGCTAACCAAGATTTTTTAAAAAAATATCCAAGTATCCAAATAATTAAGGCTAGAGGCAGCAGATGTCTGATATTTGATCTACAGTACAATAACTGCATCACTAGAAGGAAGTTAACTATGTCTCTTAATCCAGTCAACTAAAAAAATATTTAATATTCCAGGGGTACATGCAGAATTTTGTGTGTGGGGAAGTAAAAAATATAGCAGGAGGATATTAAAGGAGACAGCTACATAAAGTTGAAAGGGATAGTTGAAACAGGAGCCTTAACAAGTCAATGATCAAGATTCTAAGGAAACTAAAAAGATGATATTGATGATATTCATCTCAAATGAATTTTAGCCTGTCTAAAACTTAACAAGTGACCTCTTTCAAGAAAATAAGCACTGAGACATTTCTCTACAACTGAAGGATGAGAAAATATGCAGGCATTGCCTAACTGTACTTGTACAGGGACTCTAGTGATATTTGACAAGTGTATCTCTTCTCCCCACTGTACCCTTAGAGTCACTCCTCAAAAAATGTTTTGTAAATGAACATTTTGATTTTGAATCTCCTGAAATATTTCCCCTCAAATAGCCCTCTCACACAAAAGGAAAAAAAAAAAAAAACCAACTTGGGTAAGTAGGGCAAACATATATACACACACAGAGAGAGAGAAATTGACTTCATTAAATATATCACATACGTCACAAAGAAAGGTGAGAAATATGAAAGCGAAAGTTGTATACCTCTTACTTATCAGGAAATCTAATAATAACAGGAAAGACAAAATAAAAACCCATGTGTAAGTGGTGGCTTTCTAGGAGTCACATAACAGTTCAAAGTGGTAGAAAGCACTCCCACCCTGCAGAACCAAGGAAATCTGCATGGAGATGACTTTTAAGAGAAACTTATTGCCTTTCACTAACACTGAAACTAGACTCTGTGTGCAGTTTGGGTGATCTTATGAAGTTGCATTGGGGAGCTGGAAAATGAGATGGATACAGAAGAGAAACTAGCAGAGTTGGCTTAAGGGACACTGAGGAACTAGAGACCAAAATAGCTAAAGATCTTAGAAATAAAGAATATACCTCATAGTTGTCTTCCCATAAGGGAAGGAAATCAGGTGTGATGGTTAATTTGTCAACTCGACTGGGGCACAGGGTGTCCAGATATTTGATTAAACATTATTCTGTAAAAGCTCCTTGATATTGGTCTTGTCAATGATTTAATGGATTTGACACAAAAGCACAGGAAACAAAAGCAAAAATAGACAAATGTGGGTGGTTACCTCAAATTTAAATATTTATGTTCATCAAAAGGAACAATCAGCAAAATGAGAAAGAAATCTAAAGAATGGGAGAAAATATTTGCAAACCGTGTATCTGATGAGGTTTAATATCCAAAATGTATTAAGGGCCTCCTACAACTCAATAGCAACACGAAACACAAATGACACAATTAAAAAATGTACCAAGGACCTGAAAAGACATTTTTCGAAGAAGATATATACACAAATCATCAGGGAAATGCAAACCAAAACAATAATATCACCTCACACCTATTAAAATGGCTATCATCAAAAAATAAGAGATAACAAGTATTATAAAACAGTCTGAAGTGTCCTCAAAAAATTAGAAATAAAACTACTATATGATCCAGCAATTCCATTTCTGAGTATTTATTCAAAAGAAATCAAATCAGAACCCTGAACAGATATCTGCATGTTCACTGCAGCATTATTCACAATATCCACAATTACCCAAAATATGGAAAAGAACTAAGTATCCATTGACAGATAAATGCATAAATAAAATGTGCAAGAAATTGTGCAAGAAAACACTACAACTTGGAAAAAAATTTAGATGAACTTGGAAGATATTATGTTAAGTGAAATAAACCAGGGGCAGAAAGACAAATATGTATGATCTCACCTGCAAATGGAATCTAATAACGTCAAACTCATAGAATCAAAGATTAGAACAGTGATTACCAGGAAATGTGGAGATGCTGGCTAAAGTGTACAAACTTTGTTATACGATGAAAGAGATCTAATGTATAGCATGGTGATTACATTAATAATTCTCTAATGTACAGAAAGTTTGCTAAGAAAGTAAATCTTCAGTGTTCTCATCATATACACAAAAAATGGTAACTGTGGGACATGATGTATGTATTACTAACTAGATTTTGGCAACCATTTCATGGTATATACATATATTATCATTCTGTAGAGCCTAAATAAATTCAATTATGTCAACCATATTTCAATGAAACTGGAAAAAAATTTAAATTAAAATAATTAAAACAGAACAAAAAATATTTTTCTGGTGTGTATGTGAATTTCTTTCTTGGATGAGATGAACATTTGAGTCCCTAGACTGTGTAAAAGCAAATTACCATCCCCAATGTGGGTGGGCTTTAATCAACCCCTAGAAGGCCTAAATAGAACAAAAAGGTAGAGTAAGAGCGAATTTTATCTCTCTGTCTTTGAGCTAAGTAAGAAATCAGTCTTCTTTCGAATTTAAATTGACTGAAATTTACACCATCAGAAATCCTAGTTCTCAGGCTTTTGAACTTGGATTGGAATTATACCACTGGCTTTTCTGGGTCTGCTGTTGGCTAATTATAGATCTTGGTATTTGTCAGCCTCCATAATCATGTGAGTCAATTCCTTATAATAAATCCCTTTGCATGGATGACAAGGAGATTCAACCAGTCCATCCTAAACGAAATCAGTCCTGAATATTCATTGGAAGGACTGATGCTGAAGCTGAAACCCCAATATTTTGGCCACCTGATTCAAAGAACCAACTCATTGGAAATGACCCAGATGCTGGGAACGATTGAAGGCAGGAGGAGAAGGGAACAACAGAGGATGAGATCCCGTCGTGATGGACATGAGTTCAAGTAGGTTCCAGGAGTTGGTGGTGGACAGGGAGGCCTGGCGTGCTGCAATCCATGGGGTCAAAAAGAGTCGGTGCAACTGAGCGACTGAACTGAACTTATTATAATATATATATATATACATCTATTGGTTCTGTTTCTCTGGAGAACCCAGACTCATACATATATCAGGGTACTTTTCCTTCCAGTTCCTGTCACTGGCTGAGGGCTGCTGCTCCTGTGTTTTGTGGTTTTAACTCCCTCAGGACTCAGATATGCCATCAGTGTGAATCAGAATCACAGTGTCTAGGGCACAGACACATCATTTCTAACAACCAGGAAGACTGGACTAGGCCTAAGGAAACTGGTTGGGGAGGGAATCTACAGGATAGAAGGAACAGTACATAGACATGACATAGGCCTGAAAGTTCAAGGGAAATCAGGGACAATGTGTAAAATAGTTCTGAAGTCTAAAGGGAGTAAGATCTTGATAAAGTAGGACTGGAAAAGGATAATCTAGAGGTCTAGTTTACTATTTTCCCTTGTAGACAATTAGTAGCAAATAAGAGATTTGAGTAGTAAAACAATGTAAACAAAACTAACCTTCAAAAAGGTCAGGTGGATAATCAGATGGAGAATGTAATAAAAGGGAAAAGGATGTTGATTAGGAAATCAGCTAGAAGGTTACTGAAAACATCCTGGAGAGAAGTTTTGAGGACTGAATTTGGGAAGGACAGAGAAAAACTGACCCAAGAAAAGACATGAGGGATTATAGAGGCATTCTTTCTAAGAATTTTTACTATCTAGTGATTTGACATACACAATAAGGAAAAAAAAAGGGGTTGCCTGGTGAGCCTTTCCCCTGGGATCAAGAACTTAGGATAGGATCCTGCTTGCTGAGTGGAGATAACAATAAAGGGAGAGAGTGAGTGCTATTTTCAATCTTCTGTGTTTGCAAAGATGGTTAGACCTCCAGACTGAAAAGACATGATCTGAGGTTAATCATATTAGACCTATTAAAGGAAGTGAGCTGAGTTAACTTGCAGGCAGTGACAAGGACAAGAGGTACTGCTGGCAAGCAGGCAAGGTGTGGGTGCCATTGAGGAGAAATTTATGAGATGTTTAAGGAAGCAGATAAACCAAATGTCCCTAGTTAAAAGCAGGAGACCATGGTAGGCAGCACTGAGAGATGAGGCAATAATCCTTGGAACCCATCTATAAAGATCTGCTGATAGGAATTTGACAAGGGCAACGAACATTTCCATTCTTTGTAAGTCTTGTCATCACTGGGACTTAAAAATAGTAGACGATGATCCATTCATGCTACTTGACTGTTAGTGGGGAAGCAAGAATAAAAGGAAACAAAGCTTTAAAAAAATTAGAAGAAAATGATGGGAAAAAAAAAGGGGGGTGGGTGGGTGGGGAGGAAGAAAACCAGAGAGGTTAAAGAAAAGGAGAAGCATGGTATCCACAGTATATTCTCCCCTCCAGGCATGCAAAATAGAGGGGATAGAGTGGCTAAGGCCCTTCTGGCAAAAGAGGAGCAAGGTTCATTATTTTTCCACTTTCTAAAGTTGCTCCCAGCTTCCCTGTGCTGCTCTGTAGCAGCACTAGACTTGCTTAGATGCAAACATGTCAGAAGGTTTTTAAATCTTTTTAAAAGATCACCCCAGGGCCTCTCCTTCACAGAGCAGGATTAACAGTGCCCTGAAGGTGCTTCCTTAGTGGAAGTGCAGCTCTGGCATAACCTAGACTTTTCGATGTCTGGGTCCTTCTTTAATCACTTTATTTCCTACAAGTGGAGAGAAGTGGTCAGTGTAGTGAAAGTAAATGTCCCAGAGTCAGACAGGGAAGTGAGATGGTAGAGAGAAGGATCTTCATTTCCTCTATTTTTCTATCTGTAGCATTGTTGGACTACATTTCCTCCTTGTGCTTTGAGATCCTTAACTGGAAATGTTTTGTTGTGAGATGAGTGACCACATACTTTTAACACAGTCATAATGACTGGCCAGGAACTTCACATGCCTGGTCTTGAATAATACTCACAAAATCCATACAAAAGACATGTTGGTGTCCATATTTTTCAGGGAAGGGAATTTAAGGCTTAGATTCTAAATGCAGTTGACTTGCCCAAGGTTACAAGACTAATAAAAGTTTAAGGTAGTTTTGGACCCACGTTTTCTGACTCCAAAGTCCATACTCTTTCCCACACTCAGAACCATCTCTCAAACTATGGATGACTGTAACACACCAAATGTGGTGTCAAACTAAGGGAGTTGAATTTGATGAATACAAACACTGCAACTTCATTAATTGCGCTTAAAGACTGTGTTTCTTAAAATCTGTGATCTTGAGAATCTTCTCAAACATTTCTTCACAGAGAAGGTCTAAGGCATTTTACTTACTTAGGAAGTTAATAATTATGGGAGTTAAGAATTGAGAGAAGAAGCATTTCTTCCAAGCCTCCCAAATCCAAAGAGATACCTCACTCTTGTGGCCCATCTAACTTTTATTTATGATGTCCTTAACTTACAATTTCATGTGTAGCAGGAGGTAGCAGGGATGCAATAGATGTTAGGTTCTCAATATATCTTCCTGATGAATTATCTAGCCTATCTGGTTTACTTGTAGCCTCAAATATGTTTTGGGATTCATTTATATCTTTTTATCATTAGATAGAGGTGAGCTACATTTAAGAATTATCTTTACTTTCAACACATCTAGAATTGATAGACTGATTATGTGCAATGTTTACATTAATATGAAATAGTTTAAACTTAACTTTACTCTGCCCAGAATTCATAGTATATTTCAATTTATTTGTACTGCACACTCTTTGCATTAGTTTACCAAATATTACGGAACTAATTGGATGTGATTTGATGGCATTTTTTCCAAGAATAAATTGCATTTTTGAAATAAGAAAACATCACCCTAAGCTAATAGTTACTCTGAATAAAATGAAAAATCGTAATTTTTCTTTACCACAAAGAAAAATTTCTGTCTTACCACAAACTATTTCCATTGGTTTTCCTTATCTACAGGATATTTTAAGAAATCTACCTCAAATAAGCAAAGACAAGAAGGGTTAATGAAAATAGGAAATCTTCTAAGATGTTCCATATTCATTTTCTGTTACTGTGAATACAGTGAAGACAGTATGAATAATACATTATATATTATACAGGGACAAAAATACAAATTCAATATGGTTCTGTCTATATTTACATCTTTGTATCCAAATTAAGGAAGGTATGTTATGACTATGAATAGCAACAATTATAGAAAATCAAGCATATGCTCTCATTTAAGATCATACAAGTTCTTAAGTCATCAAAGGATGATATATTAAAGGTGATTTATCTACATTTTCAGTTTTCTTCTTTTGGTTCTGTAAGAAATATTTACACAACAATTTTTACTTATTAGAAAGCAAGCAAGTGGGCTAGACAAAGAAACACATTGTATTCAGCGCTGCTTCATCATTTCACTACAGTTTTTTGACAGGCTCCTAAAGTTCTTGAGCAAAGACTAAAGATGATGAGCACTTAGAGGATTATTTTGGAGCTGAATTGCACTGGTCATAGCAAACACCCTCTTCCAATAACACAAGAGAAGACTGTACACATGGACATCACCAGATGGTCAACACCGAAATCAGATTGATTATATTCTTTGCAGCCAAAGATGGAGAAGCTCTATACAGTCAGCAAAAACAAGACCAGGAGCTGACTGTGGCTCAGATCATGAACTCCTTATTTCCAAATTCAGACTTAAATTGAAGAAAGTAGGGAAAACCACTAGACCATTCAGGTATGACTTAAATCAAACCCCTTATGATTATACAATGGAAGTGAGAACTAGATTTAAGGGCCTAGATCTGAAAGATAGAGTGCCTGATGAACTATGGAATGAGGTTCATGACATTGTTCAGGAGACAGAGATCAAGACCATCCTCATGGAAAAGAAATGCAAAAAAGCAAAATGGCTGTCTGGGGAGGCCCTACAAATAACTATGAAAAGAAGAGAAGCGAAAAACAAAGGAGAAAAGGAAAGAGATAAGCATCTGAATGCAGACTTCCAAAGAATAGCAAGAAGAGATAAGAAAGCCTTCTTCAGCGATCAATGCAAAGAAATAGAGGAAAACAACAGAATGGGAATCACTAGAGGTCTCTTCAAGAAAATTAGAGATACCAAGGGAACATTTCATGCAAAGATGGGCTCGATCAAGGACAGAAATGGTATGGACCTAACAGAAGCAGAAGGTATTAAGAAGAGGTGGCAAGAATACACAGAAGAACTGTACAAAAAAGATCTTCACTACCTAGATAATCACGATGGTATGATCACTCATCTAGAGCCAGACATCCTGGAATGTGAAGTCAAGGGCCTTAGAAAGCATCACTACGAACAAAGCTAGTGGAGGTGATGGAATTCCAGTTGAGCTATTTCAAATCTTGAAAGATGATGCTGTGAAAGTGCTGCACTCAATATGCCAGCAAGTTTGGAAAACTCAGCTGTGGCCACAGGGCTGGAAAATGTCAGTTTTCATTCCAATCCCAAAGAAAGGCAATGCAAAAGAATGCTAAAACTATCACACGATTGCACTCATCTCACATGCTATTAAAGTAATGCTCAAAATTCTCCAAGCCAGGCTTCGATACATGAACTATCAAATTCCAGATGTTCAAGCTGGCTTTAGAAAAGGCAGAGGAACCAGAGATCAAATTGCCAGCATCCACTGGATCATGGAAAAAGCAAGAGAGTTCCAGAAAAACATATATTTCTGCTTTATTGACTATGCCAAAGCCTTCGACTGTGTGGATCACAATAAACTGTGGAAAATTCTGAAAGAATGGGAATACCAGACCACCTAACCTGCCTCTTGAGAAATCTGTATGCAGGTCAGGAAGCAACAGTTAGAACTGGACATGGAACAACAGACTGGTTCCAAATAGGAAAAGGAGTACGTCAAGGCTGTATATTGTCACCCTGCTTATTTAACTTATATGCAGAGTACATCATGAGAAACGCTGGACTGGAAGAAACACAAGCTGGAATCAAGATTGCCAGGAGAAATATCAATAACCTCAGATATGCAGATGACACCACCTTTACGGCAGAAAGTGAAGAGGAACTAAAAAGCCTCTTGATGAAAGTGAAAGTGGAGAGTGAAAAAGTTGGCTTAAAGCTCAACAT
Organism: Ovis aries; assembly: GCF_016772045.2. NCBI lineage: Eukaryota > Metazoa > Chordata > Mammalia > Artiodactyla > Bovidae > Ovis > Ovis aries. Next base: position 17,974,830 of record NC_056074.1, read on the forward strand.
TCAGAAAACTAAGATCATGGTATCCGGTCCCATCACTTCATGGCAAATGGATGGGGAAACAGTGGAAACAGTGTCAGACTTTATTTTGGGGAGCTCCAAAATCACTGCAGATGGCGACTGCAGCCATGAAATTAAAAGACGCTTACTCCTTGGAAAGAAAGTTAGGACCAACCTAGATAGCATATTCAGAAGCAGAGACATTACTTTGTCGACTCAGGTCCGTCTAGTCAAGGCTATGGTTTTTCCAGCGGTCATGCATGGATGTGAGAGTTGGACTGTGAAGAAGGCTGAGCACCGAAGAACTGATGCTTTTGAACTGTGGTGTTGGAGAAGACTCTTGAGAGTCCCTTGGACTGCAAAGGAGATCCAACCAGTCCATTCTGAAGGAGATCAGCCCTGGGATTTCTTTTGGAAGGAATGATGCTAAAGCTGAAACTTCAGTACTTTGGCCACCTCATTCGAGAGTTGACTCATTGGAAAAGACTTTGATGCTGGGAGGGATTAGGGGCAAGAGGAGAAGGGGACGACTGAGGATGAGATGGCTGGATGGCATCACTGACTTGATGGACGTGATTCTGATTGAACTCCAGGTGTTGGTGATGCACAGGGAGGCCTGGCGTGCTGCGATTTATGGGGTTGCAAGGAGTCGGACACGACTCAGCGACTGAACTTAACTGAACACCGTCTGACATCCGTAGATAGTGCAAAGGATCAACTTCACTGACTTTGGGGGATTATTTATTTGAGAATCTTGGCTCCATAAATGTTCCTAGATAATCTGACAATTTACTGAAAATATGTTAGACTAATTGCACTTTACTTTCCAACACATACCACTTTTAATTTTAAGTGGATGTAATTTTAAAATGTCGTGAATGTAGAACCTCGAATTTGCATAATTACTTTTTCTTATTTACATCAGTGTTTCAAAATGAGGTGGTAACTTTCAGCATTTGTAGTCACATGTACCTCCCATAGCATGTGCAATCATGGCAAATACTCATCTATTCATCTTTTTATTCTGTCAATATTATACAGTAAGTGTATATTATATGCACATAATAGTAAGTAAGGTTGCCACAATTTCTATAGCAAAAGTTTTATATTCTAGTAAAGGAGATAATTAAACTAGTGATTATAATCTTAGTAAGTAAGGGTTAAAGCAATTATAAGTCCACACATAAGCACACTGGAGAAACACCTATGGGTTATCATCATATCCTGAGACTCTCCCAAAGGTTGAGGGCAAATTCCAAAAGTTGTACCAAGTTTAAAAGAAAGGGAAAGTAATGCAACATTGTTAATCAACTATATTCCAGTTTAAAAAAAAATTTAAAGAATGAGAATAACACAACTGGGAAAATTCAATATTAACTCATCAAAACTTTAAAAAATAAAACCTTAGATCTTTTTCAAAAATCCATAAAATTGAAACAATGAAAAAGCAGTGTAACTTATGAGAAAAGATACTACTGTGGTTTTTCTCAGTGATTTGTACCTAGCTCAATGCCTGTCACCTAGAAACCACTGGTTAAATTTTTGAAATGAATAATTAATGGATAACATAACATAGCTGTTGATAAGTACTGAAATGGGCTTCCCAGGTGGCTCAGTGGTAAAGAATCACCTGCCAGTGGAAGAGACACAGGAGACATAGGTTCGATTCCTGGGTCAGGAAGATCCCCTGGAGGAGGAAATGGAAACCCACTCCAGTATTCCTGCCTGGGAAATCCCATAGACAGAAGGGCCTGGCAGGTTAAGTCCATGGGGTCACAAAAGAGTCAGACATGACTTGGTGGCTGAGCACACATGCAAGCAGGCATATACCAAAATATGTTTCCACGTCTCAGTCCAGTGGTGTTGCCTGCATTGTTATTATTGTTGCTTCAAGTTGGCATGTGTCAAACTCCTAATGTGTCATTAAAAACTTAGTACCTTATGAGGAAGTTATGATATAACATAAAAATAAACATGATTTATAGAAGTTAAATAACTTGCCAAAGGTCGCCTAGACCATAAAGGTCAGAGCTGAGATACATTCTCTTATCCGTCTCATCCATCTCATCTGATGTGACCCGTTCTTTTCCCATGACATTATGAAGTTCTTTCAACCAAAGCAATAACTGGATTCTTTCCACCCATATGTTATTTTATGACCCAGAGAAAATAAACCTGCTTAGCAGTGGCTGTCTCCATATAAGCTTACGGAAAATGTTACTACGATCAAAAGTTAGAAATGAAAAATACCTCTCACAACTCATTTCCTAGCTAGAGGACATAACACTTCGTCTAAATGCCAAGGATTGTTCAGTTATAGAGCAAGCTGGAAGCCTGGATGAAGCACTATATCTTATTTTGCAGAAAATAACCTTTCAGGAAGGAATAAATGCTTCTCAATGATGATATGAACTCTCTCACAAATAAATTCACCCCTCATCTGTCAAGCTTAAATTAACTTTGGGAGATGTACTGTGCTTCTCAGAGGGACTGAAAGTCCTGCCTTTGAGTCAACCTTGATGTCTTCAAAGTTAATAAGCATATATTAAGATAAGAATCTACCTAACAGTCTGTACTATGGAAGTTTAATACTTCAGATGTTTTCTTCTTAAAAGGAAATAATGTCTACGGACTTGGAGCTTATACTGAGTAACTTAGAAGTAACAGGGGACATAAAACATAACATATAATTAGAGTCTTTAATAAATACTTGATTTTAGGACAGTGAAAACAAACATATTTGAAGTAGAGTGAAAAGGAGAAAATAAGGAAAAGCTGTGCGTCAGAGGCGGACATTATGCTCTGGCTCGGGGTTCAGAATTGCATAGTAGAAAGTTTTGGACTGAAATTCTTAAAACTTAGTGAACAATCATCTAGGTGCTTGAGCATGAAAATGAAAGTCGCTCAGTCGTGTCCGACTCTTTGTGACTCCATGGACTAGTCCATGGAATTCTCCAGGCCAGAATACTGGATTGGGTAACTTTTCCCTTCTCCAGGGGATTTTCCCAACCCAGATATCGAACCCAGGTCTCCAGAATCACAGGCCGATTCTTTATCAGCTGAGCCATAAGGGAAGCAGGCGCTTGAATTTAGGTATTAACTCTTTCATTCATTCTTTTTTGGTTCAGTTCAGTCGCTCAGTAGTGTCTGACTCTTTGTGACCCCATGGACTGCAGCACGCCAGGCTTCCCTGTCCACTACCAACTCCCTGAGCTTGCTCAAACTCATGTCCATCGAGTCAGTGATGCCATACAACCATCTCATCCTCATTCAACTATCTCAAACATCACATTTTTTATTCATTCATAAAATTTATTGAACACTTACTATGGGCCATGTATTATCCCAGGCACTGGATATATTTTAGTGAATAAAATACGTATGGTTCTTGCCGTTATAGATTTAGCAATAGTCAAACAAGTCACAAGCAACAATCTACCTACTGACCCCTCTGGTTTCTTCCTTCCTCTTTCCCTACTTCTCTAGATGGATAAACAGGTACAGATAATGCACATGTGAATGAAGGTGTATGTGTGTATAAAGTATACATGGGTAGTAGAACAAAATTCACCCAAAAATGTCTCTCTTGCCTGCAGATTATTTCTATTGAAAAAGAATCAAGGCCCAAAAGACTCAGGAAAAAACTTTGGCCTTCCCTAATGGCCTGAAATTTTTAGACAGAGGGTCAATACAAGGATCAAGCTATCACCAGAGATGTCTGCAGTGAATATGTTTTGGGTATGGTGGGGATACTCTCCGAGTTTAGAATCTAGTCTGTGTCATCTTGTCTCTTCATGGCCCAGCAAACATTTGTTCATCTAAAACTTGCTTTTCCATCTGCATGCCTTTCCCCTTTTCAAAGTTCCAAACCACATCCCTAACATTCCCTTTAGTTTTTAGTTGAAGTTGGTATCTAAGGTAAGGGTTTCAGCTATTTTAGTAACTCAGTTTTCCTAGACCTCTTCCATATATGCATGTTATTAAACTTTGAACTGGCAAAGATTGAAGACAAAAGGAAAAAGGGGATGGCAGAGAATGAGATTATTAGATAGCATCAATGACCCAATGGACATGAATCTGAGCAAAATCTGGGAGATGATGTAGGACAGAGAAGGCTGGTGTGTGGCAGTCAATGGGATCACAGAGTTGGACATAACTTAGCGACTGAACAACATCATTAAACTTTGAGGTTCCCCTGTTAATCTGTATTGTAATTCTTAGATCAGCCAGAAGAACCTAGAAGGGTACAAGAACATTTCTTCTTTCCCTAACACATGTTTTATCTTCACATCTACAAATTGTGGTAAATAACTTACAGGGAAATAAATAAGGGACAATAAGGACAATAATTAGAGCTACCTAGACAGTGGTCAGGAAAGATGTTGCTGAAAAGTGACATGAGAAGTCTTGAAAAATGTGAGAATGTCTGCTTTGCAAAGAGCAAAGACATTCCAGATAGAAGGAAGGGCAGGTGAGAAGGCTCTGAGCCTAGAGCAATCGTAGGACCTTTAAAGGGTTTACTGCAGCTGGAGGAATGGAGAGGGTAGTTAAATGCAAGGTCAGACCAGGGCAAGATCAGACATGGATTTATGAGACTTGGAATAGTATTGTTATATTATTCTAAGAGCAAAAAAAAAAAAAAGTGATTTTAGAGAGTAATTTGTGATTTCAAAGATTTTGATGGCTTGTAAGTGCAGAAAAGATTGGAGGGAGTTTGGAGTGAAAGCAAAAGGAAGTCTCCTACTCAGTGACGGGTAGCTGAGGATGGAGGCGTAAACTGAAATGGTGACAGGAAAAACAGACAGAAATGAACAGAGTCAATATATATTTGGAGGTAGGAAAATAGAAGAAGATGCTTTCTCTGTCTGTATCTTGTATTCTTGATAAAATTTTTCAATTGTGTTATTTATAAAAATTCTCTGAGAGTTATGGCTTTATAGAAGCTACAAGAGATTTTTAATAAGGGATATTAGAAAATTAGATATTCCTAAGGAATTTTAGTGCTACTTCTGGATTAAATCAAATTTGCCTAATCTTAACTAGGTCAACTAGCTTTATTCATTGTCTTTACCTGCTAACTAGAGTTAGTAAATGTCCTATTTATTATATTCCAATTCCTTGAATTGCTGTTTTAATGATAGTGCAAACAGCTTTTATTTAAGGTGTTTGAGGTATGTTCTAACTAATGCTTTGGGATTTGGGGGAAATTTTCTAAAACACCCACTTAAGAAGGATATTTTCAACAGATTATCCATAAAAAATTATGTGATTTTTCAGAAATTACATCTTGGAGTCATTTGGGCTTCACAAGAAAAATTTTAGCCTATAAAAACTACTATCTGAAAGCTCTTTCATAATCTTACTTCACTAATTTATAATCTTGTCTTCTAATTCTGCTAGTTAAGATAAAGAATAAAATCTGTCATTGGCAATTGTTTGGTTTTGTATGCTTTAAGAAAGATTAAAAAAATAATAGGAATTTTATGGAATAGATACATTAAAAATAATAATTTTTAATGGTCAACAAGTATCTTTTAAAGAATGAAAAGTTTTCCTATTTCAGCAGTTAAGAGTAATCACATATTAAAAAATAATTAACACAGTAATTCAAAAGCTGATATAGTAGATATTAGGTAAAGGAATAATATTCCATTTTCAACCATGATGTTTCTATTTTGAAGATCCTTTGCAGTGAACTAATTTTCTAATGAATGATTCAACATTTATAACACTCTAAGCATAATATTAAAATTCTATATAAATGAACAAAAATTTGACCTTATGGAGATTACTTAATGATTTATTATAATAATCCAAAATCATCTACAGTCTCTAAAACTGCCATAAACATGTCAGAAAAAATTGAGTTATTTTCTATTCCTTGAACAGAAAACATATTTTGATAACTTCACAGTACAAAGTTAAAAAATGCTAAGCATGTTTCTTTTCACAAGGCTGTAGGAGAAAACAGGGTCTATTTTTTACCTAGGCACTGATCTACGGTATGAAATTATGGTTCAGATAACCCAATCCCATTTTAGGGCGTTTATTGATTTACTTTGTCCCTCAACTACAGCCTAGTTTTCTTAAAAGTGATTATAGGATAAAAACCAAACATCAAGGTCATGTCTGATGTGAAGATGGGACTCTATCATGGCAGGCAGGTTTCAAAAGCTTGGCTCACTTCCTAGAAACTGGTTAAAAATTCGGGTCAGGCCATAACACATGATACATAAACAATATTTGTAGGTGAAAATTGAGTTTACATTTTTAAGTTAAAATCGCAACCCTGTATTTTCCTAGATATATGGGGAAAATGGAAGACCCTAACTAAAATATCTGAAATGCCTCTCAGCCAATATCTGTGGGGCAATGGTACAAGGGAAACCTCTTGGATCTTGCATAAGGAAGTGTTGAATTATATGGGAGGAAGCAGGAGAGGAAAGAAAGGAAAGGAGGGAGAAGCCAAGATGGACACAGGAAATCCAACTCTGATCATCATTATCTTTTATTTTTGACATGTCCAAGACAATGCCATTTACTGTTTAAGAAGATGGGGAAATATTTGTAGCAGGGGTTAGGCACAAATGTGTTTGCTCATTTAAATATTTATTAAATAAAATAATAAAAATGATGTAAATGACACTTTGTACATGTTAAAGTAGAAAAGTCTTGATAATTTTTTTTCATTTACTTTGAATTTTACAACTGAAATGAGGAACAGAAACATACAAAAAATGAATATTATTATGAAGATCATCTGCAAGAAAGGACTCTGCTCACATTGTTTCTCCTTGTGGATGGGAAAGACTCAAGGAAACAGAATCTTTAGAGGAAAAGTTTGTGAGACCACAGGGCAGCTGCCACCTGAAATCCATTCTTCAATCACAATCAGGGAGAAATAAAATAGACTTTTATGTATTGTATCTGAGGGATTTACAAATTGCCGGGCACACCCAACAGTGTTTAGAAGTCTCAAAACTGAGTTCTTTCACTGTATTTTTGTTTTGTTTTTGCACTGTTATTGTTATCTTCCCAATGATTCCCAGTGAAACCAACAAAATGAAATGGTCTGGGGGCACCTCTGAGCAAGAGCACCAGAGAAAGAGCAGGCAAAGTAACTGTTTCATCCTGCAACCAAAGCACAGGGATAGAAGTATCCAAGAGAGTCCATGCCTTAAATTTTGCTTTTATTTTCACTAGTCTGGGAGGTGGGTGAAATTACGTCCTGCTGTGATTTATGTTACAGAGTGTTCTGGCTATGTTTTCCTCTAAGTTTTATATATGTCTGGCCTTACCTTCAGATCTTTAATCCATTTTGAGTTTATTTTTCTGTATGGTATTAGGGAGTGTTCTAATTTTATTCTTTTATATGTAGCTGTCCAATTTTCCTAGCATCACTTTTTGAAGAGGGCTTCTTCATTCCATTGTATATCCTTGCCTTCTTTGTCAGATTAGGTGACCATAATTATGTGGGTTTATCTCTAGGATTTCTATCCTCTTCCATTTATTTTTTTTCATACAGATTGAAGTAAGTCAAAAACAGAAAAACAAATAGTGTACATTGCCACATGCATGTTGAATCTAGAAAAATGGTACAGATTTTATTTGCAAAATGGAAATAGAGACACAGACAGAGAAAACAAACATACAGCCACCAAGGGGAAAAAGAGGAGGAATGGGATGAATTGGGAGATCAGGTTTGACATATATGCACTACTGATACTATGTATAAAGCAGATAACTAATGCAAACATACTTTATAGCTTGGGGAACCCTACCCAGTGCTCCGTGGTGACCTAAATGGGAAGAAGATACAACAAATGAGGGGGCATACATATAACTGATGCTGTGTAATAGAAACTAACACAACATTGTGAAATAATTCTACTCCAAAAAAATTATGGAAAAAGAGGGAACAGAGAAATTTGCGACTAGCAAGAGAAAAAGGTCACTGGTAATTCTCTCGGGCACGTGGCAAAAAGAAGTAAAAGAAGAATCAGAATCTAGTCCCATGACAGGTTCTTGGGATTGAGAGAAAGCAAATTAAATTTCAAGATGACCATGCTCAACAGTGTCAGATCTGTCTAATAAGCCACACTCAATGATTACTGTGATGATTACAAATCAGGCAAAACAAATATTCAGCATAGTGACTTAACACGTACTTATTACATACTGAGTTAATGATGAATGGCAGTTTTCACCCCTTAATATTCATTTTTAAATTGTGGCTGTATACAAAGTTGTTTCCTTAAAGGAAAGGGGCTGGGGATGTCAAATATTTCAGAATTTAAAACAAAGACAGAATATACAAAGGATTAAGTGACTGGAAGTTTAATGGTCATGGTATTGAGGAATTTTAGCGCCCACATATTGATAGAAACCAAACTATGGTAGACTGAGGAGTAAATGTGTAGAAAAGAAACTAGAGCAGGAAAGGAACCCCGAAATTGTTAAAACTAAAAGAAAATATAGGGAAAAGTATTCTGAAATTGACACTGGAAAAAATAGTTATTGGAAATGACACCAGAAGAACAGGCCAAAAAAAAAAAAAAAAAAGACAAATGGGACTATATCAAACTAAAAGCTACTGCACAACAAAGAAAACAATTAGCCAAGTGAAGAAAAAGCCTATGTAATGGAAGGAAATATTTTCAAATCATATATCTCATAAAAGATTAGTATCCAAATCATGTAAGAAACTCCTACATCTCAATATCAGAAAAAACACCTCATTTTAAAGTGGGAAAAATATCTGAATAGATATTTCTTCAAAGAAGACATATGTACACATGCCCATCAGGTATATTAAAATGTGTTCAACACTGTGGAAATGCAAGTAGAAACCACAATGAGATGCCACCTTATACTAAATGTTGGGATAGTTAGTATCAGCAAGATATGAGATAGCAAATGTTGGCGAGCATGTGGAGAAAATGGAACTGTTGTACATTTTTGGTGGGAATGTAAATTGGTACAGCTATTAGTGAAAACAGCATGAAAGTGAAAGTTGCTCAGTCGTGTCCGACTCTTTGTGACCCCCATCGACTATACAGTCCATGGAAAATACAGTCCATGGAATTCTCCATGCCAGAATACTGGAGTGGGTAGCCTTGCCCTTTTCAAGGGGACCTTCCCAACCCAGGGACTGAACCCAGGTCTCTTGCATTGCAGGGGGATAGTTTACCAGCTGAGCCACAAGGTAAACTGGAATACTGGAGTGGGTAGCCTATCCCTTCTCCAGGTGATCTTTCAGACTCAGGAATCGAACTGGGGTCTCTTGCATTGCAGGTGGATTCTTTAACAACTGAGCTATGAGGGAAGCCCGAAAGCAGCATGGGGTTTCCTCAAAAAATGGAAATACTATATGATCTGGCAATTACACTTCTGAGTATATACCCAAAATGAATTGAAATCAAGATCCTAAAAATGTATCTGTCCTCTCATGTTCATTGATATTTACAGGATATTTATAATATTTTACAATACTTATGAATGAAAAGACATGAAATAACCTAAATGTCCATAGACAGATGAATGGATAAAGGAAAGGTTGTATATGCATATCATGGAATTGTTTCTAAAATGAATTGTTCCATTTAGTATCACATGAGGGAACTTGGAGGATATCACGCAAAGTGAAAAAAAGCCAATTCAGAGAAACAAATATTATAGGATCTCATATTATATAAGGAATCAAAACTAGTCAGATTCATAGACTACAATGTGTTTAACAAGGGGCTGGTTTCAAAGGATACCAAGTTTCACTTATGTAAGATGAGTAAGTAATAGAGATGTACAATCCAGCACTGTTCATATAGTTAACCGTAGTGTCTTATACACTTAAAAAATTTAAGATGGTAGACCTAATGGTAAATGCTATTATTACCCCCCAAAAAGGAGGGAAACAACATTTACAGATGATGGTTATGTCTAATGCATTGTTGTTGGCACTTGCACAGGCATTCTAACTCACCAACACATATACATTAAATAGGTACAGATTTTTACATGTCTATAACACCTCAAAAAATAAAAAGGAAAATGGATTCTCAAAACTTTTACTTCGAAGTTAATGCAGTGCTGCTACCAAATAGCATTAATTTTGCCTTTCCTGCGACATTTGTCAGTGACCAGAGACATTTTAAATGATACAAACTGAAGGTCTACACATCTCATCTGCTAAACAGTGGATGAGAACCAACAATAAAGAATTATCTGGCCCCAAATTTCAAATTTTGACTCACTGCAAAATTCAGAATATATGTGTAAGTGGGTTTAACATTTATATGTGTTAGTCACTCAGTCATGTCCAACTCTTTGTGACCTCATGGACTGTAGCCCACCAAGTTCCTCTGTCCATGGAATTCTCCAGGCAGGAATACTGGAGTGTGTTGCTATTCCCTTTAGAAGTACAATGCTTAATAAATCTCACTGCGAGAGATGTCTCTCAATCAGAAATGCAACTGTTCCAGAATCAGTTCAGTTCAGTCATTCAGTTGTGTCCAACTCTTTGTGACCCCATGGATTGCAGCACGCTAGGCTTCCCTGTCTATCACCAACTCCCAGAGCTTATATCGGTGATCAAGATGGCAATAGTGATGCCAATGATGTTTATGTTCCAGAATACATTTTACTTAAACCCTTTCACAATATTTGCTGTCAGTCTGCTAATAAGCTCTAGGCATGCCCTGCTTATTTAACTTATATGCAGAGTATATCATGAGAAACGCTGGGCTGGAAGAAGCACAGGCTGGAATCAAGATTGCCAGGAGAAATATCACTAACCTCAGATATGCAGATGACACCACCCTTATGGCAGAAAGTGAAGAGGAACTAAGAAGCCTCTTGAAAGTGAAAGAGGAGAGTGAAAAGTTGGCTTAAAGCTCAACATTAAGAAAACTAAGATCATGGCATCTGGTCCTATCACTTCATGGGAAATAGGTGAGGAAACAGTGGAAACAGTGTCAGACTTTATTTTGGGGGGGCTCCAAAATCACTGTGGATGGTGATTGCAGCCATGAAATTAAAATTATGCTATCTAACTTACTCCTTGGAAGGAAAGTTATGACCAACCTAGATAGCACATTCAAAAGCAGAGACATTACTTTGCCAACAAAGGTCCATCTAGTCAAGGCTATGGTTTTCCCAGTAGTCATGTATGGATGTGAGAGTTGGATTGTGAAGAAAGCTGAATGCCGAAGAATTGATCCTTTTGAACTGTGGTGTTGGAGAAGACTCTTGAGAGTCCCTTGGACCGCAAGGAGATCCAACCAGTCCATTCTGAAGGAGATCAGTCCTGGGTGCTCTTTGGAAGGAATGATGCTAAAGCTGAAACTCCAGTACTTTGGCCACCTCATGCGAAGAGTTGACTCATTGGAAAAGACTCTGATGCTGGGAGGGATTGGGGGCAGGAGGAGAAGGGGACAATAGAGGACGAGATGGCTGGATGGCATCATGGACTCGATGGACGTGAGTCTGAGTGAACTCCGGGAGATGGTGATGGACAGGGAGGCCTGGCGTGCTGCGATTCATGGGGTCACAAAGAGTCGGACACGACTGAGTGACTGAACTGAACTGAACTGAGGCATGCCAGTCAGGGCTTCCCTGGTATTTCAGCTGGTAAAGAATTCGCCTGCAAAAGGGAGACCGCCAGTTCGATTCTTCCAGAGTCAGGAAGATCCCCTGGAGAAGAGAATGGCACCCACTCCAGTATTGCTGCCTAGAGAATCCCATGAATAAAGAGGAGCCTGGTGGACTAAGGCCCGTGGGATTGCAGAGAGTTGGACACGACTGAGGACTTAAAGAAAAAAAAGCCAAGTAGAGTGAGCTGTTTGTTTTTTTTTAATCTACTAATCTCAATAAAAAGAAAAAAAAAGATAAATAAATAAATGCCCCTTACTATTCTGTTGACTTTTAAATTTAAATACTCCTCTTTCACTTATGTAGCCTACTGATTGCATCAATTGCTTTTGTACCTTACAATTGTTAGGAAGGCCTAATGCTCTGGAAGGTGTAGCACACATATTTTAACAAGTTTAGCATGATATTTTGGGAATAGGAGTCTTCTTAAATTGTCCTGCATAAAAAATACCATCTGGCCAGTGTGTCCATTAAAGTTACCCCACATTGAAAATGACATTCAGGAAGGAATGTTACAGTCTTTCTGTTGGCAGTACTAAGTATCCTAAATTTGCTTTGAAAGTTCATGTGTGTGTGTGTGTGTGTGTGTGTGTGTGTGTGTGTGAGACAAAAGATTACTTTGGTCAAGAAAGAAAAAAATATCTATAGGGCTTTAGTATCTAGTAATTCGTTATATCTGTCTGAATATTGATGATTTCAAAATTAAATATTCATATATAGACATGTTAATAGAACTGTTATTTATAAAATGACAACTATGGGGATAAACAGAGCTGTAAAAGGGGAATTTCAGCAATCCAAGAAGAGAAATCTGAGATAAAATTGTTAAATAAAAACCTAGAAATGTGTTAAACAAAAAAGAAATAAGATCTACAGGAAAAAAAAAACATTAAAAATCTACACAGATACAAAAATGTACTTGAATAGTTTCAAAGACATATTCCTGTTTCCTTGGAATGAAAGATTCATGGTGGTAAATGTATATTATTTCATTTACATTAAGTTGATAATATGAATTGAATCAATATTAACTACTATCTGGGTTGGATTTTGGAAAAATCATTTTTTAATAATTCTAAAAATTTTTATGATAAATATCTACAAAATGGCCAGGACATCTTTGAGAAGAAATAATTAAGAGGGAAACTGTCTTTAGTAGGAAATGGAAATTAATTATGAAAAGGAATCAATTCAGATTGGCAATGATTTGATTGCTAGACAGAAACAAGCATACTCAAAATCTGTAGGGGAAGTTGGATTATTCACTTAGAAGTTCTAGGTGACAAACTCTTAGCCATTTTGAGAAAAATAAAATAATAAATATTTATTCTCCAAAAAGCAAAAACAAGACAGGGAGCTGACTGTGGCTCAGATCATGGACTCCTTATTGCCAAATTCAGACTTATTTTGAACAAAGTAGGGAATACCACTAGACCATTCAGGTATGACCTAAATTGAATCCCTTAAATTATATAGTGTAAGTGACAGATTCAAGGGATTAGATCTGACAGAGTGCCTGAAGAACTAAGGAGAGAGATTCGTGACACTTTACAGGAGGCAGTGATCAAGACCATCCCCAAGAAAAAGAAATGTAAAAAGGAAAACGGTTGTCTTAGGAGGCCTTACAAATAGCTGAGAAAAGAAGAGAAACAAAAGGCAAAGGAGAAAAGGAAAGATATACCCATTTGAATGTGGACTTCCAAAGAATAGCAAGGAGAGATAAGAAAGCCTTCCTCAGTGATCAATGCTAAGAAACAGAGGAAAACAATAGAATAAGAATAGAAATCTCTTCAAGAAAATTACAGATACCAAGGGAACATTTCATGCAAAGATGGGCACAATAAAGGGCAGAAATATTATGGACCTAAGAGAAGCAGAAGATATTAAGAAGAAGAGGCAAAAACACACAGAAGACCTATACAAAAAATGTCTTTATGACCCAGATAACCACAATGGTGTGATCACTCACCTAGTGCCAGACATCCTAGAATGCAAAGTCAAGTGGGCTTTAGGAAGCATTACTACAAACAAAGCCGGTGGAGGTGGTGGGATTCCAGTTGAGCTATTTCAAATCCTGAAAGATGATGCTGTGAAAGTGCTGCACTCAATATGCCAGCAAATGTGGGAAACTCAGCAGTAGCCACAGGACTGGAAAAGGTCAGTTTTCATTCGAATCCCAAAGAAAGGCAATGCCAAAAAATGTTCAAACTACTGCACAATTGTACTCATCTCACATGCTAGCAAAGTAATGCTCAAAATCCTCCAAGCCAGGCTTCAACAGTATGTGAACCGTGAACTTCCAGATGTTCAAGTTGGATGTAGAACAGGCAGAGGAACCAGAGATCAAATTGCTAACATCTGTTGGATCATCGAAAAAGCAAGAGAGTTCCAGGAAAACATCTACTTCTGCTTTACTGACTACGCCAATGCCTCTGACTGGGCGGATCACAATAAACTGTGGAAAATTCTTCAAGAGATGGGAATACCAGACCATCTGACCTGCCTCCTGAGAAATCTGTATGCAGGTCAAGAAGCAACAGCTAGAACTGGACATGGAACAACAGACTGGTTCCAAATCGGGAAAGGAGTACATCAATACTGTCACCCTGCTATTTAACTTATATGCAGAGTACATTATGCAAAATTCTGGGCTGGATGAAGCACAAGCTGGAATCAAGATTACTGGGAGAAAAATCAATAACCTCAAAACACATATGACATCACCCTATGGCAGAAAGCAAAGAGAAATAAAAAAGCCTCTTGATGAAAGTGAAAGAGGAGAGTGAAAAAGCTGGCTTAAAGCTCAACACTCAGGAACTAAGAACATGGCATCTGGTCCCAACATTTCATGGCAAACAGATGGGGAAACAATGGAAATAGTGACAGACTTTATTTTTTTGGGCTCAAAAATCACTGCAGATGATGACTGCAGTCATGAAATTAAAAGATACTTACTATTTGGAAGAAAAGTTATAACCAACCTAGACAGCATATTAAAAAGCGGAGACATTACATTGCCAACAAAGGTTCTTATAGTCAAAACTATGGTTTTTCCAGTAGTTGTATGGATGTGAGAGCTGGAATATAAAGAAAGTTGAGTGCTGAAGAATTGATGCTTTAGAACTGTGGTGTTGGAGAAGACTCCTTGGACAGCAAGGGAATCCAACCAGTCCATCCTAAAGGAAATCAGTTCTGAATATTTACTGGAAGACCTAATGCTGAAGCTGAAACTCCAATACTTTGGCCACCTGATGTGAAGAACTGACTCATTGCAAAAGATCCTGATGCTGGGAAAGAGTGAAGGTGGAGAAAGGGAGAACAGAGAATGAGACGGTTGGATGGCATCACCAACTTGATGGACATGAATTTGAGCAAGCTCCTGGAGTTGGTGATAGACAGGGAAGCCTGGCATGCTGCAGTCCATGGGGTCACAAAGAGTTGGACACGACGGAGAGACTGAACTGAACTGAACTAAACTACATAAACCCAATGAATACTTCCTATAAATGAAGTGAAAATCTAAACCTGTTGGGAGCATGTTTTGAATAATTTTTAATGAAGGAGGTTTCTGGAAATTAACTTAAAACTCTAGAAATCAAAACAAGTGTGTAATTATTTTAATTTAAATACATAATATCTTGCCTAAAATAAATGTGTGTGTGTGTGTGTGTGTGCCTGGGTGTTCAAATGATAACAAACTAGAAAGAATTCCAAGGCAGCAATTTGGTAGGTGGTGTATACTGGACTGACAGGGTGGGAATTTGATGTGATAAGTGATTAGATCCAGGTCTCACACACTGAAGTCAGGCTTGGTGTCATTTGCTTATATGACCAATCTTAAATATTTAACGTATTTAAAGCTTCAGCTCATCCTTAAAATGAGGATGATAGTATCACAGAGTTAATTTATAGTGTCTATAAAGGTTATTGAGAGCATAATAATCTTTACATAAGAAAAAAATACTATTTTAAAAATTTATTTAAGGTTAATAGCAGTGAAGAGGTCACAGAGCTCTTAGTACCAGAGTTACAACCTCAGTCCAGTGTTTTTGACTCCAAGCCTAATGTTGTTTATGTAAACACTATCTTTAACTACAAAAATGAAAATGCAAGAGTCTCTTAAGAAGCTTCTGTAAGAAAAATTAGCTACACTACATTTTGTCCTTTTCATTTAAACTCATAGCATTGTTTTTAGCTACAATTATTTATTGGAACAAGGACCTACTAGATAATGCAGGGAAATCTAATCAGTATTCTACAACAACCTATAGGGAAAAGAATCTGAAAAAAGAATGGATACATGTACATCTATAACCTAATCATTTTGCTGTACATCTGAAACTAACACAACATTGTAAATATTATACTCTAATACAAAATAAAAATTAAATTTTTAAATAAAAAATTAATAATTGCTATAATGAAACAGGGCTTTCCAGATGGCTCAGTGGTAAAGAATCCTCCTGCCAATGCGGGAGACATGGAGACACGGACTGGATCCCTGGGTCGGGAAGATTCTCTGTATAAGAAAATGGCAACCTGCTCCATTATTCTTGTCTGGAAAATCCATGGACTGAAGAGTCTGGCATGCTATAGTCATGGGGTTGCAAACAGTCAGATACAACTTAACATGCACAGAGCAGCTCATGATGAAATATATTTGCTTTTTAAATTACCAATATATCAGCATATAGCCAGATGGGCATACAATTGATTGTTGTCTCTATATACTTAATATTCTACCATTATATATTTAAAGTAAAAAAAAAAAATGCATAGCCAAGGATAGTTAAAGGAGACCTGATCAGTAAGTAAGGTCTTCAGTTGAAATTTTTCTTCTACTCTCCTTTCTTTGGGACAGAGTTTTTCAAGATTCATGACCTAAGTAAAAGACTCTGCCTGTTTAAAGTCTAGGAAGAGTCTGGGTGACTATTTGGTATAGCACTAACAAAACATGATTCATCAAACACCGAACATGAACACTGTACTAATAAAACCAATGAGGCGTAGCTATTGGCAGTTACTACAAAATATGCCCACTTAAAAATAAACCAAAACATCCCATCTTCCACCCACAAACCTAAACACATTTATATATCCGAGGATGGGCATTTTCACAACACAGAACTTTGGGATGGGGGAAGAAAACTGAAAAGATTCACTGGCTGTTTCCTCTAAATGTTTATAAGAATTATAGCATTAACTGTAATCCCCAAAGTTTAGTTCTATGAAAGTGCACAGATAACTAAAAGAAAATCATTAATAGTAGTCAGGTAAACATTTAGAGAGTCTAGACAGAATTATTACTATTTTTTAATTCCAGGGATAGGATGAAAAGTACCGAGTAATAAGGTATACTTGAGTACAACTGAAAACATCCGGGCGCAAGAATAATTGATAATTTGGAAGAGAGGAATGTTGGACATGTGGAGGAAACCAACTGCTTACTTTGTTTCTGGATAAGCCTGGGCACAAGTGTCGCTTGTCCTAATGCGCTCATTCTACTAACAAGAGAGCTGAAGTCAAAAAGAACATTTTTTCCAAGGTCACAAGGAAACTACTATCCTAGTCAGAGTTGAACTCGGTTCTGATTTCAAATTCTAGTGCTGCACCTTGCTGCCTGCCAGCAGCGCGGTAATGATATTCTATTTCACTAGGTACTTGACCCAGACGTTTTGCTTAAAGGGAAAATAATTTCATGAAAAACTCGTTTGCCTACATATTTTGAATAGCATTTTGAAACCTATGGCGGGAAAACTGGACATTATTAATATTTAACTATCCAGGAAAATGCTATGTATGCTCAAGTTCCAGTTGTGCAGTCATACTTAACCCTTGCCTCCACTTTTTGTACATTTCGTATCCCATGAGATAATTAAGAGAGCTAATAAGAGAGCAGGGGATCGGCTGTATAATTGACATCTACGGTTTTGCTGCCCCATGTCTATTTTCCTTCTGAGGAAAACCGTGTTACTTTATTTATTTAGAGAAGTCATTCTTGTGTAACTTTCTGTCACACAGAAGGCAGATCAGTCGGAGGATTCCACATGTCTGACTACAGTAATTAATTCAGGGATAGGTACATGAGCACAATCTTTCTTTAGTACGACTCAATGTTTTTCAAAAAGGGATATTCTCTTTCTGCATGTGTTGCCAGTTTGTGTATATGTATCTATTTCCTTTCATGTCACTTTTCTCCACATGGAGACAGACAACTTGAGAACAAAACTATAAGGGAAAAGATAACACCCATCAAATCCTGAAGCCATTCTTGGAGTTCCTGCAACCAGCCATGACTGAAGCCCAGCAGACTTATTCTGGACTCCGCAATGAGACTAATTAATCCCCCTTTCCCTTTCTTCATTATTATTTATCTATTTATTCATTTTTTACTGTGCTGGGTTTTCTTGCTGCGTGTGGGCTTTCTCTAGTTGCAGCCACTAGGGGCTGGTTTCAACATGGGGGCCTCTCATTGTAGTGGCTTCTCTTGCTGTGGACACAGGCTCTGGGGGGCATGGGCTCAGCAGCTGTGGTGCACAGGCTTAGGTGCTCCTTGGCATGTGGAATCTTCCCAGACTAGGGATCAAACTTGTGTCCCTTGTGCTGGCAGGTGGATTCTTAATTACTGGACCACCAGTGAAATACCAACTAATTCTCTTTTTATGCTTAAGTATTAGAGTTGAGTTGCTATTATTTTTAAGCAGTAAATTCCATGTAAGTACCAGCATTGAAACTATTGACTGAAAAGCTGAGAAAAACACAGCAGTTTTCCTGTAGTGAGTAAATCAGATGTGCACTATGAACTCTTTAAAGGCCACATGTATTTGTCTCCTATAGTACTCAATACTATGCTTGCTATCCTGACACCGATATTAGTTGTCGTCAGTTTTGCTGCTTTATAGTTCTCATCCTGTAAAGTTGATTTATAAACTCTTAGGGAAAAAAGTATCCATCCTATGAATCCTCTTCATTCTTTGAGTTTTTGCATTTGAGGATTTATTGTCCTGAAAAGAGTCAGAAGACTTGAGTTTTAAGGTACGTGGATTGCTAAGAAGCAAATTCTGTTCAGCCAACACAAATAGCAGCCTTCTTAAGGCCACCGCTGAATTCCAAGGACCCATCTGTCTGCTTAGAGGAATTCCAAGGACCCATCTGTCTGCTTAGAGGGTATGTTCTATATTTTTGACTAAGCCTATTTACTACTTGCTGTTTGCCCAGGTCCTTGGGTTGTGGGTAGTTAAATGTTCTTAGAAATCTGGACCTCAAGTCAGAAATCTTAGGAATGAAAACCAGCTCTTTGAACATACAAACTCCCCATCCTAACCTCTGTTCTACAGAGTAAATAGTCTAATTCCTTTAAAATAGCATAATTCATATTGAATGTTTAAGTTTATAGACAGGCATATCTCAGAGATATTGAGGGTCCAGTTCTAGACCACAGCAATAAATCAAATAATAAAATTAATTGAGTCACATAATTTTTTGATTTCCCAGTACATATAAAGGTTATATTTACACTATACTGGAATCTATCAAGTGTGCAATAGATTATATCTTAAATTAATCAATTATATCTTTAAAAAGTACATATCTTAATTTAAAAATACTTTATGCTTAAAAATATAACTAAACATAATGGAAGCCTTCAGTGAGTTCTAATATTTTTGCTGGTAGATGGTTTTGCCTCAATCCTGGTGACTTCTGAACAGTAAGGGTGGTGGCGCTGAAGGTTCCTATGGCTGTGGCAATTTCTTAAAGTAAGATAATCATGGGTCTGGCGCATTGATTGACTCTTCCTTTCAGGAACGATTTCTCTGAGGCATGAATGCTGTTTGGTGGCATTTTTGTTTTTTCAATTGGAGTATAATGTTTGGGCTTCCAAGTGGCTCAGTGGTAAAGAATCTGTCTGCAATGAAGGAGATGTGGTTTTGATCCCTGAGTCAGGAAGATCCCCTGGAGAAGGAAATGGCAACCCAGCCCAGTATTCTTGCCTGGGAAGTCCCATGGACAGAAGAGCCCGGCAAGTTACCATCCATGCTGTTGCAAAAGAGTTGGACATGACTGAGTGACTAAACAACAGCAAGTATTTTATCCACAGTAGGGCCTTTTCAAAATGGGAGTCAGTCCTCTCAAACTCTGCCACTGCTTTATCAACTAAATCTATGTAATACTCTAAATCCTTTGTCATCATTTCAGCATCTTAACGACTTCTTCACAAGAAGTAAATTTCATTTCACCTCAAGAAGCCACTTGCTCTGGTCCTTCATAACCCACAACCAACTTCTTATCCTTTGAAGTTTTTTCAAGAGATTGCAGCAATTCATTCACATCTTCAGGTTCCACTTCTAATTCCAGTTCTCCTGCTAGATCTAAAACATCTGCAGTCATCCATGACAGTTGGAACCAATGTCTTCAAAACTCCTGTGAATGCTGAAATTCTGATCTCTTTCCCTGAATCAGGAATGTTCTTAATGTCATCTAGAATCGTGAATACTTTCCAGAAGGTTTTTGATTGACTTTTCCAAGATCCATTTGAGGAATCACTATTTATGGTATCTATAGCCTTAGGAAATATATCTCTTAAAAAATAAGACTTGAAATTTGAAATGACTCCTTGATCCATGAGCTTCAGAATGAATCAGACTGTTACTAAGCATGAAAACAACATTAACCTCCTTGTATATCTCCATCAGAGATCTTGAATATCTACCTGCAATGTCAATGAACAGTGATGTTTTGAAAGAACTTCTTTTCTGAGCAGTATTTCTCAAAAGAAGGCTTAAAATATTCAGTAAACCATGCTGTAAACAAATGTTAATACAACAGCTTTCTCAAACCCATCACTGCATTCCAAGTGTCCATCTGTCTGTTGTCATCAGGCTTTGTTATTCTATTTACAGAGCAGAGTTGATTTAGCATAATTCTTAAGTATTTTTCAAATGATAAATGAGTTTTAGCCTCTAGTAAGTTTGTCAACCTTTACAGGCACATTTCCTGGTGCTCCAAAACAATAATAATAGTAACATCAAAGATCACTGATTACAGATCACCATAATAAAAATAATGATAATGAAAATGTTTGAAATATTGAAAGCACTACTGAAAAATGACACAGAGACAAGAAGTCACTAAAAGCTGTTGGAAAAAATGACACAAGGTGTCATTTTGACATAAGGTTATCACAGACCTTCAATTTGTAAAAAATGCAATATCTGTGAAGTGCAGCAAGGTGAAGCACAATGAAGAGAGGTATGGCTGTGTTCAAGAGTGTATTATTTGGGGGATTTAAGTAAGATAATGTCTATTTTGCATAAACAGCTAAAAAGTTAGGAGATCTCATGGACAACATTAATGTTATTATATATATACATATATATATATCTTTTATTAAACTATGGTTCTCTATGTTTTCTCATTGTGTACTCACAAAAAAAATCTGGCAAGAAAACGGGCTGAAAATGTTAAGTGTCTTGTAGAGAGCCACGTGCTGTGTTCTATGCTTAGTCACTCAGTCATGTCTGACTCTGCAAACACACAGACGGTAGCCTGCCAGGCTCCTCGGTCCATGGGGATTCTCCAGGCAAGAATACTGGAGTGGGTTGCCATGCCCTCCTCCAGGGGATCTTTCCAACGGAGAGATCATACCCAGGTCTCTCGCACTGCAGGTGGATTTTTTACCATCTGAGTCACCAGGGAAGCCACAGAGTAAGTGAATAATGGAGTAAAAACTAGAAAAATAAAATCACAAGTAAAGGTCAGTGCATCTTCCATCATGCTTTCCTTCTCCAACGTTTTCAATAGAAAGATGGTTGTGTTTTGCTTTGTGTGTTATAGCTGAAGCAGTCCTTCATCATCTATATAATAGTAAGAACATTAAAAGAGTGTTGATTTCCAAACTTTTGAGGACAGTTTCCTACATTTTCTGATATTTTTCCTTATATTCTTTCCTATAAAATAAAAACTAGAGGATTGAGGGGGTTGCTTACAGGTACCCAAGCAGTGTTTCTGTGTGCTGTTAATATCACTACTTAGAAAATTTGGATCTTTTATCATAATCGGAAAATTGAAAAAAATTTAAATTATTTATTCAGATATTTTATTTTCTTAGTTGTCTCAGTATTTCTCTAGAAATTTATAGAGCTATGTTGAGATTTCATTTTTCCTTTGCTGATTGCTGGTAGAAATTTTAGTCTGGATATTCTATTTATAAATCTATATTCTAGCTAAATTCTTTCTGCAACTTAGACACTTTTAAATGGCACTATTTCATTATTTATTTAATTGGAGAATAATTGATTTACAATGTTGTGATGGTTTCTGCTGTACAACAATGTGAATCAGCTGTAAGTATATATATACACACACACACACATATTTCCTCTCTCATGAGCCTCTCCCCGCCAAATCTCCCCCCACCCCATATAGGTCATCACAGAGCACCAAGGTGGGCTCCTTTAAAGAGTACCTATTTATTTTAAAATCTAGATGTTCAAGCATAGGTTTATAAAATATCTCCTTAGGTACTTTTTGAAAAAGAATTGTATAAGTAAATCCTATGATCTACAAATGTTGATTTTTAATGGGAAACTTTTTTGTTTTATGGATATGATATCTTCCCACATTTCTGAATCTAAGAACTGTGCTAATTTTAAAATCCTCGTATTCATTTAGTTAATTCTTTGTGTGTGTGTGTGTGTGTGTGTGTGTGTGTGTGTGTGTTTTAGTTTTTGATTAATTTGATTTTGAGTTTGGTGCTTATATACTGATCATTTTTATTCTTTTTTCCTAGACATTTTTGGTGATCATTGATTAGATGTTACTAGAGTCTTTTAAATTACTTGTCTGTGGGCACTGGTTTGGTTTACTATAAACTGCATCTGCTGATTGTGAGAAAAGTGCCAAAGTTACTGTGGAGAGTAAAAAGAAAGGAGGGGGTACCATGGGTTGAGGTCTTCCCTTAGGCATAGGCTGTCTCATCTTCCTTTTCTGGCACATGCTTAAGTTTAGGTATGTTTCTCTTTTAAGTATTACTATTCGCTTTCTTAACCAATCTTAAAGAAAATTAAAAAAAAAACTATATAATGAATTGATAAATGTCTTTTACTTAGGTTCACAGATGCCTAAATTTCATATCTGTGAAAGAATTAGTTTAAAATGCAATAGCTAAATAATGAATCTTTGGGAAATATAAACCTACGTCTTATGAGCCCAAGAAATAGAGTTTGATGGATATTTATAACAAGATGGACTTTCAACACAAAGGAAAACTGAGCTCAGTAGTTGTAACAGCACTCGACTCCAATGTCCCGGAAACTACAGCTGTGCTGAGGAGGAGACAGGAGTGGAACGCACAGTACCTGCTGACTCAGCAGCCCCAGCCATGCAAGGTGACATGTGATCCAGGCATCTGCCTGCAGCCCATGGAGCAGACCCACAGAGTCTAACAAGAACGATAATTGTTTCAAAAAGGTGCCAGAGGCAGATGGGTTTCTAAGTTGGCACAATCCTCATGAAGTTTTATTCAACTTCCTATGCCAACGCTGGATTTATCTCCCAATTAGTAATCACACAGCACTGAAGCAAAGGAGTTCCAGCTGCAAATCTCCTGTGAGTTAATATTTCATTATTGCCTGCAGATTCGGTGAGCACAGAAACAAGGCAGAAACACATTTTTAGATCACTAGTGCATTCAGTTTCAGAAAATGTGAAAGAATGATGCCAAATATATCTGTATTTCTTTCTGTGTTTTAAAACATCGCTATACATGTAACTTGCTGGCTAAAGTCAGTATTGTCTCTTAGGGTTAACCATCTCTTCTTTCTAAAGATATGGCTTCAGTGTCTTTGCCAGAGTAAGATTACTGAGCAGTATGTGACAGGCATCCATGCAGACAATGCACTTCATTACTTTAAGAGATAAGAAGATAGAAATTTTCAGTGTCGGGAGAGATAGATCTCATCTCTCAAACAGAGGAAGCAGTTTACAGTCCAGGTCTTTATTGAAGCAGAATTATTTTATGTCTTTTATCATAAGATGCCCAAGTGATTTTTGAAAGAAGTCTAATTAAAAAGAGTAGAGTTTAGAAATATTACCAAACTGTTCCCCTCATAGCATCCAATAGCAATAAAATACATTAACTGAAAGGACACTTTGTTTAAATGAATGTTTCTGAGAAACTGAAGATTACAGTGGCTGCATTTTCTGTTTTGGTATTGATAGTCTGTATAAAGGATTTCTAAAAAGACCCAGTACACATTCTTACTGACAAAGAAACTCTGTAAGCCGGGATCATCTGCGTCCACACTCCCTCACCAAGCAATCCAGAAAGAATTGAGAGTATCAGTGAACTTGGTTGAGTAAAAAATTTACCTTTATTTTTGCTGACCTATAGCTAAAATTTAGTATTTCCTTCCATTATGAATATTAGCAAGTAATCACAGTAGCATTTCCTGTGACGCTGTCATGGCAGAAAAAATCACCTTCACATCACATCTCGGTGGTGGCAGATAATCTAAGTAGTCTGCAATTCATGCTCATTAGTACTTTGAAATCACAGAAATTATCAGACCCATCACTAGATCCTTCATGAGTACTTGTTTTCTACTGCTGCATACTTTAAACCACAAACTTAGTGGTTTAAAACCACCTGGTATCCAGGTATCCAGGCATAGTTTAACTGGGTCTCAGGTCTAAATTCATCTCACAGGACTGCAACTGGACAGGACTCGTAATCTCATCTGAGGTGCAGGATTTGGTTCCAAGCTTGCAAGGCTGTTTCCAGAATTCATTTTCACGCAGTTGTAGAATGCACAGTGATTTGCTTCTCCAAGGTCAGCAGGAGAGAACGACTCTGCTGCTTTCAATCTCTGAGATTAGATCTTTCAAATAGTCTACTGCCCACCCTGGTTAATCCTCCTTTTGGTTTCTCAAAATGAACTGGTTATTGACCTAATTATACCTACACAAAATTTCTCTTCACCTTTGCTATTCAATGTAACCTGCTCACAGGGATGACATTCATTGTATTTAGATGTTCTGTGCAGGCTCAGGGAGAAGGCATCAGGGGCCAGGAATCTTGGGATCATTCTGGATCCTTCCTACCTACCACACTGCATAATATGAAAATGGAAAAGCACATATATTACAATATCACAAATATTTTAATCATATTTTGATAACTATATTTCAATAAATTGGTTCTTTTCTATCCCATGCATCTTATTTTATGTATTCAAAAGAATGACTCTGAGCCAATTTCCATTGGCTTCAATCACTGCCAAAATGATTTATGGAACAAAAGAGATTAAAAATCCTTGTTCTAAAATCACACCTCAATTTCCTCAATTGCTAGGTCCAAAATTTAGAATTCACCTTGCTTCCACCTTTGCTAATAATCTCATTTGTCCTGTCAGGTTTCCCTTCAAAATATGTCCAAAATTGAATCATTTTAATCATTTCCACCATCCCTGAAAATTATATCTCTATTATCTCTGATGATTGCAAGAGCTTTCTAAATAGTCTTATTTTTCTTTTATTCTCATTTTTTTTCTCATATATCATTATCCTTTTCAAGTGAAGTGAAAATAGCTCAGTTGTTTCTGACTCTTTTGAGACCCCATGGACTGTACAGTCCATGGATTCTTGAGGCCAGAACACTGGAGTGGGTAGCCTTTCCCTTCTCCAGGGGATCTTCCCAACCCAGGAATCGAATCCAGGTCTCCTGCATTGCAGGCAGATTCTTTACCAGCTGAGCCACCAGGGAAACCCATCTTTTCAAGAATATAGATCAAATCAGACAACTCCATTAGTTTACCATTACGCTAAGAAAAAAAAAAATCCAATTATCATTCATCATGTCTGTGGAACACATGGCAGGATCTTTTCCCATGCCTTGCCCCCAGCTCTGCACACTCTAACCCCAGAACTTGAGGATCATTACACAGTAATGTGGACTTCACAGTTCTAGTATGGTTAGACATATTAAAGATTGGGGGGGGGGGGCTATCTTGGATTGGCAGGTGGACTCAATCCAATCACAGGAGCCACAAGCAAAGGACTGAAGGCAGCAACTGGCATAACAATTAACCAACACTCAACAAGGAAAGAACCCAGTCCTACAGCAGCATGCAACTCCATTAGCCCAGGAGCTGGAACAAACTTGGACACAGATTCTTCCTCAGAGCCTCCACTAAGGAACAAAGCCCTGCCAACACCTTGATTTTAGCCAGTAACACATGTGTCAGACTGTAGGTAAATGTGTACTGTTTTAAGCCACTAAATTTGTGGTGATTTTGTCATAGGAGTAATAGCAAACCGAGACAATGTCCCATGTAGGCCTAACTAACCAGCCTCTGCCTTACCTCTAAATGGATTATCAGTTTGTTCATTCTTCATTTACTGTAATTGGCCACGAGAGCTTTTTATCTAGTTAAGCCTCTACGTTTCTGATAACATACTGCAAAGCAATCGAAAAGTAATATAATGGGGGTATTTGATTGGATACTATTTAATAGTCTATCAATAGTTACAACATATCTTTCCTAGAAAGTTAGGACAATGTTAGGACCAAGGTATCAACAGATGTATCTTACTCATTTCAAATTTTACCTGTTTACATTTAAAGAATAATAAAACTTTTAAACAATTATGGCAAGTCAGTTATTAAATGTGTCTTTATTTCCTAAAGGAATAAACAAGGACTTTCAGGCCCAATAGAACTTTGCTCAAATCTGAATGACTTTGCACAGGGGGCAAACCCTCATTTGTAAAACTAGGATAATCTTTAACTAGGAGAACGGTTTGGGAAAATCCTCACGGAGTAGTGAGCAAGATCTGGGAAGTACTCAAAAAGGGTGAGTTTTCTAAGTGTGTCCCAGGGATTGGTAAGAAACAGAGCACAGCATTTTGGACAAGTCACCGGGGAAAACATCACTTAGAAACAGCAAACCCCAGTGGACAGATCGGTCTGTCACTACATTTCAAGCACTGTCACTCTCTCTGGCATTTCAGGCCACACATTTGCTTCCTCTTGAGGTTTCCTTTGCAGCACAGAGACTCGGCAATGCTATCTCTTAACTCTGCACACATTTCTCCTGAATCTCAAAGCACAATGGGTAGAAACCTAATATTTTTAACAATTTTCATGCTCTTGATTTTTATAACAGCTTCTTAAGTACCTGCAATTTAAAGGATTATGCTCTCTAGACCCTGAATGTTAAATGTCACCTGGCAATCACTTGAAGTTCATTTCCCACATAGCCCACAAAATCCTCGACCCTCTAGTTATGCAAAACACTTTCAAATAGAAGCACTGCATATTGATATCACTGTGTCAGAACATACACAGACAGCTGTCTCCAAAGTCCCTTGTTAGTTTTTTAAGGTGCTTGAAGTAATGAAATCATGCATAATTATAAGTCTACCCACATGCTTATACTTAACAAAAGACTGATTTTGTCTTAACCCCTAACAAAAGTCCCTGTTGGCACAACTCAGCTCAAGGTCTTAATTATATCAGTGTGAAATTGAAAGGAGGAGGCCAAAATGAAACTTCCTTTCTGTGTTTAATTGCCACTTCACAATAAAACAACTTCGTGTTTAAATGAATCATAAGCATCTTTTATTTTTCACAAGTCTTCGTCTTTCAATACAGTGAAATTACACGGGAGTTTGTTTTTATTTGTTTATGCCTCCTTTAATGATAGTTAGAAATGGTGATGGTGCTTTAGTTGCTAAGTCGTGTCCGACTCTTTCGACCCCATGGATTGTAGCCCACCAGGCTCCTCTGTCCCTGGGATTTCCCAGGCAGGAATACTGGAGTGGGCTGCCATTTCCTTCTCCGGGGGATCTTCCCCACCCAGGGATCCAACCTGAGTATTGGATTGCAGGTGGTCTCCTGCATTGACTGTGGATTCTTTACTTGACTGAGCCACCAGGGAAAGCCTCCACCACGAGGGGCATACGATGCATTTTCCCGAGATTTATTAAGGAGTACTTGACAAACAGAATTATGTATATTTAAAGTGTATAGTATGATGATTTGAGAAACATATACACCGTGAAATGACACCACAACCAAGATGATTAACACTTCATCACCTCACATAGTTAGCTCTGAGTGTGTGTGATGAAAATACTTCAGATCTACTTTTAGCAAATTTCCTGTATACAATACCATCTTCTTTTCATCTCAAAACTTTCTTCCAGGATCTACCCACTTTTGTTTTCCCTCCTGCCTCAATGTGCATTATTTTCCACCCTCTGCTCTATTTCCTTCTCACGTGCCCAACCTCAGGGATTAGAAGGCATTAGGAATGGCCCATACCGGTTAAAACACTTCTCTCTCACTCTTTATAAAAACCTCAGCTTACTTCATGGCTGTAAATGCCGTAGCTATGCTGAAGGCTCTTAATACACATAGGAATTGTTCCCAGAATTCAACTTTTGTAGGGAAGTGACTACTGGCATCTTCACTTGGACGTGTAAATAGTTTGTAAAATGTGGAAAGTTCCAAAACAAATGACTGAATGCCCTGCTTCCTGCAAACCTAGCGGCTTTTCTCTCACTATTCCTCCTCTGGACATAATACCAACAACTTATAGTTACTCAGAGCAAAAAAGAAAACCTTTATAGTCTCCCAAAAGGAGCCAAAATATTACAGTGACTCTCTGAACCCAGACTTGGGTTCTCTTTCAAATTTCTCTTGAAGAGAAAAAGATCACTAACACTTACAAACAGTACTTCAGTGAAGAGAAATTTATGAAAAAGAGAACATGACTGAAGATTCAGATTGAGGGTCCTTTACATTAGACCATTTGAAACTGGAAATTAAATAATCACATGGGCTCCATTAAGGCAAAATCATAATCACACCCATCCATTCAGAAGTCTTAACCAGACTCAGGAGATGCTCCAAGTGAGGTCAGATGGAGCCAACACTTATAGAGATCACCCTCTTCAAGAGAAGCTATTTTTTGAAGAGAATTTAAAAAGTCAGCTGAGATCCATACTACCCTTAATGGACTCTTTGCGATCCTGGGGGCAATGTGACCTACTTAGCCAGGCACTTTACAGCTTATAGGACAGATCACACTGGAAAGACTCAGTCTGGCCATCCACCAGTCACTATTCCTTGGTGAAGGTTGAAAGAATGGAAATCAATTTCCCTTATTAAGGAAAGTTTTATAAGAAAGAAGAATATGTCAAGCACAGGTGTCCTCTGCTTTTTGAAACTTTGCTTCATGCCACTTTGCTTTTATACAAGACCTAGATTAGTACTTGTTTTCATTAACCAAAAGAAATTTGAAGAGGGTTTTGGCTTAGTAAAGGTATAAAGCAAGTAAACCACATTCAGTATTTGTTTTGCTGGGAGCCCTTATAGAAGCAGGGCATACCCCATAAAAAAGTGGCATCGCCAAGCTCCTTCTCAGGAACTATACTCAGCATATCAGTATCATGTCACCAGAGCTTTAATCTATGTCTCTGAGCATCTGTACTTTATCACAATTTATTTTGTGCATCTTTTATCAAGCAATTACTTTATAATTGCTTCTGCCCTCTAGACCATTCCAGCTTACAAAAGTTTTCATAAAATGCTGTACCTTCAGACAGTGGGGGAAACCTATATTTAATTATGCATGTTCTTCCAGTATTTTACCTTTCCTCAAATTTTAAGTAGCTTTTCAGGCTTTATGCTGGGTTATATCAAAATTATAAGAGATAAGTGACAGGAAGGGAAACACATTTGAAACCCTAATGATGAGTGAAAATTAATTCCTCACTGGTTGGTTGGAAAATATTTTGAGGGATCCATTAACAAATAAACATATCTTGTAGGGTATTTCTTGCTCAGCTGACTTAGCAGGGTAGGACAATTTGAAAGCAGTCATTTTAATTTATTCATAGTGCCCTTATAGTTTCAATTTCTAGTATCTACATTGTTTGCAGGATTATTATTAGATTCTGGCCCAGAGCCCCCACTGTGGACTCTCACATTTTCGTATCTGGCTCCTTCACCGTGGTGCATTTACTCACAGAGGATTGCAGTTCCACTTATGCTTTAGCTTCTGGAAGTCACCTCCCATCTCAGGTTGAGCATATATGCCCATATAAATTATCACTGTGGCTCTGATAGTAATGAACCCGCCCGCAATGTGGGAGATCTGGGTTTGATCCCTGGGTTGGGAAGATCCCCTGGAGAAGAGCATGGCAACCCACTCCAGTGTTCTTGCTTGGAGAATCCCCATGGATGGAGGAGACTGGCGGGCTACAGTCCATGGGGTCACAAAGAGCTGGACATGACTGATCAACTAGGCACAGTACATATGTAATCTAACTCTTGTCTTAGTTTCACAGTATGTTTAAAGGCTGTTCATGTAAATTATTGGATGATACTGGCTACACACACCAGAGTAGGCTGAATTATTTTATAACTAATCCTCTGAATTTACTATATATATATGTATAATATATATATATACACACACATATACATAAAATATGTATATGGGCTTCCCTGATGACTCAGACAGTAAAGAATCTGCCTGCAATGCAGGAGACTCAGGTTCAATCCCTGGATCAGGAAGATACCCTGGAGAAGGGAATGGCTACCACCTCAAGTATTCTTGCGGAGAATCCCAAGGACAGAGGAGCCTGGTGGGCTATAGTCCATGAAATTGCAAAGAGCTGGACACGACTGAGTGACTAACACACACACACACATATGAGAGATAGAAGAACAACAAAGGGAAGGAGGAGGAGAAGGAAGAGGTGGAGATGGAGGGAAGGAAAGGGGGGAGAAGGGGAGGGGGAGAAAGAAAGGATCAGGGAGACAAAGAAACTGGGGAGGCTGAAAAATTAGATTTTTAATCTAGGGAAAAAAACTTTTTAGTAGTGCTAATTAGATGATATTGAAGGATGATGTTAGCAAGAAACAATTTGCAACCACGTGAATTAAAGGGATGAATAGTTACAACTAGCAGGTTCCATACAAGGATAAACATGTAAATATATGTGCAGTTGACAGAAATGTAGAAAGTGGGTAGGCGTCTAGGCTTGTAAAGACAAGAGAAGAGCAGCTTTGGGAATGTTGAATTGAAGATGCTCTTCAGCAAATTAAACAGCAAATCATTTCTGTTTCAGTGGTAAACACGAATCTGGCATTAAGATAAGAATTAGGTTATAGAAATAAAAGTCATACTAGACAAGATAAGTGAGGCATGGCATTTGTGCAGAGGGAAGCTGGCATAGCCCACAATGAATTCTCAAAGGTGAAAAGGGTTGGCATAGCAAGTGGAGAAAGGCAGTTCAAAGGCAGTCCATTGAACAATGATGGAACGAAGACAGATGGTTTGTTAGAATTGTTTCCTCCAACCAGCTTGTCTCTTTAAAATGCTTGGTGGTGGGGGCCATCGGTACTACATACCCACCTTGAATAGCAAGGTTCTTAAGGGGGAAAGCATGAGATTAAAATTTATATATATATATATGTGTGTGTGTGTGTGTGTAGTCTGATATTTTGGCTAAAATAAAAAAAGGCAAAATAATTGAAGCAATTAAACTCAAAACAGTATCTTGAGATAAAATAAAACATAAAAGGAGCTCAATAACTTAATTAGAGAAACTTAGATAATAGCATAAGCCACATACCCAAAGTGGTACTGATTTTTGTTTGTCTCCGTGTGAGTGATTTGCAATTAGTGAAATGTTTAGTGTATATAATTACATTTATCTTTATTTCATCAAGTTGAAAGCAATCTATGTTTTCATCAGAGAAAATAATTTCCAGAACTTCCCTGGGATTGTGATGTATTGGTTAGGCACTTATCCTTTGGAAAAACAATGCTATTAGTTGTCCATGATTTTTTATTCAGTAGGAATTTTCTTTTTTACTCATATAATTAGTGGCTACACTTCAAGTCCTCATAACTTTATCTCCCTATAAATTTGTTAATTTATTTTACCAATTTAAAATAAAACAAACCTTAGTGATTAAAGGTAGAAATGTAAAGCAATGTGCTTGAATTTGCATGTGTGCGTGCTAAGTCACTTCAGGCCTGTTCAAGTCTTTGGGACCCTATGGACCAAATCTCGCCAGGCTTCTCTGTCCGTGGGATTCTCCAGGCAAGAATACTGCAGTGGGTTGCTGCGCCTTCAACCAGGGGGTCTTTCCCACCCAGGGATTGAACACCCCCGTTTCTTACGTCTCTTGCATTGGCAGGCAGGTTCTTTACTACTAGCGCCAACTGGGAAGCCCCGTGTTTGAATTTACTGGGGGCTAAATGCATTAAATAATATCGGAAGATGCAGGGAAACATCTCAGACTGAAGGAACAGCTGCAAAGGCCCTTGAGTGAGAATGAACTTAGCATATTCATGAAACAGAGAAAGTCACAATGAGCATGGGAAGGTATAGAAAGAAATAAGTTGGGAAACAATTCCTCATGAGGCTTTTGGCCCACCTGTTTTCTTTTTTCCTTTGCTGAGGCAAAAGAGAAGCACAAACCATACACACACATCTCATAAAAACCCAAACTGTAGAATACATAACCCCTTCTCCCAGAACTGAATTAAAACTGCAAAGGCGCTGGGTAAGAAAACAGTTAACAGTACCATGTATTCATATGTAATTTAATACAACAAAGGCTAAACTATAAAATGAGTGTATGGAAGTCTAACAAAACACTATTGTTTCTCATGACTACTACAGCATCTACGCAAGTGTTCATCTGATTCTCATTTCTTCATTTGTTTCCTGATAACATAACCATAATAAAACTGTTGGGAGCACAATGCCCCATGAAATACTTGCTTTCCCAACTACCTTGCACGTTGGAAGAAACATCAGACACAAATATGGCCAATGAAACACCAGCAAAAGTCTTATGAAAACCTTTCATAGGAGAAGAGTAAGAGAAGTGATTGGTACCCTGCACATTAAATCACTTTTTCTTCTTTGAGCATGAACATGATGATGTCTGTAGAAGTCATCTGGCATGAGATTACAAAATAGAAGAGCAGAGGTTCAAATTCTAATATGGTGAAACATACAGTTGGAAAATTCTGATGGTATCACTGACCTGCTGCACAAATACCATTAACAATAAATCTCCTGATTTGTTTAGATGAGAATTTTTAACCTAAGACCTTGTTGGTTGGACTTTCTGTCATGTATAATTGAAAAAAAAAAAGTACATTAATATAGATTGTAAACACCAATAAAATGAATTGTTATAAAGGTCTGATGTTTTCTTGTTTTGAAAATCAAATATTATAATTCCAGTTATGCTTTATTAACTGGCTCAGACAGTAAAGAACTTGCATGCAATGCCAAAGACCCAGGTTTGATCCCTAGGTCAGGAAAATCCTCGGGAGAAGGGAATAGCAACCTACTCCAGTATTATTGCCTAGAAAATTCCATGGATAGAGCAGCCTGGTGGCCACAATCCATGGGCTCACAAAGAATTGGATGTGACCGAGCGACGAATGTACAAAGCCACACATTTTTAAATGGACACCGTGCTTGCGCTCAGAGGTCAATAGACCTGAACACAGAAAACAGTATTGACTCAGCTCTTAGGAGCCAAACTAAGTCCTTAGATCTAGATCGATACAATTACCTCAGCAACACTATGAGGCTGGTGCTATTACAATTCACATTTTCCAGAAGAACCAGAGGTTCAGAATGTAACCAGTCCCAGGCCACAGGGGTGTAATTAACTGGATTTGAATCCAGGTTTGTCTTCCACCAGGGAGCCTGCTTTTAATAATTGGTATAGCGTCCGCCTCCTAAAATGAATGAGTCATTTGATTTTAAAGTTTCAATGGACCAAATTAGTGAAAGTTTATGTACACATTATTTTTTATGGAAAAAAGAGAAAAAGAGAATGACTAAAGATACACACACACAAAATTAAATATTCAAGTTATATGTCCTTATTTACTTTTTGAAGCTGTCTACATAACTATTCCTTAATACTCTCTCAAGAAACAACTGTAATAGCATACCAAAATGCCAAATATTAGCACCAGGGAAATTGGAAACAGCCAAGTAATATATATGTTTTAATTTCTGTGAAAGCTACTTTAAGGAAAGTGCTGACAGACTGTTAATAGACCAAGCTAGCAGGTATTCTGCTAATTAGGTAAACTGGACACAGTATGCTTCTGCTTGCTTTGGAACCTGAAATTTCCAGAAATATTTGAACACAAGGATGGCAACAAATGTTCCTCTTGAGCTAAAGGTTCCTCAACACTACAGCCTAATTCCAATGCCCTGGGTATCCAAGAAACCCCTGATAATCTGCATTTTAAAGAAAGGTGAGTGACTACAGTTCTGCATCTTATAATTAGGCAAAGAACTAATTTGAAAAGAAAAGGACCATTAAACAAATGAGATACTTGTGGTACACTATAGTAATTTTTTCAAGTATCAAATATATGAGAAGAAAGGTATTGCCAAAGAATGCTCAAACTACTGC
This sequence comes from Ovis aries, assembly GCF_016772045.2. Lineage (NCBI taxonomy): Eukaryota > Metazoa > Chordata > Mammalia > Artiodactyla > Bovidae > Ovis > Ovis aries. The sequence continues at coordinate 18,008,950 of NC_056074.1, forward strand.
ACAATTGCACTCATCTCACATGCTAGTAAAGAAATGCTCAAAATTCTCCAAGCCAGGCTTCAGCGATATGTGAACCATGAACTTCCAGATGTTCAAGCTGGTGTTAGAAAAGGCAGAGGAACCAGAGGTCAAATTGCCAACATCCGCCAGATCATGGAAAAAGCAAGAGAATTCCAGAAAAACATCTATTTCTGCTTAATTGACTATGCCAAAGCCTTTGACTGTGTAGATCACAATAAACTGTGGAAAATTCTTCAAGAGATGGGAATACCAGACCACCAGACCTGCCTCTTGAGAAACCTATATGCAAGTCAGGAAGCAACAGTTAGAACTAGACATGGAACAACAAACTGATTCCAAATCAGAAAAGGAGTAGGTCAAGGCTGTGTATTGTCACCCTGCTTATTTAATTTATATGCAGAGTACGTCATGAGAAATGCAGGGCTAGAAGAAGCACAAGCTGGAATCAAGACTGCAGGGAGAAATATCAGTAACCTCAGATATGCAGATGACACCACCCTTATGGCAGAAAGTGAAGAGGAACTAAAAGCCTCTTGATGAAAGCGAAAAGAGGAGAGTGAAAAAGTTGGCTTAAAGCTCAACATTCAGAAAATGAAGATCATGGCATCCGGTCCCATCACTTCATGGAAAATAGATGGGGAAACAGTGGAAACAGTGTCAGACTTATATTTTGTTAGGTTCCAAAATCACTGCAGATGGTGATTTCAGCCATGAAATTAAAAGACACTTACTCCTTGGAAGGAAAGTTATGACCAATCTAGATAGCATATTAAAAAGCAGAGACATTACTTTGCCAACAAAGGTCTATCTAGTCAAGGCTATGTGGTCATGTATGGATGTGAGAGTTGGACTATGAAGAAAGCTGAGAATCAAAGAATTTATTCTTTTGAACTATGGTGTTGGAGAAGACTCTTGAGAGTCCCCTGGACTGCAAGGAGGTCCAAGCAGTCCATCCTAAAGGAGATTAGTCCCAAATATTCATTGGAAGGACTGATGTTGAAGCTGAAACTCCAATACTTTGGACACCTGATGTGAAGAGCTAACTCATTTGAAAAGACCTAATGCTGGGAAAGATTGAGGGCAGGAGGAGAAGGGGATGAAAGATGATAAGACGGTTAGATGGCATTACCGACTCAATGGACATGAGTTTGGGTAGTCTCTGGGAGTTGCTGATAGACAGGGAGGCCTGGCATGCTGCAATCCATGGGGTCACAAAGATTTGGACAAGACTGAGTGACTGAACTGAACTGAACTGTATCATTGTCTATGGCCATTCTCTTTGAAAATACATTTTCTTTTTCCTCTCAAATTTGTGACAGGCATAAATAGTCTGGTAGTAAGCTGAGAATGCAGACTATTATTGGACACAATGTCAGCATGCTACACAGAATTAACACTATATATAAATAGGCTTGGCATTTAGAAGAAAAAAATTAATTAGAGCTAGAAAAATAAAAAGACACAAGAAAGAAAAGATAACAAAACACAGATTAGAATCACAAGTCTATGAAGCGATTTCCAATAAACAGTCACTACCCCTGAATCTTCAGTCCAAGACAAATATATGTATGCTGTATTTTTTCAATTCTTTTGTATTGCTTAATCTTAAAGCTTCAGTAGCAATTATGTATTTCACTTTTGATGTTTTATTTGTACTTGGTTCTAGCAAGATTTTACTGAAGTGACAAAAAAATAAAATAGGGGCCCAAACCAAACTAAAAAAAAAAAGAATCAAGAAATTTATATACTGACACAGTCAAGACCTATCTTCCATTCTGATTTAGTCTTCTGTAATTAATACCTGTTGATCTGGCTACTCAAACACTAGTGTCAGTGTTCATGCCTATCTATCCCCTTCTTTCATTTGCTTTGTGATCTGCATGTAGGGTAAAAAAAAATGTGCAAAAAACAAACGATTTACTGCAAGTCATCTTGTTACCATTTTAGCCATCCATTCTAGCTGCATCCATGTGATTTGGGTGTCTGACTTGGGAAAGGGGAGAGTATTTATGTGCAGCATTCTCCTTGATGCAATATGAAGAGGAGGAGAATAACATGAAGATTTACCCTTCGCTGCACAACTGCCAAGAGCATCTGAGTGTGCTATACTGAAGATCCCAGGAAAAGCAAATTGTTCAGGGCTCACACTCACGCTCTTCTTATAGCCCTTATCTGAAAGTTGCACTTGCTCGTGTATAAGCAGGCTTAACAGCCAGCAAGTGACACTGTAGTAACACAGGAAAGAGCCAAAAATTTCTTTCATCCACAGAAGACAATGGGAGGGTTGGCTGCAAAGTATGTAAATCTAGGGTTTTGCACATTTTATTTTCAGAGGAAAGCAGAAGGAAGTGGAATTATTTTGCCTAAATACTCAGTCCTAGGATGGGAGTGACTGAAACCTATACAAGAGATGACTAGCTATGGAGGACAAATGTAAAAACTGCCTCCATATTTGGGAATAGTGCCATGTGGAAGAAGAAAAACAATTCATCTTATGTGGCCCTGTGAGTTCAGACTGATTTGGTAGCAACTGTATAAGCAGAGAACAATTACAGTATTGAATGTAATAAAAATACTTTTTTAATTACAATTATCCCAAAGTGAAATGTGCAACTGTGAGAAACATAGACTTTCCTATCACTGGAGGTATTCAGCAAGACTCTCCAACAAAAACTCTGTACAGATGTCCCATCTTAGATGTCTTTTCCAACAATTAGTGACTAATTTGTGTACTAAGTATGAAATAAGGATAACACGACTAATCTACCTTCTCCCACCTGCCCTACAAAACAAGTGCTTAGGAGTTGTTCAGGATCATTTGACCAACATTTTTATTGACTATTCACTGGCTCTCAAGGTCAATGAGTAGGGCCCGTGTAATTGGCATGAGGTAGGAAGAAGTTTTAAGGGTTACCAAAATCTGCATTGTGCATTAGCAAAAAAATGAACACATCCCTACTGGTATTCATGTGGGGCTTGTATCTTTGTTTTGTAGTCTAATGGAAATAACCAGTTCCCAGTTCTGGCCTTACCAAAATTCTTATACATACAGAGCTCTTTTCATTTCTCTATTGCAAGTCAATCATCACATTTCCTGCTTTTAATTTTGAAATATTTCTGAAATCTTGCACATTAATCATCTTTCATTCTGTATATCCAATTCTAATAATTTAGGCTGTCATCATAATTTGTCTAGACTTTAGCCATTCAGAATTCTTTTGATCACCCCACTGTGTAAGTATGATGTTTAAATTCAACTATGAGCATTTCATCTTCTCACATAAAACCACTTAATGGTTCCCAACTTTCCACTGCAGGGGAACAAAACTTGACACTTTGTTGTTCAATTGTTAGGTTGTGTCTGACTCTTTGGGATTCCATGGACTACAGCACACCAGGCTTCCCTGTCCTTCACTATCTCCAGAGAGTGCTTAAACTCATGTCCATTGAGTCAGTGATGGCATCCAACAACCTTATCCTTTGTCATCCCCTTCTCCTTTTGCCTTCTATTTTATCCAGCATCAGGGTCTTTTCCAATGAGTTAGCTCTTTGCATCAGGTGGGCATAGTATTGGAGCCTCAGCTTCAGCATCAGTCCTTCCAATTAATATTCAGGACTGATTTTCTTTAGGATTGACTGGTTTGATCTCCTTGTTGTCTATGGGACTCTCAAGAGTCTTCACCAGTATGACAATTTGAAACCATGAAGTCTTTGGTGCTCAGCCTTCGTTATGGTCCATCTCTCACATCCATACATGACTGCTGGAAAAAACCATAACTTTGACTATACAGACCTTTGTCAGCAATGAGGCAGCTGCCTTTTAATAGGCTGTTTAGGTTTGTCATAGCTTTTCTTCCAAGGAGTATTTAATTTCAAGGCTGCAGTCACCATTTGCAGTGATTTTGGAGCCTCCCAAAATAAAATCTGTCACTGTTTTCACTTTTTCCCCTTCTATTTGCCATGAAGTAATGGGCCCAGGTGATATGATCTAAAGTTTTTTGAATGCAGAGTTTTAAGCCAGCTTTTTCACTCTCCTCTTTCACCATCATCAAGAGGCTGTTTAGTTTTTTCTGCCATTAGAGAGGTATCATCTGCTTATCTGAGGTTGTTGATGTTTCTCCCAGTAATCTTGATTCCAGCGGTGCTTTATCCAGACCAGCATTTTGCATGATATACTCTGTATAGAAGTTAAATAAGCAGGGTGACTATATGCAGCCTTGACGTACTCCTTTCCCAACTTGGAACCAGTCCATTGTTCCATGTCCAGTCCTAAGTGTTGCTTCTTGATCTGCATACAGGTTTCTCAAGAGGTAAGATGGTCTGGTAGTCCCATCTCTTTAAGAATTTTCCACAGTTTGTTGTGATCCACACAGTCAAAGGCTTAAGTGCAGTCAATGAAGCAGAAGTAGTTGTTTTTCTGGAATTCCCCCTCTTTCTCTATGATCCAATAGATGTTGGCAATTTTATCCCTGGTTCTTCTCCCTTTTCTAAATCCAGCCTGTACATCTGCAAGTTCTTGGTTCATATACTATTCAAGTCTCGCTTGAAGGGTTTTGAACTTTACTTTGCTAGCGTGTGAGATGAGAGCAACTATACGGTAGACTGAACTTTCTTTGGCATTGCCCTTCTTTGGGTTTAGAATGAAAACTGATGTTTCCTCGTCATTAGCCAATTATTTTAACTTTCTACCTTATTGACTCAAATTTTGCAAGTGTTTCTGAAGAATACACACTCTCAACCCCTATAAGTATGTTGTTGTAGTAAAATCTATGCCCTATCTACAGTGGGATACCGTGATGATTCTTTCAAGTTATTAGTAGCTTTGAATAGAGGATGTTCTTACCAGTCCAGAAAAGTATTAATGACACAACAGAGAAGCAAGCTGTGGCTGAATGCATCTACAATTTGAGATGTTGATGCTTCTTTGGAAAAATACCACGTCTTCCGTCAGGGAGATGATACACTGTTTTCTTACAGCCTTCAGTCCCATTAGACATATAAGAAAAGCTTTCTGGCGCCCAGAGAAATCTCACTTATCCCAGGTTATTTATTTATTTTGGGAGTAGTAATTTAAAAGAAGTAATTTACTTCTTTGAGCTGACATAATCAGCAGCTCCAGAGTAGACTGTCACCCAGCATGTTCCCTGCATCCTGCCTTATAACGATATACTTCTGGCAAGGATGGCATGTCTCTCTGTAGTTCATTTTATTCCCAGCCCTACTTTTCTTATCATTCTGCAACATCACCAAGTGTTTGGACAGACTTTCAAAAGCCTGCCTGCATCCCAGGCCTCATATTTCAAATGAAGTATTGCTGTGGTCCCTCACAGCATTGAAATCCACTTCGAATCAATGCTGTTGTGTGCCTCAAATGTCCTTCCTAACATCCTGTGTTGATTTGCTCCAAAGTTCAAAGTTTCATAAAAGATAAATTTTCTTCTACTTTTTTTCTTTTAGTTTCTTTCGACTGCGTTATAGAAGACATTGAGCTAGAAATGCCAATATTCTGACATCTTTAAACAAACTAGCATTAGTTTAATTTAAACTGATAACTTAGGGAAAAATAGCATAATTCGTAAACAAATAAATATAACATTACTTGACTGTCTAGTTTGGTGAAAAAATATGTTTTACTGTAGATTTAAATTTATTTATATGTTATGGCTTATAAATACATACCCATGATTTTCTAATTTGACATCTTATATATTATATATGAAATATACACACAAAATAATTCTTTTGCAAGTGTCATGCTATGCAATGGCAAGATGGAAAAAGGCATTCACATTTGGTTTTTGGTGGTAATTTTTAACAAAGTAAACGTGATATCATTGTTTTGTGTTTACAGAAATATAAAGTCAAATTGATGGGATTATTATTTCACTTTCATTTTGATAATAGTTTTTGAAGTAACAAGGATAACATTATGTTATCTTTAAAGATAATATGGTGACTAATAAGCCAAAGGAGAGACTGATTTATTGAGAGACGGATTCACCACTGTGTGCATCTAATCTCTAGTGCCTATCCTTCATCTTTGCTAGACTCAAAATAGACTCAACCTTGCTTGGCTGTTCAAAGAGAAACAAAAGAAATGGGAGGATCAATGATATCTTTAATTTTATGAAAACAACTCCCTACCACTTCTCACTTTCAAAGTCAATTACCTTCAGGGACCAAGCAGGCAGATAATACAAATAAAATGAGCAGACTCTGTGAACTATATTTTGAAAATTGCCTTATTATTACTATATGTTACCTAATCTGATTTTTGGCTTTACTTTGTTAGATTTTGTTCTTAGTATTAATGTATAATTCTCAAAAACTTATTTACATATAAGATAACTTGCACAGAGAATTAAGTAATTTGCTCAAGACCACACTTCTAGTAAGTTTTGAGGTTTCTTTGTTAAACTTAAGTATCCTGTCTTCAGAGGCTATGTTCTTAACTCCTGCCATTTAACAAGCTAGTTTAGAATTTTGTCTTTTACTAGACAGACACAAATATTTCACCATTTAAAATTTGAAATACATATTTATGCTTTTTCTCAAAACTGGAAAGATGTCAAATGTGATAGTTCTAAAGTGAATGACAATAATTATTCCATTATGTAACTTACAGCAAAAGTTAATGGCTCATTTCATAAAAGAAATAAAATCCATATTGTTGTAATATAACTGCATAAACACCAGTGAGCACATCTGGAGAGATTTATTAATTCATTTTGAGATAGAAAACATGTGATGCTTAAATATGTAAAATAGATCAAAATTTACAATATAAATTTTTCTACAAAAAGCCTTTGGCAATGGTATATTAAGATATTTTAAAAGTATATTTTGATTGGAATTGTTTTTCTTACATAAATAATTTTATTTATATCCGTAAGGACTTCTTTGTAATGATAAGATATAACAACTTAGAAAATGTATAATTACATAGTTTTTCCCACTATTTTTCCTCTCAGATATACTTTTTGGATTCTAATTGATTGATGTTTTTAATGCTGCTGCTGCTAAGTCACTTCAGTCATGTCCAACTCTGTGCAACTCCATAAGACAGCAGCCCACCAGGCTCCGCCGTCCCTGGGATTTTCCAGGCAAGAACACTGGAGTGGCCTGCCATTTGTTTTTAATGGGGTGATTAACTGAAATTGACTTTTTAGAGAGCTATTTTAAAATTTTTGAATGTTATAATTTGTGTATCCTTTGCTAAGAATAAATTGACACCTAAAGTCAATCTTAATATATTTAGGTTTGGTTTGAGGTGACCTATATATCTAGTTTTATTTTTAAATGTTTGAAAGCATTGTGGAAGCTCTATTTTATTGTTTTTGGATAGAACATTTTTACTTGTTCTCCACTTCTGAATGACTTTGAAAGTGAGGACAGGGTAAGTATAAATAAATTTGCAAAAATGCCACATACACAAATGGTATTTTTACATGTGGTTAGAGTCAAGGAGACAAGACAGTCATTAGGGCTGAGAAAGGCAATTCATATTAAAACATGTGTTACTGCTGTTTGCTTAGATTTCCTATAGGCACCCTATCACTCTTTAGGGTTCCAGTCTTCCATTTCAAACAACAGCTCAAGCAATCTTTCACTCCTTTAAAATCCACTGGTTGTAATCTGTATTATTTTAAAATATACCACCTTGTTGAAGGAATTTAAAATCATCTCTTCCCAAATCAGATTAGATGAGTCCTAATACACCCACAGTGTCTGAGAGGTAAATGTATCTGAGTATTTCGTCAGTTTGGTTTATGTTCTGTGTGACATTTTGCATTTCCTTACATGTTGAAAAGTCTGTCTCCTTTTTTGATTAACATCAGTGCACTGTACTTGTGTACCTTCTCCACATACATTAGGATTTGTGAGATACTGGAGCATATCTTTAAAAAAATTATTTTATATTGGAGTACATTTGATTAACAATGTTTTGTTAGTTTTAGGTGTACCATAAAGTGATTCAAGAATACAACTTTTTTTTTTTTTTTTACAACTTTTTTTGTTGTATGGACTTGCTTGTTGGAGATGACATCAGGGTCACCCTGATGAGCAGACAGGGATTTTCAAGCTCTGATTGGTAGAGAACAGGGATACACAAGGATAATTCTGTGATTCTTACATGAGATTCCTGCAGACATACATCAAAAGGGCATATGTGTTCTATCTATACCGTAGTTTTAATGGTATGGGGAAGGCTAGTTGAATATTAACCATCTTCTCTCTTATATTCAAATTCCATGACATTAATTTCTTTACAAAAGATACATAGTCCAGACTTATTTTAAATTATTGGTATAAAAATACACATTGGATCAGAAAATCACAAATATTTTACAGCACTGCTGCTGCTGCGCTGCTGCTGCTAAGTCGCTTTAGTCGTGTCCGACTGTGCGACCCCGTAGACAGCAGCCCACCAGGCTCCCCCGTCCCTGGGATTTTCCAGGCAAGAACATTGGAGTGGGTTGCCATTTCCTTCTCCAATGCATGAAAGTGAAAAGTGAAAGTGAAGTCGCTCAGTCATATCCGACTCTTCGTGACCCCATAGACTGCAGCCTACCGTAAGTCTCCTCCATCCATGGGATTTTCCAGGCAGGAGTACTGGAGTATCAAATTTCCTATGTGCATTACAAACTCTGAATATATAGATAATGTAGATAATATATCCATATATAGATATATAGATAATTATTCTGTTTTGGTTTTACATGATAGACTCTTGATATCTACATGAGCTATTCTAAATTTTCAATGCATATATAGGCTTTTAGTATTGACATATCCTCAGTCTGGAAAGTAATATAAAATACCAATACCTATAAATGCCTCACTTCCATAACGACCAACAAAAGCCGAGCTGTGTCATTCCCATTTCAGACCACGTCCAATGTCAGCAATAACAGCAGTTGATTATGTGCTAGGAAGGTCAGGTCCAGTGGTTGGTACATTATATTCAAATGCTCTCTTTTTTAAACTAATTTGTATTCTCAGCTGAGAAGATAAATTTGTCACAGAAAATGTTGCCTTCCTTACAGAATTTACCTGATTTCTCTGTTTAATGTAATATATAATGGTATTATATATTAATCATAGTATAATCTGTTAACAACTTTATTTAGCATGTTGCTATGTATATGTATATAAGTACATATATAATGGCATTATATATTAATCATAGTATTGTCTGTTAACACCTGTAATTAACATGCTGCTATGTATATGTATATAAGTGTATATATATATATGTATGTGTGTGTATATACAATCACACCCATATTCTATTTTTATCTGCTACATGCAAGGCCAAACCAGAATGAGTTAATTACTTAAAAAAACACTTTTACAGTAAATATTACATAAAATTATACATAATTATATTTTAATATAATTCATATGTTTTTGTAATTAATAATTATATTTCTTATACCATAGTATAACCTTATAATACATATTATTATTTATAATAAATGAATTAGGACTCATTGCACCTAACTTGAGAAAAGAAAAGAAGCACTTCAAGGACCATGATTCCAGGAAAAGTCTTAAATGTGTGAGTGGGTCTCCACAAAATAACAGAGAAGAAACCAACTCTCATTCTTATTTCCATGGAAATCCATAATACGTTAGTGAAAAAGTTTCTGCAACGCTTTGACCAAGACAAAAAAGTACAAATAACCAAATACCATCACGTTTCTTAAGGCTAAACATAAGCTACAAACATAGACAAGACATGTTTCCTGTGTGTGGTATGTTGTGTCTGTGTGTGTGTCTGTGTGTGTGTCTGTGTGGTAATTTTACAAGAAATCATCTTTGCTCCAAATCTAAAAGCATGAAAATATAAAGTGTGTGCCAACCATCCCTGCCTCTTATTTCAGAGCATAATTTACTTTATAATTTCTTCAACATGGATGAACTGCCACCAGCTCATGTAGTGCCAATGCCTGAAAATCCCCAGGTGGTAAGTATTTCAGTCTAATTTGTCTTACCAGCTTTGACTGTGATTACTCAGAATATAAAACAATACGGCAATTCAGTTAAATATACATGGACACACATACTGAGGGAAAGGGCGACAGTCTCCTGCATTAGATGTAGAGAAGAATGAGCCTTACAGTATGTCCCACAGATTCACAAAGAAAGACCTACTGCCTGTCATCAAAGAAGCACGACATGTACGGCTATCTCCGCCCAGTCTCCGATCTCACCTCTATAGTCTCAATCACCTGACTCTCTATTACTTCAAAGACGTTATATTCTTCAGGGAAGAGTCAAGTTATACTAACTCTCAGAGATGACTATTTGAGCCATAACACTCATTGTCTATCTACTATGAGATATTTTTGCCACCCTGAGGAGACAGACTAGCATTAAAGGAAGAGCCTTGTCCTCCATAACACTGCCAGAATGAATACTGTCCACTAAGTGAGTCAAGAAGTTATCTTTTCAAGGCTGGAAAGCCTCTTTTCTATGAGCACGTTTTTTCTGACAGTTATTTGACAATGGTCAAATTTTCCTGGCCTACCAGCTAAGGGCTTCTGTGGCTTAGTGGTAAAGAATTCGCCTGCAGGAGACACATGTTCTATCCCTGGGTCAGGAAGATCCCTTGGAGAAGGAAATGGCAACCCACTACAGTATTCTTGACTGGTAAATCCCATGGACAGAGGAGCCTGGGGGACCACAATCCATGGGGTTACAAAAGAGTTGGACACATCTTAGCAACTAAACAACAACCACCAGTAGCTATTTAACATGTCTTTTCTTATGTCTGCTCTGAAATATTAAACATTGATTTACGTTTTTAATTCTCAGGCAATTATATCTTACATATTTTCCTGTACTATGAAGGTATCTCTCTGTACTATTTGTGCTCATGTCTTTATTAAAAGAGTTTTCAACAGGTTGACTTACTTCTGTCTTTCCAGTGAACCAAAGTGTTAATTTGTTAACTTGTCCGCTTTATGTCAGTTAAATAACAGAAAGACCAAAACCATTTCAAAGCCTATTTAATTCAGGGTTGTTTGGTTCACCCATGTTCTGGGAAATTATTTTCCCCTAAAAGAAACAATAATGATGACAGACTATATCTAACCTAAAAAGTGGAAGTTTGCTTTTCTTACAAAAGAAAAATTTTAGTGTTGAGACAAAATAAAAGTCTCTCTGCTACGTTTAAAATGTATAACAAAGAATTTATTTTAATATCTATATAATAGAGAATAAAGTATCACTTATACGGATAGGTAACAAAGTTTTGTCTTAATAAAGTAGTAAGTATTAGAAGACTCTAGAAACCCTCAAAGCTTCCTTATGTAGAGCAGGGATGAACATTTTTTTCTGTAAGGCCCAGATAGCAAATATTTTTTGGTTTGGCGAAGGCAAAGTATTTCTGACATAAGTATTTAGCACGGCATTAGCCAGAGATGATATGAAAACAGATGAATGTGGCTGTATCTCAGTACAACTTATATCCAGAAATAAGAAGCAGGCCAAATTTGGCATGCAGGCTGGAGTTTGCAGCTCCATAATATAAAGAAACTCAGAACATATCATTCCACACCACACATGAAATACCATGGTATTTCCTGTGGTCTGTTATTATACACTAATCTAGACTTTGAATCAAAGCTTGATTTTTTTTTTGTCACGATAAAGTAAAGCAGATATTCAACTTCAAGATGTCAATTAATCAACTTAATGTTGATCTGCATTTAGGAACTTGATGCCATTTTTTCTCTATTGATTTTAATAGGCATTTTGATGATGCTGACAACCTTCATCAAGAGTTGATACACAATATCCTTTTCTTTAAAAATGCTTGGCTAAAGTTCAGTAAAGGTCAAATGGATATCATCAAACTGCTTGTGTTATTTACAAAATCGTGTGATTCATTGATTGTGGTCTCCCACCTCACCTGCACAAACTGGCTGAAAGGTCACCTTCTCAATGATGAAAATCTATCAGGGAGAGAAGGCAACAGAATGAATAAAGGGGAAAAATGTCACTGTAAGTCATTATGCAATATCCCTTGGGAATGTATCTTAAGACGTTGCATTTGAGAAGCAGCTTGTTTTCTCCTGCTTGTCTGTCAGTTAATTAAAACCTTCTGATAATTGGAACATGCTACAATGATGGTTTCCAGATTTCTTCGTGGATGGTAGGATGGCATGATTTAGAGAATATAAGCTCTTGGCAACCCACTCCAGTGTTCTTGCCCAGAAAATTCCATGGACAGAGGGGCCTGGCAGGCTGCAGTCCATGGGGATGCAAAGAATTGCACAGCAAGGCATGGCTTATATTCCTTATCTTGGCTGAAACAACTCTCATGCTCAGCTATTCTCAGTGGGGGAAGATAGCAGAAGTAGCTACCATTTGTTGACGGGTCACAAGCAGCCACACCTTTATGAAGCATTACATAGACCCAGCTTGAATTAAAAAGATAATAACCATATGAGGTTGACACATTAAAACAGATGTTGAGATTTTAAATATCTTGAATAAATGACTCAAGGTTGAAAAGCTATAATGTAGCAACCTTCGAATTTCCAAACTGGCTTTTAACTACCACGTTCCCACTCTCTATATACCCAAAGGCAAGGTGACTGGAGACATTGGCATTATGCTGCTCACTGCATCTCCATCGTCCTGTACAAATACATTCTTCACGTCTCAAGCCACCCAGCTCTTCTTTGCTCATACCTCTTCTTCAGTAGCATTTGTGGATTTGGTTTTTCTCCACCTTCAACTGAGGGCTCTGGTCCCTAGTTAGAAACTTTTAATTTCTATGTGGATAACTACTTATACACATACATACCCACACACACACACACACACACACACACACACACACACACACATACACACACACAGAGTCTTTTCTCCAAGGACTTTCCCCTTCATTTCAGCAAATGGGGGATGACTCTGGACTTTGTTATTTCTCTCAAATGTTCCACTTATGAACTCTAAACCTCCAACATCCCATGTTCACCACAAGTATTCACTGCTCCTTTTCTCTCACTCTCTTCTCATAAATCTTACTCTTCTTTACTGTTCCTTGCTATCATCATTTTACCACAATCTACTCACGTACTTATCTATTTCACTTCCTAAATACAGACTGCTATAATAATAACAAAAACATCACTGTTTTTGAGGAACTGCATACTGTACATGGTATAAAGCACCTTACATTATTATATCTGGGGCTCAGAGAAGAGACGCAAACCATTCATGACTACACAGGTAATCATAAAATAATTAGGATCAGAGAGCAGGTCTGCATTTTCTACTCCAGGGTCCATGATTTTATTGCAACTATGCATTATCATCTCTATTATTTAGGCCCATATGATCCATAATTTTAATAAAATATCATTACCATGAGCTCTCTTCTCTCCTATCCTTCAGGGAAACCATTCCTGGAAAGCTCAGTTGATGAAATTATGACTTTACACGTTTCATTCCCTTATCTTCTAATTCAATAGGATCTTGAAAGAAAGGATATGAAAAATATCTGCAACTTGCTATCCTTGATTAGGAATTTTACTCCATTATATCGTCATTGTTGGTTTATGACAAGGCCGCTTTTGGGTTTGATCATTCCCCTCCTGGCTTTGGTGCTGAGTTAGAAAATTTTAATTTCTACATAGATAATATATGTAATTTTTTCTCAGCATTATCATACATACATACATACATACATATATATATATACACACACACACACAATACAGAATCTTTTCTGCCTCCTAAATATGAGTTTTTCAGGCAGGGAAAAATTATTATCAACTTTATCCCAAGAACATACTAGTTACTCGATTGAATATTACTATTATTTAATGAATACATGAATAACATCAATGAATGAATACCAAACAGACAACAAAATATATGATTCTGGCACTGAGATCAGTATTGTCTTTACACCACTTAAGTAAGGCTGGCAAATCCATTTTAGTTCTCTGGCTCTCAGTTTTCCTTTATTTAAATTATCAATAATATTCAGGCTGTCAGTATACTTAAAGTTAAATATATCTAAAAGGTATTTATAAGATGAAACAAAACCATGGATATGAACATCTTATATAAGCTATAACCACTCATAAAATGCCAAGTGCTAATATTAGGCAGATTAGTTTCTTCCTAAGTGACAAGAGCAAATCTTCCTAAGAGAGACAAAGCAAACCAATGCATGTAAAGCAATATTCAACAACTAATTATTGAGCATTTTAAGCATCAGGCAGTGTTTCATGTGACAGGCATATACCGATGACCAGATACATTTTTTCTCTCACATGGGATATATTGTCTAATTGGAAGATGCAAAGTAGGTCTTTTGTGCTTCTTCCATTAAACCAAGTCCCCTTCTGTGTTTCTACATTAAACTGTCATAGCAAAACAAATGGCAAAAAGAAAATCCAGAAAATGAATAATTTTTCTGTTTTGTAGTCAAAATAATAACAGATTCTTCCTAGAGTTACTCTGATTTCATCATTTAAGCCACTATAGGCTTAGTTATTTATGGAACTCCTTTTGAAGTCTTTTATATATTTTTCCCTTGAGTTTTTGTGTTTATAGCTTAGACTGAGAGCCGGGTAGGATTCTGAACTAAGAAAGCAATAGTTTTGTTTGTTTTTTGATTCAGCAAATGTCTGGTTATGTCTCATTCTTCACAAATCCAAGGTGGTGTCTGTGCAGAATCCCTCCACCCCCACTATTGGAAAGAATTGAAATTGATGGAAGGTAGCTTATTTGCATCACTGACCCTCTTTGCAAAAATGGTTTCTCTTCTCATTTGCAATTCTGATTTCTGAATAATTTCACACATATAGTATAAAAAATGAGAAACAAAGTTTACATAAGAATCCTTCAGGACAATGGCTGATTCTTCTTGATGTTTGACAGAAAAAAAAAATCTGTAAAGCAATTATCCTTCAATTAAAAAGATAAATAAAGTGGAAAGAAGAATCTTTCAGGGTAGAGATAGGCAATTCTGCCAAGTAAAGGGTAATATGGAGAGGACAATAATTGCTGATTTCTCACAAAACTTGTCAAGTAAATTACACCTATTTCTTCATTTAGTCTTCATTTAGTCCAATCCGAGGAAGTGGGTGTTATTATTATTCCTAGATTTTTATTACCAGTTTAGCAAACTGAGGCTCAGCTCTTCTCAACAAAGAGAAAATAAACTTTCCAAGGTTACTGTGTGGGTGAGCAGTTAGTCAGGATTTAAACTGAGAACTGAGGGGTCTTAAGGAACACTCGCTATTTGCTCACCGGCGAGTCTACCCTCCTAAAGTATGGGGGGAGTCTCAAGAAGTGTTAACAAAGAGACATACAAAGAAAGAACAAGATAAGAAATATTTCAAGATATACCATTAGAATTTGTTTTACTTCTTTCAGATTTAAGGACAATTAACTCAACCTAAGGGGTTGAGTAGACAACGTTGTGCTACACAATTCTCTTCACAAGGTGAAGAGAAGTCAGACACCACAGAACTTGATTTGTAACTATTTTGTGAGAATAAGGGAATCATAAAATAGTTGAAACATCAAAAAAGTTCAAAGAAAATATGAAATGGACACAGAAAAGAAGAAAATGAAATTAGAATCAATGTGCTAATACTATGAGGAGAGGGCTTTAAAGCCAGACTCCAGTTCAAATTCAGGCAATGTTGCTACTGGTATAGACAGTTTTCAGTATTTAACAGCAAGCGTGGTCACCTTGTATGTATTTACTGAAAAAGAGAGCTGTGGTTCAGTTAAATTTCTGATAAATCACATCAAGACTTCACTGATTTTTGTCTTAACTTACTTTGTAGTAATTTATTAATAGTATTTCCAGTCCTATTGTGAGTTTGTATATGTGTGACAATGTGTGTGTGTGTGTATGTGTGTTTCCCACTGAACTAACTTGTTATTATCGACAAGTGGGTCAAATGTTCAAACAATGTGTGCTATTTGATGAAATTAACTGTTTAAGAGTTTGGAGATCCTCGTACCATATTCTGGCATCATGTCTGTCACCATGTCCTTAATCTAAAATGGATCGCCTTTCAGAGAATATAACATACTGTTATTTTGATATTTTGCAAGCACTTTCATCTTATTCAATTCATACAACTGCATGGAGAGATAGGCAGTGTAGAATTCAATAATTTATAAATTATTTTCAAGCAAGTTCCTTCAGTTGTAATACTGCCTGACATTGCGCAAAAAGTGAAAGTGAAAGTCGCTCAGTCATGTCTGATAGAATTCTCCAGGCCAGAATACTGGAGTGGGTGTCCTTTCCCTTCACCAGGGAATCTTCCCAACCCAGGGATCAAAACCCTTCCGTGTTGCAGGCAGATTCTTTACCAGCTGAGCCACACGAGAAGCCCCAAAATACGAGAGTGGGTAGCCTATCCCTTCTCCAAGAGATCTTCCCAACCCAGGAATCAAACCAAGGTCTCCTGAATTGCAGGTGGAAGCAGTTAAAGCGTCTCGCTGCAATGTGGGGGACCTCGGTTGGATCCCTCGGTCAGGAAGATGCCCTGGAGAAGGAAATGGCAACCCACTGCAGTATTCTTGCCTGGAGAATCCCATGTACAGAGAAGGCTGGTGGGCTACAGTCCATGGGGTTGCAAAGAGTTGGACATGACTGAGTGACTTAATTTTCACTTTACTTTCTTTACCAATACTACTATTATCTCCATTTTAAACAGGAGAAAATTGAGGAACAGTGAGATAGAATATCTTGTTGAAACTTAAACGGTAATCAATATTACTGTACCAAAAAAATGCATCTTGAGTTATTCGAAGATAGAATTTTAAAATTAAAGAACTTTCATGCATTGAATTAGATAAGGGTAAGAATTCTCATTTCAGTTTTTAAGGTAAAGATCTGGAAAACACTATTTCCTGATGTTTGTAAAACACACAGGTAACAGAATCAAACTCTCATCCTAAAAGCTTTTATTCCAGTTGACTATTTCCTATGGAATTACAAATAATTAGATTTTTCCTTTAGAATCTAACTAAAATGTGTGTATTTAATTAAGCCTGAAACTAGACTCCACACAACACATCTGGCATTAGAGAAAAACCAAGTCAAGTCTTTTAAATAAGAAATAAAAACAATGCTTATTTTGTAAATATAGCTCTATAATACTTATACTATTTATAAGAATTACTAATGATTTTGGAAATACTTACACTTTTTATACTACTTTTTTCCAAACACATAATATAGAAATTCTACTATCTTATACATTCTAATAAGATGTCAGCAAGTACAAATAACTCATTTTTCAGAAAAACATTCACATGCCTTTCATGTGTAAGGCACTGGACCAGGTGCTCTGAGGATAAGCAAAACCTAGTTTTGTTCTTCAAGGTGCTGTCAGTCAGTACAGAAGATGCTGTATATGTATATATAAGCTTTATGCAAAATTCTGTGTGATGACAATTGTAAGAAACCCTATGAAAGGCAAAGACAAGATAATTTGGACAATGTGGACAATGTAATGGTATGTTCTAGCTGAAACAAGATGCCATATTTCATGGAAAAATTTTCATTTTATAAAATGAAATTTTGCTTAAATTATACAAGTTTATTCAGTAAGCAGTAGTATAAAAGTACAAGCATTTCTGCTTCCAAAAAGATGTGGAGTAGATGAACTTTTCCCTATTTATCCAAGTAATATATATATATAATATAAAACAAACATAATATCAATATTTATAAATATAAAACAAAACATACATATATATATATATATATATATATACACACACACACACACATAAAATAAACAAAAAACAGAGGAAGACTCTGAAAGATGGAGAGAGGGAAGCAGGTTAATTAGCAAACCTGGGGCTGCCACTCGGAAGTAAGCGCTGGTGAGTTTCTTGATTTTCTGTACATATTTGTATCAGACTTGGAACTGTAAAAGCCATAACTCAGAAACTCCAAAGGAACAAAGAAATAAAAGTTTCAACAAAAGCTTACAGTCTCTAGCCAAAAAAATGTGAAAAGGGACAGCTTAACAACACATACACACACACATACACACACACACACACACACACATACACACACACACACAAATATAGGCAGTGACCTCCCAAATGCAGTCAAGTACAGCAGAAAAAAAATTGTGGAACCATCTTAACTCAAGACAGGGAAAGACTTGTGAATAGCTTGACTTCCATACTTGCCAGGTTATACTGAAGTGGACCAAACCCTGCAACATGTAGTGTCAGAGGACTTTCATCCTCAGTGAGTCATGGCAACCTTTCCCCAATGTATCAATGAAAACTTGTGGGGATCCTTTACTTAACACTCACCAAACAAGACAGCTTCTCCCATCCCTAGCAGAGAGTGGCCTAGCAGAGTTTAGAGTTTCAGTGCTGCCCAGAGGTGAAAATGTCACACATAGCCTACCCTTCAAGTGATGTCATTGCAGGCTGCATAGACAGTGAAAACTCACACCTTTCCAGCAGTAATAAGAAGTCCCCTTCTCCTATAGGTTTCAAAGGAGGCTTAGTGGGGAATTGATATTGCTTCTACTACATGGCAATAACAAGGGATTCTTCTTGTTACCAGGGTGGTGTCAGAGGAAGTATGCTAAAACAGATGATAAATAAATGATTCAGAGTTTCATAACAATACCTAGAAACCTTCAGGTTTGAAAAATATCATGAAAATCTTAATTTGAATAAAACAGAAAATACAAACCAACATTGAGATGATAGAGATGTTAAAATTATCTGACAGTGATTTTTCAAGAAACCAAGATTAAAATGCTTTGGCAGGTAGTTACAAACACACCTAAAGCAAATGAAAAAAATTCTCCTTCAATAAATAAAAAAAGATAAAAAAGATGTTATACCAAAGAACCAAATAGAGTTTTATAATTTAAAAATACAGTAACCAAAATAAAAAAATGCAATGAATAAACGCATTAATTTAAATTCAGAGCAAAGAGAGAAAAGGAAATACATCAGCAAACATGAAGCTAGAATAACAGTAACTGACCTAAGTAATACAGAAAAAATAGACTAAAAAATGTTATCAAAGCTTCAGGAACCTTTGAAAGCATGACAAGACACCTAGCATTTCAGTCTCAACAACTGGTAGAATCACTACACAGAAAATCTGCAGGAATACAGAAAAACTCAGCATCATCTATCAATAGGCTCTAACCAACAATTATGGATAACTCTACCCAACAACAGCAGAAAGAACATTCTTTTCAAGTACCCATGGGCCCTATACCAATAAATAACCATATCACTTCCCATGAAGTAAGCCTCAATCATAAAGAAATAATAGAAATCATACACAATGTGTTTGTTCTCTTATTGCAAGGTAATCAGACTAGAGATAAATAACAGAAAGATAACAGGCAAATCTCTAAACACTTAGAAACTAAACAACATACTTGTGAATAACAAGAGGAAAAAGCACAGCGATATTACAAAATGCAATAATCTGAATGAAAATGGAATTAATGCATACCAAAGTTACTTCATATCAGAGCTAAGTCTGTGAAATTTCATAAGGACAAGAGGAAATTTCACACTAAATGCTTACATGAGAAAAGAAGAAAAATGTCAGATTAATAATCTAAGGTTATACCAAGAGAATCTAACAAATAGGTTCAAAATAAACACAATTCAAGCAGAATGAAGGGAATAATAAATGTAAGAGCATATATCAATTAAATTAACAGCAATAGATAATACAGAATATTGATGAAATCAAAATCTGGCTCTCTAAAATGATCTAAAAAATTGACAAACTTCTAGTAAGACTGCTTAAAAGAAAATAACACAAATTACCATTATCAGAAATGAAATAGGAATATCAGTACAAACCATACAGATATGAATAGAATACTACAAGTAACTCTGCAAACAATTTGACAATTTGGATAAACTATATCTACTACTTAAAAAGTTCACAACTCACAACTCACTTTGTATGTAACATATCTGAATAGTCTTATAAGTATTAAAGGCAATAGACATTTTTAATTTGTAACTTAAAATTTCCAAAACTAAATTGCCACCCCCAGAAGATGTCATCACTGAAGAATTCTAAGTGTTTAAAGGAGTAATTAACACCAAATCTGTACTATATCTTACAAAAAGGAAGGGAACACTTCCCAAATTATTTTATGAAGCTAATATTACCCATATTATCAAAATGAGACAAATATAATATCTAAACACCAAAAAACCCACCCCAAACAAAAAATTACTGATCAGTATCTTTCACAAATATAGACCAAAGTTCTTTAAGAAAATATGAAAAAAAATATAATTTGGCAACACATAAGAGAAATTATACGGAGAAGGCAATGGCACCCCACTCCAGAACTCTTGCCTGGAAAATCCCATGGATGAAGGAGCCTGGTAGGCTACAGTTCATGGGGTCGCTAAGAGTCGAACACGACTGAGCGACTTCACTTCCACTTTTCACTTTGATGCATTGGAGAAAGAAATGGCAACCCACTCCAGTGTTCTTGCCTGGAGAATCCCAGGGATGGGGGAGCCTGGTGGGCTGCATGGGGTCGCACAGAATCAGACACGACTGAAGTGACTTAGCAGCAGCAGCAGCAAGAGAAATTATAAACCAGGATAGGGTGGTATTTACTCCTCAGATGCAAGACTGGTTAAATACTGAGAAATTACTCAATGCAATCCAATAGATTAGCAGACTATAGAATAAATATCACACAATCATATGAATGTAGGCAAAAATTTTTGTTGACAAAATTCAATTCCCGTTCATATGAAAACTCTTAGAGAACTTGAAATAAAGGAGAATCTCCTTATCTATTAATGAATATCTATAAAAAACCCACAACTGTTTTTACAAGCAATGGTGAAAACTTAATCCTTTCCCTCCTAAGACTGGAAATGATGCACAGATATCCACTCTTACCATTCTTCTTTAACATATTGCTGGATGTTCAAACCAGTGCAGTAGTTAAGAAACAAAATATAAATAGATAAGAAATAAAGAAATAAAACTGTGCTCGTTAAATGATTATATACATAGAAAATCTCAATAAATAAAAAAAACCAAATCCTAGAATTAAGACATGTTACAAGAATACAAAAATTAATTTTATTTATATGTGCTAGCAGTGAAATGTTGACACTAAAATTGAAAATATAATACCATTTACAAATAGGAAGCAAAGAAATACATAGGTATTTCTTAATATATCAAATCTAGCAAATGAGGTAAGAACTTTTATGCTCAAGCTTAAAATGCTAATAAAAAGATTATGCAAAAAAATGGAAAGACAACTAATTCATGGATCGGAATACAATAAAGATAGCTATTCTCTCCAAATTAAAACTGTATGAAAATTTCACAGATATAGATATGCATGCTGTGCCATGTGCTAAGTCATGTCCAACTCTTTGTGACCTCATGGACTGCAGCCCACCATGCTCCTCTGCCAATGGAATTTTCCAGACAAGAATACTAGAGGGGGCTGCCATTTCCTACTCCAGAGAATCTTCCCAACCTAAGGATCAAACCCATGTCTCTTGAGTCTCCTGCATTGGCAGGTGGATTCTTTACCACTGAGTCACCTGGGAAGCCCCAAAGATGAGTATATGGAAAGTTAAAATATGTACAATAGATAAAACACTTGTGAAAAGAATAAAGTGAGAGGAGTTAGTCTACCCAGTTTGAGGACATTATAGATCTACTTAAATTGGGAACATGTGGTGTTGGTGGAGGATGGACAGACATATAGATCAGTGGAACAGTATAAAGAACTAAGAAATACAGCCAAACAATTAAGTCCAGTTGGATTTTGACATAGGTGCAAAGTGATTTCACTGGTGGAAAGATAGCCTTTCCAACAAATGGTGCTGGAGCAATTGGACATCTATGAACAAAACAAAAACAAAGATAAAACTTGATCTTAAATTCTATATTTCATTCAAAATAAGTCACAATGAGTCATGGACTTAAGTGTAAAATGTAAAAAGGAAAAAAATTGAGAAGAACAAAAAGCATAAGGAAAAACATAGTAAAAACTCTTTTGGATCTAAGACTGAACAAAGACTTGATGCCAAAATTGTTATTCATACAAGAAAATAATTAAGTTTTGTTTCATAAATCTTCAAAGTTTACCACTGTGTAAGAGATCATTAAGAGAGAAAAATATAAGCTATATAAGCTGGAAGAAAATATTTGCAAACCATGTGTACAGCAAGAAGTAGAATTTATACTATATAGAACTTATAAAACAAACTCCAACTTAAAACATAAATCAAAATAGAAAATGTGCAAATGAACTAATGAGACATTTTGCCACTGAGAATATACAGGCAGCAAATAAAAAACATAGAAATATTTAACATCATTAAAGATATACAAATTAAAAGCATAATGAGATATAAGCACATACCTAACAGAATGGCCAAAATAAAATTTTGAAAAGTTGTTGTAACAAAAGCAAAGAATTGCTGGTGCAAAGGTAAAATGGTACAACTGCTCTGCAAAACTGTTTGGCAGTTCCATGGGAAACTAAACATACTCCTACCATATGACCCAGCAATTTCACTCCTCGGCATTTATCCCAAAGAGACAGGAACTTATGTTCACATTAAAAACCTGTTCACATATGTTCATAGCATCTGTATTGGTAAAAGCCCCCAAATGGGACAAAAAAAAAAAAAAACAAAAAAAAACACAAAAACAAACTGTGGTATATTCAAATTCCCAGCAACAAAACGAATAAGCTATGAATTTAAGCAATAATTTGGACAGATTTCTGGAGAATTATGCTGAGTGAAAAAAACAAACTCAAAAGTTTACATGCTGTATTTCATTAATATATCTTTCTTCAAACAGAGATAGTTTATAAATGGAGAAGAGGTTACAAGGTTGCCAGGAACTAAGGGCAGAGGTGTCAGACTGAAGTAAGTATGACTATAAAAGGGTAATGCAAAGGAGTCATTTTGATGATGAAACTGTTGTGTATCTTAATGTTCTCTATGTCAACATCCTGATCATGGTATTTCATAACAGTTTTGTGAGAAGGTATCACTGGAGAAACTTGATAAAGATAATTGGGATTCCTTTTATTACCTTCGTATACAGATATACAATTATCTCAAAGTAAAAAGATCCCCTGGAGGAGGGCATGGCAACCCACTCCAGTATTCTTGCTTGGAGAATCCCATGGACAGAGAAGCGATGATAGGGTCACATGGAGTCGGACATGGCTGAAGCATGCACACACATGCGCTCGTGCATACACACACATAAAGTTTAATTAAATATAGATAAAATATATTTTTAAAGCAGTGATAAAATTAACTGTCGTTCCAAAATTAAAATTTCCTGATCTCTTTAACTATAGAACCTGGAAGAGAACTTGAAGATAATATTCATCTATTCTGTTACATAATCAACACATGTACTGAGAGTTATTATTTTATGCTAGGTACTGTTCTGTATTCTTGTAATAGAACCATGCACAAAGCAGTTAAAGTCTGTGATGCCAGGAAATTACACTGAAATTGGGGATATAAACTACAAAGAAGTAATCAAATCAACAAGGTGGTTTTAACCGATAATGAGTACAAAAATGAAGAAGGTGAAATAGAATGATGGTGTTACAGTAATGGGTAGGGACAGTGAAGAAACACTAATTTTAGGTGAGTCATCAGATAATGTTTTCCTCTGAAAACACAAAGGACTGAGTTATATGAAGTTCGGTGGGTAGTTTTTCCAGGAAATTGAAAACACAGCAGGAAAACCTTAATCAGGAACAATTTTCATGCATTTGAGGAACACAAAGGTCACTGTGGTTAGAACAGAGTAAATAAAGGAGAAAGAAGCATAAGGTGACATCTGAGAGATTGGCCAGGGCTAACTTAGGGAGGGCTCTAGTTTCCATAATGGAAATAAGTCATCAGTTAAAATATATTGCAGAAGTAAGAAAAAAATACGATGATGGTTTGAATTATGGTGGAAGAGATAGTAGAGATGCCGTTGTTTAAAGTTATGTTTTCTACAATAGAGAGTACTTAGAGAAGACTGAATGGACTGGATGTGGGGTAGGAAGAGAAAGAGGAATCAAGCAAAATTTCATGGTTTTCCTTAGACAGATACTTAGTTATTTTGAAATTAGATTTGAAAGATATAATTTACATATTTATTCAACAAACATTTATTATGATCTATTAGGCCCATCATTATGGCAAGTTGAAACAGTTGAAAGAGTTTAAGGATAGCAACATGCACCATAGAGGCAAACAGAACATACACAGAAGAGGCAATTATCTGTGCCTGGGAGATTAGAAATGACCTGGACATTTACTAAGAAAATACTTTTATTGCATCTTTAAGATACTTAGAGTTTTCACATAGGGAGGGGGAGCTGGAAGTTTCTTAAAACAGTGAATTTCTCAAAACAATGTAAAAGCAAAGATTTGTTAAATAGTGACTGAGTCAGAATTACATACTTCTTTTGAATGATTGTCTTGTGATCTCTTACCATCATTCTCTTTGTAATTTATTTCCTTCAATGTTTTTTACTTTTAATCACTTTATTGTTCTCTCCCTTTCTCAAGTCCTTAAGTCAGAAATACTCATTGTTCACATTTACTTGGATTTGTATTTCTAAGTAACATATTCAGCTAATTCTCCCACTTTTGTTGCATCCTCTCTCATGTGCATTTCAAATTCAGTATGCACATGTCTTTATTCTTCCAGAAATACGTGAAATGGGACTATTAATGTCAAAATTCTCTTCATTCCAAGCTTGTATAATGAAAATAGCAAATGTGATAAGTTTCCTTAACTTAACTATCTATATAAAGTTAGATAGTTAACTACCTATATTAAGTTAGAGAGAAAATATTCAGTGTTTTTATACCGTCATATTTTTGGGGTATGTTTATGATTTTAAAATTACCCTTTTAGTAGTATTCAACAGATTACAGAGAAGTGTGTGTGTGTGTGTGTGTTCAAATGTATGTGTGTGTTAATGTCCTTTCTTGATCAAATATGAAATTTTCTCCTATACGTCATAATGAAGGTACCCCTTTGGTACCCCTTTGTTGTACATGTACATTTGTTTTTGGAATCCAAAGGTCAGAAAGACACTATTTACCAGGGCAACTGAATTGGTAGCTCAGCTGGTAAAGAGATCTCGGTTCGATCCCTGGGTGGAGAAGATCCCCTGGAGTAGAAAATGGCAACCCACTCCAGTGTTACTGCCTGGAGAATCCCCTTGGACAAAGGAGCCTGGCGGGCTACAGTCCGTGGGGTCATAATGAGTTGGACACCACTAAGAAACTAAGCACAGCAGAGTAGTTACAGTGCAGAAAGACAAACAGAGGTCTCCAGGTAACTGGAGAGACAGAGATGGATGCTGCAGGAGATCTCTTCTGCTGATAACATTCAGAGTGTGGTCCTAGCCTGCGGATTCTTCAAAATATACTTCAAATGCTTGTTTGCTAAAAACTAAATCCAACAAATGTCATTAGGTGTCCCTAACTCCATAAGAAGCAAAAATGAAGTGAAAGAATTTTAAAAATTGGTAGATTTCTACAGGAGAAAGGGAGAGATATACCTCACTTAAGATAGTTAAAGAAATAGGCCCAAGATACAGGTTTATAAGCCTTAAAAGAATATGCCATGGAATGGGCATGAAAAATGGTTTGCACAGAAGACATTAAATATATAACCAATTATGTAAAGAAACATGGATTAGATAATGAAGAATATTCTTATCCAACTGGAAAGTTTTGCCGGGAGCCAGCGGGAGGAATCCCACCCATGACAAGCTCATGCGCAGAGGCCTGATGGGCAAGGCGAGTCAAGCCTCAGGGTTTCCCCCCGGTATTTCCTGAGCATGTACCCTCAAAATAAGAATCTGCCTGCCTTATTGTATTGTACTTTTCCACTCTTCTGACACACTCTGGAAAAAGTTAACTCAGGGCTTTAGTCTTCTGCATTTGAAAGGGATGTTTCAGTTCAAACCCCCTCTGATAACTCTCTAGCTTGCCTAACAGGTTCCCCTGGACTTTTTACAGCTTGTGAATTGTTTACAGTCTCCCAACCTGGAGAGGCACAGGAAGCTTAAAACATCCTAGGAATGCAGGTGTCAAGATCATTAGAATAAAACTGATTAAGTGTTTCATTGTTGAGCCAATACTTGCTGCCAAATTTTCATATCTTTTATTTGTTGATATAGTTGGTATGTAGAAAAAACAAGTAGCAACATTAGATCTTTGAGTTAACTACCTTCTTTGTTATAACCCACTGCGCCTTTGTTCTATACAGATGTAACTTTAGTGCTTTAAGGAGATGCAGATTAAAGAAAAACACTTCAGGGGAAACAAGATTAACATTCATTAAGGAAGAGAGCCAAAAAGTGAAAAGTGTTAACAAGCCTCTTGGCCAGAAGATAATGTAAATCACCTGAGACCTTTTGTAGATGAAAAGATATACAGAAAGGGTCAGGACTGCTGCCCCTGCATGACTCTGTATCTTCCATTATGTAAAATTTAGGGTATATAAACACCTTTTAAATAATAAAGTTGGAGAGGTTTTTGTACAAGCCTGGCCTCCCCCATGTCGATTCTTTCTCTTGCTCCCTCTCCCTCCCTCTCCTTTTCAGGCTGATCCCTTGGAATGTGGAGGCTCACGAGTCTACTTACTTGCCCAGGCTTCTGAGACCCAAGGCGGGGCACCCTCCGCTATTCAAGCGGGCGCCTGTGGCCCAACGTAGATGGTGCAAGTTCCTTGTTTGGAACTTTATTGGTTTTCCATGTAAACCAAGTTAATCAGCCTCTTGTCTCCACTCATTTTCCTACTACACTATTTCTTCCTAATCTAATTTTATATTTCTAATTTAAAAAATCTCTCCTCGTGACTCCGTCCACCCTTCGAATCACCCTGGATCCACCGGGGCTGGACCCCGACAAAGTTTCTATGCAGAAGAAAAGATATGAATTAAGTATTCACTTATTTATAGATATGTTGCTAGCCATCAGTTATCTTTGAAAGGAAACCATTTATAAAATTGCTGCAGTGCGCAAGCAACGCTGAGCTCTAAACCAAACCATATTCTGAAAGTTGCTACTAGTACTGATAGATTACCTTCAATGTAAAGAAACTGAAAGTAGATTACATTTAACTGAAATAAATGGTAGCAAAATAATCCTTTACTTAACAGAGAGAACTGATTAACATAGCCATAAAGATTTCATTTGTTAAAGAAACTTTTGGCAGTTTTAGAAATTTATTGTTCTTATACCACAGACATTTTAAATACAATCTGCTCAAACTTAAAATAATTAATTTCAATCAAATTTGTTTCTCTCCTGCACATTTTCTCTCTCTGATAATGACCCTATCCTTTAACCAATTTGTCCAAGTGTGAAACTATGTAATCAACATTAATTTCTCTTTCTTCTAACTCACTGCCATCCAAATGATCACATCTGTCAATTTCATGCAAAATTTAACTGGGTTTGAATTCATTTTTCCCTATCCTCAAAATGATTCCCTGTTTCAACTTTCATCCTTGTTGACTTGGAACTTCATACTTTTTTCCAAACTGTCCTCTCTTGTCACATTTTATACTACATGGTCTTTGGAAACACATAAAGTCATAGCAAGCTCCTTCATGAACTTATCAGTGACAAATTTCTTGGCATCATATACATGGTCTGACTCAGGGCTAATTTTATACACCTTATCTCCTATGATTATTTTAATATTTCAATTACCCAAAATTATATGCTATTTCCTAGAAATGCTGTGCTCCTATGAAAGACATAACATAGTAAGTATCGATCATGGCTCTATGCATTCACTTTATCATTTATAAAATGACAAATATGGCAAGCACATTTTGGCTAGCTGTGAGGATTAAAAGGGTTATTTACTCATAAGCATGACATATGAGTACTAGAATCTAGACATATGATGGCAACAACTAACCATAACGTAGAAAAACATCCATAATTTTATAAATGTCATTTTTATTTTCCAGTAACAGCCTCCATTTTTACCATAGGTCACTACTTGGCAAACTCTGACTTAGTATTTATTACAATATAACAAATGTTGCTTGAACAAGATGATAGCACATCACACTGCAAAATTAATGTTTATATTTCCCTTAGTGTATGAAATATTTTGAAGAAGGCAATGGCAACCCACTCCACTACTCTTACCTGGGAAATCCCATGGACAGAGGGGCCTGGTAGGCTACAGTCCATGGGGTTGCAGAGTTGGATACAACTGAGCGACTTCACTTTCACTTTTCACTTTCATGCACTGGAGAAGGAAATGGCAACCCATTCCAATATTCTTGCCTGGATAATCCCAGGGATGGGAGCCTGATGGGCTGCCATCTATGGGGTTGCACAGAGTTAGACACGACTGACGTGACTTAGCAGCAGTAGCAGCAGCATGAAATATTTACAGACATTCTATGTCTGTGCATTTGTGTAAGTACTGGAGGTAAAACAGTATTTTTCTCACTGTATTTTATGAAGATTAAATAGGTTAGCTATGTAAATTCCTTTGAATAGCAGACTGTTAAGTGCTAGTTTTGGTTATTACTTTTCTCCTTTAAATGTTGAGCTCCTTAAAGGTCAAGATTAACATTAATATATACTCAGCAGTTGATACACTTTTGGCACATAGTAAGCATTGAACATTTTTGAATAAATGACCCAAATTTTTAAATTTTGTAAGATTTAGAAATGTCAGACAAGAAAATGATATACATTTTTTAGCTTATATAGCCAAAAAAGTTATGTCAAACAAGGGATACATTAAAAAAAGACACAAAACCTATCACAAAAGTATAATACCAATGTATCCATAGTAGAAAAGAAAGGTTATTAGTGCTAATTCCAATAATGTTATCAAAAGTTATTCTTTCTATTATGTTCTTTTCAGCTACTTAATATCTTTTGCTCTTCAAAGCTATGGATATACAGAGAAGTTTAGCCTCTAAGTGAACCAACTCATACAATATGATTAGAATCAGTGCATTCTGAGGGGACTTATGTCCTTGGATGTCCTTTTTGAGCCACCATAAAGAAATGTTTCCATGGAGGGCAAAGATGGCTGAATAGATTGATCCATTCATTTATTCATTGACTCACTCCACAAATGTTTACTTATTCATCTTTGCTATATGTGAACATGTGTTCCATCACATACAGCAAAGTATGACTAGGATTTTAATGCTTTAGGGAGATTTGACATTTCACTTTATTTTGGATTATCATCAAAGATAGTGTTTCCTAAACTTGATATTCTTAAATATAAGAGATTAAAACATTTATTTGGTAACACTCATTAAGATAATGTATTTTTATTAGACACTTATAAAGTATTGTCACCCTGCTTATTTAACTTATATGCAGAGTACATCATGAGAAACACTGGGCTGGATGAAGCACAAGCTGGAATCAAGACAGCTGGGAGAAATATCAATAACCTCAGATATGTAGATGGCACCAACCTTATGGCAGAAAGTGAAGAAGAACTAACGAGCCTCTTGATGAAAGTGAACGAGGAGAGTGAAAAAACCAGCTTAAAGCTCAACATTCAGAAAACTAAGATCATGGCATCTGGTTCCATCACTTCATGGGAAATAGATGGGGAAAGAGCGGAAACAGTGTCAGACTTTATTTTTTTGGGCTCCAAAATCACTGCAGATGGTGACTACAGCCATGAAATTAAAAGACACTTGGCTCCTTGGAAGAAAAGCTATGACCAACTTAGACAGCATATTAAAAAGCAGAGACATTACTTTGCCAACAAAGATCTGTCTAGTCAAAGCTATGGTTTTTCCAGTAATCATGTATGGATGAGAGAGTTGGACTATAAAGAAAGCTGAGCATCAAAGAATTGATGCTTTTGAACTGTGGTGTTGGAGAAGACTCTTGAGAGTCCTATGGACTGCAAGAAGGTCAAACCAGTCAATCCTAAAGGAAATCAGTCCTGAATGTTCATTGGAATGAATAATGCTGAAGCTGAAACTCCAATACTCTAGCCACCTGATGCAAAGAACTGTCTTATTGGAAAAGACCCTGATGTGGGAAAGATTGAAGGAAGAGGAGAAGGGGACTACAGGGGATGAGATGGTTGGATGGCATCACTGACTGAATGGACATGAGTTTGAGTAAACTCTGGGAGTTGGTGATGGACAGGGAGGCCTAGCTTGCTGCAGTCCATGGGGTTGCAAAGAGTTGGACAGGACTGAGCAACTGAACTGAACTACAAACTAAAAATATACATAAAGTGAAAGCATAGTTGCTCAGTCGTGTCCGACTCTTTGTGATCCTATTGACTGTATATAGCCACCAGACTCCTCAGTCCACAGGATTTTCCAGGCAAGAATACTGGAGTGCGTTGCCATTTCCTTCTACAGGGGATCTTCAGGACCCAGGGATAGAACTCATGCCTTCGTCACTGAAGGCAGGCTCTTTACCATCTGAGCCAGGAGGGAATCAAAAAAATATACATAATCCTTCCCCAGATGAGTTTTAAGGTTACTGGGGAAGCATATAACAAACAAAAAAAATCATAAACATATAATTACAAATTGTGGTAGTGACATTAGAAAATACAGAAGTATAAATTAATTTATATCTGTGCTTTTAGAAAGTCCTATCCAGAAAATCATTCTTAAACTGCCATCCTCAGGTCAAGTACTTTAGTTAAATAATAAAGACTGAACCAGAGAGTTGAACCCTCGATGGGGGAGAGAACGGACAATTGAAAAAATCAGTATGACTGAAACTGAGCTAGTACAGAAAAGACGGAAGGAGATAAAGATGCAGAAGGAGTCAGTGACCAGACCACAAGGAACACAGAGGCTAGAGTGGGGACTCTGGTACTTCCTCCAATGTGCACTTGGAAGGCAAGAGGAAGATTAAACAGGAAAGTGACTTGTTGGTACATCTTCCTCTCCCACTGTGCAGTGGGCCCTTGAGATGAAGAGATCTGTCTTTTTCATTCAGTGGAAATACATGATTTAATTCTAGTTCAGGCAGAACTGATGCCAAATCCAGGCTCCATCATTTATGAGCTATGCAATTTGAAGCAAGGTTCTTCGAATCCTTATATATAAAATGGGGATACAAGTTCGCCTACCTCACTGTGTTTTCATAAGGATTAAGTAAGACAATACACTAGTAGGCACTCTTTAAATATTCATTATTATTGTTAATATCACTATATCCCAATCACCTAGCACATTGATTGGCCCATGGCTACACATATGTAAATAATTACAGAGGTAGACTGTATTTTATACATGATAATATACAGTTACAGAATATTTAATGAAGGTGGGATACTGTAGCACTTATATTCAGCAAGTTTTTTTTAAGACAGTTAATAACAAAAGGTATTAAAAAAACACACACAAATTAGAATGTATCTATATCATATGGACTCCTTCCCCAACCCACACTTACATGTTTCTGCCTGCCCTTTACTACATTTTCATTAGTTCGCTATTTTATACATCATTTCAACTCTATTAATCAGCATTCAAAATCTTCACCAGAAAGCCATAGAGTCAGCCTTCTAAAGTTCTCTAAAGTGCCTGCAGATGGACTGTTAAACACCTTAAGTTACTGTTGGTATAGCAAATACTTGATGACCTTTCACTGGCCTTAGAGCAATAGACCAGGACTAGAAATCGAGTCTGATCTTTCCCAGCACTAGAAGCTAATCAATACCTCTTCAGTAACATGTCTCTTTGGGTAGAGACACAACATTCAATCAGCTCAAGTCACACTTTGCTATCTCGTAATGACTCAATCTAAAATTCCCACGAGTCAGCTTTCCAGTAACGGAAGTGAGCAAGGAAAGGAGTTTTACACTGTTGGCCCTTATCCAGAGAAAAGTCCCATCACTCATGCTGGCCAAGCTGAGTGCTCAGTGTTACAAAAAAGAGTATGTTCCTCGTAAGAATGTAGACACAAGGCTGGGTATGTGACAGACAGTTTCAGCATCTTAACTAATCTTAACTAATCTCTGTAGCTCTGCTTTTCTTTAATGTAATACACAGAGGACTTTGTGGTTACTGTCTTCATGGGAGGGAGGTAAGACTTCCCTTAACACACAAGTGATGCTCTCCCCAGAACTGACCATAGCACAAAACCCAGCTCTGAGTACCAAAAAAGAAATGGCTACCACTCCCCGTGATCTTGCATTCTCCCCACAATCTCTACTTGCTAAATGCATGTTTTCCATCCTCATCACACGATTAAAATTTCATCTCATTTGGATCTACAGAAAGTAGATGCTACAACACAGCATTATCTATGAGATTTATGAGAACAGATTTCTTTGAAGTTCTAAAATAGTACTAAGGCTGACAAGTAATAAACAAAGCTACCAGTGCGTGGTTGTCATAGGGTTCAGTTCAGTTCAGTCCCTCAGTCGTGTCTGACTCTTCGCGACCCCATGAATCGCAGCACGCCAGGCCTCCCTGTCCATCACCAACTCCCGGAGTTCACTCAGACTCATGTCCATCGAGTCAGTGATGCCATCCAGCCATCTCATCCTCGGTCGTTCCCTTCTCCTCCTGCCCCCAGTCCCTCTCATTAAATTCTACATGTTGCTTTTACACCTACTCCAAAATCCTGCATATTTTCAGTGTCAATGTCTTCCAATCTTTTTGCCTTCGATTCTTGTTTCCAACCCTCACAACCTTCTTGATTTGAGAACAAAAGTTTATTTAACTGTGTATTTAACCCTCGAGGACATATTTATTCAGGCTCATCTTACTCTAGACCCAGCTTTAACTTCCCAGTGCTCTGTGCTAGAACTGCTCTCTGGACTTTCCTCAAGGAGCTGGTGATGAACTACGGGAACTGAGAGATGAAAAGATGGCAAGTTCTGGAATATCCACTCATGCTAACCAGTAAACAAATCAGGATAAAAATCAAATATTTGTACCTCTTAAATTTGTCACATGTGTGGTTCTACAGAATCCTCCCAGTAACCCCAAGATATGTTTATAGGGTCATTTTACAGAGGAGAAAACAACCTTATTAAAGGAGCTTCAGTGACTTGTCATATTTTACAAAATAATAAGATTATTTTCAAACTCACATCTCATTTCATATGTTAATGTTAATCCTGATTACTGAAGTACAATGCATCATAAATTAATCTTCATCAAAATACACACATACTTTTCCAGATTCCAAAGTACATATTTGATACGCATTCAATTGTGCTCAGTTGCTCAGTTGTGTCTAACTCTTTGTGGCCCTGTGGACTGTAGCCCACCAGGCACTTCTGTCCATGGAATTCTCCGGGCAAAAATACTGGAGTAGGTTGCCATTTCTACTCAGGGAATCTTCCCAACCCAGCATTCGAACCCAGATCTCTTCTGTTTCCCACATTGGCAGATGCATTATTTACCACTAGTGCCACCTGGGAAGCCCCCAGATATTTGATAATTAAACAATTAAATGCTTGGATAACATTTTACATTTTCTATTTAAGTATGTATGTGTAAGTGTGTGTATGTGTTTATGATTGTATATTTATCTTAAATTTGAGTCAGAACCAGAGCAATCATTAGAGATGAAGTTCAATCTCTTTTGGTAAGAGGGAAATGAGTCTCAGTGAAATTCTGTAGTTTTTGAAGTTTGTTCAACTAATTAGGAATCATAACTGTGACTTTAAGCCAGGAATTTGTAAGTGAATCTCTCTTTCTATTCTGACAAGAACATCATACTTTATTTGGGTCTTCAGATAACTTTACTAAATGATGCCAAAAGGTAATAGCAATATTTTACACACAAGAAAATAGGCCAAAGATGTAAATATATAATATAATCTTTGCCACTGACTATAGGATCACAGGGCTAGGTAGGGTCAAGGATAGGACAGAAACCTAGATCCCTTGTCAGCATTTTTTCTCCATTGCACCACCCTGGTACATAACATAGTCCTTATATGAGGAAAAATATTGGTTTAAATATTTACAGCAGAAAAAAATAAATGAATAATTTAAAACATAGAATGTTGTACTCTATAAGAACTAAATTGAACTCATCAGATTTTTTTAAAAGCCCTGATATAGAACAGTCTCTTGGATTCTGTGGAAGAGGGAGAGGGTGGGATGATTTGGGAAAATAGCACTGAAACATGTATAATATCATGTAAGAAACTAATCGCCAGTCCAGGTTTGATGCAGGATACAGGATGCTTGGGGCTGGTGCACTGGGATGACCCAGAGGGAGGGTATGGGGAGGAAGGTGGGAGGGGGTTTCAGGATGGGGAACATGTGTACACCTGTGGCGGATTCATGTTGATGTATGGCAAAACAAATACAATATTGTAAAGTAATTAGCCTCCAATTAAAATAAATAAATTTATTTTTTTTAAAGCCCTAATATTGGGCAACCTGATTTAAAAGATAGCATTAATCTTATGACATTAATTGTTTAGGTTTTGTTTTCATGATTATTTTTTAATTCAAATTTCTGGAAAGTAAGAAAGTGAATTTCTGATTCACCATATAACAGCCACATTACTTAAATAAGGGAACTCTGGGTCTACACACTTGTTGATTATATGACTTCCCAAGCATTTTTGTTACACAATATATTTATGTTGGACTTCCCAGGTGGTGTTAGTGGTAAGGAATCTGACTGCCAATGTAGAAGTTGCAAGAGATGTGGGTTCAACTCCTGGGTCAGGAAGATCCCTGGAAAAGGAAATGGAAACCCACTCCAGTATTCTCACCTAGGAAGGCCCGTGGACAGAGCAGGCTGGTGAGCTACAGTTCATGGGGTCACATGAGTTGAACACAATTGAGCAGACACACATACATTTGTGTTATATAATTTGTGTCCACTGACATATGAAACAAGGCGTCATTTGAAGAAAGTGGGAATTATCAGTTATGGCTGAACTAGCGATCTCTCTAAAGCACAGCAGCTACTCTCAAAGCCCCGAGCATACCAGTGAAGAGAACTGAGACGGATCAATCTTCATTGATGTCACGGTACATTTACCGAGACACACAGGAAGCACGATTCTGACCTTGTAATGAAGAATCCATGTAGGAAATTTGCTTTGAGTAGCAAGACTGTTTCATGAGAAGGGAAAATGTCATCTTTTAGTGCTCGGTTTTAGGAATTTATCAATGTGAGCATAAAAAATGACTCTAATCAAGGTTGTCAATGAAGTGGAAAGGGAAGGAAAGTAGGATCGATAACCTCTACCAGATATCAGGCTTTCTGCTGAGCGTCAAATGCCTGATTTTATTTAAAACTCTCTGTATTAGTGGGAGGAAAGTGTCATAATGTGCACTTTGCAGAGGTGGCTAATAAAGGTTAAGTTAATTAACCATGTCTTTAGCCAGTTTGAGCTGGAGCTGGAGTTCAAATTCTACTTGATGCCACATCCCATAAATTACATCTTCTAAAAGTCAGTTGTATGGATCTCTGAAGCTTCTGAAAGTGTACATTTCAGGTTTTTAAAAATGCCATAGTGTATTACATTCTCTCTGACCTAATCTTTAGTGTTTTCTTTCCTTTTGGTTCTTCACTAGGTCAGGGTCAGAACTTAGGAAATGATGCCTCAGAGGAGGGGACACATTAGAGCCTTTTGTACCATATGAAGAAAGTCACAAACATAGAACCCAAGCTATATTTCTAAGGCTGGTAAGATCAATGGAATCACGAGGGAGACCAACTATTCCCACTTCCTAAAACCATTCACATGGAGACACACACAGACAACCACAAAGCAAATGCCCCAAACCATTGTCTGAATTTTTACTTAAAGCTCAGTTCTTCTAGTAGATTAGGACATTGCTAGTTATTGTGTATTTACCAATACCTCTATAAACAGATCATGGGATACTCATTCAAGCAATAGACTTTTTTGCTTAAATAGCTTTACATTCGCTGCCATATTCCAAGAAGACCAACACCCAAGAGATTAAAAGAACAATCTGCCAGAAACACAGAACAGGTCAAATGAAAACTTTGTCTAATACTTTAGTATGGTACCCACATGAACCCAGAGGAGAAGGGATGAATTTTAATAAAACCTATATTATGTCCATTCTCTGTGTCAGCATCTCTATTCCTGCCCTGCAAATAGATTCATCTGTCCATGTTTATAGATTCCACATTGGGGGAAGGGATGGGTGGGACAGATTGGGAGATTAGGATTGATATATATATATACACACTAGTATGTGTAAAAAAGACAGCTAGTGGGGAACTTGCTATATAAAACAGGGAGCTCAGCTCAGTGTTCTACGATGCTATAGAGGAGTGGGATAGGGTGGATGAGGGAGGTCCAAGAGAGGCAGATATATGTAAATATATAACTGATTCACCTCATTATACAGCAGAAACTAACACAATATTATGGAACAATTATACTCCAATAAATAAAGCCTATACCATCTTTATATCTTATAAAGATCTGCACTCTGCTGATCTAGAAAGCAAGATACTATATTTGGTGAAGAAAAATGACCATTTAAGATTGTACACTTTTAACCATTTATAGACAATTATGCTGCTGAACTCTGGCCCTTGCTTATAGTCACCTGGGTGTAAAAGTGCATTAATGAACCAGAAGACAGATGAGAGACTGTGGATTTTAAAAATGAAAAATGGAAAATGACACCATCTTATTTCTCTTACTTACTGGATAAATGTGAGACAGTTCATTAACTTCTCTTGAACCTGTTTCCTTTCCCATAAAACTGGGAATAGGAATGTCTCTTCCACTGTCTCTGAGCGAGAGAAAAGAGCCTTGGACTTTTCTGTTTTTCAAATGCTGCTGCGTGGCTTAGAGCCTCTGCAGGATGCAGCTAGCAGCCTTCCTTCCAGATTAGATTTGTAGCCCTTGACTATGATGGAGAAGGAAATGGCAACCCACTCCAGTATTCTTGCCTGGAAAATCCCATGGATGGAGGAGCCTGGCAGGCTCCACTCCATGGGGTCACAAACAGTCGAACATGACTGAATGACTTCACTTTCCTTGACTATGATCTGGGATGAGATGAGGTCTATGTTCTTGGCTGAACCCCATCCAAAGTAGTGCTTCTACCACATGGAGCGATAAGACAAAGCAGATCATAGCTCAAATACCACAACTCCTAATTCTTCTCAAAATTTTAGTATATATCCACAAATAAATGGTTATCTTCTGTACACTATTATAAGAATTTCCTGAAATTCATAATTTTTTTTTTTATCATTTTCAACAGTTATGGTTGCTTCTTTAGGGAGTGGGTCTACACAGATCCTCAAATAACTATTACCAAAGTCATCTCTACCCTGTGTTTCTAAAATAATCTTGTCCATCACCTATGGAAGGTTTCTCATCTGGCAGCAAATACTATCTTGCTGATATAGTGGACTATGGAGTACTTGTTCAGTACTCCAGCAAATACTATCTTGAATCAAAGTGGTATTTGTACTACTGTACATATATGTAGGAAAAATGTAATTCTGAAAAAGGTTTTAGCACTTTCTTTTTAAAAAGTTAGTACTTCATAAGTTTTTACTTGTGAAAAAAATCCTGTATCTTACTGAAAGACTTCTTTGGGTTTAAGTCTACAGTGCTCAGTTTTATTATTGTATTTAATTGTATTAATTGTATTGTATTTAATTGATTAAGTTTAAATTTCACGAAAGTATATAGGACAGTCCCCAAATGAGGGGGTGTGTGTGTGTGTGTGTGTATGTGTTTACATTTATGAGCATTCTCACTTTAGGTACTTTTTCCTTGATTAAATATACAATCCTAACTCCTGAAACTACTCTTTAGAATATCTATTCATATCATAATTTGTAAAAATTTGAATTGCTTCTTCGTACTCTTATGTCTTTCTGAATAGACTCACAAAAGTTCACTCATTAAAATGAAATGATATTGTGGCTTTTTGTTGTTGTTGTTATTGTCTTTGATTTTATAAGGAGACATGATAGAGACATGATAGACCCAAGATATTTTGCTAAACTATTTCTTTATCACAGAAATTTTGAGTTTTATTAAAAACCATTTAGCTTTTACACAATATAATTCTACAGTGCTTAATGATACTCTATTTTCATATTGTGGAACTGAAGAGGAACTAAAGAGCCTCTTGATGAGGGTGAAGAGGAGAGTAAAAAAGCTAGCTTAAAACTCAACATTCAAAAAAACAAGATCATAGCGCCCAGTCCAATCACTTCATGGCGAATAGATAGGGAAGAAGTGGGAACAGTGAGATTTTATTTTCTTGGCCTCCAATATCACTGTGGACTCAGACTACAGCCATGAAATTAAAAGACATTTGTTCCTTGGAAGGAAAGTTATGACAAACATAGTGTATTATAAACCAGAGACATCACTTTGCCTCAAACATCTGTATAGTCAAAGCTATGGTTTTTCCAGTAGTCATGTACAGATGTGAGAGTTGGAAAATAAAGAAGGCTGAGTGCTGAAGAACTGATGCTTTTAAGCTGTGGTGCTGGAGAAGACTCTTGAGAGTCCCTTGGACTGCAAGGAGATCAAACCAGTCAATTCTAAAGAAAATCAACCCTGAATATTCATTGGAAGGCCTGATACTGAAGTTCCAATACTTGGCCACCTGATGCAAAGAGCGGATTCACTGGAAAAGACCCTGATGCTGGGAAAGACTGACAGCAAAAGGAGAAAGTGGTGGCAGAGGATGAGATGTTTGGATGGCATCACCGACTCAATGGACATGAGTTTGAACAAACTGGTAGATAGTGGAGGACAGGGAAGCCTAGCATGCTGCAGTCCATGCAGTAGCAGAGTCAGACATGAATTAGTGACTAAACCACAATGATTCACATTATGACAAGTTGTTCATTAATGCTGTGAATTCAGTGGGGACAGGGAGCAGTTTGAGGAGACAGATACTGCCAATCTTTTGATTTGTTATTTTGTACCTAGTAAGTTGATGACTCTAGAAATTAAAATAGAGACAAAAAATAGATAGGTAGACAAATAGATATAAATTGATAGATAGATGGATATATTGATCTATCCCCAAGGAATTAGCCAAATATATGGTCATTAAAATTCTATGAGAAATCTAACATCATTTCAATAGAACAACTATACCATTTTTACTCTCTAATTCTTAAAATATATTTCAAAACAGAAGAAGAGAGGATACCAGGAAACTATCTTCATTGTTTTATATAAATTCATTGAAAAAAAAGAAACATTTTTTAAAGCTCAGATTCAAGGCATTATAATGATCAGAATAATAACTCTTCAAGAATTTGGTCTCATGAAGTTAATGTTCTTAGAAATAATTATGATTAGTTGTTTTATTTAATCTCTTGAGATAAATTAGAAATGATATTTGCTTATAGAAAGAGATTTCTTACTATAAAGTGGTTCAGATTAATATCTACATCATAAACCTCTAACTCAGCATGGTCCTGTCATGTTGATGGCACTCTACATGAGACATAATTTCAAAGTCCATTATTAGTCAGAACTCGGTAGGGAGCCCCTAGAGAGGAGAAGCCTCATTTCTGCTCTGTTCCAATGTTAAATGTACAGGCTGGTGTTGGCATGATTTACAATATATATTTCCTGTCCTCTTTTGGCAGATCTCTCCAGCTTCATCATGAGGAAATTTCAATTAATACTCTCCCCAAAAAGGTAGAACCCAAAGATAACTTTGGATTTTAAAAAACTATTTTATAAAATAGCGCCCTTAAATACTAGACATATTAAAATCAAACTGAGAACTGTCTCCACCAAATCATAGTGGGCATTTGGAGAAGATAAACTTAAAGTTTAGAGTCTGGGCTTCTTAAAGGAAAAAATCAAATAAGTGAACATTCTCAAGAATAATAATCTTAGAAGTATGTAAAATTATTAATTGTAATGTCATTACTTTGGGAAACCTAAGAGGCTGCAAATTTAATATGTGGCCAAGGTCAAACTGGAGAAGGAAATGGCACCCCACTCCAGTATTCTTGCCTGTAAAATCCCATGGATGGAGGAGCCTGGTAGGCTACAGTCTACGGGGTCGCAAAGAGTTGGACACGACTGAGCAACTTCACTCACTCACTCAAGGTCAAACAAATAGCACATGGCTGAGCTAAAACTGAAACACAGTTGGTCACTGTCATAGACCATGTTATCCTCTGTGATGACTCCCTATGCCACCACTTCATTTCCATCATCTTCACTTTCTCCATCGCTTCTTGGCCTTTTGGCTAAGATCAAGTGGTGGCTCAGACGGAAACTGTCTGTCTACAATGTGGGAGACCTGGGTTCGATCCCTGGGTTGGGAAGTTCCCTGGAGAAGGAAATGGCAACCCACTCCAGTACTCTTGCCTAGAAAATCCTATGGACGGAGGAGCCTGGTGTCCATGGGGTCGCAAAGAGTTGGACACAACTGAGCAACTTCACTTTTTTCTTTTTTTTTTCACTTTCTCCATGGAATATCACTTAATTGCTATTTCTGTATTTCTATAGGAGACAAAAAATGCATACTAGAAGAAAAAGCCAAATGGTATTTTAATGCCATTGTTAGCCTGAACTGTTAACATCAGTTGATTCTTGTTTATAGTTTATAGTTATAGTTTAAAACTCCTGATTAGGAATACTATGTGCCACTTCTACATTGCTTAACATTGTATTTGTAGCACATATCACAACCTGGATCATGTTATATATGTAATAACTAGCTTTTGAATGAATTAATTTATCAGATAGTAATCCAAATACTACATGTAAGATACATATAAAGTGAGAAATGAAGAATAAAAGATGAATAAAATAAATTATGGCTTCAAGGACCTCAACTTCAGTAGAAAGATTAAGGACTACACTGTTAAGACATGGCAGAAAATGTTAAGTATCATGGGATATAGCATGTAGACGAAAATAGTAAAACTCCTGATTTCATATAATACTAAGCTAGAAGGAAAGCTGAACTAATGTTTCTTTATTTCATTGTAATTTACACAGAAAAATCTCAAAACCCATCCTTATGATTAAACATATTGTAATTAATCTCCTTTTAAGTCTCACCTTACATCAGATAAAACTCAGGCCTAGAGGCCTGATACAGCAATATGCCTAATATCCAAACATAAAAGAAATGATCAGAACAGAACATGAAACTAGGTTCTTTGATTGATTATAAACTCTATAATCCTATGTTTTTTCTTCCCTATTGCTTCACAGAATGGTTTTACAGAAAACATGTGAGCTGGACCTGAACATAAGTTCACCCCTTGGATAACCGAAACAATAAATATCCACATCTACTTACAGAATAGAATTTTTTTAATAAGATCACATCTTCATTAATTAAACTGATATAGACCCAGAAAAAATCATAACTAGATGCATGGTTACATGTTAACACAGTATGCATCTATACTCTAGATATTTAAGTGCTTCCCTTTTCTCTCACATTTTACAAAGTACTTCTTTGGAAGAATAGCATGGCCATAAGAATATTTGCATCCTATATTTCCAGATACACACAGTGTCTCCTGAATTCAAAATGTTTTAGTTTCTGTGACATATTTCTGGCTCTCTGTTGGATGATATTCAAATATTCCAGAAGAACATTAACATCTGGAAGGCTTAGATAAAGATTCCTCTGACATGTAAGCTAATGAGCTAAATCTTCTTCTAGAAACTGTCTTTCCCTTCAAATTTAAGAATCAAGCTGAGACTTTTTGGGTCACTCACAAATAACTTTTGGAATCATACGCTGGGGGCCGAGGCAAAGACTGGATTCAAAGACTGCATCTCCTGAAAGCTTGCCTGCTTTCTAATCTGTCTTGGGATTTCACGTTTGAAAGCTCAAACCCTATACTTTCTTAAATGAAGCTACCTCTAACATCATTAGAACCAAATATACATCTTTTTATTGAATATTTGGAAACAAATGTACCATAACCATAAAGAAGTGAAGCAAAAACAGATAATTTTCCTTTAGACATTTGGAGATTAATTTCAAACCATTATGACACCTATTCTGCCCTTGCTATGAAAGAATACCTATAGATTGCTCCACCCTTGATAATTGCTCTACTACAGAATAGAAATTTCTATTCATTGTGAAGCAAGAAGATGCCACCTTCTCCTCTTCTCACTCTACTTCTCCACCCAAGAAATGAATAACGATTTCTTTGAAGGGGAGTTATTCATATCGGCAGGCAAGTTTGGCATTCGAGGAAATGTGAGAGAGACTGGTTGTGGCTGTACATTGAAGACACGCTTCTAGTTCAGTACTGTCAATAAGAAAGCTAATATTTCCACTTTATGCTGGTATTTTCAAACTGATTCTAGTTAGGAGGAACTCAGCACTGTGGTTATTACTCTCAAAATTCAACATGCATAATCTGAAGGGAAACATTTGAGAGGCAAAATTTTTCTGAACTTCAAATATGAATTTTCCAAAAGGAAAATGCTCACAATGCATGTCAATGTATGCAAAGGTAGGTCTACTTTTCACTTTTAGAAAAAAAAAAAATCTCGTGTTAAATAGTATCTGTATTTCTTCTTCTGTTCATGAAGGGACATTATGTATCTCTATTTATTTGTGAGCCTCTATTCTGAACACCCTTGCATTGCCGTCACGATCAAGAATGGACACGTCTTGCTAAGTCAGAGGGATTTCAAGTGATTTCAGGCTATTGGGTTTTTAATCACTGGTAATTGCTAGCAATAATGGAGCACATTTAATTTTTGCTCTTAGTATGCAGTGAAAAGCAATATATGCTTTTTATATGATAACATAAAATTTATTGGGTGGAAAAAATTCAGAAGAATTTGGATAGACTACCTGATAAAGTACAACATGACTTCTTGTATTCAGCTTTCTTAGAAATGTTTGTTTAAATCAAAACAAAATTAGATTTACTCTATCATACTAAGTGAAGTAAG
This sequence comes from Ovis aries, assembly GCF_016772045.2. Classification (NCBI taxonomy): domain Eukaryota; kingdom Metazoa; phylum Chordata; class Mammalia; order Artiodactyla; family Bovidae; genus Ovis; species Ovis aries. Next base: position 18,051,917 of record NC_056074.1, read on the forward strand.
TCAGAAAGAGAAGGAAAATATCACATGGTATCACATTTATATAATCTAAAATATGACACACATGGTATCACATTTATATAATCTAAAATATGACACAAATAAACTTATCTATGAAATAGAAACAGACTCACAGACTTGTGGTTTCCAAGGGCAGGGGGCTGGGGAGGAGTGGGAGAAGGAAAGATTGGGAGTTTGGGATTGCTAAGGAATGCTCAAACTACTGCACAATCGCACTCATCTCACATGCTAGTAAAGTAATGCTCAAAATTCTTCAAGCCAGGCTTCAGCAATACATGAACCATGAAATTCCAGATGTTCAAGCTGGTTTTAGAAAAGGCAGAGGAACCAGAGATCAAATTGCCAACATCCGCTGGATCATTGAAAAGAAAGAGAGTTCCAGAAAACATCTATTTCTGCTTTATTGACTATGCCAAAGCCTTTGACTGTGTGGATCATAATTCTGAGAGATGAGAATACCAGACCACCTGACCTGCCTCTTGAGAAACCTATATGCAGGTCAAGAGGCAACAGTTAGAACTGGACATGGAACAACAGACTGGTTACAAATAGGAAAAGGAGTACATCAAGGCTGTATATTGTCACCCTGCTTATTTAACTTATATGCAGAGTACATCAGGAGAAATGCTGGACTGGAAGAAACACAAGCTGGAATCAAGATGGCTGGGAGAAATATCAATAACCTCAGATATGCAGATGACACCACCCTTATGGCAGAAAGAGAAGAGGAACTAAACAGCCTCTTGATGAAAGTGAAAGAGGAGAGTGAAAAAGTTGGCTTTAAGCTCAACATTCAGAAAACTAAGATCATGGCATTTGGTCCCATCACTTCACGGGAAATAGATGGGGTAACAGTGGAAACAGTGTCAGACTTTATTTTTTTGGGCTCCAAAATCACTGCAGATGGTGATTGCAGCCATGAAATTAAAAGACGCTTACTCCTTGGAAGGAAAGTTATGACCAACCTAGATAGCATATTAAAAAGCAGAGACATTACTTTGCCAACAAAGGTCCATCTAGTCAAGGCTATGGTTTTTCCAGTGGTCATGTATGGATGTGAGAGTTGGACTGTGAAGAAGGCTGAGCACCGAAGAATTGATGCTTTTGAACTGTGGTGTTGGAGAAGACTCTTGAGAGTCCCTTGGACTGCAAGGAAATCCAACAAGTCCATTGTAAAGGAGATCAATCCTGGGTGTTCTTTCGACGGAATGATGCCAAAGCTGAAACTCCAGTACTTTGGCCACCTCATGCAAAGAGTTGACTCATTGGAAAAGACTCTGATGCTGGGAGGGATTGGGGGCAGAGGAGAAGGGGACGACAGAGGATGAGATGGCAGGTTGGTATCACCGACACGATGGACATGAGTTAGAGTGAACTCTGGGAGTTGATGATGGTCAGGGAGGCCTAGCATGTTGCGATTCACGGGATTGCAAAGAGTTGGACACAACTGAGTGACTGAACTGAACCGAAGTATAATATATAGAATGGACAAGGTCCTATATACTGTGGGTATAGCACAGGGAATTATATCCCATATCCCATGATCAACTATAATAAAAAGAATATGGAAAAATATACAACTGAATCACTTTGCTGTAAATCAGAAGCTAACAAGCAATTGTAAATGAACTATACATCAATAAAAATTTTTAAAAAAATTAAGCTATTAAGGAAGTTGATATAGAGAAACTAATGTAGTTGTTAAATTATTAAACATGGAGGTAGTCAGACTGAGGTGTTCCATGCCCTGCTGGCCTAAGAAAGCAAAGTTAAATTTAAGCCTGCAAATGTCTTAAAGTTATGACATGAAAACCCTAAGAACAACCAATTATAACTACAAATAGCAAACAGGTATTTTCCTTTCTTTGCTTCTGTACTTTTTCTACATAAATCTTTCTCTTAGTTCCTATTGTTCCAGTGCTATTAACTACTTCTGGTTTGTTGCCACTCAACTGCAATCAATTTTTGCTCAAAAACATACTTAAAAGCTTTTAGATGCCTCAGTTTATTTTTTAATTCAGGGAGACAGGGTTATTATTTTCATTCTAACTTCTCAGAGCTATATGCATTCACTGGCTCATTGCTACTTAGCAAATTATCACCAGTTTAATTGTTTAAAACTATATTCATTTATTATTTCATTCTTCTATTGGTCAGAAATTCAATACCATATAAAGCTGAAATTTCTGCTAAGGGTCTCCTAGGGAAAAAAAAATGAAGGTATTAGTAGGGTTTTGTTCCCTTCTGGAGTAGCTGGGGAAGAATCTATTTCCAAGCTAATTCTGGTTGTTCCCAGAATTCAGTTTCTTCAATTCGTATGATTAAGGTCTCTATTTCTCTTATATATGCCTTTGCCATCTTCAACTTAGGAATGATTTATTGTATCTGTTGCTGTTCAGTCACTAAGTTATGTCCGATTCTTTGCGACTCTATGGACTGCAGCATGCCAGACTTCCCTGTCCATTCATGTCCATTGGGTCGGTGATGCCACGCAACCATCTCATCCTCTGTCGCCCTTTCTCCTTCTGCCTTCCATCATTCCCAGCATCAGGGTATTTTTCCAATGAGTCAGCTCTTTGCATCAGGTGGCCAATACTGGAACTTCAGCTTCAGTCCCTCCAATGAATGTTCAGGGTTGATTTCCTTTAGGATTGTCAGATGTGTTGTATTATAATATTTCAAATCTAATTTTCATTTCTGCCTTCAGCAGGGGGAATCTCTGCTTTTAAAAGCTCAGATGATTATATTGAGCCCAACCAAAATAAACCAAAATAATTTGGTTTTTCAGGTCAGCTTACTAGTAAACTTAATTGCATTTGTGAAGTCCCTTTTGCCATATGGGCTATCAGGAAGTCCCTGGTAGCTCAGCTGGTAAAGAACCCACCTGCAATGCAGGAGACACCAGTTTGATTCCTGGGTTGGGAAGATCCACTGGGAAAGGCTACCCACCCAGTATTCGTGGGCTTCCCTGGTGGCTCAGCTAGTAAAGAACCTGCCTGCAATACAAGAGACCTGGGTTCTATCACTGGGTTGGGAAGATCTCCTGAAAAAGGGAATGGCTACCCACTCCAGTGTTCTGGCCTGGAGAATTCCATGGACTCTATAGTCAATGGGGTCCCAAAGAATTGACACGACTGAGCGACTTTTACTTTCACTTCTGCCATATGAGATAACATATTCATAGGTATAACAGTAGGTGAAGGTCACCCTCTTGGCAGAGTGAAATCCTGTCAACAACATCTAATAACCATATATAAGATATTTCACCTCTCTGGATCTTAATTTTCTCATTGAGACCAGAAAGTCGACCACATTTTTTTAGTAGGTCATGTGAATGAACGCACAGTTAGCACACATCATGCCTCCCATCCTTTGTCTTCATGCTTACTTTTATAGAGCATTTCCACAGCACTAGTCAAGGTATTAGGTCTTTACACACATGGCTTCATTTAATTTTAAAAGTATCATTAAATGGCCATTATCTTCTTGTAGCAAAATTTGAGCACTGCTGTTAAGAAAACTTCCTGAAAAGAATACTTCTTCCCAGTGAAATAACTGGGAATTTGAATACAGATTTCTCTGAGCCCCGAGGTTTTGGGGGCTTTCTTAGCCTCTAAAGCTCTAATCCTACACACACACACACACACACACACACACACCCACACACACACACACACACACACACCCACACACACACCCAAACACACACAGAGTTTCCTAGTACTTTCATAACAATGTACCACAGTATTATAAGCCAGAAATTAAAAAATCAAGGTGTTGGCAGGGCCCTCTTCTCTCTTGTTGCTTTTGGTGTTTGCCAGAAATCCTTGGTTTTCTTGGTTTGCAGCAACCTAACTCCAATCTCTGCTCTGTTGTCATATAACAGTCTTTCCTCTGTGTATCTGTGCCTTCATATGACATATTCCCTACCTTATTCCCTACCTTCAATTATAATGTGTGAAAGTGAAAGTCGCTCAGTTGTGTCCGACTCTTTGCTTCTCCATGGACTGTCCATGGAATTCTCCAGGCCAGAATACTGCAGTGGGCAGCCTTTCCCTTCTCCAGGGGATCTTCCCAACCCAGGGACTGAACCCAGGTCTCTCGCTTTTCAGGAAGATTCTTTACCAAGTGAGCCAAAAGGGGAGCCCAAGAATACTGGAATGGGTAGCCTATCCCTTCTCCAGCAGATCTTCCCAACCCAGGAATCAAACCGGGGTCTCCTGCAGTGCAGGCAGATCCTTTACCAATTGAGCTATCAGGGAAGCTCTGAGTGTGAAACAAAAGGCAAAGGATTCTGACTGACGGAAAACTGTAGCTTTATCCACACAATACAAATGACAGAAAATTTTGTTTCTTAATGCAGTACTGAAATTTGGTAGTGTCACCAAAATACTAAGAATATTGTTAGCAAATACCTCAGTATATCACAGCTATATTGACTCTCAGATGATTCTACCTTTTAAGAGAAACACAGCAAAACTGTAGAACATGCTAACTGAGGAAGAACAAAATAAAACAAAGAGAAAGAGATGAGAATGAGGTCAAAGTTTCCGTAGTTGTTTAGCCTGTAGAGATGAAGGCAAATGACTCATGCTTGCTATGTTTGAATTTGAATATCAGAATCATCCAAAGCAGAACTGTTATTAGACAGGGTCTGGAAGTGCAGAGAGTAAGCTCAGGAGATGACAACTGCAAGCAAATGAAGGACAATTAAAGTGACTCAAAGCTAATAGGATTTTACACAAATAGGGAGTAAACTCTTGGAAGTAGTGGTCTGGTAGGGATTCACTCCTAAATTGAGAAGTGTGGTGACGATACACATCGTACCTGAGAATCTATAGCATGGCAGGTCATCTCCCTGGTTCTAATCCAGAAATGCAATTTTACTTTGGAATCTATGTGTTTGTAATTTTTCCCTAAGTTTAAACATCTCAAGAATCAAAGGGAGACTATTTTCATATCCTCTTTGCTTTGTTGATGGAGAAAATGTTTCTAAATATAAAGGAAGCTCAGTATTTGACAGCTACGCACAAAGTGGATAATCCAATTAGTATGGTGGTGTTGCACTCAATTGTGTCTGACTCTCGGTGATCCCGTGGACTATAGCTCACCAGGTTCCTCTGTCCATGGAATTTTCCAGGCAAGAATATTTGAGTGGGTTGCCATTGCCTACTTTAAGGGATCTTCCTGTTCCAGTGATCAAACCCGTGTCTCTTTTGTCTCCTGCATTGGCAGGCAGATACTTTTACTGTTGTGCCACCTAGGAAGCCCAATTAGTATAAAACCAAACAAATTTTGCAATCATTATCTATTTATATACTTGAGAGTAGATTCTAAAGTGTACTGAATGGTTTGGAGAATGAAAAGCCACCATTTGGCCCTTTGAACAGACCCAAAGAATTCAGTGTAATCATTACACCTACCCTTCATTGGCCCTGACTTTCTGCAGTCAGCAGGCTTGCAGTGTTGGCAACAAGCCCATCTTTGAAATTACTTCTCGGGAGGCAAAGACATTCCAGTGTGCTGTCAGCAGCTGCAGCATTTTCATGTACCATAAGAATATGCTTTAAGACACAAAACCAGACAGATTTCAGACTGCTGCAAGAATCTATCTCTGAAGATGGCATGATTATCTGCCTTGGCATCATTGTTCTCAATAATATCATTTTTCTCTAGAAATTATTAGCTTAATAACAAGGACAGTATGAAAGCATATTTTTTTTGTTTTCTTTGAATACAGGAAGATACACATATTTGCATGTTAGTTTTTCCTCATCCTTACTTCCAGCCAACCTGCTCAGACAGTACATTTTCCTCCACCTGATACCAAATTGTACTTAGATATAAATCACACTGGCACTTCTATAAGAAGTCATTTATTATACCATCTCCCTGTTCCATACCAGTTTTTTAAGTTTCAAAAGATGAAAGTTTTAGGCAAAATTTGGCTCTTGTTTTTATTTATTTGCTTAGTATACAGCATCTTGTGCAAAACTGTTTCTATGGCTTATATTTTACTATGGCGTTCATTTGCTTATTTTCTCATATGCCTCCTTCTGGAAGGTTTTCTTTTCTGCATTCCAGGGATCTGGTCTAACAATTCTCTGTCTACAAGGCACAAAGCAAGTGCTTGATAAATGTTTGTTACCTGACTAAAGAATGAATTAATGTCACTCTGTTTTACTCCAAATATCTATAATGTAATCCTATATATGGTAGGCAAGGTGGAAGAGGCTAGGCGTTTAACTAGAAGGACATTACAAGAAAAGTGCAATATTATTGCTTTACTTATCATTAAACTTTCAGCTACGAGACAAAAGGGCAGTCTTAACATTCATCTAGAGCCTAGTGCTTTGATAATTTTCATCACAAAAAGTAATTACTCTCTTTCAGTGGCTTATTATGTCCCATTCTGTCTTAATCTGATTACATCTGGACACTTAAAATTAACTCTCAAAGATCTTTAAAACTAATGGCACCTACCATATTATGGGAAGCACCAAACATAGGGTCTGAAAGTCTGAAACTTCAGAATATATGTATGTTGAAGCCTCATTTAATGTCTGCACATATATTGTTTTGAACTGACATATCTCCTACTAGTATTCCCAATGGCAATCTTTTATTGCAATTATCACTTCAATGTTGAAACAGATTAAAAGTATTGGTCTCATTTCCCACCAATTATAAACTATTATGATGACATAAGACAAATGGGTATATTCTCATATTTTGACATTCCAGCTGAAAACAGAGACTAAATTTCTTTGGATTTCCATTCTTTTTGAACAGGGATATCTTGAATGTTAATAGCAGGTCAAAATAATAAGAGATCACTTCTGTTATTATCCCTCATGCGGTTTGAGTCTCCATTCTCATCTCTGGAGATCACTTGATTATTGATTTCTGAGTCAAAAATTTTAGTTTGAATCTCTGAGGAACAGAGATCATTTTTGTTTACATTTTTTATTAACACAGACAAAATTGTAGTTTATTGCTAATTGCTACTGCCTATGGATTACTTTACTAATACTTTTATATCATTTTAGGTGCTCTATAATAAGGAAACAATCTCCTTTAGTCAATAACCAACAAACTTGTTAATAAACTCCACGCTACCAATAATAAATATCATATCTTCCTAAAATATTCACTATTTTTATCATCATTGATGATGGTGCCACTCTTCCCAAGCTGGAAATACTTTCTTGAAATATTATTACTGGTTTAAAAATCTTACCAATTTCTCATGGGTCAGCTCAATACAACATGCTCCATGAATCTTACTTATCTCCTAGTGGAGGTAATGTTTCCTTTTCTTAAGATGCCCACAAAATTTGAAATCTGAATTTAGAACGTAATCTGATTTGCATATGGTGATTTGTGGGAACATATGAAATGTTATTAGAATACACCATAATATTGATTGATATATGAGGAAAAGTAAAATGCAGGCTATCAGTTCAGTTCAGTTCAGTCACTCAGTCTTGTACGACTCTTTGCCACCCCATCAACTGCAGCATGCCAGGCTTCCCTGTCCATCAACAACTCACAGAGCTTGCTCAAACTCATGTCCATCGAGTCAGTGATGCCATCCAACCATCTCATCCTCTGTCGACCCCTTCTCCTCCGACCTTCAGTCTTTCCCAGCATTAGGGTTTTTTCAAATGAGTCAGTTCTTCGCATCAGGTGGCCAAGTATTGAAGTTTCAGCTTCAGCATCAGGCCTTCCAATGAATATTCAGGACTGATTTCCTTTAGGATCAACTGGTCCCTTGCAGTCCAAGGGACTCTCAAGAGTCTTCTCCAACACCACAGTTCAAAAGCATCAATTCTTCTGTGCTCAGCTTTCTTTACAGTCCAACTCTCACATCCATACATGACCACTCGAAAAACCATATCCCTGACTAGGAGGACCTTTGCTGGCAAAGTAATGGCTTTTTAATATGTTGTTTAGGTTGGTCATAGCTTTTCTTCCAAGGAGCAAGTGTCTTTTAATTTCATGGCTGCAATCACCATCTGCAGTGATTTTGGAGCCCCCCAAAATAAAGTCTGTCACTGTTTCCATTGTTTCCCCATCTATTTGGCATGAATTGATGGGACCGGATGCCAAATCTTAGTTTTCTGAATGTTGAGTTTCAAGCCAACTTTTTCACTCTCCTCTTTCACTTTCATCAAGAGGCTCTTCAGTTCTTTGCTTTCTGCCATAATGATGGTTTCATCTGCATACCTAAGTTTATTGATATTTCTCCCAGCAATCTTGATTCCAGCTTGTGCTTCATCCAGCCCAGCATTTCATATGATGTACTCTGCATAAAAGTTAAGTAAGCAGGGTGACAATATACAGCCTTGCTAAAAATTTCTCAATGTTAGAACAAAATTATTAAATTTATTCCATGTCTCTGGAGCCAAAATGATTCCAGGAGCAGGGCACTGACAGGAAGCTTTGTCCCGTGTTGACTATGCTGCTGCTGCTGCTGTTTAGTCACTTATTTGTGTCTGACTCTTTGTGACCCCATGAACAGTAACCCACCAGGTTTCTGCGTCCATGAGATTTCCCAGGCAAGAATACTGGAGTGGGTTGTCATTCCCTTCTCCAGGGGATTTTTTGACCCAGGGATTGAGACTGCCTCTTCTATTTGCAGGCAGATTCTTAACCACTGAGCCACCAGCAAAGCCCATGCTAACTCTAAGCTGCTTGAAAAGAAAGGCAAATAAATATCAGGTCTTCTATATTCCATTATCAGAATCATGGCCCATGTCTTCACTAAAGTAAACAAAGAGATTATCTTCTTTATAGTCTCACATTCTCTCTGCAGAGGTGTCTAGAATGTTTTGACTCTGTTCTCAATTATCTATACACGGCCACACTCTTGCCATCCTAACTGGCTTTTGTGAAGCATGGGCTCGTTCCTAAAATGCAAAATTTTAATATTAAAGTCAAATATCTCAAAGATATTTGATTAATACCAACAACGCTAACACTTGCACTTTGGTTGTGAGGTCCATATACCATCTAGCAGAAACTGGACTGCATCCAAGCCTGATTTCCCATAAAGTAATTTGCCACTGAGGAGAATGAATCTAAGTTACTACTGACCTGAGCCTAATGTAAATCAATGACCTAGAAAAGCTTCATGTTCCCAAACCAATTAGTTCTCCACTGCCTGTGCTTTTTGCTCCTGTTTGAAGCACCTGACATTTTGAAGCAATTAGAGGGCATCTGGATGTGCAAAATGCACTTTATGATGGTATTTATCAGAGCTGAACTTCTGTGCTTCAGTCCAAGGAAAAAAAGCCATCAGAACTGCCCACAAACTCTGACTGCCTCTTTTGAAAGAATCTAATAGATTTGGCCCTATATATTCACAAAGATTAAACCGTCTCTTTGCAAGAATTTGAGAGGCACAATATTCCCTATCCCCACAACTAGTATTTTAATGGACCTTTCAAAGTGTTCACAATCTCAACACTCAATGCCAAATTTCTGTGTTAACTTATCAAGGCTAATGGATAGTACAAAATATCCATTTCTTAGGAGAGTTTAACATATAATTGGTAATTGTCGATGAGTATATAATGTTGTTTACATAACTGAGCCTGAGATTCATCACATTGCATTTGATGTATCACATTTCATAGGACAATAGGAAAAGTAGAAATGACCTTACTGTGACACTAAAGTTTGGGGCCCTGTATAGCTTGAAGAATATATGTTTTTTTCTCTCCTAGTGACCAAAACTGAATCTAAATGCTAAAGCAGAAGATACATAACCAACAAGAACCTACTATATAGCACAGGGAACTCTACTCAATATTCTGTAATAATCCATATGGGAAAAGAATCTGGAAAAGGGCGGATATATGTATATGTATAACTGAATCACTTTGCTGATATAGGAGTTTGTCTATTTTTTTTTCACTCCAGTACTTGTAGATGAATAAAATAATGCATAAGTTTTCAACAGTGCTATTAGTTACTGTCTTTCCAAACACTAATGGCTCTATCAAAACACTACCAAGGTTTGGAATTGTTAACAGACTCTTGACAGTGCTTGGCGTGGACATTATCTGCGACATTTTCTCTTTTGAATCCCCTTTTTCTTGATCCAAATTTGTCACTTTCAACCACATAAATTAGGAAAGATCTAAACAAAACTGAATGTATTTTTATCCAAGTAATAATAATAAATTTAGAGGTAAAGATTTTCCTTGTTTTTATTTTCAGGCATTTTCAAAGTGCTAAGTGCAAAGGGCTTTGGGAGAGATATATGGGAGCAACGTAAATGTGGACTGAACCCTGCCCTCTGAAAGTTGAGGTAATATATACTTTGACAAATTATAGCTTCCAAAGAGGGCCACAGCAACATCTTCCATTCCAATCTCTCTCCTGCAGCATCACTTTTCTATTCCTTCAATGTGGAGGTTAATTCCCTTCCTCTTGAATTGGGGCTGACCTTAATAAAATCCACTAAAATTCAGTAGAAGTGATAATCTGTAATCACTTCTACAGATTAGAAGTAGTTTGAAATTAGTCGCTAAAAAGCCTTGCAACTTTTGTTGAATACTCTTGGAACACCCACACTTTAGATAACTGAGCTTAGAAATCCAGCCTCAAAGTTGTAAAAAGTCTAGGCTGAGTGGGTGACTAAGCATCTCACTTTGCCAAAAACTGTAAGGGGTACCTCGATGTAGGACTTTAAAGAATGCCCTGGGAAGACTAGGACAGTCTTGTCACTCTACAAAAAAAGCTAATAGTAGCAGGACAGACAGTAGGCTCAACTAAGTTCCCAGTCAACAAGCAAGCATCTACGGGTAGCTATTGCACTGAGCTATCTTGACAGCCTTCAGTTGACATCTCACTACAACCTCATGGAAGACTCTAAGGAAGAACTACTCACCTGAACCCAAAGTGAAGGTGAAATGTGAAAATGTTGGTCAGTCAGTTGTGTCTGACTCTGCGATCCATGGACTGTAGCCCACCAGGCTCCTCTGGTCCATGAATTCTCCAGGCAAGAATACTGGAGTGGGTAGTCATTCCCTTCTCCAGGGAATCTTCCCAACCCAGGGATTGAACTCGTGTCTCCTGCATTGCAGGTAGATTCTTACCATCTGAGCCACCAGCGAAACCCCAGCTGAACCTAAGACAGACTTAAATCATAAGAAATGACAACAAATTATTATTAGGGCAATTTGTTACTTAGTGAAAGATAACAGGAATAAGAGTACACATGCCAAAATATGCGATTGTAAATTACATTCATAATTCAAGCAATTTACAATGTAGAGAATGATAAAATATTATATGAAAGATGGAGATCTGATGTTAACTGAGAAGAGAAAAAATGATTTTAGTTTAAGGGCCAGAGTTATCAGTATAAAGCATTTTAAGGGATGTAGCACTCACATAAAGACTTGGACATGCAGAAATGGAGAAGGGACACTGAAGATTAAAGCAATGCTGATACTGCACAGTGAGAGAAAAAAGGATGGGAGTGATAAAGTAACAATGTGGTAGGAACAAAGGAATAATTAAACAAAGTTGTAGGTTAATTTGAGAATCATATGAGAGATCTTGATTGTACTTATCCAGAACACAAATTAGAGCCAGGCAGAGTATAGATAGATTAGTGGATGGGAACGGGTCTTCCCTAATGGCTCAGTAGGTAGAGAATCAGCCTGCGATGCAGGACACACAGGAGAGGTGGATTTGATGAGGTGCTGGAGAAGACTCTTGAGAGTCCCTTGGACTGCAAGAAGATCAAATGAGTTCATCCTAAAGGAAATCAACCCAGAATATTCATTCGAAAGACTGATGCTGAAGTTAAGCTCCAATACTTTGGCCACCTGATGGGAAGAGCCAAATCATTGGAAAAGACTTTGATCCAGGAAAGATTTTAGGCAAAAGGAGAAGGGTGGTGGGCAAAGGATAAGATTGTTAGATAGCATCACAGACTCATTGGACAAGAATTTGAGCTAAATCTGGGAGACAGTGAAGGACAGGGAAGCCTGGCATGCTGCAGTCCATTGGGTCGCAGAGTCGGAATGACTTGTGACTGAAAACCCGCAACAAGGTGGATGGGGTCCATGAGAGAAGCTGAGTCCTACTGGGAGAGCATCATCACCAGCCCCTGAGGCTTACCAAACATGAACTACCATTTAAAACTCTGCACAGGCCAAGCATTCTAAATAGGATTCCCCATTTATTCCATTACTGTTTCCATGACATTTTGAAGCTAAGAAAAAGTTTCTAAAGGCAAAGTTTCATATTCATAATTGCTCAAGTCTTAACAGGAAAAAGAGTGAAAGTCCATTCGAGACAGCAGGAAACCAGAGAATGGGGTATTGTTTGACTTGTGTGCATCACTGATAGATGTCTGTAATGGCTTCTATTCTTAAAGCTACAAAGCGTTCTATTCAAAGACTGGCCACATTCTGTGTAATTTTAGTTCTCTTTGCCTATCCCTGTTATTATATAGCTCTGACTTTTAAAAGGAATATTTTACTACCTGTCTTCATACTAGGTAAAACCTTCCCTGGCAGCATATTCAGAAGGTCATTTCTACCGTGCTCTTTTCCAAGCCAGAGAGTGCTACCCAGACAAAGGTTCTCCCCAAGAATACTCCAACTGCTTTGGTTGAATTACATAGTCCATGCTGCAAATGCCTTTCCTGATACGGTTTAACATTCAGAAAATCGTGTCAGGGGTACTGAGTAAGGCTGGGAAAAGTCTTCCAGATATATATCAGATCATTTGTAATGTTGGCAATCATACTAAGACAATGAAAACAGAAAAATGTAAAATTAGAAAAACATGAAGCACAGTTTCTCTTAATATGCCACATGCTTCTGCTCATGTTGCTTTGGTTCTTTCTCTTAAATAAACAATTGCACTTAAAAACACTGTAACAGTACTTTTTAATAGAAAGTTGTTGGAAAGTCAAAATCTTGCATCAAGTATGAAACAGTCCACAAATTATAATTACTAAGATTGGTGAAAAGAGCAAATCTAATCAAATAAAACACCAAGAAACACATGGCATGAATTTAAAGATCTTCATAATATTCCAAATAAAGGTTAACGGTAAAAAAAAAAAAAAAAAAAGTGCTGATAGCTAAATGGCAAGCATATACACAATGTGCCCTGGTGGATTTTTCCATTTTCGGTCAAACTACACAGTTTGTTTTTGCCGATAGCTCTTTGTTAATCTGCAGGAGATGAAGTTGGTATATGTAATAAAAACTGGTAGGTATTTGTTTCTAATCAAAAGATAGTAAGTCCTAGGTAAATAATTGCTCAAATATTCTTAGTGAATATCTTAGAAATAAATATTTTAGGAAGTCACTGCTGTTTCATATCTTACTGAAGGCCAGAGACACAACTGCCTTTGTAAAGTACAACCTGCTTTGTGAATATGACTTCACTCAACTTCACAGAATGGTATTCAGATGTTGTCTATTACAATCACATTTTTTTCAGATGGTAAAAGAGAACTTCTGGGAGGTTACATAACTTGTTCAAGATCACACAACTGATGTGAAGCTGCAGTCATGCTCTGTACGAGATTTAAGAGATTCCACATCTTATCTGACTTCATGAAGCCAATCAAAAGGCAAGGTCAGAATTTGGACAAAGTCAGATCTGAGGTCCACTCTTACCTCGATTCCCCACTACCACCATTTAATCCTATTCCTCTCTCCAAAGGAATGCAGAAGAACAGTAGTTATAACTAAAATATCTGGACTCCAGAAATGAGACGGGTAGGATGTAGATGAGTCAACTGATAATCCGAATGGTCACTATTCTAAAACCAGAAGGGCAGCAGTAGAGGACATGCAAAGAGTTGGGCTTTGTATTAATACTTGGAGTGACTAGGATATGAAGCAAGTTTCTGCCCTTCGCTTGGTATGATATGTTTGTCAAGTAGTCATCTTTTCTCCGTTTTGGTTTCCTCAGACAAAAATGGGGCAGTGATTCCTATTTTAAAGAAGTAAGTGAAAGTGAAAGTTGTTCAGTTGTGTCCAACTCTTTGTGACCCCATGGACTATACAGTCCATGGAATTCTCCAGGCCAGAATACTGGAATGGGTAGCCTTCTCCAGGGGATCTTCCAAACCCAGGGACTGAACCCAGGTCTCCCGCATTGTAGACGGATTCTTTACCAACTGAGCCATCAGGGAAGCCTGATGCTGTAAATCTGTTTGCTAGTACACATATTATACATGTTTAAAAACAGTGGCTAATGATATTTTTCTTGTATTTCAAATCTGTATAGAAGCCAGAAAAGAAATGTGACTAGAAATCTCTCCATGTGTAACATATGCTGAAAACAAGTCAAGGTATTACCCAAGACATTCATGGATGGAAAAAAAAAATTAAAAAAATTGTGTATTTTGAGAATGATTTTAGAAAGTGTGGATACAGATAATATATTTCCTATTCCGAATTATCTACCTTTTGAAAGCTATGTAAATGATATCTATGGATTAGCACTAAGGTAATGGGAAATAGATGGGGAAACAGTGGAAACAGTGTCAGACTTTATTTTTTGGGGCTCCAAAATCACTGCAGATGGTGACTGCAGCCATGAAATTAAAAGATGCTTACTCCTTGGAAGGAAAGTTATGACCAACCTAGATAGCATATTCAAAAGCAGAGACATTACTTTGCCAACAAAGGTCCCTCTAGTCAAGGCTATGGTTTTTCCAGTGGTCATGTATGGATGTGAGAGTTGGACTGTGAAGAAGGCTGAGCACCGAAGAATTGATGCTTTTGAACTGTGGTGTTGGAGAAGGCTCTTGGGAGTCCCTTGGACTGCAAGGAGATCCAACCAGTCCATTCTGAAGGAGATCAGCCCTGGGATTTCTTTGGAAGGAATGATGCTAAAGCTGAAACTCCAGTACTTGGCCACCTTATGTGAAGAGCTGACTCATTGGAAAAGACTCTGATGCTGGGAGGGATTGGGGTCAGGAGGAGAAGGGGACGACCGAGGATGAGATGGCTGGATGGCATCACTGACTCGATGGATGTGAGTCTGAGTGAACTCCGGGAGTTGGTGATGGACGGGGGAGCCTGGCATGCTGCGATTCATGGGGTCGCAAAGAGTGAACTGAACTGAAGTGAACAATTTTCAATAACATGGTTGCTATCTTTTAACTGGTACTTTATAAGAAAGAAGAGGATCAATCTTTATAAATTACTAATCTTTATATTTTATCTCTATTACAAGGAAAGATAATAGGGTAATATGAAGTTAATTAAAATTATGGGTAAAAGTTATTGGCGCTTTTAAAAATTGAAGAGTCTTCCATGTGGCACTAGTGGTAAAGAACCTGCTGCAGGTTTGATCCCTGGATCTGGAAGAGCCCCTGGAGAAGGGCATACAATAAAATATTACCACCTGGTGAGGAAATATAAATGGCTGTCCACACAGTAGCCAGAGAAGGCAATGGCATCCCATCCCAGTACTGTTGCCTGGAAAATCCCAAGGTTGGAGGAGCCTGGTGGGCTGCAGTCCATGGGGTCGCAAAGAGTTGGACACGACTGAGGGACTTCACTTTCACTTTTCACTTTCCTGCATTGGAGAAGGAAATGGCAACCCACTCCTGTATTCTTGCCTGGAGAATCCCAGGGATGGGGGAGCCTGGTGGGCTGCCGTCTACGGGGTCGCACAGAGTCGGACACGACTGAAGCGACTTAGCAGCAGCAGTATACACAGTAGCTCTGTCACCATGTTAATGATGACAAGGCGCATTTTACACAGAGTCCCCTATTCTGTTATGTCGGTCTCATATTATTCACACAGTCACACACCTTTGATTATTTATTTTGAAAGTGAGTAGATGATTCTACTGCATAACATTCTCTAAAAAGTTCACACTGTAAAAAGTGGAAAGTTGAATGCCAAGGATACATACAGGAAAATAAGGTTTATGATTCTGGTGAATCATAGGAGAAAACAAAATTATTTTAAATGCACATAAACCAAACTAGAATATTCCAAGTACTGAAACCCTAACTAGAATATCAAACTTCAAGGGAAAGCATTCTATTTTTTATTTTCCCCTCAAACCCCAATTACTTTAGTGGTGAACATAGTTGCTGTCATATCATGCCTCTGATCCAGGGTTAGAATTGAGAATGTTTGGTTTGGGATTAGATGAGATGAAAAGGCACTTGTTCAACATTAAATTATAAGCCAAATTGAAAATAAATGAGGTAACAGGTCAAGGTTAGACTGAGCAAAAATAATGTCTTTGCCATATATATAATTTCAAGTGATGGTCTGAATTTTTTAATGTTGACCTACAATGACGTATGTACTTCATATGATGTAAAGAAAATGGGAAGCCCTTTTCACAAAAAAACTTAATCCAAGCACCAGTTTGAGAATAGGTTAGTGTAAAGAGACACTTGAATTCTTTTCAGTGTTTTTAATTCTCCTTTCAGTTTATACAATGCATACTAGAAACTGCCTCAGCAATAAACTAAGATATTTGGAGGCCAGTGTCAGAATATTGCACTTGAAGAGCAAGTTAATAAATCAGAGATAATGGAATCAGTGAGCCGCAGGAGCTTTAGAGAATGTCTAATTCAATCCTCTTCATTTTAGTGAGGAGAGATTAAGGAACTTTAAAGCACTTTCACATACATCATCTCAGTTTTTTCACAGTAGCTCTGTTGAAGCAGGGGACAGGTAACTAGGAAAATAACCCAGAAC
Organism: Ovis aries; assembly: GCF_016772045.2. Classification (NCBI taxonomy): domain Eukaryota; kingdom Metazoa; phylum Chordata; class Mammalia; order Artiodactyla; family Bovidae; genus Ovis; species Ovis aries. Next base: position 18,068,654 of record NC_056074.1, read on the forward strand.
ACAAGAGTTTTGGGTAGGACACAAGAGGCAACTGAAGATCTGAGAAACATCAGAATCCTAAAGAGAGGCAGAGAAAATTCAGAGGTGCCATAGTGGTGATGAATTAGGTATCTAGAAATCACTAGGACTACAGTACATTTGTAGAAGACCATCACATGGCATGTCCAATTGTTGCAACATTATTAGCTCTGGGATTTGTGGTGGATAGAGTTTATCTATCTGAAGTGGGAAAGAAGAATGAGATGGGCAAATGGCAAATTAATAACTGAAGTCCAAGCTGGTCCAGAAATACAACACGTCAGCAATAAATAAGCAGGGATGTGTACTACTTCAATCGCAGCTGAGGCCCAGGTGGTTAGGAAACACAGTTGCTATTTTAAATATAATATTTATTTTTTAAAAATACCATTTGTTGTTTGTTTTTAAGGGAGCCTGAACCAAGGATTTGGAGGTGGATAATATGCTTAAGTGTCTTTTTCAAAGTCATGAGGGACAGATTACAAAGCCAGGTTCCTTCCTTCAAACTTGTAATGTTCTTTTTGCTATCCACATTTCCTTCAATCATTTAAAAACAATTAAAAACAAAATTCCCATTCTCTTGACATCCTCAAAGTAGTGATCAAATGAAATCACAAGTTACCACAGATTATCCATTATTTGTCAATCTCAGTTTCAGGGAAACTCTGCCACTGCTCACAGTAAGATTTCTCATTCACTGGCATTTATTCCTTTAATGCCTCACCTTCTGGTATCTGTAAATGGCATGATCCAAGAGTCAACAGTGGCTCAGCAAAATGAAGGGATAGATGCCAATTCACCTAATAAGGGATTGTTTCCTTTGGGGTATAAAGTAAATATTTGACACAAAACACACATTATAATTAGGGCTTCCCTCATAGCTCAGTTGGTAAAGAATCTACCTGCAATGCAGGAGACTCCGGTTCAACTCCTGGGTTGGGAAAATCCCCTGGAGAAGGGAAAGGCTACCCACTCCAGTATTCTGGCCTGGAGAATTCCATGGACATCCATGGAGAAGCAAAGAGTTGGACACAACTGAGCAACTTTCACTTTCACACATTATAATTGAAGGTAGGGAATACAGATCAAATTTATAAATAGATTCATGAAAACTGAGCAAAGAAAGCAGGTTAAAAATTATTCTATCACACTAAGTTTTCTGTATTTCTCCATATATGACACCTTGGACTCATTTGGCTGGACCCCTGTACTAGATGACCTCTCTTCCCTTCCTAAAAGGAAAATTCATGTGAACTTACAATGTCTGGCATCCATGGGATACCTTCTCTGACTTGTTAAGTTGCTAAATTGTGTGTCTGATTCTTTTGCAACACCATGGAAGCCTGCCAACGCTTCTCTGTTCATGGGATTTCCCAGGCAAGAATACTTAGCGGATTACCATTTCCTTTTCCAGGGCATTTTCTCAACCCAGGGGTCGAACCCAGGGATCGAACCCGTGTCTCTGCATTGGTAAGCAGATTCTTTACCACTGAGCCAGCAGGGAAACGCCCTTCTCTGATACTTCGATACAATATGCCCTGCTTACTCTCCTCTGATCCCATAGCCTTTTTTACTTCGGTCACATATATTACATTTACTGAAACAACAACATTTGTTTTGAAGACAGAGACACTGTTTTAATAATTTATTAATTAATTTCCATCTCCACTATTATCTTCAGAACCTACTATGCACTCAAGAAAACAGTTACATGTATTTAGTAATCACAAGATGTTTTTAGTTTCAAATAACATTCTAAATATTTTCTTATAATCTTCTTTTTTGTATTTCACAGTTTCACAAAATTGAAAGTGATTCTAACTACCAGTGCCACAAATTATAGACAGTAATAGTCTAAGAATGCTGATTTCCCTAGTGGCTCAGTTGTAAAATCCTCCTGCAATGTAGGAGACACAGGTTCAATCCCTGGGTTAGGAAGTTCCCTTGGAGGAGGACATGGCAACCTATTCCAGTATTCTTGCCTGCAGAATCCAATGGATCCAGGAGTCTGGTGGGCTGCAGTTCATAGAGTTGCAAAGAGTCAGATATGACTGAGCACACACCCTAGGAATTGAAAGACCACGGAATATTTTTTATATTTAATTTTTTATTGAAGTATAGTAGCTTTACAATGTTGCATTCGCTTCTACTATACAGCAAAATGAATCAGCCATACATACAAATATAGCGCCTTCCTTTTGGATTTCCTGCCTATTTAGGTCACCATAGGGCACAGGGTAGGGTTTCCTGAGCTATAAAGTAGGTTCTCATTAGTTAACTATTTTATACATAGCATCAATAGTGTGTATATGTCAATCTCAAACTCCCAACTCATCTCATCCCTCCTCCTTTCCCCTCTTGGTGTACATATGTTTGTCCTCAATGTGTGTGTCTATTTCTGCTTTGCAAATAAAATCATCTGTATCATTTTTCTAGATTCCACATATATGCATTAATATATGATACTTGTTGTTCTGTTTCTGACTTATTTCACTTGCATGACATTCTCTAGGTCCACAAGGATTTTTAAGACTCAAAAGTCTAAGAAGAAAGCCTCCAACTAGATCTCTCTCTATCTCTTATCCTAAAAGGGTGTTGAAAATAATACCAAGTAGGAAAGTCTGAAATGACATATTTGGCTAAAACTATCATCTGATTCTGCCTTGTAAATTCCAAACCAATGCTCTTTTTCTACCCACATCCTGTTGCAAAGCCCTCTGGCTCTTTCCCAGGAAAAACATTTTAAGTACATACTCAAGGATAGGTTCATAAAGAAATACATTTGTGCATAAGCAAAGAACATAGATAGGTTCAATTTACAATAATTGAATTATAACATGAAAGTTTTAAAAATTAAGAAAGTATGTAACTGTACCCATTTAACTTCAAAAACAGTCATAATACAAATTGTTTTGATGCATAACAGGGGTGTCTGAGTTCATCTTAAGACGATTTTGTTGATATGCCTAAGAAGATAGATTTTTCATAGAATTTGTTTATAAAATGAAACTCCTCAGATATCTTAGGAGTATATATCTGGGTGAATTTCATAAATAGGAACACTCTAAAAAAACAAAACCAAAAGAAGCATAATAGCTTCCAGAGTAGAGAGTTAAAGTGACAGAGTAATACGATACGAGATTATTGAGTTTGCGATTGGGAAGACAAAGCTTAGTTAGGTCCACTGCTTCTATAGACTATGGTTAAACACATAGCTTCTGATGACTTTTCATTTCTACCTTGAAAACATTGCCTCCTTTCTGATAGTAATTATGTGGACATTAGTCACTTATTTGATTCTCCACAAAAAGGTATTTGAGAAAGAAAGAGATGGTAAAGCTAATTTTGTTGCATTAGTAGGCACAGTCAAAAATTCGGAAAAAGAATTTTAGAATGAATGGTAAGGATTATGGATAAATGAAAATGTACTTTAAAGTTTCCTGCGGTTGGTTCATTTCTTTCCCACTGAACTCGATTAATTATAAATTGGGCAATTTTTACCTTCATTAACCATCTAATATTTAATGTTAGAAGCAGCATTCTGAAATCATATTCCAATGATTTTATCTCCTCTGAGTAAATTGAAACCTTGAACAAACTAGGTCAATCTGAGAGCAACTCTTTAAGAAAAATCCAATTTAAAAGAGAGTAAGGGAGTTGCATTAATCATTTTGTTCACTCCTTACCAGCATGTCACTTCTATGTTTAAGAGCCTAGAAAAGATTCCCAAAGATTCACAAAGACTTTTTTTTTTCAGGAGAAGATAAGGAATATACTAAAAAGTAGTATGTGGACAGTCCCAATGTAAAAATATTATACACCATTTATTTTAAAAGGAGTGTGACAGAGACACAGACATAAATAACAGACTTGTGGACACAGTGGGGGAAGGAGAAGGTGGGACAAATGAGAGACTGGCATTGAAACATATACATAAGCATGTGTAAAATAGCTAGCTAGTGGGAAGTTGCTATATAACACCAGGAGCTCAACCTGGTGCTCCGTGACAATGAAGAGGGGTGGGTTGGGGTGGCGGGTGGGAGGGAAGTTCAAGAAGAAGAGGACATATGTATACTTGTGGCTGATTCACATTGCTGTACGGAAGAAATCAGCAGAACACTGTAAAGCAATTATCCTCCAATTACAAATATTTTTTTTAATTTATGTAAATAAAACTAGCTTATGAAGTGCAGATATGAGTGGGAAAAAAAACCCTAAGATGGAAAAACCCTTTCAGATGGTTTAAGCAATGTTGTAGTTCAAACAATTATTTAAGCAATGTAGTGAGGCATAAAATGATGACTCAAGAAACTAACAGTAATGAAATTCAATTTGGACCTGACACTTCCTATTGATACACAAGTGAGACTCAGTTCTGAATTCTCACTGATGGCAGCTGGACAAGTCCAGTCAAATAAATGTATGGAGCAGAACTTTTTCTTTAGAAACATCAATATTCAGGCCTTCTTACTATTTTCAGTCCACAAATCAATTAAACACTGAATACAATCTGAAAGAGTCTGTTTACACATTTTCTCTATTTTTCATTAAACTTACTCATATTTATAATTGTTCCTATAATTTTACAGCATTTAAGTCACTCAAAGAGAACTTCTAAGTGTGCCATGTACTTAGGGAAGCCTGGCTTGCTACAGTCCATGGGGTTGCAAACAGTCAGACAAAACTGAGCAATTGATCAACAACAATAGAGTATTTAGTTAAAATAACAATTTAATAACATTAATTGCCAAAACTATGCTATATCAACATAGATTCAGCCTGTGTTGTGCTTAGTTGTTCAACCATTTATTAGCAAACAGAAATAATTATTATATAAGAAACATGATTGAGAACTTGATGGTGGTTTAATCGGTAAGTTGTGTCTGCCTCATGCGACCCCACGGACTGTAACCCACACCAGGCTCCTCTGTCTGTGGGGGTTCTCCAGGCAAGAATGTTGTTGTGGGTTGCCATGCCCTCCTCCAGGGAATCTTCCCAACCCAGGGACTGAACCCAGGTCTCCCACATTGCAGGCAGATTTTTTACCGTCTAGCCACCAGGGAAGCCTAAGATATCTTAAGACGATCTTCAGAACCTGTGTTGTTCAAGCTAGCTATAAATAGGAGAGAGGAAATGAAGAGAGCACATAATCAAGAAGGTTTGGGGAATATTTGGTTAATGAAGTTATGCTTGATTCTGTCACTGTTCAATATGCTCCCATTCACTGATTTTTCAAGATGGGAACATAAAGTATAATATTTCCAAAAGTAACTTGACCATAGAATTCATTTTCAAAGGATACCTACTAGAAACAGGATTCTGGATAATATGCTTCAGAAATAAATCTGACCTAATTTAAATAAATGTGCAGTTTCAGTTCTGCTGATGACCACAGAGGCAATAGGAAACTACTGCAGAACCCCGGGGTTCCTCTCTTCCAAGAGGAAAGCAGCACCTTTCCAAAAGAAAAAAGTGCTTTGTTGCATTCTTATTCCAAAAAGATTTAGTTAGAATCGAACTAAATTGATTTAATTAGAAAGACTCAATAATTAAGGAAAGAAGTATATTTAGTATTGATAAGGACCTGGCCTTGAATCTCACCTAAGCATTGGAGGTAAGTTACTCAGTAGAGGCATTTAAGTCATATGCTCCTTAAACACCATATAAAATCATAGGTAGCATGCTCCATACCCATTCCATGTAACTTTACGCCACATGGCTGTTGTGTTTGATTTTGTACTTTGGGTAGAATGAGTGTGTGTGTTTTCATATCTTCTGACTAAAATAAACTGAATTTCACAAGGGAAAGGACTACCTGTCATCACCTATGCACTTTCAGACTTACAACTGTACTGTTAACAAAAGCAGAGGCTTAAATAAATGATTGCTAAATGGATTCTTCTGGCCCTTTTTCAAATCAGTGCCTAATTTCCACTTTTGCAGTTTGCCTAAGACATATCAGGGCCCCCTGGAGGCTCAGATGGTAAAGAACCTCCCTTCAATGCAGAAGACCCAGGTCTGATCCCTGGGTTGGGAAGATCCCCTAGAGAAGGGAATGGCAGCCCACTCCAGTATTCTTGCTTGGAGAATCCCATGGACAGAGCAGCCTGGTGGGTCCATGCCGTAGCAAAGAGTTGGACATGATTAAGCAACTAGTGTGTGTGTGTGTGTGTGTGTGTGTGTGTGTGTGTGTGTGTGTGTGTGAGGCATATCACACAAACTGGCAGAAACATATTACCCAACAACATTTGCAGGCAGTAAGGCAGGTGCTGCAGATACTGCTATCAGTACAGACCCTGTCACAGAGGAGGTCACACACATGCATGCACACACACACACACACACACACACACACACACACACCCCAGAGCACATGTAAATTACTAACACGTACAAAGATAATTTGAATTAAGTAACTTCTCTTAGGAGAGCAAAACAACTGTGAAAAAGTCATTACTGCAACAAAACATTATTGAGGACTCTGTTTGATCATGAGATATTAAGTCATTTATCCATATCTAACCACTTAGGAAGCAATAAATCAGATGTATAATTACAGAACGGAAAATGTCCAGCTGTTTTCTCCTCTGGTGAACAGACCTGGCTTGTTGTCATGGTTGTCAGTTTTCGGCATAAGACTCGGTAGTTAAATATAAAGAACAACTTTCTAATGTCTCAAATACTAAAAGTTTATTGGATATCATATCAGAATTAGGCAACTAATCCTTCAAGATAGAGGTTATGAGGCTTATGTGTGGTGTGGGATAGATTTTCAAAAAGCTGGCAAGTTTCATTTGCTTCCTTCAGACATGTCCAGAGTTTGGTATCCAGATGGTGGACTTTATTTTACCACAGTCTTTAGAGAGCCTAGTTCATTACAGATACCAATATGCATTCATGTTCTTGAATTAATGAAAGAACAAAACAATACAATTAGCAGTAATTTAAAAGCAGATCACATCTTGACCTTTCCTTGTCACTCAACATAAAATTATTACCTGCTTTGTTTTCTTCCTAAACAAGTCTCAGCCAGAAAAACATGAAGAATGCTTGGTTTTCCTCTATTAGGGAGATATAATCTAGAGTTTAGAGTTTGGATGTGTTGAGCACAGGGTGCCAAATAAACTTTTTCTTGGTGATTTAGAATACTAAAATATCTATTAAATAAGATATTTCATAGCAACAAGTGGTAGTATATCCTGTTTCCTTACACAAATCTGCCCCATCTCAGTGTTCTGGCTCTTAACCAAAGTGCTACTCAGGCTCTTTGGAGTGCAATCCCTGTACAAAAATAGCAGGGCATGTACGCAGAGCAGAGAATGAGAAATAATGTATTCCAGCTTCTGGTAAATGGCTAATAGATCATGTTGTAAATGGCTAATAGATCACGTTTGCTTGCTCGTTTTTAACCCTGTTGACTTTAAAATAGCCCTAAGCTATTGTATGTATCTAGAAATTGCAATGAGCCGAAAATTTTACTGTGAAACAATACACATATTCTAGAATGAGTATCTATAATATATATTACATTATTACTATATATAGTATAATAATGTTTATATATTATGTATATATATATAATTTTAGAATTATTAAATATAAATTACTAGATAAACTCCCAGGGAGACAGGATGTAAGGCCAGAGGATAACTAAGGGTTGGCTGTAGAAACATCCATGAGACAGCATATTGATATCCTCCTTCACGCTCTTTTTGTTCTTCACCAATCTTAGCCAAATCTGAGAAATGCCTATATGTGGTTGTTCTTATCAGATGTCTATTCTTCAAGACCCTCGTTCCAAATGTATTTGCATTTGGAGTATCTGGCCTACTTTTATATACCTTTTTATTCTCTTATGGTTGAAGACAAAATTAGTCTCATTTACAACAATTCATACAAGGTAAAACAAATGTGTATATACACACATACACAGACACACGCACACACATACACTAAGACTTTTTAAAAATCACAAACCTAGACAAAAACAAACAAACAAAAATTACTGGAGTCAAGTACACATTTTTCTAGACCTATGAGATGAATAATAATAGCTGTAAACTTAATAAAAAACCACAGTACTATTATCAATTACTTTCAGTGCCCCTGGACATAATTTATGAAGTTTCAAGTGAGGGTAGGAAAAAAACCAACGCTTATTGAGCTCTTATTATGTTCAAGGACTTGAGCTATATTCTTAATATTTAATTAATTTTTATTTTATGTAAAAAGTCAAATAAATTAAAGTGAAAGAAGAGATTTAGCTTAGTATAACTTATTTTTGTTGTTATATATTCACTAAGTCATGTCTGACTCTGTGACCTCATAGACTCTAGCCCATTAGGATCCTCCATCTGCAGGATTTTCTAGGCAAGAACGCTGAAGTGGGTTGCCATTTCCTTCTCCAGGGAATCTTCCTAACCAGGGATCAAACCCAGGTCTCCTTCATTGGCAGAGGGGTTCTTTCTCACTGAACCACCAGGAAAGACCATAACTTATTTCACAAAATCCTGAATCGAAATTTTACAATTAGATGCGAGATACAAATGTCTCTAAGTCCTCTGGTTTTAGTAACTTTCTATTTCCATCCATTTAAAAAATCTTCCTTTTAGTAGAAAAATATCTAAGGAATTGTCTCAAACCAAAATATTTCTTTGAAAATTGTCTGCCTAAGACACACTTAGAAAATATTCATGAAAAAAAACGTAAGTTTATTACACACAAATGTGCTGCAATTAGATGATCTGTTAAATTACTGGCAGTGTTCCCATTAGAAGACATCAGAATTTGCTTAATTTTTTTATGAACCATTTTATTAGCATTATATGGTGAAAGTGCTCAAAGCTTATACTCCCCAAAATAAAATCATATGAAATAGAATAATGACTGTGACTCAGGAGGAAGCATGTCCAGTCTAGCTTAGGGAGGGCAGTCAGTAGTCCTCACGAATTATTGGTGGACAGGCTTTGAATGCCTGCTCCACCACTGACCTGCTGATTTTCAGGGAAAGTGACTCAAGTGCCTGAGCTTCAAATCCCTCATCATAAGGAAAGTATAATAACATCTATCTCCCAACCTTGCTTGTTGTGAGGATCAAGAGAGAAATGTGTGAAAGATTTTAAGACAGAGACAGGTACACAGCTCAACACAAGTCAGCAAAGATTTGGAGATTCCGATTATTTTTAGATTATTGCACTGCAATAATTGCACCTATTGTACTTTAAATGAAATGTAGTGCTTTAAAAACGCACAATCCAAGATCATGTTTGTTTGTTTGTTTTTTAACGATGGCACTTTCTTCATCATTAAACCATTATTTTGCCAGTGAAAGAGGGTGCACCCAAAAACAGAAATGTTTTTTAACCTTTTGAAGAAATATTATGATGCTAGGCTTAGTATATAAAATCCTAGATTACTAAAACTTTGAACCATGCTGTTCAACATTGAGGTGAGCTCAAACGGCCTCAGGGCTTAGGGAAATAGGTTTATAATTGGGTTCTATGTGATTGTTCAACATGTAACATCTAGGAAAAAGTAAAAATTATAAAAACTGAGTACTTTCCAATTTATTGCGCTCATTATCTATCTATATAGATAGATAGAGAGAGAATAGTAAAATTAGTAATTATTTTTGTTAGTGGGAGAAATTCTGCTTGTAATACTAGAATAAAATTCCCAGAAAAAATTTTAAAACATATATTTTCCCTAATAACAATATATAGTACATTGCTGAATGCATTTTGCTAATGAACACTTTTCAATTCATAAACATGGAATAAAATTTATAATTTGGTGTGGAAGTCAAATGAGAGAGGCTCATTAAGTCTGCAGAACCAATACCAAGTGTTGAATAATTCATTAGCTGTTTAACACATTTGCTAAAAAATGCAAATTACTTTTATTACTGAGCTTATTCTACTTTTTTTTTCCATTTTGTGAAAGGATTATATATTTTCAATATGAGACTCAAAAAGTCTAATTGTAAAGTGATTAACAGGAGCTTTTGCTAATTAAATCAGCAAAAAGAGATTTAGGCTGACACTATGCTAGGTGCTCAAATTAAGGGACTGTCCCATTGCATTAAAGAGAGTGCATTTATCACAGATAAACTCTCAGCCTCTTTATTTGATATGACAGGCAATAGAAAAAATAAAAATGAATCTTTCTATTATGATCGGCAATAGATACACAGCTGTTTTACTCCTAATTGCCTGGTCTATAACTTTTGAAACAATTAGAATGGACTTAAACAATGCTGTCCTTAAGCTGAATCAGAATGTAATAAAAAGTTTCTTCACAGTAAGTTAACTGGTCTTCCACAAAAGAATTTCCAGATGTGTCTATAAAGACCTTGAATATATTCCAGATGTGGGTTGTATTTGAACATTAAAAAATTAGGGAAATCTTAAAACTTTATAAACAGAAAATAAAACTAAGCTATCCAGCACTATTTTCGGCAATCATAAAAAACCTGGGAAATTTAGGCTTTAACCAATTAATTTTAATAAATGTCATTTGCTAATTTACCCATATATATTCTGTATTATTTCATACTGGTCACTAAACTGATTCAATAAACATTGATATAATGAGCAGATGAACATTCTTACCTGAAAAAGCCTTGCAGCTTATTTTGTAGGTGTTTCTGTGATAAAGAGAGTCTATCAAGTTACAAGACTACTGTCTAGTATAAAATATGTACTTAAATAGTAATGGATGAACTGACAAAATATATGGCAATTTCTGGGACTTCCTATTTTTTAACATAAAGAAGTTTTGGGATTTATTATTAAGACAACATTTTATATTTTCTCTAAAGGGATAAAACTGCTTGTATTGATCTTTTCTACACTATAATGTTCCAGACAGATGATTTTCTTTTTAATGTTCTTATCTTTGTATTTTGTAGAATTTATTAACTCACTTGCAGGATGACGCTAACTGTGATTCAGTTTACTAATCAATATGTCATCTAAACTTTGACTTCTAGGTTTGAAAACAAAAATCTGTACAATCACACAATTGTTTCATTTATATCATTATTTGGTAGCTGAGTAACTGGATTTTGGGGTATGAGTTTGGAAAGCAAAGAATTAACAGCTAAAACTGGAAGTGTATTGAGCATTTGCAATAAATTTACTCTGTACAATTCAGCAGAGAGAACTGTATTATTGTATTATTCCAAGCTGTATAAATATAGGAGAATGGAGACTATAACCAATCAAAATTGCTATGATCGTATTTAACATTATTTAACAACAGAAGGCAGTTGCGCTCTATCTATAGAGTGTATTTCTTCCATCCTTAAAGTTTCAAAATGATCATTTGATATTTCAACTGCAATTTATTCAAGAAAGTTTAATTTGTTGAATTGCAAAAAGCTTAGAGGTTCCTGTTATAAAACAATATAAAAGTAAAATAAGAAGTCAAAATATTCACATAGGTAGTATGTGCCAATGCATTTATATAGCTTTCCAAGATCCTTCTAATTCCCACTGATTTAATGAATTGCCATACTTCCCAAATTCACATAATGAATCTTTCGACATAGTAATAATATAATACTGTACTATTCTTTATATTAACGTATCAGTTGATTTACGGCAGAAACCAACACAATACTGCAAAGCAATTATCATCTAGTCAAAAATAAATTAAAAATGTACACACATATGTATTAGTCGCTCAGTCATGTTCAACTCTTTGGGACTCCATGGACTATAGTCTGTCAGGCTTCTCTGTCCATGGGATTCTCCAGGCTAGAATACTGGAGCGGGTTGCCATTCCCTTCTCCAGGGGAACTTCCCAACCCAGGGATCGAACATAGGCCACCAGGGAAGCCCAGTTAAAATAAATAAATAAATAAAAACAAGCAACAACAACAAAAAAATCGATGTATGCCAGGGAAATGAAATAATATTCTATAAAATAAAGATCAGTACCCCTGGTTTCATTGAGTTAGACAAGGCTGTGGTCCGTGTGGTGAGACTGGCTAGTGGTTTGTGATTGCACTCATTTCACACATTAGTAAAGTAATACTCAAAATTCTCCAAGCCAGGCTTCAGCAATATGTGAACCATGAACTTCCAGATGTTCAAGCTGGTGTTAGAAAAGGCAGAGGAACCAGAGATCAAATTGCCAGCATCTGCTGGATCATCAAAAAAGCAAGAGAGTTCCAAAAAACCCATCTATTTCTGCTTTATTGACTATGCCAAAGCCTTTGACTGTGTGGATCACAATAAACTGTGGAAAATTCTGAAAGAGATGGGAATACCAGACCACCTGACCTGCCTCTTGAGAAACCTATATGCAGGTGAGGAAGCAACAGTCAGAACTGGACATGGAAAAACAGATTGGTTCCAAATAGGAAAAGGAGTACGTCAAGGCTGTATATTGTCACTCTGCTTATTTAACTTCTATGCAGAGTACATCATGAGAAACGCTGGGCTGGAAGAAGCACAAGCTGGAATCAAGATTGCCAGGAGAAATATCAATAACCTCAGATATGCAGATGACACCACTCTTATGGCAGAAAGTGAAGAAGAACTAAAGAGGCTCTTGATGAAAGTGAAAGAGGAGAGTGAAAAAACCAGCTTAAAGCTCAACATTCAGAAAACTAAGATCATGGCATCCAGTCCCACCACTTCATGGCAAATAGATGGGGAAACAGTGGAAACAGTGGCTGACTTTATTCTTCTGGGCTCCAAAATCCCTGCAATGGTGACTGCAGCCATGAAATTAAAAGAGGCTTGCTCCTTGGAAGGTAAGTTCTGACCAACCAGATAGCATATTAAAAAGCAGACATTACTTTGCCAATGGTCTGCCTAGTCAAGGTTATGGTTTTTCCAGTAGTCATGCATGGATGTGAGAGTTGGACTGTGAAGAAAGCTGAGCACTGAATTGATGCTTTTGAACTGTGGTGTTAAAGAAGACTCTTGAGACTCCTTTGGACTGCAAGGAGATCCAACCAGTCCGTCCTAAAGGAGATCAGTCCTGGGTGTTCATTCGAGGGGCTGATGTTGAAGCTGAAACTCCAAACTTTGGCCACCTGATGTGGAGAGCTGACTCATTTGAAAAGACCCTGATGCTGGGGAAGATTGAGAGCAGGAGGAGAAGGGGACAACAGAGCATGAGATGGTTGGATGGCATCACCAACACAATGGACATGGGTTTGGGTGGACTCCGGGTGTTGGTGATGGATATGGAGATCTGCCGTGCTGCGGTTCATGGGGTCGCAGAGTCGGACACAACTGAGTGACTGAACTGAACTGAAATGAGCCCTGGTTTTGGAACTAGATAAATCTGGCTTCAAATCCTAATTCTGCTTCTTGAAAATTAGGAATGAAATATTTGGTTACCCAAAAACCATTGTGTTGGTTTTTTCTTCATTATATCCTGATATTGTTGATGGTAGAAAAGTGCAAATGTGCATACCTGCTCATGCATCCGACTCTGCCACCCCATGGACTGTAGCCCATCAGGCTCCTCTGTTCCATGGAATTTTCCACGCAAGAATACTGGAACACATTGCCATTTCCTACTCCAGTGGATCTTCCCAACCCAGGGATCAAAACCACATCTACAGCATTGACAGGAGAATTCTTTACCACTTGAGCCACTAAGAAGCCGGCAAAAGCGTGAATACAAAAGCGTATATTTTGTTCCACATCACGTGCTTGTAAACAATGAGATGTAAGTCGAAGATGTCAATGCCTAACATTTCTCAGCAAGATTCTTAAAATGGAGTAAAATAACAGCATTTTTCTTTGAAGTTTTCTCCTTTTCTTTCTTCTAATATAAAATTTGATTGATTTTACATGACAGATTCCACTATGAGGAAAAAACTCCATGCTGAGAATGGCCAAGCTTTTGGAAAAAAGAAGTCTTAGACTCCTAATGCCATCATAGAGCCGCCATCCCATATCTGGAATTCCTTCCTTCAGACGTCTCATGATATGAACAAACTAAACTGTACTTGAAGCCGCCATTTATAAGTTTCATCCTTGGAACTGGATGATTTTTAATTTATATACTAACTGCATCATGACAGGCATAAACATGAATCACAGTACCTCTGAATTTCATTTTTTTCACTTATAAAGAAGGTATAATAGCAATAATTAGTTATCAAATTTGCAGGAAGGATAAATTAAATGGATAAAAAAACACATTTAAGTAAACTGCTTATTATAATTCCAGCCACAAAATTTGCATTTATTATTTATTTTTGTCATATTTAAAAGCAAGTGTGTATATGTGTGTGTATATATATATATATATAATTTCTTATTTTAAAATTTTTTATTTTACATTTGATGGATCAAAGTAGATTTTAAGATATTTGATTACTTAATTATAGGATAGGGTTAATCTTATAATATTATATCTGCATTTTTATTTTTTTCAATGTATCTAATCAAGAAACAGAATTTACAAGGCATGCTATGCCTCTGGTATATTGAAAGAAATGTATAATGCATTTTCTTTAAAGGGCTGCTTCTTTTCCCCAAATTTGCTCTAATTTTACTATTTTGTAAATTCCTCTGAGTGAAAATTTCCGTTCATCTCAAAATACAGAAAATAATGTCTCTGTCAAAACCACAAGTTTTCAAAAAGACATAACTTAAAATATTAAGCTCAATATAGTAATTTATACATTGTAAGCAAACAGTGTCATAATATTTTTATTTGAAAAGGTTCTTAAAAGACAGAGTAGTGTCATTTTTGGCAGGAGCTGATTTTTTTTTCAAATACAGAAGTAAATTAAGATATTCACCATAGCAAAGTTGCTAATTATACTAAGAGGCAAATTTACATAAAATCTATCCAGATTGAACAAATAAATGTTAGAGGAATGAACTTTTAAATATTCTGTGAAGAGATGTATAATTTATTATTGTTTATAGACTGTTTTCTTTAAATAGTCATTGATTTCTTCTTAAGATTTAATAAATGATATTTTAAAGATTAATCATATTCATTATATTTCTATTAATCATAGAAGTTAACATGTTTATTATAATATTGATATCTAATACACCAAGCAATTTATCTTTATAAATAACTAACTTAACTTACTGTTAAGTACATTTACCAGTTCCCTCTTTTTTCAACTTTATCTAACTATCTTCTTAGCTGTATACTCTAAAAGTCAATTCTCTATGATTCACTAGAAAATAATATTATAATTCTTAGTTTATTTGGATGAATATTTCCCATTTGCAACTTAGGTACTCTCTGATTATCATTTTGTCAATTACTTCTAAAGCAGCAATCTTTGACATTAACAATTAGGCATAGTCTATCCATGTAAGTTTTCTTTTTAATAAATCTATATGAAAGCCTGAAATCTTGACGATTATTCATCCCCTATCTCCCTTAATAGATAACTAAAACATTTTTAACATAAAGTAAATACATCAGATTGCAAAAAAAAAAAAAATTCTAGTCAAAATTGACTTGAGAGGTTATACTATTTTTAGTATATGTTTAACAAGAAACATGTGCTAGAGAAATTGAACTCTTTAGGTTAAGTAAAGTTTCCTTTATTTCATTCACTGGTTTATTTAGAATTATTGAGTGGGTATCAAAATCCTTTTATGGCATGTCATATGTGATAAGAAAGGAGATTGTGAATGTCTTGAGTGTAGGATTCCTGATCAACTGAATTTTTAATCTTCTGTCCTCAGCATATTACAGGGAAAGATAAAAGGATGACAGAGAAAAACTAATGAAAGCAAACCGAAAGGGAATAAAGAGAGGTACCCTGACAAGGAAGAGAGGGAGGTAAAAGGACGAAAGACGATGTAGTAGGGTTCTGTGGTGATTAGAAGTTTTGTATATGGTGAAAGATAAATCTGATCATGGCTATAGGTTTTTATACTAACAAACCATGTAATCTTTTCCTCTTATTTTCTCCTCTACATAGCAGATAACAGAAGGTACTTCATTGAGTACTTTGGGGTTTAAATAGATTATGCAGCTAAAGTGCTTAAGACAGTGTCTGGTAAAGAAAAAAAAGAAACACTCATATGGCAATTACCAGTATATGGAAAAATATATCACAGGAAACATGAGTCTTGACATTTATTTTATCTAAAATCTATGTTATAATATAAATGAGGAAATCAAGACCAAGTCAATGAAATATGACAATAATGTCAAATTAAATGAGCTTATTATTTTAAATACTAAGCAACTTCATTGAGAATACATCACTCAAAATAATGAACTCCAAATTACAGCAATCTGCCATGCAAATATAGAAAAAGAAAATTGACCAGAGAAATGTAGATGTAAATATGATGGACAATGATAAAAGTACAGTTAAGAGGGGGCAGGATAAGCACCCTGAAATTACTGTAAAATTGCACAGGAAAAGTTAAGCAGGCCAGGGATATCTTATTAAAGACTACTGCAATAAGACAGTGATTGAAAGGAACTAGGAGCTCAATTGAAGTGTAAGTTAGGAGAGTTTGTAAGCACGGGGGTGAACTGGTGGTAAAGTACTGGAGTGTACTAGGAAGGAGTCTGGTCAGTATGATTAGGTCATCTACACTGACCAATGGACAGTTATCACAGTTAGGTTCCTATGCTCACACAGACAATGGGAAATAGGGATGCTGTCTTTCTTGATGATTATATTTGATAGAGATGGCTCCCAAGTCTTTGGGTGAAGTTTTACAGCTTAAAGGGGCAGAGGAAGAATTTACAGCTGCAAGTTTGTAAATGCCATAAAAAAAGGAGGGTTAGGAGCACATATGCAGTCTAAAGTTCAGTCAAGGAGAATGTTGAGCTTGTTCTGGCCATTATTTATGATTATTCTTTGCTAAGTTAGAGCATTTCTGTCCTTTCCTCACAACCATCTCTTTCTATCAGAAATGGAATACCCCTCATAGTCAAAAAAACGTCCAAAATGCAGTACTTGCCTGCAATCTCAAAAATGATAGAATGATATCAGTTTGTTTCCAAGGCAAACCATTCAATATTACAGTATCACAGTAATCCAAGTCTATGCCCCAAGCACTATGCCAAAGAAGCTGAATGATTTTACAAAGACCTACAAGACCTTCTAGAACTAACACCCCTCAAAAGATGTCCTTTTCATCACAGGGGACTGGAATGCAAAAGTTGGAAGTCAAGAGACACCTGGAGGCAAGTTTGGCCTTGGGGTACAAAATGAAGCAGGGCAAAAGTTAACAGAGTTTTGCCAAGAAAACACACTGGCCATAGCAAACACCCTCTTCCAACAACACAAGAGAAGACTCTACACATGGACATCACCAGATGGTCAACACCGAAATCAGACTGATTACATTCTTTGCAGCCAAAGATGGAGAAGCTCTATACAGTCAGCATAAACAAGACTGGGAGCTGACTTTGGCTCAGATCATGAACTCCTTATTGCAAACTTCAGATTTAAATTGAAGAAAGTAGGGAAAACCACTAGGCCATTCAGTATGACATAAATCAAATCCCTTTGATTATACAGTGGAAGTGATAAATAGATTCAAGGGATTAGATCTGATAGAGTGCTTGAAGAACTATGAATGGAGCTTTGTAACACTGTATATTTATAAAACAGATATATATATTAAACAGATAACTAATGAGAACCTTCTATATAGCACAGGGAACTCTATTTAATGCTCTGTGGTGACCTAAATGGGAAGGAAATCCAAAATATAGGGTATATTTGTGTATATATAATGATTGTCCAAAGAAGTGCAATACCAAAGAATGTTCAAACTACCCTACAATTGCATTCATTTCACATGCTAGCAAAGTTATGCTCGAAATCTGTCAAGCTAGACTTTAGCAATAGGTGAAGTGAGAACTTCCAGACGTACAAGCTAAGGTTAGAAAAGGCAGAACAACCAGAGATCAAATTGACAACATTTGTTGGATCATGGAGAAAGTAAAGATATTCCAGAAGAAAAAAATCTACTTATGCATCATTGATTATGCTAAAGCTTTTAACTGTGTGGACCATGAAAAACTGTGAAAAATTCTTAAAAGAGATGGGAGTACCACCTTAACTGTCTCACGTGAAACCTGTATGTGAATCAAGAAGCAACAAAATCAGATATGCAACAAGAGACTGCTTCAAAATTGTGAACGGAATATGTCAAGGCTGTATATTATCACTTTGCTTATTTAACTTATATATAGAGTAAATCATGTGAAATGCCTGGATGGATGACAAGCTGGTCAAGACTGCCAAGAGAAATATCAACAACCTCAGATATGCAAATGATAGCATTCTAACAGCAGAAAGTGAAGAGGAACTGAAGAGCCTCTTGATGAGAGTGAGAGAGGAGAATGAAAAGGCTGGCTTAAAACTCAATATTCAAAAAACTAAGATCATGGTATCTGGTTCCATCACTTCATGGCAAAAGTGGGAACAGATTTTATTTTCTTGGGCTCCAAAATCACAGTGGATGGTGATTGCAGCCATGAAATAATAAGACGCTTGCTCCTCAGAAGAAAAGCTATGACCAACCTAGATGGCATATTAAAAAGCAGAGCCATTACTTTGCTGATAAAGGTCCATATAATGAAAGTTATGGCTTTTCCAGTAGTCATGTAAGGATGTGAGTTAGACCACAAGGAAAGCTGAGCACCAAAGAACTGATGCTTTCAAACTGTGGTGCTAGAGAAGACTTCTGAGAGTCCCAATGGATAGCAAGGAGGTCAAACTACTCAACCCTAAAGGAAATCAACCCTGAATATTCATGGAAGGACTGTTGCTGAAGATAAAGCTCCAATACTTTGGCCACCTGATGTGAAGAGCTGACTCTGGAAAAGACCTTGATGCTGGGAAAGATTGAAAGCAAAGGAGAAGAGGGTGGCAGAGGATGGTAAGATAGCATCACTAACTCAATGGACATGAATTTGAACAAGCTCTGGGAGATAGGCGAGGACAGAGAAGCCTGGTGTGCAGCAGTCCATGGGTTGCAAAGAGTCAGACATGACTTAGCGACTGAACAGCAACAACAACACAGCTGATTCATTTGCTGCACAGTAGACACTGACACAGCAGTGTAAAGCTGCTCTACTCCATTATGAAAAAGAGATACTGGAAATTTTATATAACTGTTTCTATACTCATATCATATTCTTGAAAATGGTTTCTTAGAGATGGTTTAAAGGAATTAGAAGCACATCATTCTTAGGGAGACATTTGGGGCTAAGCAACAGTCTAAAAATTACACCCCATATTTTTCCTATCTCAGTGGATGGATAAAACTTTCAAAAGCCTAGTAAGATCACTAGAAGAGTATAGGAGATGTAATGGGTCCCTTCTCAAGAAATTAAAGAGATAATTTTTGAATTTCAAAAATTATGAGTAAAGAATAAAAACAAATACATGCATAAGGCAATTATATACATTTTTCCAATCTATTAAATCATATGCCTGTGTTGCTTTCATTACACAGCAAATTAACTAGTAATTTGCTCACTGATTTACACCGCAGATGCCTAATACCTGGCTTAAGGAATGTGACACCCAACGTTGAACCCAAACTAAACAGACAACTATTTATAACACAAATCTGGAGACAAATACTAACTCTAATTTGGAGTTAGCACTTGAGTTAAATGTATTTGCAAAGACAAACACAAAATCTGAACAAGGAAACATTTTTATGGTATGTAAATGCCTTTTAGGGTACGGTGAGAGGTATAATACGTACACCCTGGAGGAAAGCTCTGAAAGGCTATCTGGACAAGGAGCACAGGCCAATTTCAAATTTGTTTTTTAAGCAAATATTCCTTTGCCTGAGAAGTGCTATATAAAGATCACCTTTTTTGCACGTAAGAAATCACAAACTCTAAGAGCCGAAATATGTCTTAAGAGACACTTGATGCGACTTTTGATCAGAAGCATCTGTTCTCCATACCACCAAGATTGGAATGCCACATTCTTTATCTTTGTAGTTGGGAAAATCACTGCTCCTCATGGCAGCCCATCTGATCTTTAAGAAGACTAAGTGTTGAATTTTATTTTTTTTCCTTTGAATAGTAGTGTTTTTTTTTTTTTTTTTTTGTCTAAGACTTTCATCTTGAATTCACTGATACTATCATGATCCTGAGGGAATCCATAGAATGACTTTTATTTTTTCATGTGTTAGTTTTTTAATATTTGAAGATAGGTATTTACCTTCCATATTATTCTTCCTATTTCCTGTAAGTGTATAATTAGATAAATTCTTTCTTATCAGACCTTAAGTTTCCTAACACACAAAAGAAAAAGTAAAAACAAATACATTAGTGGCAAAACATATTATATATGAAAAGTTAGTGGTAAGTTTGAAGCCCCAACTTTTAGCTTTCCTACTGGCTGTCTTAGAAACCTGTTAAGGGAATATATCTGCAGAAGTCAAAAGGTATATAGACGAGAGACAGAAACAGACATATTTGCTGCTGCTAAGCTGCTTCAGTCATGTTCAACCCTGTGCAACCCCATAGACGGCAAATTTCAATAATCTTTCCTACGTGAATTATCTATTTTAGCCTTTGCTGAAGTAAATTCATTTCACTCTTTCTGGACATGCCCCAATTTGTTGAAATGCAAGATGAGTGTTCAATAAATTTCCCATTTTAAAAATCAGTCAACTTCAGTATTAGATTCAAGATATACAAACTATTTAAATATGAAGGCTTTTTTCTTGCCTTTGTAACAGGAAAAAAAAAGAATCTATTTTAAAAGAAATAGTACTTTCTTTTTTAACATTTTAAAATTATTTATAACGTTATATGTTTCCTGTGTATGATTTTATAACTCAACTTTGGTATATACTACAGGATGTGTGTGCGTGTTAGTCACTCAGTCATGCCTGACTCTTTGTGACTCCATGGACTGTAGACCACCAGGCTCCTCTGTCCATGGGATTTTCTAAGAAAAAATACTGGAGTAGATTGCCATTCCCTTCTCCAGGGGACCTTTCCAATCCAGGAACTGAATCTGGGTTTCCTTCATGGCAGGCAGATTCTTTACCATCTAAGCTACCAGGGAAGCCCATACTACAAGCATACTTACCAACAAAAATTTTGTATTCCTCCATCACCATACTATTGATTCTTTTTACCCATTTGGTCCTCTTTCCAACCCCCTTCGGTAGCCACTGTTTGTTCTGTGTGTTTGTTTTGCCTTTTTTTTTTTTCATTTTTTATGCTAAATATGAGTATAATTATATGGCATTTGTCCATCTGACTTACTTCATTTAGCTTAATACCCTCAAGGTCCATCCATGCTTGCCAAATTTGATCTTTCTCATGGCTGAATAGTAGCCTATATATATATATGCTACTGCTAAGTCACTTCAGTCGTGTCCGACTCTGTGTGACCCCATAGACAGCAGCCCACCAGGCTCCCCCATCCCTGGGATTCTCCAGGCAAGAACACTGGAGTGGGTTGCCATTCCCCTCTCCAATGCATGAAAGTGAAAGGGAAGTCGCTCAGTCGTGTCCGACTCCTCACGACCCCATGGACCGCAGCCCACCAGGCTCCTCCGTCCATGGGATTTTCCAGGCAAGAGTACTGGAGTGGGGTGCCATCGCCTTTTCCTATATATATATATATATATATATATGTATGCAATTTCTTCTTATCCATTCATCCATTAATGGACACTTAAGTTGTTTCCACATATTGACTAAATATAATGTTATGATGAACACAGGAGTGCATGTATCTTTTCAAATTAATGTTTGTGTATTTTTCAGATAAATACCCAGAAACAGAATAGCTCATCATATGGTAGTAAGATTTCTATTTTTTTTTTTTTTTTGAGGAATCTCTATACTGTTTCGATAGTTACTGAACCAATCTTCATTTCCACCAATAGGGTATAGGGTTTCTAATTTTTTCAAACCCTCTCCAATACTAGATATTTCTAGACTTTTGCATACTAATAGGCATGAGGTGATATTTCATTGTAGTTTTTATTTGTATTCCCCTAATAATTAGTTACGTTACACATCTTTTCATGTGCTTGTGGCCATCTGTACGTCTTGTTTGGAAAAATGTCTATTCAGCTCCTCTACCAATTGTTCTATGATCAACATGTAGGTCCATTCAAAGGCATTTTTTATTTTCTGCTCTATTTTCTGTGTAAGGTTACATTTTTTCCCCCTAAATTTCCATGCTTTGCAATTTCTTTATTGCTATTGTGGAAACTGGACATTTTACATAATTTATGTAGCAATTATTTTGTACTACATTGATAAATTCTACATCTCTCAATAAATTGAATTATCTTTCCTTTTCTTTAAAGTGACTAATTTTGCCAGGTAAGGAACTATTCTTCAGCTCAGTTCAGTTCAGTTCAGTCGCCCAGCCATGTCCAACTCTTTGTGACCCCATGAATCACAGCAAACCAGGCCTCCCTGTCCATCACCAACTCCCGGAGTTCATCTCCCATCCAGCCATCTAATTCTCTGTCATCCCCTTCTCCTCCTGCGCCCAATTGCTCCCAGCATCAGAGTATTTTCCAGTGAGTCAACTCTTCACATGAGGTGGCCAAAGTACTGGAGTTTCAGCTTCAGCATCAGTCCTTCCAATGAACACTCAGGACTGATTTCCTTTAGAATGGATTGGTTGGATCTCCTTGCAGTCCAAGGGACTCACTCTCGAGAGTCTTCTCCAACACCACAGTTCAAAAGCATCAATTCTTCGGCACTCAGCTTTCTTCACAGTCCAACTCTCACATCCATGCATGACTCCTGGAAAAACCATAGCCTTGACTAGACGGACCTTTGTTGGCAAAGTAATGTCTCTGCTTTTGAATATGTTATCTAGGTTAGTCATAGCTTTCCTTCCAAGGAGTAAGCGTCTTTTAATTTCATGGCTGCAGTAACCATTGCAGTGATTTTGGAGCCACCCCCAAAATAAAATCTGACACTGTTTCCACTGTTTCCCCATCTATTTCCCATGAAGTGATGGGACCAGATGCCATGATCTTAGTTTTCTGAATGTTGAGCTTTAAGCCAACTTTTTCACTCTCCACTTTCACTTTCATCAAGAGGCTTTTTAGTTCTTCTTCACTTTCTGCCATAAAGGGTGGTGTCATCTGCATATCTGAGGTTACTGATATTTCTCCCAGCAATCTGATTCCAGCTTGTGCTTCTTCCAGCCCAGCATTTCTCCTGATGTACTCTGCATAGAAGTTAAATAAGTAGGGTGACAATATACAGCCTTGACATACTCCTTTTCCTATTTGGAACCAGTCTGTTGTTCCATGTCCAGTCCTAACTGTTGCTTCCTCACCTGCATATAGGTTTCTCAAGAGGCAGGTCAGGTGGTCTGGTATGCCCATCTCTTTCAGAATTTTCCACAGTTTATTGTGATCCACACAGTCAAAGGCTTTGGCATAGTCAATAAAGCAGAAATAGATGGGTTTTTTGGAACTCTCTTGCTCTTTTGATGAAGGCAGCTTGAACATCTGGAAGTTCACGGTTCACGTATCACTGAAGCCTGGCTTGGAGAATTTTGAGCATTACTTTACTAGCGTGTGAGATGAGTGCAATTGTGTGGTAGTTTGAGCATTCTTTCGCATTGCCTTTCTTTGAGATTGGAATTACATTCTTAGTAAACGTTTAACCTTAAAAACTATCATTTATGACACTTCCAGGTTCTAATATTCTGGAGAAGTTTAAAATTTCGTATTTCTTCATTCATAGTTAAAATGTTTCACTTTGTTTTTGTTTACTAATGACTACTTTGTTTTATTTTGCTTTCTCCACTTACAAATTTGTAATATTATTTATTCCTGTAATTAAAACTTTTTTCCACCTAGATTATTAGTTTTGTCCTTTAAAAATAGTGATTTGGTAACCAGTGAAAACTTTAGAAGTGCACCCTTAGTTAAGTTATCTGGTACTATATATGTGATAATATTTTTCCTTCTATTTGTTTTAGTAGGTTATTCAAGAATATGTGATCCTCACAAATATTTAATTATTCTTGACCATTATAAATTTTCTTTGACGAGAATTTGTTTTGCTATCTACCCTGCAAATATTTACCTTTGTGTATCATATACAGGCACAAGGATGGTGAGTAGGATTTACTCAGTTACTTTTACTATCAGAATGATTTACGTTGAATCTCTTTTGCAACTAAAGCGTCAAGGACATTTGTAAAACATTTCACATCTTCAGATCTTACCTTCTTTTGTTGAATCTACTACTCTGAGGCAAGCATATACAGCAAGCTTTCTTGTTACCCAGGTCTGTACACAAAGTCTGAGGATGATTATATTTAGTCTCCTCAATAGTTATCTGTCTTGCATCTTAATGACGATCCCATTGTATGACAGAGGATGCCTTTGTTATCTAAAAACTCTTCTTATCCTACTTTTAAGTGTAGTACACACGACAAGAAAAATAATACTCTGTGAATCCAATGGTTTCACCATTTTCTCCATGCTTTCCTTCTATTCAGATCTTAGACCACTAAATTAGGTAGTCTTAGCTGAATTTTTTCCAGAGTTCATTGAGAAATTCATTTATTTATGCAGTAATGCATATGTGCTCAGTTGTGTCCAACTCTTTGTTACCATGCTTTCTCTGTCTATGGAATTTTTCAGGCAGGAATACAGGATATCTTTGAACCTAGGGATTAAACCTGTGTCTCTTGCATTGGCAGGCAGATTCTTTACCTCTGTGCCATCTGGGAAGCCCTTATGAACAGTAGACCTAATTTATCTTAAATAAATACATTTATAAAATCCTAAGAATCAACTAACAAAGTTTTTCTTTGGTAACCAGAATGAGAAAATGTCCCTTGATTACACATTCTCAGAAGATATTATTAGCTGAAAAGATCAAATAATCACTTAAAAATTGTTAGAAACTTTCTGTTGGTTGCAAATATAATTATTGATCTACATGCTATCTAAAAGCAAAGCTCTGGTTGCCCCTTAGGTACTATACCAGCTGCAGCTTCTAGATAAATGAGACTGACCAGTATGAATAACTGTCCCATTTTGATCTGATTTTTGGCTTGGGGCATGCATATACACTGCTCTTTCTGAAGGCTTAAATAAGATCAGAATGAAATATTCAACATAAAAATATGTCTGAGAATGTCACCTCAAAAAGGAATTATTTGTGTGACCTGCCCAAATTATTCAGTATTCTTTTAATAGACCAAACAGAATGTTACATTTTTATAACATTATTTTGTAAAATGATGTCTTTGATGTCTTCTTATTATAAGCCTAAACCCTAATTTCAGTGCTATTAAAATCAAACCTTCCTTTTTAGTGATGCACTTTGTGGTAACAACCTAAAATCAGGTGGCTAGATGTCACATAATACTGGTTTTACTCTTTGAATGAGGAAGGAGAAAAACTTTCAGAATTTCAGAACTTTTACATTTGCATATTAAAGCCTGCAAAGCACACTGAAAGAGTTCACACCTAGAACTCAAAGCTTCTTATTTGATTATAAGCCTTTGAGAGGAAAAATTATACATTCACACCTCAAGCCTTGCACCCTTTCAAATCTAGAAGTAATACTTTGAGAGAGGGAATCAAGTGAACAGCATAGTTCAGTGGATTAAAGTCAATTTAACTGAACTGTTCTTGGGTTTAATTTGAACTCTGAACTTTAAGAGCTAACACTTTCATTATTCTTTTAAGGAAAAAAAATGGAGTTCAATTTGAAGACTAAGATATATTCTATTTAACCATCATTCTGCTTCACTAAATGACTCTAATTATAGTTATAAATGTATAATTCATAAATAATGTGAAATAAAATAAAAGAGTTAAATCATGGAGCAGGAACTGCCTGCCTTTACAATTATACCTTTAAAAAATTTTTCTTGTTCACACACCATATTAAACTATCTTCCTTCATTTTCCTATGCTAATAAAGAGGACTTGGCTTTCTGGAAATTGAGGTTAAGGTCAAATGACTAACTAACAGGAAAATGCCTATCACCTGTGACTGTGATGACAATTTGAGGGACAAGAGAAGCACCATATAAGGGTGGCAATGTTGTTCAGTTGTTCAGCCTTGTCCAACTCTTTGCGCTGCCATGCACTGCAGCACACCAAGGCCTCCCTATCCTTCACCATCTCCCAGAGCTTGCTCAAACTCATGCCCATTGAGTCAGTGATGCAATCCAACCATCTCATCCCCTGTCGTCCCCTTCTCCTCCTGCTTCTATTTTACCCAGCATCAGGGTGTTTTCCAGTGAGTCAGCTCATCGCATCAGGTGGCCAAAGCATAGGAGTTTCAGCATCAGCCTTTCCGATGAATTTTCACAACTGATTTCCTTTACAATTGATTGGTTTGATCTCCTTGCCTTCCAAGGGACTCTCAAGAGTCTTCTCCAACAGTACAGTTCAAAAGCATCAAATCTTTGGTGCCCAGAATTCTTTATGGTCCAAATCTCACATCCATACAAGACTATTGGAAATACCAAAGTTTTGACTATATAGAACTTTGTTGGCAAAGCAATGTCTCTGCTTTTTAATATGCTAAGTTGGTCATAGCTTTTCTTCTAAGGAGCAAGTGTCTTTTATTTTAATGGCTTCAGTCACCATCTGAATCATGACAGTGATTTTTGGAGCCCAAGAAAATAAAGTCTCTCAGTGTTTCCATTGGTTTGCCATGAAGTGATGGGACCGGATGCCATGATCTTGGCTTTTTGAATGTTGAATTTTAAGTCAGCTTTTTCACTCTGCTCTTTTACCTTCATCTAGAGACTCGTTAGTTCCTCTTCACTTTTTGTCATAAGGGTAGTGTCATCTGTGTATCTGAGGTTATTGATATTTCTCCCTGCCATCTTGAGGCCAGCTTGTGATTCATCCAACCATGCATTTGACATGATGTACTCTGTATATAAGTTAAATAAAAAGGTTGACACTATGCAGTCTTGGCACACTGCTTTCCTAATTTGAACCAGTCTGTTGTTACATTTTGGTTCTAACTGATGCTTCTTGAGCTGTATACAGGTTTCTCAGAAGGCAGGTAAGGTGGTCTGGTATTCATATCTCTTTGAGAATTTTCCACAGTTTGTTGTGATCCACACTGTCAAAGGCATTAGCATAGTCAATGAAAGAGAACTAGATGTTTCTCTGGAATTATCTTGCTTTTTCGATGATCTAACAGATGTTGGCAATTTGATCTCTTGTTCCTCTGCTTTTTGTAAATCCAGCTTGTAAATCTGGAAGTTCTTTGTTCAGATACTATTAAAGCCTAGCTTGGAGGATTTTGAGCATGACCTTGCTATTATGTGCAAAGAATGCAACTGTGCAGTAGTTTGAACATTCTTTGGCACTGTCCTTCCTTGGAAATGGAATGAAAACTGACCTTTTCCAGTCCTGTAGCCACTGCTGAGTTTTTCAAATTTGCTGGCATACTGAGTGCAGCACTTTCACAGCATCATCTTTGAGGATCTGAAATAGCTCAGCTGGAATTCCATCACCTCCACTAGCTTTGTCGCAGTAATATTTCCTAAGGCCCTCTTGACTTTGCACTCCAGGATGTCTGGCTCTAGGTGAGTGATCACAGCATCATGGTTATCTGGGTCATTAAGATCTTTTTTGTATAGTTCTTCTGTGTATTCTTGCCACCTCTTAATATCTTCTGCTTCTGTTTTGTCCATACCGTTTCTGTCCTTTAGTGTGCCCATCTTTGCATGGAATGTGCCCTTAGTATCTCTAATTGTTTTGAATAAATACCTAGTCTTTCCCCTTCTGTTGTTTTCCTCTACTTCTTTGCACTGATCACTGAGGAAGGCTTTCTCTCTCCTTGCTATCCTTTGGAATTCTTCATTCAGATGGATATATATTTCCTTTTATTCTTTACCTTTCTCTTCTCTTCTTTTCTCAGCTATTTGTAAGGCCTCCTCAGGCAACTGTTTTGCCTTTTTGCATTTATTTTTCTTGGGATGGTTTTGATCACTGCCTCCTGTAACATGTGATCAACCTCTGTTCATAGTTCTTCAGGCACTCTGTGTATAAGATCTAATCCCTTCAATCTATTTTGCACTACCACTGTATAATCAAAAGGGATTTGATTTAGGTCATACTTGAATGGCCTAGTGGTTTTCCCTACTTTCTTCAATTTAAGTATGAATTGTGCAATAAGAAGTTCATGATCTGAGTCATAGTCAACTCCAGGTCTTGTTTTTGCTGACTGTATAGAATTTCTCCATCTTCAGGTGCAAAGAATATAATCAATCTGATTTCAGTTTTGACCATCTGATGATGTCCATGTGTACAGTCATCTCATGTTGTTGAAAGATGGTGTTTGCTATGGCCAGTGTGTTCTCTCTGAAACACTCTGTTAGCCTTTGCCCTGCTTCATTTTGTACTCCAAGGCCAAACTTGCCTGTTACTCCAGGTATCTTTTTTGCATGTTAGTTCTAGAAGGTCTTGTAGGTCTTCATAGAACCATACAACTTCAACTTCTTTATCATTACTAGTTGAGGTATAGACTTTTATTAATATGAGATTGAATGTTTTGCCTTGGAAACAATCTGAGATCATTCTATCAGTTTTGAGATTGCACCCAAGTACTCACTGTATTTCGGACTCTTTTGTTGACTATGAGGGCTACTCCATTTCTTCTAAAGGATTCTTGACCTCAGTAGTAGATATAATGTTCATCTGCATAAAATTCACCCATTTCTACCCCTTTTAGTTCACTGATTCCTAAAATGTCCATGTTCTCTCTTGCCTTCTCCAAGGGAGGCAATGAGTGACTAAAATCATGTGAAATGTGACAGAGTTCTACTTAGTCTTTTTTTTTTTCTAGTCTTTTCAACAACATAGAAAATTTTCCCTCACTGAAAACAGAAGAATTTGAGAATTTCGTACTAACATGTGAAATTCATGTGCTCAGGGTCTGTTGAAGTTCAGTTTAGTGCCTCTAAAATTAAAGGAACACATTTGTACTGTAGGTACTCCATAAATATGTCCTTAATAAACTGGTTGTCCATAATTTTTTCAATGTCATAGAACTGTCCATTTTTTCTATGCCATAAAAATAAACTGAATGTACCTTAATGTGAAGTATATTTTATGAATCATGCTTTGATAATCCATTTCCATTCTTATTACTTGATTTCCCAATGACTTGCTCCAATTCAAACAAGAAGAGAAAACTGTCAGATGCATCCATGTACCTTGTCCCCTGTATGGGTGAATGTTTAAAGTTTTTTGAAGTGGTTTCATTCCATTTCCTTTTTCCAAAGACAATTATCAAAAGATGATTAATCAGCTCCAGTCTATACGCAGGGCTCATGTTCAAGCCATCTTTTCAAATTGTCTGCATGAATGCTGTACCTTAGTTTTAATTTCTTGATTCTTATCTTCTTCCTAGGTGCTATAATCACATCTTTTTATCATTCCTTATATCATGACCCAGGCGCCGATTGTAGCCTTTCCATATTGGTTACTGTTGACAGATTCTTGCCCTCGTAGGCTCACTGCTGTCTCAAAGTCCTGCTATAGTTGTGTTTCTTATTATCTCTTGCCAGGACTCATTTTTGAGATCAAAGTCCTACTTTTGAAATAAAAAGAGTATAATATAGCCCTCTGGCTCCAAGTTATTATACAGATAGGAAGTGTCACTGAGCTACAGCCAAGACTCTACCCCTCAAACAACAGTTATAGTTTCAATTCTGAGTTCTTTACCACCTTCCATGTTATGCTATAAAGCGTACCCTACCAATTTACATATACGGTGACAATGTTTATCAGTGTTTCAAAGCGTTCCTACAAAATGCTTATTTTCCATATTTTTAATTCTTTATCTAACTCACTCTGTCAATCTTTGTGTTTTAAACTCTTCTGTATCCCATTTTTCAAAGTAAAAAGCAAAAAAAAAAAAAAAAAAAAAAAACCACAGAAAAAAAAGTTTCCCTGGTGGCTTAGATGGTAAAGCGTCTGTCTGCAATGCAGGAGACCTGGGTTCAGTCCCTGGGTTGGGAAGGTCTGCTGGAGAAGGAAATAGCAGCCCACTCCAGTATTCTTGCCTGGAAAATCCCATGGATGGCGGAGCTTGGTGGGCTACCGTCCCTGGGGTCGCAAAGAGTCGGACACGACTGAACGACTTCACTTTCACTTTCTTTCACTTTCACCAATCCACAGCGTGAAATGAAAATATCTTCTGCCAAATCTGGGCTTTCCTGGTGGCTCAGATGATAAACAATCTCCCTGCAATGCGGGAGACCTGGGTTCGATCCCTGGGTTGGAAGATCCCCCGGAGGAGGGCATGGCAAACCACTCCAGTATTCTTGCCTGGAGAATCCCCACGGAGAGAGTTGTCTGGCAGGCTAGAGTCCATGGGGTCACAAAAAGTCAGACATGACTGAGCAGCTAGGCACACAATAGTTGCCATAATCAATAAACAATAAATGTCACAGCCATCAGCGATTTCTGGCCTCCAAATGTGAATGAGGGCTCCCAAAACTGCGATCCAATGATGCCATCACCCACCAAGATGTCTACTGAGGAGACTAAGTAATGTAAGAAGCAGCCATCTGCCACTCCTTGTAGTGAACAAGGAAATAGGATTTAGCCAGATAGTCTATGGGGTCACACAGAGTCGGACACGACTTAAGCAACTTAGCAGCAGCAGCGGCAGCTGAAGTATATATGAAAGGAATGAACTGAGTGAGCCCTGAGGCTTGCATCTTACCATTCAGAGAAGCTAAATTCCTTAACTTGATATCTGTTCTTTGATGTTCAGACTGCTGGCTTCCTGTTTAGGAAACTTGTAAATAGCCTGACTCCCCTCACCCCCACCTGCTTGGAATAGTTTTCTCAGAGCTACGGAGATCAACCCTGAATATTCATTGGAAGGGCTAATGCTGAAGCTGAAGCTCCAATACGTTGGCCACCTGATGGGAACAGCCAATTCATTGGGAAAAATCCTGATGCTGGGAAAGATTCAAGGCAGGAAGAGAAGGGGAAGACAGAGGACGGTATGGTTGGATGGCATCACTGGCTCAATGGACATGAGTTTGAACAATCTCCGTGAGATGGTGAAGGACAGAGAAACCTGGCCTGCTGCAGTCCATGGAGTCACAAAGAGTTGGACACAACTGAGCAACTGAACAACAACAACCGATATGTGGTCTCAGTCCCCCCGGGCTCAGAATCCTAAACATTCTCACCAAATAAAATGGCTCTCTTTCAGGTTGTGACTACGTTTTTTAGTTGACAGCATAAAGTGTTCCTTCCCTAATCCTTAGCAACATTTTCACTCTTTATTTTTAAGCTTTCTCCCGCTCATATTACTTTCCAGTCATGTTCTTCTCTCTTCCTGGAGAGCTTTCCCTATGTTTCTTTATTACACAAACTTTACACAGCTTTCATATTTTTTAGGACTCTCATCTGTGTCAAATGGCTCCCTTAGCATAATACTTTTTCAAAATTTTATTTCATATTGAAGCACAGTTGATTAATGATGTTGTATTAGTTTTAGGTGTATATCGAGGTGATTCAGTTATAAATATACATGTATCTATTATTTTTCAAATTCTGATCCCATTAGGTTATTACAGAATATTGAGCAGAGTTCCCTGTTTTACACAGTAGGTCCTTGTTGGTTATCTATTTTAAATATAGTAATGAGTACATCTCATCCCAAACTCCCTAACTATCCCTCCCCAACCCTTTTCCCCTTGGTAACCATAAATTCATTCTCTAAGACTGTGAGTCTGTTTCTGTTTTGTAAATAAGTTCATTTGTAATCTTTTTTTTTCCCAAGAGTCCATATATAAGCTTAGAAGCAGTCAAGAGGATCAGGATTTGAATCCTAGCTCTGCTACTGAGATAATGAGCCTCAGCTACTTTACATGTGAAATAGGATAGGGTTAAGCCATTTACATTTTTAAAAATTACATGGATCATTCTTAAGTTCACCTAGAATAGAGTCTGATGTATTGCTGTGCCTTGACAGTTTTTGTCTCTGATCTTTTCTTTACACATTCATAGTGTGATTTCTATAATGGAAATCTGACTTTGTCACTTTCTCCTCCTTTCAATCAGGTCTTTTTGTTCTCAGAATGAATCATGTTATGTAGTGTATTTAATTTTTGACCACCACTTATTTTTCCATGGGGCTTCCAGGTGGTGACAGTGGTGAAGAACCCGCCTGTCAATGCAGGAGACGTAAGAGACGTGGATTCGATCCCTGGATGGGGAAGATTCCCCTGGAGGAGGGCATGGCAACCCACCCCAGTATTCTTGCCTGGAGAATCCCATGGACAGAGGAGTCTGGCGGGCAATAGTCCATAGGGTCGCAGAGTCAGACATGACTCAAGTGACTTAGCAGCAGCAGCAGCAGTAACTCTCCACATCAAGTGCATTTTTACTTGCTTTGTACACCCGTGGTGGATTCAGGTCAATGTATGTCGAAACCAATACAGTATTGTAAAGTAAAATAAAGTAAAAATAAAAATTAAAAAAAAAATAAAGTGACAACAACAACAACAACAAAAGTATTTGTATTATAGCCATATGTATATATTTATTATATGCTTATACCAAATATATTTATATTTAAATTATATTTTGCAAAGAAGCCCTGCTTATCATATGTTGTTATTTTAGCATAATACAGTTCCATACATTTTGATTTTAATTGTGGTCAATTATAACCTACAAGAATTTGCTTGGTATATTTGCTGCTACTGCTAAGTCACTTCAGTCGCGTCCAACTCTGTGTGACCCCAGAGATGGCAGCCCACCAGGCTCCACCATCCCTGGGATTCTCCAGGCAAGAACACTGGAGTGGGTTGCCATTTCCTTCTCCAATGCATGAAAATGAAAAGTGAAAGTGAAGTCACTCAGTTGTGTCTGACTGTTCGCAACCCCATTGACTGCAGCCTACCAGGCTCCCCTGTCCACGGGATTTTCCAGGCAAGAGTACTGGAGTGGGGTTCCATTGATTATGGTGTCATGGTTGCACTGCTGTCTCCGACGACTACTGTTCATTATGTCTATGTTGCTTCAAAAAGCATTATCCAGATATGTGACTTATTTCTTCACTTGCAAGACTAGTGTTCTTGCTTGTGTTTCAGGATGTTAGGAAACATGTATAATTTAATAACATTTATAAACATGATGAGAAAAACTGCTTTCACAAATGTTTAAAAACTAAGTATTCAATAAAAATTATTTTAGTAATAAAACATTTATTTAGAATTTCACTTATCAATATGAACATTATTCATTACTCAGTTTAATGAACAAACTAGTTGCAATTGATTTTTTTCCAAGTTTAAATTTTGACATTTCTTTTTTGCCCAAGATTTGAATTCTTTATGCTTTTGCTTGATACTTAATGCAAAATAACTCTTTTCCTTCCATTTACACTACTTCTTAACAAATTTTCATATACTTATGCTTTCTATTTGCTTCAACTTGACTGCAATGCAAGAGAGATTTCTATCCAGTCCGTATATTCTAATGTTAGTCACAGGCTAGAAAGTGATTTAGATACATGTTACTTTGCTCAGAAGGCTTCTCTGGTGGCTCAGCTGGTAAAGATTATCCCTGGCAATGCAGGCGATGCAAGACACGTTGGTTTGATACCTGGGTCAGGAAGATCCCCTGGAGAAGGAAATGGCAACCCACTCCAGTATTCTTGCCTAGACAATTCCATGGACAGATGAGCCTGGCTGGCTACAGTCCATGAGGTTGTAGAGTCAGATACAACTGAGCACAGAAGCCTTGCTCAGAACCCAAATCATACAGCCCTTAAAGTATTAGGTTTAACAGGATATACTGATACTGTTAACTCACAAGTTGTTGAGATGCTGACATTTCCGCCATACATTTATCATCCACTCACTAATTTTAAAAGAACTGCCTATATTTTACTAGCCAAACAAAGGACAGAGTTCTGGAAGCAAAAGAAATATGATTTTTGCTATCGTACACCTACATTATGATGGACAATAAAGATAAGTAAACAATTATAACCCAGTGGGGAAATTCAGCATAGTAAAGGAGCACAGGGGGCTTCTCTGTTGGCTCGGACAGCAAAGAACCTACCTGCCAATGCAAGAGACAGGGGTTCAATCCCTGGGTTGGGAAGATCCCATGGAAAAGGGAATGACTAACCATTCCAGTATTCTTGTCTGGAGAATCCCATGGACAGAGCAGCCTGGTGTGCTACAGTCCATGGGGTCACAAAGAGTCAGGCATGATTGAATGACTAACACTCTCACTTTCAGAGGTGCACAGACAATGTTCTCTAGATGTGGCATCAGGGAAAGGTTTTTGATTGAAATGGTAGCTAAGGTAAGACGTGACTAGATAAGAGAAAATTAGCCAGGGAAAGGTAGAGTGCAGAGGCTGGATGAAAACAGAACATGCCAGAGAGAGGCATTAGCTAGATGAAAAGGTATTAGCAAATGAAAAAGCTAGAAAGAATCTTGGAAGATTTGGGGAAAGTCTTGGGGAAGTAAAATTAGTAATAAATGGCCAAACATTATATAAGTGAAAGGATGCAAAGGAGTGACAAAGGGTATGGTTGGAATAAAATCTTTGGCCTTGTAAACCATGTTTAGGATAGAGAAGAATGTGACCTAATTCATACTGAAATATGATAACTGTCTCTATGCTATACCATTATTTTTCAGGCAAATATCCTATAGTGAAGATACATTAAAAAATTATGTAGTTACAATTCTGAAAAAAATGAATATCACTATTAACTTATAGCTAAGACCATATCTTCTAAAATTATGTTAAACAGTAGTCATAAAGGCAGGCTTATGTGGCTTATGTACTGTTATCTATGGTGTTCTGACCAACTTCCACCAGGTTAGGGAAACGTTCCTCTATTTTGCTAATTTGCTAAGAATTTGTATTGTTAGAAGGTATTGAAATGTATCATTTTTCTTCATGTGACATTCATAACTAGAAGTTGAAACAGCTCAGACTTTCTATGTTAAATGCTGTTTGATTACAATACATTTATTATTTATTTTGTGTAAAAGCAGATTTAAGATGCTACATCTACATGTAGAAGAAAAATGGGCCTTCAGTTTTTCTTTCTTTAGTTCTCTTTGTCATGTTTTGCCCACCACTTTACCTTCATAATGTAAACTGATTAGCCTTTGTCCTTTTTCTATTTTCTATAGGAGCTTAAATAATATAAAAATTAACTACTTTTGGAAAGTATAGTAGAATTCATGTATAGTTGTAAAGACTGAGTTATTTGTGTGTAGAGACATCTGAGTTGGACTTTCGCTTGTGTTGTGGTTTGGTGTTTGTTTATGATTTCTCTTTTAATCAAATAATTATTTAACATGATATTTTGTAGGCTCCAAATAGATGGTTAAAAATATCTATCCTCTTGTCAATATTCTTGCCAAGATAATCCCATGGGCAGAGGAGCCTGGAGGGCTACACTCCATGGGGTCTCAAACAGTTGGATATGACTGAGTGACTGAACTTGTCAATAAATTTGCTACACTCTTTCACAATATATATAATATGAATATCATGAATTGGTATTCTCCTAAGTTAAGCAAATTAGGATTTTAAGGCAATGTTCTAATCTTAGATAACAACAAAGCTGATTTTGAAATCTGAAATAATCTATAATCTCATGAAAAATTGCAGTCAAAATCTCAAAAATAAAGTGATAACCATCCTCAATTTGCTTACTGCTTCATTTAAATGTACATAAAACAGTTTCTATTTAGGCTTAAAGTAGTAAAAATCATTATATGTATATTGCGCTTCAGTGAAGAAGTAGGCCCAGTGAGGACAGACATTTGGGGGGAATCTGTTTAGTAGGAAATCTCCTAGTGGCTCAGACAATAAAGAATCTGCCTGCAATGGAGGAGACCCAAGTTCAGTTCCCGGGTCAGGAAGATTCCCTGGAGAGGGCATGACACTCCACTGTGGTATTCTTGTCTGGAGAATTCCATGGAGAGAGGAGCCTGGAGGGATACAGTCCATGTGGTTGCAAATAGTCGGTCACAACTAAGTGACTAACACTTTCACTTCTCTTTCTGTTTTAGCACACTAAAAAGATATCATTTGCTAACATTTAGAGATTTTTATTCCTTGCCTCTAGAATTGGTAAATATGCACTGCCATCTGAGACCCACTAAGACACCTCAAGTCTAGGCTGATGCCTCAGGTCTGCACTGCAAGATAACCAAACACTCTTTGAGTGTTAGAATGTAACATCCCGTTAAGCATCTTTAACAACCCATTCAGCTAGAAAAATCAGTCCCTCTCTTACAACTGTGTTAGTTAAACCTGAAACAGCGTGAGCATTGATTTCTTACCTAAACTAGAGTATCATTTGTAGGTTGTCTTGTTTGAGTTTTACTACTCCGGTATCTTTTTGTTCCTCTTCCCCATTGTGTTCAGATATACTTGGCACAAAGCACTGTATAAGCTTAAGGTGTACAGCATACCAATTTGACTTGGATACCTCAAGAAATAATTTCCACAATAGGTTTAGTGAACATCCATCATCTCATATAAGTACAAAAGAAAAAAAGTGCTGGCCAAAAAGTTCATTCTGGTTTCCCTTAACATGCAAAAACAAAAACAAAATACAAAAAAAACCCACAAATGAACTTTCTGGACTACTCAAAATTTTTTCTTGTGATGAGAACTCTCTTAATAACTTTGTTAAATAACATATAGCAGTGCTGATTATATTATTCATGTTGTACATTATATCCCAGTATACAGATTTAAAAATAAGACAAATGAAACTTCAAAATTATTATTTAAATCATACTTTAGATGTATGTTTTAAATACATAAATGTAGGCAGGTTCTTTTTTAAAATATTTCTAGTTCACTGTCATATCCAGTAATTAATATCAGAAGAGTTAGCACATCTGAGTCACTATAATAAGATTGACATGTTACGTTATACTACAAGGAATTAGATTCATGAATGTTCTGAAAGCCCCAGCAACTTAAAATTTTCATATAATTTTATGACTATTTAAAAAAATCTCTCTCACAGGATATACTTATAGAAGTCAGATGTTTAATGAGAGAGTGGTTTTCTCCTATGTTTACTCATATTATTTTTCTAGCCCAGAGCATGGGGACCTCTTATTTCTCTATTCTAAATAGCAATAACTTTGTTTATATGTATTAAACAGAATCTTCCAACCTATTTATCAAAAGCTACCATAAACAGTGACATGACCATTTAGATTTCTTCAGCTAATATTGTGAGCATTTAGAATCACATAGGACTTCCCAGGTGGTGCAGTGGTAAAGTGGTCCACCTGCCAGTGTGGGAGATGCAACAGACACAGGTTCAATCCCTGGGTCAGGAAGATGCCCTGGAGAAGGAAATGGCAACTGACTCCAGTATTCTTGTCTGAAAAATTTCATGCACCGTGGAGCGTGGTGGGCTATCGTCCATTGGTTTGCAAAGAGTCAGACATGACTGAGCAACTGAGCACGTGTGATAGGGTCATATAATTCATCTCATTCAAAGTTTTCTTTTTCTTTTAAAAGACAAAACGGTTAAATTTTAATACACAACAGAAACACAAAATACCATAGCAAATTCATGGCAATAAAATGTGCTATTTCATTTGCACTGCATGACAGTCATTCAGAATTTTCTACTTCAATGACATTTGTATTTTGCTACCCAGAAACACTGCAGTTCACATTGGCTGTATCTGTGCTCTTGGCCATTTTCAAATGAAATGCTAAAAAGTCTCCCCCCTACTTTTTTTTTTTTTTTGGAAGCTTCCAAATAGCTCTGGGATACTGCATAAAATCTAGGACATCTCCAACCACAGACATGGTCACAGAGACACAGTCATACTAATTTGAGAATAAAACAAAGGTGCATTTAGATATTTAGGACCTATCATCTACTGTGGTTCTCCCATATAAATACCAATTGGCTTGTTAAAGTAGCTAGACTAAGTCAATATATTCTTTTCATAAATTTATCCCTCATATTTTAAATAAACAAATTTTCTGATTCTTTCTAAGTATCAATTTCCATATATGCAAATTTAAATGCTCTACAGGATCATCTTATCATCAAAAGTACATACATTTTAAAAATAAATAAGCCCAACTATCCCTTAATACTTTTTGACACAATTTTTCCAAAAGTCATGAGTACCCACTTTTATAATATCTGTTATAATGTCCTATCTTCCTGGACAAACAGGTAATAAAGATGCCCTCTTTTAATCAAAACAAAGAAACCCCATGAAACTAAGCAACCCTAACTCAGTTAATCAACCTGAACTCCTCGAATTTCACTGCTAAATAAAAGCCTTTTCCGTTGATCTTTACCACAAACCTGTGAGGGACAGCTAAATTGTTAAGTGACAAAGCCATTCAAAACAATGATGGATCACATATTTTTATAGCTGAAAGTGATTATAATTCAAACTAGCAAACTAGCATATTGTCAAAAACTATTTTGAATAATCATATATATTACCCAAATGAGGGCTCTGTCCCAGCATTTATCCATATTATTTTGTTTCATTGACTATGGAAGGTGAGGGATTATACCCACTGTCTCTCTGTATACACACTTTTCATAATAGCTATACCTAGCATTATTTTTACAAAAAGAAATATTCTCCAAATTGATATTTACCATTAGTAATAACATAACTACCAATTTGGTAAATGGCACATGAAAACCAAATGTTAATTCCCCTGGGCATACTTCTCCCCCATTTTTTGTGTCTAAAGAGGTGATCTTGTCTAAAGCATCAGTTGTGGTCATCAATTCCTGACTTTTAAAATGCAACAGAGATTACCTTATATGTTCTGTCAGCTCTATATGTTAGAATCCCCCACAGTTCTGGCATTCAACTCTGACTTTTTCTCTTCTAGAGAGGGGAACCGGAGAAGGCAATGGCACCACACTCCAGTACTCTTGCCTGGAAAATCCCATGGATGGAGGAGCCTAGTAGGCTGCAGTCCATGGGGTCACTAAGAGTCGGACACGACTGAGCAACTTCACTTTCACTTTTCACTTTCATGCATTGGAGAAGGAAATGGCAACCCACTCCAGTGTTCTTGCCTGGAGAATCCCAGGGATGGGGAGCCTGGTGGGCTGCCGTCTATGGGGTCGCACAGAGTAGGACACGACTGAAGCGACTTAGCAGCAGCAGCAGCAGAGAGGGGAACATACAATGAGTGTTATGGTAAGGAAGGGTGGAGGTAGAAATGGGAATGCTGTATAGTTATTTTGTTATATATCATCTTTAATTTTCTCTTTCATCAGTCTTTTTCTATTACTTTCAAACCTGATCATGTTATATGCCTTCCTGGGGACCTTTCTCTCTTTCCAAAATGTACTATTGGGAAGAGCACACCATTGACACAATAATTTGGCATGTTTATGTGATCAAATTCAATTAATTCATCTTTGATATACCATCTATTCTCTGAAATACAGACCTAACTCTATTTCTTAAAAGTGCGTTATGATTACAATTATCAGACTTTTACTATGGTGACTTAAATAAGTGTTTCTTTAATGTAAATAGAAATCTGAAAGCAGTTATGCCATAGATAGTGAAGTTACTTCATGATAATCTTCGAATTTCAGGCTGTATGTATTTTTATGCTCATCCTTGCTTGAAATACAGGTTTTTCATTATTATGCTTGCATTCAATGATCAGAAATCACAAGACATGAAAGATCATACAACACAGGTGGGATTTGAATACAGATTTATTTTGCTCTTAATTTTATGGTTTTATAAGTGTGATTATGCATATGTTCATATGTTTAATCTCAGTTTTATATCTCCATCTATGTATTGCTTGTTTATGATTTTGGTGTGTATATGTGTGTGGGGAGGGTTAGTTTTTGAGTGCATGAAGGAAATGTAGAAGTCCATTTTCTTTTGGAGAAGTGACTACAAAATAAGCTAATGGAGAACAGCCACACAAGTAACTAAATATTATATTTCTTCTGGCTAACCCAGGTTGGTTTATTTACAATTTTTAAGATAAAGCAAGGTAGTAAATATAGTATTCATAATTAAAAGGTAGATTTTATTTAAAGATAAAGCTCCATATTTTGCTTGTTCTTTTCATATGAAATGTTGACTCTGTAGTTTGCATTAAACTATCATGGTAAGTGGTATTTAAAAAAGTATTTTTAATCATTTGTAATAAAAGTTCTTTTGTTTTTTCATTTTAATGTCATAGACTAGAATGAAACTAACTTTTAGAATATACCTTGATGAAATCTAATAAATTTTGTTTCAAAAGTGAGATATTTTTTAAAAGTTTCTTTATTAGTAGTAACCACTTGCACTATTAAAAATAAATAATCTGCGATTTGAATATATTTTATATAAATAAGAGTAGATGCATTTCAATACAAAAGTCTTGGGCTTAGTTCATTATACAATTTATATCTCATCTTCTTTTTACTTTTGAGATGAAGCACAAATCTAAGACTGTATTACTATAGTATAGATACTATACTATACTGTTTATAGATACTATCAGTTTAGTTCAGTCACTCAGTCGTGTCTGACTCTTTGAGACCCCATGAATCACAATATGCCAGGCCCCTCTGTTCATCACCAACTCCCTGAGTTCACTCAAACTCATGTCCATCAAGTCAGTGATGCCATCCAGCCATCTCATCCTCTGTCATCCCCTTCTCCTACTGCCCCCAATCCCTCCCAGCATCAGAGTCTTTTATAATGAGTCAACTCTTCACATAAGGTGGCCAAAGTACTGGAGTTTCAGCTTCAGCATCAGTCCTTCCAATGAACACCCAGGACTGATCTCCTTTAGGATGGGCTGGTTGGCTCTCCTTGCAGTCCAAGGGACTCTCAAGAGTCTTCTCCAACACCACAGTTCAAAGGCATCAATTCTTCGGAGCTCAGCTTCTTCACAGTTCAACTCTCATATCCATACATGACCACAGGAAAAACCATAGCCTTGATTAGACGGACCTCTATTGGCAAAGTAATGTCTCTGCTTTATAATATGCTATCTAGGTTGGTCCTAACTTTCTTTCCAAGGAGTAAGCGTCTTTTAATTTCATGGCTGCAGTCGCCATCTGCAGTGATTTTGGAGCTCCCCAAAATAAAGTCTGACACTGCTTCCACTGTTTCCCCATCTATTTGCCATGAAGTGATGGGACCAGATGCCATGATCTTCGTTTTCTGAATGCTGAACTTTAAGCCAACTTTTTCACTCTCCTCTTTCACTTT
The DNA here is from genome assembly GCF_016772045.2 of Ovis aries. NCBI lineage: Eukaryota > Metazoa > Chordata > Mammalia > Artiodactyla > Bovidae > Ovis > Ovis aries. Next base: position 18,109,872 of record NC_056074.1, read on the forward strand.
CATCAATAGGCTTTTTAGTTCGTTCACTTTCTGCCATAAGGTGTTGTCATCTGCCTATCTGAGGTTAGTGACATTTCTCCCGGCAATCTTGATTCCAGCTTGTGTTTCTTCCAGCCCAGCGTTTCTCATGATGTACTCTGCATAGAAGTTAAAGAAGCAGGGCAACAATATACAGCCTTGACGTACTCCTTTGCCTATTTGGAACCAATCTGTTTTTCCATGTCCAGTTCTAACTGTTGCTTCCTGACCTGCATACAGGTTTCTCAAGAGGCAGGTCAGGTAGTCTGGTATTCCCATCTCTTTCAGAATTTTCCAGTTTATTGTGACCCACACAGTCAAAGGCTTTGGCATAGTCAATAAAGCAGAAATAGATGGGTTTTTTGGAACTCTCTTGCTTTTTTGATGATCCAGCAGATGTTGGCAATTTGATCTCTGGTTCCTCTGCCTTTTTTAAAACCAGCTTGAATATCTGGAAGTTCACGGTTCACATATTGCTGAAGCCTGGCTTGGAGAATTTTGAGCATTACTTTAATAGCATGTGAGATGAGAGCAATTGTGCGGTAGTTTGAGCATTCTTTCACATTGCCTTTCTTTGGGATTGGAATGAAAACCGACCTTTTCCAGTCCTGTGGCCACTGCTGAGTTTTCCAAATTTGCTGGCATATTCAGTGCAGCACTTTCACAGCATCATCTTTCAGGATTTGAAATAGCCCAACTGAATTCCATCACCTCCACTAGCTTTGTTCATAGTGATGCTTTCTAAGGCCCACTTGTCTTCACATTCCAGGATGTCTGGCTCTAGGTGAGTGATCACACCATCATGATTATCTGGATTGTGAAGATCTTTTCTGTACAGTTCTGTGTATTCTTGCCACCTCTTCTTAATACCTTCTGCTTCTGTTAGGTCCAGACCATTTCTGTCCTTTATCGAGCCCATCTTTGCATGAAATGTTCCCTTTGTATCTCTAATTTTCTTGAAGAGATCTCTAGTCTTTCCCATTCTGTTGTTTTCCTTTGTTTATTTGCACTGATCGCTGAAGAAGGCTTTCTTATCTCTCCTTGCTATTTTTTGGAACTCTGCATTCAAATGCTTATATCTTTCCTTTTCTTCTTTGCTTTTCACTTCTCTTCTTTTCATAGCTATTTGTAAGGCCTCCCAGACAGCCATTTTGCTTTTTTGCATTTCTTTTCCATGGGGATGGTCTTGATCCCTGTCTCCTCTACAATGTCACGAACCTCTGTCCATAGTTCATCAGGCACTCTATCTATCATATCTAGTCCCTTAAATCTATTTCTCACTTCCACTGTATAATCATAAGGGATTTGATTTAGGTCATACCTGAATGGTCTAGTGGTTTTCCCCACTTTCTTCAGTTAAGTCTGAATTTGGTAATAAGGAGTTCATGATCTGAGCCACAGTCAGCTACCAGTCTTGTTTTTGCTGACTGTATAGAACATCTCCATCTTTGGCTGCAAAGAATATAATCAATCTGATTTCAGTGTTGGCTATCTGGTGATGTCCATGTGTAGAGTCTTCTCTTGTGTTGTTGGAAGAGGGTGTTTGCTATGACCAGTGTGCTCTCTCGGCAAATCTATAGTAACATACAATTTCAGGATTGTTTTAGAAAGACACTTCAAGAAATGACCTTAATGAAGTGACACTTATAAATTCAATTGTAAGACTTTCACTAATTTGCATTGGTAAGGGTCATCAAAAGAATAGCATCTGTATTATAAATATTGATTAGATGACATTGTTAAAATCATTAGGAAAGGTCCTATGTGATAACTGTTTTTACTGCCATAAAAAATTATCTTCTTGAAAGACTGATTTTTCCCCAATAATTAGATTTATAGATGGTTTATTACCTTTCCTAGATGGAGAAAGTTGAAGAACATTTAATATTCAATTACCTTCTATCTGAAGACTACTTATATCGTCCTTTTTAAAATCATGTTCTATTGCTAGGTCAAAATATGTGTATGTGTATGTAGTTTAAATGTAATATATATATAATGTTACTACAGTATTTATGAAACATATATTTTAAATTTGTACTGCATCTCGAAAATGCTTAAGAAAAAGGTGGGATAGAAAAAACTATTCTAGAAATCAACTTGATGAAAATACTTTAAAAATCCAACATGAGCCTGTCATTAACACACTGAAAAGATTTAGAGACATGTGTTCAACAAACAGAAAATGATGAAGTGAAGCAATCTTCTTTTCATCACCACAGAGTTGATTTGGATTCAAAGACACATTAGTACCTTTACTTTAACTAAATAGGTACACATTTTTAAAAGGAGTGATGTATTTCCTTATATATTTTTGTGCTTTTAAAAACATGTTTTAAGGTATTTTTAATATTTATAAATATTATTTAAAATAAAGTAGCAGAAAGATAGAGAGTAAAAACTGGGGTGTAGGGAGGAGACAGGCAAATGGATTGAATCTCTAAATACTATGCATCAATTATTTCATATAATCCTAATACTTGGCAAGAGGGGTAATATCATACTCTGTGTTACATATATATGCACACTAAGAATGAAACACATAACTTAAAGAAATTGCTACAAAGAACTTATAAGTAGAAGCTTCAAAACCTTTAAAAAAAATGTAAAACCTTTAAAAAAAACCTTTAAATTTTTTTTAAAATATTAAAAGAGGCTCTTGACAAAGACACAGAGAATAAAGAAGGGAAGAGTTAAATAGGAAATGTAACGGAAGTCTGCAAGAATAAATTTTATGTTCATACTTTTTTATACTGGGATACCAGAATATTTTAAATTCCATGAATATCCATTTAAGAGTACATCAGAGAAACAGAAGACAGTTTGAAAGGCGAGTAAAATGATTTAGGACCTTGGAAGTTCTAAGCAAAACTAAGAATAAAACAACTAAGCATCATTTGGGCAAAATTAAACAGATATGAAAGTGTCAATTCCAAAGCAATATAAGGAGATCTGAATGATTAGGAGATAACTATTCCTTATAAAAATATAAAAGATCAAACACTTTGGAATTCTGGAGAAGGTAAGTCAAAAACAGATGGAATCTTCCACATGTGGAATTGAATGAAACTCCTTAAAATACAATTAGTAACCTGGAGAAGACAGAACTGTAGAAGATCTTGCTTCAGGGAATCCAATTTTTTACACCAGTTGAATTTTAACATAACTAAGACTATCATTATTTATATTTATCTAATTTTCTTTTGATATTATTTCTAAACAGAAATTTATTATATAATTTTATCTGAGAATTTAATATAATTAATGAAAAATGCAAATTACATCCCAAAGTGTGTCCCATAGTTGTATTAGTAAAAGTACGGATTGATATATACACAAGGGTATTCAGTGATGCGAACAGAATAAACAACTCAAATGTCCATCCACTGGAGCCCCTATGGTACTTTGTACAGTATTTAAAAAACCAAATACAGATCTTTATTTCTAGAAGTATTTTCTAGATAGTTATACAACAGGTGCAATAAGTAGATAAGAATGTGAAACCGAAAGAAAGTATTTATTTTACTAGAGAAGATACTGTACATTTATATCTGAATGTCATATATGTATATAAGTTGTGTATATATGCATTCAATGAGTAGTCTGATACCTAGCACATGAGTGACAGTTTAATCAAAAATCAAATTTCAGACTGAACAACTGTTACAGATGTCAAGCAGAAAAACTGGCAGGTAAATATGATAGTACTGATGTTATTCATTTAACTGGCTCTGAATCTCCAAAGGGATAATGATAATGTAAATCTTCTCAGTGAATTCATCATAACTGTGTGCATTGCATTTACATTTTTAGATGTCTTAGTATTAGAATCAGAATACTTTTGATGAACTAAACAAAGAAAGGTACCAGTCTTAAATCTGCAGCCAGAATATGAAAGGAAAACAAAAAGAACAAGAATTAAAGTAAGTTAATGGCCAATGTTTGTAGGTATTTCAGTCAAAAGCCTAAAATAAAAATATAATTTTGATATATTTTTATTTTTAAGAAGATTAAAAAAAAACTCAAATGACTTTTCTTCCCAAAATGGTTTGGAGACTCATGAATATTTTGAAGATAAATGGAGATATTTATTAGTAGTCTATAATGACCTATTGCTGCTAAGTCACTTCAGTCGTGTCTGACTCTGTGCGACCCCATAGATGGCAGCCCACTAGGCTCCTCTGTCCCTGGGATTCTCCAGGCAAGAATACCGGAGTGGGTTGCCATTTCCTTCTTCAATGCATGAAAGTGAAAAGTGAAAGTGAAGTCACTCAGTCATGCCCGACTCTTAGCGACCCCGTGGACTGCAGCCTACCAGGCTCCTCTGTCCATGGGATTTTCCAGGCAAGAGTACTGGAGTGGGTTGCCATTGCCTTCTCCGATAATAACCTATTAGAAGTACACAAAATAATATCATCACTTTTCAAAAAGAAAATAAAACTGAAAAGTTTAAAGTATTTTATAGATGGACTTATATAACTTGACAGATTATCAGTATTTAACTCGAAACCTAATTTTGTATTACAGGTAAACTTTCTCAAATAACCATACTAATTTGCCCTACGATAAGAGATAAAGGTCACCATTTGTAAAGAACTGCTAGAGTACTACCAGTGATCTCGAGCAAAACAATATTTTTATTTATCTATAATTTAGAATTTGTCAGTTAAAAGCATTCAATCATTGATTCCTGATGTTGAATAAGCATGTATTAACCATTGTTTAAGAGAGCACTATATTGATAGAAATAGTGTCTCTTCCTGATGATGAATATTAACTACTGAATGTGCTTTTTAAAAACCAATACTTGAGAATTTTCTTCAGGTGTCAGAATGTATAGCATATACTTTCAGGAAGATCATGATTAGCACTAATGTATTAGTGTTCATATTTTTTCCCCTTGGAAAAATAATGTTTAAAAAGTTTTTGCTACATGGTTGAATCAGTAATTTGATCTCGTGAACTGAGCACTTGAAAATGAAGCATGCCTACATTTATACGTTCGCTCATATTTTCATTCATTCACTCTAATTATTGAACAGTTATTCATTCATTCTAATTACTGAATACAATAAACATGTTTCTCAGCTAAATCTTGTGTATAAAGACATAATGATAAAAACAGAGATAGTCTATTTTATAGAACTTAATGTCCTATGGTGTTTTTTTTTTTTTTCCATAGTCATGTATGGATATGAGAGTTGGACCATAAAGAAAGCTGAGCACCAAAGACTGGTGCTTTTGAACTGTGGTGTTAGATGAGACTCTTGAACTGCAAGGAGATCAAACCAGTCCATCCTAAAGGAGATCAGTCCTGGGTGTTCATTGGAAGGACTGATGCTGAAGCTGAAACTCCAATACTTTGGCTACCTGATGCAAAAAACGGACTCACTGGAAAAAACCCTGATGCTGGGAAAAACTGAAGGCAGGAGGAGAAGGGGATGACAGAGGATGAGATGGTTGGATGGCATCACCGAATCAATGGACATGACTTTGAGCAAGTTCCAGGAGTTTGTGATGGACAGGGAAGCCAGGTGTGCTGCAGTCCATGTGGTTGCAAAGAGTTGGACACAACTGAGTAACTGAACTGAGAGGGGGAAAAAAACCCACAAAATTATATCAACAACTAGATGATTAGAAACTAAAATGAGTTCTGTGATATGGAGAATGAATATAGTGTGATGGAAGAAAATAACAGTTTTGACTGATTAGAACTGGAGGGTGGAAACAGATATTACTGAAGAAGACAGAAGCCAAGTTATGTACAAAATCTAAGAATGTTCAGAACGTTTTGAAGTTTAATTTGGATGTAACCCAACATACTACCAACTAATGACCTACTATGTATAAAACACTGAAATCAATATAGGAAATACAATGTGACATCAGATAATACCTGTGTCTTTCAGGACTTTATGTTGATAGCAATTAAGAATCAATGTTTTTTAGAAGCCAGAGAAGTAAGACTAGAAAAGTCATATTAGGTAATTTATTTGGCAGGATTCCAGAGTTTGAATGGGTGGATATTGTCTTCAATACCTTTTAGCTCATCTTTACACAAAGCAGACTCTCCAAGCTGTTTTGTTATGGTCACTCCAGAGAAAAGAAACAGATGGTAGAAGCCAATGAAATAACTATTTTCTTGGGCATTAATAAGAATTTGGCTTGATCTCAGACAGGTCACTACCATTCTACAAAAAAAAAAAAAAAAGAAAGAAAGAAAGAAAAAAGAAAAAAAGCTTCTCCAGGTTTTAATCATCATTAAAAAAACACTATACTATTGGCATATATAACAGCATTTTCAAGAGTATGTTTCAAAGAACCTATGCTTCCATGAGATGTTCTTTGGTGGCTAAATAAATTTAGTCATTTCTGCATATTTATCCACTCCTTAGAGGTTCACCCACATTAGTATATCAAAGATTATAAAAATTCCTGCAATAAAGAAACTTGTTTAACTTTCCTAAACCCAGCGTTTCCCTCAAGAGGATTATTTTGCTCATTTAAGGCCTATTAATATCTACAGAAACTAGTGTCCCTGGAACATGCTGAGAAAGATGATTTTGACTCTAAAGAATCATTTACTTCCTTTTGCATTTTCAATTAGCCATCAATTTCCATGAAAGGAAACTTTTATACTTCTTCCACCAAAGCAAAATGCCCCTACTTACTATGAATAGAGGATTGAGCCATATTTTCAATAACAGTCACTTTGAGAGACCTCTGCAAAGACATCTAACAGGGAACGGAAGTCCGGACCTGGGAATTTGCACATTCCTGCTTCTTAGAATTCTGCGGTCACAAATCCAAACCCTTCAGCACTACCAATTATAAACCACACTCCATTCAGTGCTGTTTGTATTCCGACCTTTGCCTTTGAAAGATTTTTAAGACTCTTCTCTGAGAAATTTTTAAAGCTCTATAGAAGAGTGAAGCATTTGCAAAGAAAATGAGTCAGTGACCCAGAAGCAGACTGTTGAGTGACCCAATTTGTAAGAAAAAAAGATTATGCTCAGTGTAAAGACTGATTTTCTCAAGGCTGGATTAAGTGGGGTCTGTGTGTGTTTGTGTGTGGGAAGCAAGGGTGGGAAATAAAGAATAGAGGCACTGAAAGAACAGGAAGAAATTTCCAGAAGATGCTAACAAATAACAAATTGTGTGTAAGAGAGACAGAACCCCCACACACAAATCTATCTATCGATCCGTAGAGAGAGACAGACAGACAGAGACAGAGATGAAAAGGAGACAGAGATAGAGAGATTGTGATTTAACCAAAGTAAAGGGACACTTCTCACATTCTAGTAAAGAATTAAACTAGTATAGTCTGAAATAGTAAATATATATATATATATATATAGTCTAAAATAGTAAATATATATATATATATATATATATATATATATATATGCTGCTAAGTCACTTCAGTCGTGCCCGACTCTGTGTGACCCCATAGACGGCAGCCCACCAGGCTCCCCCGTCCCTGGGATTCTGCAGGCAAGAACACTGGAGTGGGTTGCCATTTCCTTCTCCAATGCATGAAAGTGAAAAGTCAAAGTGAAGTCGCTCAGTCGTGTCTGACTCTTAGCGACCCCATGGACTGTAGCCCACCAGGCTCCTCCATCCATGGAATCCTCCAGGCAAGAGTACTGGAGTGGGTTACCATTGCCTTTTCCAATATATACATATATATCCAGATATGCAGCTACCTGTCAGAGAGAGAATGTGATTATATCTCTTTACCCTTAAAGTTTGGAAAAACTACGCGTGCGTGTTAGCTGTTTAAGTCACGTCTGACTTTTTGCAACCAATGGACTGCCTGTCATCCTTTGTCCATGGGATTCTCCAGATAAGAATACTGGAGTGGGTTCCCATGCCCTCTTCCAGGTGATCTTCCTGACCCAGAGATCGAACCCACATCTCTTACGTCTCCTGCATTTCCAGGAGGGTTCTCTACCATAGCACCACCTGGGAAGTCCCTCAAAAAAAACCTATTAATTTTAATAAATAAAACTGCTTTTGAACTAATATATACTTAATGAGGAGAAGGCAATGGCACCCTACTCCAGTACTCTTGCCTGGAAAACCCCATGGATGGAGGAGCCTGGTAGGCTGCAGTCCATGGGGTCGCTAAGAGTCGGACACAAATGAGTGATTTCACTTTCACTTTTCACTTTCATGTATCGGAGAAGGAAATGGCAACCCACTCCAGTACTCTTGCCTGGAGAATCCCATGGACGGGGGAGCCTGGTGGGCTGCCGTCTATGGGGTCGCACAGAGTCGAACACGACTGAAGCGACTCAGCAGCAGCAGCATACTTAATTAAAATTACTTCTTAAAAACATTTTATTTAGTAGTTGTCAATATCTGTATTCTTATGGAGACATTCAGAGAATCCCTAACTATTATCTGCTCCTTTCAGCAAATTATACTAAGACACATTTATCTCTCTTTGAGAAGATAAAAAATACTGAGGAAAAACAAAAAAGTATCTTCAGAATATATTGCTTGGATCCTCTTTGACTGACAATAATACTATTTGTTTAACGTTTCCATTAAAGAAAAGAAACTTGGCTTCCAGAACCCCATATATGATAAGAGATATATGACCGGAGGTTACCAAGGACTCAAATTGCTTTTACTCCAATAAAGATTAAAAAAAAAAAAAAGCATCAGTATCATATTCCCCACAGAATTTAGCTAGGGCAAAATCTTTGGGATTTCTGTCCTCATGTTTCAGTGAACTAGTCCAGTCCCTGTCTAAGGTTCTCTAGAGAAGTGTAGAACCCCACCTCCAAGACACACAGTGGGGTCTCCTGAAGTACTGTCTAAATATTGCTGCACCGTAACAGGGTGCAAAGGGACAAAGGGGACACTTTGATGGATTAGTCCATTTCATTGAAGAACTGAAACGTCTGTCCCAATGTACCAAAAGCATCAGTGTAAGGTCTGAAACAGAAAGACAAGTCCTTCAGTAGAAATAAAATTCTGGTTAATCATCAGCTTCTAATATATCATAAGAACTGTCAAGCACTAGCAAGTATTAAAATAATTCAGCTGAATATTCTTCAAGCATGAGACACTAATTTAACAAAATCATGTGAAACATAGTTCAAATGAATATATATGTAATTTTATATATATATATATATATATAGTTTTGTAATCAAAGATCATGATGACTAAAATAAGCAGTGGTAAGTTATAACTGATAATTCTTAAATTGCCTTTTCTCATATTTTATCATAAAGGTGAATAAGGAGATTAAAATTACATCCTCAAATCAAAGTTAGACCTCCTACTTTAATCATTAACTATACCAAAACCATAGCTTTGGGAGCAATAAATCACACCCGAATGAAATCTGGATGAATCAAGGTTCAGTTAGAAATGCATTGTCCATAACAGAAGCAGTAATATACACTTTTCCTCTGGGTGTCATGTGTTATACACCTGATTAATTGCTACTAATTGATTTATTAGGTTGGAGTTCTGCAGGAAGTTAAGCACTTCATCGTAGAATGATTGCTTTAGGAGCCACAAAGAAATACAGATCAACCCATGAACATGATGGTATCTCCTTTAAATCGATGTTCATCCTCTACAGAAAAAAAGCTGATAGATATACAGGCAAAGAAGGAAGGAAAAAAGGGAGGGTGAGAGGAAGGGAGGAAGGAAACACTTCTAAGGGAAACATTAAATTGACCCTTTGGCATTTGGAGGGATTCCCTGGTAGCTTAGCTGGTAAAGAATCCACCTGCACTGCAGGATACTTTGGTTCCATTCCTGAGTAGGGAAGATCCCCTGGAGAAGGGATAGGCTACCCACTTCAGTATTCTAGGGCTTCCCTGGTGGCTCAGCTGGTAAAGAATCTGCCTGCAATGTGGGATACCTGGGTTCTATCCCTGAGTTGGGAAGATGCCCTGGAGAAGGGAACAGCTAGCTAGCCACTCCAGTATGGGAGCCATTAAACTGACCCTTTGGCATTTGGAAATATGTATGCTATTTTCATTTAGAGGTTTCATTAAAATCGTGGGAAAAAGAAAAAAGAGCCCCTGGAGATGGATAGCATAATATAAAATCTGAAGAAAAAAATAAGGTCAGCACTGTTTCTAAGTTATCTCCCCATACATGCTTTGATTCCACCCACTTCATATTTAAACTCAATATTTTTACTTTATACTCAAGTAATATATGATGCAAAGAGTTGACTCATTGGAAAAGACTCTGATGCTAGGAAGGATTGGGGGCAGGAGAAGGGGATGACAGAGGATGAGATGGCTGGATGGCATCACTGACTCGATGGACGTGAGTCTGAGTGAACTCTGGGAGTTGGTGATAGACAGGGAGGCCTGGCGTGCTGCAATTCATGGGGTCGCAAAGTGTCGGACATGACTGAGCGACTGAACTGAACTGAATACATGATGCAAAATATATATATAGGATTTCCTAGAAGGCCTTTCTTAAACACACATCTGTTGCCTAGGAAGATTACCTATATATGTGTGCATGTAACTCACTAATATCAGTGAATTTTCAAAGCAGAAATAATCTTTTCATAGAGTGAAAATTAGGAAAAAAAAAAGTAGCGGTATCTTTTAGCATGTCTATTATTACCTTGTTCTCTAGTTTCATTAACATCAAGTTAATTCCCATTTTTTCAGCCTCTCATTAAAGGAACCCCAAGTGGATCCTATCTATGTGCTTACAGTTACATGAACTAATTTTGCTGCCAGAAATAAGAGACAATATTTTGTACAAGTTGTTTCCTCTGCCTAAAAGTCTGCTATTGGTTAAAGTCACATCTATATAAAGACATAATAATATCAAAACTAATATGAAATTGGAAATATCAGGTAATCCCACTGTATTAATAGTCTCTAGGATTGTTTGAGGAGGATAAGTATTTCGGAAAAAAGAAATGCGGTAAACTTCCAGAAAGGCCTAATTTCATTAATATAAGACTGAACACTTCGGTACCTGTCAGTATAACTGTAACCATTGTTATCAATATTCTCAAAATTAGTAGAGATAGGGAAATTAATATGAAAATGCTGTACTTTACATACCTTCATATGTATATCCATGTTTATAATCATTTCTAAGTCATGGAATATTTTCTACACCCCCAAAATGAGCGTGCACAAAATACCTGTAATAACTAGAAATTAAGGATTTTTAAAATTATTTAATACTCCCACACAGTGTTTCTTAAAACATAGTATCCACACTTCACATGTGAAGGTTTTAAGTAATAGGAGGATAAATTTTAAAAACATGGAATAGTTATATACTCATTTTATAGCTTCCTCTTTTGTAATGGTAAGTTAAATTTGTTATCATTAATAGGCAGCGATATTAAGGTTTATTTCAAAATAAATGTGCTTAAGTTAAAAAAAAATTAACTTAGGTTAAAGTTCCTATTAAGGGAAGAATATTCCTCCATTTGCTATTACAAGTTGACAAATAACCAGGAAGAGGGGATAATGTTGACAAAATCTGAGGGGAAAACAATACCAAAATACATCATTTTGTTAGACCAACAAAACTAATTATATAACATCTACCATGTTACCTTCTCCCAACAAGGTTGTTTGTTTTTTTAATTTTTTTAAGTCAAAATTTTTATATTGAGGAAAAAATATATATAGATAGATTTACATGCAGGTGTAGGGAAAAACAGAGATCTCATGTTCTTTTTCTCCATTTTCCTCCAATGGTAATATTATGCAACAGTACAATACAACATCAAAATCAGATATAGAACACTGATGTAATTCATATAGAGAATATTCCTATTACCACAAAAATCCCTTGTTACCATTAACCCACCTACCTAGCCACTTCCATATCATACCTAACAGCTGGAAACTATTAATTTATTTCTAAATATTGTCATTTCAAGAATGCTGCATGAATGGTTTCCCAGTATGCAAACTTTTGGAATTGACCTTTTTCAATCAGTATAATTTTCTGGAGACTCATCTAAGGCAGCATGTATATTTGCAGTACATTCCTTTATACTGCTGCATTCTGTGGTGTGGGAATACCACAATTTGTTTAACCAATCACTTACTGAGGATTCAGCTTTTGAGTATCGCAAGTGATGCTGCTACGAACAAATATGCACGAGCAGTTGTGTGGGAATGAATTTTCATTGCTATTCAATATGTCCCAGGGTGCAGTCCCTGGTTTACATGACAATTGAATAGTTGCATGTTCAGTTTGTTAGGCAACTGCACAACTGTTTTCCAGAGTGGTTTTAGCATTTTACATTTATACCTGCAATGCGCAAGTGAAATGGTTTCTCCTCAGACTTGTCAGCATTCGATGCTGACACTCTTTTATGTTATTCATTCTGTTAAGTGTATGTGATACCACATGGTTGCTTTAGCTAGAATTTACTTGAGGAATAATGATGTTGAGTATCTTTCGTGTATTTATTTGCTACCTGTATATTCTCACTGGCGAATTGTCTGTTTACATCATTGGCTATTTTCTCATGAGGCTGTCCTATTATTGTTGCGTTTTGAGAGTTATTTATATAGTCTAGGTACTAGTTCTTATTGGATATGTGATCTGCAAATATTTTCTCTTCATCTGTAGGTTATGTTTTGTTGGTTTTAACAGGGTTTTTGCAAACCAAAAGTTTTAAACTTTGATCATATTTGTCAAATTTCCCTTTTAGACTACAAGAGAAAAGCCTAAAGTCTTTTTCAAGTACACTTTCATTATTCGTATTTCATGACTCTGGGTTTATTCATAAGCCTTGCAAACTTTAGACTCTTCAGAGGCAAATGTTTATAATTCAATGACTTTGAAGATCATGGTATAAAAACACCAGAAAAGGTGAATTATAACTATTTGATTCTCTGAAAGAAGAAAGTGAAAGTTGCTCAGTTGTGTCCAATTCTTTGTGACCCCTTGGTCTGTATAGTCCATGGAATTCTCCAGGCCAGAACACAGGAGTGGATAGCCTTTCCCTTCTCCAGGGGATCTTCTCAGCCCAGGGATCAAACCCAGGTCTGAGTCACAACGGAAGCCCATTTGATCCTCTAGATGGATATAAAACTGATTTAAATGACATGATATTAAAGGCCAAAACTTTTATATTCTCCTCATTGACCTAACAACATTCCCCATTCATTTTTATATTTTTTAAATTGATGCACAATATTTCCTAATTAAATGTGGCAAGTGTACTATTAGTTTCTTCCTACACAAGTGTGCCAAGGAATATGAGTTTATAGGCTAAAGTATAAAACATTGCTTTTGCCCAGTAGAAACAGCATTTCTATGGTATACAGTGGATTTCAGGAAAAGGGTGGATTGTTTTGTTGTTCAGTCACTAAGTTGTGTCCAACTGTTTGTGACCCCGTGGACTTTAGCAAGCCAGGTTTTCCTGTCCTTCACTATCTCCCAGAATTTGCTCAAATTCATGTCCACTGAGTTGGTGATGCTATCCAACTATCTCATCCTCTGTTGCCTACTTCTCCTAACCTCAGTCTTTTCCACAATCATGGTCTTTCCCAATGAGCTGGCTCTTTGCATCAGGTGGCCAAAGTATTAGTGCTTTAGTCTTTCAAAGAATATCCAGGGTTGATTTCCTTTAGGATGGACTGGTTGGATCTCTTTGCTGTCCAACGGACTCTCAAGAGTCTTCTCCAGCACCACAATTCAATTGTTAGTAACTAAATCAATGCTTTTGAACTATGGTGTTGGAGAAGACTCTTGAAAGTCCCTTGGACTGCAAGGAGATCCAACCAGTCCATCCTAAAGGAATTCAGTCCTGAATATTCATTGGAAGGACTGATGCTGAAGCTGAAACTCCAATAATTTGGCCACCTGATGTGAGGAACTAACTCATTTGAAAAGACCCTGATGATGGGGAAGATTGAAGGCGGGAGGAGAAGGGGATGACAGAGGATGTAGACGGGTGGATGGCATCATTGACTCAATGGACATGAGTATGAGTAAGCTCTGGGAGTTGGTGATGGACAGGGAGGCCTGGTGTGCTGCAGTCCATGGGGTCACAAAGAGTCAGACACGACTGAGTGACCGAACTGAACTGAACTGAAGTTGTATCTAAAGAATTTGAACTCTAAATCAGAGAGAAAAAAAGAAACTTTTTGAACTAGATGTCTCAGAATTCATCGAATGGAATCCTTCTAAAGCAGAGTTCTTGTCTATAAAGCCATTTTGCCAGGATGCTTCATCAAAGCTTAAAGTCACATGAAGATGTATCATGCTTATAACCAGGCCATGCATTTTTATATTAGTCATCTTATATCACCTTGGGTCACCAGCACAGGAGACCAGGGGTTTTGACTTGAATTGCAACATACAGGCTATAAAACTATATTTTAGTTTTAAAATATTTACTATTAGTTTTTTGTAATAAAGTGTAGCATTTAGCATCTTTATCACTTGGCTGAGGATAATGGAATTGGCAGCTCAATTTCTGAAACACTTTCAGTAACCAAGAAAATTAATTTGAAAACTAGACTTTTATCCTGTATCAGCATCTGTCCAACATCTTTGTTTAGGGTAAATTAAATTCTGACTCATTCATGAGATAAATGAGTGCGGACATCAATTCACCTTTTCACTGCCCTCATGTTTCACCTGAACTTTGTTTAAAAAAATGCATTAAAAGTTTTATTTTGCATTGTATAAAAATATGAATAACATTTTCACTTTCACAAATGCTTTATACCCCGCTGCGTCTAAGACCTATGATTAGAGATATTTCACTGGGGTCAGAGTTAATGTCTTACAAAGTAATGATGCAGGTTTCTAATAAAAGCCAAGTCCATTGAATCTTTACCTAGACAGGGAGATTAGGTAGGACCTCAATTAAAGTGATACTGTTATCTCTTACGGTTCATTTGTCTGTGAATACTGGTTACCAGGATCTTGATTTAGAGCTAAGCAGGCAATCTAAATACAATAACCTGACAAAATGAAATCCATTACTAACATGGGCGGTGTAATAGTCTTATTTGTAAGCTAACATTTCAAATTAACTCTTTGCTTTTTAAATACAATGGAGCTTGATATTTTAAGCAAACTAATATGCATTAACTTATTCATTAATCACCATTAAATTTACTATATATGATCCCTGGCATATGAAGAATTTATACCAAATGTTAAAGATATTATTGAATATAGGTTTTTTCACTTGTGCTTTTCCAAATTTTCTACATTGTCTACAGAGTTATAAAAATGAAAATATCTTTATTTTGAAAATTATATGTTTCTCTGAATAAAAAGGAGTTACTTCTTTAAGCCTCAAATTTGATGAGAATGTGATGTTAAGCATAAACCATAGGGACCTAAATCTTAGAGGAAATGCTTTAGAGTTCTTAAATTAAAAAGCAACTGTAAGGAAAAATATAATAAAAATCCACACCAGAAGAATTTTCATTGTATAGCCAGATGCTAATTGAAAGAAAGCCATGCAAAGTTTATTACAGAATAATTTTTAGGACCATTTTTCAGATACAGAGAGATGAGATAATTGCTGAAACATTAAATATAGGTTGGTAAAGAGGAATTTGAGGGGAATCTTAAGTTTGAAATTATTATGTGGGTGTAGGGAAAAAGAAATGATACAGTCATGCCTTATGGACAGCTCTGAGTTTAAAGGTATATTTGTCAAGGGGTCTAAGCTCTATTGTGAAAGCCTCTTGAGCAAGTTTGTTCTATAGCTTTCTTTCAAAGCACTCTCTTCAACGTTCTCCTCACTGATAATATACTATCCTAATAAAATTAGCTATTAGTACTTATTAGAAAAACTATGGGCCAGTTTTTGCCAAACATTCAGTTCAGTTCAGTTCAGTCACTCAGTCGTGTCAGACTCTTTGCGACCCCGTGGACTGCAGCACGCCAGGCCTCGCTGTCCAAAACCAACTCCTGGAGTCCACCCAAACCCACGTCCATCAAGTCGGTGATGCCACCCAAACATCTCATCCTCTGTCGTCCCCTTCTCCTCCTGCCCTCAATCTTTCCCAGCTTCAGGATCTTTTCAAATGAGTCAGCTCTTCACATCAGGTGGCCAAATTATTGGTGTTTCAGCTTCAACATCAGTCCCTCCAATGAACAACCAGGACTGATCTCCTTTAGGATGGACTGGTTGGATCTCCTTACAGTCCAAGGGACTCTCAAGAGTCTTCTCCAACACCACAGTTCAAAAGCATCAATTCTTCGACACTCAGTTTCTTTATAGTCTAACTTTAACATCCATACGTGACCACTGGAAAAACCATAGCCTTCTTCAACATTCTCTTCCATTGAAAAACAAATCATTTCCAGTATTTAATTTGGTGATGTTTACAAATCAGTGTTCAAAGAAAATACACATAATAAATTGTAAGACACAGTTCACATCATTCCTCCAAAAAAAGTGTTTTATGACATAAAAGTCTTGAAATCATAGCTTTACTGATATTCAATGGATGTATCATTTCCAAAACGGAAATCTGACTAGGAAAAGAAAGGTACCATCTGTTTTGAATTGAAAGCAGCTGCTCCCTCATTGTCTGATCTGTTTCGCTGGAACTAGAGTTATTAAAGTTGTAATTCCAAATATAATTCCTTTTAATTAAAGTAAACGTTGGGCCTCCTGTGAGTTTTCTCATTACTTTTTTTTTTTTTTTGAAAAGTAAGGTGGGCAATGACAATTCGTTCATGAAGCTGGTTACTCTAAGTATACAAAGTATATCACAGATTTTCCTTCTTTAACTTCAAAATGCTGCGTTTCTTTAACCCTTGAAAAACACTGCCATGGAGACTGTTAGTTTAGCTTCTTTTTATTCTTCTATTGTCTTCCAAGTATAAGTCTAAGGCTGTAAGCAGTCTCTTAACAGGTTACAGAGTTTCTTAACAGTTTCTTAAAAGGTTACAGCAAATAGCAGTGCCCACTCACAGAGATATGTAAGTGTGAAACACAAATCCAGAGAATTAAAAACATACTGTCTATTTTCAATGCTGTCCTTCACTCTAGAATTGAACATTGTGGCTGACTCTAGGTGTATACAGAGCCAGAATCTTCAACCTCTTGATTGGACTGAAATCCTGGAAAACACTTGGTACAGTGTTTGTCATAAAGTTCACCATCAGTCTAAGAACCAAAAACTATACTAATCTTTAGGGAGAAATACTTAATGATTTAATGCAACTTCAGAAATAGAAGTTTCAATGTGATGATCAAAAAGATGATCGTTGATTAGAAGTTTTTTACTGACTCAATGGACATGAGTTTGAGTGAACTCCGGGAGTTGGTGATGGACAGGGAGGCCTGGCATGCTGCGATTCATGGGGTCACAAAGAGTTGGACACGACTGAATGACTGAACTGAACTGAACTGAACTGCTTTAAGCTATTGTGTTAAGTTTCTGCTGTACAATGAAGCGAATCAGCTATTTGTATAGATATATCCCCTTCTGCTTGGACGTCCCTTCCCCACCATGCCATCCCTCTAGGTCACCACTGAGCACTGAGCTGAGCTCCCTAGAATCTAGAAATATGGAACAGATGAACCTAGTTCCACGGCAGGAATAGAGACACAGACACAGAGAATGGATGTGAGGATACAGAGGGGGAAGGGGATGGTGGAATAAATTTGGAGATTAGGTTTGACACAAATAAACTTCTAAGTCTAAAACAGAACTTCCTTTGATTAACCTCTTCTTCCTATCACAGTAGAACAAGCCCTATCCTCTTGCTGCTTCTATAGCACTTAAGTACATATTTGTAGAGGAGTTTATATCTTTTACTATTTATTAGGGATCTTTACAACAACAACAAAAAATCTCCTTTGGACTATATGTTCTTAAAATGCAGGGTAGTTAATTCACCAGTGAACCTACAGTACTAACTAGCAAATTAATTAGTATTGATTCACTTTCCTTGAGACAAAAAACATTTTTTCAGTTACTTCTGTGTACCAGACTTTTCTAGTAATTCAACACTAGTATGTCCTCTAAGCTCTTAAAAGAAAACAGGTGTTTAGAAAAAGGCAACTTATAAAATTTGAATTCGTGAATCACTGCTGTTGTCACGAAGCTTTAAAATCCACACTAGGAATAAAGAAGCTTCTTTTCTGCTGTTAACTCAAGGGTTTCCAAATTTGTTTCACAACAGATGCCATGTTTTCATACTCTGTAGGCACATATGGATTACTTCAAAATAAACTTTCTATAAACCCTTGGGCTTCCCTGGTGGCTCAGTGGTAAAGAATCTGCCTGCCAAGGCAGAAGATGCAGGAGATGTGGGATAGATCCCTGGGTTGGGAACGTCCCCTGGAGAGGGAAACTGAAACCAGCTCCAGTATTCTTGCTGGAAAAATCGCAGGGAAAGAGGAGCCTTTGGGGCAACAGTCCATGGGATCACGAAAGAGTCAGATAGGACTTAGCGACTAAACAACAATTATAAAGCCTTGTCTTAATGTGTTTCTCTGTCACATTTGTCATTAAGACTCAAAAGAATTTTGTTGAGGTCTTAGGAGAGAGTTGTGTTCTGAAGATGGGTTTGCACACGTGATCTGCTACCATGTCTTAAGATTTAGAGTACTGCCACTCTGACAGATGATTATCTCTTCACAGGACTGTTAGTAAAATGTAACTCTTACTTGCTAAAGTTTAGCATATTAACCCATTATCCCTACTGATACTCAAGCACAAGTAAATGTGTTGTTGGCATAGTAACAAGTTTTAGCTGTCCACTTTTGAAAGAAGAGAAAACTACAGCCCAAACTATTCACAATAAGACTGAGTATGTTTACAGGCATTATTTGGTGAGGTCCATGTTGACAAAAAATATTCTGAGAGATTTAAAAACAAAATTTCAATTTCTCAGATTAGACCAGGTCAAACTCTTTCTCTAAGTACAACTGCTTAAACATCTTTAATCTAAAGTATTATTTTAAACAAGACCTCTAAAAATGACCCAGGCAAATTCCTCTTATTCAAATTTTGAGTCTAATAGATGATATTATGTTTCTGATGATGAGTTGCCCTGAATCAACTATACAGTAGATGACAGAGCTAGGCCCTGATGACTACACAAATGAGATCCATATGTGATGAAATAAGTATTTTAGATCATTATGTGAATGTCTGAATAAGAGGGTGAGATATATGTAAGCCTGCTTCAAAGTGATCCAAATATAATATCACAAGGGCTAAATATACCTAGGACTGTCAGATAAAAAAATGGAATTGTTCAGTCCAACAGCTAGGAAAAAGATTTAAAAAGGAATATTTTTCACTGGCTAAAGGAAACATGTAATGTGACTAACGAGCCACTATGTGGATGTCCTTCAGGTAAATGGAAGATGAGCTATTAAGTCGCAGTGTGTCATGGATGACTCATTTCTCAGGACTGCTCATTTTCTACCTCCAATTAAAACTCACATGGATTGCCGTAAAAAGCCCCATTCTTAATCTGTTTGCTGAAAGACAGACATGTCTCTAAAATCTACCTGTGGTGTTGACCATCTGTGAGGTTTGTGTAAATCCTTAACTTCCCCAAGTTTTAGTTTCCTCAACTGTAAAATGATAAAAAGAACTTATGCTTTGAAGTCGTAAGAGAATAAAATTGTGAAGAGTTATATCACTTAGCACAATGCTAAGATCCAAGACAATTATTTTTTTCAAAAATGATGACAACTGCTACTTTCATCATTATCATTATGACTTGACCATAAATTGGCTACCTAAGAATATTTCCCTGCTGAAGGGTAAGGCAATGACTGGAAAACATTCATATCCATCACTCTTGCATTTTTATTTCTCCTCAATGACAACACTGGAACTTTATATTTCAACCTCTTCTAGGTTTAACTAATATGAGTTATCTTTTCTTTGCTGATTTTATTTATTTGGGTATATGCTCACAAAAAAATAAGTATCTGATCTTTCAATGGTATGACTGTTGACTACTTGACTGAAATATTCCGATTTTCTAAATCGAGTTGGGTCTAGGTTTCAGTTCCTTATAAGTGGAATTTATGTTAGTCTGTGCTTCACTGTACCCCATTCCCACAGGCTTCAAAAGAATAACTGAATATAGGAAAATGTGTGTGAGATAAGACCATATTTTCTAATGTCCTTTCCATTGTTAAAAGTTCCATTAAATATTATTTAGCAATTTACTGAATTATAAATTTAAATTTATATAAAGATTCTTCTGTGCAATCTCAATGCTATATTGCAGTCTTTCTTTTATTTTATATATATATATATATATTTTTTTTTTATTATTACGCGCACACACACACACACACACACACACACATATGATTCCCTTGGATGGGAAAACAAAACATCACACCTGATTTCTATGGCAGGCAGTGCTTCAAAGTGATGTTCAAATGTGAT
This sequence comes from Ovis aries, assembly GCF_016772045.2. Taxonomy (NCBI): domain Eukaryota; kingdom Metazoa; phylum Chordata; class Mammalia; order Artiodactyla; family Bovidae; genus Ovis; species Ovis aries. Next base: position 18,130,271 of record NC_056074.1, read on the forward strand.
CATACAAACAAATATTCATTTCAATCATTTTTCAATTCTGTCTTCCCTTCATATTGATAACAGTTCCATTTTCAAACATTCCTTTTGGTCATGCACTAATGAGTTCTGGAGTAGAGAGCAACTTTTTGTAAAGTGTGATTCATTTAATTCTGTTGGTAGTAATTTTACTGCATCTTGACATCTAGCTGTCTTTCCACTAGATCTCCCCTGCTGAGAGTAAAATCCTTAAAATCCTACTATTCAAATTCTTCAAAATTAAAGATCTTAGATATTAGGTATTTTATGCATTTTAGTCCTACTTTACAGTCACACAACTATGAAACTTCTGAGATTAGATAATAAACTAAGAAAACTAGTGAAACTAGAAAAAAAATTGGATATTAAAAGTAAAGCATTTATAGCTGCCTGACACCAACAGGTGTTGTTGCTATTGCTGCTGTTTTTGTTGCTGTTGTTCTATTGAGTTAGCAGAGAGAAGCAAAACTATAATCCAGGCCTGTGCTGGCAGTGTCTTTAGGTCTAAAGCTTGGCTAAAATGAAAAACTCCCTGAAAATTATGTTCATTCACAGATTTAAAAAGACCAAAATATTTTTAAAAAATGAAATTGTTTTGGTTTATTCATTTTTAATCATTACTATAAATTAACTATGTTGAAGTAGTAATAATTTATTAAAGCCTGAAGTATAACTTCTCATATAACAAAGCATAAATAAATGAAATCCAAAGAGAACCAAGACATGAGAAAATGACACATTCCAGTATGTGCACAGACATGTGCAGACCTGATTCACTGAAACTATATCCTAGGAAAATACAAAACCTCTTTGTTAACAACATTTTGCAGAGATAGTTTAGAGGGAGCAGTAACAGGTCTATACTTCCACTATGTTCACAATCCAGTCCTGATTCTGGAAATCATGCTTCCTTTCTTCAATGTTGTTTTTAGTAGACTTAAGCTCAACATGTTTTAAAAACATGAAAACTAGAAAACCTTAAAACAAGGATCTTTAATTAAAACCTTTGTCTTTTCACTGAAACCTACATCCAATTTGCTAGATTCTCCCAGATGACAGACAGAATTATACAATAACATGTAGGGCTCTCCAAAATTCAAGACTCATTCAGAATAAAGTATTAGAGTATTTGAGTGGTGATGTTAATAATCCTTAAACACACGCGTCTGAAGAACAACCATAAGCAAAATATGAAGCAAGATGATGATAATGACTGTGAGAGCAAACTAGTTTATGAAGCCATTCTCCATTTGCTGACTAGCTTTGAACCAGTTACAGATAAAAAGTGGAAAGACCAAAAGAAGAACATTTCAACAGTTTGCATGATGATCCCCTACCACCTTCTGATGTTTCAATCATCAACTTAATACTGTCACGGCTATATTAGAGACAGTCAATAAACACGTTCTTTAATAATTTTTAGCAATTTCTTTTAGACCTGTTTTAGGTAGGAGGAAGAGGCTGCACAATTCTCTTACCAAGGCTAAGGTACTGTCTCATGCTTTCCTGAGGTAAAACATGTCTTGCTTCTGAAACTGTAATCTGGAATCTCCCTGGAATATATCCTGACTTATCCCAAACTCCTAAATCAGAATCTATGTTGTCATTCAATTGCTCAGGGATGTCCAACTCTTTGTGATCCCATGGACTGCAACACACCAAGTTTCCCTGTGCTTCACCATCTTCCGGCGTTTGCCCAAGTTCATGTTCACTGCATCCGTGATGCTGTCCAGCAAGCTCATCCTCTGATGCCCTCTTCTCCTTCTGCCCACAATCTATCCCAGCATCAGGGACTTTTCCAATGAGTCATCTGTTCACATCAGATGACCAAAATACTGGAGCTTCAGCTTCAGCAGTAGTCCTTTCAGTGAATATTCCGGGCCAATCTCCTTGTTGTCCAAGGGACTTTCAGGAGTCTTCTCCAGCACCACAGTTTGAAGGCATCAATTATTTGGTGCTCTGCCTTCTTACAGTCCAGCTCTCACAACTGTATGTGACCGCTGGAAGACCATAGCCTAGATTATACAGACCTGTGTCAGCAGAATATAGTGTCTCTGCTTTTCAACATACTGTCTAGGTTTGTCATCAATTTCCTGCCAAGAAGCAATTGTCTTCTGATTTCATGGCTGCAGTCATCATCCACAGTAATTTTGGAGCACAAGAAGAGGAAATCTGTCACTACTTCTACCTTTCCCCCACCTATTTTCCATGCAGTAATGGGGAAGGATGTCATAATCTTAGATTTTTTAATATTTAGTCTTTTTTTTTAGTTTTTTATTTTTTAAATTTTAAAATCTTTAATTCTTACATGCATTCCCAAACATGAACCCCTCCCACCTCCCTCCCCATAACATCTTTCTGGGTCATCCCCATGCACCAGCCCCAAGCATGCTTAAGCTGGCTCTTTCACTCTCCTCCTTCACCCTCATCAAGAGGCTCTTTAGTTCCTCTTTGCTTTCTGCCATTAGGGCGGTATCATCCACATATCTGAGGTTGTTGTTTCTTCCGCCTGTCTTGATTCCAGCTTGTAACTCATACAGCCTGGAATTTCTCATGATGTGTTCAGCGTACAGGTTAAACAAACAGAGTCTATGTACCTAGTCAAATTCTCACTCAATTAAAACAGTTAAAGTAGTAGAGGATGGGTGGTTCCCTTGCCAGAGCTGGAAGCCAGGAAAGAGAAAGGGAGGGAGAAGATCAGAAAGAGAAATAAAGACAGAGACAAAGAGACATAGACAGAGATAGGTGTTTAAAGCCCACACTAAAATCAAGTGAATTCAGATTTCTCCATGATGATTTCTGGAAAGGATAATACACCTTCAAGCAGCTATTTATCTGTGTGAGGCCAACTTGTAAGTATAGAATGTTATAATGGAAAAAATAGCTCTTTTATATTTTTCTTCAAAATATTCAAAAGGCTTTAACAGTTACGACTAAAGTAACAGAGAACACAAACTTTAGCTTTAGACACCCCACCATTCTGATTTCATCAATGACTAGCTGACCAGCTAACAGAATTCTCTTGCCTTACCTAAGCCATAATATCTCATTTATACATTGTATATATTAATTTAATTAGGCAAAATAGATTAAATGTGATAATATCTAACATGTAAGTGCTGTTTAATTTTTCTGTTAGTATTTGTTATTTTATTCATTAACAAAGTATGATGAATTAAAGACTTTTTAGTCACTTCATCTCAAAGTATCATTTCCCCTTCATTTCCATTTTATTTTCCAAGTTAGTAGACCCTTAATGGATACAAAGTGCTAAGTAGCCCACATTTCAAAAACAATTCCTGGAATATGTCATTTAAAAAGCCCAAAGATTAAGGGTTTCTTTATGGGAGGGAAATTACTTTCTCAGTGATAAAAGGCAGGATTTTGATGTAATTAAACAGAGCCTCTAGTATACCATAAATATTAAATACCAAAGGATTTTTTCTTTCTTCAGATGCAACATGAAAATAACTTTGAGCAGCAACATAAAGTCATTTTTCAATAAGTCAAGATAAAACATTCTTTTAACTACGTTATAGCAACTGATGAATTCAACCTTTTTAATGGATTTTCAAGAAAAAAAATAGAAATTGGCTCAAATAATTAAACTTAGGGTTTTTCTGGTAGCTCAGATGGTAAAGAATCTGCCTCCAATGCAGGAGATCTGGGCTCGATCCCCAGGTCAGGAAGATCCCCTAGAGAAGGGAAGGGCAATGCACTCCACTATTCTTGCCTGAAGAATTCCATGGATAGAGGAATCTGGTAGGCTACCATGGGGTCATGTGGGGCCCATGGGGTCACAAACAGTCAGACATGATTGAGTGACTAGTACACACACACACACACACACACACACACTTATGCAAGTGATATAACTGATGTGCTCACATTGAAATTTTCAGAGTCAATACATATGTAAGAAAAAATAAGTGAGATTGAATAAACAGGATAAAATTTTTACATGAAAACTATATAGAATCTTTAAACAGTAGCAATAATTCTTTGACAGGCAACTGATTTTTTCAACTATTTCATTTAAATGGTTCAACATAGAACACTGAAATATAAATTTAAAAAATCATGTATTTTGTAGGGAGGAGTACAAGAAAAAATAATATACATGGTAACAAGAAATTATCAAGCCCTGGAAAGAAGTCATATGGAGAATTTGGGGGTCGCAGAATTTCATATTCACAGAAAAACTACTCACACTTCACAAAAATAGCTTTAGGTTTTGCATTAATCTCCATAATTGAATGGTAAGAAAAGTAGCATACATTAAGTATGTATAAGTGCCAGGTGTTTTTAATCTGTTAATCTTCACCACAGGATTTCCAGATTGCTTATTTTTCCAATTCAAATGAAACATATTATCATAAAGAATTTTCAAAAGCTCAGTCAAGGTCACATAACTAGCAATGTGGAAGACTAGGATTTAAACCCAGGTGGATCAGTCTCTTAGGTCAGTTACCCGAAAAGTAAAGCCTACAAGGCCTCCTTTGGACAACTGATGTATCTCAATGAGTGAGTACTTTCAAGAGAAGGTGAGAACAAAAATGTTCAGCAAATAAGTGATACCAGAAGAACACAGCTTCTCATGGTTCCTAGGGAAGCTTGGAGCATGCATTGCACCACAGAGGTAGACCCACATGGTTGCTAACTGTGGTGACTGAGGATAGGGGCACCCAAGGCTGGGAACAATGGAGGGAGAGGAAGTCTAATTAGGCATGGGGGTGGGAGTGAAATGGGGGAGAAAATTGATAGGAATAGAGAGATAGACTCCATTAGGCCAGGTTAGGGATGGGAAAAGGTATTGAAAGAGAGGATGAATAAAGCATAGAATTAGGTGAAAATCTCACTAAGGCCATTTTTCTGTTATTTTTTAGGTTATTCGTTAGCTGTCAGTACCACCAAAAGCAGTTGGTACCATGAAAGGCAACAGGCAAATGGGCCACTCCTAGTGAAGCTAGACTAGGCGCCAAAAAGGTCTACTGCAGCCTCTAAATTCATTACAATAGTTATCTTTTCATATGAATATTTCACACGCTGGGAGGCTGGCTATCAGACCAAACTGATACCCTGTCAACTTCCTAGAACATAAGACTCTCTATGTTATTTTTCTTGCTTCCTACATTCTGATTTTCTGCTTCTCTTATGGAGGTTGGAAATTAACCATGAAAAATTTCTGGCCAATTGATTTCTCACCTCAACACAGGAAAGACTATAAAGTTACTACACAATGTTATGCAAGGTGGAGGATGGAGCGCACATGGCACATACGTGTGTATGAGTGTCTGCGTATGCATGTGTATGTGTGCAGTGCCTGCTCAAAGGCAGATCCATCTCAATCGTTTGTGACTTCAATGAAGTATCTGACTCTATCTGAAAATTATAAAATCCATTTGTAGATAGTGATAATACCTTGGTTATAATACATTATTTACATATAAATTCTTAATGTAAAATTTGCTTGAGTACAAGTCACATAAAACTCACTTATGTGACAATTTTCATTCAAATTTATATAACCTTAAGATATTTTAGCATGGAAGATGGGCAAATGGCCCATCTATTTTCACTCACTTTTTACAATTCTGCTTAGAAGCTATCACTTTGAAATTATTATTAATTATAGTGCCTTTATACATAGCAGTTTTCTTTCTGAGATTTATTTTCTTAAACAACTTGTTTCCCTGGACACATTTAGCTGTTGAAAACCACAGAAGAGTCATTTAGTTCTGTGACACCTTCTACATCTCTCTCCTCTCTATTCCCAGCAGTGGGGAAATTCACTCTTCTGTTCGGATTTGGTCTCCTTCAGTTCCACATTCTGCTACCCAATTCTCAGTTCTCCTGAGATGTAGAGACTGTTTTATTTGTTTAGGGTCACTCAGCTATGAGGCAAACTCACTTACTCTGAATCCATTCTTCTTGTGTTAACGGTACTCTCAGTTTCACTATGAATGAGGAATAAGGGACTCATCACCACCAACTATTTATGTCCCTTTTTCTGCCAGTTTGTCTTGTATGTTCTTTTTATAGCAAAATAAAACAAACAAACAAACAAACAAACAAAAACAGAAAACAGTCACAGACTGCATTTTCCCCCCGATAATCCAGTCTCCTCTTCCACAAACTCTGCTTCAATGCCAGTGATGCACTGTGGGCATCTGGTTACAGTCTCTGTGCTCATCACTCATCTTTAAAACATTGTTTTCCAAAGGTATTTTTTGTTTGTTTGTTTGTTTTGCTTTTTCCAGATGCACTTCTTATTACAACAGAGAATCCTGACTATGCATACAGAATGTACTATACTTGAAAACATCAGAACACTAAATCGGTTCCATTCTCACTTTGCCCTCCACTTAGCATTCTGTCTAGCAACTCTTATTTTCCCAGGCTATCACCCTTTCATCACTTCTTTGGGATAAATACTCAGTACGTTCATTGTTTGAAAGGTTATGGGTAGACAAAAGCTGTTGATTTCCTGAAAGAACAATTGACACATTTCTACCACAATTTAGCCTTTGCTTAGGACAAATGGGATTCACTGACTGATTTTTCATGGTACAATCTAAGCTTTGGAATCAGAGTCTAGGGTCCAAATCTTGGCCCTGCAACTTACTATAGCTGTAAGGGATGATGGATAGAGACAAGTCACAGATGAAATGCTGTTTTGTGGCACACAGGTCCTGAGCATATTAAAAAACATAATCTTTACACTTCCAATTCTTTAAACCGTCAAAGCAGAACATAATTTAAAGTAGCTACTGATAAATTTATGTTTTCCAAACGTCTTAAAGTACTTTAAAACACAGCTGTTGGCCTGGGACAAATCTCATTCATTTCTTTCTCTTACTTGCTACATGGATTATAAAAATAAAATGTTACCAATGATTACTACAGGATCATGACTAATTATCTTATGACTCTGTATAGATTTTCTGTTACCGAGTCCAAGCTCGCTTTGATCACTGTATGACAGGCCAATAAATTCAGGAGATGAGGTGCTGAGGCAAGGAATATGACTTTATTCAGAAAGCCAAGTGACTGAAACATGCCAGACTAATGTCTCAAAATAACCATTTTGTCCGTGTCTGGATGCCAGTTTCTTTTATACAGCAAAGATGGTTGCAGGGGGGTGGGGGAGGTGAGAAAACAAGGTAAAAAGCCCATTAATCTCACAAATATAACCTGGAAAAGACAGCCTTGGCGAATGCAGTGAAAGTGAAAGTGCAATTCGCTCAGCCGTGTCCAACTCTTTATGATCCCATGGACTATACCGTCCATGGAGTTCTCCAGGCCACAATACTGGAGTTGGTAGCCTTTCCCTTCTCCCGTGAATCTTCTCAACCCAGGTATCAAACCAGGGTCTCGCACATTGCAGGAGGATTCTTTACCACCTTAGCCACCAGGGAAGCCCAAGAATACTGGAGTGGGTATCCTATCCCTCCTCCAGAGAATCTTCCCAACCCAGGAATAGAACCAGGGTCTCCTACATTGCAGGCAGATTCTTTACCAACTGAGCTATCAGGAAAGCCTTGGCGAGAGGGTGTGTTAATTTCTCCCTGTCTTTAGGCATTCACAAGAGGACAGGATTCTGAACAAAGGCACCTTTGGTTTAATATTCAGGCAGAGGGGCAGGGTTCCCGAGGTAGACCATTACATATAACCAGCATCCTTTTAGTGAACAAAAACAACAGGAAGCAAAGTTTAAAGTAACAGATTCAACGTGAAGTCATAATTGGCTCTTCTATGCAACATTTCTTTCTTGTATAGATGCTTCCAGTTCAGTTCAGTTCAGTTGCTCAGTCGTGTCCGACTCTGCGACCCCATGAATTACAGCACGCCAGGCCTCCCTGTCCATCACCAACTCCCGGAGTTCACTCAGACTCACGTCCATCGAGTCGGTGATGCCATCCAGCCATCTCATCCTCAGTCATCCCCTTCTCCTCCTGCCCCTAATCCCTCCCAGCATCGGAGTCTTTTCCAATGAGTCAACTCTTCACATGACGTGGCCAAAGTACTGGAGTTTCAGCTTTAGCATCACTCCTTTCAAAGAACACAAAGGACTGATCTCCTTCAGAATGGACTGGTTGGATCTCCTTGCAGTCCAAGGGACTCTCAAGAGTCTTTTCCAACACCACAGTTCAAAAGCATCAATTCTTTGGCGCTCAGCCTTCTTCACAGTCCAACTCTCACATCCATACATGACCACAGGAAAAACCATAGCCTTGACTAGATGGACCTTTGTTGGCAAAGTAATGTCTCTGCTTTTTAACATGCTATCTAGTTTGGTCATAGCCTTCCTTCCAAGGAGTAAGTGTCTTTTAATTTCATGGCTGCAGTCATCATCTGCAGTGATTTTGGTGTCCAAAAAAACAGTCTCACACTGTTTCCACTGTTTCCCCATCTATTTGCCATGAAGTGATGGGACCAGATGCCATGATCTTTGTTTTCTGAATGTTAAGCTTTAAGCCAACTTTTTCACTCTCTACTTTCACTTTCATCAGGAGGTTCTTTAGTTCCTCTTCACTTTCTGCCATAAGGGTAGTGTCATCTGCATATCTGAGGTTATTGATATTTCTCCTGGCAATCTTGATTCCAGCTTGTGTTTCTTCCAGCCCAGCGTTTCTCATGATGTACTCTGCAGAGAAGTTAAATAAGCAGAGTGACAATATATAGCCTTGACATACTCCTTTTCCTATTTGGAACCAGTCTGTTGGTCCATGTCCAGTTCTAACTGTTGCTTCCTTACCTGCATATAGGATTCTCAAGAGGCAGGTCAGGTGATCTGGTATTCCCATCTCTTTCAGAATTTTCCAGTTTTTTTTTGTGATCCACACAGTCAAAGGCTTTGGCATAGTCAATAAAGCAGAAATAGATGTTTCTTTTTGGAACTCTCTTGCTTTTTCCATGATCCAGCGGATATTGGCAATTTGATTTCTGGTTCCTCTGCCTTTTCTAAAACCAGCTTGAACATCTGGAAGTTCATGGTTCATGTATTGCTGAAGCCTGGCTTAGAGAATTTTGAGCATTACTTTATTAGCGTGTGAGATGAGTGCAATGTGCTATATTGGCAATAAAACATTAGCTTTATCCCCCTTTGTCCTTACTGTACCACTAAATGGTTGTAGCACTTTTGATAAGTCATTTGGTATCTGGGGACCTTAGTTTATACATTCATAAAAGTAAGAGCTGCAATAGAGAAGACCCACTGAGATCTGAAATGTTATGATTCAAGGAAGGTTCTTAATATTAATACTACTTATATTTGGCTGACATCACAATTTGGTTTTTCAGCCTGTGCCTACCATAACATGGTTCAGTAACCCTGTGGAAACCTCTAGCCCCATAACCTCTTCCTTTGCTTCCAACACCATCTTGGCTTAACCTCTTTCCCTACTCAGCTTAGTATCCATGATCCACTATTTCAATCACTCTGTTGCCATATCCCTCTTGCCATTACAAAAAACTGTACAAAAATTTACTTTCAACCCTCTTTTTCTTTTCCCTAAGGAAAAGTTCCTTACAAGGTGGAGACTTTGAAAAAAATGGTAGCCTCTGATAACTTAAGATACCAACATAAATAAATGTGGATGGTAGTTGAATATGTTCACAACATGGTTTGGAGGTAAAGCACAATTTCCTAAAAAAAGATAGCATCACTGACTTTAAAATTTTAAAATCATCTATATCATTCTTTCCATCCACAAAAAAAAAGCACAAGGAAAAACAACAAGGCAAAGAGTCAAGCACATATTTGAGTATTTTTACATGTAAAGCACAATATGAAGCCATAAAATACATGTGAACCTTGCCGTTAAAGTGGTCACCTTCAGAACAGATGCACTAAGTTTAAGGCTGGACCATTTACTGACATTACTTTATTGTTAGTAAATATTTAAGAGTCACATAAAATAATTAATTACAAATACCTCTATTTTTAAGTTCAAATTATTCCCAAGTTTGGTTCCCATCTCTTAGCCAAAATTCCAGTGATGTAAGCATTTACCTTACCTATAAACCAAAAGAGAAAATTTACCATTATCTGTTTTGCTTTGATTTTAATTTCTAGTGAGAGATACCCATCTTCTACTCTTTTGTGCTCAAAATAGGAAAACATTTTAGAGTAATGGGAACCATTTACCTAGTAGAGAATTTGAGAAGCAAACAGGAAAGAAGACAAAGTGAATATAACAGAGCTTCCAATATTCATTTTCCATTTGTCTCCTCTTAAGAAAAAACTGATTTACCCCTGAATATATCACTGAAGCAAAGCGACTGAAAGTCTCAGCCTACCTTTTAACTGGGTGGTGAGTGTTGGTTGCCTACTCGTGTCCAACTCTTTGCAACCCCATGGACTGTAGCCCACCAGGCCCCTCTGTCCATGGAATTCTCCAAGCAAGACTGCTGGAGTGGGTTGCAATCCCCTTCTCCAGGGGAATCTTCTTGACCCAGGGATCAAATCCAGGTCTCCTGCAATCTGAGACTCCAGGGAAGCATAACTATTCTACTATTCTACTACGGCTAGCAAAATATTTGGAAAAGGAGAATGGTGTGTCCCTATCCCATGCTGCTCTTTAAAAGGATGACCTGAGCGCTCTTGGATCATAAAGGCCAGGCTCACAGAGCAGAGAGCTGGAAGAAGCCTGTGTCCCGCTGACAGGGCCAACAGGTCCATTAGGCTCATTAGGCACAGTGCTTTCATGACACTTTTGGGGGCCCATAAACATTTTAAAATTCTTTTAAAATAAAAAAAAAATAAGTGAACTTTTAGGCTTACATATATACAGTATTAATATATCATCTTTATATCAACAGTCACAAAACATTATATATATCTTTGATGGGGGTATGAGCTGATGAAGGTAAGCATACGCCAGGTCCAGAAAATTTATAAGGCAGGCCTGCTTGCTGTCCATGAGAATCAACCAGCCCTGCTTTTCCTCCTGGAAGTATATCCCAGATGACAGGAAGATGAACTTCTATTTTGCTTAAGCCACTATTACTTGGAATTTTCTGTTACATACCAAGAAACTGAATCTTAGCTGACTAAAAAGATAGGTACTCACATTGACTTATAAAAGGTACACAATTAATACAGGGCCAAAATCATGTATGACCAAAGATACAAATATTGCATATAGGCCACCTCCTTTAACACTACAAGGCTAATGGCATCTGCTTCATCTTTCAATAGCTGTGTTACGGATGCATGTCTGTCTTCCTCCAAAATTCAATGTTGAAACCCTAATCCTCACAGAGACGGAATTAAGAGGTAGGGCCTTTGGGAAGTAATTATATCAATTACTTGATTACCCTTTTATGAGGGTAGAGTCCATTGTGCTCTTATAAGCAGACACACAAGACGGTGATTCCTGCCTAATCCACCACGGAGGGGTACAAAGAGAAGACCACAGTCCGCAGACCAAGAAAAGTGCTTTCATTAGACACTGAATATGTCAGCATATTAATTTTTGGCTTCTCAGCCTCTAGAACTGTGAGGAGGAAATGTTTGTGGCTTGAGTCATCCGATCTATGCTATTCTGCTACAGGAGCCAAAGCAGACCAAAACAAAGCCACTCTCCCTCCTGTACACTCCAGCTTTCTAGATCCTGAGGTAAGGTTGGTGTTGGGAAAGTGAAACTCAACTCTGGCTCTGGGCCACCCACCTGACATTACTAACAGTCTCTTCATCTATAAAAAGGAGTCATTACTAACTGCCACACAGGATAATGTGAAAAGATATAAGCATGTATAAAAACTCAAATTTAAGTACTATAAAAATGTCAGACACGCTTGTCTCCCTTACGTAATGTCTTCTTCCCGACAAGTCTGTCCTTTAAGATTCTTTTAAGTAAGGGCACATAGGGGAAATGGGTACATTATTAAAATTTCAGGTCCAATTCCACTTAGGAGGGACAAGACATGTAGGAATCACTGTAGTGATGAATGGGATCAAGCTTTGTTTGATTTACAAAGTATATTTTCAAGGATAGGTTCCCCCCCCCCAAAAAAAAACTGTTAAATAACATGCATACATATATATATGATATATATTATAAAGTATATGTGCATGAGTATACATACATATATCTCTTTGGTAATTATTTTGTCATGAAATGAAGCCGAATTATTTTAGACATCAGTTTTCGGATGTGTCAGTCCAAGTGGGTTAAATCTAAAACAGAGATAACTGTACTATACTTCACACTTCGCAGTGCCATCTTCTGCCTATCAGTGGAAGTGCAGTTCCAGTAAAACTGCAGCCCTCTTTATTATTTACGATAGACTGAGTTCAAACAATGAGTCTGTTGTTTTCAACATCTGTAAAAGAAAAAAAAATGGCACTATTCACGACACGGGGATATTGCGAAGGTGCGTGTGCACCAGACACCTTGGCTCATGAATCCACATTGCATGTATGTGATTACATACTCTAGTCTCATATGATTCTCACCAGCTCCTTTGTTTCTGAACTACCTTCCAAATGCCTGACATCATAGATTTTAGTGTTAATGTTCACTGTATAAGACCCAGACTTTGAAGCTATGCCTATTAAATCACTGGCTCAAATTTCACCTCTACCTTGGTAATTTTGTGATTTTAGATATATTAACTTCTCTAATCCTCAATGTCCTAATCTATAAAGTACTTTTATGAAGTACAAAAGAGCATGAATTAAAGTAATCCTAAAGAAATGTATAGTTCTTATACATAGAAATCTAACAATAACCTTTAACTACTATTATAATTTTAAAAATTAAATTATGACTCCAGGCAGTAAGACAACTTCCCCAGGATCCTACAGGTAGAAAGGGCTAAGCTGCGGTTAGGGCCGGTCAGTGTGATTCCTACCATAGGTTTCTAAACTCCACAGTTGAAGCCTGGAAGCCACCTGGAGCCAAACAGTAGGACACTACAAGTCGCTGGTGTGACTCTGAAAAACGACATCCACAAATAAACACGGTATTATACAAATACATGATTATTTTTCTTTCACAATAAAAACAAAATAAAATGAACATTATTTTTTGTAAGAACTATAAAGAAAGGATCTTTTATCATATTTAGTTGTGAGCTTAGACGGAGCGTGAGAAGGAGTCACATATTTATAAGTTCTCAATGTGTAAATCAGAACACAAGCTATTGCAGATTTAGGGTCATTCCAGTGTTGTACGTTACACACTAGGAGGCGCTACAGCACAGTGATGGGCTAAAGGGCTAGTTGCTGTTTGACTTTAGGCTCCACTACCTAGGAGCCTAGGGCTTCCCTTGTAGCTCAGCTGGTAAAGAATCCACCCGCCATGTGGGAGACCTGAGTTTGATCCCTGGTTTGGGAAGATCCCCTGGGGAAGGGAAAGGCTACCCACTCCAGTATTCTGGCCTGGAGAATTCCATGAACTGACTGTATAGTCCATGGGGTTGCAAAGAGTCGGTCATGACTGAGCGACTTTCATTTCACTTCACCTGGGAGCCTGGGGCTTCCCTGGTAGCTCAGCTGCTAAAGAATCCACTTGCAAAGCAGAAGAATCCCCATAGACAGAGAAGCCTGGCAGGCTACAGTCCACGGGGGTCACAGGGTCGGACAGGGCTGAGCGACTAAGCACAACAGCCCCTGGGAGCCTAGCGGGCTACAGTCCATGAGGTTGCAGAGTCGGACAGAAGTGGGAAGCGTTAGTCACTCAGCCGTGCCCGATTGTGAACCCCATGGACTACAGCCCTCCAGGCTCCTCTGTCCATGGAATTCTCCAGGCAAGAATACTGGAGTAGGCTGCCATTTATTTCTTCAGGGGATCTTCCTGACCCAGGGATGGAACTCAGGTCCCCTGTGCTGTAGGCAGATTTTTTACCATCTGAGCCACAGAGGAACAGGAGGGAGCGACTAACATTTTCACTTTTCACTTTCACTTATCACTTTATAGCCGAGGACTAGTAGTCTAATCCCTGCGTTGCCTTAGTTTCCACAGATATGAAAGGGAACCAACAATAGCAACCACCTCACAAGTAAATCTTCTGCGAGGATTAACCTAGTTTAAGATATTACCTGTTAGCTCTTAACCATTATCAAATCATCTTTCAATTTCTTTCTTATTCCAGAAGAACTAATACTACAGAGAAGATGAGCACTGAGACAGTATGGATGACACAGTTGCATATTCTATTTAATATATAAAATTAATAGAATCAATTTGATTTTCCACATCAGTCAAAACCAACTGCTGCTAGTGAAGGTGAGGGCGATCAACAATTTCATTTCTACCAGGCTAAATGTTATTCCTACTTGGTCTAAAAACTCAAATTTCCTGGCCCAAGTAGAAGAACAAAAGGCATTTATATAGCCTCAAGTGCAGATCTTAGTTTTCATCGCCTCTTTATCATATACCATGAACTGATGAACGTGAAGAAGGATGTTAAGTTTTCATTCTTTTCAGTGTTATCTATAAGATTTCACCTCACTGTCAAGTACTTTCTAAATAGAGTTACCCCTTGATAAATCCATGTCTGATAGTTTTATATCATTCAGTTTATTTGAGGATTTTCTCCATCCTCTGTAGAAAAGCACAGGAGGCAGAGAATTATTTTCATGTAAACTTGACTGATAAATGCAGCCTGGTATGTGACAAGATACTCATCTACTAAATTTATTTACCTCCATGTGAAAATAGGTGTGATTTCTGTCAAAGCAGCACTGTCTTTCCATCTTTCTGAGTTCAGCTGCAATGTCCACGTTAAGCAAACGTGCAAGATATCAGTGCTGTAGATGCTACAGTTTCAAATATTGGTTTTTAAACTTTCCTGTGTATAGAAAGCATCCAAATTCCACATTCAAATGAAAATTCCTCGGCCCTTTCCTCAGAAAATCTAATCTGTCTGCAGTAGGAACAAGGAAGTAGACTTTTTAATGTGTCCCCAGGGATCCTGACTTAGGTATACTGAGGAGTGTACTTCGAGAAATATTGGTCTGACACACACGTTTTCTACATAGAAGTACTGAAATTAACTTGCAAATTGTGTACTTATAATGACAGTTCCAATTTATCGAGTTTAAAACTAACCAATTTCTTTGGCTCCTTTAAGAATGTTTTCAGTGTAGCCTGTCCCACGCCACGCAAACGTGCAGCTACTTGCCAGTGCAGTTTAGTTTCAGCAATTCTTAGTTTTACGTTATTTTTTTCTTCAGTGTGAATTTATACAGAGATTAGACGTTATGGGTATTGCTACAGTTTCATTCATAAAATGATTCTCAGAAATGATGAGCTAAGATCTAGGAAAATATGGACTAAGTTGCCCCAAACTCCTCCTCTGTAGTGATAAAACAGGGACAGGTATAATGTGTTACAAGAATGTAAGGGCTGAGTGACAGAGAGTAAGCATCTGGCACATTGCAGGGCAATGATTAGTCCTCAACATTACTGGCTGAATCTGTGATTCAAATGTTGTATACAATACCAAAAGAAATAAAGACATAGGTAAGGGATTCAATAGTTTTCTAAATTGTAGTGTCAGAAAAAAATGTCTGCCTCCATTTTTATATGAACTTTTCTTTGTAGAATGAGCTCACATCTCACTTTGTGGCCTCTGAAGATGTTCTCAACGTTATATAGCTTACTCAACCATATCTGCTTCTTGCCAACATGCCACTTCAATTTTTCATGCATTTCCTTATTTCCTTTATAATTCAAAGGATCCCCCCTCTACTTCCCAGCCCCACCTTTCCTGTCTAAGGACTTAATTTACTGCAAAGACCTGCACTGAATGACTGCTAGCATAAGAAAAGACAAAGTTAAAAAGAAAACGACAGCAAAAAAAAAGAAAAAAGAGGAAAGCTCATGATTACAGACTTTCTTCTCTACTCCTACCATCTCTGCTCATGCACACAACATTCACAGTGCCCTAGTGTATAGGTTTCTCATTTCCTTCTGCCGTGCCAGCTCTTCTCCACCAGATCAAGACTAACCGTACCCCACTGTGAGACTGCTTAATTTTAAAACTGAGAATCTTCAACTTGTCCAAAGGCTTATTTGTATTTATGCTGTCCTACTTTAAGATATATCTTTTGATCCTGCCATCTTTTTTTTTTTATTAATTTTTTTTAACTTTATTTTACTTTACAATACTGTATTGGTTTTGCCATACATTGACATGAATCCACCACGGGTGTATACAAGCTCCCAATCCTGAATCCCCCTCCCACCTCCCACCCCATATCATCTCTCTGGATCATCCCCATGCACCAGCCCCAAGCATCCTGTATCCTGTATCGAACATAGACTGGCACTTCATTTCTTACATGATAGTATACATGTTTCAATGCCATTCTCCCAAATCATCCCACCCTCTCCCTCTCCCTCAGAGTCCAAAAGTCCGTTCTATACATCTGTGTCTCTTTTGCTGTCTCACATACAGGGTCATCATTACCATCTTTCTAAATTCTGTATATATTGTCAGTATACTATATTGGTATTTTTCTTTCTGGCTTACTTCACTCTGTATAATTGGCTCCAGTTTCATCCATCTCATTAGAACTGATTCAAATGCATTCTTTTTAATGGCTGAGTAATACTCCATTGTGTATATGTACCACAGCTTTCTTATCCATTCATCTGCTGATGGACATCTAGGTTGTTTCCATGTCCTGGCTATTATAAACAGTGCTGCGATGAACATTGGGGTCCATGTGTCTCTTTCAATTCTGGTTTCCTTGGTGTGTATGCCCAGCAGTGGGATTGCTGGGTCATAAGGCAGCTCTATTTGCAATTTTTAAAGGAATCTCCACACTGTTCTCCATAGTGGCTGTACTAGTGTGCATTCCCACAGACAGTGTAAGAGGGTTCCCTTTTCTCCACATCCTCTCCAGCATTTATTTCTTGTAGACTTTTGGATCGCAGCCATTCTGACTGGTGTGAAATAAATGAACCTTCTTTAAAGGCATTTGTGTGATACGGTAATATAATTTCAATAACTATATTTAACATTTAACTAGATTAGCAACATTATTAACAACACAGTTTGGAGCAGTCAAATTCAGAATAGAAGCTAGATCATCATACTCATTTTCCATACTATTTTTCTTGAGGGTGTTGTACATGTTTAAATCAGTGTTCCTAACTGCACTGATTAGGGTGATTTAGAATTGACTTTCACATTGGCTGCAAATCACCCACATGAGCTGGAGAAATGCATTCTCCATTCAGGTGTATTTGTTTGTTTGCTTGTTTTCATCTATAATAAGGGAGGACACGGCTGAGTTCCAAAATCTGTTCACTAGCACTTTTGAGATGGTAGGATAACATCATCGACACAATGGACATGAGTTTGAGCAAACTCTGCAAAATAATGAAGGAGAGAGAAACCTGGCATGCTACAGTCCATGGGTTCACAAAAAGTCAGACATGACTTAATGACTGCACAACAAAACTTTTGTCTTGCCTACACCAAGTAAAAGTTTTTATTAAAGACTGCTCTTTCTGACATGCAAGTACATTCTGTTAGGGTAAAATCTCTCTGATCCTTTCAATAAAATGATGTAAGTTTGGTAATATATTGAGTTGTATTTCTCTGTGCTAGACATTACTTTTTATGTACATTAGTTTATTTGATCCTCTTGACAAATCTATGAGAAAGGCAATGTTATTGCCTCTTCATTGATGAGAAAAATGTGGCTGTGTTAGTCATTCAGTCGTGTCCGACTCTCTGCGATTGCATGGACTGCAGCCTGCCAGGTTCCTCTGTCCATGGAATTCTCCAGACAAGAATACTGGAAGGGGTAGCCATGCTCTTCTCCAAGGGATCTTCCCGACCCAGGGTCTCCTGCACTGCAGGCAGATTCTTTACCATCTGAGCCACAAGGGAAGCCCAAGGGGATGTTAGTTGACATTTCTAACCTCATGTAGCTAGTATGGCTGACTCAAAGTCTGTTTATTATTCTATGTTCTTTGGATTTAACACATAGGATCCCACAAACACTTTCTGTAATCTCTACCTCATTAACCTCAAACTCTCACTGGGTAAGTGTTTTTAGGAGCTCAGAGCTGTGTGTTGAACAGAGTCTGAAGGATGTGCAACTAGAAACTCTTTTGATGATAAACAGGAGCAAGTCACAGAAAGTCACATCATCTATAGGGACATGAGATATAGGTTGGCCCAGAATCTGCATTAGTCTTTGTTGATACCTTAGCTCAGCTGAAAGGACTACTTTAGAAGGTGCAGGTCATTGCATGCTTTTTGTTCCATGTTCTCCTAAGGAGTATTTTCACTGAGTTCAATTTCCTCCAGACCCTACACCTAGAAAAATCATATCAGGAATAAACTATGAGTTTATTATTTGGCTGTGTCAGTCAAGAACTTTGAAATTCACTTAGAGGAACGATATATTTTGATTTTTAGTATAAATATTAAATTTTGACCCCTTGAGGTATCTAATATAAAAATCAACACACTACACTAAATTTTAATTTCTACACACAGTAATGGCTAACACGTTTTAGGATTTCTTGAAGGACCAAAAATATAGCAATGTGTATGCACTGAAATAGAACATAAATATCCTTTCTTAAATCCTAATGTCATTAAATGTTGGACATTATTATTTCCCATTTTATAGATGAGAAAGTTAAGTCTCAGAATAGTTAAGAAATATATCCAAAGGAAGCAAGTTAATGATATGTATGTGTAAAATAAAATCCATTACCATTTCACCCTAAAAAATTTTACTCACTATAAATTGTTGATAGGCTATGATGAAAGTATAGAGATATGGAAACCAAACAATGTAATGTCACCATAAATTAAAGCTAGATATGAACATATTTAGGAACTAAGATAGTTCAGTATGCTACTCATTGAACAATACCACACAGTTGCAGTATAGGTTTAATAGGAAAGAAATATGTAAGCAAATCTCCTAAGAAATACACTTAAAGAAAAGAGTTTCAAAGAGAAGATTCCAAAGGTACCAAAAGTATTACCTTACAATAGAAGTCAAAAGCCAAGAGGAACCATTATTGGTGTATCTCTTATAAGGTAAACTGTGTACAAATGTGAAAACTCTTTTGTAATGCTGTTTTGAAATGCGGTTTTGAAAATGACCTGGGATCTTTTTAAAGCCAACTCATTCTTCAAAAAAACAGCTGAATGCAGGTGAACAAATGGTGCCCAACTCATTACTGTAATTCCCTTTGAATGTAGCCTGTTGTTCTATCATGATTCTATGTGGTCAGAGAACTTAAATTACTTTATACTCTATAATAACGAGAATAGTTCTGGATATAAGGTAGGCAGCAATTATACCAATGTGGCTTACTTACAGAAGAGATGATGTGGAGAGTGGTCATATGATAGAAGAGAGAAGCCCTGCAGAAAGTTCTGGGTTCTTGTTTTGGTTTCCTCTGGTCTCAGTCATCCTGGACCTTGGTTTTCTCACCTCTACTATGACGGGCTTTGGATGAGAACACAACCTTACATTCACAGCATGCTTCCCGATAACAGACTCTTTAAAGTACACTCAAAGAGATTAAAACACTTGAAAGCAGCACCAAACAAGTCAGACATAATTGCAATGCAATCACTACCTATAGTATAACGATGTCTCCTAGTGTTTATGAAAGCATTTTCAGAGCACAGCGTTTATTTGGTTGAACTTTAGCTTGTGTCTGAAAAAAATGGTCTACTTTTGATATTTTGTTTTTTGCATCTTATAAACATGAAGCGACATTTCTAAATGTCCCAGTAAACACATGCCCTTTTCTGATGCAGATTTAACATGATCTACGCCTTTTCTTTACCCTTTAGCTCCAAATTATACCCTGTTCTATGATCCACTCAACTGACACACACAGACACATATGCATGCACACAGAGTAATCTATGGCAGAAATACATACACTGTTTTCATTTAATGATCAGAATTCCATGGTACAACTATGAAGAGTTTATGATAAAATATATGCACGCTAGTTGAGAGCACACGATCTCTAGAGCTGTTTTGAAATCTGATTTAGTATAAAGTCCCTTTTATGTGATGTTTCTTAAGACATTTAGTAGTTAAGCTTTTTCTGTATTAGCAGTTCTCAAATTGTTGTCAATGGTTGAAAAAAATCTACATTTTCTTTCTGTAATTTTCCTAAATGTCTGTGCTTTATAGAGCTTGCTGATGCATGATGAAATTGATTAACAAGTAAAAAATAATGTTGTAGAAACTTTTATATCAATCTTGCCTATGCAGCTTGAACACATCCTTTTTTTACTCATTGATGCTTATGCTCACAGTTTTGACTTAAAAATTTATGCACTTTAAATGCAATTTAATTTACTTGTAACTATATAAGTTAAATATCTAAGTATGTACTTTTGTGCTCAATCATATTCTACATGGTAAAAGTAAATGTCACAATTTTTCATGGCGTTCACAAAAGTCCACAGTACATGGCCATCGAAACACATTTTAAAGAGCCAGGAGAGTTACCAGGTAATCCTCACTATTTCCCTTGCTTCCCCTCTTTTTTGGCAAATTTTTCTTTCTTTTTCATGATGACTGTCACTCTAGTGAATTTTGTGTCTTCCAACTGATTTGCAGCCAAGTTTTCATTTATTCTGCTTTGTCCAGATCAATCACAGATACAAAAATTTCATGAAAATATTAACCATATACTACTAGCTGCATGGGCTAATCTCTGTTAAGCACTTTTATGTTCCAGGAAATATGGTAAACTCTTTTTTTCAGGTGTACTCAGTCTTTACCATAGCCCTCTCAGGTAGTTTCTATGAGTAGTCCTATTTTCTACATGAGGAAACTGGACAAAGAGGATAAGCAATTCATCTAACATCACACAACTAGCAAATGTTGAGCAATATTAAAGTCTATTCAGTTCAGTTCAGTTCAGTCGCTCAGTCGTGTCCAACTCTTTGCGACTCCATGAACTGCAGTACACCAGGCCTCCCTATACATCACCAACTTCAGAAGTTTACAAAAATTCACATCCATCGAGTTGGTGGTGCCACCCAACTATCTCATCCTCTGCCGACCCCTTCTCCTCCCGCCTTCAATCTTTCCCAACATAAGGGTCTTTTCAAATGAGTCAGCTCTCTGCATCAGGTGGCCAAAGTATCGGAGTTTCAGCTTCAACATCAGTCCTTCCAATGAACACCCAGGACTGATCTCCTTTAGGATGGACTGGTTGGATCTCTTTGCAGTCCAAGGGACTCTCAAGAGTCTTCTCCAACACCACAGTTCAAATGCATCCATTCTTCTGCGCTCAGCTTTCTTTATAGTCCAACTCTCGCATCCATACATGACTATCGGAAAAACTATAACCTTAACTACACGGACCTTTGTTGGCAAAGTAATGTCTCTGCTTTAGAATATTTTGTCTAGGTTGGTCATAACTTTCTTTCCAAGGAGTAAGCATCTTTTAGTTTCATGGCTACAGTCACTATCTACAGTGATTTTGGAGCCCAGAAAAAAAGTCAGCCACTGTTTCCACTCTTTCCCCTTCTTTAGGCCATGAAGTGATGGGATTGGATGCCATGATCTTAGTTTTCTGAATGTTGAGCACTAGGCCAACTTTTTCACTGTCCTCTTTCACTTTCATCAAGAAGCTCTTTAGTTCCTCTTCACTTTCTGTCATAATGGTGGTGTCATTTACATATCTGAGGTTATTGTCATTTCTCGCCTAGTCTTGATTCTGGCCTGTGCTTCATCCAGCCCAGCATTTCTCATGATGTACTCTGCATGTAAGTTAAGTAAGCAAGGTGACAATATACAGCCTTGACGTGCTCCTTTTCCTATTTGGAACCAGTCTGTTGCTCCATGTCCAGTTCTAACTGCTGCTTCCTGACCTGCTATTCAGATTTATCAAGAGGCAGGTCAGGTGGTCTAGTATTCCCATCTCTTTCAGAATTTTCCATAGTTTATTGTGATCCATACAGTCAAAGACTTTGAGATAGTCAATAGAGCAGAAATAGATGTTTTTCTGGAACTCTCTTGCTTTTTTGATGATTCAGCGGATGTTGGTAATTTGATCTCTGGTTCCTCTGCCTTTTCTAAAACCAGCTTGAACATCTGCAAGTTCACGGTTCACGTATTGCTGAAGCCTGGCTTGGAGAATTTTGAGCATTACTTTACTAGCGTGTGAGATGAGTACAATTTTTTGGTATTTGGAGCATTCTTTGGCATTGCTTTTCTTTGGGATTGGAATGAAAATGGACCTTTTCCAGTCCTATGGCCACTACTGAGTTTTCTAAATTTGCTGGCATATTGCTGTGCAGCACTTTCACAGCATCATCTTTCAGGATTTGAAATAGCTCAACTGGAATTCCATCACCTCCACTAGCTTTGTTCATAGTGATGCTTCGTAAGGCCCTCTTGACTTCATATTCCAGGATGTCTGGCTCTAGGTGAGTGATCACACCATCATGATTATCTGGGTTGTGAAGATATTTTTTGTACAATTCTTCCCTGTATTTTTGCCACCTCTTAATATCTTCTGCTTCTGTTAGGTCCATACCATTTCTGTCTTTTGTTGAGCCCATCTTTCCATGAAATGTTCCCTTGGTATCTCTAATCTTCTTGAAGAGATCTCTAGTCTTTCCCATTCTATTGTTTTCCTCTATTTCTTCGTTATGATTTCTGAGGAAGGCTTTCTTATCTCTCCTTGCTATTCTTTGGAACTCTGCATTCAAATGGGTATATTTTTCCTTTTCTCCTTTGCTCTTTGCTTTCCTTCTTTTCACAGCTATTAACATTGATTACAAAATACTTTTTCATTATCCTCAGCAAAAGTTATTTCTAGTACTGCTTAATTGGCATTAGTTGCTCTTTCCTCTGTTCACACTTAAAACTTTGTTTAAAATATTGTTAATATTTATAGAACTTTATTTATAAGTATTTCTGAACATAACTAGATTTTAGGTATAGGCATTTGTAACTAATATATTACTTAATTGCCTTGTTGCCTTGTAACAACTAACTTGCACTTTTGATGTGTGGTAATGAAAAGATTTCTGTATGTTAAGATATGAAGATAAGGTCAAATTGATTGTTTTGGGGTTTTCTAGAGAATAAAGTCTGATATTAAACATTATCTGCTTAAGCAGGTTACTTAAGTGACTTAGCACTATTTATTAAAAAAGATTTTCTTCTAGAAGTCAGTCAAAAATAGGCACCCGTGCACCCAATCACACACAAACACTCTTATAACATACATGAGAAAGCATAATTTCATTACATCCATATAGCCCCACCAGTGGTTGCAGTGATTTTTGCTTCCTGGTGGGTAGATCACGTTCTCCCTTTCAATTACATAGTTTGGTCTGGGACAATTGTACCGTCAATTCAATTTGAGAAGTCTCTTTCACTGGTTGTAAAGAAAAATTTAATGCACAAAGATAGTCCCCAAATAAGTCATTAAAAAAAAAAAAAACCTGCTATTGGAAACAGGCAATTAAGATGCACAAAAGGAATTTAAAAAGTCAAAAAAAAATTTGTTAATATCTTCTTAGCCTAGAAAATTCATTTCTCTAATGCAGTTATACAGAATGGAGCAATTCTTACCAAGACATTTATGCTGGGTCATATAAAGGTGTGTAGAGGGTAAGACTTGTGTTCAGGGCTTGGTACAAAAAAAATATACTTCCACAGATCAATGTAGGGGAGTTATAGTAAGACTCCTACCAATATCAAATTTATTTTGTTTAAAAATAAAATATTTTGGTGCTTATTGGTTTATTACTATAACTCATCTTTCCTTTATCCTATCCATCAACTTAGTTAGATTAAGGGTTGAGCAAATAGGAGCCTGCAAGGAGATCCAACCAGTCCATTCTAAAGGAGATCAGTCCTGCATGTTCTTTGGAAGGACTGATGCTAAATCTGAAACTCCAGTACTGTGGCCACCTCATGCGAAGGGTTGACTCCTTGGAAATGACTCTGATGCTGGGAGGGATTGGGGGCAGGAGGAGAAGGGGACGACAGAGGATGAGATGGCTGGATGGCATCCCCAACGTGATGCACATGAGTTTGGGTAAACTCCGGGAGTTGGTGATGGATAGGGAGGCCTGGTGTGCTGCAATTCGTGGGGTCGCAAAGAGTTGGACACGGCTGAGTGACTGAACTGAACTGAACTGAAATAGGAGCCTGGGGCATCTTCAATATATAGTACCATCCAAAAATAGATTCCAAAATAAACACGTGGTATGACTGCTGGTCAGAGGGCCCAGGACACACCTCTAAGGTGACTCCTGTTGGGAGGACTATAACCGACCATCTGCTTAAAGTTCTTGCTTGATGGAAAACCACCAGAAGTCAGTAGACCTTCACTCCTCCCTGCCACATTCTCTCCCCATTAAGTCATTTAAAACCAAAGGTATTAAGAGCAGAATCACAGCAGAAAGGAACAAGAGGTTCAGCAGACTAAAGTATGAGCCTTCTCCAGCACTCCATGGGTCCCTTTTCACCAAGAGCTTCTAAAGACTTTTTTCACCCTACTATTCCTTTCTATACCTATACTGCTTCTTTCTGAAGTGAATTGCTGGCTGACTTTAACAGAATAAGGCTGTTTAAAAAGTATAGTCAATCTACTCTGAAGATATGTTTGCTTTCTTTGATCACATTTATTTGTGCATAGGTTAAACGGCTTTCTGCATTAGCTACATTATTCATAACATTAACTCTTTAAAAAAATTATATGTACTTTATAAACAGGAGAAACAATATGCTAGAAAATTAAATAGCTCTTTTTAAATCTATGAGGTTTAGCTGTAAAACAGAGAACAGTTCTTGGCTAATGTTGAAGGTGAACATTTACCTTTCTTTCAGGACAAACTGGGCTTCCAGGGTGGGTGTTAGTGTTTAAGAACCCGTCTGCCAATGCAGGAGACATAAGAGGCATGAGTTTGATCCCTGGAAGAGGGCATGGCAATCCACTCCAGTATTCTTGCCTGAAGAATCCCACGGACAGAGGAGCCCAGCGGGCTACACTCCATAGGGCCACAAAGAGTTGGACACAACTGAAGTGACTTAGTATGTACCCACCCAGGGCAAATTAAGTAGCTCTGACTGAGGGGCATAGATGTTGTTCACTATGGTGAAAATGATGAATTTTTTTGTGCTTCAGCATCTAAAGTTGCTACAGAAAATACAGGAATAAGAAACAAACAAAAACAGAAAGCTATTCAAAAATTCATATTTAAAAGGCAGAATTGCTTTAGAGTTTTCATCCCTGTGGGTAGAATACTATTATATAGTAACCATCCTTCTCTAATTGCAGCATTTGCTTTAGTGAACACATTCCTTTACCTTAAAACAGAACTGAATTTAGCCCTATTGGAAGGATAACAGCAAGGTATAAAAGAGCTATACCCAGAAAAGAGATTTTGAAACAAATATACATCAAAAGTCTCAGATCTATGTCTTTAACACTTTGAAAAGAACTTAATAATAAAAGACAAGTGATAACACCCAAAAGATATAGGAAAATCTTGCAACTGCCACCCCCTGTTAACGCATTCAATACAACTGAAGCAAGTGAAATGCCTTTGGCTTCACATACACGACCACTGACTAAGAAATTAAGTTAGCCAGAAGTCTTTGGCTAGAAAATCCACTATCACAGGTGGCCACAGCTCAGCTACAACAGTTTTTTTCTCAGCAGGACAATAAGCTCATCTTGACTAATGCAATTATTCTTGCAAACCTGTTCAGCTCAGGTTCTAACCCACACATTAACTGAATGACTATAAGAACTCTTAATTATTACAAAGAGAATAGGCTCCTGCTAGAGTCCACTGAAATATAAGCTCTTCTTGGCAAAATGACATATTGATAGTTCCAAATTCATTGTGAAGTTCTCTGATTTTCACAAAGTAATCTGGGTATCCAGTAAGATTAATTGTTATAGAGTAATCACAATAATAAGACATACCACCCACTAGGAAAAGTTTCAGTCTTTTAGGCCCAGTGTGTTCTTTTTGTTGAATGGGCAAGAGGGAAAATTTAAAGAAGACTGGTCAGTTTTCACATACCACAAACACTGCAGATATTTCCTATCTAAAGTAAGCTAGGGACAACTCATTCAGTTTTTGCTGTAAAATGTGCACTATTTTAAAAATTTTTATTTATAAGAATTAAGTTTTATAAGCCAATGACTCTTTGTTTTTGCATTATATAACCAACATTAAAACTTTGGAAGCTAGAGACTATAGAGTTTTCTGAGTCACTTAAATTATAGTGTCCTTAAAAAGCAAATGTACTTTTGGAACACTAAGGAGTCACTGTACTTAAAAATCATTGTGGGCAGAATTTCCATTGTTTAAATATTTATAATTTTCTGAAATATTGACAAGCACCTACTCAAGTGCCCCAAACTTGGAGAATTTGCTTTCTCTAGAAGAATCCACAAGTAATTACTAAACTGTAACACAAGAGTTCAGAGTAAGCGGCAGGACACTTTAAAAAATAATTGTTATGCATGATTTGCACTGAATTGTTTAGAGCTAGACACAAACATTAAAATGGGCTCTGTAACTGGAACAAGTTATTATAGTATTGGGAGGCAGTGATTTTAAAACCATCTGCATTTTGTGAACTCCAGTAATGAGCAACCCTAAAAGAAAATAAAGAATCTGATTTATATTGCATTTTAGCCTAGGAAAGTTACCTGGGCTTTGTTTGCAAGCAAAGACTAAGTTCTTCAACTCTTGGGGCTACAACAGTCCTCACACTCAAAAGAAAGTTGGGTTACAAGAGCCTGATAGAGGGTGGGTCCACTAGAAGTGGAATCAAGAATTTCGCTGCCCTGATTTTTCACAGATAATGACTTTCCTTTATACTTCTCAATTTCAGAATTAGATATAATCCTATTTCCTCTCTTTATTATCCACCAGACACATAATCAGATAATGTTTCCATTCACATAGATTTGAAAAGATCCTCATCCTGTGTGGGTCATTTTATTTTATAGTGGCCAAGGCAGAGAGACTGCTGCCAATATGATGTTCAGGCCATGCAGAATAAAGGCTCAGTCCTGGGCAATGAAACAGTCCACCTTTGTTTTGCCCTCGTGGAAGAAGAATACAAACCCATCACCAACTTTGGGACTTGATCAACAGTGGGGAGTCACAAAACTCTTTTCAATCACTGCATTTTAAACCTTCACTAAAAATAGCTCCTCTGTGCTTGGGCTTAATGTCCCATCTATGGCCAGTGATGGAATACAGTACTTAATTGTTTCTGACTAGGGTCCTTGCATCAGCACTCTGAGAGTGTCTTCTAACTTTTAATCGCCTGTGTGCTCTTTAATTAGACCTGCTTACAGGACAGCCAAGACCAGTCAGCCCACTCAAGATGTTAAAACAGTCTATTTCACAAGTCCAGGAACTTTTGTACACGGCTATCCATTTCCTAAGATTTGTTATTTTTTCCTGTGCCTTAAAATCAGACACACTTAGGGGAGGAGGTCATCTTTGTGGCTATTGAGACAGCTCCAATGTATAGAGACACTGCTTGGTGACAACCCTCTCCTTGTCTATCTAATTCCCTTCTTTATGTGGTCTCCTATCCGCGTGTTATCTGTCGGCTACTACTAGGGCTGGAGGGAAACGCGTCTTTGAAAGGAACACTCGGTCCCCTCACTGGCAGGAATACGATGATTTCTTTAAGGACTCGGATAACTAGAAAGGGGTTCCACTCCCCCAGAAGAATTTCAGAGTCTGAATCATAGAGATCTCCCCCGCTGCCCTCCGCCCAACTTAAGCGGGAGATGCAAACGGACGAGGTGTCTGTCCTTGGCCCCCACCGGTGACCTGCCGGCAGCGCCCCTCGCCTCGGGTCACTCACGCTCCAGGACTCACCTGGTGCCGAGGACCAGCGCCGGCAAGAGAGGCAGCAAGTAGTGCGCTGGGCTGAATTTCATGCTTGTCACCTGCCGGGGTCCTCCTTTCCTCGCTGCCTCCGCTTCCCCGCTTCCTCCTCCAGGTCCCGTCGCTCCTCCTCGTTGCCCGGCTCTGTCCCCGGCCGGCAGTGAGCCCTCTCCAGCAGCGGACGGAAGGAAACCGACAAACGGACGGCCGCCTCGCGAAGGCAGGCGCTGAGAGCGGGGAGTATCTTCGGGAGTGATGTCACCAGCGAGGCGAGCCCTGCCCCGGATTGTTCGGCGCCGCCGCTCCTGAGCCCGGAGGGCGCGCTGTCACTCGCGCCGCAGGCGGCGCGGGGAGCGGGAGGGGTGCCGGCGATGGCCCCGCGCGCTCAGGCAACGGGCTGCGCTCACCCGGCTGCACGTCCCGGACCCCGGGAGCTGGTCTTTTATTCCCGCTTCTCCAGAGGATGGGGAGGTGCCGGGCGGGGGCCAGGGGAGAAACCTAGTCTGCCAGTAACTGAACCTGCATCCGCGGCAGGAGGTGAGCCAGAATGCGCTGGGGAAGACTCTCAGAGGCTCACAGTCACAGGCAAGTGTCCCTCACCTGGTTAAAGCGTGTTTAGAAAAACGGTGCTCCGGAGGGAGAGAGTGTTTAAAATGTTAACTCGAATTACAAACGCGTAATGACTCGTCGGATGCGAATGGAAGGACAGGAGGAGTGAAGAGCGTCCAGAAATGCACCCTGAGCCCCTATCGCTATTGCGAGCTTCTTAGTCCGCAAAACGTGGACTGGGAAGAGGTTTCCGGACACTTAAGACGTCTGTGGCTTCTGTGTTTTGAAGATTTCTGATTTTCCTATAATTTCAGTTTGTCTATCTGTACAACCAGCTGGCAGTGGGGTTGCAGCTCGTGGTGTCCCAGTTGCACACACCTAAAGGGTGGCTTGTCTTCAGGTGAGGAAATATAACTAAAGAAGTCTTCAAAATGTTAACGGTAATTAACCCGGAGTGGTAGTACTGGAAGAAAGAAGGTTTTATCTGTCCTTTTTTCCCCCTATATTTTTCAAGTTTTCTATAATGAACATCTGATATTTAGTAAGCTTTATTTTAAAAAATTAATAAGGGAAACGAAATAACAGAACTCTAATACAAAATAACATTTTGCAAATAACCTAGAAAATAGGGCCAACTTCATCTACTGAGATGTTCAGTTCTAGGATATTTGTAACATGCTGTCTGTGTGTGTGTATGTGTACTCCAGCAGGGAGTATGCATGCCTGCTAAGTCTCTTCAAGTCCTGTCCAACTCTGGGACCCTATGGACTGTAGCCCGCCAGGCTCCTCTGTCCAGGGATTCTCCAGTCCAGAATACTGGAGTGGGTTTCCATGCCCTCTTCCAGGGGATCTTTCCAACCCATGGATCAAACCCACCTCTCTTACATCTTCTGCATTGGCATGGCAGGCGGGTTCTTTACCACTATATATATATATATATATATATATACACACACACACACACACATACATATATACACATATATATTCCAGCAGGATATCCTTGTTAAATAAATGTTTATAAAGAACTACTGTATACATTATTTCATTTGATTGCTACAAGAGCCAATCTAGAGAAATACAAGTGATTCCTATTATAGAGATGAGGAAATATCTCATCAAGATCAGAATTTTAAAAACTGTGTTCTTCTAAATCTTAAGCAAATCCTACTGTTGCCTGGACTATCATACCCAGCATAACAAACTCAGTGATTAACACAAAGTTGATGTTCAGTAGCTAGCTGCTGACATGCACCAAAGATCCTAGAGGGCAAAGGTCAGATGTTCTCCAGGAATTCCCATCCAGATGGTTCAGCCTATATTCCAGTTTTTTTCAGGGACTAGCCATTTACAATAAAATTCAGATGAAGCATCCCCTTTAGTCTATTTTTTTTGAAGATACTATTTGTAGGAAAAATGCATTTGTTATAAAGCTTTATTTTAAAGAGGATACAAATTTAAAGAATTGACTTTCTAATTTACTGAACTATTTTTGTTTTTGTTTCTAATGGGATTGAAATTAAAACAATCATATAGAACAGATATTGCTTTAAAACCCCAGGCCAATAAAACAGATGAGTAATAACTTTTGCAAACTGGATACCACCCTCCTGGGCCATAGTAAGATCTACAACAGATATAACTAGGCATATACAAATCAACTCGCTTGTGAATTGCATGTCATTTACAAAGAAAGACTGTATTACACTTTACTAAAACAGAATTCTGACTCCAAAGGAAAATACGCATTTCAGTTTACTCCTGCCAGAATTATCTAACAATAGATTTGCTGTTCAGTTTGGAAAGTGATCATTTGAGTTGTATACTCTATAATAAAGACCTATGACTGCTTATTATATAGGTATACTGGGGAATAATATCTATGTTTGTATATCATATTTTTGTTTACCTATCAAGTTTGAATTTACTATATGTTAATTATCGGAATCAAGTGTAGTAGTCATTTCTATTCTCTTTTACAGTTGAGGTTAACTAAGTGGTTAATTTGCTCATGGCTCAGACGGTAAAGCATCTGCCTACAATGCCTACCATGTGGGACACCCGGGTTCAATCCCTGGGTCGGGAAGATCTCCTGGAGAAGGAAATGGCAACCCACTCCAATATTCTTGCCTGGAAAATCCCATGGATGGTGGAACTTGGTAGGCCTCAGTCCATGGGTTCGCAAAGAGTTGGACATGACTGGGCGACTTCACTTTACTCAGTAAAATACAGTGGAGATGGCATTCAAATCCAGTCTGCATCACCCTAAAACATTTGTTTTCTTGACAGAAAGGTTTCCTTTTTTCAATACACTTACATAAGATTTCCCCACCTTAATTTATATTACTAAATTAAATCACTAAATGTTCAACATAAAAAGGCAATCAGATTATTGTAGATTGTCAACCAAGAAAAGAAAGTACCAGAATGAACTTTGTTTAGACAATGTCTCATAGTTAGGGTGTGCCACTGTGTTGGAAATCAGTAACATGCCTCAAGGTTTGTTGACCTTTATGCATTTTCTGTAAAGCATAAAAAAGACATCCAACTTATGAGAGCATAGAAGCATCAGTCAGGCACATCTTGGACAGTGAACATGAGTGAGATTGCAGAAATTTAGAGGACTGAAGTATTATATTCTAAATTCCAGGATAGGCCTGCCTCCTAGCAGAAGACACTTATTCTTCTGGAATTCCAAGACCATAATTCTCCATCACCCATGACATTCTGTCCAGACTGTCATAGGAAAACTCAAATCCAGAATCGATTTTATGGCTTCAGAGAGTTGGTATACGAATGTTAAAAATGTAGTAGTGCTGCTGCTGCTGCTAAGTCGCTTCAGTCGTGTCCGACTCTGTGCGACCCCATAGACGGCAGCCCACCAGGCTCCCCCGTCCCTGGGATTCTCCAGGCACGAACATTGGAGTGGGTTGCCATTTCCTTCTCTAATGCATGAAAGTGAAAAGTGAAGTGAAGTCGCTCAGTCATGTCCAACCCTCAGCGACCCCGTGGACTGCAGCCTTCCAGGCTCCTCCGTCCATGGGATTTTCCAGGCAAGACTACTGGAGTGGTGCAGATAGGACATTGATTTAGCGGAAACCACTTGCCCCTATGTTCAGTCCCAATTAACTGTGAACTCAGCAATTTGTAGTAACTATTCCAAGTCTGGATAAAAGACATGAAGAAAGCCCATGTGTTTACACTGAAAGGCTGGTATCTGGAAAATGCTGGAATTGGGAGACACAAAGGCTATTTTTCTAAACAGTTTTATTGTGAATTAATTCTGGCACCCAAAACACCATTTTAAAGTTCATAGGAACTTTCACAATGGCCTGGTGGCTAAGACTCCGCACTCCCCAGGCTGGGGCCCCTGGGTCTGATCCCTGGTCAGCAAGCTAGATACCACATGCCACAGCTAAGAGTCTGCATGCTGCAATGAAGATCAAAGATCCTGCATGCTGAAACTAAGACTCAGTGTAGCCAAATAAATAAAAATGGAGCGTATAACTCAGAGTTTTAAATATAATGACAAGTTTATGAAAGCATTGCTGTTATCTATTTCCAGAACATTTCACCACTCCCAAAATAAACCCTATACCCCCAGCAGTCACTCCACGCCACCCCTCCTCTTTCTTCTCCCATCCTTGGCAACCTCTAATCACCGTCACTATGTGTGTGTTAGTCGCTCAGTCATGTTCAGCTCTTTGTCCATGGAATTCTTCAAGCAAGAATACCATCACTATGGATGTGCCTAATTCTTGGCATTTCATATAAACTGAATCATACTGTATGCGGTCTTATGTAACTGATTCCCTTAATATCACTTCAAGGTTTACCTATGCTGCAGCATGTATCAGTACCTCATTATATTTTATTGCTGAATAATGCTCTACTTTACAGATACACCACATTGTATTTATCCATTCATCAACTGATGGGTATTCAGGTTAATTTCATGTTTTGCCTATATGCTATGACCATCATATAAAGGGTCCACGGCGAACATCTGTGTTCCATTCCCTTGGGTATACACCTAGAAGAGGAGTTCCTGGGTCATATAACAATACTATGTTCAATTTTTTGAGAAACTGCCAAACTGCTTTCCAAAATAGCTGTATCATTGTACAGTCCTACCAGTAATACAGGAAGATGTCAATCCTTGCCAGCACTTGGTATTTTTAATTAATTTATTTTTAATATTACTACAGCCATTCTTACGGGTATAAAGTGGTATCTCATTGTGGTTTTGATATGTGTTTACCCGACTTAATCATACTGAGCATCTCTCCATGTGCTTATTGGTCACTCATATGCAATTTTTGGAGATATGTTTATTTAAATTCTTTGCCAATTTTGTCATTTTTATTTCTGAACTATGGGAGTTCTTCATATATTCTAGATAACAATTTCTTTACTGTATGTATGATTTGAAAATGTTTTCTCCCAATCCATGGGTTATCTTTCTATTTTATTTATGGTATCATTTTCAGCAAAAAAGCTTTCAATTCTCATGAAGTCCAATCAGTGTATTTTTTCTTCTGTTATTTGTCCTCTTGGTATCCAAGAAGGTTTTACTTCACTCAAGATCATAAAGATTTATGTCTATTTTTTCTTCCAAGAGTTTTATTGTTCTAGCCTTGATGCATTTGGAGCCAGTTTTTATATACAATAAGATATAGGGATCGAACTTATTCTTTGCATATGGTTATCTAGCTGTCTTAGCGTCATTCATTGTCAAGGTTATTATTTCCTTCCATTTAATTATCCTGCTGTTTTTTCTCTCTCAGAGTAATATATTTTCATCATTTCTGCATTTTCTTTTCTACTTTTAGATTCTAAACTCCAACACCCCCTAGAGTTTCATCCTTAATCTTTCTCTTTTAAAATTCAGCATTTTTCTTTCCATAATGAACTTACTGTTTTTTGTTTGTTTGTTTGTTTTTGTTTTACTGTCTCCAATATAGTTAATCTCTAAGTTAGATTTCTTCACTGAGCTCTACATAGATTTCTCTTGGGTACCTCAAAGTCAAACTCAATTGCAGTGAAATTCTGTTCTTCTTCTGTCTGATCATCTTTCAGTTTATTCTTTCATATATCCATAAATTCAGTCACCCAAGTCACTTCTTCCACATTTGGTCAATCAACAAATCCTATAAATTTTACTTCCTAAGTATTCCTTTACAACAATCACCAAGCTGCATGTTAAACATGTTACTCTCTGTGCTATGTATTCAGTCATATTCAACTTTTTGCGACCCCGTGGACTGCAGCTCACCAGACTCCTCTATCCACAGAATTTTTTAGGCAAGAATACTGGAGTGGGTTGCCATTTCCTCCTCCTCCAGGGGATCTTCCTGACCCAGAGATCTGAACTGCCTCTGTCTCTTGTGCTTCCTGCACTGTCAGGCAGATTCTTTACCACTGTGCTGCCTGGGAACTTGTTGCCGCTCCTGCTGCTGCTAAGTCACTTCATTCGCATCCTACTCTGTGTGACCCCATAGATGGCAGCCCATCAGGCTCCCCCGTCCCTGGGATTCTCCAGGCAAGAACAGTTACTAGGGCTTTATTTAGGGTTCCTCATCTTTTGATTCTGAAGTATGTTCTTTACTCTCAGGTGTATTTCCCTCATATCCATTTCCCCAGTATAATATATCAAAGCTATAAATATTTTTTATTGCCTTAAAGATCCTAGGGGTTTATTCTTAATAATATTTTCAATATATGTCTTCTCTGTTCCTTCTTTAACTTCCATGTTTTATTCCTAACAGAACAACAGGATTTTTCCTTTGATTTGACTTTACAATTTTTCACATTATTCCTTCTTCCAGAAATGTTCTCTCACTCACCTTACCTCTATGGGCAGCCCTCCATATCTATGCGTTCTAAATCTGCAGATTCAACCAAATGTGGATGCGAAGTATTTGAAAAAGAAATTTTCAAAAGCAAAATTTCAATTTGCTGTGCACTGGCAACTATTTACATAGCATTTATGTTATATTTACAACTATTTAGATGCCATTTACCTTGTATTAGTTATTATAACTAATCTAGAGATGATTTAAAGTATCCTGGGGGATGTGCCTAGGTTATATGAAAATACTATGCCATTAATTATACAGGATTTGAGCATGCCAAGATTTTAGTATCCCTGGGTATCTTGGAACCAATACTTCCCCATAGTTACTGAGGGGCGACTACAACTTCTTTGAACTATTTGAGAATCACCAAGGCTACTACCTCTTTCTGGTATGTTGTCCTTAATCCACCTGTCACCACATACTTGGTAAGGCCTCCCTTTTGACTGTGTTATGGTGTATGACAGATTGCCATAATATTGAACTTATAATGTTACTTAGTAATTACATATTTATTTTCCTCACTACACTATAAGTCTAATAAAAATAAGAAAGGGGCACTCTCACTTTTCTCAGTGCTAAAAAAGTTGAAGATATTGTAAAAATTGTATTTTCATTTACTAAGTCAATCACTAATTTTATCTGTCACCCTAGCAAGTTAAAGACCTAAAAATTTTAACTGCTATCAACCCAGCAATGAAAACTCCTAAAAAAGATGTCTTATATGGCTCATTGGAAATATGCTTACAATTTTCATAGTGTTTTATTGCTGCTAGTGAAAACTATCCAAAGGAAACTTACTAAGGCTGATTATCTTTTTTTTTTTTAAGCAAGAAGTAGAAAGCTAATACAACTGTCTTTATTTTATACAAAAATAAAGCAAAAGCAATAAACATAAGACAGAAAAAAAGATCAAATTATATACTCTAAAAGAACTAGAGTTCTTCTGAGCCAGTCATGAACACAGAATGCCTTTGATCCACTGAATTCGCCACTTTCTTGTTATTTCTGCTGGTTCTCAACAATGGTAAGTCTGTGCAAGAGCCCTGGAGTGGGACTTCCCCAGGAACGAAAAGGGACTCAGGGATCTCATCTACCTTATACTTGTTGCCCTGGAAACAACCCTGTGTCCTCTTCTTTGCTAATATCACCATGCATGTGAGTTACTCTGGGACTAGGTTTATTATAAGTATCTCTTTCTTGGAGAAATAGATAAATACAATAATACAATGGTTGCTCTGCTTTCTTTTTTCCAAATGCAGGAAAATAAATCATAATTCTGCATTTGTCAGTTATAATGGGAATTCACCAGAGTACTGAGCCCTCAATGAATCTTTTCATAAACTAAGTCTAAGTCTTTTGTAATGAGAACAGCAAAGCTTTAATGTATAAACTTTACATTGTTTTTAAAAACAGTATTTTCATATTTTGCACTATATTTACAAATGGATCTCCCCTGCTGAACAGATTCATTTACTGTATCAGTTAAATCCCACCTAACTTTCAAAAATCAGTGGCATATCTTATTTTCTTTTGCTACCCATATTTGGCTATCTCACTGAATTTCTTAACATATAAATTTAAGACCCAATTTAGTCTCTCTTCTATGACAATCTCTCATTATAGAACCATTATTAAACCAAGACTTCTAAGACATAATTTTTCCATGCTTGCTCTATGTAATATTGGACATATGGTTTTCAAAGCATCCTTTCATCCAACACTATATTTAACTCAAAATATAATTAATGAGAATTCTGCTTCCAGGCATGAAGGGATAATTGGTATAAGACTTGTCCTCCTACTATAAACAAATATAATATTTGAAAAAAATGAAATGACTATTTCAAGCATTGAGAAATAGGAAAAGCAAGATCATAGAAAGTAAGCCCATGCTCACACCAGATTTCTCAAGAGGAACATTTTAACTACTATAGCACAAGAGGGTGGGGAACAAGAGAAACAATAGTTTTACTGAGCCGAGGAGGCAGAGTTTTGATCTGCTAAAGTACTTAGGCTTTGTGGGAAATAGTATCAGAGAAAAAGCAGCTTTGCTAAAGTCTCTGGAATACTAGATGAGGATTTACTATGGATCCTTGGCCAAGGACTGGGCTTTATAAATGCAGACCAGAATCTGAAAGGTCAAGTTCTGCTATCTTGCATTTGCAGTGTGTATGGAATGCAGACACCCAAGTTCTTAACTATTGTGAGATACTGGAATTCTCATCCAGTCAGACTGGCAAGCCCTAACAGCACTTTACACATACACCATTCAGTTGAAATTCCAGAATTTTGGAGTAAGAGTCATACCTTGGTATAAAAGATGTATCTTAGAACTAATGACAAAACTGATAGTGTTTAATCATAAAAATCTGACAGTACTGTATCTTTACACCAGTAACTTAACTGTTTAGAGAGGAAAATTCAACATCTGTTAATTTAACATACGTTAAAGGAAGAAGGCACAATCTGGAATCTCTACAGTGTGTTCAGCACAATGCCAAGCATACAACTGAATTACTGGATACATCAGGAAACATGAACATGCACTCACATTCAAAAATAACAGTAACTAGTGGAAACAAAACCCCAAACAACACAGATTTTGAAATTAACAGACAAGAATGAGAGAGAAATTTGGAGTATAAAAAAGAAACAAATTAAAATCCTAGAACTGATAATATATGATATAAAAATACAAGCTTTTTAAAAAATGTTTGGGAATGCATGTAAGAATTAAAGATTTTAAAATTTAAAAAATAAAAAACTAAAAAGAATTAAAATAAAAATTTTAAAAAAAATAAAATAAAATTGAAAAAAAAATGTTTAATACTAAAAATTAAAGGATTGGTAAACTTGAAGACACATAAACAGAAATAATCCTAAACTGAAGGAGAAAGAGAATAATTGAAGAAATGTCTGAAAAAGTATTTAGTGAATTGTGACATCATATCAGGATGTCTAATAAACATATTTGGAGTTTCAGAGAGCAAAAGATTAGGGCACATGAATTATATTTTAAAAATGACCAAAATGCTTTAAAAAACAAACCTTTACATTTTCAAGAAGTTCTGCCAAACTTTTGCAGGATAAATCCAAAGAGAATGACACTTAGATATGTCATCCTCAATTGCTGAAATGAAAAGAAAAAATCTTAAACAGTAGCATCATATTCAAAGTAACCTCAATATTCATGACATATTCTCAACAGAAACAACAGGGTGGAGAACACAGTGGAACAGTATCTATAAAATGTAAAAGTGTCAACCTAGTAAGTATAGCCTTAAAAATTGAGGGGGAAAAAAAGACATCTTCAGTTGAACAAACCTTGAAGAATTCTTAAAAGAAAAGCTGCTCTATCACACATAATAAAACACTCTGGTAAGGCTGAAGAAAAATAACATAATATGAAAATGCAAATTAATAAGAAAGAATGAGGAGTTCAATTACTAGCACATATTTAGGTGAATACTAAAGGCTATAGTTTCTCATTTTTTAAGGAAAAAATAAAAACCAGTAACATTATATTCCGTGGCTTGAATATGTAAAACTAACATAAGGCAACAATGACAAAAAAGACAGAGAGAGTAGAATAATTATACTAATGGAATGATCTTTGTTCTGTTATAGGAAGTTGTGAAACATTAATTTTAAGTAGAATATAAAAAAATATGAATGCATAATGTTTACTAAAGTAACCAGAAAACAAAGTGCACATACATACATCAAGTAAGTAAGTATTCCAAAGTATAGAAACAGAACAATGATATAAAAGAAAGATTAATTCAAAAGGAGGCAACCAAGAAAGAACAGGGGAACAATAATTTAGATGTGAGAAATGGAAAGCAAATAGTGAAATAGAAGACATGAACTATATTAACAATTAAAATTAAATGAAAAGAGCATCAGTTAAAAATAAAAAACTATCAGATCAGATAAATATGAAACTAAAGGTTGGCCACAATATTTTTTTAAATATAAAGACTAAAGAAACAAAGAAATAAAAATATTTCCATAGGTAAGCTTGAGTGATTAAAATCATAATAGAAGTGTTTCATGACAATAGCCTATTACTAGAGATAAAGAGGTATAATTCATGCTGATAAAAAGTTGAAACATTAGAAAAATGTTATAATTTTAATTGTGTATGTTCTTACAAACAAAATTTTTAAATAGAAGAAAAGAGAAGGGACTCAATGGAGAAAAAATAACTAAAGATACAGATAGACATTTCAAGAAACTATTCCAATAATCTATAAACAAATACGCAAAACATCAGTTAGAATATACAATATTTGCTGAACATAATCAACTAATCTTACTTAATCGACACTTATAGAAGAACACTTCACCCAAAGTACAGAAAACATATTTTTTCTAAGTGCACATGGAATATTAACCATGGCAGATAATGTGCCGGGCTGCAACATAAGTCTCTATTCATTAAAAAAAAAAAAAAAAAAAAAACGGAAACTTTCAGAACGTATACTGTGATAAAATATAAATAAAGTAAAAATTCAATGTCAAATTTTCCAGATATTTTAAGTAACCAATGAATAAAAGAAAAGAAT
Organism: Ovis aries; assembly: GCF_016772045.2. Taxonomy (NCBI): domain Eukaryota; kingdom Metazoa; phylum Chordata; class Mammalia; order Artiodactyla; family Bovidae; genus Ovis; species Ovis aries. The sequence continues at coordinate 18,169,122 of NC_056074.1, forward strand.
AACAGAAAAATTGGAAAAGATTTTAAATCTGATGAAAATGAAAACTACAAGATATCAATAGTCATGGAATACAATGAAAGTAGTGTAACTCAATAGATACAATAGCATACTTCCACAAAATGACTTGTATAAAAACATGTATAGCAGTTATATTAATAGTTAAGATTTGTAAACAACTCAGATATAGATCATAAAACTAATGGGTGCAAATTTGAACTTTATTCATATAACTTTAAATAAATCACGGTTCAGTTCAGTCATTCAGCTGTGTCTGACTCTTTGAGACCCCATGGACTACAGCACACCAAGCTCCCCTATCTGTCACCAACTCTTGGAGCTTACTGAAACTCATGTCCACCAAGCAGTGATGCCATCTAACCATCTCATCCTCTGTTGTCTCCCTCTCCTCCCATCTTCAATCTTTCCCAGCATCAGGGTCTTTTCCAATGAGTCAGTTCTTTGCATCAGGTGGCCAAAGTACTGGAGTTTCACCTTCAGCATCAGTCCTTCCATTGAATATTCAGGACTGATTTTGTTTAGGACAGACAGGTTTGATCTCCTTGCAGTCCAAGGAATTCTAAAGAGTCTTTTCCAACACCACAGTTCAAAAGCATCAATTCTTCAGCATTTAGCCTTCTTTATGGTCCAACTCTCACATTCATACATGACTATGGAAAAAACCACAGTTTTGACTAGACGGACCTTTGTTGGCAAAGGAATGTCTCTGCTTTTAAATATGCTGTCTAGGTTGGTCATGGCTTTTCTTCCAAGGAGCAAGCATCTTTTAATTTCATGGCTGCAGTCACCATCTGCAGTGATTTTGGAGCCCAGAAAAATAAATTCTCTCACTCTTTCCACTATTTCCGCATCTATTTGCCATGAAATGATGGGAATGGATGCCATGATCTTAGTTTTCTGAATGCTGAGTTTTAAGCCAAATTTTTCACTCTCTTCTTTCACTTTCATCAAGAGGCTCTTTAGTTCTACACTTTCTGCCATAAGGGTGGTGTTATCTGCATATCTGAGGTTATTGACATTTCTCCCAGCAATCTTGATTCCAACTTGTGCTTCATCAAGCCCAGTGTTTCCTATGATGTACTCTGCATATAAGTTAAATAAGCAGGGTGACAATATAGATGTACTCCTTTTCCTATTAGGAACCAGTCTGTTGTTCCATATCCAGTTCCAACTGTTGCTTCTTGACCTGCATATATATTTCTCAGAAGGCAGGTCAGGTGGTCTGGTATTCCCATCTCTTTAAGAATTTTCCACAGTTTGTTGTGACCCACACAGTCAAAGAAAGTGCAAAAAGGCAAAATGGTCATCTGAGGAGGCCTTACAAATAGCTGAGAAAAGAAGAGATGCTACAGGCAAAGGAGAAAAGGAAAGATATACTCATTTGAATGCAGAGTTCCAAAAAATAGCAATAAGGGATAAGAAAGCCTTCCTCAGCAATCAATGCAAAGAAATAGAGGGAAAATAATAGATTGGAAAAGACTAGAGATCTCTTCAAGAAAATTAGAGTTACCAAGGGAACATTTCATGCAATGATGGGCACAATAAAGGACAGAAATGGTTTGGACCTAATAGAAGCAGAAGATATTAAGAGGTATGAAGATACACAGAACTATACAAAAAAAAAAATCATGGTTATAACCAAAGAAACTGTATATTAAAAGTTCATAATAATTCATTTCATATGAAGTTCAACAATAGGGGCAACCAATCTATGGTGATAAAAATCAGAACAACTTTCACCAATGAAGAATGTTAAGATGTTGGTTACAAAGGTGTTCAATATTCCAAAGCTCATCAAATTTTTAACATTTAACACATTTATCAGCTTTCTGTGGCATAATCATATAATTTTACACTTAAGACCTGTGTGTTTCACTTTAAATAAAATATATTTATAAAATAGGTTTAATTTTGATAATCATTTTTATACATAATAAAACACTCATAGAGATATCATCCACTCAACCATAGATTAATCCATCCACACATCTATCCATACATTCAACAATTTTATTAATAGTGTCCTAGTCAATTTTGCTAGTCAATCATTGATTATCTGAATATTTCAGAGGAGCTTCAGTGAATGTAAATATGAAATTACTAAGCAATTATATACATTTTCTGAAAGAGAAAGCAAAATTCACTTTTGAATGGTTCTAATCAAGCTTTTGAAGTCATAGCTTAGAACCTTCTCCAAGAAGTTTCTGTGATTCTCTCCTTCTCTTTCTCTAAGAACGTAATTCGTTCTCTCCCACATAGTGCTGGTATACAGCTGGGGCCAATGAAATATTAGAAAGTAATGGTAAGTCATTTCTGTTTTTCCTGTATCTTAGTTAACTCTTGAGATGATGCACCCTGGCTAAAAACTCAAATGCAAACTAATGAAAAACCATAATCAGAATTTAGCAGAACTAGTCACTTGAATTGCTTTCACATTCCTTACCAACAAAAACTGACTCTGTTTTATGTCACTACACTTTAAAATAATTTCTTATGATCCAAGAGATTATCCAACATATAATTCTGAGATATGACCTGATATGTGTTTACATTTTTTAATATTATAATTTATTTTGGGTACAGAATTTAACCTACTACTTGCTAAACTGTATTGAGTTTTTAGCATTTTAGAACTGCAAAACACTTTCAAAATTCATTCGGTTGCTTTTATCAAGGATACAATATATTCTTTAAAAAGAAGTATTAACTTCCACAGAATATATTAATATTTACAAAGTGCTTTTTAAGAATAGGAATTCATCTACTCACTACAATTCTGTGGAGTAGACATTCTTATCTCCAGTATATAGATATAAAAGCTGAGCTCAGGAATTTATATAGCTTATCCACAATCATACAGTTAACAAGAATCAGCACTTGGATTCAAACTCAATTTATCTATTTTAGAGACAGGAAAATGGGAAACTTGTAAATAGCCCAAAGTCACTAATGGTCATGGAAAATGTGAACTCAGGTTTTCTCATTTCCAATTTTTTTTAATTTTTAATTATAAATAACTTTCCTTATACTTCCTCCATAAACAGATTAATTTTTTCTTGATCTTCACTATTGATTAAAATATAGCATTGTGTAAACCAAGTATACATCTTAAGATCCTTACTCATATTTTGATGCTTATTAGTTAACGCTATTCAAACATACTAAGTGCCACATAATAGAGTCTGCTACAGTACAGTATTGGTTATAAACAACCAATATACAAGTTTTTTTTTAACTTATTGAGCTCTCTCATATTTAAACTCTCTCTGCCCTTACAGATGTTCGTGGTATTCCCTGGTGTCTCAGTGGTAAGGAATCTGACTGTGAACCAGGAGACGCAGGAGAAGTGGGTTTGATCCCTGGGTTGGGAAGATCCCTTGAAGAAGGAAATGGCAACCCACTCCAGTATTCCTGCCTATGGAATCCCATGGATAGAGGAGCCTGGCAGCCTATAGTCCATGGGGTCACAAAGAGTCAGACACGACTGAGCACGCATGCACGTAAAGATGTTCACACAGTGTTACCCCCATTCTCTGTGGTTAAAACTGTCTGCTTCTCCCTTTATAAAAATGCACTACTTTGGTTTTATTTAAATGCAGTCTCTTTAAAAATCTATGGCATTAGAATAGTACTGAAGAAATTATCGACACATGATATTTTATTTGCCTGTTTCTAAAAAGTTATACATTTTCCTTAGTTGTTCTTGCTTCTTTTCTTCAAACCCCAAAATTAAACCATACATTTTGCTAGTGATTGTGGTGTGTATCCCAAAGAGTCACACCAAGAATAATAATCATTCTCAGTCATGTTGGCAAAATCTTGCATTTTACTAAATCAGATACCGAACATGCCTCTGTACATGATACTGAAATCAAAGCTGAAAATTTCATGTTAAAACCGAACTGAAAGTGATCTTATGTAAAGACAATGACCACCAAATATTTGTTGCTCTACTACCTTCTTTGAGTAGGAAGTAAGTAAATGTGTATATGATATTAGTATGACTATATGATATTAGACTTATTAGTATATAAGTCTACAATAAGTCACTTACATATGAACAAGTGTCATTCAGAGAGCACATTTGTTAAGTCTAATTTGTTCTTAAGTCCAACAGAGTTAGTCTAGACACCCAAGTAACACAACTGGCTATATCGTATTACACTATATAATACTTCTCACACAAATAATACATTAAAAAACAGCAAACACACAGAATAAAGAAAACTGTTTTAATCGTACAGTACCTTGAAAAGCACAGTAATACACTACAACAGCTGGCATACACAGGCTGGAACTGAGTGAACAGTCAAAAAAGTTATTGACTGGAGGAGGAAGAGGAGACGGGAGGTGATAAATCTGAAGGACTATTGGCAATAGGAGATGGAAGGCAAACTGCAATTTCAACCATGCCTGGCACATGTTCTGGTTCCTTAATGAATTCAATTCTATCCACCCTTTTGAAAAAATGATCCAATGATGTCTGGGTAGTAGCTCTTATTTTCTCATAATACTTGACACAGTAGCACTGGGGTTGCAGTCTTTGTGTACCCTTCTACATTTGGGTCCTGTGCCTCAAAATCTAATAGTGCCTTCTCAAATAAAGAAAGCTCCCTTGCCATTCCCTGCATTGTGAATCCCTTCAGGTTTTCAGTAATTGTTCTTGTCTCTCTTCATCCATTCTCTGGGCCTCCAGTTTCCTTCAGGTCTTCATTTGTAAGCTCTTCATGTTGTACAGCAAGTTCAATGAAATTGTTCTCTTGCACATCTAGCCCCGGCTTCCTGCTGAGGACCGTTAAGTTACTGAAGACCTTTTTGGACTCCTCATCCATCTTGTCAAACCCATGAAAATCGTGAACAAACTACGAGCAAAGATTCTCCCAAACCCATTCATGGTGATGGCTGTAACCTCACACCAAGCAAAGTTAATGTTTTCATGAAATTGTAGATGCTATAGTTTTTCCAAAACTGTTGCAAGGTTGTTCCTGATTCATCACTCACCTTTATTCCCTGACAAAAAGTGTGACATAAATAACATTTCTTGAAAGTCACTTAATATAACCCCCTGGTCCACAGGTTGGATGAGCAATGTAATATTTGGTGGCAGATGCATTACTTTGATGTTGGGATGAAGGTTGTCCATAAATAGGGTGTGTCTCAGAGCACTGTTGAACAGTAAAATATGTTGAATGAGTTGTCCTTCCCCCAAGCAATATTTCTCTACCTCCAAGATAAAGGGGTAGAAATGCTATTCCTGAAAGTAGCCTGTGTAACCTAGAGCCCTTGGCTACACTTTCGGGATCTTTTGGGTTCTCTGAATGATACTAAGAGAGGCTTCAGCTTCATATTGCCAGAAACACTGCCACCAAACAACAGAGTTAGCCTATCCTTCAATGTCATATAGTGTGGCATCAACATTTCCTCTTTACTGATTTAAGTTTAGTCTGGCATCTTCTTCAGTACAGTCTTGCCTCATCCACATTAAAAACCTGCTTGGGTAAATACATGCCTTCATCAGTAATTTCTTGAAGCATTTCAGGAAATTCCCAGGCAGCACCTCTATCTGTGCTCACTTCCTCACCACTTAAATGTTATGTTGTGAAGATTGGCTCTAGCCTTGATCCGATGAAGCCAGCTATGGCTGGAATTAAAAGACATTCCCTCTGATTCTTTGCCATGTATCTTCTTCAAGTTTCCATAAAGGCTTTTAGCTTTCTCTTGAATCAGCATTAAGCTGAGTGGGACTCAACACTGATACTAATCCTCCATCCACACACTGAGAAGTTTCTCCATCTTCTCTATCACTCTTCCACGAGTCTTCCATACTATTGTTGAAAACACTGGCACAGCAAACTTCATATATTCTGTGTTCTTTAGAATCAGGCCGACAATTGATTCAATCATGTTATAAGTAAGAGCAACATCTACCATCTTTTCACCTCGCTTCACTCTCCATCATCATTTTCCATCATCATCTCTTGATGCTTCTCAGCAGTATCAGCTACGTCACTCCTGCTTGTTTGCTTCTGGACATCCTTAAAATAAAAATATGTACTACTGTACTCTACATAGAGCATGTGTGTGCATGCTTAGTTGCCCAGTCAAGTCCAACTCTTTGCGATCCATTGGGCCATAGCCCATCAGGCTCATCTGTCCATGGGATTTTTCAGGCAAGAAAAGAAGTGGGTTGCATTCCCTTCTCCACAGGATCTTCCCAACCCAGGGATCAAACTTATGTCTCCTTTGTCTCCTGTATGAGAGGCGGATTCTTTACTCACTGAGCTATCAGGGAAGCCCCATGCACACGTGCATAAGCTCTACACAGTATTGTACAGCAAAGTATACAAAAGCACAACCAATCGTAGAGGTTGATGCACATGACAATGTATATACCAGACACATGAACTAATTTATGAGGTTGGATGTGTGAACACATTCACATCTTTCAAAGTTTGAAGCTTATACTAAGTGGGGGACTTAGTATATATAAAGCACATATACACACACACATATATATATACTGTATATAGTGCATGTTGTCTATACACATGAATATATATAATTAGGATCATGTCCAGTCTTAGTGGATATTTGCTGTTTTTCCTGTTTGCTCTGCTGCTGATTCTCCTGCCTTTGTAAGTAAATATCACTTTTCCTTTGTCAAAACACCTCTGTCTTCTCTCAGTTGGATTTGAATGGGACTGACACAATGTCCTGGTTTCAGAAGTAGGTATTCATCTCACTCACTATGCACCTATTCAGCATATTCTGTACTCTGGTCACAATATTGGCTTAGGGTAGGCTATTGCAAGTATAAAGCCACCATGAATATAAATCCATAACACATCAGTTCACCTCAAACACCACATCAAGCTATTAAGTATTTTCAGACCACTTTTGAGCTTTCATTTTACTTGACTTTTGTGGCTTCTATGATAAGATCCCCTGGAGAAGGAAATGGCAACCCACTCCAGTAGCCTTGCCTGGAAAATCTCATGGACAGAGGAACCTGGTGGATTGCAGTCCATGGGGTCGCAAAGAGTCGGGCACGACTGAGTGACTAACACAGACACACATGATATTCAAAAGTATCCATTGCCAATCCCCTTCTGTTTTCCCTCCCCTGTTAGTAGTTGGCTATGACAACCTTTTTATGCAGACATCCACTACATTCACTGTTAACAGTTCCCCAGACTTCTTCCCCATGCTGCTGCTGCTGCTGCTGTGTCACTTCAGTCGTGTCCGACTCTGTGCGACCCCATAGACGGCAGCCAACCAGGCTCCCCCGTCCCTGGGATTCTCCAGGCAAGAACACTGGAGTGGGTTGCCATTTCCTTCTCCAATGCATGAAAGTGAAAAGTGAAAGTGAAGTCCCTCAGTCATGTCTGACTCTTCGCGACCCCATGGACTGCAGCCTACCAGGCTACTCCGCCCATGGGATTTCCCAGGCAGGAGTAGTGGAGTGGGGTGCCATTGCCTTCTCCTCTTCTTCCCTATATTGTTTCCTAAACTTCCAGTTGTGTTTTCTTTCATTCTTTCTGGTTAGAAATATTGAGATTTCTATTACTTTTAGGCATTGCTTCACTGGAATTATCTCAGGCACATTTTTCTTCAACGTTTAGCACTTCAGCCTCTGAATGTGAGAGTAACTGCAAAACCCATGTAATATTTAAGTCTGCATTTAGTTCAGGTATCTCTTTTCATTTGACAATTCATCTTAAGTTTATATTTATTGTATTCCATTTTCATGATGTCTATGGAAATATGGTTGTCCAGTAAACAACTACATGAATTTATGATAAGGCCTCAGCCATTCACTGAAAAATCAATTGGATTCACTAGAAAACGTACCTGTTTGAAAGAAACTGATTGCACAATTTTTTGGCTGCAACTGCATAGAAATGTAATTGGATAATAAAACTTGGTCTTTACAATACTCTCAAATTATGCAGCAAAGGAAAACAAGCAGGACATGATAGGAAAATGAAACACAATGAAGTAAATGACATCTGAGCTCACACTGGATGCTGATCAGGTATCTGGGATTTCAACATGGAATAAAGAATATCAGTTTATTGTCCTAATTACCACTATTGCTTCATAATTGCTTTTAATCAAGTATCAGATATGCTAGGTATTTTGTTAAGGAATGGGAAGGAGTGGCATTTCCTATCAGAGATGGAATTAAAATTATTGTTGTTAGTTTTCTTCCTTTCCTGACTTGAATGTGTACTGAGTATCATATAAAAACTTAGAGACCCGTTGCTTAATTAGTCTATGGGTCTCTCCTCATCTTCTATTTCCATTTAGGAAATTCTGTCTTTCTTATAGTCAAGGATTTCAGATTCTTCTGATCATGACAAAGGGATGTCTTTTCTCAAGGTGACATGAAAGCCCTTGGTGCACAATAGAGAGTGACTAACGAATCAAGTTAAGGTTCACTGCACAGACAGGCTGCAATAATTTCAGTGCTGCCCTGTAGGGAGAGGGTTGTGGCGGAGAGATGACTTTCTGCTCTTAGACTCTCTCCCTGAATTATATTTCAGGTATGAAAGGTCATCTGGTAGTTTTAAGTAGCAAAAAATGCAGATTAAATAATTTATTTGCTAGAGTATAATTGTTTTTATTTATGTTAACTTGAAGATCTTGTTATTATATTATTCAGAGGAGAAGTGCTGTGTCCTAAGTAGGCATAATTAAAACCAGTTTATCTTAGACATGCATTCAGTTGCTAAATTGTGTCCAACTCTTTTGGACAGGCTACTCTGTTCATGGGATATCCTAGGCAAGAATATTGGAGTAGGTTGTCATTTCCTTCTCCTTATCTGAGACAGATGAAGATATAAATGAACTACTATTTGTTGAATACATTCTATGCCTCAGACAGAATATAACATTCTTTATATTTGCTGCCTCACTTAATTTCATTTAACCTGCCCCCAAATCAACTTTGAATTGAAGATATAAGGGAAATTAAGACATGTGTAACACTTAGGAACAGGAACCTGGACATAGGTAAGTAGAACACAATGGTGGTTAAGCATAAAAAGTGACACTTGTATAGTCTTAGGTGAATATTTTTAACTTGATCAACTGTAAAATGAGAACAATAATACCAATCACCTCTTAAAGTTGTAAAAGTTGGGTGAGATCATGCATTTAAGATCTTAGTTCAGCACCTGACATAAGTATCTGACATAGGTTCATGACAGAGGTGCATGCCTCATGAGTGTTATTGACTGCAATGAACACTGTGATAAAAGGTAAACCCACATACCCACCCTGTCTTCTGACAATGTCTGTTGCAGTGGCTCACAGCTGTTTCTTTCGGAGGAAACTGTTCTTTACCGCCAAGAACTGCCCAAAGTATCCCATTCCATGGGTTGATTTTGGCCAATTACAGGTTCATGTTTGGAAACCAAGGCTCAAACTTGATCAACTTGGAAAAAAAGAAATTCTGCAGGATGATCTCTAAACAATAAAGCTCCTCAAAGGATCCACTGAAGCTTTACTGGTATTTCACAACATGTTCTTTCTCAATGCTTTCCCTTGAAAAGTGGAAATCAGTATATTTACCTAATTGACCTCCCCAGATGTCTGGAATATCATATAATGCAATAAAAGTGACCAAACTGTTACCAGCTACCACAGAAACAGAAAACATCATTTTCCCTATTATTACTGTACTAAACAGAGAGAGATGTTGACATAAGGTCTAACTTTTTATCTTAGGACATATCAAGTAAGTGTGCAACTCTGCTTCAAGACAGTAATTAAAGGCCTTGGATGGTTATGCAGCAAAAGCACTGAATACAAATTAACCTACACATTTTTTCTTTGTTGTTTATGATGGGTTAGGTCTATGACCTTGGATAAGTCAAGTAATACATCTAAGTTTCAATTATTTGCCACCTACTTCAGGGACAGATTGCATGATAAAGAGATGATGAGATCGTTAATGAGATAACATTTGTTGAGCCCTTTGAGATTCTTAGATGAAAGATGCCCCACTAAGAAAATACATGATCTTCTGTTATAAAGTTGGGGAAATAAACCATAAAGTGGCTTCTCAGGCAACACACATAATGGTGACAACTAAAATCAAGGTGTTGTTAATCCTCCAGACCCTTGTTCATATTCAGGGAACACAATTCTTAATCTTTTCTAGAAGTTCCAAGGGCAATCTTAACTAAGTCCCTGTGTAAGTTACAAGTACCCAAGGACACACTGTAATGATAACAAAGGGTTTCTAGTTTATTTTATAATCTAAATACAAAGTTGGAGTTAAAATCCCAGAATCTCATGTCAACTATGAAATCCTAGATCTAAAAGGTATTAGCTTTAACCGTGAGTTAGATTCCTTGCCCTTTTCGCTTTCTCTTAATTATTTTGTAAGTAACATGGCATTAATAATAGTATATGCTTTATCGAGTTGTGAAGATTAAATTAGTAAAGAAATTAAAGCAGTATCTCCCATATGAGAATCACTCATGATCGGTTAGCTTATTTATGTGGCCTAGTGTTTGTGTTGGTCACTCATTTGTGTCTGACTCTTTGTGACCACAAGGACTATAGCTCGCTAGGTTCCACTGTCCATGGAATTCTCCAGGCAAGAATACTGATTGCCATTCCCTTCTCCAGGGATTTTGTAATCTAATGGGATCTCAAACTGAACAAAGGTCAAGCAGCATCTTGGGATAAATAACACGATATTTTCAAGAGAGATGAGATGTGAACAATATTGCAACAGTGCCACAATACAATATTGTGAAACTCAGTATTGGTTTCTCTGAGAAAGAACCTGCCTAAGTGAGTTTGAAAGCTATACTGAAAAGCGGAACCCATGATCTGAATCCAAATACACTAACTCAATCAGGTGGTTGAAAAAGGGTCATGGCTTAGAATACACACTATCCTATCACCTGGAGCTATCATGTTTCCTGACATCTGGAGCTGTATTTAAGACCTTCATGTATTTAGGGGGATTCAACCTGGAGGTAACTTAAAAATACCACTTAGTTTCTTATAAAACTAGATCTTCCCATTATAGGCAAAAAAAGGACTCTTTCTGATATATGTTAGCTATCTCATTCAAAGGAAATAACTAGATTTCACACAGGAAATTGTATTTGAAAACTGTGATGATGCAAATAGGATCTAGTCCCTAACTCCTTCAGCAAACTAAATTTTGTTTCTAGAGAAAGTAACACTAGTAAGCCGTTATCTTAAGACTTAGCATTACCCTGATTTATTGTAAATCACTCAGTCACATATATATGTATATTAAAATGATATTAACACTGAAATACACTATCAAAAGCAAAGAAATTAAGAAGGCAGTAGGAGTTTATTTTTCAGCATTACTGGTTGGGGCATAGACTTGGATTACTGTGATATTGAATGGTTTGCCTTGGAAACAAAGAGAGATCATTCTGTCATTTTTGAGATTGCATCAGTAATACGTGAACCGTGAACTTCCAGATGTTCAAGCTGGTTTTAGAAAAGGCAGAGGAACCAGAGATCAAATTGCCAACATCCGCTGGATCATCAAAAAAGCAAGAGAGTTCCAGAAAAAACATCTATTTCTGCTTTATTGACTATGCCAAAGCCTTTGACTGTGTGGATCACAATAAACTGTGGAAAATTCTGAAAGAGATGGGAATACAGACCACCTGACCTGCCTCTTGAGAAATCTGTATGCAGGTCAGGAAGCAACAGTTAGAACTGGACATGGAACAACAGACTGGTTCCAAATAGGAAAAGGAGTACGTCAAGGCTGTATATTGTCACCCTGCTTATTTAACTTCTGTGCAGAGTACATCATGAGAAACGCTGGGCTGGAAGAAGCACAAGCTGAAATCAAGATTGCTGGGAGAAATGTCAATAACCTCAGATATGCAGATGACACCACCCTTATGGCAGAAAGTGAAGAGGAACTAAAAGCCTCTTGATGAAAGTGAAAGTGGAGAGTGAAAAAATTGGCTTAAAGCTCAACATTCAGAAAACGAAGATCATGGCATCTGGTCCCATCACTTCATGGGAAATAGATGGGGAAACAGTGGCTGACTTTATTTTTTTGGGCTGCAGATGGTGACTGCAGTCATGAAATTCAAAGACGCTTACTCCTTGGAAGAAAAGTTATGACCAACCTAGATAGCATATCTAAAAGCAGAGACATTACTTTGCCAACAAAGGTCTGTCTAGTCAAGGCTATGGTTTTTCCTGTGGTCATATATGGATGTGAGAGTTGGACTGTGAAGAAGGCTGAGCGCCGAAGAATTTATGTTTTTAAACTGTGTTGTTGGAGAAGACTCTCGAGAGTCCCTTGGACTGCAAGGAGATCCAACCAGTCCATTCTGAAGGAGATCAACCCTGGGATTTCTTTGGAAAGAATGATGCTAAAGCTGAAACTCCAGTACTTTGGCCACCTCATGGGAAGAGTTGACTCATTGGAAAGGACTCTGATGCTGGGAGGGATTGGGGGCAGGAGGAGAAGGGGACGACAGAGGATGAGATGGTTGGATGGCATTACTGACTCGATGCACATGAGTTTGGGTGAACTCCGGGAGATGGTGATGGACAGGGAGGCCTGGCATGCTGCGATTCATGGGATCGCAAAGAGTCAGATAGGACTGAGCGACTGAACTGAACTGAGGAGTTTATTTCTAAATATTTTTCTAAGAGCAAAGTATCTGTGTGTGCTGTGTGCTCAGTTGCTTCAGTCTTGTCTGACTTTTTGCAATCCCATGCACTATAGCCTGCCAGGCTCCTCTGTCCATGAGAGTCTCTGAGCAAGAATACTGGAGTGGGTTGCTATTTCTTTCTCCAAGGGAGCTTCCTGAGTTGGGGATTGATCCTACATCTCCTGCATCTCTTGTACTGCAGGCAGATTCTTTACCTCTGAGCCACCTAGGAAGCCCCACGAAGTATAATGACACTGAATTAATTCACTTCTCCTTAGTATATGAGAGAACACAAGGTTACAGTATATAGACATCCATTAGATGCCTCTGATGATGGGGATATTTAAAATAATCAACGAGTCTTCACCAGGGCTAGGGGCTAGGGGATGATCTCAATTTGATCCTTGGTAACAGTTTTCAATAAGCTCTTTACTTCTGATCTCCCTTAGGAGTCATTTGAATAATGTTTCATTATTCTCTTAGATTAAACTTTTGAAGTGCACAGATTGTTATTTAGATGAGATACATGTAAACTACTATAATAAAATGAACACCAAATACAGTGGATTAATGTAAGAAAGGTTTATTTTTCCTTCACATAATTTACAGAAGTGAATAACTCAAGGCTGGTACGCACCTATCCTCAGCACATGGATTTCAAGGTTGCTTCAATTATTATGACTTCCAAAACAGCAGGAAAGATGAAAGAAGGAAACTGACCTTGAAACAGAAAGTCATCATGTACATTAAATCCTTTGGGGTGTACACAGTCACAAAGCAAAAGATGTTGGAATATACAGTCTCTAGCTGAGTAATCACGCAACCATTTAAAATTTGACTGTGAACCATTTGCATTAGTACAAGGAAAGAACTGCATCTAATTGGTTGTTACAGAAAGTTCAAATTATAGCTAAAGAAAATTAAAATGTGGGCATAAAAATGATGTTAATACAATGCTTTATACTTCTCTTTCTGTTCCTATTTTTTTCCTTTCTTCTAATAATGTTTTGACCAAAATTATTATTTTTTCATTAATACCTGTTGTACTTGGCTTCTCTAATATCTGTGCTTCTTGGTTCTCATCTGACCTCACTGACCAACCTGTCTCAGACTCTTTGTTGGTTTCTCCTCATTTCCCCAACCTGTAAATATTATTAACATGTCCCTCCTCTCCAACTTTTTCCTTTTAAAAATACACACTTAGGCTTCTCTGGTGGCTCAGTGATAGGTAATCTGCCTGCCAACGCAGGGGATATGGGTTCAATCCCTGGTCCAGGAAGATCCCCCATGCCTTGGAGCAGCTAAGCCTGTGTGCCACACTACCGAGTCTATGGTTTTAGAGCCCATGAACCGCAAGTATCGAGCCCACATGACGTAATTACTGAAGCCGCTGCAACTACAGCCGATGCTGCAACAAGAGAAACCACTGCAATGAGAAGCCCGCACACCACAACTAGAGAATAGCCCCTACTCGTCGCTAGAGAAAGCCCGTGTGCAGTAAAAAAAAGACCCAGCACAGTCATAAATAAACGGATAAAAATAAATTAATCTTTACAAATTATAAATAAGTTTACAGATGGTCCTTAGGTGATATTAACCTCATAGATAACAATGTCTCCAGGTCTATGAGCCGATAACATTAAATAGACTCTAACTTGGACCACTCCTCTGCACACAATATATCCTAGTACCTATTTAACATCCTCATTTGGATGTCAAAGAAGCATAACACAATTAAAATATCTGAAACTGAACTTCTGATGTTTCCATACTGCAAAACTGCAACTCTTACTGGCTTCCACATCACAGTGCTACCACATCTCTATCCTTCAGCAGGAAGAGAAAAAAGAAAAAATGTTGTCATAATTATCTCTTCCTCTCACATATGCCCTTACATATTCGCCACTAAACTCTGCCACCATTCCCTTCTATCCTCAGTTCAACAGGTTCTGATGACCTCATTAAAACCACTTCAATCCAAGCTGTCTTCATTTTTCACACTTATTTTATTCCCTAGTTCTGTTCATGCACTCCTTATTCCCAAATTCAGACTTAAATTAAGGAAAGTAGGGGAAAACACTATACCATTCAGGTATGACCAAAATCAAATCCCTTATGATTATACAATGGAAGTGAGCAATAGATTCCAGGGATTAGATCTGACACAGTGCCTGAAGAACTATGGACAGAGGTTCCTAACACTGTGCAGGAGGCAGTGATCAAAAAGATTCCCAAGAAAAAGAAATGCAAAAAAGGCAAATGGTCATCTAAGGAGGCCTTATAAATAGCTGAGAAAAGAAGAGAACTGAAAGACAAAGGAGAAAAGAAAAAAAAACATCTGTCTGAATGAAGAGTTCCAAAGAATAGCAAGGAGAGATTAGAAACCCTTCCTCAGTGATCAAAGCAAAGAAATAGAGGAAAACAACAGAAGGGGAAAGCCTAGAGATCTCTGCAAAAAATTAGAGATACCAAGGGAATATTTCATGCAAAGATGGGCTCAATAAAGGACAGAAATGGAATGGATCTAATAGAAGCAGAAGATATTAAGACGAGGTGGCAAGGATACACAGAGGAACTATACAAAATAGATCTTCATGACCCAGATGACCATGATGGTGTGATCACTCACTTAGAGCCAAACATCCTGGAGTGTGATGTCAAATGGGCCTTAGGAAGCATCACTATGAACAAAGCTAGTGGAGGTGATGGAATTCCAGTTGAGCTGTTTCAAATCCTTAAAGATTATGCTGTGAAAGTGTTGCACTCAATATGACATCAAATTTGGAAAACTCAGCAGTGGTCAGCACAGGACTGGAATAGGTCAGTTTTCATTCAAATCCCAAAGAAAGGCAATGCCAAAGACGATTCAAACTACTGCACAATTGTACTCATCTCACATGCTAGCAAAGTAATGTTCAACATTCTTCAAGCTAGGCTTCAACAGGACGTGAACCAAGAACTTCCAAATGTTCAATCTGGATTCAGAAAAGGCAGAGGAAACAGAGATCAAATTTCAAACATCCGTTCGATCAGAAAAAGCAAGAGAGTTATAGAAAAAGCAAGAGAGTTCCAGAAAAACATCTACTTCTGCTTCACTGACTATGCCAAAGCCTTTTACGTGTGGATCACAACAGACATTCTTAAAGATATAGGAATACCAGATCACCTTACCTGCCTCCTGAGAAACCTGTATGCAGGTCAAGAAACAACAGTTAGAACTGGACATGAAACAACCAACTGGTTCCAAATTGGGAAATGAGTATGCCAATGCTGTATACTGTCACCCTGCTTATTTAATATTTATGCAGAGTACATCATGAGAAATGCTGGGCTGGAAGAAGCACAAGCTTGAACCAAGACTGCTGGGAGAAGTATCAGTAACCTCAGATATGCAGATGACACCACCCATTTGGAAGAAAGTGAAAAGAAACCAAATAACCTCTTGATGAAACTGAAAGAGGAGAGTGAAAAAGTTGGCTTAAATCTCAAAAGTGAAAAATCTAAGATCATGGCAACTGGTCCCATCACCTCATGGCATGGAGAAACAGTGGAAACAGTGAGAGACTTTAGTTTTTGGGTCTCTAAAATCACTGCAGATGGTGATTGCAGCCATGAAATTCCAAGATGCTTGCTCCTTGGAAGAAAAGCTATAACATATCTAGACAGTATATTAAAAAGCAGAGAGATTACTTTGCCGAGAAAGGTGCATATAGTCAAAGCTATGGTTTTTCCAGTAGTCATGTACGGATGTGAGAGATGGACCATAAAGAACCGTGGTGTTGGAGAAGACTCTTGAGAGTCCATTGAAATGCAAGGAGATCAAATAAGTCAATCTTAAAAGAAATCAGTCTTGAATATTCATTGGAAGGACTGATGCTGAAGCTGAAGCTCCTATATTTTGACCACCTGATGCAAAAAGCCAACCTATTGGAAAAGACCCTGATGCTGGGAAAGATTGAAGGCAGTAGGGGAAGGGGACAACAGAGGATGAGATGATTGGATGACATCACCGACTCTATGGACATAAGTTTGAGCAAGTTCCAGGATTTGGTGATGGACAGGGAAGCCTGGCATCCTGCAGTCCATGGGGTTCCAAAGAGTTGGACAAAACTGAGTGATCTGAACTGAACTGAATTCTCGTTATAACACCTACAGTCTTTTCTCAACACAGAAGCTAAAATGATTCTTTTAAAGTTAATTACATCATTCTGCTGATCAGAACCCTCTGATCAATTTAAACCTCACTCAAAGCAAGAGTCTGTCTTGTCCATGGTCCGTTCCCTTGTTCTCTTTATGAATTCATCTTCCAGCAATGCTGACTTCCTAGTTCTTCCTTAAACCTGTCAAATGTGATCCATTTCTGGTTCTTTGAAACTGTTTTTTTTTTCTCTGCCTGCAATCTTTTTTCTCTAGTTAAGCCTACAGCTGGATTCCTTACTTCGTACAAAACTTCGCTGAAATTCCACGTTATCAGGGACTCAGGCTAGTTACTAATTTAATGCCTTAATCCCACACCCATCCTTTTCCGACCCAATTCTTGTTACTGAAAATGATTGCTAAAAACTGTACTGCTTTTCTTTTTTCCATGTGGATTTTTGTCGAGTCCTCACAATAGGAAGCACTGGAATGAGAAGGCCAGAAGAAAGGAAGAAAAGACTACTTTTTCTTTATTCACATTTTTGTTTTCTCTGCAGGGTTAAGTTCAGGAGAGTCTTTTCAGCATTTTCCATGGTGGTGAGTTCTTCTTCCAGTTCCTGGGTGACCTGCAGAAATTTTCCAGTTTACTGTGGTAGCAGGCAATGCACTTGAGCCGAAGGTAGACCACCTCTTCAGTGGCATTAATGTCAATCTTGTGGGGTCCTTCCTCAAAGTTTTGATTTTTCCTTAGCCCCAGAGACAGCAGGTGCTTTTTGTAGCTCCTCTTGCTACCCTTTAGATTTTCTCCTTATCATTATCAGTAATTAAGAATATCTACCTAGTTATTAATCCTTTACATTAAATTTACTTTTTTACAAAACTGATGTGATTTGTTTCACTTGACTAGGTCTTTTCTGATACATTTACTCTGATCTATTTTCCTTTGTTATTTATCCACATCTCAGCTATTATGCATTTAGTTTTTGAGTTTCTTGATTATATTCCTAATAGCAAGATCTTTTTTTTTTCTTTTGATCATGATTTTTTACCTCCACTGCCTAGAATAATATCTGGTAGAACAATATTTGTTACTCAATTAAAATTTATTGAAATAATGAATTTGTGGGAGGAGAGGCAAAATATCCTCTATTGTATACAGATTGTATAGGATGATAGAAGTTCTATGAAGATGCCTTAAATGTATAGTCTTGGGTTGGGTTTTGTTGTGTGGGTTTTTCTACAAGATGCTATGAAAAACCCAAATGAACTTTTTGGCCAACCTGATATTCATATTAATATTATTCTCAAACATATTTGTGTTTTCTAAACATATACAGCTTGCTTCAGTTGTCAGCATAGTTTAGATCTCAGCATCTAAAATTAGTTCAGCACTTCATGCTTCTATTTAACATTTACTATAAATGAATGTTAGGAGGTCATTTTTGCTCATTAAATACCATCTTTATTTTTGTGTGTTTTTTCAGTTTCTTGGAATTGAAGTATAAATTTCAATATAATTATAAAAATTATATAAAACTCTCTTTAGGAAAACATGACTTATTCTGCAAATATTTATGAACCAAAATACTAAAAGCTATGTACCAGGTACTGAGGAAACATCTGGGAAATAGGAATAAAAAGGGGAGAGAAAAACAGACAGAGGAGGTGAGAAAATAAGAGACAGCATGGAACTTGAAACCTCTCAGAAAAGACAGATATCATGTAGGTGATATGTTCATCTGGAAACTGAGTGGATGGAGACGGATGTGGGGCTTGTTTCAGGAAGGACATCCATATGCAGCAGAAATAACGGACAGCGTTCTCTGCTGAAGAAATCAAAAAAGATGAGGTTGGCTAAATCACAGAGAATCAGAAACGATAATGGAGAATGATGAGATGCGTGACTTAACAGTAAAAAGCCAGATTGCAGACAACTGCATAGGTCCTCTACTATCATCCTAATGGAAGCCACTGAAAGATGTTAAATGGAAAACATTAGATCAAATCTGGAAAATTACTAGGATTGCAGTGTGCAGTATAGATTGGTGCACACTTAACCTATTTACAGGAGTCAAATATGGAGTCTGTCTACATAGGCCAGGCGCAATATCATGGTGGTGTGATATACGGCAGTGATGAGAGGGATTTAGAGATGCAAACAGGTGAAAGAGCTATTTAAAATACCAAATACAAGATATAGAAATTGAATGGAAAGGTGGATAAAGGACAGGGTTCCTGACTAGCTTTTTTTTCCCACTAGACGTAAGTGTTCAATCAATACATGAATGGTTCAGTATTGATGAAAATGATAATGGCTTGAGAGTTGCATGCTCCCTGCCAGCTCTAAAATTCAGTAATTCAATATTTTATACATCAGTAGAACAACAACAACAAGATTACAGAAAAAGAGCAATGAAAAACTAGAAACTATTGCCTCTTCTTTTTTATTTAGTTTGATTCTTCTCCACACAGCATCTCTGAAACTGGCTTAAAATTATAATACCAGTTAGTATGAAACACTGAGAACAGAAGAGCTGACGGGGCCTTTTTATGCCTCATTATTTTTTTGGTTTATGTGTAAGTCCATGTAAATTCCAACTGTTCAATACTTTTTATAATAAATCTTGATAATAGTCATAGCCACAATAAATATACAGATGATCTCATCTTTAACAAATAAACATCTAAAATCTACTTTGCTCTATACACTGTCAGAGAAGCTGGAACTGTATCAATGAACAAGACACATCTATGTTACTGGAGACTTAGTGGAATAAACAGATGATACACAAATTGATAAGTGTGGGTTTGGCACATAGCTTTCTCCATCACAGGTGATAATAAAAAGTGAAAAACATGTCAAGAGGATTGAAAATGCTGAGGGATGGAGAACAGGTTTACATTTATTGATCATCTGTAACATTCTAGGTGATCTTCTAGGTATTTACTGCTTTTTCCTTAATATCCTCCAAAACAAGAGTTAGATTTTTAATATTTCTAGTAAGACCTTTGAGACTCAGAAATGTTAAGAAACTATCTGACCACTGATAATCTAGCAGCGGAGGCTACAGCAAAAAGCACATGTTCTTAGCACAAAACCTAAAGACACTTCAAAAGAACTTTCAATAGCTACAATTCAATGTTCAATGGATTTTCAGCTCATTTCATTATGCCCTGCAGAGTCAGCACAGAACCTCCAAGAGCACTAATCACTTGACACCAAGTGTATAGATATAGAGGGAGAAAGATGTAAACTTTTTCAGAAGCAAGATTAAAAGAAGCTTCTGGACAGTAAAAAAAAAAAAAAAGAAAGAAAGAAAGAAAGAAAGAAAAGTCACTTGCAGCAAAGTGAAAAGAATGTCTTATTTCACCACAAGTATGGCAGCAGGAAAAGGAAAAGAAAAATATTTTCAAAAATGAACTTAAAAAAACCCAAAACTTAGCAGTAGGTTTTAACTTTCATTTTTCAATCATTTTTTCCTGGAAAAATGAACAAATGTTCTGGACCAGTTGTAGGAAGCACATATTTATTAACCAGGTTCTTTTCTAAAAAAAAACTTCCTACTACATAAATATAGAGCAAGAGATATAACAGATGCTCAAGTGTTGTAGTGGCTTTATGAAAGCTAACAGCAAAGCATTAAACATATTTAAACACGCCCACAACTGCTTTGCATTTATATAGCATTCAATATATTTGAAAAACATATTTTTACAATCACTGAAGCACAAATATTCTCATTTTGCAAAGGAATAATAAAATATCACAAAAGGGAAATAGTATTATTGTATTTTAGATGAGAAGACTTATGGTTTTTATCCAGCTCAGCATTCTTATTTTATGGATGAGACAAGAGGGTCCCTGAGTGGACAGCTGATTTGCTTGAGGTCAGTGGCAGATTTTAACCAAAAAGCAGTGCCTTTTTATTTCTAGTCCTGAGATTTTGTAGCTACCACTACTTTTATACACATGCAGTCCTGATGTTATGTATTTATTGAATTACAGACACTCAAAAGCCTGGCAAATAGGAAGCAGCCAAAAAAAATGTTGAATGAATAATTTTTAATCTTTTTTTTCATGTCTCTAAACATGCTTCCTAAGTATGTCTATGGCTTCAGAAGGGGCAGGCTTATGCTTTCCATCTTTAAATCCTTTGAATACCACCCAAATAGAGTCTTACTTGGTTGTTCAGAGTGTTAATACACAGAGAAGATTTTTTGTTGTTGTTGTTAGTCATGACTAAGTGAGAATGGATGAAAATTCAGCCCATGTCAGATCCATTTGGCTCTTAGAAGGTGGAATAAAGGAGGCAACTTTAAGGAAGGTTAAAAATGAAATAGAGATAATATTTAATTAGGAGCTTCTATTTCCTGGGCTCCAAAATCACTGCAGATGGTGACTGCAGCCATGAAATTAAAAGACGCTTACTCCTTGGAAGAAAAGCTATGACTAAACTTGACAATGTATTAAAAAGCAGAGGCATTACTTTGCCGACAAGCTCAATTCAGTTCAGTTGCTCAGTTGTGTCCGACTCTGCGACCCCATGGACTGCAGCATCACAGGCTTCCCTGTCCATCAACAACTCCAGGAGCTTACTCACACTCAATGTCCATCGAGTTAGTGATGCCATCCAACCATCTCATCCTCTGTCGACCCCTTCTCCTCCTGCCTTCAATCTTTTCCAGCATCAGGGTATTTTCAAATGAGTAAGTTCTTCACATCAGATGGAGTTTCAGCTTTGGCATCAGTCCTTCTATTGATATTCAGGACTGATTTCCTTTAGGATTGATTGCTTGGATCTCCTTGCAGTCCAAGGAATTCTAAAGAGTCTTCTCCAACACCACAGTTCAAAAGCATCAATTCTTCAGCACTTATCTTTCTTTATAGTCCAACTCTCATATCCATACATGACTACTGGAAAAATAGCTTAGACTAGACAGACATTTGTTGGCAAACTAATATCTCTGCTTTTTAATATGCTGTCTAGGTTGGTCATAACTTTTCTTCCAAGGAGCAAGTGTCTTTGAATTTCATGGCTGCAGTCACCATCTGCAGTGATTTTGGAGCGCAAGAAATTAAAGTCTCTGTTTCCACTGTTTCCCCATCTATCTGCCATGAAGTTATGGGACCGTATGCCATGGTTTTAGTTTTCTGAATGTTGAGTTTTAAGCCAACTTTTTCACTCTCATTCACTTTCATCAAGAAGCTCTTTAGTTCTTTGCTTTCTGCCATAAGCATGGTGTCATCTGCATATCGGAGATTATTGATATTTCTTCCTGCAGTTTTGATTTCAGCTTATGCTTCATCCAGCCTTGCATTTTGCACGATGTACTCTGCATATAAGTTAAATAAGCAGAGTGACAAAATACCATGCTCAGTAAATCTTTAATCCAACTTTCTATTGATGGGTGGGGCAGTGTTCCCTCCATGTTGTTTGACCTGTGGCCAAACTATGGTGAAGGTAATGAAGATAATAGCTACCTCCTTCAAAAGGTCCAATGCACACCCCAATCCTGCAGCAGGTCACTGAGGACCCATGCCTCTGGAGACCCATGCCTCTGCCTGAGACTCCTGGACAATCACGGGCAAGTCTGGGTTAGTTTCTTGCGGGATCACTGCTTCTTTCTCCTTGTAGACAAAGGTCCTTATAGTCAAAGCTATGGTTTTTCCAGTAGTCATGTATGGATGTGAGAGCTGGACAATCAAAAAGGCTGAGTGCCGAAGAATTGATGCATTTGAGCAATGGTGTTGGAGAAGACTCTTGAGTCCTGCGGAATGCAAAGAGATCAAACCAGTCAGTCCTAAAGGAAATTAACCCTGAATATTCAATGGAAGGATTGATGCAGAATCTGAAGCTCCAATACTTTGGCCACCTGATGCAAAAAGCTGACTCATTGGAGAAGACCCTGATGCTGGGAAAGATTGAAGGCAGGAAGAGAAGGGGTCGACAGAGGATAAGATGGCTGGAAGGCATCACCTACTCAATGGACATGGGTTTGAGTAAACTCCGGGAAATACTGAAGGACAGGGAAGCCTGGCAAGCTACAGTCTATGGGGTCACAAAGAGTTGGACGCAACTGAAGAACAATTTCTGGCTAAATTAGTATTGGCTCCTGGATAGTTCCCCTAAATTCAAATCTCATGGCACAGAGAAAAGCACAGCTAATGAATCTAATAAATCACCGGAGACACAGAGGACAGTTGAGCTTTTATGAATGGTGACTGGAAGATAGCTAGTTACCTCAGATAAGGGAAACGTTAGAGGACACCTTTCTATTTATGTCTTTTTCTTTACCCATGTTGTCCTAGGAAGACAATTGTCCAGGTTCCCAGAAAATGAAATCTAAGACAGAAGCTTCCATATTATTTACTGCTCTTATTGGGAAATGCTGAAGAGGTGAGGGAAATGCAGTAGAGACAGGAACCTCTGCTTCTTCAGTTTATGGAGCTATATATATATATATTAAGATTAGCCACATAAACTACAGACTTACTCTATAGCATTTCTCCATGAGTGCTTTTGAAAATTTATACCACTTTTCAGGTGACTCTTTAAATATAATAAAATATTCACTTCCAAACACAGTAAATAGGTACACTATAAAACTGATATTAAAAAAAAATAAAACTGATATTTTGATATAGCTGCAAGTGTTAACACACTCCTCTGTCTAGCTGACCCAGTAGTTACTACTCACAATACATCTTATAGAACAAACCTGAATTACAGCCTGTTTCAGTTCAGTTCAGTCACTTAGTCGTGTTGATTCTCTGGACCCCATGAACTGCAGTGCAACAGACTTCACCATGTTTGAATGAACCCAAAGTTATTTTCTTTTTATACAAAAGCTACAAGGATGAAGAGTCTAGAAATTAAATACAAACAAACATGTAAAAAATAAAACGAAATCCACCATGACAAAAATTGAATTTGTATGAGACTCTGTTTTTAATGTATAGTTGAAAATGCATGCAACAGAATGAGTAGAATAATATGTTTTACTAAGATTACACAGAGATAACAATACCAAGAAGAAATACAGTGCCAGAGCAAATTCAGTAAGGGGAGAGTGGAGCTTTGCATATAAGAATCTAGGTGGAATTTGTATTAACTCAGTTAGGATAAGAGTGTGTGTGTGCGTGTGTGTGTGTGTGTGTGTGTGCGCGCGCATGTGTGTGTGCGTGTGTGTGTGTGTGTCAGAGAGAGAGTATATATGCAATGTGTGCATGTATGTGTGTAAAACATGTAAACAGTATAAAATCTGGATCCTAATAGATAGACTCCAAACAAAAAATCATCAAAAGTTAAATCTTCCAAGATATCTTCAAGTTTCTTCCAAGAGCTTCTGTGTCTTTCTGGGTGCAGCCTCCTATGTAATCCTGGCTGGGGATAATGTTTCCACATTTTAATGTGAGACAGACTGGCACCTCCTCACTTCAGGCTGTGTAGACTATCTGGTCTCTCTGGCAGGAGCCCTTGATAAGGGAAAAAATAAAAATAAAAGAAATTGCCTCTGGACTCAAGAAACTCACTATCCATTTTAGCTCATTTGAGGGCATGGATGAGCCATGGTCCTGACCCCTGTCATATTATTTGTGAAGCAGAAGTGTGCAGGGAAAGTAACAAGATTGAAAACTCCATACAAAATGCCATTTACCATTTGCAAGTAAGTGTAGAGTTGTTCTTAGGCATGATTTCAAAGGTAAAAGTGCAGGAAAAGCCTATGGCTGGAATGAACGTGAAAGCAATTCTGTGCCTACACATACTATAAGAGGCCATCTGTCCCTGTTGGGAACTAGACTATGATTGTAAAGACTCCAAGGTACTACCATAATATTTATTATAGCCTAGTTTGTAATAATTTTATTTGGCCTGCAGAAACAGAGTTATGGACAGTTGTGCATCACCATTAGAAAAAAACTTAATGAGGATGGAATTGATCTCATCAATTTCCCTGTTACTAAAAGCTTACCATACTCCACGCCTGCTCTTTACCCAAATTCCTTGTCCTGGGTAGACCAATCAAAATGCTGCTTTTACTCATGGTTTTGTCTAAGGAAAACTGAAAGGCCCTTGGTGAGACAGCAGCATCGGCAGGTCTCTAGGTGGCTGAACTCTAGTCTGACTCAACCACAGCAGCTTGAACCAGTGGTGGGAATTTAACCCATCAGCCAATTTAGTACTGAGTCCAAGTTTGCTCTGCTGGCCACACTGCAGGTCAATGAATTGGAGACGAGGTGTTGAGGCAAGGAATATGACTTTAATTAGAAAGCTGGCAGAATGAAAAGACAGCAGACTGATGTCTCACAATAACCATCTTATTGGTATCTCAGTGCCAGGTTCTTTCATAGAACAGAGATGGGGGGGAGGTGAGGAAGTAAACTAAAAACCCCATTAACCTTGGAAGTGTCTCCTGGAATGTCCATCCTGGGGAGGGAATGTGTTAATTTCTTCCTTCCTGAAGCCATCCACAGGTGGACAGGGTCCTGAACAAAGGCACTTTGGTTTGATATTTAGGCAGAGGGGTGGGGTTCCCTGAGGTAGGTCATTATGGGCAGACAGTATCTTTTTAGTGAACAAAAGCAACAGGGAGCAAAGGTTAAAGAAAAGAAACAGATCCAACATGCAGTCCATTCATCCCAGTAAAAAAAATTAAAATATTAAGCCAGAGACTATTTGCCTCCCAATACCAATTACCTTTCTGTCTGCCTAGATGAATGAACAAGATGAATGAACAATGCAAGAAATTCCTTCTAGTTATAAAGGTTTCCCTTTTCTTCTTCCTCATGATGGATAGAATATAAACATAATGGCCAAACTGTCAGTTTTAACGTAACCTCAGCAACAGTTAGAACCAGACATGGAACAACAAACTGGTTTAAAATTGGGAAAGCAGTATGTTAAGGGTGTACATTGTCATGGTGCTTATTCAACTTATATTCAGGGTGCATCATATGAAATGCTGGGCTAGATGAAGCTCAAACTGGAATCAAGATTGCCAGGAGAAATACCAATAACGTCAGATGTGGAGATGATATCACTCTAATGGCATAAAGGGAAAAGGAATTAAAGAGCCTCTGGATGAAGGTAAAAGAGGAGACTGAAAAACCTGGCTTAAAACTCAAGATTCAAAAAACTAAGATCATGGCATCTGGTCCCATCACCTAATGGCAAATAGATGGGGAAGCAATGGAAACAGTGACAAGCTTTATTTTCTTGGGCTTAAAATCACTGCAGATGGTGGCTGCAGCCATGAAATTAAAAGATGCTTGCTCCTTGGAAAGAAAAGCTATGACAAACCTAGATAGCATGTTAAAAAGCCGAGACATCACTTTACCAACAAAGGTCCCTATAGTGAAAGGTCTGATTTTTCCAGTAGTCATGCATAGATGTGA
Source organism: Ovis aries (assembly GCF_016772045.2). Classification (NCBI taxonomy): domain Eukaryota; kingdom Metazoa; phylum Chordata; class Mammalia; order Artiodactyla; family Bovidae; genus Ovis; species Ovis aries. The sequence continues at coordinate 18,195,357 of NC_056074.1, forward strand.
GAGTTGAACCATAAAGACTGATGAACAATGAAGAACTGATGCTTTTGAACTGTGGTGTTGGAGAAGACTCTTGAGAGTTCCCTGGACAGCAAGGAGATCAAACCAGTCAATCCTAAAGGAAATCAACCCTGATTATTCATTGGAAGGACTGATGTTGAGGCTGCAGCTCCAATACTTCAGCCACCTGATGCAAATAGCTGACTCTCTGTGAAATACCCTGGTGCTGGGAAAGATTGAGGGCAGGAGGAGAAGGGGGAAACAGAGGATGATATGGTTGGATGGTATCACTGAATCAATGGACACAAGTTTGAGCAAACTCCAGGAGATAGTGAAGGACAGGGAAGCCTAGAGTGCTGCAGTCCATGGAGTCCCAAATAGTCAGACATGACTGAGTGACTGAACAGCAACAGAAATAGGAGCCACATTAAGAAAGATACCATTTCCTTGACACATCTTCCAGGCAGCTCTCCTTCCAAATTCCTTTGACCTAGAGGAAATAAACCTCTCCTTTCTTTAAATCATCATTTTTTGAGGTTTTGCTATTCTCAGTCAAAAATGGTTTGGACAGTTCTTTCTGGCTGGTGGTCTGTGAGAGAGAAGTGACAGCAGGCATGAAGGAGTGAAAAATAGGACTATTATATTTCTTTCCTTTAGAATTCAAAATGTAGTTTTGGAGAGAGAATCACTGGTGGGAACCAGAAAAAAAAAAAAAAAGAAAAGGTAAATCAAGACATGTAGTATCAAAGGGCCTCTGCAATGATAATGCAAAGTCCTAAATTAAGTATCAAGAAACTCCTGATGCAGCAGGCACTGCAAGACATTTTGACCTCTAGTAGAGCCTTGGATCATGAATCACCCTACCTTCATGAAACTTGGCAGTATAACAACTCCTGGAGTCCTATTAGATTCCAAACTCTTTTACTATCATGTATTTCATTGTAATAAATACTTAATTTTAGGAGCAATCCTAAGAATAAAGGGAGCTTCACACATGTGTTTTCTTTTCAGTGTCCTGTTAGGGTGCCCATAAATGCATGTCTGTTCTCTGTCCCTTCCATATAATCCTTTGCCAAGACCAAAGGCTCTAACTATAGGCTCTCCAGAGCAGATCTTTCCCTTTCCTTTCTTGTCAAACCTTTAGGTAGACATTTACTTTCTACTTCCTAGACAACTGGCATTGGCTCTTTCCTCTGATTTTCTATTCCCCTTAAATCGGTATCAAGTGATATGTTTTATGGTTGGGTTAGAGAATGCTTCATCACCTCAGTCTGGGTTAACTACCCTATACAAGTTCACAGGTTGGACTATCCCATTTCTCCAAGCAAAACAAAAAGAAGTAATGACTCAAACTTTCCTCAAGGTTTCCCATAAATATATGTGTATGTATGTGTGTACACACACACACACACACACACACACACACACACACACAAGCTTCAGTCTGACATTCAACATGACTTAACATTAGTCACCTTGGTAATCTGCTCTGGATTTACTGTACCTGATGCCTCATTCTGTGGCCTTTCCTATTTCTATACTTTCTCCTCATGGTCATCCCTCTTTCAAGAGCATCTCATTTCCTCTTATGGACCTTCTCACTATGGCTGACATCACACTCATCTTTCAGGTCCCATCTCAAATATCTTCTCTATGGAGACTTTCTGCTTGGTCTCTCTCAACCTTTCTATATCATATGTGATCTGAACATTTGAAACACAAGATTTATATTGGTAACAATTGAAATTATAGTTTGTCATTCCAATAAACTATTGAGAGTTTTTTTGGTTTTTTCTTTAAAGGAACAGGCCCTATATCTTGATGTTTGCTTGGCAACATTGATAACTGTTTGCAAATTTGGTATGTGTTCAATTGAATTGAATGAGTCCTTACTGTCTTTATTTAAAATTTCCTCTAAAACAAAGTGGTGAGATTCCAAGCAAAACAACTAACTTTAACCATGCAAAATACAAAGATTATAAAGAATGCACCTTTTAAAGTTCAGAATGTATGAATGAAAATTATAGGCTGAATAAAGAAGGGACATATGGAGTCAATTTTTAAAATTGCATAGTGGCTGAAATGTTTGAGGAAATACAATTCCTTATCCTTGCTGAATGCATGAGATAAATCAGTCACATTCTTATCATTCATAAATCTTTTCATTTCTTTTTCTAAAAGGAAATTAGGAAATTCTAGGATACTGTGAATTAAAGAGAAACCCTGGAAATCTGAACTATGAATTGACTCCTAGGAAAACTCTTCTTGTGGAGAATGGAAATCATCTAAGGGTTGAGGAAAGAAAAAAAAATTGTGGCACTCATAAAGAGACAATATAGCAATTGATTAATACAAGTTTTGTAGCAGGACCTGAGTTGAGAACCTGGCTCTGATGTTTCCTGTCCACAACTTTGGATAAATGGCTTAACCTCATTAAATGTGAAATGGCCAGCACTCTTTTTTTTCACTGGCGTTTGTGAGAATTAGGGGGAAAAGTGAATAGAAAGGATTCATTTATCATGCTGGGCACATAGTTGTTGCTTCCTAAATTATTGTTGTTTGGTTAGTTGTACCTCTGTGTCCTTTATCTTGTGAACTAAATCAGATTAAAGTAAAGGGGATCCATGTCATGTTATCATGATTAGGAAAATTATAAATGACACTCATCTTCATTTAAGGACATTCTCCCAGCTCCTTTTCAAACATTCAGCAAGCCGTAAAATATAACTGATTTTCAGCAGGAAACAAAATCACAGTTAACTAATATATTGAAGATTCAATGAGGTTTTGTTGCTGATATATGATTCACTTAAACAATAGTAGGAGAAAGAGAGAATTTTCTAAATAGGCTTTAAAAGTATCTCCGTGCAATGAATTTTCCTATTTAAGAAAATATCTTAGGTTTACATTAATGAAGACCCTGTATCTTACCAAGACCTTTATGAGCTTATTATTGATAATTTAACCAAATCTTGTGTGCAAAGAAGAGCAATTCCCCCAGCAATTCATGAACCACCATGCTTATAGGAATAGCAACCCTTTCTTGTAGCTTCCAATAAATATCTTTAACCTCCCTCCTCCAAATAAAGTAAATAATGATAAACTCCAAATGTCATAAGGTCCTCAAAACATTCTTGGTGCATCTATTTAAAATTATGAGTCAGGCTTTTCTATATAAATATTTCATAGCTCTAGAGTGACTATAATGTCCCTGCACTCATAACAAATGGGCAATTTGATATGTATTGTCAAACTCAATGAACATCAATCTTCCACTGCTTCCAAGTAATGGATGGGTTTTAATGTACTGTTAGTGCTAGTCACTCCAGATGTGGACAGGATTTTGTAAGTATTATGAACTTTGGGAGTCATCAGGGTGGAAGCCTAACAAAGGTAAAGAAAGGAAAGTAAAATATTCTCCTACTAGTCCTCTACCTGTAATGCTGCTACCTTTCTATTGTCCATAAACTAAGAAAGAACCAGGATAAAAAGAAAAGACATCAAAGTCAAAGTAAGAGAAGCTATGGAATATACGTCCACAGAGTTTAAAAAATGTGCATCCAATTTACATAAGATCTCAAATTATTTACTATTATTTGATCACAAGTAGAAGAAACCCAGTGTAGTTATAGTAGGAGAAGGATGGAACAAGGAACATGAAAAATGAGGTAGAAAATGTGCTTACCGTGAGAAGGATTTGAAACAATTATCTAAAGACATCATGCACCCTAGGCAGTGAGCTCTCTCTGGGTCTCTTGCCCTGATTTCCCTGGGCATTGGTTTCCTTCTCTTTCTTTCCAGAGACCACTCTCTTCACCCCATGGGAGAATACAGCTACCCTCAGTTCTAAAGTTCTCTTTATGTGAAGATATGGAAACAATCGTGTCTTTCTTAATCCCTCCATGTCGATCTCTGCACTCATCTTCCTACCATACACCTTTGTGTTTTACTTAAATCTTTCAGGACTTCCAGTGGCCCGAATGGAGTCAAATGTCTACTCATGGTCTGGAAGCAAAGATGCTACTACAGAGGATCACCAATGATCAAACCAAGAGCATCCCTCACAACAGTGAACTCAGGAGCTATGAAACAACACATCAGATTTCAAAGACCTAAGGAATACCTAGGAGACAGAACACACACACAGCGACACACACACATATAAAGTTTAAACCACCATTGAAAGATCCTGGAAAAAGATATACATTTATTCTATTACTCCTACCAAGTACAACTAAAAACCCTGGAAAGTGTTTGTTGCTCAGTTGTGTTAAACTCTTTGTGATCCCATGACGGTAAGCCTCACCAGGCTCCTCTATCCATGGAATTCTCCAGGTAAGAACACTGGAGTGTGTTGCCATTTCCTTCTCCAGGGCATCTTCCTGACCCAGGGATCAAATCTGGGTCTCCTGTATTAGAGGGAGATTCTTTACCATCTGAGCCACAAGAGAAGCCCCCCAAACTGGAAGTTATATGTAAAACAATATAAGAAGACCACAAAAAGTGGAGAGAAGACAGGGTGGGAAATTGTGACACAAGTAACAAAGATTGGAGAGTGCACTGAATACTTTTTTTTGCCTCAAATATCCTACACTTGGAGGTGAGGAAGCTGGCAATGCAAAAATACCAATAGTCACACGCAAAAAATAGCCTAATAGAAGGATGCTCTTTCTAGCCAAGATCAGGAAAGAGTCAGTCTAGCAAGAGAGAAAATGTTTGGACAATAACTTCTCTAATCCAGTTGAATACCACACACACACAAAAAAAAGGTGGCTCACCACCACCCTTCCTAGAAAGGACTGAATAGGCAGCCTAGACTTTCTTTTTAGTCTTACCCGCTCACTAGGAGGTTTCCAAAACATCTCACCACTGCAGTGTCAGAGAGGATCAAACAGGAAGCCAGGAGATATATCCCCACTAGCAGGTATAGAATGCTCTCCACTTAAAAATATAATCTATAAAACTTTTGGGGAAAATATAGGATGAAATCTTCAGGATTTAGTGATAGGCTAAGTTCTCAGCCTTTACATCAATAGTATGTTATTTATAAAAGAAACAAATTGATGAGAAGGACTTTATTTAATATTTATAATATAATTATTTCTCTGTAAAATTCCCTGCAAAAATAATGAAAAGACGAGCCACAGACCACAGGAAAATATTTGCAAACTATGTACACCACAAATGACAAGTACTAAAAATTGAAAGAACTCTCAAAACTCTACAATAAAAAAGTAAATAAATAAAAGAATCAGAAATGGAAAAAAAAAACAGGAAGAGACATTTCACCCACAAAGTTAAACAGTAAATAAGCATATGAAAAAATGTCCAGCATGAGTAGTCATTAGAGAAATTCAAATGAAAACATAATTATATTTAGTAATATATGTAGTAATATATTACTACATTCTATTAGAATGATGAAAATTTTTAGAAATTGGCAAAAATCAAATGCTAGCAGGATGTAGAGAAACTGATCACTTGTACATTGCTGGCAAGAATGTCAAATGGTATTGTCATTTTGAAAAACAGTTTGGCAATTGTTAAATGGAAACAAAAACTAAATATGCAACTAACATACAACTCAGAAAATGTACACCTGGGCATTTATCACAGATAAATAAAATAAAGACTTGTGTCCTTATGAAAACCTGCATGCAAATGTTTAAAGAAACTTTATTCAAATAGCCCCAAACTGGTAAGAATCCAGATATTCTTCAATGGATGAATGATTAAACAAACTATGGTAGACCTATATCATGAAATAATATAAAGAAACAAATTATCCATGCAAAACAACAACTTGGGTGAATCTCAAAAAAATTATTGAGTTAAAAAAGCAAATCCCAGAAGATTATATATGAAACTATTAATAAAACATTCCTGAAATGACAAAGTTATAGAAATGGAAAACAGTTAAGTGGTTCCTGGAAGTTAAGTAGGGGATCAGTTGTAGGGGGAAAGTGGGCATGACTAACACAGGAAAACATGAGAGATTTTTGTGGTGATAGATCTCTGAGTCATGACTGTATCAATGTCAGTATTTGAGTTTTGATATTATGCTACAGTTTTTACAGAATGTTACCTTTGGAAAATATTAGATAAATGGTCACAGGATTTCTCTGTATTATTTTAACCGAATGTGAATGCACAAGTGTCTCAAAATTAAAACCTTAATTTAAAAGATAAACAGCAGTAAAACTATCATGAACCACACAGGACTAAGAAAGTTGTCAAATAAATGCAAAAGAAATGCAAAGAATGAATTTGTGTGACTTTTGTAGATACTTTCTGTCCTTTGATGACTCACAGGAAGTGGGAAAACTGCATAAAGTCTTGAAGGATAAGTCACTTAAAAAAGGGGGAGGAGTAGAGATGAAATGGATTTCCCGTAGAATAACACAACTAACAAAACGCAGAAAGAGGGGTGCATATGGCATGTGGGTTGGGGCAGTGGATCAGTGGGCATGCATGACTGACTGGCAGAATATATCCCCAGATCAGTCATTCAGAATATTCAAAGTAGACAGTTCATTTTTCACCCCAGATTCACCAAGTTAGGCAATAAAATTCTGGTATCACATACCACTTCCTTTTCAAAGTCTCACTGCTCATCAAATGAGTCCTTCAACAGATCATTCGCCTTCCAGAAAATTCTCAAAATCCCAGAGCTTCTCTGACAGTCTCACTTAATAACACTTCATCATGACATATGGTCTTGATCATTTTACTTTAAGAATTTTACAGGCTTTACAAGTATTAGTTCCTGTGGGTATAATTGGAAGAAGCTTCCTTTTGACCAAAACAAAACAAAACAAAACAAAACATCGTGTTTTCTCACCTACCTCCCACTACTATTTAATTAATTCATCTCTAGAGACTCCCCATTGTGACAGCTAGGTTCTTTTCATGCCACAGGAGATTATTTCTCAGTATGATGAGTACAGACTGAAGTTCTTCAAAGATGTATGAATAATATTTAAAAAAAGAAAGATGTTAAGAACCTATCATGTAAATAGATTTCTAAATAAATGAAGAGCTTGGCTAGACTTGAAAGCTTGCTAACACTCCTCAGTTTCAGGAGAGGTTTCCTTGAGGAGAGCAGAAGTATCATCTGTATGTTTTCTCTAATGTATACTTATTATACTTAATGTATACTTATTTCTGGGCTTCCCTGGTGGCTCAGACAGTAAAGAATCTGCCTGCAATGTAGAAAACCCAGGTTTGATCCCTGGGTGGGAAGGATCCCAGGGAATGGCTACTGGCTCCAGTATTCTTCATGGAGGGGGAGTCATATACAATAGAGAGACTAATATTTTCATTTTCTCTCTTTTCAAACTTATTTCTAGTCACTTTTATTTCTCACCAAATAGCTTTAATCATGAAAACCACTCATTTATGAAGCATCAAAAATTTATATAATAATATTGAAACCTGTTGTTTACCTCAGTTATAACTAGATAGTATCAAGTTACATGATATTACAATGTGTTTTTTAGTCAGTATCTGAGTTATTATTAGGTTTCTAAAACTGAGATGGTGAAAAATTTTTTTCATCTATTATAATCCTTTGTCTGAATATTAAATGTAACTTTTCAAAGCATTATCGTTTATACTCTTTCATTTCATCTTCAAACAATTCTATTTGGAAGGAATTAGTCATCAAGTTTGACAGGTAAGTACTAGATGGGGACATTAAGATAGAGAGAGGTTTAGTGAGTTTCTGAGGCCTCACAGGTAATGTCAGACTTGGGGTGAAAACACTAGAATTGTATAGAGAGAACAGATGAGTGAACCAGGATTATGGACAATTAACCATGGGCCGGGCACCATGGTAAATGCTAGAACCAAATTTTATCTTATTTTATCAAAGCAAAAGCCCAGTGAACTACTGTTGCCATCTATACTAAAGAATGTGATAATCAGAGGGATATATCAATTTCCAGAAGTCACTTTTCTAAAATGACGGGATTAAAACTGAGATTTTTCTGACTCCCATTTCCAAATGGTAAACAATAGTAATATTATCCAGAAAGCATTACACATTTAGCATGTGTAAAGCATTATTTTAAGTGATTTTTAATGGCTATTTTGTTTTCTGCAAAGAACGTTTGTCCTCCCTAAAATAATAGGAATGTGCCTCCCCATCCCAATTAGAACAGTTCCCTAGCATTTTTTAAAAATTGAAGCTGGGAGGGAAAAAGAAAACAAAACAGCTTTTCTCCTTTTGGATCATGCATCTTTAAGGATATGAGCCTGGAATTAGGCAGCCAACTACCTTACATTAGGAAGAATTTTGTCTGATAGAACAAAAACAATATTGAGTGAAAACACATTTAGAAGAAGCATATCAGATTTAAAAACCTTGTGTCTAAAGACCTCTACAATTCTAAAGGCAGATTTACTGCTATCTAGGCTACAGTTTTGATATGTTATCCATTTATAACGGGTGTCATTTTTTGGGGGTCGTGCTTTGCACTTACAATTTGTAGGTTTTTCCTTTTACTTGACAAAACTTTACAGATAGAAGATAACTTATACACATTGCTTCATTTGAACCTAAAACTAAGCCTAACATAGTCCATTATTCATTCATTATTATTGAAGTCTTATGCATCAGATACTATTCTAGGTGCTGAAGATACAACTGTGAAAAAAAAAAAAAAAGGCCAAGTGTTCTGCCCTTGTTTTCATTAGAAGGTGAAAAATCTGAGTCACAGAGAATTCACATATCTTACTCAACGTTTCAGTATCGGTAAGTGGCAAAGAAAAACTGAGACCAGTTGGACGTAAGGTTCAGAGTTCAAGTTCTCCTTGGATGACAGTGATCCTAAGGAGAAGCTGGTTTCTCCCTTCTATGTGGTCTCTACAGCAACTACAAGTTTAAGTATGAGTTTTAACTCATGGTTCCCTAAAAGATGAGTATTACATGGCATGGGGAAAACTATAGAGTCATAAGACTACCTCTTATCCACTGAATATTGACTTCTTTGCTTAGTCAAGTTAGCCTGCTGTGTCTAAGAAGGATAGAATTACAAGGGAAACTGATAATCAGAGAAGTCACTCAGAGGATATTTTCCATATTCAATTTTATAGCTCACAGGAATTCATTATCTCACAGAGAGATATATGTTTAAGGCATCATATTTCAGATACTTTATCATGAGGTTGGAAAACTCCTGAAACCTAGTAAGTGATTCATAACTGAGAGAAATTCATGCTGAGAGAAATCTCAAATATGCTCAGTTTAGCAATCAAACTTCCAGATTTTTTAAGAGTTTATTTAATAGAAAATAACATTTCTATGAATTGAATTTTAAGAAGTTCAAGTAAATAAATACTTAGCAACTAGTACTCAGGGTGATGGGAGATAAAACAGATTTGGGCTTCTGTTTTTTTCTTTTGGTACATCTTTCTAGAGAGATTTTTTTTTTTTTTTTTTGGTGAGTGTCTCAACACATAACTGTCTTTTTTTCTGGGTCTTTTAGTTTATATCCTCTAAAGAGAAAAACTTACTGATAAAGTGAAACTCAGAGTCTTTGCTTGATCTAATGAACAAAGGCCAGGGAAACAAGCTCACAAAACATAAACATGATTGGAATACAGACTCATAAATTATATTTGGCCAAGGATTCTGCAGGTGTTTACTAAAATTATCTTGATTTATATGACTCAGTGTCAATTTTATTTGATAGAATCATTTCTTCTCTGAAATATGTGGATCCAGCCTAAAATAACTTCTATAATGAGTCATGTTGTTATAAACTATCTTAAGCCTGGTAGGGGTGGTAGCAATCACAGAGACCCATGCTATTTTAAAAAAAAGATTTATTTTTGGGCCCAATTCATGACAGTTTAAGTAAACCATTCATCAAATGTTTACTTTGTAATAAAGGGTTGGTTTTAAATTATGCAGTGCCAACTTTGTTCTTTCACATTATGTCACCTTAGATTTACAATAGCCACATGAAGTAGATATAACTGCTATTCCTTCTCTACTCTTTTTTTCTTTTTTTGACACATGAGGAAACAGACTCAAAGAAGTTAAATATTAACACTTTGTGCATCCATAAAGCAGTACAGGTGTATTAACAACAGTCAACAACAAGTGACAAAAATAAACAAAACAAGGAAAATTTATTCTGAAGCAAATGTAACTGGTCAAAATGTGACTTTGGTCTGGGAAGCCCAATCCCTAATATGCATACATTTAACAAAGGTTCTGAATAGTTTAGCATTTCAAGGCTTTACCACATAAATTCTCATATCTCCTACCACCTTATGTATATTCCACTGTCCATGGGATAAAGTGCTAAATCCACAACCATGCTGTTCAGAGCCCTATGAGATTTCAACCTTTTCTACCATTCTGTGTCATTGCTCAATCCTGCCACTGTGCAGCCTATATTTTGGACAGTTCAACATGTATTGTCACCTGAATGTTCGTTAAGCGCACATGTCTCCATGCGCTCGCTGTTATTCATCTTCTTCCTGAGACTCTCCCTCTGTCTTCCTCATTGTCTTTTCCTTTGCCTCACTTCTCACAATATCCTGCTCTCCACCACCAGCTTCAGTTTCAACTAAAGAACTTCCTTTCATCATTCAAGACCTAATTCAAAGTCTGTCTCTAAATTCTCTATTAATTTTCCCTTTCCTCCTCTAATATACATACATATATATATATATATATATATACACATACACAAACACACACACATATAAATGATCCTGATTTTCATTCTTATTCCCTAAAGCATTCATTTTGACTATATATTACAGTGCATTTTGTCACCAATAGTGGTTTTCTTTTAATGTTTATGATTTTAGCTCTGTGAAAATAGAACTAGACTACTTTTCATATTTTTTTTCTTCTATAGTGCATCACTTAGTGCTTTGTGAATATTAAGAATCTAATAAGTGTAACAGGACTTCCCTTTTGGGTCAGCAGTACAGACTCTGCCTGCCAGTGCAGAAGACATGGGTTTGATCTCTGGGTCGGAAAGATCCCCTGGAGAAGGAAATGGCCATGCACTCCAGTATTCTTGCCTAGGAAATCCCATGGACAGAGGAGCCCAGAGGGCTACAGTTTATGGGGTCGCAAAGAGTTAGACACGACTGAGTGACTAAACCACCACAACCAATAAATACGGACAAATTAAAATTATTTTGCTGAATGGTGATCAAAATTTTATCACCAGAAAGATAGAAACTAGAAAGACAGATTGATAGCTAGCTAAAATTCAAGCTTATATAAATATGACATTAATAGCTTTAGCAAGAATTTCTCTTAAAAGGGAACAAGATTTGGTAAAAATAATTACTTGAAACGCTTTGTGGATACAAAGTGGGATAACAAGGGCTTGATTCTCAGCCACCTTCAGAAAGTATGAAACTACCAAAGAATTAAATGAGTCATCAAAGGTAGGAGAATTAATAGAAGAAGAGAGATAATTTTGAAAAGATGGAACTGATCAGTGAAAAGTATGGCCAAAAGGTAGTCAAATGTTTTCTGTGTATCTGTGGTACCTAGTGCTTCAATGGAAATTTAGTCAATGTCTGCACTATAAATCTCTTCTCAGAGACTTCCATTTCTAGAAGTAGAGTGGTTATCCTGTAAAACCTCTGACAACAAAAATGCTAAGCGTTCAAGATGATATATAGTAAATGTATTTCTAAATTTATGGTTGTGTTTGCAAGAAAGCAAGGGAAATCAGAGGCTACCCCACAGAGTGAGAGTGCACTGGAGAGCTTTAAGCTATTGGCAATCTTAGTGACCAAATGACTTCATTTAATGGTTATGTGGAGATAAGGGGTCATTGCCTTGGGCTTATATAAAGGAGATTTGAAACTAACATCCCCTTATATAGCTTTACCCTTGAAAGTCTCAATGAAAAGAGCAAACTAACAAAATACAATTCTAAAGAGGGAGAAACAGATAAATCGTCTGAGCCCTGAAGCTGAGTAAGAAAAAAAAGTTATTTCCCTAAGATATATTAAACAAAACTTTCCCTAATTAGTCACCAGTATTGAATTTACATTTCATGCAAATTCTATAAAAATTACTGTGGTGGTTTTAAAATACACAAATTATGGTATACTTTTTCCTTTAGAAATAGGAAATGATTTTCCTTCCTTGCATGTGGATTGGACTTATTGACTCATTCATAAGAGGCAGAATATGGCAGACATACACTTTGTGACATTTGAGACTGCGTCTTAAAAAGGAAGTGTAGCTTCCTCTCTGTTCTCTCTTTTGAGTCATTCACTATGGGAGAACCCCTGCCCTGTTCTCTGGATACTTAAAACAGCCTTAAGGAAAGCTTCATGTGGAAACAACTAAAACATCTGCTAGTAACAAGAAGGACTTAAGGCCTTCTGCCAATAACCATATGAGTGAACAATATTGAAAGAGGATCCTTCAGTCCCACTAAAGTTTCCAGATGACTAACGTTTGACCAAGGCTTTGAAATCTTGAGCCAAAACCATCTAGCTAAGTTACTCTTGAATCCCTGACCCACAGTAGAGACCAGGTATCTCAAAATGTACAAATGTTTTGGTGATACATTATAATAAATATTTGTTGTTTAAAGGTAATTTGTTGGGTCTCCCTAGTGGTTCTGAGGGTAAAGAAAGAATCTGCCTGCAATACAGCAAACCTGGGTTCAATCCCTGGGTCAGGAAGATCCTCTGGAGAAAGGAATGGCTACCCATTCCAGTATCCTTGTCTAAAGAATTCTAAGGACAGAGGAGTCTAGCGGGCTACACAGTCCACAGGGTCACAGAGTTGGACACAACTGAGTAACTAACACATGATGATAAATCATAATCAATATTTGTTGTTTAAAGGTAATTTGCTGTAGAGAAAAAGAATGCGAAATCTCACACGAAGAATTTAACTGAAAATCTCAGGCTACGTTACCTGTTTAAAAATTTCTGGCAAAACCAGTCTAAAGCCTGTGAGAAAAAACAAATCATCTGGACAAATCTTCAGTTCAGTTCAGTTGCTCATCTGTGTCCAATTTTTTGTAACCCTATAGACTGCAGCACACCAGGCTTTCCTGTCCATCACCAACTCTTGGAACTTGCTCAAACTCATGTCCATCGAGTTGGTGATGCCATCCAACCATCTCATCCTCTGTCATCTCCTCCTCCTGTGTAAAGACAAATCTTAAATTTACATAATTTCCTTATTTAAAGAACATAAACTCACAAACAAAATTTTAAAATGAAAGTATTTTAGAGAGAAAGAATCAGTCAAAAGCTAAGAATAACAAAGAGTAGGATATAGAAGATTTAAATAGCAATTATCTGCAAAGTTTATCTGGATATATACAGAAATTTGGATTCCAAATTTAGAATATTGTTTCAAGTATAAAAGGGATATTTCTAACAATCGACAATATTAGATCATAACCATTTTCAATAAACTTAGAGAGTTTATATTGTTTATGTCATGTTTTTTCAACCATGATTTAATTACATTTGAATTCATTAATAATATTATACCTAAATACTCATATGTTTTTAAAATTATAAACACTCTTCCAAATAACTTATGATCAAAAGGAAAGAATTATTTGAAATAGATACTGAAATATATACTAAAAATATTTAACACTGCAGACAAAATATTCTATTTTAATATTTTGAAGTATGCCTAAAATGGTGCTTATAGCTAAATTTATAAGTATGAACATTTATGTTTTTAAGCAAAGGCTAAAACTTGGCAAACTAAACTTCTGAGTTTAAAAGTAAGTAATAAAATAACCAATAAATGTAAAAAATTATAATAAAGATAAATGTTATTAAAAATAATCAAAGTGGGTTTGTTGTTCCAGAAAAATAAACGACCCAATCAAAAATGGGCCAAAGAACTAAATAGACATTTCTCCAAAGAAGACATACGGATGGCTAACAAACACATGAAAAGATGCTCAACATCACTCATTATTAGAGAAATGCAAATCAAAACCACAATGAGGTACCACTTCACACCAGTCAGAATGGCTGCGATCCAAAAATCTACAAGCAATAAATGCTGGAGAGGGTGTGGAGAAAAGGAACCCTCCTACACTGTTGGTGGGAATGTAAACTAGTACAGCCACTATGGAGCCCTGTCAGTAAAAAATCTGCAAATGAATGCGTAGACCCAGCAATCCCACTGCTGGGGATACACACCGAGGAAACCAGAATTGAAAGAGACACATGTACCCCAATGTTCATCGCAGCACTGTTTATAATAGCCAGGACATGGAAACAACCTAGATGTCCATTAGCAGATGAATGGATAAGAAAGCTGTGGTACATATACACAATGGAGTATTACTCAGCCGTTAAAAAGAATTCATTTGAATCAGTTCTGATGAGATGGATGAAACTGGAGCCGATTATACAGAGTGAAGTAAGCCAGAAAGAAAAACACCAATACAGTATACTAACACATATATATGGAACTTAGGAAGATGGCAATGACGACCCTGTATGCAAGACAGGAAAAAAGACACAGATGTGTATAACGGACTTTTGGACTCAGATGGAGAGGGAGAGGGTGGGATGATTTGGGAGAATGGCATTCTAACATGTATACTATCATGTAAGAATTGAATCGCCAGTCTATGTCTGACGTAGGATACAGCATGCTTGGGGCTGGTGCATAGGGATGACCCACAGAGATGTTATGGGGAGGGGAGGTGGGAGGGGGGTTCATGTTTGGGAACGCCTGTAAGAATTAAAGATAATAAGTGCTGCCCTAACAAAATACTCCAAACTATATCATAAGAAATGTGTAGCAGGTCAGTGATAGAAAGTTTTTGGAGTGTAGAAAAAAATGTCAATAAATATCACTGGAGGTAAAGACTTGGTATATTTAAGATATTGAGAACTTGAAAGGCAAACAATGTACCTAATAAATGTGTGGATTTAAGCAAAAAAAAAAATAATAAAATTTAAAAAATAAAAAAATTAAAAAAATAAATAAAAGTAAGTAATAAAATAACCAATAAATGTAAGAAATTATAATAAAGATAAATGTTATTAAAAATAATCAAAGTGGGTTTGTTGTTAAGTCACTAAGTGGTGTCTAACTCTTTGTGAGCCCATGGACTACAGCACCTCAGGCTCCCCTGTCTTTCACTATTTCCCAGAGTTTGCTTAAATTCATGTCTTTTGAGTCAATGATGCTAACTACCATCTCATCCTCTACCGCCCTCTTCTTCTCTTGCCTTCAATCTTTCCCAGAAATTTATAAAGGTAATAAAATATATTTTATTATAATACTACACTTGATCTTAGCCAAAAGGCCAAGAAGTGTCATTCCCTCACAGCCCAGTCGGTAAAGAATCTGCCTGCAATGCAGCAGACCTGTGTTGAATTCCTGGGTTGGGAAGATACCCTGGAGAAGGAAATGGCAACCCACTCCAGTATTCTTGCCTGGAGAATCCCATGGGCAGAGGAACCTAGCAGGCTACAGTCCATGGTGTTGCAAGAGTTGGACAAGACTGTAGTTTTAGGAAGAAAAAATTCTGTAATCTTTTCAATATATTTACATAATAATTTGATAAAATCCAACACACAATATGCCTGTAAGTTCAGACGGAGATCAGCCAAGAAAAAATACCAGGGAGGTCAGATAAAATAGAAGACTCTTCTGTTTAAAAGAATCAGAGAGCTACTGAAACACTAAGTTAAAATACTAAGAGCTAAGGTTCTGGAAAGGGACATGTAACAGAGAGGTCAGCTGACCTTCTGCTGGCTGATTTTCCTGGGGAATGTTCGTTGATTCTGGGCTTTGACAGGAGGCTGAGAATACAGGCTCTACCTGGGCAGAGGGAAGCTGATAAGAGTCAGACTATTCAGCAGAGTTTTTCTTGAAATTATTAGAGAATCAATTGTCTTCTTGGGTGTCCAGTTATAACACTTGCTTGATTCTCATGCTTCCTGGACTAAAATACCTACAAAGTTAATGTAAACTTAAAAGCAGAGCAAGGTTTTGGCTGTACATAGAGAAGTTATTCAAACTGATAGATGAATATAATCAGGTAACTGAATAAAAGGTCAATATAGATAAATTTATTGCATTTCATGTATCAATATCAAACAAAAAAGGAAATTTGAAAAACAATGATACATTTTAAAATGACATGCTAAAGGATCAAACAGCTATGAATAAATCTCACAAAACCTTAGAAGACTCTGCACTGAAAAATACAAAATTTTACGGAAGAAATGGAAGGAAGATCTAAATATATAAATATTACAAAGATGTCAGTTTTTTCCCAAATTTAATTTAGCACAAATAAAAATCCTAGAAATGTTTGGAAACTGATAATGTCAGTCTAAAATATTTCTAATCATTCAAAAGACCAAGATAAGCCAAGCCACCTTTAAGTAAAATAACTTAGCTATAGAACCACCAGATACAAATAGTTAATACTTTAAAAAAGAGAGAAATAATTAAGATGACAGGATTTCAACACAAGTATAGACAAGTGGAACAGAAAAGAAGTTAAGAGAAAGAATCAAACACTTAATTTTCCATACAGCCATGCAGTGAATTTTTAATAAGTGCTAACAGGTCAATCCAATACCAACATGGGAAAAACATGGAACTTAAACTCTATTTTTTTTAACCTATGAGAGGCAGAAAATGGCCCCCCAAAGATGTCCATGTTTCTTCTCTAGAAAATGTGAATATATTTCCTAATTTAGCAAAAGGGAATTAAGGTTGCAGGTGAAATTAAGGTGACTAATCAGCTGACATTAAAATAGATTACCCCATAGTATCTGAATGGACCTAATGTCATCACAAAGGTCTTTAAAAGTGGAGGAAGAGTCTGGAAGAAACCAACACAATTCTGTAAAAAAATTAACATTTAATGAAAAAAAATTAAACTAAAAAAAAGAAAAAGTGGAGGAAGGGAGAGAAGAGGTCAAAGTGATGTAATATGGGGAGAATTCAACTTGCCTTTGTTGGCTTTGAATATGGAAGGGGGTCATGAACAAATACAGGAGGTTAGACTTTAGAAGATGGAAAAGATGAGAGTCTCTCCCCTGCAGCCTCCAGAAAGGAATGCGGCTCTGCTGTATATTGCATTTCAGTGAGATCAGACTTAGACTTCTAACCTATGGTACTATAAGATAATACATTTGTGCAGTCCTTGTGGCAGTCTGTTTAATAAGTCATATATAACTAATACAATGCCATAGGCAAACATCAATAACAAAGGAACTATAAATCTAAACCAAGCAAACTAGTACAGCCACTATGGAGAACAGTGTGGAGATTCCTTAAAAAATTGCAAATAGAACTACCTTATGACCCAGCAATCCCACTTCTGGGCATACACACTGAGGAAACCAGAATTGAAAGAGACACATGTACCCCAATGTTCATCGCAGCACTGTTTATAATAGCCAGGACATGGAAACAACCTAGATGTCCATCAGCAGATGAATGGATAAGAAAGCTGTGGTACATATACACAATGGAATATTACTCAGCCGTTAAAAAGAATTCATTTGAATCAGTTCTGATGAGATGGATGAAACTGGAGCCGATTATACAGAGTGAAGTAAGCCAGAAAGAAAAACACCAATACAGTATACTAACACATATATATGGAATTTAGGAAGATGGCAATGACGACCCTGTATGCAAGACAGGAAAGAGACACAGATGTGTATAACGGACTTTTTGGACTCCAGAGGGAGAGGGAGAGGGTGGGATGATTTGGGAGAATGACATTCTAACATGTATACTATCATGTGAATTGAATCGCCAGTCTATGTCTGACGCAGGATGCAGCATGCTTGGGGCTGGTGCATGGGGATGACCCAGAAAGATGTTATGGGGAGGGAGGTGGGAGGGGGTTCATGTTTGGGAATGCATGTAAGAATTAAAGATTTTAAAATTTAAAAAATAAAAAACTAAAAAAACAAAAAAAACCAAACAAAAAATAAATAAATAAAATTCAGAATGTAATGAAAAAAGAAAAAAAGTAGGTAATACAAAGCAAACCAACATTTTTAAAATACAATATAGAATATCTTCAAAATTTGGATGTAGACAAAAGTTTCTTAAACATACAAGAAAAGCACTGATATATAGAAACACAAAATACTGGACTATGTAAACATTAAGTTCATTTTTATAAATGTCATAAAAAGAACAAGCCACAGATTGGATGAAGATATTTTGAGTATATACAATCATCAAAGGGCTTGACAGAATATATATAATGATATTCTACATCAATTAAACAGATGCAGACAACTCAATAGAAAAAAACATACTTATGAGCTATGATTGACACACAAAAATGCTGCACGTATTTAATGTATATATTTTGATAAGTTAAATGCCCTAATCTTATCATCACCTCTAGAAGTTTCTTCCTTTCTTTTTTTAAAAAGAATATTTAGCATAAGATTTATCCTTTTGCACACTTTTAAGTATATTAATGCAGGATTACTAATTACATGTACTATATTGTATAGTGGGTTAGATCTCTAGGACCTATTCATCTTGCATAAGTGAAACTATGAATCTTTGATCAATATCTATTCCCCAATTCTCACAATAAATGAGTCTTAGCTCTTAATAACTTTCTTTAGTATCTTCTCTTCACATTGTTGGTTATTTACCCGATAATCATTTCTGTGTTCTTTCTTGTAAAAAGGAAAACTTTTTTCCTTTTTTATTTGAAATCCATTCTTTTTCAAGGAATTCAGGAGTAAATCTTGATAATGTAAGATAATCAAGAGATTATATGATTCATCCTTCTAGGTGCCTATTAGGAAGGATATTGTGATCAAATTCTAGTCAATCCCTAAGGGGATCTTTCCTAGAAATTGATTAAGAGACTGTTTATCTTTAATATTCTGTTACCACTTTTAAGAAGTTCTGAAAAATTTGTTCTAATTTTGTGAGCATGAGAAGGACTTAGCCAGTATGTCGGTCAGACCAGAGCAGAATGTTAGAGATCAATAGTCTAACTGACATCCTTAGGCTGCTCTGTTAACCAATCCGGGATACACACTGACTGTTTTGGAACTTCTGTTTATGAAGGTATAAAATGGCTTTACTATAACTAAGACATTTTGACATGATTTTTCCATTACTTGCATCAAAACTGATTACATTATCACACTTAATATAATACACTTGATGGTGACCACTGGGCTCAACCATTTCTTTAGCTTAACTAAACTTTAGACAGGTTACTTTCTGACATAGCCTTCCCCTTTTTTGGAGCATTTACTTTAGAAAACTTGCAGCTTTAAATTCTTTCTCTTCTCCTTGGCGATGTAAAACTTTTCCCAGCCTCTTGCCAGTTTTAAAACACAAGAAAGTGTTTCTCAAGGTTCTGGGAGCCATCCTTTGAAATATTATTATTTTAAAAAAAAAAAGGAACTCCTATCTCCCAGTTTCTGTAGGACTGTGGAAACCCAAGTTAGATAAGAGCTACTTAGGAAGACAGATAACCTAAACACATTTTTTACCAAAATCCTCACTAACATCCCCACTTTCCACTAGGTCTCCCCAGTGCTTCTCCTACCCCTTGTGTCAAGGGAGGAATTGAGTTTAGTTTCTCTCTTCTATTTCAACAGTCATGGATCCTGTTTGTCTTGTCTGCTGGTGTTTCCTACTATACAGTATAATAGGGAAACAGAGCTACATTGCTTTGAGAGTCAGAAGTCACAGTCCTGA
Source organism: Ovis aries (assembly GCF_016772045.2). Lineage (NCBI taxonomy): Eukaryota > Metazoa > Chordata > Mammalia > Artiodactyla > Bovidae > Ovis > Ovis aries. The sequence goes on from NC_056074.1 coordinate 18,215,062, forward strand.
CTTAAAATAGAGCTGCAGCAAGCAAACAAGCAACAAAACCCCCTCAAAATTCCCAGGTGTATTTATTTATTGTTTTATGGCTGATTCATATTGAGGTTTGACAGAAAACAGCAAAATTCTTTAAAGCAATTATCCTTCAATAAAAAATAAATTAACTTTAAAAAGTCAAATGTTACGTTAAATATAACAGAGAAATATTTACCTCATCAAAGGCAAATACAATTTCTTTCAAACAACATATACCCTAAGGAGAATGGGAAAAAGAACTGAGGTAAGGAAACAACAATACTAAAAGTAAGTGCATCTTAGATCCTGAAAGTTAAATAAAAAAAGTCATGGGGATGTAAAGGAAGGAGAATTATATCCTACTAGGATTCGACTAGAGGTAAGAAAAGCTTTGATTAAAAAGGACATTTGAAATGGCACACATTATAAAGTGACAGGGAAAGAGATAGGGTGGACTCTATGCGTATGCAACTGCATAGCGCAGCTATAGAGGGAAAGATTCAAGCACACATATGGTCAGGAAAGGGGCTTCCCAGGTGTCACTGGTGGTAAAGAAATTGCCTGCCAGCACAAGAGATATAAGAGATCCAGGTTCAATCCCTAGATCGGGAAGATCCCCTGGAGAAGGAAATGGCAACCTACTCTAGTATTCTTGTCTGGAGAATCCCAAGGACAGAGGAGCCTGGCGGGCTGCATACAGTCTATGGGTTCACATAGAGCTGGATGGGACTGAAGTGACTTAGCACACACACAGACATGGACAGGGAATAGAAGAATGCAGTATATGACCAGCAGGATTGTAGGTTCCAGCTGTTTGAATCTGGAAAGTCATTTTTATTGCTAAGCCTCAGTTTCCGTTAAGCAAGGTATTTGGGCTGGATAATTATGAAGATATCTTTCAGTTTGAAAAAACTCACAATTTTATGATATATAAAGAGTTCAATTAGGTAAGAAATTATAATTCATTGTTTTACTTGCTTTCACTTAAACTATTAAATAATTTGCAAACATGTATTCATCAAAAAGGAAAGAACAACTTTTGAAAGAAACCAAAAAGGAGAAACAGATTTTTGTCATCTAATAGCAAAGTGGCACCACATTACAGTTCATGGCTCATTAGGTCTGAATAGCTTAAGATGTTTCCACTCATTCTAGTCTAGCCAATCTTTCTTTGTTAAAAGTCACTGAAGTGGTATCCTTTGGTACTGGAGCCAAGCAGTTCCTCTTTGTCATGAATTTTGCAAAAGGAGAAAAATTATGCTGCTAGAAATGGAGAAGCAGCAAAGATTATTTAATTTCCACTTATTAAAATAATAATGTCATTTCTAGTGTAGGAGGTCCAAGGAGAAAGTGATGAGGATACAGTTCCAGTTTTCTTGTTTGTGTATTATATTTTTTGATTATTAATGGATGCAATTAACCAATTTGGGCATTAAGTTCTTTCCCCTAAATGGAGCCTGCAAACAGCCCTTGAAATTTGGCACCTTAAAACAATGGTAGGCAGAAAAATGTCCTTATAAAGGCAGTATTTGGCTGCCGAACTTTTGATTCTCAACTCCTAAAAATTAAACCAAGTCAGTGCACTTGACTGTTACTGGTGTAATTTTTTTTAAAATTCCTGTATTACAAATGCATTCATTAATGATCTCTGGCTTCCTTACCTAAATAACTCACTGTTTAACCACACTTTAATCCACTGAAATTCCAAAGTAAGGACAGCGTTTGCTTGTTATATCCTACTGAATTCTCACTGTCTAAAGAAAATAATCTCAGCATCAAAAATAAACTGTGACATGTCACATTAAATATGAATTTGTTTCTATTAACTTTCCACAAATACAGTGTCATACTCTAGGATGAGTTGTGAAAAGTGAAGGTATTCAAATATAGAGTTTAATCATATTTGATGTATCCTCACTATTCTTTTGGTTTCTCTTGTTGTAATAATACTCATGATAGAGGTAATACTCATGATAGAACTGCCAGAAAAGGGAACATTTTTCTCAGCTGATGTTTGCAGCTAAGCACCCTGCTTTACACCCTGTTACTCAATATTAATAATGTAAGTCTGATGAACTCAGAGGAATGCCCAGCAAGAGGGTCAAAAAAAAAAGCAATCTTTCATTAAATGGTATCTCTATAAATCTCTAGAAGTCTCATTTCTTTATCTGTAAAAAGAATAAAAAGTCAAAGAGGAATAATTTACATCCTTATAGACTCATACTATTTCTAATGGATATCAAGAGTAAAAATTATTTAATTATTTTTAAATACAAAGGTTTTTTTTTTTTTTTAATAATGAAGCTCTGTGACTGGGAAAACTATGTTTATATTTTGCAAGTTAAAATATTTTGTAAGCTCTGTGACAGTTTTGTTGGGTTAAGCTATTATTATATCAATGGACATGTTATGAAGCGAAGGCCAATTTACTTAGGTAAGGGAGTGTTAAAATAAAGGGCAACAGCCCTCATTCCTGTGGTCAGTCATCTGTAGGGCATGCTTTATCTCTTCACTTAAAAAAAATGAAAACTCAGTCTTGAAGACAAACTGAGGTGATGGTGATTAATACATCCTATGGGGAGGGGGAGTTCCTCCTCTTGAATTTCTGTGGAGTGAGATAAGGTCAGAATGCAAAGATGGCTACGGCAGGATCACAAATAATTTTAATGCATCAGTGAGAATATGCTTACTTATGATGTGGTGTGTTCTTTGCTATCTTGTAAAGTATTTCTGATGAGCTTCCCAGGTGACTCAGCGGTAAAGAACCTGCCTGCCAATGTAACAGATACGAGTTAGATTCCTGGGTCAAGAAGATCCCTTGGAGAAGGAAATGGCAAACCACTCCTGTCTTGCCTTAGAAATTCCCTGAACAGAGGAGCTTGGTGGGCTACACAGTCCATGGGGTCTCTAAAAGAGTCATTCGTGACTTAGCAACTAAACAACAACAAAATATTTCTGATAGAATCAGATTACTTCAGTTGCATAATCTATTTTCTGCTGCTGCTGCTGCTGCTAAGTCGCTTCAGTCGTGTCCGACTCTGTGCGACCCCGTAGATGGCAGCCTACCAGGCTCCCCCGTCCCTGGGATTCTCCAGGCAAGAACACTGGAGTGGGTTGCCTTTTCCTTCTCCAATGCATGAAAGTGAAAAGTGAAAGTGAAGTTGCTCAGTCGTGTCTGACTTTTCGCGACCCCATGACTGCAGCCTACCAGGCTCCTCCGTCCATGCGAGTTTCCAGGCAAGAGTACTGGAGTAGGTTGCCATTGCCTTCTCTGAATCTATCTCCTAGAGACCAATAAATTAACAAAATTAAAAAAAAATGAAAGAAGACTCCATAGAAAATATGCTTAAACTTAATGCTACTAAGAAATCTTTAGTAACACTGCTAGTGTGTATATGTGTATGAACAAATGAGGGATTGTGAGTTTACTTATTAAGGAAATTATTATCTATTCTTGGGCAAGGTATTTCTCTAATTTGGGAACCATTTCTTTTCATTTGTGAATAAAATAAAAGGACAACTCATGGAATTCTAAACTTTGACTTACAGTATTATTAAAATGTCTTGAACTTAAATCACATGAAAGTCAAAGTGTTAGTTGCTTTGTCCTGTCTGATTCTTTGTGATCCCATGACTGCAGTCGACCAGGCTCTTCTGTCCACAGAATTCTCCATGCAAGAATGCTAGAGTGGGTAGCCATTCCCTTCTCCAGAGGATCTTCCTGACCCAGGGACTGAACCTGGGTCTTCTGAATTGCAGGTGGGTTCTTTACCCTCTGAGCGACCTAGGGAAGCCCTAAAGCATATGAAAATTTTCTAAATAGAAAAAAGTAAAAATCATGGGTGACAGTCATAAATCCTAACTCTCATGGATTCATGAAAGCCACGTGTTGTGACAAGAAGCAAGCCACAGAAATTTTAAAGCAATTTCTAATATACATTCAAGAAACAGATAATCACCATTATATAATTTAAAAAGTGTAAAAAGAGGGAAGATTCCTAAAAGTATTTGATAAAACCAGTAGGGCACTGATATAAAAACCATGATGGGAGAATATGAAAAAGGAAGTGTAACAGGCAAATATATTTGCTATAACTACAAATACTCAAAATGAAATATTTAAAAATATATATGTGTATTAAAAATTGTGTGTGTGTGTGTGTATATATATATATATGCTATATGGAGAAGGAAATGGCAATCCACTCCAGTATTCTTGCTTGGAGAATCCCATGGACAGAGAACCCTGGCAGGCTACAGTCCATGTGGTCAAGAGTTGGACATGATTTAGTCACTAAACCACCACCACCATATGTGCTTATATATATATGCTTATATAGGTATACAGACACAGGAAATATAGTTTATCTGGAGAAAAATACAGTTTATCTCAAGATGACAAACTCTGGTAAGTAGTTTGCTAGTGTGACCTTAAGAGTGAGGGAAACAGGCTTTCTCAAATGTTGGTGAGAGTATAAATTGATATGATCTCTATGGAGAAAATCTGTCAATATATATCATAATTCTAAATGCATACCCCTTTAATTTAGCACTTTTAAATTGTTTCCAATAAATAATCATACATGTTAATTACATATGAACAAAAATATTTCCTGTAGTGTAATTTGTGAGAATAAAAGATAGACTGTGTCCTTATTCAAAAGAACGATCAAATAAATCATAATATATCAACCTAATGATATTTTCCAAAACTAATCTGTTAAGTTAAAAATTGAAAGCACAGATAAGAATAAACTTCCTATATGTACAGTTAATGAAAGTTAAAATGCATTATAGTAGAAGATGCAATTATTTTTGCAAACTCACAATTATGTATATGAGAAAATACATAAATTATATATGATAATAAATTTATTAACACTGCTTCTTGGGAAGAACCTGTCTCTTAGAGAAAGGAGATGCAGTATTAACCACGTCTTTTTATCTTCTGTATTTCTATCCCTTTGACAACTGGAGCCCTGGAGATTCTGGAGAGGCTGCCTTTCCTAGGACTAGCCAATTTCTAGAGATAGTAAATGACTCATCTGAGAGTACTCCTTTCATCTACAAACCAACCGATCCAAAGTCTTACCATCACCATTTACTTTAACAGACTCTTAGACTCTGGGCAAAAGTTTTCCTGCTCTAATTACCTTAGGACAAAGTACCAGGCAACCAGGGAAAATAGTTCATCCCAGAGACCCCTAAAATTATTCAAACTTGCTGTTGTTCATTGCTAAATCATGTCTGACTCTTTTTAACCCCCTGTAGTGCAGCACAACAGGCTCCCCCGTCCTTCACAATTTCCTGGAATTTGCTCAAATTCATGTCCATTGACTCGTGGTGCTGTCTACCCATCTCATCCTCTGCCACCGTTTTCTCCTTTTGCCTTCAATCTTTCCCAGTGTCAGGAATTTTTCCAAAGAGTCAGGTCTTTGCATCAGGTGGCCAAAGTATTAAAGCGTCAGCAATAGTCCTTCCAATGAATATTCAGGGTTGATCTCCTTTAGGATTGATTGCTTTCATCTCCTTGCACTCCAAGAGACTCTCAAGAGTCTTCCCCAGCACCATAATTGGAAAGCATCAATCGTTTTGCGCTCAGCCTTCTTCATGGTCCAACTCTCACATCCATACGTGACTACTGGAAAAACCATAGCTTTGACTATACCGACTTTTGTCAGCACAGTGATGCCTGCTTTTGATAAGCTATCTAGTTTTCTCATATCTTTCCTTCCAAGGAGCAAAGGTCTTCTAATTTCGTGTCTGCAGTCACCTTCCACAGAGATTTTAGAGCCCCAAATAATAACATCTGTGACTACTTCCACTTTTTCCCTTTCTGTCATGAGGTGATGGAACCAGATGCCACGATCTTAGATTATTTTTAAGTTGAATTTTAAGCCAGCTTTTTCACTCTCCTCTTTTACCCTCAGTAAGAGGCTCTTTAGTTCCGCTTCACGTTCTACCATTAGAGTCATATTATCTGCATATCTTAGGTTGTTGATATTTCTCCCAGCAATCTTGATTGCAGCTTGTGCTTCATCCAGTCTGGCATTTTGCATGATGTACTCTGCATAGAAGGTAAATAAGCAGGGTGGCAATACACAGCCTCGTTGTACTTCTTGCCCAATTTTGAACCAGTCCCTGTTCCATGTCTGGTTCTAACTGCTGCTTCTTGACCAGCATACAGGTTTCTCAAGAGATAGTTAAGGTGGTCTGGTATTCCCATCTCTTTAAGAATTTTCCAAAGTACACAATTAAAGAGTTTTATGTAGTCAATGAAGCAGATGTAGATTTTCTTCGAGAACTCTATGATCCAACAAATGTTGGCAATTTGATCTCTAACTCCTCTATCTTTTCTAAATTGAGTTTGTACATCCGGAATTTCTCAATTCATGAAATGTTGAAGCCTAGCTTGGAGGATTTTGAGCATTACCTTGGTAGCATGTGAAATAAGTGCAACTGTAGGCAGTCTGACACTCTTTGGCATTGCCTTTCTTTCTGGTTGGAATGAAAACTTGCCTTTTCTAGTCCTGTGGCCAATGCTGAGTCCAAGTTTGTTAACATTATCAAGTGCAGCACCTTAACAGCATCGTCTTTTAGGATTTGAAATAGCTCAGCCAGAATTCTCTTAGCTCCACTCGCTTTGTTTGTAGTAATGCCTCCTCAGGCCCATTTGACTTTGCACTCCAGGATGTCTGGCTCTACATGAGTGATCACACCACTGTGGTTATCTGGGTCATTCAGGCTTTCTTTACATAGTTCTCCTGTGTATTCTTGCCACCTCATCTTAATCTACTTCTATTACGTCTTTACCATTTCTGTATTTTATCGTGCCCATCCTTGCATGAAACTTTCCCTTCATATCTCCAGTTTTCTTCAAGAGATCTCTAGTCTTTTCTATTATATTTTCCCCTCTATTTCTTTGCATCAATCATTTAAGAAAGCCTTCTTATCTCTCCTAGGTATTCTCTGAAACTCTGCATTCAATTGGGTGTATCTTTCCTTTTCCCCCTTGCCTTTCACGTCTCTTATTCTCTCCAGTATTTGCAAAGCCTCCTCAGATAACCACTTTGATTTCTTGCATTTCTTTTTCTTTGGGTCACTGCCTCCTAAACAATCTTATGAACCTCTGTCCATAGTTCTTAAGGCACTCTGTCTATCAGGGCTAGTCCCTTGAATCTATTCATCACTTCCACTGTAAAATTATAAATGATTTGATTTAGGTCATATTTGAAGGGCCTAGTGGTTTTCCCATGTGTAGAGTTGTCTCTTGGGTTGTTGGAAAAGAGTGTTTGCTCCCCTCCTAAATCTATTTGCCCTTCCCCTCCTATTCCTTTGGAAACCACTTTAAAGGCTCCTGTCAATCTTTAACCTTCATTTCCTTTGCTTTCTGGCATCCCTTGGTGCTACCCCATGTGGCCATGTGTGGAGTGGCATGGCATCCCCTCTGAGACCTGTGCTGCTGCTGCTGAGTCACTTCAGTCATGTCTGACTCTGCGCATCCCCATAGACGGCAGCCCAACAGGCTCCACCACCCCTTGGATTCTCCAGGCAAGAACACTGGAGTGGGTTGCCATTTCCTTCTCCAATGCATGAAAGTGAAACGTGAAAGTGAAGTCGCTCAGTGGTGTCCAACTCTTCGCTACCCCATGGACGGCAGCACACCAGGCTCCTCCGTCCATGGGATTTGCCAGGCAAGAGTACTGGAGTGGGGTGCCAGTGCCTTCTCTAAGACCTGTGAGTAGCAATCATTTTAATGTCAATATTCTCCTAACCTGCTGGCCTCACAAGACTTGAATAACAATAATAGTGGCATTATAAGACAATGTAAGAGGAAAACATTTTATGTCTTTTATAATTTTTATTATTCTTTTTCAATTTATAGATATTACTTATTTAAAATACATTATAAAAAATCTAAATGTCAACAATTTCTGGCATATATTAATATTAGTCAAAGTCTCAAAACAAATATGCTCTTTTTGCTGAAATGTGGAAATATAATGTGAAAAATACAATGTCTAGCAAAACCCAGGCAAAAGTTTTGAACCATATGCTGTTACTTAATGTCCAAGAAACCAACGTATCCTTGTCAATGAAAATATGTTCAAAAGACTTGGGAAAAAGTAAAAAATGGAAATAGAGGACACAAAACAAAATGCTAAAAACTAGATAATGTTTATATACATGTTGATTCAGTGTGACAAAAAGCCAATTTCCCCCAATTTAATCCAGAATTCAATGAAATTCCAATTAAAATTCTTACTTGGTCAGAGCACTCATAGGAGTATAGAAATCCACCAATAAATAAGTTGATTTTAAAGAAAATACCAAAAGGACTTAATTGCTGATATTGTTTGTGTGTTTAGTTGTTGTTTGTTTGGTAGTGTTTAGTATGTTTAAAGTTGTTCAGTCATGTACAACTCTTTGTGACCCCATGGACTGGAGCCTGCCAGGCTCCTCTGTTCCTGGGCTTTCCCAGGAAAGAATACTGGAGTGGGTTGCCATTTCCTAATCCATGGTATTTCCCCGACCCAGGGATCAAACCTGTGTCTCTTGTGTCTCCTATATCGGCAGGGAGATTCTTTACCACTGCACTACATGGGAAGCCCAACTATTGATATTAGGGATTATAATAAAGCTAGAAGAATTGAAATGATAATTAAGCACAAGGATAGACAAATTAAGCGATGAAACTAAAACGGGAGCCCAGGGGAAAAACCTATCTCTTAAAGGAAACTTATATACAAAAGCTATGTTACAAATAAGCAGGAAAGGATGAATTCTAATAAACAGCACTATCAAAATTACTTATCAATATGGAACAAAAGTAAAATTAGGTCATTAACTGAGAGCATTTATTCATACACTCCAAGATTTATATAGCTAATTACAATTGTAAATACTTTTTAAATTTGTGGAAGAAATTATTGGTGACTTTTATTTATTATATTGGGATGGAACCAATGATAAACAAAAGAGAAAAAAATAAATTCTGACTTACTGGGCCACTCTCCACCTAATCTTCAGGATATTTTTTCTAGAGCTATTAGGGTTTAAAACAGCACTGGTCTGGAAAATCTTAATTTGAGATTGAGTCAATGCAAAGGCTTATCTGATTTTTATAAAATTTTCAAGAGGGAAATGGGTAAATATTTTTCCCATTTTACAAGGAGTAACTGAGGCACAGAAAGAATATTGATATGTAGGGGAATTATTATATATTTTATACATGCACTAAAAAGTAGGAAAAATGTCAGCCAGTAAACAGTCTGGTATTATATAACACTTCAATTATTATCTAGTTTTCCCAGATTTATTTCATTGTAAAATATGCCCTCATTTAAAAAAAATTGTAATATTTTGCTTCTGGGAAATTAACATCATATAGATTTGGAATAAAATAGGAGCAACTGTAGCTCTACTGAACCACAGGCAACAATTTCAAATGCAGCACTAGCATAAGATGGTGTTACAATAACATCATTAAAAGCTACATCTCTACATGAGAAATCTTCAGAGCAAAATTAGCTCTAATAGAGAGTTGGCCAAAACGTTCATTTAGATTTTCCCATAACATCTTATGGAAAATTTATTATAATATAAATGAGACTAGGATTGTGCCAAGATTCACCAGTTACAAATCATCTTCTGTGTTGTAGCATCTTTTCCCACTTGAATAGAAAATACAGTCAAAGATACCAACAAATAACCCTCATTAAGAATATAAGGAATAAAGCTTTTATAGCTGTTTAGAAGAGCACACTGAATCTCCTATATTGATTATTCTGTCAATAAAACAATCTTCAGTACAGAAGTGGTTAAATCACAGATATCCATCAACTGGTTGGTTAATTGCTGTGAAAGTTATTTATACTAAATAGTACAGTCAAAAATTCTAGTGTATAGTTTAGACTGTGAGTTCCCTGAGGGAAGAGGTTTGTTTTCTTACCCCACCTCAAATATCCCATAACTACATAGAGCCCTGATGCATAATAAAAGTTCAAAAATATAAAATTGGTTTTCCACACACTAAAATAATCTGTGATATAGCTATCCCAAGGCCTTTCTCTTTTGTCTTTTTATTTAAAATGAAATTCTGACTTTAAGCAAAATGATATCATTATTTAAGTTTTTAAAAATCTAACATAATAAAACTTTTCTATCTATGTAGGCATCTGTGATACTCCAAGGCCTACATTAGGAGATTATCTATACATGTTATACAATGAAATTTGCATGACAATTTATGGGGTGGGTCTTATTACTTTTCATTTTCAGGTGAGAAAACAGAAATGCATATAGCTTAAGCAATAAGTTGCCCAAATTCACATGGTTAGTGTGAATTAGGGGGGAATGCAGTCCTTTTCTTTATGATTTAATCATCATGCCTAACAGATGTTTCTAAGAAATATGGCTTCCTTTACTTGATATTTAAAGCACTTTGAATTTTTAAAAGGCAAAAATATTGACTTCCCATACTATGATCTGTACATTTGCCCTGCATCAGTGTTTCCTGGCCTGTTAAAGCATGTTTTTCTTGTTATACTCAGTGGCTTCAATTATCTCATTGTCCAAAGAGAAAACAAAACAAAACTTCTACCATCCTCTAGTTAATCAAGCTCTCTAACTATTCTAAGAACTACCTGTTCTCATCAAGTTTATTTTTTACTGGTAATCAGTGTAGCTATGAAATTAGAGACAGAAATCAAATTATGAGAAACCAAAGTGAGCATACTTTTAATTATTTCTATTTAATATATTTGATTGTATTTGCCTATGAAAAACTCCCTGAATAAGCAGGCAAGTAAATTGTTTGTTTATTCTAAAATATCATGATTCATGATTCATATCATGATTCATATCCACTGCACCTTTATTCCTATTTTTGAAATGTAATTCTAAAAGGGAAGATGAGTAAAAATGCATAATTCTTAAAAGTGAAACAGATCGTCAGTCCAGGTTCGATGCATGAGACGATGGGGTGCTCAGGGCTGGTGCACTTTAGTGTGTGGAAAACCAATTTTATATTTTTGAACTTTTATTATGCATCAGGGCTCTATGTAGGGATGGGAGGGAGGTGGGGGGGGTTCAGCATAGGGAACACATGTACACTGGTTTTGCCATACATTGACATGAATCATGAATACTAGAAGACCTGACCTGCCTCTTGAGAAATCTGTATGCAGATCAGGAAGCAACAGTTAGAACTGGACATGGAACAACAGACTGGTTCCAAATAGGAAAAGGAATACTTGAAGGCTGTATATTGTCCACCCTGCTTATTTAACTTCTATGCAGAGTACATCATGAGAAACGCTGGACTGGAAGAAACACAAGCTGGAATCAAGATTGCTGGGAGAAATATCAATAACCTCAGATATGCAGATGACACCACCCTTATGGCAGAAAGTGAAGAGGAACTAAAAAGCCTCTTGATGAAAGTAAAAGAGGAGAGTGAAAAAGTTGGGTTAAAGCTCAACATTCAGAAAACAAAGATCATGGCATCCGGTCCCATCACTTCATGGGAAATAGATGGGGAAACAGTGGAAACAGTGTCAGATTTTATTTTTGCGGGCTCCAAAATCACTGCAGATGGTGACTGCAGCCATGAAATTAAAAGACACTTACTCCTTGGAAGAAAAGTTATGACCAACCTAGATAGCATATTCAAAAGCAGAGACATTACTTTGCCGACTAAGGTCCGTCTAGTCAAGGCTATGGTTTTTCCTGTGGTCATGTATGGATGTGAGAGTTGGACTGTGAAGAAGGCTGAGCACCGAAGAATTGATGCTTTTGAACTGCAGTGTTGGAGAAGACTCTCGAGAGTCCCTTGGACTGCAAGGAGATCCAACCAGTCCATCCTAAAGGAGATCAGCCCTGGGATTTCTTTGGAAGGAATGATGCTAAAGCTGAAACTCCAGTACTTTGGCCACCTCATGCGAAGAGTTGACTCATTGGAAAAGACCCTGATGCTGGGAGGGATTGGAGGCAGGAGGAGAAAGGGACAACAGAGGATGAGATGGTTGGATGGCATCACTGACTCGATGGACGTGAGTCTGAGTGAACTCCGGGTGTTGGTGATGGACAGGGAGGCCTGGTGTGCTGCGATTCATGGGGTTGCAAAGAGTTGGACATGACTGAGCGACTGAACTGACATGAATCAGCCATGGGTGTACATGTGTTCCCCATCCTGAACCCCCCTCCAACCGCCCTCCCCATCCCATCCTTCTGGGTCCTCCCAGTGCACCAGCCCTGAGCACCCCATCGTCTCATGCATCGAACCTGGACTGACGATCTGTTTCACTTTTAAGAATTATGCATTTTTACTCATCTTCCCTTTTAGAATTATATTTCAAAAATAGGAATAAAGGTGCAGTGGATATGAATCATAAATCATGATATTTTAGAATAAACACAATTTATTAGCCTGCTTATTCTGGAGATGTACAACATCATGACTACAGCTAGCAATACGGTATTGTGTATTTGAAAGTTGCTGACAGATTTTTAAAAGTTCTCATCATTGGGGCAAAATGTGTAACTATGTGAGGTGATGGAGGTTAACTAAACTTACTGTGGCAATCATTTCACAATATATACATATATCAAATCATTATTTTGTACATGTTAAGTTTATACACTGTTAAATGTCAATTATATCACAATAAAACTGGGAAAAGAACGATTTACATTAAAAAATAATAAATAAATTTAAAAAATTAAAAAAGGATACTTAGGATGATTTGCCTATTCTCTGAGACAAATTTGTCCATTTAGGAGTTGGGCATTTTGTTTGTTTTCTGGTTTCTTTACATTTTCCAATTTTTAGTCTAGATTGGGAATTTAGATGCTAAAGAAAAATTACTTCCAAAAAGCAAAGAAATATGCAAAGAGATACTTAAAACAATAAGTATACTCATTTCACACAATTTTCTATTAATATGTTTTTCTAAAGCAATTCTCCATTTGATCATCTTTCACAATTATTTATTTCTAACAAAAAGAAGAGTGTAGTTCTTGCCACAGAGATACAACTTCTTGAATTTTTGTTGCACTTTGAATTTAAAGAGAAAATTTCTTCTCCAAACTAATTTAGATTTTTTTTGTTTTGGTATTTTCCTGCACTGGCTTTCAGATGCTCCAGTTTGAAAGTTCTGTCATTAAAAAAGTAAGCGCTTTGTATTTGGGAATATTTCAATTTTACACAATTTGAAGCTTTGCTATGTTGCAAATGATTTTTACAAAAAATGCCTGGGTACTTCTTAAAAATTATTTCAAAAATAGTATATTTTCATTGATGAAGGGCTTTTACATATATTATCTTTTTTCAGTTTTCATAACGATTCTATAAGGAAGTTACGAAGCTCATTTCTAAAATGAGGACATAGAAGTTGAATAGTGAAGAGTTTTGTCAATATTGTTACTAACTGGCAAAATGACAATGGTCATTATTGTAATAAATTAATTCATTAAATCAATAAAACATTTTGCCCAACACGTACGTAGGTCCTTTGTGATGTGGTAAACAATTTTTCTACTCAGCTACCCTTCTTCATTTTAGTATAACTAGCATAATGATTGGTGGGACTAAACCTACACTTGGCTACAGGGATTGGAAATCTATGGGCCTTTCCAATCGATGAAGTCCCACCTCCCTTACTAATTCTAGTGCTAGCTTCAGTTAAGGACTCATACCTCTAGTTTATGTCAATCTATAGCCACAATGACTGTCTCAGGAATAAGCTTTTCAGTCATGGTTGAAACCATGTATTTTCATTTGATATTTGAGGATGTGATTCTTGCAATCCTGTTCAACCTAAACAGAAAATCATGTTTCTGTAGCTGATGTCAGCCATTAACAGAAACACAAGAGCAAGGTGACACTTGAAAAGGTACAGCAGACTAGTTGAAGGTGTTCAATCAAACTGCTGCTGCTGGCTACAATGCTTCTAAAATTGCAAGTCACTTGGGTTAATATCCTCCATTGGTTAAGCCATTTTCCATTGGTTTTCCTTTTACATATAACTTAAGGACAAAGCCACATTCTAATATTATGCTATTTACTCAGTTTTAAAGAAAGTCGCTTTTTCTTATACACAAAAGCAAGTAAAATCATTGTGTAATTGACAGTGAGAAGATTCTTAATTTATAAGGATAAAATGATGTAGCTTTATTGACTTTAACAGTATATCTTGTTATCAGTTTTTCCTTCTGACTCTTTGCAGTTCAACACATGCTAAGCAGCAGTCTTTGCTGAAATAAGATTGTTGTAGGTGCTAACAAAATTCTCAAATGTCCTTTCTGCTGTGATTAAGAAGCAGAAACATGCAAGACCTCAGTTTCTGCCAATCGCTCTCACTGATTACAATTAAAAGTTTTTTTGTCTAAAGACGGTTGTGAAACTGAAAATTACCACCCAAAGCTGACGACATTTATTTGGACTAATAACAAAATGACTAATGAAGACTGGTCAAATATATACATGTTCACATTTAGAAGAAAATCCATAAAGGAACTTTGCTGAGTTGAATGGAAATGAATAAGCGAAGTATTCAGCTGAGCCCATAACCCACCTCACAAGGAGGCTAAAAGCAGCCAAATAAAAGCAGAAGTGACTTGTGCTTGGAATGGAGCCCCTGATTCCTATCAGCATAAGCCTGGAACCTAAAAATCTCAGAATGTCAGACAACAGGGTAGAATTTGAATCTTTAAATTAAAATGTAACATGGAAACTTACAATACCATACATAAAATTGATAGCCAATGGGAATTTGCTGTGTGACTCGGGGAACTCAAACAGGGCCTCTGTGACAGGCTGAAGGGTGGGATGAGGAGGAAGATGGGAGGGAGGTTCGGGAGGGAGGGAACATGGGTGTACCTATGGCTGATTCCTGTTGATGTATGACAGAAAATCACAACATTTTGGAAAGCAAATATCTCTCAATTATTAAAAAAAAAAAAAACAAACATGTAATAGGTTTTTAAGAATCAAATGAACCAATGCCAAATCTAAGCAATGATGCATATGTAACTCAGCATGTAATGAAAAAAAAGAAAACATGACAAGCTGATAAGGTAA
Source organism: Ovis aries (assembly GCF_016772045.2). NCBI lineage: Eukaryota > Metazoa > Chordata > Mammalia > Artiodactyla > Bovidae > Ovis > Ovis aries. The sequence continues at coordinate 18,230,150 of NC_056074.1, forward strand.
GGTTTGAGATACCTTAGAAGATATATACATGTAAGATATGTACGTAAGTTCAGACAACAATGTAATTTAACAACTTCAGTTCCATTCCCCCCCGCTTAGCTTCTCATGACTATTTTAGTATGTAGAACTACATTTTATATACCGTCTTTTCATTCTATTCCTCAATCATTCTGTAATAAGCATCTGTTATCTGAAGTGTGCCATTCCCCTTGACCCATGAAGTTTTAGGCTGGGGTTGCTTTGGATCAGATAGGACAGAAGTTATGGAGTGAATGTATGGAGGCTACTATGTTATCAATATCTCCAGAGGTGCCTATGTAGTATTTTTTCCATCAATTTTTCTTCATAGAGTACAACTACCTGTTTAAATGTCTAGATCTTTGAATTAAGATAATTGTACGCAATTATATAACCACAACAAACAAAATACAGAATATTCCACCACCCCTCCCCCCAAATTCCCTAAAGTGTCCCCTTTTTAGTCAATTCCTCATCACCACATCTAAGCAGGAAGTCACTGATCTATTTTCTGTTCTTACAATTTTGCTCCTCCAAAAATTCATATAAATGGCCACACACAGTAACCTTTTGATTCTGGATTTAACTTATTTGAGATCCATCTATGTCATTGCATGCATGAGTAATCTATTTGTTTTGAATGCTATAGTTCAAACATATTCCATTGTATTGAGATACTACCTTTTAAGTAGTAGCATTTGGCTTATTTCAAGTTTTTGTTGATTATAAATAGAAATGCTATACACATTCAATTAGATTTCATCATATATATGTTTTTATATGAATATACATTTTTAATTCTATTAGGTAAATATCTCAAAATGGAATTTCTTGGAAGCATAGTAAGCATGTGCTTAACTGTATAAAGAAAGTGTTCGAGAAGAACTGTACCATTTTTCTTTCATATGAGAGTTCAGATCTATGCATCCTTGTCAATATTTGTCTTGTCAGTTTTGTCTTTTGTTTTCATTTGTGCTTTGCCATTTTCTAATAAATATGTAGTATATTTTCATGTGCTTATTTGCTATCTGTATAGCTTCTTTGAACTAGGTAATCAAAATTTTTTCTTTGCTTTGATGTTATTGAGCAGTGTGTTTTCCTGTTACTGAGTTTTGAGAGTTCTTTTCATACAAATACTTTGTCAGTTATTTGATTTGCAAATATTTCTCCCAATCTGTTGTATTTCCTTTATTTTTGTTAACACTCTCCTTCAAAAATTAGAAATCTTGATAAATTTATCAACTTATTTATTATGATTTTTAAAAGATACTGTCCCATAGTTGTTTTCTCTTTTATTTACATTTTTATTTTTGGACACATCAAGCAGCTTGCAGTATCTTTGTTCCCCAACTGGGACTGAAATTGGATCCCCCAGCAGTGGAAGTGGGGAGTCCTAACAATTGGACTGTCAGAGACGCTGGAAAATTTGAATACGCCTAGGTTAGAAGAAAATGGACCCGAATCCTTATTCTGCACTAAAATCTATAACTATAAAAATGACCAAAAATGGGAAAAATCTTTGTGAACTTGGGCTAGGTAAATGTTCTTTGATAATCAAAATCATATAGCCTCCTACCTCTTACATTCTAACACATCACTGAGTAGGTACTTGTTTGGCTCACTAAGGCACACTAACTACAGTTTTTTATTTGTTTTAAAATGCAAATATATCTGACAAATGTACATTTAAGCAGCTGAGTTAATTTATACTTTATCATACAGAGGACTCTAAGGTAAATTTATTAGAGATGGCAGGGACGAGGAGATGATAAACTGCCTATATTATAATTTGACTCTAAGTGAAGCATGTTTTCAATCTATATACACAGCATACTTAGATACACTATAAATTCAAGTAGAGTTCTGACACTTTCATAGCATGGAGTATATTAATAACTGTTAAGACCTTCATTGTGCTAGACAATACTGCATTCACCTAAAGAATATATCTCTTAAAACATGTTTGAATGTAAAATCTAAAAGTAAAATAAAACTCATATAGTTTAAGAGAGTTTGCTTCTAGTGAGCTTAAACAAAAACATAAAATATCAAATTATAATTTGTACCAAACCTTTGAGAAACAGATAATTTAGCAATCAAAATTAAAAATCAAATGTGAAGAGTTGTGGACTCTATAGATGTATGAACATTTGTTGACTGAAGAAATAAATTACACAAAAAGTAGTTTACTAGTGAGAGTTTTCCTGAGCAACTGAAACCTGTAAAGCTCTAACAATTAAACTTTTGAATAAAAACGGGACAAATGTCTTCCACTTGCTTACTTGAAAAAGTATATTTTCTGAAAAAAGTAATAAATGAGCCAACTTTCTTTAGTATTTTTTTATGCTTTGCTTCTAGTTGGTAAGGTTACTCGGAGGACTTTTTTAAGGCTTCTATTTATAAGCTCTTCTTAGCAACACAAATTAAAAGTTGACATTTCAAAAAAATTAAAGGCTAAATAAGTTGTAATATTTGCTTTATTTTCTACTTTTAGTGTCAGTGTTTGTTGTATTAAAATAATTTTGCAATATTTTTTTAACCTGTTACCTCAATGAATGATTTTGGACAATAACAGTATGTTAGATAAGCTAATGCCCTCCCTTCCAAGGTGTACATATTTTAATCTCCCAAACTGGTGGCTATGTTCCATGGCAACATAGCGGCAAACTGGATATTGCAGATGTGAATAAGTGAAAGACTCTGGTGTGGGGGATTACTCAGGAGAATCCACTGTAATGCCAAAGGTACATGTAGTTAAGTAAACATGAAGCCAAACATACTCTTTTCTACCATCATAATAAAATGCAAATTGATAATACTTCTGGGGTTAAATGCAAATAAACAAATTAATAAATTCTATATATTTATTTGTTCTATTATCAGAGTTGCTCCTTAGGTCATGCATAAGACTTCAGTAGGTTTCATTGCAGAAAAGGATGAAGTAATCTGCTATTTTATAGATAAGTAACATTCACTGCATGAATTCTGTGAGTATTGCATAGTAAAGGCTTTACTATGTAACACTGCACTATAAAAAGCAAAAAATCAAGAGGATATAGAACTTTACCATGATATTTTTTGCTTTATTAAACCTAGATTCCTTGATGAAGCCTGATATGGCAGGTCTAAAATAAATTAAAAGGTTTTCAATATGTGCAGTCTTAGAATTCCTTTGTGTTGGCTATAAAATGGATAAGGAATCAAAACAATCAGCTTCTGTTTAGGTGGAAAGTAAGGAGTCACCCATCCTCTCTCCACTTCCTCCATCCTCCAAACTCCAGATTCCTCATAGCAACCTCCAGTCACTATTTACTTCTGCCACCATGACTAATCCCCCAGTGCTGGCATTCTCCTCACTGCTGACGTAGGGACACTGGCATTTGACCCTGCACAGGTCACACAGTCCTACCCACACTTGGTAATGAAGTTCACTCTAATGCAGACATTCTCAGCCAGTGTTCCTGAAGCTGAACCACCAAGTCAGAGCGGCTATGTCTGGAGTGTCCTTGTCAAGGACCCTTCCAGAATAAAAATCAATCCTTATGAAAGCCCCCCTTTTACTAAGCTGGCCCCCAATTATTCATGTCCCTGGAATTCACATTATTTGTGGTCCTTCCCCTATTAAATTGAGGGTAGCTCTGTGTCAGTAATGGCAAATGGCAGAAACAATGTGTGGGACTCCCAAGGCTAGTTCATATAAATAAAAGCAACCTCTGCCTTTTTCTCTTGGACAGCTTGTTCTGGGAGAAGCTAGTCACCCTGCCATGAGGACTTTTAAGAGCCCCTTGTAGAGGACCAAGCAGCGAGAAATAAAGACCTCAGAGTTGAAGTATCTCAGGGAAAAGGTCAAAGTAAAGGTGGTGGCTATACAACAGATACTAGATAGTCTTATTAAAGTATCCCCAAAAAACTGAGAGAAAAAGAGAGAATTATAAGATAAAAAGGCAAAGAAAACAATTAAAAAATTTTTTTTAAAGTGTCAAACTAAACTTCAAGTGCCAAAGAAACTATTACACTAAAAACTCGATAGAGATTCATGGAGGCTTAACATACTCTTGAGTCACTATTTTTCTTTAATCAATAAGTAGTCTGAGAACAGTATAGCAGGATTAGAGTCTAGCAATGGACCATCAGCCACCTCCAGGATAGGATGCTCTCACCTACATTTCTATTAAAAAAAAAACAAAAACGTGAATTCCTATATGTGCTAAGGTCCAGGTATTAAATCAAGGCGCTATAATTATTAATATGCACCCTTGTTGTAAGTAGAGATTCTTTCTGTGTTAAACACAAGCAGCCTTACTCAAAGCAATTATTTGCTACAGTTTCAAATTGCCTTAGAGTGACTGCATTTAAGCACAATTGTAGTTTAATTAATTTAATCACTGATTGATCTGTATCTCTGGCAGGATGGCAAAATAGATATTTTTATAAAACTAAATATGTTAAAAAATTGAAAGTTTATTAAATGTGTTCAGGTTATACCAAATCAGGACATATTTCTTTCATGGTTATGACCAGTCTAGAATAATTCATATTTGGATGGAATAGTTGCCTTAATTGAGGCAATGCTTTTTATTCTGGAAAAGTAGGAATAGGAAAAAAAAGGCCATCAAATAAAAATTTTACAGTTTCTAGTTTCCTTTTTGCCATTTCCCTTGGGTATATATTTATATTTATATATTCAAAATACTGTCCCTCTTGACTGAACACTTTCCCTCCAAAGAGAAAGGTCAAAGACAAGGTTTCCTCAAGATGTCTTTTTTCTCCATCTCAGTCTTAAAGTTTATCTTTATACATATTTTTACACTACTTCCCTCTGAACATTCTATAATGCTCAAATAGGCCTTTTGTTACAGTCTGGAACTAAGTTTACCATAAATTTAAAGTATAGAAAACCATTATATTAGTATGTCTGTTCACAGACCATTTTTGTCATTTAACCAACATATGAATTTAGAGAGGACCCACATCCAACACACAGTAAAGTTGAATTATCTTTATAAGACCATAAATCCTCAAGTTTAAAAACATACTTTTCAATTTTTCATTGAGGTAAATTTTAATAGATATGTTATAAGATACTAGCTTTTCCACAAATATCAGGAAATACATAGTATATTGAGGAAAATGGCATTTTATTCATTAATTCAAGTCTCTATATGAGTTACTTTAACTTCAGGTCTCAACTTAAACATCATTTCCATAGAGAAGACTTTAATCTCTCATTTGGTTTAGTTTCCTTGCTTTATAATCTCATATCAACCTCCTCTGTTGTATTACAGATTTTCTTCAACTTGTAATGATGTTATATCCTGATAAACCTATTGAAGTTTAAGAATGCTGTGAGTCAAAAATATATTTAATACATCTAACCTACTGAACAGCAAAGCTTAGCAGAGCCTATCTTAAACATTCTCAGAGCAATCACATTAACTACAGTTGGGAAAGATCATCTAACACCAAGCCTATTTTATAATAAAATATTGAATATCTCATATCACTTATTGAATACTGTACTGAAAGTGAAAAACAGAATGGCTGAATGGGTATAGAATATGTGTATGTATCAGTTGTTTTCGTGGCTGACTGAGAGGTGAGGCTCCTATTGCTATTAACCATCACCAGAGAACATTGTACCATATATTACTAACCTGAGGAAAGCTCAAAATTTGAAGTTCAGTTTCTACTGAATGTGTATCACTTTTGTACCACTATTAAGTCAAAAAAATTATAAGCTGAAACATAGAAAATCCAGAACCATCTGTAGTATCATTGCTTTCATACTGATTGACTTTCACACTCATCTATATCCATCCAGAGATAGAGATGACAAATGTTTTTGTTCATCACTCTATCCCTTGTTTCTAGGGTAGCAGGAAGCATGTAGTATGCGCTTGTTAAAAATGTAATATTCAAATGAAAGATAATGATTACTATTACAATGGAATTTTAAAATAAGTACAATCCATGAGTGCATGCTAGGTTGCTTCAGTCATGTCTGACTGTGTATGACTCTATGGACTGTAGCCCACCAGGCTCCTCTGTCCATGGGATTCTCCAGGTAGCAGTACTAGAGAGGGTTGCCATGCCCTTCTCCATAAATACAATAGCATAGGTGATGTCAGGGAGTAGACTTCAGAATGAGATTTGATTTGCTGAGCAGACAGGCAAGGTCAGGCAGGTATAATAGCATGTAAACAAATGGAGGTCTGCAATCACAGCTAAGTGTGGCACTGCAAGCAGGAGAATATGGCTGAGGTAGAGAGTGCCAGGATATCATTTTAGTGAACGGGAACTGGTTTTTGAAAAGCCTCCTATACCACCTGAGGAGTTTTCATTTATGTCTTAGGATGCATTGAACAATTGTAATCAGGAGACTAACAAGATTCATTTTTATGTGAGGGAACGCAGACCTGCAGTGGATTTAACAGTAGGCAATGGCAACTGCTGTTGTTACACTCGATGTCCAAACCTCATTTGGCACACAAAATATGCGGACTGTGGAGTCAAACCTGTTATATCTCTCTAGTGAGTTATATACACATAAACTAAAGAACATAAATTAATAATACTCCTGGAGCTCAAAATCACTCCTAGTTTCTTTGGTATTTCATCTAGGGTGCTTTGTTAATTTACAATTTTACAATACTTTGCATATTGGAATTGCAAATTCAAGCCCATAAAATTCTTATGGCATGTAGTGTAACTCTATCCATTGATCTGATTCATCTGACCTTCCCAGAACTAAAATTTCTCTTTATATGATTATCACAGAGATTTTAAAATAGTATATTGCACCTGGAAGTAAGCACTCTTTAGGCACTTAACTTCTAAGTAAGTAACAAGGTAATCAGAAGGTTAAGTTTCATCCTTGTTAACAAAATTGACATTTCTGTAGTAAAATACTCCCTAAAATACTTTCATTTTCACCCTGGCACACTAATAAGAAATAAAAAGAAAATAAGCCATATGCAGAAAATTATAGCATATCTTCATTGTTTTTTGTGATAGCACTAAAATTAAAATGAATTTCACATTTAATTACCTGAAGAGAATATCTATTTGAGGGAATTACACCAGCTTGCTGTTACAGTCTAATTCAATCATGAGATATTTATCAGATATACACAAGTCCTTCTAAGTATTATAGTGTCACCATGAAGAAAATCACATTGTCTGTGTCATAAAAGAGGCGAAAGGGAAAAGATGATTACAATAAACATGGCAACTATTGTAATAGGCAAATACAGAGATTGGCACAAAGCCTCTTATTTTAGAAAATGTCTCATGAGAATCAGCACCTATATCAGGGTACCAGGCTAAGGGCATGAACAGGAATTCATCAGACAGAGCCTAAGTAAAGAAAAATAGCCATGGAGTTATGGAGATGGGAAAATGAATGCAAAGAGAAGCACAAAGTGTGTGTGTGTGCGCACATGTATGTGTGTGCATGTGTGTGTGTGAATGCTGGGATGGGGTCTGGAAGGAGGAGTCATAGGAAAGTACCAAAAGAGGAGAGTGAAAACTTCGGTTAGAGCCAGGTAAGGAAGACTCTTGGATCCCTTGCTTCAGGACATTCCTAGAAAGAATGATTGAGCATTCAGGAGGCTGATAAAGGACATGACTTGAGATACATTTTAATGATAGATTTTTTAAATATGAAGGTTACTGGAGGGGGTAGAAGTAAAAATGATTTTGTGATCAAGCTCAAATAACTAGATTGGCGAGATGCTACAACTGAAGACTTCAGAGAATACATTTTCAAGAGTAGATGAAATGGGATAATAAGAAAGACTTCAGAGATCAACAAGGTTTACCAATTCTTATTCACATTCCTAGGTCTGTTCTATACACAAAAGATCTTACTGAAGTTGAGCAAGCAGTGATGACTTAAATGTATAGCCTGAGCCTAGAAAATAGGCAATCTGTTTTAAGTCCTACTTTGTGAAGAAATGAAGAATATATAAGCAAGCAAATCTGAGGTGGAGAAACTTTGGTAAGTCTTGTAGATATTGTCATGGGACAAAATTAGTGTATCAGACACAAACGATACCTTCTCTTGTGAAGTGAAGTGAAGTCAGTCAGTCATGTCCAACTCTTTGCAACCCCACAGACTGCAGCCTGACAGGCTCTTCTGTCCATGGGGTTTTCTAGGCAATAGTACTGGAGTGGATTGCCATTTCCTTCTCCAGGGGATCTTCCCAACCCAGGGCTCGAACCTGGGTCTCCCGCATTGTAGACAGAGGCTTTACCGTCTGAGCCAGAACTGCCAAAATCCACAGAGCAAGAATAACATTAATATACAGTTGGCCCAAAGAATCCACATGGAAATGGTTCCAGACCTCCATGGATACCAAAATCCTGGATGTTTAAATTGCTTTTGTAAAATGACATAGTACAGTCTGCCCTCCATATACCAAGTTCTAGATCCATGCATCCAACAGACTGCAGATAAAATGCAGAATCTGTGGATATGGAGCACAGACTATAGATGGTGATTTTATTTCCAGATTAGGCAGAAAGTTAAATAATATTTGCTTGGACACTTTGATTAATCTGTTATATTAATTAATCAGCATTCTCTCTGACATTTGGCATTTGCAACTGAACCTTCTTCTCAGTGTTGTAAAAAGTACATAATAGATGCTCAATACATATTTATGAAAGGAATCAACATGTAAGTGGATGCATTGATTTCAAATAGTTTCTGTAAGCTGTAATAAATTCAAAACACCAGTATATAGATTATTATTTAATACCACCTACACTTATGTTATTTATATTTAAAATGACTCAACCATTTCACTTGATATTAATGGCATAGTTGACTAAAACCATGTTATACTTACTGGTAGTTGAATTCAGCTCCCATCTTGGAGTTCTCAAGAATTATTGTGATTGATATGCTGATGGGGAGACTGACATACCCTCTGTGAGTCTAGCATTATTTAATCTGTGTTACAATCTGTTAGTTGCTCAGTCATGTCCAATTCTTTGCGGATCTGTAGCCTGCCAGGCTCCTCTATCCATGGAATTCTCCAGGCAAGAATACTGAAGTGGGTAGACATTCCCTTCTCCAGGGGATCTTCCCAACCCAGGGATCAAACCCAGGTCCCATGCACTGCAAGAACATTCTTTACCATCTGAGCCACCGGGAAAGCCCCTAATAAATCTCAAAGAGGGTATACATTTTCTTTCAAGAATCAAATCAATCCAGATGTTATGACTGTGTGAAAACTCGTAGCAATCCTCTCACACATGGAGGGCTGGGTTTGTTTCAAACAGACAAAACTCTTTAATTATTGGGGTCTTTGATGTCACAATATGTATAACTTGATAACCATCAGTTCAATTCAGTTCAGTTCAGTCGCTCAGTCGCATCCAACTCTTTGCGACCCCATGAATCGCAGCACACCAGGCCTCCCTGTCCATCACCAACTCCTGGAGTTCACTCAGACTCACATCCATCGAGTCAGTGTTGCCATCCAGCTATCTCACCCTCTGTCGTCCCCTTCTCCTCCTGCCCCCAATCCTTCCCAGCATCAGAGTCTTTTACAATGAGTCATGAGGTGGCATGAGGTGGCCAAAGTACTGGAGTTTCAGCTTCAGCATCATTCCCTCCAAAGAAATCCCAGGGCTGATCTCCTTCAGAATGGACTGGTTGGATCTCCTTGCAGTCCAAGGGACTCTCAAGAGTCTTCTCCAACACCACAGTTCAAAAGCATCAATTCTTCGGCACTCAGCCTTCTTCACAGTCCAACTCTCACATCCATACATGACCACTGGAAAAACCATAGCCTTGACTAGACGGACCTTTGTTGGCAAAGTAATGTCTCTGCTTGATAACCCTAAGAGGCTGTAAAATGTGAAATGTAGTAGAAAGAAAATAAAAGGACAAATAAGCACTGGCCACTCAAGGAAACCTAAATTTGCTTGCATCTTGGCCTGACCACTTACCAGATTATTATTCAATATATTCTTTTGTTCATTCATTCAACAAGTACTTCCTAAATGTCAACTATGTGCCAAGCACTGTCTAGGCTCTGACATGCAGCAACAAATCAACATATTCTCTGTCCTCAAGGACACAACATTCTTGTGGGAGAAACAGACCACAATTTAAGAATAATTTCATAAAATACCTATTGCCATGAATAAAAACATAATATGACAGACATTGATGCATGTGGTGGAGGAAACTGTATAGAAAATTAGACATTTGCACATGAGGCAATACCTTTGTGTCTATATAAGAATGCATTTTCTTTAAGCCTAAGCTGTTACCATTTTGAGATAAAATCAGAATGATGTGAAGTCAATTAAACAAAGTAAACAAGTTTCTTTCTCTGTAAAGTTGAGATTATAATATAAACTCGGTGAACCAGTTCTACAGATTAAGAAGAAAACAGAATATGCTATGTGAGTCTTGTGGTGACTGACATATTTTAGGATCTTAAAAAAGTACCATCATCTTAAGTTGATGCTTACAATAGTGGTTGATGACAGTAGCACAATTAGTCAGTATTTAAAAACAGTAGATCTTTAAAAAAAGGTGTTATTACTGGAAGAAGTAGTTCAGAGAACTTTATTTGGAGTCTGTGTCTAGAACTGTGGTCCTCTTTTCCAGAGTTTGTCTACCTGTCTGGAATCTTACCAGACTTGCTGGTCTCAAAATGGAACTTACCATCTTAATCATGGTCTCATACCCTGAACTGACCTGATTGACTACAGATGTAATAATTTCATCCTGCCAAACTCTGGATTGGCCTGCCTCTGTTGAATGGGATTTATGTTATAGAATTATCCTTATTATTGAACCCTATATCTTTAGTGCCTCCAACGATTCACTGGCCTCTTACTGGCAAACTTTAAATACAGAGTGTCTCCTTTTTATCTTCAGTTCATTTTGCTGTCTATCATGTTTTCAAGCACAGAGGGGAGCCTCCAGTGTTGAGAGAGCACATGTCTGAGATTATATAAATGTCCAATAAAATGGAAAAGCTAAGAAAATTATGGGAACCCTGGATAGGAAAATGGAAGGTAAAGTACGGTCCAGTGATTCAAAACTGCATATGCTTGCCCTACACAGTATGCAATCATAATGAAATTACATTTAAACCAGATGTGTGAAGAGTTTTAATATAATTAGGAACATCAAAGGAAGGTCATCCTGGTTAATTGTAACATTTCTCTTTTTTAATAAGTTGTTGGTATTCAGTTTTCGAGTCTGTGCTGAATTATTCAGGACAAGAGTGAATAAGTTCTTCCAGGAGCAGGCTTCCACAGTAGAAAGTGTCCCTCTGTCCCTGAGAGTGCACTCTTTGCTTATAAATCAAGCATGAGTTTTTAATAATATAATTCTAAGGAATACCAGATTAGTAGTTTACCTTCCATGGTGAAGTTTCACGGCTTAAGATCTAACTCTAGACTAGGCTCTTTTATTTTTAGGTAGACTAAGCCTGAAAAGGGCTTCCCTGGTGGCTCAGAGGATAAAGCATCTGCCTGCAATGTGGGAGACCTGGCTTCAGTCTCTGGGTCAGGAACATCCCCTGGAGAAAGAAATGGTAACCCACTCCAGTACCCTTGACTGGAAAATGCCATGGACAGAGGATCAGTCAATGGGATTGCAAAGAGTTGTACACAACTAAGCAACTTCACTTCTTATGAACTCTAAAAATGTCTTGTCTCAATGAAATCCACGTAAGGCAGTGTCTACTTAGTTTTTGACAAAGGCAAACAATGACTCCCTCTGTCTTCTTCATTATTTCTTATGTCCTGCTCTAAGAACAGTGCCTAGCATCTAATGGAAATAACCTAAATATCCAATAACAAATGAAAAGATAAAAATGTATTACACACATACCATGGAATATTACTCATCCATAAAAAGGAACAAATTTAGGTCATTTTTAGATGTGGATGGACCTAGAGTCTGTCATACAGTATGGAGTAAGTCAGAAAGAGAAAAACAAATATCATATATTAATGCATATGTGTGGAACCTAGAAAAATGGTATGTGATCAGCCATGTTCAACTCTTTGCAACCCCAAGGGCTGTAGCCTGCCAGGCTCCTCTGTCCATGGGGCTATCCTGGCAAGAATACTGGAGTGCATTGCCATATCTTTCTCCAGGGGATCTTTCTCACCAAGGGATCGATCCCAGGTCTCTCATGTCTCCTGCATTTGGAGAAGAGTTCTTACCACTAGTGCCACCTGGGAAGCCCAAGGAAAACGGTACAGATGCACCTATTTCCAGGGTAGGGATAGAGACACAGACATAGAGATCAAGTATGTGGACACAGAGGGGAAAGAGAATGGTGGGATAAAATAGAAGATTGGGATTGATACATATATCCATACACTATATATTACCTATATGTAAGTAGATGGCTACTACCATATGTAAGTAGATGGCTACTGAGAACTTGCTATATAGCATAGGAAGCTCAGCTCAGTGCTATGATGACCTAGAGGGGTGGGATCAGGGCAGGAAAGGAGTTTCAAAAGAGAGGCACTATACAGATAGCTGATTCACTTCATTGTACAGCAGAAACTAACACAACACTGTAAAGCAATTATACTCCAACAAAAAATAATAAAAGGCAATCAGAATGTGAATGTATTCTTGTGGAGTAAGGGCTGTTAGAACATAACATAAATAGTAATGGAATTCAGTCAATGTGGTGTCATGCAAACCTAGAGGATTTTAGTGACTACTACAGCACATTTTTTTCCTACCTATTATCTATCCCTTTAAAAAACAAAACAACAACAACAAAAAAACTCCTTTCAATTTGTTTAGAAATGGTCCTAAATATTGTCTTCATCTTCTATATATTGATACGTGCAATATGTATATGATAAAGTTATTCTAAAATTTGGAAGAAATAAAATCACTGATCTAAGTTACACAAAACTAAGTATAACATTTTCAAATTGGATAGCACCTTTAACATCCTTTACTTGGATTCTCCCATCGACCCAGCACCTTCCACGGGTATTCATGCCCTTTTGTTTTAATTTCAAATTCTCTAGTATTGTTATTCTTGCTGATAAATCATAGTCAGACTTATTCTTCAAAATACCTGGGAGGTAAATAAAGATACTATTTTACAGTTGGACCTGAGAAGGAAGAGATGCCATCTTTAGATTCAAAATTAACATTTATTGTTGTGAATTTCAGGCTACAAAAATGATCATGACCAGAGAAAGTGGAAATCAAAAACTAAATATTTTGATACACCTTATTTGGCTCAGGTAGAAAAAATATTGTTCATAAATTACTTTTTCTGGATGGCAAATACAGTTTGAGAGTGGCTGTGGCCAACTTATATTTGCATGTCATATAACACACCTGAGAGGTATCTTATAGATTTTTGTTCTTGCTTAGTCAACTCAGTTGTGTCCGACTTTTAGCAACTCCATGGAATGTAGCCCACCAGTCTGCTTGGTCCATGAGGATTCTCCAGGCAAGAATACTAAGTAGGTTGCCATGCCCTCCTCCAGGGGATCTTCCTAAACCAGGTATGGAACCCAGGTCTCCCTCATTACAGCCAGATTCTTTACCGTTTGAGCCACCAGGGAAGCCCAAGAATATTGGTGAAAGTGAAGGTCACTCAGTTGTGTCTGACTCTTTGCTATCCCTGGAGTGGGTAGCTTATCCCTTCTCCAGGGGATCTTCCTGACACACGAATCGAACTGGGGTCTCTTGAATTGCAGGCAGATTCTTTACCAGTGCAGATTATTGGACAATGTTAAATAAAGAAAGCAAGATACAGAGAAATATATACACTGTAGAAGCATTTCTATGAATATTTTAAGACATGAAAAATTCAAAGATATTCGGTTTTTATGAACATCTACGTGTGATAAACCTGTTTAAAATAGTCAAAGGAATGAGAAAAAAATAATAAGCAAATTCAAGAAACCAGCTACTTCTTGAATGAGAGACAGAATAAGCAGAGATTTACTGAGGAGCCTCCTAGAAGAATATTATTTCTTACGTTAGACAAGTTTAGGTTCAACAGAGATGGTAAGGGAGTCCTGAATTCACCGCCTCCCCAAAACACTCTGTTATTGCCGATCCTGTTCACAGCGGCAATTGTCTCTCTGTATCTCACTGTGCCCACTGTTCCCTGAACCCACAGCAGGCAAGGAGCAAACTAAGAGGCTCGAAGAAAATGCCAGGAGCCCTAGGAACTGCAAATGGGTTTATTCTGTCCTGGCTGGCGCAGCAGCAGAAGCACCAGACATTACTGTAAGCATACACAACCCTTCAGGGCTTTACCAGGTGAAGCTTTTATGGCATACCACACAAAGCAGCCAGTGACCAAGCAAGTACCTCCTCACCAGGTATAAGTGATCTCAGCTGTTACATTATCTGCAAAGTCATTGTTTACAGAACATGGGGTGAGAGGGCTGGACCAGAGTGCCTGACTGGCGCCATCTTGTTAATTTCCCCACATACTCCAAACCTACAGTTACATATCCCACAACTTTCTCTGAAAACAAACAAAGAACACTTGAAAACTGGCTCAGCAACACCCTGCACTGAGCAACGGACAGCAGGCCCACTTGGAAGAACATGGAAGAGGCCGGGAACTCACCAGAAATCCCACCCTTGACTGGACACCCACGGTCCCACAGTAGGAACAGGACACAACATCGGAGCTTCTCCCTGAGGACCGAAGGGTTCAAACACAGCACATCAGGCAACCCGGCTTTTAAGATCTACATCTGAGAAACAGGCCCTCCAAGATATTGGCTTTTGAAAGCCACTGGAACTTGTGCCCACAAGACCCACACACCTGTCGCAATCTGAGAAGATTCTGACAGGCTGCTGCGCGAGGACTCACCGTCCCGGGCCCAGCGTGGAAGCATCAGATCAGAGTGAGCCCAGGCTTTGTGTGCCTGAGTCTCCTTCGCCTGCCGTGGAGTGTCGGCCTGAAGGCAGGCGACTGATTTAACAGCCACCTGAGGGCCCCTGGGATGATCTCAGCAGGACAGCCCGACGGGCTGGCGGCCATCTTCACACGCTTCCAGGGTGTATCTCCACAAGGCGGCTTGTACGCATGTCCGGCACCCGGTTTTTCGCCTGGTGCCTGGTTTTCCACTTGGTGGCGGGTCTTGTCTGCTTCCCAGTTTTACGTCTTGTGCCCTGTTTTTGCAGCTGCCACTAAGGGACAATGCTACATCTCTGGTACAGGTGGTAGTCCGGCAGGAATGTCTATATCCATGTACTCTAAAAGCTGCTGCCTCCTGGGTCGGGCTTCCCGCTGGCCTGAATTAAGACTGAAATCTTCCCTTCTGGGACACCAGCAGATCTTCACACGGCTCTCAACTACTGAGCCACACTAAAAATTAAATAGGCTACTTGGACAATTGCAAAGGTATGAGAGACAACCTGTGAACAAGGTAGAAAGAGATGATTTATCACCTTCATGAAGCCTCTCCTTTAAGACTGGAAGAGGTGGCTGTCTTACCAGATGTACATTATGACAGAGTCAAGCAAAATGAAGAAACAAAAGAGTGTGTTCTAAACAACAGCAGCGAAAAGGTAAAAACCTCAGGAAAAAACTTATAGTGTACTCACAAGTGTTTATATTACTATTAGGCACACCAGTTATGTGTAACTTATTTTATACATTTGTTACTTTACATAGCTAAGTGTTATATGTGTAATTTGCTTTATATATATACACACACACTGTATTACTTTATATAATTCAAATATTTAATAATTAAATTTAACAAGCAAATATATGAAATTAAAACAGTATCTTAAGAGCATTTTTGCATCTATTAGAAGATGATTTAATGATGCACACTTTTGCTTAGGAAATTTCCAACCTTGGGACTTAAAAATATAAATATGACTTAACACTTGTTTACTAATATTACTAACATTTTTGTGTCATAAGATTAAAAAGAAGTTTAATTCCTTGGGGCGTCCTTGGTGGCTCAGGCAGTAAAGCGTCTGCCTGTAGTGTGGGAGACCCAGGTTCAATCCCTGTGTCAGGAAGATCCCCTGGAGAAGGAAATGGCAATCCACTCTAGTACTCTTGCCTGGAAAATTCCATGGACTGAGGAGCCTGGTAGGTTACAGTCCATGGGGTCACAAAGAGTCAGACACAACTGAGCGACTTTACTTTCTTTCACTTTAATTCCTAAATGTAGGAGACTTTTGTCTGTGTAATGATAGAAGACTATATAGGAAAACACAATAATGTTCCTTATTTTAAAAAAACAACAACTGTTTTACATTCTTCTAATACTTTCTGCTCCACAGAACAATTATTTTTATAATTTTCCTTAATGCAAATCTATAATGTTATAATTAGAAATTAAGGAAAAGAAAGTAAGCCATCTCTCTGATAATAAAATTTTCTGAATAATTCAGTCACAGCATTTTTAAAATGAGAAGCTTGAATCATGTTAATGTCAAAAACCACCACAATATTGTAAAGAAATTATCCTCCAATTAAAATAATTAAAATAATTAAAATTTAAAGAAAAGATTAGTGACTAGCCCACATTCAAATACTCTGTTAGTCTAAACGCTAGAATGATATAAAGTTCAAAAATTTTCTTAATTTTTTTTGTATAAACATACTCAGAATGACATGAAATAAACCACTGTTTATTATAAAGAGGGAAAAGAAAAGAGAGAGAAGCTTGGTCTAATAGATATCATTCATCTCTAATGTTTTGTGATCTAAGCTAAAGAGCCTCAAGTTTGATATTTAGTCTCTGACTCTCCATTCTTAGATGGTGTTCTAAGAAACATTCATCAAAATTTACTTTGCTCTCCAGAATGATGCCAAAGGTATGGAAAGCATATTTGTCACTGAATAGCTTCAGAGGACATGAAACATACTGAGGCAAATGTCTTCTTAAGTCCATTAGCTGGAGAAATGAAATAGTCAGAGAACTACAAGAACAGAGGTCAGCCTCACAATTCATGTCTGTTTGCCCTCTTCACCTTGTTAGTCTGGTATTTTTGACAACTTCTAAGCCTATGAGTTATCCCGGTACAAGCCAGTGCATTTCAAGTGTCCTTTGCTTTTGAGTAACGTGAGACACTCTTTAGTGAGAGAAAGACATCATTGTAGGAGTTTCTAAATGATAATAAGTTCATAATATAGAAGTGTTTGCTGTGTTTCACACAGAGAGTATGTGTGTGTGTCTGTGTGACTGTCAGCAGCAATGATGCAGGTGCAGAAAAACCTTTTTATTTCACATCATGTTAGCAATTTTATACCAAGGAAAAAGATATAAATGATTCAAAATATAATGGGCAGTCTCATGAGGTATTCTCCTGTGAGCAGTTTTCCTGTGTTATCTAAAGTTTCAAATCTAATACAAATAAGGAAATAGCCCTCAGATGGTCAACACCAAAATCAGATTGATTATATTCTTTGCACCCAAAGATGGAAAAGCTCTATACAGTCAGCAAAAACAGGACTGGGAGCTGACTGTGGCTAAGATCATGAACTCCTTAGTGCCAAATTCAGACTTAAATCAAAGAAAGTAGGGAAAACCACTAGACCATTCAGGTATGACCTAAATAAAATCCCTTATGATTATACAGTAGAAGTGAGAACTAGATTTAAGGGTCTAGATTTGATAGATACAGTGCAAGATGAACTATGGGCGGAGGTTCCTGACATTGTAGAGGAGACAGGGATCAAGACCATCCCTGTGGAAAAGAAATGCAAAAACACAAAATGGCTGTCTGGGGAGGCCTTACAAATAGCTCTGAAAAGAAGAGAAGTGAAAAGCAAAGGAGAAAAGGAAAGATATAAGCATCTGAATGCAGAGTTCCAAAGAATAGCAAGGAAAGATAAGAAAGCCTTCCTCAGTGATCAATGCAAAGAAACAGAGGAAAACAACAGAAGAGGAAAGACTAGAGATCTCTTCAATTAGAGATACCAAGGGAACATTTCATGCAAAGATGAGCTCGATAAAGGACAGAAATGGTCTGGACCTAACAGAAACAGAAGATATTAAGAAGAGGTGGCAAGAATACACAGTAGAACTGTACAAAAAAGATCTTAATGACCAAGATAATCACAATGGTGTGATCACTCACCTAGAGCCAGACATCCTGGAATGCGAAGTCAAGTGGGCCTTAGAAAGCATCACTATGAACAAAGCTAGTGGAGGTGATGGAATTCCAGTTGAGCTATTTCAAATCCTGAAAGATGATGCTGTGAAAGTGCTGCACTCAATATGCCAGCAAATTTGGAAAACTCAGCAGTGGCCACAGGACTGGAAAAGGTCAGTTTTCATTCCAATCCCAAAGAAAGGCAATGCCAAAGAATGCTCAAACTACTGCACAATTGCACTCATCTCACATGCTAGTAAAGTAATGCTCAAAATTCTCCAAGCCAGGCTTCAGCAATATATGAACCATGAACTTCCAGATGTTCAAGCTGGTTTTAGAAAAGGCAGAGGAACCAGAGATCAAATTGCCAACATCCGCTGGATCATTGAGAAAGCAAGAGAGTTCCAGAAAAACATCTATTTCTGCTTTATTGACTATGCCAAAGCCTTTGACTGAGTGGACCACAATAAACTGTGGGAAATTCTGAAAGAGATGGGAATACCACACCACCTGACCTGCCTCTTGAGAAACGTGTATGCAGGTCAGGAAGCAACAGTTAGAACTAGACATGGAACAGCAGACTGGTTCCAAATAGAAAAGAAGTACATCAAGGCTGTATGTTGTAACCCTGCTTATTAACTTCTATGCAGAGTACATCATGAGAAACCCTGGGCTGGAAAAAGCATAAGCTGGAATCAAGATTGCCAGGAGAAATATCAGTAACGTCAGATATGCAGATGACACCATCCTTATGGCAGAAAGGGAAGAGGATCCAAAAAGCCTCTTGATGAAAGTGAAAGATGAGAGTGAAAAAGTTGGCTTAAAGCTCAACATTCAGAAAACAAAGATCATGGCATCTGGTCCCATCACTTCAAGGGAAGTAGATGGGGAAACAGTGGAAACAATGTCAGTCTTTATTTTTGGAGGCTCCAAAATCCTGCAGGTAGTGACTGTAGCCATGAAATTAAAAGACGCTTACTCCTTGGAAGGAAAGTATGACCAACCTGCTGCTAAGTCACTTCAGTCGTGTCTGACTCTGTGCGACGCCATAGATGGCAGCTCACCCAGGCTCCCCCGTCCCTGGGATTCTCCAGGCAAGAACACTGGAGTGGGTTGTCATTTCCTTCTCCAATGCATGAAAGTGAAAAGTGAAAGTGAAGTCGCTCAGTCGTGTCCGACCTAGACAGCATATTAAAAAGCAGATACATTACTTTGCCTACAATGGTCCGTCTAGTCAAAGTTATGGTTTTTCCAGTGGTCATGTATGAATGTGAGAGTTGGACTGTCAAGAAAGCTGAGCGCCAAATAATTGATGCTTTTGAACTGTGGTGTTGGAGAAGACTTGAGAGTCCCTTGGACTGCAAGGAGATCAGTCCTGGGTGTTCATTGGAAGGACTGATGCTAAAGCTGAAACTTCAATACTTTGGCCACCTCACGCGCAGAGTTGATACATTGGAAATGCTGGGAGGGATTAGGGGCAAGAGGAGAAGGGGATGACAGAGGATGAGATGGTTGGATGGCATCACCGACTCAATGGACGTGAGTTGAGTGAACTCTGAAGAGTTGGTAATGGACAGGGAGGTCTGGTGTGCTGTGATTCATCGGGTCGCAAAGAGCCGGACACGACTGAGCAACTGAACTGAACTGAACTGAAGAAGATTATACTCTCAGTTGCCACTTGGCACTTTCACACGTGTGATCATATTTAATCTTTACAACAACTCCCAACAATCAGTTGATTTTTTACCAGGAAATATAGGTTAGGACTTGGCAGCATAAGTAACTTTCCTTAAGGTCACAGCTGATAGTAACAAAGCAGACTCTTGAACTCAGGTCTAAGTCAAAGATACCCACTTTCTCACTGATTCTGGGAACAAACAATAATTTAATCCTCTGAGCAGGGTCCTTTGCACATTTTTATTTAGTCCCTATGTGGCGTTTGGATGTTCAGAACTTTAAATCCAAAATTAGTAGAATAAGTTTTATTGAAACTATAAAATCTGTAAGCTATAATTTATACTTTTTTAGCCTTAATGTACATATACTGCATTTCTAACAAGTTATTACTGATTTGAAAATTTGTTAATATTCCTATTTATGCTGAAAAATTATTCATGACAAAAAGACATATTCTTGAAGTTATATAGCTCACCTTTATTTATTAGCCTATCAGACCAGGGTGACTTAATCCAGCTTTAATAATTGTAATAACCCTGGCTTTGACACTGAAACTAGTAGTGAAAAGAAGATTTAATTATTTTATCTAATTATCTAATTATGCTTTTTATTGTCTCTCTGCTCCCTTCATTAGACTCTTAGCTTCTTGAGAACAGAATTAAAGTCCCTTTTTCTCCTTTTATCCCCAGGACTTAGCACATCACATGGCTTATATTAGATGTTTGATACTTGTTTAATTAGTATTGCTTGAATGTTTCTGTGCATTAACTTTATTGAAGGAAAGTGATATTATTGAATATAATGATAAAAATTAGTGTTATGAAAGATTAATAATGTCAATTCTATATAATGTATATAGAATTAGTATACTAAAAATTAGTAGCCAATGAAAGCATTAAGTGATAATTTAGTTTGTCCCAGTATAAGTTTTCTCACTGTTCTGTGTAGCATTTTCAACTGTCGCTTCCCTGATTTGATGAGTAATTTGGATAGGCTCTAGTACCCTTGTTGTTGTTCAGTCCCTAAGGCATGTCTGACTGTGACCCTGTGGACTGCACCATGCCAGGCTTCCCTGTGCTTCACTATCTCCTGGAGTTTGCTCAAACTCATGTCCATTGAGTCAGTGATGTACCCAATTTTGGGTAAGACACCAATCTAGATATCATGGTGAAGATATTCATTTAGATACAATTGATACTTAAATCAATAGACATTCGAGTAAAGTAGATTACTTTCCATTATGTGAACCTCATTCAATCAGTTGAAAGTTGTTAGAAAAGATTAAAGTCATTGAGAAAAAAATTCAGCCTACATACTTGCCTTTAGACTCAAGTTACAACATCACCTCTTCCTTGAGTTTCTAGCCTGCCTGGCTGCCTTGCAGATTTCAAATTTGCCAGTCTCTACAATTCTGTGAGACACTGCCTTAAAAAATATATTCATATCTCTCTATATCTTTATCTATATCCATATCTGTATTTATATCTATTCCTGTTAGACACCCATACACACACATCCTATTTATTCTGTTTTTTTTCTGGAGGATCATGACTTCTATAACTGCTATATAGGCAATATTTTATCAGCCTTAGTCTTTTCTTTGACCTTTAATTAGGAGAGTAGTGGTAACTCTTTGTAGTCCCTCCCTTTTTTCTTTCTTATGTCTGGAATCCTGAGAAGAAAACATCTATCTGTAACTGTTTCAAAGTAAAGCAGGTATTATGAGACATGATGGTTTCTCTATAACAACCTATTAGAAATAAGATAATCCTAGGGTTTTAAGACCAGTTCCATATCTCACTAGTTGCATAGCTTGAGTGAATTAAGCTAGTTCAATTATTTTTGAGACAGGGTTTTTATAATCATCAAAATTAATACATAAAAAGTAAGATCCTTAGCATGAAGTGAAAAAGAAATAATCAATATTATTATTGGCTATTTCATCCAGTCATGAAAATAAAATGTCAGTGAAAGATTTCCTTATGTTTTATTACTACGGCTACACTTATATTCCCTACAATCGATTGCTACTGACATTGCAGGGCCATTTTACACTGATGTTTTTTAAATTCCCTTCTTAAAGATAGAATAAGTTTGATGAGTCAAGTTCATCATAGTTTTCTGCAACAGATAATATGACAAAAGAGTGAAAGGTTACAGACAAGATTCTAGTGTGTAGGAATTGTTTTGGTCCAACCTAGTCTATTAGCACAGATAATTACAAACTATGCACCATGGATATTGACTGAGGACTTTTTGTGCTGTGGCAAATTTTGTTTTAAATGTCTGATCTAGGGCCTTTTATTTTAGAAGATATCCCAACAAGTAGGCAGCACTTTTTATGGTGCAGTCAGAATAGTTTTCAGCTGAATCCCTCTTTTATTCTTTAACATTTATCACTGTGGATTGCATCTCCATAGTCTCTTGGGGCAGAGTGGCTCAAACAAAGCAAGGTTTACATCTGCCTTTGACTCATCTGTCTTCACATGCAGTTTTCACTCCTTCACTTGCCGTGATCCAAAATCCTGCAGAAAAAGGCTCTGATATGATTCATCTCTGTCATGTGGATGTCTCCGCTCCACTGCTGTTGCAGTCATACCTACCTTATATCATGCTCATGACAGCATGCTCAATGCAATGAAAGGAAATAGAACTAAAGACATTCATCACAGATACTAAAGGGTTCCACCTTTATGACTGAATAGTAGTTTATGCCTTAGTCACAATAAATATAACCTGCTTACTGAAATCTGAATTAGAGTCCTGAATTTTGGATTTTAAAGCTGAGACTTTTGCAAGATGTTGCTTCTCTATACCTTGATAAAATCCAAGGTACCACACCCATTGTTGACTCCATATCCAAATGATATTTAACGCTTTCTTTGTTACTCACAGAATAAAGCTTCTGTTTACCATTCACTTTTATAGAGAGGATGAGTCGCACAGTGAGATGAAGGGAGATCTTCTAGGGATATTCTTAAAGAAAAAAAAAAAAAGTCCTTTCTTGGTAAAAATGGAAAGCTATTTAATCCCTGCTCCCTTTCCTATTTGGGATGCTCTCCTGTAAGAATGTAATGGTGGGAGATATAGCTGAAATACTGGGACCATGAAGAAAGATATTGACAGTCTTCTTTGGACATCATGAAAAACTGTGATGCCTCTGAGTTATTCATGATATTGCTAAGTGACTATACCAAAGCTAACATTTCCTAATGCATATCTTTCATTGAGTGACATAGCATTTATTTTGTTAGATCTGTTTTAGTTGAAGATCGTGTTTCTTGAAGATGACAAATTTTCATTGATCTAGTTCCCTTCTTGTTCCTTGGAGGGGGTTGAGACCTGGACTGGTAGATTGATATCTGGAAGCAGCTTAGGGGAGACAGAGATGGATCAGGAGGAGGAAAAACTCTTATGTCCAAATAGAAAAAAAATGTCATTTTAAATCATTTTAATCTCAATACTTATATAAAAAGGGAAAACAGTGTTTTACATATAGTCCAAGAGGTACATCTGTGTCTTGGTATAAGAGACAAACCAAACAGTTTCAGAGAATCTCCAGAAAGAGGAATAGATACCAGAGCAAGGTCAAGTAAGGAAGTTAAATAAATCCAGTGAAAAAACTAGGATGCCCAAGGCTGGTAGTAATTGGATTTCTTTCTACCGCCAAAGGAGTTAGTGAGTCTACTGTGATTAAGAGAGATGTGTGAATTCTTGTTTCTAAAATCCCAATACCCTTTTAATTCCTCTGTGACTCTTATTCCATACATTCTCTTGAGTAAAGGAGAGAGGGGTCACAGGCATCAGAGAGCTTTAGATATGTAATTCCCTGGTATCTTTTTAAAGATCATCAGAAATATCAGCCTTCTTGTCCAGCAAGTGAGGGGCCAAGAAAATACGCATGACAGTTCCTTATACCGCACTTAATAAAATCAAGTTAAAAAGCCTTGACTTACTGAGAATCTTCTATGAACTTGGCCCTGGAACTTTTATTACCTCTTTCACCAATAAGAATGCCATATTGTATAAAGATTTTTATTTAATCCACTACACACTTAAAGCAAAGGACACTCTTTCCCTTGAGCTACCTTATTCTTTTGAAAGTGATCTTGCACATTTCATATTCTATAGTTATTTCACTAACATAATATGAAATAAATATCCATTGTTTTTCTCCAGAGTATGGTCATCAATAAGATTCTAGGTTATAGAAATCCTCACTTAGAGTGAAATATTATTTATCCCTGTGTCATTTGTCAAGCCCTGTTGGAATTTATGAATAGATTCATCATCTGCTGCATCAATCCGGGTCATTAGTTCAAGCAACAGAAAACAAGTCTAGCTAATAGAAGCAGAAAATGTATTCAGAAGTTACCAGACAGCTCTTAGAATCTTTAGGAGAGAAGTGGAACCAAAGCAGAGGACCAGTATTATAAATTATGGTGCCGTGCTGCCCTGGCACAAACACTAGCATTGTTTCCCCTGGGAAAGGACACAGGAGCTTAATCCATCTGCCTTTGGAAAGGTCACCCCTGATGCTTCTGCAGTCTGCTTTAACTCATGCCAGCCTCAGCAGAAGAGCTTCTGGACGGACCTCAATACTTTACATCACCAGCATATTACTCAAGTTGGAGCTGAATGCCTGTGATTAGAGTGCCCAGGATTATGCCAATTAGTCTTACTGCTGGAGAGGTCAGGAGATTAAATATCTAGCATTTTATATTTTTGATAGAGGACTTTGTTTCATGAGGAAGAGTATTCCTAAATGCGGGAAAGAAATTCAGAGTCTCAATTGCCAAATGAATGGCAAACAAAGCAGCTAATCATTTTTCCCCCTTTACTACTGATTGTCTGCTTCGGTTATAATTTTCTGTCTTCTGTGAGAAAAATAATATATGAATATAATTGATTCATTGTCAGTGAGAAAATATATTCAGAGGGTGATTAACTTGTTGAGTAAATGGTACAGTCTTGCTTCTAACCCATGGAAGACTTCAAAACTCATCTCATTTCTCTGATTGCCTTCTGTGGTCAAGGATACATATTTAAGATTTTTGATTTTGATTATTACAACAAAATATGCTCTACTTAAAAGTTTAAGTAGAGTATACAGCAAATGGGCGATGCATCTGTGTCCTAATTTGGTTGACCTCAACCTGAACCTGGATGAGACAAGTGGGTATTGAACTCATATCCCTGTCTTCAGGATGATTTCACACCTTTCCAGCAGAACACAAGCCAGAACTTCACATGAAACTGACAGTAATGGTTTGAGTCAAATGAACAACCTGTTGTAGGATAAACTGTCTGTTCAGACCTGGGACTAAAGCAGTGATGACATTCACAAAGGGTACTCCTGTAGTAAGATAGGAAAATCTGTTAGGCTAATTAATGTCAGTGAGAGGTGAAGAGGTTATGTGGCAAATAGGAGGACCGTATCTGGGGAGCCCATGTGTGAGAGTATGCAGAGATTTCTTACAATAACCGAGTCATAAGAGAGACTCTCTTGTAAGTGATTCTGGTTACAACATAGCACTCCATTCTCTCTGCTGATACAAGAAAAATACCTTCTCCTCTTCCCTTAAGATTTTTTTTTTTTTTTATTAACTGTGACACTGGCTTGGCTACATCCATTGCGGAGGTCAGTGCAAAATGGAAATGTAAGCCTCCTTGTTCACAAGGCAGGAAACCTATGCTGTTAATGGTACTCAAATATGATATGTTTTCCTTTCTTCAGTATCCACTCTCTTTCTCTACCTGTCATGGCAGTTTTTAATTATTAGATAGGTACTTGCTAAGATGCTTCAATTATGTCTGTCTCTTTGCGACACTGTGGACTGTAGCCCACCAGGCTCCTCTGTGCATGGGATTCTCCAAGCAAGAATACTGGAGTGAGTTGCCATGCCCTCCTACCCGGATCTTCTCTACCCAGAGATCAAACCCACGTCTCTTACGTCTCCTGCATTGACCGGAGGGTTCTTTACCACTAACACCACCTGGGAAACCCAATATTAGTTAATAGTATTCTAACTAAAGAAAAAAAGAAACTTTATTAACATAAATTTTACTATTAACTTTTGCACTGTACAATGTTGTGTGAAAATGTTTTATATTTATTTAGATTTTTAAATGCTTTAGTTACAATTTTAAATGTTTTAATGTTACAATATTAAGGGCTTTAAATAAGAACCTTATTTTTTAAGCTCCCCTATGGAGCTGGTGAAGAAGCTGCCTGCAGTATGGGAGATCTGGGTTCGATCCCTGGGTTGGGAAGATGCCCTGAAGAAGGGAACAGCTACCCACTCCAGTATCCTGGCCTGGAGAATTCCACCAACTGTATAATCCATGGGCTCGCAAGTCAGATACTACTGAGCAACTTTCACTTTTAAAAAAAAATGTTTTAAAAATTATTTCTAAAAGTTTTCAATAACAAACACTGAACTCTTGCAGAATCACTGAAACTGCACAATTTGTGTTTCAGAGCTCCTGATGGCCTATGTGTTTTTCTCTTATCATAGTAGCAGAAATGCACACACTTTACCCAGATCTTATTTATCCTCTTGATGCATACAAATCCTACCAATACTCTCAGCTTAAGTAAGGAGTGAAAGGAAAACAAAGTACAGGTTGCCCGGTTTTCCCCCCTTTTTCTTTCTGTCATCTGTTCCAGATCACTGATTGGTTAGTACAGGAAAAAGAAATGAGTAGGAAAGAGTATGACCTGGTTACTTGGTTATTCATGGTTCTTAAAACACCACTGCTTTCTTTCTGGATTTGAAGCAAGTAGTAGATATAACATGCTGACCTTGTAGTGACTTTTGATTATCACGAAACTCATGGGTCTCCCATAATTCTGAGCTCACAGAGCATCATGACGATGTACATAAAAGGTGGCAGCAAGGGAGCAAGGCCAGGGTCAGACATGTTGTGCCCGGCTTCTCTGTCCTCGTGAAAGTTCCATTGTTCACCAGACTTTAGGCAGAGAAAGACAAGCTCAAAGATAGCTGTATTAAGAATTTAAAGGTGTCTCCATGAAGCTACCCTGATTTCTCTGTAGGAGACTCCCAAGGCAGGGTTTTTTGTGTCTACGTTGTTGTACTGAAATATCAGTCATTGTTGTCCCTCTCTCTCTCCCTCACCCCTCGCTTGTTCTCTCTTCCTTACCCTTTGTCCATTTTCCTGGTACTTCACCATTCTGGCCTAAGTTTGAAAATTGGAAAAGTGAAGCAGAAGATAATTAGAAGTCTTGGGTGCTCTGAAATCACACTCTTCCCTCACATCTACTTCAACTTTGGCCAAAGCTTGTATGGTGTATACAACTAAGATCATTTCTTATTTGTGAATATCTCGGTGCCATACCGTGCTTAGTCACTCAGTCGCATCTGACTCTCTGTGACCTCATGAGCTGTGGCCCACCAGGCTCCTCTGTCCCTGGGAATTCTCCAGGCAAAAATACTGGAGTGGGTTGCCATGCCCTCCTCCAGATCTTCCCAACCCAGAGATCGAACCCAGGTCTCCCACATTGCAGGCAGGTTCTTTACCATCTGAGCCAATAGGGAAGTGCTGAATATCTCTGTAGCATCTCTTATTAAGAAACCCTCAGAGAATGTCACCCTCGAGATTCCATATATGCTCTGACGTGCTGCAAATCTGTAAAAGACAAAGAATCCTATTCCCCCTGGTTGCCTCCTCCGTTCCTCTCCATCAGGCCCCCAGCTGCAGTATTGCATGAGTGCCGCGTGTGTACAGTTTACATGGCTGGACATTGTCTGTAAATCTCTTGGTCCAAATTTCACTCATCTCACAGATACTTACTGTAAAATTTCCATCCCTATAAATGACACATGCTTCTGTAACATAAACATATTCAGACTAGAAGATAACTTACTTTACAGATCTGTAAAGCATTTATAAACTTTGCTGTTTTGAAAGGACATGGAAATACCATGCTTCATATGAAGTATGTTCCTGTGAAGTTCTATGCAAATCAAAATGTTACAAATCAGATTTTAGGGAAATTCAAGGAATGTGATATTTAAATAAATACAGTGAGTTTACTTGTAAAAGGATAATCGTTCTCTAATATGTGTTCTTTGGGCATTTATAATTTTTATTTATGGAAATTTTCCTGTACGTATGTTTAGATAAGCAAATCATTTTATTTATACCATTTATATCTTTTGCTCTGCTCTGAGTATCTGTAACAAAGCTATGAGGGCCTCCCAGGTGGTTCAGTAGTAAAGAATCTACCTGCCAGTGAAAAAGTTTATGTGTTAGCCGCTCAGTCTTGTCCAATTCTTTATAGCCTCTTGAACTATAGCCCACCAGGCTCCTCTCTCCATGGAATTCTTCAGCCAAGAATATTGAAGGGTAACCATTCCCTTCTCCAAGGGATCATCCCAACCCAAGGACTGAACCCGGGTCTCCTGCATTGCAGGCAGATTCTTTACTGTCTGAGCCACCAGGGAAACCAGAGGAATGGGTTAATCCCTGGGTTGGAAAGATCCTCTGGAGAAGGAAATGGCAACTCCAGTGAAAAATCCCATGAACAGAGGTGCCTGGTAGGCTATAGTCCATGGGGGCTTAAAGAAGTCTGACAGGACTTAGCAACTAAATAACAGCAATGTATGTTGAAATGAGATATCCCAATAGGAAACAGAGCACCATTCATAAACTTTTACAACACCACATAGTATGATTGTGATATTATTAAATGAGACAGAAATAAAACGTACTTTGTAAAGAAAAATCTTTTTACTTAAAAACTTTCATTTTCTCCTGGTTGATATCACAGATTTCAAAAATGTGTAGATAAATTCTGGGCACCTATTTCAGAGTATTGTTGTGCATTTCTAAAACTGTGTATATAGTTGGAAGTGGATATTTAAAATTATGCAGAAGGCTTCAGTCTGACTGCAGAACTTAGTTTGGCTGCCTAATTATAAGTAGGTCCAGATGCCGACCTTAGCTCAAGAATGACAATGTTTTCTAGACTGTATCGTTCATTTTTTTACTACCATTTCCTAGGCAAATGTAAGCTGCTAAGAAAAGTTGTGTTTTTTGTTTTTTTTTGTGTTTTTTTTTCATCTAAAGTCTAACTAAATGCACAGATATTTTTTCATTCTCACTCCTGCAATTAAAATGTCAAAATTCAGGTATGAAACTTTGCACATCACATCTATTTATTTGTATCAAGAAAGAGACATTGATTTTAAAAATAATGCAGGGCAAGTTTTGTATTTTATTAACAAGCTTTAATATTTTAGGTTGACATTTATGGATGCTTTGCTGAGAATTATTTCATATTACAATTTATAGGTCAGTTCATTCGCTCAGTTCTGTCCGACTCTTTGCGACCCCATGAATCACAGCACTCCAGGCCTCCCTGTCCATCACCCACTCCTGGAGTTCACTCAAACTCATGTCCATAGAGTCAGTGGTGCCATCCACCCATTTCACCCTCTGTCGTCCCTTTCTCCTCCTGCCCCCAATCCCTCCCAGCATCAGGGTCTTTCCCAATGAGTCAACTCTTCACAGGAGCGTCCAAAGTATTGGAGTTTCAGCTTCAGCATCAGTCCTTCCAATAAACACCCAGGACTGATCTCCTTTAGGATAGACTGGTTGGATCTCCTTACAGTCCAAGGGGCTACCAAGAGTCTTCTCCAACACCACAGTTCAAAAGCATCAATTCTTCGGCACTCAGCTTCCTTCACAGTCCAGCTCTCACATCCATATATGACCACTGGCAAAACCATAGCCTTGACTAGACGGACCTTTGTTGGCAAAGTAATATATCTGCTTTTTAATATACTATCTAGGTTGGTCACAAATTTCCTTCCAAGGGGGAAGCATCTTTTAATTTCCTGGCTGCAGTGACCATCTGCACTTATTTTGGAACCCAAAAAAATAAAGTCTGACACTGTTTCCACTGTTTCCCCATCTATTAGCCATGAAGTGATAGGACTGGATGCCATGATCTTCGTTTTCTGAATGTTGAGCTTTAAGCCAACTTTTTCACTCTCCTCTTTCACTTTCATCAAGAGGCTTTTTAGTTCCTCTTCACTTTCTGCCATAAGGGTGCTGTCATCTGCAAATCTGAGGTTATTGATATTTCTCCTGGCAATCTTGATTCCAGCTTGTGCTTCTTCCAGCCCAGCGTTTCTCATGATGTACTCTGCATAGAAGTTAAATAAGCAGGGTGACAATATACAGCCTTGACGTACTCCTTTTCCTATTTGGAACCAGTCTGCTGTTCCATGTCCAGTTCTAACTGTTGCTTCCTGACCTGCATACAGGTTTCTCAAGAGGCAGGTCAGGTGGTCTGATATTCCCATCTCTCTCAGAATTTTCCACAGTTTATTGTGATCCACACAGTCAAAGGCTTTGGCATAGTCAATAAAGCAGAAATAGATGTTTTTCTGGAATTCTCTTGTTTTCTGGATGATCCAGTGAATGTTGACAATTTGATCTGTGGTTCCTCTGCCTTTTCTAAAACCAGCTTGAACATCTGGGAGTTCACGGTTCATGTATTGCTGAAGCCTGGCTTGGAGAATTTTGAGCATTACTTTACTAGCATGTGAGATGAGTGCAATTTTGTGGTAGTTTGGAGCAATATTTGGTATTGCCTTTCTTTGGGATTGGAATGAAAACTGACCTTTTCCAGTCCTGTGGCCACTGCTGAGTTTTCCAAATTTGCTGGCATATTGAGTGTAGCACTTCCACAGCATCATGTTTCCGGATTTGAATTGCTCAACTGGAATTCCATCACCTCCATTAGCTTTGTTCCTAGTGATGCTTTCTAAGGCCCACTTGACTTCGCATTCCAGGATGTCTGGCTCTAGGTGAGTGACCACACCATCGTGATTATCTGAGTCAAGCTCTTTTTGTACAGTTCTGTGTATTCTTGCCACCTCTTCTTAATATCTTCTGCTTCTGTTAGGTCCATACCATTTCTGTCCTTTATTGAGCCCATCTTTGCATGAAATGTTCCCTTGGTATCTCTAATTTTCTTGAAGAGATCTCTAGTCTTTCCCATTCTGTTGTTTTCCTCTATTTCTTTGCATTGATCCCTGAGGAAGGCTTTCTTATCTCTCCTTGCTATTCTTTGGAACTCTGCATTCAGATATTTATGTCTTTCATTTTCTCCTTTCTTTTCACTTCTCTTCTTTTCACAGCTATTTGTAAGGCCTCCCCAGACAGCCATTTTGCTTTTTTGCACTTCTTTTCCATGGGGATGGCCTTGATCCCTGTCTCTTTTGCAATGTCAGGAACCTCCATCCATAGTTCATCAGGCACTCTGTCTATCAGATCTAGTCCCTCAAATCTATTTCTCACTTCCAGTGTATAATCATAAGGGATTTGATTCAGGTCATACCTGAATGATCTATTGGTTTTCCCTACTTTCTTCAATTTAAGTCTGAATTTGGCAATAAGGAGTTCATGATCTGAGCCACAGTCAGCTCCCGGTCTTGTTTTTGCTGACTGTATAGAGCTTCTCCATCTTCGGCTGCAAAGAATATAATCAATCTGATTCTGATGTTAACCATCTGGTGATGTCCATGTGTATAGTCTTCTTTTGTGCTGTTGGAAGAGAGTGTTTATCATGACCAGTGCGTTCTCTTGGCAAAACTATAGATACTTGAGTGCTCTTCTGTGCTTATTAACGTTGCTTGGAGGTTTGTTAGTTCCTAGAAAGGAAGAATAGATACCTTTCACATTAAAATACTATAAGATTTATATTAATAACTATGGATAGTGACGGTGATAAATAATATTGGTAGTGATATTTGTGCACATTGTGTGTGTGTGTGTATAGAAGTCAGTGTCTACATTTTCTATTCTCAAGGTTTCTATTATTAAAAATTGACTCCCATTAGCTGTATAGCCTAAAAATATCTGGAGAGACATTTATACAACCTCTTGTATTATAGCTAGTTTCTAATTTTCCTGGTTTTGATTCTGAAATGGCACAGATTATTAAAATGGCACTGATTTATTAAAGAGTTTTACTTTCAGAAATGAACATTACTATATTTAAATGTCACTAGGTCTTAGACATATTCAAATGTGAGAAAAATCTTTAGATCAAAGAAATTCAATATGTATTTATATCCTCAAGTATATAATGAGCTCCTTTAGGGCAGAACTTGATCATTTTAATTTCCTTTCATTGTTTTCAGATGGTGAAAAAAATGGGCAAATCATTACTAATCAAAGAAATGTGACCTGTGTTTCTAAAGCAGGTAGTTTTGCTTTGTTTTTTATGACTTTTAATTTCTTTTTTTTTCAGTTTTTCAATTGTATTTTTTCATCTCTCCTTGTGGCATATAGGAATTTATTTCCCTGGCCGGGGATCAAACCTGTGTCAGTTGCACTGAGCATGGAGTGTTAACCATGGGACCCTCAAGGAAGTCCTTAACTTTATTTTTAAAGTCTGGATAGTTTTAGTTTATGTAACTGTGCTGTGTGAAAATTATTGATTGCATCTAAAGGGCTAACTAGTATATATAAAATAAGTTACAAGGATATATTGTAGAAGAGAGGTTATATTTAATATTTCAGCCAGTATGTTAAATAACTATAAATGGAATATAATCTTTAAAAAATTATGCATTAGTTTTTGTATACCTGTAACTTACATAATATTGTATGTCAATTCTATATCAATAAAGGAAAAGAGCTCTGTACCAGCAACTCACGCACATCTCTCTGTTGCACATCTGCAGCTGAGCACAGCACTGAGGGGGAAGGTTGTTCTAATTGTGGACCTCAGATGGGGTGGACACCTGTATTGATAGCATGAGCAGCTTCCAGGGCCTTGGACTCAGGGCTAACCACCTACATGAGACATGTCTGCAGCAATAAGCAGACAATCTTGTGGGATGTATTGTTATTAGCTGTGTCAGTCAGTCTTTGCTTTGACAGCAGCTGGAATTTGTAGAGCACAACAGCTTGTTCTGAAGTAACAGACTTCAAATGGTAGGAGGGGTTTTAGAATCCTGCAGGAGCAATGGATATATTGGAATTCTGAATTCACACTGGTTCTTTGGTGCTTCTTTCTGGATGTATCTAGGGAAAAATGTGTTAGGTGAAAGTCTTGACAATGGGGATATGAGTGTGAGTTGGGTGCAAGTGTTACACTTGAGAATGTTAGAGGACAGTTGTTGTTCATTGTTGTTCAGTTGCTAAGTTGTGTCGAACTCTTTGAGACCCCATGAACTGCAGCACACCAGGCTTCCCTATCCTTCATTGCCTCCTGCAGTTTACTCAAGCTCATGTGCAGTGAGTCAGTGATGCCATCCAACTGTCTCATCTTCTGTCACCTCCTTCTCCTCTAGCCCTCAATTTTCCCCAGCATCAAGGTCTTTTCCAGTGAGTCAGCTCTTCGCATCAGGTGGCCAAAGCATTGGCGCTTCAGCTTCAGCATCAGTCCTTCCAATGAATATTCAAGGTTGATTTCCTTTAGGGTTAACTGTTTTGGTCTCTTTGCTGTCCAAGGGACTCTCAAGAGCCTTCTCCAGACGACAGTTATTCACGGCTTAAACTGTAAATCAGGATACTCCAGTCTTTATATGTTAATGTACTTAATTTTCACAATAATATTAAGAAATGAAAAAGAAATGCTGTCATTATGCTACTTTGTAAATGAGAAGTCTTTGAATTAGAAAAGTTAAGTAGTTTCCCCAACATGAAACCAGGTTCATCTGATTCTAAATTCTAGACTTTTGAGTCCCATGCTTTACTATTTACAACAATCATTGTTCTCCTTTCTGAAGGAGATGGAGGGGATGTTGTTGTTGTTCCGTCTCAATCATGTCCAACTCTGCAACCCCATGGACTGCAGCACACCAGGCTTCCCTGTCCTTTATCTCCCAGAGTTTCCTGAAACTCATGTTCATTGAGTCCTGAGGCCATCCAACCATCTCCTCCTCTGTCATTCCCTTATATTTGAGAATTATTTCTACTGTTTTCATCAGTGCTATTTTGGATGCCTTGTCTCCCTAACTTTTTCCTTGACTTGCCACAAGGGGGCATCCTTAGAATTCTAAGGACAGGTGGAAAAAAGTGAACAGTGGGAAGAAATCCATGATTTCCCCTTAGACTCAAAAGTGTGAAAACTGCTAGATTCTCAAAGAGTACACCCCAAACCAGCAGCATTAGCATTACTGAGAACTTATTTAAAATGCATATTATTAGATTGCTCACCACTCTACTGTATCAAATCTCCAGATATGGAGCCCAGTAATTTGTGAGTGTATCAATATGCCGTTCAGGTGACCCTCATTCATGGCAAAAATTTAGAACCAGTGATCTCTTGGTTTTCTTATAGCAAATATGTGCTTTTATTCATTAATATTACATAGTTTTTCTTTAATTTCTCTACTCTCTGAGAACCACTACTTTAAAATTGAATATCTTTTTCAAACTGAGGATTATGACCTGTAAATGTACGCATTATCAATTTATGGACCTGTAGGGAGAATATATAAGAGAATATCAAAGTATGTTACACTTTGTAAGAGAAAAGTCCCTTTGTGAAATTCTGTCTTTACATAGATCATGATGTAATTTGTGTGTCTTCCTGTCCATGGTCAAAAAGCTACTGAATGGTTTGAAAACAAAATGAGATACACTGTCTTTTTTAAAAATGTATTTTACTGAAGTATAGTTGATTTACAGTGTTGGGTTAATTTCTGCTGTAAAGGAAAGTGATTCAGTTATGCATATATTAATATATACATTATTTTCATATATTTTTTCTATTATGATCTGTCACAGAATATTTAATATAATTCCCTGTGGTAATAAGTAGGACCTTAATATTTATCCATTCAATGTGTAATATTTTGCATTTGCTAATCCCAAACTCCCAATCCATCCCTCTCCCCCTGCCCTCCCCCTTGGGAACAGCAAGTCTGCTCCATGAGTCTGCTTCTATTTCATCGATAACTTCATTTGTCTCATATTTTAGATTACATATTTTAGATTATATAAGTAATGTTATATTTGTTTTGTCTTTTCTTTAAGGTTTTTAAGTTATTGTCTTTCTTTAAAATTGCATTTTTAATATTTATTTATTTATGTTTGGCTGTGTTGGGTCTGCATTGCTGCATGGGCTTTTTCTCCAGTTGCAGGAAGTGGGGGCTGCTCTCTAGTGGCAGAGTGCAGTCTTCTTACACTGGAGACTTCTCCTGTTACAAAGCATCGGCTCTAGGGCACGTGGGCTTCAGTAGGTGTGGCTCCTGGGTCCCAGAGCACAGGCTCAACAGGTGTGGTACACGGGCTTAGTGGCTCCGTGGCATGTGTGATCTTCCCAGATCAGGGAACAAACCCATGTGTCCAACATTGGCAGACAAATTCTTTACCATTGAGCCACCAGGGAAGTCTCTGTCCTTCTCTTCCTGACTTAACTTCACTTAGTATGATAATCTCTAGTTCCATCTATGTTGCTGCAAATGGCATTATCTCATTTATTTTCATGACTGAGTGGTACCCTCATATGTGTGTGTGTGTGCCTTTGTGTATGGATATCAGTTCAGTTCAGTTCAGTCACTCAGTCATGTCCACCTCCTTGCAACCCCATGGACTGCAGCACACCAGGCTTCCCTGTCCATCACCAACTCCTGGAGTTAACTCAAACTCATGTCCATTGAGTCATCAGGGTCTTTTTGTGTGAGTCAACTCTTTGTATCAGGTGGCCAAAGTATTGGAGTTTCCGTTTCAGCATCAGTCCTTCCAATGAATATTCAGGGCTGATTTCCTTTTAGGATGAATTGATTGGATTTCCTTGCTGTCCAAGGGACTCTCAAGAGTCTTCTCTAACACCACAGTTCAAAAGCATCAATTCTTTGGTGCTCAACTTTCTTTATAGCCCAACTCTCACATCCAAACATGACTACTGGAAAAACCATAACTTTGACTAGACGGACCTTTGTTGGCAAAGTAATGTTGCTGCTTTTTAATATGCTATCTAGGTTGGTCATAACTTTTCTTCCAAAGAGCGAGTATCTTTTAATTTCATGTCTGCAATCATCAACTGCAGTGATTTTTGGAGCCTCCCAAAATAAAGTCTGTCACTATTTCCACTGTTTCCCCATCTATTTGTCATGAAGTGATAGGACTGGATGTCATGATCTTAGTTTTCTGAATGTTGAGTTTTAAGCCAACTTTTTAATTCTCCTCTTTCACTTTCAAGAGGCTCTTTAGTTCTTCACTTTCTGCCATAAGAGTGGTATCATCTGCATATCTGAGGTTCTTGATATTTCTCCCGGCAATCTTGATTCCAGCTTGTGCTTCATCTAGCCTGGCATTTCTCATGATGTACTGTGCATATCAGAGTAAATAAGCAGGGTGACAATATACAGCCTTGACATACTCCTTTCCCGATTTGGAACCAGTCTGTTGTTCCATAAACAATTCTGTTGCTTCTTGACCTGCATACGGATATCTCAGGAGGCAGGTCAGGTGGTCTGGTATTCCCATCTCTTTAAGGATTTTCCATAGTTTATTGTGATCCACACAGTTGAAGGCTGTGGCATAGTCAATAAAGCAAAGGTAGATGTCTTTCTGTAACTCTCTTGCTTTTTTGATGATCCAGCAGATGTTGGCAATTTAATCTTTGGTTCCTCTGCCTTTTCTAAATCCAGCTTGCCTATCTGGAAGTTCACGGTTCACGTACTTTTGCAGCCTGGCTTGGAGAATTTTGAGCATTAGTTTGCTAGCGTGGGAAAGGGAAAGGGAAGTCGCTCAGCCGTGTCCAACTCTTTGCGACCCCGTGGACTGTAGCCTACCAGGCTTCTCTGTCCATGGGATTCTCCAGGCAGGAATACTGGAGTGGGTTGCCATTTCTTTCTCCAGGGGATCTTCCTAACCCAGGGATTGAACCTGGGTCTCCTGCATTGCAGGCAGACGCTTTACCCTCTGAGCCACCAGGGAAGCCCTTGCTAGCGTGTGAGATGAGTGCAATTGTAGAACCCCACCATACAGCCTCTAGAACTTACACAGGACTGGGAAACAGACTCTTGGAGGGCACAAACAAAACCTTTCATGTATGTGTATAGGCTTCCCCAATGACTCAGCAGGTAAAGACTCTGCCTGCAGCGCAGGAGATCTAGGAGATGCAAGTTCGATACCTGGGTCAGGAGCATTCCTTGGAGAAGGAAATGGCAACCTACTCCAGATTCTTGCCTGAGAAGTTCTATGGACAGAGGAGTCTGGTGGGCTACAGTCTAAAGGATTGCAAAGAGTTGAGTACAACTAAGCAAATAAGCGTGTGTACACGAGAACACACACACACATATGACATCTTTTTTTTCCATTTATGTGGTGATGAACATTTAGGTTGCTTCCATGTCTTGGCTATTGTAAACAGTGCTGCTATGAACATTGCGGTGCATATATCTTTTCAAATTAGAGTTTCCTCTGAATGTATGTCCAGGACTAGAATTTCTGGATCACAGGCAACTCTATGTTTAATTTTTTTAAGAACCTTCACATTCTCTATAGTAGTTGCACCAGTTTACATTCCTACCAACAGTGTAGGAAGATTCCCTTTTCTCCATACCCCCTCCAGAATTTGTTATTTGTAGACTTTTTAAAGATGGTCATCCTGACAGGTGAGAGATGGTAAAAATGAGATACGGTCTTGATAATATATCGCCATGACAGTGCCTGAGCTGAGAAGGATGAAGTGAAGGTAGGAAGAATGTTCATCTTAGAAGGTTAGAATACAGAGAAGGAACTTTATCATGGAATTCAGTACTGTAGTGAGGGTGTAAACTGCTTAAAAACAAAGCAAAAACAGATAAACATACAAACATCCCTAAGAATTCTGTAGTCTAGAATGAAATTTCCTGTGCAGTCCAGCAAAAGATAACTAATTTACTTTGACCTTAAAGGAAATATTTATTCCCAAACTATTTTAATCTAGGATTACTAAATATACCCCACTAATAAAAAATCTGACTGCATAAATATCTTCCTGCTGGAAAATGCTTCCTGCATTAGGAATTCAGGTAACCCCATCATTAAGAAGGCATATTTTCCATTACATGCAGCGACATATGGAATCCTGGTTTATTTTTCTCTCTAAGTTTAGTTTGGGGAACTCTGCTACCAGGAGGTAAATGCCTCTAGAGAATAGAAGCATCATAGTCTCTGGAGAGCTGAAGCCCACTGAGACCCTATTTCAGAGTAATCCGGACTGATTCTGTTTTTCAAACTGTTTTTTCTCTTCCTCAGCTTCACCATTGATCATTTGGGTATAAGGTCCCTGAGCTAAATGCAGTAAGGCAGGCTTACATAAAACAAGTTTAGATTTGTTTTTCATTAAGGGGCTAATAGGATCAGAAGAAAACACATATATTTTAATAAAAGTCACAGAAAAGTAAATCAGAGTCATAAAAACATCATGGAAACCAAATTTCCACCATCTGTGCACATACTATATTTAGCAGTGCCCTACCTGGGTGGCAAAAAATAAATTATCTGATCTTGATATTCTCAGATCAATATGCACAATGATGTTGCCATCAAAGAAACCAATAAGGTCCACAGCAAAGCCCCCCAAAACACACTTTGCATCTTACATGTGAAGTCTCTAACATTCAGATAAATATCATATTATTAAATACTGACTCCAATAATTGCTAGTGGAGTGAGTTCAGGGGAAAACATCGCTGTCCTTTTAACCTTCAATTTCTTTTTCAACAAAATACAGATAGGGGGAACTGAGAATAATAACTGAAGAGTGTAAAAATGTATAAAGATTAAATGAAATATATAGAAAACACTTGGAACCATGCTTGAAATATAATAAGCCTTTATAAAAGATGCCTATCATTATTTTTTTCAATCAATAGTCATTACAATGAAAATTTAACCACAGCCAGAAAATCCACTTTCCCTAAACTATTTCATTCCTTTTTTATAAAACATCTACCATGTACCAACCCTAGCCAATGGGTGCTGAAATGAATAAAATATGCTTTCTACTTTTCAGAAGCTCATTTTCTACCAAAGGACCTGCAAGCTAATAACTATAAGCAATATGATGGAAACTCTGATATGCCACATAAAGATGTTAAAGGAAACACAGCTGGAAACTTGAAGTAAAAGTTTCAGAGAGAAGCAGCATCTTGGTCAGGGTCCAGGGGCACACTCGGGTTTGGAGACTCATGACTGAAGCCCTGAGCAAACATGGAACACCAGAACATAAGTTCCAAGATTGCACCTTTCTTCTCTTCAACTCATGATTCTTGTCTTCTATTAGCAACATGCTGGGGCTCCTGAGAAAGACAGAAGCAGCGTGAAGACCTTAATTCAGTGTTCACAGCAGCAGTTATAAAAAATGTGGCCCATGGAGCCCTAGGGGGTCTTTAAAAATCTTTTAGTAGGTTTGTCAGCAAAAACTATTTTCTTAGTGATACTAAGATATTTTTGTCCTTTTTTTCTGTGCTCATATTTTCCCTGATGATGCAAAAACAGTAATGGGTGAACTGTTGGTGCTCCAGCTTGAGTCAGCATAGTGGCACCAAAGTCTATTAATAGCCATGATATTCTTCACTTAAATTGCTCTGAAGAGG
Source organism: Ovis aries (assembly GCF_016772045.2). Lineage (NCBI taxonomy): Eukaryota > Metazoa > Chordata > Mammalia > Artiodactyla > Bovidae > Ovis > Ovis aries. The sequence continues at coordinate 18,269,537 of NC_056074.1, forward strand.
AAGTAAAATTATTACATTAAATCTTAACTCCTTCTTATATTTGGGGCAATTAAACCAGAAGTATACATAAAACACATCTATTGCAAATAAGAGTATGATAGTTGCCTCAAGAAAAAACACACACTTGCTTGTTTGAGTTACAAGCTAAGTCAACCACCTTTTTATAAAAAAATAAAATACAATTTTCAGTTGAAAAGAACTAAAAACAGATAACCATGTTTAGACTTTGATGTTCAGACATTGTTTTTTTCAAATTGGTGTGAAGGGAACGTATAACTTCTAAATTTGGTAGAGCAGACTCCTAAAGGAATGCAAGATGATGTTGTAAAGGAAAGTTGAGGTCAGGTTGCAAAATATTAAGGAGTTCAAGCAGTGTTCAGTAGGAAAATGTGAAAAAAAAAAAAAACAACACTAAAACTTAGGAGCAGGGAAGACCAAACTGACATTCTAGAGTAGCAATGGTTTGCTCAGTGGATTGGTGTTGAGAGATTGGGTCATGAACTAGGAAGCTACTGCTGCAAACCAAGTGCAGAAAGGTGAAGGTGTGGAGGAGACTCATAGCAAGAATGTGGTAGAGTGAAGGCACAATCTGATAGTACTAGGTTAGCCACAAGGGCATGTTGCTATTAGTATCTAACTTGAGAATAATTGTCAATTCTTACATATTGATAAAACAAAGATAATTGAGATTTATTTTTAACAAGTTATAATTCATCCTCTATTGTCGTTCGTGTTCTGTTGTGCTTGAACTGTTTGTATTTTTATTTTTTCTCTTTGGTGCTACTTCTTGTGTGATGTTAGAACATTCAGGTGGTCATGACATAAAGGGGCAGCTGTGTACTAGATAAGCACAAGAGACTAGACAAACACGAAAGATGCTCCCCAAACAGAATTAGGTCTGCAGCAGAAAACGCATGATACATTTGAGTTAATAATTCAAGACTTTTTACTTACACAATAATTATACTAAAGTTTGGTGGCAGGATGAAGCACAAAGTGGAATCAAGACTGAGAGGAGAAATATCAATAACCTCAGATACAAAGTAGACACCACCCTTATGGCAGAAAGCAAAGAAAAACTAAAGAGCCTCTTGATGGAAGTGCAAGAGGAGAGTGAAAAAATTGGCTGAAAACTCAACATTCAAAAGACGAAGATCATGGCATCGGGTCCCATCTCTTCATGGCAAATAGATTGAGAAACAATGGAAACAGTGACAGACTTTATTTTTGGGGGCTCCAAAATTATTGCAGATGGTGACTGCAGCCATGAAATTAAAAAACACTTGCTCCTTGGAAGAAAAGCTATGACCAAGCTTGACAGCATAGTAAAAAGCAGAGACATTACTTTGCCAACAAAGATCCATCTAGTCAAGGCTATGGTTTTTCCAGTAAAGTCATGTATGGATATGAGAGTTGGACTATAAAGAAAGCTGAGGCTCTCTACACCTACCCATTCAACAGACAATCGCATCGTTGGTGCTGTGCCAGCTGCATCCCTGAGACAAGATGGTGAAGGTTGGAGTAAATAGATTTGGCCGGTTTGGGCGCCTGGCCACCAGGGCTGCCTTTAACTCTGGCAAAGTGGACATCGTCACCATCAATGCCCCCCTTCATTGACCTTCACTACATGGTCTACATGTTTCAGTATGATTCCACCCATGGCAAGTTCCACGACACAGTCAAGGCAGAGAACAGGAAGCTCATCATTGATGGAAAGGCCATCACCATCTTCCAGGAGCAAGATCCCACCATCATCAAGTGGGGTGATGCTGGTGCTGAGTATGTGGTGGAGTCCTCTGGTGTCTTCACTACCATGGAGAAGTCTGGGGCTCCCTTGAAGTGTGGCACCAAGAGGGTCATCCTCTCTGTGCCTTCTGCCGATGCCCCCATGTTTGTGATGGGCGTGAACCACGAGAAGTATGACAACTCCCTCAAGATTGTCAGCAATGCCTCCTGCACCACCAGCTGCTAGGCCGCCCTGGCAAAATTCATCCATGACCACTTTGGCATCATGGAGGGACTCATGATCACCATTCACGTCATCACTGTCACCCAGAAGACTGTGGATGGCCCCTCTGGAAAGCTATGGTGTGATGGCTGAGGGGCTGCCCAGAACATCATCCCTGCTTCTACTGGTGCTGCCAAGGCTGTGGTCAAGGTCATCCCTGAGTTCAACGGGAAGCTCCCCTGCATAGCCTTCCATCCCCACCCCCACGGTGTCCATTGTGGTTCTGACCTGTTGCCTAGAGAAACCTGCCAAGTATAATGACATCAAGAAGGTGGTGAAGCAGGCATTGGAGGGCGCCTTCAATGGCATTCTAGACTACACTGAGGACCAGGTTGTCTCCTGTGACTTTAACAGTGACACTTACCCTTTACCTTTGATGCTGGGGCTGGCATTGCCCTCAATGACCACTTTGTTAAGCTCATTTCCTGGTATGACAATTAATTAGGCTACAGCAACAGGGTGGTGGACCTCATGGCCCACATGGCCTCCACAGAGTAAGGTCACTGGATCCCCAGCCCCAGCAAGAGCATGAGAGGAAGAGAGAATACTCAGCTGCTGGGGTGTCCTTGCACCACCTCGATCCTCCACCATGCTGAGAATCTCCTGACCTCCAAACAGTTTCCATCCTCGAGGCCCTGAGGAAGGGGAGGGGCTTAGGGAACCCTGCCTTGTTGTGTACCATCAATAAAGTACCCTATACTCCCCCACCCCCCAAAAAAGCTGAGAGATGAAGAATTGATGCTTTTGAACTGTGGTGTTGGAGAAGGCTCTTGAGAGTCCCTTGGACTGCAAGGAGATCCAACCAGTCCATCCTAAAGGAAATCAGTCCTGAATATTCATTGGAAGGACTGATGCTGAAACACCAACACACTGGCCACCTGATGGGAAGAACAACTCATTGGAAAAGACCCTGATGCTGGGAAAGATTGAAGGCAGGAGGAGAAGGGGACAACAGAGGATGAGATGGTTGGATGGCATCACCAATTCGATGGACATTGAGTTTGAGCAAGTTCTGGGACTTGGTGATGGACAGGGAAAACTGGCATGCTGCAGTCCATGGGGTTGCAAAGAGTTGGACATGACTGAGCAACTGAACTAACTACCTTGGTGTCAGGGCAGGAAAAATATACGGAATAGGTAGGTAATCCTGATTTCTTATGACAGTAGAGAAGTTAGGAGACTTAATTCTAAAACGGAAAGAAAGAAGGGGTCCCAAAAGGGAAAAATGATGTGGAGAAGATTAGCGACTTTTGAAAGGACACAGATTATGTGCTATAGAAGGAGTTAAGTAAAAAATATATATAACCTTACTCCTGTCTCTCTTTTCAGTCTTCACTTGGGGCTCTGAATGGCCAAACTCACAGAGAATCTGAATCTCACTGATATAAATCAGCACCCAGGGCAGACAGCAAGGTAGAAATGGATGGGCACTTCTAACTGTATAAGCAGAAGGCCAAGCTAATTTACTTTTAGAATGCTTGACTCCACAAAAGCCAGCATCAGATGAGAGGGGATTCCGAATCAAATTACCAGAAACACAATATCCATCTAGAGCAGGGTTTCTCAACCTCCACACTATCCACATTATGGCAGATGGTTCTTGGTTGTGGAGGCTATCCTGTAGTTTGTAAGATGTCTAGCAGCCACCCTGGCCTCCACTCAGTAAATGCCTCTGGAACCTGACCTGCCCAGTGGTGATAACCAAAAATGTCTCCAAAGACTGACAAAAATATCCTGTGGGGTTTGGGGGGAAAGACACCCTTTGATCATTCTTTCTTCACTGAGAAGCATTAAACCTTCAGTCTAGGCCTCCAGAGAACACTAGACCATGCAGTCCATTTCAACATAGTAACTTGAGTAATCTAAGATGAACCTGTGTAGATTATATTAAATCTCACTCAAGAGGATTAGCCTGATTAATTTAAATATGCTTCCAGGTATACTTAAATACACAATCCCCAGGTCTAGAAAAAGAAAATATATTTAATTTTGAAAATCACAAAGTTATATATAAATATATATACATTTATAAAATGTATGTATGAAAGAGCGAGAGATTCAAGGCTTTAGTTAAAGGAGCTGCCATGTCAGAAGTCATATCATTCACAATCACTTCCATTTCATTTCACAGAAGTTTTTGACATTGTCAAGTGGACTGTGAAAAAGTGAAATGTCTGGTATTGGACCTATATTTGAAATGTCAGTGACAGCTGGCAGCTTGTTTGAGGTGGCTGTAACATAGGATAAGGATATCCTGGAAACCATGTCTTGGGCACTTTGTGGAAGGAGACTGTACTGAAGAGAAAAAAGATTTTCATCTCTGTCTCTCAACCCAGACTCCCAGCTCTTAGGTAAGAGGGACATCTCTGCTTGTTAAAACCAATTGCATCTGATTAAAAACAGGAAAGGAATCATTTGACCTGATCAGTGGGGGCCAGAATTATCAAGAAAAGTAAACAGGGAGAAACAGGATTTTAGAAACAAATGCTACTTAATCTCTGTTGCTTTTCACTTCTCTTCTTTTCACAGCTATTTGTAAGGCCTCCTCAGACAGCCATTTTGCTTTTTTGCATTTCTTTTTCTTGGGGATGGTCTTGACTCCTGTCTCCTGTATAATGTCATGAACCTCCTTCCATAGTTCATCAGGCACTCTGTCTATCAGATATAGTTTCTTAAATCTATTTCTCGCTTCCACTGTATAGTCATAAGCGATTTGATTTAGGTCATACTTGAAAGGTCTAGTGGTTTTCCCCACTTTCTTCAATTTAAGTCTGAATTTGGCAATAAGGAGTTCATGCTCTGAGCTACAGTCAGCTCCTGGTCTTGTTTTTGCTGACTGTATAGAGCTTCTCCATCTTTGGCTGCGAAGAATATAATCAATTTGATTTCAGTGTTGACCATCTGGTGATGTCCATGTGTAGAGTCTTCTCTTGTGTTGTTGGAAGAGGGTGTTTGCTATGACCAGTGTGTTCTCTTGGCAGAACTCTATTAGCCTTTGCCCTGCTTCATTCTGTACTCCAAGGCCAAATTTGCCTGTTACTCCAGGTGTTTCTTGATTTCCTACTTTCACATTCCAGTCCCCTATAATGAAAAGGGCATCATTTCGGGGTGTTAGTTCTAGAATGTCTTGTAGATCTTCATAGAACCATTCAACTTCAGCTTCTTCAGTATTACTGGTCAGGGCATAGACTAGGATCACCGTGATATTGAATGGTTTGCCTTGGAAATGAACAGAGATAATTCTGTCGTTTATGAGACTGCATCCAAGTACTGCATTTTGAACTCTTTTGTTGACTATGATGGCTACTCCATTTCTTCTAAGGGATTCCTGCCCACAGTAGTAGATATAATGGTCATCTGAGTTAAATTCACCCATTCCAGTCCATCTTAGTTCGCTGATTCCTAGAATGTAAATGTTCACTCTTGCTATCTCCTGTTTGACCACTTCCAATTTGTCTTGATTCATGGACCTAACATTCCAGGTTCTTATACAATATTGCTCTTTACAGCATCAGACCTTGCTTCTATCACCCACCCATCCAATTCTCCAGTAGGATATTGGGCACCTACTGACCTGGGGAGTACATCTTTCAGTATCCTATATTTTGCCTTTTCAAACTGTTCATGGGGTTCTCAAGGAAAGAATACTGAAGTGGTTTGCCATTCCCTTCTCCAGTGGACCACATTCTATCAGACTTCTCCAACATGACCCGCCCGTCTTGGGTGGCCCCACACGGAATGGCTTAGTTTCATTGAATTAGACAAGGCTGTAGTCCATGTCAACTTCCAGATGTACAAGCTGGTTTTAGAAAAGGCAGAGGAACCAGAGATCAAATTGCCAACATCCGCTGGATCATCAAAAAAGCAAGAGAGTTCCAGAAAAACATCTATTGCTGCTTTATTGACTATGCCAAAGCCTTTGACTGTGTGGATCACAAACTGTGAAAGATTCTGAAAGAGATGGGAATACAGACCACCTGACCTGCCTCTTGAGAAATCTGTATGCAGGTCAGGAAGCAACAGTTAGAACTGGACATGGAACAGCAGACTGGTTCCAAATAGGAAAAGGAGTACGTCAAGGCTGTATATTGTCATCCTGCTTATTTAACTTCTATGCAGAGTACATCATGAGAAACGCTGGGCTACAAGAAGCACAAGCTGGAATCAAGATTTTTGGGAGAAATAACAATAACCTCAGATATGCAGATGACACCACCCTTATGGCAGAAAGTGAAGAGGAACTAAAAGCCTCTTGATGAAAGTGAAACAGGAGAGTGAAAAAGTTGGCTTAAAGCTCAACATTCAGAAAACGATCATGGCAACTGGTCCCATCACTTCATGGCTAATAGATGGGGAAACAGTGGAAATAGTGTCAGACTTTATTTTGGGGGGCTCCAGAATCACTGCAGATGGTGATTGTAGCCAGGAAATTAAAAGATGCTTACCCCTTGGGAGGAAATTTGTGACCAACCTAGATAGTATATTGAAAAGCAGACATATTACTTTGCCTACAAAGGTCCATCTAGTCAAGGCTATGGTTTTCCTGTGGTCATGTATGGATGTGAGAGTTGGACTGTGAAGAAAGCTGAGCACCGAAAATTGATGCTTTTGAACTGTGGTGTTGGAGAAGACTCTTGAGAGTCCCTTAGACTGCAAGGAGGTGCAACCAGTCCATTCTAAAGGAGATCAGTCCTGGGTGTTCATTGGAAGGACTGATGCTAAAGCTACTCCAGTACTTGGCAACCTGATGCGAAGAGTTGACTCATTGGAAAAGACCCTGATGCTGGGAGGGATTGGGGGCAGGAGGAGAAGGGGACGACAAAGGATGAAATGGCTGGATGGCGTCACCGACTCGATGGATGTGAGTTTAAGTGAATTCTGGGAGTTGGTGATGGACAGGGAGCCCTGGCGTGCTGCAGTTCATGGGGTCGCAAAGAGTTGGACATGACTGAGAGACTGAACTGAACTGAACTGATTTAATGTTTTTTACTGGCATCATAAATTAATTTTTTTCCCTGGAAGTAGTATGAAAGTAAACTGCTCTCTTGGTTTCCATTATGATCATTTGCTTTGAAGTTTAGGGCAAACAGAAGAATTCCTGTTTGTAAAAATAAAATATTTCTAATAATCAATTTGAAAATAGTGTGCATTTCTGCATCATAAAACTTCATCTCTCTCAGCTCATCTGTAATGTGTTTGCTCAGTTACAGTGTTTGTCACTGAGTGTAATTTGTAACTGTTTGTAATTTGAGTGTTGTGTGTTTGCTTGTTTCTGAGGGGTATTTGTGTGTGTATCTGGGTTGACATCTCCATCACAGAGACACAAACTCTGGATTTGATATGCCTCATCCTTCACAACTTCTTTTCTGTCCTTTATTAATACAGAGGCTGAAAAAAAACAGTACTCATCCTTCAAGCCCATCTACCAAAGATAGTTTGCTTAGGTTTAAACAATGAGATGTAATTGAAAGTTGCTTATTGGGGCTCACAAGAACCCTGTTTTAAAAGGATTAAATTGGCTGACATATCTCTCTTATCTTTTGCTCTCTTCTTTCTCTTCTGTGTGTAATCTATGGCTCTGGAAGTACACCATCCTTTTAGTGACCATAAAGTAAAAATCTTGAGAACAAATTACCTGAATGAAAAAGTAGAAGCTGAGTTTGCTCCTTGGTTTCCCTGTGGCATCACTGTGCTTCTTTACTAGCTGGGACTCACTAGTCTTTGTTTTATAAGATTATTAAATTAAACTTTTTTTCTTATGTTGAGACATGATTTTGGGGGGTTTATATCATTCGCAGATGAGCAAATTAATCTAGAGAATAAGACTATCCTTAAATTAATCGAGAAGTAGTTATATATCAGGCCAGTTGTCATTCAGAGAATGTGAATATGTAGAAATTTGCAGAAATTCTTCAGCAGTCACTGGACTTTCCATGAATCAAGACATGGAAGATAATGTAATCATATCAGTGCCTTAAGATATGGAGAATGTTTACATCTTACTCATATTGCACACATATTTTGTCTGTTTCATATTCATTGTATAAAATATATAAATATGAATGTATTTATTTCACTGGAATATAGGAGAGGAACAGAAAAAGAAAAAATAGCTAACATTTTTCTATGTGGCAGAGATTATAAGGGACACTTTAAAAGCACATCATTTAATCTTTACAAGAACTATATAGCATATGAGTAATTATCTCGTTGGAGGAGGAAACTGCCATTTCCAGAGGTTAGGAAATGTGTCCATGGTTTCCAAATTAGCAAGTAAAATTACTCAAATTCCTCAAGTCAGATTCATTCCCCTAACACTTTACTGAAAGTGCGGTTGTCAAGGCCCCAAATAGCCTAAGCATTTTTGCTAAAATGAAGTCCTTTCTCGGTTCCCTTTTTGAGTTCTCATCAACATTTGCTACATGAAGTTCCCACTTCTTCTCCCTGAGTTCTGTCCTTCACCAGGTTTCTCATTATATTCACCTATTTCATTTCTCCCACTACATTGTTGTTACTTCATAGTCTTTGTAGTTTCCTGTGATATTTCCTTGTTAGCTTTACCATCTGAAAAGTTGAAATGACCTAGAGCTCAGGTTTTAGACCTCTTTTCTATCTTCTTCACTCTATTTGAAGATCTGACTTGATGGCCTGGCTTTAAATGTTATTTAAAAGTGGTTACTCACAAAGTTATCTTTCAAACTCAGTCTTTACTCCAGAAATTCAACTTGAATAGCCAGTGGGATATTTGACAGACTCACTTGGAGGCCTCGGAGGCCTTCCTCTTGCTCTTCCCATGTTTTCTCCATCTTAGTAAATGTCAGCAACGCCCTTGGAGTATCTCAGACCAAAAGCCTGGGCTTCATTCTTAATCTTTCTCTTGCACCTGACATACAATCTATTTGTAAATTATTACAACTCTCTTTCAAAGCACTATGTAGCATCTATAATGGAGTCATTTGGTGCCAGCTCTTCTATTAGCATCTTAGTTCAAGTCACCATTCTTTTTTGGGTCAGTCCCAAATTATCTCCCCAGTTATATCTTTAATCCCTTTGCTATTTTCCTTTGACTGCTTCAGCAAATCACCACAAATGTGGTGGCTTAAACCAGTACAAATGTCATTATATTTCTGGAGGTGCGATGTCAAAATGGGTCTCACTGGGTAAAATCAAGCAGTCAGCAGGAACACAATCCCTCCTGAAACTCTAGATGAGAATCTGTCCTCTTGCCTTTTTCATCTTCTAGGGAGATGCCTTTTCCTGCCTTTCTTGGCTGTGACTCCCTCTTCCATCTTCAAAACCATCAGCAGAGCATCTTCATATAAGTGTCTGACTCTGGCTTCCCTACCTTCATCTTTTAAGGACCCTGGTGATGACATTGAACCCATCTGGATAATCCAGTCTAATCTCCTCTCAAGATCCTTAATACAATCACACCTTCAAAGTCCTTTTTTTTGCAATATAAGGTGGCATGTGGCGAGGCATTATTCTGCCTACCACAGTCCTTTACAGTTTATTCTTCACACAGCAGTCAGTGTGTAAACTGTTCAGAGCCCCCCAGCTACTTTTCAATCAACTTCCTTCTCACTGTTTCAGGGGTGGGGTGGTATCAGCAAGCATGTGCTTGCCTGCTTGCATCCTTCAGAGACAGTCTCAGTTTCTTCTGCCCTTCTGTTAATGCCACTGGTTTTCAAACCAGCTAAGGGGACTCATTGTCCTGGTATCAGACCATAGGGCTGAGGTTCCTAACATATGGCTGGAACCCCTCACTCCCCAGGGAGAATCCCCCCACCCATGATATCTCCCTCCTCTTCTGTGTCTCCTGGTAAGGGCATGGGTCCTGACCCAATCACTTTTCTGCCTTTCTACCTTACTCCCTGTGGATCTTTCTTTACAACTTTGGTTGTAGAGGAGGCTTTCTGTCCATCTCCAGGTTGTTTTCAGCAACAGTTGTTCCACATGTTCACGTATTTTGATGTGTTCATGGGGCAAGGTGAACAGACCCACACATGTACATGCAGTTTCCATAGTTGCAATCAACATGTGCATGAAACTTATGCTTTTAAAATAAATAAAACTTTCCTCTGTGTCTGTGGTCCTGTATAAGTGACTATGTTGAATTACTCTGTTGATAATCTACCATTTGCTATGCCGTTACTTTGTATTATGTCTTTCTGTTGTTTCCTAATTATATGGATTAATTATATGTCTGCTTATCTACTCATCTTATACTTTATTTTATTGGAGATAGGCTTATAATAAATTTTGAACACACTATGGGAACAATAATAATATGTATTTTATAGATTTTGCTTTGTGTTTTATTATCTTTTATTAAGTTTTTTTTTATCAATTTAAACGCTGCCTTAAAAAAAGTGTACATGATGTCACAAGCATCAAGGGCTTACAAAGAGTGTCTTGTTTACTAAGTAATCTGGGAGTCAGCTCACTTTCAGTGCTTGAATTAGCCAAGAATCCACTTATTTGAATGTCACCCTTTAGTTCATTTTTCTTTAGGATTCGCTAAATCTGAGTCTACCATGAGTTCAAAGCTTTGCTTCCTCTAGTTTTTAAATTATATATAATATTTGTATAATAAGATTACTACTGAAGCAAATTTTTTTAATTTTTATTTTTACTTTATTTTACTTTACAATACTGTATTGGTTTTGGCATACATTGACATGAATCCGCCACTGGTGTACATGAGCTCCCAAACATGAACCCCCCTCCCACCTCCCATCCCACATCATCCCTCTGGATCATCCCCGTGCACCGGCCTCAAGCATCCTGCATCCTGCATCAAACATAGACTGAAGCAAATTTTGAAATTCAGATCAGAGTTGGATTTCATTTCAAACTTATATAACATGCTAGAATGGCATTCTTCTTGCCACCATTTTGAATGTTTTAGTAGCAAAAATGAAAGTAAAACAGAATGTGTTGCCTGACTCTGTATATATTTTATAAAGAGAACTAAGGAAAACCTGTTTTGTAACACTTGAACTCTTATCCATTTTACAACTGGGAATGAATCAAGAGAGTAGAAATCACACTGTTAGAGAGATGTATTTGGAGAACTGTTTCTGTGCTCTGAGTCCCTATGCACAGAGGGAAATAAGGTGGGCACCTTCTGTTCCCTCGTTTAGCTTCAAAGGTTCCACATGATTAAGCTTAAAATATAGTCCCTATAGTGATAATCACAAAGAACTGATGACTGACACAAATCTAAAAAAAATTTTAAAATGTCATTAACTCAGTCAGCCTCTATTCTGAGCAACCTAAATGGCAAGACATTGGTGATAGTAAAGTAAGTTTTGTTAGGATTACCTGCACTGCTAGCATTAGGGAAGGCCAAGTCTGCCTAATTTAAGAGTTAATATTCTAAACACTTGAGTATTTAGAGTAATACTCTAAATGCCTTGCCTACTTGAAATACTTAGTGTGGGACAATTTTGGTTCACAGAGTGATTAAAATATAGAAATAAGTCAATGTAAATTGCAATTCAAACTAACATGTCCTGTCTTTTAAACTGCAGCAGCATATTTGTAGTGATTTTAGTAGCATGAAGCATACTCTGTGTAACATATAGTTACACAGAGCTAGATTGAACTACAAAGTTAACAGTTTGAAGAACACCCAAGATGGGTATTTTGCAAGACCTTTATGATTGTGAAATGTTTTTTGTCAATTTCCAATTTTCTTTAGGCTCTCACCCGCCTCTCTGTCAAATATTCCAATCTATATAAAGTTTAATCATAATCTTAGCTTTTACATGTTTTTTAATAAGCAGACATAAATTTCACCACATCATGAGATTTGAACTGAATTAAGCAAGAGGAGAGTGAAAAAGTTGGCTTAAAGCTCAACCTTCAGAAAATGAAGATTATGGCATCTGGTCCCATCACTTCATGGCAAATAGATGGGGAAACAGTGGAAACAGTGTCAGACTTTATTTTTGGGGGCTCCAAAATTACTGCAGATGGTGACTGCAGCCATGAAATTAAAAGACACTTACTGGAAGAAAAGTTATGACCAACCTAGGTAGCATATTGAAAAGCAGAGACATTACTTTGCTGACTAAGGTCCATCTAGTCAAAGTTATGGTTTTTCCAGTAGTCATGTATGGAGGTGAGAGTTGGACTGTGAAGAAAGCTGAGCACCGAAGAATTTATGGTTTTGAACTGTGGTGTTGGAGAAGACTCTTGAGAGTCCCTTGGACTGCAAGGAGATCCAACCAGTTCCTTCTGAAGGAGATCAGCCCTGGAATTTCTTTGGAAGGAGTGATGCTAAAGCTGAAACTCCAGTACTTTGGCCACCTCATGTGAAAAGTTGACTCATTGGAAAAGACTTTGATGCTGGGAGGGATTGGGGGCAGGAGGAGAAGGGGACGACCGAGGATGAGATGGCTGGATGACATCACTGACTCGATGAATATGAGTCTGAGTCAACTCTGGGCAATGGTGATGGACAGGGAGGCCTGGCGTGCTGCGATTCATGGGGCCGCAAAGAGTCGGACACGACTGAGCGACTGAAGTGAACTGAACTGAACTGAAGCAAGGCACAAAATCCTTTGGATCTGCCTGTTGGGCATTTAGCTAGGATATCTCATGGGTTAAGGACCCACTTCTCCAATCATTCTCACAGAGCATATGATTAACAGAAGTTCAAATGGCTGCATACAAATGGCTGCATACTCCCAACCCAGGGATCGAACCTGGGTTTCCCATATTACAGGATTAATCTCTGGGTTGGATCCTCTGGAGAAGGGAATGGCTACCCATTCCAGTATTCTTGCCTGGAGAATTCCATGGAGAGAGGAGCCTGGATGGCTACTGTCCATGGGCTCACCAAGAGTTGGATACAACTGAGCGACTTTCACATCGTTTAAGTGTTTTTCAATATTGTGTTAGTTTCAGGTATACAGCATAGTGATTCTGTATCTGTGCCGATTATTTCCCAATATAGATCATTATAAGATAATGGATATAATTCCCTGTGCTATACAATATATTTTTGTTGCTCATCTATTTCATATATATTAGTTTATATCCATCTATCCCACGACCCTAATTTGTCCCTCCTCTCTTCCTTCACCCCTTTGGTAACCACAACTTTGTTTTCTTGTCTGTGAGTCTGTTTCTGTTTTGTATATATATTGATTTGTATTATTTTGTAGGTTCCCCATATAAGGAATATCATAAAGTTTTTATCTTTCTCTAACTTATTCATGAAGGATATTATTCTCCAAGTCCAGCCACATTGCTGCAAATGGCAGTATTTCTCTCTGTGTTATGTCTGAGATGTATTCCATTGTTTATGTATACTAGTTCTTAATTTAATTTTCTGTTGATGAGCACTTGTGTTGCTTTCATATCTTGGCTATTGTAAATAGTGCTGCTGTGGACTTTGGGGTGCATCTTTTTGAATTACTGTTTTTATTTTTTCTGGATCTGTACCCAGAAGTGCAATTGCTGGATATATGGCAATTTGAGTTTTAGATTTTTTAAGGAGCCTATATGCTGTTATCCACAGTGACTGCACCAATTTACATTCCCATCAACAGTGTGCTAGTTTCCCCTTTTCCCCACATCCTGCCTAACATTTGTTATTTGTAGACTTTTTGATCCTAGTTTACTTCTGCAGTCTTGATATTGGTGTCAAACTAACCCCCAGAGTAGCTAGTGCACTAGTATGAGAACTTATGGTAAAATTGTTAACTTTATGATATAATTGCTAACTTATGATAACACTGATTATACAAATTCTTAAAATCAGTCTTAAAATTCTTCAAATCAGTGGGCCAGTCCATGGATGGACTCTCTGGCATATGATGTGGACTTTTTTAATATAGCACAGTCCTTATGATTTAATAAAAATAGTGTGTGTCCCTTGTTTATTTATCAAAATAAGACCATTGCAAAAGTGTAAACTGTCAGCTCCTCAAAGGGAAGGAATTGTGTTCTACTTATTTTTGTGTCTCCAGTATCCAGCAGCGTAGTTTCTCATGCACAGTTGTACTTCATACAGAATCTCTACTCGAATATTTAGAATATTAGAATAATAATAGAATATTTATCTTCATATCTTTTGTTGAATGTTGTCAATATGAAGACCTTATATTCATCACTATACCGTCTTCGTAGTGAATTAACCAAATGCCAAGGATATGTTAAGCAACCACAACAAAGACAAAAGATTTGTAAACTCTTGAAATGTGCTGCTTTGTATCTTCCCTTTTTTAAAATTTCTGTTCCTAGTAAATAGCTCTTTCTTTTTTCTTTTTAGTAAATAGCTCTTTCAAACATGTCTGAATTTCACTTATTTAATTTCCCTCATTCGAATCAAACTTAGAAAATCTCAACATAAACTCAAAGCTTTTTAGAAGCTAAAAACCTGAAATGATTTCTGATAAAAGTGATGGAAAAAATATTATGATACCATTAACTATTCTTTTTCCCCAAGGATATTCATAGGGCTTTTAAGTGTTACCATCAATGTGTGTTTATGCTGCTGTAAAGTATAAGAGCTCATACTGAAAGAAGAAAAGCTATTTTAACCACATAACATAATAAACTTTTCTAAAATGGTCCTTTGATTAGCTGTTTAACCACATCTGACAGAGATTACTGTGATGAGATTCAAGTTCCAAAATTCCTTGACTCAGTGTGTGTGATGGGTTGAGGGAGCATGTTAGTCAAAACATTTTATCCAACAAATAGCACATTTGTTGAAATATTTCACTTTTCAAACATTTCTACCATTGTGTAATCACAGCTTACACCACAATACAATATAAATAAGAATGCTTTCTGAAATCCAGACTAAAATTCTACAGCCATCTGTTTCCCTAAACATTTCATTGAGTAACAATGCAGTTTTCTAGCGGACCACATATGTGGTTCTGTTTTGTCTTTTGCCAATATTTACAAGACATGCAACTGAAAAATCCATAGAATTTGTCTGATCATCCCAATTCTGGGAATTACATGGGCAAGCCATGAAATGATAGACTGCTTTTCTCCTTTCCCCTACAAATTGTTCATGTTAGTCTGCTAATTATCTTTTTGTGTGTGTGTGTGTGTTCAGTGCCAAGTGGCAGTGCATATTCATTATCTCTTACTGTTTAAAAATCAGAGTTGCTTGGAGAAACTATATCTTGAATTAAGTATCTCCTGTCAGGATGAATTGTAAAGACAGATTTAGGAAGACAGGTGCCATTCCATAGCGGTGCAGTGGTCTCTGCCTAAACAATTGAACTGAATTATATAACAATGGCATGGTGAATAAGTAGAATTTGGCTCAGAAAAAAGTTGAAATCTGAAACAGAAGCCAGTTTGGTCTCTATAGAATTGGAGATGTTTTTAAGAGAGCTAAATAAATATGATAAATATTTCCACTTTACCTTCATAAAATAATCTTTGAGTAAAAAAGTTATTCAAAATAATCACACAGAAAACGTTTTTAATGGAATACAATATGTTTCTGTACTTTATCTGTGTTCTTTTCCTCTTCCTGAAGCATAGAGTGTCTATCTGCTGGTTGGCCCTCTTAGTATAGTACATTGTTTATACTCATGCATGGCTAGGACTTTCAGAGCATAATTTTCAAAATAGAGTATTTTAAATTTTAATTCAAAATAATGACTTTTGGAATTGGAATTCTACTTTTATAAGAAATTTTGACCTTTTATGATTGTCTTTTTTCTCCTTATTCTTTTTGGCTAGTCTCAGTACAGTTGTTTTATTCCTTATCTTCCAATTAATGTCCAAATATTGAGGTTTTTTGCAGTTGTGTTTAGTGTAAAATTGGAAGCATTTTTTGAAGTGCAGTTTACTTCAGTATTAAATTAGTTTCAGATCTATAGCACATGGTGATTCAATATTTTATATTGCTTATACCAATTTAAAGTTACTACAAAGTAGTAGCTATGTTCCCTGTGCTGTACAATATATCCTTGCTACTTATTTATTTTTACATGGTAGTTTGTACTTCCTAATCCCATACCTCATCTTGTCTCTTCCTACTTAAACATTTTTTGAACAAGTGAAACACTGTTTATTCACTGTGAGACAGTGTACGAAAGCAATAGGTAGCTGGATAGAATAAGAAAAAATAAGCTTTAGCTTCCTTTTAAAAATATAATGAGACAAATATATATATACAGGGAGTATTTCAACAGCAAAATGTTTATAATCAGTACTTAAAAAATGACAAAGAAACTTGAAATCTATTGTTTCCTTGCATTCAACGGAGGGCTTGAGAAAATGATGGTCACTGATGGAAGGATGGGAACTCTGAATTTGACTACATTTTAGGTAACATCTTTTAGATACACCACCAGCTCAGTGACTTATGGATTACTTCGTCATTCTTTATATTATGATTTTACATCTACATTCTCAGCTTTGGGACTTCCCAGTATATTATGACTTTAAAAGAAATCTGTCAAGTAAAATATTAATGAAATATGGTGGAAGGGAGAAGGGGAAACACTTCTTTCCTTTACCATGTTAGCAATAAGGTTATGTGTTCTACCGTTTTCATCCATACATTTTATACTAGATTTAAATAAGTAGACTGTCAGAAAGAATAGGAATGTGTTTTTCTGGAAAGACCAATCCTCCAAAATTATATGGCATAAGACGAGAGTTGAAAATAAGTAAAATTGTTTCCCTTCAACCTTGGCCATTATACCTTCTTAATTACCTGATATCCGGCTTTTGTTTAAAATTCTTGGAAACCAGGGATATTGTGGTACTGAAAGAGCTGGTTTCAAGTCCCTAGACAGTAGTCCATCCATTTCTTTTTTATTCTCTGCTCTACCTGGACAAGGAATGACCCCAGCGAAGTATTGCAGACTCCCCAGCCTGCTCTTAAAAGCCACCTTGGCAATTCTTTTGGCCTGAGGTTGCACCACTGGAAGTGTGATCAACTTCAGGAGGATGGAGTTGGGAGAGAGCCCTGAGCAGGTGAGGGAAGCAGCTGCGAATATTATCTGCAAGGCATTGCCGGCTCAAGTGCTGGAATGGGGGCTTGGAGAGAGCTGGAAAGGGTCTATTTCTCCTCTGTGTCCTCCTTCTCCATGAAAAGGGCGGAACAGAGGAGGGGCAGCAGAGGACCCCCTGAAGTTTAGGAATCAGGGAAGAGGACTCTCTTACCTGGTTCTAAGGGCAGTTTTACAGGTAGATCTCAGATTAAAACTCCTTACTATTAATTATTAGTATTTACTCTGTCAACTAAAAAAGATGCGTAACTTGAGAGTTGCAAAGTAAGTTTTATTTGAGGCACAATGAGGACTGCAGCCTGGCAGACACCACCTTAGAGAACTTGGAGAGACTGCTCCAAAGAGGCAATGGGGGAAGGTCAATAAATAAGATTTTGGTGAAGGGGGAGTTCAGTACAATCAAGTGCTTACTTTACAAAAGGTTTTCTGCTAGTCACAAGATGATGTCACCATGAAGCGATTTAGTGACTTTCTAGATATGAAGAGATGTAAGGATGGGGATCATGAAATCAGTTCCAGAAAAATGTGACTATCTAAAGACCTGTTCCACCAATTTCCACGGAGCCCAGAGTGCCTCACTCTCCACCTGAGTTCCTCTCAGAGCGTGTTGAGGGTCAGCGGGTGCAGCAGCACAGGGTTCGGTCTCTGCAGAGGCAGAGGGCAGATGCCCTTGTTGTTGTTGTTCAGTGCCTGGCAGAGCTCTTGGCAAGTGCCAACTCATAGTAGACAACTGCTGGATAAATGTCTTAAGCCTTCTAATCTCTAGTTTAAAGCAGAGGACTAGGTTTGTTCCTCTACCCCACTATGTGATTGCTGCACAAGTTTGGGCAAATTACTTAATCTCTTTTTGCTTCAGTTTCCATCTGCAAGATGTGAGTAATAATGGTATCTGCAAGGAGGGTGTAATGAAGATTGAGTTCGTATTTATAAAATGCTTTAACAGTGCCCAGCATATGATAAACATTGTAAGTATTTATTTTAAAAAATAAAAAGCTTTACAACTGAGTATTTTCTTACATCCGTCATCTAATGGTTGCAAAGATTTGCATGCAATTCTTAGCCAAGTGCTTGATTCTTAATAAGTGCACCAAATTATAACTAATATCATATGTAATGTAAAAATGAAGAAAACACTGTGTCAAAATACATATTGTAAAATTAAACATCATAAACTGTTCATTTATTTACTGTTCTGTAGCATTAGTATGAGTTTCTACTTTGATAGCCAAGAGATGTTTAATTCCCTTGTATTTCATTGATGTTATCTTTATGAACATTAATATTAGTTAAAGGAAAATCTGTGTCAGTTATCCTTATCATTGGGAACCAAGTTGTTGACTTAGAGCATAAACACTTATGTCCAAACTGATGAAAGCTACAAAGAGTGTAAGAAAGCATCAGTCCCAATTTTTCTTTTCTTTCTTTTTTTTTGCTGTACAAAATAAAATTTTATTTGCTCTAACTTTGTTTTTTACTCTACAATATTGTATTGGTTTTGCCCTACATCAACATCAATCTGCAACCAGTGTACACTTGTTCCCCATCCTGAAACCCCCTCCCTCCTCCCTCCTCATACCATCCCTCTGGGTCATCTCAGTGCACCAGCCTGGAGTATCCAGTATCATGCATCAAAATCAGACTGGCGATTCACAGCCACTATGGAGAACAGTGTGGAGATTCCTTTCTGCTGCTAAGTCGCGTCAGTCGTGTCCGACTGTGTGCGACCCCATAGACAGCAGCCAACCAGGCTCCACCGTCCCTGGGATTCTCCAGGCAAGAACAATGGAGTGGGTTGCCATTTCCTTCTCCAATGCATGAAAGTGAAAAAGTGAAAGTGAAGTCGCTCAGTCATCTCTGACTCTTCGCGACCTCGTGGACTGCAGCTCACCAGGCTCCTCCGTCCATGGGATTTTCCAGGCAAGAGTACTGGAGTGGGGTGCCAGTGCCTTCTCCAAAACTGGAAATAGAACTGCCTTATGACCTATTTTTCATCTGAAGCAATATCTTACCCCAAATGACAAATAATGAATCAATTTTATTTTTATAAAATAGGTGTATGTCTTGTTAAAATGATATATTAAAGTACATGTCCACTGTACTCTTCTGAAAGTTACCTGAGATTTGAACTTCAGAACTTATAACTTTCTTATCTTTGAGTCATTTTTTATATTCAAAATGAGAAATAGTTCCTGATTTAATACAACAGAAGATGGCAATTTGTCACCTAAAAGTTTCAGTAGTTTCCATTTGCTTTGAATGAATGTCCATAAGATAATTTACTAAGATACATGTGATTTTTTAAACATATTACTGAAAATACTGGATTAAAATATCACTCATAATTCATGTGATAGAGATAGAGATGTTATACCCTCATTTAAAAATTATTTTTTGAGAAAATAAATTACTTATATGTGCAGTGGTTGCTAGTTGAGTTCAAATGATTCAACACTGTGAATTATTAGTAATATTGTCTTATTAGACATTTATACAGATATAAACATGCTTTTAACTTAAAGTGTTTTCTAAATAGTCACAATTTAATAGTCTCACTGCCAACTGCTTTCTTAAGGTCATGCCTTCTCATCTCTAATTTAGAAAAGGTATAAAGATATCTTTGAAAGTCGTAAGTTAAAGGGCAAATGGGCAGCATACTTGTAGGCTTATACAATGCTTATATGTTTTTTACTTGTAAATAAAATAGTCTCTAATGTAGAAAAGATGGATTGAGACAAAAGATCTGTTACTGATAACTAGTTCAGCTCAGTTCAGTCACTCAGTCATGTCCGACTGTTTGCGACCCCATAGACTGCTGCATGCCAGGCTTTCCTGTCCATCACCAACTCCCAGAGCTTACTCAAACTCATGTCCATCAAGTTGGTGATGCCACCCAACCATCTCATCCTCTGTTGTCCCCTTCTCTTCCCACCTTCAATCTTTCCCAGCATCAGGGTCTTTTTGAATGAATCAGCTCTTCGCATCAGGTGGTCAAAGTATTGGAGTTTCAGTGTCAGCATCTGTCCTTCCAATGAATATTCAGGACTGATTTCCTTTAGGATTGACTGGTTGGATCTTTTTGCAGTCCAAGGGACTCTCAAGAGTATTTTCCAGCACCACAGTTTGAAAGCATCAGTTCTTTGGTGCTCAGCTTTCTTCATAGTCCAACTCTCACTTCCATACATGACCACTGGAAAAACCATAGCCTTGACTAGATGGACCTTTGTTGACAAAGTAATGTCTCTGCTTTTTAATATGCTATCTAGATTGGTCATAAGGGCTTCCCTGGTGGTGCAGAGGTTAAAGCGTCTGCCTGCAATGTGGGAGACCTGAGTTCGATCCCTGGGTCGGGAAGATCCCCTGGAGAAGGAAATGGCAACCCACTCCAGTATTCTTGCCTGGAGAATCCCGTGGACGGAGGAGCTAAGTGGGCTACAGTCCACGGGTTGCAAAGAGTTGGACACGACTGAGTGACTTCACTTTCATAACTTTCCTCCCAAAGAGTAAGCATCTTTTAATTTCATGGCTGCAATCACCATCTGCAGTGATTTTGGAGTCCCCCAAAATAGTCTGACACTGTTTCCATTGTTTCCCCATCTATTTGCCCTGAAGTGATGGGACTGGATGCCATGATCTTAGTTTTCTGAATGTTGAGCTTTAAGCCAGCTTTTTCACTCTCTTCTTTCACTTTCATTAAGAGGCTCTTTGGTTCTTCACTTTCTGCCATAAGGGTGGTGTCATCTGCGTATCTGAGGTTATTGATATTTCTCCTGGCAACCTTGAGTCCAGCTATTGCTTCATCCAGCCTGGCATTTCTCATGATATACCCTGCATATATGTTAAATAAGCAGGATGACAATATATGGCCTTGACATAGTCCTTTCCCAATTTGGAGCCAGTCTGTTGTTCCATGTCCAGTTCTAACTGTTGCTTCTTGACCTGCATACAGATTTCTCAGGAGGCAAGTCAGGTGGTCTGTTATTCCCGTCTCTTTGAGAAATCCATTGTGATCCACACAGTCAAAGGCTTTGGCAGAAGGACTGACAACAAAGGACTAACTTTGACACTCAATCCACAACTTTAAGAAAAGTTCATCCTTTAGAGTTTCATAATAACATGAATTATTTTTTTAGTTTAATAATACATTAAACACCTCATTTCTTACTTGCTAAATTTACTTACATTATTTCTGTAAAAATTTGTTAGAATTTAATAGCTTAAAAATTCAAATCTAATATAAAATCTGATAAAACATTCCCTCCTTTCTTCCATATCTAATATAACCACCTTTTCTCAGTGTTTGAATGCTTGTATGCTGTTTTTTCTCTCTCTTGGTTCCTTTTACTGAGGTATTTTATTAAATTACATGTAGATGAAGAAAACATGTATATGATGCAAAATATATATTGATATATATAATATTGAGTATGTATATTTTCACAAACACATAAACATATATTTATATAGAAAATAGAAATATTCATCCAAATAAAAACTTCATGAATATGTAATTTCAAATCTATTTTTATTTAAGAAGTTTCTGCTTGATTTTCAAGGCAAGATACTTGTTCTCTTTTATAATTTAAAGTAATGGTCATGTATTCGTCAATGCCTATAAAAAATTATCTAGAAATATATGCTGGCTTAAATATTGTTGATTTATTTTTTCTAACAGTGGAGTGGTTCTTCTTCTGTTAGTGGGTGATTTCCATTTCTAATGTTACCACTTTAAGTGGACTGTAGTTTTGCAGTATTAATCAGTATTACGTATGTGAATGAGGAAAGAATAGTATAAGTTGGGGTTTTGGCCAGCCAGAGCTGAAAGTGAATTGATCAGTTTCCTCATAACTGTTGGCTAGAGCTCAGTCACATGGCCACACTCTGCTACTAAGGGGATTGTAGATGGAATATGGTTGTGTGCTCAGGAATAAGAAAAAAATAATTTGAGTCTTAGTTGCAGTGAAATAGATATAAGAGATTTCAAGATACCTTAAAGTAACAATACTGTTTAAAAATGCTTCTTAGTGTAATATTTATATTTGGCATAATAGTTTTCTTAAGTATAAGTAGATATTTTTCTAAAACTAAAGATTAAATAACAAAGTTATAGCAATGATGTAGAGGCAGCCATTTGAAAATTAATTGAATGTTGATAAATGGAAAAGAGAAGAGCATGAGAAAAGTACCGTAGTAAATAAAAAGGGTTAATTAGAAAATAATAGTGTGAGGGAGAAGAATTACTCTAAGGGAAAAATTACCATTGTTAGAAAAACAAGCAGAAAGTTGGGTTGTGTATATGAAAGGGTTTGAAAACAAACTTACAGTTTACATGCAGTGTAACAACAGCAACAACAAAAGGCAGAGTAACCCTAGATGGTTGTGCTTCTTGCACACCCTGCAGAGACCTTTGGTTGAGGTGCAGATGGGATCTGAAATCCTAATTAGTCTATGCTGACTAACCTTGTGTTCAGGGAAAAGCTTAATCAACTGGGAGGAAACAGAGGGAGCATTTTCTTCACAAAAATGTCCTTTCTCTCTGGAACCACTAGAAGAGTAGGTTTGGTGAAAATTTCTCTAATGCCTCGGCAGTTAGCAGGCACTGTTAAATTTCCTGGGGCTTCCCTGGTGGCTCAGAAGGTAAAGAATCTGCTTGCATTGCAGAAGACCTGAGTTTGATCCCTGGGTCAGGAAGATCCCCTGGAGAAGGGAATAGCAACCCACTCCAGGATTCTTGCCTGGAGAGTTCTATGGACAGAGGAGCCTGGTGGGCTACTGTCCACGGGGTCGCAAAGAATGGGAGACAACAGTGACTAACTCTTAAATTTTCTAAAAGGCCTATACAGGCTAGTGGATACCTTAAGCATGTTGATGTATGGCAAAACCAATACAATATTGTAAAGTAATTAGCCTCCAATTAAAATAAGTAAATTTAAATTTTAAAAATAAAAATAAAAACATAAAAAAAGAATGGTGGGGAAGGAAAATAAAAGAAAGGGTCTATAAAA
This sequence comes from Ovis aries, assembly GCF_016772045.2. Lineage (NCBI taxonomy): Eukaryota > Metazoa > Chordata > Mammalia > Artiodactyla > Bovidae > Ovis > Ovis aries. The sequence goes on from NC_056074.1 coordinate 18,292,552, forward strand.
TTTGCAAGTGGATGTGGTATCCCAGGGGAAGATCAAGATTTGGATATTTTTGTCATCTGGGCTTAGATTACTGCTCATGTAAAATAAGAGTGGACTAGAATTTTATTTTACCTTTTTAGCACTAAGAAACTATGATTTAAAAATATATCTATATATAAATCTATGTCTGTATCTTTCTATCTATCTATCTATCTATCTATCTATCTATCTATCTATCTCTCTATCTATAACATGTGTGTGTGCAAGTTTAGTCACTCAGTCGTGTCTGACTCTGTAATTCCATGGACTGTAGCCTGCCAGGCTCCTCTGTCCATGGATTTTCCAGGCAAGAATAGAGGAGTGGGTTGCCATTCCCTTCTCCAGAGGATCTTCCCATCGCAGAGATCGAACCTGGGTCTCGCACATTGCAGGTGGATTCTCTACCTTCTGAGTCACCAGGGAAGCTCCATATCATATGTGTGTGTAAATATATGTGTGTGTGTGTGTGTGTGTGTATGCTGTATATATGTATGTATAAGTATATGCTGTATATATATATATGTGTGTGTGTATATAAATATGTATGTGTGTGCATACATATATATATATATATGCAGGGTAAGATTGAATGCAAAAGGGGAGGGGGCAGCATAGGATGAGATGGTTAGATAGCATCACTGACTCAATGGACATGAATTTGAGCAAACTCCAGTAGATAGTGGAAGACAGAGGAGGCTGGTGTACTGTAGTACATGGAGTCTCAAAGAGTTGGACAGGACTTAGCAACTGAATGACAACAGGTATATATATATATACACACACACACACACACATAGAGATATATATGTACCCCATTATGTCTTCTTTATACAACTTAGAGTCAAATATTTTGCTGCATGTTAATTGTCAAAAGCAAGACATTTATTTAATTGTAGACTCTTTTATTTTCAAACTTTTGAATCTTATAGTTTATTATCATTAAAGATCAAAATCTGAGAAAAATTTAATTGTTCTGACATAGACATTTATTTTTTAATTTTTTTGAAAGGTCACAGGATAGATGTTAGTTATTTAAGCTCACTTGGCCCAAAATTTAATTGGAGAGGTCAAAACTTTATTTTCTCATTTGATTAATTAAAATGATGTGTTAATGCATGAACTAACCCTGTGGCAACCAGACACATTTTTAAGTTTTGATCAAGCAGCCATTAGAAAAGTCTCCTCAGACTTGTTAGAAAACTAATTTATTTTTATCCATTGACTCAGGGAAGAGGAAACCAATAATGCTAGGCCCAATGTCCCAGGAGGTTTAAGAGTTGGTTTCAGAACCCTTCAAAGATTATTTAATACTGTTGTTTATCATATAGCTTATTTTAATGCCACTTTAGCTGCAGATGAAACATCGGTCCTGAAAGAAGGGATACATGATCATTTATGATAAACTCATAGATTTTAAAATCATGTAAAGAAATTAAATAAATGATGCAGTATTTTACTTTTTAAAAATCTTTCCCAATATTTGATGTTCAGTTGCTAAGTCACATTCCAGCTCTTTGCAACCCCATGAACTGCAGCATGCCAAGCTTCCTTAACCTTCACCATGTCCTGAAGTTTGCTCAAACTCATGTCCACTGAGTCATGATGCCATTCAACTATCTTATCCTCTGACACCCACTTCTCCTCCTACCATCAATCTTTCTCAGCATCAGTGTCTTTCCAGTGAATCAGCTCTTCATGCCAGATGGCCAAAGTATTGGAGCTTCAGCTTCAGCATCAGTCCTTCCAAAGAATATTCAGAACTGATTTCCTTTTGGGTTGACTGGTTTGATCTCCTTGTAGTCCAAGGGACTCTCAAGAGTCTTCTCCAACACCATAGTTCAAAAGTATCAGTTCTTCAGTGCTCAGCTTTCTTTACAGTCCAACTCTCACATCCATACATGACTAGTGGAAAAAACCATAGCTTTGACTAGATGGACCTTTGTTGGCAAAGTAATGTCTCTGCTTTTTAATATGCTGTCTAGGTTGGTCATAGCTTTTCTTCCAAGGAGAAAGTGTCTTTTAATTTTGTGGCTGCAGTCACTGTCTGCAGTGATTTTGGAACCCAAGAAAATAAAATTTTTCACTGTCTCAACTGAGTGATGGCACTGGATGCCATGATCTTCGGTTTTTGAATGTTGAGTTTTAAGCCAGCTTTTTCAGTCTCCTGTTTCATCAAAATGCTCTTTAATAGCTCTTTGCTTTCTGCCATAAGGATAATATCCTCTGCATATTTCAGGTTATTTATATTTCTCCCAGCAGTCTTTATTCTAGGTATGCTTCATCCCAGCATCTCACATGATGTATTCTGCACACAAGTTAAATGAATGGTGTGACAATATACAGGCTTGCCATATTCCTTTCCCAATATTGAACCAGTCCATTATTCCATGTCTGGTTCTGACTGTTGCTTCTTGACCCTCAAACAGGTTTCACAGGAGGCAGGTAAGGTGGTCTAGTATTCCCAACTCTTTAAGAATTTTCCACAGTTCATTGTGATCCACACAATCAAAGGCTTTATCATGATCAATGAAGCAGAAGTAGATTTTTTTTGGGGGGGATCCCCTTGTTTTTTCTAGGATCCAGTGGATGTTGGCAATTTGACCTCCAGTTCCTCTGCCTTTTCTAAATCTAGTTTGTACATTTGGAAGTTCTCAGTTCATGTACTGTTGAAGCCTAGCTTGAAGGATTTTGAACATTACCTTGCTAGCATATGAAATGAGCACAATTATCTGGTAATTTGAATATTCTTTAGCATTGCCCTTCTTTGGGATTGGAATGAAAACTGACCTGTTTTTGTCCTGTGGCCATCGCTGAGTTTTCCATATTTGCTAGCATATTGATTGCAGCACTTTAACAGCATCATCTTCTAGGGTTTGAAATAGCTCAGCTGGAATTCAGTCACCTCCACTAATTTTGTTTGTGCTTCCTAAGGCACACTTGACTTCACACTCCAGGATTTCTGGCTCTAGGTTAGTGACCACACCCTCATGTTTATCCAGATCATTAGGACCTTTTTTAAAATAGTTCTTCTGTGTATTCTTACTATGTGTTCTTAATCTCTTCTGCTTCTGTTAGGCACTTGCTGTTTCTGTCCTTTATTGTACCCATCTATGTGTGAAATTTTCCCTTCGTATCTCTAATTTTCTTGAAGAGATCTCTATTCTTTCCCACTCTGTTGTTTTCCTCTACTTTTTTGCACTGTTCACTTAAAAAGGTTTCTTATCTCTCCTTGCTATTTTTTGGAACTGTGCATTCAGTTGGGTATATCTTTCCTTTTTTTCTTTGCCTTTCACTTCTCTTCTTTTTCAGCTATTTGTAAGGCCTCCTCAGATGACCATTTTGCCTTATTGCATTTTTTTTTTCCTTTGGGAGACAGTTTAAAAGAAAATAAGTAAGACCTATATTCAAGATGAGCGTTCTTTGTAAGATTATTTATTAGATATAAAAGGCAAATGGTGTGAGACAATACAACATATGCAATATAAAAAGTGAACATTAGTCATATTTGCAAGAATCGGAAGACAGAATGTGGTTTTGAAAAGTTAAAAATACTGTTTCCCCCACCAGCTTTAGTTTAAATGACAGATTCTGCTGACTCTTATTCCCGAAACACAAAAAATTTAAATAGTATATCAATTTATCAAGCTACTTTGAAGTTCACTAATTCCATTAAACTCTCTCCTAGGAGAGGAGTCTTGAATTGTACTCATGTGGGTGGGTTAATGCATTCTCTGACATTTTCATGTAACTCCTGTGTGATGGTTAATTTTATGTGTCAACTTGACAGGGCTAAATAATACTCACATAGCTTGTAAAACATTATATCTGAGTGTGACCGAGGTAGGAGGACATCCTTATTGACAGATAGGGAATTTGAACCAGAAGCCTATATAAAACCTTGTTATTATCTCCAGCCCAAACTCTGTTTAAATTATTTATGATTATGTATGCAAAACCTAAATTTCTTTTCCCTGTCCACTTCTCTCAAAGGTATTGTTTCTTTGGCTAACAATTGTGAAAGCTGCTTGCTTTGGCTGCTTCTTAGGTCCCATTTCTGTGAGACACAGCACGCACAAATTAAAGTTTATTTACTCCTGTTAATTTGTCTTGTGTCAATTTTATTATTAGTGTAGCCACAAGGACTCAACCACTGTAAGGTGAATTATTAATTCTAGCCAACCATTTGTTAATATGTATATTTTATATGTATGCACATTCTAATTACCACTTTTTAAAACATGAGTTTATGTATTAATAATTTTAAATATGCAAATTTTCCTGTTCTTTCTTGACAGTAATTTTTTTCAAGACTTGACTATTATTTCCCCTAAGGTCTTTACATTAGTCTTTGATACTGAAAGGTACTTTACAAAATACCTTTCACACAAGGTATTAGAGAAAAATATGGGCTTTAACATTAGACAGACAAAGACTTGAATCCTGGCTCTCTCTCTCTTTTTTTTTTTTTTTTGTATTAGACAATGACCTAATAGTCCAAACTCTCTGAGCTTGACTTTTTATCTGTCACAGGAAAATGGTGAAACTCATAGACCTGATGTGGTTATTAAATGATATGATAAATTCAGAAAAATAAAGTTTATTACCTTAAGGATGATAAGCCCATAAGTTATTAGCTCTCCTAATTTTCCTCCTCTTTAGTGGAAATTTACTGTATTTTGATTTGGACGAAAAGAGTATTCAGTCACATATCACAACTATTGATATTTTCTTCAATCTGTCTATTTTCACTATGGCTTTCTTTTTTTTTTACCATTGCTTTCATTGTGATTGAATTAGTGACGTGTAGAGCAGCAAAACTCTCTGCCTTTACACCTTATTTGTCTAAAGCTCTATTTCCTACATCATCTATCCACTAGATACTGTCATCAATGAAACTTTGTTAAACATTGTTTTTTATCATTTTCTTCTTTGATCAATGATCCTTAATGGCTCCCTGGGTGCTAATGCTGCCATGCCTAATTATATACTACTGCTGACACTTCTGACTTGGTGGTACCTGGTACCAATGTTATAGGTACCATTGACCTATAACTATCTCTACAGGAGATCCACAACATATAGCATTATCTTGCTTTGTCAAATGTGTTTTTTTTTGTTTTATTTTTAATTCTCAGATTATTTATTCAAGAATATTTTAATAATTTTACCAGATATTAATAATATAAATTTCACATCATAATCTAAATATAAACTTTAGTGTCAGACCATAAAGGCTTCATGACAAATTCAAGTGGAAGATACTGAAAATGTTGCAGATTTTGCTATAATATTAATTTCATTTTCTTTCTATTCTCTTCTTTCTGTGCTAATCTCAATCTGAGCTCTCTATATTTTTTCTTTTTATTTTTTTACTGAAGGATAATTGCTTTACAGAATTTGGTTGTTTTTTATCAAACCTCAGCATGAATCAGCCATATGTATACGTATAGCCCCTCCTTTTTGAACCTCCCTCTCATCCCACCCCTCTAGATTGATACAGAGCCCCTGTTTGAGTTTCCTGAGGCATACAGCAAATTCCTATTGGCTATCTAGTTTACATATGGTAATGTAAATTTCCATGTTACTCTTTCCATACATCTCACCTTCTCTTCCCCTCTCACCATGCCCATAAGTCTATTCTCTATGTCTATTTCTCCATTGTTGACCTGCAAATAAGTTCTTTAGTACCATTTTTCTAGATTCTGTGTATATGCATTAAAATACAATATTTATCTTTCACTTTCTGACTCCCTTCACTGTGTATAATAGGTTCGGGTTCATATACCTCATCAGAACTGACTCAAATGCATTCCTTTTTATGGCTGAGTAATATTCCATTGTGTATATGTACCACCACTTCTTTATCCATTCATCTGTCAATGAACATCTAGGTGGCTTCCATGTTCTAGCTACCGTAAATACTGCTGCAATGAATAATGAGATACATGTGGATTTTTCAATTTTGGTTTCCTCAGAGTATATGCCTAGGAGTGGGATTGCTGGGTCATATGGTGGTTTAATTCCTACTTTTTTAAGGACTCTCCATACTGTCTTCCATTGTGGCTGTATCAATTTACATTCCCACCAACAGTGCAAGAGCATTCCCTTTTCTCCAGACCCTCTCCAGCATTTATTGTTTGTAGACTTTTTTGATGAGGGCCATTCTGACCAGTGTAAGGTGATATCTCATTGTAGTTTTGATTTGCATTTCTCTAATAATGAGCAGTGTTGAGCATCTTTTCATGTGTTTGTTAGCCATCTGAATGTCTTCCTTGGAGAAATGTCTGTTTAGGTCTTTTCCCCACTTTTTGATTTGGTTTGTTTTTCTGGCCTTGAGTTGTATGAGCTACTTATATGTTTTCGAAATTAATCCTTTGTCAGTTGTTTCAGTTGCTATTTTTTTTTCTCCCATTATGAGAGTTGTCTTTTCACCTTGCTTATAGATTCCTTTGCTGTGCAAAAGCTTTTCAGTTTAATCAGGTCCCACTTGTTTACTTTGTTTTTATTTCTATTACTCTAGGAGGTGGGTCATAGAGGATCTTGCTTTGATTTATGTCGTCGAGTGTTCTCCCTGTTTTCCTCTAAGAGTTTTATAGTTTCTGGTCTTACATTTAGGTATTTAATCTGTTTTGAGTTTATCTTTGTGTATGGTGTTAGGAAGTGTTCTAATTTCATTACTTTACAGGTAGCTGTCCAGTTTTCCCAGGAACACTTATTGAAGAGGCTGTCATTGCCCCATTGTATATTCTTGCCTTCTTTGTCAAAAATAAGATACCCATAGGTACATGGATTATTTCTGGACTTTCTATCTTGTTCCACTGGTCTATATTTCTGTTTTTGTGCCAGTACCATGTCTTGATGACTGTAGCTTTGTAATATAATCTGAAGTCAGGAAGGTTGATTCCTCCAGCTCCATTCTTCTTTTTCAAGACTGCTTTGGCTATTAGGGGTCTTTTGTGTTTCCATATGAACTGTGAATTTTTTTCTTCCAGTTCTGTGAAAAAACTCATTGGTAATTTGACAGGCATCACATTGAATCTGTAGATAGTATAGTCATTTTCACAAAATCGATTCTTCCTACCCAGGAACATAGAATATCTCTGCATCTGTCTATGTGTCTTTGATTTCTCTCATTAGTGTCTTATAATTTTCTGTGTTGTTTTGTCTCCTTAGGTGAGTTTATTCCTAGATATATAATTCTTTTCTTTTATTGATTCCTTAATTTCTCTTTCTGATTTTTCGTTGTTAGTATATAGAAATGCAAGTGATTTCTTTGTACTGATTTTGTATCCTGCAACTTTGCTAAATTCACTGATTAGCTCTAGTAATTTTCTGACACTGTCTTTAGGGTTTTCTTTGTACAGTATTATGAAATCTGCTAACAGTGAGAGCTGTACTTCTTTTCTAATCTGGATTTCTTTTATCTCTTTTTCTTCGCTGATTGCCATAGCTAGGACTTCCAGAACTATGTTGAATAATAGTGGTGAAAGTGGACACGCTTGTCTTATTCCTGAGCTTAGGGGGAATGCTTTCAGTTTTTCACCATTGAGAATGATGTTTTCTGTAAGCGTATCATATATGGCCTTTACTATGTTGAGGTAGGTTCTTTCTATGACATTTTTTGAAGAGTTTTAATCATAAATGGGTGCTGAATTTTGTCAGAGGCTTTTTCTGCATCTATTGAGATTATCATATGATTTTTATCTTTCAATTTGTTAATATGTTATATCACATTAATTTGCATGTATTGAAGAATCCTTGCATTCCTGGAATAAACCCAACTTGACCACGGTGTATGAGCTTTTTGATGTGTTGCTGAATTCTGTTTGCTAAAATTTTGTTGAGGATTTTTGCATCTATGTTCATCAGTGATATTGGCCTCTAGTCTTCTTTTTTTGTGTTGTGTTTGCCTGGTTTTGGTATCAGGGTGATGGTGGCCTCAGAGAATGAGTTTGGAAGTGGTCCTTCCTCTGCAATTTTTTGAAAGAGTTTTAGAAGGATAGGCATTAGCTCTTTTAAAATGTTTGATAGAACTCTCCTGTGAAGCCACCTGGTCCTGGGCTTTTGTTTCTCGGGATATTTTTGATCACAGCTTCAATTTCAGTGCTTGTAATTGGGTTGTTCATAATTTCTGTTTCTTCCTGGTTCAGTCTTGAAAGATTGAACTTTTTAAAGAATCTATCAATTTCTTCCAGGTTATCCATTTTATTGCCATATAGTTGCTCATAATAGTGTCTTATAATCCTTTGTGTTTCTGCATTGTCTGTTGTAACCTCTCCTTTTCATTTCTAATTTTGTTGATTTTATTCTTGTCTTTTTTTCTCAGTGACTCTGGTTAAAGGCTTGTCAATTTTGTTTATCTTCTCAAAGAACCAGCTTTTAGGTTTATTAATCTTTACTATTGTTTCTTTCATTTATTTCTGCTCAGATATTTATGATTTCTTTCCTTCTACTAATTTTTTTGTTGTTGTTCTTTTTGCAGTTGTTTTAGGTGTAAAGTTAGGTTGTCTATTCAGTGTTTTTCTTGTTTCTTGAGGTAGGATTATATTGCTATAAATTTCCCTCTTAGAGTTTCATTTGCTGCATCCCATAGATTTTGAGTTGTCGTGTTTTCATTGACATTTGTTTCTAGAAGTTTTTTATTTCCCCTTTGGTTTCTTCAGTAACCTGTTAGTTGTTTAGAAACATGTTGTTTAATCTCCATGTGTTTGTGTTTCTTAGTTTTCTTTTCCTTGTAATTGATATCTAGTCTCATAGCACTGTGGTCAGAAAAGATGCTTGATACGATTTCAGATTTACTGAGGTTTGATTTGTGACCCAAGATGTCATCTGTCCTGTAGAATGTTCCATGTGCACTTGAGAGGAAGGTGTATTCTTCTGCATTTTGATTCAATGTCCTGAGGATATCGATGAGATCCATCTCATTGAATGTATCATTTAAGACTTATGTTTCCTTATTTTTTGTTTTGATGATCTGTCTATTGGTGTGACTGGGTTGTTAAAGTCTCCTACTATTATTGTGTTACTGTCAATTTCTCCTTTTATGTCTGTTAGTGTTTGTCTTATGTACTGAGGTGCTCCTATGCTGGGTGCATAGATATTTACAATCATTATGTCTTCCTCTTGGATTGATCCCTTGATCATTGTGTAGTGTCCTTCCTTATCTCTTGTAATATTCTTTATTTTAAGGTCTATTTTGTCTGATATGAGGATTGCTACTCCAGCTTTCTTTTGCTTCCCATTTGTTTGGAATGTATTTTTCCATCCTCTCACTTTCAGTCTATATGTGTCTTTAGGTCAGAAGTGGTTTTCTTGTAGACAGCATATATATGGGTCTGGTTTTTGTATCCATTCAGCCAGTCTGTGTCTTTTGGCTGGATCATTCAATCCACTTACATTTAAAGTAATTATTGATATATATGTTCCTATTGCCATGTTCTTAATTGTTTGGGGTTGATTTTATAGATCTTTTTTCTTCTCTTGTATTTCTTGACTATATAAATCTCTTTAACATTTGTTGTTAAGCTGGTTTGGTGTTGTAAAGCTGAATTGTCTTAACTTTTGCTTGTCTGAAAAGCTTTTTATGTCTCCATCAATTTTGAATAAGATTCTTCCTAAGTACAACAATCTTGCTTGTACATTTTTTATTTCAGTACTTTAAATATATCCTGTCAATATAGGCCTGCAGAGTTTCTGCTGAAAGAAAATTTCAACTATAATCTCTTCAAAATTTTTCTCAAACCCTTTCTTTTTCTCGTCTTCTTCTGGGACCCCTATAATTCGAATGTTGGTGCGTTTGCTGTTGTCCCAGAGGTCTCTGAGACTATCCTCAGTTCTTTTCATTCTTTGGCGATGGTCCTACTCTGTAGTTCGGTGCATCAGTCACTTCAAAGGGCACCCTGGATGGGGTCCTGCTCTGTGGCTCAGTGTCAGGTGTTTGATGGGCCAGCCTCTCTGTTGTTCAGCTGCAGATGCTGGCATGTCAGATGACAGAGGATATGGTGATGACTCCACCCCCTACATGTGACTCAGCAGTATCACCTTGCTTCCATGGCTGTCTGGCTTTCCTCCATAGGCATTTCCCCCAACAATCTTCTTCATCACATCCCCTCTTTCCACATCCCCCCGTCTCTCCACAGTCAACAGCAGCCCTCACCCTGGAATTGCTCCACAATCCCTAAACTCCAGTTTCCAAGCTGCTGCACCTTCTAGGGAACCTGCATCCCTGTCTGGGGTATGTATGGCTGCCTCAAGGACTGTCTGATTCTCATTCCATTTAGGCTGCCACAGATCAGCTGTTTCACTCACAGCCTTAAATGTTTCTGCTCTGACTCAGACAGTTGCTCCTATGTGGGGGTTGGACCCCTGCTTAAGTTCCCCCACCACTGAGGGCAGGTCCAGTCCTACTTAACACTCCTGTTGATCCCCCTGGTTCCTTCATCCTACCAAGTTTTGTGTGATTCTGTATATTCTTTTCCACTTGTCAGGTACTCTTGTGTACTCTCAGCTGGTATTCTGCGTGCACTTCTGTGTCTGAAGGTGTATTCCTGATGTATTATGGAGAGAGATGTATTCCATGTCCACCTACTCCTCTGCTATCTTGTTCTAACCTCCATCAAATGATTTCTTCAGCCCTCATTCAGTTCCCAAATCTTTGTCTGGGATTTAGCCCAGAACTTCCTTGCAGACTTTTCCACATCCTGTAAGCAACATAAAGGAAATAATAGAAGGAAAGTTATCAGAACAGATTCCTCTTTTGGTATGATAACTCTGTCTCCTGATGCTGCTGCTGCAGCTAAGTCACTTCAGTCGTGTCCGACTCTGTGCGACCCCATGGATGGCAGTCCACCAGGCTCCCCTGTCCCTGGGATTTTCCAGGCAAGAACACTGGAGTGGGTTACTATTTCTTTCTCCAATGCATGAAAGTGAAAAGGGAAAGTGAAGTCGCTTAATCGTGTCTGACTCTTTGCAACCCCATGGACTGCAGCCTACCAGGCTCCTCCATCCATGGGATTTTTCCAGGCAAGAATACTGGAGTGGGTTGCCATTGCCTTCTCCAACTCTGTCTCCTACAAATGATCAAACATACCCTGACTCTTGTCTTTATCCAAGCAATAAGCTCAGATATGCAGATGACACCACCTTTACAGCAGAAAATGAATAAGAACTAAAGAGGTTCTTGATGAAAGTCAAAGAAGAGAGTGAAAAAGTTGGCTTAAAGCTCAACATTCAGAAAGCTAAGATCATGGCATCCGGTCCCATCACTTCATGGGAAATAGATGGGGAAACAGTGGAAACAGTGGCTGACTTTATTTTTCTGGGCTCCAAAATCACTGCAATGGTGATTGCAGCCATGAAATTAAAAGGCACTCCTTGGGAGGAAAGTTATGACCAACCTAGACAGCATATTAAAAAGCAGAGACATTAGTTTGTCAACGAAGGTCCGTCTAGTCAAGGCTATGGTTTTTCCAGTGGTCATGTATGGATGTGAGAGTTGGACTATAAAGAAAAGCTGAGTACCGAAGAATTAATGCTTTTGAACTGTGGTGTTGGAGAGGACTCTTGAGAGTCCCTTGGACTGCAAGGAGATCCAACCAGTCCATCCTAGAGGAGATCAGTCCTGGGTGGACTGATGTTGAAGCTGAAACTCCAGTATTTCGGCCACCTGATGCGAAGAGCTGACTCATTGGAAAAGACCCTGATGCTGGGAAAGATTGAGGGCAGGAGGAGAAGGGGATGACATAGGATGAGATGGTTGGATGGCATCACTGACTCGATGGACATCGTTTGGGTGAATTCTGGGAGTTGGTGATGGACAGGGAGTCCTGACGTGCTGCGGTTCCTGGAGTCGCAAAGAGTCCAGCACAACTGAGTGACTGAACTGAATTGAACTGAACTGAAGCCTTTGTTAATTATTACTCCACTTTCTGTCTTTTACTTCAATCAGAACCAACTAACCAAATGCTAGGCCTTTTCTGAATTATGACTGTTTGCATTTTATACTCTAGAAATTATACTATAACAATGGCATATAACAATTTCAGTCCTCTCATTACTTTTCATCCTTTATTGTTTTTAGTTTATCCAATAATCCCTGTTGAGTCTGGCTGCATAGAGAATAACTGGGATGCTTTCTCAGGTCTAGACCAGTAAACAGGCTCAGAACAGTTACAATACTTTCTCAAGAACTTGCTCTGAGAACTCCCTCTTATTATTCAGTCTCTTAAGATTTATCTTATGTCAGCAGTAGCTTCAATTCCTTTTCTTGGCAGACCCCTGAGTAGACAGTCATACTGGGCCTGGGTTTATACATAGCATCTAATCACTATATAAAACAAATAAAACCTACAAACACATTATAGTTTAAAAATAAATATCTATAATTTTGTATCTACTTCTTATATCTGCCGACTCTGGTAACTAGGAACCCTCTTGAGCATGCTAACGTTCCCATCCATTTGTATAAGAAATAACATTGGTCACGTACTATGTGTCAAATTATTGGTTCTCATCAATTAATACAACAAAGGTTACTGATTTCATGTAGTTTTCACAGTAGTGAGTAGTTGGGCAAAGTGAAGAAGACAGACAACAATATGGCTGAGCTCACCACTCACCTTGGCAAAGGTCTGAGTCCTCATCTCAACAATGGCTTGTCTTCCTAGGCAGAGATGGAGTAAAAATCCATATTGGTATATCAGGCAGTATTTGTGTCTCTCATGCATTCCAAAGCTCTTCACTCACATATTATCCTACCCAGTAGACTTTTATGGACATGGTAGCACTGGTTATTTCATGTAGATAAGAAAACTGATAATCAGGGAGGTTAAGGAATGTGTCCAAGTTTACATTGTTATTGCCAAATATATTGTCACTGAAACATAAATTGTCTAACTTTAAATCCCCTCCTTTCCATTAGAGATCTTTTACCAAAAACCTCTGTTTAACTATTTACTTTTAATTACAAATTGATCTCTATATTTCTAACAATGTTACTTTCTTAAGACCAGCTTTCTAATGTTGCTTTCTTAAGACTAATATCATGATGTTGTCCCTAAGAGAGTCTTATGTATATGTATGTCTATGTATGTATGTATATACACAATAGGTATTCAATAATACATGTGGTTGGCTATTTTTACTTAGATTTTAATGTAGGGAACTTTTTGGGGCATAGAAGCTATATTTAGATAGAAAGTTTTAAAAGGCTTGCTCTGTGTTAATTTACAAGCTAAAACTTCAGTGACAGATGTTATTTCTCTGCAATTTCCTTTCCATTAACCAGGGTATTTTCATCCACAAGCACATACTCATTGGTACAGAGTAGATACTTGTGTATACAATTACCAATGCTGAATGTACCAATAGGTGCGCTGACTTTTAACTTATGATAGTTGCTAAATGTGTTTGGTTTTGCTCAGTTGTATTTTCTTTAAGTTTTGATCTGGCTCCAATGAACTTGGATAGAATTGCTTTGAATATTCTCTTAATTGTCCTGCACATGTGATCTATTTAAGTGGGGAACGGATCTTGTAGAGAATCTTGGGCATGTGCACACGTGTCTTACAGATGCCACTTTTTCTCTATATAGTAGGAAAGAACAAAACCACAATCAAAAATAATTTTTTTCCGCCTGCCTCATCTAATGTTATTTCAATCAGGAAAGAGAAAGTGTCTGTAAAAAGGATACATGCAAAAAAAAGGGAAATATTCCTCTAACTTTTCAGAGTCTTCTACCCTATCTAAAGACTCCAAAGAAACAAAACTGGTTTTTTTAAACTATTTAAGTTAATACTAATTCTAATCTTACTTACAATACATTTTCATTTTTTATTCTAATAATCATAGAAAAGATAGTTATATGATAACAAATGGAAGGATGTTCTGGGGAAGAATTGAGTATGTGGGAGAGGAGAGAAAACTTTCCTCTATCCTTCTGAGTTCTTCTGGCAGGTGTAAAACTTAAATTGACATGAGACAGATTAACAGGAGAAAGTAAAATTTAATTATGTACTTGTGGGGGTGTCCTAAGAATATAGGGCCCAAGACAAGTTGGGCAATTGAAATTTATATGCCATCTGAGAGAAGGAGAAATTGATAAGGATTTGGGAATTAAAAAGGAAGAAAGGAAATTTGTAGGAAGGTTAAAAAGAGCAAATGTTTTGTAAACCAGTGTTTACCGGGCCATGCAAAAATAATAAAACATGGAGGATCCAACAGGCTTTACTCAATTTCCCCCAGTCTACCACACATAGTTCATATTATACTCTAGTTATCTGTGGTGATAGTTCTTGGAACAGACCTTTTATCTAAATTATTTTTGGCAGTTAAGAGAAGAAGGTGAAAGATCTTCCTAAGCCTTTTGTTTCTTCAAATCAATCAGCCTAAAATAATCCTCAAGCCAAAGAGACACATTTTGGGATGGCAAGTTTTGTCCCCATGAAAGTGTAAGACTTTCAGCTTTAGAAAATACCCATTAAGTCCAAGTGTTTAACTTTTAATTAGCAAGCCTATAAACTATTTTACATAAAAGTTTATTTCTTCAAAATTGGTCATTATAGCAGTTGTCTGCCAGAGGATAGTCAAAATCTAAAGTTGTAAGTTTGCATAGAACCTGTCAACTATAAATTGGCACTGTCCATGGAACTATTGCCCCTAAGGGTGTTTGTATATGAGACTTTCGATCTATGACAGAGAAATATTTTTATTTTGCAGTTTCCTCCAACACTGGGGACATATAAATTGATGAATGATCATTGTACTAATATTGCTTTTAAGAGAAAAATACATTCTACAGGAAATATGGATAAAATAGGTCAACCAGATCAAAAGTATAAAGTGTCTGTTTCTTTTTTATAGCTATGTCTTTAGTTGAAATTTAAATATATATGTGTGTGTATACATATATTTATATACATAAAATTAAGATAAACATAAAAATATTTTTTGAAATGATTTCCATATTTAATCTTGAAATGAAACAGAATCTGTTACCCTAAAATATGTCTCTTTAGCAAATAGATTATTTCAGGCTGATTACTTCTAAGAAATGGCAAAGATAGAAAACATTTTAAAAGCTGAGTACAAGTTATATGAAAGGGAAATCAACATGGATTTGGAACTGCTAACAGAACTCTCAGAAATGGAGCTGGGAAGCCATTGAAGGAGCATGACTTGTACTCATCTCAGCCCCAGTGGAATCTAAACTGTGACCACTTACTGTCTTAGTACAGGCATCCAGAACACCTGCACAGTGTCAAGAAACTTAAAATCCTTCAGTTCAGTTCATTTCAGTAGCTCAATCATGTCCGAATCTTTGCAACCCCATGAATCGCAGCACACCAGGCCTCCCTGTCCATCACCAACTCCCGGAGTCCACCCAAACCCATGTCCATCAAGTCGGTGATGCCATCCAACCATCTCATTCTCTGTCGTCCCCTTCTCCTCCTGCCCTCAATCTTTCCCAGCATCAGGGTCTTTTCCAGTGAGTCAGTTCTTCTCATCAGGGGGCAAAAGTATTAGAGTTGCAGCTTCAAAATCAGTCCTACCAATGAACACCCAGGACTGATCTCCTCTAGGATGGACTGCTTGGATCTCCTTGCAGTCCAAGGGACTCTCAAGAGTCTTCTCCAACATCGCAGTTCAAAAGCATCAATTCTTCGGCACTCAGCTTTCTTTATAGTCCAACTCTCACATCTATACATGACCACTGGAAAAACCATAGCCTTGACTGGAGGGAACTTTGTTGACAAAGTAATGTCTCTGCTTTTTAATATGCTGTCTAGGTTGGTCATAACTTTCCTCCCAAGGAGTGTCTTTTAATTTCATAGCTGCAATCACCATCTGCAGTGAGCCCAGAAAAATAAAGTCAGCCACTGTTTCCACTGTTTCCCCATCAGATTCGCCATGAAGTGATGGGACTGGATGCCATGATCTTAGTTTTTTGAATGTTGAGCTTTAAGCCAACTTTTTCATTCTCTTCTTTCACTTTCATCAAGAATCTCTTTAGTTCTTTTTCACTTTCTGCCATAAGGGTGGTATTATCTGCATATCTGAGGTTATTGATATTTCTCCCGGCAATCTTGATTCCAGCTTATGCTTCCTCCAGCCCAGCGTTTCTCATGATGTACTCTGCATATAAGTTAAATGAGCAGGGTGACAATATACAGCCTTGATGTACTCCTTTTCTTTTGGAACCAGTCTGTTGTTCCATGTCCAGTTCTGACTGTTGCTTCCTGACCTGCATACAGGTTTCTGAAGAGGCAGGTCAGGTGGTGTGGTATTCCAATCTCTCTCAGAATTTTCCACAGTTTATTGTGGTCCACTCAGTCAAAGGCTTTGGCATAGTCAATAAAGCAGAAATAGATGTTTTTTTTCTGGAACTCTCTTGCTTTTTTGATGATCCAGCGGATGTTGGCACTTGATCTCTGGTTCCTCTGCCTTTTCTAACACCAGCTTGAATATCTGGAAGTTCACGGTTCACGTATTGCTGAAGCCTGGCTTGGAGAATTTTGAGCATTACTTTGCTAGCGTGTGAGATGAGTGCAATTGTGCAGTAGTTTGAGCATTCTTTGACATTCAAATTAAATGCCTTTCTTTAGGATTGGAATGAAAACTGACCTTTTCCAGTCCTGCGGCCACTGCTGAGTTTTCCAAATTGGCTGGCATATTGAGTGCAGCACTTTCACAGCATCAACTTCCAGGATTTAAAATAGCTCAACTGGAATTCCATCATGTCCACTAGTTTTGTTCGTAGTTATGCTTCCTAAGGCCCACTTGACTTCACATTCCAGGATGTCTGGCTCTAGGTGAGTGATCATACCATCGTGATTATCTTGGTCATGAAGATCTTTTTTGTACAGTTCTTCTATGTATTCTTGCCACCTCTTCTTAATATCTTCTGCTTCTGTTATTGGGCTCTTATTCTGTAAAACTCACAGCAGGATATCTCTTAAGAATAAATGTTTCTTTTCTGCTTTAGAGCCAGTCATAATTCTTGCAAGACAAATTTAACAACCTCAAAGCTTTGGCCTTTATAAGCCCCTGACTCTTTTTTCTGAAATGCTTTTTCAGTTTTACTTAGGTCTATGTTCCCTGGATTGCAATTCCTAAGACCTCAAATAAATCTCTTTGTCCTCTCTAGCCTCCTGTTGATTTTTGTTCAACATTATGTGGTATCAGAAGTGGGACCTGAAGGGACTCATCACTGTCTCTACTGCAAGTAAAACACCTACAGGAGTCCTTTGTACTCTGTTGTCTCCTCATCAGTCTTGGATTATGAGGTAAGTGCGCTTGGTTCAAAACCTCCTATTTCGGTTGAGGTTCCAAGCCTTTATTTGGATATCCTCTGTTGCCAACATTTTCTGGGAAGAAACTCCTTCATCTTGGTGAAGACTCAGTTATGCTGTGTCTGTTTTTCAAGGCTCTGCCACTGGGCAGCTGCTGTCGAGTTCTCCACCTCATTTTGTTTCAAACATACATATTTTCCTCTTACGTGTCTGTTGCATTAGACTGAAGTCATCCACAATTATTCAAAATTGCTGACTCACTCAGGGCACTTTTGACATTCCTATGTCAATTAATACATCTGCTTATAGGAGAGGTTATGGCTAGAGAATGAATGGAAACTGTTGATTGAAAAGGTCCTTCTGATGACTTTTTTAGAGTAGGCATAAGCAGGCAAACAGATGCACAAAAGTTGGCTAAAGATCACAAATTCCCATTCTATTTCCTAAATGTATTGACTGATATGTTATTCAACAATGCATCCAGATGATGGCCTGATGAAAATATCCATAACTATTAAGGCCATTTTGAAAAAAACTAAGGGCCTGAAAAATAAAACTGCTAGTGTATTTAATTCTAGCTCTATGGCAGGATTACAGAATGACTTAAGTACAATATTCTTTAACATGGATTACTCTGAGATCCCATGAACTGACTACTCTAGCTGAACAGATTTATGGGGCTCTTGCCCAGAAATCTAAGTGGAAAACTATCAGAACCATGGATTCTCAGATCCCAATGGCTAAACTTATGAATATTCAAATGAAACAACTGTCCAGTCCCCTTGGTTGATAAAGCCTACTAATGGAATAATTAAAATTCAGTGAACAAAATTATTAATAGTTGAATCATTTAAGTTGCCTTGGCCAAGCACTATCTTTAATTTTGCTTAGTCTAAAATCTCCTTTAGGAAAAATTTGACTGTTGTCCTCCCCTACTACATACAGGCTTGTCAACTTCATGAGATTTTTCTTTAAATGTACCTTGTTCACTCAGTTTGTGAGATTACTGAAGGGGAGTCTAGAGAAGAGATCTGGTCATCTGTTAATTACTTATTCTTTGTTTCTACTTTTTTGATCTATGAAAAGGACCAACATCTTAGGCAAGGTATTGTATGATTGAAAGATTTGAAATATGAGCTAGGGCTAGAGATGAGTAGGGCACAGTGTCGCCTTAAGTTTATGACAAGATGAAGGGGGGGCTTGTGCAGAGAGCTCTTTCCTGCCAAAAACTGCTTACAGATATGCTTGTGGAAAGTCTTACACATTGTGGACATTACTGTTGGTAATCACTGATCTACAAAAGTTTGCTTCCTACTTTCTGAGATAAAAACATTTACATTTGGCTGACAGAAAGCATAATTAAAATAATATTATATGCATGTGCTTAGTGATGATTAAAATGCCTCATAATTAAAAAAAATGAAACTAGGCAATAATACCAGTGAAAAATTGATAATATAAATTTTTATTCAGAAGAGTTCATGTTATTTTTGGAATCAGGCTTTTAATTTGATTGAGCTTTTTACAACCTGTATAAAAAAAATGCATGAATTACAGTGTTCTCATTATTGAAAAGGCAGAAACATAGCAGTTTCTAAAAGATGACATTTAGCCAACACTCAATTCTGAAGGTATGCCAAATATATGTTGCAACAGGAGGACAAATGACTGAGAATTAAAATTTATATGTTACCCAGGCCAAAATCAAAGCCAAAGAACATCATCATAGATTGAACTTCTGAGAGCAAAAAAAAAAAAAAAAAGACTTTTCTGTCTTCATGAAACTGATCATGGATGTTGTACATTCTTCTGAGGTTTTTTCCTGTCATCTTTTCATGTAGATAAACTGATATTCTACTATTATTTCATGCTCACAAGAAGTAAAACACCTCAAAAATCTCTTAGCTACTGTCAGTCTAAATAAAATTAAATGACTAAAAATTCTGAAAGGTTGAAGAGGGCGAGGACAGGATGATATGGGAGAATGGCATTGAAACATGTGAATTATCATATGTGAAACGAATCGCTAGTCTAGGTTCGATGCATGATCCAGGGCGCTTGGGGCTGGTGCACTGGGACAAACCAGAAGGTTGGGATGGGGAGGGAGGTGGGAAGGGGGTTCAGGATGGGGAACACATGTATACCCATGGCGGATTCATGTCAATGTATGGCAAACCAATACAATATTGTAAAGTAAATAAATAAATAAAACTGAGATAAAAAATAAAAGATAAATGAAAAAAAAAAAAAGGAATAAAAGCTGGACTCAGAGTAGACTCTGCACCTCAGTCCAATAGAGGCTGCAGGTCCCTGACCCACTGCACTAGGAAAAAAAAAAGAAACGCAATTACACTAAGTAAATATATGAAAGTTGGAATCATGATTTAATAAATATCTATTAGTTTACCCTATTTTATTGCATATATGTTAATACATTTGTTGTTACTTTTTAAAAAAGTATTTAATATCTATTGCAAAGAGTCAGACATGGCTAAAGAGTTGAACACAACTGAACAACTGAACTGAACATCTATTACATGTATTTTACTTTATTGTTTATCTTTTGATTTCTCCCCTTGAATCAAGTTCTAGATGGGTGAAAACTTACGTCTCTCTTTCCTTTTGTAGCCAGTCTTCCTTATACATAGCAGAAGCTCACAAACAGTAATTTAATAGGAATAAAAGGAGTGTATCTTTGAACCAGTATTTTCCAATACATATTTTATGGTTTATAGAAGTATAAATGGATGATCCAAATGACTGAATTAATGCCAATTAAATTGGCCAAATCTCTGGTAACAGTTAAGAATATTTTATTGGTTTCTTCTTTAAATGGCCTAATATATTAATATGATTTTCAAGATGTGGTTTAGTATTTCCTTATTTCAAAACTTATTTGACTGCAGATGTTTACATCTATTTTTACCAATAGAATATATTATGCAGTTTTATAAACTCTTGAAAGGCTGCTACTTTGTAAATGTTTACAGGGATCTTGCTCTAACTAGAATAAAGCAATTTAAGTTTTATTTTAATTAGCCTTAGTGTAAAATGGGGTGGTTGTAGCAAAGCTAGATCAACAGGGTTTTTCCAATGCTGTTTATTTACAGTATCACATTTTGTGAAGTTATGTCTTAATTATTTATCTTTTATTATTAAAGTCCATCAGGTTTTCAATAAAAAGATTATCATAAACCTCAGTGCTATAAACTATCTGATACATTTTATTACTAAAAATAGATTTTCATTTAAATGCCATTTTATTACTAAAAATAGATTTTCATATAAATGCTTGTAACATTAAATGAGTTAAGAAATCAGGTAGTCTTAAAATATACTTTGTTTGAACCTATGTATAGCCTTTAGAGTTACAACAGAGTGTCTTTCAGAGTCTATTTGATTTAGAATCTAGGTTTAATCAAGCCTTTAGATTATAATTCAAATAGCACACATATGAATTAGAAAGCATATTTTAAAAGTTTTATTTATTATATATTTCATTATATACTCACATAAACAAATCAGATGAACAGCATTTTATCAGTTTGATTAGTTTATCTTAAACTAGCATCTTTGCATCTATGAGTCATGTTTTATTTTGGACTTCTTCAGAAGTAGATTTTGATATGCATATTAGTGAACAGTAAGTTTATTAGGGAACACCCTTGGGATCATTGCTGGTAGAATGAAAATGGGGGCAGAATTGGACAGAGAAGTTGGGCCACAATGCTGTTTCATTGGATAACTCAGTTTATTTTATAAAGAACTCTGAAGCTGAGACAATCCTTAAGAGATATCCTGAGTTGAGGAAAGGGCCCAGAACTTGATATTCCCACATCCAGTAGTCGCTGAATGCATTCTTCCCAGCAAGGGATATGTTCTTGAACAGAACAGCTCATTTCCTTTGAGGTGATTCTTCAAGTGGACTCAGAACTGAAGCTTGTTCAGCTGCATTTCCAGCAGCCAAGATTAAAGCTGTCCATTTCTGAAAAGAAATATGAGAAGGAGATATTAGTATCTAACCCTGTAAACTTTTGAGTAGTTTAAATCTACTTTTTTACATAGTGAAAACAACTCCTCCAAGAGTCCAGTGAGCCTGCTTTCCTGGGAGCAACTTAGAAGATACAAGATTAGAGAGACTGCACGCCCTTTCACTGCAGCTGGATCGGACATACAAGAACAGTGAAGTCATGTCCCTATACTGTATACTCAGCTAGTCTATCACCTCTGGTGGTTTTGTGGCTTATGTGTCACAGAGTCATGTATTAGAGACCCAAACTCCTTATCACCATGACTCTTTTTTGTTAAGCCATACTTGCTTCTCTTGTCATTTACCATAAAAAGTGAGCTAAGGCATACCAAAATGCATCCAAATGAATCAACTGGGCGCCAATACATATTCTTCCCAGCCTAATGTGCATAACGGTGTCCGTACCTCCTTGCCAAGGGAACAATTCCTCTTCTTACCTGCTGGATCACTGGCTTAAGAACCCTAGAGTGTTGAAGCCACAGCCATAGCTTTTGACTCAGTGGGTCTCTTGTTTTTCTCCTGGAAAAAATGTATTTCCTTTTTGGGAAATAGGACCTTGAAATCTATAGAACCTAGAGTTGCAGAAACAGAAAGAACAAAAATCCCCAAATAAGTCAGTGAGGTTAAGGGTATGTGGGTCACTCCTGTGTCTACCCTTGGTTCCTATACTGTATATTCTATTTACTGGCAATACAGCACTGCATAAAATTCAAGTTGATTTAAGTTGTTCACTGAATCCTTAGGGATAGCAAAGCACCCTAGCCAAGTATTGACACTAACCTAATTCTTTAGCTTTGCCTCCAAAAGGCATTCAGAGAAGTTTTTAACGTTGGCATACTCTAGGTTCTGGAATATATGATATGAGCAGTAAATACCATGATCATCTACCTACTTTTGTGCATTCTTTGCTAATTTTTGTGGTTCCTGTGGTTTCATATAATGTGATATGTGATCTCATATGGATGGATCAGACATCCCCTAAGCCCTTAGATGATCGTTCTGGTTGATATCAAAGTCAAACATATATTTAGATCGTGTGCCTATCTCTGTCAGAATGAATGTTAGCCTCTTTAAGAGTAGAACGGGTCAGGTGAAGTGAATTTAGCAAGTATGCAGTTGATTTTTTCAAAGGATCACACTGTATTAGGAACTTGGGTTAAGTTCTGTTGCTGGCAGTAGTAACAAGAGCTAAAATTACCTTCATAAGTAGAAACCCATGGCATTGGACCTATGCATAACCTCCATAGCTGCATAAATGTGCCAATATATGCAGATAAATGTGCCAATTATATCAGTTTTGGGTCATGGATTTCAACAGGCCAAATAATATTGTCTACCTGTTTTTAGTGTCCCTTCTGTGAAGATGCTTCCCACTGAACATCACCTTGTAACACAAAGATCCTCTTATCGACTATTTTACTTGTGTTACCAGAAGCATATAAAAACAACAAACACAGAAAGCCATATCTTATGATCTGCCCCTCCATATTCTGTTATTCAAAAGAACAGGCAGTTAAAGGAGTAATGAGAATAATTTCTACTAGATTGTTTTCTTCCTAGTGTATTTGATAATTTTTATACATTTATTAATCTTTTAACAAATATACAAGCTAAGAGCACACAAAGACCATACATTTGATATTTATTTGACATTTACTATGTAGACTTCATCTTTATATGTAGACTTCATCTTTATAATGTCAGGTTATTTTTAACAGATAATGGCAGTTCTGCTAACTATAAGGAGAAAGCAATGGCAACCCACTCCAGTATTCCTACCTGGAGAATCCCATGGATGGAGGAGCTTGGTGGGCTACAGTCCACGGGGTCAAAGAGTCGGACACGACTGAGTGACGTCACTTTCACTTTCAGGTAGACTTCGAGGGTGTTTTATTTTTTGTTTTTTTTTTTTTTAAACCAGCCTTAAATTAATGAGATTTCATACATTATGAACAGAATCTGAAGATGTTAGGAGACTAATAATTTATAGTTAGCTGCTGCTGCTGCTAAGTCGCTTCAGTCGCGTCCGACTCTGTGCGACCCCATAGATAGCAGCCCACCAGGCTGCCCCATCCTTGGGATTCTCCAGGCAAGAACATTGGAGTGGGTTGTCATTTCCTTCTCCAATACGTGAAAGTGAAGTCACTCAGTCATGTCCAACTCTTAGCGACCCCGTGGACTGCAGCCTACCAGGCTCCTCCGCCCATGGGATTTTCCAGGCAAAGTACTGGAGTGGGTTGCCATTGCTTTCTCCTTATAGTTAGCAGAATTGCCTTATCTGTTAAAAATAACCTGACATTATAAAGATGAAAAAATAACTTTTGCTGCAGCAAAGGGAAAAAATGTGTTATGAAGATTTAAAAAGTTGACAATATAAAACATTTTTGAAATATACCTCAGTTTTGATTTAAAAATCAGTTGAAAATATGCGATGAACCCTTAAGTTTTTTGTAAGTGCTGTCAATATAAACTGTTTTTTTTTTTTTTCAGGTAGATGTGTTTTCAACAGTTAATTCTTGCTCTTTTTCAGCATTTAAGTAAAATCTGGAAAGCCATATACTGTTTAAAAAATTATAAAATTAAAGCTGCTTCCTCTATTTTTAATCTATATGGCTTTGAAATTACGAGTTGCTCCAACTCATATTAAAATGTTACATGAATGAAAGCTGTGAATATAGCATTTTATCTTTTAAATATTGAATATTTAAAATAACCTGGTATATGACAAATAGAGAACACAAAAGTCACAACTAAAATAGGGATTTTACTTCAGATTTTATTTAATCATCATGAAGTGTTTATAATGTGTGTTGGGGAGGGGAGAGGGACTGTATGGAGCACAGACTAATAAAATACACAGTCTTTGTTCTCCGAAAGATTATAGTAATCTAACATAGAAAGGGTTTTCCTGGTAACTTAGGCGGTAAAGAATCTGACTGCAATGCAGGAGAACCGGGGTTGATCCCTGAATCACGAAGATCCCCTGGGGAAAGGAATGGCTAGCCACTCCAGTATTTCTGCCTGGGAAATTCCATGGACAGAGGAGCTTGGTGGGCTGCAATCTGTGGTGTTGCAAAGAGTCTGACATGACTGAGTGACTAACACTTTCACTTTTCAACATAGAAAACATTTTATTATTGAACCTCTTTCTTTTTTCTTTTCCCTGTCTCCCTTCATTTATTTTTCCTTTTACTAAAATTTAATATTTACTGATTCCCAGAGAGTTGGCATAGCTGTGATACTGAGAAATTACTTCAGGTTTGGACAGAGGTCTAGCTTGTCTGGTCAATCGTTCTGATCCTTCCTTAGCCTGAGGACTGAGCCCCCTTTCATCCTCAGAAGAGAGACATGATACCCTACACTTCTAAAGCAGGTGTGGCAGCTTTTGTGCTGGGGAACAGATGCTATGGAAAGACAGATATTTAGAAAATGTCAAGAGGTGAGCATATAGTGCTAAAAAACATAAAGAAGACGAAGTAAATGGCAGATATCCATGTTCATGAATTAGAAAGTTCATTATTTTTAAGGGGTCAGTAGTTTTCAAATTAGTCTTAGATTTTACACCATCTTATTCAAATTATCAGCAGGATTTTTAATAGGAAATTAAAGACTGATTCTACAATGTATACAGAAATTAAAAAATAATAATAATTCAAGTAGCCAAAACAAAAAATCTAAAAGCAAAAATGTAAGGTTAAGAGTTAATTATATTGAAATCCAATATAAACGAACAGTGATTAAGATTGTGAGCTAGAAGTAGACAAATACAAAATGAGAAAATAGAGTTCAATTGATCACATACATGGTCAGTTAATTTTCAGCAAAGTACCTGCAGTTTGACGGGTCCCCAAGATTATATTCAGAATTAATAATTTGTTAGAAGAACTCATAGAGCTCAGTGAAATTGTTAAACTCACAGTTATGCTTTATTACAATGGAAATATACACATTAAAATCTCAGTGGGTAAAGATACATAGGGCAGGTCCCAGAAGAGTTCTAGGCGCAAGCTTCCCATTGTTTTCCTTCAGTGGAGTCATTTGCACAGTGTTTGTTTCTCCCAGAATGGAGTACTGGCAAATACAGAAGCTTATTTAATCCATGATGTCCTAGACTTGTATCCGGCACCAGTGAAATATGTATGACAGACCACCTCTGTGACGGCCCTTAGTCTTCAGTGCCTCCAGAGGTCCAGATGATGCTACATGGTCCAAAGTTATCATTGTAAAATGCATTGCTGGTGTAGACTGTCAGGCATAACCCAAGGTTCCCAGGTAAACAAAGCCACTTTTATCAGCTAGGACATTCCATGAGATCACCTTCGAGGAGTTCGATAAGGCCAAACATTTTTTTGTTTTGTTTTTTGAACATGACTAATTTTTTACTGCACAATTCCATGGTAATTAAATTGAGAAAATAAAGTCTTTTATAATAAATAGCTCTTGGATATATGTCCTTGTGGAAGAAATGAAGCTTGAGCTCCATCTCACACTGTACACAGAATATAATCCCAAATCTATCAGAAGCATAATATAAAATTAAAATTATAAAGTTCCTAAGAGTATATATGGCAAAATTTTATGACTTTGAGTTAGGGAAATAATTTTTAGCAAACAAAAATAATAATTATATAAGAAACATGATTGAGAACTTATTTCATTAAAAAATATCTTCAAATACAATTGTAAAAATTAAAAAGAAAATCAGATAGAAAATACTTGTGTTATGTGTAGCTTACAAATTCCTTGTATCCAGAATACAGAAAATTTACAGCTCAGTGATCCTGAAAAGATAAATACACCAATCAAAACAAAAAATATTTGAGCATGTATTTTAAAAATATTTCATAAATGAATAATAAAACAATTAGTCATTGGGAAAATGCAAATTCAAACCACATTGAAAAGATCAACAATACCAACTGTTAGCAAGAACATAGAGGGGCTGAATTTTCTAATGTTATTTTTGCTGTTTAGTTACTAAGTTATGTCTAAGTATTTGTGATCCCATGAACTGCAGCATGCAAAGCTTCCCTGTCCTTCACTATCTCTCAGAGTTTCCTCAAACTCATATCCATTAAGTCAGTGATATTATCAATCATCTCATCCTGTGTTGCCCCCTTCCCCTCCTGCCCTCAATCTTTCCCAGCATCAGGGTCTTTCCAGTGAGTCAGTTCTTCGCCTCAGGTGGCCAAAGTATTGGAGCTTCAGCTTCAGTATCAGGCCTTCTCATTAATATTCAGGGCTGATTTCCTTTAGAATTGATTTGATCTGCTTGCTGTCCAAGTGACTCTCAAGAATCTTCTCCAGTACCACAATTCAAAAAGCATCAATTCAAAGGAGTGCAAAATCATACTGCCTCTTGGGGAAAAAGTTTGTTTCTTTGAGAATTAAATATACATTGATCATAATACCCAGCAGTTCTTACCTAGAAGAAACAAAGACATATATTCACAAAAATATTTTTTATAAAATACATACAACCACTTTATTTGTAACAACCTACCATTGGAAACAAACTGCATTTCGATCATTAGATGAGTGTATACACAAACTGAGGCATGTTCACACAGTGGAATATCACACCTCAATAAAAATAAGATATCACCATTTGCAATGACATAATTGCATCTCTAAAACATTTTATTAAATGAAAATAGTGTGGTGAGGGAAAGACTGGATCAAAAGATAGCATACTGTATGACTTTTTTATATGAATTTCTAGAACAGAAGATAGTAGTGACATAAAACAGTTGGTGATTATCTGATTTCATGGAGGGTGCATAGCAAAGAAGAATGAGAGAACATTGATGTTTGTTGGATTATTCAATAAATGTCATCCTGTCTGATGGTGTTATATATGTGTGTGTGTATATATATATATATATATATATATATATATATATACCACTGTTACTTTTCTGTCTAATTGCCCTACCAATTATTGGAAGCGGATTTTGAAGTATCTACCAATAAATGTAGATTTATCTATTCCTTCTTTCACATCTTTACATTTTTGTTTTATTATTTTGAAACTGGTGTATACATATATAGGAGTGCTGTATCTTCTTGATATATTAATTATTCCATCATTATCTAATGCCCATTTTGTCCCTAGTAATTTTATATGCTTGAAATCCACTTACATAATATTACTGTAGACTTCTAAATTATTACTTGAACTATATATATATATTTTAAAATTTGTGTTCTTTCAAATGTTTATGTCTTTACTGAAGTAGGTTCTACAGACAGCATAGAGGTGGGTAATCTTTTTTATCCAGTCTATGAATCTCTAACTTGTTCTTGGTGTTTTTAGATAATTTACAAATAATTATTGATATGTCAAATTTATTATGTATTTTACTTTGCCCTCTACTTCTCATTGAACTGATTCTTTTACTTACCTTCTTGTGATTTACTTGAATATTTTTAGCATTCTATTGTAATTGATGAATATATTGCTTTTCATAGATTTCATGATTGTTCTCAATATTCATATTATTACAACCTAACATATATGACTATATCAGCACTTTTAGTGAAGTGTAGCCACCTTACTTTTGTTCAGGTCACCTACCTCTCCCTAATTTTACAACATAATTATATAAGTACCATTGTCTATTTCTTCACTTTTTATATTGGGATCAAATGAAAAAAGGGGGGAAAAAAGAATAATGCAGTATACTAAGTGTATTTCTTTGATTGGAACTGTGTTGTCTTATTTCTGTGCACTTGAGAACTTTATGCACTGTGGCTTTACCATTTAGAGAGGATTAAAAATCCATACCTTGTCATATCATTTAGAAGCTCATGTATTAGGTGTTATCTTTGATTATATGGAAAATACTTTTTGTAATTTGCAACACTATTTGTTCCAGGAATATTATATATAATTGAACGAACAACTTATCTCTACTTAATCTATCTAAACCTGCTTATGCTATAATGGATGAGTATGAAGTAATAAATTTGCAGGTTTTCAAAAGAAAATATACAGCTTTTGAGTCCAAGGTAAACAGCACTCTTCCATTAATAAAGTTTTAGACAATATTTCAGTTCAGTTCAGTTGCTTAGTCGTGTCCGACTCTTTGTGACCCCATGAACCACAGCATGTCAGGCCTCCCTGTCCATAACCAACTCTCAGATTACTCAAACTCATGTCCATTGAGTCGGTGATGCCATTCAACCATCTCGTCCTCTGTCATCCCCTTCTTCCCCTGCCCTCAATCTTTCCCAGTATCAGGGTCTTTTCCAATGAGTCAGCTCTTCGCATCAGATGGCCAAAGTATTGTAGTTTCAGCTTCAACATCAATCCTTCTAATGAACACCCAGGACTGATCTCCTTTAGGATGGACTGGTTGGATCTCCTTGCAGTCCAAGGGACTCTCAAGAATCTTGTCCAATACCACAGTTCAAAAGCATCAATTCTGCAGCGTTCAGCTGTCTTTATAATCCAACTGTCACATCCATACATGATTACTGGAAAAACCATAGCCTTGAGCGGCGGTCCTAAGATGGCGGAGGAATAGGAAGGGGAGACCACTTTCTCCCTCACAAATTCCTCAAAAGAACATTTCAATGCTGAGAAAACTCCACAAAACAACTTCTGAATGCTGGCAGAGGACATCAGGCACCCAGAAAAGCAGATCATTGTCTTTAAAAACAGGTAGGAAAAAGTATAAAATATGAAAAAAGAGACAAAGGAGGTGGGGAGGGAGCTCCGTCCTGGGAAGGGAGGCCCGTCCCGGGAAGGGAATTTTAAGAAGAGAGGTTTCCAAACACCAGGAAACACTCTCCTTGCAGAGTCTGTGGCGAGCCTTGGAAGCACAGAGGGCAACATAACAGGAAGGAAAAATAAATAAATAATTAAAACCAACAGATTACAAGCCCAACAGTAACTCCCCCCAGTGGAAAAGCAGCACAGATGCCTGCATCCACCACTAACAAGTGGGGGCAGGGCAGGGAGGCACGGGAGGCGTGGGCTGCAGTGCTTTGTAAGAATCAGGCCGGAACGCCCCGCATGTAATCAGAATGAACCAACTTGGGCTAGCAAACCAGACTGTGGGATAGCTACCACGCGAAAAGCTTGAACATAAGACACTGCCAGGACCGAGCACAGAACAAAGGATGGAATGGAAATAGCCAGCTAGCAGACCATCCCCCACTGGGGTCAGGCAGCCAGAGCCGTAAGGGCTGGAAAGGGGCAATCGCAGCCCCAGAGAGACGTTACCTACCAAACTGCTGCAGGCTTCTTTGCTAAGACTTCTGAGGGTGCTGAACAGTCACCATCTGCCTCACAAGGGGTGCCAGCGGTACACCCAGAAAACTGAGCAGCCAGAGACAGGAAAGGCGACAAGTCGCAGCAACCGCGCTCACCAAACACCTGAGCTACTCGGACCTGGGAAGGGCACAAAACGCAGTCCCAACCAAATCTGTGCCTCTGAGGGCTACCTGAGAGCCGAACCTGAGTGGCTTAGACCAGGGAGGTGCACACAGCCTAGGGCCGGCGGAGCAAGGTAGAGCTGGAGCGGTTTGTGCACTGCAAGCAGGGACAGGCCCAGCGGGGCTGAAACACTGCGTGCGCATGACAGTGTTATTTGTTTGCAGCATCCCTTCCTCCCCACAGCGCGACTGAACAAGTGAGCCTAAAAAAAAAAAAAGTGTCCACCACCGCCACCCCTGTGTCAGGATGGAAATCAGACACTGAAGAGACCAGCAAACAGAAGAAGTTAAACAGAGGGAACCGCCTTGGAAGTGACCCCACACTGCCCACAACACCAGAGAAAGGGCCAGATATATCTTTACTATTTTTACAATCATTCCTTTTTATTTATTTATTTATTTATTTATTTTTGCTTTTTATTTTTTGTTGATGCTGTTGTGGGGTTGTTTTTTCTTCTATTTTTTTTCTAACTTTTTAAAATTGTTAAGTCATCTATTTCTCTTCTAATTTTTATTTCTATAACCTACTATTACTTTTCAAAAAAAAACCTCTTATTTTTTAAAGCAAACACCATATATAGTCTTTGTGTGGTTGTTGGTGGTGTTTTTTTAATAATTCTTGTAGCTTTTTTTTTTTTTAGTTTTCTTTTTTTTTTTCTTTTTTCCTTCTTCTTCTTTTCTTTAATATTGTATTTTTGAAAATCCAACCTCTACTATAGATTTCTAATCTTTGCTTTTTGGTTTTTGTTGTCAATTTTGTACATTTAAAAACCCAAATTTCACTACCCAATTTTACCTGAGAGCGAGATTACTGGCTGGACCACTCTCTCCTTTGGACTCTCCTTTTTCTCCACCAGGTGGCCTCTGTCTCTTCCCTTCCCCTTCTCTTCTCTATCCAACTCTGTGAATCTCTGTGTGTTCCAGACGGTGGAGAACACCTAAGGAACTTGTTACTGGCTGGATTTGTCTCTCTCCTTTTCATTTCCCTCTTTTATCCTCCTGGCCACCTCTGTCTACTTCCTCCCTCTCCTCTTCCTTGTGTAACTCTGTGAATACTTCTGAGCGGTCCAGACTATGGAACGCACATAAGGAAGTGATTACTGGCTAGCTTGCTCTCTCCTCTTTTGATCCAACCACATCTCATTCCAGTCACCTCTAACTACCCCCTCCCTCTTCTCTTTTCCATGTAACTCAGTGAACCTCTCTGAGTGTCCCTCAATGTGGAGAAACTTTTCATCTTTAACCTAGATGTTTTATCATCAGTGCTGTATATATGGAGAAGTCTAGAGGCTACTGTAAAAATAAAACTGAAAATCAGAAGCAGGAGGCTTAAGTCCAAAGCCTGAGAACATCAGAGAACCCCTGAATTCAGGGAACATTAATCAATAGGAGCTCATCAAATGCCTCCATACATACCTACACTGAAACCAAGCTCCACCCAAGGGCCAACAAGTTCCAGAGCAAGACATATGCAAATTCTCCAGCAACACAGGAACACACCCCTGAGCTTCAATATACAGGCAGCTCAAAGTTACTCCAAAACCATTGATGTCTCATAACCCATTACTGATCACTCCATTGCACTCCAGAGAGAAGAAACCCAGCTCCACCCACCAGAACTCCAACACAAGCCTCCCTAACCAGGAAACCTTGACAAGCCACTGATACAACCCCACCCACAGTGAGGAAGCTCCATATAAAGAGGACTCCACAAATTCCCAGAATATAGAAAGGCCACCCCAAACGCAGCAATATAACCAAGATGAAGAGACAGAGGAATACTCAGCAGGTAAAGGAACAGGAGAAATGCCCACCAAACCAAACAAAAGAGGAAGAGATAGGGAATCTACCTGAGAAAGAATTCCAAAAATTGATAGTGAAAATGATCCAAAATCTTGAAATCAAAATGGAATCACAGATAAATAGCCTGGAGACAAGGATTGAGAAGATGCAAGAAAGGTTTAACAAGGACCTAGAATAAATAAAAAAGAGTCAATATATAATGAATAACACAATAAATGAGATCAGAAACACTCTGGAGGCAACAAAGTAGAATAACGGAGGCAGAAGACAGGATTAGTGAAATAGAAGATAGAATGGTAGAAATAATGAATCAGAGAGGAAAAAAGAAAAACGAATTAAAAGAAATGAAGACAATGTCAGAGACCTCCAGGACAACATGAAACACTCCAACATTCGAATTATAGGAGTCCCAGAAGAAGACAAAAAGAAAGACCATGAGAAAATCCTTGAGGAGATAATAGTTGAAAACTTCCCTAAAATGGGGAAAGAAATAATCACCCAAGTCCAAGAAACCCAGAGAGTTCCAAATAGGATGAACCCAAGGCAAAACACCCCAAGACACATGTTAATCAAATTAACAAAGATCAAACACAAAGAACAAATATTAAAAGCAGCAAGGGAAAAACAACAAATAACACACAAGGGGAATCCCATAAGGATAACAGCTGATCTTTCAATAGAAACTCTTCAGGCAAGGAGGGAATGGCAAGACATATTAAAGTTATGAAAGAAAATAACCTACAGCCCAGATTACTGTACCCAGCAAGGATCTCATTCAAATATGAAGGAGAGGCCGGCCTTTGAGCGACAGCGACACAAGATGGCAGCCACCACGGGCTTGGACAATTTATGAAAACCGAATATACAGCCTTAAAATAGAATGTGGACCTAAATACCCAGAAGCACCCCCCTTTGTAAGATTTGTAACAAAAATTAATATGAATGGAGTTAATAGTTCTAATGGAGTGGTGGACCCAAGAGCCATATCAGTGCTAGCAAAATGGCAGAATTCGTATAGCATCAAAGTTGTCCTGCAAGAGCTTCGGCGCCTAATGATGTCTAAAGAAAATATGAAACTTCCTCAGCCGCCTGAAGGACAGTGTTACAGCAATTAATCAAAAAGAAAAACCACAGAGGCTTTGGCTTTCTAACATGGAAGAAGCTTTACACAGGGCTCTCACTGGGCCATCCTTTGAGTCCACTCGGGTCTGGTTCAGAAGCTGACAACTGGAGCGAAAAGAGCCTTGAATCCGGTGCATACTTTGGTTTGGGTGCTGCTGCTTCTCCCGGCCCTCAGCAGGGATCACGAAAGACCTCGGTGTGCACGGCAGATCCCCGAAATTCCTGGCGAATCGCTGCATTTTTCCACTTTTCTGTTCAGGACCACTAAATGCTGAGATGTGGATGCCTACCGAAATAAAATCAATTCATTGTGCAAAAAAAAAAAAAAAAAAAATATGAAGGAGAAATCAAAAGCTTTACAGACAAGCAAAAGCTGAGAGAATTCAGCACCACCAAACGAGCTCTCCAACAAATTCTAAAGGATATTCTCTAGACAGGAAACACAAAAAGGATGTATAATTCTGAACCCAAAACAATAAAGTAAATGGTAATGGGATCATACTTATCAATAATTACCTTAAACGTAAATGGGTTGAATGCCCCAACCAAAAGGCAAAGACTGGCTGAATGGATACAAAAGCAAGACCCCTCTATATGCTGCTTACAAGAGACCCACCTCAAAACAAGGGACACATACAGACTGAAAATGAAGGGCTGGAAAAAGATATTCTACACAAATAGAGACCAAAAGAAAGCAGGAGTGGCAATACTCATATCCGATAAAATAGACTTTAAAACAAAGGCTGTGAAAAGAGACAAAGAAGGCCACTACATAATGATCAAAGGATTAATCCAAGAAGAAGATATAACAATTATAAATATATATGCACACAACATAGGAGCACTGCAATATGTAAGACAAATGCTAACAAGTATGAAACGGGAAATTAACAGTAACGCAATAATAGCAGGACACTTTAATACCCCACTCACACCTATGGACAGATCAACTAAACAGAAAATTAACAAAGAAAGGCAAACTTTAAATGAAACAATAGACCAGTTAGACCTAATTGATATCAATAGGACATTTCACCCCAAAACAATGAATTTCACCTTTTTCTCAAGTGCTCACAGAACCTTCTCCAGGATAGATCACATCCTGGGCCATAAATCTAACTTTGATAAATTAAAAAAAAATCGAAATCATTCCAAGCATCTTTTCTGACCATAATGCATTAAGATTAGATCTCAATTACAGGAGAAAAACTATTAAAAATTCCAACATATGAAGGCTGAACAACACGCTTCTGAATAACCAACAAATCACAGAATAAATCAAAAAAGAAATCAAAATATGCATAGAAACTAATGAAAATGAAAACACAACAACCCAAAACCTGTGGGACACTATAAAAGCAGTGCTAAAAGGAAAGTTCATAGCAATATAGGCATGCCTCAAGAAACAAGAAAAAAGTCAAATAAATAACCTAACTCTACAACTAAAGCAACTAGAAAAGGAAGAAATGGAGAACCCCAGAGTTAGTAGAAGGAAAGAAATCTTAAAAATTAGGGCAGAAATAAATGCAAAAGAAACAAAAGAGACCATAGCAAAAATCAACAAAGCCAAAAGCTGGTTCTTTGAAAGGATAAATAAAATTGACAAACCATTAGCCAGACTCATCAAGAAACAAAGAGAGAAAAATCAAATCAATAAAATTAGAAATGAAAATGGAGAGATCACAACAGACAACACAGAAATACAAAGGATCATAAGAGACTACTATCAGCAATTATATGCCAATAAAATGGACAACGTGGAAGAAATGGACAAATTCTTAGAAAAGTACAACTTTCGGAAACTAAACCAGGAAGAAAAAGAAAATCTTCACAGACCCATCACAAAGATGGAAATTGAAACTTTAATCAATCTTCCAGCAAACAAAAGCCCAGGTCCAGACGGCTTCACAGCTGAATTCTACCAAAAATTTAGAGAAGAGCTAAACCTATCCTACTCAAACTCTTCCAGAAAATTTGGAAGGTAAACTTCCAAACTCATTCTATGAGGCCACCATCACCCTAATACCAAAACCTGACAAAGATGGTACAAAAAAAGAAAACTACAGGCCAATGTCACTGATGAACATAGATGCAAAAATCCTCAACAAAATTCTAGCAATCAGAATCCAACAACACTTTAAAAAGATCATACACCATGACCAAGTGGGCATAATCCTAGGGATGCAAGGATTCTTCACTATCCACAAATCAATCAGTGTAATTCACCACATTAACAGATTGAAAAATAAAAGCCATATGATTATCTCAATAGATGCAGAGAAGGCCTTTGACAAAATTCAACATCCATTTATGATAAAAACTCTCCAGAAAGCTGGAATAGAAGGAACATACCTCAACATAATAAAAGCTATATATGACAAACCCACAGCAAACATTATCCTCAATGGTGAAAAATTGAAAGCATTTCCCCTAAAGCCAGGAACAAGACAAGGGTGCCCACTTTCACCGCTGCTATTCAAATAGTTCTGGAGGTTTTGGCCACAGCAATCAGAGCAGAAAAAGAAACAAAAGGAATCCAAATTGGAAAAGAAGAAGTAAAACTCTCACTGTTTGCAGATGACATGATCCTTTACAGAGAAAACCCTAAAGACTCCACCAGAAAATTACTAGAGCTAATCAATGAATATAGTAAAGTGGCATGGCATAAAATCAACACACAGAAATCCCTTGCATTCCTATGCACTAATAATGAGAAAGTAGAAAAAGAAATGAAGGAAACAATTCCATTCACCATTGCAATGAAAAGAATAAAATACTTAGGAATATATCTACCTAAAGAAACTAAAGACCTATATATAGAAAACTATAAAACACTGATGAAAGAAATCAAAGAGGACACTAATAGATGGAGAAATATACCATGTTCATGGATCTGAAGAATCAATATAGTGAAAATGAGTATACTACCCAAAGCAATCTACAAATTCAATGCAATCCCTATCAAGCTACCAGCGATGTTTTTCACAGAACTAGAACAAATAATTTCAAGATTTGTATGGAAATACAAAAAACCTCGAATAGCCAAAGCAATCTTGAGAAAGAAGAATGGAACTGGAACAATCAACTTGCCTGACTTCAGGCTCTACTACAAAGCCACAGTCATCAAGACAGTATGGTACTGGCACAAAGACAGAAATATAGATCAATGGAACAAAATAGAAGGCCCAGAGATAAGTCCACACACATATGGACACCTTATCTTTGACAAAGGAGGCAAGAATATACAATGGAGTAAAGACAATCTCTTTAACAAGTGGTGCTGGGAAAACTGGTCAACCACTTGTAAAAGAATGAAACTAGATCGCTTTCTAACACCGCACACAAAAATAAGCTCAAAATGGATTAAAGATCTAAATGTAAGACCAGAAACTATAAAACTCCTAGAGGAGAACATAGGCAAAACACTCTCAGACATAAATCACAGCAGGAACCTCTATGATCCACCTCCCAGAATTCTGGAAATAAAAGAAAAAATAAACAAATGGGATTGAATTAAAATTAAAAGCTTCAGCACAACAAAGGAAACTATAATCAAGGTGAAAAGACAGCCTTCTGAATGGGAGAAAATAATAGCAAATGAAGCAACTAACAAACAATCTCAAAAATATACAAGCAACTTATGCAGCTCAATTCCAGAAAAATAAACGACCCAATCAAAAAATGGGCCAAAGAACTAAATAGACATTTCTCCAAAGAAGACATACGAATGGCTAACAAACACGTGAAAAGATGCTCAACATCACTCATTATTAGAGAAATGCAAGTCAAAACCACAATGAGGTACCACTTCACACCAGTCAGAATGTCTGCAGTCCAAAAGTCTGCAAGCAATAAATGCTGGCGAGGGTGTGGAGAAAAGGGAACCCTCCTACACTGTTGGTGGGAATGCAAACTAGTACAGCCACTATGGAGAACAGTGTGGAGATTCCTTTAAAAATTGCAAATAGAGCTGCTTTATGACCCAGCAATCCCACTGCTGGACATACATACCGAGGAAACCAGAATTGAAAGAGACACGTGTACCCCATTGTTCATCACAGCACTGTTTATAATAGCCAGGACATGGAAACAACCTAGATGTCCATCAGCAGATGAATGGATAAGAAAGCAGTGGTACATATACACAATGGAGTATTACTCAGCTGTTAAAAAGAATACATTTGAATCAGTTCTAATGAGGTGGATGAAACTGGAGCCAATTATACAGAGTGAAGTAAGCCAGAAAGAAAAACACCAATACAGTATACTAACACATATATATGGAATTTAGGAAGACAGCAATGATGACCCTGTATGCGAGACAGCAAAAGAGACACAAATGTGTAGAGTGGACTTTTGGACTCTGAGGGAGAGGGAGAGGGTGGGATGATTTGGGAGAATGGCATTCAAACATGTATACTATCATGTAAGAATCGAATCACCAGTCTATGTCCGATGCAGGATACAGGATGCTTGGGGCTGGTGCACGGGAATAACACAGAGAGATGTTATGGGGAGGGGAGGTGGGAGGGGGGTTCGTGTTTGGGAATGCATGTACACCCGTGGTGGATTCATGTCAATGTATGGCAAAACCAATACTGTATTGTAAAGTACAATAAAGTAAAAATAATAATTAAAAAACCCACAAAACATAGCCTTGAATAGATGGACCTTTGTTGACAAAGTAATGTCTCTGCTTTTTAATATGCTGTCTAGGTTGGTCTTAAAGCTCATTTGAAAAGATCCTGATGCTGGGAAAGACTGAGAGCAGGGGGAGAAGGGTATGACAGAGGATGAGATGGTTGGAAGGCATCACCGACTCAACAGACATGGGTTTGGAAGACTCTGGCCATTGGTGATGGACAGGGAGGCCTGGCAATCTGTGGTTCATGGAGTTGCAACAAGGCAGACATGACTGAGTGACTGAACTGAACTGAACTGAACTAGATTGGTCAAAACTTTCCTTCCAAGGAGTAAGCATCTTTTAATTTCATGGCTATAGTCACCATCTGCAGTTGTTTTGGAGCCCCCCAAAATAAATTCTCTCACTGTTTCCACTGTTTCCCCATCTATTTGCCATGAAGTGATGAGACCAGACGCCATTTTCTTAGTTTTCTGAATGTTGAGGTTTAAGCCAACTTTTTCACTCTCCTGTTTCACTTTCATCAAGAGGCTCTTTACTTCTTCTTCACTTTCTGCCATAAGGGTGGTGTCATCTGCGTATCTGAGGTTATTGATATTTCTGCTGACAATCTTAATTCCAGCCTGAGCTTCTTCCAGCCCAGCGTTTCTCATGATGTACTCTTCATATAAGTTAAATAAGCAGGGTGACAACATAGAGCCTTGACATACTCCTTTTCCTATTTGGAACCAGTCTGTTGGTCTGTGTCCAGTTCTGACTGTTGCTTCCTGACCTGCATACACATTTCTCAAGAGGCAGGTCAGGTGGTCTGGTATTCCCATCTCTTTCAGAATTTTCCACAGTTTATTGTGATCCACACAGTCAAAGGCTTTGGCATAGTCAATAAAGCAGAAATAGATGTTTTTTCTGGAACTCTCTTGCTTTTTCAATGATCCAGCAGATGTTGTCAATTTGATCTGTGGTTCCTCTGTCTTTTCTAAAACAAGCTTGAACATCTGGAAGTTCATGGTTCATGTATTGCTGAAACCTGGCTTGGAGAATTTTGAGCATTACTTTGCTAGTGTTTGAGATGAGTGCAATTGTGTGGTAGTTTGAGCATTCTTTGGCATTGCCTAGCAAAACCCTCTTCCAACAACACAAGAGAAGACTCAACACATGGACATCACCAGATGGCCAACACTGAAATCAGATTGATTATATTCTTTGCAACCAAAATGGAGAAGCCCTATACAGTCAGCAAAAAAAAAAAAAAAAAAAAAAAGACCGGGAGCTGACTGTGGCTCAGATGATGAACTCCATATTGCCAAATTCAGGCTGAAATTGAAGATAGTGGGGAAAACTACGTGACCATTCAGGTATGACTTAAATCAAATCCCTTATGATCATACAGTTGAAGTGAGAAATAGGTTTCAGGGACTAGATCTGATAGATAGAGTGCCTGTTGAACTATGGACGGAGGTTCATGACATTGTACAAGAGACAGGGATCAAGACCATCCCCCTGGAAAAGAAATGCAAAAAAGCAAAATGGCTGTCTGAGGAGGCCTTACAAATAGCTGAGAAAAGAAGAGAAGTGACAAGCAAAGGAGAAAAGGAAAGATATACCCATTTGAATGCTGAGTTCCAAAGAATGGCAAGGAGAGATAAGAAAGCCTTCCTCAGCGATCAATGCAAAGAAATAGAGGAAAACAACAGACTAGGAAAGACTAGAGATCTCTTCAAGAAAATTAGAGATACTAAGGGAACATTTCATGCAAAATGAACTCAATAATGGACAGAAATGGTATGGACCTAACAGAAGCAGAAGATATTAAGAAGAGGTGGCAAGAGTATACAGAAGAACTGTACAAAAAGATCTTCATGACCCAGATAATCACGATGGTGTGATCAGTCACCTAAAGCCAGACATCCTGGAATGTAAAGTCAAGTGGACCATAGGAAGCATAACTATGAACAAAGCTAGTGGAGGTGATGGAATTCCAGTTTGGCTATTTCAAATACTAAAAGGTGATGCTGTGAAAGTGCTTCACTCAATATGCCAGCAAATTTGGAAAACTCAGCAGTGGCCACAGGACTGAAAAAGGTCAGTTCTCATTCCAATCCCAAAGACATTATTTAGTAGCCATGAAATAAATATTATTCTATTGCATTTGTATTATATATTCCCACCTCAACCCTCATTTTATGGTTTTGCCTTGTGATTTATCACCAGGATTATTATAAAGATTATAGAAATATATGATTACAGAAGAATATACAGTGATTTCATTGCATAGATGTAAATGAGCTAAGTATATATAGCAAGTGAATATCAGGCATTGGGCTCAGTTCACA
Organism: Ovis aries; assembly: GCF_016772045.2. NCBI lineage: Eukaryota > Metazoa > Chordata > Mammalia > Artiodactyla > Bovidae > Ovis > Ovis aries. The sequence goes on from NC_056074.1 coordinate 18,332,230, forward strand.
GACTTTAATAATAATCCTTCCCTTGACTCTTCACTATTCTCTGAACTGGTAGCTGGTTTTTAATTCTCTGTGTCCTAACAATTCCTGATGCCTGTGAATTGTGTTTGGTACATAAAGTTGAAATACTTGCAGAGCTGAGAATGTAGAACAAGAGCTAGATTGGGGTGTTCTAACAGAGATCTCAGAGGAATAGCAGTCTTTAACAACTAGCAACAGGAATAGAGCCTATGTGTGTGTATGTGTGTGTATGTGTGTGTGTGTGTGTGTGTGTGTGTGTTTTAGTCGTTCAGTCATGTCCAACACTTTGCGACCCAATAGATTGTAGCCTGCCCTGCCTCTCTGTCCATGGACTTCTTCAGGCAAGAATACTGGAGTGAGTAGCCATTTCCTTCACCAGGGGATCTTTCCAACCCAGGGATTGAACCTGGGTCTCCTGCATTGCAGGCAGATTCTTTTACTGTCTGAGCCAAGGACGCCTATAGAGCTTTATAGGTGAAGATATAAGTGGGATCAATGAGAAAGAATTTCTCAAGGATCAACTGGAATAGCAAGAGCAGAGCAGAGACATTAGTAAAGGACTTACCAGAGAGATGACGTTTTATCTGTCTCTTAAGAGATGAATTTGTTTATTAGACATTTTAGAGCGGAATTTGGGGCACAGAATAGAGGAAGGAAACTATATACAGAAGTAAATGTCCAAGTAGAAAGATATGAAACCAAATGCTATGTATAATAAATGATACTTCCAATTCATATTGCAATGAAGGTGAAACATTGAAAAGAGATCGGGGTGTCTTCAAATCATACACAAAGAGAACCATGATTGCTCGTATACCATATGTGTAAATTTCATAAGTTATGAATTAAGCTGTTAAGTACATAGCATACATATTTTCACAGTGGTCTGACAACCCAGTGGCTAATTTAGCAATCTCAGACTGGTTGAATTTCTTCACTAAAATGATCTAGTAAGAAGAGAGGTTTTCCTTGTGGTTTACCTTTCTTCTTTTGTCAAATCTAGGTCCACCCTGTACCGTAAAAGGCCTGTTGCCCATGCTTTCAGATCCCATGATTCAATGACTTCCAGCACATGTCTCAAAAGAAAAAAGCACTTCACAGTCATTCATATACAATGTATTTCCTTGACCATACAGACTCCCTGTTGTGTAATGATGTGCCCAGAGGACAGCTGGAACACTACCTTCCAAAGCATGGGTTCTAGGGCCTTATATCTCATTATAATAACTTGGTCATTTTCTTACTGACTAAAGAAATACTGAAGCCTTTTAATGAGTGATTGATTTGTATATGTTTTTAATTTTCATATAGCTGTAAATTAGTGTTTAACATAAATGGGAATAATTTTCCTTACAAGGAAAAGCAATACTTGATATTGTTATTCTCTTCAAAAGGCTCTGTTTACTGAGGTATCACGTGCTAAGTAGAATTAGAATTAACAACCTACTAAATTAAGTGCTCACAAACATCTGTCATGTGAAATGTTCTATATATTTCAATAATGCCAAATAACTCTATTAAACTGGGGATTTAAATCTGCTAATGAGACATCCCAAGCTATGGAAGGAAAAAAATTGCCTTAAAGTTATTTGCCTACTTTTAGACTAAGCTTCACACCACCACTGCTTGGTGAATAGAATACCTTGTATGTTCAGTCGCTCAGTCATGTTCAACTCTTTGCAGCCCCTTGGACTATATCCTGCCAGGCTTCTCTGTCCAGACAAGAATACTAGAGTAGGTTGCCATTTCCTTCTCCAGGGAATTTTTCCAACCCAAGGACAGAACCCGAGTGTCTTTCGTTTCCTGCATTGGCAGATGGATTCTTTACTACCAGCTCCACCTTACCTTTAGGTAAAAAAAAAAAAAAAAATTGCAAAGAGGAAAGCTTGACTGGATGGACAGATATAGACCTGAAAGTGAAATCTAGGTAGCCTGGCTTTCAAATAGCATTGTCGAGTTGCTCCTCTTTCATTCCTTAAGTATGTAGACTGAAACTTCAGCAGTTTTTTCTGAAAACTTTTACCCATGCTATGACTCCTACACTAAATAAACATGACAAATGATGGAATAATTTCTATCTTAAAAAAGAAAATGTCAAAGACAGCAACTTTGTCGTGTCTTAAAACTGCGGTATCTAGTGTATATGCTAGGAAAGATTAAAGGCAGGCGGAGAAGAGGACAAGAGAGGGTGAGATGGTTGAATGGCATCACCGACTCAATGGACATGAATTTGAGCAAGCTCTGGGAGCTGGTGATGTATAAGGAAGCCTGACATGCTGCAGACATGACTGAGCAACTGAACTGAACTGAGCTAACTTAGGGATGATTGGGGGATTCATTTAATGAGTTAAAATATAAAGATTAAAATTCCAATTTTTTATCAACATTAAGCATACATTAGGAATTTTTTTTTAGCCATGAAACAATCTTTGTCACAAGACTAGGAATGTCACTGTCATCAGTGCTTACTTTGTTTATTCTACTGGTTTTTCTGTCACTCCATCATTCCTGGTAATGTAGTTGCTGAATTAGTCGTGTCTCCAAGGTGGCTCAGTGGCAAAGAAGCTGCCTGCCAATGCAGGAGACGTGGGTTCGATCCCTGGGTCAGGAAGATCTTCTGGGAAAGGAAGTGCCAACCCACTCTAGTATTATTGCTTAGAAAATTCCATGGACAGGGAAGCCAGGAAGGATACAGTGCATGGGTTCACAAAGAGTCAGACATGACTTAGTGACTAAACAACAACCAAGGTAGAATAAGTTAGACAAGTGACTGTGCTCAAGTTCTAGAATCCTCATATATACAGTGAGAGTTCTGGTGCTGCAGCAGAACTTGAATCTTCCACCTTCTGTGAATGATGATTAAAATAAGTTCTCTGGGGTATGTGTGGGATCTTCTCACTTAGGTTGGAAGTCCTAACTGGCCTAGTCAAAAGTGGACTCCCTTGTTTCATTGTTTCGAAGACAGTGGTAATTAAATTGAGGACTGTCACTAATACTTTGTAAATGGGATGAAAGCCATGAACTCCCAATTTAGAAAAGCATATATATATATATATATATATATATATATATATATATATAAAATTTCCTAAGCAATAATACTACGCTATATATATATATACACACACACACTCAAAATCATGTATGCAGTTTCAGGGAGATCCTGCCCCTCTTTGAGATTATTCATAGGATCTCTTAAGCTCTTCAGGTCTCTTTCCTTCCTCAATCATGTTATTCAAAGCTCCCTAATACAGGACGATGTAAATAGAGCTGGCAATTTGTAAATATTTATTGGGTGAACACTAGCTTTCTTTAGAGAAGCAGATGAAGTCTTTTGCTAAACTTTTTTTTTTTAAATAAATTACTTCTTACAATGAACTGAGTCTCCATTATAAATTTTAAATCTATTTAAATATTGAATTTAATTAACATTTGCTGTGTTTCTAGCAAACATCTTCTTTATATACAATTAAACAGGTAATGAGCAACTAAACTGAACTGAACTGAAACAGGTAATAACTTAGTGTTTAAGAACATAGACTGTTGAGTCAGAATGGATTAGATTTGAATTGGTGAAACTCTCTGTGCTTCAGTTTAATAAAGTTCACATTATAATATCTGGTTCATAAGCTTGGTATGTCAATCAAAAAGTTAATGCAATAAAACAGTAACCAAATATCTGACATAATAAGTGTAAATAATATTTAATTGTAATTTTTATAAGAAGAAAATGTAATATACAAAAATTACTCTTTGCAGGTATATGCTTAATAAAAGGTGACCATCAAGAAAGGTTACATGTAATACTAGATACTGAAATTTACTTTTGTAGCTGCAAAGTAAACTGTGGTAAAGGGGTTATTTTGTAGAAATATGAAGTGCTCCTATTTTTAGTTCTCTTCTTTCTGAGAGTCAGAGTAAGAAGAGTAGAAGAGAGATCCAGCTGCAGTTTGATCTACATAGATTAATTTGGACTAAGGAACAATTACATATTTAAAAGTTTAGCCCTTAGAGAGAAGTCCCATATCCATGAAACTCCTGATAAGGCCACACAGGTTCTTTACCTTTGAGATCCGTTTTCTACTTAAGCATTCATAGAGGTAAAATGAATGGGGAAAGCAAATAAGACTTGCTAGTGAAGACTTGCAGATAATGTAATAGAATATGAGTGTTTGTAGAACAGAGATCATTTTGGCATTTACTTTGTTATTTCTTGTCCAAAGAAGCTATTCTTAATATTTTTGTTTTCTAGTTGGAAATTATGTTTTGAGAGAACATATTCACTACTTATTCAGATAGCTAAGTATCATTCCTTTTTTCAATGCTATTGCACTAAATGTGCAAATATATATCATTCAACCCACTCTTTGTGAACAGCTTGAAAATGCAGATAATGGAGCTAATTCAACTCCCAGATTTTTATTTTGTAATCTAGCTAGGCATCCAGGAGGCAAAGTGTATTACATTTTTCTACTTCATTATCATTGCAATTCCTCAAGGGATGTGCTGACTTGTCTCTGTTTTGCAGGATGTCCTAGGGGATTGAGGCTACAAATCTCATGCTCTACAGAAAAGTGATAACTTTCATAGCCAACATAGTCCAGGTGGATTTATTACATGGAAGTTTGACTTTGTATTTGTTTCTTCTGTTTCTGTAAATTACAGTGTCTGTGAAATAGATTATCAAGGAGGAGGAATCATTCTCCTTGTATTTCTACTTAGCCTGAAGATAAAAGTTTAACAGATTCTATTTCATGTATAACTGTAGTTTAGAAGACTATTTCCTCATAAACACTGGCTACATTCAATGTCCATTTTTTTAATGTCCTTGAAGCAATGGTATTTGATCCCCTAGATTCTAACCTTCACATCTTTTCTCTTTTTTTTTTTCACATTTAAAATACTTTCCCCCTTTCTACATTTACAAAAATGCTGTTTGTGATTTAAAAGATTGTTAAAGCTTCATCTCCTCCACGAAGTTTTCTCTGACCACTCAATATGAAATAATCTTTTATCTTTCTCTGTAACATTTGTTGTCTGTGACATTCATTTAAAATGTACAACTTTCTGTCTCTGTAAATTTCCATTTGGCTACTGTATGAGCAGTTTAATCCATTGCATTCTCCAAAAGGAACTTGTAAACTGATTTTTATCACAAAATTGTGTTTTACGCTTAAGGAGTAACCCTCCCTTTTCTAATTCCAAAGACAGCTAGAGGACTTTTGTGTTTTTCTCGGTGAAAACTTCCTGTTTAGTCTTCAAATTCCAATGATAGGTTAAAGTAGAGATTAGCAAATTATGACCTTGGGCCAAACCCATTGGCTGCTTATTTTTATAAATGAAATCTTATTGAAACACAACCTTATCTACTCATTTATATACTGGCTATACTGTTTTATTGCTGGCTGAGTTGAGTAGTTGCAACAAAGACTATGTGGAGTGCAGAGCCAAACATATTTACTATTTAACCCTTTACAGAAAGAAAAACAAATAGCCAATTCATAGAACATACCCCAACTTGCAGTGGCCCTTTTTCTCCATGCTGATCCTGTATCATTGGTAAGGCTAATAGACTTCCATCATTATGTCCAATATAACCCTTCCCACTCAATCTCTCGCCTTCTTGAGTAAAAGACCTGTCTTACTGGATCTTCTCAATTCTCTGGACCTTATAATTGCACTCAAGAAAAAGGCTCATCCTAGACATTGCTCTACCCTCTGTTTAGAAGGCATTAAAGCCCAGTCCTCATAGCCACTTTTCCATATTCCCATCTTTTATGCCTCTACCCCTATCTCCTGATGCTCTAGAAGCTCAGGAAGGAGAAGGAAAGCAGAAAAGATCTGGCTCAGCTGAACAGGGACCATGCCAAGTGAGATGAGAAGATTAGATTTTTTCATAAGGTTTTTCCTTTAGTAAGAAACATAACCTGAGTAAAAGTTACAGAGAAAAGTATAGACAAGTTTTCAATAAGGGGTTGTGAAGCTGAAAGAAATTTTTCTAAATCATTATATAAAAAATTACAATTCAATCAACTACCAGCTGGAAGTCTGAATTATCTTTCGGTTCTCTCTATAGAAAATCGCATTTCAGAATTTTGTTATAGAAGATGTGGGCTACTAGTATACAACTAAAAATGTAAATCACACAGAGGTATAGAGGTGAGACAACTAAGTAAATGCTTTGGTTACATTATTTGGTGGGGGGCTGGATTTTGTAATTATTTGCTATTTGCCAGATCTTTATACTTAATGATATGGTGCTATTTCTCTCATATTTTTTAGTAAGTATTCACAATTATGTCCAATTTTTAATTCATATTACTGTCTTTTTATCTTCTTTACAGGTGCTCCTCAAAATGTAGAGCCATTTGTGTTCATTCATTGCTTGGAGACTCCATTTGTATGTTCCAGAGGCACCCACATTCAGCATGAGCATAGAGGCTCCCCACAGCCTTAGATCATTGTTTTTCTTCCTGTGCTTGCAATATTTGAATGATAGTGAAGCAACAGTTAGAACTGGACATGGAACAACAGACTGGTTCCAAATAGGAAAAGGAGTGCGTCAAGGCTGTATATTGTCACCCTGCTTATTTAACTTCTATGCAGAGTACATCATGAGAAACGCTGGACTGGAAGAAACACAAGCTGAAATCAAGATTGCCAGGAGAAATATCAATAACCTCAGATATGCAGATGATACCACCCTTATGGCAGAAAGTGAAGAGGAACTAAAGAGCCTCTTGATGAAAGAAGAGAGCAAAAAGTTGGCTTAAAGCTCAACATTGAGAAAATGAAGATCATGGCAACCAGTCCCATCACTTCATGGGAAATAGATGGGGAAACAGTGGAAACAGTGACAGACTTTATTTTGGGGGGCTCCAAAATCACTGCAGATGGTGATTGCAGCCATGAAATTAAAAGACGCTTACTCCTTGGAAGAAAAGTTATGACCAACCTAGATAGCATATTCAAAAGCAGAGACATTACTTTGCCGACTAAGGTCCATCTAGTCAAGGCCATGGTTTTTCCAGTGGTCATGTATGGATGTGAGAGTTGGACTGTGAAGAAGGCTGAGTGCTGAAGAATTGATGCTTTTGAAGTGTGGTGTTGGAGAAGACTCTTGAGAGTCCCTTGGACTGCAAGGAGATCCAACCAGTCCTTTCTGAAGGAGATCAGCCCTGGAATTTCTTTGGAAGGAGTGATGCTAAAGCTGAAACTCCAGTACTTTGGCCACCTCATGCGAAGAGTTGACTCATTGGAAAAGACTCTGATGCTGGGAGGGATTGGGGGCAGGAGGAGAAGGGGACGACAGAGGATGAGATGGCTGGATGGCATCACAGACTCGATGGACGTGAGTCTGAGTGAACTCCAGGAGATGGTGATGGACAGGGAGGCCTGGTGTGCTGCAATTCATGGGGTCGCAAAGAGTCAGACACGACTGAGTGATTGAACTGAACTGAACATCTGTTCATTGACCCTAAACACCAAAGCAGAATTTCTTTCTCTGTGAAACCTTCCCTCTCCTAGGCTGAGTTAGTTCCTCTCTTCTGAGCTCTCACAACTGCTTATACTGTCCTCTAACAAAAACTCCTTACCATATACTTTCATTTTCTATTTATCTGTCCTCTTTCTCCTCAAGCTTTTAAGTCCTCTAGAATGGGGACTCATTATAAGTTCATCTTTTAGCATAAAGCCTGACATATTTGGCACAATAAATAATACTAAATTCACTTATAAAGCTTTTTTTAACAAAACCACAAAAAGTTAATCTTTATATCATAGATTGATTAAATGAGTCAATACATAAATATTAGATCATCATTTAGGTGTCAATCTCTAATCCATGAAATGGATTGCACAGCAATGAATAAGATGCAAAGTCTGCTTAAATTACAGGAGAAAGAATAACAGATCAACTTCTCTCTTCCTAATAGTAATTAACTTTTCCTAAGCACTCATTCTGCTTTGGACACTCAGACAATATTTCACATATGTTATCCTCATAGTGCAAGTAAATATTTTTTCTGTTATTAACACATTTTACTGATGAGAAAGACAAATCACTCAATATGAAAGAAACCTGTTCAAAATTACCAAGCCAGTAAGTGGCAATTCTGAGCTTAAACCTGGTGATTTGGCTCCAAAATCCAAGACCATAACCTTGACTGTAAGGACTTTTGTCAGTGGAGTAATGCCTCTGCTTTTCAACACGCTGTCTAGGTTTGTCATCACTTTCCTGCCAAGAAGCAGTCATCTTCTGATTTCATGGCTGCAGTCACTATTGGCAACTATTCTTACTTTGTCTTTAAATTCATTTTTATTGAGATATAATTTATATAACTTTAATAGTTTCAGCTGTACAACCAAGCTCATGGGCACAGGGAGCAGATGTGGTTGCCAGAGGTGGGGGTGGGGAAAGGGTCAAAAGGTATAGACTTCAGTTATAAGATAAATGGGTCCTGAGAATATAATGCACAGCATGATGACTGTAGTTAATCATCATAATAATATATTGCATATTTGAAAGCTGCTAAGGAAGAAGATTTCAAAAGTTCTCATCTCAAGAATTTTGTTTTTTCATTCACCTAACTATGTAGGGTGACAGATATTAGATATCCTTTTTCTACATGCAGATTTTGTAGGATGCACGTTGAGGCAGATGTGGTCAAATGAGAAGTACTCACCACATTTACAGAGGAGCATCTTTTATGTTGGGCTTCCATGGTGGCTCAGTGGTAAAGAACCTGCCTACTCAGGAGACTCAGGTTCAATTCCTGCCTCAGGAAGATTCCCTGAAGGAGGAAATGGTAATCCACTCTGGTATTCTTGCCTGAAAAATGCCATGGACAGAGGAGCCTGGCAGGCTACAGTCCATGGACTGGCAAAGCAATCAGATAAGACTTAGTGACTAAACAACAGTCTTTTATGTTACATTATGTACATCCTCGTTTTTTTTTCCCCTCTAGGAGCTAAACCAAGCCATTTCCAATGCTCTTCACTCTATTTAGCATCTCTGTGTTTGGTATGCTTCTGAATTTTTTCTCATAAATACCCTTGACTGCAAAGAATCTGGAATTGATTTTCACAGATTCATTAAAGTGAAGGAGATTCAATAATAAATCAAGGCTGAGAGCAGCTAGTGTCTTTGTGAAATGATTATGTCTCAGGCCACATGTTCTCAGAAAGTCAGGACGCTTGCCTGTGTGTATGTTGTTCTCCACAAATATGTTATATCATTGAAAGAGAATTTGGAGGTCAGATAGATTGTTTGGGGCAATTGATCCTTCATAGCCTTAGTGCCAAGAAAAGGGATACATATGGGGGGAATTTAAGAGTAAGGACCATAATTTTAAAAGTGATAACTCTAGGATGTCAGGTAGTTCAAGAGGATAATGCCTGGTCCCTAGGAGTTCCACAGTATTTTTTTTCTTTTTTCTTTTCCTGAATGTTGGAATGACAATCTAATTGCAAGAATAAAATTATAGTTCTTGTTTTCGCTGAGATCTGTAACTCAAATCCCTTTGGCAAATAGTAATAGAGAACCAGGTCAGAAAGGACAAACTGCATTTTATGTTAGTCTTAACAATTTTGGATTCTGTAATGAAGGGAGGCGCTTTTAATATGATTTGTTCTTTATAGCTTATTTACCTAACTAAAGGCTTTTGTTGTGTATGTGTCTTTAAAAAAAATGAATCCTATGCTTCTTAAATATTGTTTATAGACCAGATAGATCAGAATCTAATAAACTCAGGGAGCTTATTAGCAATACCGATGCTTGCAACCTGTTCCTTACATGTTAAGATTCATTAGATCTGAGTTCAGATACTTGTGTTTAATTTTAAATGTTCACCTAATAACTCTGATGTGCTTCCAGGATTGGAATCTATCTCAGTAACTCTAATTGCCATTCTGTTCATAGATGTAGTACCTCAGTAGTAGATACAATGATCATCTGAATTAAACTCACCCATTCCCATCCATGTTAGTACACTAGTTCCTAAAATGTTGGTGTCCAGCCTTGTCATCTCCACTTGACCACATCCCATTTATCTTGATTTGTGGATGTAACATTCCATGTTCCTATGCTATATTGTTCTTTACAGCATCGGACTTTACTTTCACCACTACACACATCCACAACTAGACATCGTTTCCACTTTGGCTCAGCCTCTTCATTCTGAAGCTGTTTCTCCCCTCACTCTTCCTCAGCAGCATATTGAACACTTACTGACCTGGGGGGCTCATCTTCCAGGGTCATATCTTTTTTGCCTTTTCACTGTGTTCCTGGGGTTCTTGAGGCAAGAATACTGAAGTGATTTGCCATTGCCTTCTCCAATAGACATTATTTTGTCAGAACTGTCCTCCATGACCTGTTGGTTTTGGGTGGCCATGCATGGCATGGCATGGCTCATAACTTCCTTGAGTTATACAAGGCTGTGATCATTTTGGTTAGCTTTCTGTGGTTGTGTTTTTCATTCTAGAGGCTATGGGATTATAGTTCTTGCTTCCTGATGGGAGGGACTGACTGTCTTGCTCTGGTGAGCAGAGATATGCTCAGTAAATCTTTAGTCCAACTGCCTGCTGGTGGGTGGGCTATACTCCTTCCTTGCTAGTTGTTTGGCCTGAGGTGACTCAGTCCTGGAATCTGCAGGCAGTGCTACTGGCGACATCCAGAAAAGACTTATGCCAACACTTGCCTTCCAGGACTGGTGCTTCCAGCATCCCTGTCTCCACAACAGGCCACTGCCAATCCAGGCCTCCACAGGACATCCTCAGACACTCACAGACAAAAGGTCTTAATGACCCAGATAACCACAATGGTGTGATCACTCATCTAGAGTCAAACAAACATCCTGGAGTATGAAGTCAAGTGGGTCCTTAGGAAGCCTTACTATGAACAAAGCTCGTGCAGTTGATGGAATTCCAGCTAAGCTATTTCAAATTCTAAAAGATGATGCTAATACAGTGCCTCATTCAATATTCCAGAAGACTGGAAAAGGTCAGTTTTAGTTCCAATCCCAAAGAAAGGCAATGCCAAAGAACATTCAGAGTACTGCACAATTGCACTCATTACACATCCTAGCAAGTGAAGTAAAAGTGCTTCAGTCATGTCCGACTCTTTGAGACCCAGGAGACTATACATTCCATGGAATTCTCTGGGCCAGAATACTAGAGTGGGTAGCCTTTCCCTTCTTCAGGGGATCTTCCCAACCCAGGGATTGAACCCAGGTCTCCCGCATTGTGGGAAGATTCTTTGCCAGCTGAGCCATAAGGGAAGCCCACATTCTAGCAAGGTCATGCTCAAAATCCTTCAAGCTAGGCTTCAACAATACATGAATCAAAAACTCGCAGATGTACAAGCTGGATTTAGAAAAGATAGAGGGTACAGAGACTAAATTGCCAACACCATTGGATCCTAGAAAAAACAAGGGAATTCAAAAAAAAAAAAAAAAAGAGAGAGAGAGAGAGACATCTACTACTGCTCCATAGACTGTGCTAAAGCCTTTGTGTGGATCACAATAAACTAGAAAATTCTTAAAAAGATGGTAATACTGACTACCTTGTCTCCTGAGATGCTTGTATGAAGGACAAGAAGCATCAGTTAGAATTGGACCTGGAAGAATGGTGCAGAGACATGTGAAATGCTAGGCTGGATGACTCACATGCTGAAATCAAGATTGCCAAGAGAAATACAAGCAACTTCAGATATGCAAATGGCACTGCCCTGATGGCAGAAAGCAAAGAGAAGCTAAAAACCTCTTGATGAGGGTGAAAGAGAAGAGTGAAAAAACCTGGCTTAAAACTCAACATTAAGGAAACTAAGGTCATGGTATCTGGCCCCATAACTACATGGCAAATAGATGAGGGAAAAATGGAAATAGTGCCAGACTTTATTTTCTTGAGCTCCAAAATCACTGTGGATGGTGACTGCAGTCTCAAAATTAGACACCTGCTCCCTGGAAAAAAAGCTATGGCAAACCTACACAGCATATTAAAAAGCAGAGGCAGCACTTTGCCGACAAAGGTCCATATAGTCAAAGCTGTGTCTTTCCAGTAGTCGTGTATAGATGTGAGAACTGAACCATAAAGAAGGCTGAGCCCTGAAGAATTGATGCTTTTGAATTGTGGTGCTGAAGAAGACTCACAAGAGTTGCTTGGATTGCAAGATCAACCTAGTGAAATCTAAAGGAAATCAATCCTGAATATTCATTGGGAGGATTAATGCTGAAGCTGAAGCTCCAATACTTTGGCCACCTGATGCAAAGAACTGACTCATTGGAAAAGACCCTGATGCTGGGAAAGATTGAGGGCAGGAGAAGAAGGGGCAAAGGAAAATGAGATGGTTGGACGGCATTGCTGTCTCAATGGACATGAGTTTGAGCATGTGCTGGTGAGTTCATTTCGGCTGCAAAGAGTCAGACACAACTTAGCAACTGAACAACAACAACGACTAACTGAGCTCTAGTTGTCTGGATACTTGAATATATAAAGGGGATTCTAGTTGATTATGCTCTTTCCCCACCCCCATGTGACCTGTATTGGGAATTGAGCATGATATTTTTAAGCTGTACAGAAATGATATTTTTTAACATTTTAAATTGCTATTTTCTAGTATGAAGATAGAGTAATTTTAAATGTTCACCTCTATGACACCAATATTTCCAACTTCCTATATCCATGAAATAATTCATTTCCCTCATCATTTCACTAGTAAATTATTTCCATTAACTGTCAGAGCTTATTCAGTTCCAGAGAACAACTTTCATCAGCTATTTTAGTAGCAAAGTGCCTTTTCCCTCTGAAGTATATACATTGTTAGATGTCTGCATTTTTTTTCTAATTCCAGACCTATTCCCAATCACCTTCCTCCCCAATAAAATGAGAATAGGGTACAGAGTTCTACAATATTAAATCAGAACATCAAACATTACCCTAACGAGAGAAAATGGCACTTTAAATTTACTTTTATAACTAAAATATTTTGTTTAGTAAAAGATCTTTGAAACTTAGCTACAGCAACCCCTGTTAGTAAGAGATTAATAATACCCAATCCCTTGAATTAATAATTGTAATAGTAATAAAAATAGTAATAATAGTAATAATAAGAGGAGCTAATGAATTATTTAAATAAGTCTTAAAATATGGGAATTACCTGATCAGGACAATCAGAAATCTTGTAGTTGACAGCATGGTCCATTGCCCACCTCTTAAAAGAAAGATCTGCTGAAGAATTGATGGAGACTCTAGAAAGCACTGTTAGGCTTTGTGTCACTGATAGGAAATCAGTGTGGGTGGTGTTAAATATATATAATTCTGCTTAGTGGTGAGAAAGATTGAGACCTACCCCAGGATGCAGAAAGGGAACATGTCTCAGTTGATGAGTCCCACTAAAAAAATAAAAATATCATTACGTGTTTCTAGCTCTAGAAGTTTCTTCCTATATGTGAATGCATAGTGGTGTCTCTAAGTGGAATCTATCCAGGGAAAACCATTGCATTTTCATTTTTCTTGTTTCCTCTATTAGCCAGAGTTCAGTCACATAAGTGGAAACATCTTCAGAATGTTTAGGCATTGAAAGATCATACCCAGGGAATGAGCTGCTTAAAAAAGAACTGAAAGGGCTGGAAAAGTGATCAAGGAATCTCACTCCCAGCTCACAGACCTGGCAATAGAAGCTGAAAGTTGTTTCTGCCATAGATCAGGAAACTGTTCACAAGGTTCACAGCTGAAACAATGAAAAAAAAATGAGATTTATAATGAAAACCCAGAACCTGGTGTTACATCTCGGGTCTGAGAAAGTCAAAGGTGCCTGCCATTGCTACAGGAAACATCAAGCTTCTGCTTGTCAAGTTGGCTTATAATTGGTGCACTGTATCTTGGAATGCTGCCTAAAAAAGGTTCTAGAAAATGTAGAATCCTCCCGAATGTAGAGATTTCCAAACTCAACAGTATAAGGGAGAAAATCAAAAGGGATAGAACTGACACAATTTCTTTCTCTTTTTGGCATTAAACACAGAGTTTCATTTGCACTTTTGCAACAATTATCTCTTCTCTAGAATTCATTTAAAAATAGGGATTTGTAATGACAAGCACACCATGCAATAGCTGGTAGAATTAAATATGATTAATTTGTAGCCACTGTCCTATGTTGAGTTAGCTGTGTTGTGGTATGAAGAAATGTTTAATAGGGTAGTATTTGAATAGCAAATAGTTACAAATGATTGTTTTCAACTGTGACACAATCCCATGGCACTATCCATGAACTTTAGAAGTATAAATATGAATTATAGCTACTTTACTTACTAATTTGCATAAAATACATTTAGTTTTCAACTACACGTAAAAATGTCAGTTGACTATGCACTGTAAAGACTGCAATGAGTATTAAATAAAAATACAAACAAGGATGTATTTTCACAGCACTTGCCACACTGTAGGTATCAACTAATTAGCAATATTTTTTCTCTTTCTTTCTTCATGGAAATAATCAATATTATTGTGTGCTGTGCTGTGCTTAGTTGCTCAGTCATGTCTGACTCTTTTTGAACCCATGGACTGTAGCCTGCCAGGCTCCTCTGTCGATTCTCCAGGCAAGAATACTTGAGTGGGTTGCCATGCCCTCCTCCAGGGGATCTTCCCAACCCAAATATTGAACCTAGGTCTCCCAAATTGCAGGAAGATTCTTTTACTGTCTGGGCCATATTGTATAAGATAAGATTTTAAAAATCTAGAAGTTCAGCATTTTTACCTTAAGTTTTGAGGATAATGATGATTCTTTTTTAAGCATAATCCATACTATTCAACACATACAGACCATTATTCTGTTTACCTGCTCTGTTAACTAGACTAAAATGCATTAGAATTTTATGAATTAGAATGATCCATTGCTAGTCATAGTGTTTTGTCGAAGATATGTTTTCTAGAAAGTAACTAACCCATATAACCTCTCAGAATATCAGTCTTTTCCATGTTGCCATAATAAAGCCAACATCTTCCTCTTCTTTTGTGCTATCTTTTTAAAAATATTTCTTGACTGCTCTGAACATAGTGTAGTCTTTTTTTAGAGTGCACATGTGGACAATCTCTGAGTATAACTTTTAATATTGATGATGTACAGATACTGTGGTCCCTGAGACAAATGTTAATGCAAAAACTTAAGTTTCCAGTATGAGAGATTTGTGTATATCACTGCTGCCCTTCTAAACCAATAATTACAAGTCCACGGGCATCCTGTTTAATGATGAGTAGACATTAAATCAATACTCACAGTTCATTGTTATTTCCGGTTTAGCCCTTAGAGTGAACAGGCCACATTTCTTTGAATCATTTCCTTCTCCTGATGTTTATGGCTTTTCTGAGGCAAACAATAATCGGATGCATGTTTCCAGGTGAAGAACCACAGTTCGTGGTTATGAAGAGGCAATAAGCATTCACATCATACAACCTCTGTTGCTCTCTCTCCCCTTGAACCTGTGCACTTTGGGGTGTATACTTTAAAAATGTGTGATTGTGTTTTCATGCAGATCTTTGGTCCATGTATTATTTCTGACAGGTTTATTTTCATTTCTGCGTGTACAGAATTTTTCCAAATTTGTAGCCACTTTAATTTAATGGATCATTTTTCTCTATTGTATCCTCCTATGAAAAACACACGCACACAGTGGTATGCTAAACTTGGGCATTTAATCACTAGTTATTATGCATACAGTTTTGTCTTCTGATCTTAGCTTTTATATCAGAATCTTCAGGGGTTTTGAAGGTCTATTATAGAGCTAAAGGTATTTGTGCAGAGAGTACCAGGCGTTATTGGAAGACTGGTTATATCAGACCTAGGCATTAATATAAAATCTTACTTTGTACATTAATTAATCCCTACTTACAACTAAACAAATGAAATTGTTTGCTTTAAATAGCACCAATATGGGTGGACTAAAGGTTACATTTGAAATAAATAATACAAAAGCAACATAATAAAGGAAAAAAATAACGTGTATTGATTTTTTAAATATTTAATGGGTTGAGCTCCACACACAGGCACACTCTGAAGGGACTTTACAACTTCATTAGCAGCTGAGTTTTCAGTATCTACTCTTGATAATATAAAATGTTGAAGACTCTATATTTGCACTTTAGGAGCATATCTGTTTGGGAAGACACAGGATATAAATTTATTAAAATGTAAACAGTAATGTATAAAGCAAAGCAACAACAAAGGTAGCATGTTTAACAATTAATTGCATTATCAGAAGGAAATGTGGCTTTTAAAAAAAGGAGAAAACCCTACAGATATAGAGAAATCTGTTTCCATGGTATTATCCCTTGCAGCCAGTCTGGACAGTTTCACCACTGAAAACTTCACATAGACCCCCACTTGTTTTAGTATACGGCCATTCAAGAAAACCCTCAGTCCTTAATTATAAACATGCCTTCTTCTATTAAAGTGTTCCCAACTGCTCTCTTGAACCCCTGAAAGGACCTCAGGACTTACAATGTACTCTAAGACCAAGTAAAATATCTCCTCAATTTTAACAGACCCACTTAATAGAACTGCTTGTCAAGCAGAGATTGTCTCAGCCTTTCTCTTTTTTACACTTTATAAGTTGCTCTCCTCTATAATGCCAGTGAAACCCTGTTAAAGTAAAAGCAATAGGACATGAATTCCCTTGCAACACTTTAGGACTAAACATTCATTGTTGATTTTGTCTTGGACCTAGTTTTTTTCTCCAACAGAAATATTGGGCGACTTAATAATTTATATTATATCCTTATTGCTGTCAATAACCAACACTTTTGTATTCTGTTAATTTAAGAATAAAATTTCTTCTGAAGGATTTTCTGACCTTGGAATACAAATCTGATCATTTTTGAAAAATATTATGGAGAAATATACTTTTAAAATAATCATGTCCAGTTTAAAAACGGAATTTATTTTTCTTGAGTGTTTAGCCAAAACAATAAGAAAAAACCTCAAAAAATTAAGTAAATCGTTGGAAGGACTGATGCTGAAACAGAAGCTACAATACTTTGGCCACCTTTTGTGAAAAGAACCAACTCATTGGAAAACACCCAGATGCTGGGAAAGATTGAGGGCAGGAGAAGGGGGTGACACAGGGTGAGATGATTGGATGGTATCACCAAATCCATGGACATGAGTTTAAGCAAACTCCAGGAGATGGTGAAGGACAGGGAAGCCTGGCGTGCTGCAGTCCCTGGGGTCTCAAAGAGCAACTGAATAACAATGACAACTTAAAAAGATAATATTGTTCAGCTCAGTTCAATTCAGTCGCTCAGTCTTGTCCGACTCTTTGCGACCCCATGAATCACAGCACGCCAGGCCTCCCTGTCCATCACCAACTCCTGGAGTTCACCCAGACTCGCGTCCATCGAGTCAGTGATGCCATCCAGCCATCTCATCCTCGGTCGTCCCCTTTTCCTCCTGCCCCCAATCCCTCCCAGCATCAGTCTTTTCCAATGAGTCAACACTTCGCATGATGTGGCCAAAGTACTGGAGTTTCAGTTTCAGTATCATTCCTTCCAAAGAAATCCCAGGGCTGATCTCCTTCAGAATGGACTGATTGGATCTCCTTGCAGTCCAAGGGACCCTCAAGAGTCTTCTCCAACACCACACTTCAAAAGCATCAATTTTTCAGCACTCAGCCTTCTTCACAGTCCAACTCTCACATCCATACATGACCACTGGAAAAACCATAGCCTTGACTAGACGGACCTTAGTCAGCAAAGTAATGTCTCTGCTTTTGAATATGCTGTCTAGGTTGGTCATAACTTTTCTTCCAAGGAGTAAGTGTCTTTTAATTCCATAGCTGCAGTCACCATCTGCAGTGATTTTGGAGCCCCCCAAAATAAAGTTTGACACTGTTTCCACTGTTTCTCCATGTATTTCCCATGGAGTGATGGGACCGGATGCCATGATCTTCATGTTCTGAATGTTGAGCTTTAACCCAACTTTTTCACTCTCATCTTTCACTTTCATCAAGAGGTTCTTTAGTTCCCCTTCGCTTTCTGCCATAAGGGTGGTGTCATCTGCATATCTGAGGTTATTGATATTTCTCCTGGCAATCTTGATTCCAGCTTGTGTTTCTTCCAGTCCAGCGTTTCTCATGATGTACTCTGCATAGAAGTTAAATAAGCAGGGTGACAATATACAGCCTTGACGTACTCCTTTTCCTATTTGGAACCAGTCTGTTGGTCCATGTCCAGTTCTAACTGTTGCTTCCTGGCCTGCATACAGTTTTCTCAAGAGGCAGGTTAGGTGGTCTGGTATTCCCATCTCTTTCAGTATTTTCCACAGTTTATTGTGATCCACACAGTCAAAGGCTTTGGCAGAAACATAATTTAAAAAAAAAAAAACTAAATCAGGCAGATATAAAATAAATCTGTGTTAAGGATTTTATTTAACTCATTAATTCAGTAAGACAGCTGGCAAAATGTAAGAAATAATTCTATATAACATCTAAATAACAGACATACTTATCAATCAGGAATACTGAAATGAATTTGCAGTTGACACAGAACTGGGTTTCCCTTGGATTAGGGGTATCAGCTGCCACTAGAACTGGATTTCCCTTGGGTTAGGGGTATCAGCTGCCACTAGAACTGGATTTCCCTTGGGTTAGGGGTATCAGCTGCCACTAGAACTGGATTTCCTTTGGATTAGGGGTATCAGCTGCCACTAGAACTGGATTTCCCTTGGGTTAGGGGTATCAGCTGCCACTAGAACTGGATTTCTCTTGGGTTAGGGGTGATCAGCTGCCACTAGAATGAACTGTGGAAAATTCTACAAGAGATGGGAATACCAGACCACCTTACCTACCTCCTGAGAAACCTGTATCCAGGTCAAGAAGCAACTGTTAGAATTTGACATGGAAGAGTGGGCTAGTTCAGAATTGGGAAAGGAGTATGTCAAAACTGTATATTGTCAAGACTCCTATTTAACTTATATTCAGAGTCCATCATGTGAAATTCCAGGCTGGATGAAGCACAAACTGGAATCAAGATTGCTGGGAGAAATATATCAATTATCTCAGATATGCAGATGATACCACCCTTATGGCAGAAAGCAAAGAGGAACTAATAACCCTTTTGATGAAGATGAAAGAGGAGAGTGAAAAAGCTGACTTAAATTTATTTTAAAAAACTAAGATCGTCACATCTGGTCCCATCCCTCATGGCACATAGATAGGAAGACAATGGGAACAGTGGTAGACTTTATTTTCTTGGGCTTGAAAATCACTGCAGATGATGACTGCAGTCATGAAATTCAAAGAAAAACCTCTCCTTGGAAGAAAAACTATGACAAACCTAGACAGTGTATTAAAAAGCAGAGACAACACGTTGCCAACAAAGGTCCATATGGTAAAAGCTAGATATAAGAATAAATAAAAGTGACATTCTTCATTTTTTAGAGGGGAGGGAGGCCCTTTCTCCTCCTTCCTTTCTTAAGGGTTTCCTAGGAGTCACAGTGAATCTGGGCCCATATGTCAATCTTTGGAATACAGATAAATCTAAGGATTAAGGCTATCAACAGTTTTCACAGTATAGAGATGTTGCCAAGTGTTAGGCCAAATCACTTCAAGATATGTAAGAATATATCTTCAGAATTAGCTCAGGGATCTCTCAATAGATGTACAGATAGATCATCACAAGATACAATCCTTTGTCTAATAGGAAGGGGAAAGATACTATTGTTCTTTCTTCTGTTTTGCTATATAAAGTATGTGAGGTTTTACTCTAACTTCATAATCACTTTCATGCTGCCTTCAGTATCAGTTCAATCGCTCAGTCGTGTCCGACTCTTTGCGACCTCATGAACTACAGTGCACCAGGCCTCCCTGTCCATCACCAACTGCCAGAGTCTACCCAAACCCATGTCCATTGAGTTGGTGATGCCATCCAATCACCTCATCCTCTGTTGTCCGCTTCTCCTCCTGCCCTCAATCTTTCCCAGCATCAGGGTCTTTTCCAATGAGTCAGCTCTTCGCAGCAGGTGGCCGAAGTATTGGAGTTTCAGCTTCCACATCAGTCCAGCATTAACAGATCTGTTAAAGCGTATTCAATAATAGTCTATATTCTCTCTCTTTTTTGTATTGATACTGAGAAATCTTTTTATCTACATGATTGTTTTATTTCCCCATCATAGGTAAAAGTGACATGACTCACAGAATCACATATTAGTAAATTTTGAAAGTTAGATATAAAGTCAGTATAACAAATCATCAGAAATGCTCAAGAAGCAGACAGCTCTGAAAACTATTGATACTATCAGGCCCTCAGCTATAAGTTGCTCTCAGATGTCAACGCAGAACTCCTAAAACTTGTTAAGGAAACAGTTATGAAACCACGATTAGATATATGAACTTTATACCCAAAATAAAATGCACAATAGAACAATCAAAATAAATTGAATTTGCTTTGTGCCACTTCTCCTGTGTCCTTACCTGCTTGCTATGGGTTTCCCATAAATCTGTATACTATTATTAATAGAGAAACAGGAGGAAAAAGCAGTGATAGAATCAAGCATGGAATTATTCAGTGAAAATCCATGCTAGAAAAAAATTTGCTGATTTGATGGGTTAACATTCTTGAGCAATTCTTTCGAAGGAAAATTTAGTTTTCAGTTTGTCACCAAGATATGATATACAGTATTTCGATTATAATGGCTTCTTTAAGTCCCAGATGTAATTTCTCAGCAGTTGAAAATCTTTTCAGATATTTTTAAAAGGTTTTTGACACTTCCTAAGTTTAGATGGACTTCCCTGGTGGCTTAGATGGTAAAGCGTCCGTCTACAATGCAGGAGACCTAGGTTCAATCCCTGGGTCAAGAAGATCCCCTGGAGAAGGAAATGGCAACCCACTCCAGTACTCTTGCCTGGAAAATCCCATGGACAGAGGAGCCTGGTGGGCTACAGTCCGTGGGGTCGCAAAGAGTCGGACCCGACTGAGCATGTGCCACTGAAATAATCGATTTATGTTATTTTGCTAACCAATGACCAATAGGAACTATTTTTCTTTTTTGCTTAATTTTAGCTCAGCAAAGTAGGAGGCAAATCACCAGGCATTCCAAAATGGCATCTAGTTATCAGCATTTGCACTGAACACCCGTGAAGTCTTAAGTGTTCCTTATTCAGTGTATGCCTTTCAGACTCCCAAAATAACATTAAGTCTTTAGGTATAGTGTCCTTATAGAGGACTAAAATTCAAGACCTGTTCTCTATGAATAGAAATGCTTATTAAACTGGCTGCCATTACATTTTAAGAAATAATAAGTAGAAATGCAATGTGTATATTTAAAATAACTCAAAATTTAACACATCAAAAGCAAATGGGCTACATATAAAATATAATTTCTTCAAAATCAAATGAGCCAAATATAATCAGCTCTTCAACTTGAAAATTCAGAGTTGTGTATATATGATCTTTGGGCTGCAGCAACCTGGAAAAACATAAGCAGCCTTTTCAATATGTAGTTATACAATAACATTATTTGTTAAAAAAAAATCACTTGAGAATTAAAAGAAGGTTAATGCATTTAGTGAAAGTGATTTGTGATAAATATGTAGTACTTCAGAAATAAGAGTATTTTAAAGTATTTGAGCCAAATACTATCAGCTATTTACAATGAGTACCTAAACATGAATTCCAAATATTAATGATAATTTTCTATCTTCTGGAAAAGATTAAATTATTATACATATGAATGTTGTTTAATCAATGGATTGTATTATACAGAATAGCTTTGAAAAAAAGAAATGTTGCTGTATAAGATTTTAATCGTGTTGCATGTATTGATTAATATAGGCTTCTTAGGTATTACATGATTATCTATGCTTTATGGCTAGCTAGCTATTGTCATAATATGAGAACGGGTGCTGTCGATTATCCCAAAGACTTATTCAATACTACATTCTTGCCATTTTTGGTGGAAAATTTTTTACCTGAAAGTGTAAGTAAATTAGGATTTGAGTTAAAAATATTTGAGCCATAATTGTATACATGCATAATATATTTTATGCAAAATAGAAAAACATAACTACTAAACTTTCCTCTTCTACCTTCTCACAAAGACTTCATCACCAAGTCTTTAAGCCAGACATTTTAAATCATTTCCTTTATTTTTAACTTTCTTCTTATGACTAATAATTCTAATAATATAATTCTCATATGATTATAGTCTTATTTTTGATATCTCAAAATCAATCAGTGTCTATAAATGTACTCTGATAAAAAATGAAAAATGAGCCCACTTATAGCCATGAACCCTCCCACTCATTTATCCGTTTTTAATTTCAATAGTAATTTGCTTGTTGGTTATATTTATAACTCTAAGAGAAAATCTTTTTTTCAATCAAAATTAAATGTCTCTTCACACACACTGTTTTATTTATATATATATGAATATATGTACTATATGTACCATAGTAGAAATGACCTTGTATATATTTTATGTACTATAGTAGAAACAAATTGACCTTTCCTCTATTTCTTTGCACTGATAGCTGAAGAAGGCTTTCTTATCTCTTCTTGCTATTCTTTGGAACTCTGCATTCAGATGCTTATATCTTTCCTTTTCTACTTTGCTTTTCGCCTCTCTTCTTTTCACAGCTATTTGTATGGCCTCCCCAGACAGCCATTTTGCTTTTTTGCATTTCTTTCCCACGGGGATGGTCTTGATCCCTGTCTCCTGTAAAATATATAATACATGTACATACATGTACATATACATGTAATGTAATGTACATGTACATGTAATTTGACAATATTAGTTTCCCTACAATTTCCTCTACCTCATCTCCCCCTTCTATTTCCTAATTGCTATCAGTTATAGCATTGCTTTTGCAGTGTTTATCTTTATATCAGACACATTAACTTATAACTATAATTAAATCAGTTATGATTTGTCTACAAGTTAAATCTACAGATTGGAATAAGGCAATGAATAGCATATAATTCTAATGCATGCAGAACTATGTACTGCTATTGGAATCTTTTGAAAGAAATATTAATCTATATTGCTAACCTGAACCACTCAAAAGAATTAATCATTGTTTCTTAAACTTCATCAATGGTTAAGACTCATAGTAAATTTTAGTTTATTTAGTAATTGAATCCAGATATTCTTACATAGATCATCATTTTGTTTGAGTTTATTTTTCTGAAAGCTTCTTTTTATTTTCTTCTCCTACTATTTAAAATAACAAATATCTGTGTCATATACCTGAGATAATTTATCCTCTTAATCAAGCTAATAGTCACAGTACCTACTTTTGTTTTCAAACCACTCTTCTGGGAACATTCTAACCTCCAGCACAAATATGGCCCCATTTGATATCCAGGCAAGTTCCACAGCTGTTACTGTGACGTTTATGAACTCATTCCCTTGTTAGAATATTTTTTTCTAACATTTTTTTTTCTCATTGTTGGATTCTTTTTGATTTGTGATGATATTACTTACTGAACTATGGTTTCTTTCTTCCAAAAAAGATGTTTTGAGTCCTTGAATCAGCATCCAGTTTTGTTTTTTTTTTAATTGCTGTCCCACTCCAAATGCATATCATGGAGTAGAATAGATAAAGTGGTTAGCAGTAAAAGCTATGACACCAGAGGCTGGTATTCAAATCCTAGCCCTGCCACTTGGTGACCTTGGGGAAGTCACTTATCCCCTCTGTACTCAAGTCTTCATCTAAGACAGGAAATATTATGGTAGCTAAATCAGATAGTACATGTAGAGCTCTTAGAAAAATGCCTAGCGCATTATGAAATTGTATAAGTATTGATACTAGCTGCTAGTATTTGTGGTTATCAAGATCTAGGTTCAAGTCATCATCTCTCAAAACATATAAGATAGTGTTTTGTTGCTTTTGTTGTTGTCTATTATGTGATACTTTTGATAAAAAATTGGATGTCAGGTTCTTATTCTTTTAATGTAATTTTTTGTTTGTTCTCTCATCTTAAAGCTTTTAGGGTGTGTGTGTGTGATTGCCTTGGATCTGAAGATTTTGTCCTTCATCATGCTCAGCCCTTGATGGACCAGTGATAGATTTGTGGCTCTTCTTTAGAAAATGTTCTTCCATTATTCTGAGACTTCATTCCTGGAATTTTTCCTCCCTCTTATTTTCTCTCTTTGTTTCTGTTTGATGTAGAGCAATAAATCATTCTTAATAATAAATAGAGTTAGAAGAAAGTTTTAGAGGTGATAAATATGTTTATGGCATAGATTGTGATTATGGTTTAATGAATGCATAGTTATCTTGAAACTCATCAAGTTGTACATATTAAATATGCACAACCTTTGTGTCAATCATATCTCAATAAAGTGATATAAATTATACATATTATATATATAATTTATAGATCTGTTCTAATATCTACTTAATTTATTCAAGTCAGTTGAAATGTTAACCAAAATTAACATATACATAAAATCATACATATATACTGATTTAGGAAATCAAAGATATAATGTGTATAACATATTTCCTATGTTCTGGGGATATAGCTGTGATCAAGACAGATGGTAATTTGGTCTCATGTACATAACATCCTGCTGATGAAATATCAGTAATCAGTGATGAATACTGTGAAGAAAATAAAGCCAAAATTATGTTAGAGATTGACTGAATATATCTTACCTTTTCTCTTTGGTATGTTGACTATTTCCTCATATTATTAGAAAGTTTTCCTAAATATCACTGTGATGCCTTTACAATATTTCATCATTTAGATCTATAAGTTTTCCCACCAAGGTCTATTTTGCCTCCAAGGGATATCTGACAATATCTGGAAACATTTGTGATTTGCTATAACTAGGAGTAGCTATTTTATGTAGTGGGTAGAAGTCAGTGATGCTGCTAAACATCTTGCCATACCAGGATTTCCTCAGCAAATATGGTTGTTGTAGTTGCTGTTCATTCGCTGTCATGTCTGACTCTTTGTGACCCCATGGACTGCAGCATGCTCGGCTTCTCTGTCCTTCACCACCTCCTAGACTTTGTTCAAATTCATATCCATTGAGTTGGTGATGCCATCCAACTATCTCATCCTCTGCCAACCAAAAGGAAATGAAGGTGGCCAATATGGTTATCTGGTCCGAAGTATCAGTAGTCCCAAAGATGAGAAATCTTATAGACATAGCTTATGTTTTTAAAACAATTTTTAACATTTTTCTTTCACTTGAATTTGCTAAGGAGTTTTAATTTATTCTCATGTTTTCTCCCATGGATCTTGTCATCAATTAATATAACATTCCTGGCTTCTGTCTTCGTCTCCTTATTACTTTCCTTCTCCCAGAAGTGTCTGTCTTGATTGGTGAATTTGTGGGGAGAAAGTATACATGCAGAACTGTGTCTCTACATGTCCTCTACCTTTGTTAAACAATTGAAAGGGAATTTTTATTTGTGAGGTTGGAAAATGCAGTTTTGGTGTTACAGTCACCAAGAGCCTGACAACAGACACATGGCTTTTAGTGATATTGTATTGCTGCCATTGTTCAGGCATAGATGGACTCTGTGCATGTGCCAGGCTAAGCTCATGAAGTAGAAATTAGGCTTCAGTCAGATGTATTTTTCATGGTTCTCTTTTACTTTGTAATTCTAAGGAGGAACATTTAATTGTTTTTTTTCTAAGAATAACACTTTTCTAAGACATTTTACATTGAAATAATTCATTTGGTGGAATCAAGATCATGCTAGTTCAAAGAATTTGTCATTGAATTTCAAGACCAGGAAACTATGTGTTCAAAAACAGATGAAGCATTTGACAGGAGTTGGACATCTCTGAGAGAGTCAAAATAACTTCTTAATTCTCCCCTGTTTATATTGTCTCTGCTGAGTTTAAAAGAGTGCGTGACCCCAAGGCTGACCCTGGGCAAGAAGTTTGAGCCTCAGATTGTCATTTAAAGTCCTTCACTTTTTGTCTCTTATTTTTCTTTCTAATCTTACCCTAAATGCACTCATCAAGTGGTTTTTTTTGTTGTTGTTGTTGTTTGAGCCTTTTTGACTTATAAGAAGTCCTCCAAAACCTCATTCCTCTTTCTTCCCCCTGGTCCTTTGCTCTAGCTGTTAGGTCTCTCTTGCCCTTGGGTATACCTAAAGAAAAATCAGGAGACTTCAGAGCTAGTTCAAATTCCAAACTAAGATACTAATATTTGGCTTATATTGCCTTCCTTATACTTCTATTATTTCCTTTTACTTTTTTTTTTTCACATTCTATTTCCAGTACTGCCGCAGCAGACTAGAAAAATAAATATTTGAAAAAAGAGTAATAAAACACGGATATGAGTCTGTGTTAGAGTCCCTGATGTTAGTCACCAGTAATTCCTTCCCTCCCAACAACTAGTTACTGACCTTCTCTTCAAGTGGCATCATCTGTTCTCCCTTCCCTTGAAACTCAGCTGGTCTTGCGATATGTTTTATCTAACAG
Organism: Ovis aries; assembly: GCF_016772045.2. Taxonomy (NCBI): domain Eukaryota; kingdom Metazoa; phylum Chordata; class Mammalia; order Artiodactyla; family Bovidae; genus Ovis; species Ovis aries. Next base: position 18,358,684 of record NC_056074.1, read on the forward strand.
AATTTGTAAAAGTGACCTTCTAGTCCAAGCTCAACCTTTACTAGTACTGACAGCTTTCTCTTTCTGTCTTCTGAAACCAGCTGGCACATAGAATGTTCACCTACCCTGAGATCTTATGCTGCAAGGAAGCCAATTTCACCATGAGATGCCCAGTGGAAGAGCATTGTACTCAAACCTTCTTAGATCTTTCAGACTAGCCCATGCATCAGCTGAATGCATCTGAATCAATAACCTCTTCTGATGTCATGTGGAACAGAACCACTCAGCTAAACACATTTATTCCACAGAATTATACTGGTACTTAAACCATTAAGTTTTTATAGGTCTGTTACTCAACAATAGACAATTGAAAATGTATTGAATTGCTTAATAGAAAAATAAATATGTAGAGAGGAGATTAGAAACAAAACTCAAACCAAGTGAAGATCCTCTTTGATTTTTTCTTTGTTAGCTACTTATTATTATTGATTATTTTTATTTCATTAAATGAAAGGTTAAACATTTTGCCTTCTTCCCTTTGCTAGTTCTAGGCTACTTAATTCCTATGTGCCTTAAGATCATGTTCACTAACATTAAAATCACTGACTTGTTGTGAGTTAAGCCACATAAGGAGCTTGTAATATAATGTATATAAAACACTTAGAAAATTACCAAGTGTGTAGTAAGCCTTGGAGAACAGAATGGCAATCCACTGCAGTATTCTTGCCTGGAAAATTCTGTGGACAGAGAAGCCTGGTGGGCTAGTGTCCATGGGGTCACAAAGAGTTGGACATGACTGAGCAACTAACACACAGTAAGCCTACATGATTGTTTGCAATTATGATTATTCTCATTTTTCCTAAGAGATATAAATTCAAAGGAGGGATGAGAAAAATTCAATGTTTGGAAAATTATTGCTTATGTTAAGCCTTAGGTAGGAACATTCTTTTTAGATCAAAGTTCTGTGTAAGAAATTTCATACTAATTAGTGTAAAGAACTAACATACTTTATCCCATGGGTCTCCTTTTGCTTGTTATTAAGATACTTCAAAATTCAGTTTATATTTAGAAATTTCAAATATTTAGGATATTGAAAACTACTCATATTTGTTCTGTCTCTTCCAATTTTTCTTCAAATATTAACTATGCATTAAATTATGACATTATCATTTAGAATTTTCCTTTTATATATTCACTATGCCTATTTTATTTATTAATTAAATACATTAAATATCATTGGCTTAAAAGTTGGTTTAAAACTCAACATTCAGAAAACAAAGATCATAGCATGCAGCCCCATCACTTCATGGCAAATAGATGGGGAAACAATGGAAATAGTGAAATAATTTATTTATTTGGGCTCCAAAATCACTGAAGATGGTGAGTGCAGCCATGAAATTAAAAGACGCTTGCTCCTTGGAAGAAAAGCTATGACCAAATTAGACAGCATATTAAAAAGCAGAGACATCACATTAGTTTGCTGACAAAGGCTGATCTAGTCAAAGCTATGGTTTTTCCAGTGGTCATGTATGGATGCAAGAGTTGGATTATAAAGAAAGCTGAGTGCTGAAGAATTCATGCTTTTGAACTGTGTTGTTGGAAAAGACTATTGAAAGTCTCTTGGACTGCAAAGAGATCCAGCCAGTCCATCCTAAAGGAAATCAGTCCTGAATATTCATTGGAAGGACTGATGCTGAAGATGAAACTCCAATACTTTGGCCACCTGATGAGAAGAACTGACTCATTGTAAAAGACCCTGATGCTGGGAAAGATTGAAGGCGGGAGGAGAAGGGGATGACAGAGGATGAGATGGTTGGATAGCATCACCGACTCAATGGCCATGAATTTGAGTAAGCTCCGGGAGTTGGTGATGGACAGGGAAGCCTGGCGTGCTGCAGTCTGTGGGGGTCTCAAAGAGATGTACACAACTGAGCTACTGAGCTGAAATGTTTTTATGATAAATGCTTTGTTAGAGATTTAAAGAGATGAAGAATATAAAACTAAAAATCAGAAAAAAATATCTCTGTACACATGGATATTATTTTTTAACCAAAAGTTGACAATTACAAAAATCACAAATTAATGTAATATAAAAAGAAGAAATGCAGCAAACTAATGCATTGTGCCCTGGAGCACTTCACTGTGGTAAAAAGAAACCTGCTTAGAAAAAAATCAAAGGAAGGATTCCTAAAGAAATGACAAATGAGCTAATTTCTGATGAGAAATGAAGGGGGGCATATGTCTGTGTGTCTGTGTGGTATATACGTGTAATTCCAGATGTACAAGAATATATGGGAATCTGTAGGGCAAAGAGGTAGGTGAAGGTGAAATAGATAGGGCTCTGTGTCCTGTAAGTTTTTTTTTGGCTCAGGGATGGAGTGCAGATATACGTGATCAAATTTATGTTTGAAAGTCCACAGTGCAGGAAGACAGGTAAAAAATGTGTAGATGCACCAAAAGAAAATAATTGACTAAATTACCATCTGTCCAACTTATACAATATTATGTAGCTAGTGAAAATGATGAATTAGAAACATATGAATTAATTTCTAGGAGTATCTATAAATTGTGAAGGGAAATACAAATGCAACAAATAATTAAAAGTAAATGTTTAATATATGTGTGTATGTATGTACACTAACTTTGCTCTGTGGTAGTATAAAAATGATTATACATTATGAGGTTCAAATGCAGTTCATTTATGTCACTCACTGAATGAGACATGCATAATACAGTGTTGTAAATCTCAAATTTTATGTGTATGGGCAATAAAATGGTGCATTACAGGGAAGAGTTCAAATAATTAAAAGGTTGTTTTAAAATAGACTGATTATGCCAACACTGCTAAGTTGCTTCAGTTGTGTCCGACTCTGTGCAACCCCAGATACAGAAGCCCACCAGGCTCCCCCGTCCGTGGGATTCTCCAGGCAAGAACACTGGAGTCGGTTGCCATTTCCTTCTCCAATGCATGAAATTGAAAAGTGAAAAGTGAAAGTGAAGTCTCTCAGTCGTGTCTGACTCCTAACAACCCCATGGACTGCAGCCCACCAGGCTCCTTCGTCCATGGGATTTGCCAGGCAAGAGTACTGGAGTGGGGTGCCATTGCCTTCTCCGATGCCAACACAAATGTGGCTAATTAACTTTCAAGAATATCCAATGGAAAAAGGATAGTCTTTTCAATAAACATATAAATTTTTCTGAGGTTCTAAGGTATAGCATGGTGACTATAATAGATAATACTCTATTGTATAATTAAACAGGTGAAGGTGAAGTCGCTCAGTCGTGTCTGACTCTTCTTTAGCCTACCAGACTACTCCATCCGTGGGATTCTCCAGGCAACAATACTGGCCTGGGTTGCCATTACCTTCTCCAGGGGATCTTTCCGACCCAGGGATTGAACCCAGGTCTCCTGCATTGGAGGCAGACGCTTTAACCTCTGAGCCACCAGGGAAGCAATTAAACAGAGTGCATCCTAAATATTCTCCGCCCCCCCCCCCAAAAAAAAACAGTAATTATGTGAGGTGATGATGGTGGTGATGGATATGTTTATTAACTCAATTGTGAGACTTCTTTCACAGTGTTCACATATATTGAATCATCACACTGCGCACTCTGAATATAGTACAATTTAATTTGTCAACTAAACCTCAATAAAACTGAAAAATAATTAAACTAGCAAATTATGAATTTGTCCAATTTGTTTCTTTTTCAAATCATATTCAAATATGTTCAGTTCAGTTCAGTTCAGTCGCTCAGTCATGTCCGACTCTTTGCGACCCCATGAATCGCAGCACGCCAAGCCTCCCTGTCCATCACCAACTCCCGGAGTTCAATCACACTCACATCCATTGAGTCTGTGATGCCATCCAGTCATCTCATCCTCTGTCGTCCCCTTCTCCTCCTGCCCCCAACCCCTCCCAGCATCAGTCTTTTCCAATGAGTCAACTCTTCGCATGAGGTGGCCAAAGTACTGGAGTTTCAGCTTTACCATCATTCCTTCCAAAGAAATCCCAGGGCTGATCTCCTTCAGAGTGGACTGGTTGGATCTCCTTGCAGTCCAAGGGACTCTCAAGAGTCTTCTCCAACACCACAGTTCAAAAGCATCAATTCTTCAGCACTCAGCCTTCTTCACAGTCCAACTCTCACATCCATACATGACCACTGGAAAAACCATAGCCTTGACTAGACGAACCTTAGTTGGCAAAGTAATGTCTTTGCTTTTGAATATGCTATCTAGGTTGGTCATAACTTTTCTTCCAAGGAGTAAGCATCTTTTAATTTCATGGCTGCAGTTACCATCTGCAGTGATTCTGGAGCTCCTCAAAATAAAGTCTGACACTGTTTCCACTGTTTCTCCATGTATTTCCCACGGAGTGATGGGACCGGATACCATGATCTTCGTTTTCTGAATGTTGAGTTTTAAGCCAACTTTTTCACCCTCCTCTTTCACTTTCATCAAGAGGCTTTTTAGTTCCTCTTCGCTTTCTGCCATAAGGGTGATGTTATCTGCATATCTGAGGTTATTGATATTTCTCCTGGCAATCTTGATTCCAGCTTGCGTTTCTCATGATGTACTCTGCATAGAAGTTAAATAAGCAGGGTGACAATATACAGCCTTGATGTATTCCTTTTCCTATTTGGAACCAGTCTGTTGTTCCATGTCCAGTCCTAACGGTTGCTTCCTAACCTGCATACAGATTTCTCAAGAGGCAGGTCAGGTGGTCTGGTATTCCCATCTCTTTCAGGATTTTCCACATTTTATTGTGATCCACACAGTCAAAGGCTTTGGCATAGTCAATAAAGCAGAAATAGATGTTTTCTGGAACTCTCTTGCTTTTTTGATGATCCAGTGGATGTTGGCAATTTGATCTCTGGTTCCTCTGCCTTTTTTAAAACCAGCTTGAACATCAGGCAGTTCACGGTTCACGTGTTGAGGTAAGATTTAAGTGTGTTTGCATATCATATTCAAATAAAGGCTTTTAATTTACTTGATTTTGTAAGTTTGTGTGGATGTTGTACACTACTTTTTGATAAAAACACTCATAAATTATGTCCCTATCAGATGTCTTTACTATGTAAAATATAGCTGTCTTAATATATGAGATCCATCTTTGAAATAAAGTGGTATGAAAAGGCAATGGTATTATTGTTAACCAAATATTATTCATATTAATTTCTTAAATTCATATTCAGCTTAATTTGTGTCAACATTTCATCATATATTGTCCTATATCATACTCATTTTATTTTATAAATGTGAGATGATATTCCCAAAATGCCGGTTGGTGTACAAGTCACTATGTTCATTGACTTTATTATGTTGCTTCAATGGATCTTTATGATAATTATTTGCTCACAGTATTCTAATGACTTCAAAAATGCATAAAATTCATTGAAAAGTCTAGATCCTCAGTATATTTTTAAAATGTCATCTTAAATATTTTCATGTGCCAGAAAGTTTAGTAGTTTCATTTGTGTCAATTAATTAATGCTCACTATAATTTCTCTTGAAGTCTGTGCTGAAAACACAGTTTAAGTTCCTCCAATGCTCTCATTCTTTCAGATGTGGTAATTTCTGAAGAACTCATGGATTGTTGACCTAAAACAAATAAACTGCCAGATATTTCTCCTGCAAAGATAGGTCTATTTGGGTTCAGCAAATAATTACAGTTCAGGTCTAGAACCATGGTGAGCCATACCGCTATACAGCAAGAGGAGGAGAGGGCTTTAATAGGGAAGAAAAGGAAGCTGGGAATAAACAGAGTCTGGTTTTTCATTGGCTGAGTCCTTCCAGGAAGGAAGGGGAGTGTTTGTTCTTCCTGTTGGGCTCTGCTACTTTTACAACGAGTGAGAGCTACCTTTCCTGGTCTCCTGACTCTACTTAATTGTTTACAGTATAAACCTAAAAATGTTATAAAGTAAAATCTTAAAAAGGAAACATTATTATAATACTGAAAGTGCTTCCTACTCTCTGTACTTTATTGTGGTCTCAATGTACATGTCTTGCTGCTGCTGCTAAGTCACTTCAGTCGTGTCCGACTCTGTGCGACCCCAGAGACGGCAGTCCACCAGGCTCCCTCATCCTTGGGATTCTCCAGGCAAGAACACTGGAGTGGGTTGCCATTTCCTTCTCCAATGCATGAAAGTGAAAAGTGAAAGTGAAGTCTCTCAGTTGTGTCCGACTCTTTGTGACCCCATGGACTGCAGCCTACCAGGCTCCTCTGTCCATAGGATTTTCCAGGCAAGAGTACTGGAGTGGGGTGCCATTGCTTAGCCTGTTTCACAAAGACCATAGACTGGATGGCTTATAATCAACAGGAATGCATTTTTCACACTTCTTATGGCTGGGAAGTCCAAGATCAAGGTACCAGCAGATTTGGTGAACCCCACTTCCTGATTCATCTATGACTGTCTTCTCACTGTGACCTCATATGGCATAAAGATCTTTTATAAGAGCAAAAGACCTATTCATAAGTATGCCATCCTTATTATCTTATCATCTCTCAAAGGTCTTATCTCCAAATACCACTGCAATGAGAGTTACCTTTCAAATAAGAATTTAAGGTGCAAGGGATATTTACAAACATTCAATCTGTAGCAGTACTTAAAGGAAAATAAGCTTGAAATAGTAACAACCCCAAAAATATATACTTGTGTTCCATAGTGTCTATGACTGCCTCTTTGGAAATAATTTAGAGTTAACAGGCAATTTGGTTTATTCCTGCTACAAAAATTAGTCAAGTATAAACTACACCATCTTTCCCTACCCTATTCTTCTAGTTACCACCATGGAACAAGAGAAGAGGAATATGGGCAGGAACCAGGGCACAGAAGATGAAGTTACTTTTTAGGAAAGATGAACACATATTAAGCAAAATGTAATGTTTTCTCTTAATGTGACAGTGTAAGCACATTCTCAAATAGATGCCCTCAGGTATTTTTCCTCTATTGTTGATTTAAGGCAAAATCTCTTTAGAAATTGAGTTCACACACATTCTATATTTGAAGGCTAAATATAGAGCCCAATAGTATAACACTTAATTTTTTCAACATTTAGCAATAAACATCCATATATGAAGGGTTAACATTCATATTAACAGTGGAGCCAGGATTATAAGAAAGTGATGAGAACTCATCTCTCTGGTGCTATAATTAATATTTTCACCAATTCCTGTAGAGAAATAACTAAAAATTAATTTCAGTTCAGTCGCTCAGTCGTGTCCGACTCTTTGCGACCCCATGAATCGCAGCACGCCAGGCCTCCCTGTCCATCACCAACTCCTGGAGTTCACTCAGACTCACATCCATCGAGTCTGTGATGCCATCCAGCCATCTCATCCTCGGTCGTCCCCTTCTCCTCCTGGCCCCAATCCCTCCCAGCATCAGAGTCTTTTCCAATGAGATAACTCTTCGCATGAGGTGGCCAAAGTACTGGAGCTTCAGCTTTAGCATCATTCCTTCCAAAGAAATCCCAGGGCTGATCTCCTTCAGAGTGGACTGGTTGGATTTCCTTGCAGTCCAAGGGACCCTCAAGAGTCTTCTCCAACACCACAGTTCAAAAGCATCAATTCTTTAGCGATCAGCCTTCTTCACAGTCCAACTCTCCCATCCATACATGACCACAGGAAAAACCATAGCCTTGACTAGACAGCATGGACCTGACATTCCAGGTTCCTATGCAATATTGCTCTTTACAGCATCAGATCTTAGAACTGTATTATTAGTTAGGCTTAAGGAAAGTATGTAAACTATACATCTATATTGAATCACAGTAAAATTAACTTCTACGAGCAATGCTCAATTATTTTTCATTTACTTTCTTAAACTTTAGTCTACAGAAACTTTGATATAGGAGTTCAGTTGAATTTATTACATGTCTCTATATATATGAAGTATCATTTTTCCTTTTTTTGCTGTTGTTAATGAATGAGCTTAAATGCAAACTTGAACAGGAAAAGCCATAAGCAAACATCCCTTTTTGTTCACTTTAACTTTGTGAAAAAACCAAAACATAGACTGGCTGTGCTTATGTTCCACATGAAAAGTTTAATATCCATTATGTACCATATATTATCCAAACTTATATGTTATGACTTGTAGGATATATGCAATTTATTTTGAAGACACTTTTGAAACCTTATTCACACACACACACACACACACTGCTGAGTTTTCTTAAACTGTGTAACTAAAGCAGTAATTTTTGGTGGATGCTTCATCTCTTCTTTGAGTACAATTTGTATCTGCCTTGTTCTTTTCTTTCTATATTCTCTTCTAGTTTTATGACCATTATTATCTGTAGGATTTATTCAGTGTTTGCTTATGTACTTGCTTCTAGTAAAGTCAAATTTTAAGAGCCCTGTCTATGTCTATCAGCTAAGTTTCTGTCTCTGCTATTAGTGACACTATTTACTGTCTCATTTGTTTATTAATAGCATTGAATGCACATTCTTAGGACATTGGACCCTTTCCCCCCACTCTAGTTTTCAGATCAGTGATTTCATTGCTGTATTCATCTCTCTAATTGGCCTAGTATTTGACTGCCTCATTCTACAGGGAATGGATTTTACTCTTCCTCTAATATTCTCTTTGTTTTCAACAATAAGACAAATCTGATCATCTTTTGACTATCAGTGACTACCATTGTTGCCTCAGAAGTCATAGGTTTTAGTGAGTTTCATTTCCACTTCTCATTCTTGCCCAGGTTCCTAGATCTCATTTTTTCTTGCCTCTCATTTACCAAGAAAAGTAATTTTGCCTATTACCAAAGTTCTAGATATAATTATCTAGAACTAGTTCTGATTATGCAAATTATTATCTAGTTCTGCAAATTATTATTATCTAGTTCTTATTATGCAAGTTATTCCCCATAATTCTTGTCCAAACAATGATTTTACATAAGAGAAACCTCAGGAGGAATTTGTGTATTCCTACTGGAAGTGAATTGTTGAGTAAGTTTTTTATTTTTTTAATCACCTGCTCTTGATACATTGAAATTTGTGTCTGCATCTTTAGTAAATTTGCATTATAAGTAAATCCCTTTTTCCCAACCATACTCTCACTCCATAACCTTGGCCCCAGTATATATTATTTTCGATGTATTGTTTTAATATACAGGCTGTTCACTATTAAAACAAAGAAAAGTTAGATTTTCTCAGCTGAGGTAATAAGACAAAGCAATAAAGGAATCCCAGGGGTTTTCTCTTGTACTAGCAAATTGCTTTTAAAACAGTTTCATATTGCAACGTTTATTCAGTTTTTCAAACTAACACTCACTGAACTATTCAGTATATTACTAAATAAAGTTCTGCAAAAACTCTGTGTATCAAGAGTTAATTTTAGCACATATGTTATCTCCCACTTGAATATCAAAGAGGGAAATGAACCAACAAATGCTATTTTATATATAGACTAGCATTTAGTTGCTAGATCAGTAGCATATGCAACTTGTTGGAAATGGAAATTCTCTGACCCACCCCCAAACTTCCTAAGTCAAAAACTGTTAAGGGTAGAGCCCAGAAATTTGTGTTTTAACAAGCTATGTTTGCCATGGAAATGTCACACTCAGCTCTCCTCCTGCATGGAACATGATTAATCAGCCCCCCATTTTTGCACAAAGCAGCTCCTGGCCAGTGATGGAGTAGAGTAGGTATACTGAAGGAGCTGCATTTCCTCCTTTAGGAGCTCCTTTAACAGGTGACTTTGGTCCACAGCATCAGTCATGCCAAAGCACTCTTAGAACTGTGCTTAGTCTGGCACTCTTTATATCATATGTTCCTTCTTTCTAACTCTTTCTCAAAGTAAAGCTTACATCTCTTGGCCGGAAGGATTTACCCACTTTTCTGACTCCTTCCCTTTTGTATTTATCAGACATCTCCTCCAATTCCTCTTCTGTACCTTGAATTTCATCTTAGCATTGGCTTCTCAGAGGACCCTAACTGCTCCAAGTGATACCAGAAATGATTAAAAACAAAAAACAAAACAGGAGATATAGATGGTGGGTTGGAAAAAACAGAATTAACAGCCAAGCTCTTTAGGTACTTTGATGCGTGTTGAAGCTTGAGAACTAGTTTTCTTGACCTTTTCTATTTTTGTTAGAGTTATCAATACTAAGTGGATCATAACCCTCACATTGAGGGGATTACCAAGTGTTTTGTACTTGGGGGATTGATTCTTAGATGATGACGGAATTCAAACAGGAGTTGACAAAGGCAATATTTAACTACATCTATTTAATTTTGAATCCAACTGAAGAACAAAGAGAACTGAAACTATCATCTGACATAACTCATGTTGCTACAGAATCTTATACAAGGTAAAGAGAATAAATCAAGTTAGAAAAGAACTCCTTGGGAATAAATAAGCTCTGAAATGATGAAAACAGAAGTGTATCCTTGTTTCAGACTTTTAACTAAATGACATTAAACCTTTTTTCTATATGACCCTTTCAAAGCTTATTATCCTGAATCCTTGATTGTTAGATTACTCAAGTTATTGCATTCACAATAAACAGGCTGCCAGCCATGATTATGTGATAGTCTACAAGGGAATACATCTTTTTGAAAGTCCTAAAGTACTTACTGACATCCTATGAGGACTTGGATTGTTTTATCTTTTACCTTTTCACTTTGCAAATATTATAAGAAGTGATATTTAGAAGTCTCACAGAATCTATTCAGAGGGAAAATATCCCTGATATTTTAAAATAAGTATGCTGTGAGAGGGGATGGGAAAAATCATATAATGTTTTCTCACTTTCACAAATGCTGCCTGATGATATTCTTAAAGAGAAAAATATTTTTATCACAATTTCAAACAGAATTTTTTCTTTTTTTTTTTTAAAATTTTAAAAATCTTTAATTCTTACATGCATTCTCAAACATGAACCCCCTCCCACCTCCCTCCCCATAACATCTTTCTGGGTCATCCCCATGCACCAGCCCCAAGCATGCTGCATCCTGCGTCAGACATAGACTGGCGATTCAATTCACATGATAGTATACATGTTAGAATGTCATTCTCCCAAATCATCCCACCCTCTCCCTCTCCCTCTGAGTCCAAAAGTCCGTTATACACATCTGTGTCTCTTTCCCTGTCTTGCATACAGGGTCGTCATTGCCATCTTCCTAAATTCCATATATATGTGTTAGTATACTGTATTGGTGTTTTTCTTTCTGGCTTACTTCACTCTGTATAATCGGCTCCAGTTTCATCCATCTCAACAGAACTGATTCAAATGAATTCTTTTTAACCGCTGAGTAATACTCCATTGTGTATATGTACCACAGCTTTCTTATCCATTCATCTGCTGATGGACATCTAGGTTGTTTCCATGTCCTGGCTATTATAAACAGTGCTGCAATGAACATTGGGGTACATGTGTCTCTTTCCATTCTGGTTTCCTCGGTGTGTATGCCCAGCAGTGGGATTGCTGGGTCATAAGGTAGTTCTATTTGGAATTTTTTAAGGACTCTCCACACTGTTCTCCATAGTGGCTGTACTAGTTTGCATTCCCACCAACAGTGTAGGAGGGTTCCCTTTTCTCCACACCCTCTCCAGCATTTATTGCTTGCAGATTTTTGGATCGCAGCCATTCTGACTGGTGTGAAGTGGTACCTCATTGTGGTTTTGATTTGCATTTCTCTAATAATGAGTGATGTTGAGCATCTTTTCATGTGTTTGTTAGCCATCCGTATGTCTACTTTGGAGAAATGTCTATTTAGTTCTTTGGCCCATTTTTTAAACCTCGAATAGCCAAAGCAATCTTGAGAAAGAAGAATGGAACTGGAGGAATCAACTTGCCTGACTTCAGGCTCTACTACAAAGCCACAGTCATCAAGACAGTATGGTACTGGCACAAAGACAGACATATAGATCAATGGAACAAAATAGAAAGCCCAGAGATAAATCCACACACATATGGACACCTTATCTTTGACAAAGGAGGCAAGAATATACAATGGAGTAAAGACAATCTCTTTAACAAGTGGTGCTGGGAAAACTGGTCAACCACTTGTAAAAGAATGAAACTAGATCACTTTCTAACACCGCACACAAAAATAAACTCAAAATGGATTAAAGATCTAAATGTAAGATCAGAAACTATAAAACTCCTAGAGGAGAACATAGGCAAAACACTCTCAGACATAAATCACAGCAGGATCCTCTATGATCCACCTCCCAGAATTCTGGAAATAAAAGCAAAAATAAACAAATGGGATCTAATTAAAATTAAAAGCTTCTGCACAACAAAGGAAAATATAAGCAAGGTGAAAAGACAGCCTTCTGAATGGGAGAAAATAATAGCAAATGAAGCAACTGACAAACAACTAATCTCAAAAATATACAAGCAACTTATGCAGCTCAACTCCAGAAAAATAAACGACCCAATCAAAAAATGGGCCAAAGAACTAAACAGAATTTTTTCAATTTAACATCTTGCTTTCATTCTTTGTGGTCAAGGAGGGCATTATTGATTCATTGTCTTCTGGAAATTTTTTATGCTCTAAAAAATAAAACTAAAAAAATATCTACACTGGTACACAGGCATTTTCTAAATTATAATTTCTTTCATCAATTGGTAAAACCATTTCCTTTTTCTGTTTGTTTGTTTTGCAGATTTGTGTTTGCATATTTTTAGTTAAAATGAGTATTTTTACGCAAAACTATTACTGAAAATTGGGAATTAAGGAAAGGAATACCTCAAGGCTGCATATTGTCACCCTGCTTATTTATATTATATGCAGGGTACATCATGAGAAATGCCAGGCTGGATGAAGCACAAGCTGGAATCAAGACTGCCAGGAAAAATATCAATAACCTCAGATATGCAGATGACACCACCCTTATGGCAGAAAGCAGAGAACTAAAGAGACTTTTGATGAAAGAGGAGAGTGAAAAAGTTGGCTTAGAGCTCACATTCAGAAAATGAAGATCATGGCATCTGGTCTCATCACTTCATGGCATATAAATGGGGAAACAATGGAAATAGTGACAGAGTTTATTTTTTTGGGCTCCAAAATCACTGCAGATGGTGACTGCAGCCATGAAATTAAAAGGTGCTTATTCCTTGGAGGAAAAGCTATGACCAACCTAGACAGCATATTAAAAAGCAGAGACATTACTTTGCCTACAAAGGCCCGTCTAGGCAAAGCTATGGTTTTTCCAGTGGTTGTGTATGGATATGAGATTTGGACTGTAAAGAAAGCTGAGCACTGAAGAATTGATGCTTTTGAACTGTGGTGTTGGAGAAGACTCTTGAGAGTCCCTTGGACTGCAAGGGGGAGATCCAACCAGTCCATCCTAAATGAAATCAGTCCTGAATATTCATTGGAAGGACTGATGATGAAATGAAACTCTGACACTTTGGCCACCTGATGCAAAAACTGATTCATTTGAAAAGACCCTGATGCTGGGAATGATTGAAAGTAGGAAGAGAAAGGGACAACAGAGGGTGAGATGGTTGGATGGCATCATGACTCGATGGACATGAGTTTGAATGAGCTCCAGGATTTGGTGATAAACAAGGAAGCCTGGCATGGTGCAGTCCATGGGGGTCTCAAAGAGTCAGACATGACTGAGCAACTGAACTGATGACTGAATAACTGATTTAACAAACAGTGCTTTTTTGAAAGCTAGATTTAACTACATTAAACACATAGGTAAAGTCAAAGTGTTAGATGGTGTGGCCAACTCTTTGAAGAACCCATGGACCATAACCCACTAGGCTCCTCTGTCGATGAATTCTCCAGGCAAGAATACTGAAGTGATTGCCATTCCCCTCTCCAGGGGATCTTCCTTACCCAAGAATTGAACCCCAGTCTACCATGTTGTGGGCAGATCCTTTCTTGTCTGATCCACCAGGCAGGCTGTTCCCTCTTATCAACAGGGGATACCTTCCAAGACGCCCAGTGAATGGCTGAAGCCTCAGATAGTACTGAATTCTCTGTTTTCCCTATGATAAAATGCTATTTATAATTTAGGTACAGTAACAGGTTACCAATAATCAGTTCAGTTCAGTTGCTCAGTCGTGTCCGACTCTTTGCGACCCCATGAATGGCAGCATGCCAGGCCCCCCTGTCCATCACCAACTCCCGGAGCTTATTCAAACTCATGTCCATCGAGTCATGATGCCATCCGGCCATCTCATCCTCTGTCGTCCCCTTCTCCTCCTGCCCCCAATCCCTTCCAGCATCAGAATCTTTTCCAGTGAGTCAACTCTTCCCATGAGGTGGCCAAAGAACGAGAGTTTCAGCTTTAGCATCATTCCTTCCAAAGAAATCCCAGGGCTGATCTCCTTCAGAATGGACTGTTTGGATCTCCTTGCGGTCCAAGGGACTCTCAAGAGTCTTCTCCAACACCACAGTTCAAAAGCATCAATTCTTCGGCGCTCAGCCTTCTTCATAGTCCAACTCTCCCATCCATACATGACCACAGGAAAAACCATAGCCTTGACTAGAACTTCCTGATGTTCAAGCTGGTTTTAGAAAAGGCAGAGGAACCAGAGATCAAATTGCCAATATCCGCTGGATCATGGAAAAAGCAAGAGAGTTCCAGAAAAACATCTATTTCTGCTTTATTGACTATGCCAAAGCCTTTGACTATGTGGATCACAATCAACTGTGGAAAATACTGAAAGAGATGGGAATACCAGAGCACCTAACCTGCCTCTTGAGAAATCTGTATGCAGGCAAGAAAGCAACAGTTAGAACTGAACATGGAACAACAGACTGATTCCAAATAGGAAAAGGAGTACGTCAAGGCTGTATATTGTCACCCTGCTTATTTAACTTCTGTGCAGAGTACATCATGAGAAATGCTGGACTGGAAGAAACACAAGCTCAAATCAAGATTGCCAGGAGAAATATCAATAACCTCAGATATGCAGATGACATCACCCTTATGGCAGAAAGTGAAGAGGAACTAAAAAGCCTCTTGATGAAAGTGAAAGAGGAGAGTGAAAAAGTTAGCTTAAGTTCAACATTCAGAAAATGAAGATCATGACATACGGTCCCATCACTCCATGAGAAATAGATGGGGAAACAGTGGAAACATTGTCAGACTTTAGTTTTTAGGGCTCCAAAATCACTGCAGATGGTGATTGCAGCCATGAAATTAAAAGACACTTACTCCTTGGAAGAAAAGTTATGAGCAACCTAGACAGCATATTCAAAAGCAAAGACATTACTTTGCTGACTAAGGTCCATCTAGTCAAGGCTATGGTTTTTCCAGTAGTCATGTATGGATGTGAGAGTTGGACTGTGAAGAAGGCTGAGCACCGAAGAATTGATGCTTTTGAACTGTGGTGTTGGAGAAGACTCTTGAGAGTCCCTTGGACTGCAAGGAGATCCAACCAGTCCATTCTGAAGGAGATCAGCCCTGGGATTTCTTTGGAAGGAATGATGGTAAAGCTGAAACTCCAGTACTTTGGCCACCTCAGGCTAAGAGTTGACTCATTGGAAAAGACTTTGATGCTGGGCGGGATTGGGGGCAGGAGGAAAAGGGGACGACCGAGGATGAGATGGCTGGATGGCATCACTGATTTGATGCACGCAACTCTGAGTGAACTCTGGGAGTTGGTGATGGACAGGGAGGCCTGGCATGCTGCAATTCATGGGATCACAAAGAGTCGGACATGACTGAGCGACTGAACTGAACTGAACTGACTAGACGGAACTTAGTCGGCAAAGTAATGTCTCTGCTTTTGAATATGCTATCTAGGTTGGTCATAACTTTTCTTCCAAGGAGTAAGTGTCTTTTAATTTCCTGGCTGCAGTCACCATCTGCAGTGATTTTGGAGCCCCCAAAAATAAAGTCTGACACTGTTTCCACTGTTTCCCCATCTATTACCCATGGCGTGATGGGACCGGATGCCGTGATCTTCATGTTCTGAATGTTGAGTTTTAAGCCAACTTTTTCACTCTCCTCTTTCATTTTCATCAAGAGGCTTTTTAGTTCCTCTTCTCTTTCTGCCATAAGGGTGGTGTCATCTGCATATCTGAGGTTATTGATATTTCTCCCGGCAATCTTGATTCCAGCTTGTGTTTCTTCCAGTCTAGCGTTTCTCATGATGTACTCTGCATATAATTTAGATAAGCAGGGTGACAATATACAGCCTTGACGTACTCCTTTTCCTGTTTGGAACCAGTTACCAGTAATAGCTAGTAATAAAAATAGAACTGTTATAACAACATATTCTAAGAAAAGTTAGGTGAATATGGTCTGTTTCCCTTTCTCTCAAAATATCTTATTGTACAAATGTCACACCTTTTCCATCTTGATTAAGCATTCACCATTCACTGTGGCTGTAATTTTTGGATTACATGGATTTCTTTTTCCTTCTTTACAATGTAACAGATAGAAGACTTGTTCTTACAATAGATTTTAGCAATTTTCAGCATACAATTTTTCGTTTTCCTTATTAGTTCAGGAACTCTCACCTTTTTCACTTAAAGGAAGCATTTTAAGGCTTTGGCTCATCTGAATGCCAGTAGCACTGCTTTTAGACTTTGCGGCAATATGAAGTAAAATAAAGGTTACTTGAACACAAGCATGGCAATACTTTGACAGCTGATCCAATGGATTTGATAAACAAAAAGGCTACTAGGTCACTGTGTAAGGATGTCTTAGACTGAGATGAATGGTGTCCTGGGCAGGAAAGAGTAGAATGACTTGAGATTCTATCACACTACTCAAATGGTGCTGAAATTAAAATGTGTCAGTTATTTATTTCTGGTATTTTTCATTGATTTAAAGACTGCAGTTGACTATAGTAACTAAAACTGAGGAAAGCAAAGCTATCTGGATAAGGGAGTCTATTGTAGTTTATGAAATGTTTAGTTTTCCTTCTTTGTTTTGGTATATAAGTTGAATGTGACCTACAAATTTGATCTATGAATTAATCTTAATTTCCTAGGTCAAATTTTCAACATCCTTCATCTGAATGATTTAGTTAGCAATTCAGTTTCAAAAAATGATAAAACATAAAGTTAATAGCTTAGGCTCCACTAATGATGGTGTTTGTATATGCCCAAACATATCATGGTACACATTAAATATATACAGTTATTTGTATATTAAAGAATAAATACTTTAAAGAAGTCAGTTTTGTGTTTTCTGTGGACTAGAAAAGTATGCATCTGGAAACAGGGGAATAACCCAGAGTATAACAGGGGAATTATGATGTATATAAAACCTTTAAAAATAATGTTTATGTTAAGACAATTTTTGAAAAATAAATTGTTAGGATACAGAATGTATTTTCCATTTTTGATTTGGTACAATAGCTTGCTCACCAAGTGAAACATCAATATTTTTGCTGAACTAGATGCAGTAGGCAGCTTCCCAAATATTCTAGAATAGGAAACATGAAAGACTTCCTTGTTTGCTCATATCCAGTACATTGCACTCTATTAAAAACATTAGCTTTTATAAATTGACGTATAAATGGTTTAAATGTTTTTGCCTTTGCATAACCTAATTGAGAGAACTTTAAAATTATATCAAGGCCCAGCTTTTTATTCAGTCTTGTTTAATATCAAAGTTTAAACTTTTGCGTACATGGCCTCTTGGTGGCTCAACGTGTAAAAAATTTGCCTGCAATGTGGGAGACCTGGGTTCAATCCCTGGGTCAGGAAGATTTCCTGCAGAAAGGAATGGCAGCCCACTCCAGTATTCTTGCCTGGAGAATTCCATAAACATAGGAGACTGTCCAGCTACAGTCCATGGGATGGCAAGGAGTCGGACATGACTAAGCAACTAACACACACATTTGTCTATCAGTTATACTTCAATGAGGCTGCTAAAACAAAACAAAACCCCAGAAAAGTTTAGACTCTGATGTCAGATTTACACCCTATTATTTAACTGCAAATTCTATTAAACTTCTACAGATTTGTTGTTGTTGTTGTTCTCATTTGTATAATGGATGAGAAATATAGTGCTAGTATGAAGACTGAAGCTCCTTTCATTTTGATGCTATTATTGCAGAAAGTTTGTGGGTTATAAAAATCCAGGTAACTAGAAAAACAAAATGTTTTTTTAAGTCACATGGGTTCACAGGTGGCACTAGTAGTAAAGAACCTGCTTGCCAATGCAGGAGATGAAAGGGACGCAGGTTTGATCCCTGGGTCAGGAAGTACCCCTGGAGGAAGGCATGGCAACCCATTCCAGTATTCTTGCCTGGAGAATCCCATGGACAGAGGAGCCTGGTGGGCTACAGTCCATAGGGTCACAAAGAGTCAAACATGACTGAAGCAACTTAGCACACACGCACACACTGCAGAAAGTTTGTATATTTATAAAAATTCAGATAAGATTAAAATCTTTTTCTAAAGTCATATATATGACTAAATTAAAATACATTTAAAATATAAATGAATATTTAACTACCAATAAATGGTCCTTGGTTTAAATTTGATTGTAATGAATTGTGCTCTGGTGTTATCTTAAACTGTACACATCATGTATTCTCTGAGGGAAATAAAGTCTGTGTGAAGAAATGCGAAGGAGAATTTTGTTCTAGATTGTTATGAATTTCTCTGAGTCTTTTTTACTTGCATTTTCTATGCTTACTTAACAAATTGTTAAGCACCTCTGATTTATTAAGTCTGTTTAAAGCATTCCAGAGAGTGTTCACATGGGAAAAATGAAACATCTTTTTAATTTTATTTTTACTTATTTTTAATTAAAATGCATAAATCTTAAGTGTATAGCTTGATATATTTATATATATGTGTGTGCCTCTATAACCCTTAACTAACTCAAGATATAGAACAATTCCTTCACTCCTGAAGTTTCCCTTATGTCTCTTGCCCCTTCCATGTTATTATTCTGACTTCTGTCATCAGGAATAAGTGCTGCTGATTCTGAGCTTCATTTAAATCGAATCATACAGTAGATGCCTTTTGATGTCTAATCTTTTTATTTCCTCTAAACATATAGATCACTCAGTTCAGTCACTCAGTCATGTCTAACTCTTTGAGACTCCATAGACTGCAGCACGCCAGGCCTCCATGTCCATTGCCAACTTGTGGAGTTTATGCAAACTCACGTGCATTGAATTGGTGATGCCATCCAAACATCTCATCCTCTGTCCTCCCCTTCTCCTCCCACCTTCAATTTTTCCCAGCATCAGGGTCTTTTCAAATGAGTTAGTTCTTCACATCAGAAGGCCAAAGTATTGGAGTTTCAGCTTCGGCATCAGTCCTTCCATTGAATATTCAGAACTGATTTCCTTTAGGATGGACTGGTTGGATCTCCTTGCACTTACTAAAACTGTATTTTCTTGCAACATGTTTCATTAATCTTCTTTCATGTGTGCTTGCTCAGTAGTGTCAGTCAGGTCTCACTCTTTTTGACCCCATTGGGCTGTGGTCTGCCAGGCTCCTCTGTCCCTGGGACTCTCCAGGCAAGAATACTGGAGTGGGTGCCATGCCGTCTTCCATGGGCTCTTCTCAACTCAGGGATTGAACCTGTGTCTCCTGCATTGCAGGCGGATTCTCTTTCATTGAACTACCAGGGTGGTAGTGGTTTAGTTGCTAAGCTATGTCCAACTCTTGTGACCCCATGGACTGTAGCCTGCCAGGGTCCTCTGTCCATGGAATTCTCCAGGTAAGTATCCTGGAGTGAGTTGCCATTTCCTTCTCCAGGGGGTCTTCCCAACCCAGGATTGAACCCAGGTCTCCTGCATTGCAGGTGGATTCTTCACTGGCTGAGCTAGAAGGGAAGCCCTGAGATACCAGGGTAACCAGTGCTAATCTTCTCACCATTTAAGTTGTATAATTACAATGACAATTAGCAATAATAGTTCTCTTGTGAAATGCAAATGAAATTTGATAAGCATACCTGACTTAGATAATTTGGATAATGAGATTTGGAATATTTTGAATTGATATTTAGATAAGATTTTGGAATTAGAGTTGGAGCTGGTATGAGTTTAGACCTTTGGAGATGCTGAGATGGAGAGAATGCATTTTGCATGTGGGATAGATATGAATTTTGAGAGGAACAGAAGGTGGATTCCCCAAATTTGTGTCCACCTGGAACCTCAGAATGTGACCCAACTTGGAAATAGGGACTTTGCAGATGTAATCAAATTAAGAGGAAGTCATAATGGATTAGGGTGAGTCTTAATTTCCATATGACTAATGTTCTTATAAGAGGAGCCAATACACAGATCTAGACACAGGGAGAAAGGACATGCATGAAGATCTAAGCAGAGAATGTGTTGGTTGCTCAGTCATGTCCGACTCTTTGCAAACCCATGGACTGTAGCCCACCAGGCTTCTCTGTCCATTTGATTTCCCAGGCAAAAATACTAGAGTGGGTTGCCCTTCCCTTCTCCAGGGGATCTTCCAGATCCAGGGATTGAACCCGGGTCTTCTGCATTGCAGGTAGATTCTTTTCCATCTGAGCCATCAAGAAAGCCCAGGCAGAGAAGAGAGTAATGCCAAAGAATGCCAAGGATTGCTGTGTGCTAGCAGAAGTTGGAAGATGTAGGGAAGGATTCTTCCTTAGAGCCTTCATAGGGAACATGGCCCCATGGGCACCTTGATTTCAGACATCTAATTTACAACACCATGAGAAAATAAATTCCCTTTGTCTTTAGCCAGTAAGTTGTAGTAATTTGCTCTGATAAGCCTAGGAACAAAAGCACACGTTTTTGTTTTTAATTTATGTTGGTTTTACTACTCATGATACTTTATACCCCAGTGCAATTTAAATACTTTCTACAAGGTTAATGCCTTTCTAAATCACCTGTTTAGGAGATAACTTTTCTTAGCTTTAAAACATTTTCATTTCTCACATTTTTTTAGGCCAAGGTCATTACAGTATTCTGGTACCAAGTCTTTTAAAATCAGAAATGACTATACCGTATTATTCCCATTCCCAGTGGGTTGCTTCCTTCTCTTCCCCCAAAACACCTTCCTTCTATTTACACTTGCTTGTGATTCTCTCCTCTTAGTCTTTACACATGCTATTTACTTGCCTAGATGCCTGTCCCCTTTTCTGTACCAAGACCCAAACTCCAAGCATCTATACCTTGAAAGTTTCTCTATCTCTAGTTTTAATAACTTTGGTGGAATTTTTATGTATGTGATTTAAACATGTTATTTCAGCAGTTATCATATTGTACTTTAATTATTTATGTAGCAAAGCAGGTTTCTTTATCATCCTCCCTGGTACCTGAGGTTAAGGCAACCTAGCCGGCTTTGTGGTCAGACATTCTCTTTTTAAAAAATTCATATCAAAGTTTAACTTATTAGTTATCCTGCTAAAAGAGAAAGTTCTGGGTGCATTTTATATTGTTTCCCTTAGGCAAGCTCACTCCGAAGCCCTCCCCAGATACTTCTGTTGACCTTTGCATCTGAGAAGTCATTCTTCTCTCTTCCCTTCTTCATTTCTACCCAAAAGCAAGATATGATTGTCATGCTCACTTCTGATTCTCTTAGCTTTCTATATGTGTGTTATTCAGCCTTCCAAGCTCTCCCTTAGCAATGTAAACAGAAATACTTTGACAGAATCAGTTAGTCAAATCCTAGTCTCATTTTGAAGACTGCTCTCCCAAAGTGGTCTGATATAACCCACAGCTGGATGGGTGGTTCAATTACAGAGATTTTGAGCTTGGATCTTCCATTTTGCATGTTCTAAAGACTTTCCTTTTACTTCTTCCTATTCTCATTTGTCTGCTTCCTGGTCCTCTGTTTTTAGATTCTTTGGCGACACTCCTTCCAGAAGCTTACTAAATGTTAGACAGTGGGCTAAGAACTTCAAATGCCTTTTCTCATTTAATCCACACATTGCAATCCTATACAATAAATTATTCTGTAATCAATTTTTTTCAAGTAAAGAAAATAAGGCTTAGAGTACCTTATGACTTTGCCCAAGGCCACAGAGCTAGAAATGTTGGTCTTAAACCTAGAACAATTTAAGTGTACTTTATGCTCTTGGGCTTCCCTCATACAGAATCCACCTGCAATGCAGGAGACCCCAGTTCGATTCCTAGATCGGGAAGATCCATTGGAGAAGGGATAGGCTACCCACTCCAGTATTTTTGGGCTTCCCTTATGGCCCAGCTGGTAAAGAATCTGTCTGCAATGCGGGAGACCTGGGTTTGATCCCTGGGTTGGGAAGATCCCTTGGAGAAGGAAAAGGCTACCCACTCCAGTATTCTAGCCTGGAGAATTCCATGGACTGTATATAGTCCATGGGGTTGCAAAGAGTCAGACATGATTAAGTGACTTTCACTTTATGCTCTTAATCAGTATTTGCTTTTAATCAATGGTATCAACAGCAAAGAAGCTCTCTAGAGGAGCATTTTTGTTTTAATTTCTTTTCCTTTTGAGTCATATAGTAATGGTGACTTAGTGATAAGTGGCAAAAGATACTTCAGGTACAAAGACGACTTGGCCTGGTTTTTAAAAACACCAAAGAATGCAGCTCCAGTTCTTCTGCAGCAGAACTATTATAAGATGCCTATAAGAATATGAACAGATGAGCAGAATATAATATTCTATAGCAGTTTTGACAGCAGTAATGAATAGAAGGAATTTCATAGAGATTGCTAAAAAGATTTTGAATTATATTATCATGTAAATGATTATTAATGTTTAAAGCAGTACATTGGAAATGCAATTTATAAAGCACTAATTTATTTGAAAGTTTGAGTAATGGGTAGAACATATTTAAGAGTGAATTCATCGTTATAAGTCTGAAACATCGTGTTTACGTGAAATAGTACTAAATATGTTCACCAATATAAAATATGGCTTTACATTAAGTTGGAGGACTATAATTCATTCCCATTGTGAAATAGATATAAAAAATAATGCATATAAAATATTTGCTTTTCTAAATAATGTTATAGTACAATAAACCAAATAAGTAATATATTTACTAGGTAATTCAAGAAAAAGAAAATGTTAGCTATATAAAATTGTCACATCCATCAGAAACATGCTTTTCTTTATTCTTTACCTCTTTGTTCTTTATGGTGTAGAATGGAAACATATAGAGGCCCATATGTGTTATTATCTCAGGAATTAGAGACAGATACGTTATCTATCAGCAGAATGACCTCAGTCAGTGCAACTCTCTGAATACAGGCTTTCTCATTTGCCATAAGTGATAATGTAGCTACCTGTGTCAGACAAAATTAATTTAGACTGCAGAAACAATGACAAAATTAACAGGGCAGTCAGACACATCTTAGCAAATAAACAACAACAAGGTCTGCTAACACAGAAATTTATTTATCTCTTTTGTAAATATCTAGGGTATGTAACCTGAGGCCACATGTAGGCTCTTCTCTATCATTCTTGGGGTTGGCTTCCATTCTTGCAATCCAGGACAGTGTCTTCCACATTCTAGGCAGAACAGCAAAAGAAGGGCAAAATTAAAACTTCCGCTTACGTCGTATTGACCAGAAGTCATTCTTGTGGCCACAAGAAAGATACAAGGGGTGGTTGGCAATATAATCCTCATCTGGATGACTCTGTGCTCAGCTTTTTAGTGGTCATGCAATGAAGCAGTTTAGTATGTTTGTTAATGGCAAGAGCACTAACTGTGGACTTGCGTTACCTGAGTGTATAGCCTGGATTTGTCACTTGCTGTTTGATCTTGGGGAAAATATAAATATTCCCAGTGTCTTCACTTCCTCATATATAAACTTGAGATGAATTTGCTTTCAGCACTTACCTTGTAAGTCGTTCTAAAGATTTCATAAGTTACAATGTGTAAAGTGCATGCATGTAACATTTAAATAAATGCGAGTAAGTGCTATATCTTAAGATTTCATTCTTTGGTTCTATATTTTTGTTTGACAACTTGAAATGAGCTACTAATTAATGTAACTAGACACAATGCATTTTTTTCCTTCCAAAGAACAATCAAATGTGTATAAAAATATGCAGTATCCTTATTTTGTATTTTGCTAAGGATAGCTGAAGTAATTTTTGATCCCCAGTTAAACCATGAAATGACCCTTAGGAGCCGCAAAAGTAGACCAGCAGATCCCTAACAAGGTCCATAGATAAAGTTTGTTAATTTCTAAATTTAACTGTAAAAAATGTATTTCACTCTGAAATTTCACTTTCATAAAATAATCTAGATATTTTTAATGTACTCAGTAATAGGAAACTTCAGCATTATGTTCACATTTATGATCACATTCATACCAAGATGTATCACTATTGGTAATGGCTTTACAGCAGTTTAAATGAATAGCCAATATTATAGCAACACCCAATTTAAAAGATAAAATAAAATGTCTTGTTCCTTAGCATTCACATCACCGTTTTTGAAATTTTTTAGCCAATTTCTATATTCCAGAGTTTCCTCAAAAATAGGGGTAATGATAATGAACTTATAAAGCAAATGAAACGAACTATGTATTTAAAAAGATTTAGATTTATCCAACCTCACTTTCCTCATTCCATCAACCATAGAAGTAGTGATAACAATACAGATATGTTTTTATTAATTCACAATGGAGAATTTCATATGCCTCAAAACAAACTGTTTCATCATAGGAAAAAGTCAGCTTTAGATTATTATAACAATTCCCCTTATCAGAAGAAGTATTCAGGACTGCTCTCTTAAAGATTTTTAAGTATGAGATATCATTTCGTAAGACATGATGATTATAAACAGCATTCCCTGTTTTATTATATTGAAGTCATAGTAGAAATATGTATTATCTGTTTAACAGGACCTGATGCTTTTATATATATACATATATATAAATACACACACACATGTTAAAGCAAGGCAAGATTATTTAATATACTAAGTTATCAATATGAAATTTATAATCTGATAGTTTTTTTTGTACTTCTAAAAAATTAAGAAAATTGTATTTTAGTAAGTCGAATTGTCTAATCCCAAGCATGTATGTCCATGTCTTAACCCCTTGTATCTGTGAATGTGACCTTATTTGAAAATAGGGTCTCTGCAGATGCAGTTAACTTAAGGATCTTGAGATGAGATCATCCTTGATTTATGGCTCTAAATCTATTGACTGGAGTCCTCATAAGAGAGAGAATGATATTTGAAACCCAGAGACACAAATTTAAAAGTCATGTACAGATAAAAGTGAAGACAGAAATGATGCATCTGTAAGCCGAGGAAGCTTGAGGATAGTAGAAACTGCCAGCAGTTAGGATACAGGTGCTTTACAGCATTTATTTATTTATTATCTCTAAGTGGAGATTATCTTTTAGTTTGAGAGTTAGTAGCATAAGCAGCAAATACTATTAAAGAAGGTGAAATGAGACATTATAGTAGCTGAAACAGTGAAAGATGGCTGGGAAGAACCTAGAGAGCATCTCTTCTAAACTTTACATTTTATAGATGAAGTCTGTGTTTGGATTTGCTCTGTGACTGGTTTTCACTTCACTTAATTTTCCTTATAGAAATTTCCCTAATGGAAACAGTGACCGATTTTATTTTCTTGGGCTCCAGAATCACTGCAAATGGTGACTGCAGCCATGAAATAAAAAAGACACTTGCTCCTTGGAAGAAAAGTTACTACCAACCTAGTTAGCATATTAAAAAGCAGAGACATTACTTTGCCCACAAAGGTCCTTCTAGTCAAATCTACGGTTTCTCCAGTAGTAATGTGTGGATGTGAGAGTTGGACTATAAAGAAAACTGAGCACCAAAGAACTGATGCTTTTGAGCTGTGGTGTTGGAGAAGACTTTTGAGAGTCCCTTGGACTGCAGGGAGATCAAACCAGCCAATCCTAAAGGAAATCAGACCTGAATATTCATTGGAAGGACTGATGCTGAAGCTGAAGCTCCAATATTTTGGCCACTTGATGTGAAGAACTGACTCATTGGAAAAGATCCTGATGCTTGGAAAGATTGAGGACAGGAGGAGAAGGGGATGACAGGGATGAGACGGTTGGATGGCATCACTGATGTGACGGACATGAGTTTGAGCAAGCTCCAGGTGTTGGTGGTGGATGGGAAAGCCTGGCATGCTGCAGTCCATAGGATCGCAAAGAGTCGGACACAACTGAGCGACTGAACTGAATTTCCCCTAATCTGCCATCTTTACTGGTTAGTAGCGTTAATGGATAATTTAAAATCTTTACGAAGGAAAGAGATCAAGTGACTGTGTAACCCACAAACTAAATAGTTTCTCCTCAGAGATATAAATATTAGTTAAAACTGTACATTAATGATTTCAGAAATCACTTTTCTCAAAGCATCTATAATAAACAAAAGCTAGATTTTAAAAGAAACAAACAAAAACAAAATTTCCTTTGTCTCTTCAGATGTTGCCAAGATGCAGTATAAAAAGATCACAGGTTCTTGTTTTTAGTCCAGAAATACGAGTTTTGTAATGACAATGTTTTCTCTTTCAAGGTCTTTGTGCACAGATGTTTCTGAAAGAAAAAGATTTAAGGAGAGATATTTTACAGGAGTTTTGCCTTTCAGTATCTGAACACACTTCTACTCTGTGGGGTACTTCTCTAATGTCTTCATCTTTGTCTTCATTTTCTGTCTTAGTAACTGATCCACAGGCTACTGGCTCTTGGAACTGATGCATTTAGGCAGATTCAGGTGGTGGATGAGAGTTGCTAGGCAACCTCACCTGTAACAGCAAGGTTGCTGGGCTTTTTACCTGAGAGACTTGTCTTGGAAGAATCTAAGGCAAAGACTGCTTCCAACTCTTCTTTCTTTAGGTCTTTAAAAAGAGAGATTTCAAATGAGTACATAAGGTACTTAAAAAGAATTAATGAAATAGAAAAACCCAGTGTATCGATGTTTTATTTTCAGGTTTTATTCTTTAAAAAAACTGACAAATTTTAAATATTAAATCAGTTCTATTACGATCTTTAAAAATACAACCTGAAAGAATAACACGTATTTGTAAATTCTTCTGGCCGTACTTTCTGTTTTTTTTTTTTTAATATTTACTTAATTTTTATTATTTTTAAACAACACTGTGGTTATGATTATTTTCGACTCAAGTCATTCTTGTTAAGATCTTCAATCCTAAAGAAATGGCACAAAATGAATAATTAGAAGTTTATGTCTGTTATAGTATTAGAGGATTCAATTTTATGACTATGTCTAGTAGATAAGTATTGATTGTTAAAAAGTTACAAGAGAAAGACTGAAATATTTCCACTTGAATTGGTTCACAGAAGTCATAATTTTTTTGTACCTGATTAGAAGTCAAATCTCTACTTAAAGACTTTCAAATAAGAGATAATTTCTCTGAGGAATACAAGAGTTCAGTTTTTTTCTACTGTGCATTCCCTATATTCTGTTATTTTCTTAACACAAGAGGGAGGTTTAATTGGCTTAGAAATACATAGTAGTTTGTTAAATGTGGTCTGCTCTGTTGGTACAATGCTGTTCATTATATTTTTTAAACCTTGAACCCAAGGAACTGATGAATAAGCATTCATGATAATTGTAGTAAAAGACCAGAAATGATATAAATATTTTCAAGACTTTACCCAGAAGAATTTGAGCAGATAGCAAATGTAGTTGTTTTTTTTTTCTATTTCTGTAATGCATACATTAAAACAAACTTCCTCACACTCATTTTTATCCTTTAACATACTTCTTTATCATTCTTATAGGTAGGTATTCACTGAGTAGCCCCTGAACCCATTTCAATTTGCTTATAATGGAAAGGTAATATGGTGACTTAAGAGGAAAATTGTCCATGGGGAAAATACAAAATTAATTAGATAATTAGGAAAAAGGTCTAAATTGCCTTAAAAAAAGAAAAATCCAAGAAACTAAATCTGTTGGCAGAGGAAATTTAGTTAGTGATTCTGTCTGTATAACCCCAGCAGATGGAATGAGTTTGAAATGATCTACTCATGTGACACCAGCCTTTCTTCACAACCTTGTTGTCCATTGCTTTCCTAAGTAAACCCTCTGCAAAGGATGAATGATAAATGTAGGAATCTTGATTTCTTTAAATGCAGTATTAGAGTATTCCTGAAACTACTATGGAGCATGTTTTGCCACATGAGCACTATTTTATTTTCACTCACTGTATGCAGGCAGCTCCCATGGTTCAATTTGTCATTTCAAAGAGCTCTTTGATAAGTTTGACATGAATCCAAATCAGCAGAGGAGAAGTTACCATCAAGCATGCTTGCAAGTGTTTTTATATACACACAATAAAACCATATTGGTAAAAAAATAAAAAAACTAAAGTTCTAATACTTTTGCCACCTGATTCGAAGAGTCAACTCACTGGAAAAACACCCTGATGCTGGGAAAGATTGAAGGCAAAAGGAGAAGGCGGTGGCAGAGGATGAGGTGGTTGGATGGCATCACTGACTCAATGGACATGAATTAAGTAAGCTCTGGGAGTTGGTGATGGACAGGAAAGTCTGGTGTGCTTCAGTCCATGGGGTTGCAAGGAGTCGGACATGACTGAGTAACTGAACTGCACTGAACTGAACTGAAATGTTTATTGGAGAGATTGAGGGATTTCCTTCAGGAGCAAAGGGATGGAAATATCCATCACAAAGACTTGGACATGACTTAGCAACTGAACAACAACAACAAGAAAAAACAACAGCCTTCTTAATGTAAGTTTTAGATTTCATATTGTAGAGAAATAAAGCTAGGTTAGAGGAAAGATTTAGTTACACTTGGAGGTTTAGGACTGCCATTGTTGCCAATACCTGTTACCAGGGAAGAGTTTATGCTAAGAATTAAAAGTGCCTCTCCTAAGCACTAAAAGTTAATGTTTCTACTAAATATTAAGAAAGGTATAGAACACTTAATAGGAAAAGGATGTGTTATATAATAAGACATTAAAGAAAATTTTTTTTAGAAATCAATGGTTCTATACTGTTGTTTTTACTGTTCGGTTTTTTCTCCTATGTGTCTTAATTGCAGTTCCCAGAAAAAGACCCCACCTCTGTGCAAGCTGAATGATGCAAACAGATGTCAACCATTGACAGGACTTGTTTTGATCATAAGATTGTTCTTTGCGTTTGTTAAGTTCTCTAGGTTTTAAAGTATAAGCAAGATGATTCAGCATTTTATACTTCAGTGTTCAAATCTAGTTTCATATTTAAACATATTATAGAGTTTCAGTGATATAATTTGAAAAAGAATCTGCATGGGAAACTGCACCCATAAACACCTGGTCACCTTTGATAGAAGCTAGTTAGATAAGGCTATTTCAGCAGTGCAGATTTAGAGCAGAGTTATAGAAATAGATATAGAAAGAAATACATGTGTTTAGGTGTATTGAATATTCCAAGCTTGATGATACATTAAATGGAAGGAAAACGTAAAGGGACCTGTTAAGGATGCCTCAGGTCTCTGTGTTATGTGTCCTTGACATTTTAAACAAAGTATTTCTTATGAACAAACATGTACTTGATATTAGTCCTATCTTAATTATAATTCCCTGCTTGTCTTTTCTTCCTCTTTTTGTTTAATTTCTAGTTCAGTTACAGTTGTTTATTTGTTTTCAAATTTATAATTCTACTTCTGTTTTCCTCTTATGGGTGATTAACCTTTTATTTTAACAAATATCTTTTTAAAATTGTTTCTTCTTTCACTTCTGTTTCTGAACAAAGCAAACCTTTTTAGCTGAATTTACTATCTAGTGATCTCCCTACTGACATTCCAAAATCTGTTGTAATTACCTAGAGGGTTTTTAAAATTATATTAATTTTTTTTCTTTCTTAAAAAAAGAAGTCACATTTAATTCTATCATGAACATGTCAAGCATTCTGCCCCAAAACATCTTGCCATTTCTAGATAGAAAAAAAAAGAAAGACAGTACTCAAGGAAGAAAGCATCAAATAAATCAGAATGAAGAGCCCTTTCCCCACAAGAAAAAAATGGGAAAGTACAGTTTGATGTGCACAGAAGCCTGGGTTAGGTGCACAGATCATCACTGCAGTAGTAGAGAGACTGCAGGAGACTGTACAGATGGCACCCTCTTCTTGGTTTAGCATATTAGGATTCAACTGAAAAAAGAAAACAAAAACCAAAAACCCACATTTTGGGGAAAAATATCAATAATCTCAGATATGCAGATGACACCACCCTTATGGCAGAAAGTGAAGAAGAACTAAAGAACTTCTTGATGAAAGTGAAAGAGGAGAGTGAAAAAGTTGGCTTAAAGCGCAACATTCAGGAAACGAAGATCATGGCATCTGATCCCATCACTTTATGGCAAATAGATGGGGAAACAGTAGCTGACTTAATTTTTCTGGGCTCCAAAATCACTGCAATGGTGATTGTAGCCATGAAATTAAAAGATGCTTACTCTTTGGAAGGAAAGTTATGACCAACCTAGACAGCATATTAAAAAGCAGAGATGTTACTTTGACAACAAAGGTCCATCTAGTCAAGGCTGTGGTTTTTCCAGTGGTCATGTATGGATGTGAGAGTTGGACTATAAAGAAAGTTGAGCACCAAAGAATTGATGCTTTTGAACTGTGGTGTTGGAGAAGACTCTTGAGAGTCCCTTGGACTGCAAGGAGATCCAACCAGTACATCCTAAAGGAGATCAGTCCTGTGTCATTGGAAGGACTGATGTTGAAGCTGAAACTCGAATACTTTGGCCACCTGATGCGAAGAGCTGACTCATTTAAAAAAAACCCTAATGCTGGGAAAGATTGAGGGCAGGAGGAGAAGGGGACGACAGAGGATGAGATGGTTGGATGGCATCACCGACTCGATGGACATGGGTTTGGGTGGACTCTGGGAGTTGGTGATGGACAGGGAGGCCTGGCGTGCTGCGGTTCATGGGGTCGCAAAGAGTCGGGCACGACTGATTGACTGAACTGAACTGAACATGCACCTCTAGGGGCTTCCCAGGAGTCTCAGTGGTAAACAAAACCACTTGCAGGAGACACAGGAGACAAGGGTTTGATTTCTGGGTTGGGAAGATTCCCCTGGAGGAGAAAATGGCAACACACTCCAGTCTTCTTGCCGGGAAAATCCCATGGATGGACGAGCCTGGTGAGCTACAGCTCAT
This sequence comes from Ovis aries, assembly GCF_016772045.2. NCBI lineage: Eukaryota > Metazoa > Chordata > Mammalia > Artiodactyla > Bovidae > Ovis > Ovis aries. Next base: position 18,389,648 of record NC_056074.1, read on the forward strand.
GGGGTCACAAAGAGTCAGACACAACTGAGCACACAGCACAGCACAAAAAATGCAGCTCAAACCTGTGTTGCACAAGGGCCAACTAATATTGTAAGCCACCTATAGATTTTTCATAAATTTAGTTAAGAAATTAGCTAATTTGCAGCATTTTCTTGTATTCATTTTAAAAGTCAAAACTACATGCGAAATATTTTTAAAAATTAATTAAAATAGGTATTTCGTTTAAAAATAGAGCTATCATTTGTACTCACCTAGAACTAAATTTGAAAATTTTAATTTTGTAAAGCAATCCAGATTTTCTCCAGAGTTTTACTCAATTTTCGTTAAAAAAAAAAATTCCTCCCAAGGAAAGTGAATCAGAAATTCTGTAGAATATTATGGGAATTTTTAAGATGATATCTGAAATTTGGTGTTTTTTTTCTTTTTGTATTTGTTGATAATATATTGAGATGAACCATATTCTTTAGAGAAGTCTCTTCTAAAATACAAGGCTTTATAGAGTTTTCATTTTCAGTATGTTTAATTTATTTTAAATGTTTCTAGTGAGGAGATGTGTATCTTTAAAACTTTTCTTTTATAGTGTGATATGTATGTGTGTGTGTGTGTATATATATATATATATATATATATATATATATATAATATTATTTCCCTAGTATAGAACAATAAACTGAATTACTTTGCTATGTAAGGAATATTTAGTATTAGAATGTATTTGTGTTGAAAGTGATTCTAATGATCATCTAACTCCTCTACTTTATTAATTCAGTCATTGAAAAGATATATTTGATTTATTCACTAAATGAAAGGCATTATAAATACAAAAAAATAAGATACTGAAACCGTGCAAAAATTACTAAAAAAACCATGAAGAAAATAAGACCAAATGCTGTGAAGTGAATCATTAGAATCTAGGCACAGCTCCAGTATATTAAACTTTTCCCTGCCTCTTAACTGCCATGCACATTTAAATATTAAAAAATCTAACTATAGCTGCTAAAAACAGATCCAAGTCATCTGAAACCTTGGAATTATCCTAACCGTTATAATTATTAAGTGAATTACAAAAAGGTTTCTGTTACTATTTCGTTATTGTCAGTCTTGTTTGTAATGAAAAACTGAAATAAAATATATCTCATCAATAGTCCAGAGAAGGCAATGGCACCCCACTCCAGTACTCTTGCCTGGAAAATCCCATGGACGGAGGAGCCTGGTGGGCTGCAGTCCATGGAGTCGCTAAGGGTTGGGCACGACTGAGCAACTTCACTTTCACTTTTCATTTTTATGCATTGGAGAAGGAAATGGCAACCCCCTCCAGTATTCTTGCCTGGAGAATCCCAGGGACAGAGGAGCTTAGTGGGCTGCCATCTATGGAGTCGCACAGAGTCGGACATGACTGAAGTAACTTAGCAGCAGCAGCAGCAGCAGCAACACTCTGCATATAAGCTAAATAAGCAGGATGACAATACATACTCTTCTTCCATACTCTTCTCATACTCTTCCCAATTTTGAACCAATCAGTTGTTGCATGTCTGGATCTAACTGTTGCTTCTTGACCTGCATATGGTTTTCTCAGGAGGCAGGAAAGGTAGTCTGGTATCTCCCATTCTTGAAGAATTTTCCACAGTTTGTTTTGAGCCGCACAGTCAAAGACTTTAGTGTAGTCAATAAAGCAGAATTTCATGTTTTTCTGAAATTCCCTTGTTTTATCCATGATCCAACAGATGCTGGGCAATTTGACCACTGGTTCCTCTTCCATTTCTAAATCCAGCTTGCCCATCTGGAAGTTCTCAGTTCACATACTGTTGAAGCCTAGCTTGGAGGATTTTGAGCATTATTTTGCTAGTATATGAAGTGAGCACAAGAGTATGTTAGTTTGGACATTCTTTGGCATTGCCCTTCTTTGGGATTGAAATGAAAACTGAACATTTCCAACCCTGTGGCCCCTGCTGAGTTTTCCAAATCTGCTGGCATATTGCATACAGCGCTTTAATAGCATCATCATCTAGGATTTGAAATAGCTCAGTTGGAGTTCCATCACCTCCACTAGCATTGTTTGTAGTCAAATTTCCTCAGGTAAGGTAAGGTAAGGTGAAGTTGCTCAGTCGTGCCCGACTCTTTGCGACCCCGTGGACTGTAACCTACTAGGCTTCCCCGTCCACGGGATTCTCCAGGCAAGGATACTGGAGTGGGTTGCATTTCCTTCTCCAGGGGATCTTCCTGACCCAGGGATCGAATGCAGGTCTCCTGCACTGGAGGCAGATGCTTTAACCTCTGAGCCACCAGGGAATTTCACACTCTATGATGTCTGGCTGTAGGTGAGTCACCACACCATTATGATTATTTGGGAAATAAAGACCATTTTTTTTTACAGTTCTTCTGTATATTCTTGCCACCTCTTCCTAATCTCTCCAAGTTCTGTTAGATCCTTACAATTTCTGTCCTTTATTTTACCCATCTTTGCATGAAATATTCCCTTGGTTTTTCCAATTTTCTTGAAAATATCTTTCCCTTTCTGTTTTTTTTCCCTCTATTTCTTTGCATTGTTCACTTAAGAACACTTTCTTATCTTTCCTTGCTCTTCTCTGGATCTCTGCATTCAGTTGGGTATATCTTTTCCTTTCTCCTTTGCCTTTAACTTTTCTTCTTTTCTCAGCTATTTGTAAGGCCTCCACAGACAACCATTTTGCCGCCTTTGATTTCTTTTCTTTGGGATAGTTTTTGTCACTGCATTCTGTACAGTGTTAGGAGACTACATCCATAGTTCTTCAGCCACTCTGGCTACCAGATCTAATCCCTTGAATCTATTTGTCACTTCTACTGTATAATCACAAGGGATTCGATTTAGGTCATACCTGAATGGCCTAGTGGTTTTCCCTATTTTCTTCAATTTAATTCTGAATTTTGCAATAAGGAGCTCATGATCCAAGCCACAGTCAGTGCCTGGTCTTGCTTTTACTAACTGCATAGAGCTTCTCCATCTTCGGCTGCAAATAATATAATCAATCTGATTTTGGTATTCACCATCTGGTCCATGTGTAGAGTTGTCTGTTGTGTTGTTGGAAGAGGGTGTTTGCTATGGCCAGTGCATTCTTTTGGCAAAATTCTGTTAGCCTTTGTCCTGCTTTATTCTGTACTCCAAGGTCAGACTTGCCTCTTACTCAATTCTCTCTTGACTTTCTGCTTTTGAATTCCAGTCCCCTATGATGAAAACAACATCTTTTTGGGGTGTTAGTTATACAAGGTCTTGTGGGTCTTAGAACCATTCAACTTCAGCTTCTTCAGCATTACTGGTTGGCACATATACTTGGATTACTGTGATATTGTATGGTTTGCCTTAGAAATGAACAGGGATCATTCTGTCGTTTTTGAGATTGCACTCAAGTACTGCACTTCAGACTCTTATTGACTATGAGGGCTACTCCATTTGTTCTAAGGGATTCTTGTCCACAGTAGTAGATATAATGTTCATATGAATTAAGTTTGCCCATGCCTGTCCGTTTTAGTTTTCTGATTTCTAAAGTGTCATGGTTCACTCTTGCCATCTCCTGTTTGACCACATTCAATACTCACTGGAAAAGGCTCTGATGCTGGGAGGGATTGGGGGCAGGAGGAAGATGGGACGACAGAGAATGAGATGGCTGGATGGCATCACCGACTCGATGGATGTGAGTTTGAGTGAACTCTGGGAGATGTACAGGGAGGCCTGGCGTGCTGCGATTCATGGGGTTGCAAAGAGTCGGACATGACTGAGTGACTGAACTGAACTGAACTGAACTGAATTTACTTTGATTCATGGACCTAACATTCCAGCTTCTCTGTGACTAAAGCCATGTTTTATTTGCATCTCAGTGTTTTCTTATTGCAGAGATAAACATGTCTCCCTTCTCTCATTGTAGGAGCACCATCATTGCAAATACTAATGCTAGTTTCCAGAATATCTTTTTTTTAAGTGTTCAATAATTGTTTGAAGTTTTTTTTTTTACATATTTCTACTGTACAAATACATTTCTTTCAAATATTTTTCATCAAATATTCCATCTAGTACTATAAATTGTGCATAGGGACTAGCATCTGCAAATTTGTCCTATATGCAATAAATATTTTTTAAATCTAATAATCTTCTGGGTTTGCATTGTCTTTATGTCATCTGGCATGTTGTCATTTCATGTTATAAGAGTTTCTTTCAATAGTAAATGTTTTATTTCTTTGATGAATTGGTGTGAAACATAGCATTGAAAACTGCAAATCAGCTGGGAAAATAAGCAATTTTGCATCTATGTGAGACATTTTGAATTTAACTGTTGATTGCAGTATTTTCCAAACAGCTTTTTGATCTTGATCTGAAAATGCAGTAAATGATCTCATTGAAGCATAGTTTTTCTTAATCTGAATTTAAAAAAAAAAATGAGCTGAAATGAGTTCAACATTTTTTTTTTTCCCCATCAAGTATTGGTGGTCTGGTTGGCACTATTGCATTATTTAACTTTCTCGGACAGATAAAACCCTTAGACAATGAAAGTGAAACATACTGAAGAATATGTATTAAATCTGAGGTAGCCCTCACATATAATACCCTTTATTCTGGTGTGCAGTATAGGAAACATTTTATATTAATTTTCATTTAATTCTATAATTATTTTTAAATAATATAGATTGTGGGCTTCTTTGGTGACTCAGTGGTAAAGAATCCACTGCTAATGTAGGAGACACAGGTTCAATCCCTGGGTCAGGAAGATCCCCTGGAGAAGGAAATGGCAATCCACTCCAGTATTCTTGCCTGGAGAATCCCATGGACAAAGGAACTTGGTGGGATACAGTCCACGGGGTGGCAAAAGAGTCAGACATACCTTAGCGACTAAGTAACAAAAGTATAAGTTGTATACTCATGTAAACATAAACACTTTGAAGAAGTAATTTTCTGAAGATACAAAGTTCCCCTTTTATAAATGATTAAGTTGAAAAATTTTTGATTAGTATTTTTACAAATAAGCACTGTTTGGTATTTTGGAAAACAGGTAGTAATTCATAACATAAATCCATCATGAAAAAGAATTTCATTGTTAACATCAAATACAAAAGATAAGTCACCATAATCAGTTATAGTTTGTATAGAAGCGTGTGACAACAAATACTACTACTAGTGCTATTGAGAAAGATATGTCGTATGGAAACTGTTTACAAATGTATTTTGACAAATGTAGAATTACTTAGATAAAAATAAGCACTAAATCTTTTATAACTGCGAGAAAAATATAGAACTTTTCTTTCTACCATATCTAAAATGACAATCACACTTTATAGTGTTTGAAGAATAGTGTCAAGTTTGGGTGCTGTGTGATCCCAGAAAAGAAAAATCTAACTGGTGTGGCTGTGTATTAAATCTTTTATGCCCAGAGAAGGAAAAGATGATTAAATGTAGTCATTTTACAGAACAAGCCAAACGAGTGTTATTAACAATTGTTGTAACATTTTGAATGGTTGTTAAAATAATTTTGAATTTTTATTACTGTAAAAATTTATAAACATTGATGTTTCATGGCCTACCAACCCATTTGTGGCTCACCTGAAAGCTATATCATACTCAGTTTGGAAACTTTTTATTATGTATAACTTTACATAAATGAGAAATAATTTACAAGGAAAAAAAGTGAATCTTTACAAATAAGATATTTTAAATATTGTTTGGAGATTTTAAGTACAGTATATAAATATTCTCATTGGACTGCTTCCTACCACAGTTGATGAGAGTTTAGGAAAGAAATATTTGTTTTGAATGGTAAAATATGTATCACGTTAAACATGAATGTGACACAAAATATCTTTGAAATATGTTAATTGTTACCAAAATTTTAATGTTTATTCTGTTTTAATGTTGACAAGATATTTTCATAAAAACTAACATTGGAAGGACTGATGCTGAAGCTGAAACACCAATACTTTGGCCACCTGATGTGAAGAGCTGACTCATTTGAAAAGACCCTGATGCTGGGAAAGATTGAGGGCAGGAGAGGAAGGGGACGACAGAGGATGAGATGGTTGGATGGCATCAATGGATGGTTGGATGGCGCCTCAATGGACATGGGTTTGAGTGGACTCTGGGAGTTGGTGATGGACAGGGAGGCCTGGCGTGCTGTGGTTCATGGGGTCGCAAAGAGTCGGACACAACTGAGTGAATGAACTGAACTGAACTGAACATAGTTACACCTAGGAAAATCTTGTGAGGCAGGCAGTTATTACAAAGAAGAGAATATTGTCTCAGAATAATTCAAATAGTTTCACTAAAATCACATGCCTTATACAATTAGAAAATACCCTGAAGTTTTAAAGTTTGCCTGAGTTTCACATAATCTCAAATTTGTTAAATGTAGCTTGATAGTTGAGATGAATTCCTAATGAGTTAGCTTAGGTAGGACCAATTGATAATCATATAGTGTGCTAAATACGGTGCTTGGTAATATTCAATTTGCAGTGACAAACTGGCATTTATGTTTTAGTCTGGATAATACATTTTCTAATACATAATAATAAACAATAATAAATGATTGTCACCTTTATCCACCAGGTTTTGTACAATTTGAGAATATTGCATTGGTGTATTTCACTACCTCCAAAATAAATCTATGTGTCTATAATACCTAGACCACTTTACTTATACTCTAATTGACATACTAATGGAATAATAAATTAGCATCATGCATGTATGTGTTTGGGTATGTGTACATAGGTATGATATATTTTAAATCTATATGTTATAAAATATTGTTAAAATGGTAATAAAACTTTCCTTCTCATCGGGTTGAGACAATCCACTAAATGCTCTCAGGCATTGTACGGAAGAGTGTGAAGCTTAAGAGTCAGTCTTCTGTTATAATTCTTTCGGTTCTACCCTTGATTGCTAGGCTTAACCTCATTTTGATTTCTTTACATTACTTAACAAACTTTGTCTTCCTTTTTAAATCAGTGCATCCTCCACCAGGAAATTCATTCTGTTTCTTTCTGACCACTACTTCATTCTCTGCTCCATTATTTAATAATTTTGATACTTTGGGTTTCACATACAGCCTTCTTCATCCAAGAGGGAAAAAAATTCATCCTTGACTGAAAACAGTGAAATATCATTCCCCATCAATTTACAGAAACTTAACCCAGGTGGCACTCATGGTAAAGAACCTGCCTGCCAATGTAGGAGATCGAAGAGATGGTGATTGGATCCCTGGTTCTGGAAGATCCCCTGGAGGAGGCCATGGCAACCCACTCCAGTATTATTGCCTGGATAATCCCCAAGGACAGAGGAACCTGGTGGGCTTCAGTCCGTGGGGTCACAAAGAGTTGGACACAACTGAAGTGACTTGGCACACACACACACACACAACTTTCTAGCAACTTTCTAAATCGTTCTTCATCGGTAATAACAGTCACAAAATGTGCTCTCTGCTTGTTTAATTTATCTGTGTGTTGCAGACTTTGGAAGTCTGCCGGCCTCACTGCACACAAAAAATATTAGGTTCACAAAAGAAAATATTTAGTATGTGATGTTTAAATGTAATAACTGATAAATAGTTTTTAATAAAAACAAGCCATAAGTCTAATATTAAAAATAGTTTTCATTTTAGTTCTTCATTCAAAACAACAGTTACTTGAACAATTAAAATTAGAAGTATAATTTTTGTTATTCCTTTTTTAAACTTTCAGTAGTTATGTGTCCTTTTATATCTCCATTTCTTCATGTAAATTGGTTCTTTATTATCCCACTGCCTGCTAACTGTACTCTAGGAATGACATATAATGACAATTTATGTCATTTTATGAAAGTGACAATAATTTTCATAAAGATTCTTTATCTCTTTAATTTGGGATCAAATGGAATAATGTTTCTGAGAACATGCAGCATTTTTGCATTTTTACTGAAGAGGGATCATTATGGGATCTTGACATCATTGTAGCAAATAGAAATGCTGCTGCTGCTAAGTCACTTCAGTCGTGTCCAACTCTGTGCAACCCCATAGATGGCAGCCCACTAGGCTCCCCCGTCCCTGGGATTCTCCAGGCAAGAACAATGAAGTGGGTTGCCATTTCCTTCTCCAACGCATCAAAGTGAAAATTGAAAGTGAAGTCACTCAATCGTGTCCGACTTAGCGACCCCATGGACTGCAGCTACCAGGCTCCTCTGTCCATGGGATTTTCCAGGCAAGAGTGCTGGAGTGGGGTGCCATTGCCTTCTCCATAGAAATGCTACAGCATGCCAAAAGAAGTGTAAGATTTAATGGAGGCTTTTCTAAAAGCATTTCAAAAACAAATTTGAAAATGTGTACACAAGGTTTTGGTTTTTGTATATGCTTTTTTCTTTTTTAGACATTGTTTTGTTTTGTGCACAATTATTCAGAAGACCTTATAAAGCAATAGATTTTGTGATGTGCAAATAGAGATGAAAAAGGGGTGTCTAAGTATCCAAGTCAGTAAATTCTAGATACTACTGACCATCAGAAGGAATCAGTGGAAAAAACAGAAATAATATAGGAGAAAAGCCTAATTTTGAACAGGACATGAAATGAAATAATATATCCCAAAGATTTTAAACAAAATAAAAATCAACATAGTGAGGCTCTTGAGGATAAGGATTCCTGTTTCTCCGCTGGCGTATCAAGTACTAGTAACACAGGAAACACAATATTTATTTCATGAATGAATGAATAAGTAGATAAGAAGTAGTTGCCAGGGCCTGGCATGATGAAAACCAGGAGATAAATCTCAAAAGAACAAAGGAAATAACCAAATTGTTAGCCAAATATCAACCTAGGTAAACACCCTTAAAGTAACCTGAGTAAAACCAGCCATGAAAGAGATGAAGCTTCACTGACATTTGAATATCATTATATGATTTTAATTCTTAACTACACACACACACACACACACACACACACACACATATACACACACTTTTTTCATGCCACATTTACATGCAAGTTCAGTAGTGCCTGGTTCAAGATCAATGTCAAGTTAAAAATGTATCTGTTAACTCCTAAAGAGTTCTGAGGAACTAGGCTTAATGGAGGGAGGAGTAAGCATACTATGGAAATATTTGCCTTAGTGAACCAAATGTAATGACCCTGATCAATTGTGTCCATGTATGGACCCAGGAAAAGCAGAACAAATTCACTGTTTTTAGCGTATTAAACATTAGGTCTGAGTCATTTGACATGCAGTGACAAACTGTAAGATTTCCAACATATATAAGGATTCAAACATTTGCTTTGGAATTTCTGAAGGTAAAGTGATTCTGTGAACATAGGAGCAATAACTTTTCACCTCAACTTTTCTGAGATAAAATTATTTCCTGTTACAGAAATATGACAAAAGCCTGCTTCTCATAGTCCTCTTGAGTTCTTGAGCGGGCAGAAAACCTGTTATTTTAGTTATTGTAGTTAACTCTCTGATCATAAAGGACATCCCCGAAGGCCAATCTTGAATCCCAAACTTCAGCCACTGTGACATCTGGGGGGTGACACTTGAGATCTTTCACTAAAGAGGAAGCAACTCATGACCTCTTCCTCTCTTGTTTCTGCACTCTGCATTCCTATTAGTGTTATGCTGTCTCATGACATTACGAGCTGTTGAAAAGGAAGCAATATGCAAAGTCATGGTACTCAGTAACTACTGCAAATCATCATTTCCTTCTTTTTCTTTAAATCTTTACTTATTTATTTTCCTTTTTAATGACATTTGTTGCTTTTTTCTAATTTTATAAGCAATATGTATGCATTGCAGACAACTAAAAAAACAGAAAAGCATAAAGTAAAAATTAACAATTCGTAATTTCTACCCCCAGAGATAACCATCATTAGCATTTTGATGCATTTTCTCCAAGTGTCTACATATGTTGTTTAATTGAAATATAATTGATTGACAACACTATATTCTTTCCAGGTATACAACATAGTGGTTTCTATACATTTCAAAACAATCACCATGCTATGTCTAGTTAACATACGTCACTGTGCAAAGATACAGCAATTTAACTGGATATAGTTCATTCCCGTTACTCATTTTTTTTGTAACTGGAAGTTTGTATCTCCTAATCTTCCTCATCTATTTCACTCATTGCCCACCCCTTTCCCCTCTGGCTACCACCTATTTACTCTCTGTATCTATGAGTCTATTCTGCTTTGTTATATGTGTTCATTTGTCTTTTGTTTTATATATTCCACTTATAAGTTAAATGATACTGTAAGTCTAACCAAATTATCAAAAATGGCAATAATTCATTAATTTTTATGACTGAAAATTATTCCATTGTATATTGGTGGCTCAACAAGGAGCTACTGTATAGCAAAAGAAACTCTACTCAATACTCTGTAAAAACCTATATGGGAAGGTGAGTGTGTGTTAGTCAGCCAGTCGTGTCCAACCCTTTGCAACCCAATGGGCTAGACCAGCCCACCAGGATCCTCTGTCCATGGGGTTCTCCAGGCAAGAATACTGGAGGGGGTTGCCATTCTCTTCTCCAGAGGATCTTCCCAACCCAGAGACTGAACCGTGTTCTCCTGTACTGCAGGTGGATTCTTTACTCTCTGAGCCACAAGGAAAGCCCTTATATGGGAAAACAGTCAATATATGCATATGTATAGTTGAATCACTTTGCAATATACCTGAAACTAATACAACACTGTAAATCAACTATATGCCAATATAAAATAAACATTAAAAAGAATCCCTTCTGGATATTTGAAATTAAAAATCAATGATAATGTAAAAAAAAAAAAAAACTTAATGCTCAACACAGAGATGGTGCTCATACATATATGTTGAGAAAATAATCAAAGGCATATTGCATATGCCTAAGACCTGTTACTAGTGGCAACTCACAAATTCAGCCAGCATTAGTTAAAAACCTACTGTTTGGTGCCAGGTGTGTGCACCAGATGCTGAATGTAATACATTAAAATGTAAGACATGATGGAAACCCTCTGGGACAGTTGTGAATGGGAAACCAGATGTAGTTAGGACAATGAGGTGAGTGAAAATATGAGCCTCTCAATGTGAACACTTCAAAATGAGGGACACAGAAAACAAATTTGAGATGGGCTGAGTACACTGGGCTAGAGAAGACAGAGGTACCTAGTTTGCAAGGAAATAATATGACCATTGCTCCAGAGAGTGTCCATTTGCACGCAAGGGAAGACGAAAAGCATTGCCTTAGAAACTGGTTACATTAGTGTCACACTTTCTCTAGTTTACAATGTTCCAGGCACACTTTCCTTTTTTCAGGTTATTCAAATAAGCCAAGTGTTGTTGTTGTTGTTGTTGTTGCTGTTTTTTCCTCACCTGAAGGCCTTGACATGCAATTTTCTTTGCCTTAAATATACTTTGTTTCCTTCTGTTCTGATGATTCACACCAGTTTCCTTTCAGTTCTCAGCTGAAATTGTATATTTTTATAAAAAAACCTCCCTCTCTTCTCTCCCTACTCGCCCCAGACACTCACTGCCCTCTCTCTGATTAGGCCAGCTTGTCCTACAGTATATTTTCATTGGATTTCATAAATCTTTGTGGGACACTTGCAATGAATATAATTAAATAAAATAATTAATTTTAATTTGCTGTTTCTTGTATTAATTGTTTTATCGCTGGACTGTTAGCTCCATGCTTAAAGAGGTTTTATCTCCTACATCAACAACTAAAAGAATAATTTTGACAGAAGGCATTCATTAAAATTTTATTAAATTACTCATGGCACATCAGCTTTCTAAAGTGTTTGTCCAAAACTAACAGGGTCCCCAAAACTGTTGATTGAGTTGAGTCCCCTAACCTCAAGGGTAAAATTTGATCATCCACTATGGAAAATTTTGAGTCACCTAGATACATAGATGGTTACTATTTTAAAAAGCTGAAAATTTAAGAACCCAAAGACTTTGGCCCACTAGCAATTTATAAAAAGTGATTGTTGCTGATGTTGTTGTTTTAGCATATGCTCAAACAACTCAGTAACAGTAATTTTGAATGCTGAACAAAGATTTCTTTCTACTGATTTCTCCATGTTCCACCTTCTCCCTGGATGTAATGAAGCTTTAGAAGATTCAATCCTTCCCCACCCATGTCTCATTCTACCATCCTTGTCACTGAGCAAATACAGTTCCTTTTGGCCAAAGTCATCTTCCTTATGTCTATTGCTCTCTGGTCCTGTCTTTGACTTTTAGAGTTTCTAACAGATCTCAGGACTGAATGAAGTACAGGCTGGAATCAAAATTGCTGGGAGAAATATCAATAACCTCAGATATACAGGTGACACAGCCCTTATGGCAGAAAATGAAGAAGAACTAAAGAGCCCCTTGATGAAAGTGAAAGAGGAGAGTGAAAAAGTTGGTTTAAAAACTCAACATTCAGAAAACTGAGATCATGTCATCCTATCCCATTACCTCATGGCAAATGGATGAGGAAACAATGGAAACAATGACAGACTTTTTTTTTTTTTTTTGGCTCCACAGTCACTACAGATGATGACTGTAACCATGAAATTAAAGACGCTTGATGCTTGGAAGAAAAGTTTTGAGCAACCTAGACAGCATATTAAAGAGCAGAGGCATTACTTTGCCAATAAAGGTCCGTCTAATCAAAGCTTTGTTTTTGTTTTTCATTATATAGTCATTTATGGATGTGAGAGTTGGACTATAAAAGCTGAGCACTGAAGAATTGATACTTTTGAACTGTGGTATTGGGTAATACTCTTCAGAATCCCTTGGACAGCAAGGAGATCAAACCAGTCCATCCTAAAGGAAATCAATTCTGAGTATTCATTGGAAGGACTGATGCTGAAGCTGAAGCTCCAATACTTTGGCCACCTGATGTGAAGAACTGACTCATTTGCAAAGACCCTGATGCTGGGAATGATCGAAGGTGGGAGAAGGGGACGACAGAGTGTGAGATGGTTGGATGGCATCACTGACTCAACGGACATGAGTCTGAGTAAGCTCCAGGAGTTGGTGATGGACAGGGAAGCCTGGTGTGCTACAGTCCCTGGGGTCGCAAAGATTCAGACATGACTAAGCTACTGAACTGAACTGAACAGCTCTCAACTCTCCCTCAATGGTTCTCAGCACTTTTACATTTGCAGTAATCCTGTCTACATTCCCTCCTCTAATCATATGTAATCTCTACCTGCTTGCCTCAATCCTCAACTACAACTGCATCGTCTAGGGAGAGGGGAACTTTTCTCCTTGAGAGGGGCACTTTTCTCTTAAGACAGACTTTTTATTTTAAAATGAGAACACTTTTCTCTCTCATATCCCAGAGTTGTAGAAGTCTAGAGACATTATCTGCAAATTTCAGGCTCCTTATCACTAATTTTAAGACAGTAATTTTTGTGTTGTTTCTCAGTTGCTAAGTATTGTCCAACTCTTTGCTACTGCATGGCCTGCAGCATACCAGGCTCCTCTGTCCTACACTGTCTCCTGGAGTTTGCTTAGATTTATGTCCAGTGAGCCAGTGATGCTATCTAACCATCTTTTCCTCTATTTCCCCCTTCTCCTGTTGCCTTCAATCTTTCCTGGCATCAGGGTCTTTTCCAGTGAGTTGGCTCTTTGCATCAGGTGGCCAAAATATTGGAACTTCAGCATCAGTCCTTTCAATGCATATTTAGGGCTCATTTCCTTTAAGATTGACTGGATTGATCTGCCTGCAGTCCAAGGGACTCTCAAGAGTTTTCTCTGGCACCACTCAGCCTTCTTTATGGTCCAACTCTCACATCTGTACATGACTACTGGAGTACTTTTCCACTTGCCTAAGATAAACAACCCATAACAAGCAAAACTCTTTGGAAGTTCTTAATTGTTAATTTCACTGTGGTGGAATCAATCCTTCTTTAAGTCATCAAGAAAGCTACTGTCACCCATTTCCACCCACTGACAATTTTGACAGTTAAGCCCTAGACACTGTACATCCCAAATTTCTATCATCATTGAGATGATATATTGTCCATGTGGTTGAACCACAGAATAATAGAGCTTCAGTAGTCCATATTGTGTTCACACCAACAAATTTGATCTCTTTCCTCTTCAACTCTTTCCAACACCTTTCTTTTTACATATTTTTTTCTTTTTGTCATTTCAGTATTCATCTCCCATTGCTACACATTGGAACATATCAAATACTATGTTGTGGCATAATATTAACACTGAAATGATAATTTTAAAGATCAAATCCAAGATGAATTTAGAATAAAAACCTTAAGTTGACCTTCTTTGCCTTGATTATTGGAAGCCTTCAAAGCAGCTTGCCTTTAAAGGACCAAATAACTATTCATACCAGGGTCTTGTTTCCATTGAACTAACACTCCTAAGCTTCCTCACTGTGTTCTGATGAATAAATGCTTGTTTAGGCCTGATGTGTGCCTGAATAACACGAACCTGAGGAGTCTCTGCTTGCTTGCTTGCTCCTTGGAAGAAAAGCTGTGACCAACCTAGAAAGCATATTAAAAAGCAGAGACATTACTTTGCCAACAAAGGTCCATCTAGTCAAAGCTATGTTTTTTTCTCCAGTAGTCATGTATGGATGTGAGAGTTGGACTGTAAAGAAAGCTGAGCACAGAAGAACTGATACTTTTGAACTATGGTGTTGGAGAAGACTCTTGAGAGTCCCTTGGACTGCAAGGATATCCAACCAGCCAATCCTAAAGGAGATCAGTCCTGAATATTCATTGGAAAAGACCCTGATTCTGGGAAATATTGAGGGCAGGAGAAGGGGACAACAGAGGATGAGATGGTTGGAAGCCATCATCGACTCAATGGACATGAGTTTGAGCAAGTTGTGGGAGTTGGGTGATGGACAGGGAAGACAGTTGGACACGACTGAGTGACTGAACGGAACTGAGCAGTCTCTGAGAAAAAGGCGCTCCAGTGTAAGAGGACAGATAAATTTACTTTACTGAAAATAATACGGATTTTCCTGACTTCCCACAAAGCCATGCCTGGAAGGTTGTTTTGCATTCCACATCTGAAATATCTAAAGTCCACTCTAGAGACTGATCTTTCCAGGTGGCACTAATGGTGAAGAACCCACCTACCAGTGCAAGTAACATAAGAGATGTGGGCTCGATTCCTGGGTCAGGAAGATCACCTGGTTGAGGGTGAGGCATGGCAACTCATTCCAGTATACTTGCCTGGAGAATCCCGTGGATAGAGGAGCCTTGCAGGGTCCATGCAGTCTCAAAGAGTCGAACATCACTGAAGCGACTTAGTACACATTTACATTCTAGAGATTACCTAAATCAAATTTGTTTCCAAAAGGAGTGGAAATCTTCACATCTAGTGACAGAATAATGCAATTTAAAATTACCAATTTATTTAGCTTTATCCAATACATTGTTAAAAATTATATAAATTAAGAAAATCAAAAGAAAAAATAAAGGAAATAAAAAGAATTGTGTTTACTCAAGTTTGCAAAGTCCCTCTCTTTCCATCAAAAGTTGAGGAAAGCAGATACGGGAGTAAGTATCAACCTAGCCTCATTCCAACATGACTTATATTTTAGACCATACATAGAATAGAAATGTTTCCATTCTGTTCAGTTCAGTTGCTCAGTTGTGTCTGACTCGTTGCGACCCCTTGGATTGCAGCACACCAGGGTTCCCTGTCCATCACTAACTTCCGGAGCTTGCTCAAACTCATGTCCTTTGAGTCTGTGATGCCATCCAACCGTCTCATCCTCCCTTGCCCCCTTAGCCTCCTGCCTTCAACCTTTCCCAGCATCAGGGTCTTTTCCAATGAGTCAGTTCTTCACATCAGGTGACCAAAGTACTGGACCTTCAGCTTCAGCATCAGTCCTTCCAATGGATATTCAGGACTCATTTTCTTTAGAATGGACTGGTTTGATCTCCTTGCAGTCCAAGGGACTCTCAAGAGTCTTCTCCAACACCACAGTTCAAAAGCATGAGTTTTTGTCACTCAGTTTTCTTCATAGTCCAGTTCTCACATCCATACATGATTACTGGAAATGTTCTGCAGTCTTCACTGCCAATATAATAGACCCTAGCCACATGTGTTTATTGAGTGCTTGAATGGTGTTTAGTGTTACTGAATCATTGCATTTTAAATTTTACTTAAGTTTAATTTACGTGAATTTACATTTATATAGCATGTGTGGTTAGTGGCTACTATAGCTACATAGCTGGAAACTGTTTTTCAGAATTCAGTGCTTTTCCACACCCACACTACTGACTGGAAATTGTGAACTTTTTCCTCTTATTACTTCCTCTCCACAATATGAACTTTGTATAATTTACTTTTTGTCTACAATGATTCATATAGAGTCTGACACATATTAAATGCTCAAAAATGTTTATTAAATGAATAACTGATGAATAGATAAACTAAAAAAAATTGCAATTTTTTCAATTCTTGAAAACGTTTTACTAATTCAGGTGTTTTTAAGAATGTTGAATGGTCATGATAAGGCTATCAGAATCCTATTACCTGTCCAAAAAAAAAAAAAAGACATAATTTTATCATTTATCTATTTTTATAGATATTAAAGTGTTTCTAAAATTTTATTAAAATGTCCTGAATCTAATAAAAACAAACATATTGAAATAAGAGATGCAATTTCTGGGGATAGGTTACAAGAGAAATAAAAATAGATTACAAGAGGTATTATATCCTACTCATTTAGATGGGAAGATTTAAGTTATTTATTCATCTGTCAAGTAATGTTTTATGGATTATAGATGCATAGAATTAGGTAAATCATAATCATTGATTTGTGGTCATCTTTGAATTATGTGTGATTCTATCCCTCGGAATAAAAGAAAAGTCCAAAAGCATATCCTATTTTGTAATTATTTTAGTGCTACTTACCTAATAAATTTTTGTAAGCAACATTTAAACATTGATTAAATAAGTTATTGTGTCTCCATATGAAGAATCAGTTAAGCATAATACTAACAAAAATTAATATAGTACAAATAAGAAAATAAAGCAAATACAAGTTGAATCTTTGATTCTATCTTTTAAAAATAAATATTCTGTTTCTTGAAAGTCTGGAAGAAAGTACTTTGGGAAAAAAGTACTGTTATGTTGATTATAAATTTTGGAGGATCAGTTATTTTTAAATTTTGTGTGTTTGATATGTTAGAATTAAATTTTTTGTAGTATATAATAATTTAAGAGAAGATAACTCATTGATACACAGAAGAGATTGTAAAATCAAATATGAATTAGAAACTAATCCATGCAGATAAATTACACTGTTTAACATAAAAATGAAAAGTATTAGATTTCAGTTTGTCAGCTGAATTTTTAATGTGATGTTTTTCTTTCATTTACCATAAGATGTTTTACAAAATCCATTTGAATGTAAGATCTTGAACCATTTTGAAAGATTGTGTCATTTTAAATGTGTTTTATTGAAATTGTGCAACACATGAGACAACAGATATTTATAAAATAAGCCTTATGTATGTGATATTAGGGATGTTCACCAAACATTTCCAGCTATCTCTGTTTGGAGACATGATAGCAATGTCTCTCATCATCCCCTTTTAAAATCAGGCATGACCAGGTTACCTGCAGTAGCCGATAAAATGTTGATACAATTGATAAATGTCACTTCTAGGAAGAAAACTTTGTGAGTCAGAAGGTGATTTGTTTTATACTTTTCCTATATTGAGGTGGTTTTGGAAGCACACATGGGCTTCCATATACCTGAGTCTTTAAGTGACTATGATGATATACTACCAACCCTTGACATACCAGTAGCATGGGCATGACACAGATATTTCCCTTATTAAGAATCTGGTAATTCAGTTCTGTATAAATAAAAATTTCCATAAAAAACCACTAAGTTTGAAAATGCATTTATTTCCAAAAAAGAAATATATAGCTCCAACTAAAGAGAGCATAGCAGGAGCGTGGCAAATCATGAATTAGAAGATTCAATCCTATAAAATATTTTATAGTAATTGCTGTCACCCCCAAGCTTATTAAAGCTCAATATTCAGAAAACAAAGATCATGGCATCAGTCCCATCACTTCATGGCAAATAGCTGGAGAAACAGTGGAAACGGTGGCAGACTTTCCTTTTTTGGGCTCCAAAATCACTGCAGATGGTGACTGCAGCCATGAAATTAAAAGACGCTTACTCCTTGGAAAAAAAGTTATAACCAAACTAGACAGCATATTAAAAAGCAGAGACATTACTTTGCCAACAAAAGTCCGTCTAGTCAAGGCTATGGTTTCTCCAGTGGTCATATATGCATGTGAGAGTTGGACTATGAAAAAAGCTGAGCACTGAAGAATTGATGCTTTTGAACTATGGTGTTGGAGAAGACTCTTGAGAGTCCCTTGGACTAAAAGGGGATCCAACTAGTCCATCTTAAAGGAGATCAGTTCTGAATATTCATTGGAAGGACTGATGCTGAAGCTGAAACTCCAATACTTTGGCCACCTCAAGCGAAGAGCTGACTCATTTGAAAAGACCCTGATGCTGGGAAAGATTGAAGGCAGGAGGAGAAGGGGATGACAAAGGATGAGATGGTTGGATGGCATCACCAACTCAATGGGCATGAGTTTGAATAAACCCTGGGAGTTGGTGGTGGACAGGGAGGCCTGGCTTGCTGCAGTCCATGGGGTTGCTAAGAGTCGGACATGACTGAGAGAAGTGAACTGAACTAAACAAGCTTACTACAGACAATAAATAGTAAAAGCACACAAGGACTGCAAGGGATGGGTCCTGTAATGTTTAACAATATCTCGACCATACTGAACATTTAATAATTATTAGTTAATAAACTTTCTTATCTGTTGCTAATATGACATCTAGGATTTGTTTTGTTTTTGTTTGCTTTTTAATCTGAATTTTTAATTTGGCATACAAAATAGCTTTATTAAGCAAATGAGATATGAAAAAACTAGGAATTGAACTTTTACAGACAGACCCCATTAAAAATTCTTCAGCATAGCAATTTAAGTTTAGATGCAGTATAGTCAATGATGAGGAGAAAGGGGCAAATAAGCATAGATGAAGCCATAATAAATAAGCTTTTAATTATTTTATTAGCTTCATCAGTTCCCTAATATAGGAAGAGTAGGCTTCTGGGATAAAATTTAATTTTGGATAATATCCATGACTTAACTATACTTGATAAAGCATCTCAACCATAAAATCCAGATAATTTAATGAAAAGTAAGCTTATATAAAAAATGTCATGTTTAATAGTCAAAAAATTGGACATATCATTGAAGACATCAGGAAAAAATAATTGCACTAAGGGGAAAAATGCTTTCAGGTAATATCGGAAATGGGCTTTCCCAGGTGGCTCAGTGGGTAAAGGACCTGCCTGTAATGGAGTAGATGCTGGAGATATGGGTTTGATTCCTGGGTTGGGAAGATCCCCTGGAGGAAGGCACAGCAACCCACTCTGGTATTCTTGCCTGGAAATACCCATGGACAGAGGAGCCTGGCAGCCTACAGTCCATAGGTCACAAAGAGTCAGATATGACTGAAGCGACTGAGCACAGCCCAGTAATATCAGAAATATAAATGTACCCTTGATTCTTGAACAAAATCTTAACATATTACAAAAGTCTCAGTGTATGAGACAATTCCAAGAGGAGATGATTTCTAGTGAAACAGAGCTGTGCTTTATTTCTTTTGAAAAGAATTCAAATCTGACTTAGATTTGAATTGCTGACTTGATAAAATGATAGATCATGTAATAGTCTTCCTGAGTACATCTTCAGAACTGACAATGAGATAAGAAAGAATAGTCTTTATTCAATTATAGTTAAAAGCAGAAGATGCACACTGGAAATACCCACAGAAATAAAAACCCAACATAATGAGATATCACTTTGCACCTGCTAATTATTTATATTTTATTTGTCTTATTATTTTTCATGTATTGTTTATTGTATTACTCCACCTTCTTGTACCCTCTATTCCTGAATTACACTTGCAAAAACACACCATATTGTAAACACTGTGAACAAAAAAGCATTCTTTGTTTTGATATTATACCCCCAGGGTCTAGAACTGTGGTAATTAATTAATGTATGTTGAATAAATGAATTTAGTAAAGATTAAAATCGGGCTTCCCAGGTAGGGCAGTGCATAGGTAGTCTCCTACTAATGCAGGAGACATGGGTTCGATCCCTGGGTCAGGAAAATCCTCTTGAGGAGGAAATGGCAACCCACTCCAGTATTCTTGCCTGGGAAATCCAATGGACAAAGGAGACTGGCAGGATACTGTCCATAGGGTCTCAAACAGTTGGACATAACTGAGCAACAACAGCCCACTCTTAGCCTCTTAGCCCAAAGATTAAAAAAAAAAAACAACAAAAACTCACCAGGATAAAAAAGTTGTGAGGAAGCATCTACCATTAAAACTACTGTATAGTTTGGGCTTATATTCTTAGTCATCTATGTTCACATTCTTGCAAAATTTAAACTTGCAGCCTAGACCTTGAACTTGGTACCTTTTACTTACTGTTCCTTAAGCAAATAAGTATCCTCCAAATTTATATATTATTTTAGATTTTCATGAGTTTTAGGACAATTTATGTGTTTTATGGCATGTATGTCTCAAATTGTTTAGAGCTGTGTATTAACAGAACCTTTTGATTTGTGTGATAGAGTACCAGGAAACAGGGGTTTCGAAGAAGCCGTCTTTCAAACCAAGGATCTAGCCTCCTACAATACCGTCAGTGTCTTTTCCTCTCTCTGGCCTCCATCTCACTTCCAGCCTCAAATATGTCCTGTTTATAGAAGTTTAGCATCCATTTGTACTCATATCTTCTTACAAGGCACCCTAAAGACGCACTACCTCTTCCAAATGGTCTAAAGGTGCAGAACTTAACTTTTCATATCTCATAACATCTTTACTACTAGCTATTAAAGATATATATGAATCTTAGTAAAATAAATAATAATAAATATTTTTACTATGAAAATTTACTCAGGACATTTTGTTGAACACATTAGGAGACACCCACAGACACATACACACACACACATAGAAGGAATAAGAGTATATAAGATGACATTAACGTGGTAAAATTTTAATCTTATTTTCCCTTAATTCTATTGCATACTGTAAGATTTTTTAATGAAGGTAAATTATTCATATAACATTTGCTAAAAATATCTATGCTCATTTTATCAAAGAAATAATTTTATTTCCCTTATGTTTGAATGCTAACTTCTGATCTACTCAGATGCTAATATTAACTACTTGTGCTCCTTTTATTCTCTTAAAAACTTCATGGCCAAAATGCAGACTGAATAACCACCACGCACAAGGGCCTGTGCATGTTCTTTGATGCTTTCATATCCTTACTATGTATGCATCTCGTTTTATTTTGGTTTCTAAAATTTTATTTTCAGTATTTAGTAAACTGTGCAAGCTGTACTCATTTGCTTTTTTGTTTGTCTCCTTTTATTAATATTGGAGTATGGCTGATTACGAGTATCGCATTAGTCTCAGGTGTACGGCAAGGTGAGTCAGTTATACATATACATTTATCTGGGCTTCTCTTGTGGCTCAGCTGGTAAAGAATCCGCCTGAAATTTGGGAGACCTGGGGTTCGATCCCTGGGTTGAGAAGATCCCCTGAAGATGAGAAAGGCTACCCACTCCAGTATTCTGGCCTGGAGAGTTCCATGGACTGTACAGTCCATGGGTCCACAAGGAGTCAGACGTGACTGAGCGACCTTCACAGTATACATGTATATATTCTTTTTCAAATTTATTTTCTAATTTAGATTATTACAGAATACTGAGCAGAGTTCATTCAAATTTTAATTTATAGTTTTGCTTTGTTATATGTATAAAAGTTTGTTTATTCTTTTTCTTGAGAGAAGCACAAGGATATTTCCAGCCTGATGTTTTACCATGCTCTTTCTTTCCCGTATCACTCCAGTCACAATGTTTCTCAACATATGAAGCATGCTCCTATGTCATGCCTAGCACATACTCTTTCTCTGGCAGAAATGCTCTAGACCAAAATATCCACATGATATCCACATGATATCCCCCTTACCAGCTAAAGGTCTATGCAAATAGAACCTTCATGGTGACACTTTCCTAGATCAATTTATTTAGAATTATAGCATCATCTGATATGTTTGACTTTCAATCTAGCATCCTTTATCCTCTTGCTTATTTTTTCCTCTTAGAAATTTTCACCATCTGATATACTACATTACTAACCGTTTTTCTTTCTTATTGATTGCTTCTCTCATTGGAAAATAAGTTCCATGAACACAGATAATTTTATCCAGTTTATCCATTGCTATATCTCTAGTCCTTTTAAGAGTACATTGTGTGTAATAAAACCCATTTGAATAAATGGTTAAACTTTACTGCAAAATACATTAGAAACAGATATTATTTAAAAGGGTAACCACCGAATACAGGAGTTAAGTATTCACATATTTTATATGCCATTTACTATTTTCATGACTTTGGAAAATTACCTTTATATTTTTCAATTAACTTAGCTGTAAATTATTCTGTAAAATTATTCTTATAAAATAATTCTGAATTAATTTAATGCAGGTAAAAAATACTTAGGAGGCCAGATATTGATTTCTAATTATCATCCTAAAGAATCAGAGATCCTTTGAAAAAACTGGTTGGTTCCAAGGCTGGAACAGGGGAAGTACAAATGAGCTTGGAATAACTTGTTGTGTTAGAAATTAAAACAGTGCTCAAAAAATTACATGCATAGACATAAAGACACAGGATTCTCACTGGCCGAATCTGGGATAATTTGACCATCAAAATTAATTTAAGATAACCCCAGTGAATAAAAAGTAAACACGTGTGTTTCAGTTCAGTTCAGTTCAGTTGCTCAGTTGTGCCCCACTCTTTGCGACCCCATGAATCACAGCACGCCAGGCCTCCCTGTCCATCACCAACTCCTGGAGTTTACTCAAACTCACGTCCATCGAGTAGGTAATGCCATCCAGCCATCTCATCCTCTGACGTCTCCTTCTCCTCCTGCCCTCAATCCCTCCCAGCATCAGGGTCTTTTCCAATGAATCAACCCTTTACATGAGGTGGCCAAAGTATTGGAGTCTCAGCTTCAGCATCAGTCCTTCCAATGAACACTCAGGACTGATCTCCTTTAGGATGGACTGGCTGGATCTCCTTGAAGTCCAAGGGACTCTCAAGAGTCTTCACCAACACCACAGTTCAAAAGCATCAATTCTTTGGTACGCAGCTTTCTTCACAGTCCAAGTCTCACATCCATACATGACCACTGGAAAAACCATAGCCTTGACTAGACGGATCTTTGTTGGCAAAGTAATATCTCTGCTTTAGAATATGCTATCTAGGTTGGTCATAACTTTTCTTCCAAGGAGTAAGTGTCTTTTAATTTCATGGCTGCATCACCATCTGCAGTGATTTTGGAGCCCCTCAAAATAAAGTCTGACACTGTTTCCACTGTTTGTCCATCTATTTCCCATGAAGTGATGGGACCAGATGCCATGATCTGCATTTTGTGAATGTTAAGCTTTAAGCCAACTTTTTCACTCTCTTCTTTCACTTTCATCAAGAGGCTTTTTAGTTCCTCTTCACCCTCTGCCATAAGGGCTGTGTCATCTGCATATCTGAGGTTATTGATATTTCTCCCAGCAATCTATATTCCAGCTTGTGCTTCTTCCAGCCCAGTATTTCTCATGATGTACTCTGCATATAAGTTAAATAAGCAGGATGACAATATACAGCCTTGACATACTCCTTTTCCTATTTGGAACCAGTCTGTTGTTCCATGTCCAGTTCTAACTGTTGCTTCCTGATCTGCATATAGGTTTCTCAAGAGGAATGTCAGCTGGTCTGGTATTCCCATCTCTTGAAGAATTTTCCACAGTTTACTGTGATCTGCACAGTCAAAGGTGTTGGTATAGTCAATAAAGCAGAAATAGATGTTTTTCTGGAACTCTCTTGCTTTTTCCATGATCCAGCTGATGTTGGCAATTTGATCTCTGGTTCCTCTGCCTTTTCTAAATCCAGCTTGAACATCTGGAACTTCATGGTTCATGTAGTGCTGTAGCCTGGCTTGGAGGATTTTGAGCATTACTTTACTAGCGTGTGAGATGAGTGTGATTGTGCAGTAGTTTGAGCATTGTTTCGCATTGCCTTTCTTTGGGATTGGAATGAAAACTGACCTTTTCTAGCCCTGTGGCCACTGCTGAGTTTTCCAAATTCGCTGGCATATTGAGTGAAGTGAAGTGATGTTGCTCAGTTGTGTCCGACTCTTTGCGACCCCATGGACTGTAGCCTACCAGGCTCCTCTCTCCATGGGATTTTCCAGGCAATAGTCCTAGAGTGGATTGCCATTTCCTTCTCCAGGGGATCTTCCCAACCCAGGGATCAAACCCGGGTCTCCCGCATTGTAGACAGACGCTTTACTGTCTGAGCCACCACTGAGTGCAGCACTTTCACAGCATCATCTTTCAGGATTTGAAATAGCTCTACTGGAATTCCATCACCTCCACTAGCTTTGTTCGTAGTAATGCTTTCTAAGGCCCACTTGACTTCACATTCCAAGATGTCTGGCTCTAGGTGAGTGATCACATCAATTGGGATTATCTGGCTTGTGAAGATCTGTTTTGTACAGTTCTTCTGTGTATTCTTGCCACCTCTTCTTAATACCTTCTGCTTCTGTTAGGTCCATACCATTTCTGTCCTTGATCGAGCCCATCTTTGCATTAAATGTTCCTTTGGTATCTCTAATTTTATTGAAGAGATCTCTAGTCTTTCCCTTTCTGTTCCCTTTCTGTTCTTTTCCTCTATTTCCTTGCATTGATCACTGAGGAAGGCTTTCTTATCTCTCCTTGCTATTCTTTGGAACTCTGCATTCAGATGCCTATATCTTTCCTTTTCTCCTTTGCTTTTCTCTTCTCTTCTTTTCACAGCTATTTGTAAGGCCTCCCCAGGCAGCCATTTTGCATTTTTGCATTTCTTTTCCATGGGGATGGTCTTGATCCCTGTCTCCTGTACAATGTCACAAACCTCTGTCCATAGTTCATCAGGCACTCTATCTATCAGATCTAGGTCCTTAAATCTATTTCTCACTTCCACTGTATAATCATAAGGGATTTGATTTAGGTCGTACCTGAATGGCCTAGTAGTTTTCCCTACTTTCTTCAATTTAAGTCTGAATTTGGTAATAAGGAGTTCATGATCTGAGCCACAGTCAGCTCCTGGTCTTGTTTTTGCTGACTGTATAGAGCTTCTCCATCTTTGGCTGCAAAGAATATAATCAATCTAATTCTGGTGTTGACCATCTGGTGATGTCCATGTGTAGAGTCTTCGCTTGTGTTGTTGGAAGAGGATGTTCGTTATGACTAGTGTGTTCTCTTGGCAAAACCCTATTAGCCTTTGCCCTGCTTCATTCTGTACTCCAAGGCTAAATTTGCCTGCTACTCCTGGTGTTTCTTGACTTCCTACTTTTGCATTGCAGTCCCCTATAATGAAAAGGACATCTTTTTGGGGTGTTAGTTCTAAAAGTTTTTGTAGGTCTTTATAGAACCATTCAACTTCAGCTTCTTCAATGTTACTAGTTGGGGTATAGGCTTGGATCACCGTGATATTGTATGTTTGGCCTTGGAAACGAACAGAGATCATTCTGTCATTTTGAGATTGCATCCAAGTACTGCCTTTTGCACTCTTTTGTTGACCATGTTGGCTACTCCATTTCTTCTCAGGGATTCCTGCCCACAGTAGTAGATATAATGGTCATCTGAGTTAAATTCACCCATTCCAGTCCATTTTAGTTCGTTGATTCCTGGAATGTCGACGTTCACTCTTGCCATCTCCTGTTTGACCACTTCCAATATGCCTTGATTCATGGACCTGACATTTCAGGTTCCTATGCAAAATTGCTCTCTACAGCATCGGACCTTGCTTCTATCACCAGTCACATCCACAACTGGGTATTGTTTTTGCTTTGGCTCCATCCCTTCATTCTTTCTGGAGGTATTTCTACACTGATCTCCAGTAGCATATTGGGCACCTACCGACCTGGGGAATTCCCCTTTCAGTGTCCTATCTTTCTGCCTTTTCTTACTGTTCATGGAGTCCTCAAGGCAGGAATACTGAAGTGGTTTGCCATTCCCTTCTCCGGGAACCACATTGTGTTTACAATGCTAGAAAGAAAGAAAGAGCTGTTAGTTGCAATATAATACAAATTAATAATACTAGAAAATATCAATTTGGCAACCATCATAGAAATAATTGCTTCAGACAGGAATCATAAATGACTGTTAAAATTATGAGTGAAAGCTTGACGAGGAACTAGATATTTCTTTACCCTAGCTCAAATTGTCCCTATAATTAACTCACTAATTAGGAAGAGAAAGAATAATAACTTCAGAGTGGAGCAATCTTGTGGGCACCTCATAACCAAATGATTCAAGTTGATGTCACCAACAATGGGTTGAAGCAATATCCTGTGTTTTCTAATGCGATATACTAAGAAAGAGTTAGTATCGCTTCTGCTGTTTTTGCTAAAATTGCATCAGAGTCATCTTTTTATAACAAACAAAAGACAACCTTAAATTGAGGATAATCTACCAAATAACTGATGATCTGTCAAATAACTGATTTGCAAATATAACAAGGTCATGAAAAATAGCAAGATAAAGAAATCAAACATACTACATATTAAAGGATGCTAAACAACCATAACTAAATTTAGCATATGAGCCTAAACTGGATTGTGGATTGGGAAAGAAAAGGAGCCATGCAGAATCTTATTGGAGCAACTGATAAAAATTGAAATATAACTTGAAAAAAAATATGTATTTTAATATATCCTTGAAAAATGTTGAAAATCTTGAGTATAATTTTATACTCCCTGCTGTATATCCACAGTTGTGCATCCACACGTTCAACCAACCACAAATAATGTAGTACTACTGCAGTATTTATTGAAAAGTAATTTGAGTATAAGTAGTCCTACACAGTTCAAACTGCTATTCAAGTGTCAATTGTATAGATGTATCCTGAGAATAAGAGCAGCCAATAATGTTAATCCCAGTCTGAGGGCCAGAGGAAATGAGATGAGACATTCTGTATCAAGCAGTCATACAAGTATAAGAGGAGTGATTTGCCCCTTGTCCACTGTTTGTTCCGTTCAGGCCCTCAAGAGATCAAATGATGCATATCCACACAGATGAGGATAATCTACTTTACTGAGGTCACTGATTACAATACTAATCTCATCCAGAAACACCCTCATAAACGCACCCAGCAGTGATGTTTGATCTAGGCACTCCATGACCAGTCAGCTTGATACTTAAAATTAATCATTGCAAATGTGTCATATAGATGAGATAATAGAAATATCAATGTTAATATCTTGCTTTGATTATTATAATATAGCTGTAGAAGTAAACAGTAAAATCTTTATGTATAAGATTCACAATATCTGCAATTTAATATGAACTGATCCAGAGCAAACAGAGCTGAAATAATAGAGCAATGGATCAATTAATGCATCTGGATAAAGGGTATAGGAGGGTTCTTTGTGTTACTCTTAAGTCTTAAGTGTTAGTTGCTCAGTCCTGCCTGACTCTTTGCGACCCCATGGACTGCAGCCCACCAGACTCCTCTGCCCACGGAATTCTCCAGGCAAGGATACTGGAGTGGGTTGCCATTTCCATCTCCAGGGAATCTTCCCAACCCAGGGATTGAACCCTGGTCTCCAGCACTGGAGGCTGATTCTTTATCCACTGAGCTATGAGGGAATATACCCAAATAAAAGTCATGGCAATTCTTATTGGGAAAAGCAGCATGTCTTATAACTCAATATGTGACTTGAACTTAATTCCATGAAAAGATGACACAGGGAAGTATTGTCTCTTATCAATACACTTAAAAATCCAATAATAATTAGAGTATTATATAACTTTAGAATTAAAGCTCACAATGTCCAGTAACATTAAATAATTGCTTAGACCATGAAAAAAAATTTATTGTTTGAGCTCCAGAATTTTTACAGATAACAGAAAAATACGTATTATTAAGTTCCAATGTTATTTTTATCTTTTTAAGGGAAATTGATTTTCATTCTGTGTAAGTAGAAAGTACATGGCCAAGGGGAAAAAAGTCTGAAGATATATGACTAGGGAGCACTAAGCTAGATTTAAGGGTTTGATTTTTAGGCCAAAAATATTGTCTCCATGGTATTGAATGAAAGGGGAAATGCAGTTTTTGATAAAATATGTTGGCATTTAATAAACCATGGAGAATATGAAACATGTCAGAGCCAAGAGATGCCCACCTGCTACTTAGCTGTCTAAAAGAAATTAAGCAAATGCTGTAATCTATGGAAACACAAATTTGACAGTACAACCACCTTCGGATCCTGGAAACCATTTATATGAATTTTATTTGAGGTCTCTGAATAATAAATTAATGAACCAGCATAGCTAATCTATTTTTTTTTTACAAGTGGTAGGTCAGCGTAATAACTTAGGTTTGGAGTAGCATGATTCAAAACTGCATTAAAATGACTTTCACTGTACAGTTGTAGATAATGGATAAATATGGGCCAGAACCCACGGATATGGAAGGTTGACTTCCCGATACAATTGTACAGAGAGGACTTCAGTACCTGTCAGTTTTGGCATCCCTCAAGATAGCAAGGAATGACTGTCCAGTTTTTCTGTCACTGAAACCAGTATCAGCTAAAACTGTCAAGATAAAATTCATGTGACATCTAACAGCAAAGTAGATTTGTTACCTGAGAAACTCATTTGCTATCAAATACTAGAATATTTCCAAGATCCCTTTTAATTCTAAATTTCAAGATTCTCTTATGTTCAAATTTTTAGTTTTGAAAAAAACTTCTAAAACATCCATTTTCTTTTTTGCATTTATTGGATTAGATGATGAGCCTTCTGATGCAAACATATGTGGCTTCATAAGCTCAAATGCCTTGTATCCTTGTAATAGTACTTTAGGAAATTATGTTCCACAGTTATGTTAATTATGTTTCCTCTCAATGGACTAACCACAAAAAGCCAAGAGCCTCTTGAAGTCCTCAATTTAAATGATATTGCTTTAATGGCAGATTTCAAGACTCACTAAATATTAACATGCAGATCAAATCCATATAGAGGCAGAGATAAATCAGTGCTTCTAAGTCTTTGACAGCTGAAAGTGTGTACTTTTGTGACTGAGTCCTCTAAGTTGAAAATAATCCTGAAAACAGAAGCTTTTAATAATGTGTAGACTATGTAATAAAATAAATATTTTTAAATATTATGAGTACTTCTTGAGTCTCTGTTCTGCCCTACCGCATACTATCACAGGTCTGTTCTAGGAAGAGCCCTGGACAAACATATGATCCAAACTGAGATCCATTAAAGTATGTATTCAAACCTTTTGAAAATGAATAAAGAATTTATGATAAAGTTAATGAAATTTGAAAAATCAAGAGTAAGATTTAGAAAAAAGATGCTATGATTTGGGCATTGCTTCTGTTTCCAAGACTGTGTAATAAATATGAATAGAGAAAATACAAGAATTTATCTCTTTATTAAAAGTGAGGAACCATACCGGTTATTTAGGGTAAAGCAATAATAGATACTGAATTATATTCACAATGTTTGGAACCCTCTTTTACCTCTCCTCTTGCACCATATTTTTAAAGTATAGTGAAAGTTGCTCTGGAGTCAAATTCTATTAGGTAAAAATTAGGTAATATTTAAATAAAACACTAGAATAAATTATCAAAATATTAACTGTGATGAACTCTCAGTTGTGGCATTATGATGACTTAATTTTATTCTATATATTATATTTATAATCAGAAAAAATAATACATTTTAAATCAAATAATAAGAGGCAACTAAATAGTAATTGGAAACAGTGTCAGACTTTATTTCTCTGGGCTCCAAAATCACTGCAGATGGTGATTGCAGCCATGAAATTAAAAGACGCTTACTCCTTGGAAGGAAAGTTATGACCAACCTAGATAGCATATTAAAAAGCAGAGACATTGCTTTGCCAACAAAGTTCTGTCTAGTCAAGGCTATGGTTTTTCCAGTGGTCATGTATGGATGTGAGAGTTGGACCATAAAGAAAGCTGAGCACCGAAGAATTGATGCTTTTGAACTGTGGTGTTGGAGAAGACTCTTGAGAGTCCTTTGGACTGCAAGGATATCCAACCAGCCAATCCTAAAGGAGATCAGTCATGAATCTTCATTGGAAGGACTAATGCTGAAGCTGAAGCTCCAATACTATGGCCACTTGATGCGAAGAATTGACTCATTGGAAAAGACCCTGACGCTGGGAAAGATTGAGGGCAGGAGAAGGGGACAACAGGATGAGATGGTTGGATGGCATCGCCGACTCGATGCACATGAGTGTGGGTGAACTCCTGGAGTTGGTGATGGACAGGGAGGCCTGGCCGTGCTGTGACTCATGGGGTCGCGAAGAGTCAGACACGACTGAGCGACTGAACTAAACTGAAAGTAAAACAAATGGCGCCAGAAATAGCAGCAGGAAGCAGGCAACAAGAATAAGTTTGGAGTCTGGCTCCCTCACCACCTCGCAGAAGGCACCGTCCTGAGTCATTCAGTAAAGCACAGGGTGACAACCCAACTATCACTGCTGGTGACCTGGGGAATCACTCCTGGCACATTTGATAATTCAAGGATTGAAAATATATAAGGGGAAATGATGCATACAAAGCCAGTAGTTGGCTGATTACTGCTAAGTGGTTTTAATCAGAGACTGAGGTCGTTAACGAGTAGTTAGGGCTTAACTGTAGATCAGAGAGATTCTTTGATAGCTTAAAGACATCTTTATCACCTGAACTGGAAAAGCCAGAACAGCTGAACAGAAGCTAAACTGACAGAGTTCCAGAGCTTTAGAGACATAAACATGCCCAAGCAAGGTAGAGCTTTTAAGTCCAGGATCCTAATTAGCAAAACTGGGACCCTGAAATGTGAATGGGGGTATCTAGGTGGGATCCTTGAAGAATGGCTCAGCAGATCTTCCAATCTCAGCACTCAAAGAGGATAGCCACACTTCCCTAGTGCAAGCTCGTACTCCTCTGCTGGAAGGGGCTGCAGAAGCCTTGCCACTGCCGAGCAGCAGGTGTCTCCTTGGAAGCTACTCGGATCTTCTATCCTGTGACTAGACTGATAACTTGAGTTGAATCTCAACAGGAACGTGCTGAGCCTAATGAGGGAAGAAACACATTATACAGTATAGAAACTGAAGCAATTAATGTGCATGTTTGGACAGAGCCAAAAAAATACTCTAAGGATGTAAGAATACTCTAAAGATGTGATGTTAAGGGTATATGACCAAGTTGATCAGAATGGACAGAAACCCATTGACTTTTGTGCATGTATATATATAGGATTTATTGCACACACACACACACATATATATATATATATAAGTGCATATATATAAGACATATATCTTGTGCAAGATATAGGATTTAGCAAAAAGACACAAAATAGAGTCAAATTGTTCTTTCATTTATTTATTTATTATTTTTTATATGGATTTTGGAGCTAGATAGGTCTGCATTTTACTAACAACTTCAAATCAACTGCATGCTGGGAAGCTAGTTGCTTGTCTCTCAAAGCCTAGGTTTCCACAACTGTAAATACAATGTGGACTTCGACATCACTAACTAACAAGGTGGTCCTGAAAACTAAAGCAAAGAGCAAATCACTCCTTGAGTGACTCTTAGAAGCCTGGAAATCTGGAAAATAATGAAAGAAGTAATGTCTAAATTGCCTTGGCAGACACTCTAAAAATAAAGAGAATAAAGTGGAAATGCCAGAATGAGTATACTCTGTGAAACAAAAAAACCCACCAGAGTATTATGTTCCTTGGAAGCACCCAGAGGACACAGCCTTCACCAAGGCTACTGGGAACACTCTGCTGAGAGGGAACTCAGCTTCACAAAAAGTTCAGTAATAACTCTCTGGTGTAGACAACTGCTTATAACAGGAGAGATGGCACACAGTTGGGCTCATGAATATCTGATAAAATTATGGGACCCCATGTAATTGAGGTCACCTAACATCCAGAAGTCTGAAGACCTCAATCATTAGCAATATTAAAAAGCAAGCTAATGGAGCTTGATCTACAGGGAATTGTGGAAATGATTAATAGAGCATGTTCTCCCTGGAGGCAAAATAGATGAGCAGCCAACAAAGGTCCTACTTAACATCTGTGTGATTGTTTAATTTGTGCATCAAATTGCTGGGCTAAGGGATTCCCAGATAGTTGGTAAAACTACATTTCTGATTGTTTTCAGAATAGATTAGATTTGAGTTGATGAGGAAAGAGGATGACCCACCTCATTGTAGGTGGGCATTATCCAATCTGCTGAGGGCTTGAATAGAACACAAATATAGAGGAAGGATACATTTGCTCTCTTACTGCTTGAGCTGAGACATCCATCTTTTCCTCAGGTCAGTTCAATTAAGTTATTCAGTTATGTCCCATTCTTTGCAACACCATGGACTGCAGCATGCCAGGCTACCTTTTTCAACACCAAACCACTGAGCTTGCTCAAACTCATGTCCATCGTGTCGGTGATGTCATCTAACCATCTCATTCACAGTCATCCCTTTCTCCTCCTGCCTTCAATCTTTCCCAGCATCAAGTCTTTTCCAGTGAGTCAGTTCTTTGCTTCTGGTGGTCAAAGTATTGGAGTTTCAGCTTCAGCATCAGTCCTTCCAATGAATATTCAGGACTGATTCTCTTTAGGATTGACTGGTTTGACCTCCTTGCAGTCCAAGGGACTCTCCAGTTTTCTCCAACACCACAGTTCAAAAGCATCAATTCTTCAGAGCTCAGCTTTCTTTATAGTCCAAATCTCACATCTGTACATGACTACTGGAAAACCATAGCTTTGGCTAGACAGACCATTGTCAGGAAAGTAATGTCTCTGCTTTTTAATGTGCTGTCTAGGTTGGTCATAGCTTTTCTTCCAAGGAGCAAGTATCTTTTAATTTCATGGCTGCAGTCACCATCTGCAGTGATTTTGGAGCCCCCCAAAATAAAGTCTGTCACTGTTTCCATTGTTTACCCATCTATTTGCGATGAAGTGAGGGGACTGGATGCCATGATCTTCGTTTTCTGAATGTTGAGTTTTAAGCCAACTTTTTCACTCTCCTCTTTCACTTTCATCAAGAGGCTCTATATTTTCTTGTCACTTTCTGACATAAGGGTGGTGTCATCTGCTTTTCTGAGGTTATTGATTTTTCTTCCAGAAATCTTGATTCCAGCTCGTGCTTCATCTAGCTTGGCATTTCGTATGATGTACTCTGTATATAAGTTAAATAAGCAGGGTGACAATATACTGCCTTGATGCGCTCCTTTCCCATTTGGAACCAGTCTGTTGTTCCATGTCCAGGTCTATCTGTTGCTTCTTGACCTGCATACAGATTTCCCAGCAGGCAGGTAAGGTGGTCTGGTATTCCCATATCTTGAAGAATTTTCCACATTTTGTTGTGATCTACACAGTCAAAGGCTTTGGTGTAATCAATAATGCAGAAACAGATTTTTTTTTTCAGGTATTCTGTTGCTTTTTGATTATCCAAAGGATGTCAGCAATTTGATCTCTGGTTCCTCTGCCTTTTCTAAATCCAGCTTAAACATCTTGAAGTTCACAGTTCATATACATTTGAAGCGTAGCTTGGAGAATTTTGAGCATTTCTTTGCTAGCATGTAAGATGAGTGCAATTGTGTGGTAGTTTGAACTTTCTTTGGCTATGCCTTTCTTTGGGATAGGAATGAAAACTGACCTTTTCCAGTCCTGTGGCCACTGCTGAGTTTTCCAAATTCGCTGGCATATTGAGTGCAGCTCTTCAACAACATTATCTCTTAGGATTTGAAATAACTCATCTGGGATTCTACCACCTCCACTAGCTTTGTTTGTAGTGATGCTTTCCTAAGGCCCCCTTGACTTCACATTCCAGGATGTCTGGCTCTAGGTGAATGATCACACCATTGTGGTTATATGCATCATGAAGGTCTTTTTTGTATTGTTCTTCCATGTATTGTTGCTACCTCTTCTCAATATCTTCTGCTTCTGTTATGGTCCATAACATAATGGTCCATACCATTTCTGTCCTTATTGTGCCCATCTTTGCATGAAATGTTCCCGTGGTATCTCTGATTTTCCTGAAGAGATCTCTAGTCTTTGCTGTTCTATTGTTTTTGTCTATTGCTTTGCACTGATCACTGAAGAAGGCTTTCTTATCTTCCCGTGCTATTCTTTGGAACTCTGCATTCAGATGGGTATATCTTTCATTTTTTCCTTTGGCTTTAGCTTCTCTTATTTTCATAGCTATTTGTAAGGCCTCCTCAGGAAACCATTTTGCCTTTTTGCATTTCTTTTCCTTGGGGATGGTCTTGATCACTGCCTCCTGTATCATGCCAGAAACCTCCATCAGGAACTCTATCAGACCTAATCCCTTGAATCTATTTGTCCCTTCCATTATGTAATCATAAGGGATTTGATTTAGATCATACCTGAATGGTCTAGCGATTTTCCCTATTTTCTTCAATTTAAGTCTGAATTTGGCAATAAGGAGTTCATGATCTGAGCCAGTCAGCTCTCAGTCTTGCTTTTGCTGACTGTATAGAGCTTCTGAATCTTTGGCTACAAAGAATATAATCAGTCTGATTTCAGTATTGACTATCTAGGGATGTCCATGTGTAGAGTCTTCTCTTGTGTTGTTGGAAGAGGGTGTTTGCTATGACCAGTGCATTCTCTTGGCAAAACTCTATTAGCCTTTGCCCTGCTTCATTCAGTACTCCAACGCCAAATTTGCCTGTTTTTGTCTTGACTCCCTACTTTTGCATTCCAGTCTCCTATGATGAAAAGGACATCTCTTTTGGGATGTTAGTTCTAGAAAGTCTTATAGGTCTTCAGAGAATTGCTCAACTTCAGCTTCTTGAGCATTACTGGTTGGGGCATAGACTTGGATTACTGTGATATTGAATGGTTTGTCTTAGAAACGAACAGATCATTCTGTGATTTTTAAGACTGCATCCAGGTACTGCATTTTGGATTCCTTTGTTGACTCTGAGGGTCACTCCATTTCTTCTAAGGAATTCTTGCCCACAGTAGTACATATAATGGTCATCTGAATTAAATTTGCCCATTTTAGCAATCACGAGATCAAGAGATGTATCACCTCCAGAACCACAGGAATCAATTTCTATAATAAACTTTTTAAAATCTATCTAGCATCTCCTATTGGTCTGTTTCTATGGAGACTGATGACTAATACAGCCTACAAACAGAAAATGAGAAGAATGATGAGGCAGAAGACTTAAAGGGTAGTGGCCCCTGTCCAAGGTATGATCCTTTGACAATTTTCTGATTTAGAATCCATCAACTGGAAAGGATGAGTACTGGCTGTTCCCCAAACCAGCTGTTGTGATGGAAACTACATTTGTGCAATTTCCCTTTACCCTCCCTTGTCTAAGTTTTCCCCTTAGAAGAATAACCCAGTAGGGATTATATATAGAGACAGTTTGCTGACTGCATGATGAAGAGGATCTATGCTCTGCAAGTAGTGACACGTGGTCACGAAAATGCACTGTTTAGGTCTACTGTGAGGTGTGTTGTTGGCTGGTAGTTCGAACAGATTTCATGAAAATTTAGGATGTCATTTGTGCCAGGACTTACTGTGGTAGACATGGGCTTCATAGGTGGCTCAGGTAGTAAAGAACCCACCTGCCAATGCAGGAGAGGTAAGAGAAGTGAGTTCCATCCCTGGGTTGAGAAGATCTCCTGGAGGAGGGCATGGCAACCCACTCCAGTATTCTTGCCTAGAGAATCCCATGGACAGAGGAGTCTGGTGGGCTACAGTTCATAGGGTTGCAAAGAGTTGGACATAACTGAAGTGACTTAGCATGCACACATGTGGTAGAAAGCCTATTCTGGAGCATTCCTATAAGATACAGGATTCATCTGACAGGCAGCTCTGACATGTAGACTCTCTACTTACCTAATCAAACTTTCTCACAACTGAGCTGAAGTCTGAGACACTTCCTAACTGAATCTTTTTCATCCCCCTACTTCTTCAAAGTGTCAGAATTATACGCTGGTTTGAACATTCTAGATGCCTTTTCATGTATTCTCTTCTTTATTTCCCCAAAGCCCCCAGTAAATCTCTTGCACATATAATTATGTCCTGATTTCTGTTCATCAAATAACCTGAATGAACTAACAAGCCATAATCGATTATAAGAACATCTTGGAGAAGAAACTATGTCTTAACTCTCTTTTAAATGAACTCCATACCATGTACAAAGTAAATATTTAACAGTTGAATGTAAATTTTATGTATATATGTAGATAAAAACCTATAATCTTTCATAACTATTTTTGTTCTTTACTACTATCTATAGCTGTGATGTGACATAACAGAGCAGCAATACAAAGTTAAAGGATGAAGCACTGTGTTAAAATCCATAATTCTCTATTTAAATCCTTCCAAAAAGCTAAGAGAACATTCAGAAATTATTGCTTTAAATATACTGAACAGTTTAGAAAGTAATCAGTGCTATTTAAGTAGAACCTAAAATTCAGTAATTGTCGTGCTTTGGGAAAAGTTGCATTCATTTACATAGATACATAAGACTTTGTACACACAATTATTTAGGTGGAGCCCAATAGGATGTCAGGACCACGACTGATAGTATGAAAAGATCTCTACCTATGGTGCTGGGAATTTGTTAGCCAGTGTTTCTTCTACCTGGAAGGTTGTGAAAATGAAGGGGAGAAAATCAATTATGAGTGAAATGACATGCTTAGCAGCTCTTAACAGCAGATCTTTTAAAGCTGCAAAATTCTGCCACAGCTGCAAGTTACTGCCAGGCAGAACGTGAAAAATTGCCTTTGGCAATTAACAAGCATTTATTAACTTCGGTAACCCTGGTATGAATAATTATAATGACATAGGTATCAATTAACAGTGCAGCAAATGTAATTGCGTTGTTTTGGTGCAACGCTATGTAATGCCCCCCTTTTCTGTTGTCAGGCTGTTATTTAGGCAGGTGTTTGTTTCCTTTGTTTTTTTTTTTTTGTGATACAGTAAATAATTAGACTTGGATATTATTCTTTTTACTATCAACATGCAGCATAATATTTTAAACTGTCATTTAAGAGGTTGATTGGTTGATTTTATAGCAAGGACATTTAACATGAGCTCTAACTTATTTACAAAATTTTAAGCGTACAGTCCAATATTGTTTGGACTTCCCTGGTGGCTCAGAGGTAAAGAACTCCTGCCCATGCAGGAGATGCAGTCTCATTCCCTCAATGGGGAAGATCCTCTGGAAGAGGAAATGACAACCCACTCCAGTATTCTTGCCTGGGAAATCCCATGGACAGAGGAGCCTTGTGGGCTGCAGTCCATGAGATAGCAAACGAGTTGGACAAAACTTAGCAATTAAACAATAACAACACATTATTGTTTACTATAGAACTCTCACATTTATTCATTTGGCGTTTACTGAAACTTTATACCAGTTGCACATCAATGCCCGTTTTCCCCTAACTCTAGAACCTAGAAACCGTCTTTCCATTCTCTGCTTCTATGAGTTTTACTTCTTCACTTACTCTATACACACTGATTCATATAGTATTTTTCCTTCTGTGCCTGATTTCTTTCACTTAGCATAATGTCTTCCAGGTTCATCTGTGTTGTCACATAAACAAGATTTTCTCATTTTAAGGCTGAATAATATTCCATGTAGGTATATACCGCATTTTCTTTATCTACTCATCCATCAATGGACACCTATTGTTTGTTTCCAAATCTTGGTTACTCTGAATAATTCTGTAATCAGTGCAGCTATCTCTGGATTTCAGTTATTTTAGATTGAAGTGAGATTGATGGTACTTCTTTTTTTAATTTTTTCCAAAACTTCACACTATTTTCCATAATTGCTGAACAATTTGCATTTCTTCTTTTAAACTACTTCATTGATTTATTAATAATCACTGAATTCTTCAGTTCAGTTCAGTTCAATCACTCAGCTCTGTCCAACTCTTTACGACGCCATGAATCGCAGCACGCCAGGCCTCCCTATCCATCACCAACTCCCGGAGTTAACTCAGACTCACATCCATTGAGTCAGTGATGCCATCCAGCCATCTCATCCTCTGTCGTCCCCTTCTCCGCCTGCCCCCAATCCCTCCCAACATCAGAGTCTTTTCCAATGAATCAGCTCTTCGCATGAGGTGGCCAAAGTACTGGAGCTTCAGCTTTAGCATCATTCCTTCCAAAGAAATCCCAGGGTTGATCTCCTTCAGAATGGACTGGTTGGATCTCCTTGCAGTCCAAGGGACTCTCAAGAGTCTTCTCCAACATCACAGTTCAAAAGCATCAATTCTTCGGCACTCAGCCTTCTTCACAGTCCAACTCTCACACCCATACATGACTACAGGAAAAACCATAGCCTTGACTAGACAGATCTTAGTTGGCAAAGTAATGTCTCTGCTTTTGAATATGCTATCTAGGTTGGTCATAACTTTTCTTCCAAGGAGTAAGTGTCTTTTAATTTCATGGCTGCAATCACCATTTGCAGTGATTTTGGAGCCCCTCAAAATAAAGTCTGACACTGTTTCCCCTGTTTCTCCATGTATTTCCCATGGAGTGATGGGACCGGATGCCATGATCTTCGTTTTCTGAATGTTGAGCTTTAAGTCAACTTTTTCACTCTCCTCTTTTACTTTCATCAAGAGGCTTTTTAGTTCCTCTTCACTTTCTGCCATAAGGGTGGTGTCATCTGCATATCTGAGGTTATTGATATTTCTCCCAGCAATCTTGATTCCAGCTTGTGCTTCTTCCAGTCCAGCGTTTCTCATGATGTACACAGCATATAAGTTAAATAAGCAGGGTGACAATATACCGCCTTGACGTACTCCTTTTCCTATTTGGAACCAGTCTATTGTTCCACGTCCAGTTCTAACTGCTGCTTCCTGACCTGCATACAGATTTCTTAAGAGGCAGGTCAGGTGGTCTGGTATTCTCATCTCTCTCAGAATTTTCCACAGTTGATTGTGATCCACACAGTCAAAGGCTTTGGCATAGTCAATAAAGCAGAAAGAGCTATTTTTCTGGAACTCTCTTGCTTTTTCCATGACCCAGCGGATGTTGGCAATTTGATCTCTGGTTCCTCTGCCTTTTCTAAAACCAGCTTGAACATCAGGAAGTTCACAGTTCACATATTGTTGAAGCCTGGCTTGGAGAATTTTGAGCATTACTTTACTAGCATGTGAGATGAGTGCAATTGTGCCGTTTGAGCATTCTTTGGCATTGCCTTTCTTTGGGATTGGAATGAAAACTGACCTTTTCCAGTCCTGTGGCCACTGCTGAGTTTTCCAAATTTGCTGGCATATTGAGTGCAGCACTTTCACAGCATCATCTTTCAGGATTTGAAATAGCTCAACTGGAATTCCATCACCTCCACTAGCTTTGTTCGTAGTGATGCTTTCTAAGGCCCACTTGACTTCACATTCCAGGATGTCTGGCTCTAAATGAGTGACCACACCATCGTGATTATCTGGGTGGTGAAGATCTTTTCTGTACAGTTCTTCCGTGTATTCTTGCCACCTCTTCTTAATATCTTCTGCTTCTGTTAGGTCCATACCATTTCTGTCCTTGATCGAGCACCTTTGCATGAAATGTTCCCTTGGTATCTCTAATTTTCTTGAAGAGATCTCTAGTCTTTCCCATTCTGTTCTTTTCCTCTATTTCTCTGCATTGATCGCTGAAGAAGGCTTTCTTATCTCTTCTTGCTATTCTTTGGAAGTCTGCATTCAGATGCCTATATCTTTCCTTTTCTCCTTTGCTTTTGCTTCTCTTCTTTTTACAGCTATTTGTAAGGCCTCCCCAAACAGCCATTTTGCTTTTTTGCATTTCTTTTCTATGGGGATGGTGTTGATCCCTGTCTCCTCTGCAATGTCACAAACCTCTGTCCATAGTTCATCAGGCACTCTATCTATCAGATCTAGGTCCTTAAATCTATTTCTCACTTCCACTGAATTCTTAGTATGTCTCATTTAGCATGAAAAATTTTACATTTCCATGAACAGTATACAGAGAATCTCAATTTCTTCACCAACACTTGTCTTTTCTTTTAAATAATAATTATTCTAACAGTTTGAATTCCAATCCCAAAGAAAGGTAATGCCAAAGAATGCTCAAACTACTGTACAATTGTCCTCATTTCATGTGCTAGCAAGGTAATGCTCAAAATCCTTCAAGCTAGGCTTCAGCAGTACATGAACGAGAACTTGCAGATATATAAGCTGAATTTTGAAAAGGCAGAGGAACCAGAGATCAAATTGCTAACATCTGTTGGATCATAGAAAAAGCAAGGGAGTTCTAGAAAAGACATCTGCTTCTGCTTCATTAACTACACTAAAGTCTTTGACTGTGTAGATCACAGCAAACTGTTTCAAAGAGATGGAAATATCCGACCATCTAATCTGTCTCCTAAGGAACCTGTATGCAGGACAAGAAGCAACAGAACAATGGACTGGTTCCAAATTCAGAAAGGAGTATGTCAAATATATCATCACCCTGCTTATTTAACTTATATGCAGAGTACATCGTGAAAAATGCTGAGCTTGAAAATTCACAAGCTGGAATCAAGATTGACAGGAGAAAGATCAGCAGCTTCAGATATGCAGATGATAACACTCTAATGGCAGAAAGCAAAGAGGAACTAAAGAGCCTCTTGACGAGGGTGAATGAGGAGAGTGAAAAAGCTGGTTTAAAACTCAACATTCAAAAAACTAAGATCATGGCAACTGGTCCTATCACTTCATGAGAAATAGATGGGGAAAAATTGGAAACGTGATAGATTGTATTTTCTTGTGCTCCAAAGTAATTGTGGGTGTTGACTGCTACCATGAAATTAAAAGACATTTGCTCCTTGGAAGAAAAGCTATGACAAACCTAGACAGTGTATTTAAAAGCAGAGATGTTATTTTGCCAACAAAGGTCTGTATGGGCAAAGCTATGGTTCTTCCAGTAGTCATGTATGTATGTGATAATTGGACTATGAATAAGGCTTAGTGGTGAAGAATTAATACTGTCAAACTGCAGTGTTGAAGAAGACTCTTGAGAGGCCCTTGGACCGCAAGGAGATCACACCAGTTCAATCCTAAGGAAATCAATCCTGAATGTTCATTGGAAGGAATGATACTGAAACTGAAGCTCCAGTACTTTGGCCACCTGATGTGAAGACCTAAGTCATTGGAAAAGACCCTGATGCTGGGAAAGATTGAGGGTGGGAGGAGAAGAGAGGAGAAGAGAGCAACAGAGGATGAGACGGTTGGATGACATCACCAACTCAATGAACATGAGTTTAAGCAAACTCCAGGAGATAGTGAAGGGCAGGGAAGCCTGGCACGCTGCAATCCATGTGGTCGCAGAGTTGGGCATGGCTTAGCAACTGAACAAGAACAGTAGTGAGGTGATACCTTTTTGTGGTTTCATGGCATCATACTTCCTGGTTCAAAATATGTTACAAAGCTGTGATAATAAAAATAATATAGAATTAGTATAAAACCAGACATACTCTGTGGAACAGAATAGAGGACACAGAAATACCTCCACACATGTGGTCTGTTGAACTTTGTTAAGCGTTCCAAGAATGCACATGGAGGGAAAATAGTCTTTTCAACTAAGAGTGTTGGAAAAACTTGTTATCAACATGTAAGGGAATGAAATCAACTCATGTCATACACAAAATCAACCTAAAATTGATTAAAGACTTAAATATGACACCCAAACCTGTAAAACTCCTAGAAGAAAACAGGGAAAACTTCATGACATCAGTCTTGTCAGTGATTTTTTGAACACAAAACCAAAAGCA
Organism: Ovis aries; assembly: GCF_016772045.2. Taxonomy (NCBI): domain Eukaryota; kingdom Metazoa; phylum Chordata; class Mammalia; order Artiodactyla; family Bovidae; genus Ovis; species Ovis aries. The sequence goes on from NC_056074.1 coordinate 18,431,535, forward strand.
CAAACAACAGAAACAAAGATAGACAGATGAAATTGTATCAATCTAGAAAGCTTCTGTACAGAAAAAAAAAAAATTAAAAGAGTCAGAAGACAACTTACAAAATGAGAGAAAATATTTTGCAAACCATATATCTGATAAGAATTTACTATCCAAAATATATTTAAAAATTCCTACAACCACGGGGTCGCAAAGAGTCAGACACAACTGAGTGGCTGAACAATAACAGCTCAAAAACAACAGCAACAAAAAATCCAAATAACTCAGCGTGATTCTAAATAGGTTAGACCTGGCTGATCCCAGGTAATGCTGTATTGTTACCATTTAAAATAGGCATTCCCAAAAGACCTTGGCTATTTGAAGACTAATTTGGGTGACTTAAAAATAAGAGTATCATTGACTGAGTATTGAATAAGTAGTTTTTTATCAACTTGATTCTGATATAAATTTTGTATAACAAACTGCATCTATTTACAATGCACATTATTATTATTATTTTAATTTAAATGTATTTATTTTAATTGGAGGCTAATTACTTTACAATATGAGCTTTGACAGTGTGTGTACCTGTGGAACTACAGTCACAATCAATATGCAAAACACCTTCATCATCCACAAAAGAGTCCTCATTACACTTTGTGGTCAGCTCTTAATCCATCCTCAGCCCCAGGCAAGCACTGGTCATTATTTTATCACCATGTATTAGTTTTTGCTTTTAAAGTTTTTGTTTATAAGTGGAATCGTACAGTGTCCTATTTGTTTGGATCTGACTTTTTCCATACTGCATCATAATTTTAAGGTTCATCTATGTTTCAGTTTGTATGGGTACCTTATAACTTTATTGCTGACTAGTATTAAATTGCATAAATACATCAAGGTGATTTCATTCATTCACCTCTTGTTAGATACTTGATTTATTTCCATGTTAGCTGGAAATAACTTAAAAAATGGAAATAAAACTTCAAAGAATATGAAAACACACCTTTGTTTATGCATATATTCTCATTTTTCTTACCAAACTTAGAATAGATATATCATTAATATTTAAGAAACTAGTGATATCACTTTAAATTTCCACCAACTATATGATTATTCCATTGCTTCATATTTTGATAAAGAGATGATATTTTCAGTCAGGAGTTTTGATTTGCACTTCCCTAATTATTACTAATTTGGTATAACTTTTTTTATGTGCCAAGAGTTTTATTCATGTATTTTCAATTGAAAAGTGTTTACATATATTGCACCTTTTACATTTGGTTGTTGTTTCTGTCATTGAGTGGCAAAAGTTGTACAAGGATATAGATATTCCTATGGAAGACACATCAAATAAGTGATTTGTGAATATGTGTTCCTAGACTCTATTGTCTTATTTCCCCATGGTGATTTTGAAAGAGTAATTTATTTGATTAAAAAATGATTAAACTTATTCTTTTTAATTCATGCTTTCTGTTTCTCCCATCTAAAATATCTTTACTTTTGCCAAAGTCACAGAGATTTTATCTTTTTTCTCTAGAGGTTTTACAGTTTTAATTTTTATACTTAGAACTATAATTTTGAATATGTTTTTCAGATAATATGTGAGAAGAATTGATGGTTATTTTTTTTTAAAAATATGGATATGTAGTTGTTTCAGCACCATACTTGAAAAAGCCTTTCTTTACTGCATTATGTTGCCTTGGTTTGTTTGTTGGAAATTATTTGACAGTGTGTATGTAAGTCTATTTTTGGAATCTCTATTCTTCCATAGAGTTTCCCTAGTGGCTCAATTGGTAGAGAATCAACCTGCAATGCCAGAGACCCGGGTTTGATCACTGTGTAGGAAAGATCCCTGGAGAAGGAAATGAAAACCCATGCCAGTATTCTTGCTTGGAGAATTACATGGACAGAGGAGCCTGGTGGCCTATAATCCAGGGGTCACAAAGAGTCGGACACAATTTAGAGACTGAATCACAACCATTATTATTCCATAAACTTATAAGTCTATACTGATGCCACATCCACACTGTCTTAATTTGTGTATCTCTTTAGTAAGCCTTAAAATTAGGTGCAAGTTCCAAGTTGTGTAGCTTTTTCAATTGTTTTGGTTCTTCTAAAATATTTGTATTTCCACATAAGTTTTAAAATCACTCTGTTAGTTTCTACATAGCATCGTACTGAAACTTGATTTGGATTAAATTGAATCTATTGATCTATTTGTGAAGAATTGTCATGTAAACAACAGTACTATCTTTATTTAGATCTTTCATTTCTCTTAGTATGCTGTAGTTTTCAGTCCAAAGGGTTCATATTATTTTTGATAATTTACTCTTAAGTACATTGTGTTTTTCAGCACTTTAAAAAAGAAATTAATTTCATCTTCATCTTGCTATTATTTTCTGCTAGTATAAAGATACAATTATATTTTTAAATATTAGCAATGCATTTGACAAACTTGCTAAAATTTTATATTAGAAATTAGATTTGGCAGCAATCATAGTGGTTAATAATACACACTTTGGAATCATTTACGTCTGGGTTTACATTCTAACTCCTTCCCTTATCACCTCTGTGACTTTTGAAAAATTTGTCTAAGCAGTCCAAACCTCTCTTTTGTTCATGTATGAGGCAAATATAAATCATACTGAGGGACTTCTCTGGTGGCTCAGACAGTAAAGAATCTGCCTGCAGTATAGGAGATCCGGGTTTCTTCCGTGGTTTGGAAAGATCACCTGGAGAAGGGAATGGCAACCTAATCCAGTATTCTTGCCTGGAGAATTCTGTGGATAGAGGAGCCTGGTGGGCTACAGTTCATGGGGCTGCAGAGAGTTGGACACAACTAAGGGATTAACGCTTTTCCTTTTCCTTTCAAACAATACTGAATACCTTGTTGAGTTTTTGTGAGGATAAAAATATTAGTTTTCATAAAGTTCTCATAAATTATTGTTTTAGTGACCCACACCACTTTTTGGCCACCACTATCCTGCTCAGGTCATCCAATCTCCATCTTCCAGCAGTAGTATCTCTTTGCTGGAGGGCTTATCTAGCCACCTGAGGCTGCTTGCTTGTAGATGTAATCGATTAGAAGTTCTGGGAATTATTCCTTGAAAGCTGCTGTGAACCTGTGATTGACAGAGTAGGTGGCTAAACATTTCAGGAGCTCTTTGTCTGCTAGAGTGGAATAACTCTAAGACGTGTTTTATATTGACTCCAAGAGTCTCCAGTAGGGTTGAGATCTCATCGACTAGAGTAGCAACATGTTTGATCATTCCCTCTTGACCGGTTTTCTTTCCTTCCCTGTCTCTAAAATATGGTTTGATTAAAAAGGTAGAATCACTATGAGTGAAATCAAAGAAAGAATCTGTTATAGCAATTGGAATTTACAAAGTTGTGAGAGCTGGGAAAACAAGATAAGGAAGGTTAATGCCTCTGCTTTACTTGGGGACCTGAAGTTGTGCCACGTCAGCAAGGCCTGGAAGTCAGGAAAAGAAGTCTTATGTGACGAGAGGGAAAGAGAGGCAGAGTGGAATGCATGCATACTGACTGGAACCCACGTTTGTCTCACATTGTCTCCGACCTTATTGGCACAGATGATTCACAGAAAAAGTTGGAGCTATTTACCACACAAGTGTGTACATTCAAAATGTGTCCTCATTCTGAAAGGCTGGAGAAGAGATATCGTGGGATCACAGGAGGTGCAAACCTAGCTGCTGGCACTCACTGCCAAAGTGACCCAATAGATCACTGAAACTTGGTGGAGCCACACAAGTGCCTGGCATTCTCTGCTGGCCTCCTAAGCATTGCAGCTGCTCCTTCGCTCTTGCCTCCCGGTCTTGTGCACTTTCATCTTGCAGCCGACTTTAACCTGGGACCATGCACGGAAGGTAGGGTGAGAACCACAGTCGCCATGGTACAAAATCACCACCCCAAATAGCATTTCCTTCACTTTTAAAATAAGCCATTTGTACTCAATTTTTGTTGTTGTTGTTGTTGTTTTGGTCTTTGAGTCTAGGGCATTCTTCTTGATGGGAACTCAGTTTAAAATATTACTTAACAGATAATATAGTAAAAATGAAAAAAGTCTCTGTTATCTAGAATCCTAGTCAAAGCAATGCTGCTGCTAAGTCACTTCAGTCGTGTCCGACTCCGTGCGACCCCATAGACGGCAGCCCATGAGGCTCCCCCGTCCCTGGGATTCTCCAGGCAAGAACACTGGAGTGGGTTGCCATTTCCTTCTCTAATGCATGAAAGTGAAAGTGAAAGTGAAGTCACTCAGTCGTGTCCGACTCTTATCGACCCCATGGACTGCGGCCCACCAGGCTCCTCAGTCCATGGGATTTTCCAGGCAAGAGTGCTGGAGTGGGGTGCCATTGCCTTCTCCAAGTCAAAGCAGTAGTCCCTGATAATTGTCAATATAAATGTGTGGTCTCTTCATCTTCCATACCCTACTGTCCCTGAAACTGGAATGGTTATCATATTTTAGTGGGTATGTATATGCCTGCTTGGTGTATATGTGTGAGTATCTATCTATACATATACCATTTTATAAACATATAGAAATATAGAGAGATAGATAGTCTTTTAGAATCCCATTCATTGAGAATATGATTCAGGAAGTACTTTAATGGTTGAAAACATCTAAATGTTAAGTATACACCCTAGTTTGTTCTGATAAGGGGTTTCCATGGACTACATTTTCAGAACATCTGATCTAATGTATACATGTTATGTTGTGTATAGATCTTTTAAGTTTTACTGTATACAATGAGGGATTGGGGGCAGGAGGAGAAAGGGATGACAGAGGATGAGATGGCTGGATGGCATCCCTGACTCGATGGACATGAATCTGAATGAACTCCAGGAATTGGTGATGGACAGGGAGGCCTGGCATGCTACAGTTCATGGGGTCACAAAGAGTCGGACACGACCCAGCGACTGAACTGAACTGAGCTGATATACAATGTTGTAAGTGTTTTTAGGTTTTTAGTTTTAGATAACATGTGGTTTTATCTATTTATACCTGATTCCAATGATGAGGAAGAAAAAGAATAAATGAAAATAGAAAAGAAACTATTTTACATTTTTCCTCACCAAGAAACAAGAGACTGAATTATAGGACAGACAAATACATGAAATGTTTATCATTCAAGTATTTCATCGTATTATTTAAAAACACTTACATAAAAATATACTTAAAAGGAATCCTGTTGTTTAACAGAAGACCATTTCAAACTCTCTCATCAACTATCTCAAAATATACACAAAATTGTAAATTTAGCAACTATATTATAACTTCCCACCTTTGAGAAATAGTGTAATTGCTTGGCACTGACATTGTAGTTGGCAGGTTTAAAAAGGGAACCCATACAGCACTGCAAATTTTGGCAGGATTTCCCTTTCTTTCTACTCGTACTATGCAAATGACTATCACAACCTAACAGACCAGTTCCAGGAAGGAGGTTATAATTAAAATGGATCATTGACCTCTTTTTAGAGACTTTCAGGATGAATCCACCCTGTCTTATACCTGATATAAGTATAACAGGTATAAGAAAAAAGTAGGAAAAGAATACAAGATAGATGATAGGCCGTGGAAATACTAACAGATAGGATATGCCAGTGAGGCAAATTTTATTTGAAGTTGGGGTATTAAAATGAGTGAAATGGAAAGAGTAGGCAATCAATGGAAACGGCGATGCTTTAAGAAGTTTGGAAGATGCGCAATTACTAGAATGAAGAAGATAAGGCCATGGTGATGTACAAGGCTAACCACAGTAATCACAGAATATCCAGTACTCATAGTTTATACTTCATTCATCTCTGTAAACTCTTTCTGATGGTATCTTCCTGATTACCCCAACTTTTTATTTATGACCCCTAGAATTCATAATATGGCTTCAGCAAAGTTGCTTCTTTCCTAATGTCTTGTCTGAATTTCTCCGTTCTCACCCTAATAGAAAACTGGATGTCATCTGGGGACACTGCCTCATATACTAGTACAACTTTACATTTCGGAGAATATGCCAGCTAAATCTTATATTTGCATATGGCTGTTACTCTCTCCTCCCTGTCATCCTCATATGAAGCTAATTACATCAGGTTGCTGCTGCTGCTGCTAAGTCGCTTCAGTTGTGTCCAACTCTGTGCGACCCCCACCAGGCTCCGCCATCCTTATATTGCCTCTATCATATCTTGTTCCTAAAATTGTTGATATCCGCCTTCCTTTCCCAACAATATTCTCTCTGTCTCTCCTCTCTCCCCACCTCCAGTTCTCTAGTTTCTTACATCTTTAGGCTATCTCCTGCAACCCTCAATCCACTTCCTAACATCACCATGGCCTTATCTTCTTCATTCTAGTAATTTCACATCTTCCAAACTTCTTAAAGCATCACCCTTTCCATTGACTGCCTACTCTTTTTCCATTTCACTCATTTTAATACCCCAACTTCAAATAACATTTGCCTCACTGGCATATCCTATCTGTTAGTCTTTCCACTGCCTATCATCTATCTTGCATTCTTTTTCTACTCTTTCCCTGCTTTATCTTCAATAAGTTAATTGTCACTGTCTTAACTCTGTTGCCTCTATTTCTGTCTGAGAATCCATCTAACATACCTCCAATCTGAGTTCAGTACTGCTATTTCTCCACTCTTTCCCCATCAATACAGAAAAATAAGCAAGCTAAAAACTGGTCTCAATTTAAATTTATAACCATACGAGCCTTCAATAGATGCCACATATTCTACTTACATAAGCTGGTGAATTCATTCTCCTACTCACTTAGACATTTATTTCACACATCTTGACTTTTCAAACTTCCAACAGGCACTCCCATGTCTCCTTCTCTTGAAGAGAATAAAGAAATAAGAAAAGAAAATCCGTATGTTTTCAGTACCAAATCAGGGAAGGTGATGTTTGCCTCTTCATTCTTTCTTAGGATTTCTTCAGTTATTTGGGGTTTTTGTGGTCCCATAAACAGAAGGCAATGGCACCCCACTCTAGTACTCTTGCCTGGAAAATCCCATAAACAGAGGAGCCTGGTAGGCTGCAGTCCATGCGGTCGCTAGGAGTTGGACATGACTGAGCGACTTCACTTTGACTTTTCACTTTCATGCATTGGAGAAGGAAATGACAACCCACTCCAGTATTCTTGCCTGGAGAATCCCAGGGATGGGGGAGCCTGGTGGGCTGCTGTTTCTGGGGTCGCACAGAGTCGAACATGACTAAAGCGACTTAGTAGTAGTAGTAAACATTTTAGGATTTTTTTTTTCCTACTTCTATAAGAAGTCATCATTGGCCTTTTGGTAGAGTTTGTGTTGCATCTATAGGTAGCTTTGGGTTATGTGAACATTTTAACAATATCGATTCTTCCAATTTGTGAGCATGGGATATCGTTCCATTTATTCCTATCTCTCCCAATTATTTTTACTGCTGTCTTGTAATTATCAGTGTAGAGATCTTTCACCTCTTTGATTAAGCTTATTCCTAAGTATTTCATTGTTTTTGACATTATATATATACATGTTTGGTATTATAGTGTTATAGAAACAGAGATATGCAGATGGCACCACCCTTATGGCAGAAAGTGAAGTAGAACTAAAGAGCCTCTTGATAAAAGTGAAAGAGGAGAGTGAAAAAGTTGGCTTAAAGCTCTACATTCAGAAAACAAAGTCCCATCACTTCATGGCAAATAGATGGAGAAAAAGTAAAAACAGTAGCAGACTTTATTTTCTGGGCTCCAAAATCACTGCTGATGGTGACTGCAGCCATGAAATAAAAATATGCTTACTCCTTGGAAGTAAAGTTTGGACCAACCTAGACAGCATATTAAAAAGCAGAGTCATTACTTTGTCAACAAAGGTCCGTCTAGCCAAGGCTATGGTTTTTCCAGTGGTCATGTATGGATGTGAGAGTTGGACTATAAAGAAAGCTGATCACCAAAGAATTAATGCTTTTGAATTGTGGTGTTGGAGAAGACTCTTGAGAGTCCCGTGGACTGTAAGGAGATCCAACCAGTCCATCCTAAAGGAGATCAGTCCTGAATATTCATTGGAACAACTGATGCTGAAGCTGAAACTCCAATACTTTGGCCACCTGATGTGAAGAACTGACTTATTTTAAAAGACCCTGATTCTGGGAAAGATTGAAGGCAGGAGGAGAAGGGGATGACAGAGGATGAGATGGTTATGGCATCACTGAATCAGTGGACATGAATTTGAGTAAACTCTGGGAGTTGGTGAGGGACAGGGAGGCCTGGCGTGCTGCAGTTCATGGGGTCACAAAGAGTCAGACACGACTGGGTGACTGAACTGAACTGAACTGATTTAAACTTTAAAACCACTATTTGCAACTCCCCTCAACATTTGTTTATTTATTTACATTTCAAAATAATCTATCAATTTAATTTTTAATTTCCTCAATAAAGTGCACTTACTCAGCTAATTTCTCTTTAAATGTTTAAGGTTGCAGTACATAACACACCTTCAAATATTTCAGGTTAAGATATATTCCATGAAGAATAAAAATTATATACAGCCTATGATTATGGGTATGCAAATTTGTTGATGCATATATAAAAAATGGAAATGGAGCAAAGATATAAAAAGTTGATTTGCGGGGAAGTGCCAATTGTTTTTTCCTTTTGATTTTTGGTATTTTTATAATGCCTCTAGAATGCTTTTAAAACTAAACAGTATAAATGTAAATACCCTTAGTAGACTATATGGTTTTCTACTCTCTAGTATGTGTTTACTTGATTGTGTTCTGGGCCTAGAGAGATGGAGAATCAAATGGCAAGATCAGCAGGGGACTCAGAGGCAACTAGCAAATGGTTTTTGAAAAGCTGCTCACTGAACTAGGCATAATGGTAGCTACATGGTAATAAAGACACTGTTTCTTTAACTTAACACATTTAGTCATGTAAGAAATAACAGATTTTATTACTGCAATGCTTTTTTTTTTTTTTTAATTTCTTCGCAGGTACCTAGTCTCAATCTGCCTCTTCCTTTGCCACTGAAACTTGAGTGGAAATAATCATACTCAGAGCATTTTAAAGCTAGAAGACATGGTGGAAACTGTTATTTTCAACTATATCTTAGATACACATCCAAAACCAGGAATAATCCAACCTACTAGTCTTCACATAGTTGCTTGAAAAATAAGCTAATAAAAGTTTTGAACTTTAAACACTCATAATTAACAGAATTACAATTTTTTCATTTCTGGATGTTGAACAGTATGCCTTCTACCAAAGACTGCTGCTCAAGGCAAGATTTAGCTTTCTTGTATAATTTATAGCCTTGGGATTTGGCTGGGTAACACTTCCTACTCACTGTCACTCAGTATTTTTGCCTGAGTTAATTACAGTACAGTACATTAAAGTCAAGTTGACCTCAGTGGCCATCTAAGGCAGTAATTGTGAAAGAAGTCCACCGTGTTATTTCCAGGAAGAGTAGATTTTGCTTTATTATTGTCATGATCTTATAAATACTGGACAATAGTCCCATAACAAAATGTCTATAGGGAAAGAAATTGTACATGGTTCATTTTAAACATTTCAGCTTAAGTAGTAGTTTACAACATAGCTGAAAAGTACACCAGAGATTCTATTTCCACAGGTAAGACTGCCTTTTCATACCAAAACAGAAAATTAGTTCATTCTTTTTAATGCTTTCATAGTATGTCACTAGATACATCTACCTAAATTTATTTAAATTTAGCTGAGAGTGGCAGAAAGACAAAGTCCAAAAACTGTCTATGTGATTTGGTAATTGGGAAGTCATTAGTGACATAAAATACCAGAAGAGAAAGCAAAATTACATTGGGCTGATGACTGACACAAAGTGAGAAAAGATGCACTAATGTCTTTTGAGTCATGTGACTTGGAAGAGAAAAGATATTGAATCACAGCCAAGAGGAATTCAGGAAGACAGGATGACATCGAGAATGAAGATGAAATATTGTTGAAAAAATTAGATGAAAGAATATAAAATACATAACAGGGACTGATAAAACTTAGGAAACATTAAATAGTAGAGCAGTGCAAAGAGAACTGAAAACTAAAGAAGACAGCATAAAAACAGATATAAATGAAGGAATTAGGAAGCAGTGTTAAAAGCAGAAATAAAAACAATGAGCAGATAAAGATTTGCACTTAGGCTGTAAGACTGAATAATAATAATAATTTATAGGCCTGATGTTACTTGTAGTGGAAACAGCATTTTAAATCTTGAAGCAGAAGAATTGTAGGGAATAATATTAATTCAAGAAGTATACTCTATAAGTTAACTGTAGATATCTTTAGAAGAGGAGCACGAATTGTGACAAGAAAGTGACTCAGTCCTATATACTTTTATCAGCTAAAATACCATCAACTCAAGAAAAAGATACAAATTTAACCCATGTTTCTCTTGCTTGAGATAGATATAATTACTTGCAAATATTTCCTTGGTATGTTTAGTCACATTATGATTTTGCTTATAATTGAATGTGTAATTAACTACAATAATTGTAAGTCCCAGGCCATGACTCTAGGGCCATGTGATATTATGAATGAAAATGTAAGTGAAAGTCAGTAGTGCCTGACTCTTTGCAGCCCTAGACTATACAGTCCATGGAATTCTCTAGGCCAGAATACTGGAGTGTGTAGCCTTTCCCTTCTCCAGGGAATCTTCCCAACCCAGGGATCAAACCCAGGTCTCTTGCATTGCAGGCGGATTCTTTGCCAGCTGAGCCACAAGGGAAGCCTGATATAGTGAACAAATATTACTTATTTAGGTGAATTGACTGTGACCAGCTTAACAGATTCTTGTGCTTTAGTTTTGTCATCTATAAAATGGTAGAAGTAATGCTTTTCCTTTCTTGCCCAGAAGGTTGTTGTGAGGATCAACTGATAAGGACGTGTGTGAAAGTATTCTATAAATTATGTTTTCAATACCATTATTAGTCTGACTATAATAATTTAAAAAATTACTATTATGATAAGTTAAGGTAATGAAACAAGAAGTCATCTTGAATTTACTGTCTTACATAACAACACAGACTTTTAAACTGCAGTAAAATTATATTCTCTGTAATTTACTCACCTATGTGTTGAGTTTTTCTATAATAGAGTCACTGAAAATAATTAAAATATACTAGTGCCGAATTTTGTAGGACAATATGACATCATAATTTCTTGGTAGATTGAAATACACATTTTATCCTTGGTAGATTGAAATATACTTTTGATCTCAGTAGTGAACTCTAAATAACAACTCATCCATTTGACCTTGTTCTTTTTTATAAATAAAATATTTCAATTCCTTCATGTCCTAATAGTAATAGAATAGTTAAAATAAACATATGAAATAAACTAGGCCATGTAAATTTTATTTTTTATCAGTAGGAAACAATAAAATTTGAAGCTGGCCAAACAAAAGGTGACAGATTTTCTTTTTTGCCTGGTGAACAGTTTCAAAAGAGCGCAAATTAAATGAAATCTTATTAAACATCTTGAAATGGATTTTGAACTGTAAAATGCATTGCTTTGAGGAACATCTTCATTTAGAGTGTTTATAATTCAGGCTATTTAAGCTTTCTAATGCACAAAATCTATTACTTTTGTGTTTTGTTCTGTCTCCTACTTCACATCAAGCAGAAGTTCTCTCCCAATAAATTCCCATGGAAAACAATGGTTATTTTCTTATTCTGCTTTTAAGCAACTCTGATTTATTGAACATTTACTTAAATGTTCTTTTAGAGCAATTTCCCATGCACTTCAAGTAAAATTTATTAGTTTGATTACATCATACTTATATTCATATAGCTATATGCCTATTCATATATTCTCACACTAGGATATATTATCCATATTTTGGATGTTTTGATCTATCAGGCATCTACTCAGTAATTCTTTGTACCTTTTTTATTCTTCATATTTTCCTCTGTGAATTACACACGTATCTTAAAATTATTTAGTTTCTGATAACAGGCATAAGAGAGACCTTATTTTGCATAATGAGTCAAAAATTTTAAAAAGGTTAAGAAACTACAAAGCCTGGCGTATACTCATGTGGTTCAGCTAGTTTCAAAACAATAATTCAGCATGAGATTTGGAAGTTGCATGTGTATAAATGAATATATACATATATATATATACTTCTTTTATTGGGAAAATTGGAGGCTTTCCCCCCACCCAAGACAATATTTTTATTATTTAGAAATGACAGCCATATGCATTTTCTTAATATAAAAATATTGATACTGTGGGAAAATGTAATTTACATAAAGAAATACATGTTGAACTTCTAATAATTGTTTCCAAATATCCACATATAAGAATTTAAGCATCAGTATATATTGTTTTGCAACTTTGTGAGAATATTGAATATCTGATAGTGTATGAGCTGATGTTACTTTTAAGTGTTATAAACACTTATAAGATAGTCTATTTGGGGGAGCAGTCTGTTCCTGGTTCTTACTTAAAGATCAACAAAAATGATGTTTTAAAATGTTAATGGAATAGACTTGGTAATGGTTATTACAGAACTTATGTTTGTTCTTTAATGAAAAACATAGAAAGTTAACTTGTATTTTAGAACAGATTCAATAAGAACTTGAGTGAATTGAACTTCACCTATTTCAATGTTCCCTAATACACCTCATATCTTGATGAGATACTTTTTGTCAGTTACCTAAAAGGAAAAATAAAGGTATAATATATTTGGGGACATGAAAAAAGAAGAAAGTAACATTAACTTAACCCATCTCTCCCTTTTCCTGTCCTTGGCTTTAAGGATAACTTGTTAGGAAGGCTTTGTTCTCAGATACTGCAAGTCAGAATGGATTCAGGGGTAACGACTCCTCAAGGACAATGACTCAAGGGCACTAATATCTTCAAAGACTCTATTCAGGGGCAGTCTGAGATATAGGCTTGGGTGGTGTCCTGGTAGAAGCAACTCTGGCTCTCTCATCTCTCCAACTCCTGGTAGCTCCTGGTCTCTTCCTCTTTCTCTTATTACAGGTATGTAGTTTTGAGTGGCTTAGGGGAGAAAAGTAGTACTTTATTAGATTGTCTTTTTTCATTCTGCAACTTGGTCATAAAATTTCAGCTTGAATTATTTTTAATAAACTGTTTTCTTTTAGTTATAGAAGCAAGTTTAATAATTCAAAATATATTTAGAACTTGTTGACTATTAACAGATATATTGGATTCTTGAAAGATGTTAAAATACTTGGTATCTTATTTTAAAATCTTTGCTAAATAAATATACTTCTGCTGTTATAAAATAAAATAAAATAAAATAAAATACTCAGTATCTGAACTCTAAATGTACATGCTGTAAGTTTTACTCTCCATGCTTAAGGAGGGACAATTAAAATAATATTATTTTAATATTTCATTAGGATTCAAGAGATAATTTTGAATGTGGGCACAGTAGTAGCTTTGCCTACTAGTTGAGTGGCTTTGTATTCTCAATTATGAGCTGAAAAATTATTGAATAATATCATCTCACTTTCTCTTTAGTATCCAAATAAGTCTGTATTTCAGCATCTTTCATTCATACTGAATTAAACTACAATATTCTTCTTTATTACAGAATATTAGCTTTCAGAGTTTGAAGAAACTTTGAAGTTCATATAGTTCAAATATCTAACCAGTGTTTGATTTCTCCCTGTATGCTTTATTTTTTTCTCTAAGTTGCTGTTCAACTTGTTTGTTCCTCTGCAAACATATTGCTCTCATTCTTATAATGCAAAGCATTAACGTAATGAATACTATAATTGTTAAAACAGACTTTAAAAAATAGTTTCCTAGTGACTCCCACCAAATGATCTTCTTTCTACCCTCTAGACAATACAAGTCGACTCTCAGTTTTCTTCCACAGAGCAGTTTCCAGTATCTGAAGGCAATGTTAGTTGCTTCGTGTTCTCTTGGATTGAGTTTGTCAAATTTAAATGTTCTTGAACTCAAGTTACTTTTCTTAAATAGCATTGCCAGAATTAGCTACATGATTTGACTGAGAGATTCTAAAAGTTTGGATACAAGGGCTCTATTCCTAGTTCTGATATCATCTTATAGATTTTCCCAATTGTCTAGATAAGGGTGAGTATCAAAAAATGAAAAATTTCCAATTCCTCATGGAGATTTATTTTATAGTTTAAAGAGTAAGCTAAAATCCCAAGAAGGTAATAGTATATGTTTCCCCAGATTTGGCTTAAGAGAGTTCCATATGTTGTGCCATTTTATGCTGCACTAAAGAGATGCCACTCCCTCTGGTGCAAAAAGCCATTTGTCATGCCCTTTAAATATCCCTCTCCCCAGGGCTAGAAATTCCCTAACTGGCACCTGTTATGGATTAAATTGTGACCCCTAAATTCTATCCTTGGAAGTATTTGTAGCTAGACAGTGGGTGCTATTCAAGGATGTTTTTGAACATTGCAAGAGATAAGCATTAACAGTATTTTGAAGCACATGATTATGTACGTAGACCATGAAGGATCTTCTTCATGTAAGTCACTTTAGCAGATCATATAAGCTGATGATGAATAAAAATTTTGGAGATAGACTGACAAGGGTTTTACTATTTAACTGTGTTATGTTGGAATAATTAATTTAATCTTTCATATCATAGAATCCTCATCAATATAATAATGCAACTGTAGCATTCATCCTTTAGAGGTTCTGTGTGTATTAAAATAAAGATAATGAACATGATACAATTATAGAATGACTTTCATAGTGCCTGCCATGTAGCTTTTTCAGTTCAATTCAGTTCAGCCTCTCAGTCATGTCCAACTCTTTGTGGCCCCATGGACTATAGCATGCCAGCCTTGCCTGTTCATCACCAACTCCCAGAGCTTACTCAAACTGTCTCCGTCAATGATGCCATCCAACCATTTCATCCTCTGTCATCCCCTTCTCCTCCTGCCTTCAATCTTGCCCAGCATCAGAGTCTTTTCCAGTGAGTGAGTTATTTGCATCAGGTGGCCAAAGTACTGGTGTTTTCAGCTTCAACATCAGTCATGCCAATGAATTTTCAGGGCTGATTTCCTTTAGGATTGACTAGTTTGATCTCCTTGCAGTCCAAGGGACTCTCTGCTCAGCATTCTTTATGGTCCAACTCCCACATCCATACGTGACTACTGAAAAAACCATAGCTTTGACTAGATGGACCTTTGTTGGCAAAGTGATGTAGCTTTTTGGCTGTCCTCAAAGAATATATCAGCTTTATGAGATTTATATTGAGCAGTAAGTTTACATGGCCAAAATAGTTCTCAAAAGTGGCTTTCTATTACCATTTGACTTTGAATGTAATTGTGGCATACATTATATTTGGTCATCACATTTTTTTTTCTTTTCCTTTCCTTTGATCTCATAAAATCCAGTATATACACTTTGGATGTTGAAAAGTAGATTGGAAAGTAAGGTGAGTTTTGTGTTTGTTTATTTTAATACCAAAGACTCATATGTTTTCCAAATATATATAAAACTGAAAAAAACATGAGATTATTTTTTCTGAAGTTTTAATAATATTTAATATATGCAGGTCAGGAAGCAACAGTTAGAATTAGACATGGAACAACAGACTGGTTCCAAATAGGAAAAGGACTATGTCAAGGCTGTATATTGTCATCCTGCTTATTTAACTTATATGCAGAGTACATCATGGAAATGCATGGCTGGAAGAAGCATAAGCTGGAATCAAAATTGCCAGGAGAAATATCAATAACCTCAGATATGCAGATGACACCACCCTTATGGCAGAAAGTGAAGAGGAACTAAAAAGCCTCTTGATGAAAATGAAAGACGAGAGTTAAAAAGTTGGCTTAAAGCTCAACATTCAGAAAACTAAGATCATGGCATCTGGTCCCATCACTTCATGGGAAATAGATGGGGAAACATTGGAAACAGCGTCAGACTTTATTTTGGGGGGCTCCAAAATCACTGTAGATGGTGATTGCAGCCATGAAATTAAAAGACGCTAATGGTTTGTCAATTTTATTTATCCTTTCAAAGAACCAGCTTTTGGCTTTGTTGATTTTTGCTATGGTCTCTTTTGTTACTTTTGCATTTATTTCTGCCCTAATTTTTAAGATTTCTTTCCTTCTACTAACTCTGGGGTTCTCCAACTCTTCCTTTTCTAGTTGCTTTAGTTGTAGAGTTAGGTTATTTATTTGACTTTTTCTTGTTTCTTGAGGTATGCCTGTATTGCTATGAACTTTCCTCTTAGCACTGCTTTTATAGTGTCCCACAGGTTTTGGGTTGTTGTGTTTTCATTTTCATTAGTTTCTATGCATATTTTGATTTCTTTTTGATTTCTTCTGTGATTTGTTGGTTATTCAGAAGTGTGTTGTTCAACCTCCATATGTTGGAATTTTTAATAGTTTTTCTCCTGTAATTGAGATCTAATCTTAATGCATTATGGTCAGAAAAGATGCTTGGAATGATTTCAATTTTTTTTGAATTTATCAAGTTTAGATTTATGGCCCAGGATGTGATCTATCCTGGAGAAGGTTCCATGAGCACTTGAAAAAAAAGGTGAAATTCGTTGTTTTGGGGTGAAATGTCCTATAGATATCAATTAGGTCTAACTGATCTAATGTATCATTTAAAGTTCACTCATTATTAGAGAAATGCAAATCAAAACTACAATGAGGTACCACTTCACACCAGTCAGAATGGCTGCGATCCAAAAATCTGCAAGCAATAAATGCTGGAGAGGGTGTGGAGAAAAGGAACCCTCCTACACTGTTGGTGGGAATGCAAACTAGTACAGCCACTATGGAGAACAGTGTGGAGATTCCTTAAAAAATTGCAAATAGAACTACCTTATGACCCAGCAATCCCACTGCTGGGCATACACACCGAGGAGACCAGAATTGAAAGAGACACATGTACCCCAATGTTCATCGCAGCACTGTTTATAATAGCCAGGACATGGAAACAACCTAGATGTCCATCAGCAGATGAATGGATAAGAAAGCCGAGGTACATATACACAATGGAGTATTACTCAGCTGTTAAAAAGAATTCATTTGAATCAGTTCTGATGAGATGGATGAAACTGGAGCCAATTATACAGAGTGAAGTAAGCCAGAAAGAAAAACACCAATACAGAATACTAACACATATATATGGAATTTAGGAAGATGGCAATGACGACCCTGTATGCAAGACAGGAAAAAAGACACAGATGTGTATAACGGACTTTTGGACTCAGAGGGAGAGGGAGAGGGTGGGATGATTTGGGAGAATGGGAATTCTAACATGTAAACTATCACGTAAGAATTGAATCGCCAGTCCATGTCTGACATAGGGTGCAGCATGCTTGGGGCTGGTGCCTGGGGATGACCCAGAGAGTTGTTGTGGGGAGGGAGGTGGGAGGGGGGTCATGTTTGGGAATGCATGTAAGAATTAAAGGTTTTAAAATTAAAAAAATAAATAAATAAAAAATAAAAAAAGAAAAAAAATAAAAGACGCTTACTCCTTGGAAGGAAATTTATGACCAACCTAGATAGTATATTGAAAAGCAGAGATATTACTTTGCCAAAAAAAGGTCTGACTAGTCCAGACTATGGTTTTTCCAGTGGGCATGTATGGATGTGAGAGTTGGACTGTGAAGAAAGCTGAGTGCCGAGGAATTGATGCTTTTGAACTGTGGTGTTGGAGAAGACTCTTGAGAGTTCCTTGGACTGAAAGGAATTCCAACCAGTCCATTCTGAAGGAGAGCAGTCCTGGGTGTTCATTAGAAGGACTGATGCTAAAGCTGAAACTCCAACACTTTGGCCACCTGATGCGAATAGTTGACTCATTGGAAAACACTGATGCTGGGAGGGATTGGAGGCAAGAGGAGAAGGGGACGACAGAGGATGAGATGGCTGGATGGCATCACCGACTCAATGGACATGAGTTTGAGTGAACTCCGGGAGTTGGTGATGGACAGGGAGGCCGGTGTGCTGCGATTCCTGGGGTTGCAAAGAGTCAGACACGACTGAGTGACTGAACTGAACTGAGCTGAAAATGTTTCTTATAAAAACTGGCCCATGTTATACTTTATAATAAATTATTATAGGTAATATTTTCAAAGTAATTTTTTGCAATAGATTGTAAACATTCATTTACCGAGGCAGAGAAAATAAATATATGGATAGTTTTTACTAAAAGGTACTTTTAAAAATGTTCTTATTGTTTTCTAGATTAGATGATGGATTTAATTGTGGGATAAGAGGTTCTGAGATTGCTTAGTGTGTCCATTTCTCAGTGACTAATTCCATTCAGAAATGTTTCAAGAAAAAGAACATATTAAAATTCATCCTCTTGGGAATATTTGCATAACCTCCACCTGAGTGAAAAATTTCAAACCTGGTATGGAATTTCATACCATTCAGGTATGATGTAAATAAAATCCCTTATGATTATACACTAGAAGTGACAAATAGATTCAAGGGATTAAATCTGATAGAAGACATGAAGAACTATGGATGGAGGTTGGTGACATTGTAAAGGAGGCAGTGATCAAGACCATCCCCAAGAAAAAGAAATGCAAAAAGGCCACATGGTTGTCTTAGGAGACATTACAAATAGGTGAGAAAAGAAGAGAAGCTAAAGCCAAAGGAAACAAGGAAAGATATACCCATCTGAATACAGAGTTCCAAAGAATAGCAAGGAGATACAAGAAAACACTCCTCAGTGATCAGTGCAACGAAATAGAGGCAAATAATATAATGGGAAAGACTAGAGATCTCTTCAAGAAAATTAGAGATACCAAGGGAACATTTCATGCAAAGATTGGCACAATAAAGGACAGAAACGGTATGGACCTAACAGAAGCAGAAAATATAAAGAAAAGGTGGCAAAAATACACAGAATGACCCAGATAACCGTGATGGTGTGATCACTCACCTAGAGCCAGACATCCTGGAATGTGAAGTCAAGTGGGCCTTAGGAATCATCACTAGGAACAAAATTAGTGGAGGGATGGAATTCCAGCTGAGCTATTTTAAGTCCTAAAAGATGCTGCTGTTAAACTGCTGCACTCAATATGCCAGCAAAATTGGAAAACTCAGCAGTGGCCACAGGACTGGGAAAGGTCAGTTTTCATTCCAATCCCAAAAAAAGGCAAAGCCAGAGAATTTTTAAATTACCACTAAATTCCACTCATATCACATGCTAGCATACTTCCCTGGTGGCTTAGACGGTAAAGCATCTGCCCACAATGCAGGAGACCCAGGTTTGATCCCTGGGTTGTGAAGATCCTCTGGAGAAGGAAATGGCAACCCATTCCAGTACTCTTGCCTGGAAAATGCCATGGACGGCGGAGCGTGGTAGGCTACAGTCTATGGGGTCACAGAGAGTAGGACCCGACTGAGCGACTTCACTTTCACTTTCTTTCACATGATAGCAAAGCAATGCTCAAAATTCTCCAAGCCAGGCTTCAACAGTGCATGAATCAAGAACTTCAGATGTCAAAACTGAATTTACAAAAAGCAGGGGAACCAGAGATCAAGTTGTCAACATCCACCGGATCATCATAAAGCAGGAGAGTTCCAGAAAAAACATTATTTCAGCTTTATTGACTGTGATAAAGCCTTTGACTGTGTGGATCACAAAAAAAGAGTGGAAAATTCTCAAAGAGATGGGAATAGTAGACCACCTTACCTGCCTCCTGAGACATCTTTATGCAGGTCAAGAAGCAACAGTTAGAACTGAACATGGAACAACAGACTGGTTCCAAATAGGCAAAGGAGTACGTCAAGTCTGTATATTGTCACCCTGCTTATTTAACTTATATGCAGAGTATTTCATGTGAAGTGCTGGGCCAGATGAAGCACAAGCTGGAATCAAAATTTCCAGGAGAAATATCAATAACCTCGGATATACAGATAATACCACCCTATGGCAGAAAGCAAAGAGGAACTGAAAAGCCTCTTGATGAAAGTGAAAGAGGAGAGTGGCTTATAACTCAACCTTCAAAAAACTAAGATCATGGCATCTGGTCCCATCACTTCATGGCAAATGGATGGGGAAACAATGGAAACAGTGACAAACTTTACTTTCTTGGGCTCTAAAATCACTGCAGATGGTGATTGCAGCCATGAAATTAAAAGACACTTGCTGCTTGGAAGTAAAGCTATGACCAACCTAGACAGCATATTAAAAAGCAGAGACATTACGTTGCCAACAAAGGACCACCTAATCAAAGCTATGTTTTTTTTTTTTTCAATAGTCTTGTATGTATGTGAGAGTTGGACCATATAGAAAGCTGAGCACCAAAGAATTGATGCTTTTGCCCCTTGGTATTGGAGAAGACTCTTGAGAGTCCCTGGGACTGCAAGCTCATCCAACCACTCCATCCTAAAAAAAATCAGTCTGAAATATTCATTGGAAGGACTGATTCTGAAGCTGAAACTCCAATACTTTACCATCTGATACAAAGAACTGACTCATTTGAAAAGACCCTGATGTTGGGAAAGACTGAAGGCAGGAGAAGGGGATGACAGAGGATGAGATGGTTGGATGGCATCACGAACTTGATGGATATGAGTTTAAGCAAGCTCCAGAAATTGATATTGGACAGGGAGGCCTGTTGTGTCCATGCGGTCCCCAAGTGTCAGACATGAATGAACAACTGATCTGAATTGAATTGAATTTTCAAAAATAGATTATTTGTGAAACTTAAAAATAAATAAATCAATAAAAATACACACATTTGCTATAACACTATGTAACAGTGTTATCTGCTTTTATGAGCATAAAAGGGAAATATTAAGAAAAGTTAAATATAATGTCATTGTTTAATCACTGTTGCTAGTAGGACATGCTATTAAGCTTTTGAATAAATTTCAATGAGCCATAGATATTTTCAGTGATAGGTCTTACTTACCAACATCATTAAGACTATTTACATCTTCAGTTAGATTTGGAAAACAAAAAATATTCTGGATATTTGAGTTCTACAAAAGAAAGTGTGGTTTTATTAAATGATGTTGAAAATTAGCTCATTTCAGTGAAAATAAAATGGATGTCCTATGCAATTTAAGATATAAGAAGAAAAGCAAAATAAAAATTGCTTTTTATGTACTCAAATGCCTTATTTATTGAATTAAGCAAATAAAAATGTAAGTGGAAAGCATTTTAAAAATATATAATCTATTGTTATCAGGAGTTTTAAGATTCAAGATTGCCATCCTTTGAATTATTGTTTTTTAACACTGTTACTCCACTCATAACAATCATAGTCCCTAAGAATGTATCTGTGAATAATAGTGTCTTAGCGTTGTTTGTTTGTTTTCTTCAAAACTTGAAAGGACACCGACCTAGTAGTTCAGTGTGCACCAGGAAGCATCCTGTGAGTAGTTTCAGGATGTAGGAAACAAAAGTCTTGAGAACAGTGAGGTCCACAGAGCTCTCATAAACTCTGAATACTTACAAAACTGTAATCACTTATTGAGCTCTAATGCTCTGGTAAGTCTTTGAAGACTCCGGAAAACACACACACACACACACACACACACACACACACACACAATTTGAAATGTTTTCATTTCTCAGTCTTAGAACCTCTTTTCATAGACTCCCAGATAGCTGTAATTCCAGAAATCTTTTATTTAAAATAAAATACCATGGTTATTTAAAACTACAAAAGTGTGATGCTGAGCTAAATTTGAAAATTTTTTCTAGTATATAAATACTATGATTTTCATTAAAGAGATGTTAGTTTTGTCACTAAAATGATCAAACCATTTTCAATTTTGTGAGATATCAATTCAAATAAAGGAAGTTTTATCTCATGCAAATAAATGATTTACCTTTTAAAACAGAAAGCAGATAGGTGATATTGTTTAATAGTCACCTCCACTTTTAATTTTTTTACATACTCCGATAGAAAGGTGAGAATAAGATTTTTCAGTATTACAAAGTTTATGTTTCTTTTCAACTTTTAAAAGAAGGCAGTTTTGCCACTCCACTTGCAATGCCACTTACTTTGCAATGTTTATTATTAGCATTTTATTTATGATTTATATTTAAATGTTGATGTGACTTTTATTAAATTAAAATAACTATACAAGACAAAATTGCTGAAATTTTTAACTGAATTGTTTTCTTATTTGCTGATTAAGTTTAGTGAATGCAAGAGAAAGTTACACAAATGTGAAAATATATATAGATTCTATAGAAATTTAGTTTATAGAAAATAAACTAATTATAGAAAAGCTTAACTATATGGAGACAAACAAATTAACATTATATACTTCAGCTTCTACTGAGATACTAAGGTACTTATTAGAATAGGGGCTTCTCTGGTGGCTCAGACAGTAAAGAATCTGCCTCCAGTTCAGGAGACCCGAGTTTGAATCTTGTGTCGAGAAGCTCCCCTGCAGAGGAAAATGGCTACTCACTGCAGTATTCTTGCCTGGAGAATCTCATGGTCAGAGGAGCCTGGCAATCTACAGCCCATGGTGTCACAAGAGGGTTGGACATGCCTGAGCAATTAACACTATCCCTAGTACTAAGTGCAGTAGTTAGAATGCTGTTAAATATGATTTTAAACTAAGAGTTCAGATGTGACAAATATGAGAAATGAATGAATAGAACAATATCCAACTAAATAGAAAAGTCCAAGCTTAATTACCACCATATTATTATATTACAGATGAGTAGAACATTCACCCTGCAAATAAATCTTAGTACAGTAAAACATCTGTAACATTGTCTTGATAACCTGCTTTTTTAAAACTATTTGTCCTGATGTTATTTCAGTACACATACATATACTGAGAGAAGTTGAGGTTATTCGTCAGCAGAATTCTGATCATTAACATTATGAAATAAAGAAAAAGCCGTTGCACTCTTTTGCAGAATGGTAAAGTTCATTATCAGTAATATGCAAAAATCTTAGAACTCTCAAATTTTTTTTTTTGAGGTGAGTAGCTCTTTGTAAAAACATAGAGTTGAGAGTGAGTACTGAAATAATTCTGCCTATATAATATCTGTAGCAGACAGGTTTACTGAGGCTCCTCTACTAATTTGTTCAGCAAATCAGTGGTATTGTAGGGATAAACTCTGAGTTCTTTTCCATTTAGCTTTCTACTATGCTACTTTTTGAAAACATTTATTATATTTTGATATACGTTTATTATGTTTCAATATGCATTTTATGTTTGATATTTTATTTTAATAAAAATTTATAGCATTATTTTTTGGACTTGGGGGATTGGTTCTAATTAGAAAAAATTCAGTTAAATATTACAAAATTCACATAATTCACATTACATAATTCACACAAATTCACAAAATGCCAAATATTGTCCTCATATTATCCATTTCTGAAACTTGAAAGCTCTGTTGAATGCATTAAACATTATTTCAGTATTATCACAAAAATAGATATAAAACTGATCATTTTAAAAATATTTATTGCGATACATGATGAACATTCAAAATCATACACCTGTGATTTATATAATTTTTTTGTTTTAATTAAATACAGGAATATTTTAAATTAATATATTTTAAATTAATTAAAGGATTGAGTCTTTATAGTCAGGATATACGTAGTGATGTTATCAGCAGTGAAAGATGGTAAGAGAAATAGTTTGAGAATTAGGACAATTGGTGTTTATTCAGTTGACTCCTGGTGAGAAAATTGCATTAGTATTTTAGACATGTAAAGGGTAGGTAGCTACTGATCGGTACCTGATTCAGAGGATATGGAGAATATTGATTTGTAAGGAAAGTCAGTTATGAAGGATTCTATTCAATGTAACAACAGAGGTAGTAAATTTCATTTGGATTTTCACTTAATGATAGACCTGAATAGACTCTTGGTTTATCTGTTAGTTTATCCACATAAAATCTAAATTGGGTCAGATCATGTATTTGGATTCGAGTTTTGAATTTTAAATAATGTTGAGTTTAAATAACTAGATTTTTTACTGATTATGAAACATCACACTGTTTCAGAATCCTGTTATGTTCAAATACACTAAGTGCTTATTTTATACTCAGCCTATAAGACCTCCATATGTGAAAAATTTTAGGAATGGGTAATGGCATCCATTTCCGAAGCAGGTATTTTTAAAGTACTGGCTTGGTATGATCAAGAAATGCTTCATGGTGAATGTAGGAAATGGATGGATGACTGAAGAACATTGAGGCTTAAATTAGAAAGCAAAGTAATCTAGCAATAAAGAATGTTCTCTCTCTCTTTCTTTCTTTGTTTTAATTATGAGACCAAGGGAAAATGATTTCGTATATTTGTTTTTCAAAATCTTTAGTCACAAGCTGGGAATAAAAATAATATCTACACATTATGAATGTTGAGATAATTAAATGATATGAGCACATTGAAGTTTGCATAGGACCTGGAATTAATAACTGCTTTAAGTGAATACATGTTTGGAAAAAAGGGAAGAATGGCATTTAAATGAAAAAAATGAATTCAATCACATTTCTCAGTACTAACAATTCCACAGTTTATTACCATTTTCCAAGGGTCTTATCTCCTCAAGATCATAAGCATCTCTTTTAATCAGTAATAAGTTACATTTAATAGTATTAAATATTCAGAGATTTACTTAAATAAAGTAGCAACAATCACATACAGTTTTGGTTGGCATGAACAGTGCCATAGAATATTCTAAAATCTTTGTGTAAATGCATTTTATAGAAATTTATTAAAAAATATAAGTACTTTTAATAGGGGCAGGAACTAATAATTTTTTTGGCTAAGCTATGGTATATTTTGGGCTTCCCTCATGGCTCAACTGGTAAAGAATCTGCCTGCAGTGCAGGAGACCTGAGTTCAATCCCTGGGTTGGGAAGATCCCATGGAGAAGGGAAAGGCTACCCACTCCAGTATTCTGGCCTGGAGTATTACACAGACTGTATAGTCCATGGGGTCTCAAAAGTTGGACAGCACTGAGCAACTTTCACTTTTTACTTAGTATATTTTTTAGAAAAATTCTACATTGGATAATTTAATGGTGTTTGAAAAGAAACAATTGTGTTTGCTGCTTTTTATTATAATTGTTAAATTCTCTGTGGTAAAAAGCAGCTGGAGATTACATGATTGGTATTTCTGATCATAAAAGTAAAACTAAAAAGAAAATGAAATATTCCTGTCACCAACAAAATTACTTATAAACTTTGGTCATTTCCCAGTTGCTTCAACTTTATAAGAAGCATGTCTATCTTCATTTCCTTTGATAGTACTATAAAAATAAAAGAAACAACCCTCATTAATACCACATTTTCTAATCTTTTATATCCTATATTATTATTACTCCACAATCTGAAGAAAAAAGAAAAGAAAGCTTCAAAAGCTTTGCTATGGTTAAAGACTAAACTCAAAATCACAGGACATTAACTTTGATCTTGAATCCATATGTTCTGACCATTTCAACCACAAGCCCTACATATTGCCTTCTATTTTAGCTGCATGAAATCATCAGAACACTACTTTTCCTCTAACTAGTTGTATTCCCATAATTAAATTACAGAAAGACACGTGTTAGCATATTCAAAAATTCTGAAAATTTGGAAGAAACAGGACAAAGTCCACAAGGAAGGTGATTACCTCCTGGGTGACGCTTCAGTTCAGTTCAGTTCAGTTCAGTCACTCAGTCATGTCCAACTCTTTGCGACCCCATGAATCGCAGCATGCCAGGCCTTCCTGTTCATCACCAACTCCCAGAGTTCACTCAGACTCACGTCCGTAGAGTCAGTGATGCCATCCAGCCATCTCATCCTCTGTCGTCCCCTTCTCTTCCTGCCCCTAATCACTCCCAGCATCCAAGTCTTTTCCAAAGAGTCAACTCTTCACATGAGGTAGCCAAAGTACTGGAGTTTCAGCTTTAGCATCATTCCTTCCAAAGAAATCCCAGAGTTGATCACCTTCAGAATGGACTGGTTGGATCTCCTTGCAGTCCAAGGGACTCTCAAGAGTCTTATCTAGCACCACAGTTCAAAAGCATCAATTCTTTGGCGCTCAGCTTTCTTCACAGTCCAACTCTCACACTCATACATGACCACTGGAAAAACCATAGCCTTGACTAGATGGGCCTTTGTTGGCAAAATAATGTTTCTGCTTTTCAATATGCTATCTAGGTTGGTCATAACTGTTCTTCTAAGGAGTAAGCATTTTTAATTTCATGGCTGCAGTCACCATCTGCAGTGATTTTGGAGCCCAAAAACAAAGTCTGACACTGTTTCCACTGTTTCCCCATCTATTTCCCATGAAGTGATGGGACCAGATGCCATGATCTTCGTTTTCTGAATGTTGAGCTTGAAGCCAACTTTTTCGCTCTCCTCTTTCACTTTCATCAAGAGGCTCTTTAGTGCCTCTTCACTTTCTGCCATAAGGGTGGTGTCATCTGCATATCTGAGGTTATTGATATTTCTCCCAGCAATCTTGATTCCAGCTTGTGCTTCTTCCAGCCCAGCATTTCTCATGATGTGCTCTGCATATAAATTAAATAAGCAGGGTGACAATATACAGCCTTGATGTACTCCTTTTCCTATTTGGAACCAGTCTGTTGTTCCATGTCCAGTTCTAACTGTTACTTCCTGACCTGCATACAGGTTTCTCAAGAGGCAGGTCAGGTGGTCTGGTATTCTCATCTCTTGAAGAATCTTCCACAGTTTATTGTGATCCACACAGTCAAAGGCTTTGGCATGGTCAATAAAGCAGAAATAGATATTTTTCTGGAACTCTCTTGCTTTTTCGATGATCCAGTGGATGTTGGCAATTTGATCTCTGGTTCCTCTGCCTTTTCTAAAACCAGCTTGAACATCTGGAATTTCACAGTTCACATATTGCTGAAGCCTGGCTTGGAGAATTTTGAGCATTATTGCCCCACAATTTGCAACTACATGACTTTTCATTGCAATATAGGCTTTTCTTATATCCAGGGGGTGTTTAGGGTGGGATCAGATAGCAGAGGGCTTTGAACATAAAGCAAAATTCTTTACGCACTTGCCTGTTTGTAATGGGGAGATAAGAAATATTCTAATGAAGATTTGGTGGCAAGACAGTGGAGTAGAAGGGCATAAGCTCACCCTTTCTTACAAAAATTTCAAAGTCACAACTAAATGCTGACTGACAAAATAAACCATAGGAACCTACTGAAAAAGGATACCCTAAGACCAAAAACAAAGAAGATGCCTTGCAAGGTGGGAGGAAGGACACAATCAGAATAAAATCTAATCCCATAACTACTGGGTGAGTGGTCCACAAACTGGAAAATAATTATACCACAGAAGTTTTCTCACAGGAGTGAAAGTCCTGAATCCCATGTCGAGCTTCCCAGTCTGGGGTTCTGACTACAAGAGAAGAAGCCCCCAGGTAATCTGGCTTTGAAATATAGGGGACTTGGTGGCAATGATCCCACTGGAGTGGAGGAAACAAAAATTTCATTCTTGAAGAGCTCCTATAAGGTCCTGTGCACATGAGGACCCAGGGGGAAAAAAGCAGTCTCTTATGACCTCATAAGAGACAGTGCAAGACCTACCTGTTAGTGTTGGAGGGACTCGCGCAGGGGCAGGGCTGGATCTGTCTCACGACTGGGACAGAGACATGGGCAGCAGCAGCTCTGGCAAGTACTCATTTGTGTGAGCCCTCTTGGAAGCCAGCATTCCCTCCCCACACCCCAAAGACCCAGCCCTGCCCAACCACTTGTAGGCTCCAGTGCTAGGATGCCTCAGGCCAAACAACCACCAGGGTGGAAGTACAGCCCTGGCCATCAGCAGGCAGGCTGGTCCCCAAACACACCAGACACATGGCTTGCCTCGAGGTCTTGCATTTGCTCTTCCCTCTGCCTGAAATATTCCTCCTGCAGATGGTAGCCTGGCCCACTCTCGTGTCTTTTCAAGTCTTAAAAATGTCACCTCAGGGAGGGCTCCCCATCCTATCTGTAACTGTTCCCCCTCCCACCTTCCGTTATTGCCAAACCTTTTCCTCATTTTATGTTTCTCATTAGCACTTAGCAATCTTAAAATAAAATCTTGAGATAATTTATAAACCACACAGTTCATCCATTTTAAGTGTACAATTTTAATATATTCACAGAGTTGTGCAACTTTATCAGAATCTAATTCTAGATTCTTTCACCATGTGTGAAAGAAACCCCTTGGCAAGTAGTAATCACTCCCCATTTGCCCCCACTGTTCTAGCCCTAATAAGAAAACATGGGCAGACAACCTAAATAGATATTTCTTCAAAGAAGACATACAGATGGCCAACAGGCACATGAAAAGATGCTAAGCATTGCTAATTATTAAAGAAAGGCAAATCAAACCTACAGTCAAATATCACCTAATACCAGTCAAAATGGCCATTGTCAAATAACCTACAAACAGATTCTAGAGAGAGTGTGGAAAAAGGGAATGCTCCTTCACTGTTGATGGGAATGTAAATTGGTATAGCCACTATGGAGAAGAGTGTGAAGCCTCCTTAACTAACTAAAAATAGAGCTACCATATGATCTTGCAATCCCATTCCTGAGTAAATATCTGGAAAGCAAGCAAACAAACAAAAACATGATTCTAGATGATGCATGCACCCCGTGTTCATTGCAGCACTGTTTACAATGTTTATGGAAGCAACCTAAATATCTATCAATAGATGAATAGATAAAGAAGATATGGTACATATATATAATGGAGGATTACTCAGCCATTAAAAAGGGTGAAATAATGCCATTTGTAGTAACACTGATAAACCCAGAGGTTATAATACTAAGTGAAGTAAGTCAGAGAGAAGTAAGTGAAAGTCGCTCAGTTGTGTCCGACTCTTTGCAACCCCATGGACTATGCAGTCCATGGAATTCTCCAGGCTAGAATACTGGAGTGGGTAGCCTTTCTCTTCTCCAGGGGATCTTCCCAACCCAGGAATCCAACACAGATCTCCTGCATTGCAGGTGGATTCTTTACCATCTGAGCTACCAGGGAAGCCTGGTACTAAGTGAATATATTACTTTAAAGCCTAATACTAAATAAATCAGAGAAAGAAAGAAAAATGCCATATGAATTTCAGAGAAGAGATGGCTTTTCTTCTAACAGAACAAAATACCACTTTGGATATGATTTATTCTTCAAAATATCTTGAAGGGTTGCTCCAATATATGGTTCATTGAAAGTTATTAATTATTGTAAATGAATGATTTAAAGAAAGGAGATTATTCCATTCAGAGACAAAAACATTAAAAAAATAAAACTTCAGAAGTAAAACTATAAGGCATATATGGGACATGCACTTTATTTTGTGTGTGTGTGTATGTACATGTATATAGAGATAATGTTGTAGTGAATGAGAACAAGCAGGAGGCGGAAGGAATAGAGCGCCCCTGTGCTATGTACTTAGTTGCTCAGTCATGTCCTCCTCTTTGCAACCCCATGGACTGTAGCCCTCCAGGCAAGAATACTGGAGTGGGTTGCTATGCCCTCCTCCAGGGGATCTTCCCAACCCAGGGATTGAACCCAGGTCTCTCACATTGCAGGTGGATTCTTTACCATCTGAGACACCACAACTACTGATACTCTGTCTAGAAAGGACTTCCCTGGTGGCTCAGACGGTAAAGCGTCTGCCTACAATGCGGGAGACCCAGGTTCAATGCCTGGGTCAGGAAGATCCCCTGGAGAAGGAAAATGGCAACCCACTCCAGTATTCTTGCCTGGAAAATCCCTATGGACGGAGGAGCCTGGTAGGCTACAGTCCATGGGGTCACAAAGAGTCAGACACGACTGAGGAACTTCACTCACTTTTAAGCAGAATGTATTTATGCTAACTTTGAGTGCTTGCTTTGTTGATAACATTTTGCATCACTGTTGTCTAGTCACACTTTTAAATATGGAGCTCAAATAGATAATCTTGAAAGGTTTCCCCATCCTCAAAGTTGTGTAATTCTCCATTCTGAATGTTCAGTGGTCATAGCAGGTACACAAAACATCCTTGAGATTCAACTGTACACTTGCACTCTTGTGAAAACACACACATACCCAAGGCAGCATTAAAATTATTTATATACTTCAGCAATAATGCATAACAAAAGAAACTTGAAATTTTGAGGCCCCTTTGAACTCAGATTTTACAATTGTGAGCTCTTAAGATTTCAGGAACAGTTTTGGTCCTCAGGCGACTGTACACGCATTGTTGCATTTGTCTCTTCTTACATCTGAAATTCAAAGGCCACAGAGCTTTGCTGAGAAAGTGCACAAGGGAAAGCTTTTATTTCTGGCATGTGACATGGCAGGACAGCAGGGGCTCTTGCAACATTAGGAAGCCTTAGTGGTCCCCACAAGGCTGTCACAGCTGTGGCCTCCACTGAGTTTTGAAATGCAGGGGCAAAGATTCCTGGCAGAGAACATTAACCTGGCTCTTTCTCCTTGGGAATGCTGTCAATTTAGTTAGTTCCTAAGGTGTGGTAGATGGCAGCCCCACTTTTGAAGGTCTTTAAGAGCTCAAGTTATTGTTAAGATGTTTTCTGAAATTACGGTTGACATGCCAATGCGCTAAGTACACTGATGGGAGCACTAAGAGTTTGAGAATCACTGTAGGGAAAGTTCACAGCGTTTCTCTCTTCTTCACTGTCTTTATAAATAATTTGAATAAAAGTACATGGCTTAGGCATAGTGAAAATGTGTTGGATAATATTTAAAAGGAGATAGCTGCTACTTATAGGCATGCCACTTAATAATCACACCAATTCTAAGACATTGCTATCATGGGCCTGGTCACTCTCCATCCAAGATGAGGTAAGTTAAGCTCAACGAGATTTTAAAAAGTGTTCAAGTTTACTCAGGTAAAAGTTTTTAAAAAACTGTATGTCTTAGGCAGAATACATTTATAGGTATTTAAACTAATATTTTTCCCCTGATATTTATATCTTTCATCCAGTCATGAATTTGTCAATCCCATGACCACTGCTTCAAATAATTAATAAAATTTGTCAGAAAGGAAATATAATCATCTATTTTGGTTTTAAGCCTCTGAGGTCTTTGAAAACTCTAGGAAATAGGTTTTAGAGAAACATATGAGCTGATAGTAAGTCTTCCTCTATTGCCAATGTTCCATTCCCTTAAAAGATTCCTTTTGATAACAAAAGGAAGAGAGAGAGAGTGGAGAAGAGATGATGAAAAAGTTATTGGTGAGGTCTAAAGAAGGAATCCACTGTTGTTTCCTAGACAGAGCCCCAGATAGCAACAAGCCTTCTGTGATGGAGTGGCTCACACATACACACACACAATGTAGGGATACAGTATTTTGCATAGTGTCACACATATTTATATATTGGTCATTTGGGGGGAGCAAATTAGCTGTGAATCAGTTACAGTATAGCATCAGTCTTGGTGAGAGAGAGTCCATGTTGTTGAGACATGTTCGAATTCTAATCCCTGTCAATTGGCTGCTTTTTTCATTAGTTGTTTGAGTGAGCCAAGGACTCAGTGGATAAAGAAGCTGACCAACATCCAAATACTGGGTTACCCTATCTTTATGATTATTGTAATAATAATATAACTGTATACCCTCCTTCTGTTGTAATAGAAGATGATCTTGTGTGTATGCACAAGATGTATAAAAAACAAAATATGTAATTCTTTGGAAGGACTGATGCTAAAGCTGATGCTCCAATACATTGGCCACTTGATGCAAATAACTGACTCCTTAGAGAAGACCCTGATGCTGGGAAAGATTGAGGCAAAGGAGAAGGGCGTTACAGAGGATGAGATGGTTGGATGGCATCACCAACCTGATGAATATGAGTTTGACCAAGCTCTGGCAGTTGGTGATGGACAGGAAAGCCTGGTGTGCTGCATTCCATGAGGTCTCAAAGAGTTGGAACGAAATAGGAGATGGGAAGAGTGAATGTCGACATTCTAGGAATCAGCGAACTAAAATGGACTGCAATGGGTGAATTTAACTCAGATGACCATTATATCTGCTACTGTGGGCAGGAATCCCTTAGAAGAAATGGAGTAGCCATCATGGTCAACAAAAGAGTCTGAAATGCAGTAGTCGGATGCAATCTCAAAAACAACAGAATGATCTTCGTTTCCGTGGCAAACCATTCAATATCACAGTAATCCAAGGCTATGCCCCAACCAGCAACACTGAAGAAGCTGAAGTTGAATGGTTCTATGAAGACCTATAAGACCTTTTAGAACTAACACCCAAAAAAGATGTCCTTTTCATTATAGGGGACTGCATGCAAAAGTAGGAAGCCAAGAAACACCTGGGGTAACAGGCAAATTTGGTTTTGGAATACAGAATGAAGCAGGGAAAATGCTAATAGAGTTTTGCCAAGAGAACGCACTGGTCATAGCAAACACCACAACAACACAAGAGAAGACTCTACACATGGATATCACCAGATGGTCAACACTGAAATCAGAATGATTGTTTTCTTTGCAGCCAAAGATGGAGAAGCTGTATACAGTCAGCAAAAACAAGACCAGGAGCTGAATGTGCCTCAGATCATGAACTCCTTATTTCCAAATTCAGACTGAAATTGAAGAAAGTAGGAAAAACCACTGGAAAAGGCAATGGCACCCCACTCTAGTACTTTTGCCTGGAAAATCCCAGGGACAGGGATTGGGACAATGGATGGAGGAGCCTGGTAGGCTGCAGTCTATGGTGTTGCTAGAGTCAGGCATGACTGAGTGACTTCACTTTCACTTTTCACTTTCATGCATTGGAGAAGGAAATGGCAACCCACTCCAGTGTTCTTGCCTGGAGAATCCCAGGGACAGGGGAGCCTGGTGGGCTGCCATCTATGGGGTCACACAGAGTTGGACATGACTGAAGCGACTTAGCAGCAGCAGCAGGAAAAACCACTAGACCATTCAAGTATGACCTAAATCAGATTCCTTATGATTACACAGTGGAAGTTAGAAATAGATTTAAGGGACTAGATCTGATAGATAGAGTGCCTGATGAACTATGGAATGAGGTCCGTGATATTGTACAGGAGAGAGGGATCAAGACCATCCCCATGGAAAAGAAATGAAAAAAAGCAAATGGCTGTCTTGGGAGGCCTTACAAATAGCTGTGAAAAGAAGAGAAGTGAAAAGCAAAGGAGAAAAGGAAAGATATAAGCATCAGAATGCAGAGTTCCAAAGAATAGCAAAGAGAGATAAGAAAGCCTTCTTCAGTGATCAATGCAAAGAAATAGAGGAAAAAAACAGACTAGGAAAGACTAGAGATCTCCTCAAGAAAATTAGAGATACCAAGGGAATATTTCTTGGAAAGATGAGCACAATAAAGGACAGAAATGGGATGGACTTAACAGAAGCAGAAGATATTAAGAAGAGGTGGCAAGAATACACAGAAGAACTGTACAAAAAAAGATCTTCACAACCCAGATAATCACGATGGTGTGATCACTCACCTAGAGACAGACAGACATCCTGGAATGTGAAGTCAAGTGGGCCTTAGAAAGCATCACTACGAACAAAGGTAGTGGAGGTGACGGCATTCCAGTTGAGCTATTTCAAATCCCGGAAGATGACGCTGTGAAAGTGCTGCACGCAATATGCTAGCAAATTTGGAAAACTCAGCTGTGGCCACAGGACTGGAAAGGGTCAGTTTTCATTCCAATCCCAAAGAAAGGCAATGCCAAAGAATGCTCAAACTGCACAATTGCACTCATCTCACATGCTAGTAAAGTAATGCTCAAAATTCTCCAAGCCAGGCTACAGCAATACATGAACCGTGAACTTCCAGATGTTCAAGCTGGTTTTAGAAAAGGTAGAGGAACTGGAGATCATATTGCCAACATCTGCTGGATCATGGAAAAAGCAAGAGAGTTCCAGAAAACATCTATTTCTGCTTTATTGACAATGCCAAAGCCTTTGACTGTGTGGATCACAATAAACTGTGGAAAATTCTGAAAGAGATGGGAATACAGACCACCTGACCTGCCTCTTGAGAAACCTATATGCAGGTCAGGAAGCAACAGTTAGAACTGGACATGGAACAACAGACTGGTTCCAAATAGGAAAAGGAGTATGTCAAGGCTGTATATTGTCACCCTGCTTATTTAACTTCTATGCAGAGTACATCATGAGAAATGCTGGGCTGGAAGAAGTACAAGCTGGAATCAAGATTGCTGGGAGACATATTAATAACCTCAGATATGCAGATGACACCACCCTTATGGCAGAAAGTGAAGAGGAGCTAAAAGCCTCTTGATGAAAGTGAAACAGTTGGCTTAAAGCTCAACATTCAGAAAACGAAGATCATGGCATCTGGTCCCATCACTTTATGGCAAATAGATGGGGAAACAGTGGAAACAGTGTCAGACTTTAGTTTTTGGGGCTCCCAAAGCACTGCAGATGGTGGTTGCAGCCATGAAATTAAAAGACGCTTACTCCTTGGAAGGAAAGTTATGACCAACCTAGATAGTATATTGAAAAGCAGAGACATTACTTTGCCAACAAAGGTCTGTCTAGTCAAGGCTATGGTTTTTTCAGTGGTCATGTATGGGTGTGAAAGTTGGACTGTGAAGAAGGCTGAGTGCTGAAGAATTGATGCTTTTGAACTGTGGTATTGGAGAAGACTCTTGAGAGCCCGTTGGACTGCAAGGAGATCCACCAGTCCATTCTGAAGGAGATCAGCCCTGGAATTTCTTTGGAAGGAATGATGCTAAAGCTGAAACTCCAGTACTTTGGCCACCTCGTGTGAAGAGTTGACTCATTGGAAAAGACTTGGATGCTGGGAGGGATTGTGGGCAGGAGAAGGGGAGGACAGAGGATGAGATGGCTGGATGGCATCACTGACTCAATGGACATGAGTTTGAGTGAACTCCGAGAGTTGGTGATACACAGGGAGGCCTGGTGTGCTGAGGTTCATGGGGTCACAAAGAGTGGACATGACTGAGCGACTGAACTGAATTTTACAATTGGTAAAGAATTGGAAAATGAGGCTTCCCAGATGGCACTAACAGTAAAGAATCCTCTTGCCAGTGCAGGAGATGCAGGAGACATGAGTTTGGTTACTGAGTTGGGAAGATCCCCTGGAGGAGGAGAATGGCAACTCACTCCAGAATTCCTGTTTGGAAAATTCCATGGACAGAAGAGCCTGGGTCTACAGTCCAAACTCTACAGGTTCACAGAAGAGTCAGACATGACTGAGGTCACACGCATATTAATGAATTTGAAAAGGCATTTTGCAAAAGATATGTCAAATTAACAATAAGTGTATGAAAGGCCCTCAATTTCATTAATCACCAGAAAAGTACAAATTCAAATAAAACTGATATACAGTACAAGAACAACTAGAATGAAAAGTCCTACTATGGAACATAATAGTATATAATATGGGACAGTCAGATGTTTAGACATGACCAATGGAAGTTTACATTAGGATAATATAACCAATGTGTAAACAGTTGGACAATGTCTCCTAAAATGGAACACATTTATTGTACCATATGATCCAGCAATTCTACTCCTAGAAATGTCATCAGAAGAAAAGCACAAATATGTTCATTTGCTGCACTACTCTTAATAGTACCAATCTGGAAGCTGCTTAATGCCCACCTATTGTGTAATGCATAAGTGGCATATTCATACATGGGAGATATGTACTGAAATGAGAATGAGAGTGGGTCATTTACAATACGTTATCAAGATGGATGAGCCTCACAAACATTATTCAGTGAAAGAAGCAATCCCCAATGAGTACATGTTTTATGATTCCATTTTCAAAAGCTACAAAAGCAGGCAAAGCTAACTGATGCTGTTTTAGGTGAGGAAAGTGGTTGTTAAAGGAAAGAAGAAATAATTAGAAGGAGGCTCAAAGGGAATTCCTGAAGTTTGCTATCACAATGTTTTTTTATGATGTCTTGGTTGTTAAAATTCATCAGACTATGTACTTTAATATGTACACTCCTCTATATTTTACTTCGAATAAAATTTAATAAAACCTAATTTAGGTAGTATTTATTCAGTAAATGGGAACATAAATATAAATGGTTTTTGGTTCCAAAGAGGACTATTGTGAAGTGGACTTAATTGAGGACTTTATCAGTCATCCTAGTATAACTTCCCTCACTGACCAGTTGTCTGTACTAGTTTCTATGTTCTTTGGGTTAAATACAGACTTAGACCCAATACATGATAATTCTCTATAGGTATAGATTTGAGTCTTTCTACAGAGCAAAGATTCTTAGCTTGCAGTTTCGTTTATTGAAGCCTGGAAGAAAGATTCACCCTATACATAGATGACATGCAGTACCTCCTCTTATGGACACAAACACTTCACCTCTGTCAGGGGTTCTGGCTATGACAGATACCTGAGGGACCAAGCTTTCTAATGCGGTGGCTTAAATTGTGTATCTGTTATGTTAGTCATATATTTTTCTTGTTGGTCTATTCATTTCATCTTTTGGAACAACTTATTTAACAAACAATCCTGAGTTTTCTGCGGGTTAAACCAGTGTCAGGAATCTGATTATTTTGCTATGATGAGCATCATTTCCGCTTTGTTTATGGGAGGAAGTTGTAGCCACTTCTGCTTGGCAGTTCTGAGCTTATTCCAGCCCAAATGCAAATGAGGAGCCTATTTTAGTTGCAGATAGTCTTACCAGTGAAAAAAGCGAGAGCATCAATTTCTCAGTTATATACAACTCTTTGAGGGAGACCACATGTCCTCTGTCCATGGAATTCTCCAGGCAAGAGTTCTGGAGTGGGTTGCCATTCCCTTCTCTAGGGGATCTTACCAATCCAGGGATAGAACCTGGGTCTTCTACTATCTGAGCCACCAGGGACCCCCTACATGCAGTATAATAAAGCAGTAGAGAACTATTAAGATATTGGAACATCAACTTCTCCTTCAAATCAGAATATAAGTCTGCTTTTTTCTTATCTTTCTTTTAGTCATTTTTAGGGGAAAAATTAGTGGTCCTGAAACACTTTTCTCTCGCAGGTCCTTTAAATAGTTTCTCCATTATAGGAACAGATTTCTGTCCTATAGTATCTAATTCTGTACAGAATTAGAACTAGGTTTGTAACTGTTCCTCTAATAAAACTGCAGCTGTCTATCAAAGCTAGAATGTTCAATGCAGATTGTCCTGCTAGGATGCCTACATAAATATATTCTGCCTAATTCAAAATTAAATTAAATCCTCCCTGGTTGAACACATTCAAATTCTATTTGCTAGATTTTAGTTATCATACTATAGATGTGCAAATACTTTGGGGGTATAACCATTCTCTTCTCTGTTATCACTCCCATTTGCATTCCCAGTCTATGTTGAAAGTTTGTGATGTGTTTGAGCAATAAAATTTATAGAATATGATTATGTTCTGTGGTTAATATTGCATGATAAATTTCTATTTTTCATACATGGTACTTGTTTTATTTATTTTATGATTTTATTCATGATTTTCTCTGTAGATCTAAGTTTTTCTGCTGTATACTGCTTTTCCTAGAGTCCTGTTTTATTCCTATCTTGCTTTCTTGACTTTTGCATGTTCCCTTCCTACTTTCTCTGTCCCTCCCTACTCTTTTCCTTCTTTCTTTCTTCCTTCTTTTCTATCTCTCTTTCATTCTTCCCTTCTTTCCACTCATTTTTGGTTGTATTATGTTTTCTGATTCATATGTGAATCTGTTAGAACAAAGTAATTGGAACCTGACTACACTTAGTTCAGTTCAGTTTAGTCGCTCAGTCGTGTCAGACTCTTTGCAACCCCATGAATCGCAGTGCGCCAGGCCTCCCTGTCTATCACCAACTCCCGGAGTTCACTCAGACTCACGTCCATCGAGTCACTGATGTCATCCAGCCATCTCATCCTCTATTGTCCCCTTCTCCTCCTGCCCCCAACCCCTCCCAGCATCAGAGTCTTTAGGGACCAGTAATATTTATATAACAGGTGGACTGCACATAGGAAATCTAGGTCTTTGTGAAGATAACTCATATCAGGAGCTCTAGATTGGCTTCCTGTGTGTCAGCTGACTTTTTTCTCAGGGCTGACAAGTGAATTGAAGGACAACATGAGAAAACTTTGTTCAATAAATTATATGAAATACTGTAATAGAAGTGTCAGTGCCGTTGGAACTCCGAAGGAGAACCATTCCTTTATACTGGCTGTTAAGGGATGATTGGAGGTGTCAAGATAGGTATCATGTCAAAGAAAACCCCTGAGCTGAGTCTATATCTTTATAGTATTTGACATTATAACTATGAACTCTATCTAACTAGAGTTCCTATCTCACAAGCTTGCTATTGTTCATGCCAATACTGCTTGATACTGTCTCTATTTTTTCCATAAACTATATGGCTATCATATTATTAAAGCTTATATTACATTTCTAGTAATCTTCACTGGTGGCTCAAAAGGTAAAGAATCTGCCTGCAGTGCCAGAGACCTGGGTATGATCCCTGGGTTGGGAAGACTTCCTGGAGGAGGGCATGGCAACCCACTCCAGTATTCTTTCCTGGAGGATCCTATTGACAGAGGAGCCTGGTGGGCTACAGTCCATGGGGTTGCAAAGAGTTGGACATGACTGAGAGACTAAGCACAGTAGTGTGTATATATATATGTAGTATATATGTGCATATATATACACACAGTAGTGTGTGTATATATATATATATGTAGTGTATATATGTACATATATATGTGTACATATGTGTATATATATGTATATATGTGTATATATATACACACAGTAGTTGGACATGACTGAGAGACTAAGCACAGTAGTGTGTGTATATATATATATGTAGTGTATATATATATGTACATATATATGTGTATATATATACACACAGTAGTGTGTGTATATGTATGTATGTAGTGTATATATGTACACATATGTGTATATATGTATATATGTGTACATATATGTGTGTATATATATGTATATATGTGTGTGTATATGTACATATATGTGTGTATATATATATACACACAGTAGTGTGTGTATATATATGTATGTAGTGTATATATATGTAGTGTATATATATACAGCATTATAAAGATTTTTTAAAAAATCTTGTACCTGTTTAAATAACAAAATGCATTTGAAACTTCATAGTACTTGATGTGAGGAGTGCTAGGGTACATTTATTCCTGTATCTGTGACCTCTAGAGGAGTCATATGGCAACCTGAAGTTAGAAAAATACCCTTTGCCCAATAAAGCAGGACATTATTTGACTATATAGTATATCCCACACCACACCATGAGAATTAAGTATTGTCTGCAAATGAAGAGATCCTTGATAAAGTTGTTGCCAGTTTAAAATTTAAAATAATTTCCTATCTCTTTATCTACCAATTCTCTGTCTCTGTCACAATATGATATGTAAACACTTGCATCCCTAGGATTAGAAAATGAGGAGGGAGAAATGTTTTGAAGATTGCCTCATCCTCAATGTTTTATTGTAGAAAATTTTCCTCATTCATTTTTTTTTCGAATTAAATATGATAAAATCATGAGTTCTAAATTCTATATTTTCCTCTAGTAGGTTGAAACCAACATGTGTCATTTTTTATCTAATCACGTCATCCCCTCCATTGATAGTTCAGTGCATTGGTGCTACGTTCTGTGTCCACCATTGTGTCAGGAACAGAAACAGTGTCCATGAGAATATCTTTTCACAGTAAAACAAAAACAACTTAAAACCATCCAAGATTTAAGCGAGAAGAATTTTTGAAGAAAACAATCATAAGTCTTTAAACTTTCATTTTACCTTTCCTTTGGAATTATAAAGGTGATGAAGATATAAGTAAAGTGATTTAGCAACTATTGAGCTCCATTAATTCTTAGAATGGCCCTAGCATTGGTTTTACATCCATGAATAGAGCTTAAAAGCCTCTCTCCTTCCTGTGCTCTATAGATCCAGAGAGAAATGTTCCCATCCTTTATCCCTCAGAAATACAGGAAAAATAAACTATCTTCTACTTCTGTGCTTTCAACTTAATAAATGCAATTCTAAATAAAGAAGCTATAGTAGAATAAGTTATCCTCTTTTCTATCTTCCCTCAGACTTAACAGGTGGTAGAGTGGAAGGTACTCTGCAAATAGTTACTTGGCATTTTCAATTCCCTTCACACAAACATGTGAGCAACTACTATGACTATCATTTTAACATTATCTATGATGACTATCATTAACACAAACCATTTGAAATGATAAAAGCTTAGAAGTTATTTCCAAATTCTCTCTTAAAATCAAAGAATAAATATTTAATATTTACTTAAGAGATTACTAACAATTTCTCAAAAATGTAAATAATGGAGATTTTAAATAGTGACAAAATAGCCATTAGAATCTAAAAATGAATTATATTGATAAATACTAGCTGATGATGATAAACTGTAGTACTTTGAAGTGTTATACATTTGGATCACATTTCACAGTATATATTGTATTTTTGCATTGATTATCTCATCTAATATTCATAGCAAAAATATTTTATTTGTGAGAAAACAGAAATTCAGGGAAGACATGTGACACGTCTAAGGTAATACAGGGATTGAAGCCCCCAGTTCCCCAACACATTTCAGCAACACTATAACCTGCCACTTTTATTATTATAAAGATACATGCAATTTTTAAAGTATCAGATTTTTAGGATTACAGTATTTCCTTTTCAGTTTTATTTAAAACAATTTTCCTTTTATCCTGCTCCTGAGATTCATTTTTCTTTAAACTAAGATGCATGCGTTCATATTCAGTATGGATAGAAATTCATAGAAACATACAACTTAACAACAGTGACTCATGAAGAAATATAAAATATGAATAGACTAATTACTAATAAGGGAATTGGATGAGTTACTAAAAAAAAAAAAACCTCCCAAATAAGAAAAACAGGATGGTTTTACTGGTGAATTCTACCAAGTATTTAAAGAAGAATTAACTCCAGTCTTACTCAAGATCTTTCAAAAAATTAAAAAAGAGGAAATACTCCCAATTTATTTTATGAAGTCAACATTACTCTGACTTCAAAGCTAGATAAGGATACTAAAAGGAATGAAAATGACACATCACCATCTCTGATGACAATTGTTAAAAAATATAGTCAAAATTTGTCAAAAAATCAAATTCAATTGCACACTCAAAGGCTCATATACCAAGAACAAATAGGATTCATCCCTGGGATACAAGGGTGGTACAACATATACAAATCAATAAATGTGATAAATCACATTAACAAAATGAAGGATTAAAATAATGATTATTTCAGTGGATACAGAAAAAAACATTTGATTCAATTCATTATACTTTCATGATTTAAATTCTCAACAATCCTTCCCATTCTTGCGGTATCAGTTGTAATATGTCCTGTTTTAATTTCTACTTTAATTAGAAGCAGAAAAGGCAGTTCTAATAGGGAAGTTTATTGTTATAAATACCAAAAGAAAGATCATAAATAAATGATCTAATTTTATACCTCAAAGAACTAGAAAACAAAGAACAAAATAAGCTCATATTTAGTAGTGAAGAAAGTAAAAAAATCAGAGCAGAAATAAATAAAATAAACAATAGAAAAATGATAGAAAAGATTGATAAAATTATGAAGTGGGGTTTTGAATAAAGCAAAGTTGGAAAAACTTTAGGTAGACCAAAAATTAATGGCCTTTTAATAGTATTATGAGATTGTGTAATATTAATAACTTCCAATGACCTTTTTCTTTTCTATTTTCCCATCTTCATATAACAACAAATACTAAGCCACGATTCAATATTGCATTTCAACAGGCAGGTCACCTAACCTAGTTAACCTTACTATAGTGACTAAAAGTTTAAAAGATAAGTCTGAAAGATACTCAAATACAAATCTATATAAGAAGAAAATTAATTAAAAGAGACATATTTTTGTCTTATTTTCTCTGAAATGGTTTCTTCTCATTTAGATACTGGGTATGTGATTTTCATGGCTGACTTAAACCTAGTGTTATCAATCACCTACTTATAGGACTTTGAATATTCAAGGTGAAGTCTTGTTTGAAGCTTAAAACTATGTGATTGATCTGGGAATCAGCTTCCACAGATATTTAATTAAAGAAAATTAGTGAAAAATATTTTAGTAGATCTTTCAGAAATTTTAAGTGATTTTACAATGTTCACTTCTCCTCATTAATGTTTATTTTATTGTGTTGAGCCATGGAATACCTATATACACATTTTCACTAGCATCATATCTTTGAACATTTTCACTGCAATTATTTATCACTTTTAATTCGAGTCTAATTGACAAGTGCTGGTTTAGATATGTGCAACAGGCCACAACTCGAATCTTTATTCATAAATATTTTTCTCACATAGCTATATCAAACATAACAAAACTAAGCAGACTCATCTGAGTCATAATGTAGGGAAAGAATCCATACAGATGAATAAGCAGGACTAAGAATCATCACTAGCATAGTCAAATTTTAGTACAATTAATTATATATTAAATTGTGAGGCAGAAAAACTGTAGATTTGACTTTAATTTGTGATATAATTCAGCCTACAAATAAAATAAAGCCCATTTCTAA
The DNA here is from genome assembly GCF_016772045.2 of Ovis aries. Lineage (NCBI taxonomy): Eukaryota > Metazoa > Chordata > Mammalia > Artiodactyla > Bovidae > Ovis > Ovis aries. Next base: position 18,473,987 of record NC_056074.1, read on the forward strand.
ATCTCTTTATTTGTGGCTATGCACTTCTAATTAGAAGGGTGAAAGCATTATATTTCATATATTTATATTTGGAAATATTTGTGTATGTTTATTCCAAATTAATTATTGAGTAACCATTTATAATGGTTAATTATAAATAACCAGATAATCACGAAGGTGTGATTGCTCACACTCACCTAGAGCCGGACATCCTGAAATGTGAAGTCAGGTGGGCCTTAGGAAGCATCACTATGAACAAAGCTAGAGGAGGCAATGGAACTCCAGTTGAACTATTTCAAATTCTAAAAGATGATATTGTGAAAGTGCTGCACTCGATATGTCAGCAAATTTGGAAAACTCAACAGTGGCCACAGGACTGAAAAAGGTCAGTTTTCATTCCAATCCCAAAGAAAGGTAATGCCAAAGAATGCTCAAACTACCACACAATTGCACTCATCTCACATGCTAGTAAAGTAATGCTCATAATTCTCCAAGCCAGGCTTTAGCAATATGAGAACCGTGAACATCTAGATATTCAAGCTGGATTTAGAAAAGTCAGAGGAACCAGAGATCAAATTACCAACATCTGCTGGATCGTTGAAAAAGCAAGAGAGTTCCAGAAAATATCTATTTCTGTTTTATTGACTGTGCCAAAGCCTTTGACTGTCTGGATCACAATAAACTGTGGAAAATTCTGAAAGAGATGGGAATACCAGACCACCTGACCTGCCTCTTGAAAAACCTGAATGCAGGCCAGGAAGCAACAGTCAGAACTGGACATGAACAACAGACTGGTTCCAAATAGGAAAAGGAGTACGTCAAGGCTGTATATTGTCACCCTGCTTATTTAACTTCTATGCAGAGTACATCATGAGAAACGCTGGGCTGGAAGAAGAACAAGCCAGAATCAAGATTGCTGGGAGAAATATCAATAACCTCAGATATGCAGATGACACCACCCTTATGGCAGAAAGTGAAGAGGAACTAAAAAGCCTCTTGATGAAAGTGAAAGAAGAGAGTGAAAAAGTTGACTTAAAGCTCAACATTCAGAAAAGTAAGATCCTGGCATCTGGTCCCATCACTTCATGGCAAATAGATGGAGAAACAATGAAAACTGTGGCTGACTATTTTTCTCAACTCCAAAATCACTGCAATGGTGATTGTAGCCATGAAATTAAAAGACACTTACTCCTTGGAAGGAAAGTTATGACCAACCTAGACAGTATATTCAAAAGCAGAGACATTACTATGCCAACAATGGTCCATGTAATCAAGGCTATGGTTTTTCCAGTAGTCATGTATGGATGTGAGAGTTGGACTATAAAGAAAGCTGAGTGCAGAAGAATTGACGCTTTTGATCTGTGGTGTTGGAGAAGACTCTTGTGAGTCCCTTGGACTTCAAGGAGATCCAACCAGTCCATCCTAAAGGAGATCAGTCCTGGGTGTTCATTCGAAGGACTGATGCTGAGGCTGAAACTCCAATATTTTGGCCACCTGATGCAAAAAGCTGACTTATTTGAAAAGACTCTGATGCTGGGAAAGATTGAGGGCAGTAGGAGAAGGGGAGGACAGAGGATGAGATGGTTGGATGGCATCACTGACACAATGCACATGGGTTTGGGTGGACTCTAGGAGTTGGTGATGGAGAGGGAAGCCTGGCGTGGAGCAGTTCATGGGGTCTCAAAGAGTTGGACATGATTGATCAACTGAACCGAATGGTTAATTTCATGCGTCAGTTGATGAGTCCCAGAGATGCACAGATAGCTGGCTAAACATTATTTCTGGAGATGACCGTGAGAATGTTTCCTGAAGAGATTAGTATTGGAATTGGTTCATCTGTAAAGTTGATGGCTTTCCCCAGTGTAGTTGAGCACCATCCAATTCATTGAAGGCCTAAATAAAATAAGAGAGGCAGAGGAAAGTAGATTTTGCACTCTGACTGCTGAAGCTGGGATATCAGTCTCCTCATGCCCTGGGTGCTCTGGTTCTGAGACCTTCAGACTTGGATTGGAATCTATACCATCAGCAATCTGGTTTTCAGGCCTTCTAACTACATCATTGGCTCTCTCGTGGCTCCATCTTACAGACAGAAGATCATGGGACTTAGCCTCCATATTCATGTGAGTCATTAGAATACAGAATCATATATATCCGTATGCTCTGTTTCTCTGGTAAACCCTAACACAGTGTTTATAAACCCATTGTTAGCCACAATGTGGTAAAATAACAGCCGCATGGTGTTCCTACCTTCATGTAAATTACAATCTAGCAGAGAATAAGACATCAGATGAATAATTATAATCATAAAAATTAAAGCGTTAGTCTTATCCGACTCTGTGATCCCATGACCCTGCCAGGCTCCTTTGTCTGGAATTCTCCAGGCAAGAATACTGGAGTGGGTAACCATTCCCTTCTCCAGGGGATCTTTCTGATCCAGGAAACAAACCCAGGTCTCCTGCATTGCAGGCGGATTCTTTACTGTCTGAGCCACCAGCAAAGCCCATAAAAGCAAAGTGTAATTACAAATTCTGATAATTGTGATAATAGAACTTTCAGGAATTTGCTTATGATTGGGGATGTAACAAGAAAGATAATCTTTGCCCAAGTGACTCTTAAACTGAGGCATAAACCAGGAAAGGAATGATGGGTGGGGTATTTCAGATAAAGGGACAGTGCATGCATAGCTCCATTATTTGAAAAGTTCTTTACACATTGGAGAAACTGGAAGAAGGCCAGGATGCACTGCTGTGTGCTGAGTGAAGCAGAAATTGCTTCAGGATGAGGATGGTGAATAGGCAGGTCCTAGTACCATCTGTGAAGGAACTTTAGTATTGTATTAAGCACAACAGGCTAACACATTATTTTTAAGCAGACGATGCCCGATCTCATTGTCAGTTTTGAGCAGATGAGAGCAGTCATTAGTATCAGTTGGGAGATGCGTGTTGCAGACAAAATATGATAGTTGTATGAATTAGAGTAGTAAATGTGGAAACAATATATGTGGATTTGAGATGTATCTGGCAATCTATCTAACAGTGTGCTGTATGTAGAGATGGGTCAGGAAAAGAGATGCTTTACAGGTGACTCGGGTTTTTAAAGTATGCGCAGCAAGATATATATGGCATAATTTATTGAGAAGAGAGATATAAGGAGGACATATGCTGATCATAATCAACTGTAATATACCTCGTATTGTTGTCCAGTCGCTTAGTTGTGTCTGACTCTTTTTGACCCCATAGACTGCAGCACGCCAGGCTTCCCTGTCCCTCACTGTCTCCGAGTTTGCCCAAGTTCGTGTCCTTTGAATTGGTGATGCTATCCAACCATCTCATAATCAAAGACAATACAAGTACATAAGAACTTAAACAGATCAAACCCTAAGCTTCGATGATAGAGGATACAACTTCTAAATGAACTTGGGCTATGAATGAAAATTGACTACATTTCAGACAACACGCTAAACCCAAATAATTACCAAGAATAAAAGTAACACAAACATCATCCTCTGCACTTGAAGTATAAAATTAAAATTAAATAACAAAATTTAGAAGGTCCTAGCAGTTTAAACATAATTTAAAAATAATAGCCCACTAGCAAGTATTAGGTCAAAGAAACTCTACAAATTTAAATTTCAAAATTTCTTGAGAATATTGATAATTAAATCAAAATATATCAGAATCATGGGATGAGGCTGGGTCAAATCCAAAGAAAACTTATAGTATTAAAATAACTGTATTTATGGAAATGAAAGTAAATGAGATAAATGCTCCATTTAACAAGTTCATTAAAACAGCAGCAAACTAAGAGAAATAGTATGATAAATATAAAATCAGAAAATTTAGAATAACCAGAAAGCCTTTAGAAAGCCTTAAGGAAGGTAGATAAAATTGAATCTACTCTTTAAACCATACATGAAAATATAAAGAAAATAAAATGTATCTTAATCATATGAATATGGTGTGGATATCCTATTCTGTGCAAATTTATGGCAACTTATACTTGTATTATTTATATTTAAAAATATGCTCTGCACTTTAGAATATTTCAATATCATGAATATGTTTAAGTCTTCTTTATTTGTAGGTTAATTCTGAGGTCTAAGGTTGCCTCTTTGATAAATAGTTAAGGTGTTCTACTGGGTGCTAAAAGGCAAGAGAAATCTCAGAGTAAACCTAGCATACCTTCCTGATACTTTGTTTTGATCTAGTGTTATATTGGCAGAGAAACCAATGGCACCCCACTCCAGTACTCTTGTCTGGAAAACCCCATGAACAGAGGAGCCTGGTAGGCTGCAGTCCATGGGGTCACTAAGAGCTGGACACGACTTCACTTTCACTTTTCACTTTCATGCATTGGAAAAGGAAATGGCAACCCACTCCAGTGTTGCATGGAGAATCCCAGGGACGGGGGAGCCTGGTGGGCTGCCATCTATGGGGTCGCATACAGTCGGACACGACTGAAGCGACTTAGCAGCAGCAGCAGCAGTGTTATATTGGAGGGTATTGGTGGTAATATGTTTACAATTAACACATTTAAAGCATTACTTTTAAAAAAGCATCTATATTATATAACAAAAGGCAAATTCTTGAGAATCTGAAGAAAATTTGAGTTTGAGATGGATTACTTCAGGCTGCCCCCAGACTCATAGAAGGGTACATCTCCACTTCAACCTGCTGCTAGCAGTACTTGAAGGGAAAAAAAATGGAAAGCACTGCCTTCAGTTATTTTCTTTCCTTCATCTTCTCCCTTCCTCATTTCCATTTCAAAGCAAATCTTTCCAGTTTTTCTACTCCTGGCCTGTGGGAGAAAGGATCTGTACCCTCAGTGGAGGAACTGCTCAGTTGCCCGAGACCATTTACTAAAATGCTTGCTAAGAACAGGGATAAGTAGATTGTAAGCAATGGAGGAGATACTTGAGCAGCAAAAAAATGAGAGAAATGAAGACTGAAGGATCAAATCGTTTATAGAAATCCTATTCTGTGAAATAGGATAATATTCTATTTCTGTGAAAGAGAATTTAACTCTGGCCAGAAAGACCGCTGTCTCTTGTTGATTAATTTAGGCTTACGTATGAACCATGTATTTAACTTTTTCACTGGCCTTGTGTTTTCCCCTTGTCCCATCAAAGGGCATTTTAACAAACATTCTGGGACCCAAGGAGAGAAACAGTTTAGACCAATCCTCTTTTCTCCCTTCTGATAGTTACTTTGGAATTGCAGGATGCAGGGGATTTCTTCAAACCATAGAAGTTGCAGGGTAAGTTCACTTATGGTGATTAGGTTTAGATCATAGCAAAGGAAATATTTCCATAAAAATGCAAAAAATAGCTACCAGAATCATGTGAAGTAACTTGTAAATTCAACAGAATACATTTAATCCTGTGTGCCTGCTAGAGAGAACTTGACGTGTGGTTAAGGATGGGTCCCACTTGATTATACCACTTCTGTCTGTATGCATTCTTGCCAATCTCTTCTCAACTGAATTTGCATCCTTGATTGAAAGTAGTTAAAGAACACTGGCTCTCTTCTCATTTTGCTGATTATAGGAGAAAGAATGAGAGTACTGCAGAGCACTGGACAATGGTCAGTACAGCTGGAGCGTGTTAAGTGAGGAATAAAGAGACATGGGTTGTAGTAAGATTACGGCTAAACAGCAGTTGCACTGGGCAGATGTGTAGAAAACAGAATTTCCAGTATTGGTGTAAAATGTATGCTTGCTAATGCTTTTTACTTGACATTTTTTTCAGATGATCTTCTGCCTGGAAGCATATACTCAGTTATTTCAAGTATATAATTTTCATTCAGCTAAGGTGAATACAGCTGATTCACTAGAATATGATTCTATTTAGTATACTTGAATCAGAACGAGAAAGTAATTCTCTTCTGAACATCCTACACGTATCTCTCCAACACGATGTTCTTACAATTTTCTTAACTGCTTGTGAGATGATGTACAGATTTATGCATTATGGAGACTTAGGCGCTACATTTCATTTTTGACTCTAGTGAACTGAGACATACTAGCCGGTCTTCCGTTTCCATTATATGCATTATTTAAAATGCCAATCTGAAAAGGCTACACAGTATATGATTCCTTTATGACATCCCGGAGAAGCCATGAAAAACTATGGTGACAGTGAAAACATTGGTGGTTTCCTGGAATTGGGAAGGAATGGGGAAGAGGAATAGAGAATTTTTAGGACAGTGAAAAGAATCAGTATAATATTATAATGGAGAGTATGTCATTATACAGTTGTGCAAACCCGTAGAATGTAAACACCAAGAATAACCCTACAGTAAACTATGGATTGTGGGTGATTATGATGTGTCAATGTGGGCTCATCAATTGTCACAAAGGTGCTACTCTGGTGGGGACTGTGGATAATGGGTGGAGCTTCCCTGGGTGACTCCTACAGTAATGAATCTGCCTGCAATATGGGAGACCTAGGTTCTATCCCTGGGTTGGGAAGATTCATTGGAGAAGGGAATGGTTACCCATGCCAGTATTCTTGCCTGGAGAATTCCAAGGACAGAGGCTACAGTCAATGGGGTTACAAAGAGTCAGACATGACTAAGCGACTAACATTTTCACATTCACTTATGCATATATAGGGTAAGGATATATGAGGAGTCTCTGTGCCTCCTCCTCAACTTTATTATGAACCTAAAACTACTCTTTCTAAAAGAAGTATTTCTAAAAGAATTTTCTTCTGTCATTTAAAAAATATAAGGGACCTGGCAACCATAATCTTTCCTGTTTAAGGTTGTAATTCTTCTCCAGGTTTGAGTTATGAGAGGAGCCAATAAATGCACTTCTTGGTGGCTCAGACAGTAAAGAGTCTGCCTGCAATGTGGGAGACCTGGGTCAATCCCTGGGTTGAGAAATCCCCTGGAGAAAGGAATGGCTACCTGCTCCAGTATTCTGGCCTGGGAAACCCAATGGTCAGAGGAGCCTGGTAGACTAAAGTCCATGGGGTTGCAAAGAGTCGGACATGAATGAGACTCTAAGCATTTTTACTGTCATACAAATCTCTGTGAAATCCTAAGTATTTTCATCTGAAATCCTTGCAGCAGTATCTGATATTGGAATTGATTCATTCATTTGTCAAAAGTATTTCATTAGTACGCTCTATACTGGCAACTGTTTAACTCTTCTGACATTGACTGCATCATGAGAGTTGGCCTTAAAAATATAAGCCTATAAAGTGGGAATAAATGTAACAGATGATGTTAAACTATTTTTTATGTTGAAACTTCCTGTTTTTTATATGTATAGTTTTTTTAAAGTGGGAAATAAAACAGTAAGTAGGAAGAAATATGCCAGTTGTATTTCTAAATGATTGATAAAGTCATTGCTTCTATATATGAAAGGTAAAATACAAAGAAACTCTTGACTGCAAGAAGGAGAAACAACTAGCATAGCTATTGACTCATTATTTACACTTCTATTGTTCATCATGATAGTTTTCTAGTTTCTGTATATTAATATTCAACCCATGTAAATGTCATATAATTTCTAGGGCTAAATTAAAGCTAGATAAATTTCATAATGACTTGTAGGTAGTGTTATTAAAATACAAACATTTGAATAGTATGTATTATTTCAACTATTAACAATGAAGCAGATTATATGTGTTTCCCTGGTGGCTCATCTTCCTTTCTATATGTGCTTCTCTGGTGGCCTAGCTGGTAAAGAATATGCCTGCAATGCAGGAAACCTGGGTGCAATCCCTGAGTTGGGAAGATCCCCTGGAGAAGGGAAAGGCTACCCATTCCAGTATTCTGGCTTGGAGAATTCCATGGGGTTGCAAACAGTTGGACACCACTGAGCAACTTTCACTTTCACTTATTCTAAATGTAGCAAAACTTGTTTTTGCCTGGAGCAGTAGAGGTGAGAAAAGCTTCTAGCCAACTAACAAATGTAGTCCCTGTACCCCTGTGCTATTTAAGAATTTGCTAATGTTTTGAAGTGGCCTACTCATTAATGACTTTAGCTTTCTTTCTTCTCTAATGTAGTTCCTATGTAGAGCTGAGTTTCAAAAACAGCTAGAGGACACATTCAAAAATGAGAGTAATCTTAACTGTGATAGAGTTTCTAGATAGTTTATTTTTCATGCTATTTATAACCTTTTTAATGTCCACTGATTTTAAAAGCTTTTAGTTAAAAATTGGGAAATTTTTTTTTTTTTTTTTTTAATATCAGTTCAGTTCAGTGGCTCAGTTGTGTCACGACTCTTTGCGACCTCATGGACTGCAGCACGCCAGGCATCACTGTCCATCACCAACTCCCAAAGCTTGCTCAAACTCATGTCCATCAAGTCAGTGATAATATCCAGCTATCTCATCATTTGTCAGCCTCTTCTCCTCCTGCTTTCAATCTTTCTCTGGATCAGGATCTTTTCCAGTGAGTCAGTTCTTCCCATAAGGTGGCCAAAGTATTAAAGTTTCAGGTTCAGCATCAGTTGTTCCAATGAATATTCAGGACTGATTTCCATTAGGATTGACTGGTTGGATGTCCTTGAAGTCCAAGGAACTCTCAACAGTCTTCTCCAACACCACAGTTCAAAAGCATAAATTCTTTAGCATTCAGCTTTTTTTATACTCTAACTCTCACATCCATACATGACTACTGGAAAAACCATAGCTTTGACTAGATGGACCTTTGTTGGAAAAGTAATGTCTTTGCTTTTTAATATGCTGTCTAGGTTGGTCGTATTTTCTTCCAAGGAGCAAGTGTCTTTTAAATTCACGGCTGGAGTCACTATCTGCAGTGATTTTGGAGCCCACCCAAATAAAGTCTGTCAGTGTTTCCATTGTTTCCCCATCTATTTGCCATGAAGTGATGGGACCAAATGCCATGATCTTACTTTGTTGAATGTTGAGTTTTAAGCCAATTTTTTCACTCTCTTCTTTCACTTTCATCAAGAGGCTCTTCAGTTCCTCTTCACTTTGTGCCATAAGGGTGGTATCATCTGCGTATCTGAAGTTATTGATATTTCTCCCGGCAATCTTGATTCCAGCTTGTCCTTCATCCAGCCTGCATTTTGCTTGATGCACTCTGCAAAGAAATTAAATAAGCAGGGTGACAATATACAGCCTTTATGTACTCCTTTCCCAGTTTGGAACCAGTTCCATGTCTGGTTCTAAGTGTTGCTTCTTGACTTGCATACATATTTCTCAGGAGGCAGGTAAGACGGTCTGGTATTCCTATCTGTTGAATTTTCCAGTTTGTTGTGATCCACACAGTGAAAGGTTTTGGCATAATAAAGCAGAAGTAGATGCTTTTCTGGAATTCTCTTGCTTTTTGATGATCCAATGGATGTTGGCAGTTTGATTACTGGTTCCTCTGACTTTTCTATATACAGCTTGAACATCTAGAAGTTCATGGTTCATGTACTGGTGGAGCCTAGCTAGGAGGATTTTGAACATTACTTTGCTAGCCTATGAGATGAGTGCAATTGTGCGATGGTTTGAGCATTCTTTGGCATTGGCTTTCTTTGGGATTGGAATGAAAACTGACCTTTTCCAGTCCTGTGGCCACTGCTGAGTTTTCCAAATTTGCTGGCCTATTGAGTGCAGCACTTCCACAGCATCATCTTTTAGAATTTGAAATATCTCAACTGGAATTCCAACACCTCCATTAGCTTTGTTTGCAGTGATGCTTTCTAAGGCCCTCTTGACTTCTCATTTTAGGATGTCTGGCTCTAGGTGAGTGATCACACCATCATGGTTATCTGGGTCATGTAGATCTCTTTTTGCAGTTTTTCTGTGTATTCTTGGAACATCTTCTTAATATTTTCTGCTTCTGTTAGGTCCATCCCATTTCTATCCTTTATTGTGCTCATCTTTGCATGAAATGTTCCCTTGGTATCTCTAATTTTCTTGACGAGTTCTCTGGTCTTTCCCATTCTATTGTTTTCCTCTATTTCTTTGCATTGATCACCGAGGACGGCTTTCTTATCTCTCCTTGCTATTCTTTGGAACACTGCATTCAGATGGGTATATCTTTCCTTTTCTCCTTTGGCTTTAGCTTCTCTTCTTTTCTCAGCTATTTGTAGGACCTATTAGACAACCATTTGGTCTTTTTGAACTTTTTTCCCTTGGGGATGGGCTTGATCACTGCCTCCTGTACAATGTCAGGAACCTCTGTCCATAGTTCTCCAGGCACTCTGTTTATCAGATCTAATCCCTTGAATCTATTTGTCACTTTCACTGCTTAATCATAAAGGAAATGATTTAGGTCATACCTGAGTGGTCTGGTGGTTTTCCCTACTTTCTTCAATTTAAGTCTGAATTTGGCAATAAAGAGTTCATGGTCTGAGCCACAGTCAGCTCCTTGTCTTGTTTTCACTGACTGTATAGAGCTTCTCCATTTTTGGTTGCAAAAAACAGAATCAATCTGATTTCAGAATTGCCCAACATTTTTTTTTTTCAGTAGTGAAATTTTGAAGAGTGTGCTATGTTTGTCCTAGTGTAGTTTAGTTAGCTAATGCAAAATTAATTTTCCTTTGCTTCCTTATATGTATGTCTCAAATCTAACGTTATCTTAATGATGCTCTGACACAAATCAATTGTGTATATTTACTTGTCTTCTCAGTTCAGTTCAGTCACTCAGTAGTGTCCGACTCTTTATGACCCCATGTATTGCAGCACACCAGGCCTCCCTGTCCATTGCCAACTTGCAGAGTTCACTCAGATTCACGTCCATTTAGATGGTGATGCCATCCTGCCATCTCATCCTCTATCGTCTTCTAGAGAAAAATAATTCAGAATATATGTCATTTAAACTCTTCTATAGAAAATCAATGGCACTTTATACATGAAGTTTCTGTAAAATTTTCCCATTAAGATGAATTATTATACAATTTTAAGACCTTGTTTCACTATGATTTAAATGTACAATTCAAATAGAATAATTTTTATTTTCTTTGATAATAAAGCTATACATTTTTTACTAAAATAGCATGAAAAAGTTATAAAGGTCACTAAAATATGAATAATCAATATATTGATTAACAAATTACATTTTCAAGATGAGGTACGGTCTATAGTAAATTCTTAATGCTGTCTCCAATTGTTTCATTTTTCTTTCTCAGAATTGAATGTTTCAGATAATTCACAGTTCTCTCTTAAAAAAATAATTTTTATCAGAAATAAAGGAGTCTTTGGATATATTTGGGTTCAAAACCAAGATTATCCCCATAATGTCGTTTTTTTTTAATACTCTGAAATCTATATGTCCACATGCTTAACTAAAATGAAGATTTTATTATTTACTTCAACGAGCTTTTGTGGATGAGATAATGTTTGCAAATTAACTAGCAAAATGGTTGACACATAGTAGGTGCTTACTCCTTTCCCTTCTATGAGAAGATGATTATACTTTCACTTATACATGTGAATAGCCCATTTGTTTTGGATGCATCCTTTCTTTGCATTTTTATAGCTCTTTGATTTGTTACCTGTCTTGACAGAGATGGTGTATCCAAAACCATTTATCATTTCAGACAAACAAATGTATTTTCAGGGAGATGATTAAAATTGACCATGTTTGATTGCATGTTTCTGGTATTAGAAGGACCAACGAGTATTAAATGAGATTGAAGGTTCACAAATGGCAGTGTTTTACCTAACCCTTTTGAGGATTTAAACACTCAGTAAACTGGCATGTAGATGGATTTTGCATCTAGAGCTAAAACTGCTGTTAAAATCATTTTGCTAATGGCAATTTCTAGCACATAGCTCTATAGACAGTGAGAGACGTGACTTTTGAAGTAGGCATGGATCAATTTAAAGGATCTTGCAGGTTATAGTTTAGTTAATTTTATTTAATAAAGTTTAAATTAGTTCTGTTTTTCTCATTGACCAGGTTTTCTGAATGATGTTCCAATCCCATTGTATCTTTCTGTTCTAGAGAGTAATACAAAAGAGTGAGTGTAGGGCCTGGAAGGACAGAAGTGGAGAAGGGAAGTGAGAGTTTGTTTCACATTGTGTATTGTGTATGATTTGGAAATATTTTCTCCCACATTGTGGCTTTCTCTCTCTTTCTTAACAGTGACTTTCAAATAACAAAAGTTATACATTTTGATGAAGGGTAGTTTATCTTTTTTTTTCCTTTTACATTGACTTTTTGTGTCATGTCTTAAAAAAATCTTTGCCTAACAAGATCTTACGCTTTTTTTTTTCTGTTTATTTCCAGAAGTATTGGTTTTAACTCATATTTAGATCTATCATCCATTCTGTATTAATTTTTTATTTGGTACAAGATAGGGATCAAGTCATTTATTTTGGTACATTTATGTCCAATTGTCTAAGTATCATTTGTTTAAAACATTCCTCTTTCCTGTCAATCATGACATCCTTGTCAAAAATCAGTTAACTATATGCATGCATGGTAAGTCTTTTCAGTCGTGTCTGCCTTTTTATAACCCTATGGACGGTGGTCTGCCACTCTCCTCTGTCCATGAGACATTTCATTTCGCAGTTCCTTGCCCTGGTCAGAAATTTGACTGTATTTCGAGACATTTCATGACTATTGTTTCTTTTGTCCCATGGCACTGGGAGACTCATGCAAATGAATGAGGCAGATGAATGTTCTTCATTGATATGTCACTTCAGGTGTTAATTTCAGGGTTAGCCTCATTGGTGGGAATAAAAGATTCTCTGGATCCTCTGTCTTCTAACCTAATAGGATCCAGGAGTAATTTCCCTTGTTGCCTCTTCTCATATCTAGAATCACACAATTACAATTATTCTATATTATGAATGTGATCTATTTCCTCAAGAACTTTAGCTATGATTAATTTGGAAGGGGGCCTGGTTATATATTGTGTAATACAAAAATCTTATAAAATAAACAGATTACAAACAACAGCTAATAATGTTGTTAAAGTTACAAGCAGGGATTTAAGCCATGAGCTTCCAGGACCAAATCATCTTCCTAAAAGTTCGCCAAGACTAGAAAGTGGATCATCTAACTGTGCTCCTCAAAAATCAGCAGGAATCTGATTTTTCATGTGAGTCACTAAATGTGTTACATTAGAGCATTCATCTGTTATAAAACACAATATTCTGTTTGAATTATATCATTTCTCATAGAGTAGGTCTAAAAAGCCTATTCATGGAAGTGTGGTTTAGAATTAATAAAAAAAGATAGTTGTTGCTTTAGTTTTAAATTTAGAGAAATGATTGAAATACTGTCATTATACATAAAATTCATATTTTAAATTTTATGAGGAATGTGTATTTGTCAAAGATTAAAATGATCTAAGAAAATCTGCATTATACTTGGAGATAATGAAGTGTTTTCTATTCTGATTTGTCATTTTTATATATGTCTTATGTTTCATGGAAGAAATGTATTGCACACGTTTGTTTTCTTCATATCACTGAGTTCTGTAAGTTATAGAGTACATTGTGAATCCTTAATATCTGTGCCTTAAAAAATAATTACTTTTTTATTATATATAAATTTTAGCTTCACACTTTTGAAATATATTATGAACACACTAACTTGTATACCCTTTCCAGAATCTTGTCTACAGTTTTGTGCTTTTGAAGTATGATTTAACTTATCTTAAGTGAAAATGTTGTTTCTAAGAAATATAACAATTTCTGCAATCTTAAACATAATTATTTTAATGAAGTAAGAGATAACAATTAGAGAGCTAGCAATAGAGTGATGGAAACTAAACAAATAGAGAAAATGGCATAAATTGTTTCCCAGAATTCGATATGCAAAATATGATCTCTCATCAGGTATTAGAATTAAATACAATCACTGTCTGGATATCCAATTAAGTGAAGGTGAGGCTAGCATAGAACAACTGTAATTCATGCTTAATACCAAGATAAAAGTAATATATTGTCCCATTATATTTAGTTTTCTAATTATAGTATTTAGTTTGGCTTAGGTTGATAGTAAAGTTAATCTTCTCGGTTTAGAATGGCTCCTCCGTTATTCTTGCTCTTTGCAGTGCCGCTCATTCTGCAGCGCTAATCCCCCTACGTTTCCCCCATGGCTCAGCGTTGAAGAATCCGCCTACAATGCAGGAGCCTCAGGAGATGTGGGTTTTGTCCCTGGGTTGGGAAGATCACTCGGAAGATAAAATGGTAATCCACTCCTATTCTTGCCTGAAAAAGTTCCAGGGACAGAGGAGCCTGGTGGGCCACAGTCTATGGGGTCACAAATAGTCGGACATGACTGAGCAACTAAGCAGGAGAACAAAGCTTCCTATGCTGTGAAAGCTTTCTCAAAAGCCAGGACCCAATAACTTGTTTTTGATTCAGTCCTTCTATAGTCTGTGTTCATACTGATGCATTCCCCTTTATTGCATTCTGCCTTGTATAATACTTTGTGTACAGATCAATCTTTCTCATTAGAAAGAACATTACTTCAAGGCAGGACTATGCCTTTCTTTTTCCCTTTTGACCTTTGGTTTGTCCTTCCTTTCTTTTCTAATTTAATTTAATTGCTAAGAACATGACAGATTTTATTTTCTACTACATCAACATTATGTAAGGTGCAAATAATCACAATAACACACAGCCATGCTGCTGCTCCTGCTACTGCTAAGTTGCTTAAGTCATGTCCGACTTTGTGCGACCCCATAGACGGCAGCCCACCAGGCTCCCCGTCCCTGGGATTCTCCAGGCAAGAACACTGGAGTCGGTTGCCATTTCCTTCTCCAATGCATGAAAGTGAAAAGTGAAGTCGCTCAGTCGTGTCCGACTCTTCATGACCCCATGGACTGCAGCCTACCAGGCTCCTCTGTCCATGGGATTTTCCAGGCAAGAGTACGGGAGTGGGGTGCCGTTGCCTTCTCCTAACACACAGCCATACAAAGTGTTTAATATTCTCATAAGCATCATTATTTTGAAATTATTTTCTTCATATAGCAGAGCAAAAGAAGTAAAACTTAGGTTTTGGTTTTCAGAATGGCTAATTTCTACTGCCAAGAAGAACATAACTGTCAATATAACCAAAGAAATTGAGGTGAAAACTATAGTACCTAAACAGAATTAGAAATATCAATTTGGACTCAACACTAAAATATACATTTCTTCAAGCTCCTTTCCAGTAAAATGGCCTGGAAGCAAGTCATTCTAGTAGAATGAGCATCTCTAACCCCACAATTTTCTTCTCTAGTGCTTTTTGCTAATAGGAACCATAATTCCTTACAGGAATGTCTGATTCTAGATGTGACACTTTCATCAGTTCTTTTTACAAGAGGACCTTTCTGTCTATACAGTCATCTTGGTTTTACATTGTCAGGCTCTAAGTGAATTTTTGTTGTCACTCTAGTTCTATTTTACCTGCTAGGTTCTAGTATTTCTTCAAATCCTGAAGAAATTGATTTAGGTTCTCAAGTATCTTGAGTTCTAACCAAAAACAAGTGGTGCATGACACAGAAGTTTCTATTCTGAAGGCTTTTGAATAAATAGTTAGGTAATAATCAGATGAACAAACCATTTTCCTTCCACTTGGGCATGGAAAGAGAGCATCTGTGAACTCAGATTTCTGGGTGAAAGCACCTGTCTCTTTTCCAACATTTAACTCTTCAAGTTTGCGAGAGCTTCATCACACCAATGCCATACCACATAACCCTCAGGGGAAGTATGAGGCAGAGGACCTGCACAATTCCTTGCTGGAGCAAACCTTGGGCGTGGACACACAGACTTTCTTAGAGGTAGGGCCTTAACAGGCTTCTGTAGGCTATGTCTTCATCAAGAAAGCACAAAATGTTAGTTGTCACATGAGACTGAAAAGAAAGGCAAAGTCTTCCTTGTTCTGCCAGCCTGTAACTTTCTGTAAATGTGAAGAATACAGTTTTATATTTGTTCCCAGCGTGGCAACCCCAATTACTTAGAAAGAATCGAAGGCTTTTGGTGAATGTCCCCATTGTCAATCAGCACTCACTGGGGTTTTATGGCAAATGTGAAACTGAGAGCAAGACTAAGTCAGAAATATAAATTCAATCCAACATTTTTCCAGAAATCTCTAGACATTTGTTAAAAAATGTTTAGCTGTTCTTTTCATATGAAATATGTATATGTATTACACACTCATTGTTATATTTTGTGAATTTTGCCCTTTAATATTATCGATCATCTTCCTATAGGAATAACGGCAAAGGCACAGATGGATCCTTTTGTTTTGAGTGCCAGTCACATATCAACCCAAGGGAAAATAGAAGGCTGCTGCCTAGAGTTTAAATTAACTCTCTTTACCTGGCTTTAGTCTAGCAGGCAACTTCCTGAAGCACTGGAGAAGTGAAATGGAGATAAATCAGTCATGATTAAAGAAATAATCTTAGTTAAAACTAATGAGGAAACTAATTGGAATCGTTTATCTTCATGTCAGCTCATTATTATACTGTTGCTCTCCTTTGCATTATAGTGGTCAGAGTGTCCATGTGAATAAACAATTTACCATGAAATTAGAGCATTAAAATGAAACTTAAAGTTGGTTAAGAACTTTCTGTGGCACTCCTTTTTTTTTTTTTTTAACTGAAATGATATAGTTCTTCACACTCTCCATCAGTAATGTAATGGAACGACTTGAGTTAAGTGACTTTGTAGAGCATCTTCTGTGTTTCAGGACTGTTAAAATCATTCTACTCATAGATGTTTCATCTCTCTTATTGAAGAAGCCTTTTATTTAGCGTTTGAATGGATAGCATGAGAACAAATTTAACTTCGGTAAGTTTCATTTCATGTTTATTATCATACACCTGAATAAAATAGTTAAATCCTGTTTTTTAAATGATTCAAAACTGTTATCTCAATTTTTTGTAATAAGCTGAGGCAAGATTAAAGAGGAAAGATCATATCCGAGTACTTTAATAAATGAAATATCTGCCCTTTAATTTTTGCCTCAGCTTATTAATGAAGAAACAGGGAGTGACAATACAGATCATTTAGTGTGGTGGTTCTCAATCTTAGATTCACATTCAAATCTGTCAACTTGAAAAGTTCATTTTTAATTGGAACTCAAGTGTTCAGATGGATTAATGATAATCTTTGGCCCACATTTATTTGTTTTATGAACATTACTGAACTAGCCATTCAACCCCTTACCCTTATATATGTGTAGGCCTTTCTTATACTAATTTTCTTCCTCCCCAAGAATGAAAAAACTCTTCTCGACTTTCTACATACGTATACATTTATGTGCATGAATAGTACATTTTTGCTTGCTTTTGTACTTTATAAAAAGGTAGTTATATAATACATTTTTCTCACTTATCATTATACTATTAAATTTATTCATGTTATTGCATGTTGCAACTCTTTTTTACTGGTCTAAACTATTCTATTGAATAAACATATCACGTTCATTTTAATGAAAATGTCTAGGGATATTTTCACAGTAATTTTTGTTACTTTCCCTCTTTCTTTTCCCTTATTTTTTCATATTTTCATTTTTCTGCCTTCTTTTTTGAAATTGAGTGGTGCTGATATGAACATTTTTCAATACATAGCCACTTTACAAATTTTATTTGGGAGTATACTCAGGAGTTGAAACGTTTCTCATCAGGAAATGTCTTGGCTAGCAGAAGAGCCAGAGTCGGATGAATGGAATCAATAACAGTTGGTAGAGGAGGGACATAATGACTCTCAGTTGCAATTCCAGGATAAACTGTAGTAGCCAGGCATAGCTCATGATTCTAAAAATGACCTATTGTAAAATCCCCCCCAGGAACCGTGAGTGGTCATCATCTCAAAGAAGCCCTGACTGAACACAGTGAACTTAATGTGAGATGGGAGTGGATCAAAGAGATGCAAAGGGTGGACTGTAGTGGACCAGGCTTGTGGCTATTCTCAGAGAATGATTCCTCAGTGTAAGACGGAGTGAATCAGAGAGACCCAAGTGGTGGGCTACAGTGGACCAGGCCTGTGGCAGTCCTTGAGCAACAGCTCTTCAGCTGTCCTAGTGACATTTTCCTTCACAAACAGAGATCTGAAAGTGCCCAAGTTTTCACTAATCTGGAGATGCTCTAGTGCAAAAGTAATAAAGCTTAGTTCAAGCATCCCCAGCTGGGGCTAAATCTGAGCAAAACTTCCCTCCGGAGGTCCCCAGTATGGTGAAGCTGAGGCTAAGAATTTGCTTGAAATAACACTTGTGCTTAGATTCCTCTTCCCTGACTTCCGAATCCAACCCTTTGATCACCATTTGACAAGAAAACACTATGCAGCCTAGTATTTAGCAAAAGTGTGGAGAATGTATTGGAAGAATCGGAAGAGATTGATTAAAAAGGAAGCTAGTGAAGAAGCTATTTTGAATGCTTTTGAAAACAACGCTAAAGAATTTGGTGTATATCCAGGACCAAACTATGACAGTTTTTCAAGAAGATGGTTTATGTATTATCACATAATAGATATCTTAACCCAAAGTATAGCTCACTTAAACTATCTATATGCTTCCTAAAAAGTAATATCTAATCTCTGAGTTGAATTGAATGATCCTGGCTAACCTTGACATTCAGTTCAGTTCAGTTCAGTTCAGTCGCTCAGTCATGTCCGACTCTTTGCGACCCTCTGTGCTGAATCACAGCACGCCAGGCCTCCCTGTCCATCACCTACTCCCGGAGTCCACCCAAACCCATGTTCATTGAGTCAGTGATGCCATCTAGCCATCTCATCATCTGTCGTCCCCTTCTCCTCCTGTTCCTAATCCCAAAGCATCAGAGTCTTTTCAAATGAGTCAACTCTTCACATGAGGTGGCCAAAGTACTGGAGCTTCAGCTTCAGCATCATTCCTTCCAAAGAAATCCCAGGGCTGATCTCCTTCAGAATGGACTGGTTGGATCTCCTTGAAGTCCAAGGGACTCTCAAGAGTCTTCTCCAACACCACAGTTCTAAAGCATCAATTCTTCGGCGCTCTGCCTTCTTCACAGTCCAACTCTCACATCCATACATGACCACAGGAAAAACCATAGCCTTGACTAGATGGACCTTAGTCGGCAAAGTAATGTCTCTGCTTTTGAATATGCTATCTAGGTTGCTCATAACTTTTCTTCCAAGGAGTAAGTGTCTTTTAATTTCATGGCTGCAGTCACCATCTGCAGTGATTTTGGAGCCCCGCAAAATAAAGTCTGACACTGTTTCCACTGTTTCTCCATCTATTTCCCATGAAGTGATGGGACTGGATGCCACGGTCTTCGTTTTCTGAATGCTGAGCTTTAAACCTTGACATTAACCTGTAGATATCTGCCGATATACCCCTCCTTCAGTGTACATGCCTCTAAACATGAAGAGGGCCTTCTCCATTAACAATGAAAAATAATCTCATTACCAAGAGGTCCTTTGAGTTTCAGGTTGCACTGAGCTGTAGTCTCAGAATCACACTTTGAACCATGTCTCTGAATTGATGTTATACCTGTCTGGGGGCTAAAACTTGTAGCCAGGGATATTTTATATACAGTGGACTGCATAAGGTATGTCTCTCTTCACTACTTAAAGTGTAATCATTTTTACACATTTCACTTAAAAATCGGTTCAAAAAAAAAATTTGGTTCCATTGTCAGAAAGCAACAACTGCTTTAACTTATATACATATTATGAAGAATATGATTAAGCATATGATATTAAAAAAACAAATAAACTTAAGGAGTTATTCACCAGACTCTTTGTTATTCACAAACCTTAAATGACCAGGAAAAAAAGAAACTTAAGCAAGGGAGGAAAGAAAGCAATGGGTTGGGGTTGAGGGGTGGGATTGCAGCATCATTGTCTTTTTCTTTGCAGTAGAAAGGTCAGGGACCTGAGAGTTATAAAGTTGACTTTCTGGTGCTTGCTAGTCAGATTTTTACTAAGCAGTGTAACCTTTGTAAAGCCTTCATTTTCTCTGTGTTTCATGGTTTGTTTTTCTCTTCTGAGAAAATTATCTAATTATCTGTCTTGAATAATTATTTGATGTCTGTGAGGAAAGAAAAATAATAAATGTTAGCAGGGTTTGAAATGGTAATTAAAATATAACATATGGAATAGTAATAGCTATTGTCTTACCTGACAGATTCAACTAAAAGAAAAAAATATATTAACAAATGGGTAAGATCCCATCCAAACTTGTGTCATCATCACAAATATTAGCTAAAGTCACGCAGTAATTCTTTTAAATTATACTTTCAGTAAATATTTTATTGCTTTCCTCTTCTGGTCTGATTTCTTTATTAATTTCTCCTCTTCTCTGACTTTACATTCAGATTAATGAAGGAAAATAAATGTTTAAAGAAAACACCCCCAATTTGTATAAATACTCTTAATATCCAAAAGCAAATAACTATCTAAACCTAATAAATATGATAAAAAATCTAAGAAATATAATTTTAGATGAAAATCAAGAGACATCATAAAATATTGATATATCTGCATTACAGTTATATAGGAATTACAGTTGTATCAATAATACAGATGTTGTATCCATTTGCATAATAATTAAAATCTTTTCACTGCCAAAAGGAGTTGAAGGTCTTCTTGATAGAATAACTCAAATGTATTAATATTTTAAAATAACATATCAAATACATTATTTAGTAATAAATAATTAGGTGCTTTATTATTAGCTGATGACTCTGTCAATGGGAATACTTAAAGGAATATTTGTCTCAAGTAGATTGTCACTGAATACTGTATCCATGTTTTTAATCTTTTATACACACTAATTTCTTTCTCATTCTTTTGCCTCTCTTTCAAATACAGTTTCTACAAAACTTTCCTGGTTAACAGGCCCCTTTGCAGAGAACAAATTGTCTACCAGAGATATAATTTTGCTTTAAGGTTCTTCATAGAAAACAAAGTCTGAGGGAGGGGCTCTCAGTGGCCACTTCCTAGATAGCACATCTGTGATGTTTGATTCAAATATAAAGAGCAGAGCAGAGATGCAAATCCAGGTCTTTCTCATTCTAGAATTTTCCTTTCTCAACCGCTGGGTTGCTGTGTGCTTTGTGTTGTGTGCTCAGTCGCTCGGTCATATCCGATTCTTTACAGCCCCATGAACTGTAGCCTGTCAGGCTCCTCTGCCCATGGAGTTTCCCATGCAAGAGTACTGGAGCGGGTTGTCATTTCCTATTCCAGGGCATCTTGCCAACCCAGGGTTCAAACCCACTCACCTTTCTTGCCTCTCCTGTATTGGCAGGCAGATTCCCGCTGAGCCACCTGGGAAACCCACTGTGCCCTTTAGATGGTGGTATAAAATAGCAAACTAGTTGTGGTGCCACGCCCTGTGCAACTTCCAAGGTCTGTGCACTTTTCCATGCTGTTCTCAGCCTGGGATGTCTTTTAAAACCCCCTCTACTCCATAAGCTCCCACTTGTTTCTGAAACTGAGTATATAAACCGTTCTCTCCAGGAAGCCTCTTCTGGTCCCATTTTTTTTTTTAAGAAATTCACTGAATGTATTTTTATTAAGCACCTACTATGTATACCAGACACAGATCTAGACACTGACAATACAGCTTAAGACAAAGCAGACAAAAATCCCTGCCCTTAGGAAGTTCCTGGAGCTTAAGTTCTAGTAAAATCAAGAGAGAAAAACTAATCCATGGAGAAAATGACTAAGTTATAAACTGAAGAATAATTACTTTGAAAACTAATGGAAGGGATTCCCTTAATAAGTTTGAGTCAGAAAGAAACAGCAAAATCTGTAAGGGGTCACTCGCCAAAAAAGGACTTTTCTGAGCACCCTGAACCTTGTTAGAGAAAGCAAGGGCTCTCTGTCTCCCTTTTACCACAGTCTTAAGACACACTGCTCTGAGGGGAAGGAAACACAGGACCTTTAAAGTCCATTCCCAAACCAATGGCAGGTCCAACCAGAGTAAAGCAATGGTTGTGCAGTCTGTTTCAAAAATCAGGACAATAGTCACTCAAATATGAAACTTTCACCATATGTTTTCACATACCACAAAATATACCTTTGTGTTTTTGTTAACTACAACAGCGATATACTCTAAGTTAGAGAATATACCCTACTTATCTTTTTCCAGTAGTAAGTAATCAGTGAGTGCGTGCTAAGCCACTTCAGTCATGTTCTACTTTTTATGACCCAATGGACTGTAGCCCACCAGATCCTCTGTCCATGGGATCCTCTGAGCAAGAATACTGGAATGGGTTGTCGTTTCCTCTTCCAGGGGATCTTCTCCACCCAGGGATTGAACTTTGTTTCTTATGTCTCCTGCATTGGCAGACATGTTCTTTGTTACTAGTGCCACCTGGGAAGCCCAATCACTCAATAAAATTCCATTGCTCAGTCATGTCCAACTCTTTGCGACCCCATGAACCACAGCATGCCAGGCTTCCCTGCCCACCACCAACTCCTGGAGCTTGCTCAAACTCATGTCTATCAAATCAGTGATGCCATCCAACCTTTTCATCCTCTGTTGTCCCCTTCTCCTGCCCTCAATCTTTCCCAGCATCAGGATCTTTTCAAATGAGTCAGTTCTTCCCATCAGGTGGCCAAAGTATTGGAGTTTCAGGTTCAACATCAATGCTTCCAATGAATATTCAGGACTGATTTCCTTTAGGATTGACTGGTTTGATCTCCTTGCAGTCCAAGGGACTCTCATGAGTCGTCTCCAGCACCACAGTTTAAAAGCATCAGTTCTACAGAGCTCAGCTTTCTTTCTAGTCCAACTCCCACATCCATACGTGACTACTGGGAAAACCATAGCTTTGCCTAGATGGACCTTTGTTGGCAAAGTAATGTCTCTGCTTTTTAATATTCTGTCTAGCTTGGTCATAGCTTTTCTTCTAAGGAGTAAGAGTCTTTTAATTTTATGGCTCATGGCTGCAATCACCATCTTCAGTGATTTTGGAGCCCCCCCAAAATAAAGTCTGTCACTGTTTCCATTGGTTCCCCATCTATTTGCCATGAATGGATGGGACCGGATACCATGATCTTAGTTTGCTGAATGTTGAGCTTTAAGCCAGCCTTTTCACTCTCACTTTCATCAAGAGGCTCTTTAGTTCTTCTTCACTTTCTGCTATAAGGGTGGTGTCATCTGCGTATCTGAGGTTATTGATATTTCTCCTGGCACTCTTGATTCCAGCTTGTGCTTCATCCAGCCCAGAGTTTCACATGTTGTAGTCTGTATATAAGTCAAATAATCACGGTGAAAATATATAGCCTTGATGTACTCCTTTCCCAATTTGGAACCAGTCTTTTGGTCCATGCCCCGTTCTAATCGTTGCATCTTGACCTGCATACAGCTTTCTCAGGAGGCAGGTAAGGTGGTCTGGTATTCCCATGTTTTGAAGAATTTTCCACAGTTTGTTGTGATCCACACAGTCAAAGACTTTGGCATAGTCAATAAAGCAGAAGTAGATGTTTTTCTGGAACTTTCTTGCTTTTCCAATGGTCCAACAGATATTGGCAATGTGATCTCTGGTTCCTCTGTCTTTTCTAAATTCAGCTTCAACATCTGGAGGTTCAAAGTTCATGTACTTTTGTAGCCTGGCTTGGAGAATTTTGAGCATTACTTTACTAGCGTGTGAGATGAGTGCAACTGTGTGGTAGTTTGAGCATTCTTTGGCATTGCCTTTCTTTGGGACTGCAATGAAAACTGATCTTTTCCAGTCCTGTGCCCACTGCTGAGTTTTCCAAATTTGCTGGTATACTGAGTGCAGCAATTTAACAGCATCATCTTTTGGGATTTGAAGTAGCTCAATTGGAATTCCTCTGGAATTCATTATGTTATAGAACTTTACAGAAATAAACAGAAGAACTATACAGAAAAGATCTTTATGACCCAGATAACCATGATGGTGTGATCACTAACCTAGAGCCAGACATCCTGGAATACAAAGTCAAGTGGGCCTTAGGAAGCATCACTATGAGCCAAGCTAGTGGAGGTAATGAAATTCCAGCTGAGCTGTTTCGAAGGGATCAGAATTAAATAATCATACATGCTATTAACACATGTGATTAAATTCTGATGTGAACTAGTTCTCTCCTTTGGCTGCAGTGTCTTCTCCGTTTCTAAGGTCTGAATAATGCCCTACCTTAGAGAGTTTAAAGTTCCATAAGATAATGACAACAGGATTACAAAGACTGCTTTTCCATGTAACTTTTGCATTTTTAATAGTTATGTTCATATGGATTTCTATCTTTTTATTATTTTCCCGCATCAGATCAATTCACCTCTGAATGACCTGGCTGCTTTTCTTCAAGTCTTCTACAATTGTCAAAGCAGTCATTGTAAATTTCCTTACATTCAAGTTTGTTTTTATGTAAATCTGTGCAGTTCCACTTTTTCCACATGTACAGTGGTTGGTTTTCATAAGCTATTTTAAACATCTTTTCTAGTTTGACAATACAGTTCAGTTTTTTAATTAAACTATAAATATGACAATTTCTCTTTTTACCAGTCCTTTTAATTTTAAAATATCTCCCTGCGTATTTTGTTCCATAAAGTGTAAAACTCATTTTTCCCAATCTTAAAGGTAATGGCAACCC
This sequence comes from Ovis aries, assembly GCF_016772045.2. Classification (NCBI taxonomy): domain Eukaryota; kingdom Metazoa; phylum Chordata; class Mammalia; order Artiodactyla; family Bovidae; genus Ovis; species Ovis aries. Next base: position 18,498,418 of record NC_056074.1, read on the forward strand.
ACTCCAGTGTTCTTGCCTGGAGAATCCCAGGGACGGGGGAGCCTGGTGGGCTTCCGTCTATGGGGTTGCACAGGGTCGGACACGACTGAAGCAATGCAGCAGCAGCAAAGGTAATTGCAGAATCAGACTGGGGCTTCCCAGGTGGTGCTAGTGGCAAAGAATCTGCCTGCTAATACAGGAGACGTGAGATGTGAGTTCAACCCCTGGGTCAGAAAGATCCCCTGAGGAGGGCAAGGCAACCCATTCTATGGACAGAGGAGCCTGGCAGGCTACAGTCCGTAGGGTCACAAGGGGTCAGACATGACTGAATTGGCTCTGCACAGTATAGCACATAGAATCAAATTAATCTCTTCAAATCTTAAAATCCTTTATCTGTCCTGTGATATCTAATAGACTAAGTCCAAAAGCATATGCTTAATATGCAATTCTTTCTCCTGTCTTGACTTAATCTCCTTGTTTAGCTTTAACTTATTCCACTTACAGACATCTACCACATACAAGAATCAAAAAGGTTCTATTTCTAACTCCCCAGTTCAGTATGATTTCCCTTATTGCTGCATTTCTTAGTGGGTCTACTCTTATATGGGACATCCTGTTATCATTTCTTCTTCTTGTAATCCATATCATTCTTCAAGATTGAAATCAGCTTCTTCATGTAAAGTCTTATCACCAAAAGATGATATTAATTGCCCCCCTCCCAAACTGCTGCCATTTTGGTCTCTTCTGCTCATTATATTCTGCCTATAATTTGTATAGATGTTCTATCTCTGTCTTTAAACAAACTTCAATAAATGTTCACCAGAAAAGCCCACTTAGGTGAGAAACAGTATTTTTAAAGTTGGGGTGGTATTTTAATGCACTCATGGCTAGAGTGATTGGTAGTGCTAGATGAAGTGAATGACCTTTAAAGATTTTTAGACTGGATAATATTTGAACACCAAAATATGTTTGTTATAAGGAAGGGAAAAAAAAAATCCAGGTAGAGGAAATAGGACATAGAGGCAGGAAAGCTTGGTGCTTATTTAAAGAATATTGAGTGTTCTTATTTTGCTGGGAGAGCCTGTGTTTTTGGCTACACTTAGATGTTATATGATTGCCTAACAATGTTAAACTCCATCTTTCTTCACTCAGAACTTCCTGAAGAGCTCCCAAGTGCATGCAGTGTCCAAAGTGCTCTTCATTGCCAAAGGGACAGACCCACGGTTGCCTTGCCTGCTGAGCTAAGCTCCTCTGTGGGAGATTCATTTGGAATTTTCCCCTTTGTCTGTCAGGTGTTGTTCCTGTGGTGTGTGCATCTGCCTCTGATCCCATTTTGCTTAAGATTATTTAATTGCTCCACATGCTGGGAGTGTTTATTTATTCACCCACCAGACACCTGCGCCTCTTTGAGGCTGTCTTTTTGATTCGTTTATAAATAGAAAACAGAAAATCCCATTGAGGGTGAAACCCATTTTATGTCCAGTGGAAATGTTTAGCAATCACAGTAGAAAGCACATTGTTTTAATTTCACAGTCCACCGGAAACATTAGGTCATTAACAGTAGTCTAATTAAGGAAAAGGAAAGAGACGTGATTTGGGATTGAGGGTGCCGCTACCTCCAGTCAGCCTGCAGTAGTAGAGCCCATAGATCCTTCACTGTTAAGCACAAATCAGGCCTCTGCTTAATCTCTTTCTATGCCTGAACCTATTAGGTTTTTACTTCTCTCTCCCTTCCGTGTCACAGAAAATATAATTGTTTCCTGATTGGAGAATATGGGTCAATTTTATATTTCACATCAGTTTTGTGTCTTGAGAATTGAGGGGAATGAGAAACATTACTTTCATTCTTTTTTTTTTTTTAGTTTTTATTTTTAAATTTTAAAAATCTTTAATTCTTACATGCATTCCCAAACATGAACCCCCCTCCCACTTCCCTCCCCATAACATCTTTCTGGGTCATCCCCATGCACCAGCCCCAAGCATGCTGCATCCTGCGTCAGACATAGACTGGCGATTCAATTCACATGATAGTATACATGTTAGAATGTCATTCTCCCAAATCATCCCACCCTCTCCCTCTCCCTCTGAGTCCGAAAGTCCGTTATACACATCTGTGTCTCTTTCCCTATCTTGCATACAGGGTCGTCATTGCCATCTTCCTAAATTCCTTATATATTTGTTAGTATACTGTATTGGTATTTTTCTTTCTGGCTTACTTCACTCTGTATAATCGGCTCCAGTTTCAACCTAGATGTCCATCAGCAGATGAATGGATAAGAAAGCTGTGGTACATTACTTTCATTCTTTACCTTTTGCTCTCCTTCCTTAAACATTTACCATGTGTGAGGCATGAGTGTGATATAGCATCTGAGTGTCATTTTAGTTTCGAGATCTACTTCTAAAGAAGCTATTGACAGCAGTGTGATAATTGCAGGCACATAGTCATGTATAAAATCTTTGAGGAGATGAGAAGATGGTTGGGAAAGACTTCCTATAAAAGATGAATATTTAAGTTAGGTTCTCCATTTTGATTTTTATAATAATATATTAAATTTATGAAAGAACATATATATTATATTTTTCTGTGACTATATCTCCATGAAGAGGAAATTAAAGTATTAACAATAATAATGATGACTGACATAATTTCCTATTTACCTGGCACAATTCTATTTACCTTGGGTGAATTAATTTGTTTAGTCCTCACAGCAATGCTACAAAGTAGGTATTATTTGATCACTTCCATCTTGCAGATGAGAAATTAGAGGCTCAGGGAGGTAGAATAATTTTCCCAAAACATCACCAGCGAAATTAAATATCAGAACCAGAATACAAACTCAAGTAATCTGATCGCTATGCCTTTGATTTTTAACAATTTCGTGAAATATGGAAGTAAGAGTCTTTGGAAAAAAAGAAAAGATTGCAGAAACATGTAATATTAGGGTGCAGTCAGAAGACAAATCACACCAGTAATTTGAGCAAGGAGATATTCACATAAAGAGCCATTAAGAGGGGATTCATTTGGAAGGGAGGTCAAGAGACCTCTGAAGAATGCCCTGGAATGGCGGATATAGGGACAGCCACTACATTTAGAACTATGTGAGAGAATCTAAGGAAACAACAGATTAGGAAAGAGGTCTACCCTGTACCACGTCTATATATGTATTTACCTCATTGGAGAGGTTGCATCTGAGGGCTAGTGGACAGTAGGGAAATTCTCTGAGATGCATGCAAATCTCACTGTGAAGGTGCCTTCTTTGCTGCAGGTACAACTATCCGGGGTCTTATAGGATCTCTCATACACCACTAGGCAGGAAGCTATAAGAAAAGCTCCAGACCAGTAAAGAAATTCCTTTTTCTTGCAAAGACTCTTCAGGAGCTCAGTACTAATGACAGTTATCAAAACAGAAATATTTCGAATCCAGGTGCAGCACCATGAAACAGGGCAAAAATAAGTGGGTTTTGAGCTGAACATTAGAAAGTTGATGGCTGATATAGAATGAAGATTTTTAGAAGCTCACACCATGTAAAAATATAGTGTCCAACTCTATGCTATTGAAAATGAAACAATTATGTATTATTTAAAAGTTAATGTCATAGAGCAAAGCTTTGAATTTCTTTTAATGCCTAGATTAGTATGTTCACATGCATACATACCAATTAGCACGTTATTTCAAAAAATTTCTTTTGTGCTCACAATTCAATGACAAGCATATGTTTTACTTTTTCTGTTGGAAAATCTAGTAATGCAAGCATTTTTCTCCAATTTCAGAGTTTAGAATATAAAGATGTAATACTTGTAAAACATTCCTCCATTTCCTTTTTTTTTTTGCTTTTTCAGATCTAAGAGGATTTTCTATATCAACCTTAAAGTTTGAACTAGATTTAAATGTTCTCTTTCCTATGTCACAATGTGACTATTCTAAAATTGAATTCCAGGACATTCTTTAGTATTTGTATATATGTTGTCCTTCTCAATGGTATTAAAAGTGGGGTACATGGGTTGTTTGTCTTTATTCCATCTCCTTAAAGCCAATTCAGAAAGGCTAAAAAATGTTTAAAAAATATTTAAAAACATATTGCAGCTTGACCTTATCTACTCCATAGAACCTTAATATCTCTCCAATAATAACTCCCCGAATCTAAAGAAACAAATTAACAAAAGCAATAGAAGCACAAGCATAGAAACACAATTTGTCTCTAGTTTATAATAGATGACTTAGTCTTCGATTAGAAAAGTTTAGTTTTTGAAATTAGAAAACCTTTGAGCTTCTTTGTCATTTTGAAGGCTATCATTGATCTTTGTTATTTTTCAATGTAAGGGAGAAAGTGTAATTATAGTAAATACATGGTCTATATTTACTGTAAGAAGAATAGGAAAACTATGAATGTTTTTGTCCAAAGAATAGTCGTTATTGTTTTAGATTTCTGTAGATATTTTAACATTTTAAAAGAAGGGATGGTTGGAATTAATAACTATTGACTTTTTTTTCTAGCTCAATATCTGATTCTACAATGGAGAAATGAGATAAAGGAGTTTTTCAAATGAGATAATGTAACCTAATTGTTAATACTTCGGTTCTTCAAGAGCTTTCAAGAGGATTTGGGACACTGAAGAAATACATCTGTGAGATTTATTTTAACATCTCTGTGAAAATATATAAGAAAGTGAATAAAATAGTACAAACTTTTAATTTTGGAAATTGAATACAATTTTATTTCTCAATATTAAAACGATAATTTGCAGGGTTAGAATTGCATTTTAATGTTCAGAAATCTCTTCCATATTTGGAAATGTGGTGTGCACTAAGCAGACGATGGGCTTTTGAAAAGTTCTTTTTCATCTAATACTTAAGCATTTAATTTAAACTCAGTGAATTATTTTATAATAAAAGCAAACTTTTGGAACAAAGAGCATATATTACATTTTACAGAGGAAGGGATTACAACTCAGACTAAATGAACTCAGATGGCAAATCATAGTTAATACTCAAACCCAGGATGATTGAGTCCAAATTGTAGTCTTCCCATCAAACTGGCTCTCAAGTCTGATTTTTAAGAAAATTTCTTAAACATGCTGCTGCTGCTGCTGCTGTCACTTCAGTCGTGTCCGACTCTGCGATCCCATAGATGTCAGCCCACCAGGCTCCCCTGTCGCAGGGATTGTCCAGGCAAGAACACTGGAGTGGGTTGCTATTTCCTTCTCCAATACATGAAAGTGAAAAGTGAAAGTGAAGCCGCTCAGTCGTGTCCAACCCAGCGACCCCATGGACTGCAGCCTTCCAGGCTCCTCCGTCCATGGGATTTTCCAGGCAAGAGTACTGGAGCGGGGTGCCATTGCCTTCTCCATCTTAAACATGAAATCAACATAACTTTTTTTGTGTGTATGGATCTCAAAGTCTCTAAGAAGTAGATCCTCAGCTTGTCTAAGAACAAGAGGAAATAGTGTGTGCAGGTGTGGTAAGTCGCTTCAGTCATGTCCTATTCTTTGTAATCCCATGGACTGTAGCCTGCCAGGCTCTCCTGTCCTTGGGATTCTCCAGGCAAGAATACTGGAGTGGGTTGCCATGCCCTCCTCCAGGGGATCTTCCAGACCTAAGGAGCAAACCCATGTCTCATGTCTCCTGTATTGTCAGGCAGATTCTTTACCAATAGCGCCACCTGGGAAGCCTAAAAATATTCAATACAAGACTGAAATGCTTCCATGGGCCCTGAAATGTCTAATATTACACCCATAATTGTGGTTGGAAGGGCTCCTCTGGTGGCTCAGTCAGTAAAGAATCTGCCCGTGATGCAGGAAACCTGAGTCCAACCCCTGGGTTAGGAAGATCCCTTGGAGGAGGGCATGGCAACCCATTCCAGTATTCTTGCCTGTAGAATCCCCATAGACAGAGGAGCCAGGGGGCTGCAGTCCATGGTGTTGCAAAGAGTCAGACACGACTGAGCGACTAAGCACAGCACAATTGTGGCAAAGGACAGATTAATTCTAATGAAATACATGACTATGAATCAGCATTCTAGGAGATTTAACTTCACTCCATATCATTCACTGGTGAGCTTCAAGATCCAGAAATTTATTTTATAATAAGATTGGTAATTTTTAATGTTCAGGAATCTGTATTTGGGCTTCCTTGGTGGCCCAGACGATGAAGAATCTGCTTGCAATAGAGATGACCTGGTTTCAATCCCTGGTCAGGAATATCTCTTGGAGTATGGGATGGCAACCCACTTCAGTATTTTCACCTGGAAAATTCCATGGACAGAGGAGCCTGGCAGGCTACAGTCCACATGGTAGCAAAGAGTCAGGTGCAGCTGAGCAACTAACACTTTCACTTTCAATCTATGCTTGTGATAGACTGGCATAATTTCCATTAAATAATTCTTTGATCTGCCTCATGAATATTTTTACATTGTCATCTAAGAACATTTTATAAAATAAGGTTGAACATTGGATTTTATAACAAACATGCTCTGTTTATTTGAATAAAACAATGTATTTGTATTTAACCAACTGTGTTACATGTGGGAAATAATTTATCTTGAAATTTATCTGTTTTCAGAAGGGTATAACTTCTGCCTTTAGTAGTCTTAATTTGAAAAAAGTTCTGGAATTTCAGTTCAACAGATTCTAAGTCCATTATTTATTCATTTTGGTGCACCATGATCCTAAGCTTTGTTAAATCTGGCTATTCAAATTCACACTCAGTTGATCTGATCAAAAATGAACTGCTTTAATTAAAATTGGGAGATAGCCACAAACAGGAATAGTACTGAAATAATTACTTGGAAGAGCTCTTTCTTTCAAAGAGGGGCATGAATATTGGCCTGAGACTATTCTTGTCAAATGGAAAGAATACATAGTATTAGAGATAATTATTTCTAGGACATGGAAAACCGCACATAATTTTTCTTACTTAGCATTTCCTTTTACATTCAACGGAAAACTGTCATGGATTTTGCAGATATAAGAAATGATTCATTGATCATTTTTTCTTGATATAAGCTATCAGTTCAGCTCAGTTCAGTTGCTCAGTCATGTCCGACTCTTTGTGACCCCATGAATCGCAGCACGCCAGGCCTCCCTGTCCATCACCAGCTCCCAGAGTTCACTCAAACTCACGTTCATCGAGTCAGTGATACCATCCAGCCATCTCATCCTCTGTCGTCCCCTTCTCCTCCTGCCTCCAATCCCTCCCAGCATCAGAGTCTTTTCCAATGAGTCAACCCTTAGCATGAGGTGGCCAAAGTACTGGAGTTTCAGCTTTAGCATCAGTCCTTCCAAAGAAATCCCACGGCTGATCTCCTTCAGAATGGACTGGTTGGATCTCCTTGCAGTCCAAGGGACTCTCAAGAGTCTTCTCCAACACCACAGTTCAAAAGCATCAATTCTTTGGTGCTCAGCTTTCTTCACAGTCCAACTCTCACATCCATACATGACTACTGGAAAAAACCATAGCCTTGACTAGATGGACATTTGTTGGCAAAGTAATGTCTCTGCTTTTGAATATGCTATCTAGGTTGGTCATAACTTTTCTTCCAAGGAGTAAATGTCTTTTAATTTCATGGCTTCAGTCACCATCTGCAGTGAGATATATATATATATATATTCTATAGTTTTACTCTTTTGCTCTTGGACCTCCCACAGAGCTGCTAATCACCACTTATTTTTTGATAGAAAAGTTAATTATCTAAAATAATTAAAAATTAATTCATGACATAAATGCATAAACATAATACATATATTTTAAATAATATATTTTATACAACTGTTTTATAGTTTAGCTCTAGAGTGCTGAAACTTTTTAAAATGATAAATATTAAAGATACATTTACAAATAATAGCTTGGTGCTTCTACTTATGAAAGAAATGTATCACTTTATTATCAGACAAAAGTGCATTTGTCATTTACTTATTTTGGAAAAAGTAATATGAGAAATTCAAATTCCCCGAGCAAATGGTATAACACACTGCTGCTGTTGCTGCTAATTCGCTTCAGTCGTGTCCGAGTCTGTGCGACCCCAGAGACGGCAGCCTACTAGGCTCCCCCATCCCTGGGATTCTCCAGGCAAGAACACTGGAGTGGGTTGCCATTTCCTTCTCCAATGCATGAAAGTGAAAAGTGAAAGTGAAGTCACTCAGTCGTATCTGCCTCTTATCGACCCCATGGACTGCGGCCCACCAGGCTCCTCCGTCCATGGGATTTTCCCGGCAAGAGTACTGGAGTGGGTTGCCATTGCCTTCTCTGAAAATCTAAAATATCAAAAATTAAAGTTTACTTTCTACATTCACTAAGATAAAATTTATTTTAATCTGTATAATTCATGCAGAAATTTAAAAAAGAGTATTTATTGAACAGCTTGATACACTGTCTCACAGTGAACATGCCTGTGTAATCACTGCTCCAGTCAGGAAGTAGAATTTTATCATTCTAGCAGCAGTCCCTCAAGCCGCTCACACCACCACCTTACTTTCCCTCTTTCCCCAAAGGTAACTACTACTCTGAGTTATAATAGCATAGATTACTTTTACCTGTTCTTAATATTTGCAATGGGATCTCACAGTGTGCATAATCTGTATTTTTTTGACTTAGCATTCTATGTATTTTTCACTCAAAGTAAGACCACTCCATGCTACTTTTTTTCACTGTAGATTTTCACTACCATATAATTATACTACTGTTCTATTTATTAGTGCTGTGTAGAAAAAAAATTCAGTTGCATAAAGCAATAATTTTATTATTCTCAGTCTCTGTGGGACAGGAACATGGACTTGTCATGGTAAGGACAGTTTATTTCTACTCCTCAGGGGTCTAGGGTCTCAGCTGGGATTATCTGAAAGCCAGGAATGATTCAATGGCTGGGACTGGAGCCATTGGAAGCTTCTTCACACATGTCTAGCATTTGATGCTGCTTGTGAGCTAGGACTCCCACTGGGAAATTGGCTGGAACATTTATGTCATCTCCCTGTGTAGTCTATTTGGGATTTTATACAGTAGGATAGTTTAGTTCCAAGAGTGAGTGTCCAGATAAATTAAAGTGAAATCTTGGCATCTTTATGATCTAGCCTCAGAAGTCACATGCATCAGTTCCTCCTTAATCTTACTTCTAAAGACAGTAGCAACAAGAAAAACAGCAAATAAGTTTAAGGTAAATAAATATAGAAAAAAAAAAAAAACTACATGAGAGGAGTGCTAAGGTCACATTTCAAGAAGGTCAAATGCACTGGGAGAGGGCTTCCTTTGTGGCTCAGACAGTAAGCAATCCACCTGTAATGCAAGAGGCACAGGTTCAATCCCTGGATCAGTCCAAGACGCCCTGGAGAAGAGAATGTCTACCCACTCCAGTATGCTTGCCTGGGAAATTCCATGGACAGAGGAGCCTGATGGGCTACAGTCCATGAGGTCGCAAAGAGTCTGACACAGTTGAGTGACTAACAAGTGGAACCAGAGGTTTGTCTGTTTGTTTGTTTTCAACTGTTTATTTTATACTGGAGTTTAGTTGACACACAATGCTATTAGTTTCAGGTGCACAGCAAAGCAGCTTAACCATACATATGCACTGATCCTCCCCCTTCAAGGTCCCCTTTCATCTAGGTTGTTACACAATAATGAGCAGCATTCCCTGTGCTACACAGCATGTCCATGGAACAGCAGGTATTTTGCAGCCTCCTTTGGAAAATACAACCTGCCATATACTGTATTCAAATATAAGTTAATATAATGAAAACAGAAGAGTATATATATATATAATCTCCACTAACTATTGATAGACACTTGGTTTATTTCTAGTTTGGGGATATTATGAGTGAAATTGTTATGAACACGTCTGTACATGTTATACGATGTTAAATGTATCCATTTCTTTGGTTGAATGTATTCAAGAAATGGTATTGCTTGGTCATAGGTAGTTTCCGGTTGTGTTTTCAAGAAGCAGTGATTGAAACAAATATGCAGACATATTTGATTCATTTAAAGAGTACTTTCCAGGAAAACCTACTGGAAAGTGAGAGAAACAGAATAGGCAAGGTGAAAAGCTAATCTAGATTGTCATCTGAGATAGTCAGGCCTTCCTTGGCCTCATCCACAGGAGAGTCTGAAACTTAAATCACATGTCAGAGTAGTCTTTCTCTAAAGGCTGGTGAGCAATGTAATGTATCAGTTGATCATCATCAGTGAACAGTCTGCTTCATTGTGTCACGTGAGTGTATGTTCCTCGGTTCTTTGTCTCGTCACAACAAAGATTTGGAGTGACGGACATTATAGCCCCCTCAGCGTGTCACAGCTCTCAGGTCTTGGATAGACCGTGTTATAGCTCTCAGGTCTCCAATGGACCATGTTATAGCTTCTTAGACAAATCAGTGTTACAGCTCAGTGTTACAGCTCTTTTTTATTTAGAAGATAGCAGGAAAATCCATCTTCGAGGTGCGAGGGCCCGTCGATCCAAAGACACGAGGAGAAGAGCGCCCCAGCATGTGGGGGTGGGGGGAGGGAGAGAGAGAGAGAGAGATCTAGCTTTGGCTCCTCTATTTATATGCTTATCTCTCCCTAGGCCTGTCCTACGTAAATTGGGCCAGCCAGGAGTGTTGTTTGTTTTACCTGAGGTCCCCACTCAGGTCCTCGGACCTTCTTTTGTTCCATTTTTGGGGCTTTTTCCTTCCTTGTCTTATAGCCACCACCATTTTGGACTCCTTTTCTCTGTTTTACCTACCTAACAATTGAGTATGGTGGTGAAGACTGGGCAGCAATGGGATACCTCTGTCTAGACATGTCTACTGTCAATGGAAAGCAATTCTACAAAGTAAAGGGCAGTTATGAACTGATGGGAACCAAGATTCATGCTAACTGGGGGATGGTACACAACAGAGACCAGAGACATAGGTGGAAATACTAACTGTATTTATCACAGTGCACTCTTTGAACTTGAATCTCCCATTAAGTTAATTGTATCCATTATAGTACTAAATGCTGATTTATCACTGTTCTCTAAAAAATTTACAAATGTTAGGTTAGTAGTAGAACTCAAGATCCTGCTCTTAATTACTTCCTATTATCTGTTATCTTCAATGGCAACCCACTCCAGTACTCTTGCCTGGAAAATCCCGTGGACGGAGGAGCCTGGCAGGCTGCAGTCCATGGGGTTGCTAAGAGTCGGACACAACTGAGCGACTTCACTTTCACTTTCTAGATAATAGATAATAAGGCTCTATTATCTTCTCCTTCCTAACTTAATCATTCTCAACTCCTCTCTGCCACAATTCTTGGCTAGCACTTCTTGTCTAAGGGGCTTGCCTGATGGAGTGACCCAGTTTCTTATCTCTGAAGTGTGGGAGACCTTGATCACCATACACTTATATCACATTGCTATACTTGTCAATTTACAGTTAAGTTAGACATGGGAGTGAAAAAAGATGCCTTGGTGGATTACATTGACATGTTTCCTCCAATCCCATTTTTTGACAGTAGTCCTATCTTTTCTTGATTATCAAGGCTAATTACCCTTGGCAGGTGTGATAACTTCTTTGATATTAGTGGTGACTTTCTTTTTCTTACCTGCTCATCTACTGACTCAAAGTTAGTGATGAGGCAATATTCTTAACTTTAAGGGAAATCTTACTCTTCATCTAGTAAAAGTTTTCTTTCATGGGAATCAGAATTTTCTGGCCAAGCGAAAAACATACAAATTCACTGGAAGTGATGGTAAGCCGTGCCACTACCACTTCCACTCCTTGGTCCTTTCACCTATGAACTCTACCTATTGAGTCCAAACTATCATCTAATGGCTGTTTGCTTATAGTCTATAAACACAATCAAGATTGCTTCCTTATTCTTGATGGTGTCATTGTCAAGCTGATGTTTCAGCTGTATCTTTATGAGGCTATCTCACTTCTCTAACAGGCTAGCACCTACTAGTTGAATCAGTATGTGAAAGGACCAGTGAATTCATGGCTTTGATCACACCTTCTTTGCTATAAAGGCTCCTTTGTTTTGAAATGATGTTATGTGGGATTTCACGTTGGTGAATCAGATACTATGAGAGTTCATAGAGGGAGGTTTTGGGTGACATCCTCAAGACATGAAAGGCAAGCTAATTCCTGTAGTATATGTTAGCTCTAGTCAGGATTAATGAAACACCTTTATGGGATGGAAGGAGTCTGATGAGATTATTTGACAATAAGTAGCTGGTAGCAAATCCCATGGACAGAGGAGCCTGGTAGGCTGCAGTCCATGGGGTCACTAGAAGTCGGACACAACTGAGCAACTTCACTTTCACTTGTCACTGTCATGCACTGGAGAAGGAAATGGCAACCCACTCCAGTGTTCTTGCCTGGAGAATCCCAGGGATGGGGGAGCCTGGTGGGCTGCCGTCTCTGGGGTCGCACAGAATCGGACATGACTGAAGCACCTTAGCAGCAGCAATCTTCTAAGTTTAGGGTAGGAAACAGCAACCTCTTCCAGTATTCTTGCCTGAAAAATTCCACAGACAGAGGAGGCTGGAGGGCTAGTCCATGGGTTCTCAAAAGAGTTGGACACAGCTGAGTGTGTACCCATGCATGCATGCTCGTGCACACACACACGCACGCACACACAACACAATCTTCCAGGGAATGGTTCTTCATTGGTGGCTCAGCATTGATGTGTATTGTTGACTAGACAGACATTCAGCTGTTGCCATAGCTAAACTCTCATTGGTGAAAGAGATTCCATCAAACTGGAATTGGGCTCATGTAGTTGGGTTTATGAGTAGCCTTCATCTCTGACACCATGGCTGCTCCATTTGGCAATTCACTGTGCCAAGCTGTAATGCAGTCAAACAGTGGAGAGTCTAAATGACATGACCAATTTGCTAAACTGTTTTCCACTTCTCATAAGTCTCTGAACACACTTTTCTTGGGTCATTTCTCCTTATGATGCCCAAACATGTGCTCTTTGGGAGAACTTTCATACTCCATTGGCTTTCTAGGGTCACCCTAAATGTGACCTTGCTCCAGTAAATTAGAAACCTTCCTTTCACAATAAAATAATTTACTTATAATAATAGACAACTCACTCATACATGTAATATAGATCTTTTATCTCACCCACATTCTTATATTGAACTATTAATTTTTAGTCTATAGTATCATAAGCCCTTATATGTTGAATACTTATTTTCTAAATGCAACAACGGAAAAAAAACAAACAAACAAACAAACAACAACTTAGTTTGTATGTGTTGTAAATAAATGAGTGTTCTTGTTTTGTTGGAAAATCTTCATATGTAACCATGAACAATAGTGTGCACAATCTCTTTTTTCCCAATGGTCTTTATTTATTTTTAAACATTTTTAAAGATTACTTTCCATTTATAGTTACTATGAAATAATGGCTATATTTGCCACTATATATGAGAAATCCACTAGCCTTCTCTTACACTTAATAGTTTTTACCTTCTATTTGCTGCCAGTATATCTTGATATAGCCAAAAGAAACTAACCAATTATCAAAAACCCGCTACTTTGAACGTTTAAATTTTTTTCAGAACTTGGTTTTAAATATTATTTCTTTTTTGATTTATATACAGAAGTATTACTATCAAGAGTATATTATTTCCTAATAAGAGGGCTGTGTGGTTGTTATGACTGTTGTGATTTGGCAATAATTACTGATAAATACTGGACCCTGAGAGCTGCAGGTTGGACTGTAGTGCATCTGAGAGTGCAGCAGGGACACTGTAAGAGTATCAGGTACACAGAGCTGTTTCTAAGAGATAGATGGCTCTGGCTACTCTTGTTTCTTATCCTTCTTCACCTGGTACCTTCGTGTCTCTTCCTCTTGGCTTTCATCCCATATAGAAGCTTCCAGTCATCTCACTTCCCAGACTTTACATTTCCCATGGTATATCCCTCTCTTTACTTGATAACAATGGTCATATGCACAAATCTAGTCTCATTTCTTCAACACAGTGTTGGTATACATTGTTCTAGAATTTTGAATGACACATCATCCCTGATTTCTGTTCTGCTGTTCTGTCTCCATGCTAAGAGAAGTCTCCACCACTACACAATTCTGATGAAGTATGACAGGATATTTGTGAGCTATTTTGGCCTCCATAGGTTTAATGTCCATTCCACTCACGTAAGCACATGAGAAGTTTATTGCTTAGTGACATTTCTTGATCTAAAGTACCTGTCACTACTTGTGATGTTGCAGCTCAGATTAAAGATCAGCCTGTAGCATTGGCTCAAATGGGCCTTGAGGCCCCAGGAGTGGTTCTGTTTCTCACAGCTGTACCTCGGGCTCATCTATCCCAGGTTGGGGCTCTCTTGCCACATACACTGCCTTGCTCGAGGCAAGGCTGTCATTACAGTTTTTCAGTTGAATAAGAGAAAGGAGGTCTCATTTTTCAAAGCATATAATTATACACTCATTTTAAGAACTAGCACTATTATTGGTCCACTGCTTTATTCATATTTATGTTGGATTTTGAAAGCATGCTTATCCAATTTTTGAATTACCATACCCATCTGATATTGTTTAGGGCTAAAAATAATTTGAGTAATGACCACATGAAAGAAGTATTAGACATTACAAAACTGCAAAAAATATATTGCATAAAAATCAGGATCCAAGCAACTAACATTTAGACAATGGAGATCTATGTGATTAAAAAAAATTTGTTACAAAAGTAGTTCAGTATTTTAATGTGTTTTTCATATGACGTATGTCAGACTGTATATAAGATATTGATTTTCATCCCTGCCAGCAAATAGTGAGTGAAATGCTGCCAGTCAGAAAATTGTCTAGAAGAGAATGAAGGCCCTGAGAGTGATAACATGTAATAAATAGTCAACAGAAATGATGTTAAGATTAGGTCGTCTAAAAGGTATAACTTTCAGTGGACCTCTTAGCTATTCTCAAACACTTAAAAGACTTTTACATGCTATAAACAGATGTGAATAATTGTAGACATTGCCAAGGACTTAGACTTCATTATAAAAACTAAAACCATTCAAAAAATAACCCAATCACATAAGGACAAATACTGCATGATTTTGCTTCTATGAAGTATCTCAAATAGCCAGTCTTATAGAAATCACAGAATAGAATGACAGTTACCAGGAACAGGGGAAAAGGAATGGGAAGTTTCTATTCAGTGTGTATAGTGTTTCAGTTACACAAGATGAAACATTCTATAGGTCTGCTGTGCAACACTGTGCCTACAAATAATGATACTGTTTTGTATACTTAAACATCCAAAGAGAGTAGATAGGTTGTATTCTTACCATAACAATAAAAAAGTAAACAGGGGCTTAAAAAGTGAGTTTTATCAAAAGAAAATAGGTATTTACTATAATGCTCAACGTTTTGAAATCTTTGTTGGCAAGTTCTGTGTAAAGACAGAGGATTGAAACAGTATATCTACCTGTAGTTCCTTCTGGATTCCCACTATTCAGTATTTCAAATTATTTTTGAAATGATTTAAGTCCAAAAGGTCAAAGGGAATGAAAAACTAGATAACAGAAACAAAATATTGGAGGAGAAAGATATATAAGATTGTAGAACATAATTTAGATGATTAGAAATTCATTTCAAGAGGACTAATATTCCAGTGATAGGTGTTCTAGGAAAAGAGGACATATGCAAACCATTAGTGAAATAATTCTTTAATTGCAAACTCATAGAATTTATAGTCTGATAGAACCCATATGTCCAGAAAAAACAATGAATTAATGCGGGGGAAGAGGGAGGAGGCCACGGCTTCTGAAGAAACTGAATGAGGTATGGAGAATGAGAGCCAGCAGCTGAAGAGGCGGCTGGGGACTTCTAGCTATTCTCACACCAGTGTCTTCATTGTTGGAGTGATTTGGGCCCAGGAGGACTTATGTTTTGGAGAAGGAACTTCAAACTGCCTTTTTTGGGACTGTTATAACCCTGCATGTTGATGACAGATTTCCTGAGTGATGGTAACCAGATGGGTGTTGGGGTCAGCTTCTTAGCTGTGGCCAGGTGACTAAACAGTGAACCCCTCTGAGTGTCCCTCAATGTGGAGAAACTTTTCATCTTTAACCTAGATGTTTTATCATCGGTGCTGTATAGATGGAGAAGTCTAGAGGCTACTGTAAAATAAAACTGAAAACCAGAAGCAGGAGGCTTAAATCCAAAGCCTGAAAACATTAGAGATCTCTTGAATTCAGGGAACATTAAGCAATAGGAGCTCATCAAATGCCTTCATACCTACACCGAAACCAAGCTCCACCCAAGGGCCAACAAGTTCCAAAACAACACAGGAACACTCCCTGAGCTTCAATATACAGGCAGCTCAAAATTATCCCAAAACCTTTGATGTCTCATAACCCATTACGGGTCACTCCACTGCACTCCAGAGAGAAGAAACCCAGCTCCACCCACCAAAACTCCAACACAAGCCTCCCTAACCAGGAAACCTTGACAAGCCACTGACAGAACCCCACCCAAAGTGAGGAAGGTCCATAATAAAGAGAACTCCACAAATTACCAGAATATAAAGAGGCCACCCCAAACGCAGCAATATAACCAAGATGAAGAGACAGAGGAATACTCAGCAGGTAAAGGAACAGGAGAGTTGCCCACCAAACCAAAAACAATGAATTAGTAACAAAACCAAAATAAGCATTTGAAAACAAAGTTAAACCTCAAAAAACACATTAGAATAGCTTTGGACTTCTCAACAGCAATATTACAAGGTAAAAGAGTTTGAAGCCGTACTTTCAAAATTCTGAAAGAAAGTTGCTTCAAACCTAGAATTTTATATTCAGCCAAACCATTGTTCAAAAGCAGAACAATAAATAGCATCTTCACAGCTCAATGCTCTAAAAAAATGTCATTTACATGCTTTCCTTAGGAAGATATTGGAGAATACTATCCATGGAAGCCATAAATAAAGGAGCCTCTGGATAAATAAATGGTGCACAATTCAGGAAAGAATAAAAACGACTTCCAGGATGCCACTGACAGAAATCAAAAGATCACATCTGAGAACCACCTGCTACAGCAACCAGCTTGCATTTGATCAGGTCAGAAGTTCTCGGGGAGAATTCTCAAAAAGATAAAATTGATAGTGCATGTGATATGTCTTAATATCCTGAGAGAATATATAAAAAATTGAAAATTTGGAGTTTGGTTACTGTTCATTCTACAGGATATAAGGAAACATTTTAAAGATCATTTTTTAATTTAAGAAGTAAAATGCGATGAAGGAAACGAGATTGTTACATGTGTTGCCAATGATACAAACATTAAATTTCAAACTAATCGAAATCATGGTATAAGTTTATTGGTAAAATGGGATGATGGGAATTTTATGTTTGTGATGCTTGTGTGTACTTCAGTTCTATGTGCCTCGCTTTGCATATGTAGGCTTACTGATTCAAGATAGAAAGAGCGATCAATCCTCATCTGTCTCTAGTTGAAGTAATACTGCCTAAAGTGAAATAAGTTTGAAAGTTGTCGCTATGTGTGTGTGTATGTAACTTAGGAGATATGGAGGTAAAAGCAAAGTAATAATTTGAAAAAAAAATGAAGGGATATTCTGATATATAAAATGAAAAATGTGAGGATAACATGAATAATCATTTCATGAAAAAAAATATGGAAAATTATTTTAAACTATATATGCTTAGACTCTTCATCAAAATAAAATATGAAAGGAAGTTTTAGAAATGATGTCCTTGTATTGGATTGGCCAGTTTGTCTAGGTTTTTCTGTACCAGTTTAAGGAAAAACCTAAATGAAGTTTTTGGCCAATCCAGTATTTGGTTAGCCCAAACTCCTGTTTATGCCCCTTCTTATAAAATGTCACTCCACCTTACTCAGAGTGATGGGAGCATCATGGCAGCATAAGACCTTGCTCTTCTTTGTCTCTCCTTTTTCACAACTAAAATCTGACATATATCCACATACAAACGTCCCATACAAAGAGGCCTACTGCATTGTATGCCAAGGAATCTGGGAGCTATGGAAAATAAACTGACTTTGGCTACATGTGCAAAAGTAAATTGCCCTGGTTAATGATGAACACCTTTTTTTTTTTTAATATTCAGATAGTTGAGCAAAGATTACCTTTGGATTTGAGTTATTTTTATCTCAGTAAATGGTTTCTCTTCATGAATGAGAGGATGTAAAGAATGTCTGTCTCTATGATAAAATAGTGAATTGGAAAATACTTCAGTGCTTTGATATTTTTCATGATATGATAGTCAAAAGTACTATTCCCTAGTATTTCTGGTCTTACCCTTCATGCATGTAATAAAATCGTACTGTCTGCCTCTTTGAGAGGCATGACCGTGTGACTTATTCTAAGAAATGAAATGTGGGAAGACATGATAAGTGTCTCTTCAGGGTAGGTGCAACTCCAGGTAGTAGTGTGGATAAGAAAAACATGCACTTTAAAGAAAATTGCAATACTCTCACACTAGTGGAACAAACTTTACATATATTTACTCATGAAAGGTAATTTTATTACATGAATTTTTTTTTGGGGGGGGTTAAAATCCAATAAACATTCTAAAAGTTAAAACTTATTGGGTATTTTCTATTTGCTAGACACTATTTTTTTCATTATAATCCCCTCAAAAACCTTATGTTGTAAGGTAATATTATGATCCCCATTTTACAGAACCCTCCACAGACCATAGACTTTAAAAACTCACCAAAAGTTCATAGACATACTATGCCCCCAAGCCAGAGTTTGAACTCAGGCATCTTGATGACAAAGCAGATACTTAAACTCTATGCTTTAGAGTTTACTCCACTGCAGAAATGTGATTTTTTTTAATTTGCTGCATAATCTGAGGATACTCAATGACATTTCACATTTTTAAAATCATATTGATTCCAAAGAGAATTATATGGATTTTTATATTTATCCATCTTCATGTTATAATTTTTATTTTATCTCCTTTTATCAATTTACTTTTTCTCATAGTAAAGACAGCTTCACAGGTAGCTCAGTAGCAAAGAACCCACCGGCTAGGCAGGAGATGCAGGATACACAGGTTTGATCCCTGGGTCAAGAAGATTCCCCTGGAGAAGGAAA
The DNA here is from genome assembly GCF_016772045.2 of Ovis aries. NCBI lineage: Eukaryota > Metazoa > Chordata > Mammalia > Artiodactyla > Bovidae > Ovis > Ovis aries. The sequence continues at coordinate 18,517,450 of NC_056074.1, forward strand.
TGGCAACCCACTCCAGTATTCTTGCCTGAGAAATCTCATGGACATAGGAACCTGGCAGGCTACATTCCATGGTCTCAGAAGAGTCAGACACAACTTAGCAACGAAACAACAAGCATGAAGTAGCTCAAATTATCATTAACAGAGTTCTTTCTCTTACAGAGAACTAAAGTTCAAAGCAGTCAAAGAATAAAAATATGTTGACCAGGCCCTTAGGAGATTAGAGTCTCTAAAGGAGAGAAAAACATATATAGGAAAAATTTTCCATTACAAGGTGCAATGGCACAGAGCATAGGAGACATGCCAGTTCAAGCCAATGAGGGTAAGAGGTCATGGAAACCAGTCATGTGTATGCATGACCAGGGAAGCCAAGGAAAGCAGCATCCCCAGCCTGGATTTTTTTCATACAGACAGGAAAAGGAAAGAGTGAAAGGGAGAAAGGACAGAACTCATAATATAATGCTAAGAAATTCAATTTAGTTATAAGACAGAATTCATGAAAACTAAAACTGGGAGATGAGATTGGAAAAGATAAATATGCACTTTAACTACATGCATTTTTGTCTATTGACAGTACTTCATGGTTCATTTATATTTATTGATGTATTGTTATTTGAGAAAATATCCAGGTTCCCTGCCTGAGAGGAGGGTAGGGGCAGGGGCTGGGAGTGGGTGAAGAAATGCAAAGAAGCACCAATTCTCCCTCACACTGTTTGTAAAGTCATAGACACAAATGCCTTACAAAAAACTAAATGAAATAAACTAAGGACATTGAAACATTTTTAGTTCCTACATTGCACATGGCACATAGCTCTAGAAGGGAAGAGGAACTGTGTTGAGCTACAAAAAGAGGAACTGTGTTGAGCTACAAAAGATAGCCAAAGGGTAGAGCCAAAAAGTTGTTTTTGAAAAGTTAATACAGTTATCTAAGACCTTATTTGGAAGTGTGGCCAAATGCTAATATTTGAGTAAATGGCTTCTGTGTCAAATGTTAAAAGTTTAACCTTTTCTCAGCTGTCAGTAAAAGGCAATTGTCAGCATGCCATACAGGTAAAAAGCAAATAAGCAAATCAATCAACTTCTAGGTTAGGATCAAGTTCCATTCTGCTTTTTTCTCCTTTGCCAAATAGCAGAAGAAACAAATTTCTTCTACTGGTCATTGCAATTTAGTCTAGAACTTAAAATAATGTTCCCAAGAAAAGTGGCAGTGTTTTAATAAAAATATCTAATTCTATTTTTGTTGCTGGTTTTATTCTTGGTCTAGTACTAAAAGTTAGCTTGCTGTGGACTCAGAGGTATTGACAAAATACAGAGGTAAGCCCATTATATCTTCCCAGGTGGCCTTAGCAGTAAAGAATTTACCTGCCAATGCAGGAGACAAAAAGAACCATTCGATCCCAGAGTTGGGAAAATCCCCAGGAGAAGGAGATGGCAACCCACACTAGTATTCTTGCCTGGAAAATTCCATGGTCAGAGGAGCCTGGTGGGCTAGAGTCCATGGGACCATAGACCGTCAGACACGACTGAACACACACAGAGATAAACCAATGCATTACGCCACACTTATAGCAGAAAAACAAAGAGGAACTAAAAAGCCTCTTGACGAAAGTGAAAGAGGAGAGTGAAAAAGATGGCTTAAAACTCAACATTCAAAAAACGAAGATTATGGTATTTGGTCCCATCACTTCATGGCAAATATATAGGGAAACGATGAAAACTGTGACATATTTATTTTCTTGGGCTCCAAAAATCGCTGTAGGTGGTGACTGCAGCCATGAAGCTAAAAGATGCTTACTCCTTGAAAGAAAAGCTATGACCAACCTAGATAGCATATTAAAAAGCAGAGACATTACTTTGCCAACAAAGGTCCATCTAATCAAAGTTATGGTTTTTCCAGTAGTCATGTATGGATGTGAGAGTTGGACTATAAAGAAAGCTGAGCACTGAAGAATTGATGCTTTTGAACCGTGGTGTTGGAGAAGACTCTTGAGAGTCTCTTGAACTGCAAGGAGATCCACCAGTCCATCCTAAAGGAAATCAGTTCTGAATATTCTTTGGAAGGACTGATGCTGAAGCTGAAGCTCCAATACTTTGGTCACCTCATGGAAAGAGCTGACTCATTGACAAAGACCATGATGCTGGGAAAGATTGAAGGCAGGTGGAGAAGGGGATGACAGAGGATGAGATGGTTTGATAGCATCATGGATTCAACGGACATGAGTTTGAGCAAGCTCCGGGACTTGGCAATGGACAGGAAGGCCTGGCATGCTGCAGTCCATGGGGTTGCAAAGAGTCCAACATGACTGAGTGACTGAACTGAACTGATTATGGGACATCTGGCATCATATATAAACTGAAAAACAAAAAGTTGTTGCTGATGTTCCCTGTTAGTTTAACTGCTTTCCACAATATTTCATTAACAGTTTGTGCAAATAAGTGCTGAAAAATTCAGGAAGGAGAGTTTTCTCAGTACATTAAATGGGACTGCAGACCTTTAAAAAGTAACTGTTTATGTGATAGTACACTATAAATTAAGGATTAATTCACAATTAGAAAATGGTTAAAATTACATTTTGAGCTTTCAATGGTGTGGTTATGTGGAAAATATTTCACTGAAAGGTCAAACTTGTAAATGTTTCAAGACAAAATATTCTTCCCCTGCTGCTGCTACTGCTGCTAAGTTGCTTCAGTCAAGTCCGACTCTCTGCGATCCCATAGATGGCAGCCCACCAGACCCCCATCTAAAAACTGTGACCTTTACACTGTTTTTTTCTGCTCTGGCAGAATAGACTCCTATGGCTGTTTTACTTTTCTGAGCTTGTCTGTTGGTGGTGAATGTGTGCGTATGTCTTTTGTACAAAGATGCTAGTAATAGAGTTTTTTTTCCCTGTAGTGTATGTGTGAGTATGCACATCCATAATTCATCAAAACAGACATTTGGAAAATGAATTAAGCACACCAACCACTTTTCTAAATCACAGGGTTTCATGTTTGCTTATTAAAATAACAGTTTTTTTGACCAAGTGCAAATGTGGTTTTAGCATATAAATGTATTCTTTTTGCAAATAATCTTTTCGTATTCTGTTTAAAACTTCTTTTCTAATGAGTCATATAAGCAGAGATCTTTTGAAAGAATAGTTCTTCTTGGCCAAAAGTGAGTAGTCAATATAAGCACGTATATTTCCACATGTTAAAGGACACATAAGCTGGAGAAAAAGAAACATATACTGTAAATTAAATACAAAAGTCCTGGAATGATTTATAGAACTGAGTACATCATAAGCAAAGAAATAGGAAGAAGTTTTCAGAAGCAACGCTTAGGGGGAAGCATAATCATAGCTTTAGAACTCTTAATAAGTTAAGGGAGAAAATTCACATAAGAGGGATACTACAGTATATATTCTTTGAATCTTATTATATATGTATACATATGCATTTGGTGTTGATACGGCAGAATTTATATGCCAAGACAAAATGCAATTTTTCCCATACTATCATTAAAGTAGCTAGAGAAAAAGCCAAATAAAACATAAAATGTTATGGTATATGAGGAAAAGCTCATATTCTGGAGACAAATTTTCAATTTCCTTGCTGCCTTGGACTTTAGATAGTTCAATTTTATTTTCCATTAAAATTCCATGTTGTTTACTGAATGAATTAATTGTGTTTCTACCAGGTCAATGACTGCATTTTCATTCAGTAACTTACACAAACTAGGAAATGTGATGATAGATATCTAGAGTGGCTGTAATGTTGTGTTAATGAGGAAGAAAAAATCACAAATGGGCTGCACTTGCAAGATGGGTTTCTTCTTTCTCTAAGGAGTAAATATCCCCCAGAGAATTTAACAGATCAAACACTCCTAGAAACTCTATACTTGTATAGGTTTTAAAAAAATTCTTCTAAAAGAGTAGAGACTGAGAATAACAATCGAAGCTTGTAGAGATTTATTGCAATCTCTTATTTCTCTTTGGAGAATAATACTTAGAGAAGACTATTGGATTCTAAGCCCTGTCAAATCTGCGATAAATTTAGTGTCCTGTAGTGAAGCCCCAGTATACTGATCCAGTCGTCTCTGACAAAGCTTATCTTCTGTCATCAGATTGCTAAACAAATAGCTCTACTCAAAAAAATGACAAAAATCTTCAAGTTTTAAAATGTAATTTCTTAAAATTATATAACGTGTATCTGTATAACCTTGTAAAATATATTAGCAAGTTTGTGAAAGGACAGAAAATTGCAGAATGTAGTTGTCTGAAAAAGTCTAGTGAGCAAATAGTTTTTTTATGTTTTCTGGCACGTATTTATTCTTACATTATGTCAGTTTTACATGTTATACACTCAGGGTACACATCTTTTGTTAACCAAGATACCATAATACATCTTGAGAAAAATGCCATTATTATTTTAGGAAGATTTATTTATTGAATCATAGGAACTCAGCATTAGAAAGCATCTCAAAGTTTCTTTGAGCCCCTTCTTTCCTAGTGCGCTATGGTGTGACACACAGAACATGGTTAGGAGCTACTTGTGCTTGTCAACTGTTGTTTATTTTCTCAACCATCCTCATCCTTAGCCAGTTGTCTCTGTGTCTTAAAAAAATAAGGGGCTTCCCGTGTAGCTCCATTGATAAAGATTCTGACTGCAATGCAGGAGACCCGGGTAAAATCCTCATCACCTGGATAGCCAATTTCATACATTATATTTTTTTCCCTGTGGAAATGCCCAAGAGTATTTTTGTTTCCTAACTAAAACGTAACTATTTACTCATTTAGTCCCTTTGAAAATGATTATTGCTTTATCTCATTTTAATTTAATTTTATCCTCACTTGAGGAAAATGTAATTGATCTCTTTCCTTTATACTTTGGTTAATATGGTTCATGAGAATTTTAGTGAGCCAAGTCACTAGGCCCATTTTTGTTTTGTGTACACATATTAGGAAAAGCTTCACAAATCTAAATTTACCATGTAGTAGCCCTGTCATATCTCCCACTAGGTTTTTTTTTTTTTTTTTTAACAAATAGCTGCATTTGGTGTAAAAAAAAACCAAAAAACCTTAGGCTTGTTAGAACGATGTAAGTGAAACTGCATTCTCATTTCACAGTATTTTTAAAAGGTATATTGCAGTTGCTTCAGCCCACTGAAAATGTGTACCATTTAGTCACTGGTCATCTATTTGTGCATTAAGCATATTTCCTACTCCAGACCTATTTGTATCATTGAAAATCATATAGTTAGGATGCTTGGGGCTGGTGTACTGGGATGACCCAGAGAGATGGTATGGGGAGGGAGGTGGGAGTGGGGTTCAGGATTGAGAACACGGGTACACCCGTGGCAGATTCATGTTGATGTATGGCAAAACCAATACAGTATTGTAAAGTTAAAAAAAAATTTAAAAAAAGGGGGAGATTACTTCTAATACTGTAATTTAATGCTGAATTATTTTCTCATAGTGAGAAAGGGGATTTCAGATGATTATAGTGGAACCTTTAACTTCATCTCAACCTGTGGTTTGATGGTTGCACTCTCATTGCAGCTGTAAGGTAGGAAAAGATAGTTAGAAGTTCAACACTGAAGATGAGGAGGTAGGGCTCTAGAGAGCAAAGTTGCATTTATCATGATGATCATAGCTGATATAAAATTTTGAAATCTCAATGGCATATTCATAGGCTTTCAAACAATGTATATTGAATAAATGGATGATCAGAAATTTAATTTACATGAGAAAGCAACATAGCTTCTTCATTTCAGCTGTCCCCATGTACTGACAGTTTCTGCTCAGTCAGTAACTATAAGGACTTCATGTAGATCTCACGATTCTCAATTCAACTGCTCAGGACTTTAAATTTTTGTCTTCAAACAGGCAGTCTTGCGACCAATATCATTGTCTTTTCTACTTGTCACCTTGTTATTTTTTGCTAATCATGCCATTTTCTCTGCCTACATGCTCTTGACAGTATGTGTTTCGTTCTCATTCAATAGACTACCCTTACCTTTTGGTCCTTTTGAAATCACTGCTTACCTTGGCAATGATTGCCCCTCTCTCCTCACTCTGCTGCCTAATGGAGGCCCTTTTAATATTCTTCCCAGGAACCAGCCTCCTTGTATGTGTATGATGCCAGGGTGTTCCTGGCTGTCCAAAATCATCACAATTCCTATTCCCTCTTCTAGTTCTTTGGGCACAGAATGATGTTTCTTGGGAACACCAGGCCACAAGTGTCTACTTTCATCACTTATCCAAGCATATTGATTTTATATTTTTTTAAGCCATTCGAGCCATTGAGCAGGAAATTACAGTCTAATGAGACCCCAAAAAAAACATTTATTAATATCTCTCATATATCCAATAATGACATGATTCAGATTGAACTGTGTGTGTGTGTCATAAAGTATTTAAATGCACACTTGAGGTTATTATTGACCAGCCTAATTGACTGAGCATCATTCTGTTATCCCTCTGTTTACTGAGTGAGAGAGTAAAGCCTCTTATATGTCTATGAGTAAACAAAGCAGATGGTACAAATTCATTTGCATAAACATGAGGACCCTGTATAGAAAGTGAAGTACTATTTTAGTTCCTAAAATGGAATCAGTACGCAGAGAGCTCCACAGCTCAACACTTGACCTTCTAGAGCTCTACTAGGGGCCCCTAGTGGTTTTGTCAGCATCATCCCTCTTTCTTCCCTTACAGTTCATGGATCTTCAGACCCCTTGGCAGTTTGAAGTAAATAGTACCAGTGTCAGCTATTAGTGATGCATTTTGTGCCCTTAATGGCAAACAGATGTATTCATTAAGAGAATGTTCTTTGCAGAGATTTTAAGGATTTAAAAGATTTGAAAGGAATAAGGAAAACAGGACCTTTCTGAGATGCACTGGAATGAGCATTAGTATATAAGCAATAATAATTTGAAAGCATAAATGTACCTGCTGTGTCAGCTGTTGTATGGATGGAGAGTATAAGCAAAAAAATAAGTTATATTTATAACTAAGTGAATAATTTGAAAATTCACTAATATAGATATCTATATTACAGCTAACAAAATGATATAAAGAAAAATCTATTTTCTTTAAAAAATCTAACAGGATGCTTAAGTTTTTTTTTTTTTAAAGCTGCAATTTTAAAGGAATGATATTGAATATTTGTGGTCTTCATAACACTCTGAAGACTAGAATCGGAAAGTTTAATTTGTATGCAAGTCAATGTCTATCTAAAAATACATTAATATATTCAGTAAAAGAAATCTTTATGTTTGAAAGTGCCTTTATAGTATGACAATTGTCCCCACTATTAGGTGAACTTGGAAACCCCAACTTCACCATAATAGAAAATTTTTTGAAAGGAATTTAACATGAATACCACAATTTTGGGTAAATATTTGTGAGGGAAAAACCCCATGGTACAGAATATAAGCAACCCTGTGCAATGAACCCAAGACCTCTTCTCTCCATATTGCTCTCATCAGAATAAACAAGAATGGTGTAGATTTGGAGATAATGTAATGAACCTTCATTCCTTTAATTAACATGCCCTGAAGATAATCTATAATAGAGAAAGATAGAAGAGAGTAGTATTTAAGAACCTCTAATGTGTAAGCAGATGTCTCTGGGGGTGGGGGTGGGGGTGGAGGGAAAAATCAGCTTTATCCTTTCTGCTTCCTTTGTAGACTGACTGAGTACCAAGGTGTTCAGGAAAAATAATTTCACTGTGCTTCCCAACAGAATTCAAATCAAGTTGATGCTTCAATTAAAAATCAATGTTGTTTACATCTGTGTCTCTTTTGCTGTTTTGCCTACAGGGTTATCATTACCATCTTTCTAAATTCCATACATATGTGTTAGTATACTGTATTGGTGTTTTTCTTTCTGGCTTACTTCACTCTGTATAATTGGCTCCAGTTTCATCCACCTCATTAGAACTGGGAGAGGGTGGGATGATTTGGGAGAATGGCATTGAAACATGTATACTATCATGTAAAAAACGAAGTGCTAGTCTAGGTTCGATACGGGATACAGGATGCTTGGGGCTGGTGCACTGGGATGACCCAGAGAGATGATTTTGGGAGGATGGTGGGAGGGGGGTTCAGGGTTGCTAATGGATTCATGTCAATGTATGACAAAACCAATACAGTAAAGTAAAAAAAAAAAAAACAAATAAATAAAATAAAAAATAAAAATTGATGTTAAAAATATCATGAAATGTATAATTGCAGTTACATACAATGACAGTTTTTATACAACTCCCCAGCTACTGGCTCTGTAATTGGCCTAGACCCTGGATAGAAGCCATTTATACTTTTCAGTCTAGAGGTCATGAACAATTTGACAACCGTGTACTAATCTATAAAATTATGGGCTTCTGGAGAACTTGATCTTTATTCTATCTTTACTTAATTCAAATAATTGACCATAGTATTTAGTCTAGAGTATGGGCTTCCCAGGTGATGCTAGTGGTAAAGAACCTGCCTGCCAATCCAGGAGACATAAGAGAAGTTGGTTCGATTCCTGGGTCGGGAAGATCCCCTGGAGAAGGGAACAGCACCCCACTCCAGTATTCTTGCCTGGAGAATCCTGTGGACAGAGGAGCCTGGTGGAATACAGTCCATAGGGTCGCACAGAGTCGGACACTACTGAAGTGACTTAATATACACCCACAGAAGTACTACAAAGATGTACCAGATAAAGCCACATAAGTTTGCAAAGGTAGGTATTAATACAAAAGGAGTTTTGAGACTGAAGATAGTTTATCATAAAGGTCTCCCTATGGATTGCTTCTTTCATCTCTGTACCTCTCAAGTACCTCGGAGTTATGGCTCTAACTGTAATGAGGAAATAGTTGCTGCATTTCTCTTAATGGCAGACATCTAAATTTCACACCTTTGTCAAACACACAGACACAAGTGTTTGCCTGAAGAATTGCATCAAAACATTTTATTAGGGTTGTTATTATTATTACTAGGGAATCTAGTTACAAATTCTCTGCTTTTGTGACTTTTTACAACATTTCCTCACAACATTTAAGGGAAAATCACATTTGATAAGGGAAGTTGGCATTGTAATTGCAGATGGGACTTGGCTTTATAGGAGTTGTATGTATGGATATGAGAGTTGGACTGTGAAGAAGGCTGACCGCCGAAGAATTGATGCTTTTGAACTGTGGTGTTGGAAAAGACTCTTGAGAGTCCCTTGGACTGCAAGGAGATCCAACCAGTCCATTCTGAAGGAGATCAGCCCTGGGATTTCTTTGGAAGGAATGATGCTAAAGCTGAAACTCCAGTACTTTGGCCACCTCATGCGAAGAGTTGACTCATTGGAAAAGACTTTGATGCTGGGAGGGATTGGGGGCAGGAGAAGAAGGGGATGACCGAGGATGAGATGGCTGGATGGCATCACTGACTCGATGGACGCGAGTCTGAGTGAACTCTGGGAGATGGTGATGGACAGGGAGGCCTGGCGTGCTGCGATTCATGGGGTCACAAAGAGTCGGACACGACTGAGCAACAGAACTGAACTGAACTGATGCAGTGTGATATTACTTTCTTCCCTGATTTTATCCTGATCTTGCTTCTTCCCATAGGTTTTTAAAATTTAGTGATTCCTGAAAATTACCTCAGCTACTAAAATGGACTTTAAAAAAAAGACATGATTTGATTTAATTCTCTGTAATTAGCTTTTAACTACTTTTTAAAAAGTGTTCAACATAGATTTCTATCTTGTTTTATAGAAATGATGACCGGTGGATTGCTTCTTTGAGATGCAGGTTTAAACCATTTAGCTTTTTTGTTGTAAACTACAAAAATATTCCACTTTCAGCTGTAATTTTCCTTGTGCAATATATGCCTATTTAAAATTCAGTACTGAGTTCATTCAGAAAATTCCTATAGACTTTCTGTTTAACACTAAAACTTTTCTCTGTGTGGGGGAATAAAAATGTACATTCTATGCAGACTTTAAGGATTATTAATGAGGAGATATATGTATAATTTGAAATAAATCATACATTGACAGGAAAAAGAGGAAACATAAAACTGCACCATACTGTGTTGCTGAATAAAAATGTCAGTGTAAATTTTTATTTTTGGCTCTGTGAAAAAATAGTTTTATTTTGTGACTACAAAATTCTGGACATACTATTCATTTACCATGATGATCCAAAAAAGAGTGCCATACAAAAAATGTCGTGTGTGTGTTTTGCATAAAACTAAGTATTTGATAAAATTAGTTTAAATACAAGTCAAAATGGAATTATTTCTGGTATTATTTCTAATGTAACATTTGTGAAAATGTTTAAAAACATTTATTAACAGTTAAAATTTCCTAAAATCTAGTAATTTGATACTTGTGATAATATGATCCAAATTCTGCTGACTTTATGTTGACTATCTATTGATCTATTCAAATGTCCTTGAATTACCACCTCCTATGTTGCCATTCCTCCTGCTACTCTGTCTACCACCATCACTGCTAATAAGCATAATCTTAGGTAACATTTATTTAATGGATGTCTATGTCCCAATACTATGTTAAATAATTTATAGCATTATGTTTCTCGATAAATATTTATTATATGACTTTCTCTTATGACATATGGGATTCCAAGGTAAGCAAGCAGTGATGTGTATCACTTTTCAGGAAGTATTCAAAGATAAAAAGTACACTTCAAAATGTAATGAGAAAAGTATATTCTGTTTACCTAGCACATGTTAGTGCACGCTTAGGTTTTAAATACTGAAGTGAGCAAATAAGATGTTCAAATCCCATCATTAGGGATGAGTTACTCAAGATTTTGTGGCAAATGCTGTAATGAGTATTTAGAAGTTAGGAAACAAAATATCCCTATGCTCAAGGATCTCAGATGCTCTATGAGGAAATAAGGTTGAATTATGTGAACAGAAGGAGCAATCTTGATTGCAAAAGAGCCAAATAGCATCTAAGAGAGAAGAAATCAGAAGTGGACATGAGGAATGTAACAGGCTAGAGAGCTCTTAGTCTTCTCTAGGAAAGCAAATCTTGAGTTGGCTCATGAATTCCTTTTGGTCACTACAGTTAATAAGAAAGACTTATTAACATAATTCCATGACCTAATCCAGGCTTCTAGTTGAGATGGTATTTTCTATTACTGTAGATCCTACTTTCCAGCCATTCTAACTTTCCTAATTTATTACTCAGCTGGTCTGAGCATACTTGCCTGTGTGCCTTCATGCATGTTTTCCCTCTTTTGGAATATCCTTCCCTTTATTTCTTTATCTTTCCTCAGAAATTCATCAAAATTTAGTTCAAATATCATTTCTTCATTGAATCCTATGATCCCAGAACTTACTGTATATGGCATTCCTTTTGTAAAATTACTATAAAGTAAGGTAAAGTTGCTCAGTCTTGTCAGATTCTTTGCAACCCCATGGACTGTAATCTACTAGGCTCCTCTGTCCACGGGATTTTCTTGCCTGGAGTGGAGTGGGTTACCATTTCCTTCTCCAAGAGATTTTCCCAACGCAGAGATTGAACCCGTGTCTCCCATGTTGTAGGCAGATGCTTTACCATCTGAGCCACCAGAAAATTACTATACCACCTTCTTATTTTGATTTATATGTCTACAGGCATTTTTTGTCAACTGTAAGTTCTTTGAGGTTAGTCCATGTGGTTCATTTCTAGCACCTAAGTAACACAGTTCTTGTCACACAGTAATGCTGAATGAATAAATAAAGTGTTTAGAGAGTTAATACAATTTTAATTTTATAATTTTAATTTATATTTAATTTAATAATTAAAATATAAAATAATTAAATTATAATTATAATTTAACTTTATAATTTTATAAATTATTCTTAAGTATTAAAGGCATGAACATTGTCTGTTTTCTCATACATTTGCAAATCTACCAGGAATGTCCTGTCTTTAATGTGCCCCCCTGGTGCTCAACCAGCCTTTGTTAAAATACCAAAAAGTCACCATAGGGGGAGATCATTGTGTTCTCCCATTTTGTGTAAAACTTCATGGTTGACTTAGGGGAAAAAAAAAAGAAAAGTGTCAAGTAATATTTTAAAAACACAATAAATTGCATCCTTAGTTTTCACCAGCTGAGGCTGAAATTGAACAGCATTTTATAGAGAAAGCCAAATGATCCCTGGTACTGCCAGAATGTTTAACAATTCTCTACCCTCCAGGCAAAACTAATCATACAACCCAGCTAAAGTCAGCTTCAAAATGCATAGAAAATTTTGTCTAAACTCCTTTTATTCTTCCAGTAATTAGGCTATGCCATATGAGCCAATTTTATCATTAAGTTATGAATTAAAAGTACCATCCACTAGTAAACTCACTAAGCCATCATATTCAGCCCTGTGCAGTATTGTATTACTACTACTCTGTGCTCATATGATTATCTGTAGACTTCTAGGAAAATTAATAATTTCCCTGAGAAATAAAAATTCTCACCCCTTGATGCTTCAAAGGATTAGCAATGGAATATGTGAATCAGAAAATGAGATTCTTCTGAGTTCCTGTAGACATTTTTCTTACTGTGTTTGATTGCTTTTCTAAATTTTTTAGTTTGCCTTTTTATTATTCCCCTCCCATGTCTCTATTTTTTAACACTGATATATTTCTTAACTTCCCCTCCATTTTTTTTTTTTTTCAGTTCTTGAGAGAATATTCTATAGCAAATTTTTGGAGAATGAAAGTATCTGTTAAAATCAAATATTTGGGAAAAAAACCTAAATGTAAGAAAGTTGGTTTGTTTCACACTATCTTTGGTTTAATCATCACATTCATTCTATTATAATGTATTTTGCTTGTGTGATCATGTAGAAATTTGGAGAAGTAATTGTAGTATCACATCCCAGCCTTACTGTTCAGAGAAATATCAGAAACCCTTAACCTTTCATGCAAGGTTTTCTATCATCCAAGCTCTATATGCATTGCATTTTCTCTTCTTTATGTTCCTTTATTCCCTGAGGTTATAGTCAATCACATCTACAACCTGTTACCATATGCACATTTGCCTTGTTTTAAGACACAGAGTGGAATTCAAGGCATTCACAGTTAGAAAACTGTAAATCTTTAACAGATTTCCCAGTGCAATTTCTAGTGCTTTCCATTTTCAGGAAATTTTGGCCATTAGAAAATCCTTTTTTATTAACTTTATGTTGATGACTGTTTGCTTCTGAATAACTTGCTTTCTAATCATCTCCTTTTATCTGAAGACCAAATCAAAGGAGGCTAAGTTGCTTTACAAAGTTTGCATGTATGCAGGTAAATATATCCCATTTCTTCCATCAGGTAAAATGATTTTGAGTCCTTCTATGTTATTGGGTCCTCTTTTAAGAAATCCTTCTTCTTTTGTCTCTTTAAAATTTGAATTCAAAACTTAACATTATATTCCAAGGGTAGTTTGATCAGAAGGGAACTGGATTTCATTATAGAAAAATGATTAACAAATAAGGGAAAATAAAGTCCTCCTAGTGGAACATCAGGCTTCCCTAGTGGCTCAGAGGTTAAAGCGTCTGCCTGCAATGAGGGTAGACCTGGATTTGATCCCTGGGTCAGGAAGATCCCCTGGAGAAGGAAATGGCAACCCACTCCAGTAATCTGGCCGAGAATCCCATGGATGGAGGAGCCTGGTGGGCTACAGTCCATGGGGTGGCAAAGAGTCGGACACAACTGAGCGACTTCACTTTCACTTTCACTTTACTGGAACATCAGAATGGCTATTGTATTTTATTTAATTATGTAATAGCCATCTTACTATCTTCTCTCTGTCTTAAGACTTCTAAATGTAGTCGAAAAATTATGACACAAAATTATGAGTATGTTTATTGATAGAAGTGTGTTTGCACTTACAGGCAAAAGTTTAGAGTCACTAACTTACATAGCATACATCTATCAAACCCCACCCACATAACCAAACAAAATTTATCTCTTTGTTTCAAAAAGTTAAACTAAGGGTTTTTTAAAATTGAGTATAAGGCTTGGAAACAGGACCTTAAGTTAATTATGCTTAAAAATTAAAAGAGTCTTTGAGAAAGATTTGTAGAAAAACAAACTTACAAGCTCTACTCAGTTTATAATAGCCAGGACATGGAAACAACCTAGATGTCCATCAGCAGATGAATGGATAAGAAATCTGTGGTACATATACACAATGGAGTATTACTCAGCCGTTAAAAAGAATTCATTTGAATCACTTCTGATGAGATGGATGAAACTGGAGCCGATTATACAGAGTGAAGTAAGCCAGAAAGAAAAACACCAATACAGTATACTATCACATATATATGGAATTTAGGAAGATGGCAATGATGACCCTGTATGCAAGACAGGGAAAGAGACACAGATGTGTATAACGGACTTTTGGACTCAGAGGGAGAGGGAGAGGGTGGGATGATTTGGGAGAATGACATTCTAACATGTATACTATCATGTGAATTGAATCGCCAGTCTATGTCTGACGCAGGATGCAGCATGCTTGGGGCTGGTGCATGGGGATGACCCAGAAAGATGTTGTGGGGAGGGAGGTAGGAGGGGGGTTCATGTTTGGGAATGCATGTAAGAATTAAAGATTTTAAAATTTAAAATATAAAAAACTAAAAAAAAAAAAAAAAAGAAAAAGAAAATTACAGAAATGACCAAAATAGCAAGTTTTAGATCAGGGCCTTATATTAGTTTTCTAGGGCTGCTCTAACAAGTTATCACACACTTGTTTTAAAACAACAGATGTACGTGTGTGTGTGTGTGTGTGTGTGTGTGTGTGTGTGATAAGTGGCTTCAGTCATGTCTGACACTGTGTGGCTCTATGGACTGCAGCCCACCAGGCTCCTCTGTCTATGGAATTCTCCAGGCAAGAATACTGGAGTGGGTTGCCATGCCGTCTTCCAGGAGATCTTCCTGGAGGGATCGAACCCGCATTTCTTATGTCTCCTGCATTGGCAGTCAGGTGACCACTAGTGTCACCGGGGAAGCCCAAAACAACAGACATTTATTCTTAGTTCTGGAAGTTTGAAGTTCAAACTCAAGATGTCAGTAGAATTATACTCGCTTAGAAGGCTCTAGAGGGAATCTTGTCTTTCCTTTTTCAGCTGATGATGGTTCAAGGCGTTCCTGGTCTTTGACTCAATCTTTGCTTTAGTCATCATATGGGGATTCACATGGCTTTCTCCCCTGTTTCTCCATGTGTCCTTTTCTGTCTCTTATAAAAACATTCTCATTGGATTTAGGGGAAACTTTATTTTTTTAAAAAATTTTAATATCTTTAATTCTTACATGCGTTCCCAAACATGAACCCCCCTCCCACCTCCCTCCCCACAACATCTCTCTGGGTCATCCCCATGCACCAGCCCCAAGCATGCTGCATCCTGCGTCAGACATAGACTGGCGATTCAATTCTTACATGATAGTATACATGTTAGAATGTCATTCTCCCAAATCATCCCACCCTCTCCCTCTCCCTCTGAGTCCAAAAGTCCGTTATACACTTCTGTGTCTCTTTCCCTGTCTTGCATACAGGGTCGTCATTGCCATCTTCCTAAATTCCATATATATGTGTTAGTATACTGTATTGGTGTTTTTCTTTCTGGCTTACTTCACTCTGTATAATCGGCTCCAGTTTCATCCATCTCATCAGAAGTGATTCAAATGAATTCTTTTTAACGGCTGAGTAATACTCCATTGTGTATATGTACCACAGCTTTCTTATCCATTCATCTGCTGATGGACATCTAGGTTGTTTCCATGTCCTGGCTATTATAAACAGTGCTGCAATGAACATTGGGGTACATGTGTCTCTTTCAATTCTGGTTTCCTTGGTGTGTATGCCCAGCAGTGGGATTGCTGGGTCATAAGGTAGTTCTATTTGCAATTTTTTAGGAATCTCCACACTGTTCTCCATAGTGGCTGTACTAGTTTGCATTCCCACCAACAGTGTAGGAGGGTTCCCTTTTCTCCACACCCTCTCCAGCATTTATTGCTTGCAGATTTTTGTATCGCAGCCATTCTGACTGGTGTGAAGTGGTACCTCATTGTGGTTTTGATTTGCATTTCTCTAATAATGAGTGATGTTGAGCATCTTTTCATGTGTTTGTTAGCCATCCGTATGTCTTCTTTGGAGAAATGTCTATTTAGTTCTTTGGCCCATTTTTTGATTGGGTCGTTTATTTTTCTGGAATTGAGCTGCAGAAGTTGCTTGTATATTTTTGAGATTAGTTGTTTGTCAGTTGCTTCATTTGCTATTATTTTCTCCCATTCAGAAGGCTGTCTTTTCACCTTGCTTATATTTTCCTTTGTTGTGCAGAAGTTGGTTTCATATGGATTCTTGACTTAATTACATTCACAAAGACCCATTTCCAAATAAGATCACATTCTGAGGTTTCAGGAAGACATTAATTTCAGGGGAGAAGACTTCCCTGGTGGCTCAGAAGGTAAAGTGTCTGCCTACAGAACCTGGAGACCCAGGTTCTGTCCCTGGGTCAGGAAGATCTTCTGGAGAAGGAAATGGCAACCCACTCCAGTACTCTTGCCTGGAAAATCCCATGGAAGGAGGACCGTGGTAGTCTACAATCCATGGGGTCACAAAGAGTCGGACACGACTGAGCTACTAACCTTTCACTTTACCTTCAATCCCATCATATCTTTTGACTTGTAGAAATGCCTTACAGAAAAGTAAGATCATGGCATTCTGTCCCAACACTTCATGGCAAATAGATGGGGAAACAATGGAAACAGTGACAGACTTTATTTTCTTGGGCTCCAAAATCACTGCAGATGGTAACTGCAGCCATGAAATTAAAAGACACATCCTCCTTGGAAGAAAAGCTATGAAAAACCTAGACAGCATATTAAAAAGCAGAGACATTACTTTGTCAACAAAGATCTGTCTAGTCAAAACTATGGTTTTTCCAGTAGTCATGTATGGATGTGAGAGTTGGACCATAAAGAAGGCTGAACACTGAAGAATTAATGCTTCTGAACTGCGGTGTTGGAGAAGACTCTTGAGAGTCCCTTGGACTGCAAGGAGATCAAACTAGTCCATCCTAAAAGAGATCAGTCCTGAGTGTTCATTGGAAAGACTGATATTGCAGCTGAAACTCCAATACTCTAGCCAATTAGAAAAGACCCTGATGCTGGGAAAGATTGAAGGCCAGAGGAGAAAGGGACGACAGAGGATGAGATGGTTGGATGTCATCACCGACTCAATGGGAGTCGGTGATGCTCTGGGAGACGGTGAAGGACAGGGAAGCGTGGTGTGTGCTGCAGTCCATGGGGTCACAAAGAGTTGTACATGACTGTGACTGAACAACAACAGCAGATACAGTCCAGCTGGAGGATACCAGAAGTTAACGTACTTGTTTCTTTTTATTTAGAATAATGGCTAGTAAGTGGAGACCTATTTGGAAAACCCTATCTTTCTATTTGGGGAAGAAAGGATCGAGACATCAGTACTTTACGTAGTTGATGTAAACTGCTATATAGAACACTTTCTTCTGCTTCAAAGAAACACCTTTCAGAGCCTCAACTTTCTGTGTAAGAAGGTAAATTACATGATTATTCAATATCATTTTATATCTTATTTCACTATAGTTATAATATTATTCTAATGTAGAAGTAATTCCCTAAGTAAGAGTGGCAAGTATTGAAGGGCTGGGGAAGCTGGTAGGTGAGCTGAGAGCTCACCTCTTGATTTTATCAGAGTGTCATGAAAGCCTTTGATGAAAGAAATGCGCTTGGCCTGACAAGTATAAAAATTGTTATGTGGATTATGAGTCTTTAATTGCTCTCCAGTATGTCTGGTTTATTATGAACCTGTGGAACATTTTAGAATGGGTAGACCCCAATTAATTCATTTTACTTCTTGAACTCAACAGAGCTGGATGACCTCAGGTTACTGTTATAATTAAACAAAGAAAACAAGAGAGAGAGGAAACAAACACCTCAGAAATTTAATTTTCCAACTGAAATGTTAAGAATTCCAACAATCTTCCTCATACAGCATCAGACTGCTATGGTAAAAAAAAAAAAAAAAAGGTGGATAAAAGGATAATGCTAATCATTCATCATTCATGATCTCAATTTAAATTTTGACAGAAGAATTTTACACATATAAGTAGGAAATGGTAAAAATACTCATATCATTTTTTACACTCACAGATGGCTTGAACAGTGTCACCTATAAGAATATGAAAACATTAAGAGGAAATATTTTAAAACTATATTCTGAAATAAGAATAATAAACAGAAATATGTATATGTGAAAATACTATATCTATATATTATTATAATATATATGCTCCCAAGTGAGCATACATATAATATGTATGTTCATCTTCATCAAGAGGCTCTTTAGTTCCTCTTTGCTTTTTCTGCAAAGAGGAACTAAAGAGCCTCTTGAGGGCATCTGCATATCTGAGGTTATTGATATTTCTCCCAATAATCTTTATTTCAGCTTAAGCTTCATCCAGACTGTGACATAAAGTAAAATGGGATAAATCTACCTATAATTATTCATTCAAAATATGCATTTTATGAGAGTTTTGCCAGAAATAAAGTACTAAAACAAAAAGGTTGAGCCACTCATTTCAGAATAATGGGTTACCCTCACTCATAACATTTGAAATGATAGTAAAGAGAACTACAAAGGAAAATAAATCAATCAATGCACTGAGAAGGCTCAATGCATTCACTTCCCAGTAGAATCCATTATATTCACATTCATGAATAAATCAGGGCTGAGTGATCTAGAGTTTAGGATACCCAAAGAAATAGAGAAGATATAAGAACAATTTTGTGACAGCTAAATACCAGTGAGATGGAAGATACAATGTTCAAGAGTGATACATTTTTATAAAATATTTCACTAAAAATAATATTAAGGCTGGAGAAAATGTACAAGACAAATACGTGTGTGTGTGTGTGAAGTCACTTCAGTCATGTCCAACTCTTTGCAGCCCCATGAACTGTGGTCCACCAGGCTCCTCTTTCGATGGAATTCCTCAGGCAAGAATACTGGAGTGGATTGCCATGCCCTTCTCCAGGGGATCTTCCTGACCCAGGAGGGAACCTGCATTTCTTATGTCTACTGCAGTGGCAAATTTAGACAAAAAGAAAGCAGATATAAAAATACTAATGTCTGACAGTGTAGATTTTAAAATAAAAATAATTAAACGGAAGAATTGTGAAGCTATTATTGATTAAACTATGTCCTTAGCATATTACCCCCAACTCATTAAGTAATAGAGATGAACTTATAAATGTATGTATGTATATACCAGTAAAGATAGACTGACACTCTATTGACACTCTAGAGTGGGATTCTAGTAAAAATGGCAACCCTCCAGTTCAGCCCCATGCCATTAAAGTTTTGCACCATTTTTGAGGAGTAAGAGCAGCATGCTGTATCTGCCAGGGTTAAGTCTTTACCAGAGATATACTCACATCACTTTTAAACAATATTTTGTTGTATGTTTTGTATTTTTTGAGTTACCTATTCTTTTGTCATTGACATATCAAATATTGTAAAAAACTATTCATTCTTTACTAATTGATTTAAAAGATGGTGCTAGAATTGACTGGTCATGGAAATAAAACACCTGCAAGCCCTGTGGACTCAGCCATACACTAATTAATGATAATTATATGTCCACAGTGGAGGAGGCAATGGCACCCCACTCCAGTACTCTTGCTTGGAAAATCCCATGGACAGAGGAGCCTGGAAGGCTGCAGTCCATGGGGTCGCTGGGTCGGACACGACTAAGCGACTTCACTTTCACTTTTCACTTTCATGCCTTGCAGAAGGAAAGGGCAACCCACTCCAGTGTTTTTGCCTGGAGAATCCCAGGGACGGCGGAGCCTGGTGGGCTGCTGTCTATGGGATTGCGCAGAGTCGGACATGACTGAAGCGGCTTAGCAGCAGCAGCAGCATATGTCCATAGTACTTGGTCGTTTAGAATCCATTTTTTCTTCCCATGTGTTTTCTGGTTTCTAAGCTTTTCTTATAATGTCAACAGCAAAAACTTGAAATTTCAGACAAATTTAGCTGATGTTAATATAAAAACATGCTTGATTTAGAGAGCAATCCATGCATGCAGTTTCAAGGATATGGATCTGATCCACTTGTTTTGTTAAAGCATGAGTGCCAATCAATTCTACTTATAGAAATCATGAAAGTTCCCAGAAAATTATTAAACAGGGCTTTGACAACTTAATTTATTTTTATATGCTATATAAATATTATTCATTTGTTTTATTGATTCAGTTATTTAAACAAGCATATAGTAAACACAAATTCCATTTCTTTTTCTATCTTAATATTTCTGCTGCCCAGAGATGACGACTGACTTTAATGTGAATTGAGGAGAATTTTAAGTGGCTTATGATATTTCAATTTGAAGACTAAAACTAGAGATTTGTAAAATGTGTGAGGACTGAGATTGGGGGAGAGGAAAAAGAAAGTTAATGAAAAGAATCAGAACTCCTCCTTGTGGATCATACTTTGAAGTGATTTATCTCTCATGAATAATGAAGCTGGGCTTCCAAAATGGATTTAAAAAATAATATAGGCGTGTGTGCATGCTGAATCACTTTAGTTGTGTGTGACTTTTTCCAAACTGTGTGAACTATAGCCCTCCAGCCTCCTCCATCCATGAGATTTCCCATGTGAGAACGCTGGAGTGGGTTACCATTTCCTTCTCCAAAAAATTATGTATGTATGTGTGTATATACAAATGCACCATGCTTCTAATTTAAAGTTTGTTTGTTTTCAATATTTTTAGTTTTATATTCTTTAAATATTTTGTTTTCCTCTTTGAGACAAAAGAATCACATAATCATGTTTCAAAGATCCCTAGAAATCTCTTTAATGAAATGAATTATAGATTTATTTTCATCACCCAAAAATGTAATAATTTTATAGATTAATCATTTTAAATGTTAGACATCATATATGAACAAAAAGAATTAGTATTTTGTTCTATTTAAAAATATGTTTCTTTTAGGTTAAATTTAGCAGCAGTCATTTATTTTTTTCTTTTCCCCATAGGTTGTAGTGAATAATTGCAGAGAATTGTATGTGTATCCTCTTTCATTTGCACAGAATTAGTTAACAGTATGATTATGCTAAAAGAAATTTTAGAGGTTTTTTAAGGAAAAATAAAACATAGATGCAAAGAAGAAATAGGCATAGAAGAGAAAATATAAACATGTAGAATAAGGTAAAAATAACTTTTTTACTGAACAACAACAAGGTAAAAAATATGCATTGATTTTATAATGACCTGTGTGGTTGAATGTAGAAATATAATCGAAATACATGATAATCAATTTGGAAGCAGCACAATAATTTGTGTTGGATCAATTCATACACTGAGAACAACTAGCCAAGCTGGGGAAAAAAAAAATTAGAACAAAATATGTTTGAGGGCATAAAACAGCAAAGACATTGTATTATAATTCCCAGAGAATAAGGAATCTAAGCAAAATGCGTCAGACATTTGGAAATACTTTTCCTATTGAAGTATTTTTCCAATTTAAGGCAGGGGGAGTGGTTCCCTGAGATAGGAAGCTAAGCAGAAATCTGAGGCTGACCATCCGAGGGTTCAAAGTCTGCTTTCATCATACAGTAAGACAGGTGGAATAAAAATTAGGTGAGTTCTTGCTGTGTTACAGAGGCTCTAGTAAACACCCAGGAGTTTCTCCTGGAATCTAAAATACTATAACCAAGAAATAATACTAAAATGGAGATAAACCAGCTGAAAATAAATTAGAAGCACCTGATTCCTGAAAGGATTAGGTACTACAATCCTATCCTAGCTTGCCTGCCAGAAGAAAATCAATTCTTATCTAGACTATATTTCAGAGATACCAATGAGCTATGTGATTTCTATCTACAAATCAGCCCGAAGATTCAACAGGATCATTTCCAGGTAAGATTCAGTAGTTGTGGAACATAATGCTCCTCTTACAGCAACAAGTAAGTCCAGATGAATTACAAAACCACGTTTTTAAAGGTATCAGAGGAGTTTGGAGGCAATAGGATCTAGATGAGCTACAATTCAGAGAAAAGAAAACTGCCTTGAGATGAGTTGAGGCTGGCTGGCTGCTTTGTTTTCCTTAGGACATTTGCTGGTTCTGCATGTGATTGAGGATCAAGCTTGTCCTACATAGATACATTTCACAGTCAGAAAGTTAATCTAGCAGTTCATTTTGCAGAAACTTGGGGCTAGAATGACATATAAATCCTTCAGTGGCCTCAAATTCAAAGCTAATTTTGATTTGTGGTGTTGCATGCAAGACTGGAAAACGAAATCAAAAGCTTAAAAATAAGAAAGTTCGCTTGAATTTTTGCAGGCTCCCAATTTTTAGGGGAAAATAGATACATGGTGGGAAGAGGTCCTCCCTCAATCTTAAATATAGTCTTCCTTATAGATATTTATAACATTTAAAATGTCATTGGCTAGAAAGCTCATGGGCTAAACTTGGGTTCCCAAGAATGTCTTAAACACATAGTTAACAGGACTGAGTGAAAAGAAGTCCTAGACCTGAAAGCACCATGCAGAGAAAACAGGGATAAACTTGATGCAGACTGACTCTTTCTAGAATTTAATAGATATACAAAGAGATAATAAAATATGACTAATAATGACAAAAATGGACAATAAAAGCAGCCCAAATAAAATTAATATTGAAGTTCAGAAGTAAATACTCAGACTACAACATAAAGAGTCAATTGAATAAATAGTGTAAGAAACATGTGGGACACAGTCAAATGTAAAAGCATATATGCATTTCAAGGTTGTTTGAAAGAGAGTGAGAGTAACGAATAAGCCATATTTGAAAATATGATGGCTAAGAAGTTTTCTAAAACTGATCAAAGATATGATACAGAAATTCAAAACACTTGGCAAACTCAAAGCAGTATCAACATACAAACACATCTACACACACTATTTCTACACATCATAGAAAAACTGCTGAAAACTAACACATATTGAAAACCTTGAAAGTACACAGGGAAGGAAGAAAAATTACTGAGTAAAGAAATATTTATTGACACTGACATCTGAGTAGAAACAGTGGAATCTGGAAGATGATTATCTGACATATTTAATGTACTAAAAATAGATAAAAGCTAATCTAGAACTCTACACTCAGGAAAAAATTATATAAAAACAAAGCTGAAAAATGAATGTTTACAAAAAAGAGAAACAGGAAATGTAAAAGAAGTTTGCACATAAAGGAAGGATTTTATTCAGAAGATTTTCAAGATATACCAATGGAAACATGGACACATAGGAGAAAAAATGAAGAAAACTGAAAAAGGAAAATAAGTGGACAACTATAAATTAGTAATAATTTAACAAACACAAAATATATTTATATCGCTCTGATTAGTTTTACTCCATATTGATCTAAAGACAATAAGGGAGTACAAAGTAGATATAATTTAACAATCTTAAGGTTCTAGCAAAAGTGAAAAAGATTAAATAGTATTTTTATTAGACTGTAATAAGATAATGGCTGATGTTATAGCCCTTTAAATAATCACTTAAAGAAAAGTAAAAGAATTTATAACAACTTAATAGAAGTTTTGAAAACATATGTACCATACATAAGAAACATATATAATATAAACGTACCATCATATAATGCACACATATGATTAACTTAAAAGGTAAGAGAGAAAATATAACATAGACCAATTCACACAAATGGGAATCAATAGTAGGAAGATAAAATAAAACCACATCAGTAATTACACTAATTGTAAGTGTATATTAAACACCAAGAAACATCCTCTACCTGAATTCTCTCAATTCCGCTCCAAAATGTAACTGTTAAAAATTCCTTTGTTTTCTTGAAAATAAATGCATATATAGGTGAATATATATAACATAATAATTTTCTTTTTTTAATTTAAATTTATTTATTTTAATTGGAAGCTAATTACTTTACAATATTGTATTGGTTTTGCCATACATCAACATGAATCTGCCACGGGTGTACACATGTTCCCCATCCTGAACCCCCCCCACTCCTTCCTCCCCGTACCATCCCTCTGGGTCATCCCAGTGCACCAGCCCAAAGCATCCTGTATCCTGAATTGAACCTGGACTGGCGATTAGTTTCTTATATGATATTATACATGTTTCAATGCCATTCTCCCAAATCATCCCACCCTCTCCCTCTCCCACAGAGTCCAAAAGACTGTTCTATACATCTGTGTCTCTTCTGCTATCTCACATACAGGGTTCTCTTTACCATCTTTCTAAATTCCATATATACGCATTAGTATACTGTATTGGTGTTTTTCTTTCTGGCTTACTTCACTCTGTATAATAGGCTCCAGTTTCATCTACCTCATTAGAACTGATTCAAATGTATTCTTTTTAATGGCTGAGTAATACTCCACTGTGTATATGTACCACAGCTTTCCTATCTATTCGTCTGCTGATGGGCATCTAGGTTGCTTCCATGACCTGGCTATTATAAACAGTGCTGAGATGAACACTGGGGTACATGTGACTGTTTCCATTCTGGTTTCCTTGGTGTGTATGCCCAGCAGTGGGATTGCTGGGTCATAAGGCAGTTCTATTTCCAGTTTTTAAAGGAATCTCCACACGTTCTCCATAGTGGCTGTACTAGGTTGCATTCCCACCAACAGTGTAAGAGGGTTCCCTTTTCTCCACACCCTCTCGAGCATTTATTGCTTGTAGACTTTTGGATTGCAGTCATTCTGACTGGTGTGAAATGGTACCTCATTGTGGTTTTGATTGCATTTCTCTGATAATGAGTGATGTTGAGCATCTTTTCATGTGTTTGTTAGCCATCTGTATGTCTTCTTTGAAGAAATGTCTATTTAGTTATTTGGCCCATTTTTCGATTGGGTCATTTATTTTCCTGGAATTGAGCTGCAGGTGTTGCTTGTATATTTTTGAGATTAGTTGTTTGTCAGTTACTTCATTTGCTATTATTTTCTCCCATTCAGAAGGCTGTCTTTTCACCTTGCTTATAGTTTCCTTTGTTATGCAGAAGCTTTTAATTTTAATTAGGTCCCATTTGTTTATTTTTGCTTTTATTTCCAGTATTCTGGGAGGTGGGTCATACAAGATCTTGCTGTAATTTATGTCAGAGAGTGTTTTGCCTATATTCTCCTCTAGGAGTTTCATAGTTTCTTGTCTTACATTTAGATCTTTAATCCATTTTGAGTTTATTTTTGTGTATGGTGTTAGAAAGTGTTCTAGTTTCATTCTTTTACAAGTGGTTGACCAGTTTTCCCAGCACCACTTGTTAAAGAAATTGTCTTTAATCCATTGTATATTCCTGTCTCCTTTGTCAAAGATAAGGTGTCCATAGGTATGTGGGTTTATCTCTGGGCTTTCTATTTTGTTCCATTGATCTATATTTCTGTCTTTGTGCCAGTACCATACTGTCTTGATGACTGTGGCTTTGTAGTAGAGCCTGAAGTCAGGCAAGTTGATTCCTCCATTTCCATTCCTCTTTCTCAAGATTGCTTTGGCTATTCGAGGTTTTTTGTATTTCCATACAAATTGTGAAATTATTTGTTCTAGTTCTGTGAAAAATACCGTAGGTAGCTTGATAGGGATTGCATTGAATTTGTAGATTGCTTTGGGTAGTGTACTCATTTTCACTACATTGATTCTTCTGATCCGTGAACATGGTATATTTCTCCATCTATTAGTGTCCTTTTTGATTTCTTTCACCAGTGTTTTATAGTTTTTGATATATAGGTCTTTAGTTTCTTTAGGTAGATATAGTCCTAAGTATTTTATTCTTTTTGTTGCAATGGTGAATGGAATTGTTTCCTTAATTTCTCTTTCTATTTTCTCATTATTAGTGTATAGGAATGCAAGGGATTTCTGTGTGTTGATTTTATATCCTGCAACTTTACCATATTTTATACTTATTCCACAATTTTTTATTTATTGTAGATAATATATAACCCTTGTCAGTATAAATGATCTATCTATATGTCTATGTCTATACATAAATGTATTGATATATAAAATTATATTATCACTTTGAAAAATTCTTATTACATCACTCCATGTGCTGTCTTGTGCTGTGCTTAGTCACTCAATCATGTAAGACTCTTTGTGAATCCATGGACTGAATGGACTTCCAAATTTCTCTGTCCATGGTATTTTCCAGGGAAGAATACTGAAGTGGGTAGCTGTTCTCTTCTCCAGGGGATCTTCCCCACCCAGGAATCAAACCAGGATCTTTTGCATTTAGGCAGAATCTTTACCAATTGAGCTACCAGGGAAGCCCAAATTATTCCATAAGTACACACACACACACACACACACACACACACACATCATAAAGATACAGATCAATGAATTCCCACAAAATGACCAAACCTTCTGAACTAATGTCATTTCAAAAAGCCTCACACAAAAACATGAGAAACATATGCAAAATTTAATTACAAAATGATACTTGGAAATGAGCAATAAGGAGAGATTTTTTAAAATATATCTTGTTAAGACAGGAGGAAGAACAGATTTTCAGAGAAAGAAAATACAATTGCCTAATCTGTTTTACATACTATTATCATTATCTTCATCATTTTCTCAGGGATACAATATTGTCTTGCCTCTCTTCACAACACTCTAGATACTCTGAATCAGAGAATTCCAACCCAGCTGTATAAATTTGAATTGCTATTGATTTTGGAAGTAATAGCATTCAAATTCCTGTGAAATATAAGTTTTAAATCTTGTCATCTTGGAGACAGATTGCCAACACAAGAGCAACTGAAAGCAGCTTGTAGCAGTTGATGAGAAGATCTTTATTTTCACAATATGTTTTGGATGGTGAAAATTCTATTGTTTCATCTTCTGGTGCAAGGATAATAGTCTAGAAAGGAGCCACGTAATCTGCTGACTACATCAGCATGTTGTGCATGTTAGTCACTCAGTCATGTCCGACTCTTTGCAACCTCATGGACTGTAGCGCACCAGGCTCCTCTGTTCACAGGATTCTCCAGGCAAGAATACTGGAGTGGGTTGCCATGTCCTCCTCCAGGGGATCTTTCCAACTCAGGGATTGAACCCAGGTCTCCTGCATTGCAGTCAGATTCTTTACTGCCTGGTCCATCAGGGAAGCCCATCAGCATAGGGTGATTCAGTTAGAGTAGAGTGCTGTACTCGTCCTTTTAGAGTCAGTATGGTCTTCTGATCAGAAAGAACCTTATGTTTCTAAACTAGAAGAGGGGAAACACTTGGCCACGGGGACCATATCAGTTCAGTTCTGCTGGGAGATTCAGCTCTCTCACCCCTCCAATGGAATTAATCCCTCTTTTTTAGTTTCCCTCACTTCTGTTGCCTCAGTAACTATCCAACATCCCTACAGTTTAATTCACCACCAAAAAGGCAACATTTTAACATTTTTGGACACAAATTGGCAAGATACACAGCTGCTGGATTGATTCCAGGTCCGTTGAGGATATAAAAATCTGCAGATGCTCAAGTTCCTTATATAAAATGGTGTAGTATTTGCATATAAACTACACATATCCTCCCACATACTCTAAATCATCTTGAGATGCCTTATATTATCTTGTATAATGTAAAAGCCATGTAAATAGTTGTAAGGATAGCGTAAATGCTATGTACATAGCTACTGGTGCACAGCAAATTCAAGCTTTGTTTTTGGGAAACTTTCTGGAATGACACCCCACCCCAATAGTTTCAGTCTCTTGATGGTTGAATCCACAGATGTAAAACTGCAAATACTGAGGGCCAGCTATAGTAAGGGGCTTCCCTGGTGGCTCAGATGGCAAAGAATCTGCTTGAGATGCAGGAGACCAGAATGTGATCCCTCTGTTGGGAAGATCTGGATAAGGGAATAGCTACCCACTCCAGTCTACTTGCCTGGAGAATTCCATGGACAGAGGATTCTGCAGGGACTATAGTCCATGGTGTCACAAAGAACTGGACATGACTGAGTAACTAACACTTTACTTTTCACAGCTATAGCAGGAAATGTATGGTAGAAAAATGAAAAGTAACTCCAGTAGACAACTAAACATTCCATGTGTAAGCAAAATGTCTTGAAGAGATATGCTACAGTATATCTAGTATTTGAAATGTACTGTAGTTTAGGAGCAATATCTGATTCAAGGAACACTTTGCGTGTGCATACAGTTGTAATACTGACAGTGAAAATTACATGCAAATGCACTGACATGATCTCTCACTTCAGGGAACTTGTGCACCTCTGCTACAGATAAAACATCCAATCACGGTTAAATCAAGTCAGTGTGAGAACACAGACGCAACTTTCAGTTCTGAGTGAACACTTGTAGGAAAGTTTTACATATGTATGAAATTCTAGGTGTCCTCTGTTGCTCCACTTGAAATACGGTTATGGGGAGGGCACTGGAGACAAAAAAAAATACATGATTAAAATATCAAGAAAAGCATAGACATCCTTTAGTCAGATCAGAGAATGACAGAAAGAAAATCTTCTGTGAATTAGAGTAGGTGTGAATAGAGTGGCAAATATAAAAATGGAAATGTAGATAAATATTAAGTATTTTTGCATCAATCTTTCAAATTATCCTATAACAAGAACTAAGATAAGTTTCTTTCCTAATAAATAATCATCAGTTCAGTTCAGTCACTTAGACGTGTCCAACTCTTTGCAACTCCATGAACTGTAGCACGCCAGACCTCAGTGTCCATCACCAACTCCCAAAGCTTGTTCAAACTCATGGCCATCAAGTCGGTGATGCCATGCAACCATCTCATGCTCTGTCGTCCCCTTCGATCTTTCCCAGCATCAGAGTCTTTTCCAATGAGTGAGTTCTTCACATCAGGTGGCCAAAGTATTGGAGTTTCAGCTTCACCATCAGTCCTTCCAATGAATATTCCAGAACTGATATCCTTTAGGATGGACTTGTTGGATCTCCTTGCAGTCCAAGGTACTGTTAGAGTTTTCTCCAATATCACAGTTCAAAAGCATCAATTCTTCAGTGTTCAACTTTCTTTATGATCTAACTTTCACATCCATACATGACAGGACTAAAATGAAATTGTCTTTCCTTTATTTAAGTTGAAATAAAGCTACCAAATAATATGAATAGCATCACTTTGTCACTATCATAAAATATTACATTAAATACAGCCATTTAAAATGACTAGCTTTAGTGATATAAAAACAATTTAATGCCAAATCTTTATATTAATCAATGTAATATGTAATATTTCCATATGCTATGCATATATGCTACTTAATTTATAAGTTCTCAAATATTTTCAGCATCCATAGACAATTTAGAATTTATTTTTCTTCTAAATAAATCGGGATAAATCGGGTCCTAGAATTATACGTATGAAAGTGAAAGTGAACTGGTTCAGTCGTGTCCAAGTCGTTGAAAGGCCATGGACTGTAGTTTACCAGGCTCCTCTGTCCATGGGATTTTCCAGGCAAGAGTACTAGAGTGGGTTGCCATTTCCTTCTCCAGGGGATCTTCCCGACTCAGGTATCAAACCCAGGTTTCCCACATTGTAGGCATACGCTTTACCATCTGAGCGACCAGGGAAGTCCAATTATATGTATATTTACAGATTATATGTATGTAATTATATGTATATTTACAGATAAATTACCACACATGCAAACTAAATAAATTTTGTATAAAGAAGTCGTTTTCAAATGGCTTTTGGATTTTTAATCTGCATAGTTCTTTGGATAACAAGAGTATCAATTCATACTTAGCCAGGATACACACACATTTAATGACAAGATCAATTAACTAGAAAACCTTATGACTCTATTGGTTTCTAACTCAATGAAATTAAAAGTTCTATTATAAAACATTGTCTTTCTTTAGTTTTCTAAGGACACATTTCTTGTCATGAGATTATCATCCCAGCTTTGAATTAGGCTTATGGTGCTGTTAATTTTGCTTGGTTTATACTTTTTAATGAAGATATATCTATACATTTCATTTTATAATATATATTATAATATGCATATTTTATGATATACACATATATACATTTATATATACATATATGTGTGTGTGTGTGTATATATATATATATATATATATACACACTGTATCACAGCTAATATTAAGTTGACTACATTGGAGAGAAGCTATAATGAAATGGTTCTCAAATCTAACCATTTATAACTCTTCATTGCTACCAAACTGTCTTGGCAGTGTCTATCACCATCTC
This sequence comes from Ovis aries, assembly GCF_016772045.2. NCBI lineage: Eukaryota > Metazoa > Chordata > Mammalia > Artiodactyla > Bovidae > Ovis > Ovis aries. The sequence goes on from NC_056074.1 coordinate 18,547,643, forward strand.
TTTTCTGTACAATTTTAATAACTTCCTGATTAGTCTTCCTCCCATTATTCTTTTTATTTCAAATCTATTGTGCACACTGATGACAAAGCCAGATTTCTAAATGGGAAGTTTGACTGTTTACAAAATATCCCTCTTCCTCATAGAATAATATCCATTGGGACATATAAAATTAATGATTTTCTGTTGTCTTCCTAACTTTAATGCACCATCAACTGCTGCCTCATGCCCTCTAGGTAAATTGAGTTTGTTGCCAATCTCAAAATACATTTGAGTTCACTTACCCTTGTCTTTGTGCTACCCTGGTGGCTCAGATGGTAAAGAATCCACCTGCAATGTGGGAGGCCTGGGAAACTAGAGATCTCTTCAAGAAAATTAGAGATACCAAGGAAACATTTCACGCAAAGATGGGCATGATAAAGGACAGTAATTGTATAGTAGCATAGACCCTAAATATCTTAGATGCCAGTGATATGATTTGTTAGTATAAAATAATAGTGTGATGGGAAAGATAATGTAGATCTTAAAAATTAGAAGTAGTTAAATGGTGGAGCATGCAGAATTTGAAGACTACCTTCAATGACCCTTGGCCTTCTATAGTCCTCTCCCTTGAGTGTGAGTAGTAACTGTAAATAGAAGGACATATCATTCATTTGATTATGTTACATTAATGTAAGCAAAGATAAAGTGATATGGCCAAGGTAGATTTTATTTCCTTGTCAATAATATATAATAATTTCCTCGCAAAATTTTTTTTAAATTGCATTACCATTTCTCCTTTCTTCTGTGTCGTCTGGATCACCATAATGTAACATTTGGTCTCTCTGTTACTCATGGATGCTCACTCACTCTCTGTCAGTCATGTCTGACTCTTTGCAGCCCCATGGACTGTAGTTCACCAGGCTCCTCTGTCCATCGAGTTTTCCAGGCAAGAATACTGGTGGAGCAAGTTTCCATTTCTTCCTCCAGGGGATCTTCCAGACCTAGGGATGGAACTGAAGTCTCTTGCGCCTCCTGCATTGCAAGCGGATTCTTTACTACTGTGCCACTGAGAAGCCCCTTACTCATGGAATCTCCTTTTATTCTTCACTGGTCACTAGAGTCATCTTAAAATTCAAAGCTGATTTTGTTATTTGTCTCTTTAAACTTTTTTGGCAACCTCCAGTTCATATTGTAGTCTTCTTTTAGTTGCTGAAAATCTTATTTAAATGAAGTAGTACATAAAGAATCAATACATACAACTGAAAAAAAATTAATAAGATAAATAGAGCTTCTCCACTTGAAGTATGGTTAAAAGCTCATATCATTGAACGTCCAGCTCCTTATTCCCTGCCGTGAAATTTGAGGAGTTTCTAAGTTTATTTGAAAACTCTAGGTTTATGACAGAAAGTCCTGAGATTACCTAGGACTGCTGTGGTCAAGACATTTATATTTTAAATGTCACATCTGAAGATAGAATATGATTATTAGCTAGAATATGAGGACAGAGAGTGACATAGTAACTTCTGGACCACCAGACTTCTAAGTTCCCATTAGACATTTTACCAAAAAATCCTGCTGTCATCTACATGCAACTTGCTGAGATAGTTTGAAGTTTCAGTAGATCACAAATGGAATTTATACAGAAGTCCTTAAAATTCTGGAAGACAAATTTGCATGTGTAAGTTTTTTTTCCTTGATTATTTCCTAGAAATTTTATTATGCTCAAGACCAAAGACTAGAAATTAAGAGCCTCAAGGCATATATTGTCTCTCAAAATCATTAAAAAAAAAATGCTAAGCTTAAAATCCTTTAAAGCTTAAATGGCAGTTTTACCTTTTCTTTTAATGAAAATATGAATTGAACAGTTACAAAGATAATGGAACAATTTTGTCATATATAATATTTAAGTCTAGTTTGTGCCAAGCATTATGTGAGGTAAGAGAGATTCAGTGGAGAAAAGCACAGATGTGTCTTCCACCCACTCAGCACTACAGAAAAGCCAAAATGCTGTTACTTGCTTCAAATTGTCAGCTTGCTCTCAGGTTTCTGTTTGTGTTTTGCTTTTCTGATTTGATTTGTTTTACACTGTGTTCATCAGCTGCCAGTTGTAAACTGCATAACTATCAAGCCCAGTATCAATACTGTTTTTGATTCTGGAGTGTTTATCCCAATTACTGAGTCATCCCTGAGCTACAGAGATGCAATAAAATTTATTTGTATAGTTTTAAAATATATTTTTCAGTGTTTTAAAAAATAAGTTAGAATTATATGAGTTTAGATGCCAGTACTTACAAATTTAAATGTATTTGGATTTGTAGTTTTTAATTTTGGAAATGTTTGTTTTAATCTCTCCTTCCTCATCTTAGTATTACCACCAGCACCATATGTGAAGTAGGTATAACTTTGAATTTAGTAAATATTCCCACTGGTTTTATCAGCTTAAACTCCCACTAGGAGTATGAGAGTGTTTCTATTGGTGAACATTCCTGTCAACACTTGATATTATCAAATTTCTGTTTTGGGGGTCTGTTTAATTTTAGCCGTTCTTCAGGAACTACAGTAATATCTCACTGGAATTCTAAATAGTATTTTCCTAGTTACTGAACACCTTTTTATATTGGATGCTTCTTTATACTCAAATGTTTTAATCTATTAAGAGAATTTTTCTGCTTTCATTTTTTTCTCATCATTTTACTATAAAAATTCAAACAGAGAGCAATGTTGACAGATTTTCATGATGAAAACAAGTCTAGCTATTACCTAGATATGACCATTAATATTTTACTATATTTGGTTTATTGCATTATCTCTCCATTCACTTAAGCCCTGTCCTATAGTTAATCCACTCTATTTATTCTGATACATTTCAAAGTACATAAAGAGATCAATATTCTTTTCACTATTAAAGATTCTTTTTGAAGGTTCTAAGATTTTATGTTGGAGGTTTGTTCTTTTATAACTTGAAAGATGCCTTCTGTTTTCCATTGCATGTCTTTTGATCAGTCGCTTATCAACCTTACATTGTGTCTTTTTTGTTTCACTGCTTTGAAATTTTCTGTTTGGAATTTTAACTTTAGCAGGTTTATTACTGTGGATCTGGTTATTATTTTATAAGATAACTTCTATTTTTTGGAAAGTTCTCAACTGTGCAGTATATTTTCATGGAACATTAAACCATAGATACTTTAATGTTCATTTATGAAAATTGAAATAACTGGCTCATCTGTGTAGTGTCTTTTTTATTTCCTCTCTCTTGGTTCAGTTTGTTGTTTAATTTGTTGTGGTTGTTATGTTTCAAGTACATATTTGAAAAGTGAAAATTGTTTATAAAAATTCAGAGTTCTATAGGATAATGTGTTCCTTACTCTTCTCTGGCAGGTGGCTTGAGTAAGGTCCAGTCACTTTAATCCAATATGGGGGGGGGGGGCGGAAAGCTGTAGTTGGTCACAGTTTGTAAGGTCAGTGACCATCTTTTAATTGCCCTCTCCAACTGAAAACTGGTTTTACTTACGAGAACTCTCTCTCTTGGTGAGCTTTCCATCTCACTTTCTTTTCTCTGCAATATTAAAACCTACCACTTGTTTTTAGGTTTTTTTTTTTTTTTTTTTTGCCTAATGTCTTGACCTCTTTCCTGGTTCAAATTAAGACTTTAGCAGATGCCTCAGGGACAGAAACTGTGGGGTTTGGCTTATTTATCTGCCCTTCTCTTCTGTTGGAAATTTCGACTCCCTACCTCTTGCCTATCTTGGTAGCTTCAAAGTCTAGTTTTTAAATTTTATTTTATTTTTAACTATTTATTTTTAAATTTAAATTTATTTATTTTAATTGGAGGCTAATTAGTTTACAATATTGTATTGGTTTTGCCATACATCAACATGAATCTGCCATAGGTATACACGTGTTCCCCATCCTGAACCCCCCCTCCCACCTCTCTCCCCGTACCATCCCTCTGGGTCATCCCAGTGAACCAGCCCCAAGCATCCTGTATCCTGCATCCAACCTAGACTGGTGATTCATTTCTTATATGATATTATACATGTTTCAATGCCATTCTCCCAAATCATCCCCCCCTCCTCTCCGACAGAGTCCAAAAGACTGTTCTATATATCTGTGTCTCTTTTGCTGTCTCGCATATAGGGTTATCGTTACCATCTTTCTAAATTCCATATATATACATTAGTATACTGTATTGGTGTTTTTCTTTCTGGCTTACTTCACTCTGTATAATAGGCTCCAGTTTCATCCACCTCATTAGAACTGATTCAAATGCATTCTTTTTAATAGCTGAGTAATACTCCATTGTGTATATGTACCACAGCTTTCTTATCCATTCATCTGCTGATGGGCATCTAGGTTGCTTCCATGTCCTAGCTATTATAAACAGTGCTGCAATGAACATCGGGGTACACGTGTCTCTTTCAATTCTGGTTTCCTTGGTGTGTATGCCCAGTAGTGGGATTGATGGGTCATAAGGCAGGTCTATTTCCAGTTTTCAGCCCTGTGAGATAGCCAAAAACTCTGCTAGCTTCTATACTTCTTAGCTGCAATCCTTCTTCTGAAGTATTTTCATCATTTCTCCCTTTCCTAAGAATGAGACAAATCTTGAGCATTTGGAATGGCATTTTTCCATCTCCCAAGTTGCCTTTTCTCTGTACTCTTCTATCCTTAAATTCTGATTGTCTCAAAAGTCTCCTGTTGCCTTAAGGCATGCTATTTTTTGTTTTATATTCAGTACTTTTTCCTTCTCAGAAATGTTGATTTTCTGCGAGGAAATGGAGGACCCAATAATTTAATCTATATAGAAAATATTGGTTCAAGAATGGATGGAGACTTTATTGCTTTCTAGGGCTAAATTTGGACCTAGATTTGGATGGTCTGAGAAAGATAGTATCTGTGTCAGATAGTTCCTTTCTTTCTGGCTCCAGTAACTCCTAACATAATCATGTACAGATAGGTATAGAAGCCAGAGGTTGAATGAGATATTTTCACTTAGTTTTTGACCACTGACAGTGGTCCAACTGAAAACTGGTTTTACTTACTAGAACTCTCTTTCCTTATTCAGGAATTAAGAAAGAGGAGGAGTTTGTAGTATCTTAATGGAAAAATTTCATGACTCTGGCACTGTGAGGTCTCAGTAGAAGGCAGCATCCCTTTTGCTACTCAGTTGTTTGTTTTAGCTTAGGTTGTCTGGGACCTGGGTTTCCCAGGTGTCTCAGTGGTAAAAAATCTGTCTGCAAAGCAGGAGATGGGTGTTTGATTCCTGGGTTGGGAAGATCCTCTGGAGAAGGAAATGGCAACCCACTCTACTATTCTTGCCTGGAAAACCCCATGGACAGAGGAGCCTGACAGGCTATAGTCCATGGGGTGGCAAAGAGTCAGACATGACTTAGTGACTAAACAGCAGCAGCAGCAGCAGCTCTGAGAGCTAACCTCCTGACCAGTGGTATCAGGGTCGCCCTGCAGGCAGCCATGATAACAACGTAACTCAGGATTCAAGTGGCATTTTGGACAGAAGACATCCAACAGGAGTGCTGAGAACATTTGCAACATGAGAAAGTCCACAAGTACTCCAGAGGTACAATCTGGGATGCCAGCTGGCTAGTGGGGGATGAAGTGGCATGGAAAGTAGCAGGATTAGTGAAATGTGATGAGATGAAGACTTGGTCTATTTAGAAATTAAATTTTAATGTTTAAATTCTGACTTAAAATCTATCTCATTCAAGCAGTATATCACAAAAGACCTTGATGATCTCTAGATAACTCTTTTCTTTTACTCCTTAAAATTTGTTTCATATATACATACATATATATATTGTAATTTTTGTCTGTGATTAGTTCATAGGCCTAGGGATTGGATGCAGCATGTATTATTTTCCTACTGTTTCTGCAGCAAATTGTCAAAAATTTAGTGACTTAACAAAAATTTAGTATCATACAATTTGCTACATCAGAAGTATCACTTGGCTAAAAATCAAGTTGTCAACAAGGCTCTGTTCCTTCTGGAAGTTCTAAATGGAAATGTGCTTCCTTTACTTTTCCAGCTCCTAGAGGTCAACTTTATTCCCTGCTTGGCTCTTGGTCCTACGTTACTCTGATCTCTGCTTCCATTGTTGCATGTCATTCACTGATTCTGAACCTCCTGGACTCCCTCTTATAGGGAAACTTATTATTATATTGTCTTCATCCAGATAATTGGAAATAAGCTCTTCAACTCAAGACCCTTAATTCCATGTGAAAATTTCCCTTTTCTATTTAAAGTATCATATTCACACGGTTATAGGATTAAGACACAGACATAATTGGAAGGCCATTATTCTATCTACAGCTTAGTATACCAAGTTCTTTTATATTCCTCTTAAATCAACTAGTAAACTATCCTGAAAAGAATAAGGGCTCAGGAATTGCCTGTGGGTTCCCTGGAATAATTTTTAAAGTCTACTTCTTGAATACTTGGGAACTACTTAGAAAATATATGCTGAAATAGACTGTACATGCATGTTCAGTAGTATCTGACTCTTTGTGACCCCAGGGACTGTAGCCTGCCAGGCTCCTCTGTCCATGGGATTTTCCAAGCAAGAATACTGGAGTGGGTTTCCATTTCCTTCTCCAGGGGGATCTTTCTGACATAGGGAGCGAATCCGCATGTCTTGCATCTCCTGCATTGCAGATAGATTCTTTACCACCTGAACCATCGGTCAAGCCCTGGAATAGACTGATAGCTGGCAAATATGAACCTCTGAATTCCTGACTAAAATATGAGCAGTCATCAATGACTAATTTCATATAGGAATAATTGAATCATATTTGACATACTAAGAAATTATATTGCTAATAGATCTGTAAACATAAGCTTAAAAAGTATGTTCAGAGATAAAAAGATTTCCAATTAAGTGTAATAATAATAAATTTTTATTATTTTTTAGAGCTCAAAGTTTCAGAAACAGTCAGAACTATATGATTCGGACAGTCCTTTATTATATTTTCTACTTTATTACTTCTGATGAATTTTTCATGTATATTTAGCATATATATATTTGGGAGGGGAGGCCATGCATTGACCCAATTCAATGTTTAAATACATTTTATACCTTTAACTTCCAATTATTTATCCCACTCATCATCTGGCTCCTTTTAAAATAGGTCATATACAGCAAAAACTAACACTGTTTTTTAAAAAGAGGACATATTTTACCCCCCTAGTTACCTCATAAGACTGGAACCATTAATTTAACACCACATTTATGTGGATTGTTTTTTGTTTAATGAATTAGATTATTAACTTTGGAACTATGAACCTTGCAAACAGCAGATGGTGATATAGAAACTTCTAATTTGCCTTAACAATTATAGGATTTGATATACCATGTTTCACAGTGCCAAAATTATAATAAGGAAAGAATAGCAAATGTGTATTAAAACATAAGATTACATATTCATTAGAATGAAAACACATATTTAAAAGTGAAAATTATGTTCATTACATCAGATATTTATCGTCGTGGTCAAAACAGAGATTAATATTACGGAAGCTGGTCAAAAGATTTTTCATAATGCAGCATCAACTGTGTCAGTGATTAATAGCTGTGTTGCTTTAACATCAAGCACTTGGTTGATTTGTCTTTTCATTTTATCCTAAAATATCCATAGACTAAATGTTTCAGAGTGGTAGGCCATTATATAAAGCAAATAAAATTGTATTGTATAATAAAAACAATGATAGTAATTAAAAAAAAATATTTAATATAACTATAGTATTGAGTGGAAAATAATCTTCCAAGGAGTTAAATGAAATGTTTTACCTATATCATTTCATTAACATCACATGATTAATACAAATGTGTTGAAATCAGGTATTACAATCTCTAGTTCAAGGTGGGAGTGCTGAGGTTAGGAAACATGAAGTAATTTGCCCAAGAAAATCCTGAGGCTTTTGTTGTTATTCTTTAAAAAAGAAATAATAATCAGACTTACAAATTAAATGTTTACAAAGAAAACCTTAATATTCCCCTCAGCTTGGCTAAATTTCAGGCAGTCTTCCTCCTGTCTCTGGGCCCTAAATTCCCTTTTACTAAGAGCATTTAGTTTAGAAAACCTTTCGCTATAAATGCGTTTGTTGCCCCTTAGAGATATAAGGCTTTTGTAAAAGTCTTTTGTCATTTCACGACCCAAGACTATCTCAAAGACCTGGGAGCCATTCTTTTGAAGTATAACTATCAAGGAAGACAGTTCCCTGTTTCCCAGTCTCTGTGGAGGGGTAGGAGCCTAACTTTGTTGTATGCCTTGCTCTAAGTTGTAACACTACCACCTGCCATGAGTATATGAGTGAAGTTGCTCAGTCGTGTCCGACTCTGCCACCCCATGGACTGTAGCCTACCAGGCTCCTCCATCCATGGGATTTTCCAGGCAAGAATATTGGAGTGGGTTGCCATTTCTTTCTCCAGGAGATCTTCCCAACCCAGGGATTGAACCCAGGTCTCCCACATTGTAGGCAGATGCTTTACCATCTGAGCCACCAGGGAAGTCCGTGAACATATAAAAAAGCTTAATTTACATTTGGTTAAGGCCAATTAGCAAGCACAGGACCTAAATCCTCCTGCTCTTTGTTTCCCTGAAAATGAGTTCCAAGTATGTCTGGCTTCTCTTCCCCATGGCACGAAGTCTTCTCTTGTCTGATGCTGTCTTCTGCAACTTTTGCTTTAATTGTTAAGGCCTCAGTTTCTGTATCATTAAGCCTATGCTTCCTTTCCAGTATGATTATATTATAGGAACAACTATCTTGGTTCTGGAATAAATATATATGTACATATACTTTATGTATGTATACCTTATTGGGCTTCCATTGTGACTTAGTTGGTAAAGAATCTGCCTGCAATGCCAGAGACCTGGGTTGGATCCCTGGGTTGGGAAGATCCCCTGGAGAAGAGAAAGGCTACCCCCTCCAGAATTCTGGCCTAGAGTATCCCATGGACTGTATAGTTCATGGAGTGCAAAGAGTCAGACATGACTGAGTGACTTTCACTTTCACATCTTGTTGTTTTTATGGTAAATATCAAAGTTATTTTAGACTGAGTCACAGAGACATTTTTCTTTTTTTTAAGCCACATATCTGCATACACAATATTTTATGTATGTTTTCTGATTCTCAAATACATTGTAAAATTCTATTGAGTGAATCATGAGTGACATCTTTATTTCTTTTCAATATCTTAACAAATTGTTTTTAGTCTATCTGTACATGTGATGACAAAAATAGAATAAGTGCAAGAAGGTAGATAAGACATAAATACTGATATAGAGCAGCAGGGATTAAAAGAGAAAAAAGTATATATTTACATCATGTGACAAGCAATTTTTAAGTATTTTTTGGATATGTATTCATTTTTTCCCCCAACAAACCTATCACTAACTTACAACATGAACACTGATCTATATTATACACTGTGGAAGAGAAAACTAAGATACAAGGAGGTTTCTATGTTGACCCAAGGATGAAAGAGCAGATAAAACCAAGGAGGGTCTTGGAATACAAGAACAGTAAAACCAGACCCTATTGTCCTTCCCTCCCCCATGTTGTAACTATTAATGGAACAGTATAACCTGTCTCCTCTCTTACCCCATAGGGAGAAGGTATTTGCCCTACTCTTCCCACACCCAGTATATGTGCCTCATCCAATCAGCAAATGACCTGTAAAACCCCTGTTGCACTCCTTGTACCCTGGGTATAAAAGTGGACTAAGGACCCCTATTCAAAGTCAGTTCTCCCTTGAGCTGGCCTGCTGTTCTAACAGTCTCCCACTCTAAAACTTTATTTTCCCTCTCATTCTATCTCATATCTGGAAATTCTTTTCTAGCCCATGCCTGGACCAGGACAGTTTCTAATTGATTTCAAAGATAAGAAAACCAAGGCACAGAGAGGTTAGTAAATTCTTCAAGGTCCAGGGATTAATAATTGACACAACTGGGTTTTGAAATCTCAGCAGTTTGCCTCTAGAATCTGAGCACTTAATCTTTCTGCCGCACAGTCTCTCTTTATTTCATATACACAGTATTTCAACAAGAACCAGAATGAAGTCATGAAATTTACATATAAGAGCATCCATCTGATTATGAAGTTTGTATGGAACTCTAATTGTCCTTAACTGTTTTAGAATAGGGCTTCTCTATGGGCTCAGAGGATAAAGCATCTGCCTGGAATTCGGGAGACCCAGGTTTGATCCCTGGGTCAAGAAGATCCCCTGGAGAAGGAAATGGCAACCCGAACCAGTACTCTTGCCTGGAGAATCCCATGGATGGAGGAGCCTGGTAGGCTACAGTCCATGAGGTCGCAAAGAGTTGGACATGACTGAGCGATTTCACTTTCACTTTCTTTCTGGGCTCAGTTCATAGAGAATCTGCCTGCAATAGAAGAGACTGCCTGAAATGCAGGAGATGCGGGTTCAGTCCCTGGGTCAGGAAGATCCCCTGGAGAAGGAAATGGTAACCCACTCCAGTATTCTTGCCTGGAGAATTCCATGGACAGAGGAGCCTGGCAGGCTGCAGTCCATGAGATCACAAAGAGCTCACCATGATTTAGTGACTAAACCACACTGGTGGGCAGGGCCTTGCTCAGTAAAATTTTAATCTGATTATCTGCTGATGGGTGGGGCTGCTCTTCCTCTCTGTTAGTTGTTTGACATGAGGCAACCCAGCCCTGGGGTCTATGTCTTCTATGGTAGGGGTAATGGCAACCTCCAAGAGGGTTTATGCCACTGACTTAGATTCACTTTACTTCAGTTCAGTGCCTCAGTCGTGTCTGACTCTTTGCGACCACATGAATTGCAGCACGCCAGGCCTCCCTGTCCATCACCAACTCCCAGAGTTTACTCAAACTCATGTCCATCGAGTTGATGATGCCATCCAGCCATCTCATCCTCAGTCGTCCCCTTCTCCTCCTGCCCCCAATCCCTCCCAGCATTGGGGTCCTTTGCAGTGAATCAACTCTTAGCATGAGGTAGACAAAGTATTGGAGTTTCAGCTTTAGCATCAGTCCTTCCAATGAACACCCGGGACTGATTTCCTTTAGAATGGACTTGTTGGACATCCTTGCAGTCCAAGGGACTCTCAAGTGTCTTCTCCAACACTGCAGTTAAAAAGCATCGATTCTTCAGCACTCAGCTTTCTTCACAGTCCAATTCTCACATCCATACATGACTACTGGAAAAACCATAGCCTTGACTAGATGGACCTTTGCTGGCAAAGTAATGTCTCTGCTTTTAATATGCTTTCTAAGTTGGTCATAACTTTCCTTCCAAGGGGTAAGCATCTTTTAACTTCATGGCTGCAATCAATATCCACAGGGATTTTGGAGCACAAAAAAATAAAGTCTGACACTATTTCCACTGTTTCCCCATCTATTTACCTTAAAGTGATGAGACCAGATGCCATGATCTTCGTTTTCTGAATGTTGAGTTTTAAGCCAACTGTTTAACTCTCCACTTTCACTTTCATCAAGAGGCTTTTCAGTTTCTCTTCACTTTCTGCCATAAGGGTGGTGTCATCTGCATATCTGAGGTTACTGATTCCAGTTTGTGCTTCTTCCAGCCAGTGTTTCTCGTGATGTACTCTGTATATAAGTTTAATAAGCAGGGTGACAATATGAAGCCTTGACGTATTCTTTTTCCTATTTGGAACCAGTCTGTTGTTCCACGTCCAGTTCTAACTGTTGCTTCCTGACCTGCATACAATTTCTCAAGAGGCAGGTTAGGTGGTCTGGTACACCCATCTCTTTCAGAATTCTCCACAGTTTATTGTGATCCACTCAGTCAAAAAGACTTTGGCAAAGTTAATAAAGCAGAAATAGATGTTATCTGGATCTCTCTTGCTTTTTCAATGATCCAGCGGATGTTGGCAATTTGATCTCTGGTTCCTCTGTCTTTATAAAACCAGCTTGAACATCTGGAAGTTCATGGTTCACATATTGCTAAAGCCTGGCTTGGAGAATTTTGACCATTACCTTACTAACATGTGAGATGAGTGCAATTGTATGGTAGTTTGAACATTCTTTGGGATTACCTTTCTTTGGGATTGGAATGAAAACTAATCTTTTCAAGTCCTGTGGCCAGTGCTGAGTTTTCCAAATTTGTTGGCATATTGAGTGCAGCACTTTCACAGCATCATCTTTCAGGATTTGAAATAGCTCAACTGGAATTCTATCACCTCCACTAGCTTTGTTCTTAGTGATGCTTTCTAAGGCCCACTTGACTTCACATTCCAGGATCTGGCTCTAGGTGAGTGACCACACCATCGTGATTATCTGGGTCAAGCTCTTTTTTGTACAGTTCTTCTGTGTATTCTTGCCACCTCTTCTCAATATCTTCTGCTTCTGTTAGGTCCATGCCATTTCAATCCTTTATCAAGCACATCTTTGCATGAAATGTTCCCTTGGTATCTCTAATTTTCTTGGAGATCTCTAGTCTTTCCCATTCTGTTCTTTTCCTCTATTTCTTTGCATTGATCCCTGAGGAAGACTTTCTTATCTCTCCTTGCTATTCTTTGGAACTCTGCATTCAGATATTTATATTTTTTCTTTTCTCCTTTACTTTTCACTTCTCTTCTTTTCACAGCTATTTGTAAGGCCTCCCCAGACAGCCATTTTGCTTTTTTGCATTTCTTTTCCATGGGGATGGCCTTGATCCCTGCCTCCTCTGCAATGTCAAGAACCTCCATCCATAGTTCATCAGGCACTCTGTCTATCAGGTCAGACCCTTAAATCTATTTGTCACTTCCACTGTATAATCATAAGGGATTTGATTTAGGTCATACCTGAATGGTCTAGTGGTTTTCCCTACTTTCTTCAATTTAAGTCTGAATTTGGAAATAAGGAGTTCATGATCTGAGCCACAGTCAGCTCCTGGTTTTGTTTTTGCCGACTGTGTGGAGCTTCTTCATCTTTGGATGGAAATAATATAATCAATCTGATTTCGGTGTTGACCATCTGGTGATGTCCATGTGTAGAGTCTTCTCTTGTGTTGTTGGAAGAGGGTGTTTGCTATGACCAGTGTGTTCTCTTGGCAAAACTCTATTAGTCTTTCCCCTGATTCATTCCACATTCCAAGGCCAAATTTGCCTGTTAATCCAGGTGTTTCTTAACTTCCTACTTTTGCATTCCAGTCCCCTATGATAAAAAGGACATCTTTTTTGTGTGTTAGTTCTAAAAGGTCTTGTAGGTCTTCATAGAACAGTTCAACTTCAGCTTCTTTAGCATTCATGGTCAAGGCATAGACTTGGATTATCATGATATTGAATGGTTTGCCTTGAAAACGAACAGAGATCATTTTGTCGTTTTTGAGACTGCATCCAAGTACTGCATTTCAGACTCTTTTGTTGACTATGATGGCTACTCTATTTCTTCTAAGGGATTCCTGCCCACAGTAGTAGATATAATGGTCATCTGAGTTAAATTCACCCATTCCAGTCCATTTTAGTTCACCGATTCCTAAAATGTCGATGTTCACTCTTGCCATCTCCTGTTTGACCACTTCCAATTTGCCTTAATTCATGGACCTGACATTCCAAGTTCCTATGCAACATTGCTCCTTACAGCATCAGACCTAACTTCTATCACCAGTCACATCCACAATGGGTTTTTTGTTTTGTTTTGTTTTGTTTTTGCTTTGGCTCCATCCCTTCATTCTTTCTGGAGTTATTTCTCCACTGATCTCCAGTAGCATATTGGGCACCTACCGACCATTTCAGTATCCTATTGTTTTACCTTTTCATACTGTTCATGGGGTTCTCAAGGCAAGAATACTGAAGTGGTTTGCCATTCCCTTCTCCAGTGGACCACATTCTGTCAGACCTCACCACCATGACCCTCCCATCTCGGGTGGCCCCACGGGCATGGCTTAGTTTCATTGAGTTAAACAAGGCTGTGGTGCATGTGATCAGATTGGCTAGTTTTCTGTGATTATGGTTTCAGTGTGTCTGCCCTCTAATGCCATCTTGCAACACCTACCATCTTACTTGAGTTTCTCTTAACTTGGAAGTGGGGTATTTCTTCATGGCTGCTCCAGCAAAACACAGCCGCTGCTCCTTACCTTGCACGAGGGGTATCTCTTTGGGATGCCCCTCCTGAACTTGAACGTGGAGTAGCTCCTCTCGGCCCTCCTGCGCTTGTGCAGCTGCTGCTCCTTGTGCTTGGGGTTGCTCCTCCCAGCTGCCACCCTGATCTCGGATGTTGGGTAGCTCCTCTCAGCCGCTCCTGTGCCACAGCAGCCTGGCACTCTCATGCTTAGATTAGATCTTAGAATAACCCCAAATTAATTGCAGGCCTCTCCAATGCTGTAAAGAGCAATATTGCATAGAAACCTGGAATATTAGCTCCATGAATCGAGGCAAATTGGAAATGGTCAAACAGGAGATGGCAAGAGTAAACGTCAACATTCTAGGAATCACCGAACGAAAATGGACTGGAATGGGTGAATTTAACTCAGATGACCATTATATCTACTACTGTGGGCAGGAATCCTTTAGAAGAAATAGAGTAGCCATCATGGTCAACAAAAGAGTCTGAAATGCAGTACTTGGATGCAACTCAAAAACGACAGAATGATCTCTGTTTGTTTCCAGGGCCAAAAGTTCAATATCACAGTAATCCAAGTCTATGCCCCAACCAGTAATGCTGATTAAGCTGAAGTTCAAAGGTTTTAGGAAACCTACAAGACCTTTTAGAACTAACACCCCCAAAAGATGTCCTTTTCATTATAGGGGACTGAAATGCAAGAGTAGGAAGTCAAGAAACACCTGGAGTAACAGACAAATTTGACCTTGGAAAGTGGAATGAAGCAGGGCAAAGATTAATAGAGTTTAGCCAAGAAAATGCTTTGGTCATAGCAAACACCCTCTTCCAACAACACAAGAGAAGACTCTACACATGGACATCACCAGATGGTCAACACTGAAATCAGATTGATTATATTACTTCCATCCAAAGATGGAAAAGCTCTATACAGTCAACAAAAACAAGACCAGAGCTGACTGTGGCTCAGATCATGAATTCCTTATTTCCAAATTCAGACTTAAATTGAAGAAAGTAGGGAAAACCACTAGACCATTCAGGTATGACCTAAATCAAATCCCTTATGATTATACAGTGGAAGTGACAAATAGATTTAAGGGACTAGACCTGATAGACAGGGTGCCTGATGAACTATGGATGGAGGTTCTTGACATTGCAGAGGAGGCAGGGATCAAGGCCATCCCCAAGAAAAAGAAATACAAAAAAGCAAAATGGCTGTCTAGGGAGGCCTTACAAATAGCTGTGAAAAGAAGAGAAGTGAAAAGTAAAGGAGAAAAGAAAAAATATAAATATCTGAATGCAGAGTTCCAAAGAATAGCAAGGAGAGATAAGAAAGTCTTCCTCAGGGATCAATGCAAAGAAATAGAGGAAAAGAACAGAATGGGAAAGACTAGAGATCTCTTCAAGAAAATTAGAGATACCAAGGGAACATTTCATGCAAAGATGGGCTCGATAAAGGACAGAAATGGTATGGATCTAACAGAAGCAGAAGATATTGAGAAGAGGTGGCAAGAATACACAAAAGAACTGTACAAAAAAGATCTTCATGACCAAGATAATCATGATGGTTTAATCACTCACCTAGAGCCAGACATCCTGGAATGTGAAGTCAAGTGGGCCTTAGAAAGCATCACTAAGAACAAAGCTAGTGGAGGTGATGGAATTCCAGTTGAGCTATTTCAAATCCTGAAAGATGATGCTGTGAGAGGGCTGCACTAGATATGTCAGGAAATTTGTAAAACTCAGCAGTGGCCACAGGACTGGAAAAGGTCAGTTTTCATTCCAATCCCATAGAAAGACAATACCAAAGAATGTTCAAACTGCCATACAATTGCACTCATCTCACATGCTTATAAAGTAATGCTGAAAATTCTCCAAGCCTGGCTTTAGCAATATGTGAACTGTGAACTTCCAGATGTTCAAGCTTGGTTTAAAAAAGGCAGAGGAACCAGAGATCAAATTGCCAACATCTGCTGGATCATCGAAAAAGCAAGAGAGTTCCATAAAAACATCTATTTCTGCTTTATCAGCTATGCCAAAGACTTTGACTGTGTGGATCACAATAAACTGTGGAAAATTCTGAAGGGATGGGAATACCAGATTATCTGATCTGCCTTCTGAGAAACTGTATGCAGGTCAGGAAGCAACAGTTAGAACTGAACATGGAACAACAGACTGGTTCCAAATAGGAAAAGGAGTTAGTCAAGGCTGTATATTGTCACCCTGCTTATTTAACTTATGTGCAGAGTTCATCATGAGAAACACTAGGCTGGAAGAAGCACAAGCTGGAATCAAGATTGCCAGGAGAAATGTCAAAAACCTCAGATAGGCAGATGACACCACCATTATGGCAGAAAATGAAGAGGAACTGAAAAGCCTCCTGATGAAAGTGAAAGAGGAGAGTGAAAAAGTTGGTTTAAAACTCAACATTCAGAAAACGAAGATCATGGCATTCGGTCCCATCACTTCATGGGAAATAGATGGACAAACAGTGGAAGCAGTGTCAGACTTTATTTTTGGGGGCTCCAAAATCACTGCAGATGGTGATTGCAGCCATGAAATTAAAATTCTCCTTGCTTACTCCTTGGAAGGAAAGTTATGACCAACCTAGATAACATTTCAAAAGCAGAGACATCACTTTGCCAAAAAGGTCCACCTAGTCGAGGCTATGGTTTTCCAGTAGTCATGTATGGATGTGAGAATTAGACTGTGAAGAAGGCTGAGTGCTGAAGAATTGATGCTTTTGAACTGTGGTGTTGGAGAAGACTCATGCAAGTCCCCTGGACTGCAAGGAAATCCAACCAGTCCATTCTGAAGGAGCTCAGTCCTGGGTGTTCTTTGGAAGGAATGATGCTAAAGCTGAACCTCCAGTACTTCGGCCACCTCATGTGAAGAGTTGACCAATTAGAAAAGACTCTGATGCTGGAAGGCATTGGGGGCAGGAGGAGAAGAGGAAGACAGAAGATGAGATGGCTGGATGGCATCACTGATTCGATGAATGTGAGTTTGAGTGAACTCCGGGAGTTTGTGATGGACAGGGAGGCCTGGCGTGCTGCAATTCTTGGGGTCACAAAGAGTCGGAAACGACTCAGTGACTGAACTGAACTGAACTGAACTGACTAATGAACTCAAATCTGAATTTCACCTACAGAGATAATTAAATCTCTACTTAGAAGACAAGAACATGGAAAAGGATCTGTAGGATCTAGTTAGCATTACCATTGTGAAGCAGAGCCTGTTGCTAGACTAAGTTGTTTCAGGAAGTGTTTCCAAAATTGGGTATTGGAATTATCTAGCCCAGAGGGCACAAAGAAAGCAAGTCAGTTAGCTTTCAGTTAGTTCAGTTGCTAAGTTGTGTCCGGCTCTTTGCGACCTCATGAATCGCAGCACGCCAGGCCTCCCTGTCCATCACCATCTCCCGGAGTTCACTCAGACTCACGTCCATCGAGTCAGTTATGCCATCCAGCCATCTCATCCTCTCTGGTCTCCATAGCTTTAAGACACTCATTAATTAGTATTTTCTCAGTAGTTTACATTTTTATGGCTTCTTGAGATTATAGATAATTGAACAAAACAGAATTGACAGAATTGGTAATTTTCAGAAAAGTGGTCCAGAAATGCCATTTCTATCATCACATTATGGTTAAACAAAGTTAATGAGAAAAGACAAGATCTCTCATTCGATCTAACTACAGATGCAAGAGATAGGTCTCACATACTTTATATTAGGAAGTGAAAATATTTAGGAATTTCAAGCTGGTAGTAAATGCATCATCCCACCAGTTATCCCAGTATCACAATCTTTAGAGAGAACTACTGATAGATAACATGAAATTTATTCAACGGAAGCCAGTTAGATAATTCATGATCAGTTCAGGTCAGTTCAGTCCCTCTGTCATGTCCGACTCTTTGCAACCCCATGAATCGCAGCAGCAAGGCCTCCCTGTCCATCACCAACTCCCAGAGTTCACTCAAACTCATGTGCATCGAGTCGGTGATGCCATCCAGCCATCTCATCCTCTGTCGGCCCCTTCTCCTCCTGCCCCCAATCCCTCCCAGCATCAGGGTCTTTTCTAATGAGTCAGCTCTTCACATGAGGTGGCCAAAATATTGGAGCTTCAGCCTCAGCATCAGTCCTTCCAATTAACACTCAGGACTGACCTCCTTTAAGATGGACTGGTTGGATCTCCTTGCAGTCCAAGTGACTCGCATGAGTCTTCAACACCACAGTTCAAAAGCATCAATTCTTCAGTGCTCAGCTTTCTTCACAGTCCAATTCTCACATCCATACATGACTACTGGAAAAACCATAGCCTTGACTAGGTGGACCTTTTTGGCAAAGTAATGTCTCTGCTTTTTAATATGCTATCTAGGTTGGTCATAACTTTCCTTCCAAGGGGTAGATAGCATGAAATGTATTCAATGGAAGCCTCTTAAGCTGGAAATATATCAAAATGTAAGGAGAGAAATGAAAAGCAGGCAAAGTTAAACCTGGGGAAGTATATTTGCAGAAAGAGATCTAATCCTCTGTGTAACCGAAATCATGACCTAGTAGCAGGTATTGGAAGCTCTATAGAGGTATAAATTTTTACATTCAGAGCTTGCTTAAAAAGGTGACTCAGTAATTAGCTTTTCAACATAGTCAAACCTCAATTTCAACTTGAAGATATTCTGCGTGATTGAATATTCAGATGGAAAGTTAAATTAGAACTGCTGTATGGTTTCTTTTAACTTTTGATTCTATGAGTCTGATAAGTGAACTTCTTGAATGATATGACAATTTGTAACGTGTAAACTTCAGGTGGTGCTAGTCATAAAGAAACTGTCTGTCTAGTTCTTTGGCCCATTTTTTTATTGGGTTGTTTATTTTTCTGGAATTGAGCTGCATGAGCTGCTTGCATATTTTTGAGATTAATTATTTTTCAGTTGCTTCATTTGCTATTATTTTCTCCCATTCTGAAGGCTGTCTTTTCACCTTACTTATGGTTTCCTTCATTGTGCAAAAGCCTTTATGTTTAATTAGGTCCCATTTGTTTATTTTTGTTTTTAGTTCCATTACTTTGGGAGGTGGGTCATAGAGGGCCCTGCTATAAATGGGCCAAAGAACTAAACAGACATTTCTTCAAAGAAGACATACAGATGGCTAACAAACACATTAAAAGATGTTCAACATTATCAGAGAAATGCAAATCAAAGCCACAATGGGGTACCATCTCACACCAGTCAGAATGGCTGCTATCATAAAGTCTACAAACAATAAGTGCTGGAGAGGGTGCAAAGAAAAGGGAACCCTCTTACACTGTTGGTGGAAATGCAAAATAGTATAGCCACTATGGAGAACAGTGTAGGGATTCCTTAAAAAACTGGAACTAGAACTGCCATACGACCCAGCAATCCCACTGCCAGGCATACATACCAAAGAAACCAGAATTGAAAGAGACATGTGTACCGCAATGTTCATAGCAGCACTGTTTATAATAGCCAGGCCAAGGAAGCAACCTAGATGTCCATTAGCAGATGAATGGATAAGAAAGCTGTGGTACATATACACAATGGACTATTACTCAGCTATTAAAAAGAATGCATTTGAATCAGTTCTAATGAGGTGGATGAAACTGGAAGCTATTATACAGAGTGAAGGTACCTAGAAAGAGAAATACCAATACAGTATATTAATGCATATATATGGAATTTAGAAAGATGGTAATGATGACCCTATATGTGAGACAGCAAAAGAGACACAGATGTAAAGAACAGACTTTTGGACTCTGTGGGAGAAGGTGAGGGTGGGATGATTTGAGAGAATAGCATTGAAACATGTATATTACCATATGTGAAACAGATTGCCAGTCCAGGTTCAATGCATGAAACAGGGTGCTCAGGGCTGGTGCACTGGGATGACCCTGAGGGATGGGATGGGGAGGGAGGTGGGAGGTGGTTCAGAATGGGGGTACACATGTACACCCATGGCTGATTCATGTGAATGTATGGCAGAAAACACTACAATATTGTAAAGTAATTAGCCTCCAATTAAAATAAATAAATTTACAAAACAAAAACAAAACCAAAACCAAAAAACCTGCCTGTCAATGCAGGAGACATAAAGAGACATGAGTTTGATCCCCAGTCAGGAAGATCCCCTGGAGGAGGGCATGGCAACCCACTCCAGTATTCTTGCCTGGAGAATCCCATGGACAGAGGAGCCTGGTGGGCTACAGTCCATATGGTCAAAAAGAGTCACACACGACTGAAGTGGCTGAAAGAGCAAGCCAGGGAAGGAAGCTCTCGGTTGGTGGGGGGAACGTGGAAAAATATATGCATAACTTTGGAGACGTGGTCATAGCTGAATTTTGGCCCTCTTATAATACTACTTGCATTGCAATACTACTTGGATTCTAGGAGGATGAGACTATCTTAAAGACTGTATGAAGATCGTTCCTAATTTTTGTGCCTTGGAAGAAAAAGAATGAAATATACAGGATATAGTCACATAAATTTTCAGGATAAACATCAAAGGTACGACAGATGTTGGTAAAGCAGATACAGCAGTGGTGTGTTAGCGGGGATATTTCCACCAAGAAAGGTCAATTCAAGCAGTCCTCACAATTAGACTTTAACCTGATGGATTTACTGAGTCTCAGGTAAATCTTTACTTTTGCATTGGAATGAGATAAGGATCTAAGGGGATTCTAGGATCCATCCATACTCATACATACCGACTTTTATTCCACTGAAGTTTTGGGAAGCCAAAATAGAAAAACTACGCATTTGTGGTGAGTAAGGAAATAGAGAAAATTCAGGTATGGGGGATAATCTAAACTTAATTTTCCAAGTTTGTCACTTCCTTCTTTCGAGAACATGTTTCTTTCAATTTAATAATCTAGATAGTGGTTCTAGCAGGGTTAGTAAATTTTCTATCTCACACTATTGTCTGCAGGTTTAATTAGCTTAAATTTCAGAGGTCAACTCTATTTTCTTAATCTCCGAGATTTTGTGGAACATGCCACTGTTTCTTATGTACTGTTGACAAAGAGCAAGAGAATGTATGGAATTCAATACCAAATAGCCTTTTGAAGGTCTGTAGTAAGCCAAATGTATATTTCCATCACTTTGCTCCTGAAGGAAATCTCTCAGTTTCTCCAATAAACAATTCAGTTCAGTTCAGTTCAGTTCAGTCGCTCAGTCATGCCGACTCTTTGTGACCCCACAGACCGAAGCACACCAGGCTTCCCTGTCCATCACCAACTCCCAGAGCTTACTCAAACTAATGTCCATTGAGTTGGTGATGCCATCCAACCATCTCAGTCTCTGTTGTCCCCTTCTCCTCCCACCTTCAATCTTTCCCAGCATCAGGGTCTTTTCCAATGAGTCAATTTTTTGCATCAAGTGGCCAAAGTATTGGAGTTTCAGCTTCAGCATTGGTCCTTCCAAAGAATATTCAGGACTGATTTCCCTTAGGATTGACTGGTTGGATCTCCTTGCAGCCCAAGAGACTCTCAAGAGTCTTCTCCAACACCACGTTCAAAAATATCAATTCTTCGATGCTCAGCTTTCTTTATAGTTCAATGCTCACATCCACACATGACTACTGGAAAATCCATAGCACCCATGATTGATTCATGTCAATGTATGGCAAAAACCACTACAATATTGTATTAGCCTCCAATTAAAATAAATAAATTAATTTGAAAGAACAACAACATAGGTTTGACTAGACAGACCTTTGTTGGCAAAGTAATGTCTCTGCTTTTTAACATGCTGTCTAGGTTGATCATAGCTTTTCTTCCAAGGAGCAAGCGTCTTTTAGTTTCATGGCTGTAGTCACCATCTGCAGTGATTTTGGAGCCCAAGAAAATTAAAAGAGGCATTTTTATCATTCTCTGTTCTCTAATATATTTTTAATCAAGTTACAGTAGGAATCTAAAGTGAATTATAGACCCTCAGGAACCTCTCCTAAGATGAGTTAACCAAGGGGACTGAATTGCAGTCTTGGCTTAATATCTTCAAATAAATGAAAAATCTTCCCACTTTTGAGAAGAAATTGCTTCAGTGGACAAATGCGTGTCCTCATCTCCCTGCCAAGTCCCTGAATTTCTGCTTTGTGTCAGATAAGACCATTTTTCTTAGTATTTCATCAAAGATTTTTTTTACTCAATTTGTTTTTTTTTCAATTTGTTTTAAGATTCATATTATTGTTAGTATTAGATGATTTATTCAACTATACAAAATAATGGAGAGCAAATTTATAGGACAAATTCCCCTTCAGCATTTTCCTTGGCATTTAATATTCACTGATGACTTCTGAAGGACTTAACGATATGCTGGACACATAGCGTTGCACATAGAACTCACTAGTTAACATGGGAGAAGGAACGCTTAAATATATGCATTTGTGTTGTCATTACATTAGTACAATATAAACAGAAAGGAAAGGTGAGCATATCAAGGTGAGCACAGAGTAAGTAAGACGTGAGGCTTATATTGAAAGGAAAGAATCAGAGGAAAAAGACTCTTGGTATGGGGACTAGAAAATGTGAAGAGCCAGTGAAAGTGAATAGCATGCTTAGAAGATATTTTGATTTGAAAATTTCTTAAATAAGACATTTTATACTTTAAAATCAAATCCAGTCAAATGCAATAAAATTTTCACTTAGAATAGGATATAGGATATACATTTTTAATAAGACAGGAAAGAATGAAGTAGAGGAAACATATGGCAGATGAAGATTTGGATATAGTTTCATACTTTTTTCACAAGACCTCAATTGAGTTTAATGTCAAAGATCAAAGGACAGAGCAAGAATTTTTAGTTCAAACTTTTTGTCTGCCCTTTATCCTCCAGCTGCAGTGTAACTGAATCATAGAATTCTTGCCCCAGGAGCAAACCTCAGCTGTCTCAGATAATTTGTCTGATATGCTAACTAAATATTCATGCCAGGTTGGTTTAATTATGTTAATTTGTAGATCCATAGTTGAGTTTTCAGTTTGTTTATATGAACTATTTTCTATTTGCACTCAGATCTTAGCTCTGCTTGAAATGGGATATGGTGCTAGTGGCTTAGCATACAAGCTCTAACTCCCTCATCAATAAAATGGGAGCACATTATTTTATCTATTCAGAAACACCTATGATTATAAGATAGTCTATCATTTGCTGTACCTCTAAGGAAAAAAAAACAACTAAAATTTATTTGTAGTAATTTTTATTTTATATTTATCAGAAGAGCTCTTTTAATCCTTATAAGAAGTGCTATTGCTAAAACACTCATAGAGCTACAAAAAGAAAAATGTAAGCAACATATTGATTAAATGTTCTGTTTTTCCACACTCAGTCAAGTGTTTCCAACTCAACTTTCAACTCAGAGTGGTTAATTTTCTTGTTTTTACATATCCTTTGTGCCATAAGTAGCATTGGTAATATAACATCTCTTGAGATAATGTATAAAATATTTAAAACTTAGTGGTACTAAGCTCTTAAATTGACTTCAAAAGTAAGTAAACCTAGAAAAATATTTTATTTCAATTTTAAAATGTTTATAAACATATTTGATTCACCATTTCCCCTTTCCACAATCCTTAGGCTCCTTAAAATTAAAACAGTGCTTCACTATTTATTACTACTAGGATGTGCTCCAAATATGCAAGTTTTGAAATTTCTTTCTTGATGTTTCTTTTACTGCTTTGGAATCAACAACCACATTATACCTGACCCAGGGCCAACATTGATAGCCAAATATCATTGCTTGTGAGATCAACCCTGATTTTAGTGCTCTTAAAATATGAAAGGTATGAGCCTTAATATCTATGAAACAGTGTTGATAATATCTGTCTCCCAATATGAATGATAACTGATGTAACTTCATAAGCAGAATTTATTGAACCTTTAGCAAGCTGTTTAGTACATAGCAAGTACTTGCTACTGCCCAGTTAAAAAGCCAGTCACACTTGTCTCAGGAAGGCTTGCCTTCTTCGGAAATCAAGATACTTAATTAACTCAAAGAATAGAAAATGATGAAGCTTCTATTTTTAATATTGAATCTGAGTCAGCATGTAAATAGGAGATTTGACACCACAGTAATAAAGTTAGAGTGTTTCTGGTCAAATGTTTAGTGTTCATATTAGTTTTTCCTAGCAGAGATTTTAGAATTTCCTAGCAAGATACAAAGACTAATATTCATAAGTTTTCAGTTATTAAGCTATTGCCAGCTTTCTTTGGTCTTAGATACATCTTATTCTTTCCCCTCATGGCATGAACATAACATGTATGATACAGGTGTGATCTAAGGAGAAGAAAATGCTAGTGAATTTTAGACATGTCACTTTGCAATAGCAAATAGAAATCAAAAGCAAATATAGTGATGTTTTTACCTCATAACTGAGATATTTTAATATAAAATATCTGCAATATAGAAATATATTTATTTGTATGCACTCTTTACAATAGTTAGAACTTCAAATCTATCTCAATTAAAAAAGAAAACAAAAACAAAACAACTACCTAGTTGAAGAAACACGCATAGGAAGTATACATTTTAATTTTCAATTTTTCTAAAATCAAATATGTTTCAGAATGTCTTCCTGATATTACAGAAAGGGGAGCCTGAGAACTCTCTAACATACAAGGGAAAACTTAAAGTTATATTATACTAATTTGATATACATCTATATAAAATATCATTCTACTATGATGTTTACGCTATTCTGATGAAGTTTTTAAAAATAATTTTATTTGCTGGAAGCTTTCTGATTACAGTCAAAAGAGACACAGACGTATAGAACAGTCTTTTGGACTCTGTGGGAGAGGGAGGGAGGGACATGATTTGGGAGAATGGCATTGAAACATGTATAATATCATATATGAAATGAACCACCAGTCCAGGTTTAATGCATGATACTGGATGCTTGGGGCTGGTGCACTGAGACGACCAAGAGGAATGGTATGGGGAGGGAGGAGAGAGGGAGGTTCAGGATGGGGAAAACGCGTATACCTGTGGTGGATTCATGTTGGTGTATGGCAAAACCAATACAATATTGTAAAGTAACTAGCCTCCAGTTAAAATAAATAAATTTCTATTAAAAATAATAATTTTAGTTTTAGTAACAAATGTACTAACAAATAAGTAAGGGATCTTCATAATTTGGCCAATGACTTTGGTGTGCTTCTGTCTGCAAGTATTATTATTCATTTGGGAGACTGATAGCAGAAAAGAAATAGATATTATCAGTTCTGAAACCTAGTATCTCTCTTTTGCCAAAAGAGAGAAGAAGGAATGATCTAGTCGCTTTTAAAAATGCTAATGAGAGTTTGCTTGTCAAACCTACAGACTAGGGAGATTTTATCTAAAGAATTCTTCTATGAAGATGAACTTGGTCTAAGTTGCTATTGTAAATTAATCAGGAATTTGTGGATTTATAAAACCCCAAGAAAGCTTGTACGAGCTATGGAATTGAAGGGGTGTGTAAGAGATATAACATAAATGAAAAGTGAGGTAAATAGCGCCTCACCTGAATGCTTAGTGATGTCCTGTCTGAACCAGAATGCATCTGAATGTAGAAAAAAAGACCTGAAGAGCAACATCGGTCTCACAATGGTTCCATGATTTTATCTACTTTTCCTATGTTTTGACATTTTCTCTAGTCTTTGGATTATTGATACAATTAGTTCTAGGTAACAGCTAAGATTACTAATCTGATGATTAAAACTTTTATTTTTTAATCGAAGTATAATTTACAATGTTGTATTAGTTTCAAATGTACAGCTAAAGTGAAAGTGAAGTTGCTCAGTCGTGTCTGACTCTTTGCAACCCCATGGACTAGCCTACCAGGCTCCTCCATCCATGGGATTTTCCAGGCAAGAATACTGGAATGGATTTCTATTTCTGTCTCCTAGAGATCTTCCCAGCCCAGGAATTGAACCTGGGTCTTCCACATTGTAGGCAGATGCTTTACCGTCTGAGCCACCAGGGGAGTCTTGGTACAGCTAAGTGTACAGCTAAGGGATAATTATATATATATACGTGTGTATGCATGTGTGTGTGGCAACACATGGCTCAGCCACTCAGTCGTATCCAACTCTTTGTGACCCTATGGACTGTAGCCCATGAAAGCAAGAGAATTACAGAAAAATATCTACTTCTGCTTTATTGACTACACCAAAGTCTTTGATGTGTGGATCACAACAAACTGGAAAATTCTTAAAGAGATGGGAATACTATACCACTTTCCCTGCCTCCTGAAAAATCTGTATGCAGGTCAAGAAGCAATAGTTAGAACCAGACATGGAACAACAGACTGGTTCCAAATTGGGAAAGCAGTATGTCAAGGCTCTATGTTGTCACCCTGCTTATTTAACTTATCTGCAGAGTACATCATGAGAAATGCTGGGGTAGATGAAGCACAGCTGGAATCAAGATTGCCGGGAGAAATATCAATAACCTCAGATACACAGATGACACCACCCTTATGGCAGAAAGTGAAGAGGAACTAAGCCTCTTGATGAAAGTGAAAGAGGAGAGTGAAAAAGTTGGGTTAAAATTCAACATTCAAAAAATGAAGATCATGGCATCTGGTCCCATCACTTCATGACAAATAGATGGGGAAACAATGGAAACAGTGAGAAACTTTACTTTTTTGGCTCCAAAATCACTGCAGATGGTGACTGGAGCCATGAAATTAAAAGATGCTTGCTCCTTGGAAGAAAAGCTATGACCAACCTAGATAGTATATTAAAAAGCAGAGACATTACTTTGCTGACAAAGGTCCATCTAGTCAAAGCTATGGTTTTTCTGGTAGTCACGTATGGATGTGAGAGTTGGACCATAAAGAAAGCTGAGCACTGAAAAATTGATGCTTTTGAATTTCAATATTGGAGATGACTCTTGAGAGTCCCTTGGACTGCAAGGAGATCAAAGCAGTCAATCCTAAAGGATATCAATCCTGAATATTCATTGAAAGGACTGATGCTGAAGCTGAAACTGAAATACTTTGGCCACCTGATGTGAAGAACTGACCCATTCGAAAAGATCCTGATGCTGGGAAAGACTGAAGGCTGGAGGAGAAGGAGATGACAGAGGATGAGATGGTTGGATGGCTTCACCGACTTGATGAGTCTGAGTAAGCTCTGGGAGTTGGTGATGGACGGGGAAACCTGGTGTGCTACAGTCCATGGGGTTGCAAAGAGTTGGCTGAGTGACTGAAATGACTGACTTAATAGTCCATTGCATATATATTTATACTCTATCTTAAGCTAATTGTCTATTGATGAACACTTGGGTCACTTGAGTTGTTTCCAGGTCTTAGCTATTTGTGGTGTGAGTATCATTTCAAAATAAGAGTTTTCATCTTTTCTAGCCATATACCCAGGAGTGAGAATTACTATATCATATTATAGCTCTATTTTTAGTTTTATAAAGAACCTCCACACTGCTTTCAATAATGGCTACACCAATTTACATTTCCACCAACAGTTTAGAAAGGTTTCTTTTTTCCACATCCTCCTCAGGATTTATTGTTTTGAGATGTTTTGATAATGGCCCTTCTGACTTTTATGAGGTGATACCTCATTGAGGTTTTGATTGGCTTTCTCTAATAATTAACAATATTGATCATTTTCATGTGTCTGTTGGCCATCCATATGTCTTCTCTGAAATAAACGTCTTCTATTTAGGTCTTCTGGTTATTTTTTGATTAAGTTGTTTATTTTTTAGATGTAGTATTTATATATTTTGCTTTGGAAGATTGGTCTAAGAAAATATTGCTATGATATTTGTCAGAGAATGTTTTACCTATGCTCCCTTCTAGGAGTTATATGGTTTCATGTCTTACATTTAGGTCTTTAAAGTATTTTGAGTTTATTTTTGTATTTTAACTTTTCCTGATATATTAAATAGTAAAGAACATGAAGTCTGTGATGCAATAGATCATTAAGTTTATTTTTTAACCATTATATTTTCATCATTATAATAAACCTTGAGGTTGGAAAAGAAATTATTCAAATAAAATCTCCATATCAGTTATTTAGTTTATAGTGTCTTGAAAAGTGAAAAGTGAAGTCGCTCAGTGGTGTCCGACTCTTTGCGACCCCATGGACTGTAGCCTACCAAGCTCCTCCGTCCATGGGATTTTCCAGGCAAGAGTGCTGGAGTGGATTGCCATTTCCTTCTCCAGGGCATCTTCCTGGCCCAGGAATCGAACCCGGGTCTCCCACATTGCGGGCAGATGCTTTACCGTCTGAGCCACCAGGGAAGCCCTATAATGTCTTGGTGTTTCACAATTATATCTAGTTTTTTTTTTTTTTTCTACTTTGTAAAACTAAGTTTATATATGGATAGCTGCTAGTGGGCCATATGTCTAAAGAATATTTAAATTCGCTTTTTATTTTCTTATTTTACTTTTATGTTTTTAAATTCAGCTATGATAGATTTGTCTTTGTACAGAATAGATATTCTGTGTGTAATATATATCCCAGATCAGAGAGTAAACTTAGATTGAAGCTATCATATATAAATATTAATTCCAAAATGTAAAACCTGTAATAATCGTTTTTCTCTTTGACATAAGCATGTATATATGAGAAGCTCATGGATAAGGAAGTAGTCAAAAGATATCAGACTGGATAAGGAGGTCATTTCGATTCAGGATAATATAATACCACCTATCATCTTACTTTTTGTACAGTTTTATTTCTGTGAAATAAAAGAATTCATTGAAAGGAAAAAGATGGAGGAGGGATAAAATACTATTCTGTTTTCAGATTTTATCATGAGAAAGGAACATAAGATAAAATTTCATTTAAATTTTGCCTGAGCATTCATGTGAGACCCTAGGAACTCTCACTAGTGGTTTTGAATCAATGAAATTGAGTATATAGGTTCCATGGGAAAGGCCAGAAATATTGAATAAGTTTTGATGAGTTGATAGAATTTAAATTTTAGGACTTACCTTGTCCATACCTCTGATCCCTTAGAATAGTAAGGAAATTTAAAAGAAGATAAGGCTCATAATCTCATGATGAAAGTGAAAATGTTGGTCATTCAGTCGTATCTGACTTTTTGTCACCCTATGGACTATAACCCACCAGAGGACAGAGGACAGAGGCTCCTTCCTCTGTCCATGGGATTCTCCAAGCAAGAATACTGGAATGGGGTGCCATTCCCATTTCCAGGGGATCTTCCCAACCCAGGGATCCAACACAGATCTCCTGCACTGACAGGTGGACTCTTTACTGTCTAAGCCACCAATGTTACTACTTTATAGTAGAAGTATGGCAATAAATACACGCTAGTTTAGATAAAACTTCCCAAATAAACACTCTTTATAAAAATTACATAAAAACTGTTAGCTGATCCTCCTCTTTGAATTTTCACCTTTTACCAACATTCTGATACCCAAAAAGTGTTCAGAAGGTGTTGCATTTCCATCTTGACCTGTGTATCAGCATTTTATTTTTTTTCTTATGATTCTCAAAAACTGTGCACTTCAACCCAATATTTTAGAGTTTGAGTTATTTACCCACACTCACAATTGACAGATGATTAATACCTAGAATTACAAAGATTTACTATTCTATCAGGGAAAAAACAAATAAGTAAACAAACATAAAGCTTCTGATTAACAAATATGGAAATGTAACACTTTATATTTGAAGCAGCTTTGACTCCACCCCACACCATTCAACAGGGAGCCAATCTATGAAACGTCTCCCAACATAATTTTAATTACCATCATTTAACAACTGATGTTTTTGAACTGTGGTGTTGGAGAAGACTCTTGAGAGTCCCTTGGACTGCAAGGAGATCCAACCAGTCCCTCCTAAAGGAGACCAGCCCTGGGATTTCTTTGGAAGGACTGATGCTAAAGCTGAAACTCCAATACTTTGGCCACCTCATGTGAAGAGTTGACTCATTGGAAAAGACTCTGATGCTGGGAGAGATTGGGGGCAGGAGAAGGGGATGACAGAGGATGAGATGGCTGGATGGCATCACCATGCCATCGCTGGACATGAGTTTGAGGGAACTCTGAGGGTTGGTGATGGACAGGGAGGCCTGGCATGCTGCAATTCATGGGGTCTCAAAGAGTCAGATATGACTGAGTGACTGAACTGAACTGAACTGAACTGAACACTGAAACAAATACACTTTCTCCTCTACACATTCACAACCAGGAAAACAAAATAAGACAAATAAAAATAAATCATATAGTACAAAAATGAAAGACATAAGCCAAGAAACTATAAGATCTCAAGCTAATAAATTCCATGGACTCAATTTTACATAATAAAATTAAGATGTTTTTACAAATATTTCTGTAATTGGTGAAAATGTTTTTCTAATATCCAGAATTTAATTATGAAAATACAAATACATTTTGATCAGTTAATTCTAAGACTGGATTCTAATTTCAATGCTATATAAATTGGAGGAAAAGTTTATCATCTGTACAGTTTTATATATAAGGTTTTATGTGTTTGCCTTTTTCTACCTTTCCAGATTGCTTCATATATAAATATCAGAATAAAAGTATATTTGCCATGGCATGTATCAAACAAACACGTTCAGACATTTAATGCGAGTCTTACTAGCTTCAACCTGTGCATTTTAAAACAGAAAGCATGAAGGCCAAATTCTAACATATCAACATTTCCTGGAAAGGCCTTTAAGGGCAATTCATACTATAGGAGACATCCTCAGCAAACTAATAATTTGACATTGCAACAATTTCATCTCCAGTTTTGGAACAGAGTGGAAGTTTTGTTTGAAAGTGGAAAGTGTTAGTCACTCAGTCATGTCTGACTCTTTGTGACCCCATAGACTCTAGCCCACTAGGCTCCTCTGTCCATGGTATTCTCCAGGCAAGATACTGGAGTGGGCTGCCATTGCCTCCTCCAGGGATCTTCCCGAACCAGAGATGAAACCCAGGTCTCCTGTACTGCACGCAGATTGTTATTCATCTGAGCCACTCTAGTGGGTTTGAAAGCAGAAATGGATATCTACAGCACTGTATAGTAAAAGATTTCTATTAGTAATATGTTATACAAATATGCTTGAATTTCTCTATAAACGGCAGTAAAAGGAAGTAGCTAAAAATGTTAAGCAGTAAATGAGGGCTTAGATATTGACCAGAAGAAGTGTGATAGTACAGATCATGCAAAGAGATCAGAGAAAAAAAGATGGTTAAGAAGGGTCTGTGGGCTGATAGGCAGGAGAGACACTGTGTTGGATGGTGGCTTCAATAGCTGAATTCAAGGGAATACATATGGCACAGTTATACCCAGCAGAATAGCAGCAAAAGACAAATAAATAAATAATAACAAAAATAGAGCCAATATGTGAAAACAAGATGGAACTCATCAACTTTGGAATTGCTTTTTTATCTTCCAGCTGCCCAAATCTGTTCAAATTTGCCCAGACTTTCTCGGGTGAGAGACCTACACGTTTCACCAAAGCTGAATAAGTCCCTGGGGAGCCTTTCCTTCCTCTCTACTCATTTTCTTACTCTTTTTCTTCTCCTTTATTGACATTAGTATAAATGCAGGTGGAAAGATGAAAATCAAAAATATCTTTTAAATGTGACCAATATTTCTCACTTTTTCCCCTTCATCTACTTAAAAATGCTTTAAGGGAATTTGTCTGTAAAGAAAAACATGTGTAAGCAATATAATTATTAAACTCAAACAGAATCCACCATCTCTCAAGGATATTTGAAACAAAATGTATTATGTACATATATTGTAATAATTTTGGCATTGTAGTTATGTATGTTGTTAGCACCATAAGGTGAATGAATGAAATTAGAAACAATGAATGAAATTTGTATAAAAATTTCATAAAATATTCATAGAATGGAAAATTTGAATTTATATGAAATATTTAAATAAACAACTAATTTGCAGTTTAAAGCACAGAAAGTGTAAAATGTTTTATGAAAGTGAAAGGCGAGGAAATAAATAGAATTTCTTTGAAAATTTTAGTTCACATTAGGGATTTGCTATTCTATCCATTTTGTTTTTCAAGGGAAGAGACAACATTTGACAAATTATTAATCACTCACTCTGTGCCAAGTATTGTTCTAAGTACAATAAATAGTGCTGCACTTCAACCTTACAACAATTTTGTGAGATTGAATATCCTATTATACATTACTCTGTTAAAGATTATCATCAAATTGAAATACAAATTGGTCAAGTGGCTTGCCAAAATTTCTATAGCTATTAAGGTATTAATCAAAACCCTACTCTAAGTAGTATGATTCTAAGTAGTTCTGGAAATTGCAGCTCCTGAAGAATTCTTCAGAACTTACAAGATGACTTTGGTGCCCTATAAGAACATATACTCCTCAACAGACAATAAAATATTGGAGAAGGCAATGGAACCCCACTCCAGTACTCTTGCTTGGAAAATTCCATGGATGGAGGAGCCTGGTGGGCTGCAGTCCATGGGGTCGCCAAGAGTTGGACACGACTGAGTGACTTCACTTTCACTTTTCACTTTCATGCACTGAAGAAGGAAATGGCAACCCACTCTGGTGTTCTTGCCTGGAATATAAATGTTCCCCTTAACTTCAAGCCTTGTGATTCTAATATTACTTGTATGTGCCAAGAACTTACAAAACTATAAAAAAAAATAAAGTTAATTCCAGTCATTCTGACAAAAACAAAGTAGTTTTAATGTAACTAGTTCCCATTTAGAAATTCAGCCCTCTGTCAAGTGCAATACACTACAACACCAACCTTCGTAAGAGCAGGTAGAAAGACATGTAAAATTTAACCAATTTTACATTAGGCTTCACTCTAGTTTGTTTTTCTAAAATTCAAAAACACTGGTAACTAGCATTTTATAAACCAGAACCAACTTCTCATTGCCTATCTCCCCCACTCCTTTTTCACCAATGCTTTTAATGATGACTTTGTGATATTGATATCTCTCCTGAATTATGAAATACATTTGAAGACAGCGATTAACTTTTGTTCTGTTGTTGCCATGTGCCAGCACTTCGCATCCAGTATATCTCATTTACTTCTCTCCATATCTTCCCAGATCAGGATCAATGCCCCTGTTTTATGGACAGATTGCCATAGAATAATGGAAGAAAGATATGAACCAAGGGTTTTCTGGCTCCAAAATATGTGCCCTGTTTGTGCACCAAATGACCCAACATGAGGTTAATCCCTTTATTATGGTAATATTATATTTTAAGAATTATCTTCCAGAAATATTTAAAGCTAAATATTTTAACCTTTTTACAGCTTTAAAAAATTTGTTTCATATATGATATGTGTGCAACTCTTTTCTTATTTATTTTATTATTGTACTTATTATTTTATTTTCTGTGTCAAGTCACAGAGTTTGCCATACATATATCAAACATTTCCTATACTTTTCCCGTTTTTAAAAATTCATGCTTATTACCTACATTCAGTCATGTCCTTTTTCTGTAAAGGATAAATCATACACTGAAAGATAGGTATAAATCATAGGTGCTGATCTAGCAATAAAAACTCATCAAGCAAAGTGGTTGAATATTTAGCCATTGATATCAACATTTCTCCATAGCTGGAAATTAACTTTAACCTGTATTCTCTGAGAGCCATAATTATGTCAGCTACACACAAGAATACAAACATCTTTAAGACATCATCTCTGACTGCAGGATGATTAAAAGAAACAAGGCTCAGAGTTAAAAAAAAAAATCATGTTAAACATAAAAAGAAAAATTTGCTATTAAACAAAGAAGTACGAATGTGAAAAATGTCTGGTACCAATGAGTCCAAGAAACACAATAAAGAGCCTATCAGAAGTAGGGAACATCAATGGTGACTGTATTCTGGATCTTTCTTACATAGCTGTGCCCAGATTTGAGAGGCAGGAAAATATATTCTGGTGTTCCGCTGAGAAGGACAACAAAATCATATGGCAAGGGTGGGATGTAGGAAAAGGGGAAAAATTGCCACGATTATTGTAAACTACCTCAGAGATCATGTCTATATTATGTACCATTAAGTTCTCTGTGTCTTAAAGAGTTCTTGCTATATTTAATAATGTATATGTAAATACCATTTTTAATCAATTTTTTAAAAATGTATAAATGAAGAATGAGAAAACAATGGGGAGTGTGAGGATTAACAAATATGTTAACTATTCCTCAGGAATGAAGTAACCAACAATCGTAAAGATCCCTATTTCACCTCATTCTGGTACTAAAATATTTGACCCAAGCAGTAAGTATCATGACACAATGGAAAAAGCAATAGATTTGAAATTATAAACATTATGGTACTATCAGTTACTATCTAAAAGCTTGTGGATAAGTGACTTAACACTACTAAGCTTCTTTTATAGTAGCACCAACCAAAGAGATGTCTTTCAGGGATTTAAGAAATTATATGTATGAAAACATGTAACTCAGTGTTTAACTCATTAGACAGTGAGCTTATGGAACTATACACTTTGCCCTTTCTTCTTATTATAAAGGTGTCCTACATAAGGTCTGACATTTAAAAATGAATTTAATAATATTGTGTTGAATACATAACTAGAATTATGCTATGGACTAGGATTCAGCAGATTTCTTTCATGAGGTAAAAGCTAATAAATATTTTAGGTTTTGCAGGCCATATATGTTTGTTGTAACTATTGAAATCTGCTGTTATAGTACAAAAGCAGTTACAGAACACACATAAAAAATGAATGTAACTGCATTTCAATAAAACTATGTATTGAAAATAAGCAGTCTTGCATTTGGTCCATGGCCTTTGTTTACCAATTCTTGCTATAGAATATCAGAATTTTTCATAAGTTTTCTTATGACCATATGTTGAATGATTAATTAACTGTTATGTAAAATATAGAGAACTACCCAGCTTTGAGAAATGCCAGAAAACCACATGTGGCAGCCCTCAATTATGAATGCTTTATGCGATATCTAAGGGGAAAAAAGCGATAAGAACGCAAATGGCCTAGAAGAGAAGAATGCAACGGAAATGGATTTTTAACCTAAGTTTGTTACATGTAATCATTGAGGATAAATCTGAAGATTATGCTTAAAGCCAGACCATTAGACAATTTTAAAGATAGAGGAATATGAACCTCAGAGATATAAACTGGCCCTAAAAATGATACATAATGATCAATCACAAAATATGAGCAGAATATTATAAATACTAGTCCATCACACAAGTGGAGCTCAGCTGGGCTTGACTGATATGGGCTGAGCTCAGCTGGGACCACCAGCTCTGCTCTGTCCATGTCTCAATGTCTTCCCAGCACAGTGGGATCTATTCTCATGGTCCCCCTATGCTGATGGCAAAGGTACAAAAGAGCAAGAGGTAGTACCAGCCTTACCCTGTTGAGTAAAAATTGCTTTACATTCTAAAGAAGAATAAATTAAATAAAGTTAAAAAAAAAAGCAGGAACAGTTTTTTGATGAGGTCCCTGTTTGTCCTCACGTAGGATGCTATGTGTTTGTGTATGAGACGAGAGTAGAAGAGAGCTCTGTTTTTCCTAAAATTCTTATAATTAGGATCAGTCTGAAGAAACATATGCAAAGCTATGAAATAACTCAAATATGAAATATATTAAAATGTGAAGATGAAGAAAGGACATAGGGACTAAGAATGGAAATGAGAAGGAGAAAAATGCCCTTAGCTACTTAAAGCACAAAAATTACTGAAAAAAGAAATTAGAATGTGTTTAAGGGGGAGCATTTATGGGTGGTGGAAGAAATAGTCATCTATAGTCAAAAACTCAATATAAACCTGATTCTGGATTAATGACTGAAGTCAAAGTGGAAGAGTCATGTGGACTTTGGGGACCTTCTCATTCTCATTTCTATAAGAAAGAGTTTGAAATCAACTCTGCAGGAGTAAGCATGGCAGCAATTCTAAGTATGGAGAGCACGTAACTAACCATCATGGTTCTGAGGCAATAACTACTATGATTGTCACATAGACTTGACATTTTTGTCTTAAAATATATTTTATATTTTATTTCATTATGTGTATATCCATTTTAATCTAAAAGTAATGCTTGATTCTTCACAAATAAGAGATAAAGTATTCCAGGAAGATGCATTGCATCTTGCCTATAGATTTGCCTATTACCAGCACATTTCTCTGTCTTTATAATTTGAGAAGAAAGATACTAGATGCCGTTTTGTTCCCTTTTTTTTCTCTAAAAGGATGATGAGACTGCAAGAT
Source organism: Ovis aries (assembly GCF_016772045.2). Classification (NCBI taxonomy): domain Eukaryota; kingdom Metazoa; phylum Chordata; class Mammalia; order Artiodactyla; family Bovidae; genus Ovis; species Ovis aries. The sequence continues at coordinate 18,583,870 of NC_056074.1, forward strand.
GATGATTCTAGCTTCCAGTGACAGGCTTGAGTGAAATATAAACTGACTATTTATCTAAGGATCAGTGACACTATGTACTTTTATTTCCTAATATCTTTAAGAATTGTCCTTTAATAATACAAAGAAGGATAATCATAATCGAGTAGTAAAAGCAATCTTTCCAAATGCTTCCTTTTCCATACCACATCCTCTGATTATTCAAGCAATCATCCCTAACTCGTACAACAATGAGGTGCCTCTTTTATAAACTTTATCATGCTTACTTTGTAAAAATACGTGTGTGTATTCATGATGTATATGCCTTCAGACCAAGTATTAGTTTTACATTCTTTAATCCAATTTGTGCTTAATAAGTGCTTAATAATAATAAGTAATAATAATAATAATTAAGCACTTAATAATAAGTGCTTAATACAGTGCCCTGGTTCAAAATATGTGCTTAGCAAATATGTGTGATGAAATTTAAAAAAATTACAGTTGATTACCTGAATTGGAATTACTTATTCAATACCTTTTATTTATCTGGCTTTATTTTTCAGATACCTTTATCTTTAATCAAAAACTTACTAAAGTAGCTTACACTTGTAAAAATTATCCAGGTTTGTTTATACACTAGCAATGTTGATATTGCCATCTCACATACTTAAGTAAAAACAAATTGATTTTGTGTGGATTTTTATGTAGTTCCCTTTTTTGTTGCAGTTTTTTCTTTGATATATTCAAGTCTATTTGTTAGTGATATTGACTGATTATAAGCACATGGATTTTACATCTTTCAAGATACTTTATAAAAAAATGGGCAGGGAGAATCTCTTGTCCAAAAATCTTTCATTTATAACACTGCAGAATGAATAATAAAAGGAATTAGTGCCCTATTCAACTAATGCCATATGATCCCTATGGTCACCTACCTCCATCTAATGCAACTGAATTTAACTGTATGAATAATTAGTCAAAATGCAATATTTTAAACCATAACAATATGAGATTTTAAGGAAAATCTTAGGGCTTTAATATCAATTAATGTAATTTTTCTATAACAAATGTAGTTAATAGAATATAAGGTAAAAAAGGTAGATTCAAAAGACTGTTCTATACATCTGTGTCTCTTTTGCTGTCTCGCATACAGGGTTATCATTACCACCTTTCTAAATTCCATATATATGCGTTAGTATACTGTATTGATGTTTTTCTTAACCAATACAATATTGTAAAGTAATTAACCTCCAATTAAAATAAGTTTATATTAAAAAAGGTAGATTCAATTAATGGACATTCATGAACATGTTTAGTGTTAAACACATTCACAACTGCTAGTTGCACAAAATCCCAAATGATCAGTTCCTTGCTGTCAGTGTAAGATCTAAAATGGAGAAATCCTTTTAACCCTCAATAAAATATAATTGGAAAAGAAAAAGTGTAAAATTCTTTCATTCAAAAATTATTATTGACTGAGTGCCTACTATGTGCTGACATGCAATACCAAGAAAGGAGCCTCTTGTAGGCAGAAATAGGTCTTATAGATGACCTCAGGTGGAGTGAGCTATTTACATATACAAATTCTGTCTTTTCCAGTTTGTGTTTTTTCAGGTACTCAAGCAGTATTTCAAATAATTAAAGGAGGGCAGGGGCAGCATTAGAAAAGGTTTACCATCAATCAAGCACAGTCCTTTCTAGGCAAATATGTGTCATCCTTTGTCCACTGGTCATAGAGTTTTACATACGTACTGGTCATAGCCAGTACACAGAGGTGCCACCAGAACCAAAACAAGCTCACAGCGGTAAGGACAAATCGCCTATCCCTTTCCCTTTGAGTGTCATGATCTTCCCTTTGAATGTCAGTTCTCTCTTATCCTGCATTAAAAAGAGAATCAAAGCTTGGTGATCTAATTTCTCCTCTCTCTTTTCTATGACTTTTATATACTCACTAAAATTATGACCTATTTACTTAAAAAATATTACATGTAAATATTAAATGTAACTGCTTCATTTTCACATGGTTTTATTTTGGTTAAAGCATTGTTTTATGATGTCCATTAAATCAGTCATTAGGCACTGATTGCTAACTTTCAGAATTCAATTTTTAGAACTAATCATGAAAATTAATTGAATTAATTTTCTGAAAACTTATAACAAATAAAAGATCTATTATAATTGATATTCTATTTTGTGGATGTCACACTTCCATGAACCAAATATAATTATAGGTATGATTATAAGAACTATAAGTGATAACATTTTATAATGATATATTAAGAATTGTAGTGAAGCAAAATTATTTAGAGAGAAGTCTTAAAAAGTGAATTTGCATTAATACTAATTTTTATTTGCTTTGGTTCTATGCTTATTCCATAACTTTCTGATCATCCAGTGTTTTTTTTTCCAGATTCATATATATTTTTTTGAACTCATGTTTCATTTTTAAGATAATATGAGATTTAAGAATTAGTGTTATAGTTTTTTCTCTCTTACTAATTACATTTGAACTTTTATGTCAATATTAAGCTCTTTCTGGCCCTCACTAAGTGGTGCTAGTTGTAAAGAATTTGCCTGCCAATGCAGGAGACAGACTCAAGTTTGATCCCTGACTTGAGAAAATCCCCTGAAGGAGGGCATTGCAATGCACTCCAGTATTCTTACCTGGAGAATCCCATGGACAGAGGAGTATGGAGGACTATAGGCCATAGGGTAGCAAGAGTCGGACACAACTGAAGTGACTTAGCAGGCATGCATCTCTGCCATTATTTGTTGGAGTGCTCCTAGTTCATTGTTATATTAACTCCTACAAATGCTTTTTGAGAGACTTCCCTCAACCGTCCGTCCAGTGGTTAAGAATCCGTGCATCCACTGCAGGAGATGCTGGTTTGATCCCTAGCCTGGGAACTAAGATCCTGCATGCCAGCACAGTGCAGCCAAAAAAAAAAAAAAAAAGAACACAAATGCCTGTTGAGCACAACCGTGTGTCAGGCTAAGGATACAACTGTCTGAAACAGAGGCAGCCCTCCTCTGAGGGAGTTACCACTCTGGGTCACCTTTGCCCCTGCTGATGCTCAGAATGAAGTTAAATCTGGAGAAACACAAATCCAACATCCAGCTCTCAGTGAAACTTGGCCTGGTGACAACTTGGGCTTCAGTATCTTAAAGATGTTTATGAAGGCAACATAATTGGTGACATCTGAGGTCACCACCAGTGGAAGCATCCCACTTTCTCATGGAAATGATCATCCTGGAATCTCACCAGGGCTGGATTTGCAGCTTTGTGGGATTGTCTTCTTTCTTGTGTTACTTGTAAGCTTACAGAGCTGGGGGAGAAAGTTAATCATTACTATTATTCTAGAGAAAGAAAGAAGGAAGACAGATGAAGGGCGGGAGAAAGATGAAGGGAAGAAGAAGAAAACGATGGCCTCAACTTTTTGGAAATCTGGTGATGCTCCATTGTTTATTCGATTCTTAAAAAGTTCATACATCATCGGTATCATTTACATTTTCCTTCCTTGGGTTACCTTTTTCTATTTGTGACATAAAGCAGATTTTGCTGTGAGTGCTATTAAGACAGTTAACATAAAGATTACTGAAACTGTCAAGGTTAAAAAATGTCCAGGAAGCTCAAAGACTGAACTGATATACTGTCCAGTAGCTTCTTTACAGTACCAACTCCTCAGTCTCAGTCAATGGCGGGAGAGTAATTCTGCATCAGTGTTTCAGCTGACCCACTCCAGGTTTTTTCATGAACCTCCTTGACTACATTTACAGGTGCTTGCCCATTATACCTACAGGACATTTGCACATTCAGATAGTCTACCAGACATGTTCTTTTTTCTCTTCTTCAATCACTAGCAATTAATACCTTTACATTTCAGCCCAAATAGCACATTCCTCCCATTACCTTCCTCAATCTCCTTGAAGAAATCAAATTTCCCTACCATAACCTAGAATGCTGTGTATCGTAACATTTTAAAACAGTCATGTTTCTAATCTTATAATTCAAATGTGACTGTTTAAAAAGTTTGGCTTTCTCTTTGGTTTATAAACTTCACATATATAAGAGAATATTTTATTCTTTCTACCATGCTTGACTAAAATATAACCACAATAATATTTTTAAAATATGTAAATAAATCATCTGGAAAGGTAGCATAATGGCAGATTTGAGGGTGTCAAATGTAGCCAACTCATAAATTTGTACAAAGTAATCTCTGTTTATTCTCAGAAAATAACATTCACTTCTATTTCTTTACATAACTATTTATCCTGTATAGTTTGTATTGACTAATCATGTATTTTTTAATATGAAGAAAGATAGAACTAAATAAATAGAGCTACATAAACATAATTAAAGCTCACTTTTAACTTCATTGTGGTAATTTTTTTGGTAACAGTTGGGTTCTATCATCCTGAAATGTATTATCTTTCAGAATTTAGCAAAATAATATTTATTAGAAGTGATGTAAACATCTGTGTAAGTCTCTCTAGACCCCAAGGACACCTCAATGTTCCTCTTATTGCAAAAGCCCAGATATAAAGAAACCAGAACTCAAACCTACTAAGCAATGAAACTGACTTATATTTTTTTAAATAATACTTCTAAATATTATTTTTCCCAAAGGATATTTTTGCTCAACATAAATATACAAAGAACATGAGCAGGAACTGAATGTCACCCCACCAAAATCCTCATTTTTTGTTGGTTGTGTCAGGAAGATCTAGAGAGTTAGAATCACAGAAGCTCAGAATAAGTCAGCTCACAGTTCCCTTGTTTGGTATAGTCAAGAGCCATGCTAGTGATGACTGCATTTGCTAAATGTGTCTTATGAAATTGTTGCTCTGTAGGGGGAAACTAGGATTGAAACGGTAGCACAACTGGTAATGAATCTCAAAGAAAGTTTCATTATTCCAAGTTGTTTTGCGGCTTGAAGCTAAGAAATGAACATACCAACATAAAGGCGATTTTTGTGACAGATCCTATATTTCTTATGTCACTGAGATCTAATAAATTGATAATTATAAAGTTAAATCATTATAAAAATGTAGTTTTAAAAATGTTATTACCTTCATTTAAATATGTTATATAGATTATATCATAATTTTTAGGCATATTATTCTCCCCAAGAGCAAAATGATAATGATCTATCTAAAGAATTGTCATCTTCACTATAAATCTTACCTCTGAAGTCAAACAGAGATGAACCTAGATCTGAGCATTGCTGTCCAAAAAGGCAGAGAATTTTACCAGCTGAAAACATGCCTGGGATTCACACAACATTGCTAAGACCTATAGAGCTTCTTTGATTTATATTAAACAAGTGTACAAGTAAATCTCTAAGTTATCACTGTGACATCATGTAGCAATATTTTCTTTCAAAATGATGTATTTACTATAAAATGATATGTTTTCCATTATAAATAGTTGGAACAACACACAAGTGTGCTGTTTGCATTTGTAGCTTCCTTCCCCAAAGGAACCCATATTAACAATGTAATAAATATTCTACACACACACACACACACACACACACACCCCTTTACAGATGCTATACTTATTTTCTAAACTCATATCACATATTGTTATGCAAAATGAATTTTCATTTAGTATACTGGAAAAACCTAGAATGTTGTTAGGTCTATGAATCAAGGTAAACTGACTGTGGTCAAGCAGGAGATGGCAAGAGTGAGCATCAACATTCTAGAAATCAAGGAACTAAAATGGACCAGAATGGCAGATTTTAACTCAGATGACCATTTTATCTACTACTGTGGGCAAGAATCCCTTAGAAGAAATGAAGTCTCCCTCATAGTCAACAAAAGTGTCTGAAATGCAGAACTTGGGTGCCTTCTCAAAGATGACAGAATGATCTTGGTTCATTTCCAAGGCAATCCATTCAGTATCACAGTAATCCAAGTCTATGCCCCAACCACTAATGCTGAAGAAGCTGAAGTTGAGAGGTTCTATGAAGACTTACAAGAACTTCTAGAACTAACATAAAAAAAATTATTTTCATCATAAGGGATTGGAATGCAAAGGTAGGAAGTCAGATACCTGGAATAATGGCAAGTTTGGCCTTGCAGTACAAAATGAAGCAGGACAAAGGCTAACAGAGTTTTGCCAAGAGAATACACTGGTCATAGCAAACACCCTCTTCCAACAACACTATAAACAACTCCACACATGGACATTATCAGCTGGTTAACACCAAAATCAGGTTGACCGTATTCTTTGTAGCCAAAGATGGAGAAACTATAGAGCCAGCAAAAGACAAGACCTAGAGCTGACTATGGCTTAGATCATGAGCTCCTTATTGCAAAATTCAGGCTTAAATGAAAGAAAGTAGGAAAAAACACTATACCGTTCAGATGCCACCTAAATCAAATCCCGAAAGTGAAAGTGGCAAATAGATTCAAGAGCATAGGTCTGGCAGAGGGTATAAAGAGCTGTAGATGGAGGTTCCTAACATTGTACAAGAGGTGGGGAGCAAAACCCTCTCAAAGAAAAAGAAATGCAAGAAGGCAAAATGGTTGTCTGAGGAGGCCCTACAGATTGCTGAGAAAACAGAAGTGAAAGGCAAAGGAGAAAGGGAAATGCAAAGTTCAAAAGAATAGCAAGGAGAGAAAAGAAAGCTTTCTTAAGTGAACAGGGCACAGAAATAGAGGTAAACAATAGACTGGAAAAGGCAAGAGATCAATTCAAGAAAATTGGAAATGCCAAGGGAACAGTTTTTACAAAGATGAGCACAATAAAGGACAGAAATGGCAAGGACCTAACAGAAGCAGAAGAAATTAGGAAAAGGTGGCAAGAATACACGGAAGAACTATATAAAAATGTCTTAATAACCCAGATAACTATGATGGTGTGGTCACTCACCTAGAGCCAGACATCTCACAGTGTGAAGTCAAGTGGGCCTTAGGAAGCATTACTATGAACAAAGCTAGTGAAGGTAATGGAATTCCAGCTGAGCTATTTCAAATCCTAAAAGATGATGCTGTTAAAGTGCTGGACTGAATATGCCAGCAACTTTGGAAAATTAGCAGTTCTGGAAAAAGTCAGTTTTCATTCCAACCCTAAAGAAGGGCAATGCCAAAGAATGTTCAATGATTGCACTCATTTCACATGCTAGCAAGGAATGCTCAGAATCCTTCAAGATAGGCTTTAGCAGTACATGAACCAAGAACTTCCAGATATACAAACTAGATTTAGAAAAGGCAGAGGAATCAGAGATCAAATTGGATCATCCTTTGGATCATAGAAAAAGCAAGAGAATTCCAGAAAAACATCTACTTATTCTCCATTGACTCCGCTAAAACCTTTGACTGTGTGGATCACAATAAACAGTGGAAAATTCTTAAAGAAATGGGAATACCATACTTCCTTACTTGCCTCCTGAGAAACCTGTGTGCAGGACAAGAAGCAACAGTTAGAACAGGACATGGAACAACAGACTGGTTCAAAATTGGGAAAGAAGTATGTCAGGGCTATATATTGTCATTTTGCTTATTTAACTGATATGCAGAGTACAAAATGCAAAATGCTAGGCTGGATGAATCCCAAGCTGGAATCAAGAGTGCTGGGAGAAATATCAACAACCTCAGATTAATATGGATGATGCCACTCTAATGGCAGAGAGAGAAGAGGATCTAATGGGCCTCTTAATGAAAGTTAAAGAGGAGAGTGAAAAAGCTGGCTTAAAACTCGACATTCTGAAAACTAAGATCATGGCAACTTGTCCCATCACTCCATGGCAAATAGATGGGTAAAAAGTAGAAACAGTGACAGAGTTTATTTTCTTCTGCTCCAAAATCACTGTAGACAGTGACTACAGTCATGAAATTATAAAAATGCTTGCTCTTTGGAAGAAAAGCTATGACAACCTAGTGAAAGTGTTAGTTGCTTAGTCGTGTCCACCTCTGTGACCCCATGCACTGCAGACCACCAGGCTCCTCTGTCCATGGAATTCTCTAGGCAAGAATACTAGAGTAGGTTGCTATCCCCTTCTCCAGAGGATCTTCCTGACCCAGGGATTGAATCTGAGTCTCCTGCATTGCAGTTAGATTTTGTACCATCTGAGCCACTAGGGAAGTCCAGGAGAAACCTAGACAGCATATTAAAAAGCTGAGACATCATCACTCTGGTAACAAAGGTCGTAGGCAGTTTTTCTACTGGTCATGTACAGATGTGAAAATTGGACCGTGAAAAAAACTGAGCGCCGAAGAATTGATGCTTTTGAATTGTGGTGCTGAAGAAGACTCTTGAGAGTCCCTTGGACTTCAAGGAGATCAAACCAGTCATTCCTATAGGAAATCAATCCTGAATATTCATTGGAAGAACTGATGCTGAAGCTGAAGCTCCAATACTTTGGCCACCTGATGTGAAGAGCCAACTTATTGGAAAAGATCTTGATGCTGGTAAAGACTGAGGGCAAGAGGAGAAGAGGGCAACAGAGGATGAGTTGGTTGGATGGCATCATCAACTCAGTGGATATGAATTTGGACAAACTCACGAAGATAGTGAAGGACAGGGAAGCATGGTGTGCTGCCATCCGTGGGTTCGCAGAGTTGGCTACGACTGAGCAACTTGAACAACGGAACAGCATTACTTTCAGAATAATGATATGTGGAAAAGTAGCAATTTTAGATTTCTCGCTATATGTTTGAATTGAAGTCTTTCCCATGATTTCCATACATTTTTTTTCCCCCAAGACTTGAAATTCACTTCATATAAAGTGAGAGAAAATGTTCTCTGGAGACTCAATTCATTTATTTTCCTTTGTGAAGAATCTGAAGCTAAAATTAGCTCTGCTATAGATTTGCTGTTATACTCTTTCTTTTGAGAATAAAGTATGAAAATACATATATAAATATGAAATTCTTGATAAAATTAACTTTTCTCATTTGGTTTCCTTATACAATAATTTTTAAGACTCAACTTCCATTTAATTTTCATTTGGTTTAATTTAATATAAAGTTAATTTCTGTGTTTTAGCAAAATAAATCACTTAATGAGTATCAGATAACTGGCTGGATCCTGTAGGTATTGTGGGGAGATTTGTAGTGAATAACCTGTTGAATTCTGTAAATTCTTTAATTGTTTGGTTTTTGAAAACTTTGCTCACCTTTCTAAAGTAATTCAACCTTTTGGAAAGTTTTTATTCAAGTTTCTTCAAGTAATAAATAATACGAAATCTTGCGGTTTATAAATTCAGTAATAAATCACCAAATGTTTAAAGTTTCCACTCAATATGTATTCTATGAGGGCTGTTCACCACCATGGACATTGTATGAACAATGTCAACAAGCCACAGGCCACCTGAATGTGAAATCGACCTCCGTCACTTAACAGATCCAATTTCAGCTACTCAGACTCTTCTGTACCTTAGTTTTGTCATCCATAAAATAGACAACTGCAACTACTACAGAGGTATTGTATAAATTAAAAGAATTAGTAATCATAAAGAATTGAGAATAATACCTGAGATCAAGAAAACATTATGTATTAAGTGTAATTTTTATTCTGAGAGTTTACACCTTCCCCGCTGTCATTATGACCATTGTTCTAGCAATGTCAGCTTTGATCGTCCTTAACATTTATCAAATATTTGCTATGTCACAGATATTCTGCAAGTGTTTTAGTGTATAATAATAACCCATTGACTCTGCACAGATATATTTGAGATCTCTGTTATTACAGCTTAAAAGAAAAAGTTTAGCACATGAGATTTTGAGAGATTCAATAATGAACTACAACCCACAACTTGTAGGTAGAATATCAAGGATTTTTATCCAGATTGTAACCATAAGGTTTAACCAGGTACAGGGCTTTCTACTGTGAGATCTATTGATAAATTTGCCCAAGCTTTAACTTATTTATTCTTAATTTCCCTTTTCCCAGATATCCTCTCTTTTTGGTGATGCTGAACTTATGCCATTTTGTTAAATCTTGTCTTGCCGTTATCTCTCAACCTCCTGGGAGTTCCTTTCCACCACTTCTTCATGGACATCACTTTCACTTCTGCCTCTGGTTTCCTCCCTTACCACTCACGCTTTTCTTTGTTCCCACAGTCCCCTGGTATTTTTAAGTCAATTGGCCACTTTCACCTGGTCAGTGGAAAATTCTTTTTATGATCATAAAAGGCTAGGCTCCTTTCCTTTGCAATCAATTCCACTGAGAAATTTTCCAGACATTCTCAAGGTCTGAAATGAAGGAATTTGTGTGTTATAAAATCCTGATTCACTTCCAAGAAACATTCCTCCTGACTGTGAGTATGCCTGTTCCCTACACTTGGACACTTGTTTGGCTTCCTCTTACATCTGGGCAGATTACTAGTCTTCCATGTCTATGTGGCTCTATCTCTTTCCTCCAGTGATGTCAGGACAGCCTTTGCCTGCCATCTTTGTTACACCATCCAGTGTTTGAGTTACCCGACTCTCAGCCTCTGTAGATTCATCACTATTTCATCAGATGGTGTACAAAGCAATGCAGTCAGTGGGGAGAAAAAGAACTGTGGCTTCAGTGTATATATATATTTCCAGCTTTACTTATAAAATATCTTTAGAGAGACTGCAAAAATATATATACTGTGTTTGTGTTCAGTCACTCAGTCGTGTCTGACTCTTTTGCAACCCCATGGGCTGTACCTCAGGACTTCTTTATGCACGGGATTTTCCAGGCAGGAATATTGGAGTGGGTTGCCATTTCCTTCTCCAATATGTGTATTACCATGCTATTAAAATGTATTTGAAAATCTTGAAAATGGCAAAAAAGAAGCAGAGTAATAACAATATCCATGTTATGATTTATACATGTGAAATCATGTAAAAATTCACTGAACATGAATCCCACTCAATGTTTAATCATGTATGTGTTTATGTCTGTGAGATATTATATGGGTGTTATATATCAGCCCATGAATATATTCTTTTCTAAGAATAAAACAGAAGTGATTCATTATGTATATTCTACAGAGAGATCATAGAATAAAGGCCTTACTTAGACAATTTGTGAAAATAATACATATTCTGTAAAATAGCACATAAATTATTAACCCTTGGGAAACATGCCTTACAGGGTAAACTCCAAGCCTCAGAGACCCAGGTTATGAGGTCATTCATAACTTTGTCTTATAACTTGACTACTTTTCCTGTTTCAGTCCCTATCTTTTTTCATCTTGTTGCCTTCACTACTCCTTTATTATTTCCAGTTTTTGGTGTGTGTCTGTGCTATAAACACACTATAATAATTGATTGCACTTCATCTATTTTTCTCTCACCTTCTAGAACAGACTGATTTATTTAATGGCTAGGGCCTTATCTTAGTTACCTTTGTATTCTCAAGGTCTGGCACATAATAAGAGCTCAATGACAGTTTAAATGTGAGCACACTATTATTATATACCCATACCCCATAAAATTTTCTTGTAACAATACATTAGCTGAAAATATACAAGGTGATATGTATTCCTTAAATCTGACATTGTTTTTCCAAACATTTTTAATAATATTGTCATGTAACAAACTAAAAAAAAGTGACAGAAATGCTTAATCAGGGCCTTACTGAATCATGTTTAAAATGTCTATGTTGTGGTGCTCTATAAATTGCTGAGGATATACTTAAATTTTATTCTTATTTATACTAAGAATAGAAGCTTAATGCCAAGTGAGAACACATAGAAAATGAGAAAGTATATATGGTATTGTGTTCACTGTCATACTTTTTAAGGCTATCATAATAAACTTTCCAATGAGAACTTGCCTGAAATGCCATGAAAAAAGGTACATTTAGGCACAATGTTTTTATTATTTTATTTCCCCTTATTACAGATATTATAATTTTGTGTCACTGACATTGCCTGAAAATGCTTCAGTTAAGAATAGTGTTTTAGTTTTTTATTATCACAGTAACAAATTACCACTAATTTAGTGGCCTATTATCCACTGCTTGTGTTTCTGACATGCTTCTTACTGGATAAAGTCAAGATGCCAGTAGGGCGAAGTTCCTTTAATTGTATGTTCAAGAAAACAATCAACTCACTTGCCTCTTCTACCTTCTAGAGGACACCTACATTTCTAGACTAATAATCTTTCTGCTTTTCAAAGCCAGCAGTATTAAATCTTTCTGACTATAATCAAGTGAAGCTTATTCTAAGATTTCAAGGTACGTTTGACATCCAAAATCAGTTAATGTAATATACAATATCAATAGGACAAGAGAGAGAAAGCACATGATAATTACAACCAACAGAGAAAAAATAAAAAGCCCAGTGCTTTCCTAACATGTTTTAAACTGTTCTCTTTCACGTGTGATAGTCTTTCAGTTCAGTTCAGTTCAGTTGCTCAGTTGTATCTGACTCTTTGCCACCCCATGGACTGTAGCACGCCAAGCTTCCCTGTCTATCACAAACTCCTGGAGCTTGCTCAACTCATGTCCATCAAGTCAGTGATGCCATCCAAACATGTCTTCCTCTGTTGTCCCCTTCTTCTCCAGTTTTCAATTTTTCCCAGCATCAGGGTCTTTTACCTGAGTCAGTTCTTCACATCAGACGACCAAAGTACTGGAGTTTCAGCTTCAGCATCAGTGATATTCTCTAGTCCAGAAATTGTATTGTTCATTAAAGTAATTCTCCCCTGGTGAAGGAAATGACAACCCACTCCATTATTCTTGCCTGGAAAATCCCAGGACAGAGGAGCCTGGTGAACCACAGTTCATGGGGTGGCCAAGAGTCTGACAAGGCTAAGCAACTGAGCACAAAGTTACTCTGTTTTTAAATGAGCCAAAGTGTCAAAATAAGACATATCTTCATTTAAAAAAAAATTGCAGGGAGGTTGAGGAATGAATTGCTAACTCCTGCAATAGTCATTGCAGGAAAATTATATTTCTCAAACCTAAGATATACTATATCCAGATTCCCATTATTGTTTTTGATAGTCAGTTACTACTTAAAGGCTTAGTGTATCCAGTACCAAAAGGCATTCAGAAAAATCATTAAGAGAACTGATAAAATGACTTGGATCAGTCTAGCGAAGATATCAGACAAGAGGTCTTTGATAACTTTCTAGAATTCTAACTTTTTGGAATTCCAAATTCTGATACTAAACCACATTGGAAAAAAAGTCAACCAGAGACATTTAACTACTGTGTAAACACTCTATTACCCATAGCACTCCTTTCTCATAGAATAGCATTTAAAACATACTTCAGTTCAGATCAGTCGCTCAGTAGTGTCTGACTCTTTGTGATCCCATGAATGACAGCATGCCAGGCCTCCCTGTCCATCACAAACTCCCGGAGTTCCCTCAAACTCATGTCCAGCGATGGCATGGTGATGCCATCAGGCATCTCATCCTCTGTCGTCCCCTTCTCCTCCTGCCCCCAATCCCTCCCAGCATCAGAGTCTTTTCCAATGAGTCACTTTTTGCATGAGGTGGCCAAAGTATTGGAGTTTCAGCTTTAGCATCATTTCTTCCAAAGAACACCTAGGACTGATCTCCTTTAGAATGGACTGGTTGGATCTCCTTGAAGTCCAAGGGACTCTCAAGAATCTTCTCCAGCGCCATAGTTCAAAAGCATCAATTCATTGGCACTCAACTTTCTTCACAATCCAACTCTCACATCCATACATGACCACTGGAAAAGCCATAGCCTTGAATAGACAGACCTTTGTTGGCAAAGTAATGTCTCTGCTTTTGAATATGCTATCTAGGTTGGTCATAACTTTCCTTCCAAGGAGTAAGCGTCTTTTAATTTCATGGCTGCAGTCACCATCTGCAGTGATTTTGGAGCCCCCCAAAATAAACTCTGACAGTGTTTCCACTGTTTCTCCATCTATTTCCCATGAAGTGATGGGACCAGATGCCATGATCTTCGTTTTCTGAATGTTGAGCTTTAAGCCAACTTTTTCACTCTCCACATTCACTTTCACAAGAGGGTCTTTAGTTCCTCTTCACTTTCTGCCATAAGGGTGGTGTCATCTGCATATCTGAGGTTATTGATATTTCTCCCGGCAATCTTGATTCCAGCTTGTGTTTCTTCCAGCCCAGCATTTCTCATGATGTACTCTGCATATAAGTTAAATAAGCAGGGTGACAATATACAGCCTTGACGTACTCCTTTTCCTATTTGGAACCAGTCTGTTGTTCCATGTTCAGTTCTAACTGTTGCTTCCTGACCTGCATACAATTTCCCAAGAGGCAGGTCAGGTGGTCTGTATTCCCATCTCTTTCATAATTTTCCAAAGTTTATTGTGATCCACACAGTCAAAGGCTTTGGCATAGTCAATAAAGCAGAAATAGATGTTTTTCTGGAACTCTCTTGCTTTTTTGATGATCCAGCAGATGTTGGCAATTTGATCTCTGGTTCCTCTGCCTTTTCTAAAACCAGCTTGAACATTTTGAAGTTCACAGTTCACTTATTGCTGAAGCCTGGCTTGGGGAATTTTGAGCATTTTTTACTGGCGTGTGAGATGAGAGCTATTATGCAGTAGTTTGAGCATTCTTTGGCATTACCTTTCTTTGGGATTGGAATGAAAACTGACCTTTTCCAGTCCTGTGCCCACTGCTGAGTTTTCCAAGTTTGCTGGCATATTGAGTGCAGCAGCACAGCATTATCTTTCAGGATTTGAAATAGCTCAAGTGAAATTCTATCACCTCCACTAGCTTTGTTTGTAGTGATGCATTCTGAGGCCCACTTGACTTCACATTCCAGGATGTCTGGCTCTAGGTGAGTGATCACATGGTTGTTATTATCTGGGTCATGGAGATCTTTTTTGTACAGTTCTTCTGTGTATTCTAGCTACCTCTTCTTAATATCTTCTGCTTCTGTTAGGTCCATACCATTTCTGTCCTTTATTGAGCCCATCTTTGCATGAAATATTCCCTTGGTATCTCTAATTTTCTTGAAGAGATCTCTAGTCTTTCCAATTCTGTTGTTTTCTTCTATTTCTTTGCATTAATCGCTGAGGAAGGCTCTCTTATCTCTCCTTGGTATTCTTTGCAACTCTGCATTCAGGTGCTTATATCTTTCCTTTTCTCCTTTGCTTTTCACTTCTCTTCTTTTCACAGCTATTTTTATGGCTTCCCCAGACAGCCATTTTGCTTTTTTGCATTTCTTTTCCATGGGGACGGTCTTGATCCCTGCCTCCTGTACAATGTCACGAACCTCCCTCCATAGTTCATCAGGCACTCTGTCTATCAGATCCAGTCCCTTAAATCTATTTCTCACTTCCACTCTATAATCATAAGGGATTTGAGTTAGGTCATACCTGAATGGTCTAGTGGTTTACCCTACTTTCTTCAATTTAAGTCTGAATTTGGCAATAAGGAGTTTATGATCTGAGCCACAGTCTGCTCCTGGTCTTGTTTTAGCTGACTGTATAGAGCTTCTCCATCTTTGGCTGCAAAGAATATAATCAATGTGATTTTGGTGTTGACCATCTGGTGATGTCCATGTGTAGAATCTTCTCTTGTGTTGTTGGACGAGGGTGTTTGCTATGACCAATGCATTCTCTTGGCAAAACTCTATTAGCCTTTGCCCTGCTTCATTCCATACTCCAAGGCCAAATTTGCCTGTTACTCCAGGTGTTTCTTGACTTCCTACTTTTGCATTCCAGTCCCCTATAATGAAAAGGAAATCTTTTGGGGTGTTAGTTCTAAAAGATCTTGTAGGTCTTCATAGATCTGTTCAACTTCAGCTTCTTCAGTGTTACTGGTTGGGGCATAGTCTTGGATTACCATGTTATTGAATGGTTTGCCTTGGAAATGAACAGAGATCATTCTGTCATTTTTGAGACTGTATCCAAATACTGCATTTCTGACTCTTTTGTTGATCATGATGGCTACTCCATTTCTTGTAAGGGATTCCTGCCCACAGTAGTAGGTTTAATGGTCATCTGAGTTAAATTCACCTATTCCAGTCCATTTTAGTTTGCTGATTCCTAGAATGTTGATGTTCACTCTTGCCATCTCTTGTTTGACCACTTCCAATTTGCCTTGATTCATGGACCTGACATTCCAGGTTCCTATGCAATATTGCTTTTACAGCATCGGACCTTGCTTCTATCACTGGTCACATCCACAGCTGGGTATTGTTTTTGCTTTGGATCCATCCCTTCATTCTTTCTGGAGTTATTTTTCCACTGATCTCCAGTAGCGTATTGGGCACTTACCAACCTGGGGAGTTCCTCCTTCAGTATCCTATCATTTTGCCTTTTCATACTGTTCATGGGGTTCTCAAGGCAAGAATACTGAAGTGGTTTGCCATTCCCTTCTCCAGTGGACCACATTCTTTCAGCCCTCTCCACCATGCCCCATTTGTCTTGGGTGGCCCCACATGGCATGGGTTAGTTTCATTGAGTTAAACTAGGGTGTGGTCCATGTGATCAGTTTGGCTAGTTTTCTGTGATTATGGTTTCAGTGTGTCTGCCGTCTGTTCCCCTCTTGCAACACCTACAGTCTTACTTGGGTTTCTCTTTGCTAGAACCCATCCACACATACTGTATTTTATTGAAATCCCCCTAAGTTTTCTGCTTATTTTCAGGGAAAGGGATAATGAAAATGCATGAATTATAGACCAAAATCGACATGAGTAAGAAGCCTTAGTTTAGAAGGCTTCATGCATCATTCTTATTCTCCCTCTCTTGTTTCCTCTTTCTTCTTTAACTCCTTCCTCTCCTCCGTTTTACCCCCTAAGGGTGGCACTATATTGAAATTTTCCAATTTTTATCATTGCCTTTGACCTGCCCACCATTCTATTGGCCTAAGATTCTGTATCTTTCCATTAGTTTGCACAGGCTATCCCACCTGCATCTTGACTGTCTTGAGTTTAGTGACACACTCACAGTAGGTGCCCATCACCTACTGCGCTCATGTCTTTACCAAAGAGTCAAGCTTTAGGATCAGCAGATGCCTCAAAACCAAAAGCTCGATCCAGTTATGACAACTTGAGCCCTTGGATTGTTTGCCTTTCATAAAGGATCAGAACAAGCATGCATTTTAAGAGCAAGATTTTCTATTATACGTTGTGTTTTTAGGGATGCTATATTAGAATTGATTTATCTGAACATATAAATTACTACAGGATTAGAAGTACTATTTTAGATATTTGAGCCTTGTGTGTCTGGCAATCCATTTTAATTCTGAATTCGATGAAGGCTCTAAAAATTCCATCCCATTAATTAATATATATTTGAAATAGAAAACTTTTAAAGTTCATATCTTAGCTGTACATTCACCACATTCCTTGCCTACAATCTCTGTTTTTATATATATATGATTAAACTTTATTATTATTTTTATATATTATTATAAGATAGGTATTTCCATATGGCCTATGAATTGGCCTTTGACTGTCATCGTCATATACTTGGAAATTGTGTGGGCTACAAATCCCTGTTTGTTGTCCCTCTATTTGCTTTTATAATATAATAAGCTGTAGTATTTTTTTACATTTAAGCTACTTCAGCATTTTGAAGTTTTATGTTTTCAAGAACACCAATATATTTCCATTCAGTAACACGTTGGGTCATCAAGAACAGTTGCTTTGGTCTATATATTTTTCTGAAGTTATGGCATATATCCCTCATTTCCCACTTTTCTCTATCCTCCTCCATTTTATTCAGACAGCTTTCTTCAGTTTGTAACATTTTAGCCTCCTTCTTGTGCTGGCTCTTTTGCTTTTCTCCTTTACATAATGTTATCACTGCTGATTGGATCAGCCAGTGTGTCTTCATTTTACGTTTTATTTATTTGCCTGCTTTAAGGCCAAGCTACTTGTTTTGATTATGTGCTTCTGTATATTTAGATTTATGCATAGCTTCTAAAGCAAGAAAAATGAAGTAGAGAGTTCATGTGTTCAAAAATTTTGGCTCCCTTCTACCTCCTAAAAAAAAATAATAAAGCAGTATAACTCCACTCAGGAAGCATCTCCATTTATTCCTATTCCTCTCCTAGACTTTCTTCCTTGCGGCTTATCTTTTCTGAGTTTCACTTAGAGACTTGATTCAATATATACATTGGGGATGATATCATGAATTGCCTTATTCTCAGCAGCAGAAATAATCATCACTTGAATGTCATCTAATAAAGCTTGATATATTTTATCTAATCTTTCCTTTCAAATTTGTCAAAGTTTTATGTAATAACAAAACATTGCTGTTCCAGACTCCGCAGTTGCTCCTGTTAACTCCTTAGTTATAAATTTAGGAGGCAAACTCTCAATATCCTCCTGGTTCTTGTTTACCACAAGGGAAAAGAACTCCATTTGATTTTTAAACTCTCAACTGTTTTCTTCCATTTAATCACTTTGACTCCCAGAAATGGTAGTGACAGTTGAATTAGCTACCATTTTTTGGCTTCATCTCAAACAGTAATTATCTCATTACCTTTTTTTTTTTTTTTTTAACTTTTGCTTCTCTTAACCTCTGAGATGCTTACATTTTAAAAATGCCTATTGGTTCTCCAGATGAACTGACTTCTTTCATTCTTCTTTCTTTCTCCTTCCCTCCTTATTCCTTCTTTATTTTTCTTTTTAATTCTTATTTTATTAGGTATACCACACACAGCTTGTGGGATTTTAGTTCTCCTACCAGGGATCTAACCCTGGCCCTTGGCAATGAAAGTGCAGAGTCCTAACCATTAGACTGGAGGGAACTTGCCATCCCAGCTTCTTTCTTTCCTTCTATTCATTGTTTTTTTATTTCTTTTCTTTATTTTTTTTGTATTCATTTTTATTGATGTTACTTTTGAGTCTAAGATTAAAATAATTTTCAGACTCTTAATTACTGATTGAACAAACTTGATTCCTAGAGAGAAAGAATTATGGGCACAAATTTTAAATTACCCACTTTAGATTTTGTATTTGTAATTTCACTCAAATTTATAGTTTCTCAAAGAAAATAAATTGACTTCTATAAAATGAAACAGCTAGTTATCTTTATCTTTTCACTGACATAGCCTATCACTTCTTGTGTTATTAAAATCATCAAATTCTTGTATGCATGCTCAATTGCTCAGTTGTGTTCAACTCTTTGTGTCCCCATTGACTGTAACCCACCAGACTCTGTTCCTGAAATATTCCAGGCATGAATACTGGAGCAGGCATTGGCAGGCAGATTCTTTACCACCTGGGACGCCCAATCAAAGTCTTACAAAGGAGTTTATTACCACTAAGTCAATCTTATAAAAAATGTTTTGGGACTTCTCTAAGCCAAAAGAAAAGGTCACAGCTACAAATAAAATTTTTTAAAAGAGAAAATCTCACTGGTAAAAGCAAACACAAATAAATGTGGTGGATCAACCACAAATAAAGCTAGCACAAGGTTAAAATATAAAAGTATAAAATCATCTATGTCTATAATAAACTGGGGATACAAAAACAAAAGAATGTAAAGTATGATGTCTAAAATATAAGACATTATTGGGGATATAAAAATGCAAGATTGTTGGAACACATTCAAATTTAAGATATTATCAACAATATATACATATAGTATATTAGTTACATATATGAACCTTACGATAGCCATGAAACAGAAAATTATGACAGATACACACCCCAAAATGAGAAAAACATTCAAACATAAAACTAAAGATATTCATCAAATCACAAGGGAAGAAACCAAAGAAGAAAAAGGACAAAAATAAGAACTACAAAAGCAACCAGAGAACAGTTAGCAAACAGGCAGTAAATACTTTAAATGTAAAGGAATTAAACATTCCAATCAAAAGATGTAGTTTGGCTGAACAGTTAAAAACAAGATCCATCTATGCTGCCTGTAAGAGACTCACATTAGATCCAAAGATAGACAGTTTAAAAGCGAAGGGATGGAAAAATAAACCCCATGAAAAAGGAAACTGGAAGAACTCTGGAACAGCAATGCTTTTATCAGATAAAATAGATATTGAAAACACAGATTGATCTTAGCAATATCTTTTTGAATCTGTCTTCTCAAGCAAGGGAAACAAAAATACAAGTAAACAAATGGGACTACATCGAACTAAAAATGTTTGCACGGTTAAGAACAACAAAACAGAAAGACAACCTACAGAATGGGGACAGATATTTGCAAATAATATATCCAATGGGGGTTAGCATCGAAAGTATATGAAGTATGTCAGCTATATTTAATTTTTTTAAAAAGTCCTGCAGTCTTAACCAGGACTTAGGACATTTTATTCTTTCTCCTTGCATTTGTAACTTGGTTTAAAAAAAAAATAGAAAATTCCATCATTTTGGAAATGGTGAGAAGAAAACTTGTATCTTGACCTCTTGTTTTCCACTCATATTTCAGTTCAGTTCAGTTCAGTTGCTCAGTCGTGTCCGACTCTTTGAGACCCCATGAATCACAGCACGCCAGGCCTCCCTGTCCATCACCAACTCCCAGGGTTTACTCAGACTCATATGCAACGAGTCAGTGATGCCATCCAGCCATCTCATCCTCTGTCGTCCCCTTCTCCTCCTGCCCCCAATCCCTCCCAGCATCAGGGTCTTTTCCAGTGAGTCAACTCTTCACATGAGGTGGCCAAAGTATTGGAGTTTCAGCTTTAGCCTCAGTCCTTCCAATGAACACCCAGGACTGATCTCCTTCAGAATGGACTGGTTGGATCTCCTTGCAGTCCAAGGGACTCTCAAGAGTCTTCTCCAACACCACAGTTCAAAAGCATCAATTCTTTGGCGCTCAGCCTTCTTCACAGTCCAACTCTCACATCCATACATGACCACAGGAAAAACCATAGCCTTGACTAGACAGACCTTTGTTGGCTAAGTAATGTCTCTGCTTTTTAATATCACTCATATATAGTTGATTGTGAAATCTGGAGAAAAAATGGTCATGACACAAATGTATTATAATTTACTTTTGGGTCTATTTTTTGATACCTTCTTGTTTTCTAGCCTGAAATAATTTTCCAGTGATCCATAGAGTAAGCCTGATTGGACTTGCTTGCAGCAGAGTCTTGACCCTCCTCTGTGTATGTGTATGTAGATAATTTCAATTCAATGGAAGATGTCAATTTTGTTCCTGTTGTTGTTCAGTAACTCAGTCATGTCCAGCTGTTTTGGACTCCATGGACTGAAGCATGCCAGGCTTTCCTGTCCTTCAGTATCTTCTAGAGTTGGCTCAAACTCATGTCCATTGAATTGATGATGCCATCCAACCATCTTGTCCTCTATCATCTGCTTCTCCTCCTGCTTTCAATCTTTCC
This sequence comes from Ovis aries, assembly GCF_016772045.2. Classification (NCBI taxonomy): domain Eukaryota; kingdom Metazoa; phylum Chordata; class Mammalia; order Artiodactyla; family Bovidae; genus Ovis; species Ovis aries. The sequence goes on from NC_056074.1 coordinate 18,605,053, forward strand.
CATCATCAGGGTTTTTTCTAATGAGTCAGCTCTTCACATCAGGTGGCCAAAATATTGGAGTTTCAGTTTTAGCATCAGTCCTTGCAATGAATTTTCAGCATTAATTTCCTTTAGGATTGACTGATTTCATTTCCTTGCAGTCCAGGGGACTCTTAAGAGTCTTCTCCAACACTACGGTTCAAAAAGCATCAATTCTTTGGCACTCAGTCTTCTTTATGGTCCAACTCTCACATCCATACATGAATGACTACTGGAGAAACCATAGCTTTCACTAGATGGACCTTTGTGGGTAAAGTAATGTCTCTGCTTTTTAACATGCTGTCTAAGTTTGTCATAGCTTTTCTTCCAAGGAGCAAGCATCTTTTAATTTCATGGCTGCAGTCACCATCTGCAGTGCTTTTGGAACTCAAGAAAATAAAGGCTGTCACTTGATTTATCGTTAAGTATATTTTATTAAAAAGTTTTATTTTATTATAAAGTTTGTTCCTGAGTCTTATTAAGTTTTCCAGGTAACTTACAGAAACAACCATTTTGATCCTTACATTCTTCTCCTGTTTTTCCATTTGTATCTCTCAGAACCTCTGTAGAACACTTTTAAGAATGATAAAATCTCTCATAACTTTAAATGTCTACAAAATCCTTTTAAAGTCTATTATCATTATAGATTTCCATGATAAATAAAAGTAGAAGATATTCAAGTTGTTAAGTTTCTTTTAAAGAGAAGAAAATTGGAGCTTGAAGAGATGAAATAACCCACTACATTTCAGAGATGTCAAGTTGCTGAGCTGAGACAAGAACTAAGATCTGTCAATATAAAATTACAATCCAGGAAAATTGCTAACCCTTAATGTGCATTTAGGTAATTGAACTGAAGAGTACGGTGCATTAGACCTGAAAATATGAACATTCACAGTCGATTCCTCAGGTCATAGCTGTCAAGATGTTTGACACTTTTGCCATTACCAAGCTTTTCTGCCGCTAGCAATCCCAAGGCTCTGTGCCTCCCTAGACCAAGGACATTCATGCAAATGACCCACTTAATGTAAGGAAGCAAACTTTTGACCATTATTTTCATAGTAAATGTGAAGAAATTTAAGTAGAGAAGTGTGAGCTAACTGCTGCTTTAGTTATGGGCAGCAGCTAAGAGTCTTTTGATCATGTTAATGAGATTTTAGCACTGTTTTTTTTTTTGTTTGTTTGTTTTTTACCACATTAGGGAGGCTTGGAAATTACTTGATGGAACACCTATTCATTCTGGCAAAGTGTTTTCATGATTAGATTTATGGCTGTGTAATTTTGCTTTCATGGTAATCCATCCAGTTCAATAATCAGAAAGGTCATGAGAGTAGTTCTTTCTAGATCAGCCAGTGTTACAAAGCTGACAAAATGTTAGAAATGGAATTTGTCATATGTCCCGGATACAAAAGAATTCACAATGTTATTCTGTTTAGTAACGACAATTAGTATACATTTATTCCAAAGAACAGCATATGATAATTAATGATCTGGAGATGGTCAGGAATGTTCACAGAGATGAGGGTTCATTATGATCAATTAATCGACCAAGGCTACATTTTGTCGAAAAGATTAGCAACTTTTGTTCTTCATGACCCAGTGTTTAGAATGTGCAGTTGTCAAGGCAGCTGTACAGAGCATCTACTAAATAAATAGCGCAGAGCAGAATATGGGAAACCTTATAAGTAGGTTCAGTTATAAGCAATGAGCACTAAGAGATAGTGGGAGCTCAGCTAAGCCATCTATGTAGGGCTTTTGTCTGATGCCGGAGATTGAACATCACTAGGAATTGATGACGGCTGTGATATGGGAAAGACCATGGGCAGGATGGAATCCACAAGCATGAGATGGAATCCTACAAGGTGTCAGGAAACTCTTAAGAGATGCAGAGCAGAGAGAATAATGCAGCGATCATATGAAGACACATACAAAAGACCGGGAAATCACATACAAAAAAGAAACTGGCCTCACTAATCTCAAACAGCATTAAACCACTCATATTTTCTTTATATCCTATACACTAAATATATATAGGGCTTCCCAGGTGGCTCAGTGGTGAAAAATCCTCCTGCCAATACCAATGCAGGAGAGCCGAGTTTGATCCCTGGGTCAGGAAGATTCCCTGGAGAAGGAATAAGCAACCTACTCCAATATTCTTGCCTAGGAAATACCATGGACAGAGGAGCCTGGATGGCTACAGTCCATGGGGGTCACAAAAGAATCAGACATGACTTAGGGACTAAACAACATCAACAGAATATATATATATATTAAGCCAACTGCTGTTGGCTTATTTTTTGTGAAAGAAATTGATCTCTCTTGGGGTCATTAAATATAGTAGGTGATTAATAGGTTTCTCTGAAAAAGTAGATATTTCTGTTATTAATTATGTATTCTAGGAAGAGATCAGGGGCCAAAATACAAGAACTAAAGAAATCAAGGAGAAAGACCATCTCTTATAAAGCATTGACACTGATATTGACACTGGAGGTAGAAAAAAGTTTGACAAAACCCATGAAGAGACAGCTCTGTTCTCAACAGGACCCCATGGCAGTGGCATTGAAAGTGTGGGCTTTAGTAGATATTCTAAGTATTCTTGCCTGGAAAATTCCATGGGAAGAGCAGCCTGGTGGGCTATAGTCCATAGGGCCACAAAGAGTCAGACACCAGAGTGACTGAGCATGCAAACACACACGTGGGAACATATAAGTAACCAGCAAAATAAGACTCTCCACTGTAAAGCAGGAGCGAAGAATGTAGTGATAATAATTTAGCTTATGAATAACAATAAAAAGTTAAACTCATAAAATAGGTGATATAAGATTCATATTACAAAAAAAATTGGGTTATTCTAGAATTATTCATTTAAAATGGTAATTCACATGCCAAAATGAAAACATGGTAGCTAAAATACTAAAAAAGGAGTTTTTAAAATGAAAGTGCAACACTAACTTCATATTTTGTGAGAACAGGAACAAATGTATTATATCTCTTCATTTATTTATTTATTTTTACTTTATTTTACTTTATGTATTATGTCTCTTAATTGGCATTAAAGGGGAAAGTATTTTAAATTCAGAGGAGACCACATTATACTTTGTATCTGGGCCAAATTGTCCTCATTAAGACGCTTCTTTGGGCATATGGAAACAAAAGTCTGGATAGACTTTTTAAGGAGCCCTGCAGGTGTTCCTGAAATGGACAAGGTTGGACAAGGTGGCCTGCTGATGGCTGGATACTGGTTTGAAACACAGCACAACTGTGATGCCTATGGGATATCCATCCTGCATTTATATTTGCCAGCTATCTTCAGCCTGTCTGAAGATGAGAAGATTAAAAAAAAAAAATGGTTCTCTTGCTTGGGCTTGTCTGACAAATCAGATTCTTGGACTGATCTTCTTGTAGCACCTGCAGTTATGTTTAGATCAAGGACTAAAAGCACCTCCTGTTCCCACCACTACCATCTTACATTCAGTAGGATAACTGTTATGATGGTTCCTCTTTTATTTGTCTATTCATCAAATATTTACTAAGTGTCTATGGTGTTATGCTGGCCGCTGGGAATACAGATGGACAGACGTTTGTTTGTCAGGGAGCCCAGCCCAGTGATGAGGAAGGAAAGTAGACAATTACAATAGATCCATCAACAAAGCCGCTTGACCATGAGCAATGGAAAGATACTGATGAATCCCACCAAGATGTTGCCATTATCTGTTGCTGTCATAGAAGAAGCTTTGCTGAGTTTATAAGGTGTACAGCAGGAATAGAGGGCTTTAGAGGGAAAAAAAAATCAGGATGCTGATGTGTGATAGAGATTTCTTTTTCACATTGAATACATTTCAAATGTGGAAATGAGCTATGAAGCTCAAAATTTTTCTGCTTGGGAGATACCATAGGCGTTGATCAGATTTTATAAAGCAGTGAGGAGAAGTAAAGGTAGGCAGGCTTCACTCCTCTCCTTAACACCCAAGGCAGACATGTCTGCTAGAGTGTATGTGCGTATAGTCCCTACTACATAAACTGCTCCCAGGCCTGCGCCACCAGCCATCAGTAACTGATCAGTTAAAGTAGCTGATCTTGCTGGTATGGTAGAAAGAGTCTGTCTTAGTTTGCAACCTCTCTGAGATGTTCTGGAAGATAGATAACAACATTATTCCAACAAGACCTTGAGCCAACTTTTGGGTTGGCTTTAAAATTTTCCAGGGTCTAGGTGTGAGCTCTTACTTAGTGTCTTCTCAGTCTATTCTAGTTGAGTGAGCTTAAGATTGAATCCTAAGTGAATCTTCTTTTTCTTTCACTATTTCTCAGATAAATAATAGGGTAATTGTATTTTTGTCTATAAATATATTTGCAATATTCAAAGATTTTTTTGTCTCTAATCATAGTTAATGCTTGGTGCATAAATTGTTTTCTTAGAGACTTGTTCCTTGATCACCATGTATGGTAAAGTTATATTTTGTATCCTTTGTCTTTATGACTTTTTATATATTAATTTCTTTTCCCTTAGAATATATGCTCAAGAAAGCAGATAATTTTATTTCTTATTTTCCATGAGGTATTACCTCAATACCTACAATTAAACCTGTCAGATATTGAATGCTTACTTGAAATATGAAATAATCGTGAGAGGGAAGCATGGCACAAGTGCATTTTTGATGAGGAAGCAAAATCGGAGTGTCTCCTGGCTTAATTCGACCACATGGCATGTAAAACAGCATAATCCTCCACCTTTGCTACCTTATATTTGGTGCTTCCAAAGTTTAAGGTTACATGATACTTGTTAATTGCCTGTTCTCACTCAAAAGAGGTTGCAAAGGAGACCATTCAACAAAACCTAGCACTTGAAAAAACTGTTTGATATCCAGAGAAATCTGAAAAGAATTCTGAGTCATTAACTTTTAGAGAAAGACTGACACTTTTATGCCCAGCCATAACATGAGAGAATGCAAAACCCTACAGGATTCATTAAAGCTATTCAAAAGTTCAACAGCTCACAAAACTATGTAAAACAAATATTTGAGAGGATTTCTTTTATGCTTGATCTCTTTTCGGTTAATTCTGCTAAATTATTTCCGTTCATCTTTTATTTGCATGACACCTACTATCACAGCAATCCACTTAACTGACATTTTCCTTAATGAACATTCAAGAGAAGCAATTGAAAATGGGTATCATTTTCTTCTTTTTAACTACCTTGTTAAGTTCTTGCAAGTTTATGCCAAGTTTTCCTCTTTTAAAATAATCGAGTCTCGTTTAAAGGAATTCTAAATTTCAACATTAAATTTGCTGTATTCTATGAAATAATAAAATGATAAAGGAAGACTTCACAGATACTCAGGTTCATTTAGAATTATGTATGTCTATTTTCATGAATATGTAATAATGATATATATATATGTTGCAATTGCCTAAGTGACGTAAACAAGGCTAAGTTGCTAATTTGCTTGACATGAGTTTTGAATTTTTGGCCTTACCAGAACTGTCAATTCGGTTGGTTAAAAGCAGAAGCTAAAGCTGTCTTATCTACGGTTTACAAGACAGCAACCTTGAGATCTCTAAAGCAGCAAATTAAAAAATATATATATTCACCCTCTAACAGGTATCTCTTTTACCAAACTCAATAGCAACACAACCTTCTTCTACCCAGCTGTGCTTAGTTGCGTCCAACTCTTTATGACCCCATGGACTGTAGCCCATCAGACTCCTCTGTCCATGGGATTTTTCAGGCAAGAATACTAGAGTGGGTTGCCACTTCCTCCTCCAGGGGATATTCCTGACCTAGAGATTGAACCTACATCTCCTTCATTAGCAGGCAGATTCTTTGTCATTGAGCCATCTGGGAAGCCCAACCTTCCTCTAAAACTGTCCAAAACAAAAAGCTAACACAATATGGGCTTAAGCTCCTTTCAGGGACATCCAGATGTACTGTTTACTGAGTTCTTTCAATTTCATTGATTTTATTAGAATTGAGAGAGGTGAGCAAATCACCAACAACGGAAAAACTGTCTCCAGTGTATTCATTTCCACCTTTTCTTTTGAACATTTAGAAAGGTAATAAGTCATTCACTAGCGAATTGTTTCCCAGGTCTCCCCTGTGAACCACTTTTCCGGCAGTGATAAAAGCTCTATTTACAGAACACTCTAGTTTCCAAGTTTGCAGAACAGAATACATCTTGAGTATCCTTTCTTCACAGTCCACCTCTCACATCCATACATGACCACTGGAAAAACCATAGCCTTGACTAGATGGAATTTTGTTGGCAAAGTAATGTCTCTGCTTTTCAATATGCTATCTAGGTTGGTCATAACTTTTCTTCCAAGGAGCAAGCATCTTTTAATTTCATGGCTGCAATCACTATCTGCAGTGATTTTGGAGCCCCCAAAAATAAAGTCTGACACTGTTTCCAGGGTTTACCCATCTGTTTCCCATCAAGTGATGGGACCAGATGCCATGATCTTCGTTTTCTGAATGTTGAGCTTTAAGCCAACTTTTTCGCTCCCTCTTTCACTTTCATCAAGAGGCTTTTTAGTTCCTCTTCACTCTCTGCCATAATGGTGGTGTCATCTGCATATCTGAGGTTATTGATAAGTCTCCTGGCAATCTTAGTTCCAGCTTGTGCTTCTTCCAGCCCAGCATTTCTCATGATGTCCTCTGCATAGAAGTTAAATAAGCAGGGTGACAATATACAGCATTGACATACTCCTTTTCCTATTTGGAACAAGTCTGTTGTTCCATGTCCAGTTCTAACTGTTGCTTCCTGACCTGCATATAGGTTTCTCAAGAGGCAGGTCAGGTGGTATGGTATTCCCATCTGTTGAAGAATTTTCCACAGTTTATTGTGATCCACATAGTCAAAGGCTTTGGTGTAATCAATAAAGCAGAAATAGATGTTTTCTGGAACTCTCTTGCTTTTTTGATGATACAGTGGATGTTGGCAATTTGATCTCTGGTTCCTCTGCCTGATGCTTTTGAACTGTGGTGTTGGAGAAGACTCTTGAGAGTCCTTTGGACTACAAGGAGATCTAACCAGTCCATTCTGAAGGAGATCAGCCCTGGGATTTCTTTGGAAGGAATGATGCTAAAGCTGAAACTCCAGTACTTTGGCCACCTCATGTGAAGAGTTGACTCATTGAAAAAGACTCTGATGCTGGGAAGGATTGAGGGCAGTAGGAGAAGGGGACGACAGAGGATGAGGTGGATGGATGGCATCACAGACTCGATGGACGTGAGTCTGAGTGAACTCCAGGAGTTGGTGATGGACATGGAGGCCTGGCGTGCTGTGATTCATGGGGTCGCAAAGAGTCGGACATGACTGAGAGACTGAACTGAACTGAGTGTCCTTGCTCTCATCAATTGGCTACAACAAAGCCCCGAAACAAATTACTAAATCAGCAAAATTTGTCCCGAGAATATTTTAAGTAGAGATTGTTCTGTGCTCCATCATGGAGTGGTGGATTTAGGAAGAAAAGTCTGTGTTTCTGCTACTTGAGTGAGGCTACTACAACTACATCATAGACGCGAGAACCTGGCAAGATGTATAAGCTCTCTGTGCTACCATCTTCTCCCTTGTGAAATAGAAACAATAATATTTACTTCATAGGATGGTATGCAAATCATTTAATAAATAAAAGTGCTGCATTCTGTACTTGTGTGAGGATTCGCTATTACTGCTACTCAGTATGTGCACACACATACACATGTAAGCACTGTCTTTTATTATTGGCATGAGTTGTGTTTGCTCCCCCCTCTTAAAAAATGTTCCATTTCTTGAATTAATCTTGTTAGTAATTAACTTGATATCCTACTTTATGCAAATAAAGAAAGTCAAAGTGAAGTCGCTCAGTTGTGTCCAACTCTTTGCGATCTGGTAGACTGTAGCCTAACAGGCTCCTCCGTCCATGGGATTCTTCAGGCAAGAGTACTGGAGTGGGCTGCCATTTCCTTCTCCAGAGGAGCTTCCCCACCCAGGGATCGAACCTGGGTCTCCCGCATTGCAGGCAGACTCTTTACCCTCTGAGCACCAGAGAAGCCCCTTTATGCAAATAGGTTCTCAGATAAAGCCTGAATGTTTTAACCTTCAACTGTTTTCAGCTATTGAGATATTCTAAATTTCTCAGTTTAACTTGCAATAGCCTTGGTACAATGTTCCTTTTTATTTATGTCTCTAGATACTGATACAAAATTCCTCTTTACTAAGAAGTCTTTCTACATCATATTATCTATATTTTAGTTTTACTATTCCCTCTCCCATAAATATCTGTCTTAATCTTCCCTTTCGTTATGTGCCCAACTCAAATTTCACTCTGATCCTAAAGCGTTTCCAAAATTCCTCAGTAAATGCTTTGTTTTATGTTTCAGCATAGTTCCTTTTTTTTCTCTTTCTTTCTTTTCTTTCTTTCTTTTTTTTTTTTTTAGTTTACCTTTTACATACATTACTGTGGAAGGATCTTACACACTGTGAAATGTATAAATCTTAAGTATGCAACATGATGAGTTTTGATAAGTGCAGGTACCCATGTAGCCCACACTCTTATTAATTCACAGAACATCTCCATCATTCCAGAAAGTTACCAGAGCCCCTGGTCAGTTCTGACAACCTCTATTCTGAGGTCCATCACTCTGGCTAGTTTTGCCTGTTTTGATACTTCATAGGAATGGAATCCCTTTTGAGTATGTTGTCTATGAGTTAAAGTGTATGTAGTCTGATAATCCAGAAGTGAGGCAGCACAATGGTTAACACACTTTACATAAGAAGTTGATAAGAATTTAAATTAGAAAAGAGGAAAAAGTCAAGCAAATACTAGAGGAGGTGAAGTACACAGCTATAGGCAAAGCATCTTTGGGAGAAAATGCTGACAATCTTAAAATTTAAGATGGCTGATTGGCTAATTTTTAACTGATTATATCACGTGTTAGTATGGATCCTCTTTATTTGCCCCAAACTATTGAAGTATTATTGTTCTACACAGACCTAATGATAGTAATGTTTAAAAAAAGGTGAGTTCAGCTCAGACGCTTGAACTGGAAAATAATAGGAGACACAGAGGCAAAGCATAGGTGCTGGCTCAAAAGCTCATCAGAAGCAGAAAATTAGAAAAAGATGAACACCCAAAGTTGCGAATTGTTAGGAAAACATTCCAATTTCCTACCACGTATGACTGGGTATTTAAGCCAATTTCAATAAACATGGATGATCCCAACAGTATGAAAATTAATAAAATCCTGGAAACTGACAACTGATTTACCTCAAAATATAATCCCACCAGTTGAGTCATATTTCTCTTTTTCCTGGTCACTCTGATTCTTGCTTTTCTGAATCATTCCACAATTTTTACCCTAGACCCCTTTAAGCTCCCCTTCTTTTCATGGGCGTGTGATTGTTTATAATGTCTTATTGAATCTGGTTCAGATGGCACAAAGCCAAGTATAACACAGTTTATCCATTTTTTTTTTTAAGTGTATATATTTAGCTGCACCGAGTCTTAGTCGTGTTACATGGAACCTCTCATTGCAGTGCATGGACTCTTTAGTTCTGGAACGCCGGCTCCAGAGCACGTGGGCTTCAGTAGTTGTGGCTTACAGGCTCCGGAGCACATGGGCTCAGAAGTTCTGGTTCGTGGGCGTAGTTGCTCCCCAGCATGGGTGATCTTATTTCCCTGACTGTGGATTGAAACTTTATGATTTGGAGATAACAACTTCTAATACTGCAATTGTAATCAAGCAGGGCAGACTGACTTTTAAATAGCCATTTCTCACGTTGCTCCCTTCATGCACTTTGTGCTTGGGTGTCAGACTCTACCCTACATTTCAGATGTGCCTGTGTTCCTGTAGGAGTCATGAAAGAGAAACTTAAGACCTTGAGAAAAACATAAGCTGAGTCTGAAGAGTACTTCTGGTTTCTATTCAGCATCTGGTAAAGCACTCTGAGGAAATTCCCATGAAAACAACTTTTATAGTGTGTAGAGACATGATTGTATTAGGTTTCTATTGCTGTGTAACAAATTACCACAAACTTGTGGTTTAATACAACACTCATATGCTGTTTCACACTTCCATAGCTCAGAATTCCAGGCAAACTTGGCTGGTTCTCTGCTTAGGGGATCACTCGGCTGGGTTTGGTATTTAACTTGAGGCTCTGGGGAAGAAAGTACTTGTAAGCTCATTCAGGGTGTTGGCAGAATTCAGTTCCATTTTCTTGCTGAGTGCTGACCGGGGACTGTTTTCAGCCACTAGTGACTGTTCCTGGTTTTTACTCTGTGCTCTTTCTATGTCAGCAAAGGAAAAACTCCCTCACATTGAATTGTCTTCTGCAGTCTCACTTCCTTTTCTACCAGTACCCAAGGAAAATGCTCTGCTCCTAAAGGATTTCTGTTAGACCAACTTAGATAAACTTCCTACCTCCTATCTTAGTTATCTTAGTTCCTAGGTAATCTTACTAAACAGATTAGTAAATTTAATTCTATCTAAAAATCAGTTTTACTGTGTTTGTAATATAATCCCTGAAATAACACAAGAGGGCAAAGTTAATGGGGTCAGATATTTTATTTTAAAGAGTCCAAATTACATGGCTTAAGCCACACTGTACATTATTTTATTTCCACTAGATTGGTACTGTTTGTTTACTATATGTAAGTGGTTGGCATTTGCCAAAGTATATCATGCTGACAAACGTATAGAACATTTTCAAATTCCTTCTTGTTTAAGTGTTTGGTGTACTGTGGGAATGGAAAAAAATATTTTTTAAATGTAACATTTAGAGCTACAAACTCTAAATATTTAAGATCACATATATTTGAATTATGGTTAATGATCACTTGGTTTGATATTTAAATCAAGATTTCATTTTTTAAAAACTACATAAATATTGACTATTTCAAGTAATTCACTTTGAAGGTCATGCATGCATTTCTTTTTCAGATGATAGCTAGTGATCATTTGGGTTGATACTTAAATCAAGATTTCATTTTAAAAAACTAAATAAATATTGACTATATTCAAGTAGTACACTTTGAAGGTCATGCATGCATTTCTTTTTTAGAACATTTGGTATATTTTAAATGCAATGTACTGTATGCCCAGTAAAGTTTTTTTCCCCTTTACTTCATTACATACTTTATTTCTAATGTATTTTCTATTTTAATCACAAACCAGAGACTCTGTAGGGCAACTTTGAATAATGTACTGCATAATCCTAAAATAAAGTCTCCCCACTACAACTAATAAATATATAACACAACCCGGAAAACTCCAATGAGAAAGATTTAAATTCAACTCCAAAACAAATAAAAGGAAAATTCCAAGACTACTTTGAACCAAAATGACATTACTCATATGGATAGTTAAGTTCAGAAGTATATTTCACAAGAAAATTAATATAAATGAAGCAAGAACCTCTTTATCCAGTTACTCTGAGAAATCTCAAAGCTCTGAAAATCCTGCCCAACAGAACACTTACTTGTTCTTGCTGTTTCAGAAAAAGGGTCTAAATGGCAAATATGACAGAGTTACTGTCTGTGCTGTGCTAATTTGCTCAGTCATGTCCGACTCTGCGACCTCATGGACTGTATATATAATCCACCATATATTTATATATTAATATATATTATATATGTATATATATTTCAAATATGTATATATTTGAAGAACTATCTATGGACCTTCCCATAAATACATGTATATTTCCAAATTGCTTATATTTTAACTTAAAATATCTTACAAAATATCTTATCTTTAAAAAGGAAAAATTTTTATATATAATCCACCATATATTTATATATAAAAGTGTATTAATTATGTATATACCTTTTTAAAGACTCTCTATGGACCTTCTATATATTCAGCAAAAACAAGGCCGAGAGCTGACTGTGGTTCAGATCATGAACACCTTTTTGCCAAATTTAGACTTAAATAGAAGAAAGTAGGGAAAACCACGAGACCATTCAGGTATGACCTAAATGAAATCCCTTACAATTATACAGTAGAAGTGACAAACAGATTCAAGGGATTAGATCTGCTAGACAGAGTACCTGAAGAACTATGGATGGAAGTTTGTGACATTGTACAGGGGCAGTAATCAAGACTATCCCCAAGAAAAAGAAATGCAAAAAGGACAAATAGTTTTCTGAGGAGACAGGCCTTACAAATAGCTGTGAAGAAAAAGAGATGCCAAAAGCAAAGGAGAAAAGGAAAGACATAAACATCTGAATCCAGAGTTCCAAAGAATAGCAAGGAGAGATAAGAAAGCCTTCCTCAGTGATCTGTGCAAAAATAGAGGAAAACAATAGAATGGGGAACACTAGAGATCTCTTCAAGAAAATTAGAGATACCAAGGGAAAATTTCATGCAAAGATGGGCTCAATAAAGGAGAGAAATGGCAAGGTCCTAACAGAAGCAGAATATATTAAGAATCTGTATGCAGGCCAGGAAGCAACAGTTAGAACTGGACATGGAACAATAGACTGGTTCCAAATAGGAAAAGGAGTACATCAAGGCTGTATATTGTCACTCCGCTTATTTAACTTATATACAGAGTATATCATGAGAAATGCTGGACTGGAAGAAGAGGTGGCAAGAATATAAAAAAGAACTATACAAAAAAGATCTTCATGACCCACATAATCACGATGGTGTGATTATTCACCTAGAGGCAGAATCCTAGAATGCGAAGTCAAGTGGGCCTTAGCAAGTATCGCTATGAACAAAGCTAGTGGAGGTGATGGAACTCCAGTTGAGCTATTTCAAATCCTAAAAGATGATGCTGTGAAAGTGTGGCACTCAATATGTCAGCAAATTTGGAAAACTCAGCAGTGGCTATGGGACTGGAAAACGTCAGTTTTCATTCCAATACCTAATAAAGGCAATGCCAAAGAATGTTCAAACTACTTCACAATTGCACTCATCTCACATGCTAGCAAAGTAATGTTCAAAATTATCCAAGCCAGGCTTCGACAGTACATGAACCGTACATTTCCAGATGTTTAAGCTGGATTTTAAAAAGCCAGAGCTACCAGAGATCAAATTCCCAACAACCCCTGGATCATCAAAAAGCAAGAGTTACAGAAAAACATCTAATTCTGCTTTATTGACTATGCTAAAGCCTTTGACTGTGTGGATCACAATAAACTGTGGAAAATTCTGAAAGAGATCGCAATACCATACCACCTTACCTGCCTCCTGAGAAATCTGTATGCAGGCCAAGAGGTGACAGTTAGAACTGGACATGGAATGACAGACTGGTTCCAAATAGGAAAAGGAGTACATCAAGGCTATATATTGTCACTCTGCTTATTTAACTTATATGCAGAGTACATCATGAGAAACGCTGGGCTGGATGAAGCACAAGCTGGAATCAAGATCGCTAGGAGAACTATCAATAACCTCAGATATGCAGATGACACCACCCTTATGGCAGAAAGTGAAGAGGAGCTAAACAGCCTCTTGATGAAAGTGAAAGAGCAGAGTGAAAAAGTTGGCTTAAAACTCAACACTAAGAAAACTAAGATCATGACATCTAGTCCCATCACTTCATGGCAAATAGATGAGGAAACAGTGGAAACAGTGAGAGACTATTTTTTTTTTTTTGCCTCCAAAATCACTGTAGATGGTAACTACAGCCATAAAATTAAAAGACGCTTGATCCTTGGAAGAAAAGTTTGAAGAACCTACATAGCATATTGAAAAGCAGAGACATTACTTTGCCAACAAAGGTCCGTCTAGTCAAAGCTATGATTTTTCCAGTAGTCATGTATGGATATGAGAGTTGGACTATAAAGAAAGCTGAGCACTGAAGAATTGATGGATTTGAACTGTGGTGTTGGAGAAGATTCTTGAGAGTCCCTTGGACTGCAAGGAGATCAAACCAGGCCATCCTAAAAGAGATCAATCCTGAGTATTCATTGGAAGGACTGATGCTAAAGCTGAAGCTTCAATACTTTGGCCACCTGATGCAAAGAATTGACTCATTGGAAAAGACCTTGATGCTAGGAAAGATTGAAGGTGGGAGAAGGGGACGACAGATGATGAGATGGTTGGATGGCACCACCAACTCAATGGACATCAGTTTGAGCAAGCTCCGGGAGTTGGTGATGGACAGGGAAGCCTGGCGTGCTGCAGTCCATGGAGTTTTAAACAGTCAGACACGACTGAGCGTCTGAACTGAACTGATGGACCTTTATATATATATATATATATATATATATATATATATATATATATATATATTTCCAAATTGCTTATATTTTAAGTTAAGCTATCCTACACACAACCTACCAATTTGAAACATATGTATGGATTATGTACGTCTGGTTTTGATAGGTAGGTAACACAATTCCTTCTAGATTACAGGAGCTGCCAGTGACAGTGATAAAGTAACAAACTAACTCCACCTAAGTCATTCCCTGTATATGCTACAGAATGCCTAAAATTTTAGGGGTCTCTCTCAGACTCTAAAAGACTACTCGAAAAGGCAAGAGTGATGAAAAATTTAAGGTGAAGTGTAGGAAAATTGAACAAACTATTTCAAGCATATGAACTGAATGTATTTCTTCAGACTAAGAGCACTAAGTCAGGTGGTATCTGAACTTTTCAATACAATAATGGGACTATGAACCAAGGTGTAATTTTCATTTAAAATGTCAAGAATATACAGCACTAATGCCAATTATCGCAGCAGTGGTCATGGAAATTTTTCACTTCAAAATTACAGCTCCATATGCTGTAAAATGTGTGGGTAGAAATTTCTACTTTCACTTGCTCACACTCCCTCATTCTTTAACCCATTTTAATCTGTTTTCAGTTGCCCCTTGAGAAATGGCCATTGAGAAATGGCCATCTTAAGTTTTACAGGTGGTCATCGTTCTAGAAATTCAATTGAAAAAATAAATTTATTGAGTGCATTCTGTAGTCTCAGGGCTCTGAATACAGAGTTAAACAGAGTAAGAAACCTTATTCTTAAAAAAAAAAAAGACCTCTCAATGAAGAATATAAAAGCATGCAAATATTTATAATTCTAATCAGTGTGTTGTGCTTTGATGCCATTATAAGATCTTACGAGGTACTAGAAGAAAGAGAAATAACTTTAAAAAGAATCTGGAGGAATTCACTGAAGATTTTAAATTTTAGGTACACTTTTGTAGAAAGCACTTTTTTTCCTAGAAAATTAGCAGCAGGAGCAATGTCATAAGTTCCTGGTGAGAATAAAAATTTCTACAAAGTGTTTCTATAGTTAAAAACCTCCTGTCTTTTTTAGCCAGTCTCTTAAAATAAGTGGTGCTGGGAAAAGTAGACAGATACATGTAAAAAAAATGAAGTTAGAACATTTTCTCACACCGTAATAAAAAATAAACCCAAAATGGATTAAAAAAAATGTAAGTGAAAACCATAAATCTCATGCAAGAAAATATGGGCAGAATACTCTTTGACCTAAGTTGTAGCAATATTTTAAAAATCCATCTCCTCAGATAAAGGAAACAGAAGCAAAAATAAATAAAAGGGTCCTGATTAAACTTTAAAAGTTTTTGCACTACAAATTAAACCACTCTCAAGAAAAAAGACAACCTACTAAACAGGAAAAAATATTTGTAAATGATGTGACTGATAAGGGGTTAAGATCCAAAATATATAAACAGCTCATAAAACTCAATACAAAAAAAAGAAGAAATGATTAAACTATGGGCAGAAGAACTAAATAGGCATTTTTCCAAAGAGGTACAGACAGCCAACAAGAAATGAGAAGTTGCTCTACACTCTAATCATCAGAGAAATGCAAATCAGAGCAACATTGTGATATTACCTCATATCTGTAAGAATGGCTAAAAGACTACAAATAACAAATGTTGGAAAGAATGTGGAGAAAAAGGAACCCTAGGAAGCTGTTGGTGGAAATGTAAATTGATGGAGCCACTATGAAAAACAGTGTGGAATTTCTTAAAAAAAAAAAAAAAAAGGCTAAAAACAGGATGACCATCTAATCCATGAATTGCACCTCTGATTATATATCCAAAGAAAATGAAAACACTATTTTGAAAAGATAACACCCTTATATTTCCAAGTAATAATCCTGTGAGTTCTATATAGAATTAATCAACTGAGAGGAGAAACAGAATACTGATAACAGAAATGAGAGAGGTGCAAACAAAATTATACAGACATAAACAGATAGTAAAGAAATAGTCTGAACTAAGTCTGAACAAAATTTTGAAATATTCTAAAATAAGTTGTATGCAAGTCAGTCTGACAACTTATATGGAATGTAAGCATTCTTTAATTAAAAAAAAAAATTGCAAGAGATTACTGTATTAGGCAGTGTTTTCCAGTGAAATAGAACAACAGAATGTGTGTGTTTATTCAAGTATTTGTTATAAGAAATTTGCTCACACATTTATAGAGGTTAGCAGGTCTCAGCTTCTGTGTGGTGAGTCTTCGAGCTGGGGACTCAGTAAAGTCAATGGTACAACTCCAGTCCAATGTCTAGCAGGTATGAGACCCAATAAAAGTCAACGTTTAGACTCAAGTCTGAAATCAGAAATGAATTATGCACTGATTGTGAAATCAGTATTATTAAGGTGTCCATATTTATAAAATTGATCTATGGGTTCAATGAAAACACAGATTTAAAACGTGTCAAACTTACTCTAAAATGGATAGAAAATATAAAAGAACTAGGATACTTACACGTATTTTGAAGAGAAGGACAAAAGGGAAAACTGCATGGTTATTATGAATGCAAAATAATCGAGAATATGAAGTTGTCTTTAAAAAATAAAAAATAATTCAGTGGAGAGCTAGGTCCACAAATAGAGACACAAGAATATAATTAATAGATACTACCCAAAAAATGCAAAGGCAGTTTAGTCCAGAAAGTATATTCTTTTCAACAATTGGTCATTCAAATGAAAAATAATGCATTCAAATCTTGCAACATATATAAAAATGTTATCTCAAAATAAAATATTTATCTAATTTTAATCCTTAAATAGAAAGATTCATTAAAAAATAGATGTTGAGTTAGATGGGGAAACATTCTTAGATAAGACGTGAAGGCATGATCTATACAGAATAAAAAATGATAACTGATTTTATTAAAAACTTATATTATTCAAATAGCAAGGAGAGATAAGAAAGCATTCCTCAGCGGTCAATGCAAAGAAATAGAGGAAAACAACAGACTGGGAAAGACTAGCGATCTCTTCAAAAAAATTAGAGATATCAAGGGAAATTTAATGCAAAGATGGGCTTGATAAAGGACAGAAATGGTATAGACCTAACAGAAGCAGAAGATATTAAGCAGAGGTGGCAAGAATACAACAGAAGAAATATACAGTAAAGAGCTTCACGAACAAGAAAATCACGATGGTGTGATCACTCACCTAGAGCCAGACATCCTGGAATGTGAAGTCAAGTGGGCCTTAGAAAGAATCACTACGAACAAAGCTAGTGGAGGTGATGGAATTCCAGTTGAGCTGTTTCAAATCCTGAAAGATGATGCTGTGAAAGTGCTGCACTCAATATGACAGCAAATTAGGAAAACTCAGCAGTGGCCACAGGAATGGAAAAGGTCAATTTTCATTTCAATCCCAAAGAAAGGCAATGCCAAAGAATGTTCATACTACTACAAAATTGCACTCATCTCACAGGCTAGTAAAGTAATGCTCAAACTTCTCCAAGCCAGGCTTCAGCGATACATGAACTGTGAAATTCCAGATGTTCAAGCTAGTTTTAGAAAAGGCAAGAAACCAGAGATCAAAGTGACAACATCTAAAAAGCAAGAGAGTTCCAGAAAAACATCTATTTCTGCTTTATTGACTATGCCAAAGCCTTTGACTGTGTGGATCACAATAAACTGTGGAAAATTCTTCAAGAGATGGGAATACAGACCACCTGACCTGCCTCTTGAGAAACCTATATGCAGGTCAGGAAGCAACCATTAGAACTGGACATGGAACAACAGACTGGTTCCAAATAGGAAAAGGAGTACATCAAGGCTGTATATTGTCACCCTGCTTATTTAACTTCTATGCAGAGTACATCATGAGAAAAGCTGGACTGGAAGATACACAAGCTGGAATTAAGATTGCTTGTAGAACTATCACTAACCTCAGATATGCAGATGACACCACCCTTATGGCAGAAAGTGAAGAAGAACTAAAAAGCCTCTTGTTGAAAGTGAAAGAAGAGAGTGAAAAAGTTGGCTTTAAACTCAACATTCAGAAAACGAAGATCATGGCATCTGGTCCCATAATTTGATGGGAAACAGATGGGGAGACAGGGGAAACAGTGTCAGACTTTATTTTTGGGGGCTCCAAAATCACTGCCGATGGTGATTGCAACCATGAAATTAAAAGACGCTTAGTCCTTGGAAGGAAAGTTTTGACCAACCTAGATAGCATATTCAAAAGCAGAGATGATACTTTGCCAGCAAAGTAGTCAAGGCTATGGTTTTTCCAGTGGTCATGCATGGATGTGAGAGTTGGACTGTGAAGAAAGCTGAGTGCCAAAGAATTGATGCTTTTGGACTGTGATGTTGGAGAAGACTCTTGAGATTCCCTTGGACTGCAAGGAGATCCAACCAGTCCATTCTAAGGGAGATCAGTCCTGGGTGTTCTTTGGAAGGACAGATGCTAAAGCTGAAACTCCAGTATTTTGGCCACCTCATGCGAACAGTTGACTCATTGGAAAAGACCCTGATGCTGGAAGGACTGGGGGCAGAAGGAGAAGGGACGACAGAGGATAAGATAGCTAGATGGCATCACCAACTCGATGGACATCCGTTTGAGTTAACTCCAAGAGTTGGTGATGGACAGGGAGGCCTGGCGTGCTTCAATTTATGGGGTCGCAGAGAGTCGGACATGACTGAGTGACTGAACTGAACTGAATACTATTCAAAATACATTGTTAAGGAAAATGAAAAGACAAGCCAGAGACAAGGACACATTTGGGGTAAATAATTTTCTACAAAGGGATTTTGATTCATGGTGTATAATAAATTCTGAAAACTCAACAATAGTAAATAATCAACATGTTTCAAAAAGGCATTTCACTAAAGCATTTGTATGAGATGTATGAATAGAAAATAAGTACATGAAAAGATGACAGTCATTAGAAAAACACAAGTTAAAGCCACAAGGTATAACTATAAATTTCTTAAAATCTTTAAAATTAAGGTCTAACTTATCAAATGTTAATGAAGATGTAGAGAAGTAGAACTCTCATACACTGCTGACAGTAATGTAAAGTAGTATGACTAATTTAGATTATTCCCTTCCCACTGGAGAAGGGAATGACAAACCACTTCAGTATTCTTGCTTTGAGAACTGCATGAAGACTATGAATAGGCAAAATGATAAGATACTGAAAGAGGAACTCCCCAGGTCAGTAGGTGCCCAATATGCTACTGGAGATCAGTGGAGAAATAACTCCAGAAAGAATGAAAGGATGGAGCCAAAGCAAAAGCAATACCCTGTTGTGGATGTGACTGGTGATAGAAGCAAGGTCCAATGCTGTAAAGAGCAATATTGCATAGGAACCTGGAATGTCAGGTCCATGAATCAAGGCAAATTGGAAGTAGTCAAATAGGAGATGGCAAGGGTGAACGTCGACATTCTAGGAATCAGCAAATGAAAATGGACTGGAATGGGTGAATTTAACTCAGATGACCATTATATCTACTACTGTGGGCAGGAATCCCTTAGAAGAAATGGAGTAGCCATCATAGTCAACAAAAGAGTCGAAATGCAGTACTTGGATGCAGTCTTGAAAATGACAGAATGATCTCTATTCCTTTCCAAGGCAAACCATTCAATATCACAGTAATCCAAGCCTATGCCCCAACCAGAAATGCTGATGAAGCTGAAGTTGAACAGTTCTATGAAGACCTACAAGACCTTTTAGAACTAACACCCCAAAAAGATTTCCTTTTCATTATAGGGGACTGGAATGTAAAAGTAGAATGTCAAAAAACACCTAAGGTAACAGGCAAATTTAGCCTTGGAGTAAGGAATGAAGCAGGGCAACGGCTAATAGAGTTTTGCCAAGAGAACACATTGGTCATAGCAAACAGCCTCTTCCAACAATACAAGAGAAGACTCTACATGTGGACATCACCAGATGGTCAAAACCAAAATCAGATTGATTATATTCTTTGCACCCAAAGATGGAGAAGTTCTCTAGGGTTAGCAAAACCAAGACTGGGAGCTGACTGTGGCTCAGATCATGAACTCCTTATTGCCAAATTCAGACTTAAATTGAAGAAAGTAGGGAAAACCACTAGACCATTCAGGTATGACCTAAATCAAATCCCTTATGATTATACAGTGGAAGTGACAAATAGATTTAAGGGACTAGATCTGATAGACAGAGTGCCTGATGAACTATGGACAGAGGTTCATGACATTGTCAGGAGACAGGGATCAAGACCATCCCCATGGAAAAGAAATGAAAAAAAGCGTAATGGCTCTCTCAGGGGGCCTTACAAATAGCTGTGAAAAGAAGAGAAGCAAAAAGCAAAGGAGAAAAGGAACTATATAAGCATCTGAATGCAGAGTTCCAAAGAATAGCAAGGAGAGATAAGAAAGCCTTCCTCAGCGATCAATGCAAAGAAATAGAGGAAAACAAGAGAATGGGAAAGACTAGAGATATCTTCAAGAAAATTAGAGATACCAAGGGAACATTTCATGCAAAGATGGGCTTGATAAAGGACAGAAATGGTATGGACCTAACAGGAGCAGAAGATATTAAGCAGAGATGGCAAGAATACACAGAAGAACTATACAAAAAAGATCTTCATGACCCAGATAACAACAACGGTGTTATCACTCACCTAGAGCCAGACATCCTTGAATGCAAAGTCAAGTGGGCCTGAGGAGGCATTACTATGAACAAAGGTAGTGGAGGTGATGGAATTCCAGTTGAACTATTTCAAATCCTGAAAGATGATGCTGTGAAAGTGCTGCACTCAATATGCCAGCAACTTTCGAAAACTCAGCATTGGCCAAGGGCTGGAAAAGTTCAGTTTTCATTCCAACCCCAAAGAAAGGCAATGCCAAAGAATGCTCAAGCTACTGCACAATTGTACTCATCTCACACGCTAGTAAAAAATGCTCAAAATTCTCCAAGTCAGGTTTCAGCAATACGTGAACTGTGAACTTCCAATTGTTCAAGCTGGTTTTAGCAAAAACAGAGGAATCCGAGATCAAATTGCCAACATCCACTGGATCATCAAAAAAGCAAGAGCATTTCAGAGAAACATCTATTTCTGCTTTATTGACTATGTCAATGCCTTTGACTGTGTGGATCACAGTAAACTGTGGAAAATTCTGACAGAGATGGGAATACCAGACCACCTGACTTGCCTCTTGAGAAACCTATATGCAGGTCAGGAAGCAACAGTTAGAACTGGACATGGAACAAGAGACTGGTTCCAAATAGGAAAAGGAGTATGTCAAAGCTGTATATTGTCACTGCTAATATTTAACTTATATGCAGAGTACATCATGAGAAACACTGGGCTGGAAGAAGCAAGCACAAGCTGGAATCAAGATTGCTGGGAGAAATATCATAACGTCAGATTTGCAGATGACACCACTTTTATGGCAGAAAGTGAAGAGGAACTAAAAAGCCTCTTGTTGAAAGTGAAGGAGGAGAGTGAAAAAGTTGGCTTAAAGCTCAACATTCAGTAAAGTAAGATCATGGAATCTGGTCTCTTCACTTCATGGCAAATAGATGGGGAAGCAGTGAAAACAGTGTCAGAATTTATTTTTTGGGCTCCAAGATCACTGCAGATGGTGATGGCAACCATGAGAATAAAAGACTCTTACCTCTTGGAAGAAAAGTTATGACCAAGCTAGATATTATTTTTTAAAAAAGAGACATTACTTTGCCAACAATGGTCCGTCTAGTCAAGGCTATGGCTTTTCCAGTAGTCATGTATGGATGTGAGAGTTGGACCTTGAAGAAAGCTTACTGCCGAAGAATTGATGCTTTTGAACTGTGGTGATGCTGAAGACTCTTGAGAGGCCCTTGGACTGTAAGGAGATCCAACCGGTCCATCCTAAAGGAGATCATTCCTGGGTATTCTTTGGAAGGACTGATGCTAAAGCTGAAACTCCAATAGTTTGGCCTCCTCATGCGAACAGTTGTCTCATTGGAAAAGACCCTGATGTTGGGAGTGATTGGGGGCAGGAAGAGAAGGGGTCAACAGAGGATGAGATGGCTGGATGCCATCACTGACTCAGTGGACATGAGTTTGAATGAACTCCAGGAGTTGCTGATGGACAGGGAGGCCTGGCTTGCTGCAGTTCTTGGGGTCGCAAAGAGTCGGACACGACTGAGCGACTGAACTTAATTTAGATCATATTGTGACAGTTTATCATAATCAAAACAGAGTCATTGCTCTTATTCATATTGCATTAAGGGAAAATATTTTTTATCTGTTTCTAAACATGGAAGACTTTTAGTACAGGTATTCTGATATTCTGGTTGAATTTTACAAAACTCTCTCATTTAAAACAGTTGAGACCAAACCACTTGACTTCTGGGTATTTTATCAAAATAAATGAAATAATAGTAGATATTATAACTAGTATGAAAACTGTAAACCTGCAAAATGTCTGTCAATAGGACAATGGATAAATAAGTTTTGGTGAATGCATAAAATGTAATGTGGGTGTGTGCTTAGTCACTTCAGTCCTGTCTGACTGTTTGCAACCCTATGTACCATAGCCCACATGACTCCTCTGTCCATGGGATTCTCCAGGCAAGAATAGTGGAGTGAGTTGCCATGTTCTCCTCCAAGGGATCTTCCTGATACAGGGAACGAACCCATGTCTCTTAAGTCTCCTGCAATGATAGGCAGATTCTTGACCGCTAGTGCCGCTTGGAAAGACCATAAAATGGAATACTAAGCAACAAGAAGAAAGACAGTATTTCTGGATGTAACATAGATGGATCCCAATATAATTATGCTAAAATAAGTCAGAATAAAGAATAAAAGACAGCTTTATAATAAATCATACAGCATTATTTCACTTGTGTAGAGTGTACATATCAGATATCTCACAGAAGTGGAATTGTACAGTTTTTGTCCATCTATGACTGACATTTCAGTTAGCTATAGTTCTTCAGGCTCATTCATGTTTCCATATATGGCAGGATGTTCCTCTAAGACTGAATAATATTCCATGGCATGTGTATACCATATTTAGTTTCATCTATTCAATTGTAAATAGACATTCTGGCTATAAATATTGCTACTGTGAATGATGTCACAATAACACCAACCTAAGAATGGGGAGAGGGAAATGAGTAGTTGATGTTTAACAGATATTCCAATTCATCAGGTTATGCAAGATGAATAAGTTCTAGAGATCTGACATACAACTTTGTGTATATAGTCAACACTACAGTATTATGCACTAAATTTTTTTTGATACAGTACATCTCAAGTTGTATGTTTATCATAATAAAAATACATAAATAAATGCATAATGCCACATGATTTCACTTATACAGAATTCTTACTAAGTTGCTAAGTTGTAGCCCACCAGGGTCCTCTGGCTATGGGATTTCTCAGGCAAGAATATTGGAATGGGTTGCCATTTTCTTCTCCAGGGGATCTCCCCCACCCAGAGATAGAATCACATCTGCTTCATTGGCAGGCAGACTCTTCAACACTGAGCCAGCAGGGTAAAGAACTCAGCAAGTGTAAACTAATCTAGAGGAAGAAAACAGCTAAATGGTTGCCTGGGAAGAGGTTAGGAAGGGCCAGAAGGAGGAGGTAGAAAGGATCATTAGAACAGTTTTTCTGCTGATGGATAAGTTAATTTTCTTTAAGATAGAGATTATTTCATTGTATTTATAAATGTTCACACTTTGTTCCCAATTCATTGTCTGTCAATTATTCCTCAACAGTAAAGCTCTAAAAGCCATTAGGGCCACATGAACACATTTTTCAGGCCTTCTCTAGGGCTCTGGAGAAGTTCTGTTTTAAGTGAGACTTCTGGAACTTTACTTCCTTGGATTTACTATTGCTATAAACCTATGATATTTATGAGATACAGCTAGGTTTATACTGAGCAGTGTCTTGTTCCTCAAATGAGATAAGAGTTTGATCATAAAACACCTTGAAGACAGGGACTTTCAATCTCATGATTGCACAACAGCACTTATAACTATAGCCAGAGATTCAAATATTTTTATGAATCAGCTCATATCATAATAAATAAGTGGCTAGTGATCAGAAATTCATCTGTTTATTATTCAACAATTAAACTCTAAAAGAAGAGGTATGGCTACATGATTCATCACATCTTAAATATGAGAAAACTTAGAGATTCATTTCTACTAGTTGATTTTTTTTTCCCTCAGTGTTGCACAAATCAGAAGAAAGTGTGAAGAGTCAAAGAAAAGAGATATATCTCAGGAGTAAGTGAAAGATGTGCTTGAAATAAAGATCACACCAGCATCGGTGATCAAAGAGACTAGCGAGACCAAGTAATAGGTAGGCCTGGGCAGAGCATAGGTGCAAGTGTGTGCCGCCTCACAGAACCTGCCCTCTAGGAGAATGAGGGCTAAGTTAGTCATCTAGTCAAGAATTCTTTCACACAAGTGGGGAAACTGAGGTCCAAAGATTTAGCCAAGTTAACAAACTCATACATTGCTGGTTCTCTATTTATTGCATCGCTCTGCCCTGGTAGCCCAGCTGATAAAGAATTCACCTGCAATGCAAGAGACCCTGGTTCCATTCCTGGGTAAGGAAGATCCCCTGGAGCAAGGGATGGGCTACCCACTCCAGTATTCTTGGACTTCCCTGGTGTCTCAGAGGGTAAGATATCCACCCATGATGTGGGAGACCTGGGTTCCATCCCTGGGTTGGAAAGATCCCCCAGAGGAGGGCATGGCAACCCACTCTAGTATTCTTGCCTGGAGAATCCCTGTGAACTGAAGAGCCTGGCAGGCTACAGTCCATGGGGTCACAAGGAGTTGGACATGACTGAGCGAGGAAGCACACAGCCTTTTATTTTTATCCAGATTTAGTTCACACATTTTTTAATGTGTGTGCATATATGTATATGTATCATTCTAGGGAAGGAACTGAGGAAGCATGTCATTAATAGAAAATTGGTGTCATCGCTTTGTCAAAACCTGTTATTTCTATTCCGTATGCAAAATACCAAGTGGGCACAGGCAGGAGTAGTATAAACCTTGCTTAAACCTTAGCTCTACCCATATTCTCCAGGTTTTTCCAGCTCATTTCAAGGCGAGTCTGTAAATCTATTGCCAGCTACCTGGAAACCTCAAAGACAAGGTTAAGAACAACCCACCCAGTGAGTATTAGAAGGAAATATTTTCTGGATGTAACACTTCAAATGATATCTATCTATTTCTATTTTATTAACCTCAATTCAGTGAATTGTATGTCACTAAAAAGTCTTCTAGGAAGTTCTGTGAATATGTTAGGAATAAATTTGTGAACTAGTCTGGACATCAGAGGCCTCATGTCAGTTTTAGCACTCATTTGCTGTGTTACAAGAGGCTTTGACAATGTCTCTGTGCTGTGAGCTGATTTAAGATAATGGGACAGATAATCTCCATTATCTCATCAACTTTGACATTCTAAACTCTAGCATAAGATGAACAGCCACCTTCTGTAGACTTACAGTAACGTGGATGACCCTCTTCTCACTGTCCACTGCCCACATCCTATTCCAAAATTCTATTGCTTCATCTGCACTTCCCCACTTTCACCCAGCCACCTTCAGGCAGAAACAAATCTAGGACAGACCATTTTATATTCTGACCAAGCCCTGAGCTCTTTATGCATAAAACCTGTGGTATGTGTTAGTCTTTGCTTATTTCCTTAACAACTTTTGAGATCATTGAGAAAGTAGATCATAATTAAATACCTGGCTGAATTAAAAAAAAAAAAAGTATATATTTTCAAATTGCATTTGAAGGCCTTTAAAGAAATTTATGTCTACTCATTGTGAAATTATTTAAAGATAAGCCCTCATCATCACCATTGGAAACCCTGTTACAAAAACAGAAAAATATATTTAATCATTTGAAACTAATAAATAAAAGCATAGTTATTTAAGAATAAAAATTATTTTTGGCAAGAGACCACTACAGCAGTTTCTATGTTTTCCTCCCCAAAATATTTAATCTATTTTATAAAGCATCTGAATGAGTATCCCATTATTTTAGCTAGCAAGATGAAGTCTGAATGTTGCATCCATTTCTTAATGTTATTAACTCAGCAAATTTATCAAATGTATTAATGTCGAATAGACATAGATATTATATTGGTCACTAGACATACATGGTTGACTATAGCAACCCTTTTTAGTTCAAGTTCAATCTATAGTGAAAGAAGTGAAGTCGCTCAGTTGTGTCTGACTCTTTGCGACCCTGTGGACTGTAGCCTACCAGGCTCCTCTGTTCATGGGCTTTTCCAGGCAAGAGTACTGGAGTAGGTTGCCATTTCCTTCTCCAGGGGATCTTCCCAACCCAGGGATTGAACCCAGGTCTCCCACATTGTAGGTTAGACGCTTTACCATCTGAGGCACTAGGGAAGTCCTATAATGAAAGAAACAGAATGCTAAATAGAAAATTACCAAATACACAAAATAGAGGATTTTACAACATGTAGCTGGGAACAGAGAATAGGTAACAATTACTCTATTTGATGGAAAAGGACAGTTTTACGGTAAAACTGCTTTTGTTGAATGAGAGATTTTCCCCAGAAAGAGTAGAAGTTTCCTTGGAGGGAATAGCAGAGAGACATTCCAGATAAACTAACATGAACAGAGGCTTTGAGATGGGAAAGCCGATAGATACATTTAGAGAATAAATTGATGATAATTTGATGATTTGATGATACTATGATGATTTGGTGATAATTTGATGTTTTTGGAACATAAACCTAACTAAAAGAAGTATCATGGAAAAGCTAATGAATTAGCTTTTAGAAAGGGACAATGTCATAAAAAGATTTATATGTCAAACTAAGGAATATGGATATGGTGATGCATAATAATTTTTAAGACCAACATGGATTTGTTTTCCCAGTGTCTGATTCCTTATTCCTCCTTTTTTTAAAATAAAAGAATTACAATTTATTTTAAAGACCTAATTCCCCCTTGTATTCAGTCAAAATTGTTTTGCTAGAGATGACTTCAACTAGGAATGAGAATATAACTTAGGCCTACTGTCTAGACAGTGTGTTCCTTCCCCTAACAGCTGTCTTTAGTTCATGAATGGATATGGCCTGTGTTGGTCCACTAAAAATATATTTCAGAAATGTTACTGTGATGATTAAACAAGAGAAACTAAAATGAGAGCCTAATCTAAAGTCAGAAATGCCCCTGAAGATGTGTTTGTAAGGCAAGTTAAAAAAAAATAAAAATAAAAAATAAAATACTCAAGCTAGTATTAACTGAGATTCTTTCATTTACAACCAAAACAGCCAAACAATAAGGATTTATATGGTTATATTTTATAACGTATGATATGATTGTATTTTAGATATAGACCACTAATATTCTGATGCCAGTTTACATCAGAGATTGGAGTGAGAGACTGGAGCCAGAAAGATCAAGTTAAAAATTATTGTAGCAGGAAAATACTAAGATGGTCTTGATTAAAGTTTAGATTGTTGTTGTTTAGTCACTAAGTCACGTCTGGCTGTTTGTGACCAAACGGACTGCAGCCCACCAGGCCCTTCTGTCCATGGGATTTCCCATGCAAGTGGGTTACCATTTCCTTCTCCAGGGAATCTTCCCGACCCAGGGATGGAACTCATGTTTCCTGCATTGGAAGGCAGATTCTTTACCGCTAAGCCACCAGGTAAGACAAAGGTTGAAAGCATTCCCTATTTTATTCTACCTTGAGTCACTAGGTCTCAGCTCACAGTCTAGCACAAAATTCAGCATAGGGACTGATAGGAAGCAGGGGAAGTGGTAAAGAAAGAGGAATTAAATGAGAATAACTGGTCATTAGAATGTTACATCAACTAGGGAATGAGGAGAAGGAGCTAATTATACGTAAGTAGGGTAGGTAAGTGGCTATCAAAATTGACTTTGCACATTTGTGTGTATGGCAGGCAACATTTTAAAACAATTCCCAGGATCCCTGCTCTTCATGGCACCATATAGATGCTCAGTAAATATTTTTGAAATGTAAGGAAGCTTAAAATATCTTCTACAGAAACACATATATTTCATTATATATATGTGTGTGCGTGTCTGTGTGTGTGTGCTTATATCATACTCCTGTGTTTTGTGTTCAGTCTTTCACATCAAAATAGATCCAGAATAAAAACACTTTTCAATACCTGAAGCAGCTCCTTTCACAGGCCTCTTAGCACCCACCTCTACATGCTAAAGTCAACTTAGACTTATATGAATCTCTACCTGAGGGCTTTGGACTTGCTACAGGACCATTTTCAACCAGAAGAAGGCAAGCCAGAAATGTCCCTTCAAGCAGCCCTCAACCACTGCTTGACAAGAATTTGATGGAAATCTTTCCCACACCTCTTGGCTGGAATAACTGAAGTATTAACATGTCCTACACTTTTTTTGGAGATGCTGAGCACTAGGCGCTTGCAAGCACAGGTGACTTATTATACGCTGCATTCTCATACTGACTCCCATTCTCCCGTCTATTCCAATCTCCTTCCTGTATCTCCTTTCTACTTGTCCTGAAATACTTAAACTCAAAATCTGCTTCTCCAAAAGTGCAAATAAAGATTGCACCTCTGCTGCTACTCTCTTGTCCAAACCACCAATATATTTTATTGGATTTTTAAAATAACGTTCTTCTTGCTTTCAACTTTGCAGTCCCTGCAAAATTTTTCAACTTGAGCCATTAGAATATTCCTTATAAACTTGTCACACCATGTCACTTCTCTGATCAGAATACTCATTACACCCCTCACTTATTTACAGGAAAGGTGTGGAAGACACTGCATGTTCTGACTCCAGGCTCCTCGATGGCCTCTCCTTCTCCTCCTCCTTCTGCTCCCTCTGCTGTGGCCACTGCTGTCTACATTATTCTTCAACACAGTGGGCACAAACCACCCCCAGTTCCATCAGCCAGGGATTTTGTACTTTCTCTATGACCCAAAGTGGTCTTCCCCTTTACATCCGACTGTTGTACAAATGCGATCCTATCAGTGAGGACATCTCCCATCAGATTTTAAGCTGTTGTGATTCATGAGTTACTATTGCAGTTATCACCTTTTAACTTGCTTCAAAATACATATCTCCAGCCCAAAACTCTTGTCAATGCTATAATTGTATACCCATGTCTACCTACTTTACTTTTCCATGTAGATGTCTAACAGACATGTCAACTCGTATAGTCCAAACTGAACTGCTGATTTTACCCCCAAACCCGCTTTCCTTCTCAGTTGCTGGCAACTTTATATTCACTCAACTACTTGGGTCAAAAAA
Source organism: Ovis aries (assembly GCF_016772045.2). Classification (NCBI taxonomy): domain Eukaryota; kingdom Metazoa; phylum Chordata; class Mammalia; order Artiodactyla; family Bovidae; genus Ovis; species Ovis aries. The sequence goes on from NC_056074.1 coordinate 18,634,516, forward strand.
CTTAAAGTTAATTTGCTTGTTTACCCCAGGTCCAGTCTTTCAGAAAATTCTACCAGTTCATTATTTAAAATATAAATGAAAAAATATAAGTAAAATAAATAAAGAATGCTTAAACTGCACTCATTTCACATGCTAGCAAAGCAATGCTCAAAATTCTCCAAGCCAGGCTTCAACAGTACGTGAATCGTGAACTTCCAGATGTTCAAGCTGGATTTAAAAAAAGCAGAGGAATCAGAGATAAAATTGCCAACATCCGTTGGATCATCAGAAAAGCAAGCAAGTTCCAGAAAAACATCTATTTCTGCTTTATTGACTGTGTGGATCACAATAAACTGTGGAAAATTCTGAAAGAGATGGGAACACCAGGCCACCTTAACTGCCTCCTGAGAAATCTGTATTCAGGTCAAGAAACAACAGTTAGAACTGGACATAGAACAACAGACGGGTTCCAAATTGGGAAAGGAATACATCAAGGCTGTATATTGTCACCCTGCTTATTTAACTAATATACAGAGTACATCATGAGAAATGTTGGGCTGTATGAAGCACAAGCTGGAATCCAGATTGCCAGGAGAACTATCAATAACCTCAGATATGCAGATGGCACCACCCTTATGGCAGAAAGTAAAGAACTAAAGAGCCTCTTAATGAAAGTGAAAGAAGAGAGTGAAAAAGTTGACTTAAAACTCAACATTCAGAAAACTAATGTCATGGCATGTTGTCCCATCACTTCATTTTTATTTCTTGACATCTAGCAAAAACCTTCATATTCTTCAAGTAATATCTACCCTGACAACCCTATATATTGCTGCTTCAAAATGGGTATATTGTTAGGAGTACAAATTTTCTCAGACCCTCTTATTCTATTTCCTATTTTTTTTTTTTAAATAGGACACATCACCTTTTAACAATGGAAACAGTGACAGACTTTATTTTTGGTGGCTCCAATATCACTGCAGATGGTGATTGTAGCCATGAAATTGAAAGATGCTTGCAACTTGGAAGAAATCTCTGACCAACCTAGACAGCATATTAAAAAGCAGAGACATTACTTTGCCAGCTAAAGTAGTCAAGGCTATGGTTTTTCCAGTGGTCATGTATGGATGTGAGAGTTGGACTATCAAAAAAGCTGAGCACCGAAGAATTGATGCTTTTGAACTGTGATGTTGGAGAAGACTCTTGAGAGTCCTTTGGACTGCAAGGAGATCTAACAAGTTCATGCTAAAGGAAATCAGTCCTGAATATTCACTGGAAGGGCTGATGCTGAAGCTGAAACTCCAATACTTTGGCCACCTGATGCAAAGAACTTACTCATTTTAAAAGACCCTGATGCTGGGAAAAATTGAAGGCAGGAGGAGAAGGGGGATGACAGAGGATGAGATGGTTGGATAGCATCACTGACTCGGTGGACATGAATCTAAGTAAGATCTGGGAGCTGGTGATGGACAGAGAGGCCTGGCATGCTGCAGTCCTTGGGGTCGCAAAGAGTCAGGCATGACTGAGCAACTGAACTGAACTGAAAATAAGCAAATAATAAATGTAAGTTGTTTTTAGTCTCCAATTTGTGTCTGACTCTTTTGCAACCCCATGGACTTTAGCCTGCAAGGCTCCTCTATCCATTGGGTTTCCCAGGCAAGAATACTGTAGTGGGTTACCATTTCCTTCTCTGGGTAATTTTCCCAAACCAGGGATCAAACCTTCATCCCCTACATTGTAGGGAGATTCTTTTTACTGCTGAATCATCAGGGAAGCCCAATTAATATAAATAAGCAAATATAAATTCACCACTTAGTAACATATCCAAAGTTACCACCAGTTCAAGCCACCTTCAGCTCTCACTTGGGTTATACTGTAACCCTTCTCTGGTTTCTTCACTTCTGTTGTTACAAAAGAGTAGCCAGAGTGATGATTATAAGACATACATCAGACTCTTTTTCTCAAAAACCTGAGTTTTGGTCTGATTGTGTAAATCAAAATCCTTGTAAGACTGTAATACTTTGCATTACTGAGTTCTCCATTTCCCTTCTGAGCATCTTACCAATTTTGATCTAGCTGCTCCCCTTTCTTGGAAAACTTTATTTTTATTTCTTGGCATCTAGCAAAAACCTTCATATTCTTCGAGTAATATCTACCCTGACAACCCTATATATTGCTGCTTCAAAGTGGGTCTCTTGTTAGGAGTACAAATTTTCTAAGACCCTCTTACTCTATTTCCTATGTTTTTTTTTTTTTTTTAAATAGGACACATCACCTTTTAGCAATGACAACAATTTATTTTAACTTTTTTAATGTCTGTCTCTTCTCAGTAAAATTCATAAGCAACGTGAAATTTGAAATCTTTTCTTTTTTTTCTGATTTTTCAAATTTTTCCTAGTAAACAAAACAGGGAAGTGTCCATGGAAGTAGTCAAGAAGATATGCTGACTAACTCACTATATTTTTTGGTGTTAATTTTGTTTAGTGTATATTTACTTATTTAAGCTGCCGCATAACATAATATACATATTCAGGTCTATGTGAATGACATCCTTGGTAAAGCTGTAGGTATAGCATATTCAAAAGCAGAGACATTACTTTGCCGACTAAGGTCCATCTAGTCAAGGCTATGGTTTTCCTGTGGTCATGTATGGATGTGAGAGTTGGACTGTGAAGAAGGCTGAGCGCTGAAGAATTGATGCTTTTGAACTGTGGTGTTGGAGAAGACTTCTGAGAGTCCCTTGGACTGCAAGGAGATCCAACCAGTCCATTCTGAAGGAGATCAGCCCTAGGATTTCTTTGGAAGGAATGATGCTAAAGCTGAAACTCCAGTACTTTGGCCACCTCATGCGAAGAGTTGACTCATTGGAAAAGACTCTGATGCTGGGAGGGATTGGAGGCAGGAGGAGAAGGGGACAACAGAGGATGAGATGGTTGGATGGCATCACTGACTTGATGGACGTGAGTCTGAGTGAACTCCAGGAGTTGGTGATAGACAGGGAGGCCTGGAGTGCTGTGATTCATGGGGTCACAAAGAGTCGGACACAACTGAATGACTGGACTGAACTGAACTGAACTGATAGCCTTTGAAGCCCAGTGAGTTGCAACTACACAAAGATAAAGACTGTCATCTATTTTTTTTCCCTACTGTACCTTCAGATTCAAGAAAAATGCCTGACATATAGTAGACATTTAATAAATTATTAAATAAATAAATCAGTAAAATCATCCATTAAAAATATGAGGAGAGTGCAACTGGACTAAGGTGGATGCTTTAAATGTTTTACTTGTAGATCTCCCTGATACTAGCGTAGTGAATGAGAAACTAATTATATCTTGTTAAATGATAGATAAAATCAACACACAGAACTTAGTAATTGTTTATGATTACAATGGAAGAGTAAAAATAAGAATAATAAGCTATATATTATATTTCTTCGCATTTAGATTCCTTCAAAGTATATTCCATCATCGTGGACAGCCTTAGGGGAAGGGGAAAAGAAAAGGAAGGTCAAAGATAAAATATCTACTGCTGCACACAGGTAGGGGATTGAGATAAGAGAGATTTCATTAGTTAGGTCACAAAAACATGGTGAAACAGATAATCGTCACATTATGGTTCTCTGATATAGGATTGTATATGCCAAAGAAGACTGTGGGTGAAACTGACAGCCATCTTTCAAAAGTAAGAAATAAATACCCCCAAACTTGGAAATGAGAAAAGAACAATTCTGAACATTTTTGACAAGGTATTCACTTACATAGTCACGTATAGACAAACACACACACCACACACACACACACACACACACACACACACACACACACACACTACTCAAACTCCTGGATTCAAATTTCTATACTCTGGAGTAGGATATTTAGGGTGGAGGTGGTAGAGAACCTTCTCTGTCCCTTGATATTTATGATCAGCTTTTTTTTTTTTTCCCCACAGCCATACTGTTTATTGATCAAAAGACAAAAATTAATAAAATTCATATGAGAGGTGAGAAAATGGAAATGGAATGTACAACTCTAGCCAATCAAAAGCAATTGTCGAGACTTTTATTTTATTATTATTATTAATTTATTTATTTTAATTGGAGGTTAATTACTTTACAATATTGTATTGGTTTTGCCATATGTCAACATGAATCTGCCATAGGTATACACGTGTTCCCCATCCTGAAGCCCTCTCCCTCCTTCCTCCCGGTACCATCCCTCTGGGTTGTCTCAGTGCACCAGCCCCGAGCATCCAGTATCATGCTCTGCAACCTGCACTGGCGATTCGTTCCATATATGATATTATACATGTTTCAGTGCCTTTCTCCCAAATCTTCCCACCTCCTCCCTCTCCCACAGAGTCCAAAAGACTGTTCTATACATCTGTGTCTCTTTTGCTGTCTCACATACAAGGTTATTGTTACCATCTTTCTCTGTTCCATATAGATGCATTAGTATACTGTATTGGTGTTTTTCTTTCTGGTTAATTCACTCTGTATAATAGGCTCCAGTTTCATCCATCTCATCAGAACTGATTCAAATGTATTCTTTTTAATGGCTGAGTAGTATTCCATTGTGTATATGTACCACAGCTTTCTTATCCATTCATCTGCTGATGGACATCTAGGTTGCTTCCATGTCCTGGCTATTATAAACAGTGCTGTGATGAACATTGGGGTACACGTGTCTCTTTTGATTCTGGTTTCCTCGGTGTGTATGCCCAGCAGTGGGATTGCTGGGTCATAAGGAAGTTCTTGGACAGAGGTTCGTGATATTCTACAGGAGACAGGGATCAAGATCATCCCCATGGAAAAGAAATGAAAAAAAGCAAAATGGCTGTCTGAGGAGGCCTTACAAATAGCTGTGAAAAGAAGAGAAGCAAAAAGCAAAGGAGAAAAGGAAAGGTACAAACATCTGAATGCAGAGTTCCAAAGAATAGCAAGAAGAGACAAGAAAGCCTTCTTCAGCGATCAATGCAAAGAAATAGAAGAAAACAACAGAATGGGAAAGACTAGAGATCTCTTCAAGAAAATTAGAGACACCAAGGGAACATTTCATGCAAAGATGGGCTTGATAAAGGACAGGAATGGTATAGACCTAACAGAAGCAGAAGATATTAAGCAGAGGTGGCAAGAATACACAGAACTTTACAAAAAAGAGCTTCAAGGACAAGAAAATCACGATGGTGTTATCACTCACCTAGAACCAGACATCCTGGAATGTGAAGTCAAGTGGGCCTTAGAAAGAATCACTATGAGCAAAGCTAGTGGAGGTGATGGAATTCCAGTAGAACTATTTCAAATCCTGAAAGATGATGCTGTGAAAGTGCTGCCCTCAATATGCCAGCTAATTTGGAAAACTCAGCAGTGGCCACAGGACTGGAAGAATGCTCAAACTACCGCACAATTGCACTCATCTCACAGGCTAGTAAAATAATGCTCAAAATTCTCCAAGTCAGGCTTCAGCAATATGTGAACTGTGAACTTCCAGATGTTCATGCTGGTTTTAGAAAAGGCAGAGGAACCAGAGGTCACATTGGCAACATCCACTGGATCGTCAAAAAAGAAAGAAAGTTCCAGAAAAACATCTATTTCTGCTTTGTTGACTATGCCAAAGCCTTTGACTGTGTGGATCACAATAAACTGTGGAAAATTCTGAAAGAGATGGAAATACCAGACCACCTGACCTGCCTCTTGAGAAACCTATATGCAGGTCAGGAAGCAACCATTAGAACTGGACATAGAACAACAGAATGGTTGCAAATAGGAAAAGGAGCACATCAAGGCTGCATACTGTCACCCTGTTTATTTAACTTCTATGCAGAGTACATCATGAGAAATGCTGGGCTGGAAGAAGCACAAGCTGGAATCAAGATTGCCGGGAAAAATATCAATAACCTCAGATATGCAGATGACACCACCATTATGGCAGAAAGTGAAGAGGAACTAAAAAGCCTCTTGATGAAAGTGAAAGAGGAGAGTGAAAAAGTTGGCTTAAAGCTCAACATTCAGAACATGAAGATCATGGCATCCGGTCCCATCACTTCATGGGAAATAGATGGGGAAACATTGGAAACAGTGACAGACTTTATTTTTGGGGGCTCCAAAATCACTGCAGATGGTGAATGCAGCCATGAAATTAAAAGACACTTACTCCTTGAAAGGAAAGTTATGACCAACATAGATGGCATATTCAAAAGCACAGACATTGCTTTGCCAACAAAAGTCTGTCTAGTCAAGGCTATGGTTTATCCTGTGGTCATGTATGGATGTGAGAGTTGGACTGTGGAGAAAGCTGAGAGCCAAAGAATTGATGCTTTTGAACTGTGGTGTTGGAGAAGACTCTTGAGAGTCCCTTGGACTGCAAGGAGATCCAACCAGTCCATTCTGAAGGAGATCAGCCCTGGGATTTCTTTGGAAGGAATGATGTTAAAGCTGAAACTCCAGTACTTTGGCCACCTGATGCGAAGAGTTGACTCATTGGAAAAGACTCTGATGTTGGGAGACATTGGGGGCAGGAGGAGAATGGGATGCCAGAGGATGAGATGGTTGGATGGCATCACTGACTTGATGGACATGAGTTTGAGTGAACTCCAGGAGTTGGTGATGGACAGGGAGGCCTAGCGTGCTGCGATTCATGGGGTCGCAAAAAGAAGGACAAGACTGAGCAATGAACTGAGCTGAACTGAAAGAAAGTGAAAAGTGAAAGTGAAGTCGCTCAGTTGTATCCGACTCTTTGCGACCCATGGACTCTAGCCCACCAAGCTCCTCCGTCCATGGGATTCTCCAGGTAAGAATACTGGAGTGGGTTGCCATTTCCTTCTCCAGGGAAGCTTCCTGACCCAGGGATTGAACCAAGGTCTCCCACATTGCAGGCAGATGCTTTACCCTCTGCACCACCAGGGAAAGGCAGTTCATTTTCAGTTTTTTAAGGAATCTCCACTCTGTTCTCCATAGTGGCTGTACTAGTTTGCATTCCCACCAACAGTGCAAGACAGTTCCCTTTTCTCTACACCCTCTCCAGCTTTATTGCTTGTAAACTTTTGGATCACAGCCATTCTGACTGGCATGAAATGGTACCCCATTGTGGTTTTGATTTGCATTTCTCTGATAATGAGTGATGTTGAGCATCTTTTCATGTGTTTGTTAGCCATCTGTATGTCTTCTTTGGAGAAATGTCCATTTAGTTCTTTGGCCCATTTTTTGATTGGGTTGTTATTTTGCTGGGATTGAGCTGCAGGAGTTGCTTGTATATTTTTGAGATTAGTTGTTTGTCAGTTACTTCATTTGCTATTATTTTCTCCCATTCTGAAGGCTGTCTTTACACCTTGCTTACAGTTTCCTTTGTTGTGCCGAAGCTTTTAATTTTAATTAGGTCCCATTTGTTTAGTTTTGCTTTTATTTCCAGTATTCTGGGAGGTAGGTCATAGAGGATCCTGCTGTGATGTATTTCGGAGAGTGTTTTGCTTATGCTCTCCTCTAGGAGTTTTATAGTTTCTGGTCTTACGTTTAGCTCTTTAATCCATTTTGACTTTTATTGAACTGTCATTTTATTACCAGCATCTACCATTTCTAGTTTTGCCACATTTGGATAAGCACATTAGACAGAAAATGTAAATTAAATACTATGAAAGTTCACGTATAAAGAAACATCATCTTGATAGGATATGGATATATAAATTGAGTGATTTTATTGCATTGTTATAAAACTGTATTATGAAAGATACAAAAAATCAATAGCTGTTATTATTTCTGTTTATTTTCCAGTCAGCACCATCTTTTGCTAATAATGGCTTTAAATTTTTATTCTGCCCAACAGGTTTCAAAGAATAGTTTATTACATGCTTTAGTAAGACAGTTAAAACATTTTCAAATTCAAAATAGATGTTTCTTAACTGAAAAAAAGTTCACCTGAGAGTTCATTATAACATTGTCATTTTTTAATTTACTCTGTTAAGAAGAATAACATGGGCTATAAGTTCACAATTTCAGTCATCAGTGTGAGTCTGGGAGAGACTTGACCATCAGTTTTTAACTCTGCACCATTGATTCCCATTCCATCTGCACCACTGACAAGGACTGATGCTTGGCCGCATTAATTTCTCCAAAGTATCCCATTTGTTTTAAAACTGAAAAAAATTTTCAAAGCTTAGGCATCATCCAGGACCAGCTGTGTTTTAGACTATGATTGGGTTTGTGAAACGCCCAAGATGGTTGATATGCTGTGCATTTTTACTCAGCCAATAAGCATCACCCTAATAGAGAAATGTTTAACATTCTCGAAATAATGAAAAGAACAAAACCTACCTGGTGTTATAGAAAACAAATCAGATAACAATTCTGCCTAGTGGAACTTATTAATTGTGGGAGACATGCAGTAATTAATAAATGAGTAAGTACATTGTGTTGTACAGTAGAAGTGATTAATTAAGAAATTAAGGGATTTCAGAGATGTATGTGTAGGTGGAAGGCATTTTGCAGCAGACCCAGGTTAGTGTGCAAATCATTTATTAACAATATTTTCAAGAGAAAATGGTTAACTGGGGGTAACAGGATAATAATAAGGAAGAAAACAAACAAAGTTTCATTTTCAAGCAAATAATTGGCCTCAGTCTCATACTGTAGAGTTGCCTGGAGTGTATATCAGTTTCTGGGCTTCCCTGGTGATTCAGCGGTAAAGAATCCATCTGCCATGCAGGAGATATGGATTCTATCTATGGTCAGGAAGATCCCCTGGAGAAGGAAATGCAAGTTCTTCTGGGAAATCCCATGGACAGAGGAGCCTGGAGGTCACAAAGAGTCAGACATGACTTAGTAACTAAACCAAACAACAACAACAGAATCAGTTTTTACCTTAACAAGTGATAAGAGGACTGCATTATTATACCTCCACTCAGTCAGTCATTGGCTAAATGTTACTCTGGAGGAAAGAAGGTGGAACAGAAATTCCTAGAAACTGCAGTTTTTGCAAAAGGCTAAACTGACCTTTTCCAGTCCTGTGGCCACTGCTGAGTTTTCCAAATTTGTTGGCATATTGAGTGCAGCATCTTCACAGCATCATCTTTCAGGATTTGAAATAGCTCTACTGGAATTCCATCACCTCCACTAGCTTTGTTCGTAGTGATGCTAAGGCCCACTTGACTTCCCATTCCAGGATGTCTGGCTCTAGGTGAGTGATGACATCATCATGATTATCCGGGTCGTGAAGATCTTTTTTGTACAGTTCTCTGTGTATTCTTGCCACCTCTTCTTAACATCTTCTGCTTCTGTTAGGTCCTGCACTTAATATGCCAACAAATTTGGAAAACTCAGCAGTGGCTACAGGACTGGAAAAGGTCAGTTTTCTTTCCAATCCCCAAGAAAGGCAATGCCAAAGAATGCTCAAACGACAGCATAATTGCACTCATCTCACACGCTAGTAAAGTAATGCTCAAAATTCTCCAAGCCAGGCTTCAGCAATACGTGAACTGTGAACTTCCTGATGTTCAAGCTGGTTTTAGAAAAGGCAGAAGAACCGGAGATCAAGTTGCCAACATCCGTTGGATCATAGAAAAAAACAAGAGAGTTCCAGAAAAACATCTATTTCTGCTTTATTGACTACGCCAAAGCCTTTGACTGTGTTGATCACAATAAACTATAGAAAATTCTGAAAGAGATGGGAATACCACACCACCTGACCTGCCTCTTGAGAAATCTGTATGCAGGCCAGGAAGCAACCGTTAGAACTGGACATGGAACAACAGACTGGTTCCAAATACGAAAAGGAGTACGTCAAGGCTGTATGTTGTCACCTTGCTTATTTAACTTATATGCAGAGTACCTCATGAGAAACACTGGGCTGGAAGAAGTACAAGATGGAATCCAGATTGCCAGGAGAAATATCAATAACCTCAGATATGCAGATGACACCACCCTCATGGCCGAAAGTGAAGAGGAACTCAAAAGCCTCTAGATGAAAGTGAAAGAGGAGAGTGAAAAAGCTGGCTTAAAGCTCAACATTCAGAAAACGAAGATCATGGCATCCAGTCCCATCACTTCATGGGAAATAGATGGGAAACAGTGGAAACTGTCAGACTTTATATTTGGGGGGCTCCAAAATCACTGCAGATGGTGACTGCAACCGTGAAATTAAAAGACACTTACTCCTTGGAAGAAAGGTTATGAGCAACCTAGATAGCATATTCAAAAGCAGAGACATTACATTGCTGACTAAGGTCCATCTAGTCAAGGCTGTGGTTTTTCCAGTAGTCATGTATGGATGTGAGAGTTGGACTGTGAAGAAGGCTGAGTGCCGAATAATTGATGCTTTTGAACTGTGGTGTTGAAGAAGACTCTTGAGAGTCTCTTGGACTGCAAGGCGATCTAACCAGTCCATCCTAAAGGAGATCAACCCTGGGATTTCTTTGGAAGGCATGATGCTGAAGCTGAAACTCCAGTACTTTGGCCACCTCATACAAAGTGTTGACTCATTGGAAAAGACTTTAATGCTGGGAGGGACTGGGGGCAGGAGAAAAAGGGGACAACCAAGGATGAGATGGCTGGATGGCATCACTGACTCGATGAATGCGAGTCTGAGTGAACTCCAGGAGTTGGTGATGGACAGGGAGGCCTGGCGTGCTGCGATTCATGGGGTCACAAAGAGTCGGACATGACTAGGCGACTGAACTGAACTGAATTGAAGCAGCTTCAGTAACATAAGGACAATTCTCCAGAGCATTTCAGATGCAGGTTTTAGAAAGAAAGCTAGGCTCAGAGAATAGGGAAATAGTAAAAGGAATATGAGGACCTCTGGGCAGAGTACCAGTGGTATTTGCAATAGTCATAGTGGGTTTGACTGACAGAGTAGATTTGTACAAAGACTTGAACATTAAGAAGTTTAGCCCAGCAGAAGTCAAAAGAGAGCATTTCAACAGTGGGGAATGCCAAAGCAAAATCATTATTTAAATAAGTCCCAAAATTCTCTGATGCTTTCTTCAAAAATTTTACCCAGATTCCCTTCCTTTTGAGTGTGGATTGGACTTTGTAATTGGCTTATATTGAATCAAATAAAATGGATGAGATGGTATGAAACATCTGAAACTAGATCATAAAATGCACTGAAGCTAATTCTTGGTTTCCTTCTCTTGGATCACTTACTCTGAAAGAAGCCAGTTGCCATATCCTGAGGATGAATCAAAGTTCCCTGAGGCCCTCTGATGGAGACTTGGGGCTCCTGCCTGCAGCCCTAAGTGCCATCTTGAGGTATATTCCCTAGGCTTACTTAATCTTTCAGATGACTCAACCCTGGCCAACATCTTGACTGCAAAACGATGGGAGACCCTCACAAGAGCCACCCACCAAGGCCACTCTCAAATTTCTGATCCACAAAATATGAGAGGTTTTGTGAGTTTATCGTTATAAATCACTGAGTTTTTGATAATCTGTTATACTGGAATAGATAACTAATATAAGCCTTAAGTGGAGAACATAACTCCTTGAAGAAACATGCTAGGTATGTTTGAAATAATAAAGATTAATTTAGTAGCAAGAAGACAGTTATAATACAAGATCATCCTCAATTAGCTATTTGGCGTATAGTAGATTTTTTAAAAGTTTACTCACATGAAAAAAAATGTAGTGAAAGTCCCTCAGTCATGTCTGACTCTTTGCGACCCCATGGACTATAGCCCACCATCTCCTCTGTCCATGGAATTGTCTAGGCAAGAATACTGGAGTGCACTGCCATTTCCTTCTCCAGGGGATCTTCCTAACCCAGGGATCGAACCAGGTCTCCTGCTTTGCAGACAAACCATATAGGTGGCATACTCACAGGTTTTGGTGGGCCTGGATATTTTGGAGAGAGCATTATTCAGTCTACTCAGCTGATAATGCTTATTTGTACAAGACAGGGCTTGCAAAATTAAGCTCTGTCAAACCTGCTTTCTGCAAAGGCAGACACAGCAATTGAGTTTCACTTGCTATTTTTTTTTTCTAATACAGCTTCCTGAAAATACATGGCATCAAGGTTTACCAGGATATGATTAGAATGGACAGGCCTCAGCAGGCTTGATTCTAATTTCCTTTGAGAAAGAACAGACTACAGAGTGGGGTTTGAATGTATGAGTCTTGTTGGGGGTTTATTCCTATTATTTACTTCACATTTGATAACTAAAATAACTGTTTCAAAGACTGCCAGTCAGAGACAGGGAAATTATAAAAATTTGTCCTCTATTTATATTATCAAAATCTCCAAAAAGATTCCTCACAAGGTGGAGCAGGTGTAGAGGTGTAATTTGACGGAAGACTAAATCCTGATCCTGACAAGTGGGAGAGGAACCATGGACAGGGTAGATGGTTAAAACAGAGGCTCTTAAAGAGGAGAGGGAAGGGAAAAGAGGAAAGGAGGTGACAGAAATTCTGGGAGAAGGTAGGATAGAGGAGTATATGCATTTGAAAACTCAGGTGATATAGAATATCATTTTATATTTGAGAAACTTAAAAAGGTACCATTGTTCTCAAACACAAATTATAAAATGCACAACTCGGGGAAATTTTCATGAGTTGAAAATTTGGGGTTAAAATGGTTGGGAGACACTTCTTTAGAGAACATGCATGCTTAAGCTATTATATATACTCATAGTTTGATGAAAAACTTCCAATATGGTTGCATTTGTAGTCTTTTCATTCTTAAGCATATTAAGAAAAGTTATAATGCATTATTTAAATTTTAGCAGCGCTCCAGCGTCTCTGAGACACGTATATCAAGATAAAATGTCTTTATGTAAAACACTGGCTTTAAGATGGAAGAAAATGCATGAATGTGTCTTTAAAATTCTTATGCCCTAAACCTGCATCCCATGCAGTTTGCACTTAGCATAGTGAAGGATTGTTGGTTATATGAAGGTAGTCAGTTGAAGGAATGAGAAACAGAGTTGTTAGTGCATTCTTAAAATATGCCATTAAAGCAGATTTATTGTGGTATAATTTACACAGGTAAAATTCAGTTCTTCTGAGAGCATTGTTCTGTGAACTTTGTCTTCAAAAATTAAATCCAAATTCTCTTCCTCTTTAGCATGGACTGGGCTACCTTCATATAAACAACAATCCGTCACTATGTTAAATGCAAGCTCAGACATACACTAGCAATCAGAACTCTTGTACAGTAATGAATAATCTGCTGTAATACACGTATTTGATACTCTTACATGTACTTTTTTCTTTTTTCTCTGGCTGCCTGTAAGATTTTTACTTGCTTCTGGTTTCCAATTGCTTCTATGATGTTTGTGGGCATGTGTACTTCTATACACATGTATATTGTGGGGAGACTGTCAAGAAGAGCGGGATGGAATTTAAGAGGCAGGACTTGATGCTGCAGTAGAATTTATTCTTTGGCAGAGAATCCTGAGGTCCATCCTTAAGGCCTTTTGACTGCAAGAACCCACTCAGATTATCTAGAACCATCTCCATTATATAGCTAACTGATTATAGATGATAATCATTTTTGTACAATGCCTTCACAACAACACCTACTTTAATGCTGCCATAGCCAAACTGACACATAAAACCATCACCCGTGGAGGTAGGAAAGGCCTGCTTTTTATAATGAGAAAACCATCAACTGTGACAGTAGAAAAGGCCTTCTTTTTGTAATGAGAGACTTCCTTCAGTGCCTGGAACTTTGCCAGTCATCTTGTAACCACGGGCTGAATTAAACTGACACACCGGCAATGTCAGAGAAGAAAAATGGAAAAAAAAAAAAAAAAAATCTGGATCCTTAATGACACTGTTAGGCCATTGATTTAATTAACCCTGGAGCCACTTTTGTAAGATGGTAAATCTTCTGTTTGAGCCAAGTGACTCAGAATTTAGTGTATCTCACAGTGAAGAACATCCTGTTATACTTCTTGTTCAGTGGTAATAATCTCAAAAATAGGTATTAAAATAGAAACACTTACAAAATTACCAAGTTCTTGCATTAAGGACTTTTTGTTTGTTTGTTATTTTCATGAACTTCACAAGTTCATGGAAAGAAGAATGTAGCCTTTGCTTAGTTTTAGAAGTCCACCTAACTTTCTGGTCTTAATTGGTTTGGTTGTAGAATGTCAGCATGCTTTGCAGTGAATTGTCTGATTAATAAATACTGATTTGATATCCCTCTTACAAATACTATTTGTCTTTGGGAATAACTTAATTAGCTAAGTCCAAAGGCCCTCTTATCAGCATGTGGGCTGATTTTGAAGTTCAAACAAATGCAAAGTTAAGAGGTATGTTAAAAGTGAATGTGGAGGGCATGAGGGCTTCCTTGCTGGAACTAAACCCACAGGTTTCACTGCTGGTAGTGATATTCCAAGAGAAAGAGAAATCTACTGGATATCAGAAAACTGGTTATCAATAGCCTTGAGGGTAGACAGAAAGAATGATACAAAATCGAGTGATTCAAATATATGTCAGAAAAGGCAATTGCAACCCACTCCAGTACTCTTGCCTAGAAAATCCCATGGATGGAGGAGCCTGGTAGGCTGCAGTCCATGGGGCGCTAAGAGTTGGACACAACTGAGTGGCTTCACTTTCACTTTTCGCTTTCATGCATTGGAGGAAGAAACGGCAACCCACTCCAGTGTTCTTGCCTGGAGAGGGACTTGGAGAGCCTGGTGGGCTGCCATCTATGGAGTCGCACAGAGTTGGACACGACTGAAGCAACTTAGCAGCAGCAGCAGCAGCAGCAGCAGCAGCAGAAGCAGCAGCAAATATATGTATATAGATCTTTACATAGTATATCGGTATATGTCCTCCAGACATGCATTCAGGCAGACAGAAACACTATTTAAAAGAAGTACCCAAAGTTGTTAGTAGTCATTGTCTCTGGATGTGTGAAATTTGGGGTCATTTTTTTATTTGTTTATTTCTTCAGTTGCTTAAATGCCTATTGTAATATGTAAATACTACTTAAGCTAAAATTCCATGATGGAAACTTGTACTTAGTGGGTGCAGTGTGGTTGTGATTCCCCACACAGTTCAACAGATAAATCACTGTTGATTAATAGCCCAGATATTGGACTCAGATAATCTAGACAGCAACACTGGGTCTACTACCAATTTCCTTCATAATTCTCTGCTAGTTACTCCTTTATATATAGTTTTATTATTTATAAAATGAGATGATAATGATACCTTGCTCATATTGTTGTGGAGAGAGAGCGAGAAAATGTACATCAACTACAAAGTGAAGACCCGGTAAGTATAAGCATACACATTAAGCACACACACATGTACACAGATACATACGTATGTTTTTGTATATATCATCCTGGAGAAGGAAATGGCAACCCACTCCAGTATTCTCGCCTAGAGATTCCCATGGACAGAGGAGCCTGGTGGGGTTGCAAAGAGTTGGACGCAACTGAGCGACTAACACTTGTATATATCATATTATAGGGCTTTTTGAGTGATTACTTAATGACTTTCTAAGCCAAGTATTTTCAGATTTTAGGAATATCAAAGTGAGATATGGATAGTAGATGTTAAGCAAGAGCACATATATTTAACTGAAAAATATGAATCTTCTATTTTTTTGTAGGTCAGAAATTGCTGTATTAATACATTTATATATGTATATGCTTTAATATATTGCACAGCCTATGATGCCTGTGTTTGAAGAAACCTGTGAGATAGAGAAAGGATATTCTCCTCTCTGCGGAGAATGGACAAAGTCTAGATAGGTAGCAGATGGAAAGAAAGTGGTTTGAGGGATCAGAATAAAGCTGTAGCCACAGCAAAACTGTTAAGAGAAGATCAAGGCAGATATTGTATGCTAGTGGCAGTTGAAGCAAAATCCACTCTCCCTCCTCAGCTAATGTATTCAAATATTAGGGAGAAAAAGACTTAGTGGCAGCTGCCTTAATCACTTGCATGTTTTATAGTCTACATGTGATCAAGTCTCTGGGTATTTTTAGGACAGTTAAAAGTCACTGTGATTTTATTTTTTTCCTCATGAATAATCTTTCTCTTATTAGGACAGGTATTTTATAAAAAGATTTTCATTACAGTCCAATCAAGCTGTCCACTGCAATTTCCAGGAAATAAGGCATGCTCAAGCATCAATATAGGATTATTTGCTAAACCCCTTACATTTGCAACAGTCACTCCTATGGCTTTTACTTGGTGCAGAATCTGAATTCCTTGACCGATTAAGTGCAAATGATGACAAGCTTAAACACCGTGTCTGACGCTTGTTAACGAGAAGATCTGTCAGAAGAAACCATGTTTCCTTGCTAAGAATGGGCTGCACTAGAGTAGATATAACAAAGGCTTTACTCTCAGAAAATCAAGTGCCAGGGCCAGTTAACAGCTTATAGTTCTTTTTAAAATTTTATTTTTTGGATGTGCTGGATTTTCGTTGTAGGATGAGCTTTTCTCTAGTTGTGGCGAGTAGGGGCTACTCTGATTGTGATGCACAGGATTTTCATTGCAGGGACTTCTCTTGCTGCAAAGCACAAACTCTGGAGTGCTCAGGCTTCAGTACAGTAGTTGCGGTACATGGGTTTAGTTGCTCCGTGGCTTGTGGGATCTTCCCAGACCAGAGATCAAACCCATGTCTCCTGCATTGGCAGGAGGATTCTTAACCACTGGATCACCAGGGAAGTCCTATTTTTCATTTTTTTTTATTGGAGTATAATTACTCTTTTTTTGGAGGGGGGAGCTTTCCTCATAGCTCAGTCGGTAAAGAATCTGCCTGCAATGCAGGAGACCCAGCTTTGATTCCTAGGTTGGGAAGATTCCCTGGAGAAGGAAATGGCAACCCACTCCAGTATTCTGGCCTGAAAATCCCCATGGACAGAGGAGCCTGGCAGGCTACACTCCATTGGGTCACAGGAGTCAGACACGACTTAGCAACTAAACTACTACTACTATAATTGCTCTACAATGTTGCAGTCGTTTCTGCTATACAAGGAGATGAATCAGTGATAAGTACTCATACATACCTTCCCTCTTGAGCCTCCTTCCCACTCTCACTCCTATCCCATCTATCTTGGTCATCACAGAGCACTGAGCTGAGTTCTTGGCTTTGGAAAATTACCTTAAGAAGTCCTCCATGCCTCAATTTCCTCATCTCCAAAACTGATGCATTATCTGCGTAAATAATGAGTGAATGTTTTTTTTTTTAATATGACATAATTCCTAATAGTATTTATCAATGGCAAAGCTAGGTCCATATGCTTGCTTCGGTTTAAGCAAGCATATCAAGTATATCAAGCACTGGGCCCACCTCTGGAGATACACAGATTAATAACTCAGGGTCACTACACTCAAAATCTTTACAGTCTAAAAAAGAAAGCAGTAAGACATAATTTCACATCATTGTGGTAAGGGCTGGTACAATAGGTCAAATTTATTAAGTCTCCCCTGTACATTCGGTCTTTTGCCAAAAACATTATTTGCATAATGTCATACAATGTTCACAACAACCTAATGAATAAGTTATCATTTTCAACTTCATTTCACAGATGAGAAAGAGTTTTTCAAAAAGTTAAGGAATTTTTCCAAGGTGGAGGTGAAGGAATCTGAATCCCTGTACATTTACCTTCTTGGCCCCAGTCTTAACCACCACACTTAGTGTTAGGATAGTGGTACTAGTACAGTACTAGTACTAGTTCAGATAGATTTACTAGTACACAAGTATCTCACTAAACACATCCTTGGGATTGGGATTCTCTAGAACATATTAATGGAGAAGATAACTGGATTTCATATTATAGAATGAGTAGAGATTACTTAGATGATAAAAAAGAGAAACAAAATTATAAACAGAGGCAAAAGATTTAATAAATCTCAGAACTGGAAATATCATGGTGTCTTTTAGGAATCACAATACATTTTTTTGTTCCTGGAGGAAAGAGGAGTAGCTAGTTATAGAAATAGGGCTTAAATCACAGAAGCCCTTGTAGAGAATTTATCTTTTTCCAAAAGATGATGAGGGACAACTGAAGCAGGATTAACTATGACACAATATAGTCAGACTTTTCTTTGAAATATGGTATACCTTAGGGGAAGAGAATGGACTTCCCAGGTGCTCTAGTGGTAAAGAACCTGCCTGCCAATGCAGGAGATATAAGAGGTGTGGATTTGATCCCTGGGTTGGGAAGATCCCCTGGAGAAAGTAATGGCAACCCACTCCAGTATTCTTGCCAGGAGAATCACATGGACAGAGGAGCCTGGTGGGCTAGAGTCCCTAGGGTCACACAGAGTCAAACACACCTAAAGCCACTTAGCACACAGCATATACAGGGACAGAGAGGCTAGAAAGAATCAGAATAGTTTAAGTCATAGACAATGAATACTCTAAGTTTGGGCCATGTAAGTGAAGATGGTGAGGATAAAACAAATTTGAGAGATGTTCAGTTCAGTTCAGTTCAGTTGAGTCACTCAGTCGTGTCCGACTCTTTGCGACCCCATGAATCGCAGCACGCCAGGCCTCCCTGTCCATCACCATCTTCTGGAGTTCACTCAGACTCACGTCCATCGAGTCCATGATGCCATCCAGCCATCTCATCCTCGGTCGTCCCCTTCTCCTCCTGCCCCCAATCCCTCCCAGCATCAGAGTCTTTTCCAATGAGTCAACTCTTCGCATGAGGTGGCCAAAGTACTGGAGCTTCAGCTTTAGCATCATTCCTTCCAAAGAAATCCCAGGGTGTAAAATCAATAGGACTTGGTAGTTCATTGACTAAGTCACTTCAGTCGTGTCCAACTCTGTGTGACCCCATAGGTGGCAGCCCACCAGGCTCCCCCGTCCCTGGGATTCTTCAGGCAAAAACACTGGAATGGGTTGCCATTTCCTTCTCTAATGCATGAAAGTGAAAAGTGAAAGTGAATTTGCTCAGTCGTGTCAGACTCTTAGCGACTCTATGGACTATCAGGCTCCTCTGTCCATGGGATTTTCCAGACAAGAGTACTGGAGTGGGTTGCCATTGTCTTCTCTGCATTGGCTGTATAAGGAGATGCTATTGACAAGTCCCCTATTTCTTGTTTGGGTACCATAGATAGGCTACACACTGATGCTGTTCACTGAGATATGAATACAGAGAATGTTCACTATTACCATGACCACTGTTATTGAGGGACCAAATTATAGAACAAATGAAGAGACTACATATCCTACTTGGAAAAGCCTCTATTCGATATAGAAAGATGAAATATATTCAATTTCTATTCATCCATATATCTAAATTTACAAATATTTATTACATATTGTTTCAGGAAATGAGTATTGAATATGATAAATTCTACTTTATCAGTAACAACACAGTGCCAAGTGCCTGCATAATGAGCTTTACACCTCACTTTTGGTATATACCAAGATATATTTGATTAAATCAATGTAATCTTATAAGGTTATCTTACTTTTTCCACTAGATATTGAACTTTTATAGAGCAGTGACTATCTTACAAATTTCTTTTTATCTCACAAGGATCTTATCTCTTGGAATAGAATAATTTCCAAATATTTTTTCTTTGAATTGATTTTAATGGGAAAATAATTCAGATGAATCATTCAACTTTTAAAAAATAATTATCAAATATTAACTTTGTATGTCTTTGGGTTAAAAAAACACTTGAATTTGAAAAATATCATAAATGTGTCAGCTACTTTGCAATGATCAGTCAGCTGGTGATTTAAGGAAAAAAATTTGCTGATATCATTAATGCCATCTATTCCATCAGCTTCATTTTTTATTAGTTATTGTCACTCCTGCTGGAACTGTCTGTACTGATATCAATATGTGAGGAAATCCTGCTGGGTGAAATGAAAACCCTGGGCTTATAGATCAACCACAGAAAATAATTATCCTTATTCCTTTCCATTGACCCGTACAAGTTCGATGCATGAAGCAGGGCACTCAAAGCTGGTGCTCTGGGATAACCCAGAGGATGGGGTGGGGAAGGAGGTGGGAGGGGGTTCAGAATGGTGAAACACAAATACACCCATGGCTGATTCATGTCCATGTATGTCAAAACCACCACAATATTGTAAAGGAATTAGCCTCCAATTAAACTAAATAAAAAATTTACGTGGTACAAATAAGTACATAAATTAAAAAAAAAAGAATGGTTAACTGCTAAATGTGCAATAGAAAATCCTATATTCATTTTAATATAGATTCTTTTACAGGTGAAGTATTTTTGAGGTTCAATAGTGCACGGTTATGTTTTAAAAAAGAAAAACCTGTATCAGTAAATTCAGATAGAAATTTTGTTTTTACTGTTGAATAAATCATAGTTTATGATTCCCTAAAAAAAGTCAGAGAATTTAAATAATATATAGCAGATCAGTAAGTGGCAGAAGACAAATGAAGGCAGTGATATTTAATCAATCGTGCATCAGGATTTTCACATACTTTCTTATTACTCATTTCTTATATTAACTCTGAGAGACATATGTGTTAAGTGACATTTTTATCATTTTAACAATCAGAAAATTGGAGTTTAGAAGACATTAAGTGCTCTGATTTTGTTTCTGATGTGTTAATATTGTATATATTGTTTATGAAAATTACCTTTCAATGGAGACTGAAATTATCTGTGCTTATTCTCAACTATGGAAACCGTGACAGACTTTTTTTGGGGGGGGAGCTTCAAAATCACTGCAGATTGTGACTGCAGCCGTGAAAGTAAAAGATGCTTGCTCCTTGGAAGAACAGCTCTGACAAACCTAGAGAGCATATTAACAAGCAGAGACATTATTTTTGCCAACAAAGGTCCATTTATTCAAAGCTATGGTTTTTCCAGTAGTCGTGTATGGTTGTGAGAGCTGGACCATAAAGAAAGCTGAGTACTGAAGAACTGATGCTTTTGAACTGTGGTGTTGGAGAAGACTGTTGCGAGTCCCTTGGACTGCAAGATCAAACTAGTCAATCCTAAAGAAAATCAGTCCTGAATATTCATTAGAAGGACTGATGCTGAAGCTTTCTAAATACATTGTGTGTGTGTGTGTGTGTGTGTGTGTGTGTGTACCTACAACTAATTTTCCTCATTTGTAAAATACAGGCAATTGAATTACATCTTAAAGCTCTACAGTATTTCTATGAAACTCTGATTTTATAAGACATTTTGGAAATAAAGAGTCTTTGTTAAACAATTTGGGAGACACTTCTAACGTACCCCTATCTTAAAGCTGCAATGTATATTAATATTCACATACTAACAGATCAGAGGTCCACGGGGTCACGTGACTGAACAACAACAACTAACAGATCTGAGAAGACTGGAGGAAAAAAATAAAATAAGAGACCCTACTTATGTTTGCTTAATCTACCTTTTATCAAAGTAATGTCTAAGTATTTTCGCAGTGGAAACAGTGATGACTTTATTTTGGGGGGCTCCAAAATCACTGCAGATGGTGACCACAGCCATGAAATTAAAAGACTCTTGCTCCTTGGAAGGAAAGTTATGAACAACCTAGACAACATATTAAAAAGCAGAAACATTACTTTCTCAACAAGGTCCATCTAGTCAAAGCTATGGTTTTTCCAGTAGTCATGTATGGAAGTGAGAGTTGGACTATAAAGAAAGAAAGCTGAGAGCTGAAGAATTGATGCCTTTGAACTGTGGTGTTGGAGAAGACTCTTGAGAGTCCCTTGGTCTGCAAGGAGATCCAACCAGTCCATCCGAAAGGAGATCAGTCCTGGATGTTCATTGGAAAGACTGATGCTGAGGCTGAAACTCCAATACTTTGACCACCTGATGCAAAGAGCTGACTCATTTGAAAAGACCCTGATGCTGCGAAAGATTGAATGAGGGAGGAGAAGGGGATGACAGAGGATGAGATAGTTGGATGGCATCACCGACACAATGGGCATGAATTTGAGTAAACCCCAGGAGTCGGTGATGGACAGAGAGGCCTGGTGTGCTGCGCAGTCTGTGGGGTCACAAAGAGTCAGACACAACTGAGCCACTGAACTGAACTGAACTGAACTCTTTTCAAGTCTTTAGCTGACCTAGATTCCCTTCCTCTTACTGTTTCAGTGCAAGCTTACCTTGAATCTGCCAACACTTGCTTCCTTTTTCCTGAGGGATTTTCTCTGTCCCTCCTACCAGTGTTTTGTGTGTCCACAATGGGACCGAAATACTGGTTCATTGGCTCCACCTCCCAGCCCAGCATCCCTCTGCAGGAGTAGGTATATACTGAAGTACTCTAGTTTCTCACTCTGAGGTGTAACACTGGCCTCCAGTTTCTACAAGGACAGAGCTCAGATTGCTCTCACAGGAATCTGGCACTATCCTATCCCCTTTGGCTGACATTCTTCCTTTTCTTTCTTTTCTGATCTTTGCTTTACTTCCCAAGTAGCCATTTCCACTCAGGGTCATCTTGGAGGAGGGGGAGAATCTAAGTTAATATGTATATTTGGATATGAATGCGGTACAATATCTTAATGACTATTCCCAGCTCCACTTTTCAATGACCCAAACATATAGAGATTATTTCTGACAGATTCAGGACACACACTTCTGGTACCTCGCTTCTATGAGTCACTGACTAAATGTTTCCCGAATAAATTAATTTCTCCAAAGGGCAATGCCACAAGTCTTTGCAAAGGAAAAGGCACAAACTCAGAGGACACCACTTTTAACCTTCCTATCTTTTGGGAGACTTAATGGACGTATAGACCCTGTCTTGGCTGTTTATGCATTGCCTACTTGATTTGCCAGTGTCATTGGCCTCTGTCTCTCTGGTGGCACTTTCCTCCAGTAATGCAATGTCTCAATACCTTTTCCTTTCCTTTTCATACTTTCAGTTTGTTGAATACTTAAATAATCATTTTTCCCTCTATGCCCTTGCAATTCATCTTTGACAAATGGAGGAGAAGAAACTCTTTAAATCTAATATTAATGCCATTTTTGAGAGCCTGCTATGACACTGTGGTAGACTATATCCACATGATGATTTCATTAGATCAATTAAATATTAATATGTCAGATAAAATAATGTTTTATGGCAAGAAAATAAATATTTAAACATAAAAAAATTTCTCTGCCCTTTGGCCTCCTGTCTATGCCCTACTGTGCATGGTTTTGGGTTGGCCAAAAAATTGGTTCAGGTTTTCCCGTACGATGTTATGACCAAACAAACTTTTTGGGCAACCCAGTATATGTGTATTATGTGTTAACCAAATCTCCTCCATTGGCAGATATACCTACTCAACCATAAAGAGCGATATTCTCCTAGCATCAGTCAGACAATTCTTGGAAAGATAACAATCCTTAATCTTATAAGGGGCCACATGATACTTCTATCTGGATTGCATAGGCTGTCAATCATGTTATCTAACATACAGCTTTCTGTCCCAAGACACTTACATAACTGTGTTTTGACTCCTAATAGGTAGCACAGTTCTCAGAAATCTCTGAGATGCTTTTTCTGGTTATAATCCTCAAATTTGACTTGAAAAAGTTTCCATATATTTCTTTGACTGACCGATTAATTTTTCAAATATATATGATTTCATTAAATCTCAAAGAAACCAAAGTAAATATTGGTAGGCCATTTCGCAGATGAAAAAAATGGACTCTTAGGGAGCTTAGGTAACTCTTCTCAAAGTCACACAGCTATGTAGGGGCCGAGCCAAGTCTCTGAATGAAGCATGTATAATGCCAAGTCTTACCTCATCATCTCAATACTATATTGCTTCCTGCAGCATTTAGTTTTTATTTATTTATTTTTTTGGCATTTTAAGCAACATTTATTAGTGTGCTTTTAATACAGAAAGAAAAAGAACAAAAATGACTCACATTTTCATTCCCGATATAACCTTACTTTCCATAAACATTTTTTAAAATTTCAGATTTATTAAGATATAATTGAATACAGTAAAATTGTTGCTTTTAAAATGTACTATTCAGTGAGTTTTGATAAATGGTTAAGATGATGATTTTAAAAAGCAGAAGTGGCTTCAAATATTAGGCCTGTCATTTACCAGCTTTACGATTGTGATGAAATAGCAAAGATATAAACATGTTTGCTCATTCTTAGAATGATGAAAACAATAATATCTATTTTATAGTTGTTGCTAAGCATGGTTTCTGGCAAAAAGAAATTGGATACAAAAATAATGTTTCTTTAGACATTGTGTGTGTGTGTGTGCCCAGAAAGAAATAATAAAAATTTCATGTTCTTCCTAGTTAAGGTACTAGGACAACCATGATGGTTGATTAATTGCTACAGTCAAGATGACTTCTAGTGAAAGTCTTTAGGTGATTGAACAATACAGTGCTACATGTCATGGAAAATGAAGCAGAACAAAAGTCCCAATTTTTCAGTACCTCTAGTTCTGCTCCATAGACCCAGGACTTCTTTTTTTATTTTTTGTTTCTTGCTTTACATAACTTTGTTGCCTTTTTGTTTTTCTCTTTATAGAAAGAAGGGACTTTGCCGGGTAGAGGTCTTATCCACAGCTTCTATGAAAATATTGCTTTACTAGTCCAGGACTACCTTTTTCCCATTTCAAATTCTTAATGTTTTTCAAATTTCTTTGACCTGCCACTTGTGATGTATTTTAATCAAACCTTGGGTTGTCGAATATTTACTAACAAAAATAGTTGCCAGTTATACTATTTTATTTTGAGCTACCCAATGAAGCATAAGATATATTTCTTTAGTATGAGGATGAATGTGTCCTATACTTTGGGACATGTGCATATTAAAAAATATATATTGCTCATCTGAATTCAAATTTAACTGGGTGACCTTTAGTTCTGTTTGTTAAATCTGGCAACTCTAGCTATATTATGTTCCAGAAATGACGTTAACCACTTCAAATGAGTGATTTCTTTTGATATTTATGATGACTTCAAGAAGTAAGCACAGTTGTCTTAATTTTGTAAATGAGGAGTAGAGAGATTAAGAAAGAGGCTCAGGTCAAACAGCTATTTGAGAACAGACTGGACAACATAAGAGCACCTCACAAGGGGAAATGAGACAAGCATTTCCTAGGATGTTCATCATAAGTACCCACTATGTTAGGTTAGCAAGTTCAGTTCAGTCGTTCAGTTGTGTCCGACTCTTTGCAACCCCATGAATCACAGCACGCCAGGCCTCCTTGTCCATCACCAACTCCAGGAGTTCACTCAGACTCAGGTCCATCGAGTCCGTGATGCCATCCAGCCATCTCATCCTCTGTCGTCCCCTTCTTCTCCTGCCCCCAATCCCTTGCAGCATCAAAGTCTTTTCTGATGAGTCAACTCTTCGCATGAGGTGGCCAAAGTACTGGAGTTTCAGCTTTAGCATCATTCCTTCCAAAGAAATCCCAGGATTGATCTCTTTCAGAATGGACTGGTTGGATCTCCTTGCAGTCCAAGGGACTCTCAAGAGTCTTATCCAGCACCACAGTTCAAAAGCATCAATTCTTTGGCGCTCAGCTTTCTTCACAGTCCAACTCTCACATCCATACATGACCACAGGAAAAACCATAGCCTTGACTAGACAGACCTTTGTTGGCAAAGTAATGTCTCTGCTTTTGAATATGCTATCTAGGTTGGTCATAACCTTTCTTCCAAGGAGTAAGAGTCTTTTAATTTCATGGCTGCAGTCACCATCTGCAGTGATTTTGGAGCCCAAGAAAATAAAGTCTGACACTGTTTCTACTGTTTCCCCATCTATTTTCCATGAAGTGATGGGACTGGATGCCATGATCTTAGTTTTCTGAATGTTGAGCTTGAAGTCAACTTTTTCACTCTCCACTTTCACTTTCATCAAGAGGCTTTTAGTTCCTCTTCACTTTCTGCCATAAGGACAGTGTCATCTGCATATCTGAAGTTATTGATAGTTCTCCGGCAATCTTGATTCCAGCTTGTGTTTCTTCCAGTTTCTTCCAGTGTTTCTCATGATGTACTCTGCATATAAGTTAAATAAGCAGGGTGACAATAGACAGCCTTGATGTACTCCTTTTCGTATTTGGAACCAGTCTGTTGTTCCATATCCAGTCCTAACTGTTGCATCCTGACCTGCATACAGATTTCTCAAGAGGCAGGTCAGGTGGTCTGGTATTCCCATCTCTTTCAGAATTTTCCACAGTTTATTGTGATCCACACAGTCAAAGGCTTTGGCATAGTCAATAAAGCAGAAATAGATGTTTTTCTGGAATTCTCTTGCTTTTTCGATGATCCAGTGGATGTTGGCTATTTGATCTCTGGTTCCTCTGCCTTTTAACATTCCTTAATTTCATTTTTAAGGATATGTGAAGTTATGCAGCATGATGAAAAGAGTCTGTGTTTTAGTTTACATTTTACTTTACATTAAAAAAAAAATTAGTTTACATTTTTA
This sequence comes from Ovis aries, assembly GCF_016772045.2. NCBI lineage: Eukaryota > Metazoa > Chordata > Mammalia > Artiodactyla > Bovidae > Ovis > Ovis aries. The sequence goes on from NC_056074.1 coordinate 18,660,783, forward strand.
ACTTTCTATTTTAAAATAATCTTGATAAAAAATTTGCAAAAGTGGTTAAATAAAAGATAAAATACAAATATCACCCAACTTCAGTAAATATTAACTTTCAATGATACAGTAAAATTATCAAAACTGGAAATTAACATTGATAAAAATTATTCAGTTTTTGGCAATTGCTTTACCTGTGTCTCTTTTTGGTTGTTATTAGAATTTACTACAGAATCATACATATTTAAGCTGCCATGTCTCCTTAGTCTACCTCAACTTGGTTGACTCAACTTGAGACAATTTGGTTTTTCTGTGTGTTTCATGACCTTGACACACTTGCAAAATAATAGCAGCTATTGTATCTGATGTCCATAGAATAAAATAAACATATATGACCCCATTCTGTTGTAAGTTTTGGCTAGTGCTCTGCTTAATAGTATAACTCCAAATAACAAATACAGAAAAATGATAAAACTAGAAAATCAATGCTTGGAAAAATCTACAGTAATAATTATTTCAGGTCAGTAATCATCAACGATGCTAAAATTAGTGAGAAAGAAGACATACGGATGGCTAACAAACACATGAAAAGATGCTCAACATCACTCATTATTAGAGAAATGCAAATCAAAACCACAATGAGGTACCACTTCACACCAGTCAGAATGGCTGCGATCCAAAAATCTGCAAGCAATAAATGCTGGAGAGGGTGTGGAGAAAAGGGAACCCTCCTACACTGTTGGTGGGAATGCAAACTAGTACAGCCACTATGGAGAACAGTGTGGAGATTCCTTAAAAAATTGCAAATAGAACTACCTTATGACCCAGCAATCCCACTTCTGGGCATACACACCGAGGAAACCAGAATTGAAAGAGACACATGTACCCCAATGTTCATCGCAGCACTGTTTATAATAGCCAGGACATGGAAACAACCTAGATGTCCATCAGCAGATGAATGGATAAGAAAGCTGTGGTACATATACACAATGGAGTATTACTCAGCAGTTAAAAAGAATTCATTTGAATCAGTTCTGATGAGATGGATGAAACTGGAGCCGATTATACAGAGTGAAGTAAGCCAGAAAGAAAAACACCAATACAGTAGACTAACACATATATATGGAATTTAGGAAGATGGCAATGACGACCCTGTATGCAAGACAGGGAAAGAGACACAGATGTGTATAACGGACTTTTGGACTCAGAGGGAGAGGGAGAGGGTGGGATGATTTGGGAGAATGACATTCTAACATGTATACTATCATGTGAATTGAATCGCCAGTCTATGTCTGACGCAGGATGCAGCATGCTTGGGGCTGGTGCATGGGGATGACCCAGAAAGATGTTATGGGGAGGGAGGTGGGAGGGGGGTTCATGTTTGGGAATGCATGTAAGAATTAAAGATTTTAAAATTTAAAAAATAAAAAACTAAAATTAAAAAAAAAATAAAAAAATAAAATAAAATTAGTGAGAAAGTATGGAGAAGGCAATGGCAACCCACTCTAGTACTTTTGTCTGGAAAATCCCATGGACAGAGGAGCCTGGTAGTCTTCAGTCCATGGGGTCGCGAAGAGTCAGACACGACTGAGCGACTTCACTTTTACTTTTCACTTTCATGCATCGGAGAAGGAAATGGCAACCCACTCCAGTGTTCTTGCCTGGAGAATCCCAGGGATGGCAGAGCCTGGTGGGCTGCCGTCTATGGGGTCGCACAGAGTCGGACACGACTGACATGACTTAGCAGCAGCAGCAGCAGCATGATAAGAAACAGGGCATGTGCATAGTTTCAAAGTATTTCCCACAGATACTTATATAAATTACAGAGAAGATCATTTTATGGTGGAGAAGCTTGGCAGGCACACTTTAACCAGGTGATCAAACTTGATATTAACAATAACAAGACATTCCTATGCTTATGTCTCCTGGTATGATGCACTGAGGTGAGGCCAACACCATTTCAGTGCTATTTGTGTCAAAAATTTATAACCTGAATTTAATGCTGGGAAAACATTATGAGACCAACCCGTATTGAGGGACATTCCACATAATAGCTGGTTAGATCACTATAACTGCTGGGCATACACACGGAGGAAACCAGAATTGAAAGAGACACGTGTACCCCAATGTTCATCACAGCACTGTTTGTAATAGTCAGGACATGGAAGCAACCTAGATGTCCATCAGCAGATGAATGGATAAGAAAGCTGTGGTACATATACACAATGGAGTATTACTTAGCCATCAAAAAGAACACATTTGAATCAGTTCTAATGAGGTGGATGAAACTGGAGCCTATCATACAGAGTGAAGTAAGCCAGAAAGAAAAACACCAATATAGTATACTAATGCATACATATGGAATTTAGAAAGATGGTAATGATAACCCTGTAAGCAAGACAGCAAAAGAGACACAGATGTATAGAACAGTCTTTTGGACTCTGTGGGAGAGGGCGAGGATGGGATGACTTGGGAGAATAGCATTGAGTTGCCAGTCCAGGTTCATTGCAGGATACAGGATACTTGGGGCTGGTGCACTGAGACGACCCAGAGGAATGGTACAGGGAGGGAGGAGGGAGGGGGTTCAGGATGGGGAAAGTGTGTATACCTGTGGTGGATTCATGTTGATGTATGGCAGAACCAATATAATATTGTAAAGTAATTTACCTCCAATTAAATAAATTTATATTAAAAAAATTTCAAATATACAACAAAGTACAAAAATAATACCTATATACATGTGTATAATGTACCATGATTGGGAAGATGCAAACATTTTGTTTAATTTACACTGACATTGTTGCTATTAAAGTCAATGTGTTTCAAAAGATGATAAATTTCCATCTATCTTTTTACCTCCCTTCCCAGATTTTACCATTCCAAAGTTGATGCGTATCAGTCCCATGCATATTTTTCTACTTTTATCATCTGTGTCAGTTCAGTCAGTTCAGTCGCTCAGTTCTGTCCTACTCTTATGTAAACATAAACTATACATACTGTGGTAATCTGACTTACCATCCCCAAGTGTCCAAAGCCTAGTTCCCAGCTTGGATGGTTTGAATTTGAATGTTACCTTATATGGTAAAAAAAAAAAAAGGGGGGGGAGATTTTGTAAAAAAGACTAAATCAAAGATCTTGATATGGGGAGATTATCTTAGATTATTCTAAGGGGCCCAAAAATGTTATCACAGAGGTTCTTAGAGACAGAAGATTTGAATACAGTGTAGGGAGAAGATAATGTGATTTAAGTAATGTGCCTAGGAATCAAGGAATGGTAGCAGCCTCTAGAAGAAAAATAGATAAAGAGCATATTCTCTTCTGGAGGTAGAGAAGGAAGATGCTCTGTTGACACCGGGATTATAGCGCCATAAAACTCACTCAGATGACCATTATATCTACTACTGTGGGCAAGAATCCCTTAGAAGAAATAGAGCAACTATCATAATGAACGAAAGAGTCCAGACTTGGATGCAATCTCAAAAACAAGAGAATGATCTCTGTTCGTTTCCAAGGCAAATCATTCAATATCACAGTAATCCAAGTCTATGCCCCAACCAGTAATGCTGAAGAAGCTGAAATTGTATGGTTCTATGAAGATATACAAGACCTTCTAGAACTAACAACCCAAAAGATGTCCTTGTCATTATAGGAGACTGGAATGCAAAAGTAGGAAACCAAGAAATACCTGGAGTAACAGGAAAATTTGGCATTAGAGTACAGAATGAAGCAGGGCAAAGGATAACAGGGTTTTGCCAAGAGAACACTGGTCATAGCAAATATCCTCTTCCAACAACACAAGAGAAGACTCTATACATGGACATCACCAGATGGCCAATACAGAAATCAGATTGATTATATTCTTTGCAGCCAAAGATAGAGAAGTTCTATACAGTCAGCAAAAACAAGACCGGGAGCTGACTGTGGCTCAGATCATGAACTCCTTATTGCCAAATTCAGACTTAAATTGAAGAAAGTAGGGAAACCACTAGACCATTCAGGTATGACCTAAATCAAATCCCTTATGATTATACAGTAGAAGTGACAAACAGACTCAAAGGATTACATCTGATAGACAGAGTGCTTGAAGAACTATGGATGGAGGTTTGTGACTTTATACAGGAGACAGGAATCAAGACCATCCCCAAGAAAAAGAAATGCAAAAATGCAAAATGGTTGTCTGAGGAGACCTTAAAATAGCTTTGAATAGAAGAGAAGCAAAAGGCAAAGGAGAAAAGGAAAGATATATCCATTTGAATGCAGAGTTCCTAGCACTAGCAAGGAGAGATTCCTCAGTGATCAATGCAAAAAAATAGAGGAAAGCAATAGAATGGGAAAGGCTAGAGATCTCTTCAATAAAATTAGAGATACCAAGGGAACATTTCATGCAAAGATGGGCAAAAATGACAGAAATGGTACGGACCTAACAAAAGCAGACGATATTAAGAAGAGGTGGCAAGAATACACAGAAGAAATTAAAAAAGAAGAAGAAGATCTTCATGATCCAGCTAATCATAATGATGTGATCACCAACCCAGAGCCAAAATCCTGGAATGTGAAGTCAAGTGGGCCTTAGAAAGCATCACTACAAAAAAGTTAGTGGAGGCGATGGAATTAGAGATGAGCTATTTCAAATCCTAAAAGATGATGCTGTGAAAGTGCTACACTCAATATGCCAGCAAATTTGGAAAACTCAGCAGCGGCCACAGACTGAAAAAGGTCAGTTTTCACTCCAATTCCAAAGAAAGACAATGCCAAAGAATGCTCAAACTACCCCACTACTGCACTCATCTCACACACTAGTAAAGTAAAGTAATGCTCAAAATTCTCCAAGCCAGGCTTCAACAGCACATGAACCATGAACTTCCAGATGTACAATTTGGATTTAGAAAAGGCAGAAGAACCAGAGATCAAACTGCCAACATCCACTGGATCATCGAAAAAGCAAGAGAGTTCCAGAAAAACATCTATTTCTGCTTTATTGACTATGCCAAAGCCTTTGACTGTGTGGACCACAACAAACTCTGGAAAATTCTGAAGGAGATGGGATTACCAGACCACCTGGCCTGCCTCTTGAGAAATCTGTATGCATGTCAGGAAGCAACAATTTGAACTGGACATGAAACAACAGACTGGTTCCAAATAGGGAAAGGAGTACGTCAAGGGTGTCTATTGTCACCCTGCTTATTTAATTTATATGCAGAGTACATCATGAGAAACGCTGGATTGGATGATGCACAAGTTGGAATCAAGATTGCTGGGGGAAATATCAATAACTTCAGATATGCAGATGACACAACCTTAATGGCAGAAAGCGAAGAAGAACTAAAAACCCTCTTGATGAAAGTGAAAAAGAAAAGTGAAAAAGTTGACTTAAAACTCAACATTCAGAAAACTAAGATCATGGCATGTGGTCCCATCACTTCATAGCAAATAGATAGGGAAACAATGGAAACATTGAGAGACTTTATTTTTGGTGGCTCCAAAATCACTGCAGATGGTGAATGCAGCCATGAAATTGAAAGATGCTTGCTCCTTGGAAGAAAATCTCTGACCAAACTAGACAGCATATTAAAAAACAGAGACGTTGTTTTGTCAACAAAGGTCTGTCTAGTCAAAGCTATGGTTTTTCCAGTAGTAGTGTATATATGTGACAATTGGACTCTAAAGAAAGCTGAGAGCCCAAGAATTGATGCTTTTATATTGTGGTGTTGGAAAAGACTCTTGAGAATCCCTTGGACTGCAAGGAGATCCAACCAGCCCATCCTAAAGGAAATCAGTCCTGAATATTCATTGGAAGGACCGATGCTGAAGCTGAAACTCCAATACTTTGGCTTCCTGATGTGAAGAACTGACCCATTTTGACAGGGAAAGATGGAAGGCGGAGGAGAAGGGGACAGATAGAGGATGAGATGGTTGGATGACATCACCGTCTCAATGGACATGAGTTTTAGTGAACTCTGGGAGTTGGCAATGGACAGGAAGGCCTGGTGTGCTGCAGTCCATGGGGTTGCAAATAGTCAGAAATGACTGAGCGACTAAAATGAACTGAACTAAAAACTCATTTTGGACTCCTGACTTCTAGAACTGTAAGATAATAAGTTTACATTGCTTTAAGCAGTTAAATGTATGTTCATTTATTACAGCAGCAATAAAAATCTAATTATATATACTATGGATTTGTGTTAAGATTTGCATAAATCAAGTATATGAATAGTTTGTCAAACTATAAAGTTCAAGTTTATATTTTTGAGATTCACAGCTGAGTCAAAGCAGTCATTGTTAACGGTTGTGTTATCATTCCAAAAAGTAAAGAATCATCCTTTACTAATCCCTTCTTAGGATGGCTGCATATTTACCCAGTTTCATGTCTGGGTTCCTGGTATATATTTGCCCTCTGATCACCATCTATTTTCTCCTAGAAACTAAGTAAGCTTTGTTTGTTTGTTTTTTTCTTACCTGAAAATTTCTCTCAAAATTCTTTTCATTGAAATCACTATTACAAACTTTCTATCACAGATGATTTACCTCTTTCAAACACTCTTGCTTCTTTTTGTGTTTAGCTATCACAGTCAAGGAAGTATTGAACATTTTTGTACATGTCTTCTTGTGTACAAGTGTGAAAAGAAGTTTCAAGTGTGGATGCAATGAGTGGAATTTCTGGGTAATATAAGAATGGGAATTGCCAGCTTTACTAGATTTTGCCAGATTGCTCCCCAGAATTACTATGCTTGTTTGTATTCTTTGCCTTTATTTTCATCAACACTTTATCCTAACAGATGTTTTGTTTTCCCGATTGAATGAGTGTGAGATGACATCTATATTTTCTAAGGAAGATCTTAAATTTTTCTAACAAATAAATCCAAAAGCATAGTGGATTAAACACAATGGAATTTGATTTATCTCATGTCCAAAATAGAGTGTTGGGCTTCCCTGATGGCTCAGCTGCTAAAGAACACACCCGCCAAAGCAGGAGATGCAAGAGACATGGGTTCAATCCCTGGTTCAGGAAGATCTGCTGGAGGAGGAAATGGCAACCCACTCCAGTATTCCTGACTGGAGAATTCCACAGACAGAGGAGCCTGGCAGGCTACAGTCCGTAGGCTCACAAAGAATTGAACACGACTGAGTGCACATGTGCATGCGTGTGCGTGTGCACACACACACACACACAGTTGGAGATTAGCTTTGCCAACCTGAGCTCATTACCTTAAGATCGCTCTAATCTTTGCCATGTTCCCTGATGGCTCGGCAGGTAAAGAAACTGCCTGCAATGCAGGAGATATGTGTTCAATCCCTGGGTCAGGAAGATCCCCTGGAGAAGGAAATGGCAACTCACTCCAGTATTCTTGCCTGAGAAATCCCATGGACAGAGGAGTCTGGAGGGCTATACAGCCCATGGGGTCGCAAAGAGTCGGACGTGGCTGAGCAACAGCAGCAGTCTTTTCCATGACTGAGTGAGTTTGCAGGGACAGAATGATGAAGTTCAAGGAAAGAGTTTGAATTTTTAAGGAGATGACCATAAAAGAAATACACTTCACTTTTTCTCAGATTCTGGCTGTGGACCTGTAGTCACCTAGGCTCAATTAGCTCCAAAAGGAAACGGAATTCTGTATCTTGCTGGGTGACAACTTGTGGGTATGAACTCTCACCAGTTAAGAAAAGGAGGAAATATTGAAAGCCAGTTAACAGTATCTGTCAAAATCTACCCCACTGAATTCCTAAGTAGCTATGTGTACATATGGAACCAGTCCAATAGTACGTGAGCTCTAATTATAAGAATCCAGGGTGACAAACAGTCCTCTCCATAGAAAGTTTAATCTCCCCATGTGTAATAGTGTAGAAAACCATCATAACTACAATAAAAAGAGAATGGATGGGGAGAAGAGGGAATGTACAGTAGTCACTGTACCATAGCAATGAGGGAATCCTAATAGAAATTGTTAAGATCTCTGCCCTTGACTATACAGTCTCGCCAGTTACCACCTGTATCTCCCCTTCAGGCTTATTTGCCTCCAGAAATATCCAGGTAAAGTAATTCTGTTTGAATAACATTTTTTTAGCCATCATTTTAAACACGCAGATTCTCCTTACCCTGCCCCTTTTTATTTAATTTGAGACGTGTTTGCTTACTTCTTCCTGCTTCCTTTCACTAGTGACAGTTATCCACACATTTTCTGAGATAAGATGTTTAAGTGAGAAGGCAATTAGCCTAAGAACTAGCTTAGCAGGTCAAGCTAGAAATATTAACCAGAAGCCTTTGAAAAAAAAGCTGAGACACAATCTCATCCCTTTTGTTTGGGACAGATGAATAGTTAATGTTTCCAATGCTTTAAGCACTGAATTTCAGAACCCTTTGTCCAGTGGTCACAGAGTAATCATCTACTTTTCTCCAAGGGTTTTTTTTTTTTTTTCTGATAAAGCACTTATATAAGTCAGTTGTGACCTTATAGCAGAAAGTGAAGAGGAACTAAGGAGCATCATGATGAAGGTGAAAGAGGAGAGTGAAAAAGCTGGCTTGGAAGGACTGTTGCTGAAGCTGAAGCTCCAATACTTTGGCCACCTGATGCGAAGAGCTGACTGATTAGAAAAGACCCTGATGCTGGGGAAGATTGAAGGCAGGAGGAGAAGGGGACAACAGAGGATGAGATGGTTGGATGACATCACAGACTCAATGGACATGGGTTTGAGCAAGCTCCAGGAGATGGTGAAGGACAGGGAAGCCTGGAGTGCTCCAGTCCATGGGGACGCAAAGAGTTGGACACAACTGAATGACTGAACAACAACAACCATAAGAAAATTAAGCTTTTCAGTAGAAATTGCCATGAAATTTGCATATTTAAGGAAGTTTATAATACTTCCTAATAGCTCAGTTGGTGAATGGTACCAAGCAATTCTGGTGAAAGGTTTTCTTTCAGCTCAGTGCTGTTTGACTTTGTATTGACTGGGCAATTTACAGCTCTGTAGGGGCAGAGATTTACTTTCCACTTTTTGTCTGTTGAAGATACAATTAGTTTCTGCCAGTGGAACAAATAACCACAGAGATTGTACTTCATAACACTATGAGACATTAAACCATTTTTGTATCTAATAGCATTCTTATCCTGTTTTTAAAATTGTCTCTATGTGCCTAACTTTCAAGGTGGACTAGACTGGTTCAACATCTTAATAGCACTCATTTATTAATGAATAAACTAAAATCATTTTTTATTCAAATGAGAGTCATGATTTTGCCTCTAAAAATTATAAGTTAACGGCTTGCATTAATCTGTTTATTCACTGGTGCAAATTACTTCCACCAAATTCTGATAAATTGCTTGTGCTCAATATCAATTGTTCCTCTTGAACAACTAGTTTTAATGAAATGCTTAATAAAAATATACTGTAATGTCAAAATTGTGCTCACTTCATGTTGAAACAGGATGGTTACAGTTTCTATGAGACTACACGTTCAAATATTCAGAGCTTTAAAGTATATGTAGATCATTTCAAAAGTATTGGCATTGTGAAACTATTAACCTAGATAGAATTCCATCAAGCTGAAACCTTACTGAAAAAATACTCTTAGAAAATGGTTAGAAAATAAGCTTTAGAAATACAATACTTAGGTTTTCACTTTGAATAAAGAACAGAAAAGCATAGTAAATCTTTATTCTTAATGAAAGTCAAAGGTTAAAGCTGAATCTTACTTTTAGACAAATTATGTTTCATTTAGGACCATAAAAATAAAAGCCATAAAAATCGTGCAGACCATTGAGGTGAGTTGAGTACACTTCAGTATATTTAAATACTCTCTCTGACCACACGTGATAGCACATTTGCTTTGGAAGTCTATAAAGGTTTTCTGTTAGGAACATAGGTTTTGATAAATTTTCCAGTTTGCTAATTTGCTTAAGGGAAAAAAATACATACCTCAGGAAAGAGTATTTGTGAAGAGAATTCAAAACAAGTTCCATGCCTTTGAATAATTTGTTTTCCTATATTTTATGAAATAGCATCTCAAACCATCTTTATGTTTTAAAATGTTTACCTACCAATTTAATAAATAATGTGGATATGTAAAAACACTTTTGAATAAATCATACATTTTTTTCTTTCATTGGACTAAAGGCATACTGACCTGATAATAGTAATAAATCATAAGAAATATATGGGAAAGATTTTATTAACCTTATCAGAAAGAGAATTAAAGTGTTCTTAATTAATGTTTAGATGATCACATTGAAATAATTATTTTATAGCCACTAAAGAAATCTTCTCTTTTTCCCTGAAAAATTAATTTATATAAGATAGAAAAAAAGAATTATTCTAACTCATATGTGTGCATATGGTGTGCATTCTTGTTACACAGCATGACAGCATGCTCAGTTACTTGCTCAGTCTAAGTCTTTGCCATTCCATGGACTGTAGCCTGCCAAGCTCTTTTGTCCATGGGAATTCTCCAGGCAAGACTACTGGAGTGGTTTGCTATGCCCTCCTCCAGGGGATCCTCCCAACCTAGGGACTGAACCCCCGTCTCAGGCACGCTACATTGATAGGCAGGTTCTTTACCACTAGCGGTACCTGGGAAGCCCTGTTATACATCTTAACATCCTACATATTTGAAAAAAATTCTGCTGTGAGAAGAACTGCCAATTTTAAAGTTCATTGTTAGTTTCTGTTTTCTTTCTTTCCCTTTTCATACTTTCCTACACTATCAATTATTCCCTTCATCTGTGGTCTGCAACATACTGTCTCTATTTCTTTTTTCTTTCTGTGTAATAATCTTTTATGTGACTATGCCCAGGTTGTTTATCTGTTTCTTTTTAAATAACCATTTTGGTTGTTTTCACTTTGGGTTACTTAGGAAAACGTTCTCATAGCCATTAATATAAGCCTTTTATAGATGTTTGAAGTCTTTCTTTTGAATGTTTACCTAGGAATTACTAGATACAGGTAAGTTTAACTTCACTATAAAATAACATAGAGTTGTCCCAAGTGATTGCTCTATTATACACTCCCATCTACAATGTATAAAAGTCTCACTTGCTCCTGATCTTTATCAACACTTGGATTAGTTATATGTTAAATTTTAGTCATTCTGGGAGATTCAAGTATTTATCTACAAGTAATAGTATTGACTTGTGATTGTAGCTTGCATTTGCTTGATGAGTAGAGATGCTTGGCACATCTTCATATGCTTCACGGTCATTTGAATACGTTTATGAAGTGCCAGCTGAGGGCCTTTCCTTATCATTCTATGTGATTGTCTTTTTCTTATTGTCTTGTATGAGGTATTCATATTTGAAAGATACAAGGCTTTTGTCACATATAAGTGTTGAAAATATTTCTTCCAGTTGTGGTTTTTCTTTGCTTATTGTTATCATTTGATGAGTGGAAGTTTTAAATTTACATATCTATATACTTACATCTTCCTATTTATCTATAAAGTTTTCTCTCTATATATACTACAAAAATGGACATTCTGCGATAAATTGCCTTTTTGTAGTTTAAACAGCCAATAATCTTTTTTTCTTTATATTTCCTCACTTAGTTTTTATTTCCAGTAATGTTTATTTTTCCTATAATTCTCTTTCATGTAATTTATTTTCATCTTCCTGAAGAATTTCCCTCAATATTTTTTGAATAGAAGAAATATTACTGATAAATTTTTTCTCCTTCGCCTTGTTTAAAAAAAAAATGCCTTCTCAGATGTCTGTTTGTCTGAGTTGACTGCAAATTACCTCCAGAAGAGACCCAATTGATTCATTACTTTAATAGAACAGAGAGAAAAAGAGAGGCACAATTAATATAATAATACTGGAGAGCTATTTCCATTGACAGCATATCAGGGTCTGAAGTTACCAGCTAGAAAAAAATTACTCAAGCCTTACTAATGGAATAAAATCTCTGTTCCCCTCTGCTGCTCCTAACTGATTAATTCCTGCTTACTGGGAGCTAGGAGGTATCAAGAATTCTTTATGAGGCCAGATTCTGTGTGAAAAGTAAGACAGAAATGTTCTCTTTGTGAACTTCAGAGGGACCCTGTTGACAGGGGACACAGTAAAGAAGCATATGCCAGAAGCACTTTTCCACTTTGGGTAACAATGTTCTTAATAAGCATGGACTTTGCTTCACTTGTTGAAAAAGGGAAAAATAACCCACCAAATATTTTTAGCTCCACACGTTTGCCATTTACAATAGATGCTTTCACAAATATCTTCTTTTTTAAAAAATATAAAGCTATATTACTATTTTATGACACTTTTTATGTGTCATAACTTTTCTGAAAAAGAAAAAAGAAAAAACACCACTATCACTGATTGCTGTCAGCTTGAAAGTAATCTGGCTCTAATGACTATGCCATACCAAACTTTAATCATGTCAGAGAACTCCAACATAAGACATAACCATTCTCTGACTGTAACAGATGGAGACAAACACAAGACCACTCTAGCTATGTCTGAACACAGACAAAAATAACAAAATAGGTGAAGGAGATTAAGAGGTAAAAACTTCAAGCTGCAGAGTAAATGGGTCATGGTGTGAAATATACAGGGTAGGGAATGCAGTCAATAACTCTGTAATATCTCTGTATGGTATGAGATGGTAATTACACATACAATAGGGACCAGTTTGATATATATAGAAATATTGAATCACTGTGTTGTGTAACAGAAACTAACATAGTTTTGTAGGTCAATTATTCAAAAACAAATATACATGGAAAAACAGAACAGATTTGCAGTTATCAGAAGCAGGGGGCAGAGACAGAAGGAATTCAGAAAAGGTACTCAAAAGTTGTTGTTCAGTCTCTGAGTCATGTCTAGTTGCAACCTCATGAACTGCAGCACACCAGGCTCTCCTGTCTTTTATTATCTCCTAGAGTTTGCTCAGATTCATGCCCATTGATTCAGTGATGGAATCTCACCATTTCATCCTCTACCCTTTCTCTTTTGCCTTCAGTCTTTCCCAGAGTAGAGTCTTTTCCAGTGAGTCAGCTCTTCTCATTGGGGGCCAAAAGATTTGGAGCCTCAGCTTCAGCATCAGCCCTTCCTAATGGTAAACTAATGGTTATAAGAAATAAGTTTTAGGAATGCAACATACAACATAATATGTAATGTACTACATTGTATGTATGAATGTTGTTAAGAGAGTACTTCCTACGAGTTCTTATCACAAGGAAAAAGAAAAAGTTTTTTCTTTTCTTTTTTTTAGTTTTGAGTGTGTATGAGTTGATTCAAGTTCAGTAAACGTACTGTGGTAATCATTTCATGATGCATGTAGGTCAAATCATTGTGCTGTTCAATTTAACCGTATAGTGCTGTATGTCAAATATATCTCAAGAAAGCTAGAAGGAAAAAATAAAGTAATTATTGATAAGGAAACAAACAGCAAAAAAATAAAAACAGCTACATTTTAAAAATACATCACTGAGAAAGAAGATGAGGAAGCAAAATGAAAAAATATAAAACTCAGTAGGCACAAAGAATAGAAACAAAAGTGTCCAAATAATAAAAATCACAGGAAAAAAAAAAAAACCACTTGTTTTTAAATGTGGTAGATATTTGTAGAAATAATGTAGACTAAGGTCCCAGATTTTTAAAAAGATAACAGGTCTAAGATTGAAAGTTCCTACAGTGCCAAAGCTTCCTTTGTGGCTCAGCTGGTAAAGAATCCACCTGAAATGCAGGAAACCTGGGTTTGAACCCTGGGTTGGAAAGATCCCCTGGAGAAGGGAAAGGCTATCCACTACAGTTTTCTGGCCTAGAGAATTCCACGGACTGTACAGTCCATCCATGGAATCCCACATGTTGACAAAGAGTCAAACACAACTGAGTGTCTTTAACTTTTCACAGTGCCAGAGAAGATAAAGAAGAAAATCAAAACATCATGCTAAAAAAGAATGAAAAAGATACAGATAAAATTCTAAGTGCTAAGGAAAAGGAATGAGTATCAAATAATTCCAAAAAAGAAAAAAGAAAAGAAATGGTCTAATTTTTGTTAGAATTTCCTCTCTAGATCTTAGCAGACAAGGACCTGGAGGGAGGGTTCTGCTTTCAGTGCTGAGGAAGCAGAAACTAACACAAGCCTCTCCTGAAGTAATGATTGGAAACCCTGAGCAAAATGCAGAGTCTCTGGAGGATGAGTAAGAGCAGTCAGATCTTGGCAGTGAGACAAAACTTGTAATAGAGACTAGCACTGTGTAAATTCCTCAATTTTCTAGCCTTAGGTTGAAGGGCAACCACATTTGCAGGGCAGTACAGCTGTATTCCCAATATAAAACACATTTTTTCTGGTCTGAAGGACAAAAGAACAAAACTGAGGACAGTCACAATTATTTTGTGTATCAACACGAATTCTATGTATAAAGGCTACATAACTGACAAGCTGATTCCTGAAACATACATACACTGGGCAGTCTCAATGCAACCTGTAAGTAAGACCAAAAGAACTAAACAGATTGGAAACGCTATTCAATGTATATAACACAGACTTAGTAGTTTGAATGAAACCTGATAAAACAAAAGTATCAACACTCTTTGGAGAAGTATAACAGAACAGAGAATCTCAACAACAAAACACAAAACATGTCCAGAAATTATCAGTTTATTTACTTTTAAATTTTTATTGAAATATGCTTGACTCACAATATGATATTAGTTTCACATATACAACATAGAGATTAAATATCTTTATAGATTATGACTAACACATTGTATAGACTTTGGATTAAGTCAAATTTCTCTGATAATTTTATTTGTTTGTTTATTTTCATAGCAACTTACCTTGTTAGACTTAAACTCCAATCCCTTTCTATCTTATTCTAGGAAACATCTGAATTCTTTGCTTAGTTTCCTCAGCTTCCAGCTGCTGTCTTTGCCCAACACTTTGGAGTATCTTCCATGTACTTATAGATTAATGTTTAGGGAAACATTTGGAAAGGGCTTATGTACATATTCTGAAGCTTACACTCCTCGAGGCTCCCTTCTTTCTAGGACTCTAATTTATGATTTCTTACTGATCTGATAGTCCAGAAAATTGTCTTCCGACATATTCAGCCAGTAACAATTAAGTTTTCAATATCCCACCCTCAGTCAAAAAGCCAAAGATATTCAAGTCTCACCCAGTGTCATTCCCATCTTTAAAGGTTGATTTCCTTCTAGTATCTTAGTACATTTGGTAAATATACATTTCATTAGTTTGTTAAAAAAAATAACATTTCATCTAAACTTCATAATTTTTATCTGTGTGATAGCTAATCCAACCAAACTGCTTTACAATGACTGGATGGTAATCTCTCATTGCTCAAGTTTTGGCCCCAATATACATACACCATTGCAGTCAATGTAATTTTGTCTGTCTGTGAGTAGGCAGGCACTTATTAGAGTCTACCCAACTAAAGTATATAGAGGAAAGTATAGCAGAAAACCAGGAGATCAAACTATATCCCATAATTTTACTAGAATTTGTTTATTAGACTTTATGTATTGAGTGGTCTTCTGGACTTTCAGATTCTTATTGATGATGACAAAGCATAAAAAAATTATTTATATGTGGTTCAAACAATATTACATTTTAACTTTTAACTGTTGCCATGACTTCCGGTCTCCATAACTGTGGTACATTTCACAGTTTATCTTGGAAAAATAAATTTAATAATATTATAGCCACTATGGCAAGCAGATCTGTATTTGGAGGTTGGTGAGAGGAATAAATATAGGAGAAGGAAAAAGACTTTTTAACCTCCAAAATCAGTGTAGACAGTAACTGCAACCATGAAATTTACAGATGCTTGCTCCTTGGAATGAAAGCTATGACAAACCTAGACAGTGTGTTAAAAAGCAGAGATATCACTTTGCCAACAAAGGTCCATCTAGTCAAAGCTATGGTTTTTCCAGTAGTCATGTATGGATGTGAGGTTTAGACCTTAAGAAGGCTGAGCACTGAAGAATTGATGCTTTCAAATTGTGATGCTGGAGAGGACTCTTGAGAGTTTACTGGATTGCAAGGAGATTAAATCAGTCAATCCTTAAAGAAATCAACCCTGAATATTCACTGGAAGAATTCATGCTGATATTGAAGTTTCAAAATTTTGGCCAACTAATACAAGAGTCGACTCATTGGAAAAGACCCTATTGCTGGGAAAGATTGAAAGCAAAAGGAGTTCAGGCGACAGAGGCTGAAATGGTTAGACAGCATCTAAATGGAAATGAACTTGAGCAAACTCAGGGAGATAGTGAAGGACAGAGGAGCCTGGAGTGCTACAGTCCATGGGGTTACAAAGAGTCAGACGTGACTTGGCAACTGAATAAGAACAACAACAAATTCTAGATTTTAGAAGATTCTGAACAGTACTGTTATTTCTTGTTTGTTTGTTTTTCCCTAAAGACTGTTAATGAAGGTGAAAGTGGGATAGGAAAGAGATTTTATTCTGTGGGGGAAAAAAAAGTGGAGGTTCCTACTACTTTTAGCTCTATGGACATTGATATGGCAGCACTTACTCTCAGAAACAGTAATGTGCAAAGAAACCATGCTGGAAAGTACATTCTAAGAACACACACAGGAATTTATGACACCTACGGATGCACTTCATTGCCAAGTGGGTCAAACTGAATGAGCCGAGCTTTGGTCTTCTAAACTCTAGAGGGGAAGAAACTATTCTACAAATATCTGGGTTTCTTTCTACAAAAGAATAAAAAAAATAGTATCTCTTCTCTCTCTTTGATGTCTCCCTGTGCTCTTTGGAAAATATGATAATAAGGTGTCCAGCTTAGATTCTACAAATACAAGGCAAAATAAATGGTGCCCTTAACATTAGTTCAAACATCACACAGATCATCATCAAAGAAGTCAAAGATAAAAAGTCACTTGATCCTTTCTATTTATCATTAATGATTTATGCACTAGGTCCACAGAAATCTGAAATCATGTTTTTAAAAAGGAATCTGTAAAGATAGGGAAAGAAAAACTGTTAAAATAATATAATACCTTAATCCGTAATTATTTTGAAAGTCAACAGTAGCAGATAGCTTCAGTTCAGCTCAGTTCAGTTTAGTTGTTCAGTTGTGCCGACTCTTTGCGACCCCATGGACTACACCATGCCAGGCCTCCCTGTCCATCAGCAACTCCTGGAGTTTATTGAAACTCATATCCATTGAGTAGTGATGCCATCTGACCATCGCATCCTCAGTCATCCCCTTCTCTTCCCACCTTCAATCTTTCCCAGAATCAGGGTCTTTTCAAATGAGTCAGTTCCTCTCATCAGGTAGCCAAAGTTTTAGAGTTTCAGCTTCAGCATCAGCCCTTCCAGTGTATATTCAGGACTGATTTCCTTTAGGATGGACTGGTTGGATCTCCTTGCAGTCTCCAAAGGACTCTCAAGAGTCTTCTCCAATGTCACAGTTCAAAAGCATCATTTCTTCAGCACTTAGCTTTCCTTATAGTCCAACTCTCACATCCATACATGACAACTGGAAAAACCATAGCTTTGACTAGACAGACCTTTGTTGGCAAAGTAATGTCTCTGCCTTTTAATATGCTGTCTGGGTTGGTCACAACTTTTCTTCCAAGGAGTAAATCTTTTAATTTCATGGCTGCAGTCATCATCTGCAATGATTTTATTTAGATGTTATTCTGGAACTCTCCTATTTTTTCAATGATCCAGCAAATGTTGGCAATTTGATCTCTGGTTCCTCTGTCTTTTCTAAATCCAGACTGAGCATCTGGAAGTTCACAGTTCACGTACTTACACAGGACTGGAGAAATAGACACTTGGAGGACACAAATAGAACATTATGTGCACCAGGACCCAGGAGAAAGGAGCAGTGACCCCACAAGAGACTGACGCAGACACTCAAGGGAGTGTCCAGGAGTCTCAAAGGAGGTCTGGGTTGGCAGTGGCCTGCTGCAGGGCTGGGGGCACTGAGTGTAGCAGTGCCTTCATGGGACCTTTTGAAGAAAGTCACCATTGTCTTCATTGTCTCCACCACAGTTTAGGGCTTCCCCTGTGGCTCAGCTGGTAAAGAATCTGCTTGCAATGTGGGAGGCCTGGGTTCGATCCCTGGGTTGGGAAGATCCCTGGAGAAGGGAAAGGCTACCCACTCCAGTATTCTGGCCTGGCCACCATGGTTTGGCATGGGATCTAGAATGCATGGGCTTCAGTAGTTGCAGCAAGTGGACTCAGGAGCTATAGCTTGCAGGCTCTAGAGCAAGGGCTCAGTGGTTGTGGCACAGGGGCTTAGTTGCTCTGTGGCATGTGGAAGCTTCCTGAACCAGGGATTGAGCCCATGTCCCTTGCATTGGCAGGCAGATTCTTATCCACTGTACCACCAAAGAAATCCTGCCTGAAGTGTTTCAACCACAGATCCCTTCAGAACAATCTTGGTTACACAATTTTGCAGAATTCTGGAATATATTTGTCTTACTCTAAATGTATTATACTTCTCAGGACTCTGTTATACACAGGTACTTGAAACACCCTCCCCAATCATACTCAACTGGCAAATTTCCCACTTAATGTCAAAAGAAAGTGAAAGTGAAGTCGTTCAGTCGTGTCCAACTCTTTGCGACCCCATGGACTATAACCTACCAGGCACCTCCATCCATGGGATTTTCCAGGCTAGCATTCTAGCCTGGAGTGGGTTGCCATTTCCTTCTCCAGGAGATCTTCCCAACCCAGGGATTGAACCCGGGTCTCCCACATTATAGGCAGACACTCTACTGTCTGAGCCACCAGGGAAGCCTCACCCTCCCCAATCATACTCAACTGGCAAATTTCCCCCTTAATGTCAAGATGCTGCCTAAAGTGCTATCCAGTATTTCTTTCTGACATTGTAATTTTCACTGGCTAAGAATAATCAGCAAGTAATCAGACTGTTATTAATGCTTCCAGTCTTCCTTTCACTCTCACTAGCAAAGTCAGATAATAAACGGTGAGGTACGTTTTCATTCCCTTCCAATTGTACAACTTCAGTTCATGCCCAGTTTATTTATCCCAAATGTCTGTGATAATAAATACGTCTTCAAAGTTATTTTAAGTGATTGTAATTTATTGTAAAGGTGAATGTAATTTACTGAACACGTACTATGCTCTACATCTTATTCTTATCACATTAGCACACTAATTCATTTAATCTTCCAAACAGCTCTGTGAGGTAAGATTAACATTAGCTTTGTTTTACAGTTGAGAAATTTGAAGCACAGGGAGAATTAGTTGCCCAGCCAAGGTAACACGTCTAGCAAAATAAGCGGTATCTCAGAATTGAACCCAGACAGGGGATTATTCTAGCTTGATTTTCTCATTCAGCTGTATCAAAAGTGAGTACAGATGAAATCAATATAAGGAAAGAGGAAATTGATCCCAGATAACCTCAAGAGAATTAAACTGGGTGCAGTTTGGTGACCTAATATACATGTAAATCCTTCTCAGAGACACACCAAGATTTATGTGAAGCCTTATCACCCAGCTACATGGAGATGTATTTGAGGATAGATTATACACAAATGAAAGTCCCATTGGCATACAGTATTTTTGGTTGCATGCTGTTGTTCCAAAAGGCATGCACCTGATAGCTTCCATGACAACAATACATGTAAAATACACGTGCTCTGTAAAGGCCAAATTTTGCCAGATGCTCTGTGGGGATTTTAAGTGCTGCTTTGGTAGGGGTACTATGCAAACAGCTGAGAGGCAATGCTAAAGGCTCACCATGATGAAAAAGGCTTGCTAATCTATCCAACTAGGGATGCTAATAAGAACTGTTTTCCAAAAGAGTGAGTGTGGTTATAAAGCAACTTGGCGGGCTTCCCTGATGACTCAGTGGTGAGGAATCCACCTGCCAGTGCAAGAGACACAGGTTTGATCCCTGATCCAGGAGGGTCCCACACGCCACAGAGCAACTAAGCCTTCACACTATAACTGTGGAGCCTGTGCTCCAGAGTCTGGGAGCCGCAACAACTGAAGCCTTTGCACCGCAGAGCTGGTGCCCTGCAACGAGAGAAGTCAGGAGCCACCACAATGGGAAGCCCTCGCACTGCACTGGAGGGCAGCCCCACTCGCTATAACAAGAGAAAAGCCTTGCACAGCAGTGAAGACCCAGCATTTTAATAAATACATTAATTAATTAAATTAAATTAAACAGCTTGGGAGGTCAGGGAAGGTATAAGTAACTTGGTTAAGCAAGTAATTACTTCAGTCAAGAAACCTGGGAGAGGAATTATCCTTTCACCAAGGCCAACCGGATATTAGCAATTAGCTGTAGAATGTGAGTCTTTAAAAAAAAAAAAAAAAAAGAATGTGAGTCTTTATTGTCTAGTGCGCTTGAGGTCAAGATGAGGGGGTGTATTGTCTAAGGGAACATTAAAATACACCTAAATTCTGAGAGGGTATTACTGCACAGTTTGGCCTTTATTATTGTTCTATAATAGCCTGGTTAACCACAGATGAAAAAGAAACTAGTCAAAGATTGGATAGAGAGCCTCACCTTTACAAAAATTAGATTGACAGCATTATCTATTACTAGGAATCTGTGTCTGTAAAACACTGAAATATTTGGAATATGGTTATGATCACAAGCCATATGAAATAAAATTTTACTGAATAATGGCTCCTAGTCAAAATTCCAGTCACTGGGGAAATACGGCCCATAGGAGATGGTCATTTCTGTTAGGAAGAAATAGAGAGTGATGCTCTGGTTTTATTAGATGAATGATACATCAAATATTATTTTAATCTCTGTGCTGCTCCAAGGTATATTAAAGGGTTTGTAACTTCATCGGTAGAATTAAAAAAAAAGAAGAGGATGGATTTATATGTCCTCAGATGAGAAAAGTGAGGAGCCTGATTTGAAGGTCCCAAATAATATAACAATGGAAAGTGATTGACCAGAAAAATTAATGAATTTGGTCTTAAAAATTAACTCTCACAATTAAATGCCTCCACTAACACATGAAATGGTACAAATGATTTTGAATGATGAAATAAAAGAACAATTAAGAGACTGGGATAAGATCAAAAGATCCCTGTAGGGATATGGTCACAATTAGCATGCTTTATAGAGGGAATTCTATTCCCTTCCTGGGTGATTTAAATCCTGGGCAGTTATATGAGGTGTCAGTGGGCTTGTTATATTTAAGACAGTGTCATATAGTGGGAAATACAAAGTAAATAGAAAGTCTTGTTGTTTCTATGTCTTTCTGCCACAAAATCTGTGCAAGTGTATTCAGAATTCAGACACGGAAGAAGTAATGCTAATTTTCTCTAAAGAGCATTTTAAAATAATTTGTGTTTGTATTATTAAAGTAATTAAACAAGGAGACCATTAGACTGAGGTGGTTTTAATGCTTTGGTAGCCTATAAAAGCGCACTGAAAAATAAGCTAGAGTTAGTTCCTGTAAAGGCACTCATATCAAAGAAAACAAAATTTAAGAACAGTCAATCACATGTAGCCAGCTAGGCTTTCTCAAATAAGGGAGCTGCTTAAGCTATAGCCAATCATATAATTTCTTTGTTTTACTTCTGTATAAGCTCTAGGGAAGCCTTCTTCTAGCTCCTAAAATGTTTTCCCAGTTCAAATTGATGGTTTCTCAGATAAACTCCAGAAAATTTTAATGTGCCCCAGTTTGAGAGTTGGACTATAAAGAAAGCTGAGCACAGACGAATTGATGCTTTTGAACTGTGGTTTTGGAGAAGACTCTTGAGAGTCCCTTGGACTGCAAAGAGATCCAACCAGTTCAGCCTGAAGGAAATCAGTCCTAAATATTCATTGGAAGGACTGAAGCTGAAGCTGAAACTCCAGTACTTTGGCCACGTGATACGAAAAGCTGACTCATTTGAAAAGATCCTGATGCTGGGAAAGATTGAGGCAGGAGGAGAAGGGTACAACAGAGGATGAGATGGTTGGATGGCATCACTGACTCAATGGACATTGGTTTGGGTGGACTCGGAGCTGGTGATGGACAGGGAGGCCTGGTGTGCTGCAGTTCATGGGGTCACAAAGAGTCAGACACGACTGAGTGACTAAACTGAACTGAACTGAACTTATCTTTTAACAGTTTGTCTCTATATTACCATAAATATAGCATGAAATGACACAAAGTTCAAATTATCTCAAATTATCTCTGTATAATACATACCTATTTTCAAACAGTTTATAATTTTTTTGGCAAATCTAAAAATCATTTTTATGGCAGTCATATATAGTAGATATTAATTCAAGTCAATCAATTTTTAAATTAATAACATGATTGAAACATCATATATATTTGGTCACTTAATTCTCAT
The DNA here is from genome assembly GCF_016772045.2 of Ovis aries. Lineage (NCBI taxonomy): Eukaryota > Metazoa > Chordata > Mammalia > Artiodactyla > Bovidae > Ovis > Ovis aries. The sequence continues at coordinate 18,683,023 of NC_056074.1, forward strand.
AACTATTTGAAATATAAGTAGTGTACCAATTCTACAAACAAAAAAAAAAAGGTGGATTTAGTTTTTCCAGTGTTCTGCAGGCAATAAATTGTGGAAGCAATACTCTTAAAACCAGTATTTCTCTGGGGCTGACTTAATGCATTAGGCTACTTTTCTATAATAAAAGAATAAATTTAGTGTTTTCTGAGTACCTCTTTTTGTGAAAATCTGTGAAAATATAATGATATACAGTTACTGAGTGAAATTTTTAGGTGTTACAAATATATTAAACAATCTGGTAAATGTATTTTAAAATTAAAACTAAACATCCTCTGACACCAATTCCATTCTTGAGAATCTGTCCAATAGAAAAGAGAATCCTGGCACCTAAGAATATGAAGGTATGCAGCACCTTTCACAACTATCTTTAATTAAGCAGCTTTATAGTATAAAGTTGCTCAGTTGCTCCTGACTGTTTGCGGCCCCGTGGACTGTAGCCCACCAGGCTCATCTGTCCATGGAATTCTCCAGGCAAGAATACTGGTGTGGGTTACCACGTTGTCCTACTCCAGGGATCTTCCCAACCCAGGGATGGAACCTGCTACTCTTGTGTCTCCTACACTGGCATGTGGATTCTGTACCACTAGCACTACCTAGGAAGCCCCAATATAAAAGTAAAACAGAGCAAATATAGAAATATAGATTATAAAAGATAAAAATGATGAAAATATGACCATAGAGGAAATGTCTTTCTATCTGAAAGATCATGGACAATTTCATTTTAAAAAATCCATCTGAGATGGGCCTTGAATGGATCACAAGATTATAAAGTTTGCTAAGAGGAAAAGGGACTTCTAAAAAGGGAGCATGCTTGAATTTGTGTGTGCGTGTATGTGTGTGTGTGTGTGTATGCATGTGGATATCAGATATTTATCCAAATTTTTACCAAGATATATTAAAAAGTAGAAAGATATGAATTACTCTTCTCTTTGCTTACAAAGATCACTTCTTTCAAAGTGCTTATTTATTCATTGGTCAAAGAATGGATATGAGTGACTTTCATTTACTGACCTCAAAAATAATGAAATGGTGATCACAGGAATCTATTTCCTGACAAAGAGTTTTAATATCTGCCCTTTAATCAAACACATGATAAGAGTAAATTTTTTGTGACTACCATTTTCTTCATGTGATATGAGAAGATGCATGACTTATCACTGGTTATATTATGATTTTCTTAAGTGAAGTAGTCAGATTCCTCTAGTGTGAATTTACTATATGTTTTCCATGTTCTGTTCTTTGGAAATACATCACTTAGTTCAGCCCACACTCAAAGGGAGAAGGAGAATTAGACTTCACCACTTCAGCAATATGTGAACTGTCAAATTCCAGATGTTCAAGCTGGTTTTAGAAAAGGCAGAGGAACCAGAGATCAAATTGCCAACATCTGCTGGATCATCGGAAAAGCAAGAGAGTTCCAGAAAAACATCTATTTCTGTTTTATTGACTATGCCAAAGCCTTTGACTATGTGGATCACAATAAAATCTGGAAAATTCTGGAAGAGATGGGAATACCAGACCACCTGATCTGCCTCTTGAGAGACCTATATGAAGGTCAGGAAGCAACTGTTAGAACTGGACATGGAACAACAGACTGGTTCCAAATAGGAAAAGGAGTACGTCAAGGCTGTATATTGTCACCTTGTTTATTTAACTTATATGCAGAGTACATCACGATCATGAGAAACTCTGAGCTGGAAGAAGCACAAGCTGGAATCAAGATTGCCGGGAAAAATATCAATAACCTCAGATATGCAGATGACACCACCGTTATGGCAGAAAGTGAAGAGGAGCTAAAAGCCTCTTGATGAAAGTGAAAGTGGAGAGTCAAAAAGTTGGCTTAAAGGTCAACATTCAGAAAACAAAGATCATGGCATCCGATCCCATCACTTCATCGGAAATAGATGGGAAACAGTGGAAACAGTGACAGACTTTATTTCTTTGGGCTCCAAAATCACTGCAGATGGAGATTGCAGCCATGAAATTAAAAGACGCTTAGTCCTTGGAAGGAAAGTTATGACCAACATAGATAGCATATTCAAAAGCACAGACATTGCTTTGCCAACAAAGTTCTGTCTAGCCAAGGCTATGGTTTTTTCTGTGGTCATGTATGGATGTGAGAGTTGGACTGTGAAGAAAGCTGAGAGCCAAAGAGTTGATGCTTTTGAACTGTGGTGTTGGAGAAGACTCTTGAGAGTCCCTTGGACTGCAAGGAGATCCAACCAGTCCATTCTGAAGGAGATCAACCCTGGGATTTCTTTGGAAGGAATGATGCCAAAGCTGAAACTCCAGTACTTTGGCCACCTCATGTGAAGAGTTGACTCATTGGAAAAGACTCTGATGCTGGGAGGAATTGGGGGCAGGAGGAGAAGGGGACGACCGAGGATGAGATGCCTGGATGGCATCATGGACTCGATGGACGTGAGTCTGAGTGAACTCCGGGAGATGGTGATGGACAGGGAGGCCTGGCGTGCTGTGATTCATGGAGTCGCAAAGAGCTGGACATGACTGAGTGACTGAGCTGAACTGAACTGACCCATGTGGGTGTGCATCTGCATTCATGCTTTAAGAGTCTTCTGTAAGGAAAATGTATCCATCATCCACCCTTTGTATAGTCAGTTATTTATTTTTATCAGCATAGATTCCTATTTCTGTTCTTTGATCATAATACTATAATATCCTTATTTTTAGTTGCTCAGTCACTTCTCATTTTGATGGTTGGCAGATCTTTCCAGTTGGCTCTCTGTGCTTTTGACACGGCTCATCCTAAAGTGTTATTTTTATTTTACTGACTGCTGTGGACTAAAATGTTTTCCTCCCAATATTCCCACATAGAAGCCATAGCTCCCAAAACAAAGGTATCTGGGTACAGAAGGTAACAAAGGTAGACTGAGGTCATAAGTGTGGAGTCCTAATCCATAGAACTAATATAAGAAGAAGAGACCCCAGAGACCTCTCTCTTCTAACTGCTGCCAAAAGGAAAAACCACGTGAGAACAGAGCAAGAAGGCTATCAAACCCAGGAAAAGAGACCTCACAAGACACTGATCCCGATAGCACCTTGACTTTGGATTTCTAGTCTCTAGGACTGTAACAGAATGACTTTTTTTTTTTTTTGCTTAAGCCGCACTCTCTGTGGCATTTTTGTTGTGGCAGCCATAGCAGACAAATGTGTTTTGACCTCAGAACTTAACTGCTTGACTCCACTCTGATACCTCAAGAGCAGTTGTTATTTAACTTTTGAGATTACAACCTTCTTTGAGAATCTGTTGAAGGTATGAACATCTACCCAGAAGAAAAATGTATACATACATATCTAAAATTCTACAAAAACAAACAAACAAACAAACAAAAAAGCAGATATCCAACCCTAAAACCATTCTGTGAATTCCTTGCAATTAACATAGGAACCCACTAACAAGTCACTGATTCTTTGTTAAAAACAGCAAAAACAGACCAACAAACTAAAACGAAGCAGCAACAACAACAACAAACTTGTCCTGGTTGAAATCCTTTGAACATTTAGAATCTTTGTAGATGAGTTTCAGATAGTAAACTGTGGTTTGAGTCGTCTGAAAGCCACTAACAGAGGAGTGTACATAGAGCCATATTTTTTATTTACATATATGTTATTTGTGGGGGCTTCCCTAGTGGCTCAGGGGTAAAAAACCCCACCTGCAGTGCAGGTGCCTCAGGAGATCAAGTTCGATCCTTGGGTTGGGAAGATCCCCTGGAAGAGAAAACGGCAACCCACTCCAGTGTTCTTGCCTGGAAAATCTCCTGGACAGAGAAGCTTGGGGGGCTACAGTCCATGGGGTCTCACAGAATCAGACACAACTGAAGTGACTGAGCACACATATTATCTATATATTTAGACATATATCTGTTGGCATCAAGCATAGTCAGAGAGCAGGGAAAGAGAAGGATAGAAGAATTTAGGACAGACTTCCGTTCAGCAACAAATTGAGTTTCCTAGAGGAGCTCATGAATCAAATGGCTGCTGTGGTGTCTGCCCTCCCCAGCTGTAGGTTTAATCATATTCTTAGATCCTGAGACATTGCAGTAACAGTGTGCCAGAGTCCAGTCTCTAATCACACGTTCCCTCCTTAGGAAGTAATACAAATTCATTCCTCTAGTGGGAACATTTTCTTTATCCCCAGGTTAACTGTGATTATCATTTGCTGGGCCAGATGCACTTAACATTTTCGTAGGCAATTGTCAGTGTCTTCATGAGCAGCTCTGAAGATCAGTGGGAAGGCATTTCTGAATCACTCTGAGCTCTTGAAATGAAAGGATTTACATATATGAAAGGTGATGGTTTCATTATTATGAAAGTGCTTTTGGAGATTTCCACTTATACAGGGGATCATGCAGGCCTTATGTCTTTTCATTTTCTCATTTAAAGTCTTTTTCTAAGTGGACACAAGGTGCAGAGTGACAGATTTGAAAACCACACAGGATACCAAGACTGCCAAATGAACCCAGCTCTATCAGTCAGACATATGTGGAAAAAAGATTATTTTATAAATCAGTCATGGGGACCTTCTCTAGGTAGTGAAATGTGCTTCCTTTTTTTTTGTATGAACACACAAATTTAATCAAAGACAACACAATGATCAAGTGTTGACAGGGTCGTTTTTTCTGCAGTTAATAGTCTGACTTTCTAAGCTACAGCAAGCATTTCTGAAATTTTCTGCCACTTCTTGAAAACAAAATTCACATTTTATTTAGATTGAAATTCACTTCGTAAAATCGATTTTTCTTGCTTTGCCAATATATTGAAACAAAAGAATTTCTACAGACTTTCTGCATCCCCCTAAAATCCCTGTGTTGAAGCCTTAACTCCCAATATGATTATATCTAAGTCCAAACTACAATTAGGATTAGAAGAGATGATAAGAGCGGGCCCTGATCTGGTGGGGCTGATGCCCTTATAAAAAGAGAAAAGGACAGCAGAGCTCTTTCTCTTTACAGTGTGAGGACACAAGAAGGCAGCCATCCACAAGCCAGGAGAGAGCTCTCACAAGAAAAGAGCAAACCCTGCGGGCAGCTTGGTCTTGGACTTTCCAAGCACCAAACCTGTGACCACATAAATTTATATTTTGGAAGATGCCCAATTTGTAGTATTCTGTTATGGCAGCTCAAGCAGACTAAGTAGATAGACACAGTAACCTTTATGCAGGTCAGGAAGCAACAGTTAGAACTGGACATGGGAAAACAGACTGATTCCAAATAGGAAACGGAGTACGTCAAGGCTGTATATGGTCACCCTGCTTATTTAACTTATATGCAGACTACATCATGAGAAAGGCTGGACTGGAAGAAACACAAGCAGGAATCAAGATTGCCAGGAGAAATATCAATAACCTCAGATATGCAGATGATACCATGCTTATGGCAGAAAGTGAAGAGGAACTAAAAGCCTCTTGATGAAAGTGAAAGAGGAGAGTGAAAAAGTTGGTTTAAAGCTCAACATTCAGAAAACTAAGATCATGGCATCTGATCCCATCACTTCATGGTAAATAGATGGGGAAACAGTGGAAAGAGTGGCTGACTTTATTTTGGGGGGCTCCAAAATCAGTGCAGATGGTGATTGCAGCCATGAAATTAAAAGACGCTTACTCCTTGGAAGGAAAGTTATGACCAACCTAGACAGCATATTCAAAAGCAGAGACATTACTTTGCCAACAAAGGTCCATCTAGTCAAGGCAATGGTTTTTCCAGTAGTCATGTATGAATGTGAGAGTTGGATTATAAAGAAAGCTGAGCACTGAAGAATTGATGCTTTTGAACTATGGTGTTGGAGAAGACTCCCCTTGGACTGCAAAGGAGATCCAACGAGTTCATCCTAAAGGAGACCAATCCTGAGTGTTCACTGAAGGGACTGATGCTGAAACTGAAACTCCAATATTTTGGCCACCTGATGCAAAGAGTTGACTCATTTGAAAAGCCCCTGATGTCGGGAAAGATTGAAGTCAGGAGGAGAAGGGGATGACAGAGGATGAGATAGTTGAATGGCATCACTGACTCAGTGGACATGAGTTTGGCTAAACTCCAGGAGTTGGTGATGGACAGGGAGCCCTGGCATGCTGCAGTTCATGGGGTCACATAGAGTTGGACACAACCAAGCAACTGAACTGAACTGAACTGAGACACAGTAATGGAGAAATATAGGAGAGAATAAACTCATGAGCTCTCTTTTTTCATGCTCCCTGTAGTTATCTTTACTCTGAAACAGAAGTGTTCAACGTATGCCTGGTAAAAAGCTTATGATGCAATTATGATGGGGATTCAACAGGGAATGTAATGAGCAACATAATCAGGAAATAACAACGTGGCCTTTACGGTTGATCTTTAAGTGCAACACACTCCTTTACAAAATCTGCACTGGAAACTTATATGAGGAACTCATAGTTTTTCTTAGTTTCTGGTAATTTCCTTAACTATCCATTATAATTTTTAGCAGCAAGCTTATATCTCCTAATAGTCAAAGGTCAGTTGTGAACTTAATTATAACATTTCATAAAATGCATTCTTTCCTCCCACATATCCTCAAATGTTATTTACTTAATGACCTGAGTAATGCAATACCTGATAATTATATCCAAGTGGATAAAAAATATTTTATCTAAAATAACTTAATTAAAATGCTTTCAGACTTCCTCCAGCAGAGACACCACAGAAATAAAAAGTCTTTCAATGTTAACTTCTGGAAGAATACAAAGATTTCAAAGCATAAGTATTTTCACAGGAGTTGTTTAAACAGGGAGATTCTATTTTTTTTAATTTTTATTTTTACTTTATGTTGCTTTACAATACTGTACTGGTTTTGCCATACACTGACATGAATCAGCCACAGGTGTACATGAGTTCCCAATCCTGAACCCCCCCTCCCACCTCCCACCCCATATCATCTCTCTGGATCATTCCCGTGCACCAGCCCCAAGCATCCTGTATCCTGTATCGAACATAGACTGGCGATTCGTTTCTTACATGATAGTATACATGTTTCATTGCCATTCTCCCAAATCATCCCACCCTCTCCCTCTCCCACAGAGTCCAAAAATGACTAATATATTCAACAAAAGACTTGTAGGCAAAGATATTAATTGATTGAGTAGCCTACACATACTTTGCAAATTTTCTTGCAAATTCATACACACACACATGTGTGTCTGTGTATCCATTGAAAATGTCACACCTGTTTTAAAACACTCTTTTAGTTATTTGAATTACTGGAACCTCTGATATAACTGTATAGAATTTGATTCTATACCTAACAGCTTGTACCTCTTACTCTTTTACCCCTGTGTTGACCTTTCCCCCTTGCTCTCCCCAATGGTAACCTCTAGTTCGTTCTCTGTATCTATGAATATTTCTGTTTACTTTACTAGTTTGTTATACTATTTTTACTCCACATATTAGTGCTATCATATAGTATTTATCTATCTGTGTCCGACTTATTTCATTTAGCATAATGCCCTCTAGGGCTTCCCAGGTAGCGCTAATGGTAAAGAACCCACTTACCAGTGCAGGAGACTTAAGAGACATGGGTTCAGTCCCTGGGTCAGGGAGATCCCCTGGAGAAGGAAACGGCAACCCACTCCAGTATTCTTGCCTTGGAAATCCCATGGATGGAGGAGCCTTGCAGACTATAGTCCATGGGTTCACAAAGAGTTAGACCTGACTGAATCAATGTAGCATACATGCAATGCCCTCTAACTCCATCCATGCCACTGCAGATAGGAAAAATTCATTCTTTTTATGGCTAAGTAGTATTCCATTGTGTGTGTGTGTGTGTGTGTGTGTGTGTGTCTGTGCGTGCATGTATCTCATATCTTTCTTATCCATTCATCTGTTGATGAACACTTAGGTAGTTTCCATATTTTGGCAATTATAAATAATGCTGATATGAATATTGGAGTGAATGTATCTTTTAGAATTAGTGTTTTCTTTTAGGGAGGGACATATATCCCAGAGTGTAGTTGCTGGATCATATGGCAGTTCTATTTTTAGGTTTTTCTAGATACCTCTATACTGTTTTCCACAGTGTTTGTACCAATTTACATTTCCAGAACAGTATGCAAGTGTTCCCTTTTCTTCACATCCCTGCCAACATTTGATACTTGTGTTCTTTTTGATGCTAGCCATTTGACAAGTGTGAGGTAATATCTCATTGTGGTTTTGATTTGCATGTCCCTGATGATTACTGATGTTGACTATCTATTCATGTATCCATCTGCATTTACTCTTTGAAAAAAAATGTCTATTCAGTTCTTTGGCCCATTTTTTAAATTAGGATGTTCATTTTCTGATGCTGAGTGGTACAAATTGTTTATATATGTTAGATATTAACCCCTTTTGGTCATATCATTTGTAAATATTTTCTTCCATTCAGTAGATTGTTTACTTAGAGCCTTTCTTCTTGTTTTGCAAAAGCATGTCCAACATTCTTTGCCTTACTGGCCTCCAGTTTTTCCATGTCTCTTTGGCACTTACTATAATCTTAGATACTAAGAAGATTTCCTGAATTCTGGTTGATGTCATTGAATGCTAAAACAAATAAACATCCAGGCCAAGAGTTCACACTAAAGACATTCTGACGTAAATACTAACTCTCACCAGCTGTATGACTTGGAGAGGCTAATTAATCTCTGTCTCAGTCTTATTTTGAAGTTAGAATAGCAATATCTTTTTTGAATAATGTTTATATTTTTAATCCAAAACACTTTTAACATAAATATTATGTGTTTGTTCTCTTAGCTGGTAAAATGCATTTATTGGTTATTTGGTGGCAAAAATGTAGGTTGGATCTCAAGATGTGGAAGTTGATCAATAAATAAATGGATGCCTTATTTGACCTGTGAAAGAAGTAAGAAAAATTGTGTTTTTGTTATGGAAAATAGGGAAAGTGAGGCATGTCCTAAAGAGGTAGCCTTGGATAGGGGTGGAAACAAGAAAGAAGGAAAAAGGAAGGAGAGAAAGAGACAACTTAACATGTGGCAGAAGATCAGGGACCAGGCAGAAAACTTGGTCTTTGAAAAGTTGCCTTTAAGAGGAAAAGCTATAAACTTTCAAGAACAAAGATATCTTGTAAGCTATTAAATTTTGCATCAGTTTATGAACCATGCTGTTCCCTAGTTATCCAACACATCAGTAATTGTCATATGTCTGTTGAATGTTGAGAGTCATTAAAGAAAAGGGATAGTTTCACTTTACTTTGGGGTTCATATGGTATAGAGATCAGAGAGTAGACCAAAAAAGTAACACAAAGAAGAGTAATCAAGCCTGGGTGGAAGTAAGAAATCTAAGCAAGAGTTTCTTAGGAAAAAAGGAAGATCTCAGAAACTTCTCAACATTACTGATAAGAGGACGCTAGGTTTCTATCTGCATATGGTGTGGACTGGGGATCAAGACAATTTTAAAAACTAAAAAAAAACAAATTTGGATATTGGTTATTCTCAAGCTAATGATATTTCTCTTAAAGAAATCATGTATGTGACAATCACCTGGCAGATATTATAAATATTTAAATATTTGTTAAGTATTTCAATAAATATTTAACCTCTTTTTATATTTTTCTCTCAATAAAAATAAAAATCTTTAAAAGTTTAGCCATCATCATTTCATTGTCAACATCACCACTATATCATTTTAACACTGAACATAGCAGATACATGGACGCTTAGTAAAGTTTCGGAGGTCTCAAAATATGTCTATTTCTTCACCCATCTGTAGACAGTTTGTCAGGCACCATTTACTACATGTCTCACAAGGGAAAACTCTCTGTTTTCTAGGAGGTAATCTCACCTTGAGGGTTACATGCTTTGGTTCACCTGTCATTCAGCACTTTCTACAAAAGTAAGCAGCAGCCTCAGGACACTTATTTATTTCAGTATTATTGGCATATATTTCAGTTTAAACAATTTGGGGAATGTAAACTAGGAAATTTATCATATTATCATCTGACTATGTCATATTCATTTAGAATTATGCATCAATATGATTAATTGAACGTATGTATACAATTGAACATATGTATGCACCAATTATGTTATAGACACACTAAAAGCAGAAAAGATCCTTTTTTTATTTTTTGTTTTTTTTTAATTTTTTTTTAAGATCCTTTTTTTAAAGATCCAAGTGGCATGACAAACACCTGTTAATGAAGGTGAACAGTAGTGACAATTGGTATTATTTCAATCGGTGGCAGTCATGTGCAACATTTTAATTGTAAATTTTTAGTTTTAATCCCAAACTTAGAGTTTTAAAAACGAGCAATTCATGTGTTATCTTGTTGTTACAGATTGCTGCCTTCAAATGTGTCCAGCAGGCACAGTGTTTATTACCACTCACAGTGAATATATTCTGAAGGATTTACTTACAGTAGCTACTGAAACCTAAGAGATTCACAATTGTTTACCGTTGTATCTTCAGAGAACACTCTACCTACTTCTGGACATCCTGAATTTTGTAAACTGGCCCTATTGGTCTTCAAATTCGGACTGGGTTTGTTTACCAGCCAAGAATGACTCTTAGCTATAAAGAGATGGATTTGGAGAACTGTTAAGACATGACTAAATTCCCCTCCTAAAAAAAATCTTCTTAAGATTTTTTTTCTCCTTTCTTCCATCATCCCTTCCTCTGCTTTATTATATTCAAGGATAAAGCTTAACCTACTGTAACTATAAAATTTTAGAAAGAAGGAAATATATTTTTAAAAGAAACAAAGTTTATGTAACTATTGCTCTTGAAAATTAAAGCTTGAATGGGTGGCTTATAACTAAACTGATTTCCTTTGTTCCTTCGTAGAAGGAAGAAATAAAGAAGGTGACATTTCTGAATATACAGTGATAATTGTAAAGTCTACAGTGAAAATATTAATAAGATCTCACTGTGGCTGCTGTGGAGAAGGCGATGGCACCCCACTCCAGTACTCTTGCCTGGAAAACCCCGTGGATGGAGGAGCATGGTAGGCTGCAGTCCATGGGGTCGCGAAGAGTCAGACACGATTGAGTGACTTCACTTTCACTTTCATGCATTGTAGAAGGAAATGGCAACCCAGTGTTCTTGCCTGGAGAATCCCAGAGATGGGGGAGCCTGGTGGGCTGCTGTCTATGGGGTCACAGAGAGTTGGACACGACTGAAGTGACTTAGCAGCAACAGCAGCAGTAGCTGCTGTATCAAAATATTTACCTACACATGGAATTACCATGGTATAGGTGTAGTGTACCCTTTTAAAATTTAATACATACTACCTGATTATCCTCTCTAAATTTTATATTACATTACCAGCAAATCAGTGTTTGCAAGTTTCTATTTCTCCCAGCATCTTAACAATAACTGTCCACAAGTCCTCTTTAACTTGGCAAATTTGACTAGCAAAAAGGATATACAATTTATAGTTTATTTATGAGTACAAGTATTTTTCATGCATCTATTGTCCATTTGTCTTCATTTTTTATTTGAATTTTATTTTTGTGTGTGCCTATCTAACATCCTCCACCCTTATAGCAGAAACTGAAGAGCAACTAAAAATCCTCTTGAAAGTAAAACAGGAGAGTGAAAAAGCTGGCTTAAAGCTCAACATTCAGAAAACAAAGATCATGGCATCTGGCCCCATCACTTCATGGGAAATAGATGGGGAAACAGTGGAAACAGTGTCAGACTTTATTTTAGGGGGCTCCAATATTACTGCAGATGGTGATTGCAGCCAGGAAATTAAAAGACACTTACTCCTTGGAAGGAAAGTTATGACCAACCTAGATAGCATATTGAAAAGCAGAGACATTACTTTTCCAACAAAGGTCCATCTAGTCAAGTCTATGGTTTTTCCAGTGGTCATGTATGGATGTGAAACTTGGACTGTGAAGAAAGCTGAGTGCTTAAGAATTGATGCTTTTGAACTGTGGTGTTGGAGAAGACTCTTGAGAGTCTCTTTGATGCTAAAGCTGAAACTCCCATACTTTGGCCACCTCATGCGAAGAGTTGACTCATTGGAAAAGACCCTGATGCTGGGAGGGATTGGGGGCAGGAGGTGAAGGGGATAACAGAGGATGAGATGGCTGGATGGCATCACCGACTCAGTGGACACGAGTTTGAATGTACTCCGTGAGTGGGTGATGAACAGGGAGGACTGGTGTGCTGCAATTCATGGGGTGACAAAGAGTTGGACAGGACTGAGCGACTGAACTGAACTGATCTAACATCCTCACTAGAATTTCACTTGAAAAGTAAAGGTAGTTTTTAATCTCTATTTTGTTACATTAAAAGTCAAAGTATCCTATAAGTATGGTTCATGAAAAAGTATGCATTTGATAAAAGAGCAAAGAAATGAAAATGCTATTATTAGTTTAATTCAAAATCATCTCTAACTTTCATAGTAAACATTATTATGCAACTTTCATTTTATAAGAAAATGTTTATTATTTAGCACTTTATCAATATAAAATTTATTTTTCCATGCCAAACAATGACCATATACTTCATTTAAGATGAAGCATGAAATAATGTCATAATATTCAGAAAACATAAATTATAGAGTGTAAGGTTCAGACATCAAGATGTTCCCATTTCTGCATCTGTCATTTTGTTTCTGTTTTGTAGATAAGTTCGTTTGTACCCTTTTTTTAGATTCCGCACATAATTGATGTCATAACTCAGTATGACAGGCTCTAGGTCCATCCACATCAACAGATATAGAAAACAAACATGGTTACCAGGATGTAAGGGGATGGATGGATAAATTGGGAGATTGGGATTGACATACACAAGCTACTATTGACTAATAAGGACCTGTTGTATAGCAAAGGAAACTCCACTCAACACTTTGCAAAGGCCTATATGGGAAACGAGTGGATATGTGTATATGTATAACTGATTCACCTTGCTAAAACTAACACAACATAGCTGAGTAGATATACTGCAATATACTTCAAATATACTCCAATAAAATTTTTAAAGGTGTTCACATTTTTGATTATATAAAGAATGATACAGTGAATATGAAAGTTAAATTTCTGCTTGTGCTGTTTTGTTTCATTTTTATGGTCGAGGACAACACAAAACATCAAGGAGCAGTCAACAACAAAATTCTTGAGACAACATATACCATGTACAACTGCTTGAGAGCCTCAAGGAGATGAAACTAGTTTAGTAGCGTATATCATGTATAAAAACTATAGACCCACTAATAAGCTTTTAATTTTTTTTTTCAAAAAGAGTAGATGGTTCCAAGATTCTATTAATTTCTAAAAAAGCTATTGAAGAAATCTCTGGGTTCAAGTAAATCTAGGGACAGGAGAAAACATAAGACTTCTTTCTGTGTTGCTATTATATTTTTCATACATCTATTCTGTTTCAGAATCTTTTCGCATTTAACTTACTGCAGAATATTGAGTAGAGTTCCCTGTACTATACAGCAAATCCTTATTGATTACCTATTTTATGTGTAAGCATGTGTATATGTTAATCCTAAACTAATTAATCTTCCCCACACTCCTGCATTTTACCTTTGGTAACCGTAAATTTGTTTCCTATGTCAGTGAGTCTGTTTCTGATTTGCAAATATGTTCATTTGTACCATTTTCTTTTTAGATTCCACATAAAAGTGATATCATGATATTTACCTTTCACTGACTTATTTCACTTAATATGTTATCTTTGGGTCCATCCATGTGACTTCAAATGTTATTATTTCATTGTTTTTTATGGCTGAGTAATATTACATTGAATGTGTGGATCACAATAAACTGTGGAAAATTCTGAAAGAGATGGAAATACCACACCACCTAAACTGCCTCTTGAGAAATTGTATGCAGGTCAGGAAGCAACACTTAGAACTGGACATGGAACAGACTGGTCCCAAATAGGAAAAGGAGTATGTCAAGGCTGTATTTTGTCACCCTGCCTATTTAACGTATATGCAGAGTATATCATGAGAAACACTGGGCTGGATGAAGCACAAGTTGGAATCAAGATTGCCAGGAGAAATGTCAATAACCTCAGATATACAGATGACACCATCTTTATGGCAGAAAGTGAAGAAGAACTAAAGAGCCTCTTGATGAAAGTGAAAGAGGAGAGTGAAAAAGTTGCCGTAAAGCTCAACATTCAGAAAACTAAGAACGTGGCATCTAGTCCTATCACTTCACGGGAAATAGATGGGGAAACAGTGGAAACAGTGGCTGACTTTATTTTGGGGGGCTCCAAAATCACTGCAGCTGGTGACTGCAGCCATGAAATTAAAAGACGCTTACTCCTTGGGAGGAAAGTTATGATCAACCTAGACAGCATATTAAAAAGCATAGGCATTACTTTGTCAACAAAGGTCCATCTAGTCAAGGCTATGATTTTTCCAGTAGTCATATATGGATGTGAGAGCTGGGCTGTAAAGAAAGCTGAGCACAGAAGAATTGATGCTTTTGAACTGTGGTGTCAGAGAAGACTATTGAGAGTCCCTTGGACTGCAAGGAGATCCAACCAGCCCATCCTAAAGGAGATGATTCCTGGGTGTTCTTTGGAAGGACTGATGTTGAAGCTGAAACTCCAATATTTTGGCCACCTGATGGGAAGAGCTGACTCATTTGAAAAGACCTTGATGCTGGAAAAGATTGAAGGCAGGAGGAGAAGGGGACGACAGAAGATGAGATGATTGGATGGCATCAATGACTCAGTGGACTTGAGTCTGAGTAAACTCCACGAGTTGGTATGGACAGGGAGGCCTGGAGTGCTGCAGTTCATGGGGTCACAAAGAGTCGGACATGACTGAGCGACTGAACTGAACTTAATGTTGCATTGTATCTGTGTACCACATCTTCTTTATCCATTTACCTGTCAGTGGACATTTAGGCGTTTCCATGTCTTGGGTATTGTAAATAATGCTGTGATGAACATTGGGGTATATTTATCTTTTGAAATTTGATTTTCACTGGATATTCCCAGGAGTAGGATTACTGGTTCATATCATAGCTATATACCTTTTTTTTTTAAAGGAAACTCCATACTGTTCTCCATTCTGGCCTCACCAATTTACATTTCCGCCAGTAATGCAAGAGGGTGCCCTTTTCTCCATAACCTCTGCAGTGTTTATTGTTTATAGAATTCTTGATGATGACCATCCTGACTGGTGTAAGGTGATACCTCATTGTAGTTTTTATTTCAGTTTCTCTATTAATTAGAAATGGTGAGCACTTTTTCATGTGCTTTTTGGCCACCTGTATGTCTTCTTTGGAGAAATATCTAGATTTTCTCTCCATTTTTTGATTTTTTATTTTTTATTTATTTATTTTTTTTTTTTTTTACACTTGGGGGATCATTTTATTTTTATTTTTTTTATTTTTTTTATTAGTTTTTATTTTTAAATTTTAAAATCTTTAATTCTTACATGCATTCCCAAACATGAACCCCCTCCACCTCCCTCCCATAACATCTTTCTGGGTCATCCCCATGCACCAGCCCCAAGCATGCTGCATCCTGCGTCAGACATAGACTGGCGATTCAATTCACATGATAGTATACATGTTAGAATGTCATTCTCCCAAATCATCCCACCCTCTCCTCTCCTCTGAGTCCAAAAGTCCGTTATACAGATCTGTGTCTCTTTCCCTGTCTTGCATACAGGGTCGTCATTGCCATCTTCCTAAATTCCATATATATGTGTTAGTATACTGTATTGGTGTTTTTCTTTCTGGCTTACTTCACTCTGTATAATCGGCTCCAGTTTCATCCATCTCATCAGAACTGATTCAAATGAATTCTTTTTAACGGCTGAGTAATACTCCATTGTGTATATGTACCACAGCTTTCTTATCCATTCATCTGCTGATGGATAAAAAAATATTGTGCTGCATTAGCTGTTTGTATATTTTGAAGATTAATCCTTTGTTGGTCCCATTGCTTGCAAATATTCTCCCCCCTTCTGTGGATTGTCTTTTTGTTTTGTTTATGGTTTCCTTTGCTGTGCATAAACTTTTAAGTTTCATTAGATTTCATTTGTTTACTTTCATTTTCACTTTTATTACTCTAGCAGATTAATCTAAAAAGGTATTGCTGTGATTTATGTCAAAGAGTGTTCTGCCTATGTTTTCCTCTAAGAATTTTATATTACCAGTCTTACATTTAGGCCTTTAATCCATTTTGATATTATTTTTGTATATGGTGTTAAAGAATCTTCTAAATTTGTTTTTTTTTTTTAACATGTAGCTCTCAGTTTTCTCATCATCACCTATTGAAGAGACTGCCTTTTCTCCACTGTATATTCTTGCCTCCTTTGTTGTAGTCCAGGTGATCATAAGTGCTTAAGTTTATCAATGGGCTTTCTAGACTGTTCCATTGATCTATAATTCTGGTTTTGTGCCAGTGCTAGTATAAATTATTTTAAAATCATCTGGTTAAAATTTTACTGAAATTTTCAGAAGGTGCAATATATTATTTTTCCTATATATGAAAGTGAAGGTGTTAGTTGCTCAGTTGTGTCTGACTCTGAAGCCTGCCAGGCTCCTCCATGGAACTCTCTGGACAAGAATGCTAGACTGGGTAGCCATTCCATTCTCCATGGAATCTTCCCAAATCAGAGATCAAACCCTGGTCTCCTGGATTGCAGGCAGATTCTTTGCCATCTGAGCCACCAGGGAAGTCCATATTTTTCCTATATATGATCATTGTATAATTGGTATGATATAATTATTCTTCTACAATCAACCCATGGAATCAATCTTTGTATTCTCAATTGCTGTTACCATTTCACATCATATTTCATAGCTTCACATTCTATAGTTCCTGGGAAGCTATAATTAACAGAAAGTCCCATTTGGCTGGCTGCATTTCACTGGGCTTTATTGGTCCATGAAACACCCCATGCCATTGATAATGACTTATATGCTACTTGAAGAAGCTCAATACACACATATTTTCCTACAAATTTACAAGGTCCCAAATTAGAACAATATCCCAAGTTTGTATCCACTGTTTCCAATTTGTCCTCCTATATAATTGAAAAGATTTCTCTTTTATCTAAAAGGACTTACCTTGTTCTTCAATGTTTCTCATAATGACAAGGCACTTTCTTACCTCTTACTAATTCCCAAGGGAGGAAATTATACACTTGATTTTCCTTTTTTTTTCCTTTAGGAGTAGCTCCGGGTTTATAGGCCTCAAGCTTTTACAACTATCATTCTCTTATTGAGGAGTATTATGATTGCTAAATAAAATATATATTTTTTAGATGAGAAATGCCAAAGCTATCACAATATTCAGAAAAACATAACATTATTTTATTAGTAAATTACCTGATATACTTCTTACACTCATCACATTTATTTAAGGATGAATATGCATGGGAGTTTATTCCAGGAACACTTCACTTTACTTTTGGTTATTTCAATACACTGTGGTAATTTTCCTGCCTTTTCACTAGAATCACTCTGTTTCATCAGGAGAAGGTGCATCACATACTCTAAGATAATATTCACCTTATTGAAATGGATAAACTATAACAACACACTAGTGAGTATTGCAAAAAATATAAGGATTCTGATTAATTTCTTTTCAGTATATTTCCAACAAAACAAATGTATAGTTGTTTTTAATTGTATATGCTTCATCATCATCATTGGATACATACTTAGCAAATTTGAATTTTCATGTTAAATGGACCACCATGTGAATTAAATCATCTGCTTACAAGTTCATAATCTGGATTATTATGGAATTTTCCATATGCCATATTCTCTTTCTGTGTGTTTCAAATGTTATTTCTCTTCTACTGCCCTCATATTTCCTAGGCTCAGACTTCTGAACCTGCACTTCAGGTCATGACACCAGGTGAGTTGACACCATTGGCAGTGAAGCTCTGGTTCTATCTCATCTTCATTTCTCACCTCAGCCCAGGTCATAGCTTCCCTTTGTCCCCAGTTATTTATGTGTAAGAAGAAAAGTCTAGAGTAGATGTTCTTTAACATTAGCCACTCGGCTTACTACTAAAGTTACTAAAATACTGGCAAGAAATTTATTAGGGAATCAAGAAATCAATATTTGGTTAAATTACACACAGTGTAACAGAGAGAATGAAAATGTTTAGGTAAGAAGGAACATCATTATGAAAAGGGAATGCATGTATATAACTGAACAAAATTTGGGGCAGAAACATGATATAATTTCTGGTGAATCCCCCCCGCAAAAATGACCCCAATGACCCACCCTCCAAAAAAATTTCTAAAGATATGCCATTAAAAACAACAACAACAGCACTAAATTAGCCATTTTAAGGGAAAACTGATTCTATGGCAGTGAGATAAGGATATGAAAAGGCTTGAGATCTCTTAAGTAGATCTGGTAGTCAGAATAGAGAATATGTCCCAGAATGAGTGGCAAGAATAAGTTCCATGTTAGGCAGAAGCCAAGGTCAGCAAGCAGAGCATGGTACCAGGAAAGTATGATAGCTGACAGCAGATGAAAGTGCAGGAGCATTACTGCTTTCCATTTGTGCCTGAGGGTTTTTGATGAACATTTGGATTGTGAGCACAAAGAAGCCAGGAACAAGTTATTTTCAGTGATTAATGCTGTAGTCAGCATTGGACAAATCTACTAGTAGGCAAGCCAAATAGGCAAATTGTAAACAAGATTTTAGTCCTTGGAAAAGCGAATGCAAACTGCAACTGAGTCCCAGTACTATACAGGCAAGGGTTACCTGAAAACGCAGTCTTAAAATTTCCATTACTAAAACTACAAGAAAAACACAAAGCGGTCAAATGGTGTTTTAGACATTCTCATTATGCATGTTGTTTTGTGACTGACTGATTTTAAAATCTTCATTATGTTTACTAGGAAATATCAGTGTGGTACTGACTCCTCTGTGTCTATTTTCCTCATTACTCAATTGAGGATTGTGATGATGTTTTGGCTGTGAGGATTAGATGAGATTATATGACTATGTAAAATATTTAGCAGTATATATAACACAAATGCTCAGTTAATATTAACTATTATCATTAATAGTATTGTTGTCATTGTTACAAATGTCTTAATCTATTCTTGGTAAAAAGTGTATGTGGGAGAAGAAACTATACTTGACATGTGGATTGCTCCTAAGGATGAAAGCCACTGACTGGTAAGAAGAATGTATTGGAGATTTCAAGGAGGAATAGTACATACACAGGAAAGATTGGAAGAGCTCACCTAAACCCATTTATAGAGTGAATTCTGTGTTCAGAAACTGTCTTAATGTTTAGCTTAAAATACATTTATGTCTTCAGACCACTTCTGGGCATTGACATTCATATTTCTTGCTTTACATATTTCATAGGAAGTTGAGCCTGAGTGGGTGTATGCTTGCTTAGAAATGAACACTGTATGTTGGCATATGGTTGGAGATCCTGTGACTTTAAGAACATACAGTGGCAGTGCAGGAAATCAAGAGAACTAGCTGACTGGATAATCAGGGGCCACATAGAGTATGTGGAAATAAACAGTGTGTAGTGGTTTAGTGTGAGAGTTTAGGAGTACAGACTTGGAACAAACCATTTCAGTAAAGCCCACCTCTAATGTTTACTATCACTCTGATTGTAGGGAAGTTACAAAACTCCTCTGAGCCTCAGTTTCCTCATCTATAAAATATCACCATGAACATTGTGAAGATTAGAGAAGTTAATGTATTTTTAAAATATATAAAGTGCTAGAAAGTACCAAAATACAGTAGATGCTAGTTTTCTTACCATATTTACAGCTGCTTTTTTAATAGTCATTCTTAATCTTCTGACTCTCATAGACAAATATCTCCAACATAGGTTTTGAGGGAGAAGAACAAGTTTTTTGAACTTTGATTGTTTTTCTGAGTAAGGACATTTAAATGTTATTAACTCCTGTTGACTGTCATCATCATTTCATAGGACAAAGGGTATTTTAACACAAAGAATGTAGGAAAAGACAGAATGAATGAGTGTCCATTAAACTGACAAATAAGCTTAATTGAAAGCTCTGGGATACATCGCTTTTATTTTTTTTTCCTTACTTTTTCTCAGACATGTTAAAATCTCATTATATTATGAGGCATAACCCAGTGGATCCTTTGGTCCTACAAGTGTTAATAAAACTTCTTTTGTGAAGTTTCCAGTTTGGAGCTCCATGTCAAGTTCCTTGGCGTTTCTGTGGAGGACAGAAGGAATAGCACAAGTAGGGTCAGGCCATCAGCATAAACACATCCAGGGCTCCAGTTCTGACATAAAGAGGTTGAAACCCGGATATATTAGGGAGAATGAACACGTGCCTACCTAAAGGAAGCAGAATTGTGGTTGTCACTGTATGCATAAGCACTGGATCATATTACTGCCAAAAGAGCTGGAAGCCAGCATTGGGAAGCCAAACTCCTGCAAAGTATTGGCTTGTTTCCTACAGACACCAGATGAAAGGCTATTTGGATGAGCCTCTAGAATAAATTCAGTGGGAGGAAAATGCAAATGTATTTTGGACAGATGCAGTTAGAACTCTGAGTGGAAGAATGATTTTGAAAAAGCATATTTGCTAGGATGTGTAATTTTACCAATGGGAAAAGGCTTCCATAGGACATACTAAACTCCTTTCCCAGTACATTCTATAACTAGCTTGGGAACATTCCAAAGTTGCCTTTTAATCGTTTATGTTGAAATAAATGCCTAGGGAGCAACTGTCCCAAGCACTAAATGATACCACCGTTAAGCAGAGAATATGTCTTAGTGAAGTGAAATTAAAAGCTGCAACAATAAGCTATTCAAATGACAAAGAAACTAAATGAATTGCCACTTTGCAAACCACCCTCTTTTTCTTCCCAATTGTTGCTAAAATCTAACTTCCAGTGTTTCATAACGCTTTTATAAAACTTTTCACACTTGCTTATTTCACAGTGAAAACAAAGACATAAGATGATGTTTGCCAACTTCAGTAATAATTAATGTGATTGGTTTACCTCCTATTTCAATATTATATTGCACAATTAAAAAAAATATGTCAGGAGTGAATGCTGCTAAGTCACTTCAGTCATGTCCAACTCTGTGTGACCTCATAGACAGCAGCCCACCAGACTCCCCCATCCCTGGGATTCTCCAGGCAAGAACACTGGAGTCGGTTGCCATTTCCTTCTACAATGCATGAAAGTGGAAAGTGAAAGTGAAGTCACTCAGTCGGGTCCGACTGTTAGTGACCCCATGGACTGCAGCCTACCAGACTCCTCCGTCCATTGGGATTCTCCAGGCAAGAGTACTGGAGTGGGGTGCCATTGCCTTCTCCCAGGAGTAAATAGTACATATATAATAGTGTCAGTCAAATGTGAGAGAATATATACTCAGTTTCTGTTCAAGTTTGAAATAGTATAGTTTAGTACCTGCTTTAATTCTCTTTGACTAATATTTGCATCTGTCCAAAATGCTTTGGGCTTTCTTGCTGGTTCAGTGGTAAAGAAGCTGCCTGCAATGCAGGAGACTGTCTGCAATTACTGTCACTCCAGTATTCTTGCCTGGGAAAATCCATGGACAGAGGAGCCTGGCGGGCTACAGTCCATGGGGCTGCCAAGTGTTGGACACAGCTTAGCAACTAAACCACCACCACCACCATAAAAATGCTTTAAGTGGTCCCATCTATTAGGCAAATTCAATCTCTAATAACTACTCATTCAAAAACATGTGAAGTCACTCAGTAGTGTCAGACTCTTTGAGACCCCATGGACAGTAGCCAACCGGGCTCCTCCATCCATGGGATTTTCCAGGCAAGAATACTGGAGTGGATTGCCATTTCCTCCTCCAGGGGATCTTCCTGACCCCAGGGATTGAACCCGGGTCTCCCGCATTGTAGGCAGACGCTTTACAATCTGAGCCACCAGGGAAGTCACAAAAACATGTATTGATATCTATTCTCTGCTGGACAGAAACTGAAGTGTTACATCAATGAGATAATACACACACACACACACACACACACACACACACACATATTCCCTGATAGCTCAGTTGGTAAAGAATCCGCCTGCAATTCAGAGATCCTGGTTCAATTCCTGGGTCAGGAAGATCTGCTGGAGAAGGGATAGGCTACCCCCTCCAGTATTCTTAGGCTTCCCTTGTGGCTCCACTGGTAAAGAATCTGCGTGCAATGTGGGAGACCTGGGTTCAATCCCTGGGGTGGGAAGATCCACTGGAGAAGGTAAAGGCTACCCACAGCAATATTCTGGCCTGAAGAATTCCATGGGCTGTATATTCCATGGGGTCAAAAAGAATTGGACATGACTGAGCGACTTTCACACACACACACACACACACACACACACGTGTTTGTATAATTCATCTCCAAGAAACAATCACAGTCCATATTATTTAACAGAATATAAGTAAGAAGACATTAATGAGGACTGGAGAACCACAGGTAGAGAGAGGGTAGTTGAGACAATGTTTTTAGGAGATGATGTTTGAGCTGCTTACAACCTTGGGAAGGAAATTGCATATCACATTACAGATAGAAGACACAGACGAAGGGAAGCATGATGCTTCAGAGAAATGCAACCATTTCAGTATTCACTGTAGGAAGTCCAAATAAGAATGTTGCTGAGAGAACAAAAGAGTTGTTGGGGAGGTAGGTGCTGGATCATGAAGTATTAGGGAACTTGAATTCTACCATGAAAATGATGGGTACATAATTGCCCTGCCTATTGGTTCCATTTGGACAACTCTTTATTGTTGTTCAGTCACTAAGTTGTGTCCAATTCTTCGCAACCCATGGACTGCAGCACGCCAGTCTCCCCTATTCTTCACTATCTCCCAGAGTTTGCTCAAATTCATGTCCTTTAAGTTGGTGTTGCTATCTAGCCATCTCTTCCTCTGCCGCCCCCTTCTCCTCCTCCCCTCAACCTTTTTCAGCATCAGGGTCCTTTACAATGAGTGGGCTCTTCACATCAGGTGGCCAAAGTATCACAACTTCACTCTGTTGAGCCTGCCTCAACAAGCCAGGGTTTTCCGAAAGCACAATACAACAAAAGAATGAGAAAGGCATAAAACTGAAAGAGAGGATCAGGGGACCAATCACTCTGCTTGCTTCCTACTCACTCTAGGAAGGTTAAATTTATTGTTGGAAGAAAATGTGAAGAATTTACTTATGAGAAGTTTGGTAAGGCTTAGAGAATAGAGATGTAACGTAAACTTAGATATGGGCTCAGAAATGCAACATGAGGGCAGGTTACTAGGAAGAAAAGAATTCAGCAAATCATTGTGTTGCCTCAAAAAGACCATTAGATATGTATCTTAGTCCATGCAGACTGCTACAACAAAGTGTCACACACTAGGTATGTTATGAATGACAGAAATTCACTTCTTATACTTCTAGAAGCTGGAGTGTCTAAGATCAAGGCCATACTCTGGTGAGGAGTCTCTTCCTGGTTCATAGTCAGGGTCATTTTGCTGTGTCCTCATGTTGGGAGGAGGATTGCAAAGTTCTGCGGGGTGTCCTTTATGAGAACATTAATCGCCTTCACAAGGGATCCACTCTCAAGATCTCAGCACCAGGCATAAACCCACCTTCTAATACCATCACATGAGCACTAAGATTTCAACATATGCATTTTGGTGGGACACAATTATTCAGACCATAGAAATATGTCATTTTGTTAAATATGCCATTATTTCTTATTTCAATAACCTTTGCATACTTCAGTAACACAATGCTTCATGGAAGAACTTTGCAAAGGGAAAAGTAGCTGATTTGTTTGGGTTAATCCAGGCCAGAGAAAATAGAACAGGTGAGGTAGAAGGATGAGACTATAGAGCAAGGGTGACTAAGAAAAACGTAAAGCCTTTAGAACCCTCAACATACCATAGAGATGGTGGTTATGATTCAGATACAAAGTTGTTGAACATTGTTCGGCTGTTTCTTTTTCCTATAGGCAACAGAGAGTAGATGAAAGGATGAGAAAAAGTAAGCTTCAGAATGATGAACTTGATAATCTCATTTAGGATGGATTGAAAGGAACAAAACAGAGAGAAGAAAAGAGAGATTTAGGAATCACAGAGAAAAGTTTTGATGATTTACTTTAGAAAGAAAGAATCAATGGAAAGAGAGAAGATAAGGCAGGAGAAATATTATGAAGATAGAATTTCCAGGACTTGAAGTCTGGCTATAGAAAGCATGACCAAAAAATTCGGGGTCAGACATGACTCCTTAATGTTGCTGCCAGTTGAAGTCAAGAGTTTAGGATATGATCTCGGTATGGAAAGGGGATACCAATAAAGGGTCTTTTTGAATGAATTGACTTTTAAATGTCACTTGGCGATCCAGAGAAAGAACACACCAAGAAACATGCCAAGAAAGGTCAGTTGGGGTAAGGTGGATCATGTTCGATCTATTGAAATAAGTGAAATGGTTTATCTAAAGGGGAATGGTGGATAATTTGGCACTGCTGGTTAGAATAGTGAATGTGTCTGAGGAAAGTATATGCCAATGGGAAAGGATGAATAAGATGTAAGTAAGAAAATACAAACCAGTCTCTTCCAATTAGAGCCAACAGAATGTATTATGCAGTACTGAGAGAGGAAGCTCAATTCCATGGAAATATACCTCTTTTATGGAAAGATATCTGATAGAGGACCAAGGGGCAATTCACTTTTCATGATGTATGGCTTGTTGCCACTGAGTATTCTTAACAATAGATAGTCATGATACTATGGCTGACTTGAAGCAAAGAAACAAGGACAAGGAAAGAGGAACCAAGAATAGAAGACAGAAAAGAAGTCCAATACTACCAGATAAAATTCATTCCTCCAGGCATGCAAAAGAGAAGTGAAGATTCCCTGATGCCCTTATGGCAGAAAAGGAGCAAGGTCCATTATTTCCACATTTCTAAAGCTGCTCCCAGCTTCCCTGTGCTGCTTATATAGCAGCACTAAACTTGCTTAGAAGGCAAACATGTCAGATAGCTTTTAAATCTTAAAAATGAATATCACCCCAGGTCTCCCCTTCACACTGCAAGATTAACAGTGCCTTGAAAGTGCTTCCTCAGGATGACTCGGCTTCAGTTCAAGCCACAATTCTTCATGTCCAAGCCCTCCTAGTACCCCTCCATTTCATACAAAAGAAAACCAGTGGTCATGAAACAAAAACAGTGTCTCAACAGTGGATAACAAGTGAACCAGAGTTATTGCAGAACCAGTCTTTAACACTTTCACTATTTTCTGCCTGCAGGATTCAACAGATTAGCAGTTTGGGAGAAGAGGTGATAATTAATTCCTCCTCTGAGTTTGCTGGCAGCTAAAGGAAGAGAATTATTAAATTTTTATGGTCCCTGTGGCTTTTATTTACCGTACCCTTATACCCAGTGGGCTTCCCTGGTGGCTCAGATGATAAAGAATCTGAAATGTGAGAGACCTGGGGTCAATCCCTGGATTGGGAAGATCCCATGGAGAAGGAAACGGCTACCCACTCCAGTATTCTTGCCTGGAGAATTATAAGGACAGAGGATCCTGGCAGGCTACAGTCCATGGTGTCACAAAAAAGCCAGACATGACGGAGCGACTTTCACTCACTCACGCACGCACTCATTTATACCCACTGTCTATTCACATGCATGGATGGTTGTAGGGATATATTAGACATATATATGATGAATTATTGTGTTAAAGTGGTACAGTAGTGACCACCAATGAATCCGTCTCTCCTCCTCCTATCCATGTCCTTGTGTAGTTCCAAGCCACACTAGTCCTGGGCTGGTCATGCGACTTGCTATAGTCAAAGGACATCAGTAAACATGTCGTCAACAGAGCAGTAAACATGTGATCAACAGAGGACTAAACAATATTTGCATCTTGAGGTTTGACTTCTAGGGAATGCTGCCACCTGTGAAAAAGCTGGAGTCGGACTAAATTCTTAGAGAAAAATGGCCAGCCTATAGCTATCACAAACACGTGAATGGTTTTAATTATTGAGCCTAGCCAAACTGTTAACAGATTACTACAGTCCCATGAGTGCCTTAAGCACACTGTCAAGCAAACCAACAGAATTTTGGGTAAGCTACATGGCTATGTTTCAAGTTACTAAATTTTGAGATGACTTTTTGGACACCATTAGCTTATTGCTACAATTATATAGTCCTATATGGCCATCCTGTTTCTTTTGTTTTGTTTTAGGTAAACTACATTCCCTAGAACAAGAATTATTAGCTTCACTGTTAACAATTTTGAATTCTCAGACATCTGCAATATTTTTAAAGCAAAACATATACTATTAATAGACTTCATTTTCACACCACCAATAACCTTTAGTCTATTTCAATTTATTTGCATTATGTACTATTCACGTTTGTTTATTATGTCTAACAAAAGTCAGTGTGATTTGGTGTGTATTTTTCCTGGAATAAATTGTACGTTTCAAATGAAAACATCACATTATGCTAACAGATAATTTTAGCTAAAAATGTAGGAAATTCAAATGCAAGCAGAAAAGTTTGTAATTTCCTTTCAGTTATAAAGACTTGATTCTGTACCATTCAGCACTGTTTCTTGGATTTTCCTTATCTTCATGGCATTTTTTTTTGGTCTATCTCAGAGGAAAGCAAAATTGGTATTGAGATATGATAATAGGACTTATTCGTAAAATATTTTACATTTGATACCTTTTACTGGGACTGGCATAAGAGCTATTATGAATATTACATGGTAAAAAGATATTCACAATCAATAAGTTGTGGCATATTTATATAATTTCTCTAAAATTATATAGTATATAGTATACCTATGAATGGCAAGAAGTTAAAGAAAAGCCAAAAAAATATGCTTTCTTTACAAACTCTTCATGTGTGTTCCAAGTCTTTTCAGTCCTGTCTGACTGTTTGTGACCCCACACACTGTAGTCCACCAGACTCTTGTGTTCATTGGATTCTCCAAGCGAGAATGCTAGTGTGGGTTGTCACACCCTCCTCTAGGGGATCTTCCCCATCCAGGGACTGAAGAAATATGTCTCTCATGTTTCCTGAATTGACAGGTGAGGGTTTTTTTTTTTTTTTTTACCATTAGTGCCACCTGGGAATCCCTACAAATTCTTTACTCTTCAGTAAATCATTTATATTATTCAAGGGTTTCTAACCAACTTGCTTTCTGTTCCCTCCTTTGGTTTTCTCTTTGTTCAATTATTTATGCATATGAGATTGTAAGCCAACATGTCAAGAAAGAGAAATGAAGTTTATACAGCTTCATTTCACCATTAAGATTTCCAACATATCTTTGGAAAGGACAGCTGAAGGGCTGTATATTTAGGGAACTATTTGGGAACTGAGGTAAGTAAGTGTTAGTCACTCAGTCATGCCCGACTCTTTGCAACCCCATGGACTGCAGATCACCAGGTTCCTCTGTCCATGAGATTTTCCAGGCAATGATGCTGGAGTGGGTTGCCATTTCCTTCTCCAGGGGATCTTCCCAATCCAGGGATCGAACCCAGGTCTCCTGAACTGCAGGCAGATTCTTTACTGACTGAGCTACAAGGGAAGCTCATTTGGGAACTGAGGGTTTCAGCAAATCATTTTTAAAGAAAAGATGAGAGAGAGGTGTGGTTGATGGCTGTAAACTTCTTGGAGTAGGAATCCTTTGTTCTCACAGCTGTCGACATAGGTCAGGTCACAAGGTTCCTATAAAGTTCCAATAAGACAAATGCTGTTCTCTATTCTTCAAGTTTTCATCTTGATATGAATTGAAAAGAGTTATCCCCTTCTAGGTGAGAGCATTGAGAATGAGTTATTCTGTACATTTCAGGCTATAGGAAACTTTCTCGACTTGAAACAAAAGCAATAGAATACAAAGGTTAAAGTAAAAAAAAAGCAAACATATATAAAGTGGAGTCAGATTTGTTCTTCCCTATTACCTGTGTGTGGCGAGAACACCTCAAAGCTATTCTCTTAGCAAATTTCCAATACTCAATGCAGTATCATTAGTTGTAGTCATGATGTTGTACATTAGATCTTTACACTTATTCATCCCATATAACTATAACTCTGTACCCTTGGATCAACATCTTCCCAGTTCATCCCTTGCCTTATTTCATTTAGCATAATGTCCTCAGATTTCACCCATGCTGTTGCAAGTGACAGGATCTCCTTCTTTAAGGAGACATATTTTTAAGATATAGTTGGCACAAGCAAATGACAGTTGCCTTCATAGTGTTAACTTTTCACAGAGTAGACAGTAAAAAGGTAATGTAGTTAGTTGACCTGTTGTTGCTGTTGCTCAGTTACATCTGACTATGTGACCCCCACCACATGGACTGTAGCACATGAGGCTTCCCTGTCCTTCACTGTCTCCTGGAGATTGCTCATACTCATCTCCATTGAGTCAGTGATGTTATCTAACTATCTCATCCTCTGCTGCCCCCGTCTCTTCTTGCCTTCAATATTTCCCAGCATCAGCGTCTTTTCTAATGTCAGCTGTTTATATCACGTGGCCAAAGTATTGGAGCTTCAGCTTCAGCCTCAGTCCTTCCAAGGAATATTCAGGGTTGATTTTCATTAGGACTGACTTGGTTTGATCTGCTTGCTGTCCAAGGGACTCTCGAGTCAAAACCATAGCTTTGACTATATGGACCTTTGTTGGCAAAGTGATGTCTCTGCTTTTTTAAGTCTGTCTAGGTTTGTCATGGGTTTTCTTTCAAGGAGCAATCATCTTTTAATTTTGTGGCTGCACTCACCATCCACAGTGATTTTGGAGCTCAAGAAAATAATATCTGCCACTGTTGCCATTTTCCCCCATCTATTTCCCACGATGTGATGGTACTGGATGACATGATCTTCATTTTTTTAATATTGAATTTTAAGCAAGCTTTTTCACTCTCCTCTTTTACCCTCATCAAGAGTCTCATTAGCCCCTCTTCACTTTCTGCCATAAGTGTAGTGTCATCTGCATATCTGAGATTGTTGATATTTCTCCCAGCAATCTTGATTCAGCTTGTGATCTATCTAACCTGTCATTTTACATGATGTACTCTGCATAAAAGTTAAATAAGCTGGGTGACAAAGTACAGCCTTGATGTACTCCTTTTCCAATTTTTAGATTATGAACCAGTCAGTCCATTGTTCCATGTCCAGTTTAACTGTTGCTTCTTGACCTGCTTATAGGTTTCTCAGGAGGCAGGTAAGATATTATGGTGTTCCCATCTCTTTGAGAATTTTATGCAGTTTTTTTGTGATCCACACAGTCAAAGGTTTTAGTGTAGTAAGGGAAGCAGAAGTAGACTATTTTTTTAAATTTTCTTGCCTTTTCTATGATCCAGCGAATATTGGCAATTTGATCTCTCATTCCTCTGCCTTTTCTAAATCCATCTTGTTCATCTGGAAGTACTTGATCTGAGGAAATCATTAACTACACTTTAAAAAAAAAAAACCTAGAAAATTGTGTTACCTCCTCTAATAATAACTATTGTTAGTGTTTCTTTTTTGTTATGTAGATTGTTGATGTCTCCTACTTATTTATAGACAAATTGATAAAAAAAATAAAGGTCTTGAAACTTGACCTTGAGAACATCAAAATGGGGCAGAATTGGTCATTTTACTCCTCTCAGCAATGCTGCTATCAGGGCACATAGTCAGACACATTTAAAGGATGAAGAAGACATTTGGGGTTATCAAGAGGAAAGGAATTCATTTTAAATCCTTGGGACCAGTTGGGAGGAAGGAGAAGGGGCAAATAAGTCTGGAGCCAAACTAGGACTCCAGGATAAAAAAGTGATAGAAAAATCATGAAAAGGTATGTTTCAAGAATAATACAGTGCTCACCAGTGCAAAAAGGAACTAATTGTTCAATGTCAAGAAGATATTCTGAGGGACAAATCACCCAACATAGTGCCTAGTACATAGTCACTGTATAAGTTGCTCCCCTTAAGTCAAAGCCTAATTTATAATATGTAACTATCCATAAAGTGTCTCAAAGTAGAAGGTGACCAGCAATATCAGATGAATTAGAGTTCAAGAAAAAGACAGAAGCATACAATGTTTCAGCAATTAGATGTTTAATTGTGATATTATTTACAAAGTTTCTCAACCAAGGCAGTAGTTGAAGTTCAAATTAGGTGGATTGATGAATAAAAATCACAAAAGAGAGAGTGAGAGCAAGAGAATCCAAGATTTCATGAGCCAGACTTTGAAATGAATGAACTAGACATGAGAACTGTTCTTAAGGTGGAAGAGTATACATGCTGAGAGAAGACTGTCAATGGAAAGGATGGTGTCAAAGATAAAGAAGAAATACAGTCTATCTGCACAAACAAAACTTCAACAAAGGCAAGATGTAGGATTCAAGGCAGAGACACCTTGGTTTAGGCCTTCCCTCAAGAAAAGTGTAAGTGTTAGTTACTCAGTCATTTCCAACTCTTTGCGACCCCATAGACTGTGTAGCCCACCAGGCTCCTCTGCCCATGGAATTCTCCAGGCAAGAATACTGGAGTGGGTAGCCACTCTCTTCTCCCCAGGATCTTCCTGAGCCAAGGATCGAACCTGGGTCTCCTGCATTGTAGGCTGATTCTTTACCA
This sequence comes from Ovis aries, assembly GCF_016772045.2. Taxonomy (NCBI): domain Eukaryota; kingdom Metazoa; phylum Chordata; class Mammalia; order Artiodactyla; family Bovidae; genus Ovis; species Ovis aries. The sequence continues at coordinate 18,713,571 of NC_056074.1, forward strand.
TTTGAATCATGGGCCACAAAAAATGAATGGAAGCTGAGCTGGCATCTTCAGCTGCTTTGGGATTTGTAAAAACAAGATAAATGGGAAATTGCCAAGGAAACAGAAAATAAAGTATGGCCCCTTAGGCAACTCTACAGGATACCTACATGATTAAAGTAATGATTTTCCCAGAAAGAAAGATTCAGATGAGTGGGTTACAAATAAGAATGCATAGATCAGGGCATAATGAAAACTAGGATCTGCCTGCTTTTAAAAATTAGAAGAAATTTTATGTGTTTGTGATTATTATAGCTACAAACTATTTTTGCTGTGTTTCTTAAGCATCTTCTTCTTGCTGTGTGCATACATGAAGGTCATACATCCCCATACAGACACAACCCAGGGGAGAATTCACTAAGACACATTGTAGTCAAAACATCAATAATCAAAGCTAAAGAGATAATTTTGATAACAATAAGCAAAAATGTAATTAATCTCATACATAGGAACCTGCCTAATTCTATCAGTGGATATCATAACAGAAAGCTTAGAGACCAGGAGAGTGGGATAATATACTCAATGTGCTAAAAGAAGAAAAAAAAAATCCTGGCAACCAAGAAGTACTTTAGAATGGAAAGCTGTCCTTCAGAAATGAAGGAGAGATAAAGACTTTCCCAGAAAAACAAAAGCAGAGGGAATTCATCACCACCAGATGTGCCTTACAAAACATTAAGAGGATTTCTTCAAGCTGAAGTGAAATGGACATTAATTCATAACACAAAAATATAAAATTCACTGAGGTTCAAAAGTGAAGGGACATATGTATACCTGTGACTGACTCACATCATTGTATGGTAAAAGCCAACATAGTATTGTAAAGCAGACATCCTCAAAAAAAAAAAAAAAAAAAAAAACACCTCAGAGATAAAATATGTGTAGTCAAATTCAAAATACTCTGATATTATAATAGTGTTGTAAATCATATAAGTCTAGTATACAGTGTAAAAGATAATGTATTAAAATAATGATAGCTACTATAATCCATTCATAAATATATTAAAAATATGAAAATTGTGGCAAAAACCCATAAAATGCAGAATGTGGAAAGGGTAGGGTTTTTGTCTACAATCAACGTTATCAATTTTAAATATATTTATATATATATAAGATGTTTTATACAGGAATGATAATCATAAAACAAAAGTCTGTAAGAGAGAGGAATCAAAGCATACTACTAGAGAAAATGATCAAATCTCAAGGGAAGACAGTAGGAGAAGATAGGGGGAAAAATTATGAAATATTTAGAAAAAATGAACAAGATGGCCACAATAAATTTTTACCTATCAATAACTACTTTAAAATAAATAGATTATATTTTCAATAAAAAAATGTAGAGTGGCTGCATAGATTTAAAATGTGCAGTGATATGCTGCCTACAAGACACTGCCTTCTTCTTTAAGAACTCAATAAGCTGCTGGCTCTTACTACAATTGAAATGGCAATGGCAATGGCAATAATATTACAATATATAAATATATCAAATAAATTTTTTACATTTTACTTTATAAAAAATAAAAAAGAGAAAAATAAAAAAGAAGTGAAGCAGAGAAGAAATGAAAAACTATATTCCATGCAAATGTGATCAAAAGAAAACTGGGAAAGCTATATTTGCATCAGCCTTTTTTAAAAATTTTTTAATTTTTATTTATTTATTTATTTTTTACTTTATTTTACTTTACAATACTGTATTGGTTTAGCCATACATTGACATGAATCCACCATGGGTGTACATGCGTTCCCAAAAGTGAACCCCCCTCCCACCTCCCTTCCCATAACATCTCTGTGGGTAATTCCCATGCACCAGCCCCAAGCATCCTGTATCCTGCATTGGACATAAACTGGCGATTCGTTTCTTACATGATAGTATAATATTTCAATGCCATTCTCCCAGATCATCCCACCCTCTCCCTCTCCCTCAGAGTTCAAAAGTCTGCTCTACACATCTGTGTCTCTTTTGCTGTCTTGCATACAGGGTCATCATTACCATCATTCTAAATTCCATATATATGTGTCAGTATACTGTATTGGTGTTTTTCTTTCTGGCTTACCTCACTCTGTATAATCGGCTCTAGCTTCATCCATCTCATTAGAACTGATTCAAATGTATTCTTTTTAATGGCTGAGTAATACTCCATTGTGTATATGTACCTTGGCTTTCTTATCCATTCATCTGCTGATGGACATCTAGGTTGTTTCCATGTCCTGGCTATTATAAACAGTGCTGCAATGAACATTTGGGTACATGTGTCTCTTTCAATTCTGGCTTCCTCGGTGTGAATGCCCAGCAGCGGGATTGCTGGGTCATAAGGTAGTTCTATTTGCAATTTTTTTAAGGAATCTCCACACTGTTCTCCATAGTGGCTGTACTAGTTTGCATTCCCACCAACAGTGTAAGAGGGTTCCCTTTTCTCCACACCCTCTCCAGCATTTATTGCTTGCAGACTTTTGGATCGCAGCCATTCTGACTGGTGTGAAGTGGTACCTCATTGTGGTTTTGATTTGCACTTCTCTAATAATGAGTGACGTTGAGCATCTTTTCATGTGTTTGTTAGCCATCCGTATGTCTTCTTTGGAGAAATGTCTATTTAGTTCTTTGGCCCATTTTTTGATTGAGTCGTTTATTTTCCTGGACTTGAGCTGCAGAAGTTGCTTGTATATTTTTGAGATTAGTTGTTTGTCAGTTGCTTCATTTGCTATTATTTTCTCCCATTCAGAAGGCTGTCTTTTCACCTCGCTTATATTTTCCTTTGTTGTGCAGAAGCTTTTAATTTTAATTAGATCCCCTTTGTTTATTTTTGCTTTTATTTCCAGAATTCTAGGGGGTGGATCATAGAGGATCCTGTTGTGATTTATGTCTGAGAGTGTTTTGCCTATATTCTCCTCTAGGAGTTTTATAGTTTCTGGTCTTACATTTAGATCTTAATCCATTTTGAGTTTTGTGTGTGGTTTTAGAAAGTGATCTAGTTTCATTCTTTTACAAGTGGTTGACCAGTTTTCCCAGCACCGCTTGTTAAAGAGATTGTCTTTACTCCATTGTATATTCTTGCCTCCTTTGTCAAAGATAAGGTGTCCTTATGTGTGTGGATTTATCTCTGGGCTTTCTATTTTGTTCCATTGATCTATATTTCTGTCTTTGTGCCAGTACCATACTGTCTTGATGACTGTGGCTTTGTAGTAGAGCCTAAAGTCAGGCAACTTGATTCCTCCATTTCCATTCTTCTTTCTCAAGATTGCTTTGGAGACAAATAAATAACCTAACTCCACACCTAAAGCAACTAGAAAAGGAAGAAATGGAGAACCCCAGAGTTAGTAGAAGGAAAGAAATCTTAAAAATTAGGGCAGAAATAAATGCAAAAGAAACAAAACAGACCATAGCAAAAATCAACAAAGCCAAAAGCTGGTTCTTTGAAAGGATAAATAAAATTGACAAACCATTAGCCAGACTCATCAAGAAACAAAGAGAGAAAAATCAAATCAATAAAATTAGAAATGAAAATGGAGAGATCACAACAGACAACACAGATATACAAAGGATCATAAGAGACTACTATCAGCAATTATATGCCAATAAAATGGACAACGTGGAAGAAATGGACAAGTTCTTAGAAAAGTACAACTTTCCAAAACTGAACCAGGAAGAAATAGAAAATCTTAACAGATCCATCACAAGCACGGAAGTTGAAACTGTAATCAGAAATCTTCCAGCAAACAAAAGCCCAGGTCCAGACGGCTTCACAGCTGAATTCTACCAAAAATTTCGAGAAGAGCTAACACCTATCCTACTCAAACTCTTCCAGAAAATTGCAGAGGAAGGTAAACTTCCAAACTCATTCTATGAGGCCACCATCACCCTAATACCAAAATCTGAGAAAGATGCTACAAAAAAAGAAAACTACAGGCCAATATCACTGATGAACATAGATGCAAAAATTCTAGCAATCAGAATCCAACAACACATTAAAAAGATCATACACCATGACCAAGTGGGCTTTATCCCAGGGATGTAAGGATTCTTCAATATCTGCAAATCAATCAGTATAATTCACCACACTAATAAATTGAAAAATAAAAGCCATATGATTATCTCAATAGATGCAGAGAAGGCCTTTGACAAAATTCAACATCCGTTTATGATAAAAACTCTGCAGAAAGCAGGAATAGAAGGACCATACCTCAACATAATTAAAGCTATGTATGACAAACCCACAGCAAACATTATCCTCAATGGTAAAAAGTTGAAAGCATTTCCCCTAAAGTCAGGAACAAAACAAGGGTGCCCACTTTCACCACTACTATTCAACATAGTTCTGGAAGTTTTGGCCACAGCAATCAGAGCAGAAAAAGAAATAAAAGGAATCCAAATTGAAAAACAAGAAGTAAAACTCTCACTGTTTGCAGATGACATGATCCTTTACATAGAAAACCCTAAGGACTCCACCAGAAAATTACTAGAGCTAATCAATGAGTATAGTAAAGTTGCAGGATATAAAATCAACACACAGAAATCCCTTGCATTCCTATGCACTAATAATGAGAAAGTAGAAAAAGAAATTAAGGAAACAATTCCATTCACCATTGCAATGAAAAGAATAAAATACTTAGGAATATATCTATCTAAAGAAACTAAAGACCTATATATAGAAAACTATAAAACAATGATGAAAGAAATCAAAGAGGACACTAATAGATGGAGAAATATACCATGTTCATGGGTTAGAAGAATCAATATAGTGAAAATGAGTATACTATCCAAAGCAATCTACAGATTCAATGCACTCCCTATCAAGAAACCAGAGGTATTTTTCACAGAACTAGAACAAATAATTTCAAGATTTGTATGGAAATGCATCAGTCTTTAAGACAAAGACTGTAATAAGAGATAAAGAAGGGTACTGTATGATGAAAGTGTCAATTCATCAGGAAAATATGACAATTGTAAATAGATACACATCCAATATTGAAAAACCACATTTATTAAGCAAATATTAACAGATGCAAAGAAATAAATATATAACAATGCAATAGTATTAGTGAAGTCACTCAGTCATGTCCGACTCTTTGCAACCCCATGGACTGTAGCCTACCAGGCTCCTCTGTCCATGGGATTTTCCAGGCAATAGTACTGGAGTGGATTGCCATTTCCTTCCCCAAGGGATTTTCCAGACCCAGGGATTGAATCTGGATCTTCTGCATTGTAGACAGACGCTTTACCATCTGAGCCACCAGGGAAGTCTAGGAGACTTCAATACCAATCTTCAACAAGAGATAGATCATGCAATCAGACCATCAATAAGGAAACGTTGGGCTTCACTGTACTTTATGGTACAAGAGCCTAACAGACATATAGAGAACATTCTATTGAAGGGCAAAGCAAGTCTGAAAAAATTTAAGACAGAAATCATATCAAACATCATTTTTGACCACAATAAAATAAAACTAGAAATCAGTAACAAAAGGAAAGTTGAAATTTGCAAATATGTAGAAATCAGACTCCTAAACAATCACTTGTTCAATAAAGAGATTAAAGAATACCTGAGGCCAACAGAAATAGAAACACAGCATACCAAACTTTGAAAGGCTAGAAATAGATAATCTTTGCATAGCACTAGCAATAACAAACAAAATATGTCATGAAATATTAAAAACATTTCATTCAAAATACTAATAAAACATAGGAGATTTAGCTATTGGGAGACATTATAAAGTGTATGACCTTAAAATAAACCAAAACATCCTATTCTCCCTCCTACAAATATATATCTAACATTATTATATATTCATATACTATACTGCTGCTGCTGCTGCTGCTGCTAAGTCGCTTCAATCATGTCTGACTCTGTGCGACCCCATAGACAACAGCCCACTAGGCTCCTCTGTCTCTGGGATTCTCCAGGCAAGAATACTGGAGTGGGTTGCCATTTCGTTCTCAAATGCATGAAAGTGAAAAGTGAAAGTGAAGTCGCTCAGTTGTGCCCGACTCTTAGCGACCCCATGGACTGCAGCCTACCAGGCTCCTCCGTCCATGGGATTTTCCAGGCAATTAATAACAATTAATTAATATATAATCATATAATATCAATATGATATATAGGATGACATATAAAACTTTATATCTACATTGGCTATATATATATGTGCTTTGTATTTTTACATTCATATAAAATATATACCATTATATATTTACATATAAAAGTACATATGTATATCATATAAAATATATTCAAATCATATATAAATATATGCATCTAAGTATATTTATATTTATAGATTTATTATTCCTAAATTAATTATAAAATATACAACTATATATGGTTAATGACTATACTTATTTTATACTTATGTATTATATATATTATACATACATTTTTGAGACAGTAGTCTCATCACCAGACATTGAGTTTAGAAACAAACAGAAAAGAGTGAAAAAATTAATAGATGCCTTCTTCTTGCAGTTGAAATAAAGTAACACAGCATTAATTGTAATTCCTAAATGTTAGGTCCATAAAGAAAAAAAAACAGGACAGCTTATGTGAAAACAAGCCACTGATTTAAATAGGAAAGCATTTACAATAATGTAGCTTCAGGCAGAATTCATCTTTTCTCCAGATGCTATTGTTGTTTAATCATTAAGTCATGTCCAACTCTTTTGGGACCCCATGGACTGGAGCTCACCAGACTCCTCTGTCTGTGGGATTTTTCCAGGCTACAATACTGCAGTGGGTAGCCATTTCCTTCTCCTGGGGATATTCCTGACCCAGAGATTGAACCTGTGTCTCCTGCGTTGGCAGGTGGGTTCTTTACCCCTGAGCCACCTGGGAAGCCTCCTTTCTCCAGGTAGGAGTGAACAATACTAGGACATAATGTATGCTTGAATAATATCAAAAGCAACTGGATGCTTAAATATTTCAAAGAAAGTGAAAGTGAAGTTGTTCAGTTGTGTCTGACTCTTTGTGACCACATGGACTCTAGCCTACCAGGCTCCTTCATCCGTGGGATTTTCCAGGCAAGAATACTGGAGTGGATTGCCATTTCCTTCTCCAGTGGATCTTCCCAACCCAGAGGATCGAACCCGGGTCTCCCACATTGCAAGGAGATGCTTTACTGTCTGAGCCACCAGGGAAGCCCCAGAAGGTGGATGGTTTATGGTTGGGAAAAAGAAAGGAAATCTGTGTTTTTTGCTGTTAGGTAAGACAAGCCCTCAGAGAAGGCAATGGCAACCCACTCCAGTACTCTTGCCTGGAGAATCCCATGGATGGAGAAGCCTGGTAGGCTGCAGTCCATGGGGTCGCAAAGAGTCGGACATGACTGAGCATCTTCACTTTCACTTTTCACTTTCATGCATTGGAGAAGGAAATGGTAATCCACTCCAGTGTTCTTGCCTGGAGAATCCCAGGGACGGGGGAGCCTAGTGGACTGCCATCTGTGGGGTCACACAGAGTCGGACACGACTGAAGTGACTTAGCAGCAGCAGGAGCAAGACAAGCCCTAGTTATTATTTTTGTTAGCATGCTGGTTTCAAGGATTAGAAACCAAAAGCCTTTGAGACTGTCAAAGGTCACACAGTTGGGTAGTGTGCAATGTAGGAACTAGACTCAGGTCTTCTGATCCCTTGTTCTTGGGGGCTGCCCAGCTGCCTATTGAGGACAAGTCAATGAGGTTCTATCTCACTATGTACCTAGACTCAGCTTTATTGGAGAGAAAAGAGCAAGTTAATGAGACAGCCTCCATGGGATCAAATGCTATGGTAACCAAGTGACGCAACAAATATCTAAAATGATTGTTTTGAAAATGTTTAATATTTAAAAGTTTAACTTCTCTGGAAAATCTGGTTTATACTTCTTTTCACCTGTACTCAAATGCTATTTTCATAAATATCGCTCTTCCTGTCTACTTTTATCTACATCATTTCTCAAAAGAGAAGATGAATTGCAGATTAATCTATAAGCCATCTATAGCGTGGTATTTTTAAATTACTTATTTTGCAATATTTTACAAAAATTTAGGGGAAATTTATGGGAAAAGAGATGGGGAAACAGTGGAAACAGTGTCAAACTTTATTTTGGGGGGCTCCAAAATCACTGCAGATGGTGATTGCAGCCATGAAATTAAAAGACGCTTACTCCTTAGAAAAGTTATGACCAACCTAGATAGCATATTGAAAAGCCGATACATTACTTTGCCAACAAAGGTCCATCTAGTCAGGGCTATGGTTTTCCAGTGGTCATGTATGGATGTGAGAGTTGGACTGTGAAGAAAGCTAAGCACCAAAGAATTGATGCTTTTGAACTGTGGTGTTGGAGAAGACTCTTGAGAGTCCCTTGGACTGCAAGGAGATCCAACCAGTCCATTCTGAAGGAGATCAGCCCTGTGATTTCTTTGGGAGGAATGATGCTAAAGCTGAAACTCCAGTACTTTGGCCACCTCATGCGAAGAGTTGACTCATTGGAAAAGACCCTGATGCTGGGAGGGATTGGGGGCAGGAGGAGAAGGGGACGACAGGATGAGATGGCTGGATGGCATCACTGACTCGATGGATGTGAGTCTGAGTGAACTCTGGGTGTTGGTGATGGACAGGGAGGCCTGGCGTGCTGTGATTCATGGGGTCGCAAAGAGCTGGACATGACTGAGTGACGGAATTGAACTGAACTGATACAGTTTAAAGGGTAAAAGTAAAAAGTTGCCTGTTGATTTGTTTTTGTCTCTGTTTTGTCCCAGGCCCTGAATCCATTCCTCTTTTTGGAAGGAGAAACTTATCTTTTCCAAGGGGAAATACCCCTGTCTTACTTTGGACATATGACACAAGTCTCTCTCTCTATATATATATACATATATATATATATATACACACATATATTTATTTATTTATTTGGTTTTAATGTTGCCTTCAGAATGGATATTTGAACCCTAATCAAGCATCTATTTGATTAGAATAAATAAAATAAATTTCTATTTATTTAATTCAGGATAAATTCTAGTACTTATGCAGGGGATACTGGTATAAGAAAGGAAATTTTCCTCTGGTGTTGCTAAATTGTTAGGATTCTATATTTTGCAGCAGCCATTTTTTTTTCCTTTTTATCTCCTTCAAAAGTGAGCCAGGAGAAACAAGAGATGAAGAAAAACAGAATGAATTCAGAGGATATTCCTTGATCCATGTTATAGTTTTCAATAATCAGAACTGAGAAAGTCTTTCTCCTGCTTGGCTAGTTTGACATTGAATTCTGTTTTTTTTTTTTTTTTTTTTTTTTACAAATGAGAGACTCCTGAAAAATCAGGCAAATTGAATCCAGTGATTAATGGGGAGTAAAATCACTATGTTCCCTTTCTTGCAATTAAATGTGTAATCACAGGACCTCTATTAGAGCAGAGTTATATGCATGAGACAGGCATAGCATATAGTTACATTGCCTGCATTGTGCAAGGCACTCTTATCACTTAAGATTTTTGGTTGTTCATTAATATTTTTCAGTTTTTCTCAGTCTAATGCTATCTGTGGCTCTGGCATTAGTTTGCTCTAATTTATGTGACAGGATTGGGAATTTTTTTAATATTTGTGTTATTATTGTTTATTTTTTGATTTGGAATATTTTTCCCCTTCCACATTACTTTCTTTTAAAATTAGTCACTAATGCTTTGTGGATGTTCTTTAAACCCATGTATGTAGTTTAACCAGAGTTGTTGACAGGGAGTATTACAGCTCAAAATCCTGAAATCCACCAGAAGACTTCAATTTTAGGGTTCATGGATTGTTGAAATGCCAATTGTGGTCTACCTACTCATTTGGGAACATTTTCAAAGTCATGGTGACATACAGGTTTACAAATTCAAGACTTCTCATATGGTTTACTTTATATTTTTGTCTAAATCTATTTATTACCTACCATGTTTGCTCACTTGGCCCCCATGCAGGTCCTTGGATTGTTGAGGTTAATTGTTCTTGGGACCTTGGACTGCATGGGAGAGAACAACACAGGACATCTGGTTACAGCAATTGAACCCTTTAAAGATATATACTTTCTCTGTTTTCTCAGTGCTCATCAATTCTCCTCTTTCCCCAACAAAATGCCCACTACAATTTAACTTTTTAGGCACTCAATACATGCACTTTTTTTTCCTTTCAAAGAGTACTTATATATTTGGGGGTGAAGTGGGGTTAGAGCTATATATTTATTTGGGATCATGTGAATAAATAATAAATTCCTCTTGGTCAGTGTTCATAATAACATTCAACGCACTTATTGTACCTTGCAATTTTCAAAGCAGACTTCTATAATGTATCTCCTTTGATCCCTACAAAAACTCCGTATAAAACCAGATGAGGGGACTCAAAAGAGAGGTCAAGTGATTTTTGTGTGAAAGCATTAGTTGCTCAGTGGTCTCCCACTCTTTGTGACCCCATGGACTGTAGCTCACCAGGCTCCTCTGTCTGTGGAATTCTCCAGGCAAGAACAGTGGAATGAATAGCCATTCTCTTCTCCAGGGGATCCTCCTGACTCAGGGATCAAACCTCGGTCTCCCACATTGCAGGGAGATACCTTTCTGTCTGAGCTAAGTGATTTTTCCAAATCCCTAAAAATGTGAATATTGGAACAGGGCCTGAAACACTGTCTTAAAATATTGACTTAAATTTTCTTTTAGTGTGTTCTGCTCCTTTCCTAAATTTCTTTTTATCCAAATAATCTAATTTGTTTATTTATTTATTTGGCTGGGTCTAGTCTTAGTTGCATCATGCAGGCTCCTTGTTGCGGCACAAGGACTCTCTAAAATAGTGCACAGCTGTTGTTGCTTTGCAGCACGTGAGATCTTAATTTCCAGACTAGTGATTAAACCCATATCCCCTGTATTGCAAGGCAGATTCTTAACCACTGGGCCATCAAGGATGGTCCACAAATTTCTTAACAGAATCCTTTTGGCTTTTCCATTAATTTTGTTCATCCATTATTTGAAATTTCTGTTAAAAAATATCTTGGCTTCCAAACTTAGAGAGCAAGAGATTTTAAAAAATAATCCTTCTCCTACTTTATGACCAACCTAGATAGCATATTGAAAAGCAGAGATATTACTTTGCCAACAAAGGTCCTTCTAGTCAAGGCTATGTTTTTTCCAGTGGTCATGTATGGATGTGAGAGTTGGACTGTGAAGAAAGCTGAGCGCCAAAGAATTGATGCTTTTGAACTGTGGTGTTGGAGAAGACTCTTGAGAGTCCCTTAGACTGTAAGAAGATCCAACCAGTCCATTCTAAAGGAGATCAGCCCTGAGTGTTCATTGGAAGGACTAATGCTGAAGCTGAAACTGCAGTACTTTGGGCACCTCATGCGAAGGGTTGACTCATTGGAAAAGACCCTGATGCTGGGAGGGATTGGGGGCAGGAGGAGAAGGGGGCGACAGAGGATGAGATGGCTGGATGGCATCACCGACTCGATGGACATGAGTTTGAGTGAACTCCGGGAGCTGGTGATGGACAGGGAGGCCTGGCGTGCTGCGATTCACGGGGTCGCAGAGTCGGACACGACTGAGTGACTGAACTGAGTGACTGACATCTATTTCACTTCTCATTATTCAATGGGAATCTATATCCAAGGGAAAACTTTTTTCTAGGTCATAACAAATAGGATGTTGTCACTTTCTCTTTACTTTGTAACATTTGTGCATTATCTGGAAATTAAGACATGTCAGAAAAGCACCAATATCCGTTGTGTAATATTTGGTTTGAAGGTAAGATACAATGATGATTTCAATGAGTTTTCAACTGTTCCTCTCTTTCCTTCTCTGCTTGAGAGGGAAAGGTGTCAGTTGCTCAGTTGTGTCCAACTGTTTTGTAGCCTGCCATGCTCCTCTGTCCATGAAATTCTCCAGGAAAATTACTGCAGTGGGTAGCTATTCTCTTCTACAGGGAATCCTCCTGACCCAGGGATGAAACCTCAGTCTCCTGCGCTGTAGGCAGATTCTTTACTGTTTGAGCTGCTGGGGAAGCCTTAAGAAGAAAAGGACCATGAGAAAAGTGATTTTCCATTTGGAAACTTACATGTCTCTGAAATAAATTGGCTCTGCATTACTTGTGCTTTTCATAAACCTTATTGTTTAAAAAAATTAACTTGGTGCGAGTGAGTCTGGGTTCAGTAGACACTCTTGGACTGAAACAATTGTTACAGAGATTATTTTCTCCCTACAGCTCCAATCCCCATCTGTGGGTCCCCTCTTTTGATGATATCACTGATAAACCAAAAAGATGTACACAATGAACTCATAAAAACTCTTTATTTTCTCAAATTGCTGATATTTTGCCTCATTTGGGAAAGTATTCTTTTTCATAAGCTCTGTTCCTGAGATATGTAAGTACAGAGACTCAGAAAAGTGTGTACCAAAGTCTCTCAACCCTAGAAAATGAGGATGGTGATCTATCTGCATGGGATGAGATTTTGATCCCAAATAAAACCGAGCTCAGTGGAATCATCCACACCGTAACCTCAAACTTAATGTACTGAAAAGGAGGGCAGCAGTGCCAGAAGGAGACAAGAATCGAGCAGAAATGTGCTTATTGACTCAGCAGCCCCAGCTGTGCAAGGTGACATCTGAGGCAAGCATCTGTCTAGAACTCATTAAACAGAGCCCACTGAAAACCAAAAAAAAAAAAAAAAAAAGGAAATTATTTCAAAAAGGCAGCAGGTGTTGCTTCTAACTTGCAACAGTCATCAGGAAGTTTCATTTAAATTCCTACACCAACATGTGCAGGATTTTTTCCTGAATAGGCAATCACTTGACAATAAAGCACAGAAGCTCAAGCTGAAATTTCCCTGGGATTCAATATTCAACATTACCTACAGATTGGTGAGAATTGCTGAATGACTAAGATGACAAAGAATATTGTATTTTTAGTGTATCATGGTATCAAATTTTTCTGGTATGTCATTCAAAATTCTGAAAAGAATGAAGTAAATTTTTGTTTTTATAACATGTAAAACTATAATTTGGTGATTAAGATCTAGGCTGTCTCATAGATTCATTTTTTTTTCTCCTGAGTTATGAATTCAGTGCTTTAGTTAAAATATGGGATTTGAAAAATAAACTGTGAGAAAAATAATTTAAGTATAGTCTATGAAAAATGTTTTTATTTGTCATAGCATAAAAGATTATATATAGAGTTTACTTCTATAACATAAAAGACTATAGAAATTACTATAAACATATTTAAATCTCTGACAAAATTTTCAGTTCATATTCCTCTGGTAAAGTGGGTTCATGGACCCGCTTTCACTGTTGAGAGGTCCCCACACAAACAGCAGTTTTCAGGACATCAGCAGAGTGTTCAGGGATTCATCTTAGTTCTAACAGTGTCTACCAGAGAGAGTGTTGGATTCCATTGTTTAAGGATTCAGACTGCAAAACTGTCCCTACTCCAGCTTCACATCCTTGTTGCAAGTCCAGTTATTACCTGTGCTTCTAGGTAGCAGCCCACAAGACTACAAATCAGAGTTTTCAAAGATCTCCTCCAACGTGGAATGCAAATTGCAAGTCCAGGTTGTTTGCTACTTGCGTATGTGTGTGTTCAGTCATGTCCGACTCTTCATGACCTCATGGACTGTAACCCATCAGGCTCCTCTACCCATAGGATTTCCCAGGTAAGAATACTAGAGTGGGTTGCCATCTTCTACTCTAGTGCAACTCCCCAACCCAGGAATTGAACCCACGTCTTTTGTGTCTCCTGCTTTCGCAGATGGATCCTTTACCACTGAGCCACCTGGGAAGCCTTATTACCTGTACTTCTGGCCAACTAGCTATAGATAAAAGGCTCCCATGACCTTCTCCTTAAGTTTGATTAATTTGCTGGCTCACAGAACTCAGAGAAAAAGATTGCTTATTTATTGTAAAAGGATGTAGCTGAGGAAAAGCCGAATGGTAGAGATCAACAGAGTATGGGGAAAGGGCACAGAGCTTCTATGTTCTCTCCAAGGCACTCTATCCAGATCTTCATTTGTTCACCAACCTGGAAGCTCTCCAAGCACCTTCTTTTTGGATTTTTGTGTGGTGTGTGTTAGTCACTTGCCATGTACGACTCTGTGACCCTATGCACTGTAGCCCACCAGGCTCCTCTGTCTATGGGATTCTCCAGGCAAGAATCCTGGAGCAGGTTGCTATTCCCTTCTCCAGGGAATCTTCCTGATCCAGGGATCAAACCCAGGTCTCCTTCATTGCAGGGGGATTATTTACCATCTGAACCCAAGGAAGGCACTTTTGGGTTTTTATGGAGGCTTTATTACACAGGCATGATTAAAGCATTGATCACTGGGGACTGCTTTAAGGTCTAGTCCCTTTCTCCTTCCAGAAAACCAGGTGGTGAACCAAAAATTCAGTCTCCATTTTCATTAATGGTTTCTGTGGCAATTAGCCCCACCCTTAAGTGCTCTCCGAAGGCAATGGCACCCCACTCCAGTATTCTTGCCTGGAAAATCCCATGGACCAAGGAGCCTGGTGGGCTGCAGTCCATGGGGTCGCTGAGGGTCAGACACGACTGAGCGACTTCACTTTCACTTTTCACTTTCATGCATTGGTTCTTGCCTGGAGAATCCCAGGGACGGGGGAGCCTGGTGGGCTGCTGTCTATGGGATCGCACAGAGTCGGACATGACTGAAGCGATTTAGCAGCAGGAGCAGCAGTTAGTGCTCTCCAAAAGTCATATAATTAACATAAACTCAGTTGTGGAAAGGATTTATTATGAATAACAAAATATCCATTTCACTTTTATGGCTCCGAAGCAGATTGTAGAAATGGAAAATAAAACCAAATATTATGACAAAATATACTTCCATTGCTCTTAGGACTTAGGAAATTCTAAACGTTCTGAGAGCTGTGAGCCAGGAGCTGTGGAAAAATACCAAATATTTATTTCTTATAAATCATAATATCACACCTCATATGGATTTTAAATTCATGTCTTCATTTAAACAGTATAATTTCATGACTTTCATCATAAGTTAAATAATCCTGAATCCTTTTTGAAAATAATCTGAGTAAAAATGAAATTTGGAATTATAGTATTAGTATTCTAGTGGTATCAAACAGAACAGTAAAAACATACTACCTGAAATTGCTGCCACTTTTAATTGATTTTGGGAGGGCTAACTGACAATTAAAGTAAGAACATTTGAGTTAAAATTTAGACAGTGTGCACAGAATGTTAATGAAAATTCTTACTTTACTGTAACACTCAAGAATAGACTTTCTTAACACAGGATTCTTGCATAAGAATCAGAAGATATATAAATTTCAATAAAGATTTTTAATATCTTTATTTTCACTAATCTTTAATCCATATTTAGAATTTCCTTCCATTAGTATAGCAAAAAATCACAATTATATGAGCCGTATTATAATTATATCTTCAGTAGACTTCAGAGAAATTCTCATATAAAGTGTTTTTTTGTAGCAGACACCTCAAAGTCATGACATAGAAATTGTAGTATTACATGGTTGAAGTGAAATTAGGTTAGTCATGTCCAACTCTTTGTGACCCCATGGGCTATAGAGTCCATGGAATTCTCCAGGCCAGAGCACTGGAGTGGGTAGCCTTTCCCTTCTCCAGAGGATCTTCCAAACTCAGGGAAGGAACCCAGGTCTCCCACATAGCAGGTGGATTCGTTAACAGTTGAGCACAAGGAAAGCTCCATTTACATGGTTAGGTCTTATTAATTAAGCTGTTTTTTAAAAATATTATTTTTAAAAGGGCTGTGCACACCCAGTTTCCAACATGTTTGAAAGGTTTCTCAACATGGTGGGAAGGTTTCTCCACCATCAACAATTTTTTAAAGCAGCTGAATGTACTACAATTTAACTCAATTCTGCCACTATTCACCCAGTGAAGGACTCAGCTGCCCAACACTGCCCTCCAATTCAGATGGCAACCACAAGCCCAGATCCCCAGGGAAGGGAATGTCTACCCACCTCAGTATTCTTGCTTGGAGAATAGTGGACATGGACAGAGGAGCCTGACAACTACAGTCCTCTGGGTCACAAAGTATCCTCAAACATGACTGGGAAACTAAAACTTTGAGTTTTCACAGGTCATCAGTTCACTTCAGTTCAGTCTCTCATTCATGTCTGACTGTTTATGACCCCATGGATTGCAGCACACCATGGTTCCCTGTCCATCACCAACTCCCAGAGCTTGCTCAAACTCATGTCCATCAAGTCAGTGATGCCATCCAACCATCTCATCCTCTGTCATCCCCTTCTCCTTCTACCTTCAATCTTTCCCAGCATCAGGGTCTTTTCCAATAAGTCAGTTCTCTGCATTAGGTTGGAGGAAGGCAATGGCACCCCATTCCAGTACTCTTGCCTGGAAAACCCCATGGATGGAGGAGCCTGGTAGGCTGCAGTCCATGGGGTCGCAAAGAATCTGACACAACTGAGGGACTTCAATTTCAATTTTCAATTTCATGCATTGAAGAAAGAAATGGCAACCAGTTCCAGTGTTTTTGCCTGAAGAATCCCAAGGACGAGGGAGCCTGGTGGGCTGCTGACTATGGGGTCACACAGAGTCATACATGACTGAAGTGACTTAGGCATTAGGTAGACAAAGTATTGGAGCTTCAGTTTCAGCATCAGTCCTTAAAATGAATATTCAGGACTGATTTCCTTTAGGATGGACTGGTTGGATCTCCTTGCAGTCCAAGGGACTCTCAGGAGTCTTCTCCAACAGTACCTTCAAAAGCATCAATTCTTTGGCACTCATCTTTTTTTATATACTAATTTTCACATCACTTCATGGCAAATAGATGGGGAAACAGTGGAAACAGTGTCAAACTTTATTTTGGGGGGCTCCAAAATCACTGCAGATGGTGACTGCAGCCATGAAATTAAAAGATCCTTACTCCTTGGAAGAAAAGTTATGACCAACCTAGATAGCATATTCAAAAGCAGAGATATTACTTTGCCAACAAAGGTCCGTCTAGTCAAGGCTATGGTTTTTCCAGTGATCATGTATGGATGTGAGAGTTGGACTGTGAAGAAAGCTTAGCGCCGAAGAATTGATGCTTTTGAACTGTGGTGTTGGAGAAGACTCTTGAGAGTCCCTTGGACTGCAAGGAGATCCAACCAGTCCATTCTGAAGGGGATCAGTCCTGGGATTTCTTTGGAGGGAATGATGCTGAAGCTGAATCTCCAGTACTTTGACCACCTCATGTGAAGAGCTGACTCATTGGAAAAGATTCTGATGCTGGGAGGGATTGGGTGCAGGAGGAGAAGGGGATGACAGAGAATGAGATGGCTGGATGGCAGCACTGACTCAATGGAAGTGAGTCAGTGAACTCTGGGAGTTGGTGATGGACAGGGAGGCCTGGCGTGCTGCGATTCATGGGCTTGCAAAGAGTCAGACACGACTGAGCTACTGAACTGAACTGAACTGAAGTTTCACATCCATACACGACTACTTGAAAAACCATAGCTGTGACTAGATGGACCTTTGTTGGCAAAGTAATGTTTTAATATGCTGTGTAGGTTGGTCATAGCTTGTCTTCCAGGTTGCAAATGTCTTTTAATTTCATGGCTGCAGTCACCATCTGCAGTGATTTTGGAGCCCCCCAAAATAAAGCCTGTCATTGTTTCCACCATTTCCCCATCTATTTGCCATGAAGTGATGGGACCAGATGCCATGCTATTTTGTGAATGTTGAGCTTTAAGCAAACTTTTTCACTCTCCTCTTTCACTTTCATCAAGAGGCTTTTTAGTTCCTCTTCACTTTCTACCATAAGGGTGATGTCATCTGCATATCTGAGGTTATTGCTATTTCTCCCAGCAATCTTGATTCCAGCTTGTGCTTCATCCAGCTCAGCGTTTCTCATGATGTACTCTACATATAAGTTAAATAAGCAGGGTGAAAATAAATATACAGCCTTGATGTACTCCTTTTTCCTATTTGGAACCAGTCTGTTGTTCCACGTCCAGTTCTAACTGTTGCTTTCTGACCTGCATATTAGTTTCTCAGAAGGCAGGTCAGGTAGTCTAGTGTTCCCATCTGTTTAAGAATATTCCACAGTTTGTTGTGACCCGCACAGTCAAAGGCTTTGGCATAGTCAATAAAGCAGAAGTAGACGTTATTCTGGAATTTTCTTGCTTTTTTGATGATTCAGAGGATGTTGGCAATTTGATCTCTGTTAGCCCTGACTTTTTAAAATGCAGCTTGAACATCTGGAAGTTCACTGTTCACATACTATTGAAACCTGGCTTGGAGAATTTTGGCCATTACTTTGCTAGCCTGTGAGATGAGTGCAGCTGTGCTGTAGTTTGAACATTCTTTGGCATTGTCTTTCTTTGGGATCAGAATGAAAACTGGCCTTTACCAGTCCTGTGGCCACTGCTGAGTTTTGCAAATTTACTGGCATATTGAGTGCAGCACTTTCACAGAATCATCCTTTAAGACTTGAAATAACTCAACTGGAACTCCCATCACCTCCACTAGCTTTGTTCATAGTGATGGTTCCTAAGGCCCACTTGACTTTGCATTCTAGGACATCTGGCTCTAGGTGAGTGATCACACCATTGTTCTTATCTGAATCATGAAGATCTTTTTTGCATAGTTCTTCTGTGTATTCTTGCCACCTCTTCTTAATATCTTTTACTTTGTTAGGTCCATACCATTTCTTTTATTACCAGTTCTGTATTGTGTCAATTTTTGCATGAAATATTCCCCGGGTGTCTCTAATTTTCTTGAAGAGATCTCTAGTCTTTTCCATTCTATTGTTTTCCCCTATTTCTTTGCATTGATCACTCAGGAAGACTTTCTTATTTTTCCTTGCTAGTCTTTGTAACTCTGCATTCAAATGGGTAAATCTTTCCTTTTCCCCTTTGGCTTTAGCTTCTCTTCTTTTCTCAGATATTTGTAAGGACTGCTCAGACAGCCATTTTGCTTTTTTGCATTTCTTTTCCATGGGGATGGTCTTGATCCCCGTCTCCTGTAGAATGTCATGAACCTCTGTCCATAGTTCATCAGGCACTCTATCTATCAGATTTAGTCCCTTAAATCAATTTCTCACTTCCACTGTATAATCATAAGGTATTTGATTTAGGTCATACCTGAATGACCTAGTGGTTTCCCCTACTTTCTTCAATTTAAGTCTGAATTTGGCAATAAGGAGTTCATGATCTGAGTCAATACCAAAATCAGACTGATTATATTCTTTTCAGCCAAAGATAGAGAATCTCTTAAATTCAACAAAAACAAGACCAGGCGCTAACTGTGGCACAGATCATGAACTCCTTTTTGCCATATTCAGACTTAAATTGAAGAAAGTAAGGAAAACCACTAGACCATTCAGGTATGACCTAAATCAAATCCCTTAGGATTATACAGCGGAAGTGAGAAATAGATTTAAGGGCCTAGATCTGATAGATAGAGTGCCTGATGAACTATGGACAGAGGTTCATGACATTCTACAGGAGACGGGGATCAAGACCATCCCCATGGAAAAGAAATGCAAAAAAGCAAAATGGCTGTCTAGGAAGGCCTTATAAATAGCTGTGAAAAGAAGAGAAGCTAAAAACAAAGGAGAAAGGAAAGATATAAACATCTGAATGCAGAGTTACAAAGACTAGCAAGGAGAAATAAGAAAGTCGTCCTCAGTGTTCAATGCAAAGAAATAGAGGAAAACAACAGAATGGGAAAGACTAGAGTTCCTTTCAAGAAAATTAGAGATACCAAGGGAGCATTTCATGCAAAGACAGGATCAATAAATGACAGAAATGGTATGGACCTAACAGAAGCAGAAGATATTAAGAGGTGGCAAGAATACACAGAAGAACTGTACAAAAAAGATCTTCATGACCAACATAATCACGATGGTGTGATCACTCACCTAGAGCCAGATCCTGGAATGTGAAGTCAAGTGGGTCTTAGAAAGCATCACTATGAACAAAGCTAGTGGAGGTGATGGCATTCCAGTTGAGCTATTTCAAATCCTGAAAGATGATTCTGTGAAAGTGCTGCACTCAATATGCCAGCAAATTTGGAAAACTCAGTAGTGGCCACAGGACTGGAAAAGGTCACTTTCCCTTCCAATCTCAAAAAAAAAGCAATGCCAAAGAATGCTCAAACTACTGCACAATTGCACTCATCTCACATGCTAGTAAAGTAATGCTCAAAATTCTCTAAGCTGGGCTTCAGCAATATGTGAACCGTGAACTTCCTGATGTTCAAGCTGGTTTTAGAAAAGGCAGAGGAACCAAAGATCAAATTGCCAACATCTACTAGATCATCAAAAAAGGAAGAGAGTTCCAGAAAAACATCTTCTGCTTTATTGACTACGCCAAGCCTTTGACTATGTGGATCACAATAAACAGGAAAATTCTGAAAGAAATGGGAATACCAGACCACCTGACCTGCCTCTTGTGAAACCTATATGCAGGTCACAATGCAACAGTTAGGACTGGACATGGAACAACAGACTGGTTCCAAATAGGAAAAGGAGTATGTCACGGCTGCATATTGTCACCCTGCTTATTTAACTTATATGCAGAATACATCATGAGAAACACTGGGCTGGAAGAAGCACAAGCTAGAATCCAGATTGCCGGGAGAAATATCAATAACCTCAGATATGCTGATGACACCACCCTTATGGCAGAAAGTGAAGAGGAACTGAAAAGCTTCTTGATGAAAGTGAAAGAGGAGAGTGAAAAAGTTGACTTAAAGCTCAACATTCAGAAAACGAAGATGATGGCATCCGGTCCCATCACTTCATGGGAAATAGAAGGGGAAACAGTGGAAACAGTGTTAGCCTTTATTTTTTTGGGCTCCAAAATCACTGCAGATGGTGACTGTAGCCATGAAATTAAAAGACGCTTACTCCTTGGAAGAAAAGTTGTAACCAACCTAGATAGCATATTCAAAAGCAGAGACATTACTTTGCTGAGTAAGGTCCGTCTAGGCAAGGCTATGGTTTTTCCTGCGGTCATGTATGGATGTGAGAGTTGGACTGTGAAGAAGGCTGAGCACCAAAGATTTGATGCTTTTGAACTGTGGTGTTGGAGAAGACTCTTGAGAGTCCCTTGGACTGCAAGGAAATCCAACCAGTCCATTCTGAAGGAGATCAACCCTGGGATTTCTTTGGAAGGAATGATGCTAAAGCTGAAACTGCAGTACTTTGGCCACCTCATGCAAAGAGTTGACTCAATGGAAAAGACTTTGATGCTGCGAGGGATTGGGGGCAGGAGGAGAAGGGGATGGCAGAGGATGAGATGGCTGGATGGCATCACCGACTGGATGGACGTGAGTCTGAGTGAACTCTGGGAGTTGGTGACGGACAGGGAGGCCTGGCGTGTTCCGATTCATGGGGTGGCAAAGAGTCAGATACGACTGAGCGACTGAAATGAACTGAACTGAACTGATGGGGCAGACTGACTGAGGGGGAAACTGGATCTTGTTCTGATGGGCAGGGCCATGATCAGTAAATCTTTAATCCAATTTTCTGTTGATGGGTGGGGCTCCTTTCCCTCCTTGTTGTTTGAACTGAGGCCAACCTATGGTGGAGGTATTGAAGATAATGGCTACCTCCTTCAAAAGGTCCCATAAGACACTGCTGCACTCAATGTCCCTAAGCCTGCAACAGGCCAGTGTCAACCCATGCCTCTGCCAGAGACTCCTAGACATTCACAGGTAAGGCTGCATCAATCTCTTGTGGGGTCACTGCTCCTTTCTACTGGTCATAATTGTTTTTAACTGGAGATCCTTAAGAAAGCATTATAAAAGCATTATAAAAGGCAATAACATAAAAATTGCTTAAATGAATGGTAAAATGTTAGACTTTCAAAGGTGGACTGTAAAAAAATGTATGCAGAGTCGATAGCACTCTTGCCTAGTTTGTATGTCATGTTAGAAATACCAAGAGAAAGCTGCATCTTTGGAGCATTAAAGGGAAAGACTCAGTATTTGAAATTTAGTTACTAATGTTGGCTCATCTAAATATGTTTTCCCTTGTAAATTTAAAGTTTTTTTTTCTTTAAGAATTATCAGAAAAAGACTGCTGACTATATACTTTTTTTAGGGTCTTCTGTCGGTTAGGTACCCTCTAGTTTAGATCTTTGTGTAATCTAATCCCTAGTCATTGATCTAGTTAGGAATTACTGGTATGATCATTCACCTTGAGCCAGACATCCTGGAGCTTGAAGTCAAGAAGGCCTTAGCAAGCATTACTACAAACAAAGCTAGTGGAGGTGGTGGAATTCCAGGTGAGCTATTTCAAGTCCTAGAAGATGATGCTGTTAAGGTGTTGCACTCAATATGCCAGAAAATATGTGAAACTTAGCAGTGGCCACAAGGCTTGAAAGGTCAGTTTTCACTCCAATACTGAAGGAGGGCAATGCAAGAGAATGTTCAAAGTATCGCATAGCTGCACGCATTTCACATGCTAACAAAGTAATGTGCAAAATCCTCTAAGCTAGGTTAAACAGTATGAAAACTGAGAACTTCCAGATGTTCACGCTGGATTTAGAAGAGGCAGAGGAACAAGAGATCAATTTGACAACATCCATTGCATCATAGAAAAAGCAACGGGATTCCAGAAAAACATCTACTTCTGCTTCATTGATTATACTAAAGCCTTTGACTGTGTGGATCGCAACAAACTGCAGAACATTCTTAAAGAGTTGGGAATATCAGACCACCTGACCTGCTTCCTGAGAAACCTATATGTAGATCAAGAAGCAAACAGTTAGAACCTGACATGGAACAATGCACTGGTTCCAAATTGGGAAAGGAGTATTTCAAGGTTATATATTGTCACCCTGCTTATTTAACTTATATGCAGAGTACATCATATGAAATTCCAGGCTGGAAGAAGCACAGGCTGAAATCAAGATTTTTTGGAGAAATATCTATAACCTCAGATACTCAGATAACATCACCCTTATGGCAGAAAGTGAAGAGGAACTAAGGAGCCTTTTGATGGCAGTGAAAGAGGAGAGTGGAAAAGCTGGCTTAAAACTTAACATTCAAAAAGCTAGGACCATGGCATCTGGACCTATCACTTCATGGCAAATATATGGGGAAACAATGGAAACAGTGACAGATTTTATTTTCTTGGACTCCAAAGTCACTGCAGATGGTGACTGCAGCCATGAAATTAAAAGATGCTTGCTTCTTGGAAGAAAAGCTATGGTGCACCTAGACAGCATATTAAAAATCAGAGACATTTCTTTGCCAACAAAGGTCCATCTCTTCAAAGCTATGGTTTGTCCAGTAGTCATGTATGAATGTGAGAGTTGGAGTATAAAGAAGGCTGAGCACTGAAGAACTGATGATTTCAAACTGTGGTGCTGGAGAAGTCTCTTGAGAATTCCTTGGATTGCAAGATCAAACCAATCAACCCTAAAGGAAATCAGTCCTGAATATTCATTGGAAGGGCTGATGGAAGCTGAAGCCCCAATATTTTGGCCTCCTGATACAAAGAGCTGACTCATTGGAAAAGACCCTGATGCTGGGAAAGATTGAGGGCTGGAGGAGTAGGGGGTGACAGAGGATGAGACGCTTGGATGGCATCATCAACTCAGTGGACATGAGTTTGAGTAATCTCTGGGTGATAGTGAAGGACAGGAGAGCCTGGTGGTGCTGCAGTCCGTGGGGTTGCACTGATTCAGACACAACTGAGTCACTGAACGACAACAGGAAGACTAAGTGGTTTTCTCACATCCACAATATAGGATCTTAATTATATCTGCAAAATTCTCAGGAATGTAAGAGCAATTTAGGGCCAACAGCTGATGTCCTTGAAGGATCCACTCTCCTCTTTACAGAACACTTTCCCTAAGTCAATGGAGGTTGAAACTTGTCTTTCATATTCACATTAGGGGAGGAAAATGTACAAAGTAAATTTTTAAACTTAATATCTTGCCATGAGTTAAAGCACCAGGCTAGAAAATGTATTTCCTTTGCTGAATTTTAAGATTTACTAAAAACATATATGGTGCCATGAGTTAATGGATATCGTTCAGGGTTGGGACATAGATTTACAGGTCATTATTTTAGAGGTGATAAAAAATTAAAATTATGGAGCTTGTGCTGAGAAAACAGCATAGACAAGGATGGATTCTTATAGGAGGAGAAGGGCTCACACAAAACATAGGAAACAAAATATTAAAACAATAAGACATTAATGAACATCAGAGAAAAATGGGATAATTAGTTTGATCAGTGACCTCAAAGCAAGTTGCTTTATAAAGTGATGAGTGGAAGGGAAGGCAGTTCACAGCACTTAAACCACAGAGTTTGAAGTAAAGATAAGTGATACAGAAATAGACTTTATTTTCTGAAAATTTGACTGAAAGAGTTCAAGCCATAGCTGTAAATGATAATGAGATTTTAATACAGCCAGTATCACGAAATAATGAGACAATAATGATAGGAACCATTATTTTTGAACTGAAATACCAAAAAAAAAAAAAAAAAGCAGATCACTTAGCATTCTAAAATCAGTAAAGAAAATCCTAAACATTAAATAAGAATATAAACCACATGTTTAAAGTGATGTTAATTTAGTTTCTTACCTGTAGATTTCTAAGTGATATTCAATCACTAAACTATTGGTGTAGCATTATGTAACAATCATATACGTTTGAAAACAATTGAATTTCAAATAAAAACTTTAAAAAGAAAATCATTAATATTATAATATTTATTTTATTTTTGTTGGATAATAGATCAAAAAATTTAAAGTGCAGCCCTACCAGAGAAGAAATATATTTTATAAGGTATATCAAATGTTTTAGGTCAGTGCTGACCAATGGAAATATATTGTGGAGAACATATGTATATTTTCTAGCAACCACATACTAACAGTATTTTAAAAATTGAGATGAAGTTAATTTTAATATATTGCACTTAACCTAATATCAAATACTATCATTTAAATATTTAATCAATATAAAATGTTTAATGAGATATTTTTGTTCTTTTTTTAAATACATTTTTGAAATCTAGTATATATTTCACATTTACAAGACATCTTAACAGTTTAACTGCTTAGTAGCCGCATGTGGTTCTGTGCTAGATAGTATGTGTTCAGTCACTCAGTCATGTCTGACTCTTTGTGACTACGTTATAATTTAAGATTCTAATGGATGTGAGAGTTGGACTGTGAAGAAGGCTGAGCACCAAAGAATTGATGCTTTTGAACTGTGGTGTTGGAGAAGACTCTTCAAAGTCCCTTGGACTGTAAGGGGATCCAACAAGTCCATTCTGAAGGAGATCAACCCTGGGATTTCTTTTGGAAGGAATGATGCTAAAGCTGAAACTCCAGTACTTTGGCCACCTCATGCGAAGAGTTGACTCATTGGAAAAGACTCTGATGCTGGGTGGGATTGGGGGCAGGAGGAGAAAGGGACGACAGAGGATGAGATGGCTGGATGGCATCACTGACTCGATGGACGTGAGTCTAAGTGAACTCCCGGAGCTGGTGATGGACAGGGAGGCCTGGCGGGTCACAAAGAGTCGGACACGACTGAGCGACTGAACTGAACTGAACTGAACTGACAGAACTTTAAAAAAAGTCACACTTATGTCGTTTAGTATTATAATGTTTTAATTCATTGCTATGAGAAATTTCATTTTATCCTCTTCTTTTCTCCCAGCCTCTGAGTTATTCTATTTCTTCAGACTATTTAGATTTAGACCATTTTAATTTTATATAAACACAGTTATCATGTGTGTGTGTGTATATATATATATATATATACACATATATATATATTAGTTTTATTGTAAATGAGTTAAATGTTCACACTGTTCTTTATAAACAGGTTCCGCCAAACTAAATTCTTAACATAAATGTATTCTTTTGAGCATAACAAAAACCTCATCCTCTATGTCCATTGGGAAGGGATAAGGAAAGTGTATTCCTTAACTGATCCCATTCCTTCTATTTTGTTGATGATGGCAGGTACAAAATGGGGGCCACACGTCCTCAGATACTGAGATATTGGTTTTTGACTTCTCTCACTGAGTAAGTTAGACCTCTGATCATAGGTTTTTCACTGTCTATTGGTTGGATTTTGTTATTAACTCAATTCTGGATATTGCCTTCAGATCTACAAAATGCTTATCTATTGTCTTTATACAACAGATATAATCAGGTATGATACAGAGATATAATAGGAATGCACAGATATACACAATAGATATAATACTATCAGGATAATTTTTGGCCCTACTCAGAGTGCTCTTGACATTTCCACTATGTGTCAACATTACACTTTGCTGTGTTAAAAGCAAAGGTCCAGCCATGTTTTCTTCCTCATTAAAATTGATTAAATTGTATTTCTTTGGTTCTTTTTGTTTGTTTTTCCTTTATGTTTGATATTCAATAATGTACCAAGGCATGGCTTGATTTTTTCATTTTGGATTTTTTTTTTTTCTAACACATGCTAGTCCTTTAAATATTCAGATCCTATTCTTGTTTCAGAAAATGATTTTTAATCATAATTTCTTCTTTATCTTTCTAATATTAATTTTATAAATTATATTATATGGAAGTATTTTGGAACATTTGTCATCTTTCGTTCTCTTTTCCACTGTTCTAATTGATTTTTTTCTTCATTTAATAAAATACCAGTCTTTTCTTCTACAGGGAAATAGAATTTTCAGTCATGAATTATTGCATCCATTTATATATTAGCTTTTGATAGATTTATTTTGTTCATCAATGTCTTTCTTTAGTTTTGCGATTTATATGCTTTTTCTCTCTGTTGTTTTATCCTCATGTCTTTGAGATCTTGTCATATCCAATTAATTTTCTAAGCAAAAGTTTTTATAGCAAATTTTATGTGTCTGTGAAATGTTATACTCTTCTCAGAGAATTTAATTTCCATCTTGGTATTTTTTACTGGTTTTCTGTGTGTAAACTCTACTCCCCTGCCTGCCCCCCCCCCCAATTTGTCTATATGATGTCTATTTTAAAAGAGATTTAATGTAATCTATTTTCTTTATTATGTTATATGGAGATCTTCTATCACTAGTTTTACCTTACCTGAAACCTGTTTGTCTTCTTCACTGAACTGTAATCTAAATGTCCTTTGGTTTTGTACTTGAGTGTAGCCAAAGAGAGAGAGAGAACTTAGTAGGAATGTGTGAAATACTTTATTGAAGGAAATGGTTCTAGGCTTGATTGTTCATTTTTCTATGAGATTTTGGTAGATGTCTTGTCAAATGTTCACCATCGAATAGGAATTATATATTCCACTTCTATGGGGGGAGATTGTTGAATTTTGCACTATACTCCCAATTCATTTTGGGAAATCAGGACAGCTACTTAGTTAAGAAGCAGTTGGAATTGGTAAATTATATACGGAATTCAGAAAGGTGGTAACGATAACCCTGTATGCAAGACAGCAAAAGAGACACAGATATATAGAACAGTCTTTTGGACTCTGTGGGAGAGGGAGAGGGTGAGGGTGGGATGATTTGGGAGAACAGCATTGAAACATGTATATGATCATATATGGAACAAATCATCAGTCCAGGTTTGATGCAGGATACAGGGTGCTCGGGGCTGGTGCACTGGGGATGACCCAGAGGGATGGGATGGGGAGGGCAGTGAGGGGGGGCGTTCAGGATGGGGAACACATGTACACCCATGGTGCATTCATGTCAATGTATGGCAAAACCAATACAATATTGTAAAGTTATTAGCCTCCAATTAAATAAATTTATGTTAAAAAAAGGAAAAAATTCCAATAGTAGCTATAATCACAAAATATCACAAAAATATACAAAGAAATTAAGAGAATTTTTATATAATGATTTTTACAATATATATTGCCCACTTTTAAAAGGTGAAATTTTTTATAGTAAGTGTACAAAATAATCATATGATCCTTGCCAAATTATACTGAAATAAAATATAATAATCATAAGTTAAAGATAACTCTTTTTGCTTTCAGCCTAAATTCAATTACTCTATGTTGCAAGAATAATAATGAGAAGGAAACTTAATCTTATAAATGCTCTTGTATAATGAAGAGACATACATCTTAAGAAAGAAGTGTTGACTAGCCTCTGTGACCTGACTGCTAGCAAATGTTATAGATAAGACAGTCACTGTTAAAATCCAATTAGCATCATTTAGTTCAAAGAAGAAATTAGAAATAAGTATTCATTAATTCTTTCAAAGATGTATCTATTGAGCTTCCATTATGAGTACAGAAGTTTTCTAGATTCAAAGTATACAGCAGAAAATGAGGCACACAAAGTCTTACTTGCTAGAGGGGGTGATAGTAATATATAAGCAGACAAACAAACATACAATATAACTGGAGACTCCATGAAGAAGAATGAGGTAGGACAAAGGAGAGAGAGGTACAGTTGATTAATTGGGTGTGTTGCCTTTCAGAGAGATCTGTATGAAATGATTTATGCATCTAATATATTTGATGAAATAGTTTTAAGAATTTAGTTCATATAAAATATTTCTAGTTTATTTGCATGACAGTTTACATGTGTCTCTTCATAGGATTTGGCACTTACACAAGGGAAAATATTTCCAAGTATTTGATAAATTTTGAATATACCCTCAACTAAGTAATGAAAAATCATAGAACAATTGTATTGATGTTGAAATAACATGATGGCAGAAAAATTAAAGAAGTGCCAGCTCATCAAATCTGCTATTGAAATGTGTTCAGACAGTCATAGGATATTACGTAGATAAGCATTAGTAAATTAAGGTAATGACAGCTTTAAGAAAAAAAGTCAAATTATGACATATAAATGTGAATTCATTAAGTTTTCAAATTGATGACATTCCAAATTCATTTTTAATGAAATAGGAAGTGATATGCAGAATGTCCATGCTTATACTAATTTCATTGGCTGAGCTGAGTGAAGGTGTTGACACAAATTTTTCTAAGGAGAAAAGAAGTCAATTTTTCATGACAAAGAAAATCCATTATTGAAATACTTACCTGATACAACATGATTATGCAAATTTGCATGTTTTGTTGTTTTAAAAAGCTAAGTAAACTTGATTAGATAATTCTGTGTTGCGAAGATACCACCTTGAATTAAATGCTCATTGACTCAGAATTCAGTGAGAAAATTCAAACAAGGTTTGGGCTCAAACCTTAACAATTTGAGTTTTACAATTTTGAGTGAATTAATTAAGAATTAAAGATTTTAAAATTTTAAAAATAAAAAGCTAAAATTAAAAAAATAATAATAATAAATAATATTGTCTCTGAGATTTTTAAATTATAATTTTGGGAATGCAAAAACTTTATATATTTGGAGAGGTACATCCAACCTAAAAAATAAACTATAGTTTTTGATAATCTATTCATCAACTTCCTCTAAGTGAAAAACTCAAGAAAGTACTTTATACCTGGATTTATAAATGTAAATGGCATTTTATTTTTATTTTCAATTTTCTGGCCCAGCAAGCTGAGCATTGCAATTTAGACTTTATGTAAATATTACACTCACAATATTTATAATTACAATACATTTCAGTTTCTCATTTTACAATAAGAATATTATCCACAATGTCAGGTAGTAAAGGTTTATTAGATAGTATATATCCGATTTAAAATACAGAAATAAATTGAAATAAAAATACAACTGTTATCTGGAATAGCCAGTTTTAATATATTATTAAAATTAAAGTGATTTAAAAGTAAATTAAATGTTTTATAATAAGCAAATGTTAACATTTTATGATACATAAACATTTAATTACATAGAGAAATATTATTATTTAAATATGAGAGTAGCGCTAGTAGTAAGAACATGCCTGCCATTGCAGGAGACATAAGAGACCCTAGTTTGATCCCTGAGTCAGGAAGATCCCCTGGAGCAGGGCATGGCAACCCACCCCAGTATTCTTGCCTGGAGAATCCCATGGACTAAGTCACTGAAGTGACTTAGCACACGCACACAGAATAATTAGATTCTTAAGCTAGAAATTTTGGAAATCATTATGAAAAATATGGAGCCGCTGAAGGGTTTTGCAAAGGGTTACTTTTGAATTTAGATAGCTCCTTAAGGCCACACAGTGAAAACTCTAATAAGGTGGGTATAATGGGAAGCAGGGAGGACATTCAGAATTCTATTATGAAATTGCAGAGCACAGCAAGAAAAAGCTAAATTTTGAGGGGTGGCAATAGAGATTGAGAAGAGGGAAATGATCCAGATGGATTCAAAATTATTTCAGGAATGAAAAAGATGTTTTTGTTCATTGGAAGTGAGGAACAAAAATATATTCTGCTCTATAAAGATAAGGTGTCATTATTGCCGAGACTGGTCATATGATTAACCATGGGAAGAAGCAGGACTAGGAACATGTTCCCACTAAACTGAAAAATCCAGTGGCTGCTTGTCTCCTGTGAGTGTTGCAAGAGTAGTGTTAGTCTTTCCCACATCTCAGTGAAGATTTTGTTCTCTCCTATGAATCTCTTTCTGCCTCATGGATGGCCACCTGATGTAAGTAGCCAATTCACTGGAAAAGATTGAAGGCAAAAGGAGACAGAGGCGCAGAGGATGAAACGGTTAGATAGCATCACCGACTCAATGGACATGAATTCGAGCAAACTCTGGGAGATAGTGAAGGACAGGGAAGCCTGGCGTGCTGCAGTCCATGGGTTCACAGAGAGTCAGACATGACTTAGCAACAGAACAACAACACAACATCCCATCAAACTAGAAATACATATGGACTAACAACTGATCCTGAACCCTGAGGATTTACTGAAGGCAAATGGAAGCAGACCGACTAGGTGCATTGTCCTAACGTCACCATTAGTTGGCTGATTAGCGACTTATTATTGTAGGATACTCATTTAAGATGGAATATGCTCTATATCATCTTTGTACCTCTTCTTGAAGACTCCAGTAAAGGGGAATTCTATGTTTTTTGTGACTACACAATTTAATTTGGATAATGATAAATACTAGGATGCTCTCTTGATTCAAACTAGAAGTACCTTACCTTTCAACAAATGATGCTGGGTTTACCTACAGTCTGGGGCCACACAGAACAAATTCTAATTAGTCTCCTTGATTTACCACTACTTCCCAAAATGCAGGCAATTTTCATACTTATATCCCTGACTACTGATCACTTCTGTAGACTAAATATCCTTATTTCCTAGTCCCTGCCTTGATTTCTCACGTGATATGATTCTAATCCTGGCAATTGTCCTTTGAATGTGTCTGCAACTCTCCCAACATTTTCCAAAAACTTCAGGCCTATCCAGCAGTCCCAAGGTGCTGTTAGAATAGAACATGTTCTTTGCCTCTGCTTTGTGTTTCTTTCAGGTCACTTGCTGGCAGCTGGGCATTCATGCACAGCATTATGTTGAAATTTTCAGATGAGGGCTGTAAGAACAGCATAATGGGAGCCACTCGTGGTCAGTTTTCCCTGGAGGCTTCAGTGGAACCCACTCAAGTCCTGCATACAATTGTGCTGTGAAGGGTAAGAGCCTCATCAGCTGCCACCCTCCTGTTCTCACTGCACCAGGAAGAGTGCACCACCCTCCCTCTCTCACTTATTACCCTCCTTTTTTTGCACAGCCACCCAAACCAAATGGGAAAAAACTGAAATAAATACCAATAGCTAAAATAATAGCATATTCTTTGTACAGCTGGCACTCAAGTAGAGTTGGATATGTGACATTAACACTCATGCCAGGTTCAAGACAGCCAGGTCAGCAAACACTGGAACACAGAAAACTAATTCAGAGAGGAAACAAGAGGAATTCTTGGCTGGATTATGTCAACTGAAACATTTCATGATAATTCTTATTCATTAGAGTAGCCTTAGGATGGTGTTTATCATGACACTGTGAGCACCAGGAAGAAGACTTGAAATTTCATACATTATGCCCTAAAAGCTAACACTTCTTGGATATTTTCCCTAATACCTCAAATCATTGACTGAGCAGGTTGCTCAATACCAGGGAAAAGCATTTTGATTTGTTCTATAAGAAAGTCTCATTTGAATGGAAGAAATAGACATTTAATGAAAACCTAGGGGTACCAAACGTTGTCCTAACACACTGGCTATACTCAAGAACTTTTAGCACTAGATCTTAACTATTTATTTGTGTGTTTTGATTTACTTCTCAGTAGTATTTTAGATACCATTGCCACTGTTTTATAAAATAAACTGAGGCTGAGAAACCAAGCCATATGTTCACAGTGAGAAAACCAACCCAGAGCAAACTGGGATTTGCCTCTCATTTGACTCAAAGCCCACACCTGTGGTCTTATCCATTTGCAAACTCTACTATGACTTTTATTTCATAATGCTTCCTATTAAACCCCTTTTCTGTAGGTGAAAGCCTGTAACAATATGGTGAAATATGTTTCTACAATTAAATCCTACACAAGTATGAGGTCAATTTTAATTTCCACTGGGCCTTGAATACCTACTCCATCTTTAGTTAATACCAAACAATTTAGTGCTGAATAGAATCAATTTTGTTTTGTTTTGTTCATTTAGCTTTTACTGTACTCTGTTATTTCTTTGTGGAAAGTAATAGAAAAGAAGTCATCCTCTTGAGTATATAATCAAACAAACATTCAGCAGATCTATCTGATCAAGGAAAAAATAATCTAATTTCTAATAGATTGTCTTGTTCATAAACATATCTTATTCATAAAGATTAACATTTATGAAAATGCATCTTGCAGTATTCAAACATTTTGACATTTCTGTGATGCTCCCTAGTAGAAAGAAGCAGTAATGACATCAGTAGGAACTAAGCTGAATTCTGGCTTCAACATTTTCTGGTTCTACAGCCTTTAGAAAACACATAAGAAGATATTTATACTCTATCATCTGTAAGTAGAGTTTCTTTCCACCATGAAGCTGAGTTGAAGACAAATGTGATGACATATAAAAAACAACTATTATTGTCTCTTATTTGGTTTATTGCCAGAACTGAGGAGTATTACTAACTTCAGGACTAAAAAATGTGGATGTTGTCAAATAATTTCTAACTAAAACAGAACAATTCTGAAAAAAAAAAAAACAACAGACAAAATTCATTATCTATCTATTCTTATTTTGCTGAAGAGTTAGAGGTGATAAATATCTAATGCAATTCAATTTGCATGCCCCTAATGCTAGTGCTTTTTCTATTTTCTCTCTCTTCTCTGTTAATGGTCTAAATCTGCTTAGAAACTTGTTTTTGTAGTTTGTTTCTCTTTGAGTATAATATTCACTGTTCTGAAGCCTGCTGACACTGTGTACAATAATGATTTGCATACTTGGCTCACTATTTCCTTACCTACTGCCATTTTCATAATGAAAGAAGAAAACATGTTTTCAAAAGGAGAAGAAAGTGAGAGAGGGGACATGAGAATGGAGAAGCACATAGACAGTAGCATTGTGAGGTGTTCAAGCATTTTCTCTTTTTTTTCATTAAAGATGAACAACATGAGATAGGTCTTTTGACTATAGTGGAAGCTATTTAACTTATGTACATAAAGGCTTCTTATTATCAAATTTTTACTTTCATAATTATGATGAGTGGAGTGGAACTGGTGGGACTACAGCCACTCATATTTCTTTGAAATGCAGTTTGGCCTTGGATTCTGTAGTTTACAATATCCTGAAATTAGGGCACAGCTCAGTGGTGGGAAGGTAAAAGTGGTGGGAGTTCTAACTCAAGAACATCTGATTGCTGCAATCACTATGTTGAAATGTTTCCACAAATATTATTTTTCAAAACAAACAGAAACACTCTGTATTCAATAAATCTATTGAGTAAAGTGCCTGGTAATTGGCCTCTTAACAACCTGTTAGTATTTTCCATGAAGTAGTTCTCCAAAAAATTTAAAATATGCATTACTTGGCCATTTTTAATTCCATTAGGGATAAATGTTAGAGCTTCCCTGGTGATACATTTTGGCACTTTGGTTACCATTACTTATCTGGAGAGTATAAGGGCACTACTACACAGAAAATCATAGAAGCATGCATAAACAATGAACTTGGCTACGTACAATAAACACATATACTGTCTTCAGTTCATTTTGGATCTGTCACTCAGCGTGTCTGACTCTTTGTGATCCCATGGATTGTAGCACGTCAGGCTTCCCTGTCCATCACCAACTCCCAGAACTTGCTTAAACTCACGTCCATCAAGTCGGTGATGCCATCCAACCATCTCATCCTCTGTCATCCCCTTCTCCTCCTACCTTCAATCTTTCCCAGCATCTTGAAACTTCAGCTTCAGCATCAGTCCTTCCAATGAATATTCGGGACTGCTTTCCTTTAGGATAGACTAGTTTGATATCCTTGCAGTCCAAGGGACTCTCAAGAATCTTCTCCACCTCCACAGTTCAAAAGCATCAATCCTTCAGCATTCAGCTTTCCTTATGGTCCAACTCTCACATCCATACGCGACTACCAGAAAAACCTTAGCTTTGACTAGATGAACCTTTGTCAGCAAAATAATGTCTCTGCTTTTTAATATGCTGTCTAGGTTGGTCAAAGCTTTTCTTCCAAGGAGCAAGCATCTTTTAATTTCATGGCTGCAGTCACTGCATGATTTGGGAGCCTAAGAAAATAGTCTGTCACTGTTTCCATTGTTTCCACATCTATTTGCCATGAAGTGATGGGACCGAATGCCATGATCTTCATTTTTTGAAAGAATTTTGTCTTTAAAAAATGCCTTTCCACTTTCCCCACTTTTTCCATCAATCCTAAGAAAACCAAGCCTTGTGCATTGATTTACATTTTTGTCTCTTTAACCTTATATAATAAAATGGATCATTAATTTTGGAAGGCAATATTGCATAGTGATTAAAAGTAGAAGCAAAACATCCATGAGTTCAAAACTACATTCTAAATTCATTAGAGGCATAACCTTGAACTAGCTACTTCATAACTTTGAACCTCAGATCCTATGTGTAAGTTGCGAAAAACTGTAACACTGTATTTGTAAAGTTTCTGGAATAAATGAATAACTGGCCTTAAGTTCTTAGGCAGATACAGTTAAGAGCCCTTCTTGTTTATCTTCATTAAGCCCACAGTAACTGGATTGAATACACGTGTAGTACAGTAAGAACACAGGGTCACCAAAGGAAAAACTATAGAAAATGAATCTAATATTTCATAATTGGCTTTCAAATAAGTATCAAAATTGTAGTGATTACCAAAGTGTTTATTGTAAGTGTAAAAAGCCCAGTCATTAATGTATTTACATAAAAAGGTATCATTTCCTCATGCGATATGATGGAATGAGGTGTATTTCTGCTAGCATTATTAGTTCAATTTCTATACGATACTATAAGAGACAAGATTTTCTAATTTAAAGGTTTGCTATTTTAACCTTTAAATTTGCTCCTCTGTGTTTAGTCATGGGTGTTATGTGACTGCTTTTTTCTGTAACCACCATATCCATGTTCAGTATAGTGCTAGTGGAGTGTGGGATGATTTCTGAATAACGACCTTTGCTGATATTTTATTATCCAGATCTGGCTCAAACTATAACTTCCAGTAGCAACTGACAGCAAGTTTTTCACGAGGAAAATTTCTACTCCCAACAAATTACATCCTTTGTTCACAAGTAAAACACTCCACAAAGTGGTTATAGGAAGAACATGCCTCAAAATAATAAAGGCCATATATGACAAAACTACAGCCAACAGCATATTCAGTAGCAAAAGCTGAAAGCATTCCCTCTAAATCAGAAACAATACAGGGATGCCGGCTATCAACATGTTAAGTCAACATAGAGTTGGAAATTCTAGTCACAGAAATCAGACTAAAAAATAAATAAATAAAATGAATTCCAACTGGAAAGGAAGACATAAAACTGTCATTGTTAGCACATAACATACTATATATAGAAAATCCTAAAGATGCCACAAAACATAAATTCAGTAAAGTTGCAGTATACAGAATTAAAATTCTGTAATCCACTATGTTTCTGTACACTAAAAATGGACTATCAGAAAAAGAAATTAAGAAAAAATCCCATTTATAACTGCATCAAAAAGAATAAAATACCTAGGAATAAATCAAAGAGGTAAAAATTTTGTACTCAGAAAACTGTTAAGACATTGACAAATGATATTGAAAATGAAACAAACATGGGTTGGAAAATTAACCTCCTTAAATAATCATACTTCCCAAGGCAATCTATAAATTCAATGGAATTCTTATCAAAACACTGATGTCAATTTTAAGAGCAGTAGAAAAATTCTGAAATCTGTAAGGGAATACAAAAGACCCAGACCTGTGAAAATAATCTTGAGAAAGAACAGAGCTGGAGTTATTGTGGTCCCTAATTTCAAACTACACTTCAAAGCTAAAGTAATCAGAGCAGTACATGGATTAGTGAGTGACTAACACTTTCACTTTCATAATATTTGCACAAAAACAGACACAGAGATCAATGAAGTAGAATAGAGAGCCCAGAAATAAACCCACATTTTTATGGTTAATTACTCTATGAGAAAAGTGACAGGAATATACAATGGAGAAAAGACAGCATCTTCAATAAACAATTGAAGCTACATGCTGGACAGCTACATGCAAAAGAATCAAACTGGACTACTTTCTCACACTATATACAAAAATAAACTCAAAATGCATTAAAGTCTTAAATATTAAGACCTTAAACCATAAAACTTCTAGACAATACCATAAGCAACATGCTCTTGGGCATCAATCTTAGAATTATTTTTGGATATATTTTCTCAACAAGGGAAGCAAAAGCATAAATAAACAAACAATACTACATCAAACTAAAAAGCTTATTCATAGCAAAGAAAACTAACACAATTAAAAGGTCATGGAGTAAATGGGAAAAGATTTTGTAAATTATATATATATATATATATATATATATATATATATATATATAATAAAGCGTCTGCCTACAATGCAGGAGACCCAGGTTTGAGCCCTGGGTTGGGAAGATCCCCTGGAGAAGAAAATGGCAATCCACTCCAGTACTATTGCCTGGAAAATCCCATGGACAGAGGAGCCTGGTAGGCTACAGTCTACAGGATTGCGAAGAGTCGGACAAGACTGAGTGACTTCACTTCAAAAGTTATGTCTCCAGTTATAAAATAAGTCACAGTGCTGTAATTACAGCATAAGCAAAGTCATCATATGACCAATAATACTGAATAATTTTGAATGAGATGTCAGAGCGCCTGTACCTCCTGCCATCTGCGCTAGTTAGAAAGCTTTCCTGGGAGCCGGGATCCCAAGTGACCTTCACTTCTAGTCATAGTATAGAAGAGAGAAATTAAGACAAAAGCTTGACTATAGCCAAACCTTAGGATAATCGATGACCTATTTTTTTTATAACTCTGACATGAAAACATGAACGATACAATCAAATTTATTTCTTCAATATCTTTACTAAGAAATATGAAAAACATGGCATTTAGCAGTAAGAATGGAGATGGAAGGGGCATAACAAAGGAAGGCAAGGTAGAAAACCAAAGATGAGAAATGGCAGAAGGTATGAATAATAACTCATGTAAACTAGAAGATGAAGGAGATTGATCAAAAAGGAGAGAATAAGAAGCAGATTTAAATTAGTTACTCCCACATACGGCAGATCCTGAACAGAACTTCAAAGTAACCACCACTGTTGAAGTGTCACTGATTGCCCTAAAGCAGAAACAACCATCAACTGCTATTCACCTGGAACCTTGTATTTTTCAGTTGAGGCTACCACAAACTCAGCATAATTTAACTTGGGAAAGCCTAGAAAAAAAATAGTTCAGTCATATCTGATTCTGGACAAATTCAAATGGGATTTCACTCACACAGAGTTCAAGAAGTATTATGTGTATTTCTGAAGGACTAGTCCATAAATCCATGAGGGTCACATTTAACTGTTTCACTGTAGTGTTAGATTTTTTTTTTTTTTAGTTTATTTGCTTGATTCTGATTTAAACAAATCTCCAAACCAGGATAAAATTAAGCTATCACTGATGTCTTAACTATTTGCCTCCCAATATTACCCATCTTCAACACATTTTTTGAAACTCCACCTTACAAGTTAGTCTTGTAAAAAGAAATATAAACCACTATTTTGATCTCATCTTATTTAAAACCATAAATATTAGTGATGAACTTCATAACCTGTCTTGTTTAGCAACAAGAATAATTAGCTGTTTCTAAAAACTGATCATCTATCTGTGAAGAATGAAAAATTTCATTTACTGAATTTATTCAAAGCAATTTTTTTCCTGGTTGCAGTGGCCAGTCCTACTGAGGAGTTCCAGAAATGTCTCATGTATCATTGAAATAACTCCTAGCTACTGAGGGTGACTAAATTGAAGAAAATTGTCTGAATGAAAACAAAACAAAACAAAACAACACCTTCTGGCCAGAGCCTGTGACTTTTATTTAATAACATGAGCTGACTATTTCGTGGATGCTGGGTGTGCCAAAACATCAGGGGATGACAGGAGGAAGGCATCCATGAAGAATCAGCATAGGATGGTGGATTTGAGTCTGCATTTCTAACCCATGACCTCAAAATACGTCATGATTCCTGGTGATTGGACTGTAAAGTTTGTGTAGGTACTCTTGGAAACAATGATAAAAACACTGAATTGGAATGAGCCTTTGGCTATTATGGACCACTCTGAAGTGTGTGCCCTGGAGAAGGAAATGGTAACCCACTCCAGTACTCTTGCCTGAAGAATTACATGGACAGAGGAGCCAGTCTGGCTACAGTCCATGGGATCGCAGAAAGTCGGAAATGACTGTGCAACTTTTTCCAAAGTGTGTGGGTTGCAAGAAACCCTCCAGGCTTTGCTTTTGTGGAATTTGAAGATCCCTGAGATGCAGCGGATGCTGTCTGAAATTTAGATGGGAGAACACTATGTGGCTGCCAAGTAAAAATGGAACTGCCAAAAGGTGAAAAGATAAGTCAAAATTGTGGCCCACTGCCCTCCTGGGGTCGTTGCCTTCTAGATGATTTATTAGAGGAGGAGTATTCCACCTTGATACAAATCTCCAAGACAAGAGAAGTTTCTCTTGCAGCGGGACTAGGTCCCTTTCTAAAGATAGGGGAAGAGAGAGATCACTGTCCCAGGAGAGAAATCACAAGCTGCGCCTATCTTTCTCTAGGTCTTGTAGCCAATCTAGGTCAATAGAAGACCAGTTTTCTAGAGGAATGCGGTATATAGGAAATACCTTCGACAAGAGTATGTACAGAAAATTCAAGTTTTGTTTGAGACTTCATAAGTTTGTTGAGCTTTTGAAATGTTTTAACTGTTCACATTTCTTTGTCTGTTGTAACAGTGACACATGAAGTTGTAATCCTCGGTGGTTTCAAATGGATCATATGAGGCATGTAATATCAAGAATTGTTACTGTAGAATGT
This sequence comes from Ovis aries, assembly GCF_016772045.2. Lineage (NCBI taxonomy): Eukaryota > Metazoa > Chordata > Mammalia > Artiodactyla > Bovidae > Ovis > Ovis aries. The sequence goes on from NC_056074.1 coordinate 18,752,952, forward strand.
TCCCTTAAGCAAATGAATTTGCTTTTGAATTTCAGCCATGCATAGACTGATAATTTATTGCATAACCTCTAACTCCTGCACAGCTAAAGTGTAATATTCAATATTATCAAAACAAAAAAACGGTCTTTTCCATAGTTGGGAAATGGTATGCAGCTGCAGTTAAGAAAGCAGTCTTTAAAAGCTACTGTGAACACAGGCCAGAAGGGAAAAATTAAAGCTGAACCCTTAAACTAGATCAGAGGTTTGAAAATTCCACTAGTTTTCAGACCAGACGAGAGGCTGTCCAGTTGGTGTAGAATCTAAAAAGTTTCAAGAAAGTTAGTTTAACTTTGCTTTAGGCCACAAGTTTCTTCTGTGAATGCCGTGTATGAATACATAGCTCTTTGTTACATACTTTATTTGGAAATTTGAGCCTACTCTAAATACCAATGTCCTGCCATTTTAAGGGTACATTGTAGAGCTGAACTTGGAGTTACTGGGCAAGATTATTTTCCACGCTGTCATTTGTAATATATTTTGTGAATCCTTAGGATAAAGTTTTGGTTACAAAACATAATATGAAGAGTTCAGAGATTTGAGTGATGATACTGTGTGTTCTCAAGATTTTTGGTGTGTCAAAATTAAATTCAACTAGTTTTGAAATTCTTGTATCATGTCAACCAAATGGTTTATTTTATTATGTTTCCTGAATTTAGGGCTTCCCTGGTGGCTTAGACAGTAAAAAATCTGCCTGCAATATGGGAGACCTGAGTTCAATTCCTAGGTGGGGAAGATCCCCTGGAGAAGGGACCAGCAACCCACTCTAGTATTCTAGCTAACAGGCAGATCCATCCAAAGAACAATCATATTAAAAATTAATATATACAGGACACTTTCCATTTCAGTTCCCATTTTAAGAACTTTAATATATCAAAAAAATCCTTAAAACACGTACACACAGAATAACTGACAAAGTATTAAGCATTTGTTCCTGATCACATACCAAGTAAAAAGTGAAGCTGGAAAATTCACAGCTATAAATGTCTATATTAGAAAGGAAGAAATACCTAATAACAATAATGTAAGCTAACATTTCAGAAACTAATAAAAAGAAGACCAAAATAAAAAACCACCAACAGTAAGTTAGGAAAATAGCCAACATTCGTTGGATCATAAAGAAAGCAAGGGAATTCCAGAAAAACACTTCTGCTTCATTGACCACTCAAAAGCCTTTGACTATGTAGATCACAACAAATAGTGGAAAATTCTTAAAGAAATGGGACTACCAGATTACCTTACCTCTCTCCTGAGAAAACTGTATGACAGTCAAGAAGCAACAGTTTGAATCAGACGTGAAACAACTGACTGGTTCTAAATTAGGAAAGGAGTATGACAAGACTATATATTGTCACCCTGCTTATTTAACTTCTGTGCAGAGCACATCATGCAAAATGCCATGCTGGAAGAATCACAAGCTGAAATCAAGACTGCTGGGAGAAATAGCAATAATCTCAGATATGCAGATGATACCACTCCAGTGGCAGAAGTGAAGAGGAACAAAATGCCTCTTGAGGAACATGAATAGGAGAGTGAGAAAATTGACTTGAAACTCAACATTTAAAAAAACTAAGATAATGGAATCTTGTCCCATGACTTAATGGCAAATAGAAGGGGAAAAAGTGGTTTGACAGATTTTATTTTCTTGGCTCCAAAATCACTGCAGATGGTGACTATAGAAATTAGATGGTTTACCAGTGAACTAAGGCCATCAAGTAAACTTGTAAGTCATAAAGATTAGAAAAGAAACGTTAAAACACTCTTTATTCAGAAAGGAAGGCACAATCTTATGAGCAAAAATTCCTATGGAATCTACAGGAATACCAATATGTGAGATTAGTGGTATTACAGCATAAAAGATCAATATATAAAAGTCATTATGTTTTTATGTAACTAGAATAATGCATTCTGAAAATTAAGACAAATTACATTTGAAATAACATCAAAACTAACATAATAGCCAAGGATAAATTTAGAAAATAAAATGTGAGAAAAAATTATAAAGCATTGCTTAGATAAACTAAACAAATCTAACTAAACAGAGATATATCATGTTCATGGATTGTAAGACTCATTGATAGAAATTCTTGCAATTTGATGTATGAACTCAATGCAATTCCTATGAAAATCTCAAAAGGCTACTTAGTACAAATTGACAAGTTGACTTTATTTTTTTTTTTGCAATATATATATTTTAATTCAAAGTGAATCGACAGTAATACACCATAAATTCTTATTTTGACACTCACCAAAATAGTCACCTGGAAAACCCGCTTTTTGTGACAAAGTACAGAAGGCTTGGTCACATTTAAATCACTGAGAACTAGAGAGAAATACTATCGCAAACCGTAATAGACATTACATCCATAAAAATTTTCCCAGTCCTTATTGTAATATTGCACAGTGCAATTGCTACATGGCAAACTAGTGTAGCATAGAAGTAAAAGCAAAAACAAACAAACCAAAGAAAGAAAGCCACAAGTCTAAAACTGTTAAACAGTTAATAGCTCAAACTTAGTCATCAAACCTATATCATTGGGTTCTTTAAAACAAATCTTCCTACACCTTGCAGTGTATGATTTAACTTTTACTTAACACAAACCAACTTTAGAATTAGTAGTAGAGATTTTTTAAATGAAAAAGTTTTGCTACTACAGTAACATACTTAAACACCCTGAAAGAAAAAGAAACAAAATACCAGGATATTTGATTAAAAACCAAATTGTAAATTAAAATAGTATGCAAATATGCAACTTGGAATTCATGCAGTGTTTTATTTAAGAAAGCATTAACACAAAAGAAAACTGGTAAAAAAAAAGGCTTTAAAGAGGTATAAATCCAGATTCTTTTGTCAATATGCTAAATTTAGACTTTAGCAGGATCTTGGAATTTTTCCTTTTAAAAAGCCCATGATTAGAATCAGCTAAGAGCAGTGTACTTAACTCGGGTACGCCTTTATCAAAAAGGACTGTTATATTATGAAAACACTGAAGTTTATCATTTACTGTCAATTTAACAAGACATCACAGTCTTGGAACTGAAATACAGAAAATATGACATTTCAGGGTAGTAAACACGGCCCTGAACAAAAGAAAACTGTGCCAGTTTTGTACCTGGTACAATCATCAATCTTTTGCCCTTGGTGTTTCTTAAACATGAGCTGCCAACACTGATTCTTCTCCAACAAGCGAGCAGATACCAGTAAACTGCTGGACCGGATAAATAAAATTAGAAGGCTGTGGAGGGCAGCAAGTTTACTTAAATAGTGACTCCATAAATTTGCCATCTGTAAATAATCTTTTAAATTAATCTTAGGCTATTCCTTTTTATGTGTAATATATATATATATTTCTATTTATATAAAATGCATAGAATTGATTACTAAAAACACTGAAACTTGTGGGGAAAATTAAGTCCTTCATTTTCAGTGTGACTAAAAATGTACTGCTGGTTTTTATTTTATGATCTAATACTGTAATTTTTAAAATTAATATCAGGCACATTTATTTCATCAATGATTATTAAATAAAACACTGCTTGTATTAATGGAGTAAAGAAAAGTTTATCCATTATTAGCTTATTGTCAACGCTGTACTAGATCTGTACTAGTGGTATGCAGTTCATTCATCAAAGAAATGCTGTAAATCCAAAACATTTGGAGTTTTACACTCAAATGCTTTGTACTGTTTCTTCCAGTAAATGGTATAGGATTATATTCCAGATTTTTAAGGAAAAAAGTTAAGTCAAGCCTGCAAGATACAGCTTTCTCAAGTGTCTACAATGCCAGTATGAAAATAAAAAATTAAGTTACATTGATACATCCAAGTTTTTTATATGCAGTGATGAGCACAAACATTAATAGAGATAAAATACTGATGCAAATAACACACCCCAAAATAACATACGCAATTATTTTCCATCATTTACAATACAGTAGTTACAATGACACTCCAAACAGAAAAGCAAAGTAAAAAATCAAAACCCCAACTTCTATTTCATGTAATTAGACTTATACAGAAATTAGAAGGCTAAATAACAACTAGTTAATCACCTAATTTCACAGCTATCTGAAGTGGCAATCGTTATATAGCAGCTTATCTATGATACATTCAAGATAAATGATACAATACAAGTTGATTTTAAAATTAGCATATTATCATAGCAAGGGGTATCAGTAAGAACATTCAGATACGTAATTCAGTGGTTTCAATCAAGAGTGATTTTGCCCCCACACCGGGGGGATATTTGGCAATATCTTGCAGACATTTTGGCATGCATAACTGGGTAGAGTCTAGGAATGAAGCTGAGCATCCTATACAGCACAGGGTCACCTTCCATAAGAAAGTTTGGCCCCAAACTGCAAATAATTCAACAAAAGAAATAGATTAATACACCCATTCCCTAAGTTGGGGTATACTGTATGATCAAAGCAAAAAGATTCAGTGATAAAGAAGAAAAAGTACCTATGTCACCTGTGAAGAGCACATAATGGACACTGCCATCTCTGACTATAGACAATCTCTATTTTGCGTCATTACATGTCTTAAAATTTTTCTTTTTTTTCATGACACTTTCTTCCAGTATTCAGTTAACTGATCATGACCACATTTTACCAGCAATAATAGCCATTTGCCTATGCTAATAATATGGTCTAAGGCATTAAGCATAATTTTACAAAATCATATTCTCTGATTAAATTTCACATTTCTTATATTTTGTTGGATTTGTCTGTAGCTTTTGTACACTAAAATTTTATATTAGGAACATTTTTAAATGGTTGGCTTACTTTGGTATTCTTATCTCTACAGTGGTAAATTTGTCAACTTTATCCCTTTATTAGACAACACAAAAGCCCCAAAGTCTCTAATAGCTATGTAATTCAAGTCTTTGGACTTCTGTGCTTCTCAGAGACAAGACTGCTTTGGGAAATTTTTCCATCAGCATGTAACAGTAAAATTGATCAACTGCACCTCAATTAAAACGTACAAATTTGATTTTCTTCTGAAAAGTGATCATTTGTCTCTGAGGTAAATATAAAACTCATGTTTCTTGGATATGGTATGTACAATGTGTCATTTTACTATTCATATAATAGAAAATGGTGTGTCTTAAGCTTGGATATTGAAATTCTAACAACTCTAGCATCTGGGTTTCTTTCCTTGTAACACCAGGTAATTCTCTGACTCCAGCTGGATATCTTATGATTAAATTACATCTGACACCATTAACCTAGAGATACCCTCAGTTCTCAAAGACTCAGTCCTACAAGAGTTTCCCTCCCACCCCTACTTCTGATGCCAACTACATGTCCAGGTGGCCACCTGTGCTTCTGACCTACCAGTTATAGATTGGAGGTCCTAACAACCCACTCGTTGGGTTCGATTGATTTGCTAGAGTGGCTCCAGAACTCAGGAAACCAATTTGCTTGCTTGCTGCTGCTGCTGCTGCTAAGTTGCTTCAGTCGTGTCCGACTCTGTGCAACCCCAGAGAAGGCAGCCCACCAGGCTCCCCCATACCAGGCAAGAACACTGGAGTGGGTTGCCGTTTCCTTCTCCAATGCATGAAAGTGAAAGGTGAAAATGAAGTCGCTCAGTTGTGTCCGACTCTTAGCGACCCCATGGACTGCAGCCTACCAGGCTCCTCCGTCCGTGGGATTTTCCAGGGAAGCGTACTAGAGTGGGATGCCATACCATTATTAACATGGGCATAATTTAGGAACAGCAAGATGGAAGCCATAGATGCATGGGGCATGTAAGAAGAAGCACAGAATGAGCATCCTTGTTCTCTCTGGGCACACTACTCTCCCGGCATCACCGTGTATTCACCAACCCAGGAGCTCTCTGAACCTTCTCCTTTTGTATGTTTATGGAGGCTTCATTATATAGACATGATTAATTTAATCATTGTCCATCGTCATTGTTGATCTAGTCAGCCTCCAGCCCCTCTCCCCTCCTTGGAGGTTGATGCGGGTCTGAAAGTTACAACTATGTAATCACTTGGTTGATTTCCTTGGTAACTAGCCCCCATTCTATGTGCTTCCAAAAGTGACCTCATTAACATAAACTGAGGTGTGGGTCAAAGGGATTTGTTATGAATATCAAGAAGCCTTTATCTCACTTAGGAAAATCCAAGGGTTTTTGGAGCGTATTTCATATTATAAACCACAGTATTGTATACATGAAAACAAATTCTTGTTTTAGTCGACCAACATTAAGATTCCGAAACGAAATTTCATATAATACATGAAATAATATAATAAAGATTTCTGTGGTCTTTTGCCACATGCCAAGTTGGATTTTATCAACAACCTCAGATATCCATATGATACCACTCTAATAGCAAAAGTGAAGAGGAACTAAAAAGGTTTTTGATGAAGGTGAAAGGAGAGTGAAAAAGCTGGCTTAAAACTCAACATTCAAAAAGCTAAAGTCATGGCATCTGGTCCCATCACTTCATGGCAAAAAGAAGGGGAAAAAGTGGAAACAGGGACAGATATTATTTTCTTGGACTCCGAGTCATGTGGATGGTGACTGCAGCCATGAAATTAATTAAAAGATGCTTGCTCTTTGGAAGGAAAACTGTGAAAAACCTAGACAGCATATTAAAAAGCAGAGACATCACTTTGCCAACAAAGGTCCATACAGTCAAAGCTTTGCTTTTCCAAGAGTCATGTATGGATGTGAGAGTTGGATCATAAATGAAGCTGAGTGCTGAAGACTGATGTTTTTGAATTGTGGTGCTTGAGAAGACTCTCGAGAGTCCTTTGGACTGCAAGGAGATGAAACCAGTCAATCCTAAAGGAAATCTACCCTGAATATTCATTGGAAGGACTGATGCTGAAGCTGAAGCTCCAATACTTTGGCCACTTGATGCAAAGAACTGACTCACTGGAAAAGACCCTGATGCTGGGAAGCATTAAAGGCAAAAGTGAGAAGGCAGGCGCAGAGGATGAGATGGTTAGATAGCATCGCCAAATTAATGGGCATGAATTTGAGCAAACTCCAAGAGATAGCTGAGAACACAGGAGCCTGGCGTACTAGAGTCCATGGGGTCACAAACAGCCAGACAAAACTTAGCGAGTCAACAACAACTTGGATTTTACGTCAAGGTTTGAATTTGTGAGCCATAAGAAGTTGAAACACATACTCAATATCATAACTTGTAGTTCATTTAATGATTATCATCTAATTAAAATCCATCTTCTCTCCAACTCTATCACATTATTTTCTTGCCAGCATTATTATATTAACGTAGCATTTCTTCACAGTAGTATTTTCTTTACAAATACTTGGGTAAAATGCAGCAGGTTAGCAATTATAAACTGACTGCCATTTACAAAATCTGTGAGATTCATTGATTGCTGCTCTCCTGCATCATTCTATAACTGGCTAAAAGGTTACTTTCATTGATGAAAGTGTACTCGGAGGCAGGGCAATAGAAGGTATTGATGAAATGTCTACAGGGAGAAAATGCAATTGTGATTGCTGTGAAATTCCACTTGGGAATCTGTTTTAAACTTCACAGTTGAGAGGTAATTTCATTTGTTTTCTCCTGCTTAGAAGTCAGTGTTTTAAACCATAGGTGATTGCTATAGGATGCTGCAATGACAGTTTCCAAATTGCTTTCCAGCAGATATGATTGGAGCAATATAGACTCCTTTCTGCTACTCCTTATTTTACCTGAAACTTACCTTTCTCCAGGACCATATGCATTTCCATTTTTCCCCAGTAAAGGATAATAATGGAAATAGCTGCCATTTGTTGATAAATTACCAGTGTCTAGTCCTCTGCTTAGCGTTTCACAGAATTGCCTTTTTTATCAGAACCATAATCTCCTAGTTTAGACTTTATTGCTCCAATTTTATAGAACTTGAGATTCAGAATACTTTAACAAATTGTTTGATGTTAGATACATAGTGCGTAGGAGAATTTGGGTCTAATACTTGCTCTTAACCACTGATGTTTCTGCTCCCTACATAACATAACCCCATGAAATGGAGGGAACATCAGTATTCTTAGGCATTATTACCACTTCCTATTCACTGTATCTCTACACTCATGCATAAGAATGGAATTTTGTGAATAGCATATCATCCTGCTATGCTTCTATATATCATTATTTTATTAATACCATCCACAAATATCCTGGTTTATTTCACTATCTATACTTAGCCTTTGTCCATGAACTTGGATGATTTCAATATTCATGTTGACAATCTACTTTATATTTTAATGCTAACAATTCTTAATCACTTCTCCAATGTCCTGCACATCCACTCTAGCAAGCTATACCCTGGGATATGCCTAGGCATAACCATTGCACCCAAAATGCTTTAAATACTAAACTTCAGCATCTTACTCAGAACACAACCAATTGTTCATATCTATTACTTTTACTACTTCTTTATTTTCTTTCATATCTCAACTTTTTATTTTTATCTCAGTCTATTAACTCTGCTATTCTTAATCATCATCTCAACATAGCAAAATGATAGCATCAAAAATAAATAATTCCTTGTGTTCTCTCTTAACAACTATGTGTTAGGCATTTTACACATTATCACAACAGAAGAATTATAGAGCAAAACACCCAAATTCAGAGAGGACATAAATTGTATAACTAGAATTAGAACATGTGTCCACTATATGATTCCAAAGTCATCTTCCTTTCACTACACAAAAACAAAGATACAGTCTACTTTAATTATATATCACCCTTTTGATCATATCTGTTCTCACCTGTCTTGCAGAGTTCAACCTCTAAATTATTTATTCCAATGAAGGTTGGTTCTAGGCGGCTTGGGGGGAGGGATAGCAAATAATTAGTATTATAATGGTTTTTGACCCTTCAAAAGGTGTAATATACGTAAAGAGTATATAGTATTTAAATATTATCAGGAGGGGAAGTAAAAAAATTAAAAAGACTACTTACAGAGAGAAGAGAGGTAGAGAAACACTGCCATCATCTTTTCAAACTACAGCATATCCAGTATTGTGCTTAATTTCTCTGTATTACTCAAGTCAACTCATTTGTTTAAACACTCCAAACTACTGTTCCTTCAATTATTCAAACCTCTCGGCAAACAAGTAGATGTAAGAACACACACACGGATGCACATATGTGACAAATGATCTTGTATCCTTCCTATGGAGAAATCTGAAGTTTCAGGTGAGAGATTTCTCAACAGTCTGCCCCTCCTTACTTGTCATCGCATTATAGGAACCTACGCTCATGCTCACACATTTTCCATTTCTTAATAGAAGATATATTTCTCTGTATTTGTATTCTGAAATGATACAGTATCTTACTCCATCGCATTATTTCTCTATTAATTGTATTTTTTTCTTCTATTTTCTTTTACTTACATAAAACTGCATATGCCAGGAGTCAGTGGAGAATGAAAATAGAAAAGTAGATATATACGTGTGTGTGTGTAAGATCCATATGAGGAAAACTACAAAAATTTGATGAACAAAATCAAAGACAACCAAATGCGTAGAGTGATATTTCATACTCACAAACAGGAAGACTCAATTTTATCTGGATGTCAGTTTAGGAAGATATTATTTTGTCATCTTTGATTTTGTCCATCAAAGTTTTATAGTTTTCTTCACATGGATCTTGCACATATTTTGTTAGATTTACACCTAAGCGTTCTATTTTGGGAGTCACTAAGGTAAATGGTATTGTGTTTTAAATTTTGGTTTCCACTTGTTCATTACTGGTGTATAGGGAATGGATTTGATTTTATATACCAATGTTATATCCTGCAACCTTGTTATAATCACTTATCAGTTCCAGATATTTTGGTGATTCCCTCAAACATAGACAACCATGACATTTGCAAATAAAAGCATTTTTATTTCAGTGATTTAAGCAAAATTGCTGAAATAACTATTGAGTGAGTGAGGTCACTCAGTCGTGTCCGATTCTTTGTGACCCCATGGACTGTAGCAGGCTCCTACATCTATGGGATTTTCCAAGCAAGAATACTGGATTGGATTGCCATTTCCTTCTCCAGGAGATCTTCCCGACCCAGGGGTTGAACCCGGGTCTCCTGCATTGCAGGCAGACGCTTTACCCTCTGAGCCACCAGGGAAGTCTATTTAAGCAAATAGAGGTTATTTTTATCACATGACAGAAATTCTGAAAGTAGGCCATTGCTGTCATTGGTTTAATAGCTTAGCAATGTCAGGGGCTATAGGTCCTTAATTGTTTCGGTCTTTATCCCCAGGTATAGATGAGTGTATATAGAGTGTATATGCAAATGAATTGAAAAATTGTATTCACAAAATAGTTGCATATGGATATTATAGCAGTATTATTTCTAATGCCAAAACATAGAGGCAATCAATACGTCCTTCAGTAAGTAAATGGATCAACACACTGTGATGTGTTTTTATTCCAATGAAGGTTGGTTCTAGGCGGCTTGGGGGGAGGGATAGCAAATAATTAGTATTATAATGGTTTTTGACCCTTCAAAAGGTGTAATATACATAAAGAGATTATAGTATTTAAATATTTTCAGAAGGAAAGAAATACTATTTAGCACTAAAAAGATATGAGTAATGAGGCTATGAAAAGACATGGAAGAAATTAAATGCATATTATTAAGTGAAGGAAGCTACTCTAAACAGACTACCTGCTGTATGATTCAACCTATATGGCATTCTGACAAAGACAAAACTAGGATACAGTAAACAGATCAGTGGTTTTCTGCCTAGCAGAAATGGAAGGTCAAAAAGACATACTCCAGAGAAGTTTTGGTCAGTGAATCTATTCTGTAAAATAATATAATGTTAGATGCAAGCCATTAAACATTTTTTCCAAACTCACAGAATGTACAACACCAAGATTTATTCTAATATATAAACCATGGACTTTGAGTGATTATGCTGTGTCAAAGCAGAGACATTACTTTGCCGACTAAGTTCCGTCTAGTCAAGGCTATGGTTTTTCCTGTGGTCATGTATGCATGTGAGAGTTGGACTGTGAAGAAAGCTGAGTGCCGAAGAATTGATGCTTTTGAACTGCGGTGTTGGAGAAGACTCTTGAGAGTCCCTTGGACTGCAAGGAGATCCAACCAGTCCATTCTGAAGGAGATCAGCCCTGGGATTTCTTTGGAAGGAGTGATGCTAAAGCTGAAACTCCAGTACTTTGGCCACCTCATGTGAAGAGTTGACTCATTGGAAAAGACTCTGATGCTGGGAGAGATTGGGGGCAGGAGGAGAAGGGTATGTCAGAGGATGAGATGGCTGGATGGCGTCACTGACTCAATGGACGTGAGTCTGAGTGAACTCCGGGCGTTGGTGATGGACAGGGAGGCCTGGCGTGCTGCGATTCACGGGGTCTCAAAGAGTCGGACACGACTGAGTGACTGAACTGAACTGAACTGAACTGAATGTCAGTTTATCAGTGTAATTAATGTATCACTCTGGTGGGAAATGTTTTTAGTGGAGGGGCTGTATATGTGTTGGGGGTGGGAGTATATGGGAAATCTCTATACTTTTCATTCAATTTTGCTGTGAAAGTAAAACTTATCTAAAAAATAGTTTATTTAAAAATCATAACAGAAAGCAGCCTTCACTAAATACCTCTTATCTACCATGTCTCTGCTTATAGTGCTTAGAACACAACAGCAAATACAGAAACCTGTCCTGGAGCAAACGGCACTGAGCTTATGCTATTTTCTAGTGGAGAGACATTGATATCTTAGTTCATTGTGATCCTTTTTACCAAAGACTAGTACCATCTATACTGTGTTGTATGTGTCTGTTACATACTAAACTAGATGGGGAAAACTGAGAGGAAAAAACAAATATTTTTAATGCTTGTTACCATTAGAGTGGCAATGCCTTATTCCCCAAATCCTATCTTTATTTAAGTTTGATTGATCTTTTGAAACTTTTCTTTGTTTTATATTTCTTTCCTGAGTTTTATATTTAAATTTTAATTGTTTTATATAAATATTATATATATATATATATATATATAGAGAGAGAGAGAGAGAGAGAGAGAGAGACTATTTTGAGCATCCAAGGTGGCACTAGTGGTGAAGAATCTACCTGCCAATGCAGGAGACCTTAGATATGCAAGTTCAATCCCCTGAAGAAGGAAATGGCAACCTACTCCAATATTCTTGCCTGGAAAATTCTGTGGACAGAGAAGTCTGTAGGCTATTGCCCATGGGGTCACAAAGAGTTGGATCTGACTGAGCGTGCACTCACATACAAATTGATTATTTCAATATTTCTTAACAATGAGGAAAATAAAGTCCCAATGAGATTAATAACTTGCCTAAATTCAACAGCAACTGTATGGCTCTTGGAATCAGCCTGTTGTTCCCCATTCTGCATGTCTACCAGCTTAATTTGTATGCTGCTGCTGCTGCTGCTAAGTTGCTTCAGTTGTAACCTACTCTGTGCGACCCCATAGATGGCAACCCACTGGGCTCCTCTGTCCCTGGAATTCTCCAGGCAAGAATACTGGAGTCGGTTGCTATTTCCTTCTCGAGGCTTTCTTTATTATATTCATTATGTGCTCTTCGATTATAAAGTGTAAGAGAGACCACAACATAATCAATGAGATCGCAAGCCACACTATGTTTAATCTGATAATTTTCCCACAGATTTCAGGTTGATAAAGACAAGCTAGAGAGATATATTAGGAAGATAGTATTCCATTAAAGTGAAGAGAATGTCAGTCTTCTGTGTAACGATGAAAATTGTAAACGGTTTTTTAAAAGCTACACCTTTAAAGAAGATTACTGCATAGATGCAATAGAGAGGAAAAAAAAATGAGTATAGAGGCACAAAGCTTTTAAGAGTTAGAGTCTCAGAATTTTAACTATTTACAAAGAGCATTTTAACATTTAAGCCAATTTTGATTTTGATTGCTGGATCTCATATGCCATTTGTTTTCCAAGAATTCAATGTAGGATATGCTACTTTACAAATGTTGGGTATTTTTTTTTTTTTCAGATTTCAATGGAGAAAATAAAATTGAATAGTGGGACATACACAAACACTCAGTGCTTTTAGAAGCTAAATAGAAAAGAATATATTTGAAAGTTACTGGGCTTCCCTGGTGGCTCAGTGGTAAAGAATCCACCTGTAAAGCAGGTGACGCATGAGACAAAGGTTCAATCCCTGGGTCAGGACGATCCCCTGGAAGAGGGCAAGGCAACCCACTGTGGTATTCTTGCCTGAAAAATCCCATGGACAGAGGAACCTGGCGGGCTACAGTTCATAAGAGCACAAAGAGCTGGGCACAGCTGAGCATACACAGCAGCAGAGATGCAAAGTGATACTGCTAAAAGGATAATGACAAAGGAATCAGAGAGGCTGTGGTTAAAGTCTAGGAAGTACACATTCAAGAAAATTAGTTCATCTCTCTGAATTTTTATTTTTTTCTTCAAAAGAATGGTTTTAAAAGATAAAATTTATGTAGAACCTCTGAGGGCCTGATATGTACTTCACCTCCACATATTAGCTATATTTAGTCATATGCTAAGCAATGGACAACAAATGCCTGCCTAAGAAACATAAATCTAGAAAGATACGCACAAAATCAGGCAACTATAGGGTAGGGTGACAGCAATCTAGATGAGAAAAATGCATGGTGTTAAGAGAATACACAGGAGAATCCTGCAGATATGCATGAAAACATCCAGGAGGAGGCAATATCTGAGCTGGATGAGGATGAAAAAATTAGCCAGGTGAGGAAGGAGACAGAAAAGTATTCTAAAGCGAGAGGAAATAGCTCTGAGTAACCCAGAGTCAAGGCATATTGCAGCAGCCTCTCACTACTGGCCTCTAAGAGAAGATCCTGGTGGATAAGAGATACTGAGGCTGGAGAGGAGGACAAGGTCAAATTATCCAGTTTAGGATCAACCCACATGTGATCCATCCATCATCTTTTGCCTCAAGAAAGAGTTAGGGAGCAGGGTAGAGTTAAAATATCAATCATGGAGAACAGTAGCTACTTCAGCACTGAAACAGGGGCCAGGAAGACCCTTTTGGTCCAGGATTTCATCCCTAGAAGCTGGGTCCTTATATGTCTTAGGCAAGTAGGATAAGACCAGCGTGGTGGGGCTCTTGAGAACTCAGCAGAGTAGATTTATGATGAAAATATTTCAACATTTAGAAAACCCATTTTAATCATTTTTTGTGTACCACTTAAATATCAGTTCTAGATTTAAAGACTGGTAAGTTAAATCATGGCTTAAATTTATTTTTAGCTCTGAACTCACATTACTGTTGGACTTCCCTGGTGGCTCAGATGGTAAAGCGTGTGTCTACAATGCTGGAGACCCGAGTTCAATCCGTGGGTTGGGAAGATCCCCTGGAGAAGGAAATGGCAATCCACTCCAGTACTATTGCCTGGAAAATAACAGAGGAGCCTGGTAGGCTACAGTCCATGGGGTTGCAAGAGTCGGACATGACTGAGCGACTTCACTGACTTCACATTACTGTAGTTTAATATTCTGCTCCTGTTGTGTGTTTGAGCGTGTGTGTCTGTATCACTGTTTCACAGAACAAACAGTCCAGCTTTCACTAAACAGGCTGGGTTTTATTTTTTTAATTTATTAATGCCAAATTCCACTGCAAATGTGTATTTTTCTAGGTCTGGGGTTGGCAAACTTTTTTTTCAACAGTCAGATAATAAATACACTAAGTTTTGTAGTCCAAAAAATAAATAAAAATTACGTTTATTTGAATTAAACTACATTAAATTTACAATTTCCAATTAAATGTATCGCATTAAATTGGTGATTCTTGCACCATGAAGACTGTGTCATCTAGCCAAATTGACCTACATATCAGAAATAATCACATTTGTATAGAACCTTGACATTTTCAAAACACTTTTGCACTATCAGATATAATCGTCACAATATGGGGAAGAAAATGGAACATAGGTGTGTGCTAAGTCACTTCAGTCGTGTCCAGCTCTTTGTGACCCTATGGCCCACTCCTCTGTCTATGGGGTTCTCTAGGCAAGATTGCTGGAGTGGGTTGTCATGTCCTCCGCCAGAGAAAATCAGAGAAAATTTACACTTTTCAGGTGAACCTTCATTGCTGCAATATTTTTAGGAACAAAAGGGGGAAAGTATTACCATTACTCCTACTTTGTAAATGAGGAACTTGAGACCTGGGAGATAAAATCTATCTTGACAGCTAAAATGAGTTTGATTTCTCTCGACTGAAATATATGAATAAATGTACATATAGGAAGATGAAGATTTTAAATTAAAGAACGTTCACAAATGTTTCATGTTTCAATCTTTATGGTTAAGGAAAAAACTAGAAATTACTTTCCTCTGAGGTCTCTAAAGCATTTACATTTTTGAACCAGATTTTATCTCAAAAGAGACTTGCAATATACCATTTTTATAAGGAGCTGAAAAAATTAGAATCTGGTTTTGGAATCAGTGGCTGAAATATGTCTTTTTAGTAGAATTTTGAAACTAGAATTCACAAAAATACTTTTGATATGACAAGAGAGAATAAGAAGGGTTACAAATGAGAACAGTAGAAGAATATGAGTAAAAGAATGCCCACTTCTAGTAAAACTGTTTCAAAACATTCTTACAGTATAAGATACTACTAACATTAATTGCTCTAAACAATTACTGCCCTGAGGTTACAGAAGATACTTTACTTTTGTTCATATAGAACTATGTTAGTTATGGCACATATATATACAAGTACTACAGAAAATATTATTTTTCAAATTAAAGAAAGCATCTTTGAAAGTCAAAAATAAGATTCACTAAATATATCTTCTAGTTTAGTACACTTGGTAAGTTTCTTTTTTTTTTAAAGTGTGCCGACAATACATTATATGTAAAAATAGTGTGATGTGTTGTGATAAGGCAGAAATAGTGCAATTTTAAAAAATAGAAGAAAAGAGACAGAAAAAGAGGAAAGCGGAAAAAAATTCATTGATTAGTAAATAGAACTTAGGGTCTTCCCAAGTGGCTCAGTGGTAGTGAATCTACTTGCCAATGCAGGAGATATGGTTTTGATCCCTGTGCAAGGAAGATGCCCTGGAGTACGAAATCACAAACCCCTCTAGAATTCTTGCCTGTTAAATCCCATGAACAGAGGAGCCTGGTGGGTTACAGTCCGTGGGGTCCCAAAACAGTCAGACATGACTTAGTGATTAAACAACAACAACACGTAGAACTTAAATGATTCTACTGAAACTGACAGGCAGTTATTACATTAAGTAAGACTGCTGAATTTCCCACGTGTCAGTTTCCTGGTACAGCAGAGCTGTAGAGAGGGTTTTTAACTCATTTGTGGCCTCTTACTCAAGTACACCATAGGAGGCATCTCAATGCTAAGGAAAACTGTGTTCTTAAGAATTCAGATTCCCCAACCTGGATGCATGAGAGCCAGTTATAGCATCTTAAGTGATTTCAATTTTTACCTGTCAGTCTTTGATATGGTACACATTAACATCAGAGATATGGTCTTCATATACGGGAGGGAAGAGTCCTCCAACATATACTTAATACTCACTACTTTTCATCACAGAGCAAAACCCAACCCTGGAATCAGAAAAGGAAGTCTCCCCCACTGCTTGTGTGAACACTTTTGTCTTCCACATCTCATCATTAAAATCCTCTGTTTTGGAGTTATAGTAGGTCATTGTTAAAATGTTAAGCACACATTACCTACTGGATGGAGAGAAAAGGTCCCTGTGGAGCTTTAAAACACCGCTAAGTGAGGTAAACAAAAAACAAACCCATATATTTGTTGGCCGCCCTCACAGACAACTCAATTTGAGAACAATGTTTACCACTTCTCTGTATTTCACTCCCTGCTGCTGCTGCTAAGTCACTTCAATCGTGTCCGATTCTGTTTGACCCCATAGACGGCAGCCCACCAGGCTCCCCCGTCCCTGGGATTCTCCAGGCAAGAACAATGGAGTGGGGTGCCATTTCCTTCTCCGATGCATGAAAGTGAAAAGTGAAAGTGAAGTCTCTCAGTCATATCCGACTCTTTGTGACCCCATGGACTGCAGCCCACTAGGCTCTGTCCATGGGATTCTCTAGGCAAGAGTACTGGAGTGGGGTGCCATTGCCTTCTCTGATTTCAATCCCTAGATATGGCTTATATTTATTCCAGCTCAATCCTAGTGCAGGAAGGTATAACCTGACCCAGCTTGAATTCCCTAGTGCTCTGTGCTCACATGACTCCTCTGGATTCCATTCCAGCAGTGGGTGATGGGGCAGGAAAAGGAAGAAAGGAAAAGATGGCGGGCTTCGAGGATCTGTCCTTATCATTCTTGGTGTTTAGTTTCTAAAATGGTAAAATACAAATTCTAGTTGTCACTTGTTCAGGTCAAATTTGATTTCTTCAGTGCTAGAAATATTTTCTTAGATCCATACTCAAGAAAAAATTTGAAACTTAAATGTTTTGTTCTCAAATTATGGTTGAATTGATTCTGATGTTATATAAATGTATTAAAACATTATATTAATCAGAGTGTAAATAAGAGCTGTAGATATAAACTACCAAAAATAAATAAATAAATAAATCGTGTCCTATAGTATTGTGAATCCATGGACTGTAACCCACCAAGCTCTTATGTCCATGAGATTTCCCAGGCAAAAATACTGGAGTGGGTTGCCATTTCCTTCTCCAGGGGATCTTCCTGACCCAGGGATCGAACTCACATCTTGTACTTGGCAGATAGATTCTTTATCACTGATCCATCTGGAAAGCCCTCCCATGTTATACACTGAATAAAGTTAGCTCAATGTTATCTTAAAGAGCCAAAAGCTTTCACCTCAGAAATTGGTTGCAAATTTGACTCTATCAAATTCTCAAAATATCAAGATTATTTGGGGGCCATTTTGCAGAAAAAATAAGCTTTGAGAAGATTAAGAGAATACATACATTCGGTTTTATTGGTTTTATTTCATATTTAATGTTCTTTGCACATATCACACGTCTACTAACAGTTGAGTTCTGATCAATTTGCGTTTTTTTCTAAGGAAAAGGTATGAAATTGATGTCAATCTATATATTTCAAAAGTAAAATTCCACATATATTAACAACCACAAGGTGGACACATTTTATCAAAACCCAAGTATTATTGTTGTTCTCCAAGTTGTGTCGGACTCTTTGTGATGCCATAGACTGCAGAACACCAGGCTTCCTAGTCCCTCGCCATCTCTCAGAGTTTGCCTAAACTCATGTCCATTGAATTGATGATGCCATCCAATCCCCTCATCCTCTGTCACCTTCTTCTCCTTCTGCCTTCAGTCTTTCCTGGCATCAGGGTCTTTTCCAATGAGTCAGCTCTTCTTATCAGGTGGTCAAAGTACTGGAGCTTCAGCTTCAGCATCAGTCCTTCCAGTGAGTATTCAGGGTTGATTTCCGTTAGGATTGACTGGTTTGATCTCCTTGCTGTCCAGCAGACTCTCAAGAGTCTTCTCTCGCACCACAATTCGAAAGCATCAATTCTTTGGCGCTCTGCCTTTTTATGGTCCAACTCTCACATCTGTACATGACTATGGGAAAAACCACAGCCTTGACTATATGGATCTTTGTCGTCACACTGATATCTTTACTTTTGAATACACAGCCTAGGCTTGCCATAGCTTTCCTGCCAAGCAGCAATCATCTTCTTCCCAATATACTTCTAACCCAAGTGTATCTCTCAATATCAGACAACTAAAGCACATAGAAATAAATCCCATGTGTATCTGTGTATATGGTGTGTGTGTGTGTAATTATCTGGTTTACATTAGTATTACATTACATTACTATTGATATATAAGAGTGTCTCGAAGATTTGGTTCAACTCCTTATTTGGTAGATGAAGAAAATGCGGCTCACTTAGGTTAAGAAAGCTATAGTTTATTCATCTAGTGGACATTGACACCTTAAGTCAGGTGTTCATGATTCTATTAGTCTTTCTACTATGAAATATTCTCTGTACATTCTCATGTACAGATAAGGGAACATATCTTGAGTGAGAGAGAAAGATCCATCACTGCAGTTAAAAACTTTTATTGTCATATGGCTAGTTAGTGAAGGATAGGACTGAAAACTGGGTCTCTGTTTGCTTTCTCAAAGAGTTTTTCCAGTATACCAGGCTGGTGCTTGATCTTCTCTTTTCAAGATCTGTATTACTTTAACTCACTAGCATTTGGAACAATGGAAAAGATAACTGTATTTTATAGGAACTAATGTCTGCACATTAGATAAAACAGGAGCTCTCAATGCAAAAAGATTTGGGAAAAATATTTTTTATGAGATTAAGTTAAATTTCTTGGTCTCACTTGTCTGTGTGTGGCTGAGTGATGGTATATGTATTGCTTTATTCAATTTGTTTTTGCCAGGCTGTACAACTACAAGAAGCAAAATACTTGGATTTAGCTGGTCAACTCATACAAAGTACTTGTAACTATCTAATAAATATTATTATTATATTGCACTACTGCCTAAACTTTTAATTTGATGATCTATTAAAAAATAAAGAATGAATCTGCTTTTTAGAACAATCCTAAGGGGAACAGTTCCTAATTTGGTATGAGCGGAGGAAGTTTCTCATGTGGCTCTAGGAATCCATATGGCAGCTAGAGAACTAGTGAGGCAGAGTGAGCAGAAGCATTTCATAAAAGGTGAAATAAAGCGTTTATGTCCTGCCTCTGTATTTTTGTTGATTTCAAGTTTTGGACATGGGGGAAGTATAAGGACTGTGGCTAATTTTCATCCTCAAACTTTAACCACAAAACACTAATAGAATTCATTTTAAAAATATTATCACCACAATCATGGAATGTTTAAATAAACACCTATAGTGGCTAAAAGTCTCCTAGGGTAGAGACACATGTTTGGGCTTCCCTGGTAGCTCGGCAGTAAAGAATCTGCCTGTCAATGCCAGAGAGGCAGGAGACTTGGGAAGATCCCCTGGAGTAGGAAATGGTAACCCACTCCAGTATTCTTGCCTGGAGAACCCCATGGACAAAGGAGCCTGGCAGGCTAGAGTCCATAGGGTTGCAAAAAGTCGGACACTACTGAAGCGGCTAAGCAAGCATGCAGAGACATATATTTATCTGGGTTTGTTTGTATGTGTCTGCCTCTTACAACCCAGAATTACTTTTATGACCAAGGACTTCGAGATCTGGCTAAGACACAAGGAAATTGTTTATACCCTTGCAGGCGCTATCTCTGCCTCTGGGATGTTCAGAGACACACCATCCATACATAGAGTCAGAAAGTTGGATACTTCTGAGTATATGCCTCCCACAATCTGATTAGAGCAAAATTAAATGATGTTATATCCTTTCTGGGGGTATTTTCTGGCAATCGTGTGGAAAATTATGCAAGATATTCCCTTTGAGCAGTAAACACAGCCTTAGTCTAATGCATCACAATGAAGTATAATAAAACACTTGAAGAAGACCTTCCTTAATTACAGATTATGAAAAATAATGGCGATCATCTGCTCATTTCACCTAATGTCTCTACATGATGGATCTTCAGTAATGGGTGTGTGCCTGTCTTTGACAGGCTCTATTTTTCCTTCCTGATAGCCCTCTCATTTATTTTACTGCAACTGTGTCTTCACGAGGCAAGGAAGTGTTTCAGAGGCAGAGTGCAAATAGTAGTTACATCTTTCCCAACACAAGCCTCGCAGACCAATTAGACCAATTACTGGACCTTTTCTGGACAGTTCCGTCTTCCCTGGTGGCTCAGACAGTAAAAGCGTCTGCCTACAATGCAGAAGACCCAGGTTCGATCCCTGAGTCGGGAAGATCCTCTGGCGAAGGAAATGGAAACCCACTTCAGTACTCTTGAGTGGAAAATCCCATGGATGGAGAAGCGTGGAAGGCTACAATCCATGGGGTCGCAAAGTGTCAGACATGACTGAGCGACTTCATTTTCTTTCTGGACAATTCAGTAGAAAACCACTTGGTTTCCATTTCTTCTGAGCGGCAGTATATTAACTGAGTTGTTCTTGCTATGAAATTGCCTTTTCGGTCCCTATCCTCTAATACTTGAATTCTGATGATGCTAAAGTCAGCTTTTCTAGCCTTCTGTACTTTTATCTACTCTTTCTGGGCTATAAAGCAAGTTTGTAATTTTCAACAAAACTAAATAAAGAAATATGCAAACAAAATATAAAATTACACCTAATGAAAGGAGAATTGATGAAATTAGGATAAAAATGTTTCCTTTTATATTTATTTGATAAGCTATATATATATTTTATTAAATATAATGTGCTCTCGGATGTAGATGGACTGAGCAGGCATAACCACAAACTGAATTCTGACCTCAGGAAGTTTTTGTAACATATGTAATATTAGGCTTAGTGGAGGATAGAAAGCATCTACATAGATGGTGTAATTATAGTACAGAATATAATGTAACATTGTATGAAAGGCCAGTTATATTGCTATGAAACTTCTGAAGAGAGAAAAATTAATGCTGGCTTATGGGGCAGAAGTAGTCACAATAATACAGAAAAAATACCCATTACACATGGAAACAGAAAAGTCAAAACTGTGCTGATGCTTTGGGAAATGTGAGGAAAAGGGTGTAAGTCAGGAAGCATGAGGATGACTCAGCAGATCAGTTAGACTGGAAAATCAACTAAGTACAATGGAGCAGTGCACGCATGCTCAGTTGCTCAGTCGTGTCAAATTTTTTGCAACCCCATGGACTGGCAACCCCCTGCCAGGCTCCTCTGTCCATGGGGTCATCCAGGATTGCCATTTCCTTCTTCAGGGGATCCTCCTGATTCAGGGTCTCCTGCATTCCTGACCCATGTCTCCGGCATTGCAGTGGATTATTTATTTACCCCTGAGGCACCAGGGAAGCTGTAGAAAGATCAAAAAATCAACTGCAGTTGAGATCATGGAAGGCTTTGAGTGCATTTATTTGTAAAACAGCTGGGAGTCAAGATGCTTTAGAAATATTAGCCTGCCATCTCTGTGGAGGATGGGTAGAAGCATGGCAGAAGGGGAGAGTTCAGCTGGGAGATGACCAGCACTGCGCCTCTCAGATTTATTGAATGTGAGCTTGCCTTTCACATTCTAAACAGGCTCAGCTTTATAAACAAGGATCCCTTTAGTTCTCCTTCCTCTTAATTTGTTTTCTTATGTAAGTAAAGCAGTCTTTGGTAAATCATTCTATTTTAAAGAAACATTCAAATCTTACAGAGAAAATGTTGAAAGTCCATTTGAGTCTGCAGAAGATTGAAGAACAGGTGTTGTTTGAATTTTGCACATCACTGATACATATCTTCAATAGGCCGTTCATAAAAGCACAAAGGATTCTTCTGAAAAACAGTTATTTTTCCTCTAATTCTCTCTCTCTCTCTTTTCTTACTCCTATAATTATTTGGCCCTGAATTTTAATAGAAATAGTTTTCCTCTTTACACACTAGGTAATAACTTGACCACCAACATATTTAGAGGATTAGCTATATTACACTTTGTGTTTCAATCCGGAGAGTGACGTTCATATAAAGGTTTTCTTTTTTTTTTTTTTCCAGCATGCTACCAGTGAATACAGAGACCGTGCTTTACATGAGTTTCATCGACTCATTCAGCATTCAGTAGAAAATGCTCACCAACCAAGTCTGACTAGGAGAAACACTTCCAATTATTTAAAAAGCCTTCTGTAGAAAACCATCTCTAGCCCATGAGAGCTGAGGCGTTTGTAAAAGTAAGGACATACCAATATTAAACTCTCTGGCTTCCTTAACAAGCACATGCCATACACTTGCACACATTGTTTTGCTCATCTCTTAAGTAATTGCATTAAAAAACATTCTAATGTCAACAGTACTCTTCTCAGAGGTATGATAATAAATCAACACCTCAAATGCAATGGTGAAAATGTTCAATAGATACTAATAAGAAGCAAGACAGTAGTAGATCTGCTTAAACCTAACACTAAAAGATTCACTGCACCAGATATACTCAGCCCATACAGCTATCAGACAGAGTGTGATCAAAATTTCCCACAAAATCTCCCACTTAAAATGCTTAATCTTTGCTGAGGGCAAGGTTGATCAAATCTTGGTGAGCAGTGTTGTTGGCTGAATGATAACTGTACACAGAGTTGCCCTGGTGGTGTTTTCCACTTCCTGCCAGCGTGGTACAGTGCTTTATCCCAGCGGCATGTTGTTAATCTGCAAGGACTCAGTAGGTATATCACAGACAGTAACAATTTGCTAAAATGGACTTTAATGAAAACTGGCAGGTATTTGTTTTTAATTAAAGGCCAATATGTCCGAGGCAACAGATGCCCAGATCTCTTTAGAGAGTACCTGGGAAATAAATATTTTTTAATGTTATACTTGTGATTTTTATTGCAAGTGGCACTTGGCTTCTCCCAGAGTGCAGCCTGCTTTATGGATGTTACAACATTCATCGTCACAGCACGGTGAGCCAGTGTCAGCTGTGATGATCTTGGTTTTGCAGGTGGCAAAACAGAAACTCTGAGAACTGTCATGACTTGGTCAAGGTCATAAAAGAACCTGTAGGTGCAGCTGTCCTAGAGCCTTGAAGTTTCTTGTCCATTTAAGCGAGCAGGACAAGTTAAGAAGGAGACAGCAAAGGGAAAAGAGTATTTTTAAATGACTGCTTACCATAATTTTAGTTTATACAGTATCATTTAATCTTAACAACATCGAAGAAAAGGAGATTAAACTTTCAGAGATAGCCAATGTCATCCAAGTTCATGGAGCAAATTAGAAGACAGAGCCAGAATTTGAACCAAGAAGATTCCTGTGACTCTGCCTGGTGTATTTGAAAGATTGTTCTTACTATTATGGCAGCTTATTTGTCATTATTTGCCAAGGTACTGCATAGAAACAGCAATTATGACTAAGTTTCCTGAGTTTAAGAAGGTGGGAAAAGTAGGAGGTAACCGAAGCCATCAATATCCAAATCTACCAGTTTATTCTCCACCAGCCAAGAAAGGCAATTCACCTTAATTATACCAGGTATTTTCCTGTGGCCTCCGTTCTATTGAATATCATAGCTGGCATCTTGAAATTGACAGTTGACAGAGGATATTCTCCCTTAAACTAGATTTTACAGAAATACATTGAAATGTTTATCTGAGGATCAAATGTACAGAAAGACATTCCTCTCTCTAAATTCCTTCTACTCTTGCTTGGGGAGGCTCCAGAGAGAAAAGTTTGACATGCAGATATTGTGGACAAACTTACTACCCAGTCTCACATGCGCTATTCCAGATTAGCACCGCCTATGCCTCACTCCTCTCATATTTTGATATTAGTTCCAAGTGTTAGATTCTTAAGGCAATGTCTGAGCTTGAGCAGAGGTCATAGAGTGATCCAAGATCACACATGTTGAATTATTCTGTAAAGCCTATAAGAATGAGTCTTTTGTCTTTGCTGCTCATTTAGTGCCAAACTTTTCCAAGGAAAGTATTCTCAACAAGAATTTTATATGAAATTGTAGATTTTGGGATGCCTCTGTGTGTGTGTGTGTGTGTGTGTGTGTGTGTGTGTGTGTGTGTGATCAAAAGTAAGATACTTTGTTTCAAAAGTTTTATTTGACATATACAAAAAAAAAAAATAAAGTCATATAAGCTCACAGTTTCAAAAGGAGAAAGAAATAAAATTTCAAAACCCTGAACCAATAATGGTATTTGTTTTACACTAACACAGTGAACTGAGATTGATTCAGATCATTCTCTGATGTCAAAGAAAGCTAAAAAAGGAATATGAATCATAGTTACTCAGAACATCTTGATTATATTATACCTATTACAGGGTCATTTTCTATAATAAATGCTAATAATTCCCTGGCAATTTCACTCATTTTAATCCCAACAATAAGTGGATCACATCTATCTACTTTAATGTTTTCTACCTAACTTAATATGGGAATATTGATTAATGAAAATGGGTCAACCATGAAAATTTATACTGGTTATTGCTCCTTCAAAACTGAAGTTGCAAAAGCTAAGATGTGATATTTACTAAGTTAGGAGACATGGTTGGTTTACATACATTAGAGAGAGAGAAACAGACAAATACAGAGACAAATAGAGACAGGAAAAGAGAGACAGGAAAAGAGCATTTGTGCTCTAGTTAGAATATGATGTAAGTTCTTAAAAATTCAAGCTAAAAGATGACATAAGATTTTTATTAAATATTTTGAAAAGAAAACTATTTAGGCAGGTGTCTTAAGAGAAAGTAAGTATCTTGTTTTAAATTTGGAAATAAAATCATTTCTAAACAAGAATAGCTGAAGCACATCTGTTTCGGAAGCAAGTGGCAGAGCTGAGATAAGTAGTGTCATTTTTATTTAGAGCCCAAAATATGAGAAAAAAATTTAAATTTAGTGCATCTTCATCACGTGGTTGACTGGATCAGGGTTTAGTGACTAGTTTTCCCAGTTCTAAAGAATAAGGTGATGAATAACTTTCAAAGCAGTGGCTCCCTTCTAATGTTATTTCTGGGTTCATTTAAATCACTCATTTGCATCTCCATGAAAGTTATTTCAGGAAGAAATGAAGAAAATGGCAGTTAATTTTACTGCTTTGGCAGATCTGGAGAAAATCTTCAGATATTGAATATTTTAATATTAGTATTCATATTTGCTCCTTTTCTTGAAGTTCTGATTCTCCTTTTGAAATATTCCTTATGAAAGGATATTTTTGAAATATCCCCCTAAACTCTTTGAAATAGTTATAATAATTGATTTAAAGCCCTTGCTGCCATTTCCAGCAACTGGGTGATCTATTGGCCTACTTCTATTATTTTCTTTTCAGTAAGGTTGCATTTTTCTACTTTATTCTGTATCTGTTAATTTTTCAGTATATTCAGAACACTGTATTTTAAAGAACTGTTAGAGGCTAATATATTGATATTTTGGGAGAATGCAAGCCATTTTCCTTTATAGGGTAAGAGCTAATCCTTCTAATTTCTGTAAGAGTTGAGTTATTCTGGGCTGTGCTACAAGTTTAATTTTAACTGTAATTAGTACTCCAACTACCAACCAACACAATACCCCAGGAGCTTCCTTCCTTGCTTCCTACCTTCTTTCTTACCCTTCCTTCCTTCTTTTTTATTTTGTGCTAATATTTTTATTTTGATGTAATATAAAACTTAAAGGAAAACTGTAAGGAAAGGAGAAAAGAAAAGAAAGTGCTAGTCATTCAGTCGTGTCCAGTTCTTTGTGATCGTATCTTCTGTAGCCCACCAGGCTCCTCTGTCCACGGAATTCTTTAGGCAAGAATACTGAAGTGGGTTGCCATTTCCTTCTCCAGGAGATTTACAGACCCAGGGATCGAACCTGTATCTCCCTCATTGCAGACAGATTCTTTATCATCTGAGCCATCAGGGAAGCCAATGAAGGTAGAAGGTATTATCAGATATCATTTACTTGGATTTCCCAATGGTTCAAATTTGCTCCATCTGTTCTCTCTCTCTCCTCTTCCTTCCTACTAGAAAACATATTTATATTTTATATACATTTTGTTTTCTATGAGCACTTTGAGACCATTTTTTTCTGAGCAGTTTGTCAATATGCTGGGTCACTGTGCCCCTTTATCCTTAAAAACTCACATGTGCATTTCCAGACTGGGGGCATGACTTCCATGACTACCTTACATTGCATTTATCATTGGTGCAATATTGATTAAACACTATTCCCTGATCCATAGTATTTCGTAACTGCATTTTTTTCTCTCCAGGATCCAATCATATATGAAGCATTGTGTTAAGTGTTTATGTCTCTGCAGTCTCCTATAACATAAAACAGTTTATGAACCTTTCTTTGTCTTTCCTGACTTTGATATTTTTGCAGGGCAATCCCAGGTGGCTCAGTAGTAAAGAATCTGCCTGCTAAGTCAAAGATATGGGTTCAATCCCTGGGTTGAGAAGATCCCCTGGAAAAGAAAATGGCAACCCACTCTAGTACTCTTTCCTGGGAAATCCCATGGACAGAGGACCCTGGGGCTACAGTTCATGGCGTTGCAAAAAGAGTTGGACATGACTGAGCATGTATGCACACACTTGCAGTGTCGTAGCATATTTTTATGTTTATCTAATAATAAAATAAATTTATGTTTATCTAATTTACTTTTGTTTGGAATTTTTAAAAAATAAATGTTTTTATTGAGGTATAGTTGACTTACAAAGTTTTCTTGTTTGTCTAATTCTTAGGACAATATTTGGGTTATACATTCTACAACAGGAATATTTAGAGAAAAAACAAACAAACAAACAAACAAAAAAAACCTACCATAGTGTCCCTTCCAATGAATCCCAGTAGGAGGACGATGATGTCAATCTGTCCTGATATTAGTGGTTAACTTTGTTAAGGTGATATAGGCCAAAATTACATATAAAATTACCATTTTTTTCTCTGTAATTGTGTTAGTTGGAGTTTTCTGAGAAAACAGATAGGATTAGATGTGCAAGAGACTTTTGGAGAAACTATATTTGAGAACAAATGGAAAAGGGACAAGAAAACAGAGAGAGGCCTCAGATCTGGGTATGGAGGAGAGGGGGATGGAGAGAGACTGGGAGGAAGGCTTCAAGCTGCTGCACAGTATAAGAAACCTTCTGCCAAGACAATACTGGCTGGCGGTGGGCTGAAGCCAGAGCTAGCCTTAGAGTCCAAGTCTTCTAGGGTCGGATCATTCTTTGTGGTGGGGAGTTGTCCTCTGTGTTATAAAATGCTTAACAGCCTGCTTGGCTTCTAACCACTAAGTGCCCGTAGCAATCTCCTAGTTGTGACAATCAAAAAATATCTCTAGACCTCACCAATGTCACCTAGTTATGTAAAAACGCTTCTAGCTGAGAACCACTGCTTTATTTATACATAAAGTCTTCTCCTGTCTTCTGGTGAGAGTTCATATCTCTCAAGCCCACCCTCTACCTCTTACCTACTTAAAGTCAGAAAGAAGTCAAGTTGCTTAGCCATGTCCGACTCTTTGCTATCCCGTGGACTGTAGCCCACCAGGCTCCTGCGTCCATGGGATTCTCCAGGCAAGAATACTGGAGTGGGTTGCCATTACCCCTAAAGTTGTTTTTTTTCCTGCTCGATGAGGTGTAATTTATTGCTAACGCCTCGTCTACACTCCCTGGCCATAACATTTCTCTACGAGTGAGTCTTCCCATGTCTAACAAGGAGTGACTTCTACCTGACGCCTCTCTCCCATTTACTGCAAATATAAGGCTCCTTCCTCAAGTGTGGGCTTCCCTGGTGGCTTAGGTGGTAAATAATCTGCCTACAATGTGGGAGACCTGGGTTCAATCCCTGGGTTGAGAAGATTCCCTAGAGAAGGAAATGGCAACCCACTCTAGCATGCTTGCCTGGAGAATCCCATGGACAGAGGAGCCTGGTGGGCTACAGTCCATGGGCTGGCAAAGAGTCGGACACAACTGAGATTTTCCCGAAGTGTGTTCTCTGATATTTTGTGAGGGCTCCCTTCTGGCCAAAGCCTTGTCCACACTCCCGGCATCCACTCCGTGTTTCCTGCTGGAGTGGGCTAGCCTGTGTCTGACTAGATTTTCTTTCTCGCTAAAGCCTTGTCCACACTCAGTGAAAACATAAGCCTTTTCCCCAGAGTGTGTCCTCGAAAGCCTTGACCACATTCTCTGCACACAAAAGTCTTCCCCCCTGAATGTGTCCTCTGACGAGCAATGAGAGTAGACTTATGCCTAAATCCTCACCTACTTTTCCTGCACTTGTGAGACTTTTCTCCCAAGCATGTCCTCTGGTGTGTAATGAGAGCTGACTTAGCCCTAAACTGCATCCACACTCCACACACTCACGGAGGTTCTCCCCTGAGTGCGTCTTCTGGTGTAAAGTAAGGTTTGACTTATCTCTGAAGCCTTGTCCATACCCTGGACACACAAAAATCTCTCCTAAGTGTGTCCTCTTGTATTTAACCAGATCTGACTTCTAATTAAACTCCGGCCACATTCACTGCACAAGTGAGGATTCGCCCCTGAATTAATCCTCTGGTATTGCTGAAGTTAAAGTGAAAGTCCCTCAGTTGTGTTGACTCTTTGTGACCCCATGAACTATACAGTCCATGGACTTCTCCAGGTTAGAATAATGGAGTGGGTAGCTTTTCCCTTTTCCAAGGGATCTTCTCAACCCAGGGATCGAACCCAGATCTCCTGCATTGCAGGCAGATTCTTTACCAGCAGAGCCACAAGGGAAGCCTCAGCAAGGGTGTTTGCTGAGAGTGGATTTATTTCCAAAAAGTCTCCCACAGTCCCTGTAGATAGGCTTCTCTCACAAGGGGGTCCTCTGATATGTGATAAAGTTTGACTTGTCCCTGAAGACTCACCCACACTGTTGGCACACAAAAAACTTCTCCCCTGAGTGTGTTCAAAGGTGTTTGATGAGAGCAAAGGTGTCTGATGAGAGAAGCAATTGTTGTTTAGTCACCCAGCTGTGTTCAACTCTTTG
Source organism: Ovis aries (assembly GCF_016772045.2). Lineage (NCBI taxonomy): Eukaryota > Metazoa > Chordata > Mammalia > Artiodactyla > Bovidae > Ovis > Ovis aries. The sequence continues at coordinate 18,782,435 of NC_056074.1, forward strand.
GAGACGCCATGGACTATACCCTGCCAGGTTCCTTTGTCCATGGGATTCTCCAGGCAAGAATACTAGAGTGGGTTGCGGTTTCCTCCTCCAGGGGATCTTCCTGACCCAGGGATGGAACCCATGTCTCCTTCATCTCCTGCATTGGCAGGCGTGCTCTTTACTGCTGAGCTATCAGGGAAGCTCTGATGAGGGATGACTTCTGGCTAAAGCTTTGCCCACACTTATCACATCCAAAGGGCTTCTCCCCAGAGTTCACTATCGTGTGTCACTATGTTTGACTTCTGGCTAAAATCTTGCCCACACTCTGTGCAGAGGTAAGGCTTCTCCTCCATGTGTGAACTCATATGTATAATGACAGCTGATTTATAGCTAAAGCTTGGGCCACACTCACGGCAAAAGTATGGCTTTCCTCCTGAGTGGGTCCTCTGATGACTGAAGAGGGTTGATTCTTGGTTAAAGACAAGCCTGCAATTTCCACAATTGGCTACATCAAATCCTGAGATTTCTACCCACTTTAATGCTTTGTCTGTTTCTAAAAGGTTCAGCTTCTCAAATGAAAGGAACTCTATTTCCATCACTGTCTTGCCTTCCCTCAAGCTTAATAGCTGTTCTTTAGGTGGGCTGGAGAAAATTCTTGAAGTATTTCTCTTCCTTGTCCTTAAACAAGGATTCGGAGTCCCCTTCTGTCTTCACCTTCTATTCACAGCAGCAGCTTTCATAATAGAATGATTGCGGCTGCTGCTGCTGATCTGCTGAGCAGAGACCTGCTCTTTGGAGAGTTCTAGGAAAAACAAACCTGGGCAGATTGGAAGGTAATGATCCTGCAGCACATGTTATTGTAACTGCTGAATACAGAAGTCTAGAGTGGAAGAGGCATAAAGTGAAATTTCTGTCTTTGCATCAGCATCCTGAGATTTCTACCCACTTTAATGCTTTGTTTCTAAAAGATGTGTCTTCTTAAATGAGAGGAACTCTATTTCCATCACTGTCTTGCCTTCCCTCAAGCTTAATAGCTGTTAAACTTCTCCGTGCTCTAGCAGGATGACAAGTGTTGGTTTGGAAAATGGAATTTCCAAGGAGAACCAGTTTGCTGTAGTTTTGCAGCATCACTTGCCTGTACAGGGTCCTCTGAGCATGGCTTAACAGCTGCCGCTCTTCCTGGGTGAACTCCATAACCTCATTATGGAATGACATGAATGTTTCTTCTCTCCTGGTTTTTAAGCGCCTCAAGGTCATCATTCTGGTCTTCTGAATGTTCTCCCTGAAGAAAGGTGAGGCTAAAGCTGGTAGGGACATGGTTGCAATGTCTGACCCAGGCAAGTGTGACAGCAGTAAGAGATGCTGAGTTAGAAGCAGCCTGCTATGTCACCTTTCTTTTAGAAGTTATATCATTTTAACTTTTCCACCAAGGGTATACTCTATCTCAAATTCATTTTTGTGTTTGGTGCATGAAAGAGGTCAGTTCATTTTTCTTTTCCATATGGATATCAAATTGTTCGATCATTTTTTCAAGAAGATTTTCTTTCCCCTTGGAATTGCATTGGCACTTTTGTTGAAACCAATGGGTTATATAAGTATGGATCTATTTCTTGACTCTATTCTGATTCAGATTTGTTCTGTTAGTTTTTTATGATTGTATGCATTCAAGCTGGAAGACTTGACTGAACTTCCAGATTGGTGTGCTTCATCAGTGGTTTCGATTCCACCAAGTTCTTGATTCTATTTACTTGGAGAATGCCCAAGACTAGGTGACTTCTCTTTACTTAGCAGTCTTCTTTACCAGGTTTCTTTTAAACTCAATGGTGAGAGGGGTGGAGAGGTGTAATTGCTGAGTTGGGATTCTTCCAACCTACAGTCCATTCCATTGGCCCACCCTGTCCTCAGTCCCAGCAGCATAGTCTTCATCCAAACCTAGCAATGACCCCTCAGCTGGACATGGCAGCTACCCTCCTCCGCTCTGAAGGGTTTATTTCTCTATGAAATCCAGTTTATTTTGCTTCTTAAATCCACCATTCTGCTATACCTTCTTAGAAAAGTACGATTTTTCTTTATTTTGTCAGTTTTGGGTTACCATTGAAACAAAGCTTTTTTCTCTCTTTATATATCCTAACTGGCAATGGAACTATTCCTAGTGGAAAAAAATAAAAGAGAAAGAATTTTTCATAAATAAAAGACCTTGCATTTTGAAACTTTTGTGCTACCAGTTCCTTTTTCTTCCCGTTATCGTGGCTATCACAAATGGTTAGCTTTTGTCTTCAGCCATTAAAATTTATTCTTGTCTTTAGAACCATCTAATATTAAACTTTAACAATATTATTCTAGAATAAAATGTCAAAGTTTTACCTTCCCTTTGTGAACAAGAGAAAAATGGGCTGAGATGGGTCCATTTGACAGAACAAGAGGCACCTTAGCAACTTTTCCTCTCCATATTTTTATTTGATCATTGAATATTTTATTCAAAAATGTTTTATCCATGTCCCTTAAGAAAATCCTTTTCAGTGGAGACAAAAAGACACACAAAGCCAGAAATTCCTTGCTATTTCTTAATTTGAAAGAAGCACGATATATCCCATCTGAACAGAAAAGAAGGTGATGATACATGAATATTAGAAAGAAGGTAAATTTTTAAATTAAGTTAGAGAAATTGTCTCTGTTTAAGTGAAACAGTGAGGCCTAAAATGATGACTCAAGAAGCTCACAGCAGCAGCAAGTTGGCCTGACACTGACTGTTGACTCACAAGTAAGCCTCAGTCTTGGATTGTAGCTGATTAACGTCAGGGGGACCACTGACTAAAACTGCCCTCCCTGGCCAGGCCATAGTACCCACTTGCATGGGTTATCTTACAACAGAAACTCCTGGTAAGGAACAAGGAACTACCAAGCTACCACCATTCAGAAGAATTCAGGAAAGGTCAAAAGGAGAGAGGAACTCCAGCCCAATATGTCCTACCAAGCTCCCAGAATCCTTTTTGCTGGAATCCATCTTGGCTGAGGAATGTGCGCACCACCAGGAAGGACCTTGAGTCAGAATGACTGCCCAGAGACCACCTGGAAACTAACCTCATCAGCTTAAAACCTGCACTGTGAGCCATGTGGCAGAGCAGCTCTCCTGGGCCCCCTTATCCCGCTGCTCTCCTCCAAGGCTCCCCTTCCCATAAAGCCTCTTGCTGTCAGCATATGTTTCTCCTCAGACAATTCGCTTCTGAGCATTAGACAAGAGCCCCTCTTGGGCCCTAGAAGGGACCCCTTCCTGCAACAGTGGCATTTGGATAGACCCAATCAAATGCACTTTCACTGAATGTATAGATTGAAATAGTCTTTGTTTTTTCAAGGAGAGCATTCACTATGGTGTTCCTACTATCTTTCAAGGCATAAAAGTTAAGAGAAGAGATGATCCAAGGAGGAAAAACAAAGTCTGGTGTGTTCTTTTCTTCCATGTCTTTGCTCACAGTTGTATTCTCCTTGTGATGATTCCTTATCAGACTACACAGGGAGGGTATTTAAGTGACAGCACTCTTCATACAGATGAGCATAATTAAATAATGATAATGCTGCTGATGAAAGACATTTCTTGACATTTCATGTAGGAACCAGCCAGACATTTCATGTAGGAGCCAGCCATTATCATTTCTAGTTATAATGCTAGAAATTCTAGATCATTCTAGAATCTAATTGTTTACTCTAGAATTCTCTTTGGATATTATAAAAAAGTAAAATATGTTTTCTTCACCGTTGGGTTTCACAGAATTAATATGTTAACTGTAATAAAAAAAATTTCAAAATATCAGTGGTACCCAAGCTACAAACAGCAGGAGAGGAATAAAGGGAGTTCTAAGGTCCAATAAGCTTGAGAATCATTGGCAAATTCATCTTGTACAATTTCTTTATTAAAACTCTCCTCAGATACATCAGTATGTATAACTTCACTCTTAATCCCCAAAGTAGGGTCATGGCCTACAGTGTTTCTGAAATTACTTGATTAAGAAATGCTCTTTTCAAGAGTATCTTCAATTGCCTTGAAAACATGAATCAGAAAAATCTGCCACATTTCGATAAATCTTATGATTTTTTTTTCAAAGGCCTGCAAGATCTGGAATTCCTTTTATCCAAAAATAAAATAATTCATCCAAAAGGAAATATTTTATTGCATTCATAGCTCCTTGAGATTTTGATGATAACTGAAGCATTTATTTGATAAGAAGTAATCAAAGCATTCTTTCTTTCAGCATTCTTTGGCAAATGAATGCTCAAACTACCGCACAATTGCACTCATCCCACATACTAATAAAGTAATGCTCAAAATTCTTCAAGCCAGGCTTCAGCAATACATGAACCGTGAACTTCCAGATGTTCAAGCTGGTTTTAGAAAAAGCAGAGGAACCAGAGATCAAATTGCCAACATCTGCTGGATCATGGAAAAAGCAAGAGAGTTTCAGAAAAACATCTATTTCTGCTTTATTGACTATGCCAAAGCCTTTGAGTGTGTGGATCACAATAAACTGTGGAAAATTCTGAGAGAGATAGGAATACCAGACCACCTGACCTGCCTCTTGAGAAATCTGTATGCAGGTCATACAGTTAGAAGCAACAGTTAGAACTGGACATGGAACAACAGACTGGTTCCAAATAGGAAAAGGAGTACGTTAAGGCTGTATATTGTCACCCTGCATATTTAACTTCTATGCAGAGTACATCATGAGAAATGCTGGGCTGGAAGAAGCACAAGCTAGAATCAAAATTGCCAGGAGAAATATCAATCGCCTCAGATATGCAGATGACACCACCCTTATGGCAGAAAGTGAAGAGGAGCTAAAAAGCCTCTTGATGAAAGTGAAAGAGGAGAGTGAAAAGGTTGGCTTAAAGCTCAACATTCAGAAAACGAAGATCATGGCATCTGGTCCCATCACTTCATGGGAAATAGATGGGGAAACATTAGAAATAGTGTCAGACGTTATTTTGGGGGGCTCCAAAATCACTGCAGATGGTGACTGCAGCCATGAAATTAAATGATGCTTACTCCTTGGAAGGAAAGTTATGATCAACCTAGATAGCCTATTGAAAAGCAGAGACATTACTTTGACAACAAAGCTCCATCTAGTCAAGACTATGATTTTTCCAGTGGTCATGTATGGATGTGAGAGTTGGACTGTGAAGAAAGCTGAGCGCTGAAGAGCTGATGCTTTTGAACTGAAGAGCTGATGCTTTTGAACTGTAGTGCTAGAGAAGACCCCTGAGAGTCCCTTGGACTGCAAGGAGATCCAACCAGTCCATCATAAAGGAGGTCAGTCCTGGGTGTTCATTGGAAGGACTGATGGTGAGGCTGAAACTCCAATACTTTGGCCACCTCATGTGAGCAGCTGACTCATGGGGAAAGACCCTGATGCTGGGAGGATTTGGGGGCAGCAGGAGAAAGGGATGACAGAGGATAAGATGACTGGATGGCATCACCGACTCAATGGACATGAGTTTGAGTGAACTCTGGGAGTTGGTGATGGACAGGGAGGCCTGGCGTGCTGCAATTCATGGGGTCACAAAGAGTTGGACATGACTGAGTGACTGAACTGAACTGAACTAATCAAAGCAGCTCAGGATTTATGGAGAAAAGTGTATAGTAGAGCATTCATAAGAGACTGATTTTTGACCTTGGTAGTGTCCATGGGACACTAAATGGTGGCATTTTCTTCTCGTGTTTACAAAATACAGCAAGCTTCATTCCTTTGTCAGCATGTTTTTTGACAGTTGTGTTTCTGTGTTATGAGTGAGTTTTAGAAAATTTAATGAACCTAAATAGGAAAAGGAGTATTTCAAGGCTGTATATTGTCACCCTGCTTAGTCAACTTAAATGCAGAGTATATCATGAGAAATGCTGGGCTGGATGAAACACAAGCTGGAATCAAGATTGCTTGGAGAAATATCAATGACCTCAGATATCCAGATGACACCACCCTTATGGCAAAAAGTGAAGAAGAACTAAAGAGTTTCTTGATGAAGGTGAAAGAGGAGAGTGGAAAGTTAGCTAAAGCTCAACATTCAGAAAACTAAGATCATGACATCCAGTCTTATCACTTCATGGCAAATAGATGGGGAAACAGTGGCTGATTTTATTTTTAGGGGCTCCAAAATTACTACAGATCATGATTGCAGCCATGAAATTCAAAGACTCTTACTCCTTGGAAGGAAAGCTATGATCAACCTAGATAGCATATTAAACAGCAGAGACATTACTTTGCCAACAAAGGTCTGTCTAGTCAAGGCTATGATTTTTCTAGTAGTCATGTATGGATGTGAGAGTTAAACTATAAAGAAAGCTGAGTGTTGAAAAATTGATGCTTTTGAACTGTGGTGTTGGAGAAGCCTCTTGAGATTCCCTTGGACAGCAAGGAGATCCAACCAGTCCATTCTAAAGGAGATCAGTCCTGGATGTTCATTGGAAGGACTGATGCTGAAACTGAAACTTCAATACTTTGGCCACCCGATGCAAAGAGCTGACTCTTGAAAGGATGGTGGGAAAGATTGAAGGCGTGAAGAGAAGGGGACGACAGAGGATGAGATGGTTGGATTGCATCACTGACTCAATGGACATGAGTTTGAGTAAGCTCCAAGAGTTGGTGATGGAGAGGAAGGCCTGTGCTGTAGTCCATGGGTCTCAAAGAGGTAGACATGACTGAGCAACTGAACTGAACTGAACCGAATGAATCTAAACAGTGAAGGCCAGCTGCTGTAACTTTTGTTTTCAGACTATAGTGTGCCTATAAACCAAAGAGAAGCATCAAAGTAGTATTAGGGCTTCTCTCGGAGCTCAGAGGTAATGAATCTACCAGTCGATAAAATACTGGTTCCATCCCTGATCCGGGAATAGCCCGCATGCCGCAGAATGAATAAGCCCTTGCTCCACAATTCTTGAACGTGTGCTCTGGAGTGTGGAACCTTGAACCACTGAGCTGATGTGCTGCAACTCCAAAGCCCATGCGCCCTAGAGCCTTTGCTCTGCAACCCAAGAAACTACAGCAAAGACAGGCCTGTGTACCACGGCTAGAATGTAGCCTTGCCTCAATGCAACTAGAGAAAAGCTGGCACAGCAACAAAGACCCAACACAGCCAAAAACATACAGTAAAATAAATAAATTTATTTAAATAGTGTTTTAGAAAACCGGGAAGTCTATCTAAAGTAATTTAAAAAAATGAATAGCATCTTAACCTCTTCATCTAACTCCTTTTCAGATCAGTATGTTTTGTATTCTACGGTTCTGCCACATCATGTACCTATGACATATCACTCAATAAATATTAAGTGCCAAATATAGTCAGTCAATAGGCTAAATGCTAAGGACTCTTCTATTACCACTGCCCATTTATCAAGGAGCTCAAAATATCAGCACAATTTATTTCCCAATATGGAGGGAGTCTGAGTTTAGTAACTCCAATTACAAAAACTAAACAACTGTGAAAAAACTGCTGCTGCAACAGCGCAGCACATGTTACTGTGGGCTCTCTGCTTGATCAAGAGAAATTAAGTTATTTATTCACCTTTAACCACCTAGAGAGCAACATGCTCCTGCTACTGCTGCTAAGTCACTTCAGTCGTGTCTGACTCTGTGTGACCCCATAAATGGCAGCCTACCAGGCTCCCCCATCCCTGGGATTCTCCAGGCAAAAACACTGGAGTGGGTTGCTATTTCCTTCTCCAATGCATGAAAGTAAAAAGTGAAAGTGAAGTTGCTCAGTCATGTACGACTCTTAGTGACCCCATGGACTGCAGCCTACCAGGCTCCTCCGTCCATGGATTTTCCAGGCAAGAGTACTGGAGTGGGGTGCCATTGTCTTCTCCGAGAGAGCAACATATCAGAGATATAATTACAGAATGGATAGAGACTAGCTGTTTTCTTTCCAGGTGAACAATAATAAATGCTTATCAATTTTGGCATAAGGCTTAGGGATTAAATAGAAAGAGCAGCTTATATATACTTCAAGTACTGAAATACATATGGATATTATACCAGAATTTCAGCTAGCGGACTGGAGTGATCAGTTGTGGCACTGAAAATAAAGATAAGGGCATGGTAAAGGTAGGTCACATTGCAAATGAATAAAAATGAAAGAAAGTGAAACTAAGGGATGAAATCAGGATACATGTTCCCATAACAGTGCATCTGCAAAGGAATGAAGTTTAATGATATTGAAGAATGAATCATAGGGATCCAGGACAAAGATGCTTACAACACTAATTCACGGTACCTTCCATGTGAAATCTGCTAAATTTTCTATAAAAATACACATATACCATATATATAGTATACACACACACACATATATATATGTTAGATATTAATTTTTTTTCATCAGAGGAATGAGGAACTGAAACATGAAAAAGTTAAGTTTTTCTTTCCAGTCTTTTTTTTTAATTTGAATTTATTTATTTTAATTGGAGGCTAATTGCTTTACAATATTGTATAAGATCTGATAGATAGAGTGCCTGATGAACTATGGAATGAGGTTTGTGACATTGTACATGAGACAGGGATGAAGACCATCCCCATGGAAAAGAAATGCAAAAGAAGCAAAATGGCTGTCTGGGGAGGCCTTACAAATAGCTGTGAAAAAAAGAGGTGAAAAGCAAAGGAGAAAAGGAAAGATATAAGCATCTGAATGCAGAGTTCCAAAGAATAGCAAGGAGAAATAAGAAAGCCTCTTCAGCGATCAATGCAAAGAAATAGAGGAAAACAACAGAATGGGAAAGACTAGAGATCTCTTCAAGAAAATTAGAGATACCAAGGGAACATTTCATGCAAAGATGGGCTCGATAAAGGATAGAAATGGTATGGACCTAACAGAAGCAGAAGATATTAAGAAGAGGTGGCAAGAATACACAGAAGAACTGCACAAAAAATAGCTTCATGACCCAGATAATGATGATGATGTGATCACTCATCTAGAGCCAGACATCTTGGAATGTGAAGTCAAGTGGGCCTTAGAAAGCATCACTATGAACAAAGCTAGTGGAGGTGATGGCATTCCAGTTGAGCTGTTCCAAATCCTGAAAGATGATGCTGTGAAAGTGCTGCACTCAATATGCCAGCAAATTTGGAAAACTCAGCAGTGGCCTCAGGACTGGAAAAGGTCAGTTCTCATTCCAATTCCAAAGAAAGGCAATGCCAAAGAATGCTCAAACTGCCGCACAATTGCACTCAACTCACATGCTAGTAAAGCAATGCTCAAAATTCTCCAAGCCAGGCTTCAGCAATATGTGAACCATGAACTCCCAGATATTCAAACTGGTTTTAGAAACGGCAGAGGAACCAGAGATCAAATTGCCAACATCCGCTGGATCATGGAAAAAGCAAGAGAGTTCCAGAAAAACATCTATTTCTGCTTTATTGACTATGCCAAAGCCTTTGACTCTGTGGATCACAATAAACTGTGGAAAATTCTGAAAGAGATGGGAATAGCAGACCACCTATCATGCCTCTTGAGAAATCTGTATGCAGGTCAGGAAGCAACAGTTAGAACTGGACATGGAACAGCAGACTGGTTCCAAATAGGAAAAGGAGTATGTCAAGGCTGTATATTGTCAACCTGCTTATTTAACCTCTATGCAGAGTACATCATGAGAAACGCTGGACTGGAAGAAACACAAGCTGGAATCAAGATTGCCAGGAGAAATATCAATAACCTCAGATATGCAGATGACACCACCCTTATGGCAGAAAGTGAAGAGGAACTAAAAGCCTCTTGATTAAAGTGAAAGAGGAGAGTGAAAAAGCTGGCTTAAAGCTCAACATTCAGAAAACGAAGATCATGGCATCTGGTCCCATCACTTCATGGGAAATAGATGGGAAACAGTAGAAACAGTGTCAGACTTTATTTTGGGGGGCTCCAAAATCACTGCAGATGGTGACTGCAGCCATGAAATTAAAAGACGCTTACTCCTTGGAAGAAAAGTTATGACCAACCTAGATAGTATATTCAAAAGCAGAGACATTACTTTGCCAACTAAGATCTGTCTAGCCAAGGCTATGGTTTTTCCAGTGGTCATGTATGGATGTGAGAGTTGGACTGTGAAGAAGGCTGAGTGCCGAAAAATTGATGCGTTGAACTGTGTTGTTGGAAAAGACTCTTGAGAGTCCCTTGGACTGCAAGGAGATCCAACCAGTCCATTCTGAAGGAGATCAACCCTGGAGTTTCCTTGGAAAGAATGATGCTAAAGCTGAAGCTCCAGTACTTCGGCACCTCATGCAAAGAGTTGACTCATTGGAAAAGACTCTGATGCTGGGAGGGATTGGGGGCAGGACCAGAAGGGGAGGACAGAGGATGAGATGGCTGGATGGCATCACGGACTCGATGGACGTGAGTCTGAGTGAACTCCGGGAGATGGTGATGGACAGGGAGGTCTGGCGTGCTGCGATTCATGGGGTCGCAAAGAGTCAGACACAACTGAGCGACTGAACTGAACTCAAAGCATAGAGCTAAAGACTCAACGTATTCTGACTCTAGTGTCTGGACCCTCATCAAATGACGTACTGTCTATCTTAACTGCTGCTAAGTCACTTCAGTTGTGTCTGACTCTGTGCAATCCCATAGACAGCAGCCTACCAGGCTCCCCCGTCCCTGGGATTCTCTAGGCAAGAACGCTGGAGTGGGTTGCCATTTCCTTCTCCAATGCATGAAAGTGAAAAGTGAAAGTGAAGTCGCTCAGTCATGTCCGACTCCTGGCAACCCCATTGACTGCAGCCTACCAGGCTCCTCTGTCCATGGGATTTTCTAGGCAAGAGTATTGGAGTGGGTTGCCATTGCTTTCTCCGGTCTCTCTTAACAGAACCGCTCTAATATGGATCCAAACCATTGTATAAAAAACAAAAAAAAACTGAGCCCATGCTGAGCAGAGAATAAGGGGAAGGAGTAAACCATTTCTTAACAATTAGCTAAGAAATTTCAGCTTGTTTGATTATGTGTTTGTTTAAATTTGAATTGACGTAGCAATGTCTTATACCTGTGCCTAGTTGCTTCAGTCGTGTCTGATTCTGATACCCGTGGAACCATAGACCACCAGACTCCTCTGTGCTTGGGATTCTCCAGGAAAGAATACTGGGGTGGATTGCTATGCCTTCACCCAGGAGACTTGTTGACCCAGGGATTGAACCCGTGTCTCTTATGTCTCCTGCACTGGCAGGCAGGTTCTTTACCACTAGTGCCACCATAATCTAGATACAGTGAGTATCTTTTAAGGAAATTTGCTTATATTTTATTCTGCCAATTGTAGAATAAGGCTAGTAACCAAGGATGGATGATGGCTTAGAGGTGACCACAGTGTATTCCATGAAAGCACAGTGGTGGGTGCTCTTTTTCAGGCCATTGTTGGCCTGGACCCCCTTGATCAAATCAGAGAAATGGCCACATATGGTCAGCCTTCTCAAAGGCTCTCACACCCTCACCACCTGTCCACCATAAACATATGGGAGGAATTTGGGCTAGCTACAAATATTCCTTTTCCACTTCCTCATGATTGAAAAAGAGATGGTCCTTATATTTTCAGTCTTATAAATTGAGTAATAAACGATTATGATATTTACAAAAATTTGTATTGTATGCCTTACTATAGCAGCAGTCAGAACCAAAGAACTAAACCCAGAGGTTATCAACATGTCACCTGCTACCTCATAGTTTCATAGCATCCTTCATGTGGCTGGCCCTTATGTAAGAAATCCTCTCATTATACAAAATGACTTAGTATTGCTAATATGTGCATCCATGTTAAGTTGCTTCAGTCATGTCTGACTCTTTGAGACACCGTGGACTGTGTTTGCGTGTGTGTGTGTGTTCTGTCTGACTCTGTGTGACCTTGTGGACTATAGCTCACCTGGCCCCTCTGCATGGGATTCTCCAGGCAAGAACACTGGAGTGGGTTGCCATACCATCCTCCAGGGAATCTTTCTGACCCAGGGAATCGAACTTGAGCCTCTTATGTCTCCTGTATTGACATGCGGGTTCTTTACCACTAGCACCACCTGGAAGGCCCCCGTATTCCTAATAGAGACCATAAACTACTGCAAGAGAATGAATTCCAAAATTTAAAATAAATAGGATTATTATAGTATTGCTGTTTTTGTTCAGTCCCTCAGTCATGTCTGACTTTTTGCAACCCCATGAACTGCAGCACAACAGGCTTCCCTGTCCTTCACTATCTCCCAGAGATTGCTCAGACTCAGGTCCATTGAATCAGTGATGCCATCCAATTAGTTCATCCTCTGTTGTTCCATTCTTCTCTTGCCTTCAGTCTTTCCCAGCATCAGGGTCTTTTCTAGTGAGTCGTCTCTTCACATCAAGTGGCCAAAGGATTGGAGTTTCAGCTTCAGCATCAGTCCTTCCAATGAATATTCAGGACTGACTTCCTCTGGGATTAACTGGTTTGATACCCTTGCAGTCCAAGGGACTCTCAAGAGTCTTCTCCAACACCACAGTTCAAAAGCATCAATTCTTCAGTCCTCGGTCTTCTTCATATACCAGTTTTGAGGCTGTTTTATTTTTTATTTTTTATTTTTCCCCAAGCAAAATTAAAAACAAAACAAAAAACCTTTCTTGGCATTGAATGGCTGCTACTGCTACTGCTGCTGCTAAGTCACTTCAGTCGTGTCCGACTCTGTGTGACCCCATAGACAGCAGCCCACCAGGCTCCCCCGTCCCTGGGATTCTCTAGGCAAGAACACTGGAATGGGTTGTCATTTCCTTCTCCAATTGAATGGCTAAAACCATCCAAATATATCCCAATGTCACTTTTCCAGGAAAGGAAATAAAATATGCTTTCTGTTCTTCTGAAAAATTTTCGATGAAGCAAGATTTTATATACCCAGAATTCTCTCTTAGTGAGCCTTCTCTAAGCTAGGAGTTCAAAACTGAGGCATACTAGATTAGCTTAGAGTGTTGACATATATTTAAAACTGGGCTCTATATAATTGTTTGACATGTAGCTTCTGGATTAAAACACAATAAAAATGAGAAGATTCCACTTATGTCTTGCTTATAGAGGGCAGTAAAATGGATTAATTTAAAAAATCTTTAGCAATAGAAGGATTTTGGAACAAAATCTGCACTAAGAATTCCTGACAGATAAATATTTCACCTTTTTTCATTTGCAAAATATGGTAAACTGATGAATAATTCTTAATAAACATTATTCAATAAAAACAACTTGGAATAAAGTCATGTAAGATGATATGAAAGTCAAATTAAAGAGGCTTATTAAAATCGGTACATCTTCAAAGAATGTACAGTGTTGAATAATTCATTAGCTATTTAACACATTTACACACCCTTAAAAACCATGCAAATTGTCTTATTACTGGACATTTTTCATTTTGAAACAGGATTACATATATTTTTCATCTGTGAGACTCCAATAGTTAAATGCAAAATAATTAACACTGAGCTCTTGCTAATTAAATTAGCAGAGGAGATTTAGCTGATACTATGCTAGGTACTCAATTTAAGAGACTGTCTCATTGCATTAAACAGAGTGCATTTATCGTGAATAAGTTCTCAGCTTATTTATTTGATATGGCAACTAACAGGTAGGGAAAATAAATCTTCCCAATATTGGGCAACAGATGCATAGCTGTCTTGCTTCTAATTGTCTTATCTAGAAATTTTGAGGCAAATTGAGAAGATAAAAATACCATTGTCTTTTTTAAACTGAACCAAAATATAATAAAACCTAATGTTTAATTTCAGTAAGTTGACTAGCCTTGCTGAATTAAATAAAAGAGAAGAAATAATTTCAACATGTGTGCATAGGTAAGCTGTATTCAAACATGATGTTATGGGGAGGGAGGTGGGAGTGGGGTTCATGTTTGGGAACACATGTAAGAATTAAAGATTTTAAAATTAAAAATAAAATTAAAAAAAAACAAACAAAAAAACAAACATGAATTGAGATAGGGCAGCTGAAATCATAAAACAGACATAAAATGGAAACAACTAAGCTATCCTGTGCTTCTTTTAAATGTCATTTAATACATCTATAAGTCTTACAAACATAACTATGAGGAATAGCGTATGTGTCTTGCCTCAAATTCTTCATTACAATGTATTTTATAGAAAATTTCTGAGAATTTAGTACATGAGTAGAGCAGATATGAACTCATAGCTTAGAATCTGTCTCTCTTAGAATATGTCTATTGACTGAGAGACAAATGCTGCTTAAAAATATCAGCGGCTTAAATGAACACCATTAATAGCTTTCTGATTTTTTAACATGTGCTTAAGAGGTTTCGCAGGCTTAGGGCTTTTTTTTAAGAATAAAAATAAACTAGTTTTAGAATCGATCACATTCACAGTCTTCATATTCTTTTAAAATAAAAACTATAAGTTGATTTTCTAAACTGCCATATATCTAACATACAACTGATTTTCTTAAAAAACAAATTATTTTCTTTTTAATACATTATATTTATCTGCATTAGTTAGAATGTATTTAGCTAACTTAATTCCACATGACTTTTATTTGCTACAAAGTATACTTTATTAATGCATATAAGTAGGTTTATTTATAAGCAAGGACCAAGGGGAAACAACAACAACAACAAATAGCCCCTAAGAATTCTGTAATGATTTAAATACCACCATGATTTAGGGCTCAATGGACTTGTAGGGCAAAGGAATCAAATGCTAAAGCCAGAGCAGTTTTAGCATTTATATTAACCTGGCTCCTATAGTTCTGCAGAAATATGCTCCTGTGCCTGATAAAAATTAGGAATGACAATAGTAATAAATCAACATTGCTGTAGTGGCCTGAACCTTCACACAAGAGTCTAAAATAAATTGTATCTTATACCTACAAGATCATATTTCTCTCATTCTTGACATGTCTTCTTTGACAGTAAGACTAGTTAGGTCAAGTAAGGTCAGTCTGATAAAGAGAAAATATTTTATAAGATTTCCAGGAAAATAAACTAGAAAAAAAAAAGTTCTTCACATATCTTTTATGATATGTCATATTTCTGCAGCTTTACCCAACGGCTCCATTCTCTACTCATAGATATGCAAATATTTGTGACAATTATTAGACTCACAGAATAGTGAATTCTATTCTATTGAATATCTGTATCTATCTATTCTATTCTAAGATGGACTTCCCTCATAGCTCAGTTGGTAAAGGAACTGCCTGTAGTGCAGGAGACCTGGGTTTGATTCCGAGGTTAAGAAGATCTACTGGAGAAGGAAACTGGCAGCCCACTCCAGTATTCCTGCCTGGAGAATCCCATGGGCAAAGGAGCCTGGCAGGCTACAGTCCATGGTGTCACAAGAGTTGGACATGAGTTAGTGACCAAACCACTACCATTCAATTCTATTCTATCGAACCTGTGTCTCCTGCATTAGGTGACAAATGCTTTACTGCTGAGCCCTTGGGAAGATCCCCTGGAGAAGGAAATGGCAACCCACTCCAGTATTCTTGCCTGGGAAATCCCATGGACAGAGGAGTCTGGCGGGTTACAGTCTATGGGGTCACAAAGAGTCAGACATGACTTAGTGACTAAAAAACTGGGAGCCACATTTGTAGTCCCAAAATGCCTGCTTCCAGACTTCCCTTTCTATAGTAATAAAGGAAATCCTTATTTTAAGCTACTGTTAAATCCATTTATTCTTTTTTTTTTTTTTTTAGCTGAATCCAGTGATGGAATAATACATTAGCTTGATAGTAAATCCAATCTAAATTTCAGTTTAAAATTAGAAAATTCCTTCATAAAACCAAAGCAATAATTATTTTAATAAGTGAGAAAATCAAGTAAGAGCAGAGAGGTAGAGGACTAATCACAATGCCCGTCACAGAATTTGCAGTCTACAAATCACAATAATTACTATTATATGCTATTTGAGAGGCATTGATTTGGGGGTTGTTGTTTTTTAAAAAGTTTTTACATGATATGTTACGCCTGAGAAATGAATCAGGCAATTAAATATTTAATGATTTGATTTTAAGATAATTATGTCTTCACACATCTTTTTATTCTTAAATCAAATAACCATGAATATATAAAATTATAAACAATAAACAGCTATTTGGCTGGATGAATTGGCAGTCATATATGACTTGTTGCTTTTCATTTTCCCAAATCTTGCTCTGGAATTTGGCCTTTGGGAAATCTCTAGTGAGACTTCCTGTTTATCTCAAAATAATGGGAAAAAAAGTTGATTAAAACTGGATGAGCTGAGGCTATCATAAATGTGGAAAGAAAGAACAAGAAAGACAGAAAGAAAGGAAAGAATGGCGGAAGGAACAGAGAGAGGGAATGGGAGGAAAGGAGAGAGTGAGAAAGGAAGAGACAAGATTATGAGTTTACCATGACTTTTAAATGAATATTTGGCACCAGGGCTTCCCTGGTGACTCAGAAGGTAAAGCATCTGCCTACAATGCTGGAGACCTGGGTTCGATCCCTGAGTCAGGAAGATCCCCTGGAGAAGGAAAAGGCAACCCACTCCAGTACTCCTGCCTGGAAAATTCCATGGATGGAGGAGTCTGGCAGTCTTTACAGTCCATGGGATAGCAAAGAGTCAGACATGACTGAGCAACTTCACATTAAAACTCTTAGAAAGGCACAAGTAGTGCCCATTTAGATAAACAGAACATTAAAAAGAATTATTATAGTAAATATATTCATGATCTGAAGAGTCAAAAATGAAACTAAGCTGAAAGAAAAATGAGGGTCTGAAGTATGACCCACACATTCTCTGTGAAGAGATTCATCCTTATACAGTATTTTCAGTCGTCTTCTCAACTTGAATCATCAATCATCATTTTCTAATGAGCTAATTGTATAATTAGTTCATGTTTAAGCTGCTACTTGTTTAACTTATAATCTCAAAGAAACCATAGAGATTCAAATAGAATGTTTATTATAATTTTTCTATTTAACATTTCAAACCATTCCTCTGTACAAATAACTAATCAACTACTTGTGTTTAGTTGGTCCATTGTGTCTGACCCTGACCCCATGAAAAAGGCTACCAGGTTCCTCTGTCCATGGGATTCTCCAAGCAAGAACACTGGAGTGGGTGGCCGTGCCCTCCTCCATCCAGCAGATCTTCCCAACACAGGGATCAAACCCAGGTCTCCCACAATGCAGATGGATTCTTTACCATCTGAACCGCCAAAGAATTAACAGCATTTACCACCATTCTTCTCCTCTTTCAGCTATGCCAATTCTTTCTGTAGATTTCACTCAAAAATACAGTGTGAAGTAAGTCAGAAAGACAAACATCAATACAGTATATTAACACATATATATGGAATTTAGAAAGATAGTAACATTGACCCTATATGCAAGACAGCAAAAGAGACACAGATGTAAAGAACAGACGTTTGGACTCTGTGGGAGAAGGCAAGGGTGGGATGATTTGAGAGAACAGCATTGAAACATGTATATTACCACATGTGAAATAGATGACCAGTACAAGTTCAATACATGAGACAGGGCACTCAAAGCTGGTGCACTGGGATGACCCAGAGGGATGTGAAGGCGGGGCGGGGTTCAGGATGGGGAAGATATGTACACCCATGGCTGATTCATGTCACTGTATGGCAAAACCCACTGCAATATTGTAATTTGCCTCCAATTAAAATAAATTAATTAATTTAAAAAATATTAATTCTATGTTATTCATTAGAAAAATAAAAGTATTTTCCTGGTTTATTTGGTTGAGTTGTCACGTTTGAATTTTGCAGTTCTAATTTTCACATTGTCAGTCACTTCCAAAAAGCACTGTAATGTTAGATACAGACTTATTTAAATGTGAATTTTCCCCACCAAATTCTTCTCAAATTTTCCCAATCTGAAACATATTCTTATCTTAACACCCAGTTCACAGGATCTAAAGTGTGTCTGAATAATCTTTATAATTAAAATAAAGATATTGGTTCACAGAAAAAAGAAAGCTAGTGCTGAGTGAAATGTGAGTTGATAGATTTGTAAAATATGGAAAAACTATTCAAAAGATATTAAGATAACTTTAGTATCTACTTATCTAAAAATAGGAATAAGGAATACCTTCAGACTTCATAGAAGATCATTTTTTTCACTCATTGATTCATTTTAAAGTATTTGGAAAATGCCAATTACGTATATGGAATGTGGTTTAATAAAGAATGAACCTACAAATTACTTGAGTGCAGGGTTCCTGTCTGTTTCATCTTTGACTCTTATATCTTAACACAGAAAGAAAAAAAAAATCCTGTAAAGGAATGGATTAGAAAAGATGGAAATACAGAAGGCAGTATCCCATCAGGGAAGGGAGGGAGAAAGGAAAAGTAGAAAGAGGAAGAGAGAGAGTGGTTTGTAACTAGAAGTAAGGCCAATGACAGAAAGGAGGTCATGTCTCCAAAGCCGAGTCACATATTTACCAACTAATATTGGGCCTCATTTTCTCCATCTAAATAATGAGGATAATAGTATATACCTTATAAAATCCATGTGAGGGATAAATGAAATCATCACTATAAACTGTGATTACTGTAAACATTCCATACATGATAATTCGTAATATCTAGCCAACTAGATCACGAGTTATGAGTTTTAAGGCACTTCCTATCCCAAATCCATCTTGATAAATTGAATAAAGAACTGAAGGTCAAGCCAATTTTGTCTGAAAAAGTGATGGAATTAAAAGAGCTTATACTTTTAATACCCCAAATAGTCACTTACATTATAGAGCCAAAATAACAAACTCTGATAGAGCAAGCCAAAATCCAAGTATAGGGTAGGGAAGAAGTAGCTAAAGGAGTTACAGTGAAAATGGCTTCAGGGCATGGTAGACAAAACTAAGTGAGGTTAGAAAAGATGAGAATGTGCAAGGGTTTGGAAGTCAGCCTTTACTTCCCTTCTGTTTTGACCAATCCCTCATTAAAACTTCTGGGGCCTGCCTCTGCCACTGTCAGAAGAAAATGTAAAATGATGCAACTGTTATGAAAAACTGAGTGGAAAAATCAAAAATAGAGTGACTGTATGAACTACAATATCATATCTGGGTATATATCTGAAAAAAAAAAAATGAAATCAGGATCCGGATGAGATACCTGCAGTCCCATATTCATTGCAGCACTGTTCACAATACCCAAGGGGTGGAAACAACCTATTCATCCCTGAGTGGTTGAATGGATAAAGAAAATGTGGTATATATACCCAATGGAATACTATTCAGCATTAAAAAAGGGAAATGCTCCCCTTTGTGATAACACGGATGAACCTGCAGGACACTATGCTTAAGTGAAATAAGCCAGACACGGACAGACAATTACTTCATGATGTCACGTATATGAGTAATCTACAATAGCTAAATTCAGAATAGAGTCAAATGGTGGTTGCTAGGTATGGAGGAAGGGGAAAATGGAGAGATGTTGGTCAAAGGGTACAAGGTGTCATTTATGTAAGGTGATAAGGTCCTAGAGGCCGACTGTACGGCTTAGTTTCTACAGTTAACAATGCTGTATCATGTACTTAAACATTTGCTAAGAGGGTAAATCTTTTGTTAAATGTTCTTTTAACATAATAATAAATAAATTATATATATATACATATATATATATATATATATAACTGAATCACTTTGTTGTATACCAGAAACTAACACATTATAAATCAACTATGTTCAATAATATCTATATATACATATATAAAAAAGGATGAGATGAATAATTTAGAGATATGATGAATATGTTTAATGCATAGATTATGCAGGTGACTTTTTTCATGGGTGCATACGTATCTCCAGTCTCAACAAATTATGTCCATTATCATACCCCAATAAAGTGGTTTAAAAGTCTCTTTACAAAAGCACATTTCATTTTATTTCAATGTATGTGTGATATAAAATTATTTTACCCCCCCCAAAACCTATGAGACCCTTTAAGTCAGAATCTCGGATATGAAGCCGGGGCATCCATGTTTAAAACTCCCCAGCTGATTCCCAGGAGCAGCCAAGGTGGATGCGCATTGTGACGGGAGAGCTGTCCTGCTCCCACTACTGCCTCCCGTGTGTTTTCCCCAGGGCCATAGTGACTTTTCTCGTGAAAGAGATGTGATATGGCACCACTTAAACTCCTTCAAGGGGGCCCTGTTGCTCTCTGGATCGATCATAACATACCACACCTTTCATTATCTAACTTTTGCTTACCTCTCCCAATGTCACATTTTATCAAATTTGTTTAAAAACTTAACTTTATGCAGCACCTGAGCCTTGCTTGTTAACCCACTGCAACTGGCTTCTACGTAAGCCATTCCATTTCTCTAGCATGCACTCATCTCTTCTCATCCTCTGATTCACTCTTTTTAATATATATATCTAGTCGGCTGTTCTGGGTCTTTGTCTTCATCGCTGTGTGGGCTCTTCTCTAGCTGCGGTGAGCAGAGGCTACCCTCTAGTTGTGTGCAGTCTTCCCATTGCCGTGGCTTCTCTTGTTGGAGAGCATGGGCTCCAGGGCTTCAGTAGTTGCGGTACATGGGCTCAGTAGTTGTGACTCATGGGCTCTGGAGCACAGACTCAGCAGTTGTGGTGCGCAGGCTTAGTTGTGCTGAGGCCCATGGGATGTTTTCAGGTCAGGAATCCAACCCTTGTGTCCTGCCTTGGCAGGTGGATTCTTCACCACTTAGCCACCAGGGAAGCCCCCTGATTGACTCTTAACCTCCGATCTCAGTGCATACCTCTGTGAATTCTTTCTTGATTTTAGGGCTGCAATTTGAACTACAGAATGCCAAATTCAATTTGGGTTTTAGATAAACAATGATTCTTTTTAAAATTTGTAGTATGTCCCATGTAATCATGTGCACCTGTATACTAAAACAACAGCAAAAACAGTGCTGTCTATCTGAGATGCTAATTTAGCTGGTGTCCTGTATTTTTCTCTGTTAAATCTGGGAACATTTCTTCATTCTTTACCACCACTGATTAGGCTCCATCATTTCCCATCTTTATGGAGATATCCAGCTTTAGCACTCCAATAGGACCTTCTGCATACAGGGTTCTGGTCTGATTCCTTCTCCACCCAACTGTCTTGAAGGCATGGCTGCTGCTGCTGCTGCTGCTGCTGCTGCTACTGCTAAGTCGCTTCAGTCA
The DNA here is from genome assembly GCF_016772045.2 of Ovis aries. NCBI lineage: Eukaryota > Metazoa > Chordata > Mammalia > Artiodactyla > Bovidae > Ovis > Ovis aries. Next base: position 18,803,531 of record NC_056074.1, read on the forward strand.
TGTCGGACTCTCTGCGACCCCATAGACAGTAGCCACCAGGCTCCCTCAATCCCTGGGAGTCTCCAGGCAAGAATACTGGAGTGGGTTTCCATTTCCTTCTCCAATGCATGAAAGTGAAAAGTGAAAGTGAAGTCGCTCAGTCCTGACACTTAGCGACCCCATGGACTGCAGCCTACCAGGCTCCTCCGTCCTTGGGAGTTTTCAGACAAGAGTACTGGAGTGGGGTGCCATTTCCTTCTCCGTGAAGGCATGGATTGTACCTCACTCCTTTTGTACTCCCAGCACCTGTATGGTGAATCACACTCAATGGAAGCTTACCTTTAATTCCTTTCCTTAGTTTGAAGGCATCCCTTTCTCATGCTGAACATCAACCTCTCTCTACCACTTATTAACTCAGATTTTCTTTGTTCTGCTTGAAGGAGAAATTTGAACTTTCCTCATGTATTTTTCAGGAGTAGAAAAGTCCTGGACTTATTGCATCCTTTTGTGGTCTCATTTTATCCTATTTCACTGATATCAGGATTTCTTTCATCTTTATGATCTCAGAACAGCTTGAAACCAAGAGGTTTTAATCACCTCCAGGTAACTCAGCATGAAAAGAACACACATTCACTTTCGACCTTTCTTATACCTATAGTGTCTATCCTGAAACTTGTTCTCTTTCCTAAGCAGACAAAGGAAAAGACAAAGATTATGGTCAAGTTTAGTGCTTTTAAATTGCCTGATAGTACATAAAAATGTTATGCTAGTTTCTTACCCACTTGTAGACAGAGAGCCCCTATCTGACATCTAGCTTTACATGGGCCATTCTGGCTTCCCATTGTGACAATCAGTTCTTACCCTATTTTCTCTGTTCATAGCCGTCTTTCAGAATTTTATACTATAGCACTAAGAGCTTATAAACACACCTGGAGCAAATAACTTTTCTTATCCAAAAATAGTTTTCCAACAGAGATTATGATTATTATGAAATGCCATAAAGCTTTACAACTTTAAAAATTATGGTTTAAATTGTATCAACTATAACCTTCAGACTTTTTGTATGTTTATTTATTAGTTTGCTTTTCTACTGTTTTTATTCCTAGACAGTTTTATCCCTAGGCAGTTACTCTAAATACACACACACACACACACACACACACACACATACACACACACATCTGTAAGAATAACATCATGACTAGGTTTTCGCCAAAATTCATTCTCCATATATTGGATTACTTTTGTCATTTATCAGTTTTATCTTGATTTTTTCACATGTCTTTCAGAAAAATACTAATTATGTTTATTGTATTATTGTCATAAACTGATTATCATACTTTCAAAATCTTATTGAAATCTTTGAAATGAAGCTTGGCTTCTTCATAGATATACCAACTCAGGGCATTCTTGTATAAGACTTTTATTTTAAAGGCAAGTAACACAGGGTAGCAAGAGAAACAGAGTGTAGGTTTTTCTCTGTCTGAAGGCCAATAGATATCTGAGGTCCAAGCTCTCCAAGGGCCCCTGCATCTGTGCCTTGTACCACCCAGATCTATGCAAGGAATCTTAGTTTTGGGAGTAGCTCAAGCCAAATTATTTGAACTAATATCAGTGGTAAACCATTAGTAAAGATATTTCTGACCTTAAACATCTTAAATTTAATTGTCCTTATCTTAGCCTAGAGTCAAGAAACCAGACATCCAGATTTGCCCAGAAATATAGAAATTTTTTGGTCTAGCTGTAAATCAACTATCTCCACACTTTCACAGGCACATTTCCCTTTACTATACATTAAAAAACAAAAACAAAAGCATGAATATAAAATAGAAACTTTGTCTCATAAATAGAAAAAAGACAATTAACATGTTGATTTAAAATCTCACTAATCAATGTCAGCCGTTATTCATGTCATTCAATTTGACATAATCACTATTAAAAATATGCCGCATTATTCATTTTCTCCCAGCTGCGTAGTTGCTATTCTCTTTTATCAACATCTCGGACTTTTAGTCCACCTTATGTGGCATACAATATAGAAGAAATATCCTTTTGTTCATTATACTGCTATTAACCTTTTTTCCTCACATTTCGGATTCACCACTTGCTTCAATTTGAGTGAATTCCAAAGAGATGTTGTCTCACTGACAAGTCACCAATGTGTGACCAAGACAGCATTTCAGCTGGCCCAGCAACTCTAGCCATGCTATCCCTTTGCCACCGGTTTGGACAGTTCACGTGTACATGCTGAACACACTAAGATGCGAATTACCCTAGTACTCTTTTAGTCACCCTTTCACTGGACCCAGAAATCTACTATGTGCATACACACTCCTGGGCAACTACAGTGCTAGACAATATAGAAACAAGAGAGAAATAAGGTTCCTGCTCCCATGTGTCTATAGACTTATAGAGAATACAGACGGGTAACAAGAGAATCAGAAAAGAGTGTGATAAATGCTATTGTGGAATTCCTGGTAGACTGACGTATACAGAAGTTATCTAAGATGGAGTGTCAGGGAAATGGTAGCTACAGCATACAACACAGAGTAAAAGCTGTTGACTAGGGAAAGATAGGCTGATGGGATAGATAGGCATATAGAACATTCCAGGCAGAAGGGTCAGAAAGGGAAATGAACAGTTTACGTCCTGAGAGAGAGAGACTGAGAAAATGAGAGGATGAATAAGGTAGGGGATGAGGGGAGTCTGGTTATATTTGTGTAGCATAAGCACAAGAGGAATGCTAAAGGAGAAGAGGCTGGGATGTGAGCTAAAATAAAAGCTTACAGGACCTAGTAAACAAGTTAATGATAAGAATAACGTTAATGAAATCAGGAGAGGGCTTTGATAAGAGTCCCTAATTTTCCAAGAATCCAAAAGTCTTTCTAGTCACAGGAGGCAGGTTGATGTAACTTAAACACAATTCTCCATTACAGGCTTTTCAGACTCTTAACTCTTCCTTAAGTGCCTTCCCTTATCTCTCTCAAACTCACACTCTCTCTATGTGGCCATCACATGGCACCTCTGTCATGAAGTTTTCCATTACATTAATGATTAACTGTATTTCCTCCTTCCTCTGACCCTGTATAACCTTGCTTAATTTTTCTTTTTTCCCTCTAATACAATATCTTGAACTGTATATATTTGCAGATTATCTTCTCTCACTTGACTAGTTTCTTGAGGGCAATCTCAGCCATTTTAGAATCCCCTATAATATGATCATTCATAATCTATTAAGTTAAACAACATTGCTTAATTAGGCACAAGGGAAAATATTTTTCAAAAGCAGATATTATGGGTTTTTTTAAGACTTACGCATCATAACAGAACATGATTTCATCAAACTTTTAATGCTTTCTGGGGTTGGGGGGGTTTGGAAATTTCTATAAGATTTTATTTTTTGTAACTATCATCTCATTTTTATTGCCAGTTTAGCTGATGTTTTTGTTGTTTAGTCACTCAGTCGTGTCTGACTCTTTGGAGTCCCATGAACTGTAGCCCACCAGGCTCCTCTGTTCATGGGATGCTGCTGCTGCTCCTGCTAAGTCACTTCAGTCGTGTCCGACTCTGTGCTGAAACTATAATTTAGAACATATTTTTTCAGTTGAAAGAGCACCATTCACCAATGAGTAAAAAACTGTATCACCAACTTGTAGATGGATTGAACAGAAGAATAAACCAAAGAAAAGAAATCATGTCTACTTTTAAACAGCATTTCTTTCTTAGGATGATGAGATTAGCCATACGTATGAACTCTTTAAACTAAATGCTCCTGATTAAAATAACTTGAAAATGACCATTCAACATATGTTTGGAACGTGAAAAACATCACTTTATTTTCTATTTAGATGAGAGAAGGAAATGGCAACCCACTCCAGTACTCTTGCCTGGAAAATCTCATGGACAGAGGAGCCTGGTAGGCTACAGTCCCTGGGGTTGCAAAGTCAGACACAACTGAGCGACTTCACTTTCACTTTCCTTGTAGAGTAGCAGAGGTTCAACTTCCCTTACCAACAGCAAAAAAAAAAAAGAAAGAAAGAAAGAAAGCATTAATTCCCCTCTCTGCAAGCATGGGTGCTAAGTTGCTTCAGTCATGTCCAACTCTTTGCGACCCTATGGACTGTAGCCCGCCAGGCTCCTCTGTCCATGGGATTCTCCAGGCAAGAACAGTGGAGTGGGTTGCCATGCCCTCCTCCAGGAGATCTTCCCAAGCCAGGGATTGGACCTGTGTCTGTTAGGTCTTCCTGCTTTGACAGGTGGGTTCTTTACCACTAGCGCCACCCAGGAAGCCCAATTCTCCCGTCTGTATGCCCTAAAATTTATAATTGTTGACCTGGTCACACACACATACCATAATGTAAATACTGTATTTGTAACCTCAAAGTTGAGAATTTAGTGGTATAAGAGCAAGCATGCTTCATGTGTAAGAATACAATAACAATAATATAATAATTGAGGACTAAAAGTACCAAGCCCTTTGTATGTTATATCTCATTTTTTCACATAACAATATAGAAATATACACTCTTGCTTTTTCTATTTTGCAAATGAACAAAATCTAAGTCTAAGACTGCTGAGACAAATTGTATAAGGCCATACAGCAAGAAACAGGCAAAGTTAGCATGTAAATTCATGTTAATATGACTTCAGAATCTAAGTTCTTTACCACTATCTACTGCAAACTTAGACTCAATAGAATCATAGGATGAATAGAGGTACTACTTTATCTAAGCCTGTATTCTCCTTTAAAGCCTCCAGCTCATCTTTTTTTTTTTCCACCTAGAAGTTACATTAAAAAAAATCAAGATCCAATCAGATTGACATTTATTCTGTGATTATGGCTTATTTAGTGACTTTCTACTATTGTATCTGATGAAAGTGAAGTAAGTGTAAAGTCTAAAGAATCAGGGCCTGTGACTTTATACAGAAATAAGTGTTTTGCTTTTTGTGTGTGTGAACAAATTCAAAGATGATGTACTCCATGAGCATGAAAGGATCTCAAAGAAGAGCTGACACTCTCAGTTCTCCTGCATATGTATCCCTGACAAGAGATGGTCTAATAGAGCTCAGGAACCTACTACTTATCAAAGACTACAATTTTTGCCCCTGACTAGCAAAGGAATTCTGACTTTTACTGAACACAAACTAATCTACCTAAAATTCTGCCATGTAATTTTTATTATACCGTCATAAAAAAGCAAGGGAATTCCAGAAAAAAAATCTACTTCTGCTTCAGTGACTACACGAAAGCCTTTGACTGTGTGGGTGACAACAAACTGTGGAAAATTCTTAAAGAGATGGGAATACCAAACCACCTTACCTTCCTCCTGAGAAACTTCTATGCAGGTCAATAAGCAACAGTTAGAACTAGACATGGAAGAATAGACTGGTTCCAAATAGGGAAAGGAGGACTTCAAGGCTGTATATTGTCATCCTGCTTGTTTAACTTATATGCAGAGTACATCATGCAAAATGCTGGTTTGGATAAATCGAAAGATGGAATCAAGATTTCTGGGAGAAATCTCAACAATCTCAAATATGCAGATGACACCACCCTTATGGCAGAAAACAAAGAGGAACTGAAGAGCCTCTTGATAAAAATGAAAGAGGAGAGTGAAAAAGTTGGCTTAAAACTCACCATTGAATAACTAAGATCATGGCATCCGGTTCCATCACCTCATGGCAAGTAGAAGGATAAAACATGGAAGCAGTAACAGATTTTATTTTCTTCGTTTCCAAAATCACTGTGGACAGAGATTGCAGCCATGAAATTAAAGGATGCTTGCTCCTTGGAAGGAAAGCTATGACAAATCTATATAGCCTATTAAAAAGTAGAGATATCACTTTGCTGACAAAGCTCTGTATACTCAAAGCTATAGTTTTTCCAGTAGTCATGTACAGATGTGAGAGTTGGACGATAAAGAAGGCTGAGTGCTGTAGAATTGATGCTTTTGAATTGTAATGTTAGAGAAGACTCTCAAGAGTCCCTTGGACTGCAAGGAGATCAAACTAGTCAATCCTAAAGGGAATCAACACTGAATATCCATTGGAAAAACTGATGCTAAAGTTGAATCTCCAATACTTTGGCCACCTGATGCAAAGAACTGACTCCTTAGAAAATAACCTGATGCTGGAAAAGATCGAAAGCAAAGGAAGAAGGGGACAGCAGAGGATGAGATGGTTGGTTGGCATTACTGACTCGATGAACATGAGTTTGATCAAGCTCTGAGAGATAGTGAAGGACAGTGGAGCCTGGTATACTGTAGGCCATGGGGTAGCAAAGAGTCCAACATGACTTTCAGGCAGAGCAATAGCAACAACAATGCCATCATGAAGCCCGAGAAGAGTTTTCAACATTTTGCTACATATAATCCTTCAAATATTTGAGACTAAGACAGCAAAGTATTCTCCCCCTCATTTTTTTCAAAGTAGACATGACTAGTTTCCTCGTCCATTTTCCAAAATGATGCCTTTAAAATGTCCACACTATCCTGAATGCATTCAGCTTTGGTTTTATTAAATCTCAGCAGTCAAAGTTGAATGGGTTACTAAAGACAAAACTCTGGCAGCCAAGTGAGAACCCCAACTTTTCTGAGTTGATTTTTCTATTAATTCCCAGTTGGATTACATTGTGTGTGTGTGTGTGTGTGTGTGTGTGTGTGGTGGGGTGGGGTGGGGGGGTTGGCTATTAAATTATATTGACGTGTAACTAAATCCACTTTTGAGATGTCTAAGATGATTTCAATATATGCTACATGCAAAGCCATATCTTCTACCTTGGCTATTTTTGCTGATTCAACAAGACGCAAGATAAAATGTGATTACTAATCTATTAATATCCCTTTAGGTTCTGAATCTAATAATCCCTGATTGAAAACAATGAAAAGCCACGGCTGAGGCTTATGGGTTTTGGTACCCAACCCCAGATATCCTCCCGGATACTCATTAAATAAATAACAAGTGGACTTACTCTCAGATGGCAGTAGTGGTAAAGAACCAACCTCTCAATGCAAGAGGCATAAGAGATGGGGGTTCGATCTCTGGGTTGGGCAGATCCCCTGAAGGAGGTCATGGCAACCCACTCCAGTAGTCTTGCCTGGAGAATCCCAGGGACAGAGGAGTCTGGTGGGCTACAGTCCATAGGGTCGCTAGGAGTCGGACACAACTGAAGGACATGGTATGTGTGAATGCACACACAATTAATCGGTACGATATTTTAGAGAAATAAATTCAAGAAATTTTTTTGCTTTTAATGAATACAATAGTGATCAAAATTTTCAAAAGATTTAAGAACAAATGAATTGAAACTGAGGAGAAAACTTTAAAAAGGAAATTTTGAAAAGAAATCAGATTAATAAAAATTAAATTGGTGTTTTAAATTTATATGCACAATATAGTATATGTTTCTTCAGAAAATAATTTTGATCATTTCATCTTAAAATTACACTTTATAAAATAATTTTTTGAATTATGAAACATAGTAAGGCATTTCAAACTAAGAAAGAAAAAGTTGTCATCCCATGACTAAACAAATCAGGCTATTCATTTTCTTGTTTTCTCTTAGGTTGGACTCAAATACATAAGTAATATAAATATGTATTTTAAAATATTTTCTGTAATTCCTCAACTATATTTTGCAGAGTATGACTGACATCATGTCAAGCACATAGTTTTAGAACATTGGAAATGTAAAGCAGCATAGGAGAAAATAAAGCTTCACCTACCCAAATGATTTCAGTTTTCTGAAGTTACAGTTCTCAATTTAGCTTTTCATCTTCTCCCTGTTGGCACTTTAGACTGGATATAGGAGCTGAAGCCCAGCCATCAACACTTGAGCATCACATTTACAAAGAAAAGCCGACATCAAACTTCCAGCCTTCTGTTCACTCCAGAGCAAATGTGCCAGGAGGAAAAACAGTTGTCTGTGTGGCCTATCCCAAACCTTTCTTCTGCAATACTGTGCAGAGAAAAACTTTCAAGGTCTTTGGAGTCCCAAGGGAGCTAGGGGACACTCGTGACTACAGCCATTTTGCCCATCTCTTCTTACACAGAGACAAGGTGCCATTAAGGGAAATGTTCTGCTTAAATACCTGAAATGTGAAAACGGATTTTCAGCACTTCAAAGGTAAAGGTGGGGAATTGTATAGAAAGTGGTGTGGCCATGGATATGATGTACCCCAGCTCACAACTGATGTTTTCACTTAATATGTCTCTGAGTATCTAACACAGTGTACACTGAATGATAAATCTTTAAAAAGAGAGGGAGAGAGAAGACTACCCTACATTTAAGGAGAGGATTTTTGCAAAATAATTCATGCTAGAAATGTTCTCTGTACTTACGGGGAGAATCTTCACAATACCCCACGGTTATAAACAATCTAATGTGTGCAGAGGTCTCAAACATTCAGTCCCTATTTAAGATTTTGTATCGAACTTACTTCTTACAAGAATTTACAGGTTAATAAAATAAACTTAGACATGAAGGAAAGAAAGCAAACTTCCAGTTATCTTTGTTGTTGTTGTTCAGCCGCTGACTCTTTGCCACTCCATGGACTGCTGCATGCCAGGCTTCCCTGTCCTTCACTATCTCTGGGAGTCTGTTCAAACTCATGTCCATTGAGTTGGTGATGCTTTCTAACCATCCCATTCTCTGCCATCCCCTTCTTTTGCCTTCAATCTTTCCCAGCATCAGGATCTTTTCCAATGACTAGGCCCTTCACACCAGGTGGCCAAAGTATTGGAGCTTCAGCTTTAGCACCAGTCCTTCCAATGAATATTCAAGGTTGATTTCCTTTAGGATTGACTGGTTTGATCTCATTGCAGTCCAAAGGACTCTCAAGAGTCTTCCCTAGCACCACAATTCAAAAGCATCAATTCTTTGGTGCTCTGTCTTCTTTATGGTCCAACTCTCACATCCATACATGACTACTGGAAAAGCCATAGCTTTGACTATACAGTCCAGGAAAAGTGATGTCTCTGCTTTTTAATATGCTGTCCAAGTTTATCATAGCTTTCCTTCCAAGAATCAGAAGTCACTATCCACAGTGATTTTTGAAACCAAGTAAATACAATTTGTAGCTGCTTCTACTTTTTTCCCATCTATTTGCCATGAAATGATGGGACCAGATGCCATGATCTTAGTTTTTTGGATGTGGAGTTTTAAGCCAGCTTTTTCAATCTCCTCTTTCACCCTCATCAAGAGAACTAAAGAGACAATTTTCTAATGATGGTGAAATGAATATATTTTCTATTTTGTTTTTCATGAGGTTCATTCTAGTAATAGGGGTAATCAGTCTTTATTTGAATGTGTACTATGAATGAGGGCTTCCCCGAAGGCTCAGTGAGTCAAGAGTCTGCCTGCAATGCAGTAGATGCAGATGTGATCCCTGTGTCAGAAAGAACCCCCATAGGAGTAAATGATAACCCACTCCAGTACTCTTGCCTGGAAAATCCCATGGACAGAGGAGCCTGGGGGGCTAGAGTTCATGGGGTCACAGAGATCTGGACATGACTATAGTGACTGAGCACACTCTCAGTATGAATGAAGCAGTTTCTACACATTTTATTACTTATTCTTAATTATAGGTATTAAAGGTATACATATTCCCATTTTGAATTTAGTTTGTTTGAAACAGGTCAAATTACTTGGCAAAAAAAACAAACTGCAGACCAGCTTCACAGTGGAAATTTGGATTCAGACTCATTGATACTAACTCTGAAAACATTTTTTGGCTCTGATATGTGAAAAATAAATACACATACACACACACACACACTACTTACGAATTCAAGCAGGGTTGGCACACATTTTCTATAAAATGAAAATTTCTGTAATAGCTACCCGATGTTCCCATTGAAATGCAAAAGCAGCCATGAACGATACAGACACAAAAGAGTACCTCTGGGTTCTAAAAGTACTTTATTTACAGCAAAGTTTGCAGTCCAGATTTGGTTTCTGAGCAGTTTGCTTACCTTTGGCTTAAAATATCATAAAAAGTAATTAAAATGTTAACATCAATCTATAAGTAATAATTGTGTGATAGAGAAGCAAGAGCAAAACAGCTTTAGAAGAACAGAATAACAAACTATCTAAACTCTTTGTAATATTTTATCTATGGATTATGCAGTTTTTGGAAGAATGGTTATAGTGAATTGAATTAAAAAGTAATGGAAAACTCATTAAAGACAATATCCATAGTGAATTAAAATTAGAAGAGGTCAGGGACATGTAACCAACATGAAGAAAGGAAATCTTAAAAGTTCTTGTGGTAAAAATAAAGCTATCTACAATCTAAAGAACAGCATAATTGCAATAAATATTTCATATTATGGTACAACCGTAAAAGATACTGTCAAGCCACTAACAACTACTAACATTCTTTTTCTCCAGTCCTGGATGAAGTAAAAGGGACTGTACTTATACTCCAACCTGAAACAACTGAAAACAAAATTATGAAACAATTTTTTTTTAGACATTAAATACCATGTAGTGCAGTGAATAATCTCTGAGAGAGCAGAAACTAAGGAAATAAGTCAGACAACTGTTCCAGTTTATTGTCTGAAGAGAGCAAATTCCAGGCTGCAACAGAAGTAAGGGAAACTTAGGTAGAGCCTAGTGGTCTTGCCTAGTTAAGGAAGTCAGAACTTGGTGCCAAGGTCACAAGAGTTTGCTTTGCAGAATATCATGGAAGAGACGGTTATACAGAGAGAGCTCCAGAGATCTGTCCAAAGGGCACCTGAGAACACTTAGCAGAAAGTGTACATCAGCAGGTAATGATGGGGAAACTATCTCAATCCAGTGAAAGAGCAGCAGATAAGGATTGTACAGCTGACTCTTGAACAATACAGGTCTGAATTGTGTGGGTCCACTTGTATTTCAATTTTTTCTTCAATAAATGTGCTATACAGAAATCAATGCAACGTTGTAAAGCAATTATCCTCCAGTTAAAATTATATATATATGTGTGTGTGTGTGTGTGTGTATAAATACAAAACCTATTCATGATAAAAACTTTGAGCAAACTAGGAATAACGAGGAACTTTGTTACATTGATAAAGAACATCTATATAAAATCCACAGCTAATATCATATATAATGGTGAGAAATGCAAAGCTTTCTCACTAAGATCATGAACAAACCAAGGATCTTCCCTTTTATAATAGCTTATAGTATCTTCCTAGAAGTCCTAGAAAATACAAGGGTCAATATACCAAGACAACATCATGATTTTACATGAGCATCAAAATACATGAAACAAAAACTAACAGAACTGAAAGGAGAAGAAGATAAATCAATTTAACTGGTGATTTCAACATCCTGCAACTGTTAAAATGAATTTGTAAATTAAAAACTTACAAAAAATAAATAAATATTTGATAAAGTACCATGAGAGCTACAGTGGATTGAATCCACAGAACCGTGGATGGATATGGAGGGCTGAGTGTTACGTGATAAACACATTTTTTGATTTAACAGAAAGTTGACTTAACAGAAAGTTATAAACACATTTTTTGACTTTAATACCAATGTTGTTCAAAAATCAACCTGTTTGCCACTTAATCTGAAATAAAACCAGAATCAGAAATCGTGATTTTTGTTACAAGCCAAAATGTAAACAAACAAAGAGACCAAACTACCACTTGCTGATTTACAAGTACAGTATTTACAGTACTCAGAAATATTTTGACTCAGTAGTTTGGCAAAATTGGTCTTAAACTCACAGCTACTCTGGTCTCATGTAACGGTTTTTAAAAACTAAACTCCAAAGGCTCAATCTTTTTCAAAATAATTTAACAATGTCTCAGAACAAAATCATAAAGGTCTATGTGGTTGTGAAAATATCCAACATCAAGAAAACAAAATTCACGTGAGCTGGCATCTGATAAAAAATGACCTGTATGTAAAGAAGTGTTTCCCAGGTGGCATTGTAGTAAAGGATCCACCTGCAATGCAGAAGAAGCAGTTTCAGTCCCTGAGTTGGGAAGATCCCGTGGAGGAGGAAATGGCACCCCACTCCAGTATTCTTGCCTGGAGAATCCTATGGACAGAGGAGCCTGGAGGGCCACCGTCCACGGGGTTGCTAAGAATTGGACCCAACTGAGCATGCACACCTGATGAAGACACAGCAATGTGCCAGTTAAAAACTTATACTAGGAAAAGTGCAGGATACAGGATGCTCGGGGCTGGTGCACTGGGATGACCCAGAGGGATGGTACGGGGAGGGCGGTGGGAGGGGGTTCAGGATGGGGACCATGTGTACACCCGTGGCGGATTCACGTTGATGTATGGCAGAGCCAATACAATATTGTAAAGTGATTAGCCTCCAATTAAAATAAATACATTTATATTAAAAAAAAAGAAAAAGTCATGTCAGGAGTAAAGTAGCATTTGTCCTGCTTCAGATGACAAAGTTAGGACAAATTGGTAGCTGATTAAAAACTCAACTTACTTTAAAACTCTCCAAGTGTTTGGTGGATCTTTGTTTTCCATACAGGGGACTCCATAATAGGTAGGAAATTGGGAAACAATGAATTCAAAAACTATTTTGAGTCTAAGTATTTTGTTGTAATGAAGTAGTCTTCACTACTTAATATTGTCTACTTACTAAAATTCAGTACCTGATAATAAGCTAATTCTAAAATATAATATGATTCATGGGGTTTTAAAATCTCAATACCAGTAAAACATTTTAAAATACGTAACTTAAAATGAAACATAAAAAACTTTTCTTCAGTGAAACATCCTGAGTGATTCTGAGTTAAATTTTGAAAGCAGAATGTATGCAGCTTCTTTTTAAAAATATTTCCACAGAGTGACTTTTATAGAATTATTAAAAGCAGTTAAATCAAATAGGCGTCAGTGTCATGAGACTGACATATTGTACTTCAAAGCAGTAAAACTGATTCATAGGCATCCATAAAACCTAAATCATTGGAAATATTTCATATAATATTTTGGATATTGAAAACATCCCACAGACACAGGTTTAGAAGTCCATTTATTCAGAAGAGTATTCATTTCTAAACCAGTGCTTACCTTTTTAAATAGATTTTTAGTTGTCTGAAGCCAAGATCAAAGATTCATATTTTACTTTACTAATTAGTAGAAGAAATCCTCCTATATTTGAAGAAAATAAGGAATAAGAACAGATATGATCTGAAAATTATAAGAAACCAAAGCCAGTATTCCAAAGAGGAAATAGGATCTTGGGTAGGCTTCATCAAATTGAAGTTTATTAAGCTAACAAAGATTTTGAGAGGAATCTAATTTAAGGTAACACTAAAGTTGTCATTACTTAGACAATCCAAGTAAAAGACTCAAAGAAAGAAAAAGACTTAATATACAAAAAAAATTTTCAGGTGTGAAAGTGGTTCAGTTGAGATGGACACAATTTTTAGAGCATTTTTGTTAAACTGAATGAGCAGACTGTGTGCTAAGTGGCTTCAGTCATGTCTGACTCTTTGCGACACTAGGGACTGGCCCCTCTGTCAGTGGGATTCTCCAGACAAGAATACTGGAGTGGGTAGCCATGCCCTTCTCCAGGGGATCTTTCCTACCCAGGGACTGAAACCTCATCTCTATGTCCCCTGCACTGGCAGGCAGATTCTTTACTTCTAACACCACCTGAATGAGTAATGAGATATAAATAATATAATCTTTGTATAATGATAGGGTAGCAGTAATTACTGTGCATCAACCAGTTCTAGACATTGCTAGAACTGAATCCTTTTACTTAGTGGGGTTAAACAAGTGCAAACTAAATAAAGCTTTTAGAATAAAGCAAAAAAAAAAAAAAAAGCTCAGAATTTCAACTTGTATACCCTTGAAAATAAGGGGGAAATGTCATTTGTACTAATGAATTACATTTGTGGAAAAAAACTAACTCTAAATAAATCTAATGTCATATGTTAATTATAAAGTTAAATATTGTAATTATCATAAATCAATTTTCTAAATGTTAAATCTTTGAAATATTAATCAAAACCTGAGTAATTGTAAGGAAAAATCAAATGGGTGAATGCTTATGAAGCAATAGGGCAAAAGATCAATGTGTGCATATTTTTAAGTGCTTATAAATCAAAAAAGAAAAAAAATGAGATACCATTGTAATACTGAAATTTCTACATTAAAACAAGTCTAAATTTTAAACATGAAAGCCTAGATTATATAGCACTATATTTTAAGGAAAATTATTCTAAATTTTTTCTGTAAGATAGTAGCAATTTTAGTTGTTTGAGAATTGAAAATTACATAATGTAAAATGTTTCTGTCTCTGTAAGGACACTTGATTTTTTAGAGACATTTTGTGGACTATGTCAGTCAAATTTTAATCTATCTAACATCTATCTAGGATCTGTTCATCTCTTAATATTATATATGTCATCTACTACTATATTATAAAACATAAATACAGAGATGAGTTGAAATATGAATAAATAAAAGTACTTGCTGAATTGATCTGTTGCAAAGAGCATTGCCTGGGCAATGAGGATGGAAGTGGATGTCTGTGCTGGTAACTGAAGCTGTCTTTAATCTCAATGAGCTCACTAACCTTTATGGTTCTTTCAGATTCTACATTTATTTAATTCAGGAAATGACATCATCCATAGTTGCCTCTTTTAAATGAAAGGTGAATTTGATTTGTCAATTCTTTTGGACACATTCCCTAAGGCAGATATTTTTATTCAAAGTTAGCTTCATATAAAACTCTTGAAGCTAAGACATGGATTCTTCCAGTTCAGCAAAGACGAAAGGGAAGATCCTGTACTCTTTTTCAAAGTCACTTTAATTGTCACAGCTCCATAACTTATACCTTATTCCATAAGCCTCTTAAACTGCATTTATGTGTGATTAATCTCTCAGTCGTGTCCGGCCCTTTTGTGGCCCCATGAACTGTAGCTCGTCAGGCTCCTCTACCCATGGAACTCTCCAGGTAAGAATACTGGAGGGGGGTGCCATTTCCTACTCCAGGGGATCGTCCCAACCCAGAGACTGAACCTGCCTTTCTTAAGTCTCCTTCATTGGCAGGCAGATTCTTTACCACTAGTGCCATCATGTATTTAGGTTGAAATGCCTAAAACTCAATGATCTTTGAGAGCATACCATTGGGACAATATAAAAGGATGCCATTCTTCATTTTGGTTTAGCAAATTAGTAAATAATGCATTTATATTGCATGGTATTTGAGGCCAGGACTTCCACATTCTTTCCACAGGCCTAACTTCTTGCTGCTTATCATCTGAAAAGTTGATTATAAATAGTTCATAACTAAGATGGTAGATGAATTTAATTTTGAAACTGTGAGACATCAGTTGAAAAGTTGCTTCCTCTTTGAATGCTAAACCAATAAATATAAATGTTAAACAATTAATGGACAAAAGTACAACCTATGCCATTTTTTGTTCAATTAAAGTGTCATTACTGCTATGTATAGTGGTTCTCAGGAAAAAGATTGATTATCATTTCATCTTTAGTTTCTTAGAATCTATAAAAAAGACAAAACCTCTGAATTGGGACAAAGAGAAAAAAGGTAAGTAAACTTTAACCTAGATGTCACAATAGTTGACAACCTTTCTATAAGTAGAATCTTTCTATAATATAAAAGAGGTCTCATCTATGTGACAAAGCTTTGCTGCTAGTATATTTCAACAAAGCTTGAATTTTCAATAGAACAAACATCATCCTTCAAGTTGGGCCATCTCTGGTTAGTTCAGTCTGATTCCATTATATTATGTGGTCAGTGTCAGGGGCCAGTAGTAGAGGCTTGAATTACAATGTGCAGTCTGTAAAAGCTGTGTTTTATTTTGAAATATTATTTGTCCTAAAGAAATATAGATATTAATACTTCTATCACTCAGCAGAAAATGATATAACTGGATAGCTAAATGCCTGAAGCACTTTTCAGAAGTCAAGACAAATAATTTGAAAACCAAACTCTTTGCCCATATCAGCATCTGTCCAACAACTTTGTTTAGGATAAATTAAAGTCTGACTCTTTCCTGTTTTTTTTTTTGTTTTTTTTTTAAAGAAGAAGAAATCCATTCTAACCTTTCTCTTTCCCTATGCCTCACATAACCTGAGGCATTTTGATAAGTTTTCAGATAAAGAGAATAAATTTTAAAATCTTCACCTTAGATGGTCTAAGCAGGAAACACCTATAACTATCTATTGCACTTGTATCTAGCATTTTCTCTTCCACTGCTTCTAAAATACAAGGTAAGAGATAGCTCAGTAAGATCAGACTTAGTATATTACAAAGTTTTCATGCAGGCATATACTGATAATCAGGACAATTTAAAATCATCTGCAGAGAGAAATTAGGTAGAACTTCTTTTAAGCTATCAAAGTTGTAAGTTATCTCCGTCGGCTCATTTGCCAGTAAATCCTTAATTGCAAGTAAATATGCAATCTAAGTGTGCTAAGGTGATAGGTGAAATAACATCACCAAAATCTACACTGTGATGTATTGTTAAATGTGAACTCTCAAATTTAGAAAATAATTGAACAGTTTTTAGAACTAATCTAAATTCTGAGCTTGATTTATATCAAGGCATTTACAATTTAAGTGAATTATTCTAATCAAACTTATTTTTGAACATTTATAAATTCACCCCAATATTATGAATGGATTCAGAGAAAATGACAATACTGTTCAAGTGCTGGGATTACATGAAGGTTTATTTTCTGCTTTTGTACTTTTCTGTATTTTCAAAAATATTTAAAGTACATATATATAACTTGGTATTCTGGAAATAAAGTATTTCTTTGAAATGAAAGATCTCATTTTCTAGAGTACTGTATGCGGCCAGGCTGAATAATATAAGGTGTAGCTCCCTGGGACATACACTAGGATTAGATTTCTTAAACTGAAGAGTTTAAGAGTTTAACTGAAGAGTTTATTCTTCTGTTGATAAGAATAAACAGGAAGCAATATGAGTGCATGGAGAAAGAATGGCAACTCACTTCAGTATTCTTGCCTGGGAAATCCCATGGATAAAGGAGCCTGGCAGGGCACAGTCCAAGGGGTCACAAGAGTCAGACATGGCTTAGAAAATAAACAACCACGATACATGTGCACGCATATGACAGACTCACTCTATACCTGATTTTGACTGAAAGCAGGTCAGGGTAAGACTTCTTAGGGTCATGAGATGATCTGACTTGAAAGATGGAGTATGACAGGTAGAGAAGGGTAGGAAGGAAGACGCTTCAGATTAAGATTATTACGTGGATGAATGATTCAAGCTTGGACTAGTCTGGATGTTAGTGTGGATGAGAATGCCCGTGTGTGTGTGTGACTGACAGAGCAAAAAAAAATGTAGTAGAGAAGTAGAATATACTGGAGAGAAATGAGGTGATCCTTAGATGCAGTAGTTATAAGTCAGCAGAGGACATTTTTTAAAGTGATTTTTTACTCCTTGAGGTCAGACATCTTGTGGAGCTTTACTATGTCGATTTTTTTTAAATTTTCATAATAATGAGACTGGGACAAAAACTAGAAATATAACTGAAAAGCCCAATGAGTATCTTCTTATCAAAAAGTATGATCATGGGACCTATGGAATTTGATTTATCGTACCTTCTCCCACTTTATTCTATAAACACCCAAAGACATAGCATCTTAGAAGTAGGAAGTGTTTAGAAATCACCTGAAGATACAGAACATCTGTCTGCTTCCTCAGATAAATGTGTATGAAGCACACATGCTGGACACTTGAAAATGATCCTTCCAGGGCCTTAGAAATCCTAAGATTCAGGCTTTGCCCTCAAAAGAATTTCAATCAACAGGAGGACTTTCTACTTACACAAGTGTATTTGCTTATTGGAGAAGGAAATGGCAACCTACTCCAGTACTCTTGCCTGGAAAATCCCATGGATGGAGAGTCTGGTAGGCTACAGCCCATGGGGCTGCAAAGAGTCGGACACGACTGAGCGACTTCACTTTCACTTTCATAGTTTGCTTTGGAGTGATAGTTACATCTTCAGGCCACATAATTGGATGCACATATGAGACTTTTGTTTCATTTGGCAAAACATCCAACAATTTGACATAGACACTTGACAAGGAGTTTCCAGAATTAAGCTCACAAAGCATGCCAAAGTCCATATTTTCTGACATAAGTTGGTCTTTGTTTTCACACAGTTTAAAGGCAGGTAAACTGAAGATAACATGCCTGCTCTGATGACATCACGGAGAGCAAGGCAAGTCTATGGTTTTTCTTCATTGTACATACTTTCATGTCAGACTTTTCCAGGAAAATTATAAACTTTTTACTAAATCGCATTATTTTTCATCTAATACAAGACAAAAGCAAAACAAAAAACTGGACTAGCTACTATTATTACTATTATTAGCTACTCAAGTGATTATGTAAATCTAATTCACTTCCACTTTTTTCTTAATACAATATTGCCAGCACTTGAGTTCGAAGAGATAACAGATTAGTGGCAACACAAAATTGGACATTACCAGAAACACTTTAAATATTCTTTTTCCCATAAAAGTAAAAACAGCAGCAACTAGAACACTGGCATCTTAATATCTTCTAAATTATAGGAAGAATAAATTTCTATTCTGAACATGACTTCAGAATAGTATCAACTGATCACAAATAAATGTACATAGAATCATATGAAGTGATATGTGAAAGTCTTCTTTTATGAATAAAGATAAGGAAAACTAGCTTTAATTCCTAGAGAGTATTTCAGACAAGTTAAATTAGAACAGGCTCCAACATCAGATTTATTTCCTTGATTCTAAGATTAGACTAAGGGACAAAGAGGAGCCTGGAGCATCGCCAAAATATAACATTCTTTAAAACAGACTACAGATAATCATGTGGTATGACTGCTAAAGATCAGAGGACCCAGGGGAGATCCCCAAAGGTGATTCCAACTGGAAGGATGTGCATCAACCATCTATTTCAGGCATTTGCTTGATGCAAAACTCACTAAAATTAATAGAATTTCACTCCTTCCCTGTGATGTCTCTCTCCTTACTAAGTCATTTAGAACTTAAAAAACCAAAGGAATCAATAGTAGAACCACAGCAAAAAGGGACAGAAAGGTTCAGCAGAATAAAATACAAGCCTTGTCAAGGTCCCCATGGGTCCTTTCCCACCAAGAACTAAAGAAGGATGCTTCATGTTACTTTCTCTTTTAATATCTAAACTCTTCGTTTCTGAAATAAACTACTGGCTGCCGTGTAATAGCAATTTAATACTTCTACAGAATTAAGCTATTTAAAATGTACAGTCATTCTGAGCTGCCTCTGTTTAAAGAGACACGTGTTTACTCTCTTTGACCACAGTTATTTGTGTATACCTTAAATAAATTTCTATATTGGTTACATTATTCGTGCCATTAAATTGCACTTTACTGAGTTTACTTGCCATCTCCTGAGAGGAAGAACCAATTGTAAGATTAAATAGCTTTCTTTATGCGATTTGCCAGTTTAAAAAAGCAAAATGCTTGGCTTTTGCTGAAGGCTGAGTATTGAGATTTCTTGTAGGACAACAAAGTCAATCGAATCAGGGCCCTAATGCACATTCACTATGGGAAAATTATGAGCTAGCAAGTGCAGTAGTCTTTCAGTTGCTAAGTTTGCTAATGGCAAGGTGACAGAGTCAAACTAAAAAAAATAATAATAAGATTTCATACTCTAATTTGGGAGGCTTTATTCCTATAGTTCTATCATTATATACTAACAAGTTTTTAAATTGCAGTTCACACATTTCTTTCCTTTAAAATAATACTGATCTTTTGATCTATCAAATGAAAAATAGCAACTTTTAAGTAATATAAAATGCTTAATCAAGAAGCTCAACCTCATAATCCCCAGATTTGATGGAGGTGAGGAACAGTGGCTAATCATGGATATTGCTTTACATAGTACTTAGGTTAAAAGAAGTTTTGAGCTGGGGCTTTCATTGTGGTCCAGTGGTTAGGAATCTGCCTTGTAATGCAGGGGATACCAGTTCAATCACTGGTCTGAGAAAATCCCACATGCCACGGGCAGCTGAGCCCATACATGGCAACTACTGAGTCCACGCACTACCACTATGGAAGCCCACAACCTTAGAGTCTGCACTCCACAAAAAGAGAAACAACCGCAGTGAGAAGCCTGAACTCCACAACTGGAGAAAAGCCGATGCAGTTATGAAGACCCAGCACAGTCAAAAATACATAAATATATGTCTTGAGCTAAAAAAATTCCTACCATTGGTCACCACTGATGACCAAGCAGGTTTTTTTTTTTTTTCCCCCCAGCAGAAAAATGCTTTTTGTACACAGGTCTTTTATTATTAACTGTCATGCACGCTAAGGAACCTATATCTTAGTTGTATGTATTCAAGAACTCCTGAAGGAAAAGGAGGGAAGCAGAAGGAAGAACAGGGGAAAAAAATAAAAATGAAGGTAAAGAAGAGGAAGAAAAAGTGAGATAAAGAGAAGAGGTGAAGAGAATAGCCTTCTGTTAAAAGCATAATCAAAGCATAATTTCCTTTTGCAAAATGAAGCACTAAAAAGCACCATATTTACTTTTAAATTTGTCTCCAATGATAATTTGCCATGGGTGTCCAGCAATATAAGTAAACTAATCACACTAGACTAAAAGATATGCCTTGATTCTTTGTGTTTTGCATTTTCAAGACCTATTATTTTGGTTTCTGTTGTTGTTGATGATAAATTGTCAGTAAAAGGATAATTTAAGGAAGAATCTATCACAGGCTTCATACTCAATTTAAATTTCAAAAGTTTCTTATCCAAATTAACTGTTAAGAAAAAGCCATTCAAATTTTTGTGCTAATAGGTACATTTTTAAATTAAAGGCTATCCTTTGTCATAAAAAAACACAGTGAAAAAAAAAAGCTATTTTTCTTCACTTAATTTAACCATTGTTAATATTCCGGCAGCCAAGAACTGTAATGTCTTCTGAGACAGTCAAATTATATCATGATCAAAAGGCAAATATACCTTTGTAACTCTAGAAATTTTCTGTTTGGTATATTATTATATCATTAGGTTTACAAAATATATTTTTATAATAATTTTATCATATGTTGACGAGCATCTGCCTAAGGGTACAATTTTGAATACTTCTTTTCTCTAGAAGAATAATACTGTGATTATTAAATTTCAGCTCTAGAGATAGAGAAAGAGGAAAAATATTTCAATGAATTACTATGATTCAAAATTTTCATGGCTCTCTAAAGAGCTCATTGAAAAATAATTAAATACCAACAAATGGTACAAGTTATAATGATACTGAAGAACAATATATTTTGAAAACAATGTATATTTCATTAACTTCATAGGAAAACAAACAAAAGAGTAAATAATGTATATTAGCGAAATTCAATTTTGTGGATGTCATCTATATTTTATGTGCAAAGAAAGACACATTAGAAAATTGAGGTTAACAAAGCAATCTCAATGCTGAAAAGAAAGCTTCGGATTGGTGTGCAGGGATGGAAAACATTTTCCCCTCTTCTCTCCTATGTTTCTTGGTTGTCTTACTATTTAAATAGAAAAGGACACACTATCAGGAGAAAAACAAATTTAATTTTCTACAATGTAGGTTCATAAAAATATGACACTCCTAGGCAGCCAGGTAATTGAGGTTTCCTAAGCTAACAACATTCCTAAGCTAAGAAAAAAGGGGTGGGACTTCAAAGGGGAAGACAATTCCAGGAAGATAAGAAGAGCAAATGTTTGGTAAACAAGTATTCACCTGCTGTGCAGATAAATCTTTCACCTAAAGAAAGTTATTTCTGATAATACTTCTCTTCTTTATAAGAGAAGGGAAGTTAGACACCCTAACCAAATTTCTTTAGGCAGTTAAGGAAGAGGTAAAAAGCTTTCCTGAGTGGGTTGTCGTGTCCAACTCTTTGCAACCCCATGGACTGTAGCCCACCAGGCTCCTCTGTTCTCCACTAGTCCTGAGTCTACTGGGTTTTAATTGCCTTCAGCTCAAAACAATCCACATGCCAATGTAATACATTTTAGGGAGGCATAGTCTGCTCCCTCTCAGCTTATAGGAAAAAATTAAATACTTGTAAATTCCCATTTCTTATGACAGTTTCCTCGTTATGTTTATAGCTGTCATTTTCTTTTCTTCCTCCCTTCAGTGCACAAGTAGATAATGTTTCTATTCATGAAAGTTCTATCATTTAAGATTATTTTGTTTCAAATTAGCACCAAACCAAAAAAAAAAAAAAACACAGAGAAAGAGATGTCAGTTAAAAACAGGGTATACAGAAACAAAGGTATCCCAGGTGGCTCAGTGGTAAAGAATTCACCTGCAATGCAGGAGGTGGAGGTTCGATCCCTGGATCAGGATGATCCCCTGGAGAAGGAAATGGCAACCCACTCCAGTATTCTTGCCTGGGAAACCCTATTACAAAGGGGCCTGGTGAGCTACAGCCCATGGGGTCACAACTAGTCAGATACAACTTAGTGACTAAACAAGAATATATTGAAGTAATATTGTTGATGTTGGATTAAACATAGTATTAATATTATTTTCACTCATATCTTTTTACAGTTTTATTGGCTATTATAAAACTTTAAACTACCTATGTGCCTGCATGTGTGACTTACATTATATTTCCAATGTACAGCATTGCTCCCAAAGATGTGGAAACTAGGTCCTAGAAAGGAAATGTGATCTGTCCACAATTACTGGGAAAGATGGTACGAGGGCTAATATCAAATTTAAGTTATGTGACTAGACATCCACTCCAAGAGTTCTCTTGATACTGTCCTTCAGTAAGTATTTCCAAGTGAAAGATACATACACACACACTGTATATTGTAACATACAGTTACAAAGAACATGAAATAAGAGGGCTTGAATACTCTTTCCTTGGTAGAAACTGCTCCCCATGTAATGATTATTGTAATTTTCCATTTTATTTTTAACGTGTATGGAGTTTCCCAGGTGTCTCAGTGGTAAACAATCCACCTGCCAATGCAGGAGACGTGGGTTTGATCCTTGGTCTAGGAAGATCCCCTGGAGATGGAAATGGCAACCCACTCCAGTATTCTGGCCTGAAAATCCCCATGGACAGAGGACCCTGGCAGGCTACAGTCCATGGGGTCGCAAAACAGTCAGACACGACTTAGCAAGTAAACAAGAACAAAATCTATAGCATGATATAATTATGGCCTTATTAAAACCCTCTTTTGCTCAGATACATATTAAATCTTTCATAACAGAAAATAAAGCTAAGTGAGGCTGTAAAACCTGTAGCATAAATAGAAGCAACAAAAATTTTGGTGATTAAGCATTTTTACTGGGTTTGTGCAAATTAATTATCAGTGAATAACACCAGCTGCAAAGTGACCAGAGTTACATGTTCTGATTGAAAGAAATAGTCCACAGGAGTCATATTTGCAGATTTAAGGATGTTCTTCATGTGTGTCCTTTTCTTAGCTATGCAAGTCAGAAATCCTCTACAGAAAGATAGTATCTCCTACCTAGAAAAATGCACACTTGAAAAATCTTTGAAATTGCAAATGATACCGAAGGACTCATTCCAGCCTCTGTCTTCTGACTTTTAGATTCCTGGGGTACAGGTTAAGAACCTCTTTATCCTACCCTAGTGCTCCTACTCACCAAGTCTAAGCAATAAGTGTCTACTTAAAGGTGAATTATGTGACCTTTTTCTGTTTGATGCCTAGATGATTGAAAGGAATACATACAGAAAGTAACTATTACAGAAAGAAGAATAGCCTCTGTCCAAATATTATCAGTAAGAGAAACTGAAAATACAGTTTTATTGATTTGAAAAAAACAGCAAGTTGCAAGGGTCTAGAAAAATCACATAAAGTTGACTTCAAAAGAAGGAATATTATCAGTGGTATGAGGGAACTTCATAGTGATAAAGTGAAAAATTCATCAAGAAAACAAACCTAAGAATGTATGCCCTTTAAAAGTCGCTTCATAAAACAAGGAAAAAAAATGGCAATATTAAGCCCTCATGCCATAGTTGCAGAGTTTTTTTTTTAATAAAATAAAACCTTTGATTTATACTATCACAGCAATTGATCTAATTTATATTTATGGAACACTTAAATAAAAAACACACTTATACATACACAAATACACTGTTTTTTTTTTCAAGAATATACATTTTAAAAAAAGAGTGGGCATATGTATATTTATAACTGATTCATTTTGCTATATGCCTGAGTGCTTCCTGGGTAGCTCAGCTGGTAAAGAATCCATCTGCAAAGAAGGAGACCCTGGTTCGATTCCTGGGTGAGGAAGTTCCCCTGGAGAAGGGACAGACTACCCACTCTAGTACCCTTGCCTGGAGAATCCCTATGGACAGAGGAGCCTGGAGGGCTATAGTCCATGGAGTTGCAAAGAGTCAAACAAGACTGAACAATGAAGCTCGGCAAACAGACATCTGAAACTAACACAACATTGTAAGTCAACTATCAGTTCAGTGCAGTTCAGTAACTCAGTCATTTCCAATTCATTGGGACCCAATGGACTGCAGCATACCAGGCTTCCCTGTCCATCACCACCTCCCAGAGATTGCTCAAACTTGTGTCCTTCAAGTCTGTGACCTCATCCTACCGTCTCATCCTCTGTCATCCCCTTCTCCTCCTGCCTTCGATCATTCCCAGCATCAGGGTCTTTTCCAATGACTCAGTTCCTCTCATCAGGTGGTCACAGTATTGCAGGTTCAGGTTCAGCATCAGTCCTTCCATAAAATTACCTATAGTCCAGTAAATTTATTTTTCAATCAGGAGGGGTACTATGTACAAGTGAGCATGTATAAAAACAAATAAGTTACAGGGATAAATTGTATAACACAGGCATATAAACAAAATTTTATAGTAAGTTAATATGAAATAAATCTATAAAAGATTGAGTTTCTATGTTTATACCTGGACTTAATATAATCACGTAAATCAACTATTCCTCAATAAAAATAGACGTGAAATGAAAAATGTAATCTTAAAATTATCAGTTCAGTTCAGTTGCTTAGTCGTGTCCGACGCTTTGTGACCCCATGAATCGTAGCACACCAGGCCTCCCTGTCCATCACCAACTCCCGGAGTTCACTCAGACTCACGTCCATCGAGTCCGTGATGCCATCCAGCCATCTCATCCTCTTTCATCCCCTTCTCCTCCTGCCCCCAATCCCTCCCAGCATCAGAGTCTTTTAAAATGAGTCAACTCTTCTCATGAGGTGGCCAAAATACCGGAGTTTCAGCTTCAGCATCAGTCCTTCCAAAGAAATACCAGGGCTGATCTCCTTTAGAATGGACTGGTTGGATCTCCTTGCAGTCCAAGGGACTCTCAAGAGTCTTCTCCAACACCACAGTTCAAAAGCATCAATACTTCAGTGCTAAGCGTTCTTCACAGTCCAACTCTCACATCCATACATGACCACTAGAAAAATCATAGCCTTGACTAGATGGACCCTTGTTGGCAAACTAATGTCTCTGCTTTTTAATATGCTACCTACGTTGGTCATAACTTTCCTTCCAAGCAGTATGCGTCTTTTAATTTGATGGCTGTAATCACCATGTGCAGTGATTTTAGAGCCCCCCAAAATAAAGTCTGACACTGTTTCCACTGTTTCCCATCTATTTCCCATGAAGTGATGGGACCAGATGCCATGAACTTAGTTTTTGGAATGCTGAGCTTTAAGCCAACTTTTTCACTCTCCTCTTTCACTTTCATCAAGAGGCTTTTTAGTTACTCTTCACTTTCTGCCATAAGGGTGGTGTCATCTGCATATCTGAGGTTATAGATATTTCTCCCGGCAATCTTGATTCCAGCTTGTGCTTCTTTCATCCCAGCATTTCTCATGATGTACTCTGCATATAAGTTAAATAAGCAGGGTGACAATATACAGCCTAACTAATTTAACCTATAGTAAAAGTGTTAGTTACTCAGTGTGCCCAACTCTTTGCTACCCTATGGACTTGTAGCCCACCAGGTTCCTCTGTCTATGGGATTCTCCAGGCAAGAATACTGGAGTAGGTGGCTATTCCCTTCTCCAGGGAGATCTTCCTGACCCAGGGTTTGAACCTGGATCTCCTGCATTGCAGGCAGATTTTTTACTGTCTGAGCTACCAGGGAATATGTCTACTGTTGAGAGAATGTTGCCTGAAAAGAGACACTCAGGGAATTTCTGGAGTGATATAAATATTTTATATCTAAAATTTATATATATTTGCCCCAAATAATTGAGCTTGTACATTTAAAATTTGCCTACTTAACATGTAAATAATACCTCAAAAAATTCTATCTTGAGTTAGCAAGGGCGCATCTGAGTGTGTTTCTAACCATAAGTGGTCTTGTTAGCTTTTTGTTTAGTTCACCACTTAGAAAAGGGTAAAACACATCATTTCAGGGATCCAGGATCCAGGGACTTTTTTGCGGGGATGGGGGGACGGGGGGGCGTGGTACAAGATTTCAAATATCCCAGAAACTTTCTGCTTTCTCTAGCTCCCTGTGTGTGTGCATGCTCAGTAACTTCAGTCGTTTCTGACTCCTTATGACCCCACGGACTGTAACCTGCCAGGCTCCTCTGTCCATGGGATTCTCCAGGCAAGAATACTGGAGTGGGTTGCCATGCCCTCTTCCAAGGGATCTTCTGACCCAGGGATAGAACCTTCATCTCCTGTATCTCCTGCATTGCAGGCAGATTCTTTACCCACTGATCCACTAAGGAAGCCCTCTCTAGCTCCCTAAACTCAACTATTTGACACTTGTGTTGGGAAGTCTTTGTAGAGGTGTTTCCTGGGAATAATTTCCTTCTTGTATGTTGATTCCAATGGCAAACAGATGGGGAAACAGTGGCAGACTTTAATTTTGGGGGCTCCAAAATCACTGTAGATGGTGACAGCAGCCATGAAATTAAAAGACGCTTACTCCTTAGAAGAAAAGTTATGACCAACCTAGATAGCATATTAAAAAGCAGAGACATTATTTTGCCAACAAAGGTCTATCTAGTCAAGGCTATGGTTTTCCCAGTAGTCATGCATGGATGTGAGAGTTGGACTATAAAAAAAGCTGATAAAAATACAAATTTTTAAAAAATTAAAATTAAAATAAAAAAAAAAAGAAAGCTGAGCACCCAAGAATTGATGCTTTTGAACTATGGCAATGGAGAAGACTCTAGAGAGTCCCTTGGACTGCAAGGAGATCCAACCAGTCCATCCTAAAGGAGATCAGTCCTGGGTGTTCATTGGAAGGACTGATGTTGAAGCTGAAATTTCAATACTTTGGCCACCTGATGTGAAGGACTGACTCACTGGAAAAGACCCTGATGCTGGGAAAGATTGAAGGCGGGAGGAGAAGGGAACACAGAGAATGAGATGGTTGGAGGGCATCTCTGACTCAGTGGACATGAGTTTGAGTGAACTCTGGGAGTTGGTGATGGACAGGGAAGCCTGAAGTGCTGCAGTCCATAGAGTTGCTAAGAGTCGGAACTGAACTGAACTGATGTTGATTCCATTCCACTTCTTTGGTCTCTGTATTGCTTGCAGACTGCCCGCTCACCACTATTAGGGCTGCATAGAAAGTGTCTTTTTCTTTGAGACTTTCCTAGTGGCTCAGATGGTAAAGGATCTGCCTGCAATGCAAGAGACAATAAGAGACGTGGGCTCCATCCCTGGGTCGGGAAGGTCCCCTGGCAAAAGGAGTGGCTATCCTCTCCAGTATTCTTGCCTGGAGAATTCTACGGACAGAGGAGCCTGGCAGGCTACAGTCCATGGAGCAACAAAGTGTCCAGTCGACTGGTTTGAGCCACTAACACTTTTTGCACAGAGGCAGTTCCGAGATTTCCTGCAAAAAATTTTTTGCTTCAGATCAAATTCTCATCGCAGAAAACCTAAGACGGAGGAAGAAGATGGATAATGCTGCATTGTGTGTTTCTGGTCCCCAGTGACCTGTAGTGGGCCCAGCCTCACCCTGACAGCGCCCCTCCACTCAGGTCACTCAGGGTCCTGCACTCCCCTGGTGATAAAGACCCCTGCTGGCAGGAAAGGCAGCACTTGGTGTGCCCAGCTCAACTGTGTGCTATCTCCCGGGGACTTGCCTGCCCCACTGTCTTGCCTGCCCCTCCTCCTTCAAGCGCCCTGTTGCTCCTTGGGGCCCCTAGGACCAGCCAGCGCTGGGCCCTCTCCATGGCTGGCTGAGAGGGACCAAGCAATACAATGCCTCTGGGAGCCAGAAATCTCCTTCTGGAGTGAAGTCCCCCGAATCCTAGGAGAACCTTGCAGAGGATGCCTGGGGTTGTTGGTGCTGCTGTTCCTAAACCCAGAGGTTGTAGGTGTCTCTTGCGCAGGAGATGGACGCAGTCCCGCGCAAAGGTGCCCAGGGCACAGGGCTATGCCCAGGACACAGGGCTGTGCCCCCGGTTGCTGGTTGTCCACTTTCCCGAGGCTGATCATTTATGCCTGCTGGTCAGAAGATGAAGAACAGGAGTAAGGGGAAGGGATGGGGGCCAGGAGAGATCTAACCTGCCAGAAGTTGAAGCATAGTACTCTGAGTAGGCCAGAAACGAAATTCACTGGGAGACTGTCAGACACTCAGAGGGGCAGGCAATTGTCTCTCATCAGATTACACGGTATTTGGAAGTCAGTGTTCTAGAGAGAGTATTTGAAATGTTTTGGACTACAAATGCATATTGAATTGCATGAGGCAGGTGATAAAGTGGTCAGGGAATTGGGGAGCAGTAGTGAATAGCATCCAGGATTATAAACTGAGGCAAAATGATGTTTGTCTGCTCCATAACTTGGGGTCTTTTCCTTAGGTGAGACTCATGACATAGCAATAATTGAACAAAATACATCGGTAATTAACTCAGGAGATGCAATTGCAGAATTGGAGTCATGTTTTGCATATTTTTTAATCTGTTCCAGACTTCCTATAATAATACAGCACTCAATGCCCTTTATTTTGAATGAATGAATAAAAATAAATTTGAGAAAATATATGTCATCTCAAATATATCTCAAGTAACAACAAGTTGTTACTTGTTGGAGCAAATGTACATCATCTCCTTTTCAAAGTTTTATTCTGAAAGGGAGCAGTTTTGTTAACTATTGTTTTCTGTCTTTCAATGATATTTCAATTTAAAACATAAATACAGAGCAGACATATGCCTTTAATAACCTAGACTATTAAAATTATATGACTCTTTTTACAAGCTGGAAACCTGCTTTTGGGAAACTGTAGACTTCACAAGAGATACAAACTTGGCATGTACGAATAAACTCACATGTGAATTGCTTGTTATTTGGGTAGAAAAATGGCAGCACAGTTTCTTAAAAACAGACTCTTGAGACTTCTGCTTCCAGAAGATGGAAGCTTACATCTTCATTTATGCTTACATTTAAAGTTACATTTAGATGTAATTTTCTCACTAAATACAGATGAAAATCCTGTACATTATACATAAGAGAAACACAA
Source organism: Ovis aries (assembly GCF_016772045.2). Classification (NCBI taxonomy): domain Eukaryota; kingdom Metazoa; phylum Chordata; class Mammalia; order Artiodactyla; family Bovidae; genus Ovis; species Ovis aries. Next base: position 18,832,954 of record NC_056074.1, read on the forward strand.
GAATTTGAAAGGCAGAGACTAAAAAACAATTATCATGAGGGAGATCTTTGCTGTGACGAAATATTCTGTATCTTGATTGCAGTTGTAGTTAGACCAGTCACTCCACGTGACTAAACTAATATGGAAATTGTGTTTGTTTCCTGTGGCTGCAGAAACAAATTATCACAAATGGGGAGGCTTAAAACAAGTCTGTTCTTCCCAGCTCTGGAGGACAGAAGTCCAAATTCAGGGTTGCTGGGCTGAAGCGAAGAGGTTAACAAGGCTTCAGTCACTCCCAAAGTTCAAGGGGAGAATTCATCACTTGTCTCTTCCAGTTTCTGATGGCTGTCAGCTTTTGTTGGCTTAGATCACCTCTCTTTCACTTCTTTTTCATCATCGTTTTCTCCTCTTTATTTGTAGATAATCACGCTTGGCCTTTCTTCTTCTCTGATGGCCTGGGTAGAAGAAAGGAATGGGTAGCCACTCCCTTCTCCATTCTCTTCTACTGTGATGGCATTAAGGGCCCACCTGGCTAATCCAAGATAAGTTCCCTCCTTCAAGATCCTTACATTGTTTGTATAGATTAATATTCAGTTCTTACTACACAGTAATATTTTCACATTCTAGGGATTAGGCATTGAATATATCTTTAGGAGGTAATTTTTTAAAAAAAACCTATCACAAAACCACACACATTCTTTCTACCAATATCAAGTTCCTCTTCTTGATAGTATAAGACAATTAGGTAAGATGAAGCCATTAAGAAAAATTGGGTCATAGGTACCCAGGACTTTTTTGTAATATCTTTGGAGTTGGTGTAAAAATATCATTGTTTTAAAATAAAAAGGTAAAAATAAAGCAACACATAAAATAGAACTTTGTCTCTAAGGTTAAAAAATACATTTTTTAATGATAGCTTTTTCAAATAAAAAAGTTTAGTTTAGAAGGTAATCACTTGATATGTATTCTCTACAAAGATGTATGACCACTATTTAAGATGAAAATGTATATAACATAAAATAACACTAAAACTATACATTTTGTTTGTATAATAAATTTATGTTGTTATTCTATGTATTCAGTCCAGTACTATTTTTTTCTACATATCACATTTCTTCTAGTAAACTGACTCTTTCTACATATATGACTCACTATACATATATGTGTATACATGTAAACACACATATATGCCTATACATGTATACACACATATATGCATACATGTGCATATATACAAATATATGTATAATATATATATACATGTTAATATATGTTTATATTAATATAAACCAAATAGTGAACAAAACTTATTACATTAAGCCTGTTAGTTATAATAATCTTCAACAAATATTTTAAGTGGGTACTATTAAAACTAATAAAGCTATACAGTTAAGACCTTATCTAATTTAATGAAATTTAGCAACAGTCATGTCGGACTCTTTGTGATCCTGTGAACTGTAGCCCACAAGATTCCTCTATCCATGGAATTTTCCAGGCAAGAATACTGGAGTGAGTTGCCATTTCCTCCTTCAGGGAATCTTCCTGTTCTCTTAAGCTTATCTGTTTTAACATTTTGAAATAAACTATGGCATTTCACCAGTTTCCTCATCTTTAAAACTGCCTATTTCCAGGTTTTATAGAAGCTAGTTAGTTAGCATTAGTTGCTCAGTTGTGTCCAACTCTTTGTGACCCCATGGACTGTGGCCTACCAGACTCCTCTGTCCATGTAATTCTCCAGGCAAGAATTCTGGAGTGGGTTGCCATGCCATTCTCCAAGAGATATACCCAACCCAGGGATCAAACCCATGTCTCCTGCATTGCAGGCATATTCTTTACTGTCTGAGACACTAGGGAAGCTTTTATTGAAGATACTACCTTGATTTTTGTTCTTGCTTTGTTTTGTTTTAAACTAATTTACTCAGAAAAACCCACAATATGAGGATAGTATTTAAAAAGTTATTAATACTTGCTATGTGTGTTTACTTAGTCGCTCAGTCTTGTCCTACTCTGCCACCCTAAAGACTGTAGACCTCCAGGGTCCTCTGTCCATGGGATTCTTCTGGAAAGAATTCTAAAGTGGGTAGCCATTCCTTTCTCCAGAAGATCTTCCCAACCCAGGGATTGAACCCAGGTCTCCTGTATTGCAGGCAGATTCTTTACCAACTGAGACACCAGGGAAGCCCAATACTTGCTATATCAATTCTCTATTTATAGACTGAGTCATACAATTGCTTTAACATCTCTTGTTACACATTCTCAAGGCCTAGGAATGAAATAATGTGTGTTACAGATATTTGTGGTCTTCACTCCACAGGTCCATATAAGATATGCAAGGGATTTGAGTCACACAGTGATAGTCGTCAGTCAGTTCAGTTCAGTTCAGTGGCTCAGCCCTGTCCCACTCTACGACCCTATGAGTCACAGCACACCAGGCCTCCTGGTCCATCACCAGCTCCCAGAGTTCACTCAGACTCAAGTTCATTGAGTCCATGATGCCATCCAGCCATCTTATCCTCTGTTGTCCCCTTCTCCTCCTGCCCCCAATCCCTCCCAGCATCAGAGTCTCTTTTCCAATGAGTCAACTCTTTGCATGAGGTGGCCAAACTACTGGAGTTTCAGCTTCAGCATCATTCCCTCTAAAGAAATCCCAGGGTTGATCTCCTTCAGAGTGGACTGGTTGGATCTCCTTACAGTCCTTGGGACTCTCAAGAGGCTTGTCCAACACCACAGTTCAAAATCATCAAATCTTCGGCGCTTAGTCCTTGTCACAGTCCAACTCTCACATCCATACATGACCACAGGAAAAATCATAGCCTTGACTAGATGGACTTTGGTTGGCAAAGTAATGTTTCTGCTTTTGAATATGCTATCTAGGTTGGTCATAACTTTTCTTCCAAGGAGTAAGTGTCTTTTAATTTCATGGCTGCAATCACCATCTGCAGTGATTTTGGAGCCCAGGAAAATAAAGTCAGCCACTGTTTCCACTGTTTCCCCATCTATTTCCCATCAAGTGATGGGACCACATGCCCCAATTTTCATTTTCTGAATGTTGAGCTTAAAGCCAACTTTGTCACTCTCCTCTTTCACTCTCATCAAGAGGCTTTTTAGTTCCTCTTCACTTTCTGCCATCAGGGTGGTGTCATCTGCATATCTGAAGTTATTGATATTTCTCCCAGCAATCTGGATTCCAGCTTGTGCTTCTTCCAGCCTAGTGTTTCTCATGATGTACTCTGCATATAAGTTAAATAAGCAGGGTAACAATATACAGCCTTGACATACTCCTTTTCCTATTTGGAAGCAGTCTGTTGATCCATGTCCAGTTCTAACCATTGCTTCCTGCCCTGCATATAGGTTTCTCAAGAGGCAGATCAGGTTGTCTGGTATTCCCATCTCTTTCAGAATTTTCCACAGTTTATTGTGATCCACACACTCAAAGGCTTTGGCATAGTCAATAAAGCGGAAATAAATGTTTTTCTGGAACTCTCTTTCTCTTTCAATGATCCAGCAGATGTTGGCAATTTGATCTCTGGTTCCTCTGCCTTTTCTAAAATCAGCTTGAACAACTGGAATTTCACAGTTCACATATTGCTGAAGCCTGGCTTGGAGAATTTTGAGCATTACTTTACTAGCGTGTGAGATGAGTGCAGTTGTGCAGTAGTTTGAGCATTCTTTTGCATTGCCTTTCTTTGGGATTGGAATGAAAACTGACCTTTTCCAGTCCCATGGCCACTGCTGAGTTTTCCAAATTTGCTGGCATATTGAGTGCAGCACTTTCACAGCATCATCTTTCAGGATTTGAAATAGCTCAACTGGAATTCCATCACCTCCACTAGCTTTGTTCATAGTGATGCTTTCTAAGGCCCACTTGACTTCACATTACAGGATGTCTGGCTCTAGATGAGTGATCACACCATCGTGATTATCTGGGTTGTGAAGATCTTTTTTGTACAGTTCTTCTGTGTATTCTTGCCACCTCTGCTTAATATCTTCTGCTTCTGTTAGGTTCATATGATTTCTGTCCTTTATTGAGCCCATCTTTGCATGAAATGTTTCCTTGGTATCTCTAATTTTTTTTGAAGAGATCTCTAGTCTTTCCCATTATGTTGTTTTCCTTTATTTCTTTGCATTGATCGCTGAGGAAGGCTTTCTTATCTCTCTTGCTAATCTTTGGAACTCTGCATTCAGAGAAAGATATCTTTCCTTTTCTCCTTTGGTTTTCGCTTCTCTTCTTTCCACAGTTATTTGTAAGGCCTCCCCAGACAGCCATTTTGCTTTTTTGCATTTCTTTGCTATGGGGATAATATATGACTCATTTAATTGGCTCATCCAAATATATCTCTATATATACTATTAAAGTGAAAACTGAAGCCTCAAGCAAAGTGCTACCCAAAAGTGTCTTCACAAAAAGCATCATTGTCACCAAATACCTGATCCCTAAATTGTTTTAGCTGAGTAAAAAGTGAGCTAGTGTACCGTGTGTGTGTTTACATCAATATATGTGTATATTAATATATTTGCATTTTAATGTATGCATGTTTATGTGTTTGTATATACATATTCATACTCTACATGAACCAAACATAAGTAGAAACGATATATATATATAATGATCACCTAAAATACTTTGTTCTTTTGCTGGCCCAGTGTCTGTTATCTTACTTCTAAAATATAAAATTATGGTAGCTTTGAAGAAAAATTATCATCTTTCTTAGTCCTTGTTTATTTTGCTTGTCTTTATTGTTTATTTATTTCATTGTTTTCTGTTGTTGTTAGTTGTTCTCATGGCTTTAATCGAGGCATGATTTACAAATAAAGTTCCTATATATTTAGGTTGTAAAATATAGTTATTTAAAGACATGTGATGTGATGATTTAATATACAGACACATTGTGAAAGGTTTACCACAATTAATTTAATTAACATATCCGTTACCTTATATGGTTACTATTTTTGTGTGTATGCGTGGTGAGAATACTCAAGAACAACATTCATAGCAAAGAAATCACCAGGCTGTACATTAGATCCTCTTGTGTCTTTAATGGATTAAAATCACTGCCAAATTTTAGAGGTACATGTGTATCTCAAACCTAGTCAATTGGCATATATTCTCCCAAACAACAAAGATAAGGAAAGGCACAGACTTTTATGAGGATCCAAAGAGATATATGTAGATTTATAGTAAAAAGATCCACAGAAAATATCCTATCAGCCTTTGAAGATTTTCCAGACCACATTGAATATTTCATTTTATTCTATTCTTTTGGGTTTCTGTGAAATTTGAAAGTAATATCTAATTCATTTCACTTTTCTCCACTCTATAACTTGTGATTTCACTGCCACAGCAAACCTTGTGTTCATTCAATTAGAGTCCTCAAAATTCAATTACCATACTAAGTCTTACCTAGCATTTTAGTTTTATTTTAATGATCTTTAGTTTGAGACTATAAACATTGGGTTTTCTTATGTTTCCATGCATTGCTTCATTGCATTAAGCACACATTCCTGTATTTTAGCCTATCAAGTGGTTGTAAAATCTGTGTAACATTTAAACCTATATCTAAATCAGGTCTTTATTTTTTATTTGATTATACATTTTACATTTACATCCACTGCACTTCATTTCCATGCTGTCTAAGGAAATCAGGCTGACTGTAAATAGCTAGCTGGGGTTATATTGCAAAATCAGCCAATTCACAGCAAAATCAGAAGGTTCAAATGGGAAATGTATTGTAGAGAATGTATAGAGAATACTTCTATGAAAATAAATATTGAACAAGCTTTTGTATTATAATTGAATACAAATGTTATTGAGAATAAAATTTGGTCATTATGACCCTCCAAGTATGCAGGACAGAAAATGAAATAATATAACTGTTTGGAAAATGAAGCACAAGAAATTAAAGTAATATGGAAAAGTCACGGTGAATCATGTTCAGTGAGCTGGGATTGTGACACAGAAAAATGACATCCAATTTGCTGGTTTAACTATTGTAACCCCTCTGTAAGCATTCTTTACACTGAGTGCTTCTGAGTTCTCACTCTTATGTGTTAAGCATTGAACAAGGTGTTGTGATACAAGAACCAAAAAAATGTAGCAACTCACACAATGTGGTTACCTGGAATATTTTGTCTTCTCCTCTTTCTTTGTTTATTTGAGCATGACCTAATTGTTTGTTTGTTTGTTTAAGCTATAAATGAACTTTAAAAAGTAAGGTTAAATCTCCTCTTAATTTAATTTCTATTTGAGAAACACTATGGGCTTCTCTGGTGACTCAGACAGTAAAGAATTCACCTGCAATGCAGGAGACCTGGGTTCAATCCCTGGGTCTGGAAGATCCCCTGGAGAAGAACATGGCAACCCATTCCAGTATTCTTGCCTGAAAGAAGAGCCTGATAGGCTGCAGTCCATAGTATCACAGAGTCAGACACAACTGAAGTGACTTAGCAGGCAGAAGCACTACAATCTTTTTGGGGGAGAGAATGGCAAACCATTCTAGTATACTTGCTGTGAGGACCCCACGAGCAGTATGAAAAGATATAACACTGGAAGATGAGCCCACTCCAAGTCAGAAGGAAATCAGCCCTGAGTATTCATTGGAAAGACCATTGCTGAAGCTGAGGCTCCAATCATTTGGACACCTGATGCAAAGAGCTAACTCATTGGAAAAGACTCTGATGCTGGGAAAGATTGAGGGCAAAAGGAGAAGGGGATGGCAGAGGATGAGTTGGGTTAGCACCATGGACTCAATGGACATGAATTTAAGCAGGCTGTGGGATATAATGGAAAGCGTATCTTGACATGCTGCAGCCCATGGGGTCAGAAAGAGTTGGACCCCACTTAGTGACTTAACAAACAGTGATAACAATCCTTTTTATGGTCTTCCCAGGTAGTTTGGTGGTGAAGAATTCATCTGTCTGTGCTGAAGAGGTGGACTCAATCCCTGGGTCAAGAAGATCCCCTGGAGGAGGAAATGGCAACCCACTTCAGTAGTCTTGCTTGGACAATTCCATGGACAGAGGAGACTGGAGGGCCACAGTCCATGAGATCACAAAGAGCACGCATGCTCAATCATGTTTTATGGCTGACTTCAATGCAGTATGCTAGTAGTATAGATATCTCTTTTCTAGTGAGACTACAAAAGCTCTACAAGGATTATACAGAGTGAAATTGGGTTCAGAGTCCCTGTGTCTACAGGCTCAGCTAATATAAATGCTTCAGTATTATGAATGGTAGGGAATTGTTTGCTTTTCCCTCTTAATTTTCTTCCTGAATACTTTCTTAGATGTTAACACAAAGCACAAATAAATCCTTCCCTCAAAAAAGGATGTATTAGTGAGATTAATTATTTTTCTATTTTAATTTTGTAATATTCTGATAGGATGTTTTGTCTTAGGAAAGCATAAATGTTCAGCACGTCTGAAAATATCTTGTGTTGGAAAGAACCTTGAATCAGCAAATATGAGTTCTACTCTGTGGTATAGAGTGTCCCAAATCTCCCACATTTCCTCAATATCTTAAAGGTAATTTAAGCCTCTTGACTCTTGTGAAACTTCAGAGACATTTCAGCACTTCAAAGCATTACCCAGTTGGTGGAACTAAAATTTGAATTCAGAGAGTAAATTAAAATGATTGAATGAAGTGACAATTATTAGCAGTGTGTTGGATTAGGTGTTTCTGTTGTCTTCAAAGTGAGGTTGACAAATGCACTTAATCCATATGGTTGCTGTGAGGACTAAATAAGGCGAGGGTTACAAATCTCTAAGTAAAGTGCTAATACATGTGTCGTGTGTGCTGTTCCTCAGTCGTGTCCAACTCTTTGCAACCCCATGGACTGCAGCCTTCCAAACTCCCCTGTCCATGGAAGTTTCTCAGCATCATACTGGAGTGAGTTGCCATTTCCTCCTCCAGGGGTTCATCTCAACCTAGAGATGGAACCCACGTCTCCAGCATTGGCAGGCAGATTCTTTACCACTGAGCCACCTGGGAATCCAAGTAACTTGCTAATATATGCACACTAATTATTCATACGTGTACACTAATAATCTCTACTGCTGATTTTGTTGATAACAGTTAGGTGGAGACAGTCATGTTTACATACAGCCTCTAAAATTCCTTCATTACCCACTACTCCATAAAAGCTTGTATGTGGGTTTGGCTCTATCACTAGTGAGAAGAAAAGCAGCTCATGACATACAGGAATTGGTTCAACACACAAGCGAGGCTTTGGACTGCTGTTGAACATAAAAATGTCAAAGACAGCACATCAGTCAAGATCGCTTGTGACCATGATGAAAAAAGACACAAATAAGACTACATGATAATCATGAGTGAATACAAACAAAAACAGGAACATTGCCTAAAAAATAAATAAATAAATAACCAAACCTCCATGATTCATTACAAATAAGAGCAACTGCTCTTTCTTTATAAATTAAATTATAAACTTCTTTATAATTTACTTTATGCTTCTTTACACTTAGGTCAGAATTCTGAAGAGATCAATTCATAGACTCATCCCCGTTTCCTGAGAGCATCAATCCACAGAATAGTTTAAAGGGTAAGTTCAAATACAGTCTTGTCTGACTTATTCTTAGGAAGACCTCCCACAGTTCTTCACGGTGTGAGTGCTCCCTCATTGTGTACATGAGTGCTCAGTCGCTCAGTCGTGTCTGACTCTCTGCAACCCCATGGACTGTAGCTTGCCAGGTTCCTCTGTCCATGGGACTCTCCAGGGAAGGATACTGGAGTGGGTTGCCATTTCCTCCTCTAGGGGCTTTTCCTGACCCATGGATCAAACCCACCTCTCCTGGGTCTCCTACATTGTAGGCTGATTCTTTACCCACTGAGTCACCTAGGGAGTCCTCTCCCTCATTGAACTAACCAATAAACCCAATTTTATGCTACCTTTAACTAACTAAAAGAATTTAGATAGGGGGCCTGGTCCAAAAAAGAGACCTATCACCAGCAATAAATACAAAGAGTGTGAGGTGGCTGTGTGAGCTTGGGGGAGTGTAGCAGGACCTGTTTGCTCAAGTCTTTTCAATGTGCCCTTGCCTCTGCATGGCATGACGGACATCTGTTTACCAAATATTTGTTCTCCCCATCTTGCTATGAATTGTCTTTCTTCCCCTTGTAGCGTCGGATCCCTAATGCTTTCTTCTTAGCTCAGGGTGGCATATAAGCCTTGAATCTGACTTTCTGGAAGCCTTTTGTGTGTATGTAAAGCCCCCATGGGGCAGAGAGGAGCCACTCCATGTACAAGATCAGGAGGGGTGGCGGTGAGGAGATATCCTTCATCCAAGAAAAGGAGCAGCCATGAAGAGATACCCCACGTCCACGGTAAGAGAAACCCAAGTAAGATGGTAAGGGTTGCGAGAGGGCATCAGATGAGAGACACACTGAAACCATAATCAAGAAAACTAGTCAATCTAATCACATGCACCACAGCCTGCTCTAACTCAATGAAACTAAGCCATGCCCTTTGGGACCACCCAAGACGGGCAGGTCATGGTGGAGAGGCCTGACAGAATGTGGTCCACTGGAGAAGGGAATGGCAAACCACTTCAGTATTCTTGCCTTGAGAACCCCATGAACAGTATGAGGGCAAAATGATAGGATACTGAAAGAGGAACTCCCCAGGTCAGTAGGTGCCCAATATGCTACTGGAGATCAGTGGAGAAATAACTCCAGAAAGAATGAAAGGATGGAGCAAAACCAAAAACAATACCCAGTTGTGGATGTGACTGGTGATAGAGGCAAGATCCAATGCTGTAAGAAGCAATATTGCATAGGAACCTGGAATGTTAGATCCATGAATCAAGGCAAATTGTAAGTGGTCAAACAAGAGATGGCAAGAGAGAACGTTGACATTCTAGGAATCAGCAAGCTAAAATGGACTGGAATGGGTGAATTTAACTTAGATGACCATTATATCTACTACTGTGGGCAAGAATCCCTTAGAAGAAATGGAGTAGCCATCATGGTCAACAAAAGAGTTGAAATGCAGAACTTGAATGCAATCTCAAAAATGACAGAATGATTTCTGTATGTTTCCAAGGCAAATCATTCAATATCACAGTAATCCAGGTCTATGCCCCAACCAGTAATGCTGAAGAAGCTGAAGTTGAACAGTTCTACGAAGACCTACAAGACCTTTTAGAACTAACACCCGAAAAGATGTCCTTTTCATTATAGGGGACTGGAATGCAAAAATAGGAAGTCAAGAAACACCTGGAGTAACAGGCAAATTTGGCCTTGGAATGTAGAATGAAGCAGGGCAAAGGCTAATAGAGTTTTGCCAAGAGAATGCACTGGTCATAGCAAACACCCTCTTACAACAACACAAAAGAAGATTCTACACATGGACATCACCAGATGGGCAACATTGAAATCAGATTGATTATATTCTTTGCAGCCAAAGATGGAGAAGCTCTATACAGTCAACAAAAACAAGACCAGGAGCTGACTGTGGCTCAGATCAAGAGCTCCTTATTTCAAAATTCAGACTTAAATTGAAGAAAGTAGGGAAAACCACTAGACCATTCAGGTATGACCTAAGTCAAATCCCTTAAGCTTATACAGTGGAAGTGAGAAATAGAATTAAGGGACTAGATCTGATAGATAAAGTGGCTGATGAACTATGGAGCAAGGTTTGTGACATTGTATAGGAGACAGGGATCAAGACCATCCCAAAGGAAAAGAAATGAAAAAAAGCAAAATGGCTGTCTGGAGAGGCCTTACAAATAGCTGTGAAAAGAAGAGAGGCAAAAGCAAAGGAGAAAAGGAAACTCTGAATGCAGAGTTTCAAAGAATAGCAAGGAGAGATAAAAAGCCTTCCTCAGCAATCAGTGCAAAGAAATAGAGGAAAACAACAGAATGGGAAAGACTAGAGATCTTTTTGTTCAAGAAAATTAGAGATACCAAGGGAAAATTTCATGCAACTTTGGCTCAATAAAGGACAGAAATGGTATGGACTTAACAGAAGTAGAAGGTATTCAGAAGAGGTGGCAAGAATACACAGAAGAACAGTACAGAAACATCTTCACGACCAAGATAATCACGATGGTGTGATCACTCACCTAGAACCAAACATCCTGGAATGTGAAGTCAAGTGGGCCTTAGAAAGCATCACTATGAACAAAGCTTGTGGAGGTGATGGCATTCCAGTTGAGCTATTTCAAATCCTGAAAGATGATGCTGTGAAAGTGCTGCACTCAATATGCCAGCAAATTTGGAAAACTCAGCAGTGGCCACAGGACTGGAAAAGGTCCGTTTTCATTCCAATCTCAAAGAAAGGCAATGCCAAAGAATGCTCAAACTACCGTACAATTGCACTCATCTCACATGCGAGTAAAGTAATGCTCAAAATTCTCCAAGCCAGGCTTCAGCAATACCTGAACCGTGAACTTCCAGATGTTCAAGCTGGTTTTAGAAAAGGCAGAGGAACCAGAGATCAAATTGCCAACATCCGCTGGATCATGGAAAAAGCAAGAGAGTTCCAGAAAAACATCTATTTCTGCTTTATTGACCATGCCAAAGCCTCTGACTGTGTGGATCACAATAAACTGTGGAAAATTCTGAAAGAGATGGGAATACCAGACCACCTGTTGGCCTCTTGAGAAACCTATATGCAGGTCAGGAAGCAAGAGAACTGGACATGGACCAACAGACTGCTTCCAAATAGGAAAAGGAGTATGTCAAGGCTGTATATTGTCACCCTGCTTATTTAACTTATATGCAGAGTACATCATGAGAAATGCTGGACTGGAAGAAGCACAAGCTGGAATCAAGATTGCCGGGAGAAATGTCCATAACCTCAGATATGCAGATGACACCACCCTTATGGCAGAAAGTGAAGAGGAACTCAAAAGCCTCTTGATGAAAGTGAAAGAGGAGAGTGAAAAAGTTGGCTAAAACTCAACATTCAGAAAACTAAGATCATGGCATCTGGTCCCATCACTTCATGGGAAATAGATGGGGAAACAGGGGAAACAATGTCAAATTTTATTTTGGGGGCTCCAAAATCACTGCAGATGGTGACTGCAGCCATGAAAGTAAAAGATGCTTACTTCTTGGAAGGAAAGTTATGACCAACCTAGATAGCACATTATAAAGCAGAGTCATTACTTTGCCAACAAAGGTCCGTCTAATCAAGGCTATGGTTTTTCCAGTAGTCATGTGTGGATGTGATAGTCATATATGGATGTGAAGAAAGCTGAGCACCAAAGAATTGATACTTTTGAACTGTGGTGTTGGAGAAGACTCTTGAGAGTCCCTTGGACTGCAAGGAGATCCAACAAGTCCATTTTAAAAGAGATCAGCCCTTGGATTTCTTTGGAAGGAATGATGCTAAAGCTGAAACTCCAGTACTTTGGCCACCTCATGCAAAGAGTTGACTCATTGGAAAAGACTCTGATGCTGGGAGGGATTGGGGGCAGGAGGAGAAGGGACGACAGAGGATGAGATGGCTGAATGGCATCACTGACTCGATGGACGTGAGTCTGAGTGAACTCCAGGAGTTGGTGATGGACAGGGAGGCCTGGCGTGCTGCAATTCATGGCGTCACAAAGAGTCGGACATGACTAAGTGACTGAACTGAAATGAAAGCCCCTTTTCCCATGAAATTAATTTTTTTTCTCCTCTTAATCTGTGTGATGTCAATTCAATTATTAGATCAGCCATGAGGACTTAAAAATGCAGAAGAAAAATTTTTCATCCTCAAGATTTCTGTTAATTCTTTCATGAAAAATTCAGTGAACACTTCCTAAAGTATCAGGCCCATGGAATTCAGTGGTAACCTGATTTATTGATGGCTATGATCTTTAAAGATGCAATAAAATAGAAGCAATTCTTCATCTGTACATTCCTTAATTACTGGAGGACTTTGTTCCTAATACTGCACCCTTCCCATGACTATTTTATGTGACTTTTGCTGGATGTTTTCCATTTAATCACTAATATGTTTTATCTATTTTCCTTAACTTGCTCTATGTTCCAGGAGTCTGACATTTCAGGACAATATCATACCTCCTTGCCATCTAACTTGTGGTAAAGTTCAGTGAGTTAGGTAATAGCTTCAATTAGGGACAAGAAGACAGTGAAATTGGGGGTATTTATTCCCCTTATCCTTTCCTTGCAAGTTCTCCGTTGTCGCAGCATACATGTAGCTCTACTTCCGAATTCAGGTAACTGCTTTCTACCCATGTTCCCAGCCTGGAAGCCATGGTTTCATTCCATGATTACTTCCATCACCTCCAAGCCTTTGAAAATCATATTTTGAAAATTTACCAGAATAATCCACCTTGAATTTGTCATTTTTTTGGGGGGTGGAGGGGGGGAACCCAGACTCGAGTGGTTTAGAATTTGAGCATGTTTTACAACAGGGTCTAAATTTTTATTATGTAAGTCTGAACTATCACTCTTGACTGCTCTGTTTATTTTTTTTTTATTTTTTTAATGTTTTAAAATTTGATGTCTGTTTCTTTTCATTTCAGATTATGTGTGATGGATGATGGTATATAGGTTAAGGGTACATAATTCGAATGATTCATCAACCCTTCCCTGGTGGCTGAGAGGTTAAAGTGTCTGCCTTCAATGCGAGAGACCCGGGTTCAATCCCTTGATCAGGAAGATCCTCTGGAGAAAGAAATGGCAACCCACTCCAGTATTCTTGCCTGGAGAATCCCATGTATGGAGGAGCCTGGTAGGCTACAGTCCACAGGGTCGCAAAGAGTCAGGCAGGACTGAGTGACTTCACTTTCACTTTCATCAAGTCTTAAATGGCTATTCTAATAGTCTCCTCAATAGAGGAGACTCTAGAGGTTTAACTCTAGATATCCCAAATCTAATCTACCTTCAAAAGTACCTCCAGAGTAACTGTTTCAAAATATGAATAATTGCAAATCATGAAAATCTAAGTTCCACTCAGACCTTTTTTCAAGGGAAAGTTTTATTTTATTCTGTAATTTTGAAAATAATAAATATGGATCTAAGTATTATTATCAAGTCTAGAGATTCATATGTATTCATAACTAAAAAAGAATCAAATCTACTCAAGTTACATTCTCTCTGATGAAGATAATGTTATAAAAATAATAAAACATTGTGTACTCCTTACTATAACACTGTAATGATTTCAAATCTGAAATGCTAATGTAGCATTCATAGAAAATATTACCTCATTAGCTCTTTTCCCTCATCCTAATAAAAATCTACTTTGTAAAGGCTAATCATAAAGGCTATTATATAAAAGTAATTAGAAATTCTCTCAGATTAATGATTATTTCTTTGGGTTATATAACACAAATTATATGTTGATACAGTACCTATATGATGAAGATCATAATTTTGCATACTTTGAAAAAATTTATTATTACATTGCCAATTTAATTTTAGATTTATTTGATTTTTGCAAAAGTATTCAATAATGTTTTCAGGAATAATTTTTTAAAGACGTCTGTTAGTATAATTTTACTTGGTGCTTTGGTTATTTTAATAGTTGTAGGTATTCTATGCAGAGATTCTTTATTAGTATTTGTTGCTTCAAATACACTGTTTATGCACTAGACATCAGATATAAAAGTTTGAGATATGAGATGTTCCTCTATATGCTGCATTTTGATGGTAAAATACAAAAATCATGACTTGGGAGCCTTAACATCTACATATTGATTTGTATATGCACAAGATCTCATTCCCATTCTGAGTCAATTTTTTAGCAATTCCATAGCATCAATATTTATAAAATTTCTATTTGAAAGTTAAATGAGAAATTACAAGAAGTGAACAGGTAATATGTTATAGAAGTTATTGTTTCTGGAATGAAATTGTGTTGATTCAAAGAAAAATTTAAAAAAGCAAAGGAGAAAATATGGGAGATATATTTCATAATTTATTTACCACACAAGAGCATATATCTTTAATTTCAAATGTTATTTTCTCCAGGGTTTTATTTTTGAATCATTTGTACTTATTTGAGAGTTTATGCCATCATCTTCTCTCTAATTTCATGACTTGTTCCATTCTTCTCCTAAGGATTTTCTAAAATACTAACTTTGTCATGTCCCATTCTGCATGTATCCATTGGAAAGGCCATAAAAGCATGATTCAGTTGACAACAAGACTGACAAAGATTTGGTCTCTATTTTTCCAAACTCAGCAGTCATCAATAGTCAGAGCACAGGAATTTTCTAGAGGCTGACAAAGTCATTTGCAGTTTAATAACATAGAAGGCTTTTCCTTCCCTCTCTACTTTCACACATGGTGATTCCTTGTCTGGAATGTCCTTTCCCCATTTACTTATATTCAGATGTGCAGGCTCTTAAACTCATAGCTTATGTATCATCTAATCTACTATGACATTCCTAAGCATAACCTGTCATTGCCTTGCCAACTTACGGTTTGGTATATTCTATCGCTTCCATTCAATTGTGGAATAATATCTGGTTAACCGTAGGGACCTAACAGAAGCAGAAGATATTAAGCAGAGGTGGCAAGAATACACAGAAGAAATGTACAAAAAAGATCTTCACGACCCAGATAATGATGGTGTGGTCATTCACCTAAAGCCACACATCCTGGAATGTGAAGTCAGGTGGGCCTTAGGAAGCATCACTATGAACAAAGCTAGTGGAGAAGATGGAATTCCAGTTGAGCTATTTCAAATCCTGAAAGATGATGCTGAGAAAGTGCTACACTCAATATGCCAGCAAATTTGGAAAACTCAGCAGTGGCCACAGGACTGGAAAAGTCACTTTTGATTCCAATCCCAAAGAAAGTCAATGCCAAATAATGCTCAAACTACCACACAATTGCACTCATCTCACACGCTAGTAAATTGATGCTTAAAATTCTCCAAGCCAGGCTTCAGCAATATGTGAACCATGAACTTGCAGATATTCAAGCTGGTTTTAGAAAAGGCAGAGGAACCAGAGATCAAATTGCAAACATCTGCTGGATCATCAAAAAAGCAAGAGAGTTCCAGAAAATCATCTATTTCTGCGTTATTGACTGTGCCAAAGACTTTACTGTGTGGATCTTATTAAATTGTGGGAAATTCTGAAAGACATGGTCATACCAGACCACCTGACCTGCCTCTTGAGAAATCTGTATGCAGGTCAGGAAGCAACAGTTAGAACTGGTCATGGACCAACAGACTGGTTCCAAATAGGAAAAGGAGTACGTCAAGGCAGTATATTGTCACCCTGCTTATTTAACTTCTATGCAGAGTACATTATGAGAAACGCTGGGCTGGAGAAAGCCCAAGTTGGAATCAAGATTGCTGGGAGAAATATCAACAACCACAGATATGCAAATGACACCACCCTCATGGCAGAAAGTGAAAAAAGAATTAAAGAGCCTCTTGATGAAAGTGAAAGAGGAGAGTGACAAAGTTGGCCTAAAGCTCAACATTCAGAAAACTAAGATTATGGCATCTGGTCCCATCACTTCATGGCAAATAGATGGGGAAACAGTGGAAACAGTGGGTGACTTTATTTTCGGGGGCTCCAAAATCACTGCAGATGGTAACTGCAGCCATGAAATTAAAAGACACTTACTTCTTGAAAGGAAAGTTATGACCAACATAGATAGCATATTCAAAAGAAGAGACATTACTTTGCCAACAAAGGTCTATCTAGTCAAGGCTATGGTTTTTCCAGTGGTCATGTATGGATGTGAGAGTTGGACTATAAAGAAAGATGAGTGCCAAAGAATTGATGCTTTTGAACTGTCATATTGGAGAAGACTCTTGAGAGTCCCTTGGACTGTAAGGAGATCCAACCAGTCCATCCTAAAGGAGATCAGTCCTGGGAGTTCATTGGAAGCACTGATGCTGAAACTCCAATATTCTGAGTACCTGATGTGAAGAGCAGACTCATTTGAAAAGACCCTGATGCTGGGAAAGATTGAGGGCAGGAGGAGAAGGAGATGACAGAGGATGAGATGGTTGGATGGCATCACTGACTAAATGGACATGGGTTTGGGTGGACTCTAGGAGTAGGTGATGGACAGGGAGGCCTGGCGTGCTGTGGTTCATGGGGTGGCAAAGAGCTGGACATGACCGACTGACTGAACTTACCTAAATGATTTCTTCTTCAGATAGTGGCCTCTTTGTACATAGAGGCAGTGCCTTTTATTTTCATATCTTGAATACTTAGCAGACAATTCTGGAACTCAAATATGTAGGAACACAACAAATGTACATTAAATTAATGGATGACTCTTCAGAGGAGTAAAATTGGCCACCCCATGTGGATCTCTTTCGCATGAGGATTATTTAGGATGATTATTTTTAAGAAATGTACTCTTTTTGAAGTTTCCTTGTTCAGTTCAGTTAAGTTGCTCAGTCATGTCCGACTCTTTGCGACTCCATTAATTGCAGCATGCCAGGCCTCCCTGTCCATCACCAGCTCCCGGAGTTCACTCAGACACACATCCATCGAGTAGGTGACGCCATTCAGCCATCTCATCCTCTGTCGTCCCCTTCTCCTCCTGCCCACAATCCCTCCCAGCATCAGAGCCTTTTCCAATGAGTCAATCTTCACATGAGGTGGCCAAAGTATCAGAGTTTCAGCTTTAGCATCAGTCCTTCCAATGAACACTCAGGGCTGATCTCCTTTAGAATGGACTGGTTGGATCTCCTTGCAGACCAAGAGACTCTCAAGAGTCTTCTCCAACACCACAGTTCAAAAGCATCAATTCTTCGGTGCTCAGCTTTCTTCACAGTCCAACTCTCACATCCATACGTGACCACTGGAAAAACCATAGCCTTGACTAGATGGACCTTTGTTGGAAAAGTAATGTCTCTGTTTTTGAATATGCTATCTAGGTTGGTCATAACTTTTCTTCCAAGGAGTAAGTGTCTTTTAATTCCATGGCTGCAATCACCATCTGCAGTGATTTTGGAGCCCCCCATAAAATTCTGACACTGTTTCCACTGTTTCCCATCTATTTCCCATGAAGTGATGGGACCAGATGCCATGATCTTAGTTTTCTGAATGTAGAACTTAAAGCCAACCTTTTCACTTTCCTCTTTCACTTTCATCAAGAAGCTTTTTAGTTCCTCTTCACTTTTGCCATAAGGGTGGTGTCATCTGTATATCTGAGGTTATTGTCATTTCTCCCAGCAATCTTGATTCCAGCTTATGCTTCTTCCAGCCCAGTGTTTCTCATGGTGTACTCTGCATATAAGTTAAATAAGCAGGGTGACAATATACAGCCTTGTTGTACTCCTTTTCCTATTTGGAACCAATCTGTTGTTCCATGTCTAGTTCTAACTGTTGCTTCCTAACCTGCATACAAGTTTCTCAAGAGGCAGGTCAGGTGGCCTGGTATGCCCATCTCTTTCAGAATTTCCACAGTTTATTGTGATCCACACAGTCAAAGGCTTTGGCATAGTCAATTAAGCAGAAATAGATGTTTTCTGGAACTCTCTTGCTTTTTCCATGATCCAGCGGATATTGGCAATTTGATCTCTGGTTCCTCTGCCTTTTCTAAAACCAGCTTGAATATCTGCAAGTTCACGGTTCACGTACTGCTGAAGCCTGACTTGGAGAATTTTGAGCATTACTTTACTAGCATGTGAGATGAGTGCAATTGTGTGGTAGTTTGAACATTCTTTGGCATTGTCTTTCTTTGGGATTGGAATGAAAACTGACCTTTTCCAGTCCTGTGGCCACTGCTGAGTTTTCCAAATTTGCTGGCATATTGAGTGCAGCACTTTCACAGCACCACCTTTCAGGATTTGAAATAGCTCAACTGCAATGCCATCACCTCCACTAGCTTTGTTCATAGTGGCATTACTCCCCCATAAATGCCTTAAAGAATTTAGGTAAAAGCCTGTTCCTGAACAGAAGTACTACTGGAAATATCTGTAAAGAATATGGGCTAGGTGATATGGCAAGGGAAACTGAGCAAGCATGCCATAGAGATCAGAGCCCACTCTGTCCTGTTGTTACTGCTGGTCCCAGCAGATCTATATTTTCCAAGCAATTGCTTTTTCATCCTATATGAATTGCCGTTCTTCTTTTTGAAGTCCCAAATCACTACCTCCAAATTATTTGCATGTGTGTGTGTATGTGCGCGTTTTAGATGAAGATGGTGTTTAAGGTGAAGTTTTCAGCTGTTTTCACAAGTTACTCAGCTTTCTTGGGTCTCTCCCATTTATGCATGTTATTAACCTTTTGTTTGATTTTTTCCTGTTAATCAGCTTAATTATTAGATCATTCAGAAGAACCTAGAAAAGTAGAGAAAAGATTCCTCCTTGAAAGCAATCTATCAGAGAGGGCCTAAGTTTTAACAGGGCAACAAAAAAGTGTTTCTTTGCTCCATCTCTGTCAGTATAAGTGTTCAGTAAATGTGTGAACTGTTAACAGTATTGATGATAGTGAGAAAATAAAAATTCATGGTCCTTCCAGGTTTAAAATTCAATGATTTTAGAGTATAATTATATAAGAAAAAACAAAATAGAAAACTAAAACACATTAGTTCCATTTCCATAGTTTACTTCTTCCCTATGTGAGCACTCTGGAACTAGCTCATAATTATAGTGCCAGTGAATATGCGATGCCAAATAGAATAAGATAGTACATTGCCCTTCCTGACCCTCATTATTCTGGGTTTTGTGAATATAGATTAGCACAGATTCTGATCTTTTAGATGTGTTATTAATAGCCAGAGAGACAACAATCAAACTATAATCATATTATATTATTTTGTTCAAAGATCTAAGAATTAAAGAATGATATTTCTATTATTTTATTTTTGAAAACTACTTAGAACATAGCAAATGACACTTCATGTCACTGAGAATATAACAAAGAACAAAACAGAGTCTCCACTCTTGGGATTTTATGAGATATTGAGATAATATATCTGAAAAAAATGTAGCAAATATAATTTTAATTACTGATGAAAACTCTTGAGAAGACTTGAAAGGTAAATTAAAAAGTT
Organism: Ovis aries; assembly: GCF_016772045.2. Taxonomy (NCBI): domain Eukaryota; kingdom Metazoa; phylum Chordata; class Mammalia; order Artiodactyla; family Bovidae; genus Ovis; species Ovis aries. The sequence continues at coordinate 18,852,884 of NC_056074.1, forward strand.
AAGAGATTAAAGAGTGAAAATGGATGGGAGTTTTGTTTTTTTTTTTAAACAAACAATTACCAAGCATAGGCTAGATAAAAAGCAATCAGCCAAGTTTTTCAGATTCTTTTTCTAACTTAATCACTGGGCTTCCTTGGTCGTTCAGGCAGTAAAAAAATCTGTCTGCATTGGAGGAGACCTGGGTTCTATCCCTGGGTCAGGAAGATCCCCTGGAGATATCATGGATGGAGGATCATCATATCCTCAAACGGAAATTTAAAAAATTTTCATTTTAAAAATAAGAACTTTGAGACTCAGAGACAACAAGTGATTTGTTTACAGGCACTACAGAGGTGGTGCAGGCACTCTTAGTTTTGGCCAACTCTTTGAGACCCCATGAACTCTATTCTGCCAGGCTCCTCTGTCCATGGGATTCTCCAGGCAAGAATACTGGAGTGCATTGCCATTTCCTACTCCAGGAGATCTTCCCAACCCAGGGATTGAACTTGCGTCTCCTACAAGGCAGGCGGATTCTTTACCACTGTGCTACCTGGATTTACATTAAACGTTGCAAATTTTCTTGAGGCTAACATCAAGGGACATATCAAGAGATCCTCCAAACTCTATGCACACTTTACTGTATAAGCTTCCAACCCGTTTTACTTTCACCAGCAAAGTCAACCCTGTACAAGCTGCACAAGCCCAGGACGTCAGATCAATTGTAAAATTGAGCACTAATCAAGTATCACTTGGAATGGAACTATAATGGGTATGGATGGAAAGTTTTTCAAAGACCGTACATAAACGGTGTCTCCAGTCAGCAAGGAAATCACCTGAAAACAAAGAATGCTGGCTGTTTATCACAGCCCAAGACTGTAGTGGAGGAGGATAAGTGTAGGAGGATGCGAACCAGAAGTAAAGAGACTAAAATCCCAAGGGAGAAATTCAGTTTCTAGTTTTCAGACTTCATTTCAGGAAAAATATGCTAATGTTCTTAATCTATTCTAGGAAAGATACTCATGAGCTAGTTACTCTCATTTTATTGTGTATAAATATAGAACAAGAAATAAAACAGGTGGCCAGATATTGTAGTAGTTTCATGAATGTTATCAACACTGCATTAAACATATCTGCTTTGCATTTGTATATTACTTGGTAATTTGAAGAACACATTTTTAAGCACCCTTGAGTATTCCACCTATATTAGTTTGCTAGGGTTGCCATAACAAAATGCCACAGACTAGGAAGCTTAAAGAATAGAGGCTTGTTTTCTCACAGTTCTGAAAGCTAGCAGTACAAAATCAAGTGTTGGTCAGGTTGATTTCCTCTGAGACTTTGTTAATGACCATCTTCTCTTTATGTCTTCACATGGTCTTCCCTCTGTATATGTCTGTGTTCAAATTTTCTCTTCTTATAAGGATGGGAGTCAGATTAGGACCCACACTAATACCCTCGTTTTAAGTTAATTATTACCTTGTTAAAGATCCTATGTGCAAATATTGTCACGTTCTGACATCCTGAACTTTGGAACTACATAAAAGAATTGGGATTAAGAAAAAGATAACATTAACAGAGATAAAGGCTAGCCAGTAATGACATTAAGAAAACTAGCTATTCAAATACATGTAAATAAAAAATGTAAAATCAGTCCTTAGCACCAGTAACAGACAAAATCACTACTGATTGAAAAGCTGATAATAATTTGATTTCTGCATACTGACAGAAAGCTCTTGATGACTTTATATGACATAAATCCTTCAGATAATACTGGGATATTTAACAGTTTAATATGCGTTTCAGATGACTGGACTCACCATTCACCCAAGTCTGTCTCCAGGTCTTGAAGTCGCCTAGGAAGTCCTTAAGAAGCACACTGATTAGATGATCATTAAGAAAGATAGCAATCAGCTCCTAAATGGATCTTAATATCTTATCTTATATTTACAAAACATTTTGAATTTAATTGACTTGCATATTTCCATTTCACAGATGATAAATTGAAACTCAAAGAGAGAACTGATATTTCCTCAGAGCTATGCAGTGATTGAAACTGAAACGAGTGACTTAGAATCTAATTCGATAATTGAAAGTCTTGCCTAAGCATCTCATTTTAAACTACAGTCTAAATTTTAATCTTGAAGTATTTTAGTATTATACAGTTCCAAAATTGTTATCGAATACTTTTCTGTAAGTTAATTAGTGTTATTCTGAAATCCCAGAATCATGATCTTTTGCTTCTGAAGAGTAACATGCTGATAGATTTGGAAAAATAAAAAGCATTTCAGCTTTGATGAAAGCCACATACTATTATTCAATCCAGTTAGTACCAACATAAATTGCCTCATCTTGTCACCCTAAGTGCTTCAACTCCAATACATAGAGTCTTCAAGGTACAATTTATCTTAATAGTTTGTTATATTCATGAGACAGATCTTTGCCTGATTTCACTGGAGCACAAAACCGTCAACTGTTCTTTAAACTTATTTCTTTTTAGTCTTTTGAATAGCAGATGAAGTGAAATGTAGTACATATGACTCTCCTTAAATAAGACACACTGAAGATTTTGTGGATATTTAGCAGAATACAACAATCCCTTTATATTGATTTATTTATTTTTTTTGTAAGTAAAACCAACTATTTTTTTTCTTGTTCAGGAAGGAGTTGATCAATCACAGAAGTCTTTCAACTGTCTGGCTCTGTGTTGTTGAAGTAAAATTATATCAGCTCATCTTGCCAGCATTAATTTCTCTAGATAACACATCTCAATTATGGGTCTGTGTAAATGCTCAGATTGTGAGTTTTTTGAGAAAAATGTTTTTTTTTTCCTATCATTTTGCAAACTTCTCATGGTCTCACATGGCCCTAATGAACAAAATGTAGAATTGATTTTCCAGATACCAAGGAAAAGTAGTTTAAGGTGTAGATTATTTCTCCAAATAATTTTATTATGTCCTATAAATTATAAAAGACTTAACTCTTATTTGTATGTATTTACGGATTAAAATAATGATTGCAATTTATTGAAACCTCTACTAAGTATGGGAACTTGCTCTATGGAATTTGTATACATTGTGATATTGAATATTTGTGAAAACCCTATAGAGTCAATCTTACTATTTTCATTTTAGAATCAAGGAAACAATAGTTCAGAAAGGATAATAAATGTGCCAGATTCGCATAGCTATAATAGTTAGTATTGGATTCACACTGATTAGATGATCACTCTAGATGGGATTCAAATCTATGCATTGTTCAAAGGCAGTGTGTGCTTAATCAGCTTGCCTACAAAGGCTGGGTCTATGCAGTGTACTCACGCTTACTGCATTATAAGCATGTCATTTTAAAGGATGTTTAATACAGATAAGTTATTACATTCAGTCCTTTGACATCTTTCCACTTAGTGTGATATATTTGAATGTAGTGTTGTTTCTTGTAATATTTAACCATGCTATTTTACTGTATCCAGAGACTTCAGCAATTAAAGGCAGAGCTGAAACTCTTCATGTTAATCTCAGACATCACAAGGAAAAGAAAGCACTAATCTGTTCTATATCATGCGTCAAATGAAACCTGTTTTCAATATTTTTTAGTCTTTCCAAGTTTATTCCTAGAGATTTGTCTTCAAAGCTATTGTAAAATTAAATTCTGATAACATAATTTGAATAGCAGATGTGTATACTTATATAAATTTTATGTACAATGTATTCTTTTTTCTCCAAGAAAATAAATATTTTCAGATATATGGTGAATAAGTGTTCAATAAAACAGTGATTTGTTCTGAGTTATCATGATTTATATGCAGAAAAACTTTATTTTCATTGTTTGGCAGGAAAGTGTAGGCTTGGGAGAGGCTAAAAGATCAGATTATGAGAATATATTATCTACAAAAAGTAAAGTTAAAGAACTATAAACTTGCTAAAGATTAATTCTGCTATTCAACTACCAATTTGCTAAGATAAATTCAACATGCCTCCACACACGACTGCGTGTGTGTGTGCACACACACACGCAAGCACACAGACATCAAGGTTTAATAGGATTGCTATGTGTATAAGGATGTTGATCTTTTCTCAACTATTTCTTTAAGGTACAAATTCAAAACTAAAAATGTATTTGAATTAACCAAAAATGTCAGTTTCAATGATGACTAACCTATCCTGACAGACTTTTAATTTCTTTGATTTGGAATTTCAGATTACATTATTTTTATTCAGTATCTAGAAACGAAGAACTTAAAGTCATTTAATATAACTATAGGCGCTAACAAGAAACATTAAAAAAAATCGATGGGCCAATTATTAGATCCAATGTACTTCTCCACAATTATTCACTTACACCACTTTGAAAAAAAACAAATTAAATTATATAAATAATAAATAAGATAAATTATCAAGAATTTACTGGGTTACATCAGCAAAATAGAATAGAAATTCTCCATATATTTTTAAGTATAAAACTGTCACAAGAGGAAAAGAATGATACTATATAAAGCAGATTAATGGAAAGACAACCAATGTTCATAAATTGGAAGGATTAGTATTTTAAAAATGTCCTTTCTACCCAAAGTGACTTATAGATTCAATGTAATTTTTATCAAAACCCCAATTTCATTCTTTATAGAAAGAAAAAAAAACAATTTTGAAATTCACATGAACATTGAATAGCCAAAATAATCTTCAGAAGGAAAAAAAAAAAGCTGTGTATCACACTTCCTGATTTCAAAATATATTATAAAGCTATAATATTTAAAACATTGGGGTACTCACAGAAAAGCAGTCATAGGTATTAACAGTTTGATGGAATAAATAGAGTTCAGAAATAAATGCATGCATTTATGCTAAATGACTTGTCACAAGGGTACCAAAAACATAATAGGGAGAGGACAATCCCTTCAATAAATGGTGTTAGAAAAACTGGATATCCACATGCAAGAGAAAGAAATTGGACTTCTTTCATACCATACACAAAAATCAATGTAATGTGAAATGAAGATTTCAACATAAAACCAATGTGAAACCATAAAACTACTAAAGAAAACACAGAAATAATGATTCTTGGCATTGGTCTTGGCAATAATTTTTTTTTTTTTAATATGACACTAAGACCAGAGACAACAGAGGTAATTAGAAGATAAGTATAGGGAAAAGGAGGATATCTGCTATTGTACTGCTTCTGTATCATATATTTTAGCCCTATTTCTAAACATTTCACAACTCATGTATAAAAGTGGGACTATACCAAGATGTTACTCCTCTCCAGAGATTCACTTCATGTCTTTTTGTCCATGCTTTCATTGAACGTTATATTTTTTAAGTTTCATTGTATTTGTAGTTTTATCACATCAGTTCAGTTCAGTTCAGTCGCTCAGTCATGTCTGATTCTTTGTAACCCCATGGACTGCAGCACGCCAGGCCTCCCTGTCCAACACCAACTCTTGGAGTTTACTCAGACTCATGTCCATTGGTGATGCCATCCCACCATCTCATCCTCTGTCGTCCCCATTCTCCTCCCTCCTTCAATGTTTCCCAGTGTCAGGGTCTTTTCAAATGAGTCAGCTCTTTGCATCAAGTGGCCAAACTATTGGAGTTTCAGCTTCAACATCAGTCCTTCAAATGAATATTCAGGACTAATCTCCTTTAGGATGGACTGGTTGGATCTCCTTGCAGTCCAAGGGACTCTCAAGAGTACTTTTCAACACCACAGTTCAAAAGCATCAATTCTTGGGTGCTCAGCTTTCTTTATAATCCAATTCTCACATCCATACTTGACTACTGGAAAAACCATAGCTTTGACTAGGTGGACCTTTGTTGGCAAAGTAACATCTCTGCTTTTTAATATGCTGTCTAGGTTGGTCATAACTTTCCTTCCAAGGAGTAAGCATCTTTTAATTACATGGCTGCAGTCACCATCTGTAGACAAGGCATTATCATTATTTGTTTGCATATTTTTCTCCCCTGGGAGACTGATGGGTAGTAAGAAGTATTTTTTTTTTTTTTATTAATCCCCACTAGGTATGGATATCATAAGTGCTCAATAATGAACAAATGAGTTCTATGGGTATGGAGTTAGTCCTGTGGTATTGTATTGATTGCATTGTTTATAGAAAAGGCATAATAGTCATCATGATTTAAAAAGTGGTGTGTGCAATTTATTGGGATTACTATATGATGGACTGTACTACTTTCTTTTCAAGTATTATTTTATTTAATTCTCATGACCTAATAGAATATGCTGTATTATTTCTATCTATACTTTTCTCCTCCAACTCCTTAAATTTTCAAATACAAAAATTTATAATTAAACGGTCAAGTGATTTCTTTCTGGTACCAAATTAGAAGGAGTCAAAGTCAAGATTCTGGAATATTTTCCAGTATTTTATGTATCTGAATATCACATAATTCACATAGAGAAATATATAGATATAAAGGGGTGGATGTGGCTAGAGATTTCGTTGTTGAACATTATCTGTAGTTTGTTGATCTGCAAGTATTCTTCCTTGGGATGGGTTTGCTATATGTCTGTAGCTCTTTTGATATATTTCTCACTTATTCTTATTTTTTAAAACTGATACATACATGCTTCTGAAAGTGCTTTTCTTCTGATTCTTCAGCTATTTCCTAAGAAGCATTTTAAAACTTGTGTCTTATAATCTGTCTTGAAGTATTTATCTTAGAGTCCTTGCAAACTAACGCTATCCTTTCCTGTAGCTAAAGAAGAGAGGAAATCCAGTCTGGAGAGCAGAATCTCTGCCAATCACTGATAATAAGTTTAAATTTTTGAAGTTAGTTTTTTATTCTCTGATTCAGATGGGAAATTCCAGTTGAGCCTGTTATTATACTAAAATTCAAAGAGAATCCAGTATCTCTTAATCAGTGAATATATCCTCCTAATATAAGCAAAACTCAAGGTACTTACTCTTGTCCAGAGATTCCAGATCTCTCCTTCCTTGCCATTGATTTAGAGTATTCAGAAACTTGCCACTGCCCTTCATGCAGGAGTTTGCCACAGGATATGCTAGATCTCGGAGGCCCCAGGAAGAGATTATCTTCCCTCTCAAGCTAATTTACCAAAAACTAACCTCAGTCCCCAATATTACCAACATGTGGATTCATTCACTCAACCACTTCACAAGGCACAAGCCCATCAGGAGAATGGTTAGCTTACAACAGACTGTAGGGCCCCTGACATTAGGTCTTGTCCTATAGGCCTGGTGGGTAGAGCATCAGATAACCTAAGAAAGGTAATTCTGGAGCCTTAAGATTATAGGCATCTAAATGCAGAGTTCCAAAGAATAGCAAGAAGAGATAAGAAAGCCTTCTTCAGCGATCAATGCAAAGAAATAGAGAAAAACAACAGATTGGGAAAGACTAGAGATCTCTTCAAGAAAATTAAAGATACCAAGGGAACATTTCATGCAAAGATGGGCTCGATAAAGGACAGAAATGGTATGGACCTAACAGAATCAAAAGATATTAAGAAGAGGTGGCAAGAATACACGGAAGAACAGTACAAAAAAGATCTTCACGACCCAGATAGTCATGATGATGTGATCACTAATCTAGAACCAGACATCTTGGAATGTGAAGTCAAGTGGGCCTTAGAAATCATCACTATGAACAAAGCTAGTGGAGGTGATGGCATTCCAGTTGAGCTGTTTCAAATCCTGAAAGATGATGCTGTGAAAGTGCTACACTTCAATATGCCAGCAAATTTGGAAAACTCAGCAGTGGCCACAGGACTGGAAAAGGTCAGTATTCATTCCAATTCCAAAGAAAGGCAATGCCAAAGAATGCTCAAACTACCGCACAATTGCACTCATCTTAGTTCAGTTCAGTTCAGTTCATTCCCTCAGTTGTGTCTGACTCTTTGCGACCCCATGAATCGCAGCACACCAGGCCTCCCTGTCCATTACCATCTCCCGGAGTTCACTCAGACTCACATCCATCGAGTCCGTGGTGCCATCCAGCCATCTCATCCTCGGTTGTCCTCTTCTCCTCCTGCCCCCAATCCCTCCCAATGCTCAAAATTCTCCTAGCCAGGCTTCAGCAATACATTAACTGTGAACTCCCTGATGTTCAAGCTGGTTTTAGAAAAGGCAGAGGAACCAGAGATCAAATTGCCAGCATCTGCTGGATCATGGAAAAAGCAAGAGAGTTCCAGAAAAACATCTATTTCTGCTTTATTGACTATGCCAAATCCTTTGACTGTGCAGATCACAGTAAACTGTGGAAAATTCTGAAAGAGATGGGAATACCAGACCACCTGACCTGCCTCTTGAGAAATCTGTATGCAGGTCAGGAAGCAACAGTTAGAACTGGACATGGAACAACAGACTGTTTCCAATAGGAAAAGGAGCACATCAAGGCTGTATATTGTCACCCTGCTTATTTAACTTCTATGCAGAGTACATCATGAGAAACGCTGGACTGGAAGAAAGCACAAGCTGGAATCCAGATTGCTGGAAGAAATATCAATGACCTCAGATATGCAGATGATACCACCCTTATGGCAGAAAGTGAAGAGGAACTAAAAAGCCTCTTGATGAAAGTGAAAGAGGAGAGTGAAAAAGTTGCCCTAAAGCTCAACATTCAGAAAACTAAGATCATGGCATCCGGTCCCATCACTTCATGGGAAATAGATGGAGAAACAGTGGAAACGTTGTCAGACTGTATTTTTTTGAGCTCCAGAATCACTGCAGATAGTGACTGTAGCCATGAAATTAAAAGACGCTTACTCCTTGGAAGAGAAGTTATGACCAACCTAGATAGCATATTCAAAAGCAGAGACATTACTTTGCTGACTAAGGTCCGGCTAGTCAAGGCTATGATTTTTCCTGTTGTCATGTATGGATGTGAGAGTTGGACTGTGAAGAAAGCTGAGCGCTGGAGAATTGATGCTTTTGAACTGTGGTGCTGGAGAAGACTCTTGAGAGTCCCTTGGACTGCAAGGAGATCCAACCAGTCCATTCTGAAGGAGATAAACCATGGGATTTCTTTGGAAAGAATGATGCTAAAGCTGAAACTCCAGTACTTTGACCACCTCATGAGAAGAGTTGACTCATTGGAAAGAACTCTGATGCTGGGAGGGATTGAGGGCAGGAGGAGAAGGGGACAACCGAGGATGAGATGGCTGGATGGCATCACGGACTCGATGGACGTGAGTCTGGGTGAATTCCGGGAGTTGGTTATGAACAGGGAGGCCTGGCGTGCTGCGATTCATGGGATCGCAAAAGTCGGACACGACTGAGCGACTGAACTGAACTGAACTGAAGATTTGATGGTGTTTGCCCTACTGGGTTTTAGACCTGTCATACTTTTTTTAAAAATTCCTGCCTTTTGAAATGGGAATTCTGTCCTATGTTGCCCCGCTATTGCATTTTGGAAGCACATAACTTGTTTAATTTCAAAGATTAAGAGCTGGAGAGGAATTAATCTCACAGAGAATTGTAACAAGTCTCACATATCTGATTAGAAGATTTTTAGTTGATATCTCAGCTTTGGACTTGAGGCACTTGAGTGGATGCTGGAATGAGTTAAGACTTTGGGGGCCATTAGGATGGAATGTATTTGCATGTTGAAATCTTACTGCCCAATGTGATAATATAAGGAGGTGGGGCCTTTGGAGGTAGTTAGGAGATTAATGTCTTTATAAGAGATACCCTGAAAGAGCTCCCTTGCTCTTTCTACCAGGTGAGGACACAATGAAAAATCTGTGACACAGAAAAACGTCCTTACCCAACTGTACTGGCACCTTGACTTTGGACTTCTAGACTTCAGAGTAATGAGAAATACATTTTTATTGTTTGAAAGCCACCCAATTTAAGGTATTTTGTTATAACTATCTGAATTAAGACAGACCTCATATCTTCTTGGGCTTCCCGGGTGGCTCTGTGGTAAAGAACTTGCCTGCTAATGCAGGAGACACAAGAGATTCAAGTTTGATCCCTGGTTAGGGAAGATCCCCTGAAGGAGGAAATGGCTACCCACTCCACTGTTCTGGCTGGGAAAATCCCATGGACAGAGGAGCCTGGCAGGCTGCAGTCCAGAGGGTCACAAAGAGTCAGACATGACTGAGCACACACAGGCAAGACACATATCTTCTCTCCACTAATCTGTTAGGGCCCAGAGTCATTGAGGGATGAAGCTACAGTGAAAAAAATAAATGACTAAAATCTAAGCAAAACTATAAGAGTACAAAGAGTGCTATCTAGGGGCTGAAAAAGAGAATATAGCAAAATGGGATGGGGAGAAGAGATTTTCTTTTCCCTATACCATCTGGAAAAGACACAGCTACTATGCTGTAGCCAGGACTGCATATGAAAACACAGTAAGATGTTCTCTTATCTTACCCACGGGGCCAAGGAGTTCCAAGCAAGTGTGGCATGTGAATTTTCAAATGTGATCTTGCTACTCCATAATCTTTTTCACTTTTACAGCTACTGGTGCTAATTATTCTTATACATTTGCTTAGTTTTCTGTGAGGGAATTTGAATACCTTTTTGAATACCATAAATGCTACAGTATCCTTTGCAACCCCAGGGCTGGGAGACACAGGATACACTATAATAAGAGGCTATTTATTCAACTCAAGAGATATGATGGTTTTATCCATAAAATGCACTGAGTGGAGTTCAGCTGGAAGTGGGAACGGAGATTACTGAATGGCTGAAATTCAGCACATACTCAGCTCATATAGCTTTATAATGATGGCAATAAATTTAATATTTTGAGCTTATTTCTCATTAATTATGTACTAAATATGGATCTTATACATATACAATGACATTTTTTCCCATAAATGTATGTCTTTATCCCCACAGGGGAAAGGGAATCAGGTGGAGGAATGAAAGCTCATGAGTTTTGAAGTTAGCCTGAATTAGAATCGTGACCTTTCCACTTACCTTTTTTATCATCAGTTCAGTTCAATTCAGTTCAACCACTCAGTAGTGTCCAACTCTTTGCAACGCCATGAATAGCAGCATGCCAGGCCTCCCTGTCATCACTATCACCCAGAGTACACTCAAACTCACGTCCACTGAGTCTGTGATGCCATCCAGCCATCTCATCCTCTGTCGGCCCTTCTCCTTTCGCACCCAATCCCTCCCAACATCAGAGTCGTTTCCAATGAGTCAATTCTTCGCATGAGGTAGCCAAAGTATTGGGGTTTCAGCTTCAGCATCAGTTCTTCCAATGAACACCCAGGATTGATCTCCTTTGGGATAGACTGGTTAGATTTCCTTGCAGTCCAAGAGACTCTCAAGAGTTTTTTTCAAACACCACATTTCAAAAGCATCAATTCTTTGGCACTCAGCTTTCATCACAAACCAACTTTCACATCCATACATGACTACTGGAAAAACCATAGCCTTGACTAGACCGACCTTTGTTGGCAATGTATTATCTCTGCTTTTCAATATGCTGTCTAGGTTGGTCATAACTTTCCTTCCAAGGAGTAAGCATCTTTTAATTTCATGGCTGCAATCACCATCTGGAGCCCCAAAAAATAAAGTCCAACACTGTTTCCACTGTTTTCCTATCTATTTGCCATGAAGTGATGGGATCAGATGCCGTGATCTTTGTTTTCTGAATTTTGAGCTTTAAGCCAACTTTTTCACTCTCCTCTTTCACTTTCATCAAAAGGCTTTTAGTTCCTCTTCCTTTTCTGTCATAAGGCTGGTGTCATCTGCATATCTGAGGTAATTGATATTTCTCCAGGCAATCTTGATTCCAGCTTGTGCTTCTTCCAGCCCAGTGTTTCTCATGATCTACTCTGCATATAGGTTAAATAAGCAGGGTGACAATATACAACCTTGATGTACACATTTTCCTATTTGGAACCAGTCTGTTGTTCCATGTCCAGTTCTAAATGTTGCTTCCTGACCTGCGTATAGGTTTCTCAAGAAGCATGTCAGGTGGTCTAGTATTCCTATCTCTTTCAGAATTTTCCACAGTTTACTGTGATCTGCACAGTCAAAGGCTTTGGCATAGTCAATAAAGCAGAAATAGATGTTTTTCTGGAACTTTCTTGCTTTTTCCATGATCCAGCAGATGTTGGCAATTTGATCTCTGGTTCCTCTTCCTTGTCTAAAACCAGCTTGAACATCTGCAAGTTCATAGTTCACATATTGCTGAAGCCTGGCTTGGAGAATTTTGAGCATTACTTTACTAGCATGTGAGATGAGTGCAATTGTGCATTAGTTTTAGCATTCTTTTGCATTGCCTTTCTTTGGAATTGGAATGAAAACTGACCTTTTCCAGTCCTGTGGCCACTGCTGAGTTTTCCAAATTTTTCAGGATTTGAAATAGCTCAACTGGAATGCCATCACCTCCACTAGCTTTGTTCGTAGTGATGCTTCCTAAGGCCCACTTGACTTCACATTCCAGGATGTCTGGCTCTAGGTGAGTGATCACACCATTGTGATTATCTGGGTTGTGGAGATCTTTTTTGTACAGTTCTTCTGTGTATTCTTGCCACCTCTTCTTAATATCTTCTGCTTCTGTTAGGTCCATACCATTTCTGTCCTTTATCGAGTCCATCTTTGCATGAAATGTTCCCTTGGTATCTCTAATTTTCTTGAAGAGATCTCTAGTCTTTTCCATTCTGTTTTCCTCTATTTCTTTGCATTGATCACTGAGGAAGGCTTTCTTATCTCTTCTTGCTATTCTTTGGAACTCTGCATTCAGATGCTCATATCTTTCCTTTTCTCCTTTGCTTTTCGCTTCTCTTCTTTTTACAGCTATTTGTAAGGCCTCCTCAGACAACCATTTTGCTTTTTTGCATTTCTTTTCCATGAGGATGTTCTTGATTCCTGTCTCCTGTACCATGTCACAAACCTTCGTCCATAGTTCATCAGGCACTCTATCTATCAGATCTAGTCCCTTAAATCTATTTTTCACTTCCACTGTATAATTATAAGGGCAACTTATTAACATCTCTGAACATATTTCCTTGTGCCTACTAAGCAATTTACATCTTATATTTTTTTACTCAAAAAGGCAGAAATTATTAATTTAAGCAAGTAATAAATTCTGAAAAAAATTAAAAATAGCAGAAAAAGATCTTTGTTCACTGCATGAATATCTGTCATGTTTTGGCCATCACAACTTCAGCTCCTTTTTATATTTAGGAAATATTCATCCCATGAGGTAAAGTCTGTTTCCCACTTAAGAAGCAGAAAATATCAAGTATTCGCTTTCCTGGCCTCTCTTGACATAAAGGTTCAAAAATAAAATCCAGACTCCTCCAATCACATAGATTGCAAAATTCAAATCAAGAGCTAGTGTTACTCTTTGGAGTGACATTTAATGTTCACAACAACACTCAAGTTCCAGAGGCCACTCCATAGATCAGTGTTGAGGTGTCTGCCATCTGTGCTTATGCCCATGTAATAATATCTCCTCTGAAAACTATTCTAGTGGTTGCAACATTGTTTCTGGCTACACAGGCACTAAACAAATATACAAGTCTAAGAAAATCTAAAATATCTCCTAAATGGTTAGGGGATAAATTATAGTGTATGTCAAAGGGAAGATTCCTCTTATCTGCTTTGGGGAGGCTGATCAACCCACTTATTGATGTTTTCTACCCCCAAAAGAAAACAGATGTTTGTTTCATGATGCATTAGATAAATAGACACTGGATGGGAGATCATGATTGCTTTAAAAGAAAATAGCTTTTCTCCACCTTCTCTCTGGGATTTACTGTTTGCATGTTTTTTTGATGATGGCCATTCTGACTGGTTTGAGGTGATACCTCATTGTAATTTTGATTTTCATCTCTTTAATAATGAGTGATGTTGAACATTTTCTCATGCATTTATTAGCCATTTGTATGTCTTCTTTGGAGAAATTTGTTTTTAGGTATTCTGCCCAGTTTTTGATTGGGCTGTTTGTTTTCCTGATTGAGCTGTATGAGCTGCTTATATATTCTGAAGATTAATCCTTTGTCATTTGCAATTATTTTCTCCCATTCTGAGGGCTGTCTTTTAGTCTTGTTTATTGCTTCCTTTGCTGCGCAAATACTAAAGAGAGGGTGGGAAGAATTGAGAGAGTCACATGGAAACATATATCTTATTATATGTAAAATAGATAGCCGGGGAAAGTTTGCTGTATGACATAGGGAGCTCAAATCAGGTTCTCGGTGACAGCCTAGAGGGGTGGGATGGGATGTGAGGTGGGAGGGAGGTTCAAGAGGGAGGGGACATATGTATACCTATGGCTAATTCATGTTGATATATGGCAGAAACCAATACAATATTGTTAAGCAATTATCCACCAATTACATTTTTAAAAAGAAATGCCTAGCTCAAAGGAAAAGAATCTTTTGTTTTATTTTTGTGTGAATCTACTCCCAAGTTATTTTAAATTTTTGATGGAGTTTATTCACTATGGCAATGGAACTGAGGTCTCTGCTTTGTTTGTTTGTTTGTTTTGGTAACTTAGCTGGAGGCTTCCCTCAGGTCTTAGAAGCCTCCACAATTTTCTCCCAAGTAGTTCACAACATGACTGTTTGCTTATTCAAGGCCAGTGGGAGAATTTTCTCTTATATGCTAAGGTGGAGTTATATAATATAATGAAATTATGGAAGTGCTATTCCATCACCTTTGCCATATTCTATTTACTAGTGATGCTGTGCTGTGCCTCTTAGCACAGTTTTGTCTGACTCTTTGTGACTCCATGGACTGCAGCCCTCCAGGTTCCTCTCTCCATGGGAGTCTTCAGGCAAGAATACTGGAGTGGGTTGCCATGCGCTCCTCCAGAGGATCCTGCCAACCCAAGGCACAAAACCAAGTCTCCGCACTGTGAGCAGGTTTTTTACCATCTGAGCCACCAGGGAAACCCTATTTACTAGTAGTAAATCATAAATACTAACTTCCTTCAATGAGTGAGAAAAACACAGAGACATAACTGATTTATGAGGTGACTCATTAGGGTTCAGCTTGGGGTGTGTCTGCCTCAGAAGTGGCAGCTAGCATATTGGTGCTGTTTCTTTCATCACATTTGGGGCACTATATAACGCAGGGGTGATGGCGGCAGCAGCAGAGCGGGACATACACATGAAGGAGGTAATTGACACTGGTATACTCTCCTGCAGCTTCCTGGATCACAGCAGGGGAAGGATGAACAGTGCATGTGGAATCAGGTGGCCCACAGGCAGATGCAAAGCTTATCTCGTGTATACTTCTATTCTAACTGCACTACAGAAGGTGTTACTGGGAATATCTGCTAAAATGAAAGACTTCAGGTTAAGATATCTAAAACAGAATTTATCACAGGGCTAAAAGTCTTCAGTCAACACCTGTGCCCACAACAGTTTGTGATTGCCTGTGTGATCAGAACAGGCTGTGTTGAAATAATCCCTGCAAGCAGAAACTTCTCTGTGATTTTTTTTCACTCTCTACTCATAACATCTGTTATAGAAAGCAATCTTGAACCTGATTAATTTCATCTTTAACAGGTGCATTTGAAAAATCTCAGTTTAAAAGATAAAGGCAAAAAAGTGAAAGTGTTAGTTCTTTAGTCATGACTAACTGTTTGCGACCCCATGGACTGTAGCCCACCAGATTCCTCTGTCCATGGAATTCTCCAGGCAAGAATACTAGAGTGGGAAGCCATTTTCCTTTCCAGGGAATCTTCATGACCCAAGGATCAAACCCAGGTCATGTCAATGTATGGCAAAACCAATACAGTATTGTAAAGTAAAATAAAGTAAAAATTAAAATTTAAAATAAAATAAAATAAAACACATGATGATACCAGCAGTAATGGTATACAGGAAAAGATACTGAACTTTTCTCACCAGAGTGGATGAAATAGCTATTAGTACAATATATACCATTTATCCTTAAAATGTTGACCTGCTAGGAGTTAAATACTATGAATGTCATATATCCAAATGCTAACAACTAAAGTGAAACTCTATGTCATTTTCCCAAGGTTATGCAACCAGGAGGAAGTAAAACTGGTCTTCAAACCAGTTTTTGCCAGTATACTTATTGTACTTTGGATCAGTGATAAAATGGATGTTTTCTTCTGAGAATGCTAAATACAAGGGAGAAGAAAGGGAGTTGTAACCAAGAAAAATTGCAAGTCTTATCCTGATAGGAGCAAAGTAAAAAAAAAAAATGGCCAGAGAACTGAAAAGAGTCTGTTTCCACAGCACAGGAAATAACAGTTTAAAAAAAAAAAAAAAAGATTGAGCTGAATAGCAGGAAAATGTAAACTAAGGTAAATTAAAATGGTAACATCTTTGCTTCTGAATCTTAATTTTGGCAGGATCAATAAAGCAAACACATTACATAGAATATTATAGATTTTCCTCAATCGAGTTAAATTACAAAGGTGTTTCAAAGAATATTAATTTATTTACTTAACTATTTATCAAACTTCTAATACATGCACCCAACAATATGTTAAACTCTACATAAAATGATAAAAAAGCAATTCCTGTCCTCAAGTGGCTTACAGTCTAAGTAGACCTGGGAAAAATTATCATAAACAAATAAATGAGGATGCCAATAACCACAGGTTCTTTTTCACTGTTAGCTTCAATTTAAACCTGGAATTTAATCAATATTGTCTTTTGATTTGATAAAGAGCAGGTGTATATTCCATTTCAACTTTTACGGGAATATCTGCCTACAGTTTACAGATAATTTCTCACCACCAATTGTAATATTTACAAAGGTTTTCTGATGATTAATGTTAACACTTTGGAAATGCATAGGATATGCATTAGGAGTATAAGAAATATAAGCCACAATAATGTAAACAAATAATTTAATGAAGCTTTTCTAGTAGTTGTATACTTACATAAAACAATTGGATAGACAAATGACAAATAGGCACTGAACAAAAATTTGAATATGACTTTGCTTAGTGGATTTAAAACTACCATTAGTTCATTATTCACAGGCAAATCGAGAAAGGCATAGGTTTTTGATTGAGACCTGGTTTCAGAGTCTGTAACACTGAAATTGTGACCTTGAGAAAACTACTTGTATTTAAGAGATCTAACCCTTTGTTTGAATAATTATCATATTAAGCAATATTAAGAGTTATTATAAGAACTGAAGGTGACAAACAAGTATTCACTAAGGGTCACTTTTCAGTATTTACATGTCATTGAAAGCTTGCAAGAACACAGAACAGCTGTCACCTCAAAGTTACAAGAAATTACCAACCTCGTTTTTGCATCTCGTTTCCTTTGCTTTGGCTTGCGGATTATTAGCAATTATGAAAATAAAGTTATTCCCAGACGCCTCTCCTACCACCACACACTCTCACACATCTTAGCAGTATATGTCATTGACTTCTGTTTTTAAAGCCATTACTGAAAATAATGAGATTTCATCACTCTCAATTTAAGGGGGAAGAGGCACTCAGAAAAAGTCAATTGGAAAAAGGCTTATATTAATAAGTATGTATTAGCAAGTTCTTCTCTGCCCAAGTCTAACCCCTCTATCTTCTAGTTACTAACAGTATAATCTCAGTCAATTTACTTAACTTCTCTGTATTGCATTTTCCTCTTATATAGAGTGGAGGTACTAGTACCCACTTCATAGGGTTGTTAAAAAGATTAAAGGGATTCATATGTATACACTTCTAGACTGGAAGCTGACATAGGATACGTGTTTAAGGAAAAATGGATGTTGCTTTTGTCTTAGAGTCTTCTTTATAATCTTTTTTTTTTAATTGTGGAATCCTTTCTTCAAATGAACTTTTACAAAGTTTAACATATAAACAGATAAAAGTAATGCTGCAATGATTGAAGTGGTTCAGAGTTTTGGACCTGGTTCACTTAGGCTCACCTGTTCTTTTCAGTCACTCTCAAGAAATCATGTAGCTACAATTTTCTAACTTTAATATGTGCCATGTTGTGTGTTTATTGTTTGCCTTAATGTTTTTACTAATCATTGCAATGTCTCCTTGAGATGGGCATTATTTCACTATTTTAGAAGTGAAATAACTAAAGATCTTCAAGATTCGGCAACTTGCCAAAGATACCAACAAAGCCAGAAACTGGCAAAACAAGACTGAAGAAAAATCTGCCTAACTCCAACCCATACCTTTCATTCATTTGTATATGTATGTATATCTTTAAAAATTTCCATCTTTATTAAACTAGATGTTGACACATAGTATTGTGTATATTTAAGGTACATATGATGATTCGATACACCTATCAGTTCAGTTCAGTTCAGTCGCTCAGTCATGTCTGACTCTTTGCGACCCCATGAATAGCAGCACGCCAGTCCTCCCTGTCCCTCACCATCTCCCGAAGTTCACTCAAACTCACGTCCATTGAGTCGGTGATGCCATCCAGCCATCTCATCCTCTGTTGCCCCCTTTTCCTCCTGCCCCCAATCCCTCCCAGCATCAGAGTCTTTTCCAATGGGTCAACTCTTCGCATGAGGTGGCCAAAGTACTGGAGTTTCAGCTTTAGCATCATTCCTTCCAGGGAAATCCCAGGGCTGATCTCCTTTAGAATGGACTGGTTGGATTTCCTTGCAGTCCAAGGACTCTCAAGAGTCTTCTCCAACTCCACAGTTCAAAAGCATCAATTCTTCAGCGCTCAGCTTTCTTCACAGTCCAACTCTCACATGATACACCTATATTGCAAAATAATTACTGCAATACAGTTAACCCCTCTATCACCTCACATAAAAACCTTTAGTGGGAACACAAGATTCACAGTCTCTGGCTTCCCTGGTGCTCCAGTGGTTGAGAATCTGCCTGACAATGCAGGGGACGTGAGTTCAATCCCTGGTCCAGGAAGATCCCACCTGCCATGGGGCAACTAAGTCCATTCTCCCCTAATACTGAGCCTAGACACACTCAAGCTTGTGCTCTGCACCAAGAGAAGCCATCACAGCGAGAAACCTGTACACTGCAGGGAAGAGTAGGCCCCACTCTCTACAACTAGAGAAAGCCTGTGCACAACCACACACTCACAGCACAGCCAAAGATAAATAAATACAATTACTTATAAAAAAGATTAACAGTCTCAGCAATTTTCAAATATATAGTACAGTATTACTGACTATGGTTACCATGCTGTACAAATGCATTCATCTATAACCTGAAATTTGTGCCCTTTGACCAATCTCTTTTCACTTCCCCTATTTATCCAGTCCCTGGCAAATGCCATTCTACTCTCTGCTTCTCAGTTTGGCTTTTTTAGATTCCATCGTGAGTAGTATCATACAGTATTTGTCATTCTCTGCCTGACTTATTTCACTTAGTTTCATCTATGTTGTCACAAATATCAGAATTTCTTCTTTTTATGGGGAATAATATTCTGCTGTATATATACACATTTTTTTCATCCATTCATCTTTCAGTGGTTGTTTCCATGTCTTGGGGAGAGTGGTACCTAGAAAGACATGGAGGCTCCAAACTCTTTCACCATTACTTGGTCTAGACCTCTCTTACAACTGGCTGTTCCTGAGCGATATCTCTTATCATCCACTGGTAATCTAGTAAACAAAATATGTCTCTGAGTTTTGTGTGAGTGACTGAAGCAAATTAATCAAACCCAAGGAGCAGGTAATTGGAACTTCTGATCTATAGCTGATTGGCCAGAAGCATAGATGACCACATGGACTTGTGACTGAAGTGGGGGCAGGCTATCTCCAGGTAGATATTATCAGAATTGAGTTGAACTGTAGAAAGATACCCAGTGGGTGTTCAAGAATTGCTCACTGGTGCGGGGAAAAAAAAAAAAAACAACAACAAAAAACTTCCACACAGCGGAGTAAGGAATGGAATTGTTAGCCACTAAAATGAAGAAAACATAACACAGGATTATAAAAACAATTAATTAACAAGCATGGACTAAAAAGCTCTGATTACTGATGAATAAAAAACTTTTGCATATTACTTATTATCTTGGGTCTATGAATAGCATTGTAAAAATTCCAGGACATCAATGAAAACTAAGTGGGGAGATTTCTACTCTCCCCCAAACCACAACTCTTTAAGTGAAGTTGCTAAGTAGTGTCGGACTCTTTGAGACCCCGTGGACTGAACCCTACTAGGCTCCTACGTCCGTGGGATTTTCTTTAAGGTTTGAAGTTTAGCAATTCCAAGCTCCTAGTATGTGATATCCTTGAAACTCCCTTAGTAATCATCCATTTCCTCTCCTTTGTAGATCCATTGGCTTAAAGGAATTGCATCAGTCCTCTTTACTACTAACAACTGGGAAGTTGTTACAAATTCTAAGGTACTCACTTTTTCTTACTCTTCCCTCCCACCGCAGCTTTTACATGGCAATAAAGAAACTTCCAGACATCACGCTACCTTAAAAATCCTATTTTTATAGCCATCATTCTCTTCCATGACACTGGCATGCTTGAAGACCTTTATCATTTTTGTCTTGCCCATTATCTTTACTTTTCTATAGTTTTCATGTTTTCTCTTTTTTTGCAAGTGAACTATTTTATAGAAACTAAAGAGAGTTCCAGAAAAACATCTATTTCTGCTTTATTGACTATGCCAAAGCCTTTGACTGTGCAGATCACAGTAAACTGTGGAAAATTCTGAAAGAGATGGGAATACCAGACCATCTAACCTGCCTCTTGAGAAATCTGTATGCAGGTCAGGAAGCAACAGTTAGAACTGGACATGGAACAACAGACTGGTTCCAAATAGGAAAAGGAGTACGTCAAGGCTGTATATTGTCACCCTGCTTATTTAACTTCTATGCAGAGTACATCATGAGAAATGCTGGGCTGTGAGAAGCACAAGCTAGAATCAAGATTGCCTGGAGAAATATCAATAACCTCAGATATGCAGATGACATCACCCTTATGGCAGAAAGGGAAGAGGAGTTAAAGAGCCTCTTGATGAAAGTGAAAGAGGAGAGCGAAAAAGTTGGCTTAAAGCTCAACATTCAGAAAATGAAGATGATGGCATCCGGTCCCATCACTTCATGGGAAATAGATGGGGAAACAGTGGCAACAGTGTCAGACTTTATTTTTCTGGGCTCCAAAATCACTGCAGATGGTGATTGCAGCCAGGAAATTAAAAGACACTTACTCCTTGGAAGAAAAGTTATGACCAACCTAGATAGTATATTCAAAAGCAGAGACATTACTTTGCCGACTAAGGTCCATCTAGTCAAGGCTATGGTTTTTCCAGTGGTCATGTATGGATGTGAGAGTTGGACTGTGAAGAAGGCTGAGTGCCGAAGAATTGATGCTTTTGAACTGTGGTGTTGGAGAAGACTCCTGAGAGTCCCTTGGACTGCAAGGAGATCCAACCAGTCCATTCTGAAGGAGATCAGCCCTGGGATTTCTTTGGAAGGAATGATGCTAAAGCTGAAGCTCCAGTACTTTGGCCACTTCATGCAAAGAGTTGACTCATTGGAAAAGACTGTGATGCTGGGAGGGATTGGGGACAGGAGGAGAAGGGGACAATAGAGGATGAGATGGCTGGATGGCATCACTGACTTGATGGACGTGAGTTTGAGTGAATTCCGGGAGATGGTGATGGACAGGGAGGCCTGGCGTGCTGCGATTCATGGGGTCGCAAAGAGTTGGACACAGCTGAGCGACTGAACTGAACTGAACTGAAATATATTTTACACTAAATTGTCAGCCATAAGAATACAGTATTTTATCTGAGACTTGCCAAATGAAATAAATGTAAATGATTTAATATAAAGTAACTATATTCTTTTGCAAATGGTATCTGACAAAATAAGGAGAAAATTCTCAGTTACCATATATTTTCTTCTTTCTGTATGAAAATAGGATGACAAAATTGTGCTGATATTCATAGGTTTTTCTTCTCTAAGATGCAAAATAAGGAAAATTTGTATAATACTTTCAAAGTAGTTGCCCCAACCTGAATTCTCATATGATT
The DNA here is from genome assembly GCF_016772045.2 of Ovis aries. Taxonomy (NCBI): domain Eukaryota; kingdom Metazoa; phylum Chordata; class Mammalia; order Artiodactyla; family Bovidae; genus Ovis; species Ovis aries. The sequence continues at coordinate 18,874,729 of NC_056074.1, forward strand.
AGCAGCTAACTCATGTATTCAGGGGTTAGATGACACTTCATCACTTCTTCTCACAACCAACCTTGTTAGCTAAGGACATCACATTGTCCCTGGTAAGTGATACTGAATAAATTTTTATTATTGTGGACTATGAACTGCAAGATGGAGTCACTTACGTCAAAGAGATCAGAAATGAAGCTGGGAAGCCATTTGGGAAGTGAGACCTCTACAGGTCCACACCCTAATGCAATATAAACTTTTGACTCAGCCTTTCTGAGACCACCTGGAACTTGCTTTTTTATTCTCTAGAGAATGCAGCTTAGCAACAAATCTGCTACCCACAAATGATTGAATGCCTGCCTGCTGGCACCAATTGTAGTTCTGTAAAAATAACCTATAAAACTTCTCTGGAACGTCTTTGTCTCCTGCTTTTATAAGCCCCATCATTTTCTATCTCCCTTGGAGCACATTTCAGTTACTACTTGAATCAGCACTCCTGAATTGCAATTCCTACAACCCCCAAGCCCCCCCAAAAGAAACTCTTTGTCATTATTTGTAGCTTTCTGCATTTCTTGGTCAACATTATACACATTTATACTTTAATGGCTTTAGGTCACTCCCTGCCAAACTATCTAACTAGGACATTTTCTAAGACATTGTTACTGTATGTAAAAGATGAGATTATTTCTAAACTATTTGTTCTGTATCAAATCAAATTATAAATTATAAACTCCTTTCTGACCAGCAGCTTTCTGGTCACAAGTAAGACTGTATGTGAATCTTTCCCTCTAGGAGATTGAAATTTCAATAAAAAGGAAAGAAAATAAGCTGTGTATTGTTAACCGGATGAGATTTAGACAATTGGACGTTTAAGTAAAGAGGAAAGGAAAAGGAACTTCAAAACAAGAACAAAACCAGGGGATATATTTTAGTGTACTGATAATAAGTGAATCAAATTGGTGAAAATAGGTTTCTCAAATGCAGTTTTGTAAAATAAAGATGGAAAAATTATGAAGGTCAGACTGAGGGCAATTTTGTATGCAAGGTTAAAGAAATTTGACTGCATTTACTAGACAAATAAGAATTAATAAAGGTTTCTTTTCAATTTATAAAATTCTTTTAAAAAGAAAGAAATATAAATCCAGGAAATAGTAAAGGACAGGGAAGGACAGGGAAAGGACAGGGAAGTCTGGTGTACTGTAGTCCATGGTGTCGCAGAGTCAGGCACAACTTAGTAACTGAACAACAACAAAGTATTATTACATTTATTTTGGAAGTAGACCATTTGTTTTCTGAATTCAGTAAATTGTTGAGAACAAGGATAGAAACTTAGAATGCCATCATATTTAGCTATCAAGAGAAAATTGCAAGGCGCACCAAAGCAAAGAATAGAATTCAAAGAGACAGAGCAAGCATCAGAACCAGATATGGCAGAGATGTTGAAGAATACCAATCTCACAAATTTTGTTTAAGAAATTATAAATATAATTATATGCACATTTATAATACTTCAACATATTAAATTGTTGTGTATCAGTAGAATTATGTGATTTTATTTTCTTTAAAGCACCCTATAATGAAAACATTTCTTTGTCAGTGAGAAGAAACTATAATATAGTATAATAGCCTAATAGAAAACTTCTTGACATTAAAAAAGAACACATGTCAATAAAATTCATATTTTATTAACTACTATAAAATTGTACTTGTAATATTTCAGCACATTAACAAACTCACCAAGATCCTCAAAACTAATAAAACTAGAATGAAAAATTGCAATTGTGTGATTTTGCTCATGCTTCTGAAATGAATCAGTTATGAAATGTTTGTTATGATATTTAGAACAAGAAAAAATATGATAAAACCATTTATAGACTGACCATTCCACTAATAATATAAAGAGAATAAATACCAGTATTTCTAACTAAGATATTTTATTAAAGGAGAGAAAAAGAGAGAGGAATTATTACCAAATATTCTTTTATGAGATATTATGAACATTATTTATTTAGAGGTAAGTAAGTTTTTGTAAGACTGAGTAATCATTGCCAGATATTTTTGCATTTGGGGGGATTTCTTTCATTAGAACTTACTTTGAAAAACATAATGTTGGCCAAAAATAATTTTTAGTTATAATACAAAATGAGAAACATGGTACATTATTCAAAAAGGAAAAGACGAAAATGTTGTGTTCACTGACAACCTCTGCTTTTCTAAAAAAATATCTCCTCCTGGCTTTTAAACTGCATTTTCAATATATCAGTTTATACAGAAAACTTTCTTTAAGATTGCTTGGATATCTAAATGTGACAGATCCTTTCCCTTGGAAAGAGTAAAATATGAGATGTTTTTCTTAAAACTCAGTAAAACAGCAAAACACGTGATTTAAATGTAGAAACTTTAACAAACTAGCTGGGAATCTGAAAGTTTGGTTTCCAACATATCTATTTTTTTAATCATGAAAGTGAAAGTGAAGTCGCTCAGTTGTGTCCAACTCTTTGCGATCCCATGGACTGTAGCCTACCAGGCTCCTCTGTCCATGGGATTTTCCAGGCAGTAGTACTAGAGTGGATTGCCATTTCCTTCTCCAGGGTATCTTCCGGACCCAGGGATCAAACCCGGGTCTCCTGCATTGTAGACAGACGCTTTACCGTCTGAGCCACCAGGGAAATCTAATCATAGTTTAATCATACTTTAGTTAAACCCTACATCACCATGTGGTGGTGGTGGTTTAGTTACTAAGTCATGTTCAACTCTTTTACAATCCCTTGGACTGTAGCCCACCAGGTTCCTCTGTCCATAGAATTTCCTGAAAAAATACTAGAATAATTTCCTTCTCCAGGGGATCTCCCAGTCCTCGGTATCAAACCTGCATCTCCTGCATTGCAGGCAAATTCTTTAGCACTAAGCAACCTGGGAAGCCCACTGTATCTCCATATGCAGTTATAATTTTCATGGATTGTTTTCATTCTTGTCAAAATTGTGGTAAAGCCATAACAGTTTAGTGATACTCTAATGGAGAGACAAAGAAAATTCCATTTTAATAGACATTTTATGACTATGTATTGGTTTGTAGAATTAGGTCCTGCATTCTCTTACATTCACAGATTTTCTGATGATCAACTTTCCTAGATGATGTTCACGACTTTGTTTTACTCATTAGTCTATCCATTCACTCAACAAACATTTACTTTAATTGAAGAACTTTGAAAAAAATCAACAAGCTTGTTATTTAAAGCAAACAAAAAAAATCTATATGAGGATTTTCATAAACCCCAAAGGGCCACCTCTACTAACTCATAAACTTATAAACCACCTAAATTCACAGACTTTGCTGTAGATTGTTTTGTTGCCCATAAATAATTCCTCACTCCACCTGCTCCAACTAGTAAAAGCTTTTTGAGGTAAAGAATTTATGTTACACTATTATGTTCCATTATTGTTAAAAAGAAGCAAAAACACTAAAAGTGTTCATTTTTTAGATTTAACTTCGTGCTGAGTTTTAAAATCCAGATGACAAATGTTCACAAAATGCTAACATATAGCTATGAAGGCAATTATAGTGGGCCCATGATTTTCCTCACCCATAATTTTGGAGGTGTTTTAACTAGCTCATATGTGTCAAATACATAAGTTATTTTGACTGATTTTGGTATTCCCATTCTGTACACTCATTGTCCTTTAAGGTACTTTTTCTTTATGATTTGTGTTTTCCTACTGTGACTAGCAATACCTATGTGTATTGGTTAGCTATTTACATTAGCACTAGGTAATGAGTAACTCCCCACAGACTCATTGACTTAATAATAACTGCAATTTGTACTCACTCATATTTGTTTGCTAGGGCAACTCTGTTAATCTCAGGATCAGGCTTGCTCTGTTCTCTCTTGGTTTGCATGAGGATTGGATGATGCTGGATGGGTTAAAGTAGGAGACTGTTTTAAGTCTCAGATAGATGACTAGGTGTGAAGGATCTGCTTCACATGACTGTCATTCTCTTGGCCCCATAGGCCATGCATGACATGCGCTTCAATGCAATGGAAGAAACATAAGAAAGTAAGTGGAAATATGCAAGGCCCTTTAAGGACCTAGGCTCAGAATTAGCACCTTGTTGCTTCTATTTCTTTCCATTTTCCAAAGTAACTGTTATGGTCAAGGCCAAAATTAAGAGCTTTGAATGTTCTCTCTTGAAGCTTTTTAAAAGGTAAAATATTACCATAATATAAATTACCCAATATAGAAATAGCCCTGTATGCACACAGTTTTGTAAATCATTTATAACTGCTTTAAATTGAAGCACCAAAGTTGAACGATTATTCAATGGTGTGCTTTTGTTTTAATTGTCAAGAATAAAATACAGCAACATTAAAGAATATTGTGAGAAGAGAAATACACATAATTTTCTCATTCTATTACAGTTATTTTCACACATTATTATGTTTCTGCTTTTTATACTACATTGCAAACATTTCTTCTGTACCATAAAGGCATTAGGGCCGTCATCATATTATATATCATCAAGCTATATACTAAAGATTGGAGAAGGAAATGGCAAACCACTTCAGGATTCTTGCCTGGAGAATCTGATGGAGAGGAGCCTGGTGGGCTACAGTCCATGGGGTCGCAAAGAGTTGGACATGACTTAGTGACTAAACCACCACCAAAGGTACTGTGGACTTGATCTGACACCAACCATGGGGAAGCTTAGAGAGACAGAGAAGAGATCACCAAGAACCTTGGCATTGGCTTCCTAATAGGTCTTTAGTGTTGATATTGGTGTATCAGAATTGGACAAGGAAAAACCTACAGACGGAAAGCCAGTGCGTCTAAACTTCTGGATACATCCCTATTTGCATGTTCTCTGTGTGAAAAAAAAATAATTCTGGTCATAAAGTAATATAAACTCAAAAATGTATGTAAATTATTATTAAAAATCTTCTATTTAACTGTGGTAACATAGCTGCAGGTCTTTCAGTAGCAAAAGACAATATGGGAAAGAAGCACTGTAATGATACTGCTTGAACAAGTTAAACCCTAAAATATTAACAAGTTGGAGAAGATAATTTGTTGCCCAAAAGAAATTATAAGAAAGTTTACTTTCACAATATTTACAAATTCCTTAATTCAATTTTTTTTTTTTTTTTTTAGTTCTCAACTTTTACCAGAATGATCCTCTTACTTTTACTCTCGCCACAGGAATTATATTTCAGGGGCATATGCTCACTTCTCAAGAGAAACATCTTAGCATTTGCCATTTCTTCATTTAGAAATAAATTTCATCACATTATGTAATTTAGAGTGACCTGGACAAGTACTGGACAAGAAAGCCTTTTGGAGTTGCTGTCGCCAGGCAGTTGTCTAGGCTTCCTGGGTAGCTAGATGACAATTTGCAATAAACATTTTACCTGAATTACAACTTTCAACAAGTTAACATTTGTTTAAAAATAATTAAATCACTCTCTGTACATACTCTTCCTCTTTTCCTAGAATAGCCACTTAAGTCATCACTGAATACACACCCTTTGCCTTGCAGGGAAGGAAAACTTTTCATTCCTCCCTTCTAGGTTCTTTGGCTGGCCTAAAATTAAACTGCCATGATACAGATTAACAGAAGAAAATTTTAATTATGTATGTGTAGAAACCCCATAAGAATATGAGACTCAAAGAAATGACCAAAACATTTATATCTTTTCGACAAATAAACAATATATTTGTGCCGAATTGACAAAACAAAGAAATTTGGACTTGGGGCAGTAAGTTATTAAAGAAGAAATAAACTTTGTGTTCATATAGTCTTCTCAGCTCTAAATTCTCTATTTCTGATGATAAGTATGTCTCTCTACCTCCTGGTACAGGGAGGATACCTTTCACACAGGACATTTATTTCTTCCTTTCAGGGAGTCAGTGTTTTGTATTGGCTACTTCATAAGTCACTTTAACTCCAAATAATCAATCTGCCAAAGTGACATATTTTGGAGTTACCTACCCTGAAACTCCTTGGCCTCTTACACCAGTGTCTCCCTCTAACTTGCACTTGGTCCTTCAGATTTAACTTAAAGTTTTCTAAAATGTCCCGAGTTTGCTTTAAGGGGTCCCTTTACTGATTCTAATACATTCTTTGTGTACATTTAAATAGATCCTAGAATCCTTTGGTTCTTGGTGTGTCTTCCTCTCTCCCACTAGATTATCCTCTCTGTGAAGGAGGAGAATGTATATTTGTTGCTGTGCCCTCACTGCTCAGTACAATGCCTGGTCTTATATCAGTTCAGTTCAGTTCAGTTCAGTCACTCAGTCGTACCTGATTCTTTGCAACCCCATGAATCGCAGCACGCCAGGACTCCCTGTCCATCACCAACTCCCGGAGTTCACTCAGACTCACGTCCACCAAGTCCGTGATGCCATCCAGCCGTCTCCTCCTGCCCCCAATCCCTCCCAGCATCAAAGTCTTTTCCAATGAATCAACTCTTCACGTGAGGTGGCCAAAGTACTGGAGTTTCAGCTTTAGCATCATTCCTTCCAAAGAAATCCCAGGGTTGATCTCCTTCAGAATGGACTGGTTGGATCTCCTTGCAGTCCAAGGGACTCTCAACAGTCTTCTCCAACACCACAGTTCAAAAGCATCCATTCTTTGGTGCTCAGCTTTCTTCACAGTCCAACTCTCACATCCATACATGACCACTGGAAAACCATAGCCTTGACTAGACAGACCTTAGTCAACAAAGTAATGTCTCTGCTTTTGAATATACTATCTAGGTTGGTCATAACTTTTCTTCCAAGGAGTAAGCGTCTTTTAATTTCATGGCTGCAGTTACCATCTGCAGTGATTTTAAAGGCCCAAAAATAAAGTCTGTTACTGTTTCCACTGTTTCCCATCTATTTCCCATGAAGTGATGGGACCGGATGCCATGATCTTCGTTTTCTGAACGTTGAACTTTAAGCCAGCTTTTTCACTCTCCTCTTTCACTTTCATCAAGAGGCTTTTAGTTCCTCTTCCCTTTCTGCCATAAGGGTGCTGTCATCTGTATATCTGAGGTTATTGATATTTCTCCCGGCAATCTTGATTCCAGCTTGTGTTTCTTCCAGTCCAGCGTTTCTCATGATGTACTCTGCATAGAAGTTAAATAAGCAGGGTGACAATATACATCCTTGACGTACTCCTTTTCCTATTTGGAACCAGTCTGTTGTTCCATGTCCAGTTCTAATGCTGCTTCCTGACCTGCATACAGGTTTCTCACGAAACCTGTTTGTCACGTGGTCTGGTATTCCCATCTCTTTCAGAATTTTTCACAGTTTATCTAGAGTAAACTGAAGAAATAAAGGTATGAACATGAACTCTGTTTCACTATAACATATAGTCATATTCATTACTGTCAAAACTTTATATGTATGGATATATGTGTGTACAGATATATAGATGCATAGATATATAAGTATCAAAGGGTTCAACCCAAATACCACCCTTTAACCTACAATCAGGAATTTGCCTATGAAATAGTGATGATCTAGGGGTATTACTCTGTGCTCTGTATTTTTTGAAATAACCAAATGATTGCATTAGAATATATAATCATAAATTCAAAAGCAAGGACAGTATCTCATTTATTGTTATATTTGGAATCCAGCCATTAATGCACATAAGCATAGTTGGAATTGTAATCTTAATATGACATTATTTCTGAGAGGGCGATTGTTATTAGTGTAGTTCTTAGTAAGCTACATGTTCAAGCACATCTGAATTTATTCTATTCATTTCATTTGCCATTTAGAAGTGACACCGCCATGTGCTCAAAGATTTGTTGAAATGTGTCACTGGCAAAGAACAAGGAAATAAACATAAGTTACAAGGTCATTAACTGTTCTTTCTTCACCGTGGATCCTAACAGACCTGACTTTTGCCGTTCATGTGTGTCCATGAAAGCCCCAAGTGTAAAATTACATACTACAGGAACCAACCATTCGAGTTAATGAACAACAATTTCCTCTATTATCATTTGAGTATCGTTTATCCACCAGCAGTTTAGCATTGCTGTAAAATGATATTAGTTAGTTCCCAAATTGATTTATTCAGGGGCAATTAGCCAAAATATCTAGAGTTTATATGGATTTTTCACTTTTAAAATGATTAAGCATAGCAGAACTCAGAAGTTTGCAGAGACTTGGAATTTTTTTTATAGATTATGCCATGTTTCTAGCACCATCTGTTTTCCTAAATGTTAATTGGGTGAAATTATTTTTGCTATGTACACCCCATGTGTAGTTTTCTTTTCTGCTTGGTCAATATTTTCATAATATGCCATGGAAAGATGTCTATCATCTTAAACTTATCTAGAGTTACAGATTCTGATGACAATACAAACATGCCATCTAAATAATAGCTACATTTCACCCTTTCTCCTACAGATGCTTGACCAGACAGGCATTTGTTAATTATGTCTTTTTTTGTTTGTTTGTTTTTGGTGGCCCAGTGGTAAGGAATCTGCCTACAATGCAGGAGCCACAGGAGATGCGGGTTTGATCCGTGGGTTGGGAAGATCCCCTGAAGAAGGGCATGGCTACCCAATCCAATATTCTTTCCTGGAGAATCCCATGGACAGAGGAGCCTGGACAGCTTCTGTCCATAGGCTTGCAAAGAGTCAGACACAACTGAAGTGACTTAGCACATTAAATATCAAGAAATACTCATGCCAAAAATAGTAAGAGTTGGTTTGGGAAGATGAACTTTTAAATGTGTATCATTACATAATATAGAAAGAAGAAAGATGTCTCCTGCTGCAAAGACTGAGATTTATGTGGAAAAAAAAAGTTATATTCTCATATCATTCCAATAGGTTTTAACTTGATAATGAAATGGGTGGGACCAAGCATTAGCAACATATTGGAGACAAGACTTCGGGGGAAGAAAAAGTGGAAATCTAATTACACATTCTACTTTGACCTACTGCCATAGAACTGGGAATAATTTTAAGAAACCTAATAGAAGCAGCCTTTCTATTTGGCTTCATAAAAATCACAATCTTGTAATAGAAGAGCTATTAAAAATGATCAGAGAGAAGACTTTTTAGTGGAATAGGAAACATTTCTGAGCATTTTCTGTATTAATACTTTCTTCCTAAAAGCTTATGATTTCCATCTGTAGGATTTGGCAATAGGTTTCTATTCATATATAACTTTGATATCAAAGAACATTTTTCAAAGTTGAGGTACATTAACTTTTTAGTGAAAATATAATTTTTTCTTGATTGGGAGCTCTCTACTGATTAAGAAAATTTGCCTTTGCCTAAATGTCCTTTCTGTTTTATTCTCCTGGCTGTTCTTGCTATGTTTGTTTTCAATTCTTTATAAATCCTTGCTAACCACAGAGCTTATGTAATATTGATTTTTCAAAGTTGTGTTTTGCTAGAAATTGGAAGCATTTTTCAGAGTAGCCATGTACTAATTTTTAAACTGCAAGGTTTTGAGCAAGATGAATTTTCAACATGATGGAATATCTAGAAAAACTTCTGACATCTGATAAAATACAGAATTTCATAGCTATGGTTGCTAAATTTCACAAATAATATTTCAAACACAAGTTAGTAAATGGAAATCACTGAATTGATTCATCATCAACAGCTGCACAGACCACACCCCAGCAGTGCAGCCACTGTTTCAGAAAAAAACCATGATAGGCATGGAAAAAATAATAGTCACTTAAAATAGTGATGATGTGGAAAAATTTAGTGTTTGCAGGATAGTCAGTAGTTCTAGAAATATCTGAGATGGACTCCATTTTAGAACAACATTCTCAAAGATACCACTAATGAGCTAAAAAAAAAAAAAAGATTCTCTCATACATACTTGCATACTGTCCTTGGAACTCTATCCTTGAACTTTACAGAGTCCCTTTATTCCATCACTTATGGTGAACACTTACAATTTACCAAGACTTGTCCAACAGATGGTGAATAAAATACAGTTGGAGGAGGAGATTTTTTTCCCTTTAATACAGGAATGCCAGATTCGGTGCTTGCTTGGCTAATTTCATCAAAACATTTGTATGTGTGTGTGTGTGTAAATTTAAAGAAGAGACTCAGCATAAAGATTAGAAATTTGTATTTTCTGAAATTAGATGAGTTCAGTACTTTTGCACTATTTGTCACAATATTTGAAGCATATAAAGTAAGCTAACAAATTGTTGATTAAAACACAGCCTATTCTCCTATTACTAAGAAGTAATCTTTCATAACATACATGAAGACTACATTCAAATTTAGAATTTTTGAACTTAGAGATCTGTATTAGAAATGGCCACAGGAGGAAATCTAACTGCCATGCTCTGGCCTGCGGACCACTAATTTTCCTTCTGCATGTTCTGTCCTGCATCAAAGAAGACCTCTTTCACATGTATATAGGTATCCTAGCTTGCAATCCTAGTTTGCACATCCAGACTCTATCTAAAGAACTAGTAAAGCTTCACTTAGCCCCAAAGTTGTACATGAAACCATGTGTTCAGACATAAGCCTGAGGAGGAAGCTCAGATAGGTTCCAGAAGCAGGAGCAATCCTATTTGGGCTGAGAATCATGGTTATCTGTTTCTTCTTCTGCTGCTGCTAAGTCACTTCAGTCGTGTCTGACTCTGTGCGACCCCATAGACGGCAGCCCACTAGGCTCCTCTGTCCCTGGGATTCTCCAGGAAAGAATATTGGAGTGGGTTGCCATTTCCTTCTCCAATGCACGAAAGTGAAAACTGAAAGTGAAGTTGCTCAGTCGTGCCCGACTCTTTCAGTGCTGTTCAAAAGTGAAGCATGGGTTGCTACATCCCTGAATCTCTTAGATTTCTTGTACCATGGGAAGATGCATGGTCAGAGGAGAATTAAACCAAGACCCTCTAAAGTTCAGAAACTAGGGAAGGGATCCTTCTTGTTTAAGTCTAAAAACACTACTGCAAAAGGCTTTGGTTTAAATCCTTTTTACATCCTTCTAAGTCCTGTATCTACACTGGAGCTCTATCTTCCCTTAAAGGTGCAAAAATTGATTCCTAGGGAGGTGAACAAAATTTTACTCTTTTGTATGTAAAGAATAGATAAACTTGCAGCGCATAAAAAGTATATCCGTGGTGTTTGAATTTCATGAGGACAATAGGGTAACCTGTCTGGAAAGCCCCACTACTCTCTCACCATCAGGAAGGCATCCGTTCACATAGCATCCTTGTTAAACAGTTAATGTACCACACGGTGTGAGTGTGCTGGGCTTTTCACTTTACAGATACTTGCAAGGGTTAGTAAGATATTAACAGTGAAATGAAAAAGGTCAGTTTATTTCAGTCTTCCTTCCAGGATAAAAAAGTATCCAATGTACAACTTGTAATATGTGTTACTAGTAAATTTTCATTATAATTAGCAATTCTTTGTAACATTGTTTTATATAACAGTTCCTTACTTCAGCAAAGCAAATCAAATTGAGGTAATTCCCCCCAAAAATATAAAAAGAGCAAAAGATTGTAAGTGTGGGCAAGAAAGTAAAATAAACATACTGGATTTAGTTTGCATATTGACTTGGCATTTTTACTGTTTGTTTTAAAGGTTGAATTCATTCAAAATTACTTTGCATGTCAGAATGTTTGTAAGCTTTCAGAATGAAAAATAGGTCATTTCTTCAATGTTCCACTATTGAGCTACTGAATTTTGTCAATAGGAAGATTTTCAAATTCAAATGTTTAAACATGTCATTTTATGCTTGCAATAAATACTGAGATATTATGAGTAATCTTTGATTACTTTTAGCTTAATAGTAAATAACATCCCCCAGTTAGTGACTGAAAGTTCCTGGAGTAAACCACAGCTCATACAAGGAGAGTCCTTGAGCTCCTGGCTCTGGTGGTCAGGCTGGGTTTATACTTCAGAGCCCCACAGGACATCTGCATAAGCTCATTCCATCAAGACTGGGAAAGGTAGCTAACTTATAAAAGAGGTAGCTCACAGAAACAAATATGGAGAATGAGGCAAAGTGAGGAGACAGAGGAATATGTTTGAGTCAAAAGAGTAAGACAAAACTTCAGAAAAAGAAATGGAGATATGCAATCTTTCTAATGCACTCCTGTGTCATCATTACAGAATAAGCCTCTGTGATAAAACATAAGTTTGACATTTGTTTTGATTGAAGACAATTAGTCATGGATATTGTGTATCGTTTCCAAGGTTTATGTGGGTGTGCATGTGTACATGAATATTGTGAAATCTTGCTAAATTGATGTTTTACTTTTAATTCACAAATTTCATGATGCCTAGTGTTTCCAAATGAGACTCATTTTTATTTTCCCAAGGTCGCAAAAGGAATTAAATAACTGAAAATAATTGAATGCCTATCTCTCATATATTTTGATACATCTAGCAAGGATTATTTGATGGAGCATTTGCACCCAAGTAAGTCTGGGTTAGTGGCAGCCTGTTGCTTCTAAAACAGAAAATATCAAGTGGAGGTGGAGGCTATTTGGCTGGATACTTTTGGTGACAAAGAGAATATAAGTTGACAGTATTAAGTGTAAATTCTTGGCAATATGTTTATACTGATGGTTCTTGCCATCTGAGCAGCAAATTAAATGTGTAAGAACATGTTTCAAAACGACCAATGCAGATTCTTTGGTTTGTCTTTGGACATTTAGGCAGGAAATGAAGGCTTTGTCTATAGTTGTTAGTCAGTCGCTAAGCTGTGTACAACACTTTGTGACTTTATTTACTGCAACACACCAGGCTTCCTTCACTACCTCCTGGAGTATGCTCAGATTCACACCCATTGAGTTGGTGATGCCATCCAACCTTCTCATCCTCTGCTGCCCCCTTCTACTCTTTCCCCTTATCTTTCCCAGCACTAGAGTCTTTTCCAATGAGTCAGCTCTTCGCATCAGGTGGCCAAAGTATTGGAGCTTCAGCTTCAGAATCAGTCCTTCCAATGAATATTCAGGGTTAATTTCCTTGAGGATTGACTGGTTTGATCTCCTTGCAGTCCAAGGGACTCTCAAGTTTTCTCCAGCACCACAGTTTGAAAGCTTCAATTCTTAGGCACTCAGACTTCGTCATGGTCCATTTCTCACATCCGTACATGACAGCTGGAAAACCATAGCTTTGACTATAGAGACATTTGTCAGCAAAGTGATGTCTTTGCTTTTTAATACACTGCCTGGGATGGTCGTAGCTTTTCTTCCAAGAAGCAGTCATCTTTTAATTTTGTGGCTGCAGTTGTCCGTAGTGATTTTGAAGCCCAATAAAATAAAGTTTGTCATTGTCTCTGCTTTTTCCCTATCTATTTGCTGTGAAGTGATGGGAACAGATGCCATGATCTTAGTTTTTTGAATGTTCAGTTTTAAGCCAACTTTTTCACTCTCATCTTTCACCCTCATCAAGAGGCTCTTTTAGTTTCTTTTCACTTTCTGCCATTAAGGTGGTGCCATCTGCATATATGAAGTTGTTGATATTTCTCCCTGCAGTTTTGATTCCAGTGTGTGAGTCTTCCAGCCCAACACATCACATGATGTACTCTGCATATAAGTTAAATAAGCAAAGTGACAAGGTACCGCCTTGTCATACTCCTTTCCCAATTTTGAAACAGTCTATTGTTCCATGTCTGCTTCTGACTATTGCTTCTTGACCTGCATACTGGTTTCTCAGGTGGCAGGTAAGGTAGTCTAGTATTCTCATTTCTTGAAGAATTTTCCAGTTTTTTGTGATCCACACGGTCAAAGGTTTTAGCATAATCAATGAAGCAGAAGTAGATTTGTTTTTAAATTTCTTTGCTTTTTCTATGATCCAGCAGGTGTTGACAATTTGATCTCTGGCTCCTCTGCCTTTGCTAAATCAAGCTTTGTCTATAAATGGATGTAGTAGCAATATCTATTTCACAGGTTGTTGTTAAAACTAAATGTGAAGTACATAGGACAATGTGGAGTATAAGATGTACTGAATAAATGTTAGTTACAATCAGCGAAAGAATGAAAGCTCATTAAACTCTTTAAAGAACCTCTTTTTCTCTGAATAATTCCATCAAATTACCTATAACCTGAAATTGCCTTATTATTCTTTCTTCTTCTTTTATAGTAATGACATTTGAATGCTAAAATAATCTGGTGACAGAGCATTTAAAGAAGAAATTAAGTTAAAATAGTATCCTTGGGGTGGTCTGTCATCCAATGTGATTAGCACCCTTAATGAAGAGGAAATTTGATGCAGATAAAGGGAACATGATGTGAAGACAGAGGAATAAGATAGCCATCAACAGGCCAAGAAAAGAGGACTCAGAACAAAAGATTAACTTGATCTCAGACTTCTATTCTCTAGTATTGGACAAATTTAAAATTCTGTTGTTTAGGCCACCCAGTCTGGAATTTTTATGGCAGTCCTATCAAACTAATATAGTAGATAATTTTTAAACTACTACTGAATGAGGCACAGTTATAGGCCTTTTTTTAAAAAAGAAAAAAACTTTACTGGACTATAGTTGATTTATATTGCTGTGTTAATTTCAGATATGCAGCAAAGTGAATCAGTTATATATATGCATCTATCCGCTCTTTTTCTTATTCTTTCCCCGTACAGGCCATTACAGAGTATTGAGTAGATTTACCTGTGGTGTACATGCACTTTTATATATGCACTTACTCAGCTGCTCAGTCATGTCCAACTCTGTGACTCCATAGACGGTAGCCCACCAGGATCCTCCATGAGATTTCCCAGAAGAATACTGGAGTGGCATGCCGTTTTCTACCCAGAGGATCTTCCCAACCCATATTGAACCCATATCTCCTGCATCTCCTGCCTTGGTAAGTGGATTCTTTATCACTGAGCCACCTTGGAAATTTTATATAGATAGTAGTGACTAAAAAGAATGAGTAAAGTAGATGATATACAAAGCTTAAGCTGGTGCATTCTTTGACATATACAAAAAATTATTTATAAGGCAGACATCTTCTCTTGCTCCTTCAACACCTTTCAAAGCAGGAGCTCTGATCAGCGGTACACGATGGCAATGGCGGAGTAGGAAGACCTTGGGCTTGTCTCCTCCCACAGACAGACCAAAATGGCAACTATATGTAGAACTACTATCTCTGAGAATGACCAGAATGCAAGTAGAAAAAATAGGATAAAAAAGAAGAAACCACACTGAAATAAGTGGGAGGGGCTGAGTTATGGTTGGGCAGGACCCACAGGGCTTGTGCGGTGACCCACAGGAGAGGGGCAATCACATACGAGATACTGGGGTTACGTTTTCAACGTGTAAATTTGTTGGGAAGGCACCATTCTGACCAAAACATCTTGCTTAGCAAATAATTATCTGTTTGTTCTGCCTGACCTTTTAGTTTGCTGAGGCTTGTTCCTAGCTCATAAAATTAGAAATACCAAATATCAATTGTATTTGATACAATTACAGTTACTTGGTTAGATTAACTTGGTAGCATGTTTCTGTTTCCTAAACTAGGATAAACCACAATCACTTTAAAATTTTTGCATTATTTAACACTGACATTTCTTCTCCAGAAAATAATTAATTTACTTAAATGATTTTTGTACAGGAAACAAGTAAACAAGAGCCAGTAGCTTCCCACAAATATACTATATAATGTGATATAATTCTATGGCAGAAATCATGCTTTCCTTTTAATTCCTATTCCAGCTATCCTATCCTAGGCACTATTTATAACCCTCCTGATCAATAATCAGTCTTTTAGCTCACTGCATTCTGTCTCTAAAGAAGAGAGACAATATTTCTGCCATTAGTCCCTTGCAACTCATAGATTGTAAAGTCAGGATGTAGTTGCAGAGGATTGAAGGCATATTTAGGAGGTAAAATCAATAAGACTTGTTGATTGAATAGATGGAGTTGGCACAGATACGGAAGAGTGTCAAGGATAACTCCGGTTTTAAAGGTGGAAACATTTATTGGATCATTTTCCATTTTCTGAAAGGAATCTCTTTTTTCCCTAAATGAACTGGAAGTTACTTTTGTACAGACTATAGCATAGATTTATTTAATCCCCTAAAGCTCTCTACTTACAATAGACACTCAACTAATGTTTAATTAATGAGTAATGCATTCAGTGGGCTTCTCTGGTGGCTCAGTCCACAAAGAATCTGCCTGCAATGCAGGAGATCCAAGCTCTATCTGGTTTGAATCCCCCGAACCTATAAATATGTTACCTTACATGCAGAAAAGGCATTGCAGATAATAAGGAACTTGAGATGGGGAAATATCCTGGATGATAATTACCAGGGTCCTAAAAGTGGAGAAGGAGCCAGAAATGATAGAAGATGATGTGATTACAGAAGAGAGCAGAGTGATGTGACTGAGAACTCAGCTCCATAGTTAATAGCTTTGAAGAGGAGGAGGGCCATGAACGAGGAAAGTGAGCAGCTTCAAAAACCTAGAAAGGACAAGGAAACAGATTTTCACCTCCAGCTCAGAAAGGAATTAAAGGAATTCCTTTAGTTTCAGATTTCTGAGCTACAGAACTACAAGAAAATGTATTTGTGGGTGTTAGGTCATCAAGTTTGTGGTAATTTACCTGTAGAAAATTAAGGCAGGGACAGATAAAGTTTTCCAGTGATCCAAGCATTCTCCCTACAGTCAGTCAGTCATTTAATCTCATTGATACTACCAAGATTTAAGTCCTTACCTTTCTGGCTTGTAGAACTATTATGATGAATATCCAAGAAATCACATCTTAGTCTATTTTAGGCCCCAGAGTATTTAAGAAGCTACAGTTGATTGATAAACATTTTACATTTATCATTCTTTTCCATGGCAGCACAGTGGAAAAAATAAAAATATGTGTAATTAATGTGAAAAACTCAGGAAAGCAAATTTATGTGCTTTAAAAATGTAAGTTATATTCTGAATTAACTGAATAATATTCCATGATACATATAAATAGTTTAGTATCACAATTCTTTTATAGCTAAGTACCTATATTTTGTTTGCATTTATTCATATATCATTTTCAAAATTATTTGACTCCTAGAAATTTGAAGATTTGAGATTTATAAAAATCAAATAAAATAACTTTTAATATGTTGACTGTAAATATCCAAAGAAACTTACTGTCACAAGTTGATGCTCCAGAAACTGGAAATGCAGATGCATGTATTACTTATTGCTTTGGAATTCATAAGAGATCATTTAAAAAATTGAATGTTAGGCCAGCCTAATTCCAATGGTATTAGTCATCAGTTATGGAGATTTGCAAGACTTTAGCTAGTGAAGAAATAGAAATCTGACTGCCACCATGTTCCTTACCTCTTTGTGGTGCAGGTTTCTGGGGAATAAAGAAGGATTATTATACACAATGACTGAGTTGCAGTGGCCACTTTGTTGTCAGCCATTATACATCAGTGAATAAAGTTTATTATTGTTCTGTATTAACTGATCTGGCCTCCTTTGCAATGTCATGAACCACCATCCATAGTTCTTCAAGCACTCTATCTACCAGATCTAATCCTCGAGTCTATTTGTCACTTCTACTGTATAATCGTAAGGGATTTGAATTAGGTCATACCTGAATGGTATACTGGTTTTCCTATTTTCTTTAATTTAAGTTTGAATTTTGCAATGAGGCATTCATGATCTGAGCCACAGTCAGCTCCCAGTCTTGTTTTTGCTGACTACATAGAGCTTCTCCATCTTTAGCTGCAGAGAATATAATCAATCTGATATTGGTATTGACCATTTGGTAATGTCCATGTGTAGGGTCTTCTCTTGTGTTGTTGGAAGAGGGTATTTGCTATGACCAGTGCATTCTCTTGGCAAAACTCTGTTAGCCTTTGCCCTGCTTCATTTTGTGCTCCAAGGCCATATTTGCCTGTTACTCCAGGTATCTCTTGACTTCCTATTTTTACATTCCAGTCCCCTATAATGAAAAGGACATCTTTTTTGGGTGTTAGTTCTAGGAGGTCCCATAGGTCTTCATAGAACCATTCAACTTCAGCTTCTTCACCATTACTGGTCAGGGTATAGACTTGGATTACTGTGATATGGAATGGTTTGCATTGGAAACAAACAGACAATTCTGTAGTTTTTGAGACTGCACCCAAGTACTGAATTTTTGACAATTTTGGTTGTCTATGATGGCTACTCCATTTCTTCTAAGAGATTCTTGCCCACAGTAATAGATATAATGGTAATTTGAGTTAAATTCACCCATTCCAGTCCATTTTAGTTCACTGATTCTTAAAATGCTGATGTTCATTCTTTCCATCTCCTGTTTGACCACTTTCAATTTACCTTCATTCATGGACCTAACATTCAAGATTCCAATGCAATATCATTCTTTACAGCTTCAGACTTTACTTCTATCATAGTTAAATCCACAACTGTAAGTCTTTGTAAGTCACATCCTTACAAAATAGCTGAGAAAAGAAGAGAAGCTAAAGCCAAAGGATAAAAGGAAAGATATATCCATCTGAATGCAGATTTCCAAAGAATAACAAGGAGAAATAAAAAAGCCTTCCTTGGGGATCACTGCAAAGAAATAGAGGAAAACAATAGAATGGGAAAGACTAGAGATCTCTTCAAGAAAATTAGAGATACCAAGGGAATATTTCACGCAAAGATGGGCACAATAAAGACAGAAATGGTATGGACCTAACAGAAGCTGAAGGTATTAAGAAGAGGTAGCAAGAATACACAGAAGAACTATACAAAAAAGATCTTAATGACTCAGATAACCATGATGGTGTGATCACTCATCTTTAGCGCTTCATCCTAGAATGTGAAGTCAAGTGCGCCTTAGGAAGCATCACTATGAACAAAGCTCCTGTAGGTGACAGAATTCCAGTTGAGCTATTTCAAATCTTAAAAGCTGTTGCTGTGAAAGTGTTGCATTCAATATGCCAGCAAATTTGGAAAACTCAGCAGTGGCCATAGGACTGGAAAATGTCTTCATTCCAAGCCCTAAACAGGACAATGCCAAAGAATGTTCAACTACTGCATGATTGCACTCATCTCACATGCTAGCAAAGTAATGCTCAAAATTTTCCAAGCCAGGCTTCAACAGTACGTGAACAGTGAACTTCCAGATGTTCAAGCTGGATTTTAAAAAGGCAGAAGAACCAGAGATCAAATTGCCAACATCTGTTTTATCATCAGAAAAGCAAGAGAGTTCCAGAAAAATATCTATTTCTGCATTATTGACTACATCCAAGCCTTTGACTCTGTGGATCACAACAAACTGTAAAATTCTTCAAAAGATGGAATACCAGGTCACCTTATCTGCTGCTTGAGAAATCTGTATACAGGTCAAGAAGCAACATTTAGAACTGAACATGGAGCAACAGACTGGTTCCAAATTGGGAAGGAATAAGTCAAGGCTGTATATCGTCACCCTGTTTATTTAACCTATATGCAGAGTACATCATGAGAATTGCTGGACTGGATGAAACACAAGCTGGAATGAAGATTGCCAGGAGAAATATCAATAACCTCAGATATGCAGATGACACCACCCTTATGGAAGAAAGTAAAGGAGAACCTCTTGATGAAAGTGAAAACGGAGAGTGAAAAGTTGGCTTAAAGCTCAACATTCAGAAAACTGAGATCGTGGCATCTAGTCTCATCACTTCATAGCAAATAGATGGGTAAACAATGCAAACAGTGAGAGATTTTATTTTCTTAGGCTCCAAAATCACTGCAGATGGTGATTGCATCCATGAAATTAAATCTCATGTTCAATTGCTCCTTGGAAGAAAAGCTATGACCCACATAGACAGGATATTAAAAAGCAGGACATTACCTTGCCAACAAATGTCTGTCTAGTCAAAGCTATGATTTTTCCACTAGTCATGTATGGATGTGGGAGTATGGACCATAAAGAAAGCTAAGGACCAAAAAATTGATGCTTTTGAACTGTGGTGTTGGAGAAGACTTTGGAGACCCTTGAACTGCAAGGAGATCAAACTATTCAATCCTAAAGGAAATCACTCCTGAATATTCATCAGAAGGACTGATGTTGAAGCTGAAACTCCAATACTTTGGCCACCTGATGTGAAGAACCGACTCACTGGAAAAGACCTTGATGTTGGGAAAGATTGAGGGCAGGAGGAGAAGGGGATCACAGAGGATGCAATAGCTGGATGGCATCACTGACTTGATGGACATGAGATTGAGCAAGCTCCAGGAGCTGATGATGGACCGGGGGCCTGGCATGCTGCAGTCCATGGGGCCACAAAGAGTTGAACACGACTGACTGACTGAACTGAACTCAATTGGTCTGGCATGTAAATTGAACTCTATAATCTAATAATAAGTAATTTTTATTATAGATGTTAAACTGATAATCTGGAAGTCTTGCATAGTGTTATCTTTGGAGGAAACATAAAGTGTACAGAATATTTCTAGCTTATTTCTTAAATTGCATGTGAATCTACAATAATCTATAATTTAAGAAAAATAGTTCATGAAAAGAGGAATTGGAGAAACACAGAGGCTTTATGGGATCTTGTTATAGGTATGATATTTCAAACTATCTAAATTTGACCTCTTATCCCCCCATTTCACAAGTTGTGTGCAAATGAATGAAAAACAGCTGGAATCCAGAGACAGCCTATGCAGAAACCCCACAAAAATAGCTTCTTGTAAATGGAGTAAAATCTTTTGTAAATGCATGTTTTGACTCAGCAAGTTAGCACACAGATGGCTACATGAAAAGTTACTATATTTACAGAGGGGCATCTGCTAAATTACATTTACATGAATCTATAGAGTCAAGTTTTTTCTTTCCTCACAACCTGTACCAAATTATTGCCAATGCTCTTCATTCCATTTAGCATCTCTGTGTGTTTCGCATGTTTCTGAGTTTTCATCATGCAGAGACTTATTGTTAAATATGTAGACACTATCTTCAAAGATTCATTAAACTGAAGTAGATAAAGTACAGAGCCAGGACTGAGAGTGGTTACTGTCCCTATGGTGTTGTCGACTGTACAATAACCCAGGCAGAGTCCAGGCTTCACGACATGTTTAGAGATATATACCTGCCTCTGTGTGGTGTGCCCGCCTCCTCAAATTTTATTGTCACTGAAAGTAGAAATTTAGAGTCAGCAGAATTGTGAGTGGCTGAATGCCTGAAGATTTGAGGTATATAGATATGATTTTTTTTTTTAAGCAATGATTCTGGATTATCAGAGAGATAGAAAGAGGAATGCCTGGTGTACTATTGTTTTTCCTATATTTTATTGGATGCATGAAAAAGGCACAACTGCAACTTGAACCCAAATCAAGAACTTTCTTTCTCAAAGTAGTGGAAACTATCTCTGGCTAGCCAAGAAGGGATAGATTTGAAATGGAAAAAGAATGATACTTTCGTGTTAATATCGACAATGCACAAATTCCATAACTAAGCAAAAGGTCCTGAAATTTGTCTTATTTGCTATAAATATTTAACTAAAAAGTTGATATGTTTTTGTGAGTTGAGTGCTTTTCTTTTTTTGTATTCTTAAATAAGTGAAGAGAAAATCTAATTCAATAATTTGAAATACTACTTAAAGACTCTATACCAAAACTACCTTGATGAGCATTTTGATACTTCATTTTCCCCAGTGATTGTCTTTAAATGTTTGGATGTATTCAATTTGGGTTGGACTAATTTATCTGTGTTCTAAAATATTCATCAGGTAATTCCAATGTGATACAAGATTGGGGGATCATTGATTTAGTTCTATTAATACCTTCAAATGTATTTGTTACTTTACTGGCTTTGAACGTCATTTGATTGTATCATACAAAGTGATCTTGTGACAAAACCTACCAAATAGTTTCTTGGTTTAGTCCTGCTATGGAGTTATCATGAACGGAGCGTGTAGTTCTGTTTAGTGTGAAGAAAGATAGTGGCTATCTCCAGGTACATAAGACAACCATAGTGGAATTTCCTACAAAGTAATAAAAAATTTTACTCTGCATTTCTTTTTCTAAACAAAACTTCTATTTTTACTAGCATAGTGATGAGTTTCTTTAAGGGGGTAATGAACAACAACAACAACAACAAAAAAAAAAAAAAAACAACCTGATTTATTTCTCTTGTTCCTGGTAGAGTCCAGGCCCAGTTCAGTTCACTTTAGTCACTCAATCATGTCCAACTCTTTGTGACCCCCATGGACTAGATGCCAGGCTTCCTTGTCCATCACCAATTCCCAGAGCTTGCTCAAACTCATGTCCATCAAGTTGGTGATGCCATCCAACCCTCTCATCCTCTGTCATCCCCTTTTCCTCCTGTCTTCAATCTTTCCCAGCATCAGGGTCTTTTCCAATGAGTCGGTTCTTGACATCAGGTGGCCAAAATATTGAAACTTCGGCTTCATCATCAGTCCTTCCAATGAATATTCAGGACTGATTTCCTTTAAGGTTGACTGGTTTGATCTTGCAATCCAAGGGACTCTCAAGAGTTTACTCCAACACCAAAGTTCAAAAGCATCAATTCATTATCACTCAGCTTTCTTTATAGTCCAACTCTCACATCCATACATGACTACTGGAAAAACCATAGCTTTAACTAGACAGATCTTTGTTGGGAAAGTAATAGCTCTTCTTTTTAATATACTGTCTAGGTTGGTCATAGCTTTTCTTCCAAGGAGCAAGTGTCTTTTAATTTCACGGCCACAGTCACCATCTGCAGTGATTTTGGAGCCCAAGAAAATAAAGTCTGTCACTCTTTCTATTGTTCCCCATCTATAGCAATCACTCTAGTCTTCTCAAGAGAGAAAATGGAATTGGGTGCTTACAGTTACTATAAGTTGCAGACTTGATCATGAAAGGCTAATAGTAGGTTAACTGATAGGTCAGTGGAGAATCAAAAAGTTGCTACTACTACCCCAGACCAGGAAATTGCCAACAGTGGCCTGCCACAGTATACTGCTGCGCAGAAGTAGGTAACTCACAGAGAAATAGCCAGATGTCTGACCAAAGGCTGTGTAGCTGCCTGCTTTAGCTTGAAAAAGTGAGTGGTTTATCCTTTCCTTCAACATTGCAAATCTTATGTGAGTTCCTTTCTTTGGTGGCATCTAATCAGAATTCTTCTGACAAAAGACACTGGGAAATGAAGTTTCCAATTTTCTGTTCCTGTGAAATAGGAAGAAACTGCTAAAGCAAAAATTGCATCAGGCAAGGAGAACTTTATTCAAGTCTATTTTAGGAAAGGAAAGAAACTAGAGCTCTGTCTGAATTCACCTCCACTGAAAATAAGAGTGGGAGTATCTGTTATGAACTTAACTACATGGAAGGCTTCCCTTGTGGCTCAGCTGGTAAAGAATCCACCTGCAATGCTGGAGAACTCGGTTCTATCCCTGGGTTGGGAAGATCCCCTCTGGAAGGGAAAGGCTACCCACTCCAGTATTCTGGCCTGGAGAATTCCTTGGCCTATACAGTCCATAGGGTCACAAAGAGTCGAACATGACTAAGCGACTTTCACTGTCACTTTAACTACATGGAACACATTGTATAATGTATTTTGGAATAGATATAGTAAAGGCAAAGTCATTATCAACCTTTTTTTGAATTCTATTACAGGCAATTACTGTCAGATTCCACTTTAAATAGAGAAGTGTTTAGAGAATACATAATTAAAATCTTTTCATTTCAAAGGTGGCACTAGGCCTAAGTTTGAATTCTAACTCCATAATTTACTAACGTGTGTTAAGACACTTTACATTTTTGAATCTTTTTTTTTTAATACACATTGTCAATAAGCTTAAATAAAAATATATAAAAAAATGTCTGGAACACAGTTGGTCCCAGCTAAAAACTACTTTTTATTCTTTTTTCTTTTTTCATGGAAAATGCCAGTTATAATGGTTTTAAAGGGTAAATATAATTTTAAAGTGAGTTGAGTTTTCTATTTAAATAATAGTTTAGATTCTACTTTCTTTATTTGAGGTTTAATCAAGAAAAAAAATCTGCTCAAAAGTTGGTAATTTTGGTTGCATTCTCCTTTTTATTGATTTTTATCACCCTTTGCAGCTTTAGAATATTATTTTTTATGGTACCATATGTTCAAAAGTTGAATTTTTCAAGTGTGGCATATTAATAGGTTATTATTCTCCACAAGAGAAACAAAACATCTAGATATTGAGTGCACACTGGGATAACAAATGCTGAAATTTTTAAATAAAAATACTTAAATTTAACCTACTCTCGTTCTTTGAGTTAAATCCAATTTAATTCTGTCAGGGAAAAACTGTCACTTACCCCAGATATGCTGCTGCTAAGTCGCTTCAGTTGTGTCTGACTCTGTGCAACTCCATTGATGGCTGCCCATCAGGCTCCGCCGTCCCTGGGATTCTCCAGGCAAGAACATTGGAGTGGGTTGCCATTTCCTTCTCCAATGTATGAAAGTGAAAAATGAAAGTGAAGTCGCTCAGTAGTTTCTGACTCTTCGTGACCCCATGGACTGCAGCCTACCAGGCACCTCCGTCCATGGGATTTTCCAGGCAAGAGTACTGGAGTGGGGTGTCATTGCCTTCTCCCCCCAAATATGTATTTTCTTTTTTCTTTCTTTCTTTTTTTTAAATTTAATTTATTTTTTTTTATTTTTTATTTTTTTTATTTTTTAAATTTTAAAATCTTTAATTCTTACATGCATTCCCAAACATGAACCCCCCTCCCACCTCCCTCCCCATAACATCTCTCTGGGTCATCCCCATGCACCAGCCCCAAGCATGCTGCACCCTGCGTCAGACATAGACTGGCGATTCAATTCTTACATGATAGTATACATGTTAGAATGCCATTCTCCCACATCATCCCACCCTCTACCTCTCCCTCTGAGTCCAAAAATCCGTTATACACATCTGTGTCCTTTTTCCTGTCTTGCATACAGGGTCGTCATTGCCATCTTCCTAAATTCCATATATATGTGTTAGTATACTGTATTGGTGTTTTTCTTTCTGGCTTACTGGAGTGGGGTGTCATTGCCTTCTCCCCCCAAATATGTATTTTCTTTAATTATAAATAATAGATGCAGAGTGTAAATTAAAAATAAAATTCTTTCCAAACGACATTAAATTTGATAAGCTTATGTGCAATGCAGATACCAGGAGTTTTGCAAAGTGTGGATTGAAAAGACTGAGGCATATTTGTGGAATGGTGAGTAATGCAGTATAGGGGGAGTGTTGGTAGTAGGTTGAGGGGTTTGGCTGGAAAAGTAGAGCTGAGCTAGAATATGAGGATCCTACAGTGTCTTGCTAGGAGTTTACACAGAAACACTTACAATATATTAGATATTTCAGGAGAGAGATCTCAGGCTTAAAATCAGCAAAGGTGGGAAATACCAGATTTGAGGGGAAAAGATACCCACCAGGAAACTGTTCCTTCCGAGATCCTGTACCTCCTCCTCCTTGCGCTATTATTGCACTTTAATGTTGCGCTGAAGCTATAACTCCTGCTTCACCCTTGAATTTTATTCTTTCTTGCTTCAGTCTGTTCGGTTGATGCTCTTTTCCTGGCTATTTTGATGAGAGTTGAGGGACTAAATTTCTCAAAGGAAATATTTTGCATGAGAGAAAATTATTGTCATCCTAGCAGAATAATTTGAGAGTGGTCCACAGGAAATAGGGCACGCACTATAGTGGCTGTTCAGTACGTTCTGTGTCCCTACCTTAAAGTACTATTCAGGAAAAGTAAGCTTTACAATTATTAATTAGAAATCACAGAAGATGAAACTTTAAATCATAACTGATTTTATCTTGGCTGTACAGAAAAGACCCTAATGCTGGGAAAGACTGTGGGCAAGAGGAGAAGGTTTCGGCAGAGGATGAGATGGTTGGATGGCATCTTCGACTCAGTGGATGTGAGTTTGAGCAAGCTCCGGGAGATGGTGAAGGACAGGGTAGCCTGGCATGCTGCCGTCCATAGGCTTGCAAAGAATTGGACACAACTGAGCAACTGAAAAGCAACAACAATACAATAATCCTAGAATATAAATTCAAAATTACATGGTCAAGTAACATAACTATATCTCAGTACAGTACATATGATTAAGGTATGTGAATTAGAAAATTGAAAAAGTAACTCTCATTTCTCTGTTTTTCTTGAATGCTTTTTTTTTTCCTCTGTAATGTTTATTGGCAACATCCGCAACCATTCATACATCAATAGTATAAAAGAAGAAGTAAAGGGACATGCATTTGTTTATACTAAGGGAGTGTGTAGCCAAAAGTTTTCACTTTCATCTCAGGTTCAAAGGATTTGTTAACAAAAGAAACCACTCATTATACACGATTAAACAATTTTACATTTAAGTAGAAAATGATCATTAAATGGAAAGAGAAATAAAATAGCAGATACATCACCAAATTGGGTTTTGACCAACAGCCAGACTCAAACAGCGCTAGGAAGCCCTGTTTCACAGCAAGTCTGGAGTTCCAACTGGCAAAAGGTCCCAGATGGTACATCTACTCTGTGGGTACGACTTTAGAATTTCAGTTTGAGGGTTCTCACTTATAATCCCAGGCCACAAAAGGATACCATCATCAGTCTGCAAGCAAATTGCAGCTCTGGAATGTTGATATTCTCCAGGCTCAAGAGATTGGTCAGATCCCAGGGCTCAGGAGAGTTCCAAGACCACTCTACTTTATCTATGATAACACCCAGCTGGCTGGTAACAGTCAGTGCTCATGCAGGCAGGCACATAGAGAGGCAGATCAGAAGCATGGTCAGAGGCCTGAACAAGTCTTCCATTTAATTACCCTAAAAAGAAGGAAAAAAAAAAAAAAAAGATGATAATGCTTTTAGTTGCTGTCGGTGGTGCTGTTGTTTAGTTGCTAAGTCATGTCCAACTGTTTGCAACCCCATGTACTGCAGGACATCAGGCTCTTTCCTCTACTATCTCCTGGAGTTTGCTCAAATTAATGTGCACTGAGTCAGTGATGCCATCTAACCACCTCATAATGTTCACTAGGAATGTCAAAATTAGGGCCTGGAAACCATTTGACTTTCATCTCAGAAAGTTTCTAAACACAAAAGACTGAGAAACCATCCTAGAAAAGCATACTTGGAGTACGCAGAATTCTAAGACTACTTCCGAAGAATATAAGCCCCTCCCCTTGAGAGTGGGCTGAACCTGTGACTTCCTTCAAGCCAGTAGAATATGGCAAAGATGGTGGCGTTAGTCCTTCTGTGATTTTAGG
Source organism: Ovis aries (assembly GCF_016772045.2). NCBI lineage: Eukaryota > Metazoa > Chordata > Mammalia > Artiodactyla > Bovidae > Ovis > Ovis aries. Next base: position 18,901,845 of record NC_056074.1, read on the forward strand.
TGACTGAAAGGAGAGATTCTCCCACTGGCCATGGACAAGCAAGATAATGTTTATTCTCAGAACCATGTCAAACATTGAGTAAGTGCTATTTGTGTTTGCTAAAGACAGAATAGATTACTCAGAATATATTTCAAAAGCTTTATGTTTCCTTCTCTATTTTTAGTTCTTGTCTGCTCATAAATTAGTTTCTTTGATCACAAAGAAGTATGAACTTTCGTGGATTATTTAGGCATTTTCCCTTCAAGTTTTCTGTTTTGTTCTTTGGTTCACAGCTATTCTTGTTCACGTTATTGTGGAATATGATGCATGGGAATGGATAATATATTGTGTCTTCATTTTAGTAAACTTTTAAGCTTGGATTACTCATGATGATAATCTTAGTAGAAACAAAATTAGATAGCGAGCAATTTGTACTACCAACAAGAAAATTGGCAGCACTGATTTTTTATCATAGTTTTTTAGGAAAAGATGATTTTGAATTCCATTTGCTGCTAGTGGAGTGCATAGGCAACTTTAACCCACTTTTCTTCACAGTCAAGCCCCAGTTCAATCGACTAAGGTCAACCAAACCCTTCCCACAATTTCTATTTGCTTTGAAACTACTGAGCCAGATTTTTCCTTACTATTTGCTTTGTCTCTACTGAGCTTTAGAACAGTACGCTGAGAGCTGGCTCTGGGCAAAATGTCAAGTTCAAAATCTGCAGTCTGTTATTCAGAGCCTCCACACTTTGTCCATTCTCTACTTTTCGATCCCAAGTCTGATTATACTCTCATGCCCAGGTGTGGTTTTTTTTTTTGTCTTATTCCCTTTCAGGTTATCCTCTGAAAGCTCGTTCCCTTTTCTTGCCTCTGGCTCTTTGTTCAAATTGCTACTTCTGTCTAGAATATTTCTTTGCCTCTGTATAAGTTAACACATTTTCTCCCCTATCATTCACATTTATACTCCGTAAGATGCTTTCCCATGTATACCAAGAATTTTCATATGTCTCTCTTACTTTTCCACAATATATTTTCCACTTATCTTATAACCTTTATCATGATCTTTGAATCAAATAATTTATTTACACGGAGTTATTTATTTTATTGTGAACTCCTGAGGTTCTCTACCTATTACTATTATCTACAATAATGCTGTATACAATATTTTGTCAAGAGTATATATTACACCATGTTTGCTATATGTTGAAATTACTAAGGTATCTTGGTTTGAAGGCTTGAAATTATGTATTATTTTAATCTTTATTATGGACATGTTAACTTCAATTGAATTTGCTTCACCTGTAAAAAGCAAATAAATCAATTACATTAAAGAGATAATGATGTGAAAGCAGATAATAAACTAGAAAAGCAATATAAGCACCATTTTGAAATTTCATTTTTTTCTCTATTTTTAGGAGCTTTCTCTCTTTTTGTCCACTCTTCTGGCCAGATTCCACATCTTGAATTTTTTCTTACTTTATTTACTCTACTGTTAACATTTGCCTTAGCTGTTTCTTAATATGATAATGTAACCTTTACTTGGAAATCTATGTCTATATTTTTAATTTAAATAACTTATTTAACATTTAAGAGTCCACTGGTATTTCAACACATACTTACTTCTGTTAAACAAAAGGGTAACAGCACTGTAATAATCAAAATAAAAGAATAATATATGATATTTGAAAAGTGCAGAAGTGCTTAAAGGGCAGGAAATCTGTGGTAATAGCTGTGGAATGTGAGCTTTATGATCAGAGTATAAGATAAGCTGTGATTTTTAAAAATATACTAGATGAAGCTGAGTGAAAGTCATTGAAGAATTTTTTAATCTATTTTTCTCTAGGTTTTTGCTGATATTCTGCCTCTTTTATAGGTTTCGTGAGACTGTATTCTCAAGTCAGCCTACAGCATTTAAGTTTTAGCTCCATAACTATACCCTACATACATATTACCCCTGTGACCTAAGCCCAAATTCCCATCACTTTGAAATGGTAATAACAATACATAACTACTTCATAGACTTGTTGAAAGGTTCAAATAAAATAGATTGCTTAGAGCCCTTAGCCCACAACAAATACAATATATATGTTTTTTAATGTTTATAAAAATATGATTATATTTTTAATCATTGCATTGGGTATCTTCTTATATGTTGTCAAAGTTATTTCTCTAGATTCTAAAGTAGGGGGAAAGTGGTTATTTAGGTAAACTATCCTTTATCATTCTAGGGAGCAAGTGAAGCCTTTAACATGTGACTATAATTTTCTGTATCTTACCAGATGTAATTTATGGATTTCCAGGAAAAATCTTTTTTTTTTTAATTTATTTTTAATTTTAAAATCTTTAATTCTTTTTAATTTATATTGGAGCCTAGTTGATTAACAATGCTGTGTTAGTCTCAGGTGTACAGCAGAGTGATTTAATTATAATAGAAAAATGTATACATTTTAATACAGCTTAAATAATTTAGACTACTTTATTTTTCTCTTCTTTACCTTACATTATTTTTGCACTATATTTGCTTTTTATAATGGTTGCAATCAGTGTACAAAGCTGAGGAAATAGAGTGGAAATGGAGACCAATCCCTCATTGCATATTATATAATTTACTTCAGCAATAAGTTTGGGCAGAGAGAAAATGGAAACTAGAGAATAAACCACATTTGGGCTTCTTATTAATTTATTTTATATATCTGAGATATTTTCTTCACCGTTACTAAAGTTTGCTGTGACTCCACAAATTGAAAAGTTAAAGAAATACATCTTCAACACTTACTAGCCTTAAGATTTTGGCCTCTGTGTACTTCAGATGCAGAGCCATCCTGATTGTGATAAGTATAGTAATTGTATCTCCTTCACAGACTTGTTGAAATGGTTAAATATGATACTAATGTGAAAAACATACATGATCTCAGAGAAGTGACCATATATGTTTCCCTGTAATTGTTGTTATACAAAAGAGATATGCAAATCCCCCGAAAGTGGATGGAGAAAAATATTTTCTCAATAAATTTATTGTTATAAGGATTATAGGTAAAAATATTTCTTTTGGAGCTAAGTTCTGGGAAAGACACTTCTCTAGGAACATACATGTCTTTTCTAATGTTTCTCTTTTTACTTTGCTTCCAAATAAAAGCCACATCTGTGTTGGCAACTATGTGAAATTTTAGGCCCAGTTTATTCTTGTTATAGCTTCTCATTCCTCTATTCTAAATATAAATTTGTAGTTCCAAAAGTCCTGGATTTTTTTTAGCTCTTACAAAAAGTTTACTGTTATAAGTATTCATACTGTTTATACTCATTCATTTGTCAAATATATATTGTATACTGCTATATACAGCATTTTGTACTAGGTATTTGGTGGTTCAATTCGATGATTTAAAAAAGTTACCAAAAAAATCAGACAAAACAAAATTTCTATACTCAGAGATTATGGTCTTATCAAGGAAATGAACATTAATTAATAATGAGATAAATATATGTAAAATTTCAATATTAATTACCAAAGACAGATATAGGGTGCTATAGTATCATTCACCCAGATAAATGATCTATGCAAGGAATCAAAGAAATGGTGTTGGTGTAAACATTCCAGTAGACACCACTCTCTCCTATGGTTTTATTTTTCCTTCTAAACCTGAAGAGTTGGCTGCTCCAAGGAAATGAAGAGAAAATAAAAACTACTCCTTTCCTGAGAGGCAGGGGGAAAAAAAATGATGAATGATCCAAAAATTTGAAGGAAAAAAAATGGGTCAGCAAATCAAATGTGTGTATGTGTGTGTGTTTGTATTTTTGGCCACTAAAGGGTTGGTTATGTGATTTGTAAGTAAGGTGTGGATCGACATGTCAGGTTCACACTCTGAAAGTCATTTTGAGGGAAACCATGAAAACAAAGAATTCTCCTCAGTAGAGGAAAAATCAGAAAAATTCCTAGGTATTTCTAGGTATAGAAATACCTAGAAAAATTCTTAGGTGTATCCTAGTTGTGGAATATAATATAGCTTATAAGAATATGAAGAAGATATCATTGACTTGTATATATAGGAATACTATTATTATTTTAGTGAGAATCGAAAATGCAGCAAAATATCTATGATATAATCACAATTATATAAAGCAGTAGAAAATCTTATGTGTTTATATATGGGTACATGGATATGTACGGGCTTTCCAGGTAGCAGAGTGGTACAGAATATGCCTGCCAAGGCAAGAGATGCAGGAAAAGGGGGTTTGATCCCTGTGTCTGGAAGATCTCAGAGAAGAAAATGGCAATCCGCTCCAGGATTTTTGCCTGGAAATTTCCACAAACAGAAGAGCCTGGTGGGCTACAGTCCATGGGTGGCAGAGTCAGACACTACTGAGTGACTAAGCACAGACACACACACACACACACACACAGAGCACGGATAAGCATGTGCATATTGTTTGTAAGTGATAATATGAACATGGAAAATAAGAAAATTTGATACATAATAGTAGATTTCATGGAGAAGCTAATGGCACCTCACTCCAGTACTTTTGTCTGGAAAATCCCATGGGCGGAGGAGCCTGGTGGGGTGCAGTCCATGGGGTTGCTAGGAGTCGGACATGACTGAGTGACTTCACTTTCACTTTTCACTTTCATGCATTGGAGAAGGAAATGGCAACCCACTCCAGTGTTCTTGCCTGGAGAATCCCAGGGACGGGGGAGCCTGGTGGGCTGCCATCTATGGGGTCACATAGAGTTGGACACTACTGAAGCGGCTTAGCAATAGCAGCAGATGTCAGTGGGTTACCTGAGGACATACACAACTGATGTGTGTGTGGAAAGGAGTAAGAGGATGAGGGAAGAAATTCACAAGAGCTATAAAGAAAAACGGGGCACTAAAGGTAAAGAACCTGCTTGCCAATGCAGGAGATGCAGGAGGTGTAGGTTCGATCCCTGGGTTGGAAAGATCCCTGTAGGAGGACATGGCATCTCGCTCTAGTCTTCTTGCCTGGAGAACCCCTTGGACAGAGGAAGCTTGTGGGCTACAGTCCATAGGATTGCAAAGAGTTGGACATGACTGAAGAGACTTGGCAAGCATGCACATAAAAAGACTTTGTTACAAAAAATTATTTGTACTTCAGTTTCTTTATACTTTAGTACATGATCACAATAAACTGGAAAATTCTGTAAGAGAAGGGAATATCAGACCTCCTGATCTGTCTGTTGAGAAACCTATGTGCAGGTGAGGAAGCAACAGTTAGAACTGGACATGGAACAACAGACTGGTTCCAAATAGGAAAAGGAGTACCTCAAGGCTGTATATTGTCACCCTGCTTATTTAACTTCTATGCAGACTACATCATAAGAAATGCTGGGCCGGAAGAAGCATAAACTGGAATCCAGATTGCCGGGAGAAATATCAATAACCTCAGATATGCAGATGACACCACCCTTATGGCAGAAAGTGAAGAGGAACTAAAAGCCTCTTGATGAAAGTGGAAGAGCAGAGTGAAAAGTTGGCTTAAAGCTCAACATTCAGAAAACTAAGATCATGGCATCTGGTCCCATCACTTCATGAAATAGATGGGGAAACAGTGGAAACAGTGTCAGAGTTGATTTTTTTGGGCTCTAAAATCACTGCAGATGGTGATTGCAGCCATGAAATTAAAAGACGCTTACTCCTTGGAAGGAAAGTTATGACCAACCTAGATGGCACTCTGTGGGAGAGGAAGAAGGTGGGATGATTTGGGAGAATGGCATTGAAACATGTACAGTATCATATAAGAAACTAATCGTCAGTCTAGGTTCTATGCACAGTGCAGGATGCTTGGGGCTGGTGCACTGAGATGACCCAGAGGGATGGTGTGGAGGAGAGGTGAGAGGGTGGCTCGGGATTGGGAACTCATGTACACCCGTGGCAGATTCATGTTGATGTGTGACAAAACCAATACAATATTGCAAAGTAAAATAATAATAATGATGATAATAATAAATTGGTTAAAAAAAAAAAAAAGCAGAGACATTCCTTTGCCCACAAAGGTCCGTCTAGTCAAGGCTATGGTTTTTCCAGGAGTCATACATGGATATGAGAGTTGGACTATAAAGAAAGATGAGCACTGAAGAATTGATGCTTTTGAACTGTGTTGTTGGAGAAGACTCTTGAGAGTCCCTTGGACTGCAAGGAGATCCAACCAGTCCATTCGAAAGGAGATCATCCCTGAATATCATTGGAAGGACTGATGCTAAAGCTGAAACTCCAATACTTTGGCCACCTCATGCGAAGAGCTGACTCATTGGGAAAGACTCTGATGCTGGGAGGGATTGGGGGCAGGAGGAGAAGGGGACGACAGAGGATGAGATGGCTGGCTGGCATCACCGACTCGATAGACATGAGTTTGAGTAAACTCCGGGAGTTGGTGATGGACAGAGAGGCCTGGAGTGCTGCGATTCATGGGGTCACGACTGAGCAACTGAACTGAACTGAACTGAACACGTATGTATGTGTGTGCATGTTTGCATGCATAAATAAGCATAGTTTATTAAAGAAAGGAAAAAGAAAGAATCTGGTAGGAGTGCAGGACACTCATTTGAAAAGTCAGAATGATTAATAGGGAATTTACTTAAGAAGCTATCACAGTAATCCAGGCTGAAGGTGGTGTTTGCTTTAATTAGGAAGTTGGTGGTACAGTTGGTAAGAAGTGGACAAAACACTTTTACTTTGTAAAGTTTACAAAGTAAAATCAGTAAGACTCAGTACTGGCCTATGTAAGATAGGTGCCAAAGATAAGTCAAGTTTCTCGATTGTGTAGTTTTACTAAGGAGAGAATACTAGAAAGAAAGAGGCAATCAGGATGGGGCCTCAATTTAAGATGTGTTTCTTTTACAGGGCTTTTGAGACTTTCAAGTGGAACTATCAAGTGGCCAGTTGAATGAATCTATCTAGAGCTCAAAGTTAGCTCTGACATAAAAATTTACATTCATGAGTGATCTGTATGTAGGTGATAATTTCAGTCATGGACAGAAATGAGATTGCTTAAGGATATAATGTATAATGAGAAGAGAATATTATCAAATGAGCTTAAATAATATTTCATAACAGGTAGGGCACACCTGCAAAAGAAATAAAAAGAACTAACTAGAGAGTTTAGATAAAATAAAGAAGAACTATTTGACAATGGACTAAGAAAGTACTTCAAGCAGAAAAAAAAATCTAATGATGTTAATTACCACTAAAAAAAACCCAAAGACTTGAAACATCTATTGCGTTTATCAATATGAAGGACACTGATAACCTTGGCGGAACTCATGCAGTGGAACCATAAGTGTGGAAATAGACTCTGAGTTAATTCTGTGCAATCACAGGGTTAGGGAATGAAAGTATAACTGTTCATAATTATTTCCAGTTGTGTAGCAGAGGACAGAGATAGTACAGGAGCTGATGGGGATCAGGAAAGTATCAGTATGTTTCTTCTCTTCTAAGAAGGTCTTATCACTTTCTGAAAGTTTGCTTGCTCACTTAGATTTGTGTACTCAGCTGTTTTATGAGTTAAAAATATGATGTTACAACTAAATGCTGGACAGTAAAAGCAGATCTGAAAGAATTACCCCCCAGAGGAACTCAGGCCTTCATTGGACTTCAATGGCCCTGTAAAGCCTGGAGAAGAGCTGTCGAGTGCAGAGATACTTCCCAAGATGCAGAACCCTGAGGATGGTTTGAAGAGCAAATAGAAATCTTCAGGGAACACCCCTCCAAAAAAAGAAAACACTCTTCATAGCTCTAAAATCAGAGAGACATCTCATACAGTTTGGAAAGATGGTGACTGAGATATAAAAAATAAAGTATAAGAAAGGTATGCATTCCTGCTAGTCTTGAGAGCCTAGCGAGAGACATGTGTGTATTCTGCTTGAAAAAATTTACGCATGCCTGGCTCACAAGATACACAAATAAGCAGGAAATTGTGACACAATCAAGGGGAAAATCTCCATGTAATCAGATCTACAGGTGGTCAGATATTAGAATGATCAGAAAAGAACTTTAAAATAACTCTGATAAGAGTTCTGCTTACAATCAAGGGCAGAGAGTCACAAACAAGAATTACTCTCTCCAAAACACTAGAAAAATTTGGATAAGCTACCAAGTCAAGTCATAGTTTTTAAACACTAACCCATGAGCTGAGGAAACAAAGATTCTTATTGAATCAAAATTCAGAAACTAACAAGCCACACACAGGAGAGAAGAGACATTTCCCTTCTTCCATGACAGAGTGGTTTGAAGAAGAATATTCCATAGACAGGGATAAGTAAAATCCAGACAAACATTTAGCCAACTTTTATGACCCCTAGGGTCATATACCCCATGGGAGCTGTTATAAAGTTTAAAATTCTGTCAAAGAGAAACTCTGGACCCATGTACGTACTCTTTTCACTGGACCTTAACTGAAAATGAGTGTCATGCACCAAATATTATCACAGTATAAACTTACTACTGCTTTCTCATTCTCTTACAACCAGTGTGGCTTTACTCACTGGGTACCCTAATAATAATGAGCTTGAAGTTAAATATTAAAACCCCAAGTATCAGACAAATATGAGTTTAATGATGCTTCAAGGTGTCCATGACTGCCTATTTGAGGATCATTTCTAACTCCTATCCAAGCTGGAAGTTGCTCTTATTCCTGCAATGAGCCAACTATAAACCATCGTTCCCTCTACCCACCATGGCACCTTCAAAGTCTGTTTTGGAAATACACAGCCATCTGGATAGGGACAAAGGCACAGAACAGATGGCATCTTTCAGAGAAAGATGAACAGACATTAATGGAAATGGAAGATGTCATTCATACATGACTATCGTCAGTTTTTTTTCTTCCTAGGCATACTGAACAACAACAACAATAGAAAAAGTCTTAATCTTGAGCTGGTGATTAAGCTGCAATCAAAGACTGAGGAAATGCTGACAAAGGTGTAATTTTTAATACATTTCTTAGTAAACAACTTGGTGCAGAGGGCTATCCTTTAATCAAAATAAGGTGTGGGACAAGAACAGCACAGTCCAAAGTGGGTAATCAGACCGGTGAGACACACGTCCCTCGGGCATTCTATCTGCCATATTAACTTCTTCTAAGGGAGAAAGTATAAAGTAACGATAGAAACTGTACAGTTAAGTTTGTAGTGTCCAACTAGGTGTAAGCTCCACCTCATGCAAAGAGTTGACTCATTGGAAAAGACTCTGATGCTAGGATCAGAGCCACTCTAGTGGCTAGGATGGGTTGGGGGCAGGAGGAGAAGGGGATGACAGAGGATGAGGTGACTGGATGGCAGCACTGAGTCAATGGACGTGAGTCTGAGTGAACTGCGGGAGTTGGTGATGGACAGGGAGGCCTGGCGTGCTATAACTCATGGGGTCGCGAAGAGTAGGATATGACTGAGTGACTGAACTGAACTCCATGTCAACTGCATATGTCTAATATACTATGATCGGAAAGGATAAAACTCATTATAATATGCATTTATAAGTAAAAATCTTATATTCTTTTTTTTTTCATATTGTGTAATCTGCTGTGTTTAGTGGGGCTTATACAATGTAGGTCCCTTTAAAAAAGTATCCGCTCTATATGAGATGATCAATGTTTTTTTCTTTTTAAAATGACTTAGATATAAATGCAGGATGGTAAAGCAATAGCAGCTTACTTTACTTACTTTGGCAGCTTACTTCTCTTAAAACTTTCTGATGAAAACTTTAAAAAAAAATTTCTATGACAGTTGAATCCACATTTCATAATGCACACAGCTTAGTGCTTATACGTCAGTATATCATGGCTCATAGAAGATATGCTCTTTGATTTGATACTGACTTCCAATTCCAATTCACTGGAAAACAAGTGAAATTTCTTAAACAGCTTGGCCAAGGGAAGACTTTCTGATATATGCTTCATCTCTCATTTGCATTTGAAGTTTTTGCTTTGTACTTTTATTGCTAGGATGTTCTCTGCTGGTGTCCCACTATTTTTGTTAATAGTGGAATATTTGCAGTCTATACTTAGCGCTTTCATTCTGCGTTTGAGAGACATTTGCTATAATATTATCTGCTGTTTTATTTGCTTGTTATGATATGATTTGGGTGGGACAGGGATTTTGGTGCCTTCATTTTCATTCTAGTTCTCAGATCAATTTTATTTTAATACATTGTATTTTAATACAATGCATGATGTCCACATGGCCCAGCTTAGTTATTTGTTCTAGGGGCTTACCATTTATCTACCAGTACCAGTATCTTATTGCCAAATTCAGACTTAAATTGAAGAAAGTAGGGAAAACCACTAGAGCATTCAGGTATGGCCTAAATCAAATCCCTTATGATTATACAGTGGAAGTGACAAATAGATTCCAGGGATTAGCTCTGATAGATTGGCTGAAGAACTATGGATGGAGGTTCGTGACATTCTACAGGAGGCAATGATCAAGACCATCCCCCAAAAAAAGAAATGCAAAAAGCCCAACTGGTTGTCTGAGGAGGCCTTACAAATAGCTGACAAAAGAAGAGAAGCTAGAGCCAAAGGAGAAGAGAAAAGATATACCCATTTGAATGTAAAGTTCCAAAGAATAGCAAGGAGAGATAAGAAAGCCTTCCTCAGTGATCATTGCAAAGAAATAGAGGAAAACAATAGAATGGGAAAGTCTAGAGATCTCTTCAAGAAAATTAGAGATATCAACAGAACATTTCATGCAAAGATGGGTTCAATAAAGGACAGAAATGATATGGACCTAACAGAAGCAGAAGATATTAAGAAGAGGTGGCAAGAATACACAGAAGAACTGTACAAAAAATATCTTCATGACCCAGATAACCACGATGGTATGATCACTCATCTTGAGCCAAATATCCTGGAATGTGAAATCAAGGGGGCCTTAGGAAGCATCACTATGAAAAAAAGCTAGTGGAGGTATGGAATTCCAGTTGAGCTATTTCAAATCCTAAGAGATGATGCTGTGAAAATGCTGCACTCAATATGCCAGCACCTTTGGAAAACTCAGCAGTGGCCATAGGACTGGAAAAAGTCAGTCTTCATTCCAATCCCAAAGTAAGACAATGCCAAAGAATGTTCAAACTACTGCACAATTGCATGCATCTCACGTGGTAGCAAAGCAATGCTCAAAATTCTCCAAGCCAGGCTTCAACAGCATGTGAAACACTGAACTTCCAGATGTTCAAACTGGTTTTAGAAAAGGCAGAGGAATGAGAGATCAAATTGCCAACATCCGTTGGATCATCAAAAAGGTGAGAGACTTCCAGAAAAACTTTTACTTTTGCTTTATTGACTATTCCAAAGGCTTTGACTGTGTGGATCACAACAAACTTCGGAAAATTCTTAAAGAGATGGGAATACCAGACAACCTGACCTGCCTCCTGAGAAATCTGTATGCAGGTCAGGAAGCAACAGTTAGAACTGGACATGGAACAAGAGACTGGCTCCAAATCAGGAAAGGAGTACGTCAAGACTGTATATTGTCACTCTGCTTATTTAACTTCTGAAGACCCTCTGTTCTCTTCAATTGCCACTACCCTATCTTACACTGATAAATGTTTCTCCTTAAGGAAACCTAAGATCCCGTACTGAGTGGCCTTTCCTCTTCCCTGTAAGCTTGTCTTGACCCTTAGATGGTATGTGTAATCTTTGAGGATGACATTTCCTCCAGGCCCTAAATCTTTCTCAGCCTTATCCCAGAGCCTAGCTCTCACCAGTTGTATGAAGAATCATCCTTCTTGATGCTCTCTCTTTATACTTTCTCCTTATTCAAATAATTTTCTCTCCTCTGATTACCCAAATCTCAATCGTGCATCAGTAAATATCCAGAGGGCAAATACAAGGATATCTTTATGTCAGTCAGTTTCCTCTGCTTGGGAAACAATACTTCAGAATGTGTATTTCTAGTATACTTTTCTGATGTATACAAATTTCCCATTTGTTTCCCACAACCATAATTCTATATTCACAACCTAGGTCTCTGTGTATGCTATGAATATTCAATATTATCCAATATACAGGCTATTAACTATTAGAAGTAACAAAACAAAGTTGTGGTTTCTTTGCTGAGCCAATAAGACATAGCATGAAAGAAGCTCCAGGAGTTTTCATTAGTGCCAACAAAATGTCATTTAAAACAGTGGCATCTGGGAGTATTTACATAGTTTTCCAAAAGAAACATTTACTAAACATCTAATAATTTATTGATTTGAATCTCTGCAGCAATATTTTATATAGAACCAGTTTATTTCAGCATATCTATTCCTTGCAAGTTATCAACAGGGAGAAGGATCAAGTCCCATTATTTCTATAGAGCTTTTTCATTAGAGCAGTTCTGAGTGGATCGAAACTCTGATATTGAGGGATTACCGAGCGATTTAGAATTAAGGTACAGGTCATGAGAGACTGACTGAATTCAAGAGGGAAATTGAGAAAACAGGATTCCACTAAATCTATTAGTTTCTCTACCTCAGGGCAGAGGATAGAGATGCGAAGCTATTATCTAGCAGCATGCTGGTTCCAGAGGTCTTGTAGAAGGTAAGGAGAATGAAAACAGATTTAAAGAATTCCTGCAGGATAAATATGTTTACAAAGCAAGACAACAGCAACATCAAGTGTTATTCTCCCTGACATTTAGTCAGGAAACATTAAACTCTCCTGGATTGTGATCCTCAGAAAGCATATTATCTGATATTAGTTTTGTAATAGTTTTCTTTTGTTGTTTACAATAAACACAGTGCCAGCCATGATTGAGTGTTGTTCTCAGCGGGCAAATTTATTTTGAAGAGTTCTTGAGTGCTCACGGATATCACAAGAAAATTTTATTTTCACATTTTTTTCAACTTACAGATCTTGTGGGAAATGAGAGACTATTTCCAGGATCATATTGATACGTAATTTATCTGGAGAGGAATGCCAACCTGAATTTTCAAGTAAAAGTTTTGTGTTTTAGGAGGGAGAAAGAGCTGGAAACTGTTTTCTTATTTTCATAAATGTCTTATCTTATAGGGATAAAATGAATATCAAGCTTTGATTCACCAACAGGAAAGAATAAAAAAGAAGAAAAGCACATTTTTTCTTTTTAATAAAATTCCATATTATTATTTTTTCAATTATACAAAATTTAACTCTTACTTCTAATGACCAAGGGTAGGATACCAGACCATTTTCTAATAAAATATCTACTCTAAAATGAAGATATTTTCTCAAAGCTCAGACCTTTGATTTTGGCAAACTCTTAACATCTTTTTAGTTTCTGGATAACATTGAATATGTGTTTTAACTAAAAATAGCTTTTTAGGCAAAGAAGTAAATGATTGCATATTCTAAAAAAATAAAGACTGTATTAATAAGAGTTATACAAAATGGTATTTTTTAACAAATACATAGTTTTAACTCCTTTTAATCATTCTGTGATATTTCACATAAAACTTTAGATCATGCCTTTTTAAGTGTAGTGCACAGCTAAATACTTGTCTCTGTAGAAGTATAAAGACTTGGCCATTTTAGCCCAGTGCTAAATAAGTCAGATGACCTATTTCAATATCAGAGCTCCTTATGTGATTAGCTACAATACAGTTCTCTCTACGCCCAATCCTTCCTCTTCATCCTTCCTTCTAAAATGTTGGTCTCTATAAAGAGTTCCTTAATAAACATCCACAATCTATACTCAACTCTGAGAGACTGCTTTTTGGAGAACCGAAACAGTGACAGGATCTGTTCTTAACTGCTCAGGATACAGATGATATTTATCTCTAGCAGGGACATGGGACATGAGCTGTGATTGTTTATTGTTTCATATACTTTTATTTCTTCACTCATCCACCTCTTGGAAAGTGGCTCCAATAAGAAGCCAAACATCAGAAATCAAAGAAACAAAAGACTTAAAAATTGAACAACTAAATAAATTCCTTTTGGAAATATAAAAAAATCATTTAAACTATACCTTATTTAAATGGGTTGAGAAGTGTTTTTCTCAAAGCTCTTGAAATAGTAAAAAATTGCATTAAAAGTTACTCCTTTTGTCATGCCAAACTTTGCTAAAATGCTTTATAAGATGGTCACTGATTCTTGTTTAACGCAAGACTATTTGTGAGGTAAATCCATGATGAAGTTTTTTTTTCTTAACCAAATCTTTTATTTGATGCAGAAATTCTAGAGTACAAAACCAGCACTTTGCAGATGTCACCTGTGGACTACTGTTACCTATTTGCAGAGTTACGTACAAATCAAATAAGACGATAATATCTTCAATGTAAAACCATAGCATACTGCTACAGTCTGCCAGTCAGTGCTCACTATTCCACCAAACCTCACAAAGGAAAAACTTAAAGATGAAACAAAGACAATGGCAATATCCACTGTGCCACAGGCTTTCCCCCCAGAACGTAATAATAATGACCTTCTGCAGTGGAAACCAAACAGTGAAAATAAAAGTTACCTACTCTCTAAATGAATACATTTGGTTTTTACAAACGTTTTTCCTATCTTCAGACTCACTACATCTTCTTCTTAAGGTAGAAAAGAACTACTTATTAAAAATAACATATGATTACCCATTAGAGTCATTCAATCGTAATTTTGTTGGCTAAGGTCTGGAGTGGCCAACTTTGTCACATACAAAGAGAAAATAGCTTCTTTGAATCTCCTCCACTGAAATCTTCTTTGATAAAAATACCAGATATACATTCAAAATGATTTATTTTTGTCAGACTTCTGCCTGTGCAAACCACAGCGCTTAGTCAATTCAGAGCCATAGCTCCAGCCCCTTAGAACATTGACATGTTTCTTGAAGAGGCTGTGGTCCTCACTGAATTTTGAAGAGGAGTGAAGAACAGGAGGGAAGCAACTGCCCAAAATTCCCAAGAGATGCTCACTTGACCTCTTAGGATAATTAGTAGATTATCCCTTAGCAACCGAAGTTTTCTCTTTTAAAGACTTTGTGAATATGAAATATCCACAGAGATACAATAACAATGTTGATAACAATAATTATAGTGATAAAGAGAGTGAAATTGGTAGAAATTTTGAATACTTGAGTAACATTTTATCCACGGGGAGCTCTTTTTAGAAATCTACCTATGGGATAGTTGTTCTTGGAATTAACAAATTGAGACAGCTCTAGAATGGAAGCTGGTGGTGGTTGCTGGGTAATGTTATCCATGACGGATAGTATTGGGGCATTTTGTCTTGAACACCTTGCTTGGGGAAAATGAGGGAAAACCTATTTATAAATCATGTGGCTCTAGGGCTAAGAAGAAACACTGAGAATGTAACAACACATTGGAAGGTTATGAAAGAGAAAAACGAGGTAGCATAAAATGTCTCTGTTTTATTCTCAGGCTATAGGTGATTTCCAAAAAAAAAAAACAAAAACAAACAAACACACTTCAAATCCATGCAGTCTTTTATTATATTTCAAATATTGCAAAAAGTCGGACATGACTGAGAGACTTCACCCAATAACATTTAGCTTTTCATTTCTATATTAATCTCACTGAACTTTGATTTTTAAGCCACAGTATAATAATTATTTCATGCAATTCCTAAAATTTAAATAACAGTATAGTGATAATTATTTTCCTTTAGTGAGCTAGCATTTAATTATAGCATCTTATTTTCTGGGAAAAAAAAAAGGCTTCAAAATGAATTTTGAGAACTATTACTGTTCTAGTTTTTGGTTGAATCAATGTAATGATTATTTTTATAGGCTCTATAGTGACCACAATTCCATGATACTGGAAGAGATGGAGTCAGAAAATCTGGAGTTAGAGAGATAGTAAATGTTGGCACCTGGTCAGTAGCCATATCTCTGACTCATATTCTGTAAACAAAAGTATTTTCTATGGGGTTAGATGTGTGAGGGCACTTTGCCCCTGAAAATTCCATGTTCGTAGAATATCATCTCAAAGTATGAGGATCAGAAATATAAAGCAGATTGTTAAATGGGGTTTGCACTCAAGGTCAGTGAGGATGCTATTAGAACAATTCTTTTTTTTAGCTTGTTTTCCTGGAATTGAGGAGCTGATGACTGAGGGGACATGACAAGGCAAGCAGTGGAAAGTAGCTGGCAACAGTTACTGAGCATTACCCTTCAAGAGTATTCTCCAGAGTATCTGTTTGTAAGGAGTATTAGGTAAACATTAGAGTTCGTATTTTGTTGGGCTCTCATTTATTTTCATCCTCAGATAAACTTACATGTGAATTAGTTTTGCTTTTAGGTATTTAAAAGTCTCATTACAAAGCCAGAGCCTTTCTTTATAATGGAGTAGCTCTATGTTGACATTAGAAGGGAAAATTGCCAGAAAGTATTAGCACATTAATTAGGAAAAAAAAAAAAAAACCTACATTGCCAGAGAATCTTTCTGAATATATGTTTTCCACTTAGCAGAAGAGGTCTAAACAGATAATCTGCCTACATAAATAGACAGTTTGGAAGGCCATGGCGTTAGTCACCTAGGTAGCACATAGCACAGGCTAGCATTTAGGTCGCACCAGTCTTTATTTCTAACCCTTGATAAAAGATCACTGTGATATGGGGAGAGTGGTTTTACTTTGACAGCTGCATGGCTGTCTGGTCCAACAATTCTTTACATAATCAGAATTTCAAATGTTCTTGGTAGTCTTTTCAAATGTAATATGTGATATGGTACTCAAAACTGCTAGAGAAGAGGTTCAGTCTCCAAGGAAGCAGCTTAGATAGGCAATGTTGAAAGTAAATTATTTTTATTTCTGGAGGGAAAAGTAATTCTAAGTAGACAGTCAGTGTGCAGCTCCCTTGGCTCAATCTGTTATACAGAAAGCAGAGGAAGATCTAGGAAAAATCAGTTTGAATATGACATTTTCCAGAATTGTAGCTACCTATTGGAAGTTAGAATCCTTCTATGTGAAATATTGTGAATACACACAAATATCAACACATATTCATAGACAATCATACTGCAAGAAGATGCCAACTCATATTTTTAAAATATAATTGTGTCAGAATTTCTAATGCAAAGATGTATATCTTTGTTTTGACAGTTTATCTTCAGATAAACTGTTTGTGTCGGCAATAGCTCCTACCATGAAAAGAATTGTCTGGGAAACTGTCCTTTCTAATAAAACTTGAAGAGAAAAATAGAACATTCACTAGAGAATGCAAGGTAATAATGCATAAAAAGGTTGTTGTTGTTCAGTTGATAAGTCATGTCTGACTCTTTCTGACCCCATGGACTACAGCACGCCACACTTCCCTGTTTTCATTATTGCTGAGATTGCTCAAATATAAAGGGGTACAGAACCGAATATGTAGGACCTTGTCTTTTCACAATCTTGTTTCTATTGTGGGTTTATATTTTTGTAGCAGGAGTCCCTAGGAAAAATTCCCATTTTTATAAGACGAGCCTCCCAAGCAAATGCCAGTCTTTCCTAGAACTTTATCACTTTGATCATCAGACTGTGCCAAAAAATTGTTGAAATATATGGGTCTTCTTAGTAACTGGATGATGTGCTTTATTCACAATAGATTAGTTCAAGTTGAGTTTCAAATGCTATGTTTGCATTGTTAATATGTGCTAGGCTTTTAGCCATATAATTTGAAAGGTGGACAGAATTACTTGTACATTGGAAACTCAAGTTACAAATGCCTGATTACTACTGATAGAAACTACAAATGTATACATGTGTTACTATAAAACATATGTCTCTATAAAATATTTTGTATACAATCATCCCTTCATATCTAGGGGCATGGGGACCTTGCAGATGCCGAACATCAAATACGAGACTTGAGCATCCACAGATTTTGGTATCTGCAGAAATACTGGAACCAGTCTCCCATGGGGACTGAGGGACACTGAATACATCGAGTCTATCAGTGAAGAGGCGCTTGAAGAGAGTCTTTGCTTAACATCTAAAGTATAATGGAAAAACTGTGAATTTTTTTTTTTTCCAATCTAGGAACTGATGACAACATGTTGAGATAAGGTAAATTGCTTAAGGCCATAATCCAGTTACTAGTAAGAAGAGAATAGGGACCCAAGCCTGACTGATATACTGTTTGAGCCTTATTCACTTTTAAATTTGTTGTTAAAACATGTTGAATATGTAGAAATGTTTAATACTTACCTTTAATAAGCAAATATTTGTCTATTAATTGTTGGAGTTTCCCTGGTGACTCAATGGTAAAGAATCCACTTGTAATGCAGGAGACGTGGGTTCAGTCCCTGGGTGGGGAAGATGCCCTGGGGAAAGAAATGACAACTCCAGTATTCTTTCCTGGAGAATCCCATGGACAGAGGAGCCTAGTGGTCTACAGTGTATGGGGTCATAAAACAGACAGACAGGAGTTCGTGATTAAACAATGGCAGCAGCAATATTAATTATTTTACTGCTAATCCTTCAGCAGTTACTCCTATATTTGTAACATATCTTAATTTTTTCTAGAAAGTCTAAAATCATTCATCTTGAGACAAGACCATGATCACTCTATATTTCCATACTAAACCTCTTGCCCATCCCTAATTACAACTTTATTTTTTAAAATTTTATTCTGCTTATATAGAGTCGGTGTGTCATAGTACATTGGGGTGACATAGTATACTCATATGTCATAGGATACTCATCACAAACCAAGAGCTGAAAGGTCTATTGACCCACTTAGATATTTTCATATCGTGTTATAACAGACAAGTGGAAATGCTAATTTAGCTTTCTGTTTGCTTTCTGTTTATATGTAAATACTTATCTATGCTCTAAATTTTTAATGTTCGTTATCTAAAAATATATATATATATATAGATAGATGATGGTTTTATTTGTTAAGTCCAAATAGTGTTTCAATAGTTTAGGAATAGTTTAACATTTTTTCATAAGAATGACATACTTTGTTAACACTTAGTATTTACCATGTTAACATCCATTTTGCATTATCCATCTGCTGTAGAGTAACTAAGAACTATATTAAAGGGAAAGAAGTCATATTTCTGATAAATATTTAAAGTTAATACATTCACTGATTTCCTGTTCCACTTGCTACTCTTCCCATTGTACAACCAATCTTCCCTTAGCTGATTTGCATATTTAGTTTCAGTTTGACTACAGGTGTATAAACACTGCAACATTAATTTTAAAAACCATCAGGAAAACTAAACATTTTACTTCACATCTGATTTAATTTCAAAACTGAGATTGATTTATCCATTGAAGGGAAATTTTGGGAGGTGCATATTTAGATCATTGGGTATTGACTACTAGGTCAGATTATTTAACTAAAGGATTGTGTTGAGGGAGGGAAGTTTTGAATCTTTAAATGACTAGGAATTCATGTCACTGACTATTATTATATTATACTTATGAATGCAATTCTAAGAACATATAATTTGTTTTAAATGTCAAAATAAAAGTGACAGTGGTGAAACTCTGACTTACAGTCTGTCATGAACTATTCTTCGTGAATTCTCTCAACACACTTCCATATAATATGCAGGCATGCTTTTGACTAATATAAAGGGAATAATTTGAATGGAATAAATTTTGGGGAATTGCATTGAATCCTTAAATGCTTATAAACTCTGAGCATTATACTTAATGCTGAGGAAGTTGTACTGAAGAAAAAGTGTTAAAAGGTTTGCAGATTAAAAATAATGGAATAGACTGGTAAATTTCTTGCTTTCAAATCAGGTCCATCACTTACCAGCTGTGAAATTACAGAGAGATGAATTCAAGTTTTTTAACATTTTTTCTTTGTCTCTAAAATGGTGTCAACTGCAAATTGGCACTTGCCATTCTTTCTCTAAAAAGATTAAATCATGTGCTGGTACAGTGCTGATTTTCAACATCCCCTGAAAGGAATTCAGGGTGGAGAGCAAAAGTGAGGCCCTCTGTGCTCCGAGAAAAAACTGACAGGCCAAGTCTTCAGATAGTTGGACATAAACTGACAGGACAGGTCTTCAGATAGCCATTTTCAGGAGCCAATTTATGAGCCCAATTCATGTATCTCCTTGTATCTGGAAAAGCACTAAACTCTTCATGATGACTACTGTTCCTCTTGACTAGCAAAAGCTCCACCAGACTAGTAAAAACATTCGGGAGTACTTGATTGCATGTACTCCACCTTCACCAAAATCACATACGTACTGATCTATCCCCCTTATCTCTTTGGAGCAGTTTCTCAGCACTATCTGAGGTGTTGTATTCTTGCTTGTAGCCCTCATTTGGCCCCAAATATAACAATTCACAACTCTCACGTTGTGCTTATTTTTAAGTCAGTAATGGGTGGCTCAGAGGTTAAAATGTCTGCCTGCAATGCGGGATACCTGGGTTCGATCCCTGGGTTGGGAAGATTCCCTGGGAAGGAAATGGCAACCCACTTCAGTATTCTTGCCTGGAGAATCCCATGGATAGAGGGGCCTGGTGGGCTACAGTCCACGAGTTGCAAAGAGTCAGACATGACTAAGCGACTCTAGGTAGATAGATAATGGATATAATAATAAAATATACCTCAGAAGAGTTATAAAGAACAGATAATTAAAAATATTTAAAGCCTTTGTAGGTTCACTTCAGTTTAGTTCAGTTGCTCAGTCATCTCCGACTCTTTGAGACCCTCTGAATTGCAGCACACTGGGCCTCCCAGTCCATCACCAACTCCTGGAGTTCACTCAGACTCATGTTCATCGAGTCAATGATGCCATCCAGCCGTCTCATCCTCTGTCATCCCCTTCTCCTGCCCCCAACCCCTACCAGCATCAGAGTTTTCCAATGAGTCAACTCTTCGCATGAGGTGGCCAAAGTACTGGAGATTCAGCTTCAGCATCAGTCCTGCCAAAGAAATCCCAGGGCTGATCTCCTTCAGAATGGACTGGTTGGATGTCCTTGCAGTCCAAGGGACTTGCAAGAATCTTCTCCAACACCGCAGTTCAAAAGCATCAATTCTTTGGCGCTCAGTTTTCTTCACAGTCCAACTCTTACATCCATATAAGACCACTGGAAAACCATAGCTTTGATTAGACAGGCCTTTGTTGGCAAAGAAATACCTCTGTTTTTCAACATGTTATCTAGGTTGGTCATAACTTTTCTTCCAAGGAGTAAGCGTCTTTTAATTTCATGGCTGCAGTCATCATTTGCAGTGATCTTGGAGCCCCCCAAAATAAAGTCTGTCACTGTTTCCACTGTTTCCCCAACTATTTGCCTTAAAGTGATGGGACCAGATGCCATGATCTTCGTTTTCTGAATGTTGAGCTTTAAGCCAACTTTTTCACTCTCCACTTTCACTTTTATCAAGAGGCTCTTTAGTTCCTCTTCACTTTCTGCCTTAAGGGTGGTGTCATCTGCATATCTGAGGTTATTGATATTTCTCCCTGCAATCTTGATTCCAGTTTGTGCTTCTTCCAGTCCAGCATTTCTCATGATATACTCTGCATAGAAGTTAAATAAACAGGGTGACAATATACAGCCTTGTTGTACTCCTTTTCCTATTTGGAACCAGTCTGTTGTTCTATGTCCAGTTTTAACTGTTGCTTCCTGACCTGCATATAGGTTTCTCAAGAGGCAGGTCAGGTGGTCTGGTATTCCCATCTCTTTCAGAATTTTCCACAGTTTATTGTGATCCACACAGTCAAAGGCTTTGGCATAGTCAATAAAGCAGAAGTGGATGTTTTCTGGAACTCTCTTGCTTTTCCATGATCCAGCAGATGTTGGCAATTTGATCTCTGGTTCCTCTTCCTTGTCTAAAACCAGCTTGAACATCTGGAAGTTCACAGTTCATGTACTGCTAAAGCCTGGCTTGGAGAATTTCGAGCATTACTTTATTAGCGTGTGAGATGAGTGCAATTGTGCGGTAGTTTGAACACTCTTTGGCATTGCCTTTCTTTGGGATTGGAATGAAAACTGACCTTTTCCAGTCCTGTGGCCACTGCTGAGTTTTCCAAATTTGCTGGCATATTGAGCACAGCACTTTCACAGCATCTTCTTTCAGGATTTGAAATAGCTCAACTGGAATTGCATCGCCTCCACTAGCTTTGTTCATAGTGATGCTTTCTAAGGCCCACTTGACTTCACATTCCAGGATGTCTGGCTCTAGGTGAGTGATCACACCATTGTGATTATCTTGGTTGTGAATATCATTTTTGTACAGTTCTTCCGTGTATTCTTGCCACCTCTGACTAATATCTTCTGCTTCTGTTAGGTCCATACCATTTCTGTCCTTTATCGAGCCCATCTTTGCATGAAATGTTCCCTGGTATCTCTAATTTTCTTGAAGAGATCTCTAGTCTTTCCCATTCTGTTGTTTGCCTCTATTTCTTTGCATTTATCACTGAGGAAGGCTTTCTTATTTCTCCTTGCTATTCTTTTGGAACTCTGCATTCAGATGCTTATATCTTTCTGTTTCTCCTTTGCTTTTCACTTCTCTTCTTTTCACAGCTATTTGTAAGTCCTCCTCAGACAGCCATTTTGTTTTTTTGCATTTCTTTTCCATGGGGATGGTCTTGATCCCTGTCTCCTGTACAATGTCATGAACCTACTTCCATAATTCATCAGGCAATCTATCTATCAGATCTAGGCCCTTAAATCTATTTCTCACTTCCACTGTATGTATAATCATAAGGGATTTGATTTAGGTCATACCTGAATGGTTTAGTCGTTTTCCCTACTTTCTTCAATTTCAGTCTGAATTTGGCAGTAAGGAGCTCATGATCTGAGCCACAGTCAGCTCCTGGTCTTGTTTTTGTTGACTGTATAGAGCTTCTCCATCTTTGGCTGCAAAGAATATAATCAATCTGATTTCGGTGTTGCCCATCTGGTGATGTCCATGTGTAGAGTCTTCTCTTGTGTTGTCGGAAGATGGTGTTTGCTATGACCAGTGCATTTTCTTAGCAAAACTGTTAGTCTTTGCCCTGCTTCATTCTGTATTCCAAGGCCAAATTTGCCTGTTACTCCAGGTGTTTCTTGACTTCCTACTTTTGCATTCCAGTCCCCTATAATGAAAAGGACATCTTTTTTGGGTGATAGTTCTACAAGGTCTTGTAGGTCTTCATAGAACCGTTCAACTTCAGCTTCTTCAGTGTTACTGGCTGGGGCATAGACTTGTATTACTGTGATCTTGAATGGTTTGCCTTGGAAATGAACAGAGATCATTCTGTCATTTTTGAGATTGCATCCAAGTGCTGCATTTCAGACTCTTTTGTTGACCATGATGGCTACTCCATTTCTTCTGAGGGATTCCTGCCCATAGTAGTAGATATAATGGTCATCTGAGTTAAATTCACCTATTTCAGTCCATTTTAGTTTGCTGATTCCTAGAATGTCAATGTTCACTCTTGCCATCTCCTGTTTGACCACTTTTAATTTGCCTTGATTCATGGACCTGACATTCCAGGTTCCTATGCAATATTGCTCTTTACAGCATTGGACCTTGCTTCTATCAGCAGCCACACCCACAAATGGGTATTATTTTTGCTTTGGCTCCATCCCTTCATTCTTTAGAGTTATTTCTCCACTGATCTCCAGTAGCATATTGGGCACCTACTGACCTGGGGAGTTCCTTTTACAATGTCCTATCATTTTACCTTTTCATGCTGTTCATGGGGTTCTCAAGGCAAGACTACTGAAGTGGTTTGCTTTCCCCTCTCCAGTGGACCACCTTCTGTAAGACCTCTCCACCGTGACCTGCCCGTCTTGGGTGGCCCCATGGGCATGGCTTAGTTTCACTGAATTAGACAAGGCTGTGGTCCTAGTGTGATTAGATTGACTAGTTTTCTGTGAGTATGGTTTCAGTGTGTCTGCCCTCTGACGCCCTCCTGCAACACCTACTGTCCTCCTTTGTTTCTCTTACCTTGGACGTGGGGTATCTCTTCACGGCTGCTCCAGCAAAGCACAGCCACTGCTCCTTACCTTGGAGGAGTGGTATCTCCTCACCACTGCCCCTCCTGACCTTAAACATGGAATGGCTCCTCTAGGCCCTGGTGTAAAGAGGAGATCAACAATTCTAAGGGACAACATTCACAGTGAATGTTATGATTAGTGACATGACATAGTATAGATATGAAATGATGACCTTCAAAGTTTTCATAACAGACATAAACAAGGTAAACAAGAAGAAATTATAGCTACTACTACCACTGGAATTAAAATAAATAAATGATATGCCCTGGTTTGTTCTGGACAAGGCTGATTTGTGCTTATCATCATGGCATAATTTTCATCCTAAATTGGACCTTAAATTGTAGCGTCATTATATTCAAGGGAGCATATTTATGGTAAAAGTTTCATTGGGATGAACTTACTCAAGTATCTTTTGAACTTTAATGAAGAGAATTTTATATCTGTCCAAATCTTCATATATATAAATACACACACACACACACACACACACACACACACACACACACACAAGCGTATATATTGCATCGCTGCTGTTTTTTAGTCGCTAAGTCATGTCTGCTTCTTCTGTGACCCCATGTACTTCTAGACTGGGGGGGGGGGCACGGTGTGGGGTGAAGCATTCGTGTGACAGAAAATTGTAACCCCAAAGTTTTAAAGATTAGTTTAAAAATATAAACATTACACTGATTTCCAGGCAAGCTAAAGGCTTTAGATTCTGCCTCTCTGAGACTGCTCCCTCCTATATTAAATGATGGTTCTAATCTTTCATCTGTGTCACAGTATTACTATGTGACTCAAATCAGACAATCGTGTAATGACGTTCTAAAAACTCTAAAATATGTTTATGGTGACATAAGATCAAAAATTATGGTAATGTTTTTGAAAGCACAATTTGTTCAGTTCTGAGAGTTAATAACCTGACTTCAATAATATGTACAAATTAATCCCATCAATAGTGCTCTGTGTGCGTGAGTATTTCATTCTGCAAAAGAATCTGAAATGTTTGGGTGGTACTTCCCACAGTATAAACTCCATGGTAAATAATAGGAAGGGTTCCAATTTTCAACTACATATTAAGATAATAAGGGTTTTTAATTCAGACGAATCTTTGTGTAAAGGTCAAATCCGTCACCTACTTCCTAGTGAGATATTAGGGATTTTTTGAACTCTACTAGCTTTCTGTTTTTTGTTTGTTTGTTTTTAATCTATAAATGAAAATAATGCAAATTTTTCAGGGCTATTCTGAGTATAAAGTATAAAATTAACATAGGAAATAACTAACATTGTATCCTCAGTACATTGTAGCTGCAAATTTTTGCCTAAGTGTCAGTTTTGCACTCTACCTTTGCAAACGAACAATCCCAACTCTATAGCAATTTTGTAAGCATTTGGCATGTGTCATATTGAATCTAGTTGATATTTTTTTGTTCCTGGGGGCAGAAATATTGTATTAATTGGAAGTATTTGTATTCAACTGTAACAGGCTTCAAAAATAATTTCAGTGTTTCCAAGCCTTCTACTAGCTGCCATTATCTTCTCATTAAACATTCAAGAAGCAACTAAACATAAAAAAATATAATAAAAGCCTGAGAGAGACTCAGTGGTAGAATCAGTGTTAAATCTAGTACTGTATCATATATTAAGACAGAATGCAAATAATCTACCCTCTTGTGTAATTTCTTTACATAATAACTAGATTACTTCTACATATGGAAAGCACTTAGTCTTTACACCACAAGTAAAAAGACCAAATAAAATTTTGGTGACATGGAATTTGATTCAGTGAATATATTCCTCTAGTCTACATTTTTTGAGTCTTGCAATATAATATCCAGGCTTCCCTCATTGGCTCAGTGGTAAAGAATACACCAGGAATGCAAGACCTTCAGGTTCAATCCCTGGGTGAGGAAGATCCCCTGGTGAAGGAAATGGCAACCAACTCCAGTCTTCTTGACTGGTAAATCCCATGGACAGAGGAGCTTGGCGGGCTACAGTCCATGGGGTTGCAAAAGAGTCAGACCCAACTCAGTGAGTAAAATAGCAAAGAATGTACTATATTCTTTTCCAAAGAACTTTGGTGTTACCTGGTCACTTTAAGGGCTTCCCTGTTAGCTCAGCCAGTAAAAAATCCACCTGCAATGTGGGAGACCGAGATTCATTTTCTGGGTTGGGAAGATCTCCTGGAGAAGAGAACGGCTACCCGCTCCACTGTTCTGGCCTGGAGAATTCAATTTAAGGTGTGCCATTGAGATCCAAATTGTCTTGGGAAAAAAGTCAAAAAATCAATCAATGCAATAGAATTATCACATGATATCTAACTCATTTTTCTCTTTTATTTTCTTAAGCTTCTTTGTAGTATTACCATATTCAAAATATTCTCAACCCATGTTTTCAAAGTTATTTACCTTTTATCTTTGAATTGCCTTTCTCCAAACAGCACTACATTTATAAATGAATAAAATATGCCCAAAATACATATTTCTGTAGGGCTAATTTAAAAAGCTATTACTTATTACAGAAAAGTCAAATATTTCACATCATGTATTTTTTAATCTTTAGTAATGTAGGTTCCAGGGCCATTTTAATGTGTTTATGGGTTAATATAATTTCTTTATAATTTTCCAGGCTTGGTCTATATTTTTTGTGTTTCTTGTACATTGCAAACTTTTAGATATGTCTTATTAAAATTAATCAACATTGCACATAAAATTTTAGCCAACTTTTTCTTTTAGGTATATAAAACTCCAGAGCATACCAATAAGGGCTGAAAGAAAACAAAAAAATAAGAAAGTTGATTTGTTAAAGAGATAGAATTTAGTACCATATTCTCCTTTTTGATTTTTGCTGTAACAATGTTGCCTACATAATGTATATTTTTAATAGAAGGCTATCAGTGTGAACACATGTGGTATACTCTATTGTTTCTCTGCTTTCTGGAGTTTGTCTAATATGAGATTGCTGTAAGCCCTGGGGAGATGAAAAATTAAGTGATGAGATCAGTAGGGGACATATAAGCAATCAGCAAAAGATTTTTGAGTAGCTGCTCACTGAGCCTGGCACAGTGGGGGGGTACAGAGTAGTAGTAAAATTATTTCCCTCTCTCAAGACAGTTAAGTATATAGAATAATAACAGTCTTGATTACTTATAAAGCCATTATGTAGGTCATCTGCAGATAATAATTATCAATGGATTGTTGCTATCACATTTGATTTCCCTGAAAGATTAGATAGTAATGGTCACGCAGAGCTCATGTTACCAAAACATGATATAATAATAAAAATGCAAACATTTTCCACACATTATATGAAAAATCATATTAAACATCTAGAATTTTGTCAACTTTCTATGAAATAATACCTGGCAATAAAAAAATATATGAAAGTCCCAGAAGAAGAGAAAAGAGAAATTGGAGCAGAAAAAATAACTCTCCATTAGACTTTCATACAAGAAATGATATAGCAAATTCTTCAGTCTCAAGAGATATTTTGGCAGATGGAAAATCAGAATTATAAAATGAACAACACTGGAAATGGCTTGTGTGAAAGAGAATTAATATTGATAGTAATGGGAGACAAGTTTCTCATTGTTGAAGAAGAGAGTTACAAATATCAGAAGGAAGAAATCTAGAATGTATTCTGTTGTATTGATTTATAATGAAAGAGGGGAGTGAAAAGGTTGGCTTAAAGCTTAACATTCAGAAAACAAAGATCATGGCACCTGGTCCCTTCACTTCATGGGAAATAGATGGGAAAATAGTGGAAACAGTGGCTGACTTTATTTTTTGGGGCTCCAAAATCACTGCTGATGGTGATTGCAGCCATGAAATTAAAAGATGCTTATTCCTTGGAAGGAAAGTTATGAGCAACCTAGATAACATATTCAAAAGCAGAGACATTACTTTGCCAACAAAGGTCTGTCTAGTCAAGGCTATGGTTTTCCTGTGGTCATGTATGGATGTGAGAGTTGGACTGTGATGAAAACTGAGAACTACAGAATTGATGCTTTTGAATTGTGGTGTTGGAGAAGACTCTTGAGAGTCCCTTGGACTGCAAGGAGATCCAACCAGTCCATTCTGAAGGAGATCAACCCTGGGTGTTCTTTGGAAGGAATGATGCTGAAGCTGAAACTCTAGTACTCTGGCCACCTCATGCAAAGAGTTGACTCATTGGAAAAGACTCTGATGCTGGGAGGGATTGAGGGCAGGAGGAGAAGGGGATGACAGAGGATGAGATGGCTGGATGGCATCACTGACTTGATGGACATGAGTCTGAGTGAACTCCGGGAGTTGGTGATGGACAGGGAGGCCTGGCATGCTGCAGTTCATGGGGTCACAAAGAGTTGGACAAGACTGAGTGACTGAATTGAACTGAACTGAGGTATGCATTCAGGATATTTAATATCTAGATATGTAGATATAGATATAAAACACAGATATGCAGATAAAGATATAGGTATAAATATATACATATGTTTATAAATACTTGTAAATAGATGTGAGTATATGCAAATATGTATATGCTTATGGAATATGTATGTATGTTTCCTCCATATCTATTTACTGAGACAGCTCAAAATCCATGACGCCCTACTGTGAATAAGCACACCTATTATTCAGATTTTTGTTTCTAAACCCACTCTTTACTAAAGAAAGCCAAGAATTCTCATAGTAAAAGCACCTCAAAATTGAGACGAATATATATATATATACATATATATATACATATATAAGATGAGAGCCTGAAACATCTTTCTGTGTAATAAAATACTCTAATAATAATAAGAATACATCAACATGACAAGGGAATAAGACTGGATAATGTTTACACTGGCTAAGTACATGTCAATTTAAGCACCAAAACAGAATTTAAAAGTGTTAAGGAATTTACGGTGTCAAAATACTCTCACAGATTACTTTTCAATAACAAAGAGAAAAATGTAATTTACAGTGAAGACTCTTGGAAGATACCACTATGACCTGGTGATGAAACACCATCACTGCTGAGATAAATTTATCTCTGTGCTATTCCTACCAAAACATATTCAACTTGAATCTAATTAAGGGGAAATATGAGACAAATCCTAACTGAGGGCCATTCTAAAAATGATTCATACAATTGGCCTGGACTTTTCAAATTTATCAGTGTTAAGAAATACTGAACAAAGCTAAAGATTTTTCCAGATTAAAGGCAGTTAAAGGAATATAGCAGTTAAATACAACACATGAGTCTGGATTGGATTCTGGTTTGGAGGATGGGAGAGGTCATTTCTGGGATTAATAAGGAAATCTGAAATTAGACTATGGATGCTTGTTGGAGATAAAAGTACTGTGTCAGTATCGGATTTCCTATTTTGAAAATTTTCCTACAGAATGTAAGAAAATATATTTGGTTCATAGGAAATATACTTAAGGATATTGGAACTGAATCCATTAAAGTTACTTTCAAATGGGAGAGACGAAGAAAGAGATAGTCACAAGAAATGAGGCAAATGTAAAAAGCTATATGACTTTGATAAAGTGTATATCAGAGTTCTTTGTATTAATCAATAATTTGATTGCATATAAAAGTGACGGAAAGAAAATAAAGAGAGAAACAGAAATTGGATAAAATGCAAAATCATACCCTAGTTAATAAATTAAAACACTTTTCTGTGAAAATATAACAAGGTGAAGCTGCATTAGCTAACTTAATCAAAAAAGAAAAAGTAAAAATATACAAAATAAGAAATTATGTGTAAATTACCATTGACACAGAAAAACTTAAAATTTATGAGGCTATTTTATAATTCTTATGAAAATCTAGATGAAATAAAATCTCTAAGCTAAAAATCATTTTTAAAAGTGAAAGTGAAGTCGCTCAGTCGTGTCCAACTCTTTGTGACCCCATGGGCTGTAGCCTACCAGGCTCCTCTATCCAAAGGATTTTCCAGACAAGAGTACTTGAGCGGGTTACCATTTCTTTCTTCAGGAGATCTTCCCGACCCAGGAATTGAACCCGGGTCTCCCGCATTTAGGCAGATACTTTACCGACTGGGCCGCCATCATTTTTAATGCCAATATAAAATTTAAACTACTAGGGGCAGAATGTCTAAACAAAGTGATATTAATAAAAGTAGGCAGTTTCATCAAAAGACTTCCATGACCAAATGGTTTAAAAGTAAATGCTTCTAAATTTTCAAAGACCAGGTTGTCTCAAGGTTACAAAAACTATTCCAGAGCCTAGGAAGTAAAGGACAACTTTCTTTTTTGGAAGCAAATAAAACAGTGATATTTAAACCTAATAAATGTACTACAGAAAATTATAGACTATTACGTAAAGATATCAATAAACAAAAGGCAAACAAAATTTTAGCAATCAAAATCCAAAACCCCATCAGAAAACACCACTGCAGGACTTCCCTGGCAGTCCAATGTTTAAGACCTTTCAGTGTGGGGGTATGTGGGTTTGATCCCTGGCTTGAGATCTATCAGTATGATTCCTATCTGCCTCGTGGACAAAAAAACAAAAAATCCCAAACATAAAAGAAATATTGTAACAGATTTCATACTTAAAAATGGTACAATTAATTAAATGTTAATTAATACCAATGACACATTGGATTTATTTCAGAAAGAAAATAGTTCATGTTAGAAACCTGTAATATAAATCCCTTTATTAATAGATTTGAGGATAAAAGTAATATGATTATCTCCATACATGAAGAAAAAGCCTTCATGTAATTTGTTGAATTGGCAAAATTCAGCATCTATAGCTGGCAAAAACATGTATGAGAGTGGCAGTTTTCAGCAGTTTTTAAGTAAATGTAGGTATGTACACCTTGAACTGTAGCATCACACTCAATGAGAAACACTACAACCATAGAAGACCACATGATTTGTTGCTATCTCCTTTATATATTGTAACACTGTAATAGATGAAAAATGAAATGCAATGAAACAGAAGACATCATTCAAGATAAAAACTGAAAGTCACTGAGTCACCTCCAACTCTTTGCAACCCCATAGACTATACAGTCCATGGAATTCTCCCAGCCAGAATACTGGAGTGGGTATCCTTTCCCTAATCCAGGATATCTTCCCAACCCAGGGATCAAACCCAGGTCTCTCGCATTGCAGTTAGATTCTTTACCAGCTGAGCCACAGGGAAGCCCATAAACTGAAAATAAACTGAAAAGAGAAAGCAATTTTTATTTGTTTATATTGAGGTAGTATATCTGGGAGCATTCAGTTCAGTTCAGTTCAGTCGCTCAGTCGTGTCCGACTCTTTGAGACCTCGTGAATCGCAGCACGCCAGGCCTCCCTGTCCATCACCATCTCCCGGAGTTCACTCACGATCACGTTCATCGAGTCCGTGATGCCATCCAGCCATCTCATCCTCTATTGTCCCCTTCTCCTCCTGTCCCCAATCCCTCCCAGCATCACAGTCTTTTCCAATGAGTCAACTCTTTGCATGAAGTGGCCAAAGTACTGGAGTTTCAGCTTCAGTATCATTCCTTCCAAAGAACACCCAGGGTTGATCTCCTTCAGAATGGACTGGTTGGATCTCCTTGCAGTCCAAGGGATTCTCAAGAGTCTTCTCCAACACCACAGTTCAAAAGCAGCAATTCTTTGGTGCTCAGCCTTCACAGTCCAACTCTCACATCCATACATGACCACAGGAAAAACCATAGCCTTGACTAGATGGACCTTAGTCGGCAAAGTAATGTCTGCTTTTGAATATGCTATCTAGGTTGGTCATAACTTTTCTTCCAAGGAGTAAGTGTCTTTTAATTTCATGGCTGCAGTCACCATCTGCAGTGATTTTGGGGCCCCAAAAAATAAAGTCAGCCACTGTTTCCACTGTTTCCCCATCTATTTCCCATGAAGTGATGGGACCGGATGCCATGATCTTCGTTTTCTGAATGTTGAGCTTTAGGCCAAATTTTTTGCTTTCCTCTTCCACTTTCATCAAGAGGCTCTTTAACTCCTCTTCCCTTTCTGCCATAAGGGTGGTGTCATCTGCATATCTGAGGTTATTGATATTTTTCCCGGCAATCTGGATTCCATCTTGTGTTTCTTCCAGTCCAGCGTTTCTCATGATGTACTCTGCATAGAAGTTAAATAAGCAGGGTGACAATATACAGCCTTGACGTACTCATTTTCCTATTTGGAACCAGTCTGTTGTTCCATGTTCAGTTTTAACTGTTGCTTCCTGACCTGCATACAGATTTCTCAAGAGGCAGGTTAGGTGGTCTGATATTCCCATCTCTTTCAGAATTTTCCACAGTTTATTGTGATCCACACAGTCAAAGGCTTTGGCATAGTCAATAAAGCAGAAGTGGATGTTTTTCTGGAACTCTCTTGCTTTTCCCATGATCCAGCAGATGTTGGCAATTTGATCTCTGGTTCCTCTGCCTTTTCTAAAACTGGCTTGAACATCTGGAAGTTCACAGTTCACGTATTGCTAAAGCCTGGCTTGGAGAATTATGAGCATTACTTTACTAGCATGTGAGATGAGTGCAATTGTGCGGTAGTTTGAGCATTCTTTGGCATTGCCTTTCTTTGGAATTGGAATGAAAACTGACCTTCTCCAGTCTTGTGGCCACTGCTGAGTTTTCCAAATGTGCTGGCATATTGAGTGCAGCACTTTCACAGCATCATCGTTCAGGATTTGAAACAGCTCAACTGGAATTCCATCACTTCCACTAGCTTTGTTTGTAGTGATGCTTTTTAAGGCCCACTTGACTTCACATTCCAAGATGTCTGGCTCTAGATGAGTGATCACATCATCATGATTATCTGGGTCATGAAGAACTTTTTTGTACAGTTCTTCCATGTATTCTTGCCACCTCTTCTTAATATCTTCTTCTGTTAGGTCCATACCATTTCTGTTCTTTATCAAGCCCATCTTTGCATGAAATGTTCCCTTGGTATCTCTAATTCTCTTGAAGAGATCTCTAGTCTTTCCCATTCTGTTGTTTTCCTCTATTTCTTTGCAGTGATCACTGAAGAAGGCTTTCTTATCCATTCTTGCTATTCTTTGGAACTCTGCATTCAGATGCTTATATCTTTCCTTTTCTCCTTTGCTTTTCGTTTCTCTTCTTTTCACAGCTATTTGTAAGGCCTCCCTAAGTCATCAGTGAAAGAAATATACAAAACTACTTAGTAAGGTTTCAGGATATCAAGTTAGCATACCAGAATCATTTCCATAAACAATAATTTATTTAATATTATGCTTGACTACACAGAGACCTGTGGAATCAGGTGGGATTACAAATACTGACATCAATAGAAAACATGGTATACAATACTCTGATAAGATAAAGGTAGCCTCTGAAATCATTCAGCTCTTATGTTTGCATCTATGAAATGATAAAAAATAGTACTTACCCTGCCCAGCCCAGATTGATTTGAGAATCAAATGATGTATTTTAGAGCATCATGTGTCAATAATAAATTACTCTCTCCATTATTATTATGGATTGGGAAACCTCAGCAGGCAGTTGGCTTGCACTTTCTGCCTTTAAAAACATCACAAGATTTTCTTCAGAAAAGATTAGCTAATAGATTATAATAAGGCATCATTGATGATCCTGGATGAATCTTACATGGCAATGTCTTCTAGATTATTGGATATATTCTTCTTATTAAGATGGATAAACCTTTTAGTGAAAGTGCCTTTGTTCACCATGAAGTTGAGTGGAATATACTTTTTTCCTCATAGGTAGTCTATATTAGTCAGCTCAAGCTGCCATAACAAAATACCATGCACTGAATGACTTAAAAAAACAAAAATTCACTTCCTAACAGTTCTGGAAGCTGAAAATTTGAGATTGAGGTACCAGCACAGTTGAGTTCTAGTGTCTTTTCTCACACCATCTTGAGGACCCAACTTCATGACTTCATCTAAACCTAATTACTTTCCAAGACCCCATATCCTAATGTCTTCACATTGGGCATTAAGGTTTCAACACAACAACTTGGAGGAGATGCAATGTCTTCCCTGGCATAGTTGGTTGAACATCCTCCACATGCTAACAAAACTGGTAATATCACTGAGACAAAAAGTATGAACATAAGTTTATCCTATAAATTGTTTCATCAATCAAGGTTTAAAGAGTATTTTCTCTTCGATAAACAGAAGAAAATAAATATGTTTTTCCCTAAAGTTTGATTTTAATAAAGTACATTTTAATGCCATATTATCAACCATTTTATAGTAATTTTGACCCTTTAAATACATTGTTTTTGAAAATATCTTTTTAATTTACAGTATGGGTATCTCAGAATGTTAAACACATTACATTGTAAAATAATATTTGTCTTCTTATTTTGATTGCATTTGTCCTCCTATGGTTAATCCAATAAAAACATCACCCCACAATAAATTCTCAATATCTACAAAAGTTCTTTCCTCTTCATGCCATTAGAGAAATCCATTTAATTAACTCTCCAACTAAATATTCATTTTCTTATTAACAAAACTGCTCACATAACTTTAAGAAATAGGCTAACCTAATTTTTTGATTTATTATCAACATTTAAAAAATCTCATATGCATATAAATTAACTTCCTCCATTTTTTCTCTTCATTTTATTTTTTTTTTTACTGAGAATAATAGGAGAAATTGAAATTTAGTGAATTTTAATGTCAGAAGAGGGCTTTCTTGCTGGCTCAGCAGTAAAGATTCTGCCTGCCAGTGCAGGAGATGTGGGCTGGATCCCTGGATTGAGAAAATTCACTGGAGATGGAAGTGGTAACCTATTCCTTTGTTCTTACCTTGGGAATCCCACGGACAGAGGAGCCTGGTAGGCTACTGCCCATGGTGTCACAAAAGAGTTGAACAGAGCCTACAGACTGAACAATAACAACAACGTCAGAAAAAGAGCATGAAGCAAACCTAAGCTTCACAGAGTCAAATCTTTTCAAAGTTCTGATACTTTCTAAGCCTGACTCATACTTACATGGTTAAATTAGTTTCACTATAAAGATTAAATATAAAACAAGGAGATTTGTCATTTTATACTAAAATATATGCTTGGGTGTACTTTTTACTTTTATAGTGCAGATAAAATAATTCTCACGAAACATTCCTTCACTGCATAAAATATATCTAAAATTCAATTTTGCTTAATATAAAAGAATTTGTTGTTATGGAAAGTATGGTATTTGCACAAAGTCTGAGCAAGTTGGACTTCTATTATGAACTACATAACCTCTAATAAAAGTGAATACAAGTATTTATTTAGAACATTTATTAATTGTTCATATGTTTTTGCAATTCAATATGAATATTGAATATCTTATAGCCTTTCAGTTAAATCTATTTTCAAAATGTTATAGAAGATTGTAATGTGACTTACTTGTCTTTAAAGGGTCAATTTTCTTTATCTTACTTAAACAGAACCAAAATGAAAAGTTTTTTAATATCATTAATATAAGTTCATTGATGGCTACCACCAAAGATGGATTCAGAACTAGCTTGAATAAATCAAAAAGTAAAAAATCTTAGAAAACAGGATATTTTTACATTTATACAATATAAAGATTCACCACATTTTATGTATATTTATAAAGGAAAGGATCTGTATTGAGACTATATTTGTGCACCTTATTTGACTATCTTTTCTGAAGAATAATAGCTCTGCAAGAGAATCAAGCACCTATTAATAGTTTCCTATTTGACCTTGAAGTTATTCGAGCTCTCTTGAAGTCATTACTCAGGTGCCCAGAAGATCTAATTATATTCAGACGTTAGTCATAACCCAGTCCATAACTGTCACCCTCAAGCCCTTATTGAGGAGCATTCCTCTGTCTTTTGTGACATCCCATCCAATAGTTTAATGGAAAAGAATGTTCAAAGCAGATGAAGTTACTAGATTAAATGTTTTTTGCTGTTTCTTTTTTCCCTTTAAATGCTCTTCAGCTGTGTTTTTTGCTTGACAACTCTAAGGACTCCCCTTCATGAGGATATTGGATCATTTATACATTGGCTTACTGATATATTTATAAATTGAGCCAAACTGGCGATCAAAAGGATCAGGAGCACAAAAATGTTACAATACCGTTGACAACCCTTAGGGATATTTTGGCTGAAAAAGACAGATAGGTGATGCCCAATGACTAGTATTGGATCTGCAGCTCAACAGTGTAATTGCTACTACCTGGAAATTATACAGGGATCCCTTACCCTACTGCTCTCCACCCAGGTGCCCTTCCCAATAAAATCTCTTGCTTTGTCAGCAGATGTGTCTCCTCGGACAATTCATTTCCGAGTGTTAGACAAGAGCCCAGTTTCGGGCCCTGGAAGGGGTCTGCCTTCCTGCAACAAATGGCGACTCTGGTGGGACTCTTCTTCGCTGAGACTGACATCCTGACCACTCAGGGTACTCAGGGGCCAGCTTGCCTGCCAATGGACCAGACCCAGTGGCCGCAACTGGGACCCTTTTGTCCCTGGTCTCCTCCTGATGCAGACAACTGGCCAGAGTGCCCCAACCGGTAAGGAACAAGAGACTTTATTGACCTCTCTCCCCTTCCCTCTCTCTTTCCTCTCCTTAACCCTTCCTATCCTTCCCTGTTTCTCTAGTCCCCTGGTCCTGGATGCAGGAATCTGGTCAAAGGGCCCTCAGCCTGAGCTGAGGATTAGAGACTGATCACCTCCTCTTGGCAGAGAACTCGAATTCTGGTTCTGGTCTGGTCTGATTTCTGGTAGGGCTGAGTTCCAGTCCTCCCTTCTCTGGAGGCCCAGGGAAAAGTCCCATAATGCCTGGGTATCTGTAGGCGGCAGGAGACGTCTGTAAGGCCACCCCTTTCGCCCCCTTCTCCCACCTCCTCCCCTTCTTTCAACCTGGCATCCTTTCCTCCGTTGAAATCTTTGATGTTAGTACTTGGATCTGAAGTTCTATGTCTCTATAGGAGATTTTCTGGGAGACTGTATTCTTGTATTTAAGGGCTTCCCTGGTGACACAGAGGTTAAAGCATCTGCCTGCAATGTGGGAGACCTGGGTTCGATCCCTGTGTCAGGAAGATCCCCTGGAGAAGGAAATGGCAGCCCACTCCAGTATTCTTGCCTGGAGAACCCCATGGATGGAGGAGCTTGGTGGGCTACAGTCCACGGGTCGCAAAGAGTCGGACATGACTGAGCAACTTCACTTTCACTTGTTATTTTGGTAAATTTAGTTCACTCAGTGTCCTATTTGACCTATCAGTTTTCCTTCTTTGATGAAAGGAATCACTGAATAAATTCAAGAAGGAGAAAAACTTAGCCTCAGTTGGGAAACAGAAGTCTAACACTCAATGAGAAGGAATTCTGAAATAGGGTGTTCTTGAGTCTCTTATGAGAAGGACATGGCAATCCACTCCAGTATTCTTGCCTGGAGAATCCACATTGACAGAAGAGCATTGCAGGCTACAGTCCATGGGGTCGCAAAGTGTTGGGCGTGGCTGAAAGACTAAGCACAGCAAGTCTCTTCTATTCCATGGTTTACAACCTGCCGCATGAGGAAGAAGACACGCGGTGGCTTAGAGAATACTGTTGGAGACTGAAAATGCCCCCTATACAATGGATCCTTTTACCCAATAGGATCAAAAATTGGACAGGCTCAGAATAGAGACACTTTTGATATAGTGTGAGCCTTTGAGAAGACCATGTGCTATTTTAGGGAAAGAGAAGGTTGCGGTGACATTCATGAACACCTTTCTGGGTTCTTGCTTACTGCTACTCTGAAATATTACTAAAAGCATCTGAGAAGTGAACAAACAATAAAATCAGAAAATTGAGCTACTTACCCATATCTGGTTCTGCAGACACTTTAGACTGAGCATGAGACCTTATTAGGTAGCTTATTGTGGGTAAGTTGGCTATTGACTGAGAAATGTACTATGAATTCTGATTATAATCTTCCTTGTATTATTTGTCCACAGTGCAGTGTTCAGATATGTTACCTCAGTTCAGTTCAGTCTCTCAGTCATGTCCGACTCTGCAACCCCATGGACTGCAGCATGCCAGGCCTCCCTGTCCATGACCAACTCCCAGAGTTTGCTAAAACTCATATCCATTGAGTCAGTGATGCCATCCAACCATCACATCCTCTGTCATCCCCTTCTCCTCCTGCCCTCAATTTTTCCAGCATCAGGGGCTTTTCAAATGAGTCAGCTCTTTGCATCAGGTAGCCAAATTATTGGAGTTTCAGGTTCAACATCAGTCCTTCCGATGAGTATTCAGGACTCATTTCTTTTAGGATGGACTGGCTGGATCTCCTTGAAGTCCAAAAGACCCTCAAAAGTCTTCTCCAACACCATAGTTCAAAACCATCCATTCTTGGGTGCTCAGCTTTCTTTATAGTCCAATTCTCACATCCATACATGACTACCGGAAAAACTTTCTTGGCAAAGTAACATCTCTGCTTTTCAATATGCTTTCTAGGTTGGTCATAACTTTTCTTCCAAGGAGTAAGCATCTTTTTTTTTTTCATGGCTGCCCCCCATGATCTTTGTCTGTTTTCTGAGTGTTGAGCTTTAAGCCAACTTTTGCACTCACTCTCCTCTTTCACTTTCATCAAGAGGCTTTTAGTTCCTCTTCACTTTCGGCCATAAGCGTGGTGTCATCTGCATATCTGAGGTTATTGATATTTCTCCCAGCAATCTGGATTCCAGCTTGTGCTTCCTCCAGCCCAGCATTTCTCATGATGTACTCTGCATATAAGATAAACAAGCAGGGTGACAATATACAGCCTTGATGTATTCCTTTTCCTATTTGGAACTAGTCTGTTGTTCCATGTCCAGTTTTGACTCTTGCTTCCTGACCTGCATACAGATGCCTCAAGAGGTAGGTCAGATGGTCTGGTATTCTCATCTCTTGAAGAATTTTCCACAGTTTACTGTGATCCACACAGTCAAATGCTTAAGCCCTTTTCACAATAAAGCAGAAATAGATGTTTTACTGGAACTCTCTTACTTTTTCGATTATCCAGAGGATGTTGGCAATCTGATCTCTGATTTATCTGCCTTTTCTAAAACAAGCTTGGTCATCTGGAAGGTCATGATTGACGCACTACTGAAGCCTGGTTGGAGAATTTTGAGCATTAGTGCACTAGTGTGTGAGATGAGCGCAATTGTGCGGTAATTTAAGCATTCTTTGGCATTGCCGTTCTTAGGGATTAGAGTGAAAACTGACCTTTTCCAGTCCCGTGGCCACTGCTGAGTTTTCCTAATTTGCTGGCATATTGAGTACAGCACTTTCGCAGCATCATCTTTCAGGATTTGAAATAGCTCAAGTGGAATTCCATCATCTCCACTATCCCTGTTCATAGTGATTCTTCCTAAGGCCCACTTGACTTCACATTCCAGATTGACATTCACATTCTGGCTCTAGGTGAGTGATCACACCATTGTGATTATCTGGCTTGTGAAGATCTTTTTTGTACAGCTCTGTATATTCTTGCCACCTCTTCTTAATATTTTCCACTTCTGTTAGGTCCATACTATTTCTCTCCTTTTTAAGCCCATCTTTGCATGAAATGTTTCATTGGTATCTCTAATTTTCTTGAAGTGAAGTGAAGTGAAATCGCTTAGTCGTGTCCGATTCTTTGCGACCCCGTGGACTGTAGCCCACCAGGCTCCTTCATCCATGGGATTCTCCAGGCAAAAGTACTGGAGTGGGTTGCCATTTCCTTCTCCAGGGGATCTTCCTGACCCAGGGATCGAACCCAGGTTTCCCGCATTGCAGGCAGACGCTTTAACCTCTGAGCCATCTTTCCCATTCTATTGTTTTCCTCTATTTCTTTGCACTGATTAGTGAGAAGGGCTTTCTTATCTCTCCTTGCTATTCTTTGGAACTCTGCATTCAAATGGGTATATCTTTTCTCTTTTGCTTTTTGCTTCTCTTCTTCTAACAGATATTTGTAAAGCCTCCTCAGACAGCCATTTTGCTATTTTGAATTTCTTTTTCTTGGGGATGGTCTTGCTCCCTGTCTCCTGTCATGAACTTCTGTCATTAGTTCATCAGGCACTCTGTCTATCAGAACTAGGGACCCCGGGACCCCACAGAGACTGAGACAGAACTGTGTTTGAGCATTAAAAGAGCAAGAGAGTTCCAGAAAAACATCTATTTCTGCTTTATTGACTATGCCAAAGCCTTTAACTGTGTGGATCACAATAAACTGTGGAAAATTCTTAAAGAGATGGGAATACCAGACAACATGACCTGCCTCTTGAGAAACCTGTATGCAGGTCAGGAAGCAACAGTCAGAACTGGACACGGAACAACAGACTAGTTCCAAATAGGAAAAGGAGTACATCAAGGCTATATATTGTCACCTTGCTTATTTAACTTATATGCAGAGCATATCATGAGAAACGCTGGGCTGGAGGAAGCACAAGCTGGAATCCAGGTTGCTGGGAGAAATATCAATAACCTCAGATATGCAGATGACAGCACCCTTATGGCCGAAAGTGAAGAGGAACTAAAAAGCCTCTTGAAAAAAAGTGAAAGAGGAGAGTGAAAAAGTTGGCTTAAAGCTCAACACTCAGAAAATGAAGATCATGACATCTGGTCCCATCACTTCATGGCAAATAGATGGGGAAACAGTGGAAACAGTGTCAGACTTTATTTTTTGGACTCCAAAAACACTGCAGATGGTGACTGAAGCCATGAAATTAAAAGACTCTTACTCCTTGGAAGAAAAGTTATGACCAACCTAGACAGCATATTAAAAAGCAGAGACATTACTTTGCCAACAAATGTCCATCTAGTCAAGGCTATGGTTTTTCCAGTGGTCATGTATGGATGTGAGGGTTGGACTGTGAAGAAGGTTGAGTGCCAAAGAATTGATGCTTTTTGAACTGTGGTGTTGGAGAAGACTCTTGAGAGTCCCTTGGACTGCAAGGAGATCCAACCAGTCCATTCTGAAGGAGATCAGCCCTGGGTGTTCTTTGGCAGAAATGATGCTAAAGCTGAAGCTCCAGTACTTTGGCCACCTCATGTGAAGAGTTGACTCATTAGAAAAGACTCTGATGCTAAGAGGGATTGGGGGCAGGAGGAGAAGAGTATGACAGAGGATGAGATGGCTGGATGGCATCACCGACTTGATGGGCGTGAGTTTGAGTGAAGTCTGGGAGTTGGTGATGGACTGGGAGGCCTG
Source organism: Ovis aries (assembly GCF_016772045.2). Taxonomy (NCBI): domain Eukaryota; kingdom Metazoa; phylum Chordata; class Mammalia; order Artiodactyla; family Bovidae; genus Ovis; species Ovis aries. Next base: position 18,942,800 of record NC_056074.1, read on the forward strand.
GCATGCTGTGATTCATGGGGTTGCAAAGACTTGGACACAACTGAGGGACTGAACTGAATTGAACTGAATAGCAGGGAGGGAACATAGTTCCACCCACCAACAGAAAATTAGATTAATGATTTAATGAGTATGGCCCCACCCATCAGAACAAGACCCAGTTTTTCCCAGTCAGTCTCTCTTATCCGGACGCTTTCATAAGCCTCTTATCCTTCTCCATCAGAGGGCAGACAGACTGAAAACTACAATCACAGAAGAGTAAACAATCTAATCACATGGACCACAGCCTTGTCTAACTCAGTGAAACTATGAGCCACGCCATGTAGTGTAGGGCCATCCAAGACGGACGGGTCATGGTGGAGAGTTCTGACAAAATATGGTCCACTTAAGAAGGGACTGGGAAAGCACTTCAGCATTCTTGCCTTGAGAACTTCATGAACAGTATGAAAAGGCAAAATGATAGGATACTGAAAGAGGAACTCCTCAGGTCTGTAGGTGCCCAATATGCTCCTGGAGATCAGTGGAGAAATAACTCCAGAAAGAATGAAAGGATGGAGCCAAAGCAAAACCAACACCCAGTTGTGGATGTGACTGGTAATAGGAGTAAAGTCCAATGCTGTAAAGAGCAATATTGCATGGGAACCTGGAATGTTAGGTCCATGAACCAAGGCAAATTAGAAGTGGTCAAACAGGAGATGGCCAGAGTGAACTTCAACATTTTAGGAATCAGTGAACTAAAATGGACTGGAATGGGTGAATTTAACTCAGATGACCATTATATCTACTACTGTGGGCAAGAATCCCTTAGAAGAAATGGAGTAGGCCTCATAGTCAACAAAAGAGTCTAAGTATGCAGCACTTGGATGCAATCTCAAAAACAACAGAATGATCTGTGTTCATTTCTAAGGCAAACCATTCAATATCATGGTAACCCAAGTCTATTCCCTGACCAGTAACACTGAAGAAACTGAAGTTGAATGGTTCTATGAAGACCTACAAGACCTTTTAGAACTAGCACCCCCAAAATTTGTCCTTTTCATTATAGGGGACTGGAATGCAAAAGTAGGATGTCAAGAAACACCTGGAGTAACAGACAAATTTGGCCTTGGAATATGGAATGAAGCAGGGCAAAGGCTAACAGAGTTTTGCCAAGAGAACGCACCGGTCATAGCAAACATCCTCTTCCAACAACACAAGAGAAGACTCTACACATAGACATCACCAGATGGTCAACACTGAAGTCAGATTGACTATATTCTTTGCAGCCAAAGATGTAGATGTTACCTTAAATTCTGTTGTGAAACTACTACTGTACCATCACTTAATCCATCAAATTATCTTCAAACAGAAAAAAAAAAAAAAAACCACTGGGATTTTACAACTACTTCTAGAAAATGTACACATATAGATATCATACAATAAATATCTGTGAAGATCTGATTTGATCACTTTCTTAGCTGTTAATGGGCTTCCCTGGTGGCTGAGTGCTAAAGAATCTGCCCGCAATGTGGAAGACCCAGGTTCAGTACCTGGGTTGGGAAAATCCTCTGGAGAAGGAAATGGCAACCCACTCCAGTATTCTTGCCTGGAGAATCCCATGGACAGAGGAGCCTGGTGGGCTACAGTCCATGGGGTCGCAAAGAGTTGGACATCATTGAGCAACTGACACTTTCAGCTGTTAATGGTTTATCCTTTAGATCAAGATGAAGAATGATTATGGGAGAAGTTGGGGGTGGAATTGGTGGGTAGGGTTTGGAAACAAGGAGATACTTAAAACCTAAATTATCTACCCCTATATATTTTGCTTCCCAGATGGCACTAGTGATAAAGAACCTGCTTGCCAATGCAGGAGACAAAGGAGACACAGGTTCAGTCCCTGAGTCGGGAAGATCCCCTGGAGGAGGAAATGGCAACCCATGCCAGTAGTCCTGCCTGGAGAATCCCATGGACAGAGAAGCCTGGTGGGCTACAGTCCATAGGGTCACATAGTCAGACATGACTGACTATATATTTTGCTATATACATTAACACAACTTTAGTGATCTAATAAATCCTTGCCCTTTATCTGGCAAGAGCAACAATGGAAATTACTATTATTTTAGCAAACCTATTTAAACAAACACTAAACAACTTTACTTTTCAATAAATATCATCAAATAACAATCTCTCAGACTTGCTGAAAAATATTACCTTGGAAGTCTCAACACACTGAGTCTATCAATTCAAAATTATTATACCAGGAGCCTTACAAATCCTGATCAAGTCCCTACATGAATGATACCTAACAAAAGCTTCATAAATATGCAAACTTGCCCCTCACCCTTCTGAGATGCTACTAAGACTCTTAAAAGAAGTGACCTCCGCTACGGCTTTAAGTGGTGCACTGAGCTTTACTTACCAAAAGACTAATATTGATGGTAAATTTGAGACATTTGGCAAATTCCAAGACATTTGACATATTCCAAGATGAATCATTTATGGGAAACTAAAAGAACATAAGTTTTAAAATATATAGTTTGAATATGTTTTTAACAATGGATTTATGCTTCTTTATGAATATATAGCAACAAAAAGTTAACAAATGTTGAATAAAATATCTTTTGAAAAAGATTTCAGTTTGGCAAAATTTGAATAAAACTTGATCCACCTTAGGGAAATATATTTAGTGTTTGTTTTACATATTTACATAATTAAAACCATTTGTCTATTAATAGACTTTTCAAAGCCAACTTATCCTCATATATCTGAGTCTTGCAAAGACAAGAAAATGGTTTTGTTAAATGATGAGAATTAGCTCATTTCAGAGGTTATAAAAGGGAAAGTCTATAAAATTTTAAATGTATGAATAGAAGCAGAAAGGAATTTTTGTGCCTATTCAAAAATTACTTAACTGAAATGAATGAATTAAAATGTAAATTAAAGCATTTTAAACACAAAATGCCATAAAAATAGATTTCAAAGATGCAAGATAGCTATTGCTGTTTCTCAAATTACAAATTTTTGTTTCAACATCATACTAGGTCCTAAGACTGCAGCAGTAGATAATGTGTTAGAATGAAGGAAAAGGGAGTGATAGCAAAATAAATTGTCCTTGCCACAGTCAAAGGACATCAAACTTAATTTAGTCATTTGTTTTGAGCCTAGGAACTGTTCTGTTTCAAGATCTGTGGAAAAAATTATTGAGGGCAGCAACCCACTCAGTACTCTTGCCTGGAAAATCCCGTGGACGGAGGAGCCTGGTAGGCTGCAGTCCATGGGGATGCAGAGTCGCGACTGAGCGACTTCACTTTCACTTTTCACTTTCATGCATTGGAGAAGGAAATGGCAACCCACTCCAGTGTTCTTGCCTGGAGAATCCCAGGGACAGCGAAGCCTGGTGGGCTGCTGTCTACGGGGTTGCACAGAGTCGGACACTACTGAAGTGACTTAGCAGCAGCAGCAGTGTGACCACACTAACTCCAAATATATACACAAGTCTATTTTGACTTATTTGGTCATTAGAAACTACTAAAGTTTCTAAGCCACTGAAGGAAAATTATTTCAAAGGTTTCATTTTTCTCAAAATGTTTGCTTTAGATATTACACAGTCAATATATTCTGTACATTCTCATGTGACTACACTTTATATATCTTTCATTTTAAATAATATTGTGTATAATTAAAACTATACAAAATGAGACTTAAATATGTTGTGAGTAAATAAAATTATTCCAGGATATTACTCTCATGATTTTGTAGAGGAACTGAGCTAATTTTGTCATTAAAATGATTAAACCATTGTCTTCATGTTATGAAAAGTTTAATGAGTTCCTAGTAAAGAAAAGTGTTATCTCATGAAATTAGCTGATTTAGTTCATTTGTACAATGCAGTAAATATCACTAAAGTTGAACATTTTTATGGCATTTATTGAATGAAAATAATTTTATAAGGCAAAATGTACAAATTGTGAACTAAAATTTTCCTTTAGATTTGCTGATCAAGTTTAATTCACACAAGTGAAATATCAGCAAACATAAGTATTTTATAATTCTACTGAAATCCCCTTTAGCTATTTAATTAAAGAAAAGTAGAACTATGTGGAGATAAACATAATGACATTATATGCCTCAGCTTCTCCTGAGGCACTGAAGCCTTATCTTTAGAACGCAAGTTGTAGCCATTAGAATTCTGTGAAAAATGAACCAATAGTAACTAAAAGTTCAGTTGTGAGAAATGAGTGAATTGAACAATATTTAACCAGGCCAACAAATCCCAATGCTTAATTGCCAGTGTATTGTTCTATTAACAATGAGTCAAAGATTCATCATGCAAATAAACCCCCGTAAAATAAGGCCACATCTGTAAATGATGATTTGATAACCTGCCATATTAAAACCATTTTCTCTAATTTCAAGTTATTTCAGGGAGCCTAAATTTAATGGAAGGAAAAATTGGTATCTCACACACACTCCGCATCTCTAAACTATTGAAATTACACACATGAGCATTTACAAAGTTTGATGTTAAATGTGCAAAATGACAAAGTGGAGAAATTGCACTCTTTTAAAGACATGATTAGGGCTTGTAAAATAGAAAATGAAGAGACAGCCTGGTGCTCTATTTTTCAGATCCACAAAAAGGAATTTAGAAAATAACATATGTTTTTCAAGTCACCTAATGAACCCATTAGGGAAGCCTGGCATGCTGCTATCCATGGGGGTCACAAAGGGTCAGACATTACTGGGCGGCTGAACAATAACAAATGAACCCAGTCGCTTCCTTTTACCCACATTCTCACTGAGGCTCATGGAGTCACAAAACCACAAGGATATCAGAAATCTAATGGCACTCTTGGGATTAATCGTAGTCTTCTGAGAACTTTACAGGTATGTTTCCACTGGGTCATGTAACCTCAAAAGCTGAGGAAGATCTACATGCGCAATTGTCCATATGTGTACTTTCTTTTTCAGTTGAATATTGTGATATATCATGTTCACCTTCCTTCAGACCCCCTATGTTGGTTCTCATTTGTTCAATACAGTTCAGTTCAGTCGCTCAGTTGTGTCCAGCACTTTGCGACCCCCTGAATCTCAGCATGCCAGGCCTCCCTGTCCATCACCAACTCCCGAAGTCCACCCAAACCCGTGTCCACTGAGTCGGTGATGCCATCCAACCATCTCATCCTCTGGAGTCCCCTTCACCTCCTGCCCTCAATCTTCCCAGCATCAAGGGCTTTTCCTAGGAGTCAGCTCTTTGCATCAAGTGACCAAAGTGTTGGAGTTTCAGCTTCAAAATCAGTCCTACTAATGAACACCCAGGACTGATCTCCTTTAGGATGGACTGGTTGGATCTCCTTGCAGTCCAAGGGACTCTCAAGAGTCTTCTCCAACACCACAGTTCAAAACCATCTTCTTCAGTGCTCAGCTTTCTTTATACTCCAACTCTCACATCTGCCGGGGTCCAGCCCCGGTGGATCCAGGGAATTCGAAGGGTGGACGGCGTCGGCGTGGAAAGACTTGTTTATTTATTAAAGTAAGATTAGATTAAGAAATTATAGTGTAGTAAGAAGATTAAGTGGAGGAAGAGGGCTGAATAGCTTGGTTTACGCGGAAGGCCAATAAAATTCCAGACAAGGAATTTGCACCATCTACGTTGGGCCACCGGCGCCCGCTTGAATATCTAAGGGTGCCTCGCCTTAAGCTCCCTTTCTCGCGGATCTTAACAGCCGGGGCAAGTAAGTAGACCTGGCGAGCCTCCGCGCCCCAGGTGGAAATTCAACCCGAAATTAAAGTAAAGAGCAGAGAGAGGGAAAGAAGAGAGAAGAAGAAAGAGAGAGAGAGACACGGGGGGAGCCAGAGTGCCAAGAAACCAGGCCGGGAGACTAGTTAGAGAAGCTGGTCCAAGAAGCTGGCCCCCGGCCCCTGGCCCCGGGAAGCTGGCCCGAGAAGCTGGCCCCATCCTTTATTGTTCAGAAGGCCTTTTATACTTTTGATAAAACACAGAGATCAATGGGTAACACAAGATTATGTAGCGTTCGCAGCTCAAGCTCTTTCTATACATCATTTGGTATACAAAAGGTCTCAGGTGATTTACATTATCTTCTGGCCAAGAGGCTTGTTAACACTTTTGGCTCTCTTCCTTAATGAATGTTAATCTTGTTTCCCCTGAAGTGTTTTTCTTTAATCTACATCTCCTTAAAGCATTAACATTAAAGTTACATCTCAATAGAACAAAGGTGCAGTGGGACACAACAAAGAAGGTACTTAACTCAAAGATCTAATGTTGCTAACACAAGGTCTACTACTTGTTTTTCTAACTATATCTACAACTAAAGGATGTGAAAATTTGGCAGCAAATATTGACTCTACAAATGAAACCTTTAATCAGTCCTATTCTAAAGATTTTGACTCCTCGGAAGCCCCTACATTCCTAGGATGTTTTAAGCTTCCTGTGCCTCCTGCAGTCAGGAGGCCTCAAACAATCACACGCGCAGCTGTACGAGTGCTGCAGGCAGGCTAGAAAGCCATCAGAGGGTTTTTGGATTGAAACACTCTTTCAAATGCAGAAGACTAAAGCCCTGAATTGACTTTTTCCAGAAAATGTCAGAAGAGTGGAAAAGCAGAGCACAAAAGCCGGCAGATTTTTGTTGGGGTACATGCTTAGGAATTTCCAGAGGGGTCCCTGAAGTCTGAGCACGCCTTGCGTATGTCAGCTTCCTTCCTCATGACCTTGTCACGGGCGGGATTCCTCACACTGGCTCCCAGCACACATCCATACATGACCACTGGAAAAACCATAGCCTTGACTAGATGGACCTTAGTCGGCAAAATAATGTCTCTGCTTTTGAATATGCTATCTAGGTTGGTCATAACTTTTCTTCCAAGGAGTAAGCGTCTTTTAATTTCTGGCTGCAGTCACCATCTGCAGTGATTTTGGAGCCCCCAAAAATAAAGTCTGACACTGTCTCCACTGTTTCCCCATCTATTTCCCATGAGGTGATGGGACCAGATGCCATGATCTTTGTTTTCTGAATGTTGAGCTTTAAGCCAACTTTTTCACTCTCCTCTTTCACTTCCATCAATAGGTTCTTTAGTTCTTCTTCACTTTCTGCCATAAGGGTGGTGCCATCTGCATATCTGAGGTTATTCATATTTCTCCCAGCAATCTGGATTCCAGCTTGTGCTTCTTCCAGCCCAGTGTTTTTCATGATGTACTCTGCAGGGTGACATTATACAGCCTTGACATACTCCTTTTCCTATTTGGAACCAGTCTGTTTTTCCATGTCCAGTTCTAACTGTTGTTTCCTGTCCTGCATATGGGTTTCTCAAGAGGCAGGTCAGGTGATCTGGTATTCCCATCTCTTTCAGAATTTTCCACAGTTTATTGTGATCCACACAGTCAAAGGCTTTGATGTAGTCAATAAAGCAAAAATAGATGTTTTTCTGGAACTCTCTTGCTTTTTCCATGATCCAGCAGATGCTGGCAATTTGATCTCTGGTTTCTCTGCCTTTTCTAAAAACCAGCTTGAGCATCTGGAGGTTCACGGTTCACGTATTGCTAAAGCCTGGCTTGGAGAATTTTGAGCATTACTTTACTAGTGTGTGAGATGAGTGCAGTAGTTTGAGCATTTTTTGGCATTGCCTTTCTTTGGCATTGGAATGAAAACTGACCTTTTCCAGTCCTGTGGCCACTGCTGAGTTTTCCAAGTTTGCTGGCATATTGAGTGCAACACTTTCACAGCATCATCTTTCAGGATTTGAAATAGCTCAAGTGGAATTCCATCACCTCCACTAGCTTTGTTCATAGTAATGCTTCTTAAGGCCCACTTGATTTCACATTCCAGAATGTCTGGCTCTAGGTGAGTGATCACACCATTGTGATTATCTGGGTTGTGAAGATCTTTAGGAGTAATTCATGAGATCTTCATCCTCATGAAGAACAGTATTACAAAGTTTCAAATTCTCATTCTGTTATTTAAACTCTGACATGTCTGTGAAAATTATATAATTAAGACTTCCTTTGGTGGTTGCAAAAATAGTTTTCAAGAGCATGTTAATTGTAATCATTGTATGATTAACAAATATCCAAAAATATTGACAATGCAAGACAAAGGGTTAACATGGCAAGATGCAAAATTACCAAATAAATTAAATTATTTCATTTATCTGCTTCCTTATGTTTAAAATCTCTAAGGTGGACTAGATGTTTTCTAACATTCCCTTGGCACATCAGTTGGTTCACAATTTATCCTCTACATTAAACGTTTAATGAGAGCAGTGCTAACTTTGTTTACCAGGTTTACTGACATTGAGCTGTCGTATATTTCATAATATCACATGTTCTTCCTGCTGTTTATTTCCATTTCCTTTATAATTCAAAGTAAAGTAAGAAAAAAGTGAAATAAAAATAGATTCCATTTACTGTTAAACTGGATTACCAAGCAATGAAAATCAATTTAGCTTCTATTACAAATAGCAACAAGCATCCACCCATTTCTCTGAATTTAACTTTTCTGAGAGAAAATCAGGCTTCCAGAAAATTGCTGCTGCCACAGATATAATCCATTTTTTAATTTGACTATCAGATATATATTCATGGGAAGCAAAGTTTACCCCTTGGAAAAATACAAGTGATATTCACACATGTGTTGCTTCGGAAACCCGAGTTTGATGCAAAAAGCTATTGTAACAAAAGTTAAGTTGTTGCATTAACACTCTGTCTCTTATTCATTGCTGGGCATAAATGAAAAACTAAATTTTTGATTGTTTATGGTAAAAGTAGAAAATCAGCCTCAGTGAAAGAACCAAGTTACTCATTAGATGATATGTGGTGGTGGTTTAGTCACTAAGTCGTGTCCAACTCTTGCAACCCATGGACTATAGCTAGCCAGGCTCCTCTACCCATGGGATTCTCCAGGCAAGAATACTGGAGTGGGTTGCCATTTCCTCCTCCAAATAGATGACATGCTTCAGACAGAATTGGATGGTTCTGTATTTCTGACTACCGTGTAGTTTTAGTAAAAGTCCTATTGTGTACTTCTTTAGAAAATTTTTAAAAGACAAAAACTTTTTTAATATCTTGGTGGAATAGTAGTATCTTTTGAAGATTTTAATTCAACCTTCTAAAATACTTGGTCAGCATTATTAGTACCATGCTGCTAAGTCACTTTTACACTATGCTGCTGCTACTCCTGCTAAGTCACTTCAGTCATGTCCAACTCTGTGCAACCCCATAGACGGCAGCCCACCAGGCTGCCCAGTCCCTGGGATTCTCCAGACAAGAACACTGGAGTGGGCTGCCATTTCCTTCTCCAATGAATGAAAGTGAAAAGTGAAAGTGAAGTCGCTCAGTCATGTCCGACCCTCAGCGGCCCCATGGACTGCAGCCCACCAGGCTCCTCCGTCCATGGGATTTTCCAGGCAAGAGCACTGGAGTGGGGTGCCATTGCCTTCTCCGTATTAGTATCATAGATTTTGTTAAAGCCAATCATATTAATGACAGCACTTAATGCACTAGTGCATCAGATGGCAATTACATTATCAGGTAAACAAGATTATGGCAAAACACTGTTAAAAAAACACTAATATTTTCTTAAGTTTCCCAATAAAAGTATTCCTTGTCAAATTCAAGCTGTTTTATATGTGTGTGTGTATGTATATATATATAATATATTCATACTACATATGTGTATATATATATGTATTTTCTCTTTTTTTAGATTATGCCATTTGCCTAAATTTTTAGCTTTATTGAGATATAATTGAAATATGACATTATATAATTTTAAGATGTATTATGTAAGGATTTGATTTATGTATATATTGTGAAATGATTAGCAGAAAAGGCTTAGTTAACACGTCAGTTCATATAATCACAAGTGTTAAAAACCTTTAAGATCTATTCCTTTAGCAATTTCCAAATTTACAATACAGTATTGTTAACTATGGTCATCTTGTTCTACATTATATCCTAATGAGAAATACATATTAAAAATGGAAGTTTGTAACCTTTGACCATCTTCATTTATTTCCCCCACTGGAGGAGTGAATCATTATCTTAAGAACAGAGAAGTAGATGAAACAGGTTTAGATAGACTAGAAATTTTCAAGAGAATCAACTTTGTATTCTCATTCTTCCTGCTCAATTTTTTTTTCTTTCTTTTAGGCTAATTTTGACTAGAAAAATTCAAGTCTTTCTTACTAAGATTATGGGATCTATAGTTATATTACAACAAAAAAATAAACATATTGCTAGATCTAGCCAGTTTGAGGAGATAATATAGTATAAAAAAATAAAGACATGTAGAAAATATCTCCACTATTCCAAACTAGATTTACTATCATGTTATTCATAATTTTCAATTCACAATCTTTTTATAAAGTATATTCTGTTCATTTTTCAACTACTCTCAGATATCTGATATGCTCTTTATAATTACTTTATTGGCTTTCTCATAGGGATTAAACCAAGTTTTAATTGTTTATTGCTTTTTAAGAATTTGAAGTTTCACTCTAATCACTCAGTCATTTTTGACTCTGTGACCCCATGGACTGTAGCCCGCCAGACTCCTCTGTCCATGGGATTTACCAGGCAAGAATACTGGAGTAGGTTGCCATGACTTCCTCCAGGGGATCTTCCCAAACCAGGGATCAGACTCACATTTCTTGCTTCTCCTGCATTGGCAGACTGATGCTTTTCATTAGTGCCACCTGGGAAGCTTCATGGCTTTAGTTCAGTGGTTCTCAAAGTGTGATTCCCCCAAGCAGGTAGGAACAGAATCAGAAACCCAAATTCTTAGGGTCTACCCAGACAAACTGAATTAGAAACTCTGGGAAAGGGGCCAACAATATGTACTTTAGCAAATTCTCCAGGTGATTCTGATGTATGTTAACATTTAATAATTACACTACAAATAATTAATCCATAGAAACCAAAAGTACTTTGAGAAAAAATATGGCAGTGTTTATGAAATTTAAAAACTAATTTAGCTTAATGCTTTGATAAAATTAGGGAAAAAGGAAAACGATTATTTGTGCTGATACTTAAGTTGGGAAACAAAGCTTATTCAGCTCAAGAACACCTCAGAAATAATTTAATGATAGTAAGGTCATCAGTAGACAAAATAAGTAAATTGAATTGTGAAAGACCCACAGGTTATGAAGGACTGAGACAAGATTAAGCAAGGAAATGGAAAAGACTTTATGTTAGTGTGCTGCTGCTAAGTCCCTTCAGTCGTGTTCAACTCTGAGCGACTCCATAGACGGCAGCCCACCAGGCCTCCCATCCCTGGGATTCTCCAGGCAAGAACACTGGAGTGGGTTTCCATGTCCTTCTCCAATGCACGAAAGTGAAAAGCGAAAGTGAAGTTGTTCAGTCGTGTCCGACTCTTAGCAACCCCATGGACTGCAGCCTACCAGGCTCCTCCATCCATGGGATTTTCCAGGCAAGAGTACTGGAGTGGGGTGCCATTGCCTTGTCCCATGTTAGTGTAGTTCTACAGGAAAATACAGGTGAGAGGGAAGTTAGGTTTCCCTCCAGTTCTGGTAGGAGTTCATGCTTAAATAATGCATAGGATAAGAGTAAGACTTGGATTTGAAAGAGAGAGGCCATTTAAAGATCTTCATATCATATGATGGACTTTCAATCCATTTTCCCTATTGTTTAGCCCAGAAAGCTAGAAGGAAGGCATCCCTCATCATATGTGTCACATGTGTCTATTCATTTAAATACTAAGCTAATGCCACATTTGATAAACATACTATAATTCTTCCTGAACCCATGTATCATTTTATTATGTTCCTATTATAACTTTTCCTTAGTCCAGGAAGAAAAGAAAAACTTTTCTTCCATACTTCTTTCCCCTAATACTCCATGAAGTACAAAATATATATCATCTATTTCCTCCAATCCTAGCACAGTGGTTGAGATTTTATAGTTCAGTCACTCAATCATGTCCGACTCTTTGTGAACCCATGGACTGCATAATGCCAGGCTTCCCTGTCCTTCACCATCTCCCGGAGCTTGCTCAAACTCATGTCCATTGAATTCGTGATGCCATCCAACCATTTTGCCCTCTGTCATCTCCTTCTCCTCCTGTCTTCATTCTTTCCCAGCATCAGGGTTTTTTCCAATGAGTTGGCTTTTTGCGTCAGGTGGTCAAAGTATTGGAGCTTCAGATTCATCACCAGTCTTTCCAATGAATATTTATGGTTGATTTCCTCTGAGATTGACTGGTTTGATCTCCTTGCAGATTTATATGGTCTTTAATATTTCTTCAATGACAGTGGGAAGAGCAAAGTAGGCGTTTACAAACCAGATGATTCAGAGCCTGTGTCTCTACTGCACTCAAATGAAGACAAAAAAGATGCAAAGAGCCATTATCAATTCAAGGTCTGTAAATTTATAGGATTTGGTCCATTTAATAGTGACCACGACACTTAGAGTTACAAGTCAAAAGAGTGAGTCCTTGCAGACAATGCAAGCAACATAGGATTAAGTATAGACATTTAAATGTATGAATATGAGAATTAAACACACATACATGCACAAACATATGGATATTTCTAGCTCTCCATTCTTCTCACGACTAATTGAAGTCATAATCATTTCTATAGTCATTAACTATGAAATGTAAATTAAAGACCATAGTCAGCAGTTACGGATATGAATACAATAAACATAAGCTAACTAAATGATATCCTTGCATAAAGGCTGAAAATAATACATGGAAACATGATCTCTAGGATTTATCTATTTATTTACTGAAAAGCAAATCCTAACACTGCTTCCTAATATTTCACTATGTCAAAGACTTTGACTGTGTGGATCACAATAAACTGTGGAAAATTCTGAAAGAGATGGGAATACCAGATCACCTGACCTGTCTCCTAAGACATCTATATGCAAGTCAAGAAGCAACAGTTAGAACTGGACATGGAACAACAGACTGGTTCTACACTGGCAAAGGAGTATGTCAAGGCAGTATATTGTCACCCTGCTAATTTAACTTATTTGCAGAGTACATCATGAGAAATGCTGGGCTGGGGGAAGCACAAGCTGGAATCAAGATTGCCAGGAGAAATGTCAATAACCTCAGATATGCAGATGACACCAACTTTATGGCAGAAAGCAAAGAAAAACTAAAGAGCCTCTTGATGAAAGTGAAAGAAGAGAGTGAAAAAGTTGGCTTAAAGCTCAACATTCAGAAAACTAAGACCATGGCATCTGGTCCCATCACTTCATGCCAAATAGATGGGGAAACAATGAAAACAATGAGACTTTATATTTTGGGCTCCAAAATCACTGCAGATGGTGACTATAGCCATGAAACTAAAAGATGCTTACTCCTTGGAAGAAAATCTGTGACCAACCTAGACAGCATATTAAGAAACAGAGACATTACTTTGCTGACAAAAGTCCATCTAGTCAAAGCTATTGTTTTTCCAGTTGTCATGCATGGATGTGAGAGTCGGACTATAAAGAAAGCTGAGTGCTGAAGAATTGATGCTTTTAAACTGTGGTGTTGGAGAAGACTCTTGAGTCCCTTGGACTGCAAGGAGATCCAACCAGTTAATCCTAAAGAAAATCAACATGAATATTCATTGGAAGGACCATGCTGAAGCTGAAACTCCAATACTTTGGCCGCCTGATATGAAGAGCTGACTCATTTGAAAAGACCTGATGCTGGGAAAGATTGAAGGCAGTAGGAGAAGGGGATGACAGGATGAGATGGTTGTATGAGAACACTGACTAGATGGATATGAGTTTGACCAGGCTCCACAAGCTGGTGATGTACAGGGAGGCCTGGTGTGCTGCAGTCTGTGGGGTCACAAAGAGTCAGATACAAATGAGTTACTGAACTGAACTGAACATTGCTTCTCCTGGACATCTTTTATCATAGTAAATGAAGTCAAGCAAATTTCATTAGCTGATTTTGTGTGTACTGGTCCCATCACTTCATGGGAAATAGATGGGGAAACAGTGGAAACAGTGTTAGACTTTATTTTGGGGGGCTCCAAAATCACTGCAGATAGTGATTGCAGCCATGAAATTAAAAGACGCTTACTCCTTGGAAGAAAAGTTATGACCAACCTAGATAGTATATTCAAAAGCAGAGACATTACTTCGCCGACTAAGGTCCGGCTAGTCAAGGCTATGGTTTTTCCAGTGGTCATGTATGGATGTGAGAGTTGGACTGTGAAGAAGGCTGAGCACCGAAGAATTGATGCTTTGAACTGTGATGTTGGAGAAGACTCTTGAGAGTCCCTTGGACTGCAAGGAGATACAACCAGTCCATTCTGAAGGAGATCAGCCCTGGGATTTCTTTGGAAGGAATGATGCTAAGCTGAAACTCCAGCACTTTGGCCACCTCATGAGAAGAGTTGACTCATTGGAAAAGACTCTGATGCTGGGAGGGATTGGGGGCAGGAGGAGAAGGGGACGACAGAGGATGAGATGGCTGGATGGCATCATGGACTCAATGGATGTGAGTCTGAGTGAACTCCGGGAGATGGTGATGAACAGGGAGGCCTGGCATGCTGTGATTCATGGGGTCTCAAAGAGTCGGACACGACTGAGCGACTGAACTGAACTGATGTTGCTTAGTTTTTCAGTCAAGCCCAACTCTTTGCAATCCCATGGACTGTAGGGGTCCTCTGTCCTTGGGGATTCTCCAGGCAAAAATACTGGAATGGTTGCCTTGCCCTCCCCCAGGGGAATTTTCCCAACCCAGAGACTGAAGGCTGGTCTTCAACCCTGCAAGCAGATTCTTTACTAAGTGAGCCACCAAAGAAGCCCGAGTATACTGTAGTGGGTAACCTATCCTTTCTCCAGGGGAATTTCCTGACCCAGGATTAGAACTGGGGTCTCCTGCATTGCAGGCAGATTCTTTACTAACTGAGTTACACAGGGAGCCCTGGGTGATTTTATCAGTCTTTAAAAATAAAAAGAAAGGATAATAATGTACTTTATACATTTTTAATGAACTTTGATTTGAACAAGTCATTCATAAACAAAATGCAGGTGTGCTTGTGTTTTAGAACTGATGTATGGGTATCTATCCTAATCCATCCTATTTTTTTATCCAATTAAATTGCTTAGCTGGGAGTGAAAGAATTCGAAGCTCTTTTGTGGATCACTTTTCTATTAATGATAATACGACAATGTAAAAATCAAATAAAAGTATACCATTAATTTTTCTCTTTTGCATTTAATAATAAAAACCACTTTAAAATTTCTTTAACTTGAAAAGTTTTCAAAATTGAAAGTCTATTTAAATTATACATATATATCCTAATAAAATATGTATATTTAGCTTCTTTCTGCCTCTATGTGTATATGTGTATCAGTAGGCAGATAAATAGTTTTCTCTCTGCCTCTAAATGTGTACACCTACAGAGAAACATACACACAAATGAAGAAGGAAGGAAGAAATAAAGCCTGATGGGGAAAAGAGAAAGAAAAGGAGAGAGGGAAAAGAAGAAAGAAAGTAAAAAAGATATCTCTTAATAATACTGCGGGAGGGAGGAATTTGGTTACTGGTAGAGATTCTACAGTGCATCTTCTCTTTTGTACAGAAAAAAAAAAAAAACTGTTTAAACTCTGAAGCATAAATAGTTTGTCCAAGGACATACAGAGACTCAGTGGCAGACCATATGCAGGAAGTTTATTTTTAGCTTCCCTTCTGCATTCATGAAGATAAAGTTACATTTTTGTATGTGTCCATCAGTTTGTTTTTCTGGAACAGTTCTGTTTAATTACTACACACTCAATCTGTATTTATCAATTTTTTGTCCTGACATAGTATCATTTTGACACATTCCATAAAGTCTGTTAGTTGCATCACTGTATGAGCCACATTCTGACTTGAATTGGAAAAGAATTACTTAATTTCTGTAATTTTTTTTAAAAAGCTTTATTAGCCATTTTCAAAATACAAAGCTGATCTTTTTTAAAAAGTCATGAATGATTAAGCCTGTCATTTTGAATGTTTTCTACTTTAGAATCACCCTGTAGTTTTAAAATGTTTAAAGTTCTGTCTCTCTTTTCATAATCGCTTCTTTCATTTTATTTTGAAAGAGATATTAGGTCTCAAAGTATTGCGCTCTTCTCAACTAGAGAACATTTTCAAGGTCTCCTGAAACTGTATCTCCTGGATAAAATTATTATTACTGAGTACTTTTGTGTGTAATAAGGGGAAATAGATGTACATGGCATCTGACAGTGATAATTTCTTGAACTCAAAATTACGTCATTTTACAGATTTAAATTATAGGAAGGCAAGATGCAGTCCAAGGGACTCTCAAGAGTCTTCTCCAACACCACAGTTCAAAAGCATCCATTCTTCAGTGCTCAGCTGTCCTCACAGTCCAACTCTTATTTTCACATAGACAGCAATTATTCCATTTTTTGTATGTCCAACTACATCAAATTCATATAGGATTACCCATTATGAAGTTACTATAATTTCTTGGTGTTGGTCTGTTTGGGTTCATCTTGTTTTGGATTCTGTGTTCTTCCTGTACCTAGGTATCTGTTTACTTCTTTAGGTTTGGGAAGTTTTCAGTCACAATTTTCTCAAATACATGTTTGATCCCTTTTTCTCTTTTCTCCATTTAGAATCCCTCTAATGTATTAAATGTTGGCATGCTTAATATTATCTCATAGATCTAAGCTGTTTCAATTCATTTTTTAAAAAAAAACTTCTTTTGTTTTTTGCTATTCTGATTGGGTGATTTCCATTATTCTATTTTCCAGATCACTTAAACATTCTTCTGTGTTGCTTAGTCTAGTATTCATTCCTTCTAATGGCTTTTAATATCAGCTCTTGAATTCTTCATTTCTGAACTTTCTAAAATATGTTCTACTTCCTGGTTAAAATTTTCACTGTGCTCATCTATTATTTTCTCTAATTCAATTAAAATTTTTATTATCAAAGCTTTGAATCCTTTATGTGGTAAATTGTTGATTTTTGATTACTTTTGTAGAGGTTTTCTCTTGCTCTTCCAATTTAGAGCAGTTCTGCATTTTATTTTATTTTATTTTATTTTATTTTATTTTTAATTTTAAAATCTTTAATTCTTACATGCGTTTCCAAACATGAACCCCCTCCCACCTCCCTCCCCATAACATCTCTCTGGGTCATCCCCATGCACCAGCCCCAAGCATGCTGTATCCTGCGTCAGACATAGACTGGCGATTCAATTCTTACATGATAGTATACATGTTAGAATGTCATTCTCCCAAATCATCCCACCCTCTCCCTCTCCCTCTGAGTCCAAAAGTCCGTTATACACATCTGTGTCTTTTTTCCTGTCTTGCATACAGGGTCGTCATTGCCATCTTTCTAAATTCCATATATATGGGCCAAAGAACTAAATAGACATTTCTCCAAAGAAGACATACGGATGGCTAACAAGATGCTCTTCTGCATTTTAATTTTGCTTAACTCTCTGCTTCTATAAATTTAATTGCAACTTTTACCTATTACAGTCTTGAAAGGTGTTTCTTTGAGAGAGCATCCCTGTGCTGACTGCATGTGCCCCGTGGTTTTGGTGGGTTGGACATGCATTCAAGGCATGCCTTTCCTCAGGTTTTGCTGGCTGCTATTACCTTGGCAGAAGATGAAGGTAGAGATGAAGGTGCCAGAGCTGGAACTGGGTGTGACTCAGGACTCACTGGTCATGGTGGCCACCTTGGGTGCATGACTGATCCCAAGTTGCTGGATCAGAAGCCCCGAGGGTTGGCCTGAGTTGGCACTATTCCCTTTAAGTGTGTGCCTTCCCCGCTCCAAGTACCTGAATCCTTGCCCCAGATGGGAGGGGTGCTGAAACGGTGGGGGGCTGGGGGAGGTGGAGCATGCAGACTCTTGTCTTGTGCTGGCCCCAGATAGAATTCTGACCTGTCTTCAATGTGCTATATGTCTGGGCACTCTCAGTTTTTTCCTCCACTTAGCTCAGATAGAAACTTGGGTGCAACCCCCCCCCCCCTTGTCTCTCACAGCCTATCACTGCTGCTGGCATCCACCACCCTCTCCCTGCTCTGGAGCCTCACTAGAGGGCGGGTAGGGCCTTTGTGGACTTGCAGAGTAATTCAGGGAATGAGCTGTGGGGAAGCAGCCGCCATCAGCCACCTTGGGTTGCTTTTGAGGTGCTGCTTGTGTAAGTGCCAGCAAAGGCAACCGTCACCCCTCCTCCTCCCCAGCCATGGCAGCCCTAGATCCTGTGTTACAACGTGACATGGAGTAAGCAGGGATGAAGCATTTGCTCAGCCATGACTGGGGCTTGTGCCAAGGCAGTTATGAGAAATCTGGCAGCCGCCTGAGCTGCCACACTCTCTACCCTGCCTCTGGGGCAAGCCAATGTGTGCGTGCTCCTCACAAGCAGCATCCAGGCTTCCCACAGTCCTCTCATTACTGCTGGTCATCCTCCAAGCAGCCAAGGGGCTCATCTTCCCTTTAGGACCCCATGACTGTGGTGCCCAATTTGTGACTCTCATTGCTTATTCTGCAGGGCAGATCTCTGTCCACACGTCCTCCCGTTTGGTCTGGGTCCCCTCCCAGGGACGCAGATTCTGACCCAGTTCTTTTTCTTCCCTTCCTACCCAGTCACATGTGGATCTTTCTTACAGGCTTGGTTGTTCACTAGCTTTTCTGCCACGTTCCGTCCTCTTAATCTGCCATCTTGATTCATATCCCTTTGCCTCTTTCCCACCCTTCTGGTATGACAAAAATAACCTTCATAAACTGCTTTTTACAACCATTTCTCTTGAGATAACTAGTCTCACAGATGATAATAGGATTTTATGATTCAGTAATTTTGTGAAACAATGTCTGATAATTCTTTATCCCAGAGATTAATATTGCATGATCTCACATTATAGGTACGAGAAATTCTTCAATGAAGATGCCCATTTATCTTTGCCTAACTTGACATTTATGAAGCTCTTTGACTCAATTCTTGTCTTAAAAATCTATTAGCATTGTCTTGGATTTGAAGACATCAATACAAAAACATATAGCTTATTTTTCATTTTATTAACTTCATTCTCTATAGGAAAAGAGAGTGAATGGCATTAAAATGTTTCAAAATGTTCATGCTGTTAGAGAGAAAAGCTTTGAAAAATATAAACTTATGATGTCGAAGTAAATGCTGTGGTTGCTATTACTATTTACGTTGAAACTTCATAGTATTTTGATGCATAAAGTTTTAAGTTGCAAGTAAAACAAGCAGGCAAATAAATGTCTATTGACTTCTCAAGTTATTAATAAAACTTGACTGAATATGGACGATTAAAGAAAGTAGCAGTGGATGACTGCATAAGGCAAGTGAATCTGTAAAGCCATTAATCTGTATTCGACTTACGCTTTTGTTCTTCTTTGATAATTTACTAGTTTTTATGTGATCATAGTCTACAACTTTCAGTCAGTACAGAGAATTGAAAGAAAAGCACAGCAAATGCAAGGCACAGTAAATTTGAGCTGTCTTACATTGAGTGTTAGAAACAATAAATAATTATGAATTCAAATTTTAAAATAGAAGAACATTTTTATTTAGCAATTCATTTTCAATATGAGCAAAACAGCCTGCCTAATAAAAAACATTGTCTGAGGCAGTGGAGGTGTAAATAGCTACTAGATCAGTATACAAATACAGCATTTGCATTCAACAAATACATTTAAGATTTTGAAAGAGCTTTTTAATTAATGGCTTTCTGTTTGTAAAGATAGCGAAAGCTTTGTCTTTCAACATGATGATAGCTCAATTTCAGAAACTAAAATGCTTTAAGCCTTTAAAAATTTTCACAACGCTTATAGACACAGTGTTTGTCAGTGGTGGCAGTTAGACTTTAATTGGAAATTCTAGAAAAATCTTCCTCTTCAAATAGGAAATAAAGTTCTTTCACAGCTTTCTAAGAGTTGTAAGTGAACCTATACAAATCTTTCAGTTAATTCTTCTCGATTGTCTCATATTTTTGAAATGTCCATATTCTAAGAATGTGAGACAGAAATGGACACTGCATATTTGTTTATGCCTCGAGAATGATAACATCTTCCTAAATGCTTAATTGAGCTTTCATCTGTGAATCAATCATCTGTTAGTTTTCTTTGGAATCTCTTTATAATAAAGCCATTACAAAATTTTTAAAACTATTTTTCACTCTGAATTACACATCCAGGCTTACATGTCAGAAGGACAATTATTTTTTAAGGAAAAACTATCAATTCTTTATCTCAAATATCAGCATTCAGGATATAAAATAAATATTTAAAATATTAACAATGAGTATATCTATATATTTATTCAATGTGAAACTTTACACAGGGTACCATATTCAAATTATACTTGTTTTACTTGCAAAGTTTTCTTTATTTCCAGATAATATGAAAATCACTTCTTCATTTTGAGAAACTTATAGTGGAAAAGAACAGAATCTATAGAGAATGAAATGTCTGAATTATAACTTCAGCCTTTTAATAGGTGTGATTTTGCCAAGTCTCTTACTTTCCTGTAATTTGAACTACTCATTGGTAAAATGAAGATAATTCTTAATTCAGAGAGCATCTATGTGGAAAAGAGAGGGTCCATACCTAATATACTAAAGTGCCTGATATATAAAGGTGCTTTATTAATGCTCCCTCTTCTAATGCATAGCATAATTTTGAAAATAAACAACTTGTGATTTTTCCCACATTCTTTCTTTGCATGTTAATAATGGCTTTGATCTTATAACCCATTCAGAACAGTTATTGCAACTACTGAATTGCAAGCCATTTCATCAATTCAAGTAATCATATGGATGAGTTGTCTATATAGGATACTAAAAATAGTAAATAACTGAATTTGACTTTATTTTTTTATTTTATTTTATTTTTACTTTACAATATTGTATTGGTTTTGCCATACATCAACATGAATCCACCAGGGGTGTACATGTGTTCCCAGTCCCGAACCCCCCTCCCACCTCCCTCCTCATACCATCCCTCTGGGTCATCCCAGTGTACCAGCCCCAAGCATCCTGTATCCTGCATTGAACCCGGACTGGTGATTCGCTTCTTATATGATATTATACATGTTTCAATGCCATTCTCTCAAATCATCCCCCCTCTCCCTCTCCCTCTCCCTCTCCCTCTCCCACAGAGTCCAAAAGACTGTTCTATACATCTGTGTCTCTTTTGCTGACTCTCATACAGGGTCATCATTACCATCCTAAATTCCATATATATGTGTTAGTATACTATATTGGTGTTTTTCTTTCTGGCTTACTTCACTCTGTATAATAGGCTCCAGTTTCATCCACCTCATTAGAACTAATTCAAATGTATTCTTTTTAATGGCTGAGTAATACTCCATTGTGTATATGTACCACTGCTTTCTTATCCATTCATCTGCTGATGGACATCTAGGTTGCTTCCATGTCCTGGCTATTACAAACAGTGCTGCAATGAACAGTGGGGTACACATGTCTCTTTCAATTCTGGTTTCCTCAGTATGTATTACTTGATTTATTTGTTGGTGAAAGGATCAAAATGCCTCAGAAGTAACCTAAGATTACAATAGCACTGATTTGGCTTTTAGATTAGGTGAGAAATCAGGGACCAGATGGTCTGACACAAAGAAGATTTTGCATTAGGAAATGCAAGGGCTGTTAGAAGACTTGAGTTAGAAGAGACTCCACAAACATGGTCCGGCTGGGATTTTTTTTTTTTTAATGCTTTTCATTCTTTATTTAAAAAAAATTTTTTTTTATTGAGGTATGATTGACATACAAGAAGCTGTACATGTGTAACGTATCTAACTTATTAAGTTTGAGGATGAGTATATATCCAGGAAACCATCACCACTATTGAAGCCATAAACGTATCCATCACTTCCAAAAGTTCCCTCCTGCCTCTTTTTGTGTAAAGGTTTTGACAAATTATTTTCTTTTTCACCTTGATATCCCAACAACTCACATCAGTAAAAATTCATGCTAATCTGGCCTGTTCTGAAGATAATGCATAGCAATTCATTTCATTCTTTTACTGTCAAATCAAATCCCACATTTATTTTCAATTCTAGATGGTGAAAAAGAGAATGTCCTACAGGAATTTAGAGGAATAATTTGGGAAAGGGAAATGGCCAAAGATCCTGCTGAATGAGATAACCTCAGGTCTCAATCCACTCTTCCCTTCATTCTCTCTTATTCCTCAAATCCTTTGATGAAAGTTTGCTGAATAGTAAGGTTGGAAGCTGAGCTATTTCAAATCCTAAAAGATGATGCTGGGAAAGTACTGCACTCAATATGCCAGCAAATTTGGAAAACTCAGCAGTGGCCACAGGAAAAAGTCACTGTTGACTCCAGTCCCAAAGAAAGGCAATGCCAAATAATGCTCAAACTACCACACAATTGCACTCATCTCATATGTTAATAAAGTAATGCACAAAATTATCCAGGCCAGGCTTCAACAGTGCATGAAGCATGAACTTTCAGATGTTTAAGCTTGTTTTAGAAAAGGCAGAGGAACCAAAGATCAGATTCCCAACATCCATTGGATCATCAAAAAAGCAAGAGAGTTCCAGAAAAAATATCTATTTCTGCTTTATTGACTATGCCAAAGCCTTTGACTGTGTGGATCACAATAAACTGTGGAAAATTCTGAAAGATATGGGAATACCAGACCACCTGATCTGGTTCTTAAGCAATAGTTAGAACTAGAAGTGGAACAACAGACTGGTTCCAAATAGGAAAAGGAGTATGTCAAGGCTATATATTGTTACCCTGCTTATTTAACTTATATACAGAGTACATCATGAGAAATGCTGGGCTAGATGAAGCACAAGCTGGAATCAAGATTGCCAGGAGAAATATTAATAACCTCAGATATGCAGATGACACTACCCTTATGGCAGAAAGTGAAGAGGAACTAAAGAGCCTCTTGATAAAAGTGAAAGAGGAGAGTGAAAAAGTCTTAAAGTTCAACATTCAGAAAACTAAGATCATGGCATCCGGTCCCATCACTTCATAGCAAATAGATGGGGAAACAGTGGTTGACTTTAATTTTTTGGGTCCCCAAATCACTTCAAATGGTGACTGCAGCCATGAAATTAAACGACCCTTGCTCTTTGGAATGAAAGTTATGACCAACCTAGACAGCATGTTAAAAAGCAGAGATATTTCTTTGCCAACAAAGATCTGTCTAGTCAAGGCTATGGCTTTTCCAGTGGTCATGTATGGATGTGAGAGTTGGACTATAAAGAAAGCTGAGCGCTGAAGAATTGACGCTTTTGAACCAAGGTGTTGGAGAAGACTCTTGAGAGTCCCTTGGACTGCAAGGAGATCCAACCAGTCCATCCTAAAGGAAATCAGTCCTGAATATTCATTGGAAGGACTGAAGTTGAGCTGAAACTCCATTGTTTTGGCCGCCTGATGCAAAGAACTGACTCATTTGAAAAGATCCTAATGTTGGGAAAGATTGAAGGGAGGAGGAGAATGGGGACGACAGAGGATGAGATGGTTGGATGGCTTCACCAACTCAATGGACATGAGTTTGGGTAACCTTCGGTAGTTGGGGATGGATAGGGGAGCCTGGTGTGCTGCAGTCCATGGGGTTGCAAAGAGTCAGACATAACTGAGAGACTAAACTGAACTGAACTGAAGTCTGGAAGAGGAAATTAAGTGGCCAGAACATAAAGGTTATGAAGAGTCTTGTTTACTATGTTAAAGAAACCTGGACTTTATAACAAAATCAATGATGTTATGGGTTATAAGCAATAGAGTTACATAAGCAAAATTGTGCCTTAGGAAATCTACTTTTGGAAAGGAAAATGATTTTAAGACAAAGATACTGGAACCAGAGAGAGGTTACTACACTAATATAGGGATTAGTACCAGTTGCCTGCACTTAGTGGCATGATGTAGGGGGAGAAAAACAGTGTTATCAATTGAAATTTTGGCCAAAGAGGTAATTTGTTGTTTAAGTGGAGATTTGGGGAAACCTTTGGCTTTAAAAAAAATTAAAGACGAGCTATTGGCAGATCTTTCACCTGCAGTCTTCTGAGGGAAAGAAGACTTCCCTGAGGGCATAGCAGTTAACCTGAGATCATGATGATACTACAAATACACTTAGGGTGGCAGATTCTAAAGGTGAGGGGATCTGGGATTCCCAATGACAGTGCTGAGCCATTGTGTTGGTGCTGGCTGCAAACTTCCTGGCTTTTGATTACGTGAGATCAACTAACCCCCTTTTGTCTATGCGGCTATAACTGGGGCTTTTGTTGCTTCCAGCTGAAACGATCTGATACAATCATCTAGATGCTTGATAGTACTATTCCTTGATATGAGGATGACCGGAGAAGCAATGACAGAGCTTCACCTCTGTACACTACCCCAGAATGAGTCGAAATACATTTTTTGTAGAATGGGAATTTAAGAAGAGGAATGAATAGTTTTTCAGTGCCAGGCTTGTTCATACTAGCTCCTGGAAGCTTATTTTAAATTTGGGGTAATATTGTGAGTTGGTAGTTAAAAATAGTCATTGTTAAAACTTAAATTGTATTACATTATATTAAAGACAAAGGTAATAAATACTCAAAATGCATCATCTTCAAACTATTTTACTCTCTTTTACTTTTGTTCTCTGTTGAGATTATATACATGCATAGAATCAGTATGCTAGCATATATATATATAAAGGTGAGCTGCTCACTATCTCTTCCCAGCTCTGCATTCAGTGACATCACATTGCTGGTTTGAAAATGGTGAGGCAAGGAGTAGTTACACTATGGAAATTAGAAGAAACTAAAAATCAGAAATTACTTTTTTTTTCCTGATTGTTTAAGAAACAAAATGTGAATAATACAGATCACATTTCAAATTATGTTACATCTGTACATTACATTGTGAAAGGCACACAGAACTGATGAAATACGCTTTCAGAATTTGAACACTCATCCGATTCAGCAAGGCAGTCACTCCTATCATTGACGAATGGGTGAACTTTTGACACATGTCTTAGTTGTTTCACTATGATCTTACTTGTTAATGAAAAAAAAAAAAAAATCAACCAACCATTCATGTCAGAACTACATGCAAAGAGCTTTTTGTTAAGCATTCACCAACATGCTGCTATTCCTTTTCAGAGATAAACTTTATAGACTGAAATTTGATAAGAGTTGCAATCCACATGGATTTCACAATTTGTCTTTCTGCTTGACTGTGTTTCAAAGAATGAAATGGTTTCAGGAATTTACACTACAGTCCGTAAACAATAAGATGGGCTCTGTTTACATTTGTCAGTCATGGATGGACTAGCTGACATACAGGTTTATTCTAGTTAGAAGTGGAGATCCATGTTTGTATAAAACAGATTTTTTTTTTTGCATATTGTTAGGCCCTATGAATTGTAGAGACCATTGTCATTATTAATGTATATGTCTTGAAATCATACCTTAATTGATTTTATTTACTGGATATCAATCTTAGCTTCATGCTTTGGAACATGTCTTGAAATCCTCACCCTCTGCCTGAGCCTGCACTGTAAACACAACTTCAACCACATTATATTATATTTCGGCTGTACAATGTAAGGTTCTAAGAGAGGTTGTTGATTTTTTTTGAATCTTGAAAGTGATACTAGCTTTTGAAATTGGGAAGTAAAAGAGAAAATATGGATTTAGGAAGGGCAGAGGAACCAGATCAAATTGTCAACATTCGTTGAATCACTGAAAAAGCAAGAGAGTTCCAGAAAAACATCTACTCCTGTTTATTGACTACGCCAACACCTGACTGTGTGGATCACAGCAAACTGTGGAAAATTCTTCAAGAGATGGGAATACCAGACCACCTGACCTGCCTCCTAAAAAATCTGTATGCAGGTCAAGAAGTAACAGAACTGGATGTGGAAAAACAGACTGGTTCCAAATAGGAAAAGGAGTACGTCAAGGCTATGCACTGTCACCCTGATTATTTAACTTATATGCAGAGTACATCATGAGAAATGCTGGGCTGGAGGAAGCACAAGCTGGAATCATGATTGCCGGAAGAAACATCAATAACCTCAGATATGCAGATGACACCACCTTTATGGCAGAAAGTGAAGAAGAACTAAAGAGGCTCTTGATGAAAGTGAAAGAAGAGAGTGAAAAAGTTGGCTTAAAGCTCAACATTCAGAAAGTGAAGATCATGTCATCTGGTCCTATCACTTCATGGCAAATAGATGGGGAAACAATGGAAACAGTGTCAGACATTATTTCGGGGGGGGGGGCTCCAAAATTACTGTGGATGGTGACTGCAGCCATTAATTAAAATTAAAAGATGCTTGCTCCTTGGAAAAAAAACAAAAAACAAAAAAAACTCTGTGACCAACCCAGACAGCATATTAAAAAGCGAAGACATTGCTTTGCTGACAGTGGTCCATCTACTCAAAGCTCTGGTTTTTCCAGTAGTCATGTATGGATGTGAGGGTTGGACTATAAAGAAAGCTGAGCACCGAAGAATTGATGCTTTTGAACTGTGGAGTTGAAGAAGACTCTTAAGAGTCCCTTGGACTGCAAAGAGAGAAAAAAAAAGTCCATTCTAAAGAAAATCAGTCTTGAATATTCTTTGAAATGACTGATTCTGAAGCTGAAAATTCTAATACTTTGGCCACCTGATGCAAAGAACTGACTCATTGGAAAAGACCCTGATGTTGGAAAGATTGAAGGCAGGAGGAGAAGGGGACAACGGAGGATGAGCAGGTTGGATGGCATCACCAACTCTATGGACATGAGTTTAAATTAACTCTGGTAGTTGGTGATGGACAGGGAAGCCTGGTGTGCTGCAGTCCATGGGGTCACAAAGAGTCAGACATGACTGAGTGACTGAACTGAACTGAACAAGAGCATTGCAGGGAGAATACCAAAGAAGCAATTACAATAAATATGTTTTATAAGTAGTAAAATCTAAAGAATTTTCTTTTATTTCAGCTTTCTAGAGTTAGAGTCACCAAATGAATATCCAGCTAATAAAGTTGTCGATGTTGTTCATTCGTGAAGTCATGTCCAACTCTTTGCAACCCTATGGACTACAGTGTGCCAGGCTTCCCTGTCCTTCACTATCTCCTAGAGTTTGCTTAAACTCAAGTCCATTAAGACAAAGATGCTATCCAACTATAGCAGAGATAATCAAGCAGTAATTTGTTCTTGCATTAAGAATAGATATGATGCATTGTTAAGTGTTATGATTAACTTCCAAATGTTTTAGCTTGACATAGGTTGATAGAAAAACTAATTTTCTTTGTATAGAACTTTTCAACCTTTCTGACTATTGATACTCTTCAAATATTTTGTTGCACGTTTCAAATCCCACAGCAATTTTCTTGACACCTCAAATTGGAATCACTTCTTATTTTCGATTTCTTTTCACACGGCACTTTCTGATATGAATTTCTTAGTGAACCTTGCCTTGTATAGTATTTCATTGTATATCTACCTGTCTTGCTATTCAGATAGGATGCTTCTTCAAGGAATAAATAATGTTCTTTCTTTTTCTCATCTTTTCCTTTTTTATCAGTTTGCTGTCTTGGACAAAACTGGTTATCTTCATATAATTTAAAAAACTGCATATGTATATTCATACTAATAACACTAACAACATACAGATAGAACTAAGTAAAGTGCTTACTTAAGACAGTAATCTGATAAGCCAAACTTTTTATATTGGTGTTGATATTGTAGTTTATTCAATTAATGTTTATTGGGCTCTTACCAGGTACAAGTTCTTACAGAATGCTGGGGCTCTGATGGTTAGCAAGATTGACTTAATCCATCTTCCAGTTGAATTTGGATGTCAAGTAGCAGAGAATGATTGTATTGTATTATAATTTTTGTTGCTTCCATAACAAATTACTACAAAAATAGCAGCTTAAAGTATACAGATTCATTTTGCTATTTGCTAGATTGCAACTGCAAATTTGAGAATCATTGACATTGAAAGTAGTTAAAGTGATAAGAATGATAGTGTCATACAAAGAAGTCCTAGGGCACATTTATAAAAAAATTCAGATGTTAATAATTATAGAAAAATAGAGGACTTCTCTCACGGTCCAGTGGCTAAGACTCCATGCTCCCCTTGCAGGGGCCCAGTTTCAATTCCTCGTTAGGGAACTAGATCCCACATGCTGTAACTAAGAGTTCGTATGCCGCCACTAAGACCTGGCAGAACCAAATGAATTTCTTTTTTAAAGAGAACTATAAAGATATAGAAAGGAATAACCCGTGAGGTAAAAGGAAAATTAGTGTGTGTTGTGTCCTTGGAATCATACGAAATTTAAAATGTATTCCTCTAGTACAAAACGAGGATTTGAGTGCCATTAAATTTATTTTATTTTTAGAAGCATATTTTTGTGATATTCAATTTCTTTACCTGTGCGGTGTGTTATGCTTAGTTGCTCAATTGTGTCCAACTCTGCGAGCCCATGGACTGTAGCCTGCCAGGCTCCTCTGAGAATGGAGATTCTCCAGGCAAGCATACTAGAGTGGGTTGCCATGCTCTTCTCCAGGGGATCTTCCCAACCCAGGGATTGAACCCAGGTCTCTCGCATTGCAGGTAGATTCTTTACTGTCTAAGCTACCAGGGAAGCACTGGGAGCCTTGAAATTTATCTTGCCTTTAGGTCTTGCATTAAGTTTTTTGAAACGTTCCTTTTTATAATGGTCTTGCTTTTAAAAATTTATTTTTATTCATCGTTATTGTATTTATTTCCTCATTTTAGTGTGAGAGATTATATTATTTTCCATTATCAGCTGTTTAGAAAACAAAATTATGATGTTACCAAGCTCCCATGTTTTCTCTTCATTTGTTCCCTATATCTGTCTCCTCTTTCTAATAATAATAGAGACTGGAGGGTTTTATAAATAATATCATTATCAAAGAATAACAAAGCACTGTCTTTTTTGACTATTTAAATTAATTATTTTATTTTCTCCTCTTAAAATATTAGTTGCCTAAAACAAAGATGACTAATAATTCTGATTGCAGGTGTTTGTATTTTAGTCTTGCTAGTTACAAAAAGAGAATTATCATTTAAATATTAGGTAGGCATGCGGAAAACTTTGCTTACGGAACTTATTCTTGTTTAAACTGGTCACCTCTGTGATAGCTTGAATTACTGTTCCTAGTCAGTTCTTGCCTTTGTTATAAAAGGCCTATACCTCCCTGCCCATTGTAATGTGACTTGCAGTGCCTCCTTGTGGAAGAATATATACCTGGGCTCCTTGAACAAGGGGTGCGCAGTCGCTAAGGTGTGTCTGACTCTTTGCAACCCCAGACTGTAGCCTGCCAGGCTCCTCTGTCCACGGCATTTTGTGGGATGCCATTTTTTTCTCCAGGGGATCTTTCAGACCCAGAGATCTAACTCACATCTGGCTGTTTCTCCTGCATAGGCAGGCAGATTCTTTACTACCTGAGCCACATACAACTTGCTCTGGTTAATAAAAGATGAGCAGAGATCTTATAAAACATCTGAGTGGAACTTGAAGTCACAGCAAGATTCTGCCAAGATTCATTTTTCCCTCCGACACAAAAACAGTGGATTCAAAATCAGGGCTGCTTTTCCAGTCTGGATCTTACAGCAGAATTGAAAAGAGAGACGTTGAATCACAGCCAATTCACAGTACAATGGACTATGCAAAAGTAATTAACTTTTATTGCCACAGAGATTTCACACTTGTTTCTTCCTCCAATACATATCCTAGTAAAAGTTGACTTCTATAACTATTCTTTCCATTTTATTTAAACTTTCATCGGGAGCCACTTGCAAACTTCCTGAGGGTTGTTGTATGTATGCCCATATAGTTATATATTTCTTCCTCAATTTATTGATTAAATGAATTGCATTCATAGTAGGTTAAATTAACCTTGAGGTATGATATGTAATGAAATGCTTCTGTACATTTCCTTGGTCTGAATAAGTATTTCACTGTGAAATTTATTGAAAACACCACTCAAATCTAGCTAAAACAACATCCTGAAAAGGGGTTGCTAGATTCCTATCTTCTTCCACATTCTTAAAGAAATAATTTAAAAACTAGAAATATCTTGAAAATAAGAAATAGAACATTTTGAGGACAAGTGTCCTAGTCAGTTCAGACTGCTAAAATGCCACAAACTAGTGAAAGTGAAAGTCATTCAGTTGTGTCTGACTCTGAGAATTCTCCAGGCCAGAATACTGAAGTGGGTAGCCTTTCCCTTCTCCAGGAGATCTTC
Organism: Ovis aries; assembly: GCF_016772045.2. NCBI lineage: Eukaryota > Metazoa > Chordata > Mammalia > Artiodactyla > Bovidae > Ovis > Ovis aries. The sequence goes on from NC_056074.1 coordinate 18,972,998, forward strand.
CCAACCCAGGGATCGAAATCAGGTCTCCCTCATTGCAGGCAGATTCCTTATCAGCTGAGCTACCAAGGAAACCCCATAGACTGGTGCCTTAAGTTTATTTCCCCACAGTTCTGGAGACTGGAAATCTGAGATCAGGGTGATAGCATGATTGCGTTTTGTTGAGGATCCCAGCAGTCTGGAAGATGGCTGCCTTCTCACTATGTGTTCACAAAATGAAGACAAAGATCTCTCTCCCCACCTTCTTATAAGGATACTTATGTCATCGTGGGGCTTCCCTGGTTGCTCAGATGGTAAAGAATCTGCCTGCAATGTGGGAGTCCTAGGTTCAATCCTTGTTTTGGGAAGATCCCCTGGAGAAGGAAACAGCTACCCATTCCAGTATTCTTGCCTGGAGAATTCCATGGACAGAGGAGCCTGGCAGCCTACACAGTCCATGGGATCACAAAGGGTTGGATACCACTGAGAAACTTTCACTTTCACTTTTTCATGCCATCATGAGGGCCCCACCCTCATGACTTCATCTGACCCTAGTTACCTCACAAAGACCCCATCTCCCAAAACCATGGCATTGAGGGGGACAGTTAGGGCCTCAACATATAAATTCGGGAGGAACACAAATTCAGTCCATAGCAACAGGAAACAATGATTATGATTAAAATGGAAAGAGGATGGAATGGTTGTAGAGAAAACTGAGCTTCCCAGGTGGCAGTAGTAGTAAAGAAACTGCCTACCAATGCAGGGGTCACAGGAGATGCGGGCTTGAGCCCTGGGTGGGGAGGATCCCCTGGAGAAGGAAATGGCAACCAAGTATTCATGCCTGGGAAAGACCATGGACAGAGGAACCTGGTGGGCTACAGCCCACGGGGTCACAAAGAGTCAGACACAACTGAAGTGACTTAGCACGCACACACGAGAAAATTCTGTGAGTGTTTCAAAGCAAACGGGAAAACATGTTTCAAGAATATATCATGCCCAGAAGAACTGGACAGAACCAGATAAGCTAGGATAGGATTAGGCCAGGAGAAAGTGACTTTCTGCAGCCTCTTTCCAATCAGGAGCAAAGAATGAACGATCCAGGCTAGAGAGGCGGTGCTGAGTCATGTTAGGCAAACTGTGAGAACCAGGAAGAAGGTAGCACTGAAGATAAACACTGGGTGCTCTGTATTTACTCATTCTCAATTTCTCTGAAAAAAAAAAAAAAACAAAACCAAAAACAAACCCAGATCTCATCATCCTTCTACTGTCCCAAAGAGATCACAATCAAAAAATTTGAAACGAGGAACTCAACACATGAATAGTTGAAAAAACTATGAATAGCAAAACTGCCACCCAAAGGAAAAGGTACTGTCACAAGCAAAGTTAGACTTTTTTTTTTTTAAATAAATATAATGACAGGTATAACAATAGGGTCTTCCCAGGTGGTTCAGTAGTAAAGAATCTGCCTGCCAGTGCAGCAGACATAGGAGACGTGGATTCGATCCCTGGGTGAGAAAGATCCATTGGAAAAGGAAATTGCAACTTCTGGTATTCTTGCCTGGGAAATCCCACAGACAGAGGAGTGGGGTGGCAAAGAGTCGGAAATGACTGAGTGCACCACACACACACACACGACAACCGGGGTGATAGTAGTTGTAGTAGTCACAATTGTAGTGATGGCTAACAATTACTGAGTTATTTATACGTGCCTACATCTAGTCAAGGCTATGGTTTTTCCTGTGGTCATGTATGGATGTGAGAGTTGGACTGTGAAGAAAGCTGAGCACCGAAGAATTGATGCTTTTGAACTGTGGTGTTGGAGAAGACTTTTGAGAGTCCCTTGGATTGCAAGGTGATCCAACCAGTCCATTCTGAAGGAGATCAGCCCTGGGCTTTCTTTGGAAGGAATGATGCTAAATCTGAAATTCCAGTACTTGGGCCACCTCATGCAAAGAGTTGACTCATTGGAAAAGACTCTGATGCTGGGAGGGATTGGGGGCAGGAGGAGAAGGGGACGACAGAGGGTGAGATGGCTGGATGGCATCACTGACTTGATGGATGTGAGTCTGAGTGAACTCCAGAAGTTGGTGCTGGACAGGGAGGCCTGGCGTGCTGCGATTCATGGAGTCACAAAGAGTCAGACATGACTGAGAGACTGAACTGAACTGAACACCCTTCTAAGCCCTTTAGAGAGATTAATTTTATGTTTTATTTACAGACTGAGATATACTACATGCATGAAATTATCAGCAATGAGAAAAAAAAGCTCTCCCAAAATGAATATTTTATTTTTGAAGTTAAATAAATACAAACATTATGCATATATATGCTGATTAGAATGGACCAGATAAAGAGCAAATTGCAGATTTAGAACTTGTCAAGGATTTATAGTAGAATGTATATTAAGGGAAAAAGAAGTGCAGAATATTAAAGCAAGTTGAGGAAAGTTGGAAGGTAACTGCTTTTCATAGTAAGGTAAACCTCATGTTTATTTATCATACTGTGACTAGAAACAAAAGTTGTTTTCATTAACTTTTACAAGCGTCCACTCTAGTACCATCTCCATGAGAATTTCAATGTATGGTTTTCTTTTAACTCTTCCACTACTTGTCTTTCAAGGAACAGACTTGATTTTTAATAACATTAGTTTCCATCATGTGAATCTGAGTTTTTACATCATTTTTTTTTTTTTTTTGGTATTCGTTGTTTTCCTTTGCTTTTTCCAATCCCTGATTTTAATTGAGTCTGTGTTAATTCAACTCCAGAAAAAAAAATCAGGCCATAAGCATTTCTCGTGCTTTGGCAAACAAACAGGCATAACGCATTCATAAGTAGATAAAGCAAAAATAGCAAAATTATAGCAAGTGTTGAACTTCGTGGTAGACACATGGGTATTCACTATATTTTTCTTAAAAGAGCTCTGAAAATTTTAGTAAAAAAATTTCAGAAAACTATCACATCACTTGTTTATTCTCTTACTGTCTTCAGGCGTACATTTATAAAGGTACCCATTGTTACTATCTGCTCTTCAATAAAGACTCAAAAAACGCCTTTTAAGGAAAAGTAAAAGAAAAAGTAGCAATTTCTTCTTTTGTGACTTATGAATGAATGATCAGAAAAGGACTGCACTGTTAACCATTATCTTTTCTTCTAGAAATGGAAAAGAGCTTCCTTGCCCTCTGGTTTCTGTAAGGACTTCCCTGGTGGCTCAGACGATAAAGCATCTGCTTGCAATGCAGGTGACCCGGCTTTGATCCCTGGGTGGGGAAGATCCCCTGAAGAAGGGAATGGCAACCCACTCCAGTATTCTTGCCTGTAGAATCCCATGGACAGAGAAGCCTGGAGGGCTACAATCCATGGGGTCACAAAGAGTCGGACACCACTTGCTGGAAGGGCAAGCAACTATTCGGATTCAGGTGTAAGATGGGGAGCAACCTCTGACAGCAGCCAGTTGGTTGCTCCCTCACTCAGAGAAAATGGCAACGAAGAAGAATTAAGCACAACCACCTTGGACCAACTCTGGGTGCAAGCAGGTACCAGTTCAGTGCAGTTCAGTCCCTCAGTCGTGTCCGACTTTTTGCAACTCCATGAATCGCAGCATGCCAGGCCTCCCTGTCCATCACCATCTCCCAGAGTTCACTCAGACTCACGTCCATCGAGTCAGCAATACCATCCAGCCATCTCATCCTCTGTCGTCCCCTTCTCCTCCTGCCCCCAATCCCTCCCAGCATCAGAGTCTTTTCCAATGAGTCAACTCTTCACATGAGGTGGCCAAAGTACTAATCTGACTCTAAAGGATCGCAAAGTTCTTTCTGAGGATTCCTCAGGGATTCACATAGATTTTCCCTTTATCGGTCATGGGACACACTAACAGCCCCATCTCTGCCACCACCTGGCTGGATCGGAACTTGCACCTTCTGTCACCAGATGACAATCCTCTAACTCGAAGGACACTGATAACTCCGCCAGCTTGTCTTCTTCCTGGTGGAAGTTCTCCAGATTGGGACTGAAAATGGGGAGGAGACAGGTGTATCTTGTATCTTCAAAACATTATCTTCTTTACAGTCCCTAAATTTTCTAGAAACTTTTTTTACAACTGATTTACCATTTTGCTTTATCATATGAGAGACTTTCCTGGTGGTACAGTATAAAGACTCTGGCTGCCAATGAAGGAGACGCGGAGGTTCGATTCCCTGGGTTGGGAAGATCCCCTGGAGAAGGAAATGGCAACCCACTCCAGTATTCTTGCCTGGGGAATCCTATGGACAGGAGTTTGGCAGGCTACAGTCCACGGGGTTGCAAAGAGCAAGACACGACTGAGGGACTAAACAACTATTATATAAAAAATATTTTATGCATCCAATGTATCCTTTAGAAGATTATCTTTCTCAAGAAACATTTTCTCATTTTTACTGCAATGGCGATGATAAAAGTTTCCTTATGCAGCTGCTCCCTGGAATACTAACCACAGTCCAACCTTAAAGAAAATAGAAAGTTTCTGATAATATTTTTAAATTAACTCCTTTTACCTGGCTTTGGTGTCTAAAAGCAGTTGCCTAAAGCTTTTGAAAAGGGAAATTGAAGTAAGTGAGTAATAGCTAAAGTAATCTTATTTAAACTGAGGAAGCTAATTGAAGTTATTTATCTCTTAGATTTCTTAATATTTCTTTTGTGTTAAAATACCCAATGTAGCCACGGGGATGGAAAACCAACAGGTTCTTGTATTGTGATCATAAAAACAGTAAAAAGGATATTGGATTTTGAGGCAAAGATCCTAATGTACAAGTGAAACAAAAGTCACATACATTTGAAATTTCACTGACTTAAAGTATCTCATTTAAAGTTTTCATATGCTCTCCATTAAGTATCTAAGTGAACTATAATACTTTGTATGACTTCATGGTACAGTTTCTATACTTCAGGGTCAAGTCTTTCTGTGCGTAGACATCATTCCTTTCCTAATCAATAATTCTTTTATTTATAATTTGAGTTGATAACATAGAATAAAGTTTAAACTTTTATCATTTGAGGATTTTTCATTCCAAGCAGTCATTATATACCAAAAAGATTAAAATAATAGGAAGTTTAAATTTTTCTAGAACAATTCAAATTTTATGTCTTAACCCCTTCAATTTTTGGCTTGTAATTCTTTTCAATCATATATAAAGTATGCATATTGGCAGACATAATAGAGATAATTTGATGCAGTGCTTCTCAAAATTATCATCGTAAGGATCTTGATAAATGTAGATACTAACTCAGTAGGCCTGAGATGGAGCTTGGGATTCAGCATTTCTAATCAGTTTCCAGGAATTTCTTATTCTGCTGATTGTCAGATCATGTCACGAATAGCAAGGACTGATTTGGTACAGTGATTGTCTACCTTGGCTACACACTCAAATGACCAGGGGAATCATTTTAATAGGATCTCAGGTGTATGGTATTAAATTTAAAATAACACTTAGTTCAAAGCATGATAGCATCATGAATCCAATTTTGGGCATTATTAATTTATTCCTGAACTCACCACTCACTCAACCCAAAGACTAGAATAATGCTTATCATTTATACTTGTATATGTAATTCCTGGAGAAGGCACCCCACTCCAATATTCTTGCCTGGAAAATCCCGTGGACGGAGGAGCCTGCTAGGCTGCAGTCCATGGGGTCGCATAGAGTCGAACACGGCTGAAGTGACATAGCAGCAGCATGTAATTCCTCCCTTATGCCAGTTCCTACATTTTTCAGAGAGAATTACCATTTTGAATTTTATGTTTAATCACTCTTTTGCTGTTTTTCACTCTTAGACACACACACACACACACACACACACACACACACTCCTAAACAACTATTTAAATCTGTCAATTTAAAACCTAAAGTTGCAATCCTCTTGAAAATAATCTCTAGGTTCTTGCATTTTTTAACTCAATATTATTTATATTGATTGATGTGACTGTAGTTTATTCTTTTGTATTGCTGTTTAAAATTCATTGTATGCAGAGCACACTACTTGGTCATTTCTCCTCTTGGTAACATGCGGATTGTGCCTACATTGCTTTTGCTATTAAATTAGTGCTGCTATGAATATTCTTGAAAACATCTACATGCAGATTCCTTAGAAGTTGAACTGCTAAATTCTAGAATATATGCATGCTTAACTTAAAAAATTAATGCTTATTTGTTCTCCAAAGTCGATGTTGATCTTATACTATCAGCAAAACTGTATAATATACTGAGTAGAACCACAAACTAGCCAACACCCACTTTTTTCCAGATAGCTTAATTAATCATACAGAGTTATTTAAAAATTGCCTCTCATTAGGGTCTCAGATGTTAGCTTCTTAGGTGGCTCAGTGGTGAAGAATCCATCTGCCATTGCAAGAGATGTAGAAGACGTGGATCTGATCCCTGGGTCAGGAAGATCCCCTGAAGGAGGAAGTGACAACCCACTCCAGTATTCTTGCCTGTAAAATCCTATGGATAGAGGAGCCTGTCAGGCTATAGTCCATGGAGGTCAACAAGAGTCAGATACAATTGAGCACACAAGCACTCATAAATAAATGTGGCCTATGACCATTAATTTTTGTTTCTCTTTAGTATCATTCATTAAGTTAAATCAGAATTTCTGCAGATTTGGGCTGCTGCTAAGTCACTTCAGTCATGTCGGACTCTGTGTGACCCCATAGACAGCAGCCCACCAGGCCCCCCCATCCCTGGGATTCTCCAGGTAAGAACACTGGAGTGGGTTGCCATTTCCTTCCCCAATGCAGGAAAGTGAAAAGTGAAAGTGAAGTCGCTCAGTCGTGTCCAACTCTTAGCGACCCCATGGACTGCAGCCCACCCGGCTCCTATGTCCATGGGATTTTCCAGGCAAGAGTATTGGAGTGGGGTGCCATTGCCTTCTCTGAGATTTGGGCTAGGTATTGTTAATTTTATATTTTTATTTCAAGTTATTGAAATGTGTAGTGAGAAATAAGAAATACTAGTGGAGATGTGTAGGTATCGAATGGCAATGTGTGGAGCTCCATGAACTTTCATGGTTAGATAGCATCACTGACTCAATGGACATGAATTTGAGCAAACTTCTTGGAGATAGTGAAGGACAAGGGAGCCTGGCGTGGTGCAGTTCATGGGATTGCAAAGAGTTGGACATGACTTAGCAAATGAACATCATGAAACTTCATCCCAATAAAGCATTTGTAAGTGGTGCAAAACAATAATGACAACAAAAACAATGCAGCATTTAAAATCTCTGGAAATTGCCCTACCAGCATACAGGAAATAAAGAAACATTTACTCAAGAAAAATGTTAAACCTAGTTTAGAACAGAGAGTTATGCTACTTAAGCCACAATGTGTTCCCTCTTCCCTGACCCTGTAAATTCCACTGTACCCAAGAACTGACAAGAAAATGGAACTCCCTTTCCTCCCAACTACTGGTCAATAGTTATGGTATCTCCCCAGGAAGGACACATTGCCATTGTTTCTCATCCTTGCCTTCTCCTTTCAGAAGTTAAATTCCAGGCAATTGAGAGTGAGAGGATGGGGGGCCCCTTCTTCCACTCTGCCCCCACTGGTAAAATGGAGGCTCTACCCTGGTCAACTGAGAATACTGGAGCCCCAATTTCCTTTTCTCAAAAAGCTCCTAACTCCACAGCAATGGCAGAGAGTTTGCCAGGGGAAAAAGCTGACCAGAAAAACAGAGAGATCAAAGCTTTCCCAAGGAAACTGATTTGGGAAACCGATATGTGGTCCTCGGACATGTTACACTGGCTATCAAAGTCACTATTTATAGGATGGAAAAAGAATGTGGATGAGTTCAGAGATAGTCTAAAGAGTGATTAGTGTGAAAATAAACAGCAAGCTTAAGAGAGCTTTCTACCTCATCTTTACACTTTATTACAAAAAAATCAATTTAGAAAATTTCAAAATCTCCTGTGTAGAAATTCATTGACAATCAAATATTATCCACCAAGTCAAAACCTGAGCAATTTTGCTATTGAAAACACACACGAATGGTTTAATAGTTTAAATCATTCATGATATTCCCCATGATATTTATACACTGAATTATGCAAGAGTTCCCAAGTGCTGAGGTCATCTGGATATGTTGGAATGTACAGGCTATTGGCTGCAAAGAGGAATATCCCTGCTACATGAGCACAATCAGTCCCTGGACATTGCGCTCAATAACTTTATGAGCCAACAAATGTATCAACAGCACAGCAAAGTGGAATTTATTGGGTGAATACAAACATCACTTAGAGGATCAGTTTGTTAGATTATATATCAATTCCACAGCACTCTGGGATTCATTAGGGTTTTATAGAAAAAAAAATAATGCAATTTACATCGTTATGTCACTGAGGTACTGAAGATATTTCATTTGGAAATAAATTCAATTGTTAGTCATTCCTCTTAGAAAATACATAATGAAGGTTGTGTTGCAGCAGAGGAAAATATTCTGGAAAATTATTGTAAAGATCTAATCCTTTTCCTCTAAAGAACACAAAAATGCAAAGTATTTATACCATTAATATGGAATTATTATTAAAATCATATCATGCTATCAGTTATTAATTGAATTTGTGAGATAACATGATAAAATTGATAATTAACTTTTTTATCATTTTATCATATATAGGAGGAAAGAGAAGATGAATACATCAAGAAGGAAACAAAGCTAAGGAAGTCAGATGTATGCCCTGGGGTCAGATACGAGATTTGTACAGTGTCAGGGTTTGAGATTATTGTACGATATGGTTACTGCTGCTGTGCTGTGCTCAGTCCTGTTTGACTCTTTGCGACCCTATGGACTATAGCTCACCAGTCTCTGTCCATGGAATTTTCCAGGCAAGAGTACTGGAGCAGGTTGCCATTCCCTTCTCCAATGGATCTTCCTGAACCATCTCCTGCATTGGCAGGTGGATTCTTTACCACTGCACCACCTGGAAAGCCCCATATGATATGATTAACATATCATATAATAGAGTCTAGCAGGGCTTGACGTTATACACCGATTAGCATCACAAAATAGAATCAGAAGCCAGACTCAGCGTATTTAACCTCAAAATAGAATCATGACCAGGACTCAGCTTATTGAACCTCAGAAAGTATCTATCTCATCTCTAAATTGCGGTGAATAATTCTGAATAATGCACCATTCTAATCTCTCTTCATTTCCAGGGAAAACCATTCAATATCACGATAATCCGAGTCTATGCCCAGACCAGTAATGCTGAAGAAGCTGAAGTTGAACGGTTCTATGAAGACCTCCAAGACCTTTTAGAACTGACATCCAAACGAGATGTCAGATGTCATTACAGGGGACTGAAATGCAAAAGTAGGAAGTCAAGAAACACCTGGAGTAACAGGCAAATTTGGCTTTGAAGTACAGAATGAAGCAGGGCAAAGGCTAACAGAGTCTTGCCAAGAGAACGCACTGGTCATAGCAAACACCCTCTTCCAACAACACAAGAGAAGACTGTACATGTGGACATCACCAGACGGCCAACACCAAAATCAGATTGATTATATTCTTTGCAGCCAAAGATGGAGAAGTTCTATACAGTCAGCAAAAACAAGACCGGGAGCTGACTGTGGCTCAGATCATGAACTCCTTATTGCCAAATTCAGACTTAAATTGAATAAAGTGGGGAAAATCACTAGGCCATTCAGGTATAACATAAATCAAATCCCTTATGATTCTACAGTGGAAGTGAGAAATAGATTTAAGGGACTAGATCAGATAGACAGAGTGCCTGATGAACTATTAATGAAGGTTTGTGACATTGTACAGGAGACAGAGATCAAGAACCATCCCCAAGAAAAAGAAATGCAAAAAGCAAAATGGCTGTCTGAGGAGGCCTTGCAAATAGCTGTGAAAGGAAGAGAAGCGAAGAACAAAGGAGAAAAGGAAAGATAGACCCATTTGAATGCAGAGTTCCAAAGAATAGCAAGGAGAGATAAGAAAGACTTCCTCAGCAATCAGTGCAAAGAAATAGAGGAATCCAATAGAGTAGGAAAGACTAGAGATATCTAAAAGAAAATTAGAGATACCAAGGAAACATTTAATGTAAAGATGGGCTCAATAAAGGACAGAAATGGGATGGACTGAACAGAAGCTGAAGATATTAAGAAGAGGTGGCAAGAATACACAGAAGAACTATACAAAAAAGATCTTCATGACCCAGATAATCATGCTGGTGTGATCGCTCACCTAGAACAAGACATCCTGGAACGTGAAGTCAAGTGGGCTTTAGGAAGTATCACCACAAAAAGCTAGTGGAGGTGATGGAATTCCAGTTGAGCTATTTCAAATCCTGAAAGATGATGCTGTGAAGGTGCTGCACTCAATATGCCAGCAGATTTGGAAAACTCGACAGTGGCCACAGGACCTGAAGGCCTGGTATTCTGGGGTCGCAAAGAGTCAAAAACGATTGAGCGACTGAACTGAAATGAACTGAACTGAACCTCTATTTTAGTCGGAGGATGTGTTTGAACACACTCTTGGCCTCTGTACAGGAATTTATGAGAGAAAAAAGCTGTCTGTTGTCAATGAAAAATAAGTGCATTTGCAAGAATTCCTTTGAATTTCAAGTTAAACACACCTCCAGTGAGCTGAAGCTTCTCCTCCCACTTTGGCTCATTTCACTAAGTTTTATTGATGTTGTGGGAAGTAAAAGATTGAAACACTCAGCTGGGGATCTTGGGCATTCCCCAGAGCACAAGTGATCTGTCTCTCACACTCTGGGTAATTATTTAATATAACCATTTCTGTAGGTATGGTTAACAGGGAAAACAAAACCTTGAAAATTAGCTATTTTGTGGCAGAATAAAGCTGCTATTGCATATATATGAACAAATCCAATTACCAAGAATATGCTAAATTAGAATTTGGTAAGAATGATGATATACAAAATAATCCTACGAAATAAAATTGAAGCTTTCCTTCATCCTGAGAATTCATCTGTTTGCTAATCATTAGAAGCACCGAAACAAAAAAGGACTGATTCTTCATAATTATTTATATGTTTGTATTAGAAAGATTGATGTCTTAGAGTTTGATTTCTGTTCCTTTATAGGTTTAAAATGACCACTGTAAATTCTTTGTTTTTATTCATTGTTTATTTATTTATTCTGTGCTTCTATTTGCTTTGTTGTTTCCCTCTAATGCTAAAATTAAAGAGAATGAAAGTCAGCTCTGCTGCTATTCAGACTGTGACATTTTTAACGGTGTCAGCAAGGTTTCAAACTGTACAGGATGTGGGAAAGCAGAAAATAATGTTTCTAAGAGGAAATAATTAAAATGACAACCATATTCTTCTGAGTGACTGCTGTTTCCTCACCAAAGATGTTCCCAGTGTCATGTCATTCTTTCTCCCAAGCAACAATTTTTGAACAGTCCCTGCTGTTTGACAGTATTTAAACCAGATCTGGTCTCTGCTTTCCTAATCCCTCTTTAGAAGTATTAAGCTCAGATTTGCAGCAGTGAACCCCAGTTCCTTCTACCGGAAAACAAAAGCTCCTCTGAAGTAAGTGGTTCTCCTCTTGCTACAGTAAATTAATTATAGCTTCTCTCACTCTTTGTCTCCAATGCAGTTTCTGAGAGTCAGGAATCCGGAAGCTGCTCAGCTGAGTAGTTTAGGCTCATTGTCTGTAGATCAGGGTTACTCGTCTCAGTCCCTTGCCTGGGGCTGGAGAGAATTCTCCCAAGCTCACCACCGTGGTTCTTGGCAGGTCTCAGTCCCTCACTGGTTCTTGGGTGAATGCTTTAGAAAACTAACATGTGAACATCGTCATAGAGCTGTTCCAAACAGCAGCTTCACTTTCTCAGAGGAAGTGATGAGAGAGAGGGAGGGAGAAAATGAGGCCAGAGAGAGAGCAGTCTCTTTTATAACCTAATATCAGAAGATAAACAGGGTCACCTCTTCCATATACTACTGGTTACAGAATCTAGCTTTAGTACAGTATGGGAGAGGACTGCACGAGGGTGTGAATACCAGGGGCATGGATCATTTGGAACTATCTTGGAGCCTGGCTATTAGTCTGTCTTCTGGTCCACAGTCATTCATGTTCTTTTAACATGCAATAAACACTCACTCCCTTTTCACTTGTCTATAAGTAAAACTTAAGGTCTAAGTGAAGCTCCTCGATAGAGCTCATTAAATATGACTGAATCTGCCTGAGTACAGATTCTCAAACTGTGAACCTGAAAAAATGATCTTTCCCAGATACTTAATATATAGTAATAGAATAGGCATAAAATAATCGCCATTCATGGTAAAATTAAAAAGTGGGGAAAACAGTACACATTAAGAAGTTACCAGTCCATAGCAATTCTAAAGTTTTTGACAAATGTTGTTTTTTGATTAGGTCTTAAGTAATAGACAATATTCTTCATGGCTATTGGTTCTGCATATGGGCTGTTGACTCCACTGTTGGGAGTCATCAATCTGTTATTTTATGGAAGGTAGTGCATTCTTCAGCTGAGTAGATTTCTCAGTTTGAGTCCTGCAGGAAGAATTTTGGGGGCCTAAAGTCTTCTTTAATTTTGTATTAGTTCTTTTTCCTTTCAGTCCCATGCTGGAATCGTTTCTGAATATGTCATTCTTTTAAAGCTTTGTGGATTATCTGTGGATCTTATCGATGTCCACACCATATTAAAAAAAAGCAACGCTCATATATCCCTTTGATAAAAGCTCCTTTTCATTTTTGGCCTCTACTGAGTAAGGTGAGTGATAAAATCTTTCAACAGTAAGAAGCTCTGTTGTCTGATAGACAGGGACTATAAGAAGATTCTTTATCTTTTTACAAGGCCTTTTGTTTAAATGAATAATACTCTGAGATCTTAAGAGATAATTTTATAGTTAGATTGGATCCTCGTATCAAGAAAGTTTTCCAGGTCTGAAGTATAAAAAATTCATTTTTAGCTCATACTTTGGTAGCCCTTTATGAAACTGTCTATATTATTTCCTAAAAAGAAACATGGTCTTTGCTTTCTTCAAATAAAGAGTATTGTTATGGAAAATAGCCACATAAAATCAAGGCACTTTATTGTAATCAACAAAAGATACTAACAAAGGAAACACAATTCTGTATTTAATCATTTGGATTGTTTTTCAGAACTTGCTATTGGATTTTGCATTGCTGAATCTGTGAATACAATGCAAAAGTTTTAATAGTTTAAGAATATAAAATTTTAATATTAAAATATGTTTATTCTAATGTCTTGATAATTTAGATAGTGGGTTCAGAGAACTTCTCTTTTAGGGGGACTTCTACGGGGTTATGAAAGTGGAACATGATTTACACAAGAAAGATCAATATATAAATTGCTTGACTATAAGAAATACACTGTTCTAACTTACCTGCCTTTACTACTCATTTGTTATCTTCCTGCTTTCATCTTTTGGCTTTAGCTCTACATATAGCCACAACTGGTTTAGTTCCCTCAGATTTTGTCATTTTGAATTCAGTTTCTCACTCATTAAACAACTGTTACCCTATATTCAAATCCCATTGACTTCTTGAGACTACTGTTATTATTGTCTCCAAGCCTTTACAACATTTTGAACCACATGGCGTGCCTTCTATCTGAGTGCTAAGAGCATTTGGTAATGTTATCTCACAGATCAAATAAAATAGCATGACACTCTAAGGCTACTGCCCATCCTACTCATAGACACACATGGGACCTTTACTGTTTGGTGACATTTTTACGATCTGAAGGATCTGTCACTACTTACAACATTACCCCCTAAGCTCAAAATCAGCCTGGATCCTAGTGCTTCCCCAGAGTAGTTCTGTTCTGCACAGCTGCTCTCCAAATTAATCTGTCCATGACAAGTCTGCCTTGCTCAAGGCAATGCTATCATTAGTTCTTCAGCTGAATGAAAGAACAGAGACCTTCACTGACAGATAGATAATTTTACACAGTTTATATTTTAAGAGTCTATATATTTTCTGACCTTTATTTTGCCCATTTTTATTAGAAATGCTGAATCCACCAATCAAGATTTTATCACATTAGACATATCAGGGGCTGAAAGGTTGCTAAATGAATAGTGGTCAAACTAAAATTTTGATAAAATCTTACTGGAAAGATGGAGAAATCTAATTAGAAGGTGGGTCATTTCAAAGTGTATATTGTCACCCTGCTTACTTAACTTTTATGCAGAGTACATCATGTGAAATGTCGGGCTGGATGAAGCTCAAGCTGGAAGCAAGATTGCTGGAAGAATTATCAATAACCTCAGATATGCACATGACATCACCCCTATGGCATAAAGAATCTCTTGATGAAGGTGAAAGAGAAGAATGAAAAAGCTGGCTTAAAACTCAATATTCAAAACACTAAGATCATGGACTCCAGTCCCACAACTTCATGGCAAATAGAAGGGGAAAAAAGTGGAAGCAGTGACAGATTTTATATTTTGAAGCTCCAAAATCACTGCAGATGGTGACTGCAGCCATGAATTGAAAAGACACTTGCTCCTTGGAAGGAAAGCCATGGCAAACCTAGACAGTGTATTAAACAGCAGAAACATTGCTTTGCCAACAAAGGTCTGTATCATTAAAGCTATGTTTTTTCGGTAGTCATGTATGGATATAAGAGTTGGACCACAAATAAGCTGAGCACCAAAGAACTGATGCTTTTCAATTGTGGTCCTGGAGAAAACTCTTGAGAGTCCCTTGGACTGCAAAGAGATCCAACCAGTCAATCCTAAAGGAAATCAATCCTGAATATTCATTGGAAGGACTGGTGTTGAAGCTGAAACTCCAATTCTTTGACCACCTGATGTGAAGAGATGATTCATTGGCAGAGACCTTGATGTTGGGAAAGACCGAGGGCAATAGGAGAAGGGGATGACAGATGGTTGGATAACATAACTGACTCAATAGATATGAGTTTGAAGAAACTCTGGGAGATGGTCAAGGACAGAGGAACCTGGAGTGTTGAAGTTCATGTGGTCACAAAGAGTTGGACTTGACTTAGGGACTGAACAACAACAACATTACAGAGCGAAACTAAGAACCTAAAGCCAGGTCTGTTCTGTTATCCTTATACATTCACAGGGCTTCAAACTCAGGTCCTCAGAAAAAATGAGAGGTTTTATTAAAATATTTAAGTTTGTCTTTTATATAAGTGATTTAATGGTTAGTTCTAGATGCAAAAGTAAGAGCCTAATTGACAACTGACTAAATTTTCTGCTTTGAGGCAAACATAGATAAAAGTCCTTCTGTTCAATCATTCCAGTTTATTTTCTTCATTATACAGAGCATCTATGGTCTTTCTAACTTTGCTCTATCCTTCCCCAGCTTCACAACACACTTCAGTGGCTCCAGACTGCATTTTTAGTTTCATACATGTACCTTAACAAATAAATCCATTCATTCCCCACTGCATTGCAGTGCATACATAGACTCCATTTTACTCTTTTTCATTTTGGTAGCCCCTGTGACTAAATTCTAGCTGATCAAATCTAGGGGGGTGTGGAGAGTGACAAAGCCTGAATTTCTGTGGAGACACAAGTCCCTGAATAAGCACGTGGAAGAGAATGGTATTGAAGAAAGATCTGAACTCATCTACTTCCAATTGAGTTTCCAGAAGGTAGAGAAAAAAGGAACATCTAGGAAGACTTACAGAGGCAATGCAAATATAAGGAAGGAACCTCTGACCGTGAGGTCATGTGAAAGTAGAAATGACTCCTGTATAGTGAAAAGTGTTAAAGCAAAATCTAAATGTCTATTTCTCAAATAATTTTCTGCTTCCAGGGAAAGATGGTAACATGTTAGCTCTAAGTTCTCTGGTTGGTTCTACATTCTAATACAACATAACCATATTCAAAGGAATTCTCAGTCTCTAACAAAGTCTACTCAGTCCACTCTTGCAGCCGGAAGCCTCTGGTTCACACTCTGTTTCTGCTGCTTATGCGTCTCTCATGCTATGCAGCTTTCTAAGCAATATTTGATCATCCTATGTTAGGTGCTTCTTCTGACCTGTTTGTGTCATGCCTCTTCAAGACACATGGCTGCCCTTGTAATTAATCACCTTTTTTCAGTCTCTTTGACTTTAATTTCGGCAAAACTTTCCCAGTGGTTCAGTACAGTTAAAGATCTTATCCATGTGAATCTCATAAGTCTCTCATTAAGTTTTAAGATGTCAGCCAATTTCACTTCTGGTGAAAGCAGTCTTCTGTGTCCTCATATGTCAGAGAGAGCTCTGAGGTTTATTTCTCTTCATAGAAATGTTGTTGTTGTTGGTTAGTTGTTATGTCTCATTCTTTTGAGACCCCATGGACTGTAGCCCAACCAGGCTCCTCTGTCCATGGAATTTCCCAGGCAAGAAAACTGAAGTGGGCTGCCATCTCCAGGGCATCTTCCCAACTCAGGAATGGAACCTGCATGTCTTGCATTGGTAGGTGGTTCTTTATTGCTAAGCCACCAGGGAAACTCTCTTAGAAGGATACTAATATCACTATGAGGGCTCCATTTTTATGATTTCATCTAAACTTAATTATCTCCAAAGGTCTTGTCTCCACATTATCACTTTATAGATTAGGGAATCAACATATAAATTTTGTGGGAATATTATTCAGTTCACAGGAGAAGCAACGCAAGATATATCTATAATACTATTCCATAATGAAACTGTTATCATAGCAGCAATTAAAGTGTTCCAGTTTTGCATAAGCCTGATTAATCATCTTATTCCTGTGTGCTTAGTCACTCAATTGTGTCTGTCACTGCAACCCCTTGGACTGAGATCCATCAGGCTCCTCTGTCCTTGGTAATCTCCAGGCAAGAATACTGGAGTGGGTTGCATGCCCTCCTCCAGAGGATCTTCCCAACCCAGGGATCAAACCCAGTTCTCCCTCATTGCAGGGAGATCCTTCATCATATCAACCAACAGGGAAGTCCAAGAATACCAGAGTGGATGGCCTATTCCTTCTTCACAATGTCTTCCTGACCCAGAAATCAAACTGAGGTCTCCTGCAATGCAGGCGGATTCTTTACCAACTGAGCTACCAGGGAAGCCCTAATTACCTCCATAATCACAATGTACAATGACTATTCAATAGCAAAAGTTGTGTGATTCCAAAAGAAGATATAATGTTCAAATAAAGCATGTTAAAACTTTCAGTGTCTCTTGTAAACCCTGAAAATGTGAAAACAAAGTTGTAAATTCTTTTCTTATGTGTCCCTCTATGGTCTATTCTCCACAAAACATCCAGAAATATCCTTTTAAAATTTAAATATTATAACACCTGTGCTCTAAACCCTCCAAAGACTTGTCAGTCCATAGATAAGAATTCAAATTTTAAACCATATATATATTTTTAAAGCATGTGATCATATCTTATCTACTGCTTTGTTCTCAATTTCCTCAGCATATGTACATCAGTGCGCACTGGCCCCCTTACTGCTTCTCAAGCATGCCAACCATATTACATCCCAAGGTCCTTGCACTTTGCACTTCAGCTATTGAGAAAGCTCTATCCTTAAGAATTCTCATATCTTACCCCCTCTTTTTCTGTGTAAATTTTTACCCCAAAACCACTTCCTCAGACACCTGCCCTTATCACTCTACATAAGTACCAATTCCCCTCCTTCCCATTGCTTTCTGTATGCTTATCTGCTTTATTTTTCCCCTGTACTTGATTGTTACCATATTGTTACCATATTGTTGCCATATTATTTATACGATGTCTATATCTTCCACTAGAATATATATTTCAAAAAAGAGGGAAATTATTTTATTTATTTTTGCATTCTCACTCCTAGCTAGGAAAAGTGACTAGAATCCAGTGAGAAATTAAGTAAATGACCCTCCTGTACTCAATACCTTATTCTACCCTTTATATGTAGACTTTGCCATATTATTTTGCAGTTTCTCTCTCTAGGGGTGGAACATATTTTCCCTCCCCACTGATATTGTGTGTAACTCTGTGACAGGTTTTTGCCAGTGAAATGTAGGTGAAAGTGGCAATGTGTCAAGTCTAAATCTTGTCAAGGCATGCTGTGTTCTCTCCCCATTAATCTCACACGCACTTCTACTGTGCACTTCCATTTCTGGAGGGAGAATATGCTCTTGCTGGGTCTAGAAAGGTTGTGTTAGTTGCTCAGTCATATCTGACTTTTTGCAGCCCCAATGGACTGTAGCCCATCAGGCTCCTCTGTCCATGGGGATTCTCCAGGGAAGTGGGTTGTAGAGATGCATAAAACATACCTATATGCAACTTGCAACTTACAGATAAGACCCAAAGTGCTCAGTCAAAAATAAGTCAACCCCCAGATGACTGCAGATGCACCAACAGAGTAAATTATTACTGTTTTAAGTATTCATTTGGGAGATATTTCTTATGGAGTATTACTGTGACACTAACTGAATAAAACAATGGAAATAATCAGGAAATATTTTATCACCCCAGAATCAAGTTTTAAAGATACTCTTAAAGCTTAATAATCTTTTCTATTTTATTATTTTATGTTACATAGTTTAACAAATTCATCAAATATACAGCTTGAAGAGAGCTAAGCAAACATAATATAAATGATATCTGGTAATATAAATGAAACAATTATAAGTTTATAAGTATTTCTTAATTTCATAATTTATGGATAAGCCAATACCTCTCAAAAATAAAGCATAGATTATTATATTTTATTTATGGCTAGAAAAGCCTGTGCTGTCATTGTGCATTTGGAGCAGTGATATCCTGTACAAAGAAGATAGTACACAATACAGTGAAGGTTTACTGGGCGAGGATGAGAAAGCTGTTCGAAGTGAAGAACTGCATCGTAGTGGTTCTCGAGGTATAGTGTCCATTAGGGCCATCAACGGGCTTTCCTTGTGGCTCTTCTGCTAAATAATCCACCTGTAATGCAGGAGACCTGGGTTCGATCTCTGGGTTAGGAAGATCCCTTGAAGAAGGGAAAGGCTTCACTCCAGTAATCTGGCCTGGAGAATTCCATGGACTGTATAGTCCATGGGGTCACAAAGAGTCAGACATGACTGAGCAGCTTTCACTCACTCACTCAGGGTCATCAAGAGGGCTTCTATAAAGCAAAAGTTGCTTGGACCTAATCGTTGAGTTCATTTTTTTTTAATTTTTATTTCAGTATAATTGCCAATAAACCAAGTTTTCAATATATTCTTAAAAATTGATCATCTTTTCTGTCTTACTGTTTTAGTGTTCCTGGTTGATGTTAATTCAATATGGCTTGCTTGAGAACAGTATTTTGACAGTCACTGATTGCTGAGGTCTGCTCATTGAAAGAGAAGTAGAAAAGTCTAAAAATCATTTTTTGCTGGATATAAAAATGAAATTAATGGTAGTCTTATATTTTGAGGTTCATACATATATGTATGTATGTGAAAGTGAAGTCACTCAGTCATGTCTGACTCTTTGCAACCCCATGGACTGTAGCCTACCAGGGTTCTCAGTCCATGGGATATTCCAGGCAATAGTAATGGAGTGGATTGCCATTTCCTTCTCCAGGGGATCTTCCCGACCCAGGGAACGAACCCAGGTCTCCCACATTGTAGACAGATGCTTAACTATCTGAGCCACCAGGGAAGTCATATTATGTATAAATACATAATATATATAATACATATAAACACATACATATGAATCTTAAAATATCAGACTACCATTAATTTCATTATATATATGCATATATAGAGAGAGAGATAAAGAGCTTCCCTGGTGGCTCAGCAGCAAAGAATCTGCCTGCCAGTGCAGGAGACAGGGGTTTTATCCCTGAGTGGGGAAGATACTCTGGAGAAGGAAATGATAACCACTCCAGTATTCTTGCCTGAGAAATCCCATGGACAGAGGAGCTTGGTGGGCTATAGTCCATGAGGTCACAAAAGAGTCAGACATGACAGCGACTAAGCAAAAACAACAATAAAACCTTCTTTATATTTTCTGCTTCTTTTTCATCATGAATTGATGTTACTGGATCACTCAGGTAGTGAAAGTTTTCAACAAGCCAATTTTGCCCTGTTAAATTCCTAAAGTAAGCTGTCTTACTGGCATGAAATTAATGCATAGGGTCTCTTCAAAAAAAAAAAAAAAAAGAAGAAGAAGAAGAAGAAGGATGAAGTAGTAAAGATTTAAGTTAAAAATTACACAGTGAAAATAGAAACAGTACTATAAAGTCCAGGCCTGACCTAAGAAATATCTTGTTCATGAGGACTTCAAACTACCTTGTTTGCATAGTTCTGTCAATATATTACAGCAGAAGGCTCCCATATCATTTGCTTTTGTGCTAGAAAGGAACAGATGCCATTGTAGGATCTGTGAGTGGTACATATTAAGTCTCTTCAGTCATGTCCTGCTCTGTACGACCCTATGGACTGCACCCTGCCAGCCTCCTCTGTCCATGGAATTCTCCAGACAAGAATACTGAAGTGGGTTGTTGTGCCCTCCTCCAGGGGATCTTCCCAACTCAGGAATTGAACCCTTGTCTGTTATGACTAATCTGCATTGGCAGGTGGATTCTTTTCACTAGGGCCACCTGAGAAGCCCTTTGTGAATAGTACAAAGTTAAATACTACCCTGCTGTGTACTACATATTGAAATCTTAATGGGTTATTATACTCATTTATATTTTAATATCAAAACAGGAAAGGTTAATTTCTTCAAAGAAGCAAAGCTAGTCTGGGAGTAGTATGAAAACTGATACAGGGAGATCCTGATCAAAATTGAGAAATCCATAGTAAAATTCCAGACCAAATAATCTTTTATATTATATGTAATAATGATTGGCCTTAGAGCACAAAAAAGACCAAGAATTTATAAAAGAACTCACAAGTTAGTGAAAGAAGCAAACATACAGTAATATAATTATATCAAAAGGTCATTGTAACATCATAAGTAGTATCTTGGGTGGAGGGTAAAATTAATGTGAGGAAAAAAAGCTTTGTAGAATCTTCATTTCCTGGAGATGAGTCTTTCATATGGGGATGAAAAGTAGGAGAAGAGATTCCTGGTCCAGGTTCCAACATACAGTAAAACACAAAGAAATGAGAGGGAATGGCATGTTTATAAAATAGTAGTTGTTTATTGTAAAAACTTTTAAATATAAAATATACACATTTGAAAAACAAGATAAAAAGTCTTTGATTATTTATTACCTGTAAGAAGCTCAAGAAATTCACAGGAGGAAGAGAAGATTTTTTTTTCTGCTCTCTCTAGGCTTTCATAAATTTCACATGTTTTCCCCAGCTGAACTGAATGCCCAGTGCAGAAGAAGATACCACTGCTAACCTATCATGTCCCTTTGTCTGTCTTTATCATCCTGCTGCAGAGCAACTGACTCAGAGGATTTCTTTCTAGAGGGCATACCTCAGACTTCTCTAATGACTTGTTTTGATACACATATACACATCCCTCCCAAAGTAATTTCAACAAAGCTGTATATGAAGCAAAAAATAGATTTTTTAAAATTACTTAGCTACTTTAAGTCCTTTTGGATCCTAATTCCTGGACAAGTAGATTAGTCTCATCTTTCTCATATATAAACTGAAGTTACTGGAGTTTTTCTGCCTAAGACAGTGTTGAGTTTAAGATGTTTCTTTTCTTTTTTACTAATTCACAAATAGAAAAAACTGGTTTTAAATTATGTCATAACATTTTATTTTCATTAATTGTATTGTATATGCATTGAAAGTATCCTTTTAGCCAGGAATGTTATCCATATCACTCTTAGATATACAAAAAAAAAAAATTATTGGAAAATAGAAGCAAAATAAATTAGCTCACTTCTTTCTAAAATTTGTTAGCATTTAAAGCCTTATTCTGTAATACTCTTCTGTTCATAGACATCAGTATTCCTACTTATCCACATAATGTCATCTTTTGTTTCAGCAACATCACTGGAGACAAAACATTGTTAAATTGTTAAAAAGTAACTCTTCTTTTTAATGGCACTGGTATCTCAAATTGCCTTTAAAATTATGTAAAGCTAGCCTATCCTTGACTCTACATTTAGGCCTGCTAATAATTCATTTTATAATCCGCAGAGTGGTCATGAAAGTGCTTTAAGGGGTTCTGAAATCACTCAACCAATATTCCCCAAAAGGTGTCAGCTAGAATAATGATCAGGTATTAAGTGATTAGGAATGAAGTACTTTTGGTAAAGGCATCAGGCTATATCCTCTGACATTGCACATTAAACATTGCCATGTTATAGGATTGCATAAGTCCTAAGGCAAAGAAAAAGTAAAATTCTTTTAAACATACATTTCTCAAATTTATTTGCCCAAAATCCCTTGTTTGGGGTTGTGATGTGTATGTTTGAATATTTATGTGAACACTTAGTAAAGCCAGGGCCTTAGGAAGTCTGGAAATGTCTCATGTACATGGCAGAGCCTATAAAATCTCCTTTAAGAATCTATGATCCAAAAGTTGCTCTCCATCATCATATCTAAACTTAAAAAAAAAAAAAAACCTGGTGTTTCATAGTCTCCAGAATCTAGATGAATACAATTTTTCAATGGCAGAGATGAAAAAGCACAAGTTCATTTTTAACACCACTCTTGATGTCCCAGGCAGTGTCTGCAAGCCTGCAGTCCCAGGTACAAGCAGCAGAGGAATTCAGACCTAACCAACATTTTCTAACACTTTAAATACCATTCATGTTATAATTATCATAGATAGGAGAAAATAAATCCTATTTGAAGATTTGAAGGTGCTTCATCAGGACAAACTTGTTCTGTGTTCACAGGTTTTTAAATTATTTATTATATAAGTTACTTGCTATTGGAGCAGGATAGTATAACATATGCAAACACACAGATTTAGGCATCTTTCAAGTCTTTGGCCTTCAACTTACTCGCTGTACTTAACATTAAACAAATTAGCAAAACCTTTGAGCTTTCATTTTCTCATCTATGCTGTTGTTCAGCCCCTAAGCCATGTCCACCTCTTTGTGACCCCATAGACTGCAGCATGCCAGGCTTCCCTGTCCTTCACTGCCTCTCAGAGTTTGCTCAAACCCATGCCCATTGGGTTTCTGATGCCATCCAACCATCTTATCCTCTGTCACCCCCTTTTCTTCCTGCCCTCAATCTTTCCCAGCATCAGAGTCTTGTCCAATGAGATGGCTCTTCACATCAAGTGACCAAAGAGGTGAAGCTTCAGCATCAGTCCTTCCAACGAATATTCAGGGTTGATTTCCTTTAGGATTGACAGATTCGGGGTCAATTATAATACCCACTATTTAAGGGAAAAGATTAAATTACTAAAGTCATATAAAATACTCAAGATCAAGGTGCTAGATGGTTTGGTTTCTGGTTAGAGCTCTTTTCCTGCCTTCCCTCTGTGTCCTCACATGACAGAAAGAGAACTCTTTGATGTCTCTTCCTTTCCTTTTCAGGGCATCAGCCCTATCAGATTAGGGCCTCACCCTTATGATCTCATTTAACCTTTGCTATTTCCTTATTGGCCATGTCTCAAAATAGAGTCACATTGGGGATCAGGTCTATAACATGTAAATCTGGGGTGGAGGAAGGACACAATTCAGTTCACAGCAAATGTTATTGATATTCCTTTACTTTGTATACATTTTTAAAAATTATTTTTATTAGTGAAAGTACTTAAAATTCTGATACCTAGAATAATACGATTTCCACAACCTAAACACTGAATATGCAAATGTACACCCTTGGATGAAAGCAGTCACTTTATATTTGTGACTAAGTTTAAGGACCTTGAGATGGAAATATTGTTGTAGATTTACCCAACTAGGATCAATGTAATAATTTAAATCCTTGAAAGTTCAGAAAATTTCCTGAAAGTAGTCAGAAAGAGAGAGATGGAACCACAGAATAATGATCAGAGGGATACCCCTTTGTGAGATTTAAAGAGAGAAGAAGACAGCCTGAAGCTAAGCAACCTGGGAGACCTTTAGTTGCAGCCTCCTCCAAGACTCTAACATACAGAAAAGTGTCTATAGAGGAGTCTTCCTGTCAAATTAATCTACAAAGAGCATACTTTTATCCTTCGAGGTCTCCATTTATTTTCATGTGTTGCCTCAATAACATTGGGGCAATGAGATATTATAGCATTTGGGTTTTTCCTCCAAACTTGGTATCTTGGAGAATACAAACCAAGAACGAAAAAGATATTCATTATCTTCTATGAAAAAGGATAAAGAGAGTATTGGTTATCATTTAAAATATAGTGTTAAACAGATAAAGAAATGCTATAATATTTTAAATTATGGAATAACTTTGATTTTACTCCTGTACCAGCCAATGAGAAATCTAAAATCTATAAGACCTTGAGTTTGATTGCTATTATCCTAAATACAGGGCTAAAATAAAAACAGAACCACACTCTCACGAACAAACAATAGCAATGACAATAAAAGCTATCAAATCAACATCACAAAACAAAAAATTAAATAATTAAAGCTAAGAGAATGTTTTTATTTTGGGCCAACAAATTTCATAAGTTCAACTATATAACAAATTAATGTAAACATTATTTCAACCTCTTGATAAAGATTGCTTCCCAAAATAAAGAAGTTGAATAGGAGAAATTAAATAAATTTGATTTGCTTAATTTTCCTCAGAAACCATGATTTCAACACAATATAATTTTTTTGAAAAGTTATCAAATACACAATATGATGTATAGTGACTTCTTATAGCTGCTTTTTATCTCTGCAATTCAAGATTGATTAATTACTGCCAGAATTATTGATGAGGACATGTACAAAAGAAAAACACACAAAACATCTAAAGTTTGAATTGATTATGCAAAAATATTACTTTCTTTGCACACTATGCATTGTGTACTGAAAGACTAGACACAAAGACCTCCCATATATCAATATATGATTTTTAAAAAAATTTGGCTGATGGTATTCACCTTATTTAAAAAAAAATCCATGTTTCTAGTCTCCTCACTTGACAATGAGTCTATCTTTAATCCTGTAAGTAATGGGAGTATTGTGCATTCATAAATATTACTGTATACATGATTATGTAATACAAACTATTTTCACGAGTCAAATTTAACCATGCATGCTCTAAGTTCTTTTTAAACTGCTTAAGATAATGACAGTGATGTACATTGAATAAAAATGATATTCATTAGATATGGAGTGAGATAATTTCATGAAAGAATGTATTATTCATATTTAATAAGATCAATTTAATATGAGAATTTTACTCATGAAAGGGACACAGAGGACAAAGAAGATAGGTAAGTAAGATGCCTGGGAGAGGAGAAATATGGGTAGAGGTTCTAACTGTTGGAACTGAGTAGACAGGTGCTTATCACATTATATGTGTAGTTAATAAAGTAGATTAGATAAAACAATCATGAAAGGATAATTCTACCATTTGCTCAACTGCTTGCAAGCTGCTAAATCTGATTGAATTTCCTGACCACTTTGTTCAGGCATGATGTTCAGGGACCTCCATGATTACCCAACGTTGCCCAAACTATCAGAGAGATCCTATGCTCCTTAGCCTCTTACCCTCTTTCCCTCTCTTAGCATGAATGAAGGTGGTAAGAGAGAAAACACAACACATATCTGGGGAAAAGAAAGAACATGTCTCTAATGGCTTTTTCCCCTCTTAAATGAACTCAGAGAAAACATTTTTCTATGCAAGGACAAACTAGAAAATTCATTCAAAGGTTGAAATTAAAATAGATTCTCTTAACTCACATTATTCAAGAAACAAATTAATTGGTACCATTATCTTAAAAATTGTGAATGTGCAAAGAAAGCACTGAAATAAATTTTACTTGTATTAGTAAATCAAGTTTCACATTGAAATATGCAATAAGTAGCAAAAAATGTAATATTTAAATATTGGCTCACCAAAAATCCACCTTAAAATATAGTAGACACAAACTATGGTTGGTAGGAAAAAGAGCAGAATTATAAATTGAGAAAGTTTGAATTGGAAGAATATTAGAGATGTTCAACTTTAGAGATTTTGCTTGGTAAATGAAGAAATGATAACTAAAAATGGTGAGTTAATTAATCTATGACAAAAATTGTTCTAGACATAGTAATTATAGTGCTGTCTTTAAACTTCATACAACTCTGAGGTAGATTTTATAACTTTCCCTGTTTTGAAGATTGGTTAAGTAAAAAGTCAAATATTACCTAGAATTTTAATCCAGTTGGTCTGATTTCAGGCAATTTTGATTTAAGTATTCTGGAAGCTGAACTTAGTGACTTGCCCAAACCCCTAAAATGACTTCAGTAACGTATTGGAAATATTTTTATGCCCAAATGAACAGGAACAATGGTATTCTGTCTTTTTTAAACAATTCAAGAAACACATTATTCAGACATGGCTAATGCTGTGATCTCTAAATTTTATATATCTAAGTATATTTTGTAAGCAATTCAAGGTATTTGCATTGTTGAAAGAATTATTTCATTTTTGTGTTACTAAATTAATAGAAGCACATTCTCTATGGATGGCAATCAATACAACATAGTATTAACTTTCCTGAGAGACAACAAAAAGCCGCTCAAAATGCAACCTAATTTACATTAGGTTATATCCAAGATCCTTTTGCTAAATATATAAAAATAATATATTTTATCACCTAGCATTTTATAACCCAGAAATACCCTCATGAACAAATATTTATTTTTCTATGGAGTGGCAAGAAAGCTTATGCTTTCAGTGATGGACTCATCCTAATGTATGCCATTTATTAGTAAATCAAGGTAGTGGTAGTGGTATTGGTAGTGAAAGTCACTCAGTCAGTCCAACTGTTTGCGACGCCATGGACTATATGGTTTGAAGATGTAAAATGGCCAGTCTTCCTATCCTTCACCCTCTTGCACTCTTATTCAGAGAGGAAGAAGATTCTGTCTATAACTTCCACATATCATAAAAAGTATTGTTAGGGTTTAGTCGTGTCTGACTCTGTGACACCACGAACTGTGGCCCACCGGGCTCCTCTACTCACATGATTTCCCAGGCAAGAATACTGGAGTGGGTTGCCATTTGCTTCTCCAGGCAATCTTCCTGCCCTAGAGATCGATCCTGGGTCTCCTACATTGGCAAGGGGGTTCTTTACCACTGAGCCAATTTACACTTTCATAGAAAGTATATCGGTTGATAATTTTTATGTGAAATCATCATTAAAAATACAGTTAGAAAATTTTTCCGAAAACCAAGTCTCCTTTGCCTTATATTGATACAACAGTTCTTTTATTGAGGGATGAGCTTGTGATTAGTAACTTCATCCTTATTGGCAGAGAAGAGAGTTATTATCTGACAGATGTTGGATGGCAAATGTGATAGAAATTGAAACCATCCCTGGAATGTTTGGAGAGATGCTTCCTCCCATGAGCCATGGATTATGATTGCTCTTAGGAACTACCATCTGCTCTAACAGCCTTAAAACTAAGTATGAGTGATGGATAGTACTGTGTATTCAGGGGTGGTTTTGGCAGATGCAAATTGTACCTGGGGTTCGCATAGAATACTGAAGTGAATGGAATGATCCTATTGCTTTCACTATTAGAGTTTAACTTAAATTGAAAAGGAAAACATATCTGTTTTCAAGGTATCTGTGACAATATTGTCACATCATGGCAAATAAATGGGGGAACAATGGAAATGGTGACAGACATTTTTATTTTTTTGAGCTCCAAAATCACTGCAGATGGTGACTGCAGCCATGAAATTAAAAGATGCTTGCTCCTTGGAAGAAAAGCTATGACCAACCTAGACAGCATATTAAAAAGCAGAGACATTACTTTGCCAACGAAAGTCCATCTATTCAAAGCTATGGTTTTTCCAGTAGTCATATGTGGATATGAGAGTTGGATCATAAAGAAAGCTGAGCAACAAAGAATTGATGCTTTTGGACTGTGGTGTTGGAGAAGACTCTTGAGAGTCCCTTGGACAGCAAGGAGATCCAACCAGTCCATCCTAAAGGAAATCAGTCCTGAATATTCATTGGAAGGACTGATGCTGAAGCTGAAACTCCAATACTTTGGCCACCTGATGCGAAAAACTGACTCATTGGAAAAAGCCTTGGTGCTGGAAAAGATTGAAGGCCAGAGGAGAAGGGAACAACAGAGGATGAGATGGTTGGATGGCATCCACAATTCGATGGATATGAGTTTGAGCAAGCTCCTGGAAGTTGGTGACGGACAGGGAGGCTTGACGTGCGGCAGTCCATGGGGTCGTGAGGAGTCGGGCATGACTGAGCTACTGAACTGAACTGTGACAATATTGAGCAGTGGTTCCTCTTGTAAAAGAACATATATTAAGCAGAAAATAATACAAAGTCATTGTAAACAGTCAAAACAATAAAGCTATTTATGTTTGAGGTCTGTAGCACCCTTCCATGTGGCTTACCTGGTGGTGCAAATGATAAAGAATCTACCTGCAATGCCAGAGACCCAGGTTTGATCCCTGAGTTGGGATGATCCTCTGGAAAAGGGAATGGCAACCCACTCCAATAATCTTGCCTGGAGAATCCCATGGACCAAGATGCCTATAACCCATGGAGTCACAAAGAGTTGGATATGACTGAAAGACTAACACTTTTATACTTTCTATATGGTAACCATGTTTATGACTATTCTTTTGCCTGCTTTTTTTTTTAAAAATTAAGTTTTATCGGAGTATAGTTGTTTTACAATGGTGTGTTAATTTCTTGGCTTATATCAAAGTGAATCAGTCATATGTATACGTAAATCCCATCTTTTTTAGATTTCCTTCCCATTTAAATCACCACAGAGCACTGAGTAGAGTTTTCTCTGCTATTACAGCAGATTTGTTAATTGCTATTTTTTATTTTTTTTCCTATGGACACTCCCACATAACACCCCATGTACTTTTAAAAAAGGTCTCCTGTTATAAATTGTCCTGTATGATTTTTTCCACTTTATACTAAAGAAAAGTTTCACATTTGCATATGTAGATTCACAATATTTAAACTGGTGCTTCATATTTTTGAAAGATCAAACTTTGAATTTTATTTAACCTATGATTATGAGGGGTCTTCTTTGGTTGCCCAGCAGTAAAGAATCTGTTTGCCAATGCAGGAGATGCAAGTCCAATCCCTGGGTCAGGAAGATCCCCTGGAGAAGGGGATGGGCAGCTCACTCAGGTATTCTTGCCTGGAAAATCCCATGGATAGCAGAGACTGGTGGGCTATGGTCCATCTGGTCGCAAAGAGTCAGACATGACTGAGTGACTGAGCGCACACATGATTTTCCGGGAGGCTTCTCATCACTGCTTTAAAGGGGATCGTTGCTTTAGCAGTTTTATATCTAGAACTCATATAAGGAGTTCTATTGCCAAAAGCAGTTTGCAAACCTAAAGCAACTAAAATAATATTACTTATCAGAACACTGATTTTTAAAAACGCTGTGATTTTACACATTTCTTATCTGTTGGAATAGATGCTTTCACAATTACTTTTTACAGATCTCTAACATATACTTAAAAATAGAAGATAAAATCACATTGAGACTTCTTTAATTTTTCTTTCTACCTGGAACACTAGTTTACTCCTTCATTTCCTTTAAGTCTAGGTTCAATGTTACCTTTTCAATAATGCATACCTTAATCACCAGAGTTAAAATGATAGCTCTTCCTGATATTCCAAAATCCCTCTTATTTTTATTTTTTACTGTTTGTCACACCTATGTAAAATAGTGTCTTATTATACTATTGCTTATCTATTCTCACTATAATGCAACTATACAAGGACAAGATTGATTTGTGTGTGTTTATTTACTGATATAGGAATAGCGCCCATGAGTATCTGATTTATAATAGGTACTCTTATAGTTTATTAACGATGCATAATTGGATAAATGGGGCTTCCTTGATGGCTCAGAAGGTAAAAATCTCCCTGCAATGCAGGAAATCTGGGTTCGATCTCTGGGTAGGAAACATCCGCTGGAGAATGGAGTGGCTACCCACTCCAGTATTCTTGCCTCGAGAGCTCCATGGTTAGAGGAGCCTGGTGGGCTACAGTCCATGGGGTCGCAGAGTCCGACACGACTGAACGACTAACATTTTCACTTTCAATTCGATAAACGAATTAAAAAAAAAGTGAGGTTCTTCACAATTACTTTTTTGGCCCTGGATGTAGTTTAAAGCAAGATCAAAAATATTTTAGTGATTGATGGGGATTAAAGATGCCACCTAACTTTGGAGTTGTGGTTGTTTCACTATAAGTTTCAGAGCGTTTTGTGTGTGTATGTCTTGGGGGTTCTCAAAAGAGGCATGAATAAGCAGTTAGAATTAGCAGACCACTACATGAGATTCTAGACAGGACTATCTTATTATACTGTGAATCTATTCCCCTGTGAGGCCAGCTAGAGCCTTGGTTAACCATAAGCTTGTGGGTCAAAACTAAAAATATACAAGATGACAATATGGAATAGATTTAGGGCATGAAACCTCTTTCTGTCTTCCTGCATTTATACCTTGGTTCATAAAATAGAGATTTCTACCCTCTTGAAAACACCAGGGAAGAAAGTTTAATTTTTCTCTGCCTATTTACTCTTCTTACCTAGTTGGCAACTCTTAAGAGATTATCACTGCAAACATATGCTTTGTCATTTCTTTCGGTCTCTCTTTGTGATCTGCCTTTCTTTAGGCTGAGCCTATTCTCTACTTGTCCATGAGATGCGCCCACTCTATTATGCCTTCACTCCCTAGGAAGCTGCAGATTCTTTGGGTGCTCTCTATGTCTGTGGAAAAATGATTCCAATTCAGCAGCAATACTGTAAAATGAGCAATTTGTTGTCAAACCCAAACAGGGTTCACTAGCTCAACTTTAGTAACAGATAGCTTGATTCTCATCTTACCTGTTAACATGGTTTTAAAATGACATCCCTCAGAAGCCCAGAAAACCTCTTTCTAGGAGAAATAGAACTTTCATATACATAAGAAAAACTGCGTACATATTTTTACATAAAATACATTTAAACAATCTTCCTTGATGGTTCAGTGGTAAAGAATCTGTCTGCCAATGCAGGAGATGCGGGTTTGATCCCTGAATGGAGAAGATCCCATGGAGAAGGAAATGGCAACCTACTCCAGTATTCTCGTCTGTAAATTCCATGGACAGGGGAGCCTGGTGGGGTACATACAGTCCATGGGGTCGCAAGAGTTGTACAGGATTTAGCAACTATTCCATTATGAACCAGTATCAGTAGAGGCAAGTTGTTACTAACTGAATTTTAAGAGGAAATGAGACAATGTGGAATTTTTTAATAAAATTTACAAACTTGCTAAATTTTACAGCTAAGAATAGAATACGAGTCTTTCAAGAAAAGCCTGAAATACAGTATAACAGTAAACCAATCAAATGCATTTACTTATTTGACCTGAGGACATTGATGACTTTAGTCCTGGGATGATGAGCGTCTCTAGTCAATTCCACAGATGGTAGCTATAAAGACTTTTGTCAGTTGGTCATTTTCCAGTCTCTTGCTGCTGACAATCAAGGCTCTAGGGCTCCACAGACCAACTCCATTCATGTAAATAACTCACTTTAAAGGAAAGAAACATCTGACCATTTATACTAGTGAGAAATATGAAGAAGATGAACTAGAAAACTGTGGGCTAATCACCTGCTCTACTGTCGAAAAAGCAAGAGAGTTCCAGAATAACATCTATTTCTGCTTTATTGACTATGCCTAACCCTGGAGAATCCCAAGGACGGAGGAGCCTAGTGGGCTGCCGTCTATGGGGTCACACAGAGTTGGACACGATTGAAGCGACTTAGCAGCAGCAACAGCAAGGCTTTGACTATGCGAATCACAATAAACTGTGGAAAATTCTGAAAGAGATGGGCATACCAGACCACCTGATCTGCCTCTTGAGAAACCTGTATGCAGATCAGGAAGCAACAGTTAGAACTAGACATGGAAAAACAGACTGGTTCCAAATAGGAAAAGGAGTATACAGTCAAGGCTGTATATTGTCACCCTGCTTATTTAACTTCTATGCAGAGTACATCATGAGAAATGCTGGGCTGAAGGGAGCACAAGCTGGAATCCAGATTGCTGGGAGAAATATCAGTAACCTCAGATATGCAGATGACACCACCCTTATGGCAGAAATTGAAGAGGAAATAAAAGCCTCTTGATGAAAGTGAAAGAGGAGAGTGAAAAAGTTGGCTTAAAGGTCAACATTCAGAAAACAAAGATCATGACATCTGGTCCCATCACTTCATGGCAAATAGATGGGGAAACAGTGGAAACAGTGGCTGACTATTTTTCTGGGCTCCAAAATCACTGCAGATGGTGACTGCAGCCATGAAATTAAAAGACGCTTACTCCTTGGAAGGAATGTTATGACCAACCTAGACAGCATATTCAAAAGCAGAGACATTACTTTGCCAACAAAGGTCTGTCTAGTAAACACTATGGTTTTTCCAGTAGTCAAGTATCATTGTGAGAGTTGGACTATAAAGAAAGCTGAGTGCAGAAGAATTGATGCTTTTGAATTGTGGTGTCAGAGAAGACACTTGAGAGTCCCTTGGACTGCAAGGACATCCAACCAGTCCATCCCAAAGGAGATCAGTCCTGAATATTCATTGGAAGGACTGGTGTTGAAGCTGAAACTCTAATACTTTGGCCACCTGATGGGAAGAGCTGACTCATTTGAAAAGACCCTGATGCTGGGAAATATTGAGGGCAGGAGGAGAAGGGGATGACAGAGGATGAGACGGTTGGATGGCATCACTGACTCAATGGACATGAGTTTGGGTGGACTCTGGGAGTTGGTAATGGACAGGGAGGCCTGGCATGCTGAAGTTCATTGGGTCACAAAGAGTTGGACACAATTTAGCAACTGAACTGAACTGAGCTGTCTGAGCAGTAAGAAGAATTTCAGTCTTAATGAGGTTTAACTGTATTTTTTGTTTGTTTTGTTTTGCCTTGCTTGTTCAACATTAGTTCTCAGCCTTATCTTATTAGAAATTTGAAACTACTTAATGAAACACATCCATTTTGGTTAAAGTGCTTCCATGGTTTGTTTTCTGACTTTGCCATCTTTTGTTTGTAGTCTACCATCTAGATCAGTATTCTGGAGCATCAGGGTAGTCATTTTCTAGGCCAAGCAATGTGGAAAGTTGACATCATACTAAAAATGTAGTTCACATTTCTCTAGCATTATCACATATCTTTAGTGTTAGACTCCTCAGTGATTCTCCTGATTTCTGTGAAGGTACCAATTATACAAAGCATATGTTAAGTGGAGGCCTGAAACTGGCTGAAACTGCACAGCAATATTGCATTTACTGTGCCTAATTCATGAAACAGAGCAATGTTTTGAAAAGAATAGCAATTTTTTTCCCTTTGCTTGGGAACTTTTATCTTCATAGCTCAATGATTATGAAAGTGTTGTTGTCAAGGCAACTGTACAGAGCATCTGCTAAGTAAATAGTGCAGTTTCAAATGTGTGAAAGCAAATGAAAAGTCCAGTTGAGGTATATCTACACTAGGGATAAAAGCAACTGCTTTGCAGATTGAAGCATCCTGGTTGTGAGTGTGTAATAAGAGCTGTGTCTATACAAACAGATGACACAAATGATGCATTCTTACCTTGGTACTGTTACATAGCTTTGCTCTCTTCAAGAAATACCCTACTCAATGATACCACCTACACTATGCTCCTTTCTCTACCAAAATACTCTGTATCCCATAAAGACAGGCTAAATAACATCTTATCAGTGGTCCTTATGCCTTCTTCATATTTGAATAGCATTTTCTAATATTCTTATGATAATTCTAAGCATAATGCTTTATTCAAAGATTAATAATACTTGTTTTCCCCAGGAGGCTAAATGCTCTTTGAGCTATTATTACTTTTGATCACAGCACAATGCTGGCACAGAGAAGGTATCAATTTACCAGTTGATACCACAAAATAGCTGTCTTGTTCTCATGAATTCTTCAAATGTATTCAATCACATGGATATTCAATCATCCTGATATCATTCTAAAAGTAGGAAAGATTGCTGTAACCGATAATTGTGCTACTTGCCTAGTGAGTTAGTTTGTAGGTGCTTATTAGGTTGTATTGAAATTTTAAAATTTCAAAGAATAGATAGCATTGAGACAAAGAAGGTATTGGTTGCAAATCATTGTCTCTTCAAAGCCATCTCACTTATAATCAAACACATTCTCATTGATTTAACCAACCAATACCTTCTTTGTCTCAGGCCAACAGAGTATGTAATGTTATTAAGTTATTAAACAAAAAATTTGTTCATATTTTGGGCTGTTCTTTTTTGGTGCCATTTATAGTTTAAGATTGCATTATAATAGCATATAAAACATTTTTTATTTTTGATAGTTCTTATATTTAGAACTATCAAAAATTGTTTACAGATGATACTCTATAAATCTGTCATCTAAGTAGTAAGATGATAATTATTATGAAGACAAAATATTTTTAAAATTTTTTAAATAAGAACAATTTTCTAAACCTCAGTACTTACTGTGGACTGATAAGACTTAAATACAAATATAAAAGTATTTTTTTATTATAAGATAAATTCTTAAAAGTCAGATATGGAAAGTACCTGGAAAATAATCTTTTTCTCTTAGAGATTTTAAACTCCTAATTGTTCAACATTTATGTTTATTTGCCACTGTATTTTTGAATAGAATAATTTATTCAAACAGTCACATTTTGTTTGTATTTTATTGGGTTAATTTTCACACATTAATGTATCTATAACAGCCTTTTAAAATTATCTCAATTATCATTAAATTGATTGGTGTTCTTCTGTATGTGTTAATCAATATAAGCTGCTAATGTATGACACCTAAATCCAAAAAATCTAGAATTTTATTTGAGTTAAATCTGAATAAATACTTTTTCTAATATAGATCTATTACTAGATAAAAGCTATAATTTTGATATGACATTTTAGACTTCAATGCGCATTGCTTTTCAAAAAATTTAATGTTGCAATTACATTTTCTCTGCATCAATCATATCACCAACTGCGTTTTATTTACCATTTTTAACATGAATATTTAAGAGAGTTGCCAGCGATAAAGCAAGTTGTCCCCATTTGAAATTAACTCATGTCAGAAATTGATTTCTTTTTTAAAAATAAGAACTGCCTCTAGCATATTGTTTGCAGTTCATGAAAAGAAAAATATTTAGGAAGATGTGGCATCAAGATCCTTGTATGCCTTGGGCTATCTTCTGGTGATGTAAATGTTGACCATTTAAAGACGTTGAAATTGAATGTTGTCCTACAGTTTAGAATGTAGTGTCAGCAGAGAACAAACATAAATATTCCGGGCATACGCAGATAAAATTACATGACATTCATGATGCGTATTCATTTCTATGAAGCTGATAATGTATTATTCCCTGTTATCCCCTTTAAGAACTATAGAGAAAATTGTTTTGTCTTTCATCAGCAGCAGGACATCAGGATATTAACTCAAGTGTCACTGCTTATTTCAATAACCAGTGAATAGTTATCTGGTCCTTGTTCATTTCATTGTCAGCTTGAATGTTACTCATGGAAGTAAGTCTCTGCCACTTACTGACTGATTGTAATGACACAGTATTAACGAACTGAAGAAAGGCAAATTATATACAAATTATTGGATCACTCATAGCTGGAGTGAAAGATTGAAAAACTGATTCATATACTAACAAGTCTATTCTAGTAAACCAGACCTAGATGCTACTTAAAAATATATATATTTGCTATATTCACTCATTTAAACTCAGAGGGAAAAAAAGTGTTAATCAAAATATCTTCCAAGTTTATATTCACTTGAGAAGTTCCTGTGACATTTTTTTCTGCTTTGTTTTCCACTGTTTGGATGACTTTAGGGACAGAGACTCAAGTTCTCAGCTCCCTTTTCCTTTGAATGTTCCAATTGAAATATAATAATTTTATGCACTGAGTCAGGTCTTATTTTGGCCATTTCAGACTCAGAAACATGTAACAATACATTATGTATATATCCACACTGATTTATGTCACAGCCGTTAAGATTGTAGGCCCTGTGTCCAGAATCAGAATGCTTCAGTTCTAATACTGGCCTTTTCTTTGACAAGCTATGATTATTTCAGTGGATGCAGAGAAAACATTTGACAAAATTCAGATTGATTCATGATAAGAATTATCAACACTATGGGAATAGAATACAACTTCCTCAGTTTGATAAGTGGTATCTTCACAAAAAGAAGAACGGCTGTCACACATGATGATGAAAGACATTGTTTCCAAGTTTAGAGCCAAGGCTAGGATATCTTCTCTAAATCCTCCTATCAGACATTGCTGGATTATAATGTAAAACCTGCATGTAAAATATAAAGCTACCAACCTTTTAGAAAAAATGTCATTGGAGAATATCTTCACAATAATATGTAAGCAAAGATTTCAGAAAGAAAAAAGAGAAATACTAAGATCTTTTTAAAGGCAAATTATAATTTGAACTTTTGTAAAAAATAAAACATTGACTCAGGAAAAGCTATCACTAAGAAAATAAATAACCAAGACAAAGTGGAAGAAATTGTTTATAAACATACATCTAAGAAAGGACTTGTCTGCTCCCCATTAATACAAAGGAATAACACAATAAAATGGGAAGCAAATTTGAGCTGATACTTCAGAGAGGAAAATGTATAAATGGCCAATAAGCATATAATTTCAAGTTCATATCATTAGTCAGCAGGGAATGCAAAGCAAAATTGCATTCACCTCTATAACTAAAATAAAAACTATGGATGACACCAAATGTTGGAGAAGATACAGAGCAAAGATGGCAAAATATGAACCATGAACCAAATCTGTCTCCTGTCTTTTTCTAATAAATGAAGTTTTATTAGAAAACAGCCATGTTCACTTATTTATATATTTTATATGGCTGCTTTTACATTATGATAGCAGAACTGAGTAATTGCAAGATTATGTTTCACAAAGACCAAGATATTTATCAGTTAGCTCTTTACTAAAAAATATTTGCTGACCCATGACATAATATTATTGGAATTCTCTTAACAGTCTTGATGCAAAACTAGTTTATAATTTCTTAAAAGGCTACATCTACCCTAAAACTCAGCAATGTCCTCTTAGCTATTTA
Organism: Ovis aries; assembly: GCF_016772045.2. NCBI lineage: Eukaryota > Metazoa > Chordata > Mammalia > Artiodactyla > Bovidae > Ovis > Ovis aries. Next base: position 19,010,076 of record NC_056074.1, read on the forward strand.
TTCAAGACAGATGAAAACACAGATCTACATTAAATTTTATGCAAGAATGTTCATTGAAGCATTATTCTTTATAGCCCAAATTACAAATGGCTCAGGTGTTCATCAATAGGAGGTTGCACAAAGAATGGTGGTATGTTCATAGAATGGAATACTTCTCAATAATATAAAAGGACAAACTACAGAAATATGTAGCAGCCTCAAAAGCCTACTTTTCTGTGAAAGAAAGCAGTCACAAAATAAAATGCATATTTATATAAATTCTAGGAAAAGCAAATTCAGATATAGTGATAGAATTCATGACATTGGTTGCTTTGAAGGGATTGCCTTGCAAAAGGGGACAAGGTGATTCTCTAGAATGATGGAAATACTCTGTATTATTAATGATGGTGATACATAAACATAAGCATTTGGGAAAAGTAAATTATGTAATTAAGATTAGATCTTTTATTTCATGTTTTTATACCTAAAACATAAATTAGTCAGATGGTTATTCTAGCCAGATTGGGAATATTTTCTAAATGGATACCTGAATGTTTACTTTAAATTCTATTAGTGTAAGAAGTCTAATCAAGACTATGGTTTTTCCAGTAGTCATGTATGGATGTGAGAGTTGGACTACAAAGAAAGCTGAGTGCCGGAGAGTTGATGCTTTTGAACTGTGGTATTGAAGAAGACTCTTGAGAGTCCGTTGGACTGCAAGGAGATCCAACCAGTCCATCCTAGAGGAGATCAGTCCTGGGTGTTCATTGGAAGGACTGATGTTGAAGCAGAAACTCCATTACTTTTGCCACCTGATGCAAAGAGCTGATTTATTTGAAAAGACCGTGATGCTGGGAGGGGTTGGGGACAGGAGGAGAAGGGGATAACAGAGGATGAGATGGCTGGATGACATCACTGACTCAATGGACATGAGTTTGGGTAAACTTCAGAGTTGGTGATGGACAGGGAGGCCTGGTGTGCTGCAGTCCATGGGGTCACAAAGAGTCAGACACAGCTGAGTGACTGAACTGTACCGAACTGAATAAATACTGAAATTGTTAATCTAAACATTTTAAAAATGCAAGTTAAAACATAATAGTATATTATTTCTTATCTTTCATATTTCAACAACTAAGAGACTGATGATAACCATTTAGAAAGATATGATGAGGCAGAAATAATCTGACATTGTTTATGATGAAACAGCTCAGAATTCAATAGGAACCCCATTGTAATGGGAATGAGCCCATTTGAAACTGAAAATTTGAAATTGTAAATCACTCTAACTACTCTTGCACTGTATCTTTCATTGATCATTTCTATACCTGTGGTTCCTTTTCATCACAATTTACCATCTGGTTTTAGCTGCAACTGTGGGTAATTAAAAGGAAGTTTCTTAGACCACACTTGGGACAAAGCATTCAAGAGAATCGGGGCAGCTTGAGGGAGGATGTATGTCCAGGAACTTCAGAAGGCAAAGAACACTGAAAAGAGCAGAGCCCTATGGAGAGAGGGCAGCAGACATGTGGGGCTGAAGATCCTGTTCTTGGTGTTGTTAAGTCACTAAGTCATGTCCAACTCTTTTGCGACACCATGGACTGTAGCCCACAAGGCTCTTCTGTCCGTGGAATTTTCCACAGACGGAGAATAGTGGAGTATGTTGCCATTTAGTAAGAATAGTGGAGTATGTTGCCATTTCCTTCTCCAGGGACCTTCTCAACCCAGGAATCAAAGCTGAGTCTCCTGCATTGCAGGCAGATTATTGCTGAGCCACAGGAGAAGGCCTGAAGACCCTATATCTAGGACCAATATATGACAGATGAGAATGTCTTCCATTAATCTAAAATATACTTTGTATGTATTGTGGGAACAAATAAGTAAATAGCAAAACAAGCCTCCTCACAGTAAAGTAGGATGAGTAATCAAATGATTGTCTTCGCTTCGTTACCATACACATGGCTCATGCTCCATCACTCAGTTGTGTTCGACTCTTTGTGACCCCATGAACTGTAACCCACCAGGCTCCTCTGTCTATGGGATTTCCCAGGCAAGAGTACTGGATGGGTTGCCATTTCCTTCTCCAGGGGATTTTCCAACTCAGGGATCAAACCCACATCTCCTGCATTGACAGGCAGATTCTTTACCACGAGTCACTTGGGAAGCCCAAATATAGTTTATTTTATATTAAATTTATTAATGGATAAGAAAGCTGTGGTACATATACACAATGGAGCATTACTCAGCCATTGAAAAGAATACATTTGAATCAGTTCTAATGAGGTGGATGCAACTGGAGCCGATTATACAGAGTGAAGTAAGCCAGAAAGAAAAACACCAATACAGTATGCTAACACATATATATGGAATTTAGAAAGATGGTAACGATAACCCTGTATGTGAGACAGCAAAAGAGACACAGATGTATAGAACTGACTTTTGGACTCTGGGGGAGAGAGAGAGGGTGGGATTATTTGGGAGAATACTATTGAAACATGTATAATATCATATATGAAACGAGTCGCCAGTCCCGGTTCGATGCATGATACTGGATGCTTGGGGCTTGTGCACTGGGATGACCCAGAGGCATGGTACAGGGAGGGAGGAGGGGGGAAGGTTCAGGATGGGGAACACGTGTTTACCTGGGGCAGATTCATGTTGATGTATGGCAAAACCAATACAATATTGTAAAGTAATTAACTTCCAATTAAAATAAATAAATTTACATTAAAAATAAATAAATTTATTAAAGGGATGATCCATTTTACAAAGGTTCATTTTAAAATTATAATTCAAGTGGAAAAAAGCAAGTGCAGCATAAACAAGAGTTGAAAATTTTTTTCTAAATTAATTTCCTATTTTATGAGAAAAGGCAAATCAAAACATGTATAGAATGCCATGAACTGAAAAAGAATATTCAGTGAATAAGGAGTGGCATTGCACTTTGCATCAAAGCCAATTTATTTGTTTCACCAATGGCATGGTATTGTGGACAAGGGGATCTAAATAAAGCACCCTGTATTTGTTACAGTAGAGGAACAAGGGATTGCTAAACACTGGATACTTGTTTCAAATCTCATGGAGGCACATAACTGTGAAATCAGGGGAGGTCATATCCTGAGTGTTTGTTTTGACCAACTACACTCAACTGGTTTCCTTGCTTAGACTTTTCTGACGAAGCACATGCTTGGAATGGATCTTTTATCTGAAGCTGTAGTGAGCTTTTTGAAAATAACCTGAAAGTATTCCCTGACATATTTAGCAAGGTAATTACTAGAAAAGTGACCTTTGGTTGTGCATTCATCACATACATATGGAATATTGATTTTTAAATATATCAGAAAAATAGTTCATGATTTCAAAAAATAAATTCTTGAGAAGCGACATGGGCATTAAGCTGATTTTATAGAACATGGATGGTGAGTAAATGCCTGGCAGTCTTCCACCCAGCACAGAAATCTCTAATACAGACAAACATGTTTTTCTCCCTGAAGCCCAACCACAGCCTGTCTCGCTTGCCAGACATCTAGCCAAGTTGGCATGAGGGAGGAAGACAATTTCCATTCTCTAATAGAAATTGTTTTCTGTGGCATAATTGGAAAGAATGTCACAAACAGTGGTCTTGATTTTTTTTGGTTGTTTAATAGAGTCTCTGATATATTCTGAAATCCAGAGAACAAAGCTAGTCCAATAAATCCTCTGATCTGACTTTTGGGACTATATTTTGGGCTGTCATAACAGGGACTGTCGGTCTATCAAAGCTGATATTTATCATTTTTATTTCAAGATAACCAATAGAAAAATTGTATCCCTGTGTGTGTATATATTGTTGTTGTTGCTAAGTTGTGTCCTATTCTTTTGCAACCCCATGGACTTAGCCTATTAAGCCCCTTTGTCCATGGGATTTCACGGGCAAAAATACTGAAGTGGGTTGCCATTTCCTACCCCAAATGATCTTCCCACTCCAGGAATCAAACCTAGGTCTCCTGCGTTGGCAGGTGGATTCTTTACCACTGAGCCACTGAGAAACCCATATGTATATATACAAACATACATAAGTTGATTGCACAGATCTATTATATGTGCTCATATATGTATGCACGTATGTGTATTTGTGTATTAGCATATCAAAGCTCTTCTCTGCTTGGTATTACATTTTGTCCTTACTTCTTTGAAGACTTTGTTCACATGCCACATCCTCACAGAGGAATTACCTAATCCCTTTATATGAAATATCACTCTCTATCCATATGACCCACTTTATTTTTCTTCATAATGATTCTCTTTATTAGGCATTCATTCATTTATTTCATTGCTTATATTTTCCTCTAAAATGTACCCTCCATTAGAGGAAGTATTTTTTTCGTATTTTTTAATCACTGCATCCCCAGAAGTTGTATCTGTCATAGATCTGATGTTCAATGAACCTTGTTATATAAAAAAATATTATGGGCAGTATGGCACATCCCCTATTTTGTTGATGGTAACGCACATTTAAAACTATTTGCTTAAGGTGCATGGCGAGGAAGTAAAATAACCTCTTAACCTTTGCTGCTTCTACATTGGCACCTCCAAAGCTTAAAGTTAGTTTGTATTTGCTGGTTGCTTTTACTCCTGAAATAGTGTTGGAAAGCAAATTTGGGGAGGGGGAAGGTTCAATAGTGTTAGTTTGAAAAGAAAACTAGTATTCGCATGGTCAGCCAGAATATAAATAATATAGATATTTCCCTATATGTGTGATCTCAATCCATTTACCTAATTCAGAAAGTTGGGATTAACATATGCACACTACTATATATAAAACAGACAATCAACAAGGACCTATTGTATGGCACATGGAACTCTACTCAACATTCTATAATAACTTATTTGGAAAAAGAATCTGAAAAAGAATGGATATACGTGTAACTGAATAACTTTGCTACACACCTGAAATTAACACATTTAAAATCAATGATATAATATAAAATAAAAATTAAAAACAAAATTCATGAACTCAAGATTGTAATAAAGCCGAAATTTTGGAAGCTTTAATTTATGCCACTCTGCTTAGCACAAGCTATATGCTTCTTCCAAATCATTTGAATTTATGGTTTAATTGCTAGCACCTGCCATCATTGCAATCCACTTAAATTGCAACTGTAATTAATTAGCCTTTAGAAAGATAAGTAAAATGAGATACTTATTTTAATTTTCTAGAAACTTCTTCTGTCTGTTCAAGTTTTTCACGATTTTTTTTTCTCCTTTATGGCAACTATGGATCTTATTTAAATGAAAGTTCTCAGATGTTAATATCAGGTCAGCTGTCTTCTGTGCAATCATAGATTGGGAGGAAAATGCCAGAAGATATATTTAGGATCTATGCAGAATGTCAATTATATTTATTTTTATAATTATGTAGAATTTGTGAGAATGCTATCTTTCTTTTTAGTTGACCAAAATGTATTTTAAAAGTATATGGACATCATCCTCAAATGAATTTAAATTTTCTTGTATCATCATAACTTTTGAGAGTTCTGTTATAAGCAGATAGTTAATGAAATTTTTCTTAGATTATATTTCACAGCAGTGAACTTGAGATAAATTTAAGCAGCACAGAGAGATTATTGACATACTTTGATAAAAAATAAATATGGATTTGAATTTAAAATGATCAGCAGTGAAAAAAAGCAAAGAATGGAGTCCAGTTATAGGGTCTCATGTGGTGTCTTTATAGAAAGAAGGCTTTTTTTTTTTTTTTTGTCTTGAAAAACAAAGATTCCTGAAATTAATTTTATCTTTTTATGTCTCTGATATGTAATAATATATGTCTTCTGCTGACTCAGATTTTTATATAACCTTCTGCTTAGCCCACATACTTTGAATGAAAAAGAAATAAATGTTTAAGAAGTGAAAGTCGCTCAGTCCTTTCTGACCCTTTGCAGCCCCATAGACTGTATCAGTTCACTTCAGTTGCTCAGTTGTGTCTGACTCTTTGGCTCCCTGGACTGCAGCACGCCAGGCCTCCCTGTCCATCACCAACTCCCGGAGTTCACTCAAACTCATGTCCATTGAGTCAGTGATGCCATCCAACCATCTCATCCTCTGTCGCCCCCTTCTCCTCCTGCCCTCAGTCCTTCCCAGCATCAGGATCTTTTCCAGTGAGTCAGCGCTTCTCATCAAGTGACCAAATTATTGGGGTTTCAACTTCAGCATCAGTCCTTCCAGTGAATATTCAGAACTGATATCCTTTAGGATGGACTGGTTGGATCTCCTTGCAGTCCAAGGGACTCTCAAGAGTCTTCTTCAACACCACAGTTCAAAAGCATCAATTCTTTGGCACTCAGCTTTCTTTATAGTCCAACTCTCACATCCATACATATGGAAAAACCATAGCTTTGACTAGACGGAACTTTGTTGTCAAAGTTCTGTCTGCTTTTTAATATGCTGTCTAGGTTGGTCATAACTTTTCTTCTATGGACTGTATAGTCCATGGAATTCTCCAGCCAGAATATTGGAGTGGGTAGTCTCTTCCTTTCTAGGGAATCCTCCAAACCCAGGGATCGAATCCAGGTCTCCCACATTGCAGGTGACTCCCCACCAGCTGAGCTACAAAGGAAGCCCAAGAACACTGGGGTGGGTAGCCTATCCCTTCTCCAGAGGATCTTCCCAATCCAGGAAGTTTGTTTAAGAAGCCAAACACAAAGCAAGTATCAAGACCATATCAGAGTAAGAAATTAGAAGAAATATACACCCTTCTAAACTCCCAGATAAAAGAAACATTGTCAGTCTCCATTATATAAGAAAACAATTTTATTAAAAATCTAAAAAGTAGTTGAGCCAAATCTTTCTGTGGTGAAGAGATTGGCAAATTACTTCCCATGAACATTTATAAAGTCTCCTTAAGTTAGTTTTCTCCCTGTTCTGTCTCAGTCATTCTAAAATATTGGATTTTTTCATTTCTGGTTTCTTTGATGAGTGGTTTGCCTTAACCTAGCAGACAACAAGGCACCAGTGAAGACCTTTGAGACACAGGGATTAATTTATAATAGATTTTGCATTCAGGTTGCTGAAATTTTCAGGATGAAACCAAATATATATCTTTCTATATATTTGAATTACAGAAAATCACATGAATTAATGTCAGAAATTTAAGAGAGCAATTTATTTATTTATTTATTTATTTATTCACTTTCTAGTGGAGTAAAAAGACATATCACTACCTTTTTCACAAAAAAAGCACCTTCTCTATGATATGAAAAGATATGATTTTTAGAAACTCACTATCCCTTTCGTATGAAAAATAGATTATCTTGGACGATTCTCCAAAGCCAAAGAATTTCTGGTGAAGTTGACGTGATGGTGAGGAGAAACAGGCCAGTTCTTCCTATAGATGGTGGGAGAGATGGCAGCTATTTTCCACCTTTCTATGATGATGCTCTACAAAGAGAGAGACAGAGAAAGGAAAAAGGGAGGGAGAAGGCAAACAATTTTAAAATGCATTCCTAATTTGAGAGAATTAATATTTGAGGAAATCTGTGACCTTCAGAGATACATATTAATTTCTCTTCTTTCTCAATTAGTACAAACTGATGTAGACTTGAATGCCATTTTATAATATCTGGATTTTAAAAGATAACAAAACTTTTCTTCAAGAAGCACAATAATTGATATAAACATGACCTGCTATTGGTCTAATTTTTAACTTCAGTACTTCTTTCCAGATCAGAGTTTTAAATTAGTTCCAAATTTCCTTCAGTGAACCTGATTCACTCGTTTTTATTTTTATTTTTTTAAGTATAATAAGGATCAAATTACATTCAAAACCATCTCTGTTCTTGTGTCTGGAAAACTACTACTGACAATTGGGGTGATATGCATGCTCAGCCGTGTCCGACTCTGTGGCTCTATGGACTGAAACCCACCAGTCTCCTCTGGCCATGGGATTTTACCAGCAATAACAGTGGAGCAGGTTGTCACTTACTCCTTCAGGGGATCTTCTCAACCCAGGGAGGGAACCTGTGTTTCCTGCATTGCAAGTGGATTCTTTACTGCTGAGCCACTGGGGAAGTCCCAACAATTGGGAGCTATCAGGAAATTGACTTTTGGTGATTGTTCTCCCTATTATTAACGTCCAGATAGATGCTGCTCTCTTTGAACTGTGGTTGATCTGCTCAAGACAGAAAATACCACCTTCAGTCCAGTCCCAGCGTCCACCTGTTTGACTTCAGTTTTATCTCCTAGGAAGAATACCAGTCTCTCACTTTGGGGACTGAAAATACACTGTATCTCTTTTCCCCTTGGTATTGTACATCTCCACTCTAATTTCAGATTCTTTCAAAAATGTTATTAAACATGCAGTGTGTGTGAAAGAGACATGTGTACCCCAATGTTCATAGCAGCACTGTTTATAATAGCCCAGACATGGAAGCAACCTAGATGTCCATCAGCGGACAAATGGATAAGAAAGCTGTGGTACATATACACAATGGAATGTTACACAGCCATTAAAAAGAATGAATTTGAACCAGTTCTAACGATGTGGATGAAACTGGAGCCTATTATACAGAGTGAAGAGAGTCAGAAAGAAAAACACCAATATGGTATACTAACACATATTTATGGAATTTAGAAAGATAGTAATGATGACCCTATATGCAAGACAGAAAAAGAGACACAGATGTAAAGAGCAGTCTTTTGGACTCTGTGGGAGAAGGAGAGGGTGGGATGATTTGAGAGGGTAGCATTGAAACGTGTATTATCATATGTGAAGCGGATCACTGGTTCAGGTTCGATGCATGAGACAGGGTGCTCAGGGTTGGTGCACTGGGATGACCCTGAGGGATGGGGTGGGGAGAGAGGTGGTAAGGGGGGTCTGGATGGGGAACAGATGTATCCCCGTGGCTGATTCATGTCGATCTTTGGCAAAAACCACTACAATACTGTAAAGTAATTAGCCTCCAATTAAAATAAGTAAATTAATTTTTAAAAATACAGTGCGTGTTAGTCACTCAATCATGGTTGATTCTTTGCAACCTCATGGACTGTATAGCCTGCCAGGCTCTTCGTCTATGGAATTTTCTAGGCAAGCATACTGGAGTGGGTTGTCATTTCCTTCTTCAGGGGATCTTCCTGACTCAAGGGTCAAACCAGCATTGCAGGCAGCTTCTTTACCATCTGAGCCACCAGGGAAGCCCCAGAATACTGTAAATTCCCCACATATGAATGAGTTGTGTTTGAGAGTGTGTTCATAAATCCAATTTGTTCATAAGTCCAACAAAGTCACCCTAGGTATCCAACTAACACAGGCAGCTATATAGTACTCTGCTGTAATAGGTTTATAATACTTATCACGCAAATAATGCATAAAACAAAAAATAAAATACTTTAATCTTATAGTACGGTCCCTTGAAAGGTACAGTAGAGTCAGCTACATCACTTCTGCTTCTATGCTTGCTTCCAGAAATCTTGGGCTTTAAATAATGTTCTATTCTGCTCTATAGTACTGTACAGCAAAGTACACAAAAGCGTAACTGCTTCTGGAGGATGCACCCATGTGACAATGTACGCCAGACACGTCAACTCAACTTATATGATTGGACATGTGAACCTAAGTTCACATCCTTGAAAGTCTGCAACTTGAAGGTTCATATGTAAGGCACTGACTGTATTTTTGCTGATAGTTATCTAAAATTTATTGTGATCATAATGAAACGTTCTCAGATAAATATTTTATCTACACTTATAGGAAGAAATAAAAGTAAATAGAAAGTTAATAGACACATATAATCCTTTCGTTTGGGGAGAAAAAGTTTGAACATGTATTTCTTAATTCCACTCACTGATCTTTTCAGAATGGTGTGTCCCACTATTTCTAAACACACAAAATATTTTAAAGCATTTACTCCAGAAATAGTGTTACTAGTGACTACAAAAAGCATACATATCCATATGGCTTGTATTTTAAGTCATACCATCACAAACATATCTTAACTATTTGATTAAATAGAAAAGCAGCCCTTTCTAGGGTAATGTAGTAATACATGAAGTTGCTAATAGAAATTATATGAATCCAGGGTTGATTGAACATTCTTTGGCATTGCCTTTCTTTGGGATTGGAATGAAAAATGACCTTTTCCAGTCCTGTGGCTACTGCTGAGTTTTCCAAATTTGCTGGCATATTAAGGGCAGCACTTTCACAGCATCATCTATTAAGATATGAAATAGCTCACCTGGAATTCCATCACCTCCACTAACTTTGTTCATAGTGATGCCTCCTAAGGCCCCCTTGACTTTGCATTCCAGGATGTCCGGGTCTAGGTGAGTGATCACACCATTGTAGTTATCTGGGTCATGAAGATCTTTTTTGTATAGTTCTTCTGTTTATTCTTGACACCTCTTCTTAATATCTTCTGCTTCTGTTAGGTCCATACCATTTCTGTCCTTTATTGAGCCTGCCTTTGTATGTAATATTCCCTTGGTATCCCTAATTGTCTTGAAGAGATCTCTAGTCTTTCCCATTCTATTGTTTTCCTCTATTTTTTGCATTGATTACTGAGGAAGGCTTTCTTATCTCTCCTTGCTATTCTTTGGACCTCTGCATTCAGATGGATATATCTTTCTTTTTCCCCTTTTCCTTTCATGTTTCCTTTTCTCCTTTGCCTTTCGTGTTCAACAGTACATGAACCGTGAAATTCCAGATTTTCAAGCTAGATTTAGAAAAGGCAGAGGAAGCAGAGATCAAAATTGCCAACATCCGTTGAATCATCCGAAAAGCAAGAGGGTTCACAAAAGCCTTTGACTGTGTGGATCACTACAAACCGTGGAAAACTGTGAAAGAGATGGGAATACCAGACCACCTGACCTGCCTCCTGAGAAATCTGTATGCAGGTAAGAAGCAACAATTAGAACTAGACATGGAACAACAGACTGGTTCCAAATCAGGAAAGGAGTATGTCAAAGCTGAGTATTGTCACCCTGCTTATTTAACCTATATGGAGAGTAAATCAAAAGAAATGCTAGGCTGGATGAAGCACAAGCTGGAATCAAGATTGCCGGAAGAAACATCAATAACCTCAGATATGTAGATGACACCACCCTTATGGCAGAAAGTGAAGAAGAACTAAAGAGTCGCTTGATGAAAGTGAAAGAGGAGAGTGATAAATTTGGCTTAAAACTCAGCATTCAGAAAACTAAGATCATGGCATCTGGTCCCATCACTTCATGGCAAATTGATGGGGAAACAATGGAAACAGTGAGAGAGTTTATTTTTTTGGGCTGCAAAATCACTGCAGATGATAACTGCAGCAATGAAATTAAGAGATGCTTGCTCCTTGGGAGAAAAGTTATGCCCAACCTAGACAGCATATTATAAAGCAGAGACATTACTTTGCCAACAAAGGTGAGTCTAGTCAAAGCTATGGTTTTTCCAGTAGTCATCTATGGATGTAAGAGTTGAACTATAGAGAAAGCTGAGAGCCAAAGAATTGATGCTTTGTAACTGTGGTGATGGAAAGGACTCTTTAGAGTCCCTTGGACAGCAAAGAGATCCAACCAATCCATCCTAAAGGAAATCAGTCCTGAATATTCATTGGAAGGACTGATGCTGAAGCTGAAACTCCAATACTTAGACCACTTGGTGTGAAGAACTGACTCATTTGAAAAGACCCTGATGCTGGGAATAATTGAAGGCAGGAAGAGAAGGGGACAACAGAGGATGAAATGGTTGGATGGTATCCCTGACTCAATGGATATGAATTTAAGTAAGCTCCAGGAGTTGATGATGGACAGGGAAGCCTGGCATGCTGCAGTCCTTGGGGTCACAAAGAGTCAGACAGGACTGAGTGACTGAACTGAGGGTTGATTGATAGACTGCATAATATCTCCTGTCATGTAGGAGTTCCCAGGCACAGACATAACAAGAAAAGTGATTCTCTATGAAGTTGAACACTTGTTGGGCTGTGCCCTGAGATTCTGAAATCCTTCCAATTGCCCAGCATTAAGACCTAATGAAATGAAAAAGTTGCTCAGCCATGTTCAACTCTTTGCAACCCCATGGACGATATAGTCCATGGAATTCTCTAGGCCAAAATACCCTTTCCCTTCTCCAGGGAATCTTCCCAACCCAAGGATCAAATTCAGGTCTTCCTCATTGCCGGTGGATTCTTTACCAGCTGAACCACAGGGAAGCCTGAGAATACTGGAGTGGGTAGTCTATCCTTTCTCCAATGGATCTTCCCAAGCCAGGAATCAAACCAGGGTCTCCTGCATTGCAGTTGGATTCTTTATCAACTGAGCTATCAGGGAAGCCCCATTAAGACCAGATGTTATTTCATATATGTTATAAATTTTCCAAAAAATATGTTATCTGTGTTTCACGCCTTTTATCTACTGTATTACTCACTTACCTCCAGTGCTAAGCACAGTGGAACATGTTCACTCTACAACATGACCATCAACTCCTCACCTGTGTGCCAGTTTGCCAGATGAGTTTCAGGCCCAAATAATAACTTGTGTGATGAAGCCTTCAACAGAAAAACATGTCCATGTTACCTCAAACTTTATGGACTTTTAAACTGTGGGCTGAGATAAAGCCACTTCAGTTGGAGAAAATACACAGAAGCTGAAAAAATAGAGACTTCAAGTAAGAAGGAGTGAAGAGGGCTGAAAGCCACTAAAGAGGGAAATTATGGGACTCAGAGTAAAGGCAAGAAAGACAGCACAGAGGCCTGGTGGGAGGAGGTCTAGAGAAGGTTGGTAACCATCACCTGTCATTAGAGGAGATTATCAGATTATTCTCAGATTATTGAGAATAACTGCAAGAAGGATGAAGAGAGAGAAAAAAGCATATATTCCCCAATAGAAAGTGAAGGATGTGCATTAAACAAAGATCACACTAGCATCAGTGATCAAGGAAACAGGTTAAGCCCAGGAAGACCAAGATTGAAGCCAAGATGCCACTCAGCTTACATGTATAGTGTCTGCTGAACTCATGCTCACAGGATCTCCATTCCTGGAAGTAGAAGGCCATTGTTCTCTGTAGTACCATTGGAGAAACTGAGGCCCAAGATATTTTCTTTCACTGTATTATGTGGCATTCAAATTATATTTGAAAGGGAGGAGAATAGCCACTCTAAAATGTGTCAGTGTGGTATGTAGATTACTTTGAGATGAAGGCAATCAAGACCCAGTGAATTCAAGAAAAACCCTTTTACCTCCTCTTTAACTATTTAAAATAATAATGGCACCCCACTCCAGTACTCTTGCCTGGAAAATCCCATGGATGAAGGAGTATGGTGGGCTGCAGTCCATGGGGTCGCAAAGAGTCGGACACGACTGAGCGACTTCACTTTCACTTTTCACTTTCATGCTTTGGAAAAGGACATGGCAACCCACTCCAGTGTTCTTGCCTGGAGAATCCCAGGGATGGGGGAGCCTGGTGGGCTGCCATCTCTGGGGTCGCACAGAGTTGGACACGACTGAAACGATTTAGCAGCAGCAGCATCAGGTAGGGACCGTGGCCCAGTAAGAGAATTATTACCAGAGATTACTTTTTATTCAAAGGAATCATCTGCATGGCAGGGAAAACATAATCACGGAATATCTATTCACCTTATCATCCTATGAATTACTTTCCTCCCCTTAGAAGCCCAGGCTCCTATCAGATTCCTTAGCTAAGGATGGTATATAAACTTCAATTGTCTTGCTTACCAACTTGCCCTTGGGTCTCAGGTTTTTATGGTCTTCTGCATGTACAACATTTTGTTGTTCTGCTGTTTAACTGTCTTATGTGAAGTTAAATACTAGACCAGCTAAAAAGCCTAAAAGGGAAGAGGGACATTTTTAACCTCTTCAAATTTAGCTTGGGCTTGCCTTAATTACGATTTAATTATGGAACATAGAAATGCACACAGTTACACACATACAGGCATCATATTTAGGCACAAAGTGAGAGAGCATTCCGTTGATTAAAAATTGAACTTAGCAGCTAGATACTGTGTCTCTTCAGGCAAAATACAGTGTGGACAAGCCCAGGGTATATCTTGTGTTCATAAACTCTGACCATCTTATGTTTCTTCCTTTTTTTCCAAGCAATAGAACTCAATGAAGCTCTTTAACCTTTTGCTAGTAGCCTGAAAGACTCCAAGAAGAGCGTGTTAAGATGAACTAAGCCAATGAATGGACAAAATTCTCTCCTACATCATGCTGGTGTATTGTCTTATGTATATGCATTTTATTGAAAGCTTTTATAAATCTTTTTAGGAATTAAGCAGGATATGAATTATGAGTTAAAATACAGATGGGCCTGAGAGTCATAGTCTCCACACGATAGCTTTAACTCACTGACTGTGTGACATTTCGTTACTATTTCACATGTCTGTGTTCCTAATGCCCGCATGCTCAGTCACTTCAGCCGTACAGTTCGCTTTGCGAACTAAAGCCCACCCAGCTCCTCTGCCCATTGGATTCTCCAGGCAAGAATACTGGAGTGGGTCGCCATTCCCTTCTCCAGGGGATCTTCCCTACCCAAGGATCGATCCCACGTCTCCTGCATTGAGGGCAGATTCTTTACCCCTGAACCACCAGGGAAGCCTTTGTTCCTAATATGAAGAATTAAATAGAATCTAGAACACAAAACACTTAACATCAAACGTCAATATATTGTAAGGGATATAAGAAGAAACATGACAACCTTTTAAAAACTCATTGCAACCTGAACGTAATCTGCTGCGCATTGTCCACAGTAGGCCTCCCAGCTCTATGAATGTTCCATTCTCATTTCCAAGTAGAAGCGACTTAGCACAGACGTTCTCCTACTACATAGAGTTTATGAAATAAAACCTGGTATATTTGTTTGCCTTTGCTCCTTTTTGAATATGTTTTTGGTCAGTGGACTGATGGGTCATAACTGTTTACCTGGTTACATGACTGTCTGTTTTCATGCCAGTCTTAGAGGCCTTTAGGGGAATTGATTTCCATTTGTAATGCAGATATTTTTAAAAAGCCATTATCATCACCCTTGACAACGCTGTCACAACAGTAAAGTATCTTGTATTTAGTCATCAGGAAATAATAGATACAAACCTAGAGAACCATAAATGAATTTCACTGGTACCAAGAGTTGGTAATAGGCCATATCTAAAACATTAATTTTTTCTTTCACAAAATACTCAATCCAGTCTTATGTTCAAAAATATCTGAAAGTTAGTCCCTCCTTGTTGGCTTTTCAAATTAAAATTATGTGTCTTATTTCACCCTGTTTCTAATTCAACACACATTTACTAAATCTAATATACATTATGCTTAGCATTAGAAATGCAGGAATGAACAGGGCAGACCCTTTAATTTAAATGGATAGTTGGAAACTGATAGTTGAAGAGGCAGAAAGGAATATAAACAGAAATTTACCAGAAATAATTAAGATCAGGATGCAATACAAGGTGGGACTATAATCAGAATAAAGGTGGCAATTAATTCTGCTTGGGAGAGAGAGAAGAAAGTATTTTGAAAAAAGACTCATTTTATAGAATGAG
This sequence comes from Ovis aries, assembly GCF_016772045.2. Taxonomy (NCBI): domain Eukaryota; kingdom Metazoa; phylum Chordata; class Mammalia; order Artiodactyla; family Bovidae; genus Ovis; species Ovis aries. The sequence goes on from NC_056074.1 coordinate 19,025,564, forward strand.
GGAGGTTTACTTCATGGATATGAGAAGTGCTTTAGAAGGGAATGGCACGGGAAGCTCTGCTGTCAGATAAAAACCATAGCAAAGATGCAGAGGAGGGGAGTTGATAGAAAATTTAGGGAATGATGCTAATTTGGTACCATTTGCTCAACAGGGACATGCCAAGTCAAAAGTTACTGAGGCTGTCTGGGGTCATCGATAAAAAGACTCACCTACCAACCGGAGGATCTGGACAATAATGACTCATGCTAGGTTTTTAAGCAGATTTAGGAAATGGCAACCCACTCCAGTATTCTTGCCTGGAGAATCCTAGGGACAGGGGAGCCTGGTGAGCTGCCATCTATGGGATCACACAGAGTCGGACACGACTGAAGTAACTTAGCAGCAGCAGCAGCAGCAGACATATGTTGATTTTGCTTATCCTGCATTTGTCCCCACTCTCCCATTATTCCTTTTTACCCTTCTAATTATTGCACTGAAGTCATCCTTTGGAGATCCAAATTTTCCCCAGAAGATAACTGGACTTTTGCTCCAAGCATGGGCATGTAAACTATGCCTATTATTGAGAATTTTCTACCTTCATGGCAACAATGATTGACTGAGGAATGGGTAAAAATAATTCATTTCTCAATGAGAACTTGATAGGCACATCATTGAACAGAGCAAAAAAGGAGAGAGACTGAATAATGATTCGTCCATACCTAAATCCAGAAATAAACCTGAAATTTTTAGTTTGAGTTGAATTTCTTTCATGTGTAGCTAAAAATATCTTTATAAAAACATGTTGTAGCAAATATTTTTACATGTATATTCTATAGAAATTGCTGTTATTCTGATACCTAAATGTTAGATTTCCACAAAAGGTGTTGGAGAAAGGGACATCAGATAATCGTTCCTAGGGAAGATGGGATGGGAGCCTTTTTTAAGGTAGTGTCCCTGGTATTGGAGGATGAAAACCTTGCCTGCTGTATTGCTCTTTCTTGGGTTACTAGCTCCCAGCTCAAGTCCTGGCATATAGACGGTACTCAGAATTCACTTGATGAATGCCCTGGGTATGAATTCAAGATGAAGAAATTTATAAATTGCATGGGTAATGGTGAAGAAAAATAGAGAATTCAATATGTCATTTTTAGTGAGGACCACTGGATGACATTATTTAAGAGAAAAGGAGAGGAAGCTAAAAGGAGTAGGTTGACATGCTGGCAAATGAAGCAAAACATTTTTAAGTATTTTGGAGTCAATGTTAGTCTTTGGATATTTGTTTATGATATTATTTTTCTTTTCCTTATGCTTAGAGATAGAAAAAGAAATTACCTACCTTTTATTAAATCTTACCTATTAAAATCTTACCTACTCTTTCAGATATATTTCAAAGACTAGTTCATTCTTGGAATTGTACTCAATGCAGCAGTCTGAAATGACATAATTTAAAATTCCTACAATATTTATATGTGTTTACCACTTTCCTCACATGTTGGTTTGTTGCATATGTAAGACTATTATCTTGCTACTTGATTATAGTTGCTTAAGTTCAAGCTTGTGTTTTACTCTTCTTGATATCCCAGGAGTTCCTAGAAAAATGTATGGCAATTGAAGAAATTAAACAAATATGTATTTAAAAAGGGACATTTAGAGAGTTTTGAAGTTATGAGGATTTTATTAAGAATCCTTTTCAGAAAGTAGCTAATTAAATCCATACTTCATTTTTCTCATTATATTGAGGTTTTGTTTAAAATGGATCTAAATTTACTACACTTATTATTGAAAAATGTACTCCCCTAGCATCAGCATCTCTTTCATCCTGTCCTATATTTTTCTCAAGCAACATCTAATATAAAATGTAATTTACTTTTTAAACTTCACATTATTTTTGTTGTCTATCTCATCTAATTAGATTATAAAATCTGTGAAATTGATATCTTTATTTTATTCATTGAAGTGAATGTCTTTATTTTATTCATTGAAGTTCCCAGTGACTGGCACAGAGACTAGTGTATGGTAAATATTCAATAATATTTGTGGGATAAGTGAATCAAGTGGTATCATTTATTTACTTATTGAAGGTCTGCACTTACTAAGGATCCCACTGTGTGTGCCTCCAGTGAATACCATCCATGTGAAGAGTTCTAATCCATGTGAGAGTTCCACCGTCAGTGCTTTGAGGAGATCCTCTCCACTGCCACAAAAGTGCAGACTCTGTAAAACTTGGAATTTGTGCCTGCTTTGTTCCCTGCTGTATCCTCAGAACACAGAACTACTTCTGAAACAAAATTGACGTTAGTCAAATTATTATTTAGTAAGAAATGAATGAATGAGTCAAAATACCAATTTAAAATAATAAAAGGATGCGCCTTTCCCGAGGCTTACGGTTTATCCATGTGAGACAAACCACCATTAGGAGAGAGAGACTGACACTAGAAAAATCACCCATCTACTTTTTCAGTCAAATAATAGTCAAAATCTATACAGTAGAAATAAAATATTTTGATTCAGTTGAAAGAGTAATAACAAAGAACATCTAGCTATAAGTTTAATGTTCTTTTTTTCTTTATTCACTGGAAGTATATTTAGTCAACTCTAGCAACCATTGGTTAAGGAGGAAAAAAAAGGGAATATAAAATTGATAAAATGCTCTTTTCTGAGCACAGATGGGGATGAAAATAAAGAAATACAATGAGCAAAGCCACAAGAAACAGAATGAAATAGCCATGCATTGTCTGCTCACTCTTTGATGCACTCTAGTGATTGCCAAAGGTTTTTGGATAAGACTGACAGCTGCTTTGATTTCTTTTTTCAACTGTAATGAATGAACACAGAAAAATATTACGTATGCTGAGGAAAACCTTCTAGAAAGGGAAAAGAATGTACTAACTATAGCATAAATGCACACGTGGTTCACACACACACACACTGCAACAACCTATTTACATTTAATGCCTGGATTTTGAATAACAAGGGGCCTTTAATTTTCTGATCAAGCTTATTCATGAGAAGGTTGCACATTCATAAGCAGATTGCATTCAGTGAAGAAACATAACAAGGGCTGCAAATTTCTGTTTCTGAAACTTAATGACATGTTGGGGGAAAACTGTGGCTTCCAACTCTTTATTCTACACCACTGATGGGCCCTGGGTATTATTCCATATCATATTCTGCTAAACACTGCATTTGTCTTCCAGTTGTAAAACTGTTCATAGCTTGGACATGAGCCAAGCATCCAGCCTCTCTTCAAGGTGTTCAAGTTCATGATCTTTCTGTAGGAAATGACACTCTAAATGTGAAGCATTCCTTTCCAGGAAAACATATAACATTCCTGCAGTAGACAAGATGGCTCCTCAAAAAGGCCAATGCCCTAATCCCTAGAATCTGTGACCATGTAATATTATATTATTACATTACAATATTTGTAATAATTTTATATTATTACATTTGTAATAATATTTGTAATAATGTTATATTATTACAAAAGCAACTTTGCGTATGTAATTAAACTTATGGGTTTAAAAGGAAAAAAAAAATATCCTGGATTAGTCTCGGAAACTAATGTAATCCATGAAACTGCAGAACATTCAGCAGAATTTTCTTTAACTAAGGTTGAAGCACCTCTTCTTTCTGTTGCACCCCATAGAAAGAATATAGCAGAGAGATTAGAAGTGTGAGCAGCAATTAATAGACATATCCTCACTAATTTAGACATGGTAGGGGCAATGTGACAAGGAATGAAAGTAACTTACATAGTTGAGAGAAAGATCTTGCAGAAAGCCAGCAAGAAAATGAGAACCCCAGCCCTACAGTTCAAGGAAAGTGATGTTTAGTAATAACCAAAAGAGCATAAAGCAGGTTTTCTCTTGGAGTCTACAGTTAAGAACCCAAGTGAAATGATATCTATATTTTATCCTTGTGAATATCAGAGTGAGGTAACTAACTGAGCTTCCCCTGGAATTCTGAGCTGCAGGACTACGGTATGTTGCTTCAACTTCTTAATGTTTTGCAATTCATTATGTCAGTAATAGTAAACAAGAATAAATAAAAAGAATAAATAGAAAGTAAAGTATTACATATAACAGAAGAGTTAAGTCCTATTACATCATTTTAAACACTGCAACATGGCACAACAGTGGCTGTTAATAAGATCTAATCAGGATTTTCTGTAGGAGAAAGGAAATGTAGAATGAAAAAAAAAAAAAGAAAGAAAGCATGAATCCAAAGCTCCTGTACACATTTAGCACTGTGAATCATTGTTGACTGCAAATATGTAGGTAGCTAAATGGATAATAAAGTTAATTTTATACTACATGCCTGAAGTATGTCTTTTGTCTTTTGGAAGAGCTTGATTTACAACAATGGGTTGCATCTGTATGTATTGAAACAATTTCATACAATTATTAGCAAACTTCAATGTTAATTTCAGACTTTTTCATTTAAAGTATGCATGGTATAACTAACACCCATAACAGATGTCTTTTTCATTATAGGGGACTGGAATGCAAAAGTAGGAAGTCAAGAAAAACCTGGAGTAACAGGCAGATTTGGCCTTGAAGTACAGAATGAAGCAGTGCAAAGGCTAATAGAGTTCCGCCAAGAGAACACACTGGTCATAGCAAACACCCTCTTCCAACAACACAAAAGACTGTACACATGGACATCACCAGATGGTTGACATCAAAATCAGATTGATTATATTCTTTGCAGCCAAAGATGGAGAAGCTCTACACAGTCAGCAAAAATAAGACTGGTAGTTGACTGTGGCTTGGACCATGAACTCCTTATTGCCAAATTCAGACTGAAACTGAAGAAAGTGGAGAAAACCTCTAGACCATTCAGGTATGAACTAAATCAAATCTCTTATGACTAAACAGCAGAAGTGAGAAATAGATTTAAGGGACTAGACCTGACAGACAGAATGCCTGATGAACTATGGATGGAGGTTCATGACATTGTACAGGAGACAGGAATCAAGACCATCCCCAAGAAAAAGAAATGTAAAAAAGCAATATGGCTGTCTGAGGAGGCCTTAGAAATAGCTGTGAAAAGAAGGGAAGTGAAGAGCAAAGGAGAAAAGGAAAGATATACCCATCTGAATGCAGAGTTCCAAAGAATAGCAAGGAGAAATGAGAAAGCCTTCCTCAGAGATCAATGCAAAGAAATAGAGGAAAGCAATAGAATGGGAAGGACAAGGGATCTCTTCAAGAAATTTAGAGATACCAAAGGAACATTTCATGCAAAGATGGGCTCGATAAAGGAGAGAAATGGTAGGGACCTAACAGAAGCAGAAGATATTAAGAAGACATGGCAAGATGTGTACACAGAAGAACAGTACAAAAAAGATCTTCACGACCAAGATAATCACAATGGTGTGATCACTCACCTAGAGCCAGACATCCTGGAATGTGAAGTCAAGTGGGCCTTAGGAAGCATCACTGTGAACAAAGCTAGTGGAGGTGATGGAATTCTAGTTGAGCTATTTCAAATCCTGAAAGATGATGCTGTGAAAATGCTGGGCTCAATATGCCTGCAAATTTGGAAAACTCAGCAGTGGCCACAGGACTGGAAAAGGTCAGTTTTCATTCCAACCCCAAAGAAAGACAAAGCCAAAGAATGCTCAAACTACCGCACAATTGCACTCATCTCACATGCTAGTAAAGTAATGCCTAAAATTCTCCAAGCCAGGCTTCAGCAATATGTGAACCGTGAACTTCCAGATGTTCAAGCTAGTTTTAGAAAAGGCAGAGGAATCAGAAATCAAATTGCCAACATCTGCTGGATCATGGAAAAAGCAACAAAGTTCCAGAAAAACATCTATTTCTGCTTTGTTGACTATGCCAAAGCCTTGATTGCGTGGATCACAATAAACTGTGGAAAATTCTGAAAGAGATGGGAATACCAGACCACCTGACCTGCCTCTTGAGAAACCTGTATGCAGGTCAGGAAGCAACAGTTAGAACTGGACATGGAACAGACTGGTTCCAAATAGGAAAAGGAGTAAGTCAAGGCTGTATATTGTCACGCTGCTTATTTAACTTATATGCAGAGCACATCATGAGAAATGCTGGGCTGGATGAAGCACAAGCTGGAATCAAGATTGCCAGGAGAAATGTCAATAACCTCAGATATGTAGATGACACCACCCTCATGACAGAAAGTGAAGAGAGCCTTTGATGAAAGTGAAAGAGGGGAGTGAAAAAGTTGGCTTAAAGCTCAACATTCAGAAATCTAAGATCATGGCATCCGGTCCCATCACTTCATGGCAAATAGACGGGGAAATAGGGGAAACAGTGGCTGACTTTATTTTTGGGGGCTTGAAAATCACTGCAGACGGTGACTGCAGCCATGAAATTAAAAGATGCTTACTCGTTGGAAGGAAAGTTATGTCCAACCTAGACAGCATATTGAAAAGCAGAGGCATTACTTTGCCAACAAAGGTCTGTCTAGTCAAGGCTATGGTTTTTCCAGTGGTCATATGGATGTGAGAGTTGAACTATAAAGAAAGCTGAGTGCTGAAGAATTGATGCATTTGAACTGTGATGTTGGAGAAGACTCTTTAGAGTCCAAAGGATTGAATCTGAAAGGAGATTCAATCAGTTCATCCTAAAGATCAGTCCTGGATGTTCATTGGAAGGTCTGATGTTGAAGCTGAAACTCCAGTACTTTGGCCACCTGGTTCAATGAGCTGACTCATTGGAAAAGACCCTGATTTTGGGAAAGATTGAGGGCAGGAGGAGAAGGGGACGACAGAGGATGAGACAGTTGGATGGCATCACCAACTCGATGGACTCTGGGTGGACTCCAGGAGTTGGTGATGGACAGGGAGACCTGGCGTGCTGTGGTTCATGGGGTCGCAAAGAGTTGGACACAACTGAGCTACTGATCTGAACTGAACTGAATGCATGGTACAAGACTATGCTATTATGTTACACTGGCAAGGTTTGAATTTTATTTACGCTACTCGTTGGCTCTGTCAGTGAAGTTACATGAGTTTTCCCAATCTTAGTTTCTTTGTATGTAAAATAGGAGAATAATTGCACTGCCTTCTAAGGTGGTTGTGAAACTTAATTAAGATACTGAATTAAGATAATCCAAGCAGAATAATTAGTAAAGTGCCTTGAAGAGTAAAACTCTCAAAAAATTTAACTGCTGTCATTACCTGCTCTCTTTTTCCTTCGCATTCATCTCACCTATGCCAATAACATAAGATCGTATTGGACTTTGTGTTTCATCTCACCCAGTGTGAGCAACATTGCTCTTGGATGAGCAAACCTGGGTAAGAGAATCCAAGTTATAAATGATGGGTCCTTCGTTTACTACTCGATGAGATTGAGGAAGTTTTCTCATTTAATAGACTATTTTAAAATAGTTTTGGTTTTATAGAAAAATTGACTAGATAAGCTATGACTCTTTATTTGCCCATCTCTTCAGTTTTAGGGCAGTGATTTTCCTTTTGACCTCAGTTCTCTGATGAAGCTAGAAAAGCTGGTCCTTAATATGTTCAGCTATTTTCTTGTTATGAAGATGGGAGTGATAATGTCCAAGCTTTTAACATGTCTTGGAAGAAACCAAAAATCTCCCATTTGTTTTAACCTCTTGGAGCTCAATGCCATCCTTTACAGACTTGGAGCCTGCTTTTTTGGGATCGTCACACCACTGGACTTATGCTGGAACAAGGAGGCAGCCTTGATGCCTATAAGCCCAACTGGTGCTCAAGATCTGTGGGGTCCACTGGAACCAATACCCAAAAGCCTCCACCTTTGTCAGGCTCACCAGGAAGCCAAGAAACTTAATCTCTGTTGTAAGTGTGTAAGTACCCAATTTAGGGTAATAAAAGCAATAGACCAGAAATGGTTGACCTAGGGTACAGATACATTCTCAGAGTTCTTCTTAATCCAGTTCTCTGAGGAGTCACTATCAAATCATTTGCTCTGGTTCATAAGATTGCTGCAGTTTTTACCATTCAAAAATGATATAGAGAAACAGATTATGTTAATTCAAGGGTGGGTCTCCCGAAAAGAATTGATGCCTTCGAAGCTCCACTGTTTCAGTCATCTGATTCAAATAATTCATTGGAAAAGTCTCTGATGCTGGGAAGATTGAGGGCAGAAGGAGAAGGGGGCATCAGAGGATGAGACTGCTGGATGGCATCACTGATGCAAGGAATATGAACTTGGGCAAACTCCGGAAGATGGTGAGGGACAGGGAGACCTGGCGTGCTGCAGTCCATGGGGTCACAAATAGTCAGACATGACTGGGCAACTGAAACAAGATGTTGCTGCCCAGGTGACAAATTGAATGCAATTTGAACACGATACAAAGCACTGTTTTCTTCAGAATAACGCTAGACTCAGGAAGAGATAAAACTCTAAATCTTCACAGCTTAATACAATAGAACTTAGTCACACAAATTCAAGTTGTGTATTCCTGCCTGGTAGAGACTCTCCACCAAATATGTTTTAGGAAACTAGGTATCTTCTCTCCTGAGGTTCTTTGATCTTCCTAAGCTGCCATGCTCATTAAGAACAAGAGAGAAGGCAAAAAAGCTGGAGAGATCACTTTTTGGAGGGTTTTGGAAGACAGATGGATTGGATGTGAAAATTAGCTCTACTCATCCACATCCTGTATGGATGCGATGACGTGATTTAAAGTTTCTGACTCTCTTTTGTCTCTTATTTAGTGCAATAACACCTAACTAAAAGCTGACAAATGAAATTAAAGAATGTGACTAAAGTCCCTACTTGGAGTTTAACACTCAGCAGTCGTTTAATCACTTAGCATTCCTATCCTTTTTATTTTCTAGTATTTTGTTTACTAGATTGTGTAGACTGTATATGTGGGTGTCTATGTAAACAAACACACACATGCATATATACAGATAACTTTCTGCATGTATGGTAATTTAGAGCTTTTTGTTTGGTTACTTAATAGCTTCCATTGCACTTTCAGGTCCTTTCTATCTCAAAACAAGTATAAAGGATAATAGGTGGTCAGTTCAAAGCAAATATACTGAAAAATGAAATTGTCACTTGTAAGTAAAATATGATTACCTGCAATTTCATATGGCTCAACTGAGTATGTCACCTTATAGTCTGAAAGGGTTATGAGGTAGAAAAAGGATTTGTACTAGCTTCTGAAGGATGGAGAAGATCCAAATACACAGCAGGTGGAGAGGGAAAAATCTTTCCAGAGACTAAAAATTGGCCCTGTTCACAGCAAAAACATTTGCAATTGAACGTGCCGGCTACAACTTGCCTGGTGCTGCCCAAGACAGGCAAAACTCCCACCTCACTGCTGATCTAATACACTCAAATTCCATACAAGAAAATGACTTGTTACTTATCAGTCGTTGCTTTAATTTTTATTCATTCTGGTTCACCTGTAGGCAGCTCTCGGGATACTTGATAGGACAGTGTAAAGTTACTGAGCTCTTGTTCTTTATGAATAATCTTTTTATTCTCTGGACAGTTGTTTTATAAAGGAAGACTCATCGCAGTACAGTAGTTAATTCCAATCAAGTTTTCCACTACAGTTTTCAGGGTGTAAGTTCTGCTCAGGCATCAGTGTAAGGCTGTTTGCTGTGCCTTTTATGTCTCCAATCAAATCATGCCTAGGGAACTGTTTGGTGCATAATTTAAATCCCATGATGCATATGACAAGTCTCAGATCAGGGTCCGATCTTTATAGCTAGTGAAAACATCTGTAGCAGGTGGGAGACTTTCTATATTGCGAACGTACTGTGAAGAGTAGGTATAACATAGACTTCGAAGTCTTTGGAATAGAAACCTTTGGTGTGAAATGAACGCTCTCACACATTAACTTGGACACTTAACCTCTTACCTGTTTATAAAGCAGTCATATAAGGACACTTAATATAAAGCTAAATGAATTCATAATGAGCTTGTGATAATAGTGATAAATATTTGTAAGTGATAAAACAAGTTTACATACAAGTTTGGTTTGGTAAACAGATATTAAGCTGTTATTATGTACCAAACACTCTCTGATTTATAGAAGAATAAATCATGATCTCTGCACTCAGAATTCTTACTGTCTAGACATGAATTCAGCAACAGGCAATCCCAATTTATCAGGGAAAGGACCATTATAAGAATCAACACTTGGCTATACAACAAGCAAGTTGTTATATGGAGGCAGTAACATCTAATCCACCTAACCTCTCAGCTCCACAGTGAGTCACAGCACTTGCATGCTAGGATACCAGCAGCTGTAAAACTCACACAGTCTTACTAGTAGGAAAATTACAGGATACATTTACTAGGGGAAAAAAACTAGTTATATGAAAAAGAAGAGGGGAGAAAACTGCAGGCAGAAAAAAGAACACAGAAAAGTAAGGAAGCTGGAAATAGGAAGGCGTGTTCTGGAAAGCTCAAGGAGGTTTCTGAGGTGAGAATGTATGAATTTCTTGTTGCTGCTGTAACAAATTTAGTGTCTCAAGCAAAACACAAATCTGTTGCCTCAGAGCTCTGTAGATCAGAGTCTGGATGCAGTGTGGCTCAGCAGAGTCCACTGCTGAGAATTCCACAATGCTGAGATCTGGGGGTCAGCAGAGCTGTGTTCTTTTCTGAGGCTTTAGGGATAACTCTGCATCCAAGAGAGTCCAAGTTCATTCAGTTGTTAAATTGTTCAGCTGGTAAAGAACTAAGGTCCTTATTTCCTTGCAGGTTTTCAGCCGGCGGGGCCAGTCTTTGCTTTAGAGGATGCTCATATTTTTTTCTCATTCTTTTCTCTTGCTCTTCCCTCCTCTAAGCTTGGAACATGGTAAACACTCTGAAAATATCACCTGTTTTTATTTACTTGTTTACTGCCATAATGTATGAACAAATTACTCAGGAAGCCCAAAGGAGAAAATGACTCAGATGGTGGAAATGTATGAAGAAATAATCAGTAGTTGACATTTAAGTTAGTGCTAGAACTTAATAAATAAAGAAAGAAAATCTCATCCAAAGGGATTGAAATAGACACAAATCGTCATTTTCAAAATGAAGAGTGCAGAGAATGATTTTGTTTTTAATTATTGAAGTTCGTAAGATGTACTGTGGGAGTAGGAAAAAAAAGCTGAAAAAAATCAGTAAGATAAATTGAGATCTGATTTGATGAGTCACACCAAGGTATCTTTAGAAAACACATAGGGTCTATTTTTTTTTGAATAAGTAATATAACTGAACTGCAGGGCATCTATTAATATTTGTATATAGAAGTTGGACTATAGTAAAAAAAAAAAGGGCAAAGTCTTAGGCTTAAATGTCATACTATATAAAAAGGAGCTATTAAAGATTTATTGGAAATAGTGATACAGTAAGGAATTTGTTTTGTCAGTAAATATTTTTTAAATACACTGAAATTTATTTTGAGTTGCTTCTAGAGTTAATATCCCTGGATAATTACTGTGGCACTGATTTACTCTGCTATTACAGATAAAATCATTTAATGTCTTGGAGTGTTTATTTAAAATAAGAACTTAAAGTATAAACTAACCTGCTTGGTGTTTTTGTTAATGTGATCCTATAATGTCCACGGTGATAAAGGACTAAAATATATCTTGATGCTTATTATCTAATTAGATATACCAAGTTGAGCCTGCTTGGATGGGATAAAATATGACTCAGAGCCCTGAAAATCATCAAACCCTACACAAATTTCACTTGCTTGTATTTTGCATTTTTCTAATAGAGTAAATACATGTTATATTGCTCCTGTAAACAAAGAGTTGACTTGTCAAACAGCACAAATCCCTTGAAAGTAGCTCTGCAGTAAGGCACACTGCATTTAAATGACTTTGCTGCTCCTGACACAGAATTCTTGTTCACTTCATTTTTCTTCATTAACATAATATCTCTATTGCAAATGAAAACTGTATGTAGGCCCCAGATTTAGAACCAGAGCACTGGACACTGAGTTCCATGGCTGGCTCTCAGTAGCGTCATGGGCAAAGCAACTCATTCTTAAATTTCTATGTCATCCTCCCTAAACTGAGAAAAATCACCATTCTTTTAAAGTTGCTGTGAAGACTAAGTGAAAGTGAAATGAAGTTGCTCAGTTGTGTCTGACTCTTTGCGACTCCATGGACTGTAGCCTACTGGCCTCCTCCATCCATGGGATTTTCCAGGCAAGAGTACTGGAGTGGGGTGCCATTGCCTCCTGCAGAGGATTTTCTCGACCCAGGGATCGAACCCAGGTCTTCTGCATCGAACCCAGGTGCCTTCTTCTGAGCCACCAGGGACTAAAGACGGTAAATCCAAAGGGCTTCATGAACAGAAAGAACTGTTTTTAAAAACACATATTTAACAAGTGGTAGAGTGTGCACGTGCTCAGTCATGCTCAACTCTTTGCAACTCCATGAACTGTAGACCCCCCCAGGCTCCTCTGTCCGTGGACTTTTTCAGGCCAGAAAAGCTGGCGTGGGCTGCCATTTCCTACTCCAGGAGATCTTTCCAACCCAGGGATCAAGCTCGTGTCTCTTGCATCTTCTGCACTGGCAGGCGGATTCTTTACCACTAAACCACCTGGTAAGCCAGCAAAAGTATCAGTATTACTTTGTAAAACCTCATGAAAAATGTTATGTCTTCAGATTTGGTAAAATTAAAACACCCCTATAGAAAATAGCCTCTGTTTATGGTAGATTTTTAAGTATGAACACTTGGAAACTAAGGCTATAAAATAGACCATAATATCTACAATTCATTTCTAAATGAAAATTTCTAGGTGCTGTGTACATTGCAACTTCAAAAATATATCTTGCTAGTCAGAACTGAACTTTTCAAGATTGAATTAAGCATAGATAATTCTAGAGAAGAAACCAAGATCCTATGGATAGTTGCTTTAGAAAAAAGTCTAGAATATACTTTGCATATTGGTGTGATTGTTTTGATTCCGATATTTTTTTGAGGATTCTATTTTAGCTCTCAGCTCCAAGTGACTTTTCTTTCAAGTAATTTGAATTTTTCTCCATTTCCAGATGCTCAAAACATATAAATAAAATAAAAAATTGAAAAAAGGAGGGAAAAGTTTCCAGAATAAAAGTCATCTCAGAAGATAAAAGGATAACCCAATTAATATTGCAATTGGCAATTTTACTAGTATTTAAAATAAATTCTTAGCTCAGAGTTTAAACCAAAAGTGGGGAAGCAGGGAAGAAGTCAACTTCTGTGTATACACTGGTCTTTTTTTAAACAATTTTAAGTGCACCTTACTTTGAAATAAATATATAGCCTAATTTTATCAACTAGTTCTTTGGTCTTCTCTTTTACAAATAATGAGCCCTCATTATCTACTTAAACATTTTTGTTGCATATGAAAGATACTGTTTTAGATCAATTTTCCTGCAGCATTTATACCTTATCTTGAGTAAAACCTGGTTAAAATTATGTTCACTTATTTTTTGTAATTAAACTTTTAGCTTCAGTATTATAGCAACTTTGATAATATATAGAACAGGTAAGAATTTTTACCTGTTATCTAAAATATCTCCGGTTGATAGGAAAATAATTTACTGTGTCCACAATTACTTGCAGTAAGAGGGCAAATGCACTCTGACTCACAATTCATGCCTTATCAGATGCATACTTATGGCTGATTCATGTTGATACTTAGAAAAAAACAGCAAAATTCTGTAAAGCAATTTTCCTTCAATTAGAAAATACATTTTCTATAGTGCTACAAATTTTGATTTATGAAATTTAAATTTTAATTTTGCACATTTTAATTTAGTTCAGTCCCTCAGTCATATCCAATTCTGCAACCCCATCGACTGCAGCAGGCCAGGCCTCCCTGTCCATCGCCAACTCCTGGAGCCTACTCAGACTCATATCTACTGAGCTGGTGATGCCATCCAGCCATCTCATCCTCTGTTGTTCCCTTCTCTTCCTGCCTTAAAACTTTCCCAGCATCAGGGGCTTTTCCAATGAGTCAGTTCTTTGCATCAGGTGGCCAAAGTATTGGAGTTTCACCTTCAGCATCAGTCCTTCCAACGAATATTCAGGACTGATTTCCTTTAGGATGGACTGGTTGTATCTCCTTGGAGTTCAAGGGACTCTCAAGAGTCTTCTCCAACACCACAGTTCAGAAGCATCAATTCTTCGGCACCCAGATTTCTTTATAGTTCAACTCTCACATCCATACAGGCCAATTTGTACATTTACAGACACGTAAAACAGCAAACTAAGATGCAATAAGCAGTTATATTTTATACATCCCTTCTTTTAGGCATGCTGGTTAACTGTACAGTTTCTGAATCATAAAGAAAAGAAAAGAAAAACACAATCTCAATATATTTGAGAAGTTGATGATTTATTCAATATAGTAAAAGAAGATAAGGTAAGGTAAGGTAAGGTAAAGTTGCTCAGTTGTGTCCGACTTTTTGAGACCCCATGGGCTGTAGCCTACCAGGCTCCTCTGTTCATGGGATTTTCCAGGCAATAGTACTGGAATGGATTGCCATTTCCTTCTCCAGGGGATCTTCCTGACCCAGGGATCGAACCCGGGTATCCCACATGGTAGACAGACGCTTAACCGTCTGAGCCACCAGGGAAGTCCTGGTAGGATGTATTTCATAAGGTTGTAATTAGGTTTAATTATATCTAGATAGAGATAGAGCTATATGCCCTATTATATAGTAGCATGCATCAAATAAATAATTAGTACTTGAAGTTTACTTTGTCTGATAAAAAAGTGTCAAAAATAATTTCTCCAAAAAATAGGAAATAAGGCAAAGTGACTTTGAAGATAATCTATTACACAAATAATAACTAACTTCCTGAAAACCTGAAAATCAATTCACTTTTATATTATTGAGCTCTGATTATTCACTGGGCATGAGTAAAGCTATGGGAGATTTAGAAAGTGCTAAGAAAATCCCCATTCTTTCAAGGAACTCAGACTGATCTCGAAGCTACAATTTCACTGAAACACTTAAATATCATGGCATAATAGAGACAAAGTGTTTTGGAGAAATCAATTCTGACTGAATGGTTTGTCATTAATAATTTCAGCAACAGAGGCCATCAATTGATAGATTTCTGTCTTTGAACCATTCCTCTCTTAAGCAGTATTTTTTCTATTTACAGGGGAATTAATACAGGAGGGCCAGTGAAGCCTTTTTGATAGTTATAAAAGCTTCTGTGCATCCTGTTTTGTAGAAAGTTTATTTCTGCTTTATTTTATTACATTTGCTGTTTTTTTTAATAAAATGTTTAAACATTCTTTGAGCTATTTTTTAAAATTCTTGCACTTTTTAATAAAAATTAATTCCAAATACTTTTCAAATTCCATCAAAAAAAATCTAATAAGTAAAAGTAATTTAAAAACACATTTTTAAAAACAAATGTAAGCAAATTACTTAAAAGGTATTTTCTTAAGCACAGACGATAGACTTGGGGGACAATGGGTCCAGTCTTTATCCCTAATAAATATTATGATAAATTTAAAAAACTAAATTGTATTTTAAAGATATTCCATGTTAAAACTGAAGCACTCAACCCAAAAGGAATGGAAATCTGAAGTTGTTCTTAGAAGCAAAAACAATTTCCCCCCAAACCTCTAAACAAGGCTACTTTTAAGAAGAAAAACTTCTGATTTTACATGTGCTTGTTTGATTTCTCTTTAAAAAGTCATCAACAAAGGAGCTATTTTGCAATAGCATGTCTTATCATCTATTGAACCTGGAGGAGTTCTAAAAGGTTTCTCAATTTTATAAGTAGACTGCCGCGGCATTTGTAAACCAACATTAGTCAGAAAAATCTTCTATTCCTCTTTTGCTTTGTTCCATCAAGATTATACTCTTCTGCCAGACCAGTCAAAAAAAAAAAGTGAGAATGCTTCAAATGTGATCTAGCTTGGTATAAATACATATACTACATAGGACTAATTTCAGAGGATGATATTATATTTGTAGACATTTACTAAATTGACTAATATTTAATGTAACTTGGCTTTTATTATACTTTGATGCTAAAATTATTTGCCCAAGAGTATGTGAATCCACTAAGATACAGAAAATAAACAATGCCATTCACTTGTATTCAAACTGATTTAATCTATAGTGTGATAATGAATTAATAATAAAGTGATATCAGTGGATTTTAATAAATGCCTTTCCAGTAAAAGCATGTACCAAAGTAAAATTAATGCCCAAGAAATACACATAGTTGTCTTGACTTTAAGAGCTGGGTATCAAAATATTGAGCAGCCAGATATTGCCTTTATAGGGATATTTATCAGCTTGAAATTGTTTTGCCACGACTAATTACAAGTGCTGTTTGTAGCTTCAATATAAGGGACAGATACTCAAGAGACTTAACACCGAAATTGATTAATTCACTTCATCTTTAGCAAATTGCAAATAAATTGATTTGGCATATATAGCAGGAATATCTTAACGCAAACGTGGCCTCCTCTATTTTCCTAAGGCATCCCTAATTAGAAATGACATTATTATTACATTAAGAAAGGAAAATTGGTATAATCATTTCATCTTCATTTCTGCAGAACAAATATTTTATTATACAGTCTCAACAAAGTGATGCTATATTGCGCTTCCACTCCAGCACTGAGGCTTACCAATTCAAAACAGTAAAATCCGAGAGGCTAGAATAATAAAGAAATGATTGGACTATTCAAATTCACCAAGCCATGAAGTAATTGAAGTAACAGGCACCTCTCTGTTAGTAAATGACAAAGAATGTCTTTTATTGCTGTGGTTGTTATTCTTCCTTATGAGGTAAGATACCTGCTTTCCTTCAGTTCCAAGCCCCTCTCCTTGAAGTCTCATGTACAGAAAACTGACATGATTCTTTTATTTTTAGCTCAGTTAAAAATAAGCCTGGTGAAAGGATCCTGATTGAGTTAGAGGAGAGGCAGTCCGATTATTTTAAACAAAGGAGAATTTTCAGAGAGAAAAAAATATGCTATTTAAAAGTTCTTTGTGCAATGTCTGCTGTATAGTAAAGGCTCAATACATGTTACAGAAACATTAATACTGGTTCTCAGTTATGGGCAGGGGAAGTATAGCCATGTGTGGAACTGGTAATCAGAAATTTTATGTTTTAATCTCAGTTCTGAGGAATGTAATTTGAGAAGATTGAATTGCTCCTCAGAATGTCACAGTTTCATTTGTAAAATCCCCTGGAAAGATGTCCCCTATTCACTGGGGTTTTCTCTTGAGTGAGGTAAGTAGTACCTTTGGTGCCCATGTTAGTCAATAAATGCCAATTCAAGCACCATTATCTTTTGTGAGTTTGGGGGTATCATTCTAATTCAAACAGAAGTGATACAACCTTGGGAATTCACCAAAACTCTGTTTCTATACCCATCTCAGGAAAGTGTTGTCCCTTCTTGGGGAAAAAAAAAAGTTTTAGATGAAATGTAACAGTGCCTATAATAACAGTTCATGAAGTTGAAAGCCCATTTTAGATTCAAGGGCTTATTATAGTAGGTAGACATTTTTCCAATTTCCCTTTGTCCCTAGAGACCTTTTAAAAAGCTAACAATAACTCAATCAGCAACTGGGAACCATAAACTAAAAAAAATGCATTCGAACATCATATAACTTGATACTATATTGGTGTGATCTAAGGTTAATAATAGATTTTAATGCTACTATGTAAATTATGAATGCTATATAAGTAGATGGTTAATGTGATTGAACCTCTTTGTTGAAGAATAAAAATGACTGGGAATACTTATGATCATAGCTAGTGCCTATGGCTGCTACTTCTACTGGAGTCTGAAAAGCTTTCTCCTACAATGGAACCATGCTAGAACCCTTTCAAATGTAGCTGATCTGTTTGTTCATTTTACATTTCTAGTTAATAAATTATTAATGTAATTATTCTCATCATATATATGTAAAACTCAGAAAGTCTATTCTTCACTAGGCTAAAATACTAAACCACTCCCCACCCCCCAAAAAATGTCCAAAATATAACCTACCAGGGACTTCCCTGGAGGCCCAGTGATTAAGGCTCCATGCTCCTAGTGCAGGGTTCAAGGGTTTGACCACTGAGGAATGATCAGTGAGGAATTGAGGTCCCACATGCTGCACATGGCCTGAATAAAACAAAAATAAAATAGGAAGTAAAATTCTAAATATAAGTTATTTAAATAGGACTATTGGGGAATGTAAGACCTTACCAGCAGCAGGATTTAATGATAATCATGAGGACCTACATTTTTGAGGCCTTTAAGGACAAAACAGAACACATATTTAAGGGAAAATGTTCAAGGTCACATATCATGATTAACTGTCATTGAATAAATCTTTCTCTCATTTCAAGAAATCTCTGCACGGAGATTAAAAAGCATGCTGGTTGAAAGCAGTAAATGATTTACTACAGAGGAGACTCTAGAAGGAAAGTGGCACTTAGTACTGAAATGTTATGGCCAACTTTGATGAATAATGGCAGGAAAGCAAGCTTCCCTCTCTCTTTTGGCATGATTTATTATATAAAACCTTCTTTCAGGTGAGTCTTTGTGCCACTGATTCACTTTGCAGACCTCACATATAATAGGCTGTCCTTCTGTGTATTTGCTAATTTGGACACTTTCAGTGTACTGTGTTACTCTTCAGCTTTTTTTTACCCCTGAAATTTACCTATATTTAGAACTTTAAAGCAGAGAAGGCAATGGCACCCAACTCCAGTACTCTTGCCTGGAAATTCCCATGGATGGAAGAGCCTGGTAGGCTGCAGTCCATGGGGTTGCTGAGAGTCAGACACGATTGAGCGACTTCACTTTCACTTTTCACTTTCCTGCATTGAAGAAGGAAATGGCAACCCACTCCAGTGTTCTTACCTGGAGAATCCCAGGGATTGGGGAGCCTGGTGGGCTGCCGTCTATGGGGTCGCACAGAGTCGGACACGACTGAAGCGACTTAGCAACAGCAGCAGCAGAAATCTAAAGGGGGCATTTTGGATAGGAGAGACAACCAGATGTGTATGTGTTGGTGGGGGAGTAAGGGTACTTGATAAGTTCAGCATACATCCCTAACCAACTTTGAGGCTGCAGATTCATGCAGGAGAGACCTGAAAAAGTCCAAGTTCTGTACCAACCCAGGTTGAATGTGTGGCTGCTGACACATGTAGGACAGATTTGAGGGGATTTGCTGGAAAGTGAAAACTGGAGCAGACTCAAATCCTGCCTGAACTTTGAAGATGCACCCAGTACACATATAGTTAAATCAGTAGTATGGAATCTTTACTAGGTCCAGGTGCATTTGAGCTCAATCTCTGACCAGTCGCTGGCTTATGACAAGTTATGCTGATAATTGGGGGCAACCTCTAAAAAACAAAACAGAAACTCCAGGGACCCAGAGGCTGCATGATGCAAGAGACACAGCTTCCACAGATGAGGTCTGGGCCAGGTGAGTTAGCAACAAAGCAGCTATGATAGCCTTACCTAAAAAAACAAGTAAAATCTAGAATTGCTGTACTGTACAATCTAAAATGACCAGTTTTCCACATTTATGAAACATATAGTCAAAGATATGATTTTTCCAGTAGTCATGTATGGATGTGAGAATTGGACCATAAAGAAGGCTGAGGACCGAATAATTGATGCTTCCAAACGGTGATGCTGGAGTCCGTTGGACAGCAAGGCCATCAAACCAGTCAACCCTAAAAGAAATTAGAACTGAATATTCATTGAATATTCAGGGGATGAGATGTTTGGATGGCATCACCAACGCAATGGACATGAGTTTGAGCAAGCTCCAGGAGTTGGTGATGGACAGGGAAGCCTGGCATCCTGCAGTCCATGGGGTCACAAAGAGTTGGACATGACTGAGTTACTGAACTGAGCTGATTCATTGGAAGGACTGATGCTGGATCTGAAGCTCCAATACTTTGGCCACTTGATGCGAAGAGTTGACTCATTGGAAAGGAAGACCCTGATGCTGGGAAGGACTGAGGACAGGAGGACAAGGGGGCAACAGAGGATGAGATGGCTGGATGGCATCACTGGCTCAATGGACGTGAGTTTGGGTGAACTCCAGGAAATAGTAAAGGACAGGGAAGCCTGGTGTGCTGCATACCATGGGGTCATAAAGAGTCAGACATGACTTAGCTACTGAGCAACAACTTGAAACATACAAAGACGGAGGAATGTGTGACATTCAAGTAAGGGAAACAGCAATTTTGTGGAGGACTAAACCCTTAACTAGTGAGATCTATGCCAACTCTGGGTAGTCAGTGTCAGAACTGAATTTCAGTACATCCAGATAGGATGGAAACCCAGTACTACCAAATAATGCTTGGACAAGTAGCAAGATCAAAGTGGTGTTTTATAAATATTCATTAGACAAATTTATAACCTATATAATCAGAATTGAAAAACAGAAGTCAAGACCAAGAAAAGCAAAAGTTATTTTAAACATAGATATGAAATAATCAAAGTCTGAATCCCATACATCTTAGATACCAGTTTAGATCCTGTAGGACACATCTTTCTCTAAGGTCATTAACCACTTGTGTTATGCAAGCCACCATGACAACTGATTTTGCATGAACACAGACTAACTGTGTCTATGTCTTGCACCTAGTGGTTTGTTGAACCAGCTCCTAGGGGCTTCTGGAGCTGCTACTAGTTAAATATCTGAGAGCACTGAGAGTTAGGTGTTAAATCACCATGGCTTGAAATGGGATTTGGTGGAAGTGTTTCTATAACACAGTTAAGGCAAATTCAATCAATTCTGTATTTCAGAGCTTTGTTCTTTTAGCTTTCTTTCTACACTTTCCCTTCTTCCTTCTCTCTCTCCTTCCCTCCTTCCATCTCTCCTTCCCTTCCCTCCTTTCTTTTATCCTTCTCTCTCTCTGTCTCTCTTTGTCTTTCCTGTACTTGGAAAGCCAGTTTACCAGTCCACCACACCTCATAACTCTTCTCACCTTACGTTGTTTTTCTTTGCCTCCCTGCTGCTGAGGAATCTGAGAAACTATGGCTTCACCTGGTGGGTAAACAACTTGGAAAACCAGGGCTGCTCGTGCCTATAGGGGTGGACATTTTACTAATGGGAAGCCAAATCCCATGGATGAATTACTTCATTCACTTGAATCCATTGCCTTAAAATGCAATACACATATCCTTTTCTTTAAAACCATAATTTGGTCTTGAAAACAACAGCGACAAGTAAAACATATCTTAGGCAAAAACATTTTTCATTAATCGCAATTGACAAACTTATGATGCATTTCAATGTTACCATTTTTTTTCAGTGTTACCATATTTTTAATAATAGAGAAACAGAGCAATTGTGGAGAAGGCAATGGCACCCCACTCCAGTACTCTTACCTGGAGAATCCCATGGATGGAGGAGCCTGGCCGGCTGCAGTCCATGGGATCGCTAAGAGTGGACACGACTGAGCTACTTCCCTTTCACTTTTCACTTTTATGCATTGGAGAAGGAAATGGCAACCCACTCCAGTGTTCTTGCCTGGAGAATCCCAGGGATGGTGGAGCCTGGTGGGCTGCCGTCTATGGGGTCGCACAGAGTCGGACATGACTGAAGTGACTTAGCAGCAGTAGCAGCATAGAGCAATTGAAAAATAATGTATATAGTTTATACAAATAACAGCAACATATGTGAAATGAACAAAGTTTTCCAGATAGTGCAAAATATTTCTTTTATGTTCCAACAAAGAAAAGAAGACTCAGTAGTGGGTGGTTATTAGTGAAAGAGACAAGGAAGTCAGTTTTTTAGAATTTGTTTTTCTTTCCACTTGACTAAATGGCAAACTTATTGGAGCTCATGGTTTACACTCAACCTGTACTCAAGAAATACATCTATGTCGAGACACCAGTTTTAGGGCAAAACAGAAACTAAATACAGGTTATGTCAAAACATGGAAATAGTGGAAATGGTGCATATGATGACAGAATGCACACGTCTTGAAGAGGTACCTCATCATCTATTCAATTGGTATATGTATATGAAATAAAATATCTTAATCTTTATTAAAGTACAGTGCACAATTCAAAAATTTTTCCTTTGATATTCTCAGAAGCTACTATATAAAGTACACTTGTGATTGTGTTACTGCCTGAAACCATAATGTCAAAATCCTAATTCTTATAGCATAGGCATGCCTCATTTTATTGCATTTCACAGCTAAATGCACTTCTTTAAATATTGAAGGTTTGTGGCAACCCTTCGTCAAACAAGTCTGCCAGCACCATTTTTCCAACAGCATTTGCTATATTATGGCAATGCTATTTGCTATAATACAAAATGTTATTTGTAATTTAGCATGTTATTCTCTGCTGTCTCGAATTAAACACACAATATCTCCTAGGTATGCTTATATTTCTTTATTAGATTGTGTAAAGAAGCTGTTGAATTGGAAACATAAAAATAGTGGTGTATGTCTCAAGAGCTATCATGAGGAACAGTAATTGAACCTTTACTGGACAGCCACTGCATGAACTAAGTGTGTAGTTTGGTTTATCTAAAGACAATCCCTTGATATTGAGCCAACACTAATGCTTGGTCCAAATGGTATCCAGATTTTTTCATAGTTCCTCTCCCTCATTTCCTGTTTTAATTTCCTTTTCCCTCTTTTCTACTTCCTTGGAGTTATGTTCTGCAATAAAGTACCAGCAGATAAACCTTATTCTTGGTCAGTTTTCTGAGAACTTGACAAGAAGTCTTAATCTATATAATTAAAACACATTGATATTTTATTTGAAATCAGTTTGTTAAATATTCTCTAAGTGCCCATGTTATAAATACTTGGATTAAAGGTGATTTTTAAAAAATAAAAAGAAAATATAAGAAAAAAAATGATTCTCTCACATCATTAGAAAGAAGTGCACTATAACCATATCTATTTATTTGTGAGTGTTTTACTGCCTGAAACTATTCTGTCTGGGTTATGAGACTGAGTTAGGGAAAAAAAAAAAAAAAAAGTAACCTCTGTCTGCTTTCTCTAGGAGCTGACTTAACACTTCCAGCTAGATCATTGTGTTCTCCCATAGAACAAAATAATCTCAGAGATCATAATCAGAGAATACCATTGTGATCACACTGGAAAAAGACAAATGCACTTCCTCTAGACCATGCCAACTGAGCACACAAACTGACAACATCTGCAGATATGTTGTTCACAAATTTCTGTTTCTCTGTGAGGAGGAACTGCCTGGGAAAATGCGACCTTTGTTCCTGTACCTTTACAAACCTGAGCACCACTGGCCAAGCAAGTCAGTGATCTTAGATGAAGGTTTCCTGCAGAGCTGCAATAGAAGTAAAGGTTTCCTTCTAGTTTCCAGCTCAATCTTAATGTTTTGAGAGGTGTGCCTACATGTGTGTGTCCCCATGAGCACACCATTTGAAAATAATAGAAGCTAGAGTTACTTTCAATCCCCAGGTAGAGTGTAGCCCCAGGAAACAGCATGTATCAAATGTATTCTTTTCAGAAAAGAAGTTAGAGCACTTCCAAAAAGTAAATCAAACTTCAAACTCAAATACACAATCAGAACTGTTACTGTAACCCGTCAGATAAATTTCCCCTAGGTATAGAAATTCTGCAGTGACTTGCTCAGTCCTCCCTGGTCTCTGATCTTAGCCAAGTAGAGAGAGAGAAAAATAAATAATCAGAGCTGTATTTCTTTATTTCCTGTGGTAAAAGTATAATCCTCTTAACACGCAACTTCCCATCAGCTGTGCTGGGTTAATTTGCTTTACTAAATGGACTGGGTTGGCAGAAAAGAAAGGTGATGGATCCAAAGCCATGTAAAAGCTGCAAAATAAAATCAGCAGTTCTCACATAAACAAAAATGAAAAATCCTGCTTTGTAGTACCCCACTCTTACGTCTGACCAGCACCAATAATCTCTTTCTATAGATGATACATTTTCACCATTGTCAAATTAAATTATTATAAAAAATAAAAAATTATAACTTTTTAAATTTCAGATGTGATGTTAGGAGATAGGGTGCACTCAAGAACTTTCCTTTTAGTAGAGAAAGAGAAAGAAATCAATGATGATTACCCATGTCATGGTGTGGAGGATGGAGAAGCCTGGAGCACTGCAGTCGTGGGGTCGTGAAGAGTAGGACATAGATTAACAACTGAACAACAACAACTTAAGCGGCACAATGCAAATATGTGGCTGTGTTGGGCAATGAATGGGCATGTTGGGAGGTAACAGGGATGAGTGTGGTTTGGGATACAGTAGTTAAAGTACTGGTCACATAACTGGGATGTTTGATTTGCAGTCCTGGTCTCTCCTGTCACTTGTAACACCTTCAACAGGTTACTCATTTTCATGGACTTTATATTCTAGTACTGAAAGAGAAAAAAACAAACAGTAAAATGGTAAGTAAATAATACAAATACTTAAGTGAATAGCAACATAAGAGTGTGGAGAGTGTCAAGTCTGGGAGTTTGGGTTGCAACAATAAAGAAGAGAATCATTAGTTATGGAAAGGGTTTTCAGTGAAAAGGTGATGTTTAAACATTAGGGTTAAACATCCAAGTAGAGGAAATAGGCAGCATAAAAGCAATTACAGTGGCCACAGTGCCTAATGTATTCAAGGAGCAAATCTCTTGGAATTTATTATAACTAAAACTTAGTGGGTGAGGGGGGATTTGTAGGAGGTGAAATCAGGGAGGCCATGAATAGCTGAAGAAAGCTGAGCACCGAAGAATTGATGCTTTTGAACTGTGGTGTTGGAGAAGACTTCTGAGAGTCCCTTGGACTGCAAGGAGATCCAACCAGTCCATTCTGAAGGAGATCAGCCCTGGGTGTTCTTTGGAAGGAATGATGCTGAAGCTGAGACTCCAGTACTTTGGCCACCTCATGCAAAGAGTTGACTCATTGGAAAAGACTTATGCTGGGAGGGGTTGGGGGCAGGAGGAGAAGGGGACACCAGAGGATACGATGGCTGGATGGCATCACCGACTCGATGGATGTGAGTTTGAGTGAACTCCGGGAGTTGGTGCTGGACAGGGAGGCCTGGCATGCTGCGATTCATGGGGTCACAAAGAGTCGGACATGACTGAGTGACTGAACTGAACTGAACTGAACTGAATGAATAGCCAAGCTTTATATGACTATTTTAGACATGAAAGGAACATGGAAAGCTAATTTAGGGCTTTGAGTGGAAGCCATGGTGTCTTTCTGCAAAATTAGAAGAAAAATCTGAGTCATCAACTGATGGATAACTTGAAGAATTCTGATGATAGATCACCTTGTATTCTTAGCATACAACTTCAAAAGCATTAAATATCATTTCTATAAACACATCCCTTTTATCTCATTTTTATAAATACATGAACAAATTTCTCTATAAAAATTTTTATGTTCATTCAAAACTATCTCTAACATAAGTAAGTAAGGAGATCCAATCAGTCCATTCTAAAGGAGATCAGCCCTGGGATTTCTTTTGGAAGGAATGATGCTCAAGCTGAAACTCCAGTTCTTTGGCTACCTCATATGAAGAGCTGACTCATTGGAAAAGACTCTGATGCTGGGGGGTTTTGGGGGCAGGAGGAGACGAGGACGACAGAGGATGAGATGGCTGGATGGCATCACAGACTCAATGGACATGAGTCTGAGTGAACTCCAGAAGTTGGTGATGGACAGGGAGGCCTTGAGTGCTGCAGTTCATGGGGTCGCAAAGAGTCGGACACGACTGAGTGACTGAACCAAACATAAGTAAAAGCCATCCACAGATTAATTGCAAACCTAACTAATTGCAAAAAAAAAAAAAAAAGCAACAACAATACCAAAAAACCCAAACTTAGTAACTGCATCCAGTTCCTAGAAATTTCAATATAGATAGTCTAAACTAGAGATTTAAAGATCAGCAGCTAAATTTCTGGGCACCACAAACTACAGAGACTTAACTTTGGGATCTGTTTAGAGTGAATGGAATTAGGGTCTGACATGGTGCAGTGTAACATCTTGTTGTTGAACTAGTGAAGGGAGAAGTGAAATGACTTGGCAGCTACCATTAATTTCAAATGCTACAGAAGCCACCAAAAGAGAGTGAAGTGGAATTTCAAATATTATCTGAAAAATCTTCAAAGGGCATTTTTGATGTGATCTTCTATGGTATGGATCCACAAACATGATATCTTTCAATACTCATAATAATATCTTTTCAGTACTCACACCAGTCCTTTTGTCAAGAGATAACATCACAGCTGCACATATCTACCCTTGAAAGTTGGCAGTGGGTGCTGCCCCATTTTAATCACAAGAACTTGAAAGTGGAACTGCTTTTCTCTTCATCTAAAATCATGTTTTGCTTCCAGAAGGAAGATAAGGAACAAAGAGCAAGAAGATGAACACCAAGTATTCAATACCTGTGATCATAAATCTAAGATTTATATATACATATATGAAATAATTCATATATTTTATATATTTATATGATTTATATATATCATATATTTATACTATTTATATGTTATAAATCTAAGATATATATAAACCTACGATATGAGATTTATATATAAATCTTAAATTTATGGTCACAGGTAGTGAATATTTTATTGTGTTCATCTTCTAGCCCTGTGTTCCATATCATCCTTCTGGAAATAAAACAGACTTTTAGAAGAAGAGAGAAAAAAAAAAACAAACAAATAAACAAGAGAGAGAGTCCCTTGGAGAGCCCAGAGATCAAATCAGTCAATCTTAAAGGAAATCAACCCTAAATATTCATTGGAAGGAATGATGCTGTGGCTGAGGCTCCAATACTTTGGCCACCTGATTCAAAGAGCTGATTCACTGGAAAAGACTCTAATGCTAGGAAAGATTGAAGGCAGGAGGAGAAGTGGATGACAGAGGACGAGATGGTTAGATAGCATCACTGACTCAATGAACATGAGCTTGAACAAACTCCAGGAAATAGTGAAGGACAGGGAAACCTGGCATGCTACAGTTCATGGGGTCTCAAAGAGTTGGATATGACAGGACTGAGCAGCAACAGCAATGATAAGTTTATATATATGGGTCATATGTATATATATATATCTTGATATTATATATGTTTATATATAATCTTAGTTATATGTCATATATCTTATTCACATGTAATAGATACAGTGTTTTATATATGTTTTATAACATATGTACATATATGTATGCAAAAGTTTGTGTGTATGTGCGTATAGCTTTAACCCACATTTCTTATTCACATAAAATGTTCATGTAGTAAATATCTGATGGCTGATTATTGGTTTTGCTTTATTTATGGTTTCAGCTTTAAAGTCAGTAGCATGTGAGACATGTGAGTGTTTCAATTTGATGAGACATATGGCTCTGTCAACGTAATTGTGACTTCTTAGATTTTCTAGTCTGGCCCTATGGAGCAAATGTCACAATCAACAGACCATATGCTTGGCTTTATTTCAGGAGTGTATGGAAGAATAATTGGAAAACCTGAGGGAAGTGTACGGATGTCCCCAACAATGAAGGCGTAAATAGGATGTATAGATATTCTTTATAGCTATAGTCCAACATTGTGGATCTTTCCATGATACACTGCATTTAAATAAAGCCAAGACAGTACTTTAAAATAAAAGTGAAAAGTAGGCAAAAACTGGGTAAACTCTTAAAAATTATCTTTCAACATTTTTCATTACAAAAACTTAGATTGGAAGAGCTTAAATAAGTTACAGAATGCCCTGGTTGTGTAGTTGGTTATAATGTGCTCACTCAGTCCTTTCTGACTCTTTGCCACCCCATGGACAGTAGCCTGCCAGGTTCCTCTGTCCATGAACTTTTAGAGTGGGTTGCCATTTCCAACTCCAGGGGATCTTCCCGAGCCAGGGACTGAACCCATGTCTCTTGAATTTTCTGCATTGACAGGCTAATTCTTTACCACTGAGCCGCCAGAGAAGCCCTTTGGTTGCTTACAGCAGGTGTTATAGTTCCAACACTCAGCACTTACAATGCTTGATAAACAATCTATTTAAAAATTGTCAGAACTTTAGTTTTGATCTTCAAATGTTTACATGGGTTAGGTAACACTGTATCTTAAATCAACTGTATAGAGTAAATGGAAGGTGCCATTTATTGCTGGAGAAAACGTAACACTTGGACAGGGTGAGGAGCAGAATCAGAAAGCACTAGACAAGAAATCAGATCAAATCAGCTTCTCCACAACCACTTTTGACCCTCGCTTAGTTACTGATTTGCAATTTTCTCATCTATGTTTAAAAAAATATGTTGATCTGATTTCGTGCTTTCTCTCAGCTACCTACTGGCTGTGTGATATCAGGTAACTTATATAACATTCCTGAGCTGAGTTTTTCATCAGTAAAAATGAGATAAATATTCCTACTTGATAACATTTTGGTGGAAACTCCATAATGTGAAAAACATTATGGAACCAATAAAATGTTATATAGAAATTTGTCTTACTAAATCAATATCATAATTGAATGTTGCCTCTTCTGAGAAAGCTTCTTTGGATTCAAGACTGTTTGAAGGTTTTGAGCCCTCCCATATCACACTCTGCATGCACCTCATAGGACAAATAGAAAATACAGGTTTGGAATTTATTAGAATAGACCCTGAAGAAAAATAAGGTATGTATAAACATGTCTAGGTGGTCAAAGTTCCATCACATAGAAGGACAGAATTAAAATAACTAAAGTTTTATTTTTCATCTTTACAGCCACTTTGTTTAGTTTTATCTAAAATGTAGTTAAAATGGATGGATATGTATACATTTGAATGCAATGTAGAAGAGAAGAACAAGAGCAGAGGTGTACATTGTGAAGAAAAGTGGGGGCTGTTGCCCAGATTCTTTAAACCAATGAGGATATTTGCAGTTTGCATAAATGATTCTAGGGGTATGTATTCATTAGAAAGCTCCCCTGATAGCTCAGAAAGTAAAGAATCTGCCTGCAGTGCAGGAGACAAGAGTTCAACCCCTGGGTCAGGAAGATCCCCTGGAGAAGGGACTGTAAACACACTCAAGTATTCTCGTCTGTAGAATCCCATGGACAGAGGAGCCTGGCAGGCTATAGTCCATGGGGTTGCAAAGAGAGATACATGGCTGTACAACTAACACTTTTCTTTCATTCATTAGAAAACCCATTGGAGGAACGAGTTCAGTTTAGAGACAAGTGTTCAGGAATGCTTAACCTAGCGTTATAGTGAGAATGAAGATGGAGGTGATAGGTTAGATGAAATAAATATATAGGAGATAAAGTCTGCAGGTCCTGATAAAATGAGAGGGAAGGAAGATGCAGGAGTAATGGGTGATTCCAGACTTATAAATTGAGTCTCTTAGAAAATGAGGATTGTGAGAAATAAGAATGGGATGGAGTCAGTGAAAGTGTATCAGTGTCATGGAATTTGCCTTTGAAGTACTCAAAGGAATCCTGGGAAAGGGTACATATTTGGGTGTTATTTATATTGGTAGAAGTCAAACTGTGAACGTGATAATAAGTTCACCTTGATTTAAAGTAAATGGAAATATATCAAGGACTGAACTCCAGGGAAGAGTAAA
Source organism: Ovis aries (assembly GCF_016772045.2). Lineage (NCBI taxonomy): Eukaryota > Metazoa > Chordata > Mammalia > Artiodactyla > Bovidae > Ovis > Ovis aries. The sequence goes on from NC_056074.1 coordinate 19,055,021, forward strand.
GTTGAGAAAACAAGAGAATAAAGGGAATCCAGGAGAAACATCATAGGTGGATTGTGAGAGAGCTTCCAGTGAAATTGGTTATTCATATCTAAGATTCCTCTAATAGATTCAGTATCTGCAGCAATATCAATAGTAACCACCCTGTGCTAACCAAGCGTGCTATCTGCTCTGCTGAATCTTTAAAATTCATATATCAGCCCTCCGAAGTCATAAAATCAGTTTCTGGATTTGTAGTCTCCCTGTGACAAAGGAGAGAAAATGTCCTGGGCAAGAAGACCTACAGTCCTGCAATTTCCCCAAGAAGAAAAGACTTCTGATGTGAGGTTGAATCATAACAGAATTCAAGATATAATTCTTAAACCTCACAAATGCTTTCAAATATCTCATACAGGTTCATTTCCCAAGATAAAGTTTGCTGATACACAGCTTTCCATCTAAAATAGCTTATTTTTTCCAACAGAAAATGAACAGAAGTTCAGTTAAATTCAAGATTGTTTTTAGATATAAAATACAGAGACAATTTCAGGCTGTTTTTGTTTGAATATGTCTAGAACATGGATTTTGATCTGTTTTTTTTCATGTTGATAAGGATAACGAAGATTCCTGTTTTATGCTGATATGTTGAAAAGAAAGTAATACAATTTGGGTAGAGGTAAAAGTTTTTCCTTTCTGTAATTTCAGAGGAGTCTTTACCACAGCAGGTTTTGAAGTAATTCAGATGGACTTTGATTAAAATCTCCATTATTTTCTTAAGCGAGTGATGGTGAACAAATTACTTGACCTCTCTGCGACCACCTTACTCTTTGAAAAAGAGACAAGTGACAGAAATGCTGAGTGTATTTGATCTGTGGTGCACACAGCAGATAATAAGTGTAAACTTGTCTTGCAAACATAATGGTGTCTACAAATGAAAATGATATTAAGAACCACATGTTCTTAATGCAAAGTAGTCACATGTCTTTGTAGAAAATGCATTTCAGATGATTTATTTTCAAACTGAATTGAAAAGTATTGTCAGAAAGCTCTAGCAAAATGAAATTGTATTTTGAAATCTTAGAGTCCTTTTTAGCAAAACGTGTTGTGGGAATTAACCAACATTGAATGCCATTAGTTATGATTAAGTATCTTAAACATTCTTTTCCAGACTGCAATAAGAATGCTGCTAAGTCGCTTCAGTCATGTCCGACTCTGTGCGAACCCATAGACGGCAGCCCACCAGGCTCCCCCGTCCCTGGGATTCTCCAGGCAAGAACACTGGAGTGGGTTGCCATTTCCTTCTCCAATGCATGAAAGTGAAAAGTGCAAGTGGAGTCGCTCAGTCGTGTCCAACTCTTAGCGACCCCATGGACTGCAGCCCCCCAGGCTCCTCCGTCCATGGGATTTTCCAGGCAAGAGTGCTGGAGCGGGGTGCCATTGCCTTCTCCGACAGAGCGAGACTAAACCTGAGATTGGAAAGAAGCAGAGGTCATTCATATCAGCAAGGCAAAGCATTTGATCATTTTTGGAATTTGGACAATGTTCATGCATTTTGTCTTCATTCAGATCTCATTACAGAGTGCTCTTGCTTATTTCTTGATTCATCATGATCACAGAGGGGCCTTGTTTGATACTGACATCCTGTGAGATTACATTCAACAGGAAAACACTATTGACTAGCACTGGATGTCAATCCAGTTTCCATCTGTCAGAAACGTGTGTGTATGTCTGTTTTCCTCAGTTATGTGGCCCTATGCTTTGACCTCTTATTTTCTCTCTGATTGCTTCTCCTTTTGCTTTTTTTTTTTTTTTTCTCTCATTATGCCCTGCCATACTGGCTTTCTTTTTCTATCACTTAAACAGGCCAGATATATTTCCAATCAGTCCCTCTGAACTTGATATAACATATGCATAAAATTCACCTCTCCCAGGTCAGCCTATTGCTGTCTTCTTCTCATTGTTCAGTTCTCAGCTCAAACATTACCTCTCAGAAAGCAACTGCCAGTCTCTCTTTTCACCTTAATCAATTTCATCTTCTCTGTAGTATTTATTAGTAGTAGTATTAATTTATTTAAAACTAGTCTTTCACCAATTTGAGGACAGGGCTATCTGTTCTCATCATCACTGTATGCACAGCAGCAGCATTGCTATGCAGACAGTGGTGGTGGTTTAGCAACTCAGTCATGTCCAACTCTTGCGACCCCATAGACTACAGCCCACCAGGTTCCTCTGTCCATGGGATTCTCTAGGCAAGAATACTGGACTGAGTTGCATATTCTTCTCCAAGATGCAGACAGTGGGACATGATATATATGTGCAGAACTGTTTCATAATTATTTAGGGTCAATCACAAAATATTCTTTAGGATTGATTTCCTTTAAGAACCAATCCGTCCTATAGTAAGTCAACCCTGAATATTCATTGGAAGGACTGAGGCTGAAGCCCCAATACTTTGAGCACCTAATGGGAAGAGCTGGCTCATTGGAAAAGACCCTGATGCTGGGAAATATTGAGGGCAGGAGGAGAAGGGGACAGTAGAGGATGAGATGGTTGGATGGCATCACAGACCCATGGACATGAGTTTGAGAAAACTCTGGGAGATCGTGAAGGACAGGGAAGCCTGGCGTGCTGCAGTCCATGGGGTCACAAAGAGTTGAACATGACTGAATGACTAAGCACAGCACAGCAGAGCATCCATTTAGAAAACTTCCCTACATTTCAGTGAAAACAGAAAACTTTAAATAGAATAGCTGATCTATAAAACACATTGGAAGAATTAAAAGTAGCTTAGACAAAGCAGAAAAAACATACAATATATTCTTTAATGATGATGGCTATAGATATGTTCATACTCTTATTCCACATTTTTCTCCAGTATATTAATTGAACACACATCTTTAAAAAAATGGATCAAAGTAGAAATTGTTAACTAAATATAGTACTCATAAAATACAGCATGAATATTATACAAATAAAAATTTTAATTATTATACCACTGGTTGAGATAAGTTTGTTAGTAGAAACCATGAAAAAAGCTTGATTTTACCCCTTAAAATAGATGCCTAAGGCAAAAATTTCCCTTGATGTTTCAGAAAGTGTCACATAATCTTCATACTGACAAGTTCCTAAAGCATATTAAATTTAAAATTGCCACTCTGGTAGGTACAGCTCTATCCTGTGTAATCAAAATGAGCAGAGGAAAAGAGCTCTGTATTCAGATGACTCGCTTTTATGATTTCTAGATGTGTAAGACATTAGATTGGCGAAACAAATCAAGGTGACCACCCACATCTATACTTCACTTGCTTAAATATAAGACTAGACAATCTGGAGGGTATTTTGCCTCAATTAATCACATATGAAGATCATAAAAGCAGGTGAACTGCTTTTGCTGTATTGCAAACTCTTGAAATCATTTTAGATATTTGAGAAGAAAAAGTCTTATGAGTAGGAATAAAATGTTATATTGTATCCATAATGATACACATAGCCAAATTGGCATTGTTCATCTGAATTTTATTGGGGCAACCCATTCATGATTGATTTAGTTTTTATTAACATACAGCAATAAAATCATTTTTACATATATTAAATTCCATTTCAAAGTTAACTGATTTTAAAATAGGGCGTATAAAGGCTGATCTTCCAGTGTGACACACTGAGGTGGGTCCAAAACAAGTGACTGGAATGCTAATCAGACTCAGAACCACCTATGAAGACCACCGAAGGGAGAAGAGACAACCACCTTGGGCGTTTGCACTAATATTTTCAGCTACATGTGAATGTCATAGTTATTTACTCTGTTGTTTTACAATGTCGCTGCCATGAAGCCAAGATTTCCACGGAGGTCCCTGAGGGTTTCCAAGAAGGCTGAAGGGGAAGCCAAGTAGTCATGTTCTCAGCCTTTTACTTTCTCTCCATCCACAGCTCATCTGCTGGTCTGTAGTTTTTTCATGAGGGTATCACATGGGCTTTTGTTTTATACAAAGAATCTATTACTTAAAAGCTAAATTGTTAAATGTACAAATCTAGGGCAAGCAGTTAAGAAAATAACATAAGGTGCTAAATCATATAAAAATGAGAAACATTGAGTTGAGTAAAATAGAAACTAAGGAAGGAAGAAATCAGCTGTGTGCAAAAGTCTGAAAGACCTGTGCCTGAGGATTAGAAGTGAAAGGTTTTTTTTTAACCTAATTTAAGCTGCCTCTCAGTGAAAGTGAGCTGCCTTCAGAAGCAGCGCCTTTCCTCAGTTGTGAAGATATTAAGGCAGAATCTGGAAACTCACTTTTTAAAAGGAAATTAATTTATATTGAACTATAGTTGATTTACAGTGTTATATTAGTTCCAGGTGTACAGCAAAGTGATTCAATTATGTAGTTGCGCTCAGAGTAGTTCAGTCATGTCTGACTCTCTGTGACCTTCGGTCTATAACCTGCCAGGCTGCTCTTCCATGGGATTTTTCAGGCAGGTACACTGGAGTGGGCTGCCATTTCCTCCTCCAGGGGATCTTTGCTGCTGAGAGACTTCTTGTCTCCTGCATTGGCAGGAGGATTCTTTACCACTGAGACATCAGGGAAGCCCCAATTCAGTTATACATCTACAAATTAATATCTATTCTTTTTCAAATTCTTTTCCCACTTAGGTATTACAGAATATTGGGCAGAGTTGCTTGTGCTATATAGTAGGTTCTTGTTGATTACCTATTTTAAATAAAGTATTATATATCAATCTCAATTTCCTAATTTATCCCTCCCCCTCCCACCTTTCCCTTTTGGTAGTTAGCTTTTGGCAACCATAAGTTTGTTTTCTAAGTCTGTGAGTCCATTCATTTGATGGCAATATAGAGGAAACTGACACACCTGGGGAAGAGTTAGAAGAGGTGAACTTCAGAGTGTTTGCAGCTCTGAGAATCTTTGCTTTATCATACAACATGAAGTAAATTCTGCCAGAAGCTATGGGAGATTATGATTAAAGTATATTTGAAATGTCTTGCAGTGTCCATTAAGCCAATTAGAATCCTCGTCTGGTAAATTCCTCTATTTCCTTACACAGCCCACTGTAAAAGAACACACTCATTTCATAAAATTGTTTCCTTTTGTTTCTTCCTTATGAAATATTATATTAGTAAATAGATGTCAGTTCAAATGTCATCTCTAAATGACTATTATTGCCTGCCTAGAGGTTTATGTTAAATAAGATGCTGAAGTTCAGTTTTAAATCAAAGAGAAAGTAGAAGCACCTGATCCCAGGTACTTGCAAATCCTGGTGTAAAATCACAAATAAATGGGTGACAATGTCAGTGTTAAGCAAAATGACATGAAGAGCTTAGAAAATTGTAAACTGCCTTTACCACACATTTGGCTATAAGATTCAAAGTTTTAAAACATTCTTCCCAATTTCTTGAGAAGGAACAATTGTTGAGTCTCTGTAGACATTCTATCAATTTCATCAGATTATGAAGATCATATCTGTCTATTATACCTAGAAATCTTCACAACATTACTGTTAGGAGCCTATGTAATCCCAAAATTTCTTCCCAAAATGATATCATTCAACAACTTATGCAATATTTTTAAGTCATGTATACAAACACTATTTCAACTGTAATTTTTTCTGCTATTAAAATATATAGTAAAGAGAATTATTTTCAAATTTTTCATATCATAATTGTAAAAGTCTTATATTATCTTCATAAATACATTCAAAGATTCAAACTGCATTGATTATGTTTTTACTTCAAAACTTGCCTTCATTCCTGCCTCATTTGGCAGGTGGGTTCTTTCCCATTAGCACTACCTAGAAAACCCTCATTTATTATAGTATGTACAGTGGAAGTGACAAACAGATTTAAGGGATTAGACCTGATAGACAGGGTGCCTGGTGAACTATGGACAGAGTTTCATGACATTGTATAGGAGACAGGGATCAAGACCATCCCCAGGAAAAAAATGCAAAAAAGCAAAATGGCTGTCTCAGGAGGCCTTACAAATGGCTGTGAAAAGAAGAGAAGTGAAAAGGAAAGATATACCCATTTGAATGCAGAGTTCCAAAGACTAGCAAGGAGAGATAAGAAAGCCTTCCTCAGTGATCAATGCAAAGAAATAGAGGAATCCAATAGAACGGGAAAGACTAGAGATCTCTTCAATAAAATTAGAGATACCAAGGGAATATTTCATGCAAAGATGAGCTCGATAAAGGACAGAAATGGTATGGACCTAACAGAAGCAGAAGATATTAAGAAGAGGTGGCAAGAATACACAGAAGAACTGTACAAAAAAGATCTTCACACCCAGTTAATTATGATGGTGTGATCACTCACCTAGAGCCAGACATTCTGGAATGTGAAGTCAAGTGGGCCTTAGAAAGCATCACTATGAACAAAGCTAGTGGAGGTGATGGAATTCCAGTTGAGCTATTTCAAATCCTGAAAGATGATGCTGTGAAAGTGCTGCACTCAATATGCCAGCAAATTTGGAAAACTCAGCAGTGGCCACAGGACTGGAAAAGGTCCGTTTTCATTCCAATCCCAAAGAAAGACAATGCCAAAGAATATTCAAACTACCACACAATTGCACTCATCTCACACAATAGTAAAGTAATGCTCAAAATTCTCCAAGCCAGACTTCAGCAATATGTGAACCATGAACTTCCAGATGTTCAAGCTGGTTTTAGAAAAGGCAGAGGAACCAGAGATCAAATTGCTGACATCCACTGGATCATCAAAAAAGCAAGAGAGTTCTAGAAAAACATCTACTTTTTCTTTGTTGACTATGCCAGAGCCTTTGACTGTGTGGATCATAATAAACCATGGAAAATTCTTAAAGAGATAGGAACACCAGACCACCTGACCTGCCTTCTAAGAAATGTGTATGCAGGTCAGGAAGCAACAGTTAGAACTGGGCATGTAACAACAGGCTGGTTCCAAACAGGAAAAGGAGTACATCAAGGCTGTATATTGTCACCCTGCTTATTTAACTTATATGCAGTGTGCATCATGAGAAACGCTGGGCTGGAGGAAGCAAATGCTGGAATCAAGGTTGTTGAGAGAAATATCAATAACCTCAGATATGCAGATGACACTACCCTTATAGCAGAAACTGAAAAACTAAAGAGCCTCTTGACGAAAGTGAAAGAGGAGAGTGAAAAAGTTGGCTTAAAGCTCAGCGTTCAGAAAACTAAGATCATGGCATCTGGGTCCCATCACTTCATGGGAAATAGATGGGGAAACAGTAGAAACAGTGACTGACTTTATTTTTTTGGGCTCCAAAATCACTGCAGATGGTGACTGCAGCCATGAAATTAAAAGATGCTTACTCCTTGGAAGGAAAGTTATGACCAACCTAGACAGCATATTAAAAAGCAGAGGCATTACTTTGCCAACAAAAGTCTGTCTAGTCAAGGCTATGGTTTTTCCAGTAGGCATGTATGGATGTGAGAGTTGGACTATAAAGAAAGCTGAGCACTGAAGAATTGATGCTTTTGAACTGTGGTGTTGGAGAAAACTCTTCAGAGTCCACAAGGAGATCCAACCAGTCCATCCTAAAGGAGATCAGTCCAGGGTGTTCATTGGAATGGCTGATGCTGAAGCTGAAAGTCCAGTACTTTGGCCACCTCATGTGAAGAGCTGACTCATTTGAAAAGATCCTGATGCTGGGAAAGATTGTAGGCAGGAGAAGGGGACGATAGAGGATGAGGTGGTTGAATGGCGTCACCGACTCAATGGAGTTTGGGTAGGCTCTGGGAGTTGGTGTTGGACAGGGAGGCCTGGTGTGCTGCAGCTCATGGGGTCGCAAAGAATAGGACACGACTGAGCGACTGAAATGACTGACTGACTGACGTAGTAATAGAAGTATAAACCAGAAATAATTGAGTCTACTTTTGTGTCGGCTCAGATGGTAAGAATCTGCCTGCAATGCAGGAGATCCCAGGTTTGATCCCTGAATTGGAAAAATCCCCTGGCAAAGGGAGTGGTTATCCACTCCAGTTTCCTTGCCTGGAGAATTCCATAGATAGAGGAGCCTGGTAGGCTACAGGCCATAGGGTCACAAAGAGTTGGCCATGACTAAGTGACTAACACTTTCATTTTCTTTTTAAAGAACAGATTAATCTTGAAAGGTATTTGGAATTTTACTTCACCATTCTGAAAAAAAAGAGAGGGTTCATCTTCTTTTTCCTGGGGCAAACATAGGATAACTTAATAAAATTGGAAGGAGAACTCTGGTTCTTAGTTTCTTTTAGTATGCAAATCATGGAGGGCTTACGTTCTCTTCATAGTTCACAGGACGGGAAACCTTGCTCTGAGAGTAAAGATAGCACCACCAGAAAGCTGAAGCTGAAGCATGCAGACCTGCATCTGTGAAGCAGCTTGATATCTGATCCATGCTGGGAGCATCAGAGGAGAACATGCCAGGTGCCAAGTTGTTCATATTTCAGACTTGTTTGTTCCAAGAGAAGTTTAGTGATTCTGTCGGGGGAGTTTGTAATTTCCTCGGTTCTGTCTTGTCGCAACAAAAATTTGAGGCAACGAATGGACCAGTATTACAGCTCCATGTTATACCTCAGTTTTATTTAGAAAGCAAAGGAAAATACATCCTGGTGGCATGAGGGCAGGCTGACCCAAAAGACAGAATGAACAGAGAAGCCCCTACTTCAATTTTGGCTCTTCTTTTTACATTTTTTTCCCCCTCTCTCTTTCCCTTTGGCCTGCCCTGTGTAAATTGGACTAGCCAGGAGGGCTGTTTGTTTCAGCTGAGGTCCTCAGTCTGGTCCTCGAAACTGCCTTTTTTCTATTTTCACAGGCTTTTCTCTTGTTCGTCTTTTAGTCACCACCATTTTGGACCCCTTTTTCCTATTCTAGCTAACAATTCAACTAAGAAGTAATTTCAATTTATCTTAAAAGTGAAATTTATATTCATTTTATATTAAAAATATGCTGTGATTTTCAACTACAGCAATGATTTTCCTTTTTGCTTTTACAAAACTGAAAAGAAAATTATCTTTTTCTTGGTAGAAAAATGGTATCTCAATCATACAGAGATTCTGAGCTTAACAAAGTTCAACCTAAGAGACCAAACTCATCTTCCTATATTACACCAATAGGTTCTTATGTCAGAGAGAAACACTGTTATACTATTTGGTTAAGTTTCAAGTAATTTGTAACCAGAAAACATAACCATGTGATAAAAAAGCAGATAAATATGAAATAAATAAATCTATACAATAAATCCAAATATTTAAAATATCATTTCTGAATCAGGAATGTCTGGGAAGTAAGCAAAGCTACTTAAATGAAGCAAAAGATTGCAAGAGCCTTTATTATGTAATGGAAATGTCCATCTTCCACAGTCTTCCCTTGAAAATCTCCTACATTCCTCATGACTCTTACTGGGGCATCCCTGATGGCTCAGCTGTAAAGAATTCACCTGCAGTGCAGCAGACACAGGAGGTGTGGGTTGATCCCTGGGTAAGGAAGACCCCCTGGAGGAGGAAATGACAACCCACTCCAGTATTACTGCCTGGGAAATTCCATGGACAGAGGAGCCTGGCGAACTACAGTCCAGAGTGTCACAAAGAATCGGACATGGTTGAGTGCACGCACACACACACACGCAAATCTAGAGTCCTAACTCATGTTGAGGTGCGTGGATAAGAGCTCTAGAATCCTGCTTACCTCCGTGTACATCCCAGATCTCAAATTTGCTAGCCTGTATCTTGATCCCATGTCTACCATTTTTTCATTTTTCAGCTTTAGTTTATCTTTTTAAATCCAAGTGGTTGAGGCAGGAACCAGGCTTCTAAGGAGAAATACCTCAGCACAGAATAGAAAGGCGGATTGCTTCCAAATCATGAAGGAGCAAATCTAACATTCTTCTGTAACTATACTTATCTTTGCTTTTCGTCACCTAATTTATTACTTTTTTCTTATTCTTTTTCTCCGTTACTCAATTATTCTTCTATTTTTGAATTTTTGCTGACTCTACTGGAGGCCCATTATTTGACCCTTTATCATGGGTGACTTTTTTTAGTGTTCTAAACTGTGAGCTCGCTTAATCTATCACTGTGTCAGATAAGATTGGCTTGATGCTGATTTCTTTATTCAAGTTGTCAACAATGATCTGGACAACAATCTGCTTCAAACTGATGATTCCTACTGTGAACTTCCAGATGTTCAAGCTGGTTTTAGAAAAGGCAGAGGAACCAGAGATCAAATTGCCAACATCCGCTGGATCACAGGAAAAGCAAGAGAGTTTCAGAAAAAAACATCTATTTCTGCTGTTTTGACTATGCCAAAGCCTTTGACTGTGTGGATCACAATAAACAGTGGAAAATTCTGAGAGAGATGGGGATACCAGACCACCTGACCTGCCTCTTGAGAAACCCATAAGCAGGTCAGGAAGCAACAGTTAGAACTGGACATGGAACAACAGACTGGTTCCAAACAGAAAGAGGGGTACATCAAGGCTGTATATTGTCACCCTGCTTATTTAACTTATATGCAGAGTACATCATGAAAAATGCTGGACTGGAAGAAGCACAAGCTGGAATCAAGATTGCCGGGAGAAATATCAATTACCTCAGATATGCAGATGACACCACCCTTATAGCAGAAACTGAAGAACTAAAGAGCCTCTTGATGAAAGTGAAAGAGGAGAGTGAAAAAGTTGGCTTAAAGCTCAGCATTCAGAAAACGAAGACCATGGCATCTGGTCCCATCACTTCATGGGAAATAGATGGGGAAACAGTGGAAACAGTGTCAGACTTTATTTTTGGGGGCTCCAAAATCACTGCAGATGGTGACTGCAGCCATGAAATTAAAAGACGCTTATTCCTTGGAAGAAAAGTTATGACCAACCTAGACAGCATATTCAAAAGCAGAGTCATTACTTTGCCAACTAAGGTCCGTCTAGTCAAGGCTATGGTTTTTCCTGTGGTCATGTATGGATGTGAGAGTTGGACTGTGAGGAAAGCTGAGTGCCGAAGAACTGATGCTTTTGAACTGTGGTGTTGGAGAAGACTCTTGAGAGTCCCTTGGACTGCAAGGAGATCCAACCAGTCCATTCTGAAGGAGATCAGCCCTGGGATTTCTTTGGAAGGAATGATGCTAAAGCTGAAACTCCAGTACTTTGGCCACCTCATGCTAAGGGTTGACTCATTGGAAAAGACTCTGATGCTGGGAGGGATTGAGGGCAGAAGGAGAAGGGGACGACAGAGGATGAGATGGCTGGATGGCATCACCAACTCAATGGACATGAGGTTAAGTGAACTCCGGGAGATGGTGATGGACAGGGAGGCTTGCCATGCTTCAATTCATGGGGTCGCAAAGAGTCAGACACAACTGAGTGACTGAACTGAAATGATGATACATTCTGCCAGATGTGGTTAATATCATGTATTGGAAGTGTACTTTGTAGCAGATAACTTGAAGAAATGAACTTATTTAATTCTCCCAAGGGCTCTACAAAGTTGATAATAGTAGCCTCATTATTCAGATGGGTAAAATGAGGCCCAGGATTATACTTAAATATATGAGCCAGACTTGGAGATGAAGTATTTTTCACCACAGCCTGTGTTTCTAGTCAACTTGGGACAATGTTTCTCTTCTCTCCTTCTTTTTTTCTATTATTCTCTTCTCTCTTCTTTCATCACCTAGTGGTCCCCTTTTCTCTTTTGTTATACTATGCTGGAGACTGGGAAGGCAATCAGGAATTGGGCGGAGATCTTGTTTTCAAGCAGTTTATAAGTTCATCCTTCATTTAATCACAGTGCCCTGTGGGCACTGAACATTCATCAGATATTTCAAATAAGCAACAAATTAAATATATGAACCTCTTGCTAACCTAAAGAGAGGATCAATTTTCTCAATCCATTATTCTAGTTATAAAATAATAAAAATATCCTCCCGTTTGCTTAATAGTACACACTTAGGATTCTAACAAGCCACCGCTCATTTAGAGTTATTTTTTTCTAAAATCTGATACCTTTATTTGATATTACAAAGATTATGGGGACATATTTTACCCTTTTAATAATGAGTGCTACATTGTAGGATTTTTGGAACTTGGTAAGGAGAATAGACATTAGTACAATTGATGCCTGGTGAACAATATAAAAACTGCTTTCTGGAAGCAACTGTCAGCAGTAAAATATACTTTAAAACATGAAAAGTTCACATATGAAAACACGTCAACCAAATAAACCAAGAAAAGTATGTCCTTTACAGTAAATCATTGAGAAATAACTTCTTGACTGAAACTGGGGGAAAAATGGCATGAATGAAAGAGAAAAGGAATGTAGTAAATAGACTTAATCAGGCAGTTAATTGAGTTATTTGCACAAGGGAATTTTTTTGAAGTGCTAAATATTAGCATTATAATGAACTTTCAATTTTGAAGTTCCATGATTTCTTAGAAATGGAAATGAAAGGAATGTAATTATGCACAAAAATCTTAATTATATATTAAATCAAGAGAAATAAATTGCTCTGTTGAGGGAAAGAAAAATCCCAAACAGAATGAATAAGTATCTAAAAATCACTTTAAAGAGGACCTAAGATTTAGTGCTTTTTTTTGTCCTCAGTTGGATAGATTTTACTTAGTCTTTTCTAAACCATTATCACATTTTCTACGGTAACTGTTTTTAAGTCATTGTTTATCTTATACAATTCAGCTAAGTGAACATCACTCTTGCCTTTTTAGAGCCTTGTAAAAAAAAACTCATATAAGTTTATTCATTTATAAGGCATGAAATGTCTGTTTGTACTCTATTTTTTTCACATTCTGCTTTCATTAAAAGTTTACATATCCCACTTTTATTTTATTTTTTAAATAAATTCATTCATTTTAATTGGAGGCTACTTTACAATATTGTAGTGGTTTTTCCCTACATTGACATGAATCACCCACAGGTATATACGTGTTCCCCATCCTGAACAACCCTCCCACCTCCCTCCCCATCCCATCCCTCTGGGTTATCCCAGTGCACCAGCCCTGAGCACCCTGTCCCATGCATCAAACCTGGACTGGTGATCCATTTCACATAAGATAAGTTACATGTTTCAATGCCATTCTCCCAAATCATCCCACACTTGCACTCTCCCACAGAGTCCAAAAGACTGTTCTATACATCTGTGTCTCTTTTGCTATCTCTCATATAGGGTTATTGTTACTGTATTTCTAAATTCCATATATATGCGTTAGTATGCAGTATTGATGTTTTTCTTTCTGGTTTACTTCACTCTGTATAATAGGCTCCAGTTTCATCCACCTCATTAGAACTGATTCAAATGTATTCTTTTTAATGACTGAGTAATATCCCATTGTGTATATATCCCACTTATAAACCTACATTCCCTGCTGTATTTTTTAGGTGAGTAGCAATGTCTCTCAAGGGCATAGATTCATAGCAATTTTGGCAAACTGTGCCTTATAATTTCTATGATTCCTGATCAGTTGTTTTGTTAGAGCTACAGGTGGAAAGAGATATGAAGACACCTGACTGTGGCTGTGAACCGTGACCCTGCAGATGCTCAAGCTGGTTTTAGAAAAGGCAGAGGAACCAGATCAAATTGCCAACATCCGCTGGATCATGGAAAAAGCAACAGAGTTCCAGAAAAACATCTATATCTGCTGCATTGACTTTGCCAAAGCCTTTGACTGCGTGGATCACAATAAACAGTGGAAAATTCTGAAAGAGATGGGAATACAGACCACCTGACCTGCCTCTTGAGAAACCTATATGCAGGTCAGGAAGCAACAGTTAGAACTGGACAGGGAACAACAGACTGGTTCCAAACAGGAAAAGGAGTATGTCAAGGCTGTATATTGTCACCCTGCTTATTTAACTTCTATTCAGAGTACATCATGAGAATTGCTGGACTGGAAGAAGCACAAGCTGGAATCAAGATTGCCGGGAGAAATATCAGTTACCTCAGGTATGCAGATGACACCACCCTTATGGCAGAAAGTGAAGAAGAACTAAAAGCCTCTTGATGAAAGTGAAAGAGGAGAGTGAAAAATTTGGCTTAAAACTCAACATTCACAAAACGAAGACCATGGCATGTGGTCCCATCACTTCACGGCAAATAGATGGGGAAACAGTGGAAACAGTAGATACTTTTTTGGGGGGGGGCTCCAAAATCACTGCAGACAGTAATTGCAGCCATGAAATTTAAAGACGCTTACTCCTTGGAAAGAAATTTTGACCAACCTAGATAGCATATTCAAAAGCAGAGACATTACTTTGGCAACAAATGTCCATCTAGGCAAGTCTATGGTTTTCCCAGCGGTCATGTATGGATGTGAGAGTTGGACTGTGAAGAAAGCTGAGTGCAGAATTGATGCTTTTGAATTGTAGCGTTGGAGAAGACTCTTGAGAGTCCCTTGGACTGCAAGGATATCCAACCAGTCCATTCTAAAGGAGATCAGTCCTGAATATTCATTGGAATGTCTGATGCTGAAGCTGAAACTCAAATACTTTGGCCACCTCATGCGAAGAGTTGACTCATTGGAAAAGACCCTGATGCTGGGAGGGATTGGGGGCAGAGGAGAAGGGGACGACAGAGGATGTGATGTCTGGATGGCATCACTGACTCAATGAACATGAGTTTGTGTGAACTCTGGGAGTTGGTGATGGACAAGGAGGCCTAGTGTGCTACGATTCATGGGGTCGCAAAGAGTCGGACATGGCTGAGAGTGAGTGACCAAACTGAAATGACTGTATCAAAATAAAGTCAAATGTTCAATTGCTGATTTGTTCTCTCAAGTGTAACATTAAAACAGGGCTTGGAGAAGGAAATCTTTCAAATAGTATACAACCTTAATGATTGCAATCTAGTGGCTGCAAGTTATCTGCCAAGAATTGTGCCAACAGTTTATATATACATTTTTATTTAATCCTCCCAGAACAACTATGAGGTTATTATTTATTACATTTATTTGATGAATGAATATAAGGAGTGTTTGGAATGGAATTAGTGTCTATTAGTGGTGACATAATTAGTGTATTGTTTAATAACTATGATACAGTATTTTAGGAAACCAGATATTGAGTCCATTTATTAAAAGACTAAGATGAGACTTGAAGCCAAGCTGGTCTCAGTCTAAATTTAGAGCTATTATTGCTAAATTGTAGAGTGTTGTTTCAATATTCTGAGAGTTAGACACATTAAAAAAGAATTGAGTAGCGGAGAAGGCAGTGGCACCCCACCCCAGTACTCTTGCCTGGAAAATCCCATGGACGGAGGAGCCTGGTGGGCTGCAGTCCTTGGGGTCGCGAAGAGTCGGACATGACTGAGTGACTTCACTTTCACTTTTCACTTTCATGCATTGAAGAAGGAAATGGCAACCCACTCCAGTGTTCTTGCCTGGAGAATCCCAGGGACGGAGGAGCCTGGTGGGCTGCCATCTATGGGTTCCCACAGAGTCGGACACGACTGAAGCGACTTAGCAGCGGCAGCAGCAGTAGGATACAGTGTATACTGAATGTTCCATTATGTGAATCTTATTTTAAAAAGGGTGGGACACAATCAATATGCAGACTTTCTTTTCTTCTTTCTTGCATTTGCAAACATGTAAAGCATTTATGATTTTGCACAGAAATCTCTATTAAGATACCATGTTGAAGCTTTAAGAATATGAGAAATATGCTCTCACATTGTCATCCTATAGTTGATTGCAGTCTTACCCCTACAGATGTGTTCACTTAGATTGATCTCCATTCTCCTATTTTTGTATAGATAAAAGCTCTTCTCTGAAAAATCGCAAAGGGCAAAATAACTGGAAATGCTCAAATGTATTCTAATTAATATTTTGTTTTCTTTGACTTATAAACTGTATGTGCATGATTTTACTTAAATCTGGAATTATAGTATATTCAAAAGCAGAGACATTACTTTGCCGACTAAGGTCCGTCTAGTCAAGGCTATGGTTTTTCCAGTGGTCATGTATGGATGTGAGAGTTAGACTGTGAAGAAGGCTGAGCACCTAAGAATTGATGCGTTTGAACTGTGGTGTTGGAGAAGACTCTTGAGAGTCCCTTGGACTGCAAGGAAATCCAACCAGTCCATTCTGAAGGAGATCAACCCTAGGATTTCTTTGGAAGGAATAACGCTAAAGTTAAAGCTCCAGTACTTTGGCCACCTGATGCGAAGAGTTGACTCATTGGAAAAGACTCTGATGCTGGGAGGAATTGGGGGCAGGAGGAGAAGGGGACGACAGAGGATGAGATGGCTGGATGGCATCACAGACTCGATGGACGTGAGTCTGAGTGAACTCCGGGAGATGGCGATGGGCAGGGAGGCTTGGCCTGCTGCGATTCATGGGGTTGCAAAGAGTCGCACACGACTGAACAACTGAACTGAACTGAAGTGAAGTTCTGAAATACTTGGATTTATTGTTTTTTCTTAATTGTTGCATTAAAGATTTCAAAAGTATACAGATAAAGACACTAAATAGTTATTACAACTCATGTGGACGTGAATATTCTAGCTCCCAAAATAGAACAGATAAAAACTTTAAGAATAAAATTATCAGTATTTTTAGAAAATTAGTAGTTTAGAAAGTCTACTGAGGAGGCATTAAAAAAATTATTGGAGTATAATTGCTTTACAATATTGTGTTAGTTTCAGGAGTACACAGCAGTGAATCATTTATACGCATACATACACCCACTCTTTTTTATATCTCATATAGGTCATTACAGAGCATTGAGTAGAGTTCCCTGTGTCATAGGGCCTTCCTTATTAATTATCTATTTTATGTACAGTAGCGTGCATATGTCAATCCCTATCTTTCAATTTATCCCTACTCCCTTTACCCCCCTATAACCATAAGTTTGCTTTCTATTTCTGTAACTCTATTTATTTTTTTTCTGATTCCACATATAAATGATATCATATGATATTTGTCCTTTTCTGACTTATTCACTTCGCTAAGAGTCGGACACGACTGAGCGACTGAACTGAACTGAACTGACTGAAATATAACAATCTCTATGTCCATTCATGTTGCAACAAGGGAAAACATTTTTTAAACTCTTCCATTTATTTCAAAATTTGTAGATCAGACCATTAGAATCAAGACAGCTATACAACCTTGGCTTACAATACTGGAGAGATTCATTTTCTTTTTTATTGGCTCTTCTATCAAATAAATAGACTGAGAGCTTGTCTATGATTCATGCTCTTTATTTAATGTTGGAGTGAAGTCCCTTAATTTGAGCACAGAACATAGTGTTAAGGTAAAAATCTTTCTCATAATTTAGGTCATAAAAGCCCCAAGTTAATAAAATTACAATTAAAATTCTGCAGTCTCCAAGTAGAAAAGTTATAATCCTTTTGCAAAATTTAAAAAAAGCCCTATAATGGGAAAAAGGTTAAATATGATAAATGATCAATTATTTATTTAATACTTGACATTGTGGCAAATTTACAGAATATTATAAGCTTTTCTATTGACTTTCAAATAAATTATACTTTATTCTATATTTTGTTTTTGAAAAGTGCTTGTTAGTGTTTGACGAATGAATACAACTGGGTAACCACACCTCTCTGGAGAAGGAAATGGTGACCCGTTCAAGTATTCTTCCCTGGGAAATCCCATGGACAGAGGAACCCGGTGGGCTACATTCCATGGAGTCAGAGAGAGTTGGACATGACTGAGCACACACTCATTCACAACTGCACCTATAACAAAGATACAGAACCGTTCTAACATTTTCCTTATATATTATGAATGTGTTCTCTTGCACAGTAGGCAAATTTTCCTTAACCCCAAAAGGGTGAAGAGAGTGTACGCTGTCAATAGGTCTCTCATGGTGGTCCAATGATTGGGAATCTCCCTGCAAATGCAGGGAACATGGGTTCTGTCCCTGATACAGGAGGATTGTATACGCTGATGGATAGCAAAGTCCGTGTGTCACAACTACTGAGCCCACACTCTAGAGCAAATGCTCTACAACAAGATAAGTCACCACAAGGAGAAGCCTGTGCAGTATGACTAAAATAGTCCCTGCTCGTTGCAACTAGAGAAAGCTTGTGCGCAGTAATAAAGACTCAGTGCAGACAAAAAATAAATAAATGCTTTTAAAAAAGAAATATATTAACATGGGGTTGGAAGGAAAGAGCATCTGTGTAGGCTCACCATACACGGACAATCTTCAGGTGAGACTTAGTTGGCAGCTCAGCTGGTAAAGAATCTGCCTGCAGTGTGGGAGACCTGGGTTGGGAAGATCTGGAGAAGGGAATGGCTACCCACTCCAGTCTGGCCTGGAGAAATCCAAGGACTGCATAGTTCACGGGGTAGCAAAGAATAGGACAGGACTGAGTGACTTTCACTTCATTTCAATAAGAATAAGACCAATAGAATCTTCTGCAGTTAAATTTTGGCCATCCTCCTTGATTATTTGCCTTCCTATGTGCCTTATGTGCCTTCCTATTTCATCCTATAATAAGATCAAACTTTGAGTTGGCCTTATTGAGAGTTGCTGACTAGGACTTCCCTGATAGTCCAGCAGTTAAAAATCTGTGCTTCCATGGATTTGATCCCTGGTCTGGGAACTAAGATACCACATGCCTTGTGTTGTAGCTGAAAAATAATTAAAATAAAATAAAATAACCTTTAAAAAGAGTTGCTAACTATGCTTACACTGTATATATATATCAGCAGAGACCTATTACCAACATATCTTATAGTTAAAAAAATCAAATAAAATTTCAATAATCAGTTCAGTCACTCAGTTGTGTCCGACTCTTTGTGACCCATGAATCTCAGCACGCCAGGCCTCCCTGTCCATCACCAACTCCCGGAGTTCACTCAAACTCATGTCCATCAAGTCGGTGATGCCATCCAGCCATCTCATCCTCGGTCATCCTCTTCTCCTCCTGCCCCCAATCCCTCCCAGCATCAGAGTCTTTTCCAATGAGTCAACTCTTCTCATGAGGTGGCCAAAGTACTGGAGTTTCAGCTTTAGCATCATTCTTTCCAAAGAAATCCCAGGGCTGATCTCCTTCAGAATGGACTGGTTGGATCTCCTTGCAGTCTAAGGGACTCTCAACAATCTTTTCCAACACCACAGTTCAAAAGCATCAATTCTTCAGCTCTCAGCTTCCTTCACAGTCCAACTCTCACATCCATACATGACTACTGGAAAAACCATAGCCTTGACTAGACGGACCTTAGTCGGCAAAGTAATGTCTCTGCTTTTGAATATGCTATCTAGGTTGGTCATAACTTTTCTTCCAAGGAGTAAGTGTCTTTTAATTTCATGGCTGCAGTCACCATCTGCAGTGATTTTGGAGCCCCCCAAAATTAAAGTCTGACACTGTTTCCACTGTTTCCCCATCTATTTCCCGTGAAGTGATGGGACCGGATGCCATGATCTTCGTTTTCTGAATGTTGAGCTTTAAGAAAAGTTTTTCACTCTCCTCTTTCACTTTCATCAAGAGGCTTTTTAGTTCCTCTTCACTTTCTGCCATAACGGTGGTGTCATCTGCATATCTGAGGTTATTGATATTTCTCCTGGTAATCTTGATTCCAGCTTGTGCTTCTTCCAGCCCAGCGTTTCTCATGATGTACTCTGCATAGAAGTTAAATAAGCAGGGTGACAACATACAGCCTTGACGTACTCCTTTTCCTATTTGGAACCAGTCTGTTGTTCCCTGTCCAGTTCTAACTGTTGCTTCCTGACCTGCATACAGATTTCTCAGGAGGCAGGTCAGGTGGTCTGGTATTCCCATCTCTCTCAGAATTTTCCACAGTTTATTGTGATCCACACAGTCAAAGGCTTTGGCATAGTCAATAAAACAGAAATAGATGTTTTACTGGAATTCTCTTGCTTTTTCCATGATCCAGCAGATGCTGGCAATTTGATCTCTGGTTCCTCTGCCTTTTCTAAAAGCAGCTTGAACATCAGGAAGTTCATGGTCCACGTATTGCTGAAGCCTGGCTTGGAGAATTTTGAGCATTACTTTACTAGTGTGTGAGATGAGTGCAATTGTGCAAGAGCAGTTTTATTCAGTCCCTTTATTTTCACACCACTCACAAGCTTTGTTCTTCTTACACTGTTTTAGCGAGTACATATTTTATTAATTTAAAAATTTTCCAGCTTTGTTGAAATAAAATTAACAAAGAAATACCTTGATATATATATATATATACACACACACACACATACATACATACATATACATGTAGCATGTATATACATACTGCAGCATGCCAGGCTTCCCTGTCCTCCACTATCTCTCAGAATTTGCTCAAATTCATGTGCATTGAGTTATTGATGCTATCAAACCACCTCATCCTCTGCTACCACCTTTTCAATCTTTCCCAGCATCAGGGTCTTTTTCAGTGGGTCAGCTGTTTGCACCAGGAGGCCAAAGTATCATAGCTTAGTTCAGCCTTATATCTTTCAGTGAATATTCAGAGCTGATTTCCATTAAGATTAACTGGTTTGATCTCCTTGCAGCTCAAGGGATTCTCAATAGTCTTCTGCAGCACCACAATTAAAAAAGCATCATTTTATCAGTGCTTAGGCTTCTTTATGGTCCAATTCTCACATCTATACATGACTACTGGAAAAATCATACCTTTGATAATGTGGACCTTTGTTGGCAAAATGATGTCTCTGTTCTTAATATGCTGTCTACCACTATAGAATTAGTTAAAATCTATCACCTCCCACTTTGTTAACTACTCCAAAGCCTTTGACTGTGTGGATCATAAAAAACTGTGGAAAATTCTGAAAGAGATGGGAATACAGACCACCTGACCTGCCTCTTGAGAAACCTATAAGCAGGTCAGGAAGCAACAGTTAGAATTGGACATGGAACAACAGACTGGTTCCAAATAGGAAAAGGACTACATCAAGGCTATATTGTCACCCTGCTTATTTAACTTATATACAGTGTACATCATGCAAAATTCCAGACTGGGTGAAACATAAGCTGGAATCAAGATTGCCAGGAGAAATATCAATAACCTCAGATACACAGATGACACCACCCTTATGGCAGAAATTGAAGAAGAACTAAAGAGCCTCTTGATGAAAGTGAAAGAGAAGACTGAAAAAGTTGGCTTAAAACTCAGCATTCAGAAAACGAAGATCATGGCATCTGGTCCCATTACTTCAGGACAAATAAAGGGGGAAACAATGGAAACAGTGAGAGACTTTATTTTGGGGGGGCTCCAAAATCACTGCAGATAATGATGGCAGCCATGAAATTAAAAGATGCTTTCTCCTTGGAAGAAAAGCTGTGACCAACCTAGACAGCATATTAAAAAGCAGAGACTTAACTTTGTCAACAAAGGTCCATATTATCAAAGCCAAGGTTTTTCCAGTAGTCACACATGGATGTGAGTTGGACTATAAAGAAAGCTGAGCACCAAAGAATTGATGCTTTTGAACTGTGCTGTTGGAGAAGACTCTTTAGAGTCCTTTGGACTGCAAGGAGATCAAGCCAAAGTCCATCCTAAAGGAAATCAGTCCTGAATATTCACTGGAAGGACTGATGCTACAGCTGAAACTTCAATACTTATTGGAAAAGACCCTGCTGGGAAAGCTTCAAGGCAGGAGGAAAAGGGGACAACAGAGGATGAGATGGTTGGATGGCATCATCAACTGGATGGACATGAGTTTTAGCAGGCTCTGGAAGCTGGTAATGGACAGGGACCTCTGGTGTGTTGCAGTCCATGGGGTTGCAAAGAGTCAGACACGACTAAGGGACTGAACTGAACTGACCATCTCCGACAGTCACCATGTTGTGTGTGTGTGTGTGTGAACATTAACTTAACAAATTTCAAGTAAATAATGCTGTACTGTGAACTGTAGTCACCATGATCTCTACAAGTTATTCATTTTATATTGGAAAGTTTATAATCTTTGACCTTCATCTCCCGATTTTCCTCATCCCTTAGCCTGTGGCAACCACCAATCTACTCTTTGTATCTATGTTTAACTTTTCCAGATTCCACATATGTGGATTCATATAATATTTGTCTTTCTCTGACTTACTTCACTTAGCATAACACCCACAATTTTCATCCATGTTGTTACAAATGGCAGAACTTTCTTGTTTCTAATGTTGAATAAAATTTCAACTCCACAAAGGGGAGCATAAAAAGAATTATATGAGACTGTCCCATTTTTATATTGAATTAACAACTTTACCAGAAGCAGTGGTATTTCCTTGAAATTAACAATAACATTTATTGATATTCTAATGAATATCTGGGGGTTAATTTAAATACAGCTTTGAGAACAACAAAGGAACTGCCTTTTTAATTTAAAAAGCGTTTATAAAGCTACAATGCCTTATTAAAGGGAAACAAATGACATGCTGGTGAGAACAAGTTTTCCCTCTACCCTACTATGTTCTTTTGGCTGGTCTAAGAATTAAATTGATATGAGACAAATAAACAGAAGAAAATAGTTTATGTACATATCAGGCCTCTATAAGAATATGAGGCCTTCAGACAACCAGTTAATTGAGGCTTATATGTTATCCTGAGCAAAGGAGAAAGGGGTAAGAATTTGGTATTTCAAAGGTGGGGAAAATAAATCATAGGGGAAAACAAATATCCAGTAACCAAATGTTCAGTAACCAAATGAAGCTGTGCCATGCGGAGAAAATTTTTCTTGGTGTAAAAATAAGCTATCGTTGGTAATAGCTCTCCTCCTGATGCAGGCTTCCTATCTAAATTCTTTTAGACAGCTAAAAGGGAAGTAAAAAGAAAAACTTCCTGACTCATCTGTTTTTCAAATGTAACCAGCACAAAACAATCCCCATCCCAAAGAGACACATTGTTGGGTGGCAAGTTTTGCTCTCCTACACTGGAAGGAAGGGAATTTGCTTTCTGTTTTAACCCACTCCAGTATTCTTGCCTGGAGAATTCCATGAACAGAAGAGCCTGGCAGGTTACAGTTCATGGGATCACAAAGAATCGGACAAGGCTGAGGGACCATCACTCACTCACTTCATTCACTTTGGATCATACACTTTAAGTTATGAGGAATGTGAAAAGTGAAAGTGAAAGTGTTAATCACTCTGTCATGTTTAAGTCTTTGAGACCCCATGGATTGTGACCCACCAGGCTCCTCTGTCCATGGGGTTATCTGGGTAAGAACACTGGAGGAGGTCATCACTCCCTTCTCCGGGGGATCTTCCTGACCCAGGGATTGAACCCCAGTCTCCTGCAATGCAGGTGGATTCTTTACTGTCTGAGGCACCAGGGAAGCCCTATAAGGAATATATTCCAGGCTTTTTCTGCATGCTCACTCCATGCTCAGATATACCCTATTGCTTAGGGTCCTGGCTCACTTAAAAACAAATACTTCTAGACAAGAAGGACAGATTTTAAATGATAATAGTAATAACAGTTTGTTATTTGTTATTTTTGAGTTTTAATGTGCCGAGCACTTTGACGTAGGCGTTTTAACATGAAATTCAAGCTTCAGACTATCTCAAGACAGAATTTCAGAAAACTAAGGATTAGAGAACTAAGTGAGTTTCTCCAAGCCAAAAGCCAAATGCAAGACACAGAGTCTGGCCTCACATCCGAGTTTGTCTTGCCTCCAATTCCTCATAAGAATTACTTTTCTAGCCTCCCCAGGCTTCTGCTGGAACACCATCATTTGTTTCTTCCACTTGGTAGGGAATGCATTCTGATCAGCTCTTCAGTTTTTGTGACTCACTTGGACACTGATGGTTGACCTAATCATTTGTCCATCTGTTTTATCTTGCTCTTTTACTTTGAGCACCTAAATTTGATGCCCTAGGACTCACAACGACCCAGCCCACGGACAACCCAGCTGAGTCTCCTGTGAAATTGTTCTGTAGATTTTTCGTGATTGCCAATCACCATTCATTTCAAAGTTACTCTTGATGTTCTGCTCCTGCCTTCAAGCTCCCACTATCCTTTAGTCCCCTGGAGACATTTGCTGCCTCCAGGGAACAGCCAGAAGATAGCCTCAGTGTATGATCTTCATTTATAAAATGACATGATTACTGTCTATGCCCCTACTTGGTGAAGCTGCTGTGAGAATGAGTAAAATGATGTATGTGAAAGCTCTTTAAAGTTTTTAGCACCTTTCATTTCCTCCTCTCTCAATAGGAGAGGACTGAACTAGATAATTCCCAAGGTTCCCATGGCTCAGTGATTCTATTATGTGTAATTTATGAGCTTGCTATTCAAATTCCTGATTTGAGCTTCAAATAGCTCAGTTTATGCTGAGGCAGATTCTAGTAAGCATTATGTGAACTGATGAGTGCTTAGAATCGACTTAAAAGAATTCAGAACACTAACTTGTCAAGTTCATAAGTTATATTATTTTTAAGGTCTTCTGATTTTCTTTAAACTAAATAAGTAATTCTAGCTCACTTTTCAAAACATTAGGTGCCTGAAAAGTATTAGATAATTGAGAAGTTTTCATATTTGCTTAGTCAGAGCTGTACCTATTACTTTCAAAAAATTTCAACTTATTTATTAAGAATATTATAAAAAGACCTTTCAGTTTATCTGACCTGAATGCTTCTAATTCATATAAATTTGAGACACTAACTGTTCAACAATAAAGTTCACAACTGAATTAGACAAGCAAAACTGGATACCTTCTAATATTTTGGTATTTTGGTCAAGCTTTCAATCTGTAGAATATTATAGTTTAGTTTGTGTGCAAAAAAAATTGCTTTCTTTTTTGATTTACAAATGTAAAAACTTCCCTTTTGATTCACCATGCTTAACATTCTTTTTCTCATTATGAAACATGAAAAATTTATAGAATTTTTTTACAATAAAGTCATCTTACCAGTTCTTTCGAATAAATAGGTAAAGGTATGAAAAGCTAGAGGAATGTAAGATTCTTTGTACAATCTGTCTCATCATTTTTAACTATGATAGAAGTGATGATGTTCCTTAAAAAACATATGCATATTTCTTCACCAAATATGTTTAATTGCTTATTTGCAAATGAGATAGTTAATTTTTATTGAATGTTTTAATGGAACTTTGGTTGCTAATGACTCTGTTGTCACCTTTACCTTATGAGAGAAAAAATTTACTAGGAACCAATTGTTTCATATTTACAATGATTCTCATTAATGTCAATTTCGTAATAAAGTGCCATTTAAAAGATATTCAATTACATAATGAAATCTTATATGTGTTGCTTTATTTCAGAATCTATGATTCATTGATGAAGTAGAGAGGAAATAGGGCATACATTACAATACAGATGGCTTCTAAAATCAATCACATGATGCATATTTTTCCAAGAATATGCTAGGATTTCCTTTACCCTGTTTCAACATGAATTGAGATGCAAAGGTCAGTAGTGACAACTGCTCTTAGAACATATCTGAAATACATGAAATAATGACAAGTATTGTTTATTGACATGTATCTAGTAGTGTTAGTTGCTCAACTGTGTCCAGCTCTTTGAGACCCCATGGACTGTAGTCCATCAGACTTCCCTGTCTGTGGGATTCTCCAGGCAAGAATACTGGAGTGGATTGCCATTTCCTTCTCCAACTGACATGTATATGTACCATAAAATTTCATTATATTTAATTGTTGGACCAATTCTGCAAAGGTGTTTGGTTTATGTCTATTTTCAGATGGGGAAACTGAGGTGGATAAAAATGAAATAGCTAATAATGATTTTACACCTAGTGAGAGGCAGAGGCACACCTCAAGTCCATGTCGGCCCAAGTCCAAAACTCATGCATTTTCCACACCTGGTCACAGTTGCCTTTCTGGGGCTTATCTCTTTTTCTCTAAACATATAAAGCCCAGATATATAAGCAACATCTGCTGTGTCTGTGCAGTCCTTCGGACAGATGAAAACAAATTATTATGAGTAATGATAACAGCTCATGATGCTTAACAGCATCAAAACAAGCAACGCAATCAACAAACGGGCAGAAGACTGAAATAAACATTCCTCCAAAGAAGATACGTGGATGGTAAAAACGCACATGAAAAGATGTTCAACATCGCCAATTATTTGAGAAATGCAAATCAAAACTATAAACAGATATCACCTCACACCATCCTGAATGGCTACCATCAAAAAGAATCTCCAAACAATAAATTCTGGAATGTGTGGAGAGAACGGAAACCTCCTATACTTTTGGTGGGAATGTAAATTGGTACGAACAGCATGGAGGCTCCTTTAAAAACTAAAAATATGAGTTACCATATGACCCTGCTATCCGACTTCTGGATATATATCCAGATAAAAGTATGATCTATAAAGATACATGAACACCAATGTTCATTACAACACTGCTTAAAATAGCCAACATATGGAAGAAATCTAAATATCCTTTGATGGGGAAATGAATAAAGAAGGTGTGGAACATATATACAATGGAATAGTACTCAGCCATTTAAAAGAATGGCATAATGCCATTGCAGCAACATGGATGGACCTAGACATTGTCACAGCAAGTGAACTAACTCAGACAGAGAAAGAGAAATATTACATGACATCCAATTTATTTGGAATCTAAAAAGAAATAATACAAATGAATTTGCAAAATAGAAAGTGACTCACAGACCGAGAGAATGAACTTATGGTTGGCAAGTGGAAGGATGGACAGAAGGGATAATCAAGGAATTTTCAATGGACATGTACACATTGCTATATTTGAAATGGATAACCAACAAGGATCTACTGTATAGCACACGGAACTCGAAGAGTTTGGGGGAGAATGGATATATGTATGCTTGAGTCTCTGCACTGTTCACCTGAATCTGTAACAGCATTGTTAATTGGCTATGCTGCTGAGTCGCTTCAGTCGTGTCCAACTCTGTGCAACCCCATAGACAGCAGCCCACCAGGCTCCCCCATCCCTGGGATTCTCCAGGCAAGAACACTGGAGTGGGTTGCCATTTCCTTCTCCAATGCATGAAAGGGAAAAGTGAAAGTGAAGTCGTTCAGTCGTGTCTGACTCTTAGCGACCCCATGGACTACAGCCCACCAGGCTCCTCCGTCCATAGGATTTTCCAGGCAAGAGTACTGGAGTGGGGTGCCATTGCCTTCTCCAGTTAATTGGCTATACCCCAATATAAAAAAAGTTTAGAAAAACAAAATAAATGGTAACCAATAGAAAGAAAAAATGCAGGAGGAATAGTCTTAGGAGTCAGTTCAGTTCAGTCCAGTTGCTCAGTTGTGTGTGATTCTTTGTGACCCCCTAGACTGCAGCACACCAGGCTTCCCTGTCCATCACCAACTCTCGGAGTTTACTCAAAATTATGTCCACTGACTCAGTGATGCCATCCAACCATCTCATCTCTGTGATCCCCTTCTCCTCCCACCTTCAATCTTTCCCAGCATCAGGGTTCTTTCAAACGAGTCCGTTCTTCACATCTAGTAGAAGCTCAGAAATATTGGAGCTTCAGCTTCAGCATCATTCCTTCTAATGAATATTCAGGACTGATTTCCTTTCGGATGGACTGGTTGGGTCTCCTTGCAGTCCAAGGGACTCTCAAGAGTCTTCTCCAACACCACAGTTCAAAAACATCAATTCTTCAATGTTCAGCTTTCTTTATAGTCCAACTCTCACATCCATAAGTGACTACTGGAAAAGGTCATTGCTTTGACTTGATGGATCTTTGTTGGCAAAGTAATGCCTCTGCTTTTGAATATGCTGTCTATGTGGATCATAGCTTTTATTCCAAGGAGAAAGCGTCTTTTAATTTTATGCCTGCAGTCACCATTTGCTGTGATTTTGGAGCCCTCCAAAATAAAGTGTCACAGTTTCTGTTGTTTCCCCATCTATTTGCCATGAAGCGATGGGACCAGATGCCATGATCTTTGTTTTCTGAATGTTAAGTTTTAAGCCAACTTTTTCACTCTCCTCTTTCACATTCATCAAGAGGCTCTTTTGTTCTTCTTCGCTTTCTGCCTAAGGCTGGTGTCATCTGCATATCTGAGGTTATTGATATTTCTCCCAGCAATCTGGATTCCAGCTTGTGCTTCTTCCAGTCCAGCATTTCTCATGACATACTCTGCATATAAGTTAAATAAGTAAGGTGACAATATACAGCCTCAGTGTACTCCTTTCCCAATTTGGAACCAATCTGTTGTTCCATGTCCAGTTCTAACTGTTGCTTCTTGATCTGCATACAGATTTCTCAGGAGGCAGGTAAGGTGGTCTGGTATTACTATCTCTTTAAGAATTTTCCACAGTTGTTGTGATTAACACAGTCAAAGGCTTTTGTGTAATCAATAAAACAGAAGCAGATGTTTTTCTGAAATTCTCTTGCTTTTCCAATGATCCAGCAGATGTTGGCAATTTGATCTCTGGTTCCTCTGCCTTTTCTAAAACCATCTCGACCATTGAAAGTTCACAGGTCACGTACTGTTGAAGCCTGGCTTGGAAAATTTTGAACATTACTTTGCTAGCATGTGAGATGAGTGCAATTGTAAGGTAGTTGGAACATTCTTTGGCATTGCTTTTCTTTGAGATTGAAATGAAAACTGACCTTTGCCAGTCCTCCGCCCACTGCTAAGTTTTCCAAATTTGCTGGCATATTGAGGGCAGCACTTTCACAGCATCATCTTTTAGGATTTGAAACAGCTCAACTGGAAATTCATCACCTCCACTAGCTTTGTTTGTAGAGATGCTTCCTAAGGCCCATTTAGCTTAGCATTCCAGGATGTCTGGCTCTAGATGATTGATAACACCATCATGGTTATCTGGGTCATGAAGATCTTTTTTGTACAGTTCTTTGTGTATTCTTGCCACCTCTTCTTAATATCTTCTGCTTCTGTTAGGTCCATACCATTTCTGTCCTTTATTGTGTCCATCTTTGCATTGTCTAACTCAATGAAACATAGACAGATGGATGATTTTGGAGAGTTTTGACACAGCATGGTCCACTGGATAAGGGAATGGCAAGCCACTTCAGTATTGTTGCTTTGAGAACTCCATGAACAGTATGAAAAGACAAAAAGTTAGGACCCTGAAAGATGAACTCCCCAGGTCAGTATGCTACCGGAGAGGAGTGGAGAAAATAACTCCAGAAAAGCAAAGAGATGGAGACAAAGCAAAAACAACACCCAATTGTGGATTTGACTGGTTATGGAAGTAAAGTCCAATGCTATAAGGAGCAATTTTGCATAGGAACCTGGAATGTTTGGTCCATGAATCAAGATGAATTGGAAGTGGTCAAACAGGAGATGACAAAAGTGAATGTCAACACTTTAGGAATCAGTGAACTAAAATGGACTGGAATGGGTGGATTTAACTCAGATGACCATTATATCAACTACTATGGGCAAGAATTCCTTAGAAGAAATGGAGTAACCATCATAATCAAGAAAAGAGTCCAGAATGCAGTACTTGGATGCAATCTCAAAAGTGACACAATCATCTGTGTTTGTTTCCAAGACAAACCATTCAATATCATGGTAATCCAAATCTGTGCCCCCAACAAGTAATGCTGAAGAAGCTGAAGTTGAATGGTTCTATGAAGACCTACAAGCCCTTCTAGAACTAACACCCCTCCCCCCCCCAAAATATGTTATTTTCATTATAGGGGACTGGAATGCAAAAGTAGGAATTCAAGTGATACCTGGAGTAACAGGTCAATTTGAACTTGAAATAAAAAATGAAGCAGCTCAAAGGCTAACAGAGTTTTGAAAGAGAACACACTGGTCATAGTATACACCCTCTTCCAACAACACAAGAGAAGACTCTACACACGGATGGACATCATCAGATGGTCAATACTGAAATCAGATTGATTATATTCTCTGCAGCCAAAGATGGAGAAGCTCTATACAGTCAGCAAAAACATGACTGGGAGCTGACTGTGGCTCAGATCATGAACTCCTTATTTCCAAATTCAGACTGAAATTGAAGAAAGGAGGGAAAACCACTAGACCATTCAGGTATGACCTCAATCAAATTCCTCATGATTAGATACAGTGGAAGTGACAAATAGATTCAACGGATTAGATCTGATAGACAGAGTGCCTGAAGAACTATGGATGGAGGTTCATGCCTGTTCAGGAGGCAGTGATCAAGACCATCCCCAAGAAAAAGAAATGCAAAAAAGCAAAATGGTTGTTTGAGGAGGCCTTACAAATAGCTAAGAAATGATGAGAAGATAAAGGCAAAGGAGAAAAGGAAAGATATACCCATTTGAATGCAGAGTTCCAAAGAATAGCAAGGGGAGATAAGAAAGCCTTCCTTAGTGATCAATGCAAATAAAAGCAAACAATAGAATGGGAAAGACTAGAGATGCTTAGGACTCAGCTTAGTTCACACGCTGATTCTGCTTTTTCATTTGCTTCACGATGATGCACACAATTTGCAAGTTCAAAACTCTAAATTTTGCCATACACATGTCTGACAAATAATATTAAAGGAGCCTATAAAGATAAAGATTATGGCAGGTGATTGAAGCTATACCATCTCCCTCTTCTGACCTTTCTTTAACCTCCTTATACCCTCTTCCTAATACTACTCAATGTATGGGTAGAGTAGTAGGTACAAGAAAGTGCTACAACTTCAGTTCTTTGTTGTGATGCTGAGGAAGTCATAAAATGCCAGTGTCAGTAAAACTAGGTTAATAAGAGCTGACAACTGCACGCCTTACTATAGAGACAAATGCAATCACATCCACAAGACAGGTTGCACTCTGGGAAAAACAAGAGCCACATGCAATAAAAAGTAATGGTACCAATAGCATATTAAACTTTTATTTCCAAGATATCATTAAAGAGATTTAGACAACTGTTGCCCAAGACAGGTTGTCCTTTAATGAAAACAAACATCTGCCAGTATTCATTAAAGTCCAAGTCAACAAAGAAGGAGTGCATTTTAATATACCTATTGCATCCTGTACAGATGAACAAGGAGCTGTTGGGAAAACAATGCTGTGGAAATGTGCTGGCAGGAAATGAGAAAAAGCATAACAAATGAAAACAAACCTCTATGGCCCATTCTGTGCAGTTACCTTTTAGCTGACAGCACGTTTTACTCTGAATTTTACTGGCTTCACTTAAACATCTTAATTGGGAAACTGCCAGCATCTTTAGATGTTACTTTGCCTGACAGAAGGTATTCTTAATACGCCATGCCTTAGGTCTTGGTGTTACATTCTATCAGATATACTCTTTTCTGAGGACTTGGTAATTCGAAATTGTGCAACATTTCATGCTTGATTTGAGATTTAGATTTCTCAACATTCCTTCAGAGTAGTACTGGCAAGAATAAAACGCTTTTAAATGAAATTGTCTGCTTAAAATGATGCATGCAAAAATATACAACATACTGATTAGAGGCAACGATTTTTATTGTTTCTTTACTTTGGGGCTTCCCTGGTACCTCAGATGGTAAAGTGTCTGCCTGCAATGTGGGAGACCCAGGTTGGATCCCTGAGTTGGGAAGATCCCCTGGAGAAGGAAATGACAATCCACTCCAGTAATCTTGCCTGGAGAATCCCATGGATGGAGGAGCCGGGTAGGCTCCAGTCCATGGGGTCGCAAAGAGTCAGACACAACTGAGCGACTTCACTTTCTTTTCTTTCTTTACTTTTAGAAATGCCTCAGCATTCCTTGCTTAACGTGGCTAGCTACATCTTAAATGACCATAAATATGTCAGGAAACCTTTCTCCCTGCATCACTTAGTGACCTTGCCAGGTTTTCTGAATGCTAAGCTGTTACAGAAGACATAATAGCTGCATTGTCTATGTGATCCAGCAAAAGCAATGGCAGTGTTCTCTAGGAGACTTCTGTCTGGGTGTCACTCTCTGGATTGAAAGAGACTAAACTGCAAGTGACCTTCTAAATATGCTAGCTGTGAAAGTATTAGCTGGTGTGAGGAGAGGTAGAAAAATGCTCCTTTAAAAAATTGAAACAGCATAATAATAGAGTTATAAAAGAGGAACTAAAATTGAAAAGAGACCAGTCTTTCAGAAGATTGGTCCTTGGACATGTCAGTGTCAGTAATCCATCAAGTCAAACAATTCCCTGCATTCATTGTGCTATGGCCTCAATAAGATATAATAGACCTTGATAAGTCCAT
Organism: Ovis aries; assembly: GCF_016772045.2. Lineage (NCBI taxonomy): Eukaryota > Metazoa > Chordata > Mammalia > Artiodactyla > Bovidae > Ovis > Ovis aries. The sequence goes on from NC_056074.1 coordinate 19,087,033, forward strand.
ATAGTTGGACTATAAAGAAAGCTGAGGACCAAATAACTGTTGCTTTTGAACTGTGGTATTGGAGAAGATTCTTGAGAGTCCCTTGGACTGCAAGGAGATTGAACTAGTCCATCCTAAAGGGAATCAGTCCTGAATATTCACTGGAAGGACTAATGCTGAAGCTGAAACTCCAACACTTTGGCTACCTGATGTGAAGAACTGACTCATTGGAAAACACACTGATGCTGGGAATGACTGAAGGCAGGAGGAGAAGGGGATGGCAGAGGATGAGATGGTTGGATGGCATCACCCATTCGATGGGCTTGAGTTTGAACAAGCTCCCGGAGTTAATGACGGACAGGGAACCTGGCGTGCTGCAGTCCATGGGGTCTCAAAGAATCAGACACGACTGAGTGACTGAACAGATGGCTTTGATGGGTCTTTTTTCTTCCTAGACTGATATGACATTGATTGCAAATATTATTCTTTATGGTTAGTGTCAGATTTTCTTGTTTAGGAAAATTAATGACACATGAAAATGAAAGGTAATGGTAAAAACTAGAATCTTATTTCTGAGATCTGGCTTTATGTTCAGAGTTTTAAATGGATATCTCCTTCTCAGTGAATCTTAGGAGGACAGAAGTAATGCTCATCCAGTCAGACTCTTGGTCTCCCTCACGCTTCCCATTCATCAGGGAACTGTGACGCTAGAGTTTCCAAAGCACATCTGACTTCTAATATTTCCCAATAAGTGTATTTGAGGCATTCCTTTATCCTCAAAGGAACACTTTACAGTTTCATTTCACTGCTCTGAAGTTTACCTAACAGTTCAGTCGAAATGATTAACTCTTCCCTGCATTTTCTAAAGTTTGCCCCTTTTCTCTGACAGGCCTTGGTACAACTATGTCATTTTTCCCCCATGTCAAGCTTTTTCACCAGTGTGATTAACCAAAATGGTAAATCATTCTTCTATCCTTGGAAGAAAAGCTGACATGAAGTAAACAGAAGAGGGGAAGTTTGTCTTTATTATTTCTCAAGAAATGGAAGTTAGGATTCCAGAGACAGAGGTAGAAGGCTGGCAAGAGGATTGGTTACTCCCATATTATCATGACAGCTAGGCAAAGATCAACATTTATTTACCAGTCTTCATCTCTTGATTCATGCATTCAGACATGTATTGCAAACATAGAATATGCCGCGAGTTGTACAGGTGTCAGGACAGAAAATAGACTTGCTCTTCTTGTCAGACTTTTCATAGTCTGTATGTGAAACTTGCAAGTAAATAGACAATTGCAATATTACCACTGTGATACATAAATTTATGAGACAAAGTACTGAATATCTGATTCTGCTGCTGCTGCTGCTGCTAAGTCGCATCAGTCGTGTCTGACTCTGTGCGACCCCATAGACGGAAGCCTACCAGGCTCCCCTATCCCTGGGATTCTCCAGGCAAGAACACTGGAGTGGGTTGCCATTTCCTTCTCCAATGCATGAAAGTGAAAAGTGAAAGTGAAGTCGCTCAGTCATGTCTGACTCTTAGCGACCCCATGGACTGTAGCCTACCCGGCTCCTCCGTCCATGGGATTTCCCAGGCAAGAGTACTGGAGTTGGGTGCCATTGCCTTCTCCAATCTGATTCAGTTTATATATATATATTAATTAATATATAATTAATGCTAGCTGTTTTAACAAATGACTACAAACCTTCTGTGATATAATGTAATAAAGGTTTATTTAGGTTATTTAGGGCTGGATTCTCCTAAGGCAATGACTCCAAGACGTAAGCATGTGACCTTGAATATTCACCGTGGAAATGGAAGAGAGTTTGATTGTGGATACGATGTTTTACTGCTATGCCTGCCAATTCTAATGGCATGATCCCAATTCGAGGAAGGCTAGCCACTATGGTCTGATTTTATTTCTGTGAATATAAAGTGAGCCAGCTTTTATCCATTGGGAAAATAATACATAGACCTTAATCTAAGTTTTGAAGGAAAAGTTTAGCACAAAGGTGCAAGTGGGATGGACATTCTAGTCAGAGGATGGAGCATGTAGAGAGTCACAGGACATGCAAGATGGGTCATTAACATACTTTAAAAGTGTTCCTTTTTCTGACTTAAACTGACCGCCAATAGTTTTTCTATACTTACTTTAAGAATATCCACAACAAGAACAAAATGTTCCTTTTCATAGTAAGGTGTCATAACAGCTTACAAAGTACTTACTTTTCTCATATATTACCTATTATTATTTAGGCGTGTCATTTGTATAATGTCAGACCAATTCAGTTCCAAACATTCTAAAGGAAACCTTAGCATGTAATTCCAAATGATGTGATTAATAATCTCTTTCAGGAAGAGGCCAAGTCTGAATTTCTCACTGTAACTTCCAAGATGAACTAACACCTGTTGTCCACTTTGGTGTGTACAAATTTCCTAACATAGGCAGTGCATTTAGCTATTGGTTTACAGCCTTATTTTCTTGGGCAAGAATTACCTGGAATAAAGATATTAACATAAATTATTTTAGTTCTGAGATCTGATAGTTAAGTAATGTGAAGGCAGTTAGTTTCAGGTATCAGGGGAAAAAAATTCCATAGGAAAAAAGTGAAAGTGTTCATTGCTGAGTTGTGTCCTACTGTGATCCCATGAACTGTAACCCACCAGTCTCCTCTGTCCATGGGATTTCCCAGGCAACAATACTGGAGTGGGTTGCCATTTACTTCTCAAGGGGATCTTCCTGACCCAGGAATCGAACCCAGGTCTCCTGTATTGTAGGCAGATTCATTACCATCTGAGCCGCCAGGGATAGGAAAAGTGCTATGAAAATTAAAATTTCACAAATAAAACTCACTTTATTATTCTCCCCTACATTATGCTCAAAATCCTTCAAGCTAGGTTTCAGCAGCAGTGAACTGAGAACTTCTAGGTGTACAAGCTGGATTTAGAAAAGGCAGAAGAACCAGAAATCAAATTGCCAACATTCGTTGGACCATAGAAAAAGGAAGGGAATTCCAAAAACACATTTACTTCTGGTCACTGATGACACTAAAGTCTTTGATTGTGAGGATCACAAAAACAACCTGTGGAAATTATTAAAGAAATGGGAATAACAGACCACCTTACCTGTCTCCTGGCAAACCTGTGTGCAGGACAAGAAGCAAAAGTTTGAACCAGACGTGGAACAATGGACTGCTTCAATATTGGAAAAGAAGTACTTTAAGGCTCTAGATTGTCACCCTGCTTATTTAACTTACATGCAGACAGGCTGGGTGAATCATAAGCTAGAATCAAGATTTCCAGGAGAAATATCAACAACAAATATGCAGATGATACCACCCTAATGTCAGAAAGTGAAGAGGAACTAAAGAGCTTCTTGATGAAAGTAAAATAGGAGAATGAAAAAACTGGCTTAAAATTTAGCATTCAAAAAACAAAGGTCACAGCATCTGGTTCCATCAGTTCAATTCAGTTCAGTTCTTCAGTCATGTCCGACTCTGCAACCCCATGAACCGCAGCACATCTGGCCTCCCTGTCCATCACCAACTCCCAGAGTTTACCCAAACTCATGTCCATTGAATTGGTGATGCCACCTAATCATCTCATCCTCTGTCATGCCCTTCTCCTTCTGCCTTCAATCTTTCCCAACATCAGGGTCTTCTCAAATGAGTCAGTTCTTTGCATTGCTGGATAAAGGGTTTCAGCTTCAACATCAGTCCTTCCAATGAACACCCAGGACTGGTCTCCTTTAGGATGGACTGGTTGGACCTCCTTGCAGTCCAAGGGACTCTCAAGAGTCTTCTCAAACACCACAGTTCAAAAGCATCAATTCTTCTGCAGTCAGCTTTCCTTATAGTCCAACTCTCACATCCATACATGACTACTGGAAAAACCATAGCCTTGCCTAGATGGACCTTTGTTGACAAAGTAATGTCTCTGCTTTTTAATATGCTGTCTAGGTTGGTCATAACTTTCCTTCCAAGGAGTAAGCCTCTTTTAATTTCATGGCTGCAATCACGATCTGCAGTGCCATCACCTCATGGCAAATAGGTGGGGAAACAATGGAAACAGTGACAGATTTTATTTTCTTAGGCTCCAAAATCACTGTGGAAGGGGACTGCAGCCATGAATTTAAATGACAATTGTTCCTTGGAAGAAAGGCAATGACAAACCTAGACAGCATATATTTTTTTAATTTTTATTTTTACTTTATTTTACTTTACAATACTGTATTGGTTTGCCATACATTGACATGAATCCACAACGAGTGTACATGAGTTCCCAAACATGAACCCACCTCCCACCCCATATCATCTCTCTGGATCATCCCCATGCATCAGCTGCAAGCATCCTGTATCCTGCATTGAACATAGACTAGTGATTTGTTTCTTACATGATAGTCTACATGTTTCAATGCCATTCTTCCAAATGATCCCACCCTCTCCCTCTCCCTCAGAGTCCAAAAATCTTCTCTACACATCTGTGTCTCTTTTGCTATCTTGCATACAGGGTTATCATTACCATCTTTCTAAATTCCATATATATGCGTTAGTATACTGTATTGGTGTTTTTCTTTCTGGCTTACTTCACTCTGTATAATCGGCTCCAGTTTCATCCATCTCATCAGAACTGATTCAAATGAATTCTTTTTAACGGCTGAGTAATACTCCATTGTGTATATGTACCACAGCTTTCTTATCCATTCATCTGCTGATGGACATCTAGGTTGTTTCCATGTCCTGACTATTATAAACAGTGCTGCGATGAACATTGGGATACACATGTCTCTTTCAATTCTGGTTTCCTCAGTGTGTATGCCCAGCGGTGGGATTGCTGGGTCATAAGGCAGTTCTATTTGCAATTTTTAAGGAATCTCCACACTGTTCTCCATAGTGGCTGTACTAGTGTGCATTCCCACCAACAGTGTAGGAGGGTTCCCTTTTCTCCACACCCTCTCCAGCATTTATTGCTTGCAGATTTTTGGATCGCAGCCATTCTGACTGGTGTGAAGTGGTACCTCAGTGTGGTTTTGATTTGCATTTCTTTGATAATGAGTGATGTTGAGCATCTTTTCATGTGTTTGTTAGCCATCTATATGTCTTCTTTGGAGAAATATCTATTTAGTTCTTTGGCCCATTTTTTGATTGGGTCATTTATTTTTCTGGAATTGAGCTGCAGAAGTTGCTTGTATATTTTTGAGATTTGTTGTTTGTCAGTTGCTTCATTTGCTATTATTTTCTCCCATTCAGAAGGCTGTCTTTTCACCTTGCTTATATTTTCCTTTGTTGTGCAGAAGCTTTTAATTTTAATTAGATCCCATTTGTTTATTTTTGCTTTTATTTCCAGAATTCTTAGACAGCATATTTAAAAGCAGAGACATTACTTTTTCAATAGAGGTTCGTATAGTTAAAGCAATAGTTTTTCCAGTAGTCATGTACAGACGTGAGAGATGGATAATAAAAAAGGCTGAGCACCAAAGAACTGAGACCTTTGAACTGTGGTGTTGGAGAAGACTCTTGAGAGTCCCTTGGACAGCAAGGAGATCAAAGCAGTCAATCCTAAAGGAAGTCAACCTTGAATATTCATGGGAAGGACTGATGTTGAAGTTTAAACTCCAATACTTTGGCCACCTGATGTGAAGAACTGACTGACTGGAAATATCCTGATGCTGGGAATGATTGAGAAGGGGGCAGCAGAGGATGAGAAGGTTAGATTCCATCACTAACCCAGTGGACATGACTTTGAACAAACTCCGAGAGAGAGTGGAGGACAGGGAAGCCTGGCATGCTGCAGTTCATCAGGTCACAAAGGGTCAGACACAACTTAGCCACTGAACAACAACTGATAAGCAGTTATAATAACAATGGGAAAGCATTTCTCCACCACTCCATGCCCTAAGGCACCTAACAACTGCTACTTGTGCTAATGAGGAGTATGTTATTTATGCTTCCCTGATGTCTCCGACAGTAAAGAATCTGCCTGCAATTGGGAGACCCAGGTTCTATCCCTAGGTTGGGAGATCCTCTGGAGAACGGAATGGCTATCTACTCCAGTATTCTTGCCTGGAGAATTCCATGGATAGAGGAGCCTGGCAGGCTACAGCCCATGGGGTTGCAAAGAGAGGACCGAGCGACCAACAGTAAATAACTACACTGTTTATTCTACGAGAGTTTGAGGTCATTGGAAGCAAGAACTATAAGCTATCATGTTGCGAGCAAAATGACACAAAGACAAAACACATGAGACACACAAGAGACAGACAATATACCACTCCGGCCGGAGGAAAAAAAAAACTTGTGCAAAACTAATTGCGGTTTATTTTTATAAAGCCCCCTAGGCAAAATTCCAGACTGCATGAATAAGCCTTTTCAGTACAGCACAGGTGCATACATGTTATCATACAGCAAGGGGAGTGAAATCCCTGTCTACTGCAGAGTCTGCCCAGAGCCTTTTCTTTTCTCCTTATCACAAGAAGGGAATGTTCCCTCATTTGCAAGGGACCATTAAACTCAAGGCTGTGTCCAGACTCCTTGGCAGAACGCCTTGTTTGCAAGCACGTTCAGCCCGGGCAGAGAGACCCGTTTGCAGGCACATCTCTGCTACCCTATTGTGGCTGCATTAACCCTTCATTATCAGTTTATTCCACTTTATGAAGTAGGTATGATCCAGGCAATGTGATAAGTGCTAGGAATAAAATGCTGAGAATATAGGAGTAGCTCTTATTTTTTCTGAATTTGGAACTTAGAGGCAAATATAATATATATGCATGTGATAATGGCTTTATAAAATGAAACAGAAAAAATGGGAAAGGGAATAACAGTAACAACAAAATATCCTTTACCATATCTTCTACTAACGTTCATTTGTTTTTGTCACAGTTATAAAAGTAGAAATTATTTGATAACATTTAGTTTTCAACTGTAGTCTCCTAGAAGCTAATCTTAAGAAATGAATGTGAGGAGTTTACAAAGAAGATGGAGCAATTACCAGCTGGAAAATGGAAAGTGAGATATGGGGGCAGGGGGAGGAAATAAAAGGTACATTATTAAGATGGCACCACAGAAAAGTCAAAATTCTATTTTTTCCTCTCAAAATTGTTAGAAATCAGAGCATGAGATAGCTTCAAATGTGTGCTCAAGTAAAAGTTCCAATTATGATATTAATACAGTTAGTTCATTTTTATGCAAAATTTAAAAAGTCACTTGAGAAGCATAGAGAAGGTCCCTTTTCCATCCTGCTATGGCATGATTCAGGTTAATGTCTGCATCATGATCTAAAACTTGATTTGCAGTTGATCATGCAATTATTAGTCAGAACTTAATGGAAGAAATTTAGGGAGGTTAGTAGTTATGACTATTTTACATCAATGCCACATTTTGCAATCCAGATCGGGGATGATCAATATTAAAAATTTCTCAATAGCAAGCTTTTACTACTGTTGGAGAAAAGTGTGAATGACTTTTGAACCCTAATTTTATTGATTGCAAATGGATTTGTTTTTCAGTCTTCCCAGAGGACTGAGGTGGGAAGGTAGCATCCTAAACTCTTGTATCTCTTCCCATCTAACCTTCTCAACATGCCACTGTCTGGTCTACCCCTGAAAACATGCTTTCCAGCTCCACTATCCTGACCAAAGTTGTGCAAGATTCCATCACCTCTTTCTTAAATGATTCCAATTACTCATCTCAGATTTCTTTCTTGCTACCATACAATGCAATTTTCATGCAGGAAATATGGATAATTTCTTAAAATTATAAATCTCACCATATCACTCCTTTCTTCTTAAAGATCCCCCAAGGGCTTTCCATCACTTGTTGTATAAAATTTAAATCCTTTTTGTGTCTGACAAGGTCCTACATGGCAGGGCTACTTTCCATCGCTGAGATCATCTCCTATTGTTCTCCATCCATCTCGTTCCACGCTCGCCACGCTAACCTTCCTGTTTTTCAAATGTTTCTTCCTAGCTTAAGCCTGCGTACCATCAAGTATCCGTTCTGGGAAAACTGAGAAGGCAATGGCACCCCACTCCAGTACTCTTGCCTGGAAAATCCTATGGATGGAGGAGACTGGTAGGCTGCAGTCCATGGGGTCGCTAAGAGTCGGATACGACTGAGCGACTTTACTTTCACTTTTCACTTTCATGCATTGGAGAAGGAAATGGCAACCCACTCCAGTGTCTTTGCCTGGAAAACCCCAGGGATGGGGGAGCCTGGTGGGCTGCCATCTATGGGATCACACAGAGTCGGACACGACTGAAGTGACTTAGCAGCAGCAGCAGCAGCAGAGTTTCAAGTCTCTGTCTCCAACTGCTTCAAAGAGGTTTTACCTAACACTCTAGTCTCTCTGGTGGCTCAACGGTAAAGAATCTGCCTGCAATGCAGGAGTTACAGGAGATGCAGATTCGATCCCTGGGTCAGGAAGATCCCCTGGAGAAGGGCATGGCAGCCTACTCCAGTATTCTTGCCTGGAGAATTCTATGGACAGAGGAGTCTGGTGTGCTACAGTCCATAGGGTCGCAAAGAGTCGGACTCGACTGAAGCGGCTTAGCGCTCAAGCACTAGTCTCTCTTCTCTGACTATTACTGCAAACTGTATCATCACTTTATTTTTTGTATCTTTTCAAATTGAAAATGAATTTGCATTTGCCATCTTATTGCCTTTCTTTGCTTCGTTATTTTATTCTTCAAATGAACCACAAAGTCAGCTAGCAGAGATCTTATCTGCAGTGGGTCCATCATGAGAAAATAGAACAATGCGCCGTACACAATAATGCTCAATGATTATTTATTGAATGAGTAAATACATGAACTAATGAATGAATAGATTCTGTTCCAGCTTCAAGCCTCAAAAGTAAAGTACCTCCTTAAGAAAAGATGCTGAAAAAAATGATCTTTGAAACACACTTAATAAGCAGTGGCTGATTAAGATTCCTTTGAATTATTATTAAAACCTGTTCTTCGAGATGGGTGGCTCAGCAGTGAAGAATCCTCCTGCCAAACGCAGGCGATGTGGGTTAGATCTCTGAGTTGGAACGATCCCCTGGAGAAACAAATGGCAACCCACTCTAGTATTCTCGCATGGGAAATCCCATGGACAGTGATGTCTGGCAGGCTGCAGTCCATGGGGTCACAAAAGAGTCACACGACTTAGTGACTAAACAACAATTCTTCCTAAGTGCCAGCCCCTCTAATAAAACTTACCCTTACCGCCAGTAAACATTGTGTCTACCTTCCCTGAATGTTCTTATTTTTGAATTATTCAAATTATTCTTTTGTACTTTAATTATTGAGTAATTTGAAACAAAATCTCTTCCATATATATAGGCCATATTTCTTTCCTAGACAGGACCTTATCATACCCGCTCTTATAGAACTTGGTTCAGTGTCTTGCAAGTACAAGTTTTCTAAATAAATGAAATATTTGTGCTTGTTTACATTTCATCATAGTTTCTAAAATGCTAGACTATGGACTAGATGATACAAAATGTATCACAATTGTGTATATAATACTATTATATCAGTAGTAATTCTTGCAAAGATATGGAGTACATTTTAGAGATATCGTGGCTAAAAAAAAAAGAACATTTGTTTTTCCACTATGTTTTTTTTTTTTTAAATTTGGAAAATGTTATTATTACATACTGTCCAGCCAATACTTTGTAAACTCTATTTTAAGTTTTAACTGATAGACACATTGCAATTAATGAGTCCAGTGCTAAATTTTAATCTTCTGTAACTCTAAACAGCCTACCAAAATACAAGTTTTTAAGAGGAGAAACTAGCTTTATCACTAAAATCCTTTGGATAATTTGGGAGGACATTATATCCAACAGTCTTAATTCTTTTAATTCAACTTGTGGAATACCCTTAATAGTAAAATTCTATATTTGTCTATATTTATTTGTGGCTTTTTGAAGTAGCACATATTATTTTTAAGCTATCAATGTATACATTATCTCACTAGGTCTCACTTTCCTCATTCCTAGATGTTAGTATTTGCCTCTTTGACTCCTGGCAGTATCACAGCTAGTAGAAATCGACTTTCAGAGCATTTGTAAATGATTAAGCTCCTGCTCTATGCACCTCACTGTGTCTTTGTGAGGATTGCATTTGATAATGTGAAAGTGCTTTAAAACTGGAAAAGTCATATACTAATGGATTTTTCTCTGAATTGTGGGTCATTTTAGACTGATGCACAGTGTTAATGGTGCCAGAATCACTGGCCTTTGGATCAGCTAATTCCATTGAATTAGATAATGTGGTTTGTTTCAACATTTGATCCAACTGATTATAGCTGGGATATAGGGTGTTCCTCAGTGCTTGCATGTACATGTGCACACACAGACACAGACACACACACACACACATTAGAGGGGGTAGTAATTTACTACAAAGTAAGTTCAAGGTGAATAATCAATATAAATGATGATGACAACAACTTTATTACCAGAACACTTAACCTGATCAGAGCAGAAGTTTAAATGGTATACATCATATGGACATACCAGTTATTAAATACTGTATCTTTCCTTTTGATTTTAAAAATAGTCACTGCTTCATCTCACTGCTTACCACCACCTCTTCCTCCATTAACAAGCAGCTACCACTCAGATTTGTTGGCATCTTGATAATTGATCATTTTTTAAAAAATTCTCACCTTTTCCTAAGTGTATATGTAGAAAAGATTAAAAGAGGTAGTGAAATGAAGGTTTCACCGAGCTTGCACAATCTTCTCAGAGAAGGAAGAGAGAGGCAATGAGCTCCTTATTCAGGTCTTGTCTTCTCTCTGAACTCCACATTTCTTATTCTCCAGGCCCCTTGTCTGGAAACAGGTTTTACTGGGCTAATGCAGTCTACCTGAACTCTGAGTCTATTTCTTGGAAATAATTATTTCTGGAAATAATTCCAGACTGCTCAGGTAAATTACTATTTTTCATCCTTGACATGTAAGATGAGCTATTGCCCTTCCTAAATGCCTTACTATACCCCACGCAGAGTGGATGGCACTCCATACTCTCAGTCTGATAAAGCATTCATCACTGTGTACAGTAATGTTTTGCCTATTATTTCTTCTTTATCCCCCAAAACTGATGTTTCTTTAGGAGAGGGACCATGTTCTCTGGTGCTCAAGGACATGGTCTTGCAAATGAATGAATACATACTTTTAATGTGTTGAGAGTTAGTATATGTACTGGACATTTTATAAACTTGATATTGGTTAATTTCTTAGGCACATGAACATTATTATTCAGAGGGACACTGTCTTCCTCATGATTACAAAACAACAACAACAACAACAAAAAACATTGTTCGGATTTGAGTGAAGTTTGTCTGATTCCAGAATTCCTATCTTTGCAGTGACATCATGCTGCATTTGTAGTGATGAATTAATCTTTTCATTCCCATTGCATCATAGCCCATGGGCTTTTGTGGTTCTCTGACATTTTTTTTAAAGAGATCTGAGAATTTTTTAAATTCACTTCTTTATTTCAAAGCCCATATGAGTTTTTGCACAATAAGCTCTGTTCTGTTCCCAGAAATCAAATTAAGAATCCACAGAGGTTTGGGATTCTCCATGCCATTTATCTAAACGATTCCTATGCTTGAGTGCTTCATGCTCTAGTATTCTCTTTCTTGTGTTATTTTCTGAGTTTACATTTTCCTAATGTTTCACTTTTTGAAAACATTTTACAGTTCCCATTATTTATAGAAATACAGACTGGTTCCAAATATGAAAAGGAGTACGTTAAGTCTGTATATTGTCACCCTGATTATTTAACTTATATGCAGAAATTATTTAACTTATGAGAAATGCTGGGCTGGAAGAAGCACAAGCTGAAATCAAGATTGCCGGGAGAAATATCAATAACTTCAGATATGCAGATGACACCACCCTTATGGCAGAAAGTGAAGAGGAACTAAAAAGCTTCTTGATGAAAGTGAAAGTGGAGAGTGAAAAAGTTGGCTTAAAGCTCAACATTCAGAAAATGAAGATCATGGCATCTGGTCCCATCACTTCATGGGAAATAGATGGGGAAACAATGGAAACAGTGTCAGACTTTATTTTTGAGGGCTCCAAAATCAGTGCAGATGGTGATTGCAGCCATGAAATTAAAAGATGCTTACTCCTTGGAAGGAAAGTTATGACCAAACTAGATAGCATATTGAAAAGCAGAGACATTACTTTGCCAAGAAAGATTTGTCTAGTCAAGGCTATGGTTTATCCAGTAGTCGTGTGTGGATGTGAAAGTTGGACTGTGAAGAAAGCTGAGCTTGAAGAATTGATGCTTTTGAACTGTGGTGTTGGAGAAGACTCTTGCGAGTCCCTTGGACTGCAAGGAAATCCAACCAGTCCATCCTAAATGAGATCAGCCCTGGGTGTTCACTGGAAGGACTGATGCTGAGGCTAAAACTCCAATACTTTGGCCACCTCATAAGAAGAAATTACTGATTGGAAAAGACTCTGATGCTGGGAGGGATTGGGGGCAGGAGGAGAAGTGGACGACTGAGGCACTGACTCGATGGACATGAGTCTGAGTGAACTCTGGGAGTTGGTGAAGGACAGGGAGGCCTGGCATGCTGTGATTCATGGAGTCGCAAAGAGTCGAACACGACTGAGTGACTGAACTGAACTGAACTGATAGTATTATTATTTGCACAGTGTATTGTATATAAAGTACTATGAAAACTATTTTCCTAATTTTTCTCCTTGTCTGGGCTTAATTTTTATCAATTTATCAAAAAAATTTAAGTACTTAAGTCTTACATGATTTGTAAATTGTTCACTTAAATTGGTTTCTTCTGCTTTTTCTGGACATGTGATCTTGTTTTTCAATGCCACAGGAAAAGTCTATACACTTTACCTGGGATCAGGGGCGTGTGTGCCTGCTTGATGTATGAGGAGCTGCTACCAAGGGCTGCTCAGTTCTCAGTTTAGGTACTGACCAAGTGCTTTACAGGAGCATATCTTTGGTAAACTGCTTAAATCTTTTAGTATTTATTCATTCATATGTTAGGAGGAAATAGGAATGATCACCATCTTATTGAGCTGGTAGTAGAAGTATATGTCCTGAAGGAATTTTAGTAAACTTGATATTTGTATTTCTCAAATATATATATAATAAATATGTATATAATATTCCATTAAAGTTATGACTAATCTAGATAGCATGTTAAAAACCAGAGACATTACGTTGCCAACAAAGTTCCGTCTGGTCAAGGCTATGATTTTTTCCAGTGGTCATGTATGGATTTGAGAGTTGGACTGTGAAGAAAGCTGAGCTTGAAGAATTGATGCTTTTGAACTGTGGTGTTGGAGAAGACTTTTGCGAGTCCCTTGGACTGCAAGGAGATCCAACCAGCCCATCCTAAAGGAGATCAGTCCTGGGTATTCATCGGAAGGACTGATGCTGAAGCTGAAACTCCAATACTTCAGACACCTGATGCGAAGAGTTGAATCATTGGAAAAGACCCTGATGCTGGGAAAATTTGAAGGCAGGAGGAGAAGGGGGTGACAGAGGATGAGATGGTTAGATGGCATCACCGACTCGATGGATGAGTTTGGGTAAACTCTGGGAGTTGGTGATGGACAAGGAGGCCTGGCGTGCTGTGATTCATGGGGTCTCAAAAAGTCAGACATGACTGAGCAACTGAACTGAATACATAACATTCCAATAATATATGATTATAATCTCATTAACATATAGTATTCCAATAATATAGTTATTCCATTTAATCACAATGATTTGTGGAATTGGATTCCCAGATTTTTTTTTTTTTTTTGCTTTGAAAGTATTTTTTAAAAAGGCAAAGAAGCAACAAAACTCATCCCAATTTCATTATAAACTATGAAAAGTCAAGGAACAAAATGGTTACAACAAACCAGAGTTTCCAATGCCTAACTGCATCAAAAGTGCAGTTTAATTTTGTTGTCCATATTTTCATCATTCTAATTTTAATGCAATTACTTGCTCAGATGTGTCCCATTCTTTGAGACTTCAGGGACTGTAGCCCTCTAGGCTCCTCTGTCCATTAGATTTCTCAGGCAAGGATAATGGAGTGGGTTGCCATTTGGCATAACACACATTCATAAAGAAACACAGAAAGACATTTGTTAAGCTAAGGGACAGGCAAACCATGGTGGGCAAACTAAGAGCCTCCCAGTGAAGTCCACGTTCTGGAATCTGTGAATATGTTATCTTACATAGAAAAGGAGAGTTAAGATAATAGAGAGAACTGAGGTTGCTGACCAGTTGACTGTAAAATAGATAGAGTAATCTGGATTAGCAGAGTGAATCAAATTTAGCACAAGCATTATAAAAGTAAAAGACAGAGGCAGGAGAATCACTGTCCAACCAGAGAAGGCAGTGTGAGAAAGACTAACTCTCAAATTATTGCTTTGAAGATGAAGAAGTAGGGCCCTGAGCAGAGAAATGTGGCAGCCTCCCAAAGTTGGGCAGAGAAACAGACTCTTCTAGTGCCTCCAGAAAGAACAGCCCTGGTTAGATGTTGGTTTTAACCTGTGAATGTGTCAGACTCTGGGCTATGAAAGAATCCACTTTTGTTGTTTTGAAGAATGTGTCAATTTGTTTCAGCAGCAAATGGGAAACTAATACAGTTGCCAGCATCACTTACCGGAAGGAATGGTTCATGTGAGCCAGACTGACCTAATGGTCGCTGCTCTATTTCTAGAGCAGCGTCTAGTACATAGTATTAACCGTTTGATGAATGTTCATTAATTTGTCAGTTTCTTTCAAAAGAATTGGCAAATTAATGTTTAGATTAATTGATTAATCCCTTTGTGAGATTCTACATGATGATTATCAAAAGAAAAATGTGTCAGATAGTAGCTACTAACATTTTGTAATTTATAAAGTGTGTTTATATCCATTATTTGACTTTTCTGTAACAGAACATGAAGTACACACAATGGATGTTATTTTTCTTAAAGATAGAGACACTAAGAAGTGAGATAAATTAACTTCACTGTGGACTTCACTGGTGGTCCTTTGGTCAAGACTCTGCACTTCCAGGGCAGGGGCACTGGTTCCATCCCTGCTCAGGGAACTAAGATCCCACATGACACATGGCATTGCCAGAAAAAAGAAAAGAGAAACAATGGAATCAGTGCATCATTCCTTATAAGAGCAACAAGAAATGTAATTAATTAATAAAAAGTTTTTGGTATAACTAATAAAAATTTCACTACTTCGCAGGGTTAGTAAAAGGGCAGTCCTGCACCACAAGGCTACTAGTTGAATTTCAAATCCTGTGAGCACTTAGTTTTTAATTGATTACTTTTTCCATTCACATTCATCAATAATTATGTATTCAAGGATGGTGCATGGTACTAAGGAAGTGAAATAAAATAGATAAATTAGTTCTGTTCCCATATTTCAGAATATAGTAGCAAATACAGACAAAAAATTTATCAACAAATGTAAGAAGATAAAACTTGCAATTTAAGAAGGCATATTCAACACATTTCAAATTTTTTTCCTAAATACAGTGTTTAAATGATAATAGAGAAAAAAATGTGAAAACTAATAACTGTAAAGCAAATTCCAGAAGTTTTTTTGGCATATATGATTGTCCCAACATGCGTTTTCAGATAGAAGTAGATAAGGAGCAGTAACTCCTGTGAGGTGGTCACAGCTCCAGTGTCCACAAAGAGGGATCCAGAAATTCAGAGAACTGGGATGACAGCAAACCCTGGCAAAGAGTAGGGATGCAGTTCAGATGCTAAGAGAAGGGACAAGACACTGGCTGAATACAGGGTCAGAAACTGAAAATCCGTATTTGGTACCGTCTTTGAATACCCTACCTCATAGACGGCAGCCCACCAGGCTCCCCAGTCCCTGGGATTCTCCAGGCAAGAGTACTGGAGTAGGGTGCCATTGCCTTATCCAGTCTTTTAAAGACAGGAGACACTAAAGTATTCATATGTGTTTTGACAGACTCTATAGGTTCACTAAAAGCACCCTTTCTTAACTCCCTTCTTCCTTTTCTGCCTTCACTCTTTAGCCGTAATGAAGTGCACATTCACCCTCCCGTTTGTCAAAGGATCTTTGGTAGCTTTGCAAAGCCAACTGACCAATAAATTCTAGCCAATAAGATCAGGGTGGAAATCTGCTGAGAGCTCTCTAAACAGATGTGATGCATGGAACTGCAGCAGCATATTTACATGAGAGGATGGGGTTGAGAGAATTAAGAATACATTGCCCCTGACAATTCTAAGCTATTAAATCCATGACACAACTTTCTCATTCCAGATTTTCTGCTACATAAAAACAAAGTGACTTATATTTTCTTAAGACATTGATAGAAGTGTTTTTTGTTATTTGCAGGCAAAAAATCTTTTCTAAAAATTACATCTACTTAGATTTAATAGAGTCTAAAAAGATATATAGTCTATGGGGTCACAAAGAGTCAGACAAGACTGAGTGACTAAGCACAGCACAGCACAAAAAGACATATGTACATGGAATTATGAAAGAGAGGAAAATCTTAACAGATCAAGATCCTGAAAGGCTGACAACTAGAACTCAGAAAGATTAACTTTGGACAAGCAGATGGAGAGCATCTTCTCTAGGGAGAAGGGAAGGATAGCTGTGAGGATAGACATGGGTTCAAATAAGAGGTAAGGGAGGACAGCATGCTGAGAAGTCTTGTTTCTGAAAACTTAAAATATCTCTGTGAAGTAGGATGCAAAGTTACCTGCTTTAAGTGTATGCGAGTAGGCACGTGCCATTTGTCTGATGATAAATGGAGTGTAAGGAAAAGTAAAGTTTGCAGTCACAGTGCTGTTGGCTAGGAATGGAAGCTGACTATAGTTACACAGCCTTGGAGACCCACTGTGACTGCATGGTGGTGACTCAGAGGAAGAGCTGTGCGCACCAGAGATCTGATGGCGATGATCACAAGTGCATGTCAGCAGAGTCACTGCGAATGGGGCAAATCAAATAAAAGGAACAAGAGCTTTGGAACAACACTGGTAGACCTGTTTGTTCATCTTAGTTAAGTCACTTATTAACTATATTTCTGTGGGTAGTCTACTTTACTTTGCTGAGAATCAGTTTATAAACATAGAAATTGCCATCTGCAATGCATGACTAATTATTTAAAAACTGATAAATAATATTAATGCTGTTACTATTGCTTCTATTATTATTACTAAATCATCATTGACAAGTAAGTGATCATCTAAGAGATCTCTCAGACTGAGAGACCAAGGCAATATTAATGAGGTAATGAACAAGCATAGTTGAAGCATAAAAGAGACATAAGAGTGTCTGACAGAGGTAACAACAATTCAGTGTTCTGAAAAGAAGGTATCCTAAACTCAGGTTCGCCGAATAAATACCGGAAACCAGGGATTTAAGATAGCTTCTGCTGATTCAGGGGCAGGAATGTCTCCAGCTAACAGGCATGTCTCCAGCCTCTCGCTGGAAACCAAGCCATGTGTAGAGATTCATTTTGGTCCAAAAGATGTCAGAGTTAATGCTTCATGTATGAAGCTGTTGGGGAAAATTAAGTCTGGGTGCCTCCCTAAGTGTGATATTCTGGAGTGGATATGAAAGACCTAGGAGAAGTTATTAAGAAAAGCTGAGATCAGAGTATAAAACAGGGTTCCAAGGTGAATATTGAAGTCATCCAAGTGCAGGTTCAAAGCCACAGCAAGTGTGAAGGAATAAAGAGTAGGTTTGCAAACAAAGTCATTGAAGAGGTATACAGAATAACAAAATTACATGAGAGTCAAGAACACATGTGACTACGAAAATAAAGGTGGTAGAGAAGGAGCAGCAATAATGACAAGGAATTTTAGTGTTTGCCCTCTGCTCACATGGGGAGTGGGAACCTCCTTTAAAAAGAAGTTTGAATACTTCTTGAGTCTCAGGTTCTTTGGCTATAAAATGGAAATAGATACGTAGACTTCAGAATGTCATTGTCTTATTCAATTCAGTTCAGTTCAGTCACTCAGTCATGTCCAACTCTTTGTGACCCCATGGACTGCAGCACACCAGGCCTCCCTGTCCAACATCAACTCCCAGAGTTTACCCAAAGTCATGTCCATTGAGTCAGTAATGTCATCCAACCATCTCATCCTCTGTCGTCCCCTTCTCCTCCAATCTTTCCCAGCATCAGGGTCTTTTCAAATGAGTTAGCTCTTTGCATCGCTGGCCAAAGTATTGGGGTTTCAGCTTCAACATCAGTCCTTCCAATGAACACCCAGGACTGATCTCCTTTAGGATGGACTGGTTGTATCGCCTTGCAGTCTAAGGGACTCTCAAGAGTCCTCCAACACCACAGTTCAAAAGCATGAGTTCTTCAGTGCTCAGCTCTCTTTATAGTCCAACTCTCACATTCATACATGACTATTGGAAAAACCATAGCCTTGACTAGATGGACCTTTGGTGGCAAAGTAATGTCTCTACTTTTGAATATGCTATCTAGGTTGGTCATAACTTTCCTTCCAAGGAGTAAGCGTCTTTTAATTTCATGGCTGCAATCACCATCTGCAGTGATTTTGGAGCCCTCCAAAGTAAAGTCTGTCACTGTTTCCACTGTTTCCCATCTGTTTGCCATGAAGTGATGGGACCATTGTCTTGTTATGTGAGATATTTTCTGCTGAAGACAGCAGAAGACCTCGCATGTGCAGCAGCTATCATTACCCTCTAAAGAGGAAAGCTGAAAATACATGTGGTCCTGGGAAGAGTTAGGTTTCAATTAAGATAAAACACATGAGAAAAGAACCTCCATTTTCTGGATTTTCAGTCAGACCAGCTGGAAATTCAGGGTCTGTCACTGCCACTTCCTCAAGCAATCAACAGGCTTTTAAAACACTGGGCTACAAAACACTGGGCTGCAGGCAATAGAGAATAAATGGAACTACTTCTCAACAGTGAAGGCTTAAAACGGTTTCCCAATTAGAATTTCACAGTGAATTGGAATTGCATTTTTTGCCTTTGGACATTTCATCAGTGCAGTCTATCGTCTTGCCTGCTGGACAACGTTAGTCAATGAGAAGATAACCTTTTAGCTAGTTACACAGCTGAGTCAGGAGACCAAAAATCAATGAACCACTCAGACTCTGTAAATGACACGCAGTTACATGATCCCTGACCTTTGTAGCAGTATAGATTTTTGTTAGGAAAAACCATAAAAGAATATAAAGCCATTGTGAAACTACTCTTCTGGTGAACAGTGGTAGAGTCGCATAATATTGTGATGCATTAATAGAGAGATGAGAATTTTTTGTTAACTCTGGTAAGTATTATATTAATAACATTTTGATCTTCTTTAATGTGGCTAGATCTTTAAGCCTTGATTCATCCTAGATTGTAGCTGAAAAAACACAGGGACTGTTCACCATTTTACATGAAATAGCAAGAGTTGGATTGTACCATATAATGCAGAAGCTTTAAGAGGTATTAAGATATTCAGCTCAGCTAAGGTTAGAATTTGTTTTCCTACTCATATAGTTCAGTTCAGTTCAGTTCAGTCACTCAGTCGTGTCCAACTCCTTGCGACCCCATGAATCGCAGCACACCAGGCCTCCCTGTCCATCACCAACTCCCAGAGTTCACTCAGACATGCGTTCATTGAGTCAGTGATGCCATCCAGCCACCTCTTCCTCGGTCGTCCCCTTCTTCTCTTGCCGCCAATCCCACCCAGCATCAGAGTCTTTTCCAATGAGTCAACCGTTCACATGAGGTGGCCAAAATACTGGAGTTTCATCTTTAGCATCCTTCCTTACAAAGAAATCCCAGGGTTGATCTCCTTCAGAATGGACTGGTTGGATCTCCTTGCAGTCCAAGAGACTTTCAACAGTCTTCTCCAACACCACAGTTCCAAAGCATCCATTCTTCGGCACTCAGCCTTCTTCACAGTCCAACTCTCACATCCATACGTGACCACTGGAAAAACCATAGCCTTGACTAGATGGACCTTAGTCAGCAAAGTAATGTCTCTGCTTTTGAATATGCTATCTAGGTTGGTCATAACTTTTCTTCCAAGGAATAAGCATCTTTTAATTTCATGGCCACAATCACCATCTGCAGTGATTTTGGAGCCCAAAAACATGACGTCTGACACTGTTTCCACTGTTTCTCCATCTATTTTCCATGGAGTGATGGGACCGGATGCCATGATCTTTGTTTTCTGAATGTTGAGCTTTAAGCCAACTTTTTCACTCTCTTCTTTCACTTTCATCAAGAGGCTTTTAGTTCTTCTTCACTTTCTGCCATAAGGGTGGTGTCATCTGCATATCTGAGGTTATTGATATTTCTCCCGGCAATCTTGATTCCAGCTTGTGTTTCTTCCAGCCCAGCGTTTCTCATGATGTACTCTGCATATAAGTTAAATAAGCAGGGTGACAACATACAGCCTTGACGTACTCCTTTTCCTATTTGGAACCAGTCTGTTGTTCCATGTCCAGTTCTAACTGTTGCTTCCTGACCTGCATACAGATTTCTCAAGAGGCATGGTAGGTTGTCTGGTATTCCCATCTCTTTCAGAATTATCCACAGTTTATTGTGATCCACACAGTCAAAGGCTTTCGCATAGTCAATAAAACAGAAATAGATGTTTTTTGGGAACTCTCTTGCTTTTTTGATGATCCAGTGGATGTTGACAATCTGATCTCTGGTTCTTCTGCCTTTTCTAAAACCAGCTTGAACATCAGGAAGTTCATGGTTCACGTATTGCTGAAGCCTGGCTTGGAGAATTTTGAGCATTACTTTACTAGCGTGTGAGATGACTGCAGTTGTGCAGTAGTTTGAGCATTCTTTTGCATTACCTTTCTTTGGGATTGGAATGTAAACTGACCTTTTCCAGTCCTGAGGCCACTGCTGAGTTTTCCAAATTTGCTGGCATATTGAGTGCAGCTCCATCACCTCCACTAGCTTTGTTCGTAGTAATGCTTTCTAAGGCCCACTTGACTTCACATTCCAGGATATCTGGCTCTAGATGAGTGATCACAGCATCGTGATTATTCGGGTCATGAAGATCCTTTTGTACAGTTCTTCTGTGTATTCTTGCCACCTCTTCTTATTATCTTCTGCTTTCTGTCCTTTATCGAGCCCATCTTTGCATGAAATGTTCCCTTGATATATCTAATTTTATTGAAGAGATCTCCAGTCTTTCCTATTCTGTTCTTTTCCTCTATTTTCTTTGCATTGATCGCTGAAGAAGGCTTTCTTATCTCTTCTTGCTATTCTTTAAAACTCTGCATTCAGATGCTTATATCTTTCCTTTTCTCCTTGGCTTTTTGCTTCTCTTCTTTTCATAGCTATTTGTAAGGCCTCCCCAGACAGCCATTTTGCTTTTTTGCATTTCTTTTCCATGGGGATGGTGTTGATCCCTGTCTCCTGTACAATCTCACGAACCTCATTCCATAGTTGAACAAGCACTCTCTCTGTCAGATCTAGGCCCTTAAATCTATTTCTCACTTCCACTGTATAATCATAAGGGATTTGATTTAGGTCATACCTGAATGGTCTAGTGGTTTCCCTGCTTTCTTCAATTTAAGTCTGAATTTGGTAATAAGGAATTCATGGTCTGAGCCACAGTCAGCTCCTGGTCTTGTTTTTGTTGACTGTATAGAGCTTCTCCATCTTTGGCTGCAAAGAATATAATCAAACTGATTTCGGTGTTGACCATCTGGTGATGTCCATATGTAGAGTCTTCTTTTGTGTTGTTGGAAGAGGGTATTTGCTATGACCAATGTATTATCTTAGCAAAACTCTATTAGTCTTTGCCCTGCTTCATTCCACATTCCAAGGCCAAATTTGCCGGTTACTCCAGGTGTTTCTTGACTTCCTACTTTTGCATTCCAGTCCCTTATAATGAAAAGGACATCTTCTTTGGGTGTTAGTTCTAAAAGGTCTTGAAGGTCTTCATAGAACCATTCAACTTCAGCTTCTTCAGCACTACTGGTTGGGGCATAAACTTGGATAACTCTGATATTGAATGGTTTGCTTTGGAAACGAACAGAGATCATTCTGTCGTTTCTGAGATTGCATCCAAGTATTGCATTTCGGACTCTTCTGCTGACCATGATGGCTACTCCACTTATTCTGAGGGATTCCTGCCAGCAGTAGTAGATTTAATGGTCATCTGATTTAAATTCACCCATTCCAGTCCATTTTAGTTCGCTGATTCCTAGAATGTCCATGTTCACTCTTGCCATCTCCTGTCTGACCACTTCCAATTTGCCTTGATTCATGGACCTGACATTCCAGTATTATTCTCTGTTTAGTGAGCAACAAAATGATACATCTCTATGTTGTCATGGTATTACTATACTTGAGAGTTTTGAGACAAGAATCTGGGTTCAGCCCATGAATGATCTTCAATGGACATGCAGACACTCATAAAGGCAGAGTTTTATTTCAAAGAGTAGAAGTTTAAATCTCCCAGCATATTTACTGACGGGCAGAAAAGAGTTCTCCAAAATGGTGGGAATCACAACAGCTTATATCTTTACCAATAGTTTCACCTCAAAGCTAAAATTTTTCCTTTGGGGAAAGTAGTGGTGATGGGTGAAGGTTTGGGCTAGAAGAGCGCTTCCTGAAACTGAAGAGAGGAGTATGAAAGCCACGGAGTAGGAATGAACTAGGCATATTTGAGAAAAATAAGTCCAGCCAGGGTGTGATGAATGCACTGAGTGAATGGGAACTATTTCTCTAGAGGCACCTTGCCCAACTGATGGTTCTTTTTCAAGAAAACAAGCTAAAACCCATAAAGAATTTCAATTGCAAAATAAAATCTTCTCACACTAATGCTAAATTCAAACTTCAGAAAAACTAAGCAATGAAAAGTTCACGGTAGCACTTTCCCATAGGCAATTTGATATTAAAACAATAGATGCTAAACCATAAAACAAATATATGGATGTATAACTGGATTCTGATATTTCCTTTAATGACTATTATGACAGTAAAATATTACTCAGCAGCTATTTCTCACCTTCTTCCCTAGTGCAACCTTGAACTGGTTAAAGACAAGTCCCAGCTTGCTCTTACAGTACATCTTGCAACTGAGAATAACCATATAACACAGCCAATACCAGTAAATCATCACTGAATTTTATAGGAAGTTATAGGAAACCAGTTGATTTCCTGGTGAAAGAGTAGGGAGCAGAAGTGACTCCCTCCTCTTCTGCACCCATTTTTCTCACTTGAAGATTTTCTTGATGGATCCGTCTGTAGCAGCCAGCCATGTTGCAATCATTAGGCATCAAGCCAGGTTTTCTAAGAACACTGTTGTGAACACAGGCAGGTAACAGCACATCTCTTAAATTCTGGTTAGGTAAGAAAGCGGTACATAATTTCAAGATTAGTTGAGCTTTCTATCACTCACGAACAAATGCATTCCTAATTCTTAGAACTATTTGATGCTCTTTGCAAATCAAATAGTCACTTTACAGTAACAAAATAAAAAAGCACTGGATCCACACTATGCTTGTGCCCAGTGTGGTTACTCTGAGTTCCATGAACATAAGCAGGAGGAGGCAATATTCATCAAGGTCTTATCAGGAGCTGGACAAAGCTCTAGAAGCCAGATGTTATTGGCCTCTTCAGAAACACTATGCAGCTGGAGCATTAACAGTCACCTTTTATAAATGAAGCATCTGAATTTCAGACATGTAAAGTAACAAGTTCAATGCCATGTACTTCATGAGTGAGAGAGTTAGGATCTGAATCCAGCTGCAGAACACTCTGCCTCAACACTCTGTCTCCTAGAATTAATGAGCCATTTCAGTACATAAGATTGAATGGCCCAAGCTAATGAGATTTTATATGCAAACCCTGATTCCTTCTGAGTTGATGGAAAAAAGATAAATGTAGAATGACTCTCTCCATAGCAATATATATGTTTACTGTATATAGTCCAGTTCAGTATTTATATATACATATTTTTCATAGTCCTTATAATAGTTTCTTAGAAGAAAAATGAAATAAAATATTGATCCAATGAAATGGCAAATAGCCTCACTGGAATTAACAATGTCTACATAATACATTTTTTCTTTTAGGAAGCTATTGATATTTTAAGAAAAACAGTGACAGCATGTTAAGAGACCAAATTAGAGGGCAACCTGGTAATAAAATTTATTGAACAGTATGTGTGCTTCTGTTTGTTTTGAGAACTGAAATTTAAAAAAAAAAAAAAAACTGTGCACAGTCACTACAGCTATCAAATGCTTTTCTTGAGGTAAAGATTCCCTGTGTTGTTTTTTTTTTCTTTTTTTTTTTGTTTTTTATTTTTTTAATTTTAAAATCTTTAATTCTTACATGTGTTCTCAAACATGAAACCCCCTCCCACCTCCCTCCCCATAACATCTCTGCGGGTCATCCCCATGCACCAGCCCCAAACATGCTGTATCCTGCATCAGACATAGACTGGCGATTCAATTCTTACATGATAGTATACATGTTAGAATGCCATTCTCCCAAATCATCCCACCCTCTCCCGCTCCCTCTCCCTCTGAGTCCAAAAGTTCGTTATACACAGCTGTGTCTTTTTCCTGTCTTGCATACAGGGTCGTCATTGCCATCTTCCTAAATTCCATATATATGTGTTAGTATACTGTATTGGTGTTTTTCTTTCTGGCTTACTTCACTCTGTATAATCGGCTCCAGTTTCATCCATCTCATCAGAACTGATTCAAATGAATTATTTTTTAACGGCTGAGTAATACTCCATTGTGTATATGTACCACAGCTTTCTTATCCATTCATCTGCTGATGGACATCTAGGTTGTTTCCATGTCCTGGCTATTATAAACAGTGCTGCGATGAACATTCAGGTACATGTGTCTCTTTCAATTCTGGTTTCTTCGGTGTGTATGCCCAGCAGTGGGATTGCTGGGTCATAAGGTAGTTCTATTTGCAATTTTTAAGGAATCTCCACACTGTTCTCCATAGTGGCTGTACTAGTTTGCATTCCCACCAACAGTGTAGGAGGGTTCCCTTTTCTCCACACCCTCTCCAGCATTTATTACTTGCAGATTTTTGGATCGCAGCCATTCTGACTGGTGTGAAGTGGTACCTCATTGTGGTTTTGATTTGCATTTCTCTGATAATGAGTGATGTTGAGCATCTTTTCATGTGTTTGTTAGCCATCCATATGTCTTCTTTGGAGAAATGTCTATTTAGTTCTTTGGCCCATTTTTTGATTGGGTGGTTTATTTTTCTGGACTTGAGCTGCATAAGTTGCTTGTATATTTTTGAGATTAGTTGTTTGTCAGTTGCTTCATTTGCTATTATTTTCTCCCATTCAGAAGGCTGTCTTTTCACCTTGCTTATATTTTCCTTTGTTGTGCAGAAGCTTTTAATTTTAATTAGATCCCATTTATTTATTTTTATTTCCAGAATTCTGGGAGGTGGATCATAAAGGATCCTGCTGTGATTTATGTCTGAGAGTGTTTTGCCTATGTTCTCCTCTGGGAGGTTTATAGTTTCTGGTCTTACATTTAGATCTTTAATCCATTTTGAGTTTATTTTTGTGTGCGGTGTTAGAAAGTGATCTAGTTTCATTCTTTTACAAGTGGTTGACCAGTTTTCCCAGCACCACTTGTTAAAGAGATTGTCTTTACTCCATTGTATATTCTTGCCTCCTTTGTCAAAGATAAGGTGTCCATATGTGTGTGGATTTATCTCTGGGCTTTCTATTTTGTTCCATTGATCTATATGTCTGTCTTTGTGCCAGTACCATACTGTTTTGATGACTGTGGCTTTGTAGTAGAGCCTGAAGTCAGGCAAGTTGATTCCTCCAGTTCCATTCTTCTTTCTCAAGATTGCTTTGGCAATTCGAGATTTTTGTATTTCCATACAAATCTTGAAATTATTTGTTCTAGTTCTGTGAAAAATATGGCTGTTAGCTTGATAGGGATTGCATTGAATTTGTAAATTGCTTTGGGTAGTATACTCATTTTCACTATATTGATTCTTCCGATCCATGAACATGGTATATTTCTCCATCTATTAGTGTCCTCTTTGATTTCTTTCATCAGTGTTTTATAGTTTTCTATATATAGGTCTTTAGTTTCTTTGGGTAGATATATTCCTAAGTATTTTATTCTTTTCGTTGCAATGGTGAATGGAATTGTTTCCTTAATTTCTTTTTCAACTTTCTCATTATTAGTGTATAGGAATGCAAGGGATTTCTGTGTGTTGATTTTATATCCTGAAACTTTACTATATTCATGATAAGCTCTAATAATTTTCTGGTGGAGTCTTTAGGGTTTTCCATGTAGAGGATCATGTCATCTGCAAACAGTGAGAGTTTTACTTCTTCTTTTCCAATTTGGATTCCTTTTATTTCTTTTTCTGCTCTGATTGCTGTGGCCAAAACTTCCAGAACTATGTTGAATAGTAGCGGTGAAAGTGGACACCCTTGTCTTGTTCCTGACTTTAGGGGAAATGCTTTCAATTTTTCACCATTGAGGATAATGTTTGCTGTGGGTTTGTCATAGATAGCTTTTATTATGTTGAGGTATGTTCCTTCTATTCCTGCTTTCTGGAGAGTTTTTATCATAAATGGATGTTGAATTTTGTCAAAGGCCTTCTCTGCATCTATTGAGATAATCATATGGTTTTTATTTTTCAATTTGTTAATGTGGTGAATTACATTGATTGATTTGTGGATATTGAAGAATCTTTGCATCCCTGGGATAAAGCCCACTTGGTCATGGTGTATGATCTTTTTAATGTGTTGTTGGATTCTGATTGCTAGAATTTTGTTGAGGATTTTTGCATCTATGTTCATCAGTGATATTGGCCTGTAGTTTTCTTTTTTGTGACATCTTTGTCAGGTTTTGGTATTAGGGTGATGGTGGCCTCATAGAATGAGTTTGGAAGTTTACCTTCCTCTGCAATTTTCTGGAAGAGTTTGAGTAGGATAGGTGTTAGCTCTTCTCGAAATTTTTGGTAGAATTCAGCTGTGAAGCCGTCTGGACCTGGGCTTTTGTTTGCTGGAAGATTTCTGATTACAGTTTCAATTTCCGTGCTTGTGATGGGTCTGTTAAGATTTTCTATTTCTTCCTGGTTCAGTTTTGGAAAATTTTACTTTTCTAATAATTTGTCCATTTCTTCCACGTTGTCCATTTTATAGGCATATAATTGCTGATAGTAGTCTCTTATGATCCTTTGTATTTCTGTGTTGTCTGTTGTGATCTCTCCATTTTCATTTCTAATTTTTATTGATTTGATTTTTCTCTCTTTGCTTCTTGATGAGTCTGGCTAATGGTTTGTCAATTTTATTTATCCTTTCAAAGAACCAGCTTTTGGCTTTGTTGATTTTTGCTATGGTCTCTTTTGTTTCTTTTGCATTTATTTCTGCCCTAATTTTTAAGATTTCTTTCCTTCTACTAACTCTGGGGTTCTCCAACTCTTCCTTTTCTAGTTGCTTTAGTTGTAGAGTTAGGTTATTTATTTGACTTTTTTCTTGTTTCTTGAGGTATGCCTGTATTGCTATGAACTTTACTCTTAGCACTGCTTTTATAGTGTCCCACAGGTTTTGGGTTGTTGTGTTTTCATTTTCATTAGTTTCTATGCATATTTTGACTTCTTTTTTGATTTCTTCTGTGATTTGTTGGTTATTCAGAAGTGTGTTGTTCAACCTCCATATGTTGGAATTTTTAATAGTTTTTCTCCTGTAATTGAGATCTAATCTTAATGCATTATGGTCAGAAAAGATGCTTGGAATGATTTCTATTTTTTTGAATTTATCAAGTTTAGATTTATGGCCCAGGATGTGACTATCCTGGAGAAGGTTCCATGACAACTTGAAAAAAAGGTGAAATTCATTGTTTTGGGGTGAAATGTCCTATAGATATCAATTAGGTCTAACTGATCTAACGTATCATTTAAAGTTTGTGTTTCTTTGTTAACTTTCTGTTTAGTTGATCTGTCCATAGGTGTGAGTGGGGTATTAAAGTCTCCCACTATTATTGTGTTATTGCTGATTTCCCCTTTCATACTTGTTAGCATTTGTCTTACATATTGTGGTGCTCCTATATTGGGTGCATATATATTTATAATTGTTATATCTTCTTATTGGATTGAACCTTTGATCATTATGTAGTGGCCTTCTTTGTCTCTTTTCACAGCCTTTGTTTTAAAGTCTATTTTATCGGATATGAGTATTGCCACTCCTGCTTTCTTTTGGTCTCTATTTGCGTGGTATATCTTTTTCCAGCCCTTCACTTTCAGTCTGTATGTGTCCCTTGTTTTGAGGTGGGTCTCTTGTAAGCAGCATATAGAGGGGTCTTGTTTTTGTATCCATTCAGCCAGTCTTTGCCTTTTGGTTGGGGCATTCAACCCATTTACGTTTAAGGTAATTATTGATAAGTATGATCCTGTTACCATTTACTTTATTGTTTTGGGTTCGGGTTTATACACCCTTTTGTGTTTCCTGTCTAGAGAATATCCTTTAGAATTTGTTGGAGAGCTGGTTTGGTGGTGCTGAATTCTCTCAGCTTTTGCTTGTCTGTAAAGCTTTTGATTTCTCCTTTGTACTTGAATGAGATCCTTGCTGGGTACAGTAATCTGGGCTGTAGGTTATTTTCTTTCATCACTTTAAGTATGTCTTGCCATTCCCTCCTGGCCTGAAGAGTTTCTATTGAAAGATCAGCTGTTATCCTTATGGGAATCCCCTTGTGTGTTATTTGTTGTTTTTCCCTTGCTGCTTTTAATATTTGCTCTTTGTGTTTGATCTTTGTTAATTTGATTAATATGTGTCTTGGGGTGTTTCGCCTTGGGTTTATCCTATTTGGAACTCTGTGTTTCTTGGACTTGGGTGATTATTTCCTTCCCCATTTTAGGGAAGTTTTCAACTATTATCTCCTCAAGGATTTTCTCATGATCTTTCTTTCTGTCTTCTTCTTCTGGGACTCCTATAATTCGAATGTTGGAGCGTTTCATATTGTCCTGGAGGTCTCTGAGATTGTCCTCATTTCTTTTCATTCGTTTTTCTTGTTTCCTCTCTGATTCATTTATTTCTACCATTCTATCTTCTATTTCACTAATCCTATCTTCTGCCTCCGTTATTCTACTATTTGTTGCCTCCAGAGTGTTTCTGATCTCATTTATTGTGTTATTCATTATATTTTGGCTCTTTTTTATTTCTTCTAGGTCCTTGTTAAACCTTTCTTGCATCTTCTCAATCCTTGTCTCTAGGCTATTTATCTGTGATTCCATTTTGATTTCAAGATTTTGGATCATTTTCACAATCAATATTTGGAATTCCTTCTCAGGTAGATTCCCTACTTCTTCCTCTTTTGTTTGGTTTGGTGGGCAACTCTCCTGTTCCTTTACCTGCTGAGTATTCCTCTGTCTCTTCATCTTGATTATATTGCTGCGTTTGGGGTGGCCTTTTATATTCTGGTAATTTGTGGAGTTCTCTTTATTATGGAGCTTCCTCACTGTGGGTGGGGTTCTATCAGTGGCTTGTCAAGGTTTCCTGGTTAGGGAGGCTTGTGTTGGAGTTCTGGTGGGTGGAGCTGGGTTTCTTCTCTCTGGAGTGCAGTGGAGTGACCCGTAATGGGTTATGAGACATCAAAGATTTTGGAATAATTTTGAGCTGCCTGTATATTGAAGCTCAGGAGTGTGTTCCTGTGTTGCTGGAGAATTTGAGTGGTATGTCTTGTTTTGGAACTTGTTGGCCTTTGGGTGGAGCTTGGTTTCAGTGTAGGTATGAAGGCATTTGATGAGCTCCTATTGCTTAATGTTCCCTGAATTCAAGAGTTCTCTAATGTTTTCAGGCTTTGGATTTAAGCCTCCTGCTTCTGGTTTTCAGTTTTATTTTTACAGTAGCCTCTAGACTTCTCCATCTATACAGCACTGATGATAAAACATCTAGGATAAAGATGAAAAGTTTCTCCACATTGAGGGATACTCAGAGAGGTTCACTGAGTTACAGGAGAAGAGAAGATGGAGGGGGTAGTTAGAGGTAACTGGAATGAGATGCGGTGAGATCAAAAGAGGAGAGAGCAAGCTAGCCAGTAGTCACTTCCTTATGTGCACTCTATAGTCTGGAACGCTCAGAGGTATTTATGGAGTTATACAGGGAAGAGGAGAGGGAGGAAGTAGACAGAGGTGACCAGGAGGATAAGAGAGAGGAATGAGAAGGAGAGAGACAAATCCTGCCAGTAACCAGTTCCTTAGGTGTTTTCCACCGTCTGGAACACACAGAGATTCACAGAGTTGGATAGAGAAGAGATGGGGAGAAAAGAGACAGAGGCCACCTGGTGGAGAAAAAGGAGAGTCCAGAGGAGGAGAGAGTGGTCAAGCCTGTAATCTCTCTCTCAGGTAAACTTGGGTAGTGAAGTTTGGGTTTTTAAATGTACAAAATTGACAAGAAAAACCAAAGAGCAAAGATTAAAAATCTAGAATAGAGGTTGGATTTTCAAAATACAATATTAAAGAAAAGAAGCAGAAGGAAAAAGGAAGAAAGAAAAAAAAACCAAGAATTATTAAAAACAAACAAACAAACAAAAAAATAAAATAAAAACAAAAAAACACCAACAACGATCCAAAGACTATATATATCGTGTTTGCCTTAAAAAAAAAAAGTCTTTTTTTTAAAAATAGTAATAGTAGGTTATAGAAATAAAAATTAGAGGAGAAATAGAAGACTTAACAATTTTAAAAAAAGTTAGAAAAAAAAAGAAAAAAGAAAAAAAAAGAATGATTTTAAAAATAGTAAAAATATATCTAGCCCTTCTCTGATGTTGTGGGCCATGTGGGATCACTTCGAAGGTTGTTTCCTCTGTTTAACTTCTTCTGTTTGCTGGTTTTTTAGGCTCACTAGTTCAGTCGCGCTGTGGGGAGGGGGGATGCTGTAAACAAATAGCACTGTCGTGTGCACACAGTGTCTCAGCCCCGCTTGACCTGTCCCTTCTCGAGGCGCACAAACTGCTCCGGCTCTACGATCCTCAGCCGGGAACCGTCTGGGGCCGGCCCTAGGCTGCGTGCACTTCCCCGGTCCAAGCTGCTCAGGTTCGGCGCTCAGGCAGCCCTCAGAGGCACAGATTCGGCTGGGACTGCGCTTTGTGCCCTTCCCAGGTCCGAGTAGCTCAGGAGTTTGGCGAGCGCAATCGCCACGGCTTGTCACCTTTTCCGCCGCTGCTGCTCAGCTTTCTGGGTGGACCACTGGCGCCCCCCATGAGGCAGATTGTGACTGTCCAGCACCCCCAGAAGTCTTAGCAAAAAAGCCTGCTTGCAGTTAGGTAAGTAAAGTCTCTCCTGGTCTGCAATTGCCCCTTTCCAGTCCTTATGGCTCTGGCTGCCTGTCCCCGGTGGGGGATGGTCTGCAGCCGGCTTTTTCCGTTCCGTCCTTTGTTCTGTGCTCGGTCCTGGCGGTGTCTTATGTTCGAGCTTTTCGCACGGTAGCTATCCCACAGTCTGGTTTGCTAGCCCAAGTTAGATCGTTCTGGTTGTGCGTGGGGCGTTCCTGCCAGATTCTTACAAAGCACTGCAGCCCGCGCCTCCCGCGCGTCCCTGCCCTGCCCCCACTTCCCAATGGCGGATGCAGGCGTCTGTGCTGCTTTTCTGCTGGGGGAGTTACTGTTGGGCTTGTAATCTCTTGGTTTTAATTATTTCTTTATTTTTCCTTCCTGTTATGTTGCCCTCTGTGTTTCCAAGGCTCGCCACAGACTCAGCAGGGAGAGTGTTTCCTGGTGTTTGGAAACCTCTCTTCTTAAAATTCCCTTCCCAGGACGGGCTTCCCTTCCCGGGATGGAGTTCCCTCCCAACCTCCTTTGTCTCCTTTTTCATCTTTTATATTTTTCCTACCTGTTTTTGAAGACAATGGTCTGCTTTTCTGGTTGCCTGATGTCCTCTGCCAGCCTACAGAAGTTGTTTTGTGGAGTTTGCTCGGCGTTGAAATGTTCTTTTGAGGAATTTGTGAGGGAGAAAGTGGTCTTCCCGTCCTATTCCTCTGCCATCTTTATGCTGTTCTCCCTCCCTGTTGTTATAAGTACGGAGTCCTGTATGCCTATATTCAAGAATCTTGTAACAATATACATTTCAAAGGAAGCTGAGAGCCCAGCAATCTACTCCTGCAATCTTCTACACTATTCAAAGAAGGAATTTGATAGTAAAAGCTCTAAACAAATAAGATAATTGAGTTACAATAAATTGAAAAGAATTGTCTTATGTTTTACATGTTATTCTGTTACATGGATTATAAAAGGCTGACGTCATTTAACCACTAATACTCCTGTATGATATTTCCCGTGAGTATGTGAATGCAATTAGTAATCTCTTAGTACCAGCTGTACTCCTAAGATTAGTTCTTATTTATTTTACATCACAGGTACCAATATCAATCCACTTTTTTTCACAATTTTTTATGATGTTTTAGCAAGTAAAGATTTCAAATACACAGATTATAAAATATCTAGATAACCTGGACAGATTTCAAACAATTTCAGTATTCAAACCTGATTCATTAAATATGTTAGATACAGAGCCTACTCCAAGGAGGTCTCGGATTGGTTTTCACTTTTTAGGGTAACGTTCCTTAAGCACTGAAGAAAATAGCAACCAACTCCCATCTCCTCATCTTTTGTCTGATTTACCTCCAGAGAACCTAAAATTGTCTAGTCAATTTTTCCATGCTTATCATCTATCACCCCTCTGGAATGTAAGCCTTTGCCTGTTTTTTTAAAAGAAAACTTGATTTATTTGCAAAATATCTTGAGAACTTTGTGGTCTTTTGTGATTATTTTCACATCCATATCTATATTTAATGTAAATTGAAAGGTGTCTGTATATTATTGCATTTAAACAAAATGCCCATGAAAGTGAACTCTTTTTAGCATTTGCAAACATCTTTTATTGTCTTTGCAGCTTCTAATTTTGTTTTTGAGTGTTATATAATAAAATACAAGCTGAGAGCAAGGGGTTCCATTGATTTTAGGTACC
This sequence comes from Ovis aries, assembly GCF_016772045.2. Lineage (NCBI taxonomy): Eukaryota > Metazoa > Chordata > Mammalia > Artiodactyla > Bovidae > Ovis > Ovis aries. Next base: position 19,119,941 of record NC_056074.1, read on the forward strand.
TCATTACAAAAAAAACCCATTGCAAATCTTTCTATTCTCAGAAATAATATATGCAATTAGACATAGAGAAAAGGGAGCCCTCCTGCACTGTTAGCGGGAATGTAAATTTGTGCAGCCACTATAGAAAACAGTATGGTGATTTCTGAAAAATTTAAAGCAGAACTATATATGATCTAGCAATACCACTCCTGGGCATTTATCCAAAGAAAACAAAAGCACTAATTACAAAAGATATATGCACTGTTATGATAATTGCAGCATGATTTACGATAGCTTAGCTATTGCAGCGATCTCAGAGCCCAATGACAGATGAATGGATAAAGATGGCATGGCATGTACACAGATGTAGTGTAGATATATATATAGTTGTTGTGGTTGATCAGTCGCCCAGTCATGTCCGACCGTGGACTGCAGTGCACCAGGCCTCTCTGTCCCTCACCATTTCCTAAAAGCTGCCCAAGTTCATGTCCATTGCATCAGTGATGCCAACCAGCCATCTCATCCTCTGACACCTTCTTCTGCCCTCAATCTTTCCCAGCATTAGGGACTTTTCCAATGAGTGAGCCATTCCCATTAGATGACCAAAATACTGGAGTTTCAACTTCAGCATCAGTCCTACCAATGAATATTCAGGGTTGATTTTCCTCAAGATTAACTGGTTTAATATCCTTGCTGCCCCAGGGACTCTCAAGAGTCTTCGCCAGCAGCATAGTTTGAAGTCATCAATTCTTTGTCAATTCTTTGCCTTCTTTACAGTCCAGCTCTCACGACTGTTTATGTGACCACAAGAAGATCATAGCCTTTACTATACAGACCTTTGTCGGCAGAGTAATGTCTCTGCTTTTCAGCACTTTGTCTAGGTTTGTCATAGCTTTTGTGCAAAGAAGCAAACGTCTTCTGATTTCATGGCTGCAGTCTCCATCTGCAGTAATTTTAGAGCCCCAGAAGAGGAAATCTGTCACTACTTTCACATTTTCCCTCTCTATTTGCCATGAAGTAATGGGACCAGATGCCATGATCTTAGTTCTTTTAATACTTAGCTTTAAACTGGCTCTTTCATTCTCCTTTTTCACTCTCATCAAGAGGCTCTTTAGTTCCTCTTCGCTTTCTGCCATTAAAGTGGTATCATCCACATATCTGAGGTTGTTGATGTTTCTTCCACCTATCTTGATTCCAGCTTGTAACTCATCAGCATGGCATTTCTCATAATGTGCTCAGTGTATAGGTTAGACAAACAGAGTGAGAACAGATAGCCCTGTCATATTCCTTTCTCAGTGCTGAACCAATCAGTTTTTCTGTATGGGGTTTGGGGCTTCCCTGGTGGCTTCCCTGGTGGCTCAGAGGTTAAAGCATCTGCCTCCAATGCGGGAGACCCGGGTTCGATCCCTGGGTTGGGAAGATCCCCTGGAGAAGGAAATGGCAATCCACTCCAGTATTCTTGCCTGGAGAATCCCATGGACGGAGAAGCCTAGTAGGTTACAATCCATGGGGTTGCAAAGAGTCATACACGACTGAGCAACTTCACCTTCACCTTCTTGACTTGAGGTTCCTTCGGAGACAGGTAAGATGGTCTGGTATTCCCATCTCTGTATGAGCTTCCCTTCCCACAGTTTATTATTGTGAAATATTACTCAAATATAAAAAAGAAATAAATCTTTCCACTGGGGACAAACATGAGTGGACAAAGAGGATATTATGTTAAGTGAAATAAGTCAGATGGAGAAAGACAAATATTCTATGATTTCGCCAATATGTGGAATCTACAAAAACAGACAAAAGACCAAACAAAACAAAATTCACAGATACAGAGAATAATTTATGATATCCAGAAGGAAGGGGTATTGGAAGGTGGGTAAAATGACTGAAGGGGATCAAGAGATACTAACTTCCAATTACAAACTAAATCATGAGGATATAATATACAGTATCAGTTCAGTTGCTCAGTCATGTCCAACTCTGTGACCCCAGGGACTGCAGCACTCCAAGCTTCCCTGTCCATTATCAACTCCTGGAGCCTGCTCAAACTCATCTCCAACACATCGGTGATGCCATCCAATCATCTCATCTTCTGTCATCCCCTCTCCTCCCACCTTCAATCTTTCCCAGCATCAGGGTCTTTTCCTATGATTCAGTTCTTCCCATCAGGTGGCCAAAGTATTAGAATTTCAGCTTCAGCATCAGTCCTTCCAATGAATATTCAGGACGGATTTCCTTTAGAATGGACTGGTTGGATCTCCTTGCAGTCCAAGGGACTCTCAAGAGTCTTCTCCAACACCACAGTTCAAAAGCGTCATTCTTTGGTGCTCAGGTTTCTTTATGGTCCAACTCTCACATCCATATGTGACTACTGGAGAAACCACAGCTTTGACTAGACAGATCTTTGTTGGCAAGGTAATGTCTTTGCTTTTTAATATGTTATCTAGGTTGGTCATAACTTTTCTTGCAAGGAGCAAGTGTCTTTTAATTTCATGGCTGCAGTCACCATCTACAGTGATTTTGGAGACCAAAAAAATAAAGTCTGTCACTGTTTCCATTATTTTCCCAACTATTTGACATGAAGTGATGGGACCAGATGCCATGATCTAAGTTTTCTGAATGTTGAGTTTTAAGCTAACTTTTCCACCCTCCTCTTTCACTTTCATCAAGAGGTTCTTTAGTTCTTCACTTTCTGCCATAAGGATGGTGTCATCTGCATATCTGAGGTTATTGATATTTCTCCCAGCAATCTTGATTCCAGCTTGTGCTTCATCCAGCCAGGCATTTTGCATGATGTACTCTGTATATAAGCTAATTAAGCAGAGTGACAATATACAGCTTTGATGTACTCCTTCCCAATTTGGAACCAGTCTGTTGTTCCATGTCTGGTTCTAACTGTTGCTTCTTGACCTGCATACAGATTTCTCAGGAGGCAGTCAGCATAGTGACTATATTTAATACTGTGTGCCTGAGTGCTGAGTCACTTCAGTCCTGTCCAACTCTATATGACACTATGGACTATAGCCCACCACTCTCCTCTGTCAAGAGGGATTCCCCAGGCAAGAATTCTGGAGTGGGTTGCCGTGCCTTCCTCCAGGGGATCTTCCTAACCCAGATATCGAACCCTCATCTTCTGTGTCTTCTGCATGCAGACAGATTGTTCACTGCTGAGCCACCAGGGAAGCTCCATAGTTATAATATTGTCTTGCAAATTGTAAAGTTGCTAAAAATGTAAATTTCTAAAGCTTTCATCACACACACAAAAAAATTTTGTAACTTTGCATTGTGTTGGATAGGAAGAGCCTTATGGTGATAATTTCACAATTTATACTAATTCATACTCTATGCTGTAAACCTATAGCAAAGAGAATGTTATATGTTATTACATTTCAATAAAGAGAATATCATTATTATTTTACCTTGCTTATATTTGTAATTATGCTCTTAATATATAGCCTTATATAAACTATACTATTAAGATTAAAATATCCTGTTCTTTTTATTTTTATAAAACTTTAAAATTACACTTCTGGTTCACTTTTGGGCTGGTTTAATGTTTATTTTGTACAGCTCTGGTTCAGAATGTAAAGGCAAAGAAAGAAGAAAAAAACTGCAATGACTGTTCCGTGAAACACCCTTTTACTTACTGATACTGAAATAAATATGGTATTTCAAGAAGAATACCATGTAAAGAATAATAAAATGTATAAAATGATGATTATGGGTCAAATAAGACTAGAACAGAGAAATGAGCAGTGGTCCTAGTTATTTAGATGTCACCGTCAACTTTGACAAGTGTTAGTTCAAAAGAGCTATGGGGATGAAATCTAAACTAGATTGAGCTCAAGAGAGGTGGGAGGAAAGAAATTGAGGAACACTTAAAATGGATCAGAGAGTCCAAGTGGAGTTTAATAAGTATGTGGAATTAAGACTTGTGTTAATTTTTTATGTCTGTATATTGAAAAGGATGGATTTCCCTAGTGGCTCAGTGGTAAAGAATCTGCCTGAAATGCAGGAGCAGCAGGAGGCTCGGGTTCATTCTCTGGGTCAGGAAGATCCCCTGGAGGAGGGCATGGCAACCCATTCTAGTATTCTTGCCTGGAGAATCCCATGAACAGAGGAGTCTAGCAGGTTACAGTCCATGGGGTCACAAAGAGTCGGATGCAACTGAAGTGACTTAACACACATGCCATTGATAAGGAAAATTGATAAGTAAAAGAGAAGAGAGATTATTCTTGTAGTGATGCTATCAGAGAAAGAACAAGAAATTGTTTTACTAAATTTACTAATTTTGATATTTACCTATTTCAATTTAAAGAAACACTGAAGAGAAACAAATTTTAACAATTGTAGTAAGGTTCTAAATATTTGCATTTAGGGAAGAGCACATGAGCTTTGAAGTCCAAAAAATCCTTTGCTTGAATCACAGTTCTACAACCCATTAATTATGTGTCACTGGACAAATTGTAAGTAGAGAATGGAACAATTGCACAGGGATAAAAAGGCAGGCCTGAAATAGAAGATTAAATATTTCGTCCATAGTAATTGAAGAAAAGATTGACTATATGGGAAAAGAAGCAAATTGGTTACCAAATTTTGCAGTAGTAAGATACAATGTTTTCTTAACTTCAGCGGTTGCTTAGTATTATTTTTTTAAACTAATTTTCTACATTTTACTGTTATAGGAATGCTGTGTTGAATAGACTTCCAGCTAAAGTTATATCTACATATTTCATACTTTTATTAAAATAAACATCAATGAAGTACAGTGTGAATATATATATATATATAACTTTTAATATAATACTAAAGGATTCAAGAAAACTTTAAGATTTAATTATCATTAATGGCACATAAAAGTCCTTTTTCCAAGAACCCTTAAAAATAATGGCTATCCTGATGAAACAGTTTTTTAAAAAAAAACATTCAATTCAGTTCAGTTCACTCGCTTAGTCATGTCCCACTCTTTGTTATCCCACAAATCGCAGCACGCCAGGCCTCCCTGTCCATCACTAACTCCCGGAGTTTGCCCAAACTCAGGTCCATCAAGTCAGTGATGCCATCCAGCCATCTCATCCTCTGTCGTCCCCTTCTCCTCCTCACCCAATCCCTCCCAGCATCAGGGTCTTTTCCAATGAGTCAACTCTTCGCATCAGGTGGCCAAAGTATTGGAGTTTCAGCCTTAGCATAAGTCCTTCCAATGAACACCCAGGACTGGTCTCCTTTAGGATGGACTTGTTGGATCTCCTTGCAGTCCAAAGGACTCTCAAGAGTCTTCTCCAACACCACAGTTCAAAAGCATCAATTCTTTGGTGCTCTGCTTTCTTCACAGTACAACTCTCACATCCATACATGACGATTGGAAAAAGCATAGCCTTGACTAGATGGACCTTTGTTGAGAAAGTAATATCTCTGCTTTTTAATATGCTGTCTAGGTTGGTCATAACTTTCCTTCCAAGGAGTGAGCATCTTTTACCTTCATGGCTGCAATCACCATCTGCAGTGATTTTAGAGTAAAAAAAAAAAAAAAAAAGTCTGACAGTTTCCACTGTTTCCGCATCTATTTTCCATGAAGTGATGGGACCAGATGCCATGATCTTCATTTTCTGAATGTTGAGCTTTAAGCCAACTTTTTCACACTCCTCTTCTTTTTTCATTAAGAGGCTTTTCAGTTCCTCTTCACTTTCTGTCATGAGGGTGGTATTACCTGAGTATTTGAAGGTATTGATATTTCTTCTGGGAATCTTGATTTCAGCTTGCGCTTCTCCCAGCCCAGCATTTCTCATGATGTACTATGCATAGAAGTTAAATAAGCAGGGTGACAATATATATCCTTGACATACTTCTTTTCCTATTTGGAAACAAGTCTGTTGTTCCATGTCCGGTTCTAACTGTTGCTTCATGACCTGCATATAGGTTTCTCAAGAGGCAGGTCAGGTGGTCTGGTATTCCTATCTCTTTCAGAATTTTTCACAGTTTATTGTGATCCACACAGTCAAAGGCTTTGGCATAAAGCAGAAATAGATGTTTTTCTGGAACTCTCTTGCGTTTTTGATGAACCTGCAAATGTTGGCAATTTGATCTCTGGTTCCTCTGCCTTTTCTAAAACAAGCTTGAACATCTGGAAGTTCACGGTTCATGTATCGCTGAAGTCTAGCTTGGAGATTTTGAGCATTACTTTACTAGCGTGTTAGATGAGTGCAAATGTGTGGTAGTTTAAGCATTCTTTGGTATTGCCTTTCTTTGGGATTGGAATGAAAACTGACCTTTTCCAGTCTTGTGGCCACTGCTGAGTTTTCCAAATTTGCTGGCATATTGAGTGCAGCACTTTCACAGCATTATCTTTTAGGATTTGAAATAGCTCAACTGGAATTCTGTCACCTCCACTAGCTTTGTTCGTAGTGATGCTTTCTAAGGCCCACTTGACTTCATATTCCAGGATGTCTGGCTCTAGGTGAGTGACCAGACCATCATCATCTGGGTCGTAAAGATCTTTTTTGTACAGTTTTTCTGTGTATTCTTGCAACCTCTTCTTAATATCTTCTGCTTCTGTTAGGTCCAGACCATTTCTGTCCTTTATCAAGTCCATCTTTGCATGAAATGTTCCCTTGGTATCTCTAGTTTTATTGAAGAGATCGCTAGTCTTTCCCATTCTGTTTTTTTCCTCTATTTTCTTTGCACTGATCGCTGAGGGATGCTCTCTTATTTCTCCTTGCTATTCTTTAAAACTCTCCATTCAGATGCTTATATCTTTCCTTTTCTCCTTTGCTTTTCACTTCTCTTCTTTTCACAGCTATTTGTAAGGCCTCCCCAGACATCCGTTTTGCTTTTTTGCATTTCTTTTCCATGGGGATGGTCTTGATCCCTGTCTCCTGTACAATGTCACGAACCTTCATCCATAGTTCATCAGGTACTCTGTATATCAGATCTAGTCCTTAAAATCTAGTTCTCACTTCCACTGTATAATCATAAGGGAGCTGATTTAGGTCATACCTGAATGGTCTAGTGGTTTTCCCTACTTTCTTCAATTTCAGTCTGAATTTGGCATCAAGGAGTTCATGAATTGAGCCACAGTCAGCTCCTGGTTTTATTTTTTCTGACTGTATCGAGCTTCTCCATCTTTGGCTGCAAAGAATGTAATCAAACTGATTTCGGTGTTGACCATCTGGTGATGTCCATGTGTAGAGTCTTCTCTTGTGTTGTTGGAAGAGGGTGTTTGCTATGACCAGTGCATTCTCTTGGCAAAACTCTGTTAGCCTTTGCTCTGCTTCATTCCATATTCCAATGCCAAATTTGCCTGTTACTCCAGGTGTTTCTTGACTTCCTACTTTTGCATTCCAGTCCCCTATAAATAAAAAGGACATCTTTTTTGGGTGTTAGTTCTATAAAGTCTTGTAGGTCTTCATAGACCCATTCAACGTCAGCTTCTTTAGCATTACTATTTGGAGCATAGGCTTGGATCACCGTGATATTGAATGGTTTGCCTTGGAAACGAACAGAGATCATTCTGTCATTTTTGAGATTGCATCCAAATACTGCATCTTGGACTCAAGTTGACCATGGTAGCTGCTCCATTTCTTCTAAGGGATTCGTGCACACAGTAGTAGATATAATGGTAATCTGAGTTAAATTCAACCATTCTAATCCATTTTAGTTCACTGATTCCTAGAATATCGACGTTCACTCTTGCCATCTCCTGTTTAACCACTTCCAACTTGCTTTGATTCATGGCCCTAACATTCCAGGTTCCTATGCAATATTGCTTTTATAGCATGGAACCTTTCTTCTATCACCAGTCACATCCACAACTGGGTATTGTTACTGTTAAAATATTTTGGATGCTTCTTAAATTGAAAATTTGAAGAAATTACTGAAGCTTCTTCCCAGAAAAATAAAAATGAATTCAAAAATTTGTATTCATTATCCAAAGAAGCTGTGACTTCAGTTTTAACCCACTTTTTTTCTCATTTTGATATAGTGAGATACAAGCAAGAAAGTAAAATAAAGTTTTAAAAAATCATTTTAAAATTCACTCCTATATGATCTCATTGTTTATGAAGTGTGAAATTAAACACAAAAATAGAAAAAGAGAAAAAGAGTTTAGTTAATTTATGCAAATACTCATTATCTTATTCTATAAAAGTAGTGGCAATGATCAGTAGAAAAGAAAAACTGACTTCTTTTTTTTACTTGTTTCTGTTTCACAGTGGTATAATTAAAGTATTGATCTGTGTCACACCTTCAGAGGCCTTTGTTAGAAGACAAAACAAAGACTGCTTTTTGTAAATAGATATGGGTAGTTTGAACAGTGATTATACATAATTTCAACTACCTCATGCATTTGAATAAACTAAAAAGAGTCTTGAGAAAAAGTTACAGTCCATGCACTGAGATGGGTTTTTAGAGTTCTTTAGATAATTAGAGGCACAGAAACAAATTTTGTATTATGTGCTTGGAAATGAAGTGAGAATGATGATGAATTGCTGAGCAGTGTTGCAACTCAATACCAGTAAAACAAAGAACTGAATCAAAAAATGGGGAAAAGACTTAAACAGACATTTTTCCAAATAAGACATACAGATGGCTAACAAACACATGAAAAAATGCTCAACATCGCTCGTTGTTAGAGAAATGCAAATCAAAACTACAGTGAGATATCACCTCACACCAGTCAGAATGGCCATCATCAAAAAGTCTGTAAAAAATAAATGCTGGAGAGGGTGTGGAGAAAAGGGAACGCTCTTGCACTGTTGATGGGAATATAAATTGATACAGCCACTGTGGAAGACGGTATGGAGATTCGTTAAAAAAATTGGAGTAAAACCACCATATGACCGAACAATCCCACTCCTAGGCATATATCACGAGGAAACAAAAATTGAAACAGACACATATATCCCATTTTTTTTAAACACTGTTTACATGAAAACATTGAAGCAACCTAGATGTCCATCAACAGGTGAATCCATAAAGAAGTTGTGATATATATACACAATGAAATACTACTCAGCTGTAAAAAGGAACACCTTTGAGTCAGTTCTAATGAGGTGGATGAACCTAGAACCTATTATACAGAGTGAAGTAAGTCAGAAAGAGAAAGAGAAGTATCGTATTCTAATGCATATATACAGAATCTAGAAAAATGGTACTGAAGAATTTATGTACAGGGCAGCAATGGAGAAACAGACATAGAAAATAGACTTATGGACATGCGGAGAGGGGAGGAGAGGGTGAGATGTATGGAAAGAGTAATGTGGAAACTTACATTACCATATGTAAAATAGATAGCCAACGGGAATTTGCTGTATGGCTCAAGAAACTCAAACAGAGGCTCTATATCAATCTAGAGCGGTAGGATGGGGAGGGAGATGGAAGGGAGTTGAGAGAGAGTTTCAAAAGGGAGGGCATATATGTATACCTATGGCTGATTCATGTCGAGGTTTGATGGAAAACACCAACATTCTGTAAAGCAATTCTCCTTCAATTAAAGAACATTACAGGTCTAGAGATTGCAATCTCTTTTGATGGGGGATTTAAGAGGTTAGTTTAATAATTTTTCCAAAAAATTGGGAAGTAAAGTAGAAGTTAAAATATTGCACATCTCAAGGCTTATCATAAAAAAAATGACTGCTAAGTAAGGTGACACATTGCTGGGTGGTATGCAATGTGGAGAATATCAACAGGAAACATGGGCATATTCTGAAACGCTGGAGGATAGATTCAGTGCTTAGAATGAAATGCCTGGCACCCATTAACTCTAGTTCTTTACCTCTAGGAGGGTGTTTTACTTATGGCATTTTAAAGTAATTTTCATATGTTGTCTTAGATATCTCTGAGGTGAGAGCAGAAAAAAAAACATTTTTGAGTGCCCCTTTATTATTATGCATCCATTGGGTTCAACTTTACGTATGATACCACCTGTACTCTCAGTGCAGAGAAGGCAATGGCACCCCACTCCAGTACTCTTGCCTGGAAAATCCCATAGATGGAGGAGCCTAGTAGGCTGAAGGCCATGGGGTCCCTAAGGGTCAGACATGACTGAGCGACTTCACTTTCACATTGCAGTTTCATGCATTGGAGAAGGAAATGGCAACCCACTCCAGTGTTCTTGCTTGGAGAATCCCAGGGACGGGGGATCCTGGTGGGCTGCCATCTATGGTGTAGCAAAGAGTCGGACACGACTGAAGCGACTTAGCAGCAGCAGCAGCAGTACTCTCAGTGAAATTGATTCCTGTCTTGCAAATGAGAAAATCCAGGTTCTAGAAGATGAAGTGATTTTACACTCTGTACACAATGAATAGGTGATATTGATACTTGAATAAAGTAGTACAACTGACATTTCAACAAAAACTTCATCAAAATCCTCATTTTTTTTTTTTTTTTAGGCCATGAAGGGTATAACACGGGCACCTTAGTATAGTTTGAGATTCTATTCACTGAGGAAGGTGAACTGCAAGTGGAACATGATATCTCTAAACGATGTTTAAACCTTGCTGGACATTGGCCGTATATCATTACCCTGCTTATTTAACTTACATGCAGAGTATATCATGCAAAAATCTGGGCTGGATGAATAACAAGCTGTAATCAAGATTACTAGGAGAAATATCAACCTCATGTGTGCAGATGACACCACCCTAGTTGCTGAAAGTGAAGAGGAACAAAAACGCCACTTGATGACGTTGAAAGAGGAGAGTGACAAAGTTGGCTTAAAACTCAACATTCAAAAAGCTAAGATAATGGCAACCAGTCCCATCACTTCATGGCAAATAGATGGGGAAAAAGTGAAAATAGTGAAAGATTTTATTTTCTTGGGCTCCAAAATCACTGCAGACAGTGACTGAAGCCATGAAATTAAAAGACTCTTTCTTCCTCCTTAGAAGAAAAGCTATGACAAACATAGCCAGAGTATTAAAAAGCAGATACATCACTTTGCTGAAAAAGGTCCAGTTAATCAAAACTATGCTTTTCCCAATAGTCAAGTATGTATGTGAGAGGTACCCCATAAAGAAGGCTGAACAGCAAAGAACTGATGCTTTCATATTGTGGTGTTGGAGAAGACTCTTGAGAGTTCCTTGGACAGCAAGGAGATCAAACCAGTCAATTCTAAGGGAAATCAGTCCTGAATTGCCGGGGTCCAGCCCTGGTGGATCCAGGGTCATTGGAAGCAGGGACAGCATGGTGAGGAAAAACGTATTTATTTAGAAATATAAAGAGAGATTAGGAAGAAATAGTGTAGTAGGAAAATTTAGTGGAGAAAAGAGGCTGATTAACTTGGTTTACATGGAAAACTAATAAAACCTCAGGACAAGAGGTTTGCACCATCTACATTAGGCCACTGGAGCCCGTTTGAATAGCGGAGGGTGCCCCGCCTTAGGCTTGCTCTCTCATGGGTCTTAGAATCCAGGGCAAGTAAGTAGACATGGCGAGCCTCCACGCCCGCGGTGGGAATTCAGCCTGAAAACAGAGTAAGAAAAGACACGGGGGAACCAGTCTTTCCAGTGACTGGCCCATCCTCTATTGTCTGGAAAGGCCTTTTATACCTTTTTTTTTGTACATAGAGATCAATGGATAATACAAAATTATGCAGCGTCAGCAGCCCTGACTCTTATCGAGACCAGGCTTTCTCTCTGCATACCTGGTTGTATACACAAGTCTTAGGCGATTTACGTAATCTTCTGGCCAGAAGGCCAATTAACATTTTATGGCCCTTTTCTGATAAGGGTAATAGTGTCATTCTTCCCAAAGTCTGGTGCCACTCTCAGAAAGCACTAAATAAAGTTACATTCTTACATAGCAAGGACACAACAATTTATAACAAGGAAAAAGGAGTACAGTGATTTATAACAAAGAGAAAATTAACTCAAAAGTCTAGTGTTGCTAACATCAAAACTACTATATTCCTATTTCTGCATCCCACTTACATTGATTAATATCCTCCCAGATGCCTAAAAGATAAAAGGTATGGAGGCCTGGTGTTAAATATTAACTCAACAAGCTCTTCACCAAACTAATTCTTAACTCTAAAAGGCTTTATATCTTTAAGATGTTTTAAGCTGCACGCCTCTTGCGGTTGGGGGGCTGTAAACAATTTTACAAGTCTGGGCAGACCAGTCAGGTAAGTTAGAAAGCCATCAAAGGGGTTTAAACCGAGACATTCTTTTTATATGCAGGAGACTGTTAACTGGAGCTCTGAATAAACTCTTTCAGGGATAGCCCCCTGTTATGTCAGAAGAGTATAGTATAGCAGACAGTAAACAGACAGATTTTGGTTTCGCGGTAGATGCTCAGACAGAGGACCTCTTGAGACCTGACTCGCCTTGCCCATCAGGTCTCTCCGCATGACCTTGTCATGGGTGGGATCTCCTGTGCTGGCTCCCGGCACTGAATATTCACTGGAAGGACTGATGCTGACGCAGAAGCTCCAATACTTTGGCCACCTGATGCAAGCAGCTGACTCATTGGAAAGACCCTGATGCTGGGAAAGATTGAAGGCAGGAAAGGGAGTGACAGAGGATCAGGTGGTTGGATGGACATGAGTTTGAGCAAACTCCAGGAGATAGTGAATGACACTGAAGCCTAGTGTGCTGCAGTCAATGAGGTCTCAGAGTCAGACACAACTGAGTGACTGAACAACCACAAATTACTCTCAGATAAATGAAGAGGCATTTATTTTAATTCAAAACCAAACATCCTATTGAAGGACTGGGGAAGCAGCAGAGTGAGGTGTAAAGAACTGATATGATGTGACTCTTTTCAGGACTTGCCCCACTGCTCATGTGCCTTAAGGCTTTAAATAGTCAACTAACTTTATCAAACCCTTTCCCATGTCTCTTTGTGAGGTTTACATGAAGAAAAAAATATGATGTATGGAAATATGCTCTGAAAATCTAGACATTTCTCTCTGAATATCAGTATAATTATTACCATTGTCCTAAAGGAGTCCCTTACAATTTATCTATCTCTACAAAATAAGCAGGGATATCAGTTTCTGAATTATATAAGTGTTGCCAGGATATATAAAATGAAGCATGTGCCTATGAAGTTAAGGTATGATATCAAGCATTTTGCACACTGGGGGAGGGGTGAAAAGAGTATGTAATTTCAAAGAGATGATTTGCATCTCTGAGACTTCTGACTTTTCCTCTCCTCTGCAGTCTGAAGAACAATCAGCTCCTTTGATAAGGATTCTCTGCTTGACCAAACTTTAGATAAAGCCTGAACCTTTTCCTAGGTTCTTCTATGCACTTCCTCATAAAATCCAGTTTTAGCAAGAAGCCTGCTAAATCTGTTAAATGGAACCCTCTGACCCTTGATATCTAGTCATCCTGGATATTTAAACAGGTTCCTCATCTTCCACTATGCTTCCCTTCCCCCTGACCTTGAAAGATGATGTCTCATAACCTTGGCTATCTTTAACAAGGATTCTGTTACGTTTGTTTAGCCAGAGTACCCCTTGGCTTAGACATTTCCTTCTATCAATTTTCTGAGGAAGGCATGGCATCCTGCTCCAGTAATCTTGCCTGGAAAATCCCATGGAGAGGGGAACCTGGCTGGTTGCAGTTGTCAAGGTCACACAGAATCAGACATGACTGAAGTAATGTTGCACAGAAGCATGAAATCATCACCTTGATCTTGACTATAAATTCTAACTTGCCTATGTTGTATTCAGTTGAGTTCAGTTCTGGGCTGAAGTCTCTTTTTCTCTATTGCAATAGTTCTGAATAAAATCTGTATTACTACTTTAGTTACTATCCAGCTCTAGCTTTTCTTTGACATCATTAAATCCAAAGATCTATTTGGGGTCAAGCAAACAAGCACACCAGGTAATATAATAAGCTTATTCAAAATGTGCATTACATCATGTGAGCAGCCTGGAATTTATGGACATTTGAAAATGAGCAATGCCTATGAAAGTGTTCCTAATGAAGGTGGGAGAATAGAATTGGCTTCTTAGAAATCAACTCAAGCCTCTGACTCCTTTCAGAAGTTTTTGAGCAACTAACACTCCTATGAATAACTACAGTGAAAAAGAATTAAGAAAGTATTGGTATGAAGGGGTACTGCAAAATATCTAGTAGAGGAAGCCTGCCCCACCCAAATTAGAGATGGGCATCAGACCACAAAGCATCAGAATAGACCGACTATGAAGAAAAATATAATAGCACTTCAGTAGATAAAAAGCCATATGCTACAGGGTGTGAATGGAAAATAAATTCTCCTCTAAAGGAGCCCATCATGCGAGTTTGGTTGCTTTATTAAAGAAAATCACTGGAACCTCTTGCCTTGTTCAGTTCAGCTCAGTTCAGTCGATCAGTTGTGTCCGACTCTGTGACCCCATGATTCACAGCATGCCAGGCCTCCCTGTCCATCACCAACTCCCGGAGTTCACTCAGATTCATGTCCATTGAGTCAGTGATGCCATCCAGCCATCTCATCCTCTGTCGTCCCCTTCTCCCCCTGCCCCCAATCCCTCCCAGCATCAAAATCTTTTCCAATGAGTCAACTCTTTGCATGAGGTGGCCAAAGTACTGGAGTTTCAGCTTTAGAATCATTCCTTGCAAAGAAATCCCAGGGCTGATCTCCTTCAAAATGGACTGGTTGGATCTCCTTGCAGTCCAAGGGACTCTCAAGAGTCTTCTTCAACACCACAGTTCAAAAGCATCAATTCATCGGGGCTCAGCCTTCTTCACAGTCCAACTCTCACATCCATACATGACTACTGGAAAAACCATAGCCTTGACTAGGCGGACCTTAGTCGGCAAAGTAATGTCTCTGCTTTTGAATACGCTATCTAGGTTGGTCATAACTTTTCTTCCAAGGGGTAAGCATCTTTTAATTTCGTGGCTGCAGTCACCATCTGCAGTGATTTTGGAGCCCAGAAAAATAAAGTCTGACACTGTTTCCACTGTTTCCCCATCTATTTCCCGTGAAGTGATGGGACCGGATGCCATGATCTTCGTTTTCTGAATGTTGAGCTTTAAGCCAACTGTTTCACTCTCCTCTTTCACTTTCATCAAGAGGCTTTTTAGTTCCTCTTCACTTTCTGCCATAAGGGTGGGGTCATCTGTATATCTGAGGTTATTGATATTTCTCCCAGCAATCTGGATTCCAGCTGTGTTTCTTCCAGTCCAGCGTTTCTCATGATGTACTCTGCATAGAAGTTAAATAAGCAGGGTGACAACATACAGCCTTGACATACTCCTTTTCCTATTTGGAACCAGTCTGTTGTTCCATGTCCAGTTCTAACTGTTGCTTCCTGGCCTGCATACAGATTTCTCAAGAGGCAGGTCAGGTGGTCTGGTATTCCCATCTCTCTCAGAATTTTCCACAGTTTGTTGTGATACACACAAGGGATGGGAAAAGAGCACAGAATTTTCATGTCCTCTCCTAGTGCACCATTCTGCCCAAACCACATGCTCACCAATCTGGAAGCTCTCCAAACTCCATCCTTTTGAGTATTTATGGAGGCTTCATTATGTAGGCATATTTGATTAAATCATCAGTGATGGAAGGCAGATTCAATCTCTATTTCTTCTCTTCCCCAGAGGTCAGGGGAGTGGGACTGAATACTCTGATCCTCCAATCATGTGGTTGGTCCTTTGGGCAGCCAGCCTCCATCTTTTTGAACTGTCCCCAAAGTCACCTTAACATAAACTCAGGTCTGGTTGGAAAAGTTTTATGAATACTAAGACATCTTTATCACATTTATCACTCAGTAGATTCTAAAAGGTTTAGAAGCTATGCACCAGGAGCAGGAGAAATCCAAATACATGATTCTTATTATAAATCACAGTATCACACTGTCTCTTTTTTATTCATTTGTTGCCATAATAAACCCAAATTATTCAATTATACATATGTTATTGGTAGACATTAGATAGAGTGTATGAGAGAGTATGAGACCCGGGGTTGGGAGGAACTACTGACTTTGTAATTATGTTCTTTTTAAAGAGGGGCCCTTAACTTCATCCCTGATCAAGTGATTATAATGAGCCTTCCCATGTTAGATCTCATAGTGTCTCTGGAATATGCATCTGACCCCTATGTCTTTTGTTCAGAGAAAAATAAGAAAGTGTATATTGTATGCAGAGTATGTTGCAACCCCCACAGTATTTAATAAACATGTGGCAAAATGCTAAAAATTTTAAGATGTTATAAGATGATAGATTACAGAATATAAAGATCAATTTTAAAAAATGTAACGGAAAAGCAGTAGCAATTTTCTTTCAGTATTATTAATTTTTGCCTGGAGAATTCCAGGGACTGAGGAGCCTGGTGGGCTGCAGTCCATAGAGCTGCAAAGAGTCAGACAGGACTGAAGCATCAGCGTACGCATGCATACATGCACATGCCATGCGGTTTCAGTGAAGTCCAATATTGTTAATTTTTATGGCTCAGCTTGACCTAACTGAGATATAATTAGGCTAAAGATCAGACACTATCTTTAAGCTTTGACTCTTATTAAGAATAAATTCACATTAAATTCTTCTGCTGTTCATTCTACATAAGAAACAAATGTCTACTTCTGATAACTATTTAATAAACAGTTGCTTGGATTTTTATTATTTTTGGTGAGATTAATGCCTGATGTAATTCTAAACCAGTGTTCTCAAAATGCCGATCCTTTTAAATGCACTGAGGACCTAAATATTTGAATATTAATCCCTATTAAAACACTTCTATTGTCTTTGTATACACCAAAACAGTCACAATTTTGACAATGTAATATATTTTCATTATGCTTTTAATTATAGCTAGTTGCTAATTAATGACACCTTACAGTGAACAGCAGCCATATGACAAGATTAAGGGGAAATAACTGGTGTCAATGAATAAGCAATCTGTCAGTATGAACATAACTATAAATAATTTATGACTTACATTAAGAAAGAATCATAGCATAACAAAGAGTTCTGGTAATAAAAAACATCTTGTACAAAAGTTGGCTTAAAGCTCAACCTTCAGAAAACTAAGACCATGGCATCCAGTCCCATCACTTCTTGGGAAATAGATGGGGAAACAGTGGCTGACTTTAATTTTGGGGGCTCCAAAATCACTGCAGATGGTGACTGCAGCCATGAAATTAAAAGATGCTTACTCCTTGGAAGGTAAATTATGACCAACCTAGACAGCATATTAAAAAGCAGAGACACTACTTTGCCAACAAAGATCCATCTAGTCAAGGCTATGGTTTTTTCCAGTGGTCGTGTATAGATGTGAGAGTTGGACTATAAAGAAAGCTGAGCCCCAAAGAATTGATGCTTTTGAACTGTGGTTTTAGAGAAGACTCTTGAGAGTCCCTTGGATTGCTAGGAGATCTAACCAGTCCATCCTAAAGGAGATCAGTTCTGGGTGTTCATTGGAAGGACTGATGTTGAAGCTGAAACTCCAATACTCTGGCCACCTGATGTGAAGAGCTGACTCATCTGAAAAGACCCTGATGCTGGGAAAGATTGAGGTCAGGAGGAGAAGGGGACTCCAGAGGATGAGATGGTTGGATGGAATCACCAACTCAATGGACATGAGTTTGGGTAAACTCCAGGAGTTGGTAATTGACAAGAAGGCCTGGAGTGCTGCGGTTCATGGGGTTGCAAAGAATCTGAAATGAATGAGCGACTGAACTAAATTGAACTGTACAGATGTTGACGAAGGTGTATATTGGGAAGAGTCTACAGTTCTTTGCTCAGTTGTTGAATGGCGTTAAGTACTTCCTGCGATAATTTTGTTAAATCAAACAAATTGCCCTAATGGGGCAATGAGTGTAACAAAAATGTTTTTTGGTCACTGACAGTATCTTCATAGTTCAAATTCACCTTGAAAATTCATTTGGCCAACATTGGATACGATAGTTCTCAGGCTGCTACTTCTGAATTAAATGCCATTTGAATTCAAAAGTTGTTGGTTTGGTTTTTCTTTTAATATTTAGCAAATTTTAAGGCATAGAAACGTTCTTTATCCCAGTCAAGGAAGTAAGGAGTGCAAATAGATGCTGGAAAGTTTTTAATGTACTTTTATAAAAATCTAAGAACAGGATTAAAGTCTGTTTAGGTGGCTGTTCAAATTTGGCAGCTCAAGATCTCACTAACAAGAATTAATGGTTATCTAATTACATGACTTCGCTATCAGCACATGCTGCTCCTCCCCATCCCATTGCCAACTAGTTTCTTCTGCTTGTAATACATTATATTTGTCTTTACCTAGGCTCCACATTACCTTATGGCATTCTTTTTTCACCTTAGCTGATAACTGGCCAATTCTCTCTAAGGAGCACTTAGTTCCAACTCCCTAGATTAGAACTAATGAGCCCAGCTTACAATTTTGGTAGGAAAAGTTGGTTATAAATCACTTTTATAGTTTAAACTATTATTCTATGCTCCAGTCTCTTTATAGTGGCAGGAAAATGGTGACAACTAGAGGAAACTTGGGCATCACTGCATGAAGAAGATGACAGAACATTCCTATGGTGTGGGACCAGTCACTGCTGACTGGTTACCTAAGGGAGAAATGCATTTCCATATTACTTAACCATCATTTCTTTTTTCAGGGTTGGGAAAAGCAGTTTGAGAATGTACACCAACTAATTCAGAAATGTGTACCCAAATGTGAAATACTGACCCCAGGTGATGCTAGTGGTAAAGAACCCACCTGCCAATGCAGGGGATGTAAGAGATGTGGGTTCAATCCCTGGGTTGGGATGATCTCCTGGAGGAGGGCATGGCAACCACTCCAGTATTCTTGCCTGGAGAATCCCATGGACAGAGGAGCCTGGTGGGTCATAGGCCATGGGGTCGCACAGAGTCACACATGACTGAAGCAACTTAGCAGTACATAACAATGACAAAAATTAAAATGCATACCCTTAAATTTCAGTATCCTGGAATAGGAGATAGAGAAACGCACAAAAGGTGGTGATCTCTAGGTACTGATGTAAAACATCAAGTGCTGAAATAAAACTATTCGGTAACAACTAGGCTGTGCCAGAACTAGGAAGGCACGTGTGCTTTTACAGGGTCTACAAGTTATTAGATAAAGAAAGGTTTATCAAGGAGAGGTAGAAGGAGCTAAACTCCCCCAGGGCAGAATCACTCTACCTCTATCCTTAGGACTGAGAGTCCTAAAATAACTCATCGTTTGGGCTATTCTCCTTATTATCATCTTAATTCCAAAAACACTGTAAAACATTACTAGATTTCATCAAAATTTACCATTAACTATTTCTCCCACAGTTTTCTTTATGTGTGATATGCAAGTCGCTCAGAAAACAAGAACAATAAAGCCAAACCTTGGGATATAGTTTGAAATCAAGGAGCACACACATATTTTTTTGCTTTGCATTATCATGTAACAATCTATCTGGAAGATATGCTAAACAACAGTGCAATCAGATCTCCCTAATTTTAATAAATGGCTGGTAATTATCCCTTTGTGTACATGTAACCTCTGTTAATCGATATTGAGGTCATCTCTGCTCTTTTGCAATAAAAAACATGCTCCAATGGTATGTAAATTCACCTTTGCTTAAATGGTCAAATGCATCTCTAATATAAATTCCTAGACATAAATTCCTAGGGCACAGGCATGTATGTTTAAAATTTTGATATATTTCTGAATTTCCTTCCAAAGAAGTTGTACGATTTGCACACCCACCAACAGTGTGTGAACACCCATTTCCTTATAAACACTGCCAATGCAGTGCAACAGCAGACTATTTTTCCTCTTTGCCAATGTAGTAAGTAAAAAATCATTCCTCACGGAAAATTAAATAAATAGAAAAATAAAATAAACCTTGAAAAAATTGTCTTTGGCTACTCTCTACCTGCTATCCCTTACATAAATTTTCCTTGCTATAAATTCAGAAGTATCCAGAATCTCTCCACTCATTTTTGTCTCTGAAGCTGTTACAAAAGCCATTTTGTCTAGATTATTGCAATAACTGTTATAGATGTAGATATAGGAATAGATATGAATATTTTCGGATGCATTGGCTAAGCTTCAGAATCAGACCTCTTACAATAAAAAAAAAAAAACTGGGATTGTAGTTCTTCATTTCATGGTTATTACTTCTCCAACGATCTCATTTTCCAGGTTAAAATCATTGAGACTACCTTAGAATTAATAGTGGTGACTGGAAGATTTCACAGAGGAA
This sequence comes from Ovis aries, assembly GCF_016772045.2. Taxonomy (NCBI): domain Eukaryota; kingdom Metazoa; phylum Chordata; class Mammalia; order Artiodactyla; family Bovidae; genus Ovis; species Ovis aries. Next base: position 19,140,066 of record NC_056074.1, read on the forward strand.
GTACATAAGTGCTGGAAGTTAAATGCCACCTGAAAATTTAAAGTATAATTTAGTATCAGAGCCAGAATTAAACTCAAATTTGAATGATTTCCATTAGGCAATGCTTTGTCTTCAGGCGTATGTCCCAAATTAACAATGAAAGGAACAAATGAGTTATCTGTTTAGAATGACCTCTATTATCATGGTCCATATACTTAAATTGATTGTACTTAGTCACTTAGGTGTGTCCGACTCTTTGTGATTGTCTAGCCCTTTAAGCTCCTCTCTCCATGGGATTTGTGATTGTAAGCTCCTCTGTCCATGGGATTCTCCAGGTGAGAATATTGGAGTGGGTTGCCATTCCCTTCTCCAGGGGATAGTCCCAACCCAGGGATTGAATCCAGGTCTACTGCATTGCAGGCAGATTCTTTACCATCTGAGCCACCAGGGAAGGCCTACCTTAATTGATTATATTTTCCCAAAGTGCCCTAAGTTTTCACACACTTTATATTTATTTGTGAAAATCAATATATAATATCCATGTATGAACTTAAATTTTAAAAATAAAATGAAAACTTGCTTGTTATTATAAGAGCTTGAATTAGAAACCACAAAAAATCCATAATGATTAGAATCTTCATTACCATATATAATTTGTTATGATATTGATAATAAGTTAAACAAAAAAATTATAGTGATTTCATCAGTTTAGTTACCTTTCTGAAGCATTTTCTGCATTCTGCTCTAAAGTGAATAAGGCCACTAGATGCTCTGTTCTGAAATCAATATAGCTTATCTATCACATTCAGCTATTTGATCTACTGAGTTTTTATTTGACTAACTGGATGCTAAGACAAGTGGTGGCAATAATACAAAGAAGATGAGCAAGGAGCAGAAGTAGCCAGAACAAAAGAAGAGAGAGAATTAGGAATAACAACTTAGAGCCTTCTTCTTAACCGTGTGCCATAGTCAATGGTAAACACTGCAGACAGCTCATCTCCTCTTCACAATAATCTTATTTTTATTAACTTCATTTTAACTATGGCAAACTAAGGCTCAGGGATTATAAAAATAACTTTTCAAAGTCAAAAATATATTAAATAAGAAAATTAGAATTCAAACACACAACTGCTTGTCTCTTAAAATAAATTCTTAAACTCCATACTATGCTAAGAAGAAATAGAAGCTTTATTTCCTCATCATTGCATTACACTTATATACTTCAATCTATTAAATGACACCTATTTAAAGGGAAAGTGGAAGATGATGTTATAAAGTGGAATTTTTGTTATGATCTTTGACTTAATAAAAGATCAAAATACTATATTTGGAAAAATCTAAATTTTAGCTCTACTTAAATCTTAAGGTAGATTTTAGCTCTACTTAAATTTTCGTAAATTTTAGTAAAGTTTCCAGTAAATTTTAGCTCTACTTAATTCTTCAAGTAGATTAATCTCTTAAAGAGATTAATATTTTGTACTTTCCTGTGTGGGCTTCCCCCTTGGCTCAGCGGGAAAGAATCCACCTGCAGCACAGAAGCGGCAGCAGACATGGGTTCCATCCCAGGGTCTGGAAGATTCCCCTGGAGAAAGGCACTCCAGTATTCTTGCCTGGAGAGTCCCATGGACAGAGCAGCCTGACGGGCTACAGTCCATAAGGTCGCAAAGAGTGGAATATGACTGAAGCCACTTAACACGCACAGACACACTCTCCTATATAGCCAGAAGAAAAGCACCTCTATTTATAATTTTGTAAAATGGTCTTTATGCTTTAGCTAAGTAAGTAAACCATTAATCTCAATGTCTGAACTGATTTATCCTGTTTTCAATTTCATTCTAATTTTGCTCTTTCTGCATTTATTCAACTCCTTAAATCGACAACTTTAATTTGAAATGCATTTTTTTTTTAAGGTCAAAAGTAAGACTGGGAGCCTATTGACTATTTTGAGGAGAGGGCACATATCTTAATACACTAATGTCATTCTATAAATTCAGATTACTATTGACATAAAATAAAATCTAAAATGCACTGAGACAGAGATTGAATTTGTTTCAGTAAATTAAGTTTAGATTAAATGAATGTCTCATGTAACTGACTGTAGATATTATCGTTATTTTTATCATAATTTACAGATAAAATTTTCTTTTTCTTTTCCATTTCCACTAGTTAGGTTGAATGAATTCTGGTTAATTATCAGGGGGTGGATTGAAGTGGTATACATTATGGTTTATAGAAATATTTCCCCTTAAGCATCCCTAATGAGAAAGGAAAATTAAACACATTTTTCAAAAATACATTCATTCAATGATACTAATCCATATAAAGAGTACATGCAATTAAATAATTTTAAAAGTTTAGTAAATTTTGTAGATGTAATATGTTACTATTTTTACTAGGTCTGCATTGATAATAACCTTTTCCTCTATCTCCACTATTCAAATTAGGTTTAGCTTAGATGTAAGCGAAGGCAATCCATGTTTTGATATATTTATAAACAGGGAAATAGAAAGCCTATGACGCATGGTATAACTGATTCAAGCAGTTTGTCTATAGGTTGCCTGCCAGATGCCTTATCTCCTGCTCTTAGCTGATGTTATTTTATTTTTCAATAATTGAAATAGGTGTTTCTGATTGTAACTAATCTCACTGGATTCCTTATCTAATTAAAAACATAAAATCTTCTTCTTGTTCTCTCCTGCTTTCTCTGGAATTAATCATAGGCTCAAAATAATCATAATAAATTCTAGATTTCTTCTATTTAAGCAAAATAATTTGCTTTATCTGATCCCTCACAGACTGTTGCAACTCTCCACCATTTATGTTTTATATGAAAGCAGATGTGAAAATGATAGTCACTCAGTCATGTCCAACTCTTTGCAACGTCATGGACTATAGCCAGGCTCTTCTGTCCATGGGCTTCCCTGTGGCTCAGCTGGTAAAGATTCGCCTGCAATGCAGGGAACCTGGGTTTGATCCCTGTGTTGGGAAGATTCCCTGGAGAAAGGAACAGCTACCCACTCCAGTATTCTGGCCTGAGAATTCCATAGATTGTATTGTATAACCCATGGGGTAGCAAAGAGCTGGACATGACTAAGTGACTTTCACCTAACTTCGCTTCACTTCTGTCCATAGGATTTCTCAGGCAAGAACACAGAAGTGGGTTGCCATTCCCTTTTCCAGGGGATCTTCCCTCCCCAGGGATTAAACCCAAGTCTTCCGCATTGCAGGCTGATTCTTTACCATTTGAGCTACCAGGGAAGCCTATATATATATATATATATATATATATAGGCTATAATATATATATATTAGTTTTTTTGGTTTCTTCATCACTCATCCATACTGAAGTGCTCAAATAGTACTGTTTACTAGGCAATTATTCAAGATTAGATAAATCTATTCTAAGGTAGAGAATACATACCATTTTCTACTATAACAATCTTTCACACGTTTATTTAAATAAAGCATGAGGAGATTTCTAAGTTGAACTCTGAAGTGTCTACACATGAACATACCCACATGCACGAACACACACACACACACACACATTATCAAGGAGACACTAGCAAATATGAATATTTATATATTTGTTTATATATATATATATATAAACTACATGTTATTAGGGAGATTATACAAAGTTTATGATCTACTTATTTGAGAGCATAATGTTAAAATCTCCATTATAGTCTATCATATGCCTTATTATTGTCTTTTATAAGGGCTCTTAGAACAAACAGGTGTATAATCTGTTAATCTTTTTTAACTTACAAAACTTCTATTTTTTACCTGTATTTCACATCGCTTTTTAAAGTTCTCATTTGGCAGTGTCTAGCATATTACCCGGAGAAGGCAATGGCACTCCACTCCAGTACTCTTGCCTGGAAAATCCCATGGATGGAGGGGCCTGGTAGGCTGCAGTCCATGGGTTTGCAAAGAGTCAGACGTGACTGAGCAACTTCACTTTTACTTTTCACTTACCTGCATTGGAGAAGGAAATGGCAACCCACTCCAGTGTTCTTGCCTGGAGAATCTCAGAGATGGGGGAGCCTGATGGGCTGCTGTTTCTGGGGTCACACAGAGTCGGACATGACTGAAGCGACTTACCAGCAGCAGCAGCAGCAGCAGCAGCAGCAGCAGCAGATTACCTAATTTTTGTGCTTTGTCTTTTTAATTTATTTTTCAGTACCTGTGGGTACTGAATAATAATTCAATAATAATTCAATAATTGCCCAGTTTACAAACAAAAGATTAATGAATCAGAGACCTGCCATCCCAGAGTTCATGATTCCCCATTGGCCAAAAGAGTTAAGTAGCCACTAGCTTCATGTGGCTGAACCTTGGGTTTTTATACAAAAATTATCTTTTTTGAAGAAATGGTAGAACTTGCTTTAGATAATTTATTCTCTTAATTTTTAGTTGTGTACATATTTATTGTTTCTTTTAAGTAAAAAAATTGCCAGTCCAGTCATTCTTTATTATAGAAAAGAATACAAGATCTATGAATCGTATTTCAGTCTTCCCAAATTGGAGTTATGACCTCTAAAGAGCTGTTTACTAATTGGAAACATGGAGCTACGCTTCACTTCTTTTATTCTCTGTGAGCCAAGTTTCAGATTGTAAAACAACAGCGTTGAAGTGAGCAGGTTCTTTAATGCTGCAAATGTTGCTTTCCAAGTAAGTCTCTTTTTCAACATGAATGGATAAGGGCTTCCTATTTAAACCACTGATTTCTTGAGTACTTGAAATGGAACCTGCCTATTTTGATATATGTTTTCCTCTTTTTCCCTATCCTATATCTCTCCTGTGCATAGAAAACTTTATCTAGCCATCAAAATCTATCACTTTGCTCTTTCTCTCTTGTCAAAGACATTCACACTCATATGAGTCTAGCAGTAGTATAAAAAAGGAACTGCCACTGCCATTTATTTTCTATGTATTTCATGTGAAGCACAGATAGACATTTTCTATATATTATTTCTAATCTTCACAACAAGCACAACAGATAAATATCATGGTTCCTGTTTTACAGAAAAGTGCAAAGAGGCTCCAGAGGTTAAACTGCTCACCTAAGTTTACACAGGTAGAATCACAGGCAGGATATGAGCTCAGGCTACTTCACTCCAAGATCCACTTCACGTCCGTACACATCAACCTTGCTTTCTTATGTTACTTCTTCATTCCTGTCCTTCACCTTTAACATCCACTTGCGCTCATGCTTAGGTGCTCAGTCACGTCTGACTCTTTGTGACCCCACTGATTGTAGCCCACCAGGCCTCTCTGTCTCTAGAATTTTTCAAACAAGAGTACTGGAGGGAGTTGCCATTTTCTTCTCCAGGGAATCTTCCCGACCCAGAAATTGAACATACATCTCAAGAATCTCCTGCATTGCAGGTGGATTATTTACTTCTGAGCCACTGGGGAAGCCCCATCAACATCCACTATCTAATCTCTAATCTTTTAAAGCAATGCATGTCTTATGAATGTTTATCTATGTCCATGGATCTGTATATCTTTGTGTCACCTCTTGGTTGTCTTGAATTTATTCAAAAAATATTCAGTAAAATATGTTCCTTGGATGACAAAGAAATCTCCTTTAGACTCAGGTTCTATGACCCTCATTTATAATTTCTTGTCCCAGATTTTTCACTCCCAAATATTGGCCCCATCCTTTCTGGACTGATGGTCCACTTTCTAGAGTGACTGTCTTTAATCTTAGTGATAGATTCCTCTAGAATCCTTCCTTGCCCACTTAGACACACTAGAGGGCCTCGATTCTCGTCCTCATGACCCCTTACTTCACTATTTCCTTCCTGTTGAAGAGCAGATTGAAACGATGGCAAGAGTTTTGACTTTGCGTTTATACAGACATGCATTTGAATCTTAGCTCTGTGACTTATTGTGCCATGTGCCACACTGTGCTAAGTTGCTTCAGTTTTGTCTGACTCTGTGTGACCCTGTGGACTATAGCTGCCATGCTCCCTGCAAATTATTAGGCAGATGCAAAATACTTAATTTTGTTAGATGATCTGTTCAGTCAGTTCAGTCACACAGTCGTGTCTGACTCTTTGAGATTCCAGTGGACTACAGCATGGCAGGATTCCCTGTCCATTCACCAACTCCAGGAGCTTACTCAAACTCATGTCCATAGAGTCAGTGATGCCATCCAACCATATCTTATCCTCTGTTGTCCCCTTCTCCTCCTGCCTTCAATCTTTCCCAGCATCAGGGTCTTTTCTAATAAGTCTGTTCTTTGCATCAGATGGCCAAAGTATTGGATCTTCAGTTTCAGCATCAGTCCTTCCAGTGAATATTCAGGACAGATTTCCTTTAGAATGGATTGATTGGATCTCCTTGCAGTCTAAGGGACTCTCAAGAGTCTTCTCCAACAACACAGTTCAAAAGCATCAATTCTTCACTGCTCAGCTTTCTTTATAGTCCAATTCTAACATTCATACATGACTACTGGAAAAACCATAGCTTTTACTAGATGGACCTTTGTTGGCAAAGTAATGTCTCTGGTTTGAATATGCAGTCTAGGTTGGTCATAACTTTCCTTCAAGGAGTAAGCGTCTTTTTATTTCAAGGCTGTAGCCACCATCTGCAGTGATTTTGAAGCCCCCCAAAGTAAAATCTCTTACTGTTTCCATTGTTTCCCCATCTGTTTGCCATTAAGTGATGGGACTGGATGCCATGATTTTAGTTTTCTGAACGTTGAGTTGTAAGTCAACATTTTCACTCTCTTCTTTCACTTTCATCACTCCTAGAGGAGAACATAGGCAAAACACTCTCAGACATAAATCACAGCAGGATCCTCTATGATCCACCTCCCAGAATGCTGGAAATAAAAGCAAAAATAAACAAATGGGATCTAATTAAAATTAAAAGCTTCGGCACAACAAAGGAAAATATAAGCAAGGTGAAAAGACAGCCTTCTGAATGGGAGAAAATAATAGCAAATGAAGCAACTGACAAACAACTCATCTCAAAAATATACAAGCAACTTCTGCAGCTCAATTCCAGAAAAATAAATGACCCAATCAAAAAATGGGCCAAAGAACTAAATAGACATTTCTCTAAAGAAGACATACGGATGGCTAACAAACACATGAAAAGATGCTCAACATCACTCATTATTAGAGAAATGCAAACCAAAACCACAATGAGGTACCACTTCACACCAGTCAGAATGGCTGCGATCCAAAAATCTGCAAGTAATAAATGCTGGAGAGGGTGTGGAGAAAAGGGAACCCTCCTACACTGTTGGTGGGAATGCAAACTAGTACCGCCACTATGGAGAACAGTGTGGAGATTCCTTAAAAAATTGCAAATAGAACTACCTTATGACCCAGCAATCCCACTGCTGGGCATACACACCGAGGAAACCAGAATTGAAAGAGACACATGTACCCGAATGTTCATCGCAGCACTGTTTATAATAGCCAGGACATGGAAACAACCTAGATGTCCATCAGCAGATGAATGGATAAGAAAGCTGTGGTACATATACACAATGGAGTATTACTCAGCCGTTAAAAAGAATTCATTTGAATCCGTTCTGATGAGATGGATGAAACTGGAGCCGATTATACAGAGTGAAGTAAGCCAGAAAGAAAAACACCAATACAGTATACCAACACATATATATGGAATTTAGGAAGAAGGCAATGACGACCCTGTATGCAAGACAGGGAAAGAGACACAGATGTGTATAACGGACCTTTAGACTCAGAGGGAGAGGGAGAGGGTGGGATGATTTGGGAGAATGACATTCTAACATGTATACTATCATGTAAGAATTGAATCGCCAGTCTATGTCTGACGCAGGATGCAGCATGCTTGGGGCTGGTGCATGGGGATGACCCAGAGAGATGTTATGGGGAGGGAGGTGGGAGGGGGGTTCATGTTTGGGAACGCATGTAAGAATTAAAGATATTAAAATTAAAAAAATAAAAAACCGAAAAAAAATTTTAAAAAAATTAAATTAAATTAAATTAAATTAAAAAAAAAAAAAGAGGCTCTTTAGTTCTTCTTTGCTTTCTGCCATACAGGTGGTGTCACCTGCATATCTGAATTTATTGATGTTTCTCCCGGCAATCTTGATTCCAGCTTGAGCTTCACCCAACCCAGCGTTTCTCATGATGTACTCTGTATATAAGTTAAATAAACAGGGTGACAGTATACACCTTGATGTACTCCTTTCCCTATTTGGAACCAGTCTGTTGTTCCATGCCTAGTTCTAACTATTGCTTCTTGACCTGCATACTGATACAGATGTTAGATGCTATGATTCAGTAAAAGTTTCTGATTCCCATGTTAATATTAGCCTTACACCAGGCTTGGTATTATTGTTTGTTTTTGTCTTTTTAAATATTATTGCTGGTTTATTAACTATTGAGAGTCAACCTAAAATTCAAAGTTTAGCCTTTACAATATAAAGCATTTCTGCCTTGTAGAGGCATTATCAATTGCATCTTTACTTTAGTATTATTTTTCTTATTTGTTGTTAAGAAACTCTGGCTATCACTGTGAAGTTCAATTTGTGCTTTCTAAGCACTTCCTTTGTACTCTTTGCCTATGTTCAACCTCTCTCATCCTGGATGGGCTGTAATGAGTAGGGTTTATAGATATTCATGGCTCTAATCTGGTAATGAAAAAAAAATTCTTAATACCTATTCTGACATGGGAATGCTTTCCATTACTTAGAAGTCTCCCCTCTGTGTTTCCCTTTGCACTGTCCTACTCCCCAATAAACAGCTTTGCACGCATAATCAGTTGCTTCAGGCGTGTCTGACTCTTGGACCCCATGGACGATAGCCCATCAGTCTCCTTTGTCCATGGGATTTTCCAGGCAATAGTATTGGAGAGGATTGCCATGCCCTCTTCCAGGGTATCTTCCTGACTCTGGGATTGAACCCTCAATCTCCTGCATTGCAGGCAGATTCTTTACCCACTGAACCACCAAGAGAGGCCCAATACACAGTCTTAAAGGGTTAGCCCCTCAGTCATGTCCAACTCTTTTGTGATCCTATGTACAGTAGCCCACCAGGCTCTTCTGTCCATAGAATTCTCTAGGCAACAATATTGGAGTTGTTTGCCATTCCCTTCTCCAGGGGATACCCAGATCAAGGGACTGAACCCAGGTCTCCTGCATTGCAGACAGATTCTTTAGGAAGCCCAAAAGTTTGAGCCTAAACAATAGGGCCTGGCTCTGCTTGTCTTTCCAGATCTTTTCATTATTCTACAGAGAGTTTGATAAAGGTCATTATTATACTCAGACCCAACATAAGGCATAATGATAGGGAGAGATGCTTGCATTCCAGTAGACTTCAGGTATAGAGATAAAAATTCTGAGCCTACAATTGCACTTTTTAATTTTATTTTCCAATAATAGATGGTGAATGTGCAGAGAATTATGCTCTTCTTTCTTTTGATCAGGGTATTGCCCATAGCGTGTATGTTAAGAGTGGAAAATGGAATTAGGAGAAAAGAGCCAGACATCTTGGAAAGTGAAGTCAAGTGGGCCTTAGAAAGCATCACTACGAACAAAGCTAAAGGAGGTGATGGAATTCCAGTGGAGCTATTTCAAATCCTGAAAGATGATGCTGTGAAAGTGTTGCACTCAATATGCCAGCAAATTTGGAAAACTCAGCAGTGGCCTCAGGACTGGAAAAGGTCAGTTTACATTCCAATCCCAAAGAAAGGCAATGCAAAAGAATGCTCAAACTACTGCACAATTGCACTCATTTCACATGCTAGTAAAGTAATGCTCAAAATTCTCCAAGCCAGGCTTCAGCAATACGTGAACCATGAACTCCCTGATGTTCAAGCTGGTTTTAGAAAAGGCAGAGGAACCAGAGATCAAATTGCCAACATTCGCTGGATCATGGAAAAAGCAATAAAGTTCCAGAAAAACATCTATTTCTCCTTTATTGACTATGCCAAAGCCTTTGACTGTGTGGATCACAATAAACTGTGGAAAATTCTGAAAGAGATGGGAATACAGACCACCTAACCTGCCTCTTGAGAAATCTGTATGCAGGTTAGGAAGTAACAGTTAGAACTAGACATGGAACAACAGACTAGTTTCCAAATAGGAAAAGGAGTACGTCAAGGCTGTATGTTGTCACCCTGCTTATTTAACTTCTATGCAGAGTACATCATAAGAAACGCTGGGTTGGAAGAAACACAAGCTGGAATCAAGAATGCCAGGAGAAATATCAATCACCTCAGATATGCAGATGACACCACCCTAATGGCACAAAGTGAAGAGGAACTAAAAGGCCTCCTGATGAAAGTGAAAGAGGAGAGTGAAAAATTTGGCTTAAACTCAACATTCAGAAAACAAAGATCATGGCATCTGGTCCCATCACTTCATGGGAAATAGATGGGGAAACAGTAGAAACAGTGTCAGACTTTATTTTTTTGGGCTCCAAAATCACTGCAGATGGTGACTGCAGCCATGAAATTAAAAGACACTCCTCGGAGGAAAAGTTATGACCAATCTAGATAGTATATTCAAAAGCAGAGACATTACTTTTCCAACTAAGGTCCGTCTAGTCAAGGCTATGGTTTTTCCTGTGGTCATGTATGGATGTGAGAGTTCGACTGTGAAGAAGGCTTAGCCCCGAAGAATTGATGCTTTTGACCTGTGGTGTTGGAGAAGACTCTTGAGAGTCCCTTGGACTGCAAGGAGATCCAACCAGTCCATTCTGAAGGAGATCAGCCCTGGGATTTCTTTGCAAGGAATGATGCTAAAGCTGAAACTCCAGTACTTTGGCTACCTCATGAGAAGAGTTGACTCATTGGAAAAGACTCTGATGCTGGGAGGGATTGGGGGCAGGGGGAGAAGGGGACGACAGAGGATGAGATGGCTGGATGGTATCACGGACTCGATGGACATGATGGTCTGAGTGAACTCCGGGAGATGGTGATGGACAGGGAGGCCTGGCGTGCTGCGAATCATGGGGTCGCACAGAGTCAGACACGACTGAGCAACTGAACTGAACTAACTTTAATAAAATTTAAATTTCCAACCACAAAGTGTGCTCTATTATTTATGATAATGCTCACAAATATTTCAATAGCTATCACTTTTTTAATGAAACAAGAACTTCAGTGCTATAAAGAATGATAGACAAGTTAATACACCATTTTTTAATGAAGAGTATCATCAGGTTGTTTGATCAGTTTTGTTTGATTTCTTTACCTGTAAAATGGGGATTTTATTCTCTGTGCCTATGCTGTACATCTCAGTTGGAGTTAATGACAAACGCAGAACACTAAGTTATCTTTTGATAATTTGAATGCATCATCAGTCCTCCTACCAAGCTAATTCAAAATCGGTTCTTTTAAAACCACTTGGCATTTATCTTCTCAAATAACCTGAAACAAGTGCAGTACTTTATGACGATCTCTACTTCTGAGAGGCATTTCATCTCTTTGGTGTGATATGATTATTAGAGCCTTCCTCTAATCCGTGGCATTTCACTCTTTTCATTCTTCTAAGCTATCCAGACTTCTTTTAAAAAGGCACATCAGCTACAGTTATATATTAGTTTTGGGATACACAACTTCGTATGAATGTGTGTGTGTGTGTGTGTGTGTGTGTGTGTGTGTGTGTGTGTGTGTGTGTGTGTGAAGGGTTAGGGGAGTATTAAAGCAAGAGCAAGAGGTAAAAAAAGTAAGAAAGTAAAGGGAAACCTGTGTTAACTCTAACTGAAGAGCTTGACTTGCATTCAGAGTAATGGTTAGTTCTGATGGGTTGTATTTGATTGTGGCAAAATTTGGCTGAACTTCAGTGATCCAAATTCAGGAAGATTTTGAAATGAAACAATCTGAATGCACATTGTCCTTATGCTACTAACCCCAAGCCCATCTTCCTCCCATTAAACCTATTCCATACAGTGAAGATGCTCCTGCCTACTCATAGCTTATTCCAATTTTGATCATCTAGGGTCTCAGTTCCCCAGTTCAATTCCTCGGTTGATCCCCTGGAGAAGGGAAAAGCTAACAACTCCAGTATTCTTGGGCTTCCCTGTTGGCACAGTCGGTAAGGAATCTGCCTGCAATGCAGGAGACCTGGGTTCAACCTTTGGGTTGGGAAGATCCCCAGGAGGAGGGCATGGCAACCCTTCCTGTATTCTTGCCTGGAGAACCCCATGGACAGAGGAGCTTGGAGGGGTACAGTTCATGGGATCAGAAAGAGCTGGACATGACTGAGCAACTAGGTACAGCTCAGGGCCTCAATTATACCTACTTTCTTAACTTCACGTTTCCAGAATATTTTTAAAATTTAAGATTCATACCATAAAATTCACAAAAGAAACTAATACAAGACAGGGAAAGAGACACAGATGTGTATAACGGACTTTTGGACTCAGAGGGAGAGGGAGAGGGTGGGATGATTTGGGAGAATGACATTCTAACATGTATACTATCATGTGAATTGAATCGCCAGTCTATGTCTGACGCAGGATGCAGCATGCTTGGGGCTGGTGCATGGGGATGACCCAGAAAGATGTTATGGGGAGGGAGGTGGGAGGGGGGTTCATGTTTGGGAATGCATGTAAGAATTAAAGATTTTAAAATTTAAAAAATAAAAAACTAAAAATAAAAAAAAAATAATAATAAAATAAAAAAAAAAGAAACTAATACAGTTTAAGAGCTTCACTGACCAACTTTTCTTAGACCCTGCTAGAACATCTTTAATGTACTTGGTAAAATTTGAGAGCATGCTTGATTGTACTTTTCCCTTCATTTACTTATTTTAAGATTTTTAATATCATCATTATTTGTGAAGTCAAATCCCTATCTCTGGCCTGATGTTATAGAAAACACAATGTACAAAGATTTTCTGAAAACAGAGGTAATTTCCCAAATATGAAAATCCTTAAAAATGAGACTTTTGTTTAAAGAAATATTTTTGTTGGCACTGCATTGATAACCAGTGAAACATAAAGACTCTTCATATTTTTTTCTGAAAACTTGTGGGTTTTAGCTAGATTTTGTCTTTGAAGCCAGAGTTTACTTCAGTTACTTTGAAGGACTCATCTTTTCAATGAGAGGGTTGTGTCAAGAGTCCCCTAAGTTCCCATCATACTGAGGGTGAGTATAAATATAGCGTGAACAAGGGAAAAATCAATCTAAGGTCTTCAGAAGGAAAGACTGTATCTTTTCTCTGAAAACCACCATACAGGGAGCTGTGGGAGCCTGGGTATAACTGTCCTGCTCCTGCTGGATGTCTCCTTCCTGGACTCCATTAGGAGACATTAGAGGAGGTCTCAGTTGCTCAGTCATGTCTGACTCTTTGTGACCCCGTGGGCTATGTAGCCCATCAGGCTCTTATGTTCATGGGATTTCCAGGCTAGAATGCTGGAGTGGGCTGCTTTTTCTTCTCGCCCAACCCAGAGATTGAACCTGAGTCCCCTTTTCTCCTGCATTGCAGGAGGATTCTTTACCCCCTGAGCAATCAGGGAAGCCATGAGGAAGTTGCCAAGAGCTTAGAGATAAGACAAGTAAGCCACATTTCTGATTTCTGGAGGGGACATCATAATGCTTTTTCCAAAGGAATGGTCAAGAGTGGTCAAACCAGTCGCATAGGAAGTACATATAGAATAAATAGACTTGTTTTGGCTAAGGTAAGTCTTCCCGTCATACATATATTAGTATCTCTAAGGGAAATGTGTTTCTGCCAAGGAGCTTCACCCACTGCAGAGAAAGCTGTTTTGTCACCAGAGGCACTGAGCTCTTATCATCATCATCCTCATCATCATCATTATCATCTAACTTAATGGAAATTTTCTATATTTCAGGCACTGTTCCAAGTAATTTAAGTGCATTAACTCATTTATTTGTCACAACATTCATAAGAAGTACAAAATATATCATCTTCATATCACAGAAGGAGAAACTGAGAAGCAAAGTAGGGAACTAACATGCAAATTTTCATAGACAATAATCATGTAACCAGTCCATTCAGAGTTCAAGTTATGCCATCTTACTCAAAGATGTATCTCTTAATGACTAAACTCTCTTGTCTCACTGTAGCGGTTCTAGAATCAGACAGAAGTGGGTTAAAGTATTATCTATCATTCACTAGTTTGGGGACTATGGCCAAGTAACAGACATACTAAATCTCACTTCTTTTTTTCCGTAACACCAAGCAAATAATAATACCTATTTTACAAAGACGTTATACATTTTAAATAAAAGGATTGTGAAAATGCTTCACACAATGATTGAGATGAGATTTAATCTTTAAGATAATAAAAAAAATACTTTAGTGATAGTGTGTATGTTTTTCTGTGCAGGTGTGTGAATGTGACAAGAAGCATTATTCAAATCCAATGTTTCTTTAGAGATTAATTCAGGCATTCTTAAAATTTTGATTGATTAGCATTCAAGGAACCTTTTAATTTAAGTGGTCCCTTAATTAATTTAGCTGATGGGTTAAATAATGCAAGATGACATAAGAAGTAAAGTAGATCAGGGGTCCAGATATTTTGGTGCCCTTGATTCTTCTCCAGAATACAAAAAAAAAATATTTTTCCCTTTTTTTCTTACTTCCAACTCCTTATTCCCCCAGACTATTTTTTATTTTCCATTTATTATAAAGGAAAAGTGGTTTATGGACTTTGGAAAGCAGTGAACAAAACAAGTCTCTTGCCCACTGCTTCTCCATAAACATACTTGATAGTGTGAAGGGAATAACCCTGAAAGATTCTCTTTGTACTGAAGATTTCTTGCCAAGGGTTTGTAAAGGAGCCTGGAGGCATCCTCCTGTCTTAATACAACATTCAGGGATCTTTGACTCTCTGTTATATTGTATTATTTTGCAGTATTTGCTTCACACTATTAATTTGACAAAGATCACAAAGCCAATCACATCTGTGGCATCCTATTACCATTATAAAAAAGAAAACAAGTTCAGGCAGGGGTTACTGGATACACCAGATCAGCACGAATGGAGAAAGGGCAAACCTAGCATTCTCTATGCAACCCGTTAATGACTCTGGGAATGTTAATCTGTAGTTGGCTTTTATGATTGTCTCCTCAGATATCTGGAGTACCTTGATCCAGATCCAAGACCAAGCAGTGACTGAAAATACTGTGCAAATTTTGCCTTTAAAAGGTTTTGAAAACTATGTAAATTACTCTAGTGGTACAGGTTGAAAGTTCCCCAAATATGAGGTTAACAAAGAGTAAATTGATTTCTCTAAACAATTTTACATCAGAAAATTTTCACTTTCAATTTTGTTTTTTTCTGAAATATCTCCCAGGGCCCTTTAAAAAAAAGTCTGTTCATCAAAGCATTTTTTGATAATTCTATTTTGTCCTTATAGTTTTGCCTTAAAATATATCTTTAAAGCCAATTATATCTATTCTGTATGTATTTGCTCTCACAAACAATATGATCCATCGTAGATGGGATGAGCAAATCTACTGAGGTTCTTCTCTGTCTCAGGTTAGTTTGGGAAGTTAGGTCTTTTTTTTTTTTTCCAGTCTAACTCTAAAATACAAATTTACTGGAAGTAATTTTCTTTATAAACCTATTTCTCCTGAATAATTATGTAGCATAAGAAAATACCAGCCTGCCAAATCAGTGTAAAACTAATCAAATCAAAGAGGCATTGGCTACAGAATTTACAGAAGTGCATTTTCTTAATCACCACTGATTAACATGAATTGGTTATATGTATACTTTAGGAATAGACTTTCTACTTCCAAAGTGTTCATGCTTTGCACTTTTCAAATTTCCTTGTCAAATTCCTAAAAGCATCTTTTATTAAGAACTTCCAGTTGTGTGTGCTTATTAATAATTATAATTGCTAGTAATTGGTTTCTTATTATGATCCAGTGACTGCATGTTATGGACTGAACTGTGTGCTCTCAAAATTCATAAGCAGAAGCTCTAATCATCCGTGTGACTGTATTTGGAGATAGAGCCACAGTGGCTCAGCAGTAAAGAAATCTCCTGCAATGCAGGAGACACAGGAGATACAGGTTTGATCCCTGGGTCAGGAAGATCCCCTGGAGAAGGGAATGGCAACCCACTCCAGGATTCTTGCCTGGGAAATCCCATGGACAGAGGAGCCTGGTGGGGCTACAGTCCATAGCGTCACACAGAGTCAGACAAGACTGAAGCTACTGAGCATGGGCACAAAGAAGCAGTTAATGTGTCAGAGATCTTAAGTGTTGGAATATTAATTCAATAGAATTGATCAGAGATGCCTATGGGCAAAGTCCTTATGAGGACACAGTCAGAAGACAGCCATCTGCAAGCCAGGAAGACAGGTCTCACCAGAATCCAAACCTGCCAGCACTTGGATCTTGAATTGCCAGTCCCAAGAACTTTGAGAAAACATATTTCTGCTGTTTGAGCCATCTAGTCTGGTATTTTGTTATGGCAGCCCTACCAGAATAAAATATTATGCAAAGAACTTTAGATGTATGATTGCTTTTGATCTTTGCAAAGATATTGAGGAAGATATAATTACTACCAGTTTATTTGTGAATCAGGCTTAGAGACATTAACTAAGGATCCCAGGATCACACTACTAATGAGAAACAGATCTAGACAATTCTTATATTTACCACCTACCAATGCCAAAGGACAGTAGGAAAGAGGGAACGTAGGTGTTTATTAATCGTAGTTGGAAAAAATGA
Organism: Ovis aries; assembly: GCF_016772045.2. Lineage (NCBI taxonomy): Eukaryota > Metazoa > Chordata > Mammalia > Artiodactyla > Bovidae > Ovis > Ovis aries. Next base: position 19,156,713 of record NC_056074.1, read on the forward strand.
CCTTAGCATTTCCCTCAGTTTCACCGAACTTTAGGCAACTTCCATGCTGACGGTAGACATGTGACCTCTTGTTTCTTAGAGCATTTACTTTAGAAAACTTGCAATTGATTATGCTTCCTCCACCCTTTTGAAATGGGTAGAGAAAATGTAAATTTTCTCCCAGCCTCTTAGCAGTTTTGCAATCAGGGAAATGTCTTTCTCAAGGGTTGGAGAAACCTTTTTTTTTTTTTTTTTAATGTAAACCTTGAAAGATACAGTGCCCTTGCCTCCCAATCTCTGTGGAAGGTAGGAACCTAACTTGGGTACAAATTAGCAAATATATATGCCTAATCATAGCAAAAAATAAACTCAGGAATAACTCTGCATTCTTCACATCCTGTTGACCAATCTTCTCCTGACATCCACATTTTCCACTAGCTCACACCAGCACTGATGAACAACCCCAACTTCTCTTTTAGCAGACTTGCATTCATTCTTTCTCTTCTATTAAAAGAGTAATAACATCTTTCCTGCCTGTTGAACTCTCCAGTGCAATTTTGCTTTCAAAAAGTTTCAAAGAACCCAAGAACTTAATATCTAGGATGGGTTGTCAGCAAAATTCACCTTTTAAAAATACATTAAGAAGAGAGTGACACAATGGAAAGAGCCTGGGACATAGAAACTTGGAGGTTTGTGTTCAGAGGCTGTCAGATGTCAGAAGTAGTTGTTCAGATATTTGGGTCATTGAAAAGTAGAGCAGGAAGCACCTAGTTTTCAAAACATGTGTCTCAGTTTGAGATCCCCTGAGGTATACCCTAAGGCAAAGATTCAAGTGCAAAGAGCTAGTCTAGGATGTGAAAGAAAGACCAGTGGTGTAGAAGTGAGACCAGGAGAAAAGGCGACCAATGAAGATGGCTTTGAGCTACTATTGGGATGAATGGAGGTAAATCTTTCACAGGAAACTTTGGAAGTCAGTGTAAAACACTCAGCAATAAATATGAAGGACCTGGAGTATTTGCTAGACACTCTTTGAGGGCTGAGCATGTTAACTTTAGTTCTTATAAGGTAGGCAGGTAAAGTCCTCCATGGGAGCTTTCAAGGAGCAGAAAAAGTCCTCAGAAAAAGAGATGCAAATGCTGAACCCTGGAGATGCTTATACTAAAATTGCAAAGGAGATAGAATAAGGTTGGGACACCTGCAGTGTCAACTACACGGTGTTAATCAATGTGACTTCTAGAAGAGAATTATATGATCCAAAATTTTGGAGAAAATTTGGGTTAATCAAACATAAGTTGGTTTCTTGCCTTTATGACTTAGATATTTTAGAATATGAATGTAAGCATGAGAAGAGTTTATTTCAACTTCTAAAGTATTTCATTTAATACATCTTGTAAGACTAATGTTCCTCAATACACACTTTGGGAATAAGTATAATCCACTATACTTATACACCAGTATCATCCACTTATTGAACATTACAAATAAGGAAAATGAGGTTTTTCTTGGTGATAAAAATGCAGCAATGTCAACCTGAGAGATTAGTATATCTGCCAATAGTTTAAGACAGTATGAGTTCAGAACATGGGATAGGGGCTTCTAGCTGTGTGTAACATACCTTCTTAATCCTCTCCTAGTAGTCTTTACTATAGTGATCCTGTTTTCTGAGATCAGCGTTTGATGCATAAAAGTATAATTCCAAAACTGTCTGTTTCCAGCACATGTATCTTACAATACAGATTAGAAATATTATATATAAATATATTGTTATTTTAAAAGTAAGTTATACTCTACTTAATAATTGGTATTTTATTCATTGTTAGTATATCGGTATATTAATACCAATACATTGGTCTTATGTTAGTGTTATTATGAGAATTCTACCACAAGTCTAAAGCAAACTTGTTGCTCTGTTTTCCATCCAGATGGAATCTATAGATGGGTTAAGCTTTTGGCACTCTTCCTACTTATCAGGTGAGTGAACAGAGACCTTGAAAGCTTGGCATACTCTAAGGATAGAATGAGGCAGGGTCAGAGCCCAGATTTAGTCAGATTTCATATTCTGACCTTCTGTCTTTAGATAGGTGCTTGTCCATAAGATCTTCTTGCCATTTTAATATCACTCAATAATGCTTTGGCCTATTTTGGTTGGGGTTATATCCTGACTGGTCAGCTCCAGGCATGAGTTTATTACTTTTAAGATGGTTTTTGCATGGTTTAAAAAATTTCACTATGCAAAGGAGAGACTACAATGAAAGGAAAACTTCATAGCCTCAACATGAAACTGGTCACTATAATAAAATGTGTTCTAAACCGTATCCCTAGATTATTTTCCTATTTTTTTTATTAGCATCATATCTAGTTAGGAAAGATTAAGCCTCAGATGTTTCCCACCCAGGAGGTCGGCTATATTAGGAACACTGGTGGATGATGTCAATCAAAAATCTATACGTAAGGAAGCTTCTGAAAAGGAACTCACTCTAAAGGAAATAGGAATCTTCCCAGACAAGCATTAACTACTAAAGAACCTTAGTCTGTTCAGAGGGACCATTTAGAACACTGTCTGGATTTCTCACTGACTGTGGCTTCCTGTATAACTCTCTTTCAGACCATGTATTTAGAGGGCAGGAGAAGCCTTGGTAAGGTAAACAACAACAAAGAAATGACAATATTCATTTTCTTTAAAACTGTATTCAGTACTTCAAGGAAGAAAGATCACTGCTTTAATATCTCTGAGAAATAACACATGGCAAAAATCAAGACAGGTGACTTGGACACTTCGTTATAGAACTCCCTTTGGTTGTGGTCCTTTGAAATGTCTTCTGTATCAACAGAGACTATCCTATAGAAAGAAGCTGAAGTCAGAGGAGATATAAAAGTGGAATCATCACATGATATCTGTTATTCCAAAAATTCTTTAGGGAGAGATTATTTAAGAACCTGGGTATCACATTATCACATTGGTGGAGGAGTCATGAAACAGAAATTATGATCATAATAACTGTAATAAAAACACTGGTGCATGTTTATATACCTTTACTTTTATAAAGTACTTTGATTATGTATCATTTTTTCAAGTTATTTAATGTTGTTCTTGGAAGATAATTGATGATTATTTTAGTATTGTTGACATATCTGAGCTCAATTATCTCAGCTTTTACATATAAAGGAAGTAAATTTCAAATAAATATTTACTTCATACCTGCTAGATTGTCACTTACATGTTCAGCTCAGTTCAGTCGTTCAGCCGTGTCCGACTCTTTGTGACCCCATGAACTGCAGCACGCCAGGCCTCCCTGTCCATCACCAACTCCCAGAGTTCACTCAAACTCATGTCCATTGAGTCGGTGATGCCATCCAGCCATCTCATCCTCTGTTGTTCCCTTCTCCTCCTGCCCCCAATCCCTCCCAGCATCAGAGTTTTTTCCAATGAGTCAACTCTTCTCATGAGGTGGCCAAAGTATTGGAGTTTCAGCTTTAACATTAGTCCTTCCAATATACTGCTTCTGACTGGATGTGCAATCTGTTTGGTTTTGAATGCTTGCAAATTCTATTCTATTCTACTTACCAAAATGATAACTGGTATATGGTTTTATGCCTTAGTTGATAAAATTGATGCCAAGAAAATTTATATTTTCTGGAACAGATATTCTTCAGATTGGCAGCATGAAAATTCAAACAATTTCAGATTTTCAAATCTAATATTAAATTGTCCCATGCAAGAGATAAGGTTTACAATGCAAAAACTACCCTTTGAATAAGAAACACCACTTATGTGTACTCATTATCTTATTTAAAAATTTTATTTCAAAGTGTCAAACTGACTACCAATTATTGTTCACTCAAAAAGAAAAGTTATATAATTCTTTTTTTCTTTTATTTATTTATTTTTTCTGTGAAGGGAGACAAGCTTGAGAACTTTGTTCAATGTGAAACAGTTACCCTCACCAGGAAATTCCACTTATAAAGGAATTACAGTGATACAAGGGAATAATGTAAACATTTCAAATCATCAATAGAAGATATTGACTATTTTAAGTTTAGGAGGAAAATGATGATGGCATGGTTACCATTTCATGATGCTTCCATAACGGAGTAGAGTCCAGAGCTTTTCTCTCCCAAGCTATTGTATTTAACCTGTGGACAAGTTCAGAGGTGCAACTGATCACAAAGTAGTTAAGTTGGGAGTAACTGACAGCTTTTTTTTTCTCTTTAATTAAAGTAAAAAGTATTCATTTACCTTTTTATATTTTAGAATTTGAGAATTAAATTTATAAACTATCAAGAAGTCAAAGGAGAAAATCAACCCTGAGAAAAAGTGACCAATTTCATTTTTTAAATTGATATAAAAGTATATTGAATATCAGCAATTATGTAAGTTTAAATATAATACATAAAATAAACATAAATTTTTTCATAGGTCAACAATATGAGAGCAACCATTTTTCCATGATGAGGTTTCTTAAAATCCATGAATGTATTTTACAAAATTCTAGGTCATTCTATTAAGCATAAAATGGGTAACCTTTTATTCATTCAATAAATAGTTATTGAATAATAACCATGCGTTGTATTATTGACAAAACAGATGTCCCTATGATGTTTAAATTCTAGTGTACAAGAAAATAAAGTATATATTAAGTAATATATGTAGTAAGAGATAAGGGGAAAACTAAAGCAGGGAATGAGGATGAAGTGTATTTTAAAGCAGGTAGTTTGAGAAAACCTCAAACAAAACTGAGGACCTGAAGGATGCAGGAGATGAAATCATGTAAGTGTCTATAAAATATCACTTAAGTAGCAAAGCCCCGAAGCAGGTGTTTGCCTCATATATGAAGGAGTCAACTATGGACAGAAAGAATGGGTTAGAGATGGTGTAGGAAAGAAAATTCACATGGGCAGTGGCAGGGCCAGATCAATTACGGTCTTTTGCATCCTAGTAATGACTTTTTAGTGAGAAAGAAAGACATGGAAGGGTTTATGTGAAAGTGTAAGATATCACATTTTAACAGAATGTGAACAGAATGTGGCCTACTACATTGGTCATTGATTATGGAGGCAAAATAGAATCAGGATGACAAGTTAGAAGGCTATTACAAATGGCGAGGCAGTGGAAATGCTGAGAATAGATGGAATACAAATAGATGATGAAATGTAACTGGCAGAATTCAGCCAAAGACCCAACTTTCGGCCTGAGTAAGGACAAAGCATTAAGAATGACTCTGAGATTTTGACTCAAGAAACAAGAACAGAGTTTCAATTCGCTATTTGTATAAGGTCATAGGAGGAGCAAAAAATTGCAATAGAAAGAATATAAGCTCAATCTGAGTTTACTAATTTTGAGAGATTTATTACTTATCTAAGAATTGCATAATCAGTTCCATATGTGGGTCTGGGATTCAGGGAAGAGGACTATCTATGTTTGACATATATATTCATCAGTAGAAATTAGAAGAGAATGACCTAGACACAAAATTATAAACTTCTATGAGGACAGATAGAACACAGAATAGTTTATACTAGAAAAGCCCTTTTACAGAGTTAACATTTCTGCAAATGTATTGTGGGTAGTTCTTTAATATTGAACATCACCTTGAGCTTCTTGTTTATGGGAAAGTACAGGTCAAAATAAATTATTAGGAAGAAATAAGGATAAATTGCTTACCTTGAAGAAATACAACTTCTATTCTCCTTTTCTCTTCTAAGCTTATTGTTCATAAGCAAATGAAGACTCTAAGAAGTCAAGCTGTTATCAAGTATCAATAAACTTCAATTTACAGCCTGTCATGCAGCCATTTGGTGGTTGCTCTTATGTGCACCAAGCTGACTTTGGAGCGAACTTCTGTTTTGAACAATCCAATGAGTCACTTAACCTTCCTTTACCTTTTGAAAACAGGGATAAATTGTTCTGTGGCCCATTTCGTGGAGCTGATGTGACTGTGAGATTATGTCTGCAAAGCAATCTGAATCTCTCTGTCTCTCTCTCTCTCTCTCTCTCTCTCTCACACACACACACACACACACACACACACACACACACACACACACACACAATGTGAAGTATTATCAAAGCAAGTTGCTGGAAATTCTGGTCCAGAATCTAAAGAGGAAATTCATGACATGGGATTTTTCCTGTATGTTTACACAGATTGGATAATAGAGAACATTATTCATTATCTGGAAAAAGGAGACAGACATGCTATGGTTGCCCAAAATTATTTGTATGCATTTCTCAGAGAAGTCTCCAATGACTTGACAATGATTTCTTAAACATTCACTTGTTCATTCGCTCAGTCGTGTCTGACTCTTTCGACCCCATGTATTGCAGCATACCAGGCTTCTCTGTCCTTCACTATCTCCTGGAGTTTGCTCAAACATTCACTGGACACAACCATCTCTTAAAAATACACATTAAATTCTCAGAAACATAAGAACATTGAATCTGGGAGAGCAACTCTCTCGTTTGTGTCCCAGCTTGGGATACTAATAGACATGTAACTGCTCAGATTATAAACCTAGATTCATTATTCATCCCGTTCAATACATCCCCACATCCTCTCCACTCTTCAGTATCATCATCTTTCTATTCACTCTTTGTCCCTTTATACTCACCTCTTCTGCTTTACTCTAGGCAGCCACCATTCTCTTACCTTGGCTACTGTGAGTTTTTCATCTGATCTTCTTGCCTTCTGTCTTTCATTACTCCATTTCTTACTCCACACACATCAGTTCATTTCAGTCGCTCACCCATGTCAACTCTTTGTGACCCCAGGCTTCCCTGCCCATCACCAACTCCCAGAGCTTGCTCAAACTCAGGTCCATAGTCGGTGATGCCATGCAACCATCTCCTCCTCTGTCATCCCCTTCTTCTCCTCTTGCCTTCAATCTTCCCCAGCATCAGGGTCTTTTCCAAGCAGTCAGTTCTTCACATCAGGCAGCCAAAGTATTTGAGCTTCAGCTTCAGCATCAGTCCTTCCAATGAATATTCAGGACTGATTTCCTTTAGGATGGACTGGCTTGATGTCCAATGCATAGTCCCAGTTGATCTGCCCTTTAATGTTTCCATTCAATCCTATACTCTTTCACTCTCTCAGGTAAAGACATTGCATCGTGTATACTGAGTTGAATTCTACAAAAGCAAAATTTCTTTTCATAAATTTGGATTGTGCACGGAAGGCGGAATAATGAAGTGTTGGGATCAATGTCTTCAGAAGCAAGGTGCTTATATTCATATCACAAATCTATCCCATTCTCTCGATAAAGCCTGAGTTTCAGTTCCTCCTTGCTAGTATAGAGATAATGCTGCTGCTAAGTCGCTTCAGTTGTGTCCGACTCTGTGCGACACCATCGACGGCAGCCCACCAGGCTCCCCCATCCCTGGGATTCTCCAGGCAAGAACACTGGAGTGGGGTGCCATTTCCTTCTCCAAAATGAAAAGTGAAAGTGAAGTCTCTCAGTCGTGTCTGACTCTTAGCGACCCCATGGACTGCAGCCCACCAGGCTCCTCAATTCATGGGATTTTCCAGGGAAGAGTACTGGAGTGGGGTGCCATTGCCTTTATGACCTACTTTATATAGCTGGGCTGGAAGAAGCACAAGCTGGAATCAAGATTGCTGGGAGAAATATCAATAACCTCAGATATGCAGATGACATCACCCTTATGGCACAAAGTGAAGAGGAACTAAAAAGCCTCTTGATGAAAGTGAAAGAGGAGAGTGAAAAAGTTGGCTTAAAGCTCAATATTCAGAAAACAAAGATCATGGCATCTGGTCCCATCACTTCATGGGAAATAGATGGGGAAACAGTGGAAACAGTAACAGACTTTATTTTTTGGGCCTCTAAAATCACTGCAGATGGTGACTGCAGCCATGAAATTAAAAGATGCTTACTCCTTGGAAGAAAAGTTATGACAAACCTAGACAGTATATTCAAAAGCAGAGACATTACTTTGCCAACTAAGGTCTGTCTAGTCAAGGCTATGGTTTTCCAGTGGTCATGTATGGGTGTGAGAGTTGGACTGTGAAGAGAGCTCAGTGCCGAAGAATTGATGCTTTTGAACTGTGGTGTTGGAGAAGACTCTTGAGAGTCCCTTGGACTGCAAGGAGATCCAACCAGTCCATTCTGAAGGAGATCAGTCCTGGGTGTTTTTGGAAGGAATGATGCTAAAGCTGAAACTCCGGTACTTTGGCCACCTCATAAGAAGAGTCGACTCATTGGAAAAGACTCTGATGCTGGGAGGGATTGGGGGCAGGAGGAGAAGGGGACGACCGAGGATGAGATGGCTGGATGGCATCACCGACTCAATGGACGTGAGTCTGAGTGAACTCCGGGAGTTGGTGATGGACAGGGAGACCTGGCGTGCTGCGATTCATGGGGTCGCAAAGAGTCGCACACAACTGAATGACTAAACTGACTGACTGAATTGACTTTATAGAACAATAATTAGTACTGAGATGATAAATTAATTCACTGAACACTTATTAAGGAATCAATAGTGTTTTTTATTATTATATTTTAGCCAAATTTCTCTTTATGAGCACTTTCCTACCACCATCCTAACCCTGCCGCCATTGTAACCAATCACTGCTCATTTTGTTCCTTTGTACATTCTATAGACGATAGTCAATCCTTACATATGTTTGAAATGATTGACTATCTTCTGGTGTACTGAACCGTGAGGACATCTTGAATGTAGCCCTGGGTCATAGCTACCCCCAAATTTCTATTTCTGGCAACAAATTCTGGCAAAGAATAAGGACTTAACAAATATGTATTGAAGAAAAAATATAAAACTATTGAGCCAAATTATCCCTGTTGCAAAATACTAGAGAGAGAAAACCAGGCTTTCATTTCTCCTGGGTAATGTGGGATCCCCAGGAGCTTTGTGGTGGGAATGAACATTTTTTTTCCTCATAAGTGTGAATGTCATTTTTCTTTACATTCTCAAGTAAGCTTCCTTTGGCAAGCAGTCTTTGTTGATTAAATTTTACTTTCAGAGCACTCCCTCTCCCACTTGCAGCTGACTTTTTCATTGACCCACAAACCTAAAATAGTTTGTTCAGCTAAGGGCGCCAGAGGTTTTGCAATAATCACAGTTTAGCATTCTCCAGAGAACAATTCTTTTAAAAATAGCTTAGGAATTTCTATTTAGTCACTTACCTGTTTGGGGCCAGTACTGATTATGATTAACTTGTCTTTCCTGAATGTATTGATATCATAACTCCATAATTAAACTCCAGCACAAATTTGATAAAAATGGCAACATTAGTTGATCTCTATTGTTATGATTGTATTAAAAAATACTAGAATACTGTGCTTTTAAGTAAATGAACTATTAAAAGCCCATTGATTTTTAGGTCCTAAGGTCAACATTTCTGCTACTTTTTTTTTAAAGTAATTTGTCTATTGACTTTGCCTTATTGTGACCAGAATAAAAATGATGCATTTTAAGGGTCATCAAAAGATTTAATCAGAAGTGTGGCTTTAAGCATTCTGCAGAATATTGATTTGGACTTCTTGATACCTCTGCATTTGTCCCCAGTACAAGAGTTAAAAGTATCATCAATATTAGCAGATGCAAACTATTATATATAGGATGAATAAACAACACAGTCTTATTGCATAGCCCAGGAAACTATGATCAATATACAGTGATAAGCCATAATGGAAAGGATTATAAAACATAATATATATCTATTAATATATATCTGAATCACTTTGCTATACACCAAAACTTAGCACAGTATAAATCAACTATACTTCAATAAAAGTTTTAAAGTATCATCAGATGTAAGTTGTGCTATTCTGAATAATAAAGGAAAGTATAATGAATAATAAGATATCCCAATCCATGCCACCATATAAATACAAGGCAAAGGTACACACAAACCTTCTCTGAGGACTTCAAGGAGATTCTTGCTCCTTTATGTAAATTCTTGAGGTAGTTGACAAAGCATCGTGTATCCTAAGGCAAAAACATTTCTTTCTGCAGCCCTCTAGCTTCTTGTTCAGTGAGTTGCTATCTAAAAGGTCAAAATATCTCTTAGTGTTTAAGGTTTAAAGTACTTGTTGCTCTGAATATCACCAAAATAGTATTTTTGAAGGGTTTTTTTTTAACTTTCCAACCCAATTAAATACCAACCTGAGATACAAGGTCTAGATCAGAAGTATTTAAAGGTTTAGTGTCTGAATGTAGATTTAGAGAATACATTCTATAGATCAAAAGAATATTGGTTTACTACAACTAAGAATTTGAATATATGACAAGGATGCCAAATAAATTCTTAACTGGACAGTGCATAAGCCAATATTTTAAAACTATTTTTTAGATTATTATAGTATCCTTTGATCACATATTTGCCCATTTAAACAGTGTCTATATGTTAGATCTTTGATATACATGATCCGTCAGCTAGGAATGACTGTTTATAGGATCCTGTACATTTCTAAACAATTTCAAAACAATTTGGTAAGAAAAAGTTGAACAGATAATGTCTATAATTTACAACAACATTTTCCAGTTAAATTTTATTTCTGGCACATCCTTTTAAGTTCAAACATATAGAACTATTACATTCATTTCAATAACAATAACCTATCTTGACTGATAAGATTTTGGGGGCCATTTCAACATTATCTCTTTGTACAGTGTTGTATAAACTCTTGTCCACAAATATTTACCTATGTTTATTTTTATGTGGCTAAAATATTAGAGTACACATTTTCAGGTTTGCAGATGAAGTTGTTACATAGCTATTATTTAAGGAGGAAAACTGAAAACTATCAATATTATTATAACTAATAAAATAGCAAGAATCCAGTGAAACATATGTATGTGTGTGTCTATGTGTATGTAAATCAAGAACTCTTCCATAGGCCTTCAATAATCCGTAATTAAATGAAATTAGAAAACATTCTATTTGTAACACCAAGAAAAACTATCAGATAAAGGTACATTTGGAGACTTTTATCTCTTCATAGTGTAAGATTTTAGCTTCATTTCAAAAAGATACCACTTAAACATCACTTATTCAAGAGATTAAAAGGTCTCAAAAGCAATACAGGAATATACCTTCAATACAGATACCTGATGCTTTAGATAACACTTGAAATAAATGATCTCTAATATTCTTTACAGGGTTATAATTCTAGAACTCTATTTTCTACATTTCTGTGTGTGAATATGAGGGATCATGTTTTAAAGGATAGCTGAAGAGAATTATTGAGGAAACAAAGAGGAAAATATCAATATAAGATCAAAATTGTCATAGAATATATTTTTCTGCTTGAGAGAATAACGAACAGGAGAAGTTAGACATAGTAACATGAAATACATTAGAATATCTTCTATAAGAATTTTTTAAATCAACAAATAAAGATGTTTTTAAATAAATACTTGGTGTTTCATAAACACTATTTTTTCTCAAAATGATAGCTTCCTAAGTTTATATAATTTATAAACAGAACAAAATTCAAATCTAAACCTTTTCATTGTGAATTTGTTTCTGCTCACAGTAAAACTATTCTCCATCATTTCTTAGAAGACTTTATTGTATTTTGCAATTAAGAATATATACTAGCATTACTATCAATGAATGTACATTCACATGGTAAGTAGCAAGATGGGAGTGACATCAGCAAAACCCTAAAATAGGAGGCCCTGGATCCTCCTTCCCCCAAAAAAGCAGGAATACAAAAATTCACAGGCAAATCCCTTTGTGCGATATCTGGCAACTAGTTCAGAATCTTCTGCATCCCAGGCAAGCATTAAATCAGACACAGGCAAACCAGTATGAAAATCTGAGATATTTTCTCATCAGAATTCTTACCCTCACAAGAACACAATATGATCGAGAGGAAAACTCCTACCTCCCAGTTTTTCCCTGGGGAGGGGAGGAGTTGGACCACCTGTTCAGTGCCCTAATTTTTCTGACACTTTTCAGAGTATTATCTTCAGTTAATGAATATGCAACATGTGTTATTGTTGTTCAGTCACTAAGATGTTACAGACTCTTTGGACTGTAACACACAAGACTCCGGTCATCAACTATCTCAAATTCATGTCCATTGAGTCAATGATATTATCTTACCATATCACAGGTCATACATAGATGCTAAATACAGAATTAATATTAAGGGGGCAGAGTAAGAATGTAGTTTTTGTACATGACTGAACTTAAGTTGTTACCAATTTAAAGAAGAATCTTATGATTTTAAGGTATTTTATGTAAGGCCCATGGTAACCACAAAGAAAATATCTATAGATATTACATCAAGGAAAAGATAAATTAGTCAAATCATATCAAAACAAAAAATCAACAAAGCACAAAGGAAGACAATAAGAAAGAAAACAGAGACAAAAGAACTATAAGAGAAACTGTAAGTATTAACAAAATGGCAATGGTAAATCCTTTCCTATAAATAATTACCTTAAATGTAGATGGATTACGCTTCCCAATCAAAACATAGGGTATCTGAACAGATAAAAAGGCTTATTCCAAATATTTGCTATTTACAAGGCACTCAAGATTTAAATATGAATACATGCATAGGTTGAATGTGAAGGTACAAAAAAGTATGGAAACCAGAACAAAGGAGGCGTGGTTACACTTAAATCAGACGAAAGAGACAAAGAAGGCAATTATACAGTGATAAAAGAATCAATTCGCCAGAAAGACAGAATAATTATAACATATATATATGCTATATATGCGCTAAAGAGCAAAAAACTTAAATGTACAAAGCAAACATTTATAAAACTGAAGGGAAGGATAGACAGCAGTACAACAAAGAAAAGTATATGGATGAGTACAGCTTTACTGGTAAATTGATACCATTCTGCTGGAAGTTTAAAGAAAAATTAATGCCAATTTTTCTCACTCTTGCAAAAAATTTAAAAAGGAGAACACTTTGAAGCTCATTTTATGATATACTGAAGCCAGACAAGAAAACTAACCAATATCCCTCATGAATATAGATGTCAAAATTTTCAACAAAATACTGGCAAGTCAAAGTCATTAGCATGTTTAAAAAACTGCACATCACTACCAAGTGAGTTTATCCCAAGGATGCAAGGATGATTCAACATATAAAAATCAATTTATGTGATACACCATATTAAGAGAATAAGGGATAAAGTCACATGATCCTCTCAATTATGTAGTTAAAGTATTTTACAAAATCCAATATCTTTCATAGCAAAACTTTCAACAAATAAGTATAAAAGGAATTAACCTCAACATCATAAAAGTTGAATATGAAAAACCTAGAGCTAACATCATTCTCTAGGGGCTTCCCTGGTGGTGCAGAGGTTAAAGTGTCTGGCTGCAATGTGAGAGACCTGGGTTCAATCCCTGGGTTGGGAAGATCCCCTGGGGAAGGAAATGGCAACTCACTCCAGTATTCTTGCCTGGAGAATCCCATGGACAGAAGAGCTTGGTGGGCTACAGTCCACGGGTAGCAAGGAGTCAGACACGACTGAGCGACTTCACTTTCACTTTCAACATCCTTCTAAGTGATAAAAACTGTTTTTTTCTTTTTTTTTTTTCTGCATGATCAGGAGCAAGATAAGGATATTCATTCTCATCACTTCTAGTCATGTTAGTACTGAAAATCCTAGTTGGAACAATTAGACAAGAAAAGGAAGCAAAAAGCTTTCAAATTTGAAAAGAAGTAAAATAGTTTCTGTTTGCAGATGACATAATTGTATATACAGAAAACTCTAGAGATGCCACTTAGAAAAACTGTTAAAATAATAAATTGAGTAAAGTTGCAGGATATATAATCAACATACAAAATCAATTGCTTTAACAACATACAATCCAAAAAAGAAATTCAGGATGCAATCCCATATACAATAGTATTGTTGTTCATTTGGTGTTTAGTTGCTAAGTCATATCTGACTCTTTTGCAACTCCATGGACTGTAACCCACAGGCTCCTCTGTCCAGATTTCCCAGACAAGAATACTGAAGTGGGTTGCCATTTCTTTCTCCTGGGTATTTTCCAGCCCCAAGTACCCAACTCATGTCTTCTACAGGTGGATTCTTCACCACTGGAGCCACCTGGAAGCCCTTACAATAGTATTAAAAATAATAAAATACTTAGAAATAAATTTAATCAAGAGCATATGAAACACTCATATACTGAAAACTACAAAACAATGATGAAACAAATCAAATAATATACAAACAAATGAAAATATTCTTATATTCACAGATTAGAAAATATACTATTATCAAAATGTCCATACCTCTGAAAGTAACCTACAGATTCAGTACAATTTTTATCATAATTCCATAACATATTTTACAAAAATTTAAAACATAATTCTAAAATTCATATGAAACCACAATAGATGTTGAATGGCCAAATCAATCTTGAAATAGAGGAACCAAGCTGGAGGTTTCATACTTTCTGATTTTAAAATATAAATTCTACAGCAGTTGAAATAATATGGTACTGGCATTAAGTCAGACATATAGACAAATGGAACACCCAGAAATAAATTCACACATATGTAGTCCAACTGATCTTTGATAACAGTGCCAAGAGTAACAATGGGGAAAGAATAGTCTTCAACATATGTTATTGGTAAAACTGGATATCTACATTTTTAAAAAATGAAATTGGACCTTGATTTTACATTATACATAAAAAGCAATTCAAAATGGGTTAAAGACTTATGATAAGTCCTGAGATTATTAAACTCTTAGAAAAAAAAAAAGAAGAAGAAGAAAGATTTCATGACCTTAATCTTGGTAAGGATTTCACAGATATGACACCAAAAGCACAGATATCCAGAGCACAAATAGACAAGCGGCACTACATCAATCTAAAAATCTTCAGCATTTAAAAGGAAACAAACAGTGGTGTGAGAGCCAACATATAGAATGCAGGAAATATTTGTAAATCATATACTTGATAATGGGTTAATATCCAAAATTCATAAGAAACTCCCACAGCTCAGTAACAAAAAGGTAATTACCCAGTTAAAAAATGGGTTAGGACTTGAATAGAAATTTTTCAAAGAAGACATACAGCCAACAGATTTATTAAAAGATATCACTAATCATCAGGGAAATGTAAGTCAAAACCACAATCAAGTATCACCTCACATCTATCTGGATAGTTATTAACAACAATCACAACAACAAAAAAAGAGAGATGTTGGTGAGGATATGAAGAAATTGGTACCCTTGATCATTCAGTTTGAAAGCAAAATGGTAGAGACACTGGAAAACAATATGGAGGTCCCTCAAAAAATTAAGAAAAAAATGCTATATGATTCTGCAATGATTCACGATCTTAAATGTATTACCCATACTCTTCAACTCCAACTAGAAACATGCCACCTTCAAGTAATTTAGTTCATTTTTTCTTGCTATTTTTTCCATATTTCTAAATAATATTTACACCATCATTAAGTATCTGACACTGTACACTGACTTCCAAGAATATTGAATGAGAATTTAGTTATCTCATATAGCTTTCTTAATGTCTATTACAACCCTCTTAAACTTTTCTTCCTCTGTTTTTTCAATACAATAATTTTATATTTTTTGTCAAATTGTTATTTCATATTTCCATTACTATAACCAGGTAAATGTTTTCATAATTGAGCCACATATAGAACTCTGATTATATTTTCTTTTTGTTCAATTTTTGTATTACATGAAGCTATTTATTGTCTTTTTAGTTTCTTAACACTTATTTTGATTTAAAAAAATACACCTGTGTCTAATACATCTGAAAATATACTGATATATGGTGACTTCTTAAAACAAAAGAGGCTTTTGGATCTCACTTTACAATTTATAAAGCGTTGTGTGAATGTTATCCAATTTGTGGCTCAAAATGAGCACATTCATCATGTAGAACAGATCTGCTTTACAGATAAAGAGGCTAAAGGGTAGACAGAGTAAAATAAATTGTCCGAGGTCTGTAATTTTCAAGTGACAGAAACATTTCTGACACTGGAGCTCCCGAGGCTAAACCTTTTTTCATATCCACTGTAACACATCTGATTTTCAACATAGGATTTTCCCCTCTTCTGGCAAATTTCCTCATTAGCTACAAGTGTCAGCCCTGGACTCCAAGGCTTTTCACATCTGCACTTAATACATTGGCGAATTCATATTATGCACCAAATAATTCTTTCTGTGTGATTCTATTGCCAACATAAGAGGGTCAGTGAATATCCTTCCTCTGATGCTTGAGCACACCTTCCACCCCGGAAATTGCCATGGACAATTTGATTGGAATGAGATGCTGGACTGTAATGATTCTTGCTATATAAAATTACTTCCCTGGGAATAGAAAGATTTTTCATGAAAAACAAGGGCTCAGTGACTTTATACTGTTCTATCAAGTACTCAGAAAGCTGATTACAGACTTGAATGAATAATAGTAATTAGAGCAGTTCCCAATAAGTATGGAGTCATTTTCTTCTTCAGAATTTGAATATATGAGCTTAGCAGGAAGGGCAAATTTTACTTCTGTTAACTGAGAAAAATCATTTTGCCAGAATTGGCTTGTTCAACTTGTCACCACAGGAGTTTCTCCACTCCTGACTCTTTAGATTTTTTCACCTTTTAGCATCTAGTGCTTGTTCTTAATTCACTTTATAGATTTTGCCAAACACAAGCAATATAGACTGTGAAAGCTAATAGATTAAACTCTATTACACTGTGGTAGTCAATCTTAATAACTCCAAACCATCAATTTTATAAATTTCAAGGTAGTATACTTTCTCTGAATTAAAAAAAATTACCCTTTCCAAACTTTTGGAATTAAAGATGTTTGAAAATTTATTAAGTAACCATCCCCTAACCTCAAACTCTCCAATCTCTAAAGTATAACAGATATATAAAATTATCTACCTGTGTGTTTGTGTGTACATATATATATGCTGCTGCTGCTGCTGCTAAGTCTCTTCAGTCATGTCCGACTCTGTGTGACCCCATAGACGGCAGCACACCAGGCTCCCCCGTCCCTGGGATTCTCCAGGCAAGGACACTGGAGTGGGTTGCCATTTCCTTCTCCAATGCATGAAAGTGAAAATTGAAAGTGAAGTAGCTCAGTCGTGTCTGACTCTTCGTAACCCCATGGACTGCAGCCCACGAGGCTCCTCCGCCCATGGGATTCTCCAGGCAAGAGTACTGGAGTGGGGTGCCATTGCCTTTTCCAACATATGTGTGTGTGTGTGTATGTGCGTGTGTGTGTACAATAGTAGAAACATTATAAATTAATGAGAGGGGAAGAAAATCTTTTATATACCAAGCCCCATCTTAGAAGCTCAGTTTTCATGGCCTTGAGAATTGTTCATCATTGCATCTACTATAGAGAAAAGATAGGTTCGGAAAAGTCAAACAATTTGATCAAATGAATGTTAGTAATAAACAGTTTATCCAGATCTCAGCTTCTAGTCCATCTGCAAAAATCCTTCCTATTTCTGTTATACCTTGCCAATACTTTTAATTCTTCTCACATATATTTTCACATATAAACTTAATATAAATTAATTTAGAACAGCTAACATTACATATCTCTTTGTGTTCTCAGAGGGTAAAACATTTATGTAACTGTTAGGAAAAAACAATGACATCCCTCAACAACATTAAATCTATGAAATTGGATTCTATACGAACTATGGAACATGTGTCAGTATTATATCAATTTTCTGAGATTGTGAAACCTGTGGTATATGGCATAAAGGAAACTAATAGCTAAATGATTATGATTCGGTGGCAAGATTTCTGATAATTATTCCAGATTATTTCATTTTAGTCATAGAGCTTCTGCCTATAATGTTCCGGTGCTCTTGTGCACATGTTGAGGGGATGTTTACACTACAGAGTGAAAACTTAGCTATACATTTATGAGGTCTTTTTGGCTAAAAACTGCTTAAAGAAAATGTGTAGATTTCTTGACTGCATCTTTAGCCTTTTCCATCTTTCCAAATTGCTGTTCTTTTTAAATCCAACTAGGGGAAAAATGTGGGAGGAAGAACTTCAGGCCTCAGGGAAACTGAGAACTCAATAACTCAGCCCATGAAGGGTAATGATAAACTCATTTTTCATACACAGGAGATTTCTTCATATAAATCCCAGTAATTGCATCTTGGGGCTTTCTGATTATGCTAACACTAGTAATTAGTGCTATTACAGCAGCCCATGAGGAAATTTGGGACTTGTGAAAGCCTATTGATGATCCTAAGACTCTATTGCTAAACACCCTTCTACTCAAATGAATCGGTTTGATTCCAAACATGGTTGTAATAACAACAATGAAAATAATAACTGCTATAGAGTATTAAGTGCCTACTATGTACTTTATGTGTATTGTCATTCATCCTAAACACAAGCCTGTGTGGCTTAATTCCCAGGAGGCCAACATCCATCTTTTCCTCTTTCACTTTTGATTAATAGCCTTTCTGTCTTTCTTCCTTTAACCTTTACCTTAACAATTAGCCCACAAGTTGATAGGAGGACCATTAGACTTAGCTAATTAAATAGAGTAGTATTCTAATTGCAACTAAAATTATTACTCATTAATCAAAAAAAACTTGCTGCAGAGCACACTGACATTCTACAGTTAAACCATTTGAGAGCAAAACGTTGGATAAAATTTTTAAACCGGTGGTGAGTTGCACTCCATGTCCTGGTATGGCTGTGGCTAAAATTCAGAGTTCCCGTCCAGACAAGATGTTAGAAAGTTTTCTCTCCTTATTCCTTCTCACAAAATATAACTATAAATCAGGTAAATAAAACAATAAGAAAACAAAAGGCAATTCTGAGAGGCAAAAAAGAGTAATGCAAATTTGTTGAATATTCCAGAATAGAGAAGCAACACAGAAACGTGGCAATTTACAACCCCCAATCTTAAAGAAACAGATGATTCAGAGCCACTGTTTTCTGATCTCAAAATTAACATTAAAAGACCATCCAGGTATTCAGTCCTCCGTGGGACTGAATGAAATACCAAGCTGAATCAATTTTCCAAATTTGGTGAAAGGCATAAAATCACACACACACACACACAAAAAAAAACAAAATAAAAACCAGGCAACCACATATAGGATGGTGGTGGTGGTGGTTTAGTTGCTAAGTTGTGTCCAGCTCTTGTGACCCCATGGACTGTAACCTGCCATATAGGATAAACCCCTACAAATCTATGCCAAGCCACTTTATAAATAAGCTTCTAACAACTAAAGACAAAGATAAAACTATCTTCAAACATGTCTTTTGTGTGTTCTCTATTCTGTTCCATTAATATACATGTTTTTTCTTCTGAAAATACTTCAGTCTTGATTACTATAGCTTTCAAATAAGTCTTGAAAATGTAAAATGGCTCTTTTATCTTCTTAAAAACATTTTTTTTTTTAGCTGCTCTAGGGATTTTGTCTTTCTCTTGGAATTACACACATGATATATGACTTTGACAAGGGTGCAAAAGCAACTCAATTCAAGGATGTTTTTTCATCAAATGTTGCTGGAGCATTTGGGTATCTTTTTAGTAAAAGGAAACCTTGACTTAATAACCATAAAATAATTGACTGAAAAGTAAATTATGAATACTAAATATTTTAGAAAACAGTTATAGATCTTTTGGACTTGTGATAAAGCCAAAAGCTCTTAGAATTAGCCCCAAAAGTGCAATCCATATATGAAAGATTGACAATTTATAACTCATCAAACTGAACATATTTGTCCTGAGAAGGCTCATGTGATGATTATGAAAAGACAAGGTACCAACTAGAAGGAGATATTTGAAACTGCCTTTTCAACAAAGAACTAGTATCTAGAATGTATAAAGCATTCTCAAAACTCAACAATCTGATTAAAATGGATAAGAAAATATTTGAGCAGATATTTCATCAAAGAAGTTACATAAGTGACAAATGAACACACAAAAAAATTGTTCATCATAATTAACCACTTAGCCATTGGGAAAATGAAAATGAAAACAAGGAAATAGCACTACAATCCTATAAGAAAGGCTAAAATGTAAAATGACACCAACAAATGCTAGTGAGAATATTCATTATTCATACATCACAGTGGAAATGTAAAGTTGTAGCACAGAGTCAGACACGACTGAAGCGACTTAGCAGCAGCAGCAGAGTCTTGTTGGAAAACAGTTTGGCAGGTTTTGCTTTTATGTGTGTGTTTCAACTAAATATGCAATTACCAGGCTTCCCAAGTGGCGCTAGTGGTAAAGAACCTGGCTGCCAGTGCAGGAATTGTAAAGGACACAGGTTAGATCCTTGGGTTCAGAAGATTCCCTGGAGAAGGGCATGACAACCACTCCAGCAGGCTTTCCTGGAGAATCCCATGGACAGAGGAGCCTGGCAAACTACAGTCCATAGGATCACACAGAGTCAGACATGACTGAAGTGACTTAGCATGCAGGCACATGCAATTACCGCATAATCCAGAAATCAAACTCTTAGACATTTTCCGAGGAACTAAAAACATATGCCCATGCAACTGGAACTAGAACTGCCATATAACCCAGCAATCCCACTGCTGGGTATACACACTGAGGAAACCAGAATTGAAAGAGACATGTGTACCCCAATGTTCATTGCAGCACTGTTTATAATAGCCAGGACATGGAAGCAACCTAGATGTCCATCAGCAGATGAGTGGATAAGAAAGCGGTGGTACATATACACAATGGAGTATTACTCAGCCATGAAAAAGAATACATTTGAATCAGTTCTAATGAGATGGATTAAACTGAAGCCAATTATACAGAGTGAAGTAAGCCAGAAAGAAAAACACCAATACAGTGTAATAATGCATAAATATGGAATTTAGAAAGATGGTAATGATAACCCTGTATGTGCGACAGCAAAAGAGACACAGATGTATAGAACAGTCTTTTGGACTCTGTGGGAGAGGGCGAGGGTGGGATGATTTGGGAGAATGGCATTGAAACGTATATTATCATATGTGAAACGAATTGCCAGTCCAGGTTCGATGCATGATACAGAGTGCTCGGGGCTGGTGCACTGGGATGACCCAGCGGAATGGAATGGGGAGGGAGGTGGGAGGGGAGTTCAGGATGGGGAACACATGTACACCCATTGAGGATTCATGTCAATGTATGGCAAAACCAATGCAATATTGTAAAGTAATTAGCCTCCAATTAAAATAAATAAATTTATATTAAAAATGTTTTAAAGGAATGTTCATAGTATTTTTGTTTGTGATAGTACTAAATATTAATAAAAACAACTCAGATGTTCCTCAATATGGTTAAATGGTTAAAACAAGTGGGGGAATACTCTTGCCATGGAATACTATTTAGCAAAAAAAAAGAGAGGGGGCAGAATAATCCTAGATTGCTTGAATAGATTGTAAATAGGTATATAGATATGAATTACTCTGATAATGAGGTCTCAGGAAGGAATGAGGAACATGGTAGAGAAAACATAATCTTAGAGAATGGCTAAACAGTCATGAAGCAGATGTCAATATGAATATGTTCACTAGAGGTGTTGCTGGTGCTTCTCAGAGGGAAAGAAGAAACAAGTTATTAAAAACTGGAGAAAAGGGATCAAGTATCCAGTGAGAGAAAGCTTACCGTAACTGGTTCCTACAGTCACGTGGAAAACAGAACTCATAAATGAAGAACTTGTATATTTAGCTGAGATTTCCAAGCCAAGTTTTTAAGATATAACTTGGTTTCATCTTTCTGTTTATAACAAAAGGCAAAAGGGAAGTGATAGATTGAGGAGAAAACAGCTAAGCAGATGAACCTAGAACCTGTTATACAGAATGAAGTGAGTCAAAAAGAGAAAGATGAATATCGTATTCCAACACATACATATGGAATCTAGAAGAATGGTACTGAAGAACTTATTTACAGGGCAGGAATGGAGACAGACATAGAGAACAGAATTATGGACATGGCGAGAGGGAAGGAGAGGGTGAGATGTATGGAAAGAGTAACATGGAAACTTACATTACCATCTGCAAAATAGATAGCCAACAGGAATTTGCTGCATGGCTCAGGAAACTCAAGCAGGGGCTCTGTATCGACCTAGAGGGGTGGAGTGGGGAGAGAGATGGGAGGGCGGTTCAAGAGGGAGGAGATATATGTATACCTATGGCTGATTCATGTTGAGGTTTGACAGAAAACAGCAAAATTCTGTAAAGCAATTACACTTTTTAATAAAAAATGAAAAGAAAAAAAGAAGAACAAGAACTTGCAGGTTTGGAAAATTCTCAGCCTGCTCAGTTGCAAAAGATGATAAAATTAAGAAATATACTGCTTTAGGGAAGAAAAAAGAACCCAAGGGTATGGCTGGATAATCTTTTGCTAATACTCCAGAAAGACAAAATGTTAAGAGTATTTAATCATATAAAGAGTTTTTTTTTTTTATAATGATTAGCATGTAACTCATAGATCTCCTCAGCTCCCTTAGTTGAAGCCCCAAATTGGGGAAGGGTTCACTAAGGAACACCTATATAGAACCCTCTTTTCTAATAGTTAGGAGACCCTCAAGTTTCTTGAGAATTTTTATATCTGCAGAAACACAGTCAGCTGGACTGAAGGGTGTGGAAAGAAGATGAAATAAAAGAAGGCTAATAGACTCTCAAAATTTGACAAACAAGAAGCATGCCAATAAAACTATCCAACTGCAACTTCATGCTACCATTCATAAAAAGGAAGGATGACTCAGAGGATGGAAGACGAAAGAAGATTATTCCAAGACACTGAACGCCAAGAGAGATTTCCTTCCCTTTTCTTTTCTTTTTTGGTCTTGATTATTCAAGTTGGACAACTACCATCACAGTATTTTTAGTGCGCAAGGTGAGAAGGAATATGAATACAAAAGAAATAAATGTGAAAACAGAAGAAATGTTGGACAAATATTATATTGTTGGCTTAGAAAATGGAAGGGGACCATCAAAAGCATTCAGGGAAAAAAAAAAAAAGTGTAGCCGTGCTGGCAACTTAATCTCAGCCCTGTGAGTCTCTTACAGGGACTGCTTACCTCCAGATCTAAGGTAAGAATGTGTATTATTTAAGCCTCTAAATATGTGACAATTTATTTATTACAATGACAATAGGAAACTATTAGGAGCATAGAGAGTGTTTAATATGCACAAACATATCCAGATAAAAGCAGAACTAATTCTAAATCTAACGTTTTCCACTTCAATCAATTTCTCTATTTTGTTGGTACAGATTCTTTTATTCATATTTTTCTTACCATTATAATATTTTAAAGGAGATACTGAATTGGATTGAAACTCTCTTTAGTAGCATGATAATATCAATTATCGCAGTAGTTTTTTAAGGAAAATTGAAGAATCTTAAGGTTTTTGAGAAACCTTCTTTGCAGTCTATCAAATTTGGTGTTTGAAGTGATCATGAATGAGGAAAAAATGCCACCTTGTATTCCCTTACTACACAGTTCTCCATCTTCTACTGACTATAAGAACTGCTCTACATTTACATGTTTCATTTGTTTGCACTTACAAGCTAAGATTTTACACAGATATTAAGTCATAGATATCTCACTCCAGTACTCTTGCCTGAATCCCAGGGACGGAGGAGCCTGGTGGGCTGCCATCTATGGGGTCGCACAGAGTCGGACACGACTGAAGTAACTTAGCAGCAGCAGAAAGTCATAGATATAAGGATAAAAGTTGAAAAAATATGGAATCATTGAGCTAAGTCCAGTTCTATGTCTCCTTTCTACATTGCTATGAGTTGTCTGCTGTCACTTGTTTTCAGATGCCTGTCTCCAATAGACCTCTTCTAGCCACATTCATTCTAGCTTCAATTTTTGAACTTCTATAGACCAGGACATTACATAACCATACTCACTGCCTAAGATTCAAGTTCAAGGTGAGAGCCTACCCCCCATAGGTCACGCATTTAGAAGCTTTTACATGAATTTTCACACATATGTTAAATAAATTCATTTATAATTTTGTAATTATTTAATGTGTCTGTTCTGTTGGAGCAGGAAAATTGTCTGTCTTATTTGGTATTTTAGACCCTGTGCCTGGCACAGGAAGAATAAATAAACATTTCTCTTTAGCTGGAATCCCAGAAGAGTGATATTGCTAAAGCAGCAATTATTAGATGTGTTCTTTATATTAACTCGACTTAGCATGAGCTTCTGCGTGTATCAATATATCTGATGCTTATACTCTCTAGGCACAGTGTGATTTTTCACAAGCTATGTTCTTATTCAAATTAGGTTGTTATTGCTCATATTTTTAGATTGTTTCTTTCAAGCTTGTTTTTGGAATTCAAGCACATCCTTAAGACTTTCTTCAACTATGGCCTATGTTTGTTATTTTGGTGTGATGTGATATTAGGATTGGGTAAATAAGATGGGCAATGCATTAAAAATGAATGTAAAATACAATGAGGAAAATTATTTTCCTTTTTTTTAAAATAACTTGGTGTTAAACCAATCTCAGAGAGTCCTACAACATGAAATGACTCTATTCTAAATAGACTACTTGGATAAAGGCAACACTCGTGTTGTTATTGTTAACTACATAATCTTGATTTAGTTCCAGTCCAGTTGCTCAGTCGTGTCCAACTCTTTGTGACCCCATGAACCGCAGCACACCAGGCCTTCCGGTCCATCACCAACTCCCGGAGTCTACCCAAACCCATGTTCGTTGAGTCAGTGATGCCATCCAACCATCTCATCCTCTGTTGTCCCCTTCTCCTCCTGCCTTCAATCTTTCCCAGCATCAGGGTCTTTTCAAATGAGTCAGCTCTTCACATCAGGTGGCCAAAGTATTAGAGTTTCAGCTTCAACATCAGTCGCTCCAATGAATACCCAGGACTGATCTCCTTTAGGATGGACTGGTTGGATGTCCTTGCAGTCCAAGGGTCTCTAAAGAGTCTTCTCCAACACCACAGTTCAACAGCATCAATTCTTTGGGGCTCAGCTTTCTTTATAGTCCAACTCTCACATCCATACATGACCACTGGAAAAACCATAGCTTTGACTAGACGGACCTTTGTTGACAAAGTAATGTCTCTGCTTTTTAATATGCTGTCCAGTTTGGTCATAACATTCCTTCCAAGGAATAAGCATCTTTTAATTTCATGGCTGCAGTCACCATCTGCAGTGATTTTGGAGCCCCCCAAAATAAAGTCTGTCACTGTTTCTACTGTTTCCCCATTTATATGCCATGAAGTGATGGGACCAGATGCCATCATCTTCGTTTTCTGAATGTTGAGCTTTAAGCCAACTTTTTCACTCTCCTCTTTCACCTTCATCAAGAGGCTCTTTAGTTCCTCTTCACTTTCTGCCATAAGTGTGGTGTCATCTGCATATCTGAGGTTATTGGTATTTCTCCTGGCAATCTTGATTCCAGCTTGTGCTTTCTTCAGCCCAGATTAAGAGGTTTCCACACATGATCTGAATTTGTGTGATCTCCGTAGATTTAGAATCCCTAATGGCCAATGTTGAATATTTTAGATTTCCTTCTTTCCAAATTCAGGAAAATTCTTCAGCAACACACTAAACATATAGCCACATAAGATTTGAAAATTTCTTTGACAAGATAATATAGTTTGGGGAAGGCTGAATTACTTATACATATTAAACATATACTACCAATTCAGTGATAGCAAGATAATTAATAATATGTTAAGTTATGCAACTTGGTATTTCATTATGCTTTCTGTAAACACTGTAAAAATCTCATTTTTATGTGAAACTTCCTTGAGCTGCTCTAGGAAGGCTTTGAATACAACATCAGATAAAGCAGTCTCTAGGTCCAGTCTGTTTCTTCTCTGGATCAAGGGTTTGTTTTTTTGTGATTCACACTGAACAGATGTATATATATATATACATGATTGCAAATGAAAGTTAACTCTACAACACAGAGAGAAAATGGACATTGTGTGAGAAGGATGAGAAGTGCCTGCTTGTAGTGTCTGCCTCTCTTATCATTTTGAACTTTCAACATTAGGTAAAGTTACTGTCTCTAAAATCCAACAATTAATTGGGAGATTGGGGTTGCTATGTATACACTGCTATGTGTGGAATAGACAATAATGAGAGCCTGTAGAAAAGTGCAGGGAACTCTACTTGATGCTGGTGACCTAGATGTGAGGGTGATCCAGAAGGGATAGGCTATGTATAGACATATGGTTGATTGACTTTGCTGTATAGTAGAAATTAGCATGATGTTTTGAAGACAAATTTTAAAAAATGTAACTCAACTCAAATATTTTTATGATGCCTGCTCTGTGCCAGGCACTGGGCTAATCCAGCAGATTTCTTAGGAGAAACTTAACATACACATCCTATAATTGAGACTGTTGCTCTCCATCATCCTAGACCTCCCCTACCATTTTGTCTAGAGTTCTTTCTTTCATAACCAACATATATAAAAGAATATTCACCACCTGGTTTCAGTAAGATGTTCTAAAACAGTCATGTCTAGGCTGTGGTAATAGCAGAACAGATTCTACCTGAAAAAGATAGTGAGGATTTACTGAAAAGAAGCTCAAGATAACTTTTCAGAGTAAAGGAAGTATTCTATAACTAAAAATGTTCTAGGAAGTGTGTATCATAGGTATATGGATTTGTCAAGACTCTTTAAATTGTAACTTCAAAATTCAAGGATTTCTCTGTAGGCAAATTATACCTCATAAATACAGGGGCTCTGTGACAGGCTGAAGGGTGGGGTGGGTGGGTGTTGGGAGGGAGGTCCAGGAGGGAGGGGGCATGGATGTACCTATGGCTGATTCTTGCTGATGTATCACAGAAAACCACAAAATTGTGTAAAGGAATTATCCTTCAATAATTTTTTAATCAAAAAAAGCTATACTTCATAAATGTATTTTTTAAAGGAAAAAAATATGAGTTCAAAACAAAAAGTATAATTGAGACAGAAAGTTATTTTGACTAGAGAATTAGAGAAAATCTTCATAATAAAAGTAAATTTTTAATTGTTCACTAAAGGGAAAGATTTAGACAGATATTGATAATAGAGGACATAGTAAGAAGAAAATATGACGTGTAAAGTACAGAGGATCCTCAGGGAAAAAAGAGTCTGTTTTTGATAGGTAATAGTGTTGCTATTTGAGTACAGAAATGACTTGGAAATATTTCACTGAATACTCTAAATGCTAGGTTAATCAGTATGGAAAACTGTGTCATATTTACACTTAGCCTTCACCAGAGAATCTATTGTCATGCATTAGAACATCTAGCATATTAAGTTAATAATTAATCAGAAATTTGAAAGAAAGAAGCGAATAAGTCACAAATTCATATTAATGGAAGTGAGTGTGTATAAAGCGACTAGAGCAGCAGCAAATATGCACATAGTGGGTGGATACTCTGTGCTAGATCCTGTTCAAAGCACTTTTCATTTATTTAATAGTTTAAGCAAATCAATCATCCTAGGCTTCTATCATAATCTCCATCTGAAAGGGGAGGAAATTAAAGTACAGAGAGATTAAGTAACCTGTTCAAAGTCACACATTATGAAGTAGTCAACCAGATTTCCATTCAAGGCAGCTTGAGCATAAGTGTTCATGGCCTGAACCAAGACATTATGACATCATTCCAAGAAGAGGCACAAACCAATCCCTTAAAGATGAGTGACCCATGGAAGGGGAAATTAGGATAACTTTTGAGTGAGGGCTCCACTGAAATCCCTGCATGTAAATAAGGATACTTGAGTTCCTTTCAGAAGTGTTCTATTCTGAACCTTTGGGTGTTGGCACACACTGCAAAGAGGGCATGTATTCAGTCTGAAAAGTGGTCTGTTGGGGAAGATCAGGAAACAATTCACTATAAGATATGCCCTTTTTTGAGTGCTTGAGAGAGGGCGAGAACTCACACATTGAAGTTTTTTTAGCGTTGTGGCCCTATGCTCACCTCTTCCAGCCCTAAAAGAGAAATGAAATAGATCGAGCGCTGGGTGAAGAGCGCAGCAGGGTGTCATTACAAAGAACTTAAATTTGTGCAATCATCCCTTGGTGTCCCCAGGGAATTGGTTCCAAGAACATCCCCTCAACCCCCATGGATGGTCAAATCTTTTATAAAAAAGAATATAGTAGAGTTAGCCCTAAGTATCCATGGGATTCTGCATCCACGTATTTAGGCAACCTGGATTCAAATTCTTCCAGAGTCCATAGACATGAAGGGCTAGCTGCACTGTGTTAGCACTATGCTTTGTGCAGTTTTAGAAAGGTAGATGGAAACCTTTAAGTGTGGTCTCTGCTGATGAACCTTTCAAAGTTCCCCTTCAGTTTATCTCAAGGTCTCTGCTTTGAAATAGTGGGTAAAATACTGACTGCTTTTGAGTGAATCCTTGAGGGTTCTGACAGTGATGCATTTTTGTTTAAATCATCCAATCACATTTTTATATTTATTTTTTATCACATATTTATACTTTTATGCTTAGTGAAGGAGAGAAAGTCAGGCAACATTCTCAGAAGTATTACATCCTCATAGAAATAGATGAATGTCATTCTGTATGGATTCTAATGGAGCAACTTCAACATCCCTCTGAAAATCTATGCCACATAGAATGCACCAAACTTAATATTAACATTTGAAATCGCTCCCTGAAGTAGAAGTCATAATTACCATAAAGAGGGAAAATTTCTAATAAATTTAGAGGGACACTTGAAGATATTATTAGTAGAAAGCTAAAGAATGTATCTCGCCTCTATGAATGTCACATTAATGACCACAGAAATGGAATTCTGTAATTATCAATTCTATAATATGGTATTATGAAAGTAAATTATAAACTGAAGTAACCTGCGAGATATGTTTGACTGACACCTAGAAAGAGGCTTTCCTGAACAACCTCCAGAAGCCGTGCTGTAGAGAATCCCGAGCTATGAAACTTTCTTAACTTCAACAGGTTTCAAGCATCCAGATCACTTCCATACCTGCTCATGTTATGCCTAGCCATATACATGTTAGTCTCTTTTCACAAGTTAATGACTCTAAACTGTTTTCAGACTCCTCTTTATATTAAGTCGTATTTCCCAAATATCAAGGATAGTTGAACTTGGGTTCAAAATTAATCTCTAGAGGTGCTTAGAGAGAAGTCAGCAAAGGCAAATCGATTGTATTGCTTATTACCTCTGTATCTGAAACAAATCAAGAGACTCTATTGAATTTGCTTCTTCATCACCAAATGTATCATATCTTCCTTGAAAGAGAAAGTGTTAGTTGCTTAGTTGTTTCTGAACCTGGCAACCCCATGGACTGTAGCCTGCCAGCCTCTTCTATCCATGGAATTCTCTAGGCAAGAATACTAGAGTGGGTTGACATTTCCTTCTCCAGGGGGTCTTCCCTAACCAGGAATTGAACCTGGGTCTCCTGCACTCTAGACAGATTCTTTACCATCTGACCCACCAAGGATCTTCCTTGTAAGACTTTTATTATAATGTATTTTGAGCACTGAATATGTACTAGATACAATTCCAGGTACTGGGTATATGGTGGTGAATAAGATAAAAATTTCTGCCCTTTTGAAATGCACATTTTCCTCATGGAAAGAAAAGAAAATAAATAATTAATAAAATCAGATAATATAGTGAAAAGCAAATCAGGAAAAAGAATGGCCCAGGGGTGATCCAAAAGGGTCCTCTGAATAAATAATATATGAGAAGAATTCTCAATACAGTGAGTATCAAATGTTATTACAGATGCCAAATATTTGAAAACTGCAAACATTTTATATGCACAGCCAATAAGACTATATCCTTCTATTTGGTTGGGAAATGATGAGAGCAAAGGTTTACTTGAATTTCAACATTAATCTCAATCAACTAGGATAGATTGGTGGAACATTAGAAATGATCCCAAATTATAGCCCCAGAAATTACTAGGGCCAGACTAAAAGTCCCATCCAGGGATTGTTGGAAAGTGCCTTTCTCTAGATACAAGGAATTTCAGAGACTGCAAATTAAAACACATTTTCTCTGACAGTGACGGCCGGTGCCCCAGACCCTGAGCAGTGTGTGGCTGACGTGACACCCTCAGGAGTGACAGAAGCTAAAAAAAACAATGTGTTCGGTAACATAAATGCCATAAACAAGCTCAAGCCTATTCTAAGGCAAGTAACTTATTTTAAAAATGCTTTTTGGCAGCACTAAGCAGGAATTTTGTGATCCCACAGCCAACTCTGACAGTCTGAGACCCTGTGCTCAGAAGGGCCAAAGATACATAATAATTAAAAATATCTGCCTTGCATGTGGAGTCCACCCTGCTTTTTAAAATCATGTTATTGCCTACACTTCATTTCAAAAGACTATAAAATCTTGAGCCTTTTTTCCACCCACTTTCCAACTATATTTTAGAAAATATTGTTTATTGTGAAAAAAAAAAAAGGTTATGTCTTTTAAGCATCCCTTTTTGCCACTATAAAAGATATTGCCTCTTCTATCCTGCCTTTTATAGATACAATAAAGCCTTTTGTGTGAAAGGAATAGATAATGGTATCATCTCAATGGGAATAACGGGGGGTTTTCCAGGTGATGCAGTTGGTAAAGAACCTGCCTGCCAAAGTGGTGTTGGAGGTTTAGTTGCTCAGCTGTGTCCAACTCTTTGTGACCCCGTGGTCTCCTCTGCTTCAGGCAAGAATGCTGGAGTGGGTTACCATTTCCCTCTCCAAAGGATCTTCCCAACCCAGGTATTGAACCTGGGTCTCCTGCACTGTAGGCAGATCCTTTATCAACTGAGCTACAAGGGAAGCCTGCCAAAGTAGGAGACACTAGAGATAGGGGTTTGATCCTTGAATCAGGAAAATGGCCTGGAGGAGGAAATGGCAACCCAGTCCAGTATTCTTGCTTAGAAAATCCCATGGACAGAGAAGCCTGGTGGGTTACTGTCCTTGGGGTCTCGAAGAGTCAGACATGACTGAGCACACACACGTACACACACACAATGGGGCCAATAATGTTTTCAGTTACTGATGATCATGCAGCTTTGATAGGGACATCTGGCTTCCTCTCAGTGTAGGTACTGGGCTCCAAAGGCTAGTGTTCTGAACCTGGCAAAGGCTGGATCACCTTTTGTGACAGTCTCAACAATCACAAAATATCCCACCTACTATGGTCAAGACTCAAGGAGAGTGAGATGACCCCACATCTTCATGGAAGAATATCTGCAATGTACCTTAAATGAAGATATTACAAAGTCAGAGAACATATTTTTGTTTGTTTCAATGAAATGAACATTAATTACAACATTAATTAAGGGGATGTGATTTGGGGTATTATGAAAATAAACCACAAACATATATGCATAATGTACTTATATAACAAATCTTCTCCTACATACACACATACCTATGGATGAGATTTATTTATAGGAATTGGCTCAAAGTATTTGGGGAACCTAGAAGTCCCACGATTTGCTATCTGGAAATTGAATAACTAGGAAAACTGGTGATATAATTCAGCCTGAGTCCAAGGTCTGAGAATCGGGGGCTGAAGTTGTGTGTCCTGTTCTAAGAGAGAAAGCCAGAGAACCAGGAGCATCAATGTCCAAGTGCAGGAAAATATGACCGTCTCAGCTCAAGTAGAGAGAGAGAATGTGCCTTCTTATTCTTGCTGTCCTGTTCAGGCCCTCAGCAGATTGGATGATGCCCTCCTGCATGGGATACTCAGTCTAGTTTTCCAAATGCTCACCTCATCTAGAATTACCTTCATAGACACACCAGCAATAATGTTTTGCTAGTTATCTGGGCATCTGTTCATCCTTCAGACAGACACATTAAAAGAGCTGTCACGATACATTATGGTCTTTAATTATGAGTATGTTTTGCTATATTTGGGAAGAAGGAATGAACAAGATGATGTTACATGTAGCTTTTGTTTAGAGCATAATTCAATAGTAAGTATGATGATCCTCTCAGGGACTAATATTGTTTCTCCTTTACAAGTAAAAATGGTTAGAAAATTCAGAAACTTATTTTAGGCTCAAGTCACAGAAATTCTGCTACCGCTGTGCTCCATTTGTATCCCTTCTTCAAAATTTTCTACTTTCTTAACTTCTAGTAACATTTTAAATTTCTGTTAAAGGTGGAATAAATATATTAATACATATTTGTTAGAGTCCTTTAATGGACCAGAACCTGGTGGTCCAGAGTCAACCGATAAGAAAGTAAAGGAGAGAGAAAGAGGCTGATATTCCTTGGTTTACGCGGAAAGCCAATAAAGCCCCTGCACAGGGCTTTCTCTGTTCACAGAGGCCTCAGGCGCCCTCTCGATGGGGCAAAGTTGCAGAGCGCCTTCTCGAGAGGGTCTTAGAAGCCCAGGCAGGAAAGTGAACTCAGAGAGCCTCTGCACTCCAGGGGATCTACCTGAAAGAGAGGGAGAGAGTGAAAGAAAGAAAAAGAAAGCAAGACACAGGGACCAAAGCTCTGATGCAGCAAAGGTGTTTTATTCAACACTGTGTAGGTATTTATACTGTCTTACAAGATAGCTATTTTCAGCAGAGATAAAATCAAAATTTACAAGTTATCAAGGAAACATGAGGTCATCCATATGAAAGAGAGAGGGTTGTAAATAATCACTTTTACCATATAGTTCATAAAAAGGAAGAGGGTACTTATGACCATATAGAAAAACTAAGTAGGAAATGCCTGGATTCCTCAACCCCCGGGAGAGGCTTGCCTCTCCTCTTAATTCCTGAATATTCAGGAATTAATAAGGAACAGAGAATTCCCAACAGGTCCAAAACAGCACACAGGAAGCCTCCTGTTAAATGCTTCCTGACACATATTAACTGAAGATTTTAATGTTCTCAACATTAATCTACTCAGACATACTTCAGGAACAACTCTGTGATGGTCTATATAGATCCAATTCAGAGGTTAAAACAGACACTTCTCTTAAGTATTCACGTTTTAAAACATGTAGCTATTTCATTGATGTAGCTAAAATGTATTTTATGGAACTCTTCATTGAGTATGAAGTTGTAAAAACTCAATTACAAAGAAACTAGTATTTTTAGCCGTTAATAAGTTATACTAAAAGGACATAAAAAATGTAGTATCATTTCTATCTATAAATAGGCTTCAAATGGTTGTTAAACTATACTTACTATCAAAGCAATATCATTTAAGTTGAGGACTTTAAGAAGCACTTGACTTTTTGTGGATAGTCAATGGAAAAGTGACATGGCTAACTGTGAAGTATGATTTTCTAAAGAACTACTAAAAGAGAATAAGGCATTTGACTTTGTTAAGCCAATTTTGTTAACATCAGTCTGAAAGCTTAATGCTCAGCTCAACTGTTGCAAAAATAAAAATGGATATTTCAAATGCACATCAAAACTAAAGAGTACATTAAAAAAAATAGGATCAATAATTACATTCCATTCCTTTAGTCATGCTCAAGAGGGAATATTTCCTAAGGAAGAAACATTTGAGTTCATTCTCAAATAAAAAGAAAAAAATTAACCACTGGGGATAACATTTTAGTTACAGCAGATACCAGGAGACAAGCATCCTTCTTTAACACACATTTCACTTACTATGAAAATCGGACTGAGGGTTTTTTTGATCAACTCATTTGGGAAAAATAATTTAAAAAAAACAAAAACAAAAAAAAAACCTGATGCTGAGAAATGAAAAGCCAAACCTAACAGCAATAGAGCTTTGGAAAGCCAGAGTGACAGAAAAAAAATAAAATTTCAATTATTCATAAGAGTAATTCACATAAGAAGAGATATTAAATCTGTGCATGGGAACTGAGAGTGTTGAGTTTAGAAAGCTCCAGCGATTCTGGCTTTCCTTTCAACTTCCTTATTTAATCTGGTCACTAAATTTTTTATCCCCTTACCTTTACTTTTATTCATAAGTTGCTAGTAGGAATTATTAGTTGACTTTTAAATGCTCAGTTTTCATTATCATAATTGTCTTTGGGGCCCAGGAAGCCCAAAAGTTAACATGGTGAAAATTCGAGATTTCAAATGTTATCCCAGTGTTTATGGGTTTCAGATCAAACTTGGCATCTTTAGACTTATACTCTATGCTCACTCTTATCTCATTCAAGAACTTAATAAGAATTTAATGAGTATTCTTTATTCAAATATTCAAATAGTAGTTAGAAATTCAAGAGATGCAATCCCTGTTAGCATGCGCTTGCGGTAAATTACATTTTTATTTAATTGATATCATATTAAATATTAATATTACCAAGGAGAATTTATGAAATGCTCTGAAAGTGAATTGTAAGGAGAAGCTAATCTAACTGAGGAAAGTGGTAACCATCCTTAACTGGGTAAAGAGTGGAGCATGACAGAAAGTTTTCCGCAATAAATACATTTCAAATGAGAACTGAAAGATACCCATGGGAAAAGAAGAAAAGGAAGAGGAAAATGTTTTCCAGGCAAAGGAAATCACATGTGAAAAAAGGCCCTCAGGTGAGACACTGAAGGGAAGAGTGCCTGGGACACAGAGAATTTGAGACAGCATGACGCTAACCTACCCAGTTAGCAGTGAAATGCCCTTCTCTCTTCTGAAGCGAATTCACACCCCTTCCAAGCTTCAAATTGTCTCCCTCAAAATCACGTGCTCTTATGCTTTGTAAGGGCTTCCCTGGCGGCTCATTAGTATAGCATCTGTCTAGCAGAAGATGCAGGAGATGGGGGTTCAATTCCTGGGTCAGAAAGAACCCCTGAAGAGGAAATGGCAACCCCTTCCAGTATTCTTGCCTGGGAAATTGCATGGGCAGAGGTGCCTGGAGGACTCTCCAGTCCATGGGTTCGCAAAGAGACACAGGCAACTTAGTGATTAAACCACCGCAATGCCCTGTAACCCACATGTTTTAGCTCTTCGTTGAATTCCTATACATATTTTTCTCTGTATCACTCATTCCAAAATATTCTTATACACAGCCTCATATTTTCACTTACCTAATTGTCAACTACGTCTGCCTTCCCTTGCAAATTGTTCCCAGAAAGTTCTGATTGTGTCTTTAATACACTGCCTTTAGCACCTGGCACACACTGCACTTGTAAACTCTACATTTTCAGCTAATGCTGGCTGACTGTGTGACTGCCATGAAGAAATAAACCTAGGATATACACGATTCATTGTATTGGTCTTTCAATGAGTATTTGTTGAGCACCCTCACGTGTTAAGCATTAGGATAAGGACGGGAAATGCAGTGATGAATTCAGCACCCATCAAACAAAAGTTCCACATCATCAGTGATCAATAAAAGGAATTACAAATATGTTTTCATGGCTTCAAAAAGGAGAGTACACAGAGGAACAATCAGTGACAGATCACGACCGGCTGGCCTGGGTGTAAAGTTGGTGAGACGCTGTCCCATTTTCCATAAAAGCTTGCCCTGAGTTCAGTGAGGAGTGCGGTCATTACAGAGCAAGGAACCTACAGACAAGAGGAGCAAAGTAACCATGAAGCCTCATTTTCTTTTCTCTTGTAAATTAGAACAGGTCATAGCAATACCATCAGTCCTGGGTGTTCATTGGAAGGACTGATGCTGAAGCTGACACTCCAGTACTTTGACCACCTCATGTGAAGAGTTGACTCATTGGAAAAGACCCTGATGCTGGGAGGGATTGGGGGCAGGAGGAGAAGGGGACGACAGAGGATGAGATGGCTAGATGGCATCACCGACTTGATGCACAAGAGTATGGGTGAATTCTGGAAGTTGGTGATGGACAGGGAGACCTGGTGTGCTGCGATTCATGGGGTCACAGAGTCGGACATGACTGAGCGACTGAACTGAACTGACTGATTAGTTTTTCGAGATGTGCATGCTTTGTACGGATGTTATTCTAAGAGAGGAGGATAAAACAGAGTACAGAAAAGGAGAATGTTCCTCCTACAAAGAGCTTGTGCTCTGGTGGAGACAATTTATTACCGTGCCACTGTTCCATACACCTAAATTCTGCTCTTACAGTGTCATTAGTGCTGCAGCTGGTGACTAAGGGTAAATCTTGATAAATTCATTGATCATCCTCAGTGTTTTCTACATTTTATCACAATTTAGCATATTTCTCTATTCTCAGTTCATTTCAGTTCAGTCGCTCAGTCATGTCTGACACTTTGCCACCCCATGAATCGCAGCACGCCAGGCCTCCCTGTCCATCACCATCTGCCATAGTTCACCCAAACTCATGTCTGTCGAGTCAGTGATGCC
The DNA here is from genome assembly GCF_016772045.2 of Ovis aries. NCBI lineage: Eukaryota > Metazoa > Chordata > Mammalia > Artiodactyla > Bovidae > Ovis > Ovis aries. Next base: position 19,192,841 of record NC_056074.1, read on the forward strand.
ATCCAGCCATCTCATCCTCTGTCATCCCCTTCTCCTCCTGCCCTCAATTCCTCCCAGCAGCAGAGTCTTTTCCAATGAGTCAACTCTTTGCATGAGGTGGCCAAAGTATTGGAGTTTCAGCTTTAGCACCAGTCCTTCCAATGAACACCCAGGGCTGATCTCCTTCAGAATGGATTGGTTGGATCTCCTTGCAGTCCAAGGGACTCTCAAGAGTCTTCTCCAACACCACAGTTCAAAAGCATCAATCCTTTGGCACTCAGCTTTCTTCACAGTCCAACTCTCACATCCATACATGACCAATGGAAAAACCATAGCCTTGACTAGACAGACCTTAGTTGGCAAAGTAATGTCTCTGCTTTTGAATATGCTGTCCGGGTTGGTCATAACTTTTCTTCCAAGGAGTAAGCATCTTTTAATTTCATGGCTGCAATCACCATCTGCAGTGATTTTGGAACCCAGAAAAATAAAGTCTGACACTGTTTCCACTGTTTCCCCATCTATTTCCCATGAAGTGATGGAACCAGATACCATGATCTAAGTTTTCTGAATGTTAAGCTTTAAGCCAACTTTTTCACTCTTCTCTTTCACTTTCATACAGATGCTTTTTAGTTCCTCTTCACTTTCTGCCATAAGGGTGGTGTCATCTGCATATTTGAGATTATTGATATTTCTCCCGGCAATCTTGATTCCAGCTTGTGTTTCTTTCAGCCCAGCGTTTCTCATGATTTAGTCTGCATATAAGTTCAATAAGCAGGGTGACAATATACAGCCTTGACATACTCCTTTTCCTATTAGGAACCAGTCTATTGGTCCATGTCCAGTTCTAACTGTTGCTTATTGACCTGCATATAGGTTTCTCAAAGGCAATTCAGGTGATCTGGTATTCCCAAATCTTTCAGAAATTTTCCAGAGTTTACTGTGATCCACACAGTCAAAGGCTTTGGCATAGTCAATAAAACAGAAATAGATGTTTTTCTGGAACTCTCTTGCTTTTTTGATGATCCAGCCTATGTTGGCAATTTGATCTCTGGTTCACTGTCTTTTCTCAAACCAGCTTGAACATCAGGAAGTTCACGGTTTAGGTATTGCTGAAGCTTGGCTTGGAGAATTTTGAGCATTACTTTAATAGTGTGAGATATATATCCTCCTCCCTCTTGAACCTCACGCCCCATCCCCATCCCACTCCTCTAGATCATCACAGAGCACCACCAGGCTGGACACCCTGTGCTATATAGCAACTTCCTACTAAGTATCTGTTTTACACATGATAGTGTGTAAATGTCAGTGATACTCTCTCAGTTTGTCCCAACCTCAGCTTCCCCTGCTGTGTCCATAAGTCTGCTCTCTGCTAGGTTCATCAGAGCCATTTCTCTAGATTCCCTACATATGCATTAATGTACAGTAATTATTTTCTCTTTCTGACTTACATCATCCCGTATAGGAGGATCTAGGTTCATCCACCACACTATAACTGACTCAAATTTATCCTTTTCATGACTGAGTAATATTTCGTTGTCTGTGTGTACCACCTCTTCTTTATCCATTCATCTGTCAATGGACATTTAGATTGCGTACACATCCTGGCTATTGTGAATAATGCTGTGACAAACGTTGGGGTACATGTGTCTTTGTTATAACTAGTTCATTCTCTTGGCAGAGTTCAGTTAGTCTTTATCCTGCTTCATTTTATTCTCCAAGGCCAAACTAGCCTGTAACTCCATGTATCTCTTGACTTCCTACCTTTGCATTCCAATCCCTAATAGTGACTAGAAAATCTTTTTTTTTTTTTTTTTTTTGGTTTAGTTCTAGGAGGTCTTCTAGGTCTTCATAGAACTGACCAACTTCAGCTTCTACAGCATTGGTGGTAGGGGCATAGACTTGGATTACTGTGATGTTCAATGGCTTGCCTTGGAAATGATCTGAGATCATGCTGTCATTTTTGAGGTTGCACCCAAGTATTGTATTTCAGACTCTTTTGTTGATTATGAGGGCTACTCCATTTCTTCTATGGGATTCTTGCCCACAGTAGTAGATATAATGGTCATCTGAATTAGAATCAGTCATTCCTGTCCATTTTAGTTCACTGATTCCTAGGATGTTGATGTTTATTCTTACCATCTCCTGCCTGACCACATCCAATTTTCCTTGATTAATGGACCTCACATTCCAGGTTCCTATACAATACTGTTCTTTGCAGCACTGGATTTTACTTTTATCACTAGACACATCAACAACTTAGTGTTGTTTCCTCTTTGACCCAGCCTCTTCATTCATTCTGGGGCTGTTTGTAATTCTCCCCTGCTCTTCCTCAGTAGCATGTTGGACTCCTTCAGACCTGGGGGACTCATCTTTTGGTGTCATGTCTTTTTGGCATTTTATACAGTCCATTAGGTTCTCATAGCAAGTATACTGGGGTGGTTTGCCATTCCCTCCTCCGGAGGATCACGTTTTGTCAGAACTCTTTGCTATGATCTCTCTTGGGTTGCCCTGCATGGCATGGCTCATTGCTTCACTGAGTTACACAAGCCCCTTCACCTCTACAAGGCAGTGATATATGAAGAGGTATGACAGGGATGTCTGCTGTCATTCTGTTTGTGTAACCTACATACTGATGACATCATGAGAAATGTCAGGTGGGATGAGTTGCAAGCTGGAATCAATATAGGTGGGAGAAACATCAACCACCTCAGCTATGCAGATGATACCACTCTAATGGCAGAAAGCGAAGAGGAAATAAAGAACCTCTTGATGAGGATGAAGGAGGAGAGTGAAAGAGTGGGCTTATGGCTAAATATTTAAAAACAAACAAACAAACAAAAAACTAAGATAATCACATCCAGGCCTATTATTGCATGAAAAATAGACGGGAAAAAAGAGGAAGTAGTGACAGATTTCCTCTTCTTGGGCTCCACAATCACTCAGACAGTTACTGCACCCATGAAATCAGAAGACAATTGCTTCTTGGCAGGTAAACGATGACAAACCTAAACAGTGTGTTGAAAAGCAGAGACTTTATTCTGCCGACAGAGGTCCATATAGTTGAGTCTGTGGTCTTTCCAGTGGTCATGTATGGTTGTGAGAGCTGTAAAGAATTGATGCCTTTGAACTGTGGTGCTGGAGAAGACTCCTTAAAGTCCCTTCACCAGCAAGAAAATAAAACCAGTCAATCTTAAGGAAGATCAACTGGAAGGACTGATGGTGAAACTGAAGCTCCAGTATTTTGGTCATCCGTTGCACGTAAATGACTCATTGGAAAAGTCCCTGATTCTGGGAAAGATCAAGGGCAGAAGGAGAAGAAGGTGTCAGAGGATGAGATCGCTGAACTGCATGGCATCACTGATGCGATGAACATAAACTTGGGCAGGCTCAGGGAGATGGTGAGGGACAGGGGGGCCTGGAATGCTGCAGTCCATGGGGTCGCAAAGAGTTGTACACAACTGGACAACTGAACAACAAAAACAACCTGTGTCTTTTAGAATTGCTGTTTTCTCAGGGTAATGGGGTTACTAGGTTATATAGTAGATTGATTACCAGTTTTTTAAGGAATCTCCATAGTGTTTTCCATAATGGCTGTGTCCGTTTGCACTCCCAACAATAATGCAGGAGGATTCCCTTTTCTCCACATTCTGTCCAGCATTTATTGTTTGTAGATTTTTTGATAATGGCCATTCCCACTGGTATGATATGATACTTCATTGTAGTTTTCATTGTTTCTCTTTAATGCTGAAGCATTTCACTTGTTAAATCCAGTCACTGTAAATCAAAAGCTGCATTCTGTTTTATTTCAGCCTTTCTCAGAAAATTATGTTCTGGAAATTCAGAAGCTGAAAATGTGAAAATATCCACACAACGTTAAATCATAAACTTTGGAATATGCACTGTATTCCTATTTTGTTTTGTCTTTTCTTCTGTGTTTTGCTTTTGTTTTCCTCCAGAGTTTTTACACTTTCATGTTGTTGTTTAGCACAGCACATGAAACTTTTTATTATCAATAAAAGAGCATTTAAAAAAATATTGGCATGATGGGCTTGCAAATTCTCAGTTCTTAAGTTTTACTATTGAAATAATATATTATGGCTAACAGACACCAGAATAACAAAAGGCAATATAAAAAAGAATGAAATGGTGTGAGACACATGAAACTATAGAACTATTGGTCAGCAAAACAAGATAAGAATCATAACATAATACTTTTATTTGTAATTATGGTCAAAATGTTCATTTTCAAACTAAAAACTACAACAATATAAAAGCTTTAATATAGATATTGTTTTTCTTATCTTGTCTGACAAAAAGATGATACCCTTAAGCTAAAAAATATATTGCCCAAACTAAATTCAGATGTCTTTTTTCATGGAGGTCAGTTGAAGATTAGCACATTTCCTTTTGTGTAATACTCCAGTCCATACTCATAGTGCTGTTAGCTAACATTGTCAGTTTGTGCCACCATCAAGCTGCTCAGGTAAATTTAACAAACTTGAACTTGTCCATGGTCTTAAAAGTAAATTTTGAGTATCCAGAATATTGCTTTGCATACAATCTAAGTGAATTTGATGAAATTTTCTAATTATTCTAAGTTCTTATTTCTTCATCTAAAATATTCATCTTTTGTTATTTAGTCAATAATCTGTGTCCAACTCTTTTGCAACCCCATGGACTGTAGCCTGCCAGGCTCCTCTGTCCATGAGATTTTCCAGGCAAGAATACTGGAGTAGGTTGCCATTTCCTTCTCCAGGGGATCTTCCTGACCCAGGATCAAATCTGCATTGGCAGGTGGATTCTTTACCACTGAGCCACCAGGGAAAATAATCACCTGCCTCGTAGGAAATTTCTGAGGTTCAAAAAAGTTAGTGTATATGAAAATCCTCTATTGTGTTTATAGTAGATTATTCAGGTATGTCTTGTATCATTATGGTTAACATACTTCAAAGGCATTTTACATTTTTGAACAATCAATGGAGAAGGCAATGGCACCCCACTCCAGTACTCTTGCCTGGAAAATCCCATGGATGGAGGAGACTGGTAGGCTGCAGTCCATGGGGTTGCTGAGTCGGACACGACTGAGCGACTTCACTTTCACTTTTCACTTTCATGCATTGGAGAAGGAAATGGCAACCCACTCCAGTGTTCTTGCCTGGAGAATCCCAGGAATGGTGGAGCCTGATGGGCTGCCATCTATGGGGTCGCACAGAGTCGGACACGACTGAAGCAACTTAGCAGTAGCAGACCTAATCAAAACAAATCTCATATGCTTGTTTTCTCTTATTCATGCATATGCAAACCAAGTATACTATTGTACTTTACTTCTATTCCTATGCCAGTTTTCCCTTTCAAGCTACTTTTTCTAACATATGTAAATTGTTAAACACATCTAAGTTTCCCTGACACAATAATATAATTTTGTTTTAAAATTTAAAAATTAACATGTTTTAAAAACCAACCATTTGAAGCTGAAGTAATACGTGAACACTATTTTTTGTCAACCTCTGTAAAGTACTTTAATTCATCAGTTCACAGCATATTTAATAATATTTATTTGGATGAAATATTATGTATGCACTAGTTTATTTAACAATAAAAATTAGTATTTCCTATTTTTACATTTTCAGTTAAAAATGAAGTATATTTTTAAAATAATCTTAGAGCTGCAAATATATCTGAACTTTATACTGACAAATTGATTTCTTGACCCCATAAAAAGTGATAAAGGCCTAAATTATTTTTTAGTATTTCACAAGTAAATACACTTTTCATACTATAATGAATAACTTTTAATTAAGGCAGTAATGTCAGTCAGATTCACAAGAGGTAGAAATGATACACTGATAAGAATAGACAGTATACTTGATCTGAGAAGTGATTGGGTGAATGTAGAAATTGTAAACAAAATTGTCTTAGTCACTAATTCTGTAACATAAATGAGGATTGTCTAAACTTTAATTTACCTATCCCAATAATTCTTTCTTTAAACTTATTAGCCTTATTTAAATGTAAAAGTTATCAAATAATAATGCCAAAGAGGCCAAACAGACAAACTCCCAAAACATCTCTATCTCTCTCACAAAAACCTGCACATACACACAGACATACACACATACACTGAACTGACTTAAACTTCTGTAAGCATAGAATGAAAAATGAATCATCGTATAAAATCAGTTACAAAATTTTCAAATGAAGCTCAAGAAGCAACTTGCAAGATATTTCAATTTATAGCTAAAACCAAACTGTCACACAATTGAGAAATTGTTCATGTCATGAGCTTATTCACCCAGCCATTGCAACACTGGTTCAAAATAATACAGTAGAGAAAAGAGAAAAACACATTTTTTAAAGCAAACCTTAGTACATGAATGAAAACCTGTCAGATAACACAGAGATTAAACGTATGCAGATAATTAGAAAATTTTAAAAGTTTTCATGCCCTGTTAATAAGTCTATAGATATTGATAGCATTAGTTAGACCATCTAAACAGAAATGTTTAGAGGAACATTAGGAAAAAAAAGATATAAGTAAATTATTGGAAATGAAATATCAAAAGTGGTAAATTGATTAATTTGAAACCAATAAAATATAATTGGAGCCTTTTGCCCCCAGAAATGACAAAAAATAGCAAGTCTTTTATTTTCATTCTGAAACTCAGATTCAAGTAACACAATTCATTTTTTAATGGTTTTTTCCCCACATATAACAGTTGTTATTGAAACCTGAATTGCACATGAAATTATTGTGGTTGGTAGAATTCTAAGATGACCCCAATAAGCTACTCCTTTGCATAATCACCTCCCTTGAGTGTGGGTGGAAACTGTGAATATATGAAGTACCACTCTCATGATTATATCACCTCATGCAGCAAAAAAAAAAAAAAAAAAAGATTTTATGAATGTAATAAGATCCCAAATCAGTTGACTTTAAAATAAGATTATCAGGCAGAAAGCCTGACCTAATTATATGAGCCCTATATCTGGGATATAGAGATTAGAAACAGAGGAAGTAAGACACCAAAATACACAACAAGGATTTGACATGCCATTACTAGCTTGACATTAGAGAGGGCCACAGGACAAGGAACAAGGAAAGCCTCTAGAAACTGAGTGCCTCCACCCCAAACACAACCAATGATGAAGCAGGCTCCTCAGTTCTACAGTTGCAAGGAACAAATTTCTGATGAGAATGAACCACAAGGTGGATGACACTTTAATTGCAGCCTCATGGTATTAATATTTTGAGCAGACAACCCAGCTATGTCATGCTGGCATACTCTCCTAATTTATTCTAGGTGAGATATTTCCATTGCATTGATAAGAGTTACTATGCAAAATATACAAAGCAAACCAGGAGATTTCACACAATGTAGACTGTAGTTGACAGACTCTGTATGCCCAAACATCGCCTTCTGCTACTTTGTTTTGAATTGTAAAGTAAAATGAACAGATCACACATTTTAAAAATTGTATTTATATGTGATTATTCATGCTTTCTATTTTTAGAATCCATGAAGATAAAGAGTGGCACTTATATGCAAAAGTTCACACCTTCTTGCCTCCTGACACTTTCCCTGGGCTGACAATAATTTAAGCTGGTATCATTCTCACTGTGACTCATAAGTGCGGCCAATGAAATACTCCTTTCAAGAAAAATTCAACCTCAGTTTTAAAAATCAAATCAAATATGAGAAAAAAATGCATGATTCATGAATCCTGAGTCCACAGTTTTCACAACTCTTACTCCATATAGTTGGTATACTATTGTTTCTTCTCAGTCCAAAATCTAAATATAAAACAACCCCAAGCAAAGCTGGAAATAAATTTGAAGAGATCAAGAATTTACACAGAAAACAGTAAGGAGCAGAAATGAGTGAGCAAACAAAAAGAATGAAAATAATGCATTAAAATAATTAATAGACGGTTGGACTCTGACCTTTATTTAGTTCTCAGTTGCTTTATACTGCCTGCCTAGTCACTCAGTCGTGTCTGATTCTCTATGATCCCTTGGACTGTAGCCCACCAGGCTCCTCTGTCCATGGAATTTCACACTCTACATTAGATTATAAATCCTGCAAATTGAGGTCTAAATTAAGAATACTGATAGTGTGTCATTTTTATGAAAAGTGTCAACTTTCCAAACCAACCATGGTAGTAATACTTGGATTTAAATCTTAAAAGAAAGTAAAATATAATCTGTTAGTTCATTTTCACTTTTCACTTTCATGCATTGGAGAAGGAAATGGCAACCCACTCCAGTGTTCTTGCCTGGAGCATCCCAGGGACGGGGGAGCCTGGTGGGCTGCCGTCTCTGGGGTTGCACAAAGTCGGACACAACTGAAGTGACTCAGCAGCAGCAGCAGCAGTCATATTATCTCTGGGTAAGAAGTTTTGATAATTTAACAGAAACTTATTTGATTATTCAATCTATTTTTTTAATATTTTTTCTTTTATGTATTACTTTTTTTTTTTTCCATTTTCCAACCGATTACATCACTTTCAAAGGTTAGGTGAATTTTCATCAAGCTAAACATGTTTAGGATGGTTTGGTTTAAGATACAGTCTGGTAGAAGACTAGGAAATTACTTTGGAGATTTCACAAATGAAAGACATTGTGTAGCCACCAGTAATGCTAAAGAGTAAAAAATCTTGAGCCTTAAGAACATCTCAAAGGAATAAACCATCATCATTCTAAGGTATCAAGAATACAAAGAAAAAAAGTTACAAAGAAAAGAGGCTTATGGGGTTGCTAATTAGAGATGGGCCATGGGATTTCTATGCCATGGCTAGAGACAGCAGAGGATCAATACAAATGCCAGGTCGACTGCCACAAAGGGGAGGGGGCCTAAAATCCCAGACACCCAGTTGAAATCAAATTGCTTTTCATTTAGCAACACTGTGTAGTGAGCGTGGGTGTTCAGCTGCTCAGTTGTGTCCGACTCTGCGAACCCATGGGCTGTGGCCTGCCAGGTTCCCCTGTCCACAGGATTCTCCAAACAAGAATACTGGAGTGGGTTGCCTGAAGATCCTCCAGGGGGTCTTCCTGACCCAGGATTCAAATCCACGTCCACTGCATCTGCTGCACTGGCAGGGAGTAGTGAGTACCAAGGTGAAATCACTGCCAGGTGATGATTTCAGAGTCTTGTCAGGATTGTGAAGAACAAATAACGCAAGCCACATAAGACTCATATACACGCTTTGTCTTTATGGTCACCTTCAAGGAATCTTGGTGGCATAGCTGAATAGGAAGGTTGATGAGCGACCATTGTCACACTCTTCTCATCTGCCTTGGTTGCATAGACAAGGCTCCTGAAAAGATCTTTTCTGCCACGGAAAACATATATTCAGGCGCATTCTGAGGTAATATAGGTTTGTCGATTTTCTTCTAACCATTCCTCCATAAGCAAAGGTCTGGATTTGGGGGGGAGATTTATAAATAGCCATACAACTAATTTGTAAATTTACCTGAGAAGGAAATGAAAGAGAACTTAATACAATTGGTACACTAATGCTGACCTAATAATCGCTCACAAATGTTGCTGGAGAAAGCCCTTGGAGCATACTGTTCTGTATCATTTTTTTTAAATTAATTTATTTTTTAATTGAAGGATAATTGCCCTACAGAATTTTGTTGTTTTTTGTCAAACCTCAACATGAATCAACCACAGGTATACATACACCCCCTCCCCTTTTGAATTTTTTTGTTCTACTCTCATGTTGGCTTATTCATCAACTCCTGGGGTTCCAGGAAACAAATTAATAAACAGAATTGCTCTAACAAAATCCTCATGGCCCTTGAGTGCCGACTACATTTATTAAACTGTTTCATATTGCTAAGCCAGCTTTTCCCTCATGCAGTAAGATGATATCAGAGAAGTAGGAAATGCACAATGGCAGAATATTTTACCTTCATATACTCCAGAGAAAATACTACTAGCTTGAGATAGATATTTGATGGCTAATCGAGAATAAAAATTTGCTACTGCCATCAACCAAATCTGGTGGCAAATTTTCAGCCTTCATCTCTTCCCTCTGCCTAAGTCAGTCCTGGTAGCCCTAAAAGTGGATGATCGAATACTAAACCCTCCCTATAGTATTGTTCAATATTTATTTTGCGATCAGCTCTTCAGATAAATATCCTGGACTTCCCTGGTGGTGCAGTGGATGCGAATCTGTCTACCGGTGCAGAGGATGTGGGCTCCATAGCTGGTCCAGGAGGATTCCACGTGCACAGCGGTAACTAAGCCCTGTGCCAGGGCTCCTGAGCCTGTGTTCTAAGAGTCGACAAGCCACAGCTGCTGAGCCCCGCATGCCTAGAGCCTGTGATCTGCATCCAGTGGTCACCACAGTGAGAGGCCCACGCCCCATGGCAAGGAGCGGCCCCTACTCGCTGCATCTAGAGAGGACCCCTGTGCAAAGCAGCAAAGACCTAGTGCAGCCAAAACTAAGTAAATAAATAAGATGAAGATCTTTTAAAAGTAGTTTCCTTCCAAGAAAATAACTCTAACTTCTATATGACTTAAATAAATCACCACTGAAAGTGAAAATCTGAAAATGTTAGTCTCTTAATCGTGTCTGACTCTGAGACCCCGTGGACTGCGGCCTGCCCGGCTCCTCTACCTATGGAATTCTCCAGGCAGGAATATTGGAGTGGGTAGCCAATTAGTTAATTACAAGCTTATAATTATATTAAAAAATGAAAGATCAAAAGAAATTAAAAATTAAAGAACTATATCTGTTATTCTCTCAGCTTAAATTTTAAGATCTTAGTAAAACACTAATGTGATCATTAAAATATATCTGTGGTAGGCAGAATTTTAAGATGATCTCTAATGATCCTCACCTTTAAGTTCTTCTCCTTGAGGATGAGCGAATATGAAGAGATATCTGTTCTATGATTATATTACATTATCTGGCAAAAGTGAAGGGATTTATCATATGTATTTAATATCTGCATCCAGGTGAAGCTAGTTAATCAGAAAGATTGCCCTGTGTGGTCCAGACCTAATCAGACACTTTGAAAGAGGACTGAGGACTTCAGCTCAGAGACTGGAAGCTGCAGGAGCCCTCTCTTTTTTCTGTTGTTGGCTTTGAAGAAGTAGACCACAGTGAATGAAACAGCTACAAGGAAATGGGCTCTGTCAACAACAACGGGAATTTGGAAGAAGACCCTAGGGCTTAACTGAAACCACAGGCCCAGCTCTCACCCTGGTTGTAGTCAATGAGACTCTTAGCAGAGCCCAGCTAAGCCATGATTAGACTTCTAATGCACAAAAACTGTGAAATAATAAAAGTACTTTTCTTAAGTTACTGTGTTTGTGGTAATTTGTTATACAGCAATAGAAAAGGAAAAACAGTATTAAAGGAATTTTTTTAAAGGAATCACCTAAAGCCTGCAATTTAAACACATACACTCTATCCAATGTTTCTTCTTCTGATAACCTTATTTAAAACCATATGTTTGTTCCAAATCTCTGTATTTTATGAAGCCTTAAGATGTGAGAAGTAATTTTTCCCTCAGATTCTCCACAAATAAGATTCATAAAGATAAGGCCCAATACCCATCTAAAACAGGTGAGGTTGCCTAGCAACCATCTCCCTCCACCACCCAGGAATTGCTGAGTGCGTCAGTTCCAAGAGCAACTAATTCACAGATCAATAATTAAGATGGGAAGAGCAGACAAAAGGAGAAAATGTTAGTGCAACACTCCATGAGGTAAAATAGGATCTGGATATTAAAAGCAAAATGACCACAAAGGGCCTCTCCTCATTTCCTTTCCTTTGCTGAAACAAGTATAGAGACCTTGAAAGAGAAAACTTCATTATCATTAGCAAACTCACAAATGTTATTGGCCTAACAAAGATGACTCATGACCCAGAAATGGCCATGTGTTGATACAGGACAAAAAAGAGCTTAAAAATTGTCTAGCTCTCCTCCACTCCTGTTTCACATGTAGGAATGTAGATAAAATAACACAAATTTGAGAAACAGAATATTTTAGAAAACAGAAAATCAAGATAGCTGAGTGACTTATCTGAGATGTGGCAATGTTAGTGACAGGGTAACAGGCAGGAAGGCCAGGGGTCTCCAATTGGAGGAAATAGGTGATGCCATCCAGCCATCTCATCCTCTGTTGTCCACTTTACCTCCTGCCCCCAGTCTCTCCCAGCATCAGAGTCTTTTCCAACGAGTCAACTCTTCACATGAAGTGGCCAAAGTACTGGAGTTTCAGCTTTAGCATCATTCCTCCCAAAGAACACCCAGGGCTGATGTCCTTTAGAATGGACTGGTTGGATCTCCTTGCAGTCCAAGGGACTCTCAGGAGTCTTCTCAAGCACCACAGTTCAAAAGCATCAATTCTTGGGCTCTCAGCTTTCTTCACAGTCCAACTCTCATGAGAAGGAAATGGCAACCCACTCCAGTACTCTTGCCTGGAAAATCCCATGGGTGGAGGAGCCTGGTAGGCTGCAGTCCATGGGGTCGCTAAGAGTTGGACATGACTGAATGACTTCACTTTCACTTTTCACTTTCATGCATTGGAGAAGGGAATGGCAACCCACTCCAGCATTCTTGCCTGGAGAATCCCAGGGACAGGGGAGCCTGGTGGGCTGCCGTCTATAGGGTCACACAGAGTTGGACATGACTGAAACAACTTAGCAGCAGCAGCAGTGACTATATAACACCCAGCTGAAGACTAGCAGAGGGGTACTCTTTCTGACCCTTTCTGATGCCTATGTCAGAAGTTTTCTCTATCTCCTTTATACTTTAATAAAACTTTATTACACAAAACCTCTGAGTGATCAAGCCTCGTCTCTGGCCCCAGATTGAATTTTTCTCCTCCGGAGGCCAAGAATCCCTGCGTCTTTTCATTCAGCAACAACCTTTCATTAGTAGCCTAGCTATACTGGAACCTTCAACTCTAGATGAAAGCTTTACATTCAAGAAGTTTACTACAATAGAAAGAACACAGAGTTTGGAGGAAGGTAAACTGAGGGGGTTTTCCAGTCCTGCCCTTCCTGACTATTTGATCTTGGACAAGATGTTTGCTGATTTTGAGGTTTAATTTGCTCATCAATTAAATGTGGATAATTCCTTAAGAAGTTGTAGTAGACATGAAGTAATCTGTGCAAATAAAATTAGCTCTTCACAGTACATGCTAAATATGGATACTTGTAGTTTTTAACATTAAGAATTGAGCACTCTCTGAGAGAGTTGTTGTTTTTTTTTTGCAGCCATTTAAATCCCTTGAGAGTATTCTAGAGAAGTACTCTGGAGGGCTTTTCAAATAGTCAGTATATCAGGTATTGGGCACCAGTTACAATTTTGGGAATTCCAGCTCAATGCATAAAATAATTTTAGCAAAATACAAAATAATATGTAATGAAATGTCAAATTCAATGAGATTTACTATATTTCTCATGTAAATTAAGTAACAAAGATATCTTGTTAATAACAATATTACAGTTTCCATTTATTACTTGGTTAAAAGGCACATCAAATACATTTAAAGGACGTGTTTAGCCTGGTAATGACAAATTAGAAAGATATCTTTCAGGATATAATTAGTAATATGATTTTAATAAGAAAACTGCATATAACATCTTACAAATTTGCACTGAGTAAACCAAAAAGTTTAATTTGCATATGTTCTGTAAACAAACTCTAACTCTGAACTCATATTTGCATACTGTTTGCAAAAGAAACAATTTGGACAGATTCAAAACCAAAATCTATTTAAAATCCAAACATTCATAGTTCCCATTCTTTATGAGAGGCAAATTCCTTTCAAAGTAACAAAGCTAAACAGGGCTTAAGATTCTGCACATTTGCAATAGCTCACTCTAAGTTTGTACATGAAAATTCTTAACTGCAAATCAGAAGAAAAAAACATGGTAGAAACCGCATAGGGTCTTTGTGCTGTGCTTTGTCAGTCAGTAGTGTCCGACTCTTTGCAACCCCAAGGACTCTCTAGCCCGCCAGGCTCCTCTGTCCATGGGATTCTCCAGGCAAGAATACTGGAGTGGGTTGCCGAACCCTCCTCAGGGGAGAAAAATATGGAAGGCTTCGAATGACAGGCTGAGGAGTTAAAGTTGAGAATTTTGCCCAAAGTCATCCCTAGGCTCATTTTTTAAAAAGCAACAGAACAACATAACCAAGGAGGAATTGGGAATAAGTTGCTTTAGACTCAGTTGGAGATGCCCAGTTCTTGTCAAATGTTTGATCTGTTTTTGAACATACATTTCCATGGTCCTGAAAGTGATGATGAGTTTTGGACAAGCATGTCTGTAATACTGCCAAACTTAAATTCCTCCAGTGCAAGATGCCTTAGAGAAGTGTCATGCACAGAGCAAGCTTTCAAAACCTTCTTCAGAAATGTGCATTGTAATTCTGAAAAGAATTCTACTTCCAGTTTTATAAAAATAAAAGTCTACCCAAACAAAATTATATGTGGATGTCAATTATCTAACAAAAGTTGTTAGGTCAATCAACTAATATAAATAATGAACGGCCAATTTCTTTAGTAAAGTGAAGATAGAATTTGGACACTTCTGCGGAGAAGGCAATGGCACCCCACTCCAGTACTCTCACATGGAAAATCCCGGGAAGGCTGCAGTCCGTAGGGTCGCTGAAGGTCGGACACGACTGAGTAACTTCACTTTCACTTTTCACTTTCATGCGTTGGAGAAGGAAATGGCAACCCACTCCAGTGTTCTTGCCTGGAGAATCCCAGGGACGGGGGAGCCTGGTGGGCTGCCTTCTATGGGGTCGCACAGAGTCGGACATGACTGAAGCGACTTAGCAGCTGCAGCCCCATATATCACATGCTCTCCACAACTGACTGAATAAATTGCAGCTGTACACATTTCATCAAACATAGGAACTTTGATAAAAGATGGATTGATTCAGTGGTTCGACCCAACTGTATATTTCTTACTGATTGAAGAATAAAGTCAATGATGTGAAACCACTGAAAATCTGAAAAAAAACTGAAGCTTTTGAAATATAATTTAGGGTGTCTGTGGTTTATTTATAAAACAGATGCTTTTCCTGTGTCTGATGTAATTCTAAATTATGTTTATAAATATAAATAAAACCTTCTAGTGTGTTACCCACTCAGTAGTGTTTGACTCTTTGCGACCCCATGGACTATAGCCCACCAGGCTCTTCTGTCCATGGGATTTTCCAGGCAAGAATATTGGAGCGGGTATCTTTTCCTTTCTCCAGGGGATCTTCCTGACCCAGGGATCAAACCTGGGTATCCTGCATTTCAGGAGGATTCTTTACCATCTGAACCACCAGAGAAACCCAAAACCCTCTAAGGAAGGTACTGTTATGAACCCCATGATCCCCACTGAACAAGTGAGGAAACTGAGGAACAGAGAGTCGGAGAAATTTGCACAGAGTTGATGGTAAGACAGGTTTCAGATCCACAAATCTGGGTTCCCAAGAACAAGCTCCTATCTAGTAATCTCCTCGTTTTTCAAAGTTTTTTCTCAGTTTCCTTTTTAAAAAGTGTCAAATATGTTACTGTTCACTTATCAAATGAAACTTAAATTGAGTTCTTACTTTATGCCAGGCACTGTTCTGGGTGGCAGAGACACCATGGCAACCTAAACACAGTAAAAAATCACTGCTTTCTTCAAACACATGTTCTAGTTAACCAAGACAGGGACTAAATAAGTAACCTTGCCAGGCAAAAATATGGATTAATCTTGAGGATATTTGCTAAGTGAAATAAGCCTTCAAAGAAGGACAAATATTCCTTGAAACTGAAAGCAGCTATTTTGCCTCTTTCTTGCTTGCCCATTGTAAGAAATGGAAATTGATGTGGTCCATTTTCAGGATGAAGTAGGTGGCCTTGGGTGGAAAATTATTAACAAATGGTTTCCCAGTCAGAGCTAGCTAGTTTTGTCTTGGAAAATTACTGACAAGCTACTGTTGCCTAACAGCTTATATCTGGAGAGTCCCTAAATAACAGGATGTTTGGGGAAGGGATAAATTAAAGTCCTTGTTGAGAAATGTGGGCTTAGCATGGGAAGGAAGAAGAAAGAGACTTTGGTAATGTCCAGGAAGATTATAACCCCATTATACTCAGCCAGTGAGGAACCAGGGAGGGATCTTCATACCAGGTAAAAGAGTGCTGCTATGACTGTCCCAGGTGTGCCTGACCACCAGACACCAATCGTGCAAGACTGTCATTAAAAATCTCACTTACTCAGTGCTTCATGCCTCCAAGTCCATCCCTTGGTTTTGGGCTGGTGAGTGTGTTTCTCATATGATTGCTGTTCCCTTCTAAACTTAAAAGAACCTAATTATACGAATGTGGTCATTAAGCAATTGAAACTAACTCTTGAAATATGCTCTCCTGAACGCACACCAGGCTTTGTCTAACCTCTTGATTCTTTTCCTAGAGAAAAAGACTAGCTCTCTATCTCCAAAACCCCCTCAAAGCAATCCTGTAGGCAAATCAATCAAGAAGATAAACATCTGGAGAGAGAGCCAGGCAATCTGCGCACAATGAAGAAGCAGAATCCAACCTCCCGCCTCAGGGATTCATTGATATTCTTCGCCCTCCATTTTTCCCTTTAAAAACTGCCAAGGCTGAGCAGAATCTTTTGAGTTGACCTTTGTACATGAGTCTACCATCTTGCCAGATTGCCAGCTTTTCTGATTAATGCATCTGTCTTTTCTACTGACACTTGCTTCTTGAATTATTGGTATATGAGCACCAAGCAGCTGAAGCTGGGTTTGGTTACAATACCACCTAGATGAGATATATTAAATAGTCAAATATACAGAAGCAGAGAATAGAATGGTAGCTTTGAAAGACTGGGCAAGGGGAAAATGGGGAGTAGCTTTAAACAGGTTTAAAATTTCAGAAATGCATGATGATTAAGCTCTAGAGTTCAGTTTTAGTACAGTGAGCCTAGAGTTAATAATACTGTCTTGTACACTTAAAAATGAAAGGGAGTGAATCTCACGTGAAGTGTTTTTAACACACACACAATGTCAAGACAAAGAAAAAGTAAGTTGATAAATAAGCTATATAATTTCACAGCATGAGCTTCATGAAGGACAAAAACCAGGATCGTGTATTATGGGGGTATGCTATGCTATGCTAAGTCGCTTCAGTCGTGTCCGACTCTGTGCGATCCCATAGACGGCAGCCCACTAGGCTCCTCTGTCTCTGGGATTCTCCAGGCAAAAATACTGGAGTGGGGTGCCATTGCTTTCTCCAATGAATGAAAGTGAAAAGTGAAAGTGAAGTCACTCAGTCGTGCCGGACTCTTAACTGGCCAGGAAAAGTCTCTCTGAAGAGGTGACAATTTAGTTAAGACCTAAGAAATTGCTTTTGAAATATAATACTATAGCTTCAGTATTTTGCTAAATCAGGTTTCAGCTATATTTATCATGTTTTTCTAGAGCAAATGGGTAACTCAGAAGATATGCTAATTCAGAACTGTTTTTTAAAAATTGAAGTGAATTATACTTTATTCAAGAACATACTTCAAAATCCTTAACTCTAAATATAAAATATGTAACATATCCATCAACTAATCTCATCAAGGATATGTTAAAAATAACATAATTCTAGATGCATGTAATTGAAGTAATTAAAATGCAAAATAAAAATGAAGACGCGATTCTGAAGTTATGTTAATGTTCACGTATTTATACATTGGTTTCTGAAATCTACATATTTTGTTGCTTCCTCTTCTTCTATCAATACCTTTTTCAAAAGAAACTTTGGTAGTACTTTTCAAACAACTTGCAAAATGCTTTACCTAACCAGTGAACATTAAAATTATACTGGGAAAAAAGTAAAGAGAATGATTTTCTTTCTCAATGAAGACTTGATTTCTCTGCATTTGAAAAGATTTTGCAATTGTATTGTTGCAATTTAAGAAAGATGCAGTTGAGATTGGAAGAATGAGTAGAAGGTTAACAGATGAGCAGAGGATAAATCTGATTTTATATATATATATATATATATATATATATATATATATAAAGGAGAAAAAAGGTGGACTAAATACTTGGACTTTTTAGCAAGATCAAGTGCAAATCCAAGGGATTGTTAGAGCTGACTGAAAGAATGAATACTATTAACTATTCTATGTTAACTAGTAACTATTTCTATGTTACTTTCAAATTTATAGAATAATTTCATGACCTATATCAATCTATCCTTATAATAGCAGTAGATTAATATGCTTTGCCAGTTTCATAGGTAAGACAATTATATCTCAGGAGAAGTGAATTTAATTGGGAAAGACAATATGGTTAGAGATGGGGCATGGGTTTGAATGCAATACTTGTATTTTAATTTCAAAATTCCATCAGTTACATCATTAGCAATTAAAAAGGCATGGACACTTCTTAATCTAAGAGCTTGTTTCTGTAGTGTCTATTTTTGCTATTAAATTTTGTATAGGGAAATAAAAGCTATCTGAGTTTTTTATGATTAATTTAGTTTTATGACTGTAAGTTAGTACACACCAGAGAATTCTTGCAGCTTCGCAAGATGCCCAAATAACTAACAAGACTGACATCTATCTTTTTCACTTATGTTCTATATTTATCGATGTTCATGCTTACATCTACTCTATAGGTTATTTTAAATCAAAATCACTTACTATAAAGTATCTTCGGTATTAAACAATTTTTAAAGGGACAAATTCTAAAAAGAGAAGTTACTTCAGATAAATAGAGGATAATAGTTACAAACACTGGAAAAACCAAAAGGCCACAGCAACAATTCAGGGACTGACAGTTGCAGGAAGCTGCTGCAACCACTAGGGACAGAGGCACAAAGGGAGAGGATTATATTACCCTGTGCCGGAAGCAGAAGCTGAGGCTGCCCTGCGAGCTGGAGCCATGATGGCTGGTCACCCAAGGAGCTGTCTGAAGTATGGAGCCATGGAGGAGAAACACCCATTGCCAGAGACGCTGGTAAAGAGTAAAGAGAAAAAGAGAGACACACTCTACCTTCCCCCTTCTGTCTATCCTCCAGTCTCTCCCTGGTATTCCCTAAATAGCCAAAGCTTCCCTGGTGGCTCAGATGGTAAAGCGTCTGCCTACAACGCAGGAGACCCAGGTTCAATCCCTGGGTTGGGAAGATATCTCGAAGAAGGAAATGGCAACCCACTCCAGTACTCTTGCCTGGAAAATCCCATGGATGGAGGAACCTGGTAGGCTACAGTCCATGGGGTCGCAAAGAGTCGGACACAACTGAGTGACTTCACTTTCTTTCTTTCTTTCATTTAGCAAGGGAGATGGAGAAACATGATGGGCAGAACTGAGCTCTCTGCTTTTAAAAGAAGAAGGAGAAGGAGGATGAGGAGAAAATAAAGAAGGTGAGGAAGGCAACACCTAAATAAAGAGATAAACTGAGGCAAGCTTGAGTTTATTGAATCAAATTGAATTGATTCAGGAATAGCAGAAGAATTGCAATTCAGGAAATATGAGCCTATAGCAGGCTACAGGCCTGGAGAATTTCGGGTGGGCAAGGAGTGCAAAGAAGGTAAAATATTAGGTTGGTGCAAACATAATTGCAGTTTGGGACTGTGAATTTTAAATCATTATAACTAGGCTCAAACACATCTTTATTAATCAAAATAAGAACTATTACAATCAACACTTTTTTGCCAAGGAGAAATGTTTGTATATTCTTGTAGCGTAAAAACCCAAGCATTGGGATTCAATGAGTTCTTGGAAAGCATTTCTGTGTCATGCTGGTTGTGGGAGCATCTCTGCAAAAATTGCCGGGATGCTTGAAGAAGTGGTAGCTGTGTGGTGAGAGGTCAGATAAATATGACAGATGAGGCAAAACGTTGTAGCCAAAACTGTTCCACTTTTGAAGCATTGGTTGTGTGAAGTGTGATCGGTCGTTGTCATGGAGAAGAATTGGGCCCTTTCTGTTGAGCATTGCTGGCTTCAGACATTGCAGTTTTCAATGTGTCTCATCAATTTGCTGGTCGTACTTCTCAGATGTAATATTCTCCCTGGGATTCAGAAAGCCATAGTGGATCAGACTGGCAGCAGACCACCAGAAAGAGACCATGACATTTTTATGGTGCAAGTTTGGCTCTATTAAGTGCTTTGGAGCTTCTTCTTTTTCCAACTACTGAGCTGGTCCCACTGGTTGTGATATAAAATTCACACTTTTTTGTGCACCACAATTAACTGGTTCATTGTTGTTGCACAGAAAGAGCAGAAGACACTTCAAAATGAAGATTTTGTTTGTTTTTTTCAGTCAGTTCATGAAGCACTCACTTATGGAGCTTTTTGCCTTTATAATTTGATTCAAATGCCAAATGACTGTAGAATGGTTGACATTAAGTTCTGTTGTGAGTTGTCTCCACTGCTTTATGATCCATTTGGAACTCAAATAAGAAAATCACTCAAAAGCGCTTCTTGTCTAATAAAATTTCCATAGTCTAAAATAAATATAAATACATAGCAAGCAATGTCATTAGCAAAAAAACATAAAATGAGAAATGTGCATAAAAATGGTGTATAACATAACCACATTTTTTAATTTAAGAATACATTCCAATATCAAACAGCAAAGTTCAAAAATGCAAAATCACAATTACTTTTTCACTGACATAATTCTGACTTATTTGAAAAGACCCTGATGCTGGGAAAGATTGAAGGCAGAAAAAGGGGAGGACAGAGGATGAGATGGTTGGATGGCATCACTAACTCAATGGACATGAGTCTGAGTAAACTCTGGGAGTTGGTGATGGACAGGGAAGCTTGGCACGCTACAGTCCATGGGGTTGCAAAAAGTCAGACATGACTGAGCAACTGAACTGAACTAAATACATTCAGTGTTAAAGGAGTAAGTTCATTTGTTCAGGATAGGCAGAGACTCTTGGCAGATATTCCTGGGTGAGGTGATAAATTTTGGTCTCCTCTGAATCAGCTATTTGAATGTCAGGTCCATGAATCAAGGCAAATTGGAAGTGGTCAAACAGGAGATGGCAAAAGTGAACATCGACATTCTAGGAATCAGTGATTGGAATGGGTGAATTTAACTCAGATGACCATTATATCTACTACTGCGGGCAGGAATCCCTGAGAAGAAATGGAGTAGCCATCATGGTCAACAAAAGAGTCTGAAATGCAGAATGATCTGTGTTGTCTCCAAGGCAAACCATTCAATATCACGACAATCCAAGCCTATTGCCCCAAGCAGTAACGCTGAAGAAGCTGAAGTTGAATGGTTCCATGAAGACCTACAAGACCTTTTATAACTAACACCCCAAAAAGATGTCCTTTTCATTATAGGGGACTGGAATGCAAAAGTAGGAAGTCAAGAAACACCTGGAGTAACCAGCAAATTTGGCCTTGGGGTACGGAATGAAGCAGGGTAAAGGCTAATAGAGTTTTGCGAAGAGAACGCACCAGTCATAGCAAACACTCTCTTCCAACAACACAAGAAAAGACTCTACATGTGGACATCGCCAGATGGTTAACACCAAAATCAGATTGATTATACTGTTTGCAGCCAAAGATGGAGAGCTCTATATAGTTAGCCAAAAGAAGACCGGGAGCTGACTGTGGCTCAAATCATGAACTCCTTATTGCCAAATTCAGACTGAAATTGATGAAAGTAGGGAAAACCACTAGACCATTCAGGTATGACCTAAATCAAATCCCTTAGGATTATACAGTGGAAGTTAGAAATAGATTTAAGGGCCTAGATCTGATAGATAGAGTGCCTGATGAACTACAGACAGAGATACGTGACATTGTATAGGAGATAGGGATCACGACCATCCCCATAGAAAAGAAATGCAAAAGAGCAAAATGGCTCTCTGAGGAGGCCTTACAAATAGCTGTGAAAAGAAGAGAAGCAAAAAGCAAAGGAAAAGAGGAAAGATATAATCATCTGAATGCAGAGTTTTAAAGAATAGCAAGAAGAGATAAGAAAGCCTTCCTCAGTGATCAATGCAAAGAAATAGAGGAAAACAATAGAATGGTAAAGACTACAGATCTCTTCAAGAAAATTAGAGATACCAAGGGAACATTTCATGCAAAAATAGGCTCAGTAAAGGACAGAAATGGTATGGACCTAACAGAAGCAGAAGATAAAAGAAGAGGTGGCAAGAATACACAGAAGTTCTGAACATAAAAGAGCTTCACAACCAGGATAATCATGATAGGGTGATCACTCACCTAGAGCCAGACATCCTGGAATGTGAAGTCAAGTGAGCTTTAGAAAGCATCACTATGAACAAAGTTAGTGGAGGTGATGGAATTCGAGTTCAGCTATTTCAAATCCTGAAAGATGATGCTGTGAAAGTGCTGCACTCAATATGCCAGAAAATTTGGAAAACTCAGCAGTGGCCACAAGACTGGAAAAGATCAGTTTTCATTCCAATCTCAAAGAAAGGCAATGCCAAAGAATCCTTAAACTACTGCACAATTGCTCTCATCTCACACGCTAGTAAAGTAATGCTCAGAATTCTCCAAGCCAGGCTTCTGCAATACACGAACCATGAACTTCCTGATGTTCAAGCTGGTTTTAGAAAAGGAAGAGGAACCAGAGATCAAATTGCCAACATCTGCTGGATCATCAAAAAAGCAAGAGAGTTCCAGAAAAATATATATTTCTGCTTTATTGACTATGCCAAAGCCTTTGACTGTGTGGATCACAATAAACTGTGGAAAAATCTGACAGAGATGAGAATACCAGACCACCTGACCTGCCTCTTGAGAAACCTATATGCAGGTCAGGAAGCAACAGTTAGAACTGGACATGGAACAAAAGACTAGTCCCAAATAGGAAAAAGAGTACGTCAAGGCTGTATATTGTCACCCTGCTTATTTCACTTCTATGCAGAGTACATCATGAGAAACGCTGGACTGGAAGAAGCACAAGCTGGAATCAAGATTGCCGGGAGAAATATCAATCACCTCAGATATGCAGATGACACCACCCTTATGGCAGAAAGTGAAGAGGAACTAAAAAGCCTCTGGATGAAAGTGAAAGAGGAGAGTGAAAAAGTTGGCTTAAAACTCAACATACAGAAAATGAAGATCATAGCATCTGGTCTCATCACTTCATGGGAAATAGATGGGGAAACAGTGGAAACAGTGCCAGACTTTATTTTGGGGGCTCCAAGATCACTGCAGATGGTGACTGCAGCCATGAAATTAAGACGCTTACTCCTTGGAAGAAAAGTTATGACCAACCTGGACAGCATATTCAAAAGCAGAGACATTACTTTGCCAACAAAAGTCTGTCTAGTCAAGGCTATGGTTTTTCCATTGGTCATGTATGGATGTGAGAGTTGGACTGTGAAGAAAGCTGAGCGCTGAAGAATTGATGCTTTTGAACTGTGGTGTTAGAGAAGACTCTTGTGAGTCCCTTGGACTGCAAGGAGATCCAACCAGTCCATCCTAAAGGAAATCAGTCCTGGGTGTTCATTGGAAGGACTGATGCTGAAGCTGAAACTCCAAATCTTTGGCCACCTCATGCAAAGTGTTGATTCACTGGAAAAGACCCTGATGCTGGGAGGGATTGGGGGCAGGAGGAGAAGAGGACGACAGAGGATGAGATGGCTGCATGGCATCACTGACTTGATGGACATGAGTCTGTGTGAACTCTGGGAATTGGTGATGGACACGGAGGACTGTCGTGCTGTGATTCATGGGGTCACAAAGAGTGAGATGCACCTGAGCAACTGAACTGAACTGAACTGAAGTTCTTAAGAAGATTATTGTTCTGAGGGTGCATGCTGAGATTCTCTATTTCATATCATCTACTTTAAAAAGATGCATAACTGAGAGTTGTGAGTTAAGTTCTATTTGGGGCAAAATGAGGACTGCAGCCTGGGAGACAGCTCCTCAGATAGCTCTGAGGAACTGCTCCGAAGGCAGGGGTGAGGCGGTGGGTGGGGGAGGTCACTATATATGTGATTTTGGTGAAAGTGGAATACATGCAATCAAGCACATATTTTTCCAGATTTCTACTAGTCTTGTGAAGCTGATGCGTTATGAGGAGCAGTCATCAGCATGAAGGATTTTAGTGTTTTTCTGGATACAAGAATTGGGCTCATAAAATTGGTTTCTGAAAATATCTGAGTATCTGAAGACCTGTCCTGCCAGTTTTTCCCAGAGCACAGAGTACCTCATTTGTGCTTTCACCCTGAACTCCTTTCAGGAGTACTGAAGGTCAGCAGCTGCAGCAGCACAAAATCGCATCCTTACAGAGGTAGATGGCAAGCACCCATGGCTAGTGCCAATCTGTAGCTGAAAATATCATCTGGTGTCTCACTTTAGATTGAAATCCTGACACCAGGAGAAGAGGAGGAGAAAGAGTAAGCAAAGGAGAACTGGAGGAGAAAGTTGAGGGTGGGGAAGGGGGAGGAAGAGACAACAGCAGAAGAAGGGAGCAGTGAGGAATGGATATGAGGAAAAGATCAGACAAATGTGGACTATTATGACATCCAGATATAAGCATTTATGCAGTTAAAATCCTTTAACTGATACTCTTCTGGACTTCTATTTCCTTTTCTTTCTAGTCCATTTCCCAGTTTTATTGAGAAATAATTGATATATATTACTGTATACATTTAAGGCACACACCATAATGGCTTGAAATTTTATATACATTGTAAAATGAATAGCGCAGCAGGTTCAGCTGATATTCACCTTTTCATATTGATAAATAAAAAGAAGAGAAAAACAGTTCTTACAATGAGATTTCTTAGGATGGACCCTCAATAAGTTACACAGTAGTATTTGATACACTCATGATGCTGTACTTAATAATGAGTACTGTTTACATTACAACCAGGAGTTTGTATATTTTGACCATCTTTCTCCATCTCTGGTAACCACAAGACAGACCTTTTTTTCTATGAATTTGGTTTTTGGGTTTGTTTTTCAATGTCACATATATGTGAGATCATACAGTATTTTCCTCCTTCTGTCAGACTAATTTTATTTAGCATAATGCTTTCAGGTACATCTATGTTGCAACTAGGATTTTCTTATTTCTTGATGCTTGGATAATATTCCATTATAATATTCATAAGAATATGATTTATAATTAAAGTGAAAGTGAAAGTTGCTCAGTCATGTTTCACTTTGCAATCTCATGGACTCTAGCCTGCCAGACTCCTGTATCCATGAAATTCTCCAGGCCAGAATACTGGAGTGGGTAGCCTATCCCTTCTCTAGCGGATTGAACCGGGGTCTCCTTCATTGCAGATGGATTCTTTACCAGCTGAGCTATCAGGGAAGACCATAATTAACATAAGAACTATATATTCCTTAAAGGCTGAAAGATTTTACCTTTGAAATGTTAAGGAAGAGTTTTTTGACAAATTTCTAAATTATTTTTAAGATTTTGGTCCAATTTAATTTTCTAAATCTCATTGAGTAGGTTTCTATTTCCTAAAAATACATAGATTTGACTCACATGTAGATTCAACAGCTCATTCTTAATGATTTAGAAAAAAATTGTACATAAGATTTAATTTTGCAATAAAGTCTTTTGAAGCATTGCTATCTTCTTGAACAGTGTAGAAACTGGAATAGAACATATTTGACATATAAAATTTCTTATCCAGTATATTAAAGAATCAATTTTAATTTCTTCTTTGAATACAGTCTCCTATCTAGGGTTAACAAACCACACTGGTATTCTAATACATCACAGTTACTAAGGGTATGTTGTGCCTACAAAATTGAATTTTATCCTGTAGTGGCCTGAAACTTAATGGTCCCACACATATCTAGTCAGGAAAGTTGCTATCTTTTAAAATTAGTAGTTCAATATCTACCTAAAGCCTCTAAAGAATAAAGCTTATGCTCAGAACCCTGGGCCTTTTACTTTTCCTGAGACCCAATATTTGCAGCCCTGCTTCTATGGAAACAGTATATATCTCATCTTTTACAAAGTAGGGTGTCTTAAACCACAATCTCTTCTAAAAAATATCACAGGGGTTAAGATTTAAAGTCTTTGTACCATGCTTAAATATATATATATATATATATATATATATATGTATGTATATATATATATATATATATATAAATGTAACTGCATTGGAAATATAGGCTGCAAACTACCAAGGGGGGGATCTGTGCAAATAAGCACCAATAAAGCTTAAATTTTTCATTAAGATTTAAATTTTTTTTTCTTTAAGATTTAAATTTAAGATTTAAGTTTGTATTAGTTTGTTCTTTGAAATTTCACAGTATATTTCTTAAAGTGTCTGGCTAATGCCCCAGTTGGTAGTTTCTTTGACTTTCCGCTTCAAAACTACAAGCTTCTTTACCACTAACAACACCCCGCGAGAGCAGTTGCTGTTTGTCACTCAGTCGTGTCCAACTCTTTGCAATCCCATGGATTGCAGCTCTCCAGGCTTCCCTGTCCTTCAGAATTTCCCAGAATTTACTCAGACTCATGTTCATTGAGTCGGTGATTCTATCCAACCATCTCATTCTCTGTCATCCCCTTCTCCTTCTGCCTTCAACCTTTCCCCAAAATGAAGGTCTTTTCCAATGAGTTGACCGAAATACTTGAGCTTCAGCTTCAGCATCAGTCCTTCCAATGAATATTCAGGGTTGATTTCCGTTAGGATGACTGGTTTGATCTCTTTGCTATCCAAGGGACTCTCAAGAGTCTTCAGCACCACAGTTCGAAAACATCAGTTCTTCAGCACTCAGCTTTTTATATGTCCAGCTCTCACATCCATACATGACTACTGGAAAAACCATAGCTTTGACTATATGGACTTCTGTCAGCAAAGTATGTCTCTGCTTTTTAATAAGCTGTCTGGTCTTGTCATTGCTTTTCTTTCAAGGAGCAAGCATCTTTTAATTTCATGGCTGCAGTCACCATCTGCAGTGATTTTAGAGCCTAAGAAAATAAAGCATAAGCGCATAGAGACCTTTAAAATGAAAGGCCTACAGAACAGCTCCTAAAGGAAATCAACCCTGAATGTTTACTGGAATGGCTGATGCTGAAGCTCAAGCTCCAATAATTTGGCCACCTGATGCAAAGAGCCAACTCACTGGAAAAGATCCTGGTGCTGGGAAACTTTGAGGGCAGGATGAGCAGGGGACAATAGAGGATGAGGTGGTTGCATGGCATTATTAACTCAATGGATATGAGTTTGAGCAAACTCAGGGAGATAGGGAAGGACAGGGAAGCCTGCCATGTTGCAATTCATGGAGCCAAAAAGAGTCAGATACAGTTTAGTCATTGAATAATAACAAAAACAGAAAAGCAACCAAATCAAACGATCATTTTTAGAAACATTTCTAAAGGAAACCTAGAGGATAGAGAGCAGGGCTCTGTACATCCAATTTCTCCTCCCAAATTTATAAATTAGGCAAGTTTCTTTTGCAGGACTGCCTGGGTAACAAAAGGATAGTAAGTAGGATAGTGAGAAGCAAGAAGTATTATATTAATGAATATTATTTATGCAAAGAAACATGAGGAATAGGAAAGAAACATCTCTCCCTAACAAACTAGAGCAATAACATCATTGTTTAAAGGAGTTTTACTATATATATATAGGATGAAATATCAAAATTGCATTAAAATAAAATTTAGTCACACTAACAGGAGACAAACAAATGTTCAACCGATCAAGTTAAAAAGGCACGGTATACTTCATCACTCTCTAATGCATTTCATTTTGTTTCTTTATAGTCTTTGTCACTAACTGTTTTGCTCAAGTGTCATTCAAGAAGGATCCATGAGGATATATTCTGAAGTATCTTGTTCACCTGAGACTGTCTAACTGTTGCGCAAACATAGTCATTAAACAAGAGTAAAAATGGAAGAGACAAAAATAGCCAAGAACTACATTTAAGGACAATGTTACAATTGTAAAGCAAAAAAAATAAAACGCAAATGTTCAGATCAAAGGGGCCAGTGAAGGCTGAACTGGTGGATAAAAGACCTTCACAGTCACATGATACTTAGAATATCAAAGACAAATGATCCTAAAAGCTTTTACCAAAACCAAAACAGATTACCTCAGAAGAATAAGGAATGATTTGACCAAATTTCTAATCAACAGCACCACATACTAGACAACAAAGGAGGATCAGCTTTTAAATTTTGATGAATGATGACCTGAACAAAGTCTTCACAAGGTGCCAAACCCTGTTATAAAAGCTCTAAGCATACAACTTATTTAATCCTGTGTGTTAGCTGCCATTAAAACCCCATCTCTCAGATGAGGATTTGGAAGCACAGAGAAGAAAGGTAACTTTATCAAGTTGCAGAGTGTTGATTCTGGTGTTTGACCACTAGACTTCTGGTTCACAGTTCTGGTCTCTAATCTATTTTCCACCGAGCTGTTGCTGTTCAGTTACTGAAGCCGTGCCCAGTTCTTTGTGGACCCAAGGACTGCAGCACTGAGGGTTCTCCTGTCCTTCCCTGCCTCCCAGAGTTTTCTCATACCCATGTCCATTGAGTCACTGCACTGCATATCAAGTATGAGAACAAAACAGAGACATCTTCATTATTAAAGAACTCAGACTTTACTTCTTACATACTCATCTTTTGGAAAAAAGTGAATAGTCCAATCAATTAACCAATCAGCCAAACAGAAACAATTAAAAACTCTAAAAATAAAGACATAAGTTCTTGGAAACAATATGTTCAATTTAAAAGAGTATGAAGAAAAGTTCCATAATTTAACTGGAAACTGGCTTAGAGATCAAATGGGCTAGATTAGAGCTTGAGAACAGGACTTCAGGAAGGACAATTCAGAAATAAAGCAGATGTAATCAAATGTGTGATACATATAAGAGAAAAAGTAATCATATATCTATGATAAAGGCATTTACTATATAAAAAGATGAAAGAAAAGAAAGGCAAAAACAAATGCCAGGAGAAATAAAACAAAGATAACCTAACAAAATCTAGATACAAATATCAAGCTAAATTGTTCTATAATTTAGAATAATTGATTAAAAAGACAAATTTTTCACTCTTGTAATGTCATTCTTTAAATGATACCAACTAGAAACATTAATTAACATTTCTTTCTATTGGTCCAATTATAACTCTTTGTTCTGTAATGAACCATAGTTTTTAAATTATAGTAGTAGCAGCAGCAGCAGCATAAATACTATTGTTTTAATAATTTGTAATGAGTAGAAATGCAAATTGAATATTTCAAAGACCTAAAAAATAACAACACTTGAATAAAAGTTTAGGTGATTTGAAAGCAAATTGACTAAATCAACAATATAATTACTACAAATATTACACACAGTTTTTTTTTTACAAAGACTACAGTATTTGTACTGTACTATATTTGTACAAATACTACAGTATTTGTAAAGAAAAAAAAACCCTGTGTGTAATATTTATAGTAGTTAAATTGTTGATTTAGTCAATTTGCTTTGAAATTACCTAAACTTTTATTCAAGTGTTAAATTATTTTTTAGGTCTTTGAAATATTCAATTTTCATTCCTACTCATTACAAATTATTAAAATATGAGTAGCCTATTTAGGTATTCCTATAAAAGGAGAACAGGGATTTAAACTTAAATATCTTTAAGAACTCTATTTTAACATTATGTTACTAAAAATTCACACTTCAAACAAGCAGCATCTGTAGATTTGACAAGCATTGAGTGCAGAAGTTGACAAATGGATGTAATTCTGGAAAGCAAAGTAATGTGTTACCTGTTATACTGAACTAAAATTAAGCAAAATTGGTTGCTGAATAGCAACAGAATGTGAATTGGTTATTTCAATGATGCATGGATTCAACTAAGTATAAGAAGTAAGAATATTGGCCATTTTTAAGTGATAGAGATGATTTAGCAAATGCTTGCAAATTGCTACTAGAATTCGCAGTAGAACATTGAATAGCTCCACTTCAGTGACAAATGTGAAATTAATTTAGCCTTGCAAAGAATTGTATAAAACTGTTAAACCATCAAATTTCTTTCCACCATGTATTTGGACTGAATAGACTCATAATTAATTATATCACTGCTTTCTCCTCTTGCTTGCTACATTATCAATAATAATATCTACTTATAACAAATAAACACTTCTTAGATCACAGCCTTGATTTGGTGAAAGGGCTTGCATAACTTGATGAAGCTATCGGCCATGAGGAAGACCCTGATTCTCAGAAAGATTGAAGGCAAAAGGAGATGAGGGCCGCAGAGAATAAGATGATTAGATAGTATCACAAACTCAATGGACACGAATTTGAGCAAACTTTGGGAGACAGAGAAGGATAGAGGAGCCTGGCATGCTGTGGTCCATGGAGTTGCAAAGGGCCGGACACTACTAACAACTGAACAACGACAAATAACAAATGCATGGGAAATTCATGAAGAAACAAAGGAAAGATACAAAACCTTTTTTAAACTTTCACTTTGCACTTGTTTTCTCATTTGTATAATATAATGAAGGATGGATAACACTAATGTTACTTCTTTTACAGGACTATGTTGTAGATTGAATTAATTTGTGTATACCAATCATTTAGAAAAGAGGCTCTCACGCAGAGCAAGCACTGTGTATTTGTTAGTTAGCACTGAACAATTCATCAAAATCTCTTGAACTTTTGAATCATAACAGCCTCTTGACTATTATTTCCAGTAGAAGTTCATAAATAAGTACCAAGATAAAGTACTCAAAGGGTATTGATCTTAAGGCATAACCTTGGAGATTATTTTTGTCTTGGCTAAATTTCTAATGCAAGTTTATTATCAAATGATTTCTTCTTTTCCCCACTTGTATTCTACTCCATCACCTTCATCCCATCAATATAAACAAATTTTGTTATTGAAGACTTTGTTGGTGTAGGATATGGTTAATGATGTTTTAAGAGTATTTAGTCCTTCTGATTTTTTCTTCTCTTTCTTAGCGTAGTTCTTTTACTCAGCAAGTCTAATAAACTTTTGTTTTATTTTTTTCTCAAAGTATTCAACCTAACATATTTTCCCTGGGGCAGGACTCATTCAAAAGTAATTTGGTTTCTGAAATAATATTATTTGATCTTGCTTCTTACTAAACACAGTATAGTCAGTACAGTCAAGATAAATGTATTAAGTTGTGCAATATTTTTCATGGAGATTTCTCTTAATCTTAATTCATAGCTTTATTATCTGTTTATTTTTCTTAATAATTAAAAATGCCATGTCCTATATTGTAGATTGCAGTTTCAAAACCTTAATAGATAGATTATAATGTTTATGCATAGGTTATTCTCAATAGGTAACTTCTGGATGCATTCACACAACCCTTTATGTTTTTATATTATCAAGAGTATCTAGAGTGCTTAGGTGAAATGAGAAGATAATGTTTCAATAGATTTTCACATTTTTCCAATCTACCCTAACACATTCATTTTAAGGCCTAATCCTAGTAACATCTCCATTTCTCAAGCTGTTTCAAAATAGCTATGTGTTATTGACATTATTTTCTAAGTGAGAAAGAAAATTAATTGGAGATTTTCAACTTTGCTATATACCTTCAAGCTATTCCCAAAAGAGGAGTTTTGATTGAAAGCTCAGTTGCTAATGAAGTTAAAAATTTCTCTTTTGAAAAAAATTTCATCTTATTTCATTACTTATTTTAAAATAAACCATAAATGATTTATTCTTTTTCATGTGTTTTTAAATTATTTATTTCTACATTGTAAACATAATCTCTATTTTATCTGTATTAATTTTGCTTTTGAAAACAAATAATTCATTTAACTATAATAGGAATTAATTATTTACAAAGCTTGAATTATTGTAATCCCTAATAGAGATAAGGCCCTTTTCCCACAATGCCTGTAGTTCTTTGCACAAAGATTTATTTTTTCAAAAAACTATGAAATTCCTAGGTATTTTATACCAGAAATATAAGCAAAAGGCTTAAAAGAGAATGTATAGATAAGTCGTGATAAAATGTTTATGCTTATAATATATCATAGGGCTTTATCTTAAAAAGAAAAAAGTGTATAGGAAAAGACTCACTACATTTACAGCTGCCACTCATTTTGGACTAAAATCCTGCTGATATGAAGGTGAACACAAATCAGACTACAACAAATGGTATATATGTGATGTTTCCATAAAATCAAAGTGCTAAAAGAGTACTTAAAATATGTCATCTGAAACCACTTCCATGCATATTAAAATAAAAATATATTCAAGGCCAAAATTTATATTTATTTTTATATATAACTTTTCATATAAAATGTTCTCAATTTGAGTTTTTTAACAACAGAGTCTGTGCCATATTCATTTTTGTTCCCTAAGTATGTCTTATGGGGAGAATACATCATAGCACATCAAAGTAGTCACTGTCTTTTATGGTTAGAAACAGAGTTAGAGATAAAATGTTCATGATCTCTAGTCTCTGCTGTTGTCATTTTCAAAAAAAATATTTTTTTCATCTTTTTGTCTTCTTTAGCATAGATAACCTCAGGTCCCTTGTAACTTACTTCTCTACTATCTGATTGACTTTGAACCTTGGGACTGTTTGTGCCACTGATAAGTTCAAGGAGCATGCCATTGAATAAAATATTCAAGAAAGATATGATTTTGAATTACCCTGTCTCTTTTTTTAATCCATTCATGTTAATATTCTCATTTGGGATGTTGAGACTGTTTACTCTCAGTTTCTTTTGATCCCCAGATAATCTCTGCAAATATACGTGAACCTAATACATATTCAACAAATAACTGAATCTCCAAACACTTCAGTTTGATAATCTCATAAAACTTTCTTTATCTGGTACAATTTCCCTCCTTTAAAGTAGAGAAATGGGTCACATTAGCAAGATAGTGTACCTACTTGTTCCCAGAGCATCAATTGCCCGCATGTTATTCTGCCACGGTGATGCTTGCATTTTCCTTCTATGACATAGGATGGCTTCCTTTGGGAAAAATATAGATCTGCAACTGTGATGGAATCAAGGAAGCCTTTCACATGAGTGACAACACAAGACAGCCAAGTACACAGCAAGGCAGCCAAATCAGTTACGGAGCTGGAGTTGTTGCTCACTTGGGGCAGCACAAACCTGAAACGGAAGCAAGCAAAAACTGAGAAGTGGAATAAAGGTGTAGGATCTAGAAGAGAGAAGTTTCTCCTCTTTCCTTCTATCACCTGCTCATTTTAAGTTTTCTTCTCACAAC
Source organism: Ovis aries (assembly GCF_016772045.2). NCBI lineage: Eukaryota > Metazoa > Chordata > Mammalia > Artiodactyla > Bovidae > Ovis > Ovis aries. The sequence goes on from NC_056074.1 coordinate 19,225,972, forward strand.
GTTGCTTACTTCAGACCTGAGACTTGCAAAACTTTCTAGACAATTATGCGACCATAAGGTCAAAATACTCTGCACAGCATTTTATGATCTTGGTATTCTGGCCCCAACCTGTCTTCCTGCTAGAACATCAAGCACACAGCAACAGCTTGAGTATTATTATTAGATAGCATAAGCTGTTATTTCCCATGTTAACATCAATGCTTTGTTTAGTCATATGGAAAAATCTTTCTATTGTGATCTGTGCCTGTTCAATGCCCTTCTGAAATACTTCTTGATCATCAATAGTTGCCTAACTCAGATCGCTAAAACCAAGCAGTAACTTCAGTATAAAAATGTAAATATGTAAATAAGCTTTTCATTTTTAATGCAAAAACAACAAATTTTACATTTAGAAGCTATGGAAATTTTAAAAATAATTTCTTTAGGATACCAAGAGAATAGGATATTTAGAATAATTAATTCTATAAATATTTACTCAGTCATGCCCGACTCTTTGTGACCCCTTGGACTGTAGTTTACAAGGCTCCTCTGTCCATGGAATTTTCCAGGCAAGAGTACTGGAGTGGGTTGCCATTTCCTTCTCCAGGGGATCTTCCCTACCCAGGGATCGAACCCAGGTCTCCCGCATTGAGGGCAGACACTGTACGGTCTGAGGCACCAGGGAAGCACTACTAAACTCTTACTATGTATTAAAGACTAAAGTGTTAGTTGCTCAGTTATGTCTGACTCTGTGCGACCCCGTGGACTGTAGCCCACCAGGCTCCTCTGTCCATGGGGACTCTCCAAGCAAGAATACTGGAGTAGGTTGTCATTTCCTTCTCCATCAGATTTTCCTAACCCAGGGATGGAACATGCATCTCTTACGTCTCCTGCATTGGCAGATGGGTTCTTTACCACTATCACCACCTGGGTAGTCTCATTGTGTATTAAAGACTATGACAAATCAACTAATCCTCATGATCAGTGAACTAGATGACAGGGTAGTGAAAATCATACAAGTGGAATAGAAAAAAAAATTTAAATGAAGACAGTTTAAGATACCTATGAAATAATATCCAGTGTACTAATATTTACATTATGTGGGTCCCAGAAGAAGAAATGGAGAGAAAGGTGCAGAGAAGAAAACTGAATGCATAATAGCTGAGAACCTCCCAACCTAAGAAGGGACACAGACATCCAAGTCCAGAATCGCAGAGATTCCCAAATAAGATCATCCTAAAGAGGACCACACAGAGAAACATAATTAAAATGGTGAAAGTTAAAGATAAAGAGTAACTATTAAAAGCAGCAAAGAAGAAGCAACAAATTACATGCAGAGGAACTCCCATAAGACTATCAGTTGACCTTTCAGTAGAAACTGTGCAGGCCAGAAGGTCAAATATATTTAAAGTGATGAAAAGGAAAAACCTACAACCAAGAATACCTACTCTATCAAGCAAGCCTTGCATTCACATTTGAAGGAGACTTATAGACAAGCAAAATTAAGAGTTCAGCATCGCCAAACTAGCTTTATAAGAAGTGTAAAAAGGATTTCTCTAAATAGAAAAAATATCAAACTGGAAATACGAAAATTATAAAAGCAAACACTTACGAAGCTATTCAGTTCAGTTCAGTCGCTCAGTCCTGTCCAACTCTTTGCGACCCCATGAATCGCAGCACGCCAGGCCTCCCTGTCCATCACCATCTCCCAGAGTTCACTCAGACTTACTTCCATCGAGTCAGTGATACCATCCAGCCATCTCATCCTCTGTCATCCCCTTCTCCTGCCCCCAATCCCTCCCAGCATCAGAGTCTTTTCCAATGAGTCAACTCTTCGTATGAGGTGGCCAAACTACTGGAATTTCAGCTTTTACATCATTCCTTCCAAAGAAATGCCAGGGCTGATCTCCTTCAGAATGGACTGATTGGATCTCCTTGCAGTCCAAGGGACTCTCAAGAGTCTTCTCCTACACCACAGTTCAAAAGTATCAATTCTTTGGCGCTCAGCTTCCTTCACAGTCCAACTCTCACATCCATATATGACCACTGGAAAAACCATAGCCTTGACTAGGCAGACGTTTGTTGGCAAAGTAGTCTCTGCTTTTCAATATGCTATCTAGGTTGGTCATAACCTTTCTTCCAAGGAGTAAGCATCTTTTAATTTCATGGCTGCAGTCACCATCTGCAGTGATTCTGGAGCCCCCCAAAATAAAGTCTGACACTGTTTCCACTGTTTCCCCATTTATTTGCCATGAAGTGATGGGACCAGATGCCATGTCTTCATTTTCTGTATGGTGAGCTTTAAGCCAGCTTTTTCACTCTCCTCTTTCACTTTCATCAAGAGGATTTTTAGTTCCTCTTCACTTTTTAGTTCCTCTTCACTTCTGCCATAAGGGTGGTGTCATCTGCATATCTGAGGTTACTGATATTTCTGTTAGCAACCTTGATTCCAGCTTGTGCTTCTTTCAGCCCAGCATTTTCCATGATATACTCTGCATATAAGTTAAATAGGTTGAAAATATACAGCCTTGACATACTCCTTTCCCTATTTGGAACCAGTCTGTTGTTCCATGTCCAGTTCTAACTATTGCCTCCTGTCCTGCATACAGATTTCTCAAGAGGCAGGTCAGGTGGTCTGCTATTCCCATCTCTTTCAGAATTTTCCACAGTTTATTGTGATCCACACAGTCAAAGGCTTTGGCGTAGTCAATACAGCAGAAATAGATGTTTTCTGGAACTCTCTTGCTTTTCCATGATCCAGTGGATGTTGGCCATTTGCTCTCTTGTTCCTCTGCCTTTTCTAAAACTAGCTTGAACATCTGGAAGTTCATGGTTCACGTATTGCTGAAGCCTGGCTTGGAGAATTTTGGGCATTACTTTACCAGCGTGTGAGGTGAGTGCAATTGTGCGATAGTTTGAGCATTCTTTGGGATTGCCTTTCTTTGGGATTGGAATGAAAACTGACCTTTTCCAGTCCTGTGGCCACTGCTGAGTTTTCCAGATTTGCTGGCATATGAGTGCACTAGACCATTCAGGTATAACCTAAATCAAATCCCTTATGATTATACAGTGGAAGTGAGAAATAGATTTAAGGGCCTAGATCTGATAGACAGAGTGCCTGATGAATTATGGACAGAAGTTTGTGACATTGTACAGAAGACAGGGATCAAGACCATCCCCATGGAAAAGAAATGCAAAAAAGCAAAATGGCTGTCTGAGCAGTCCTTACAAATAGCTGTGAAAAGAAGAGAAGCAAAAAGCAAAGAAGAGGAAAGATATAAGCATCTGAATGCAGAGTTCCAAAGAATAGCAAGGAGAGATAAGAAAGCCTTCCTCAGCGATCAATGCAAAGAAATAGAGGAAAAGAACAGAATGGGAAAGACTAGAGATCTCTTCAAGAATATTAGAGATATCAAGGGAACATTTTATGCAAAGATGTGATCAATAAGGGACAGAAATGGTATGGACCTAAAAGAAGCAGAAGATATTAAGAACAGGTGGCAAGAATACACAGAAGAACTGTATAAAAAAGATCTTCATGACCCAGGTAATCACAATGGTGTGATCACTCACCTAGAGCCAGTCATCCTGGAATGTGGAGTCAAGTGGGCCTTAGAAAGCATCACTATGAACAAAGCTAGTGGAGGTGATGGAATTCCAGTTGAGCTATTTCAAATCCTGAAAGAAGATGCTGTGAAAGTGCTGCATTCAATACGAAGCTATTAGGAAGGTTAAAAGAAAAAAGCTGAATTGCTGTTAAAACTAGGGGAAGCCATCATATTTAGTTAGTGCCTGTTCTGTCAAATGTGAAAAAAGTCACAATTTTAAAAAATTTATTCTCATGAAAACCTTTGAAATGAGCTATAAATTATTTTTCTTATGTAGGAGAAATTTGAAAGAGAAAATGCTAAGTGCTAATCCATAATAGTTTAGTAATGGAACTGGAATTCAAACCGACATTATTGTTACATCGCATTCCCTCTAAAATTCATAAGCTAAAGTCTTGACCCCAGCATCACAGGATGGAACTTAATTCGGAAATAGGGTCCTTGCAGATGTAATTAGTTAGCTGATGTCATACTGGAGCAAAGTGAGTCCCTAATTCAACACGGCCTATATCGTCATAAAAAGAGGAGATCTGAACACAGAACAGAGACCGAACAAACACGCATGTAGAAGAGATGATGTGAAGAGGCACAGAATGCCTTGGGAACAGCAAGGCAGACCCTGGGCTAATGTGCCTGCATGCCAGGATGCCAGTGATTGCCAGAAAACCATGAGAAGCCAGGAGAGACCTGCAGATCAGCTTGCCCCTATGAATTGTAGAGACTAGTTTTGCCAACTGGGCCCCCTAGCTGGTGCTAGTGGTAAAGAACCCCCCTGCCAATGCAGGAGACATAGGAGACACAGGTTCGATCCCTGGATTAGGAAGGTGCCCTAGAGGATGACATGGCAACCTATTCCAGTGTTCTTGTTTGAGGAATCCCATGGACAAAGGAGCCCAGTGAGCTACAGTCTATAGGGTTGCAAAAGAGTCATACACAACTGAAGTGATTTAGCACTCGTGCTCTCAACTCTTCCAATATCTTGATCTGGGTCTTCTAACCACCAGAATGGTGAGAAAATATATTTCTGTTGTTTAAGCCACATAATCTGTGATATTCTGTCACAACAGCCCTAGCAAACTATCACACCCATGTCTCTAAAATGTATAATTTCCGCATCTCTAATTATTTTCCCTCAAGCCACTTCCCTTTTAAACTTCATTTATATCACAAATATTTTCATAGAATACAGTGTGACTGTATCCTAAACATATCTAGTTTCACAGAAAATAAGCCAATAAATACCTATTATTGAAAGACTTTTAGAAAAGGGACTGTTTTAGCAAAGGTACCTTAAAAATCCTCGTCCTTAGTACTAACAAAGGGTACGAGCTCATCTTTTCTGCACGCTTGGTCATTACTGTCTTTTAAGAGTTGTCCTTTGTATGAAGGGTCTAGAAACCCTGGAGCTAGATTCTCCAGAACTCACTGATGCATGATTCCAGTACCAATAACAGGGACTCTCAGATCTGGAAAGTTAAAAGGAAAGCAAGAACTTCCCTGCCATAGAAATCACAGACCACCCTAGATTTTATCAGACCTGGTATGTTGCATTAACTTCTGGGCCCTGGCCCATGAATCTCACCTTTTTCAGATCTGTATGTCTGTCCAGTACTTTGGCCACCTGATGCGAAGAGCTGACTCATTTCAAAAGACCCTGATGCTGGGAAAGATTGAGGGCAAGAGGAGAAGGGGACTCCAGAGGATGAGATGTTTGGATGGCAATGCCAACTCAATGGACATGGGTTTGGGTGGACTCTGGGAGTTGGTGATGGACAGGGAGGCCTGGCTTGCTGCGGTTCATGGAGTCGCAAAGAGTCAGACATGAATGAGCGACTGAACTGAACTGAACTGAACTGATGTCTGTCTGAAATATTCCTACATGACCTGTTTAGGGAGGAGCAACATTTAGATCCTATTACTGAGACTAACATTTACTGATGCTCATTCTGAATGTTCAAGTAGACTTCCCAAAGAAGAAAAATGAAAGTGTTAGTTGCTCATTCATGTCTGACTCCTTGTGACCCCATAGACTATAGCCCACCAGGCTCTTCTCTCCTGGAATTCTCCAGTCAAGAATACTGGAGTGGGTAGCCATTCGCTTTTCCAAAGGAGTTCCTGTGATAAATCTACTTAAATATTCTAGAGTGGTTTCCATTTTCCTGACTGAATCCTGTCTGTTAAAGTGACAAAGATGTGCAGAATAATTTTTTTTTTTCCTGGTGAGCTTCCACTTTGAGAATCTTATCACTGTGAATGCAGAAATAAGATGTAATTTCAAGAGATAGAAATACATATTTTTCTTATACTCAGAAGGCATTTTAACTGAGAAAGACTACACTTTCGCACCTAGAAGTGAGTCTCAAACTCACTTCCTACCTGAGGTATTAAAAAACAGAAAGAGAAAACTCCAACCACAGTGACTTTATGGAAGTACGGGTGTCCAGACAATCCATTCTAGCCTCTGTATCAGTTTCTTACATGTAATACCTGGCTCTTTCCTCTTATGGTAGCAAATATAGGTTGCTTGAATTCACATGACCTTTCTTTAAACTGCCTCGTAAATGTATACACTTGTGATTTTTAATTACATTCTCATCTTTTTCTCTTTCCAATCCCAAATTATCTGTTGTCAATTAACTCTAGACATTTTTCCAATCAATATGATAAAGCATATGTTCCAAGGGGAGGATAAATATTCATATAACACCCAGCTAAAAAAACAATTCAAACTTACTTACTGCCATATTAAAGTAACTTATATGATTTTTGAGTTTGCCTCTGAGAAAGACACATATAGTAAAATCAATACATGAATAAAAGAAAAAGGGACCTATTTCATCACTAGTATTCAAATGGGGCTGCTTTATTTACAAGGCTGTGATCTATGCAGACCTTTGAAATGAATCATTTCTTCATTATGGATGTTCTAAAATAAAATAGATCATTAATGGTCCTAACAGACAATCTACAGACTTCAAGTATTATTTTAAAAGAATAGTGTTTGACATAGCAGCTGTTGTTGTTGCTGTTTCTGAAAGTCATTAGTGTTATTTCCTTGCAGTTACCAATTACTATGGTTTACTTTTAATCTCAAAAAGAGTTTTTATATTATAATATACTTTATTATGTGATTTATTGAAATCTAATTCATTATATCATTTTCTCTCTTTGAAATAATTCATTTAAATATCTGATTTATCCTCATTTCCCTTCACCTTCTTGAAAAAAAATTCTGGAATTGAAAAAATGAAATATAATAACATCTATAACTTAAAAAATAAAACCACTTTGTTTAGAAGGATTTTGATAGATTTTTCTCTGTATTCAAATAAATTCAGACAGTTAATGAAACTGATTTAAGGACATGGCAACCCACTCCAGTGTTCTTGCCTGGAGAATCCCAGGGACGGTGGAGCCTGGTGGGCTGCAGTCCATGGGGTTGCTAGGAGTCGGACACGACTGAGCAACTTCACTTTAACTTTTCACTTTCATGCATTGGAGAAGAACATGGCAACCCACTCCAGTGTTCTTGCCTGGAAAATCCCATGGGCGGAGGAGCCTGCTGGGCTGCAGTCCATGGGGTCGCTAAAAGTCGGACACGACTGAGGTGACTTAGCAGAGTGGGGGAAAGACACAGAAATTTTGAAATATTGGTGGTATGGGGGTGAACATATAAAATTTATCTTCACATAAGGAAATAATTAAAAATATTTCCTTTAAGTCTTAAAAAAAAGGCTTTTGTTATAAGTAGAACAAAGGCATAATCTATATGAATTTTTTTTTTTTAGATTACAATACTTACGTGACTAGAGTTCCTTTTTTTTTCTAAGCCCAACATAAATACCATCATAGATATAAGGAAATCAGCAAATTTCTCTGATTTAAATTTTAAGTTACTAAGTATATTATCTTCTTTAAATATCTTTGTTTACTAGTCAAGGCTATGGTTTTTCCAGTAGTCATGTATGGATGTGAGAGTTGGACTGTGAAGAAAGCTGAGCGCTGAAGAATTGATGCTTTTGAGCTGTGGTGTTGGAGAAGACTCTTGAGAGTCCCTTGGACTGCAAGGAGATCCAACCAGTCCATTCTGAAGGAGATCAGCCCAGGGATTTCTTTGGAAGGAATGATGCTAAAGCTGAAACTCCAGTAGTTTGGCCACCTCATGCAAAGAGTTGACTCATTGGAAAAGACTCTGATGCTGGGAGAGATTGAGGGCAGGAGGAGAAGGGGACAACAGAGGATGAGATGGCTGAATGGCATCACTGACTCAATGGACATGATTTTGAGTGAACTCTGAGAGTTGGTGATGGACAGGGAGGCCTGGTGTGCTGCAATTCATGGGGTCACAAAGAGTCAAACACGACTGAGCAACTGAACTGAACTGAACTGATACACTTTTAAAATGACAGAAAAGGTACTCTAAGTCTAGGGCACAGTTTTGGCTTGCCAACTTCAATAAGGGAATAATTGAACCAAAACTTCTTCCTTTATCCTGCTTTTCTATTTCACCTGTGGAGTTAAAGTTATAAAATATTGGATCAGGGATTTGAACTAATTCCAGAATATATATGTGTGTGTGTGTGTGTGTGTGTGTGTGTAGTAGTAATTATTTTTGGGAAATGCAAATAAAATGATGAAAAGGAAATTTTGTTTAAAGAAATACAAAACTAGTTTTCTATTCATAGAAAAAAAAATTTAAGTTATTTTTCTGATATCACTATGAAAATAAGTATTGATTTAATAAATGTGGACCTTTGCTTTTAGATGCCTTGGTAGTTTTCTGTTATCTGTTGTACTCATAACTTTCCAAAGACGAAATTGCTTGTCTAACCACTGCACTGAAGTTTAGTTAAATAAGACCTGATTCATAGGAAAGATGAGACAAAAAGAAACAATTTGACTTGAGAAAATTACTTATTACTTATAACCCTAGACTAAATACAATTCCTTCTAATTCAAAACCTTTAAAAATGTTATTATCCAATTCCTGATTTAGTATTTTTGTACTTGAGAAAGCATATACTTGCTGATTATTCTGTAACTCTTTTTCTGTTCCATGATCCATCTTTATGCTAATATGTAATATTAGTTTTTTCATTGTCATTTCCTAAATAAAAAATAAAATAAAATAATGGTTAATTAAATATATAGTCAGATAAGCCTGGTTTTAAATCCTGGTTTCCCCATTTGCTTAACTGTAAAACGTTGGAAAAGTTACTTACTTTCTCTGAAACTTAATTTCTTTGCAATTAAAATGGGATAATTAAATAGATGAGAAGTAAGTTTGAAAAAATAAATGAGATAAATGGATAAGTCTTGGCTTTGGGCTTGGTACTTACAAATGTTCCATAAAAGGAAGGAAAATAATTGCAGGAAAAGTTGCTTGTTCTATGTTCTCTTCAATCTTATTTAAAGTGGTGTTTCAAATAATTTAATGTGTATAATTTGCTACATTTAGCAGCTAAGTATTCTTACTCTTTGTAAACTTGATTTCAAAGTGATTATCCAGAATTCCTTAATTACATGTATCTTTCTTCTTCCCCTCTTTTCTCTCTTTCCTTTCTCCTTCTTTTCTTTCCTCTTCTATGCATTTCATATATATATATGTACATATATATATACACATACACACACATGCACACATATATATGTGTGTGTTTGTGTGTGTGTGTATACAGTGAGCCCCTTGCCACAGGAGGTATCCCAGCCAGCAGCAGCAAATGACCTTGCCAGAACACTGTAGGTTGCAAACTGAGCTCTGACAATGTTTCCCAATCTTACAATATATTAGGGTTACCTAGTGAACTTTAAGTGAAATTCACATAACTTGGCCCAACTTACATCTAATAAATTCAAATGTTAGTGAGTGTAATTCATGAACTCATTGTTTTTTAGCTACTAAGTCATGTCTAACTTTTTTTGTGAGAAGGAATGATGCTAAAGCTGAAGCTCCAGTACTTTGGCCACCTCATGCAAAGAGTTGACTCACTGGAAAAGACTCTGATGCTGGGAGGGACTGGGGGCAAGAGGAGAAGGGGATGACAGAGGATGAGATGGCTGGATGGCATCACCGATTCGATGGACGTGAGTCTGAGTGAACTCCGGGAGTTGGTGATGGACAAGGAGGCCTGGCATGCTGTGATTCATGGGGTCGCACAGAGTCAGACACTACTGAGCGACTGAACTGAACTGAACTGAACTGGACTGTAGCCCACCAGGCTCCTCTGTCCATGGGATTTCCCAGTCAAGAAAACTGGATTTGGTAGCCATTTCCTTCTCCAGGGAATCTTCCTGACCCAGGGATCAAACTCATGTTTCCTGCATTGGCAGGCAGACTCTTTATCATTAAGCCACCTGAGAAGCCCAAACCATGAATATGGATTGCTAAAAATTCCCCTGTGTGGTTTTGGTCTATTTGCTCTGTAAATGGTATTTCAGGACAACTGGTCTAGATAGATTATTTTTAGTTACAGATGCTGTATTGCTAAAATTAATACAGAGAATCAGTTTCTTTGCTCCCATCTGACTTCCTACTGACCAATAAGGCAATTTGGATTCTAGCCCTCAGCCAAAATAAACTCTTTATTTGAGATCAGATTGTAATTACATTTTTATCTGTACACTCAATAAAACTTTATTATAAATAAAAAATTATTGAGTATATAATAGATCCCAGGCACCATTTCTTCAACTCCCTGACATCTTAGATTAATGGCTCTTCAAATTCTTTCTCACATTCCAGACAGTCCAAAGTTCTTGTGTACTCAGCCCATAAAAAAAAACAGAATACCTTAAACGATTCCTTCGACTCCAGGATTTTATTTTCAATGATAAAATAAATATGAGTGAAGAGAAACTCCGGGAGTTAGTGATGGACAGGCAGTCCGTGGAGTCGCAGAGTTGGACATGACTGAGTGACTGAACTGAACTGAACTAAAGCGGAAAACCTACTCACAAGCTGGAGCCTTGCTGCTCTGGGGACTTCTGCAAGCTTGACAGATGGCCTGGGTCCTGCCTGAATTACCACACACCACCTCTCCTTCTGGACCACACAGCATGAGGTAACATGAAGATGGTAGCTACTCTCATTCCTGGCTCAGTACTGCATCTAGCTCACTTCATTGTATTTGTGAAAATCATTTTTCTACATTGTTTCAGTTAAGAATGCTCTGAGGAATATTTAGAAACACACCAAGAGCTCAGAGATGCTAAATGAAATGCAAAATATTTGCCAAAAGCAGTGTCATTTCTGACAGGGACACATTTTAGTCATAACATAACAGATAACTCAGCAAATCGAATAAGTACTTGATTATTCAGTTATCTATGTCTCAACTGGTTTAGTATAAATTGTTTACAAATGGACTTACTTTGGTTTACAAAGAACTAGTCTCACAGGTATGGGTGGGGGGTGTATTTATGCTATTGTATCTGTCCAAGTGTTCCACCAATTATTTACTCAACTAGCAAACAACAGTGAAAAACAGCAAAGTGAAAGTCGCTCAGTTGTGTCCGACTGTTTGTGACCCCACGGACTATACAGTCCATGGAATTCTCCAAGCCAGAATACTAGAGCGAGTAGCATTCCCTTCTCCGGGGGATCTTCCCAACCCAGGGATTGAACCCAGGTCTCTGCATTGCAGGCTGATTCTTTACCAGTTGAGCCACCAGAGAGGCCCAAGAATTCTGGAGTGGGTAGCCTATCCCTTCTTCAGTGGATCTTCCCCACCCAGTAATTGAACTGGGGTCTCCTGCATCGCAGGCAGATTCTTTACCAACTGCTGCTGCTGCTGCTGCTGCTGCTGCTGCTGCTGCTGCTGCTGCTGCTGCGTAGCTTCATTCGTGTCCGACTCTGTGCGACCCCACAGACGGCAGCCCACCAGGCTCCCCCATCCCTGGGATTCTCTAGGCAAGAATACTGGAGTGGGTTGCCATTTCCTTCTCCAATGCATGAAAGTGAGAAGTGAAAGTGAAGTCGCTCAGTCATGTCCGACTCTTAGCGACCCCATGGACTACAGCCTACCACGCTCCTCCATCCATGCGATTTCCCAGGCAAGAGTACTGGAGTGGGGTGCCATTACCAACTGAGCTATGAGCAAACTTGAGTCAAAATATTTTGTTACAGAATTGCTTACCTCAATAATTTTAGAAAGAAGGTCCCTGATTCCCTAGCACTATTTTCTTTTTTTTTGCAACACATGTGATAAAAACCTGTCACCAATGGTAAATAGACTCCAACTCACATGCCAAATCCAATAATTGATAGCAAGTATTTGGAGCACTTGGGCTTCCCTGGTAGCTCAGTTGGTAATGAATCCGCCAGCAATGCAGGAGACCCTGATTTGATTCCTAAGTCAGGAAGATCTGCTGGAGAAGGGATAGATAGGCTACCCTCTCCATTATTCTTGGGTTTTCCTTGTGACTCAGCTAGTAAAGAATCTGCCTGCAATGCAGGAGACCTGGGTTGGATCCCTGCTTTGGAAAGATCCCCTGGCGAAGGGAAAGGCTACCCACTCCAGTGTTCTTGCCTGTAGAATTCCATGGACTATAGTCCATGGGGTATAGTTGGAGTACAGGTCTGTGAAGGACTGGGAAGTCATGGCCAGACTTTCCAGTAATAAGTGCCCAGACAGGAGGGTGATCTGCTGTAAACCAGGAGAGGGCTGGACTTACGTAAGTCTTGCCCAGAACTCAACATTATTGTGCTATATTATGATGATCTGTTTATATGTCTGTCACCCTTAAGGTCATATACGACTTCAGGAGCGGGATTATATTTTGCTTATTTTTGTACCATCGATAGCCAGTATACTAGAGCCACTTAACAGCAACTTGGTGAATGACTGGGAGGCAAGAAGTCAAGAAGGCATGCCGGTAGATTGCTTGTCTTTCCAAAGGTAAAATCAAGTATCTCTGAATGTGATGACTTGACTATAACTCATACACTCTCCACTATTTCACTCAATCTAGCCTTCCACCTCAAAGAAACTAGGAAATATTTTGGCTACTCATTCAATCCTATTTTTTTTCAAAATGACCTTCTGTCATTTTTATTCGAGTACTTATATTTCCAGTCCATTGACTCCTCATGCTCACTATTATCCTGTAAACATTTATTTCTCTCTCTCTATCTTTTTTTTTTTAAATTTAACAACCTCTTCCAAGGTCAAGATACCACTAATTTAAAGACAACAGACATACGCATACTCAAAAATATCCATTTTTAAAGCAAATTATCAAAATACCTAAGTTTTAAAACTAACATTGATTTTCAATATATATATTTATCATATATTTCTAGAATTCAGTAATTTCAAGGTGACTACCCTTTTAGTAGATACATTGGCATTATCTTTTCTTACTTCTCTCAACAGCAGCACATTTTGTTCACTAATGTCACTAATAAGAAGAAAATAAAGTAGATCCTACTTATTTTCAGTTTGTTAACAATTCTAGAAGAAGGAGTTAAACTGAGTATAATGAAGATGTGAGATTCTTTGGAAGTTTGTTAAAGTCGTGCTTATCACTATGGCTGTGAGTAATCATGTGGTGTTTTTAATGAGATTGAAATAATTAGATAGTTACACAAAGGCCACCTGGTCCCTGGACAACCACAGAAAACTGAACAAGTTTCTTTCTTTTTTTTCCTAAGCAATTACTCATTCATCAAGCATTTACTGATTATCTGTTATAAGAGAAGCATTTGAGAGTTATATAAGTCTCTGCTATACCTGGTTTCATAAGGAATTTCCAGTGCATCTGAGGAAAGAGTATTCACACACAAAAAAGGATATAATATGGAATTATAAAATTTCACCATCTAATAACCTTGAAATCCACTTTGGCGTTGTCCTCTCTTTCATGAGTCCTGAGATCAAGTCTTGTTGAGTCTTCCTGCAAAGTATTTCTCTAATGCATCCACTTCTGTCCAGGTTGGCTGTCACCAATCTTATTCAAATCCGTTATCTCTATCAGTTTTTCTTGGGACCCCTTCCTGCTTAATCTCTGCTTCCTCTAATTCATTTTCACAGCAAGGTTATGCTCTTTCAAAATCCATTTGATCTTTTGTTGGAATCTCATTAATAGCCTTCCGTTTCTCTTGAAAAAGAATTTGAAATCCCCTTTCCATCTAGCCCTAACCTCTCCACAAGCCTCAACTTTATAACTCCCACCTTTGTTCCCTGAGATTCAGTTACCCTGTCTTTGTTGTTTTTATACCTTTGTTGTTTTGAGGGCAGGGAGATTGTTACTTTTGTCTTACATCCTTCATAGAAATTAAAACAGTATCTAGCATGTGGTGGTTGTTGGAAAAATACTTAATATTAGAGAAAAAAATCAGAAAGATAGTGGAAGGCTAGAAACTAAAACGACAGAAATGAAGAAATAGTTTTGCTCTACTGTATACCAGATATGGGCTTCCCAGGTCATGCTAGTGGTAAAGAACCCACCTTCCAATGCAGAAGACATAAGAGATGTGAGTTTGATCCCTGGGTAAGGAAGACCTCCTGGCGGAGGGCATGGCAACTCACTCCAGTACTCTTGCCTGGAGAATCCCATGGGCAGAGGAGCCTGGCAGACTATGATCCATAGAGTCACAGAGTTGGACATGATTGAAGCAACCTAGCACACACACAAACCAAATATTATGCATGCATTATCTCAGTTAATTTTACTAACACTTCCTCAGAGATAGGCAATTTTGTTGCTGATGAAACTTCTTTTATAAAGTTAAAATGTTTCCACGGTCACAAAATAGTACTAAGTCATAGAACTGGGATTCAAACCCAGGTTTCTATGATTTGCTTTGCTAAGACACTTACAGTATCTGAATTATTTTAATTTTAACCCAAAGGAAATGGGGAGCCAGATGTTAGAACTAGAGAATAATACAAGATATATATCACATATCTATTCTAATGGAGAAAGAGAGAGAGACAGAGAGAGAGAGAGAGAGAATGAATCAACAAGGGTATATATTATTTACTTAGAGATTCAATGCAATGAGACTAATTAAAAGCGCAGATCAATCAATGAAGTAATATTGACATAGGCATGCCCAAGATAAAATGAAAAAATAGGGAATTTTTTAAAGGTACAATTTTTGTCATAAATTAATCTTTAATGTATAGTATTAATATATTTACGAGAAGCTGCTGTTTCTTTCTTCTTTTCCCAGGAAAAAAGAAGAAAGTATGTCTTAAAGAAATCACATTGTGTAAAACAAGGACCAGAGTCAAATCCTAAAATATTTTAAAGTGTAGAGTGCTGTTGGCCAGTGTTAGGAAAAGTGATACAAAGGCAAGCTAATCTGTAACAATGTCGTGGCTCTTCCCTTCATCCTCAAATAACCCATCAAGGTAACTGTGGTGAAAATAACTTATAAATTCTTAATTTCAGCAGCAGAGAAAAAGTACCACAAAACTAAAAGGAAATGGAAGTCTAAAAATCAAGAAGTATGATTCTGTAGGCAGGACATTTGATGAGTAGAATAATTTGGAAATGCAGAGTAAAACACTGCTGGAATCAGTTGTTATAAGATTTGGGTGGAAAAAAGCAAGTAAAGTTTTAAAATTCTAAGCCAAAGGTTTCACATATCTGAACAGCTTTATAACAAGCAAATCATCCTCTTTTGAATTCAAAGATATTTTTAAAAAGAAAGTACTCATTAATAGGCTGTTGGGATAGTGTCAATGGTCTTAATAAGAATTAAATAAAATTGCTAAAAAAGAGATAATGCAATCTGACAACTGTAACTAAAAAGAAAAAAAAAAAAAAAGCCAGAAAGAGAGAGCA
This sequence comes from Ovis aries, assembly GCF_016772045.2. Classification (NCBI taxonomy): domain Eukaryota; kingdom Metazoa; phylum Chordata; class Mammalia; order Artiodactyla; family Bovidae; genus Ovis; species Ovis aries. The sequence continues at coordinate 19,241,352 of NC_056074.1, forward strand.
TGATTACCAATATATTCAAGCGTCTGTCAAAGTCTAGGAAAAAAAAAAAATTTCTTCTGGGAAATTATCTTATTGGAAAAGTCAAGCAATATTATAATTTTCTATTTTGATTTTGACTTACAAATCTTTAAAATACAATCATAGTTTGATTTTGATCAGGTACCGAAGTCACTTATTTAAATAAAGTCTTTGAGTACATATACACAATGGAGTATTACTCAGCCATTAAAAAGAATACATTTGAATCAGTTCTAATGAGATGGATGAAGCTGGAGCCTATTATACAGAGTGAAGTAAGCCAGAAAGAAAAACACCAATACAGTATACTAACGAATATATATATGGAATTTAGAAAGATGGTGATGATATCCTTGTATGCGAGACAGCAAAAGAGACACAGATGTATAGGAGAGTCTTTTGGACTCTGTGGGAGAGGGAAAGGATGGGATGACTTGGGAGAATGGCATTGAAACATGTATAATATCATATAAGAAACGAATTGCCAGTCTAGGCTCAATGCAGGATACAGGATGCTTGGGGCTGGTGCACTGGGATGACCCAGAGGGATGAGATCGGGAGGGAGGTGGGAGGGGGGTTCAGGATGGGGAACACATGTACACCCGTGGTGGATTCATGTTGATGTATGGCAAAACCAATACAGTATTATAAAGTAATTAACCTCCAATTAAAATAAATTTAAAAAATTAAATTAAAAAATTTAAAATAAATTAAAAAATTAAATTAAAATTAAATTTTATTACTAATATCAGAGAAATGTTCATGATAACATTAATCTTCTGGGACAAAAATGACATACATTTACATACAAAATGAGAAAAATATATACGTTGATAATCCACTGAAAGATTAGCTCTGGTAGTAGAAATTTAGGATACCTAAAAGTCCAAAATTAAGTGAATACCTAAATATAATACATTCCTTGCTAGAAATTTAAGATAGATAATAAAAAATAAATTAAAAAATAAATCCAATGAGAAGGTCTAGAAGAAATAAAATGGAGTAAAATATAACTTGTTTTTAATGGAATAGTGTACTTTTCCTCTTTTTAAAAAATTAACATAATTACTCTGTAGTTGTTATAATTTAAGTGCTTTGTAATACGATTTAGAAAACAAGGCATGAGTAAAATAATGATAGGAATTCTTTATGCGTCTTCATTTAATAAAAGCTTTTAGTTGTTCAAATATTCTTTTACTTTTAGTCACAACGTTTACTTGTGTCAACTTTCCTTATTTACAGGGAGCTATCGCAGGCTAGTATTATATCTAGTGCAGTTCTGTATCAGATACCTAACAGTTACTAGAGATGGAGCATTTGTGGCATCTGAAGCCACAGAGGGTGGCTATGAGTGGTGCCGCCTGCTTAAATTTAAACCCTGCTTTGACACTTGTTGGCTACAACATTCATTTCTGAATGCCTTGGCTTCCTAATCTGCTGGAGGGTATAATGGTATAGTATCTACATTATAAGGGTCTGTGTCCAAGGTAGAGAGAGTATTTAATAAAGTTTCAGGGCAACTTCACACAAGGTTCTGCATCATAAACCTCGTTGTACACTCATCCCCAGAACATACTCAGTGTTTGCCTATTGGATAAATGAATCAAGGAAATAGAGAGTGAAATTGTGCGGGTGAGTTAGAAAGCAAAATATGCATATTTTATGTATTATACATAAAGTCAAGTCCTGTGATAAATGAGACTACAAGGAGAACAACTCAGGAGTTTCTCTGCTCAAGTATGTAAGAAGCTATTCAGGAAAGAGGACAAATAAACAGAACATGAAAATTCAGTAAGATGAATTCTCTGATAAAACAAGGCACTAGAGTCTATGGAAGCTCAGGGCTGGGGAAGTAATTCAGCTTACAGAGGCCTGGTCAGAGATGACTTTTGACCTGAATTTTAAGGCTAATGTAGGTAGAAATGCTCCCATTTGGAGAAAGAAAAAATACAGGTGGGCGAAAAAAGTGTCTTGGAACTCAGGAGAGCTAGTGGGTTCATAATGAGTGTCAAGTGTCACACGAGCATCCATGGGAAGGTAATAGAAACAGTTGGATATGTAATTCTGCCTGGGATAGAAAAACGGTTTTGCCGCATCTGAAGCTCTTATGAACTGAGAAGACGCCTTAGGAAAAAATAATAATAATAAAAAGTAGGTCCAAGAGTGAATGCTTTAGGACTTATACAGAATTTAAAAGAAAAAATGACAGACATTGCTTTTTAAAGGTGGCAAATGACATAAATATCACAGAAGCTGAAAGTAATGTAAACCCTTTGATTATTAATATACTATATACCACATCTCTGTAACATATTTTTTCTGACACTTTTTGGTTCCTTTCATGAGAACCATAAAGACACTATGAGCATTTTTTCTGCTCTCACCATATTCCAGGATTTATGGAGTGAGGAGAGGGGGCAAACAGGACCTGGCTGAACTGAAGGGGGCCAGGTTAGATGTGAAGTCGGAATTTCCCTAGGGCTTGTCCCTGGGCAAGAAGCAAATTCTGAATAAGAAACTTACTGCAGAGAAATTTACATAGGCTAGTTACCAATAGCAAGTAACCAATAGCAAGTTACTAATAGGCAAATGTACCAATTGTGTACACCTCAATTGTGAGAACAGCAATTTCATAGTTTTTATTATAGAGAAAACAGAAAAATAACTGTTTTTCCACAAACATATTTGATTGAAATTTATTTTTATTGTAATCTTTTAGAACAGTGTCTTAATCTCCAACGCTTTATTGGTAACTGGCCTATGTAAATTTCTCTGAAGAATTATGTTTATTGAGCCTGCTGTTTAGATTCAATGATAGGGTTTGAAAGTTTGATGAGATCTACCAAAAGCAAGTAGTCACTGAAGATTAAAGGGAGGCAGAGGTTTTATTTTATATATATTTATATATGTGTATATATATATTTATATATGTGCATATATATATATATATATATATATATAAATATACTTCCATATTGGGGCTTCCCTCATAGCTCAGTTGGTAAAGAATCTGCCTGCAATACAGGAGACCCAGGTTTGATTCCTGGGTCATGAAGAGCCTCTGGAGAAGGAAATGGCAACCCACTCCAGTATTCTTGCCTGGAGAATCCCATGGACAGAGGAGCCTGGCAGGCTACAGTCCATGGGATCGCCAGAGTTGGACACCACTTAGTGATTAAACCACCACCACCACACATATACATATTCTTTTCTCAGATTTTTTTCCATGTAGGTTATTGCAAGCTATTACATGCTATTGAATATAATTCCATATGCTATACAGCAGGACCCTGTTTATCTATTTTGTATGAAGCAGTTTGTTTCTGCTAATTCCAAATTTCTAATTTATCCCTCACGCTTTTCCTCTTTGGTAGCCATAGGTTTGTTTTCCATGTCTGTGAGTCTGTTTCTGTTTTGTAAATAACTTCATTTATATCATTTTTTTTTAGATTCCAGACACAAGTGGGATCATATATCTGTCTTTCTCTGCATCATTTCATTTAGTGTAATAATATAAAGGTCCATCCATGTTGCTGTAAATGGCATTATTATATTCTTTTCATGGCTGAGTAACATTCCACTGCATGTATGTGTATGTATATATGTATATCTCCCATCATCTTTTTCCATTCATCTATTTATGGACATTTAGGTTGCTTTCATGTATTAGCTATTACAAATAGTGGGCAGAAGGGTTTTGAAGGGTCCCCCATAAGTTTTACCCACAGCCACAGAATCGGCAACAGTATAAATTGTGACCCTGGCTGGAGCAGCGCTGCATGATTCTAACCTATAACTGGAGGTGTGTGATCCTTCCTATACCCGGAAGAGAACCTGCAGACACTGGCAAGGGGCTCCACCAAGAAAGGGGCTCTACAGCTAGTTCCATTACCTGTATTTCTATGTTCTGAAGCATAGATGATGGGACTAAGGCCAGTACAAAAAGTGTAAGATAAATTTTGTCACAGAGGAGCTGATATTCTTATCCACCTTGTACACTTGCATATATAATAGCCAAATGTGGTCTTGTCCAGACAGCCAGTCATAAATGTTAGATAAATATCACAAACAATCAGTGCCATAGAGAGAAAGGGATGATCAATTTACCTTGGGTAGTCAGAGAAGGCTTTGTAAGGAAGATGAGTCTTTAATGCCTTAAACCACAAATTCTATATTTATGTAAACATTAGAATTATGAAAAATAATGTGAATATGTGAAAGAAGAAATCCAAAGTACCATTCCAAGTATCCACACAGAAGCCACTAAGAAAAATGGCTATGTGGATGTTGTCAGTATTTGTGAAAAAATAATTTTATGTTCTACAATAATACGTGAAAGAGATTTTGCTAAAATATCATCTTTAGGACAACTAGAAACACAAAGAGAATGACTTCCTTTCCTCAGTAGTTGATTGGAAAGACACTGTGATCCATCGAAGCAGAAGAAAGAAATACCAAGGTAAGAATTCCTGTAACAAAAACACCTGGATATTTAGGCCTAAAATTTTATCAGTCTTTTCTGTTGGGTGGGAATTTTGCCTCAATTTCCTGGAGCATCTTGAAAAAGAGAGAGACTCTGCACTTCCCTGTAGGACTGAAATAATAATGAAGTTGAAAAGAATATTAAGTCTTGTCTCCTGGAAACCTAACTGGCTTGCAAAATAAGATCCTGGTGCTGCATTAACCCCGTTATCTCCCTTTTCAAGCTGTTCATAAACAGTGGACTGGATGACATGGATTTGCATATTCAGTGCAATTGTATTGAAACAGGAATATCGGTTCACATTTCAAATGTGTATTGATTTCAAATGTATATTGTGTATTTCAGAATAAAATTTTACAATAGAAAACAAGGGAATGTAAGAAGATTTTTGGAAAATAAATAGTAGAGTTAATGCCAATACAAACTTTGTTCTCCAAACACTCCAAAATTCTAGTATTCAAAGTTCATCACATCATCCAGGACTTCATTAGCAAGATTCACTTCCTTTCTTCATTCATTACATTTAAATATGTGAAATCCAGAGTATAAAATATGTTTCATCTCAAAAGGAAATCATGTTGTGTTTGTCTTATTAAACATCCTAAAACATTTCCTTGAAATATAAAACTTCCAAGATAGGAGTGTCTTTCAAGCCCATTTAATACACTTCTGTGTGTTAAACTCTGCTTATTATTTTGATTTTCTACCTCACTGCACCCATTGTGACTTGACTAGACTCAAAGAAAAGAGGTCTGTACATATTACTAAAATATCCCATTAACAACTCACGTTTGAGTCCAAATGTAAATGTCAGTACTTGATATTACATATTGACTTTTCTGATGGACACTCTCTTAAATACACATCTGTTTGAAAAAAGAATGAAAACTTTTGCATATACACTTTTCTTCTTATAAGAATGATAGCTAATATTTATTATTTAGTATGTCAGATCCCTTGCTAAATGTTTCACATACAAAGTGAATTCACATAATATTCAAAATAACCTTACAAGCTAGACATAATTACTATTTGTTTTGTAGGTAATTTAAGATGCAAAGAAGTTGAAGAGCAAACTTAGTCAATCTGCTTATAAAGGATTGTGTGTTTAATACTTAAACTACTGCTTTCCATAACAATGCTTAAAGGAAGGGCACTTCATGGACGAATGACCCTCAATTAAATTGAAATTCTAAAATGACTAAGGACTTCTTTACTCAAAAGACTCAATTTTTAATGGAAAATAAGAAACAAATTTTATTTTATAATTCTAACCAGTCTCTTCTCCCCAGTTCACTTCTCCAAGAACAGTTAAGATTTACCTTATCTAAATATACTTCCTAAATGACTCAGTTCAGTTCAGTTCAGTTGCTCAGTCGTGTCCGACTCTTTGCAACCCCATGAATCGCAGCACGCCAAGCCATCACTAATGTCTGCAAATTATCTGATATTAGGGAACTATGGATCCCATGATTGATGGAATTAAGAGGTACCATGAAGAAGTTCTGAGCAAGACAAGACCTCCCTGAAATGACTTGCAAAAGTCTGAGCATATGAAGATGTATGAGCTTTTCTGAATCTGGAGTTCATGGCTTTCATCATCTTTTCTGTGGCTCCGTGAGAGCCTGAAGAGTTGACCATTACTCTTTCGGAGGAAATAGATCAAAGAAGTCTACTTTTCAACTAGCCACATAGGATCACCGGGTTAGGCAAGTCCTCTGTCCACATACATTCCAAAAAACTCGTTAAAACTTAGAGCTCCCAAGTGGATGGAAAGTTCAAACTCTATCATATTAAAAAGTTCAAGTATTCCTGGAGTCCAAGCTATATAGATGAGAAAACCAGTATTTGGGTCCAGCCATTCTTATAACTCTTTCCAAGATGACCTTGTATTAATAGACCCAACTAACTCAGAATCCACATTTTAAGGATGATAGGAGTGACAGAGGGCTTCCCAGGTGACACTTGTGCTAAAGAACCTGCCTACCAAAGCAGGAGACATGAAGATGAGGTTCGATCCCTGGGTTGGGAAGATACCCTGCAGGAGGGCATGGCAACCCACTCCACTATTCTTATCTGGAGAATTCCATGGACAGGGGACCCTGGCAGGCTATAGTCCATAGGGCTGCACAGAATCAGACATGACTGAGGCAACTTCTTCAGTGACAGGAGAACCTATGATATCAGCAGAGACTGCTTTAAAAACAAATAAGCAAACAAAAAAACCTTTATTTTAGAGATTCAGGATTAAATCATTTCTTGCTTTCAAGATCAATGTTAAAGAAAGCTTGAAAATATTAGCCTGTAATGTATGTTCTTTAAAATAAGATTTTTTTTTTTCAATCTTTAGGGACAGACATAACAGGCATATTTTCAACATCAGAATTATTCTTTCAAGACTTCCCTGGTGGTCCAATGGTTAAGAATCCATCTGCCAATGCAAGGGACACAGTATTTGTCCCTGGTTGGGGAAGATCCCACATGCCACTCAGCAGCTGAAACCTGGACCCTAGAATCTGTGCAACAAGAGAAGCCACTGCAATGAGAAGCCTACCCACCCGAGTGTTCTTGCCTGGAGAATCCCAGGGACAGGGTAGCCTGGTGGGCTGCCGTCTATGGGGTCTCATAGAGTCGGACACGATGAAGCAACTTAGCAGCAGCAGCAGCAGCAGCAATAAATATCCAGCAGAGCCAGAAATAAATGAATAAAAATTTTAAGAAAATAGTTATTCTTTCATTCACCATTATTCTTATATTTATTTAGTACATTGTTCATTATGAAGGTAATAATTTTTCAGAGATGAATTGCTTAGGGAACGGGGCATAGTCTCAACATAAATCCTTAAGGAATGGATGAAGAACAATGGGTGATATTATTTTAAACCAGGTTGGCTAGATTCCACCTTCAGATCTACAGCCGTAAAGTTCTTTGCCTTTCTCCTTCCTCCTGCCTCTCTATGTCAAAGGAAACAGAGAATGTCAGAAGCAGCAGTATGAACTTGCCATAGAAATGTGCAAATCTCTTTTGAAGTACATCTATTACTCTTACTGTGAGGGTGTCTTACCAGGATTAAATCAGCAGCTTGGAATCATTGTTCCGGGTACTTGAAATAAGCAAAGCATTACACATGAAAAATGGTCATGCCCACATTTTTAGTAGCTTGCCAGTTCTGGTTATATCTATGAAGCACTTTAACAAACGAGATCTTTTGAAGAGATTTGATGTTATGGAATATTGCTTCTTCTTGAAAGGAATAGTATTTCTATCTATTTCTTCCCCAAATTTATAGCTACGTAAAAAGCAAAACTGCATATAAAAATCTACTGTCTGAAAGTCTTTGATGGCTTCCTTTAGTCAGCATGAAGGTGCCCAGACTGTAAAATTAGCATATAAGATTTATGCTTTAGAAGTTTCCATCATGGCTCTATCATGAGCACACAATTACATAGGGAAAGAGGAGACTCTGTGGTCCGTGGGAGGGAGCAATTTGGCATCCTTCTCAGTCATTCTCAGAATTCTTGGATTCATCTAGTTTTTTTTGCCAAATGACACTGTAATTTCTTCCAAGACCTACAATGGACTTTTCCCAACTCCCTTCTCTCTAGATTGAACTGTGTCACTGAAAACTATATCTTGAGTCCCGATTAATGTTCAAGATATTTCAGTTTGCAGGGCTGTGGCAGAGTTGTGGACCGGGATTTCCAGATGCATGAGCATCAGGCCAACTCTGAGGCAAGATGGAACCAGGTGTGGAAAAAAACAGAACCATAGACTATGGACCAACTCTCTTCCTGTTGGATCATTCTGTTGAAATCTGCTAAATCCCACATTTCTAGATTAGAGCCTGATCTTCCAGGACAGTATGAAATTATATATGACATGTCAGAAGCTATATGCTTCATTTAGTGGTTAGCTTGTCTTAGAATTTCTAACACTTTAGACACATCTCCCATTGCTAATGATCCTTCAGCTCCACCATCTCCTACCTCCTCTTCCTCCTCCGGTCAGTAACCCTTCTTGCCTCTTCACTCAGTACCAGCCCCTATATACCAGCTGTTATACTGCACTACTGTTTTTTTCAAGGTACAGTACTATAAAATTAAAAATGTTTTCTTCATTTTTTGTATTTGTTTTTTATGTATTATTTGTGTGAATAGTATTACAAACCTAATACAGTATAATACTATAAAGCCAACTGTGTTAGTTGGGTGTCTAGGCTAACTTTGTTGGACTTATGAACAAGTTGGATTTATGAATGCGGTCTCAGAATGGAATTTTTTTGTAAGTAGAGGACTTACTGTACTTCTTTTAAGAGCAGATCTAATATACCTCCTTGATGAATCTTTGGCTTATGTCCCAACACTCCTGATTTCAGTCTCTGAGATGTACTTAGGTACTTCTTCCTCAGTATTGCCAATTGTTTAATAGCTTCATCTACTGGATTCAATTGTAGTTGTTAGTTGACAGCTACATGTTTTGAGATATTCTCCTAATACCAAAATCTATATAAAATATCTGCTCATTAAATGAATCCATTAAAGGGCCCAGAAAAAAATGTTTCCCCAAAGGCAAATATTCACTGAGGATGAGAGCGTCAGGGTCTCTATGGAGATGTTGCTGATAGCCCATCACCCTAAATCACAGACAGTAATTCAATAAGGTGAAACACGAGTAAAATATGTATGATATATCTTGTGTGCTTTTGCATCCTAAATATATCCATTCTCTTATTTTTATGTTTCTAGGGTTATGAGCAATTAGACTTTATGTATCAAACATAATTCATACTAATCAGTAAATTTTACTACAGACAAAATAACATTACTCACACCGGGAGAGGAGACAAGGACAGTACTGAATCAAGGTGAGAGATATCCAAATATTATCTTTTTATCTTTCTCCTTCATTTTTTTCCATTTTAACACACAAAATTGATTTTCATTTGACTTTATAAAGTTATTAATTTCAAATAACTTTATTGATAAAACCGGCAGAGTAACCTTGAGAAAATTCTTGTTGAAATGTCGGTGTACTTAGTGGCTTTATGAAACAGGAGTAGCTCTGTCTTGTTGCCTTTCTTCACATTCTATCAATTTATAGACTACAGATGAGAAAATGAAAGATTGAATTAATTAGGTAACCTGCTTCAGCCCCAACATTAGGAAACAGTAAACCAGGTTTTGAACCCTAGGCAGCTGATTCCAAAACTTTCACTTTGAACCTCAGTTTCCACATGGCCTTCCCTATGTGTCACTCCGTGTCCTTTCTTCTAACACAGATGGCAGTTGTTGGATTTAGTCATCCTTACACCTGGATGATTCTACTCTAAATTCTTTAACTAATTACATCTGCAAAGACCTTATTTCCCAATAAGATCAATTCTGAGGTTCCAGGCAGAAGCTTCTATTTCAGACAGAGTATTTGGGAAGAGATCAAACAGTAAACATTATATCTCACTAGTTTGAGTGAACTCTGGGAGTTGGTGATGGACAGGGAGGCCTGGCGTGCTGCAAATCATGGGGTCACAAAGAGTTGGACCCGACTGAGCGACTGAACTGAACTGAACTGAGGTCCCTTGACTTCCTCATCTATAAAATGGGGATAAAAACTGTACAACCCCATGGGGTTACTGTGAGGACAAAATCATTAATTCATTAATTATCAATTCATTTACATAGAGTCTATTGCATCACGAACAATACCTAAACTTAATCTTTTTTAAAGTGTGAAAGCTGAATTGGTATCTTCCCGACCCAGGGATCAAACTGGCAGCTCTTAAGTTTCCTGCTTGGGGAGGCAAGTTCTTTACCACTAGTGCCACTTGAGACAGCCCAGGCATGACCCAGAATTATCTCTAAATCATCTCACTGCACAGCCAATAATCACCAGGAGTGGTGCTTTTAGCTCAGTGTGCTAGTCACATCTCTAATTCTTGTCATTTGTTAAATTGAATTATAGTAAATCTTAAAATATCTTTTATAACTCCAAAACTAAAGAAAAAAAAAAAGGAAAAATAGAAAGCTGTAACAGTAACCTGTAGAAGATATGCTTCATTTTTACAATAGTGGCTTTCTTCTGCTACTTGGAGTCTGAAAAACTGAGGGTTGGCAGCCAAAAACACTTCTACCAGAAAAAGACAGACGCTTATGCTATCACTACTTACAAGAAAGGTTCTCAAGGGTTCATCACACATTTCATCACATTTTCATTTTTCATTTAAATGCGGAGATGATAGTTATGATACAAAGTCTTTTCAAATTACTGATTTTCTTTTAATCTCCATAGAAGAACTTTTCTTCATCAAAATCAAATGTTTTTCATCTTCTTTCAATTATCAGTTCCTTTTCTTAAAGGCAAATCATGGTAAATATAAATCATTACCTTTGTGATAGACTCAGATCTTTTTCTAAAACTTTAAAAGTAAATCTTATATGATAAAGGACAAATGAATACCAAATATATGCCTCTCAAAATCTTTACTACTGTTTATACATATGTAAAAATATGAAAGAATGAAAGTGTTATTCAAAAGCTCCATCAAAGCCATATTTCAATGGAAAATGCAGTCTCGAAGAGGTTACTCTCATTTCCTTTTGTAATCTGATTTAGCAAAAGTGGCTTATTCCTTAAATGGCTAGTTCTCCCCTTTTGCTTGAAGATGAGGTTAAGGTTACAATTCTGCCAAAAAGCTTAAGTCTCAACTCCTGTCTAACCCATTAGAACAAAAACTTATGTCAGAACATAATCCAGCCAGGGAAATACTGCAGTCTGATCGGGGGAAGAGGTAAAGGGGAAAGGGACTAGAATCTTATCAGAGTTCCATTACTTAGTATGTGCCTGCCAGAGCAGGAGAGCACCTGTATCAGGACTTGATTCTGAGGGTGTAAGATCAAAGGGAGTGAAATATTAAACTGACCATGAGAAGTCTATTTGGAGAGCACTTTCCTAGTATATAGGAACTTCCCTGATGGCTCAGCTGGTAAAGAATCTGCCTGCAACACAGGAGACCTGGCTTCAATCCTTGGGTTGGGAAGATCCTCCAGAGAAAAGAACGGTAACCCACTCTAGCATTCTTGCCTGCAGAATTCCATGGACAGAGGAGTCTGGCGGGCTATATACTCCACGGGGTAACAAAGAGTAGGACATGACTGAGTGACTCTTACTGTATACTATTTACATACTGGCAAGACCAGGAAGGGCTACTATGAAGGCGCCAAGGAAGAAGGAGACTGATGCTGCTCACTGCTGCTAAGTCGCTTCAGTCATGTGCGACCCCATAGATGGCAGCCCACCAGGCTCCCCCATCCCTGGGATTCTCCAGGCAGGAACACTGGAGTGAGTTGCCATTTCCTACTCCAATGCATGAAAGTGAAAACTGAAAGTGAAGTCACTCAGTCGTGTCTGACTCTCAGCGACCCCATGGACTGCAGCCTACCAGGCTCCTCCGTCCATGGGATTTTCCACGGAAGAGTACTGGAGTGGGGTGCCATCGCCTTCTCCAAGGAGAATGATGAGCCATGGGATTAAAGCCTCAGAGAAGTGGGTACACTGTGGTGAATCTGTGATGCAGCTGTTATATCACCACTAGTTCTGGTGTCCTTCAGGTGATTCCCATTGTGTTCCTGTAACACAGGTGCAGACTCCCATCACTCTGCACCATCACTTGTCAAAAGGTGCTGTTACTGTTGGTTTATTTTTAAAAATAAAATCATTGATTTATTCCCTGAGGTTAAGAAATCTGCTTTATGCTCATTTAACTTCAATCCTACATGAAGATTGAAGGTAGGAAGAGAAGGGGACGACAGAGGACAAGATGGTTGGATGGCATCACTGACTCAATGGACAAGAGTTTGGGCAAGCTCTGGGAGATGGTGAAGGACAAGGAGGCCTTGTGCGTTGCAGTTCATGGGTTCGCAATGAGTCAGACATGAATGAGCGACTGAACAACAAACCAGGCAGTGGACTCTGTCAACACTTTGATCTTGGACTTTCCAGCCTCCAAAACTATAAGAAATATTTTTTTGTTTAATCATTCAGTCTAACATGTATTTGTTATAGCAGCCCAAACAAAGACACTAACCGTTGGACTAAATACTGAAAGACAATATCATTTAGTCTTTAAATCCCTGGATTATGTTATCTCTAATTTACAGATGAAGCAGTTGAGGCTTAAAGGGGCAAATCCATTTGTCCCTGGTTACATTGCCTACCCTAATGCCAAATAGGTAGTTGAAGTCCTGCAATGTGATGTCAAACAGAGATGTGCTGCCTTCTCAGTTAATAGATATTCAATCACTCTTCAGTAAAACAAGTATTTGACATAAATCATGAAATATTAAACATGGAAATAAAATTCCATGAGCAAAATGAGAATCTCTTTATTGGAAGAGGATAACCATCTCCATGCACTCTATAGACCCATAATTTTTTAAAATGAACATATTGCAGTTAATATTTAAATAATTTAAAAACTAAGATATACTGGTTAAAAGAAAGGACTTGTGATTATACAATTATATTATATGTGTTATAAATATTATAATTATAAGTTAACCAAAATATTTTGAGAAAGAGATGAGAGAGACAGATACACAGACAAACCCTAAAACACCAAAAAGAAACAGACATAGATTTACTGGGAAAAAAAAAAAAGTCTGTTTCATGATGAGTGGATTTAGTATTAAAATATTGGGCTCCTCTGGTGGCTCAGATGGTAAAGAATCTGCAGAAGATCTGGGTTTGATCCCTGTGTCTCCCCTGGAGAAGGAAATGGCAACCCATTCCTGTATTCTTTTTTTTTTTTTAATTAATTTTATTTTAACTGGAGGCTAATTACTTTACAGTATTGTGGTGTTTTTTGCCATAAAGTGACACGAATCAGCCACGGGTGTACTTGTGTCCCTATGTCCCGAATCCCCTACCTCCCCAACCCATCCCTCAGGGTCGTCCCAGTGCACCAGGCTTGAGTGCCCTGTTTCATGCATTGAACTTGGACTAGTCATCTATTTCACATACAGTAATACACATATTTCAATGCTATTCTCTCAAATCATCCCACCCTTGCCTTCTCCCACAGAGTCCAAAAGTCTGTTCTTTACATCTGTGTCTCTTTTGCGGTCTTGCATATAGAATTGTCATTACCATTTTTCTAAATTCCATATATATGCATTTACACTGTATTTGTGTAAGTCAGAAAAAAAAAAACACGACTCCAGTATTCTTGCCTGGAGAATTCCATGGACAGAAGAGCCTGGTGGTCTATAGTCTATGAGGTTGCAAAGAGTTGGACATGACTAAGCCACTCACACTTTCACTTTTCACTTTCATTATACTGAGCCCTATAGTAGGTCTAGGGCTTCTTGGGTAGCTCAGCTGGTAAAGAATCCACCTGCAATGCAGGAGACCCCAGTTTGATTCTTGGGTCAGGAAGTTCCCCCAGAGAAGGGATAAGCTACTCACTCCAGTATCCTTGGGCTTCCCTGGTGGCTCAGACAGTAAAGAACCCACCTGCAATGCAGGATACCTGGGTTCTGTCCCTGGGTTGGGAAGATCTTCTGGAGGAAGGCGTGGCAACCCACTCCAATATTCTTGCCTGGAGCATCCCCATGGACAGAGGAGCCTGGTGGGCTACAGTCCATGGTGTCACAAAGAGTCAGACATGACTGAGCAACTAAGCACAGCACAGCAGGTCTAAGTGCTTGAAACTATTATATTTCATTGTTAAAATATATTTTGAGATAATGCTTTTACTTCAAATGTGTAAATGAGAATAGTGATACTTAGCATACTTTCTATGCCTGATAAAAATGAAATGCCACATTTTTTTTTCTAAATTTCATTGTGTTCAGAAATACCATGTAACATCTTAAATCTGAGTTATTTCAAATTCTGAGATAGCTAAAATGTTTAAATTTAAAAGTATACATTTATGCATTTAATAAATTTAGCTGAAAGGTTAACCTTTTTATAAAATAACAGATTAAGGTTCAAGTCAACAGAAAGTTGAAACAAAGTCTCTGTCTCAAGTTTATCTTCACCACTGTTAAACTTCATTTTTATATGCTCTATGTTCACCCTTTGATTAATGACTACCAAAAGAAGCTGGATTGCATAGGAAATCTATGTATGTCTTCTAGGTTGAGTATATCAGTTGGCAGGAAGACTATCAAACTATGAATAATTAAAACTACTTTATGTTTAAAGGCAAATTCATATTTATATATATGTAAAATTGATATGTTAAAATAACCTTACTAATAATTTACATGGTGAAACCATTTGAACATGTCATGGTTCTGTAAATTCAGTTTCAAAATGAAGCTTCCCACTCCCCCTTCAGAATAGCTATGAATGATTGTATTACATATTATCTCTCTCCAGTGAATTATGAATGAATTTTAATCTTAGGGTGTCAGTATCTGAATAGCATATTTTGAAGACTGTGCACAGCTTTATAGATCACTTTGTGAATGTGCCCACTCATTTTAGTATAAATAAGCAATTAAAGAAACTCCAAGGAGACATTGCCATCTTCGATTATCTAGATTGAAGGATCACATCTGCTGTTATTTGGCTGTTAATATTGTTAAAAACTTTCCCTCTTTTTAAAAAATTAAATATTAGAGAAAATGACATTTCTAATATTTATTTATGAAGGAATTTCCAAAAACAATACAGTGAATCTGTATTTTATCATTTTCACCTCTGTACACCTCTTTGTGAAGGTAAAATTAATTCATCAAGTATTGGTCATCCCGGGTAGAAGACTGTATAAGAGAAAATGACTTAAACTCATAGTTGACTGATAAGTTATCAGTCCCTGATGCTGGGAAAGATTGAGGGCAGAAGGAGAAGAGGGAGTCAGAGGATGAGATGGCTGGATGGCATCACCAGTGCAATGGACATGTTCTTGGTCAAACTTCAGGAGATGGTGAGGGACAGAGAGACCTGGCATGCTGCAGTCCATGGGGTCACAAAGAGTCAGACACGACTGGGTAACTGAACAACAGCAACAGCAATCTTACTAGTCCCAGTGTTAACTACAAAGTAATTGTGTAGCACAAGAGCTTTCCAGGTGGCTCAGTGGTAAAGAATCCACTTGCCAAAGCAGGATATGCAGGTTCAATCCCTGATCCAGGAAGATCCCCTGGGAAAGGAAATGACAACCCACTCCAGCATTTTTGCCTGAGAAATTCCATGAACAATGGAGCCTAGTGGGCTAGAATCTCAGGAGTTGGACATGACTTAGAGACTAAACAACAACACTTTTGTACAAATAGGGCCTATAAGAACATTTATCAACTAAATGAACGGGTTAATTTACAATAGTAAATATGAGGTGAAATTCCCCATTTCTCAAATTAATGGTCATGAAAAACGATTTATTAAAATGGGAATACTTATGCCCTCAAACTTTCAAAGCCAAGGCAAACACTTACAACATCACTGACAGTCAAAGGAAAAAAAATATATATATATATATATATATATATATATATATATAAAAGAACAATAAAAATGCAAAAGGCTCTAATTTGTAATCTTATGTGGTGTATGTTTAGAGCTGTATTTTATTTACTTCTTTATATTCTAATATTATTTAACAATCTGCTATACTTATTTTGTGCCAAGCATTGGAATAACAATTTTGTTGCACATTATCTTACTGATTTTTTCAAATTCGTATGATGAAGATAGAATCAAGAATGCCCAGAGAAATATCAATAACCTCAGATATGCCAATGACACCACTCCAATGGCAGAAAGCAAAGAGGAGGTAAAGAGACTCTGATGAAGTTGAAATAAGAGAGTGAAAAAGCTGGCTTAAAATTCAGCATTCAAAAAACTAAGGTCATGGCATCCAGTCCCATCACTTCCTGGCAAATAGATGGGTAAACAATGGAAACAGTGACATTTTCTTTTCTTGGGCTCCAAAATTACCGCAGAATGTGACGCAGCCAAAAATAAAAGATACTCGCTCCTTTGAAGGAAAGCTATGGCAAACCTCGACAGCATATTAAAAATCAGAGATATCGCTTTGCTGACAAAGGTCTGTATAGTCAAAGCTATGATTTTTCTGGTAGTCATGTGTGGATATGAGACTTGGACCATGAAGAAGGCTGAGCACTGAAGAGTTGATGCTTTCTAACAATTGATGCTTTCTAACTGTGACACTGGAGAAGACTCTTGAGAGTCTCTTGGACTGCAAGGAGATCAAACCAGTCAATCTTAAAGGAAATCAAGTCTGAATATTCACTGAAAGGACTGATGCTGAAGTTGAAGCTTCAATACTTTGGCCACCTGATGCCAAAAGTCAACTCATTATAAAAGACCCCGATGCTGAGGTCAGGAAGAGAAGAGGGTGATAGAGGATGAGACGGTTGGATGGCATCATCGACTCAATGGACATGAGTTTGAGTAAACTCTGAGATAGTGAAGGACAGAGAGGCCTGGTGTGCTGCAATCTATAGGGTCACAAAGAGTCAGACACAGCTTAGAGACTGAATAATGAATGAAGATATTATTAAAATTTTCATTTTATAACTAAGAGAACTATTTTAGTTTTTTAACAATCAAGTATTTCCTGTGTGCCAGGATCTCTTCTAAGCACTTCCTAAATATAAACACACTTAACTCTCAAAGCAGTCCTTTGAATTAGAGATCATTATCTCCCACATTTGCAGATGAGGAAACAAAGAATGTACACTATTCCCAAAGTTTCACAGCTGTTAAGTGATGAAGCTGATATTCAAACCCAGCACACTGGCTCTAAGTTAAAGAAAAAACAACTAACAATTGAGGAGAAGAAAAGATTTAAATGTAAGTCTACCTACAACTGGGCTTTCCAGGTGGCACTAGTGTAAAGAGCCCACCTACCAAGTCAGGAGACATAAGAGACGTGGTCTCGATCTCTGGGTTGGGAAGATCCCTTGGAGGAGGACATGGCAACCCATTTCAGTATTCTTGCCTGGAAAATCTCATGGACCAGGTGGGCTACTGTGCATAGGGGTCACACAGAGTCAGACATAGCTGAAGCGACTCATCGTGCATGCACTACCCACAGTACCAGTTTAGGAACTAGGCAAGCGTGGCCCCTGATCTGGGGCTTACCCTTCAGAAGAACTCTGCCTCTTCCTGACACACACTGCTCCATAGGGTTCAAGGTCCACAGGGCTGAGACATGAGAACACTGAGGACCTCATCTCAGCTCCCCCTCATCATCTCAGCTCCACCTCATCATCTCAGCTCCCCCTCAATCGTGTATACACTTCCAGTGGGGGCAGTCCTAAGCCCGAAGAGTGAACAAGAGCAGTTTTGCAGGAAGGTGACCCGAGCTGGGATGTACAAGCTGAGATAGTTATTCAGACTTCCCTATTACAGAACAGAGAAGAAACTTAGGCAAGAAGGCAAGAAGCCTGGAGGCCAAGATCTAGAGGCCAGTAACCAAGCCTCTCTGTGATGCCCTATTTTTATGCCAAACTCTACACTGACTAAACACTTTAGATAAAAACCTGAGCTTCCAGGTCATCATGAAGGCACATTTTTCAGAATAGAAGCAACGGAAACATTGTATTGAATAATTTGAAACTCAGGAGAGTTTTATAATTCATAACTTTCAAATATCTAATTACGGTATTAGTATCTCCATTGGGCCTACTTATCTAGAACCCTACAAAGTTTAGGGGTAGAATTGCATGTGAGTCCAAA
This sequence comes from Ovis aries, assembly GCF_016772045.2. Taxonomy (NCBI): domain Eukaryota; kingdom Metazoa; phylum Chordata; class Mammalia; order Artiodactyla; family Bovidae; genus Ovis; species Ovis aries. Next base: position 19,259,561 of record NC_056074.1, read on the forward strand.
AATATGCATTCCTGATCCTGATCCTACCTGACTTTTTTTTTTTTCTGAAGAGATGAAAAAAATGTGCTGTCCAAAGGGACAGAGCATATAATTGTAATGTTCACAAGGGAAAAGTATTTCCTCTCAAGTGTATTAATTTGATTTCCATTTGGCAGATCTTTATGAATCACAGCTGCAAAATTGATGTTTATAGAATTGATGAAATGCAGAGGAATCCCTAAAATTAAAAATGGGGTCCAAGAATTGTATACAAAGAAGAACTAGGCAATTATGATATCAGTTTCTGACAGTGCATCTAGAAGTGATAACTTAGGAATTTATACTTCAGCTTGTATAATCTCTCTTGTGCTACCATCCCCTTTTAAAAACATTTGTTACTAAACGCAAAGAAACTTCATCAAACACAACTGGCACTGAATTTCAAGCTACTTGACTGATTTTAAGGTATTGATGTAAAATTTTGACAACTAAATGGCCCTTCCTACTCATCTTTCTGTTCCTACAGTGGTCTAATGACAGGGATCATAAGTTTTCCTAGATATTCTATCACTTTAACAGTTCATCTCATACAATGTTTCAGTTAAAAATTAGTACATCATTTGATCTAAAAAACACTTTCAATTTCTAGCAAAACACAACTTTAGGAAAAAAATCAATATTACATTAACTTTGAGGTTGATGGGAACATATAAGTAATAGAAGACAAACATGGCAAGAATAGCCAGAAAGAACGAGGAAGAAAAACAGTCTTACAAGGGCAACATTTCTTGCCAAAATAGAACTCCCAAACCAGAAAGAATTAATCTTTTCATTAAATGTTAATATATCTCTGTTTTGAAAAATGAGCTTTGAAAAGCCTAGTCACACATGACTAAGAATGATGAACTGTTGTACACAGCCAAACTAGTAGATAAAGCATGAAACTTTGGGACAGAAAAAGCTAATATATAAGACGTCCAGCTTTTCATATCTCATTGAAATTTTTCTCTTTCGTCATTCTTAATAGCTTTTGGACTAGACTAACATTATTTTACAAAGATGAAGTAGAAATGTTGGACATATCTTGCTCTCTTAAAACTTTCTCAGTTCTACATAGGGAGAGGCCAGCTGGAAAGCGTGATCTGACTTCAGTATTTCCTTTCTCTAATATCTATTTTACGAGCATGCCAATGCTACATGCAAGGTTCAACTCTCTAGTCAGACCCATTTATATGGAAAGGAAGCATACTAATCTTTCTAAGTTTCAGGTTTTTGCACTTCACACTTCTGTGAGAGATAGAAGGTTTTTATTTTTTTTTTTTTTAAGAAAAATTGACCATGAATCTTTGTTGCCATTTAGCACAGAAACCCAAGAGGAGAAGATAATCAACAAAGCTGCCCATACAATGACAAAAAACCTGTCTGCTTTGTAAAGGAGAAAATGCAGTCTAGCGGTTCAATGGGTTTCTATACTATCTCCAGAATCTTGGTGTTTAGATAAATACTAAGTAGTCTGCATTTTCAGACGGATATTATGTAAATATAGACCAAAGCCAGAAGAAAACCACAGGTATATACAGTAAGAAAACTGCACTCTGGTACTCCAACATTTAGGGAAACAGTCAGCGGTAAAATTGCAGCATAGATCTCTTTAAGAACTATTTTCTTACTGTTATGATGTAGTCTCTGATTTTAAACTGTTAGGTAAAAAAAATTGCTGTAACCCTAAAACAAGTTAGCTAACATTTTTCCTATTGAATCAACAGATTTCACAACTATCTAGTATTAACACAATTGGTAGATGTTATTATCAAAAGTCTATTTGAGAAAACTTGTGTTTCAACCCAAACTTATCAATAATCACATTCAATTATATGTGGTTTATCTAATTCAGGTAAGTCAATGATTGACAAGCTAAATGCAAAAAAATCAAGACTACACAATGATGTCTATAAGAAACATCCTTTAAATACAAAAATTCAGATAGGCTAATGAAAAAGGATGGGGAAAAGTATGCAATGTAATTATAATTCATATAACAGTGACAGTGGGCAATATTGGGGCAAAACCCCAATATTATAACCATAGGATTTTTAAAAGTTTATTGTGAAGATGTTAGCACTATTTCTATGCATGGGTGAAAACTCTTTTTAACTTAAATATCATCTAAAAAATACAATTTAAGAATATTAAAAAGAATATTAAGTGGCCAAAAAAGGGATTATAAATAACTGTATATCATTTAAGGGTATTTTTTGCCTCCAAAATGGATTAGTTTCAGTCAGCTGGCCTTTAATTCTGCCAAGAATTTCTATGGGTTTTAAAGTTATGCAATTAAAATCATGCTCAAAATTATCCATCTGAATATGAGAAAGCCACATATCTAGTGCTTTTCAACCTTAATTGGTCAAGTATTGAAGCAAGAGATGCTAATTCTTTCCATTTCAAGTTCCTCTTGATTGTGCAGAAGCCAGTAAATATCAGAGAATCTCAGAAGTAAAAGTTTGTGGTATATCTGAGATGAGGCTACTGGGTTATCCCTACGCTAAGCTATTTGTCATGTCAGTGTTTGAAGTAAAGGAAAGGCCAAGAGGATATGAGATGGGGCTCTGTGCATGCTAAGTCACTTCAGTCATGTCTGACTCTGTGACCCCCTGGACTGCAGCCCACCAGACTCCTCTGTCCATGGGACTCTCCAGGCAAGAACACTGGAGTGCTTTGCCATGCCCTCCTCCAGGGAATCTTCCCAATCCAGAGATCAAACCCACTTCTAATGTCTCCTGCCTTGGCAGGCTAGATCTGCGCAAATCATATCTCTAATAGGGCTCCCAATCTTAACGTGTCTACAATACATCCTATTATTTCTCCCCCATTCACACAAATTTTTCCCACAATTCTCTCTAACTTTATAAAGAGCAACAGTTGCTCAAGCTAAATTGGCAATAACTTTAACTGAAGTAGGCATATTATGTGAGCCAGGCAGTTGAAGGGGGAAAACTGAGGAAAAGTGATATCATGGCATATAAACCAGGTCATATTTCTACCCATGTTGAAATAATTCCTGCTGAGAAACTATGACAATAGGCATAATTATTTTCTATCCCTCCACATGCTGAGGTTACATTCACTCTGTAGTATTTAGAGATCACTGGAGACTATCTCACACAGGAGATACTACAGTCGAAGAATGAACTAGAAAAAATAAATAGTAATTAAAGACATAGAAATTCTGGGTGGTAGACTTTTAGAGACAGTGTCAATGTAAGAAAGAGAACGAGTAATCTAAAAGCAAATATACAAACTGGATATAATTTTCAAAGCATAGATTTTTTATCATTTCCTGAAAATTATGTGAAAATATAATTATTTGATGATAAATATAAAAGTTTAAAATAATATTTACTAATGAAAGTGGGTGTTTCGTGTATCTCAGACAATTTAGTATCATTTGATTCAAAGCTTGTTAAAAGTGGTCTCAAGTTTCTCCTACTTACAATCAAACCTCATTTCTTTTCCAGTGTTTACACCACTGAACTACACAATTGCAACTAAATATGAGTGAGTGATACATTATTCAATGATTTCAGGACAAATTCTTTATTAATATATAAGTCTGCTTCTCAACAATGGCTACCTCTTAAGTTATTGGGCTTTTTAAAATTTATGTTTCCCAAAGTCTTATGTAATGCATTAGTAAATTAAAAGGCAAACTACATATTTATATAATTAATATTTAATTTCAAATTGCATATATTTAAATAAAGTAGAACATTTATCTAATTGGCTTAGTTAATTGTCATATTAAATAAATTTATAAATTAAAACTATCCTCAACATTTGACATTCAATGTTTATTTTGTGGCCAATGTAAAACAATTATACCTTGTTTTTTGCACATCACACCTAAACCTAAAACTATATAGATTTAATAGTAATATGAATTAACATTGCAAAATATTCTTTATATAGTCAAGAGCAAGTGTCCAGAACATAACATAAACTTGCGCATAACTCTGGTAACACAAACTAAAGGATGGAGTGAATTAAGAAAATGGGTGCTCCACAGTTCTTGCAAATAGTTTTTAATTATGCAAGAATTGATTGAGTTCATGCCACTTGAAAGAACAGATATGACAAGTTAATTTTTCTTTTCTCTCAGAATTAATGTCTCTCAAATACTCCTTGTATTTCTTTTAGCAGTGACACTTCCAGAAATCCTCACCATGTTCACATATAAGCATCCTTTGTTTTAAAGACATTAGACAAGTGTTTCCCTGGGGCCTGATCAAAGGAGACATTTAGGGTTATAACTCGGAGATAGGGATTGAAATACATTCACTACCGTATAGAAAATAGATAACTAATGAGAACCGACTCAACACAGGGGACTCTACCCAGTGCTCTGTGGTAATCTAAATGGGAAGGAAATCCAAAAAAAGAGGGGATATATGTATAGCTAATTTACTGTGCTGTACAGCAGAAACACACACAGCATTGTAAACTAATCTTACTGCAATTAAAAAATAAATTAAAAAGAAGTAGTATAGATCCAAAGTGAGAAAGGCACCTCTAAATTCTTAAACTTGTCTTTCATGATATGTGAGCAGGACTCCTGTTCAGTTCTTAGGATGTTTTCATGGTGGGCACTGAAGATTTTTATAGACATGGGAGAGTTCTTATACAGAACTGTCCTTTGCATTTTAGCCTTCTAGAATTTCTGATCCTAATCTACTCGGTCTGGTGACACCTACCAATCTCTGTGTGAGCCAGATAGTCTTCTACACATTTCCTAAATGTCTCCCGCAGCATGATATTTCTTCCATTGTTCTACACTGCCCCACAGTCAGACACGTGAGTGGTGAGTACTGGCACAACTTACATGGAGGTAGGTCTGACTTCACGTGTGCCTATAGGCTTGTGAGATCGAGCAGCATTTGATTTCATAGCCCAAATGTGAGATGCAGTAAGCAGAATATTTGGACAACCAAGTTCTGCAGCATAGACTCATAGACTTGATTTTTTTTAACTAAGTAATAATTTCTTCACAGAATTATAAACTGCAAATGGCTCATTCACCTTTCTTCATACTCCTGCAGCAGCTGATCTACATTGACCGCTAGGAAAGATTAGCATAAAAGCATCTATCTCCTGGAATGTGTCAAGGATTTGCCTTCCTCATTCCAGTGACATATGAGACAAATCACTCAATCTCAGCATTTCAGCATTTTTTTTTTCCTGCAAAAGAAGATGGGTCTTCTCTGTCCTCAACCACGCAACTAGTTGAGCTGACTTAGTTGATAAGATATGGTAAGATTTAGAAAAATTTGACTTAAAAAATTTGCTTATAATGGCATGCAGCCAATAGTATGACAACAAAATAAACTACACCATAAAATATTAGCTAAAGATATAAAAAAGAATCTTTGCTACTTTTATCCACTCTGTCACAGCATTCTATAAACTGAGAGAAATATTAAGCAATCATCTTTCCACAGAACTTTGTGAAGCAGCCCTTATCTATGCAAAAGTGGAATGTGATGTTCAGAAATCACTCAAGCTGTGTGAAATAAAAATATTAAAGTTCAGAGAAGGAGAAAATGCAATTAAATATTTGTACAATTGCATGAAGAGAGAATCTGAGAGCTCAATAAAAGCTCAAAATCCTCTCTAAATCTCTAGTTATATACTCAGTCATTTTTTCCCCTTGCTGTTTCTGCAGTTGCTGAAGAAACAGCTTGCCATCATGGTGCTATATCTTAATCATTTGCATCAAATCAAGTCATACAAACCAAGAAATTCTGGAGTTCTCAAAGAAAGTAGGTCACAAATGGAGACAAAGCTATAGTCTAGGTCACATAGCCTAAAGCCTCAAATTAAATGAGGAATACAAAGGAAGATACATATTGTTCTCCCTTTTCCATTTATGTCAGATTTAACTCCATTGTAAAATAGAATGGAAATAATTATTGACCATTCACTAGTGTTCTGAATTTCTGCCTCATTGTTCTTTCATTTCACAGACAGAAAACTGAGCTCAATTATTTAACATGTCAAGGTTGCTTTTGCTTTGAGTAGGGTTGCCTATCTCCTTCCTAATTATGTTTCTCTTTGCTTCCTCTTCCTTCTTCTTATCACCTTTAACTTAGCAATGCAAGGATAAGAGTATACAAAACCATTCAAATTTATAGACTACCAATTAACATTTAGTTATTACGAGGCCCAATATCCACATGTGAGTCTCCTGCATCCCTGAGACAAGTCTAAAAAGGTAGTGTCTCCTAATACTTTATTAGCAGACAATAGGTACCAATGGCATGAGACATAGGCTACATGTTGCTACGTGTTCTTTCTGTGACAAAGCATATTCTAACTGCGCAATATAGTTATGTACGCATTAGGAAGCAAAATAAAGGCATAAAATATTCTTAAATTACAGGGACCATTTGTCTCTCCCTGTATCTATTTGTTCAAAGGAGATGGATATGGCAGCTGAGTCTACAGTATATCCCAGCTGCATATATTATATATAGTATTTAAATATCTACATCAACTATCTTGGAGGCTGAGACACTAAAAAGCGTTGTTATATGCAAATATTTTCTAGGAAGTTCAATGTATGCATAATTAAAGCTAATTTGAGCTAATACCTTAGCTTAAAGGTAAACAAAATTTAAGCTTTCTTTGCTTAAATGAATCAAATGTGTTACAGTCAACCAGATAATTAATGAGGACATCATGCAATACAAGCATTCTAAGGAGAGAAACAAAGGAAACATCAATATCTGAAATATACATCGCCAGCAATAGGATTTGCCTAAGAAGGTTGTACTCGTGGCTATCGCTTGCTATAGCAGAAAGGCTCCAGGAACAAAGAAAAGAACACCACCCAGAAGAAAGAATAAAGGTGAATGATGATCAGAATGATCAAGGAAGATGACACTTGCAATTTCTACATAGGAATAGGTTAAAGCACCTGTAAACTTGTAAGAAAACCTGTGGTAAAGACAGTTTCCCATCTATCAGTGTATTGTAGGCTCTTGAGACCCTTCTGTTTACCATAAAGTTTGTGTCAAGCATGGAGTTTAAGGACTCTGCATGAGTCTGAATCCAAAAGACATTTACAGTGGTGTGTTGTTGGTTTTCAGTATTGGGCATCATTAAACTTGTAAAGACCTTGGGTCGGAAATCAGTTTATAATTTCTAGTCCTCTGAAGATCGTGCAGACCCATTTGGTCCTGCTTTTCCTCTTTAGATATAGTTATAAACCATGCAAATAATAAGAGAAAACCAAAGGAGAAATCTGAAAAGAATAAGAAGCTGAACTGGATGAGAACCTAGGAATGAACATCTCAGCGGCAGAACATCTTACATCTAACTGTACAGCCCTCTATACAACAGAAGACCCACATCAGTGTTTCCTGATACCCAAACTAGCAGTCAAAGGAAACATAAGTTGATTCATTTCTCCTTAAAACAAACAAACAAAAATGGAAACCATCAATAAAAGGCAGTCTGGACAAGTATTCACCTATACTGGACCTGAGAAACTCCACACCCATCAAGAGCTACAAGAGGAAAGAATAGAATCAAACAGAGAGAATCAGTCACAGCAAAGAAATACTAAAGAATTTTTCACTAACAACTTACTCCTAAGGATTGATTGAAGAAATGTTAAGTAGAAAAGAGACTGACTTAAGAATACTGAAGCATCAGGAAGCAGGAAGAAATAACAGAGCAAACACAGGAGTAGAAGCAATGCATTACACTTTCCCTTTCTGAGTTTTATAAATCAGGTTTTGTAGTCGAAACAAAAATTAATACGCAAGACAATGGCATTTAAAAGTAGAGGAAGATAAAAAACTCCAAAGTGATGATTTCACATTTTACTTATGTGACAAAAGGTTGGCATCAGTACACTCTTTTAAGTCACAAATATATGTATATATTGTCATAACTAGAGCAACCACTGTGAAAAGTATACAAAGAAATATACTCAAAAACATTGTAACTAAAGATGGAATTTAAAAATACTTTAAAGTAGCCCACAGAATTATAAGAAAAGAAACAGAATAAAAGAGCTAGGAGAAACAAAGAGAGCACAAAAAAAAAACTAAATGGCAGAATTAATAACTACCATGGCATGTCAATAACTATCTTAAATGCAAATGATTTAAACCCACCAATCAAAAGACAAAAAGTGATACTTCCCATGTGAGCCAGTGGTTAAGACTTCACCTTCCGATACAGTGGGTGTGGGTTCGACCCCTGGTCAGAGCACTAAGATCCTACATTCCTCGGGGCCAAAAAAGCCAAAACGTAAAACTGAAGCAATATTGCAACAAATTAAATAAAGACTTTAAAAAATGGTCCCTATCAAAAACTCTTTCAAAAAAAGACAAAAATTGCAGGGTGGTTAAATCACGTACCAACACACATACATACACACAGACATCCTATGTTACTCAGAAAAAGCTCAATTGCAGCCTAACAATACAGGTAAGTTGAAATAAAAGGATGAAAAATACTGTGCAAAGGTGAATTAAAAATTTTAAAATTGGACATATTAGTAGTATATAAAGAGGATGTCAGAGTAAAGAAAGTTACAAGATAGTCTAAATGATAAAATCATCAATCTATCAGAAAGATATAATGGTTCTAAATGTATACACACCAAAGAACAGAGCCTCAAAATTATACACACAAGGCAAAAACTGATAGAACTTGTGGTACCTCTATAATTGCACCACCAAAAATAGCCATGTCCCAATCCCAGAACCTGTTAGTATATCACTTAACATAGTAAAAGTGAGTTTACAGATGTAATTAAAGATATAAGTTAGGACCTAGGGAGATTATCACATATTACTCATGAGAGCTCAAGGTAAAAATTTTCCTTATAAAGAAAGGAATGAAATGGTGGAAGACTCAGTGGTCTTGGCCTAGTAATTAGAATAAAATAAGAGTATCTATTTCTATTATTCTTATTCAACATAGTAAATGTTCCATAAAATGAATGAATGAATTCAGGTGACGTGAATTTATGGCGGTCTGTTCAGTTCTTATTGAATTAAATAGACTGAAGTCATACTGAGTCTTACTATATGTTAGAGCTCTGTTCAAGAAAATTAGAGATACCAAGGGAACATTTCATAAAAGGATGGGCACAATAGAGGACACAAATGGTATGGACCTAACAGAAGCAAAAGATATCAAGAAAAGGTGGCAAGAATACACAGAAGAACTATACAAAAAGGTCTTAATGACCCTGATAACCACAATGGTGCAATCACTCACCTAGAGCCAGACATCCTGGAGTAAGAAGTCGAGTGGGCCTTGGGAAGCATCACTATGAACAAAGCTAGTGGAGGTGGTGAAATTCCAGCTTAAGAATTTCAAATCCTGAAAGATGATGCTGTGCAAGTGCTGCACTCAATATGCCAGCAAATTTGGAAAACTCAGCAGTGGCCTCGGGACTGGAAAAGGTCAGTTTTCATTCCAATCCCAAAGAAAGGCTATGCCAAAGAATGCTCAAACTACCGCACAGTTGCACTCATCTCACATGCTAGAAATGAAATGCTCAAAATTCTCCAAGTGAGGCTTCAACAGTATGTGTACTAAGAATTTCCAAATGTTCAAGCTGGACTTAAAAAAGGCAGAGGAACCAGAGATCAAATTGCAACATCTTTTGGATCATAGAAAAAACAACAAAATTCCAGAAAAACATCTACTCTACATCTTTGACTGCGCTAAAGCCTTTAACTGTGTGGATCACAACAAAATGTGGACAATTCTTCAAGAGATGGGACTATCAGCCCACCTGACCTGCCTCCGGAGAAATCTATATGCAGATCAAGAAGCAACAGTTAAAACAGGACATGGAACAATGGACTGGTTCCAAACTGGGAAAGGAGGTACGTCAGGCTGTATATTGTCACCCTGCTTATTTAACTTATATGTAGAGTACATCATGCAAAATGCAGGGCTGAATGAAGCACAAGCTGGAATCAAGATTGCCAGGAGAAATATCAATCACCTCAGATATGCAGGTGACATAACCCTTATGGCAGAAAGTGAAGAAGAATTGAAGAGCATCTTGATGAAAGTGAAAGAGGAGAATAAAAACAGCTGGCTTAAAATTCAACATTCAAAAAACTAAGATCATGGCATCCAGTCACATCACTTCATGGGAAATAGATGGGGAAACAATGGAAACATTGGGAGACTATTTCCTTGTGCTCCAAAATCACTGCAGATGGTGATTGAAGCCATGAAATTAAAAGACGCTTGCTCCTTGGGAAAAAAGCTATGACGGATCTGGACATCATATTAAAAAACAGAGACATTACTTTGCTGACAAAGGTCTATCTAGTTAAAGCTAAGGTTTTTCCAACAGTCATGTATGGATATGAGTTGGACCATAAAGAAAGCTGAGCACTGAAGAACTGATGCTTTCAAACTGCCATGTTGGAGAAGACTCTTGAGAGTCCCTTGGACTGCAAGGAGATCAAACCAGTCCATCCTAAAGGAAATAAGTACTGAATATTCATTGCAAGGATTGATGCTGAAGCTGAAGCTCCAATCCTTTGGCTACCTCATATGAAGAACTGACTCATTTGAAAAGACCCTGATGCTGGGAAAGACTGAAGGTAGGAGGAGAAGGGGACAATAGAGGATGAGAAGATTGGATGTCATCACCGACTCAATGGACAGGAGTGTGAGCAAGCTCTGGAAGTTGATAATAGACAGGAAAGCCTGGCATGCTGCAGTCCATGGGGTAGCAAGGATTTGGACACTACTTAGCAACTGAACTGACTGACTGAGGCATGGTCCTAAATGCTTTGTATCTATCATCTTATTTGATCCCTACATTTCTGTAAATTTTTAAAGCATTTTAATTCATCTCCTCTTCCCATCCTTGTGTTTTGCAGATGTAGAAATTGAGGGTTAGAGGGTCAAGTGATACTTTCTTCAAACCATCTATGTAGAGTCAGGATCCTGGTCCTTTATTCAGCATGATATTTGTATGGATGTCAGATACTTCTCTCAGAGAACTGTGTATATAAATAGGAAGCAGTGCCAGAGACATTGTTGTTAAACACCATCTGTAGTTTATTGATCTAAGAGCATCTGTCAAGATTAGGTGTGTTTTTTTTTTTCTTTGCCTGTCAGGAGGCTACTAGATATCCGAGGGCTGTGAAGTGGTTGTCGAGTTATTACCATGTCTATCACTTGTTAGCTTGAGATTTTTTCTGAAATGTGTGTCTGCATGAAAGCAGGTTTTTTTTTTTTTTTTTTCCCAGATCCTATTATCTTCTTCCTAAGCAGCAGGTCTAAACTTGTGCTATGTAGCCTGTCCTGCAGCATTTTGCCGTGGGTCCTTACAACACAGAAGTCAGTTTTTGACCTCAGCTGAGGAAGAGGAAATGCCACACTAAAATCAACAGAACCTGCTGATCACTGCACAAAAAACCTGGAGGAGCCTCTCCTGCCCAGAGGCTCAAATGTTCTCTTCCTTCAGAAACCATCTATCTCCTAGTAGCTGACTTCCACATACTGTCGGAGGAGAGACCTGATGGATAAACCTGGACTCCACAATTTTATATATGCAATGTGAAATACACCTCTTTTTACTAAATGGACATATCTTAGTCCCTAAACCAGGATACCTCTTCCCAGGAGGAAAATAACTGGGTAAGTGGGGTTTTCTTCAGAAGATTCCTTGGTTAACCCAGAATCAGAATGGGTTAGCGTAATACTTCCCTAAATTCACAAAGGTCAACACCCTCTAGACTGTCACAGACCACATCACTCCAACATCATTCTGCTGCTGCTAAGTCACTTCAGTCGTGTCCGACCCTGTGCGACCCCATAACATCACTCTAGAGAAGGTTTTTGGATTTTGTTTTGTTGCCTTTTATTCCCCCCAGGGTATTCTCCCCTTTGCAGTACTAAACACACTTGTTGACAAAATTTCTTCTCCATACTCTGTTTTTCTAAGTCAACTCCCCTTCTATTCACCGGCTCCTTCTTAAAGCAGGAAATAGCATGATAATGCTAGACTATTTTAGAGTGGACTTTGCATTACTTTTCAAATGATCTTTTTGACCATGGCCTACAATGAGACATCATTTTATATCATGACCGACCTTCATATATCTGTGTCCATGTATATGTGTGTGTGTGTGTTTATATAAATATACATCTTTATGTATAGATGCTGATGTGCTGTGCTGTGCTTGCTTTGCAACCCCATGGATTGTAGCCCACCAGCCTCCTCTGTCCACGGAATTCTCCAGGCAAGAATATTGGACTGGGTTGCCATTTCCTACTCCAGGGGATCTTCCTGACCCAGGGACTGAACCTGCATCTCTTGCACCTCCTGCTTTGGCAGGCAGATTCTTTAGCACTGTGAGACCTCTGGGAAGCCCACATCTTTACCTAGATGTGTATAAACTGATTTCATGATCTATGATATGTCATGACCCTCAGTTTGAAAACATCTCTCTAGAGGGAAAACCTTGGATTACCTGTCAATGTGCTAACTTTATAGGTTTTTTGAATTTTAAGGATGCCCTCTTGTGGTAAATCAAGAAAGAGTCATCAGCCTACTGCTGTTGAATTCCAAAATAAAACTGAATGATAAAGGCAGTAGAAAGAGCTGGCAACCTTAAAACACTCTCCCCACTGTTGACCAAAAATTTAAAAAAAAAATGCTTACTGTAAAAGCTGTGAGTTGAGTTTTGTTTAGCGTCTTACTCAAGACTGTAGCCCGGAAGACAGTCTTTCAGATAGGTCTGAGGAACTACTCTGAAGAGGCAGATGAAGAGGTGAGTGTATGTGTGTGATTCTGGCTAGGGAATCTGTGCAGCCAAGCGGACTTCTCAGTAAAAGGCTACCCCTAGTCATAAGGATTAGACCTCTCAGCCAATGATTTTAACCCTTTCTATGAATGGAAAGATGCAAGAATATGGGTCCATTAAAATTTTTCCTGAAATACATCCAACTGTCTAAGGGCCTGTTTTGCCTTTTTTCTCAAAACACTGAGTGCCTCCTCTTATCCTTTGTGCTGAATTCTTTTCAAGGTGAACTGTAGGTCAGTGACTTCAGTGGCTAATGACTTGGTCCTTGAAGAATCTGAATGGCAGGCAACAATTAATTTTTTTTTTTTTCCCACCATATCCCTTTTTTCCACCATGTCCCTAGAAAGAAAAAAATGGTCTTTGGATGCAGTCAGATAAGGGCTCAAATCTCTTATTTTACTATACAATATTCAGCAAGTTACATAGCATCTCTGATTTAAACTTTCATCATCTCTAAAACATATATTTTAGTTAGTAATTTATATATCTTAGGCAGGTTTTCTCAAAATAGGAACTATTGGCATTTGGGACTGGATAAGAAATTCTTATCTGTGGAGGACTGACGTGTATTATACGGTGTTCAACTGCATATCTGGTTTATAACAACTGTTGTGCTGTTTAACAACTGTGCTGTTTAACAACTGTGCTGTATAACAACTGTTTATACAGTTGTTTATACAGTTTATAACAACTGTTGTTGAGCTAATCAGTAGTGGCTCACTCTTTGCCATCCTGTGCGCTGTAGCCCTCTAGCCTTCTCTGGCCATGAGGATTCTCCAGGCAAGAACACTGGAGTGGGTTGCTAAGCCCTCCTCCAGAGGATCTTCCCAACCCAGGGATCGAACCTAGGTCTTCCGCATTACAGGTGGATTCTTTACTGTCTGAGCCACCAGGGAAGCTCATGTCAGTAATAACTCCCCACCCGCTACCAAATTGTTTACCAAAAATGTCTCCAGACATTGCCAAAAGTCTCGTGGTAAATACCCTTTGCCATATTGCAAGCCTAGAGATTCCTAAAATTTCTCTCTCCGTTTTATTTGTGTTTCCTAGCAAGTTAATCCTTCCCTGAGTTCATCGTTTTCTTGTAGTATTTTGCCATTTGCAACTAACAGCATGTTCTGTACTGTTTTCCAATATATTCATTAGAGCTATAAGTTCATCAGAAATGCAGCTTAATTTCAGTTCTGAATCTTAGGCAACACACACACACACACCAGAGTGTGTTTTCAGAGAGGAAATTCTTCAAAAACAGTGAACAGGAGTTTACGTTAGATGTATAATGCTCCTCTTCATTCACTTGGGCACTGTGTTGCCACAACTAAATAGGTGAAAAGAAATGCCTGAGTCAGATAGGAAACAGGCACAAAGAAAGAATGAGAGAGAATGAAGTAAAGAGAGAGGGGAAAAAGGAACAAATAAAGAGAGTGAGTGTGTAATGGGGATCAAATACTAGAAATAGAATAGCTCATACAATACATCAAAGGACATCATGGCAGGTGTGGGCTGAAGTCCCCTCAAAAATGACTTAGCATGGCACAAAGTGGTTGGTAAATTCATATATATATATATATATATATATATATATTCTGTATATCACTACTAGATTTTGCATCTTTTTGTTTACTGGATCCTTGAAAACCTGATGCAGGTGAATTTTCAGAATCTTAATTCCTCCTGATACGATAAATCTGGTATTTTGAAATTATCGTGTCTCCCTTCCTTCCATGCCCCCTACCTGAGACCCCCTCACTATCGGTGTTGATGTCTCTAGGGTACAACTCAGGGATTCTCTGTCTTTTACCTGGCTCCTTTTAAAATGTTTTAAAGGTGAATTGTGGCCTTATCTGTCTGCTTCATTTGATTCTTTTGTACAGTCCAGCCTGGTTCCCTGGCTTTTCCTCTAAATAGGTTTGAGTATGCAATCAATCATTTTACATGAATTCAAACAACCAACCTGAGCTTTGGGTGGTAATTTTCAGGCTGGCAAATGTCTTTAGATGAGGTTGCTTTCTACCTGAATTTAGTGAGAATACTTGACAGAAAGTAAGAGTCCTATATATCTCTGCTCCATAAAATCGGGGCAGAAAGAGCATTTGGGGATTTCATCACCATCTTCAACAACTAATTTGAAAAGAAAAGCTGCTACTTATCAAGTGTTCCACTACAAAGAATAAAAAGGAAAAATCAATAAAAGAAAGGTACACTCTTAAATAAATTCAATGAAATGACATCAATCATCTTCATATAATGAAAACTTTGTGACTATGAATTAGATGGTACTTTAAGATGCCTTTGTAAACAAGAATAACTACTTTCCCCTCTAAGCCAAGAAATAATAACATACCATTTTCAGTAGCAAGTTACAAAATAGAAATTGGCAAGTGCACAGACAAGATAGACTTTAGAATAGATTCCCCATCCACCTTACATCAGGAAGGGCCCAGTTTATTTATTTCTGATGTTTTCATCAATGTCAAATTATACTAAGCTTTGCTCTTTATGTTTCATGATAATTAACTTTAGCTTCTGAAGCAACATATTTCTTTGTCCATATCCTGAGAGACTACAAGATTCCCATCTACAATATAGTCATTGAACAGAAATCTCTGGCTTCCCCTTGTTGGGACCCAGAGAAGGCCCTCAGTACCTCAGTGGTATGTTGATTATTTTGAATTAAATTCCTTAAGAAACAGCAGACACAAAGGAGATACTTTGACCTTCCTCTCTGTTTCCCTTAACGCAAGAAATAAATCTTCCTTGTGAAAGTTGCTCTCGCTGTACCAGCAGGTAGAGAGACATTTCTACCATCAGAGACAGGGAATTCAGAGCTAAGACGCCTAGAGAAACAAATTGTACTACTTCTTTGCTAATTTACTATTTCAAGCTCAAACTTTGCTCAAATCCTTTACTAATTAAGCACCCAAAGTTAAACTTCTTTGTCCTGTCAATTCCTTTCAAATATATTGTCTGTAAATATGTAAAAGTTGCTTTCTTTGGCCATTTCTTACATCCCATTTCCATGGGAACTCTGGCCTCAAAAATTAAAATGTGTTTCTTTTCCTCCCATTCATCTGTTTTATGCTGACTTCATGATTTGTCCAGCCACAAGAATTCAAGAGGGAAATTGAGAGGGAAATTTCCTCCCCTCCCTGACAACCTGACTGTTAGATCTGAGTGGCCACTCCTGAGTCGAGAACTGTGGCTGTGATGGCCAGGCACTGGTTTACATAAGCCTAGGCTGCTAAGGTTTCTCTGAAACACTGCTACTGCAAGGCAGGAGGGACCGTGCTAATCGGATAGGTGCATCAGGGCCCAATCCCATGGTATACAGGCAAACTAGGCCTACTTACTGTTGGATCTGGGCGTCTCAGATGGCTCAGTGGTAAAGAATTTGCCTGCAATGTGGGAGACATGGATTCGATCCTTGGGTTAGGAAGAAGATCACCTGGAGAAGGAAATGGCCATCACACAATGTCTCATTGTGGTGAGTATTGGAGGAGACAATATATCCAATAAGCCTCCACAAAAACTGCAAAGTTTTTAAACTGTGTGCATGTATGTGCATATATATATATATATGTATATATATATATATACTTATGTAAAACTATGTCCAAGTGCGAATATGTATACAGACACACAGCTATACATAAATTTTAGTTAAATGGTTCATTGAAACTTAATCTTAGTAGATGAATAATCACTTAATATTGCTATTTATTAATGATACATTTACCTTATCTTCCCTTTTAAAAACTACTAGCTTTACTCTGTTCTTCCAATCAATAGGAATG
Source organism: Ovis aries (assembly GCF_016772045.2). Classification (NCBI taxonomy): domain Eukaryota; kingdom Metazoa; phylum Chordata; class Mammalia; order Artiodactyla; family Bovidae; genus Ovis; species Ovis aries. Next base: position 19,276,194 of record NC_056074.1, read on the forward strand.
AAATTGTAATACTACTCATGATATATCAAAACAATCTGAAATTTTATGAGTGTTTATCCATAAAAAGTCTAAACTGATTATTATTATAGAGCAAAATATTTGTACCCTGTGTTGAATATGTAATTGGTAAATGCATGCAAACTTCCATCGTTCATAATTAGACCTTCATTTTAATCTCACAACAACTGATTACTAATGATCCTAGGAATGAACTTAGTAAGGGCAGGCAGTTCTAGGGACAGAGGGCATTAATTTGAGGATGTAGAACAGTTTTAATCTTTTTCTGAGATGTTGGTGATTAATATAGAAGCCTTGGCTATAACAAGAAAACATACCTTAAAAGTCTACAAAGCAGCAACTCATTAAACTTCCTATAATTATATGGCAGATGTACAGTGGTTCATAACCTGGAAAGTTAATATTGGTCTTTTCAGAACTGAAAGTACTTTAAAATGGCATAGATAATAAAGTAAATATAATTACATTGCATAGACCTCTTTTGGGGGCACGTTAGCTACATTTTCTAATTATAAAGAATAGGCTTGAATCCCAGTAAATTTCAGAATATTTAACGTCCCTGAACTTCTGTTTCCTCCAGATCTATTTCATAGCAGTGTTGTGAGAATACAGTAACATAATGTGTCAACATATCAACCTATCAGTGCTTATCTGGAACATCATAAATCCACAAAAAATGACAGTTTCTGCTTTAATTCACTAAATAAATACAAGTACTAAGGAAGACTTTTTGATACAGTCAGACATAAGACAAAATAGTCATGTGAAATCTGTACTTCAAGCTTCTTCTTTTTGAATATTAAAAATCACTTGTTACACACATACATAGATATATGTATATATATATAAAACCTTACTTTATATTGGTCTTTAGGGCCATATTAATCTATGAGAAATTTGGAAAATGACAATAAAAAGTGCCTTCCATCAAAAAGTTCACACTGTTATATTTTCTTTGGAAGCTATATTTTTATATAAAAATACAAAATAGAACTACAATGTAGATACAGAGTTGAAAGGAATCAATTCTAATTGAACAGTTTGAATATGTTACAGTTTTTAACCACACGAAATTCAACCATTGAAATAGATCTGTGATTGATTCACTCTTCTACTGAAGACTGTTTTATTTACAGAGGGAATCAATATGGGGGAAGGAGAGTGCTTTCTTTTACATAAGAATTTCAGGAAATCTTATCATTTAAGTACATTTATTTCAGGACATTTGACTGCTTTTGCTGTTTAAAGTGAAAATAAAAAAGCTTTTAAAATACAAGCTTATATATATGAAGTTCCACTATATAAGAGAGATCATATAGTATTTGCAAATCAAAACAATGAGGTATCACCTCACTCCAGTCAAAACGACCATCACCAAACATCTTTCAGCAATGTGCGAGAGAAGGTGTGAAGATAAAGGAACTCTCTTACACTACTGGGGGGAATGTAAGTTGGTGTAGTGTCTATGGAAAGCAGTACGGAAGTTCCTTAAAAAACTAAAAATAGTGCTACTATGTGACCCTGCAATCCCATTCCTAGACACATATCTGGAAAAGACATAATTTGAGAAGATATACACACATCGATGTTCATTGAATCACTATTTACAAGAACCAAGACATGGAAGGAACCCAAATATTTATCAAGAGATAACTGGATAAATAAGATGTGGTATACGTATGCAATGGAATATTACTCAGCCATAAGAAGCAATGAAATAATACCATTTGCAGTGACATGTATAGACCTAGAGATGGTAATACTAAGTGGAGTAAGCCAGACAGACAGAGACAAATATCATATTATAGAGCTTATATGTGGAATCTAAAAAAAGAACTATATAAGTTCTTATGCAAAAGAACTTATATACAAAATAGAAATAGACACACAGACATAGAAAAAATTTTTTATGGTCACTAAAAGGGAAAGAGGGGGAGGAGAAATAAATTAGCAGTTTGGGATCAACATATACAGACTACTATATGTAAAATTGATAACTGACAAAGATCTACTGTATAGCACAGGGAATGATAGTTATTTTGTAATATTAAGCCAACTTGGAGCACTTAATACAATGCATAATATATAATATACACAATAAGCAATTCATAAATAAATAATTGTTATGTAGAAATTAGACATTCTTGAAAGTATAGATTTAGGACAATAATAACTAGAGTCAATCTCAATTATAGTGCAGATTCAACTATGACTTAAATGAAAAGCCACAGTAATTGTCTTCAGTAAATACCTGCTTATTTCCACAAGTCTCTATTGCTCTCAATCACATTATTTTATGGAAGATAGCCTTGGGGAAGATGCATGGGTTTTTTCTTCATCCACGTGGAAATATTGGGGCTACAAACATTTCTCATTCATTCATTCATTCATTCAGGCCAAAGATGTGACTCAGCATAAGACTGAACTGTCTGCTAAGTGAAACTGCTGTCTGTACAACTGAAGTGTTACAGTCTATGTATGAACATTTGCCATAAAATCAGTTCAGTATTTGAGTTGCCTTGTGATTGTAGAGACAGAATATCATAGGCAATTAAGACTTAAAGTCCTATAATTTCACAAAAAGAAAAGCTCTAGAGTGACAGATCTGTACTATTAATATAATTCAGGGGAGAAGGATGAGGGGAAGGGAGAGTCAGGAAGTTTGGAATGAACATGTACACGCATATTTAAAATGTATAACCAACAAGGACCTGAGGTATAGCGTGTGGAACTCTGCTCCATGTTATGTGGCAGCCTGGATGGGAGGGTAGTTTAGTGGAGAATGGATACATTGCATACTTATGGCGAGTCCCTTCACTGTTCACCTGAAACAGTTACAACATTGTTAATTGGCTGTATCCCCACCCAAAATAAAACGTTAAAAAAAATAATTTTCTAAACCTAGCGGTTTCCAAAACCTCACTTAGTTTCATTTTCCAAGAAGTGATTCTCTGATGCACTCAGATCTTGATAAGGTAGGCACTGTTTTCTGCTTATAGAAAATGTGCAACAGGCCAATCTTCCTTGAAGTTGTTTATGGGAACCTGATACTCCAGCACAACAGGGTTGTTAAAACAACCTAAGCAAAGTTTATTGTGATAACTCCTTTCCATGGGTGAACTTTAAAAGCATCAAAGTAATTAAGTGATAAGATGTATTATACAGTGTATAAACGTGTCAACACATTGTACATCATATATTTACACAATGTTGTATGTCTATTCTATTTCAATATAGCTGGCAAAACGTGTAAACCAATAGCCTTTAAGATACAGTGTATTTTTGAGATTCTAGCAAACTATCCTAGCAAACTCACTAGGATATCTAGCAAACTAGCAAACTATCAGGGTAGTCTGTTACTTTATTCTAGGATATCGAATACGAGTAATAAAATTTTACTTGTTATACAGGTTTGTACAACTATTTTTTTAAAGAAAGAAAAAGTCTTTTTTTACGTAAGAAATAATCCTTCCTTGCATAGCTCTCCTCAAGAAAGCATGTTTTGAAATGATACAAGCTGCATGTTAGTGACCTCTCCACTATATTAGTTGCTAAGCAACCTTGTACAAGTTACTTGGCCTCTCTGAGTCTGATTTTTCCACTTTAAAAGAGGAGAATAATAAAAGCGACTAGCAAACTTCACTCCTTGATGAGAATATGAAATAAAATAATTTGCTATGCAAATAAAAATGCATTCTACAAATTATGAAGGCAGTTTCCAGGTAAACTCTTTCTCTTGTAACTAAGTAGCCATATGTCCTGATTGTATACACAGCTCAAATCACAGTCTTTCAAACTAAGCAAGAGAGCTACTGTTAGAAACTACCATACCCTACTGGAGTAAGACTTCTGCTTTAAAGCATGGTGTCATTTTTTCCCCCAAGTGACATATCCTTCCTAAGTGAGCTGACTTGTATGCATCTAGTTATATCTATTGTGAATCGTACTGTTGCTCAAGGGACTGGGATCCAATTAACACATGTTCCTGTGCATTTATTTTAGAAACAGAGCATACTAAGGCAGTATTTCAAACATCAATCCCATTCAAAATAGAAACTCAAAGGATTGGTGTTTAAACTTGTATCCTCTTTTTAATAAAATTCACAAAAGACAGATTTTCCTACAAACAAAATCAATCTTCAAATGAGACTGCAAGGAACACTGCACTTAAAATTGCTTTGTAAAGTCTTCCCCTTGAGAAGAGTAACATGAACTGAGCATTTGAAACAGAAATTTCCAGGGACCAGTCTATCTTTGACCTTCTGGGTTCTTTTATCCATCTTAAGTTTTATTCAACCACTATTTTGTGCCAAGCAGACCAGTGCTTGTGACAGGAAGGTGTGTTTATGATTCAGGATAGCCAGAATGTTATAAAGTTCAGTTTCCTTGTATCTACAACAAGTGATATCATTTCTTATTCACTAGACTAGTTGTTGTGAGGAACAAATGAACTATTGTATAAACATTAATTTTGTGAGGATAGTTTGCTGGAATCTTAAAAACATACCATATTTTAAAGGATATTGGTTTACACATATTCCCAGCTATACTTGAGATGTATAGTTTATTTAACTTATATTCAAAATACATCATGAGAAATGCTGGACTGGATGAAGACCAAGCTGGAATCAAGATTGCCGGTAGAAATATCAATGAACTGAGATATGCAGATGACACCACCCTTATGGCAGAAAGTGAAGAACTAAAGAGCCTCTTGATGAAAATGAAAAGGAGAGTGAAAAAGTTGGCTTAAAGCTCAAAATCACTGCAGATGGTGATTGTAGCCAGGATATTAAAAGACTCTTATTCCTTGGAAGGAAAGTTATGACCAACCTAGATAGCATATTCAAAAGCAGAGACATTACTGTGCCAACAAAGTTCTGTCTAGTCAAGGCCATGGTTTTTCCAGTAGTCATGTATGGATGTGAGAGTTGGACTGTGAAGAAAGCTGAGTGCCGAAGAATTGATGCTTTTGAACTGTGGTGTTGGAGAAGACTCTTGAGAGTCCCTTGGACTGCAAGGAGATCCAACCAGTCTGTTCTAAAGGAGATCAGTCCTGGGATTTCTTTGGAAGGAATGATGCTAAAGCTGAAACTCCAGTACTTTGGCCACCTCATGCGAAGAGTTGACTCATTGGAAAAGACTGTGATGCTGGGAGGGATTGGGGGCAGGAGGAGAAGGGGATGGAGAGAGGATGAGATGGCTGGATGGCATCACCGACTCGCTGGACGTGAGTCTGAGTGAACTCCGGGAGTTGGTGATAGACAGGGAGGCCTGGCGTGCTGGGATTCATGGGGTCACAAAGAGTCGGACATGACTGAGTGACTGAACTGAACTGAACTTAACTGAAAGCTCAACATTCAGAAAACAAAGATAGTGGCATCTGGTCCCATCACTTTATGGCAAATAGATGGGGAAACAGTGACAGATTTTATTTTGGGGGTTCCCAAATCACTGCAGATGGTGACTGAAACCATGAAATTAAAAGATGCTTTCTCCTTAGAAGAAAAGTTATGACAACCTAGACAATATATTAAAAAAAGCAGAGGTATTACTTTGCCAACAAAAGTCTAATCAAAGCTATGGTTTTTCCAGTAGTCATGTATGTGTGTGAGAGTTGGACTATAAAGAAAGCTGAGCACCAAAGAGTTGATGCTTTTGAACTGTGGTGTTGGAGAAGACTCATGAAAGTCCCTTGGACAGCAAGGAGATCCAACCAGTTCATCCTGAATGAAATCGGTCCTGAATATCCATTGGAAGGACTGATGCTGAATATGAAACTCCAGTACTTTGGCCACCTGATGCAAAGAACTGACTCATTTGAAAAGACCCTAATGCTGGGAAAGATTGACGGTGAAAGGAGAAGGGGACGACAGAGGAGGAGATAGTCGGATGGCATCACTGACTCAATGGACGTGAGTTTAAGTAAACTCTAGAAGTTGGAGATGGACAAGGAAGCCTGGAGTTCTGCAGTCCATGACGTTGCAGAGTTGGACAGGACTGAGCAACTGAACTGAACTGAGCTGAACTGATACTGAGATGTAATAGACATACAACATTGTGTAAACGTATGGTGTACAATGTATTGACACATGTATACACTGTACCACTTCCATCTCATCACTTCATTACTTTGATGTGGGCCATTTTTAAAATTCATTTTAAAGCAATATTGATACAACTTTGCCTCTGTCTTATGTTTTGGTTGCTTGGATCTGAAGCATGTGGGATCTTAGCTCCTTGGGCTATGGATGGATTCTGCACCCCTTGCATTGGAAGGCAAATTCTCCATGCCTGAGCAGCTAGAGAAGTCCCTCAGTTCAGTCCAGTTGCTCAGTCGTGTCTGACTCTTCATTTTTTGAAAACTCTTAAGATTTACTGTCTTTGCAACATTCAAATATATAATACAGTGCTAGTAGCTATAGTCACAATTGCTGTACATTAGATATCCAGACTTTGTTAATTTTATAACTTATTTCAGTAGGTAAAGACAGTTCCCTTTTTGAGGATTCCAGGTGCAAAAATATTACTATGTAGGAGAGATTTGTCATTGCATTCTCCTCTTATTTTTCAAATAGCAGCTGATAGAGTTCTCCATTCTTATGAGCAATTTGGAAAATACCTCAAAAATGAAATTTTCTATTCTTTCAAACACCGTTCAATCCCGTAAAAGGCACCTGCCTGTGACTCTAAGCATCTGGACCAGTGAATTTAGTCTCATCCCCTGCAGAGTAAACAAGCAGATTTGATTACTGCAGGTTAGATTTCCCTCCTTGCGCCTGCCTCATCCTTTGATGAAACAAAGATCAGCCTGGGGCAGGTGTAAAGTGCGGTTACTGGAGCGCCGCGTGTTGACAGGAGCTCAGGGCCTTCACTGGGCATCCCCTCCATGCCAGTCTCCGCCTTCAGCAAGACTAACAATGAGCCCTTGTGTCGCCTGAGCTGCAGGGCACCGATCAATCTCTGGTAGGCTCGCCTTGCGGGTGGTATCTCTCCTGGAGCTCACTGCCAGCTCCCAGAGTCTGCCCTGGAGGGGCGTCCTTTCCTGAGTCCATCGCCTTCTGTCCTCTGCTGGAGGGGCCCCTGGTCAGCCAGAGACAGAATTCGGCAGCGAGAAGTGACCGGATCCAGCGGAGGCGAGAAAGTGAGGCAAGGAGGGAAGGACGACTCTGGCAGGCAGGCGACAAGCAGGAAACCCAGCCGAGCGCACTACTGGTACACTACCTGCCAGAGCTGGGCCTCAGACTACGAGGGCCCACGAGCCTGAGCGACCCGAGCCAAGGGGCGCCGCCAGGGAGGAGGGTCCCACTGCAGGTCACCGGAGGGGGCCCGCGGACAGACGCTCAAGTGTTCGTATCTCCAGCCTACAATTCGGGCCACGTGGGAATCAAGCCCATTTCACCTGTCTCAGCCCCTTATGAGAAGTAAGTCGTCTCGCCAGTGAGGGACTCGAACTTTCCCTTTCTAAGACCTGTTTCCCTTCAGCCCCGGTAGTGAAAGTGAAAAGTGGGTTTTAGTTGCTCAGTCGTGTCCGACTCTTGGCAACGCCACGGACTGTAGCCCGACAGGCTCCTCTGTCCATGGAATTCTCCAGGCAAGAATCCAGGAGTGGGTAGCCTTTCCCTTCTCCAGAGGATCTTCCCAGTCCAGGCATGGAGCCCAGGTCTCCTGCATTGCAGGCAGATTCTTTACGGTCTGAGCCACCAGGGAAGCCTCTAGCCCCACTAGTAACCAGAGGACAGTACAATGATTTTGAACATCATTGCATGTTTTTCTGCTCATGCTTATCTTCCTTTTGAAACATATGTTCGTCTTTTCTCATTTTTACTGTTACTCTTTAACTTTTTAATATATAATGGGAGTTTTAAAAATATATTCTGGCTAAAGTCATTTATCAGATATATGTTTTAATATTTTCTCCATGTTTCATCTATTTATTTTCTTAATGATGTCTTTTAAGAGGTTTTGACTTTGGTAAGTCCAATTTATTGTTTTTCTCATCTTATGATTAATGTTATCTGTGTCTTTTCCACTAAAAGTAGTATTTAATATAAATCACAATAATATTCTCGAGCTTTAGTTTAGAAGTTTTATAGATTTACTATTCACACTTAGGTATACGATCAGCTTAAGATAACTTCTATGGATGATTTAAAGAAGGGTTTGTGGTTTTGATTTGTTTTGCTTTTCTCCCATATGGATATCAAATTGTCTCATTACCAATTGCTGAAAAATGCTAACATTTTTTCCCGCTGACTTAAAGTTACTCCTTCTTTAGAAATTAATGTGACTACTTCTGTGAGTATAATTTTGAAATATCAATTATGTTTTCTTGCTCTATTTATTTAGTCTCATCACAATGTTTCAAATTGTCTTGATGAATTAAAATTTAGAGTAAATCTTGAGATAATAAAATGTAAATCTTCCAACTTCTTCCTTTTCAAGAAGACTAATTTGGGTTTGTATATACATATAAATTTTGGAGTCTATTTCTCCATTTCTACAAATTACCTTCCTTGGACTTTGATTTGTATAGGATATACACATAAATGTGGGGGTATTAATAGTGATGAATCATGCTGTAAACAGTTAGGTGGACAGTTATTTTAAAAAATATTCTGGTGGCAAAATGCCTAGAACATGTTGAGCACTTAATACTTTTACCTTTTTATAATTTGTTTTGTGCTTATTCATTGATTTCATTAGGCAGCAGCTACTAAAAGCACCTAATGTAGAGAAAAAATTAAGAAAAACCTAAAATCAAAGTGTTAAAAAATTATGGAACACAATTTAAGAATCTTGGCACAACAGGAACTGTGTGAATGGAAACTTTAACCTTGAGAGCTGCTGCACCCACCCTCTGCACTTACAGTAACTAAAATTTCAGCATATACAATATTTCTTCTCTCAGAATCTCCCTTTCATAATTCTAAAGTCTTTTACTGACTTTGGAAAGGTCTCAGCTTAGGAAAAAGATGACAGTTGAAATAAAGCAAGACCACACATGAAAGGTGAAGAAAATAGGCATTTGGGGAAGTTGAGGCTTGGATAGTGGTAGAAGTACACTTATCCAGGAAATAGGTGAGTGCCAAAGGCCCATGTCAACTACCTCATAATTTTGTTAACTGTAAGCTTTGCCTTTATGTGCTCAACAGAGCCCAGTTATATCATTACATTTTTTTCTGAATACATATAATTCAGCATATAATATCAGTATATAATACATAGTCCTCAAACTTCAGTCTTCCCACTATCATGTTTAATCACAGTCAAGTTCCTTATGAGCACACTGCCAAGCAGATACTATCTATATTTGATAATTCCACTGTATTCAAAAAGAGAATAAAAACTAAAACTTCCATATAGTTGATAATTTTCCATTGATCAATATTGAGATTATTTTCATGGATTACATATTAAAAAAGTAGAAAACTGGAGTTTCTGGATTTGTCCATTTAAAACCTTTCTCTCTGCTGTGTCACTTTAGATTGTCAGTAGAAAACGAAAACTATACTCAAGATCTCGGATTGTGGCACCAAGTATCTGTATTTTCTTTAGAAAATCTGAAAAGTGCTTCCAATCTGGATGATTTTAGAATGACCTAGAAAGTATTAAAGTAAATACACTTGTCCCGATCATCACCTATGATAAAAGTTCTTCTGGTTTTCTCTGTATGTTTGGTAAAGAATCTGCCTGCCAGTGCAGGAGACATAAGAGATGCACCTTGAGTCCCTGGATTGGGAAAATCCCCTGGAGTAGGAAATGGCAACCCACTCTGGTATTCCTGCCTGGAAAATTCCATGGACAGAGCAGCCAGGCAGGCTACAGTCCACAGGGTCACAAAGAGTCAGACACGACTGAGTGGACTGAGCGTGCACACACGTGCACACATACACACACACACACGTGTATCTTCATATGTCTTTTGTTTTGTTTTGCTTTGGGTCTTTGTTGCTGTGCACAGACTTATTGCTATGACTTTTCTTGTTGCAGAGCACAAGCTCTAGGCACACAGGCTTTAGTAGCTGCAGCACGTGGGCTCAGTAGTTGCAGCTTGCCAGCTCTAGAGTGTGGACTCAGTACTTGTGGCGCACAGACTTAGTTGCTCCGTGGCATGTGGAATCTTCATGTACCAGAAATCAAATCTATGTCCCCTGCATTAACGGGTGAATTCTTATGCACTGTACCACTAGGGAAGTCCTGTTTGTATGTCTTTAAGCAGAGAGAGAGTACTATAAGGAAAGGAAGAGTTGAAAGGATTGGACCTCTTAACAATTCAACAAGGCTGGAAACTAGATGGTTTTGGTCAGAATAACATATGGTGGCATGGATGTCGTGAATTTTGTCCCTTCTCATGCTCTTCAACCACTGCCAGGATTATGTTTGTGAATATGTTACTTTACATGGCAAATAAGTCTTTAGTAATAGAGTTAATGTTGGTAACCAGCCAACTTTAAGAAAGGGAGATTTTCTTGGATTGTTCACGTGGGTCCAGCCCAGTGTAATCACATGGGACCTTAAAAGTGCAAACAGAAGTCAGAACAATGCAATAAAAGAGATGCAACAGGAGAGATCCTTAGGAAGGATAAGGCAGACAAGAAAAGTCAGAGAGATTTGAATTGTGGGAAGGATATTATCTACTGTTACTAGTTTGGATGGATTCCATGAGTCAGGGAATGTGGGTAACTCTAAAAACTGGGGAGGCTTCCAACTGACAGCCACCTAAGAAATGGGAGGCTCAGTCCTACAGCCATATGGAACTGAATTGTGGCAACAGCTTGAAATAAGCCTGGGAACATATTCTCCCCTAGAGCCTTCAGAAGGAAATGAAGTCCTGCTAACCTTGATTTCAGTCCAACAAAGCCCAGAGCAAAGAACCAGTTGAGCCATACTGTGCCCAGACTTGTGATCTATAGAAATGTGAAATGATGATTTTGTGTATTTTTAAGCCATTAAATTTGTGTCCATTTAGTACACCAAATTGTTATAGCAACAGTAGAAAGTTAATAAAGACCTCGTAAATTCATTTCTAGAGCCTAAACTTTTCAAATGTTTGAGAAACTTTATCAAACAACAGTGCATGGGTCAAATCCAGGCAACATTTTTGTATAGTCTTACAGCTAAGTATTATTTCACATATTAAGAGGTTAAAAAATGAAAAGTATATTTTGTGAAACATGATAGTACATGAAATTCAAATGTAAATATATATAAATGAGATTTTATTGAAACAGACTCATAATCATGTATGTATAGCCTATGACTATATTCTTGATGTTCAGTTCGGTTCAGTTAAGTCGCTCAGTCGTGTCCGACTCTTTGCCTCCCTATGAATCGCAGCATGCCAGGCCTCCCTGTCTATCATCAGCTCCCGGAGTTCACTCAGACTCACGTCCATCAAGTCAGTGATGCCATCCAGCCATCTCATCCTCTGTCATCCCCTTCTCCTCCTGCCCCCAATCCCTCCCAGCATCAGAGTCTTTTCCAATGAGTCAACTATTCGCATGAGGTGGCCAAAGTACTGGAGCTTCAGCTTTAGCATCATTCCTTCCAAAGAACACCCAGGGCTGATCTCCTTCAGAATGGAGTGGTTGGATCTCCTTGCAGTCCAAGGGACTCTCAAGAGTCTTCTCCAACACCACAGTTCAAAAGCATCAATTTCTGATGTAATATGAGTTAATTAGTTGTGACAGAGACCATAGCTTGCAAAGCTAAAATATTATGAGAAAAAATTGAAGTTCTTTATAAATCCCCCCATTCCTCCCTATGTATATTTGGAGGTTCATTAAGGAAAGTTTTAAGAAGGTACAAATCTATCTTTATGGGTAGCCCTCAAAGTCCTCATACACTTGCTGTAGCCCACACTTAGAATTCAGAAATTTGTTACAAAGCTCTTAATTGAGTTGTTCTTACCAGTTTATATGGAAGAAGCAGGGTCTGCCTCAGGTCAAGAAATGCTTATGTCATGTTCTATGGGCTGTGTCTCTTCCCAGATTTGAGGTTAGGTCATTGCCCTTTGACTTTGGCTTACATTGGGTTCAAGAAAATTATTCATTTACAGTCTTTAAATTCATCTACAGTTTTTCAGAGACCTGAAAAAACTATTATTCTCACATTTAAAAACTGTGAAAGTGGTGACTCAGATGGTAAAGAATCCACCTGCCATGCAGGAGACCCAGGTTCAATCCCTCGGTTGGGAAGATTCCCTGGAGAAGGGAATGGCAACCCACTCCAGTATTCTTGATTGGGTAATTCCATGGACAGAGTAACCTGGTGGGCTACAGTCCATGGGGTCACAAAGAAACAACTGAGTGACTATCACTTTCACTTTCACCTCTGTGAGCTGAAAGCAGAGTCATCTTTTAATTTGTACATATCATGAAGCATGCTTTTAGTTCCACCAGATTTTAGGAGTAGCACAGACATGAGGAGGACTTCTTATTTTTCTCCAAACTTGAAATAGTGATGATAATAGGAAGAACATTTACTATATAAATTGAGCAAAAATATTTTCCAATTAATCAATTTAATTAAAAAGTTAACAGCTCAAACTTTAAACTAGAATCCTTATATTTAAATCTTTAATTTTGGAGAATTCAGATGGGAGAATTTTGAAATTGTCATGTGTATCATCAAAAGGTAAAATCCTGGGAAGTACAGCTGTCAAAATTTCAATGGAATAATACCAACATTTTAAACTTACATAACAGTTATCCTATTTTTAAATTCAATAGTGAAAAAAAATGTTTGGAAATAGTACTGTTACCAGCCAGAAGGGGAGCAGACTTAGGGAATGAAAGAAAAGAGTATTTGTGACTATGATTGAATCTCATAATCACTCCGAAAAATTCTCTGCCAGTGTTGTCTATTTTTTTTTCTTTTTTGTTCAGGGGAAACACACAAATCTGAGGTTCTGAAGATATTGAAGAGAAGACTCCCTGGGTGATGATGAATTTTTATAAGGTCATGAATAATAAATTGCTAACTCTTCGCATGAGGTGGCCAAAGTACTGGAGTTTCAGCTTTAGCATCAGTCCTTCCAAAGAATTCCCAGGGCTGATCTTCAGAATGGACTGGTTGGATCTCTTTGCAGTCCAAGGGACTCTCAAGAGTCTTCTCCAACACCACAGTTCAAATGCATCAATTCTTCGGCGCTCAGCTTTCTTTATAGTCCAACTCTTACATCCATACATGACCACTGGAAAAACCATAGCCTTGACTAGATGGACCTTTGTTGGCAAAGTAATGTCTCTGCTTTTCAATATGCTATCTAGGTTGGTCATAACTTTTGCTGGGAGGAGTTGGGGGCAGAGGGAGAAGGGGACAACAGAGGATGAGATGGCTGGATGGCATCACCGACTCAATGGACGTGAGTCTGAGTGAACTCCGGGAGATGGTGAGGGACAGGGAGGTCTGGTGTGCTGTGATTCATGAGGTCGCAAAGAGTCAGACACGACTGACCGACTGAACTGAAGGGCTAATATGACCACAAGAAAGAGTTGAGGGATACACGGTCTTAGAATCGGACCCGACTTGGCAGTTGAAGCACAGCAAGCTTTCCTTTTAGTGTCGTCATTTATCCTTTTAAGTGGAGACATGCTGAAATGTGAGTTTCATCAAGAAACAAGGTTATTGCTGCTTCTTCTCCTTTTTAACCCTTTCTTAACCTTTTGGTTAAGTTTGCGTCTTTTAGGCTCTAACAGTTTGAAGTAAAGCTCATGATGGTTCAAGGCATTCAGCCCATTTGAGTAGAAAATGATCCTGGGTCCCTACAGGTCCTTGTAACAGTGAGCAAGGGACTTCTATACATCTAGGGTAGGCTAGGGTCTGTGACCCTTGTCCAGAAGGAAGAAGTCCCAAAGAAGGGACCTTCAGCCCCTTACCCCTTAGGAATAAGGGTATATAGTCTCTCAGAGGGGAATGAGATAGGCTGGGACCTGGGACCCCTTGCTACACAACCTCTCCTAGAGCAACAAAATACAAAAAAACTCTATGGAACTAAAATTAACTGCATGCATGCATAGTTAGGGCAAATTCTGGACAAAAGATACAAAGAGCCTAAAAAATCCAACTGCCACTTTTGAAGAGGCAGGGGGTCGGGAGCAAAAATAGGGTGCTGTGTATGCCCCTGCACACAATACCACCAACCCAACACCACCTAAAGTGTGGGCAAAACACCCAAGCCAAACCTCTGACCTGACCCCTGGACACATTCCTGTCCTCACCCCATATAAGGAGCAAAAATCTCACCCTGCCACACCAGAAAAAGAATGCAAGGGAAACTGTTCTTTGTTCTTGCTCCTCTCCCTGCAGCAGGGTCCCCAATAAAGCCTTGCCTGAAAAAAGAAAGAAAGAAAGAAGAACTGTGTTAGGCGGTGTTGAGAAGTGAAAATGCTTCAGAGGGAGACCTAATCTATCAGTGAGGAAAGAGGGACGGTTGCTCAATAAAGACAACTCAAGGTCACATTATTCTGGTATGAATCACAGTTTGACATGAACAAAAATTCACAAGTTCAGACTCTTGATAATTTTTAAAGGGAATAAGGGTGAGTTGGAGGAGAAGAGCTCTTACTAACTAAATTCATTGGGATTTACAATGTAAACTAGAATGCCAATCTAATCATTCATAATGAGAAATGAAAATACAGTATGGCTGGTCCACCACCAGCCCATACTACCTCCGTGTAGAAAAACCTTTATTGTTTACCCACATTATAATCTGAAGATAATATGAAAAAATAATAATTATCTATAATTTATTGAAGTTTTGTGAATAAATGAATATGTGTTAATTCACTTAAACAGTTGTGAAAGTAATCAATACTCAACAATTGCATCAATTACATCATCATAAATCAAGCTATGAAGTTAGGTTAAATGAAAGATCATTTGATTGTACATTGGATTGCAGAAGTTGATAATGGGACTCAGTTTACCAGGTTAGCATGTTTAGAGGAACAATTTAGTTCCAAATCAGAATCCTGGTTACTAGCACTTTCAGGCAAATAAGTCATATGTGATAACATTATCTTAATTGATGTATCACCTAATCTTTCCAGTTTCAATGGTCTTGGCTTTCAATACATACATCCATGCTCAGTCGAGTAGTAGTGTCTGACTCTTTGTGACCCCATGGTCTGTAGCCTGCCAGACTCCTCTGTCTATGGGATTCTCCAGGCAAGAATACTGGAGTAGGCCTCCATTTCCTCCTCCAGGGGATCTTCCTGATGCAGGTATAAGAACTCACGTCTCCTGTATCGGAAGGCTGATTATTTACCACTGAGCCACCTAGGAAGTCCTTTCAGTACATAACTGCTTCATAATTTTATACGATAGTAACTCTGACCTTGTTAAAGTATCTTTAAGTATGGACCTTTGAAGCAGTGGGAAAGAGAGCTTAGGTATAGTAAGAATGCTAGTTATAAATATTTTTGTTTAAAATATTTCTTAATGTATTTTCACTTTGTGAAGTTTCCTCAAAAAAGTCCTAGGTCATATGATTCAAACAGACAGTGAAAAGCTGAATCAATGTTCCTTCTCATTTATTTCATGAATCAGTCAGAATTTAATTTACCCAATACAAGGATATTGGACAGATGCTAGTATATGATAAGACTGTTTCTCAAATTAATTATCAGGAGCAATGGAAATGCTTCAGGAATTGAGTTGCTCAGTTCTATAATCATTTTGCCTACTGATAAAAATGTTAAGTACATTTTAACAGAAAAAAATACATTAGTATATTTTTTAAATAAAATAGTTTTTACTGTCCACACATCGCAATTCAAGTCATAACTGCTGGTGTCTTATGCTAGTCACCTACCAGTAGAATGTTATTGATGTAATCAAAATGAGCTGATTATAAAGGTGATGTGTCCTCTTGAGAACTGAAGCTTTAGTGAAATATTCAGGAAAGAATTACTCCCCTAGCTAAGCTCTCTTCCTTAGAAACATTCTACTCTATCAATTTCTCATTGAAAAAGTTGCTAGCTGTAAAGTTAATCTAGTTGAAAAGTTATTTATTCTTTCCAATTCCAAACTTAAATCGGTTGTAGAGGGATGAATCAGGGAGGGAGAAGGGAGGAGGGTTCAGGATGGGGAACATGTGTATACCTGTGACAGATTCATGCTGATGTATGGCAAAACCAATACAATATTGTAAAATAATTAACCTCCAATTAAAATAAATAAATTTATATTAAATATATATCAAAAATAAAATCTAAATAATTATGCATCAAGTAATAAACCTTTCCTTGCAATTCATTGTAAACTATAGGATTTATTGAGCAGAGAGCAATATAATTTATACTTAAACTTCACTTCTTTTTTTTTTTAACAGGCATCCTTCATTGAGCTTGTCAGATCCAAAAACATAGTTTTTATTTTTCTGAGGAATTATACATGTAATTAGAATACTGTTGTCTTATGCTTCCAGAGAAGCTGCTGTTCTTGGAGACTAAACTGTTCACAAGCTGCCTTATAGTTATGGTCCAATGTATCATGTTGCTGCATCCTATTGGGAAGACTAGATTCAGAACCCATTTGGAGAAGACGATGTGGATGCCCCAGTCATCATATCTTCCCCAGGTGTTGATTATTCACTTCCACTGTATGATTATTAGAGATTCCTCGGATTTCATAGATATGCCCTGATGATAGCCTTTTGTCAAAAAGTAAATGACTCTTTTTATTATTAGAGTGTTTGCGGGCGTCTATTAAACAACACATTTGACCAATGACATTACAGTTAAACAGTCAAGAAAAAGTTTTTAACCCTCTTTCCCTGCCGGGGGCCAGTGTGAGGAACTCCGCCCATGACAAAGGTCATGAGGAAGGAGGCTTGGCATACGCAAAGGCATGATCAAGCCTCAGGAAACCCCCTGTTCCCGAGCATCTAACCTCAAAACCAGAGTCTGTTTTATGCTCTCACCTACACCTCTGACTTTACGGGGGCTCTCCCCCATAACCGTTTCTCTCGGAGAAGGAGTAAACGTGCAGCTCCAAGGCAATAAAAATTGCTGGGCGTGACAAGAGTGTTTCAGCTTTCCTCTGAAGGTTATCTAGCCCACCTGTATAGGTTCGTCCGGCCAAATGTGATTGTTTACAGGCTCCCAACCTGAGAGGCATGAGATGTTTTAGACCTACTAAAGGCAAAATCTTTGGGGAGTTGGAGATTATTAGTATAGTGGGTTGGTTAGGAATTATATTAGTGAAGGGTTTTTTCATTTGTTGTGTCAATAATTGCTGCTAATTCCCTGCTCTGGGTGGGACAAGGATGTTTCAGGTCAAACCTCTCTGCTGACAGACTAGCTTGTGTGACAGGATTATCCATACTCCTGCCACTAGGCACATGATTGTTTACTACCTCTCAACTGTAAACAGCACAGAGAGTTTTGGAGTATTTTGAGAGTCTTAATTAGCATAGGGCTTTTCCTTCTTGTTGAGTCAATGATTGCCGGATATATCCTTAGGTACCTGGGAATATATTAATCAATGTATTTGGAATATAGCAAAGGAAATATAGTAGTTTTTGATGTTAGCAATACTAGACTTTTTGAGTTAATGGATTTTCTCTTTTGTGATAGATCACTGTATTTTGTTATAAATCACTGTGTCCTTGCTGTGTAAGAATGTAACTTTATCATATCTTAAGACTAAACAGATCTTAAGAGGAGCATTGGTGAAAGGATTTTCATTTGTTAGACTGATGTTTGCTGCTAAATCTCCATGTTCCCTACCCTTATAATGAATATAACTAGCATATAGGAAGAAATAAGTATTAACCTTTAAGCATATAGGAAGAAATAAGTATTAACCTTTAAGATTAATCATGTTAACCTTGGGTTAAATAAATTCCTTTCTTGATTGTAACTCACTACACCCTCACCCTATAGGAATGTAACTTTACTTGGAGGGTGGTGCCTGGTTTAAGAAAAAACACCCTTGGAAGAAATAAGTTTTTGGTTATCAGAAAGAAAGGATCATAAAATGTCAGCAGGTCTCACTCATGGACAGAAGATGATGTACCTTTATGTGAAGCACCTGATTTTGATAAAGGTCAGGACTGCTGACCCCCGCGTGACTCTGTATTCATCCCTATGTGTAACAAAAGGTATATAAGCAAACCCAAAAAATAAAGAAATCGGATCAGTTTCCGGAAAGACTGATTCCCCCATGTCGCTTCTTTCTTGCTCCCGTTTTTCTGGCTGAATTCCCATCTGGAGCATGGATGCTATTCCACGTAATCCAAGTTATTCAGCCTCTTTTTCTCCACTAATCTTCCTACTACACTATCCATTTCTAATCTCTCTATATCTGTGATTAAATATGTATTTTTCCAAAGACGCCGACTCCGTCCCCACATTCGAATCACCCTGGATCCACCGGGGCTGGACTCCGGCATTTCCCCAGTATTCCTCTTCCTCACTTATTTCTCTTTGCTGTTTAATATTTATTTTTTTTAAACAGGGTCATTGTAGAAAATGAGGAACAGACAGTTCTGGAGAGGATGTTACATTCCCTTCTCAGAGATAAAGCAATGATCACAGTGGGGAGAGGGTTAACAGTTGTGGCAGTTGTTAGCATAATTTTAACAGTTACCCTTCTATGATTGCTACACACATAACGGAATTTTATTAGGCTAATTTCCAAAGAATGGGTTCGGGCAAAAGATAGGGTCATTACAATTTAAACAACAAGAGTCGTAAAAATGACACGGATGACCGACTGGGGTCAGGGTATGGGAAAATGTAGCCTGAGCCTTATGTTAGTGGAAGCCGGGGAGAGGCAGTAACTATGGAAGTGTAAATGATATTGCTATTTGTTTCTTTTTCTGTCTGTGCTTTAGAAGCTCACCATCCTCCAAAATCTCAACCTTTCCCCCTGCCCCAGTATTAAGTGTATCTTTAGGAAGGGCCTCTGGAAAATTCTGTATTTGATTTTGTGCTACAACTTAGTTGAGTATCTATGAAGTGAAAATGTAAGTAGTATCTAACACACAGAGCCAGCCCTAGTTTATCTTACAGATTTGCTTTCGCGGTAAGCTATAAATACCCTTTTCCTTTCTATGCATCATTTTGATGAAGCACCGTAACCAAAGTAGCGAAACATTTCAAAATGCTAAGGGTGCAATTCCACACTTTTCAGTTTAAACAATTATTTTAAATGGGGATAAGCATAGCTCTAAGGGAAAGATCTTTCACTGCTCATGCATTCATCTGCTTCTTCTCATGCTTTTTAAAGCAATCATTGTTCTGTGAAGCATTTTCCTTCCTGTAGGCCCCAAAGCTAATGAATTAGCCCAATTACTCATGACACAAAGAGGAAAAACACTTCACAAGTCCTCATGACCTCTGGTACTAAGAAAGCACGTTTAACTAAAACCTCAGGAAAGTGATACACTGACTAAAATCCTAAAATATGTGCACAAATTATCTGTGGTGAAGGCAAAGAGAGAATTATCAACTTCGTTCCTTAGATACAATCTTATCCTTTTTTAAGGAAAACATGCAAAAGTAAAATCAAATTCATGAAGAGTGCATGACATCCTTTCCCTGATCACTTTAAATGTCCCACATTCAACTATGTCCCACTGGAGTCTGACAAACAGTTCATGCCTACTGCATCTTCAATCAGAGTCTCTAAATCTGCCTAGTTACTTACATCATCTGTGGCAGTTACTAAAGTTAACCTTGATGTTTAGAAGCCAACAGTTAACTTCTTTCTGTATTTTATGTTTAAGTGCCTGCCAAAATTGTGTCCTTGGGACTTCTTGCTCTTTTTACTTATAAAGATTTGGAAGTTTCAGAATACCCTTCTTTGTTCCCCATCATACCCAAAGCCAAGTGATATGAGGCCATCACACCTAGAACACCCAAGCTTCACCGGTTCGCTGATTTAATTGACTGCCTTTCTTCTCCCCCACCCAAGAGAACATCAAACTCAGTAAAGCAGAGACCATATCTTCTTTTCACACCTCTTTATATTAGGGCAAGTAGTAGCTTGTTCAGCATCAGGAAATAATAAGTACAAGACATAAAATTATAATGAATCATGCACAGATTTCAATATTTATTTGCCAGATATTCGCTTCTGTGTCTCACTTTAGCAATGTTTCCCAATGAGTAAAGCAAAATGAGAATAATCTTTATGAAATTGATCTAGAATAGAGAATTAAATGGTTACTTATTAACACAGTTTATCAAGGACTACTTATATAAACCCCAGTTACTACTTGGATAACATGGAAGTATATTTCTTTTATAAAAATGTACAGTGTGTTAGTCATATGATTAACAGGCTATTTTAGCAGACTCATCAAAAATATCTACTATATCATCATCATTTTATTTATCTTTAGAATATTCTGAGAAAAGAAAGTAAATTTGATTTTTCCCTCCCAAAGTTTAAAATGTAAATTTTTATTGAACAGACTATAGTTTTCTTTTGTTGCTGACATCTTAACATACTTAGTGAAAGTATCATTTTTCTCTCTTCTTTGACTGCAGATTATACGTTAGTTAAAGGAAATCTTCAAAGGAAGTCCAGTTAAGTTTCAAAGAATTCAGCAAATTCATAGTATACTCTGAAATATTATAGATAATACTAAATTGGACATGTATTCAACTGACATGGATTAGAAGGGGCAAAACTGGGATTCAAATCAAACTCTCTGTCATTACTGGGGCTTCAGAGAGGTCAAAGCAGATAGTGAAAAATTCAAACAGAATATCAAAACAAAATTATAAAAATGTTTCATACTGGGTTTGGGGCAAGTGATCTCTTTCCATGGGGAAAGTCAAGATGGACCATAATGATCTGTGACATAATAAAATTCAATGAAAAATTAATTGTCTAATCACATATTTATAAAACACATGAAATATGCAGGCACCACTGTAAATTCTAAGCAGAAAGCAGTGAAGAAAAAAGATGCTGTCCTCATGAAGCTTGTATGATAATGCACTTCAGGATCTTTTCTAGAAACTGAGAATAATTTCACAGCCTTCATAAACGATTAAGTATAAATCTGAAAATGCACACAGCTGGGTATCAGTTGATATTTTTAATCATTATTTCTAGTTCTGCCCATACCTTCGATTTTGACAGCATGATTTTATTCATATTTATGTTAGTCACTGAACTCTAACTTCAGTTGCAAAGAAAACATTTTTTTTGTTTGTTTACTGATGCAAAATGGAAGAAGATGCAGAACAATGTTGAGAAAACTGAAAATAACTTTTTCTGAAGAACTTTTAATAAACACATATATCTCTTTTATGTATTAATTATTTGCAATATAAAACTTAGCAGATGAACCCTGTATAATCCCACTAGTATATACACAGTAGACAAGCAGAATGATAAATCTGGATAGGCCTTTTATGTTTATTAATTTTTTATCTTAATTTTTAGATACGTTAGATATGCCCATGTAGCTATGTTATAATTTGGGGCACTTTAGAATCTGAGTACAGTATAAATACAAGTAAGAACATCCCTTTTGTTTTCCAAAAGAAAGAAAATCTTGTAGGACATTTGGTCCTGTCCAACTGTCCGTAAGATATTTGGTCCACACCAAAGGTCCTTGAAAATTGGTCCTATAAAATACTATGAGCATATTTGATTGATAGCAATGATTTTGGAAAGATCAGCTACTTTGACATTTATCTTAATGATATCTTCTCTTTAGATTTTACTTCAAGATTTGAAAGTATGAGAGGCATGAAGGCATGATGTTGTTTGATCACATAAAATCCCTCTCCAAGGTATTTTTTACAATAAAAACAGTAAACACCTCTAGTTCAGAATTTAGGCTTTAATATGCAAAGAGACCTTAACGTGCACCAGCGGTTCAGCGGCTCAGTGGTAAAGAATCTATCTGTAATGCAGGAGATCTGAGTTCAATCTCTGGGTTGGGAAGATCCCCTGGAGGAGAAACTGGCAACTCACTTCAGTATTCTTACCTGGGAAATCCCATGCACAGAGGAAGCTGGTGAACTACAGTCCATAGGGTCACAAGAGTGGAACATGACTTGGCGACTAAACAACAAAGGCAAATGCCTAAGTTTTAAGTTTTCCCTATTTTTTTCTTCAAAGAAGCATGGGACTTCCAGACACACTATTAGGATGCCAGCACAAAGTATCTAATTCAACAAAGAAGAATTGTCCACTGATTAGGACTTAGTTTTTTTTTTTTTTAAGTGAAACTAAATGACTACCACAAAAAATAATAGCATTCTGTCTGAAATGACAAAGAGATGCAAAATAGACTTGTAAAAAATTAACGTATGGTTGCTTTACAATATTGTGTTAGTTTCAGGTGTACAGCAAAATGATTCGGTTCTATGTCTTGTATAAGCATTCATTTCCTTACTCTAATTTCCCATTCCTTCCTCAGTAATAAATAATTAAGCAAGGACACTGAAAAAAAAGTTGCAAACCATCAAACTTTTGAAAATATCACCATGCAACTTGCATCAAAATAAATACATTTTAAATTTTTCATAGGATATCGATAGATGTTTTCTGTTCATTGGCAGCAGAAAATATGAGAAGAGTGTATCATTATGTGCCCAAGCAAGATGTTTAGCACATTTTCTCCTCAAAGTTCCAAAGTGATCTCTTGTGTGTATACTGATGAGTTCCTGTGATACATGAAAATTAAAATTGTCATTTCAGTAGATCCACTGTGACTATCAGGAGAAGGCAATGGCAACCCACTCCAGTACTCTTGCCTGGAAAATCCCATGGATGGAGGAGCCTGGTAGGCTGCAGTCCATGGGGTTGCTAAGAGTCAGACTCGAATGAGCGACTTCACTTTCACTTTTCATGTTCATGCCATGGAGAAGGTAATGGCAACCCGCTCCAGTGTTCTTGCCTGGAGAATCCCAGGGCTGGGGGAGCCTGGTGGGCTGCCGTCTATGGGGTCGCATAGAGTCGGACACGACTGAAGCGACTTAGCAGCAGCAGCAGCATCACTGTGACTATCACAGCATTGAACAGTAAGCAAAGCATGAAAGCTATGCACCCAAATGCTAGTATTCATATTTCTGGATGTGTAGATCAGTAGAACAGGAAGACAGATTGGAGCAAATACTCACACCTGCGCTTTGCTTACTGAACTGCAGACTAGAAGATGGAGATGGTATCCTTTGTTAATAATCTGTGATAAGAATAAAATCATGTGATCCCATCTTGTAGCATTGATTGTAAATAGAATTTTCAGAGATTTTAAGTCTTTTAACACAGAAACAGATTTCTAGATGTTACATTTCTATTGTGAAAGTCAAAACACTCAAATATTCAATATTTATTTAAATTATGGAGTTCTTAAAAAAAATGATGGCAACTGTTTAGTTTCCGTGTGACTTCTACTGACTTTATAAAGTTCTGAAGACTGAATCCAATTATGTACTGAAATCCTAGGTTCTTGTCAAATGAAGTGCTTGTATTTCTTCTAAATCACTTCTAAGAAGTCATAGCCAGGACAACTACGTCTATTTAAGTCCCTATTTTGTGGGAGACCATGGGCTTCCCTGGTGGTAAAGAATCTGTCTGTAATGCAAGAGACCTGGGTTCAATCCCTGGAGAACGGAATGACAACCCACTCCATTATTCTTGCCTAGAGAATTCCACGGACAGAGGAGTCTTGGTGGAGCCATGAGTTGCAAAGCGTCAGACACGACAGAGCGACTAACACTTTAGGGGAGTGGTTTAAGTGGGAAAATAGATGTGAATTTGCACTAAAGAAATATAGGTGCTTATGTGACATAAAATAGCTACAGGATGAAACATGGAAGAACCACACTTATTCCAAAGGCCCATGATAGAAAAGCAGTAAAAGATGTTCTGGTCGCATCAATTCATTTTGGTTTCTACAGTCATTGTGTGATACATTAGATCTCTAGACATATTCTTCTATACTGATCAATTGAAATTGTATTAACAAAGAAAAAAATAAAGATGTTAGAATGATTTGTAAAAATTATTACACGAGTTTGTGTGTGAATAAGAACTGCTTAAATAGAGCACCCAGCAATTCTTATTCACAAAAAAATCTCATGTAATAAACAATAATTTTTACAAATCATTCTAACATCTTTATTTTTCTCTTTGTTAATACAATTTCAATTGATCAGTATAGAAGAATATGTCTAGAGAGCTAATGTATCACATAATGACTGTAGTTAATAACACTGTATTAAATATTGGCAATTTGCAAAGAGAGTAAATTTCAGGTTGTTCCTTGGTTGCTAAGTCATGTCTGACTTTTTTTCAATTCCAGGGACTGTAGTCCACTAGGCTCCTGTGTCCATGGGGTTTCTCTTGGCAAAAATACTGGAGTGGGCTACCATTTCCTTCTCCAGGGGATCTTCCATACCCAGGGATCCAACCAATGTCTCTTGCTTTGGAAGGTAAATTCTTTACTTCTGAGCCACCAGACACTCTCATTTTAGAAAGTTAATTATGTAAGGAGATATTATGCTAATTAGTTTGACTGTAGTGATCATTTCACTATGTATGTGTATAGTAAATGATCATGTTGTACATCTTAAATATACATATATAATTTTAATTTTAAAATAAAATTAAAAGGTAGAATGCCCTTACTAGTTGTATTAATCAATTCAAACTTTATCAGGGTGTGGAAAAAAGGGAACCCTCTTACACTGTTGGTGGGAATGCAAACTAGTACAGCCACTATGGAGAACAGTGTGGAATTCCTTAAAAAACTGGAAATAGAACTGCCTTATGACCCAGCAATCCTACTGCTGGGCCTACACACCGAGGAAACCAGAATTGAAAGAGACACGTGTACCCCACTGTTCATCGCAGCACTGTTTATAATAGCCAGGACATGGAAGCAACCTAGATGTCCATCAGCAGATGAATGGATAAGAAAGTGGTGGTACATATACACAATGGAGTATTACTCAGCCATTAAAAAGAATGCATTTTAATCAGTTCTAATGAGGTGGATGAAACTGGAGCCGATTATACAGAGTGAAGTAAGCCAGAAAGAAAAACACCAATGCAGTATACTAACACATACATATGGAATTTAGAAAGGTGATAATGATAACCCTGTATGCGAGACAGCAAAAGAGACACAGATGTATAGAATAGTCTTTTGGACTCTGTGGGAGAGGGAGAGGGTGGGATGATTTGGGAGAATGGCATTGAAACAAGTATAATATCATATAAGAAATGAATCGCCAGTCTAGGTTCAATGCACGATACAGGATGCTTGGGGCTGGTGCACTGGGATGACCCAGGGAGATGGTATGGGAAGGGAGGTGGGAGGGGGGTTCTGGATTGGGAACACGTGTACACCCGTGGCAGATTCATGGTGACATATGGCAAAACCAATACAGTATTGTAAAGTAAAATAAAGTTAAAAAAAAAAAAAAAAACTTTATCCTTTGCTTGCTTCTTTTAACGCATTAGCTAATACATAGTGGTTTAAATATGGATCAGCTTTAATTTAAAGCATTTTTTTCTTTTGGAAAAGCATATTAGATTTAATTCTGAAAACCCATTGGAGTTCTGCTCTGTCTTTTCTGATAGTGGGTCTTTCATTATTTTTTAAGGGTGCAGAACTGCTCAATGTAGCATGGAGAGAGAGAACAATAAGCAAACTATAAAAAGCCTACAGTTTTTTTCTCTTCCTAGTTCATCCTGATGTATATGAAAATCTGCTACAAGTGTGAAGATGTTGCCACCAAAAAGCTGAAAATGAAAACTTTCAGTGTGTGATTGTGTTATATGGTTCAGGTCAGGAATTTCAGATGAGAATATATATCCTGGATGTCTGACAGTTCATATTCAGACTTGGTAGTTCTGAATGAGGTTTAATCATTCAGTTAAAAAAAAATTCTCTATTTTAAGATTAAAAAACATGAGATTTCTCACAACACTGTAAAGCAAGTTTCCTCTAATTAAAAAGAAAAAGAAAACACACTGCTTCTCAAAACTGATAATATATAGAATGATTGTTCCTTTTTCTTTCTAAGTGAAAGAGTAAGTTGTTTTGTTTTTATTTTTATTTTTAAAGTAGAAAAATGCCATCTTAATCATGAAAAGCACACTGAACTTGAGAATGTTTAAGTTTACATACAAATTTTTAAAAAATTGATGAGAATTTAAATCAAAAGAACTTTTATTAGTTGTTGTGTTCCAGTTGATTTGTAAATAACAGAGAGCATCATATGAAAATAGGTAAGTGAAAATGAAATAAAAAATAAGATCCTCAATTATTTCTGTTTGTCATTTCAGAGTATTAGATTCCTGAGCAAAACTCATGGTTATTGCAAAATGAAATATTTCTTGCCATATTGGTGGGCAAGAAATGTCACAGCCATCAGCGATTTCTAGCCTCCAAATGTGGGAGCTCCCAAAAGTGAACACAATGCTTGCCTACCATCCAGCAGAGGCCCCCTACCCTCACCCCCACCCACAGTGATTGCTGAGCAGCTGGGGGTGGTGGATGAAAATAGCTGCCATCCATCACACCAGACCCTTTATGGTGAACAAGGAATTAAGGATGCGAACAGTCTAGACAGGATTGGGCCCCAGATAGCTGGGCTGCTTATGAAAAGACTGAATTGGGTGAGCCCACAGACCTACATCTTCCCTTACCTAGTAAAAGGCTAAAGTCCTTAGCTTGATATCTGATTTTCTTTACTACTTTACTGTTAACATCTTTTATGTTCAGACTGCCTGCCCACTTTGTTGCAGACTTGTATGCAGCCTGACTCCCTCTCTTGCCTTTTTGGAGCAATTTCCTCAGGACTACTGAGATACTGCCTCTGGGGCTTGGAGTTCTTAACATTCCCACCAAATAAAATAACTCTTTACTTTCAGATCGTGACTAATTTTTCAGTTGACAATATTTGAAAAGAAAAAAAATCATAAAACTCACTGTTACATATTGCAAATGTCCATTCTGATCTTATGCTAAAAGTGGTGTCAAAACCAGTACACTAACTTAGGCTGAACATCAGCATGGTTTAATGTTAAGACCTTGACTCTGGGTTTCTGCCTGGGCTTGGGTCTATGTCTCAGCTCATCAGTATATGTCTTTAAAACTCTTCTATAACCCTTTAAGGAGAAGGCAATGGCAACTCACTCCAGTATCTTGCCTGGAAAATCCCACGGATGGAGGAGCCTGGTAGGCTGCAGTCCATGGGGTCGCTAAGAGTCGGTCACAACTGAGCATCTTCACTTTCACTTTTCACTTTCAAGTATTGATTGGAGAAGGAAATGGCAACTCACTCCAGTATTCTTGGCCTGGAGAATCCCAGGGACAAGGAGCATGATGGGCTGCCATCAGACATGACTGAAGAGACTTAGCAGCAGCAGCAGCATAACCCTTTAAACTGAAAGTGTTTCAGTCGTGTCCAACTCCTTGAGATCCCATGGACTGTAGCCTGTCAGGCTCCTCTTTCCATGGAATTCTCCTGGCAAGAATACTGGACTTTGTAGCTGATCCCCAACCTAGGGATTGAACCCAGGTCTCCCACACTGCAGGTGGGTTCCTTACCATCTGAGTCTTTAGGGAAGCCCAAGATTACTGGAGTGGGTAGTCTATCCCTTCTCAAAAGGATCTTCCTGACCCAGGAATTGATCTGGGGCCTTAATGGAAAGATTAATACTGGCTGACTCAAATTTATTGTGAGGGATGAATGAAAAACACGTGTTAAATGGCTTACTATAATCTTTGACAAGGGTAGGTGCTCGGAAAACATTGGCTATTATCACTATCTGATAATTGCATATAACTCTGTTAATTAGGATTTTAGTTTCTACTCTAGCTTAGCTATTCTATAACACAACTCTACACCCAGAACACAATTAATTCTTCTATGACTAATGAATTTGAAATAATTAAATGATTTGTCTGAACTATTAATGATTAAATTTAGAGATTCATCTTTATAGTTTCTGGCCTTTCAAAAAGACTATATACAAACAATCGAGGATAAATAGTAGTTTCTTTGTTAACATGTTGAAAAATACAGAAATAATAGACTGCAAGCAATACCCTCAGCCCATCTCTTCTCATGATTTTATTATACATTGAGCTCTTCTCTCATTTTAACCAAAATCATTCTTGTTTTAATTTGAGCTTTTGAACTTCCCTTCTTTTTGTTTCTTCCTTTTTAAATTTCTGTTCTCTGATTTGGAAAATACTCATTTGTATATTCAGGAAAAAAAATGAATTTAAGGATCTTGTATAAATCACATAACTAATTATGTAGCTTCATACTTAGCTGAATGCTAAGTTGTATGAGTTAAATTATTTCTATCACTTTTTTAAAGATTTTGTTCCATTATCATCATTCATCCTAAAAGCTTTTCTAGTTTCACTTCATCCTTTTAAACAAAGGCAGCCCAAATGGGACCCAAAGGTTTTGTTTTTGTTTTTGTTTTTGAGATGTTTAAATTCTTTTTCTTTTTTTTTTTTTAATTTATTTTTTTACTGAAGGGTAATTGCTTTACAGAATTTTGCTATTCCCTGTCAAACCTCAACATGAATCGGCCATAGGTATACATATATCCCCTCTCTTTTCAACCTCCCTCCTATCTCCCTCCTCACCCCACTCCTCTAGGTTGATGCAGAGCCCCAGTTTGAGTTTCCTGAGCCAAACAGCAAATTCTCGTTGGCTATTTATTTTACATATGTTAACATAAGTTTCCATGTTACTCTTTCCATACATCTCACCCTCCCTCTTTCCACATATCTGCAAGTCTATCCTCTATGTCTGTTTCTCCACTGCTGCCCTGTAAATACATTCTTCAGCACCATTCTTCTAGATTCCATATGTATATGTGTGTTAGAATATGATATTTATCTTTCTGACTCACTTCACTGTGTACCATAGGTTCTAGGTTTATCCACCTCATCAGAACTGACTCAAATGTGTTCCTTTTAATGGCTGAGTAATATTCCATTGTGTATGTGCACCACAGCTTCTTTATCCATTCATTTGTCGATGGACATCTAGGTTGGTTCCATATTCTACTTATTGTAAATAATGCTGCCATGATCAATGGGATACATGTGTCTTTTTCAATTTTGGTTTCCTCAGAGGATATGCCTAGGAGTGGGACTGCTGGGTCATATGGTGATTTTATTCCTAGTCTTTTAAGGAATCTCCATACTGTCTTCGATAGTGGCTGTATCAATTTACATTCCCACCAACAGTGCAAGAGTGTTCCCTTTTCCCCACACCCTCACCAACATTTATTGTTTGTAGACTTTTTGATGATGGCTGTCTGACTGATGTGTGGTGATATCTCATTGTAGTTTTGATTTGCATTTCTCTAATAATGAGTGATGTTGAGCATCATTTCATGTGTTTGTTAGCCATCTGTATGTCTTCTTTGGAGATATATCTGTTATCTGTTTCCCACGTTTTGGTTGGGTTGTTTATTTCTCTGGCATTGAGTTGTATGAGCTGCTCTATATTTTGGAAATTAATCCTTCATCGGTTTTTTCATTTGCTATTATTTTCTCTCATTCCAAGGGTTGTCTTTTCACCTTGCTTATAGTTTCTTTGGCTGTGCAAAAGCTTTCAAGTTTAACCAGGTCCCATTTGTGTACTTTTCTTTTTATTTCTGTTACTCTAGGAGGTGGGTCATCGAGGATCTTGCTTTGATTTATGTCATCTAGTGTTTTGCCTGTGTTTTCCTCTAAGAGTTTTATAGTTTCTGGTCTTACATTTAAGAACCCAGAGTTTTAATGGAAAGAGAGTTTGACTGGCATAGAATGGAAGGACAGGCCAGCTTCCACTCCCTCACATATTCTAACTTTATTTAGTTATGGCAAGCATGATCTTACTTGTCTTTCTGTATATTCCTTTATTAAATTATTCCTTATTCTATATTTGCATTGTTGCATATTCTTTTGAAACTCATTAATCTCTGTAATGCGGGTCATAATAGTGAGTTCATAATTTCACTGCTTCTTCAGATTTGATTTTCTTGGTCTTAGTTCTTCCCATACACATTATCATCAAGGATTTTGGAAAGAAAATGTCTCAAAAGATGTAACTCCTAAGATATATTTATCCAGATAACAGCAACTATCCTGTATTGAATGATTTTGTGCCAGACACTTTGTAGTGATGTTCTCATCTAATCATCACAAGAAGAGTGTCTGTTATTATCCTCATTATCAAGATGAGGGAAATGAGGCCAAAGATGACATATGTAGTGATTATAAAAGTGGCCTTGGCGATCAGATTTGTCTTCTGACACAAATTATTTTTATAACCACATCTGGACATTTCTACCCTCCCTCCTCTCATTCTTTTTCCCTTCACTGTTATCTTACCTCATTCCTTATCCTTTTTCCAATTCCATGCCTTTTACAGGAAATATACAGGCATATTTCCTTTTACTTTTCTTTATAGTATTCAAAGGCTGAGAGAGTCAAAGATGCATTGGGCAGGGATCCTACACTCAAGTAACTTCCATACTGAAGCTTCTACCATAGTGCCATATGCATAGTTGATATTTACTAAATATTTTTCAATGCATCAATGAATAAAACAAATGAATCTCCAGTGTTACCAAGATGGTGTAGTAAGATTTACCAGCCTCTGTCAGCTCGCAAATCTAGGCATGGATAAAAACAGTTCTGGACAAATTCTGTATTTCACTTAAGAAACTTATGCAACACCAAGCAACAGAGTAGAACCAACAAATTGAGAATAATTGGTCATAAAGGGAGAAAAAAGGACAGCTTCATTTGCTGCATCACCTCATCTTCTAAAGTGTCATTGCTCAGGACAATGACACTTTTCAAGGACAATGACAGGACAATGACACTTTTCAAGAGGAAACTCCCCAGCTAGAAAAATGTCCTCTCTACTGGGGAAGAAGAAGCAGGGAATGACCAGCTACCCCAGTTTTTCAGAGAACCGCATGAAAGACCCACGTAAGTTTCACCACAACCAGAGACCAGCAAAGCTGAGATGTGTAGAGACTGCTAGGAACTAGAAAGAAAAGTAGAAGCTACCAGTAGCAGCCAAGCAATAAGAGCAAATTCTGTGCCCAGTGACTTACCTGCGGACAATCTCAGCAGCTTTCGCCACTGAAGAAACCAAAGCCCCTGCAGATTTCATTAGTTTTAGCCTCACAAGTATTTGTGTTTGCTGACACCTGTTACCATCGTCCCTCCCACTCTCTCCCCACCAGCCACAGACCAGGATCCTCACTGGCAGTCCACCTGGACCTCTGCAGTTATGCAACTACTGGATTCCAGTCTGATGAGACAGATACAACTGATATTTTATTCATTTTTCATTCCCACTTCCCATGAGAGCTTCAATACACATAGCTTAAAACAAACTTATTTTTTAGCTTCATTTTGAGGTGAACAGAAATAAACACTCAGGAGACTTCTCTACATAAATTCAGAGGAAGTTTGGGTAAAAAAAATTAATCTGAGCATATGCATGTATATACCCTATAAAAACACTCAGAGAAATAAATGTGCATTATCTATTCTACAATCCAAGATTCGTTGTATTAGTTGAGCTAAAACTCAAAAACTATGTAAGGATTTCTGATTAAATCTAAAAATTAGGTTATTAAGGAGTTGCTTGCTGATTTGTTCTTTCAGTGATTATATGCTAGCTGGAAGAAGTAAAAGATAAATACATACATCTCTTCTTTTGAGAAACACATGTTATTCCTGTTTTACATGAAAACATGCATCAACACGGTATTCTCTTTTCTGACAGATTTTCTCTTTACATACTATTGTCAGATGTGGTATCTAAGGCTTGTCATTATTTACCTTTAAGATCGCATGGAATTAGTGCAAAACTGTGATACTGCTGTTGTTTTGTACTTGGTGATTAGATCTATACCATGCTTGAACATTGTGATGGATAACTTGACCAAATGAAGCAACAGATTATAATGAGTTTTCTTTAGTAAACTGACTGTCAAGGGGATACAAATATTATTTGTGAAGAAAAATAGCTCAGTGACTTTAAGCTATTCTACCAAATACTCAGAGACTGGTCATGAGTGGATCAGAATTAATAAAAGCAATTTAAGCATCTACTAATAAGGATATTGTCATGCTCTTTCTTAGAATGTGGACACATTTTCTAGCAAGGATGGGTAACGTTTGTCTCTGTTACTGGAAACACCAAGTGAGGAGTGACTGTTTCAATTCTGAACAGTTTCTCCGTTAACAGGGTATTTTGACACCTGGAAAGACTTCCCTGTTGGCAGTGTCTCTGGATCCTGTTCATCATTTAAGAACAAATAGATGTAAATGTCCATTCCCCACTTTATTTTTATGTCCAACTTCAATGTTATCTATTAGTCAAACTCTAAAATTGCTGATATTTGGCTATTTTTACATCAAAAATGGCCATTTTTATGGCTCAGCATAATATATCTCTGATGAACACATCACACAGTATCTGTTATAGATAACATTACAGAGATCTGTTCCAGATAGGTTCAAGAGATTTGAGACTATTTTGGAAAGTAGCCATACCATCAGGAGCAAAGTAAACTTCTAATACTTAAGAATATGCACGCGCATGTATATGTGTGTGTGTGTACGGTCTTTATAATACATGAAATATTGTAAAGATTCAAGAAGGGTAAGAACACAACTGTTTATAGAGCATCTATTAAGCATCAAGCTCCCATGTTGAGGCATTTCACAATTTTCAAAATTTTAGCCTAAGGACCAGAATCAGGGATATTGCACCCACTTTAGAGCCAAAACATGCTCACATTCTAAATCATTAACTTAAAGCTACTCAGATTATAACAATATAACAGAGCTTTACAATCTAGGCCATCTGTCATCAAACTCCCTGCTGTTTCTAACACATTCACTGTGATTTTTTTTGTAATTTTGATAGTTTTTACATATAAAGTATCCACAGGTTCATTCAAAATTGGAGGTTTTTTTTTTTTTTTTGCCTTTACCATAATGCTTAGTTATAGCTTTGTATAAATGACAGCATAGCATTTGCCTTTTTATGACTGTTATGAAATCAGTGAAATCAGCAATGGAAGTTGTAAAACATAAGTCACATTTCTGTTTATGCTACAACCATCTAAAATTCTGCAATTTGTCTTAAAGAAGAAGCTAATACCAAGTATGAATGTCACCTTGTGGAGAGTTTCAAAATACCTGTGTCAGAATTGGCCGTTTGAATCATAATGCTTCCATGTAGGATACCTGTGTCTGTGTACACATACACAATTGTGCATCCACAGATCCACACACATATCTGAGCTTCATTCTTGATCCTTAATCATTCTTGCTGCCAACCATCAGGGCCATATATATAAGGTATACTCCATCTCCCCCCCCCCCCGCCATATTTAAAAATGGCCATAATAATCACTAAAATTTGTAGGGCTTGATCCCCAACATGAAAGTCCTTTTCTTTTACTTATGGTTAGCATCCTTCTCATCTTCCTACCTTTACTGTTAAATTCACAGTCAGTATGCATTCTGATAGGTCAGCCTTTGGGGATAGTTCATTAACATGGGCCCCACAGGTACATATATTATCTAATAAGGAATATTAAATGAAAGTTCATTAATCAAATGACTAGCTGCCAAACATGCTAGGATTCTACAATTTAACTGCTTGAGTTCAGAGTATTGAATGGAAATTGCAATCTGGCAGTGACTTTATTGTGGCTAAAGTTCATAGATTGAACAGTATAAACATTTACTGATTTTAATAAATGTTTTTATCTTAATAAATTTTAGAAATACCCATGTCCAAGAGAAGGTGTCACTAAGTTTTTTCTGAAGAGTCAGATAGCAAACATTTTCAGTTTTGCCAGTGATATGAACTCAGTCACAGCTACTCAACACAGCTGTAGACAAAAAATGAATGAATGAGCATTGCTGAATTTGATTCATGGTCATATTTTGTTGACCCTTGACTTAAGAGTAATTTAGGATGCTTGTAGCTAAGTAACACTAAACTCTGGCTCATTTCCCCTAAAACACACAGAAGACTAACCATCTGGCATAACAAGAAGTCCTGAGGAACATCAGCCCCAAGAAGGCTTATGGCTAGTAGTGTCATGAAAGTCCAGGTTCTCTACATGTTTCTTTTACATTTTCAGTATATCAGTCTAACTAACTTATCTCATGGTTACAATATGGCTGCTGAGCCTCCATGTATCACATGAAGACACAGTTCAGTTCAGTTTAGTCGCTCAGTAGTGTCTGACTGTTTGTGACCCCATTGACTACAGCACACCAGGCCTCCCTGTGCATCACCAACTCCCACAGTTTACTCAAACTCATGTCCACTGAGTCAGTGATGTCATCCAACCATCTCATCCTCTGTTGTCCCCTTCTCCTCCTGCCTTCAATCTTTCCTAGCATCAGGCTCTTTTCAAATGAGTCACTTCTTCACATCAGGTGGCCAGAGTATTGGAGTTTCAGCTTCAGCATCATTCCTTCCAATGAATATTCAAGACTCATTTCTTTTAGGATGAACTGGTTGGATCTCCTTGACTCAAGAGTCTTCTCCAATACTGCAGTTCTAAAGCATCACTTCTTTGGTGCTCAGCTTTCTTTATAGTCCAACTCTCACATCCATACATGACTATTGGAAAAACCATAGCTTTGACCAGATGGACATTTGTTGGCAAAGTAATGTCTCTGTTTTTTAATATGCTGTCTAGGTTGGTCATACCCTTTCTTCCAAGGAGCAAGACACAGTATTTTCTATCAAAAAAAAAAGATGAATTAAATTCTTTTCTTTTTTTGCCTTGTCTTTCTTAATCAATAAAAAAAAAATTCCCAAAGACTTTTCCCAGCCATCTTCCCATCTTTTCACATTGGTCTGAAGTATATTGTGAGCTATTCTTAAATGAATCAAAGGCCATGGGATGATGACGGTTAATTTGGAATATTGAAATTTACCTGACACAATCAGGAAGGGTGAATCTGCATATATAATTCATATTTTCTGTGAAACAATTTT
The DNA here is from genome assembly GCF_016772045.2 of Ovis aries. Lineage (NCBI taxonomy): Eukaryota > Metazoa > Chordata > Mammalia > Artiodactyla > Bovidae > Ovis > Ovis aries. Next base: position 19,311,218 of record NC_056074.1, read on the forward strand.
AAATAAAAATTTTTGAGCAAAGTTGAGAACGTCCTTACTTCATATTTATCAGAGTACCATTATATTTTTTAAAAAGATGACAAAATAGGGAACACTTCTGAGTTCCTGATCAGGCTCTTTCACAACATCACCATGTGTATTTGACTAAGATGCATAATCTCTCTGGCTTTCAATATTATCCTTATTAATATGAAGGAGTTGAAATAAGTGAATTTAGACTCTGGCACTCTTTCTCCAATTTTCAGCCCTCCTTAATGGTTTTGAAAAGAAGTAGTCCTCTCAGCATCATCACATTTAGCATATTTTACTGTAAATGTCAAATCCATATCAGTCATTTGTCAAAGGGAACTTATTTCCAGATATGAATTTGAGAATTTCACAATAAACACTTCTTAGGAAAAAAATCTTGGAATATAAGGAAAATGGAAAGACAGCAAAAAGTTATGTTTTGTACATTGAATTATGAGAAATGCCTAATACATAGGATATTTTACATGCCAATATCAGTATTTTATGATTATCTCTTACCCACAGATGGCTACCATAACTGAGACCCTCCAGCTTATCAGTTCAGTTCAGTTCAGTTCAGTTGCTCAGTCGTGTCCGACTCTTTGTGACCCCATGAATTGCAACACGCCAGGCCTCCCTGTCCATCACCAACTCCCGGAGTTGACTCAAACTCACGTCCAGCGAGTCAGTGATGCCATCCAGCCATCTCATCCTCTGCTGTCCCCTTCTCCTCCTGCCCCCAATCACTCCCAGCATCACAGTCTTTTCCAATGAGTCAATTCTTCACATGAGGTGGCCAAAGTACTGGAGTTTCAGCTTTAGCATCATTCCTTCCAAAGAAATCCCAGGGCTGATTTCCTTCAGAATGGACTGGTTGGATCTCCTTGCAGTCCAAGGGATTCTCAAGAGTCTACTCCAACACCACCAGTTCAAAAGCATCAGTTCTTTGGTGCTTTCTTTACAGTCCAACTCTCACATCCATACATGACCACTGGAAAAACCATAGCCTTGACTAGATGGACCTTTGTTGGCAAAGTAATGTCTCTGCTTTTCAATATGCTGTCTAGGTTGGTCATAACTTCTCTTCCAAGGAGTAAGCATCTTTTAATTTCCTGGCTCCAGTCACCATCTGCCGTGACTTTGGAGCCCCCCAAAATAAAGTCTGACACTGTTTCCAGCGTTTCCCCATCTATTTGCCATGAAGAGATGGGACCAGATGCCATGATCTTCGTTTTCTGAATGTCGACTTTTAAGCCAACTTTTTCACTCTCCTCTTTCACTTTCATCAAGAGGCTTTTTAGTTCCTCTTCACTTTCTTCCATAAAGGTGGTGTCATCTGCATATCTGAGATTATTGATATTTCTACTGGCAATCTTGTGCTTCTTCCAGCCCAGCATTTCTCATGATGTACTCTGCATATAAGTTCAATAAGTGGGGTGACAATATACAACCTTGATGTACTCCCTTTCCTATTTGGAACCATTGAGTTGTTCCACGTCCAGTTCTAACTGTTGCTTCCTGACTTGCATATGGGTTTCTCAAGAGGCAGGTCAGGTGGTCTGATATGCCCATCTCTCTCAGAATTTTCCACAGTTTATTGTGATCCACACAGTCAAAGGCTTTGGCATAGTCAACAAAGCAGAAATAGATGTTCTTCTGGAACTTTCTTGGTTTTTCCATGATCCAGCAGATGTTGGCAACTTGATCTCTGGTTCCTCTGCCTTTTCTAAAACCAGCTTGAACATCAGGAAGTTCACAGTTCACGTATTGCTGAAGCCTGGCTTGGAGAATTTTGGGCGTTACTTTACTAGCGTGTGAGATGAGTGCAATTGTGCAGTAGTTTGAGCATTCTTTGGCATTGCCTTTCTTTGGGATTGGAATGAAAACCGACCTTTTCCAGTCCTGTGGCCACTGCTGAGTTTTCCACATTTGCTGGCATATTGAGTGCAGCACTTTCACAGCATCATCTTTCAGGATTTGAAATAGCTCAAGTGGAGTTCCATTACCTCCACTAGCTTTGTTCGTAGTGATGCTTCCTAAAGCCCACTTGACTTCACATTCCAGGATGTCTGGCTCTAGATGAGTGATCACACCATCATGATTATCTGGGTCCTAAAGATCTTTTTTGTACAGTTCTTCTGTGTATTCTTGCCACCTCTTCTTAATATCTTCTGCTTCTGTTAGGTCCCTACCATTTCTGTCCTTTATTGGGCCCATCTTTGCATAAAATATTTCCTTGGTATCTCTAATTTTCTTGAAGAGATCTCTAGTCTTTCCCATTCTGTTCTTTTCCTCTATTTCTTTGCATTGATCGCTGAAGAAGGCTTTCTTATCTCTCCTTGTTATTCCTTGGAACTCTGCATTTAGATGCTTATATCTTTCCTTTTCTCCTTTGCTTTTCGCTTCTCTTCTTTCACAGCTATTTGTAAGGCCTCCCAGACAGCCATTTTGCTTTTTTGCATTTCTTTTCCATGGGGATGGTCTTGATCCCTGTCTCCTGCACAATGTCATGAACCTTTGTCCATAGTTCATCAGGCACTCTGTCTATCAGATCTAGTGCCTTAAATCTATTTCTGACCTCTACTGTATAATCATAAGGGATTTGATTTAGTTCATACCTGAATGGTCTAGTGGTTTTCCCTACTTTCTTCAATTTAAGTCTGAATTTGGCAATGAGGAGTTCATGATCTGAGCCACAGTCAGCTCCTGGTCTTCTTTTGCTGACTATATAGAGCTTCTTCATCTTTGGCTGCAAAGAATATAATCAATGTGATTTTGGTACTGACCATCTGGTGATGTCCATGTGTAGAGTCTTCTCTTGTGTTGTTGGAAGAGGGTGTTTTCTATGACCAGTGCGTTCTCTTGACAAAACTCTATTAGTCTTTACCCTGCTTCATTCCGTACTCCAAGGGCAAATTTGCCTGTTACTCCAGGTGTTTCTTGACTTCCTACTTTTGCATTCCAGTCCCCTATAATGAAAAGGACATCTTTTTTGGGTGTTAGTTCTAAAAGGTCCTGTAGGTCTTCATAGAACCGTTCAACTTCAGCTTCTTCAGTGTTACTGCTTGGGGCATAGGCTTGGATTGCCGTGATATTGAATGGTTTACCTTGGAGATGAACAGAGATCATTCTGCATTTCAGACTCTTTTGTTGACCATGATGGCTACTCCATTTATTCTGAGGGATTCCTGCCCACAGTAGTAGATATAATGGTCATCTGAGTTAAATTCACCCATTCCAGTCCATTTTACTTCGCTGATTTCTAGAATGTTGATGTTCACTCTTGCCATCTCCTGTTTGACCACTTCCAATTTTCCTTGATTTTGGAGATGACATTACAGGTTCCTATGCAATATTGCTCTTTATAGCATCAGACCTTGCTTCTATCACCAGTCACATCCACAGCTGAGTATTGTTTTTGCTTTGGCTCCATCCCTTCATTCTTTCTGGAGTTATTTCTCCACTGATCTCCAGTAGCATATTGGGCACCTATTGACCTGGGGACTCCTTTTTCATTATCCTATCATTTTGCCTTTTTATACTGTTCATGGGGTTCTCAAGGCAAAAATACTGAAGTGGTTTGCCATTCCCTTCTCCAGTGGGCCACATTCTGTCAGACCTCTCCACCATGACCTGCCCATCTTGGGTGGCCCCATGGGCATGGGTTGGTTTCATTGAGTTAGATAAGGCTGTGGTCCTAGTGTGATTAGATTGACTAGTTTTCTGTGAGTATGGTTTCCTTGTGTCTGCCCTCTGATGCCCTCTTGCAACACCTACCGTCTTACTTGGGTTTCTCTTACCTTGGACGTGGGGTATCTCTTCACGGCTGCTCCAGCAAAGCGCAGCTGCTGGTACTTACCTTGGACGAAGGGTATCTCCTCACTGCCGCCCCTTTTGACCTTGAACATGGAATAGCTCCTCTAAGCCCTTCTGTGCCCACGCAGCCACCACTCTTTGGACATGGGGTAGCTCCTCCCAGCCTCCGCCCCTGGCCTCGAACGTGGGGTAGCTCCTCTCAGCCACACTATGTGTGCCGGTTGCAGCCGCCCCTGTGACCTTTTAGACTGCAGCCTTGTCTAACTCAATGGAACTAAGCCATGCCCGTGGGGCCACCCAAGATGGGCGGGTCATGGTGGAGAGGTCTGACAGAATGTGGTCCACTGGAAAAGGGAATGGCAAACCACTTCAATATTCTTGCCTTGAGAACCCCATGAACAGTATGAAAAGGCTCCAGCTTATACATACTTCCAAATCTCACTTCCTTAAATCCCAGTTTGATTTATGATAAAACAATTCCTTTTGGACAACAAATTATGTAACAAATGTCAAGTCTTTTCACCATTGGCAATTTGAAAGTGTTGTTCTCACGGTCATCCGCAATTTTGATAGGTTATGGATAAGAGCATAGACTTCTAGGCTCAAATGCTGTCTATGCAACTCACTATTTTATTTTGACCTTGAGCAATTCACCTAGCCTCTATGCGCTTCATCTTTTTCAACAAGATGGAGAAAATACTATCACTGCTTTTTGCATAAGGCTGTTTTATGATTATATATGGAATGATCTTAAAACAATGAAAACTAACTTTTTTCTCCCTTAAAACCCTTGTCCTCAATTTACAAGGTCCAGCTCAACACCTGGTGTTTTAATTGACTTGAGATATTCAGAGAAATTTTCATTTCTATGATGGGAGGTTGGCTTGGACCCAGGCCATAGGGGCTCATGTTTAACAAAAAAAAAAAAGAAAAAAGAAAGAAAGAAAAAAGAAAGAAAGAAACACAAAGACACTTATTTTTGTTAGTTTAATTCATATCTCTCTCAGTGCCTAACATAGTGCTTAGGACCTATTCACTATGATGAATACTCAACAAATATTTGTTGAATCAATAAACAGATAAACAATATAATATAGACCAGGATGTGATAAATATGAAAGTATCAGCTAAAAGAAGGCAAATACAGAGAAAGAATGGGGAGGATTAGTTACTATTCAGATTTGCGTATATAAAAATGGAGAAATGTATTACGATAAAGAGAATTCTGTAGCCCCCTAGAAAGATAAATCTCCTTTATCTTGAGTGGGTGTAACTTCATGGCCAGTCCTGTCTGACTCTTTGCAACCCCATGGACTTAGTCCACCAGACTCCTCTGTCCATGGAATTTTCCAGGCAGGAATACTGAAGTGAGTTGGCATTTCGCACTCCAGGGTATCTTCCTGAGCCAGGGATCAAACAGGCTTCTCTCATGTCTCCTGCACTGGCAGAAGGATTCTTTAGCAGAGGGATTTCCTGCCCCCCAAAAGGGACTTTTCTGCCAAATTGGCAGACAGACTTTTCACCACTGTGCCACCTGGGAAGTCCTGTTCATGTTAAAATTACCTAAGATCTTGAGACCTCATGAATTAGTCATCCCCCAGGTACATTTTCACACCTTTTCAGACTGTAATTAACACCATACTTTACTTGCTTCATTTAACATAATATATCTTTAAGAATAAATCTAGTCTTGTAATAGGGTCAACTTTGACATTCATTCTAAGAGATGATTTCAACATTTTTAATTAAAGATATTCACAGATACAGTTTATTATCTGTCACGATGTTGGCAGTGAGCCTTTCTTCTGTTTGGATCCAATGAAGAGCAATGAATTAAGCACGGACTGTGGTGTAAAAAGACTGTCATTTTTTCAGTTCCACATTAGTTTTATGGCCCAAAGAAAGTCATCCAACCTTGTTGAAACTCCCTTTTCCAGTGTGTAAAGTGAAGATCTTGTTATAATATTTCTCTTACTACTTTTCCAGAAAAATTTTTAAATCATTAAAAACTATAAAATGATTTTTAAGTTAAAAAAGAGAATAAATACTAATTGCTAAAAACATTTTATTATTAGCAGTGTTAGTAGTAATAACACTATTTCTTATACTTATAAATTCTCTTTAGGCACTCCTAGATTTTGTGGAGTAAGGGTGTTTACCTATTTTCAAAACTAGGTTGGGATGCTAAAGTCTTCATCTCTCATTTGTATAATTATTAACTGAATCTGGTAAATTGGTATGTCTAATTAATGTTTGCCATTTTGTCAGACTTAAGTATTGGTTAATTTCTGACAACTTGGATTTTAAAAGTAGGGATAGGTTCAGATTTTGTGAGGCCTAGAGTTCAACAGTTTGGGCCTACCAATAAGAACAAAATTTTGTTTCTTTTTTTCCTTTCTCTAGAGAGATAATAAAAGAAAAAAGTGTTTTACCTAGTATAGCTGATTTAAATTTGTTTTGGCATTAATGATACTTTAGAAGTGTAATACTATTTCTAAATTTATTGCATGACCAAAAATTCAGTCATATAAAGGTTCTATATTTTTTAAGTTTAGGCATATAGTCAAATTTGGGAAAATCTGTAGAGATTGTCTTAAATATACTAGATGTAAAATTTGGAAGAACTTTCCATAGGCAAACTCTTGGTTCTCTAGAACTAAGGCAAATCTTAGTTCTAATCTATAATATCTCTACTTCTACTGGGTAAAATATATTCATATTGTGTACCTTTATTTTAAATCATCAATGCAGTTGATATAGAATAGTAAAAGTATTCCTGGAAGCCATTCCTATACTGGGACAAGAATACTGAACTGTGTGCATGTGACTTTAAACCATGTAATTGTTTCACTAAATTCAATCCAAGTGTATCTCTCATTCAATTTCCCAGTAGCTAGATCACAAAATTATCTACATTAGATGCATTGCTCCTCAACAAGAGAAGATATGATAAGATGTGAGTTGGATAGAGTGATCTAAATTGCAGTTAAAATATTTTATAAATATATATATTTCATATATAAATTTATATATAAATATTTTACACTTTTTTATAAAAATGGAATATAAAATGGCACAGTCGCTCTGGAAAACAATTTGGGAGTTTCATATAAAGCATGCAGTTTCCATATGACCTACCAATAGTGTTCTTGGGCATTTATACCAGAGAAATAAAAACTTATGTTCTTATTAAAAAAAATACATGAATGTACATTGAAGTTTCATTTGTAATAGCCAAACAATGGAAGCAATCAAAATGTCCTTAAGGTGGTATAACAAACTGAAATATTAATGACATCTAGTACTACTATTGGAGAAGGCAGTGGAACCCCACTCCAGTACTCTTGCCTGGAAAATCCCATGGACGGAGGAGCCTGGAAGGCTGCAGTCCATGGGGTCTCTGAGAGTCAGACATGACTGAGAGACTTCACTTTCACTTTTCACTTTCATGCATTGGAGAAGGAAATGGCAACCCACTCCAGTGTTCTTGCCTGGAGAATCCCAGGGAAGGGGGAGCCTGGTGGGCTGCTGTCTATAGGGTCACACAGAGTCGGACATGACTGAAGTGTCTTAGCAGTACTACTTATAGATTGTAGGTAAAAAGTTTTGATGTTTCTTTAGACCTGGACTTTCTAAATAAATTTTGCTGAAAACTCTAGAGAGCCTGGGTTAAAAGGCAAGCCATGAGAACTTTATGTATAACAATCAAGATAGTGCAATAATGCCAGAGAGATTCATCCAACTCCAGAGGTATGTGTTTACATTTCAAAGGGAAAAGAGAGTACAGACTTTGGAGATATCTCTAGGTCTAAAAAGACAAAGACACCAGAGATTATCTGGTCCTTAAAGAGATGTGGTTATGTTACAAAAGCTAGAGTGAGAACCCAAGAACCTTCCCGTCTCTTCTGCATGGAGAGTTTTCTCTCCTTTTGAGAAAAGAGGGTGAGTCAGCTGCCTCTTTTTATTCTCCAAACACAGAGAAAATCTATTTTTCCTCCCTTCTTCATGTGTGGCTTGGACGCTGCTGTTTGTATGCCTAGGACATTCAATCTGGCTTTCCTCATGCTGCTGAGGAGTAAGAATTGGAGGGTGAGAACCACATAGGCATTATTTGAATTTTAACTGAGTATGATCATCTGCCTCTGATCCAAAATACTTCATGTGTATTTTCAAGACAAAATTAACAAAGATGAATACTAAAAACTGACAATATTCAGCAATATGAAGTAATGAACTGTTGATACATGCAAAGACTTAGATGTATACTGAGAGAATTATATGGAGGGAGTAACAGTAAGATTTTATTTGTATGCCAAATCTCAAAATAACAACAGAGATGTAGAACAGATTAGTGGCTCCAGAAGGGGCAGTGGAAGGAAAGAGGATATTGTTATAAAAAGGCATCATGACTGTGATACAGGATACAGAGGACACAGAAAACTACACGTGTGATAACATTGTAGAGAACTAAACACATACACACACACACACACACACACACAAAGGAATACATATAAACTAATGAAATTTAATAAGATTTGTGTATTGTACTTTGTATCTATATTGTTTATTGTATCAATGACACACTCATGGTTTTGATGTTATACCATTGTTTTACAAGATATTACCATTGGAGTTCAGTTCAGTTCATTCCAGTCACTCAGTCATGTCTGACTCTTTGCAACCCCATGAATCACAGCACGCCAGGCCTCCCTGTCCATCACCAACTCCCGGAGTTCACTCAGACTCACGTCCAGCGAGTCAGTGATACCATCCAACCATCTCATCCTCTGTCGTCCCCTTCTCCTCCTGCCCCCAATCCCTCCCAGCATCACAGTCTTTTCCAATGAGTCAACTGTTCGCATGAGGTGGCCAAAGTACTGGAGTTTCAGCTTTAGCATCATTCCCTCCAAAGAAATCCCAGGGCTGATCTCCTTCAGAATGGAGTGGCTGGATCTCCTTGCAGTCCAAGGGACTCTCAAGAGTCTTCTCCAACACCACAGTTCAAAAGCATCAATTCTTCAGTGCTCAGCTTTCTTCACAGTCCAACTCTCGCTTCCATACATGACCACTGGAAAACCATAGCCTTGACTAGATGGACCTTTGTTGGCAAAGTATTGTCTCTGCTTTTGAATATGCTGTCTAGGTTGGTCATAACTTTCCTTCCAAGGAGTAAGCTCTATTCCAATTGCATGTGAATCTACAATTATTTCACATCAAAAGTTTAATAAATATATCACATCTTCTTTATCCACTCATCTCTTGTTGGATGTTTAGACTGTTTCTTTGTCCTGGCTAGCAGAAACTAACAGAACATTGTTAAGTAATTTTACTCTGCCCCTCACCCACAAAAAAAAAAAAAAACACACTTTAATACAACACTATGAGCATATGTATCAATATCAGTGTCCCTTTGGGGCCCTCTGAATAATGGTGCAGCTGCAGGTCCCTGAAGTATATACTTCATTCACTTTAGGATAATGCTGTTTGTTTATAAGCACTTTGTTATAAGCACTGTGACCTACCCTGGGTTGATTTGATCCTCAAACCAGCATAGAGTTTAACTATAGGCTCCATGAGAGAAGGAAATTTGTATTGTTCATCACTGCATCCTCAGAATCTATTACTGTCTAGCATAAAGCAGGCATTCAAGATAACTAATGAAGTAAAAACTACACCTGTTGTGATGTGATTGCAAAAAGTGTTTGGCTACTTAGTTTTAATGTACCCCCATAATGCCATTATACTCCTCTAGAATAGCATGCTGTTAAGTGGTTTATCAACAGCTAAATGTGGAGAGCCTTTGACATATTTGTGAAAGTTCTAATCCATTTCCAATACACTAGCAAAGTCTCCACAAAGCAAATTTAGTTTCAGACTAAAAAGGATGTCTCACATTAGACACATTATAAGTTCTTTCGAGAGGAACACCAGCAGAGAATTAGCCTGGTGATAAATATTATTTTGTTTTCCTTTTTTTTTTTTCCTTCCTAGCCAGCTGATATATCTTAGAAGTTTTGAAATATATTTCTTGACATCTTTTAAAATTTGGGGGTTAGCTATCAACATTTGAGAGGGAAGACTATGAAAGACTTATAAAGTTTCAATAATTTGCCCAAGGTCTCAGTGGATGAGAGATGAAGCTGAGACCTGAATTAAACATTCTCTTTTTCTAAAATATGTGACTATCCTTCTATAAAGGATGAAGTTGCAAGCAACATATCTAGAAAATTATTAATATCTTCAACCCCAAATAAAATATATCCTTCTCTCAGGGTTCTAGAAAACTCTTGTGCCTGAGTTTGCTTTGTTTTTACTTTTGCTTTTTTAAGGGGATTATTTAGGATTATGCAAAACATTGATTTTTGGAATGATGAACCCAGAAGCCAGATATGACTATTTGTTAATATTTTATGGGCTCTTCACACTTGGGGCAGAAATAAACTGGACACTTCACTCTGTGAGATGTCTGGAGGATGAAAGGAGAAGGCAGAAGAGAAGTGAGGAGGGTGGAAGCCGTTCCAGAAGGAAGATAAGGGACTCAAACAATGTGCCCGAGAGAAAAGCAAAGGAGGGTGATGAAAGGAGGCCCAGAGAAGGTTGGCAGAAGTCAAGGCTCTTCAAAAGAGGCTATTATAAAAATGAAATCAACTGCAATTTATTGACATACTATTTCAAAAGATGGGAAAAAATGCAGTTAATCTTTTATTCAAACTAGTGGGAAAAGCAGATGGTAGGAGGGAGAATCGGAGCAAAACACACACTTCCCAAAAGTAAGTGAAAGATGTGATTAAAATAAAGATCACACCAGCATCAATGATCAAGGAGACTGGTGGTGCCAAGGAGCAGCAGGGGCCTGGGCAGAGCTGAGCTGCAGCACAGCAGGGTCGCGAGCTGACTGCTGCCTTCGTGCTCACAGGGCTCTCAGCTCTGAAAGACGGCCAAAGTGATCATCTTTTCTAGTCCCCTGTTGTACTGCAAGGAAAACTCAGATTCTACAAGAAACATTGATTTATGCAAGGTCACATTTTACTGCCATCTAGTGGACTCCAGGGGGCTTCCCTGATGGATCCCTGGTAAAGAACCCACCTACCAATGAAGGAGACTCAGGGTCGATCCCTGGGGAAGGAGCTGGCAACCCACTCCAGTATTCTTGCCTGGAGAATCCCAAGGACAGAGGAGTCTGACAGGGTACAGTCCATGGGGTCACAAAGAAATGGGCACGACTTAGCAACTAAACAACAGTAGTGGTGTCCTGACTGTTTAGGTCTCCAGCCATATCTTTCTTCATTGTTATAATGCCTGCTATTTTTTTTACTCAGATTTAAACTGAAATTAGGGTAGTTAAAATTATACACATAGATGCCCGTGAACACAGGCACACACATGCACACACATACACACAAACACACACAGGAAAGAGGAGAAGAAACACCTCGTTTCCGGTTTGTCATGGTTAGTTATTATCATGACACTGCAGGAAGGATGTGTGAGGAGAGGCAAGCATCCTTTGCACTGACCTCAAACATCTCCCATTTTCTCAAAGCTACTCAGTCGTTGGCAACATGAGCCCTGTAATCGCTTCCTGTGGCCAAGATTTTTCTACCACATAGTTCCTCTTATGCAGTTCCTCTATCTCTATTTTGATAGTTATTTTGTTCCTGAATGTCTTCTTGAATGTCATATAACCCTTAGGAAGTAGGCACTTCCTAAAATGATTTATAAATGAACACTCAAGAAGAGCACTAGGAGGACTATTGAGTCAGGAGTCAAACAGACACATATCAAAACTTTGCCTGTCACTTGCTGTGTGACCTTGGATTGCATCAATCTAGGTTCTTGGGCTCTTTAGTCTGTAGAAATTGATGAGGCCAATGAGAAATTCAGACAAGGCTCTATTGGGACTCAGGCTGCATCGTGAGGGACTGAAAACAAGTACAGATTTCATTGCTTGCTCTGGTCAGGGCAGCGGAGAGAAGAGTGGGGAAGGGGCAGGGGCGGGGAAGCAAGTTGATCCCTTAAATGGGATGAGGGTAGAGGTGGACCTGTGGATTGGGCCACAGGGGTGGCTTAGGTGGTCTGCCTACCCTTTGGCGGTGTTGTGTAGGGACCATGTTCAGGACCCTGATTTATTCCGAAAGTGGAAGTTGGGTGTTCTGTCTTTTTGTTCATAATTTAATGCCCCAACTGCACATACATACGGTTGTTTAGTTTCTTTGTATTCTGTTGCTGGAGATGTTTGTCCAGATGCAAGCACTGCAGCATAAGGTCCCAGGTCCCAGGGTTCAGCCTGTCTCTGTAGCTGCTCAAGGCCTCTGAGCTCCAAGTTCCTAAAATCAGAGTAATGTAATATTTAAGGTGATATTTAATATCCTATTCAATTTTAACAGCCTGCAACCTAGATTAAGGGCTTTCCTGGTGGCTCAGATGGTTAAGAATCTGCCTGCAATACAGGAGACCCAGGTTTGACCCCTGGGTTGGGAAGTTCTCCTGGAGAAGGGAATGGCAACCCACTCCAGTATTCTTGCCTGGGATAACCTAGATTAAAAAGAAGAAAACACACAACCAAATTTAGCCATCTTCTGCAGGTTTATAGTAACCTGATATTTCTCACCAGTCCATCCTAAAGGAGATCAGTCCTGGGTGTTCTTTGGAAGGACTGATGCTAAGGCTGAAACTCCAAAACTTTGGCCACCTCATGCAAAGAGTTGACTCATTGGAAAAGACGGATGCTGGGAGGGATTGGGGGCAGGAGGAGAAGGGGATGACACAGGATGAGATGGCTGGATGGTATCACCGACAAGGTGGACGTGAGTTTGAGTGAACTCCGGGAGTTGGTGATGGACAGGGAGGCCTGGTGTGCTTTGATGCATGGGATCGCAAAGAGTCAGACATGACTGAGTGACTGAACTGAACTGAATTGAACTGATGCTTTTCTTCTCATAATCTATCACTCAGGCACTTCCTTCTCCCTTCTCTTCTTTCCTCCAAACTTCATTGGCCCTATTCCTTAAAAGGAGTGCAAAATAGCAGTCTGTTTTGCTACACACCAGGGATTGGCCCATGTAAAAGAAATTTGTAATAACTGTTTGTCTTTGATATCTTTTAATAGCTTTTGAGGTCAGGGAGGAGATGGATTGCAATTGCTATCTGGCCAAATGGCCCTCTATATTTTCATACCAGCCTTAAAGGCCTTTAGGAGAATCTATTTCCATTTGGTTAAGCTATTTCAATAAAGGCCCTTTTCAACCTCTGACAACTCTGTCACAACAACAGGAAAATATGTTGTATCTATACACTGGGAAATAATAGGTACCAACCTAGAGAAGCATGAATGAGATTTACTGTTAGTTGTATCCAGGGTAGTTTTATTTCTCTACATACATCAAACTCAGTTTTCAAGGAAAAAAAAGAAAAAGAAAAACTGAAAATTAATCTTATCATTATAACCTGTAAGATAAAGTTGAAAGTTATATCCTTCCTTTAATTCAGATTTATTAATTCAATAAAAGTCACTGAAATAAAAACTGTACATCATGGCATGTGATAAAGCTTTCTTAGAAATGAAGCCAACATCTTGCAGAGCAAAGCTAATGATGGAGAGAGATTGAGACTTCCTTTGTCATGTGAAGATTTGGGTAAGATTTGAAGATTTGCTTTGTCTTTCCTAAAACTCACAATAGGTTTGGACTTTTCAGTTGTGTATATTAAAGAATTTCCTTTTTTTGGTTAAGCCAATTTGAATTAATTTGTATTATCTACAACCAAAAAAAGTGCTAACATAAATCAAGGATGTAAAGTGATCAGGTGTATATTTTATGCATAGTTCACTGTCACTCTGATGCCAGAATAGAGAATAGATTGCAGTAGAGAGACTGGGGATAAGAAGATTATTAACAAGTTACTGTTCCGGAGAAGTATGAGAGTCTAAATGTAAAGCCACTGCTCTGAGAATGGACAAATTTTAATGAAAGCAGGAGAAACTTTTTTTTTGTTGTTTAATTTTACTTCTCCTTATATGTATATATTTCTACTCGGAACATGGCACACAAATTATTTTCAATACATGCCAACGAAGGTCCATCTAGTCAAGGCTATGGTTTTATCAACAGTCATGTATGGATGTGAGAGTTGGTCTATAAAGAAAGCTGAGTGCCAAAGAACTGATGCTTTTGAGCTATAGTGTTGGAGAAGACTCTTGAGAGTTCCTTGGACTGCAAGGAGATCCAACCAGTCCATCCTAAAGGAGATCAATCCTGAGTGATCATTGGAAGGACTGGTGAAGCTGAAACTCCAATGCTTTGTCCACCTGATGCTAAGAGTTGACTCATTTGAAAAGACCCTGATGCTGGGAAAGATTGAAGTTGGGAGAAGAGGAGGACAACAAAGGATGAGATGGTCGGGTGGCATCACCAACTCGATGGACATGAGTTTGGGTAAACTCCAGGAGTTGGTGATGGACAGGGAGGCCTGGAATGCTGCAGTCCATGATGTCACAGAGTCAGACACGACTGACTGACTGAACTGAAATTAACTGTACTGAACTGACATGCTTAGTGCATGAATGAACATGGGGAAGTATTTAAAAGATAGAAATTTATGGTCGGGGAGTAGAGATGGTGGAGGCTGGCGAGGAAATGCTTATGAAATAGTGAAGGAAATTTGCCAAATTGTATTATTATTGCTGAAACTTGAATATGAAAAGAAATTGCTGGTTAGAAGATAGTGTTGCATAGTAGAAAAGGAAGAATACAGTTTTCCATATTTCAAAGACCTTGATTTTTTGCTTTTAATGTCTTTCATTATTCATCTATATATTCCCCTGAAAGAATAATGAAGCAGAATCCTGTATTCACCTATTGAAAATCTTACCCCCTCCATCAGGATTCTTAAGAAAAGTCTTGATATGGGTAAGATTTTAATTGGTAGATACTAGATATAAAGTCTTCTACAAGTGCCCAGATTGAGCACATACCCTCTTATCCCAGTTCCAATAAAAGCTCGTCAGTTCATTTTAAGGAATTTCCTAGTCACTCATATTCCTGACATTTCTTGAATTGCATGCTTTGGTATCTTTTTCCATATGCCTAGCTGGAGACCTACATCTTTGTTTTATTGCTCTTGATTATCTAAGACAATGCCTGGAATTTTGTAGATTTTCAGCTGATATTTATCGAGAAAACTTACAAATATAAAGTTATCCCAAATTCCTTTGTGGTGAGCAAACATGAGCATCTAACTTCTATTCAAATGAGTATGTTATAGCTTTAAAATATATCTGGAGTCCCAATACTTCTTTGTCCTCATCTGCTGCCTTCCACTGTCTCGTACAAGTGAGCATCACCTCTTTCTTGGATGGTTGCATTCGTTTCCTAATTACTCTTTTTCTTGTACCTTGCCACCCTTCAGGCTGTAGTCAACACACAGTCCAAAATGACTCTTAGAATGCAAGCTGACTCATGTCACAAGTTTCTCAAAACACTCCAATATCTTTCTATTTCATTCAGTATAAATTTGTCTATATATATTCACATAATTCAATATAAATTTCTGTTTCATTCAGTATAAGAAAATATGATACCTCTATGCTAGATTCCAGGTATCTCTATTGGCAAAGAACCTGCCTGCCAATGCAGGAGATGTAAGAGACATGGGAAGATCCTTGAGTTGGGAAGATCCCCCTGGAAAAGGGCATGGCAATCCACTCAAGTATTCTTGCCTGGAGAATCCCATGGACAGAGAAGCCTGGAAGGCTACAGTCCATACAGTTGCACAGAGTCGGATACAACTAAAGTGACTTATACACAAAGCACTAGTTGACCCACAACTACTGCTGACTTTTTTCTCCTATTAGTCCCATCCATGCTTACACTACTCCAGTCATATTCAGATCCAGAGCCTTTGTGCATCTCCAAGAATTTCTTTCCATTCATATCCCTATGACTCACTCTCTCACCTAGTTTGGGTCTTTACCCAAATGCCCTCTTCTGAATGGCCTCCTCCCTCATCACTGTTTGAAATTCCAACCCTCTCTTCATTACGCACACAATTGCCTATCTCCTTTCTTTCTTAGTTTTCAGCTATTTCATGTGCCACATTCTAAAATGAAACACTTTTATGGTTAGTCCAGAAACTTCTTCCAAACTCTAATTTATATATCTAACTGGCTACCGAGTCTCTCCCCTTTGATATTTAACATCCACTACTGATATTGAATTCATCATCTCCCTCCAATATGTGTACCCTTTTGGAATTATCATTTCAGTTGATGCATTTTAAAAAAATTACTTGGGCCAAAATTTTGAAATGATCTGTTATTTTTCTCTTTTGTTCATGCCATTCATGAAATTCTATAGGAAGTTCTGTGGAATACATCAAAAATCTATTCAGGATCTTACCTCATGATTCCTCTTGTGATACGACCCTAGTCCAAGCTGAAAACAAGGAATATTGATGAGGCTTGCTTATTTGCCTTCCTACTAATATATATTTAATATCGCAATATTTTAAAATTTTGAATATTCGATACTTGTCTTAGAAACCAAATATTTATTTATGGAATTACTGCATGCAATTGTCCAATATCTACTCCCCCAAACAAAAGGATGTAAAAAAGGAGAACTCAAGAGAACTGAAAGGGATATGTAAAATGATTGCTTACAATTGTAGAGAAGGGATAATAGTATTGGCTGTGAACAGTAAGCAGACAAAAGAGAATGACTCCTGCCCTTAAGAAGGAAGTGCGGATTCCTAGGAATGGCTATTTCAGGAGGTGGGGAGAAGAAAAGAATTATTGACTCCTATCTCTGACACAAAATGCTTGACATCTGGAAAAGTAAACTTTGGAGACTTTAATTAATCCAAATTAGTTGACATATATATAAACAATATAGCAAAATAGTTAAACCTTAAAAACAGGTAAAATTGGTACTGTCTGCAATCCTCTCTTAGCTGAGTTCTCTGGGGTAAATTATAAAATATTTCAAAGCCTCGGTTTTTATGCTTGCAAAATAAAATAAAAATGATAATAACAGCTCCATAGCATTGTGGGAATTGAATCAAATCCAGCATATCCAACACGTTACATAAAGAGCTTGGCACAGTTCTGGCATAGAGATAGTGCTCAATAAATTGTAGGGATTGTTACTGCTGTTAATGAGATGTTCCCCAGAGTCCATCAGATGCTTCTGTATCCTTCCCCCAGTCGAGATAATCCAGTCTTATGTCTGTTCCTATTACCTCCAAACCAAAGGAAATTAGAAGATTAAAAATACAGTCCAAGCTGCTAAACAACCTCCTTCAGCAATTCTCTATTTCTTAATAACAAAGACATCAACAGAATCCCAAACCCTCCTGTACTTTCTCTCTCTCAAGTCCACATCAAAAGAAAGAACAAAAGAAGCAGAGAAAGAAAGAAAGAGGGAAGAGAGGGAGAGAGGGATAACAACACTTGTTTTCTATTTAATTTATATTTTCCCTTCCTAAACCCTATTTATCTCTTTAGTCTAATTAACCCCGGTAGAGAGTTTTGGAGACAACTGAGCAAAGATAAGTCTTTATTTTTAATACAGCAATTTTTGTACTCCTTTTCAGAGCGCATCTTTCTGAATTCAAGGCTGATGATGACTACCTCTCATGGCAGAAACCAAATCAAATAGTATGTCCGTGGGTAGGATTAATCCTAAATAAATCCTTCACTTCTAAATAGATTTAGACTTCAAGTATAGTAAGTTTCAGACACACAAACTGTTGGCCAACTTTTTATTGTCAGCTAATGCAGTACATGCTTGATCTTAAGTCCTCTTTTTGTCTGTCACTCACCTGAGAAATTTAAAACCCCTTGCGATAGCTCAGTCAGTAAAGACTCTGCCTGCAATGCAGGAGACCCGGGTTTGATTCCTGGGTCGGGAAGATCCCCTGGAGAAGGAAATGGCAACCCACTCCAGTATTGTCACCTGGAGAATCCCCTGGGACAGAATCCCAGGCTACAGTCCATGGGGTCATAAGAGTCAGACACGACTTAGCGACTAAACTACTACTATGACTGAAACCTTGTATTGGTACACTCCTACAACAATTTTATGGGTAGTCTTTTATGATTATTAACATTATAGAAAAATGAGAATCAGTTAATGATTATTCATTTATTGCTCTTTATTTTCGATTGGGTGGTCTTGAGAGTTCTTACTAGAAATCGTGACATTTAACCTGAAAACTTAAGGACAAGAAAGACACTAGCAATGCAAAGTTCAGGCTTGGAAGTAGATATGACGTGCATTTCAAGGTCCATAAAAAAGCCAGGGTGAGTAAAATGTAGAGGGGAAGGGGAAGAGTGATGGAAGACGGTGCCAAGGTAGGCAGGGCTAAATCAGGAAGGCCCTGCAGGGAGAATGGATTTTGACAGAGAGACCAGTTGAGAAGATGTTACATTTGTGAGCAAGAAAAAATGAGTGTGGCTTGGTCTAAGGTAGTCATAATACAGATTTTTAAAAAATTATTTGGGGAAAAAAAATGTTTCCAGGTTGAATCTTTAGGATTATTAATAGACTGAAATTGGAAAGGTGAGACAAAGTGAGGAATTAAGACCACGCTTGAGACTTAACAACTACATGGACAGTGATGCAAATCCACGCGTATACAGTAAACTGAGTGAGAAGACTTAGGATGCTGCACTGTGACCATATTCACTATGCTACCTGCCAGCAGTTTGTAGGATAACTGAGATATAGATACATTATCTGCATCATGAATTCATACATTTAGCGAATGTAAAACAGCATCAGTTCAATGGTTTGAGCGTAAAACTATGAAATACATATATCCCTGTATCAACACAGTGAGACGTAGGATTTCAAGCTGATTAATACACACATTTTCTAATAAGATCTCCTCCTGGTGGTTTACTCTGCTTACCTCAGCGACCATGAGGTTAATCTCTTTGTTCAAGAGATTTTTCATCCGTAAATAAGAATATTAATAGAATATATCTCATTGGATGGGGTTAAACACAATGTCTGAAATCTCAGAACAGTGCCTGACATAAAGAAAGGGCTGAAAAAAATAGTGCTTTCAATAACAAATTGCTTACTATTTGTTACCATGTGAGTGCCTATTCACTGTCATATAAAGAGTAAGTGTGATAGTTTTCTTTCTTTGGGATTATGCTCTATTTGCTCAGGTGGTGGTCCCTTAAGGGCTTTACTCACTGCTTATCCTCTCATAGTTTCCCTAGGTCACCTTCTCTAGGCAACATCTTCATTTAATTTTTTAAAACACCTCAAAATGAGTGATTGATACCCACGTGCTAGTAGGGCATGTTAATACACCATTTAAGTTAATTTATCATATTAATCCCACACAACTGGTTTCATAATCCCCATTTCACACACACACACACACACACACACACACACACACAAGCTTGAAATTTAGAGAGGATGCAGAACTGATTCAAACACTAAGTGACTAGTTGTTGTCCAGCTGCTAAGTCATGTCTGACTCTGCGACCCCCTGAGCTGTAACACGCCAGACTTCCCTGTCCTTCACTATCTCCCATAGTTTGCTCAAACTTACGTCTATGGATTAGGAGGATGATGTCATCCAATCACCTCATCCAAGACTGACGGGGCATGGTGGAGAGTTCTGACAAAACGTTGTCCACTGGAGAAGGGAATGGCAAACCACTCCAGAATTCTTGCCTCGAGAACCCCATGAAGAGTATGTGACTAGAGCTGTAACTAAACCTTGAATGATATGATGGCAAAATTGTATTTTTATCAATGAATTCTGAAATCTCACTGTTCACATAGCAATGGACAAGCAGAAGTTTTCAAGGGGGCAGGAATATTTGTTTCTTTTCTTTATTCATCAGAACAACCACACACCGCCTTTCATGAGATGTTTCCCATGCACACCTGTCACTCCCAAACCTACGCTAAGGCCTGTTCTCTCAGCCTCTTTTCTGTCTTTTCCCCTGTGGCAGAATTTCCCACAATGCCTCTGACATCCCACATGTTGAATTCCTAGTTACCTGTTACCTTTTTCTTCTCTCCTGACAGAAGGATGTGGTTTCACCTTATTCTGGGTGTTTTTCATGCATCTCAGCTATGAGACTAATATCCAGGACCCCTAGATTTGCTTTGCAGATGATCCTCCTGGCATCTCAGAGCCCACATTTCCTGAACACTGACAGAATCTTAAGCAAAAAGTCAAGTCACTAATGTTTATTTGTACAGAATAGTGCTCGTAAAATTGAGGTTTAGAAAAGCTATTTTCTACAAAGGTAGACAGGAAATGAGTTTTCTTTTCTTTCTCACTTGCGTTTTTCCTCTGCTGCTTCTTGAAAATTGATGTGATTGAGGTCACCTCAATCAATAAACCTAATTACTAATTTTCTTGGAGAAAGATCAGCAAAGTAGATAACATTTCACTTCTTCAGCTTTGTTGTCTTACCTCCCCCCACCACCACCCCAGTACTTCTAACAAATAAGATAACTTGTTCAATGCTACCTATCAGACAGAAGAATAAAGTATGGGAAATGCAAGCTCTGTTTTTATAAGCAAATATTTTAAATACAAGAGGACTTTAAATAGATTTATCACATGGAGAGCAGGTATAGAAGGCAGAGTTGAGGGAAGTAGGGAAGGAGTTCAGGGGAACAATGCGATTGTTAAAAGGAATATTGGTGTTAGAATGGGGATTCTTAAAGACAAAGGGAGAGGATAAGAGAAAAATGTGATAATGGGAAATTCTGAAATAAGGTAGAGTGACATACATGCCCTTTAAAGATCATATGCAATATTAAAATATTTTATGTCTGGAAAAATGATTGTGGTTCTCATTGTGCAAAAGACAGAATGAAGAACTTACTGAAACCTTGACTGAGGGTACACAATCTAAATAAAGGTTGAGAAACACTGCTATAGAGGATCTATGTGCTTACCTAATTAAATGAATATGTAAATAAATCATGTGATTAAAAGCCACTGTAGAGTACATTTTCTTGCTCACAGCAGGAAAGGTTATAAATTGCTTGGCAGTGTCCTTATGATAAATTATTATTTTTCTATAAGAGAAGGAATAAAGGAAAAAGAAAAGGCATGAGTCTTTAAAATCCCTTTATCTTAAACGAGTGCACCATACTGCTTGCAATCAGCATGATGAATGCTCGCTGGTCATATGACTAAAGTCAGTTGAACAGAAAGGCAGTTATGTCATGCATGCTTGGAATATGTCTTGTTGAAGAACTTGGTTTTCAGTAATGGCTGGATCTATTGAAGCACTTTCCCTCAATTACCAACAAGTTTGAAAGTTCCACTGTCTATTTCATCTTTAAGACCAGGGGTACAGTATAGAATAGTATTAAGACTAGCTTAGGCTTAATACTTGACTAGAGGCTGCCAGGGCTTGAATTCTGGTACTGTGACTTGCCTAATCTGTGATTTTGGTGAAGTAACTTCAGTTTCTCAGCCTCACTTTGTAATATGTATTACACAGAGAAATAATACGAACTTATTTATAAACTGGTTGTGAAAAAGAATTGGATTAATGCAAGTGAAACACTATAATGTCTAAATAAATTAAGCTCTAAATAAATTTAACAGTAATCATCTGCTTTATTTTCTCCTTCATATGTATCTTATTTATTCCAGTAATATAAAAAAGGGGGCTTTTAAATTTCATCTTCTCTGTAAGAACAGTATTATCCTATGATGAGCACCCCTACTTGAATTCAGAATACCTAGGATTTGAATTCTCTCTCAGTCTAAAAATGTGCTGGATGTATGGGAATGGGAAAGTCAATGTCTGTGAACCTTGGTTTTCTCATTTGTAGAGTTTTGGAGAATTAAATGATGTGTGAATCACTAGTAAATACAATATTATTGTCATTGCATTAATAATTGCTATAAAAGTTTACCATGTACAGATGTATACACCTGAAATTGATCCTTACTCATTCTTTTAACCTACTAAAATTCCTATTTATTTCCCATTACAAGTAAATAATATTTTTACTCTTAATTCTATAAGAAAAGAAAAACTAACAAGACATAGTACCATAAGGTCACATTAGGGAAACTTTATAAAAATCTAAGTAAACATAAGATGAGTTATAGTATCATGAATTATAGTCAACAATTGAAGTTGAAGTATTAGCTAAGCCTGTTTTTAAGAGTCTGTGAGGTTTTTTTTTTTTTCCTTATAGAGACTTCGACTTCAGTCACTTTAATTGGATTCACTTTTTCCATGTTTTACTTTTGCTTCTTCTTTCTCCATCACAAATTTCTCTCCATTTTTTTTAATCAAAAGCAAGTAAACGATAATTTTATCTCAACCCATACCACCCAGACTCTCATAGCTCACAGAGCCATTACAAAGATGACTTTTTCTTCCTAAGACAATCTGTGGTAAACTCTGAAAATAGATGTGTTTTCTGTTTATTAAATTGGCACTTTCTCTGAGTACAAATAACTATTTATGGTTCACAAATATGGCTCATTAGGTGAGTGGGAGTTTCAAAGTGTCTTAAGGGTCTAAATATAGGGGGAAAATAATACAAAGATAAATGTATTTTATCTTACAGTTCTTACCTTCAAACAACCCACATTGCTAGGAAGGAAAACGTTACATGCACCATTAGCTAATAAGAGAAAGTGGTGAGTAATGTATTAAAGGCATATTTAAAAGAGGAAAAAAAAAAACAAAAACACCTGGAGACTTCAGGATAAGATGCCTTTGTTGTCATTGTCCAGCTATTCAGCTCCAGTATTCAAATAGATACAATTTAAAAATAATGACAAATACAAACTAAATATCTCTGAGGCCCAGAGCAGAAAAATATGTGTTCTCTGGGTTCTGGGGTTAGTGTAAACAAATTCAAGTTTCTTTATGTGATGAAATAAATATGTCAGATATGTGGTATTCCATTCTAAAGGAGATCAGTCCTGGGTGTTCATTGGAAGAACTGATGCTAAAGCTGAAACTCCAATAATTTGGCCACCTCATGCAAAGAGTTGACTCATTGGAAAAGACCCTGATGCTGGGAGGGATTGGGGGTAGGAGGAGAAGGGGATGACGGAGGATGAGATGGCTGGATGGCATCACCGACTTGACAGACAGGAGTTTGAGTGAACTCCAGGAGTTGGTTATGGACAAGGAGGCTTGGCGTGCTGTGATTCATGGGGTCGCAAAGAGTCGGACACAACTGGGCGAGTGAACTGAACTGAATATTACTTGAAATAAGCTGCTCGAGCAGGTATCCTAAACCTCTAGAATTAAAGATTCCAATATTTCTTTAGTAGGTAAGGAAAACAATAGTTTCAAAGCCAATACCTAAGCAGTTCACTTTTGGCTTAGCAATTACATCGCTGGTGTATCCAATATTCCTAAAGAAAGACTCCCAGAGCTACTGTAAGATACTGCTCTCAGCCAGACATCCTGACAAGCATAGCCAGAGAAGCTGCGAAACACCTGGACTTAGTTTGAGGAGGGGAGAGTTATAACAAAAAGAAAGAAAGAAAACCCATTAAAGATGAAAGTATGATACGACAAATTTCAGAGCGTATTTTTTAAAAAAGCAGAGGCAGAGGCGCCAGGAAAGACAGCTAGCAAAACCCACTGGAGACTCTCAACGAAGAAGCAATCCGGGGATTTCAAATACCATACTGCTGTAAAACAACTGAAAACTCAAAAAATAATATATTGAACAATGACTGTCCAGACACTGGACACCAGACCAAAACAATAATAATAATAATTGAGCCCTGAGAAGTGAGAATTAAATGGAGTGAGTCCCAGGACTGCTCCAACCTACAGTCTCCTGGGAACACAGGCAGATCGCTGAATGAGGAGACAGAGTATGCAGTTCTGGGAAGCCAAGGGAACTTGCATTCCAGGGCAGAGACTCACTGAAGACAAATGCGTCTCTCTTCAACATTGTTCCTACCATCCTTGAAAGACACGGTTCAGTTTGGAACACCACATTTCAAAAGAGACCCATAGGTGAAAAAATAATGTCAGAAAAAAGGAGCCACATGATTGAAGTAGCAGTAACTGGATTATCCTAGAGAAACTGAACTTTGAGAACATAAAAGAATAAGCTGTAAATTTGTAAAGATGAATTAAATCCATTCAAATTGGCCTTGAATTAGATGGTTAGAGGTTAAAAGATTAGTGGGAAAACATTTTAAGAAAATAGCTTACTTTAGTGCAAAACAAAGTTACTTTTGTGGTCAGACTTTTCTGAAAACAGAAAATATAGGTTCAGGACACTGAGAGTTACAATGTGATTCAAGTTGTCTAAAAGTACCTGAAATTCTATAGCATGAACTAAGACACAAAATATTAATTGGGGTATTAACAGAGAGTTTTTAAAAGGAAATATTAGGAGATTAGAATAAAATTTAAAGGGGCTCTGAAATTTAAATTTCAGAGTGTTTTCATTGACTAATAAAGGAGTCCAATTTTATTATCAAAGCAGTAGGAGCTGGGAGAAAATGTAGAGTGTTTGTTGAAGACAGGAATTACTCAAATAATGAGTACCTTAAAATAGATAGACATCCTATAGATATCCTATTCTGTGCAAATTCATGGCAACTTATACTTGTATTATTCATATTTAAAAATATGCTTGCACTTAAGAATATTTCAATATCATGAATATGTTTAAGTCTTCTTTAGGTAGGTTAATTCTGAGGTCTAAGGTTGCCTCTTTGATAAACAGTTAAGGTGTTCTAATGGGTGCTAAAAGGCAAGAGAAATCTCGGAGTAAACCTAGTATACCCTGCTGATACTTTATTTTGATCTAGCATTATATTGGCGGAGAAGGCAATGGCACCCCACTCCAGTACTCTTGCCTAGAAAATCCCATGGACGGAGGAGCCTGGTAGACTGCAGTCCATGGGGTTGCGAAGAGTTGGACACAACTGAGCGACTTCACTTTCACTTTTCACTTTCATGCATTGGAGAAGGAAATGGCAACCCACTCCAGTGTTCTTGCCTGGAGAATCCCAGGGATGGGGGAGCCTGGTGGGCTGCCGTCTATGGGGTCGCACAGAGTCGGACACGACTGAAGTGACTTAGCAGGTAAAATAACAAACTTGCAGACAAAACATATGATAGATTAGAACAAATGTGAAATTTTCTGCACTGAAGAATACCTTTCACCCTTGGATTTTATTAGAAAGAGGCAGATATCTCTACATTGTACAGATTTGGTGTACAATGACACTCACGGGCCTTAAAAGAATGTTGAAAGGGTGGGAAATATTTCAGGCATAAGAAAAAAGACATGGAATGAGAAGAACAAATAGAAAATCTAAAAAATATGAAAATACCACCAAGCGCCCTAGGAGAAACAGCAGCAGGAACTCAGTAGAATCTTATTCGCTCATATCACACATCCTATTACTTTTGCCTTGAAGCAGCAAGAGGTGGATTATGGATTATTTTATTTCTCAAGAAAATTGTAATTCTCCTTGGCAGGGGAGGTCTCTGGAAATATTTAGTGTGAATAGTGGTAACCATAACACACTGCATGACAGAATACGGGGCACAGTTTCATGATTTTCTCACTAGGTGTTTTGAACATTTAATGAGACAACTTGTTCACGATGCATTACAATATAGCACAGAGGCCAAGGGAGGTCAAAGGGTAGAAGTATAATTTGCTGTGTTTTTTGAAGCTGACTTTGGCTGGTTCGTGTGCCTTCTTTTCTGGCTGGAGATAGAGGCCTGTTTTCCATTCTACCAGAACTAGTCGCTTAGGAGATGGAAATATATCAAATGCCTTGTCTGTCCTCAAGCAGTTCTCGGTTGCCCAAATGAATCCATGTAATTACACATATACAAACAAAAAGATGTGTAAAAAGAAAAAAAAAAAAGGATCACATGGGACAGATCACTTCCAAAAATGCTAGGGAGTGACTATGGAACCCTTGTAAGAAGAAACAATTTAAACTAAGCCTTGATAAGTCCTTGACAGACGTGGAGACATGGAGACCACAATGCCCCAAGCAGATGAAAGAAACTGCATAAAATACATGGGCTGTCAAATTCAGATTGGATGAGGAATATTTAGGTTACTAGAACTGAGTGTCTAATGTTTTTAGAACTGTAATAGTCAATGGTATTTTGAAGTATTTCTATCCACAGATTTTTTTTTGCAATATCAAGTATAAATTTCTCTATTGCAAAATCTATTTTCTCTGCAAAAAATATGGTAAATTTTATCATCACTCTATTCTATTGGAAATTAATGTTGTTCATAATAGTCTATATTTAAATGGAAAATCCTAGAGTTTTTCTTATTATTTTACATATTTTACTCTTAAAATATTGGGCATGCACATGTTTTATTATGCCACCATACAATAAGTTTTAAAAAAAGAGTCTTCAAACATAAAATCTGCAAAGTTTCTGAATGAATTCAATGATGTTTCAAAAAGTTATATGTATTGAAATTATTCAATATGGATCTTACTTTATCATGAATATGTATGAATAAAAGTATTTATGAATAAAGGAAGTGAAGTCAGCAGTTGAGTAATTTTTTTAAATTTTTCCTGAAGAATTAAGAAAGGAGAGTTGACCCCCCTTTACAAAGGAGCAATCTGGTGATCAATATTTCTCATAAGGTAAGAGAAAAAACAAATCTATATAGGTTGTTTTTTAAACCCACTTAGAAGCCAAGTACTGTGAATTAAACCAAATTATGTCTTTTGCAAAAAACAAACAAACAAACAAAACTCCATTAGCTTGAATTACCTCAAAAAGTATTAGACTTCAATAAAACTATAAAAGAAGCAATCAGCTTTGGATATAATTAATGAGGAAAATAATCACACATTACATTGAGCCCACATGCTGCCCATCCCAGTTTGTCGTTACATTGAATTAAACATCATGAGCAACTGTACCAAAAATAAATCATCAGAGTAGATAATTAATCAACTAGCTCCTTCCAAGAATAAAAAGCAACTCAATGGAAGAGGTTTGGGTATTTTTTCTTGAGGTAAGCTCTCAGCCAAATGCAGCAAACGCGGGTGCTTAATAAGGAGAACAGACTGCAGCACATTTCAAAACTGGGCACTACTGATAGCTAATTAAACTAAAGTCCACCTTACTGTATTCTAGAACCCTTATTACGGAGAAGACAATGGCAACCCACTCCAGTACTCTTGCCTGGAAAATCCCACGGACGGAGGAGCCTAGTGGGCTCCTAGTGGGTCGCACAGAGTCAGACACGACTGAAGTGACTTAGCAGCAGCAGCAGCAGCAGAACCCTTATTAAGCATTGGAGAGACAGAGATGAAAGAAAAGAGCCATTGGCCAAAGGTGTGAAGCTTACAGTGTTTGCAATTGCATCTATAGGTACTAGCATACATGGAATTATTTAACACTTTTGTTGAGTATGTACTTTGAACCAGGAACTTTGTTGGGCACCATAAATTAAATAAACAAAAAAGTAGAAGATAACCCCTATCCTTCAGGAGCTAGAAAATCTACAATTTCAATATTTATAACCTGAAATGTTTGGGGAGTTAGCCTAAACTTTGTAGCATTCTGGCTTCTTTCTAGGGCCAGCCAGTCTAGAGCAGACTCCTGTGTGTGTGTGTGTTAGTCGTTCAGTCATGCCTGACTCTTTGCGACCCCATGGACTGCAATCCACCAGGTTCCTCTGTCCATGAGATTTTCCAGGCAAGGATACTGGAGTGGGTTGCCATTTCCTTCTCCAGGGGATCTTCCCACCCCAGGGATCGAACCCGGGTCTCCAGGCAGATTCTTTACCGACTGAGCTGCAAGGGAAGCCGGAGCAGACTCCTGGTATAGAGCTAAATCACAGCTGGACTCCAACCTTCATATGGTTTTCTGAAGTGCCTGGTATAAAGTGGGCCCTTACAGTGGTTATATTCAAAACCTCTTCTTTAAAAATTAAATGTTCTAAAATGGTGCCACTCATCAAAGTGTTGCCAGGAGTATGTCTCACTTTAGAGTGGTAAAGCCAATGAGTGTTTTGCAGGTACTTTGGCCCCCGCTTTCTGCACAACTTTTTTTGTCTGATGTACCAAAATCATATGTTATGCCAGGCTCCTCCACTACAATGAATTCTCCCCAAAACATGTTTTATCCTTCAGTTTCAAACTTTCTAAAATGGCTCCACTCATCAAAGGGTTGCCATGAGTATGTCTTGCTTTTTAGAGCAGTAAACCAGTGAATGTTTTGGGGGTACTTTGACCCCTACTTTCTACACAACTTTTTTTCCTGATGTACTAAAATTGTATGCTATGCCAGGCTCCTCCACTTCAATGAAATCTCCCCAAAATATGCTTTATTCTTTAATTTCAAACACTTCCTACCATACCATAGGAATCTAACAATTAATTGCTCAGTGAATATAGGAATAAATGCATGTGTGAATGACTTAGATTTCACCTAGCATATCAAATGATAAGGACTCACCTACCTCTTTGAGTATCCTCCAGAGGAATCTGTTATAAATCCATTGGGGATCCACTTTTCAGGAGGCATGGAATGTGCTTTAGATTTAGAAGTTCCTGGAACTGTCAGGTAGAAACCAGAGATGCCGAAGGTGCATGGAGATGATAATGTCTTTGAGAAAACAGGGATCTCTCCAGGTACCACAAACCTACAGGAATCCTGGCTCCTGGATCAAAAGGGCCTGAATTAGGCAGCAGAGTAGGAAAGGAGAAGAAATCACAGCAAAGATAAAAGACAAGTTGTAGTAATTTATACAAGCCACAGAAATGTGAATGAGCGCAGTTTCATTGGCAAGAAAAAGGGCTTAAGCAGGAAAGTTAGTATAATTAGCATGGTGTTATTGATTGAATTCCACCTCCTAAACTTATGTATTAAAGTCCTACTTTTCAACTCCGGCAAACTGGTTTGTTTGCAGGTGTAATCAAATTAAGATAAATCATTAAAGTGGCTCTAATCTAATCTGACTGATGTCATTATATGAAGAGAAAAATGCCATCTGAAGATAAACACACATGGAAAAGGCATATGAGGATAGAGGTGGAAATCAGGCTGAGAGGCACCTAGGATGGAGAGACACCCGTAGAAGCTAGGAAAAGACAAGGAAGGATGGTCCGCTACAGGTTTCAGAGAGAGCATGGCCCTGCTAACACCATGATGTTGAGCTTTTAGCTTCTATGAAAAAGACTTTTAGCCTTTATGAAAAAATAAATTAACCATTGTTTTAAATCAACAAGGTTGTGGCACTTTGTACAGTGACCTTAAGAAACTAATGCAAGTAGCAATAACAGCAGGGAAACAAGTGGAGAACAGCAGCAGGGAAACGTCTCCTTAGAGTGCTTGTGTGAACTAAGTCAGCGATGGAAACTGCCCTGAGCTCTTCTCAGAGCTCAGCTATTACCAAGTGCTACACAAAATAATTGCTTGCCCTTTCTAGTTAACCTAGGCTGTACTGCAACCCAGAGAAGGCAATGGCACCCCACTCCAGTACTCTTGCCTGGAAAATCCCATGGACGGAGGAGCCTGGTAGGCTATAGTCCACGGGGTCGCTAAGAGTCAGACACGACTGAGCAACTTCATTTTCTCTTTTCACCTTCATGCGTTGGAGAAGGAAATGGCAACCCACTCCAGTGTTCTTGCCTGGAGAATCCCAGGGACGGGGGAGCCTGATGGACTACCGTCTATAGGGTTGCACAGAGTCAGACACGACTGAAGCGACTTGGCAGCAGCAACAGCAGCAGTACTGCAACCAGTTGACAAGGTAAAGAAGGTATAGAAAGAAGGAAAGAAAGAACATCTGTAAGTTCTCCTGAGCCTTAATTAATGGCCCATCATTTATTAGCACATGTGTTTGAAAGCCTTTGAACATGCTGGGCTCTGGAGTTTTAAAGACTAGCTCAGAGAGACCATCTGCACAGTTGCAATGCATTTTGTTAATTGCTGTATGAAAAGATACAAAATAGATGGTGGAGGCAGATACACATAATGGGAAAGAGTGTTTGTTTGGAACCAGGCAGACCTTGACTCCCGTCTTTGCTCTGCAACTTACTAGCTCTGTGTTGCAAAAGTGAGTTTTTTACTTAATTTTTAAATTCTCCATGTCCTCATTTATAAAAGAATGATAATATCTATATTATAGAATTTTGGGTGGAATTAGAGGTTAAAGCTTCTGCCTGCAATGCGGGAGACCTGGCTTCGATCCCTGGGTTGGGCAGATCCCCTGGAGAAGGAAATGGCAACTCACTCCAGTATTCTTGCCTGGAGAATCCCATGGATGGAGAAGCTTGGTGGGCTACAGTCCATGGGAATCCAAAGAGTCAGACATGACTGAGCGACTTCACTCACTCACTCACTCATACATATATACATAGAAGTACATATATATATATGTATATATAATAAATAATATATATATAGAATGCCATAAAGTAAGTGATCAATGATTAGAAGCTGTTATTGATATTAATGATACAAAAAAATTTAATGTAGGGAAAGGAGCAATTAACATTTTGCCTGAAGGGTATTTGGATAGGGGTCAAGAAGAAAGTAGCTTCCAAATCTCTCTTACCAAAAGACCTACAGAAGAATTCCTCAGAAAAGCAAGAAGTCCAGATATTCCAGGAAGAAAAAGATTGATGTGCAGTTTTTTCTCCTGATTCCCATCCCTACCTTCTATGAACATAGCAGACATAGAAAACATTCATCTACCATTTCCTGTGCTGTCTGAATTTCTCTTGTAACTACATTAAGTCCATGATACCAGGTGCTGATCAATGAATCAGGCAGAAGTGATATAAGTTATTTCCAGTTCTGCTCCTTGAAAACTTCCTACGTGAAGTCCATAGGTGAGATGGTTGGGTTACAAGTTTGATGGAGTCTGTATCATTGCATCTCAGAATGGAGGAGACCCTTCACTAGCTTGCATTAGGCCCTGTACGAACCATTAAAAACAGATAGCTAGTGAGAAGTTATTATATAACACAGGAAGCTCAGACTGGTATTCTGCAATGATCAAGAAGAATGGAATGGGAGAGCGGGAGGGAGATCCAAGAGGGAGGGGATATATGTATACTTATGGCTGATTTGTGTTGTTATATGGCAGAAACGAACACAACATTGTAAAAATTTAAAAATAATAAAACATTAAACATTTTCCTATATTAAGAAAAAGAGAAACATATTTTTAATTAGCAAAAAAAATCTTTTTCACTTTTTTTAATCCACTGAGATCTCAGAGTGTGTTGCAGCAGTTAGCATTACTTATCCTGACTAATGAAAGCAGCCTCTATATAATTGTTCCTCCTACCCTCAATGCTGAACATGTATAATAACTGTTCCTTTCAACAGCTGCACAGAGCTGGACAAAACTGTCTCCAAGTTAAGAGTGATTACCACCCAGCCATTATACTCTGGGATAAGATGAAACTAAATGATCATCTATGTAAATACACGCACTCTATCTTTCTCTGAGTAGTAACTAATTCAGTCCTTCAATAACCAACATCAGAAGATTTTTCCCTCTAGTAATTCATTAACTCCTAAGAATTAATTGCAAGTTTTTCAATAACACAGATGGATCATGAAGAGAAAATAGGCACACATTACAATATAGTCAAAATAATTAAACTGTTGTTGCTTTAGTTAATTATATTAAAATATAATTTTTTAAAAAATTAGAGTGAAATTAGAATGTGATTTCCATAAGCATAATTTGAAATAGTCCAAGCACTTATTCACTGGGTGCAATTACTTGTAAACACAAATCAGAAGATGTGGCACAGCTAAGAATAGTAAAATTAGATTTATGGAACTTTTCCTAATGTGCAAAAAGGAAAATAAAAGTGTCTAATCACTTTGTTCGTTACAATTCTTATAAACCTATGCTAACCAGGGGAATGTGAATAACTGAGAATAGCCATGATTAACTCAGAAAGTAAAACCAAATAAAAATAAAATCTGTGATAATCACCCTTCACAAGGAGATTAAATGATTGTATTAGACATCACCCAGCCAGGGAAATAGAAGCTATCATTCATACAGAGATAACACTGGTACCAGTTAGCCAGAGCAGGGCATGGGTGATGATAAATCTGAGAAAAAACAAGCAATTGACCAACATAACTTTTTCTGAGTTGCTAAGGGAAGTGAAATTCAATTTTGCTGACCACTAACTCTATGTAATCTGTATCTTTTAAAAAACTCTCAGCAACTCTGAGAATTATATATTATTTTTAACAGCTTTCAGATGAATAAACCATGAACCAAAGAACTAAGTGATATGCCCAGGTCATCAGCTATCAAGTGACAGCTGGGTTTGAATTGTCTGACTCCACATAGAAAATCTCATCTTCTTATTTGCAATAAATAGAGGAAAGGGATGGGTGAGATCAAGTTTGGAAATGCTCCCTAACTCTGAGTTTCTATAATAATACGAACAATTGCCTTCTTTAAATAATCAATGAGTAGCACTATCCTAAGCTGTAATATTGTATCCATAGCAACACAAGAGTTAAGAGTGAAGTCGCTCAGTCATGTCCAGCTCTTTGCGACCCCATCGACTGTAGCCCACCAGGCTCCACCATCCATGGAATATTCTAGGCAAGGGTACTGGATTGGGTTGCCATTTCCTTCGCCATCAACACAATGTGTGTGCTAAATGAAGTTCAGCTATGGGCTGAAAGTGCTCAGCTCAGCTATAAGCACTTTCTATTAACAGAGGAGGAGACTTGTTTAAATAACAAAGGAAACCCCATTTCCTTTTTTAAGGTAACTGTACTGTCAGTCCCAGAAAGTAGAAAATATTGTGTTTTTTCAGTAAACTATTTGACATTTTTATATTCTCCCTGTCTCTTTTCTCAACTCAAAGTTGTAAATACCTTCTATTAATATAAGAAGATTTGAAGATAGATCATATTGCCTGAAACTGAATTTACTGTTAAGGGATTTTTAAGAAAGCATTTGCTCAGCACTCCTGACAAGAGATCTGTATCAAAGAGATCAGCGGATCTGAAAACCAGGGTGTATCTGTGGCCCTGAATTAATAATAAGTTGTAATAACCTGCTAAAACCACAGAAATTCTAAGAGTTTCTCTGAGTAATGATCAATTTCCAAAGAGTAATGATGAGCCTCAGTGAAATCTGACAGTCAAAATCTTTTTATTCGAGATTTTTTTTTCTGCGACAGAGTGAGTAGGACTGCGCTTTCTTTTGAGTTATCTGGTGGGTAACTGCACAAAAAGAAAGCTAACTTTATAGTTAAAAATATCTTAGAGTCCATGCCCCCTTTTCTTTCTTAATTTGCTACTTCTACTAGTTGACTGGAGCTATTAAGTTCCACATGCAGATAATTTAAGTTGTCTAGAATAATGGAGCCATTGACCCAGAAGTAAGCAGTCCCCTCACTATAGAAATGAAGAATGGGTTAACAATAAATTTAGTTGTATACAATAACTGGCTATTTAAGAATATGCTTCCTAACATCTAGTTCTGGGCATTCTTTTAACTATGCCACAATCCTTTTTCATTCATTTTGAAAAAAATTCTAATTAATGTAATATAAGAAAAACATAAATGTTGTTTTTGTCTGATAAATTTCTGTATTGATCTATCATCATTCTTTAACCTAAGTGTCCACTGAATCATACTGTAACTACTCTCCTGTTTGGGTTTTGTTCTTTCATTTTTATTATCCTTTCTTTCCTGTTCTCTTTCACTATTGTTATAGTTAGTTTCTATAAATTGTTCATAAAGAGTTTTCCTTAGGGAACACAATATAAAACATATCCTGTATCAATTCACTGTGCATCTTTCTCTTTTTCCAATAGACATTCATTAGTATAGGCAAACATATTTTAAATTGATGCATTTTGGATTGGGGTGTACTGCCAATTTATTTTCCTTTTAATATATTTATTGTTACATGTCTCAATAAAGAAATAAGTTTACATTTTGAAGGCAGAAATGTATTTGCAAAACTATGAAATTACATACTAGAACTACAACTTGTATCTTTTCAAAATCAGTTACTTTTATTTTAGCAAGCAAATCTCAGCCCTGTGATTCAAAAATAGTGTGGCTATGTTTTATTCATTTTAAAATGGCTGCTGTGATAAATTATAGATGCCAGTTTTCTCAAATGTTCTGAAATTTTTTTTACAAGCATCTGTCAGCTAAGACATATGCATACACTCCCCAGTCAGCAAACTTGATCAGAAATCTAGTGGAATGATATTTCTACTTCATGCCTTTGCAGTCAACTCCACTTGGGCAGAATAATGTGTTAAGATCATGGTTCTGGATCCCTAAAGCACTGAACATTATATATTGGATCATTTAAAGTCTGACCTTTTAACAAAATGGGTTTCAAGGCAAGCAAGCTGTAAAAGACTCAAGTGGCATGTCTCACTATTCTTTAATTGCCAAGTAATATCACAGTTAAGTGGTACTCTTGAGACACATATATTTAAGACTTTAACTTACTTTCTAAGACCTCTATCTAATGAAAGTGAGAAAAATGCTCCTTCTTGAATTTTCAACACTCCTTGTTCTCAGGAACTATGAACGTGATATTGAAGAAACTGGTTTAATTAACAGGCAAGAGCAGAAACAACTGTTAGCTCTTCAGCTTGCTTACAGTTACTGAAAAAGTTCCATAGCAATCAGATTTCTTTCCTGAGTCTGAGAAATGCTCACAAACGCAGCGCTAACACATTTGAAACAACTGCTTACAAAGACTTGCATTGAAATGTTAAGGTTTAGGAGCCTAGCCTGGACTAAATGAAGTAGTTACCCCTGGCAATTAAATTACTATGTTGAATCACGTTTGAGGTAGGAAATGAAGGACTCAGTTAGGGAAAGAGGGTTGAGTATGATGCTCCTTGACCTTTAGCTCCAGAGCTCCAATACTTTGACCACCTGATGTAAAGAGCCGACTCATTAGAAAAGACCCTGATGCTGGGAAAGGTTGAAGGCAGGAGGATAAAGGGATGACAAAGGGATGGTTGGATGGCATCACTGGCTCAATGGGCATGAGTTTGAGCAGACTCTGGGAGATAGTGAAGGACAGGGAAGACTGGCATGCTGCAGTCCATGGGGTCACAGAGTTAGACATGACCGAGTGACTCAACAACAAATACAGACTAAGGATGAAGAAGACAATAAATGGAAAGAAAAGCCAAGAAGGTCACGAGTCAAAAACTTGAAGGACTGAGCAGGGCAGAACAGAAGTGGGGTTTGGGTCTGAAGTTTGAAGACCATACATACAGGGGTTTTGCAGTATAGCTGAGTGTGCATGCCTAAAGAGTTCAGGAGCAAGACAGATGATCACTCAGACTCATTAAAGTACTGGAGCGTTCGTCCCACTGACAAGTCCCTGGGTCTCTAGCACAGCCCTTCTTAAATATCATCTCTCTCAGTTGCTGCCAAACCTTTAGTCATTGCACATGAGAATAATGATGTTAGAAATGCTCTGGGAAAACCAAAGAGAGAATAACTATTAACAGAATGTTCTACTACTGCTATCACTCATTAGCTCTGGACACCCCATTTATCCAGGTGAAACTCCTACATCATTATGTAGCTGCAGGACACGCTCCATAACTTCTCTGGTGTCTCCTCATTTGAAAAATGGAAATGATACAATCTACTATAAAAAAAAAGAAAAGAAACAGCTCAGTGTAGGGACTGGTGTATAAAAGGTTCTGAACACATGATTTTTTCCCCTTTTCAGGAGATAATTCATAGGGAACTGAAAAGTAGACAGAGGGTGAAAATAAATCGGAAAAGAAAATATAGACAAAGTGAGGAATACTGAAGATGCTAAATAATGACACATGCTTTAAAGGGAACAAAATGGACATTATGACAAAGAAAACAGAAACTAAATAGAAATACACAGGAAAATAGAATGATAAAGAAATAATTAAATAAAAGAAAGAGAAGCAGACATCAGAATAAAGGAAATGCAAAACTAAAGACTCACGTATAAGGGGCTTTTGTAGGAATAATTTGATTTATTGTATATCTTAACTTGTTAAATAAAATTCGTTCAGAAATGCACACTTCTAGAACACAGAAATGAGGTATCTGTAAAGTCTGTTGAATTAGAAAGGAAAACAAGAAAGAAAACTGAGCAAAAAAATCAACCAAAAAGTGCTAAGGACCTAACACCATAATGAAAGTAAATTCTAAAGTACATGGGAATTAAAGATATTAAAATTTAAAAAATAAAAAACTAAAAAATAAGATAAAATAAAGTACATGGGTTTGCTGTTGCAGGGAATCCTAAGGGGACTCAGAAAATGTACTGTAGATCTTTTTAAATTATAGAATCTTTGTAACAATTTCCACATAGTTACTAGCTTTCAGAGAGAAAGGACACCTTAGAGTTTTCAGATGTTCAGTTTTACGCTTTTTCCCAAGGATAGTGTTCCATCTTCTTCCATTTTTAATTGAAAATCCACAACCCAGAGTTGTAGCAAAGTCTTTCCAGTGTTGACAGTTTCTATTTTCCTTCAGTTGTGCATAAATGATTAACTTGAAAGAGGTACTTCACCAGCTCAGCACTTTGAAAACTCCCAAAGTATTTCAGAAAGAGCAAATGCTTAGTTTTCTACAAACTCCAAGACCCAAAACTGTAAGGTGGGGAACATTTATATGTGAGATAAATATGAAGAAAATGATTATTCAGGGCATTCAATAAAATAGTAGTAACCCTCACTAATTAAGCGATTATCATGGGCCACATATTTTTTGAAAGAGCTTTATATTCATTTCTTAATTTAATATAGTAATTTCTCAAGAAGATGCAATTAATGTTTCTATTTTACAGTGATAACTGACTCAAAGTCTCTGCTTGTCTGTAGCTGAGTTAAAATTGTGACCAGGGCTGGCCTTACTCTTTCAGTGACTATAATTGCAGTCGACTTAGCGTAATCCTCATTTTGTTGTTACTCACTCTGCTGTGTCTGACTCTGCGACTCCGTGGACTGGAGCACTCCAGGCTTCCCTGTCCTTTACCATCTCCCAGAACTTGCTCAGACTCATGTCCATTGAGCCGGTGATGCCAGCCAAACACCTCAACTTCATCCCTGTTTCTTGTTTTTCTTAAAAAATCCCCTTTTCTATTTAGACTATCCACTGCAGGGGACAATGATGAGCTAGAAAGATAGATTGGCCTTGCAATCTCACCTGCATACATGATGGCTCTTTAAAATACCACTTCACATGGTTGAACTGTCCCTACCCTGTGAGCAAGGGCCACATGAAGTGGTAGGGAATGAGTGACATGACCAAAGAGACCAAAGAGAAGAGGAAAGACACACCCAACTGAATGCAGAGTTTCAGAGAACAGCAAGGAGAGAGCTGAGAGCCTTCTTACGTGAACAACACAAAGAAATAGAGGAAAACAATAGAATGGGAAAGACTAGAGCTCTCTTTAAGAAAATTAGAGACACTAAGGGAACATTTTGTGCAAAGATAGGCACAATAACGGACAGAAACAGCAAGGACTTAACAGAAGCAAAAGAGATTAAGACGAGGTGGCAAGAATACACAGAACTACACAAAAAAGGACAAATGACCCAGATAACCACAATGGTGTGGTCACTCACCTAGAGCCAGACATCTTGGAGTATCAAGTCAAGTGGGCCTTAGAAAGCATTGTTATGAACACAACTAGTGGAGGTGATGGAAATTCAGCTGAGCTATTTCAAATCCTAAAAGATGATGCTGTGAAAATGCTGCACTCAATATGCCAGCAAATTTGGAAACCTCAGCAGTGACCACGGGACTGGAAAAGGTCAGTTTTCATTCCAATCCAAAAACGCCAAAAATGTTCAAACTATCACACAATTGCACTCATTTCACATGCTAGCAATGTAATGCCCCAAATCCTTCAAGCCAGACTTCAACGTTGTGTGAACCGAGAACTTCCAGACATACAAGTTGGATTTAGAAAAGGAAGAGGAACCAGAGGTCAAACTGTCAATATCTGTTGGATCACACAAAAAGCAAGGGAATTCCAAAAAATCATCTACCACTGATTCTTTGACTACACTAAAGCCTTTGACTATGTGGATCACAACAAACTGTGTAAAATTTTTCAAGAGATGGGACTACCAGACCACTTTACCTGTCTCCTGAGAAACCTGCATACAGGACAAGAAGCAAGTTAGAACTGGATATGGAAAAATAGGCTGACTGAAAATTGGAAAGAAGTACATCAAGGCTGTATATTGTCACCCTGCTTTTTTAACATGCATGCAGAGTGCATCACGTGAAATGCCATCCTGGATGAAGCACAAGCTGGAATCAAGATTGCCGGGAGAAATATCAACAACCTCAGATATGCAGATGATACCACTCTAATGGCAGAAATCAGAGGAACTAAAGAGCCTCTTGACAAATGTGAAAGAGGAGAGTGGAAAAGCTGGCTTAAAACTCAACATTCAAAAAACTAAAATCATGGCCTAAAGTCCCATCACTTCATGGCAAATAGATGGGGAAACAAAGGAAACAATGGGAAATGTTATTTTCTTGGTCTCCAAAATCACTGCAGATGGTGACTGCAGCCACAAAATTAAAAGACCCTTTCTCCTTGGAGGAAAAGTATGACAAACCTATACAAGGTATTATAAAGCAGAGATATTACTTTGCTGACAAAGGTCTGTAGAGTCAAAGTTATGGTTTTTCTGGTAGTCACGTACAGATGTGAGAGTTAAACCATAAAGAAGGCTGAACTCCAAAGAATTAATGCTTTTGAACTGTGGTGCTGGAGAAGACTCTTGAGAGATCCTTGGTCTCTTGAGAGACAGCAAGGATATCAATCAGTCCATCCTAAAGGAAATTAACCCTGAATATTCATTGGAGGAATTGATGCTGAAGCTGAAGCTCCAATAGTTTGGCAACCTGATGTGAAGAGCCAACTCATTGGAAAAGACCCTGATGCTGGTAAAGAATGAGAGCAAGAGGAGAAGGGGACAGCAGAGGATCAGATGGTTAGATAGCATGGATGTGAATTTGAGCAAACTCCAGGAAGTAGTGAAGGACAGGGAATGGTGTGCTGTAGTTTTTGTGGTCCCATAGAGTCGGACATGACTTAGCCACTGAACAACAACCACAACAATGTGACCGTACGTTTGATCTTCCAAACCAGGACACTTTGTAAGGTAACAAGACATTATTTGAACTTACAATAGAACAGTAGGTGAAAACTGCAAACTTGGGCTTACAGTCACACTTACAAGGGAGGAAAGAGTCTGGATGTTGGGTTCGGACTTATATTTGAATCCTAGGTCTGTCTCTTACTGGCTAAGTGACCTTGTGCAAGTTACTTGACCTCTCATAATCTCAGAATCTTTACCTAAAATTATAATAGTAGGCTTATCATCATATATGAGAATTACATTAGATAAAGGGCTTAAAATAATGTCTAAAAAGGCATAGATAGTTATTAAATGTACTTACAATAGTTACCATTTATATTCTTAATACTTACAACAGTTTCTGACACATGGAAGGTTTTCAATTAAGATATTTTGAATACATTAACAAAAAAATTAATGAATGGATAAAAGCATTAAGAACTGAATTTTACTTAGAATTAAATTATGCCTGCTTTTTATGACAATCCTATAGGTCATAGGAGGGCTGGAAAATAGAGATAGTGTACTAGGGGGCAATTGAATCAGTCTTGGAGAAACTACAAAATAAATTCAAATCAGTATTATTCAGTAGAAAATCAATCTGCTTCATTTCTAAAATTATATTAAGTCTCAAGCAATTGTAGTTTTGGTTTCTGTTCATTTGTGTTAAACATGTAAAATGGTGGGTTTTTCTATTTGATTCTCAAATATTTTGTCATTGCCTCTCCCCTATTTTAAAATCCTATATTAACATGATAATTGTGATAAGAGGGAAAAGAGAGCTGGAGGGCCTCACCCCAACAAACAAATGTTTCAGCATGGATATGTCACAGGTCATCATTCCTACCACAGGACATTGGCCAAAACTAATTATATGCTCCAACACAGCTATGAAAAGACAGAAGCATAAACCACTCATATGTTGATAGGAAGAGATAAGCAGTATGGGTGAGCATTAGGAGTCTCTGTCACAGACATGCTACCATCAATACTAAAGAAAACTGTGAAGAAAATGTTTCCTTTAATTCTAGCATCACACCAAGATACTTTATGTTTTGAGAATTAATTTATTTCTTTATCCAGGTGTATACAAGGCATCAGGTAGCATAATGTAACAGGCATGCTGCATTTTTTTTTGATTTTTTAACATATATCATAATATGGATAAATATCACTAAAATCTTCAGAATTAAAAGTCTGAGTTGTATAATATGCTATCATTATAAATTACCAAAGTTTATTGAGTCTAAGTAAATCTAGTTTAAATTAAATCTAGTTTGTCATTTTAAACTATTAAAGTGCTGGGAAAATGCTTGAAATAGTTAAGAAAAACAATAAATTATCAGAAATGTGTAATTATGGGAGTGAGATAGGTAAAAAATTACAAAAAAGCTTGATTTAAACCAGTAATGAGGTACTTTCATAATTTAAGCCAGCAGCAATGAGATGCTGAACTATAATAGTGCAAAAAATTAATTTGAATCACTGAAGTAGTACATTGATTGAAATTAGCAAATACGTGCGAGTGTGTAGATGTATTAATGACTCAGCCATGTCCAACTCTTTGTGACCCTACGTCCGCTAGCCTACCAGGCTCCTCTGTCCATGGAGTTTCCCAGGCAAGAATACTGGAGCAGGTGGCGGTTCCCTTCTCCAGAGGATCTTCCTGACCCAGGGATCAAGTCTGGGTCTCCCACATTGTGGGCAGAGACTGGGCCACCTGGGAAGCCCCAACACTAAGCCCATATGCCCATAGTGATGACATTGCTCTAATGGAGAACAGGGGAGAAGGAGCCAGCTGACGTTTGTAAACATGATGAGTTTGGAGCTTGGGACTGGCATTGGTTTCTGATTTTTGTACACTTTGGTCACTCCCATCCATTCACCTCGATTTCCTTTCAGGGATACATTTCCTCCCCTCTCTTAATCCTTAGCTTTTGGTGAGACTGACATAATGAACAGCTGCAAAACAAAGCCTGTAAATCAGACTTGAAGAAATTAGCACTTCCTACCCTGTTGCTGCGGGCTTCCCAGGTGGCACAGTGATAAAGAATCCACCTGTCAATTCAGGAGACATGAGTGACCCGGGTTCTGTCTCAGGGGCAGGAAGATCCCCTGGAGGAGGAAACGGCACACACACACACACACACACACACACACACACAGCCCCTGGCTAAAGCCATGAAATGCCAATTGAAGCCAACTGGGAAGCAGTTTCATGTTTTCCATTAAATCTTAAAACTTTAGGAAGATAGATCCCAGAGCTTCTGGATGCAGCCTTAAACATTTCAGATTTTCATAAAATTAAATTTTAGGGAGCTGAAGTTTTTATGACATTTTGTTTTATTTCCTAAGGTCCCAATTAGACACACCTACAAAACAAACCACCACAATTCAGACTTCACACACACAGGCACGTTTATGTCTAGTTATTACATTTGTACAAAACAGAATTTAAAGATTAAAATAGTTTTTTGAAGCTTGCAGTCCTATATTTCTTTCTGTTTCTATCTCCTCACTCATTTCCATCTCCCCAGAGACAACACTCTCACTTCTTTTTATATATGTATAATTTTAATTGCAAATTTTTGCAAGGTTGCATTGGTCTCTGCCATACAACTTGAATCAGCCATAATTCTACATACGTCCCTTCCTTCCCTAGATCCCCTCCCCTCCCCATCCCATCCCTCCAAGTCATCACAGAGCACCAGACTGGGCTCCCTGCGCTACACATGGACTTCTCACCAGCTAGCCATCTTACACCTGGTAGAGCATATATGCTGGTTCCTTCCTCCATTCGTCTCACGCTCTCCCTCCCCTACTGTGTGCCCAAGTCCATTCTCTACATCTGTGTCTCCACCCCTTCTCTGCTGCAATTTTGTTTGGAATTTACTTTCGTGTCTCTAATTAATTAGCCTGTACTTCTCGATTTAACACCAGTAAGCAATGGTTATGGATTCATTAGTATCAGTCAATGATTTCATAGCTCCTTTCCCTCCACAATTCAATCACTCTTTTTTATTCCAGAGATCTTGGTTAATTTCAATAACTAATTATTTGGGCAGCTTGTTGTTGTCATTGTTGTTTTTCTCTCTCTCTTTCTTCTCAAGTTGTTCTTATGTTTTAAATTCACCAATAAAGAGTAAGCCCATGAAACCCTATGCCCCCCACTCATGTTGATGGAAAACACACACACAATGTAAGAGCCGTGAGTTGAGTTTTATTCAGTGTCTTACTAAAACTTGCAATCTGGGAGATAGCCTCTCAGATAGCTCCTAAAAATTGCTTCAAAAAGGTGGGGAAAAAGCCAGTATACATGTGATTTTGGCTAAAGAATACATGCAGTCAAGAGCATATCTTAGATGATTAATGCTAGTCACCAGAAACAGCTTTCTTAATGATTTTGGTGCTTCCCTATGTATGGGAAGATGCGAGAGTCCTGCTTCGTAAAACTGTTTTCCTGAAATACATTTAACTTTCTAAGGAGCCCATTTCCAGAACACAGAGGGCCTTATCCTGTTCTTTATCCTGAGTTCCTTTCAGGGTGCGCTTTAAGTAAGTCATCAGCTGCAGGGGCTATTAACTAGTTCTTACAGAACTGAATCTTCCCTGGTGGCTCAGATGGTAAAGCGTCTGCTTACAATGCAGGAGACCTGGGTTCGATCCCTGGGTCGGGAAGATCCCCTGGAGAAGAAAATGGCAAACTACTCCAGTACTCTTGCCTGGAAAATCCCATGGACAGAGGAGCCTGGTAGGCTACAGTCCACGGGGTTGCAAAGGGTCGGACATGACTGAGTGACTTCACTTTCACTTTACAGAACTGAGTGATGAGCAATATTCTGTTTTGTACCCTCAAACCATATAAAAGCAGAACCCCAGACCCATGGGGTTCTAGCCTCCACCTTATAGTGTGGCCCAAGGTATGCCATGTGCTTTCCAAGACCTGTGAGTTATAAATCTTTTGTCCCCAAAGCATCCAGATGGCTATTGCTGAGGGTGTCTTGCAATCCTTGTAGGAACCACAAGGGCA
This sequence comes from Ovis aries, assembly GCF_016772045.2. Taxonomy (NCBI): domain Eukaryota; kingdom Metazoa; phylum Chordata; class Mammalia; order Artiodactyla; family Bovidae; genus Ovis; species Ovis aries. Next base: position 19,354,213 of record NC_056074.1, read on the forward strand.
GGTCAGCTGCAACACTGGTTATTGAGAGGCTGAGGCTGGCACAAAATTATTACCAATCTGGCTGCTGCTTGGCATGAGCAAGCTGATTATTAGCCAATCAATGGGCTCAATCAACGTAAGAGCCACATAAACTACTGCTCCAGGGCAGAAAGCAAGGGGCACAGGACAAAAGCAAATTGTGAGTTGCTGTAGGCTTGTGTGTCCATGGAGTTGGTCACTAACGTGACTGAGGAAAAACAAGTGGACAAGAGCCTCAGATATCAGCACAATTGAGAGGATCAGAGTGGGCTTGTAATAGGAAGATGACACAAACCCTCACCTCTAGTTGACGAATGTTATTTCTGGCCTAACTTCTCTTCTCCCCTCACTCTCTTACCTCTTATTCTGGTATTATTTTTCACACAACCTCACAAACTTTTTGAAAATTTCCTTTCACCAAAATCTATCCCAGGCACGTTTGTACTCTTTTTGTCTGAAACTTGGAATCAGTTGCTTTACTAAGGAATTTTCGTTCCTTTAAGTGCAGAATGGCTTCAAGGAAGCTAACCCTAGGGTTAGATTCCCACCACTGGAATGATATTGTTTCCAGGTCATTTGAAAGGACAAAGAAGATATTTAGAAGATACACTTTAAAATAATTGAATCAGATGAACAAATCCAGTTCAATTTGAATATAACAATGGGCTTACTTAAATTCTTTGAGTTATGTCTATCTTCGAATTATATCTACCTTCTCTAGCACTAATAATCTTAACTCAAAATAATTAATATACTTATTTGCTGTGTCTCATTATATAATAGAAATAGTTTCAAAATATTATTGCTAATGTTACCAATATTAAATTACTGAAGAAATTAGAAATCATTCCTGTTTGGTTCTGTGCTTATTGTGCATTTCACTAAGGCTATACTGTCAACATTATATACTATAAAGTCCCATTCTTTGTGTGATTACCTTTAAAATTAATTTACTTGTTTCAGTTTGTTTTTAAGCTCAAGGAATTATCTTGTTTGCTTTTGAATCGTAATTCATTTACAGGATTCGAAAGTAAACTATACAGATAAGTATACAGAGATTATTTTGTTCTTGTATACATCCCTGCCCTAGTCACCCTGTTATCCAACTGCCTCCCTTATTAGTAAATTTCCCTGTGGACTAGTTATTAACAGATGCCAAGTGAAAGGTAAGAGCCTTTTGCAGGTAAAAGGAGGGGTTGAAGGATAGCTCTCTGGGTTTCTCAGCTCAAGGGCGCCCTCTTCTGTTAAGTGTCAAACAGTTTATTAAATAAAGGATTGCACTTTGTTCTTCAAATTTCAAAATCTTTTTAAAACTGCTTTCCCATTATTCCTGTCTTGATTATTTCATTATCAGACTTTTCATAGAAGTTATCCTAAGGATCCCTCCTGGGGAGAGGGGGATCGTATTTGCATGATTTTCTGGACTCTGCCTCTTCTCCGGCTAACGTTGTACTTCTCCCACCTATCAGACCAGCCATTCTGTGCCCCGTTGACTTGCCTCACTGCTGTTAACATCCACTCTGACTCTGCGCCTCAAGCAGGTTTCCGTCCTTCTGCAAACACACTTTATTGAACAACAGGATGAATCTGTAGGTTTTCTCTGCCTGGAGGGATGGTTTGGTCTGTTATTAATAGTACTAGTCCTGTAGGGTCGTTAAAGGATTTTCTTGTTCTGTAGGATTTTTACAGAGAAAATTTGAGAGAATCGAAATTATGGCTGCAGCCAGGCTTCTGTAAGAATACAGAACCCTTGAAGATTTCTCAGGGTATTTGCCATGAGAAAACTTAATCCTATCCCTTCAATGTAAACTATGTTGGAAAATGGAGGAGGCCATTGAAGAGGCCTTGAGGATCAAAAACTAAAGTAAAATCACACACGTAGTCAAGTCAAGTAACTGAAAACACTCTGCTTTTATTTCAGTTTTTTTTTTTTTAAAGAGACACTCCTCTAAAGAAAAGTGCTCTCAATTCAGTTAAGCATTCTTAGTACCTAGTTCAGTTCAGTCACTCAGTCGTGTCCGACTCTTTGCAACCCCATGACCACAGCACGCCAGGCCTCCCCATCCATCACCAACTCCCAGAGGTCACTCAAACTCAAGTCCATCGAGTCAGTGATGCCATCCAGCCATCTCATCCTCTGTCGTCCCCTTCTCCTGTCCTCAATCTTTCCCAGCATCAGGGTCTTTTCCAATGAGTCAGCTCTTCCCATCAGGTGACCAAGTAATGGAGTTTCAATTTCAAAATCAGTCCTTCCAATGAACACCCAGGACTGATCTCCTTTAGGATGGACTGATTGGATCTCTTTCCAGTCCAAGGGACTCTCAAGAGTCTTCACCAACACCACAGTTCTAAAGCATCAATTCTTTGGCACTCAGCTTTCTTTATAGTCCAACTCTCACATCCATACATGACCACTGGAAAAACCATAGCCTTGACTAGACAGATCTTTGTTGACGAAGTAATGTCTCTGCTTTTCAATATGCTGTCTAGGTTGGTCATAACTTTTCTTCCAAGGAATAAGCATCTTTTAATTTCATGGCTGCAAGTCACCATCTGCAGTGATTTTGGAGCCCAGAAAAAGAAACTCAGCCACTGTTTCAACTGTTTCCCCATCTATTTCCCATGAAGTGATGGGACCAGATGCCATGATCTTCGTTTTCTGAATGTTGAGCTTTAAGCCAACTTTTTCACTCTCCTCTTTCACTTTCATCAAGAGGCTCTTTAGCTCTTCTTCACTTTCTGCCATAAGGGTGGTGTTATCTGCATATCTGAGGTTATTGATATTTTTCCCGGCAATCTTGATTCCAGCTTGTGCTTCTTCCAGCACAATGTTTCTCATGATATACCCTGCATAGAAGTTAAATAAGCAGGGTGACAATATACAGCCTTGACATACTCCATTTCCTATTTGGAACCAGTCTATTGTTCCATGTCCAGTTCTAACTGTTGCTTCCTGACCTGCATACAGGTTTCTCAAGAGGCAGGTCAGGTGGTCTGATATTCCCATCTCTTTCAGAATTTTCCACAGTTTATTGTGATCCATGCATTCAAAGGCTTTGGCACAGTCAACAAAGCAGAAATAGATGTTTTTCTGGAACTCTCTTGCTTTTTCCATGATCCAGTGGATGTTGGCAATTTGATCTCTGGTTCCTCTGCCTTTTCTAAAACCAGCTTGAACATTTGGAAGTTCACGGTTCACGTATTGCTGAAGCCTGGCTTGGAGAATTTAGAGCATTACTTTACTAGCATGTGAGATGACTGCAATTGTGTGGTAGTTTGAGCATTCTTTGGCATTGCCTTTGGGATTGGAATGAAAACTGACCTTTTCCAGTCCTGTGCCCACTGCTGAGTTTTCCAAATTTGCTGGTGTATTGAGTGCAGCACTTTGACAGCATCATCTTTCAGGATTTGAAACAGCTCAACGGGAATTCCATCACCTCCACTAGCTTTGTTCGTAGTGATGCTTCCTAAAGCCCACTTGACTTCACATTCCAGGATGTCTGGCTCTAGGTGAGTGATCACACCATCACGATTATCTGGGTCCTAAAGATCTTTTTTGTACAGTTCTTCTGTGTATTCTTGCCACCTCTTCTTAATATCTTCTGCTTCTGTTAGGTCCCTACCATTTCTGTCCTTTATTGAGCCCATCTTTGCATAAAATATCCCCTTGGTATCTCTAATTTTCTTGAAGAGATCTGTAGTCTTTCCCATTCTATTGTTTTCCTCTATTTCTTTGCATTGATCACTGAGGAAGGCTTTCTTATCTCTCCTTGCTATTCTTTGGAACTTTGCATTCAAATGGGTATATCTTTCCCTTTCTCCTTTACCTTTAGCTTCTCTTCTTTTCTCAGCTATTTGTAACGCCTCCTCAGATAGCCATTTTGCTTTTTTGCATTTCTTTTTCTTGGAGATGGTCTTAATTCCTGTCTCCTGTACAATGTCACGAACCTCCATCCATAGTTCATCAGGCACTCTGTCTATCAGATCTAGTCCCTTAAATCTATTTCTCACTTCCACTGTATAATCATAAGGGATTTGATTTAGGTCATACCTGAATGGTCTAGTGGTTTTCCCTACTTTCTTCAATTTCAGTCTGAATTTGGAAATAAGAAGTTCATGAACTGAGCCACAGTCAGCTCCCAGTCTTGTTTTTGCTGACCATATAGAGCTTCTCTATCTTTGGCTGCAAAGGGATGTAATTAATCTGATTTTGGTGTTGACCATCTGGTGATGTCCATGTGTAGAGTCTTCTTTTGTGTTGTTGGAAGAGGGTATTTGCTATGACCAGTGTGTTCTCTTGGCAGAACTCTATTAGCCTTTGCCTTGCTTCATTCTGTACCCCAAGGCCAAATTTGCCTGTTACTCCAGGTGTTTCTTGACTTCCTACTTTTACATCCCAGTCCCCCTTTTCATTATAGAAAAGGACATCTGTTTTGGGTGTTAGTTCTAAAAGGTCTTGTAGGTCTTCATAGAACTGTTCAACTCCAGCTTCTTCAGCATTACTGGTTGGGACATAGACTTGGATTACCATGATATTGAATGGTTTGCCTTGGAAGCAAACAGAGATCATTCTGTCGTTTTTGAGATTGCATCCAAGTACTGCATTTCACAGTGGCTGCACTTTGCTGGAACAGCTGTGAAGAGATACCCCACGTCCAAGGTAAGAGAAAACCAAGTAAGATGGTAGGCACTGAGAGAGGGCATCAGAGGTCAGACAGACTGAAACCACAGTCACAGACATCTAGCCAATCTGATCACGTGGACTACACCCTTGTCTAACTCAATGCAAGAAAGCCATGCTGTGTGGGGCCACCCAAGATGGATGGGTCCTAGTGGAGAGGTCTGACAGAATGTGGTCCACTGGAGAAGAGAATGGCAAACCACTTCAGTATTCTTGCCTTGAGAACCCCATGAACAGTATGGAAAGGCAAAAAGATAGGACCTGAAAGATGAACTCCCCAGGTTGGTAGGTGCCCAATATGCTACTGGCGATCAGTGGAGAAGTAACTCCGGAAAGAAGGAAGGGATGAAGCCAAAGCAAAAACAACACCCAGTTGTGGATGGGACTGGTGATGGAAGCAAGGTTCGATGCTGTAAAGAGCAATATTGCATAGGAACCTGGAATTTCAGGTCCATAAATCAAGGCAAATTGGAAGTGGAAGTACCTAGTACCTAATGCTTAGTTCCGTAGTCGTGTCTGACGCTTTGCAATCCCATGGACTGTAGCCCTCCAGGCTCCTCTGTTCATGGGATTCTGCAAACAAGAATACTCGAGTGGTAGCCATTTCCTTCTCCAGGGGATCTTCCCGACCCCTGGCCTTCTTTGCCTTCTCTCTCCATGGACCAGAATTTTAGAGATGTGGTCATTTTTCTCTGCCCAAGACAGAGAGGGAAACAACCTTACAAATGGCGACTTCTCTTATAGATGTAAATGTCTCTTAGAAAGAGTAACTTTTACTTTTGCTCAGTTTTCAGAGCTTCTCCTCTGTCTGCTGTTTCTTTAAAATAAAACAAAAATCTAAACTAATTCTTATGCTAAAGAAGCATATTTGTGGGTGGCCAGTTCTGCTCCCCTAGAGTAGCAATGGACCAATGGACTGAGCCTGAAGCTGAAGCTGCATTACTTTGGCCACCTGATGGGAAGAGCTGACTCTTTGGGAAAGACTCTGATCCTAGGAAAGATTGAGGGTAGGAGGAGAAAGGGATGACAGAGGATGAAGAGATGGTTGGATGGCAACACTGACTCAATGGACATGATTTTGAGCAAACTCTGGGAGATGGTAATGGACAGGGAAGCCTGGCATGCTGCAGTCCATGGTGTTGCAAAGAGTTGGACAGGACTGAGTGACTGACAACAGCCTCAAGTTCTAGCCCAGAAAAGTAAAACATGTCAAGGGTAGCACGTCAAGACAATCACTGTTCCAAGTAGGTTTGCTTGTTTGTTTGTTTTATTCATTTCTTATTTTTATTTCAGAAGCTTAACATGGCTTTACCTGGTCACAGTCTGATAATTTGTGGAGGAAAGGGTTTCCCAGGTGGCACTAGTGATAAAGAATCTGCCCACAAATGCAAGAGACAAGAGACATGGGTTCCATCCCTGGGTCTGGAAGATCCCTTAGAGTAGAAATGGCACCCCACTCCAGTATTCTTGCCTGGAGAAATTCATGGGCAGAGGAGCTTGGTGGGCTACAGTCCAAGGGCTCACAAAGTCTTCAGACAAGCCTGAGCGACTGAGCACTGTGTGAGGAGAAGGAAAAATCAGGTAAAAGGTAGGAAGGGGTAGAGAGAAAAAATAACAACAAAAATAAATCAGAAAACATAAAATGGAATTAATGAATCCACTGGTCAGTCAATTCGTTGGATAAAGAATGATTTACTGAGTAGCATTTATCAACTCCAAGAATAACATAGCATCATACAATTTCCCAAGCATTGATAAGAGCAATGAAAAAAAAAAACAGTGGGGTGACAAAGTAAGATTAGGCAATCAGTTTCATTAAGATCAGAAAACTCTCAGAGAACTTGATATTTGATTTGAGATTTGAATAAATAACACTGTTCCGGGCTGATGGATATTCATCCCACATTTCAATGTCTCAGGACATTACAGATTTGATTCCACTTTTATTTTACTTCTCTTCTTCTAGAGTGAGAGTATTTTGTCATATGTCTTTCCTAAAAATGAATTAGGTTAAATTGCCTATAGTTCTTTATTGGAATTGTTTTAATCTTCTTTGTGTCTGTCTTTATTTCATACTTATGTTTCTAAAATTATTTGTTCTTTATCTCTTCTTTGTCATGCTTTCAAAGTTTGTATATGTCATTAATTTATCCTTTTTAAAGCTTCTGTTCTTATTAACTCTATTCCTTCATTTTTTATTATGTAAATTTATATTTTTCCTCTTTTAATCCTTTCTTACACTTTGCACAGACTCATTTTGTTAGTTGGCTAATGTAATATGAAAATATCATTCACTCATGTTTAATCTTTCAATTCTTAATACATTAATTTAAGGCTGTAAATTTTCTCCATTTTTATCTCTGGGCCTTTGCATTTCTTCTGCTTGAAGATATTGTTCCATTGCCATCTTAACTCCAGTAACCCTACTTTCATATTTCTCTGGAAATTTAAGTTTATATTTTTATTTTTAATGCAATTACTGTTTGTCATTATGTCTAAATTTTCTAGTTTGTTTTTAAATTTGTCCTCAATATAAGAGGTATATCTTTTCATCAAAGTGTCTTTCTTCAGTTCTAAAGATTATCTGCTTTATTGCCTATGTATGTTATTATATGTATTCCTTCTGGTTCTCCTGTTAGATGTTGGAATTATTTAATGTATCATCCGTATTTCACAACTTATCTTTCATATTCCCCAGTTCTTTCTCCATCTGGTTGTGCTTTCTTGTTTTATTCTGTAACAAGATCTTCCAGAACCTAATTAATAATCTCAGTTCATCCTGATCTTTTGTTCTTAATTTCAACAACAGTTTTTATTTTTGAGAGTTATAATTTTTATTTGTTTACATCATAGTGTGTTAGTCACTCAGTCATGTCTGACTGACTTCTCTGGTGGCTCAGAGGGTAAAGAATCTGCCTGCAATGCAGGAGGCCTGGGTTCAATCCGTGGGTCAGAAAGAACCCCTGGAGAAAAAAATGGCAACCCACTCCAGTACTCTTGCCTGGAAAATTCCATGAAGAGAGAAGCCTGGTGGGCCACAGTCCATAGGGTCGCAAAGAGTCCGACACTGCTGAGCGATTAACCCTATTTTGTCTTACTTTATAGTTCGTATTTTATGACTATAGTTTACTCCTTCATGTAACCCAATTAAAGTTGAAATATATAAATAGCCAAATTGAAGTTGAAACATATACTGTCATATAAAAGTACTGGTCATATAGGAAATATTCGGTGCTGGTTATTACAATTATGATGCTTATTTGAAAGTGCAGTTCTGCCTCCTCTATTACCATTTTCCTCTGTTTTAAGTTCCTCCATATGTGCTCAGTCACTCAGTCATGTCCAGCTCCTTGTGACCCTGTGGACTGTACCCCACCAGGTTCCTGAGTCCATGAGATTTTCCCAGCAAGAATACTGGAATGGGTTGCCACCTCCTCCAGGCGATCTTTCTGACCCAAGGATGGAACCCATGTCTCCTGCATTGCAGGCAGATTCTTTACCCCTGAGCCACTGGTAACAAATTCTTCCATATATTGAGCTTTTTTTTCTTCCCTGTGTTGGATTTTTTGCTCTGTTAGATGTCCTGGTTGCATGCTTATTTTTCAGCCTGAATTTCCATTTAGACTATCTCTGTGTCTATTTGTACAAACTGATTTAAGAGAGTAAAACATGTTGGATTCTAGTGCTGTTGCAGAAGAAAATAGTATCTTAATTGGATTCTCAGTACTAGAATTCTACACATTTCCCAGGGGAAACGCATAATATTTTCATGTAGTCATCAGATCTGTTAAGAATGAGCAGAAGTTCAGTATTCAGGAATTTTTGAAAAGTTTATATCAATAGAATTAATTTTACTATCAAGTTAAGTCCAGCTTTAGAATTAGAAGAATAAATGTAATAAGACAGTTAATCATATAAACTTGGAAGTCAAACATGATTTACAGTTGAAAAATTTTAGTTTTAACTCTCCTTCTTACTGGTCATTCCTTTGGTGACTGCATTTAACTTCAGTAAACTAAGATGAGATAAAATTGCTAGGTACATTATTATTTTTTTTATTCTTTTGTTTTGCCTTAATTTTGGTTTTTCTTAACGCCACTCTCTTGTTATATCTGTATTTTCTCCGCAATCTTCATTTTTAGAATACTCTTACTTAGTAATAAACTTTACACTCCATTTTTATAGTATGCGGAATTGCATATAAAGTTAGTAAAATTACTGTTGAATCCCTCTTAATTGTAATGTCCTCAATATACAACAGATGGAAGATGTGTTGGTATGCATCCAAAAGAACTATCATATATAACTATTCAAGGAAGTAAGGCTCATTTTCTTTAAAAAATAATTTTAAATTTAACGGACTACAAATTACATTGCCATTCATTTCCTAAACATTCTGGATATCCTTAAAAATTCTTTAGTCTGGATGTATTCAAAAGGACAACTTTAGAAAAGTAGGTTCAATGATTGTGTTAAATATGTGACCTCATTGACAGTATGTTGTTGAACCTAGATATGACATATTTGGAAGTGCAGATAACTGCAGAGTGATGGTCATCTTGAAAAGATTACTTTATGTCCTTAAAGAGGTTATATAACTTTAATAAAGACTCAGTAGTTGATTATGCTCTCATTCTTTGCCTATATTATGATAATCTTATTTTCAGCGAATGGATGAACAAACATTAGAATCTAAATTTGAGTCTTAGTCTCTCAAATGCTTTATTTACTTGGTGCAACTACAATTTGAATTTTTGCCCATTTAGATATATGACAAAAGATAAATTTCTAAAACATATAAAGGCATATTCCCTAATATAAAATATTCTTTGATTATAAAGGTGGCTTCTGTACATTGCCATAATGCCATATATAATTGTGTTTTTCATTTTATTATTTCATAGAGTGTGACATTATAATGATCTTCCCCTGTATTTTAACATTATTTTATTTGACTTGTATATCTCCCATACAACAACAGCAACATTGACAAGTGCACAGAGTTCAACTATTGCCCAAGAGTTGAAAATTAAAATATTTATGATCTTATAAGATAATAAATGCATAGCATGTCATTTATTGGCTGGTTGTGCATCTGTTCTCACAGTAATTCAGATCTGGAAGGGAATATAATCTTGAGCTGGAAGAGATAACTGCTGTCAGTTGCCAAAGCCATATTTTTCCTTTGATGCATTAATCTGGTCAGTAACAGCACTTTTACCCAGGGGGACCTATTTAGAGAGGAGAAAATAAATCAACATGTTGAAAATGCTTTGTTGTAAAAATGAGCAGAATCAGAATAGAAATCTGCAGACCTATTTGTTCTTCAAAATGAAATGAAACGACCGATTATTTAAATGGGAACTAGTTTTACAAGCATTTAAAGGGTAAAGTAACTTTCGAAATTAGAAACCATTTTAAAACAGTAGAACTGATGATTCATAGAGTAATTATACATATTTTTGAAAATGGTGAGAGAAGATTTATGGTTTTTTAATTAAATGAAGTAATTGGCTTTTATCAATTCTAGTTAAAATGCATCTCTCACAGCTGTTCAAAGTGTCATATTGGCTGAAAAATGACAAAGTTCATAGTATTTTGCTGTCTTAAAACTGATTATATATAGTGGGCAGGGAAAAGCCATATAGTGTGTGAGAATAATAAGTTGATACACACATAGACATTTAACTTCTGTTTTCCATGATTGCAAAAGAATACTATGATAGATTGGAAAAAAAAAAAAAAAAGCAAGAAAGCTTTCTCCTACTCTCTAGAGCTTCACTAATTTTATCAGTCAGAGTTCAATCACAAAAGAAGAACTACTGTAACACATTCAGACAAAGAGTTATTGGAATTGGACCTTACAACATTTAGGAAGCTAGTTAAATAGCCTTTGGGAAGTTGTTTACTCTGGTGCTGTAGCCTGAAGTCAGCTGGATGGGCAATAAGGAAGGGAAGATGGACATCCCATGGAGACAGCAAGTCTAAGAAAATTTCAAGGGTAGGTGAAATCCATGTGGACAGATTGAAACTTGCACATGAGTGATAACGTGTATAAACTGCCTCGTGCCCAATAACCTGCTTTGACCTCAGGAGTGTTAAAAAAAAAAATACAACTGTTATTTCACTACTCTCTTCCAGTTTTCACAAAGAACTCTGGCTAAAACTAACTCAGAATGATAAAGGAAAAGTTTCTGGGAAATATACTTCTACTTTTGGCTAAGTTGACACAATACAATTCCACTACAATTTACCCCTTATCAGCTTAACATTTCTAGACATCTTTATTAATCATACTTATCATAATTTCTAAATAAAACAATAGCAAAATTGTTTCCATATAACATAATGCAACTGTCTTCTGTACAACCTTCTCAAAATAAGATACAAAACTGCTTTATCTATCTTTAAGTGATCATTTCTCTTCTACGTAGTCACATTTTCTCTTTGATATCTTGTAAATCAAATAAATGACTATTATGCATCCTTCTTATATTAGGTGGAGATGGTGATGGACAGGGAGGCCTGGCGTACTACGATTCATGGGGTCGCAAAGAGTCGGACACGACTGAGTGACTGAACTGAACTGAATTGAAGAGGAAAAGATTTTAAAAGCTAACATATACACAAGTATATACATACATATCAAAGTGAGAAAAGCTATCCACAACTATTAACACTTCTCAGGTTTGCCATTGGTCACGTGATCACAATCAATATCTATAGCAACATTGTTCTACCACCTCTGCCTTCAGCAAAAATCTTTGGCTAGTTATGCTTTTAGTTGAGGTCGTGAGACTCCCTCCTGTGTTAAATAGTTTGCATTTTTTTCCAGTGACTTTAATCACTGGGTAGGGAATACAAAGAAGCATTTCTGAGGACCTTCTTCAGTTTTTACCCCATTGTGTCTTGACACAATTTATTTTTTCTAATAGAGATCAATTACCTAGGCCAGAACACCAACACTCTTCTGCCTATTGATTCACCAATATTAGGAGCCCAAAGAAACTGAGCACTGGTTTAAACTGTGAGTTTAATGGAACTACTGATGTAGATCTTAGTTAAAATATTTCTCCCTTGGGAACCAAGGCATGCAGAGCCCACAAGTTTTGAGAATGGGCAGCAATAATGATGTCAGTGTATCTCTCAGAGTAATAGTGGAAAAGTCACTTCTCTTTCTTCTTTTATTTCCTGAATCATGAGTTCTGATTATGAAGGAAATAAAACCATATGTTGGTTGCTCATATAGACCATATATCACATCCTAGAAGACATTACCCCAGCCCCAAAAGATTTAAGCATCCAGTTGGCATTTCAGAAGGCCATAGCGCCAATATATCAGGCCAGTTGCTCCAGAGTGATGGGGATCACAAGAACAATTAATTTCTTGAGCATTTCTCCACTTTGTGTGTTATAAAACAGATTTCTTGGTATGGAAGCTATGTTGTACTGAATTTCATGATGGGGAATGAAACATTCCTTAATGTCACAGATGATGGGTTTGGCAGAAACATTGCAGGGCAGGAAGATGAATCCATATCTAGAGGAAGTATCAATTTCCTTGAGAACAAAGTCCTGCTCCTCCCCTGATGGAAGTATGCAGGTGAGTGTCCTGGAGAAAGGCTGCTGAGGAGTGGTTTTTATTTGTCTTGTTTTGTTTTGTAGACATACTTCATAGACAGCACACTGCCCTCATTCCTCATGCAAAGCCATTTGCATTAAAATTAGCTTCTGATGTATTGTGTACTTATCTGTTGTAGGCATTTATGCTTTTATAAACTCCTGATTTTTTTTGTTTATGGCATCTCAGTTGTGAACTGTGGAAATGATTATGACAGCAGATACAATGAGGGGAAAGTTGTAGAAAACATATTTTCATTTCCATACATTTAGCAGTGCATTTTTAATATTTAAATATTTAGGCAAGTATTATTATTTGCCTAAAATAAATATCTATCCCTTCTAGGTTTAATTTGAGAGTCTGAAATTCTGAGACCCTTGCTCCATTTAGACAGCCCAAATCTTATGTCTTACCTATACAAGCTAAAATTGTGTGGACTAATTTCATATGCTGAAGTCCTAATTCTCAGTACCTCAGAATATAGCTTTATTGAAACATAAGGTCTCTAAAGAGGCAACTGAATTAAAATGAAGTCTTTAGAGTGAGTCCTAACCCAATATAACTGATGTCCGTATAAGAAAAAGAAATTTGGATATATAAAAAGAGATACAAAAGATGCACACACAGAAGCACAAAAGGGTGAAGACACAGTCAGGAGCCAGCCGTCTGCAAGCCAAGAAGAGAGGCCTTCAGTTCAGTTCAGTTCAGTCGCTCAGTCGTGTCTGACTCTGCGACCCCATGAATTGCAGCACACCAGGCCGCCCTGTCCATCACCAACTCTCAGAGTTCACTCAGACTCACGTCCATCGAGTCAGTGATGCCATCCAGCCATTTCATCCTCTGTCGTCCCCTTCTCCTCCTGCCCTCAATCCCTCCCAGCATCACAGTCTTTTCCAATGAGTCAACTCTTCGCAGGAGGTGGCCAAAGTACTGGAGGTTCAGCTTTAGCATCATTCCTTGCAAAGAAACCCCAGGGTTGATCTCCTTCAGAATGGACTGGTTGGATATCTCCTTGCAGTCCAAGGGACTCTCAAGAGTCTTCTCCAACACCACAGTTCAAAAGCATCAATTCTTCGGCGCTCAGCTTTCTTCACAGTCCAACTCTCACATCCATACATGATCACTAGAAAAACCATAGCCTTGACTAGACGGACCTTTGCTGGCAAATGAAGAATTCAACTTTCATTCATTCAACAAATGGCCTTTCAATCATTTATTCATTCAGCAAGCATTTATTAAAAGATTGCTTACTGTATGCCAGTTACTAGGACTAGAAATATAAAGTGTGGTCATTCCTTCAAGGATCAGTTCAGTTCAGTTCAGTTGCTCTGTCGTGTCTGACTCTTTGTGACCCCATGGACTGCAGCATGTCAGGCCTCCCTGTCCGTCACCATCTGCTGGAATTTATACAACCCACTCCGGTACTCTTGCCTGGAAAATCCCATGGATGGAGGAGCCTGGTGGGCTGCAGTCCATGGAGTCACAAAGAATCAGACACGACTGAGAGACTGCACTTTCACTTTTCACTTTTATGCATTGGAGAAGCAAATGGCAACCCACTCCAGTGTTTTTGCCTGGAGAATCCCAGGGACAGTGGAGCCTGGTGGGTTGCCATCTATGGGGTTGCACAGGGTCGGACACGACTGAAGCAACTTGGCGGCAGCAGCAGCATGTCCATTGAGTTGGTGATGCCATCCAACCATCTCATCCTCTGTCGTCCCCTTCTCCTCTCACCCTCAATCTTTCCCAGCATCAAGGTCTTTCCAAATGAGCCAGTTCTTTGAATCAGGTGCCCAAAGTATTGGAGTTTCAGCTTCAACATCAGCCCTTCCAATGACTATTCAGAACTGATTTCCTTGAGGATGGACTGGTTGGATCTCCTTGCAGTCCAAGGGACTCTTAAGAGTCTTCTCCAACACCACAGTTCAAAGGCATTAATTATTTGGTGCTCAGCTTTCTTTATAGTCCGACTCTCACATCCATACATGACTACTATGGAAAAACCATAGCCTTGACTAGACGGACCTCTGTTGGCAAAGTAATGTCTCTGCTTTTTAATAAGCTGTCTAGGTTGGTCAAACTTTCCTTCCAAGGACTAAGCGTCTTTTAATTTCATAGCTGCAGTCACCATCTGCAGTGATTTTGGAGCCCCCAAAATAAAGTCTGTCACTATTTCCATTATTTCCCCATCTATTTGCCATGAAGTGATGGGACCAGATGCCATGATCTTCGTTTTCTGAATGTCAAGATTTAAGCCAACTTTTTCACTCTCCTCTTTCACTTTTATCAAGAAGCTCTTTAGTTCTTCTTCGTTTTCTGCCAGAAGGGTGATGTCATCTGCATATCTGAGGTTATTGATATTTCTCCTGGCAATCTTAATTCTAGCTTGTACTTCATCCAGCCCAGCATTTCTCATGATGTACTCTGCATATAAGTTAAATAATAATAATCCTCCTTCAAGGATACATATTTTATTTTTATAGAAGATAATTTGGTGGTGGGATAAATTGGGAGATTGGGATTGATATATATATACTATTGATACTATGTATAAAATAGATCATTAATGAGAACCTACTATATACCTCAGGGAACTCTGCTCAATGCTCTGTGATGATCTAAATGGGAAGGAAATCCAAAAAAGAGGGGATTTATATATACCTATAGTTGATTCACTTTGCTGTACAGTAGAAATTAACACATTGTAAAACAACTGCATTCAATAAAAATTAATTTAAAAAATAATTCACTAAGATATAAGAAAAAGATAATTTGCTGCATTTGCATACATTAATGAACAGATCTATTAAAGCTATTTCAAGGCAAAGCCCTAAATATAGTGATAACATCTTAATTACTCCACAAATTGGAAATAAAAGACCATTGAATTCATCTGAAAACCTCCAGTGTCCAACTGAATTTTACTCACCATCTTTCCCAAAAAGAGAGGATCCAGATTTTGGAGAGCAGTGATTGGTGGTGGAGGACAGATACTATAGTTTTCCTCTTGATATGGGCTGTCCAACCAGGCACATAGCCCTGTCTAACAATAATATCTCATTATTTTACTGAAAATCACAGTAGGCATTGCTAATACAGGACAATATTCCATCTGACCACATCAAAAAGACTCCATTGAAAATAATTTCTAGACAACATACCCTCTTCAGATCTTGTGATTCCATCTTCAACGTGTCTTCTTAATTAACTTTGTTCCTCTTTCACAAAAACATCACTTGTAATCAGCCTTTCTAATTCCACATCTTAGAGATAAAAGTTCACCATCATACCACCAACTGATTCTCTCTTCAAAATACTGACTTGATCATCTCATTTCCTGGCTTAAATCTTTCCAGGTCTCCTCTTGGTCTACAGGACACCAAAATACTTTTTGGCAAAGTAGAAAGGCCCTTCACAGTCGAGAGTCCTATTTTCCCTTTTAAGCCCCTCCTCTTCAGCATTCTTGCTCCATGCACACTGGATAAGTCACTGTTGCCAAGACACATGCACTCTCTTGTGTTCCTTCACCCATGCATACACTACTCCCATGCCTGGAACCCCACAGCCCTACTTTCTCTGCCTTGTACACAGCTACTCATCCTTACTGCCTTCTGCAAACATTGATTAAACACCACATTCTAATTACTGCCCCAGCAACGAAGGATAAACAGATGATTAGAACGTGTTCCCTTTATTCTAAGGTAGTCCTGGGGAAAATATGCATGTAAATAAATGTCACAATTTCACAGAAAAAGTTATACTATAGAAAATGTGATAAAATGATATATGAGAAAAGGAAGAACAATGAAAAGTCCAAAGTAAGTGAGTTTGGATCTAAAATATAAAACAACATAAGAGGCACTAGTGTGAGGAAAAGAAGAGATTGAAAAGGGCACTCTAGGCCAAGGCAGCAGAATACACAACAGCTCAGAGATGAAGAGCAGGAAGTGGATAATTTGCCATAATTGCCCAGGAGGTTGAACACGCAGAAACAGAGACAGAAGGAAAGGTCTACAGGTTCAGTTCTGTGATTCAAATGTGCCAAGTTGTCGTTCTTGTTAGTTGCTTAGTTATGCCCAATTCTTTTGTGACCCCATGGACTGTAGCCCACCAGGTTTCTCTCTCCCTGGAATTCTCCAGGCAAGAATACTGGAGTGGGTTGCCGTTTCCTTCTATAGGGGATTTTCCCAACCCAGGGATCGAATCCTCATCTCCTGTATTGCAGGCAGATTCTTTACCACTGAACCACCAGGAAAGCCCAAATGTGTCAAATGAAGTGAAAGTCGCTCAGTCATGTCCAACTCTTTGTGACCCCATGGACTTTACAGTCCATGGAATTCTCCAGACCAGAATATTGGAGTGGGTAGCCTTTCCCTTCTCCAGGGGATATTCCCCACCCAGGGACTGAACCAAGGTCTCCTGCATTGCAAGGGATTCTTCATCAGCTGAGACACAAGGGAAGCCCGAGAACACTGGAGTGGATAGCCTATCCCTTCTCCAGCGGATCTTCCTGACCCAGGAATTGAACTGGGGTCTTCTGCATTGTAGGTGGATTCTTTACCAACCGAGCTATCAGGAAAGCCTGGGCGACCTACTTTCAAAACCACATTTTTGTGAATACTTCATTAATATAACATTGCTTATTAGCCCAAAGTGTTTTTAGATGCAGTGTGTGAGTGAAAAACTATATGTCAGAGTCTTCCCATCTCAAATTAGATACCAAGAATTTTGTTCTTTTCAAATCTACTTATTTAAACTGCTATTAACAACATGACCGTATGTATATAAATGAGTATGTACTTTTAATAGAGTTTTTTTTCCTAATTATAGATTGTTTTAAAATATTGTTCAAATATAAATCCAGAAGCTTGGGAAAATATCTGGTACATAAATATTTTGTTACTATTTTATCACATCTTTAATTATTTTCTATTTAATCACACTTATTTGCATGTGCTTCAAAATTAGAGAAAATGTAAATATTGTATAATGGCTCATTTTAACTTCTATGTATAAACTATTTATTTCCCAGAAGGGTTTACTTTTAAGACAATGTTATAAAGACAGACAAGCAAGTAGTTTCATTCATTAATTAGAGTTCTTTAGAGATTTACAAAAAAAAAAAAAAATTGATGTTCTTTTAGAAGGACAAAATGAGTGTTCTATAGTGTAGAAACTATAATTATGACTAAACAGTTTGAAAAGTCATAAAATAATATATTCATTACATAAAGTTGCAATATAAAATCAGTTTCAGGTTCAGCAATCTTGTCTTTATGTGGAGTAAAAAGACAGATTACTTACCAAGTGTTTTCATCAGATGAACACATTTATTTTTTCCCCAATTCACTAGTTGACATTGGCTAATGGCTTTTACTGAAAACCTCTAAACACACCAATACAGCTTCATTACAGATACTGAATGGAAATAATAGATATCTCCTATATCAGTTTACTAACTTTTCTCACACTCGGAGTTAAAAAAGAATCACAGAAATAACGAAAAATAAGTGAAGTTAAATCAAAGAAGTATTAGAAAAGTACAACAGTAGTTAGAAATTACCGACTGAGGTATGACCTTCATCTGATTCTTTAAAACTGATTATTAACTTCCTCTGTGTGTGTGTGTGTGTGTGTGTGTGTGTGTGTGTGTGTGTGTGTGTGATAAATCTTTACTCAATTTCTCTTCTCTCTTCTATTAAGTAACCACTAGATGGTGGGGCTAGTGGTAAAGATCCGACCTGCCAATGCAGGAGACGCAGGTTCGATCCCTGGGTTGGAAAGACCGCATGGCATATCGCACCGCAATCTACTCCTGTATTCTTGCCTGGAGAATCCCGTGGGCAGAGAAGTCTGGCAGGCTAAGATCCATAGGTTCGCGATGAGTTGGATGTGACTAAAGCAACTTAATACAACCTCCTCATAGCTCAACCTGCCTCAACCTTAGTGTCTCTTCTTGATAAATACTTTCTCTGTATACTTCTCACAGTGTCAAAATTGCTTGTTCTGTTTCTTTTGTACATGTTGACAGCATGGCAGAGACGTTGAGAATATAGGTTCTTAAGTCAGAACATGGGGGTTTGAATTTCAGTCAGTTCACTTCAGTTCAGTTCAGTCGCTCAGTCGTGTCCAACTTTTTGTGACCCCATGGACTGCAGCACGCCAGGCCTCCCTGTCCATCACCAACTCCCAGAGCTTGTTCAAACTCATGTTCATTGAATCAGTGATGCCATCCAACCATCTCATCCTCTGTTGTCCCCTTCTCCTCCCACCTTCAATCTTTCCCAGCATCAGGGTCTTTTCACATGAGTCAGTTCTTCGCATCATGTGGCCAAAGTATTGGAGTTTCAGCTTCAACATCAGTCCTTCCAATGAATATTTACGACTGATTTCCTTTAGGATGGACTGATTGGATCTGGCATATAGAGAATAATCAATAAATACAGCTAGCAGTGAATGAATTGATCTTTCTCTTCAAGTGAAATTTATGAAATGAACTAACTTGTAGTAACTTCTTGGAGCTTTTGTGAGATATCAATTAAACACCATGTATTAAAAATAGCTAGAACTTCCCTGGATAAGAATCTGCCTGCCAATGCAGGAAACATGGGTTCTATTGTTGGTCCAGGAAGATCTCGCATGCCACTGGGCAACTATACCTGGGCACCACAGCTACTGAGCCCGCATGCCACAGCTGCTGAAGCCTGAGATGCTAGAGTCCATGCTCCTCAGCAAGAGAAGCCACAGAAATCTGAAGCCCATGCGCCGCAGCTAGAGAGTAGCCCCCACAAATCACAACTAGAGAAAGCCCACACACAGCAACAAAGACCCCGTGCAACCAAAAATATGTAAATAAATAATACATAAAATACTTAGCTCACTGACAGAGCTCAGTGAGACTCACACTCAAAATATTTCCTCTTCTTCTGGGATCACTAAGAAACCCATGTATCTCTTCAATGTATCCCATTTGTGATCTGTGTCTATAGTATGCATCTCTCTTCTGTCATTAGGATAATTTCCCTGAACTTAACTGGCTGTTCTCTTATAATGTTCACCCATTATTGTAGTTTCACTGCAAAAATCATTTATGGAGCTCCTTACACCACAATTCCAGAAATTTTCCTTAAACTCAATTTTAACTATTCTTCTTCCTGTGGTTTTTTGGGCCATTTTTGGAAAGTCACACTGAAAAATGAGCTTAGACCTGGCAATCACTAAATGATATTCCTTAACATATTTGCTTGTTTTCTCTGTTAGAACAACAAATTCTTAGAAACCATAAGAAGAAGACACGTGTCCCCGAAAAAACATTGTACAAGCATGCAATCACACAGAATCCTAACTGCACTGAAATTTATGTAATCTTGTGTCCTGCATTCCACTGAGATTTTTCAGTAGCCAGTGCTCTAAAGAAGGTGTCAAACATTTTAAGCCATAGACATTGAATGTGGGCAGCTGCATTTGTCTCTTCTCACATTTGAAATTGAAAGGCCAGAGAGCTTTGTTGAGAAAAAGCACTGGGAAAGCTTTTATCTCTAGCATGTTAAGGGACAGGTCAGAAGAGGCTCTTGGATTGTTAGGAAGATATATGAGAACCTGAGTGGCTGTCTCATCTTTCACCTCTGGTGGTGGAATAATTCTTAGTATTCAGCCACTTTGTCCATGGATATGCTGTCTATTTAGCTAGTTCCTTAGATTTGATGTTTTACTGAACGGTATTTGAGGCAGGTTAACAACCCTGTTCCAAATTTAATGACTGTGACAGTCATAGGTTCAGATCACTGTTGGGACAGTTCACACAATTTCTGTCACTTACAATTTACTTGTATAATAATATGTGGCTATTATTGAACAACAGTAAATAAGCACTATTTAAGGAGAAGCATAATTTATTGAGTGATTTGTATATATGTTATTTAATTATATCTTGAGACATTTTGTAAATGCTCAGTCATGTCCAATTCTTTGTGACCCCATGGACTGTATCCCACAGGCTTCTCTATCCATGGGATTTTGCAGGCAAGAATACTGGAGTGGACTGCCATTTCCTTCTCCACTTAAGACACTGGTTGTGACTAAATGATGTCAGAATTATTTGTGATGTCAGTTCAGTTCAGTTACTCAGTCGCGTCCAACCCTTTGCAACCCCATGGACTGCAGCACGCCAGGCCTCCCTGTTCATCACCAACTCTCAGTGTTTACTCAAACTCATGTCTGTTGAGTCAGTGATGTCATCCAACCATCTCATCCTCTGTCATCCCCTTCTCTTCCCTTTCCCAGCATCAGGGTCTTTTCCAGTGAGTCAGTTCTTCCCATCAGGTGACCAAAGTATTGAAGCTTCAGCTTTAGCATCAATCCTTCCAATGACTATTCAGGACTGATTTCCTTTAGGATGGACTGGCTGGATCTCCTTGTAGTCCAAGGGACTCTTAAGAGTCTTCTCCAACACCACCGTTCAAAAGCATCAATTCTTCGGTGCTCAGCTTTCCTTATAGTCCAACTCTCACATCCATACATGACTACTGGAAAAACCATAGCCTTGACTAGATGGACCTTTGTTGGCAAAGTAATGTCTCTCCTTTTTATTATGCTGTCTAGGTTGGTCATAACTTCCTTCCAAGGAGCAAGCATCTTTTAATTTCATAGCTGCAGTCACCATCTGCAGTGATTTTGGAGCCCCAAAAGATAAAGTTTGTCAATGTTTCCATTGTTTCCCCATCCAATTGCCATGAAATGATGAGACCAGATGCCATGATTTTTGTTTTCTGAATGTTGAGCTCTAAGTCAGCTTTTTCACTCTTCTTTCACTTTCATCAAGAGGCTCTTTAGTTCTTCTTCACTTCCTGCCTTAAATGTGGTAATCATCTGCATATATGAGTTTATTGATATTTCTCCCAGCAATCTCAATTCCAGCTTGTGCTTCACAGCCCAGTGTTTCTCAAGATGTACTCTGCATATAAGTTAAATAAGCAGGGTGACAATATACAGCCTTGACATACTCCTTTCCAGATTAGGAATCAGTCTGTTGTTCCGTGTCCAATTCTAACTGTTGTTTCTTGACCTGCATAGGTTTCTCAGGAGGTCAGGTGGTCTGGTATTTCCATCTCCTTCAGAATTTTCCACAGTTTGTTGTTATCTACACAGTCAAAGGCTTTGGCGTAGTCAATAAAGCAGTTTTTTCTGGAACTCTCTTGGTTTTTTGATGATCCAACGGATGTTGGCAATTTGATCTCTGGTCCCTCTGCCTTTTCTAAATCCAGCTTGAACATCTGGAAGTTCATGGTTCACATACTGTTGAAGCCTGGTTTGGAGAACTTTGAGCATTACTTTGCTAGCGTGTGAGATGAGTGCAATTTGTGGTATAGGTTACACAATTATGTGAAATATTGAAACTGTTGAACTGTGCAATGTAATTGAATGAATTGTATGTATGTAAATTATATCTTAATAAAACTCTTATAAGATCAGGCTGAGTTGTTTTTCCTTTTCTTCTTTGCTGGACAGAGGATCCATAAACACTCCAGTGCAATGCCATTCTGTCTGAGCCTTCATTCTTCTCCAAACCTTTCACTCTCCCACTTAATATAGAGAGAAGCTTTCCCCCCATCCCTGCCCCACGAGTTTCTGCCTCTGAGATTGTAATGAATACTCTTCTTTCATATGTCCACATCCTCATGTCATTTGGTTGTGTCATAATAATTGAGAATCTTTGTATACAGCACATTCCAGAAATCATTGCCCTCAGAATAGCCTCATGAGACGTAATCTTTAATCACATGCCAGGTATGTGCCAAGGTCTTCAAAAAGCATTGCTCTTTTTCTGTGTCCCCTTCAACAGCCCTCAGTTCAGTTCAGTTCAGTCGCTCAGTTGTGTCCTACTCTTTGCGACCCCATGAATCGCAGCACGCCAGGCCTCCCTGTCCATCACCAACTCCCGGAGTTCACTCAGACTCACGCCCATAGAGTCAGTGATGCCATCCAGCCATCTCATACTCTGTCGTCCCCTTCTCCTTCTGCCCCCAACCCCTCCCAGCATCAGAGTCTTTTCCAATGAATCAACTGTTCTCATGAGTTAACCAAAATACTGGAGTTTCAGCTTCAGCATCATTCCCTCCAAAGAAATCCCAGGACTGATCTCCTTCAGAATGGACTGGTTGGATCTCCTTGCAGTCCAAGGGACTCTCAAGAGTCTTCTCCAACACCACAGTTCAAAAGCATCAATTCTTTGGCGCTCAGCTTTCTTCACGGTCCAACTCTCACATCCATACATGACCACTGGAAAAACCATAGCCTTGACTTAGACGGACTTTGGTGGCAAGGTAGTATCTGCTTTTGAATATGCTATCTAGTCATAGCTATGTTATCTGGTCATAACTTTTCTTCCAAGGAGTAAGCATCTTTTAATTTCATGGCTACAGTCACCATCTGCAGTGATTTTGGAGCCCAAAAAAATAAAGTCTGACACTGTTTCCACTGTTTCCCCATCTATTTGCCACGAAGTGATGGGACCAGATGCCATGATCTTCGTTTTCTGAATGTTGAGCTTTAAGCCAACTTTTTCACTCTCCCCTTTCACTTTCATCAAGAGCCCTATACAACTGCAAATTTGATTCTCAACCACAGAGAATAAGCAAAATTGGCAAATCCTTTGGTGTCAGGGGTGGCTACAGAATTAAGTGCACCTCTTTGAGGTTCTTGCCCTTCCACTGAATTTTTATTTCTCCATCACTGAACCATTATATAAATACAAATAATTTTCTGTTCTAACCCACTTGTGTGGTATTCTTGGTGGGAGTGACAGTCTGACACCAGCTTAGCCCATCCCCCCCTGAAATAGAATATAAGTAAAAAATAGTTTTTATTTCTGGCAAGTTATTTTATCCTGTTTTTCACAAAACTAAATTACATAGTATGAAAGACACTAAAGCAAGCACTTTTAATGTACCTATCAATAAAAAGTGACAGCATCAAAGTTCAAGAATATTTACATAATTCTTATTGCCAAATCATATTAGTCTACTAAATTGAAGCATCTATTTGGGAAACACCAATTCATAATTTTAAGAATGCAAAAATCCAGAAATTATATTTCTAAAAATCTATTGCTGCAAAGCTAAAATGCAGTAGCACATTTATATTTAAATAGAATTTGGTAGCTACAAGTTAATCTAAAAATCTATCTTCATAATCATGTGGAAAATACTTCTGAATTTATATGAAAATAAAGCATTGAAAATAGTTTCAGATTTATTCACAAGTTTGATGTAAAATGCAAACTTAGCATAAAAAGAATCTACTTTTAAAAACATTTGGTACTTATTTGAATAAACTGAAATAAACATCATATCAGGATGAATTCTAAATCATGCACTGTTTTATGTTCCTAATATTCAGGTTCCCAGAAAATGTAATTTAAGACAATTTTCATATGACCATTTTATTAAAACTCTTTTGTTTTTAAATAATTGAATTGAACAATGACTTTCATAAAGGCAATGTTTCTAATCAAAAAAATTAAATACTTAGCATAATTAACTTAGTTTCAAGATTCTGTGTTTTTGCCTGTAGCTATCTATCTCTTTCTTTTTCATAGTAGGTGTGAATTTTGATATTGCACTTAAAAAATGATAAAACAGAGCTTCTATTATTTTTATACAAAGCACATAAAAAAAGAGTTTGTCAACTTATGCAGATCTAACTTGTGAAATATGTTTATATAAATAAATAAAGAGGAAAAAGTATTTGGGTCCTAGTAGTTTCAAATTTAATACATTTTCCCTTACTCTGTAATAGTTAATCAAACTGCAATTTTCTCTTTTATAATATGAAGATGTAGCTCATAGTTCATTCAATTAATGAAAATGTGTAATGTAGGCAAATATAGAGACATATCAGATTGTTTGACTCATAAATACTTGCTATAATTTCAGTTATTATCACTTTTGTGTAACTTATTATTTATGTAATATAAATTTGGCACAATGGTTAATCAAAATCTCACTGAAAGGATTTAAAACTGAAACTGAAAAGTTTTTTCAAAAGAAGAGAAAGTACAATGGGTAAACTGATTTAATGATAGAGATCTTTACATTTTATTCATATGTCTAGCTACCTCTACATGTTTCCTTCTTTTTTTGAATTTCATTATAGGACCTGTATCTAATCTTTTGAAAGAAGTTAAGAAATCTGCAACAATGAATATAGAAAACAGAACTATACAGAGAATGTAATTATGCAATAAAAATTATGAAGTATTATCAGCTTTGATAACATTGAGTTCCCACTATAGAACCAACCATTAAGAAACAACAAAGACATTGGTGGCAGTAGTAGTACCCCAGCATCCCAGGTGAAGAAACTTAGCTGCTGAGAGGTCTACTAATTTGCCTGTATTTGCAGAGCTAGTAAGTGCTGCTGTTGGATGTTTTTTGGCCCAAGTGAAAGAAAATGAAGTCGCTCAGTCATGTCCAACTCTTTGCGACCCCATGGACTGTAGCCTACCAGGCTCCTCCGTCCATGGGATTTTTCCAGGCAAGAGTACTGGAGTGGGGTGCCATTACTGTCTGAGCCACCAGTTTTTAGCCCAAGCAATTTTAGTTGGCCACACCTCAGAGAATAGTTCAAGTTTGGTTTCAGATCCCTGAAATAAAGTGAATAGCACAACAAAACAAGTCACACAAACTTGTTTAGTTTTCCAGTGCATGTAAAAGTTATGTTTATGCTGTACTGTAGTATATTAAATGTACAAAAGCATTAAATTTTAAAAAAATGTACATGCCTTAACTAAAAAAAAAAAAAAAAAAAGCTTTATTGCTAAAAAAAATGCTACCATCATCTGACAGCTCTAAAGTTACCACAGATCTTCAATTGGTGTAAAAAATAACAGCAACAACAAAAGAAAAACTCACTATCTTTGAAGTGTAATGAAGCTAAACCCAATGAACCTACCTTCTCCCCATCCTCAGGAGAGTTTACTCCACTGGCTTAGAGACTTTTGCTTATATGTTTCACAGTGCACATGGTTCAAATCTGTAAAAGTAAACAGCAACAAATTAAATTGCTGACCTTCCAAAGGCTACTATTTCTTACTATCTAAATCACTTAAAGGCTCAGACAAGACAGAAAAGTGCTATTTGGAAAAAAGAATATAGTAAATAAAGATTAGAGTAAACCCTTTCAAGCAAAAGTTTGGATTATTTTGTCTGTTTCTAATATTTGATTATTTATAAATGTCTCTATATGGTATCCATCTCTTTGTAACACCCCACTCCAGTATTCTTGCCAGGAAATTCCATGGACACAGGAGCCTGGCGGAATACAGTCTACGGGGTCACAAAGAGTCGGACACAATTGAGTGAGCACACAAAGTAGCTATTACCAAGTAGCTATAAAGTGATTTATTAAGATAAACAATCTTAAGAATTTAAAACAGAACTTCACCCAAAATAAGCAGAAAGAAATACAAAATTCTGAAATTATGTAAAAAATATGTCATCTAATTAACATCTCAATTATTTCATAGAGAATAAGAGAATAATTATTTCATACTTCATGCAGTAATTTGAATTTTAGATTATGCTCAGCAATGAAAATGGTAGATGTTAGTATACCAATTTCTTATTGTAAAAGACATACAAAATCAAGAGATTTTTTTTAAAACGAAGACATTTCTTACTTTATTTGTGAAGTGACACTGAAATGAATCTTATTTTTAAAATATATCATCAAGGCTTTCTTTCCTTAAATGTCTCTGCATTAGTAAAATTGAAAATATTTCATCTCTGCTAGTATTACTTTTACAAGAAATTGATTTTTTCTCAGAAATGTAAATCCAAAAAAAAGTGTGAATTTGAGGTTTTTCTGTTTCTGCTAGTAACAAAAGCTAAATTGATTTGGCACTTCTTGGTAATTTAGTTCATAAGAAAGCTGAACCCACTCTTCCTGCATTTTTTCATCTGTTTCTGTAGAGGAAATGCACAGCAAGAGAAATCATGTGATTCAAAATCAGCAAACACTGAGGTCTAGTCTATGCCAGAAGTAATCATTTGTTTGATTTTGTGTGCAGCACAGCAACTTCCAAATTTTATTATCTCCTCCTTATAACAAAGCAAGAACTTCTGAATCAGAAATACTTGACTTCTAATTCAGACTCTGTCTTACCCTTCCAGAACACTGAGGAAATAATAGTGCTAAATGTCAGATAACTCATCTGTAGCACTAGGTAATGGGATTACTATATCAAAAAAGGTCAACTCCTTGCCCCTACTTTTCCATGGCACCCTTCATTTACTTTTGAGGACTCTCACCAGTTTCAGTTAAATTTTTCATGTAGCTAAATTCAGATCTTTGGACAGTGCTTGATGAATGAGACATTCAATGAAACAATTATATGGTTAGTTCAACTGATTACATGCGTAGTACTCTGACGTATAAAGTTTTAGTCTGACATGGAATAGAGAAAAGTGAAGTCACTCAGTCGTGTCCGACTCTTTGTGACCCCATGGACTGTAGACTGCCAGGCTCCTCTGTCCATGGGATTTTCCAGGCAAGGGTACTGGAGTGGGTTTCCATTTCTTTCTCTAGAGGATCTTCCCGACCCAGGGATCAATCCTGGGTCTCCCATATTGCAGGCAGATGCTTTACCGTCTGAGCCACCAGGGAAGCCTGGAATAAGTTCATTAAGTGGAATTATTAGTATATATTGTCCCTCCATAAATTAGTATGGTTAACAAAACATTCCTCCACAAATAAAGAATGGTAGGTGAGAAATTAGTTATTATTTGGGTTCTTTACCACTTGCACCACCTGGGAAGATACTTATTATTCTAAAAAGTTATCTATTCAAAATTATTTCTTTAACATTGTTTTTGTATTGAACTTTATGCTCCTAACTGTGGGAAAAAAATACTCGTGATACATATTCTTTTCAATTAAGTCCAGGAGCCATCACTCATTATCTAGAAATTATCTACTCCATGTAGACAAAGATATGCCTCCAAGAAGTTAGATATTGACCACATAACTTCACCCCATTTTTCATAAATGAAAAACAGAGCAGGCATCTGACTCAATTTTTTTTTAAATTTTTTTTATATTTTTTTATTTTATTTATTTATTATTATTTTTTTTAATTTTAGTTTTTTATTTTTTAAATTTTAAAATCTTTAATTCTTACATGCATTCCCAAACATGAACCCCCTCCCACCTCCCTCCCCATAACAACTTTCTGGGTCATCCCCATGCACCAGCCCCAAGCATGCTGCATCCTGCGTCAGACATAGACTGGCGATTCAACTCACATGATAGTATACATGTTAGAATGTCATTCTCCCAAATCATCCCACCCTCTCCCTCTCCCTCTGAGTCCAAAAGTCCGTTATACACATCTGTGTCTCTTTCCCTGTCTTGTCTTGCATCTGACTCAATTAACCAAGAAACATCTCTCTCCAGAAGTGATCATCGCTTAGTCTCTGTAAAAAATGAGACCTACAGTGATTAATTTTTTGAGCCATAATTCAGATATCTCCTGGCTCTTTCAAAGAAAGCCAGTTCTCAGAAAACTGAGAGTGACATGAATAAGGAAGAAGAGAGGCATGCAAAGGCAAGGGAGAGCTGAATGTATACCTCAGATTTCCAGTTTCTCCATCCAACTCTAGTAAGGTTGCAGTAGAGATAAACAGAATTTCAATCTTGGTTCCCCCTTGTACTCCTATCCCAGTTTGTTTTTGTTTAGTATTTGTTGCTTCTTATTGAAACAGCAACACATTCAAACTCATTTGTTCACCTTCAAAAAAGTGGAGATCTCATTGTCAGGCATGACTATCACAAACTCTTGTCTAGCATCTCCAAAAAAAAAAAGAGAGAGAGAGAGAGAATTTCTGTTTACCATTTGTTATTATTGCTTTTGTTAGTGTGTGTGTCCTTAAAACATTAGAGAATATTTTATCTCTACAATTCCCTTTGGAAATATTAATCATGGATGTAAATAGTTTTATTGTAAAACAGGATAATTTAGAGGTGTAATTTAAAAATTCTGAGTTAATGCTAGTCTTGTTCATCTTTTAATTTGTTGGGAAAAACTGAGAGCCAATTGAGAATTTAATGGAAATATAGGAAACATTTAATTAAATTTATTCTAAATATAAAGAAGTTCTGAAAAGGTGCAATAAAATTTTACTCTATTAATACTCTTTGCATGTGACAACACTCACTTTGCATTATGAATCACTTCATTCACTTCAGTCGCTCAGTTCAGTTCAATTCAGTTCAGTCGCTCAGTCGCGTCCGACTCTTTACTACCCCATGAACTGCAGCATGTCCAACTCTTTGCAACCCCATGGACTGCAGCACGCAGGGCTGCCCTGTCCATCACCAACCCCTGGAGCTTATTCATACTCATGTCCATTGAGTCAGTGATGCCATCCAACCATCTCATCCTCTGTCTTCCCCTTCTCCTCCTGCCTTCAGTCTTTCCCAGCATCAGGGTCTTTTCCAATGAGTCAGTTCTTCTGAATATGAATTATGAATAGTTTTAGACATTTTCAAATCACTTCATTAGATACATTACATTAGACTAAATCATGTTTTCTAATTCTATCTATTTTTTTATTTACTGAAGGTAGTCTGAAAATAAGATCTCTAGGATTCTGCAAAAGAATAGATTTGCACTTGAAAAGTTCTTAAACTGCCTTTCTTTCTAATTAGAACCAATCCTGATCAGAAGGAAGATGAATATTACAACCATAGAATTCAACAGAAAGTAGAATGATATTTTAATTATATTCAGTGAATTATTTTCAATGAATTACATTCAATTAATTTTTTCAGAAAGAAAAACTACACAATGTAGTTAGTGGAAAATTCATGAAAAGGGGACTATGAAAACTGTATTTACATCTAGAGACACTGCTAAGTTGTTAGGCTTGGAGGCACTTACTCTGCAAGAAAAGAATAAATGATTTCAAAAACACTTCCAACTCTAAATGTCATTTATATGATACAAAAAATGAAGTTCTAAGGTAATTCCACTATCAAATTGTATCTTTTATTCATCCCTTTGCTGCTGCTACTGCTGCTAAGTCGCTCAGTCGTGTCCGACTCTTAGCGACCCCCTGGACTGCAGCTTACCAGGCTCCTCCATCCATGGGATTTTACAGGCAAGAGTACTGGAGTGGGGTGCCATTGCCTTCTCCATTCATCCCTTTAAAACAGCGCAATTTTACCATTTTATTTGCTTCTCTACATTTTGAATCTCAATAAATGTATGCTCACTGAAGCATCTTTAAATTAGACCAAATGGTTTTTAATGAAAATCAAATAAATGATTACATATGCAGCTTCATTATACTGGATTCATTTGTATGATAATTCTTTATTCATTCTTGATATCATAATGCATAACCAATTAAATACTAACAGTTGTTTGCAAAGTTCAAAACTAATTTTCTCTTTTCTCATAGCTGTCACACCTGTACTTTTAGTATTATTAGTTCAATTTTAACAATACTCTAACTGCAACAGTTAGTGTTCTAAATAAACCTGGGGTATATAATGTTAATTTGTTTATGTTTATATAGTTCAGCTTTTCTTTAACTAAGTGGTTCAGGCAATTTCCAATGGAATCTATGTAAAATGATCATGTTTGTTTAGATTCCCCTTGTATAATTAGACTTGGTTACTTTAGTGAAATATTTTACTCATAAGTTAACATTTTTACCCTGGATTATTATATTCATTTAATTAAACTGATTTAAAGTTTCAAACTGTTAAAAATGAGTAATTTGCATAAAATAAAGCTTTTTTTTAAATTAGGAGCTTCTTTAATTTCTCAAACATTTTGAGAAAAATAAAACCCTTTAAAATCACTTTGTTCCAATGCTTTCACATACTCAGCAAAATGTTATAGCTAATAAACAATAAACCAATATATATGTCTATAGGTATTCTGTGTTTATGTAAAAACTGTGACTTATCCTTGCTCGATCTTTTTTCATTCTCATCCTGAAACCATGTGCAAAGTAAGCCTTCAGCTCTGTCCAAAGTACTAAATCTAGCCTACATAATTTTTTACCATTTAGAAGAGAAGGCTTAATGCTAAGAACCCCTTTCTGTTGACACTAATAGATATTCTCAGGGCCAAATATGATCCTGAGTTACAAAAAAATAATAAAAGATACAATGCTTGTGAAAGAGCAAGGACCACTTTGAACCTTTGAAGCTCATAGGTATAGTGTTTCCTGTTTTAAAATGTCTTCCATTTGTATTTTAATTGGCTCATTACAATTAAACAAAGCATTAATTTGAAAGATAAATTTTTATTTTTATTTTACTTTTATATTTTAAATTTTATTAATGAAACATCTTGTCATCACCTAAGTGAGCCAATATTCAGCATCATTTAACAAAACCTTTATTATTTTTACCTTTTACAAGGGGAAATATGTGAACCATGTAAAAATGCTTTGATCTTTAAAATTCAACAGAAAACTTAAATGGCTTTAATTATATAATCATAGAGGAAGTATGACCAGAAATCTCCCACCAGACCTTTATTCAAATGTTTAGTAACATTTTCTAGCTGTATATCAAATATATAATTATGGTTTTTTAATTTAAAAAGAATTTGTCTTTATATATTCATCAAGGTAGATTTTTCTATTTAAGAGTATATTTCAGCCACATATTTTATTCATATCCCTGTAATCTCTCTACATTACAAATTTTTAAGGCCCAGTACAGAACTATCTACAACTAGTGCATATTAAGAAAATCATATACACTATAAAGTTGCTCTACATAAAAATATTTTTCAGGAGTAATATTTTATGATATGTGTACCAGGCAAAGATATCAAATAACTTATTCTATATGACTAAATTAGTATGGTTGAAAACTGATAACAGGAAAAAATGTGTTCCTTAAAAGGAACTCTCTGTTAATGTAATATCCCTATGTCTACCTTAAATTTTTGGTCTCACAAATACTTAGGGCCAGTCTTTACAACTTAGGAAAATACTGGAAAAAAAGTCATCAACCCTGGGCTGTTGTCCCTTAAATACTTTCCCATCTATATTCAAACTACATGAATATAATCTCAATAAGGTTGCATAGCTTCATAATTATACAGGAATATGAAAAGTCTTTAGAGAATGCTATAAAAGTGAAAGAGACCCAAGGTATATTACATGATAGATGTATATCAAACAATGCACAAAATCAATGCTCATTGGAATTGGCATAAAAAAAATTGGGAGACACTAGATATGAGGATATAGCCCTAGGATAATGTTATGATTTTTTTTATGCAATGCATGTGAGCCACATAACCATCATGGATAACATAAGGTTTTTTTGAAAATGATCTAGCAATGCAAACTTGAGACTGTGATGCAGTTCAGTGTAAAGTTATACAACTAAGCATTTTTAAAAATTATATCTGTTCATCTCACATAATCTGGAAACCACTGTGTTAGGCATTGTAGCTGTATTATATTTCATTTCTTATTTAGTCAACTCAAAAGCCACTAGAAATATGCACTATTATCTTTGTTCCCTTGTTATGAATCAGATTCCTGAGAAAAGAGAAGCTAACTGAATAGTTTAAGACCACAAGTTAATAAATGTGAGAAGCCTGAATGGTCTATGTCCAAGCCCATAAGTACCATTAGGGAATATTGCCATTGAAAAAGAACTTCTAAAATTTGTTTCAAGAAGGTTAAAAAGTAATAGTCTCAGCTTCTGGTTTAAATTCCTTCATGTAAAGAACCTCAAAGTTGTCATTACCATGGTTACAACAAGAAAAAAAATGGACAAGGCAATAAATAGATTTCTTCTTTTTGGACTTATCAGAGACCTGAGGTAGCAGGACAAACAACAAAACTAAAATCTAGAAAGACAAACATTCAGAGAATCACAGTCAAGTTCCAATTATTATAAGAAAAGTCCCTGGAGCAATAAACTGGTGTGAATCCTTAATTTAGACTCAATGTTGGCTAAGTGCAGACTAGTATGAGAGCGAGAAACTTTAAGGGACCGTAACTTTAGGGGAAATCCCATATTTTGTGGCCTTTAAGTTCAACAAGTCCACCGGATTCTCTAAGATCCAAGAAAGGCTTTCATGACTCTGATTGGGAAGGTGGAAAGCAATCATGTATAATAGCCTTCCAGAACCTTATGCATCACAACAAGGCTTACATAATCCACTGGATAACAGCTGGGAATGCAGTCAGACACAAGGTCTCTGAGAAGAAGTACTTAAGGAAGCTCAAAGTCAACATGGGATGTTAGGGACCAAACGACGGTCTCTAGGACCTGAGTCATGTTTACCAGAAAGAGACAGGATATGCGATCATCCTGCCTGGCCAATCATGTAACGCCAGCTACTCCTGTAACTGAGACAAAGAACTGCCTGTATATAAGCCGCCATACTCCTTTGTTCGGGGCTCTTGTCAGATTCCCTTGTGTGGGATGAGACTTGGGCCCTAGCGCGCTAGGAATAAACAAACTCCCTTTTTGCGTTTGCAATACTGTGGTGGACTTGCTCTCTCGGTCGGTTTGGAGATACGGGCTCAGAGCATAACAGGGTGACAAAAACAAGGACTGAAGACAACTTTGAAGGCCAAGCCACCTATTTCTATGATAAACGTTAAGCACAGCTCATTTTCCAGTCTAATTAGCACAAATCCTTACACTAATAATAATTTTAAAAAGTCTATCTAGAATTCCATTCAGGGAAATTATCCTTCAAAAGTGAAAGAGAAATAAAGACTTTTTCAGAAAAAG
Source organism: Ovis aries (assembly GCF_016772045.2). Taxonomy (NCBI): domain Eukaryota; kingdom Metazoa; phylum Chordata; class Mammalia; order Artiodactyla; family Bovidae; genus Ovis; species Ovis aries. The sequence continues at coordinate 19,387,317 of NC_056074.1, forward strand.
AAAAACTGAGGCAATTCATTGCCAGAAAAGCCACCGCAAAAGAAATTTTAAAGAAGTCCTGATGAGGGTTAGCAACTTATATCTACATGAAGAAAGGAAGAGCAGTGAGGAGTGAATAAAGGAAGTAAAAAAAAATTCACTTTTCTTATCCCTAAATAATTGAAAATATAATAATTTTTTAAAGCAATGAGTAACAATAAGTCATTATATTATATGGCTAGAATAAATGAATGACAGTAATATCACAAGGAACCAGAGAAAAGAACTGGGGACACTGTTATAAGGTACCTTCACAATATATTAGGTAGTATAATACTATTGGAAAATGGACTTACAATTATTTAAAGTGTATATTGTAAATTCTAGGAAAACAATGCAAAAAAAAAAAAACTTTTAAAAAGAAATGTAACTGATATGCTAAAAGAAGAGATAAAATGAATTATAAAATTCTCAGTAAAGTCAGAGAAACCAGTACAGAGCTTCTACGTAAAAGAGATATGTAGGAAGTTCCATTTTGGAAGATGGTTTTGGTTAAGGCAAGATAAAGATGCCTTTGTGCTGAGAGAAGAAAATATAGAGAGTCTTATTTTAATGTTAAGCATACATTGAGTGATAAGGAGTGCCAAGTGGGAAGTACTGGGAAGAAGCCAGTAAATCAAATTAAAGTGAAATTAAATTACAACAAAACAAAATATTGAGCTAGTTGAGTAACATCAATGAATATCTGAGGAATTGTTTATCAACACTTTTAAATAATTTTATAGCAAAAAGCCTAATTTGAATCAAAGTACATTTGTTTATCAAAAGAAATTTCAATACATTTGTCATTTAAAGAAAAGAGGCTTTTCAGTTCAAAAAAATAATTTCACCCTTGAAACGCAATTTAAAAATTTTAAATTATATGAACTTTTTGTTAGTGGCAAGAAAGATGTTCTAGCCAATAAAAAGCAAAAATGTTAGATATTCTTTTTTGGCCATTTCTTACCACCTATTCATTCCACCTTTATAACAGATGTCAACCATTGAAATGAAGGATTATGAATAACCATGTTGAGCATAATATCTGGTTTATAAATGAAGCCACAGAAGCAAACTCATCTTCAAAAAAGGAAAAAGCACCTTTCCTTATAATTTTAGAATCTAAATAAAATGTAGAGGCTTATTTTAACACAGCCTATGTAGACTCACCCAAACCTGCTATATTTTGGCCTAAGCTTAAATGCAAATAAAATTTTCTATATAGACTATGACATGGAAATCAAAGACTGTTTTCATATTGTCTGGAAAACAGCAGCTGATCTGATTCCACAGTTGACTAGGTAACACAGGTAAAACCTCAGGTGAAAAATAAAAATAAAACTTCAGACAACAGCAACATTACGAAGCTTTGCTAAAATACTATTTTACAGAGAGTTGACTAAAAATAAGAACATAAATCATTGGAAAAAGTAACACAAAACAAAAATGAAAGGAAGAATTTGGGTTTCTTCAGAATGAAATCAATGACCTTCTTCTCAAAAACTAAATTGATCTTATTCAGCCAAGTAGATTATCTAACAAGGTCTACTGTAATAGAGGGTTTCCCATGTGGCTCTAGTGGTAAAGAACCCTCCTGCCAAGGTAGGAGACATAAAAGACACAGGTTCAATCCCTGGGTCGGGAAGATACCCTGGGGGATGGCATAACAACCCATCCCAGCGTTCTGGCCTGGAGAATCCCATGGACAGAGGAGCCTGGTGAGGTATACAGTCCATAGGGTGGTGAAGAGTCAGACACAAATGAAGTGACTTAGCATGCATGTACTGCTGTAATAGACTCTGAGATTTGAATAGATCATCAGAGCTCAAACGATACACTAATAAGATTTGCCTAAACAGCCATGAATAGAGTGACTATACAATTTATCGTTTAAATGAGAGCAGGAGAGAAAGGTTGCACCAATAATGCAGAAACGGGTACTGTCCCAAATGAACCGTGACATGTAGTCGTCCTGACATGAATCACAATAGCATCAAACTGTGCTTTCCTCGAGCTTACTAGAATCATGTGGAACGCAATGGCAAGGGGCACATCCTATGTTACACTGTTCCAGAGAGTGCTAATCTTGTAGAAATCACTGGTAATAGTGCCCCTGAAGCTGCGAAGTGTGGTGGCCCTGTTCCTTACTCCAAGCCAGGCAATTTTGTTAGGATTTAATCCATATTAATTTACTTACTATTGAAAAACTCTGAAATGCTTATCTCCATTTTAAAAGGAAGAAACCAAGATATTGTTTGAATAACCTGCCCAGAGTCACAGAGCTAAATTGGTTGAGCGAAGATATGAAACCACGAGGTCTAGCTTTCCAATTCCTATTTTAATCACTGTTTATATACCTCCTTCCTTGTTAATTCTTTTTCTCTTGCATAAATTTTCTTTAATAATCAGAACAATACTTTTAGAGGATAAAATTTTTAGGATGAATAAATTTCCCAGAAGGTATTCTATTCAAATAATTTTCATTGCATCAATAAGGGATCTGCAAGCAAAATAATAACTTGTGAGTTGGGAATATCTTGCAAAGAATAGTTTAAAGTGATCGACTTTGTAAGTCAGAGCTTTACCACCGGCAATTTTGCTTTGAATCGTAAAATGAAGAAAACGTGCTTTTCAGAATTGTATTGAAGTATTCAATATTCTTGCTTCATACTTCCAGGCTCAATGAGAAGGGGAAATCATGTGAAAAAATTCATTCTTTACCTCCTCCTAACGGTTACTCTGGTCACAATTTTTTGAACTAGTATCACACTGTAAATGTTCTCTCAATAAATTACTTCTCTAGTGAAGGAATTCTGAAAATCTGTTTAAAATCAGATAAAATATGAAGTAAAATACACATACAGTATTCCCACACATTTGTATACCATGTTTGTTCTCAATCCCAAACCTAATTATGCAAATAATGGAAGAGAAAAGTGAGTTCAGAATGAGAAGAGAAGTACTCTAGAAAGTGTCTTAGGAGGAAATTATTCAGAAAATAGCAAGAAAAATAACTGAATGAATGATCAAAGATAAACTATTTAGCATGGGGATAGTTCCTTTTATCTCTATTTAGCTTCTAGCTTTTCAATATTCAATTTAACGCAAAATTTAAGTCATAACTTGAACAGTGAATATCTCTAATGTGTTGTTCTTTTGTGTGTGTGACTGTGTGACAAGAATCAGCTTCTTGGGTCTCTCTGTCAGCCATGTCTGGAAGTTTTCTATAGAGCTTTTTTGCCTTGACTCACTGGATTAGTTGCTACAAGTAGTGGGTTGCTTCTTGGGCTGATTATTGCAGGTTGTGGGTCATCATTCTATTTTTATGTAGGATGCAGCTGTTGTCCATTTGCATATTCAGTGTTGCAAGTGTAAAAAGGCCCAGTGCCCCCAGTCCAGTTTTGAACAAATCAGAAAGATTTTCTAGCTCTGAAGTTACCTTTAGGACCAGCTGAAGATTTTACTGGAATTCTCCATCTCGTCAATCTTGCTTCTTTTCCATCTCACATTGGCACCAAGATCACTCCCTGAAAAACAACGGATTTTCAATTTCCATTTTGGAATCTTTTTCCTTTGAGAACCAACATGCAGCAAGCCATAAGAGCCTTGATTGCTCCAGGCCCTGCTTGCTCAATCCAAAAACAGAGGAACTTTATATATTGCACACCTTTAACCCATTTGTATCACTCCAGTGTACTGAGGCAAATCAGTGCCCAAGAACTACTAGTTCAGCCTACTAGAGTATAGTTCAAGATACAAGGAATTAACTTAGGGTCAACTCCTTCAGTGTTACTTAGGAAAATATGATTGCAAACAGCAGCAAGCAATTAGCTACATTGGCCCCATTTTCAGAGAATCAAGAGACAAGGTGAAAACTGCTGTCAGTGCAAAAATAGCTTTGATTTCAATTACATTTAGGGGTTTATCATAAGAATTATCCTCCTATATGAATTACTGTGAAAAAACACCAAATATATATTCATGTATATATTTGTAAGCAAACATCAGTTAATGAGAGTAACAATTGCCTAAATGTGAGTGACTGTATTTTCTAATATGAAAAGGTAAAGACAGGTTTTAACCTAAGGTTTACCACACTCCAGGAGAAATATCAATAACCTCCGATATGCAGATGACACCACCCTTATGGCAGAAAGTGAAGATGAACTAAGGAGCCTGTTGATGAAAGTGAAAGAGGAGAGTGAAAAAGTTGGCTTAAAGCTCAACATTCAGAAAATGAAGATCATGGCATCTGCTCCCATCACTTCATGGCAAATAGATGGGGAAACAATGGAAATAGTGGCAGACTTTATTTTCTTGGGCTCCAAAATCAGTGCAGATGGTGACTGTACCATGAAATTAAAAGATGCTTACTCCTTGGAAGAAAAGTTATGACCAACCAAGACAGCATATTAAAATGCAGAGACATTACTTTGCCAACAAAGGTCCATCTTGTCAAAGCTATGGTTTTTCCAGTAGTCATGTATGGATGTGAGAGTTGGACTATAAAGAAAGCTGAGAGTCGAAGAATTGATGCTTTTGAAGTGTGGTGTTGGAGAAAACTCTTGAGAGTCCCTTGGACTGCAATGAGAGCCAACCACTCCACACTAAAGGAAATCAGTCCTGAATATTCATTGAAAGGTTTGATGGTGAAGCTGTAACTCCAACACTTTGGCCACCTTATGCGAAGAGCTGACTTATTTGAAAAGTCCCTGGTGCTGGGAAAAATTGAAGGCAGGAAGAGAAGGGAATGACAGAGGATGAGATGGTTGGATGGCATCACCGACTCAATGGGCATGAGTCTGAGTAAACTCCAGAAGTTGGCAATGAACAGGAAGGCCTGGCGTGCTGCAGTCCATGGGGTCACAAAGAGTCAGACACGACTGAGTGACTGAACTGAACTGAACTTACCACACTCTAGGAGGCTGGAGACCCTTGCTGTTGATGACTGTTGTTTCTAGGCAGCTATTTAAATCATGGGAAGTGGCTTCTCCTTTCTCCTAAGAATTGAAGAGCAAATGAGCAAACTCAATGAGAGAAATAAGGTAACACATTGGAGAACAGAGAGGTTGGTGTGATAGACCACTATGGTTCTGCAACCTTGCTTTTATTATTCTGTTATCCTTCTCATGTGTATTGGTAGGGGTCCAGAGGAAAAATTTCTATTGTGCAAAATCTGAACCCTTCAGGCCAATGCCAGCCTTTGACAGAAACTTCCCTTTTTTATCATAGGTTTTAAATATAACCACAGCAATATAACTTTTATCAAGTATAGACATAAATTCTGTGTTTGAATTGTAAACATATAATATGGCAAATAGATGAGGAAACAATGGAAACAGTGAGAGATTTTATTTTGGGGGGCTCCAAAATCACTGCAGATGGTGACTGCAGACATGAAATTAAAAGACGCTTGCTTCTCAGAAGAAAAGCTATGTCCAACTTAGACAGCGTATTAAAAAGCAGAGACATTATTCTGCCAAGGAAGGTCCATCTAGTCAAAACTGGTTTTTTCCAGTAGTCATGTACGAATGTGAGAGTTGGACTATAAAGAAAGCTGGGTGCCAAAAAATTGATGCTTTTTAAAAAAAATTTATTTATTTTTTATTGAAGGATAATTGCTTTGCAGAATTTTCTTTTCTGGCAAACCTCAACATGATTCAGCCATAGGCAAACATATATCCCCGCCCTTTTGAACCTCCCTCCCATCTCACTCCCATCCCACCCCTCTAGGTTGATACAGAACCCCTGTTTGAGTTTCCTGAGCCATACAGCAAATTCCCATTGGCTATCTATTTGCATATGGTAATGTAAGTTTCCATGTTACTCTTTCCATACATCTCACCCTCTCCCCCCCCTCCCCATGTCCATAAGTCTATTCTTTGTACCTGTTTGCTGCCCTATAAATAAATTGTTCAGTACCATTTTCCCAGATTCTGTATATATGCATTTGTGGTTTAGACGCTAAGTCTTGTCCAACTCTTGGGACCCCATGGACGATAGCCTGCCAGGCTACTCTGTCCATGGGATTTTCCAGGCAAGAATATTGGAATGGGTTGCCATTTCCTTCTCCAGGGTATATTCCTGACCCAGGAATTGAACCCGGGTCTCCTGCATTGCAGGCAGATTCTTTCCTGACTGAGCTATGAGGGAAGCCCAATATATGCATTAGAATATGATATTTATCTTTCTCTTTCTGACTCATTTCACTCTGTATAATAGGTTCTAGTTTCATCCACCTCATTAGAACTGACTCAGATGTGTTTCATTTTATGGCTGAGTAATATTCCACTGTGTATGTGCACCACAACTTCTTTATCCATTCATCTGTCAATGGACATATAGGTTGCGTCCATGTTCTAGCTATTGTAAATAGTGCTGCAATGAACAATGGGGTACACGTGTCTTTCAATTTTGGTTTTCTCAGGGTATATGTCTAGGAGTGGGATTGCTGGGTCATATGGTGGTTTTATTCCTAGTTTTTTAAGAAGTCTCCATGCCATCTTCCATAGTGGCTGTATCAATTTACATTCCCACCAACAGTGCAAGAGCATTCCCTTTTTTCCACACCCTTGCCAGCATTTATTGTTTGTAGACTTTTTGGTGATGGCCATACTGACTGGTGTGAGGTGATATCTTATTGTAATTTTGATTTGCATTTCTCTGAAAATGAGCGATGTTGAGCATCATTTCCTGTGTTTGTTAGCCATCTGTATGTCTTCTTTGGAGAAATATCTATTTAGGTCTTTTCCCCACTTATTGATTGGGTTGTTTGTTTTTCTGGTATTGAGTTGCATGAGCTGCTTGTATATATTGGGAATTAATCCTTTGTCACTTGTTTGATTTGCTATTATTTTCTCCCATTATGAGGGTTGGGAGAAACTTGCTTATAGTTTCCTTTGCTGTGCAAAAGCTTTTAAGTTTAATCAGGTCCCACTTGTTTACTTTTGCTTTTATTTCCATTACTCTGGGAGATGAGTCATAGAGGATCTTGCTTTGATTTATATCATTGAGAATTCTTCCTATATTTTCCTCTAAAAGTTTTATAGTTTCCGGTCTTACATTCAGGTCTTTAATCCATTTTGAGTTTATCTTTGTGTATGGTGTTAGGAAGTGTTCTAATTTCATTCTTTTACATGTAGCTGTCCAGTTTTCCCAGCACCATTTATTAAAGAGGCTGTCTTTGCCCCATTGTATAGTCTTGCCTCCGTTGTCAAAAATAAGGTACCCATAGGGGCATGGGTTTATTTCTGGGCTTTCTATCTTGTTCCATTGGTCTATATTTCTGTTTTTGTGCTAGCGCCATACTGTCTTGATGGCTGTAGCTTTGTATAATCTGTATACTGTATAATCTTCAGTATAATCTGAAGTCAGGAAGGTTGATTCCTCCAGCTCCATTCTTCTTTCTCAAGACTGCTTTGGCTATTCAAGGTCTTTTGTGTTTCCATATGAATTATGAAATTTTTAGTTCTAGTTCTGTGAAAAATGTCATCAGTAATTAAATGGGGATCACATTGAATCTGTAGATTGCATTTGGTAGTATAGTCATTTTCACAATGTTGATTCTTCTTACCCAGGAACATGGAATATCGCTCCATCTGTTTATGTCATCTTTTATTTCTTTCATTAGTGTCTTATAATTTTTCTCTGTACAGTTTTTTTTTTTTGTCTCCTTAGGTAAGTTTATTACCAGATATTTAATTCTTTTTGTTGCAATGGTGAATGGGATTGATTCCTTAATTTCTCTTTCTGATTTGTCATTGTTAGTATATAGAAACACAAGTGATTTCTGTGTATTGATTTTGTATCCTGAAACTTTGCTAAATTCACTGATTAGCTCTAGTAATTTTCTGATTCTACCTTTAGGGTTTGTACAGCATGTACAGTATCATATCATCTGCAAACAATAAGAGCTTTACTTCTTTTCCAATCTGGATTACTTTTATTTCATTTTCATCTCTGATTGCTGTAGCTAGAAGAACTATGCTGTAGCTAGCTTCCAGAACCATGTTGAATAATAGTGGTGAAAATGGATGCTTCCAGTTTTTCACAATTGAGAATAATGTTTGCTGTAGGCTTATCATATATGGCCTTCACCGTGTAAAGGTAGGTTCTTTCTATGCTCATTTCTTGAAGACTTTGAATCATAAATGAGTGCTGAATTTTGTCAGAAGCTTTTTCTGCATCTATTGAGATTATCATATGGTTTTATCTTTCAATTTGTTAGTATGGTGTGTCACATTGATTGATTTGCATATATTGAAGAATCCTTGCATCCCTGGAATAAACTCAACCTGATCATGGTGTATGAGGTTTTTGATGTGTTGCTGAATTCTGTTTGCTAAAAATTTTGTTGAGGATTTTTGCGTCTATGTTCATCAGTGATATTGGCTTGTAGTGTTCTTTTTTGTGTGTTGTCTTTGCCTGGTTTTGGAATCAGGGTGATGGTGGCCTCATAGAATGAGTTTGGAAGTGTTTCTTTCTCTGCAATTTTTTGAAAGAGTTTCAAAGTATAGGCATTAGCTCTTCTCTGAATGATTGGTAGAATTCTCCTGTGAAGAATCTATCTGGTCCTGGGCTTTTGTTTTTTGGGAGTTTTTTTTGTCACAGCTTCAACTTCAGTGTTTGTAATTGGGTTGTTCATAATTTCTATTTCTTCCTGGTTCAGTCTTGGAAGACTGAACTTTTCTAAGAATCTGCCCATTTCTTCCATGTTATCCATTTTGTTGCCATATGGTTGTTCATAGTAGGCTCTTATAATCCTTTGTATTTCTGAATTGTCTGTTGCAACTTCTCCTTTTTCATTTCTAATTTTGTTGATTTGATTCTTCTCTCTTTTTTTCTTGATGAGTCTGGCTCAAGGTTTGTCAATTTTGTTTATCTTCTCAAAGAACAAGCTTTTAGTTTTATTAATCTTTACTATTATTTATTTCACTTCTTTTTTCATTTATTTCTGCTAGGATATTTATGATTTCTTTCCTTCTAATAATTTTGGGGGGGTTTTGTTCTTCTTTTTCTAGTTGTTTTAGGTGTAAAGTTAGGTTGCCTATTTGATGTTTTTCTTGTATCTTGAGGTAGGGTTGTATTGCCATAAACTTCCCTCTTAAAACTGCTTTTGCTACATCCCATAGGTTTTGAGTTTGTCGTGTTTTCATTGTCATTTTTTTCTAGAAGTATTTTGAGTTCGCTTTTGATTTCTTCAGTAACCTGATGGTTATTTAGAAATGTATTTTTAAATTTCTATGTGTTCGTGTTTCTTAGAGTTGTTTTTTTTTTAATTGACATCTACTCTCATAGCACTGTGGTCAGAGAAGATGCTTGATATGATTTCAATTTTCTTAAACTTACTGAGGTTTGATTTGTGACCCAAGATGTGGTCTATCTTGGAGAATGTCCCATGTGCACTTGAGAAGAAGGTGTATTCTTCTCCATTTGAATGAAATGTCCTGAAGACATCAATGAAATCCATCTCATCTAATGTATCATTTAAGATTTATGTTTCCTTATTAATTTTCTGTTTTGATGTTCTGTCTGTTCCTGTGAGGGGGAGTTAAAGTCTCCTACTATTATTGTGTTACTGTCAATTTCTCCTTTTATGTCTGTTAGTGTTTGTCTTATGTATTGAGCTGCTCCTATGTTGGGTGCATAGATATTTACAATTGTTATGTCTTTCTCTTGATCCCTTGATCATTATGTAGTGTCCTTCCTTATCTCTTGTAATCTTCTTTAAGGTCTATTTTGTCTGATATGAGGATTGTTACTCCAGCTTTCTTTTGCTTTGCATTTGCATGGGATATATCTTTCCATCCTCTCACTTTCATTCTATATGTGTCTTGAGATCTGAAGTGGGTTTTTGTGGACAACATACATATGGGTCTTATTTTTGTATCCTTTCAGCCTATCTGTATCTTTTGGTTGGAGCATTTAATCCATTTACATTTAAAGCAATTGATATATACATTCCTATTGTCATTTTCTTAATTGTTTGGGGTTGATTTTTCTTTTCTTATATTTCTCAACTATATAAGTCCCTTTAACATTTGTTGTAAAGCTGGTTGGTGGTACTGAATTCTCTTAATTTTTGCTTGTCTGAAAAGCTTTTTATTTCTCCACCAATTTTGAATGATATCCTTGCTGGGTACAGTAATCTCGTTTGTAGATTTTTCCCTTTCAGTACTTTAAATATATCCTGCCATTCCCTTCTGGCCTGCAGAGTTTCTGCTGAAAGATCAGCTGTTAAGCACATGGAGTTCCCCCTGTATGTTACTTGTTGCTTCTCCCTTGTTGTGTTTAATTTTCTTTCTTTGAGTTTAGTCTTTGTTAGCTTGATTAGTATGTGTCTTGGTGTTTCTCCTGTATGGGACTCCATGCCTCTTGGACTTTTTTGACTATTTTCTTTTCCATGTTGTGGAAATTTTCAACTATAATCTCTTCAAAAATTTTCTCATACACTTTCTTTTCTATTCTTCTTCTGGGACCCCTATAATTCAAATGTTGGTGTGTTTGATATTGTCCCAGAGGTCTCTGAGACTATCCTCAGTTCTTTTCATTCTTTTTACTTTATTCTGCTCTTCAGAAGTTATTTCCACCATTTTATCTTCCAGCTCACTCATTCATTGTGCTTCAGATAATCTGCTTTCAATTCCTTCTAGAATATTTTTAATTTTTGTAATTGTGATGTTTTGTTCTTAGTGTTTATTCTTTAATTCTTCTAGGTCTTTCTTAATTGATTCTTGCATTTTCTCCATTTTGTTTTCAAGGTTTTTGATCATCTTTACTATCATTATTCTGAATTCTCTTTCAGGTAGTTTGCCTATTTCCTCTTCATTTATTTGGACTTCTGTGCTCCTAGTTTGTTCCTTCATTTGTTCAGTATTTCTCTGTCTTTTCTTTATTTTTTTTTAATTGTTGTGTTTGAGGTCTCCTTTTCCCAGGCTTCAACACTGAATTCTTTCTTCCTTTTGATTTCTCTCCTCCTAAGGTTGGTCCAGTGGTTTGTGTAAGCTTCATATAGGGTGAGATTTGTGCTTTTTGTTTGTTTCTTTGTGTTTCCTTTGATGGGCAAGGCTGAGTGAGGTGGTAATCCTGTCTGTGGATGATTGGGTTTGTATTTTTGTTTTGTTTCTTGTTTAGTTGAGACGTCCTGTACAGGGTGCTACTGGTGGGTGGGTGATGCCGGCTGAGTCTTATATTTAAGTGGTGTTCTTTGTGTGAGTTCTCACAATATGAGATTCCCTAGGGTTAGTTCTCTGGTGGCCTAGGATCTTGGAGTCAGGGCTCCCACACCAAAGGCTCAGAGCTTGATCTCTTGTCAGGAACAAAGATTCCAGAAGTGGTTTGTTATGGCATTAAGTGAGATTAAAACAAATACTCCAAAATGAGAAACCAAAGATTAACCCCAAATGGCAGTTACAAAATCAGGCAAATAATAATTAAAATAACAGAATATACACATATACAATGATAAGCAAAGTCAAAACAGTCCAACAAAAATAAAATACAGTAGATTGACCTGGCTAGCAAAGGAAATCAAAAATTATATTTACCAGATAAGAACAAAACTAACTGAAGCAGAAATTGGAAAACAAAAACTAAAGTAAGGTGCCATGTGGGGAATAAAGCAATGAAAACAAAACTAACAAATATGTTGAGAGGAAAGGAAAGAAAGAAAGAATAGATATGCACAGTGAAATAGAGGCAGATGAAGAAGATTTATATATATTAAAGATCAACTGCAATGGGAAAAGAGCAGTAAGAAAAGCAAACAAAGAAATAAATGTAGAAATAATATAATATGTTTAACAAATTAAAAATTAAAACTATAAAAAAGAGAAAAGGAAAAAAAAGGCAGAAGAAAGAAAAAAGAAAGAAAGAAAGGAAAACTCCACAGAAATGCAAAGGCTCAATGTAGAGGCAGAGGTTTATACCAACAATAAAAAATGTGACTGAGAAAAGAAAAATCTCAAAAACTTAATTAGATTTCTAGTTCCAATCAAATTGACAACTATAGCAGAGCAGGGCAAAAAGAAAAAGAAATGAAAAAAAAAATCCAAAAAAAATCTACAGAACAAGTCAAAACATAAGAATAATCAATGTTTTTCTTGAGTCCTGCTGTCGGGGTCCTTTCCCTCATTGGGAGTCACAGTCCACCTCACCTCCCTAGGATGCCCTCTGACACTGTGCTAATCTCTGGACCTGCTGTGGGGGCAGCGCAGATTCTAATCTGGTCCTACTCCTGTGTGTTCTTGCCTCCAATGTCCGCAGCTGTCAGAACTAGTGCATTGTCTTTTGTGGGAGCTCCCAATGTGCTTTTATATATTCCATAGACACAGGGTCTGCTTAGTTGTTCATGTGGATTTAATCTGCAGCTTGTACAGATGGTGGGAAGGTTTCGGGTCTTCTTCCTTAGCCACACTGCCCCAGGGTTTCAACTGTGGTTCTATTTCCACCTCTGCATGGGGATTGTCCACTGGGGTTTGCCTCCACCACAGGAGTTATGGCCCTATCAGTGTCTTTTTTGAGCCTCTTGTAGCTGGTGATCAGAAGGCCTCTTAGGCCAGTCTTTCGCCATAGCTCTGCCTATTCAGGTGCTTAGAGGGCTCCCTTACCTGGGGTCCTTCTCTGTCGTTCAGTGCATCAGGCAGGTAGAGGGGCCCCCCTGGCTGGGGTCCTACTCTATAGATCAGCACGTCAGGTATTTAAAGGGGCACCCTGGGTGGGGCCCTTCTCTGTAATTCATTATGTCAGGTGTTTGATGGGCCAACCTCTCTACTGTTCAGCTGCAGGTGTTGGTGTGTGGGGAGAGAAAGGCTACGGTGATGGCTCCACCCGCTACATGTGACTCAGCAGTACTGCCTTCCTTCCATGGCTGCCCGACTCTCCTCCACAGACATTTCCCAACACAATCTTCTCCCTCACATCCCCTCGATACGTCTCTCCACAGTCAACAGCAACCCTCACCCTAGGATTGTTCCACAATTCCTAAACTCCAGCTCCCAGCTTCTGCACCTTCCAGGGAACCTATGTCCTTGTCCAGGGTATGTATGACTGTGGCAAGGACTATCTGATTCTTATTCTTTCAGGCTGCCACAAATCAGCTGTTTCACTCTCAGCCTTAAATGTTTTTCCTCTGACTCAGACAATTGCCCTGATGTGGGAATCAGACCCCTTCTTCAGTTCCCCTACCTGCTAAGGGCAGGTCCAGTCCTAATAACACTCTTTTTTTCCCCCCTAGTTCCTTGTCCTTCTGAGTTTTGTGTGGTTCTATACATTCTTTTCTGCTAGTCAGGTACTCCTATCCACTCTCAACTGATATTCTGCAGGCACTTCCGTGTCTGAAGGTGTATCCCTGATGTATTCACAGAGAGAGACGTACTCTATATCCACTTACTCCTCAACCATCTTGTCTCTCAAATTGATGCTTTTGAACTGGAATGTTGGAGAAGACTCTTGAGAGTCCCTTGGACTGCAAGGAGGTCAAACCAGTTAATCCTAAAGGAAATCAGTCCTGAATATTCATTGGAAGGACTGATGCTGAAGCTGAAACTCCAATACTTTGGCTACCTGGTGTGAAAAACTGACTCACTGGAAAAGACCCTAATGCTGGGAAAGATTGAAGGCAGGAGGAGAAGGGGATGACAGAGGATGAGATGGTTGCATGGCATCACTGACTCAATGGACATGAGTTTGATTAAGCTCTGGGTGTTGGTGATGGACAGGGAAGCCTGGGGTGCTACAGTCCATGGGGTCACAAAGAGTCAGACACAACTGAGTAACTGAACTGAATAGAATCTGGGTGATATAATTAGAAAGAAATGGGGCTTCACTTGTGTATGAGAAGGCAAGTCTACAAATGCCTGGTCACTCTTAATATAAAAATCTTGGCTATAACAAGCAAACAACATAAAGGGTGGGTGTTGACTCCAAGGAAGTAATTGCTAATGCACTTGAAGAACTAAGAAAATTATATCCTCTTTTGTTGTTCAGTCCCTAAGTAGCAACAAATCAAATATCAGAACAATGTCTCAGATATAATCTAATTTATTACATTTAAAGGTTGTTTGTAGTACTTGCAATTCTTATTACCCAGGGGTCTTCAATTTTGTCTCCCATATTTGTCATTGATCTTCAGAACGTTTCCTAGGAACATGACATTTAAAAGAAACTTGGTCTCAAAGGGTAATCAACACCATATCCTTCTGACTGGCCTTGGTTACATACACACATTTGCTAACTAGATCTCTTTTGCCAAATGGAAACATCACATTCAGCAATATTCTGAGGTTATTTTCCCAAATATTTTGGCATTTCTCCATGGCAATTATTCACTCTAAACTCATCACATAACTATTCCACAATGGGCAAAGAGTCTGCCATTCACCTACAATCATACATACTTAAGAATCAAAGTTATTAACTGAGGATAAAAATATGAAAACCCAACAAACCATGCACTTAAGATTTTTAAAATTATCTGTTCCAAATGGCTCTGCCAAAAAGAAAAGAAAAGAAAAAAAAACTTTAAAGCATAATGTTTGATAATAGTTTCAGGCTATTTTTCTATTGCGAACATGCCTGCCTTTCATTATCTCCACAGATTCTAGGAAGACAAAAGTTAATGAACAGAATCACTAAAATAGCTTCCTAATTGCCTTTGAGTGCAGACCACATTTAACAAAATGTGTCGTGTTTCTGATCTATTTCTGCCTCCATGTATAGCGAAATGACAGAAGAGGAGTTGAAAATGTCTCCATATTCTCTAGAAAAAAGGTCTTAGATTTAAAGGACATAAAATAGAGATTTAACCGCTAATCAAGAATATAAGCTACAATCTTCATGGCTCCGAAACTTAATGGCAAGCTTTCATCATCTCCCCAGGGCTTTAAAATGATCAATACTTATCTAATGGTTATAGCCATAAGTTGGATTATTCAGTTCTAAAAAGATGTGATAATATTTCCCAAACATTATTTTGCAGCCATCTCTTCAAAAGTATGATCTTATACAGAATAGCTTGCTACAAAGAATACATTAATAACTATAATGTTATTTATGTGAGATAAATAACCACTGTGTTTTAAAAATTAGAAAACATAGCCAAAAGAACTGGCTTTTTTATTTTCTTACCTCATATATTTAAATCTTAATAAAACCCTGATGTGATGCTCAAAATTTGTCAATATCTTTTTTTAATTAAATGACCTAAAGCCTGAGAATAAAACACAGATAGTCTTTGCAGTTTTCTTACCTTTGGTAGTGCTTCTTAAGTGCCGTAAAAGTTGGTTCCCATAACCTATGTTTTCTTTGCCTTAAAGGCACAAAAGTTAAAAGTAGCTTTTACTCAGGTCCTCCCCAAAATTGGTCAAAGATCCAGTCACTAATGGTCATCATAGGTAAGGTTGCTTGGCAACCAATCCTGCCCACCCTCTGGAGCTGCCTGAGTGCATCAATTCTGATAGCAAATTAACACAGGTCAATCATTAATACAGAAAATAAAGATGAAAAGAGAACACGTTAGTGGAGCACCCCATGAGTAAATTGTTTGAAAGTTTTAAAAAGAAAAATTTCTGCAAGATTTTTTCCCATTAATTTCTGCAAGATTTTTCTCCCTCTATTTTTTCCTTTGTGTAAACAAACACATGTGCAAAAAGATCTTAAGAACTTAATTATTAAGTTATATATTAAGAACTTAATTATTGATCTACTCCATAAATACCTCATGTGCTAAAGGAAGACTTTTTGGTCTATTTATACTTTGCATCACCTTTGCATCTTTGGGGGTGATAAATTTGGTTCTTTTTAATAAAGTTTTTCTTTATTTTGGGCTTCCCTGATAGCTCAGTTGGTAAAGTATCCACCTGCAATGAAGGAGACCATGGTTTGATTCCTGGTCAGGAAGATCTGCTGGAGAAGGGATAGGCTACCCACTCCAGTGTTCCTGGGCTTCCCTTGTGGCTCACCTGGTAAAGAATCTACCTGCAAGGCAGGAGATCTGGGTTTGATGCCTGGGTTGGGGAGATCCCCTGAAGAAGGGAAAGGCTACCCACTCCAGTATTCTGGCCTGGAGAATTCCATGGACTACAGGCCATGGAGTAGCAAAGAGTCTGACATGAAGGAGTGACTTTCACTTTTCTTTATTCTGGATATCTTGAGTTTATGAACATCTCACTCAGGCTCTCTACCCGTCAAGGAATGGTTTTAATCAATTATTATATATACACAGAGTATTTATTCAGCTTAAGAATAGTAAACTGGAGAGAGTAAAATGGAAAGTCAAATGAAAATCAATTGTAGCTCAATCCTCAATATATGATAGAGACAAACTTCATTCTTAAAATGGAAAATTTGGAATAGACGCCATTGCATTATCCCTACTTTAGGAAGCAAACCTTAAATGGAGCTTAGGGTTGACCATATTTCTTACGGAATGTCTTTGGGATCAATATATATGGAAGAAAGTAGAAGGATGCAACACTAAGCAGAGAGCGAGCTCAGATGCAGACTCGACTGTTTCAGGGGACTCCACAGGGAATCTAGAGCTGTGATGGCCCCATCAAAGTTGTCCCATGGGTGGTAGAAATAGCCAGGTTAATATACTTCCATCTTGATCAGTCACTGGATATTGGCCATGTGTGGAAGGACATGAACTTGGGCAAGGCAGCAATCCCCGGAGAGTCTAATAACTGAATGCTATCCACTGAGAGCATTCTGAAAAGCAAAGACAACAAGTATTCTCTTGCAGGGGGATCTCGGTGGTGAATCTCCATGCCCACAATAGACACTTGTCAAAGTACTTTGCAGTCAGCCTCAGTTCCTCCACTTCTTGCCGATGCCTCATTTCCCTTTCCTTATATTTGCTGTCAATGCCAGTGTTTATTAAACTTACTTATGGATTGCATTTAATAACAATGAAAAAATATATCAGAATGCAGTGGGGCATCTAAGCCTGTGTGCTGCAACTACCGAACCAATGCACCACAACTAGAGAGAAGCATCAAAAGATCATGCATGTCTCAATGAAGATCCCTTGTGCTGCAACTAAGACCGGATACAGCCAATAAATAAATAAAAATATATCAGAGATAATCAGTGTTGATTTAGACTGTCATAAGCACAAAATCTTTTAAATAGCTGCAAATTTGTATTCTTTAAGTTTATACCTGTTAACATTGTAGAAAAATTAGGTTTAAAATATAATTATAAGCAAATGGTAAGAACTTTCAACATAATTTAATATGCTAGATAATATTCTCTTGGTTTAACAGTTGAAAGATCAAACCTCAAAATAGATATAGTTCTCTGGCTTGGCAATAATAGTAGTAGTAGTAGTAGTAGTAGTAGTAGTAGTAGTAAATAATGTAAAGTAAGCTAGCTGTTTTAAGTTTCAAGAAATGATATCATATTTAAAAGTCTTTTGCAGAACAGTCTGAATGGTTCAATAAGATGACATTCAGCAACCCTCTAAAATTCTGTTTTTCCTTGCCAGTGTGGTTGTCAAGGCATATTGTACCACACTAAGAATCAGGAACAGAAAAACTCACATAAATAATACATAATATTTCCTCACTATATGCTAGTCACTCTTTAAAGAATTTTACTGTCATTCCTTCATTTAGCTCACAAAAGAGAACTGTGTGGTAGATTTTACTAATAAGACATTTTTATAAAGAGTAAGACTGAGGCAAAGAGAATTTAAAAAACTAACACAAGATCTCAAAGCTTGACTGTGTTTGTGTGTGTATATACATACATGTATTTTGAATTTTTAAATTATCTTATTGCATTTTTATTTGCTGCAAATATGCTATTTGTTATCCAAAGAACTGTCACAAAATCATTATTAATTTTGCTTTATTTTAGCGTGAATCATAAGCCCAAAGTATTCGTGTTTTTTATGACTACAGTATTTCAAGTAATTTAGTGATTTCAAAAGTATTTTATGGGATATTATGCATATGAGGGCTTCCCTCATATATATGAGGTAGCACTAGTTTTAAAGAACCTGCTTGCTGATGCAGGAGACATAAGAGATGCAGGGATATGAAGTTACACATTAAAATATATATCTTATAGTTAATGAAATAGAGAATAATCTGAATAATATGGACTATAGAACATTTTACTTCAAGAAAGAGAGAGGAGAAGAAAATTTTTCTAATTTTATGTTCATGTAAAAGCAGTTCTTATAAAGGTTAGTAACCTCTGCAAGGCTTCCCTGGTGGCTCAGACAGTAAAAAATCCACTTGCAATGCAGGATACTCAGGTTCAATCCCTGGATTGGGAAGATCCCCTGGAGAAGGGAATGGCTACCCCCTCTGGTATTCTTGCCTGGAGAATCCCATGGACAGAAGAGCCTAGCAGGCAATAGTCCATGTGGTTGCAAAGAATCGGACACAACTGAGAGACTAAGCTTGCATACACTCAACTCTGTAACAAGCAACATAATTTAAAAAAAAAAAAAAAAACATGATTTCAGCATGTAACTCTTGATAATTATGTTTACAATATTTACTGAGTAAAAAATTTCACAGTATATAATGAGCCTGAATTAATTAAGTTGAAATAGAGGAATAGAGCTAATATTTCAAATGCCATAGAAAGTAAACATAAACACTGAGCATTTGTCATTGACTATTTTAGTAAAGAGTAAACTTAGCTGCATAAAAACCAGTGTGTTAAAAAAAAACGGGATATGCAGTTAGATAATGATTTCTTTGCATAAATAAACATTTTAGGCCAAAATAAACATTTAGGCCAAATGATGCACTATATACAGTTTGTTGATGCTGCTGCTACTGCTAAGTCGCTTCAGTCGTGTCCGACTCTGTGCGACCCCATAGATGGCAGTCCACCAGCCTCCCCCGTCCCTGGGATTCTCCAGGCAAGAAAGCAATAAACTTTGAATAACTGGTGCTCTCAGAGAAGATATTTTATGAGATGCTCATGACTACAGAATAAGAAAACATTTTCATGGTCTATCAAGTCCATCCTTTGACAAAAGGATAAGAGCAAAATTTGGGGTAATAAAAAGAATCTGTATGAGACTTTATTAAAAGAAAAAATATCACATTTTTCTCTTTTTGTTATTTCATTTTCAGCAGATAGGTCTTCCTTTTTCAACACCAGGCATCATCTGTGAAAACAGGCAAGAGTCCATCTGCTTCTCCTTCACAGAACATATATTCTTGGAAAGCCATGGTGTTTTTTGTCACTGATTGCCATGCACACGTTACCAGTCCCAGGGGAAGACTCCAACTACACAGATAGGAAAGATCATCACAACGCCAGGGGTGGAAGTTCAGATATTTTATCCACTGCATCTTGTGATCAGAGTGACCAAGAAGAGCCCCAGTGTGGTCAAACACTGGATGTAATCATGATTTACTTACCTAGAGAAGGTAAAGAACACGATCAGCTTCAATAGCTGGTGGTGCTCTCCAGTGGCCAAAAGCTTCTCTCCCCAACTCCTGTGAGCACCTCATTCCCACCCTGCTGTGGGGTTGTGACCTGTGGCCCACATACTTCAAGAGAAGGCTAGGTGATAAGAAACAGGATGTGGAGAATCTTCATCTCTAGATAAAATATACTCCAAGCCCAATAACCATTTTTATGTGGCTGAGTGGGGGTGAAAGGACTCCCTGCACAAGGACTATCTTTCCCAATAATTTTCTTCTCTGGATTAATTGTGCAGTATCTCTAAGATATCCCAACATCTCCTGTAAGATTTACAAGCAAAAGCCCAAAGTTTTTCATGGTATTGAAAAGCACTGAAGAAATTCACAAAAGAATTCATCCCATTGAAATTTATTGTAACTATTGCTGATGCTTTATATATTGTGGAAGCAATGTCCTGCATAATATAATAGAGATTCAAGGTAATATGCTTTCAGACAATAGAAACCAGTGTAGCTTAATATCACCTGATGATACACAGCTTCTTCTTTTAATGTAGTAGAACTTTTTTTCTTCTCCATGGCTTCTTTGGTGGTGCAAAGAATCCTCCCACAATGTAGGAAACCCAGATTTTATCCCTGAGTAGGGATGATCCCCTGGAGAATGAAATGGCAGTTCACTTCAGTATTCTTGCCTGGGAAATACCAGGGAGAGAGGAGCCTGGTTGGCTACAGTCCAAAGGATGACAAAGAGTTGTACACAACTGAGCCTAACACACATTCTTTACAAGACCTCTGAAGTAAACCTATCACTCAGTGATCAGTGTGTTTTAGTTCTTTCTGCTCTGCTCCATAGTATAGATTTCATAAACATAGCTAGATTTTGCATTTATCAATTTACCTCTTGAATTTAATTAGTCTCTAAGGCAGATGACACCACCCTTATGGCAGAAAGTGAAGAGGAACTAAAAAGGCTCTTGATGAAAGTGAAAGAAGACAGTGAAAAAGTTGGCTTAAAGCTCAACATTCAGAAAACTAAGATCATGGCATCTGGTCCCATCACTTCACGGGAAAGAGATGGGGAAACAGTGGAAACAGTGTCAGACTTTAGTTTTGGGGGCTCCAAAATCACTGCAGATGGTGACTGCAGCCATGAAATTAAAAGACGCTTACTCCTTGGAAGAGAAGTTGTGACCAACCTAGATAGCATATTCAAAAGCAGAGACATTACTTTGCCAACAAAGGTCCATCTAGTCAAGGCTATGGTTTTTCCTGTGGTCGTGTATGGATGTGAGAGTTGGACTGTGAAGAAAGCTGAGCACCAAAGAATTGATGCTTTTGAACTGTGGTGTTGGAGAAGACTCCTGAGAATCCCTTGGACTGCAAGGAGATCCAACCAGTCCATTCTGAAGGAGATCAGCCCTGGGATTTCTTTGGAAGGAGTGATGCTAAAGCTGAAACTCCAGTACTTTGGCCACCTCATGTGAAGAGTTGACTCATTGGAAAAGACTCTGATGCTGGGAGGGTTTGAGGGCAGGAGGAAAAGGGGATGACAGAGGATGAGATGGCTGGATGGCATCACTGACTCGATGGACATGAGTTTGAGTGAACTCCGGGAGTTGGTGATGGACAGGGAGGCCTGGTGTGCTGCGATTCATGGGGTCACAAATAGTCGGACATGACTGAGCAACTGAACTGAACAGAAGGACGTATACTCTAGAACACCAAACACTTGGTAACTGCCTCAATATCTGATTTTTGATCCAATTATTTACAGTTCTAAAAGGAAAAAAAAAATTTAATTGTTTATTCAAATGTTGCTACAGAACTTCAACTAAGCATGTTATCAGGATGATCAATGAGTATTACTTTACAAAAATATATAAATTTTGCTCAAGGCCACTGCATCAACAGCACTTTGTTGGCACTAAAGTAAACAATTGGGGCTCTTTATTGCTATTTCATTGCCTCAGCAAGGTAATCTTAATTTCCTTTTGCTAATAACTTGTGTACTGAGACAATATATTGAATATTCACAGCACACTCAGGACCAGGATATGACAATGGAAGTATGGTTGGGGAAATTTTAAAAGGAGAATTTATTTAATTTGCAAAATCTGCTAAAATTGCAAATCCTAAACCTCAATACATTTCTTCCACAGCAGGTGAAACCAACTGAATCAAAGATTCTGTTGAATTAGGAAGTCTCATTTTCCTCCTGAATATTTGCAGATGCACTACTGAGATTTGGGCAATGATGAAAAAGGAGGTATTATGTAAAAATATTGCAGCATTTAAGTGTTAAGCAAGATGATTATTTGAACAATCTAATAATCTAAAAAAGTAAAAGAGAGTTAGCATCTAGGAGAACCAGGAGGAATGAAGATATGGGGCTCAGAGGCAGTATTAAATAATAGCCTGGAAATTGATCTCTAACAACTGAGGGTCATGATAGGCTTCCATGGAAAAGAGCTCAGACCAGGGCAATATGAGATTTCAGGTTTCCAGGAAGGTGAGGTAACAGAAACTATTTACAGCTATGATCTGAGAAGCACCACAAATACACCATGATATTCATCAGAGAAAGATGACTTTGGTCTCAATGGAAACTAAGAGAACTTAAAAGAAAACAAAGCCTAACCTAGAGAACTACAATCTACTCTTAATCACCATTTTTTTTTAACAGTCTGTTTCTAACCTCCTTGTCATTGCCCAGTCACTTATAACACATACATTTGCTTCTGTGCTTTGTTTTGTTTCTGGCTAAATTATATGATAAGCAACTGAAGAAACTAGTCTACATTTGATCATTTTTCTCTTCCTTTCCTTCTCCTGCCTATTTTTTGGAGCAGTGCTAGAAACAGTAAAGTGAAAAATATACTAAGCTTTATGTATTCTAACAGCATCAACATTTATGCGTGCTTGATAACTTTCTCTTCTTAAAAGGATAACCTATGGCTTCAAGACCTAGACTAGAAAAACTCAACTTTGTGTAGCTATCACTAGAATACGCCTGCTGCCCTGGAAACACCCCTCCACTGTTCTGATCACTAGCGTGTGTAACCACTACATAGCTCCCCTTGTCACAGCTGTTGTTCTGTCACTAAGTCATGTCCCACTCTTTGGGACCTTATGGACTGCAGCACACCAGACTTTCCTGTCCTTCACTATCTCCCAGAGTTTTCTCAAATTCATGTCCATTGAGTCGGTGATAACATCCAACCATCTCATCCTCTGTTGCTCACTTCTCTTCCTGCCTTCAATCTTTCCCAGCATCAGGGTCTTTTCTAGTGAGTCGGTTCTTTCCATCATGTGGACAAAGTATTGGAGCTTCAGCTTCAGCATCAGTCCTTCCAATGAATATGCAGGGTTGATTTCCTTAGGATTGACTGGTTTGATTTTGCTGTTCAGGGAACCCTCAAGAGTCTTCTCCAGTACCACAGTGCAATTCTTCGGCACTCAGCCTTCTTTATGGTCCAACTCACATTCATACATGGCTACTGGAAAAACCATAGTTTTGACTGGACAGACCTTTGTCCAAAAGGGATGTCTCTGCTTTCTAATAAGCTGTCCAGGTTGGTCATAATTTTCCTTCCAAGGAGCAAGCATCTTTTAATTTCATGACTGCAGTCATTGTCTGCAGTGATTTTGGAGCCAAGAGAATAAATCTGCCACTGTTCCACTTTTTCCTCATCTATTTGTCATGAAGTGATGGGACCAGATGCCATGATCTCTGTTTTCTGAATGTTGAGTTTTAAGCCAGTTTTTTCACTCTCCTCTTTCACTCTCATCAAAAGCTCTTTAGCTCCTGTTCACTTTCTGCCATTAAAGTGGAATAATCTACATATCTTATATTGTTAACACTTCTCCTGGAAATATTGATTCCAACCTGTGATTTATCCAGCCTGACATTTTGCCTGATGTCCTCTGCATAGAAGTTAAATAAGCAGGGTGACAATATATTGTCTTGTCCTACTCCTTTCCGAATTTTGAATCAGTCCATTATTCCATGTCTGTTCTAACTCTTGCGTCTTGACCTGTATACAGGCTTCTTAGGAGGCAGGTATGGTGGTCTGGTATTCCCATCTCTTTAGCAGTTTTCCACAGTTTGTTGTTATCCACACAGTCAAAGGCTTTAGTGTAGTCAATGAAGCAGAAGTAGACATTTTGCTTGAATTCCCTCTCTTTCGCTGTGATCCAGCAGATGTTGTCAATTTGATCTCTGGTTCCTCTGACTTTTGTAAATCCAGCTTGTACATCTAGAAGTTCTTGGTTCGTGTACTGTTGAAGACTAGCTTGAAGAATTTTGAGAATTACCTTGCTAGCATGTGAAATGAGTACAATTGTACAAAAGTTTGAATGTTCTTCGGCATTGCTTTTCTTTGGAATTGGAATGAAAACTGATTGCTTCCTTATCATTATACTGGTGTTATGTTGACCAAAAGAAGCAAGTATGAGTAGCAGCAGCATTTAAGTTCTAAATATGAAATATATATAAATTAGAAATTAAGGTATACATTACCAAATTAAGTAGTAGACAATACAAATTTGGTCAATAGGTATATGAAGGAAAGAAGAAGTTTGGTATGTAAAATGTCACTCAGAAAGCACAGAACAGACAAACTGAAAAGATTAGATCATGCAAACCTGTAATTTTTTTGTTCTTTATTGTTTACATACCTAAAAGATGATGCTGTGAAAGTGCTGTACTCAATATACTAGCAAATTTGAAAAAGTCAGCAGTGGCCACAGGACTGGAAAAGGTCAGTTTTCATTCTAATCCCAAAAAAAGGCAACGCCAAAGAATGTTCGAACCACCACACAATTGCGCTCATTTCACAAGCTAGCAAAGTAATATTCAAAATTCTCCAAGCCAGGCTTCAACAGTATATGAACTGTGAACTTCCAGATGTTCAAGGTGGAATTAGAAAAAGCAGAGGAACCAGAGATCAAATTGCTCACATCTGTTGGATCATCGAAATAGCAAGAGAGTTCCAGAAAAACATCTACTTCTGCTTTATTGACTATGCCAAAGCCTTTGACTATGTAGATCACAACAAACTGTGGAAAATTCTTAAAGAGATGGGAATACCAGACCACCTGACCTGCCTCCTGAGAAATCTGTATGCAGATCAAGAAGCAACAGTTAGAACCAGACATGGAACAACAGACTGGTTTCAAATTAGGAAAGGAGTACGTCAAGGCTTTTTTACTTATGTCACCCTGCTTTTTTAACTTATGTGCAGAGTACATCATGGGAAATACCAGGCTGGATGAAGCACAAGCTGGAATCAAGGTTGCTAGGAGAGGTATCAATAACCTCAGATATGCAGATAACACCACCCTTATGGCAAAAAGCAAAGAAGTACAAAGAGCCTCTTGATGAAAGTGAAAGAGGAGAGTGAAAAAGCTGGCCTAAAGCTCAACATTCAAAAAAACTAAGATCATGGCATCAGGTTCCATCACTTCATGGCAAATAGATGGGGAAACAATGGAAACAGTAAGATATTTTATTTTGGGGAGGGCTCCAAAGTCACTGCAGATGGTGACTGCAGTCATGAAACTTTGGATTCTTTAGCTACTGCAGAATGATTCCTTCAGCATGCAGGCAGTTAAAACTCACCATGGCAACACATTCTGTAGGACCGTGTATTCCATAATGACTAAAAATTAAATTAATCTTCAGGAGCTTACAGTTAAATAAATAATCACAGAGAAATAGAGAAATTTTTATTCTGGGAAGATCATAGTAAAAGCTCTGATGGGATGACAATACACACTAGAGTAGAAAGAAAGGCATATTTAAAAAAATAAATAAACAACCTTAGGGGTATCTGAGAAGCATCTTGGAGAGTGAAACTTGAGTGGGCTTCAAAACTTTTTTTGTTAGGTTTATAGGGTGGCCAAGAATATTCTAGGCAAAAAGAGTAGCTTGAGCAAAGAGTTAGAGGCAAGAAAAGAATCAGGATTTTGGAAGATAGTTTATAAGTCAATAAGATTAAAATGCCAGGTGCATAGGGAATGTAATCACCGATGAGATTAGTAAAGTGAGAAGGAATGAAATCTAAAGAGTTTTTCAAGTCAGGCTTAGGTTTTGAACTTAACATTTTCTCCAGAGTCTGTCCTGGGCTCTTTTTTCAACACAGAGAAGACAACATAACTATGGGAAATGTAAGAAGTTGTCAGTTCATTAAAGATGATCGCATCTTCTCAGATGTTGCCTGTTTTTGAATGCAGCTTCCCAAGGCATGAAATGTCATGACAAAGAATATGGACAAGCATATTCACAATACAGAAAAATCTAAATTATTCTAGTGCAAAATTCTTTAGAAAAAAAAATCTATCTATAGAGAAGAGATTTAAATTATCCTTCAGAGAATGGCAAGCCAAAATGAGATCCTTAAAGGATTCTTCTCCCAGTTGAAAGGAATGAAAGAAATTAAGAGGAAAGGACAAAAGGGATGAAAAAACTGAATGAATTAACAAACATAGACAATACATCTATTAAAACAAGAATTAAATGCAGGTACCAGCTTCTTCACACATGTTGGTTGAGTAATAAACATTGCAAATAATTTAGAACCCAGATAATTTGCATATTGATGGATGCACCCTGCCAAACATCACATTGAAGAATCACCTTGAAAATGACATCTGTGAGTGTATAATAAATGAAGAGAAAAAGAAGGAAATAATTTACTAAATGCTTTTGTTAGGTAGTTAGAATAGGAAACAGGAGTCCAGAACGGCGGTGGCTGAAAGACAAGGAAGGGAAAAGCCCGCTAAAATAGAACAAAGGAAGGTCCGAGGACCGGGGTGAGGACCTCAGGTAAAACAAACAACACTCCTGGCTAGCCCAGTTTACATAGGGCAGGCCCAGGGGGAGAAAAAAAACATAAAAAGAGGACCCAAAGGGCTGGGGGCCTCTCTCTCTCTCTCTCTCCCGCACGCTGGCGCGCTCCCCTACTCTGCTCACTTCACTTCTTCGGGTTGGCATGCCCTCACACCTCGAGGATGGATTCACTTGCTAATTTATAAATAAAATAGAGCTGTAACACTGATTTATCTAAGAGCTATAACACAATCTGTCCAAGACCCAAGAGCTGTGATGCGCCAAGGGCTTTAATGTCTGTCACTCCAAATCTTTGTTGTGATGAGACAGAACCGAGGAGTATACACTCAGCTGACACTTTTATCCAGTTATACACTTCTTTATGGAAAGAACCTGTGAGTAGGGAAGAACTAAAGCTGGGAGGAAAAAACAGACTTGTATCTTTATAATTTGAGTCATCTACTCTGCTGTTTTTATCCAACAAATATACAGTACATACTAAATTCAAGGTACTTTTCTAGGCACTTAATAATCTGCAGCTCATTTAATTTTTATAACAATATTAAGAGGTAGATACAGTTATTATCACTATTTTTCAAATGAGAAAACTAAGGTACATCATTAATTTGCAGAAAATTAGATATACTATCAGGAGAAAGATAATTGTCAGTCCACGTACATAACAACTAGACTACACCCATTTATGTTTCTTTGCAAATTGTTTTCCAAGAGGTAGTGAAAATGTTATTACTCAAATAAATTTTTTAAAAAGATTTATTAGCCTTTGTTTTGATAACAGACATTCTCTAGCTGGCTAGGATGTTGTGACAGGTAATGACTACGCCTGTCTGGACCTCAATTTCTGTTAGACAAGGCAAGGTATGTGTAATTAAATCATGAAATAAGCAAGAGTATTACAAACAGGAATAGGAATCATGAAGAAGATAAGGGGTTATTTGAAGGGAGTAACTGAAGGTAAAACAAAATTTACAAACCTACGCAAACTGGATCACAATTGTGGAAAATTCTTCAAGAGATGGCAATACCAGACCACCTGACCTGCCTCTTAAGAAATCTGTATGCAGGTCAGGAGGCAACAGTTAGAACTGGACATGGAACAACAGACTGGTTCCAAATAGGAAAAGGAGTACATCAAGGCTGTATACTGTCACCCTGCTTATTGAACTTATATGCAGACTACATCATGAGAAACTCTGGGCTGGAAGAAGCACAAGCTGGAACTAAGATTGCCGGGAGAAATATCAATCACCTCAGATATGCAGATGACACCACCCTTATGGCAGAAAGTGAAGAGGAACTAAAAAGCCTCTGGATGAAAGTGAAACAGGAGAGTGAAAAAGTTGGCTTAAAGCTCAACATTCAGAAAACAAAGATCATGGCATCTGGTCCCATCACTTCATGGGAAATAGATGGGGAAACAATGAAAACAGTGTCAGACTTTATTTTAGGGGGCTCCAAAATCACTGCAGATGGTGATTGCAGCCATGAAAATTAAAAGATGCTTACTCCTTGGGAGGAAAGTTGTGACCAACCTAGATAGCATATTCAAAAGCAGAGACATTACTTTGCCAACAAAGGTCCATCTAGTCAAGGCTATGGTTTTCCAGTAGTCATGCATGGATGTGAGAGTTGGACTGTGAAGAAAGCTGAGTGCCAAAGAACTGATGCTTTTGAACTGTGATGTTGGAGAAGACTCTTGAGAGTCCTTTGGACTGCAAGGAGATCCAACCAGTCCATTCTAAAGGAGATCAGTCCTGGGCATTCTTTGGAAGGAATGATGCTAAAGCTGAAACTCCAGTACTCTGGCCACCTCATACGAAGAGTTGACTCATTGGAAAAGACTCTGATGCTGGGGGGAGGACAAGTGGAGGCAGGAGGAGAAGGGGACGACAGAGGATGAGATGGCTGGATGGCATCACCGACTCGATGGACGTGAGTTTGAGTGAACTCCAGGAGTTGGTGATGGACAAGGAGGCCTGGGTGCTGTAATTCATAGGGTCACAAAGAGTTGGACACAACTGAACGACTGAACTGAACTGAACTGATGCAAACTGACTCTAGGTGTTAGATCCAATTGTCCCCTCAACAGACAGAGTTGATTTACATATCTCCAGACAAGAATCAATCATTTCACTGCAATCAGCTATCTACAACTTACACAGCTGCAAAATAGCTCAAAGACAATGAAAGACCAAGTCCTACAAAGTCAAATATCCCAGAAGGATATGCTATAGATAAGATGTAGTTTTCCATTGATTCTGCTCAATAATCTTTGTCCATTTCTTTTCAAAATCTTCCACAAGTTTGGCTAACACTATCTGTGTCATAGTTAACTGGTGTCATATAAGTTTTACTTAAATGACTTAGAAATATAAACCTCAAGACAACATTTTCTCTGTATTCTGACTCATTTACTATTTCCCTATTTGCTGCTACTGCTGGTGTTTAGTCGCTTAAGTGAAGTGAAGTGAAGTGATGTGAAGTGAAAGTCACTCAGTCACATCTGACTGTTTGTGACCCCATGGACTAATACAGTCCATGGAATTCTCCAGGCCAGAATACTGAAGTGGGTAGCCTTTCCTTTCTCCAGGGGATCTTCCCAACCCAGGGATTGAACCCATGTCTCAGCAAATTCTTTACCAGCTGAGCCACAAGGGAAGTCGCTAAATCATGTCCAGCTCTTTGTGACCCTGTGGGCTGTAACCCACCAGGCTCTTCTGTCTGTGGAATTTCCCAGGCGAGAATACTGGAGTGGGTGGCCACTTCCTTGTCCAGGGATCTTCCCAACCCAGGGATAGAACCCAGGTTTCCTATTTGTTCAGCAAATTCTTTACCATTGAGCCACCTGGGAAGCTGACTACCTATGTGATACCTCTACAATGTCTAAAAGGCATCTGAACTTTAAAATATATATATATATGTACATTTATATATATACATATAAACTATTGAATTTTTCACTGAACCTATTTCTTTTTTATTTATTTATTTATTTTTTTTATTTTATTTTATTTTTTTATTTTTTGAATTTTATTTTTTTTTATTAGTTTTTATTTTTTAAATTTTAAAATCTTTAATTCTTACATGCATTCCCAAACATGAACCTCCCTCCCATCTCCCTCCCCATAACATCTTTCTGGGTCATCCCCATGAACCAGCCCCAAGCATGCTGCATCCTGCGTCAGACATAGACTGGCGATTCAATTCAAATGATAGTATACATGTTAGAATGTCATTCTCTCAAATCATCCCACCCTCTCCCTCTCCCTCTGAGTCCAAAAGTCCGTTATACACATCTGTGTCTCTTTCCCTGTCTTGCATACAGGGTCGTCATTGCCATCTTCCTAAATTCCATATATATGTGTTAGTATACTGTATTGGTGTTTTTCTTTCTGGCTTACTTCACTCTGTATAATCGGCTCCAGTTTCATCCATCTCATCAGAACTGATTCAAATGAATTCTTTTTAACCGCTGAGTAATACTCCATTGTGTATATGTACCACAGCTTTCTTATCCATTCATCTGCTGATGGACATCTAGGTTGTTTCCATGTCCTGGCTATTATAAACAGTGCTGCGATGAACATTGGGGTACATGTGTCTCTTTCAATTCTGGTTTCCTCGGTGTGTATGCCCAGAAGTGGGATTGCTGGGTCATAAGGTAGTTCTATTTGCAATTTTTTAAGGAATCTCCACACTGTTTTCCATAGTGGCTGTACTAGTTTGCATTCCCACCAACAGTGTAGGAGGGTTCCTTTCTCCACACCCTCTCCAGCATTTATTGCTTGCAGATTTTTGGATCGCAGCCATTCTGACTGGTGTGAAGTGGTACCTCATTGTGGTTTTGATTTGCATTTCTCTAATAATGAGTGATGTTGAGCATCTTTTCATGTGTTTGTTAGCCATCCGTATGTCTTCTTTGGAGAAATGTCTATTTAGTTCTTTGGCCCATTTTTTGATTGGGTCGTTTATTTTTCTGGAGTTGAGCTGCAGAAGTTGCTTGTATATTTTTGAGATGAGTTGTTTGTCAGTTGCTTCATTTGCTATTATTTTCTCCCATTCAGAAGGCTGTCTTTTCACCTTGCTTATATTTTCCTTTGTTGTGCAGAAGCTTTTAATTTTAATTAGATCCCATTTGTTTATTTTTGCTTTTATTTCCAGAATTCTGGGAGGTGGATCATAGAGGATCCTGCTGTGATTTACGTCTGAGAGTGTTTTGCCTATGTTCTCCTCTAGGAGTTTTATAGTTTCTGATCTTACATTTAGATCTTTAATCCATTTTGAGTTTATTTTTGTGTGCGGTGTTAGAAAGTGATCTAGTTTCATTCTTTTACAAGTGGTTGACCAGTTTTCCCAGCACCACTTGTTAAAGAGATTGTCTTTACTCCATTGTATATTCTTGCCTCCTTTGTCAAAGATAAGGTGTCCATATGTGTGTGGATTTATCTCTGGGCTTTCTATTTTGTTCCATTGATCTATATGTCTGTCTTTGTGCCAGTACCATACTGTCTTGATGACCGTGGCTTTGTAGTAGAGCCTGAAGTCAGGCAAGTTGATTCCTCCAGTTCCATTCTTCTTTCTCAAGATTGCTTTGGCTATTCGAGGTTTTTTGTATTTCCATACAAATCTTGAAATTATTTCTTCTAGTTCTGTGAAAAATGTGGCTGGTAGCTTGATAGGGATTGCATTGAATTTGTAAATTGCTTTGGGTAGTATACTCATTTTCACTATATTGATTCTTCCGATCCATGAACATGGTATATTTCTCCATCTATTAGTGTCCTCTTTGATTTCTTTCATCAGTGTTTTATAGTTTTCTATATATAGGTCTTTAGTTTCTTTAGGTAGATATATTCCTAAGTATTTTATTCTTTTCGTTGCAATGGTGAATGGAATTGTTTCCTTAATTTCTTTTTCTACTTTCTCATTATTCGTGTATAGGAATGCAAGGGATTTCTGTGTGTTGATTTTATATCCTGCAACTTTACTATATTCATTGATGATCTCTAGTAATTTTCTGGTGGAGTCTTTAGGTTTTCCATGTAGAGGATCATGTCATCTGCAAACAGTGAGAGTTTGACTTCTTCTTTTCCAATTTGGATTCCTTTTATTTCTTTTTCTGCTCTGATTGCTGTGGCCAAAACTTCCAGAACTATGTTGAATAGTAGCGGTGAAAGTGGACACCCTTGTCTTGTTCCTGACTTTAGGGGAAATGCTTTCAATTTTTCACCATTGAGGATAATGTTTGCTGTGGGTTTGTCATAGATAGCTTTTATTATGTTGAGGTATGTTCCTTCTATTCCTGCTTTCTGGAGAGTTTTATCATAAATGGATGTTGAATTTTGTCAAAGGCCTTCTCTGCATCTATTGAGATAATCATATGGTTTTTATTTTTCAATTTGTTAATGTGGTGAATTACATTGATTGATTTGCGGATATTGAAGAATCCTTGCATCCCTGGGATAAAGCCCACTTGGTCATGGTGTATGATCTTTTTAATGTGTTGTTGGATTCTGATTGCTAGAATTTTGTTGAGGATTTTTGCATCTATGTTCATCAGAGATATTGGCCTGTAGATTTCTTTTTTTGTGACATCTTTGTCAGGTTTTGGTATTAGGGTGATGGTGGCCTCATAGAATGAGTTTGGAAGTTTACCTTCCTCTGCAATTTTCTGGAAGAGTTTGAGTAGGATAGGTGTTAGCTCTTCTCGAAATTTTTTAGACCTAATTGATATCTATAGGACATTTCACCCCAAAACAACGAATTTCACCTTTTTTTCAAGTGCTCATGGAACCTTCTCCAGGATAGATCACATCCTGGGCCATAAATCTAAACTTGATAAATTCAAAAAAATCGAAATCATTCCAAGCATCTTTTCTGACCATAATGCATTAAGATTAGATCTCCATTACAGGAGAAAAACTATTAAAAAATTCCAACATATGGAGGTTGAACAACACACTTCTGAATAACCAACAAATCACAGAAGAAATCAAAAAAGAAATCAAAATATGCATAGAAACTAATGAAAATGAAAACACAACAACCCAAAACCTGTGGGACACTATAAAAGCAGTGCTAAGAGGAAAGTTCATAGCAATACAGGCATACCTCAAGAAACAAGAAAAAAGTCAAATAAATAACCTAACTCTACAACTAAAGCAACTAGAAAAGGAAGAGTTGGAGAACCCCAGAGTGAGTAGAAGGAAAGAAATCTTAAAAATTAGGGCAGAAATAAATGCAAAAGAAACAAAAGAGACCATAGCAAAAATCAACAAAGCCAAAAGCTGGTTCTTTGAAAGGATAAATAAAATTGACAAACCATTAGCCAGACTCATCAAGAAGCAAAGAGAGAAAAATCAAATCAATAAAATTAGAAATGAAAATGGAGAGATCACAACAGACAACACAGAAATACAAAGGATCATAAGAGACTACTATCAGCAGTTGTATGCCAATAAAATGGACAACGTGGAAGAAATGGACAAATTCTTAGAAAAGTACAATTTTCCAAAACTGAACCAGGAAGAAATCGAAAATCTTAACAGACCCATCACAAGCACGGAAATTGATACTGTAATCAGAAATCTTCCAGCAAACAAAAGCCCAGGTCCAGATGGCTTCACAGCTGAATTCTGAACCTATTTCTAATTCATTTTTCACTAACATAGTAAATGACATCACTATCCATCCAATGACTCAAACTCAGAAACCTTAGGTGTCATACTAGGTTCTTTATTCCATCAGACTCAGACTCCATGTAAAATCTATTAGCAACTCCCATCCATCACCTTTTCCTCCAGACTGCGTTTTGATCCCTTCATTCTTACTCCTCTCATTTGTCTCCACCTGTGGTTAAACTGTTTTCCTCTCTGAGTTGACAACTTCAGTAATTTTGAGTGTCATCTCCCTTTGTCTATTCTTGTCCCTCTCCTTTCCATTCTTCTGACAGCAAGCAAACAACACATCCTTCATCAATGTAAATTAGATTAGATCATCATGAGGTTTAGAATCCTTTGGTGCATTTCCATAGAATAAAAAGCAAATCACTCACCATGGGTCTGTCAGGCTCTTTATGAGCTGCCTATCTACATCTGCAATGGCATCTAGTACTCAATGGCATTTTAAATATATGTACAACAGTACAGACACTTGGAGTCTCCACTCCTCAGATATAACATGGTTCCTATCTCAAAACTCCTTCACTTTCCAGCGTCCTTGTCTGTCCCGGTCTTTCTTGGCTCTTCCTGGAGCTTGATCCTTCTCGAACTTCAGATTTCAACTTTAAAATCCACTCTGCAGAGTCTGACCTCCCTATCAGAGAGAGGTCATCCCTTCTTCTTCTTTTGTTATATTGCCCTGTTACGTCTTCTCAGAAAACTTATATTAGACATTTTACTTGGCTATTGATTTATTTTCTGTGTCCCCTGAAAAGAAAACTCTAGGGGGACAGAGGTCCCAACTTTCTTATTCTTGGACATATTGACATTCTATAAACGTGTATTGGTTAATTTATTTAAAATAGTTACTTGGATAGGTATTTCCCAAAGTGTATTTCATGAAATAATAGAATGTTAATGACTGACACAAAAAGTTATTTCATTAACATCACTAAAATTAGTAACTACTGAGAAAATACTTTCCCCAAAGTTTTATATGTATTTTTTTTCCTTTGGTAAATCTAATATATTAATATGCACTGTGAATTTCCAAGATGGGGACATAAGGTATTATATTCTTGTTTTGTCTTATTATTTTGCATTAAAGCCATATTTAAACTGATATTATTTTACAATATGGTAATTTTGATGTGTATATAATGTATGTTTTTATTTGATTTCATTGTAGAATGGAAGAACATGGATAGAAAATACAGGTTGGAATTTCTTGTCTATTTAATATCATTATTTCACTATATTTTTTGTGACTAATTCTTTGTCATTTATACTTTTTTAGTGTTTTCTGATTTTTTAAATAAATGGGCAATCAATAAAAGCAACAGATAAGTAATTACTGAGTTTTAATTTAAAAATAAAAATATACTGTTTTACACAATTGTTTTTGCTTTGAACAGATTAAATGAGAAAACAAAATTAGTCAATGGTGAAGTGTAATGTACAAGGCTATAGATTATCAGGCTCATTAAGTAACATAGAGCACCCTCCAAGTCTGTTTAATTGTATTACAGTTTCAAGGACTTTTAAGTTATCACTCATCTGACATATAAATAAATTTAAAAAAAAAACATTTTCACTAGAATTATTTGACTGTAATACCGTTAAACAGACATTACATAAACAAATAATATGACTTTTTCACTCTTGATATAAATAATCTATAACTTTGGATTTATTGACAGATATGGACTTTAGAATAAGGAAGTAAAGAATTGATAAGTTTTTTACATCCAGATTTACATATCTGTAATGGATTGATTGCCAATGAGAGAGGGAGAAAAGGAGGAATTTTCAAAGTTGCACCTATAATCTTTCCTAATTCATTAGATTTCAAACAATATATAAACCTATTGACTAGGCCTTTACTGAAAATGTTAAGAGAAATTCATGTGGCTTGCATGAATACCCTAGCCTCATTTAGATCAGAGTTACTTATTAATTGATTAATTTTATAAATATTCACTGTATATCTCCTCCCAGGTACTGGGGATTCAGCAGGGAAAAAGCAAAACAAAACAGGCTTTGCCTCTCGTAGAATTTATCATCTCATGAGGATTCTCACTTTCTTTCTCATGACGAAGACAGATATTAATTAACAGCAATTGAGCAAATAAGCCCATAATTACAGATCTGATCATTGAGATGAAAAAGAACAGTACAGGTTAAACACATAGTAGGGCAGCTAATTTAGATTTGAACTTCAGTGTGGCCTTCTTTTAGATATTTGAAAGGTTCAATGAATATAATTTCATATTAAATAATTCCTTTTTGGTAAAGGAATGGCTATTATTAAATATAATTTGCTTACAAGTGGCATGTAAATACAAAGATATAACTATATAAATGCATTTGTTCCTGAATTTCTCCTTCACATTATCATTCAAAAGAATGACAACTTAAAAAAGAATGAAAATAATACCTACTCAAGTATATTATCTTACTATCATCCATGGAAATATTTCCCAGTAACACATTTATTAATTTATCTTTCTCTAAAGTAAAAGTCACAGAGATTTTTTAAAGAACATAAAATTAATATTGATTTTGGCATTTACCCTGTAAGTTTGTTTCAGTTTCTGCTATCAGATCTTAATGAGATTTTAAATTTTGTAAAGAGGATAAGAACATGTCAATGAGGCTGATAATTTATAGTTAAAGGCTCTGCCTTTGGTTTCCCAGGTGGCTCAAGTGGTAAGGAATCTGCCTGCCAAAGCAGGAGATGCATGTTCGATCCCCAGGTCAGAAAGATCTCCTGAATGGAAAATGGCAACCTACTCCAGTAATCTTGCCTGGAAAATCCCCTGGACAGAGGAGCCTAACAGGCTACAGTCCATAGGGCCGCAAAGAGTTAGACATGGCTGAGCACACGCAGGCTTTGTCTTCACCCATTAAAAGCAAGGAAGTAAAATTTAGAATGAAAATTAATAACCCTTTGCTTCTAGGGAAAAGAAAGAAAATCTCCTTTTCAGACTCAATGACCTTTTTTTATTTGGAATCACAAAATGTATCATATTTGCCTCCACTTTTAAAAACCTTTTGAAAATATATAATGAATCCTAGACAGTCTTTCAGGTTAACAGTGATTAGGTAATCTGCTGAAAGTTTTAGACAGAGGCATTTGTCAGCCTAACCTTGGTTTTCGACCTTTAATAAAATCAGAAAAGTCCCTTACTATAAAAATTAATACAGAGTATTCTATAGTTATTTTTTGCCTAGTTGAGGAGTCACAGGAGTTATTCTAATTCAATTTAGACATAAATTGGCAAATGTGATTGCATTAGCTATACACAAGATCCTTTAAATACTGATATACTTATATCCTAGTGCATGGAAGTAATAATAGACAATAAAACTAATAGATATGTTTTTGATGTGTTTCCAGATTTACTTTAATGACACTTTATGGAGTGTTTACCATGTATATGTGGCATTGTGAAGGTCACACATCGAGAAATCATTGTTCCTGTGGTTAGTGTATGAAAAGATGCTCAACATCACTCATTATTAGAGAAATGCAAATCAAAACCACAATGAGGTACCACTTCACACCAGTCAGAATGGCTGCGATCCAAAAATCTGCAAGCAATAAATGCTGGAGAGGGTGTGGAGAAAAGGGAACCCTCCTACACTGCTGGTGGGAATGCAAACTAGTACAGCCACTATGGAAAACAGTGTGGAGATTCCTTAAAAATTGCAAATAGAACTACCTTATGACCCAGCAATCCCACTGCTGGGCATACACACCGAGGAAACCAGAATGGAAAGAGACACATGTACCCCAATGTTCATCGCAGCACTGTTTATAATAGCCAGGACATGGAAACAACCTAGATGTCCATCAGCAGATGAATGGATAAGAAAGCTGTGGTACATATACACAATGGAGTATTACTCAGCCGTTAAAAGAATTCATTTGAATCAGTTCTGATGAGATGGATGAAACTGGAGCCGATTATACAGAGTGAAGTAAGCCAGAAAGAAAAACACCAATACAGTATACTAACACATATATATGGAATTTAGGAAGATGGCAATGACGACCCTGTATGCAAGACAGGGAAAGAGACACAGATGTGTATAACAGACTTTTGGACTCAGAGGGAGAGGGAGAGGGTGGGATGATTTGGGAGAATGACATTCTAACATGTATACTATCATGTGAATTGAATCGCCAGTCTATGTCTGACGCAGGATGCAGCATGCTTGGGGCTGGTGCATGGGGATGACCCAGAAAGATGTTATGGGGAGGGAGGTGGGAGGGGGTTCATGTTTGGGAATGCATGTAAGAATTAAAGATTTTAAAATTTAAAAAATAAAAAACTAAAAACAAACAAACAAAAAAAATATTGACCTCCAGTTGTATGCCATGGCCCTATGACAGGTGCAGGCACAGATGTCGAAGTGAAAACATCATAGACAGTAGCACTAAAGAGCTTACAATATCGAAATGAAATTAGGATTCTAGTATAAAAGTTAGGAAACTATTGTAAACATAAATAATATCCCCTAAGGAAAAGAAAAATAAATCCCCTAAATACAGAACATAGACAATGGACCTGGTGTGGCTAACAAAGATGCAAAATAAAATAGAGCCAGGCAGTCATGACAGATCCGGGGTTCAGTAATATAGTCTTGCTCTTAGAAAAAGCACGTAAAAACTATGAGAACTTCTGACCCTGCTAAAGATGAAAAGCCCCTCTAGAGAAGTTCTGATGAAACCCACTCAGAAAGATGTTATGGGGAGGGAGGTGGGAGGGGGTTCATGTTTGGGAATGCATGTAAGAATTAAAGATTTTAAAATTTAAAAATAAAAACTAAAATTAAAAAAAAAAAAAGAAACCCACTCATTGAAAACTTGTGGTCAATCTTCAAGGGCCACCCAGTACTCTTAGAAGTCTCCCAACTGGGGCTTCTTCAGTTTTTGCTACTAAAAATCCATCATCACCTTCACCTTCACTGCACCAATGTACTTTTGGTTCTACCTGAAGGCTGTATATCCCCAGTTTGCAAATCTTGTAAATGATAAAGTAGTCCTTTTGCTTCAAGATAATCCCAATTCTTTCCTGGAATTTATTTCTGATTTAGGACAATGCTATTATAACATTAGAGCAAACTCAAATTATTTATTCTTTATTATTTATATCATGCCTCACTTAAATATGACTAACTCTGATATATATGATACAGCAGAAATGAAAAATAAAATTAAGGATTTTATATAATAGAAAAGTAACATGGAGGGCAAAAAGATGTTTCGTATGGTGAAACTACTCTTTCTGACACCATAATGGTAGATACATATCCTTCGACATTTGTAGAATATTATACATTCCAGATTGATAGAATGCACGACACCCAGAGTGAACTCTAATGGGAACTATAGACTTTTGCTGATAATGATGTGCTAATATAGGTTCATTGATTGTAACAAATGTAGCACTTGGTGAGAGATTTTGATAGTATGGGAGGCTGTGTATATGCGGAAGAAGAGAGCACATGGGAAATCTTTGGATCTACTGCTCAATTTTGCTATGAGTCTAAAACTTCTCTCT
The DNA here is from genome assembly GCF_016772045.2 of Ovis aries. Taxonomy (NCBI): domain Eukaryota; kingdom Metazoa; phylum Chordata; class Mammalia; order Artiodactyla; family Bovidae; genus Ovis; species Ovis aries. The sequence continues at coordinate 19,425,808 of NC_056074.1, forward strand.
AAAAATGTATTTAACAATTGAAAAAAAGTAAGATTAAGAAAAATAAAATTTCAAGTCTACTCAAAAATGCATTCCATACATGTTTCAGTGCCATTCTCCCAAATCATCCCACCCTCTCCCTCTCCCGCATATATAATATCATATAAGAAATGAATCGCCAGTCTAGGTTTGATGCAGGATACCGGATGCTTGGGGTTGGTGCACTGGGATAACCCAGAGGGACGGTAAGGGGAGGGAGGTGGGAGGGGGGTTCAGGAGTGGGAATTTATGTACACCCATGGCAGATTCATGTTGATGTATGGCAAAACCAATACAGTATTGTAAAGTAAATAATTATAATAAATTTTTAAAAATGCATTCCATAAAGGCCCAGTTAGTTTCTAACAGGGGGCCAATACTATGGCTATTGACAAGAGAAAGAGGAAATTAGTATCCTTACCTCAGTGTTAGATAAGACCAGGAAGTTATCCTAATAATGAAGCCTGAGAAAAATTCCCCTTTCTCTCTTGTGTAGGGGAATACAGAGCAACAAATATATCAATAATGCTTCTAAAGTTACTTCTTGTGTGTGTGTGTGTGTGTGTGTGTGTGTGTGTGTGTGTCGCTCAATTGTGTCCAATTCTTTATGACTCCATGAACTGAAGCTGGCCAGACTCCTCTGTCCATGGGATTCTCCAGGCAAGATTACTTGGAGTGGGTAGCCGTTCTCTCCTCCTAGGGATCTTCCCAACCCAGGGCTCAAACGCGGGTCTCTTTCACTGCAGGAGCCTCCTGAGACTCCAGGGAAGCCCTAATGAACAATTCAACTAATGCAATTTTAGAAAGTACCGAAATAGTGAATCCTGCATGGGCAGCTTTCTGGGGATCTGGATGTTTCAGATATAAAATTTAGACCATCTAGAAGGTGTGCTTCTCAAACTGTGTCAAAAACGCACCTATAGATGTGAGAGTGTGCAGGGGTATTCAAAATCACAGTTTCGTCAATGTCGAACCATTTTAAACATTAATTTTACATTAAAAGAGACATGGCCACAGTGGGACAGTGTACACAATTAGTATAACTTTTCCTCCATATCAAAATAAAGAAAAATAAAAATTATTAGTTTTACTTCCTTTTCACAGCAGGTCAGTTAGCTTTGTTCTTCATTTTCCTATGAATACCAATTTACTCTTGTACCATTAGTATGATTTCGTTAAAAACATGCAATAATGGTTCCAGAGAAAGGTTTGAAATTTTATGTTTGAGATAAGATTTGTGATGTGTTTCATGGGGTTACAAACTTCAGCCAGGCTACACCCTAATTTTCCCTCCAAAGTCCATCTTCCTCTGAGAGCAGCAGGATTTCACTGAAGTAAAAGATGAAGAAACTAAAGATAGATAGATACAGCAGACATAGAGGAGGAAACTTTGAAAGACAATATGTGGATTAAAAAAATGGGCTGTGGAGTCAGAGAAATCCTTATTTAATAGCTGGTGATGCCACGTATTAGTTCAATCAATTACTTTACTTCTCTGAGCCTTAATATTCTCATTTGCAAATAGGAATAACAATAATATCCTCTTCATTGGTTGTAAAGAGGATTATATAATGTGACACTGCTCTGTCCAGTATGATAGTCACTATTCAGTCGTGGTTATTGGGCACTTAAAATTTTAGCACTTGAGATGTGCTAAAATGTAAAATATACCCTGGATTTTCAAGATTTAGTTTGAAAAATAATACAAAATATTGCACAAATAATTTTCCATATGGAGAAGGAAATGGCAACCCATTCCAGTATTCTTGCTTGGAGAATCCTGCGGACAGAGGAGCCTGGTGGGCTGCTGTCCATAGGGTCGCACAGAGTCGGACACGACTGAAGCGACTTAGCATGCATGCAAGCATTGGAGATGGAAATGGCAATCCACTCCAGTGTTCTTGCCTGGAGAATCCCAGGGACGGCGGAGTCTGGTGGGCTGCCGTCTATGGGGTCTCACAGTATCGGACACGACTGAAGCGACTCAGCAGCAGCAGCAGCAATTTTCCATATAGTTTATATTGTTTACATGTTGTAAGTATATGGATATTTTGGATATAATGGTTTAATTATATTATGAAAACTAATATCACCTATTTTTTACCTTTTAATGTTTTTATTTTTTTAATATTCTTGCTGAAAAGTGGCCAAGTTTGCTTTCATTTTCTTATTTTACAAGTGAGAAAACTTAAGCTCAGAGAAATTAAGACATTCGAAATTCTAGAAGTAGGGCAAAAATAGAAACAAATGCTAGTCTTCTGTGATTTTTCTCACTTAACTGCACTGCCTCTAAAAATCAGCATCACTGCACAGTAACAACAACAACCACAGCATCTTTATTTACCAAGTGCTTTTCATGAGCCTGATGCTATGAAATGGATCCAGTTATGATCTCATGTTTCACAAATTGAGACAGCAAGGTGCAAAGCGACCTGTGTGTATTGGCTTCCTACACTCAGATCTCACCCAAAGACTTTGACTTAAATTATGGAGCAAATTAAGGGACCCTGAAATTTGTTTAATCTTCAGTCCTTAAAGTCAGAACCTCTCTGCATCTCCAAAGCACATGCTGAATTTTGCTTTATAATCCTAGATGATTAACCATTACCCATGAGCATCTTTTTTCATTTTATCAATGGCTTATGTATTAAATCTATACTGTATATATCCTAGTGATTCAAAGTGCAAGGTCTCAAGCCATCCTGGATCTAAAGCTTCTCACTGTGCATTTGGGCAAGTTTATTAATCTCTTCAAGTCATATGTATTTTCATTCTCAAAATATAAAATGATAGAAAGTAAAGGAAGGCAGATAAATGGTCTCTTTTTTAATTCAAAAAGTGCCTTGCATCACTGTTTCGCTAAAGGTTTATCTTTCAAAGGTGCCAGTGAAAATACAAAAGATAATACCTTCCAAAAGTCATGATTTTAATGAATTTTTCTATCACTTTACATTTTTATTGTGAACTAAAAATAGGAGCACTGTTCAGCATACCATTGTTTTATCAATGTCTATCAAGCAATGTTGGCAATTTGATCTCTGGTTCCTTTGCCTTTTCTAAAACCAGCTTGAACATCAGGGAGTTCATGGTTCACGTATTGCTGAAGCCTGGCTGGGAGAATTTTGAGCATTACTTTACTAGCATGTGAGATGAGTGCAATTGTGCAGTAGTTTGAGCATTCTTTGGCATTGCCTTTCTTTGGAATTGGAATGAAAACTGACCTTTTCCAGTCCTGCGGCCACTGCTGAGTTTCCCAAATTTGCTGCCATATTGAGTGCAGCACTTTCACAGTATCATCCTTCAGGATTTGAAATAGTTCAACTGGAATTCCATTACCTCCACTAGCTTTGTTCACAGTGCCGACTAAGGTCCGTCTAGTCAAGGCTATGGTTTTTCCAGTGGTCATGTATGGATGTGAGAGTTGGACTGTGAAGAAGGCTGAGCACCAAAGAATTGATGCATTTGAACTGTGGTGTTGGAGAAGACTCTTGAGAGTCCCTTGGACTGCAAGGAGATCCAACCAGTCCATTCTGAAGGAGATTAGCCCTGGGATCTCTTTGGAAGGAATGATGCTGAAGCTGAAACTCCAGTACTTTGGCCACCTCATGCAAAGAGTTGACTCATTGGAAAAGACTCTGATGCTGGGAGGGATTGGGGGCAGGAGGAGAAAGGGACAACAGAGGATGAGATGGCTGGATGGCATCACTGACTCAATGGATGTGAGTCTGAGTGAACTCCGGGAGATGGTGATGGACAGGGAGGCCTGGAGTGCTGTGATTCATGGGGTCGCAAAGAGTCGGACACGACTGAGCGACTGAACTGAACTGATCAAGCGATACCTAGATCGATATGGATATGGTGTGTTTTATGATTAGTGATTGATTGTTACTGTGTTGTCCTGTTTCGTAAGTGTAAATATCATTGAAAAAACCTCCATGTAAGTTATAATTTAGGAAGAAATTAAATTATATTTCTATAAAAACTTTGGCATTATACCTTTATCGTATCCTTTTTATGTTTTATACAAGAAACGTAATGGCACCATTTTCACTACTTTTTTTCCCAGAAACATAAACTTTTAAGCATGGGAATTGTCTGTATTGACCTAGCACTGTGTACTTGCTTTGTAATAGCTAACTCCGAGGCAATAAGCTTGCAACTTCTCTACGGAAATGATATAAGGTTGTAGAATAAATATAGACAATACTCTCTATACATGGAAGTTTTAAGCCTTATCTTTGGTTGCCATGAAATAAATAGCATTCAGTCCCATTTGGATGATATTTCCCCCAAACTTTATTTGCAACACTCTAGTACTTTATCCCTCACACTGTTAGAAAAGTAATGACCATATATTTTTAATTTCATCAGTAAACTTGAACCTCTTAGTTACTAACTTCTGTTCACAAAATGGAATAAACACTAACCCTTTCTTTGATATATTGTTACAAATTTTATCTCTCTGGTTTTCTGGTTTTGGCAACTTCAGTCTCTGTGCCCCAGCAGCTCTGTGTGTGTGTATGTGTGTGCCTGTGTGCGTGTGTGTGTGTGCTTAGTCGCTCAGTCATGTCTGACTCTCTGTGACCCTATGGACTGTAGCCCACAAGGCTTCTCTTTCTATGGGATTTTCCGGCAACAATACTGGAGTGAGTTGCCATTACCTCTTCGGGGAGATTTTCCCAACTCAGGGATTGAACCCACCTCTCCTGCCTCTCCTGCGTTGGCAGGTGGATTCTCAACCATTCAGCCATTCAGACACCAGGAAGCCCCGCCTGAGCAACTACTCAAGCATATAAATTGTATATGTAAAATCCAAATCTCTTTAACCTAAGACTGTTAGACTAAGAAAGAGGAGCTATTTATCATTCAAATCCATATGATAATACTTAACTGATCTATTTTTCTAATCCTAAAAATACTATTAATAACAGCACATTACTGAATATATATTTGTTCAATCAGCAGATGTTTTTGAAATGTTTACCCTTTATAACGTACTGTGATACACTCTGTTGCTGGAAAGATTTCTAAGAAATAGTACCAGCCCACAACCAACTGGAATATACTTAAATCAATGTCAATATGTTTCATGGAGATAGAGAAAAACAAGTGCATAAGTGGACTGAGGTGAGGGAGAGCTGAAGACAGGGACTAAGTAAAGATTCACCAGGGAGCAATATTTAAGCTGCCTCTTCAATGAGAACTGGCCTGGTGGACAAGGCAAAAATAGTATTTAGGGGGCTGGGGCAGTCAGTCTATGCAGAGAAATCACTCACAGAGGCAAATGCAAACACAGAAAATTATCAATGATTTCTTTAAGAAATTGTCAATAGTTCTATAAATTGTGTTTCAGGAACACGTTACAAAGGAAGAGACAAAGTTGGAAAACAGACAGGGCTCAAGAGAAAATCAGAGGTTTATTCATGAGGCAAAAGGAGTCCTCTCTAATATTTGTGAGGCATGAGGGAAGAATATAAACAAAAATTTTCAGGTCATGTATTACAAATGTTAGAAGTTGTAAGTTGATCTTTTAAAAATAAACTTGAATACAGAAAACGTGTGTACAGGTGTACAACCTGAGGTTCTGACTGATGTAAAAATTAGCCGAGGTCAGGTCTGACTAGTTCTGAAAACGTGTCAGCATTGAGCAAGAGATGATGAAGCAAGATCTGAAAGGTAGGGGGTGCAGAAGCAAGGACTACTACTGGGCATATCACCTTAACCCAAAGACTGTCTTCCTGAGAAAAAGCGTTAGGGGAAACACTGAGTGAAGCCACTCACCCTGAATAGGCACCATGGTTAGTAACCATGTGCATAGGTTATTTGAGAACAGGAGGTCCTGGTAAGGAACATGGAACTAACAAGCCACCACCAACTGGAAGAATTAGGGAAAAGTTAAAGGAAATAACACATGTCCTACCACCTCCTGGAATCCTCCTTGTTGGAATCCATCTTGGCTGAGCAATGTGTGTGCCACCAGGAAGGAACCTGAGTCAGAATGACTGGCCAGAGGCAACCCAGAAACTAACCTGGTCACCATAAAACCCAATGCTGTATGCCATGTGGCCAGGGTGTCTTCCTGGGTTCCCTTACCCTCCTGTTCCCCACCAAGCTGCCCCTTCCCAATAAAGTCTCTTGCTTTGTCATCACATGTGTCTCCTTGGATAATTCATTTCCAAGTATTAGACAAGAGTCCCCTTTGAGGCCCTGGAAGAGGTCCCCTTTCCTGCAATAAAAGGATGTAGCCAGAGAGGACCCTATGGTTCCCTCTAAATTTCAGTGACATGGGCAGAAATTCCCCTTGCTTGAGTCTAAGACTGACAGCCTTATGAGCCTGGACCGTAAGAGTTTGGACCTTTTCTGAAGCCTAAAGAGAGCCTTTGAAGGTTTTCAGTGGTGACTGTCTTGCATAACATTTTTTAGTGTTTGGATAACTATAAACTAGTGAAGGTCACAGACAGGAAAACTTTCTTCTTAATGTACATATGGTAACCTGCTTTGAAAGGACTCATTTATTAAAGTGTTGCATGACAGATAGAATTGGAATTAAAGTGTACATTGCTATTTATCATGTATAATGTTTTATTATTTAAAAAACCTTCAAAAACCACATCAAGCTGTGGATTTAATCCTGATAATGGTCACTCTGAGCATGGAAAGTAATTGACTTCCCACAAAGATTTGTAAAAGTCTAGGCTGAGCCTCATACACTCTTGATGAGAGATGGCAGAAAGGAAAGAGATGAGGTTCAGAAGATGTAGACTTGGAAAGTGATTCTAGGTAGTCTGGTTTTCAAATAGCCCAAACCTATCTGTTTGTACATATTCTTTAAGAACACAGAGAATATCAAAAGGTCCTCCAGTAATTAATTCTCTGCTTTATAATTGTTTGCCTGCACAATGACTCATATGGTTTATTGATATAAGAATGGTGTTGAAACATCGTAGAGTTTAGATCTCAAAAAAAGAAAATGTCACACCCTGGAGTGGGTGTTGTGGTTTGTCACCCCCCAACCCTTTGGAAAAGAGGCACTCATTTCCCCAGGGGGCGGGTGGCTGAGCCCTTCTCTGGGAGTCACCCTTTTCAGAAGAGAACTGCCTATGCCACAGTTTCACCTCCTTCCCAGGGAAAGTCAGCCTGCAGTTAATCAAGCACATCCCCTTACAAAGGTCCATCCTCCTAGCTTCTGTTCGTGCCCTCTGTGCAGGTCTTCGCAGCAACAGAGCTGCTCATGTTGCGGGTCACTCCCTGCCTTTGCTGAATCTGTGCAGCAGGCAGGTATGAGATGCAGTAGAGAAAGGGGAGTAGGGGCAGATGGCAGGAAACCACACATCTTGAAAACAGCAGGAGTCCTTGGGCAGGCAAAGCAAGAACCTCCAGCCTGACAGGAACCACACATTTGGGGATGGTAAGTGCCCTGGTGGCAAACAAAGCATGGCCGGGAAAGGAAGGACCCATCTGTGTCCAAATGCAACTTTTGACTTATTAGGGCCTCATTACAATAATAGTAGCTTTGCAGATAAGAAGCACTCATCAAGCACCGACAGTATGACACTTCTGATCAAGATTAAATAAGGGCAAAAATCTCTCCTCTCCTTGGGGTGAAAATCAGGGAAATATAGCCCCCAACCTCACCGTTCTCAATGGATATTCTGCCCTTTCATTTCTACATGCCTCATAACTGGCTTGCCAAAGAAACTGGGTAACTACTCACCCAAAGCTACCCTCTCTCCCTTTGAGAGTGAACAGCCCTTAAATAAATCCTTGCTTCACGTTCTTGAGAGATTTCCCTGGTGATTCAGGCGGTAAAGCATCTGTCTACAATGCAGGAGACCTGGGTTCAATCCCTGGGTGGGGAAGATCTCCTAGCGAAAGAAATGGCAACCCACTCCAATATTCTTTCCTGGAAAATCCCATGGATGGAGGAGCCTGATAGACTAAAGTCTTTGGGGTTGCAAAGAATCGGACATGACTGAGCAACTTCACTTTAACTTTACTTTCTTGACCTCCCCCTCTGGTCTCTAAATTCTTTCTGCAATGAGACAAGAACCTCTCAGAGCATATTTGGTGAAGCCATCCAGGAGAATTCGGTAAGGCTCAGTCAGCCTCTCACCCCTCCTTGTATTTGAGAGGTGCTGTCTTATTTCCCAAAATTCTTTCTCTCTCTTCTCCCATTTTTGGACCTATTGCCACAAAAATGTGATTGCTGGTCAAGCATTTAAAAGGTACCAGGGTGCTCTAGCCTAGGGACCCCAGATTTTAACAAGCCCTTTACTGCACAGTATTTACCTGTACAGAAAAATAGGGAATAGTGCTGGGAGTTCACAGCTCACTATAATTTTAGAAAGCAATGATTTTACCTTTGAAAGGGTAATTTTTTTTTTCCAATTATCCTTGTTTCCAAGAGTCAAAAACTTTTCTCCACCAGCTTTCTTAGAACATTTCCTCTTATTCATAAATCCTTTCTCTATCTCTTTGATACATATGTAAATCATTTTAAGGGATAAATAAACCAGGAAAACCCAGGAAATTTTTTCTTAAAAGCCTAGGAGCCATCTCTTTGAAATGTAAATATTAAGGAGAGTCTATCTATCTAGACTGGAGTTTCTATCTCCTTGTCATCAGAATTTTAGTCTAGAGGCCTTGTTCAAAGCTATAACCACCTGCTTATCATAGAGATATAGAAGTTTTATCATTCCTTTAGATAAAAGCAATTAGCCAGCCCAGCTGGCTACCCCCAATTAGCAGGTGAATTTGAAGTAAACAATGAAAGACTACATAACAAACAATTCTGCCCAAGTCTTCTTTCAAAAAAAATAATCATTAATCTTGACAGCATGTACATAATGGCTTACATATGCTTGTTGATATTCAAAGGATGGAATTTCATTGTGTTTTCATATCATTAGAAGATTGCTTGCAGTGAACATTCCAGTTTGATTTAATGTTTCTTCAACAATAAAACTCTGTTCTTTCGTTCCTATATTTGAGGAAAAAATTTTCTAGGTTGACAAGAATTCTATTTTCCTTTTTTTCCTCAACACGTGGGACAAGTTTCTGTTGAAATAAAAATATAAAATAAAACAATGTTCTCATCAGTGCTGACTGTGCCGATGCTAGTGGTTTACCCATCACTTGATCAAATCCCGGGGGTGTAGCCGTACTACTAGGTGGATCTTCATAGTGGAAAGAATTAGAGAGATGGAATCTCTGCTGTGTTCATTTCTTCAAAAGGGCTCTGGGCAAAACTCATTCTTCACAACACTATAGAGACTGGAACTCCCATTACAATGTGGACTCTCAGTATTAATGAGCTGGCTTGGAGCATGTGTGTTGAGAGGACTTTTCTCACCTAGAACTGAGTGACCAGGTCCAAAACCAGTCTCCCTTAGCCCTTTATCCCCAGATATGGTATGAATCAATAACATTAATTCATTAAATTGACATTAATTAATTAATTAATGTTGTAAATTCTCAGGAATGCTGATGACAGCTTTGAACATCCTACTCTGAAAGGCACACATATCTACTTTGAGTCAAGTTTCTGTATCCAACTTTAGGACAGCTCTGGAACTTCTGAGCAGGCCTCTTTCCATCAGTAATCAGGAGAATTAAACATTCTCTAACACTGAATATACATATAAAATTTTCATATATTGAAATTATACATATATGGGCTTCCCTCGTGGCTCAGCAGTAAAGAATATGCCTGCAATGCAGGACACACAGGAGACATGGGTTTCATACCTGGGTTAGGAAGATCTCTTGGAGGAGGACATGGCAACCCACTCCAGTATTCTTCCCTGGAGTGTCTCATGGAGAGAGAAACCTGGCAAGTTACAGTCCATAAGGCTGCAAAAAGCAGGGCATGACTGAAGCAACTGAGCATGCACGTATATGTGTGTGTATATACATATAAGGCACCTGGTTGATACTCAACAAATACTGGGGGGGGGGGGGGGAAATCCTAGTCTTCCAAGAAGAAATGAATGATTGCTGTTGTTCAGTCACTCAGTCGTGTCCAACTCTTGGCGACCCCATGAACTGCAGCGCTGCAGACGTCCCTGTCCCTCACAGTCTCCTGAAGATTGCCCAAGTTCGTGTCCATTGCGTCGGTGATGCCATCCAGCCATCTAATCCTCTGATGCCTTCTTCTTCTCTGCCTTTCTGCCCTTTCCCAGCAGACACGAATGATGCCATGACTAAAATGACAGCTTATTTTTTTCCTATAGAAAACTGAGTTTCCAAAAGAAAAGGTCTTTAGCTATCTTTGAAATTCAAATTAACTCCACCATGCTTCTAGCAAGAATCCTCTCTCTATACAGCACTATGCTATATGTGTGGGGATAATATAGTAAGAACATAAACTGTGGAATCAGATTGCCTGGGCTTCAAATAATAAACCTCTGCGCCTTAGTTTCTCATAAAAGAAGATGATATCTAGCTCATTTGTTCTCTTGTGAGAATTAAACAAAGTAGTTCACATACATTTAGTTAACATTTGATGTGGTAAATACCTAATAAATGTTAGCTACAATGATTATAGGGCTTCCCTGGTGGCTCAGTGGTAAAGAATCCACCTGCAATGCAGGAGACATGGTTTCAATCCCCAGGATGGGAAAATCCCCCAGAAGAGGAAATGGCCACTCCTGCATCCTTGCCTGGGAAACCCCAAGGACAGAGGAGCCTGGTGGGCTACCGTTCATGGTGTTGCAAAAGAGTGCGACATGACTGAGGGATTAAACAACTATATAATGATTACAAGAAGAAAACTTATATTCAAGTGATGCTATTCAAGGATTCATCTTGCAGAAAGCAACTGTTGGAAAAGTTTAGAATTACGTATATTAACACTTGAAGAGTAAAAATTTTAATAAAGTATATTAGAAGCATGTATGAACCTCTTTTTTATAGCCGAGGTAAGTAGAATGACTGGATTAGAGAAGAGAAAAAGCAGCAATAATAGCCTGATTCACATAGATGGATGAAATCAAATGTGGGCTAAACAACAATTGAGAAGTTTTAAGACTTTTGATAGGGCACGCATAGGGGTCTTTCACTTTGAGATAGATTGTTCTTTCTACTTAAGATATGTTTATGACACTTTCAGATAGATCACATTTTCTATTAATATATAGACAAATTTGATGAATGTAGAAATAAAAATGAATCTTCAGGTTGAAGTTCTAAATGAGGTAAGAGAATTTGAATACTATAATTTGGGAGTGATTGGAAAACAAAGCTCATATTGCCCCTTTGCTCTTTTCCACCCCCCACCAAAAATTACTTAAATTTTTGTGGGGTTTGGCAGAAAATTATGTTGTGAGAAATTATAATCACTGTAAATTTGAATAGGTATTCTTTTAATACAGTTGTAGTGACTGTGAAAATACATAGTCAGCAGCTCTGTATGAACAGCTTGAAAATATATATAATGAGTTAAGATGGTTCCTGGTTATTATTTTGCAATTTAGCTAGGTAGTCATAGAGCAGAGAACTTATTTTTTTTCTACTTCATTTCCATCTCAGGCTCCAGAAGAAATATTCCAAATTGTCTTTCTTTTGCAGAATGTCCTAGGGGATCAAAGCTATAAATCCTGCCCACCACAAAAACAGTGATAACTTTTCACAGTCAAAATAGTCAAGGTGAATTTATGACAGGGAAACTCAGTTTTGTACTTCTCTCTTCTCCTTCCATAAACTCAGTCTTTGGGATTGACTATCCAGAAAGGGGAATCATTCTCTTCATGTTTTTATATGCCCTGAAGATGAAAGTTTAATGACCTCAATTTCACGTATGACTGTGGGACAACAGACTACTTCTTAATAAATATCAGCAAAATTCACAAAGCCATTGTTTTGTGTTGTTGCTTTTATGACTTCCAGAAATTACATGTACTTATTTCAAATTAACTGTATCATCCTGATTCTCACTTTTACGTCCTTGCTCACACTGTTCCTCATACTTGGAATTCCTTTTCCCTACATAAATGTATACAAAGTCTGTTTGTGGATCTAGACTTTATTAAAGTTCTTTCCTCTTCATAAAGTCTTCTGGGTTCACCTAAACTTGAAATAGTTTCTCTGTCCTCTCTAAAGCATTGACTTTGATATTTATCTCATGTATCTAACTAATGTATCTAGTTTCTCTAATGACTTGCTGCCTGGGCAAAATCACATCAGGCTATTTTGTGTGTATGTGGACATGTTAGAGTCTCCAAATGAGCTGTCAACTCCTCCAAGACAGAAGCAGGCCTAATACTTTGACTGTATGCCACAGGATACTGGTACTCTATTCCTCTATGCTCCAGAACCTAGAGGTACATTCATGGTGGGGCTGAAGATCCTTAAACTGCAGAGTTTTTCACTGACAAAGGTGCCTTTCTGAAGCTCTGAGTGTTCTCCCACTTGGAACAAAAGGGGAAAACAGGAGGCTGAGTCATGTGTTGGAGATTAAGAGAGATGCTGCACTCTCGGATCACTCTCTGTTTTGTGGTGACCCTGGGGCTGTGGATGATTGCAAGAGATGGCCGCAAATTTCCCATAGAGCAACCTGCCCTGGTGGCCTCTTTGCGCATCTGGATCCCGTTTTGCCTGAAGGACTGAACGCATTACTTCTCTTCCAAACTTAAGACAGATCTAGAATTCAGGTCCCATAAACACTTTATTCTCCACAAAGAACATGGTTAGGGTGGCATGGGGGATGGATACATGAATGACATGGGAGAATGTTGAGGAAATGACTGAGCAGAACGGGCTCTGTGTCAGAGCTGATGTTCCTAAGCAGGAAGTCCTGCTTCTGTAAACAGAGGAAGCCCTAGACATAGAATGACCAAGCAGGGGACGTGAACATGGTCGTAGCTCTCCTAAGCTATGGTAATAAAAATACTCAACTCTGTTGAAGGAAAGGTGGATTTATGTTTCTTTTTTCTCTCTGTAAAATGTTACTAGATAATGTTGATCATGCAAAGTGATAATTAAAAATCATGAAGTCAAAATCTAAGAACAAAAATATTGCAGAAGCCTTGATATGTCTGATAGTTAATTAAAAAGCAGTAAGAATGATAATTTTTCCTGAAAGGATTTGTGATGTCCTTGCAGGCCTTTCCAAATGTATATTTCCTGGTAATTTCTTTTTACTAATAAAGAAATAAGCATTTATTTTTGTTGCTAACTTTGTATTCTTTTTCTTAATAAAGATGCTCAGTTATTTAAGGTGTGAGTCCTAAAGTGCATATACATTGCCAGAACTTCATGCTCTCTTGAATCTTTCATCTGGATGTTCCAAGTGTACTTCACAATCAATATGAACTCATGAGCATAGCCAGCCACAAATTTCTCCCTCATTCTCTGTCTGTTATTGAATGGAACAGCTCCATCATCACCATCTTGGCATCCAAGATCCAGATCAAAGGAAAACTCCACCAACAGAAATTCTCAGCCACCCGAGTCCAAAGATGAGTTACTTCATCCTCTGATGAAGTTGCCTCTAATTCTCTAAAAGAGCAGGCATCACCCTGAGCCCTGAATCCAACACCTTAACCTCTGTTTATTCATTTACCATCTTTCTCAGACAGCAAAACATCAGTATACAATGTGGGAGACCTGGGTTCGATCCCTGGGTTGGGAAGATCCCCTGGAGAAGGAAATGGCAATCCACTCCAGTACTATTACCCAGAAAATCCCATGGACAGAGGAGCCTGGTAGGCTACAGTCCATGGGATCGCAAAAAGCCGGACACAACTGAGTGACTTCACTCACTTTGGCTTTCTAAACTACTCTCTTTATTTAGGGATTGTTGCTGTTGTTGTTTAGTCACTAGGTCATATCCAACTCTGTTGCTACCCTATGGACTGTAGCCCACCAGGCTCCTCTGTCCACGAGAGTTCCCAGGCAAGAACACTGGAGCAGGTTGCTATTTCCTTCTCCATGGGAGCTTCCCAATGCAGGGAGCCTCATCTTTTTCGTCTCCTGCTTGGTAGGTGAATTCTTAACCTTTGAGCCACCAGAGAAGACCTTTATTTAAGGATAAAGTCAACTAAATCTTACCTGTTTACCATCTCATTATTTAATGCATAGGTTGACATCAGTTGGTAGTAATTAACAGAATAATTATTGAATGATTGAATGTAATATTTCCTAAACTTCTTGCAAAAGTTTATTCCTAATTTCTTTTGTTCATTAGTACATTTACTCAGCACACAAACTTTGATCATCTACAAGGCACCAGGCACTATGCTAGTTACTGGAAATAGTTACTTGAATAAGAATCAGTGTACATTTAATAAGAATCAGTGTACTTTTAAGGTTATTTCAATGTTCAGAGAAAGAAGCGCAAATCGACAATTACCAAGAAGTTTGATATTGTCTGGATAGAGGAAGTCCAAAAGGTCCTGGAAGCACATTAGAGGAGCACCGTAAGAAATCAAGGATATCAGAGTATGCTTCCCTAAGAAGTGAGACCGAAACCACTGGACCACTAGGGAAGTCCCTGTAATTCTTTTATATGAGGGGTATGCAGGGAGCACAGAACAGTGAAAAAGACTTGGTTTCAGAGACAGATGGGCCCAGAGATGATACATTTATCCTTTCACTATCACTCTATTCATGGCATACTTTTGTTATTAAATGATATGTGTCATGTGGTCAGTCCATTACTATTGATATTTGGGCCTTGAAATCATGACTATATTAAATCACATCTGTATTTGTCTCACCTAGCACAGTTTTCACTGCTGTATTCAATAAAGATCTAATAAACTGTTTTGTGCATATTAAATGTTCAAAAACACTTCATACATGGAATTGATTTAGTATTTAAGGTCAGCATTTGAGTCAAAAATTCTAATTTATACAAAATGATAAACCAATGTAATGAATAGGCATAAAAGAAACTATATCAGTGCATTTGATGCAGAAAAATGTTTGTTTTTTATAGGAATATTGTTTGTGCCTTTTAAGCATGCTTTATATCTGTTTCTATCTTTATATGCAACGTTACCATGAAAAATTAATCAAGAATTAGAAAATGAAGATTGCTTTCTATGCTCAGGATAGATTAAGATATTTATTTGGATACTCTCTCCTTCTAACTCTTTGAGCTTTATGTTCCACGCCTCAGCTTCAAGAACGTCTTCTGTCAAACCCCCACTATCAATCTTCCATTCTATAAAGAAACCAAATGATTGCTAAAGTTTTTGGGAAGGCATCTATCTATCTAAATTCCTATAGCTTTAAATAAATAACAACAGTATATTTAAAGTAAGAGTCAGGACAGCAACCATAACTTATTCACCCATACATCTTTCAGAAGACTAAGTTCACTGCCTGATCAACAGGAAGTCTCAACAAATCTTCATTTAGTTGAACTAAACTGCATATCAGATTATTTTGTATTCTCCTGAGTAGAGGGTGTTTATGTCAACAATTCCAATATTTCAAGGCACATGAGAGAAATAATCAATGTGAATTTTTGTGGCAAATCTAAACCTAAGCTGTTAGACCCAGCTTGTTACAGAACACACAGGAATTGTCAGCATCAATATTTTTTCAGTTTTGAAAATTAATTCCAGGGCTGATTCAAGACAACTTTGTGAAATAGATCTCATTGATCTTGATTTCCTTCTTTTGGTTACCTAAGTCCCAAATCCTTTGGGTGGATTCTCTCTGTAGCCTTTTAGCCAACATCCTCCAGAATCTGACTTGATGCTTGATGCTTCACTTAAAGGCTCCCAGTTGGACAACTGGCACCTCTCTTCCTGCCATTAAATTGTTTTCATGTGCTATAACATTCCCCCAAGACTTGGGAGCTCAAAGTGACAAGGATCATTGTGCTTAAATAGTTTACTCAGGTTTCTCCATAAGATGTTATGAAGATGAACTTTTTGACCAACCCAATAAAAAAAATATTAAGGAAATTTCAGGAAATATAGAGGTGCAAAAATATTTGTGACAAAGATATATTTATAGGGATTAAGAACTTTCATTCTTCTACTACTTGTAGCTAACATTTAATGGATACTCACTATATTCTACCACTATCCTATATACATGGACTTTCACATTTTGTCTTTACAACAACCCTATGATGTAAGTTTTGTTAATATACCCATTTCACAGATGAGAAACTCAAAGCACTGAGAGATTAAGAAACTTGCCCAATGTTATATAGTTTGTAACTGGCAAAGCTGAATCAAATTCAGGAAATCTGGATCCAGAGTTCATCTCTTAACCACTTTATTATCTCACAAAATTATGATAAGCAACTTTTGCTTGGGAGCAAATTAGGTAATAAAAATACTGAGATGAATTAGACATTATCCTGCTCTTGAGGAGCTCAGAGTGGAGCAATGAAAACTGCTATTAAACCAGTAATATTTAAGGTGAATGGGGCTTCCCTGGTAACTCAGATGGTAAAGAATCTTCCTGCAATGTGGGAGGCCTGTGTTCGATCCTTGGGTCAGGAAGATCCCCTGCAGGTGGCCATGGCAACCCACTCCAGTATTCTTACCTGGAAAATTCCATGGACAGAGCAGCCTGGTGGGCTACAGTCCATGGGGTCACAAAGAGTTGCACAAAATAGAGTGACTAAGTACACCACAGCACACAGTAAAGGTGAATATACCTTATACTAAAGACTTCTAGAATTTTATATTATTCATTTATTTTCATTCAGAAAAACTTATTTACTATAAGAGCAATATAGCAAAAATACAAATTAAAATTCTGATGAAAGAAAAAGTTCTTAACTCAGTTACAGATTATTTTTTCTTGTTTTCTATTTTTTCCTATACCTTCTCATTTCATATTTTACTCTTCCCTACCTATTCATCTAATCTGTCATCCTATGGTAAAGATTTTGACCTTTGCAAAGAGAGATTAAGGTGGCCTTAGCCCTCAGATCCTGGGAAATAATCTCAGCTGAAAGGAGTGTCTTTGTTTAGTACAGAAGCTGATTATACTGGGTTTTAGAGTGGAGTTAGCTACACCCCACCATCATAGGGTGGAAACTGGCCATAGGAGAAATACCAACCATGTGACTAAGGAAGGAACTTTGAGTAATCATCTGTTGATCTGGAGGCTGAAATCAAGAACTTAGGCAATCAGTCAATCAATTATGCTTATGCAATGAACCCCCAATAAAACCTGTACACTGATGCTCAGATTAGCTTCCTATGGTGGCAGTGATACCCCACACGGATCATCAAAGATCAGTAACAGGAGGTTCAGTGGATCCTAAAAACAACAAAAGCTTTGTGTTTGTAACTTTCACTGACCCTGCTCTATGCATCTCTTCCTTTGACTGGTCTTGATCTGTGTTCTTCCCCTGTCATTAACTGTAAAAGCCCCAGAGAGCAGTCAGTAGAGCATGACTTTGGGGCTTCCCTGGTGGCTCAGCTGGTAAAGAATCTGCCTGCAATGCAGGAGACCCCAGTTCAATTCCTGGTTCAGGAAGATCCCCTGGAGAAGGGATAGGGCACCCACTCCATTATTCTTGGGCTTCCCTCGTGGCTCAGCTGGTAAAGAATCCACTTGCAATGCGGGAGACCTGGGTTCAATCCCTGGTTTGGGAAGGTCCCCTGGAGAAGGGAAAGGCTACCCACTCCAATATTCTGGCTTGGAGAAGTTCTCACAAAGAGTCGGACACGAATGAATGGCTTTCACTTTCACTTTCCCTGAATTTACAGTCAGTGTCAGAAGTGAGAAATCTTGAGAGCTAACTCTGGGAAGTCATTTGGTGCACATACAATAATATCCTTACTAATTCTGTCAGTTTTAGACATTTAAGTTATTCTTAACTATCTGCTATTAGGGATAATCCTTAAATAAATACTTCAGTTCAAATAATTTCTTGGCTATAAATACACATCTTCTATTTCCCATGAAACTAATTCTCACATGAAAATTTCTCATTGTAACACCAAATTTTCACAAAATTTGAATGCTAGAAATTGGGGGGGGGGGGTGGAATTTAGTTTCCATTTCTCTTCAAATAATTTTTTGGTCTGTATTCATTCTGTTTGGTTTTTGTTTTTTTTTTTAAGTAGTTTGACATATGTTACATACCATAAGTTCATGTATTTAAAATACATGTTTCAATGGCTTTTATTATTTACAGGCAGGCCTTTATATCATAAAGAACTTCTAGTAATGCAAAATAGGGGCAAAGGTTTATGACTTAGTTTTAGTGATCCTGGAATGCCATAATGGTAAATTATAGCCTGCACTCTGGGCTTCCCAGGTGGTGCTAGTGGTAAAGAGCCCACTTACCAATGGAGGAGATTGAGAGACATGGGTTCCATTCCTGGGGCAGAAAGATTCCCTGGAGGAGGAAATGGCAACCCATTCCAATATTCTTGCCTGGAGAAACCCATGAACAGGGGAGCCTAGAGGGCCACAGCAAAGAGTCAGACATGCAACAAGCTACTTAGCACACAGCACGTGAAAGGTTGTTGCTGAGCCATGAAAGACACCAGGATTCTTGGTCTCAGGAGGAGAGGATTTCAATCCAGGGCCAGTGATCAGTCTTGATCACTCAGAGCATTTGTGATAAAGTTTTATTAAGTATAAAAGATATGGAGAAAGCTTCTGACATAGACATCAGAAGAGGGCAGAAAGAGTGCCCCTCTGCTAGACTTTAACAGGAAGTTATATACCTACTATCAGGCTGATAATTAGAGAAAGGCAATGTCGTAAAACTCAGAGGGTGGCACCAGGCCCCTCACCCACAACATCCATTTTGAGATAACACTGGCACAAGATGAGGCTTCCCAGGCCATAAGACAATTGACGTGAATCTTGAAGAAAGACATGTTTTCAAGCAAATAAATAGTCTCATTAACATAGATTAGGAAAACATTTGTATGACTAAAATACTGGTTTGTTGAGCCATTATATCGGTTCTGAATCTTAGGCAGAACCAACTTGAAGAAAGACAGAGTCTAGGGTAAATATATAGTTCATTAACATAGCTTAAGAAAAACATTTCCATAACAAAAATGCATTGGTTAGCTCAGGGTTTGAGAAACGTTAAGTTCAGGTGGAACCAGGTGTCATCATGGCAATGCAGAATTTTAAAAGAAACCTCCTTTTAATTTTGTATAAAGAAGGAAAAAATAAAAAACCTCACACATAGTTTGTTTCCTCTTGCTACTTAAGAGAGATAAAAAATATCTGACACTTGCAACCTATTTCCTCCATTTGGGGGTCTCTAGCCTTCCAGCCTGACCTGCCTCTTGAGAAATCTGTATGCAGGTCAGGAAGAAACAGTTAGAACTGGGCATGGAACAACAGACTGGTTCCAAATAGGAAAAGGAGTACGTCAAGGCTGTATATTGTCACCCTGCTTATTTAACTTCTATGCAGACTACATCATGAGAAAAGCTGGAGTGGAAGAAACACACGCTGGAATCAAGATTGCTGGGAGAAATATCAACAACCTCAAATATGCAGATGACACCACCCTCATGGCAGAAAGTGAAGAGGAACTCAAAAGCCTCTTGATGAAAGTGAAAGAGGAGAGTGAAAAAGTTGGCTTAAAGCTCAACATTCAGAAAACTAAGATCATGGCATCCGGTCCCATCACTTCATGGGAAATAGATGGGGAAACAGTGGGAACAGTGTCAGACTTTATTTTTTGGGGCTCCAAAATCACTGCAGATAGTTACTGCAGCCATGAAATTAAAAGATGCTTACTCCTTGGAAGAAAACTTATGACCAACCTAGATAGCATATTCAAAAGCAGAGACAATACTTTGTCGACCAAGGTCCGTCTAGTCAAGGCTATGGTTTTTCCAGTAGTCATGTATGGATGAGAGAGTTGTACTGTGAAGAAGGCTGAGTGCCAAAGAATTGATGCTTTTGAACTTTGGTATTGGAGAAGACTCTTGAGAGTCCCTTGGACTGCAAGATCCAACCAGTCCATTCTGAAGGAGATCAACCCTGGGATTTCTTTTGGAAGGAATGATGCTAAAGCTGAAATTCCAGTACTTTGGCCACCTCATGCTAAGGGTTGACTCACTGGAAAAGACTCTGATGTTGAGAGGGATTGGGGGCAGGAGGAGAAGGTGACGACAGAGGATGAGATGGCTGGATGGCATCACTGACTCAATGGACGTGAGTCTGAGTGAACTCCGGCAGTTGGTGATGGACAGGGAGGCCTGGAGTGCTGCGATTCATGTGGTCGCAAAGAGTTGGACACGACTGAGCGACTGAACTGAACTGAACTGAGCCTGTTACCCTCTCAGATGTATAGCATTCATTCAATTCTGGACATGCAACATTACAAAAGGTATCTCTTCTGTTCTTTTCATAGGTGCTTTGAGTATACTAATGATTATATCTACTCTTCCTGGAATTTTGGGCCCTATTTTATCATTACAGTTGTCAGATTGCATCGTCTCATTCTCAGCCTAGCAATGAGCATCCTCACTTTTAAAAGGTACTTAAACTCAAGAGAAAATGACTGGCTTAAAAGAGATAGCTCTTAAGATGTGTGAAACAATGAATCAGATCATTTATTTGACATGTTTTTTAAACCTTACAGTCTCTGCCTCCCAGCTTCACCTACACAGTAGTTCTTCACAGAAACCTATGAAGCATCTTGTCAAGTAGCCATTCCTTCCAGTTCTTTGACTCACATTTTCTTAAAGTCTGCCTTGGGGCTTGTTGTCAGCTGATGAAATTGGAAACCCCAAAACTTTAAGTTCCTGTGCCTACAGTTACTGTGATAAATTACTCCAGGATTAGAGGAAGAACTACGACAGTGTCAGAAACTGGCCTGGCATTTGCAGCACATTTCCTAAATGAGAAAAACAGCACCATGAATTTTCTGGACTATGCTCAAGGTTGTATTTGACCTATGTTTTCGAGAAGGTGATTCTTTTCTTCCAAAAATATTTTTCTTTTCTCTGCAGTGGAAAAAGGACCAGTGGTTTCTCATAAATAGACCATAAGCTCCAATGTAATTTATGGCAAAAGTTATTCCTTCTTTTAATGTATAGCCTTCTCTGGACACTATTTATAATCTCCTTGGTCACCGAGTTAGTCTTGTAACTACCTGAATTTAGTATCTCTATTAAAAATCATGCACAATATTGTCATGTTAAATCTTTCTAAAATACAGTTGTTATCATGTTTTTTCTGGGTCAAAAATCTTTAACTGGTTTCTCATTTCCTCAAGATAAAAGTAAAATATCTTAGGCAATATTTAATGGGAAAGTAATTTGCCATAGACATGAGTTTGTATTCCTAGTCCATTATTTTGCAATTTTTCTTCTTTTAATTTGAAGGCTACTGTGTGCCTTTGCAAGTCAATTTCTTTTTTGCTAAAATTGACTCACTTCAAAGGTTTTGAGAAAATTTAAATTATGTGTGTCTAGTTCCTGGGAAACCCTAGGTGCAAAATAAGTTTTCCTACATTTCCTTAGCCTCATTTTCAAATATTTTCTGTATCTTGCCTCAGTTTGAAAAAAAAAATTATACCTGAACACCTACTGTGTTCTACGTAGAGTATCAACTTCTGGAAGGGATGCACAAAAATGACTTGTGTTATTGTCCACAGAAACTTCCATTGTAAAAAACATAAGGATAGGGCAATGGAAAGCAACATGAAGAGATGTGGATCCATTCATGAAATATCTAAGTGGTAGAGTTGACTAGACTTGGTATTGAGTGAACAGAAGTGTGAGAATAGACAAAAGAGAGAATACTGTAAAGAAAGACCTCAAAGTTGATGTATCAAGCCAGTTGTTGGATGGCGACACTTTTCAATTATTTTTCATATTATATCTTTTTTTTCTATTAGATGGTTTATTCCCTCAAATGAATTGAAAGCTACTTAAATGCACAGATCATTGTGTAAAATTATTTAAATCCACCAAAATACTCTGTATGTGACATAAGCACTCAATAAATGCTTAATGAAGAAGTATATTGTAGAGAAGAATACAATTGGGGTGAGTGAGGTCTGCCAGGGATTGGTGTTCTTTGCTATTAATTAGTCCAATTCCTTTAAATAATACCAAGATCTCCACATTCACTCTAGTGGTGAATAAAGCTTTTCAACAAGTTGTCAAAGACAAAATGATTGACTTAGGCTTTGCTTTTATTTTTTTTCTTAATAATGGCAAACTGAAAAAAATAATCAAAATGTATCCAGTTCCTGGGAGGAGAAAAATTCAAGAAACAGTGTACCTAAAGGAAAATTATTTTATAAATGTAATAACATCTTACAATAAATATACTGTAAATAAATGGCTATTTACTAAGATACTACAATTCATAGATGCAAATGTATACATACATACATGTCTATTATTTTAAGGTCTCCCAGGTGGTGCAAGTGGTAAAGAAATCTGCCTGCCAAAGCAGGAGATGCAAGAGATGTGGGTTCAATCCCTGGGTCAGGAAGACCCTCTGGAGAACAAAATGGCAACCAACTTCAGTATTTGTTGCCTGGAAGATTTCGTGGGCAGAGGAGCCTGGCAGGCTCTAGTCCATGGCATCCCAAAGAGTTGGACATGACTAAGCACTCATATGCTAATATTATTTAAACTATGAATTTGGTTTTGTTTATTATAAAAAAATTATTATTAAAAAATATGGATAGTATTTTAACTACTATTACAAAATTATGTAATCCATTTGAGGCTAAAAAGAGGATTTTAAAAAATCAAGCAAGAGTTTTATTTTCTATAATGTGTTACTCTAAAGAAGCCAAAAGACTGAAAACACAGTTATATTAGTTCTCAAATTTTTAATAGGTCTTTAAAAAACATGAACCTGATGAAGGAACTTAAATAGCTTTTCGTTTCCATTTGAAGGCAGAATAGTGGATAGATTAGAACATGGTGGTGACTAGCAGTGGTATTCTAATCACTACCACAGACTTTTACTTTCTGAAGGAACAGAAATATACTCTAATTACCACTTGCAGTTCTTGCCACTCTGTGATGCTGGCCACTAGGTAGTAAAGAACAGTTGTTCATGTATGAACTAGCCACTGGAGGCCAGACGCTGTGTCTGTAAATGAAGACAGAAGGATAAGTGAGATATTATTTCTGGGTTACGGAAGCTTCAACTTGTGGGGTGATAGCCATGTAAACAGACAATTATGAGAAGATGAGGTCAGGCTGAATCCAGGCCCACAGAAGGCATCAGTCTTGCACGAAGCTCTTCTCTGCTGGAGCTGGCATGTGACCTGAGGCTGTGTCTGCACCCTTTGGAGCTAGCAAGTGACCTGAGGCTGTGTCTGCACCCTTTGGAGTTGGCATGTAAACTGATACTGCATGCAGTTAACAAGAGCTTCTTACTACATGGATGGAGGCAACTGGGAAACCACAGACTCCATATCTGATGCCCTTTCAATCTACTTCTGACCAAGTAATTTTGACCACGCTACTCAAGTAAACAGCAACTAGTACCGTGAGGCACATATGACCCCATAAATGCAAGCACCTTGAGACCAGTCCTTAGTAAATGGAGTAAATCCTTTTGTAAATGTCAGCTTCCCACAAAGCAAGTTGGACCACAGATGGCTAAATGAGAAGTCGCTTACTATATTTTCAGCAGGACATCTGCTATTTTGCATTACTCACATCCTCACTTTTTTTTTTTTCTTTCTTGCTCTCTCTTTTTAAAAATCTTCACCAAGTCACTGGCAACCCTTTCTATTCTATTTAGCCAATTCTCTCTATCCCACCTCTGTGTATTTGGCACACAGATTTTAAATTTCCTTCACAGATATCCTTAACAGTGAAGTATTCGGAAGTCATTTTCACAGATGGATTAAAGAAGGGGAGACACTGTGTTAAGTCAGGGCTGAGAGCTCCTACTGTATTCACTTCCTGTCTGATGTGCTGTGATGCAGAAGGGACTCGGCTCACATGTCAATATCAGGTATGTCTCCAAAGGACTAGAATTCCTGCCCATGTGTAGGTTATTCTCCTCACCTGTATTTTTTATTGTTATTTGAAAAAGGAATTTTTGATTCATAAGACTTTTCTGAAGCAGGCTACTCTTTCCTAGGCTGAGTGCCAGGGACTGGGAATAATTTAGTAGATTCTAAAAGTAAGAGACAGAATGTATGGAGCAATGACTCTGCAGCATGAGGGAATTGAATAGAAAAGCACCTGGCTCCCACTAAGTTGCCCATAATTTTTTTTACTGTATGTGTGAATAAAACCATAGTTGCCACCTGAATTCAAATTGAAAGTTGTCTTCCATGATAGCTGATATCCAAATTCCCTCTGCTGTCCAGAAGATGTAAGATTGAAATGGAGGAATTATATTTTGCTGTTAATCACGCTTGTTTTTTCACCTTTTTCCTTTTATTTTTGCTGTGTGTGGCTGCTAAAAACATTTAAATTACATTAAAAAATTATTGGAGTATAGCTGATTTATGATGTGTTAGTTTCGGGCATACAACAAAGTGAATCCGTTATACATATACACATATTCACTCTTTTAAGAATTTTTTTCAAATACAGACCATTATGGAGTATTGAGTAGGGTTCCCTGTGCTTTAGGGCTTTCCAGGTGGTACAAATGGTAAAGAATCTGCCTGCCAATGTAGGAGATATAAGATAGATAAGTTTGATCTCCGGGTCAGGAAGATGCCTTAGAGTATAAAATGGCACCCCACTCCACAATTCTTGCCTGGAAAATTCCATGGGCAGAGAAGCCCGGCGGCTGAGCAACTGAGCACACTAGCCCTGTGCTATACAGTGAAAGTGAAAGTCGCTCAGTTGTGTCTATTTGCAAATCCATGGACTATAGATTCCATGAATTTCCCAGGCCAGAATACAGGAGTGGGTAGCCATTCTCTTTTCCAGGGGATCTTCCCAACGCAGGGATTAAACCCAGGTCTCCCACATTGCTGGCGGATTCTTTGCCAGGTGAACCACCAGGGAAGTGTGCTAAATAGTAGGTCCTTAGTAATTACCTATTTTGTATGTAGGAATGTGTATATGTCAATCCCATCCTCCCAATTGATCCCTCCTTCCCTTCCCGCTGCTAATCATAAATTTGTTTTCTATATCACGGTCTCCTGTTTTGTAAATAAGTTCATCTGTACCCTATTTTAGATTCCACATAAATAAGCAATATCATATGATACTTGTTTTTCTCTGTCTGACTCATTATGACAATCTCTAGGTCCATCCATGTTGCTGCAAATGGCATTATTTTGTTCTTTTTTATGACTGAAGAATAGTCCATTATACATGTGTACCATTTTCTTTATCCATTTCTCTCTTTTGATGGACCTTTGGGTTGCTTCCATGTCCAGGCTATTGTAAATAGTGCTGCAATGAACATTGGGGTGCAAGTATATTTCCAAACTATGGTTTTCTCCAGGTATTTGTCTTGGAGTGGGATTTCAGGGTCATATGGTAGTTCTGGGCCTCCCAGGTGGTGTTCCTGCTAACGAACCCTCCTGACAATGCAAGGGACATTACAGACATGGGTTCAGACTCTGGGTCGGGAAGATCCACTGGAGGAGGGCATGGCAATCCACTTCATTATTTTGCCTGGAGAATCCCATGGACAGAGGAGCCTGGTGGGCTATAGTTCATAGGGTGGCAAAGAGTTGGACACAAATGAAGCGACTGAGCAAGCACGCATGCATGGTAGTTCGGCAGTTTATGGAGCTGCAAAGAGTTGGACATGACTGAGAGATTAACATTTTCACACTTTTCAAGGTTTTAGTAAGTTTTTTATGAACCTCCATACTGTTCTCCATAGTAGCTGTACCAATTTATATTCCCACCTACAAAGTGGAGGGAGGGTTCCCTTTTCTCCACACCCTCTCCAGCATTTATTGTTTGTATATTTTTTGATCATGGCCATTCTAACCACGTGAGGTGAAACCTCATTGTATTTTTGATGTATTTCTTTACTAATTAACAATGAAGAGCATCTTTTCATGTGCCTCTTGGCCATCTGTATGTCTTCAGAGATATGTCTATTTAGATCTTCCATCCATTTTTTTTTAATTAGGTATTTTTTTTTAACATTGAGCTGCATGAGCTTTTTGTGTATACTGAGGCTTAATCCCTTGTCAGTTCCTTCATTTGCAAATATTTTCTCCCATTCTGCAGTGGTTTAGTTGCTAATTCATGTTCAGCTTCTCTGACTCTATGGACTGTTGGACTCTTATGACCCCATGGACTGTAGCCCAACAGGCTCCTCTGTCCATGGGATTTCCCAGGTAAGTATACTGGAGTGGGTTGCTGTTTCCTTCTCCAAGGGAATTTCTCATCCTAGGAATCAAACCCAGGTCTCTTACACTGCAGGTGGATTCTTTACTGACTGAACTATGAAGAAAACCCACTCTGAGGATTGTCTTTTTGTTTTGTTTATGGCTTTAGTCGCTGTGCAAAATATTTTAAGTTTAATTAGATCCCCTTTATTTTCATTTTTATTTGTATTACTCTAGGAGGTAGATCAAAAAAGATCTTGCTGCAAGTTATAGCAAAGCGTTCTGACTATATTTTCCTCTAAGACTTTGATAGTATCCGGCCCTACATTTAGGCCTTCATATTGATTCTTAACAATATAAGAAGAACATGGTATATCTCGCCATCTATTTGTGTCATCTTTGATTTGCTTCATCAGTATTTTATAGTTTTCTGAGCACAGGTCTTTTGCATCCTCGAGGTAGGTTTATTTCTATGTATTTTATTCCTTCTGATGGGATGGTAGGTGAGATCTGATATTAATCTTAATAATAAAATATTCTCTAGTTAAGAGATATTACTAAAATTGGCCTTGTTTTCTAGGTTTTTTAAACAGTAATATGGAATGGTTTTTTGCTTTGTTTTGTACTTCTTATCTTAAAGAGTGGGAAATCATCTAATTTAGGTGTCTGCAAATGTTGTCTATAAACCAGCTTCATTGGAATCACCTGGAGTGATTTTTAATGATCCTAACCCTGGATCCTATTCATATGTGTTCAGATTGATTAGACTGTAATTGAGCCCAAGTGGTCTGTACGCTTAAGTGTTCACTGAGAAATTCTGATGTGCATCTTATAGCTCAACCTCCCCTCCTATTCATCACTGTCTTGGAGAGGTCATTTGCTTTATTTGCTTGATTTTTATGACAGGAGACTGACTGCTCTTCAAACTAATGCATTTTTTAATTGAAATAATTATTTTACTAGCTCAGATTTTATGCATGCTGACAGAAAGCAAAAATATCTGTGTGCTAAATTATTCCAAACACAATATAAAATATTAAACATATCTGAAGCATCACCCTCGGAAGCATTAAGGAAAATGTAGATCCGACCATGCAACAAGAATTTCTGCCCATTTTTTTGAGCACTCATATCTCATATCCAGCACAGGACTGGAGTCTTTACATTCATTCTCTTTTTGAATTTTGCAGAACCAAATGAATACCACTCAAATGAGAACAAACTGGGGTGATTTATGCAGAGTTTACTATTTACCAAGCCACTGCTACTTGCATCTGCAGAGACCTAGAGGTAGGCAGGAGAATGGAACACTTTATAGTGAAAAATAATAATAATAATAATAAGGAAGTTTTCTGGTTCCCCGTATCTTCTGATTAGAAGTCATTGGCCAGAGAGGAGGGCTGGGGGAACTGAGGTGGGATAGCTAGAAGCAATGAATGCTTTAGGGAGCATATTTGGCTTTGTATGATTAAGCTTGCATTGGAAATAAGGGCAAAAGGTAGGGAAACTGTAAATTATGGACCAAGTTGATCATCCTGGGCTGATTGCTATAGAAGTCGTGGTTTGGCATCCAGGACTGATTGCTGCTGAGGTAGTTGGTCAGAGTCCTGCTATCATATATGATCTGTTCAGTGTCTGTTTGAATATATAATCTCTTAGTCTTTACAATTACCTGTGAGGTTGGTTTTATTATCCCCATTTTAAGTTGCAAAGAAACAGAGGTATAACTACATTAAATAACCTCCCCAAGATCTTAAGCTTAGGAAATGGAGGAACTGTGATTTGAAATGTTAGGTAGTTAGAATAAGGAAAAAGGAGTCCAAAATGGCGGTGGCTAAAAGACGAGGAAGGGAAAAGCCAGTGAAAATAGAACAAAAGAAGGTCCAAGGACCAGAATGAGGACCTCAGGTAGAACAAACAGCACTCATGGCTGGCCCAATTTACACAGGGCAGGCCCAGGGGGAGGGAAAAACATATGAAAAGAGGAGCCAAAGGGCCAGGGGTCTGTGTCCCGCGTGCGTGCACTGTCTGTCTGTCTCTCTCTTTCTCTTCTCTTTGCATCTGTTGGGTCAGCGTGGGCCCATGCCTTGAGGATGTATTTTCCTTTATTTTCTAAAGGAAACTGAGGGAGCTATAACACTGTCCCAGAGCTGTGACGCCCTGAGGGCTTTAACGTCCGTCGCTTCAAATTTTCGTTGAGATGCAGCAGAACCGAGGAGATTAGGCTCACCTGACAGAAATAAGGTCTATCTGATTGAAAATTCTTTCTCTTACCTACTACTTTGCTTGTTTTACAATAAGAAATGATAATATTTTAAAATAACGATAATACATTATATCTATATCTCTGCGTCTTTAAGTTTTTTACTTTTGTGTTTTTCTTGCAGATGTCTACATTCATTCCAAAGTGTTTTATGGCTCATATAAGACCAAAAGGTCTCAAGTACAGAAAATAATTCAAGACATGAAAAATTACACATATCTTTAAAAGTCTCTGAATTCAAAAAGGAAGATTTTTGTTTTTTAGATTTTTTTATGTCAGTATTTTTCAGAATTAAAGGTTTATTTTTAATTTTCTTAATTAACTTGCATTTTTGTGTGGACAGTATGTCTAATTACAGAAAAGTCTGTTACATTTTGTACAGAAAGGCAGTTTTCTCTTTGGAAGATTATCAGGCACTTGAGAAAAGTAGCCTGTTGGAAGAACTCTGGAGTTGAGGAAGAAAAGGACACCTTCTCTATTTGTCATTGCTTAGTCGTTAAGTCATGTCCAACGCTTTTGGGACCCTATGGACAGAAGCCAGCCTGGCTCCTCTGTCCATGGGGTTTCCCAGGTAAGAAAACTGGAGTAGGTTGTGATTTCTTTCTTCAGGGGATCTTCCCGACCCGAGGATCAAATCCCTATCACCTGCATTGGCAGGCAGATTCTTTACCACTGAGCCACCTGGGAAACTCACCTTCTTTATACTGGTATATATTTTCATCATGACCTTCTCTTCATTTTTCCTTCTTCCATAAATAAAGTAAAATGTTTTCTATTTTTCTATAAAAGTATTCATTTCCTCACATCATTTAATTGGCAGTTTCTGAAAGTAATCAAAGACATTTTTTAGAACTATCTGAATTCATTCTATAATATTTTTCAGCATGAGTTCTTATAGGCAAAGTAGAAATAAAAAGAAAGCATTCAGGCTCAATTCATAAGTTTTATTGAAACTGACAACTCAAAAATATTAGTTTGATGATGACTGAAAATGTTCAGTGATTTTAAAATTTTTATCTTTTTAATACTGTTATGAGAGATTTCAAGTGAATAGTATATTTAGTAAATGAATATAGTTTTAAATCAGATGTGTGCAACTGAGTTTCTTTCACTTAGATGAGTATCCTTTTATTAGCTTATGAGGTAAAATTGACTATAATACTTAAATAGTGTGATATAAAAAGGAATTTCAAAGATGTTATTTTCACTCCATATATTTCTATGCTTGTGAGTATAAGCCTTAAAGAAATAATATTTTTAAAAGGACATTACTTGTAAAAAGTTTTGTCAGTTCAGAGTAATTTTAGATGTTGTCAATATTCAACAAAAAATTAATTTTCCTCATCTGATCCTCAAATTAATTCCATTACCTGCCAAAAAGTTTATTTAAATCCAGGGAACTTTCATCAACTCTTTCAGTAGCAAAGGAACCTTTAACTTTGAAGTATATAATAGGGGTGATTATGCATCTAGTCTTTCTAATTTCAACCTCCTTCTTTTTTAAAAAGAAAGGACAAAGATGCATAATTTTAAAATGAATTTAAACAAATTACTTGAAAGAGAGACATGACCTATTTAATTAGATTTTCATAGTCAGGATGTAAAATACACCATAAAATTTTTTGGAACTTAAAAATAAGTCATATATGTGCTCAGACGCTCAGTTGGGTCTGACTCTTTGAGACCCCATGGACTGTAGCCCACCTGGTTTCTCTGTCCATGGGATTTCCCCAGCAAGAATACTAAAACGGGTTGCCATTTCCTGCTCCAGGGGATCTTCCCAACTCAGGGGTCAAACCCATGTCTCTGGTGTCTCCTGCATTGGCAGGCACATTCTTTACCACTAGTGCCACCTGGGAAGCCCCAAAATGAGTCATGGTAATTCATATAATTAATATTTTAGCAATGCCAATCCTCTACAATAATATTATAATTATAGGAAACTTATCATCAAAATAGATGGTGAATTATATGTCCTTCTTTCGAAATAATGCTTGAAACTTAGGTCTACATGAGTGCTATACAAGATCTATTTCCTTTCTCATTGAAGAATGAATCTCCCCAAAATCTAATTTACTTCAAAAATTAGCATAGATCTCCTTCTATATATTAAAATAGATTTACCTTAACATTAGGACCAAAGCAGATCTTATTAGTTTTAACATAAATTGAAATAAATTTAAAGATTATTTGATGAGGGCATTATTTGTATATGACATTAAGTTTTAAACTGGGTATTTATTTATTTATTTACTTAGAATTTGGGAAGAAAAAGAGAGAAAAGATGAGAATCACATAGCAGGAATATGCATTTTCAAAATGTAACTCCAGATCGTTAATGTATTAAGTTTAAGAACACAATTTTTCACTGGGATGGGGGAAGGATTGATATGAGAGGAATTGTTGGAAAGGGTCAAGAATGCCCTGCTATTATTGTTGATATTGTCACAAACTCATCATAGGTTGAATTAGGTTTATGCCTTCTGGAGAGGTTGAAACCACCTTTGGATCCAAGAGGAAAACCATTTGGTACAAAAATTCTGACTGCTAACAGAAAAGATTTCTAAAGTTACCCTTACAGTACAACTTTCTTTTTATTGATTTGTTTTTTAAAATGTGTATTTATTGTAAATTTAGCACACACAGGACACTGTGAAATATGTAGTGGAAATAGACTATGTTTAGTATCATTATATGCAAATCATTAGCTTTAACGCAAAGAGGATTAAATAAAAGTTTTGAGAACAAGCAATTAGAATTAATTAGATACCGTTGGGTCATGATCTCATTTGAAGAAAGCGTGAACTTCTGCCTCGGTTTAAATTTAAATTTAAACCCAGATATCTCTATTATTTACTACCTTGGATAACACTTGTAGCATTTTTGACTCCCAGTGTTTGATAAAAGCATATCTGGGGCTATATCATCCACTTCGGTGTTCTGCCATGAAAGCCCCTGGCCCTTCTTCTGACACTTGTGACTACCTTGTCCAATATCAACAAAGTGCTTTATTTTGAGAATGCTTTTTTGACATTCAGAAAACTAGGAGCATGGCATCCAGTCCCATCACTTCATGGCAAATAAATGGGGAAACAATGGAAACACTGAGCAACTTTATTTTCTTGGGCTCCAAAATCACTACAGATGGTGACTGCAGCCTTGCAATTAAAAGATGCTTGCTCTTTGGAAGAAAAGCTGTAACCAACCTAGATAGCATATTAAAAAGCAGAGACATTACTTTGTCAACAAAGGTCCGTCTAGTCAAAGCTATGGTTTTTCCAGTAGTCATGTATTGATGCGACAGTTGGACCATCAAGAAAACTGAGTGTCGAAGAATTAATGCTTTTGAATTGTGGTTTTGGAGAAGACTTGAGAGTCTCTTGGACTACAAGGAGATCCAACCTAAAGGATATCAGTCCTGAATATTCATTGGAAGGACTGATGCTGAAGATGAAGCCCCAATACTTTGGCCACCTAATGTGAAGAACTGACTCATTTGAAAGGACCCTGATGCTGGGAAAGATTGAGGGCAGGAGGAGAAGGGGACGACGGAGGATGAGATGGTTGGATGGCATCACCAACTTGATGGACCTGAGTCTGAGCAAGTTCTGGGAGTTGGTAATGGACAGGGAAACCTGGTGTGCTATAGTCCATGAGGTCACAAAGAGTTGGACGTGACTGAACTGACTGATTTCTTCATGGAAATTGGATATTGTGTTGGGCCTTCCATAGTGGATATAATTTTGAAAGAAGACAAAACTGGCAGAGAAAGAAAAATTGGTTTATTGACCCACTCTAGGTTTACAATCTGAGTTTAATTAATAGACAATTTAGTATCTACTTCTTCTGGCTGATATTTAATCATCTAAGAAAAACCTGTTCAAAGGTTGGATAAATTCTCTTATAGATTTTCTGTCACCATCACCTGTCTCTGGGCTAGGCTACTGACTTTGTAGGTGACACAAGTTCAAGTGAATTTCAGAAAGTTTACTAGTCCTAGAACTATTATTCAGTACAGCAAGAAGAAAAAGTTCTAGAAGTTAAATATATATGCTTTTATTTTCAGATACAAATTCTGATCCTTTTAATGTTAGGAGCTTAATTTAATTTAATCTAGCCCTTATTCCTGGAGAAGGACATGGCAACCCACTCCAGTATTCCTGCCTGGAGAATCCCATAGACAGAGGAGCCTGCTGGGCTATAGTCCATGGGGTCGCAAACAACTGGACTCAGCTGAAGCAATTTAGCAGGCATGCAGTCCTTATTCCAGTTTAATTTTTAAATCATTTTGTCAAGAGTTTGAAAATGTCCATTTTATTCTTCTTAATATTTACTTTGCATTTTAAACATTCCAGGGGAAAAAAAAAAACTATATTCCTTCAAGATATTACTTCTGATAGTTTTGAAAATTCTTAGCGTTAGTTGTTTAGTCATGTCAAATTCTTTGCAACACCATGGACTGTAGCCTGCCAGACTCTTCTGTCCATGGGATTTCCCAGGCAAGAATATCAGGGTGGGTTGCCACTCCCTTCCCCAGGGAATCTTCCTGACCCAAGGATTGAATCCAGGTCTCCCAAATTGCAGGCAGATTCTTTACCATCTGAACCACCAGGAAAGCCTTTGAAAATTCATAAATTTTATGTAATTTATTGAAATGCAGATACCAGCCATTGTGCAAGGGACAAATTCAATGTTGGATATGGAAGAAGAAGGAAAAACTATTTTGACAAAATTCCCTTTAAAGCAACTCATGCAATAATTGCTTAATTCTGTAGGCAATCTTATAAAATAAATGTCAACAACACTGAACTGTTATCATTTGCCCCAGCCTAAGAAAACTGGCCATCTGATACAAAGAACTGACTCATTGGTAAAGACCCTGATGCTGGGAAAGATTGCAGGCAGGAGGAGAAGGGGATGACAGAGGAAGAGATGATTGGATGGTATCACCAACTCGATGGACATGATTTTGAGCAAGCTCCTGGAGTTGGTGATGGACAGGGAAGCCTGGCGTGCTGTAGTCCATGGGGTCGCAAAGAGTTGAACACGATGGAGCGACTGAACTGAACTGAAGATGATTGGCTATGTTAGAAAGAATGAAAGTTTAGTAACGAACAGGAATTTATAAATCAGCCATAAAGTCACTAATAGCAATGATAAAGATGGTCATACTAATAGCCAACAAGAGTTTAGAAATTACAAAGTATAAGAAGCTTACAATGCACATAGTATGTCCCATGTATTTGCATGTATTACTTCAAATTAAATTATTTTAAGTTCTCTTTTGAGCTACAGAGTCTCTAGCAACGTCCTATTTCATTGACAGGTTTGTGCAACTCTGAGCTTGTTTTCTTTGTCCTTCACTCAATTTTTATTCTGGTGGCATTCATGTTCAGAGCATCCTGCACATTGGAGAAGATAGAGGAGAGCTGGAAAAATGGTGAGGCAAATGGGACATTCATCTGGCAGTAAAAATTCAGTCATGACAAGTACTGTTTTAATGTACTATTTCTAAAAAATAGAAATGAATGCAAAAGCTCTGAACAAAACTTTAAAAGCTAAAAAAAGGCATGATAAATAAAAGCCATACTGGAGTCTGAGACAAAAGGACAAATCAGAAATGCCAATATTTATCATGAAGCTTTCCATTCATTTTTATTTTTAAAAATTGTATATTAAAATATTATTTTATCTAAATTACCAAGTTTTTTGTCTTCCCCTAAATCTCATGCCTAAGGGAGTTTTCTCACTGGCCTAACCCCAATGCCATTTCTGTCAAGAGGTATTTTCATATAAGGTTTTAATCACAATTGGAGTGACCTAAATATTTCTCAAATGAAGTCTTTTGGCATAGAAGTGAAAAATGACTAATTTCTTGCCTGATACTATCCGGATAACCCATAGCCCTGTCACAAAACTATATATTGTCTCTCCAGTATGTTCTGTTTCTCCTAGGTATTAGCAGAAGAAGCTATGTGTAAAATGGAATCTAAATCTTGATTCAATGTATGTGAGTTATGTAAGCATTGTACAAAACAACCAAAGGATCCCAATAAACTTACTATGTTTTTCTAAGTATTATTATATTTTATATCTAATTAATATCCAATAATTGTATCTAAATAATTAAAATTTGTACATTTTTTGTGTTATTGAGAATTAGGGAAAAGCTAAGTGAAACTGAAAAATAACCAAAATCAATTGCAGTCAAGAATGGGAGCAGGTAGAGAATATAATTTTGACCCTCTTCATGGCCAGAACATAAGTTTTAAGTAGAGACTGATCAGAGACCAGACAAGAAATTCAGTCAAGGCTTTATT
This sequence comes from Ovis aries, assembly GCF_016772045.2. NCBI lineage: Eukaryota > Metazoa > Chordata > Mammalia > Artiodactyla > Bovidae > Ovis > Ovis aries. The sequence goes on from NC_056074.1 coordinate 19,460,609, forward strand.
AGGGCCCCTGCTGCAGCAGAAGTGAATGAGAACAAAGAACAAGTTCCTTTGCATGCTTGCTTCCAGGAGAGACTAGCTGACTCCTTATGGGGAAGAGAGGGTGGCAGGGGAAGGGCGTGGGGAGTTGTGGGGGATAGGAGTGTGTCCAAGGATCAGGTCAGAGAAGTGGTTTAGACAATTTGCCCACCCCTTCATAGTGTTGTATGCAGGGGTCGTGCCCAGTACCCTGTTTTTGCTTCTGGCTCTTCAGTGCTAGTAGGGCTTTTTTGGTCTTTTTGTCTCTTTTGTCCAGAATTTGCCCCAGCTGTACATGCATGTAGTTATTTTAGTCCCTTATGATTTCTTTGTATTTTGTAGCTCAAAGAGATGTTTGTCCAGGTGCAAGCACTGGAGCACTGCAGCAAAGGGTTTCAAGTCCCAGGTCTGTCTCATACAAAAAGCCTGAACCAAAAACAAAAAAGTAAAAACAGAGAGTTATCTTCAAGCAGCATGGCAATTGATAGCCTAAGGAATATGTCTTATCAGTTTTATCTTGAAGCCATTGAATTAAGGCTGCTAAATATTATGTTTTATATTAATAAAATCTTAAATCTATGTCATGCGCCTCAAAAAATATTTTGAGTGGGTGAAAAGATCTACCTAATTCATATTTTATAAAATTTCACAGGATGAGAAGTAGGTTTAACTTATCAAGACTGATTCCCTGAAGGCTGTGTGTCTGTGTGCTCGATTGTGTCCAAACTCTGCAACCCCATGGACTATAGCCCACAAGGCTCTTCTTCCCATGGAATTTTCCAGGTGAGAATACTGGAGTGGATTGCCATTTCCAACTCCAAGGGATCTTCCCAACCCAGGGATTGAATTCACGTCTCCTGTGTCTCCTGCATTGGCAGGTAGATTCCTTACCACTGCACCACCTGGGAAGCCAACGCTGAAGACTAGTCTCCAAGAAACAGAAACTACCTCCTGCAGAGCTCCATGGAAATCTGTGTTTAAAGTAGCCATGCCTCTATAAGACTTGACTCTCAGCCTCCGTGCTGGAGGCCAACAGAGGGGCTGGTGCTAAGAACCAACAATGAATGGGAGCTGGTAAGGTAGAGGTGGAGTTGATGTCCCACCAATAATATTACTGCTCAATTATGGCTCTGATTCCACCAGGAAAGGGTCCAGACTTTGCCTAATCATGTGGCTTGGAAGCCACAGAGCTCAGAGTCTGTTTCTCTTCTCCCTCTCCTTCACCCCACTCTGCCAATGTCATCGTTACTTTTCCTGCTGACTTTATAGACTTCATATACACCCCCATGTTTTGAGCCAGATCTGTCCTCCTTGGCTTAGGAGCAAGGAAATTGTGCTACTTTGTTACTTTTGTATTTATCTTGGTATTTACAGATTTCTCTGTCTGAGATAATAGCAATTATGAATGAAATGAGGGGCTTCCCTGGTGGTTCAGTGGTAAAGAACCCATCTGCAATGCAGGATATGTGGCAGGAGCTGCAGTTTGATCCCTGGGTCAGGAAGATTCCCTGGAAAAAGAAATGGCAACCCACTTCAGTATTCTTGTCTGGGAAATCCCATGGACAGAAGGGACTAGTGGACTACAGTCTATGGCGTCGCAAAAGAGCTGGTCGTAACTTAGCCACTAAACAACAACAACAAATGAATGAGTTTTCTCATTCATTCTTCTAAAGAAACAATATTATGTGTGGATAACTTGGACATTTACTCACCCCTATTTGCGTAAACTTTTCTGATTTCATTTTTCATACCAGAGCCTTTAGGACTTTTGATTAATTTCTTATGGAACTTTCTAGACAGAGACAGCCACTGATGAAAAATGTTGTCTTTTTTAAATCAGTGCTAGAGATTAACATAAACTCCTGCTCTGTAAATCAATAAATCCCTACTTAAACTAAAATAATTTGTTAGCTTTAAGTACCAAAATAAATATGGCTAGGATAGAGATTACATTTGCAGTGCTTTAATAAATAATTTAAAGGCAACACAACAAAGCAAAAATAGAGTATAAATATTTATTACTTGTTTCTAAATAATGTGTTAGAAGATATTATCTCTCCATTACAAAAGAAAATCAGTAATGTTGCTTTCTATTGACACTTTTACATTAGGATATTATCCTTTAATTAATCTGGACAATACAAAAGAGTTGAAAATCTCTGATTCAGTCTTGCATTTGTTCCATATCAAGAAAAAAATCTCATTAGCACCTTGATACTGTGAAGCAATCTAATGATTTTCACTGTAAGATAAATGTTTACCAAGATTTGAGCTTTATAAATGAATAAATTGGAAGCAGATTGAATAATACTTAAGTCTAATCCAAAATATCTCTTTAATTCAATATCAATTACTCCTTTTTACTCTCTGTAATAGAAAAACATAAAAGACCATGTAATTACCCTCCAAGAGCATACCTAGCATGGAGAATCCCTGATATAAGTCTATCAACATTTAAATATTAATCAATGATAAATGCAATCAACACTATAGAAGAAAGAATTTTCTTATAAATGAAGAATAAAATGAAGGTACAAATAATAACTGTGACCTCAGAGAAAGAAATCTCACAAGAAATATTGAACTCTCAGGCTAAGAATAGTGCTTATTGGATCAAATGTCTTTCTCTTTCTTGGATTCCTCCTTAACAGCTTTATTAAGGTGTAACTAATATGCAAAAATTTGCTTATATTGAATGCATGCAATTTGATGATTCTGAACATATACAAACACCTGTGATAGCATCATCACAATTAAGGTAACAGACATATTAACCACCTTCAAAAGTTTCCTTGTAGCAATTCCTTTTTCATTTGTTTTTGTTATAAGAACATGTAACATGAGGTCTACAATTTTAACAAAAATTTTAGATGCACAATATAGTATTGTTGACTACAGGCCTTACTGTTGTTGTTCAGTTGCTCAGTCATGTCCGACTCTTTGCGACCCCATGGACTCCAGCACACCAGGCTTCCCTGTCCTTCATCATCTCCCAGAACTTGCTCAAACTCATTTGATGCCATTCAACCATCTTGTCTTCTGTCATCCCCTTCTTCCCCTGCCTTCATTCTTTCCCAGCATCAGGGTCTTTTCTAATAAGTCAGTTCTCTGCATCAGGTGGCCAATATATTGGAGCTTCAGCTTTAGCATCAGTCTTTCCAATGAATATTCATGATTGATTTCCTTTAGGATTGACTGGTTTGATCTCCTTATAGTCCAAGGGACTCTCAAGAGTCTTCTCCAGCACCACAGTTCAAAAACATGAATTCTTTGGTGCTCAGCCTTCTTTAGGGTACAACTCTGACATCTGTACATGACTATTGGAAAAACCACAGCTTTGACTAGATAGACATCTGTAGGCAAAGTAATGTCTTTGCATTTTAATACAGTTGTCTAGGTTGGTCATAGCTTTTCTTCCAAGGGGCCAAGCATCTTTTAATTTCATGGCTGCAGTCACCATCCACATTGATTTTGTAGCACAAGAAAATAAAGGCTGCCACTGCTTCCATTGTTTCCCCATCTATTTGTCATGAAGTGATGGGACCACCCTTATGGCAGAAAGTGAAGAGGAACAAAAAAGCCTCTTGATGAAAATGAAAGAGGAGAGTGAAAAAGTTGACTTAAAACTCAACATTCAGAAAACGAAGATCATGGTATCCGGTCCCATTACTTCATGGGAAATAGATGGGGAAACAGTGGAAACAGTGTCAGACTTTATTTTGGGGGGGGCTCCAAAATCACTGCAGATGGTGACTGCAGCCATGAAATTAAAAGACGCTTACTCCTTGGAAGAAAATTTATGACCAACCTAGATAGCATATTCAAAACCAGAGACATTACTTTCCCGACTAAGGTCCATCTAGTCAAGGCTATGGTTTTTCCTGTGGTCATGTATGGATGTGAGAGTTGGACTGTGAAAAAGACTGAGCGCCAAAGACTTGATGCTTTTGAACTGTGGTGTTGGAGAAGACTCTTGAGAGTCCCTTGGACTGCGAGGAGATCCAACCAGTCCATTCTGAAGGAGATCAGCCCTGGGATCTCTTTGGAAGGAATGATGCTAAAGCTGAAGCTCCAGTACTTTGGCCACCTCATGTGAAGAGTTGACTCATTGGAAAAGACTCTGATGCTGGGAGGGATTGGGGGCAGGAGGAGAAGGGGACAACAGAGGATGAGATGGCTGGATGGCATCACTGACTCGATGGATGTGAGTCTGAGTGAACTCCAGGAGTTGGTGATGGACAGGGAGGCCTGGTGTGCTACAATTCATGGGGTCGCAAAGAGTGAGACACGACTGAGTGACTGAACTGAACTGATGGGACCAGATGCCATGATCTTCATTTTCTGAATGTCAAGTTTTAAGCCAGTTTACTCATTCTCCCTTCACCTTCATCAAGAGGCTTTTTAGTTTCTCTTCACTTTCTGCCATAAGGCTGGTGTCATCTACATATCTGAGTGTATCAGTATTTCTCCCAGCAATCTTGATTCTAGCTTGTGCTTCATCCAGCCTGGCATTCCATATGATGTACTCTGCATATAAGTTAAATAAGCAGGGTAACAATATACAGCCTTCACGTACTCCTTTCCCAATGTGCAAACAGTCCATTGTTCCACTTCCAGTTCTAACTTGTTTCTTGACCTGCATACCGCTTTCTCAGGAGGCAGGTAAGGTGGTCTTGTATCCCCATCTATTGAAGAATTTTCCAGTTTGTTGTGATCCACACAGTCAAAGGCTTTAGCATAGTCAATGAGACAGAAGTAGATGCTTTTCTGGAATTCTCTTGCTTTTTCTATGATCCAACTGACGTTGACCTCTAGTTTGATCTCTAGTTCCTCTGCCTTTTATAAATGCGGCTTGTACATCTTGAAGTTCTTGATTCATGTACTGTTGAAGCCTTGTTTGAAGGATTTTGAGCATTGCTTTTCTAGCATGTGAAATGAATGCAAGCATGTGACAGTCTGAGCCCTCTTTGGCATTGCCCTTCTTAAGGACGAATGAAAACTGACCTTAGACCTTGCAGTATACAGTAGATCTATAGAACAAATACTTCGGTGTTGCCCTTCTTAGAGATTAGAAAGAAAACTGACTATAGGCCTTATATTGTACAGCAGATCTCTAGAACAAATTTATTTTGCATAACTGCAACTTTACACAACTTATCAACTCCCTGTCTTCCCCTCCCCTCAATCCCCAGTGACTACTGTTCTATTTTCTGATTCTATGGCTTTAACTATTCTAAGTACCTCATGTTAAGTGGAATCAGGCAATATTTTTCCTTCTGTGACTTGCTTGTTTCACTTACCACTGCTGCTGCTGCTGCTGCTAAGTCGCTTCAGTCGTGTCCGACTCTGTGCGACCCCATAGACAGCAGCCCACCAGGCTCCGCCGTCTCTGGGATTCTCCAGGCAAGAACACTGGAGTGGGTTGCCATTACCTTCTCCAGGGCATGAAAGTGAAAAGTGAAAGTAAAGTCACTGAGTCGTGTCCAACTCTCAGCGACCCCATAGACTGAAGCCTACCAGACTCCTCCTTCCATGGAATTTTCCAGGCAAGAGTACTGGAGTGGGGTGCCATTGCCTTCTCTGTCACTTACCACAGTTCTCTAGATTCATCCGTGATGCTGCAAATGGCAGAATTTCCTTATTTTTTAAGGTGGAACAAATCCTATTGTATGTCTATTCCACATTTTCTTTATCGATACATATGTTATTGGACACTGGTGTTGTTTCCTTAACTTGGCTATGGTGAATTGTGCTGCAATAAACATGGTAGCACCGATATCTGAGATCCCGATTTCAAATCTTCTAAGTATGTTACCAGAAGGGGTTTGATGAACCATATTGTAGGTCTATTTTTTAAGTTTTTGACTGTTTTCTATAGTGGTTGCACCACTTTACTGTCTTATCAACAGAGTAGAGGGGTTCAAATTTCTTGACTGCCTTGTCAACATTTGCCAATTTTTTTTTCTTCTGTTTTTGTTGCTGTAATTGTTTCTGAAAGGTGATGTCAAGAGAATGAGCATATAAACCACAGACTGAAATAAAGTATTTTCAAAGGAAACATCTGATAAAGAACTATTGTTCAAAATATACAAAAACTCTTAAAACTCAACAATGAGAAAACAAAGAATCCAATTTAAAAAGGGCCAAAGATCTTCACAGACACTTCATCAAAGAGATACAGATGACAAGTAAGCACATGAAAAAATGATTCACATCATTTGTCATCAGAGAAGTGCAAACTAAAACAACAATGAGATACTACTGCATACCTATTAGAACAGCTAAACTTCAGAACACTAACACCACCAAGTTTTGATATGGTTGTAGAGCAACAGCAATGCTCATTTGTTGCTAGTGGGAATGGAAAATGGTACAGGCATTATGGAATGCAGTTCAGTGATTTCTTACAATACTGAACATACTCCTACCACATGATCCAGCTCATTGGTACTTACCCAAAGGAATTGAAAATCATGTTCACCACAAAAACCTTCATACAGATGTTTATGGCAGCTTCATTCATAATTGCCAAAACTTGGAACCAACCAATATATCCTTAGAAGGTTAATGGATAAATAAACTGTGGTACATGCAAGTAACAGGATATTATCAGCACTAAAAAGAAATGTGCTATCAAGCCATGAAAAAGATATGGAGGAATAGTGAATGCATGCTACCAAATGAAGGAAACCAATCTAAATAGGCTCTACACTGTAGGATTCAGGCTATAGTACATGGAGAAGACAAAATGGCAGAAAGAGTAAAAGAATCAGTGGCTACCAGGGAATGTGGGGCAGGGCAGGAATCAATAGGTAGAACACAGAGGAAATTTAGGGCAGTGAATAATAATAATGAATGCATGCCCTTATGTCTGCCCAAACTCACAAAATGGATCACACCTAGAGAGAACCCTAACATAAACTATGGACTTTAGGAGATTATCAAGCATCAATAGACAGGTTCCTCAATTCTGATGAGGCATGGTGATAATAGAGAAAGCTATCCATGAGTGGTGATGGGGAGTACATGAGAAAGTCCTGTACTTTCTCACGCAGTTTTTCTGTGAAACTAAAGCTGCTCTAAAAAATAAAGTCTTAATTTAAAGAAATGCAATTTTGGCTTTTTTATGAGAACGTGGTATGGATATAAGAGAAGGGGAAGCACAAAAATATATGTAGATTTTAGGAACCAATATATAACATATGAACATTAACATAATTAGATTGAAATCTGAATTCTGAAGGATTGCTTCCTGCTTTTTTACTTTACATTTTAATGACTTCATTTCCATTCAAAATTAGCTTTGTTAATAAATCTGTTACTAGCCTTAAATTTATAGTGGGTGAAATACTTGAATACTTTTGTTACTGAATAAACCAGAATTTACTTCAACAGCCACATTTATTACATTTTGCTTTTAGAATCCTTATTTAGCATATTTTGAATTGCATACAGTCCCTAAAAAAATAAATAAATAACAGTTTACACAGTTGAAACTCGATTTATCAAAGTAGTTATTGACTTTAGTTTTATACTCCTATATCAGTGAAAGAGATCCTAAAATATTGGTGCATTTGAAAGAGGAAAAATAAAAAAAGGATAATTCATCTGATTGCATCTCCTTCTACCTCTGAAATAGTGACTAATAATTTCCAGAGCTTCCTTTTTTAACAAAACACATATGCAGACTTCAAGTCGTGGTCAGTAAGGCAGAGATGTGAGTTTGTTCTTTTTTAAATTGGAGAATAATCACTTTACAATATTGTGTTGGTTTCTGCCATACATCCACATGAATCAGCCATAGGTATACATATGCCCCCTCCTTCTTGAATATTCTCCCTCCTTTCTGCCCCGTCCCATCCCTCTAGATTATCTCAGGCCACTGGATTTGAACTTCCTAAGTCATGCAGCAGATTCCCACTGGCTATCTATTGTACATATGGTAACGCTTACGTTTCCCTGCTACTCTCAAATTCATCTCACCCTCCCCTTCCCCACAGAGTCCACGAGTCTGGTTTCTATGTCTGTGTCTCCATAGCTGCCCTGCGTATAGGTTCACCATCTTTCTAGATTCCATATATATGTGTGTTAATATATATTTGTTTTTCTCTTTCTGACTCATTTCATTCTGTATAATAGTTAAAAGAGACACATGTACCCAATGTTTGTTGCAGCACTATTTACAATGGTTAGGACATGGAAGCAACCTAGATGTCCATCAACAGATGAATGGATAAAGAAGCTGAGGTACATTTATACAATGGGATATCATTCAGCCATAAAAAGAACACATTTGAGTTAGTGCTAATGAGGTGGGTAAATCCAAAGCCTGCTTTTTTTTTTTTTTTTAAGGATGTAAGGATGCTTGTACATTGGAGAAGAAGAATATTAGGATCCCTAGATAGAGAGACAAAAGAGAGAGGAAGCAAAGATCCTGATAGAAGCTAAGGATGAAACTGGTGTAGGGAATCTCAATATGGAATGAACAAAGCCATTTGGGAGCATGTATGTCCCATATCCAATTTTATGTTCTTATGCTGTAAAGATACAATATAGGTTTAAAGCTTAACTCCTTGAAACAGGTCATAAGATATCCCAGTTATCTTTCTCATTACACAGCAACACTGGAAACCATATATATGTTCCAGACAGTGTTGCTTCAAGAAAGAGGAGTTACCTGAACCACCATGATACTTATGGCTTACTTATATTAAAAACAGTGTGATTACAGGGTATATTTGTTAATGCAGCAAACCCTGCCGCACTTGATTAATGCTGTAAATACATTGGGGAATGGTGGGATTAAAGTGATATCTAGTGATGACAATGGAAGCAGAAAGCCAAAGGATCCTTGAGATGGCAGAATAATCCATAAACCGAATACAGTCAGGAGAGTCGGTACTTTGGTGACAAGGAGAAATTTAAATTTCTCTAGAGTAATTTAGGGAATGATGCTACCTTCATTGCATTATTTGGGCTGGTGTTTAACACACAAGCACCTCAGTGCTGATTGGGTTTCAAGAATGGTAGCCTAATTTGACCGAGGTCTTTTGACATGTTAGTTACTGCGTTAAGCACGGAATATTTGTCATTCAGCCTTCAACTTAAGGCTGACAAAAGATTCCGGGACAGATGTCATTAGTATTACTTAAAGGTTAGAAAAGTGAGGCTTAAAAAGGTCAAATAGTTTGCTCCAAAAGGAGTAGATCAGAACAGTGGTCTTTTCACTTGAAAGCAGCAACTCCTAATCATAGTACATACTACCTCTTTAGCCCATAGAAGTACTCCAGGTAAGCTAACCTAGAATCTTCTAATCCACAGTCAGACGTATTTTGCACTGCACCACTGCTCTTGGGTACTAATGTATAGATGCTTTTGGTAAGTATCTCTTCACATTCCATTAATATTTTATAAAGTATAAAAGTGAAAATGTTAATCACTCAGTCGTGTCTTACTCTTTATTCCTTTAAATCATATCTGAATAATTAACAGTGAAGAGAGTTGATGACTACTTGATTTTTAAATCTCACAACTAGGCAATTAAAATAACAGTGTCTATTTCTTCAAAATCATCACCCATAAACACTGCCTTACAATTTTCTAATACCTTGCTTGACGCTGATTTGTGAGTAAAATCCAGACTCCCTCACCATGGTATTTAAGAATCTGAGTAATCTATTGTCTGGCTATATTCAACATTATCTCCTTCCCATTCTCTCACCACTTACTACACTCTAAAGATACTACCCCTTTTTCTGATCATTGAATCCTCTAAACTCATTCCCCACTCTGGTTCTTTACATTTGCCATCCCCTGTGCTTGAAAAATATCATTTTCCTGGGTTTTCAAATGGCTACTTCCATCTCAATATTTAGATAAGAGAGATATTTTTACTGGTCTACTAATTAGTTGGCTTATCTATTTTCATTTTCTTTGAATCTCTTTTGAATCGTTATAGTATCCTACTATTTCCTTCATTGACTGATGAGTTGAAGAAAATGTTTGACACCTTTTCATTTTCTTTTTGTATTAGAATTATAATTTTACAATTAAAATATCTTTTAAAACTTTTTTTCATTATGTGTTCAGCCCTATTTTAAGCACTTTACATCTACTAACAAGTTCAATCATTTTCATAATACAATGAGGTAGTTAATATTATTCCCATTTTACAGATGAGGAAAATGAGGCACAAAGATGTGAAATAATTTGCCAAAGTTTATATGGGCTTTAAGTGACAGAACTGGGATTTTAATCCAGGCAATCCAGCTCCATAGTTTTCTTTTTGACTTCCATATCCAATTATTTTAGAGATGACACATAGCCAGGTTTTAAGGCCACAGGAATTAATGAGAGTGCTTTGCTAGAGACTATGGATAGAGATGGGCTTCCCCAATGGCTCAACAGTGAAGAGTCTGCCTTCTATGAAAGTTGCAAGAGACACAGGTTCGATCCCTGAGTTGGGAAGATCCCCTGGAGGAGGGAACGGCAACCCACTCCAGTATTCTTGGCTGGAAAAACCCATGGACAGAGGAACCTGATGGGCTATTGTCCATACATAAGGTCGCAAAGAGTTGGACATGACTGAAGCAACTTAGCATGCACCCACGCATGGACAGAGAAGAAAAGAGAGCTGAGGACCAGTTCTACCCGTGAAACCATGAGTGGAGAGTGTGTCAATAAGAAAGGGATGGTCAACTCTGAGGTCCAGATAGATGGAGACAGGAAAGGAATCTCCAAGGTTTGACAACACAGTTGTTTATTACTTGATAGTGAAAAGATTTTTTTAGTGTAATGTAGAGATGTTACGATGAACTGGAGTGAGGAGAGAATGAAAAACAGAGGTAAAGGGGAATAAACACAGGCAAGTCTTTAGAAAAGATTCTGTAAAGATACTCCTCTTTCTGTAAAGAGGAGTGGTTAAACTGATGGACAGTTTTAGGGAAATGTGGTGTGAGTGTGCCATATATAAGTTTTGCTAATTCAGGTCAGTTCAGTCAGTTGCTCAGTTGGACTTAGGCTCTTGGGACAAAGTGATTACTAGGCTCCTTGAGAAATTAAGTTCAGTACAGTACCTCCCTTTGAGGAAGAAGATATTCTTGATCTTGGGAGAGGCATTCTAAACAGGACCAGCTACAAAATGTTCAGCGCCCAGTGCTAAGTGGATATGAGAAGCCCTTAGTTCAAAAATTATAAGAATTTCAAAATGATGACAGCAGAGCACTATGATTCAATGCTTGATTAGCCTGCTGCTCTTCTGGATGTGGGGTCTTGGACAAGTGCAGAGATCATAAATCCATAAAGCTAGCCCTGATCCTGGGTTTCCAGTTCTGCTTGTTCCTCACCCACAAGACTTTGTATATGCTTATAAAAGCAGTTTCAAATGAATACTTTTCCATTTTATCATTATGCAGCATTCCTCTTTATCCCTAATTATGCTTTTTGCCTTAAGTTGTTTTGTCTCATCAAAATACAAATACAAAACACTTTGTTTTGTTTTTGACTGCTTATGAGATTTGCATTCTCAAAAATTTTGTCATTGTTAATGTTGTAGCTAATTTTATGTCTAATTTATATATTAACAAAGATATTCACTGTTTTATTCATCTTCAGGCATAGATGTCTGTTTTACACAACCCAACAATTTTTTTTATTCCCATTCAAAAGAACATTTGTCCTACTGTATTTCTGCAATTAACTTGGCATTCTGAAGAATCAACTTGAAAGCATAATTTATTTTTATAGCAATGATTAGAAACTATCTGAAGAGTTTTGCAAACAAAAGATGGCCATATACATTCAGTTTAATTTTCAACTTACAAATATTTTAGAAGATTAACAACAACAGTAACAAATCTGAACAAGCTGAATATGTGTGATTTTACTTGGACCCATCCAAGAACTGAGTTATGGGGCAAACTGCCACTCAAAATATGGAGAAATGTGTTCATCCACAAGGACAAAGTCAATATCTATTTAAACGGAGCAAAAGCTACTAGAACCCTAAACTTGTCAGATCACTTAAAGTGTAATTTTGAGAAATTACTGGAAGCTGAGTGTGAACTAGCATGAGAATAACTCCAGGAGGTTGGGGAGCAAATGTAGATTTTGCTATGAAGATGACATTTTTAGATGAGTCTTACATTTAAATCAGTACAATGAGCAAAGCAGATTACCCTTCCTAATGTAGATGGGTATTATCCCTAGTGGCTCAGATGGTAAAGAATCTGCTTGCAATGCAGGAGACCCAGGTTCAATCCCTGGGTCAGGAAGACCCCCCTGGAGAAGGAAATGGCAACCCACACCAGTATTCTTGCCTGGAGAATTATATGGACAGAGGAGCCTGGCAAGCTACAGTCCATGGTGTTGCAAAGAGTTGGACGTGACTGAGCGATTAACACTTATTATCTAATCAGTTGAAGGCTTTAATGGAGAAAGACTGAGGTCCTCTCAAAAAAGGGGGATATTTCATCCAGACTCAAGTGACAACATCAATACTTTCCTAGATCTCCAGTTTGCTGACCTGTTCTACAGACTTTGACAATGGTTAAGAAACAAAATAAGGAAGAGAGAATAGACAGATCTCCTGTGCATATTCCAAATAATTCATTAGATTATCCACCCTCAAAAAGATAGAACATCAACATGAATCCACCACGGGTGTATATAAGTTCCCACTCCTGAACCCCCCTCCCACCTCCCTCCCCATACCATCCTTCTGTTGATGTATGGCAAAACCAATACAGTATTGTAAAGTAAAAAAATAATAATAATAAAAAAATAAAATCTCTATTAAAAAAAAAAGAACATAGTTTACCACCCTACAATATACCTGGCCAGTATTCCTCAATATAATCAAGACCATTAAAAACAAAGTTTGAGAAACTGTCCCAGTCAAGAGAAGCCTAAGAAGAAATAAAAACTAAATGTAATGTGGCGTCCCAGATTGTATCCTGAGACATAAGGGGAATATCCATAAAACACTAAAGAAATATAATCATAGACTTTAGTTAATAGTAATGCATCAATATTGGTTTATTAATTTTGGCAAAGTACCATATTATGGTATATGTGTGCATGCTCATTCATATCTGACTTTTTGAGACCCCAAGGACTGCAGCCCATCAGGCTCCACTGTCCATGGGATATATTCCAGGCAAGATTACTAGAGTGGGTCATCATTCCCTTACCAACCTAGGAATAAAACACAGATCTCTTGCTTCTCCTGCATTTGCAGGCAGATTCTTTATCATTAGCGCTACCTAGCGTGCCCATTATGGTATATGGTATGTTTCATATTATTACTCATAGTATGTACTCTATATAAAGTCTTAATAAAGAGAGACTAGGTATGGTACATGTACTATCTGTACTGTCTTTGTAATTTTTCTGTAGATACAAAAATTTCTAAAATATTTACTTTTCTAAAAAAAGGAGGTATTTGATTCTACATTTCTAAACCAAAACAATGATCTCATAGATAATTTGTATTTTTTGGTGTTATCATTTCTAAGGAAACATATTTTCATCAGTGGCTTTCTTCATTCATTTATTGTAAGGCCTGCAGTGCAGGAGACCTGGGTTCAATCCCTGGGTTGGGAAAATCCCCTGGAGTAGGGTATGGCAACCAGCTCCAGTATTCTTGCCTGGAAAATTCCATCCACAGAGGAGCCTGGTCAGCTATACAGTCCATAGGGTCACAAAAGATCAGACACGACTGAGCAACTAACACACACTAGACAGCATACTAACTTGATGCATTCACATATTGTGAATTGATTACTACCATGGTATTAGCTTCCCAGGTGTGCTTCCCAGGTTGTGCTGGTGGTAAAGAACCCCCTTGCCAATGCGGGAGACCATAAGAGATGAGAATTCGATCCCTGGGTCAGGAGTGTGCCCTGGATGGGGCATGGCAACCTGCTCCATTATTCCTGCCTGAAAATTCCATGGACAGGGGAGCCTAACTGGCTACGATCCATAGGATCACAAAGAGTTGAACACCACTGGAGTGACTTAGCAGGGTATACCATTAGCTAATACTTCTGTCACTTCACATAATTACCATTTCTCTTGTATGATGAGAATATTTTAAATCTGCCCTTTTAGCAACTTTCAAGTGTATAACAGTAGATACAGTTACACACACACACACACACACACACACAATAGTATTGCTAACTATGGTCACCATACTGTACATTAGATTCGCAAACTTATTCATCTTGTAACTGAAAGTTTGTACTCTTTGACCTACATCTCCCCATTTGCCCTACTCCTTAGTCCCTGATAACCACCATTCCTAGTCTATCAGAGGTTCTTGTTTAAAGCAGCTATGTGTCTACTAGCCAATCTTTATTTAGAATATTCCAAATTTTTCTCTAGATCTTATCAATTACCAACTGAGCTGTGTATTGCCTCGTGTCAAGCTAAAATACAACCAAAGCTTGATATTTCCTAAGAGCTTAAATTTTACAGTAATTGGTTATTTTTGGGTAATAACTTTGCAATTATCGTAATGAGGAAAATTCATTAGCTCATTCACTGGATATGGGGGAAATTTCTTACATTTCTTTCAGGAAGATTGTAACATTCTGACACCATATCATATACAAATTGGTTCAAAAATATCAAGTCAATATCAAGACTGACTCAGAAAACATGACTGTGTTCAATGGTTTTCAGTCTCAGTGTCCTGAAATAATTTCTTGGAGGTCTGCCTACAATTGGTCAGCTCTGAGTAAACTGTTTCTTAGGACTGATGTTGAAGCTGAAACTCCAATACTTTGACCACCTGATGCGAAGAGCTGACTCATTTGAAAAAACCCTGATGCTGGGAAGATTGACGGCAGGAGGAGAAGGGGACAACAGAGGATGAGATGGTTGGATGGCATCACTGACTCAATGGACATGGGTTTTCGTGGACTCCAGCAATTGGTAATGGACAGGGAGGCCTGGCGTGCTGCAGTTCATGGGGTTGCAAAGAGTCGGACACGACCGAGCAACTGAACTGAACTGAAAGTATTTTTAAATTGTTAAATATAAACTAATTTAACGCTAACAGATATGAGTCCAATTTTTACACCATTGAATTTAGGTTCACTTCTTCCCTAAAGCTTACTGATGTATATTGTGATAACTAGGTTTTCTCTAAATTGTTAAAATTTGAAATCTTATTAAAAATGGTTAGACATTATATGTTGTATTAAACTTTAGATCTTATACAATTGTTGTGGTAAAACAACTACCAGAGCCCAATTGTTTTCCAGTGACTCTTTGGCTAGGTTAAGAGACTCAGAATTAATATACGAACTGATGCTTTCTACTTTCCATTTTTACTTTGGCCACCTCATCCAAAGAGTTGACTCGGGAGCGAGGTGGGAGGGGGGTTCATGTTTGGGAATGCATGTAAGAATTAAAGATTTTAAAATTTAAAAACTAAAAAAAAAAAAAAAAAGAGTTGACTCATTGGAAAAGACTGATGCTGGGAGGGATTGGGGGCAGGAGGAGAAGGGGACGACAGAGGATGAGATGGCTGGATGGCATCACTGACTCAATGGACGTGAGTCTGAGTGAACCCCGGGAGTTGGTGATGGACAGGGAGGCCTGGTGTGCTGCAATTCATGGGGTCGCAGAGTCGGACATGACTGAGTGACTGAACTGAACTGAACTGAACACTGTTCATTAATGAGAAACACCATAGTAGATAAGAGGTGCAAATGAAATTATACCTGACTATGATTGTAGTCCCTTCCTAATACAGAGAGGAAGTTCTGTGTCTACCTGTGAGATGCAATGAATGTGTGTCCAAAATTCTTCAGCAGATTTATCCCCTTTTTCAGCAAAGAGGTTACAGCTGTAGGTCAATCCAAGAGACAAATTAGAAGTACTTTATCTATTTAATACATGACAGAAAGATCAAGGCACCTTGTCCCTTAGAAAAAATACAGTTCAATGAAATTGAACATATTTAGCCAACATTTCGTGTAGTTGGAGCATCAGTTGGTGCATACAGAATTGGTAATTGTACATAAAAGTAGCTTTTTGTTCAGTGAACATCTGTTTGCAATCTAAATGTGCTTGGTTAATGGAAAGGGAGAGAGCAGAGAAATGGTAGCATCTGTTTTTTGAAGATTTACCTTTGATATTTAACACACAGTACACAAACTTCCACTGCCATCTAAGCATAATTTCTATGCCCTAAAAGCATTCTCTCTTTTAAAAAGTGAGAAAGGATAATCATATGTATTCATGAGAAGCTAGCTACTATATTCTCATTCTTCAAAACTTACCTGTGAATCATGCAAAAATATGAGACACAACCCCTGTCCTTAACAGCTTTGTATTTAGAAAGATAAAACTTAATAGCTAACTTTAAAAATGAACAGCTCAAATATTGTTTTTTGCAAAGGGTAAATAATTGAGGAAAGACTGTATAAAATTTTGAGTTAGAAGAGCTGGGATATCCAATAAGGTGGCAATGGCAGAATGAACTTGAGCTAATTAACCTCTCTGAGTACCCTTTCCTCTTTGATACAAAAGAGATAATGTTACTACAGCATATTTCATTGGACTTTATCTTGAAATACACATTGAGCATTGATGTATAGGGAACAAGACATGAAAGTTTATATCATTCACTCTTGTAACCCTCAGATACACAAATCTATCTGTATCAACAGGGTTTCGATTTTATTCCCTGATTAAGTATTCTTAGAGATGAGAGCACTGCGGGGAGAGCCATACCTGGTGAATAGTGAGCTTCACTACTTTTAACCGCCAAAGGGCAGATAGTTTGTCTGTTTTCTTCCATGATAAATCCAAAGAGTCTGACAATAGAAAATCATTAGTAAATATTTCTTAAAGAATAAATTAAAGTGTTTGTCACCAGAAGTTCAGTTACCTATTACCTGCTAGTCACCATCTCAGACATCTCAGAACTGCCTCAGGGATCACAGCACAACTCTGCGCACTAAGAGTATCATGTGAGTGTCACAGCTGTCTTTAAGTTTTATAGATTGATTCCTTAATAACAAAACAAAACGAAGTCATGTTCTGTTTAGGTGGACAACAAGAAAAATGATAGATGCTAAAACAAAGGACAAAGGAAATTATCAAGGGAGAGAGTAGTAGGTGGAGACAGACAAGAGGGAAGGGTTTAACACTGTTAAATGTTGAATTGTTTGGTACAAACTGCAAGCCTAGTTGGGATTTACTGAAAAGGAAGGAGTGCTAGGAAAGGAAAAGTGAAAACCTAAACTCTGTTCTAGGACATTATCAGTTCAGTCACTAAGTCATGTCCGACTCTTTGCAACCCCATGGGCTGCAGCATGCCAGGCTTCCCTGTCCATCATCAACTCCCGGAGTTTACTCAAACTCATGTCTATTGAGTCAGTGATGCCATCCAACCATCTCATCCTCTGTCGTCCCCTTCTCCTCCCGCCTTCAATCTTTCCCAGCATCAGGGTCTTTTCCAATGAGTCAGCTCTTGGCATCATGTGGCCAAAGTGTTGGAGTTTCAGCTTCAACATCAGTCCTGCCAATGAATATCAGTAGAGGACATTATCAGTAGAGGTCTATGAAGGTGACAAGAGGGGTCATAGAAGAAATGAACAAAAGCCCTACTGAAAACAGAGACGAGTCTATTTACCTGTAATAAGTAGATTTAAAAGAGCAGAAATAGATTCTCATCTCATAGATTTCTCCTTGTTCCTAATAGTTTTTGTTTATTTGTGTTGTTCAGCAGATACTGCAATATCTCAAATGGTCCTTCAGAGCGTCTGCACTGAATGGAGGTTAAAACCAGCATTGCAGGAAGGAAGAGAATAATACATCCTGCAGAGCAACTGGAAATCATATCAGTCAAGTACTAAAAAGTCAGAACTGTTTGGAAGGCCATATGATTTGAAGAGAAGCTAAGGACCTAGGAAACCACTGAAGGTTAAGTTGGAGAAGGAGAATAAGAAATATAAGTCTTCAGGAAAGTTAACTGCAGTAGTTTAAAAGTAAATACTTGAGAAAGAAGAGGCTAAAAGCATAAAGGTAGGAAGGAAGGCCAATCCAAATAAAGGAAAAGTATTCATGAATAGAGCAAAGAGGAAGAAAAAGAAAGTAGTTATGAAGGGATACATTTTAAAGGAAGTGTAAATATACTTTACATTTACAAAATTACAGAATGAAATTAAAAATGATGCCATGATATTGCTTCTGAAAACATGCATATATTTAAAATGAATGTGAAATATTTTTCATATTTTTAGAGATCTTTGCTATTCACTGGACTGCAACAGATATTTAGCTTTTACATTGTAAATGCCATGTGGCCTCAAATTATTTGCCTTTTCTTAGCTATTAAATACTCTTGCCAAAATGTGCTCTTCTTCAACACAATGGGTTTTAACTCTTCACTGAGCAATAGGGAGAGGGGAGGAAGAATTGTAAGAAATTATAATTAAAATATAGAATGGTTGATTTAATTTGTGTATTTAAATATCAAATATCTGAACTTACTAAAAGAGATTGTTCATTCATTAATTTTAAAATCACAAATTTCTTTTTGACTAGGGTTATCAGATTCAGCAAATAAAGTTAACAGTGAATAATTTTTAGTATAAGTATATCCCAAGTTGTTTCAAATATTTGTCATTAAAAACAAACAAAATTATTAAGTATATCTTGTGTCTGTTTGTGTTATTCCTAACATAGATTTGTACATACATATTATAAAGTTTAGCTTCAATGTTTTGTTTTGTTTTGTTTTTCCTGATATCATCAAGACAATGGCTTTATCCATTCAGGTAAAATCAAAAACAAAACCAGAAAAAAAAAAAAAAAAAACACTGCCTTGGAAGTACATGTTATTACAAATGAAAGCAGTGATTTTTTTTTTTTAATAAGGAAATGTCAAATGACATTCCAAATGTCAAATGTTGATTCCATTCTAAGCTGAAACATTATACAACACAAAACTGAAGATTTGGGAGCTATTATAAGCTTCAAGATGCCAAACACATTAAAATTTTTAAAGTATATGTTCAAATAGTTTATGAATCTTTGAAAGATTAAACTTTCATATATTATAGAATTTAAAGTCGTTAACCCATGGTATGAGAAATGGATTCTTTGTCCCAAATGAATCTATCTCAGCTTTACACACCTTTTTATTTTAATGTGCTGTGGATGTGATTTTTGGCAGATGGAATTTTGAAAAAGCTGGGGTTTAGTTTGAAATATACTGACATTTTCTGTTTTGAAGACAGTAAGTTAATAATCTACAGGAAAATAACTGGCAACAAGACTGTGAAGTTCAGAAGAGTTAGACATTTAAATGCTTAAAGACATAAATATATATAGTTATATAACTTAAAATAATCTTACTAATGTCTTACAAGGCTGAAGGTTTGAATCATTTAAACACATCAGCATACACTGCAAATCTAAATAATTTATTTTCAGAGTTGGGTTTTCAAAAAAATAGCTTTTAAAAGATTACATATTATTTCTAACTCCATGTAATAAATTATAAATGATATTTTAATCTAAACTTGTACACAGTACAAGAATATGTATTTTCAAGACTGCATATGACTTTATGAATTGTCATATACATTAGCCTGATATAAAGATATGTTGGAAACTTCAGAAAGACAGGTTGCCAATGTCCATCATCTAAAATTAAAATTACATCTGCCATCATCTGCCATTTTTGAATACCAAATGCATGTCAAAGTCTGTCATATTCTTTGTTTTTAAGAAAAATAAATACATGGTGGAGACAAGAAAATGATCAGTTCTCAAGCTTCTGTAAAACAACTTTCCGAGGAAAATATTCTCATGTACATAAACACACTGGGCTCCTGTTCTGGAAAGATGAAGTTAATGACTTAGCATATCTGTCCTACTGGGTGGAAGACTGCTTTGACGAGAAACTATGTGGGCTCCTGTATTTCACTGGTGCCCTTTTACCAGCCCATTGCATTCATCATAGAGCAACACATCTGGTATATTCTCAGCATAATGGACATACAGCAAATGTCTACAGAGTAATTGAATGGGTTAGTTCCCAGCATTAAGAATAAAATAGGCTTTACAGTAATTAAGGTTGCTGTTGATGAAAAATCATATAAACCTTAAAAAGAGAAATTCCATTGTTTAAACTTTTAAGCAAAACTTGACAAAAATTTGCTTGTGATAATATTGCTTATCAATAGAAAGGCAACATGTACATGTTAATACAAAGTGGAAATCTGAAAATTTATTTTTAATATTTCAATACATATTTCTGGAGCTATGTTCTCATTAATTTTGATAGGCTTTATTTTTTAGAGCAGTTTTAATTTCACAATGAAATTGAGTGAAAGGTAAAAATTCCCCATATAACCCTTGCTCCAATTCATGTATAACCTCACCCACTGTTAACATCTCCCACTGGCGTAGTACGTTTGTTACAATTGTGAGCACACATTAACACACTATCATCATGCAAAATCCATAGTTTACACTAGGGTTCACTCAGTGTTACACAAGCTATGAGTTTGAAAAAATGTATGATGACATATGTCCAACACTTGTATTTTACAGAGTAGCTTCACTGCCCTAAAAATTCTTCATGATCAACTTCTTCGTACCTCCCTCCTCACTAATCTCTAGCAATCATTTATCTTTTTACAGTGTACATTGTTTTACCTTTTCCAGAATATCACATAGTTGGAACTATACATTACAAAACTTTTTCCAGATTGTCTTCCACTTAATAATAAAATACGTTTGTCTTCTTCACCTCTTTTCATGATTTGATAGCTCATTTCTTTTCAGTGCTAAATAATACTCTACTGTCTATAAGTACCATAGTTTATTTATCCATTCACCTGCTGAAAGACATCTTGGTTGCTTCCAGAGTTTGCCAATTATGAGTAAGACTAGAACTGTTTGAAGGTTTTTAAGTTTGCATTTCCTTTGAGTAAATACCAAGGGCTACAATTTCTGGATTATATGGTAAGAGTATGTTCAGTTTTATAAGAAACTGTCAATCTGTCTTCCAAAGTAGTTGTACTTTTTGCATTCCTAGCATCAGTAAATGAGAGTTCCTGCCACTCTACATCATCACCAGCATTTGATGTGTTCTATGTTCCAGTTATGGCCATTCTAATAGATGAATAGTGGTATCTCATTGCTGGTTTAATTTGCATTTTCCTGATGGCATATAATATGGAGCATCTTTTCACGCACTTATTTACCATCTATATATCTTCTTTGGTAGGGTAGCTACTGAAGTCTTTGGTTGTTTTCTTTCTTGTTGTTGATTAAGAGTTGTGTGTATATTTTGGACATGTGTGTGTGTGCTCAGCCCCTCAGTCATGTCCAATTCTTTGAGACTGCATGGATTGCAGCCTGTCAGGCTCCTCTGTCTATGGAATTTTCCAGGTAAGAATATGGGAGTGGGTTGCCTTTCTCTACTTCCGTGAATTGTCCCAACTTAGGGACTGAACCCGCATCTCTTGTGTCTCCTGCATTGGCAGGTGGATTCTTTAGTATTAGCGCCACCTGGGAAGCCCGTATTTTGGATAGTAGTCCTTTATCAGATGTTTCTTTTGCAAATGTTTTCTTCCAGTCTGTGGCTTGTTTTCTCATTCTCTTACATTGTCTTTCACAGAGCAGAAGTTTTTATTCTATTGAAATCTAGTTTATCTATTCTTTCTTTCATTTATCATGCCAATTTTTTATATCTAAAAATTATTATTATATCCATAGTCATATTGGCATTCTCCTATGCTATCTTCTAAGATATCTACAGTTTTACTTTTTATGTTTAGTTTTGTGATCCATTTTGAATTAATTTTTATGAAGGATGTAAGCTCTGTGTCTAGATTCATTTCTTGCAGGTGGACATCCAGTTGTTCCATTCTCATAACCTTTTTGTATTCTTTAATACTTTGCTACTCTTACTGTTACCAGGTACTGGACACTAAATAAGTACTCTGTCATCATTATTTTATTTAATCATCGCAACAATTCTATGCATAGACCCTATTACTACAAATGAGGAAGCTGTTCATTTTACAAATGAGGAAGCTGTTTACTTTTTAAACAGATACACAGTACCTTTTATTGCTAAAAGTTACACCAAACATCTTAGAAATATTAACTTGCTTGACCTTCATATCAATCCTCTGAGATTGGTGCTGTTGCTGCTGCTGCTAAGTCACTTGAGTCGTGTCTGACTCTGTGTGACCCCATAGATGGCAGCCCACCAGGCTCCCCCGTCCCTGGGATTCTCTAGGCAAGAACACTGGAGTGAGTTTCCATTTCCTTCTCCAATGCAAAAAAGTGAAAAGTGAAAGTGAAGTCGCTCAGTCTCAACTCCATGGACTTCAGCCTTCCAGGCTCCTCCGTCTGTGGATTTCCCAGGCAAGAGTACTGGAGTAGGGTGCCATTGGTGCTATGATTACTGATAATTTTCAGATGAGAAAACTGAGATGCAGCGAGGTTAACTATTTCACACAAGGTCATACTCTGAGTTACTGGTGGAGCAAGAATTCTTCAGTTAGTTGTCTAAGAATGCACAGCTAAAAATTGATGAACAAGATCTAAACCAAAGTCTAACTGCAGTATCCCCATTTAGACTCAAGAGCAGTCCCTGTCCCGGGCTGTTTTCTTTACAGGCCCCTTCTCTAGCTCTCCTCTCACCAACCCCCATTCCATGCCCCTGGATCATATCCCTGCTTTCAGAACCATACCACTAGCACATATCTCCTGCAGTTGCTCTTCCAGCCATCACACTTGATCCTGTTTCTGCTGTTTGGTGTCTCTTAAGATCCTGGTGCATCATTAGATGTGATGTCCCAGGTGTGAGAGGAATCTGGGCAGAGTTTGGACACGCAAGCACAGGATTCTCACACACATATGTGTACAAAAGTCACCTGGTGATTCAGAACACAAGAATGAGAAGAAAAGGGGGGGCGTGGTTCAGAGGACAGCAGTCTCCTCTCTCGAGGATGCCATGTTTCAGTGCAAAACTTCAAAGAATTTGAGCATTCTAAATTTGAATATAGCCTTCTAGGTAATTATGAATTCTATTTAGGAAGGTTAGAAGATAGAACATATTTTATCAGTGGTTTTTTTTTAAATTTTGTAACATGTATCCATTTAGATCTATGGCCTCCATTTGAATTCTTGCTGGGCCCCAGAGATGTTAGGAGTACACTTATTCATTTAATTCCAATAAACACTCATGTGTAATTCTTAGCTATTTGACTTCTTCCACAATTTTATACAATATATTACTTGTGAAATTTGGCAACCTGAATGCCTTTAATACAAATTTCTGTGACTCTGTGTTTTTATAGATGGTCTCAGAACTTTTCCTGGGTATTCCATTATGTTAGCAATCCATCTTATTTAAAACATTTTGAATAATAGTAAAGAAACTGTACACCATTTAATCTGAAAAATGTTTACACTTTGCAACAAAATATAACTTCAGAGAAAAAAAATCAATATTAAATTAGCTCAGTGTTTAGCAAGAATATATGGAGTCAAGAATACTAAGACTAGCCACAAAGAATTCAAAAGAAAAGGCAAATACAAAAGGTCAAACTTTCTTATTAGAGATAGAATTCTCAATTAAAAATAATATTTTCATTAAAGTTAACATACCCCCATTTTGAAAAATGGGTTTTGAAAAGCCTAGTCACACTTGAGTAAAAATGATGTTCATAACCAATCCAGTATATTAAAGCCAAACACGCTAGGAAAGGAGAGAACGATTATCGAAAAAGTTAAAAAACTTTCAGTATTCCATTAAAAAGTTTTCTAACTGATCATTATTAATAGCTTTTCAATTGAAAGATTTTTATTTTATGAAAGTGAAATGGAAGGCTGGTCATATCTAGTTCTGCAAAACTGTTCCAAATTATGTAGGGAGAGGTCAACTAGATAGAATGTTAAACCAGATTTCAGTTCTTTCTCTCCTTATAGTCTGCTTTTCTGGCGTGCTGCTATTTCATGGTCCAATTCAGCTGCCTGGTTAGAGACAATTGCATTGACACCTGTCTATCTACGTCTCGGTCTTTGCAACTAAGGGTCATGGCTCATTTCTATTCTATTGGGAAAGTTCCAGTTGTTGAGTTTGAGACTGATCCCTGGACCTGAGCCCACTGATTTCAATTTTGCTTTTATATTCATTTATTAAAGTTAACAGCTTTACTGTGGTATCCAATATTAGCACTCCATTGATTCCAAAACACCTTGGACTAAGCGTGATACAAAGATCACAGAAGTAGAAAGTAGACTATATTCTTACCTCCATTCCTGAAATTCAGCCCCTGCCATCCACCAGCATCCTCAATTTTAATTCCCCAATTATTATGTCCAAACTTGGGTGCTGTGGTGTTTTTAATGCCCCAAATCGCTAACTTAACTACCAACAGTAATAGCTACATGTGCTTGCTAAGTCACTTCAGTTGTATCGAACTCTTTGCCACCCCATGGACTATAGCCCACCAGGTTTCTCTGTCCATGGGATTCTGCAGGCAAGAATACCGGAGTGGGTTACCATACCCTTCTCCAGGGGATCTTTCCAACCCAAGGATTGAACCCAAGTCTCCTGTGGCTCCTGCATTGGTGGCAGATTCTTTACCTCTGAGCCACCTGGGAAGCCACTAGTAACAGCTCATTTACTACTAATAGTAGTGTGTGTGTGTGTGTGTGTGTGTGTGTGTGTGTGTGTGCGTATAGCAGGTGGCATTCCGGGCAAAGGAAGCAGTATGTATAGCAATGATTTTGATTATTTGCAAGCAAAATTTTGAGCTGTGGCAAAATGTAATTTTGATGAGAAACTTTTCATCATAAAGCTGGTGGAAGATGTGGAAGGTAGGGAGCAAGACGAGGGTGCTTGGGATAGACACTTGGAGATTACTGAGATACTGGCAAAGCCCAGCTTACTGCCCAGCACTCATATTTCAAAGATGTTATTTTTGCCTGTACTTATCTAGTTAATCACAAATTTCACTGTGAAATAAAAATATATTTTATAATAACTTTTAACAATAAAAGTAAGAATATTGATTTAGTGAATATACATCCTGGAAATACAAAGGGACAGATAGTGAGGGATTTAGAAATAGATCCTAGAGAAAAATGGGAAGCTTTGCAATTATTTCTGAATTGAGAATGCATAAAGGTTATCCAATGTACTCATTTTGGAGGTTTATTGAGTATAAGCTCTCTTTTCTAAACTACTAGCTTTTCAGGATGCAATTGGCTCAATTTTGAATATGTGTGTACTCAGTAGCTTAATTGTGACTGACTCTTTGCGACCCCATGGACAGTAGCCTGCCAGGCTCCTCTGCCCATAGAATTTTTCTAGCAAAAATACTAGGTTTCTATTTCCTACTCTAGTTTGAATAAATGATTCCTTTTTCTGTCTCTTGTTACCAACAGCATATATAGATATGCCTCATTCTTATACAGATAAATCAGATTATTTTATATTTGCATTAGTGTAGTAGTGTTAGTCACTCAGTCATATCTGACTATTTGCAACATGGACTGTAACCCACCAAGTTTCTCTGTGCATGGGATTCTCCAGGCAAGAATATTGGCGTGGGTAGTCATTTCCTTCTCCAGGGGATCTTCCTGACCCAGGGATCAAACCCAAGTCTCCCGCATTGCAGACAGATTCTTTACCATCTGAGCCACCAGGGACTTACTTCATTTAATAACAAGTATTGGATCACATGGAATAAGGACTAGCCATATTATAGCACAGTGTTCAGGATTGATCAGAGAGACCTTATTCCACTCATTCAGAGAGTGTAGGCTAATCTCAGTACAGTAGCTCTCTTCATAAGCCACCCACCCATACACTCAAAACTTTTGATAACCCTCTCTCTTGCTCGCTTTCTCAAGACTGAGGTCAGGTCAGTTTGAAATTTGTCCTCCATGACTCTGATTGTAAAGAACACATTTTAAAGTACTCCAAGAGGAAATTTTAATCAAACTTGGGTCAGAAAACAGCTGACCCATCTTTGGGTACTCCCATCCATAACCACGAGCACACTTGTCATATAACCACAGCTCTCCAGAGAAGAAGTTCATCTCAAATAACCTCTGCCCTTTTGACCTTTTTAAAATACTAAAAGTGAGTTCTATTAGAAAGGGTTCTATGTTGCAAAGCAGTTTGTCTCTATTGCTTTTGTAAATGGACATGAATTTGGGCAAACTTTAGGAGATGGTGAGGCCTCCCTCCCTGGGGTCACAAGGAATTGGCTGACTGGGTAACTGAACAACAACAATAATTATTTAAATATCAGCACTGGGTTCTAGACCACTTTTTTGTCCCCAGTAGGATGAAAAAGATATCAAAAGTTATCATTTGAAATCAACTGAATGAGAAACTTATAAAGGGAAAGCACATTTACAGGAAGGTCATAAATCAGGAAGAGAACCAGGAATCTATTTTTTCCTCTTATTATAATTTTGTTAAGATTGTCTTGTAATAGTTTTTAGTGAAGAGTAGTCCATGTTATTTAAAGTAATCATAAGTCAGCTAACAGTGATATTGACATAGTTAAGCCATAAAACTATAGCTGCTAAGACATTTAAAATTCTATTGCTTCTAAACAAGAAGTATAATCCAATTTGAAAAATGGAGGTTCTTGCTTTTATAGATTCATAATCCCTTATCTGAAATCCTTGAGGGCAGATTGTTTTGGAGTTCAGAACTCTTATGATTTTCAGAAAAGGAGTAAGTGCATAATCTGGGTATTATGCTATACCCCAGAGGTCTCTGAGGCAATATCCTTTAATGTAACATATTAATATTACCACAATGAAATGAGACTATTCACAGTAAGTGGGAGAAATAAAGGCCATTAATAGATTCAGATCAGTTCATTTTAGGTTTTGCCACAAATAAGTTATGAAATCTTTTAATATTCTGACACTTTTGGATTTCAAAATTGCGGATACGGGCTCATGAAGGCATACTGCCCTGAGACAGAAAATTGGCTGACTTTAAAACACAGAACATCTAAGTTAGAGAGATATAGGAAATCTCCAGGGCCCTGTAAATAGAAAATAAAGTCGTTCTCCCATGAGAAATAGCTATTTAAAGTTTGGAAGAAACTTAAACTCCCTTGTCCAAAAATACAGGAAAATATTCTCGTCTTAAATGGACTCATAGCGAGTGCAGATAACAGTCTAGGATCAACATAGTAAGCAAAATTTGCCATCTAAAAATGTCTCTTGGGCATGTGAATTATTTTGAGCTGGAAATTACCAAGGCTCAAAAGACTCAGGAAGAAACATTGACCTTCCCCCTAACTGCCTAAAAGAATTTAGATAGAGGATCTGTCCCAGGAATGAACTAGGCGTGTAGACAAGGAGGAACCTGGCAAAGTCTATTTGTGAAGATTTCTCTCTGTGTTCCATTTGTCACCTCATGTCCCCACAAAGATTTATCTACCAAACATTTGCTTTTCCACCTCCATAGGAATTGCCTCCCATTCTTTTGATGTCCTAAACCACCACCACCAACATCCTCATTTGTCTTTAGCTGAATATAGTATTTAAGGTGAGGATTTCTGCCATTTGGGGGCATTACTCAGTTTTCCTGGGTCTTTCATTTGTCTTTCTCCTGTCCGTCTATCTCATGTCAATTTAATTTTGGATCAGGCAGAAGAACATAGAAGGGTAGAGGAAAATTTCATCCTCCCCAACAATAGCAAAGGATGCCCACAAGACAGTTAGCAAAGTCTAGAAAACTGAAGGAAAACTAATTTTCTTAACTACTTTGGTGAATGAATTTCATCAATTTTTCAGAGGAGAAAAATAATTGAAAATTAAAATCACTTATTCTATATGTTATAGTTTTGAATGCATGAATATTTCTAAGTGAACTCTCTAGTAACTAACATGATATCCTCAATCTGTAGTGAAAGTTAAGTGACACAGCAGTAAATCCTGAGTTGAATCTGTGTATTTATTTCACTCGTGCAAAACCTTTCTTGATTCTGCAGCTAAACCTCTAATTCCAGTGTAGGCAGATTTGAAGAATGCAGTTCTGTAATGGGTGCTACCTATTGTCCTGCCAGATTCTCTATACATGTGTGCTCCCTATTTAATAAGCATAAGATGTAAAATAACACATATAGCTAGAAAATTACTTAACAACACAATAATTTTTATCCTGCTCAACTCCGAAAGGGATTGACGCACATAATAAAAGCAGTCATGTTGGACCTAAAAAATACATTTAAAAAGTAAAAAGTATAAAATGGGAGTGGGAAGACTGGAGAAAGGCAATATTAATTTCTTTCCTCTGAGAAAAGTAATTGAGTGCAAAAATTTAACTATGACCTTGCAATTAATCAAGACAAAAATTATAGATATAACTATGCTTCAGTGAAATAAGGTAAGATTCATTGACAGAGTTTGCAAATTTTTCTTATTTTATAATTAATATTAGAAATTGCCTGTATATAAAATTATTTTGGACATAAATATTTAGCCTCTATCATTTGAAATATCTAAGAACACTACATACAGATATAATAAGCTGGGAAATGTCCATGTATATTTTAAGGATTTCTATTCTCTTTTTCATTTTCCCAAAACACTTTGCCAAAGTCAGCTTTTTAAATATATATATATACATCTGAGATACAAACAATTTAGATCACTAGTCTAGAAGAAAGTGAAAAAGAAAGTGAAAAATGTTAGTTGCTCAGTCATGCCCAACTCTGTACAAAAAACCAGCCAGGCTCCTCGGTCCGTGGAATTCTCCAGGCAAGAATACTGGAATGGGTAGCCATTCCCTTCTCCAGGGGATCTTCTTGACCCAGGGATCGATCAGGGTCTCCTGCATTGCAGGTAGATTCTTTACCTTCTGAGACACCAGGGAAATCCCATCCAGATGGAAAGTGAGGCCAATTAGTAAAATTGTACTAAAATGGGAAAAAAAAAAATTCTATAAGGCAAATCCATTTTCACCTCCCTTTGGTAAAAGTATTTATTGTTTATTAAAAATTTGCATGTGCGTGTGCGTTTAGTTGCTCAGTCATGTCCAACTCTTTGCAACCCCATGGACCATAGCCCACCAGTCTCCTCTGTCCATGGGATTCTCCAGGCAAGAATACTGGAGTGGGTTGCCATTTCCTTCTCCAAAATTTTTGCATAATATAATAAACAAATAAAAGCACTGAAAACCATACTTCCTATGGTTTTTTACATCAAAAAATTATAATAAAATATTTTAGTATAGTTAATGAAAAAAGGAAAGATAATTTCATGTTCACATGCATCACTGAGTATCCTTTATTTCCATGTTCCACTGCCTGAGTTTCTCAGGCTAGTGTATGAATACCTCACCAGATACAATACATGAAGATAACCATGAAATATACCTGGCCTATAAACTTCCCTGGAAGATTTTAGAGCAGCTAATCTTGTATTAGAACGAGATGGATTTTAGTATAGAATTTAAAAATCTGCATTATTTTTTAAAGTGAAACTCAAAGTATGACTGTGTCAGTGATGGGGCAGCTCAGAAAGTGACCGCCTTGAAAATGATCCTTGAGGACTGAGATCTTTCCATAGAGCATAATATCCTTTCCCCACACCCAAGTTAGAGGAAATAAAATAAATAATGTTCTTATTTACAAAAAATTATAGATTAAGGATAAAAGAAAACCTCTATCTTTCTTGTCTTTAACATACAACCGAAGTAGAAACTAGAAATATCTTCCATCCTTTTTCCCAATTGGATTATTTCCCCAAGTCCCATGTTATATATAGACATTCTGGAGAAATCTCTGCTCCCATAATTCCTGGAGTCACATGTTTACTTTTCTCTATAGATTAAAAAAAAAAAAGGCAGAAAAATTTTAGATGCAAAACACTAGACCATATGATCTTCAAGGGCAAGGACTCTATTTGATTTCTCTGTATTCACAGGGCAACTTGGTAACCTAGCTCAATGAATGTTTGTTACAGTGAATTTTTTTCACTTCTCTCTACTTAAATATTCCAACTCCAAATATATAAGTCCATTTCCAAAATTTCACAAAAGAAAAGTTCATACAGACATCTGGATTCAAATTATTTTCTTTTTTCCTGGGTTTTTCAAATCACATAGTTCCAGATAATTTGCTACTCTAAGATGCAGCTACTGTGGCTTGTAATATTTGGGGTCTATTGGTGGCTCCAGAATTTCCTTATCAGAGCGGTCTGGGAGTGGCAATCTGGTTAGACATAAGAGATAGAGAACTAGCAGAAAAGATTTGAAGTTGCATTATTATACCAGGTGCATTGTTTTGTTCTGTTTCTTTGGGAGGTCTGACTACACATAAAAACTAGTACTGTGATATATGGTGGCTCAAACAGTAAAGAATTTGCCTGCAATGCAAGAGACCTGGGTTCAATACCTGGGTCAAGATCTCCTGGAGAAGGGAATGGCTACTTACTCCAGTATTCTTGCCTAGAGAATTCCCTGGACAGAGGAGCCTGGTGGGCTATAATCCATAGGGTCACAAAGAGTTGGACACAACTGAGTGACTAATATATATATTCTAAAGTTTTCCTTCTTAATAACGATCTTTTCCTAAATTACTGGCTTTTCAAGTAAATTCTTATAAAAGTTTGAGAAACTAGTAATTTAGAAAAAAATCATGGTGAAGGAAATCTATGACTAGGTTTAGGATAAAAATTTAATTTTCTAAAATATTCAAACTAGCTATTGAAATTACCAATCATGATTAACAACCAAAATTCTAAACAAAAATTATATCAGTATAGGTAAAATTTTTTATTTTTTAATTTAAAGTAAGCCTTATTGGAAGAAAAGTCATGACCAACCTAGATAGCATATTCAAAAGTAGAGACATTACTTTGCCGACTAATGTCCGTCTTGTCAAGGCTATGGTTTTTCTAGTGGTCATGTATGGATATGAGAGTTGGACTGTGAAGAAGGCTGAGCGCTGAAGAATTGGTGCTTTTGAACTGTGGTGTTGGAGAAGACTCTTGAGAGAGTACCCTGGACTGCAAGGAGATCCAACCAGTCCATTCTGAAGGAGATCAACCCTGGGATTTCTGTGGAAGGAATGATGCTAAAGCTGAAACTCCAGTACTTTGGCCACCTCATGCGAAGTGTTGACTCATTGGAAAAGACTGTGATGCCGGGAGGGATTAGGGGCAGGAGGAGAAGGGGACGACAGAGGATGAGATGGCTGGATGGCATCACGGACTCGATGGACGTGAGTGTGAGTGAACTCCAGTAGTTGGTGATGGACAGGGAGGCCTGGTGTGCTGTGATTCATGGGGTCACAAAGAGTCAGACATGACTGAGTGACTGAACTGAACTGAAGCCTTATTAGTTTTAAAATGTATTAATTATAAATAATCATAATAATATTAATAAGGCTTACTTTAATAATTAAGCCTCATTAAAATTGTTTTTTAAATAAAATTATTCACACTTTTAGCATTCACTGTCTGTCTTGTTGCCAATGTAAAGAATATATAGGCTGCTTTATTTTGATATCTATGCATGCTAATTTAAGTGTGGCATGAATCGTAATATATTATAAAATATTCTTTAGTTTCCATGCACTATGGTTGTAAACATTGTGCTATATTGTGAGTATTTATAAACTGTAACAGAAAGAGAAGGAAAAAAAAAAGGATACAATACTACTATATAAAAGTGTACTAATGAGTTAAAGAATCATTTGCATTCATCCTATATTGAGAAATAATTTAGCAGAACAATTAATGTGTCATTTCTCTTAAGCAAGCATTTCTGCCTCTCAAATCATCCTTGTCCTCTAAAACAATGTGCTGTTAACATTAGCAGGTGCACAAGCTGTGTGTCTTCATAGTGTGAGTGCTACTATCTTATTCCAAAGACAACAAGGCAAATGATATAGAAAACTATTTCCCTCTGGCTCAGATGGTCTTCCCAGGTGGCACAGTGGTAAAGAATCCATCTGCCAGTGCAGGAGAAGTGGGTTTGATCACTGGGTTGGGAAGATTAACCTGGAGAAGGACATGGCAATCCACTTTAGTATTCTTTCCTGGAAAATTTTCCATGGATAGAGGATCCTGGTGGTCTACAGTCCAGGGGGTCACAAAGAGTTGGACATGACTGAAGACAGAGCATGTAGGGCCCAGACAGAGTTATCTACCAGTGTCTGGCGCCTAAGCACCTCTTGTTCCAATTTAAGAGTGTCTGCAAAATTTCTTTAACCAAATATTAACGTTCTGCTGAGCATAAGGATGCACTTTCTTGTCTGGGTCTGTCCTTCACATTGTAGACCTTCTAGAATTACTAAACCCTACCAGCCCCAGGCCAGTGGCCACACTAGTCATTTGAGTACCTTATAGAATCCCACAGATTTCCTAAATACACTCACTCGGTTTTATAATCTATATCAGAAAGTACTGTCCCAGAGTGAGCTAAAAACTTAAAATTAAGACACTAATGTTAATATGGCTTTGACTAAAGTTAAGCTGCTAAGAAATAGCATTTGAGTTACAGCTCCAAGAATGGCAGAGCTAGTTATCAACACTTAGGAAAAAGAAAGGAGCTATTGGTGATCAGTGCTGCCTTCTTCAGAACTCCGTCTTCAATGGGATTACAAAACACAAATGATTCATTTACTATTCATTATTATTGTTATTACTACTGGCTTTTCAAGTAGTCATGTACTGATGTGAGAGTTGGACCATAAAGAAGGCTGAACACGAAGAATTGATGTTTTCAAACTGGATTGCTAGAGATTTTTGAAAGTCCCTTGGACGGCAGGAGATCAAATCAGTCAACTCTGATGGAAATCAACCCTGAATATCCATTGGAAAGACTGATGCTGAAGCTGAAGCTCCAATACTTTGGCCATCTGATGCAAAGAACCAACTCATTGGGAAAGACCCTGATGCTGGGAAAGATTGAAAGCAGGAGGAAAAGGGGGCGACAGAGGATTAGGTGGTTGGATGGCATCACCAACTGAGTGGAAGAGTTTGAGCAAACTCCAGGAGATAGTGAAGGACAGGGAAGTCTGGTGTGCTGCAGCCCATGGGATTGCAAAGAGCTGGATATGAATTAGCAATTGAACAACAAGAACTATGAGAAATAAATTTCTGTTGTTTTTAAGCCACCAAGTCTATCGTATTTTGTTATAGCACTTTGAATGGACTAAAGCATATTGGGAAAAAATAATAGAAGCATTAAAAAAAGAATATTTAATTAAGTAATTACTGGTAAAAGTATAAGCTGTAAAAAAGTAAAGAGAGAAAGGAAAGAAGGGAGGGAGGGAAGAAGAAATGAGAAAGAAAATAGAAAGCCAGGTAAACATTGAATGAAAAGGGACGCTTGATATGCTAAATCAACAGAGTGCAATATAACAAAATCATTCAAAATTATGAAGTCTTTTATGACACAGGAGAAAGTATAACTTTACAATCAGAAATGCTAGGACATAATGACTGTAACTATTTAAAATGCACATGCATACAGATTGGAAACCAACCAACTTTCATTTGTGAGACTGTCATTAGGAAAGCAAAATTATGGGAGCTATTTTCTTCCTTTGAAAATATTCTTTAATTTGCTACATTTGCATGTTTAATGAATAAAACAATGCTTCAATTTAGGGTATATATAGTGAACTAATTAACAAGTTTACACAAGCAAAGATTCTTTATCATGAAAACTATGATCATTAAAATAGTTTACTTTTAAATAAAACTTTCCAAAAGAAATGTCACAGTGGGAGACAAGGAAGCAAAACAGAGTCATTTCTAGTATAGAGAAAATAAATTCATATAATGCAATATATACAAAATAGACTCAGTTTAAAGAAATACCTGCCCATGATAGTTTACAGTCAATAGTGTACCTGGCAACAAATAAAGTGGGCAATGGAATGCTAGTAGCCTAAATAAATGAATGAATGAATAAAAATTGATTTTAGCTAATTTTATCCAAGTTCTTATCTGGATATATTTTAAACTGAGCTTAAAGATTATCCATTCCCACAGCTTTGGGAAGAGACTCTTATACCTATGCAAGTAGAAAATGACATATGATTTGCCAAGCTTTCTGAAATAAGAAAGATTAAAATACAGAGAAGACTGCAATTAAATATATCTGTGCATTCATGAAGGAAGAACATGAGGGCTCAATGGAAATTTCAGAATCCCCTTTCTAAAGTCCAGTTAGAATCATTTTCTTTCCCTTTCTCCCTCTCTCTCTTTAGCTATTACTGCTGTAGCTGCTGACATAGTTATCACCATGACTTTCACTTTAATCATTTATATTCCCAGATGCTGTATTAGTCATGCAAACCAAGAAATGGGAAAGCTTTAGAAGAATCTTTAGGTCTAGAAGAGAAGTAGTCCCACAGTCTCAGGTCTGAGCATATATTACCGGGTGAGTCTGAGCATGGGATCACTTTAGGTCACCTAAAATATGTCCTCCTATAGTTGAGGAAACTGAAACCAGAGGTAAAGTATTTTGTTAGCTTTGATCTCCTTAAGAGAAAGGATATGACTAACTATTGAATGCCCATTGTGAGTTTTCCATCTTGCACGCATGATATCAATGCTTCTAAACAATCCCTCTCTCTGAAGTAAGTATTGTATTCTTCATTTCTCAGAGGAGGATATTGAAGCTCAGTTTCTGATGATTCCCTAGTTTATTTACTCATCAAGGAATAAAACTGGTTCTTTCCCTCCTGAATAATTCATTTTTCTCTCCCTCTCTCTTTCTTTCTTTTTTTTTTTGTTTCTCCTGCTTTACTTTAAAACACTGAAGATGTGAACAATTATGTGAACATCTTTAAAACATTTGATTTCCATTAGTCATTTGTTACCAGAATACCAATAAATACAAGAAGGCTGTACCTGAGTTTCTACTGGTCAAAACCAAACAGTCACCTTTTCAGTAGAGGTTTGGTGGAAAATGGAGAGTAAAGGCTGCATGAGGCATGGCATGTAGGTTTCAACATACTCGTTCTAGAGAACAAGCACACTTCCCTGTGAACATATTCATGTTAGGAGATAGAAGAAAGGCATAAATTATACTGAAAGAGAATCATTCTCCCCATATTCCCAGTTAATCTTAGCAGTATCTGGGCTACACAGAATTAAGACATCCTTGACAGATATGTTATTCCTTGTTTGTTAATTAATAAACAAAAATGTAAACAAAGGTTAGAGAAATAATTTGAAATACACAAATGATTGAAATTGGCTTCCCAGGTGGCACCAGTGGTAAAGAACCTGTCCACCAATGCAGGTGATGTATGAGACGCGAGTCTGATCCCTGGGTCAGGAATATCCCCTAGAGAGGGCATGGCAACCCATTCTAGGATTCTTGCCTGGAGAATCCCATGGACAAAGAAGCCTGGCAGGCTATAGCCCATGGAGTTGCATAGAATCAGACATGACTGAAGCAATTCAGCATGCCACATGCTCAGTGATTGAAATAGTCTAATCACGTTTTAAATCAAATGTACTCCAAATAAAATAAAAATTTTAAAAGGAAAAATCCAATCATTCATTTTATTACTAATTTATTAGCTAGGAAATGGTGCTTTTGTTATTAGCACAGGTCAGTGAAATGGAATAATTAACTTAATTATGCACTTTTATATGTGATTAATTAAAATTATTTTACTCAAATATAGACCAACCAGAGTAAGTCCCTCACTGTGTAATGTAGACAATGGTCAAGTGCATGATACATGGGTATATATGGGTATATCCTCGAATCCATGGTTAATATAAAATTATTTTTAGATTTTTTTCTCTCCACTCCCAGAAACCTAGGGATTATGCCTTTACTCATTTCCTCATCAGCAATCTAACTGGTTTCTTGGATATTTCTAAGTTGTTCCAGTAAATTCTAGTTATCGTTATTACTACCTCATTAATTCAAAACAGTGCACATATCAATGAAATTTCCAAAATGTGCCTGGGCAAGCATCTTAAGATAGTCATCTTTTATCAACTGGGAGAGGATGAGATAGCCTTCAATGTGTGTGAACATACATATACAACCTTTCGTAGGGATTGTCAATTTTATTTATATTTATCAATGAAATGTTTCTTACAGTTTGTAAAAGAATACCTCTTACATTTGGGGTGCATGACCATCCTTTTGTGAATTTTAAAATCACATCATCACTTGAATGATCTTGCTCTCTTAAGAGACTGATGCAAAGTTAAGCATTTACTTAGCTATAAACAGATGAAACCCCAACAAATAATGACTTAATAGATGTTTGATCTCAGACTTCTAGTCTCCAGAACTTAGAGAAATAAATTTGTATTGTTTCTAAAGCTATCCAGTCTGTGTTATTTTGTTATGTCAGCCTGAATGGATTAAGAAAATTGATTTTGGGAAGTTGGGGTGCTATTCTAACAAATAGCTGTTTCCTCCCTTTTGAACTTTCCTATCATGCCCCCTAGGGTCACACAATTCTTTCCCTTCTCTAATTGTGCTCATGATTTTAACAAAAAAAATGTTGTATCCTTCAGGGACTAGAGTCAGAAGAGATGTTCGTTATTACCTGAGAGCTGAGATCTGCGCTAGGCGGCAATCCTGAAAGTCCTTCTTATCCTCAGTGCAGTCTCCCCCTAAGAGGCACCCATGGCATGGTTTCAGGGAAGTTGATACCCTACATTATAGTCACTTCAAACAAACAAGTCACCAAGCTGCCCCTGGCAGCCTAAAACGCAGGGGCAGTCAATTATTTCACTTCTTTTACAACCCACTTGTTGTACATCTATTAATGAGCATTTTCAAAACTTGAAAATGTTAAAAACCTTCAGGGATGAAACCAAATTCACTGTAATTATATGACTTCTGAAACTTAAGTCCCTTTAGTAAAATTGTGGAACACTTAGTCCAATGCATATGTATATATAACCTGCAGTTATATACTATATGTATATATATGTATATGTATGTATATAATGTCCACAAAGGAACCCATTTTTCCCAGCCTTAGGGATTATGTGCTTGAATTCTTTGGAAGTAAATTTAAATTAGCTAGACTGCTCCTCATGATAAGAATTCAATAATTCACTATACAGCTAGACCCATGTAGATCATTAAAGTCAATATGTAGAAGAGAAATGCAGTGTCAGGCTCTGCCAAAGGTATGTTTTGCTCTGAAAAGCATCTATGTTCAAAGACTAGAGAGCTATTATATTTCTGATCATTTCCTCCAGTCTCTTGGTCCCAGGGACTGCCAGCCCTAATAATGTCATTACAAAAGTTGTCTCCTGGGAGACTACTGGGATTTTTGTTCTGCAAACTCATCTGGTACAATTATTTGCAAACTTCTAGCAGTAAATTAGCTTACCTATCAATTTTTCTACCTGACTGATTTAGTTATAACTAATTGCAATGAGCATAAAATTTTAATAAAGGAAACTTTGCCTAGACTAAATCCACTAGTAATTTAAAAATTCCGTTAGTGCAACTGAGGAGTCAATTTTGCACTAATGCCTGGTAGAGAGTGGATTTTCATTAATTTGTGTGTGTGTGTGTGTGTGTGTGTGTGCAGTCACACCCACACTAGACAGCCACTGGTTCTTCATTTCTTCACCCATCTCCTTCTTGACCTCTCCCTTCAGAAGCTGACTACTACATCAGAGCTTTTCCTTGGCTTCTACTTGGATTTACCCAATGGGTAGTCCCAGCAGTTGCTCAAAAGGAACAAGAACATAAAATCATGGTGTTGATTCCACTAGCTGTCTGTTTTCAAGTAATCTGTGTCTCTTGGCCAAAGATGTTTGCTCCTTTCAAGACAAGGATCTTATTTGACTTTGTCCCTGTATTAATTTTACTGGGTCCTTTCCCAGAGTTTTAAGAGTGTCCTCTATAGTTGGAGAAGCTGTGAAGCTCATGCCATTGATCATTTCAAAAATCCATTGATAAAATGACAAAAAGTGGAGAGACAACAACTTGAGAATACACTCATTCATAGAAAGAAAAACAAGGGCTTCCTTGCACCATAAATGTCATATTGAAGACTCCAAGATTTGGAATTATGTGGACTTGGGTGCTGTGTAATAATGCTACATTATTTAATGTCTCCAGCCCTCAGCCATTATCTTCTATAAACTGGAAATCAGAATAAGCCAGCATCTTTCTCATAAGATTTTTTATAATTAAATGTATTAGCATATAAGAACAGAAGTAACTTACCATACAATTTAGTATATAAATAAATTTCCTGAAACACAACCTTTGCATTCATACATTCTCAGCTTATCAGAGTCCAGTATCTGTTACTTGCTAACGCCTTCCCCAGATATGATCAAAAATCCAAGTGCTTACTCTTCTCCAAAGTTTATATTTTCTCTCCTTATCTCTGGAACTAGAGCTTCCATGGTAGTTCAGATGATAAAGAATCTGCCTGCAATGCAGGACAGCTGGGTTCAGTCCCCAGGTTGGAATGATCCCTTGGAGAAGGAAATGGCAATTCACTCCCGTATTCTTGCCTGGAGAACCCCATGGACAGAAGAGCCTGGCAGGTTACACAATCTATGGGGTTGCAAAGAGACAGACACTACTGAGCAACTAACTCTTTCACTTTTCAGAGCTCAGATATGCCCTGTGAAGGCTGAGGGATCATAAAACTGCTTCTGCCACGTGAAGATGGTTCCTCTAAAACGAAACACTATGCTATGTGAACTGCACAGCTAGTGTCAAAGCCAAAGCTGATTAACACAAATGATAAAAGACAAGAATTCCAAAGAGATCCTCTGCTTGCTTCTGCAGTCACATCTGAAGTGTGTGGCTAGATCTGAATTCCCTCCTCCAGACCTTGCCACAAGGACTAATGCAAGTGCTTGCCCCAAGCCGCAGTGGCTTTCTCTGGAGCTGGAAAGAATTTCCTCTATCCCCAGGGCTGTGCTCAGCAGAAAATGGTACTGCCTCGAAGCCCAGTTTGGAGTGGATGCAGCGTAATGCGAAGGGAGGAGAGAGAATAGTATTCCCACACCCCCATTCAGGAATGGCACTGTTGCTTTAGCATCCTTTCATTTTCTGGGCCCTGTCCTAAGGAGACAGTAAAAACTACTTAATTCAACATATATCACCCTCAGTTCCATTTGGTTTGAGTTCCTCTGGAGGCAGATTGGAAAGATCTTGAGTGTCTGGGGGAGTGGGATGCAGGTTGAGTACATTAACAACTCTAACAGTTATAATGCATCAATGAAATTAGGACGTAGGCTCAATTTGTTGTTTGCTATATCTACACGTTATACAAAAGCATAAAAATAATATCATAAATGGGTTGTCTGTGGTCCCAGATAACAATAAAAAAGATTATGATTCTGTCACTATCTTTGTAAGCTAGTGACCTCTCTGAAATGTTTGCCTACATCTGATAGCGAATCCATTACATCTTCTTCATACGTGTCTCCTATCACAAAGTATTGTCATTGTCCAGTCACTAAGTCGGGTCCAACTCTTTATGACCCCATGGAACTGCAGCACACTAGGCTTCCCTGTCCTTCACTATCTCCAGGAGTTTGTTCAAACTCATGTCCATTGAGTTGGTGATGCCATCCAACCATCTCATCCTCCGTTGATCCCTTCTTCTCCTGCCCTCAGTCTCTGCCAGCATTAAGATCTTTTCCAATGAGCTTCAGCATCAGTCCTTCCAATGAATATTCAGGGTTGATTTCCTTTAGGCTTGACAAACTATAGCAAACTATAATTGAAGCAAAGAGTGGAAACTACAAAAACAAACCAAATATGAAAAAAAAAAAGAAAATATCTTTAGTTTGAGCTGTTGGAGGAGTTCATCCAAAGAACATGACTGCTGTTGACCCCTAAGCTGGATCTGGGCAGTAAGAAGCTCCTTACCCAACCTCCTTTCCTTGAAATACACATTCTTCCCACTGTTCCCATAGTGGAGCCATTTCAAGGACACAGCCTTGAGAGAGTGATGTGACGTTGAGACCATCTAGACAAATACATGACTAAACCCTACTGCTGCTGCTAAGTCACTTCAGTCGTGTCCAACTCTGTGACCCCATAGACGGCAGCCCACCAGACTCCCCCGTCCCTGGGATTCTCCAGGCAAGACCACTGGAGTGGGCTGCCATTTCCTTCTCCAAGGCATGAAAGTAAAAACTGAAAGTGAAATTGCTCAGTCATGCCTGACTCAGCGACCCCATGGACTGCAGCCTACCAGGTTCCTCCATCCATGGGATTTTCCAGGCAAGAGTACTGGAGTGGGGTACCATTGCCTTTTCCATGAACCCTACTAAGGCTTCTGTATATAAAGAATCTGTATGCCAGTGCAGGAGACACAAGAGATGTGGGTTCGATCCCTGAGTCGGGAAGATCCCCTGAAGCAGGAAAGGGGAACTTGCCCCAGTATTCTTGCATGGAAAATTCCATGGAGAGAGGAGCCTGGCAGGCTACAGTCCATGGAGTTGCAAAGAGTCAGACAGGACTGAGCATGCACGCACATAAACTTTCAAGTTTCTAGTTGGGTGGATGCTGAGATCTACTCATCTTGTGGCCATCCAAGCCAAGTCTTGTATGTAAGTTCCCTTGATTGTTAAACCTGCCACCTGCCAATCAGGAGTGTTCTGCCTCTCTCTTCGACCTTTCCTTCCCCTCTCTGTACAGAGGTCAGTTGCAAATTTTACCCAGACTTTGAACCAAATCCCCAAGGTTGCAAACCCTCAACTGCCTGATTATTTGTCATTCGTTTGGCCACATGTATTTGCAACCCTTTTTTATTAAGGACAATATTTCTCAACAAAGACACTACTGATAATTCTCTGTTGTCATGACCTGTCCTGTGCACTGTGGGGACATTTAGCAGCATCTCTGGCCTCTATTCACTGGATGTCAGAAGTAACCTCACGGTCCAGCCAAAGCATAACAGTAAAAAATTGTCTACAGACATGCTTCCTTAAACATTCATTTAAGAAATCCCTACCTGGATTTTCCTGATGATCTAGTGGTTGAGAATCTGCCTGCCAATGCAGGGGACACAGGTTTAATCTCTGGTCCAGGAAGATTTCATATGCCTCAGGGAAGCTAAGTCCATGAGCCACAACAACTGAAGCCTGACTGCCCAAGAGCCCATGTTCTGCAACAAGAGAAGCCACTACAATGAGAACCTGCACCACAAGAGAGCAGCCCTCACTCACCGCAACTAGAGAAAGCTTGCATGCTGCAACAAAGACTCGGGGCAGTCAAAAGAGGAAAAGAGAGGGAGAGAGAAATTCCTACCTAAGGAGGCAAA
Organism: Ovis aries; assembly: GCF_016772045.2. NCBI lineage: Eukaryota > Metazoa > Chordata > Mammalia > Artiodactyla > Bovidae > Ovis > Ovis aries. The sequence continues at coordinate 19,501,906 of NC_056074.1, forward strand.
TATAATTTCCTACTAAGTGAAAGTCACTCAGTCATGTCCGACTCTTTGTGACCCCATGGACTGTAGTCCACGGAATTCTCCAGGCCAGAACACTGGAATGGGTAGCCTTTCCCTTCTCCAGGGGATCTTCCCAACCCAGGGATTGAACCCAGGTCTCCCACATTGCAGGAAGATTCTTTACCATCTGAGCCACAAGGGAAGCCCAAGAATAATGGAGTGGGTAGCCTATCCCTTCTGTAGCAGATCTTCCTGACCCAAGAATTGAACCAGGGTCTCTTGATCAGTTCAGTTCAGTTCAGTCGCTCAGTCGTGTCTGACTCTTTGCAACCCCATGAACCGCAGCACGCCAGGACTCCCTGTTCATCACCAACTCCCGGAGTCCACCCAAACCCATGTCCATTGAGTTGGTGATGCCATCCAACCATCTCATCCTCTGTCATCCCCTTCTCCTCCTGCCCTCAATCTTTCCCAGAATCAGGGTCTTTTCAAATGAGTCAGCTCTTCGCTCAGGTGGCCAAAGTACTGGAGTTTCAGCTTTAGCATCATTCCCTCCAAAGAAATCCCAGGGCTGATCTCCTTCAGAATGGACTGGTTGGATCTCCTTGCAGTCCAAGGAAGTCTCAAGAGTCTTCTCCAACACCACAATTCAAAAACATCAATTCTTCAGTGCTCAGATTTCTTTATAGTCCAACTCTCACATCCAGAAATGACTACTGGAAAAACCATAGCCTTGACTAGACGGACCTTTGTTGATGAAGTAATGTCTCTGCTTTTTAATATGCTGTCTGCTACTGCTAGTGCTAAGTCACTTCAGTCGTGTCTGACTCTGTGTGACCCCATAGATGGCAGCCCACCAGGCTCCCCCGTCCCTGGGATTCTCCAGGCAAGAACACTGGAGTGGGTAGCCATTTCCTTCTCCAATGCATGAAAGTGAAAAGTGAAAGGGAAGTCGCTCAGCCATGTCCGACTCTTTGCGACCCCATGGACTGCAGCCTACCAGGCTCTTCTATCCATGGGATTTTCCAGGCAAGAGTACTGGAGTGGGATGTGGTTTCCTTCTCCAGGGGATCTTCCCAACCCAGGGGTTGAACCCAGGTCTCCTGCATTGTAGACAGACACTTTACCGTCTGAGCCACCAGTTTTTAGCCCAAGCAATTTTAACTGGCCACACCTCAGAGAATAATTCATGTTTGGTTTCAGATCCCTGAAATAAAGTGAATAGCACAACAAAACAAGTCACACAAACTTTGCACAGAGACATCCGGCATGAATCCACCAAAATAATTTATGCTCTAATGTCTCTGCTTTTGAATATGCTATCTAGGTTGGTCATAACTTTCCTTCCAAGGAGTATACATCTTTTAATTTCATGGCTGCAATCACCATCTGCAGTGATTTGGAGCCCAAAAAAAATAAAGCCAGCCACTGTTCCCATTGTTTCCCCATCTATTTGCCATGAGCTATCAGGGAATTCCAAATTCTCATTTTCCTGTCTTTCTTTGCAGTTGAGGTTCAGAGATGTAATCCAGTCTCCTCAATTACATGCACCTATGCTTGTCTTTGAATCATATGTTAATAACACAAAAACTAGTGACTGCATAAGATCCATTCTACAGAGGGTGATATCAGTGATGAGCTACACCATGTATCCAAAGATAGTGCCATGGACCAGCGTTGATGGTTTCTGCATAGTATACTGTGGTTCCCATGACCAAGAGAGTACAATGAAGTGTATACCAGACAAGTTCTTCAGTGTCATTTGGAGCAATGTTCTTGGATAACAGTTTCTAACCCTTTTAAGAGACTCTAAGAGTTCTTTCAACAAATTTTATGCTCAAATTACTGTTATTATTACTGTTGCTTGCACTTAATAATCCTGACTGATACAGTCACTATTGCATAGATTCAAATGTTTCAGAAAACTCTGACAATGGCTATGAACTATCTATAATCTGTTTCCAAGTAGATGTTCTTATACTTTCCTTTAGAGAGGCTGGTCAACCCCTTACCGATGTCTGCATATTGGAAGAGAAACATCATAGATAGTTATTTCATGTTGTATTAGAGAAACACGTTCTTCTGATTCTGATAGATGAAGATGACTTTTTAAGGGAAAAGCTAGTCTGAAAGAAGAAGTGTGCCCTTTGCTATATCTTTGCATGGATTTTATGGGTTTCTATACAATTTAACACCGTTATTCCTAAAAGATGATAACTGGTCCAGTGCCAAGCACTAAAAGGCTCTCTCTCAGAAAAGGCTTATTTAACTTGACTATAGGAAGCACTGTATATGAAAATTTCCTAATCATATTTTTACCACTTTCTGAACAGAATGTTGCTTTCGCTGGTGATTTTAGAATAGGAACTATTCTGTAGAAAATCACATAGCAGAACTTTGTATTCAGAGGCCTATAAATCCACTTCTTAACACAAGATACCTTCTGTGGTTCAGAGCTTAGGGAAAGGGGAATTGAAAAGATGCTGGGATATTAGAAAAAGGACTCATTTATCTCTCTGAAGTTGTGCTTTTAAGCCAGGATCACACACTGCTTAGGGGGTAGGAAAGCATCTAATAACCATCAGCCTTGGGCACCCTATCCTTTTCATGGAAATACACTTAATTCTCTCACTTGACCCATACTCTTGCTTCTGCTCTCCCATCAGGAACTTATGATCTTTCACGTTTTATCTTTCATTCTAGCCTCAGGTGTACTTGAATGTTATGGTTTTTCCTTGTCTTTGAATCCCTAAGCTTCCTGGAAATTAACCTGTACTCATGCAGAGAATTTTTTCTCCTCTGGGTGATTCAGACACCTACTTCTCCTCAATCTAGCTCTAGCCTTCTACATTCCGGCATAAATCCACCAAAATAATGCTACAGCCCATCCCCCAAATCAAAAAGAGTATCAAACACCAAATTTATCAGTGAGAAGTCCTGCTCCTGAAAAAACAAAGGCTTCAATAATCACTCTGTTATACAGCTGAACGGAGAAGGCAATGGCAACCCACTACAGTACTCTTGCCTGGAAAATCCCATGGGTGGAGGAGCCTGGTAGGCTGCAGTCCATGGGGTTACTACAAGTCGGACACGACTGAGCGACTTCTCTTTCACTTTTCACTTTCATGCACTGGAGAAGGCAATGGCAACCCACTCCAGTGTTCTTGCCTGGAGAATCCCAGGGACAGAGGAGCCTGGTGGGCTGCCGTCTATGGGGTCGCACAGAGTCGGACACGACTGAAGCGACTTAGCAGCAGCAGCAGCAGCAGCAGCATACACCTGAAACTAATACAACTTGCTAATGAATTAAACTTCAATATAAAATTTAAAAGTTTAAAAAAAAAATAAAACCCAATGACCAATGTGATGGTATTAGGAGGTAGGGCCTTTGATAGGTGCTTAGATCTTGAGGGTGGAGCCCTCCTGAATATATTGGTGTTCCTATAAGAGACCCCAGCAGGACTTCCCAGCCCCTTCCACTATGTAAAGATACAGTGAGATGTCAGCAACCCAGAAGAGGGCCCTCATCTGATGACCCTGGCACCCTGATCTCAGGCTTTCAGACTCCAGAATTTTGAGAAATGAATTTCTCTTATATTTTTTAAAATAAATAATATAAGTGAACTAAACAACACAGGCACTTACCATCTTCTCAGATCCGAAGACTGGCGGTAGGAGGGGCCAGCATAGAAGTGGCCGTTCAGCAGTGACACCGAAGATGCCTCCCAACGTCTCTGCAGCCATTGCTGCATCAGCAATTACTCTCAACTCGACTGCGAGGTTGCTGCCACTGGGGCACAATAGCAGTCTCATCAGGAAAAAAAAAAAAAAAAAAAAAAACCAGCAAAATAGAGGGGTTTCTACTTGCGTGGTTATCCGGAAGGGAGATTATTCTCAGGATACCCCTCTCAAACTTCCCTCATTGCCCTCCGACTCCCAGACAATGGATATCATGCTGCTGGGCATCTTATCACTCAAACCCATTTGGAATCCTGTTAGCAAGAAAAGAAGAGATGCCTTTAGGTGTTCTATCAAAAACGTCTGCCAGCCCCGCATTCAGCAGGAGTAGAGAAAGGCACGGCAGGGAATGTGCTATCCTTGTTCTTCGTATATTTTACTCAAAAAAAAAAAAAAAAAAAGAGAGAGAGAGAGAGAGAGAGTCAGAAGTTTGGAAACAGAATTTGAGTTTTATTCCAAGATGGAATATTCAGTATTAGCGCCTGTGTAAATTGTAGTATGCAGTCCCAAACTGGAATCTCCCTGGCACTTCCTTGGCAGTCGGATTATGAAGGCTCTGTGCTTCCAGTGCAGAGGACTTTGATGCAGATGGGTTCAATCCCTGGTCAGAGAACTAGGACACCACTGGCTGTGTGGCTTGGCCAGAAATTTTTTAAAAGGTGGGGGAGCATGGGGATGGGGCTTTCATCTTTGAAAAAAAAAAAGAAGAAATCTCCTGCTGTAAGAAGATCCTTTTGGATAAAGTCCCACAAGAAACCCCCTTACTAAGACCAACATCTCTGCTCTTGCTTTCTTTCATCATAGATGTGCTGCAAGAGAAGGCAGGAGAGACAGCAGCTGTGGAGAGCTGGGCCGTCCGCAGGAAGGAGATGAATCAGGCCAGTGCTTTTTTTTCCTGCTGGTCCCTGGAGCACAACCCAAGATGGGGTGAGCCCTGCGGTGGAGAGGAATGAGTCAAAGGCTAATGGAAACCTTATTTCCTATGAGCCATGCAACCCTGAGGAGCCGGGGTGATACATGTCGAAGAAGAAAGAAGAATTCAGCTGAAACCATTCTGACTATTGGGAAACACTGCTGACTTTCTGGGATATTTGCTAAAATAAAAGGCTTTAGGGGATAGACATCTAAAGTAGAATTTATCACAGAGCACAAAGTCCTCAGTCAATACCTGTGGCCCTACAACATATTTTGCAACTGCTGGTGTGAATGGATTGGGTGGGTTGAAATAATTCCCACACCAGAGCAAATTCTTTGTGAAGTTTTACTTTCTTGATTTCACCTGCTGGAGAAAACAATTTTGAACCTGAGTCATCAGGCTTATTTCATCTGAAATAAGTGGATTTCATTAATCTTAATGTTAAAAGAAGAGTACATTGTTAGTAGTGATTGATTTTTAAAACAGATAAGGGTGGCGATTGTAATAATGTAAAAAGGTACAGGAAACACTATCATTGTTTTATTCATCAGACTGAATAAAATAAATGATAATAGTATTGATCATTTGTTTCTTTAACAATATTCTCTGGTATGCTAAACATGTTACTTTTATGCTTTATCTCTGTGTGTGTGCTCGGTTGGTTCAGCCATGTCCGACTCTTTACAACCCTTTTGGACCATAGCCCGCCAGGCTCCTCTGCCCATGGGATTCTCCAGGCAGGAATACCAGAGTGGCTTGCCATTCCCTTCTTCAGGGGCTCGAACCTGCTTCTCTTCTGTCCCTGCATTGGCAGCCAGGTCCTTAACCACTAGGGCCACCTGTAGTGGTTTTAAAATTCCTATCTTGGAAACAACTAATCTGACGCTCCAAGTGATTTTCCCATGACTACGCAACATGACTAAACCACCACGTGCAGCAGTTAAGAGATGGAGCTGGTTTTCCAATGAAAGCTTGTCTGACTTTAAAGCCCTTATATTTGATATTTCCTAATATACTCTTTCCCATAAAATCACTTAGACTTCAGGCCCATCTAAAAATGTCAAACATGAAGAAGAAGGGTAGAGGGAAGAGTCACAGAGATGAGTTGCCTCTGTTCTCACGAAAGGCACAGAAAGGGATAGGGCGGAAGACTGACAAAAAGTTGTCTTCATAACTTAAGGGCTAACTGTTGAGAAACACTGCTCTATACAGTGAACAAAAGTAAACCAAGGGAATTAAAGCAGCAGCTACTGTTTTCACTGATGAATCTTAATATTGATAACATTCACAACACAACTCACAGCATTACCTTAAATTTCTAAATTTTTCTCAATCCAATTAACTTATAGAAATATCTTCAAAATATGGCTGGATGTATCTGTAAGGGTGTTTTCAGATGAGATTAACACTTGAATCAGTCCATCCAGGAAAGTAGATTGACCTCCCCACAGCACATGGGTATCATTCAATCTGTTGAGGGCTGAATAGACCAGGTAGAGAAACATGGAATTCACCTTTCTTTTTTCCCTGCTTACTGGGGCATCTTATCTGGCCCTCCAGACTAGGATTTAAAGCATCACTCCCCTGGTTCTTGGGCTTCCGTTGTGGCTCAGCTGGTAAAGAATCTGCCTGCAATGTGGGAAATCTGGGTTTGATCCGTAGGTTGGGAAGATCCCATGCAGAAGGGAAAGGATACCCACTCCAGTATTCTGGCCTGGAGAATTCCATCCATGGAGTGGCAAAGAGTAGGACACAACTGAGCCTCTTTCATTTCACCCCTGGTTCTTAGGCCTTCAGACTTACCCTGATTTATACCACTGACTTTCTTGGGTCTACACTTTGCAGACCACAGATCGTAGAACTTCACAGCTTCCTTCATCATGTGAGCCAATTCTTAATAATAAACCTTTCTCTCTGTGTGTCTCAGTCCATATTGATCCATGAAAACCACAGGTTACAAAGTCTTTCCTAGTCTATGATCCAGATAGGGCTGATAAAAACTGAAATCAACCATGAGTAGGGTTCACATTTAACCTATAAGTAGCACTTTCAGGTGCTGGGATTGAAGGGATAAAAATTGTCAGCTCAGGCAACAAGGATATGAGTTGAGACAGAGTTTCCTTAAAGGAAAACCGATATTGTTTTCAACTGAAGAAGGGTAAAAAGTTCTGCTGAACCAGCTAGAAAAATAATAACTCTTTCGAATTGAGTAGATGAGCTATAGATAGATTGGTAGATGAGAGTGAGAGAAGCTAACACATAAAAAGAAAATAAAAGTGTGACAGAATGTCAATAGCTACTTTATCTGGATGATCATATTAGTAGTAGTTTCTTGGAGCTTCCCCATGTGTGGTGGATACTTTGATTCTCAAAGTATTCTCTCAAGAGCCATTCCACTCTTCTTCACTTATTTTGTTTGTTTATAATATTTTTTCTAATTTTTATTGGATTACAGTCAATTTACAATGTTGTGCTGGTTTCAGGTCCACTGTTCTTCATTTTGGAGGGTTTGGAAAGTTATCATCTAAATCCTCAAAATACTTTTGTAGCTAGTGTTCTGGATGCAAACTACTTGCCACCGGTAATCCAAGGGCAGGATGTAAACCACACCGGGTTCCAGGAGGGCCTTGAATATCCCTGGCTTTTGGTGTGGATGGAGCAGTGGTCTGGGAACCAGTCCTCTGCAGATACTCAGGGAAGGCTGAAACTGCATCTTTACTTGTGCAATTAAAAGGAATAATTAGGGTAAACAGCCTTTCCCTGAAGCTCAATCAATAAAGAATCTGCCTGCTAGGCGGGAGACCTGGGTTTGATCCCTGGGTTGGGAAGATACCCTAGAGAAAGAAATGGCAGCCCACTCCAGTATTTTTACCTGGCTAATTCCATGGACAGAGGAGCCTGGCAGGCTACAGTCTATAGGGCTGCGAGAGTTAGACATGACTTAGCAACTAAACCACCGCCACCAGTATTTCAGAGAGATTTGGAAGGCAGAAAGAAGAAACGGCCGTTTCCCTATCACTCTTGGCTCTTGCTGCTGACAATTTAGAAATGCAAAACTTTCCCATAGCTGCGCTCCAGTGTCTGTGTTACCGGTTTGTGGATATTAAAACACAGAGTGGCTTCCTAGTCTGGATTTCTGTCATCCAAGTCACAGCTTCACCTTGCTCTTTCTCCAGAATAAGGTGCAGTAGTCACAGCAAGGATCAGCCACCTCTGAAACTACACCTCGCCTTGTGGTTCAGCTCTACATTACTCTGGGAGCCAGTCCAGAAAGCCTGGCCCAGCACCTGTTCTTTCCACCCTCTCAAAATTGTGTAAGCACATAATATCTTGTATTAAATTCTTTTCTGCTTAAAATACTCGGGGTAATTTCTGTTTTCTAAATTAAGCTTGACTGATTCACCTGTAATTTTATTATATTGTGACTATAAGAATAGTCAAAGCTATGGTTTTCCAGTGGTCATGAACAGATGTGAGAGGTGGACCATAAAGAAGGCTAAGTGCTGAAGAAGTGATGCTTTCAAATTGTGGTGTTGGGGAAGACTCTTGAGAGTCCCTTGGACAGCAAGGAGATCAAACCAATCAATCCTAAAGGAAATCAGCCCTGAATATTCAGTGGAAGGACTGATGCTAAAGCTCCAATACTTTGGCCACCTGATGCAAAGAGATGACTCGTTGGAAAAGACCTTGATGCTGGGAAGGATTGAAGGCAACAGGAGAAGGGAACAAGAGAGGATGAGATGGTTGGATGGCATCACTGGACATCAATGGACATGAGTTTGAGCAAACTCCAGCAGATAGTGAAGGATGGGGAAGCCTGGCATGCTGCAGTCCATGGGGTCACAAAGAGTCAGGTACAACTTAGTGACTGAACAACAACAATAAGTATTATATCTTGTGTGACAAAAATATTCCTTATAATTTCACGCCATTTCTCTCCAACACAAATTCTTTATTTAAAATAAGATGGTCTCTTTACCATTTCTTCCCAGAAATGCCCTTTTTTCATCATTACGTGCATGGTCCTTCTGACTACTCAAGCTTGCTGAGAGAAATCATGGCATATAGGGAAGAACAAAGAGTTGTAATATTTCTGCCATATCCACCAGTAAAGTAACAACGGTCCTGGGGGAAATGGTGGCATCCAACATGGCAGGACGAAAACACAGTGAAATGGAGCTGTGAACAATCCCTCGGGCCTAAAGAAAAGTCTAGGTAAAAAGAGACTTTGTAGAAGGCTAGAGTTTCTACTGGAGCTGGTAAGACCAAGATCAAGGATGATTTGGAAGTCTATGTTTATTTATTCTGATCCCTATGTGTGATTTCATTAGTATTCTCACAACAGAGCTCTGAATTTTGACAGTGTACACTGGAAATGAATATCATCTTAGACTCTGTTTGGCTATGATTCATTTCCTCCTCTTTATTCTTATAGAAGAAAGTGAACAATAGATTGTATTATTCTGTGTCCTTAGATTTTCTTTTTAAAGATAAATGCATGTGGGAAAAATTTGACCCACTATGAAGTGTATCAAAAGGGAGATTCCAATTTTCATGTTTGCAGCTGTTCCAATACACACAGAGAAAACTGCTGCTACCAGATTGGATAAAGACTATTTTGATATCTTTTGATGTATTCACATCATTTTTTAAAAATGGGAACACTATTTATTCACAAATAGTGAACACAAATTTGCTCAAAAGAATGAAATCCAAGATTTAAAAAGCCAAGTATCTGAAAATATGACAAATTTTTACAATAAATGGAGAAATGTATAAATTTGACATGTTTAATCATAAGCTAGTAGTCCATTTGATGAGGGACAGAAAAGGGAATTCAAGGACCATTGAACACAAATGTCCATGCTATTTGCTAATCAATAATTTTTCTTAACAATATATCATGGATGTATTTTCATCTCAGTGTATATTATACTACTTTATTCTTTTAAAAGCCTGTATTGTGGCCCATTTTATATATGTTGTGTATTTAGCCTATATCCTATTAATCAACTTAGAGATTATTTCCTTATTTTGGTTCATGAAAATGTTATTATTATACCTCAGAATACTTGGAATTAAATTGCTGTAAGGAAAACTCTTCAAATGCAGGTTTTGTTTTCAATCTACCAAAAACAGTTAAGAATTGTTCCCTGTATATAGTATCATGAGGCCTGAGGGTAAATTAATATTTTTGTTTGTAGTTTAATATAAAATCTGGGTTGAGGCATAAAAGTTAGGAGCTTGTATATTAAGTGTAAACATCTTGATCACTTTTCTACAGCTGACTGAAATTAGGTTCATGAAACAAAGAACTGATTAACTACTTACATTTATGGATGAATTTGAGAAGATATGTGAAATGCAGAATTTAGATTACCCTTCAAAAACAAACTTTAAAAGTTTTATTGCTCCCAAAACCAAATGCATTCTCAAAAATTTATCAGTAAATGTTATCAGTGATCCAGTAAATGTTAAACAAAAAAATGTAATCTGAAACATAATTTCAGTTATCAGGGAAAATAGTACATCTGAAGCAATTCTAGTTACATTTTCTTTCAGGTATATTCCAAGAAGAGGTTGACAGTGTAAATTTAAGCTGAAATGAGTGGTACATGTTAGGAAGTCACATATTCTTTCAAGTCCTAATCACAATGAAACTTATTCCCCAAAACTCTAAGGAGGAACCCATACTCCGTTCAACGTTGGTCTCAGGATGCAATCAACATGGCAAAGACAGAAATAATCTTTCGAACAAATTATACCTTCATAGCATCTCAGCAGCAGCAGCAGCATCTCAAAGCTCAAAGGAACTTCAAAGGCCATTTAATTGTCCTGCTGGTCCTTGACTTCACTTTTCTGCCCTTCACCGAATTGACTACTAGCTTATGATCAAATACGTGTTAGCTATAGGCATGTCTCCACCTATTGTAAAAAGTTGTCCTATTTTCAGACACTCAGTTTTATAAATTTTGGATTTCATTTTTTCTGTAAACTTTTGGTCTTAGATCACCACTTTGGGTCCACAAAGAGTAAGCTTCACCCTTCTTTCCCCTGACAGCCTTGTAGATGTCTGAAGATGGCTCTCATTTGCACCTTAAGGTTTCTCTTAAGGGGCACCATCTTGCCAGTGGAAGATTTTCTGAACCCATAAAATCAATTACACTTTCCAGAGTCCCCTGATATTTTTCTCTGGGCATTCATTCCATCAATCAACTAATATTTATTGAGAGCCTCCCATATGTCAAGTATGACATTCTCAGTCACTAGAATTTCCTTCTCCATTCGAACAGTACAATAGCTGAGGCCAGAGGATGAAGGAGATGGGGTGACGATGCATGTGAAAGATATTCAGTAGGCAAATGGTGAGAATTCCAAAAAGAACCAACACCAATTTTTAGAATAAAATTTTGTGTTTATACATAAGTTTAAACGTTATGAAGCAGTTTACTTTTTATTTTCTATCATTTTAAAGTGATTAGAGACTTGAACATTGACAACAGAATGTACAAAAAAGTTAAACAGTATTTCAGAAAAAGGCTCTCAAAAAACAGTAGATGAAATGTTTCAAAACATTTTTCCCCCTAATTTGGACATGCGATAAAATATATCTGCTAATCTAGGCCTTCTAAAGCAGTGCTTCATCTTGCTGCTGGAATCTTAGTGGAAGAATGGAAGAAAAGGAGCAAGGAACTTAGAAGTGGATGATAAGTCCTTACATATTTTTTTGAAACATATGAAATTAGAGAAATGGTCAAGTTTTAAAAATTTAAATAGAATGTCCTTTCTTTGCAATAACTGTGAGTTATAAAAATAGAGTGGAAAAGTATTTCTTCCTTTCATGAGCTGGCGAGGATTCCTTTATTGTAAAAATAATAAATTTGAAGTTTAAAATTAAAGAATTTCAACCAGTATTGTTAACCACGCCCTGATTCAAATCCTGGAGTTCATTAAAACAGAAGTTGCCAATTTCAACTGCAGATCTTAGTTTTTAAAGATTGGTCACCTAGCACCATCTTCTGGCTATATAAAAATTTTTGCTTTCTCCCTCACTACAAAATTGTCATTGTGTAACATATATGATTGTGGCGCCACCTGCTGGACTTTCTTTTTCTGAACACGAACACATTCTGAAGAGTGCACTCAGAAATTTGATGCTTATACTACCCCGGTATGACTTCCAGCCACTCTAGAAAAAAATAACAATCTTTGCAAAGTAGCTAGACCTTCTGATTCTAAAAATTATTCTGAGATATTCAGAATGCTATTTTAATATTATTTTTAAAATTATGATGTATTCTAATGATTGATTCTGATGAAGAAAGAAGCTTTATGTCCCTTTGGTAAGCCATTCTCTATTTCCTCTTTTGCTGTCCCTGTGCAGACTTCAGCCACATAAGAAATTATCTCCAAATAGTTTGAAAGAAAAGTAAAATAATACTTGAGCATGCTTTATACTCTTTCTTAAATCTTACAACTCTAAGAAATAAATAATTAGCCCCATCTTATGGACTGGAGAAGAGTGAGGTGGTTTTTTCATTGCTACTTAATGGGATTTGAGTAAATGTGGATTGTATTATATAAATATGATTTTTAGTATCTTGTAAAAAGTTTTCTCAGAGAAGGCAATGGCAACCCACTCCAGTACTCTTGCCTGGAAAATCCCGTGGACGGAGGAGCCTGGTAGGCTGCAGTCCATGGGGTCGCGAAGAGTCAGACATGACTGGGCGACTTCATTTTCACTTTTCACTTTCATGCATTGGAGAAGGAAATGGCAACCCACTCCAGTGTTCTTGCCTGGAGAATCCCAGGGACAGGGGAACCTGGTGGGCTGCCATCTATGGGGTTGAAGGGTTGTTGCTGAACCACGCAAAGACACTGGGATTCTTGGCTTCCAGAGGAGAATTCAATCCGGGACCAGAGACGAGGCTTGATCACTCAGAGCTTTTGTGTAATAAAGTTTTATTGAAGTATAAAGGAGATAGAGAAAGCTTCTGACAGAGGCATCAGAAGAGGGTAGAAAGAGTATCCCCTTGCTAGTGTCAGCCGTGGAGTTATATACTCTCTAATTAGTTATTACAGTGAATTAAAAGAATGCCTGGAGGTTGTTAAGACCTCACTAGATCTACTCTCATAATTTACACCTTAGGATAACAGGGTTAGCCAGAAGGTTTTTTCCAGAGACCGTCCTCAAGCAGGATACATTATTGTTATATAATCCTAAGGAATGTAGAAGGGAAAAAAAAAGGTTTGTCCTTTCTTGAGAAATCCAGACCCCTTCTCTCCTTGGGGACCACTAGAGTTCTTATCAACCTGCCTAGGAAATGTCTCTCTCATTCCCTCCTTTTCTTTTAGGAGAATTATGCCAAGGGAAAGGGGCATCATTTTCATTCCATAACTACTTCCTGCTGTTTAGGGGCATGGTCCCTAAATTGTTGAGGCAATATATTCTCCTAACCTTCATACTGAGGGTCTCTGATCCAGGGGCCCCAAGTAATAGTTGGAGGAGGCTGTGGCACTCGTAGGAGCTTGGACAACCATTTGTTAACTTAAAAGCTTTTAGACGGTTAGAAAACCCCATTATATAGTTACAGACGTAAGGCAAAATAGTCATTAAACCAACTTAAACTCAAAATGAAAAGTTACATTATGTCCATAGTTACATCAGTCCATCTTAAGGCTGTTAGATGTCATCAGATGAAGAAGAGGCGTCGCATATGATTGTTGTCGAAGGTATTCGCAGACTTGGAGAAAGTCTTTTCTTTGAAGTGGAGATGTCCACCACGGGAAGCCTTCCACTGTTGAAAAGGGGAGCGCTCCACAGACCCAGCAGTTAGACTGATTGTGGAATTCAGCATAGAAGTGAGCCCAGGACAGGAAGGCATTGTCTTAAGGATCAAATGGCAGACTCAAGATTTTTTGGAGTCAGCAGAAGTAGGCTTACATAGATTATCAGGCCCATCTGAAAAGTACAAAATCAGAGCATAGAAAGTAAAGACATAAAAAGATGTCACTTAGTTTTGGTCAGGGTGCCACCTCTTAACTCGAGTATGATATACCCACGAATCAGTTTCTGGCCCTTTGACAGCTGTGGGAGAAGAAAGAATAACCTGGTAAGGGCCTTCCCAGAGGGGCTCGAGGGATGGGCCCCTGGACCCCAGTGTTTCTATGAGGACCTCAGTTCCTGGCTCCAATAGAGGCTTGCTTGACTCAGAGGCTGGGTCAGGAGTTGTCTCCCAGAGTTCTGTTAATGTCTATTGAAAAGCTGAGAGCTGAGTTACATAACTAGTTAATTCCAAGGCTTCAGGGTCTATAACAATGTCTATGCGTAAGAAAGGCCTTCCATAAATACATTCAAAGGGGGACAGTCCCTCCTTTTTGGGGGCAGTTCGAGCCCTCATTAAAGCTATGGGTAGGACTTTAATCCAACTGTCCTGTGTCTCTTGAGTTAATTTGCGCAGATGTCTTTTGATAATATCATTAGCTTTTTCCACCTTTCCAGAGGATTGGGGTCTCCAGGAACAGTGTAAGTGATATCTATTCCTAGAGCTTTAGATACCCCCTGGGTTACAGAAGCTTTAATGGCGGAGCCATTGTCACTCTGAAGGCTCCACGGCAGCCCAAACCTGGGGATGATTTCATGGATTAAAATCTTTATAACCTCCTTAGCCTGCGCTCTACGACAGGGAAAAGCCTCAATCCATCCAGTAAAAGTATCCACCCAAACTTGTAAGCAAGAATACCCATTAGCTTTTGGCATATGAGTAAAATCAATTTCCCAGTCCCCTCCAGGATACTTCCCACTTCGTTGTAATCCAGATTTTGCTAGCTTTTCAGTCTTTGGGTTATTTTTCTGACAAGCCTCACTCCTTTTGAAAATGTTCTTTAAAGTTTTCATTACACTTTTCCCTTCAAACAAATGAGAAGCCACCTGGTAAGTACTCTCTGCACCCAAATGAAAACTCTGGTGTAAACCCTTAAGAATTTTCCACTGAGCACTTTCAGGAATTATTAATCGTCCATCCTTAGACTGTAACCATCCTTTATCAGTAATCTTTGCTCCTCTTTTCTCATATCTTTCTAATTCTTCCTCAGTACGTTGGTTTTTTTCTGTTCCACAGGACCTGTCCGGATCAAAGGCGTCTATAGTGAAGGGGTTTCGTAAAGTGCTGCTGTTATGCCCAGAGTCCAAGTCCCCAAAACTGAGAGAATAAGATGTCCACAACAATGCAAAAGCATAAAGGGGTTTATTGCTAACTCGAGTTAGGGCCCACGTCTCATCCAGCACAGTGGAATCTGACAAGGGCCCTGAATCACCTTTTACTTTTATACAGACGGTTCTTTGTTTCTGTAACAGCATAGCTGATTGGTTAAACCCTACGCACGCGCGGGACTTTTAAACCTCGCATCCCTATCTGGATTGGCTCGGGTCTGGCGCGGGCAGGGGGCTACGGGGATTTTTTCTGATTGGTCGAGCTACACCGCCTGCGGGAGTTCCCAGTGCCTCAGCTTTCCTAGAGAGTAAACCTCAGGCCTAGCCTGTCCCTTAGAGCCTGTCCTGGCTTCAGTTTGGTCCTAACACTGCTTTTCTGGCTTGACAGTTAGCCAGCTGATTACCTTCAGCTACTTTACTCCCATCCCTCTTGTGTCCTTTGCAATGCATAACAGCTACTTCTTTAGGACAATATACAGCAGTTAAAAGTCTCTCGATCGCTCTGAAATATTTAATAGGTTCTCCTGTTGCTGTTTTAAATGTCTTTCTTTCCATATTGCAGCATGAGCATGTAAAGTCAAAGAAGCGTACTTAGAATCCGTGTAGATATTTACCCGCTGCCCTTTGCTTAACTCTAGAGCTCGGGTCAGAGCCACAAGCTCTGCTAACTGCACTGCTTCCCTGGGGGAAGAGATTTTGCTTCTAAAACCTGTTTAGCAGTCACCAGGGCGTAACCTGCTTTCCATCCCGAACAAAAGAACTGCCATCAGTAAATATTTCCATGTCAGGATTGTCTAATGGGGTATCCATTAGATCCTCCCGAGTAGCATAGTTTAAAGTTAGGAATTGGGAACAATTGTGATCAGGTGTTTCATTTCCCTTCTCGAGAAGGAAAGTGGAAGGATTTAAATTTCCACAAACTTTAAGCTTAGTTACTGGTCCTTGTAACAACAATGACTGATGTTTAAGAAACCTACTACTGTCATCCAAATATTAACCTTAGAATTTAAGATTCCACTCACATCCTGAGAAGTCAGTACAGTAAGATTTCGTCCATTAATTACTTTTAAAGCTTCAAGTGCTAATAAAGCCGCTGCCCCAATTACTCTTAGGCAGTGGGGCCACCCACGTGAAATTACATCCAATTCTCTGCTTGGATAAGCAATAGATTGCTGGTGAGGCCCTCGGGGTTGTGTCAAAACTCCCAAGGCCACACCTTTTCTTTCAGTGACAAACAATTTAATTCTGACCCTGTGGGCAAACTCAGAGCAGAAGAGCAGTCTGAAGAACCTTAAAAGCCTTTTGAGTATCTGGAGACCAAACCAGTTTGTCGGTTTGGGCCTGCTGAGTTTCAACTATAAGTTTATATAAAGGCCAAGCAAGTTCCTCATAACCAGGAATCCAAATGTGACAATAACCTGTGATTCCCAAAAATCCTCTCAATCGTCTTAAAGTCATAGGTAGGCGATGATTTAGTATAGGTTTAATTCTCTCAGGGCCTATGGCCCTAGTCCCTTCTGATATGATTAGGCCCAGATATCTAACAGATTGTTCACAAAGCTGAGCCTTTTCTCTTGATGCCTTGTAACCTCAGCCTGCCAGAAAGTTTAAGAAGTCTCCTGAGCCTTGTGAACAAGCTTCCTCTATTTTTTTTTTGCACAGAGCAAAATATCATCTACACATTGTAACACCACCACTTTGGAGCTATTAAAGTTTTGTAGATCCCGTGACAAACTTTGTCCAAATAAGTGAGGATTGTCACGAAATCCCTGAGGCAAAACTGTCCAGGTTAACTGAGAAGCTGAATGCATAGGGTCCTCAAAGGCAAATAGAAATTGACTTTCCTCCGCCAAAGGCACTGAATAGAAGGCGTCTTTTAAATCAATACTGAGAAATATTTGGCTCGTTCTGGAATTTCAGACAATAGAGTATAAGGATTAGGCACCACCGGTGTAAAGGAACTACAGCCTCATGTATTATTCATAAATATTGAACTAGTCTCCATTTACCATTTGATTTCTTTATACCCAAAATAGGAGTGTTGCATGGACTGTTACAGGGAATTAATAGTCCCTGCTCCTTTGAATTTTCAATGATGGGTTTTCAGTTCAGTCGCTCAGTCCTGTCCAACTCTGCGACCCCATGAATCACAGCACGCCAGGCCTCCCTGTCCATCACCAACTCCCGCAGTTCACTCAGACTCACGTCCATCAAGTCGGGGATGCCATCCAGCCATCTCATCCTCTGTCGTCCCCTTCTCCTCCTGCCCCCAATCACTCCCAGAATCAGAGTCTTTTCCAATGAGTCAACTCTTCACATGAGGTGGCCAAAGTACTGGAGTTTCAGCTTTAGCATCATTCCTTCCAAAGAAATCCGTGACTGATCTCCTTCAGAATGGACTGGTTGGATCTCCTTGAAGTCCAAGGGACTCTCAAGAGTCTTCTCCAACACCACAGTTCAAAAGCATCAATTCTTCAGCGCCCAGCCTTCTTCACAGTCCAACTCTCACATCCATACATGACCACTGGAAAAACCATAGCCTTGACTAGATGGACCTTTGTTGGCAAAGAAATGTCTCTGCTTTTGAATATGCTATCTAGGTTGGTCATAACCTTTCTTCCAAGCAGTAAGCATCTTTTAATTTCATGGCTGCAATCACCATCTGCAGCGATTTTGGAGCCCCCCAAAATAGTCTGACACTGTTTCCACTGTTTCCCCATCTATTTCCCATGAAGTGATGGGACCAGATGCCATGATCTTAGTTTTCTGAATGTTGAGCTTTAAGCCAACTTTTTCACTCTCCTCTTTCACTTTCATCAAGAGGCTTTTGAGTTCCTCTTCGCTTTCTGCAATAAGGGTGGTTTCATCTGCATATCTGAGGTGATTGACATTTCTCCCAGCAATATGGATTCCATCTTGTGTTTCTTCCAGCCCAGCGTTTCTCATGATGTCCTCTGCATATAAGTTCAATAAGCAGGGTGACAATATACAGCCTTGATGTACTCCTTTTCCTATTTGGAACCCGTCTGTTGTTTCGTGTCCAGTTCTAACTGTTGCTTCCTGACCTGCATATAGGTTTCTCAAGAGGCAGGTCAGGTGGTCTGTATTCCCATCTCTTGAAGAATTTTCCACAGTTTATTGTGATCCACACAATCAAAGGCTTTGGCATAGTCAATAAAGCAGAAATAGATGTTTTTCTGGAACTCTCTTGCTTTTTTTGATGATCCAGTGGATGTTGGCAATTTAGTCTCTGGTTCCTCTGCCTTTTCTAAAACCAGCTTGAACATCTGGAATTTCACAGTTCACATATTGCTGAAGCCTGGCTTGGAGAATTTTGATGGGTTTTAACCCTTCCTTAACCTCAGGTTTCAGTGGATACTGCTTCTTATGTGGAAATAAGTGCAGGTCTTTGAGCTTGACAACTACAGGTATTCCTGTAGTATTTTCCTGAATTTCCTGTATTTTTGCTCGAGCCACAGAGTTTCCATCAGCCCATACTCTAGGATTTACATTTTGTTCAATTAAAGGGAGAGAAAGAGAAGGCTCCATATTCATGAAAACAGAGGCATGGACCTTGCTCAGTATATCCCTCCCCAAAAGGGGTGAGGGAGACTCTGGCACAATCAGGAACTCGTGTAAAAATAGCACCAAATCCCAGTCACAACTGACAGAAACACTGAAGTAATACGTTTTTGCTCGTCCAGACAGTCGCATTATGGAAGCGGATTCAGAAGAAAGTGGGCCAGGGGCTTCAGTAAGCATGAAGTAAGTTGCCCCAGTATCTAAAAGGAAATCGATGGATTGCCCGCCCCCCCACATTTATTAATACCTGTGTATTAATACACAGGGGTATTAATACTTCCTCAGGTGTAATTAGGATGGGAGCTTGTGTGGGGACCCCCGGGCACCTTCAGTCCTGATTGTCTTGAGAGTCCGACCCCTGAAACCTATGCCTCTGGGGGCAGTCTCTCTTCCAGTGTGGTCCTTTGCAGACCAGACATGGAGCCGAGGGCGGCTTAGATGCCTGAGGGCAATCACACTTGAGGTGCCCCTCTTTCCCACAGTAATAGCAAGCCCGTCCCTTTTCACCTAGGTCCCTCTGGGCATTTTTCTCAGGCTGTTTAAGAATGTTTTTCATAGCCATTGCCAAAGCTTCTGCCTTTTCCTTTGCCTTTTTCTGCCTTTCTTTCTTTTCCTCATATTCCCTACCATAATAGACTGTCTGAGCCAGTTGTAAGAGTATCTAAAGACTGATTTGGTCCATATGCCTGTTTTAATAGTTTACGGCAGATATCTGGAGCCAACTGAGTGAGAAATATATC
The DNA here is from genome assembly GCF_016772045.2 of Ovis aries. Classification (NCBI taxonomy): domain Eukaryota; kingdom Metazoa; phylum Chordata; class Mammalia; order Artiodactyla; family Bovidae; genus Ovis; species Ovis aries. Next base: position 19,521,092 of record NC_056074.1, read on the forward strand.
CTTTAAAATCACTTTTCCCTCTTCACATTCGGAATCAATCTCAGTGAATCTACGAAGGGCTTCTCTCAGTCTAGGAATTTACCAGGAGCTTCCTTCTCCTCCTGTTCTATGTCTGCCAATTTGCCATAGTTTAAAGGCTTAGCATGTGCCTGCCTGAGTCCTTCAAAAATACATCTGACAAAATGACTCTGATCCCATATTCCTTTAGCTGTGTTGTCGTCTCAGTCTGGTTCTGTAGTTGGAACCGCCTGATTCCCAGTGGGGAGGGCAGTTATCTCATCCTCCCTCTTCCCTACTGATTCATTACCAAACCATTCATCTCCATAAGCAACTGCTTTTCCCAAAACTCAAGACTTTGAGTCAAGAGTCAATGTTTGTCCCAAGATATACATCACATATTTCTAAGTAAGGTCATAAAGCAAAGTAACACCTTTAAAAGCTCTAATATATTTTTTGGGGTCCTCTAAATAGTCTCCCAGATCCTCCTTGATTCTTTGTATTTCTTGATAAGAAAAAGGTTTATTAACACTGATAGACTGATTATTTCTCCTGGTGGGTGCTTCATGAAGAGGCAACAGCTTGTGTAGCTGTTCCTCAGTCTCTCTGGCTGCTCTGCACATATGATCCCAGGGATAGATTGGAGAAACCTGCTTTTCTTTATCTCTTTGTCTCCTGCTCTCCATCTCATCTAGCAAAGTAGGAGGAGAGGAGGGAGCTGAAAGTTTCACACCCAAATCTATACCCTTAGGACACAAGTCTGGCATATTTCACAGAGAAAAAAAGGGCAACACATAGGCTACTTCTACCCATTTCCCTTGTTTTCTACAGAACCGGTCTAATTGTAAAACAGTATTATACTTAAGAGACCCTCCAACTAGCCACCATTTGCCATCCTCCAGTGGGTACTGCGGCCATGCAGTATCACATAGGAAGACCGGGTGTGTCTTCTTTAAGCCCTGGGGATCAAACCTATAGGATACAGTTAAAGGAATGAGGCTGGAATAGTTAGCTACCATCTGTAAGAGACCAGAAAAAAAAAAAAAAAAAAACCGACCAGCACCCTCTTTCTACCGGAGGCGTCCCTCCCTGCTCTAGATGGGGGTATAGACAGACTTTACACCAAAGCTTTTCTTTCCTGGTTGGGCTTAGTCTGTCCCTTACCGACGCAGGTGACATACTCGTCCCTCCCATTTCTACCACCAAAACAGGGTGGAGATGCACCAGGGGTAGACCTGATAGCATCCCTGGCTGATATCCAGCTCCTCACCATTAAAACCTTGCTTGCCTCTGATGCCACCCGGGGTGCGATTAGAGTAACCTTCTGGAATGCCTTCCAGGCTAAATTGCTGGAGAAAACATTCGTCATGTTTTCTGAGTGCCTGCGCATGACCCTGAGTATATTCCGGACCACAATAACACCGATACGTAGATAAAACTGAGATGTTCCTTCCAAGCGTCACCACACAAGTATAAGAGCCTCCTCTGGTCCACTAAAAGCCAGCGTTACCAAAGAAAAAAACACGTTGTAGTTCCAGTCTGGTTAACCTTTAACCTCAGCGATGCTCTTGGAGATAGAGCTCCATCTAGCTTCCAAACTTTCCATGCCTAGCGAGGCTAAGCGCTTCCTGACTACCAGTCCAAGCTTGGGATCTAAGTAACAGTACACAGTAACAGCATAGATCACAAGTACCTTGAAAGTCTATGATCCTACAGATTAGGTTAGTACTTCTAATTTCCAAGGAGTTATGAAATGGTCAAAGAGACCAAAAAGTTTGACCGAGAAAGGAGAGTTCAGTCCACACGCGTTGCCCATTTTTGGTCAGTCCCCCAAAGGAGACATTGGTTGCCTCTTGGCATTGGCAGGTCGGTATAAACTCTCGACAAGTTTCTGCCATAGCCCTATGAGGTTGCGCAGGACCGCAGAGCAGGGCTCCTCACTTGCTTAGCACAGGGCGTTTCATTCATTCACGCAAGCACACCGTGTAGATTTAGTAAAGTACAGCAGAAAACATGTTTGCTAGGAGAACAAAGAACTAGAGCTCCAAGCATCCTTACCTTGTCCTGAAGAATCCTGGATGAGCCCCCAAGATGAAAGGTTGTTGCTGAACCACACAAAGACGCCGGGATTCTTGGCTCCTGGAGGAGAATTCAATCTGGGGCCAGAGACAAGGCTTGATCACTCAGAGCTTTTGTGTAATGAAGTTTTATTAAAGTATAAAGGAGATAGAGAAAGCTTCTGACAGAGGCATCATAAGGGGGTAGAAAGAGTACCCCCTTTCTAGTGTTAGCCATGGACTTACAGACTCTCTAATTAGTTATTACAGTGAATCAAAAGAATGTCTAGAGGTTGTGAAGACCTCACTAGACCTACTCCCATAATTTACACCTTAAGATAACAGGATTAGCGAGAAGGTTTTTTCCAGAGACTGTCCTCAAGCAGGATACATTATTGTTATATAATCCTAAGGAATGTAGAGGGGAAAAAATTTTGTCCTTTCTTCCTCCTTGAGAATTCCAGACCCCTCTCTCCTTGGGGACCCATCGACTTATCAACCTGCCTAAGAAATGACTCTCCCAGGGTCGCACAGAGTCCAACAAAACTGAAGTGATTTAGCAGCAGCAGCAGCAGCAAAAAGTTTTCTAATCTCCATAAATATGTTTCTTTGTCAGAACTTTAGAGTTCTTAGTAGAGCTTACTTTATTTCCTTTGTTAATAACCCACAGACTGAATGCCACACTTCCTGTTTGTCACCCTGCGCGTCTTTCTATGTGGGTCTCTCTAATACCAACCATGACATTCACATTTCACTCATTATACTTGGACACAAAAGTCAAAAGGAAAGGAACAATAAGTTGCCACTGTTCTAAAGTATTGATTAGATTCAACCTAAAAACAAGAATGCTAAAACTTCTGAGTTAAAGAACAGATGCTCCATTAATTGATTCATACTAATCATATTTAATGTGTATTAAGATTGCCGGGAGAAATATCAATAACCTCAGATATGCAGATTAAACCACCCTTATGGCAGAAAGTGAAGAGGAACTAAAAAGCCTCTTGATGAAAGTGAAAGAAGACAGTGAAAAAGTTGGCCTAAAGCTCAACATTCAGAAAACGAAGATCATGGCATCTGGTCCCATCACTTCATGGGAAATAGATGGGAAACAGTGGAAACAGTGTCAGACTTTATTTTTTGGGGCTCCAAAATCACTGCAGGTGGTGACTGCAGCCATGAAATTAAAAGACGCTTACTCCTTGGAAGAAAAGTTACGACCAACCTAGATAGTATATTCAAAAGCAGAGACATTACTTTGCTGACTAAGGTCCGCCTAGTCAAGGCTATGGTTTTTCCAGTGGTCATGTATGGATGTGAGAGTTGGACTGTGAAAAAGGCTGAGCACCGAAGAATTGATGCTTTTGAACTGTGGTGTTGAAGAAGACTCTTGAGAGTCCCTTGGACTGCAAGGAGATCCAACCAGTCCATTCTGAAGGAGATCAACCCTGGGATTTCTTTGGAAGGAATGATGCTAAAGCTGAAACTCCAGTACTTTGGCCACCTCATGCAAAGAGTTGACTCATTGGAAAAGACTTTGATGTTGAGAGGGATTGGGGGCAGGAGGAGAAGGTGACAACAGAGGATGAGATGGCTGGATGGCATCACTGACTCGATGGACGTCAGTCTGAGTGAACTCCAGGAGATGGTGATGGACAGGGAGGCCTGGCGTGCTGCGATTCATGGTGTCGCAAAGAGTCAGACATGACTCAGAGACTGAACTGAACTGAACTGAACCTTAACCTGTGAGTTGTTTAATGGTGTATTTTAAATGTTCTTTTAACTGGTCCTATATGTAAACTAGTTAGAATCCTCCTCAAAGGCTGGAAGTGAGGACTCTCTTAGGTAGTGGGACAAATCATAGTAGGATGCAGTTAGGAGAAAGGATTCCCATTATTCACAGCAAGACAAAAATAAGGGCAATCCACAGAGGGAAACAAAGCCATTGGAAAGGAATCATTATGATTTGATTGAACCAAATTTCCTTTTGTATATTTCAGTCATGTAAACTAAAATAATAAAACTTTTCAGCTTTTTTACTTTCATCAGTATTTCTGTTTTTGCGACTAAAGGAATACTAATACAGTACCGAAAAAATACACACTGGATTAATAAATGTTAAATCACCTTGGTTAGTTCTCTTAAGTTCTCAGAGCTTCACCTTTTTTAAAAATTTAATTTTAAAATAAAGGGAACTATATGCACTTTTCTTTCCTCCAAAGGCTCATGAAGTTCATATGACATGAGCACCATATGAAATAAATGATTTGTAAATGAAAGATTTAGAAACTTCTATAAAAGTGCTATGTAAATGTCAAAATCATGGTATCCAAATATGCCATACTGTTGAATAAATCAATCGATGTGATCAGCATAAGTTAGGAAGTGTTAATCACTCAGTCATGTCCTACTCTGAGACCCTAACCCACTCCAGTGTTCTTGCCTGGAGAATTGCAGGGACGGGGGAGCCTGGTAGGCTGCCGTCTATGGAGTTGCACAGAGTCGGACAAGACTGAATTGACTTAGCAGCAGCAGCCGATATAAGGAGACGTAAGAAATGGGCTCATAAAACCAGCTCCTGAAAGTGTCTTTCTAAAGACTAGTACTGCCAGTTTTCTCCTGAGCACAGAGCGCCTCATCTGCTCTCCACCCCGAACTCCTTTCAGGGGGTGCTAAAGGTCAGCAGCTATAGCAACACATGATTTAACCCTTGTGAAGTAGATGGCAAGTGCCAATTTGCACTTGACAATTGTCAGAACTAAATTTGTGATCATTTGTCATAGCTAATGGAAAGGAGAAGGGAATGGCAACCCACTCCAGTGTTCTTGCCTGGAGAATCCCAGGGACGGGGGAGCCTGGTGGGCTGCCGTCTCTGGGGTCGCACAGAATCGGACATGACTGAAGCGACTTAGCAGCAGCAGCAGCAGAGAATACATGGAGAAAAAGATTTTTAATCCTCATGAATATGAATACAATTGTTCTTAACACAGGATGACAGTGTTAGCATCATCTTTCTCATCCCAACTTCCTTAGGATTTAAGATCTTAAGACTTTCATGTACTTAAGCAGAGCTCTTTCCACCTGTAAAACTTAACCTAATTTTGTTCTAAAATTAAATTATTTGTGCTTTTTTTCCCCAATAAATAAGTCAGCTGAAAATTAAACACACAACATAAGAGCTGAAAATGGAGTTTTCTTCAGGGTCTCATTGAGCCTGGGAGACAGCAACAGAAGTTTTCCTCTCAGTCTGTGAAGAACACCCCTGATGGGGAGATAATCATTTAAGCTGTGCTGTGAATGTTCATCAGGCTTCCCAGGTGGCTCAGTGGTAAAGAATCCACCTGCCAATACAGGAGATACAGTTTCAATCTCCAGGAGGAGAAAATGGCAACCCACTCCAGCATTCTTGCCTGGGAAATCCCAGGGACAGAGGAGCAGGTGGGCTGTAGTCCATGGGGTTGCAAAGAGTCAGACACAACTGAGAGAATAACACTAGAGTTCAGGGGTTACGATGAGTCAGACAGGGTTGAGCGACTGAGTATGCATACACATGAAAGCTGATCACATCAGCATGACAAGTCTTTTTCTGTGTGTTGTGTGTTGCTGATGCTCTAAAGATCCAGAATACTCTAATGTGCAAAGATCTGCTTTTTAGGATGAAGCCAAAAGAAAGGCTGCTGTACATCAGAAAACAAATGAGAAACCAAGAAGAGCAGGTCCCTCCATGCTTCTCTAGGCTGACTCTATGTAATGAAAGGCAGATTTTTGAGAGATGAGAAAATGTTAATCAAACAAGGAGGCCATAGCTGGATGAGGCTCTAGTGCCATGGAAGCCCACGGAAGCAACCCAAAATCTAAGCTTGTAAATACCGCAGGGTTACAAAATCAAGAGGCTAAGGACAACCACTCTCAAACAGCCAACTAGGCTTTAAACTGTAGACAGTCAAATAATCTTTGCTTGCTTCTGCACTTTCTCTGTGTAAGCCTAGCCCCTTAGCTACTATCAACCAGGGCTCCTTAAACACTTCTGGTTTGGCATTGCCCCATTAAAATCAATGACTGCTTTAATAAACTCATTAAAATTTCAGTGTGCCTCAGTTTATCATTTAACAGCATGATCCTCTGAAGTGTGTGTGTGTGTGCACATGTGCAAGTTCCTGGTGATTTAGTAATAAAGACTGGGTTATTTCCGGTAAGAAATTATGTTTGCAGTTCTTGCCAGACATTTTGCATTGTAATATACAATTGATAAAAGGTTAAACATTTCCATTAAGAAAGAAAGAGGGACATCCCTGGAGGTCCAGTGGTTAAGATTCCAGACATCCAATGTAGAGGGCAGAAGCTCATTTCTCACTCTGGGAACTAAGATCCACATGCCACATGGCATGGTCAAAAAACTAAAGGAAAGAAAGAGACCATTGAGGAGGGCAAATATCCCCATCAGCTTTCTTTTTTTTTTTTAAAATCAATTTAACCATTGTAAAATTTGGCTGTCGTAGCCGAATGTCTACTTGTAGTAGCGGTGGTGTTTAGTCGCTCAGTCATGTCCGATTTTTGTGACCCCGTGGTCTATAGCCTGCCAAGCTCCTCTTGCTAAACATTAATTTTCTTATACATCCATGTTTAAAACCACACTACATTAAAAAATATATTAGTTAGAAATACTGCTAATTTCCATACCCACATTTTATTAAACAGTTTTATTCAACTTCTTCACATGCATTTTCAGCATCACTGTCTTAACTGTCACAGGAGCCTTTTTTTGAGCAATTTTCAATAACTTTCATTTTTACTTTCATCTCAGTGCCTCAAAATACAGCAATTTTAAAAACCTAGTTTGATGCTGTTACAAGTTACTGCAAATTTATCTAAAGCCTAGATACTTTTTCACATAACATTACAATAGTCATATTTTTGCCTTTTTGTTTGTTCTTCTTATGTGTGTTAAAAAATCTCCAAAATATAGCTATTTATCCTGTTAGTTTTTAAAATGATTTTTTTTAAAAAGCTGTGTTAACAAGACTCTCAGAACTTCAAAATTTGAAGTTGTACTTCAAGATTTCAAGAGTTCATCACTAGATCTCTGTGTTTTTACTGATTTGGCTAGGTGACCTCAGTAAGTATCTAAAGCTGCAATTCATTAAGGCCAATTTCTCGCTAATGCATAGTCCTAAAAAATGTTGTTTTTCAAAATAAAGTCAGTGAGAAGGAGCTCTGAAATAGGCTTCATAAGCATTCTGACATAAGATAACTCATTGTTTCTGACCTTTAACATTGGGGCAGGCGTGAGAGGTGCAGAAGAACCAGCAAAGGCAAAGAGACTGAGCTGCAGATAAAGTGCTTAGTTTACGAGAAAGTATGACTAGATGGAAGCATGGTACATGGCATATCCCCTCCTGAAAGCTCTAGAACCTGGAGGGTTAAGTGGAGAAAGGAGGAGAGAGACAAACTGTGGCAAAAGGAGCAGTCACCACTGGTTTGGGGTCTTCCAGTTGATTTACTTCCCCCTTTCTAACCTCAATGTGCAGTTCCATCTCTCTTCATTTAGTGAAAAAGTGAAAGTCGCTCAGTCATGTCCAGACCTGTGTGACCCCATGGACTGTATGTCCATGGAATTCTCCAGGCCAGAATACTGGAATGGGTAGCCTTTCCCTTCTCCAGGGGATCTTCCCAACTCAGGGATCAAATTGGGGTCTCCTGCATTGCAGGCAGATTCTTTATCAATTGAGCCACAAAGGAAGCCCTTCATTTAACCTCACCTTTTAAAATCACCAGATTCCACCCAGAGCTTTTTTATCACCCAAGCTAATGTAAAGGTGACTCCTTATAAGGTCCCTCCCCGCCTATAGTGAGTATCTTGTAGGTTCTGACTTCTCTCTTCTTTCCCTTCTGTTCACTCATTACCTACACATTAATATAAAAGTAAATAAGGAGAAAGTGCCTGCCAACCTCTGATTTCTGATGCCTTGTGAAATTTCTCTAGTGCAAGCCCCTTACCTCCTCTCCTGCAGCTGCTTATTCTGCCTTTTTTTTTTTCTTTCCTGGTAGCCGTCTCTGCCAGGCCCAAGATTCATTCAGCACCATCACCAGCTAGCAGCTCACTAACTCTGCCAGTGCATCCTTGTGCACAAGCTCAGTCAGAAAGACCTGTCTTATCTTTTGGTCCAGAAGGAATTCAGAGACCAGAAATAGTGACATATGGTCTATGTCATACCAAATGGGATATGTGGTTAAGACTGTCATAAAGAAATTGCCGAGGACAATTTCTCACAGCTAGTAAGGACAAAAAGTGTCACTTGTTCCTTCCAGCATTCTAACTGCAGTAACTGATTAATTGCCTTCCTTGCAACGGCCCAGTCACCGGGAGACTCAATAGGTGTGACCCTAGTTCTGCACCACAGAGGTGAGGAGCCCCAGCTCTAGATGGCGGAAAGGACAAGCAAGTCCTCATGAGACAAAGGAGAAGCAACTAAAATCAACCCTTATCCAGGGCCAGGTTAACATATATGGTAGCCCTAAGGATGAAGATAATATGATGCCTGTCCTATATGTAATTTGAAATCAAAAGGCAAAACTTTATCTGTGGTAGGCTAAAAATTGTTCTCAAAGATAGGCCCATGTACTAATCCTTGGAACCTTCCAGGGAACTTTAGAATCCTTGGAAAGTGAAGTGAAAGTGTTAGTTGCTCAGTTGTGTCTGACTCTTTGCAATCCCATGGACTAGAGCCCTCCAGGCTCTTCCGTCCATGGGATTTCCCACACAAGAATACTGGATTGGGTTGCCATTCCCTTCTCCAGGGGATCTTCCCCACCCAGGGATTGAACCTGGGTCTCCTACACTGCAGGCAGATCCCTTACCATCTGAGCCACCAAGGAAGCCCAAAAATACTGGAGTGGGTAGCCGTTCCCTTCTTGGAGGTATCTTCATGACCCAGGGATTGAACCTGAGTCTCCTGCACTGCAGGCAGATTCTTTACCTTCTGAGCCACCTGGGTTGGGGGAGGGGGGGGGCGGGGTTGGCACCTAATGAACAATGCTTTATTTGGAAAAGGGGTTTTGCAGGCATGATTAAATTAAGAATTTTGAGATGAAATTGTCCTGGGTTATCTAGGTGGGCTCCAGATACCATTATAAGCATCCTCTAAGATGCAAAGATTAGACAAACATGGAAGATAAGGATGAGTGAAGATGAGCACAAAGACTGGGATGATGTGCCTTCAAGACAATGAGTGCAGGCAACCACTGGAAGCCGGAAAAGCCAAGGAACAGGGTCTACCCTTGAGCCCCTTGAGAGAGTAAAGCCCTACTGACACCCTGATTTCAGACTTCTGACTTCTAGAATAAACTTCTGTTGCTCTAAGCTACCAAGTCTGTGGTAATTTTTATAGCAGCCATAGAAAATTAATACAATAAACTATGAAATAAATAAAAACAGTCCAACAAAACTGCTGGGGGTTTTTTTCTCCCTAGTTTAACTCCTTTTATTGATCTATTTATGCAATATTAACACTAGAATTTGATCTAAGTCAATTTCTAAACTGGGGAGAAGTTTACTGAGCAAGCTTCTATATGGACTCATAGCATAAAGCACATTCAGATTCCAATAATATTATGTAGAGGAAAATTTCATGATATTGATGCCAACAAGACGAATATAATCAGAACTAGCTAGTATTTGAGTGAACATATAACTGAATAAATTTTACCAAAAGGTAGTGGTGAATACTTACTGATAAAATTTCAGTGCAGCTCTCTGTGCTGAGATGTACAGCATCCTTCTCGACCCTGTGCCATGCAAGGTTTTTATTAAAATTTGGATGATGATGTAACACAGTAACCAAGTAAGCAGATGACATGGAGGAGCTGCACTGTAGAGAACAAAAGGACTCTGGACAGGATGAAGTGGTAGGTTGGACTTAAAAAGATACAACTCAATATAGACATATTTACAGTCTCTAATTTCAGTTTCACTACACACAGGTACAGAAAAGGAAAAATCTACTATAAACTTCACTCATAAAATAATAATAAAAATTATATTAAATGCTACTATGTCCCACATATTTGATGATAGATAATTGATAGATATTTCTCCCACTTTGTAGAGTAGGCTCAACACAACCTACACAATTGGCAGGTCCTAGGGCTTCCCTTGGAGAAGGCAATGACACCCCACTCCAGTACTCTTGCCTGGAAAATCCCATGGATGGAGGAGCTTGGTAGGCTGCAGTCCATGGGGTCGCTAAGAGTCAGGCATGACTGAGTGACTTCACCTTCACTTTTTACTTTCAAGAATTGGGGAAGGAAATGGCAACCCATTCCAGTGTTCTTGCCTAGAAATCCCAGGGGCGGGGGAGCCTGGTGGGCTGCCGTCTATGGGGTCGCACAGAGTTGGACACGACTGAAGCGACTTAGCAGCAGCAGCAGCAGCAGCAGCAGCAGCAGCAGCAGCAGCAGCAGCAGCAGAGCTTCCCTGGTGGCTCAGTGGTAAAGAATCCACCTGCAATAAAGGAGAAGCAGTTTTGATCCCTGGATCTGGAAGATCCCCTGGAGAAGGAAATAGAAACCCACTCCAGTACTCTAGCCTGAGAAATCCTGTGAACAGAGGAGCTTATAGTCCTTGGGGTCGCAAAAGAGTCAAACAGGACTAAGTGACTAAACAATAACAACAAGGTGCCAAGTGAAAATTCAGAGCCACTTGCTTAAAAATCGAGAATTTTAAGACAGCAAGAACCGAGCATCAATCTTGCTAAGCAGTGAGTCCCAGTGTGTGACTACACAGATTGTACACCATGGAGTCACCCCTAGCTAGTATTATTTAACATGGGACTCATTCATACAGGAATCTGGCTTGTTTGGTACTAAAACTCCAGCCTGAAGCATAGACACTGGAACAGAAGAATCATTCAGTGGATATAAATATCTGCAGAATGGAAGAAGGGTCAAAAAGAAAGAACAATGAATCTGTCAACACCTGATTTACTTTGGCATTTTATCCCAGAATGATAACAGACTTTAATTGTAAGAAAATTTTCCAGGGTTTAAAGAATCTTAAGACCTAAAAAAGTTTTGTTTCCTTAAAGTTATTTTAAAAAATAAAGTCACAGGAAAATTTTAATGTATATGAATTAGCCAAAATCCTCCTATGTACTTTGGAAAATAGTCTCAAATTGAAAAATAGTATATTGAAATCAAAGGAAATAATAAAGTTTCTTCACGCCCCAAAACAGATCCCATGGTCTCTTGGAATCCCAGAAAATTAACAAAACAGAAAATCTTTGAATAACAGGACAAGATAGTCCAATTGGACAATCCATTTGTATTTCTGCATAAGCTGTTTCATTTATGTGGAAAAGCTTACAGGCTAATATTTTTAAGAATTTGTACTGTATTTGTATATACTTACAAAGCAAAATCTAATTATGGAAACATCAAACATGATAAGCTTTTTAAAAATGTGAATGAAATATTTAAATGCTTCCATAAATTCAGTTTCTAACAAGCTTGGAAATACTTGGGATGATAGCAAAGAACGCTGAAAAGACACAAACCTGAAATGATTTCATTTGCAAGACATGAAAGAAAATGCTTAATATTTAAGCAAAGGAAAATTATGTAGGCACTCTATTTTATAAATATTATCCTGTTTTATGTGATATATATGTAGCATTGATTAATGCCATATTACTTTAACTAATTTATCAGCATATATTTATCAAATATCCAGAGAAAGCTAATTAAAAATACCAGCTACAGTGCAGAAATACTCGCACAAGCTAATCACACTTGCATTATGAAACAGCCATTTAAGATATAAAACAAAGATCAGCAGATTTTGCTTAGACAATCAGACAAATAATTGCATGTGGGAAAAATCTTAAATATTGATATTGAGTTAATGATGCAGTTTACGACATTGCAAGGTCATACTTCAGTTTAGTCACTCAGTCGTGTCTGACTCTTTGTGATGCCATGGACTGCAGCACATCAGGCTTCCCTGTCCATCACCAACACCCTGAGCTTGCTCAAACTCATGTCCATCAAGTCAGTGATGCCATCCAACCATCTCATCCTCTGTCAATCCCTTCTCTTCCTGCCCTCAATCTTTCCCAGCATCAGGGCCTTTTCCAAGGAGTCGGTTCTTTGCATCAGGTGGCCAGAGTATTGTAGTTTTAGCTTCAGCATCAGTCCTTCCAATGAATATTCAGGACTGATTTCCTTTAGGATGGACTAGTTTGATCTCCTTGCAGTCCAAGGAACTCTCAAGAATCTCCGATACCACAGTTCAAAGGCATCAGTTCTTCAGTGCTCAGCTTTCTTTATAAAAGTTCAACTCTCACATCCATACATGACTACTAGAAAAACCGTAGGTTTGACAAGACGGATCTTTGTTGGTAAAGTAATACCTCTGCTTTTTATTATGCTGTCTAGGTTTGTCATAGATTTTCTTCCAAGGAACAAGCATCTTTTAATTTCATGGCTGCAGTCACCATCTCCAATGATTTTGGAGCCCCACCCCCACCCCCCGCAAAATGAAGTCTGTCACTGTTTCCGGTGTTTCCCCATCTATTTGCCATGAATTGATGGGACCAGATGCCATGATATTCGTTTTATGAATGTTTAGTTTTAAGCCAGCTTTTTTAGTCTCGTCTTTCACTTTCATCGAGATTCTTTAGTTATTCTTCTCTTTCTGCCATAGGGTGGTGTCACCTGCATATGTGAAGTTATTGGTATTTCTCCTGGCAATCTTGATTCCAGCTTGTGCTTCATCCAGTCTGGCATTTGCATGATGTACTCTGCATATAAGTTAAATAAGCAGGATGAAAACATACAGCCTTGACATACTAAAGTATGTCATGCTTAAAGTAATATAAAATAACATTAAGTTATTCAGGAATAACTACTGTATTTAATGTAGAATCCTCCACATATAAGTGAGGAAGATTTTATATGCATATATACATGGCACAATATATATATATATATAGATGGCACAAAGGGATCCCACAAGCAATAAATTAGACAAACACTGTGTAATATACTGGGGCTTCCCAGGTGGCACTAGTGGTAAAGAACCTGTAATTCATAGTCACTAGCATATTAGAAGTTTTAAAGTCATCCAACCATAAAGATATTTATCTTTTATTTTTAACCATTTGACTCTTACATTTACCATTATGTCCAAAACATACTTGAACTCAGCACTCATTTTTAGGTAGAAAGGAAGCGTGGTTTGTTTACTTGTTTTGCTTCTTCATGTAAAATCACAAGTATTTTGGGACGGTGGTACTTTCTGGAGTTTACTTTGAGAATCGCAGCTCTATACCAATCAAATAGGAGCATGTAGGAAGACCGCTGACATTTAGTGTTCAGGTATGTTCATAATTTATTTTACAGTTAAATTGCATAGATTTTTGGCAAAGGCAATTTTTATGCAAATATACTGCCCAGATTCAGACAGTATATTTTTTGCCCCTTTGCTCTTGGTCATATCACTGGCTTAACGGACATGAGTTTGAGAAAGCTCCGGAAGATGGTGAAGGACAGGGAAGCCTGGCATGCTGCAGTCCAAGGGGTGGCAAAGAGTTGGACATAACAGAGACTGAACAACAATAACAATATCACATGTTAAGATCTGAGTGAGGTGCAGAGCACTGGCTGTCTGTTGCGTGATACAGATTATCAATATGAATAGTGGGGACTTGAAGGACTGCAAAGGGATTTAGGGCATGATGGCTGTTGTGCCACTTACTGGCCCGTTATCTTTCAGCTCTAAACCCACTCTTCCATACTCTACTTTGTAAAGCCAAGGTTGGGACTTCACATATTTATTTTTCTCTTTAGAAATAAAAGAGCTGAAGGGTGGTTGGGGAGAGGAGAGGGAGGCTCAAGGTGGAGAGGATATATGTATAATGACAGCTGATTTGCACTGTTGCACAGCAGAAACCAACACGACATTGTAAAGCAATTTCCCCCAATTACAAAATAAATTTTTAAAAAAAGAAAGAAAAGATCTGGAAATTTATTCGGCTGGATCCTTGTAGGTTCAGCTAATAGTGGGTACTGGACAGCGACTGGGAAGCAGGTGGGAGCGAAGAAGGATGGGACTCAGACCTGTCCTCTTGCTCTCATGTCACCCTAGCACTGACACTTCGTCTGGCAGCCACAGTTGATCCGTCAGCAGTCATCCCCAGTTTCTAAGTAATCTCTGTGTGCCCAGAATTGATTTTATTGTGCAGTCTAATCTTTTAAAAGTAGTTGATGGCCTAGCACAGTATTTAGAGCACAGGCTCTGAGGCTGATCGTGGATATAAATTCCAGCTACCTCTCCAATTATATAATCTTGGCCAAGTTCAAGTTATATATTGAGGAGGGCATGGCAACCCACTCCAGTATTCTTGCCTGGAGAATCGCTTGGACAGAGGAGCCTGGCGGGCCACAGTCCACAGTGTCACACAGAGTTGGACACAGCTGAAGCTGCTAATTATGTGGGCAAGTTATTTAACATGCTAGAGCCTTGTTTCCAAGAGGATAATCAGCATAGATGCCCCTGTTGGGTTGCTCTAAAGAGTTAATGAGTTACATATGCATCAATTCATCTAACAGCACTGAGCATAACCTCTACAGAAGTGTTAGCCATTATCAGAGTGCAAAGCAAGACTTGTTCTGCTTCTTCTAAAAGTAACCTGGAGATGGTGGGTTCCGAGATTTTAACAGAAGACAAACAGTTTGAAGGAAACGCTGCAAAGCCCCCAAAAGAAGGGGTGCAACATAAAAGTGGTAAACATTGGCGAGGACCCAGTTTAAGTCAGAGACAGTGAACGTGCATTGCAGCTATCTTCAAGATTTCTCCCTTCTGCCTGGTTACTGACCAGAAGGCAAGTACTTGGATGTATCCAACGGGAAGCTGTGACAGAAGAATCATGAGGTGATGGAACTAAGAAACCCTGAGGCTGAAGCGAGGGACCATGGAATGTAAGCCTGATGTGTTAAGAAGGGAGGGGAACTCCCTGCAGGCAAGAGTAGAGCGATGAGGTCTGGAAAAGATGGAAAACCGGTGGGTGTTACGCGGCTGTCAGAGCAAAGGAACCGGAAGGCTAGCCCATCTCCGGTGGGCTGCAGACTTCAGCTTCCTTGCACTGCGATTGGAAGACCGCTAAGGGGAAGGGCGGGCCCCCAGCGGGTAGGATAAAGAGAATTGTGATGGAACAGGGCGGGGCTCTCGGGGCCCACCGGGCGCGCCGCTCTGAGGACGGGGAGGGGCCGGCGGTGGGCGCTGCGGCGCTGCAAGGCTCTGCAGCATGTGCCTGTGCTGTAGGGAGGACGAGTCTGTCCAAGTCAACCCCGTGAGTCCTCCCAGGCCCTCAGCGCCGCCTCTGTAGCCCCGGGCCCTGCGCCTGCCCGCTTCTCGGAGGCTGCCTTGGGCCCTCGCGCTGCTTGCCCTTGCAAGACGACTGGTGGTTTGGGGTTGGGAAATCCAGCGGGGAGTTGGGAGGGGTGGTAGTGGGAGGAGGCCGACTGGATCCTGGGCTACAGGACCTACAGGGAGGTGGAAAAGCCCCGCCTCCTGCCTGCCAGGGCCAAGCACGTGCTGTCTTCTGTTGGTTGAATGACTTACTGACCCAGCGTGGCAATGTTCAGTACCAACTGAAACGTGCTTGTTTGGTTTTTCTTGTACACTCTCTCCTTCCAGAATAAATCTCAGTAGACCTGGTAGTGTGGTTCATAGATTTTTTTTTTTCTTTTTCTCATAATACAATCTCATCTTCCACCCCAGTGTTCACTTTGCTATTCTTATTGTGATCCTGCCTCTTGCAGTTGAGATAGTAGGCATCTATTACATAAACAAAAAATAGTAGCACAGGCTTCCTATTATAATGACTGAATTTTCCGTTTGTTCATGCCCTTTTTTAAAATTTTTAAATCTTACCTGTTACGTAGGAAAGCTCGAGCTGGCGGCATCCTGCAGAAGTCACTCAAAGGCAGGTAATGTTTAAACAAATAATCCTGATTATTTCAAAAGTGTGACTTTTATCGCGTTCCCTTATGTGCGCTGATCCCTAACAGGACAGAAATTTTACTAGCTAGATCCTTCTGTGTTATCTTTGTTGAGACTCTGGGATCTTGTGACTAGTATCAGAATGAGTCTTAACTATGATAACCTAAATGGTTTATTTTTCTCCTCTTTTTAACATTTTGATGTGGACAGGATATATATATATTTATACAGCATATGAAATTATAAAATATACCTCTAATTTAAGAAAACATATGGGTATCCTTGAACTCATCTAGAGGCTACTTCTGTGCTCAACCTGAGCCCTGCATCTCTCCCAGAGGTAATCACTACCTTGAATTTTATTTTTATCAATCGAATCTTCTCCTTTAATGCTCCTAAAAGTATATTGTCTTCTTGGTTTTGAACTTCATAAGCATAGGATCACACAAAATTCATTGTATGATTTATCCTTCCTTCTTAACATTGTTTTCATAGATTGTCGATAGTGTGGTATATAGTTCTAATTCCTTTGTTTTCACTGCTATTAATATTTCATTGTGGCACATATCACAGTTCATTAAACCTTTCTCCTGTTGATGGATATTGAGTTGTTTCCAAAATTTCCTATGATGACCAGTGCTACTGTGAGCTTTAGAGTACACGCCTTTTTTCTTTTCCCATAATCAAGGGTTTCACTTGATTATTTGGGCAAGAATAAAAGGATTGGACCCTACCATTGTTATGAAAAATAATGCCATATTGTTTTCAAAGCAATTATACCAATTTCACATTGGCAGTGGAAATGTTCCTATTATTTCTGTCTTTTCCACCCTACTACTCTGTTACCTTGTCTTCCAAGCATTCTAGTTTCATCTCCTAGGTCTCTGCTACTTATATATGCCAGCCATGCAATGGGAACATAAAACTCTGTGTGACATTCATCATTTAAGAGAACTAAAGAATGTGCATGTATTTGTATTCTTACTTCTATAAGGAAAAGCTCTTTGGGATTTTAAAATGAACATTACCTTTAAAATAAAAGTAAACACATATATGCATGAGTCTTAGATCTGTCTCAGTTCAGTTCAGTTCAGTTCAGTCTCTCAGTCATATCCGACTATTTGCAACCCCATGGACTGCAGCAAGCCAGGCTTCCCTGTCCATCACCAGTGCCCGTAGCTTATTCAAACTCATGTCCATCAAGTCAGTGATGCCATCCAACCATCTCATCCTCTGTCAGCCCCTTCTCCTCTGCCTTCAGTCTTTTCCAGCATCGGAGTCTTTTCTAGTGAGTCAGTTCTTAGCATCAGGTGGCCAAAGTATTGGAGTTTCGGCTTCAGCATCAGTCCTTCCAATGAATATTCAGGACTATTTCCTTTAGGATGGTCTGGTTTGATCTCCTTACAGTCCAAGGAACTCTCAAGAGTCTTCCCCGACACCACAGTTGAAAAGCATCAATTCTTTAGCGCTCAGCTTTCTTTACAGTTCTTTATAGTCTCACATGCATACATGACTACTGGAAAAAAACATAGCTTTGACTAGATGGACTTTTGTTAGCAAAGTAATGTCTCTGCTTTTTAATATGCTCTCTAGGTTGATCATAGCTTTCCTTCCAAGAAGCAAGCGTCTTTTAATTTCATGGCTGCAGTCACCATTTGCAATGATTTTGGAGCCCCAAAAATAAGTATTGCATTGTTTCCATTGTTTCCCCATCTAATTGCTATGAACTGATTGGACCAGATGCCATGATCTTAGTTTTCTGAATGTTGAGT
This sequence comes from Ovis aries, assembly GCF_016772045.2. Classification (NCBI taxonomy): domain Eukaryota; kingdom Metazoa; phylum Chordata; class Mammalia; order Artiodactyla; family Bovidae; genus Ovis; species Ovis aries. The sequence continues at coordinate 19,538,917 of NC_056074.1, forward strand.
TTATGCCCACTTTTTCACTCTACTCTTTCACTTTCATCAAGAGGCTCTAGTTCTTTGCTTTCTGCCATAAGGGTGGTGTCATCTGCATATCTGAGGTTAGAAATATTTCCCCCAGCAATCTTGATTCCAGCTTGTGCTTCATCCAGCCCACCTCTTCTCATGATGTACTCTGTATATAAGTTAAATAAGCAGGGTGACAGTATGCGACCTTGACATACTTCTTTCCCAATTTGGAACCAGTCTGTTGTTCCATGTCCAGTTTTAACTGTTGCTTCTTGACCTGCATGCAGATTTCTTTGGAGGCAGGTCAGGTAGTCTGATATTCCCATCTCTTTCAGAGTTTTCTACAGTTTGTTGCGATCCACACAGTCAAAGGCTTTGGTGTAGTCAATAAAGCAGAAGATGTTTCTCTGGAACTCTCTTGCTTTTTCAATGATCTAGTGGATGTTGGCAATTTGATCTCTGGTTCCTCTGTCTTTTCTAAAACCAGCTTGAACATCTGGAAGTTCATGATTCACGTATTGCCGAAGCCTGGCTTGAAGAATTTTGAGCATTACTTTACAAAGGCGTGAGATGAGTGCAATTGTGTGGTAGTTTGAATTCTTTGGCATTGCCTTTTTAGGGATTGGAATGAAAACTGACCTTTTCCAGTCCCGTGACCACTGCTGAGTTTTCCAAATTTGCTAGCATATTGAGTACAGATCTTTCACAGTATCATCTTTTAGGATTTGAAATAGCTCAACTAGAGTTCCATCACCCCCACTAGCTTTGTTTGTAGTGATGCTTCCAAAGGCCAACCTTGACATTGCATTCCAGCATGTCTGACTCTAGGTGAGTGATGAGACACCATTGTAGTTATCTGGGTCATGAAGATTTTTTTTTGTATAGTTCTTCTGTGTATTCTTGCCACCTCTTCTTAATATCTTCTGCTTCTGTTAGGTTCATACCATTTCTGTCCTTTATTGTGCCTGTCTTTGCATGAAATGTTCCCTTGGTATCTCTAATTTTCTAGTCTTTCCCATTCTATTGTTTTCCTCTATTTCTTTGCATTGATCGCTGAAGAAGGCTTTCTTATCTCTCCTTGCTATTCTTTGGAACTCTGCATTCAAATGGGTATATCTTTCCTTCTGTCTAATAGTGCCCAGTTAGTGAAGTGGAAATCAAAATAAAGAGTTTCATTTGAAAACTCTAATGAAGCTCCAAAGTGTTTTCTTCATCTATAAACCCACATTTGCAAAAAATTTTCCCCTATTTCTGTGTATCTGTGTAAGCCATATCCACTGATAGTGTTTATCTTTTTTTGTGGATACAAACCAAAAATGTGGCATGCTGTGTTGTTGATACTGTAAAAGTTTTCTTTCCTTTTAATTTTTTCCTAAAGTCCACAGCTAAACGTATTGAGCATATGAGAAACCTTTGGAAACAGAAGAGGAAATTTAATAAACGGTTTGCAAGGCCTGCACCTGTTCCAGAACCAGGACTCCTAGTAAGTGCTCCACTGAAATTAACTGAAATTAATAGATCCTTAAATGCAAAACACATCATCATGTTTTTCATTTATATAACATTCTAAATTCTGTTTTTCCCCTTTCCTTTGAGAAATCAGTAACTATAGTATGGGAAGTTACCTTAAAACTCCTCTAATCAAATTCTCATCGGTTATTTAAGTCATCTTTGTAGTTGTCTTTTGAATGTGGTCTAATGGAAAGAGTGTGATGTTTGAAACCTTGATGTTCTGAATTCTTTGCATGTGTTATTAACTGCCCAAAGTTATCCACTTAAATCTTCTCGATTATATTATTTGCAGAATAAGTCACAAAATCTCCTGCCAAATAGTTTTTCAATCTAGGCTTGAGCATTTGTAACATCAGAAAACTCTACACCAACCACAGCTTATTCTATCTTTTTGCATACCTTTGATATACATTTGAAAGTTCTTCCAGGGACTTATCTGATGGTCCAGTGGTTAAGACACAGCCTTCCAACACAGGGGCTGCAGGTTCAATCCCTGGTCAAGGAGCTGAGATCCCACATGCCTCATGGCCAAAAAACCAGAACATAAACAGTAGAAGCAATATTGTAACAAGTTCAAGAAAGACTTTTAAAATGGTCCACATTTTTAAAAATCTTTTAAAAACTGAAAGTTTTTTCATGTAACACTTTATATTGCCTCCATGAGCTTTTTACATGTAGTACCAATTGTATGCCTAATAACTCGTCATAAATCCAATGACTTTCCTTGCACTGGAAAGTCCTTTAGATATTTGAAGAAAACTATTACCTCCCATCTTAGGCAGATTTTTTAGGGTGAAAACCCCCAAATTTCTTCATCCATTCCTCTTTTGCCTTAGAAGTGAGCCCTGACCTTATTTAGGCAATCTCTGGGATCAGATTTCATTGTATAAATATTTAAGATAGGTAATATTTCTGATCATTAAGATTTTTTTTTTTTCTGTTGGTTTTCTTTTTCAAGGAAAATAAACCTCACTAATGAATAGCATTGTTAGGTAGAAATTTGTAACTTCAGCTCCTTCTAAAAGAAACTCAGCTGTCATGGTTTAAACAAATAGTACTTTTTCCTCCAAAGGAGAACTCCTGATCTAGGCAGCCTAGGATTGATATGGTGATTTATAAAACCACCAAAGAAGTTTCAGGCTCCTTCCATCGTTTTGATCGTTCACATTTTCACATGACTTTTACTCTCATGGTCTCAAAAAAGCTTCTACAATAGGTAAAGATTACATCCACATTCCAAAAGAAGAGGATACAGGACAAAGGGAAAAAGTATACACCTGTTGAATCAGTTCTTGTTGATCAAAAGAGTAACCTCTATGTGTGTGTATATATATATATAATCTTGGTTGAGGTGATGGCTTTGTGGGTGTATGCGTGTCAAAACGTTTTAAAGTATACATTTCAAATAAATTTGTGTGGTTTATTGCATGCCAACTATACTTCAAAAAAGCTGATAGACACCCCACACATACAAACATAGACAAACACACACACGTCTTTTATTCACCGTTACACTATCATACGGGAGATTTTCACTGCCCTAAAAATCTCCTGTGCACTATACATTCATCCTTTCCCTCTTCCCTCACCCATCTCAAGCCCCTGGCGATCACTGATCTTTTTGCTATCTCGATAGTTTCACCTTTTTCCAGAATGTCATATGGTTGGAATCATATAGTATGTAATCTTTCATACTGGTTTCTTTTACTTAGTAATAGACACGTGAGTTTCCTTCATATCTTTTCATGGTCTGATAATTCATTTCTTTTTACCCATTGCATGGATCCACGCACCTACTGAAAAACATAGTGGTCACTTGCAGTTTTAGCAATCATCAAAAAAATTGCTCTAAACATTCATGGGAAATGTTTTTTTACACATAGCTTTCAATTCATTTGGGAAAATACCTAGAAACACAATTGCTGGATCATATGGTAAAACTGTGTTTAACTTTGAGAAAAAAAAAAAAAAACCTGGCAAAACTGTCTTCCAAAGTAGCTGTATTATTTTGCACTCCCACTAGCAATGAATGACAGTTGTCTGTTGGTCCTTACCATTGCCAACATTTGATGTTATCAGTGTTTGCGGATTTTAGCCAGGTGGATAATTGTATAGTGATATTTCATTATTTTAATTTGCAATTCCTTGGTGGCTCAGAATCCACCTGCAATGTGGGAGACCTGGATTCAGCCCCTGAGTTGGGAAGATTCCTTGGAGGAGGGCATGGCAAACCACTCCAGTATCCTTGCCTGGAGAATCCCCATGGACAGAGGAGCCTGGTGGGCTATAGTCCATGGGGTCGAAAAGAGTCAGACATGACTCAGCAACTCAGCATATTGACAATCATTTTATATGTTTATCTACCAACTGTATAACTTCTTTGATAAGGTGTCTATTCAGATATTTTGCCCACTTTTTAATTGTTTATTTTTTATAGTTGAGTTTTGAGCCATTTGTGTATTTTGGATGCCAGCTTTTCATATGTATTTCGGAAATGTTTTCTCCCAATCTGTCCTTTGTGTTTTCATTTTTTCTAATAATATTTTCCAAAAGCCAAATTTTTAATTTTAATGAAGCTTAACTTATCAATTATTTCTTTCATGGATCATGCTTTTAGTGTATCTAAAAACTCATTGTGAAATCCAAGGTCTTAAAGCATTTCTCCTGTGTTATTTTCTAGAATTTTTATAATTTTATACTTTACATTAGGTCTATGATACATTTTGAGTTCCTTTCAATGAAAGGTATAAACTAAGTGTCTAGACTTTTTTTTTTTTTGCATGTGTGTGTTGTTCTGATTTTTACAGCACCATTTCCTGATGAAGCTATCCTATCTATATTATATTTACCTTTGCTCCTTTGTCAAAGTTCTGTTGACTATTTGTATCTGTGTGAGTCTATTTCTGGGCTATCTATTCTGTTCCATTAAATGGAGTATTTATCTGTTCTGTTGCCAATTCCACACTGTCTTGATTACTGTAGCTTTATAGTAGATCCTGGAATTAGATTAGTAATCTCAGTAACATAAGTGTCAGCCTTCTAACTTTGTTCTTCTCCTTCAGTGTTATGTCAGTAATCCTTGGTCTTTTTGTTTATTCATATAAGACTTAGAATCAGTTTATCAAAATCCACAAAGTAACTTGCTGTAATTTTGATTGTATTGTGCTAGATCTGTAGATTGCTTTGGAAAGAACTGACATCTTAATAATATTGAGTCTTTTTATAAATGAGCATTGTTCATCAGATTTATTTAGGTCATCTTTGATAAATTTTTTTCATCAGAGTTCCTGATCTTAGCTGGAAAGCATCTAGTTACTCATCATTAAATATGAGGTTAGCTGTAGGTGTTTTATAAATGTTCTTTCTTTAAGACAATCCCTCTCTATTCCTACTTTGCTGGTTTTGTGTTTGTTTGTTTGTTTTTTTATCATAAAGGGGTGTTGGATTTTGTCAAATGCTCACTCTGCATCTAGTGATATGATCACATAATAGAAGATCAGGGAAAAATCTCTTTGCTTCTAGAGTGGAAGGGGGAAACTACCATATTGAAATACTTAGGGCTCTTTGTTCTCCTAACAGGGCATACTCAAGGGAACTGGTTTATCAAGATCTAATTTACCTTTTATCAAACTCTAGTTGACCTGGGGAAATGCCCAAATGCAGACCCTTATACATAAGGTATGGAAAATACCCAACTAAAGTTCTGCTCTTCACTCAATGAAATATGAAGGCTTCCCTAAGAGGGCCTCCCTAAGACTCCCCACCAACCTGTTTTTTTAACTTTCAAGCTAATCCATACTAAGCCACAGCAACTTGTCCATTTCAGTGTTCCTTCCAGTATGGTCCCAGCAGCATTGTTTGTCTTTTCCTTTGTCAGCAGAGCAGTTCACCCTGGGACCTCAGTTCTCTGATGGATCTAAGAAAAGTTGTTGATTTTCAGTGTGTTCAGCACTTTTCTGGTTGTGCGAATGTGAGTGACAATTTCCAAACTCTGTACATGTCAGACTGGAAACTGCCACTTATTTTTCTTTGATCAAAACTGGCCACCCTTAGCTGCAAGACAGTCTAAAGTGCTAAAAAAAGCTGCTGCTCTAGAGAACTGAGGTTCTATTAGTGGGAAAAAGGACTTCTCAGGTGGTTCAGTGATAAGATTTCTGCCTGCCAATGAAGGAGGCGCAGATTCCATCCCTGGGTCGGGAAGATCCCCTGGAGAAGGAAATGGCAACCCACTCCAGTATTCTTGCCTAGGAAATCCATAGACAGAAGAGCTTGGCTTGGCTACAGTCCACAAGGTTGCAGAGTCAGACCAACTGAGCACAATTAGTGCGAAAGAAAATACCTTCATTTCCTTTTCAGACTGATCCTCCTGAAACTCATCCTCTTCCCAGTTTTTCGAATAAATGCATATTATGAATATAAATTCAGCCCCTTAGCTTTGCTTTCCTTTGTATTTCCATAGTCATGGGAGTTTATGTATTGCCACACAGGATCCCAGGATATGCAACTTTATATAGTTACCCCACTGTCTTAAATATCTACATAGCTCCTGCTGATACATCAGCTCTTACTGATACACCAGCTCTTGCTGATACACCTGTGTTTGTCATGATCTTTCTGATATGCATTAAAATATGCTTGCACAACATACTTTTGTTGTTATTCAGTCACTCAGTCGTGTCTCTTTGAGACCCCCATGGACTGAAGTATGCCGCACTATCTCCGGAGTTTGCTCAGATTCATGTCCATTGAGTCAGTGATGGCTATCTAACCATCTCATCCTCTGCCTTCCTCTTCTCCTTTGCCATCAGTCTTTCCTAACATCAGAGTCTTTTCCAAGGAGTCATCTCTTCACATCTGCACAGTTATTCCATAGCAAAGTTTAATGATGTGGGATGTGGGGGAGAAGGGAGCAATGATTCCTGAGACCACCTTGCTATAGGGTATGGCTTCTGAGCCTTTTAACTCTTGATTCATTTTCACACAATTAGTTTGGTTAACCTTTCCATCCCTTTTCCAGTGCAGATGTTTCGTGCCATTGGTTTCCTCTTTTTGTGACTTGTCCTCAATTCCAAACCATTATGGCTTTCAGTTAAAAAACTCCCTTTTCTTTCTTGAGCTGCCAGATGTGTCTTATAGAAATGTCTGCAGAATGTTCTTTATCAATTATCCTACCAGCCAGAGAGCTTCCAGAGACAAGTGGTATCTCTCACAAATACAAATATAAAAAATAAAATGCATGATTCATGAAAAGCCTGAGTTCAATCTGGCATTTAGTATTCATTGTCCTTAATACAAAATTTCTGAAATTGTGTTCAGAACATCCAGTTATTTTCCTTTCGCGGCAGTAGGCCATTATGAAAGTTTCCTTTTTCCATAAAAAGAACATGAGGGGGCTCAATGTTCCAAAGTATACACTAAAATTTTGTTTGGTTTAATTTCCAAACCACTGTGGACTGATCACTTTGTACAGAATGCTGTAGCAGTGTCAAATTTTTATAAATGAACATAAATGCTTATTCTCAATTTCTCTACTGATCTTGTTGCAAAACTATAATGAATATAATGGCTTGAAATGAATGTAAAACTAGTACCAAAACCAGACTGTACAGAATAATACTGCTTTGAACAGTGAAAGTCACTCATTCATGTCCAACTCTTTGCAACCCCATGGACTGTCTATGGGATTCTCCAGGCCAGAACACTGGACTGGGTAGCCTTTCCCTTCTCCAGGGGATCTTCCCAACTCAGGGATCAAACCCAGGTCCCCTGCATTGTAGGTGGATTCTTTACCAGCTGAACCACAAGGAAAGCCCAAGAATACTGGAGTGGGTAGCCTATGCCTTCTCCAGCAGATCTTCCTCACCCAGGAATCGAACTGGGGTCTCCTGCATTGCAGGTGCATTCTTTACCAACTGAGCGTATCGTTTTTCACCTTTTCTTCTCCTTTATCTTTTGCAAATTGTTGTGTTATAAGCAGCACCCCTACTAATACCATCTTTTTTTCTTTCTACTTAATCTTTGGCCTCAGAAAAAAGTATATCAACAGTATTTGTACAACTTAAATGATTTGAGATGAAAATAAAGGCCTGAGTGCATACATACAAGTGCTTTACTTAAACATGGATTGTGCCCAGTAGAACTGAAGATGCATGATGACACTAGAGCATCCAATTGGGAAACGTTTGAAAAAAATTTTTGTCTGTTTATCTCCGTAACAAAACTCTTCTCCTAATTATATCATTAATTATCATCTTCATACATATTAAAATTATCCTGATGTATTAAGATTAAATTCCTGCTGATAATGATATACATAAGCTTTCCATTTTCACTTATTTGTCACTCTTATTCACTTCATTTTGGGACATTTCAAGACTTAACAACACTCAACGGGTAAACTAATACACTTTTTCAGTCAATCACAGACTAAAACTTGGAAAGAAAAATCCTTGTTTAACATCTCTGTCACATCCATTATATTCAGAAATTCCTCTACCCTCTCTCTAAATTGCTATTTTTGGTTTCTACAGTTTTTTTCTATTTATAGCATTTGTTGCTTGACTCACAGAAAAAAATGTTTATATCATATTTATCCAGATATGATTTATTTGGGGCTTCCCAGGTATCACTAGTGATAAAGAACCTGCCTGCCAATGCAGGAGACGTAAGAGATGCAGGTTCGATCCCTGGGTCAGGAAGATCCCCTGGAGGAGGGCATGGCAACCCACTCCAGTGTTCTTGCCTAGAGAATCCCAGGGACAGAGGAGTCTGGTGGGCTACAGTCCATGGGGTCGCAAAGAGTGGGGCATGACTGACATGACCTAGCATAGCACACATAGCATGTGACTTATTTGATAATACTTTGCTATTATCATAACTCACATCTGGCTTCTATCTGACTGTTTTAATTTAGAATATTATTTCTAATTCTTCATACAATTATTTTTTTGTAAGAAAGTCTTCTGAAACTTTTCCAAGAGAATTTATAGTTTGTATAAATCTTTGCTTTGTATGTTTTGATTGAATTTATTTTTCTTTGTGTATTTTAATCTCTTCTAGTGGACATAAAGTTGAAGTCTGTGTGGAAGAAATCATGCCAGACCACAGATTTCTAACATCAAGTGGCATTTTGTGATTTGATGTCATTCGAAAAAATAAAGACAGTGCTCCTCCAGTTCAGCAAAATAAACACAGTGCAACCATTTAACACCTAAGCTACAGGGTCTAGAATTTTATTAAATATGATATCTTACTACCACTTTCTCTGGTAATTTGAGATTGTTTCTTTTCAACAAATAATAATATGCATATGCCTTTGTAAGTGATGTATTCATGCTTACGTTTTTGCAGCTGGATTTACAACTTATTTAGAGATTTAGCATTATGCTTTAATAATAGGGGAAAATACATTTCCTCTGCTGTATATTTATAATGACTTGTGTTTAAATAAGATGTTTAAAATCTTTAAACAAGTCCTAGTAGAGTTTTGTTTTGGTTTGTTTTTTATTGAAGTATGACGTATTGCGGTGTAGTTGACTAACAATATTAGATTCAGGTACACAATGTAGTGATTCAATATTTTTGAAGATTATACTTCATTTAAAGGTACTTATAAAATATTGGCTGTTTTCCATGCACTGTACATTATAACCCTGTATCTTATTTATTTTATACTTCATAAGTTGTACCTAGGAAAGAGTTTTAATATAACTAATGTCTGTATCATATGTTGATATTGCAAATAAGCCATAGTATAATTAAAATTTTCATTTAAGGTCTTAGTAAATAAATCATTACCATATCTGTAAAATGTTTGCTTACTTATATAAGTAATTTCTAACATGAAAAAGGAATTATCACAATTATTTTCTGATAAAAGAATAACCAACTATAGAATGAACAAGAATATTATATTCGATGACTGATGTGTGGTTTCTTAAATAAAATTTAAAGTGAAATACAGGAAATTCTGCTTCTGGGCATAATGGAAGTACCAGAATTATGTTTCCGTAGTAAACAACTAAAAAATTAGACAAAATTCTAAAAACAATGGTTTCAGAAAATAGACAAAAGTCAAAAACAGATTGTGATCCCTAAGAGAAGAGAACCAAATGAACTCCATTTACTGCCTGAGGAGCATTCCAGAGCAGTCCTTTATGCAAGGAAGAGGATCATAGGCAGAACACAGGAGTTTTCCTGATTGAGAAAGAGAGATAAGGATTCAGGCAGTCTGGAGTAACTGGAACCAGTAGAGCAGAAATCCAGAAAGTAAGAAACTGCTGAAAGTAATTGGCAGATCTGTATTATGACTTGCATTTAGTCTGTGTTAAATGCAAAGCTGCATGTGTATAGGGTGAACTCAGCAAGGTCAGATCTGTTTACTCTTTTTGTACCATCCATGTGCGATATCTAGTGTCCAGTCAAGATTACTAGGCATGCCAAGGAGCAAAAAATTATAAAACATTAAAAAGGGGGGGAATAAAGTTAATAGAGCCACCAAAAATGAAAAGAGGATGGAATCAGAAGAATCAGTTTAATCATCTATTATAAATATGTCGACTATGTTGAGCAGTTTAAAGAAAAATGTGAACACAGCAAGGAGAGGAATGGAAGACTACAAAGATGGAACTTTTAACACTGAAAATATCTGAAATTTTAAAAATTCACTAAATTATATTAACAGTATATTAGATGTAAATAAAAGACATTGAAGGTCATGCCAGTATTCTTTCCTGGAGAATCCAATGGACAGAGGAGCCTGGCGGGCTACAGTCCTAGGGTTGCAAAGAGTCGGACACTACTGAGAGACTACGTATGAAAGACATTGAAATCGAAGATACAGCAGATAAAACAATAGAAACAATTCAAACTAAAGCAAAGAGAAAAAAGACTGGGAAAATGATTAGCTGCTCACTGATCTGTGAGACAATATCATGAGGTCTAAGACATGAATAACTAGAGATAAGTTAGTGGGGAAGGATGGAACCAAAAAAAAAAAAAGCCCAAAATGTCTCCAAATTTGATGAAAACTAGCCCCACAGATTCAAAAAGTGTAATGGACACCAAGCAAAATGAATTCCAAGCCTTACCAAATTATCTCATAATCAAATTGCTGAAAAACATTGAAAAAACAAAACAACAGGGACACGGAGCACATTAAATGCTGAGAAATAAGCATAAGAAAATCACAAAGGTCATCATAAATCATGTAACCAAAATGACATCTTTAAAAAACTGATTTAAAACATTTTTAAAATTTTTATTTTTACTTTATTTTGCTTTACAGTACTGTATTGGTTTTGCCTTACATTGACATGAATCAGCCACGGGTGTACATGAGTTCCCAATCCTGAACCCCGCCCTCCCACCTTCCACCCCATATCATCTCTAAAACATTTTTAAAAATCTTGTCAACCTTACGTGTTATTTGAAGCAAAATGCAGTTGTTGTTGTTGTTGTTTTTCCCAGAAAAGGAAAGCCCCCAAAATATCTATCACTAGCAGACTTGCAGGGCAAATTCTTTAAGTAGAAGAAAAATTGTCAGATTCTTCGACCTTCACAAAATGAATAGCTCTGGAAATGATACACATGAATGAATACAAAAATCATTTAAACTTCTTTTATTTTTTAAAAAATAATTGATTGTTTTAAGAAAAAATCAAGGTATTGTGGCAATAATAACATGCAGGATTAAAATGTATGACAATAACAAAGTTCCTTCTAGGAGGAAGTTGAATTTCTCCTATACTTCTGAGTTTCATGGTCTACCTGGTCAGTTACTCTAATCATAGTCATCTTTTTAAAATGCAAATTTCAGGAAGGTAACTCTTACTGAAAGAAAAAACAGGAAAAGATAATCTGGAACTTAACTTGTTAGGACAAATACAAATCTTAAGGTTTGTAAGACACTTAAGTGTCTTTTCTATAAATATTAGTATAAGGATTAGTCTTCTAAACAGGTGACCTCGATTTGTTCCATCCACCAGAAATACAATTTGAATCCAAACTCTTATAACTGATGGGTTTTATATTATTGTAACTTATTCATGGCTAAAATTTTAGAGTGGAAACTATGAGGTGTTTGTTTGTATCTGTGTGTTTGTATTGTAGAGGTGTGGTATTGCCAATATTAATTTGTAAAAGAGCTCTATTTAATTGGCTTGAAGGAAATTAAGCACATATAAATACTCATAAATACAAATAAACTAATCCAAATGAACTTCTGAATCACATGATATAGAGTTAATAAATGAAATAGATTCTATGTTAATGAATGAAAAATTTCAGTTTGTCAATTAATACAGACATCTCTTTAGGGTCATCAACATTAAGTATGATACTTTTGTTGTACCTAGGTTTACTCAAAATCAAATAAGACCATATTATTCCTGCTACAAAATTTGTCAGCAAGAAAAATAACTTGATATGAAAGTTTTAAATAAATTAAAGGTAAATGAGATAGTTTAAGTGAACTCTTTAGGAATAATTATGTTTTGAGTATATCTGTCTAAAATCGTTTCTCCAGATTTATTTGTAATTTGAAACTGCTTAGTTAAATTCAATGATGGGAATTCATTAAATATTCAGATCATTTCCAAATAAGAAACTGTAACATTACTGAACAAAAGCTTCATTTTACAGAGAAACTAAAAATATTCAGGATTATTAATAAATATATTTGGTGCCACACTCAGATATTTTCTTTACGGAACATCTGTTTTAGAAATTACAATTAATATTCACAAGTTTGCCTATCTACAAATTGCTAACGTACATGTTCATAATTGCTTACTTAGTTTTCATTAGAAACTAAGGTTTTTAAGGTTAAGAATTACAATTAAAGTATCTAATTAAAACTACTAAAAACTAATAAGGAAAATGTCTTTGTATGCAAGGAAAAAGAAGGTGTAAAGAATGGAAATGCATGGGAAAAGAAAGGATTTTTGGCCTAAAGCTGTTTATTTCTAAAAGGAAAAGAAAATAAGGGACAAAATATGGATATAGAAAGCTATCTTTAGACAATGCCTTAGAGAGGCATTCTATGTGTTGGTCAGGGCTGATAAAGAGTAGAATAAATTTAACTGAGTAAATGAATTTTAAGTTGAAAGGTAAAATGTTACAAATCCTGAATTTGGTTTTCTCTCTATTAAGGAGACAAAGTTTTTGGAAAATACTGATCTTCTTTTGAAAACTAATTTTAAAGTTTCTTTACCTTCAACCAGTAATCTGTTATGAGTTGTGACATTTGCTTCTTGAAATCTCTTATTGTCACTTTGGTTAAGTGAATAAGTATTGTTCCACAGTGACGTAGGACCCTATAATATTTGATCAAATGTTTTGAAACATTTTTGATAAACTCTAATCAAAGTTCTTTTGACCTCTAGCTAACTTTGGGATGCTTCAGAGAGAACATCTGAAAAATCTGCTGAAGAGAAATCTTAAACAAATTAGGGTTACTTTGTACATGAAATTATATGTAAGCATTATCAAATGAGTCATGATAAAACTTAGTTTATGTTGTAAGGATAAATGTTATTAATATAGATATTCTGGAAATTATGGACCTCCTAAAAATCTAATATGTCTCAGTAAAATATTAACAGCCATAATTCTAGTAATCATACTGAATTTTGTAACTCACAGTAGTAACCAAGTTTCTTTGTTAACTGCATTGTAATCAGCTCTTCAATCATGTCTTTCAAACTCTTGTCATTTATAGATGGTCACTGTTTTACTCTGATGCTCTTGCTATAATAAGTACTTCATATTCAAAAGGATTCATAGAAAGGATTTTTTGACAAGTGCAGTTTTCTGATAATTTTTAGACCGTACCAATTAACTGGGTAAAAAACTTAAATAATTTTAAAGAACCACTTGGTGACTTCATAAAGCTGTTAACAGAAGATTAACATCAAGAACCCAGTATGCTGGCATCAAGTTTCCAATGATACGTCCATTTGGCTGTGATATCTGTTAACTCACCTTAATTCATTAAAGTAGATGCTCAGGTGATTCTTATACCTATTAAATTTGAAGAGCATACACTCTAAATATTTCTGAATATTTCAAACATTACTGCTACTCTTGGATGGAAAAATGTATCCAACGCACCAGAAAATAATGGACGTCTCAGCTAATGCTGCATTCACGCGGCTCAATTATAAAACATAGTGATAAATTTTATGTTCTGCCCTCCCAACTAGAGTAGTACTGAGAGGCACTGACGCGTGCTGACATCAACTTGAAATCTTGGCTTTAATTTCTTGGAAGTCAGAGTCCCTTCTCACAAAAGAGATAACATAAACTATCCCGAGTCATGTCACTCATTTATACAGAGTCAGCCAACTGGGAGCTACAAAGAGTTTTGCAGGCTAGAGCCGAATTTATTTCCATCCCTCTTCCGCGCGCTGCCTTCAGCAGGTGTTTCCTGAGTCCTAGGCCTGGTCCTAGCGGAGCCTCTGGAGGTACGGGTGGGGAGTTGCCTCAGAGGGGCGGGGTCGGGGCGGGGCCGGAGTGGAGCCCGGCAACAGTGGGGCGGAGCCGAGCCCAGGAGGAATGGTGCGGCGTGGGCGGAGCCGCGGGGGCGGGGCGTGGATGTGCGCGGAGCCGCAGGACGGGGAGTGTGAGTGGGCGGGGCCGAGGGGGTGGGGCGTTGCGGGATAGGGGCGGGGCATAGCGGAGCGGCGGGGTGGAGCGACCCGGTCGCCAAGCCGCCCGGCGGGGGCGGAGCGAGCGCCGCAGACCTGGGACCCGCGTTTGATCGCGCAGTTCTCACGGCCTGGTTTGGGCGGACCGCGGAGGAGTCCCCCGGCCGCGATCCCCATGGGGCTGTGTTTTCCATGTCCCACCGAGGCCGCGCCTCCCTCGCCGGACCTGGTGAGTAAGGCTGCCTGCCCGCTTCCGCGCGTCAGCCCGCCGGCGCCGCGCGCACCTGTTCCCAGTGGGGCGCGCCGGGAGGCCCGAGCTGCGGCCCCGGGACGCCCGAGCTGCGGCCCCGGGACGGGCCGTTGGACGCGGCGGCGCGGGCCGGAGAGCCGCCGGTGGGGACCCAGCTGGCAGAGACGGGTGGCTGCGCCCCGAGGGACCTCGACGTCCTGCCTGCGGGATTTGGGGGCTGCCTGCGCGTCCGTCTTTCTCCCTCTGAAGGCGGCTCTGGTGTCTCTTTACCTTTAGCCGCCGGCAAAATCGGGAATTCATAGGACGCAGGCGCACGCGGACGGTGCGCCGTGGGGATCACTCCTGGAGATGCGGTAGATGAAGTTAATATGTGAAAAGACATCCCTCTTTCTCCGTGAACTGAGGAGTTTCATCTTGTAGGAGATGTGCATTTTTATGTGTCTATACCAGCTGTTTAAAGAAGGTGCTCAATAAAGTCTTGTATATTTCTGCGTTTTATTAGATATTGTATTAATGAATTTCTCTTTAGTATTTATGATGGATAAGGAGGCCTGGCGTGCTGCGATTCATGGGGTCGCAAAGAGTCAGACACGACTGAGCGACTGAACTGAAGTTATATTTTAAAAAGCATTTTATGTAGTACAGAATATACAATTTGTAAGGTTGCCACATTTAGCGAATAAAAATACAACGCGCCCTGAAATTTGAATTTTCAGTTTAACAAGAAATGCATCTTAAAAATATGTCGATTTGTCCCCATGCAATATTGGGGACATACTTGTACTAGAAAGTAGTCATTTATCTGGAAAATTGCAGATGTATCTGAGTGGTTTGTGGTATAGTACATTTATACTTTTTGTAGCTTTCTATTTTTAACAGCCTTTTTACCTTAATAATCCTTACAGGAAATTGCTAACAGAAAACCTAAATTCCTCTCCGTTATTAATATTTGGCCAAAAATTCTTTGAAGGAAATGAGTTTTTTAGGGAAGTACATTAACTCTTCAGCTATTTGATCTTAAGTGCTAAAAACGACCTGGAGGTTGATATGAGAAAATTCACCTTGTCTTTCCTGATACTGTTGCTTTTAAATGTTCTTAATTTTCTTTATCTGGCTGTTGATAAAAAACTAATATGCCAGCAGTTGTTAAGCCCTCCCTGCCACCCCCAGAGATAACCACATGGCAGAATACTTGAATGTCACTTTATCTTTGAGGCTTTTCTTCACCACCCTAAATAAAATAGATCCTGCACTCTGCCATCAACCCATCCTTCCATTTTGACCATACTCTTCTTTACATTTCCCAGAAGCACTTCCTTCAGTCTAATAAATGTGTATTTATTTGATTATATATGACTGTTTGTCTTCATTGGAATGTAAATTCCACGTGGGTGGAAATATTTCTCTGTATTAATTTCACTGCTGTATTCTCAGCACCTGGAGTAGTTCCTAGGTAGGATTGTTGCTCATTAAGTATCCAAAGAATGAATAAGTGAATGAATGAGTGTTTTGTGGAAAATGAAATTATTAACACAGCTCCCAAGAGAATGCTGTTTACTGTCATATATTTAAATAATTTGTAACTTGTGATTAATCCAGGTAGAAAAATAATATTCATGGTGTCTCAACATGGAACAGTACATCTCAAATATCCTTCAGTCCTTCTTGTCCTACACAATGAGATTCATTCTCTTCATTCATGAACTTTTTCTGAAAATACCAGGCTGCCTCAAACTTCTTTTTAACTGGCATTTAATCAACCATGTATTTCCCTGCTTATATTGTTCAATGTCATTTGTTTTATTATTGTCCTGACTAGTTTGTTAGTGCTTAAAAAGAAAAAAAGCAAATAGATTATTTCACAGGCCAATCTGTGTATGTTTGTATGAGATATAAAATGTGTATATATAGATAAAGATATATGTCTCACCTTGTGCTTACTTGAAGGTACACTGATTGGGAAAATGAAATTCAGAAAGTGGAGTAGTTTATAAATGTTATAAGTAGTGGCATTCCTAGTGGGACAGTTTAGGCCAGTACTATTTTTATAAACTATTATATTACTGGTAAGATAAAGTATAAAATATCAAGGATCATGGTTGGTTTTGTTTAAAACCCTAATTCTTACACATTTTTTCTAGGAAGAAAAAAGAGCAAAGCTTGCAGAGGCTGCGGAGAGAAGACAGAAGGAGGTGAGAGTAAAATAAAATTCGACCTTAGATGATTAAATTTGTGCCTTGTTCTCTGTAAATGTCTATTACTAGAAGTATTCCTCTAATGAAAGTGATATCTGATATCTTACAGATTAAAAGATGAACATTTTTCAGAACGATTTCTGTGTTTCAGTAAATTCGTTTAATACATTTCTGTCATTTGTGTGTGTGCTCAGCCATGTCCACTTCTCTGTGACCCCATGGACTGTAGCCAGCAAGTCTCCTCTGTCCATGAGATTGTCTCCGCAAGAGTCCTAGAGTGGGTTGCCATGCCCTCCTCCAGGGATTTGTTAATGTATGACAATTGCCACACACGTGTCTTCAGTTATGTGAGGTGCCCCTTTAATAACATTGTTCCTTGAGATGAAATGGCACTGACAGTTGTGAAGTAATTTTAGGGGCGAAATGTGTATGGTTGCAAAATACCCAATGAAGAAATTGTAGTATGTTTTATGCAAAACTGTTTTAGAAATAGTCTAATTCTTTGTTGCCAAAAAAAAGAGACCAGCCCCCTCCCCTGCCCCCATATCGAAAGAAAAACCTGAATGGCAAAACGCAAAAGACACCTTCTGGACACAGAAAACTAATTTTTGTTGTTTTTCTACAATTTTGTTGTTTGTCAACAATTTTCCTGAAGGCTGCATCTCGGGGTATTCTGAATGTTCAGTCTGTGGAAGAAAAGAGAAAGAAAAAGGAAAAAATAGAAAAAGAAATGGCTACATCTGGACCCCCACCAGAAGGTGGACTTAGAGTAAGTATTAAAATTTATTGAAGATTTGATTTACCTGGAATTTTTGAAAACTCAAGTAGCAATCCATTCAGTAATTTCCTCCAGAAAATGATTATCAGAGAAATGTGAATTTAAAAGCATGAACAATATAGATTGGAAGAAGTGTCAGTTTATTTGAACATTTCAACATTCATTGGAATAGATTTATTTTTCCCAAAATGCAAGTTGATTTTTCTTGTTTATCTTAACCTCATATCTTAACTTCATACTTACGTGTGTGTATGTATGTGTGTGCTTAGTCATGGCCAACTCTCTGCAACCCCACAGACTGTAGCCCACCAGGCTCCTCTGTCAATGGAATATTCCAGGCAAGAACACTGGAGTGGGTTGCCATTTCCTTCTCTAAGGGATCTTCCCAACCCAGGGATTGAACTTGAGTCTCCTGCCTTGGCAGGTGGGTTCTTTACCACTGGCGCCACCTGGAAAGCCCCCTATACTTACATAATTAATGACAATCTTAACTGTATAGAAAACTTAAGCAATATGGAAGGGTACAAAGAAGAAAGTAAAAATCACCCAAATTCAGTATCATTTTGACATCATTTCTAATCTCATTTTATATGTCAATTTTATAAAATTGGATTGTACTATAACCTGCTTCAAGCTCTCTTAGTTTTTTTTTTACTAAATACAAGTTTCTGAATGACTTGAAGTCACATATAATATTATAAAAAAGGATTTTTTTTAATACTCAAAAGGTACTTATTTTACATGTTCTAACCTAACAGAGGGCTTCCCTGATAGCGTGGTTGGGAAAGAATCCACCTGCAATGCAGGAGATCTCAATTCGATTCCTGAGTCGGGAAGATCCCCTGGAGAAGGGATAGGGTACCCACTCTGGTATTTTTGGGATTCCCTTGGGGCTTCCCTGGTGGCGCAGAGGTTAAAGCGTCTGCCTGCAATGCGGGAGACCTGGGTTTGATCCCTGGGTCGGGAAGATCCCCTGGAGAAGGAAATGGCAACCCACTCCAGTATTCTTGCCTGGAGAATCCCATGGACAGAGGAGCTTGGTGGGTCGCAAAGAGTCGGACACGACTGAGCGACTTCACTTTCACTTTGTGGCTCAGCTGGTAGAGAATCCCCCTGCAATGTGGGAGACCTGGGTTCAGTCCGTAGGTTGGGAAGATCCCCTGAAGAAGAGAAAGGTTTCCCACTCCAGTATTCTGGCCTGGAGAATTCCATAGGCTGTATTGTCCATGGGGTTGCAAAGAGTTGGACACGACTGAGCGACTTTCACTTTCACCCTAACATTTTATATCAGCTTTTGAACTCTTAAGAGACAAAGGGGCTTCTGTAATTAAAGCTGAAGTTTCCATGCCATGAAGCTTATAGATTAAAAATGTTAGGTCTTTCTTCTGGTCCCTTCAGAAGTGCCCAAAATGAGAGACATTATCAGCGTTAAATTCAGTACCTTTTTTTCTTTGACCACCTGCATTGCTCATCAGGAGCATACAGTGAAGTTCAACATTTTTGGTGGCTCAGGGCTTCCCTGGTGGCTTAGTTGTTAAAGAATCTGCCTGCAATGTGGGAGACTTGGGAAGATCCCCTGGAGAAGGGAAAAGGCTACCCACTCCACTATTCTGGCCTGTAGAATTCCATGGAAGGTATAGTCCGTGGGGTCGTAGAGAGTTGGACAGCACTGAGCAACTTTCAGGGATAACAGAAGGGAAAATACAAGATAGACAGTAGCTTTAATCCTCAAACCCTTTGGCCTGGGGTCATTTATGGGCTGCTCTCAGGGCTTGAGTGTCCTGTCATATAGCTGGATTCTTCCTAACCTGACTCCATAGTATGAGGAAAACAGGACTCTCTCTGTCTTCACATGCTCCACATATTCATCTGCTGACTAACTCCCTGTTACAAGGACAGTTGGCATTGGCAATGCTTGCTGTATTCTGGAAAGGCAGCCTTATTTTACAAAGTCAGTGTGATGATGGTGTCAGGACACAAACTAGCATCAGTTCAGGATATACCAGCTGAGGAGTTCTGGCAGATGCCATTGGTTCATGGGAAACTTTCACAAAAGGCTGGATCTTGGATCTGACCTTGTGCCAATCAGGATCTCTCAGAGTGGGGCTTGGCGGTCAAGACTTTTAAGCTCCCCAAGGAGTCTGATGTCAAACCAGATTGAGAATCACTGCTCTAGTGTTTGTAATACTAGTCCTAAGGGATATTTTGTTGAAAATAGAGTACTGTGGTACAAAATGTTTAAAAATAATGAAGTGAAAATCACTCAGTCATGTCCGACTCTTTGCGACTCTTTACAGACTTTTTGGACAGTATGGTACAGCCTTTCCCTTCTCCAGGGGATCTTCCCAACCCAGGGTTCGAACCCAGGTCTCCTGCATTTCAGGCAGATTCTTCACCAGCTAAGCCACGAGGGAAGCCCCAAAACACTGAATATTATGTTATATATTGAATACCTTCCTTGGAGATTAAAAAAAGCACAATATTTAAATCCATAAGAAGTCCTAAAGTAAAGGAAAATAAGTTTACTTGAATTCATGCTTAATTTTTAAACTTTATTTAAATAAACATTTTTTAAAACTATATCACACTCAATAATGTTTCTTAATATACTTGGAACACTAGAGATTGGTAAATATGTCTGGTGTTACCCCAATGGCTTTTTCAGAACTTACTATTGCAAAATTTAATAAACTGGATTAAGCAGAATACCACGTGGAATAGTTTCTCAAGTTGAGACAGTCAAAGGCTTTGTGTGTGTTAGTCGCTCAGTTGTGTCCGACTCTGCAACCCCATGGACTCTGTCCGTAGGATTCTCAAGGCAAGAATACTGGAGTACAGGTTGCCATTTCCTTCTCCAGGCAAAGACTTTGCCAGACTGTTATTTAATAATTTCTACCACTTCTTTCGCTCCCCTGCCTCAAGAATTCCAGTTCCTTTATTTATACTTTGTAGTTTCATTGTTTTTATTTTGTCTTGTGATTTTTTGCTTGACTGATTATCAGGTATTTGGGACCTAACTACCCCTCGTTAACCTCGTCCAGATATTTTCTTTCTTTATCTGTGTACACCATCTTGTATTTTATTTCAGACTCTTGACTGGAAAATTTTAGTAGTCACTGGTCCTCACAAAGATCACTTTACATTTGTATAGCCCAGATTCCTCTTTTACCTGTTTGTTCACTTTTTAAACAAAATTTACTTTCCTCTATACTTTTATCTTTTCTAGTGGACGGTTTCGTAAAGCACAGCATGAATGGAAGAGTCTACTGCCAGTAACTAATACCTGCAATCAAGTGGACATCCTCAGTTTAATTTCTTCTCTTTGAATAAATGAAGGTTCAGACTTTGTAATTTTAGTGCTCTGAAGTGCAGTGCTTTTTCAAAATTGAATATTGAAAATGCTTTTGATTATTAGAGTTAGAAAGTGGCCAGACCTTTCATTAAATTCTTATTTTCCCTACCTTTGCTCTTCTGCAGATGGTGGGTGATTTGCCACTTTTTAGTAGTTAAAACATTGACCTAAATAGTGAATATATATTTGTATATTGCATGGAAAAATTCTGCATATGTCTCAGATATTTAAAGTTGCACTTATATTTTCTCTCCTTTATAAAGTGATCTAGCTCTTTATAATTTGCTGCTTAACCTTATATCTCATTATTTCATTATATGTGAAGACTTTTGCTTAAACTTGTGGACTTAGTGCCTTTTAAACTGATCATCAGGGAAAATCTTGAAAAATCATTTGAAGGGCTTATATGAAGGAACACTGTAAATTTTTATAACTTACTAAGAAATTAATATTTATTTCTAGAGAACATAAGACATCTCCTAATTTCTATTTCTGTAGCTTATAAAATTAACATATTCTCTTTTACATTATAATAAAGTATTTTTTTTTGCTTGCTGAATTTAAAATTATATGTTAGTGATGCCATCAGAGGGCAGCGATGTACAATATACAGTATTGGATTCAACTCTATAAAGATCTTTGTAGTAAGTGAATGAGTTAGATTAAGAATGGATGGGTTATACTTAGTGCGAATGTGTTTGTCCAGATTTTATAGGTGTTTTTATTCTTTTTTATTTATTAACGAATGCTTATAAGATTTTTAATGTGAAATTGCCAAGGCCAGTATGAATGTATGAGAGAACTATGTAAGTATTATATTTAAAAAGGTCTACTTTACACATAAAAATATTGCAGGGTAATTCTGTGTGATGCATTGCCATAAACTTTTTAGATGTTTGTTCATTGGTAACATTTATTATAGCAATTTTGGTCTTTTGAGTTTCTTGATATATAATAAGCTAAAACAGAAGAATTACTGTATCTTTTAATTTGGTTGCTCTTTTGGATGACAAGGCCACAGTCTGAGCCCTAAATTAGAATTTTCAGGTAGTAAATGAAATAAGGATTGTAAATTGAAGAGACCAACTCACCTAATCTACAGAAAGGAAACTGAACTGCTATCTCGCTCATCCCTCCCACAAATCTTGTGTTATATGATGTATTTTAATTTTAAAGACTTCAAACTATAATACAGATCTCTTGACTCAATTGAAAAAATCGCTTTCTTCGATTATGGAATGCAATATTCTGTGACTATCCAGGCAAGATACGTAGTTGTAGACAGGTTCAGTTTTCTTCATCCTTCAGATAATAGGTGGTATGTTTTTCCAGAAAGGATAGTGAAGTCATTGGATTGTATTTTAGAAATAAAATTCTTGACTCTATGAACATGATTCATTTTTTTCAAGGCAGAAAGGAGGAAAGAACATTAATAGATGGATGGGTATGGAACCAGAGTTTACCATTCCTAGAACGTGTGCATCCTTCCTTCTGTTTTAATACAGAAAAGACAGTGTTTTATCAGTGTTACAGCTTATAGTTTGGGTTAGTGTAGACAAAAGGCTTACATCTTGGGGATAATGCCCTGTTTCTAATAGCAGTTTATATCCAAATACCATGCTTATTTACTGTTGAACCAAGAATGCTGTGCTGGTGAATTGCCTTCTAGTAACAGTGGATATGCCCTTCCAGTCAACCGTGGCCTGCCTGCTTGGGTGTAATCGACTGTCCCCAAAACCACATGGGTTGCATGGTTTTTAAAGGGTGATACTCAGATGTTAGGAATAGTGTTAGGAAGGGGAAGGAAAAAGGGGAGACTGGATGCCTGATAAGAAACCAGTCAGTGACTACTTAAAAAAAAAAGTACACACACACACATATTCTCAAGGAATCTTCCTCAAAGTTATAAATCAGTTTCTAATGAAACCTTAGCTCAGAGCCAATTTCCCATAATTGATAATTAAATAGGAAAGCATTGTAATGCTCAATATGTCACCAAACTCCCCAACCAAATTACTAAAATAAAACTAAACAGTAAGATGCTTATATGTATTGAAAACGTCACATTAAGTGCTTAAACCACTGCTTGTTGATTATAAGCATCAAACTATTACTATGGCTGAGAACAAAAAGTTGTGTATTACCACACAGCCCCTGGGTTGACATGCTGCATGTTTTTTAAAACATCTGTATGTGATATTTTTGTTTCACTGATTGTATTTGGCATGTAATTAATACTTTTCCCACACATGGATTTGTTATGAATGCCGTATTGGCTTACAGGGTACAAATATACATTTTCGTATACAAAAAAAACTGGTTTTTGGCCGTTTCTGTTGAACACATTTTTTTATTTTGACTACATCTTAAATCATTTATAGGTTGGCATGTTCCTTTTCCTGTACTCTAAAAGAGAAATGCTATTATTTGTCTCCTGTTTTTTAGAGAAATACTATGATAAACTTCATAGTGAGTCTGTGTATATACATATATGAAGTGTAATCCCGACTTTGCACAGAGTGAAGCAACACACCCGCAGCTAAGAGGTGTCATGGGAAAGGTTTTTGTTCATCATTTCTTAATGCTACTGTCAGGCCATTTCTGAGCTATGGCTCTATTATCCCACCTAAGCCAGGACCAACAGACTTTAAATTACAGACGAAGTGATGCTTGGCAACAGCATGGGCCCGGCATGTCTGTAATGTGAATTCCAATATTTGTTTAGTATTTCCAATAGTATTCTGCTAGCAGTATGCAGTCTTGTGGCATTTGGATAAGGAGGAAAAAGAGTTCCTGTTACATGAATAACTTTAGCTTTTATAGAGGATTATGACCAAAAGCAATTTAATATACCTTAAATGATATGTTATTTCTACATGGAAAGTAGCTATAGAATCGTCATAGAGTTCTATGAGAATAAAATATACTTACTATTTATAAAAGAGAGAAAAATTAGAAAAAAAAGTGTTTTAAAAAAATCTTTCCTAGGCTTTTATTCTTGAACTTCACTCTGGCATGCAGAGTTTAATGGTTTCTCGGATTATTATTTTGTGATTTTGTTTTTTATTTTGCGTTAAGTAAAGATAGAAGATATATATGGCTGACACATATGTATAAACTTAGCAGCATTTTTAATAATAAAATATAGTATTTTCTAAAAAAAAAGAGTAAATGTTCAAGCTATCATCTTTGGTCCTTCAAAAGAATTGGCTATGAATTTTCCTTTTCTGCTCCAACAATTCATGTTATTTTCACTGATGAGAATTGTGCTGTGCCCTTAGAAGAAAAGGTAACTTGTTGGTTTTAGATTTAAATAACATCTTCATAAACAGATCAGTAAGAGGTAAGTAAACATGCATGCCTATCTGAGTTGATATTTAAGGTGATTCCTTGGACATCTCCAAGCAAGCATCTCAAATTCCCACGATAAGTGTATTTGCTTTAAGTTCATTGAGTTGTGGTAGTTTTCTCTGATTTTTTCAAAAGCCACTGACACAATCAATTTGCATTTATAGCAGACTTTGAAACTAGTGTGTTTAGTGGGGTAGCAAAATGCAAATCATTCTATACTGTACTGTGCTAAGTCGATTCAGTTGTGTCTGACTTTGCAACCCCACAGGCTACAGACCGCCAGGCTCCTCTGTCCATGGGGATTCTCCAGGCAGGAATACTGGAGTGGGTTGCCATGCCCTCCTCCAGGGGATCTTCCAAACCCAGGGATTGAACACAGGTCTCCAGCATTGCAGGCAGATTCTTTACTGTCTGAGCCACCAGGGAAGCCCAAGAATACTGGAGTAGGTAGCCTATCTCTTCTCCAGGGGATCTTCCTGACCCAGTGAGCAAACCCGCATCTCCTACATTGCAGGCAGACTCTTTACCAGCTAAGCTACCAGGAAAGTCCAAATCATTATATAGAAAAAGTCAATTCTGTCTTTATAATACAAGTAATGAATAATCTTGAGGCTTCCCAGGTGGCGCTAGTGGTGAAGAACTCGCTGCAATACAGGAAACAATGAGACCATGTTTGATCCCTGCGTAGGGAAGATTCCCCTGGAGGAGGGGCTGGCAACCCACTCCAGTATTCTTGCCCAGAGAATCCCATGGACAGAGGAGCCTGGCAGGCTACAATCCATAAGGTCATAGTCAGACAGGACTGAAGCAACTTAGCACACAAGAACAATGAACAATCTGAATCTTAAAACATTGTAAATCATACAATTGCATCACATAGGGTAAAAATACTTAGGAAAAAGAAAATGAAAAGATCTGAATTAGAAAACTACAAACACTGCTGAGAATTTTTCTTTAATATATGAATGGTGAGAGTACTGCATGTTCATGGATTGAATGACCGTTCAGTCAAGATGGTATTCTCAAATTGATCAATAAATGAAACACCCCAGCAAGCTCTTTCAGAGAAATTAATGAATCAAACTAAACTCATATGGAAAATGCAAGATTTATGATAGTCAAGACAATTTTGATAAAAGGATCTGGTGATTTTCACTAAGAAGTCAGTGAGTAAGAGCCATCTACACTTAGTCATTTCCTTCTGAATATAGACCTATTTCTCCAGATTCTTTTCCAGTGCCATTCAGCTAGCAGCTAGACCCCAGTGTCAGTTGGGACTGTGTTCTTAGTGCCACTTAAAAAGACCATTGTAGATGTGTAGACTGAATAATGCCAGAAGATGGGACCCATCCTAATTCCTGGAATCTGGGACTGTGTTACATAACACAGCAAAAGGTAGTTGGTAGATGTGATTCAGTTAATGACATTAAATGGGGAGATTATATTGGACTATTCAGGTGGACCCAATCTAACCATGTCTGTGTGCTCAGTGGTGTCCAACTCTCTGTGACCCCGTGGACTGTAGCCCACCAGGCTCCTGTGTCTATGGCGTTCTCCAGGCAAGAATACTGGAGTGGGTAGCTGTTCCCTTCTCCAGGGGGTCTTCCCAATCCAGGGATCAAACCCAGGTCTCCTGCATTGCAAGCAGATTCCTTACAGTCTATTGTTTTAAAAAGGTTGTGTCTGCTTTGATTAAATCATTCATATGACAGATATTTCTTCCCTGGCTTTCTGAAGCAAGAAAGGTGGATTCTGTTGTTGCTGAAAAAAGAAGAAATGACAAATTAACTCTGCCTATTCAGGGCAGCACTCAAAGGACTGTTTATAAAATCTAGACTTTCTGCTAAGAGAGCAAACACGACCACCACTCAGCTGTCCAAAGTGAAGAAGTACTAGGTAACCGTAATTAAATGCTTCCTATAATTCCCAGGGGAAGTTGCTATTTGCAGATGATCTTTATTTCAGAATGAAGCATTGATAATAGAGACGGGAAATTTTTCAACATTTATGTTTTTAATTCTTGAATCAGTGAGGACAACATCTTGCTGTTTATGGGTACAAAACAGCCCTGTCCTAGGTATACAAGGGTATACATAAGTCTGTAACATCATTAGCTACAGTAAAATTACTAGACAGCACAGCAAAGTAGGGTTAACTAAAGATACATTTTAATAAGAAAATGCTTTGAAATAACATGGAGTCAATGGACATTTGACTGTACAGTTTATTCTGTCAAAATATAAATGTATGTCAGCTTATGTGTATGAATTACAGTCAGTTTCAACACAGCCACGTGCCTAGGATTGTGTGAAACAACTCATAAGCCTTTCTCTAGGGGTGTTGTGAAAACTTCCAAAAGTACCCCGGATATTTGGTAAGAGCTAAGGGATAAACTTTAAGGCAATCTTCCAAGTGAATGTAAACTTTTCTAAAGTGGCCTTTCCAGTAAAGGATTACTGTCGTGAGTACTCTGTACTTTATAGTGCTGTTGGATATTTTTAGTAGCACGTCATCACACTAATTGTCACTTTTTAAAAATCAGCTTTAAAATCCTGCAATTATAATTTTTTTTTGAAATGTCTGGGGTGCTTTTATTCTGCAGACTTCGGGCAGGCACTTTCTGTTGATTTTATTGCAAATCCTATTTCCTTCTAATAATTTTTATCTTTAGCTAGAATTGTATTGCTAAGATTGTGTTCTAAATAGTGTGCTCATATATTGAGAAATAATCATTTGCCTACAATTTGTCTAATTTAAATCTAAGTTGAAATTTTCTTTTTAGAGGTCATTTTCTACAGAAGCATTCAAAATAAATAGTGCTACTCTTTGAGCATGTTTCAGCATGATGACATTTTTCTGTCTTTTTCCAAAGTAATTTGTAGAGCATGTGAACTAAACTGACTACTGGAGATGTAGATACAGGCCATTATGAGAGTCCCCTCGTAGTGACCACCTAGTTTCACTTAATTTCCTTCTTAGCCTTATAATTGGCAGAGACCACCAGGTAATTATCTGGATTCATGTCCTTAAGGGTTGGAGATTTGCTCTGGACGGGGGATGTCTTGCCATCCACACGGGATATCTGCAGCATCCGGCAGGGGTCGTGTTTCAACAAATACCCTGCAAAAGTTTCCCATCCTCCTCCCACGCGGACCATAACATGCTTGTTGTGCAGCATCTGGGGAATGAAAAGAGAGCGAATGAGTGAAATTCTGAGAATTCCTGCAGTATCTCAAATCAGCTTCCAGCTCTAGCGTTGTTACTGTTTTCTGTTTTGTTTTTCAAGCCCCCATTGTTCTTCCACTTCTTGTGCCGGGTCTGAGTCAGCACAGAGTTTATGAGAGAAGCTTTGTCTTTTCCATGCAAGTGGATCATGCACGGTTCGCATCCCTGGGTTGCAGCTTTGCCCTGCGGTGGGAATCAGTAGGTACAATCCCCTGTTGGTTCAGTGAGTCTAGAGGCTCCTCGCTGACACCTGAGGCTGCATCACAGCCTCCTCATTGTCTCATTTCCTGCTTGCTGCCTCAGATAAGAGCGCCTTTCTCCCCACTTGGTTATTCCCCTCTGAACCAGGACTTTAAAGACCATGGAAATGCTTGCTGTAAAATATATAGAATATAGAATTGGAATAAAGAATACAGATATATACTTGTGTGTGTGTGTTAGTTGATCAGTCGTGTCCAACTGTTTGCGACCCCATGGACTGTAGCTCACCAGGCTGTGCTGTCCATGGGATTCTCCAGGCAAGAATTCTGAAGTGAGCTGCCATTACCTTCTCCAAGATCTATGCATATATGTGTATATATATATATGTAAATATATATGTGTATATTTACAGATCTATATGGGTTCCCAGGTGGCTCAGTGGTACAGAATTCACCTGCCAGTGGAGGGGATATAGGAGGCATGGGTTCGATCCCTGGGTCAGCAAGATTCCCTGAAGGAGGAAATGGCTACTCACTCCAGTATTCTTGCCTGGAAAATTCCATAGACAGAGGAGCTTTGTGGGCTACAGTCCATAGAGTCACAAAGAATCAGACACAATTGAGTGACTGAGCACATGCGTATGCACAAATATATATACATATGACTTATCTGGTGGCTCAGATTGTAAGGAGTCTGCCTGCACTGCTGGTGACCCGGGTTCCAGCCCTGGGTTGGGAAGATCCCCTGGAGAAGGAAACGGCAACCCACTCCAGTATTCTTGCCTGGAAAATCCCACGGACAGAGGAGCCTGGCGGGCTACAGTCCATGGCATCGGCAAGAATCGGACACAACTCTGTGACTTCATTTCATATATATATACACACACACATATATTATAAATATATATGCATACATTTCACAGTGATTTGATTATATATATATGTACATATCTATATTATTTTTTCCAATTCTATTCCATTATAGTTTATTTTAAGATATTGAACATAGTTCTCTATGCTATATAGTCAATCCTTGTTATCTGGTTTTGGAATATAATGTTAATGATCCCACAAATACTCAATGGAAAATGGAGCTGAAGATGCACTCAGAAAAACTGAAATCTTCCCCAGTCACCTACTGTCTGAGGCTTTTGAGGAAAGATGTTATGGAGTGGCCAGATAGTTATGTTTGTCTTTTTCTCATTCTTCCTAATTACCATGGAATACCTCCTCAAAACAAAAACAAACAAAAACCTTACTTTCAGCTGCAGCTCCAGGTTAACAAGACTACAGATTGAAAAGGTGAAACATACGTGGTTATTTAACACGTCTGAGTTGTGGAGGATTGGCAGAGTGAGCCAAAGATTTGATCTTAGTAAGAATAAGAGGGCGTACCACACGTTCACCAAAGACCCTGCTGACTTGTCTCCTGCCCAAAATATTATAACAATGGCAATATCATCTTGGGAAGGGGGTATAGGTTTGGGAGGGGATTTGGGAAGCGGTTTTCCAGGTCAGGCTTCCCTGGTGGCTCAGACAGTAAAGAATCCGCCTGCAATGCGGGAGACCTGGGTTTGATCCTGGGTTGGGAAGATCCCCTGGAGAAGGGAATGGCCTCCCACACCAGTATTCTTGTCTGGGTAATTCCATGGACAAAGGAGCCTGGCAGGCTACCGTCCATGGGGCCCCAAAGAGTTGGACACGCCTGAGTGGCTTTCACTTCACTTGCTGTGCCTCCCCAGGTCCCGCCAGTGATACCGTGTTCCTGTGTAGGAGGAAGATAGTGAGACCCAAATCTCTGAACATGATTTCCTGACTCCCAGTCTAGTGCTCTTCCCACAAGGGTTCCTCCTTATAAAATCCATCAGAGCGTTTGTATTTTACTGGCCTATTTTCATTTCACAAGTTTCTGGCTTTGCCTCTACTTCCTGTTTTTAAAACTTGGAGTTCCTGAGAGAAAAACAGAAAAGCCCAGTTAAAAAATAGCACTTTGACCCCAGTTGTTCCAACAGAGCTGCTTTTGCTTATTGTTGAAGTCCTGGCACCTCCTATCCTTGCAAACTACCTCTAAACATCATTGGCATGAGTGCCCCTGGCAAAATGCCCAAGTTCACTTGACTATCAGCAGTCTGTTTCACCAGTAAGAAGCAGTCAGAAGGATTTTTAAACTATCAGTGAATTCTAGAGAATAGTGACCGAAATGCTTTTCAGCCTGGAGTATAAGATCTTTGTCACAAAGTGCTTGCAGATTCTTTCATGAATCCATAGGACCATAGAAAGTGGATCCAACATGAGACAGAGTCATTCTGAATATGAATAACACAGAAATTAAATTTCTGCCCACCTCGTCTTCCATACTCTTCTTATAGCTAATCAGCAACCTATGTTTTGCTAAAGAAAGCCAGTGATCAAACTGGGCAAGTTTTAAGCATGGGATGAAAATAACAGAGCTATAGGTGTCTGCTGCTGCTGCTGCTAAGTCGCTTCAGTCGTGTCCAACTCTGTGCGACTCCATAGACGGCAGCCCACCAGGCTTCGCTGTTCCTGGGATTCTCCAGGCAAGAATACTGGAGTGGGTGTTTATAGCCTGATTATAGATATTTGAATCCCATGCCTTTTCTTATAACATGGTCAGTCTCAAGAAAATAAAAGATAAAAAGAAATGAATGCCCACCTGATGTCCATAAACAAATTCATTATTGTTTAACTTAAAAGCAAACAGTGATGATGTATGATATATTTCCCATGTTTGGACTCTCACAGGTGTGAGCTCAGAGCAGTGTCAATACTGTAATCATATGATGCTACTTTTCATGTGCGCTTCCATACTACTTACCCTGTCTAACATAAGATATCAGTATCAGTATTACTGCCACTTTACAGTTAGTAAAACTGATGCTCTTAGAAGAACTGATACTCTTATGCAAGATCACAAACAAATCAGTGGCAACACTGGAACAAGAACCCTTTTATCTGTTATAGCATATCCACTATCCACTTCCTGTGGAAAGCTTCTAGATTTGGATTTTCTATCTACTTAGTGACTTCCAAGTCACTAATTTAGCACAAGCAAGGAATTATCAATGCCAAAAATAGTTATAAGTTGCTTAAGTGGATTAAATGCTCATGTAATATGATTTATAGTTTCGCTCTAATAAACTCTAAATAAATATTGCATTCAATTTCAGAAAATTAGCCTTTAGCGGTCCTAAGAAATAAATATGTGTCAAGTACAGGTAATAGGATAAAATATATCTATAGAAATGTATCTGTTGGCATAAGAACTGGGCTTTGATTCTCCGTTCAGTGTGCATATTACGGCTCTTTTATTTCTGATGCTTCATAATGTTGAATAGTTTTGCATTCCTCATTCCAAAAGATAACTCCTTTTGATTAACAGTGCCAATGCACGTGCGGATTGAATATTCAGTCTCGTTGTCTGTTATTGCATTTCTCTTAAGTAAAGAAAAATAGAGCTGCTACAAATATCCTGCAACACTGCATGTTGCAAAGCAGTTGTTTTTGCAAACTAGGCCTATTCTAAAATTGCTGTTTTCTACCATCAGCCTCATTCCTCACTGTGCCCTTGATTCTAACAAAGGTAAGATGATTCATTACCAACTTAGCAACATCTCTCAATGCTGAAGGGCAAAAGAACAAAACAACAAAAATCTTGTCTCCACGTTTTCCCAAAGGCCTTAATAAAGTTTTATAAGCAGAGCTGGGTTATCGTAAAACATTTTAGTTTTTGATGTCTATGCATGACATACATACCTTGCCCAGGGAAATAATCAGTAGGCCTCAAAGTTATGTTTTTGTTTTTTAAGTAATTTCTTCCAGTTATAAGAAAAAGATCGCCTGTTCTTATCAAGGACATCTTGCTTTATGCCTTTGTCCTCGTAAGATGTTTAATCATGTATCATTTTCTTAGGAGGCCTCTTGCCATCTGCCAGTGAAAGGGAAACTGTTTTCTTAGATGACAAAGAGTCACAGTATTACAGGTAATCTACAAATATACCTTCCTGAAATAAGGAGGATAAAAGACGTTGAGGTCATTGGCAATGGTCTCATTTTACAGACATACCAACTGGCAGAGTGAGGGTCACACAGGTGGTTCCTGAGAGCCAGGCTAGAAATCACATCTCCTTTACTCCCAATCTATTCTTCCAAAAATTAATATTCTAAAAATGAATCCAATCTTTAAAGGTGGGAGAATCACTTAAAATATTGACCCAGCAGTGGTTTATAACACTCTCAGATAAGTCTTTTGATTTACTGGATTCAGTGTGCATCTTGTTAGACTATAATATGTTAACCTACAGCCCACTTTCTAGTACCACCTTTCAATCTTATTTTCCTAACACAGTCAGGTAACAAATTATCCCATAAACAACAACTTCTGTAACTCATCAAGATACTTAAAGAGAAAAAAAAATGGGTTGAAAGGAAGTATGTTAATTCTCTTATATCAACTTAAAACATAATGGAAAATTCAAACGTAGAAATGATTAATCAAAAGCTTCCTACAAATTTTGAGTTCATGGCAGGGCATCTAGTGGTCTGGTTCTTATGCTGTATGATAACATGACTTCAGGAAAATTATTTTTCCTTTCTAATTATTGGAGCAACAGACTGGAAGCATATTATGTGTAGTTATTAAGAACTTACAGCAAGAAAATGTATGTATATTTCTTCTTCTAGGGGACATTAATTAGTCATCAAAAACAATCACATCAACTCACTTTTTGTTGACAAGGCACAGCTGAGATTTATGTATGGATCACAGAAAATCATATGTTTTACTAAATGAAAAAAAAATGGCCCCATAAAACAGTCAGAAAATATTGTGGATTTATTGGTAATATATTTGTGTTTAAGGTGACCAGGCTACATAGAGCTGTTATATTACACAAACAGAAAACAAGAAAAACGCCATCAACAAAAAGAACAGAAAATGTCTTTTAGGTAAGCAGAGTTCAAAGTTAAATGCTTTCTGTCCTATGTGATAGCTTTATTGCATAAATTCCCCAGCACAGATCTGCCTGTGTGTTCACCTCTGTCCTAAATCACCATTCCTGTGAAACACTTCAGGTGTCACCACCTCATGGGGGAAATACCAACATATCTCTTTCATTCTGATGTGAGTCTTGTGTCCGTGACCTTGAAGACCCAGGGAAGCAGGAGTGTCTGTCTGAACACCAATGTCCTTAGACCTGGAGGATGTGAAAGCGTTCCAGCGCAATGCCCTCACCATCGCTCACACTTCCCCAATCCACCCTCCAGTCCAGGGCCACAGTGAGCTTTGTAAGAGAAAAATCTGGCCAAGCTCCTGCCCTGCCAAGGACCTGTGGATGGTTCTGCACCGTCTCCAGAGTTTCTCAGCCATGTTCAGGTCCAGTCCCCCTGAGGAATATGACTCATTCTCATCATCACAAAAGGCTGTGGGAACCATTCTGGGCAAGCAAGGGTGCAAGTGTACAAGCAGGCCTGAGCGAGTGTGTTTGTGTGTGTAGGGCCAGAACAGAATCTTGCATGTCTAGGATGGGCAGAACTGCACATAATTTGAAGAGACAATTTGTGAACGAGTCTGATACCTGCCTCCCTTACCTCTGTCCCTCCCCTGCACCCATGAGAACAACTGGCCTGAGACTCCAAGCACTTTATAGTCCTGCTATTACTTTTTTCCCCTGCCTTCTTTCTCACTGTGTCTGCACGATCCCATACTGTTGTGCAGGTTGTACACTGCACAACTCTTCAGCTATACTGTGGCCCTATTTTTCTGTGCCCATAACCACCCTCCAAATTATTTACCCAGCAAATATTCTCAATTCCTTAGAATACCCTGAAAGGTTCATGCCTTTCTACATGTAGAGGATTGTTCCAGATTCACCAGGAGAATCAAAGTAGGTCTCTTCAATTGACCATTCAACAAATATTTGTTGAGTGCCAGACAACCCACTCCAGTGTGCTTGCCTGGAGAATCCCAGGGACGGGGAGCCTGGTGGGCTGCCATCTATGGGGTTGCACAGAGTCGGACATGGCTGAAGCGACTTAGCAGCAGCGGCAAAGTTTATTCCTTGCTAAATTTTATACCCTGAGGACCTAGGACAGTGGAAAGTACACCAAAGGCACTCAATAAATGCTTAAGTGGATGAATGAACAATGTTAACACCTGCTAATGCTCCACCCAGGTGTTACTGCCTTTATGGAATATTTTTGTATTTTCTGACCTTTAGATTACCTTCTTTGGATCTTGAGATTTTCCTGCAAAGACCTCAAGCAAAGTACCTAGAATACTTCATTGTCTTATTTCTTGACCTTCGTTCTGACCAACCTAAAGGGTCACATCCTATTTAGCTTTGTGCTCAGTCGTGTCCGATTCATTGTGACCCCATGGACTGTAGTCTGTCAGGCTCCTCTGTTTGTGGAATTCTCCAAGCAAGAATACTGGAGTGGGTTGCCATTTTGTTCTCCAGGGGATCTTCCTGACCCTGGGATTGAACTGGGATCTCCTGCATTGCAGGCGGATTCTTTACAGTCTGAGCCACCAAGGAAGCCCTCAGCTTTGTATATATGGCAACTATTATCATATGTAATATGTAAAAGACACAAGTGATTCATGGAAAGATAAGAGAAAAGAAAAGACAAAATGCTTTGTCTTTAACAGAAAGAGTGAAAAAAAAAAAAAGACAGGTTGTGAATGATAATCCACATCAAATATTGCTTAGAGAATTCCTTTAAGAGAGACAGATTTGGGGTAAGAGTATGAAGCTTTAACAGGGATCATATTTTTTTTTTTTACATATTCATTAGCCCTTTATTTTTCCCAAATTCTTAGTTGCTATTATTATTTAAACTTTTTATTTTATACTGGAATATAGAGATGGTTGGGCTTCCTAGGTAGTGTTAGTGATAAAGAACCTGCCTGCCAATGCAGAAGACATGAGACATGGGTTTGAACCCTGGGTCAGGAAGATCCCTGGAGATCTGGAGAACCTACTCTAGTATTCTTGCCTGGAGAATCCCATGGGCAGAGAAGCCTCGTGGGCTACTGTCCACTGGGTTGCAAAGAGTTGGACATGACAGAAACAACTTTAGCATGCACTCATGGAGATGGTTGGTTGCATCACTGACTCAGTGGACATGAATTTGAGGAAACTCTGGAGACAGTGAAGGACAGGGAAGCTTGGTGTGCTGCAGTCCATGGGGTAACAAAGAGCTGAACACAACCAAGCGACTGAACAACAATAAATAGATGATTAACCACGTTGTGATAGTTTTGGGCGGATAGCAAAGTGACTCAGCCATACATTTCCATGTATCCATTCTCCCCCAAACTTTCCTCCCATCCAGGCTGCCGCATAACATTAAGGAGAGCTCCTTACGCTATACAGTAGGTCCTGGTTGGTTAACAGGGATCGCATTTGAAAAGCAGATATTGTGTTGGGAGTCAATAGAGTAATGAATAGGAGAGAAAGCAGAAAGGGAAAGATGGAGAGAAGAAGGAACTGTCCTGAATGAATCCAGAAGCATATGGTTCTTTTCATTACCTCCCTTCGCAAGTTCTCATAACACTGGGAATGCATATTTTTAAAAATATTTTTCACTACAGTAGTAAACTGCTTGATAAAATTTTCACCCCCTCCTCTTTCTCTTTCAATGCTTACGTGTTTGAGGTCACTCTCCTTAAGCCCTTCCCTAATCAACTGACCAGAGAGGCTCCTATTTCTGCCCAGTCTGTGAACTGCTCTCCATCTGAGCCATCCTTTTAGAGGCAACCATCTCTGATGCTGACCGAGGAGAGGAGATAATCCTCCTGAATTTAGATCAGTTTGGCTTCCTGGGACATTATATGCTTCCTAAACGTCCTTGTCAACCCTGTTCATGGTGTGTTTTTATAAGCCATCATAACTTGAGTGAAAATATTGTTTTTAGAATGCAATCATTTGCTCTCCAGAGAAAGAGTGTTAAATTAATTTATAGGACAACAGACTCTGTCTTCATCTAACATTCTACTGAAATGGCATATGGTAAAAATTGGACAACTGGGAATTCAATTCTCTGCCTAAGGCACCCTGACACCTGGAGGCGTGAAATGGCAGGTGTGCAATCCCTAGTGCGTCATGTTGAAAGGTCAACACCTCCATCTTCAAGATAAGTGATGACGTGACCTATGAATAGGGCAACAGAGGCTTTCTTAACCACAGGTGACACGTGAAGGCTCCTTTTGGTCAAAGGTTGGGGGTTCATCTCAACCTCTCTGGCTATTTGAAATTAGAAATGGTTAAATACTACCCAATCAACAAGCTTCTGGAATTATCTCTTTATTGTTTACAAAGCATTTTTCATGTTTGTCATCTCATTTTTATCTACCTAATCCTCCTGTGGTTTATTATGTTGTTTTCTTAGATAACCCTTGAGATCTGAACAACAGTCACCAGAGCAGAAGCTCTGTTTAGTCTTAGGTATGGATACCACTAACTAGCTGTACAACCCTAAGACATTATTTAATCTCTCTGTGCTTCAGTTTCTTATCTGTGAAATGATTATAATTTAAAGTGTTTTGTATAAAGATATTAATATGTGTAAGAATGTAGCCACATTGCCTGGGGCGCTACACTCAATAGCGACCTGCTATTATTATAATTATTATCAAAAGAATAATACTGTAATAGTGATGATGATAAACTTCTTATGGCTTTTATTTCAGTTAGTTCTTGGAGCTGCCCTAAGCATCTTGCATTATTATTGATATTTACAAATGAGAAAATGATAGCTCAGAAAAGTCATGTGAATTGCTCAAAGTCGCTTAGCTAGAAAGTGACAAAGTTTAGATTTGAACTTGGGTTTCTCTGACCTCAAAGGCAATACTCATTACCACTAAACTATACCCCCTAAAGGTGCTTCACCAGGAGTCATGATTGTCTGGGTTCTTACCTAGACTCTTCCCTTGGACAATACCCCTTTTCTTTTGGAATAGCTGTTGCCATTTTATAATGTCTCCACTCATGATCATATCAAGACCCAGAACAGAATAAGGAACTTATTGGAAGAATTTACTTAAAGTCGAACCTGATTGTTTAACCCATACAAAAATACTGAAACTTAGGTACACTGTACACTTAGGGCTCTGTTCTGGGCCCCATAGTCTGAAAGGAAACTGCAGAGCAGAAACCTCTGACAGCTTGCAAAATACTTTCACTTAAATCATTTTGTTTTGTTATCACAACTGCCCAGTGGTTTGAGAGGTTAATATGACTGTTTCCATTGCACAAATGGAGAAAGGTTCTCCCCTGGTAGCTCAGATGGTAAACAAAAAATCTCCCTGCAAGGCAAGAGACCCAGGTTTGATCCCCCAAGTCAGGAAGATCCGCTGGAGACAGGAATGGCAACCCACTCCAGTATTCTTGCCTGGAGAATTCCATGGACAGACTACGGGGTCACACAGAGTTGGACACAACTGAGAGACTAACACTTTGGCTTTCAGAGAGGTTAGGTGGGTAGCTCATGGGTACACAGCAAGAACACAGACCTTGTCTTCTGATTCCCAGTTTTGCGATATTTTTGTCTTCGGTAATAACATACACCAGGGGGAATATAATCCTCAAACCCTTATTTGAAGGGTGAACTGTTGCAGTGTCCTAAATGGTAAGAACCAATCATCCAGCATGAACAGGGCCTTGAATCCAAAACCCTCTGGCTCTTAAGGCTGACCAGAAAAAAAAATCTTTGGCTTACTTCTGTAGTTTCCTTCTGGAGGGGTAAAAAGTTTAATCCTCAGACTCAATAGGGACAAATGACTCTCAGTAACTTCTTTCTAGAAGCAAACGTGAGAAGAGCAACTAGCAGATGAATGTAATGATCGACTGGCAAAAAGTTCCCTCTGCGTCTGTCTGGAAATATGTGAAGGAGCAACGACTGCCAATTGCCTGTCAGGTCTCATCTCCTCGTCATGGAAGGTCTCCATTTTCCCACTTCTGCACTGAATGAAATTGAGAATCCTTAGCCGCAACCTAATTACCAGTCCATGGCACCGTTTCAGACATGGAAGGCAAAGTTATGATAAATATTTAATGGAACACTCAGCACAGTGAAAGCAACGAGCTGGAAAATGCTGGCGCTGGAAATGCACAGTTGTCTAGAGGTAGGATTTGTAGCTGGGATGTCTCCAGCTGAAACTAGACTTCATCCGCCCGGAAGATGCAACAACTATTCAGAAAGGGGACATGGGCTCCGAGAGGCAATGAAAACCCACCCCTTCCATTAACCAAACGGGGTCATGTTGGACTCAGTCTGAACTCCCATTCTGTCTTCTAAACACCTTTACCAAAAGCCAACAGACTAGAACCAGTGCTGGGAGAGCCAAAGGTTAACATTTGCTGACAATGATATACAGCACTGGTTTCCATCCTGGTGTCCTCCAGGTCCTGAAAAGGAACAACAGTGTCTGGAATCTAGATGCTGGAAATATTACTACTTTACCACTGGATTTAATGTATTTTTAGTATTTCGTAGATCCATTAAAACAGAAAATAAAGTATTACTAAATACATTCAGATCTTTTATGCTGACAAAATACTTGAAAACACAAGTCTCCTTTCTCTAAAAGCCCCATTGAAATGAAAGGCAAGGCATAAAAATGTTTTGAAGCCACCACGGCAAAGGACATTGAGAGGATGTAATAGGAGACAAGAAAAGTCAAAGACAGTTTTAGAAGATGGAAAAAAGGTAAGTGAGTCATAACTGACTGAAAGTGGAGAAAGCCGAAACTAAAAACCTGAAATGACAGCTGACAAAAAGAAGCAAGTCAGATCATGCCTTGAAACTATAGGAAACTCAGGTTTTAAAATCATCAGGTATTTCCATCGGGTGAGGAGGGAAATGTAGCTAAAAGAAAGGGGAGAATCTGCTGAAAATCAGTATAAGGATCAGTTAAGAACTGATGCTTTTGAACTGTGGTGTTGGAGAAGACTCTTGAGAGTCCCTTGGACAGCGAAGAGATCCAACCAGTCCATCCTAAATGAAATCAGTCCTGAGTGTTCATTGGAAAGACTGATGCTGAAGCTGAAACTCCAATACTTTGGCCACCTGATGCGAAAAACTGACTCATTCGAAAAGACCCTGATGCTGGGAAAGATTGAAGGCGGGAGGAGAAGGGGATGACTGAGGACGAGATGGTTGGATGGCATCACCGACTCAATGGACATGAGTCTATGTCCATGAGTCTATGTCACTCCTGAGTGAACTCCAGGAGTTGGTGATGGACAGGGAGGCCTGGCGTGCTGCCATTCATGGGGTCGCAAAGAGTAGGACACAACTGAAGGACTGAATTGAACTGATCCCAGATTCACTGCATCCCAGGCCAGATGTGCTATGCTATGACTCTTCTCCTGGTACCAATGACCACATCATCACAGCAGGAACTTGAAGGTTCATCTTTGTAGGAACTGAATCAGAAAGGACTAGGGGATGACTCAGGCACAGGATGGAGAGAGGGACAGAGAGACGATAAAGCCAATCCAGCAAAGTGTTCACTGTAGAACCAGATGGTAGTTCGATGGATATAGACTTCTCAGTATTGCTTCGAAATTTTTCATGATAAAATGAGAGGGGAAAAATCCATCCCGAATCTGAATCCAATCTGTTTTCAGCATCGCTGCTGCCACCTCCCTCATCCCAAGTCTCCTTCATCTCACCTGGATCTCTGCAATAACCTTCCAACTGCTCTTCCTGCTCCTGTTCCGCCCATCGGTACATTCTCAGCAGAGAAACTAGAGGGATCTTATTCAAACAGAAGTCAGCTCAGGCCACACCTCCACCCAGAACCCTGTGCAGCTCTCCATTTCACCGGGAACACACTAGAGAGTCCTTCCAAAGGCCTCCCAGTTCCTGCGTGACCCGGACTCCTGTTACTGCTCCGACTTCATGTGCTGCCACTGGGCCCTTCACACGCTATAAGGCAGCCACTCAGGCCTCCTTGCTATTTCTCAGGCACTCCAGGCCTCTCCAGGGACGCTCTTGACTTAGTGTTCCTCCTGTCTAACAGACACTCTCACTAGATGACTGGAGGGCTAGCTCTGCACCTCTATGACCTTGCTAATCTCTCATCTGCTGAATGCGCCTACCCTAATACTCAGCGAAAAGCAATGAAAGTGAAAGTGTTAGTTGCTCAGTCATGTCCAGCTCTTTGCGATCCCACAGACTACCTCCCCAGGTTCCTCTGTCCAAGGGATTTCTCAGGCAAGAATCCTGGAGCGGGTTGCCATTTCCTTCTCCAGGGGATGTTCCCAAACCGGGGATTGAACCTGGGTCTCCTGCATTGCAGGCAGATTCCTTACCATCTCAGCCACCAGGGAAGCCAATTACTCTTAAGGGGAAGGGATCATTGGGGAGTTTGGGATGGACATGAACACCCTGCTGTATTTAAAATGGATAGCCAATGAGGGCCTACTGCATAGCACAGGGAACTCTGCTCAATGTTATGGGGCAGCCTGGATGGGAGGGGAGTCTGGGGGAAAATGGGTACATGTATACATATGGCTGAGTCCCTTCGCTATTCACCTGAACTATCACAATATTGTTGGCTATACCTCAGTACAAAATGTTTTTATTGCTAAAGACTGTGCTTTCACTCCAGGGGGACGCAGGTTGGATCCCTGGTCAAGGGACAAAGATCCCACATGGCACAAGGGCAAGGTAAAAATTAAATAAATAAATTGGGCCAAGATACTAAAAAATCCAAAAGTCCAAATAAAAATAAAAACCCCTGCAGTCTCTCCTCTCGGCACTCCCGGCTTGCCTTGCCCCAGTTTTCCTTTCCTGCCCCAGGAGAACATTTGTCACTTTACAGCAAGCTCTAGAACTTACGTATTTATTGTGTTTATTGGTTCTATCTCAACTAGGATTGCTAGAATATAAAAATACAGGACACCCAGTTAAGTCTGAATTTCAAACGAGCAACCTCTCAATCTGTCCCCTGCAATGTTTAGCACATATTCATACACAAAGGTATTGTGGTTTATCTGAAATTGAAATGAAACTGAGCATCCTGCAATTGATCTGGTGACCCTACACACACACACACACACACACACACACACACACACACACACACACGTGCACGCACACTCACAGGAATATAAGGTCCTCAAGGAAGCCAGGGATCCTCTGCTTTGTTCTCTGATATATCCTCAAGGCCCAGAACACTGCAGGTTTCAGAGTATATGTTGATTAAATATACGCTGGATGAATGAATGATTACATTTTTCTCAGGATGTGTGCTAAGAAAACAAGAGAGTAATCCTCAGAAGATGTGTGATGCAGGAAACTGGAAATCCAACACCAAAACAAGTTTTTAAAATGTCTCAGATGATGCTGTGAGGCTGACCTGCAGTGGGAGGATATACACAGAGGGACCAGAAATGAAACCAATAGATGAACTGGTGTGTCTGCCTGTGACATTATCATGGTAATGGGCTTCCCAGTTCTCTCAAAGGATCTGATAGGGTTTTTAATTATACTTAGGCCAAAAAATAAGACATTATCAACTTCAAGCAAAATAGAAATGGTTACAAAAAGGAAAAGTAATCGTGACACACTACAGGATTTATGTGACAGTTATAAAGCAAATACCGACTACAGTACTGATTTGACCATCAGTGAGGTGTCATCTCAGCAAATAGGAGGAAAGGAAGATGTATGCAGTGGGGTTAAAGGAGCATAAAATGGATAAATCGCCATCTTCCCACTCTTGCCACCTTGGTGTTTATGGGTAGACCACAGAAAATGTCTAACATTTAAAAACTAAGAAAGAACAGCTTAATTACATAGTTTAGAAATTTGGAGACAAAAGAAAAGAAGAAATAGCTTCCAGCAGTGAAGCTAGCTGCCCATAGGGAGAACTCAGGGGAAGAAAAGAGTGGAAAGGCTGAAGAGGGATGGGGCAGTTTTGCTGTTTTCTGTCATAACTCTTTCAGCACCCTTTTATTAACTACATATATGTGTGTGTGTGTGTTGCTTCACAAAAATTAAAATTTCATTTAAAACCCTCAGTTCTGCTACTTAGGAAACAAAAACAAAAAGGGAAACATAGGATTTCTAGAACACCAACATAGGAACTGCAGATGGTGACTGCAGCCATGAAATTAAAAGACGCTTACTCCTTGGAAGAAAAGTTATGACCAACCTAGATAGCATATTCAAAACCAGAGACATTACTTTGCCAACAATGGTCCATCTAGTCAAGGCTATGGTTTTTCCAGTGGTCATGTATGGATGTGAGAGTTGGACTGTGAAGAAAGCTGAGTGCCGAAGAATTGATGGTTTTGAACTGTGGTGTTGGAGAAGACTCTTGAGAGTCCCTTGGACTGCAAGGAGATCCAACCAGTCCATTCTGAAGGAGATCAACCCTGGGATTTCTTTGGAAGGAATGATGCTAAAGCTGAAACTCCAGTACTTTGGCCACCTCATATGAAGAGTTGACTCATTGGAAAGGACTCTGATGCTGGGAGGGATTGGGGGCAGGAGGAGAAGGGGACGACAGAGGATGAGATGGCTGGATAGCATCACTGACTCGACGGACGCAAGTCTGAGTGAACTCCGGGAATTGGTGATGGACAGGGAGGCCTGGCGTTCTGTGATTCATGGGGTTGCAAAGAGTCGGACATGACTGAGCGACTGAACTGAACTGAATTGAACTGAACATAGGAAAAATATCCATACATTATTTTAATGCTATGAAACCTTTATACATTTGCAAACTCGCTGAGAGGCTCATATACTTCACTATAAACAGATGCAGTTCTACCTGAAATCACTACACATTTAATCATGACTTTTTTCCCCCTTTGGACATACTTCAGGAGTACTAGGTAACGGAAGACGATTCAGAGTTGAGGTCCAACCTGGCTACCTAATTGCAAATGTTTACTAACATTTCATTAGGACTTTTTCACTTACAAAATCCTTTGCACCACCATTTCATTTGATTCTCCAATGTTCCTTTAAAATTATTTTCATATTATTCATATTTGGACTTCTCCCAGCATTAACAACATCATAATATCCTCAGATAAAATGATGTGAACTCAGGAAGGAAAAGCTCTGACATTCACAACTTCCCTATCGTTTGTTTTATCCTCTCCTGTTCCTGCTGACTCTTGAACTATTATAAGCCTACATTTATAAGCCTTAGCATTTCTCTTCGAGAAGCTTTCTCTCCAAGGTCATAATCCCTGATCGTTCCTGCTTCTCCCTCCGCTCTGATAAGATGCCAATCACTGTCTTGCCTGTGGGCTTCCCTGATAGCTTAGTTGGTAAAGAATCTGCCTACAACACAGAAGACCCTGGTTCAATTCCTGGGTCAGGAAGATCTCCTGGAGAAGGAATAGGCTATCCACTCCTGTACTCTTGGGCTTCCCTGATGGCTCAGCTGGTAAAGAATCTGCTTGCGAT
Source organism: Ovis aries (assembly GCF_016772045.2). Lineage (NCBI taxonomy): Eukaryota > Metazoa > Chordata > Mammalia > Artiodactyla > Bovidae > Ovis > Ovis aries. The sequence continues at coordinate 19,581,883 of NC_056074.1, forward strand.
ATGGGAGACCTAGGTTCGATCCCTGGGTTGGGAAGATCCCCTGGAGAAGCCACTCCAGTATTCTGGCCTGGAGAATTCCATGGTGGCAAAAGAGTCAGACACAACCGAGCAACTTTCACTTTTCCTTGCCTGTGACCCTCACTATCTCCAAAATCTTCTCTGAGGCACAGAGGCATTGCTCTTCCTTTCAGTTTCTCATGCTATTTAAACTATTCAAGAGCAGAGAAGAAAAATACACACCGATCTCACCAATATATAGGGACTGCCCGGGTGACTCAGTGGTAAAGAACCCGCCTCGCAATACAGGAGCTGAAGACACCTGGGTTTGATCCCTGGATTGGGAAGATCCCCTGGAGAAGGCAATGGCACCGCACTCCAGTATTCTTGCTGGAGATCTCATGGACAGAGGGGCCTGGGGGGCTCCTTTTTACCTTTTCTTCTCATTTTTTGTTGGAATGCAATTACTTTACAGTGTTGTGTTCATTTCTGCTGTACAACATCATGAATCAGCCATAGGCGTATATATATATATACGCCTATATATATATATATATACGCCTATATATATATATATATATATATCTCCTCCCCCTTGAGCCTCCCATGCACCCCTCTAGTCCACCCCTCTAGGTCATCACAAAGCACCAAGTTGAGCTCCTTGTGAATATGGTATTTAAAAAACCCTTCGTCTTTCCCTTTCACACAGTTACACTCCTTGATACATGTTTTAAATAGACTACGTTATTCTGAACTCAAAAATCTCTCTTTACTGAATACTCTATTTTCAGCCTTCATTTTCCAATAGGAGGAGGCGAAGTTTAGAGCTCACTTCCAAATTATTCAGTTGTCCTAAAGACCAAGTGCAGAACAATTAATCAATTCATCACTGACTGGGTCTATCCATCCTTGCTTCAGGTCACATGTTAACTTATAAATGAGCCTACTGTTCCCTAGGGCCACCCCAAGATCCCCATAGGGAGAATGATGCAAACTCTCTTGATAAAAGTTACACATAGCTAATACCCTAAGAAGGATTACCTGACACTGCTCAAATTCATCGTTTTCAGACAAGAACTTCCAAAGCTTGCATATTTTCTTTGCCCTCAAATTCATTTGCTTTCAAGAATTCAGATATCTCTTTTTCTCTCACAGTTTACATGACATTTTTCACCAGTCCATCTTTCTTTGCCCATTTCCATAATTTTATATCTCTCTTCTCTCAGTTCTATAATTTTCTCATGATTTTTAAAAGTCTTTCATATGTGCATGTATGTGTATGAGAGATGTGTGTACAGATGTATTATAGCAATAAAAGGAAGAGCAATGATTTTAACACATTTATCCCATCTGATATGAATATATATACATCCATTACTGTGTTTTGTTTTTTTTTTCCTTCAACTACTGTTAGAGAGACATTGTTTGTCTAAGTAGGGCCTGGCTGACACAATGGAATACTTTCCATCTAGTTCAACCCATTGCTCTTAAATAATGTGAATTTTCTCATCACAAAACCCACAGAACAATTCCTCAGCCATGTGGGTTCCTTGGCTACTTCCTTCTTTCTCCTCAACAACCCACTGCCATGTGATGACACATTCCTGTTGTATTGGGTTGACCAAAGTATTCATTCGGGCTTTTCTGTGTCATCTTATGGAGAAAACCCAAGCAAACTTTTTTGGTCAACCCAATACAAGTATCTTCCCATATGTCAAGAACTTATCTGCACAGCTTTACCTCTCTCTGCCTATCAATGAGAAACCATGATTTTTCTGATCAAACCCTTTCCTGCGTCCTTTTATTCCAAGTTAAATTATGATGTTAAAGGAGCAGTTATACCTGTTTCTCAGTGACTAGTCTATCCTTCCCAATGCTTTGTTTCAAATTCACCCACACCTCCAGTAATGTTGTTCAGTTACTAAGTCTTGTCTGACTCTTTTGCGACCCCATGAATTGTAGCCCACCAAGCTCCTCTGTCCATGGGACTTTCCAGGCAAGAATACTGGAGTGGGTTGTCATTTCTTTCTCCAGTATATGTGTTAACATAAGGGCCTCAGATACAGACTCTGTCCTTAACTTGTTAAGAAAAATGTCACCACTGTAGACAGCTTGAAGCCATTCCCTTATCTGCACTTTAGGTCTAAGGGAGGCAAAGCCAGCGATGATATAACTCGCTGTGATTCTGCTCTATCTTCTGTCTTAAATGCCCTCTTTGGTTTGTTCTAATATCTTTTAAGGCCACTCAGGGTTCTTTTCTGTCATTTTGTGATCTAAGCCGCCCTAGCATCTAACCAGCTTCTTCTATAGCAAGATCAAAAGCAAGAATTTCGTAACTAATGTTAAAGGTATGTCAGTGGCCTTCAGAAATGGATGCCTCATATTTTGGCCACTAACTAGTTATTAAAAGCATGACTGTCTGAGGGCCTTTAGACCTCAGCCCTGAGACCTACAACTTGAGATGGACTTTCTTTGGCAGCGTCTTTGAAGTGTGACATCTTCACCTAATGCCCTCCTCTACCCTCTTTGCCTAGTTCTCCATTTAGAGAACTCTCTGTGCCTGCTATACCTTTACAAGCTCTTTGTACAATTTCATAAAACTCCATTAACCAGCCTCAGCACCTTTACCATCTATCAATTCTTAACTCTCAAACCTATTTCCCTTTCTTCCCTGTCTCTCCCATATCCTAAGAGGTGTTCAGGAAGGGAACTTAATCTTGCCTGACCTATCTTTCTTTTCTTTTCATGTTGAGTCCATTTGATCTTTTTAATTTAACTTAATTTTAATCATCTCCTACATTCCTTTATCAGGCTTGTTCTGATAAAGGTTTGCAGAGGATGAGAGCATATTGGAGATACATACTTTCAGCCTAGTCTTGAGGGGCAAGAGTTCTTGCAAATATTTGTTGCAGGAAATGATCTGAGTCTTGAAGAAAAGTAGAATTTTGTTGGATAAAGAAGGGGCAAAAGAACATCGCAGGCCAAGGGAAAAGCATGTGCAAAGGGACAAAAACATAAAGCAGCACAGTCTGAACAGGACACTAGTTCACTGTTGTTAGTTGATAAGTTGTGGCTGACTCTTTGCAACATCGTGGACTGGAGCCCACCAGGCTCCTGTCCATCGGATCTCCCCGGCAAGAATACTGGAGTAGGGTGCCATTTCCTCCTCCAAGGGGTCTTACCAAACCAGGGATCAAATCACATCTCTAGCATTTGTACTCCCAATTCTTTGTGATCCCATGGACTATACAGTCCATGGAGTTCTCCAGGCCAGAAAACTGGAGTGGGTAGCCTTTTCCTTCTCCAGGGGTTCTTCTCCACCCAGGGATTGAACCTAGGTCTCCTGTACTGCAGGCAGATTCTTTACCAGCTGAGCCACAAGGGAAACCCACTCAGCACTGGCAGATGGGTTCTTTACCACTGAGCCACCAGGGAAGCCAGTTCACTGTTACCATGGCTAAAATGTGAGAGGGACGAAGGGGAGACTGTTAGGAGATGCAGCTACTGAGGTAAAGAGTGACCAAGTGTAAGATGACCTTGAATTATATGCACATGGGACAAAGTGGATCACTGATGGGTTTAAAGCAAGCTACTGGCATGACAAGATTTCTCTCACCTGAAGACCTCCAGCAGATGCACAGAAAAGTCAAGTCTTGGAGTAAAAGAGATTGGGTAAGAAATGTTTACAGTATTTAGGAAAGGGCTGAAATGACTGAGTCTTGGACTGAGCTGAAGAGAAAGGGAGGATTTTTACAAACTCTGAGTGGGGGGTGGGATAATATGTTCGCATTTTTTACAAGCTCACTCTAGCTGCCCTGTGATGACTACGTAGAAAGGAGGACAGAGTAGATGAAGTAGGCCAGTTTGGAAGCCACTGCAGTGGTCCAAGTTGAAGATGGTTGCCTGGGCTGGTGGGGTGCGCCTGCTAGAAGAGTTCTCACAGTGTCCCAGTTACCTCATTCTCACCTTGCCTCCTCCCTACACCCCTCCCCGCCAGGGTTGATGTTATCCTCTTCCAGAATACACCACAGATTCACAGATGGGAATCGTCCTCCGCTCTGATATGATGCAAGCCAGGCAAAATGGGGATGCTATACATTCCCCATTGACAGGGGAAGAAAGTGAGACACAGGAGGCTAACTGCCTTGCCAGATAGTCCACTCCTTTAGAGCAACTTCCGGGACAGGTTCTGTGGTCCATGCTTTTCTATTACGCCAAGTTAGAAAAACACTTCATCATAATTAATGTGTTATAATCAGCCTTCACTCTAAACTGTCTCTTAGTTTACAACTCAGTATGCAACTGGGTGTAGTGGGTTGGCCAAAAAGTTCATTCAGGTTTTTCCATCACAGCATATAGAAAAACCCAAATGAGCTTTTTGGCCAACCCAGTATAAAGTGGGATGATTTTCTAGTCTAGGAGGTGATCATATGGCCTCAGGAAGTAGGGTTTTTCTCTACTGCAGCTGACTGACTATTGACTAGCAGTCGATTTTCTAAAAACATCTGTCATGTTAGCGTCATTCCTGATAAAATGACACCTAATAGGTTCACCTTCCTCTTCTTCACCTATCACAATAGTAGTCAAAAGAATTATGTAAACCTTCATTTAACTTCTTTCTCCATCACAACTTTAATCTATTTTGGAAAAACAGGTTAACTAGCATTACCTCTTTAGTGACTGGTATGATCCCCAGCACAAAGCACTAAATAAAAACATCTATTAAACAATAACAAATAATTATTGAGTACTTACTAATTAGCAGACACTGTGCTAAGGATTTAAATGTGACATCTCATTTATTTTCATACTAATTTCTTGAAGTAGATATAGCTACTCTCCAGTTTAGAGTAGAAGAAAATTAAACCTCGATATGTTAAGTTATTTAATCACAAAATTTAGAAAGTAGCAGAACTGGGATTCAAATTCAGACCACTCATTTGAATTTAAAAAATCAATGAATAGATGGATTGAATTTGCTGACAATTCACCAGGCATCATATAATCTGTCTCCAACTAGTGCAAACACTAGACTTAATGAAACTGGGTCATTTGTAGAGATATGGCGGAGAAGGCAATGGCACCCCACTCCAGTACTCTTGCCTGGAAAATCCCATGGATGGAGGAGCCTGGTAGGCTGCAGTCCATGGGGTCGCTAGGAGTCGGACATGACTGAGCGACTTCACTTTTACTTTGCACTTTCATGCATTGGAGAAGGAAATGGCAACCCACTCCAGTGTTCTTGCCTGGAGAATCCCAGGGACGGGGGAGCCTGGTGGGCTGCGGTCTCTGGGGTAGCACAGAGTCAGACACGACTGAAGCAACTTAGCAGCAGCAGCAGCAGCAGTAGAGATATGGATGGACCTGGAGTTTGTCAGAGTGAAGTCAAAAAGAGCAAGTACTGTACATTAATGCATACGTGCCAAATCTGGAAAAACGATACAGATGAACCTATTTCCAAGACGTGAGTAGAGACACAGACGTAGAGAATGGACGTGTGGGCGGGGCGGGGTGGGGGGGCGTCATTGTTATCATAAAATAGCTAGCTAGTGGGAACCCACTTTAAAGCACAGGAAGCTTAGTTCGGTGCTCTGTGATGACCTTGAAGGGTGGGATGAAGGGGGTGGAAAAGAAGTCCAAGAAGGAGGGGATAATGTGTGTGTGTGTTTATGATTCACTTGATTGTATAACAGAAACTAGCATATCATTGTAAAGCAATTGTACTCCAGTTTAAAAAATATTTTAAAAACTAAAAAGCATAAAAATCACCTATTTGTACGTAATTACCATAATATGGTTTCGCATTTGTGTTTCTTAACCCAAGGGCATTTGGTTATTTCTGGAGACATTTTTGGTTTTCTCCACTAGGAGGGGGAGTTGCTCTGGCATCTAGGAGGCAGAGGCCACAGATGCTTCTAAACCTCCTCGAACAGTTGTGACTTGGCAGCAGCAGCAGCACAAGGCACAGGACAGCCCCCCACAGTAAGGACTGTCTGGTCCACTATGTCAATTGCGTCAAATTTAAGAAACCTTGCTCTCTATCATATGGCTCTTCATATGAAGCCAAATCATATTGAAACCACTCCTGTTTAAGAAAAAAAAAATTCTCATCAGATCACACAACATGCAAAACTCACCAAATAACACTTTCCTATAGAAATAACTGGATATGAATTTGAGCAAACCCTGGGAGGCAGTGTGCCGAGGAGTCTGGCGTGCTACAGTCCACGGACACAACTTAGTGCCTGAACAACAAAATAGAAACATTTTATTGTGGTAACAGAGGACAAGTGCTGACAGCATTCCTTCTTCCTGTAGATCAGCAATGCTTTGCTAAAACACAAAACTGAGGAGGAAATAGACACCATTTCATGTTGCAGATATGCCCTGACACATTAAAGACAGACAAGTCACCTGACCAGCAAGAAGCCAGTAACCCATTCTGCTTGGGGCGGCAGGAATTCACTATTACATACTTGAAAAGGGAAGGGAAACAAATTCCTACAGATACACTTCAATGTCATTTAACATCTGTTTCAAAATGATTATCAAGGTACCAAGCCGGTTTCCAACCCTGAATACCAGGCAACGAAAGGAAGGCATAGCAAGACTGCAGTTGTTAGATCTGGACTCTAGGTGGCAGCAGCACATAAGTGCATGGCTTCACCCCTGAACATTGTCTAAATTCTCTTGGAACAAAAGAAGTAAACATGATTTCCCCAACAATTCTCACCAATGCCATGTATTTCTTTTACTGGACTTAAAGTTATTAAGCTGCCTTTGTTTTCTGAACAGTGTACCCTGCCAGTCTCCTCTGTCCATGGAATTCTCCAGGCAAGAAGACGAGTGGGTTGCCATTTCCTTCTCTGGGGATCCTTCTAAATCAGGGATCAAACCTGGGTCTCCTGCATTGCAGGCAGATTCCTTACATCTGAGCCACAGGGAAGCCCCCTGTTTTCTGAATAAATCTTTTGTATTCTTAAATAGTTGTTTCTCTACATAACAAATATTCAGTGTACATGTGAGTATGCATATATATAATTATATATATGAACATAAACTGCATATATTATATGCAATTATATAAATTATACATCTGTCATTTATAATAATGATGTTGATCATATTTGTCACTCTTTGTTGAGCATTTTCTCACTTACTTAATACTTTTAATCATCTCATGTGGAATGTATTAGCTTTTTCCTTTTGTAGTTTAATTTCCAAGGATGAAGAAGATCAAACAGCCTGGCCAGGGTCAGACAGCATAATGAGCACCAGAAGCGAGATTCATATTATACATTTCAGAGAGCCCAAAGTCTGTGAGCTTTTTGAGGTTAGGGATTTTATCTTAATTTCTATTCTTCCTCACCAAACAGAGATAAGTGCTATAAATGTATTGCATCAGTTGCAAAAACAATTTGTGCCCATTTCCTGCTGTTAGGGAAAAATAATTCATATGGGAAAATGAAGGCCCTACCCCAGGCTAATTAAATCAAGCATTTCTCATGAAGGGGAGTTTTCTTAAAGGTCTCCAGGTTATTCTAATATGCAGCAAGTGTTGAGAATCCATAGGGTAGTGACCATGAGAGTCACATTTTCAGTAGTTTGAGATGCCTTTTCTCACTTTTTGATAAGTCCTCAAAGACAGAACTGAAAATGCCAAATAGTTGTGGAGAAGGTTACGAAAGTAAAGCTTGCCACTGAAGGAGACACAAGCTTGCAGCCCACCAAAGCCATTAACATCCCATCCAATCTGTGGTCTATTCCTTTTGTGATTTTGTGACTTCAGTGACAGAGGCAGCAACCTGTTTTTGTCTATCTCCATAAACAGCATTTCCATGCAAGGGTGACATTCATAGAAATTTGGTGCGGTGGTAAAGTATCTGCCTGCCAGTACAGGGGATGCAAGATACATGGGTTCAAATAAATGCTGGAGAGGGTGTGGAGAAAAGGGAACCCTCTTACACTGTTGGTGGGAATGCAAACTAGAACAGCCACCATGGAGAACAGTGTGGAGATTCCTTAAAACCTGGAAATAGAACTGCCATATGACTCAGCAATCCCACCACTGGGCATACACATTGAGGAAACCAGAATTGAAAGAGACACATGTACCCCAATGTTCATCGCAGCTCTGTTTATAATAGCCGGGACATGGAAGCAACCTAGATGTCCACCAGCAGATGAATGGATAAGAAAGCTGTGGTATATATACACAATGGAGTATTACTCAGCCATTAAAAAGAGTGCATTTGAGTCAGTTCTAATGAGGTGGATGAAACTGGAGCCTATTATACAGAGTGAAGTAAGTCAGAAAGAAAAATACTGATACTTTCATGGAATTTAGAAAGATGGCAATGACGACCCTATATTCAAGACAGCAAAAGAGACACAGATGTCAAGAACAGACTTTTGGACTCTGTGGGAGAAGGGGAGGGTGGGATGATTTGAGAGAATAGCTTTGAAACATGTATATTACCATATGTGAAATAGATAACCAGTCCAAGTCTGATGCACGAAATAGGGCACTCAAAGCCGGTACACTGGGATGACCCAGGGGGATGGGATGGGGAGGGAAGTGGTAGAGGGGTTCAGGATGGGGGACACATGTACACACGTGGCTGATTCATGTCAATATATGGTAGAAGCCACCACAATACTGTAAAGTAATTCGCCTCCAATTTATATTAATTAATTAATTTAAACATATAAAAAGATATTCGGGTTCAATCCCTGGGTCAGGAAGATCCCTTGGAGTAGGAAATGGCAGCTCAGTCCAGTATCCTTGCCTAGAAAATTCCATGGACAGAGGAGCCTCACTGGCTACAGTTTTGTGCTGTGCTTAGTCGCTCAGTCGTGTTTGACTCTTTGCAACCCCATGGACTGTAGCCAGCCAGGCTCTTCTGTCCATGGGGATTCTCCAGGCAAAAATACTGGAATGGGTTACCATGCCCTTCTCCAGAGGATCTTCCCAACCCAGGGATGGAACCCAGGTCTCCTGCATTGCAGGTGGATTCTTTACCAGCTGAGCCACCAGGAAAGCCAGGGGTCACAAAGAGTTGGACGTAACTGAGCACACACCTATGCACAGAGCGGTAGATACAGTTAGAATCATTTCTGTCCTCCATCACTGATTATATTCTAGGACCTCAGCAACAAGTCCAAGGTACATCTTGAGATATGATTAATTATTAATACTAACTCCAAGTTACTATTATTGAACACAGAGCCTCACAAATAATGAATAAGCAATAACCTTTTGCAGAATGAGTAAGCAGATGAATGGACTTAGAGTGACTTATTGAGTGAAGAAATCCCTGACTGGACTTTCAGTTAATCTTCAAAAATCTACCTCAAGACTATTTAGTTATCTCTACCAATATTTCTATCTAACGAGTTGTTTAAAAAATAAAGATTGATTTGACAGCTCAGATAAAGTTCTCCTTTCCCCATTTTTTTTAAACACCACTGATGTAAATGTAGAACTGAACTCAGAAATGAAGGTCTGAGAAGCTTTGTGACTGTTTTAACTATGAGATATAATGAAGAACATTTCAAGCTATTCTGAGGTGGCACAACAAAGGTGGCTTTCCTTTGGGAAGAGGAGAGAATGGGGTTTTTTTTTTGTTCGTTTGTTTGCTTTGGTTTGCCTTGGCCAAACTATGAAAAACTATGTCATTCTGCAGGACTTATTCAAGAAGACTGACTCCTATGTATTGTGCTCATATGTTAAGAATCTATTCTGGATTACATATAATTAACTCATAGTCAATGTCAGCAAGACAGCAATTTCTAGGCATGTTAACATGTTGACATCTTCCAGAATGATAATGCCAATTCCCCCATAAAATAAAACCATCCATGTTAATTGTTTCTTTGTTTTGTCATTTATATTCCCGTAGATACCTTATCTTGAATAATGGCACTCAGGAAGCTAACAGTTCTTCCAATGATGCCGGCATAACATCCAGTGCTTTGAAAGGCAGAGAGCTCAGAGCAAAAACTGCAAGAGCTGCCCTAGAGTAATGAAACTAAAGGTGGAGACACCCTTAGCAGAGTCCCCGAAGAACCTGGTAATCCATACAAAGTATCAAGGCACAGCTGTGGAGGTGACGGGGGCATTCCCCAATTCCCAAGACATCAGCAAAGTCCTTTACTCGGCACGTTCTGTATGTGGGGCTCCGTATGTGCCTTACTTTGTTCTGTATGTAATATTGTTCTTAAATATTAAGCAGGTGGTGATTCAGTACCTTCTGGCAGGCCCTGTTATGAATAGCTCTGATACAGCAGGAATGTATCAGGAGGAAGGAAAAGCAGTTTCCAGTGAGGATACTATGTCAGAGTGAATCAGAGACTGAGTGAGCGTGTGGGAGGGGACGGAGTACCCTCCCACCCAGAAGGTGGAAAAAGAAGGGAGAGAGGGCACTAGATACCTTGTGCCACTGATCGTCTTTATCCACGCAGCCTGCAAGGATGTATTTTCTGAGTGTGTGGGTTGTTTGACTTCTGCTTTTTTCTGTCAGCAGCAAAGATATTCTGAAGTGTGAGTCTGTGATACACAGAGTAGGTTGGACTGAGACGACAAAACAGCCACAACTCACGCAGACCAAACAAGCTGTCCTTGGCATTCAGAATCCTGAAGATGAAGCATTTACAGCATAATAGGAGGATTTGGGAGTTTTAAATCTCCCCCCACCTTTTTGTTCTCCAAGAGTAAGGCTGTTCTGGCAATTTAACCCCAGGCTTTTGCCTGTCTCAGGTTTTCTGGAGCCTTCCGTGGCCAGGCCAGGAGATGAAATATGGTCTGCAAATGACTCTAACCCGTGACTTCAGAGGCAACAACTAATTGAGAAAGAGTGTCAAGAGAGATGCCTCAGGAATGAAGGTTACACGCCCTTAAAGGAGAGTGAAGATGGAAGAGAGACAGAGGACCTAGACCCCATTGTGAGAACATGTGCAGGCCTGGGCTTGATCCCCAGGCCGAGTGGAGGAAGGACAGCGCCAGCTTCTAGAGCACCCAGAGGGCATGGCCAGGATGGCGAAGAACCTAGCAAACTGCGGTTGTGAGAAGGGTGGAGTGGACTCCACAGAGTGATCAGCTGCCACTTACATTTTGTGTGTGTGTTAGTCTCTCAGTCATGTCCAACTCTTTGAAACCCCATAGACTGTAGACCGCCAGGCTCCTCTGTCCACAGGATTCTCAAGGCAAGAATCCTGGAGTGGGTTGCCAGTTCCTTCTCCAGGGGATCTTCCCAAACCAGAGATCGAACCTGCATCTCCTGCATGGCAGATGGATTCTCTACCATCTGAGCCACCAGGGGAGCCACTTACAGTTTAAGCAAGTTCTGCTATATGCCAGGCTCTTAAATGCAACAGCCCAGAAGGCAGATGTGTCTATATCCATTTTGTAGACAAGGCAACTTAGGCTCACTGAAGAGCAGGAGCTTGCAAGGTAGTACTCTTTGTGTAAGGCAGAGAGCTGGGAAGGAGAAGTCTTGGTTGGGTGGTGAGGAAACTAAACTATGTAAGCTACAAGGTACCTTACAGGTCAGTATCCAATGCTTTCTTTCACACAGATACTGACAAGAAGGGTCTAACAATACCATGACTTGCTCAATATGTTTTGCCCAGATCACCTGAGTCTCATCTTTGTTGAGTCTTCAAACAGGGCTACCCAATTGATTTTCAAATAAGCAACTGTTTCACTTAATTTTTCTTTTAAATCCCCATGTTTTGGTGGAATAAAACAACTTTGATGATGGTGGTGGTGATGATAACCATTCTTTATTAGGCTAATAGTCCTCTCTACCTCTCACAATGAATCTGTCACAAATATGATTAATCCCCTGTGTACAGATGAGAAAATTCATTCTCACAATAGCTGCATGACTTACTCAAAGTGACAAAACAGGACCAGGGCTCCATCTTATATTTTATTCTAAAATCTGCATACTTTTTCGATATCATGCTAAAAAGAATTTATCTGCAAAACTTATTTATTAAGAACTAATTTAGTCCCCATTTTAACTAAGCAGAAACAAACAAAAGTCCTATTTAGAATATCCATTGACTAGTATAAGGAAACCTAAATTACAAAGAAAGGCAATGCCAAAGAACATTCAAACTCCCGCACAATTGCACTCATCTCACATGCTAGCCAAGTAATGCTAAAAATTCTCCAAGCCAGGCTTCAGCAATACGTGAACCAAGAACTTCCAGATGTTCAAGCTGGATTTAGAAAAGGCAGAGGAACCAGAGATCAAACTGCCAACATCCGTTGGATCATTGAAAATGCAAGAGAGTTCCAGAAAAAACATCTACTTCTGATTTATTGACTATGCCAAAGCCTTTGACTGTGTGGATCACAATAAACTGTGGACAATTCTGAAAGAGATGTGAATACCAGATCACCTGACCTGCCTCCTGAGAAATCTGTATGCAGGTCAAGAAGCAACAGTTTGAACATGACGTGGAACAACAGACTGGTTCCAAATTGGGAAAGGGCTGTGTCAAGGCTGTATATTGTCACCCTTCTTATATGCAGAGTACTTCATGAGAAATGCTGGGCTGGATGAAGCACAAGTTGGTATCAAGATTTCCAAAAGAAATATCAATAATAACCTCAAATATACAGAGGACACCATGCTTATGGCAGAAAGCTAAGAGGAATTGCTGAGCCTCTTGATGAAAGTAAAAGACGAGAGTGAAAAAGTTAGCTTAAAACTCACCATTCAAAAAATAAAGATCATGGCATCCGGTCCCATCACTTCATGGCAAATAGATGGGGAAACAATGGAAGCAGTGAGAGACTTTATTTTTGGTGGGCTCAAAAATCACTGCAGATGGTGACTGCAGCCATGAAATTAAAAGACGCTTGCACCTTGGAAGAAAAGCTATGACAAACCTAGATAACAGCATATTAAAAAGCAGAGATATTACTTTGCATACAAAGGCCTGTCTAGTCAAAGCTATGGTTTTTTTCCAGTGGTCATGTATGGATGTGAGAGTCAGACCTTAAAAAAAACTGAACACCGAAGAATTGATGCTTTTGAACTGTGGTGTTGGAGAAGACTCTTGAGAGTCCGTTGGACTGCAAGGATATCAAACCAGTCAATCCTAAGGGAAATCAGTCCTGAATATTCATTGGAAGGATTGATGTTGAAGCTGAAGCTCCAATACTTTGGCCACCTGATCCAAAAAATCAACTCACTAGAAAAGACCCTGATGCTAGGAAAGATTGAATTCAGGAGGAGAAGGGTATGACAGAGGATGAGGTGGTTGGATGGCATCACTGACTCGATGGACATGAGTTTGAGCAAGCCCCGGGATCTGGTGATGGACAGGGAAGCCTGGTGTGCTGCACTCCATGGGGTCACAAAGTTGGACATGACTGAGCAACGCAGCTGAACTAAACTGAAATTAAAGTTAATTTAGGTCAAATTATTATTATGTGTGTAATAATTTTTATTTATATATTTATATGCAAATAATATTATTTATATAATAATTAGTCTTCCCATTCTGGCTCAGAGGGTAAAGCGTCTGCCTACAATGCAGGAGACCTGGGTTTGATCCCTGGGTCGGGAAGATCTCCTGGAGAAGGAAATGACAACCCACTCCAGTTCTCTTGCCTGGAAAATCCCATGGACTGAGAAGCCTGGTAGGCTACAGTCCATGGGGTCGCAAAGAGTTGGACATGACTGGGCGACTTCACTTTCATATAATAATTAATATTATAATACTTTGACCTAAAGTCTATATTTGGGTGAGCTCATGTACCCTTGACATTGGTGAAAGTACAAGTTCCATCTGCTTTTTGAGACACTGAATTTAGCCTATGAACTCCCATTTCTGAAAGCATAAGACATGAGGAGTCATGATAACTCAAGGTGAGAACTACTTCATTACATATTATTGAAAATAATTACTGCTTTTATATTATCGGACTTTATATCACACTGAATTAAATTATAAACCTCAAAGAGTTTATTCACACATTTTTAGCTGAAAGCACAGACCAGCATTTGTGATCTGCTTTCCATTAAGGTTCCCAATAAAAATCTCTGAGATGCTGAAGTCTTATGAATTTCTTTCTATAGAAACAAAGGCTCTATAAATCCACAAGCACTTTAGTCTCTTAGAGAAAAAAAAAAAATTACAAAAGAGAAATGATAGATGAGCCTTGCTAGAAATTTTAATTAAACCTCTGTGACTGAAAAATTCTGAATCAGGCCACAGGCAGCTGCATTCAGACATGACCTGCTACCACAGCAGAGGCGGGGACATGTGTCAGGAAATAGACACCCTGTGAGAACAGTCACAGTACCCTTGAATTTCATTTCGCCTGGCTCTCCATAAGGTCCAGCTTTGAAGGGCCTTGTGGGAGACCTCTCTAGCTCAGAGAATAAGTCAGAATACAAAGAAATCGGCTCTTGGTTGCTTAGTGACAGGAGAGTATGGACTACAGTGTGTCTTTAGTGTGTGTGTGCTGGCCCTTGTTTGTCAGAAGACAGGATGCCCTGTCATTCTGCACTGCTTGCTGCAGTGATTAAGTAATTAAAAGCCCTGACCATGGAAGTTTCCATATGAAACTTCTCAAAGAACTAGGATTAAAGAATACAGGCTACCCACATAAATATTATAATAAATGCTCCTCTTCTGTTGCAGGCTTTACCAACCAGGCATTTAGGAGATGCATGCTTTCTTATCCATACTTCCACAGGTTCACTCCCAGGTTTTGACATGCTCTGGGGGACAGGAGGAAGAACTTGAACTTGATATAACATGAACATCGTTCCATCTTGATTCCATCGCTTATTAGTTGTCTGACTCTAGTCTGTTAATCTCTTTATCTAGCTAGCCTTGGGGATTGTTTGTGATAAGGTCAAACTGCCCTTAATTCAAAGTGCTTGGTAAATAGCCAAGCATTAAATAAATATAAAGTGCTGTAAGTAATTTTTACTTTATTTCTAAACCACAGTTGCTCTCCTTTACCATATGTACTGAAAATTAAAGACTTATATGGCTGATTGAATTTAATCTGGCTCTAAATTAGAATTAAAGTGCTTGCAAGTCAATACATTTCATGAAAAAGCATGCTATTCTTTACTGCAACCATCCTTGTAGTGAGAGTCTCCTGTATGGATCCCACTAAAATAGCATAACAAAAACAAAAACCACACTCAAAAGAACAGACCATTTTAGTATCAATATGAAGTAACTCTTGTGCCTTTAATTTTTCCCACAAATTATAGAATCAAAGCCTTAATTTCAAGGCCACAGTTAATGCTTGATGATCTGCAAAGTGGTCATTCAGATATACCCAATCTCTGTGTTGTGTATCCCAATTTTTCCCGGGAAAAACATGGTGGATCCCTAGACACTCTTATTTTCCTCTGTGTGTTACTCACTCAGTCGTGTCTGACTCTTGGCAAACCTATTGACTGTAGCCCACCAGGCTCCTCTGTCCATGGAATTCTCCAGGCAAGAATACTGGAGTGGGTTGCCCTGCCCTTCTCCTACTTTCCTCTAAGGCCGTAGAAATCTAAATTGGACACACCACTGCCTGGAATAAAGACTAATTTCTTAGTTTCTCGGACAGGTAGATATGACTACATTTCTAAGTTACAGCCAATGAGATGTAAGCAGAAGAATCAAGTGAGTCAGGGATTTTCTGTAAATGTCCCTTCTTCATCCTCCCCTCCATGATTCTGCAAGAAACACAGAGCTACCTAGGACCATATACCTGAGACCCACCAGTAGTGACAGCGGTGTTGAGCTGGCGAAACTGAGTCCCTGAGAACTTTGAGGAGCAGAGTCATCAAACTAGGGCTGGATTTTTATGATGGAGAAATAAACTGTCTTTAAGGCATTGATGTTTTGCTTGTTTCTGTTACAGCCAATTTACAAAATTACTTTTCCACAGCTTCGTTTTCAGAGTCCCTCAACTTTCAAAACTACTGCATTATGCCTCAATGATATCTGTTTATTTTAGTGCAATGCATTTGATCACTATCGATTAGGCAACTTTGATATGCAAGAACAAGTATAGGAGAGTATGTTGTATTGAGGAACCAGTGAGCAACTCCAACACACGTAACACCTAAGATGCTTAATGGTGAAAGAAGGGGAAGTCCCAGTGTGCTTAACAGAAAAACGTAGTCTATCAGGGCCCAGTGTGGGGAGGAAAAGGAAGGTTTGTTGGGGGATGAGACATTAGCAATAAGAACTAAAAAATGAGATGTTAACCGATGGACAGAGAGAGAAGGTGCATTTCAGAAAGTGGAACCGTATTTCCAAAGGCCTTTGAGCAGGAAGCAGCAGACTATGTTGTAAAAAGAGAAGTCAGTTTAGTTAGAACAGAACAATGGTGACACCAGTGAAAAGAGAGTCAAGGTCTAAGACCTCTCATTCTATTCCTCATTGTCTCTCCATCACCTTCTAAGCTACAAGGATGGGCCCTGAGATGAGAAAAATGACTAGACTTCATAAAGAAGAAAATTCTAGGTCCTGCTTTTCACAATTTTCTTGTGGGGGAGGAGATAGAATTTAAACCCACACCATAGAATCAAAGTATTCCCTGATTCTAGATTTTTGTTTTTTGTTTTCTTTTTTTTTTCCCCCCAAAAAGGATAAGCACTGAAGTAAGAAAAGATAACACTTAATGGGATCATTGTTTTGCCCTGGTTTATATAAGAATGAACAGACCCAACTAAAATATGCAAGTCATCCCTCTCAACAGAACTCTGCTTGTTCCCCTCCGCTTCCAGTCCTTCTCATTTACCAAGATAAATAAATAAACGAAACTCTCTTCTTTGACAGAATCTGGCTTCTCAGAATTTTTGGTTTCCTACTTCAGAAAATATTAATGCATTTCGCTGAGCCAGTGTGGGCGGACATACATTTACCATCTTTCACGGTCCTGAGAAGAGAGAAAGCTTATTAAAAGGATTAAAGAATCCACAGAGGACACTAGAGGGCGGGTGTCTCATTTGAATTTGCTGTGATGTCTGCCCATAGACTTGGACCACAGTAGGTAGGCACAACCAGGGTGTTCCCATTTCCCAGAACTGTTCAAATATAAGGTTAAAAAAAAAAAAATTGCTATCCTGCTTCTCAAATAAGCCAAGCTTTGCATTTGCTTTTCCTTTCACCTCTAAACAGCTTTCCCTGTTATTTCTCAAGTCTGGCTCTTCCTCCATGTTTAAGTCTCACTCCCAGTATCATCTCCTAGGAGAGGTCATCCCTTAGAGCTTTTCCTAAAATAAGCTCTCCTGAATCCTGTTGCTTAATGTTACATCAAGTGTTTCCTTCTACCTTCATTAAACCCCAAATTACCTTATTATATGTGCTTACTTGGGCTTCCCAAGTGGTTCTAGTGGCAAAGAATCTACCTACAATGCAGGAGACCCAGGTTCAACCCCTGGGTCGGGAAGATCCCTTGGAGTAGGAAATGGCAACTCACTCCAGTATACTAGCCTGGAAAATTCCATGGGCAGAAGAGCCTGGTGGGCTACAGCCCATGGGGCCACAAATAGTTGGACATGACCAAGCATACAATTGATTGTTGACCAGGGGATTTTTGCAGAAACTAATACTTGTGACAGAAAGTGAAGAGGGACTAAAAAGTCTCTTGATGAAAGTGAAAGAAGAGAGTGAAAAAGTTGGCTTAAAGCTCAACATTTAGAAAACGAATATCATGGCATCTGGTCCCATCACTTCATGGCAAATAGACAGGGAAACAGTGTCAGACTTTATTTTTCTGGGCTCCAAAATCACTGCAGATGGCGACTGCAGCCATGAAATTAAAAGACTTACTTACTCCTTGGAAGGAAAGTTATGACCAACCTAGATAGCATATTCAAAAGCAGAGGCATTAGTTTGCCAACTGAGGTCCGTCTAGTCAAGGCTATGGTTTTCCAGTGGTCAAGTATGGATGTGAGAGTTGGACTGTGAAGAAAGCTGAGCACCGAAGAATTGATGCTTTTGAACTGTGGTGTTGGAGAAGACTCTTGAGAGTCCCTTGGACTGCAAGGAGATCCAACCAATCCATCCTAAAGGAGACCAGTCCTGGATGTTCATTGGAAGGACTGATGCTAAGGCTGAAACTCCCATACTTTGGCCACCTCATGCGAAGAGTTGACTCACTGGAAAAGACTGTGACACTGGGAGGGATTGGGGGCAGGAGGAGAAGGGGACGACAGAGGATGGGATGGCTGGATGGCATCACCAACTCGATGGACAAGAGTTTGGGTGAAATCCAGGAGTTGGTGATGGACAGGGAGGCCTGGTGTGCTGCAGTTCATGGGGTTGCAAAGAGTCAGACACAACTGAGCAACTGAACTGAACTGAACTGAATACTTGTGGCTGGCAATTTTTATTTTGGCTGGCCCAAAATTAATTCTGCTATTTCACTAACACTTCGCAGGTTATTACACTCAATAGTTGCACCTGACATACCTGTGTAGTCCTCTAATTTTCATGACATGTGGTTTTCAATCCACTCTTCTGTAGAAGCAAAAGCTGGAGCATTCTCCAGCACCAGGAGTTTCATTTTCACTTTTCATATCGGAATCAATCGCTAAGATTTTTCATGTCTTTTTGTTGGTCTAATATTCACACTGTCTGAATCAAACTATATTCTGAAGAATTATAATCTTCTGAGAAACTAGTATATATGTTGCTCGGATAATCAGAGAAAACACCTGCATAAAATTCACAGAAAAATTACTCTTAACTTAAAATTTTGCAAAGTGTCATTTTGAAAATTTTATGTTTACAATATAATCACGTACAATATAATACAATATAATAAAACCTAGTGGAGCAAAATGTGAGTGATAACAATCATAAATTGTATAATGAGCCCCTGATCAATTCTAAGCTCTAACAGCTTAATGTGGTGATGTTAATGGTGTTGTGCTGTATTGCTGCCTGTGTGTGATCAGTTCTGTTTGACTCTGCCACCCTATGAGCTGTAGCCTACCAGGTTCCTCTCTCCATGGAATTTTCCAGGCAAGAATACTGGAGTGCCTTGCCATTTCCTACTCCAAGAGAATCTTCCCGACCCAGGGATCAAATCTGCCTCTCTTACATCTCCTGCATTAGCAGGCGAATTAGGAAGATTCTTTACCACAAGCATCACCTGGTTTAAAAATGTATTGATACGTCTCTGGTCAATAATATAAAATGTATCTGTCTCTTCTAGAAAGTATACTCCTTAAAGGCAGTGACCTTGTCTCACTACTCAAGTCTCAGGAGCTAAAAAAAAATTTGTGGAGTATCTGGTGAATGAATGAAAAACTGGTCAGTTCTTTAAAATGGGCATTATCATAATTCACATTACAGATGACTCACAGAGATTTTAAATAACTTGATCAAGGTTTTACAGCCAGTTGATGGAAGAATCACTTGACCTCAGAAAATCTTTTAAGCTATATATGTTTCTTCTCTTAATTTTTTTTTTCGGCGGGGAGTAATGTATATTAAGAAAATCATCATTTTCAAAATTCTCATTTCTTCTTTGACTCTTCCCTCTGTCCTATCAATATCCAATCAACTCCACTCTTAAACTACTATTTATACTGTCCGTCCTTTTTCTTTCTATTCTCTCTGCCACCATTTTTATTAATGGTCACATTCTGGGAACTATTGGAATAGCCTCCTGCTTAGTTTCATTATTTGTTCTGCTCCAGTCTCTAACTCTACGTATGTCTCTCCCAGAAGAACTGCCTTAAACTTGGACTTTATCGTGCTATTGAGTCACATCTCCAGTCGCTATCTGTTGCTATTAGCTTCAATTGTACACTTTTTGGCTTTTACACTCAAGGCCCTCCCTAGTTGTCCCCAACCTTTCTCACACTATTCTCTCCTTAAACTCTCTACATGATCTCCAGTTAGACAGCCCCACTCACTATTCAAACAGCTCTAGAGTTCTTCCTAGTCTTCAACAATTCTCACCCTATTATTCTCCAAAAACATGCCTTTCCACATTTAAATTGCATTCATTTATCAAACCACTGGAGAATTTCCACCTTCTTTTAGAATGTTTTCCAGATAACTCCAGTGTACATGGGTTCACCTGTCTCCAAGTTCATTAGTACCTAGAACAGTGCCAAGCTCACTGTAGGTGCTTAGAAAATTTTTGTCCAGTGAATTACTGAACACATAGCTGAAATCATGCTCTGTCTTATGGTAGCTTTTATTTTGTCTTATTTTATCTACACTGTTAATTCTTGGGTCCCTTTTCAACTGGATCTTTGAGGTCTGAGATCATAGACTCCTATTCATCTCCTCATACACAGGAAGCAATGCCTCTTGTCTGAAAGACAACCCCTCATGCTTTAACCAAGGAAGCCTAATGTCACACTGTATTATTGATAAACTTACACTCTCTGATTTGCTTTATGGCTCAGGATTTAACAACTACTACACACATAACAGCAACCCACTCCAGTACTCTTGCCTGGAAAATCCCACGGACAGAGGAGCCTGGTAGGCTACAGTCCATGGGGTCGCAAGGAGTCGGACACAACTGAGAGACTTCACTTTCACACACATAACAACTGACCCTACAGAGAGGAGACACTGGAGATTCAAAGTATATCCCTCCTTTTTCTTCAGTTAATATTTCACCATCATTAATATACTGTGAAAACAAATTACCAATCTGAGCAATTTCCTGTTCAAATTCTAGCTGCAATTTTTTCTAATGTTTCTGATCCTCATGAAATAATCCCCTAATATTACAGTATGCCAATAATGTAATGACAACAAGCTAGGCATAGAAACTGGTATATAATAGGGTCCATACACTTCATACAAAAGATATTACCAACCAATGTCACTTCTTCTCAATACTATGTGAGTATTGTCAGTTAATAAGTGTCATGGAAATTCAGGGGAAGTATAAATTAATGAAGGTTGGGGCATTACAGGAAGATACCTGAAATTCTCTTCAACAACAGTGTAATAATTATTGAGTCTAGGTACATGTAAATCTGGTTTATACGGTCCCTACCTGCTATAAATATGTAATCTGTGATTTAACTTTAATAGCTTTACCTATGCTTTTAAGAGAAAGATAAGTAGATGATACTGACAATTTTCTCTTTAATCACTTGGACATTGCTTTAACCCAATCACAGAGAGGCCTTCCCAGCTACTGTCACCAAAACAGCAATACATACTACCTCTCTTCTAGATTATAGTGTTCTGTCTCATTTCTTACTAATCCATGAGAATAGTTAAATTTATTTATTGACCTATGTCAAGAGTCACCAAAATATAACCCATAAAACAAATACAAACCTCATCCTACTTTTATAAATAAAGTTTTATTGGAACACCATCATGTTCACTCATTACATATTGGCTAAGGCTGCTTTTGTGCTAACACAACAGAGTTGAGTAGCTGTGACAGAAACCGTATGGCCCCCAAAGCCTAAAATATTTATATCTGGCTTTTTACGATCTTACCCTTGGCTTATAAGTTTCTTGTCCATTTCCTCACTCTCAGAACATGAAAAGAGAGTTTTTGTTTACTACTTTAACTGTGACATTTGTACCTGGGACCTAATAGGTGGTTCATTGCTGTTGCTGGCCATTCTTGGGGACTTAACAGGAGGAGGGTCAATAGTGTTAACCAAGATCCATATGAATTCAGCTGTGCATCTGGAATCACTGCTTTCTGGGTATGCATGTAATAAACGCATATAAAGAAATGTGTAAATGGCCAAAGAATACTCTAGGGAGGATTCTTGGCCCAAAGAACAGCTTTCATAGAAAATCCCTTGGTCTCACTGCTGGGCTTACTGGGGGCAGGGCACTGTGTTTTTTATAGCACTGCTATGCTAAATGAAACATGCTCTAAATCACCAGGTAGGCCTAGAACTGAGAATCTGGGTAATATCTGGAGAGTAAGAGTTTAGAGTAACAAATTCCTAAACAAACTTGTTGATAAGAACACCAGCCTATACCTTTTTATTAATTTATTGTATTCTTGTCAATTGATATTACCCAGAGATTTTAAAGAAAAAATTTTTAAAAACCCACAACAGTTATGAAAACACCAATTTCCCAAGAGTCTCTTTTAGTTTCTAGATATAGCTTAGAATTTTATTCTACATAAACTTCTCACCAAAGAAACTTTATTAACAAGTGGGAATTCTGACCTCCTGAAATGCAGCCAATTCCTCTACGCTAGGCAGACATGTCAGAATAAGCCAATGTCAACATGTCAATTTTCCAATATTCTGTTTAAGGTACAAAGATGAACTTAATAGTGTCTCAGTGTTCAATAATACCTAGATATTATTTACTTAGAAAGAGAGCTTTGTCTGAGAGGCCATAATATGTATTATATCTGGAAGTTTTATCAGACAGACCTCCAGGTTGAGCTGACACTGTCATGACCCATACACTCCCCAAGCCAATATGGTTGGATGTATTCCACTAATTTTATATCATTTCAGTTCATTCTCTACACTATAGCCTAAGCGATTTAAAATATAATCTAGTCCTATCTCTTCCTTTCTAAAAATTCCCCGGAATCTCTACATGTCCTTCAGGAGAAAGCCAAAGCTTTCATAATACATGTAGGCTGAGATGGCTCTGTGTGTCTGCTCACATGTCTCGCCTTGCCACAAGCCTCTCATCTCTCCCTCCTCCCCGTGTCCTCTGCTCTGAAGGCTGCATTTCTAAGAATTTTGGTAATGTCTTATTCTCTGTAGCACCCCCTTCATCACTTTCTACCCTATCTCTTTTCTCTGGTGCTTCTGAGCCCCTGTGCATGTTGTTTCCTTTCTGATTCTGATTGAAACACTTTCCCTTCCTTTTTTTTTTGTCTAACCTTTGCTTATTATTTGAGTCTCATCTCAGACTTTTCTTTCTCCTGATAGCTTTTCTGGATTTCTGAAGTCCAGATTAAATAGAAAAACCCTGTGGTAAATAACATACTATTGGGAACACCACCCCCATATCTAACTCCCTAAAATGTATCCCTGAAAGACTCATGAGCTCTAACTTAACTGTGACGTCTCCCCAAACGTGATCTAAATTCTTCAAATCAATAGATTAAGCACAGCTTTAAGTATTCTCCCAACTCTCCCAAGCAATTATTTGTCTCTTAGATAAATCTATAATTGTGTCACTATCAAAAAAATTACAGGAATTGTTCTTTTAAAATATAGCAAAAGTGCTCTGTTTAAAATGACCCACTATAGAGACTTCCCTGGCAATCCAGTGGTTAAAACTGCACCTTCCAGTGCAGGGACTTTGGGTTTGATCCCTGGTCAAGGAGTGAAGAACCCACATAGCCAAAACCGAAACATAAAAAGGAAATGATATTGCAATAAATTCAATGAAAAAAACTTTAAAAATGATCAACATAAAAAAATGAAATAAAGAAAATGGCCCACTAAATGTATCTTAATTAAAAACATAAGATTTGTTTTGAAAGCACTTCACTTTAAGGAAATCAAAGAGGATGAAGGCAAGCCACTTGTAATAAATAGCTCCAATGCCTAGGAATACGAGAAAACACCTGTTTTTCTGGAGACATACTTGTAATAGAGTAAATAGGACTGGAGATAATGATATGAAGTTGCATTAAAATAAAAATGGAGCATTCATGTGTTTAACTAGAAATGTCTGGGCAGCAAACACTGGGTGGAGGCATGTTAAGCACACCAGCAACTCCCTCACTAGCTCTGGTTATCCAGATGTTGCTAAAATTTAAGGGCTATAACCTAAAATGATGCTTGCCACATTTTTTGTAATCTGCTATGGGTAGAGGGTCAAAAACACGGTATCTTGGGAGTAAAGAAAATCAGTCTAAGAAGTGCCAATAATAGGAGGCAGGAAAGGTGATTTTGCTTCAGAGAGAACAATAATTTACACCAAACAAGTCCCAAAGCAGGTGCCTAGTGCCAGGCCTGTACAGACCCAGCAAGATCTGAAGGTGGCGTAGATATCTGAGACTGAGATCAAGGTATGGCATTAGGGATAAAGAGCAAAGATGACTACAGCGTAAGCCCCACCTGTGGAAAGGGGTCAGAATGAGGCAAAGAGAATGAAAACTGGGAAAAGAATCAGATGATGAGACTCAGAAATGAAAATAGTTTGGCAAGCCTCCCTAGCAAGAGTCGGAAGGGCCACAGGGCTGAGATTCTGCAGGGAATAGTGTGAGAGCAAAATGGGACCTCAAGCAGTGACTGCGGCACCCAGGAGGAGGAAGAACTAGGAGCTTAGGATTTGTTGGCCTCCTGGTATTTCAGCCCTGGGGTCCAAGCTTTCTAAACTGTGCTTGTCACAGCCTAGCAAGATCTTCCTGTTCTCTCAGAACCACCTATGTTCAAGGGTGAAAGAACAGATAACTCCCAAGAGGGTCTGTACCCACCAAATAGAAAGCTCAGCTGCAAACGTTTGCTCTGGGCACTAGAGGGTCTCTTGAGAAACCTATATGCAGGTCAGAAAGCAACAGTTAGAACTGGACATGGAACAACAGACTGGTTCCAAATAGGAAAAGGAGTACGTCAAGGCTGTATATTGTCACCCTGCTTATTTAACTTATATGCAGCGTACATCATGAGAAATGCTGGGCTGGAAGAAACACAAGCTGGAATCAAGATTGCCTGGAGAAATATCAATAACCTCAGATATGCAGATGACACCAGCCTTATGGCAGAAAGTGAAGAGGAACTAAAAACCCTCTTGATGAAAGTGAAAGAGGAGAGTGAAAAAGTTGGCTTAAAGCTCAACATTCAGAAAACTAAGACCATGGCATCTCGTCACATTCCTTCATGGGAAATAGATGGGGAAACAGTGGAAACAGTGTCAGAGTTGATTTTTGGGGCTCCAAAATCACTGCAGATGGTGATTGCAGCCATGAAATTAGAAGACGCTTACTCCTTGGAAGAAAAGTTATGACCAACCTAGATAGCATATTCAAAACCAGAGACATTACTTTGCCAACAAAGGTCTATCTAGTCAAGGCTATGGTTTTTCCAGTGGTCATGAATGGATGTGAGAGTTGGACTATAAAGAAAGCTGAGCACCAAAGAATTGATGCTTTTGAACTGTGGTGTTGGAGAAGACTCTTGAGAGTCCCTTGGACTGCAAGGAAATCCAACCAGTCCATCCTAAAGGAGATCAGTCCTGGATGTTCATTGGAAAGACTGATGCTGAAGCTGAAACTCCAAAACTTTGGCCACCTCATGAGAAGATTTGACTCATTGGAAAAGACTGTGATGCTGGGAGGGATTGGGGGCAGGAGGAGAAGGGGATGACAAAGGATGAGATGGCTGGATGGCATCACCGACTTGATGGACATGAGTTTGAGTGAACTCCAGGAGTTGTTGATGGACAGGGAGGCCTGGCATGCTGTGATTCATGGGGTCGCAAAGAGCTGGACACGACTGAGCCACTGAACTGAACTGGGTCTCTGAACAATGACTCCAGGAAGCATCTTGATCTTGATTATAGTGCATTTTACTTCGATTAAGACAATGTCAGTGTTGTCATCCTATGTTTGTATTTAGATTGGAAGAAAAATGAGTGGCCAAGATGAGGACCCACTTCCAAAATTTGACAAAGTCTGCTTTCTTCCCGGGGAAAATGGGAAGGTAAAGAAAAGGAAAGAGGAGAATTCTGTACTGCTCTAACACTCCCAAAAAGAGATGTAAACTGCCTCCCAAAGAACTAACCTGTGAGCTCCTTTACAAACCTCCTATAAAACCGACACTGCTTACTGAAATCATACCAACTTGAAATATTTTCTGTAGAGATGCACCCTAAAATAGGAAGGACTGTGATGAAGGTTATCAGATAACTACATTCTTGATGTACTCATGCCTCTTTAAAAAACACTTATGGAAAGTTTTTTTGTTTTGTTTTTTGTTTGTTTGTTTGTTTGTTTTACTTTACAATATTGTATTGGTTCTGCCACACATCAACATGAATCCACCACGGGCATACGGGTGTTCCCCATCCTGAACTCCCCTCCCACCTCCCTCCCCGTACCATTTTGGCTTTTTTTAAGAGAGAAGCAGAGAGAGGTGTGGCAATTTAAGTCATGAAAAGAACAAAGAACACAGAGAAAACTTGTCAGGCAACATCTTCTTCTTCAAGATATCTAAGGAATGAAAAGGGAAATTTCACACCAGCGAGCAACAGTGGTTCAACTAATTACGGTGATAGATGGCAGTCAAGGCTATCATAGCCAGGTCAGAGCAGCGGGTTTAGGATTCGTATTTAGCACTAACTTGCTTCACAAGTCATTATGCAATGACTTTCAACAGGTCCAAGGAAAGTGATGGCTGCTGTTTTTCTACCACCCAACATGATCATCTAATATTCTAGAATATTTTCAGGTTCACTGAAGAGATTTTAGAAGTGACTCTAAGGAAATTCATTTCCTTCTCCTTCTTGCCAATTATTAATATGGATAACCAATTCAGTTATATGCCATTGACAGAATTATCACTAATGTGTCACCAATTACTTATATAGTTAAGCATGATCTTTACAAAGAAACACAGCTTACAAACAATATCCTTGAGATTTCTAAAAGTTCTTTGCATATGCCACATACTCATGTATTTGATGAATGAGTGCAGAAATAAATCACAAATCAATAAATGCATTTTACAATACATTTTTGAGATCTAATCTAGTTCTCATAATGTAGTTTCGAGATATACCCATCCTGTTTAAAGAAAAATGGACAAAATGGGACTTTTCTAACAGTTATTTATGTGAAATTGACAAGACTTACTCAAGTAAGCTATTACTTATGGATCATAATTATTAATATTTAAAAACTAAAAATGAGCCAATATTTATATCTACACTGATAGCCTCAGGGCTTCAAATTTGAGACTTACTCCATTTCTATCTCTGTCACTTTTCTTATAATAAACTAACAAATCACATGTATTAGTTAAAACCCTGCTGATAGATCTGGAGGCTGGATATGGTGTCAGGAGCCAAAATTTGGCAAAGATCCATGGGGTTCACGTGTTCAATCACAAAAGGCAATTTGTACAATGGGAATAGAATGGAAATATTCTGAAATCACATGGCATTTCATTTTTATTCCACAAGTATATTA
Organism: Ovis aries; assembly: GCF_016772045.2. Classification (NCBI taxonomy): domain Eukaryota; kingdom Metazoa; phylum Chordata; class Mammalia; order Artiodactyla; family Bovidae; genus Ovis; species Ovis aries. The sequence goes on from NC_056074.1 coordinate 19,608,989, forward strand.
TTTTAAATATTTTCAGGCAAAGGCTAAAATGACATTGCATACAGAAACTAAACCCAGGTTTATACTTTCAAATAATTTCGATAACAAGCTCAGTAAAGGAACACACTGGAGCAAGGAAATTGCACTAAGAAAAGACAAAAATTACTAGGTTACTGCCTGCCACACACCCACCATAAGCCCTAGGTTGCCATTTTTATAAACTGTTATGGGAATACCAAAGGAGCAGCAGCATTTTCAAACTCTCACTGAAAAGGGAAAAAACAACATGTACAAAATTCACTTTTGGATGCTCAACTTCCCTCACTTGATGGGAGGCCAAGAGTCCACCGTGAAAGCAATGTGGAGAAGCTTTCCCCCTAAGTTTTTTAATTACTAAATCATTACTTAAACTATCTAAGTGATTACCTTCAGTGTCTGCTTTGCTTTGGCTATGGAGACATAGTCACAACCATGAAGACCCTACTGAAACAAGAAGATATGAAGTTCATAAAATGCTCTCTGTCTCAACAGCAGAAAGGCGCATGGATGTTACCTGAAAATGCAAACTGTGATCTTTTTTGACGAGATTAAAAAATCTTTACTTTCAAGTTATAATGACTATTCTTACATTTCTTCATATCCTAGAGTCAAAGGAAGTTTTTAATGCCTAATAATCCACATTAAGTGATAACTAAGGCATAAACAGTCTGAGAATTTGTAGACACTTTAAAACATAAATGTTTAGAACTATCCATTTTGTGGGATCCTTCGGTGTCCTGTTCCTTGCTGAATTCTTAGTTTAACAACAAGAGATACATGTAAGGAAATAATTTTTCCCCAAAACAGACATCAAGTCTATGTCTTGATTCCATAACTGAAATATATCAAGCTCTAGAGATGGTTTCATGAAACTGTAGAGAAAATTGTTATGAAAATACAGTCTTTATTTTCTCTATGAAATTTCCTGTTTTAGGTGAATATCCTGCCATCTTGTTCTGACTTCCCTACTTACTTGACTTCTTGCATTTATTCAAGGTTTCACCATTATATTTCCATTCAGAAAATTGTGTGACATGTGAGTATATTAATACTTCCTTCTGTTGAAATTTGAAATGTACATAGGTAGTGTATTTATGCAGATTAGAAATCTCACAATAGTCACATATTCATCAGGAGATGCCCAGTTTATCTGAAAGGTAATTGGTTGAAAGTCCTTCAGTTATAATTGAAGGACATGTCCCAGATTCTCTGCCTAAACATCAGGGTTTCAAAGTAAAGTTATCCTTGGGAAACATTAATTTCCCCTCCCATGATTAGATGTTATTATGGCTATAACTTACTATTCAAGGTTATCTTCCATTTTATCCTTAGAATATTTCATCTCCACCGTGTGTGTGTGTGTGTGTGTGTGTGTGTGTGTGTGTTATCCATCAGATCTATGGATGTTGTACATGAAGAAAGATCCCACTCAATCCTTGCTGCCAGTATGTCAATTAAAAATTCAGGCTTCTTTGGAATTCTTCTAGTGCTCATTGTGGGATTTCTTTTTGTTATAAGATGTTGAATAAATACAGGAGATAGATGAGCTACCCAAGATTGAATAAGAGCTCATTCCTCTCTTGGCTTCTGAGAACGTTTTCGGCTCCTTGTCATGTTGGTTGAAGGTTGACAGGGAAATTAGAAGAAGGTAGAAAGATAGTTTGTAAACATCACCATGGGTGCAGGATTTTGTGACATATACATTGTGGTCCAAAGCGCCTCTGTGCAAGGCTGAAGCCTACTTTAGCCATAGGTGGACAGGCCAATAACACTCCTAAAGCTCTGTGTGCCATATGTTTCCATGATTTCTCTATTAATCGAGGACTTCAAAAGACCATGATCATCAAAAGAAGAGTACCAGATGGGTAACATTATCATAGCTAACACATTGGTGGATGATGACAAATTACTGTGTTACTATTTATCTGGGTGTTGCAGTTTAGAATGGAGTCCTTGGGGACCTTATACCTACTGCCAAAGTTAGAAGAGAATTTGAAATCCCATGTCCGCCCTTTACCTGCCTTCAAATGAGGCCTTGGAGGTACTATCCAATTATCTCTGCCCCACATATTTTATGAGGCTGGGTTTCCAGAAAAATATGAACAAATGACCATGTTTAGAGTGAAAGTTAGAGACTGTTAACTAAGGTGTCCGTTTCTGTGAAAATGAAAAAAAAAAATTGTAGAGCTAGTTAAAAAAGAGAAGGCATGAGAAAGTCCTTTACATGGTGATACTTCAAATAATTATAATTTTTCCATGGAGTTTATAGCTCCCTTTAATGTGATGTCTGTAATACAAGGTAGATTGTAAAACCTCTGGGCAAGAGAAAAGGCATCTCTCCATAACAGCCAAGAATGTTGGAAGGACAGGTGTGAGTCCAGTGCAGGAAGATTAGAAGTTGGCCAGAGAAGCTGGTATGTAAAAGGAAATGAAAGTAAGAGAAAGCTACAGCTAGGAGAAAAGTCATATAATGTAGTGATTTCTTGCTGGTGTTCTTTTAGGGAAATGGGACAAATATCTCTAAATAACTCACTGCGATTTTTTTTTTTTTTTTGGTAACATTAGGACTTTCATTAGAGTAAAACAAATTGAGTACATATCCTAACGTTAATATTAAACCCAAATTCTTATATCTTGTTCCTCCCCAAATCTACATAAGGAATCTCCTCAAGGTCTTAGCATGCCTCTAACAAGATGGCAGGAAATGACAGAATATACCCTAAACAACATACAGCCAAGCTTCAAATGAAAATGTTGCTACTACTATAAGTGGAACACACCATTCTAGTGAATAAAAATTTGAAATGAATCAGTAAGATTTCTTCAGTAAAAGTCTTGACAGTTAGATGATGAAGGTACCTTCTGGGTCCAGAACCAAGCAAGATTCCATGATTTACTGAGGAACTGAAATGCAAAATGTCAACTATTAGAAGGGAAAGACAAGGCAAGGTCTATCATGACTCAGTCTGCAGAAACTTAACTCACTGACTTTATGAAAAAGATACCAAAAAATAAATGAGTCCTAATTTATTATAGTCAATGTTATCATTACAAAATTGCTACCGTGCTATGTTCAGTGCAAATGCAAGATGGCTACAGTTATAAAGTATGTTTCTTAATGAATCTGGCTGCATTCTGTTTATGCAACTTGGCCCTTGGAAGGATAATACACAATTTATAATGACAGATATTTCACAGGTTTGTTCTTTGGCTGCTAGAAGACTCATCAGTAATTTAACAACATGACACCCTTTCTTTAAAATTGTTTCATATACTTTCACTTTGCAAAACTCATTTTAAAAATTACTCATATTTATATCAGCATAGAACATGTAAACCAACCAAGAAATGTTCTTGTTGGAAAGACTAAAAAAGGAAGAAAGAAAAATCTTATAAACTTTACAATTTCACATTATTATGTAATGCATGGGAAATGATTCTTAAATCAAAAATAGAAGAAAAAAAACAAAGGGTTTCATTTATTCCAAAAATTTAAAAAATACTTCAAAGGGGAATTTTACCGTGTGATATTTTCAGTTCAGATAAATTCAGTCACTCACTCGTGTTCGACTCTTAGTGACGCCATGGACTGCAGTACGCCAGGATTCCCTGTCCATCACCCACTCTCAGAGCTTACTCAAACTTGTGTCCATTGATTCTGTGATGCCATCCAACCATCTCATCCTCTGTTGTCCCCTTCTCCTCCCACCTTCAATCTTTCCCAGCATCAGGGTCTTTTCCAATGAATCGGTTCTTCACATCAGGTGGCCCAAGTATTGGAGTTTCAGCTTCCGCATCATTCCTTCCAATGAATATTCAGGACTGATTTCCAGTAGGATGGACTGGTTTGATCTCCTTGAAGTCCAAGGGACTCTCAAGAGTCTTCTCTAACACCACGTTCAAAAGAATCAATTCTTCAGCACTCTGCTATCTTTATAGTCCAACTCTCACATCCATATATTACAACTGGAAAAACCAAAGCTTTGACCAGACGGATCTTTGTTGGTAATGTCTCTGCTTTTTAATATACTATCTAGGTTGCTCACAGATTTTCTTCCAAGGAGCAAGCATCTTTTAGTTTCATAGCTTGCAGTCACCATCTGCAGTGATTTTGGAGTTCCCCCACCCCACCCCCACCAAAATAAAGTCTCTCACTGTTTCCATTGTTTCCCCATCTATTTCCCATGAAGTGATGGGACCAGATGCCATGATCAGTTTTCTGAATGTTGAGTTTTAAGCCAATTTTTCACTCTCTTCTTTCACTTTCATCAAGAGGCTCTTTAGTTCTCCTTCACTTTCTGCTGTAAGGGTGGTGTCGTCTGCATATTTTAGGTTATTGATTTTTCTCCCAGCAATCTTTATACCAGCTTGTGCTTCATCCAGCCAAGCATTTCACAAGATGTACTCTGCATATAAATTAAATAGACAGGGTGACAAGATATAGTCTTGACATACTCCTTTCCCAATTTGGAACCAGTCTATTGTTCCATATCCAGTTCTAACTCTTGCTTCTTGACCTGCATACAGATTTCTCAGAAGAAAGGTCAGGTGATCTGGTATTCCCATCTCTTTAAGAATTGTCCACAGTTTGTGGGTGATTAACACAGTCAAAGGCTTTGGCATAGTCAATAACACAGAAGTAGATGTTTTTCTGGAACTCGCCTGCTGTTTCGATGATTCAGCGGATGTTAGCAATTTGATCTCTGGTTCCTCTGCCTTTTCTAAAACCAGCTTGAACATCTGGAAGTTCTTGGTTTACATACTGGTGAAGCCTGGCTTAGAGAATTTTGAGCTTTACTTTGCTAGCGTGTAAGATGAGAGCAATTGTGTGGTAGTTTGAATATTCCTTGGCATTGCCTGTCTTTGGGACTGGAATGAAAGCTGACCTTTTCCAGTCCTCTGGCCACTGCTGAGTTTTCCAAATGTGCTGGCATATTGAGTTCAGCACTTTCACAGCGTCATCTTTTAGGATTTGAAGTAGCTCAACTGGAATTCCATCACCTCCACTAGCTTTTTTGTAGTGATGCTTCCTAAGGCCCACTTGACTTCGCATTCCAGGATTTCTAGTTCTAGGTGAGTGATCACACTATCATGGTTATCTGGGTCATGAAGATCTTTTTTGTATAGTTCTCCTATGTATTCTTGCCACCTCTTCTTAATATCTTCTGCTTCTGTTAGGTCCATCCCATTTCTGTCCTTTACTGTGCTCATCTTTGGATGAAAAGTTCCCTTGGCATCTCTAATTTTCTTGAAGAGATCTCTAGTCTTTCCCATTCTATTGTTTTCTTCTATTTCTTTGCACTGATCACTGAGGAAGGCTTTCTTATCTCTTCTTGCTATTCTTTGGAACTGTGAATCAGTTGGGTATTTCTTTCCTTTTCTCCTTCACCTTTCACTTCTTTTCTCAGCTGTTTTTAAGGCCTCATCAGACAATCATTTTGCCTTTTTGCATTTCTTTTTCTTGGGGATGGTCTTGATCACTGCCTCCTGTACAATGTCACGAACCTCAGTCCATAGTTCTTCATGGACTCTGTCTATCAGATTTAATCCCTTGAATCTATTTGTCACTTCCACTGTATAATCATAAGGGATTTGATTTAGGTCATACCTGAATGGTCTAGTGATTTTCCCTACTTTCTTCAGTATGAATTTGTCAATAAGGCATTCATGATCTGAGCCACAGTCAGCTCCTGGTCTTGTTTTTGCTGACTGTATAGAGCTTCTCCATCTTTGGCTCTAAAGAATATAATCAATCTGATTCTGGTATTGACCACCTGGTGATGTCCATGTGGAGAGTCTTCTACTGTGTTGTTGGAAGAGGGTGTTTGCTATGACCACTGTGTTCTCTTCACAAAACTCCATTGGCCTTTGACCTGCTTTTGTTTTGTATTCCAAGGCCAAATTTGCTTGTTACTCCATGTATTTCTTGACTTCCTACTTTTGCATTCCAGTCCCCTATAATGAAGAGGACATCTTTTCTGGGTGTTAGTTCTAGAAGGTCTTGTAGGTCTTCATAGAACCGTTCAACTTCAGCTTCTTCACCATTACTGGTTGGGGCACAGACTTGGATTACTGTGATATTGAATGGTTTGCCTTGGAAATGAACAGAGATCATTCTGTCATTTTTGAGATTTTGAGATTTGTCTATTGGCAGAGTGTTCTGACAAAACGTGGTCCACTGGAGAAGGGAATGGCAAACCACTTCAGCATTCTTGCCTTGAGAACCCCATGAACAGTATGAAAAGGCAAAGAGGCATAACACTGAAAGATAAACTCCTCAGGATGGGAGGTGCCCAATATGCTACTGGAGAAGAGTGGAGAAATAGCTCCAGAAAGAACGAAGAGGTGAAGCCAAAGCAAAAACAACACCCAGTTGTGGATGTGACTGGTGATGGAAGTAAAGTTCAATCCTGTAAAGAGCAATATTGCATAGGAACCTGGAATGTTAGGTCCATGAATCAAGGCAAATTGGAAGTAGTCACACAGGAGATGGCAAGAGTGAATGTCAACATTTTAGGAATCAGTGAACTAAAACGGACTAGGATGGGTGAATTTAACTCAAATGACCATTATATCTACTACTGTGCACAGAAATCCCTTAGAAGAAATGGAGTAGCCATCATGGTCAACAAAACAGTCCAAAATGCAGTGATGTTTGAAATATATGGAATTTAATATATAAAGAAATATAATTTAATCCTGGATCAGCCACTTACTAGCTGGATTACCTTGGGAAAATTGTTAAATATCTATTATCTGCAGCTTCATCATCAAGAAAATGTATAAATTAACAATCACACTGATTTTTTTCAAAAAGTAGTAATGAAAAATATGTGTGCTAAGTTGCTTCAGTTGTGTGTCTGACCCTTTGGACCCCATGGACTGTAGCCTGCCAGGCTCCTCCATCCATTGGGTTCTCTAGGCAAGAATACTGGAATGGATTCCCATGCCTTCCTCCAGGGGATCTTTGCAAGCCAGAGACTGAACCTGGGTCTCCTGCATTGCAGGCAGATTCTTTACCATTCTTTGAGCCAGCGGAGAAGCCCCCGTGAAAATATGACATAATGTATAAGTAAGTGCAATTTGGCTTTCCAAGTGGTAAGAACCCACATGCCAGTGCACGAGACATAGGAGACAGTGGTTTGATCCTAGGTTGGGAAGATCCCCTGGAGGAAGGCACAGCGACCCACTCCAGTATTCCAGCCTGGAGAATCCCATGGACAGAGGAGCCTGGTGGGCTATGGTCCACAGGGTCACTAAGAGTCAGACACAACTGCAGTGACTTAGCACAGCACACATAGCACAAGTATATTTCACAAACCATACAAAAGAAATACTCTACCCTCCACCAAGTAACACAGTTAGGAAAAAGCATTATAAAAAATTACTCAAAACTTAGGTTTAGGGAAAATTATTTCAAAAGGATTAACTGCTATGCCAAAACTTTTCAGATTATACTTTGTCACAATCTGTATACAAAAAGTACACAAAAAGTACTTTGTACTTTTTAATAAAGGGCCTAATTTAGACCCTTTATTAAAAATACTAAAAGGTACAAAATGCAATTTCATCTCTCCAACCCACCATATCCTGGTCAGAAAATCCTTTCATATATAACAATATTAATGGGATTTAATATTGATAACATAAAAGCAAACTGGAAATGGAAATATATAACTGTAGTAATTTGAGAATATCCCTTTGTTCACTCACCAAATAAATCATTTTTGGGGAAAGATCTTTCAAGTCTGGCCAATATACTGAAAAAAAATCAATAACTATGTTGAACAATGTGAAAACCATCCTGGTTTTTCTGAATTTTGTGTGTGTGTGTTGGGGGGCGGGAGCAGGGGTGTTATTGTTTTCTAAGATTGTTTCTTGGGTAATCTCTTCTAACAGGCATTGGCTATTAAATTCCATGCTTTACCAAACCACAGCAGCTTAGGAATAAGCAAATTAGGAGCTCCCATCAAGTACAGGTCAATTATGAGTGGATGTTGAAAGCTGAGCAGCAATACTCAACATGACATGCCAGTGACTAGATAGTCTGAAACAGAATGAATAGCGTATAGTTAAAAACATGGGCTCTGAAATCAGATATGATGAATTCAAAGAAAGATTTTAACTCCTATAGCTGTGTGACATTTGGGGAGTAATTAACTTCCTAATACTTGATTTCCTTATTTTCTATATATATACAAAAGAATCCATGATAAATTTGGTACAATGAATTTTTCTCAATGGCAGGAAGGTACAGCAACGCAGAAAGTGGGAATAAAAGTCATAGGTCCTATGTATTTCCTCAATTGAAGCTGTTTACTTTTCGAACGTTTTTGTAAGCTTAAATAATTTTATTTGTGGCTAGTAAAGAATATTATCCATTTATTCTAGATATAGTGGAATGACAAAAGAAAATGATTCAAGGTGAAATAGAGTCACGCATGTATTGTACAACTTAAAGGCATGGTAAGCTTTGCTGATCCAGTTTGAGATAAGTAAAAATGCTTATCAGTTCAGTTAAAAGGTAGACATAATATTTTTAAAAAAAATCTACTCAATGCTAAGTGGCAAATATTGGCAAATTCTCAAGGGAAAGAGTTTTTGGGTTTGAGCTCTTATTTATTGTTCATCACACTTGATATACTTCTCTAACTTTTAAATAAGAATATAGAGAATGGCCCAGATATATTACTCTTTCAATTCTTTTAAGAGATATCAAGTTGTATTTTTTTTTCTTGTTTTCCAATTTAGTGTCAAATGTAGTACTGGGTGCAATCATGGACAAAGTCTAGCTCATGTTTTTCTATGTTTAAAGGTTCTCATTCTTAAGGAATAAATCTCAGAAAGGTTAACATCCATTCAGCTGATTTTTTTATAGCTGTGGTCAATCACTATTTGTTTATTTTGCATTCATCCAAGATATACACTTTTCTCTGAAAGAAGAGGTTAAAAAGACATTAACATTTGCAAAGTCCTTTGAGAGATGTGTTACCAAAGTGTAAATTATATCCTATTGGGCCAACCTCATTGAACATGAATAAATTACAAAGAAATGAGAGTGTCTTTAATGGAGCAAAGACATTATTAAGAAGAAATTTTCAAGTGTTTGAATACATTTTAAATGTTCTTGCTTACTTTATCTGAATTAGTGTTCAGTTTTGAGGCAGTTGGGCAAAGAAAGGTACTCAGTCTGGAAATATTCATGCCCTAATAGCAGCCATGTTTCTCTCATCATGGATTAGAACATTATAAAAGCTTTGAGATTTTATATGTGTATCAGAGGCAAACATGACCATTTTTTCCCTAAAAGTTATATATCCCATTAGATAGTTTTGAAATCATAATCACTGCTCCCATAAATTGCTAAATATATGAAATATTTATATCCTTGCTATTCAAGAAAATGAATTTTCGACATTCAGCTACTGAGGACGGGCTGTTTATGCAATGTTTCCACTAAGATAAATGAAAGTTTTACTCCTTGCTACTTGTTTAAAACTCCTTTTCATTTTTACACAAGAGCCCATTTTTCATTACCAGGAAAGGTATGCAATTTGAACCATGTTACTTTTTATTCACAGTAAATCAATATATGTCATAAGAGCAGAAAAGAAAGTCACATTACTCCCTATCATTGCACCTTCCCTTAGAGCAAGTCCCAGAAGACATTGCCAGGTTGGGTTGCTATAGCAACAGAGCTCTGGTACCTCTTTTGCTTGGCTTGTTGTAGTGAGTTGTTTTTTACACAGAGGTATAACCCTGAAGATTTTTTATAGTAAAGAAGAAATTACAAAGAATCAATAATAATGTGTGTGGCTTTTCCATTGATTTGTGATGACTTAATTCAAAACTAGTATAATGGAGGTGACCGCATAACATTTCAAATCCCTTTGCTGAGTTCCAATTAAATTATTCATTGCCCTTTCCATAGGCTTCCTAAATAGTCAGATTTCTTAAAATATAAAGAAAAAAATATTCAGACTCTTCAGAGTGTTAGAATGAAAACTGATATGGTTTACCCAATTGTAAAAATCTGCTATTAAAATGTCTTAAAATAATATTAATCCACTTAAAAATATCAATAATTAGTAAAAAGACAAGAAAACTATATTAGCAATGTAAAAAATTGTCTTTTGACTTCCCTTAAAAAGATATAAGATATAATGATGTTTTCTTCCAAATATCAACATGAATCAGCCATAGGTATGAACATGGGAAGCCATAGGTCCCTTCCCTCTTGAACCTCCCACCCATCAAAAATTCTGTAAAGCAATTATCCCTCAATTAAAAAATAAATAAATAAGATATAATGGTGGAAAGTAAGATATCTTATTGTCTTATATAGGCCATATAAACCATTTTGAATAGTGTCTGACATACAGGTAAACACCTAATAATTATTAAAATTTTTCTTACTACCACAATACAGTCAGGCAAACAAATTAAATCCTTTGCCTTACACTGCATAGTACTATTGATTATGCAATTGTAATACCTTTTGTATCTGAATATTTGTAAAGTAAAAATGATAAGGAATACACTACTATATAGTTGAGCCTTAAACTTATTGGAAAAAGGTGCAAGCCCTTTTTACAGGACTAACCTTGTGAATAAAAATCTGCATTTAATGGACATGCCATAGGCAGGCAGCTTAGAATGGAGTGTGTTATGGATTTGGGAGTCAAAACCTAGATTTTGTGCATCATACTATTTACTTAACACCCTAACTTTAATTAAGTCTTTGTCTTTTCATGTATAACAAAAGGATAAAAACATTTTCCCAGCTCAGTGGTAGAGAAGTCAGTGAGACAATGTACATAAAGCACCTGTTATAATGCCTGGTACAAATGATATTTATTAAATTTCAGCTGCCTTTCCTTTACAGTTTTCCAGGCATTTCCTTGAATCATAATTTCCAAATGGAATTTACATATAAAACGATATAAATTCAACATTTCTTAGAAATACTTTGCTATGTGTATGCATGTATACTCAGTCTTGTCCAACTTTTTGCAACTCCATGCGCTGTATAGCCCACCCAGCTCCTCTGCCCATGGGATGTTTCCAGGCAAGAATACTGGAGTGAGCTGCCATTTCCTACTCCAGGGGATCTTCCCGACCCAAGGGTCAAACTCGTGTCTCCTACTTCCGCATTGGCAGACAGATTCTTTACCACTTTGCCACCTGGGAAGCCACACTTTGATATAAATGGATTTTAACTCTGGCAAACTGTAGAAAACTTTCATACAATTTTATGTTACAAATTATTTTTTAATTAATTTGGTTGATAATGTCTTTCCCAAAGTATGTTTTCATGACCTCCTAGCCCAGGATAATGCTCTGGGGAAAAAAGGTGGCATAGGGACCATTTCCATGGTCGGATACATTTAGAAAATACTACATAATATATCTCATTCTTATGATTAATATATCACATTAATATATTCAGCCCTCCAGGAAATCTCAGATAGTCCCAGATAAATAAATTAGTATTATTTAGTGCTAAATAGTATAAATTCAGGAGTTGGACCTTTGAATCCTACTTTCATCACTTCAGTTCAGTTGCTCAGTCATGTCAGACTCTTTGTGACCCCCTGGGCTGCAGCACGCTAGGCCTCCCTGTCCATCACCAACTCCCAGAGTTTATTCAAACTCATGTCCTTTGAATTGGTGAAGCCATCCAACCATCTCATCCTCTGTCATCCCCTTCTCCTCATGCCTTCAATCTTTCTCAGCATCAGGTCTTTTCAAATGAGTCAGTTCTTCATATCAGGAGGTCAAAGCACTGGCATTTCAGCTTCAGCATCAGTCCTTTCAAGGAATATTCAGGACTGATTTCCTTTGGGATGGACTGGTTGGATCTCTTGAAGTCTAAGGGACTCTTCAAGAATATTCTCCAATGCCACAGTTCAAAAGCATCAATTTTTTTGGCACTCAGCTTTGTTTATAGTCCAACTCTCACATCCATACATATATGACTACTGGATAACCATAGCTTTGACTAGATGGAACTTTGTTGGTAAAGTAATGTCCCTGCTTTTTAATATACTGTCTAGGTTGCTCATAACTTTTCTTCCAAGGAGCAAGTGTCTTTTAATTTCCTGGCTGCAATCACCATCTGCAGTGACTTCATAGCCCAAGAAAATAAAGTCTCTCACTGTTTCCAATGTTTCTCCATCTATTTGCCATGAAGTGATGGGACCAGATGCCATGATCAGGTTTTCTGAATGTTGAGCTTTAAGCCAGTTTTTCACTCTCCTCTTTCACTTTCATCAAGAGGCTCTTTAGTTCTTCTTCACTTTCTGCCCAGAAGAGTGGTGTCATCTGCATATCTGAGGTTATTGATATTTCTCCTGGCAATCTTGATACCAACTTGTGCTTCATCCAGCCCAGCGTTTCTCATGATGTACTCTGCATATAAGTTAGATAAGCAGGGTGACAATATACAGCCTTGACATACTCCTTTCCCAATTTGGAACAAGTCTGTTGTTCCATGGCAAGCTAACTGTTGCTTCCTGATCTGCATACAGGTTTCTCAGAAGAGAGGTCAGGTGGTCTGGTATTCTCATCTCTTTAAGAAATGTTCACAGTTTTTTGTGATTCACACAGTCAAAGGCTTTGGCATAGTGAATAAAGCAGAAGTAGATGTTTTTCTGGAACTCTCTTGCTTTTTCAAAGATCCAACATATGTTGGCAATATGATCTCTGGTTCCTCTGCCTTTTCTAAATCCAGCTTGTACATCTGAAAGTTCACAGTTCACATACTGTTGAAGCCTGGCTTAGAGAATTTTGAGCATTACTTTGCTAGCATGTGAGATGAGTCCAGTTGTGTGGTAGTTTGAACATTCTTTGGTATTGCCTGTCTTTGGGACTGGAATGACATCTGACCTTTTCCAGTCCTCTGGCCACTGCTGAGTTTTCCAAATGTGCTGGCATATTGAGTGCAGCTCTTTCACAGCATCATCTTTTAGGCTTTGAAATAGCTCAACTGGAATTCCATCACCTCTACTAGCTTTGTTCACAGTAATGCTTCCTAACTTCCACTTGACTTCGCATTCCAGCATGTCTGGTTCTAGGTGAGTGATCACACTCACCTAGAGTGATCACAGTGATCACAGTGATCACACTGTGTTTATCTGGGTCATGAACATTTTTTCATATAGTTCTGTGTATTCCTGCCACCTGTTCTTAATATCTTCTGCTTCTGTTAGGTCCATACCATATCTGTCCTTTATTGTGCCCATCTTTGCATGAAATGTTCCCTTGGTATCTCTAATTTTCTTAAAGAGATCTCTAGTCTTTCCCATTCTATTATTGTCCTCTATTTCTTTGCATTGATCACTGAGGAATGCTTTCTTATCTCTCCTTGCTATTCTTTTGGAACTCTGCATTCAAATGGATTATCTTTCCTTTTTTCCTTTGCCTTTTGCTTCTCTTCTTTTCACAACTATTTGTAAGGCCTCATCAGACAACCATTTTGCCTTTTGTATTTCTTTCTCTTGGGGATGGTCTTGATCACTGCCTCCTGTAGAGTGTCACAAACCTCTGTCCATATTCTTCATGCACTCTTGTCTATCAGATAAAATCCCTTGAATCTCTTCAGGCACCCCGTCTATCAGATCTAATCCCTTGAATCTATTTGTCACTCACACTGTATAATCATAAGGGATTTGATTTAGGTCATACGTGAATAATCTCATGGTTTTCCCTACTTTCATCACTTATGGGGTCGCAAAGAGTCAGACACGACTGAGTGATTGAACTGAACTGAGCTTCATCACTTGTTTGCTTATAATCTGGAAAGTTAGTCAACCTCTGTGTTTCTCAGCTTACAATGAGAATGGCAACATTGCACTGAGAAGTTAAAGTGAGATACATCACAGGTGCTAAGATAGAGACTAATAGAGTCAATTATCAGTAATAAGAGTTATTTAAAAATTCTGTTTAAACCTATGGTCATACCTTTCTTTTTTATGAATAATATTTTTTAACATCTTCTAGAACTATAAATCCTTGAAACAAATTTTGAACAAGGCTAAATTTAGGGTAGTGGTAAACTGTAATTAACCAAAAAATTATTCATTGTATTAGTGCCCAAAGCACAAAAAAAGTCAGCTACTTCACCACATGTGAGCCCACTGGCTTGCTCTCATGCTCCACTATCAGAACACAAGAGCAACTGTGTTAAGTGTCAAGATCTTACCCCCATGGAAGTGCTATTCACTGGAGTCATTTACATCCAATTCATGCATTAGCACAGGTCAGTTTACTGTATTAGATTATTTGCATGTCACTAAAAACTGAGCCTTGAAGGAAAGGGATATCAAATGATAAAAACCTAATGACTATAAAGTTTTTAGTCATTAAAACTTCAGCAGGGAGAAAACTGAGCATATGGCTCACTGATGGGGTCTGAGTAGAAAAGGGACATTAATAGGTTTATACATTTCCTAGGGCTAACTGCAAACAATTTGTGTGAGTTTTCACAACGGAAATATAAAATAGTAAAGAACAATAAGGAAAGATGAGAGCTTCATCCGAGGAAAAATATGCTCCAAGTTTACAACCAAATGCAAAGCCCTCGCTGGTCTAAACAACACCATGGTGCCAATAAACCTCTCTACTGTCCAGAAGATAAAAAGCTTAGGCAAAAGACTGGAAAAATGAGCAGTGAGCTAATTAATCTGATACATATTAGAAGTCCATTTATTTATTCTCACATTTGCAATGGTATCAGGTTGCTGACTTTGCTTTTAAAGAATCCTTATTTTTTAATATCATCAGCAGTAAATGTAGAACAGAAAAAATCATTCACTCATAATTTAATGCCTTCTGAAAATTAAAAAAAATATTTTCAATTATTCTTATTCCCTTTGTCTTAATTATATTGGATTTATACACAGATATTTTTACATGTAAATACAATTTCAAAGTCTGTTTTCCCACTTAACATTGTATCTTCAGTTTTTTCTCACAATACAGAGAAGTCTTTAAAATAATCATTCCTAGTACCTCAATGGTTATATTCTTCCATGATCAGATATGCAAGTGATTTCTAATTGTACTATTAAAAACCAGATCTTTTCATTCATATAGTTAGTTCTTTCTTTTAGATTAGTGGTTTCAAACTTTAGGACACATCAGAATCATCCAGAAGGCTTGTTAAAGCACAGGTGTCTGGGCCCCACCCTCAGAGCTTCTGATTCAATAGGTCTGGAGACAGGCTCAAGAATTTGCATTTCTAACCATTTCCCAGATGATACTGCTGCATATCTGAGGACCAGTTTTTAAAATCATTGTTAGATTGTTTACACGGAATACTATTGTTAAAGTATTTACATGGAGTTGCATTGGGGTTGACAAATCAAATAGTATAGACATTTTCATGGCATCTAAGACATATTTCTGAAAACCTTCCTACAAGCTTATACAGCTTTATATTGCCAAGTGATTTTTTAGTACTTGAAGCCTGGGTAGTTACCAACTAAATGAATGAACAAAAGAACAAAGGAAAATTCTTACCTCTCTCCTCCACAAGATCATGACATTAGGCTGAAAACCCTCTGTTTACATTTCAAAGATACACAGCATGGCTAAATAGAAATACCTAAATCTCTGTTACTACAGAAGTCAACAAGGAGGTTTCATCATCATTCCAAAGACAGTGAAAAATAATTGATAGATTTAAACCTTGGAAGAGAGCAAATCTGTATCTGTACCATAGACAGAAATTGACTGCATTTAGCTTAGTTGGTCTATTCAGTTCAGTTCAGTCACTCAGTCATGTCCAACTCTTTGTGACCCCGTGAATTGCAGCACACCAGGCCTCCCTGTTCATCACCACCTCCCAGAGTTTACCCAAACTCATGTCCATTGAGTCGGTGATACCATCCAGCCATATCATCCTCTGTCATGCCCTTCTCCTCCTACCCCCAATCCCTCCTAGCATCAGGGTTATTAGGTAGTTCAAAAACAGTGCTGCTCATTGGAAGGTATAATGCCAAATCTGGGGCTTTGAGAAATTGGTTTTGATAAACTAGAAACAAGAGAATTCCCACTGTAGCAGGGGATTATTAGCATATTTGCCTAAAAGTGATAGTTAAAAACCTTGGAGATATCCCCTTGTACTAAAGGATTCTTTATATTGGGTAGAGATTTCTCCCTCACCTTTAGAAACTTGTGCATATAAATCAACATACCTACATAAGCATATAGATGCATTTAACATAAGTAAACATTAGATAGCCATGTATGCAAAGTATCCAATCATACATTGGTTTCTACAAACCCACAGCAAAGCATATGCTTAGCGCAGATATCATCTGCAGAAACGTCTTCTGGGCTCTTTCTCAGTAATCCACGCACATTCTTAATTTTTCATTCTTATTGGTTGTTATTGTATTGACTAAAATGCGTAATGAGAAAATGTGTTCACAACAACAAAAATACATAATAATCATAAGCCATACATAAGTCATTGGATGTTGTCAACAAACTGGAATTTGGTTAGACGTGAAATTGTTAACTCTAGCTAATGCTGAGAATAGTAAACAGCAGTAAATGTGTTAGATACAGAATTATCAAAAGAATTGTGCAATTATGACTTTCTAAGGCATAGTGCTTTCTATGTCAGTGATTTTTAGGGATTGTTCTCTCTTGGTCTTAGGAAAAGCAAACAAATGTTTTGAGAGATTAAATTCTCTTGATTAATAAAGCAGATCACAGCCTGAAATGTTGCTTTATTAAGTCAATAATTACAATCAAAAATTGTTCATGACATCTAGTCAGATTTTTAATTAGGATGACTGAAAAATGGCCAGAGGCCACCAAATCATTCATTGGCACAGGCCCCCTACTTCTTTATTCTAACCCAGAAAACTAGTAAAATAATGGCAGTCATCATTTAATCATTCTATCGTAATGAGTTTTGACTTTCCTCACCCTGGTTCATAACCCAAACTTTTTCAAAAGACATACTCAAATATTTTGAAAGTTATCAGGACCTATGGGTTGATCATTTCCCAAACTTAAGATATGGAAAACCAGGGAAGAATAGTGTTTCTTATTACCCATTGAAGCAGATTTTGTTCCTTTGAAACTAAATGCCTAGACCAAAAAAAAGAATTTGTTTTCTCTTCTTTGCCTCATTCAGTTTGATTCTATGATCTGTTTGGTGTATATGTAAAAAGATAAAGTTGTATTTATTTAGCCCTCAGCAGTAATTATGTATGATCATAAAAATTTCCATACCTCATGTCTTCAAAGCCAATTGGAAGCACCACTTGGGAAGTTCCTGCTTAGTTACTGGTCATATTTTCCCTGTAACCCCCAACTCAAGCTCTGTACATGCTCAGGAGAACAAGCTATCAAGTGAAAAGTGAAAATTTACCCTAATAAAAAGGATCTTCTCTCCCACACGGTATCTTCCTTGAGAGAGCCTCTCCACACAGAACTTGCTTGGGCATTTGCAAGGAGGATCTTCAGAAATCCGCTTCACCTGAAATAGAAGAGCTGGCAAGTTCATTCTCCTTAATCAGATTCCATTTAGATTAATTTATTTCACGGGTTCAAAGGCCGCTAAACCATTAACGCATTTAAAAGTGTTCTCTATCAGCCTATGGACATGATGTGGGCACAGAAATATCATATTAAACCTTAACTATGTAGAGGTCAGGCCCTGAAGGCACTTTGTGCAGGCCAGTAACTGCACTAAGGCCTAAGCGGGCTGATGGCAATGATAATACTGGAGGATAATAGGGAGCAAATCAACTGGCAGTGTAGGGATGATGCTCTGGGTTCTCATGTTTAGTGAATTAAGATTGTGCACATTGTGTTGCCAAGGAAGTCTACTGATGGCTAGAACAGCTTCTATATTAACATAGTGCATATGCTTCCCTATCATAATTTTAACATTAATTTTACCCATTTTCAAAATAAATGAGAGTTTAAATTTTATTATTATTTTATTTTATTTTATTTTTTATTATTATTTTAAAATGAGACTACCACTTCACCCTATTTTAAACTCTTTTTGTCATCTTTAATTCATCCAGACTAATCTGGCAATTCACTCCTCAGTAATTCCCATCTTCCAAGACCTATTCTCATAACAGTATCTTACAGTTTATATGTATCTTTAGAATCCATGTCTGACTATCAAATTTTCTCTGTTTTATCTCCATGTGCATGCATACTAAGTCACTTCAGTCATGTCTGATTCTTTGTGACCCTATAGATTGTAGCCCATCAGGCTTCTCTGTCCATGGGGTTCTCCCTACTCTTTAAAAAATGCATATACTAAATGATAAATGCAAAATGCTTATAAATAGTTGTGACTACTAAAGACAATATATAGTCCATTATCTTAGGAATAAGGTTTATTTATGTTTTCCTTTTTTGGGAACCTGCCATGTTGTGTCTCATACCTGTCCTCTCTTAAAGTAACCAACCAACCAGACAATAGAGGCTTCTCTGATAGCTCAGTTGGTAAAGAATCTGCCTGCAATGCAGGAGACCCCAGTTTGATTCCTGGGTCAGGAAGATCTGCTGGAAAAGGGATAGGTTACCCACTCCAGTATTCTTGGGCTTCCCTGGCAGCTCAGCTGGTAAAGAATCCTCCTGCAATGCGGGAGACCTGGGTTTGATCTGTGGGTTGGGAAGATTCCCCTGGAGAAGGGAAAGGCTACCCACTCCAGTATTCTGGCCTGGAGAATTCCATGGACTGTATCACCCATGGGGTTGCAAAGAGTCAGACACGACTGAGCGACTTTCACTTTCGCAACCAGACAATGCAAAAGAATATCTTGTGTATTGAGTCAAAGTTTCCATAGATGGCAGATCTAAATCACTCTCAACCTACATTTGAGAAGCTGCATAGAATAAATTTAGATTCTGAAGGAATTAGCTTGGATACCTCTCATCCAAATCCTTACTTCCATAAAGACATGACTCCTAGAAATTTGTCATCAAAGAAATTCAAATTTCTTCAACTAATGTCTGACTTCAATCAGCACTCCACTAAGCAAAAACTGTGGGAAGGGTAACATAGGAACTCACTTGCATGCTGGAATAAAGAACTTACACCACTTGCTTTCCCTATAATAAGTGAGGCTCCAGAAGGTATGAAAGCATAAGACAGTAGAGGGAAAAGCTAGAAAAAGTGGGGGAATCCTGAAGCAAAATTTATCTTAAGAGCTATACAATTATGGAGTCTTTGTTGGTGGTCCAGTGGCTAAAAACTCTGCACTCCCGAGGTAAGGAATGAGGGTTCGATCCCTGGCCAGAGAGCTAAGATCCCACATGCCTCAAGGGCCAAAAAAACCAAAATACAAAACAGAAGTGATACTGTAACAAATTTAGTAAAGACTTTAAAAATGGTCCACATAAAAAAAAAAGAACTATACAATTATGTCTCATGGATGCCTAGAAAGGAGAACCAACACGATTGCTCGGAAAAAGAGAACCAATGTCAGGATATATATTTTCATCAGCTCCCTCTAGAATTCCTAATTCTGTCAACATATAAACCTACAGTTCTTCTTACTTATTTGTGTTACAGCACATTGTATCTCAGTGGGTGGTTCACCTTCATGTCTCTTTGCCAGATGGTGAGTTACTTGAAGATTGAGATAATACTTCATTATAGTTTTAAATCCTTGAAATAAAACACAATGCCTTAATGGCATATAATATGTGTTCAATAAATACACATTGAATAAACAAGCACTTAGGACACAAGAGCGAATTAGTGTGACAGATTGACTGGATTCAAAGAATTTTAGAGATGGCCTTCACTGAAAAAGTGAAATACCTAATTATGTTAGTGATTAGGCCCATGTCTTTGAGTTCTGAGTTTTTCCTGCCATATGATACTTGGGCTATAGATACACCTACCTACTCCCCCAGTATTAACAGAATTCCATCCCTAGGAATTTTTTTAAGAGATATTCTTGAACAAGATGGAGATAATAGAACAAGAAGTATGACATTCCCTTCTATGATGCAGAACCATAGTCTGGGGTGGAGGTGAGGTTACAGGACCAATGAATGTGTACTGTTTTAAACATTTTGAGTATTCCAATATGTGTATCTCTTTTTATATGTATTTATAAACATGTTTTAAAACTCTAAATAAATATGTAAATAAATTGGGTTTATTGAATACAATTGCTAGAAATAGTACAGCTTTTCTTAGCACCACAATAATTCCATGAGAAAAGAAGGAAAGGAGGGAGAGGAGAAGGGATGGAGGAAAAGAGAAGGACATTGGCCACCTCCCCCCAAAGTATCCAACAATCAGCATCATAAAAGCACATGGCCCAAACTTTAAGAAACTCATGTTTGGCATAGCTTTTCTGCAGCTTAGTAATTGAACAGACATTAAATTGCTATTCAAGTGGTTCCTCTGCTAAGAAATGACAGTCACAAGTATGTATGGAAAGTATTTCCATCTTGAAGTGTTTTTAGACAATATATAGAAACTGTTGGTATCAAATGAAATAAAATACAAGAAACATTTTCTTAAGTGGTCTGTCCTTCTCTAATGTCTTCCTAAGCTTTGAAAATATACTTGCTCTTTTTTAAATCAAGGGCTTTTGTGTAGTTGTGAGAGAGCTGGAGGCAGAAATGAAGAGACAAGGCCAGACTGTGGGTAATGGAAATATATTGTTAAGTAAACAGTGACTGATGACACCTGTGCTTCTTACATTACCTTGGGATAAGTCAGTCTGGCAGGTGTTCTCTTTTTGGCCAGGAACCCAGCCAGTATTCTGCTGAAATGGGATTTCAAGAGGAGCCTGATTACTCGGAATTATACTATCTCTCATCCCCAGACTGAGGAAGTTGATGGAGAAGAGGAAGAAAGTAAGACTGGTTTCTTAGAACTGTATTCAACTCATTGTGTGGGAACAGGCTCAACACAAGGGAACTAAACCTGACCCCATCATTTTATCACAGCTGAGTCACTTTATCAGGACATCTGGGGAATAAATTAATCTGAATGACTCCACTGTGTTCTCTTCCTCATAGGATGTCTTGCTTGATTAAAGAAGGTGGGATGTATTACCCACATTAAGGGTCACCTATTTTTTCCTTCAATTTTCCACAAATCTCCTAAGTCAAACAAGGAAATGTGAAGATGCATTGAAAGTTTCTAAACTGGCAGTTATTGTTGGAACTGTTCACTGGAATATGACATTTTAACATGGGTCTGTGTCTTTTTTTTTTTCCCTCCTTCTTTCTTTACTCTTTTCTCCATTTTTTTTTCTTTTTCTTCTTCATTATTCTTCTTTATTCTTTTTTCCTCTTTTTTGATGTAAATAATATCTCTAGAGTATAAATATTCAATATTATTAAATAAACACAGGAACTTTGCAAGCAATATTTTATACCCCCATTCTAAAGCACATGTTGGCGTATGTGAATTGCAACTCCCCAATGGCTATCTATGCCTCATAGGCAGGGAAGCAGTTGCCATATGAACTATTTCCTTTTCATATTTGACATATGAAGCTCTGATTTAAACCATTAGTGAGGCCCAAATGGTTTTTCTCTCTGTTCTACTGTCCCTGAAATAAAACACTTTGGTGAAAAACTCTCACTTAAACAGAATGCAAATATTTCAGTACAGTTTCCCCAGTGTAGTATGAAGGAGACTTTAAGAGGCTTCTGTGTCCAAAGAAGCATGGAAAATTCCAGATTAAATAAGATCTTATTATAGAACTCATTAGTGCCTTTCATATGCCAGAATGCATTGCCAAACTCTAGGTAGGGACTATAGTAAGCTGTATTTCTTAAACTAACCTATCCATGGAATTATTCATGCCATGGGCCATCTGGTGGTGTGAGTGTTTGATTAAAGATTCTTTGAAGACTGCACACACAGCATTCTAGCTGACAACAATACATAAGAATCCATTTAGCACATTTCCTACATGCGATGAAAACCCCCTGACTATACAGATGGTTATGTTCCCAAACCCTGAAAAACTTTAAAGGGAGTTTAAAGCTTCTCGAAAGCCTCTTCCTCGTTTCCAGCTGCGAGAACAGAACCTGGCATAGCGAGAGCAACCACAGAGTGAGTCTTGCCATTTTGAAGACAGTCCCTAACTCACGTACGTGCTCTGAACTGGATTATTGGTAAAACTGTTCCAAAATCCTTTCCATAGTTGTTTCACCACCTTCTTCCCCTGTCCTTCTCCCCTTCTCAAGGATGAGGGGCGGCCACACAGGACACAAGCGGGTGAAGAAAGGGAACCATTCTAGCTACTTTGCCCAGGCTCAGGTAAACAGCCCAAGGGGCAACATCTCCTCTCCTTCTGCTAAGTTACAGCAGAGCTGAGAAACGCACATTTTCTCCAGAGCACAGGGCCATTCCAGATAAACAGAAAAAGGGAGAGTCTTTTTCAAGCTTTGATTACTCACATTAACAATGTATCCAATTAGCATGGCACTAGATAAAGCTGAATAAAATATGGTCCTCGTCTTTGAGAACAAAGACAGTACCTAGAGAAGAATAGGTATTTATGCCCAATGTGATAAACACTTCACTAAATGTATAAAAACACTTGAGGAACCAAGGACACATTTGTCAGTTTTACTGGGAATGAGAGATGCCAAGAAAACTCTACAGAAGACCGCATAGCCTGAATTTTAGAAGATGAAAAGGTGTCTAAAAGCAGAAACCAAAAACGAGCAGGGTGAGGAAAGCAAATGAGGAAAACCACAGGGTGTAAAATAATCCTTGGGCATTTGGGCCTAGAGGACAGGTTTACAAGAGATACATTACTATGTAAGAATGAACCCAGAGTGTGAAAAAGGCTGGGAAAGACAAAATGGACCACAACATGGAGGCCTTGTGTGACACGTACATGAGTTTGGGCTTTACCCTGGACATTATAGAGCTCCTATAAGACTTTAATCAATTCTGAATTCCCTTTAGGTTGAGCTTTCTGGTAGCAATAATGCTTGTGGAGAATTACGAGAACAGAGTGGTCAACAGTGTCAGACACACCGGAAAATGGTCTCATAATTTGAGGACTAAAATATTCATTTGTTCACTAATTCATTCATAAGGAGGTTAAGGGTGATGCTGGCCAGACCACTGACTATAATGCATTAAAGACAGTGAATGAAGGTAACAGCTTAGAGGAAAAGGACAAAGATCAAACAGAGTAGCCCCAGAAAAACACTTTTATAAGAGAAAGACTAAAAGGAAGATCTTACTCTAAATGAAGTCTACTCAAAAAAGTATAATTGAGAAAAAAGAAAAGTTGTTCTTATCAATATATAATGTGCCATTACATACTATTAATACAAAGTTACTCAACTACCTTACAAAATAAAAATGAAATAGTAGGATGCAAGGCATGTGACTGATCTTTAGAAACATTCCTGTGATTTTAACATCCTTTTAGGTGCATTATATTGAAATGCCCTGCCTATCCTTTCATTTCTGAGTGGACTGAACATAGGAAAACTAAATTAAACTGATATCGGATAAGATAGCTTGATGGGCTAAGTGTATAATGTGCTGCCCTTAGCAGAAATGGAAATTCTCAATCTGTCAGATAAATTGCTATATTTCTGTTCATCTAAATCTGCAATGTAGATTATAGTGTCACATGAAAGAGAATAAAAGGTGGGAGAAATCTTTCTATATCCAACAGCACCAATCAGTCATTTCCCCAGATCTTTCCAGTTCAGGCCCAAGGGAAAGAAACTCTCAGCTAAGAGCTAGCTGTCGTTTTCAGTTCTGCCTATTCCTCATAACGGGCATTATGGTTGGTGCTAGCTTCTAAGAACTCTCCCCGTGTATGTGAGACATACTGTGCATATTGTACCAAGGGATCTAATCTGTGTATGTGAGACATACTTCAGTCTAACATCCCCAAAGTTTTCATTTTTCTTTTTTTTCACTTTTATTTTTTTAAGGTAATATGAATTCTTTTTTTTTTTTTTTTACTTTATTTTACTTTTACAATACTGTATTGGTTTTGCCATACATTGACATGAATCCACCACGGGTGTATACATGCTCCCAATCCTGAATCACCCTCCCACCTCCCACCCCATATCATCACTCTGGATCATCCCCATGCACCAGCCCCAAGCATCCTGTATCCTGTATCTAACATAGACTGGCGCTTCGTTTCTTACATGATAGTATACATGTTTCAATGCCATTCTCCCAAATCATCCCACCCTCTCCCTCAGAGTAAAGGTTTCCATTTTTCATAAAACCCAGAGGCAGTTTTGACATTTACACTCAAAACATATGTCCTGAGAAGTAAATGCATACATGTAATCAGACACACCACTAATGACCAAGGACTTAAGAGACAACAGAAGTAGCCAGGGAATTTTACTTCATCCTGTTTACTGTTACACCCAGAATCTGTTTTCTGTATGAGGAGGTAATGAAAATATTTCCTAATCTGCCAAAGACGGTGACTCAAGGACTCTGTTAAGTAGAGGGAGGGTGACCTCAGAGAGTTAGACAAAATTGGGTTGCAATCTAAGCGTCTCTCTTCCTCTCAGCAGGTAATTCAACTTCAAGTCTCAGGTTTCTCAATAAGAGACCTGCCTAACAAGATCACTTGAAGAATAATGGCAGCCCACCTCCCACCCTGGTGCAGAGTCAGTAAAGGACAGTTGTCTTCTCCAT
Source organism: Ovis aries (assembly GCF_016772045.2). Lineage (NCBI taxonomy): Eukaryota > Metazoa > Chordata > Mammalia > Artiodactyla > Bovidae > Ovis > Ovis aries. The sequence goes on from NC_056074.1 coordinate 19,633,671, forward strand.
TGCATTTTGCCTTTCTTTCTTTAACAGTCCTTAAGATCCCATGCCTTCAGACTTCTTATCAATGAATAAGGGAGCAGGAAGGAATAGTATCAATGCTTAAGTGTTTCCAAAGACAATTTTCAGGAGCTGGACTCATTATCCTAAAATTTAAGGTACTACTCAGCAGAATTGAGTGATGCTGTACTTTAAATAAGATAAGCGGCTCAGTTTTGAATCTTGAAATCAATTGCAGGACTATAAACTTTCTCATAGGACTCTAAAAGAAATTGCAGTAACATTGGAATAGGCAGAGGTGAGACAGAGAGGAGACTGAATAGAATGAGTTTTGAAGTTCAAAAAGGAGCAAGTACTGGTAAGAAACCTGATGGATTTTACTTACTGCATCATCCAATAAGTTTCCTGTACTCTTTTTTCCAGAAGACTTTGAAGAAGGAGAAGGTGAAGGAGAAGGGGCGGAGAGTGTTTCTTCTTGTTCTATCTCTTTTTCCAATTTTATCAAACCAGGAGGCTCCACACCATACCTTTTTAAAAGACACCAGACAAGTAAACATGCATAATTTATAATGATGATACACTTGACATACATTACATTCAATTAGGAACACCACAAGACCAAACTGCTAACTTTTCAAAATAACGTTAATTTTTTTCTGGCATTCTGATAGGTACTTAAATTGTCACCCTTTTAAGCAGGAAGAAAATTTGTGTGTGTATATATATACACACATACATACATGCACATACATAAATATACATACATATACACACACACATGTTTACATGTTTACAGGTATATGTGCTTAGTTGTGTCTCTTTTGTGACCCCATGGACTGTAGCCTGCCTGGCTCCTCTGTCCATGGAATTGTCCAGGCAGGAATACTGGAGTGGGTAGCCATTTCCTCCTCTAGGGGATCTTCCCAACCCAGGGCTCGAACCCATATCTTTTGCAGTTCCTGCTCTGCCAGGCAGATTCTTTACCACTGCACCATCTTGGAAGCCCTCCTGGTTCATAGACTGTGTCTTTTCACTGTCACCTCATGTGGCAGAAAGGGTAAGGGGTCTCTTTGGGGTCTCTTTTATAAGAGCACTAATTCTATTCATGAGAACTCCGTCCTCTTCCCCAAAGCCCTGCCTCCCCATATCATCATAGCAGGCATTAGGTTTCAACAAACTATCTGAGGGGACACAAACATTAAGCCCAGTATAAAGTCCCAACTTCTAGTACCCCAGAATGTGACTGTATTTGCAAATACAATCTTTACAAGGAGGTAATTAACATAAAATGAGGTCATTAGGGTGGGGCCTATTCCAATATGTCTGGTATCTTTATAAGAAAGGAAATTTGGACACAGACAAATACAGAGAGATGTCCATGTGAAGATACAGAGACATGACCATCTACCAGCCAAAAGGGACACCTCAGAAGAAACCAACCCTGCTGACACCTTGACCTCAGAACTGTAAGAAAAGAAATTTCTATTTAAACCACACAATCTGTGGTACTTTGTTAAGGCATCCTAGGAAACTACTGCAGTCAAGAATTTGCCAAAGTTTCATTAGTCACTGGCATACTGCTATAATTTTTAGAGGAAACCTATACTCTAGAACACCAAAAATGTTAAATTTTAAGTCAAAATATCTGTTGAGCAGATTTTTAATTCTCAATACATCATTTTATAATGAAATATCATTAACATTTTAACATAATTTTTTGTAACACTAAATAATTCTCTGGAATTTATCTACTATACTTTTTCTTTTCTAAATGAGGTTAAAATGAGTTAAATGAGTTAAATGAGGTTAACTATCTGTTAATAGTAAAAGGAGATTTATACTTTATAATATGGTATATAGCATATAAATAAAATCTTAAAAGTATTTAATAATTATATCTCAAATTTAGTACTTAATGAATCAGTTTCTATATAGCGCTTTCAATCACTTTCTATTAATTGCTTGCAAAATTTGCAAAGGTATAAAAGAGGTTGAAGATATCCAAGTAGAGGCTGATAGCGCTAATACATATTCCTCAGGTGACAGCCTATACATCAGTGAGTATGAGTCATAGATGATGAATCTGCAGAAAAGAAGGGCTCCTACAGCAGCCAAGGGGCTTCCCAGGTGGCACAATGATAAAGAACCTGCCTGCCAGTGCAGGAGATGCAGGAGACATGGGCTTCAATCCCTGGGTTAGGAAGGTCCCCTGGAGAAGGAAATGGCAAACCACTCCAGGATTCTTGCCTGGAAAATCCCATAGAGAGAGGAGCCTGGTGGGCTCCAGTCCCCGGGGTTGCAAAGATTTGGACACAACTGAGCACTAAGCACACACACCCAGAAGCCATGACCAGCTGCACAGTTTCACCATAACAAAACATCTTCAAGATTCCTGACAAGAACAAAATCCACAAACCAGAAAATAGGCCTGCTCCAAATTTGCCACAATCTCTCTTAGATTGCAGAGTATACACAGTTGAATCAGGAAATACTGCATGGGTCAGTATAAAATCTTGCAGGACAATATATACATCACAGAAAGTAACAATGAAGGCCACAGTCAGCGCTTCCAACAGTATAAGTACAAAAAGCAGGTATGGGTTAAGGGGATGCTTATGTCTGTTTAAAGTCATGTCTAAAATCAGACCAAAAGATCCAAAAGAAAACACCAAAATTAAGGCCAGACTTTTATGTACAAAGGTCCATTTGGTATTTAAAAAAATGCAGATGTCATTGTAGTTAAGTTAGTTACAGTTATATATGAAAATATACAGGAACAGACTCATAAGAACATACAAAAATAAATTAAAAGACTCCATGTAGTACATTGATGAGTCAATAACATGAATTACCATGTAAATTTTGTCTTCCAATTTCAGATTTACTAGCTTTAATGATATTAGTGCTGTAACTGAACTCCTATTTTGAATATAAATTTTTTAAAGATGGAAATAAAGTCAGAGTTAAGTTGAAAACAGCAAACTTTCCAAATAAAAGTTCTTAAATGAATTTATAGAGAAGAAATTCACTGTTAATTGTATACCTTTATGGACTCAGAATAATGTAGAATGGGTTATACAGCATTATCAATTATTCTCTTAGGAACAACATAATGAAAGCATTTATAGTGTTAGAGAGAAAGAAAATGAATACAGAGGAAAAACATAATTTAAAATGACAAAATGGTAAAATTATATGCTGTAAATTATAAATGTCACAGCAGTTTAAAGACAGAGATATAGTTGTTAATAGCATTCATCCCTCTCCTAATCATATTTTCCTTAGAGTAAATGTGAAATTGATTTGATTTCCTCAATGCATATCAATTGTATATTATAATGCCTAGATGGAGGAGACCAAAGATAATTCAAGAGGATCTTTGAGTTCACGTAGTTATATCCTTTCAGTTTTATAGAATAAATAAAACAGACCCAGAGAAAATACAGAACTAGCTAGGAAAAGGACAAAGACACAATACAGGTTTTTTGGCTTCAGGTTTTCTTAGATATTTTAATCAGGTGATCACATATTAAAAAGAAGAGGAAAAAGTCATTTGGCAATTAAAAAAAATAAGCTATGGATTGTCTACAAAGTAAATAATCTATATAGAGAGAATAAATATGCTGGCAATAAATGTCCAGTACCTTGGAGTGACTGAATAGTATATTAAAAAAACATTGTTAAACGTAAAAGTTTAGATTATCAGTCTCCTGTTCTAATGGTTTGTTCATTTAGCTGACGTTACACACATGTCAAGTGCTCTTTGAGAGCTGGAAAACATACCAGAATTTGGTACAAAACAGTTTAAACTGGCACAACTCAAATAATAATTGCTGTTTTGATAACTGCTTCTAGTGAACAGAGTAATTTTTAGTTACATAAATCATTAGCGAATAGACTTTAGGCACTATCACATTTCAAAGCTTTTAAACAGATTAGCCAGTCAATAGGACGTTTGTAGAAACACGCAGTTGACTGCAGATTCTGTAACAGTAGAGACCACTGTCTGATCCACAGCCGCCTCGGCAGGTAGTGCAAATCCTGGCTCACAATAGATACTTAATAGCTACTGTTTGAATGGGAAACAAACTGTGGATTCTCCTACAATGTGTTCAGGTTCCAGAAATGAAGCAGAGTTCATTGTTTTGGATCTTTAAATGTGTATCACTTTAATAAAACATACCAACATTAAATGTAAATAGGTGCCTTACCCCTAAAAAGTGTTCTTCTAGAAGACTTTAAACCTTATTCAAAACTAAAATACATTTTTAACTTTCTAGAGCTCACTAATTACACTTTACTCAACCCAGTGTCTCCTACTGTTGACAAGTACCAACAATATTCACTTGGAGATCCGGGTATCATTCTTCCCTGAGGCAGACTTGAGCTAACTGTGCCATTAACCTATTCTTTAAATTTAGCAAATCACCTAACCTCAAAGAGTCTGTTTTCTATCAGGAAAACAGAGATGAAAGTGACCTGTCCTAGCGGTGGTCTGATGTAGCAGAAGAGGGGGAGGAGGCAGAGGCGGGAAGGAGGGAGGAAGAGGAAAGTGAAAAGAATAACTGTAAACTGAACATCTTCCATGTACCTGTACCACTGGGGCATCTTGATATACGTCATTTCTGAGTCTCAGTTTTATTTCACTAAACAGTGAAAATTCTAATTCCTGTGTTTCAATACAGTTAGAAAGAATAAAAACAGTATCCATTACACACCCAGTACAGTGTCTGACACAGGGCACCACCTCTGAAATGGCTATTGATAACTGATGTATCAAAGCTTGCACAACCAGGAAACTGCAACATTGAGGTCCTTTTGCTGAAGTTTTAATTTTTTAAAAATATATTATTCCATCCAATGATATAATGAAACAGTCTCATAATTAAGATGTAGTTTTATTTATTATGAGAAATGGGATACTCCTGCTGTATCAGTAAACATGGATGTCACAATCATCAGCAATTCCAGTCCTTTAATATGAGCTCCTGAGGCCTAAGGGCACTCAGGAAGGAAAGGATTACCTGTGTGCCAACAGCCATTAGACTGCAACCCCAAGGAAGCTCAGGATGTGAAAAACAGAATATTGGCCCAGATAGCTGAGATGCATATGAAAGCAATGATTTCAGTGAGCCCAGACTTTTGCATCTTCCCATAAAAAAGAAAAACACTAAATTCCTTAACCTGAGATATCTGGCTTCCTTTAATTAAAAATAATCGTTTGATGTTCAGACTGTGTGTGTGTGCTAAGTCGCTTCAGTCATGTCAGATTCTTTGCGACTCTATGGGCAGTAACTCGTCAGACTCCTCTCTCCATGGGATTCTCAAGACAAGAATCCTGGAGTAGGTTGCCATGCCCTCCTCCTGAACCAGGGATTGAACCCAGGTCTCCTACATCTCCTGCATGGGCAGACTGGATCTTTACCATGGGCCACCGGTAAGCCCACGATGTTCAGACTACTTGCCCTTTGGGGTAAAACTTCTATATAACCTGGCTCCTCCCCATTCCTCCTTGGAGCAGTTCTCTCAGAGTCACTTGAGATGTTGTCTCCCAGCTATGAAATCCTAAAATTCCCACAACATAAAACGTAATTCTCAGCTTTTAGGTTGTGAATATTTTTTAAGTTTACAATATCGTTAGGTTACTATTGTCTGTATCCTTTACCAAAACCTCACATCAGTTCAGTCGCTCAGTTGTGTCTGACTCTTTGTGACTCCATGGACTGCAGCATGCCAGGCATCCCTGTCCATCACCAACTCCCAGAGTCCACCCAAACCCATGTCCATTGAGTTGGTGATGCCATCCAACCATCTCATCCTCTGTCATCCCCTTCTCCTCCTGCCCTCAACCTTTCCCAGGATCAGGGTCTTTCCAAATGAGTCAGCTCTTAGCATCAGGTGGCCAAAGTACTGAAGTTTCAGCCTCAACACCAGTCCTTCCAATGAACACCCAGGACTGATTTCCTTTTGGATGAACTGGTTGGATCTCCTTGCAGTCCAAGGGACTCTCAAGAGTCTTCTCCAACACCACAGTTCAAAAACTCACATAGGCTTCCTTTAAATTAATTTTCTCAGAATTGTGGGATAGCAGTAATATCTCAGTGCTGAAGCATAGCAAAAGTTATAAATTAATTTTTGCTACTAACTCACTGGATGAACTTCAACAGGCAATCCTTTTTAATCCCTCTAGACTTATTTAAATTTTTAGTTCCAACAAGGTATAACATTTTGTTATATTTAATGTTCTTAAGAGAATAACAAACTGGGCAGCGATGCTAGAGGAATTTAACACACTAGAATTCACAGCCAATTAAAAGTCAATCATAAGTGAAAACATCATATTGGAAAATATAAATTAGGTCAATTGGAAAATATGATTTCATTTGTAATTGTTGGTGGATTCATGCCACCTTTTAGAAACAGGTTGGTTGGGTTGAACAATTTTTTTTCCTGTTAATATTTTAATTAAATGAAATAATATGAAAAATGTTATTAAAGTACCAACAGGTTCCACTCCACGTCTGAAACAAAACAAAGTTTGAATGAAGTAGAAAACAACACCACACATGGAAAACGGTGTCCTGGAGATTTTTCTTTATCTGGGAATGCTGAAAATTAGCTATGCCACTGAACACAGAAAATCAACACTAAGCCCCAAATCTCTGCCTATACTGGCTTTTGAATACTTCAAGCTGCATAAGGTACAGTCAGCCAATCCTGAAATACACACTTAAGTACGGCTCATTGGCTTCCTGTCTGTCTGGAGATGTCAACAGGCTGTAAATCATGAAATTCCCCTTGGGTTGGGGCCCTGCACCTGAAGCCAACTTAGTCACTAAAAGGTCTTTTTTTGGCTCTCCAAAAAGCTGCTTCATTCTGGTTTCCATGATTAACCCTATCCCATGCTACATTTTGATTTTGTCTAAACGGTTTTCAAAAATGTATACTGTTGTCTATTCTCATTCAACTACAAGATCTCAAAGGTTTGTAGGAGAAGGAGCAACTGTTGCTTTCAAACTGAATAAGGGTCGACTACTGTTGTCTAGGGTTTCCCTTGTGGCTCAGCTGGTAAAGAGTCTGCCTGCAATGAGGGAGACCTGGGTTCAATCCCTGATTTAGGAAGCTCCCATGAAGAAGGGAAAGGTTACCCACTCCAGTATTCTGGCCTGGAGAATTCCATGGACTGTGTAGTCCTTGGGGTTGCAAAGAGTCAGACACGACTGAGTGTCTTCCACCTTCACTTTCACTGTTGTCTATTCTCGCCCAACAACAAGATTTCAAAACTTTGTAGGGGAAGGAGCAACTGTTGCTTTCAAACTGAATAAGGGTCAACAAAAGACAGCAAGAAGGTTGGATCTGCTAAAACCAAATCTTTGTATCTGTATACCCCAGTGATACGAAAGTAGGGAGAATACTGAAAGGGCAGTGTCATATTATCATTTTTGGTCTCATTCAAAAAGTGCTAGGGAAAGGGTCTTATGGTTAATAACTTTATGATGAGATATTAGAAATAGACTTTACATTTTTCTGACATAGGCTACAACTTTTGAGATTGGTCTAGATGAAATAATTGAGCCCCCAAACTAAGCCCTGAACTAGAAAATTTACTCGAACTATTTACTAGATGATAATTTTCAAAGACAAGACATCTGGGGTCTATTTTATTAGACCTGGCTGCTGCTGCTAAGTCGCCTCAGTTGTGTCCGACTCTGTGCGACCCCATTGACAGCAGTCCATCAGGCTCCCCCGTCCCTGGGATTCTGCAGGCAAGAACACTGGAGTGGGTTGCCATTTCCTTCTCCAACACATGCATGCATGCTAAGTCACTTCAGTCATGTCCAATTCCATGCGACCCCATGGACAGCAGCCCACTAGGCTCCTCTGTCCACAGGATTCTCCAGGCAGGAATACTAGAGTGGGTTGCCATTTCCTTCTCCGATTAGACCTGGAGGGATAAAGTTTAGACATTCCCATTTCTTAAGGCATATAACAGATCACTTAAAGATTCTTGCAAGATAGTTTTTGCCCCATTTTTATTCTGCTTTAAAGTCTGGATGGAAGTTTCACTCAAATGAAAACAAATTTTATTCTTAGCAGTAAGAGTCAAGTTCTTTAAATAGGATGAGTTAACTAATAAGCCTGGTGTAAGAATATTTTCTTTTAAGTAACATTTCATTATGTCACGAGTTAAAATAGGAGGAAATATTCACAAAGTATATTTCTTTTGAACGGTCATAAATTTTGTTCAAAATGAAGCACTCAAAAATAAAAATAAAAATAAAAAGCTTCCCTCTGATGTTGACTATTCATCATAGCCCCAAACAAAATTAACAAAAGTTCTTTACTTTTATCATAAAGCTAATCTTAATTTTTCAGTCTTAAAAAAAGGCTGAATTCACAGCAACTTTTTAAAAATAATGAATATCAAAGCACTCTCATTAAATAGATTTTTGAGGTTTTAGTGACCTGTTTTTGCTGAGTGTTTTATTTTGCAGAAGGCAAACATGCATATTTTACATACAGAAACTGACATGATTTCTGAAATATTAACGGAGGGATTTCACAGTGATGATACCTCTTTGTAGTTGAAAATAAAGGGAAGTTTTACCCATGAGAGCAAAAATAAGTGGTCTCATTCTCCCATTTCAGAACTCAGAGAAGTCCACAGCTCTCAAGAGAGTTTCACAGAGGAACCCAGGCAAGGAATATGGCAGAGAATTAGAAACTTCTAGTTAATCATTTCTGAAGTGATGTTGATGTTTTTAAAATGACATTTATGTAATCTTGAGAAATAAATATTTAGGATCAAATATAAAAAAGCATTATCTATCAGTAGAAAAAACACAAAATTCACAACGTTGTGTTGGGATTTTGTCATGGTCAAACTGCATCTGTTGTGTGTACAAATTAATGTTGTGATTCTTGAGAGCTCTCCAAACATCACTTCTAGTCTTGGTTACTGCTGTCTTAATTCAATAATGCTGTCCTAATTCAACATCATGGAAAAGTAAAAGGGGAAGGAAGCACCCATACAATAATCTAGATAAAGGTTTACTATATCAAAACAGAAATTTTGGTATAAAATAAGGTGAGAATGATGAATTTCCCTTTTTTTTTTTTTTTTTTTTTTGCCTTCAACTATTATGCTTCAACACAGGACTAAGGTAATGTTGTTTGGGTGTACTGGGTGACTGTTTTTAAAGTACAATTGAACTTCCCCTAAAATTTTAATAAAATCTTCAAATGTGTCCAAAGAGAAACTTACACAGACATTTATACTTAAATGTTCATTCTATCCATTTGGGTATTCAGCTGTTTAACTTTATGCTGCATACAAAATAACAACCTGAATAATCTCTCAGCCTATTTTCTCTTTTTCATGGTAAGTGTACAATATTTCATAGCACTCAGGTAGGTAAGGAAGATAAAAAACAAAATTTACTAATCGAACACTGTAATGTGTTGTCTTAATCCTTCAATCACTGCTTTGTGAAATTAGTAAAATTTTTATAATGCAAATAATCTCTGCTTTTACTAGTACACATGGTCATAAGTGTGGTTAGAAATGTAGCCACCCATTCTTGTCAAGAATAATGATAATGAAAATAATAATAATAAAGGCAGAGGAAACTTTTGGAGGTGATACTACATTTATGACATAGATTGTGATGATAGTTTTATAGATGCATACTTATAACCAAACTCATCAGGTTGTTTACTTTAAATATGTACAGCTTTTTGTATGATAATCATATACCAATAACATGGCTTTAAAAAATAAATGGAGCAACCCAAAATCTCAATTTTAAAATATTTGAGGAAAAACACAAAACACCTTCAAATTGACCAGGCCATTATGCTTCCCCTTCCTTAACCAATATGTTGTTTTAAATACTATGGCAAATGATTTTTCACGCCAGACTCAGAGCTGGAGGAAAAGTGATTTCTAACAGGATTTTGTCATTGGGTGGCAAACTTTTCCTTGGGTGACTCGATCATACTAAAAATTTTTAGTTCAGCAGGATACCTAACAGAGTATTCAGTTAATAGCATAAATTCAAAAAATGAATCCAGAAAATAAGTAAATGATGTACATTAAACAGCAGGAAAATGAAAACTCCCAGCTAATTCTGTAGAAAGTGGTCCTCTTCTTTTTACCTCTATCAGTTCAGTCGCTCAGTCATGTCCAACTCTTTGCAGCCCCATAAACTGCAGCACATCAGGCTTCCCTATCCATCACCAACTACTGGACCTTGTTCAAACTCATGTCCATCAAGGCAAGTGATGCCATCCAACCATCTCATCGTCTGTCATCCCCTTATCCTCCTGCCTTCAATCTTTCCCAGCATCAGGGTCTTTTCCAAGGAGTCAGTTCATTGCATCAGGTGGCCGAAGTATTTGAGTTTCAGCTTCAGCATCAGTCCTTCAAGTGAATATTCAGGACTGATTTCCTTTAGGATGGACTGGTTTGATCGCCTTGCAGTCCAAAGGACTCTTAAGAGTCTTCTCCAATACCACAGTTCAAAAGCATCAATTCTTCGGTCCTCAGCTTTCTTTATAGTCCAACTCATCCATACATGACTACTGGAAAAACCATACCTTTGAATAGACAGACGTTTGTCGGCAAAGTAATGTCTCTGCTTCTTAATATACTGTCTAGGTTGGTCATAGATCTTTTTCCAAGGAGCAAGCATCTTTTAATTTCATGGCTACTGTTACCATCTGCAGTGATTTTTGAGCCCCTTCCCCTGCCCTGCAAAATAAAATCTGTCACTGCTTCCATTGTTTCCCCATCTATTTACCATGGAGTGATGGGACGGGATGCCATGATCTTAGTTTTCTGAATGTTGAATTTTAAGCCAGCTTTTCACTTTCATTAAGAGGCTCTTTAGTTTGTCTTCATTTTCTGCCATAGGGTGGTGTCACCTGCATATCTGAGGTTATTGTTATTTCTCCTGGCAATCTTGATTCTAGCTTGTGCTTCATCCAGTCTGGCATTTTGCATTATTTATTCTGCATATAAGTTAAATAAGCAGGGTGACAATATACAGCCTTGATGTATATGACACTATACTCCTTTCCCAATTTGGAACCAGTCTGTTGTTCCATATCTGGTTCTACCTGTTGTTCCATATCTGGTTCTACCTGCATACAGATTTCTCAGGAGGCAGGTAAGGTGGTCTGGGAGTCCCATCTCTTGAAGAATTTTCCAAAGTTTGCTGTGATCTGCACAGTCAAAGGCTTTGGTGTAGTCAATAAAGCAGAAGTAACTGTTTTACTGGAATTCTCTTGCTTTTGCAATGATCCAACGGATGTTGGCAATTTGATCTCTGGTTCCTCTGCCTTTTCTAAAACCAGCTTGAACATCTGGAAGTTCACAGTTCACGTACTGTTGAAGCCTGGCTTGGAGAATTTTGGGCATTACTTTGCTAGCATGAGATGAGTACAACTGTGTGGTACTTTGAACATTCTTTGGCATTGCCTTTCTTTGGGATTAGAATGAAAACGGACCTTTTCAGTCCTGTGGCCACTGCTGAGTTTTCCAAATGTGCTGGCACATTGAGTGCAGCTCTTTCACAGCATCATCTTTCAGGATTTGAAATAGCTCAACTGGAATTCCGTTACCTCCACTAGCTTTGTTTGTAGTGATGCTTCCTAAGACTCACTTGACTTCACACTGCAGGATGTCTGGCTCTAAGTGAGTGATCACACCATTGTGGTTATCTGGGTCATGAATATCTTTGTTGTATAGTTCTTCTGTGTATTCTTGCCACCTCTTCTTAATATCTTCTGCTTCATGCCCATCTTTGCATGAAATGTTCCCTTGGTATCTCTAACTTTCTTGAAGAGATCTCTAGTCTTTCCCATTCTATTATTTCCCTCTATTTCTTTGCATTGATCACTGAGGAAGGCTTTCTTACCTCTCCTTGCTATTCTTTGGAACTCTGCATTCAAATGGGTATATCTCTCCTTTTCTCCTTTGCCTTTAGCCTCTCTTCTTTTCTCAGCTATTTGTAAGCTAGTTCTCAGCTATTTGCTTTACCCCATAACAACTTTCAGAGTCATGCCTATTTGACCCACATATTTAGATTATCAAAGTAACAAAATTGAATATGCCATTTCAGAATATTCTGATGATAATATTAAAATAAACAAGTATACAAAAAAGTTTTCTGCTTAATCTAATACACAGGAACTCTAGATAACCTCTCTTTTATTTGAGCATTTCAGGACTAGCAGCTCATTTACTGAGATTCTACTTTGTGTGTCTTCCTCCCTCTTATATTTTTTGAACTTGTTATTGGAATATAGTTGATTTACAATGTTGCATTAGTTTCAGGCATGCAGAAAAGTGAGTCAGTTTTGTATATATAGGTAAAATTCCATTCTTTTTAGATTTTTTCCCATATAGGCCATTACAGAGTACTGAGTAGAGTTCCCTGTGCTATACAGTAGCTTCTTATTAGTTGCTCCTGCTGCTGCTAAGTCGCTTCAGTCGTGTCCAACTCTGTGCGACCCCATAGATGGCAGCCCACCAGATTCTGCCATCCCTGTGATTCTCCAGGCAAGAACACTGGAGTGGGTTGCCATTTCCTTCTCCGATGCGGGCAAGTGAAAAGTGAAAGTGAACTTTCTCAGTCATGTCCGACCCTCAGCGACCCCATGGACTGCAGCCTACCAGGCTCCTCCGTCCATGGGATTTTCCAGGCAGGAGTACTGGAGTGGGGTGCCAGTGCCTTCTCCATCTTATTTGATAACAATTTTATATATAGTAGAGTATATATGTCAGTCCCAATATCCCAATTTATCCCTCCCACTTTATTCCCTGGTAACTATAAGTGTTTCTACATCTGTGACTCTACTTCTATTTTGTAAAATCACCTTTCTCAGGGATATCTGCTGAACCCAAAGACTCAAGGCTGAGCCCTCTCACTCAAAGCTGTTTGTCCCACAGGCCAGCAGGATTAAGCATGGTGGAGGAGTAGTTTAGCAGAGTCTTAGAAGCAACAGGTACCTTTGTCTTGCTCCCTCTCTTGGGTTCTTGCTCCAGAACCCAAGATAGTGGCGGAAGGAGAGTGGGGTCCTAAGGACTGTCAGACACTATGAACTAAGCCTGAGTAGTAGAGGCTTGAGCGGATAGAAGACTAGAGGACCCTCTCCAGAGGCTGTTACACAACAAAGCTAGGAAACTTACAGCAGGGAACAGGGGCATCCCTAAGTATCTCAAATTGATTTTTTTACTTCTTGTTGAGTGGAGCCTCATTTCTATTTAATATAATTGCTTTTAAATAAAAATAATCTTTCTCTCATCCAATTACTATGGCAAAGTAAAATCCGTACCTTATGAACAATTTGTTAAGATTGTGTTGACTATGATGTTTTAAAGAACGTGGGATTACTTCTGATTACAATTGATCTGTTGGATCAAAAAAAAAGGGGCTATTCATTGACAGCAAGTTTTCTGCCCATTGCTGTAATTTCCTGATGTACACACACCTTGTATTTTATTTTCCGTGATTTTCTGTATAGCTTTCCCTTTGAGAATTAACACAGAGAGCAAGCTCTTACTTTATCTTATTAATTCATCTTATCTCAACACTACAAGTATATCTTGGACTGGATGAGAAAACATCACCTAATTAATTCTGAACTTTTATCTTGCATCAAGATTTATTCAAATATCTTCTTTTATAATTCTTTGGGCTCTGTAAAACTGACAGAAGCCTTTTTTGATGAAAGGAAACCAAATCAAGACAGCTGGGCTAATAAAGTCCCTTCCCCTGATTATTTAGCTATGGTTATGATTTCTACAAGTACTTTTGGTTTTTCTTTTCTAGAAGAATATTCCAAAGATGTCTCTATATATGCAGAATTATATTCTATGCCTTTTTCCAACCAAAATATGGAGATGACTGTAAACCTATTCATCTACTCAGGAGTAGAAACTAAAAAGAACTGAGGGATCAGCTGCTAAATGGGGAAAGTGAGGAAAAAGGAAGAAAAGAGGAGTCTGACAATTATTAAAGACTAAACAGGAAGAGAGCAGTGAAGGAATTGGGAGACAGAGAGAATAATGGCAATCAACTTTCCACTAAGGGAAGCGTAATTGTCACATACGACTTCACGTACAATATCCTCTCCAATCTCCCAAGAAAGAGTTGCAGGGAAATCATATTCATTTAAAAGATATTTAGAAAATGTTTAGACATAGTGAGTTGGACAATAAGGTCACGATGTGAATATTGGTAGTCCATTTTTGGTTTGAATAGTTGTTCTTGAGATGTTCATACTGATCATCTTTGAAGAAGTTGCTCCTCAACACCTAAGTTAAATATCAGCAATGAAAAACCAGCAAGCTTCTGAGTGGCTTGGATACTGAGATGGTCCACATCTTACATAGCAGCAGTAGTCTGACCTACCTGGCTGCAATCCGGCCAAGCTCTAGCAAACAGAGACACACTTCTCTGGGTTGCTTGTGGAGGACTGAAAAACAAGATGAAGGTGGACACTTTTACAATAGAAGGGATTGGACAGCAGCTCAACGGGGAACATGCTTGATCCCCCCATCCCTCAGGGTCCCAGTAAGTGAGCTAGTTCTCATTCTGATATTCACAGAAACCATCCTGTCCCACAGTATACTTATACCTACTGAAGTCCCAAAGCAGTTTTCAAAACTCTTTGCCCAGCTTCCCTACCAAAAATCATGAGCCTCAAGAATCTCACTCTGAAAATATTTTCTTCAACTAGTCAATATTTGTATGTAAATATTGAAAACACATGTAGTTATAATTCCGATATAAATAGTTGATGAATACTTAAAAACAGCAAACAGAAGACTATGAAGCAAAGATTGTTTAAAACTCCTAACTCTATCTTCACCAGTGATTTTAGCAGAAATAATGCAATGAATAAGGATTAAAAATTACATATCACAGCCCTTTGTTATCCTCCAAACAATAATGTAAGGTGAGCTCTCTGAATCTTGATATCTTCTCCTGTTTTGATTATATTTTAAAAGGAAACACTTTCAACTGACTGAATTTTGTGAATATGTACAAATATATACCATCAGTCAGTTTTGGCCATAAAATTAGCAAATCAGAAGATGGTTCTTTGCAATAATATTTGTTTTCTAATATAATCTGATTACTTAATAAATTTACTTTACCAGTTTCTTTGGACACATTCAGTAATGTTAACAAGTCATACTTGCATTTGCTGAGGCTACCAGAGGAGTATGTGCTGCTCATACTTTTTTTTTTTCTTTTTAAACTAATACTAGGAAAAAATTTTAATGTTATTATATACAGTACCTAATAAAGACAATAGATATTAGGGGGAAAAGATTGTATTGAGAATGCTCTTTACATAGATACAACATCCTGATAAAAGAAAATATGAGTTTATTGATAAACTTTAGGAAAAATAGCAATATTGCTTCATCTTTTTCTGTGGGTTGGGGGGAGCCTTCCCTGGTGGCTTGGATGGTAAAGAGTCTGCCTGCAATGCAGGAGAACCAGGTTCAATCTCTGGGTCAGGAAGATCCTCTGGAGAAGGGAATGGCTACCCACTCCAGTATTCCTGCCTGGAGAATTCCGTGGGCAGAAGAGCCTGATGGGCTACAGTCCATTGGGTCCCAATATACTGATAAAAGAAAATAGTAGCTTACTGACAAACTTCAGTATAAATAGCAATATTATTTCAATTCTTGTATTTATTTTTGGCAGTGCTGGGTCTTCATTGCTGGGCAGGCTTTCCTCTAGCTATGGCAAGTGGCGGCTACTCTTCAGTTGCCGTGCATGGGCTTCTCATTGCAGTGGCTGCTCTTGTTGCAAAGCATGGGCTTTAAGCAAGTGCACAGACTTCAGTAGCTGTGGCCTTTGGACCCGGTAGTTGTGGCTCCTGAGATCTAGAGCACAGGCTCAGTAGCTTTGGCACACAGGCCTAGTTGCTTCACAGCACGTGGGATCTTCCCAGATCAGGGATCAAACCCAGGTCTCCTGCACTGGCAGGTGGATTCTTCACCATTGAGCCACCAGGGAAACCCTGCTTCAATTCTTAAATACAGAATTTTATCATAATTTAATTTCCCAGCATTATTTCTATCCGCATCCCTCCCCCCCCCCAACTTAAATATCTAATTTCTTCTCTCCACAGGCTATGGCAATGGCAATATTTGCCACTGACACCAGAATGGAATTTGTTGGGGCTGTGTGGTGAATAGAAAAATACATTTACTTAGATTGTGAAAGTATATGATTTTACTGGGCTTTAAACAAGCAAAAATTATTATCTTGCTATAAAATATAATCTTTAAAGCTTTTAAAATAAGTTCTAATATCATCGGCAATACTCATTAAAAAGAACTGATTACGGGAAATCTGAATTACAGAATAATTCCATTCTTGATAATATAAATTTGAGCTTCAGCTAACACTTGGTGAATTGTCATAAAACCCAGGTTGGGGAAATCTAATATTACTTTTAACTAAGGGGCTTTAAAAAAAGATATTTAGTACCTCTAATTTCAAGTGCACCATTAGATGATTCTGGCTAAATGACACAACTTTTGATATATTAAATCAACTTCAGTGCAATGAAACATATGGACTATAATACCACATGGAAATCAATTGCAAACAGAGGACAATAACAAACATCACAAAACAAAAGCAAATAAATGAAAATCAATCTTCCTGTCTAGTTCATCAGTTTCTTCTGATTTGGACTTTTTATCCTGTCCGTGGGCTTCCCTTGTAGCTCAGTTGGTAAAGAATCTGCCTGCAATGCAGAAGACTTGGGTTCGATTCCTGGGTCAGGAAGATTCCCTGGAGAAGGAAATGATAACCCACTCCAGTACTCTTGCCTGGAGAATCCCATGAATAGAGGACCCCGGCAGGCTACAGTCCATGGGGTCGCAAGAGTCGTACATGACTTAGTGACTAAACCACCGCCACCGCCACCCTGTCAGTGGTACAAAATAACAAATCGGAAAACGGAGTACATGAAAGTTGAGGAGAGGAAGATGTTTAAGGCCCTGCTAACACGCTCATCTTCAGTGAGAACTGTGTGAAGCAAGTAGTTAAAGCTTCAGGAGACTTGGATATAATCTCGTGGATTTTGTGATGGAAACAGTGACAAAATATGAAAATTATTAGTGAATGGACCAAACTGTGCCCATGAGCAGTCAATACCAATCACATAAAGCAACACCTGACCCAACTATCATGATTCTTTAACCAAATTACTGTGCTTGTTTGGAGGACTCTATAAGCATTGGAAATAAACAGAGATATATTCTATGGAAAATAAAATTAATTCTGAAGAAAAAAATCATGTGGGTAATATGACAATGTGGTATGTAGCATGCATTGCTATTGCATATCCAGCTATCCCTTTAAAATGGCTTTTGCATGCCAACACTCAAATATCAGTTCTACCATGGACTCATTAGAAGATCAATTTGGAAAACTGAAAAGTAACTGCATGATTCTCCTTTTTATATCCTTAATATAACCAGCTTATAAAACTTAGAACAAATGTCTCACTCAGCACCATATCGTAGGAAAATGATAATAGATGATGTTTTACTTCCCAGTTTTCTTGGAAATGTTATCTTTAATAAAGCAGTTGCTTCAAAACATACCCATGATATTGTCTTATCATGCCAGGTTCATAATGGCCACAAATATTAATATCATGTTTGAAAAATAGTAAGCAGTGAATGAGTTAAATCTGCAGAGGGGATAACCTAGCACAATAACAAGAACAGAGTAATTAGTTACTCAGTAAACACTATGTCCCAAAATATCAAGGCTGATAACCATCATGGATCATGACCATATCCTGTGGTTATAATAGTGGTTGTGACAGTTAAGCTGAATAAAGGCTAAAATCTTACCTAGCATTTTTAGAAAATGCAAGAATTTACATTATGTTAACGTGATTCAATTATAAAAGCAAACACTCTTCCCTTATTCTATAAAATTAAATTCAAGAGTCTTTAAGTATTATCTGTGCAATGTGCCGTGCTCAGGCACTTCAGTCATGTCAGATTCTTTGCAACCCTATGGGGTGTAGCCTGCCAGGCTCCCCCTGTCCATGGGATTCTCCAGGCAAGAATATTGGAGTGGGTTGCCATTCCCTTCTCCAGGGGATCTTGCCAACCCAGGGATCAAACCCAGGTCTCCTGTCCTACATTATACCGAAGAAGTGATTGTGTTTGGTTTTTGCACTCTAAACTAAAATTAACAGATGGAAAGGGTATAGTGGCCATGGGATTCGAGCCACAGAAATCTGGTTCTGCATGTGAGCTCTAAAATTTACTAGTTCCTAATTTGGGGAGATCATAAAATGTCAGTTTTATGAGGGAAAAAAAATGGTATGTATCTTGCAATATTTTTGTGTGAGTTAAACAAAATGTTACTCATTGTTATTCTTAGCCAGTGCTTGGCAGATAGGAAAGACTTCCCAAAGTTAGTTTTCCTTCTTCATTATTATTACTTTTTGTTGTATATTATTAGCTTAAAGATTATCTTTATTTGGCTTAGTTAATATTAATGTTAATAACTAATAACATTTTTCCTATAAGCATCTTTTCCTGTGCACCTATTATGTGAAAGCCAGCTTACTGAGCAGTAGAAGAAACCTCAGAATTTAAAAAAGAAAAAAAAACCCACTTTTGATAATTTAAGTTGTATAATTTAAAAGGTATTATAATGAGTATATTTTGAATATTTTGTCATATTGTATCATCAGTAGCTAATTCTAAGTTTAATCAAATCTAAATTTAAGTAGGTCAACTTGGCTGGCATATATAGACAGACATAAAGCATATATCCTATTATTATTACGGATTTTTGCTGGGTATAAAACTTAAGTAACAATTTTATTAGAATATATCATTTTTTGAAACACTAAACATCTTACCACCAATTTTCCCCCATTTCTAGGAATAAAATAATTTAGATAAGCCCATTTTCAATAAATTACCTAAGCTGATTATATATATTATATATATATGGATGCATGTCTTTATCTGGATGATTAGAAAGAAAACTTTTAGTATATTGCATTTGAACTACAGACTTTATGTTGTCACATGTACTACTCATTTCTGATAGCTTATTGATTTGTCTTTTCAAAAATATAAGCAGATTTCTAGCTATACTGAGGCTTATGGTAAGAAATATTGTTTTCATTCTATTGCCACATCAATAATATGGCCTTTTGCTTTGAGCTCTGAGTAGAAGGGTTCTTCCCTGGTGGCTCAGCAGTAAAGAATCTGCCTGCAATGCAGGAGGCTCAGGAGACATGAGTTCGATCCCTGGGTTGGGAAAATTCCCCTGGAAACCGACTCTAAAGGGAACCCACTCCAGTATTCTTGACTGGAGAATCACATGGATAAAGGAGCCTGGTGGGCTACAGTCCATGAGGTCGCAAAGAGCTGGACATGACTGAAGCGACTTAGCATGCACCCATGCATTCATGAGGAGAAGAGAGGATCACTATTGCCTTTGCTCCTCTGAATAAATTATCTTTAAAACAAATAAAAGCGGTCTTAGTCACTGGTGATTTTTATGCAAAAGGTTTTATCACTGGAGGCTTCTTTTAAAATAATCAAAACCATTTTGAAAAAATGTATAAGGCAGAACCCCTCTGGGAAAAGTAACATAAATCTCTATTCAAAAATATGTGGCAAGAGACTCAATCTTATAACCTAGATTCTATAAAAATCTCATGGGCATCAAATGTCAAATGGAACGCTGCTGGCTCCAGGAATAGAAAATGAGACCTTCCGCTAAAGCAAGGGGTAGAGTTTCAATGTCACAGAATCTGCAAGGATAAAATGCATTAAACCATGAATGTATAGTTTAGCTATATAGGTATTTAGTTTTAACAGATGGACAGAAAATGAAAACATGAAAATATCATTATCTATTGGTTTAATATATATTAGAAGCAATAATATTCATGCTGGTTTTGAAGAAAATCTATATTTCAGATTTATGTTTAAGATGAAATTTGAAAAGATTATATTTTTGAGTAAATATTAAATTGTGAAAATATCGTAAATTAATAGCTTCCCTCTGTCCTAGAGAAGAAAACAAGTTCTCATACTTAGAAAGAGTGACATAGTAGAAGACACAGTAAACTAGACATCAGAAGAATTGGGTTCTAATCCAGGCTACATAATCTCATCTCTAAAACTTTACTTCTGCTTACTCTTTCTTATGAGGTAATTTTATGGGTAAGCACATTTGGTATATGGCAAGCACTCAACAAATTTTACACCTTTGTACTTAAGTGATGATCTGCAGACCAGTAGCATTGGCATCAGCTGGGAGCTTGATAAAAATGCAAATTATTGGGTCCCATCCCTGACTTATTGAGGAAAATTTAAATTTAAACAGGCTCTCCAGGTGATGAATATGTACAGTAAAGTTTGAGAATCATTACACTAATCAATGTTATGATTATTACCATATATGTCAGTTATAATTCTATATCTATTCTGGTTAAAAATATTTAAATGTGATTTGATACATGGAACATGCTCTAGAAATGTTTAGGATAACAGTGATGACACTGATGATGATGATGAATGGAGGGAAAATAATCTGTGCATTGGATTAGCCCTTAATGGGTATTACGGCATCTATCGTCTGCCAGGATCTATAAGGTAGAATAGATGCCTGCCAAGAAAGTGAAGGGCTGGCCCTTGTAAGTCATGTCACTCCCTGTAACTCACCCACAGAGATCTTTGCATTTAAATGTAGGAAGAGTTAACAACATAAGTGCCTTAAAAACTGAGCTGAGAGAGGCTAAAGAGAAGAAAAGGCAACAAAGCATAAACCCCACGGACTCATGAATGCTGAGTGTCTATGCATCCAGATTTCTCAGAATCACTGTTCACAGTGAAAACAGGATACAGCATCCCTATAATTCACATAAAAGGGAGCATTCATTCATGATCTCATCAGTAATGGAAGATGTATAGAATAAAATGTAGTTAATTGCCTTTGCCACCAAGTCAAAAAAATGTCCTAGAGCAAGGAGTGCCCCTTTCTGTCTCAACACCCAGACTTGATGTGAAATTAATGGGTTAAGTCACTATCACTCAGAGCAGCAAGTAAGAGTCTCTTCTAATTTTGCTTTCATTTATACTTTATTTTTCCTTTTACTTTAAATCATCATATGAACTTCTGAAATTATCTCATATAAAACGTAACTTTCTGTAATACAGGAGGGACATGATATTCAGGGGAAAATAATGCTGAATTTAAATCCTAGCTGTGTCACTGAGAAGCAGTATAATACTGGGCAAGGTATTTAGTTCTTTTGGTCCTAAACTAGCATTTCCATTTATAAAATTAGTGGTTGTTGGGAGATTAGAGATGGCAGCACATATGCACTGCTTGATTATCATTACTGAACATATAGCCATTATTATTGAATGTTGCACAATGAAAATTTGATTCTGGAAAAGCTAGAAGGCTGTCACTTTCCTGATTCAACCCTGACTCCATCAAATCCTTGATATACCTATTACTCCTGGGAGATATTTAGTTTTCTCACTCAGATACCATACTACATTTGTGCTGACATAGGGGCAAATGGCTAAATTTGGAAAAAGTTTCTGAGCTCAAATTCAGAATTGAGATGCTGATAAAGTACTTTATAAGGATAGGTGTTACAAAACCCAAAGTCTAAAATAAATTGTTCCTGGGAAGAAACAATGTGAATATAAATAACTCAGAGTTGATCTGGTATCCTTAAATTGTTATCCTACATTAATATTAATAAAAGTAGGTTTCTTTCTATAGAAATATTCTTTCAGTCCTCAGTACAGACAACAGCAACAACAACCACATGGGATGATTTATCAAACACTGGCAGGCAGGCATAAATTCTTTTTCTGATGCAGTTGGTACAAAATGGAAAATGTTAATGTTTAAAAACTCGCACACAATCCTTTTCACTTTTGTGTAGTGGGATCAAACCCGCTACTGTAGGCAGTTCAGTGCTTGACCAGTGTTCAATAGAACAAAGAATTGTATAAAACTATTCTTCAGAGTCATGCATCGAAAAAGGACAGTGCCACACAGCAAACATCAATACAGAAGATAAAAATGAAAACAAATCACACACATTTGCATGCTAGCACAGCAGATAGCAAACCCTTTTCTTGCTGAGTAGATTCTTTCTCAGAGAAATAGATGAAGCATAGTCACTGGCCTCCAAATCCTATAATTATCCAATAACATAGTGATATTGACACAATTACAACAAGCAGAATTTGCACATTTTTCAAATATTCCCTCCCGCATCCTTTTATTTTTCTCAACTTTCCAGCTCAACCAGAATGTACATCAAGTAAAGAAAAATAAACAGCTCTGGGTGAAAAATTAAGCTAACTTAGCAATTTCTAATCAGTGGGCTAAAGTAAATTACAAATAACAAATCCTCCATGCAAGAATATCATTAGTGTAATAAAATAGTTTCTACTTAAAATATCTTAGAAAAATTATACAAGAGCATCTATTTTAGGACCCCTAACAATTTTTTTTTAAATTGAGAATAAGTCATATATTTCTGGTCCTAATGTACAACAGCCCTTGTAAAACACTGATGTAGAAAATTCACTGATGTCAATAAATAATTCTCTATGCAATTTGATTGCAATTAAGATTGCAATTATCTTAATATGAGTAAAATTGTTTATGTTTCAGACTACATGCCATACCTGTTTATTGCCTAAAGTGTGTTAATAGAAAATTGAAGAAGAAAATATTACTTACAGTTTAATTACTATTTGTCTTACTTTCAAATTCTGAATATAGCATTTTATTGTTATTTATTAGATATAAATGCTGAGACCTCATTTCATATTATATCATAATTTTCCCATATTATTAGTCTCAAAATATTATGAATATTATTTTTCTTGGTATCTATGAATGACTAGAGTTTGTTTAAGGTGCCACCAAATATCTTCAGTTCATTCTTTTTTTTTTTTTTCATTCATTTTTTTTAACTCATAAAAATATGTTTCAATAGACATTGTATTACCTATTTCTACTTCCCTCAAATAAACTTTCAGAAGTAGAACAACTTGATATAAGAACATAAGCACTTCTGAAGTCTTTAATACATAATGTCAAATTGCCCAAGATGACAAAAAAAAAGGCAAAAAATTTCCAATTATTTTTCAGCAATATATAGAAGATCCCACCTTCCTCTATGTTTGATACCTTAGTAATAAGTCAAATGCAAATTCAATCTATGAAAAATTAGTGAGGATTAAGAATTGAATATTTAGTGTTGACTTTCCTCTATACTCAACATTAAATATACAATTCTTAATCATCACTAATTTTTCATAATTTTTATTTGCATTTGACTTATCACTAAGGCATCAAACATTTTTATCTCTCTTTTGGGCTTTTATAAGTCTTTTATGAAGAAGTTTTTTAATGACATGTATCCACTTTGCTATTGACTCATTTCTGAAATACTATTCTGGGATATTAGTTAACTCATAATCTAAGAACTGACATTTGACAGAGGAAAAGTGCTCTCTCAAGAATGTCTTAGAAGATAAACGGCAGGTTATGCTCTGTATGTGACTGCAGCATGTGGCTTAGAGAGTTATCTGCCAAGAATCAAAACAACAAGCATGAGAAGCATATGGAATCTGATGCTGTCTATACTCCCCAGTTCATCCCTGGCATTTTTCCGCACCCACTGAGATTTCTTGTCATTAGCTGTCGCGGAAAGAGAACAGACAGAGTGAGTCATGAATTAAGATCCTCTCACAAATAATCATACCAAAAAAAAAAAAAAAAAAAAGGCACTGCCACAGAGGGTAACGTATCAGTTGCCACAAAGATAAGAAAGCTTTATGCAGGCAAAGACCTTTGAACAGCTAAAGACAGAAGCCTCTTGGTACACACTCAGTACAGTGATCTACTTTATCATTCATTCAAACAGATTTTTTCCCCTTAATCAGGGCATCTTTTCATTTTATTTGCTGTTCAAAACACTAGGACACAAAGGCTACTCTTCATCTTGTGTGCTACTGAAATGAAATCTTGAGGTAGGGAAAAAAGAAGAAACCCTTGTCCTAAATTCCCTTTCAAAAGTGAAGTGTGAAAAGACATCAAGCAAAGTACACAGTGTTACCGTTGCAAGAAAGTCAGTTCTGCAAGGGCAGCTTCCAAGGCCATCAGCCGTGGCTCAATCACTTCCTCACCCACAGTGAATAATAAGAAAAACCCAAGGAGAATGGGTTCTACTTGGGGAAATGGAATTTCTCATTGTCCTTCCTTGTGATTATCATGAACATGTATGGACACAGCTGTTTCCTTTCTCTGAATAATCCTAAAGTCGATACTATCGTATTGGCCCCTTTCTTCCGTCTCCACAGGACCTATTATACATCATGTCCTATTTTTAAGCAGCAGAGATTTCAAATTTACCTTTTCATTAAGAAACAAACTAGAAAGCCGAATTATCTGATCTAGTTTGGTACTGAGAGGATTCAAAATTATTTTAAAATCTTATAGCCTTGAAAAGTTGGTTTTATTAAACTTTCTTGGCTATATAAATACATTTTAATTGTAAGGTATAAGCAAAGCTATACTATAGAAGATAAGCAGAATCAAAGGTATTTTAACAAAATACTTAACAGTTATTGCATGCAAATTACCATGGGTTTTCTTTTTTATAAAGTCAAATAGGGTGAAGAACTCGACCATTTAAAAACTCTTCTTGACATAATTTTATATGCTACACAGTGTGTATTTATGTATGAGGACCATTATCATATAAACTGAATTATGCTTTATTGTTTCAAGATAAAATGTACTATTTATTACCCAAGTGGGGTTTTAAAAAGTCATCCAAGCTTCTCGGAGTCCAGCTGAAAGTTTTACTTTTTCAAGTAACAAAAAAAATACTTATGGATAGTAAGAAAAGTGAGACAAGACCATATTTATATTGACAGTTTCTAGTAGTCCATTTGGCCTACAGAAGTCACTGAAAAATTATTTCTTGAATGGAAACCTGTGCAATGAACAAAAGAACAAACAATAAATCAGTTTCCCCATGTGGCAATGTGGAAGGACTCCAGGATTTTAAATAATGATGTTATTTGTGCACACCTGAAAAGTGTACTTCTTTTACACTTCAGTTCAGTTCAGTTCAGTGACTCAGTTGTGTCCTACTCTTTGCGACCCCATGAATCGCAGCACGCCAGGCCTCCCTGTCCATCACCATCTCCTGGAGTTCACTCAGACTCATGTCCATTGAGTCAGTGATGCCATCCAGCCATCTCATCCTCGGTCGTCCCCTTCTCCTCCTGCCCCCAATCCCTCCCAGCATCAGAGTCTTTTCCATTTTTTAAAATACTAAGTATATTTTAAATACACAAAACAAATTGATTTTTTTAAGTTTATGTGTATGTGTGTGTATGTATACCCACAGACATTTAATAGCTCTTTCATGGGTTTTTCCCACTAATAATTTTGCCTCACTCCCTTCCTATAATCCTCTACTCACATAAACCTACAAACCTGAAAGTTAAAATCTATTTGTAAAATTACCAAAGCCTTGAAAAAGAACTATATCCATATATATCTTCCACCAAGGTTTTTGCCTTTTTTTTTTTTTCACTTTGATGTGAGGAAATGGTAAGAACATTCAAAGTCCATTCATACAACGGGCATTCACTCGGCACACTGTTGTATAGAGTACGCTACTGTGCAATTATTCTGGTTTATTTTTTCTTTCAGGTATAGAATGTTCTCCTAGTCTAAGTTCATGTTACTCTCTTCTCTGCTGAGAGACTTCTCAGAAATTTGATGACGGTCTTTTCCGTACCACATTAACTCTTTATACAAATACAAATTTCCTTAAGCACATAAAATGAGCAAGACTTTAGCTGCCATAGCATCAGTTTCCTAGGTCCAGCAGGGGAAGGAATTCTGTTTTGTGAGGCTTCAAGGCAAATAATATTCTCAGTGCTAGGAAGGTAATTTGTATACTTGTTCTCTCTGAAGGATGCTCAGCTTACTTTGATGTTAATATTTGGTATTACGTGGTTTTGCAAATTAATTTTTAAAGCCTCAGGCAAAAGAACCAAAGCATTTCCCCCACCCCCTAAATGTCTCCTTTCTTCACTTAGTTCCACCTTACTAAAACTGGTCTTTAATTCCAATATTTTCCATTATAGAGTACCGCTGGGGTAGATCTTATAGAAAAGATTTGAACATTTAAGGGTACCAAGTAACGTCAAAACACTAAATGGTCCAATGTATGTTTTCTCCCAGGGAAATACAAAACCAGGCTCTGTGGTCTGGAAGTGCATTTGCCAAAATTCAATCATAAAACAAAACAAAAACCCCAGAATTATCTGGGTAAGCTAAGCACTAAGGTATATGGTAAGACTCTTTGAGCCTGACTCTTTGAGACCCGCCTGTCTTTTTATTCCATCATTTTCAATTTGCCCTAACCTCTTGCTTGTTTGCCTAATTTTTAACTAGCAAAAAACAAATTTCACTAACGAAAAATAAGCTTACCTAAATTATGTCTCAACAAAGTGCTTATACGCGATAGTGTTTTCATAATTTTTTAGAGGTGAAAAGACAAAAGTGCTCATGATGGATGGCTGGAATACATGTAGCTATTCTTCTATTCCAGGTAAGAGCCTGGTGGTAAAATTTAACCCTATTTTTTCCAAGAATCCCCCTATTTTGCATTGTATATGCTTATTTTTAGCCAGGAAAGAATTCTGCTACTTATGTTCCTATTAGTTTATACACAAGGTGACCAAGAGTAAGAGGGTGAATTTTTCTACCTTCAAAAACGCAAGTTTACAAAAACTCTGCAAGTTTACAAAAACTCCACAAGTTTACAACAAACTACATTTAAGTTAAAAAACTGAAATGAGTCACACAAAGAAGTTAATTTTGAGAGTTATACTGACAAACAATAATTTTAATATCATATCAACTAAAATTCTAAAGGAAATATACATACCCAAACCTTCCGATTCAAATAGACATGTTTCATCTACTCCTAAATCTCGGCACCAGGATAAGAAATTTGCTGTATTGTCTCTGGCAAAAAAGGAGCCTGAGGGTGCACTGGCTTTGCATGGAATCTTCTTCAAGGGTAGATTCTGAAAAACAAAGAAATCTCACTCTGGTGGAATATCTGGCAGTCATCACAGTGACACATTTATGTTTTCAATAAAATGCTTTGGTATGACCTCACAGCAGCAAATAGATTTGTGAATAGCTATAGGAAAGGATATGAAACACAAATGAAACTTAGTTGGTAATCAAGAGAGTATGAAAACCTATGCCTGTAAACATAAACTTGCCTTTTTAATATCTAGAAGTAAATGTACATAAACCCTTTCCCTGGCTCAGACTGCCACTCTCTTTCTCTTCTACTGTTTTGATGGGGAGGGGAAGGGGCTTCTCTTTCATCTGTGTATTCTGTCAGTATTTCTCATAAAATATGTATAAATGTATTTCTCATTTGTGAAAGAAGAAACACAAATATGAATATGAATATAGATAAAATGTAACATACACACCTCCATTCTTATTTGCATACACAGACACACAATAAGAATTACACAAGAATTATAAAGCCCAAAGAGAGCAACAGAATTATCTAACATCCAGAGGACTCTATCACCAATACCAAGAAAAGGAAATATTAAAAATTTTTATTTTTCAACAATAACATTCTACCTTCATTCTTTCAGACTATTTCCTTTTAAATCACAGATCATTGCTCTATTATGTAATACAAAAATAATTCTGGCTGGATTTCTGCTCTCTGAACTTGAAACATATTTACATTCTGCATCATTTCTCTTCCAGGATAAGAAAATGCTTAAGATAAGGGAGCGTGTGAACCTGGACAGATTTTTCTATTATTAACCTCAAAACTTTTAGCCCTAGAAAGCTCCCTTACCGTACCAAATGTTATAAAGAATTGCATGAGGTAGTTTTTGTTCCTTTAATAGAATATAACTAGTTTTCGTGGCATTCCATGAAGTCAGAGTTTGATTCTACATGACGTGAAAGCCTGAGCCAAGTATTTGACGATTTGGGCTAGACAGAGCTTTGCCTCTGAAAGCAAAAAAGATCAAGGGAGAGGCATTTTATGATTTAAATTTGTATATAGGATTATTCCTTCTATTCTCTGTGAACAAAAAATATAAACAAAATGTTGACTGTTGAGGTCATTTACAAAGATGGTTATGAAAAATGAAATGTGGTCTTTGTGTATTGGTGAAGCCTGCAGATATCAAACTATTACTGGGTTTTTCCTGTCCAATGATGTTACAGTTACATAACTAATATATTCAGTTACTAAGTCACTCAAAGAGTGTGTCTGTCTCATATCCAAGATCCATCTCTTTGTGGCTAAGTTCGTTTTAGGCTTAGACATAAAAAATTTTTTGCATGAATATACATATATTTATATAGATACATATAACAATGTGCATGCATGCTCCATTGTTCAGTTGTGTCTGACTCTTTGCAACCCCATGGACTGTAGCCCTCCAGGCGCCTCTGTCCATGGGATTTTCCAGGCAAGAATACTGGAGCCTACTTCAGGAAATGACTTCTCGACCCAAGGATTGAACCCATCTCTCCTGCATCTCCTACACTGGCAGGCAGATTCTTTACCACTAAGCTACCTGGGAAGCCCGCATATAATAATACCCCTTAATCAATTTGGTTAAATAGTGGCTTTCAAAGAAATGTTTTCCTGTATGAATTATAAAAGCAATAAAAAATTGCATGGTATAATATCACCTTTATAAAATATTCATGAACATCAATTATCTATATTTATTAAAACTAAAATACATACATCCTTAAATCTAGCAATTTACTCCTAAGACTATATCTTACAAATATAATAGTATTTTATATTTGTACTATATCTTGCAAATATAATAGTACTTTAAAATATATGAACAAGTATATTTGTTGCAATGCTGATTGAATAGAAAAAATAGACATAAGAGTGTGTCAAGAAAGCAATGGTTGAATAGTACATAATATACAAATACAATGGAACTCTGTACGATAATTTTTTAAAAATAAGATGAATGTATGTGTTGAACCATAAGACTTTCAGTACATACTCTTAGGCAGATAATAAACAAACACATATGTTCCCCACAATTTCATTTTATGATGTGTGTGTATACACATACATACACAGTATAGATGGCCATATATGCCATTAAATTGCATATAAATATGTTGGTTTATAAACATGAACATTGTATTTATTTATATAACATTAATTTATGGAAAATTCAAGTAGGATATCCATCAAATTAATAGTTATTACCTTTGAGGAAGGTGATTGATGCGTAGAGGATCATTTACATCTTACATAATTCCAAAATATGTAGTAAGATTTTGAGTGACTTTTACATTTTATCAATATTTTCTGATTAAATTCACTTCTAAAGTCTTTTGATTCAATCCATTACCTCTTTCTTTTTTAGTATCAATTTATTTATTTTAATTGGAGGCTAATTATTTTACAATATTGTATTGGTTTTACCTCTTAAGTGAATCATCTGCTAGGGGGTGGGAGTCCAATTACCTGAGTTCAAACCCAGTTGTGTCATTTTCTTGCTACAATAGTTTTTGACAGATTACTTAATGTTTCTGTTCCTCAGTCTCCTCTTCTATTCAACATGTATGGGGGGAAAGTGTACTTCATTGACTATGTGTGTGTGAGCGCAAATTAAATAATATAATTCAAGTGAAGTGATACGTGTTCAATAAAGGTTATTATCACTGCCATCAATGAAAGGGAAAATATATTGAATTGCCTATGACTTCCTTCTCTCATATTTTCTTACAAACATTTGATTTTTTTCTACTATAGGTATAAGAACTCAGGAAAAGATCGGCAAACAATTTATTTGTATCATTCCCCTAAACTTGAATTTCATCTTTTAAATAGTTTTCCAGTAAAACTTTCTGTGATAATATTGGTAGAAATGATCTATATCTGTGCTACCCATTGTGATAGTCACTAGTAATTACTAGTGGCATGTGGTCATTGAGCACTTGAGCTGCGGTGATTGTAACTGAGACTAATTTCTAAATTTTATTTCTCTTTAATCAATTGATACTTAAATAGCCACATGTGGCTTGTGACTATCATATTAGAGAATTCATAATAGGAAAAATAAAGCCATTATTTGGAGGTTTAGAAAGTCCAATATTTGACCGCTTGATTACTTTCCCTCTAACTAATATTGTCCCCGTTTTTTTCAAGTCCCCTCAAATCCAGCAGTTCCCCTGGATACAGTTACTGAGATATACACCATGTTCATCATTTGGAAAGAGTTTACTTATGTGCTACAGAGTACAACATGTGCCTGCCCTACTTACCACACTGTGGATGTTACAGCTTCAGAAGGGCAATAGTGATTAATTATATTTAGAATATTTTTATTTTTTGCTCTTCCCATTTTTTTTTTAATTTTATTTTACTGTACAATGCTGTATTGGTTTTGCCATACATTGACATGAATCCACCACGGGTGATAATTTACACCTACAGAACCAGGATATTCATCATTTTACTGCCACAGAGCCAGATACAGTGCTTCATACATAAGCAGTCCTGACTTTTGTTTTCTGAAACACACGGTAGGTGGGGAAGGAACAAATTAGCATTGTGAGTGCCTCCATGCTCTAGGCACACAAAACCTATACTTTCATACAGATTATCCTTTTTAATTCTCAAAAAGTAATGTCATCAATTAGGTATATAATAGTATCTCCAATTTCCAAGCTGGAAAAACTGAGCTCATACATAGTTGAAATCAAATCATTCAGCCTCTTATACCCATACACGTCTAACTGTTCCATGAAAGCTCACAATTGCCTGGAATTTAATATATTTCAGCACTTGATTTATTTCCCAAGGTTTTAGCCAGGTAACATTAAAATAAAGAATTATGTATTTTCTTTCACCTATTAAACCTAGAAAAAATGGAGAGAATGGTATCTGTAGTTCTCCATAGACAGTGAACTGAAAATTTAATACTAGTAGTTTATTTTTTTAACTTTACTAGTAGTTTAAATAATCCATTTTTCACAAAAGTTTGAGACAAAATATTCCCCTTGATTACATCAAGTAGACATTTTAGATATAAAACAGAAGAGATATATAAAAAAAGAAATGGAAATTGCCAAGAACTAATATCTTTCCTTTTCCAAAGGGTATATAGAATGTACTTTCAAATATGCAGGCAATAAAGTCACTCCTTCCATGATGGAATCAAAGTTTCCACTGTATCCCCTTGCTCCTTTTAGTTTTGCCATATATTTTATTGAAAAAAAAAACTCTCAATAAAATTATTTCATTGAACATTCACAGTACCAAGGTATATGAAGATAACTACCCAGTGGCTTTAGAAAGGATGAAAATATATTCTTCAAGACCAAATTACTGAAATTAAAAATGGGAAAAATTATTTCTAGTACCGTCACCTTCTGGGGACTCTGCAATAGACTTCATGCCTCAGAGTGAGCTATGATTTAGGACAATAGCAACTGAACTTACTGGCATTGAATTCAAAATCAATCTTTCCTATTCTTTCTCTCTTCAAGATACATTTCATTCTAGAGAATGGGTCCCACAGTAAAATTTGGTATAAATTTCATGCTGTAACAATATAAGAATATTTACTTAAATTAAAAAATATAATTAAATAAGCTTTCTCAGTAAAATTCTGGTGAAAGTGAAACTGTGAGTCACTCAATCGTTTCCAGCTCTTTGCGACCCCGTGGACTGTAGCCCACCAGGCTCCTCTGTCTATGGGATTCTCCAGGCAAGAATACTGGAGTGGGTTGCCATTCCCTTCTCCAGGGATCTTCCCAGACTAGAGATTGATCCCAGATCTCCTGCATTGCAAGTGGATTTGTTACCATCTGAGCCAGTTGGTACACCCGGTAAAGTACCCCTGGTATACCCTGTAAAATCATAAAGAAATTATTTAAATTAAAAGCTAGAAGAAGATGTTAAGTATTTTGAACTCTTTGAAATTATTTCTGGTATAACATAAAATGATACTGGAAATGAAGGTCTAGTGCTCAAAATTCAGGTTTAAAAGATGAGATGGACAATAAAATGTTAAGATGCTAATTAATTGAAAACTTATGTCCACATTATAACCTGCACACATATATTTACAGCAGCTTTATTCATAATTGCCAAAACTTGGAAGCAATCAAGATATCCTCAGTAGGTGGAGAAATAAACTGCTACATATGCAGAAAATAGAATAATATTCAGTGCTTAAAAAAAAAAAACTATGAAAATACACAGTGGAACATTAAATGTATATTACTAAGTAAAAGAAGCCAATCTAAAAAGATTTCATATTGTATAATTCCAACTATATGACATTGTGAGAAAGGTAAAACTATAGAGGCAGTTTTACCCTTGTTACCATCGGGTTTCCCTGAAAGCTCAGTTGGTAAAGAATCCTCCTGCCATGCAGGAGACCCGGGTTCAATTCCTGGGTTAGGAAGATCCGCTGGGGAAGGGATAGGTTACCCACTCCAGTATTCTGGCCTAGCGAATTCCATGGATTGTATAGTCCACGAGGTTGCAAAGAGTCAGACAAGACTGAGAGACGTTCACTCTAGAGACGTAAAATAATTAGGAGTTTAAAAGGAGGGAGGTAGGATCAAGTGATTCATCATGAGATTCATCACGCTGGGTTTTTAGGGCAGTGAAACCATTATGAATGATACTATAATGGCATATATATATGTCATTATAAGTTTGTCAGACCCCATAGAATGTACAATACCAAGAGTGAACCTAAATGTTACAATGGACTTTGGGTGGCAAATGACACATCAATGTGGATTCATTGATTACAACAAATGTACCGTTCTTCTATAATTTTTGCTCAATTTTGCTATGAATCTAAAGCTATTCTAAAAATTAAATTCTATGAAAACCTTATTATGTAATTGATAGTTATTTAAGAAGCACCAGATGCTTTACAGTGGAGAAAATATAGGAAATTCAACAAGAAATGGATTCTTTCCATTTTTATTTGCATTGTGCCTAATTTTACATATACATCCACATGGGAATCATTATCTAAATGGCATGTTACTATAAAAAGCTTCTGTTCTCCCAACTAATGCTTTACATATGACTAGACAGAGATTAGTTTTAAAATTCCTGAAGTCTAGTCCTACACTTGAAAATTCAGTTAATTGGTAAGGCTCTCTAAAAATTTTAAATAGAAATTTAATATGATTCAATTCAACCAATCATTATTAAATCACAACTCTACTCCAGTTCTAACATTAGGTACTGGAGGCAGACAAGGCCAAGGTTCATTTCTGGAGACTCTGTTTCTTTGAGAACAGGCTTAAAATCATGGTATTATATGGTAAGAAATATAACAGAAGCTTAAGTATTTGAACAGAAGCTTAAATTTGGTTCTCTAGAAAATGTTAGGATGTGTCTTTAACTTTGGGGAGACGATCAGACATCATTTTAAAAAAGTCTCACAAAGGAGCAACATTTTACAAAATTGAAGGATTTAAGTTCTTACCAAACCTAAAGAACAAAGAGCAATACATTCCATAAAGTGAAAATCTGACAGAGACATGGGTGTTATCATGAGTATAGAATGCATGTGAGGAGAAAATGAGACCAGAAAGTTAATTAGCCCAGGATCACAAGGGTATTTTATGTCTAACAAGAATTGCTAATATTGTAATCTCAACCGCAAATTATAAACTCAAAGGCCCGGAAGAAATCAGGCAGATTAAATAACACAATGAAGTGGCTAGCTCTAAGGGACTAGAAGTAGTGAAGACTGTGGAAAACTAAAGAGCTCCTGCTATGTTCAGGAGGGGCAGCCATATTTATTTAGTTCTAACTCATTGCTTCCACAAAGAAATGCAGTCACAATTTCTTGTTAGATCTTCCAATTTTTTCA
Source organism: Ovis aries (assembly GCF_016772045.2). Classification (NCBI taxonomy): domain Eukaryota; kingdom Metazoa; phylum Chordata; class Mammalia; order Artiodactyla; family Bovidae; genus Ovis; species Ovis aries. Next base: position 19,667,704 of record NC_056074.1, read on the forward strand.
GAATACTTTGGAAATCTGGCTAGTTTAATATGAAAATACTTCGATTTAAACAATCAGATCTATAGGCAAATATATGTGGTTTCCAGTTTAAAATCTCTTGTGTTCATAGTGCGGAATAATTTAAAAATAAAGAAATAAATAACATTTTAAACTAAGAAGTACTAAATCAATTATATGCAAATTTTCCAAATATTAATTATTTGGAAAATTAACTAAGTCTTTTGTTGTCAAAGGTGGAAGGAAGGAATAAAAAAAGGTTTTTTAGACAATTCTACAGAAGTTTGGGCTTCCCTGATGGTTAAGACCATAACACATCTGCCTGCAAAGCAGGAGACCTGGGTTCTATCTCTGGGTCAGGAAGATCCCCCGAGGAAGGGAATGGATACCCACTCCAGTATTTTTATCTGGAGAATTCTATGGACAGAGGAGCCTGGTGGGCTGTAGTCCATGGGGTCACAAAGAGTCAGACACAGCTGAGCGACTAACACTTTCATTTTTTTTTTTTCCACAGAAGTAAAAAACAGTGACTTTTCTTTTGCCACTTCCATCTTGGAACACCTCTAAATCAGAGCTATAGTATTCAGACTGAAAGAGTGAGATCTGAATGGAAGGAAGAGAAACATTCTCTGAATATGAAAGATTTCTTAAAGAAAGGACTGTTAGACTGACAGGTGTTAGACTGTCAGGTGTGACAGGCCCTCAGAGTCTCAACAAAATGAACAGTAATTGTTAAGTATTACTTATAGAAACTCAAACAAATTGATGATATTTCAAAAAATGTTTTTGAGAGTGTATGTCAGTTTTCTGTGTCCTTGCTACAATCAAGAAATTACCTTAAGGAAATAGACAGGAAAATTATTTTAAAATGCATCTTAAATTTTTCCTTTCCAACAACATTTTGTACATTCTAAGGTATGATAATGTATGACTATTGGCAGCAGATTTCAAGTTCACAGGGTTCTAATACTTTGGTGAAAACTCCTTTTTAGTATCCATCCATATGATATCCAATAAAGAAAGGCATTTTCAAAAGTCCAAAGATTGCCTTATGGATGGATTCCAGGAAATTCTTTATTTTAGTGCTGATTTTGAAACACTTTTTGAGCAACTTTTTAAAAATAATTTATGGGACTGCAGAGTTGGGGCATTATAAATGCCCATAATGGTATCTCCATAGATGCTCAGTAAATTTGGAACACTGGGATTTAAACTTTTAGTAATTCAAAGAGGAAAGTTTTAAGGCTGCAAATCACCAGCAATAAGATGATGATCAAGAATGCTTGTTTAATCTATTTAACCTTTGGAACCTCAGGTTCATCATTTGTAACTTCTTATGAGAATTAAACAAGGTATTTTGGAAAATGCCTACTACCAATCCTAGACCATAGTTTATCTCCAATTAACGTTATTTTTTTCAAATACATGTCTACTTTCAGTCTATTTACATGAAATACCCTGATGAGAGTTGAAAAACAGTTACATCACCACATCTGTAATTAATAAAATAAGCCCACAAATACATAGGAAAAGTTTGAGATTTTACATTCATGAAGAGAAGTGTTAGTTGCTTAGTCATTTGGGACTTTTTGCGATCCCATGGACTGTGGCCACAAGGCTCCCCTCTCCATGGAATTCTCCAGGCAAGAATACTGGAATGGGTTGCCATTTCCTTCTCCAGGGGATCTTCCCAATCCAGCAACTGAACCCAGGTCTCCTGCATTGCAGGCAGATTCTTTACTGTCTGAGCCACCAGGGAAGCCCGCTTATAAAGACAGAGAGCCACTTATAATGTGGCTTCCATGGTGTGTATTAGCCTGGCTTCTACCTACTGACCTGAGGACCACGGCCCTTCACTTCCATAGGCGCACTATGGGAAAGTGGCCCCCACAGTGGCCTCTGTAGCCTCCCTTAGGCGTCCACTCCCAGTGGCTTCCAGGGCACATAGTGGCCTCCGTGGTCCTTCACTCTTCCATAGCCACACTGGCTTCGGTTCCCACCCTCCCATCCTCACCATTCTCCCTCCAGCCACACAGCCCGTGCATAGAACTGTTCTCTGTCCTTTCTACATCTCTGTTCAATTACCTCCCAATCCCAGACGATGGATCACTTACTCCAAAACACCACCCCTCAATTCCACTTTGTAATTTCTTAAAATCTACAATGTTCAAGTGCTCTTGTTGCCATATCTCCATGAGAGATTAACTGATAAGCAACTGTCTCCCACTAGATGGTTTAGTCCAGGAGGAAGGGAACAGTGTACACTCTTGTTCACCATCTTATCTTCAGTTCAGTTCAGTTCAGTCGCTCAGTCGTGTCCGACTCTTTGTGACCCCATGAATCGCAGCACACCAGGTTTCCCTGTCCATCACCAACTCCCAGAGTTCACTCAGACTAGCATCCATCGAGTCAGTGATGCCATCCAGCCATCTCATCCTCGGTTATCCCCTTCTCCTCCTGCCCCCAGTCCCTCCCAGCATCAGAGTCTTTTCCAATGACTCAACTCTTTGCATGAGGTGGCCAAAGTATTGGAGTTTCAGCTTCAGCATCATTCCCTCCAAAGAAATCCTAGGGCTGATCTCCAGAATGGACTGGTTGGATCTCCTTGCAGTCCAAGGGACTCTCAAGAGTCTTCTCCAACACCACAGTTCAAGCATCTATCAAATAATGCTTATGGAAAATTTATTGGATAAATACGAGTCTGAGTATAGCCAAAGCATTTGCCCAGCAAAAGGCAACAGAATGGAATGGTTACAAGCACAAACTTTGGAGCTAGGCTGCCTGGATTTGAATCTGGAGTCTTGATTTACTACTTATGTAACTTCAGGTATGCAAACCAACTTCACTTTATGTGAAATGGCATTAATAATAGTGTCTACATTATAGGGTTGCTGTGATGGATGTTTATGAGTTTACATGAAAAGTCTTAAAATGCCTGACATGTAGTAAGATATAAATAAATGCTTGTTAGAAAACTGAAACAAAGGGAACCTTTTTAAAAAATGCTATAAAATTCAGCCTGTGGCTTCAGCGAACTGTTGGGGGTTTTAATGATCACTAAAACATATAGACATGGTCTCAAAAATATTCCTCATTTCCACTTATATATCTTGCCATCCAGGATAACTATCAAATTATTATATTTCTCTCCCAAACAGAACTTCATTCTGTTAGTTTTGTCCCCACATCATCGTAGTTTTTCAAACCTCAAAAACCATAGTTTTGCTTTGATTCATCCCTAATCCCTTCTTATTGTGGCCAATAAGTAGTCCAGCTCACTGCCATTTTCTAATAAATATGTATTCAAATATCTTGCTCTGTGCAATGTAGTATTGACACTCTTGCTCTAAATACTTTAGCATTTTATGCATGAACAAAGGCAGAAACTTCACAAAACATTCTTCCTATCTTTAACCCCAATCCTTCTAACAAAATCTGAACATCATCATCATATGATGTTTAATGCTTTCAGTCTCCAGCTCACTGTCTGCAAATGATTCAAATGCTTAAGCCTTGTAGCTTTGAGGTTCATCAGCTTAATCAGTCCATGTGCCAAATTCTCTTCATGAACTCTTCACATCAATCAAGTGTTCACTACTCCTAGAATATGCTTATATCTTTCCAACTTCAATATTTGGTTCATTAACCACAAAGTTACTTTGTATTTGCCTTTTCTCTCTGTCCATCTACTAATACCAGGTCTGGGAGATTCAAATTTCACTGCTTCCACAGAAACTTCCTGAGCACGCTGACAAATTGACTTGTTACCTGAACCCCTATAGAATCTCCTATCTGTATCAGTAGATGTTGGTGTACAATGATGTGTTTCAATTTAAAAGTCTACAGATGTTTGTGATTAAAAAAAAAAAAAAACTACTGATCTAACGGTTTATAACTGAATATCTTTTAAGGACTATGGCAATTAAGGCATATTCAAGGTTAATGCTAGAGTCCCCCTCTTACTCATTTGCTTATATTTTTCTTGAGCAGAAATTAAAGGATTGGTATGGCAGAGAGCCCACAGTGCTTCCTGGGTGCCAATGGGGGCATTTTGCACAGTATGTAGAAACCCATGATCTTCCCTCAACTCAACTCTTCCCCAGCCTTTTCAATTGTAAAATAAAACACTGTCATCCATTTCTTTATTTATGAGATCCTGAACCAATCTCCCTTATCTAGTCTATCTAATTCATCACCAAATCCTGCCAAACCCACCAAAAGTATAGCTCAAAACCATCTACTTCTTTCCAGTGTTTATGCTACCATCCTAGGCTAAATGGCCAATAGTTTTCTAAGTGGGTCCTCAGTCCCATTTTCACCTCTTCTAATCCATTCTTCACACTGCTAATGTTATCTTTTTAAATACGTGATCATGTTCCTGCTTAAAACAGTGTGAAATGGTATAGTTTTGTTCTTAAAATAGAGGACAACATCCAACAAAACAGCACTGGTCTCATCTCTTGACGCTCTACTATTAAATTCTAGTATCCATACATTCATTTACCTTTAGTTCCTCAAAGTCATTCTTTGATATTCAAGAGCTTTTATATATGCTATTTTCTTTACTTGAAACATTCACTACTCCCTCTCTGCCTGACTAATGCCCATTCCTATTACAGAATAATAGATAAATATTTCTACAAGACTAAGTTAGGTCTTCTTACTTGCTCATATAACTTGGACTCTCCCATACTTAGATGTAACAAAGCTATAATTTACTGCTGACGTAATTATTAGCTTAAAGTTATTCTCCCTTCCCTGCCACTCCACAAGTTACCTTGTCCTGCATATTTTGGTTGCTCAATAAATGTTTATTGAGCAATTGATAAAGTTTCATCAATGCAATATATGTTATGGTGATACAAAGTTTGAGAACCATTGAGACATGCCATTTATTGAGTACTTACCATTGATATCTGCATTTTTATACATTCATATTTTATTTTCATAACTGGACTGTAACCCTTTGAGAGGTGAGAGTAATGCTTTACTATTTTCCTTTTTAGTTATGAACATCTTGAACACAGTTACCATTCAATAACTATTTGTTGAAAAATCTAGAAGCGCAACCTTAAAAGGTACTTTATATAGAGTGGTTAGGTGTCAGCCAAGAGATGACATCTGAACAGAGATGTGAAGGGAGTGAGGGGTGAGTCATACACACATGTGAAGAAAGACAACCCTAAGAAGACAGAAAAGTAAGTGCAAAGGCCCTGTGATGGGTGGAACCTGCTTATTGGGTTCAGAGGACAGCAAGGAAGCTCGCACGGCTGCAGAAAAGTTGGGTGAGGGGAAAGTCATAGGGAATCATACCAGGTAGGTAGCTGGGAATCAGAGCATATAGTGCCTTATAGACTGTTAGCAATATTTCAGCTTTTACTCCACGTATGTCAATGTGCCATTGGAGAATTTTGAGCTATGAGTTGAAATGATGTAACTTAAGTTTTAAACTATCTGATGATTTAATCCATGTAAAAAGCTTATTTGGCCCAGAGTAAGAATTGAACAAATGCTTGCTTCATTATCCTATCACAGAGAATTCATTGAATCTGAGAAAAAAAGGTCAGACATTTACTTCTCAGTCTTTAAACAATAAAGTAAATATGACAACATGGGACAAAATGCAGTATTGTTCCTCTTTTATAATTTAATATAGTTTATATGTATATAATTATACATATATAAATATATACACAGATTGCTGCTTATTTCTTATATGGAGCAGTGGTACTAGCAAGCTATTCATTGGACAAGCAGCCTATGCTGGTGTGAAATTAGACATGACTAGCAAAGTAATATAAACACTGAACACATACTAGACAGCTTCATGCATGATATGTAATGCATTTTCAAACTACTAAGTGAAACAATAGAAGGTATTCATGTAGTCTGCCGCTAAAAGCTTAAGATACATTTGAAAAGCTTTATATACTGTAAACTCAGTTACCTCATCTAAAAAACATTATGCCATTAGCCTGTAATGTACCAGTACCACCTCTCTTGGACCACACACACGTCAATATGGTGAGTACTTATATTTTAACTCATCTAGCAATCTCCAGACGTGTTTAAATTAAAAAGAAACCCTTTTCCCATGATTTTCAGCCACTTAAAAATGTTCTTATTATAGAATCTGGGTATGTTCTCCATTAATAAATGGCATGCATAATCATTATTGATTTGTTAAATGACCTGAATTTCTCCAAAGCATTTAGTAACAGCTCATTTTAAATTAATTGATTTTCTACTTTCCATATGGTGAGAGTGACTTTTCTTGACACAATATTCTATATCCACAGTGCTTTGAAACAGCAGTGACCACAATGAGTGCTATCAAATATCATGAAAATAGTTCCCCAGTTACATTATTTTTTACAATTTTGTCTTGCCCATGTGCCTGAATGCGGTTAAAATGCAGGATGTGAGCATGTAAGTGGAAGAGATGATATCATCATGGAAAAATTTGATCAGGTTTGCTTCTATGCTCAGGGGGCAACATTCTGTTGGTGCTCTGATGCAGATGAAAAAATGTGTATGTCTATGCTTGTGTGTGTGTGTGTGTGTGTGTGTGTGAGCTTCCTTCTTCTAATCCAGGGTTTGTTTTAATTTTTTTTCACGTTTTCTGGGATTTCAATTCAACATGCTTTATTTTTTGTCTTCTGCTTCACATATCTTTAATGCAACCCTCATTCACATTACTAAATACTGTCTTACACTTGGAGCTTTTAAAACAGTTTTCCAAAAAGATTTGAAGGAGAGGCCTTTATCAGCAGATCCACATAAACTTGTAAGCTCTGAAACTTGGCAAATTCACCTGGCCTTTCTTCTTCTCCCCCTCATTTTGGATTGTGGGAATTCTATCTAGTTTTACAACGGGGCTGAAAACATTCTCTCTATCATCTCTTAGCACAAAAAGCTCATCAGACGTAAACTCCAATGTAAACGGAACACCAGAACTTGGGGAAAAAATGACTTGTTTTTGCTCATACAAAAAGGTCAGCGCCTACTGGTCTAGGTAAGTAAGAAAGAAGGTAAACATAATAATGATAAATTATATTTTACTTGATCTGAAAATCTATCTACTACCACATACATATATTCTCCCTGCATGCATGCTAGGTCGCTTCAGCAGTGTCTGACTCTTTGCAGCCCCATGGACTGCAGCCTGCTGGGTTCCTCTATCCATGGGGGTTCCCAGGCAAGGATATAGGAGAGGGTTGCCATAACCTCCTCCAGGGGATCTTCCAGACCCAGGGATCAAACCTGTCTCTTCATGTTTCCTGCATTGGCAGGCGGGTTGTTTATCACTAGTGCCCCCTGGGAAGCCCTTTATATTCTCCCTAACAGAGAGTAAATTCCTTGGGTCTATCTTTATGCCATACTTTTTCACCAACAACACATATATACAAAAATATCCAAGTGAATAATATCATCTCCTGTTCCTAACATAAACTCACCAATTATCTATCAAATTTTAAAATGACATACATAAGTAGGACTCAATTATTATGAAATATTTATAGTTTATAATATTCTATATTATTAAGGGCTGATAATATGTGAACTTGCTACCCTTTATGACCATTTTTATCTTTCTTTTTGAGTTATCTATCAATGAATAAAATAACACAATTTTGGAAAGCCAGTAGCAATATTTATTGCTTATTATTCCTGAGCACTGAAATTCTCTGATTCCCTCTTACAGTTTTATAGAAACCTGACTTTTACCTTGGTTGTTAAATAGTGTTTTGGTAGATAGCTAATTAAGGGCTGAGATGAAACAATAGTTCTTATAGTGCCATTTCACTCACCAACTGTTTTATTGGACTTGAGGGGCAGTTATTGAGAAAAAGATGCAAAGAAAAATAAGAAACAAACATGGCAATTTCATCTTTATGGCTTCTTCTGTGATTGCAAAACACAATCCTTGCTGTAACAATACTTCATTTCAGGTCAAAAATATCTCTTGAGAACCTATTACATGAAGGGCCCTACAATTATTCTTCCTCTTAATACTCAATGGTGAACAAACTCATAAAACTATTGGTTATCACTCATCTCATCTTTATTTTTCAGGAACTATGGCAAACATTATAAACAGCATTGAAATAAAATCCTCAAAGTGAATAACACATTTGGATATTAATATGTTCTTTGTATCATCATTTTTAGTTGTAGCTAACGCTCTGAACTCAAATAATAAATGTGACGTGAATATAAAATAACACCTACAATTAACTAAATAACCAACCTCCTCCAACATTCCCTTCCTAACTAGTTTAGACCTCCATGGTCTATTGCTTCAGGCCATCTCTTGTCAGTACTTTTAATGTCCTTAGACCCTTGTTCTTCCACTGCACCACCCTAAAATTCTCCAATCTCCTGCTTTGTCCATTCCTTAGAAAGTCAATTTTGTTCCATATGATTTTGTGTTAATAGGTCAAAGACTTTTGAGCCAAGCAAAACCAGCAGAGGAAGGAATTTCCAACTTGATAAGAATTGAAGTCTTAAGGATTAAAAAAATCATCTCATAATAACATCTGGATCTGCAAGTAAATGTCTGCATTAATCCATTGATTCACTCATTCGCTTATTTATTCATCCAAAACATGTCACCTGAGCACCTGTATGCCAGTTATTATGATGGACCCATATGTGAATGAAACACAAACCATGTTTTCAAGGATCTTAGAGTAGAATAAAGGAATAAATAAAGAACAAGACAATAGCTAAATATCATAATATGGTGCAGGTGCTCTAACAGACAAGAGCCAATTTGTGGACCCAGAGCCCAGTGAATGAAAGGAATGCCGATCTCAAGCCTTTACTGTAAAGCTTCCTTCTAATAATCAAAGTGACCTCAACTGTTTACTATGCTTTAGGGAGATGGACATGCCTTGTGGGGATCAGGAGATAGATAGGTACCTGACCTAAGTCCATGTTACACTATGACTATTGTGGCTTTGAACACATCAGTGGTTAATTTTATTTTATTTTTCCTGAATGTGTACTTGGTATGGGTATTCTTAGCAGTTTTCAGAATTTTTATTCCCTGAGACAGGAAATAAATTCATATTTGATAGAAGGACCAATTAAGATATCACAATTTTGAAAAAAATTCAGGAATTCATACTACTATCCAGATGTAGTTGTTCCAGATGTGGTCTTTTCACTGAAATGTAAGAATAAATATTCTGGTACTTGGCATGCATCTATTAGTATGGAAAATGTAATTTTCTTAACCCTGACAAATAGAAAACTCCAGAAGCAATTTACATATACTTGACAAAAATAACAGAGCACTTACTATCTTGCACATCAGCTTCAGCTCCGTGACATAACCTATAGGGACCATGAGGATTTCAACAACCCACAAGATATCAAACTCTTCCACTATCATGATATTTTACTGATTTGATATTGAAGAGCAGGAATAGGAGGAAAACTAGATGACTTCATAAAATATATTCATTCTATTGGGTGTAAAACAAATTCCATGAGTATCCAGGAATGGAGTTTTGCCAACAAAAAAAATGTTTCTGAGTCCAGTAGTGTTAGACAATATAAGAAAATTGCCTTGTTTGTAAAGGACATCATTCAAGAGTTCCTAGCTAGTTATGGTTGTCTGATGGAGGATGAATCTCAGTTCTAGGATACTTGACATGGAACAACAGACTGGTTCCAAATAGGAAAAGGAGTACGTCAAGGCTGTATATTGTCACCCTGCTTATTTAACTTCTATGCAGAGTACATCATGAGAAATGCTGGACTGGAAGAAACACAAGCTGGAATCAAGATTGCTGGGAGAAATATCAATAACCTCAGATATGCAGATGACCCCATCCTTATGGCAGAAAGTGAAGAGGAGCTAAAAAGCCTCTTGATGAAAGTGAAAGAGGAGAGTGAAAAAGTTGGCTTAAAGCTCAACATTCAGAAAATGAAGATCGTGGCATCCAGTCCCATCACTTCATGGGAAATAGATGGGGAAACAGTGGAAACAGCATCAGACTTTATTTTGGGGGGCTCCTAAATCACTGCAGTTGGTGATTGCAGCCATGAAATTAAAAGATGCTTACTCCTTGGAAGAAAAGTTATGACCAACCTAGATAGCCTATTCAAAAGCAGAGACATTACTTTGACGACTAAGGTCAAGCTAGTCAAGGCTATGGTTTTTCCTGTGGTCATGTATGGATGTGAGAATTGGACTGTGAAGAAGGCTGAGCGCTGAAGAATTGATGCTTTTGAACTGTGGTGTTGGAGAAGACTCTTGAGAGTCCCTTGGACTGCAAGGAGGTCCAACCAGTCCATTCTGAAGGAGATCAACCCTGGGATTTCTTTGGAACGAATGATGCTAAAGCTGAAACTCCAGTACTTTGGCCACCTCATGCGAAGGGTTGACTCATTGGAAAAGACTCTGATGCTGGGAGGGGGCAGGAGGAGAAGGGGAAGACAGAGGATGAGATGGCTGGATGGCATCACTGACTCGATAGACGTGAGTCTGAGTGAACTCCAGGAGATGGTGATAGACAGGGAGGCCTAGCGTGCTGTGATTCATGGGGTCACGAAGAGTCGGACATGACTGAGCGACTGAACTGAACTGAACTGAATGCCAATGAAACTTAAATGGTTTATAACGAACTTAGTGCCAGATAATCAACTTGGCCATATTTTCAGTTGTACTCAGCAATACTCTACCATGGAGTAAAAGTGTCACCTACGGGATTAGTTCAATCAGGCCTAAAGATCCAGGTAAATTCCATTAGCACATTATTCACTTCCTATCCTACCCACCTTTTCACACTACATTTTTTCCTCAGTCTGCACCTGTAAATCCACATCAAGTCAACTATGCCTAGTTGACAGTGGGTGAAAAAATAGTCAGGAGTGTTTTCATATCATTCCATGTTATACACCAACATTTATGCTATAGCACACAAGCCCCATTCAGGTGTATCACTTTTTGCCTGGAAAACCCTATAAATAGAGGAGCCTGGCAGGCTACAGTCTATAGCGTCACAGAGAGTTGGACACAGCTGAGCAACTAAGCATGCATGCACTGTAAGAAGGTACAGAACAGAAAAAAACTTTCAAAGATAAAAACTTTAAGCAAGACATTTCATTAATCTAAGCTAGAGATGAAAATTTTGTCCAGTGTTCAGGGACTCAGAGAAATAAGGACAAGAGAATTTAACTTTTATAATAGGAAATAATTAACTTTATTCAAAATTTAAAAATATTTATATTTATTTCCTTTAGTTCTAAGGAATTTGACTTTATTACTGACTTTCCTATTTTTCTCTTCTCAAACCCAGGCAGCAAGATAGCCCATCAAAAATCATTTATTTCTATATCATTCTACCTATATTTCCTCCTTCTTGTCATGATTTACTCTGTTGGTTTAATACTGATAATATATTGGCATTTCAAAATCATGGATTTCTTAAGAAATATTCAGTTATTTTAGTTGCATAGCTAGATACAGATTCCTGTAGAATAATCACAGCTGAGATTTTCTTTTCAATAACCTTTTATCACTTCTACCAAACTTTCCTGTTCTGTCAGAGATATCAGCCATACACACATATTTCTCAATTTCTCTGAATTCAATCTTGATAAGATATTCTCTCAACAAAATGTGCTATTGATTTTTGAGGGGAAAAACTCTAATATTTATGTCGTATTTAATTCCTGGATGATACAACATCCTCAGATACTGCGATCTCACAGCTCAGAGAACCAGGTATTCTTGATGGGCAGATGTACTCTGGGTATTCTATCTGACTAGGATGTTCTTTCCCCTTTGCCGTAAACAAGGGCTGGATTCCACATTTAGACGCTGAAAGCTCAGTTCCTTCATTGGAGCATAATGCAGCATTTACCAAGTAACAGAACTTCTTTTTTTTTTTTCTTTTTCCCTTCATGTACTTCAAACCTGATCTAACCACCCAGGGCTCTTTGAAGTCAAAGGAAGCTCTGAACCTAGGGGAACTCTGATGTCTGGGGTAGAGTCTCTTAAGATAAATGAGACAAACAGAAAGCAATGTTAGGAGAAAAAGAGAGGTTGAATCTTTTGAATATTTTTGCACCATGTCAATGCCCCAGTGGTTCAGAGAATCGTGTACACGAATCAGCAAGTTATGACTGGGAAGAAAAACAGTAAATATACAATAAGAAAGGGTTCCTGCAATTGAACTCTTTAGACCAGGACATGAAAGTTCATATATTGATGTAATGATTATTTTGTTTTGATTGGAGATGCCAAGTTGAGTCAGGCAACTAAGGGTCAAAAGGCATAAAACGAACCTTGGACTTATCACTTGTTTTGGTTTTTATATCTCAGTAGGATATTGGAAAGTTAATTCTGTTCAGATTTTTACTGTTAAATTTCCTCAGCTCCTGGATTATTAAAATTTATTTTTATAATGAATTGATCAGATTATGGTATATTTAAACTAATCAAAACTAAATTATACATTCACTTGCAGCCCACTGGACTCAAATGCTTCTACCCAACTATGGCCTAATTTTGTGAAATCTCTGCATTACTCCCATGCGAAATGAGAAAACCCAAAGGCTATGATTAACTACTCACAGCTAAGAACATAGAGTGGCTATTTTTTAAATTGATCCACTGATGCTTGGAAAGAATCATAGGATATAATTTATTTTCATTCAGGGTATTTTATTAAGTCAGAATAGGCTATGAGTCATGCATTTATAACTAAAATATTAAATACGTAAACTGTCTAACCTATTTATTCAATTTACTTGCAAATATTAATAGTGCTTAAATCACTCTTAACACAGACATGCTTCACACATACCAGACATAACTTACTCACTCTAATGTGTTTACACAGCTGTAAAATTCCCAAATTAACTATCAATCAGGAAAAGTAAAAATATTACTATGAGAATAAGAACATGAGATTTAAGCTGCTGTAAAAAAATTACAAAGGATTTCCTACTACGTGACTTTAGATGGGATCAAATTTGTTGTTGATTTTTTAAAGTAATTCTAACATCTTCCTCCACTCCAGTATTCTTGCCTGGAGAATCCCAGGGACAGAGGAGCCTAGTTGGCTGCCGTCTATGGGGTCGCACAGAGTCAGACACGACTGAAGCGACTTAGCAGCCGCAACATCTTCCTAAACATAATAGTTTCACTAATTCAGCAAAGTAATTGGTCAGCTCATCTATCTTTTCCACAGTTGTTCTTAAATTTTAAAATGCCAAGGTGGAAAATAATTACTTACACACGTAAGCAAACTTAATATTATAACCTTTAATTTGAAAGTCTCCTTTTTTTCCTAAGGGAAATAGTCCATTTAAACTCAACTACCTGGGTTTTAGTAAGTCAATTCTGGTTTAAATTTAGATTTAATAATAACAAATGTTGTAGAATCTCATATAACAACTATTTCTGTTTATAGACAAAGATGGATTGAAAAACCATGAATTGTGACAAAATTATATTTTGAACAATAATAGCTATGAAGATATTAGCCATTTGGCTTTTCATCTTTTGGAAAATTTCTCGTAAAACTCGAAAAAAGAAAAACTAGCTGTCTTTGCATTTTTCATAAAATAAAGCACATGCTATTTTGATTTAAGCTGCTTTGGAAGTAAGTTGTGAAATATATGAATTTTGCCAAGGGCACAGAAGGCAATTCAGTCAAAAGCAATTGTGTTAACTTCTAACTCAGAATAAATTTGACTTTCTAAGCATTGAAAGTTAGGTCATAATGGGTTTTTTAAAATCTACACTTGTTTAATTATGATGATTGAGCTTTTATGCTAAAACATGTTCATCATAATCAAAATACACTTGAGTTTTTTATTCACTTAAACAAATGACTTAGGGTCAAGAAAGTACTTCAAGTTGTTTAATAAAATCCTGTTGCAGTTTTACTCACTTTGAAAGAAAAATTTCCTTTGTTTCTTTTTATTTTATAGTTTTATTATAAAAATAATATAATTAGAAATAAATGTTTCAAAGGAAATAGCTAGCAAACTCTTGACCTCTAGCTATCCTCAATATTACATATTTTTATGGAGATTTGGGGCAAATATATTTGGATATAACAGCTACATGCTAACTCTAAACTTTCACAAAATACTTTTTTTCTGATTTCCTCTAGTTAATCTAAAATTCTCATCAGGATCTTTTAACTCTCTCAAATGGGGAAGAGAGGTAATGTTTATCATGAGTTTTTTTGTGTCATACTCTCTGGGAGGCACAAAAACATGCTTTTTAATCCTACTTTACAGATAATGAAGCCAAGGCTCAGACACACCCACTCAATAAATAATAAAACTAGAACCCAAGCAAAATCTGTTCAATATCAAAGCCTTTGTGCAACAGAGTAATGCTTTGGGGGCTATCTTACACTTGACAGTCTTATAATTCTGTTCAAGGATCTTAGTTTCTGTTTTAAACAGCAGAAGTTTACAAAATAAAACCAGAAAACTGTACCTTGTTTACACTTTGTTAATTGGAAGAGTTCAAGATCTTAATAAGGAGACAATGAGCTTTCTTTTCTCAACAATAAATAATACAAATAGAGGTTGCATAAATAAGGTTATGCTTTCAAACAAGTCTAGGCACAAAACTTATTTTTCCTCTGTTAATTATTTTAGAGTAAATTTTCTATACACATTGTCCTACTAGGCATCATGTTTTCTCATTAGTGAACAGAAGTAGAGGCCAATTACATTATAATGGAAGCCACAGAGAAAAATAGGTGTCCGAACAGTTCTAATATTAAAGTTGTATTTTCATAAGCAATTTCTTCATGTCTAAGCTATGCACAGAGAACCAAAATGAAAGAGCACTTGACTTGGAAAGAGGACCTCTATGCCAAGTTCTTGCTCCATCATTTACTAGCAGGGTGATCTTTCACAAATCATCTAATCTGTATCTAAATACAGATTAGTGAACTCAGTGGTTCCCAAACTTTGCTGCACATCAGAATCACCTGCAGAGTTGTTTAGATACCCCAACCCCCAGATCCCTCTCCATATGGATTAAATTGGAACGTTCAGGTAAAGGAGCCAGGCCCCACAGTTTTTAAAGTTCTTCAGGTGATTCCTTGGCCCAGCAAGGTTTGGGAGCCACTGAACTAACACTTTCACAGAGCTGTTTTTAAGATGATAAAAAAAAAATGGAGGAGCTTTGTATACTATGTAATACTTTACAGACTGATATAAAAAACTAAAGAAAAATTTATCCCCAAACTAACTACAGTGCTATAAAAAGAGATATATTAATTCAGGGAGCTTGATCTTTTGTTTAGGTTTTTAGTTCAGTAATCATAAAGAAACTTTACATAATCAGCTTTTCTTTTTCTTTTGCCAGAGTTGCAGAAAGTTTTTCTTTTTCTTTTAAGCTGTCTTAATATTATTTTAACCTCATTTTTTCTTACCTCTTTTCCTTCTCTGTGTAAAATTAAGAAAAGTTTCATCTACATGTTCCCTTCAAAAATAACTAACACCACACTTTTATTATGTGTTTATAATAGCTAGGGAAAGTATTAGAACAATGTGCAGAAAAGAAATCCGAACAATCAGAAAGAAAATAATTTGTCCAGTTACTTAGTTCAATCTACTGCTTACTTAAAAAGAGCAAAAAATTACATATTCTAGATATTTTGTTCTAATATATAGCCATAATAATTCTATTTGGAAACAAAGACCTATTCAGTATGTCTTTCTTAGCTAGATTTTGTTCATTGCCTGATGACACGTTATTTCTTTGCTACATTTTAAATCAATATATCAGATTCAACCAGTTTATATACAGTATTTGTTTCCTATTAATTCCATCAATTTTCATAACCTTCTATTTAATTAAACTTAACCAAAAGGATCATCTGTAATTTGAGTGCAAATAACATGTTACCTAATTAGAAAGCACCCTCCATGTTTTGTTGTTAATAGAGGAATTAATGCATCCATTCACAACAAAATCCTCCAATTAAACTCAATTTGTAAGCTATCACAAATGCAGTCCGCCATCTGACAGTGAATGATTTTGCCTTGTAATCTTTTACCTTGGTGGGCTTGGCAGTGTCCATGCTTTCTTTGAATTTCTCCTGCACAGTTTCTGCAAGTTGACAGAGCAAGGCACCATTATCCAACTTCTCCATAAAAGTCTCTGCCGTAATTTCCTTCCCTGCAATAACAAAAAGAAGTCTTATAAAAGCACAATCATTCCCCAACCCAAATGTGACACTCATGCCAACATATTTGATGCAATTTTAATCATCAGAATTCCATTTCCCGCTGAGTTACATATCTGGGATAGGAGATCACTGGAAAAAAATTGGCTTCTTTGGAATTTTATGGTTTCCTTTGGTCTCAATTTGATCTCTTTATGAGCCCAATTCCTTTATCTCCTCATATCTAGGAAAGGACAGTGAAGTCGCTCAGTCGTGTCCGACTCTTTGTAGCCTATCAGCCTCCTCCCTCCATGGGATTCTCCAGGCGAGAATACTGGAGTGGGTTGCCATTTCCTTCTCCAGGGGATCTTCCCAACCCAGGGAACGAACCCATGTCTCCCACATTGCAGGCAGATTGTTTACCCTCTGAGCCACCAGGGAAAACCCCTCATATCTAGGGAAACACTAAAATCCTTCACAGTGGCCACTGTTTCTCATCACTAGCAAAAAGTTTCATGAGACTAGCAGTAATCTGGAAAAATATGTACTTGATTGCATGTATTTCCTTTCACCAAAATCACATATGTCCTGACCTTTCCTCCCTGCCTCTTTGGATCAGTCTCTCAGAGCGATCTGAGGTGCTGTCTTCTTGGCCACAGTCCTCATTTGGCCCCAAATGAAACTTAACTCAAAACTCTCACTTTGTCCATTTTTTTAAGTTGACACTATAATACAAGTAAAGTTAATGCAAGTAATAAACTCTCTATAAGAAAACACTATCCCTCTAACCATTCTTCCCCTTTCTGACCCAGTGCTTAAAGTATGGAATTATTAGGTTTATATCTTGGCTTTTTTTGCCTCTCCTCACAAACATCCATAGCTTCAATTACCACTCTTAGGAACATGATTCACAGTTATCCATCCCCGACATTTCAATGGGTAAAAGTTATTTTCCTTCTTTCTTACATGCTCTCAAAGTATATTTTCTTTCTTCTGTTTTTCTTTCACTTTGTAACAGCTTTATTGTGATATGATTCACATATCTTATAATTCACACATTTAAAGTACATAATTCAATGAATTTTAATATATTCACAGAATTGTACAATTATCATCACAGTCAATGTTAGTACATTTTTGTCTCCCCTCAAAGAAACTGTATTCTTTATCTCTCTTGATTGCTTCATCCCCTCAGCTCTATAAAACCATTAATCTCTTTCTTAAATGTTCCTCAAAACTCCCTTCCCAAAGCACTTTCCTTTTGCTAGTTTTCTAATTGTCAGAATACATGTTTCCTTCTGTTTCTAGAACCATAATCTTAATAAAAAATTCATAATCTGATACCTAAACTCTATCAACAAGAGCAATGACTAGTCTTCAAATCCTCAACTTCTGTCTCCATATCACCACCAAAGTTAATATTGCTAAACACAATCCTCACTGAGTCAATCTTCATCTTTGTGGCATAGTCCCTAATCTTCTCTTCTACCTAAAAGATAAAACATATACACTTTAACCCAGTATACTAAGTCTTCTCATATGTTGCTAGTCAACCTTTCTATTTGAACTTCCTTATACCCTGCTCCTGGTCTGCACCCTGCCTTCCCAGGTCCTTTAGCAGACCTTGCCATTTCCACTCTGATGCCTTTGTTCTAGGCATGGCCTCTGCCTGCAACACCCCCTTAGCTTTTATCTGCCTAGCCAAATTCTACTTTTAATTAGAAATCCAGAGAGATTCTCCGAGCACAACTGATTGCCTTTCTATATGTTCATACTCATGAGTATCACTCAGTCTGATACTCATCAAACTTCCTTTATGGCTGATATGTTTTGCATAAAGTTCCTGTCATCATCAGTACATTAAAAACTTTTTGAGGTATGTATCATTTTGCATGTGTGTTCCTAGAGAGGTAAGCAGAATGTTACTTACATAGAATGCACCTAGTAAATTTGTTCAGTGGGCATGTGAATTAACAAATGAAGAAACAAACTCTTGTAAAACTCTGAGAAAATGTTGGGTATTATTTTCGTGAAAAGTAGTTGAGGCAAAAAAAATAAAAAGGAGGTATTTTAAAGTTTTACACAGAGAGTCATAGGATTACATTTTATCTTGAGAAAAATGTATGTAGTTCAATTCTGCGAACACTTAAGATAAATATAAACCAACTGGAACAAGAGATAAACTACTGGCTTAAAGTTAAACTCACAATATCTAATTCATTTGGTCTTTAAGAAACATCTGTTTTAAATGATTTTTTTTTTATAGTTTGTGGGGGAAGGGCAGGTGAAAGAGGAAAAAGAATTACTTTTTTTATGTTCTTTTTTCCCTACTGGATAGTTCACATTTTAGCCCTCAGTTAGGATAATGATTTCTGCAGGTGGCAAAACATCAGTAGCTCTAAGTACTCACCACAGAGATAGTCTATACAGAACTATTACTATTTTAAAATTGTATGCAGTTCAACTCAATTAAGGAATTAAAGTAGTAGTCTCAAGATACAAAAAGCCAGCATAACAGAATTTTTATTATATATTCGCCATATTATATTGCATTTCTAACAATAATAAGAAAGTCATTTTACAAACAAGCATAAAAATAAATATTAGAAATATTTTTTTAATATGTCAAGGTAAAGAAGGTAAACTTTACCTAAACTTAAAGATTCTATTATAGTGTTAATAGAAGGGTGACAAGGGTACAGTAAATTTAAAAGAACTTCTAAGTCATAAAAAGAAAGACGGCATTCATTAAAAAGTCATTAGCAATTTACCTTTTGGTATGACTTTTATTTTTTTCTGAATTATACCTGAAAAAATTTTTGTTATCCTGTTTTTCATGAATATTTGTGGAATTTTACATTGAACATCTGTACCTAATGAAAAATATATTAGGTGCCAGCTTTCAATTCTGTATATTTTATAGCTCCAAAAGGTGGGACTTTTTCTTTTGGCTAAAGCAGACACTATTACATACTTTATAGCTGAAGTGTATGACTCAAATGAAGGAAAAATGCAAGCAGAGAATTTTTTTAAACCTTCACATATAACATATTTTCCATCCAACAATTAAGAATCATAAAATATATACTTTAAATATAGTATATAATTTTAAGAAATCAACTATAATCCTTATATAGGAGGATATATTACCATACTTTCTGCATTAATATTACCAAAAATATATTAAAAACAGAATATAAAGTTAGATGAATTTAATCACAACAAATCCAACAGAATAGACTATGAATCACTAATTACAATTTCTCAAGTGAAAGCTAAACAAAGTTAAATCTCTGTTAGGCAGAACCAGATCTTTAAGATAAATTGTATAGCTGGCTTGAGACATTAGATGGTGCATGCTAGAAACAGTAGGATTCTGGTGTCATAGACTTATTCCATCCCCAATCCTATCTTTCCTTTTTTTTTTTTTTTTTTGTATAATTAGGGAAAGAAGGGGTAATGAACAGATACAATTAAATCGTGGTGGAGTACCAGCCCACACTGGGTTGTCTATATTATTGGCTTGAAGGTTAAACCCCAAATAGCCAAGTCTAGAAGAAATATCTTTACTTTCTGGGTTCATAATTCTGGACTTTGATCTTCACACCATCAGTTCAGTCATGACCAGTGCCAGTAGACAGAGATCAGGGAGGTTGGCTAAATATTGTGATCAGTCACTTCCTCCTAAAATATGAGGGCACAGTGATATGAAATAATCATCTACCTGAAATATTTTGACAGGTGACTAAAATCAGCACACATACTTGTACATACAAGTGTATTTCTCCCAGAAATGTGTGCTAGCCATCATTTCCATAAAGATTATCACTTTTATGTTGCTAGGAAAGAACGTTTTCCTCCTAGTAAGTTAGCAGTTTTCTAAAATATGACAGCATCTAATAATGATATTTAATATTTGAGTTCTCACTATATGTCAAGCACTTTACATGAATTCATGTTTCTAATCTCACAAAACTGCACGGTGTTTATATTGTATCCATTTTACAGATGATGAAATTGATGCATTTAGATTAAATAACTTGCTTAAGCTCACACAGTGAATCTGGCTCTTTAACCCAAAAAGTAGTTATAGAGTCTATGTTCTTAACCACCATGCTTGGTTAGTATTTGCTAAATATACAAATAACTATTTCCTATAATAGTGCATTCTCTCTAATGCAGTTGTCTTTTTCTTTGTAGAAAACTTCACAGAATCTTTCTCTCTAGAAACTTCCTCAGAAAAAAAAGCAAGACAGAATGGGGTTGAAGATAGTGGTGCCGAGAAATGAACAGCAGTCCACCTTTCAGACTGGTGAATGATGGAGAATACCATTTAGGCATGCTCTGATATGGAAGGGCTTTTTATGTGGCGCTAGTGGTAAAGAACCCACTGGCCGGTGCAGGGGGACATGAGAGATGCAGGCTCCATCTTGGGTTGAGTAGATCCCCTGGAGTAGGAAATAGCAACCCTGCAGTATTCTTGACTAGAGAATCCTATGGACAGAGAAGCCTGATAGGCTACAGTTCACAGGGTCACAAAGAGTCAGACATGACTGAAGCAACTTAACACACACGCATGCCCTGATATGTAGCCTGATTCACTGCATAAGAAAACCGGTATATTTTATCTTAAGAGTGATCCAGATATGATCAAATTCTACTCCAATCTCCACTGCACCTCTCAATCATGGTCTACTTCTCCAATTAGAGAACTCAAAGCAACTTGTCTGCTATCAATGCAAATTAGTGTTTTGAGACTGAAATGTAAAGGTTGTAAAATAGGAAATGATTGATTATACCCAGAAACCCTAGATCAGCACCTGCTCCACACAGATTCAGAGTCATTTGTATCAAGAAAAGACAGAGTCGCTTCCATTGGAAAAGCTGGGTGAAAAGAATTAGGGAGTAACTGCTCTGAAAGGTGTCAACTTGTGAATATAAACTTGATTCTTTAAACTTCTGAACTAGCATAAGACACCACCTTTCCTAAGGAATTTTTATTGACTACATCAGGAATATGAGCTCTCTGCAGGATAAGTACTTAGTAAAATGGTTTTATGAAAAAAGAAAAGAGAGCTGTTCCTACCTTGTTAGACAGCAGCAACTCCACTAAATAGGTGCTTAACCTTTTAATGCTAAAAATGGGATTTTTAGAAATAACTGAAAAAAATAAAAACATTAAAATAGGTTGGCCAAAAAGTTCATTCAGGTTTTTCCATAAGATGGTACAGAAAAACACAAGCAAACTTGTTGGCCAACCCAATATATTGATCACAGTAAGCATATAACAACTGAATTTTCTTTTATGTGCATGTAGAAAAGTCTAAGAAAGGGGAAATCACTATAACATCAACTGTCATAGTGCATTTCTAATTATAAGTAAAATCAATTTAGCTTTGCTTGATTTGTAATATATCTTTTGATTTACTCAAAGTCCCTGCATATATCCAAACATATACACCTATATTCTAACAATTTAAGATCCTTAAGAACAATATCAATTTCTGTGATGTTTAACACCTACAATCTTGTCTCAAAAGCATACTCCCATGTGATTCACATGGTGTTATTAAACAAATAATTGAAGATAAAGGTAGACCATCATTTTCAAATGATTAAAGAAATACAAATTAAATAAATAATTTGAGAACATTTATGTTAGTATATGGAGAAGGCAATGGCAACCCACTCCAGCACTCTTGCCTGGAAAATCCCATGGACAGCGGAGCCTGCTAGGCTGCAGTCCATGGCGTCGCGAAGAGTCGGACATGACTGAGAGACTTCACTATCACTTTTCACTTTCATGCATTGGAGAAGGAGATGGCAACCCACTCCAGTGTTCTCGCCTGGAGAATCCCAGGGACGGGGGAGCCTGGTGGGCTGCCGTCTCTGGGGTCGCACAGAGTCGCACACGACTGAAGCGACTCAGCAGCAGCAGGAGCATGTTAGTACACTTATTTCGAAGTTAAGTCAACAACAGTCTTCAGTAGACCATCAACAATGATGTGTGCGTGCACGCTCAGTCACTTCAGTTATGTCCTATTCACAGCCCACCAGGCTCCTCTGTCCACGGGATTTTCTGGCGAGAATACTGGAGTGGGTTGCCATGCCCTCCTCGAGGGCATCTTCCCCACCCAGGAATCAAACGTGTGCCTCCTGCATCTCCTGCATTGCAGGCAGATTCTTTACCACTGAGTCACCAGGGAAGCCTAAGCCCCCAAATCAGGAAATACATAGACTGTGTCTCATCTATTTAAATGATAAGTAGTTGCTATAATCTGGGGCTATTAATTTAATAACATACTGCTTACTCAAAGTGACAAGTCTTTCTCCAAGGTTTATTTGTATAATCATTTGATGTTCAAATATGTCTGAAGGACATAGTTAATTAACAAATCATGAACAAAAATAAAACCAGAAAGCCTAAAATAAAAATCAAATGTGTATATTTAATATATAGCAAGGGATAATGGCCAGATAAATGTTTAAGAGGCAAGATTCTTTTGCTTCAGGTTTCTTTGGCTGTCTTTTCTAAATATTGGTCATAAAACTCCACAGTGCCAGCTACTAGAAACCATACTTGGACTACAGAGATATAGGAGTAGTCAGTAAATATCACCTGGTGATTTTCTTATGAATCAGACTGATATGCTACCTCACAAACAAATTCTAACTATTATGAAAATGTATTCACCTTCACTATTTATCATAAGACAGGTTTATATCATAATATAAAATTTTTAGTCTGCCATTGCCATATGTGCGTGCTTAGTTGTATCTGACTCTTTGCTACCCCATGGACTGTAGCCCAGTAGGCTCCTCTCTTCATGAAATTTTCCAGGCAAGAATACTAGAGTGGGTTGCCATTTCCTGCTCCAGGGGATCTTCCCAACCCAGGGATCAAACCTGTGTCTCCTACATTGACAGGCAGATTCTTTTACCACTGCACCACCAGGGAAGTCCAAATTTTAGTCTAAAAATTAGCTATTGCAAATTGAAAAAGTTGGCTTAAAGCTCAACATTCAGAAAACGAAGATCATGGCATCCGGTCCCATCATGGGAAATAGATGGGGAAACAGTAGAAACAGTGTCAGACTTTTTTTGGGGGGAAGCTCCAAAATCACTGCAGATGGTGACTGCAGCCATGAAATTAAAAGACGCTTACTCCTTGGAAGAAAAGTTATGACCAACCTAGATAGCATATTCAAAAGCAGAGACGTTACTTTGCCAACAAAGGTCCGGCTAGTCAAGGCTATGGTTTTTCCTGTGGTCATGTATGGATGTGAGAGTTGGACTGTGAAGAAGGCTGAGTGCTGAAGAATTGATGCTTTTGAACTGTGGTGTTGGAGAAGACTCTTGAGAGTCCCTTGGACTGCAAGGAGATCCAACAAGTCCATTCTGAAGATCAACCCTGGGATTTCTTTGGAAGGAATGATGCTAAAGCTGAAGCTCCAGTACTTTGGCCACCTCATGGGAAGAGTTGATTCACTGGAAAAGACTTTGATGCTGGGAGGGATTGGGGGCAGGAGGAGAAGGGGACGACCAAGGATGAGATGGCTGGATGGCATCACTGACTCGATGGACGTGAGTCTGAGTGAACTCCGGGAGATGTTGATGGACAGGGAGGCCTGGCGTGCTGCAATTCATGGGGTCTCAAAGAGTCAGACACGGCTGAGAGACTGAACTGAACTGAACTTTATGGCATAAATTTTAATATTGGTCTGCGAATCAGTGAAACAACTTTCTTCTCTATCAAATAATATTTATCCACCCAAAAACCTGAATGTAAAATGAGTGTTCTTTAAGAAACTCCATCTTTCAATGGATATATAGGAACAAAAAATATGAATTCAGACTATCATTAATATTTATTGAAATACACAGAAGAAAAAAGTTACAGTTTAGTCAAATATTACTAAAAAGAAATAAGAAATCTTTCCACAAGTAAGGTCCAAACTACAATGGTAAAATCTTGTTAAAAGCTTTAATTTAGTATGTGAATTTCTACCTCACCAAAAAATTCAAATGCTTTATTGGGAGATCAGATGAATTTTGAAACTACTTTCAACCTTCTGTCTCTAGGCTTCAACCAACTATCCCTAACCTTCAAGAAGATAAAAATTAAAAATTGAAAGGAGGTTGTATAATAAAATTTGCAAATATTTCTGAGGTGACCAAATGACTAGTAAAAATAATCTTAAAATTTGCTTTAATGGCTCCCTTCTAAAATATATGAATGTTAATTATATCTATTATGTGTAATAAAAATATCTTGTATCATAGCCATATATTTTTCTCCCTTCCTTATTATCACCATTCTAGAACATAATGTATTTTATTACCTCTGAATGCTTTATCATTTTAAATAATCTCAAGCTATTGGTCTACTTTCCAAGTTAGCATGAGGATATTTACTTAAAATCTATTATTTTCTACTTTTATCAATTCAAGTTAACAGAAGGTAGTACTCTTGAGATACTTTTAAGATTTTTTTTCCTGAGAAAATTTCACAAGCTATTGGTTGCATTTGTGTTACCAACAACTAATATTAAAAACATTAGCCTTCTTATTCTTTAAAAGAAGGATTATTCATTTGTGTAAATTGGTTTCTCCTTGTTTGTATCTATTGATGATTTTAAACTGGGTCTTAAGAGATGGATTTCTTGGAAACTTAGACTTTTGGAACTGGAATGGACATTAGAGATCGTCTACTCCAATCCCTTCATTTTATGGCTGGGGACACTGAGCCCAGAAAAGATAGCTGAGCGACTTTGGGCAAGTTTCCTACCAAGTGCCAGAGCCAGAACCAGAAGCCAGGTCTCCTGACTCCCAGTTAGAGGCCAGGTCTCCTGACTTTTAGTCCAAGGATATTTCCATTACACATACACTGACTCTATTCTTTGAGGCTGTCTTGGGCTGCTCACACTGATCAAGCTACTTTGTAAATGATCACATCCACCAAATAAAATGCTTCTGATGAAAAATCATGGGACTTTGAAACATACCTGTGTAATCAGGCTATACTCTAGTTAATCATGATTTCTCCCTGCCTAGAACATTTCAGGGATTCTTCATTGATCATGCAATAAATTATAAACTCCTCAACCTGGTCTTCAAAGCACTATATGCTCTAGCTCCAACAAATCTCATATATCTCCCTGCCCCTCTCCTTTAATCTATGCTGTTGACATAAGCTTTCATTCTGTTCTTACAACACACCAAACTCCTTCCTATCCCACACATACCATTCTCTCTATCCAGGCTCTTTCCCATGATTTGTCTGCTTAGCTATTAATTATTCTTTAGATCTCAGTTTACAATATGTGAAGTGAAGGTCATTCAGCCGTGTCTGACTCTTTGCAACTCCCTGGACTGTAGCCTGCCAGGCTCCTCTGTCCATAGGGACTCTCCAGGCAAGAACACTGGAATGGGTAGCCATTCCCTTCTCCAGGGGATCTTCCCAACCCAGAGATCGAACTCAGGTCTCAGGCATTGCGGGCAGATTGTTTACTGTCTGAGCCAACAGGGAAGCCCCTTTAAAAGGATTTCCCCAAGCCCTTATTTGTTTATTTGCCTCACTCCCACCTCCTTGTTTTTATATTCTTATTACAATCTGTATCTTATACAGTTTATAGCAATCCAATTAATCATTCATTGCCACTTATTAAATATTAATTTCATATTCAATCTACTCTGAGCTCTATAAGAACAGGCAATCTGCCTATTCCTAATTACCACTCCACCCTCTAGTACTCACAAGACTGTGCTGCAATACAATAAACACAAAAGCTAGTATTTACCATACAGTTAGCTGATTATGCCAGACCTTGTTTTAAAACCGATCATCTCAGTGGACTCTACAACAGTCCTTCTGAGGTTGGTACTAGTATTACACTTATTTAACAGATGACAAAACCCAAGCACATTCAGATACTTATCTGGTATCACAAAGCTAGTAAGTGATGGAAATGAGATTTGAATTCAAGCATTCTGATTCCAGAGTTCATTTTATTCAAATAATACATTATGCTGCTGCATACTCAAATATTTATCAAATAAATGAATGAACTTACTCACCATATCAAATTAATTGTATCACCAGACTGAATAAATGGAATAACACCACCACACATAGAGTTTATGTCAGACACTATTCTAAGTAGTGTACATATTTTAATTATTTAATCTCACTGCAACTCTACTCTCATTACCACTTCATAAATGAAGAAACTGAAGCACAGAGATTAAATAACTTGCCCAAGATTGTACTGCTCGTAATTGGCAGATCTGGGGTTCAAACACAGGCAGTTTATACCAAGTCTGTGCCTTACTTTATACACTGCCATGCTTGTGAGAGCCCATATCTGAAAGCAGCTTGAAGTCAATAAAATGCTAATATAACAATAATCAGTGAACACACAAAAGAGGGAGGAAACCCATCTGTTTAAGTTAAACTGAGTTCCTCTGTATAATGGAGATAAATGCTTTTCCCTTGGATAAATGAAAGATGGCCCTTCCTTCTGGTGGATATAGTTCCATAGCACAGTGGAGGTTATTTCTGGGGTGTGATGGATGGTAAGGATGCCTTCTACATTTCTCTTCTCACCCCTTAATTAGGCTTCCTCACAAAAGATACCGCCTGCATTTCTATATCTGGTAGCTCTAGTTAGATGACATAAAACTGTTGAAAACGTGAGGAAAAAGGAAATATCCAACTCTAGGATAAAGGCTTAAAAAATGAAAAGCAACATAAAAATCCAGGGCCATGATGAGCAAAAACAAAAATCTTGCTAAAGGGTGCTCAAACCTCGCAAAACCTTGTTAAAATTTCAGATCCGCAGGGTGCTCTTCTCTTAAACTCTTTCATTCCAGTGGCTAAAAAGTGAAAAAAACACTTACCTTGAAGGAATCCTTTCAATAATAAGATCATGTTGGTGAAATCCTTTCTGTAAATGATAAAGCACTATGCAAATCCTATGTATATTCAATATTTATATTTTATGAACTCTATAAGGACCCTTTTCTCAGGGCTTAAATCAATTTTGTCCTCTGTGAAAAATTACTAGTGAAATAGTATTGTTTTATATGATGATCCTTTAACTGTATGATTCTACTTTGCACATGGTTGAAATTGTATTCTATGACTATGCCAGCACAGTAGAAACAAAACAAAAAAAAAGAGGCAGCCTTAGCAGGAGGCAGTATTTTTCTCATAGACAGTTCTTTTGGAAAAGTATTTAAAAATAAAAGTGCAATGAAAAGAAAAATTTTAGGTCAAGGTTGGATGACTCCAGTCAGCTTATTTGGACAAAGGAGAGGAGTCATTGTTCCAGAGTCTGGGTTTTCAGCAGTTTTAGAGAGTTGGACATGACTTAGCGACTAAACAACAGAAGATGTATTATAAAACGAGAGCAAAGAAACCAAGTTTTAGAAGCCAGATTTCACAGACTGTGGCTCATGTGCAGTGTCGAAAGAATAGGCCAAACTGGCCAGTTGCATGAAAGAAAAGTAAAAATAAATCAGATCAGCAAGCGTGTAGATAAAATAAGCAATTTGACCACATAGTTCCACATTCCAATGCATTATATTAGAATAACTAAGCACAATTACTATAAGAGACATTGGGAAATTCATTTAAATTTTCCACGTGCTGCAGGTATCCCAGATGCAAAATGAAACTGATGAAAGTTTTTCTTTCTAAGGTGCTGTCACATGCTTAGGAGAAGGATATTACAGGAGCAGGGGAAATAAACTTGTTATCTTTGCTGACAAAACGAGGTCTTATAACCTTACCTAACAGATTGGTTAACCACAAGGCCAGATCTTCTTTCATCGGCAGCAAATTAGCTTCATGTCTGCTGGCCAGCCACTGGCTATACTGATGCATATCAGAAAGGCCAGGTCCACTGCGTACCTTTGGGCTCAGAGCAGTGCACATTATTTATCCACTTGTAATACCTGTTTTGGAAACAAAAGAGCAATTCCTTTTTACACAGACTTCTCTTGTTAAAACCTTGCTAAAAATGGCACAGTAAGGAACAGGGTCTGCAGACGTTTGGATGACAAGTCAGGTTATTAATTATTAATCCCCCAGGAAACACTGTTTGCTCTACCAGTGCTGGCCCTTGTCAGTTTTGACCAACTACTTGGTCAGAAACAGCAGCAATCAAAGGTCAAATAGAAAAATCAAACAGTAAGCTCTACGCATGTGTGAAACATCATATCTGGAAAAAAGTCAATTTTGAAAGCAAGAAATTCCGTTAAAATTTTGGTATCCAAATTGTAAACCTCCATTGTTTGGGTTAATTTTGGAAACCATAAATTTCCACAGAATTTTAGGGCTGAATACTAGCAATGACAGTATTTAGGAAATTTCTTATCAACATATAATCACTACTCTTCAAACTATTACCTATGAGATTAAGCATAGTACTTGGTTCTTTACAGATGGCCAAGCAATCATGTACTTACACTTTACAAGAGTTGAGTGGGACACAGGGGAGCTTGCATGTTTTTAAAAATTTTTAATTGAAGAACAATTGCTTTACAGTGTTGTGTTAGTTTCTGCGGCAAAAACAACATGAATCTGCTATAAGTATGCATATATAGTTAATGTAAACAAAACCCAAAGGGGAACGGTGACTCAACCAAAATCATATGGTTAGATCACGGCAGAGGCAGGTTTGAACTTGGGTCATTAGTGTCATTACCATTACTGTTTTCAGGATGACACATTTTATAGTAGCATCATCAAGTACCCATATTATAATTCAGGAATTACACCTTAATTCTAATAAACAGCATCACAGGTTTTCTTTGGTCTTACTTTGTACCTTCCCACTCCATAAGTTTTGCATACCAGGGTTTATTTGTAATCATCAGTAGCATAAAAGTAATTACATATATCTATACAACAAGAAGTAAATTCACTCACCTATGAGTAACACAATCCTCAAAGTGGGTTGCAGGGGGAAAAAAAGTATGACTATATAGCTGGCCTTGAATGTAACACTACATTCATTTTTTGCATTATTTATATGACCTAAGACTATAGATATAATAATGGGGCAGTAAAGTAATAAACTCATAAGTTTAACTATGTGTTTAACTCCATTCTACATGCAAATAGTGCCTATAAAATAACCAAATGTATTATGACTGAATAAAATGAAAATGTTTGCAACTGGCAAGAAGTAAGGTTTATATGCTATAATGGGGTTTTCAGCTATATTTATTACTAATGGTACTTTAAGTTTACTGGTATAAGTTGTATATAGCCTTGTTGGTTTTAAAATCTGAAACTTTACATAGCATTCTTTTCCAATTAATCTCAAACGCTTCTCAGCCTAGGTTAATTTTTGTCTTTAAAGACAGCTTAAGAAAAAAATAAGACATTGGTATTCACAAAAATGTAAAATTTGATGGTCTTCCAAACATTTTGCTGCAGCCTTAGAAAAGGCTGCAGGGAGCATGAATAAATACCTAAAAAGTGCCATCAGTATATAATTTAAAAGCACAATTTCATTTCCAAACAAATTATGCTTTGAATAATTCTTTTTTTGCAAAAAATAATTACTATAAATTTTCTTTGAAAATATCTTGTATAAATCTCTAAAGTGGTAATGAGTGAAAATGTGCAATATTTTAACACACCTTGCCCTAATCTATTAAATTGTCATTATAGATGCCAGGATATTGCAATTGTCCATCTTCTTTTGCAGTTTATCATGACATTATTCTTATAAAGTCCTAAAAGTTTTCTCCAAAACCTGTGATTAAACCAGCCTAAATAAGCCTAAAATATTTTTGCCCTACTTCTTTAAAAAATAGGTCCAATCCCAGGAAACAAAACACCTCCCAGTAGGTGTTTAGGATTCCTACAAGCTAAGCTAGCCTCAGAAACAAACATTTTAATAATACATTTAAGCACATGATTCATACATTTAAATAACTAATTGAAATCTTAAAAGGGTTACCTCTAAAATGCCTTTCTTCTCAAGACACAATCTCTCCCACTACTCTCCTGAAAGTGAGAAGTGGGAGTTCAGTAACTTTACCTACATCCTATTATGGGCTCTGTAATTTCCACTGAAGCATCAGAGTCCTATTCTGCTTTGTAAAAGCAAGAAGACACCTCAAATTCTTAAGCTCATTGTCCAGCAGAGAATTCATCAAGGGATAGTTTACAGTAAGCCTAATGGCATGTAACAGTTTCAGTGAGCCAGAGGGACACAATCTGTCCCCTCAATACTTCTAAACAGTGAAGTTTTTATTTTCCTTGACAGTGGCACATTTATTTCTCATGTAGTCTGTCCCATATTTTGCCAGAAATGTAATTCAAACTATCTTCTAATATTTACAGATGATTATTAAGTCAAACCAATAATTCAGCAATGCTTGTTATACTGCTTTTTGTATAATCAAAATTATATTAAAAAGTGGAAGAAAAACAATTATATTTTCCCAGGTGACAGAGGTGGAGAAAGAAGGTTTAGTGGGTAATTGGCATCTGATAGAAGTTAAACAATTAAACATATGCCAAATACATAGACATCTAAAGTCACTCATAGATAGGGACTCTTGTTTAAGGAACTCTTCTTGTTTAAGTCCCTTTTGAAAAAAACTTAGGATTTTCATCCAAATTCTTCTGATCCTTTTTTCACGTTTTAAAACACCATCAAACGTGGCTTGACTCTACAGTTTAGCTGAGAGTCACTACTTGGTGGTCTTGGATTTAAATGAGGCTGAGATATGAACAGGAAAGATGGGCATGGACCCAACTAGCAGGACCAAAATTTGGACTGTGCAAGAATTACCCATGGTGAAGCAGTTTCCAAATGAAAGGATTAAATTGGGGTGAGCAAAGGTCAAACAAATTTAAATTATCCAGATAAAAAGATCATTACAGGATTATAAACATTTTATAATTTTCAACAAATGTTTAATCCATCTGAATGAGTTGAATTAGCTCACAAAAAACAGATTACAAGGAAAAGGTCATTTCTGATCTTTTGAATACATTCAAAAGTATGTGAAAACCACTAGAGATGCCAAGGGGTAGCTTTTAAAGATAGGAAATGAAATGATGAATGATATACTGACTTGAAAAAAAATAGGTTTTGAAGAAAGAAAAAACTTTCTTCTAGAACATATCTAAATACTGGAAGATGTTACTGTTAAAATTTCTATAATCTAAATATTTTAAAACTTGATAAGTAACTTTGGTAATACAAAGCAAAATCTATGCTTTGAAAACAAGGAGTAAGGATTCACAAGCTTCTTCTATGTCTTCTCCAAACTTTATGGGTCTATCGAAAAATGGATAAATCAACCTTCAGGATTTGGAATTCAGAAAAATAAAACTTAAAGGGAAAAACATGCAGAAATTTAATACAAAATTCTTCAAAGAATGTGTGTGTGTGTGTGTAATTTTTTTCTTTCTTTCCATAGAAGTGATTCTGGAATAATCATTATGAATATGATGAGACTTGAACTAGCCCAGGGGGAAGAAGAAAAAATTAATGACTCCATAAGTAAAATATCACATGTTTAAAGACTCGGTTTAGTCTGTTGTTTCAGAATCCCAGTTGAAGACATCAGTCTTGACTCTGAAGAAAAGTTACCTAGACATTTTTGCCACCTACAGGTGTTCTTTGATTATAATCAAAATGGTTTCTGATCTATCTCTAGTCTTTGTTGATATTATTTTTAAAAATCACATTATTGCATGGAAAATAAATTGGAAAGAAAGAAAAATAAGAACAAAGTGATAAGCATACCCTTACTGTCTGATATTTAGGTCTGTTAAGAAGCCTTATTAAGAGAATATTAGAGCTGGAATCAGAAGTTCTGAAGTTAAATACTAGCTGTACCACCTTGCCATTTAGTAGTTGTTCTATTCTAGCCCTACAACTTTTTTTCTTTGTACTTGAGTTTTCCAGTATGTATAATGGAGGCTAACACCTCACGTATACTTGTGAAAATGAAATATTTGTGTCAGTATTTGGCGTATATTTTATATTCAACAAATACTTGCTAAATTGAAATCATCACCATAGGAAAGATGCCAAAATAAAGCTTCCATTGACTTATTTTAAAAAGAAAAGAGATTTTGTAACAAAATAGGGATACTTTGCAGAACTCGAAGTCACTAGGAAAAGACAAAAGATAAGGGGGAGAAATGAAAACTGATAAAGTATTGATGACAAATTCCTGGCAGTCCCAGTGGTTAGCACTCTGCACTTTCACTACTGAGGGGAAGGTTCAATCCCCGGTCAGGGAACTAAGATTTTGCAAGAGGAATGGTACTGCCAAAACAAAGATAAAGTATTGGTGAAATAAAACTATAAATAATTGAAAATCCCAACTTTTCTTCATATTGAGAGGTATGAAAACCCCCAGATGATGAATGAAATGTTGAGCTCCAAGATGAGTAATTTACATGTGTTTTTGACAGCAAATTTTGGTAACATATTACACTTCATTTTAGCATCAAAGACTTATAATCCATTAAGATCGGGAAATGACATATCTTTTAAATTAAATGTGACAGGATGTCACAGTCCCCCCAACACACGCACACACAGATGCCTAACTGTGGCCATTTAAAACAGAGTGCTAATGAACCCACAGTCAAGGGTCCTATCACTAAAGGCCACCTTTGTTCTAATTTAGAGCATTGACCTCACTTCTATTTAGTCAGTTTTGCGTGTTATAGGAGTAAAGCATGAAGAAAACAAACTTGATAGGCCAATAATACTCTTTCAAAATGAAAAATAAATAAATAAAAACACCTTAAGCCAAACACTCTTCAAAATTCCCAACATAGAAAATGATATCTTTCAAGTTAGATTCAAAAAATTAACAACCAAGGGTGGCTCTAGATGGCTCTTTCATCACTCTGAGTTCTTTACATCTATGGGATTCATTTCGGCTGACCAATAATAGCTCTACAGAGCTATATATTCTCAACCAATGTCAGGAATGCAAAATTTTACAGAGAATAAAAGTCCAAAATTTAACCAGGAAGGTAATTTTAGATCTTGTAAATGGACCTTTGCTTCTGGCTAAGGGGAGTGAGCAACTTGTCTGAAACTGAAAAGTGCAAAGCATAAAGGCAAAATGACACTTGTTACTACTTCTTCTAATTATGTAATGAAATCCTTAAACTCAAATGGATCGTAGACTTACCAGCCAAATTCCTGGTAATTAAAAAGGGACTGTAGGCTTACAATGTTTTGGCCGAAGTAACAAGTCTATTTAGTTACAGTCATTAAATGTATCCTATCCAAGCCCTCCTGCTAGAATATGCTAACACTCAAAGAATGCTAACTCTTTCAGGAGTCTCTTTCTTACTGTTGAGCCTCATGATGATTTGCCTTGAACCAAATGATGGTACACCTGCAATAATAATTCTTTCTCAAATCATGACCGAAAAATTAAGACTGAGTGGGAATTAATTTCTTATATTTTCTTGGCATAAAAGATATTTAAAGTTTTGCTGTTTTTTTAAAATTCTACTAAACCATTCTTTCAAACAATTTAGCTCATTCTTGGACTCCTACCAGATAAGCTTCAGACTTTATTTGAATAGAAAGCCATCTGAAAGTCATTAATCAATTAGGATATTTAAGGACTTACATCCAAATTCATCTAAGTTGAACTTTAATTCATAAAAAGATGTTGTTCAGTGTGTGCGTGTGCGTTGCTTGCAATAAAAAAGATTTCTGTTTTCCATAACTATAATGTAGTTGAGAGTTAGCAGAGTTCTACATTCTGTTGAATATATATGTACTCTCATGTAAGGGGAAAGCATAAGTAAAAACTCAACTGACTTGACTCTGAAAAGACTTAGGACAGAAACATTACACAAGCATCTTACTCTTTTTGCCACGAGACATTTTCTACCTTCCTCCAGTTCTTTTCTCTAGTCAGAAAACACTGAGTGGAAAATCTTGATAGCTGTCTAGCAGAAATTAAAGGAAACAGCAGGATCTCTGTACCACCATATCAAAACCACAAAGATACCAAAATAACCTCACCATAGGGTCCAGTTTTAACTCCCCGTGCAAACAAATTTGTTAGAGTCTCATTGTTTGGCTTCAACCAAGGTAACTTTGGCCTTCCTAAAATTATGCCTAACATACTTGAATATAAGACCTGAGATTGTGCCATAACTGCAAGTTTAACTAAGATTTTCTACCAAGATACTAGGAAACTCAGTGGCAATTACACAACCTTTTGCACCAAATGAAAGTGTGTCTTGTAAATTTATTTCCCAGCAAAGTACAACCTACATCTCAAAAGTATGGTGGTTAGGGCTAAAATGAAGAACTAAACTCCAAGTTTAGCAGCACACAAGCTGAAATGCAAGCTTTCAGAGCCCACTCAGGGAGCATATGCAAAGCCTGCAATGTGCAGGCTGTCCCATGCCTCAGATGTCTGTCCCTTACCTTGTCTTAGGCACTGAGAACCAGGATGCCCATGTTGGAGAGGACCACCACAGTCACCTCCTCCTCCTCCTCCTCCACAGTTAGGGGGGAGCATTCCTTGAGAAGGAACTCATTGATCAATTTCAAAGACAGGCTGGGCAAACCAGATTCCAGCTGGAGTTAATCAGTGTCCACACTGCTAAGAGGCTGGGAGAGAAAGGCAGTGAGCAGATGGGATGGTTCTCAGCCTGGCCTCTGTGAATCTCAGGGGATAGGTGGGGAGGGAAGGTGGACTTCCTCTGCCTGGCTGGCACCTCCGACCTGTCTGAGCCTTTATTTAATACTAGAAGGCCTAAAGGGTGTTCCTGTGCACATGCAGATCTTATTTCCTGGGCAAAGATCTCCCAGAATTGATCTGGCTTTGCTGGAGAGGGATCTTGGGGAGAGGAAGGAGATGACAAGAGAGATGGTAAAGTTTTGCAAACGCTTGACTGTAAGAGGATGAAGATGAAACAGGTGGTAGGGAGGAAAGGCTTTGATTTGCAAAAAGTTTAACGGGAGAAAAATGGACAACCACTCCCCCTCCGTAACCCCATTATACCATAAGGTAGAAAACAGAATCTGTTAACCTCTGCTTTCGTTTCCTCTATAAGACAGTAGAAATGTCTGGATGTCTGGGCTAGGCTGTGTGTGTGTGTGTGTGTGTGTGTGTGTGTGTGTGTTTAGTCGCTCAGAGTGAGTGTGTGTGTGTGTGTGTGTGTGTGTGTGTGTGTGTGTGTGTGTGTTTAGTCGCTCAGTCGCGGCAGACTCTTGGCGACCCCATGGACTGTAACCCTCCAGGCTCCTCTGTCTATGAGGATTCTCCAGTCAAGAATACTGGAGTGGGTTGTCCTGCCCTCCTGCAGGGGATCTTCCCAACCCAGGGATCAAACCCAGGTCTCCCGCATTGCAGGCAGATGCCTTACCATCTGAGCCCCCTGGGAAGTCCCTGGGCTAGGCTAATGGCAGTTTATTCGGTTTATAGAATTTAATCTTGCCAGGATAGTTAATGCCTCCAAAGCCAAGCTGGCTCCTCGGCTCCCCAAACAATTCCAGATTTCAAAACCTTGCTCTTTGGATGCAAAAATCTCCCCAAAGGAGGTTGATTCATAGGCTAACCTAGCGTTTGTTTATCCATGTAATAAAAGCTCAACTCTGTCAAACTCATCAGTGGGACACAGCATCACCCCAAATCGCGCGTGTCGCATTGTTTCCTCCCATCCCGTCCTCTTGGACTCAAGTAAAACACTCAGGATCCATCCACTAAGACCAACCCCCCTCCGCCCTCCTCTTCTTCATGAGAGACAACGCTGAGGGACCCTTCTGCACCACTGCCTAAGTGTGCATTTACGATCGTGCTAATTAGAAGTCCCTACTTCGGTCGCTGGTTGGCTGAACCGCCCCCAGCGGGGGCTTCTCTAGGCGGCGGTCGCTGGGACTCCCCCACAATAGGGATGAGGAACACATGGTTGCTTCCGGGGAGTCAGCGGGTCCCCGACCGCAGTGATCACCCACCCAGCGCCAGAGCCCGTCCCGCAGTCCGCAGCACGCCACCCTTCCCAGCCGCGTCCCCGAGGTTATTTGCCAGGACGCCCCCACCGCCCCCGCCGTCCCCCGGGCTGGGCTGCAGAGTGCGCGCACCTCGGCGGCAAGAGGGTGGCGGCGGCGGCGTCTGCGAGCGGGGCCCGCCCGCCTGCTCACCCCGCGTCCGGAGCTGGGCTGCTGGCGGCGCTCAGCGGCGCCGGGGCTGCGGGCTGGGCTCGCGCGGCGTCTCGGGGCCGGCCCCCTCCCTGCGCGCGTGCTGCTGCAGCGGCTCTCCGCACCCAGGCAGCCCGGCGGCGGCGGCGGCGGCAGCTCCAGCCCCACGGCCCCTCTTCATACTTCTCTGATGGCTCCTCTCGGTGCTGTTTGGGAAAACGATTTTTACCCCCGCCCCGCTGCCAGAAACAGATTTCCTACATTTCATCAGTCCACGCAGACCGAGCGGAAGTCAAATGCTTACTTTTTCTGGTGGACAGCAAACGCAGTTGACACTGATTTACCCTTCAAACGGGGAGAGATTGTGTTACAAGCCCTTGGCAGCAATTCCGAGGTTGGGGCCAAGCTCCAGCCCCCTCCAGGTCCCCCAAACACTAACCTAAGAGAGAAGGGGGCGGGAGAGGCGGAGGGGGGGGGGTGGAGATCATATTTAACTCGGGGTTTTTCACAGAGTCAATGGCTTTAGCACAATATTAAAATTGGGTGTTGGAAAAGTTTTGCTTTCCTGGCCAGTGATTTTTGCAGACTTGCAGGCATGAGCTTTCCAGTAACTTCGGCCACTCTTCGTTCCAAATTGAACAGTTTGATTTCTTACAATTCCCTTTAAATATCAGACTGTATAAGAGGTTGTTATTCACGGCGGCTGTTTTCGCTTTACACAAGGAAATACAATTCCACCCTTCTCTCAGCCTCTTAGACTCAGGATTACTTTGAATGTCATAGACAATTTTCCCCAACTGTTGTTTATTAGGGCACTATTCTGAGATGAAATGTCTTCCTATGAAGCAGACAGACGTCCAAGTGTCTGTCTCCTTCACCTCTAGTAGGCATGCGACCTCTTGAACTCAGGGTTCTAATTTCCCTCCAGTTACTCCTTTCCGAGGAATGTTGTCGAAAAGGATCACACTTTTTGTTGTTGTTCATATGTTCATCAGCTTCACAAGCATCTCCATCCAAGGATGGTATGGCACAGGTATTCTAATCTTGTCTTGGATACCGTGTTTAAAATGGTGACGCTCAGCTGGTAACGAATTCACCTGCAAAGGCAGGAGACTCCTGTTTGATTCCTGGGTGGAGAAGATCTCCTGGAGAAGGGATAGGTTATCCACTCCAGTGTTCTTGGGCTTCCCTGGTGGCTCAGACGGTAAAGAATCCGCCTGCAATGCAGATAACCTGGGTTCCATGCCTGGATGGGGAAGATCTCCCAGAGGAGGGCATGGCAACCCACTCCAGTATTCCTGCCTCATGGATTCTACAGTCTATGGCTTTGCAAAGAGTCCGACACAACTGGGCGACTGAGCACATGTACCACCACCCCACCCCAACCTCCCCGACACCTCACACACACAAAATAGAAACTACCTGTGTGTGGACAACAGCCAAGTGATGTGGATAATTTTAGATATAATCGGAAAAACGCATTTTGCACTTATTGTTGCTTTCATCTGGAAATGATTATTTGCTCTAAAACATCTAGAAACTTAATCAGTTCTTTGGTTGTAGTAGCAGGGCAAATCATGAAGAAGGGGAGAAAACAGTTGGAAAAGTTTGGTGAAACTGAACTCCAAGCTTTTTATTTTAGTTCAGTTGGGTATTGCAGTTAGCTCCATATTTCTCCTTGGGCTTCCCCATAAAAGGGGGGCAGGGAAGCCATTCCTCATTTTAAGGAGAAACAGCATCATAAAAAGGCCTACCTTACTGCTTACATATGCCTCAACAAGAACAAAACATAGAGAATGGATTACTGATGAATTTGAGTAATCACTGTCAAAATAACATTTTTTCAAAATTTTACCAGATAGATATGAGTGTTCTTAGAGCCCCAACAAAGAACTGTTAGTATCTAAACCTATAATATTTAAGTAAAATCAAACATCCTTGACAATTTTCATGATCAAAATATCACCAGCCAACAAAGGCATATCTCCAAGGCATATATTAAGAGTGTAAAAAGTTTAACACCTAGATTTTCAAAAGCTCAGAGTCTCTTCTACTATCTCTATACATTTTCTTGTCACGCCATTCAATATTGATGTTTTAAAAGTGAAGTGCAAAGACAATAATTTTGTTGATTAAGGGAATTTGTTAAACCCAACTTGGGACAATCAGGAGTCTTCCAGAAGCACTGGGAGAGGATGATCATTCAAATTACTCCCTTTTATGCCTCTTTCTTCCAGGTATTTTACATTTTAAATTATGCATTACATCAGACTCTCTGTCCTTTGAGCAAAAGCCAAAAGAAAAATACTAGGAGAAATATGTATTTTCTCTCTTAGTATCTAAGAGTTGATATTGAATACTGAATATTCTTCTGGTGACAAAAGAGAAGTAATACAAAAGATTTCTGAAGAGGCAGCAAAGTGGATTTTCATGTGATTTTTTCCACTTGATCTTTATTTTGTGCTTTTTAAAGTTAAATTTCTACTTACGTATTCCAATCAATCACTTATACAAATTTGTCAGAAAAGGTTTTCGTCCAAGAGTTGTCTTGCCTTCTTCTCAAGCTAAGGACATTTGTCTTAGGAAATCCTACTGACTTGATGATAACTTCCCTCATGTGAAGGTCAAGGAAGCTAATGCCTCACCTAATGGAGTGAAAAGTGTCTAAATACATTCTTGAAACATAATGGCATAAGTGGGGATGTAAACTGATACAACCATTATGGAAAACAGTGTGGAGTTTTCTTTAAAAAACTAGGAATACATCTACCATATGAACCTGCAACCCCACTACTGGGCACACACACTGAGAAAACCATAATTCTAAAAGACACATCTACCCCAATGTTCATCACAGCAACATGTACAATAGCTAGCACATGGAAGCATCCTAGATGCCCATAGACAGATGAATGGATAAAGAAGTTGTGGTACATTTATACAATGGAATATTACTCAGCCATAAAAAGGAACAAATTTGAGTCAATTGTAATGAAGGTGGATGAACCTAGAGCCTCTTATACAGAGTGAAGTAAGTCAGAAAACCAACTACCATATATTAACATCTATCTATCAAATCTAGAAAAATGTTACTGATGAACCTAGTAGAGAATGGACTTTGGACACAGTGCGGGAAGGGGAGGATGGGATGAATTGAGAAAGTAGCATTGACATATATATTATCATGTTTAAAACAGATTGTTAGTAGGAAGTTGCTAAATAACACTGGGAACACCTGGCACTCTGTGATGATCTAGAGAGGTGGGATGAGGGGAGGAAAGGGAGGCTCAGGAGGGAAGACTTATATATATATATATATATATATATATATATATATATATACACACATTGTATATATATATAGCTATACATATACATATCTATACACACAGACACACACATACACACACACATAATTACATATATATATATAATTATGGCTGACCTAATTTCCTAATTATAGGAAAGTAAAGTCGCTCAGTCATGTCCAACTCTTTGCGACCCCATGGACTGTAGCCCACCAGGCTCCTCTGTCCATGGGATTTTCCAGGCAATAGTACTGGAGTGGATTGCCATTTCCTTCTCCAGCAGATCTTCCCGACACAGGGATGGAACCCAGGTCTCCTGCATTGTAGACAGACGAGTTACCATCTGAGCCACCAGGGAAGTCCATATAATTATGGCTGACTAGCACTGCTGTACAGCAGAAACCAACAAAAAAATTGTAAGGCAATTTTCTACAAACTAAAAAAAAAGTGTTCAGTGAGTGTAAATTATTGTCTAGACAATAAAGACAATCTAGTTAATAATAAAAAAAAGTCAAACCCAATTTAAAGAAAACAAACTTGTGTTTTCCTTTTTAAGTTCTCACAGTTTTGGAGACTCTAATATTGAGAATTCCTGGGCTACTATGTGTTTCAGGTGGCTGAACTTTCAGTGTTGTCTTGAACAGGAACCATGCCTTTTCTCTAAATGTAAGTATATATACATATGAGTGTATATATACATATATGTTTAAAGTGATCAATACAATTATGTTTTTTCCCTTATTTATAGGCTAACTTCCCCTCACTCCTCAACCCCAACTCCCCACTCATGGAAATAATTACACTCACTTTTTCTAAAAAGTGGGAAAAACCTTCAATACATGATGGAGATTACTGAGAATTTTGAAATATGTTAAATAATGTGGGAAGAGACACTGGATTAAAATAAAATAAATTTCCAAAGGTGACCAAGACATTCTTACATCCCTGAATAGCTTCAAAAGGACACTTAAAGATGACAAGTGATAGCTTTAGACGTAAGAAAAATGATACAGAAAGCAGCATAAAGACATGCAATGGTGCCGAAGAAATGTAATAAGTGGATGAATTCACTAACTTAAAGCAATGTAATAAGTGAAAACATTTATTTTTTACTGAAATAATTTACTAGGGATGTAAAATATATTTTCCTACCTAGCTAGGGTCTTGGCCTATGATATAGGCCTTCAATTGCTTTACATTGAAATAAAATTTTTCAAATGTCATAAGACAAACAAAGTGGATTTTATAAGTCCTACTATGAAAATTACAAATACTGTTAGGGATAAAAAGTCAATGCTATTACTTTCCATCATTGTTCATATATAAAACTACAAAGGATAAATTAAATGGGAGAAATTTCTCAGGAAAAGTATAAGATTTACTATCAGTTTGATATGGAACTTACTCTCAATGGAGAACTTTACACTTTATAACACAACAGTAGCACAGATATCCATTCCCTACTGGGCAAAATCCATATTTTTGCAAAATGTGTGTTATATATGAGCATATGTCTTCTAATTTTTACCCAGGGGATAGATGGAAATCATTTCATGAAATATATCATTTATCTTGTCTAGTTTAAAAATATCCAATGCAATATATACAGTTTTTCTTGTGTAGGTCAGAGTTGTGTTTTTTACTTTTCAAATATTTGTGTGGTTTGTTTCTAAAATCTTTTATTAACATATCATGTTATCCTAATTGAAATAAGTTTGAATTTAATATGTCTAAATGAAATATTTTTATAACTTTGTCTTTTTTTACACTGCTCTCATCTCCAGCATCTTAAATACCATTAAGCCTTAGAGTAGGCACTCAATAAATAATTGTCGAATGGATAGATGACCATTATAGAAGCAGTGAATCTGTTAGGAGGCTTACTACTTAATTGGTTAGATTTTTATATATTGTTTTGAATTTAGTAGTTTGGAACTGGAATTAAAAAAATAATGTTAAAATAACATTATAAATGATGGTTTCATTTCCAAGTTCGAGTCATTTCATCTGGTTAAGTGCAACTAGATTTCGGTAAAACAGATGCATGCCTCTGTGCCAGGTTTATAAATGAGGTCAGTCTGTGTCACTTGTCACTTCATTAAAAACCAAGGTTGATTTGGACTCAAGGTTTAATCATAACCAATACTATGAGTGAGTGAAAAGTAATAGAAAATATTACTACTTCAGGGGCTTTCAAATTTTTTTTTTTTTACCATGATCCACAATAAGAAATATATTATGGAACAGACATATGAAACCACACTCAGAACACAACCAAAACATGTTTCACAAAACAGTACTTACCTTCTCCAATTAATGCACTCTGATATTTTTCTGTTTGGTTTTAATCTTTTCTATGCCATGCAGTTGAAAAGAAATGCTGTTGTGGAGCTACTAAATTTATTTTACAACCCACAATTTGAAAAAAAAAAAAATCTGACTTAAAAACCAAGCCGAGGAGAAAATCAATCCATCAAAATTGAGGTAGGACATCAATGAACAGATGGTTTTATTATAAAGAACAGAACAGATGTGCATACATATATCCTCAGCAGTAGACGACATGATGTAATGTCCGTCACAATATCCCCAACACTGTACACCTCACACCTCCATGCCTTTGCTCATGCTGACTCGAATGATCTTTACCTTTTTCTTTCTCCCTTTGAAGAAATCAGATTTCTTCTTCCATGAAGATCAGCTTAATCATCACCCTCTTTGCGGTTCTCTTGATCTCCCTGGCAGAACATTGCTGTGCCTCTGGGTCCAGGGCTCTGGGATATTTTCTATTTCTTTTATACCTCATTGAGGTTGTAGTATCGTGATTGTTTTCTTATGCATCTATCTCCTGTACTAAATTGTAAGTCCCTAGAGAGCAGGAAATCCCTAGGGTTGATGAGGTTCAAGCAGGTTGATGAGACAGAAGGGGGAACTGTGCCCATCAAAAGGGAACTAAATGGGAATTCCTCTGTAAAGATGGCAACAGCTATTACTTTTGCATCATTGTGGACAGACACATTTACATTATAAGTGAGACTTTACTGTCACATTTCTTGGGATTCTACTGCAAGTAGACATTAGTACAGTTATCCATTTGTTCTTAACCCTGATAATTATAAATTTAGGATGATAAGTTTTCCTCTCTTTATAATGGGGTCGCTTGTATCGTTTAAGCTGAAAATATTGTAATTTAATATACCTGACTCATTGGAAAAGACTCTGATGCTGGGAGGGATCGGGTGCAGGAGGAGAAGGGGATGACAGAGGATGAGATGGCTGGATGGCATCACTGACTCGATGGACATGAGTCTGAGTGAACTCCGCGAGTTGGTGAGGGACAGGGAGGCCTGGTGTGCTGCGATTCATGGGGTCGCAAAGAGTCAGACATGACTGAGCGACTGAACTGAACTGAACTGAACCTACCAAATGTCATAGCTTAGCCTAACCTATATTAAACATGCTAAGAACACTTACATTAGCTTACAGTTGGACAAAATCATCTAACACAAAGCCTATTTTATAATGCAGTACTGAAAAATCTCATTAATTTATTGACGACTGTGCTCAAAGTGAAAAGCAGAACGGTTGCATGGGTACAGGATGGTTGCGATTGTATCCGTTGTTTACACAGATGGTCACATGACTGATGAGGAGCTGTGGCTGCCCCGCATCATGAGAGAGTAACAGAGTAACCAGCCTGGAAAAAGATATAAATTCAAAATTTGAAGCCTGCTTTCTACTGAATGCATTTTGCTTTGGCATCATCTTAAAATCAAAAAATCATAAGTTGAACCATCCAAAGCTGAGGACCATCTGTATTTTGTTGAAAGATGAGAAAACTTGCTGAAACTTCCATTACTGAGACTATAACTTACACAAACATGGAATCTTTGCTACTGCTGATTTATACGAAACAGAGCAATGAGTCGTAAATTTATCAAAGGGTTTTCCTAGTACCAAAAAGTAGAGCGAGCAACAAGCCAAGAAAGATAGTACACCTGAATCGAAGTGAATGAACTGTGCAGGAAAGGGTCAGGGTCACTGGGGCTTCCCTTGGCATTAGGAACTGGGGCCCTCCCACAGTTACCACCATAGCCACGTGGAGCCATTTGCAAAGAGATTTCAGTGACCATTATTCCCACTGAAGCTGCCGAGGAACAGACATAACAATTGTGCTAATAACTGTCACTGCAGTTAAAATAATAACTGAGTCCAGATTTGGAGATAGACAAAAGCAGGTCAGGTCCTAACTTCTTCACTTACTTGCTGAAAACCATAGCAAATTACTTAACTTTTCTATCAATTTCTACATCTGTGAAGTGGAGTTAACAAATAGCCCCTCTCATAGGCATTGGTTGAACATTATATAT
Organism: Ovis aries; assembly: GCF_016772045.2. NCBI lineage: Eukaryota > Metazoa > Chordata > Mammalia > Artiodactyla > Bovidae > Ovis > Ovis aries. The sequence continues at coordinate 19,711,707 of NC_056074.1, forward strand.
AATAATAATATTACATGTAAGATAGTTTGGTGGTGGTGGTTTAGTTGCTAAGTCATGTCTGACTCTTATGACCCCCATGGACTACAGCTCCTCTGTCCATGGGATTTCCCAGGCAAGAATATTGGAACGGGTTGCCGTTTCCTCCTCCAGAGGACCTCAAAACTGGGTCTCCTGGATTGCAGCTCTATTCTTTACTGACTGAGCCCAGGGAAGGCAAAAATATGTAGTTTACTGTCTGACATATTGGAAGCGTGAAATTAAGGCTGTGTCCTCAGTCATGCCCATCTCTTTGTGACCCTATGGACTGTAGCCTGTCAGGTCCAGGTTCCTCTGTCCATGGGATTCTTCAGGCAAGAATATTGGAGTAGGTTGCCATTTTCTCCTTCAGGGTATCTTCCCAACCCAGGAATTGAACCTGTGTTCCTGAATCTCCTGCATTGGCAGGTGGATTCTTTACCATTGAGTCACCTGAGAAGCTCAGGAAAAAAGGTTAGGTATTTTTTTATTAACCAAGGAACTAAATCATCTTATTGACACATTATAAAGAATTCTCTGGGATACAGAAGTTATCATCATTAAAAATAGAGAAGATCAGAGAATTTTACGTATCCTTTCTCTGAATATGACATTCCATTATATACCCTTTAGAAATCCACATTTTGACATTGATTATTTAATCATCCATTCTTCCATCTCCTCTGTGTAATTCTTCAATATAGATGAAGTTGCAGGATCAGATCATAGGTTAATAGGAAAAATGAGCCATTAAACCACACAGGTAGGAGTCAGATTCATGTCTGAGTTTGACTGGTTTGAAGGTCTGGGTTCATTTCCCTCCTTCTTCCCTTCCCTTTTTCATTTCTTTCTTTCTTCCTTCTATCCTTGCTTTCTTTTCTCATTCTTTATAAGGAAGGAGAAGAATCTACACATTAATGAATTTATGTTCAAATGTTTGAAAGTAATAATAAAATACTCTGACCAAAAAAAGTCGAATCGTTTTTTAAAAGAGGATACTGTTTCTGTTGGGCTTCCCTGGTGTCTCAGTTGGTAAAGAATTTGCCTGCATTGCACAGGACCTGGGTTCGAGCCCAGGGTCAGGAAGATCCCCTGGTGAAGGGAATGGCTACCCACTCCAGTATTGTTGCCTGAAGAATTCTATGGACAGAGGAACCTGGCGGGCTCCCCCATGATCTCCTGAGATCCTGGGATCACAACGAGTCAGACACGACTGAACAACTAACTCACACTGTTTCTGTCAGGTATCCTAACTCAGCTAAAGGTTCCACATCACATATAATTAAGCCAAATCCCATATAGCAGTATGAGAAAGAACTCACACAAAGAACACAGCAGGAGACACTGAGAAAAGGCTTCTGAGTAGGAAAAGTCAAGAGAAGGTTTCAAACTCTGCACAAAATCATCTCTTCTTTTGGATTTAGCTGTAGGAGAGGACAGATGGGAGTCTAGGCAGGCAGCTATTTAATTGGCTCCTGCAACCTAAACAGACTAAATAGCCTAGAGACTGAAAGAGACGTATTAAACAGAATTGGCTCATCCGATTATGGATGCTGACATCCCAGATCTGCAGGGTGAGCTGGCAAACCTGGAGTCCCAGGAAAGCTAATGATGTAGTTCCAGTCTGAAGACCAGCAGTTTCTTCAAGAGCCAGGAAGAGCAAGGTCTCAATTTGAATCTGAAGGCAGGGAAAGGGTAATGTTCCAGTTCAAAGTCCAGTCAGGGAGGAGAAATTCTCACTTACACTGGGGAGATTCAGGTTTTTTGTTTCTATTCATGCCTTCAACTGACTGGATAAAGCCCACCCACATTAGGGAGGACAGTCTGCTTTACTCAGTCTACCAACTGAAATGCTGATCCATTCGAAGAGCCACCAGAACAATGTCTAGCTGTGACCCAGCCAGAATGACACATAAAATTAACCATCACAGGGGAAATAGATGGAAAGAAGCATTGGCGCTGATTGAAATATTCTAATCCTTGATTCTCAGCAATCTAAATTTCATCATGTTCCATGCAAATTAAGATGCTAGGATGAAAATAACCATGTATTAGCTTGCAAATAAGAAGAAAAAAAATGAAAGTAGTGTTTCACTGTGGTGGTTTAGTTGATAAGTTGTGTCCAACTCTTGTGACCCTATCGAATATAGCTTGCCGGCTCCTCTGCCCGTGGATTCTCCAGGCAAGAATACGGAGTGGGTTGCCATTTCCCTCTCCAGGGGATCTTCTTGACCCAGGAATTGAACTCGGGTCTCCTGCATTGCAGGAGATTCTTTATCGACTGAGCTATGAGGGAAGCCAATATTTCACTATATTCTAGTTGAAATGAAGTATAATGACTTGAGTTCTGACATATACTTTCAGTACATGTTTAAGCACCAAAAGATGTTAATGAATACAAAATAAATGTAAATATTCAACTAATCTTGCAATGAAACAAATGTGCATGCATGCGGATATGCTCAGCAGTGTCCAACTCTTTACAACCCCATGAACTGTAGCCCCTTAAACTCCTCTGTCCATGGAATTTTCCAGGCAAGTATCCTGGAGTAGGTTGCATTTCCTTCTCCAACATAACAAATGTAGCCACTGTTAATTTACATATATTAACTAGGATTTTTATCTCTTCGCATACATTGAATAGAAAATCAATATTATATCTTGTATCTCTTTACATATGTTGAATAGAAAATCAAGAAGAATTTTTTTTCTGAAACATCGTTCCCTTTAAAGTATCATCTATTCTGCTAGCAACAAATTAATGAGGCATGCCTTGTTGTTTTCTGAGGCAAAGTCCCTAACTGCATAGAACATATATTTAACCAAAGTAAGACAGAAATTAAACAAATAATCCAATAAAATTAATATACAACATATCAAGTGACAATATATGGGCTCTGCAGAAAAATAAAGTATGGAGTAAACGTGAAGGAAATTGCTGAGAGATGGCAGATGTTATAGGTGGTCATGGAAGGCCTCACTGATAAAGTGACATCTGAGCCGAAACCCAAAGAAAGTAAGGGCACTACGCAGATTCCCTAAGGACCACTGCAGACAGAGGAACAGCTAGTGCAAAGTCACTGAGGCAGGGGAATGCTGCAAATCAAATGTTCCAGAAAATCAAAAAGACTCCTATGGCAGAGATGAGTAAAGGGTGAGAAGAAGAAAAAGTCAGAGAGATTAGGGGGAGGGCAGTGGTCCAGATCCCATAGGGCCTTGTAAAGAACTCGCCTTTCTCTCAGAGTTTGAGCAGAGGAGTGACGTGATCAGATTTACAGTTTAAAGCTGTCACTCACTCCTGGGTAGAGAACAGACTGCAGGAAGACTTTGATTAAGTTCAGGGAAAGCGGTTTAATATCTATTGTAGTAATCCAGGTGAGAGGTAATGGTGACTTGGTTGAGTAGGTTAGCAGTGGACTTAGAGTAAGGAATCGAATCCTGGATATCTTTTGAATGGTTATTCTTTTCTCTTTGCTTCACACTCTTTTCTCCCAGTTTAAACATTTTGTAATGAAGATGAATTATGTGAGCATCAAATCCTAGTCTGTAATACATCACACATGACATATTCCACTATGAATTTTATTTTATATTATGATTTAAATTTTATCAGTGATGGATAATGAGGCAGTGTGCTAAACAGACAATGAGGATCCCCAGATTTTTTTCTGTAAGGAATGCTGTAGTTTACTGAAATGGAAAAGACTTTGGAAGAAGTCATCTTGTTTTGTTTTGCCTTACGTTGTTTTGAGTAGGGTGGAAATTAGGTTTCTAGTTTTGCATAAATTTGATATTGCTATTTAATATTCAAAGGAAGCTCTTGTGTGGTCAGTGGAGCCCAGTAAGAGTGTGAACAACGGAGTCTTTTAAAGGTAAATGTTATGTGTACACACAAGTATTCAGTTTCTATTCCTTCTCACAAATACATCAGATTATATAAAGGCTCTCACCTACAATACTGGGGAGTTGCTAAACAAAAGTAGAAATATTCTCATTTCTAATTGTTTAGTTACCAATTGTTTGAGAACTCTTGGGGAGACCTAGTTCATTCCTACATTGTGATTTTAAATCTTCATAAAATGTTTTAGGAATAATGGATGCTTATGGACCAAGGTATAATGCTCACATAATTGGCTGCTGCATCTGACAACCAATGCCTTGGGGAAGCAAGAGTGTGAAGAAACAGTAGTCATGACCTAGAGGTTAAGAAAGAAAATAAGCTCATGAAGAATTTGTGATTCAGGAGATAGCCTGCTTTTTCCTTCCCTACAGCTTTCTCTGTTCTTCTTCCCCATCTTTATATTTAGAGTTTATCTACTCTCTTTGCAGGCATGTGTGTGTGTACGTGACACAGGAGTCTGGTGGGCTACAGTCCATGGGGTCGCAAAGAGTGGGACATGATTGAGTGACAGTACACACACACATGGATATGCTCATTTCCCTTTCTGGTCCAAGAAAATAGCCCATAGTGGCAACTGACTGTTTTTATGCTGTCTTGACCCCGTTTCTAGGCTCTGGGTTGAGAATCTGGTCAGTTCCCCTCTGAGCAGCCGATTATGCCTACACCCTGACCACTTCCGTTATTGGCCTCACATACTCTGAACCACAGCGGACTTTCCCTAATCTTCATGGGGCCAGGTATCAGAACCAGGGCGATCCCCTCGCCAATACACTGGAGGTCCACAGAAGATTTTAAATGAGCCAGTTCACAAGGAGCAAAAACTAACTCAGCCCAGCAGTTTGCCATACAGAGACTGCCCCCTACAGCTCCAGCTTGCTGGTACCCTGTGCCAGGATAACACTGCTTCTGTGGCTCTGCCTGGCAGCCTTCTCTCGCTTAGAGCTGCAACAAAGGATTCTGACTCTCATCTATCCAAGGGTTAAGGTGTTTTGATGTGTCCTGCCATGAAAAGAATCCTTCTGTTTTATAAAAACAAGAAAAAAGGGATGGAGAACTCTGTTTTTATCCTCACTACTTCCCTTTCTTCACATCTACACTCCTAGAATTCCTCTCCTCTTAAATAATTTCTAGATTTTTTCTACTTCCTTGTCCTTTCTCTTAAAATGTTCCTTCCATCTCACTATCTCCTATTTCCTCACTATAGAAATGCAACAATCATAAGCCCCTGTGCTCATGAATTTCTGCAATTTATTTCAGAATACATTGTAAAAGTTAAAACTAAAAAAGACATGAGTAAAGATTATTAAAACCTTAATAGGGTAAAAATAAAAATGAAGATGTTGGGCATTAAAGCTTGGAAGTGCTATGACACACACATGCACACATACACACACCTACAATAGTGACAGACATCATTAGTGGGAGAGCAACAAGCAATACCTTTGCACGATATCCATTGTAACTTGAACTACCTTGGACTATTTCCACCAAAAGCAATTTTCTCTAGCTCATAATATCTTATGGCTTATGAATAAAGCGTGGAGATGGCTTTCATTTGTTAATACTGCTTTACCCTTTGTTGTGGATTTGTCAAAGCATAAAATTTACTTCTAGATGCTTTTTAAGTTTTGTTTTCTTTTAATTCCAGTAATGCTTTATAGTTTACCTGGATGACACATATCTTTTTTTCCTCCGATATATGAATACCCTTTTCACATTCAATTTCTCCTTTACACAATTCTATTTTTTCCTCCCTTTTTCTCCCTACATCAATCTTCTTTGCATCATCAGATACTATTTTCAGTGTTCTATGCCTAAGGCCCATCTTCTTAATTGGTGCTAGTGTCTGTCATGTACTGAATTAAGAAAAATAACTAAGGCAGTTACCCAACTCTTCTCATTAATGACATGTGTTGCTGCAATTCACAAGATGATGGTAAACTTGAAGTTTCAGAAAATACAGCCAAGTTTAAGACCACAAAAATCTAAACCCAGAATCAGAAGAGACATCAGTGACTAATGTATGCTCTGGTTTTATAGTTTGTAGAAAGTACAGACGGCGATTGAAATAAAACATTTCTAATTTGCTTTCAAACATTTTTAGCTTCTTGTTCATGAACAAATTTGATCCGCAGTTTTAGTCAGACAATAGGACACTGAGGCAAAAGGTAGATGAGGAACCGCCGCCCCGACCCACGCCAGAGTAAAGCAATAGGAGACTCATTCCCTGTGGGTCTCAACTCCAGGACGAGACTGGCAGGACAATTAAAGAGAAAAGGCTGGGCCCTGCCTAGACCACGTATTTCTTCTTCTCAAAGTCAGGAGACCGCCTAGACTACACTGCACAGAAAGGCTCCTCGGAGACCACAGGGGAGTGATGTCAAAGGATGTTCTCTGCGCATATGTCTTTTGGGTAAAATCCATCTTGGCTAAAGAGATGCATACACACATGTGGGAGGATCCTGAGGTGTGCCAAGTATGGACTGTGAAACAGGAAAATCAGAATGATTGGCCAAAGGAAATTCGGAAGAAATGCCCCATAAAAGCAATTCAAACCACTAGGAGGATGCCACTCAAGGACCTTCTCTCTCTCTGAGTCCACCCGTGTCTATCCACGTGTTGTGCCTTTTTCCCTATTAATAAATACTTTACTTGCTTCACTATTTTCCCTCTTTGTGGGAATTCTTTCCTGCAAAGCCGAAGGGCCAGGGCCCTTGTCACTGACCACTGGTCTAGTGGCTACCATCCGGTGCTTTCGCTGCCGCGACCCAGCCCAATCTCTGCTGGGAACCCAAGCCCGCTCCCAGCCACTGCAGGCCGAGGCCACCCTCGATCAACACCTCGTAAAAATAGTTTTACTGTCTAGTAAATAAAAATACTTCTATGAAATGAGAAGAAAGTATGTTCCAAGGAGCACAGGAAGTACAAAGATATACTAGAGACATGATGTTTACATAATACTCTTCTTCAGAATTATTAAGTGATTTATAAAATCTCATATACTCAGTCTTAAGTATTGCACTAATTTTGCTAATTTCAGTAGTTAGTCTTAAAGAGACATGGAAGGTAAGGAAATACAGCTAGGCTCTGTACCAAAAAAGTATATGATTTACATCTTATGGTTTGGTTTCTTTGCTGAACCAGCAGAGAAGGCATTTATGAGACCTGCCAGAACGTACATTAATTTTTTCAATGAAGTGGAATTTATAAGTGGAACCAAATTATGTATGAGAATTATACAGATATCTCCACAAATAGAGACAGTCATTTTTTCTAAAACAAATGCCAGTTTCCACAATTTGGAGAGCTTATGATTTCAACAAAATACAGTATTTTTGTTTTTATTCTTGCTTTCAATGTTGGAATTAAAGAATGGGTGGAGACTCTAGTAATATTTTTGGAAAGCTTCTTGCCATGTCATAAACTTATCTCAGAAGGTTTCCTATATACTTTTTTAATTATTAGGAAAATCTTTATTAAGTACTTAAGTTAGGTACTATGGGACTACAAAGATGAATCAGACAAACTATTTCCCTTGAAGAATTTCCCTTGGGTGAAGGAAACAGACAAATGAAGAATTAGGTTAGGGCAGATTCTAGAGAAGAGCAAACAGAAGCAAGGTCAGCATTGTCTCTGGAATCAGGGTAGGTGTAGTTGAAATAAGGATGACCCTAGAGGATAAGGTAGAGCGTTGAATCCACGCATGGAGGTGCGGAAGTATACAGTATTCAGGGAATGAGAGGCAGTCTGGGGAGGCTGGGGATTCAGATGATAGAGGCTAGTAATGTGGATGAGGCTCTGATAGAGTTTTGTTTTGTTTTGTTTTGTTTTTTTATGCGGACCATTTTTAAAGATTTTGTATTGACTTTGTTACAGTATTGTTTCTGTTTTAAGTTGTTTTTGTGGGGGGTGGGGGGAACAAGGCATGTGGCATCTTAGCTCCCCAACCAGGGATCAAAGCCACACCCTCTGCATTGAAAGGTATAGTCTTAACCACTGGACCACGAAGGAAGTCCCAGATTTTAGATGGTCTTGAATACCATACTAAGTTTAGACTCTTAATAGCATAACTCAGGTTTTAATTCAATTAATTTTCTAACAGATTTGGTTATTCATTCAGGGGTAAACATCACACAGCTTTATTTTTTCCCTCTGATGAAAACTTCCCATTTTCTAACCAATAGAAAGAGTTACAAAACTCTCCATTGACCATAACTCTTTATGGTCTGTTCTTTTGTTTTATAATATAAAGATTGAGGAATGCACTTCACATTGGGAAGGAATCTGCTTTAGCAGGGAAAAAAAATAAGTAAAAATTATATTAATTACTTCTCATCACTTTGACCTACACGTTCTTACAGGTTATTTTATGCTTACTTAGAAAGAAAACCACTTAAATAATTTCAAGTAGAGGGGTTTAAAATATTACTGGACCATTAAGTGATAATGACCTTGTCATGGTCCAGGCTCGGGCTAGAAAAGAATTTCCAGACATGAGACAGAATGAGAGGGAAATAAAGTTTATTAGAATAGGAGAGGCTGTTAGAAGAGCGGGCCAGCTCAAGAGAGAACTGACATTGAACAGGGATCCTTAGTCCACTTTTATACCCAGGATACAAGGAGTGGGACAGGGGTCTTGCAGGTCATTTCTTGATTAGATGAGCCACATATGCTGGGTGGGGGAAGAGTAGGGCAAATACTTTCTCCCTAAGGGGTAGGAGGGGAGACAGGTTATACTGTTCCATTAATAGTTACAACATGGGGGAGGGAAGGACGATAAGGGTCTGGTTTTTCCATTCCTGCTTTCCAAGAGCCTCCTTGGTTTTACCTGCTCTTTTGTCCTTGGGTCACCACAGACGTCACAGTGTTCAGCCAGGTTTTAAGCACCTTCACCTGGGTATCATCTAAGGCTCCAGTTACAACTGTTGTATAACAAACCACCCCACATTTAGTGATGCAGAGTAACCACCATGTAATTTTGCTAATGAATTCTATGGACAATATTAGACAGAGCCCTGCCTGGATGGCTCATCTCTGTCCCACAGAGATCAGAGAGAAAGAAGGAATGAGGAACTAACGTCAAAAGGCAGAACAGAGAGGGAGAGACAGCGGAGGAAGAAAAGCGAAAGGGGCTTCAGTTTTGCAAAACATCTCCAAGGGAATGACCAGCCTTTGGAAAAGGTGTGTTCATCTCCTCTATTCACAGGTGGGCAAAGACAATCTCTCTAGGAGCTGGACAAAAACACTTTAGTTTACAGTCAAGCAGAGGGGCAGGGTCCTCTAGACAAGCCATTAGTTAAAAACAAAAGCAAAGAAAAGCAAGTCAAAGAAACAGTTTCCAACATGGAGTCAGAACTGGCTTTCTCCTGGCAACAGCTGAAGGAGGAAATGGCCACCCACTCCAGTACGCTAGGCTGGAGAATTCCATGGACAGAGGCAGGCTACAGTCCATGGGGTCACAAACAGTCAGACATGACTGAGCGACTAACAATGCAACAGCAGGAAAACTCAAACAGTTAAGGGTTGGAACAATCTGTAGGCTTTGACACTCTCATATCTGGTGCCTGGGGTTAAATGAATGAAGGATTCTCCTTGAAAACTGGCCTTCTGTATAGCATGATGGTCAGATTCCCAGAGGGAGTGCTGTTAGAGGAATGTCCCAAGAGCAGGCAGGCAAAGAGAACCAGGTGGAAGATGCATGGCCTTTCAGGATCTAGCCTCAGGAGTCACATGGCATCCTTTCTGTCATGCATTATTAGTCAACTTGGCCATGAGTTTATCTTTTAAATATTTGGATGGAAGACCGTCAAATATTTCCAGGCCATGTTTAAAGCTGCCATACCTAGATCCTAACTCAGTGAGTGACAGTCCCTCCATCGTGTTCGACTCTTTGAGACCCCATTGACCGTAGCCTGCCAGGCTCCTCTGCCCATGGAATTCTCCAGGCAAGAATACTGGAGTGGGTTGTCATATTGATTATCTGAAATTTTCTCCTCTCTTAGACCGGGTCTTGCTGATGCAGGTTCTGTTTTGACTGAGTTGTTTGTTTTGATTATACTAAGTCTCTTTAGCTGTTTGTAAATTTTGGTCACATCATCCCTTGTCGGTCATATCATTAACAGATTCTATTATATTCACTATTTTAACCCTAGGGCATAATTTGGCACATAGCATGGGTTCAACAAAATATTCGTTGAAAAAAATGAATAAACTATTGCCCAAAAGGAATTTGCTTGCCTTATTTTTTTGTTGTTTTGCCAGTCCTGATGGGTAGAATATCGTTTCCATTCCTCGGTCTACCGATTCATATATATATGAATATATATGGGGCTTTCCTGGTGGCTCAGATGGTAAAGAATATGCTTGCAATTCAGGAGACCCAGGTTCGATCTTTGGGTTGGGAAGATTCCCTTGGAGAAGGGAATGACAACCCATTCCAGCATTCTTGCCTGTAGAATCCCATGGACAGAGAAGCCTGGTGAGCTACAGTCCATGGGGTCACAAAGATACAGTATTTCAATGAGAAAGAGAACTCTCTAATATCAATAGTATTTAGTAGCTGTTCTAGGTGCCCTGCAAACATGATTGTACTGAGTCATCACAACGTTGTGACAAATATTATGATCTCCTGCTTGTGAATGAATGGACTCAAAAGTTGAAGTAACTTGCCTGAGGTAAATGTAAAAGCAAAAAAAGTATTAATCCCAGGTGTTAATCCCTGATTCCAACTTGGTTGAACTTGACACTTACTGAACACCATGTATCAGTGGTTATGTTAGGAACCAAAGGTATAAAACTTAGCCCCTACTTTATGGAGCTACTTTATAGGAGCTCAAAGTCTAATGAAAAGTCTAACCATCATAGAAAGTACATATTTTTCCCACCCCATCAGCTTGCATTCCTCTGTCCTGTAAGGTACTACAGAAAGTACTGTGGACATTAAAAATACCAGTAAAGATGCTTATCTCATTCAAAAAGTTTCAGCTGGAGCAGAGACACACAAATCCCCTTGAAACTGTAACTGGCCTATGTATTCTTGCCCTTTTTGTGGAAGAGGGGCCTGCACAGTGAAGGACTACTGAACTCAATCCGGGTGGTAGCAATACGGCCAGCGTGCAGATGGATCCAGTTGGTTCATGTCATTAAACATTTGGGTCATAACACAAACCTAACTTCTACTGAAAGACAGTAAATGGTAAATGACAAATTAACAATCCACCCACAAATGTTAAAAGAACCTGGAAGTGAAACAGATTACTTTCAGCTGGAACTACCTGGAAAGGCTCATAAAAGAGGGAGGATTTGGTTTGCGTTTTGGAGCATAGAAGAAGTGTTTCATGTGAAGCAGAAGAGAAGACAACGATTCCAGGCGCAAGAAACATTAGCCACAGTAGTTGAGAAACTAAAGACCATGACTGTGCTGGGCTAGAAATAAGGCTGGGGATTCCCAGGTGGTGCTAGTGGTAAAGAACCACCTGCCAGTGCAGGAGAGATAAGAGCCATGGGTTCAGTCCCTGAGTCGGGAAGAGCCCCTGGAGGAGGGCACGGCAACCCACTCCAGTATTCTTGCCTGGAGAATTCCCATGGACAGAGGGGCCTGGCGGGCTACAGTCCACAGGGTCACACAGAGATGGACATGACTGACATGACTTAGCACACACGCACAGAAACAGGCTAGTTTAGTACAATCAGAGGTAAGCTGTATTTTAAAGGAAACATTATAAAATAAAGCCTACGTATGTTTCTAACAATTTTTGAGCTCATGTGCTATTCTATGCTGTCAGTCATGTCTGACTCTTTGTGACCCCATGGACTGTAGCCTACCAGGAGCCTCTGTCCACGGGATTGTCCAGGCGAGAAGGCTGGAGTGGGCTGCCGTTTCCTACTCAATGGGATCTTCCCAACTCATGGATCTAACCCGTCTCTTGCATCTCCTGCACTGTCAGGCAGATTCTTTACCACAGCACACCACTTAGGAAAACCTTTTGAGCTCCTATACCTCACAAAATATTAGCACCCTTTCACTGAGTGCTTTGTATTAAACAAATCTGGTGAGTCTTATTCTAACCGTCTATGGAAACAAATGAGAGAGCAGAAATGGAAAAAAAAAAAAAGTCAGAAAGAAAGAAGACAAAAAGAAGGAAGGAAATTTTAGCATAAGAAAGCAAACTTGGCAGTGTACAAATACTGTTTAACTAAGCCACTTACCATGGGTAGAACATAAAGCAGGCTTTTTGATTTCGGGATTATTGTCTAAAAGAGATGCCACAGAAAAACACTTTAGCATAGTCAAATGTCTTATGACTCTGTTTCCAAATACTCTACTTTTCTCAAAATAGAATTTTCTTTTGGCAGTTCAATTGCCTATTTCTTTTAATGCTGTGCTGGCAGTTCTTCCAATGTTTTATCATCTGGGCATCAGATTAGTATTCATAGTTTATGTTCCTCGACCATATACCTAACGAGATTATAAAAGGCAGGAATGCATAGATTTAAAGTTGAAAATACTTCGACTGTTAGAAGTTTAGTGCTAGATTTAGTGTCCTTTGGGCTCTAAAAAGTAGAGAAGAATAAGGGGAAATTTGGCAGCCATTACACAAGCAATAAAAGGTAAATGGATCTTAAAGCACACTGTTAGAGGTATTCAGTCATGCTGTTAAATTAAGCTCCCCTTCCCTTTTCATTAAAATCTGTAAACAAACTAAGTAAAATCATCACATCACAGAGCCGGAGAAGAACATAATGTTCACATCAATCATTTCTTGTTATACAGAACTACAGATATTAACTGATACTCTGGTTGCCTAGAAGATAAGAACACCAAACTGTTTTTCTCCTAAGAATGTTATGCTTTAAAAATTATAGTATTTACTAACATCTATTTTTTATCTATAAGGTTTGGCATTCTTTATTTGCTTAAATTATATTGTTGCTTGCCATCCCTACTGCTGCTGCTGCTAAGGTGCCTCAGTCGTGTCTGACTCTGTGCGACCCCATAGACGGCAGCCCACCAGGCTCCCCCATCAGTGGGATTCTCCAGGCAAGAACACTGGAGTGGGTTGCCATTTCCTTCTCCAATGCCATCCCTAACTTTATCATATTTTAATTATTATTTAGGAAAATGTATCTCTGAAAATTTTCTCAATACTTCCTATTACACAGTCAAGTTTAATCTACTACATATATATATTTATGTGTGTATATACATTATTTTTTTAATCTTGTCTTTATTATTATTATTACCTTCCACTTTCTGCTTTAGAATCCTCTGTAAATTTTGTCTTGTTCTGAACTTCTGGCATGTTCTAAACATGCTGAATTAGCCACGAAATACTGAAATGTCTTCAAAAGGATCCGACTTTTACCAACATCCTGGTAACAGAGATGATGTTCGGTTGTATACATTCCCTCCTCTACATCCAGCATCAATAAAACACATGAATACAAGAATTACTAAAAGTAGGGGAAAAGTGAAGATACACCATATTCTAAGATAACCAAAAACAGGGAGTTTTACCCAATGGATCTGTTTAAATAAGGATAGGCAAACTGCTAGAAAACACCATTCGTTAATCCACTCAAAAGAAAAAAGGGAAAAGAAATATTAACTATGGCACTTTTGCTGTAAACATTCTTTTTGCCCCTTAAGTGGAGTGCTTCATCAAATCCAGGGGAATATTCCCTTTAAAGCCTTTCTTTATGTTTAAAATCTGGTAACTAAATGATAAAAGCATTACCAGAAAGAATTTTTACATACCCATAAAATGTCTCTGTGACATTGTGAATTTTGTTTTAATCACTTATTTGTCTTATTTCAGCCAGTTTGTTTTGAAATGCTAGGAACCTGTGGGTAAAATACTCCTTGACATTAATGATATTAGCAGACTAGCTCAATCTAAGAACTTAGATTAAGTCTGGAAGTTATTAAAAAGTTTCTTGATTACTTTTCCACCATATTTGCTACCCAGTGAGAGAATATTAATTATGAAGATCAATTCATTTACCACTTTTTTAAAGAAAGTATAAAGTGAGTTGTGTATTTGCATGTACTAAAATGCCTATTTTTCTTAGCTTTCTTTTTTATATATTAATTCTCTTAGGACATTTCTGGTTATATGTCTGGAAACTTCAGCCATCCAGAAAAAAAGAAGGCTGGGAAATAATGAAAAAAATGTGCTGAAAGAATTCACATAAAAGTTTTGGAGACTTGAAAATGGGAACAACAGACACAAAAAGTTATTGAACCAGGAAAAAAAAAAAAAAGGCCTTCCTGGCAGGTACCTTTATAGCAATACACTGATAACTGTGGGATAAAAATAAAGGCACCTAGACATTATTACAGTTCTCCTCCATGAAATCAAAATTCTAACTCAAAGGTAAAGAGAGAATCTGAATCATGTTTTATCTTTTTGGTTTAAACATTAGGAAAAAAAATTACCAGTTGTAAAAGAAAAATGAAATCTTTAAAATAATATTAGTTCAATTATTTAGCTCAAGTATCTTCTTAGGAATTACATCTTTTTTAATTCTATACAAATATACACATAAATACACATAAAGAGGATGGTGCACAATCTGTGTATTGACATATAATGTTAAAACTATATAGAATCAGTTTATGTTAATATGAACCTCACCATTGGCCCTTAGATACTGATATTTTCCAATAGGTGTCCAAGCAGTGGAAAAAATATAATAATGATAAGTCAGATGAGTTTCTTCCAGTGGGATTAAAGTATTTACTTTCTTTCTGAATATTAGCAATCCAAGAGATATTAAATTAAATGCTAAGATTCTAGGAATTGGATGAGAGATTATTTAAGGAAGGGGAGAAATTCTTGTTTAAATTTTGCCTTTTGAATAATTCAATCCATGTTTTTCATTACTCTCATGCAACCAAGATTTCCTCTGGAGTTACCATAGTATTCACTAATCACTAATAAAATACTCTATTACCTAATATGAGAACCCAGGGGATCCTGAAGTTGTGAAGAAAGACAGTAACCTGAGATTAAAAAACAAATTCATAAGAGTTTCCACTGAGCCGTGATTCACTCTTTTTTCCCCTTCTTTTCAATTTATGGGCTTTAGTTGAAATCAATACCGATTCACATTCCATTCCAAAGGTAAAGGGATTTCACTCAATCACTTGAATATGCAGAGTAATTTTGATTCTTCCCTCCATTAAGATCTAATGATTCTTCTTCAGAAGGAATAAGTCTGAGCACCACTCACTCCCCACCCCTTCTTAAATGTTTCCTCTGCTACTTCCTTAGTGAAACTGTCATTTTGTACACCTGCACTACTGCAATATATCTCTAGTGGACCTCCATTTATAGCCATTTGTCTCAGCTGGCTACAACCAATTCTCCATGTTGCTTTATAACAGATATGATCATGTCATTCTTGTGCTCTAAAACTTGTCAACAGAATATGAATGCCAATTGTACACAGACCCTATTCCTTACTGTAGTATTCCAAGGTCTTCACAATCTGGGTCCATCTGCAAACCCTCCATTTTCTACACATCGGACAGGAAACTTTCAGAATTACAGATTTCACAGGCTTATAACCTATCTATCTTTTATCTAGCTATAAACATATGTATGTATGCTAAGTTGTTTCAAACGTATCTGACTTTTTGAGATCCAATGGACTGCAGACTGCCAGGCTCCTCTGTCCATAGGATTCTCCAGGCAAGAATACTGGAGTGGGTTGCCATGCAATCCTCCAGATCTTCATGACCCAGGGATCAAACTCACATCTCCTGCAGCTTCTGCACTGCAGGCAGATTCTCTACTACTGAGCCACCAGTATATTTCTACAAATGTATACCTATAAACACATATAAACTTTCTAAAGTAGATGTTTAAGAAAATAACTGCAAACTTTAAATTTTTTTCCAAATAAAGAAAACACAGAATTGCCTTAAAACATCAACTTTATTAAGAAATACTTTTTCCCTTCACTTAAATTTAGCATACTTATGAAAACACTTCACCTTGTTCTGTCATCTATTTTTCATATATCACTGTAATAATGATGACTCTGTCATAGATTGGCAGGAATGTCTGGCAATGACAGGTATGTGGGAATCACTGCAGTAGACTAGTCATCATTCCCTAAACACACACTGACTGATAATATTATGACTCACGGACTTATATTAATTATGAGAATGGTTGAAAACACAGATGACTGTATCAGTCAAGACCTTGGCAGGAAACCAGCACCGTCCGCAGGGATTCTGAAGGTAATTTAACAGAGTAGAAGCAAGGTCAGGGTTAAGGAAATCAACAAGGTCTGTTAGAGCATCCAGGGATTAGCAACAGCAGGAAGTCCCTGGGGCTGCATGGAATACTAGAAGGTATCAGAAGCTCAGGGAGGCCTCAAGGAATTTGTAAATGAAAGAACCAGAATCCTGAGCCCTTGCTGCTGCTGCTGCTGCTGCTAAGTCGCTTCAGTCTTGTCCGACTCTGTGCAACTCCATAGACAGCAGCTCACCAGGCTCCCCCGTCCCTGGATTCTCCTTAGCAGAGAGCAAAGAAAGAAAAAAACTACATCCCTTGCCTCTTTCTGATGGTCAATGTCTCTCATTGGTCAATTCAGCAGCAAGCCAGAGGGCCAGGGGGACAAGGCTTACAGTGTCAGTAAGGATCAGGCCAGTACTCTGAACAAACAAAGAAAAGAAGAGAACAAGGCTAGGGAAATATGGGAAGGGCAAAAGGAAAATATCTAATCAACCAATTTTCTTCCTGGCTTATTTGTAGAAAATTTAAGGCAAGCTAATTTGAATTGCAGTGGTCTTTATTTTGCCCCCTTTCCTTAGCTAATTGTGTTAGAAAGCCTATGTTGGAGCAGTGCTATCCAAAATCTTTGGCTGACATATCAGTCAACCAAAGAGAATTTCGTATGCGTACAAACAGTCCTCAATTTACAAGGGTTTCACTTAAGAATTTTCAACTTTACAATGGTGCAAAAGTGATATGCATTCAGTAGACTCATACTTTGAATTTTGATCTTTTTGCGGGCTACAGCTATGCGGTCTGATTCCGTCTCCTGATGCTGGGCAGCTGCGATGAGTGACAGCTCCCAGTCAGCCATGCAATCACGAGGGTCAACCATCAATACTCTGACAGTCACTCTGTACCCATAAAACCATTGTTTTCTTTAAATATAGTGCTCAATAAATGTCATGAGATACCTGACATTTTATTATAAAACAGGCTTTGTGTTACATGATTTTGTTCAATTGTAGGCTATTGTAAGTGTTCTGAGCACATTTAAGGTAGGTGAGGCTAAGCTATAGTGTTTGGCAGCTTAGGAGTATTAAACGCAGTTTTCCAAATTCACTGACATATTGAGTGCAACACTTTCACAGCATCATCATTTAGGATTTGAAATAGCTCAACTGGAATTCCATCATCTCCACTAGCTTTGTTTGTAGTGATGCTTCCTAAGGCCCACTTGACTCCACACTCCAGGATGTCTGGCTCTAGGTGAGTGATCACACCATCACAGTTATCTGGGTCATTAAGATCTTTTTTGTATAGTTCTTCTGTGTATTCTTGCCACCTGTTCTTAGTATCTTCTGCTTCTGTTAGGTCCATACCATTTCTGTCCTTTATTGTGCCCATCTTTGCATGAAATGTTCCCTTAGTATCTCTAATTTTCTTGACTAGGTCTCTAGTCTTTCCCATTCTATTGTTTTCCTCTATTTCTTTGCACTGATCACTGAGGAAGGCTTTCTTATCTCTCCTTGCTATTCTTTGGAACTCTGCATTCAGATGGGTATACTTTTCCTTTTCTCCTTTGCCTTTTGCTTCTCTTTTTTTCTCAGACATTTGTAAGGCCTCTTCAAACAACCATTTTGCCTTTTTGCATTTCTTTTTCTTGGTGATGGCCTTAAGATATTTTTAAGCTTATGACTGGTTTAATGGGACAATTCTACCATAAGCTGAGAAAGATCTACATACAAAAGGCTTGGTGAAAAAAATTCTTTTTGCATTCTCTTTATATGATATTTTAAATAGAGATGATTCTACATATTAAATTATACGAAACTTCCTAACAATATTTAAGACTAAAATTTTCACAAAGGAAAATTAATCATGCTTTTTTTCATATTTTTTTAGTCTTGGTTTTGATGCTTGAAAGGGTCAGTCACAATTCCTGAGCAAGACCTTAACAAAGTTCTCTTCTTATTCTTAAGACACCTGACTAGAAATGTTGTTAATAAAATAGGTAAAACCATTTTTATAGCCTTTTAAAATTGATATGGAATGAGGCTATATTTAAAGAAAAGATCTTTTTTCCTTTCCTTATAAAGGCAATAAATTTTGTGAATATAATGTTAAATATTACTTTAATGATGGAAGTGAATTTCAAGTCCAAAAACATTTCAAGTCAGGTGTCCCAAAGTTTTAATCAAGTTCTTAATTTCAGAATAAACATGCATTGTCAGAGCAGTCCTTATGCTACTAGCTTTGAGGCCACTTAAAGGGACATCCACTGTAAGTGTCTCAAATTTGTGAAAACAGAGATTTAGGGCCACCATCTAGATCCATGCCCACAGATCTCATCTCTAATCCTTCCTCCAGCACCTTCCTCTGAGCTCACAAGTGTTTGCCCTGTCTCTCTGGACATTTAGAACTTCACTGTTAACTTCTTGACGGGCTGTGATGTGCACTCTCTCCAGTCATTAGATGCCCAGGTGGCAGACCATGTCCAAAGAACTGAAGAGTGGATTATCAGACCTCTCGTGATCTAAGTGTTAGGACCAAACTGAAGCCAGGACAGGCTCTAAGGGGCAGGCTAGGCCTGAGGTTTAGTCTCTAGGAAGGCTGAGGCACTGGGAACTCCCGCAGGCAGTGTAGCTCGACCAATCAGAAAAATCCCTGTAGCCCACCACTCCCCCCCCTCCACCCACGCCAGACCGGAGCCAATCCAGATAGGGATGCGAGGTTTAAAAGTCCCGCGTGGGCGTAGGGTTTAACCAATCAGCTATGCTGTTACAGGAACAAAGAACCATCTGTATAAAAATAGATGTGATTCAGAGCTCGGGGCTCTTGTTGGATTCCACTGTGCTGGATGAGACCTGGGCCCTAACTCGAGCTAGCAATAAACCCCTTTATGCTTTTGCATTGCTGCCGATGTCTTATTCTCTCAGTTTTGGGGACTCGGACTCTGGGCATAACATAAGCAATGACTCTAGTCTCACAAACTCCACCCAGACTCCCCAAGGCCAAAGGAGATCGATGTTTATGACATACAGTTGTAAACTTTCCCACCGTACACTGATCGAAAAGTTTAAGATCCAGAAAAACATTTGCTTAGTTATAGTCAGTTACCTTTCTGAAAACAGTTCCAAAGAGTAAAAAGATCAACATTGTTGTTGTTGTTGTTGTTTATAAGATATATAAATGTAATATATTTGAGATTTGGTATGATGTTCTACAATCTGATCAGAGACTAGGTATAGGAACATAGGATGCAAGTTAAAGCCATTGGTTCCTGTACTTCATTGTCAAATTACCCTGTACACATCTAATGTTCTCTGTCCATTAAAATTGGGAGAATGACATTCTAACATGTATACTATCATGTGAATTGAATCGCCAGTCTATGTCTGACGCAGGATGCAGCATGCTTGGGGCTGGTGCATGGGGATGACCCAGAAAGATGTTATGGGGAGGGAGGTGGGAGGGGGGTTCATGTTTGGGAATGCATGTAAGAATTAAAGATTTTAAAATTTAAAAAATAAAAAACTAAAAAAAAAAAAAATGGAAAAAAATAAATAAATAAAATTCATTTGATGACTTTCCCCCTTTGTAATGGAAGCAAGTAAAACAAAAGAAATTTTTGATTTTATATAAATAACTCCCACTAAGACATATCACCTCTGAGAAAAAGACTACATTGTCACAAAAAGTGGCAAGTATGTTTGTAAAGTTTCTATAAGAAATCTGTCTTCAAAAGTTGTGTCAGCTTGTTATTTATTGTTGCTACTGGAGAATATAGAGAGACCTATTCAAAACTCAGTCTTGAATCAAGTAACTGAGTTAGGATCAGGTGTAACCATTGCCCATAGTATTTGCTCTCAGAGTGATTGCAAACTGCCAAAGCACTTTCCTTCCATGAAACTGATTCCAGAATGAGAGAAAAAAAACCCTCTAAGTCTGCCCTGCCTGAAGATGTAGAGTCCAGGTCTGCTTGTTCCTATAAAAAAGCATTATTTCCACAAGCAGAGGACTGAAATAAGTGTCAATAAGTGAATATAATATTGTTCAGAGTAATACAAAGGGGCATCAGAATACTATGTTTTCATTGGTCTCCCAGTTCCACAGTGTCCTATAATTTCTGACATAATGCATATCTTAAAATAACTAAAAATATGAAACCTAACCTAGAGCATGGCACAACTTGATTTTTCAAGTCTTACTAGTCCATAGGAAAAGAATGCATCAGAAATCTCTCAGGACCAACAGTAAATATGGCAACATCAAGCTGTGTGTTTCTTTGCTAAAATTTTCTCCACCTTTGACCATAGAGTGTTGGTGGTTGCTCTTTTATATTACAGAGGAACAGAATCTGGAGAAGACATGAGAAGATATTCACTTCTGAGGCTTATATAACATTAACAATAATAGCAGTGTTCAGAGAGTGTTTATATGCCCCATACACCGCTGTTCTGAAGAGCTGGTATTACTTCAGTATATTTAGATGAAAGCTACAGAAAATAAAACTGGCAAAAGAAATGGGAATATATAGTGTTATAATCTTAAACAGGGTTAATTTGAGAGTTGTCTTAATCCAATGTATTCCTTGTGATTCTGAAATTCATTGGTTCAGGGAAAGAGCTGGATCTGATAGCTTTGGGCTTCATATAAACATTCAACAGCATCAAGAGGAAGAAACAATTTCTTAAGCATGCTTGATATCCAGCTTGTATACAGCTGCATTGTCCAATACAACTATCACTTCATATTGGTCAATGTTCATGACCTACCAACTCTGAAGAGTAAGAAAAGTAATTATATAGGCCTCACTGATTAGAATTGATTCACCTGGCCATTTCCGAACAAATTTCTGTCCTTAGGAAATACTACACAATGGTCTGCTTAAGACTGGGTTTCCTAAATTAATTACTAAATTAAGAGAGGGTTGGATTAACACAATTAGCTCAAAGCAGCCTACCCCTCCACTGTGAGCTGCAATCAGTACTCAAAACTGAATCTTTATTATGCAAAGAGAGTAAGGGTAATGATAGAATGGATACTAAAAGACAGCCAAAATACCAAAGATGGCATTTCACATTTATCATTTCATTTAATCCTCACCAGGATCATATGAGGTAGGCTTTTTGTGAAAGCCTCTTTTTCTGATGCTTGTTTAGGAATGCTTAACTCCCACAGTTAAATGCCACCTAGTTCAATTAGTTGGGTGAAATAAGAGTCAGTTTAGCTATTCTGCTTTGGAAATTACAAAAACGAAAAACAACAGTGAAACTTTGAAATAAAAATTTACATTCCTTTAACATTTTAAGAACGTGTTAATCTTGAAGTTTCACTTGACCTAGAATTCAAGTTCTAATAATGAAAGGATAAGGTCAAGACCCAGGATTTAGTATGGTGTGTAGCATTAATTACTTGGGTCAGTACCTTTTTACTAAACTGAAATGAACTAAAATTTTCATTTAATAACATTTTCTTATATGTAACAGCAAGTCTCTGACTTTCCCCAATTATGATAAACTTTAATTAACACAGATTTACTCACGCAAAACTTAGGAAATTTCTACTAGAGACTTTTTTCTAAAGCGAAAGGAAGCACGGAGACCTCCGTAAATAGCAGCAGCAGCATCTCCCACGTGGATCCGGTAATTTTCCAGTCCTAGCCCTTCATTCAACCTTCCTTGCTTAAAAATCCCCTCAACATCCATGGTGAAATACAGGCCTTTGCTCAGGCTTAAATTTCCCGGAGTCCAGGTACCCGGGTTAAGGCCGCTGTGAGATTGACAGGCATTTTATCCAATAGCATTGCAGAGAGGCGTATCATTTGACCGACGCACCAATCAGCACGCAAAGAGTCTCCGTCGCCACGGTGAAGGCGGAAGTAAGGCCCTGCGGCGCCCTCATGGACTCACTTCTGGAGCATTTGGATCGTTTCTCTGAGGTTCTGGCTGTCTCCCGCACAACCCATGTCAGCACTTGGGACCCCGCAACCGTTCGCAGGGCTTTACAGTGGGCGGGCTACCTGCGCCACATCCACAGGCGCTTTGGCCGCCATGCGCGTATTCGCAAAGCTCTGGAGCAGCGACTGCAAAACCAGTGGAAGCAGGAGGGTGACTCTGGGCCCACTCCAGCCCCGGGCTTGGCGAACTTCCAGGCCTTGGGGCACTGTGACCAGCTGCTGTCTCTGCGACTGCTGGCGAACCCGGCCCTCGGAGATGCCTCCTTTCACTTCCTGCTACAGCAGCTCTTTCCCGGCCCCGGCGTTCCGGACGCCGAGGAGGAGGCGCTCCAGGGCAGCCTGGCCCGCTTCGCCCGCTGCCGGGCCGCTGCCCACATGCTGCGCTTCCACGCCTACAGGGAGAACCCGGTCCTTCAGAAGGACTCAGTGATGAAGACGCAGGCGGAGCTGCTTCTGAGGCGTCTGCAGGAGGTGGGGGAAGCCGAAGCTGAGGGCCCTGGCAGGCTTCTCAGCCGCCTGTGGGAGCGCCTGCCCCAGAGCAACTTCCTGAAGGTGGTGGCGGCCGCGCTGCTGCTGCCGGCGGCATCCCCCCGACTCCAAGAAGAGGAATTGGGAGTAGGCAGCCCCAGGACACCGGGAGACGGGCGTCAAGAGCTGCTTCGTTGGCTTCTGGGGAAATCAGATATCGCGGTTGCCTTTTGCCGCAACCTCCCAGCCGAGCTTTTAACTTCGGTGGCGGGGCGCCATCCAGAGCTCTCCCCTGTCTATCTGGGTCTGCTCACAAACTGGGGTCGCCAACTGCACTATGACCTTCCGAAAGGCCTTTGGATTGGAACTGAGCCCCAGGATGTGCCCTGGGAGGAGTTGTTCAGCAGGTTTCAAAGCCTCTGTCAGGCCCCTCCTCCTCTGAAAGATGAAGTTCTAACTGCCCTGAAGTCCTATAAGGCTCAAGATGGAGATTTCGAAGTCCCTGGTCTTAGCATCTGGACAGACCTGTTGTTAGCTCTTGGGAGTCTTGTATGATATTGCACTGGGGAAGAGACAAGTTTTCAGCCCAGGCCCCAGTTCTCAGTGGGCAACATTGTGTTACTGATTACTCGAATGTATGGTTTACAAAATTAAAATTCCTGTGTTCTCACCACATCTCCTGTATTTTCATGTGTCCAAAATATTTTAGGTCCTAATATATAATAAAGTAATTGTAACTTAATTACAAATATGTAAAGTAACTGCCTTGTAGTGCCGTGGAGTTTCTGGATAGAGGAGGTAACATTGCAAGTATCCTACCTAAAGCCATAGATTTAACAATAGTTGTGTTTTAGAACATGCATTTCTAATAATCCTGAAAATATATGTGCTTGTCCCAGAAAAAGTAGTTTTAACAGTGACCAACAAGACAACGTTTTTATATTATTAATGCCTTACTTTTGTAGGTTGTTTTTTTTTTTTTTTTTTTTTTTAAGTCCTCAGAAGTGAAGAGATTTCTAACCAACAACATGTGTTGTCAGAAATGGTTTGGAAAGCCAACTGGCCTGCTAAGTCACTTCAGTTGTGTCCGACTCTGTGCGACCCCATGGACTGCAGCCACCCAGGTTCCTCCATCCATGGGATTTTCCAGGAAAGAGTACTGGAGTGGGTTGCCATTGCCTTCTCCGTGTACTTTAAACTCTGGATTTTGGCCTTGTTAACCTGACATTCTAATAAGTTAACCAGCCTTGTGTGCCTGGGTGCTCAGTTGCCTCTGTCTCTTTGGGACCCCATGGACTGTAGCCTTCCAGGCTTCTCTGTCCATGGAACTTTCCAGGCAAGAATACTAGGGTAGGATTCCTACCAGAGGGGAATCTTCCCCACCCAGGGGTCAAACCTACATTTCCTGCATTGGCAGTTGGAACATGTGTTATTCAGAAATTTTGTTTTTCATTTCTGCAAATTGAAAGACCAATAATTTAAAAGCATCGCCTTAAAGACAAGGTAAAAAGTTTTTAAAGCATAGTAAATGCAAATCTATGCCTCTGGATTTGATGGCAAAAGAATCAAAACAGACTTCTAAATTAGTACTGCTTCTGCCATTGAGGTTAATACATCACAACCTTGGTGTTAGAGTTGCCTTATATTAAATCAAGTGTTGAGTATAAAAATAAGGTTCTCCCACTTTTCCCTTGGTGAATACCCTATGGGGGCAGTTTAGAATATTTGTTTAGTATGTGTAGGAACCTAATTTTTTGAGTTTACCCAGATGTTCCACACCTGGCAGAGTGATTCCCAATCACCAAACATAAGAATAATGTATTCATTTTTATTAGGGGGGAGTACTACTTCCTGTTCAAGATGTTTTCTTCCATATCCAGGTTAGTTGGTTGCAAGATTCTTCAGGAAATGTAAAAATTAGAAGGTTGATTTGAGCAAAAAAATTTGTATAATGTAGAATTTATTCTGTAGTGAAATCTGGAATAAAGTACTGTCCCACTAGCAAGTACACTTTCCCAGATAGATAATCTTGTGTTAACACTAACAAGTTTGTATTTCCTGTGATTTGATTCTCTTTCCTAGCTCTAATCCATGTAGGTCATATTTTAGATTTAATTTGCCATGAATACAAGAATAAAGACAATTCCTTCTGTTCATTACCTGAAGATCTTTTTTCAGGAAACATAACTCAGTGAAGAGTTATATTCACACAACTTGTGATATTGACCCATAACCATAAAATTTAGTTTTAAAGAGTGAGAGTTTGTAAACTTATTTCCCTATTTCTGCTGCTACATTGCACTTTTGTTTAAGATAAAATGATAACAAAGGTTATAGACTCCAGTAAAGAAAATTTTTAAATCTATTTTTATGCTTACCATATTTTAGGCTCCATGCTATGTTCATTACATAGGTAAC
Source organism: Ovis aries (assembly GCF_016772045.2). NCBI lineage: Eukaryota > Metazoa > Chordata > Mammalia > Artiodactyla > Bovidae > Ovis > Ovis aries. The sequence continues at coordinate 19,736,701 of NC_056074.1, forward strand.
CATATTTAGTCTTCACATCAAGATTGTATTGTTATAAATCTAGATATAGGCTAAAGAAAATTAACTACAACGCCCAAGAGCACACAGAAAATAAGCAACATGAGAGTAGAAGCTAATCTGTTATTTCCCCCCACCTAGAGCCTAGAACAGTGCCTGGCATGGCTTGTGGGATCTTAGTTCCCAGACCAGGGATTGAACTTCGGCAGGGCAGGGAGAGCCCTGAGTCCTTATTACTGGGCATCCAGGGAATTCCCTTTAATTTCTATTCTTGATCTTATTTTAAACAAAGTTCAGTCATTCAGTCATGTCCAACTCTGGACATGGACTGCAGCATGCCAGGCTTCCCTGTCCATCACCAACTCCGGGAGCTTACTCAAACTCACATCCATAGAGTCAGTGATGCCGTCCAACCATCTCATCCTCTCTTGTCCCCTTCTCCTCCTGCCTTCAATCTTTCCCAGTACCACGGTCTTTTCCACGGAGTCAGGTCTTCGCATCAGGTGGCCAAAGTATTGTCATTTCAGCTTCAGCATCAGTCCTTACAATGAATATTCAGGATTGGTTTCCTTTAGGATTGACTGATTGGAACTCCTTGCAGTCCAAAGGACTCTCAAGAGTCTTCTCCACCACCACAGTTCAAAAGCATCAATTCTTTGGTGCTCAACTTTCTTTATAGTTCAACTCTCATATCCACACATGACTACTGGAAAAACCATACTTTGACTAGATGAACCTTTGTCAGCAAAGTAATGTCTCTACTTTTTCGTATGCTGTCTAGGTTGGTCATAGCTTTTCTTCCAAGGAGCAAGCATCTTTTAATTTCATGGCTGCAGTCACCATCTGCAGTGATTTTGGAGTCCGAAAAAATAAAGTCTGTCACTGTTTCCATTGTTTCCCCATCTATTTGCCTTGAAGTGATGGACTGGATGCCATGATCTTAGTTTTCTGAATGTTGAACAAAGTTGACCTTAAAGTTAAGGACTTAAAAACATGATACTGATATAGGAATTTTATTATCACTCCAGAATCTGTATCTAGGAAGAAAGTGAAAGGAAGGAATGGGAAATTGAATAAATGAATTCAGGATACTTATGAAACAGCAGATAAAATGACCGCATATGTGTATGTTGGTTTTTGTTAATATTATGGAGGACAAATATCAATGCTCTGTTAGAACTTCCCTCAGGCTGGCTGTATATTTATTAAGTATATTAAAATGTTTTAAATCTAAATACTCTTGTCTAAGAGCTGGCTACTTACTTAGGTTCTGATTCTAATGGAAAATATGTAATATTTGACTTTGAGTGTAAAATGTGTAATATTTGAGTAAATAAGGCTTTGCATTTGTCTGCTGTCATATAGTATACAAAGCTGTACAGTTAAATAATCTTAGCAGAACCTCTTAATACAACTGTTAGGGTAATGTGCTGTGAACTTCAAATTTTATTAATCAAAGAGTTGAGACTACAGTTCAATTTGTCATGAATTTGAGCATACTTTGGGAGATAGTGGATGATAGAGGAGCCTGGTATGCTGCAATCCATGGGGTTGCAGAGAGTCAGACACACCTTAGCGACTGAACAGCAATAACAAATAATGGCTCTTTAAGTGGTAAAGTCAACAAGGATCTGGATCTCCTCTCACTTAAATTCACTCCACAAATCATTATTGGGGAGGTAGATTGGTGATGTGAGAATCAATACAGTACTGGCACACGGGAGAAAATATATTTATCAAATATTATTTAAATTCAGGTTATTATCTACTATTATAACTTTAACCTGGTTTATTCACTTTCACAGTCAGAGTCTCCTCATCTATAAAATGGAAAACTTCTAGCTCGTGGTTGTCTGGGGAAATGGCAAGGGAGGTTGGATTGGGATATTTGGGACTAGAATGGATAAACAGCAAGGTCCTATCATATAGCACAGGGAAGTATATTCAATATTCTGTAATAAGTCATAATAGAAAAGAATATGAAAAATATGTATATATCTTAAACACTTTGCTGTATACCAGAAACAAATAAATGTATTATTAATCAACTATGTGTGTGTATGCTCAGCCATGACTGATTCTTTGTGACCGCACAGACTAACCCACCAGGCTCCTTTGCCCATGGAATTTTCCAGGCAAGAATACTGGAGTGGGTTGCCATTTCCTACTCTAAGGATTGTTCCTGACCCAGGGACCAAACCTACATCTCTTGTGTCTCCTGCATTGGCAGGCAGATTCTTTACCACAGAGCCACCTGGGAAGTTCCCAAACTATCCGTGGTGGTGGTGGTGTAGTTGCTAAGTTGTGTCTGACTGCTTGCGACCCCATGGACTATAGCCTGCCAGGCTCCCCTATCCATGGAATTTCGCAGGCCAGAGTACTAGAGTGGGTTACCATTTCCTTCTCCAGCTGCTGCTGCTGCTGCTAAGTCGGTTCAGTCATGTCCGACTCTGTGCAACCCCATAGACTGCAGCCCACCAGGCTCCCCCGTCCCTGGGATTCTCCAGGCAAGAACACTGAATTGGGTTGCCATTTCCTTCTCCAATGCATGAAAGTAAAAAGTGAAAGTGAAGTTGCTCAGTCGTGTCTGACTCTTAGCGACCCCATGGACTGCAGCCTACCAGGCTCCTCCGTCCATGGGATTTTCCAGGCAAGAGTACTGGAGTAGGGTGCCAGTGCCTTCTCCAGCTATACAATACTAAATCAACTATACTTCAGTTAAATTAATTCCCCAATATGATCTTCGTTCAAGAAATTTTATCAGTTATTGTATTTTATTTTATTATATTTTGAGTGAGTTTATGACATGCAGACAAATACAGAATTGTTGAAATGTTTATTTACAAAATTTTAAAATAGCATTTTATTTTTATTTTCTTAAATTTTAAACTTCTAATTTTGTACTGGGGTATAGACAATTAACAATGTTGTGACAGTTTCATGTGAACAGCAAAAGGACTCAGCCATACATATACAGGTACCCACTCTCCCCAGACTCCCCTCCCATCCAGGCTGCCACATAACACTGAGCAGAGCTCCATGTGCTCTACCGTAGATGCTTGTCTATTATTTATTTTTGGCTGTGCTGGGTCTCATTGCTGCACAGGCTTTTCTCTGGTTGTGGCGAGGGAGGGCTCCTCTCTAGTTGCAGTTCTCGGGCTTCTTATTGCAGTGGCCTCTCTGACCGTGAAGCAGGCATGGGCTCTCTTGCTGTGAAGCAGGCATGGGCTCTCGGCTGCTTGGGCTTCAGTAGTTGTGGCAACGTGGGCTCAGTAGTTGCAGTTTCTGGGTTTTAGAGCACAGGCTTAATAGTTGTGGCACATGAGCTTGGTGGCTCCACAGCTTGTGGGATCTTCCCTGACCAGGGCTCAAACCCATGTCTCTTGCATCAGCAGGTGGATTCCTTACACAGAGCCACCAGGGAAGCCCTGAACCTTTTATTTTGTAGTGAGACTTTCTGCTGTAAAGTCTTGCCTTTTCCCCCAATGTTTCCTCTCCTGCACTTTTTCTAATTCTCTTGTGATTCTGATTAGGCCTGTATTAAATCTTCTTACAGTACTCTTATTCCTACAATCTCTCTTTCATAGTTTTTATCTCCTTACTACTCTACATATATGTGGAAACTGCTGTTACCTCCTAGAATACATTTCCCTATCTTCATTTTAGTAATCCTATCTCAGCCGCTGATGGCTCAGCAGTAAAGAACTCACCTACAATGCAGGAGACACAGGAGATGTGGGTTTGATCCCTGGGTCAGGAAGATCCCCTGGAAGAGGTAAATGGCAATCCACTCCAGTATTCTTGCCTGGAGAATCCCATGAACAGAGGAGCCTGGTGGGCTACAGTCCAAAGGATCACAAACAGTTGGACACGACTGAGTGATTAAGCATGGCACGGCTCAGCCCCAAGTTTCCGCTAGAATTGGCCACCCAGCTAGAGAGTAAGTTTCCCAGGCTGTCTTGCAGTTAGTTACGTTTGGCCATAACAATAGATTTTGACCATTTGTGTATAACCAGAATTGACATCCACAACTGAGGGTTCACACTCCAGAAATATGAAATCATTTGCCTTTAAAGCTCTGTTTGTCACTTCAAACTGGCTGGAGGGTCATGTGGTACTGGTGAGCTACCTTGAATCACGAGACTGAGAAAGACTGAAACAACTCCTGGGAAACGTAAGGCCAGTGCTCAGGATGGCAGACCAGAGCCCACTTGTCCCGTTTGTCTTGTTATTAGAGAAATACATTTCTTTTTACCCTTCTTTTATCCAAATCACTGCTTTGAGGTGTAGTTATCACATCAACTTTGCCTATACCCTCAGTAAATATATTGGTATATTCTTATTAATCCACTCTTATCTATCTGATGTTTAAGTAATCCATTATGTTTTAAATTTCAACAAAAATTTTTTTTCCTGTAAGTCTTCTTTGGCTTTTTACCTTCTCAAATCTTTCTGATCATTTTGTATAATCTGATGTTACATGTTTATTTTTTGTGATTCCATTTTTTTTACATTGTTATTTCATATTCTGTAGTAATAATTTCAAAACCTCAAATCCCTGGGAATCTAATCCTGTTTGTTGTTTCTATGATTCTCACTCATGATAATTTGTTTCTTTACATATTTCTTTACATATATTGTGAGTTCACATTTGTTTGATTTAATCTATGGAAACCAAGATGTCTAAATAGGGTATTCTTTCCCCATGAGGGCATTTTCAATAGTTTCTGTCAGTAGTGAACACATGTAACCTAGGGTCACTTTGACAAGGTTTCTGGCTTAAAGCAAGGAAATTTGACTTCAATTTCCCTACCTTGTGGCTTGCTCAAAGTATAAGTTATAAATCTGATTTGCATACTATTCACACCTCTTTGTTGTGGGAGATATATATATTTGAAGGAGGAAGATAGTCTGGGAATTTCCTTTATTTCTTAAAATTTCAACAAAGCATTTGAAGCATATATTATTGAGAATCTAAATGTTTACAGCAGTTGAGTCCTACTGAACATATAGTCATAGCTTTGCCAAAAGCAAAAGGCCTCATTTTTGCTTTAACCCTTGCCACTCTGAATTTTCCCATCAATATTCCTCTTAAAGAAGTCAAGGTCACCCATCATCTTTATCATCCCAAATTCAAAGAACATTTTTCTGATCTCAAGTAATTTGACTTAGTAGCATTAGCTGTTTTGACCCTTTTCTGCTTTTTGAAATTAGGCTTGAAATTCTGCTCTCAAAACTTGTGTGACATCCCTCTATCCTGGTTTCCTTTTACATTTCTAGCTATATTTTTCTTGTTCTGATTTTTTTTGGCTTCTTCTTCCTGAATCAATCTTCCCCAGGATTTCTCAAAGTGTAATAGTCTGCTTCCTCTCTTGTACACGCTCTCATCCCAGGTGATCTCATCCCTTTTCCAGGGCTTTAAATACTACCCGTATGCTTTCAACCACCCAATTAACGTTTGCAACCCAGAGCCCTCATCTGAACTTCATGGTGAATGTCCTCGCTTCAATGTCTCACAAGCCTCTCAAGCCAAATATATGCAAGACAGAATTCTTCATATCTCCACAGAAGCCTGCTTATCCCTATGCATTTCTCAGGAAATAGCCAGAAACCTGGGAATTATTCTTGAATTCTTTCACTCACTTAGCCCTCATAGGCAATTTATTAACATATTTCACCTTATCTAAATTTCTGCTCATTAGGACAGGACAGGGTGACCATAGATTCTTATTTTCCCAGGACAGATGGGGGTTATGCCTGTTGTCCTGGCATAATTGATACAGGTACAGTATGCTTTTTCATTCTCTAAAATGCCCTGGTTTGGCTGATAACTCATATGCTCACCCATCTATCACATCTCTGCCAGATCACCACAATGAGCTGGCTTCTCTATTTGCTTTTTAGCAGATTTTACAGTCCATTCTCCACCAAAAAGCTCAAGTAGTCAATTTTCAGTCATGTTCACTGAGAAATTTAAAGTCAATGGGAGAAAACTTACACAGACTTTTTTTACTCCGTCTATCTATAGTAGCTTCTGTACACACATACTTCTCCTTCTGTCTGTTGACAGTAATAAGCTATTCTATAATAAGCCAATTTCTATACACTCCAGCCTCAGGGGAATTCTTTCAGTTCTTGGAGTAGAAAACCTGAGCTTTTTCCAGTCTTAGAAACTTTTCTTATATTGTTAGTTCAGCTAAGAATGTTCTCACCTAGTCTTCACTTTACAGCTTAATTTCATTCTCTCACCATGGTGCCTCTATCTAGACATGTTTCACCCTGTTATTTTTCTTCAGACCACCCATTTTCCTATAGTTGTGTTGTTCATGTGTGTCTGTCTTTTCTACTAGAGTATAAGTTTATTAAGGACCAAACTGTTGTGCTTGAATGTTCAAGGCCTTCACACTATACTGGCATATATTATGTGAAAGTGAAACTCACTCAGTTGTGTCCAACTCTTTGTGACCCCATGGACTACACAGTTCATGGAATTCTCCAGGCCAGAATACTGGAGTGGGTAGCCTCTCCCTTCTCCCGGGGATCTTCCCAACCTAGGGATCGAACCCAGGTATCCAGCATTGAAGGCAGATTCTTTACCAGCTGAGCCACAAGGGAAGCCCAAGAAAACTGGAGTGGGTAGCCTATCCCTTCTCCAGCGGATCTTCCTGACCCAGAAATCGAACCAGGGTTTCCTGCATTGCAGGTGGATTCTTTACCAGCTGATCTACATGTATTTGATACCTATTTATGAATACATAGGAATGGAGCAAACATTTGATTACAGCATCACCCTGTAGGTCATATCTTTAAGAACCATAAACCATTTTAGTGCTGGCTATGAGAAGTATAAATCCAAACAATAAGATGGGGTCCCCAATATATGGTAATATTTCCAAACTAGAACCAGTCAAACTGAAAAATCTCCAAAAGCTTCTTTGCTGCATTTGAGTTGGATCAACATGCATCAATGTCAAGATTTAGTTGCTGTGGCTAAACTGCCCAGGTATACCTCTTTTATGCATTTGTGAGCTCTGAAATAGTATATCAAAGCTCTAAAATAGTAACCAGTTTATAAATTGAATGTCCCATCTTCCCTTGCGTATTGTGGATATAAGGTATTCATATTAACATAAATTAGTTAATGTATACGCTTTAGGAAGAAACCATTGATTTCTCTCAGGGATTAATTGGAAATGATCAATCCCCGTGTTAGTAGTGTGGCAGCAGCATCATTTATCAGATGCTAACTGTCATGGTGGACCTAGAATACCCTTTTGGCTTAGAAATACGGTAGCCCTAAGGGAAAGTAGCTTGAATAATTACAATAATTAATGTGCATACAACTGTCTCTTGAAGCTTCATTACTCTCAATATTGGGGTAAAGGTTTGAGTTCAAAAGAGCTTTCAGTGTTTTAAAATCTTATTGTGCTTTTATTCTTTTACGTCATGAAGGACCAGGACTAAATCGTAGACATTTTTTAGATGTAGTAATTCAGAAGTATAACCATAGGGATATAAAATGTGAATAATCAGTTTCTATTTCATATTTATACATATAATACAAACAGGATTATCATGTTCTCAATGAAGTCTATGATAATCTCAATGTCAGGCATATATTTGATATTTGAGTTTTATACATCAATATTCAAAATAAATTTTCTCTAAAGTTAAATTTGTTTATCACTACTAAAATGCTTCTCACCTCTTATATATATATCCTTTCAATTTGATATTTGTGTTGCAAAATGTACTTATTTATTCAATAAGCTACTTACATCTATGATTTAATGCACTAAAATGATATATACCATTTTAATATATGTTTTGATGTTATAAACCAAATTTTTTATTTCTTAAAAATACATCTGGAAAACAATGCGAAGTTATAGATATATGCATGGATCAATAATGGATATTTTCTCCTCTTTAATTGTTCAAAGCTCTGAGGGCAGCTGTTGAAATAATCATCATTATACCAAGCATCTGACACATTATCAATACTTATTTGGTAAGATATTCTGTTTGAAGCTATACATGTATTTACGAGCATTGACAATGTGCCACAGTGGAATAAGAATACAGCATATTGTTAGCTTTCACTGAATACAGAAGTAGTCATGGACAAGAATGAATAAATGTTCTTTGTTAATCTCAGACACATTAGGTACCTTAAAAAATGTTAACTGAATTTGAATCCACAATAGATGTTAAGATTAGATTTCAAATAAACTATCACTAATAAGTTGACTACTAAAATGCAGATATGAAAAACGATACAGATTATAAGTTATTTTATAGTCTTGAGAGAGCTCAAAATTTTGTATGAAACATTCTTGGCAGAAAGAGAGTATGTTTTCTTTTCTTGCTTTAAAAAAATTATATTGACAATCTTTGATGATCTTCAAAAATATTCAGTAGTATAAGTAAGCATTAATAGAAAAGAGAGGGATAAGGCTGAAGGTACATGTTCTCTGGTTTGTTTTTCCAATAATTGCAAAAACATGTGTTCCTGACACTACTGGTTTGAAATTGTTGTTGGAAACATAAAATAAATTACAAGTGACTAACAAGAGCAATTTACAGAAGATACACGATCTAGTTCACTAGTCAGCAGGCATATGGAATTACTATAGTAACCATAACTAATGGAGAGCAGGCACCGTTTTCTAATTATAGCTGGAAGCACTGGACCTGTGCACTGCACCAGTAAATTGGCCCCAGTAGATTCGAATGTTTTCACTGTTTGTCATTATAGACGTTAGCTGAAGCAGGAGATTTGAAGAACGGCAGTTTCTGCAATTTGTTAAAGGTATTATACCCATTTCTAATCTAGTTCTGTGAAAGGAATATTACAGTTACTGTTACACTGTTGCAATTAAATGATATTTTTAATTTCATTTAACAGTTAAAGAAATTTTAAAAAACAATGTTTTTTTATGATGGGAGAACTAAATTGTATATGTGGAGACAAAAAGGGAAATAAATAAAAAACCTTGTTAAATGGTTTCTTTTATGACTAAGAAATGGTACATTTTCAAATACTGAAACAAAAGATATGTCAGCCCCAAATTCTATATTTGGCTAAATTATTTTTCAGGAATGAAGGAGGAAATCAAGTCTTTATATATATTATAAAATATACCTATGTAATTTAATAATATATATAAATTTGCTTAGTTGCTCAGTCATGTTCAACTGTTTGTGACCCCAAAGACTCTAGCCTGCCAGGCTCCTCTGTCCAGGCTCCTCCTTGATTCTCCAGGCAAGAATACTGGAGTGGGTTGCCATTTCCTTCTCCAGGGATGTATATAAATAATAATATATAATATAGTGATATGTATAAATAATAATATATAATATATAAAGGGCTTCCCTGATAGCTCAGTTGGCATATCTGATACCTCAGGGTGAAAGATGCTGCCTCCTGGGGTCAAAGTTCTAAATGTTGGTGGTTTAGTCTCTAAGTTGTGTCCAGCTCTTGCAATCCCATGGACTGTAGCCCACCAGGCTCCTCTGTGCCTGGGATTTTCCAGGCAAGAATACTGGAGTGGATTGCCATTTCCTTCTCCAGGGGATCTTCCCAACCCGTAGATCAAACCCAGGTCTCCTGAATTGTAGGGGGATACTTTACAGAAGTTCTAGAAATCCCCGCCAAGTAAAATACACTTCTCACCTTCAGGTTACGAATATTTTTTAAGTCTATATAACTAATCACTGAACAGATAATTTAGTGAACACTTGCAAAATGACAGAATAACCAGTTCAGTTCGGTTCAGTCGCTCAGTTGTGTCCGACTCTTTGCAACCCCATGAACCGCAGCACTCCAGACCTCCCTGTCCATCACCAACTCCCGGAGTTTACCCAAACTCATGTCCATTGAGTCAGGGATGCCATCTAACCAGCTCATCCTCTGTCATCCCCTTCTCTTCCTGCCTTCAGTCTGTCCCAGCATCAGGGTCTTTTCCAGTGAGTCAGCTCTTCGCATCAGGTGGCCAAAATATTGGCGTTTCAGCTTCAACATCAGTCCTTCCAATGAACACCCAGGACTGATTCCTTTAGGATGGACTGGCTGAATCTCCTTGCAGTCTAAGGGACTCTCAAGAGTCTTCTCCAACACAGTGGCTGCCAACAAAGATTCACTAAGAACAAGTCATGAAAAAGGGTTACTTGATTTATGTGAGGTCTACTAGGCTAATGGATTTCTCTAGTGGCTCAGACAGCAAATAATCTGCCTACAGTATAGGAAACCTGGGTTCGATCACTGGATTGGGAAGATCCCCTGGAGAAGGGAATGGCTACCCACTCTAGTTTTTTTGCCTGGTGAATTCCATGGACAGAGGAGCCTGGCAGGCCCCAGTCATGGGTTCGCAGAGTCAGACATGACTGAGTGACTAAAACTTTCTTTTTCCCTTTCTAGGGTAATACTTCTGGCAATGCCATGAACAAAGCTTATGACTGGGGCAAGAGATTTGGCAAATTACATCATACAACTTTTGTGTGCCAGAAGAAAGAATGTGAGTTAGTTGATTGTTGATTGAACCTATTGATTGTATGAAGTAAATCTCCTTCCACAACTTACCCTCTGCATACTAGATTTATTCTGCTATATGTCTTTTTTACTTTAATAATAGTACTTATCACTACTTGAGGTTACTTACTCATTTATTTAATTATCCACTTAATTATTTTTTCACAGGATTATATGAAGTACATGCCATTATCTTCCTCATTTTATGGATAGAAACTGAGGAATACAAAGGTAAATAATTTAGTCAAGGATATATATCTATGATTACAGTATGGTGTCACCTTCCTTTGAAAGGATTAAAAATGATGAGTTCTTATGGGTATGTGAATGGATGTTCAAAACTCAAAAAGGCATACCAGATATTGGACTTCAGTTTAGTTCAGTTCAGTTCAGTCGCTCACTCATGTCCGACTCTTTGTGACCCCAAGAACTGCAGCACACCAGGTCTCCCTGTCCATCACCAACTCCTGGAGTTCACTCAGACTCATGTCCATCGAGTCAGTGATGCCATCCAGCCATCTCATCCTCTGTCATCCCCTTCTCCTCCTGCCCCCAATCCCTCCCAGCATCAGAGTCTTTTCCAATGAGTCAACTCTTCGCATGAGGTGGCCAAAGTACTGCAGTTTCAGCTTTAGCATCATTCCTTCCAAAGAAATCCCAAGGCTGATCTCCTTCAGAATGGACTGGTTGGATCTCCTTGCAGTCCAAGGGACTCTCAAGAGTCTTCTCCAACACCACATTTCAAAGGCATCAATTCTTCAGCGCTCAGCCTTCTTCACAGTCCAACTCTCACATCCATACATGACCACTGGAAAACCCATAGCCTTGACTAGACAGATCTTTGTTGGCAAAGTAATGTCTCTGCTTTTGAATATGCTATCTAGGTTGGTCATAACTTTTCTTCCAAGGAGGAAGCATCTTTTAATTTCATGGCTGAAGTCACCATCTGCAGTGATTTTGGAGCCCAGAAAAATAAAGTCTGACTCTGTTTCCACTATTTCCTCATCTATTTCCCATGAAGTGATGGGACCGGATGCCATGATCTTCATTTTCTGAATGTTGAGCTTTAAGCCAACTTTTTCACTCTCCTCTTTCACTTTCATCAAGAGGCTTTTTAGTTCATCTTCACTTTCTGCCATAAGGGTGGTGTCATCTACCTATCTGAGGTGATTGATATTTCTCCCAGCAATCTTGATTCCAGCTTGTGCTTCTTCCAGCCCAGCGTTTCTCCTGATGTATATAAGTTAAATAAGTAGGGTGACAATATACAGCCTTGACGTACTCCTTTTCCTATTTGGAACCAGTCTGTTGTTCCATATCCAGCTCTAACTGTTGCTTCCTGACCTGAATATAGGTTTCTCAAGAGGCAGGTCAGGTGGTCTGGTACGCCCAACTTTCAGAATTTTCCACAGTTTATTGTGATCCACACAGTTAAAGACTTTGGCATAGTCAATAAAGCAGAAATAGATGTTTTCTGGAACTCTCTTGCTTTTTTGATGATTCAGTGGATGTTGGCAATTTGATCTCTGGTTCCTCTTCTAAAGGAGGAACCAGAGAGCCTTTTCTAAATCCAGCTTGAACATCTGGAAGTTCACAGTTCACGTATTGCTGAAGCCTGGCTTGGAGAATTTTGAGCATTACTTTACTAGCATGTGAGATGGGTGTGATTGTGTGGTAGTCTGAACATTCTTTGGCATTGCCTTTCTTTGGGATTGGAATGAAAACTGACCTTTTCCAGTCCTGTGGCCACTGCTGAGTTTTCCAAACTTGCTGGCATATTGAGTGCAGCACTTTCACAGCATCATCTTTCAGGATTTGAAATAGCTCAACTGGAATTCCATCACCTCTACTTGCTTTGTTCGACGTGATGCTTTCTAAGGCCCACTTGACTTCACATTCCAGGATGTCTGGCTGTAGGTGAGTGATCACACCATCATGATTATCTTGGTCATGAAGATCTTTTTTGTACAGTTCTTCTGTGTATTCTTGCCACCTCTTCTTAATATCTTCAGCTTCTTTTAGGTTCATACCATTTCTATCATTTATCGAGCCCATCTTTGTATGAAATGTTCCCTTGGTATCTCTAACTTTCTTAAAGAGATCTCTTCTCTTTCCCATTCTATTGTTTTCCTCTATTTCTTTGCATTGATCACTGAGGAAGGCATACTTATCTCTTCTTGCTATTCTCTGGAACTCTGCATTCATATGCTTATATCTTTCCTTTTCTCCTTTGCTTTTCGCTTCTCTTCTTTTCACAGCTATTTGTAAGGCCTCCTCAGACAGCCATTTTGCTTTTTTGCATTTCTTTTCCATGGGGATGGTCTTGATCCCTGTCTCCTGTATAATGTCACGAACCTCCGTCCATAGTTCATCAGGCCCTCTATCTATCAGATCTATTCCCTTAAATCTATTTCTCACTTCCACTGTATAATCATAAGGGATTTGATTTAGGTCAAACCTGAATGGTCTAGTGGTTTTCCCTATTTTCTTTAACTTAAGCCTGAATTTGGCAAAAAGGAGTTCATGATCTGAGCCACAGTCAGCTCCTAGTCTTGTTTTTGTTGACTGTATAGAGCTTCTCCATCTTTGGCTGCAAAGAATATAATCAATCTGATTTCGGTGTTGACCATCTGGTGATGTCCATGTGCAGTCTTCTCTTGTGTTGTTGGAAGAGGCTGTTTGCTATGACCAGTGTGTTCCCTTTGCAAAACTCTATTAGCCTTCGCCCTGCTTCATTCCATATTCCAAGACCAAATTTGCCTGTTACTCCAGGTGTTTCTTGACTTCCTACTTTTGCATTCCAGTCCCCTATAATGAAAAGGACATTTTTTTGGGGGGTGTTAGTTCTAAAAGGTCTTGTAGGTCTTCATAGAACCATTCAACTTCAGCTTCTTCAGCATTACTGGTTGGTGCCGAGGCTTGGATCACCATGATATTGAATGGTTTGCCATTCAATTTAAGATATTAGTGAAAGAATAAGAGAGGAGAGATTTTAAGGCAGTGGATGGAAGATATCTGGGAGCAGAAAACAAGCTCCTTTTCGTCTAAGATTAGAACATCAGAGTGGGGAGAACACAGGCATGAAAATGACTGAGACGAGAGAGAACAGAAGACAAGACTGTTGAAGTGAAAGGTTTTAGAGAACTTACAGGAGAACACACAAGTGGATAAATAGCTTTGATCTCAGTAAAGAAAAATATTATTGATACATAGTCATCCACAATAAGGATGATGGAAAGGAAGGAGGACCTTAAGAAGAAAGAACGCTTGAAATAACCATAATGAGGGGACATTTGTAAAGAGAATTCATAAAACCAGAAGGATTTTTCAAGCTATGGAGGGACAAAGAGGAAAGAACACTGAGTATTCAAATATACACCTTTTTTCTTATGCTAAAACCATGCAGTATCTGTAAGCCTTATGTAATCCTGGTTCCTTGCTCTTTGACAGCAAGTAATGATGAAAAATAATCACATCAAGCCAGTTGAAAAATTAGATTTTCAGTTACAGTAAGATGTTTGCATCTAAAAGAGTGATGGAATCTTGGGAATTAGTGGCACAGTACCACAGTGACCTCACAGCACGTTGTGCCCTGAAGAAACAGAAAAATAATCACATCCATGTCACATCTGTCAGAAAGGTGCTCTAAACATCATTTATTACCTAATGGCTGCCTCTGTCATTGAAATACCAAGGAGATCAAAAGGAAAAACTTGAATTATTTATATTCAACACCATAAACTTTAGGAAAAATATCTTTTAGTTCTTACACTTGATTTTATCTCAACTCTTTAGTCCAGAGCCGAGCAATAGAACCTTTGTGATGATGAAATGTTTTATAATGACAAAGATAACACAAATAATCTGTGTCATTCAGTCTTGTAGCCACTACAGTGTTGTAGTCACATGTGCTAAGTGAGCACTTGAAATATACTAGTGTACTTGAGGAATTTAATTTTTCATTTTGTTAAACTTAACTGTAATTAAGTTAGATTTAAATAGTCCTATGTGATTAAGTAATTACAATCTTGGAGAGCACAGTTCTAAATCATATCTACCTTATTCATGTAATGTTATTCTAAAATCATACATGTATGATATAGCATTGGCTCATACAGTATCCAAGAACAATCCAAACGGATGGTATGGATAATAATCGAGAATGGCTAAAATAGTTAGGATTTGATTATAGTTTCAGTTGTTTCCAAAAGGAGTACTAATTTTTGTCACATATGCTGGTGCTGCCATGTATTTCCAGTTTAAGCTAAAAAGAATAAGTCTTTAAATTCTAAATTAACAAAGATAACTGTTATCAAAACCATTATAATCACAAAAGATAAATATAACACATGTACAATATTTTTTGAGAATTGTAGAGTATGTATCAATGTTTAAGAAATAGTTTCAGTATAAAATGTCAGGGATCTGGGCACATTATTCAGATTTTTCTATCCTGTGTCATATACCTAGCAATGAAACTGCAACCTTTGAGAATGATTTCTCTGCTTTCAGAAATACGCAATCAAATGAGGGAGCTAACATAAGTAACTTTAAGGTAGAATTGTAAAGGACCTACATCAGAGTATAGATGAAGAGAGATTAATTCAATCTGGGACATCCTGATAAAATTTTAAGTGGTGGACAGAAAGATTTGTTCCTAACCATGGGGGTATTATATGAGTTATTATGCTAGAATTATAAAATATGGGGAATAAGAATTTATATCTTCTGAGGTTCTTACAAGGACTATTTAATTACTTCATTAACTTCTAATTTCTTAGAGTTACACAAAAAAGAAATAAAATCAAAGATATAAATTCTTATAAAACTTCACAATGAATAAATAATTAGCATATCAATATGAAAAAATACATATTTTCTATATCCATAGTATTTTTCATGAAAGTGGGAAATTTTTCACAGTTACAAGAGAATATTTTAAAATTGTTTTACTTAATTTACACTACTTATATTTCAGGGAAATGATTGAGTCTTATCTGGAGGATTTACTGATTTGATTGACATATCCACTGAATAGATTTTTTGAAATGTTGAAATTATGTTTTGCTTTATCACTAAAAACTTGCTCCTAGAATTTCTATTTTAAGCAGCACAATAACTACTATTGTTTGGGGTATAACAATAACAGAAAAATATATAAAAGGCACATGCAGGGGGGAGTAATAGAATGCAAAATATTACATATACGTTATATACAATACATTATATATATAAGGGTTTCCCAGGTGGCACAGTGGTAAAGAATCTGCCTGCCATTACAGGAGATGCAAGAGATGGGGTTCAATCCCTGGGTAGGAAAGATCCCCTGGAGCAGGAAATGGTACCTCACTCCAGTATTCTTGCTGGAATTCCATGGGCAGAGGAGCCTGGCAGGCTACAGTCCATGGGACCACAGAGAGGCAGACACGACCGAGTGACTGAGCGCAGGATGGGTATAGAGACTGCTGCAATGGACTTCTTACAGTAGAGGACAGAGATTGGCCCAGCTCTGATACCACAAGGAAAAGGGAGAATTTTATAGTCAAGAAGCAGGATTGGGGCAGGGGTTGCTAGATGAAAAATCACTAGGAGTTGGCATCAAGGGTCAGGGGGATTCTGGCTAACCAATGAGTAGGTTTCTGAATGCAGGCCAGGGCAATCACGTATCACTTGAGGAATGGTAGGAAGATGAGGAACCAAACCAGTTATTGTTGGGTGATTAGGTATCCAGATTACGGTAATCTGGTTAAACTGGTTTAGCAGGATACTTGCTAAAATTGAACTATGCAAAAATAAACAAAAAGGCCTAAAGGTCAGGTCCAAGTTGAGAAGAGAGTTCAGAGGAGCCTGATTAAATTTCATCAAAGAGAGAATCATTATCAGTTAGAAAGTGAAGTCACTCAGTTGTGTCCGACTCTTCGCGACCCCATGGACTGCAGCCTCCCAGGCTCCTCCATCCGTGGGATTTTCCAGGCAAGAGTACTGGAGTGGGGTGCCATTGCCTTCTCCAGGGGATCTTCCTGACTCAGGGATTGAACCCGGGTCTCCAGCATTGCAGGCAGATGCTTTACCCTCTAAGCCACCCGGGAAGTCTTAAAAACAGGTTATGCCTGTTTTTTGCTTAGAGAATCTCAAAGCACCAGTATTATTAGGGATACAAGGGTAGATTTTGATAATAAATTTCCTAATCTGATCATTTTTTTTCTTCATGTAATTCAGCATACTTGCCTTTTGTAATTGATAAGCAATATCTTCTTAAGCACAATTCCTTTTTAAATAGGCAATCATGTCTGTGTTCTGATTGCTCTGATATGTTTGTGTTCACATGAAACAATTGTGATAAAGAACTTGAGAACTTTGAAACATGAGATTTTTTGCTTTTTGGTTTCTATAATAAAATTTTGATTTCTGTAATAAAATTGCACTTTACTGAAGTCATGAACAAATTCCAACAATAAATATAATGTAATATTTTGTGTTGTTTTGTTAAAATGTTCAATATATATTATATATTTTATTATGCAGACTATATGTATTATAATAAATATATTAACTAAATAATAATTGAATCAAGTCACATTTCTCTAGGCCATTTTTAAGAGAAGTAATGACAGACTCTTCAGTTCATTAGTGAACATATATATTTATTAATTAACATTTTTGTTTATCTTATGTGATTCATATCCTAGGTTATATATGAAGCACATTTTTGTAACGATTTTTGTAACATTTTTGTAACTTTTAAACTTTACCTTTGAAAATATTTTTACTTAAATTAATGGCAGGAATTTCCACAGTATTGATTTAATTGTGCTCCTAATGTGCACAGTCTGGAAAAGCTTACCAACCCATTTAGCAATGCAAATAATACAATTTAAAATGAAACCTGAGTGCATATTAAAAAATACAGCATAATAGATTATTTGAACTACATTTTAATTTTTAAAGATGTAATTAACACAACTTATTTTTGAATTCTACACATATTTTGCTTTTGAGTCATTTTTCTGGTACATACATCTATTTTTCTAGGGAAGGCCAATGATTATGTGAGAGATGACATATTTCTACTGAGTACATGTGAGTCATACAGAGTGTAGAATTTAAGAAAAATTTTTGGCCCCAATATTCCAGTGTTGTATGCCACTTGTCAAATCTCTTCATATTTTAACTGCTGAAACAGCTTTTTGGTGAAGCCATGCAAATCATTCATCACTATGATTCAATGCTGAGTGTGAGTGTTGTTTACACGTAATTCTGGCTACATGTTTCTAGAATAAAGAGGTGGCTAGAGAAGAGTTTGTGAGAACTATTTAAGTTGGAGACAGGTTCTACAACTACTCTGCTTCTTGAACTACGTGAAGCCAGTTACTGAAAAGTTCACTACCACATTAAACATAGCACACACATGACTTTAAATCAAGAAAATACAGTTAGCACTTCCTAAAATATATTTATAATTAAATTTATTATAGTATATATTTCTCTAGTAAAACAGTTAAGAATCTTTAAACTGTTGAGCGACTGTGTTGGTAACAATGAAAACAGACTATGAGTCTATTGCAAATGTTGTAAATTGACTATATCAATACATAACATCTATTTGACAAATGAACCCAGTCATCCTTATTCATTTTGTTATTCATGCATTTAATTCTTCATTCATTCAGTCAATACCTTACCATAACTCTTACTGTGTAAGGCCCTGAACAAGAAATTAGCAAATGCATAAGTGTGTTTATTGTATAGCGTAGGCATTTACTTATAAAACTATGTTAACACTTAAGTTACACTAAATTCCAACAGTGGAATACAAAATTATGAAATTTAGAGCTTCTTGTCACTAAAAGTTATAGAAAGCAATCTCATCCTCTCATAACTATGAGATTTTAATCAGGTTAACAGCAATTAATAAATAATTTGTTTTGACAATGGAAGTTTAACCAGGACCCTAAGCTATACATTTGCTAAGTGTTTAGTTTTATGTCAAGTAAGCTTTTACTTATTTGATTTCTTTTCTTAAAATTTTTGTAAAATATTTGTAATCACATAATAAATGGAATGCATGAAAATCTTAATCTAGTTATTTGTTCCTATCTGTAAGTACTGGAAATAAAAAAAAAAAAAGGCAAACCAAAAAATGAAAAAGAAAATAATTTAAAAGCCAGCTTTAAAATGATAAAAGCTAGAAGAGGATGGAATGCGATACCAAACTTTGCCTTTTGTACTGAAACATTTGCAAATGGTGTTTCCCTGTCAAGAGCCTTGGAAAAAAAGACATCTTACATGGCAAATACTATGTTTAGTTTCAATATAGTGAGAAAAAGACTGATCTTTCTGATTTTGAGAGTGTATATATATAAACTAACCTAAAATTAAGATTAGCTTTTTTTTTTTTTAATGTAGAATACTATACAATACTGGGTGAATCATTAAATTCTTTAAATTCCATTTAACTCATAGTTCAGTAAGTATGAGGGCTTCCTTCATAGCTCAGTTGGTAAAGAATCTGCCTGCAATGCAGGAGACCCCAGTTGGATTCCTGGGTCGGGAAGATCGGCTGGAGAAGGGAAAGGCTGCTGTTGCTGCTGCTGCTACCCTGTGCGACCCCATAGATGGCAGCCCATCAGGCTCCCCCGTCCCTGGGATTTTCCAGGCAAGAACACTGGAGTGGGTTGCCATTTCCTTCTGCAATGCATGAAAGTGAAAAGTGAAAGTGAAGTTGCTCAGTCGTGTCGGACTCCTAGCGACCCCATGGACTGCAGCCTACCAGGCTCCTCCATCCATGGGATTTTCCAGGCAAGAGTACTGGAGTCGGGTGCCATTGCCTTCTCCTACCCTCTCTACTATTGCTGGGCTTCCCTTGTGACTCAGTTGGTAAAGAATCTGCCTGCAATGCAGGAGACCCAGGTTGGATTCCTGGGTTAGGAAGATCCCCTGGAGAAGAGAAAGGCTACCTTTCCCTGGTCGGTAGTCTGTCCTAGAGAATTCCATGAACTGTATAGTCCATGGGGTCGCAAGGAGTCGGACACGACTGAGCAACTTTCACTTTCGGTAAGTATAAGAACAAAAAACCATGTACGGTATGCAATGAAAATATTTCTTTATTGAATGTGATTTTCTCATTACTCTCATAAACTATCAAAAGTAAC
Organism: Ovis aries; assembly: GCF_016772045.2. Lineage (NCBI taxonomy): Eukaryota > Metazoa > Chordata > Mammalia > Artiodactyla > Bovidae > Ovis > Ovis aries. The sequence goes on from NC_056074.1 coordinate 19,756,381, forward strand.
AAAACTATTAAGCTGTCGAAATCAACAGCAAAACCAAATATCTTGATCTACAAGAAGTATTATGATGGAAAAACTGAAAAATGGAAAATGAATTTTTTTACTTTAACCTGGATTGATGATAATTCTCCTTAACTGGTAATAACTGCTGCCTGAAACGCTGAGCTAAGGATTTTGAAACTTCTTGGGGGCTCCCTGTTTGCTAATTGACTACTCCAATGGGATGGCGGAGCAGGAGCATGTGCACCCGTATTTAACATTGCATGTGTGCTGTGTCGCTTCAGTTGCGTCTGACTCTTCAGGACCCTATGGACTGTAACCCTCCAGGCTCCTTTGTCCATGGGATTCTCCAGGCAAGAACACTGGAGTAGGTTGCCATGCCCTCCTCCAGGGCACCTTCCTGACCCAGGGATGGAAACTGAGTGTCCTACATCTCCTGCGTTGGCAGGCGGGTTCTTTACCACTAGCGCTGCCTGGGAAGTCTGCGTAAATTTTCACTAGTATTTCTGTGATGATTCAGTGCCAGTAAGTCTCTGTCCTCAACTTAGTTCCACAGAGTCACATCATAAGTAAAGATCACTCGTATCTTTACGTAAAGTGAATGGTATGGTAGGACTAGAGTCCCCTAACTGAGCAGGGACAATGGTTCAGAAACAATATTGGTGAATGTGATTATTTTTCTTTTTACCTGGCATATGGTTCTTTTACTGAGGCAAAGAAATCCCTCCTGCTGATTTAGTTATTTTTCACATTTATAAGGTGTAAGGATAGGCTCATATGGTAGAGCCATAAAAAGCAGTCAATTGCAAATAACTTATAAAACATGATTTATTTATATTAGTTCCACATTTTCCTTTTTATATAAAATGTATTTTTGTATATTTTGCCAACGTTATTGTATTCTATCATTTAAAATTTACAAAGGTTGTGGCTATGCTTTGTTTTTTAGTTTAAAATGAAATTTATTACTTTTAGCTGAAAAGGCACTTTCACAATGGGGATACCACATGGCCCAGCCAAGGTAGGCTGTGTTCCTACTCTTGCTGGCCTTGGCTGACTGTCATATCTGTTGATGTACCTTTTCATCAGCAGAGTGCAATAAGCAGTCTCTACCTTAGGGTCTCAGAGTGTAGCCATGCATGGAATTTCAGAGGCTGACTTTTCCAGTGAGCTCACCTAAGGTCCTGCCTCTCACATCTCAGTAGTGTTCTTAATATTTTTCATTTATAATTTCAAAAATGATCTAAATCCATAAAACAGCACAAATAATAAAATTCAGCTTCACATAGCTCTGTCACCTATACCATTTCTCTTCATTTTTCAGAGTTAGCACCTTTTAAAAATTTGGTGTGTATTTTTTTTAAATATATAAATCATGTGATACATATTGTCCAGTCACTTGCTTTTTACACTTAATTATATATATATATTTCTTATATATATTTTGGAGATATTTTCATCTTTGTTCACATGGACCTAATTAATTACTTCTAATCACTGCATAGTATTCTGTAATGTGAATAGATTATATATATTTTATAAATATATAAAACCATTCCTATAGTAAGGACATTTAGATTTCCAGTCTATTATTGTAATACTATGATATACATTCCTTTGCAGACCTTATTTTATAATGTTAGATCTGCAGAATAGCTCCTGGGTCCCAAGGGATAACTATTTTAAACTTTAAAGGTATCTCCAAATTTCCTCCTCAAAAGGCTATACTCATTTACAAATGTACAGATATCATTTGATCCAACAGCTGTATTTTTAGGAAATTATGCTGCAGATATAGTCGCATCTATGTGATACAACTTATATATACTATTTTTATTGTGCCATTATACTCAGCCATCAGTTATATCACATCTAAACAATGGAATACTATGAAGCCATAAAAGAATAAGAAAGCTCTCTGTGTTTGGGTAAAATTAAAGTGCAGAGCATTATATATTTACTTGTAAATGTATAAAATATTCCCATAAAACTTCATAGAGGATTTGTCAAGTCAGTTGTCTGTAAAAGATAAACTGTTGGCAGGAAAGTAGGTGGGAAGGTTTATTATATAGTATTTTGACCCATGTGAATATATTATCTATTCAAAATTAAATAAAACATATAAAAACTAACATTAAATTTATATGAATGTATTCTTATCTTACATGATAACCTCTCATTTTAAAATGTATTTCCCTGGTTATCAGTGACACTGAGCATCTCTTATATGGTAATTACCCATAGGTATTTCTTCTTTAGTGAAATATCTTATCCTCTATACCCTATTTTTATTTCACAGACTTTTAGCCTTCTTTTCTATTTGAAATGTTAGTATTTTATGTGTTAAAAATGTTCCGAATACTTTCTCTCCAGGTTGACTTATTATTTAGCTGTTTTTGTAGCATTTTTAATCAAATAATGTTTTAAGTATTTAAAAGCCAATTCTGCTTTTTCTTTACAGTCTCTGGCTTACTTAGGAAAGCTTCCCCTACATTATCAAAAGTATCTTTCTCTGTCTTTTAAAATTTTATAGTTTTTGGTTTTTATATTTCTTATGAATATTTTTGTTTATATTTAACTTACTAACATTTAAAGTTGACCTTTATACTATCTGTAATTTATTTTTTTCCTTGGGTATAAATGGAGCTCCCATTATCCAGCCCTATTCAATAAGCAGTCTATATTTTCTCCATGGATTTGCAACACTAACTTTCTATATCTTAAAATCTTCATGCAAATGCTTCTAGATTCTCTATTCTGCTTGACAGATCTATTTGTTTTTACTAAAACTACTCTTTAAATTGATGTGTCTTTATAGTGTGAGTTGATATCTTGGAAGATGCTTGCTTGCATTTTTTTTATTGAGATTTTCTTAGCTATTCTGTCACATTTTCTACTTCTTTCATTTGAGAAATATGATCTTACATATATATGTATATACCCCAAGTATATATGTTATACACATGCACACACGCACACACACACACACACACACACACACACACACATATACACATCATTTTTTGGTTTCTTAGCTGCTGCCGCTGCTGCTAAGTCACTTCAGTCGTGTCCGACTCTGTGCGACCCCATAGATGGCAGCCCACCAGGCTTCCCCATCCCTGGGATTCTCCAGGCAAGAACACTGGAGTGGGTTGCCATTTCCTACTTAGCTATTTGAGGGTTAAAGATTGCTGGGCTTCCCTGGTTCAAAGAGTAAAGAATCTGCCTGTAGTGCAGGAGACCCAGGTTTGTTCTCTGGGTCAGGAAGATCCCCTGGAGAAGAGAATGGTTACCCACTTCAGTATTTTTGCCTGGGAAATCCCGTGGAGAGAGGAGCCTGGTAGGCTACCGTCCACGGGGGTCTCAAAAAGTCGACATGACTAAAGACTAACACTTTAACTTACTTTTCACTTTCTAAAGAGTGCCTTACCTAACTGAAGTCTCAAAATTTCAGGAGAAAATATTCTATATTTCCTGTCTTTGGGAAAAGCCAATCTCCCCTTTGCTTCCAATCTTAGTATTTTTGGTAACAAGTACAAAAATCATAGTCAACTATTATTAGTTTCTCTCTTCAGATTCAGTTTATGTGCAATGTGAAATATGGGGCTAGAGTTGAGTGCTTGAATTAACAGAACATTTCAGTTTAAGTTTATTATTACCCTAAGACACTTCTTTCCAGGGGCTTTCGTGGTGGTTCAGTCAGTAAAGAATCTGCCTGCAATGCAGGAAACTCGGGTTCCATCCCTGGGTCAGGAAGATCCCCTGAAGAAGGAAATGTCAATCCACTCTAATATTCTTGCTTGGAGAATCCTATGGACAGAGGAGCCTGGCAGGCTACAGTCTTTGGGGTTTCAAGAGTCAGAAATAGTGACTAAACTATCACTACTTTTTCTATGTTCAGCCTCTAAGATTCTGCCAGTCAAGTTATGAAATTTAAATTCACATAGCAATTTTAGACATCATTCATTAGAGCACTAAATCAGTTCTATGTTTTCCATGATCATTAATGAATTTCAGAAAGTGGGACTGCAAACAAAAGAGACAAACAATTTTTGAAGTCATGTTGTTTTGGACATTCATCATTCTAACCTAAAATACTAGGTTTTAAGCAACTCGGCTATAGTTACCATTCATTCCAATTTCTATAAGTTATATATATATATATATATATATATATATAATTCATCCTGATTTCTATATATTTGAGTGCTTACTGACACTTGCCTTATCTTCCTTACTTTCACTGCTTCTCTACTAAAGAGTAATTTTAAAAAATGAAACAAAAAATAAAACAACGTAAAAACTCTTGCTAAAAATCATCCTAAATTTCAGGAACCATTGGCATTTCTGTTTAACTTCTCATAGTAAGAAGCCATAAGCACTGGAAGAATCACAGAGATGAATACTTTCATTGTTAGCAGTTGTCCTGGGAAGGTCTAAACAATAAAGTTTCCCTTGTAATTTAATATTTCAGAGTCTGGCATCTATCATTTTTGTGTCCCCTCCCTTCCTTCTGTATGGTTTGGCTTCGAGCCTCTCAGACCTGTGGCTCTTTATTGGAAGATTGCTTTCAGGCACCGGGGCCTGCTTTGCCAGCACTTGTGGAGAATTAGAAGTGTGTGGGGATTTAAATTTATGTCTCTCCCACTTCTCTGGGGAAGCCTGAAACCAATGAATAAAACTCCAGCTCTCTCTCCTCAAATCAGTACATCTCTGAGACAAATTTACACTGCAGAAATTCCCTGAAGTTTCCTTTGGTGAAACTGCCTGAGAGCCAGCCCACTGTTGTATGGCTTTCTCCTTTTCCCCAGTCAGTTCCCACCCTCTCACACACCTTCCTGAAGACATCTCCTTACTAAGCCATTTACCCATGAATCCTTGACTGAAAATCTTTCTTGTGGGCCACCTGACCTAAGCCATGATAAACAGAAGCATTTTGAATGCAGTTTTAACATTTTGTTCTCATTTTCCATTTTCCCCATTAAATAGATTGGCTCTCTATATGTTCTTCTTTAGCACCCCTCCCTTTTTTTTTAAACTCCAAAACTCTGCTTTTTCCAGTAATTAGCCATATTGGGTGGAGAAGGAAATGGTAACCCACTCCAGTATTCTTGTCTGGAAAATCCCATGGACAGGCATGAGGTTGCAAAGAGTCAGACATGACTGAGCACACACACACACACACACACACACACACACACACACGCACACACACCCCTATCTGGTGTCTCTGCCTTTGTGTTTCACTCATCTTCTTTCTCACTAAGACCTACCTCTACCTCACAACCCTGGGCTTCCTGCATTTGCTAGCAATTTTTACAGGGGGTTGGAAGAAGCAGATTCGGCAAGATTAGGCATGAGATTTAACTTCAGTCAGCCTACCAAGAGTTTCCTGAACGTTCAGTCTTAGGCAGAGGAGAAAAAGTCAAGAGAATGCATAGCCACCGTTTACTGAGTACCTGCCATGAATCAGGCATTCTACTAAATTCTTATGTATGTAATGTTACTTTAAAATGATATCCATATAAAATGTTGGTACTGTCACAGAATTTTTATGTATAAATTATGGCACAAAGAGATTAATAATTTTCCTGTATTTACTCCATTAGTAAATACAGGAGAAGAATTTGAGCTCATGTTTTTCTGACTCCAACTCATGGTTTTAATCACTATGCAGCGTCACCTCACATAAATAAACCCCTTCCGAGTGACTTAGACCCTTGATTCTGAAAGCATAGTCCAAGGAACAGCAGCTTCTAAACCAGTTGGGAGCTTATTAGAATTGCAGAACCTTGAGCCCCACAAGATCTCCTCCATAAGAATCTGAATTTTCACAAAATCCTCAGGTAATCATATTCACATTTGTTTGAGAAGCACTTGGCTAGAACTCTTGATGTCATCAAGCTAGATGGAAATCAGACTGACAGCTATGTCATTCATTTCAGACACTCTCCTTGAAATCTGACTGTAGGCAAGCTTTGTGCTTGAGAGAAGTGCTAATGTGGATCCATGCCTTTAAGGTGCTAAGAACTGAGCTGGGGTTCAATGAGTCAACCAATGAAAATTTTCAAGATTCTCAGCTGGGTTGTCACTGTAAACTATGGAGTCAGTCACACAGGAAGTGGAGAAATCTACCATATAGAAAAGTTTAAACCTGATTTTCATTAATCTCACTTTCTTACTCAGATCTTTCTCACATTAGGGATCTCCTGTATTTGCTTTCAATCACTGTAGAGGGTAGGAGGACTCTAACTAGGCAAGATGAGGGTTGGGCTTTAGCCTCTCTTAGCCTCTATGTCTATCTATCTATCGGTCTATCTACCTATCGCTTGTGTGAAAATTGCTCAGTTATGTCAGTCTTTGTGACCCCGTGGACTGTAGCCTGCCAGGCTCCTCTGTTCATGGAATTCTCCAGGCAAGAATACTGGAGAAGGTAGCCATTTCTTTCTCCAGGGATCATCCAGACCTCGGGATCAAACCCGGTTCTCCCTCATTGCAGGTAGATTCTTTGCTGTCTGAACGACCAGGGAAGCCCCTATATCTCTTATCAGCCTATTAGGGCCTCCCTGGTGGCTCAGTTAGTGAAGAATCTGCTTGAAATGCAGGTGACTTGGGTTCGATCCCTGAGTTGGGAAGATCCTCTGGAGAAGGAAATGGCAATCCACTTCAGTATCCTTGCCTGGAAAATCCCATGGACAGACGAGCCTGGTGGACTATAGTCCATGGAATTGCAAGGGGCTGGACACAACTGAGTGACTGACACACACACACCAATCTATTAGTCATCTAACTATCCCTGTATAAAATATTTTAAAACAGCTAGTGAATAGGGTATCTTACCTTGAATCTCAGGTCAGAATTATTTATGCTTTAAAGGACTAGTATTTTGTCATTTATTTACAGTTGGTAAAGGTACTTGACTGATCAGGTATGTACCATACTTAAACAGTAGGAGGTCTTGTTTTTACCATGATATACCTCTTATAATGGAAACTCAATATCAATTTTAAAGAGAGAATAGCATTAATAATAATGAGAACTCAATTATTTCAAGGAAAAAAAATGGAGTCCTAGTCATTTCTGTACTTGCTTTTACTAAACTCCCTTGTGGTTTAAGCACAATTCCTGACAGCTCTAAAACTATCTTACACAAGTAGGTCAAGGATTTATGCAAATATTATCATGCTAAGTGTGAATATTTATCTTGGCCACTGCTAGAATATTTCTCTCCGTTTTATAGTTTTAAGGCTTGAGTTACCAGATGTCCATAAAACTACTGGATTACCAAACGAGTTATGAAAAAAAGAAAAAACAGAAAACCTCTCTTCCCCATTCCTCAGTCTAGAATTCAAGGTGAAATTTTTGGTAATGTGGTCACTGAGAAATCAAGAATTACTATTTTCTTGTGCATGACCCAAGAAGTTGCTAAGCTCTACATTCAAAAGATAGCAGAATAGGTGTTTTTTTTTTTTTTTTTTTGACCTGTGAACTTGATATTACTTAATGCAGCATTTTGATAAAGCTCAAATGGAAAATCAGCTTAGGTTTGTGATCTAAAAAGAGTCTTCAACTTTTGTTTTAACCCAATTGAAGACTTAGCTCTAGCTGATCTCTGAGTGAGAAGACATGAAATACTATATACAGCAGGCAGAGAAGAAATGAGGATCAAAGAGTGCGATGAATCTGCTCTAAAGAAATAAGACTAAGTTTACTTATTCGGCAGCAGAGCATGCATTTGGACACATTAACTTTGCCACTAGCTAGTCAATAGGGCTCCGTCAGTATCTGTAATCCACACATTCTGTTAATAATATATATTTGTACATGTACGTGTGTGCTCAGTTGCAAAGTTGTGTCCAACTCTGCGACCCTGTGAACTGTAGCCTGCCAGGCTCCTCTGTCCATGGGATTTTCAGGTAAGAATCCTGGAGTGGGATGGCATTTCCTCCTCTAGGGGACCTTCCCAACCCAGGGATCGAACCCACATCTCCTGTGTCTCCTGCACTGACAAACAGATTCTTTTACCGCTGAACAACCTGGGAAGCCTATATATGTAAATACATGCACATATATATTCTCATTTGGAAAATGCAGGAGTTTCCCCTGGCATTGGAGGATAACTGAGAACTCCCTCTCCGGATTATGACAGCCTGTTCAAGTAGAATTTTTGACATCTCAGTCTGAAGTACTTTCAATTAATTGATTAATTCCACCAAAATCAGGGTCTGAGTCAAAGATATTGAGTAGGATCTTAACCATGCATATTATAAAGTGATCCCTCTTACAATTTAAAAAATAAAAAAGGAAAAATAAATTAAGTAAAAAGAAAATTATCTTCTTCTAACTTTAAAGTCATAAACATTTACCAGTTTTAGAAATTACCTTTTGTTTTTATTCTTTAAAAATTCAGGAATAGTGAGTTTAAGTTAACAGATGTAAATAGAAGCCTTCTTGGCCTCTTCTTGGCCCAAATTAAAAACTTACGCCTGTCTGGGTCTGTGAGCAGAAACAGATTTTAAGCAGTATTTTAGGTTCTTATAAAACTAGTAGAAGGGCTAGAGGAGCAAGTTCTAGCTTTGGCTCCCCAGAAAAGACTCCTGGAATAAATTGTTGCAAAAATTGCTTATTATGGAAACTACTGTCTCTTCCATGATAGGGAAGCTGGAGAATCAGGAAATCATTACACGAACTACTGGCTCTCGTACCATATTACCTCATTTACAATCCAATCAGGAAGCTATAGCTTCTACTACATCACTGCCTCCAGAAAATCACTGCTTAGCAGTGATACCGAGGTCAGGAGGAAACTACAGGAAAGGTTGACTTCAGATCCATGCTTGACCTGCTGATTTGAACCTGTAAAATAAATGCCTGAGACCTTGATTCCTTATAGTTCACCCCCTTAGAATCAATATCAGGTCTGGAACCCTAAGGCATCTTCAGAGGAGTTTGAGAAATTCCATTTTCACCTTTCCAGACTCTGTGTACACGAATGCACTATAAAAGAAGACTGGGAAAGATGTCAAGTGAGTCAATCAAGAGAATAGGATATGGTCCAGTCTCAGACAACCCTGTTACAAAACCAAGAATGTTTTAATAATTTAAAAAAGTGATATTTATACAGCTATTGTTTTCTTATTACATTTTCTCTAAAGGAAGTTAAAATATCAAATTGTTCAGTTACAGTTCAGATACCTGACAAAAATACATAGCTTGGTAGGTTTAAGTAACAGGAAATGTCAGTGACAAAATTCTAGAAACCAGGAACGGGAAATATGTTTCAATTTCTAAGTATACTGCTTCCTTAGCCATTATAGAAAAGCACATGAATGACTAATGATGTCTTCTATTCAGTACGTGTTCTATGATGAGTCTGGGCATTTGGGAACATCTTTTAATTTTTCATGGCTTAATGATTTCTCTAATAACTATTTGAGCAGGAATGTAAACTATGTTAATTACTGACAATGCTGCATAAACCTGGGTAATATTTTAAGATGCGAATCTGACCCATGAATCTGTTTTTTCACATTAGCAGACACAATATTAGTCTGTTTGGCTAACAACCCTAGTCCGCAATTCTGAAATATATAGGGTAGGTGTAAATATCTCAATTGAATTCATTCATACAATTATTCACGCCCTCATTTTTTCCCGAGTCTTTTACTTTGCCTTTGATTAAGAATTTTTTGTTCCCTATGCAGAAAATTTAAGGAAGTAAACCAACGGATTTATAATCCCCTTGGGTAAAATGGTATCAATGTTCCACTCTTTGAAAAATTGAAGTGCTCTTCTAATTATACAAGTTAATCTGTTATTCCTCAACCTTTTAATGAAACTGCACAATATTTTCTACAACTTCATATTCATCATAAGCGTAGTATCATACTAAGGCAAAAATATCATATTCCCAAAAGGATATAATTAAGACCTTATCGACCCACACATAAAACAGTCACACTCTAAGACTTATACTGTCTTAGAGTAAGAATAAAGGTGGCTTGTTCATATGTGAATGAACAAGGTGGCTTTATTCTTCAAGGTAGCTTGTTTGATGTGGAGCTTTGCTATAGGAATGCATTAAAAAGGAGAATTATAAAGGGTGGGCAGATCTATACATGTGAAGTTTTAATATTCAGAACTATCATAGATAGTCATACAAGATCACTGGAAGAAAAGTGGTAAAAGGCCAACACGAAACCAGAGGTGGATCAAAAGAAGTAAGCACAATGCGTACAACCTGCATCTCAGACTCTTTTTTTGACGGATCTCTCCAAAGCCTTTACTTCAGTTGGCTCTTCTGGAAACAAGCTACCTATACACTGCGTCCACTTACATTCTATTGCATCACTGTGTTTTGTTTTTTCATGCATTTCCTCACTGTCAGAATTATCTTATTCATTTATTTTTTAATTGTATATCGCCTTCCAGTAGAACATTATCGCTACAAGCACAGATGCCTCATGTCACTGGTTCCTTGTTTATCTCTCTGGGCCCTAGAACAAAGACTGGTATACAAGAGTCACTCAATAAACATTCCCTGAAAGAATGAGTAAATGGATTCTTAGCTAGGTTCTCTCACTTTCTCTGTGAAAGTTTTACACATATACCCCTATACACATGAATTAATATGAAGCTTCCCAGATTATCTTCAGTTGAGCTTCAGCTGAAAATTCCATAAGGGTGTTCCAAAATTAACTTATATCCCTTGGCTCTATTGCATCTACTAAAGCCAGTCAATAAAATTTCAAAACTAATAATTTGACATTTCTGGTGAATGCCAATGTTACAAATAAAATGTGCCTCATGATTGGATGCTCTGAGAGGGTTTGTGTCACACCTGTTATTTATTGGATATTGCTAATGAATTGGGTCTTCATATCAAGTCACCCTAGATCTATTTTACAGAACATATATTTATATAGAAAATAATAGTAACATTACAAACCTTGGCTTAAGTACTTGGAAAATTCTCTTCCAGGGTTTTGCTTTTCCCATAATGGGAATTATTTCTCCTGTACAATGTTTCTGGCCCCAAATATGAACATTCCATCTTACCCAGCATTGATTCTCTGTTGTTGAGTTTGGGTGTCCATTCCTTTCTTTGCATATCCATCTCCAGATTTTTATCCTTATTATTACTCATCCTGTTATTAAATTTCTAATATAATAGTTACACTTTTCAAATTGAGATGTTTTCAATGGGTGGAGTGTATTTTTGATGGAAGATTGCCTTAGTAAGAGTGAGGAGATCATTGAATATTTGATAGTGGCAATTTTATAGTTCTGAAAGTCATCAGTCTGGACATTGGCTCCCATTTTAGATACAGAAGAAAAGGATTTTTAGAGGTCCTTGAAAAGAATTTTAAAAATTATACCAGAAAAAGGGCAAATGCCATGTGGAATAGCTAATTTCTTGGAAAAAAACAGACAGTAGAAGAAAATCCGATAATTAAAATATGATCACTTTGTAGTCTAAAGTATTGATATTTTTTACAAAACAAAATTATTTTAAAGACCTGTAGTCGGTTTTGAAGAAAAAACTATTCTTAACTTTTATTCAGACATTTTCATTATTAAAGCATTTTAAATAATTCATAAACATCTTTAAAATTCATTTATAAAATAGACTATTATTCCCATCATACTGTGGGCCTTATGAGAATCAAAAGTGTTCATCTGTGTACTCTGTCTAAAAACTACGTATTACCTGTGCAGGCTCAGAGTAGGAAAGTGAGAGATATATTTGTTATGTCTTGAGAGTTCAGATCTTGTTTCTATTTTTTAAGATCTTTGAGTTTGTAGTTGAGTTAATCTGGCTTCGAATCCTGGTCCTGATAACCAGATTTTGGACAAGTTCTTTAATTCTGAGTTTCCTAATTTATAAAATAAGAAAAACTGTAATACCCACTTCAAAAGGTGCTTCCAGGATCAAATGAGAAACGACTAGTGCAGTAACTGAAACAGAATAAGCTATCTCGTATCTCAACTAGTATTGTTGGCTTTTTAATTCCTTATCTCCAGAAAAAGTTGCTCCTAAATTACTCTTCTTTGTAAAGATCAATCATCAAAATCATTATGATGCATTATAAGATCTTTGGATGAGGGACTAAATATATGAAACTTGAGCTAACCTTAGCAGTTTAAGATTTATCGATTGGTACAAACGAGTGAACAGTCAACTACCTCTCCCTACAAATTTATTTTATCTTACACCTGTCCCAAGTCACTCACTTGTGTTACCTACCAAACTTCTGTAGGCATTTGAATTTTGAACCTAGGTGTATAAAATAAAATTTATGCACTTAGCAGCATAATAATATATGCTCTTATAATATATATATATACACATACATGTAAGACTATATTTATATGTGTATATATATATATATATACGTATGTGTGTTAGTCCCTCAGGTGTGTTTGACTCTTTGCAACCCCATGGACTGTACCCACGAGGCTCCTCTGTCCACAGAATTGTCCAGGCGAGGATACAGGACTGGGTTGCCATTCCCTGTACTCTAAGAAATTCTAAGCCACGTGAATGTGTTATGTTTATTTAAAAAATGCCAACAGAAGCTATAAGGGCTTGGTAGAATTATGGTTTTTTGTTTCATTTTGATTTTTCTAAGATAACAAAAGGTTACAGGGAATTCTCTGGTGATCCAGTGGTTAGGTTTCCATGCGTTCAGTGCTGAGGGTCCAGGTTCAATCCTTGCTTGGGGAACTAAGTTTTCATAAGCCTAATGGCACAGCTGAAAAAAAAAAAAAAGTGGTGAGAAAGTTTATAAACAGAAACATTTAAGAGACTTATCTCAAAGTGAAAGTGTTAATCTCTCAGTCATGTCTGACTCTTTGTAACCCCATGGACTGTAGCCCACTAGGCTCCTCTGTCCATGGAATTCTCCAGGCAAGAATACTGGAGTGGGTAGCCATTCCTTTCTCCGGGGAATCTTTCCAACCCAGGGATTGGACCCAGGTTTCCCACATTGCAGGCAGATTCTTTATTATCTGAACCACCAGGGAGCCCAATGGTGCTTATCTTCCTATTTCATTCTCCTGGTCCCAAATGCATGATCTAGTCATAAATGATGGAATGAAAATTATGAAAACATTTGTCTTCTATTATCTCCACATTTTCATTTGTTTAACAAAATTTTGCTTATGAAATCGGAGATAAACGATGCTAATTGTATAACCATGTGTTCGTTCATGAAAGCTATAGCCAGTTGTTAAGTGCCTTGGGTTTGCAGATACCAATTTAGTCACAGTTTTGCATAGTAGAGGGTTGGTCACATTATAAACTGCATTCCACATGAGATACATATTCGCTCTTGGAAGCTTGGTGTGCACTGATTGAGGACACCAGGGTTTCTCTGGCTTAGGGTCGGTGGTTGACTCAGGAAAACATGCAGAAACTTGACCCAGTTCTCACTCATTTAACACAGGAGCTATGGATAGAAATGCTTTTAAATATGTCTGCTAATCTATAAATTGTAACAAATCAACTTCAGAAACCATCTGGAACAAATGTCCTGTGCACAATACCATTAAAAGTGAAGACATATTATCATTTGAAGACATATGACAAGAACTGATTTTCAATTAGGGAAGAAACTTGAACCATATCTAATTAACTATCTAGTTTTAGCTTCTTCCAAAAGAAGAGTCTGATGCAGTGATAGATGTTTCTTTGGTTTGAGGTACAGTTCAATATGGGCTTTAAGTGGACTCAACATTGTTTCTTAAATTGCACCATGAAACATTTCAGTACCCTATGCTGTATGGAGATTTATTGGGAAGGTATTCATCTAATGAGAAAAGAAAAAGGATAGCTTAGGCTTTTTTTTAACTTGTGAAAAAGTGAGCCAAATAAATTGGTAAGCTGATGTAAGGGTTCATTGGTCTCACAGTATTAAAACTCTTCAGACTTCAATAGTTAAGATTTATTGAGGTTTTTTTTTTTTTTTGTGCTGGGAAATATGCTGAATAATTAATATGCATCATTACATTTAGTCCTCTTAAAACCCTGTGAAGAAGGTACTATTATTTTTTTCATTTCACACACAATGAGTTTCAGAAAAGTAAAGAAACTTATCATGAGGCTTGTAAGTGGCCAACCTGGAATTTGAGGCCACAAAGTCCAACTGTAAAACATGCATGTGCTCTTAACCAGAAAGCTATACTGATTTTAATAAATGTTCAGTATAGCTGAAGGATATAGTACAGAGCTTGATGGACTCTTTGATGAGACTGATAACTTATAAATAAGCATCTTAATAGATTTATAGAGACCATAAAATAGGGCCACTGCAGATTCCTTGGGCCTCCCAGGTGGTGCTAGTGGTAAATAACCTGCCTGCCTATGCAGGAGACATAAGAGATGTCAGTTCGATCCCTGGACCGGGAAGACCCCCTGGAGAAGGGCATGACAACCTCTCCAGTATTCTTGCCTGGAGAATCCCACAGAGAGAGAAACCTGGTGGGCTACAGTCCATGGGGTTGCAAAAGACACGACTAAAGAGACTTAGCAGGTACACAGGTGCCTTACCTGGAATTCCCAGCAGTTTAACTGAAAGAACGAGCTTCATAGTTTCTAAAAGACCATAATCACTTTAAAAAGAATAAAAGGTAAGAACTTTGCATGTGGAGGGGCAATTGAGGGGAAATGTGCACTGCGTGAGTCATGGGAAGATTCCCTTTAATAACCATTGCCATTCATTTGTGGAGTATCCTAGACTGAATTTAAATCTTGTCCTCATTACAAACCTACAAGGGCAGGTATTGTTTTGATGAGAGAGCTGAGAGAGGTGAATCGACTCATACAGAGACGCATGGGGCTCTGAAAATTTGTCTCCTGTGGCTTTTCTCTGTACCATACTGATAACTTATGATCAATCAAATAAAATTTAGTGATTCTTTGCGACCCGTGGACTGCAGCCCACAAGGAGCAGTCCACGGGATTCTACAGCAAGAATACTGGAGTCGGTTGCCATTTCCTTTTCCAGGGGATCTTCCTGACTCAGGAATCGAAGTCTTCTTCTCCAAGTCTTCTGCACTGTGGGCAGACACGGGCAGACGCTTTAACCTCTGAGTCACCAGGAAGCCTAAAAAGAAGGCTTAGTTAGTTCAGTCGCTCAGTCGTGTCCGACTCTTTGCGACCCCATGAATCGCAGCACGCCAGGCCTCCCTGTCCATCACCAACTCCCGGAGTTCACTCAGACTCACGTCCATCGAGTCCGTGACGCCATCCAGCCATCTCATCCTCTGTCGTCCCCTTCTCCTCCTGCCCCCAATCCCTCCCAGCATCAGAGTCTTTTCCAATGAGTCAACTCTTCGCATGAGGTGGCCAAAGTACTGGAGTTTCAGCTTTAGCCTCATTCCTTCCAAAGAAATCCCAGGGCTGATCTCCTCTAGAATGGACTGGTTGGATCTCCTTGCAGTCCAAGGGACTCTCAAGAGTCTTCTCCAGCACCACAGTTCAAAAGCATCAATTCTTCGGCACTCAGCTTTCTTCACAGTCCAACTCTCACATCCATAAATGTTGGCAAAATAATGTCTCTGCTTTTCAATACGCTTTCTAGGTTGGTCATAACTTTCCTTCCAAGGAGGAAGCATCTTTTAATTTCATGGCTGCAGTCATCATCTGCAGTGATTTTGGAGCCCAAAAACAAAGTCAGCCACTGTTTCCACTGTTTCCCCATCTATTTCCCATGAAGTGATGGGACCAGATGCCATGATCTTCGTTTTCTGAATGTTGAACTTTAAGCCAACTTTTTCACTCTCCTCTTTCACTTTCATCAAGAGGCTTTTTAGTTCCTCTTAACTTTCTGCCATAAGGGTGGTGTCATCTGCATATCTGAGGTGATTGATATTTCTCCCGGCAATCTTGATGCCAGTTTGTGCTTCTTCCAGCCAGCATTTCTCATGATGTACTCTGCATATAATTTAAATAAGCAGGTGACAATATACAGCCTTGACATACTCCTTTTCCTATTTGGAACCAGTCTGTTGTTCCATGTCCAGTTCTAACTGTTGCTTCCTGACCTGCATACAGGTTTCTCAAGGGGCAGGTCAGGTGGTCTGGTATTCCCATCTCTTTCAGAATTTTCCACAGTTTATTGTGATCCACACAGTCAAAGGCTTTGGCATAGTCAATAAAGCAGAAATAGATGTTTTTCTGGAACTCTCTTGCTTTTTCGATGATCCAGCTGACGTTGGCAATTTGAGCTCTGGTTCCTCTGCCTTTTCTAAAACCAGCTTGAACATCTGGAAGTTCACAGTTCACGGATTGCTGAAGCCTGGCTTGGAGAATTTTGAGCATTACTTCACTAGCGTGTGCAAAGAGTGCAATTGTGCGGTAGTTTGATCATTATTTGGCATTGCCTTTCTTTGGGATTAGAATGAAAACGGACCTTTTCCAGTCCTGTGGCCACTGCTGAGTTTTCCAAATTTGCTGGCATATCGAGTGCCACACTTTCACAGCATCATCTTTCAGGATTTGAAACAGCTCCACTGGAATTCCATCACCTCCACTAGCTTTGTTCGTCGTGATGCTTTCTAAGGCCCACTTGACTTCACATTCCAGGATGTCTAGCTCTAGGTGAGTGATCACACCATTGTGATTGTAATTGGTCGCATATGTCTACTTTAAATATTTAGCAAATCTTATCATTATTTTATCCACATTTTATGTTATTTTTCTTCAATATTTTTATTATTAATAAAGTTATTATGTTATTTCATTAGAAATATCTGAATAATATTTACCAGCGTGTGTATGTTAGTTGCTCAATTGTGGCCAACTCTTTGCAACCCCATGGACTGTAGCCCACCAGGTTTCTCTGTCCATGGAATTCTCCAGGCAAGAATACTGGAGTGGATTGCCAGAACTCCCTAACCCAGGAATCAAACCCTGATGGGTTTGAATCTCCTGCATGGCAGGCAGCTTATTTACCATTTGAGCTACAGAGAAGTCCTAATATTTACCAGGGATATCCTTTATTGAGCTCTTAACAATATGCCAGCCATACACCAAAGACACAGAGGTATTGCCTAATTTAAATCTTACAATAACAATATCATCTTCATTTTGCAGGTAAAGAGGATGAAGCAAGAAAATATAAGGACGATTTGCAAGGCACTGAAGCTGAGATTTGAATCCAAAAATTGTTCCTATTAACTTCTATGCTATTTTTTTGAGATCCTATTGTACTCTGATCACCAAATTTTGTGTCCTAACATCAATGATAGGAAAGGGTTAACAAAGTTACTATCAAAAAAGGAAGAGTTACAAGTTACAAGCAATAAGAAGAGAGACTGAGGTGTACTGGGGCATTGGAAGAAATATACGAGAGCTCGAGAGAGTACAGCAGGGGCAGGGGTATCAAGAAAGGAGACACATGGTAGAGGAAAACGTGGTAAGTATGATGACCAGATCCACAGCCCTTTAAAACATCCAGATAGAAAAAAAAGAGAAAATCTAGGTATATCTGGGTTGTATTAGGTGCTAAGGAGAGTGTGTAATAGGAAAGGCAGGCATGTACTCTGAATTCAGGCTAACCAAGGCTCAGATCTGGGTTGCACTGCTACGATTTTCTTGGTGATCTTTGACCATTTACTTGAATTCTTCAAGCCTTAGAGTTCTGATTTTTAAAGTGGGAATGATAATGATAATATCCACCTAATTGGGTAGTTATAAGAAATAAAATGCCATTATTAATGCACCTAGGAGAAGGCTTGGCACATAGACATCCAATAAGATCTACATTTACTCTACTCCAGGAACTTTGCTAAGTACTTTATACACATTTTATTTTGTCATTAATACAAGTTTGGATCCTCCACTTTATAACCTAAGATCTTGAAGGGCATAAGGGGAAGTGCCTACGTTAGAGCAACTTAAAGCTGAGCTTAGTTAACCTAAATAGTAATAGCAAATAGCCATTCTCCATATGAACTCTTTCATCAGAAATGAATATGTTCTTGTTTTTTTTAAAATTGAAGACTTTAAAATTTTCTCCTTTAGCATTGTGTAATTCCAAAATTACAACATTTTATTTGGTCTTTTATGAATATTTATTAATTAATCCACATTCCTTCTCTTTCTCCCACTGAGTCATATACTCTGTGAGGGCAGACATTTCTCTCCCTGCTTCATTCTGGAACCCTTAGCATGCAATACAGAGCACAGTGAGGCCTCAAATATTTGTTTAATTAAATAAAAGGAGTTTGAAGAGTTACGCTAAAGAATAGACATAAATTGTTTTGTTATTATAAAACAACACACATATATATAAGGTTTTATTATCATTACCTTTCCACATTATCTATACAGATATCATTTCAGCTTTAATCTGAGCTTATAAAATGGATTTGGACTTTTCTCTAGAGGAACATTAGGCAAAAGTCAGAAAATAAATATAATCTTCCATGAATAAAATCATTTTTTCTCTTTTTAAAACTGGCATTTTTTACTTAAAAATCAGTTTTCTAGCTTTATTGTGGTATACCTGACAAATCAAATTGGAAGATATTTAAAGTGTACACTTGCTGATTTCACGTACAGGCCAATTGTGTTTTACCGGTCATAGCAGTGTGCTACATCCAGTGCAGAAATGGCAAGTATGAAAAATTGATCTATAGGCCTGATATATTTAAGCAGTCACTGGAGGAGCCTGCTGTACATATTTAAGTCCTAGAATGCCTCCACAGTCTAGTCAAAACAATGGGATCTAGCTCTTGTTTGACTCAGTAAAACCACGTTGTTAAGCTCTGAAGCCAGCAGTGTGCTAAACCAAGCACATTTCCTTTGCCATTTTCTTCTCCAGGAGATCTTCCTAACCAGGGATCAAACTCGCATCTCCTGCATTGGCAGGCAAGTTCTTTGCTGCTGAGCCTCCAGGAAGCCCATGGGGCCCATTAGAGGAAGCATATTTTGACATAAAGGACTGAAGTAGCCTAGACAATAGCTAGGATTTTGAACATCAGAAAGAGACAAGGAAGAAGGATTTATTTTTTATGTTTATTATTTATTATCTTATTTTAAATAAAGTAATCCTTACTCAGTCCTGAGCAACTGACACAGAAGGTTGACTTGAGACTGCTTTCCAGGTTTTCATCATTGAGAGGTTATTTATCTTTCTCTTCCAGGGGCTTCCCAGGTGCTCGATGGTAAGGAATCCTCCTGCCAAAGCAGTAGGCACAAGAGACATGCATTTGCTCCCTGAGTGGAGAAAATCCCCTGGAGTAGGAAATGGCAACCCACTCCCAGTATTCTTGCCTGGAAAATCCCATGAACACAGGATCCTGGTGAGTACAGTCCAGGAGTTCACAAAGGATCAGACACGACTGAATGCACACACAGGTATGTCTCCAAACCCCTGAAATGGGATGTGTCATTGTACCTTACTGGAACAACATGTTTTAAGTTAATGTTGCAATATTTATTTTTATGTACAGAAAAATTAGCCTGGTGTATATGTGTGTGTGTGTGTGTATGTGTGTGTGTGTGTATATATATACACAATTTGGTTGCCAATTCTTAAACAATTGTTTTTTCGAGCTTCATACTGTGAATTTTTTAAAATACGATTTATATTTCTGACTACAAAACAGTACTTGCATTCAATCATTACTCATTTTCTGAAGATTGACGAGGTCGCTTCCAGTGTAAGACACGATATAAACACAATCACCATGAGTGCTTACAGTGGAAAGGAGTGATATCAGCTGGATAAGTATGTGGTTTATTAAAGTAAGAAGGGAGGACATTCATGAGACAGAATATTAAGATAATTGTGGATGTCCTGAATTATGCAGCAGTGTGGGACAGACACTGTAGGTCTACATATCATCTATATGGAAAGAAGAGGAAAAAGAGCAAAGGCCAGGCTTTTAAGAAATTTTACTGATAAGAAAATGAGCTTATTTTTTCCTTTCCATCATTGGGACCCGCATTTTCTAACTGAGAACTTATTCTGGTGTGGCCAGGATAAAGTATTTTCCATCTTGCTTTAGTCATTTCACTGTGCTTATATACCACTACCCAGCTTTTGCTGCTAATTATGTATCACATATTCAACAAATAGTCATTGAACACCTGTCATTCTTGAATGCCACCGTCAGCTCAGTTGCTCAGTAGTGTCTAACTCTTTGTGGCCCCATGAACTGCAGCACACCAAACTTCCCTGTCCATCACCAACTCCCGGAGCTTGCTCAAACTCATATCCACAGAGTCGGTGATGCCATCCAACCATCTCATCCTCTGTCATCTCCTTTTCCTTCTGCCTTCAATCTTTCCCAGCTTCAGGGTCTTTTCAATGAGTCAGTTCTTCGCATCAGGTGACCAAAGTATTGGAGCTTCAGCATCAGTCCTTCCAATGAATATTTAGGACTAATCTCCTTTACAATGGACTGGCTGGATCTCCTTGCTGTCCAAGGGACTCTCAAGAGTCTTCTCCAAGACCACAGTTCAAAAGCATCAGTTCTTCAGTGCTCAGCTTTCTTTATGGTCCAACTCTCACATCCATACATGACTAACGGAAATGCAGTGGGAAATGAGAAAAAGTGCCTCTACCATGAAATTCACAGTGTTGTTAAACTGACAAATAGCCATCTATTTCAAGTTTGAAAGGTTTTTGACATCAGAGATTTAAAAGGAAAAATATGTGTATTAATTCTGGGTCTCTCTGAAAATAGCAATGAGTGTAACTATTTTATTTAAGTTTAATCCCATTAATCTGTAGAATTCCAAGACATTGCTGTGACTATTTTTACTATAGTGATATTTTATTCCCTTTGTAAACTTTGTAGATTAATGTTGAACAACAATCAGCATTAGGCTTGCAAAGAACAAAAAGTTCCATTGGGGTCGTAGGAATTGTAACTCAGGGACACAGATTCAGGTAATACTGAAAGAGTGTTCTTGCTGAGAGAAAGTGTCAGGGGCTTATAAAGGCAGAAGTCATGAGGCTGTACTCTGATGCAAAGGAGGAAACATTTGTCCTTAAGGGGTGACTGTCAGGAGTTGTTCTAAATAAGGGTCTGATAAGTATCTTGAGTTTCTAGAACATTTGGAAGATGCTTTGCAGCCTATGTTAAGACAAGAATCATTGATGTTCAGATTCCATCCAGTCTGAGAAGTGCAAATGGCCTAGTTCCTCAGTGACCTCTTAACTTGCCATTCCAGAGAGCTTTCCTAGCAACATCAACTCCATTTTTATTTTCCTTCATATTAGTTTTCACATAGTATAGTTAAGTAATGGCAAAATTATAGTTTTAAAATTATTTTTTCTGTCAGCCTCCCTCCTCCTGACAAACATATCTAAGGTGTGATTTAAATGTAAATCTTAAACCCAATGCTCAACATGGAGATATATCTGATGTGCTTGCATTTAAATAAATACTATAGAAAAGTAAGTCATGTAGAGTTATTGTAATAAAATGATTTGGTGATGAGAAGAAAATGAAACAGCTGGGGCAAGATGGAGCCACAGACTCTGGGGAAAATCAAATTCATGTCCTTACTAATGTTCTTACTAGCTGACTCGTTGGAAAACAAATACAATTTATTAGATAAATTTGCTTCAACGAATGTTTTTCTTTTTTCTTTTTTACAGAATGACTCGTGTACCACTGACCAATATTACAAGGATAGACAGAATAATAAACATTTTTAATCATTTAATTACTGATTTTTTTCATTAATTTGAAAAGCTGTTTAAAAAGAAGTGATTACTTACTGTTTCATTTGTATTGTTGAAAAAGTGAAATCCAATATCTAAAACATTATGAGTTTCTTTTCTTTTCTGTGCTCAGCACATAATAATTTATAATGCATTTCATTCTAATTAAACTGAACTAAAATTTCAGCTAAAGTACGCATAAGTGCTCTATTGTTTTGTTTAAATAATGACTGGACAGTAACCCAACATTTTATGCAATACAGAATGGTGAGCAGGTCTGGAAGGCTGCTATTGAGATGGGCAGTGACTTTTAAAAATTTAAATGGAAAGTTCTGATTTGGTGACCTTGCTGTATAATGTGATTTTTTTTTTTTTAATATGTGCATGAGATTTTTCTTTTTTCACAGGGAGGTGAGACCGTGTGCTATGGGGTTTTCTCAGGAGGCCTGTTCTCCTGGCTGGATCTGTATGACAGGTTTAGACATTAAATGACTTTAAGCTTGTCAAAGAAAGGTTATTAAAAATGTCCCTGGCTTTCAGGCTTCGTGCTCAGTAGGAGCCCAGATGCAATCCTATGGGGCTGTCTTTCTATTTAGTCATGTCATTTGGCTCTTTGCCCATAGCAAAAAATGAGACACCATCTGTTATTTCTCACTAATGGCTGTCGGTCCTGAGCTTGCCTGGCTCAATATGCATTTTCTTTTCTCACCAGTGGCTGGACACAGCTTCGCTAACGTGGCTCTATTGAGAAGTACGCTTTCTCATCAAATGGGCTTAGAGATGTGGAAGCACTCACACATACTGAAACCCTCTTCAAGTAAGGTGTTGTCATTATTTTATTAACACTGTAAAATCTATGTAATTTTTTTGTATTAAGGTGATCCAGATTTTATGTGGAAGCTTCTATTTTGCCAATAACAACAATAGCTCATACTAATTGAAGGCTTACATGAGTTATCCCTTTCATTTTCCCCAAACCCTAGAGCTAGACATTATTCCTTCCATTTTATAGGTTAGAAGACAAGTGAGACAAGTTTGTGAAGCTTGCTTAGTTCCACAGAAATAAAGGTCAGAATGAGAATTCACCCAGTTCAAGCCTTCCTCCAGAGCCATACCTCTCAACCCCTGTAATCTTGCTTCTCCAGGTAACTTGCTGGGCTCTTTAGAGTTATCACCTGAAGCATGAAGCTTAAAACCACTACAAATCAGAAGCAAGCAATTTTCCCTTGGGTCATTTGGTGCAGCGGTAAAGAATCTGACTGCCAACACTGGAGACATGAGTTCGATCCCTGGGTCAGAAAGATCCCTTGGAGGAGGAAATGGCAACCCGCTTCAGTATTCTTGCCTGGAAAATTCCAGGGGAGCCTGATGGTTTGTAGTCCTCGGGGTCGCAAAGAGTCAGACGCGACAGCTTGCACTCATGAGGAAGAAACACCTTCTGCTTAGCTTCAGGAACCATTGTGAATTTCTAGATTTGCAGTTGGCATCATTAACAATTCTCCTCGGTTTACAGATGGGGATTCAGAGCCCAGGGAAGACCTGCAAGTCAGCCTATTGTCAGGCTCTCAAAAGCAACGCTCACTCGAAAAACACTGGGCTGAAACAACACTTGTCATCAGGGCCATGATGTCTTTTCCATTTCAAAACCTCAGTGAGACAGTGCTCTGGGGACTAACATTTGTTATATAGCAACAGATAACTATCGTATGAGACACAAAGCTGGGTAAATTTTTCAACTAGATATATATTATCCTCCAAGGTATACACTTTGTTTTTGTATGCTTTAAAAAAACCTTCTGTATTGGTTTCAAAAGTGGGAACTGCAATTATTGAAATAACTAAAAGAATAAACAGCAATTTGATTCTTTCTGGAAGTTCAAATAAGGATTAGTTCCTGAAGACTTGACTATGATTAATGTGAAGCTAAAAAAAGGGGTTAGCTACCTTCTTGTAATGTCATTTTTGGCAGTTTTTTGATGGACATTTACTGTTGAATTAGGTGAACTGTAAATTCTTTTGACTTGTTCATCACTAATCAGAACGTCGGAGAAGGCGATGGCATGCCACTCCAGTACTCTTGCCTGGAAAATCCCATGGATGGAGGAGCCTGGAAAGCTGCAGTCCATGGGGTCGCTAATAGTCAGACACGACTGAGTGACTTCACTTTCACTTTTCACTTCCATGCATTGGAGAAGGAAATGGCAACCCACTCCAGTGTTCTTGCCTGGAGAATCCCAGGGACTGGGGAGCCTGGTGGGCTGTCATCTATGGGGTCGCACAGAGTCGGATACGACTGAAGTGACTTAGCAGCAGCAGCAGCAGCAGCAGCAGACTTATAGTATGTTAAGAGAAGTTGAGCAAAAGGAAGAGTCCACCATCAAATATATTTGGGAAAATTATCTTGAAAACATGTATCTCTTTACTGAAAAAAAAAAAACAGTAAAAGAATTTTGATCTGGAACACATTGATGTGCATTGTAAATCTCCAGTGGCACAGTATTTTCTAAACTGGTATATCCACGGACTCACTTTTTGATGGTTTCACATGAATAGTTTCCCAGTGTACATGCATTGGAAAATATTTATCAGACATCTCAATTCATATTGATGCTTTGTTCTCTCCCCAGTTACAGCCTCTTCTACCTCTCACTTCCTCAGTTGTCCAAAACTCCATGGCTTTGTTCATGTCTTATTTTCTCTCATTTCCCAAATCAACTGACTGACAATTCCGATACATTTTTACCTCCTAACAAGCCCTTAGAAACTATCTGTCTTTCCATTTCCACTGTCCCTGCTTCTACTCTTGGCATTATGGTGTCTGGTCTCTACATGAGAGTCACAGCTTCCCAACTGATTGCTCTGCCCTTCATCTACACATTATGGCTGAAAAAAATCTTCCTAAAATATAAACTGGGCTGGGCAGATCAGTTAGTTTTTCTATGGCTCCACAGGTTCTCCAAAGTGATCTATAAAACCCAGCCTCTTCAGCAACATTTTAAAGTCTTCTGTGACCTGACACAGACTACACCTCTCATTCTTCTTATGTTTTAGCCCCATCAAGCCTCTTATGGCTTTGCAAATAAAAGGGGACTTTTTTTCAGTATGTATGCTTTTTCTGTTTAATCCACCTAGAGTGTCTGCTTGCCTGTCTACCCTACTTGCTGATAAAATTGTCACTCTTTCTGCAAAGCTGTGATTAAACTTTTTTGTAAAAACTCTCTGGCTTCTTCAGACCTGGTTATGGATTTGGCCTTTTATTAGAGCAGGGTTCCTTAGCCCTGTGTCTATGGTTGGTTTCTCTGGGAAGAGGTCCATGGAGACTGTGGTAGTCAACTCTAAACATGGCACCCAAAGGCCCCTGCTTCCTGGTGTTCATGTTCTTGTGTCATCTTCTACATTTTATCAAGATTGATCTGTGTGACCAACAGGACACTGGGTAAGTAATGGTGCATCACTTGTGGTGGGTCACTGGTCATAAATAGCATCAAGGCTTTCTCCTTTTTTCCAAGGGTCAGTTATTCTAAGGACAACCAACCGCTTTGTTGTGATGAATCCTATGAGGAGGCTCATGTGGCTGGGAACTGAGTTTTTCTGCTGCAGCCTATAGTGAACTCCCTGAGGCTGTCTTCAATAGTCATGCAGGGTAAGCTTAGTTGGAAACATATCCTCCAGCCCCAACCAAGCTTTCAGTTGACAGCAGCCCCCGGTGGATAACTTAACTGAAACCTAATCAGAGATTCAAATCTAGAACCATCCAGCTAAGCCACTTTCAGATTCTTGATCTGTAGTAATTATGTGAGATAATAAATGTTTGTCGTGTTAAACTGCTAAGCATTCAGGAAAATATTTGTTTATAGCAACTATACACACCATCATGTTCTCAAAATGGTCAGTGACTCAAATAGGATTAAGAACCTCTGGCACACACGTTGTTCTAGCTGCTATGATTTGTCATTGGGAATCATTTAGTTATTGTGTGCTTACCAGGTTCTACTTACTGTAAGCTCCTGAAAGTAACATAATGGCATTTATCATTGTACCTTCAGTACCTATCTCAGGGCTAGAAATATAGTAGAGAGGTTTTTAAAAGATCTGTTTAATTAAAATAAAGTTTGCCTTTCAGGTAGGGATTGAGGCCGATGCCAACTTGTAGGAAAAATGTAAGTCACTGGAAGACCATCTCAAGGACTTTTGATTCTATGGCATGTTTGCTGAGAAGGGCCAGAGATTTTCAAGATAGTTGAGACCTTTAAAGGAATTCTCTCAGTAAAAGAGATATTTTGTGTATCAGTTCAGTTCAGTTCAGTTCAGTCACTCGGTTGTGTCCGACTCTTTGTGACCCCATGAATCGCAGCACGCCAGGCCTCCCTGTCCATCACCATCTCCCAGAGTTCACTCAGACTCGCATCCATCGAGTCTATGATGCCATCCAGCCATCTCATCCTCTGTCGTCCCCTTCTCCTCCTGCCCCCAATCCCTCACAGCATCAGAGTCTTTTCCAATGAGTCAGCTCTTCGCATGAGGTGGCCAAAGTACTGGAGTTTCAATATAGATATATATATGTGAAAAAAATTGGCATGTTAAAGGACTATACCACTTTTCCTTGCTTCCAAAAATAATTTGAACTTATGTCTTCTATGACGTTAGAGGAGAAAATCCCCCACTCATTTTGAGGTGATCAGGTCAACAGTGACTAAGAACAGTATAAATTAAGTATGTCCTATGTCTTCAGGCTAGTCTGTGTGTGTATGTGTGTGTGTATATTTGTGTACTTCAGATATTTGTGGCTAGGAGGCAATTAGAAAATGCTGTATTTCTAGAAAACCTAACATCTGACTTGAAGGAATTCTTCTGAGATTCTATAAAAGGCACACAAGGTTTTTGCATGGGATTAAAGCATATATGCACAAAAAGGGAAGGTACTTTATAATTCTCAATAAACACTGATTATTTCATATCAACTTTAGCTTATGATTATAAAAACCCATTCTTGTGCCTTATAATAAAGAAGATAACTTCTTTATCTTCCTTGTTGTTTTTGCAAGAGAAAGAATTCTTCTATAAAAGAATGGCTGAATAAAGTCTAACAAGAGCAATTGTATATACTATACAATGCACAATCAAATAAAATGATAGAAATTCCAGATAATTCAAAAATATAAAATAACAGAGCTGCACTACAACCACTTTACGTCTATCTGTATTGTTTTAATTTGGCAGTTGAACGAAAGCTTGAAACTTTATGGGGGAAAAATTGATGTTATCTGGTTGTTCTCTTGTTTTCTTATCACACTTCAGGTATAAGCAGGTTACTGACTCTTGCCACATACAATCATGAAGAGTGAGTCAGTGGTTTTCCACATTTTTATATCCTTTGGGAGGGGGGAAGCCAAGAAGAAAACAGCTTTCTTAAAATGTAAATGTTGTATTCCCTGGACTGTGCAACTCTAGCCAGAACTGAGGTTTCTGAAAGTCTTTTAATTGATCAGAAAGGAATCTCCAAGACTTTGCCTTGTCCTTGGGGAATTTTTAATGGCATTCTTGCACCAGATGTTTGCCCCGATGGACTAGCTTGCTTTTTGCTGTTGTTTGTACATTTTTAATGGAAAGAACGTGATTCACTAAATCTTACTGAGATGGACTTAAATATTCAACAGGCCTGACACCCTTTTATCATCTTTAAGAAGTTCTAACCAAGTTGTGGTCTAGCTTAGACTTAAACAGGTTAGAAGGCAGAAGTTTGCTGCCTTTGCAGTATTGACTAAGGAGGTTCTCCTTTATTTTAAATTAAACCATTTCCCTGCAGCTTTCACCTGGTGAAACTAACAATTTAGCCCCCGTTCTAGGACAGGCTACCTGGGAAGCTCTCAGCCTACTCAGCTCCACCCCACCCCTATCCTACCGCTGCAGTCTGCTCCAGTAGACAAAATATGCAACTTTGTTGGCTCAGGCTTTTTTCCAGTCTCTTAATGGGCTCCTCTTTCTTGATTCTAGAGCTTAGTGAATGCTCTTTGACCCTTCCTTCACCCAGGCAACTGTTAACTCACCCTTCAGAGCTCAGCCCAACTGCCACTTCCTCAGAGAAGACTCTCATGCTGTCCATAGAGTCCCAGGGATACTCTATTAAAAGCACTCAGTACATGCCCTTCCTTGCTCTCATTACAGTCCATGATTTTATTTCTAACCACAAGATAAAGGTCTGTTTCCCAACAGACCCCATGTTCTACAGGGCAAAGCACTCTGGATTCTCAACACTGCCACAGCTCCTTCAATAAGCAATTATTGAATGAATGAATGAATGAAAGAATTCCTCAAATGTCATGAGGTATGAACAACTCTTCTTTTTAAAAGAAAAGTTTCCCAGGATGGTTTTGGCTAGCAGAGCATGGAATGGGTCTGTCACCTCTGTAAATATTAGGATTATTTTAAATGTAACCCTTGAGCTCATTTGGCTTCCTTGGCGGCTCAGTGGTAAAGAATCTGCCTGCAATGCAGGAGACTCGAGTTCGATCCCTGGGTCAAGAAGATCCCTTGGAGAAGGAGATGGCACCCCACTGCAGTATTCTTGCCTGGGAATTCCTCATGGACAGAGGAGCCTGGTGGGCTACAGTTCACTGAGGTCACAAAGAGTCTGACACAACTGAGCCCATATACAAAGATGATCTCATGAGCACTGTGGTAGCCACCACGTCCTGCATCATTCTGGTGACACACAGAAAATTGGTTCCCTCCAGCGGTGCTTTTATATTTTCACCTCTCCTGTTTTCTAAATCCAAGCAAAGGAACCAAGTCAGACTGAAACCAAAAGCACCAAGGCTCTTGTCTTTGCATATAAGCAATGTTCTCAGAGAGCAAAAGGAAGTTAATTTTAGTCACCAGTATCTCCTCCCACACACAGGGTTTGGTCAGGGTTCTAATTAGAACTACTAGAATTCTAATTACTGAAAGGCAGGTACTTAGTTCTATAGAATGTTTGCAGACTATATAGGCTGACTCTCAGAAGCTGTGGAAGGACAACCTAATTAAAACTTAGTTTTTAAAATTGGCTCAATCCAGTATTAGGAGGAAACACAATGTAGTGTCCATAGGAGCAACTAAGTTCTATGTAATTTTTCTACTAAATTTTCTGTTTGCTTGAAAGCACTTAAAATTCAAAGTGGAAAGTAAATAAAAGGTACAAGGGCATGAGAACCCAAGAGAATTGCTGGGGCCACAGAAATTCATTTCAAACAAGGATGATGGTTATTATGACCACATAACTAATCTTTAAGAGCAAAGTGTGTGTGTGGGGGGGATTCTTTATAATAACATCAAGCCAGTAACATAGTCTGGGTAAACTAGGATGTATGAGCATGCTAGTGATGGTTTAATACTCAGTCCAGTCTCTTTTGACACTGTTTAACTGTTTCTTGCTTAGTTTTTCTCATCTGTAAAAAGAGAGCTAATGATATTTACCTTATGAACAATGCCTAACGCACTATTTGCGTAGACGCTCAGTTTTGGTCATTGTTAGTCATTCTCCTCACCTTCCTCTGAATCTCTCCAGTACTGACTCAGAAATTAAGGGATTGCTCCTAGAAAGGGAGTAGTGGAGGGCCAGCAGACACTGCAGAGGGTCGGTAGAGCCTGAGAAATCTAGGTCTGCCAGGTCAAGGAGAATTTTTTTTAGCCTGGGTGTGCAGGGGCTGAGTATTGACTTTCTAATTTCCAGCCAATTGTAGAACACAAGAAATTGTCATTGGTCTACTCATATGCCCAAGACTAATCAGAGAGGCTTAGAGTCTTGCAGTAGTCCTTGGGGGGAGGTATTTTTAACAACTCACACTAGAGGTCTAAAATAACGAATGTTGCAGCTGTTTGATTTATAAGCCAAGTATTCAGAGAAAGCTGCATAGGAAAAGGAGCAAAGAAGAAGAAACGATTGGTCCATAGATTTGGAAGCCCGGGCCCCATCCCAGTGGAATGCTCCCAGGCCATAACACTCAATTCTCCCCAAATCACACTTCATTTTCTTGGTTCCTGTATTTAGAATTTTCATTGTTCTTTATATTCTCCAAATACCTTTTCCAAACATTAGAGTTTTGAAGGCAAGTTTCCAGGGAAGGGAGAGAAAACACAAAATGGACAGTGGCTGATTGTTTTTATTTTTTCTTTGAGAGTTTCCAGATAGATGGCCAAATTTAAAAACACAATGACATGCAAAGGGTGCAGAAATCAGATGATATATGAGCCAAGAGCAACAAAAAGTAGCTGTGAAAAATGGGATTGTTAGCATCTTCCCTGGGGGGAAATCAGAGAATAAGGGAAACTTTCAGGACTTGCTTCCAACTCTTCCTCACTCATTATTCATAAAATGAAGCTGATACTAAGGCCCTGTGAGGGTGGAGAGTGTCGGTGATCAAGCAACTGAATTCACAAGTTCACTATTCCTCTAGAGGTAAGTGGAGGGATTTCTGCCTGACCTTTGGGGAACTCGGAGAGGAAAGAAAAGTGGAAAACTGCTTGTCTGCTCTCTTCTGTCCCTTGTGGTGAGAAGTGGAATAAAGTGATGATTAAGAGTGAGTGAGGCTGCTGGAAGTGAAGTCACTCAGTTGTGTCCAAATCCTAGCGACCCCATGGACTGCAGCCTACCAGGCTCCTCTGTCCATTGGATTTGCCGGGCAAGAGTACTGGAGTGGGTTGCCATTGCCTTCTCTGAGGCTGCTGGGTTCCAATCTCAGCTTTTCCCCTAATTAGCTGTGTGACATTAAGCATGTTATTTCACCTCTTCACACCTCACTTTTCTATAAAGTGGGAGTAATTCAACCTCAGAGAATTTTTTGGATGAATATGCAAAGTTCTTAGGACAAAGTCTATCTCCAAGTAAGTATTCTATGAATGTGATCTGTTAATATTATTTATGTTGTGATTTATCTCTCTTCTTATCCTCACTTTAGAGGCATCAAAAGTCAATAACCTGGGGTTTAATGGGCCCTACCATTGATTAACCCATTCCACAAGCAAAGCCGTGTCTTATCTCTATGGGCCCACTGTTTAGCACAGTGTCTGGGATATGACATTTTATAAATGTTTGTTGAACTGAACAGTTGTGCATCTGTATGTGCGATATAGAAAAATGTACCACTTGGGACCCCAGTTTCGCAGGATCTTGGGTTTACTTAAAATAAACAAATGAAAAAAATCTCAATACAGTGCTTACCTCTGACTACATGAGATGCACTGTGATGTGTTTATTTTACCCTATTTAATTCTGTTATGTTCTGTTCTAGTCTAGTGGTGCTGATTTTATAACTATAATAGGCAATTATTAAGCACCCTCCCCAATTGCTGGCATATTGATTTGCTTGTATTGAGTGTCATGCCTCTCATTTTTGGAAATGGAAAGCTTGATCTGTGTCCAAATGCTTATATGTGGAATCTGAAAAAAAAAAAAATAGGGTACAAATAAACTTATCTACAAAAGAGAAAATAGAATCACAGATGTAGAGGGAAAAAAACTAATGATTACCAAGGGGGAAATGGGGGAAGAGATAAATTGGGAGATTGGAATTGACATATGTACACTGCTGCTGCTGCTGCTGCTAAGTCGCTTCAGTCGTGTCCAACTCTGTGCGACCCCATAGATGGCAGCCCACCAGGCTCTTCCATCCTGGGATTCTCCAGGCAAGAATAATGGAGTGGGATGCCATTTCCTTCTCCAATGCATGCATGCATGCTAAGTCACTTCAGTCATGTCCGACTCTGTGTGACCCTATGGACAGTAGCCCACCAGGCTCCTCTGTCCACAGGATTCTCTAGGAAAGAGTACTGGGGCGTGTTGCCATTTCCTTCTCCACATATGCACGCTACTATATATAAAATAGATGACTAATAAGGACCTACTGTATTGCCCAGGGGATGCTACTCAATATTCTGTGGTGGCTTGTTTGGGAAAAGAATCTAAAAAGAGTGGACATATGTAGACGAATAACTGATTCACTTTGTTGAACAACTGAAACTAACACAACATTGTAAATCAACTAAACTCTAAATAAAAATTTAAAAAACAACAACAACAATCTTTTGGTTCAGAAAGATGTTAACTTTTCTGCTGAGGTAGAGTACAAGAAGTTCAATAGAAGCCAGTTACAATGGAGATTTAGACCATCTCCAGAATAGTCTAGCATTGTGGAAGCATTTGGCTTAACCAGCTGTTACTTGAACTCCATCAGCTTCCCCCCAAAGAGATTAAAACCCATTGAGATTAATGGAAGAACCACAGTGACTTCTATTTAAAAATTCTCAATCACTGAGATGGTATCAAAATTATCCAGGGGGCCAAAGTCATTACTTTTCTGAAATCATAAATTCGCGTGGTAGTATGAGTTAGTATGAAAATTTCATATAAGTAGCTCTCTTACTGCCTTCTCCCTTCCAGCCAAAGATTTTATCCATAAATTTGGTAAATGAACCATCTGGAACATTGCATGGTGATGTCATTGTGCCAGAGCCTTTCCTCAGGTTAGGCTTGGAAGGTGGGTTTTGAGGGATGAGTCGATTAAGGAGTAAGTGATCAATTGCAGAAAAATAAAATTTTGAGTTCGATGACCTAGTCTGGATTATACGAAGAAGGGGAAATTCATAAAAAGGTAGAACACATCAGAATGAGCCATTCATCCATAAAATCCAAACATATGCTAAGAGCTTGCCTTTCCATCTGTGCCTCACGGATTTGGTTTTAATATGGTGTTCCATTTTGAAGGATTTGCTCAATTCAGCAGTTCGAAAATGATTCACAAAGGAAAAGCTTGCAGAAAGAGTTCTTGTTTATGTTTTATTAATGGCATTTGCCAACACCCCCATAAAAATGAAAAAAGCCCCCTTGCACCATAACAATCTCTTGTTTTGCAGATTGCTTTTGTGATTGCTGTTTTGGTCTTTATTTTAGGCTTCTTGAGAGTTGTTGTTTTTTTTTTAATTTGAACACAGTCTTAATAGAATTAATCATTTTTGTCTGCTGACTAAACTCTACCAGGAAGCATCATCTGGCAGTTGTCCCCTGTGCCTCTAATTGCTTAATTAACATTCAAATCCAAGGTTTTAGGAAAGGGTTGGTATTATTACAAGTTATGAGGTAGTTAATTGCTGCCCTGACACCTTTGAAGCTGTCATATAGTATCTATAAAGAGATTCATGGGAGATGGGTTTAGGTTGAGGTAAAATGAAAACTCACAGATCTTTTAATAAAACTTTGTGAATAATAACTTATTGAATAATATTCTTCTTCTAGAAAAATGATATTCAACTGTTAAATGTATAATTTGGTACTGTTTATTCAATCCAAAAAGTGAATAGTTCTTTAAAAATATCCATAGACTTATAAATGATTTTATTTTGTTTTAAGTGATATTTACACAAAAAGATTAGGTACCACTGAATTTACTTTTATTTATGAATTTAAGAGAATTTAATAAACAAGTCCGCTTGAAAAAAATATGGCACAAGAGAATTTAGTGATGCTTATTTAGCATTAAATGCCCTGTAAACAGGTATAACTTTGACCTAGTAAAATATTTTGGTGGACAAATATCATCGCCTAAAATTGATTTCAGTTACTTCTAACTCCTGTAGAAACAATTTCATCTATACATCTTTTCGATTTTGCAATTGAAAAGTAGAAACAATAGTTTAAAGCATTATTTACACAGACTGAAATCAGGAAAAGAATTTATTGGAAAAATACAAATCAATAAAGAAAGATCAAGATTACAGTGGATATATGGATAAAGAGCACAGATACATAATTCACAAAGGTGGAAATATTAAATGAGAATGTGCAAACAATCTAATAAACAAACAATTAAAGAAGAGAAAATTTAAAACCAGAGCAATGTCCTTTACATCCATTAACTTAACAATTAAAAGTAGAAATACTATAAAAAGTAGAAATATTTAATTCCATAAAATTATGGCAATATGTGTATACTCATCATTGGGCACACAGTATATTGATATAACACATTTTAAAAATAATTCATCAGTATTTATTGCTACCTTTTATATCTCTCTCACTAGACAGATGCAGCCATCAAGCATTTTATGTAATTTAGCTGACATCTTGTGTGTGATCATTTTTCCAATGAATTTTTTCAAAGGCACTAAAATATTAAATGTACAAACATTTTTGGGTATTATCCATTATTACAAAGAAATTAGAGATAATATCAAGATCAGAAATTGAAAAGTGAAAGTGCTAGTTATGAACTGTAGTCCATCAGGCTCCTCTCTCCATTTGATTTTCCAGACAAGAATTCTGGAGTGGATAGCCATTCCCTTCTCCAAGGGATCTTCCTGATCCAGAGATCAAACCTAGATCTCCTGCGTTGCAGATGAATGAATTCTTTACCATCTGAACCACCAGGGAAGCCAATTAACATCAGAAAATGGGGGAAATTAAGTGGTACTATTGGTCAGCTGCAAAAGATAATAATAACAACTATAACTAATATTATTTGTAAAATAATATTAGGTGAATAGTGAAAAATGAAATTACCTTTTGCCAACTATAAGAAAAATATGCGTATTACAAAAAAGCATGCTGCTGCTGCTGCTGCTGCTGCTCAGTCTCTTCAGTCATGTCCAGCTCTGTGCCACCCCATAGACGGCAGCCCACCAGGCTCCCCCGTCCCTGGGATTCTCCAGGCAAGAACCCTGGAGTGGGTTGTCAAAAGAGCATAGAGCTGAGGAGCTTACTGAGGAGACCACTTGCTACAGAGGAGAAGGAAACATCTAGCTTAGGCTTGTATTTGCAAGAGGTACTTTTTTATATACTGGTATAGCTTCTCTGAGTTTCAGTTTCCTCTTTTACAAAATGAGGTTATATCTGCTTCATAAAGTTGTTGGTGTTCAGTGACATAAAGCACATAGAGTGTTTAATGGCATCGCCAAAACCAAAAAGTGTTATCATGCTATTCATGGCACTCCGGGCATCAAAGAGCTTGTGAACGAAGTTGAATGACAGCGCTCATAAATCATTAAAACCTCTTCTTTACTTTAGATGCTGTGGTTAGACACCGGC
The DNA here is from genome assembly GCF_016772045.2 of Ovis aries. NCBI lineage: Eukaryota > Metazoa > Chordata > Mammalia > Artiodactyla > Bovidae > Ovis > Ovis aries. Next base: position 19,791,121 of record NC_056074.1, read on the forward strand.
ATGAGTGCAGTTAATAGCAAAAGCTCTGGATCCTGGAAATAGACACACAATTTTGTTCAATTCTGAGAGGGAGATGCTAGTTCCTAGCAGAGCCCTTTCTGTACCAAACTAAGAGAGGCTAAGAAACTTATTGAAAGTAACACAACTAGTAATAGTCATTAGATGAACAATACTAACTGCTTATTTTGGGTAATAAACTGTCAAATCACTTTATAGATGTTTAGTCATGCAATACTGCCTAAATATTGTCTAAATACATCACTGATACTGTTGAAAAACGTTTGGAAGCTATGAAATTTCCCAAAGAAAGATAAATACTTGTGCCATATTTGCAATGTGGTATACAGCTTCAAAGGCTTGACAGTCCACTGTCAGAACCTTTCTGGAGTAGGGCCTAACTCCTATGATGATAACCACACGTAGAGTGATGACAAGCGCTGTGTGGTGACAATTTAGATAAAATGCCTGTTGCAGGGAAGGCCTCTGATGAAATAGTGTTTAGTGAAAACTAAAGGAGATAAAGGAAGAGGCTCTGTAGCTATTGAGAGAAAAGGTTACCAGAGAAAGGAAATAGCAAATGTGAACACTCTGGCATGGGAATTTGTATGGCTTTTGTTGACAATCCCATACATGATAATAGTATCAATCATTATTTAATAGTTGTACTTCCCTGGTGGCTCAGACGGTTAAGCGTCTGTCTACAACGCGGGAGACCCGGGTTCAATCCCTGGGCTGGGAAGGTCTGCTGGAGAAGGAAATGGCAATCCACTCCAGTACTATTGCCTGGAAAATCCCATGGGCAGAGGAGCATGGTAGGCTACATGTAGTCCATGGGGTCGCAAAGAGTCGGACATGACTGAGCGACTTCACTTCACTTCACTTTGCTAGCATCTCCTGAGTACTAAGAACTAGGTGAGCACAGATATAAAATAGTCCTCGCCCTTGATGGATTTAAAATGAAGAAAGAAAAATATACATTTTAATTTATGCATTGTGCCATGCTGGGCTAAGTTGTTTCAGTTGTGTCCGACTCTTTGCGACCCTATGGACCAAGCCCACCATGTGCCTCTGTCCATGGGATTCTCCAGGCAAGAATACTGGCATGGGTTGCCGTTTCCTACTTCAAATTTATGCATTATAAATACCGCAAATTTGAGTGACTAGGAACCACAACTGTTTATTCTTATAGTTCTTGAGTCAGCGGGCCTGCTGGGAGTTGCATGAAGGCAGGCTGATCTTGACTGGCTTGCTCATGCTCTTGCTAGTTGGCTGGAGTCCTTGACTTAGGCACCTGTGGAACAGCTCTGCTCCTGATACCCCTCATATTTCCTTTGGAACTAGCCGGTATGTTCTTTTCATCGTCTTGGGAGAAATGCAAGCAGGAAGCCCAGGAACTTTTTCAAGCTTTCAGGGCCCAAGACATACCCCTAAGATAAATACTGGTAGCACAGTCAAGCACTTTAATCCTGGTCTGTCATCCTGCTCCTGTACGTGCTGTTAGCCAAAGCTAGTCATATGGCCAAGCCTAAGGGAATTAACTCTATTCACATTGGGAAAACCATAGGAAGGTACAAAAGCAAAGGACATGGATAGAGCGAGGGTAGAGAATCGGGACCACTTAAAGTGATCTATTAATTCACCATAATAAATACATAACCCAGCAGCTTTCAGAACATGGTATCCGTTCCATTGGTGGTATGAGAAATGATTTTTCATTGTGTTTGAAATGAAAACCATTGTTTTTATGTTAATAGTATATATTTTTCATGTGTTGAATAAAATAATAAGCCCCTGGAGCTTTCAATTGGATTTTCCAGGTTACAGTAGTGAGTCAATATATGCAAATTATACAGCTAATAATGGCATGAATGTAAGGTTCTATAGGAAAAAGAAACTCAAGAGAAAGATACAGGAATGAAGTTTGGAAAACATTGCTGGTTGTTGCATAAACAAACCAAGTGGTTGGGAATGAGGAGTAGGGAAAAAATGGAAGGTTCCATGGAAGGGAAGCCATTAGAATAACACCTTAAACAAGCTGAAATTTATAAGGCAGAGAAGGTAAGGAAGTGTGGTTCAGATGGAGAAAGCAGCATATATAATGGTCCAAAGAGGTAAAAGTACACGACAAGCAGTATAATAAAACATCCCATTGATCGGATATCCAATTGGCCAGACCCAAGGCTAGATTCCTTCTGCACAGTATCTGTAACCTCTGGGTGGTGAGAGAGCCTCACCTCTTTCCCTTAAGCCACAAGCAAGGTCAGCACACAACAGGCTCATGGCAAATAACTGCCGGCTAAAAGATTGACTCATAAACGCTTTCAGAAAATTTATATACTGTCTTAATCCAGAACCCAAGTCTCTCAAAGTCAAGCCTTGTTTCAACATTTTTATTTCTTGGAGGAGCAATTTCATCTTTTTTAGGGCTGCCTTGCTTTGTTTTTCAGGGAGAACTCTCCGATTCCCAAATGGCTAACTTTAGCCAGGGTTGTAAGAGTTGAATATACAGAGGCAAAACAAGACCAGATTCACAATCTGAGAGAAATATTTATAAGCTAAGAGACTGGAAACTATATTCAGAAAAATAACTGGAAACTCTTCCTTTAAAATCTGGGCCTGAAGAATAGCTACCATCTGCCTCTTTTGGCCCAGGAGGCTGTGTTTGAATCATGCTGCTGACTTCCCCTGTAAAAATCAGTCAAAACAAGGTTTTCAAGGCAACTGCTCTTTTAAGTAAAGTTTTATTTAGTGTGACTGTGCTATATATTTTATGCATTAGAGTCCCCAAACTGTCCCCTTTTCGGTGTTCACCACAGGAGTAGATTATAGCATCTGTCATCCACTGACTCAAAAATCTTAGAATCCCTTAGAATCATCCTTGACACTTCTTTCTTTTATGCTCCACTCCAATCCATCAGGAAATACTGTAACTCAATCTAAAAATTATATCTCAAATTATAAAAATTATATCCCTTCTATCTGTACTGTTGCACAATTTTTTCCCTAAGGCACCATCATCCCTCACCCCCGCTGGAATGAAAGCTATATTATAAGCTCCTTCTATGCATAGTCACAATAAATAAAACCGCAGCCTCCATCATTCTCTATCCTGCTTTATTTTTCTTCTCAATATTGTATTTATGTTCGTATATTACCTATTATTAGTTTATTCATCATTGCTCTCTCTTACTAAAATACCAGTTCCTTGAAGGGTGGAAATATGTTTGTTTTGATCATGGTTGTATCTATTTCCTGGTTCTAGAAGAATGCCAGGCACATAATAGATGTTCAATAAACTACTGGTTAAATGAGCAACTGGTTGATTTCAAATATTTCTCCCAAAGCTGTATTATGATACTTCCAAAAGCCAGATGCTTTTAAATTAAAAAACAAACAAAAAAGGCTTCAACCTTTAGAGCCTTATTATTTCTAACAAACATTTCATATCTATTGTTTCATTTAAATCTGTATATGATAGTTCTATTTGATAAATAAGATACCTGGGACCTACAGATGGCCTATTACTTGCTTCAAGCATGTGGTGAGTTGGTTACAGAGCTTTCATTTCAGTTCTCTAGAGTCTTAAACTTAGGATCCTTCCACTGGACCACATATAGATGGCTTTGCATCTGTTTCAACCTCAGTGACACATGAGTGTGTGCACTTTTAATGTGGTGAAATAATAAGGACTTTGAGTTTCCTGAGTGATTTTTCCCTTCCCTCTTAGAATATCCCAAGAGAGAAGATCATGCTGTTCCTGGAAAGGAAGGAAATAAGTGTGAAATCAGCTCTTCTTTTATGGCAACTGGTTCTCAAGGAGACAAGAGCTCTGAAGAAGTCCAAACCCCCAGCTATCTAACTTTTGAGACTTAGCTGGGGACTGCAGAGGGTACAGACCTATGAATATTACCCATTGTGATAAGTCTCTGGGACAGCAGATCAGAATCTTCATGAATTTACTCATTCATCAGGTATTTCTAAATGCGCCTTAAACACCGGGCACTGTGATGGGTGTTCTGGCAGTGTGAAGGATGATCAGGGAAGCTGAGTCTTCCAGAAATTTACAATTGATGGAGGTATAAATTCTCAGGAAAAAAAGATTAACAGTGGGAAGGAAATACAAGAGACTCCCAAGGAAGTTTTGAGAGCCAAGAAATGAATAATCAGAGACCCCAAAATTAGAACTTATTACAAGGAGGAAAAGCCAGAGGTATGATAAGAAGGTAAGTAGCGACTACATAAGCCTCTAGAATGAACATTTATTGATGTGTGTGCAAATACATCCTTTAAATTTATGTCCATTTTTGTTTTATTCACATGCACTTACTCTCAACCCTGACAGTTTTTATTGGAAAATACTTTAAAAAAATACTTCTTACTGCACTATGAGAAGATAACAATAAACTCCACTTCTGTTAAAAATAAAATGATCACAAGCCTTCTGAAACACACACAATATTTCTATTTAAATTGAGATGCTTTACTATTAAAGAAATGCAGTTATTTTTCTCCAGGTATTTTCTGGGTAGAGAGGGGCAAAGTTCTTACATGAATTCCACCTTGTACATGAAACATCCCCCTAGTCATGTTTTGAAATCCACAATGGATGGTACATTTTTCAAAATAACAATGACTTCTGCTAATCCTAGGGCACTTCCAGATCTAGTCTATCTCATTCTACCACTAGAGTGCACCACAATATTTATTACCAGCATGGAAAGCCCAGGGACTGTGGTTCAAATAGAGAGTCTCATTTTTTCTATTTGACAATTCAATCACATAAACATTTACATGTCTTTGAGAGCTCATGCAGTTGATCAAAAGTCGATAGAAAAAAACCAAAAACCCAGTTGTTTGAATCAGATGAGGATTATGACTTCAGTGGCCAAAATTTCTAATGATTCACTCTTTTGGTGCGTGTATTTTGAATTGTAGGTTTGTAATGGGAGTGCAGAGGGGAGTCTGGCAAATGTAATAGAACAGCTTGAAATATGCAGAGTTGTGGTATGAAATTTGGCAAAAGATCCTTTTAACTTGTCAATGAGTCAGGGGTGCTGGGCAAATTTCTAAAATGCTCTAGGAAAAGTACAATTTTTAAAAATCAGACTATTATCAGTACGTGCATGAGTACAAAGTCATTTCAGACTCTTTGTGACCCTATTGACTGTAGCCTTCTAGGCTCCTCTGTCCACGGGATTCTCCAGGCAAGAATACTGGAGTGGGTTGCCGTGCCCTCCTCCAGGGGATCTTCCCCCGGCCCAGGGATCAAACCCGTGCCTCTTTGGTCTAACCTGCCTTGGTAGATGGGTTCTTTACCACTAGCAACTTTGGGTATATTTTTATATTATTCAGTCTAGAGACATTGTCTTAGCACCTAGTACATGCTTGACACTGGATGGGCTAGATTCTAGGATTAATTTCATATAGATGATTTCATAAGTTACTGATTTGGCATTCTGATTGAAGACTACAAAATACTCTGCTTCCAAACGTATTTCTCCTGGAGTTACTTCCCTGTTAATGTCTTCACGTTAAATTTCATTATTAGAGTCATTGCCTGTGAGTAAAGCAATATTTCCATGATACTTTAAGAAGAAAAATTTACCCAAGAAGTTTAACCCTTTGAGCTATTGGTGATGATAATAGCAGCTAACTTTTATTTCAAGTCAACATAAGTAGAAAATTCAAGTGCAACAATCAATTTATACAAGGTAGTTGCTAGCATCATTATCATAATTTTATAGAGGACAAATCTGAAATTCAAATAGGTTAAATAATTTGCCCTAGGTTGCACAGCTGATACATTGAAAAGCCAGATAAACTCAGGCAGTCTAGATTCAAAACCATGTTTTTAACTGTTATTTTTATATAATAGTCATTACCAAATTTGTACCTCTAGTCTATATATTTCCTCTAAGTTGCAGACATGTGTATATACCTGTCATTTTCACTTGGATGTCTCAAAGGCATCTCAATGATCATGTGTCTAAAATTGATCTCTTTATTTCCACCACCATTCCCCAGAAGTCACACATGGGTACACCCTAAAACAAATATTCCATCTTCCTTACAACTCTGTAAATCTTTCAGTTCAATTAAACTTACCACTTCAAGACATGACCATGAGAAGCACGTCTACCTCTTTTCGGTCTCTCAACCTCAATGTCCAAAATATCTGCAGGTTCTGTTAGTTTTACATCTAAAATCTATTCCAGATTTGTCCACTCTCCCCTTAATTAATCCAAGCCATCGGCATCACTGCAATAGCATCCTATCTGGTATCTGTGTTTCCTCTCTCTATCTCTCCATCACAACTCGGTCCACTTTCTACATGGAAATCATTGTTAGCTTTTGTAAGCATAAGTTTAAACTGTTGCACCCCTCGGTAAAAGCTTTCAATGTTTTACTTTTGTATTTAAATATATATTCTTTATTATGACACAAATGCATTCTCTATTTCTAATACCATCTTTGACTCTCTCATCCCTTGCTCGCAGTGTTCAAGTTAGTGTCCTAGTCTAATGATCCCATGCAAAGTTCACAAGGACACAAGATGTCTGTGTGCATTTTCCACTCTGGTATGCTCGATTTCCTAGTTCCTCCCTTGGTTGGCTCTTTCTTATCCTTCAGGTCTCAGCTTAAGCATTGCCCTCTTCTATCTATCCTCCTTACCCATACTACCAAAAGTAATATCCATTTTCCTCTATTCTATCTGTTGGCCAAAAGTTCATTTGAGTTTTTCAATAAGATGATATGGAAAAAGACAAATTTTTTTGTCAACCAAATAGCACTTTGTTTCTGTAGCTTGTAGTACTGACCACAATATATAATCCTTTTGTTACTATTTGTGCATGTATTTATTTTATTTCTCCCATGGCAATGTACATTTCATGAAGTCAGGGAACTTAGATCTCTTATTCTTCATTATATCACCAGTACCTAACCAAGAACCTGGCTTCCAGGGAACATTCAATAAATTGCTGCTGAATATTCTATTTACAAGGGCTTCCCAGGTAACTCTGTTGATCGAGAATTTGCCTGCCAATGCAGAAGAAGTAAGAGACATGGGTTCGATCCCTGGGGCAGGAAGATCTCCTGGAGGAAGGCATGGCAAACCACTCCACTATTCTTGTCTGGAGAACCCCATGGATGGAAGAACCTAATGAGCTACAGTCCATAGGGTTCTGCAGAGTTGGACATGACTGAAGGGACTTAGCATGCAAGTAGGCATTCTATTCACAAAGAACACACCTGAAAAATCAAGGAAATAAAAAGGCTAAAATTCAAAGGTTGGTACAAGATATACTAAGCAAAGACAAACCAAAAGAGTTAAAGAAACTGTTAAGAACAGAAAACACACATATACACTAACTTCAATAGAAAAAATACAAATAAATAATCCACAACATGAACTGATTAAAGGAGATAACATGATATACTTAATAAATGAAGGAAAAGCTTTTGATGAAATTGAATGTTTATTTATGATAAAGACTGTCCTAGCAAACTAGGACTAGAAGACAATTTCCTTAAACTGATAAAGAGCATCTTCAATGCATTTTCAGCAAGCATTTTTTTTTAAATAACAAAAGGTTAGAAGTTTTCTTTTCACATTCACATGCAAAACAAGTTTGTCCACTATTACTGCTCTAGACAGTCTGGTAATAATTTTTTAAAAAATGGAAATATTAAAATTTGGAAAGAAAAATCTTGTCAATAGTCACAAGTAATATGAATGTTTATTTCATAAGTAAGTCAAAAGATCCTGCCTTGAGCAATTAAAATTCATAAGAGTTTAGGAAACTGTCTAAGATTAATATGTCACGATCAATTGCATTTCTATACAAAGAATGTAGACAGTTTCTTAGAGCTTGTTTTAATGTGATTTGACCTATTAAAATGCCATCTATTTTTCCCTTTTTACACAACTGACTGAAAACCAAAAGGCTCTCTGAGTCCTCATGCTCTTCTCATCTAAGTCAAAGGAAAAGGTTTTGTATTATAGAGTCATTAATTTTTGTAAAGAAAAGAACTAATACAAAGGAGAATAATTATATTTCCTAAAGATGAATGTCTTCTGCAGAAAGAAAATGAGAGCCTAATGCCATTATTTAATTTCGCTGCCTCTCCTTACTCTGCAAATAACCAAGACTTGAAATATTAATACTTTCCATGATTATAAAACTTGCATAAAAATTTATCAAGGCAGGAAGTATAAGTGAAGGAAATGCCCAGACTAAGTTTCTGAAAGGCCGAGGGACAATTTTCTGTTAGAATTTCCCAACACAAATCTTTTTCTCAGCTTTTTTGTCTGAAATTACTTGGGGGAACATTACTAGATGACTTTGAAAATGTAATAATTTTTAGATACAACACCAATGGAACAATCCAAGAAAGAAATCATTGATGAGCAGGACTTCATTAAAATTAAAAACTTTTGCTCAATGAAAGACAATGTGAAGAGAATAAGATGAGCTACAGGCTGGGAGAAAATGTTAACAAAAGACACAGGTGATAAACAACTGTTATCTAAAATGTACCAAAAACTCTTAAAATGCAGCAACAAGAAAGCAAACCACCTGATTAAAAAGTGAACCAAAGATCTTAACTGACATTTTATGAAATGTGGTATATAGATAAACAATAAATATGTGAAAAGATATTCCACATCATGTCATCCGAGAAATGCAAATTACACAGCAATGAGATACTACTACATTTCTATTAAAATAATAGAAACAAAATTCAGAACACTAACTACATCAGATGCTGGCAAGGATGTGGAACAACAGGAACATTCACTCATTGCCAGTGGCTGTGCAGAATGGTATATTCACTTTCTAAGATAGTTTGTTATTAAAAAAAAAAAAACAACAACAAAAACTAAGCATGCTTTTACCATATGATCCAGCAATTGCACTCTTTGGTACTTACCCAAAGGAGCTGAAAACTCATGTTCACAAAAAATTCTGAATGTATATACATATGGGCTTCTCTGGTGGCTCAGATGGTAAAGAAACGCCCGAGATGCAGGTAAACTGGGTTCGATCCCTGGGTTGGGAAGATCTCCTGAAGTAGGGAATGCTACCCACTCCAATATTCTTGCCTGGAGAATCCCATGGACAGAGGAGCCTGGTGGGCTATACAGTCCATGGGGTGGCAAAGAGTCAGATTTGACTGAATGGCTAACCTTGGGCTTCCCTGGTGGCTCAGATGGTAGATGAGGTTGCGGGAACCTGAGAGTTTCTATTTTCGCTGTGAAATAAGAGGACATGCCATATATCATGGGTGTTGGATACAGTGAGAAGGAGAATAGAGAAGCAGGAAGTTTGAGGAGGTTTAAATCGCTACTGTGATGAAAGGGATGAAATGCTGCCTCGGAGAAGATAGAAAACAATCAGGGCTATGGGAGGGAGTGTTCCCAGCCCCCAGACTCCTCCACTGAGCAACTTGTTCTCTCGCAGTGCTCTTAAGTTGAAGACCAGATGTTGAGAAGGCAGTCTGTGCTGAGAATTTAATCAATTTAAGCTTATCTTTCACATATTTATTAAGTACCTAGTTAGTGCCAGGGAAAGAGACAGCGCAGGAGAGAGGGGAGGGGTGGTTCAGAAAACAGTGAGGCGTGGTCCCAACCCTGAGTACTCTGTGATCCCTGAACTACTTACTACCTGTCCAAAGGCTTAAGTGGGACACAGACAAAGCTTTATAAAACACAAGGATGTGATAAAGGAACAGATGGACAGCTTGAGGGTTCAGAAATACTTCAAAGAAGGGGTATAGAGAGTCCACTATGTGACAACCTCTCAGCCAGGAGTACTGAATATTTAACTTAATCCTTAGCACAAGTCTATGTGTTGAATTAATATTCCCTTTTTCTGATGAGGAAACATGCTCAGAAGGGAACATAATTTAGGGCATAAGGCGGTTCTTCATGGGCCTGTAGGTATTTAGAACACACTTTGGAAGCTCTGTGAGGTTTTGCCAGATGAAGAAGAGGGGTTGGCAATGTCAATTTCTGGATTATTTAGGGAATGGCAAATTATTTGCTTTGACTGAATTATAGGAATGAGAGATGAGACTATTTGGGTGTTGGGTACTAACCTTAAGATTTCATCTTTTATTTTGCAGGCACTGAGAAAGGATGGAAATCTTATGAATAGAGATTGAAGTCTAAAACCTCAATGGCCTTAGAAAACATAAATTGATAAAAGAAGAGATCAGGCATTGCAGACCAGTTGAGAAAACATACAGGTCTTCCTTGAATTACCATGGGATTATACCCCCATAAAGCTGTTATATGGAGAAAGCAATGGCAACCCACTCCAGTACTCTTGCCTGGTAAATCCCATGGACAGAGGAGCCTGGTAGGCTGCAGTCCATGGGGTCGCTAGGAGTCGGACATGACTGAACGACTTCGCTTTCACTTTTCACTTTCATGCACTGGAAAAGAAAATGGCAACCCACTCCAGTGTTCTTGCCTGAAGAATCCCAGGGACGGGGGAGCCTGATGGGCTGCCGTCTATGGGGTCGCACAGAGTTAGACACGACTGAAGCGACAGCAGCAGCAGCAAAGCTGTTATAAGCTGAAAATACATCTAATACACCTAACATACTGCACATCACGACTTAGCCTAGCCTATCTTAAAAGTGCTCAGAACACTTACATTAGCCTCAGTTCAGTTCAGTTCAGTAGCTCAGTCGTGTCTGACTCTTTGCGACCCCATGAATCGCAGCACGCCAGGCCTCCCTGTCCATCACCAACTCCCGGAGTTCACTCAGACTCATGTCCATCAAGTCAGTGATGCCATCCAACCATCTTATCCTCTGTTGTCCCCTTCTCCTCCTGCCCCCGATCCCTCCTAGCATCAGGGTCTTTTCCAATGAGTCAACTCTTCTCATGAGGTGGCCAAGTATTGGAGTTTCAGCTTCAGCATCAGTCCTTCCAATGAGCACCCAGGACTGATCTCCCTTAGGATGGACTGGTTGGATCTCCTTGCATTAGCCTAGAGTCAGGCAAAATCATCTAACCCCAAACATCCTATTTTATAATAGAGTGTCGAATATCTCATGAAATTGATTGAATACTGTACCGAGAAAGAAAACCAGAATGGTTGTATGGATACAGGATAGTTGTCAGTGTTACCAGTTGTTTGCCCTCATGATCCTGTGGCTGGCCTGGAGGTGTGACTGCTTCCACTGCCCAGCATCATAAGTGAGAATGACTGCATATTGCTAGCCTGGGGAAAAGATAAAATTTCAAAATCTGAAGCGTGATTTCTACTGAATGCATATTGCTTTCACATCATCACGGGACAAATCATAAGTCAGGGACTGTCTGTACAGATATCTGAGAGGGTGGCAGGGAGAAATGAGACCAGGGGCTCTTCCTAGGCTCCCTATCTATCTAATCTTTTGCCTTGGACATGCCACTTAGCCTCTTTCTGTCTCGATTTCTCATCATAAAATAGAAGAGATTGGAAGGGACGACCTCAAAGGATCCTTTTGAAGACTATAGTTTTGTGTTTCTAAGGTTCTGAGCAGGAGTGGTGGCAGTAGGAAAGGAGAGTTTGGAGTAGAGGGAACACTTTGCTCAGGGCCTTCTGAAACTTGTTGCTGCCACTGTGGCTGCTGCTGCTAAGTTGCTTCAGTCGTGTCCGACTCTGTGCGACCCCAGAGATGGCAGCCCACCAGGCTCCTCTGTCCCGGGGATTCTCCAGGCAAGAATACTGGAGTGGGTTGCCATTTCCTTCTCCAATGCATGCACGCATGCTAAGTTGCTTCAGTCCTGTGCAACTCTGTATGACCCTGTGGATAGCAGCCCACCAGACTCCTCTGTCCATGGGATTCTCTTGACAAGAATACTGGAGTGGGTTGCCATTTCCTTCTCCCTCTGAAACCTCTAGCACAACATAAACATAAATAATTTTACATTGTCAATTGCCAGTTGGCACCTGCCTGTCAACTACAAACTGGCACTTGCCAAGAGCATTTGCCAGCAACTGAACAACAGCAACAACAGTGGCATTTGTCTTCTGCCTGTACTGCTGCAGCTGTTGACCAACAACCCCTGAAAGGCGTTTAGGGTGCAGAGTGAGGCCATCTGTGGTCCAGGGAAACTGGTGGGATAGGTCTTTAGATGTTAGATATTTTCAGGAGAAGATTTCATGATCTCAGTCCTGGCATCTCCTCTTATCTAGAAAAGCACTCTATCCCCTTCATGGTGACATCCGCTCCTTGTGACTGGCAGATCACCTTTGTAAAACGAGTGTTTGACTGCACTGAACTTCCCCTTCACCAAAATCTTATACATTGGCCTTCCCTCACTGCCTCTCTGGAGCAGTCTCTCAGAGCTATATGAGGTGATGTCTTCTGGGTTGCAGTCCTCATTTTGCCCCAAGTAAAAGTTAACTCAAAACCCTCACCTTGTGAGTCTTTTTAGTCGACAGCACTACCTCCATATACAGCATCAGGCAAGTGGTGATCAAGTCTCCTCTTGCATCACGAACATGCAACTGGACAACAAGCTTGGACACACATATAGCAATTGTCCCTCCCACTCAGAAGATGGGATGAAACAATTTCTGTTTATTCCTCCTCTAGTGTCGTTTCTACTCATCCTTTCACACTCAGATGTATTCTCTTTTGTTTAGTAAGTGTACCTGTTCTTTTATTTTAATGTCTGTTTCCTGTTGCTTTTATTTGCTTAAAGGATACTGTCTATACATAACGGCCTGACTCAGGAAACCCTACTCCTCTGCCTGAATGCCAAACCAAGGTGCTTCTCTTCAGGGAAACATCCTGACCCTGTCCACTTGTGAATGGCTGCAAGAAAGAAGAAATTAACACATCTGCTCCCAGAGGCAGGCCATTCCAGGAGATATTTGCAAGACTGCGGCTAAGTCTGCTGCTAAGTCGCTTCAGTCATGTCCGACTCTGTGCGACCCCATGGACGGCAGCCCATCAGGCTCCCCCATCCCTGGGATTCTCCGGGCAAGAACACTGGAGTGGGTTGCCAGTTCCTTCTTCAATGCATGAAAGTGAGAAGTGGAAGTGAAGTCGCTCAGTCGTGTCCGACTCTTCGTGACCCCATGGACTGCAGCCTACCAGGCTCCTCTGCCCATGGGATTTTCCAGGCAAGAGTACTGGAGTGGGTTGCCATTGCCTTCTCCGAAATTTGCAAGACTAAAGGCCTTTTAACTTTACTTCCTCACACACTAGTCTGCTATGCTGTTGGTCTGCCAGCTTTCCAAATAAAGTCATTATCTTTTGCCTCAGTATTGTTTTCCTTACTTACTGGTCTATCATGTGGCAAGCAGAGTGAGTTTGGACTCAGGAACAAAATTATACAAAATCATACTCAAGATATTTGAAGATCAGTTCATGACCTCAGCATCTTTGCCCCGCTCATCGATAAATTTTCTTCTCTTCCAGTATTCTCCCTTGAAACTGGCCATTCACCCAGATGTTGAAGTCACCATGACTGTCTCCCTCTCCCTCCTGCTTTCAAGGCCAATCACCCATCCTAGAGATTCTGTCTCTGCAAATACTTCCCTTCAATCTTTCCCTCTTACTCCCCCTAGCGGATTTTCTTCTCATTTTCCACTGGGATCATCCCAATTGCAACCTAATTCATTTTCCATTGCAACTCATTCACTTTGAGTTGACAAACCTATTTCTGATCATTTTACTGTTATACTTAAAGCAGTTCAAGTATTTGACTTATAAGTTCACCTCACACTTCACCATGTTATTTATATTTGCACGTGTATCACTATTTTCTTCATTGTTTCCAAAAATTACTTTAAAATAGGCTTTATATATATGTGTGTGCGTGTGTATATATATATATACACATACATACACATAAGCTTCCCAGGTGGCCTTAGTGGTAAAGAACTCACCTGCCAATGCAGGAGGCTTAAGAGACGTGGGCTGGCTCCTCTTACATTTGTATATAGGCATATAAATGTATGTGTATATATATGTGTGTGCACATACACATGCATATATATACATACTGAGAAACATGCTACTAAGAGATTGGAGGCAGTTACTTTGAGGTAATACTCTTTAGTAAGCCTGGAGGGCAGACAATTTAAATTAAGAACAATTCCATATATTTCTAATCACCCTTGATCGGGGTAAGGTTTACATACAAGGGAGGAAAGATGAGGATCCTACCTAGCATGTTTGGCCAGGATATATCTTAACAGAGGTTGCTCAAAAATCCCTAGGACTGAGGAAATGCCAAATTTTCCTTAGGAAAGAGACTTAGGGAAGGGAAAGTCGCTCAGTCGTGTCCGACTCTTTGTGACCCCATGGACTGTAGCCTACCAGGCTTCTCAAGATTTTCCAGGCAAGAGTACTGGAGTGGGTTGCCATTTCCTTCTCCAGGGGATCTTCCCAAGCCAGGGATCGAACCCAGGTCTCCCGCATTGTAGGCAGACGCTTTACCCACTGAGCCACAAGGGAAGCCTTAGAGACTTGGCTCCACATAAATAAATGAGTAACCAAGGCTTAATGTTCTACACTATTCAATATGACTGGAGATTTTTTGAAACAGGTGTGACTAATCACTCACCATTGTCATAAAAAAATTCACAATAAAGCAACTTACTGGTGCTCCCTCTGAGGTAAATTAATTGTGAAATGTACTTCCTTAGTAGCTGAGAGATTTGAACTGGTGTTCAGTTCAGTTCAGTCGCTCAGTCATGTCCAATCTTTGCAACCCCATGAATCGCAGCACGCCAGGCCTCCCTGTCCATCAACAACTCCCAGAGTTTACCCAAACTCATGCCCATTGAGTTGGTGAAGCCATCCAACCATCTCATCCTCTGTCATCCCTTTCTCCTCCTGCCCTCAATCTTTCCCAGCATCAAGATCTTCTCAAATGAATCAGCTCTTTGCATCAGGTGGCCAAAGTATTGGAGTTTCAGCTTCAGCATCAGTCCTTCCAATGAACACCCAGGACTGGTATCTTTTAGGATGGACTGGTTAGATCTCCTTACAGTCCAAGGGACTCTCAAGAGTCTTCTCCAAAACCACAGTTCGAAAGCACCAATTCTTCGGTACTCACCTTTCTTTATAGTCCAACTCTCACATCCGTACATGACTACTGGAAAAACCATTGTCTTGACTTGATGGACCTTTGTTGGCAAAGTAATGTCTCTGCTTTTTAATATGCTGTCTATGTTGGTCATAACTTTTCTTCCAAGAAGTAAGTGTCTTTTAATTTCATGGCTGCAGTCACCATTGCAGTGATTTTGTAGTCCAAAAAAATAAAGTCTGCCACTGTTTCCACTGTTTTTCCATCTACTTGCCATGAAGTGATGGGACCAGATGCCATGATCTTCATTTTCTGAATGTTGAGCTTTAAGCCAACTTTTTCACTCTCCTCTTTTACTTTCATCTAGAATCTCTTTAGCTCATCTTCACTTTCTGCCATAAGGGTGGTGTCATCTGCATATCTGAGGTTATTGATATTTCTCCCGGCAATCTTGATCTGTTTGTGTTTCATCCAGCCTGGCATTTCTCATGATGTACTCTGCATAGAAGTTAAAGAAGCAGAGTGACAATATACAGCCTTGAGGTACTCCTTTTCCTTTTGGAACCAGTCTGTTGTTCCATGTCCAGTTCTAACTGTTGCTTCCTGACCTGCATACAGGTTTCTCAAGAGGCAGGTCAGGTGGTCTGGTATTCCCATCTCTTTCAGAATTTTCCACAGTTTATTGTGATCCACACAGTCAAAGGCTTTGGCATAGTCAATAAAGCAGAAATAGATGATTTTCTGGATCTTTCTTGCTTTTTCCATGATCCAGTGGATGTTGGCAATTTGATCTCTGGTTCCTCTGCCTTTTCTAAAACCAGCTTGACTATCTGGAAGTTCATGGTTCACACATTGTTGAAGCCTGGCTTGGAGAATTTTGAGCATTACTTCACTAGCGTGTGAGATGAGTGCAATTGTGCAGTAGTTTGAGCATTCTTTGGGATTGCCTTTCTTTGGGATTGGAATGAAAACTGACCTTTTCCAGTCCTGTGGCCACTGCTGAGTTTTCCAAATTTGCTGGCATATTGAGTGCAGCACTTTCACAGCATCATCCTTTAGGCTTTGAAATAGCTCAACTGGAATTCCATCACCTCCACTAGCTTTGTTCATAGTGATGCTTCCTAAGTCCCACTTGACTTCACATTCCAGGATGTCTGGCTGTAGGTGAGTGATCACACCATCGTGATTATCTGGGTCATGAAAATTTTTTGTACAGTTCTTCTTTATCAAATTGCTAAAAGTAAGTCAATTGAATATTGGGAGACTTCTGTCATAAAATATTTAGTTTTAGAAACTTGAATCATTCTTTCTGAAAATAGTTAAAATTTATCCTATTGCTTTCTAAGGCAACCCTTAGTATGATGCTCATAATCATATTATTGTCATAGAGAAAAAATATTTATCTTTCCTATTCTCACGTGGCAGAATGGTATGCATCTATTTAATACAGAAATGCCAAGTCCTTTATATATACATTCAATAGGAGAATAGATAAGAAAGCACAACACTGGGTTTTATATTGTTTGAAACTTTCATCCAAGAACTTTACTCTTGGTATTAAGGTTAATGAGCATTTCTGGTGGGACAGTGGTAAAGAATCCACCTACAAATGCAGAAGACACAGGTTTGATCCCTAGGTCAGGAAGATTTCCTAGAGAAGGAAATGGCAACCCACTTCAGCATTCTTGCCTGGCGAATCCTACGGACAGAGGAACCTGGCAGGCTATAGTCTATGGGGTCACAAAAGAGTCAGATACGACTTAGTGACTAAACAACATTAGATTAATAGTGAGCTTATAAAAGCTAATTCTATGTACGACTCTCCTTAGACTTTTATCTGTATTAATATGAACAGATAAAACCCCTAAGAAAAGCAACTATTTTTTTTCTTCACTTAACTTTTATTTCCTTTTTTTAAAAATATAAATTTATTTTAATTGGAGGTTAATTACTTTACAATATTGTATTGGTTTTGCCATACATCAACATGTATCCGCCACAGGTATACAGGTGTTCCCCATCCTGAACCCCCCCTTCCACCTCCCTCCCCGTACCATCCCTCTGGGTCATCCCAGTGCACCAGCCCCAAGCATCCAGTATCATGCATTGAACCTGGACTGGGGACTCGTTTCATATATGATATTATACATGTTTCAACGCCATTCTCCCAAATCATCACACCCTCTCCATCTCCCACAGAGTCCAAAAGACTATTCTATACATCTGTGTCTCTTTTGCTGTCTCGCATACAGGGTTATCATTACCATCTTTCTAAATTCCATATAAAAAACTTTTACACAAGTACTTAGTATAAATATAGTTTGAGTGTAAATGCAGTAGTTGCCTTGATTGTATCTTCAGAAACATACCAAATTAAACATTTCTCTTGAGTGATGTGAATTCAGTTCTGTAACTCATAATTTCCAGGTTAACCAGAGTCAAAACTTGGAATAATATTTAGCTCTGTCACACCATATTCATGTAGCTTCTACAGATTCTATTTACTCTTCCCCATGTGCCTTGTGACAGCCTACCTTGATGATTAAAAGTATGCTTTCTGAAGCATATGCTCTTCGTTTTAGTTCTGGGTCAGCCAATTCCCTTCTGTGGTCTTAGGTAAGTTGCTTAAACTCACTAAATGTGTTTCATATTTGGTAAAAATTAAAATAACCACAATATCTATTTTATGAACTTATTAGGAGGATTCCATAAGACAATGCATATCAAAAATTGAGTGTAGAGCCTGGCAGACTAATAAGTGTTTGGTACATGTGAGCTGAATAAATGAGTAAATTTAAAAAGCAATTAAGAAAGTTCATTCCAACAGATTCCATTTTCTCCTCTAGCTTTGACATCTGTGATCTGCACCAACCCTTCCTAAAATAGCAAAAGGGGAAAATCATAAAAGTTATAATGAATAATGTATCCTGTGCACTACTGTGTAAAGTTACTAAGGACAAATTGTGCATGAAGAATTCAACAGTTCTCTTTTTACTAAGTGACACATTTAATGAATAAAATGTCTTCAGTTAAAATCATTTCTCTGTTCTTCAAAGAAATATTGGCTGTAGTGTTTAATAAATGTTATTTTAAACAAAGCTATAAAGACATGCTTAATAGTCTCCAAGTCAAAGCAAAGTCCACAAAAGACAGATAAGCTTTAAAAATTTGGAACTTGGAATATCGATTTTATAAACTTAATGATTGTTTTCAAATGGCAATGATGATAGAATTCATTCAATATTTACTGCCTACCATTAATGATAAATGTTTTTTCAGTATTGTATATCCTACATGATTTATTTCATTCAGTTCAGTTCAGTTCAGTTCAGTCTCTAAGTTGTGTCCAACTCTTTGCAACCCCATGAATCAGAGCACAGCAGGCCTCCCAGTCCATCACCAACTCCCGGAGTTCACACAAACTCATGTCCATCAAGTTGGTGATGCCATCCAGCCATCTCATCCTCTGTCATCCCCTTTTCCTCCTGTCCCCCATTCCTCCCAGCATCAGAGTCTTTTTCAATGAGTCAACTCTTCACATGAGGTGGCCAGAGTATTAGAGTATCAGCTTTAGCATCAGTCCTTTCAAAGAACACCCGGGACTGAACTCCTTCAGAATGGACTGGTTGGATCTCTTTGCAGTCCAAGGGACTCTCAAGAGTCTTCTCCAACACCACAGTTCAAAAGCATCAATTCTTCTGCACTCAGCTTTCTTCACAGTCCAACTTGCACATCCATACATGACCACTGGAAAAACCATAGCTTTGACTAGATGGACCTTTGTTGGCAAAGTAATGTCTCTGTTTTTGAATATGCTATCTAGGTTGATCATAACTTTTCTTCCAAGGAGTAAGCATCTTTTAATTTCATGGCTGCAGTCACCATCTGCAGTGATTTTGGAGCCCAGAAAAATAAAGTCGGCCACTGTTTCCACTGTTTCCCCATCTATTTGCCATGAAGTGATGGGACCAGATGCCATGATCTTCATTTTCTGAATGTTGAGCTTTAAGCCAACTTTCTCACTCTCCTCTTTCACTATCATCAAGAGGCTCTTTAGTTCCTCTTCACTTTCTGCCATAAGGGTGGGGTCATCTACATATTTGAGGTTATTGATATTTCTCCCAGCAATCTTGATTCTAGCTTGTGTTTCATCCAGCCCAGTGTTTCTCGTGATGTACTCTGCATATAAGTTAAATAAGCAGGTGACAATATACAGCCTTGACATACTCCTTTTCCTATTTGGAAACAGTCTGTTGTTCCATGTCCAGTTCTAACTGTTGCTTCCTGACCTGCATACAGGTTTCTCAAGAGGCAGGTCAGGTGGTCTGGTATTCCCATCTCTTTCAGAATTTTCCACAGTTTATTGTGATCCACACAGTCAAAGGCTTTGGCATAGTCCGTAAAGCAGAAATAGATGTTTTTCTGGAACTTTCTTTCTTTTTCCACGATCCAGCTGATGTTGGCAATTTGATCTCTGGTTCCTCTGCCTTTTCTCAAACCAGCTTGAACATCTGGCGTTCACGGTTCATGTATTGCTGAAGTTGGCTTGGAGAATTTTGAGCATTACTTTACTGGCATGTGAGATGGGTGCAATTGTGTGGTAGTTTGAGCGTTCTTTGGCATTGCCTTTCTTTGGGATTGGAATGAAAACTGACCTTTTCCAGTCCTGTGGCCACTGCTGAGTTTTCCAAATTTGCTGGCATATTGAGTGCAGTACTTTCACAGCATCATCTTTCAGAGTTTGAAATAGCTCAACTGGAATTCCATCACCTCCACTAGCTTTGTTCATCGTGATGCTTTCTAAGTCCCATTTGACTTCACATTCCAGGATGTCTGGCTGTAGGTGAGTGATCACACCATTGTGATTATCTTGGTCTTCAAGATTTTTTTGTACAGTTCTTCTGTGTATTCTTGCCACCTCTTCTTAATATCTTTTGCTTCTGTTAGGTCCATGCCATTTCTGTCCTTTATCAAGCGTATCTTTGCATGAAATGTTCCCTTGGTAGCTCTAATTTTCTTGAAGAGACCTCTAGTCTTTCCCATTCTGTTGTTTTCCTCTATTTCTTTGCATTGATCTCTGAGGAAGGCTTTCTTATCTCTCCTTGCTATTCTTTGGAACTCTGCATTTAGATGCTTATATCTCCCTTTTCTCCTTTGCTTTTCGCTTCTCTTCTTTTCACAGCTATTTGTAAGGCCTCCCCAGACAGCAAGTTTGCTTTTTTGTATTTCTTTTCCATGGGGATGGTCTTGATCCCTGTCTCTTGTACAATGTCACGAACCTCCGTCCATAGTTCATCAGGCACTCTATCAGATCTATTCCCTTAAATCCATTTCTCACTTCCACTGTATAATCATAAGGGATTTGATTTAGGTCATACCTGAATGGTCTAGCGGTTTTCCCTACTTTCTTCAATTTAAGTCTGAATTTGGCAGTAAAGGAGTTCATGATCTGAGCCATAGTCAGCTCCTGTTCTTGTTTTTGCTGACTGTATAGAGCTTCCCCATCTTTGGCTGCAAAGAATACAATCAATCTGATTTCAGTGTTGACCATCTAGTGATGTCCATGTGTAGAGTTTATTTCATTAAAGCTTCATAATAGTCCTGCAGAATTGACATTATAATCCTTTAACAAATGGAGACATTATGACTGATACACAGACTATTCTTTTCTTTTTAAAAAAACTGAAATATAATTGACTTACATCTATATTACTTTTAGGTGCACTAAATAGTAATTCAACATTTTTACATACCACAAAACTATCATCATTATCACCTGTCACCATACTAAGTTATTACAATATTATTGACTATATTCCCTATGTTGTACATTATATTCCTGTGGCTTATTATTTTGTGTCTAGAAGTTTGGACCTCTTAATCCCTTTTCTTTTGACTGTGTGGATCACAACAAACTGGAAAATTCTTCAAGGATGGGACTACCAGACCTTATCTGTCTCCTGAGAAACCTGTATGCAGGTCAAGAAGAAACAGTTAGAACCAGACGTGGAACAACAGACTGGTTTCAAATTGGGAAAGGAGCATGTCAAGGCTGTATATTGCCACCTTGCTTTTTTAACTTATATGCAGAGTACATCATGAGAAATAATGGAATGGATGAATCACAAGCTGGAATCAAGATTTCCTGGAGAAATATCAACAATCTCAGACATGCAGATGATACCACTGTTATGGCAGAAAGCTAAGGGGAACTAAAGAGCCTTTTGATGAAATATGAAAGAGGAGAGTGAAAAAGCTGGTTTAAAACTCTACATTCTAAAAAAATGAATATCACAGCATCTGGTCCCATCACTTCTTGGCAAATAGATGGGGAAAAAATGGAAATAGTGACATGTTTTTTCCTGGGCTCCAAAATCATTGCAGACAGTGACTGCAGCCATGAAAATAAAAGATGCTCGCTTCTTGGAAGAAAAGCTATGACAAACCTAGACAGCATATTAAAAACCAGAGACCACTTTGACAATAAAAGTCTGCCTAGTCAAAGCTATGGTTTTTCTGGTAGTAATGTATGAATGTGAGAGTTGGACCATAAAGAAGGCTGAGCACTGAGGAATGGATGCTTTTGAACTGTGGTGCTGGAGAAGAGTCTTGAGAATCCGTTGGACTGCAAGGGGATCAAACCAGCCAATCTTAAAGGAAATAAATTCTGAACATTCATTGAAAGGATTGATGCTGAAACTGAAACTCCAATACTTGGCCACCTGATGTGAAGAGCTGACTCACTGGAAAAGATCTTGATGCTGGGAAATATTGAGGGCAGGAGGAGCAGGGGGTGATAGAGGATGAGATGGTTGGATGGTGTCACTGACTCAATGGACGTGAGTTTGAGCAAACTCCAGAAGACAGTGAAAAACAAGGCAGGCTGGCATGCTGCAGTCCATGGGGTCACAAATATTCAGACACGACTTAGCAACTGAGAAACATCAATTCCTTTTTCCACATCCCCTTACTCTACTTCTGACAACCACCTGTTTCTTCTCTGTACCTCTGAGTCTGTTTCAGTTTTTTTTATGTTTGTTCATGCTTTTTTTTTTTTGATTCCACATATAAGTGAAAACATACCTTATTTATTGCTCTCTGTCTAACTTATTTAGGTTAGCACTATAACCTCTATGGGACCAGAATTTTTTTGACTGCAATGCTCTGATTATTCTTCTATACTTTAGTCTTCAGTGTATAACATTGTTGTAGAACCTATTTTTTTTACTATTATACTGGCTTAAACTTCTGCTAGTCTATAGATAATTATGAAATAGATTCCCCATTTAAAAACAAAATTAAATGGAAGTCACCTGTTGCATATCTTATGGTGGAAATGTAAATCGGTAAAATTATTCTGAAGGACCATTTGACAATGTATTTCTCTCCATGGGATGAGTGTAGTTTTCTGCCTCCTTGAAGTTATTTTTTTTTAATTTTTATTTTTACTTTATTTTACTCTATAATACTGTATTGGTTTTGGCATACATTTACATGAATCCGCCACGGGTGTACATGAGCTCCCAAACATGAACCCCCCTCCCATCTCCCACCCCACATCATCCCTCCGGATCATCCCCGTGCACCAGCCCCAAGCATCCTGCATCCTGCATTGAACATAGACTGGCGATTCGTTTCTTACATGATAGTATACATGTTTCAATGCCATTCTCCCAAATCATCCCTCCCTCTCCCTCAGAGTCCAAAAGTCCGCTCTACACAGCTGTGTCTCTTTTGCTGTCTTGCATACAGGGTCTTCATTACCATCTTTCTAAATTCCATATATATGTGTTAGTATACTGTATTGGTGTTTTTCTTTCTGGCTTACTTCACTCTGTATAATTGGCTCCAGTTTCATCCATCTCATTAGAACTGATTCAAATGTATTCTTTTTAATGGCTGAGTAATACTCCATTGTGTATATGTACCACAGCTTTCGTATCCATTCATCTGCTGATGGACATCTAGGTTGTTTCCATGTCCTGGCTATTGCCTCCTTGAAGTTAGACTTGGCCATGTGAGTTGATGTGGCTGAAGGATTTTAGTGAGATAAAAAGAAACTTTAAAAGTCATCGTGTGCTTTGCTACTCTCTCCTTACTGCCTCAACAACCAGCAGTGCCTAAGATAGTGACTCCTCTGACAGCCTGGTTCCAGAGTGAACATGACATGGAGAAGAACTCAAGCAACCACTGATGATCCACTGTTGTGAACCAGTATCATAAGCCTCTGAGTTGCTGCTAACTCAACATAAACTATCAGAAAATTTTCACTGAGAATGTATCCTAATAAAATCGTTATATATGTTCACAAAATTTTAGTTAACTTTATCTTCATGTCAGTGAACTTGGAGATAAGGTCAATGCCTATTTAAATGTTCCAAAAAATTATAGTACATCTAAGTACATCTAGAAACTCAAGATGAAATTAAGTTTAAAAATTCAAATCTTAATTATTATATCACTTATATATTATGAAATTATTAGATAATTGTAAGCTTCCCTGGTGACTTATATGGTAAAGAATCTGCCTGCAATATGGGAAATACCAATTTAATCCCTAGGTTGGCCCTGGAGAAGAAAATGTCTACTCACTCCAGTATTCTTGCCTGGGAAATCCCATGGACAGAGGAGCCTGGCAGGCTACAGTCCATGGGGTGGCAAAGAGTCAGACACAACTGAGTGACTATCACTTTCAATTATAATTTTAATTATTATAAATAAACTATTTCTTTCAGAAACAATATATAACGCAGTGTTCATAGGGTTTTTTCTAAATGGTTTGCATTTGGTTTTAAATCTTTGGGTTTTTGTTTTTTTTTTTTTGCATTTCCCAAATTTTTATCAGTAAGCTTTTTCAGAATAATCATGAGAATATCAGCAACAGTAACAAGAAAAAAAAATCTTATACTTTCTGATCCCTTATACTTTCTGGCTGTTCTCTTTGCATTATATCATGCTATGACATTCATGGTAAGCATCTGTATTTCTATAAAGAATGGAGGAGAATCCATGAAGTCTTGCTTTTGGCCCCTAGAACTTTATCTTCTTGAACCAACAATTGGACATTACTTTGAGGAGTCCAATCATAATGATAGCAGTTTTCTCTGAAAAGTTTGCAAAACTGGAATCTAATGCTCTGGCAAGCTAAGCAAAGATTTTGCCTCTCTGTCTTTGTTTATTGGCTGTAAAAAGAAATGCGATGTACTCAAACGTAGGAACAAACTATCAAAAATCTGTCTTCTATGGTACTCCTCAAATTGTGAAGGTCCAGAAAATCAAAGACAGACTCAGATTGTCACAGACTAGAGGAAACTGGGAAGACATGATAACCAGATACAGTACTGTATACTAAACCAGATCTTGAGAGGGGAAAAGGATAGTAATAAAAAATTAGTAAAATATCCAAATCAATTAAAAGTTTAGTTAACAATAATGTACCAGGGTCAGTTTCTTGGTTTTGGCACATATACCAGACAGGGTAATGTAATGCGTTAACAATGGAGGAAGTGGATAAGGGATGTGGTAGGCAGAATAATGACTTACCAAAAAGCCCATGTTCCAAGTTCTGGAAGCTGTGATTATGGTAAATTGTATAACAAATGGAGTTCGGGATGCTAATAAGTTGATCTTATAATAGGGAAAAAACCTGGATTATCCAGCTGGATATGGTATAATCACAAGGGTCCTTAAAAGAAGAAAAGGCAGGTAGAAAAGTCAGTCAACTATGCAGTAAAAGAAAGACAAGACTGGGCATTGCTGACTTTGAAGATGCGAAGTGACCACACATTGAGGATGTATGGAAAAAGGCAAGGATCTGAACTTTTTAGGGCTCCCAGAAGGAACACAGACTAGGCGGCACCTTAATTTTACCCAATTAGCTACATTTCTGACCTCAAGAATTATAAATTTATTTAGTTTCAAGCCACAGAGTTTGTGACAATTTGCTATAATATCTGTAGAAAAGTAATATAAGAGGAATACAGGAATTCTCTGGGTTATTTTTGCAACTGCTCTATAATTATAGTCCTTTTAAAATCAAAAGTTTATTTAATTTTTAAATAAGCAGTGTGCCTTTGGGAAAAGTCAGGTTTCTTTTACAGACCTGCAATCATTCAAAGGATTCCTCAGAAGAATACTGAACTCTTATATATGTTTGAAATTTTTGCCCATGAGCCCTGGTTTTTCGGTCTCATCTCCTGTTTAGTCTCCTTGGCTCTGACACCTCAGTTGGATGCAACCACCCGTAGCTAGGATTGGACACCCCTCCCACCTCTCATGGATCTCTGACCCCTTCCTCTTCCCTAGCTGTGGCTTGGTCACATCTGCTTAGGTGCTGTTAAGTCACTTCAGTCGTGTCTGACTCTGTGTGACCCCATAGATGGCAGCCCACCTGGCTCTGCCGCCCCTGGGATTCTCCAGGCAAGAACACTGGAGTGGGTTGCCATTTCCGTCTCCAGTGCATGAAAGTGAAACGTGAAAGTCAAGTCGCTCAGTTGTGTCCGACTCTTAGCGACCCCATGGACTGCAGCCTACCAGGCTCCTCCATCCATGGGATTTTCCAGGCAAGAGTACTGGAGTGGGGTGCCA
Source organism: Ovis aries (assembly GCF_016772045.2). Taxonomy (NCBI): domain Eukaryota; kingdom Metazoa; phylum Chordata; class Mammalia; order Artiodactyla; family Bovidae; genus Ovis; species Ovis aries. The sequence goes on from NC_056074.1 coordinate 19,816,754, forward strand.
TTGCTTAGGTGCTAGCAGCTCAAATAGTTGCCACCACCTCCCCTGAAGCTGGCAAAAAAAAAAAAAAAAACAACCCTTTTTAAAGTAACACATTTACTAAAGGGTAGAAATTCAGAAAAGAGCTGAGCTCTATTACCATAGCAACCAGACAGAAATGAACACATGCAGGCAACTCATTTGTTGGGGCTACAGAGTATCAGAAAACTGGGGGATCATCAAACTGTTTTGAACAGGCCTCCTTCCTCACCAGACTTCAGCCAGCCCTCTGGTTTTGTCCTATGCTGTCAGCTTGATGTTTTTAGGTGAAAGACAGTATCATCTTTAAAGATACAGAGAATAAATGTACCTTAGGAATAAAAGAAAATCACCTTCCAGAAAGAAGGCATTCTCAGCCAAAGGCTTTCCTCAGTTTTTGCTGTTGGATGTTTGTTTTTCTTTATGTTCTTCACGTCTGCAACCTGGTTATTTTCTACGTACGGGGTCAGCCTTGGCCTGATACAGGCATTACGGAGAACAGTATGAAGTTTCCCTAAACAGCTAAAAATAGAGCTACCATATGACTCAGCAGTCTCACATCTGGGCATATACCCTGAGAAGACCATAATGCAAAAAATACATGCACCCCAATATTCATTGCAGCACTGTTACCAGCATCAGGACATAGAAGTAACGTAGATATCCATCAACAGATGAATGGATAAAGCAGGTGTGGGACATATGTACAATGCAATGCTATTCATCCATAAAAAAGGAAAAGATTGAGTTATTTATAGAGATGTGGATGGACCTAGAGTCTATCAGAGAGTAAAATAAGTCAGAAAGAGAAGAACAAGTATCGCTTATTAATGCATATATATGGGATTTAGAAAAATGGTACAGAGGAACCCAGTTCCAGGGCAGGAATAGAGATGCAGATGTAGAGAGTGGACATTTGGACACAGCAAGGGAAGGGGAGAGTTGGATGAATTGAGAGAGTACCATCGACAGATAGACACTAGCGCATGTAAATGGGTAGCTAATGGGAACCTGCTGTGTAGCACAGGGCGCTCGACCTGGTACCCGATGACCTAGAGGGGTAGGATGAAGGGGAGGGAGATCAGAGGGAGATCCAAGAGGGAGGGTATATGTGTTACACATATAGCTGATTCACTTCATTATACAGCAGAAATGAGCACAACCTCACAAAGCAATTATACTCTGAATAAAAATTTTAAAAGTGCCTGTCCACAGATTGCAGGAAGTGTTCTCTATCCCAAATTATTATTCTCAGTCTTATCTTAGGTACCAGAAATGCCATCAGTGGTGTGTTAGGCTTGTGTTAGAATTTCATCTCTACCGTATGTATGCACTATGTGCAGGTTAGTATACCCGGCAGACTACTCCTGGGTATAATCTTTGCCTCTATGTTTCTGTGAAGCATCAATGCCAGATATCAGGTCCTCAAGTTACTGTTGATTCTCCTCTTCTCCTCTTCCTTCATCCTGATGGTTTTCAACTATGCCTATGAAATACAGGGGAGATAATCAGGAAAGACAACTAAGTTCATGAACTCTCATAACTTCAAACATCCCTAGGGCTACGTGAATTCAAATCTTCATCATATAGATATGGAGACTGAAGCCTGTGGATATTATGAGCTCTTCCAGAGATCAAAACATCAGTTACTGGCTGACTCAGGATCGAAAGCTGGGGTTTCCAAAGATTTCTATTTCCTCCTCTAGCGGAGAAGATACTAACTAACACTATGAGTATAGGGCATATGGTGGTAATTAGTTGACAAATCCCTAGGAATACACTGCAAGGAGATCCAACCAGTCCATTCTACAGGAGATCAGTCCTGGGTGTTCTTTGGAAGGAATGATGCTAAAGCTGAAACTCCTGTACTTTGGACACCTCATGTGAAGAGTTGACTCATTGGAAAAGCCTCTGATGCTGGGAGGGATTGGGGGCAGGAGGAGAAGGGGACGACAGAGGATGAGATGTCTGGATGGCATCACCGACTCGATGGATGTGAGTTTGAGTGAACTCTGGGAGTTGGTGATGGACAGGGAGGCCTGGCGTGCTGCAGTTCATGGGGTCGCAAAGAGTTGGACACAACTGAGCGACTGAACTGAACTAGGAATACACAGAAAGGACATAGCCCAAGGGAAAGCCTGGATCCCTGAAAAGAGAATTGCATGTGTGCATGCTCTATCGTGTCCAACTCTTTCTCTTAATTTGCTTTTGGCTACACTGGGTCCTTGATGCTGCACGTAGACTTTGTCTAGTTGTGGTGACGGGGGGTTACTCTTGAGTTGCATGTGGAATCTTCCTGGATTGAACTCGTGTGCCCTGCATTGGCAGACGAACTCCCAACCACTGGACCACCAGGGAAGTCTGTGTCCGACTCTTTGCTACCCTATGGGCTGCAGCCCACCAGGTTCCTCTGTCCATGGAATTTTCCAGGCAAGAATTCTGGAGTGGATTGCCATTTCTACCTCCAGGGGATCTTCCCGACCCAGGGATCATACCCAGGTCTCCTGCATTAGCAGGAGGACCTTTTTTTTTTTTTTTTTTTTAACCACTGAGCCAACTGGGAAACCCCTCAAAAGGGTATTACGAACACATCAAATATCATGACTCCTTCAAAGGTAATTCAGTTTACTTCATTCGTGGTAAATAATTACCATGCATCTAATTTTCTGGCTCCCCTACTACTTTTTATGTGCCCCAGGAAAAGAAATCATGGTGATCTTGATTATTTTTGTAATACCAGTGCTATATTAGTCAAACATTTTGTTTGCATTTTTCCTGATAATTTATGCTTCTGTAGTGAAAAACTTCCCTGTAAAAGGAATGCAATTAATTATTGTGACTCTATATACTTATATTTATTCATTCAAGATTTAATCATATATTTTAAATTCTCAAATATGGAAATTAAAGTATGAAATTATGTATGATATGCATTAGCATGCATATAATCAAAAAATATTGAGTGCAATTAATAAGTCTAAAAACAAAATATTGTTTTTTTGATAGTTTCCATCATAATTTGTCTTATTTTACATGATACCATGAGATATTTTTTGTTGGTTAAAATAACCAGGCTATATCAGATTAACTGTGGAAGAACAAAAGAATACCTGGCTGGCATGGTCTAGAATTTGCAGATCTTAAGACACTATAGTATTTTGAGGGAAGAAATTATTCATCATTCTCTAACTTCATCTTCACTGGGTCAACATGAATGGAAAAAAATGCCAAGAACATTTGTTTAATCTTATTAATAGTGGAGAAAAATAAAATATGCTTGACAAAATACCCACTGAGACTAGATAACACTTTTTCTTGGACACAATTTATAAGGAAAGACTGCTTGTGGTCATCAGTTATTCTTATTCTCTTTTCCAAATAATCTGCTGCACCCTTTAATATGGTTTTGTTTGTATCATTGTAAAAATATCAAGGTGTGGATCTATGATTTGTTTTTCACCATAAACTCTTTGTTGGGGAAAGGAAAAGTAGAAGGAATGGATTTCCGCAGCCCCCTTCACATCAGTCTAAATCTTAAAATAATATGTCCTTGGGCAATCACTAAATCTTGCTCTTGGTTTGAAGCAATAAATCTTCCAAGGCGCTGGGAAAAAAAAAAAAAGAAGGAACACCATTGTAGTAATGAGATTACTCTGAAAATAAAGCGGTGGATTAGTAAAATCTAATTTGGAAGTGATGAAGTACATGTGATGTCCAAGTAATTATTCCTGCACAGTCTCTGTCCGTGGGGAGCTCAGAGTTATTGGACACTGCACTGTGTTAATGATGCCACTGCCTGACATTTGGGTGAATGTGCTGACCGTCTGCTCTGTCTCCTCTCCTATTGTTAATACTCACCATTGGGCCCTGCATTCATGATGCTGCCACAGACACAGCCAGAGCTGAGCCTCTGTGTGTGTGTTTCAAGTGTCTTCCCCTTTTAAGCCAATGTTTGTTTTTTTTTTTTTCCATTTTAAAATCTGGGCTGAGACAAAAGCGCTACCCTGAACACTGTTACATGTGCATCAAAGATCTAATTACATTTCTCTGAGTTTTATTTAATTACCAAGACCAAGTAGATTATTTGAGTTCTCTTTATACTCCCTTGTCTTTCAAAAGCATAAACCTAGACCCACACTTGGCCAAAAGCAGGTTTTCAGGTATGATTACCTCTTGCAATCAGTAGAAATATTTCTAATAAGTTGTTCTACTTTGTATTTTGCTAATGGGAATCTCTATTACAAGACATAGAAAAGTACTTTTTTCTGATACAGAATTCTGTAGCTTTAACACACAACTGGTCGCAAAAGATTCGGACATGACTTAGCGACTAAAACAACAACACAATCCATAACTAACCTGTCTCCAGTGTCAGGATTGCTTAGGGAAACTGAAGGATTGAACAAACCCAAAGTAAAGAAAAGACAAATTACCAAAAGCCATTTTCCTTTCAATCCATGAGTTTAATCAAGCTTCCCATAAAAGACATCCCAGGAGACTGACATCAGATAGGTTCAGGAAGGACTTCTCAGAGGAGGAGACACTTGACTGGGTGGGTTACTAGAGGCAAAGGCAAAGTTGGAGAGGAGGGAAGGAAGTCCCAGTCAGGAGAATGACTTCAGCAAAGGCTCAGCGATCACATTCAGCTTGGCATGTTGAGACTTAGACAATTTTTTTTTTTTCATTTCAGCTACCAACTTTAACTAGAACAACCTAAAATAAAAATAATTATAAAATATATGGGGTGTCTCAAGATTACAGTTACCACGTTTCTCTCTCTCCTTATTTGCACGTCCATTCTTCTCATTCTCAAAAGACTGGCTTCTTTCTCCTTGTACATAACAAGAAACATATCCAAGATAGACCCTGCACATTTTTTCTTACACTTTGGACCCGAAGTCCAAATGCCCTGGAGAAGAGATTGTTTGGCATAGTTTGGGTTACATTATTTTCCCTGGGACAAATAATAGAGCTGAGGGAAGGAGAAAAATTAAAAATTACGACATAGCTGCTGACACTGCAAATGTAAACTTGGGTGGAGGAGCGATTCCTAGAAATGGAGTATTACTCAAAAAACCCATGATGTCTACTACACACATTTTTATTTAATTGCTTCATTCCTGACCATTTGAAGGCCACAGGAATCCTATTAAAAAAAAATACTGCTGCTTTCTTTGGATAGAAATAGCTCTAGTTTGTACCTCCCACTCTTTGTAGCAAATGTCCACCCTCTATTCTTAATCGGTCTTCACGCATACTGTGATGCTTCATGCCCTGATTCTCTCTGTGCCCATCCTCTTTGGGATGCTGAGTGATTGGAAAGTCCCACTTGACTAAAAAACAGTCATTTACTAGAAAACAGCTTCTCTGGCTGCTCCACCTTTAGGCTTGATCTCAAGTTTGGCAACTTTATCCCTTCTAACTTGAGTGTTAATCCACCAATACATGACTACATCAAGCCTGAATAGAAAGATGCTATTTAATGAGAAGCATATTCAGGATTGACAACTCAGAGAGATGGTAACATATTTGGAACCAAAAGAAGGGAAAAAACCCCAAAGAAGGGAAATTGGTGATCAGGGAATTCAAGAAAATGAAGTTAGCAGTGCAGCATGGGTCAGTCATGGAACAAGTTAGAGATTCAGGGTATCAAATATCCAAGTATAACACAGATCGTGGAACTGCGATTTTACGCTAGGTGTGTCTGATCACTAAATCTACATAAGCTATCAACTATGTAACACTGAAAAGAAAGCGAAAGTGAGAGTCACTCAGTCGTGTCTGACTCTTTGCAACCCCACGGACTATACAGTCCTTGGAATTCTCCAAGCCAGAATACTGGAGTGGGTAGCCTTTCCCTTCTCCAGGGGATCTTCCCATCCCAGGTCTCCCACATTGTGGGCAGATTTTTAACCAGTTGAGCCAAAAGGGAAGCTCAAGAGTACTGGAGTGGGTAACCTATCCCTTCTCCAGGGGATCTTCCTGACCCAGGAATCAAACTGGGGTCTCCTGCATTGCAGGTGGATTCTTTACCAACTGAGCTATCAGGGAAGCCTGTAACACTGAAGGCTAATTAAATTATTACCTCTGAGACATAGTGTGGAATTTGTATCCTAATTATTCTGTAGCAATTCTGTGTGTATGTGCATGTGTGTGTGTGTGTGAGAGAGAGAATGAGACAGACTAAGGCACCATTAAGGGAGAATTTTTGAAACACCTCTGCCTAAATAGCAGAAGTATCTCTTCTTTACTACCTTAGCTGTTTTCCCAAACAAGTTTTCCCAGCTTGCCTTTGGGTATTCATGAAGTAGAAGCGAAATAAACAAATCTTTTATTCTAGTCCAGGTCCTTTTCCCCATTTCCCATTTTTCCCTGGTGTAAATCCAGGCAATTATTTCATAGTAGAAATAGAAGAATGTTGTTGCTGCTTTCTTTATAGCCTTCTTAAAAGGCACAAACAGTGGGTACAAGCTACCTCATCATATCGCCATCCCGACTATGTATCCTGCTCACGCAGCTCAGAGTCTGACTGATTTGCACACTCACTGGTTTTGGAGCCCTGCGCTGGAGTCATGTAAACCAAGTCACGGAAACCAAGGCTGCCTGCCTGCTACCAGTCAGCTTCCCTTGGCCCCTCCATGTGAGCAGGTAAAAAACAGTTCACTTAGACTGACACAAGAAAACACACGCACAAACACACACACTCAGACACACTTTACTTGGAGATCAGTTTCTTTATTTTTAACAAGATTTTCTGGTTATTGTGAAATACATTTCACACTTTATCTCTTTTAAATCTCTCAGCAAGACAGAGAGGAGAAATCATGAGCTCTGTTTCGCTGATAAGGGGTGTAAAGCTCAACAAATTTAAGAGGCAGTGTGGTGACATAGTTTATGTCAGAAGCAACCTGGAGTTGCATCCAGGTGCCCCTTAGAAGCTGTCTTATCTTAACACAGTAGTTAACTTTTCTAAGTCTCAGTCTACTCACCTGTGCAAAGGAAATAATACAAAAACTTACAAAACAATTTCTTTGCTTCTATGGGGTTGTTCTAAGGATGAATGAAACTGTATACACACACTCTATGCCCATCATCTTATTAAAGTTTCCAAATAGTAAATATTAATTTGTGGATGAGTCAAGAATTGAATTCAAAACAATGTTCTAATCACTCTACTCTATTGATTCCTTCTAATTGCTTAACTATTCCAGAAGATTTGAAAGCAATGGAGTAATTTTGCAAAAAGAATTAGAGACTGCTCTGCCTTAATCGGCCAGCATCATATTTCATCCTTCTCAGGGGTCACTGTATCTGTCTTGTCCTTAACTTCATGCTTTTAGCATAAGCAACTCTAAAGAATGTCTCTCAACCAGTCCTGCTAAACATCCCATACTTCTCTTCACCCTTTATCTCACTGAATCCTCACCATGTAACTTAGCTCACTTCATAATTGTTTTTAAAAGAGAGGTTCAAAATACTTAGTGGGTGACTTGCGGAAATTAAGCCCTTCCTTTTTCTGTTTGTTACATCACACAGCATGATGAGACATTGTCAGCAAAGATTCTCTTTCCTCCGGTCTGGAAGAATATCCAGTTATCAATCCATGACCCATTTGTAAAATATTTCAAATAATTTGACTGATGATTGTACATTTTCAAAACGAGGAGGGAAATAAGCCACTCTACAAAACGTTATAGTGTTAGACATTCCTGTAACACGTCCAAGCTGGTAATTACAGTGTCTGGCAGCTAATCATGGGGAATGTACCTTAATTAAATCAGATTCCTTAGAAATATTCCTCTTTAACACACTGAAATATCTGGCCAAACCAATTTTCTGTGCAGGAACATGCTCCAAAATATCATAAATCTTAACCTTGGAATCTCTAACAGAATTTGAATCCATGAATGACTCTCAGAGCCTCTGATTTAATCAACAACAGGATGACCGTAAGACTCTGAACAGTTGCTAAGAAACTAAAAGGACTTTTAAACAACGACTGCATTTTAGGAAATAAACTATATTCTAGGAATATAGAGAAGACTAAGAAACCACTGTGTGTATGTTACTCACTCAGTCGTGTGCAACTCTTTGCAACCCTGTGGACTATATCCCACCAGGCTTCTCTGTCCACAGGATTCTCCAGGCAAGAATACTGGAGTAGGATGCCATTCCCTTCTCCAGGGGATCTTCCCAACTCTGGGATTGAACCCAGGTCTCCCACAATGCCAGCAGACTCTTTACGACCTGAGGCACCATGGAAGCCCAAGAAATCATTGGTGCTCTTAAATCTAAAATCAGAGACCCACATGTCAATAAATAATTGTAATAGAGAGTGGTCAGTGCTCTGTAGAAGTGTGTACAGTATGCTGTGGGCAAAGAGGTAAGTGAGCAATGTGAGCGGAATGAGGAGAGGCAACTATGGTGAAGTCACTCCCAGAGCTGGCTCTATAAGGCTCTGAGAGCTCACCAGCACAATGGGATAGGAAAGGGCGAAATCAAATAGGCCAAGACCTGACTCCACATGGTATGTTTTAAGAAACTAAAACTACTTAGGGTCTTGCGGTCGGAGAAAGAAGAGTGGAGATGAGCCTAAAGAGAGCAGAGGCACACAGAGGGAGGCACAGCCTATCTGGGGGACAGTGCAAGCCACTTAAAGGTCATCTTCACTTTTCTGTAAATTGCAAAGTCTTTAAAACCAGGGTTCATCATCTGGTTATCAGGGGTTACATAAATCCTCCAAAACTGCCCAAAATACTGCACAGGGTACTACGTAGCGGTGTTTGGAGTTCCAAGTAGGGTGGTGATAGGAGAAGGCAAGAGGGCTCATAGCTTCCTCAGGGTCTCAAAGTCTCCATGACTTAGAGAGGGACTGATATAATAAGATTCATTTATGATCCTAGAGTTTCTTGGGGATAGTGGATTCAAAAGGGATTTGGAATTGAGGGAATTGCTTTAGCCTCTTTCAGCATCCTAGACTGTCTCAAATTTATCACAGAAAGTAGAGGTGATGCCCTAGTAGAGGTAGGTGCCACTCTCAACCCTGATTGGCTCAGGAGAGAAGTGGGCAGGAAGTATTAGCATCATTTGGGTCCCCGGGACTATTTTCACTCCAGCAGCCCTTCCCATATATCTTCAACCTCTCTGGAGCTCGGCTTTCCACAGCTTGAGCAGCAGGCAGGCTCACTCCTGCTCCACTCAGCCCACTGTAGCTTCAAGCCTGGAAGCAACAGACACAAAACAAGACAAACAACATATTTTTTAATGACAGCCTTTTAAAACATCAGCCCTACTTTCTAGTCAGTTGATAATCATAACATATCTGCACTCTGAGCTCCTGCTAGAGAATATAACATAGGTTATATTCTGAGTTCTGTAACTGAGTTATAGAACTCAGTTATAACCAAAAGTTTGTTTGCAAGAAATAACACGCATAGAGGACTACCTTAGTAATCGTCCAACCATTTTTCTCCTATGAATTGTTGACATTTTGAACAAAGAGAGTACCTCGACTATGTTGTTTTAACCCTTCTCAATAAAAATACCTCTATTAAATTGCAACTGATATGAAAGTGATTAACCTTCCTTCAGGAGTCTTTAAAGAATTTGTTGTAATATTGATTATAGGCATGTGATTGAAGATGTTGATCACTATTCTATCACTGAAAATCCTCTTACTGAGAACCCTTATGTGTAGCTCCAGAGAAACTTATCTCAGATCTCAGTGCCGGGTGAAATATACTGCTGATAAATTATACAGCTTATGTATTATGTCTATAGCAAATGTTAAATCTTGCCTTGTTTAAGTTTGTGCTTCAGCTGCTAGGAAACTTAGAATCAAATATATGACATTTTTCTAGCAATGACGTAGAATTCTATAGCATATATTTTGGGAACAACTCTCCTCTATTTCTTACTCTAATTTTTCTGTCACCTCTCTTTGTCTCGTATTTATGTCACCCAGTGACATCATATGTACTTGTGTAAACTGACAATTTGGAACAGATTGGATGTCACCGATATACTCCACAAGCGGATAATTTTTAAAAGTATGTTTTGCTTTAAATTCATGAACTGAATATGAGCTAAACAAAACTCTAGGTGTCAGACCTGAGTATTATGTTTCATCTTTAAATTCCAAATACCTTTCATCTGTAATCACTCCTCAGAGGTGTCTTTCACAGTTCAGTGAAGCACCCAGGGGTCACGGCAAGTGACCTGTGAATTTACATCCCCATAAATAATAATTCACAAACAGGCTATGTCTCCAGTTCTCACCCTAAGCGCAGGGGAGCCTTGCATGGGTTAAATTAACCAGCCGGGAGAACATGTGAGCTGAACATATGGTGAAGTGTTTTGAGGTTTAGAAAAACAAGTTTCTGGTACAAACAGAGTCTGGCCTCTGAGACCCCACTGTCAGCAGGAAAAAAGATCTTTTCTACCAGAATAAGAAGAGAGAGAGCTTTCAATTCTTTCACCTCTGTAGCTGTACACAATGAAATGGGAGGAGAAATCGCACATTCATAGAGAGGAAAACAACTTCCCTAAGTTCCTCAGGGAAGTCAGAAAAGGCTGCAGAAAGCATGTAAAAAGTAGTTTACAGTTCTGATTGGAAGTGAAAAGGGAAGAAATCAGAAGTGAAGCACCACAAATTAAAATTAAATTTGTGGTTCCCACCAGCTCTCTGGTCTCCACGCTGGCAGACCATCCCCCACACCGCTCTAATTGTGCCACTTCAGACTTAATGAGTTGGGTTTGGGATGTACAGAGGCCTGTAAATGAAACCGTTTATCACTGTAACACTCTTATTAGAAATTTGATAGAGCACTTGTTTTGAAAGCTTAGGGATAAAACAGAGAAATTGGCATTAGAGTAGCACCTTTTGTATTCAGAAAAAAAAATAAGAAAATACACTTGCCCTAGGAAATAGTGAATTGTTAGCGACCCTGTTTGGCTGACTCTTTAATTTGTCTTTAGGAAGATTTGAAGCTGGGAATTAATTTTTAGTTTGTTAGACAGGATTGACATTTTAGTTTGGTTTTTGGTTGGTCCCAACATGTGAGAAATATGGGCAGTTTCCTCTAGGAGCTGGACAATTAGGCAAATATCTTATTTTCTCTATCTATTACCAATGCTATAGAGTTGTGGTGATAATTAAATGATATAATATGAGAAAAGTACTTAGGGCAGTGTCTGACGCATGGCAAACGCTTCTCATGTGGTAGCTGGTACTATTCTTATGCTGACAGCACTCACGCTCAACCTTCTGGAAGTGGAATAGCAAATCAGCACGTGTTTGATACCATGACATCATTCTAATCCTTCCTAATGAGTAATTAAAGAAAGGAAAATTAAAACAAGAAAATACAACGCTTGTAACACTGACAAAGAATTAATCATTTGCTGGTACTTAGTTTTACTGAAAGTAAAGATACTTTTTTAATATTTATAAGTAACAGGCTTACTGAAAATTTTTTGGAGGGCAACTTGACAATATTTGTCAAAATAGTAAATGTACATACATCTAAACCTAGAGATATTGTTTAAGAAATAATTTGTGCAAAAACAATAATAGTTTGTGCACAATATCAAAAACAAGCGATAGAACAATACATATAAAATATATAAAACATTAATTTTTCTGTAGTATGCACACATATAAATCATTATAACCATCATATTAACAAGTTAAAAAGTAAAAACTATATAATCATCTTAATAGATTCATTAAAGGCATTTGGCAAAATTCAATATCCATCAGTGATAAATTAAAAAATCTCAGCATATCAGAAATAAAAATATGCTCAATCTGATAAAAATATATTTGTGAAAACCCATAACTAATATCACAACTATGGTGAATATTTTCCCTCTAAGTTTAGAAAAAAAGACAAGAATGTCATCTCTCAACTTTTATTCAGTATCAAATTAGAAGACTTACAGAAGACATAAAATTGTATTATATCCAGTTGACACTAATGTTTACATAGAAAATCCTATGGAAGCCACCAAAAATGTTACCAGAATTGCTAAGTGAGTTTATAAATATCATGAGTACAAGCAATATAGAAATATATACATATGTACTTGTATTTTAACAAGTAAATCAATTGTATTTCTCTCTACTAGCAAAAAACAGAAATTTTACTGGAAAACAATAGCAACACAATTATGAAATACTTCTAAATATACTTAATAAAGTAAGTGTTTTTATCTGTGGACTGAGAGCTATGAAATATAAAATTAAACAAAATCTAAAATATACTATCAGACCTGTAGACTCAATATCACTAAGATATATGTTCTGTCCAAATTGACATAAACAATTCTAATTAAAATCTCTGTTGACTTTTTGGGTAGAAATTCATAAACTAACTAACATGTATATGAAAATGTAAAGGACAAAAAGGAACACAAATAAGTTTGAAAAAGAATAAAGTTGGAAGACTTGTACTACCTGATTTTAAGACTTGATACAAAGCTACTGTAATCAAGGTAGTATAGTTTTAATGTGAACATAAAATATGCACTGTGGGTGAGAATAGTTCAGAATTAGGCCCCCTCAAATATCCTCTATTGATTTTCAACAGTCACCAAAATAATTCAAAACATAGTCTTTTCTAATTGTGCTGGAAAAATTGGATATCCATGCACACAAAAAATGAACCTTCATTATTACTCTATAAGACATAAAAAGATTCACTTGGATAATAAAGCTAAATGTAAGCATCACACCTATAAGGATGTGTGCTCTAGTGGTTGGTACTACATCTTTCAGTGTGAAAGGTGTGGCTTTGATCCCTCATTGGAGAGCTCAGCTCACACAAGATTCATGCCCGAAAAAACAAGAAATGAACAGCAGAGGCAATGTTGTGACAAATTCAATAAAGACTTTAAAGAGAGGAGATGGTCCACATCAAAATGATCTTATAATTTAAAAAATCACACGTATGAAACTAAGAGGAGAAAACCTATGTGATTCTGGGTGAAGCAAAGACATCTTATCTAGAACACAAAAAAGCAGTAGATAATAAATAAAATAGCTATAAATTGGATGCAATTAAAATTTAAAGTTATTCTTCAAAAGACATTTTGAGGAAAATCAAAAGGCAAGCCACAGATTGTAATGTTTGGAAAACATATATCTATCTGACAAAGGATTTGTATTCAAAATATATGAATAATTCTTACAAATCAATAACAATAAAAATAATCTAATTAAAATTGAGCAACAGTTTTGAAGAAACACTTCATGAAGGAAATACTGGAATAGTGCATAAGCATATAAAAGATGAACAGTTAGTTATTAGTCATTAGAAAATTGCAAAATAAAGCAAATATGATGAGACATCACTATATAGCCACAAGAAAAGCAAAAAAATAAAGAGACTGACACCTCCAGCTTTGGCAAAGATACAGACCAACTGGACCTTTCATACACTGCTGCTGATGGAAAACTTTGTGTAAGTTTCTCACTGACACACACTTAGCAAATAAACCAGCAATTACATCTCTAGCTATTTGCCCAAAAGAAGCAAAAACTTATATATGCTAATATTTGTGCTTGAATGTTCACAGTAGTTTTATTTATAATAGCCAAAAACTGGACAGCATCCAAATGTCCATAAGATAATAGGTGGATAAACAAATTGTGGTATATCCATACAATGGAGCAATATTTGATATAAAGAATGAACTATTAATTATCATGTGTTGCTGCTGCTGCCGCTAAGTCACTTCAGTCGTGTCCGACTCTATGCGACCCCATAGATGGCAGCCCACCAGGCTCCCCTGCCCCTGGGATTCTCCAGGCAAGAACATTGGAGTTAAATATATGTAAAAACTTGAATGAACTTCAAGGATATTTTGCTGAGTGGAAAAAAAAGCCAGTTACAATAGATTACAAGTTGTATAATTTAATTCATTGAATTTCTAGAAAAGGTAAAACCAATCAAAATAGAAAGCAGATCCATGGTTTATAGAGACCAGAGGTATGAGACAGAAATTGATTGAAAAAGAATACGAGGAGATCTTTTATAACAATGTAAATATGATTGTGCCAATGACTACATTAACTATGCATATTTATCAATATTCATAAAATGTTCATTTAACACTGGTGAATATTATTATATGTAAGTTAAATTTCAATAAAGTTGATTCATATTTTGTAAGATTTTTTGATATGGACCATTTTAAGTCTTTATTGAATTTGTTATAATATGACTTCTGTTTTATGTGTTTGTGTTTTGTCCACCAGGCATGTGTTATCTTAGCTTCCAGACCAAGGATTGAACCTGCATCCCTTGCATTGGAAGCCAAAGTCTTAACCTCTGGACCACAAGGGAAGTCCCCTTGATAAAGCTGATTTAAAATAAAGTAATTTTAAAAGTTTTAATTGTGGAAAGACAATCAGGATATTGAATTAAGCATCAAAATCATTATGGAACAATGTGCACAAAATGATCTTTTTATTTTAAAAAATCTACATGCATATATATGTACCTTTCTAGAAGTATAAGCAGCTGAGCTATTTAAAATCTTAAAAGACAATGCTGTTAAAGTGCTGCACTCAATATACCAGCATATTTGGAAAACTCAGCAGTGGCCACAGGACTGGAAAAGGTCAGTTTTCATTTCACTCCCAAAGAAAGGCAATGCCAAAGAATGTTCAAACTATCACATAATTGCCCTCATTACACATGCTAGCAAAGTAATGCTCAAAATTCTCCAAGCGAGGCTTCAAAAGCATGTGAACTGAGAACTTCCAGATATTCAAGCTGGATTTAGAAAAGGCAGAGGAACCAGAGATCAAATTCTCAACATCTGTCAGTTCACAGAAAAAGCAAGAGAAAAACATCTACTTCTGCTTCATTGACTGTGCTTAAAGCCTTCGACTGTGTGGATCACAACAAACTGTGAAAAATCCTTAAAGAAATGGGGAAACCAGACCATTTTAACTGCCTCCTGTGAAATCTGTATGTAGGTCAAGAAGCAAAAGTTAGAACTGGACTTGAACAATGGACAGGTTCAAACTTGGGAAAGGAGTACAACAAGGCTGTATATTGTCACCTTGCTTATTTAACTTATATGCTGAGTATATCACGTGAAATGCCAGAGTGGATGAAGCACAAGCTGGAATCAAGATTGCTGGGAGAAATGTCAATAACCTCAGATATGCAGATGACACCAGCCTTATGGCAGAAAGTGAAGATGAACTAAAGAGCCTCTTGATGAAAGTGAAAAGGAGAGTGAAAAAGTTGGCTTAAAACTCAACATTTAAAAAACTGAGATTATGGCACCGGTCCCATCTCTTCATGGCAAATAGATGGGGAAACAATGCAAACAGTGACAGGCTTTATTTTCTTGGGCTACAAAATCCCTGCAAATGGTGACTGCAGCCATGAAATGAAAAGACCCTTGCCTTTTGGAAGAAAAGCTATGACAAATCTAGTCAGCATATTAAAAATTAGAGACATCACTTTACCTACAAAGCCTCATATAGTCAAAGCTATTGTTTTTCCAGTAGTCATGTCTGGATGTGAGGAGAGTTGGACTTAAAGAAAGCAGAGCACTGAAGAATTGGTGCTTTTGAACTGTGGTGTTGGAAAAGACTCTTTAGAGTTCCTTGGACTGCAAGGAGATCCAACCAGTCAATCCTAAAGAAAGTTAGTTAGTCCTGAATATTAATTGGAATGACTGATGCTGAATTGAAGCTCCAATACTTTGGCCACCTGATGCAAAGAGCTGACTCATTTGAAAAAACCCTGGTGGTGGGAAAGATTGAAGCCAGGAGGAGAAGGGGGGGACAGAGGATGATATGGTTGGATAGTATCACCGACTCGATGGACATGAGTTCGAGCAAGCTCTGGGAGCTGGTGATGGACAGGAAGTCTGGCATGCTGCAGTCCATGGGGTTGCAAAGAGTTGGACACAGCTGTTACTGAACTGAACTAAAACAAGTAGGTATTTACTTCTGGTACAAACAAGTAGCTTTTAAGGGTGGAGAAGGGGAACTTTAATTTTTTTTTTCCTCATTCTCTTCTGTACTCATTGAATTTCTTTTTACCATGAACATGCTTTACTTTAATGACAAAAAGTAGAAATTAGTGGAAAAATCAATAATGAGTGACTGGTTTGAATATTAATGCCATATTTTTCCATTAAAAATTAGGAGATGGGGACTAAGTACATGGTGTGAAGTATAGATTTCCCCAATAGTAATATTTGGTAAACATGAATTTCAGTTGTAATTATATGTATAAATATAACTATAATTGCTTATTTTCATGGCATTATGTTAATGATGGTGAATTATGGTTTGTACAGTTTAGAAACCCTCTTGACATACACTTGGATGATGTAAAAATAAGAATGGCAATCCCTGATTTGTAGCAAGTCAAGCAAGTACCCACCATTAACAATACCTATTAACTTTGGTTTAATGTACTAGTAACGTATCATTTTGGTACAAAGATTAATTCAGGAAAAAAGAAAAAGAAACACTTATACTATAATTCTGATCATGACTGATAGCACTCTATTGTGAGATGCACTAAATATCTAATTTAAAATGTGGCCTCTAAATCAGCATTTCCAAGAGAATATTTCATGACCTAGTAAATCTCGGAAATACAATAAACAAAATTCAGTGACAGACCTTAGATATTTTAATAGACTTATGACCCTGAGAATTTTAAAAAGAAGTATATGAATTGCAGCCTTTTCCATACTTTCTTGACTTTGAACCTCTCATTGGCCAATAATTTGAATTAGCATTTTGCAATTATATTTTCAGTAAACACTGCACTAAAATCAGCTCTTGAACACTGGAGAAATTAAAGAGTTGAAAACAATGGTCATTAACTTTTTTCAGGTAGGGTAACTTATTCTCTCCAGAAACATTACCTTGTAAACAAGATATAGTGGAAAAAGCATTGTTTTTGCCATCAAATAAATCTGGGTTTTTAACCTGGCTTCCATCAACGGATTTATTTGATGGCTTTTTGAGCCTCAGTTTCTTCATTTATAACGGGGGAATGTAGAGCTGACAGGCTTCACACCTGTGCTAGTGATTAGAGCCCGAGCCCACCTGCCAGTGTAGGAGACGTAAGAGACACAGGTTTGATCCCCGGGTCAGGAAGATCCCTGGAGGAGGACATGGCAACCCACTGCAGTATTCTCGCCTGGAGAATCCCATGGACAGAGGAGCCTGGCGGGCTGCAGTCCATAGGGCAGCAAAGAGCAGGGCAAGACAGAAGTGACAGCATGCATTCGGTGCTGACAATGCAAGGACATAATGACATATTACAAGCACCTATCATTGTGCCTGGATGTGGTTATTTTTTGCAAATAAAGATTCTCCTTATTTTACAGCCCATTTCTTCAGTAGATGGTAAACTCCATTAAGCAGTACCAATTCTCTAGTGTATTCATCTAGGTCTCTATTTTAGACATTGGCACATAGCTGGAGCCCAATATACACTATTGCTATTGTTCAGTCGCTCAGTCATGTCTCTTTGTGACCCCATGGATGGCAGCACACTAGGCTTCCTTGTCTTCCACTATCTTCCAGAGCTTGCTCAAACTCATGTCCTTTGAGTCAGTGATGCCATACAACCATTTCATCCTCTAACACCCCCTGTCCCTCCTGCCCTCAAATTTTCCAGCATCAGGGTCTTTTCCAATGAGTTGGCTGTTTGCATCAAGTGGCCAAAGTATTGGTTACATCAATTGGCTTGATGTAAAGCAATGGCACCCCACTCCAGTACTCTTGCCTGGAAAATCCCATGGATGGAGGAGCCTGGTAGGCTGCAGTCCAGGAGGTCGCCAAGAGTCGGACACGACTGAGCAACTTCACTTTCACTTTTCACTTTCATGCATTGGAGAAGGAAATGGCAACTCACTCCAGTGTTCTTGCCTGGAGAATCCCAGGGATGGGGGAGCCTGGTGGGGTCTACAGGGTTGCACAGAGTCAGACACGACTGAAGTGACTTAGCAGCAGCAAATCGACTTTAAGGGTCGGATAAAAGACTTGTGACAGCACCCAGATTTTATTCTTTCCTTTTTCTCCTTCTCTCTCTTCTGCTTTCTTTCCTTTTTCTGTCTCCATCTTCTTTTTTCTTCTTTACTGTTTTTGCCTCTTTCTTTTTATTTTCTCCCTTTTTCTTTTCCATTCTGCAATCAACTTTTCTCTTTAGTACTTTTCCTGGGCTGGACTTTATTGAATAATCTTTCATTTTCTTTAATAGGAGATAAAAATTAATGTTTTATGGTTTGTGCATGTGTGTGAAAATAAATACAACTAAATAAAAATTTTCAGCTCATTGATTCATTCTTGTTTATTTTCTGTGTGACCCTTTAAAAACTTGAAATCTTCTGGAAAAGATTGGCTCAAATAAAACAAAGGAGCCTCATCCTGGTTGTACAACCTGAAAATTAAACTATGATGCTGATTTTTTCTTAATGTTGACTGGCAATTTTGGCAAGGGGTCAACAAAAACAGCATGCTTAAAAGATACAAATATAGTTCTAAAAGAAGATTTGAATTCCCTTCTTTTTGAAACTCTATTTTTCTCCTCTTTACCAGAAGAATAGACTCTGCAGATCTCAAAGAGAGGAGAAGTCCAAATAATTCTAATGGGGATTATTATCTGCCTGGTCTCTTGTCTGATGGTCGTGGTTTTAGATGATTAGTAACTCAATGGGAAATTCATTAGTTTTGGATCGCAGCCCAATTCCCAGAAACATTTTATTTTCACCTTCGCACCTTTTGAGAAAATTCTGCTCTCTGGTGCCTGGGGTATGGATCTGAGTGAAACTGTCATATCTTAATTATATTCAAAGCTACCCTCTTGACTTTTATTTCAGCTGTGACATTAGCCTTCACACTTGGATTGGCTTGAATTCTTCTGGCTTGAGAGTGAGAATTTCACGTGTTTTCTTTTCATCTGCAGACATCTGTATTCTGTTTAACTCAGGATTGTAAAACTCACGGAGCAGGAAGGGCTGGAGTACATTGTGATCACTGTGGGACTTGTTCCTTCTAGGCCAAAAGCTACAAAAATCCTCTTACTAGTGCTTTCAAAAAATATCCTCATAATAAAGCCCAAGGACAGGGAACATCAAATTATTGCAATTATAGCTTTAAGACCCCCTTCTCTTTAAAAACAAATATTTTACTCATTCCTCACTGTGTCCATACCTGCTGTATAAACTGAATTATTTAGAAAAAATATAAGTATAATTTCCAATAATATATAACCTCCTTTGGTGCTGAAGAGACATACATACTACTTCATAACAAATCATGTGTATTTACTGAATGTTTGCTTGTGAATGTGGAAGAATCGGCCACATAATCTGTACAGAGTTTTGTAATCCATAACCTACATTTTTATATGCTACCTCACATGATTCTGATTGTAATTATATAGAGGAGGCAATGGGTATTATAAATAAAATATATGACACTAAAAGATTAAATGACTTGTTGAGGCTGCATATTAGTGATGAGTTAGTCTGAGAATGGATATTTTTGTGCCTTCTTTAATTATGTCTACAACTTCATGCTGCCTGTTAAAAATATGGTCACTAACTTGAGGAAATAGAAACGACTGAAAAGATAAATAAAATAATAAAAAATGAAAATCTAAGTGAAGCCATGACATCCCACTTTAGCTCATTTAATGAGGTATTGTCAGTCCATTAAACTTGATTTGTACTTCCAATTTTTGCCCAAGATTTTTGGTATTAAGTTGGGTGTTTGACATCTTCACTAGTCTGTACCCTGTAGAAACAGCCATTAAAACCATCTTACACAGCATTAACAAATGGTAATAATGTGTTTTAACATTAGCAGGAGTTTCTGCTGTTCTCCAATCTAATAACATTCAACTGGAGCTGTCTAGTGAATTCAGTTGATAAAGTGATGGAGGATCAGGATAATGGCCATACTGGAATATCATGGTTTTTAATAAACAACTGAAGAATCTAGGGACATAGTAGTATGTCTATATAGTATGTCATAGTAGTATGTCTTCTTTGAAAAAAAAAAAGAAGACTCTAAAGGACCTGAGTATCACCTTACATTATTAAGTGAGCATCCCGTGGAAAAGAACATAGATTTAGTCACATACTCTCTATGTTTGAAAAGCAGTGATAAACATTTTGAGTACTGTCAGAAAAGATAAGAAATATAAGATTTGTATATATGAAAGACTTGTATATATTTGTATATATTCAATCCATATCCATTTTGTAAGGCTCTTGAATTATTTGGTAGTCATTGAACTTGTGAGTTTTTCAAACATCATTCAAAATTTTGTACCATTAAATTTCATGGAAGAAATGCAATTGTTTTTCCTGTATAAAACTTCTAGCCCAAGAGAAGATATGCATAAACTGCAGTTTGGATTGAATAAAGAATTGGGATTTCTTGGAAACTGGCCAATTCACAATGAAGTACTAAATACTCTGGGTTGCTTTGATATTCTTTGATAAATCAACAGTGCTCCTCACCATGGACTCTGATAGCTGGCTCTTGCAATCTTAAGAATGAATTCTTTTCCATGATAGATTTCTTTGTTAAATGAATCTGACACACAAATCTCAGCCTTGAGAACCTCACCTGAGCAATTGTGAATTTCCAGTGATGAGAAACAACCCAGGCAACAGTATGCAAGGGGAATTCTGGTTTTTTATTCCCATATAAGAAACAACAAAATGATTGGATGAGAGTTATCTGGGAAAGAATAAGGCAGATGTGATGGAAATGTGATGATATCTAGGGATTATCAGAGTGGCAGTCCTTCACAGGAGTTTGATAAACACTTATTGAATATATATAAATGAGTGACTGAATGAGCCATGTCTTCTCAAATTAGAGGAGGAAACTTACAAAAGGAAACCTGAAAGAAAAGTGTGAAGGAAAATTTAAAGAAAAGGGATCGGATGAGAGATTTTATGACCAGGGAAATGTAACTTTTGAGAGTTTCGCTAAGCTACTCCATGGCATTGTCACTTCAATATGTATTCGTTTGGCCAAGAGACCTACAGGGGCCTGAAACTGACACTTGCCACCTCGTGCAAGTTCATTCTCTAAGCAACAGTCCGCAGAGTCACGTGCAAATCAGAACATGAGTTACCGATAGGACTCTCCAAACAGCCCTATGATTAGCAGTCTCTCCCACCTGCCAGGGCCTTGGTCATGTGTGTGCGTCAATAAGATCCCATGGAACTTGCCAAAACCCTTCTTGTTTTCATTTAAATTGACCAATTTGGCCTTGGTCCAAGAACCCAAAAGCACTATATTCATGAACTCCAAAAACACTTGAGCCCAGGTCCAGCCTCTGTTCCTACCTGCACTCTGACTTGACTTCTATATGTGGCCCCTCAAGAAGAGTCCTGTACGTCCTCCAGGGCCTAAAGTAATGCGTTCCTTTATATCAATTTCTCTTGTGGTCATTTGTTGAGCAGAGGCTGGCCATTTGTCATCCTGTGCTCCACTTAAGAAACATTAATCTAACAAAGTCATAACAGTAACATTATTTGACTACTCCAAGTGTTTTGCAGCTTTGAAAAGAAATTAAAGATCCTTGACTAGGACAGCATTTTTCCAGGCCAGAGGTGGCAATGCCAAATAGTTTAAGATACTGTATATAGGCAAAGTGACTGGAGGATATGGTGAGCAAAGGAGGAACTAGCTTAGAAATTGAAGAAAACCTAGAATGCATGGACAAATGTCAGACTTATCCACTGTGAACAGTTCTCTTTTCAGTATAAAGTCCATCCAAGTCTTATTTCAACTTTCAAGGTTTGCATCCTACGTATTTCTCTCGATGAACTCTCGTTTACCCTGGATTATTTGCTCTTTCTTCAAACTACTTGTAAAGGTAACTGTTATTCCTTCCAATTGGGATCTATTTCTTACTCTTCTTTTCCTATCTGGAAAACTCCTACTCACTCCTTAGGGTCAAATTCAAACATCGTACTCAATGTTATTTTACTCTTCTTCCTGATCCTCCAGCAGAAACATTTTTTTCCTTCAATATAGTTTCCCCTGTGTGTGTGTGTGTGTGTGTGTGTGTGTGTGTGTGTGTGTGTGTGTGAGTCACTCTGAGTCACTTAGTTATGTCCGACTCTCTGTGATCCTCTGAACAGTAGCCTGCCAGGCTCTTCCATCCATGGAATTCTCCAGGCAAGAATACTGGAGTGGGTAGCTTTTCCATTCTCCAGGGGATCTTCTCAATCCAGGGATCAAACCCAAGTCTCCCGCATTGAAGACTGTTTACCATCTGAGCCACCAGGGTAGCATATACTTCCCACTATGACCTTAGTAATCTAACCATGTCATTTTCTGATCACAGATTCACATTCTTTCCTACTAAATTAAGATGTGTTTGAGTCTTTCTATCATCAGTTCTGTTCAGTCACTCAGTCATGTCTGACTCTTCGCGACCCCATGGACTGCAGCACGCCAGGCCTCCCTGTCCGTCATCAACTCCCAT
Organism: Ovis aries; assembly: GCF_016772045.2. Lineage (NCBI taxonomy): Eukaryota > Metazoa > Chordata > Mammalia > Artiodactyla > Bovidae > Ovis > Ovis aries. The sequence goes on from NC_056074.1 coordinate 19,839,277, forward strand.
AGTTTACCCAAACTCATGTCCATTGAGTCGGTGATGCCATCCAACCATCTCATCCTCTGTTGTCCCCTTCTCCTCCCACCATCAATCTTTCCCAGCATCAGGGTCTTTTCAAATGAGTCAGTTTTTCGCATCAGGTGGCCAGAGTGTTGGAGTTTCAGCTTCAACATCAGTCCACTGGTTGGATCTCCTTGCAGTCCAAGGGACTCTCAAGAGTCTTCTCCAACAACACAGTTCAAAAACATCAATTCTTAAGTGCTCAGCTTTCTTTATAGTCCAACTCTCACATCCATACATGACTACAGGAAAAACCATAGCCTTGACTAGATGGACCTTTGTTGGCAGAATAATGTCTCTGCTTATTAAAAAGCAAAGACATTATTTTGTGTCATACTTATATCTGAATCTTTGGCATCTATCATAATGCTTGACATAGAGTAGGTCTGATAAATACATGAATAGGTGTTTTGAAGTAGAGATGGTGAATATACACCTTTGAATCACTCTTATGTACTCATGTCATTCATTCATTCAATCAAACATGCATTTAATCAGCAAAAAACAAATTGTGTATTGAACACGTCTTATGTTGTTGCCTAGAAGTATTATTTACATCACTAGATTGAGAGGATTGATCTTTTTCCCAATATTCAATACTCACTATTCTTGTCTAGACCATCCTCAACATTATGAGCCGTTCTGTCTCCCAGTCCACAGTAGCTAATAGCTTTCTCCCACTCTCTACCCTGGCAGCTATTGCTGCTGCACAGCTTAGTAGCTGAGTTCTCCAGGGAATCTGTTTCCAGATTTGATTTATGCCTGAGTGCAACTGTGTAGCCATTTGGAGGTAAGGTCAATAGTTCTGTGAGGGTTTCTGCTCTTTGATGCTGTGGAGGGCCAGCTATGAGCAATGTGGCAAACCCGATCTAATAGAAGCTAATGAAGCTAGCATACATTTCCCTGGTAGACACCTCAGCTACAGTTCTTCATTTATTTGAGATAAGGCACTTCCTGCTTAGCCTAACATGGCTCAGAGGAGATGGCACTGATTGCCAGGAATAGGGCCAAGTGAATGAGTATGAAGCACTCTGTGTGTGTACTTCATAACCACGTAAACCATTCTCAACCAAACAGCATGATGACCCTCTGCCATAGGGAAGATAATCCAGTTAACAGAAAAGGAAAATGAGGTACAGAGATACTGATGTTAGCTCCGCAGCCAGTAAGTGATAATCAAATCTAATTGATTTCAAAGTCCAAGGGTGCACCATTTTTTTCCCCTTGTGAACCACTTAACATTCTAGGAATGCAGATTTCAATCAAATACAAAGCCAGATTTTCCAAAAATTAGTTATCCAATGAATATATGTCTTTAAAACTTAGGGAACTTATTAAGTAGAATTCAACCAGAGGTCAGAGGAACATGAGAGAATAAAAGTGTCAAGGAAGTTGGGAAATAAATTATTTGTCAGGATATTATTTTATAGATTCCTCTCTTTGTCTAAAATTCTATGATCATTTATCAGTTGGGAAGATTGACACACATATGCATGTATACATAGCAGATCTTCATGGTCATGAGGCACATAGTAACAAGCTTAAAACTATATGTGCTTCAAATGCAAGTGTGCATAATAATTACAGTATTATGGCTATCAACACTACAACTAACAGTGGAACTTCTAAACTATACCAGGAGATATGCTTAACACATTTCATACACTAACTCATTTAATGGGCAAAATAATTGTAGCTACTTACAGGGATGTTATATGAAGTAAATCAATACATATAAACATAAGACATAATGTTTGTTCAAGACTTACACATTGTTAATTGTTATAATTGTTGTTAAATGTTATAATTGTTGAACTAACAATTGTTCTTACTATTACCATTATGCCCCTACCAAGGAATGTAATAGAATACAAACAAGCTACAAAGATAATGATATTCATTGTTCTAAAATAAACTTTCATGATTCTACTAAAAAAGTAATTCATTAAGAATTTATTGAGTACTTATTATGCTATAACAGCAGTTGTGAAGGACATAGGAATACATGAAAAATCACAGCATAAGAAAGTCAGACTATAATGTAGTAGAAAGGACCTGGCTTGGAATCCCCAGTATATGACACACCATTTATGTGATTTCAGGCAAGGGTTTTAACCACTTTGGGCCACAGATTTCCCATTCGTAAAAATGGGCATAATAGTGTCCATCACATAAGATAGCTGTGAAGATTAGATAAAATATTCCATAAGTGTGGATGCATATTAAGAATCCTATTTATGTTAACCATTTGCTTCATTTATATAAATGACAAAAATGCTGAAATATATATCAGATTACACTGTCTGACAATTCTTATGTGCATTTATGCACACATTAAAATATGTGAGATCTCAATTCTAAAAAAGGTAAGCTCAATATGCAGTTTACTCTCACTGGATGTAGCCCACACTCACAGCTTTCTGAGGACCGAGACCACATGTCTCCCATTCCAGATTTTACTTTCAATGCCCCACATTTTGCCTATTGCAAAGTTCTTGTTCAATGCATTAATTGAATTAATGAAAAAATATAAAAATGATGGTTATAAAGGCTGCTGTGGCAATATGAGACATCTATGTTACTCTATGAAAGAGAAAATTACCCAAGGAGGGAAGGTGCAGGTGGGATGAAATGGGAGATTGGAATTGACATACATACATTGTTGATACTATGTATAAAGTATATAACTAATGAGACCCTACTGCACAGCACAAGGACCTCAACTCAGTGCTTTGTGGTGACCTAAATGGGAAGGAAATCTGAAAATGGGGTATATGTATGTGTATAGCTGATTCACTTTGCCATACAGCAGAAACTAACACGACTTTGTAAAGCAGCTATACTCCAATAAAAACTTTGAAGAAAAGCTTGTGCAGGTGATGTAAAACAAAAAATCATGACTGGATTTTAACACAAGCCCATATACTTCTACCCCAAAAGAGATGCTTGAATAAAACGCAAAATCCACTGTCTAACTGAAGAAATTGTCCAACTGTACTGCCTACAGATTTCAGCTATGGATTTCGCATAAAAACCCCATGTCGATCTCTAAGACAAAACGAAACACTGCTGCTTGGGGAACCTGAATCTCAGAGATAGAGAAGTTGGAACTCTTGCCAGAATGCTAGTGGTGTGGGTAATATGTAAATGTAGCATTGTAAATGCAGATTCCCTGGGCCACTCTCTAGAGATTGACAGTCCATTTGGCATAAAGCCCCAAATGTTTCTTCTTACTCTGTACCCTGAGTGAATCAAGATATTAGGACTAAAATTGAATTTTGTAGGTTTCTATGCTTGACAGTGAGTAGAATGTGGGGCAAGTTTGTAATCACAGATAAAATATTATGTGTGCATTTTATGTAATTCATATTGCTGGAATATGACATATACTTATTTTCTAAAAAACAAAGTATAATAAAGAGTTTCCTTAATATTAAAATAAAGAACGTTGCAAGATAGCATTCTAACTACAGATTACTAAATACTTATACTAAAAGGAATTAAAAGAAAAAGAAAGTTGTGCTAACACTGTCACATGTTTTGCTTTAACCCAGGGTCTTATTTCATCTTAAATACATAGTGGTCCAACGGGCTTATATTCCAGACAAGGAATGAAGCCTAGAGAGAAGTTTCTCATTTCATAATCTCTTGTGTTTTTCCCTACTAGACCACACTGTCTCATTCTAGTTCTTCCTTACATGCATCCTTCACTCTCCACTGGCTCTCTTTCTCTCTTTCTGTCATATATACACACACCTATACATACATACACACACATAAGTACTTGCCTTGAGTGAGTTTTATTTTTCTCTCTTTACCCAAACTTTCTTCATGAAGTTAAGGAAAATAGTCTCTCCATATTGCCCATCCTAAATATGTATTTAAAGACTGATTTCCTTTGATGAAAAAAGAATAAGGTCTCCAAAGAAAAAATTTTTAAGATATAAAAGGAGAGTAAGAATAGAGGCCATTTTAATTGATGAAAATTCAGCAACATTCTCATAATAAGTATTTATACTACACTTACCATATCAGCCGCTAGGAACAGAGCAGTAAACAGAAACTCAAACTGTCCCTGATTTCACAGACTTCTGCATAGTAGGAGAGGTGGGCATTAATTAATTAGTTTGCACAAGCAACCTACAGAGTCAAAGGCTTTGGCATAGTCAATAAAAAAGAACTGGATGTTTTTCTGGAACTCTGTTGCTTTTTTGATGATCCAACGGATGTTGGCGATTTGATCTCTGGTTACTCTCCCTTTTCTAACTCCAGCTTGAACATCTGAAAGTTCATGGTTCAGATACTATTGAAGCCTGCTGCTGCTACTGCTAAGCTGCTTCAGTTGTGTCCGACTCTGTGTGACCCCATAGACACCAGCCCACCAGGCTCCTCCGTCCCTGGGATTCTCCAGGCAAGAACACTGGAGTGGGTTGCCATTGCCTTCTCCAATTCGTGAAAGTGAAAAGTGAAAGTGAAGTCACTCAGTCGTGTCCGACTCTTAGCGACCCCATGGACTGCAGCCCACCAGGCTCCTCCATCGATGGGATTTTCCAGGTGAGAGTACTGGAGTGGGCTGCCATTGCCTAGCTTGGAGAATTTTGAGTATTTCTTTGCTAGCATGTGAGATGAGTGCAATTGTGCAGTAGTTTGAGCATTCTTTGGCATTACCTTTCTTAGGGATTGGAAGGAAAACTGACTTCTTCCAGTCCTGTAGCCGCTGCTGAGTTTTCAAAATTTACTGGCTTATTGAGTGAAGCACTTTCACAGCATCATCTTTTAGATCTGAAATAGTTCAACTGGAATTTCATCACCTCCATTAGCTTTGTTTGTAATGCTGCTTCCTAAGGCCCACTTAAATTTGCATTCCAGGATGTCTGGCTCTAGGGGAGTGATCACACCATCATGATTATCTGGGTCATGAAGATCTTTTGTGTATAGTTCTTCTGTGTATTCTTGCCACCTCTTCTTAATATCTTCTTCTGTAAGGTTCATACTATTTCTGCCCTTTATCAAGCCCATCTTTGCATGAAATGTTCCCTTGGTATCTCTAATTTTCTTGATGAGATCTGTAATCTTTCCCATTCTATTGTTCTCTATTCCTTTGCATTGATCTCTGAGGAAGGCTTTCTTATCTCTCCTTGCTGTTATTTGGAACTCTGCACTCAGAGCTTTTCTTTTCTCCTTTGCTTTTCACTTCTCTTCCTTTCACAGCTATTTGTAAGGCATCCTCACACAACCATTTTGCCCTTTTGCATTTCTTTTTCTTGGGGATGGTCTTGATCACTGCCTCCTGTACAATGTCATGAACCTCTGCCCATAGTTCATTAGGAACTCTGTCTAATAGATATAACCCCTTGAATCTATGTGTCACTTACACTATATAATTGTAAGGGATTTGATTTAGATCATACCTGAGTGTTCTAGTGGTTTTCTATACTTTCTTCAATTTAAGTCTGAACTTGGAAATAAGGAGTTCATGATCTGAGCCACAGTCATCTCTCAGTCTTGATTTTGCTGACTGTATAGAGCTTCCCATCTTTGGCTGCAAAGAATATAATCAATCTGACTTTGGTATTTACCATCTAGTGATGTCCATGTGTAGAGTCTTCTCTTGTGTTGTTGGAAGAAGGTATTTGCTATGACCAGTGCGTTCTCTTGGCAAAACTCTATTAGCCTTTGCCCTGCTTCATTTTGTACTCCAAGGCTAAATTTACCTGTTACTCCAGGTATTTCTTGACTTCCTGCTTTTGCATTCCAGTCCCCTATATGAAAAAGACATCTTTTGGGGGGTGTTAGTAAAGGCCTTGTAGGTCTTCATAGAATCATTCAACTTCAGCTTCTTCAGCATTACTGATCGTGACATAGACTTGGATTACTGTAATATTGAATGGTTTGCCTTGGAAAGAAAAAGAGATCATTCTGTCGTTTTTGAGATTGCATCCAAGTACTGCATTTCAGACTCTTGTTGACTATGAGGGCTACTTCATTTCTTCTAAGGGCTTCCTGCCCACAGTAGTAGATACAATGGTCATCTGAGTTAAATTCACCCATTCCAGTCCATTTTCGTTTACTGATCCCTAAAATGTTGATGTTCACTCTTGCCATCACCTGTTTGACCACTTCCAATTTGCCTTGATTCATGGACCTAACATTCCAGGTTCATATGCAATATTGCTCTTTACAGCATCAGACTTTACTTCCATCACCAGTCACATCCACAACTGGGTGTTGTTTTTGCCTTCGCTCTGTCTGTTCATTCTTTCTGGAGTTAATTCTCCACTGATCTCCAGTGGCATATTGGGCACCTACCGACCTGGGGAGTTCATCTTTCAGTGTCCTATCTTTTTGCCTTTTCATACTATTCATGGGGTCTTCAACTCAAGAATACTGAAGTGGTTTGCCATTCACTTCTCCAGTGGACCACATTTTATCAGAACTCTCCTCAATGACCCGTCGGTCTTGGGTGGCCCTACACAATGGCTCATAGTTTCATTGAGTTAGACAAGGCTGTGGTCCGTGTGATCAGACTGGTTAGTTTTCTGTGATTGTGGTTTTCAGTCTGTCTGCCCTCTGATGGAGAAGGATAGGAGGCTTATGGAAGCTTCCTGATGGGAGAGACTGACTAAGGAAGAAACTGGGCCTTGTTCTGACATCTACTTCTGCTTTATAGACTATGCCAAAGCCTTTGACTGTGTAGATCACAACAAACTGTGGAACATTCTTCAAGAGATGGGAATACCAGACCACCTGACCTGCCTCTTGAGATATCTGTGTGCAGATCAAGAATCAACAGTTAGAACTGGAAATGGAACAACAGACTGGTAAATCAGGAAAGGAGTATGTCTAGGCTATATACTGTCATCCTCTTATTTAAATTATATGCAGAGTACATCATGAGAAATGCTGGACTGGATGAAGCACAAGCTGGAATCAAGATTGCCGGGAGAAAAATCAGTAACCTCAGATGTGCAGATGACACCACCCTTATGGCAGAAAGTGAAGAAGAACTAAAGAGCCTCTTGATGAAAGTGCAAGAGGAGAGTGAAAATGTTGGCTTAAAGCTCAACATTCAGAAAACTAAGATCATGGCATTCAGTCCCATCACTTCATGGCAAACAGAAGTGCCATGTGGAAACAAGGACAATTTTTTTTTTTTATTTTGAAGGGCTCCAAAATCACTGCAGATGGTGATTGTAGCCATGAAATTAAAAGACACTTGCTCCTTGGAAGAAAAGTAATGAGCGACCTGCTGCTGCTGCTAAGTCGCTTCAGTCGTGTCCGACTTTGTGCAACCCCATAGATGGCAGCCCACCAGGCTCCCCTGTCCCTGGGATTCTCCAGGAAAGAACACTGGAGTGGGTTGCCATTTCCTTCTCCAATGCATGAAAATGAAAATTGAAATTGAAGTCGCTCAGTCGTGTCTGACTCCTAACGACCCCATGGACTGCAGGCCACCAGGCTCCTCCGTCCATAGGATTTTCCAGGCAAGAGTACCATTTTCCAGGCAAGGGGTGCCATCACCTTCTCCTAGACAGCATATTAAAAAGCAAAGACATTACTTTGCCAACAAAGGTCCATCTAGTCAAAGCTATGGTTTCTCCAGTAGTCATGTATGGATGTAAGAGTTGGACTACAAAGAAAGCTGAGCACCAAAGAATTGATGCTTTTGAACTGTGGTGTTGGAGAAGACTCTTGAGAGTCCCTTGGACTTCAAGGATATCCAACTGGCCCATTCTAAAGGAAGTCAGTCCTGAATATTCATTGGAAGGACTGATGTTGAAGCTGAAACTCCAATACTCTGGCCACCTGATGTGAAGAACTGACTCATTTGAAAAGACCCTGATTCTGGGAAAGATTGAAGGCAGGAGAAGGGGATGATAGAGGATGAGGTGGTTGTATGGCATCACCAACTCAATGGACATGAGTTTGAGTCAACTCTGGGAGTTGGTGATGGACAGGGAGGCCTGGCATGCTGCAATCCATGGGGTCTCAAAGAGTCAGGCACAACTGAGCAAATGAACTGAACTGAACTGGAGCAATCTACAGTTACACACAGAGAACAGTTGTCTTAAGTGGTTCTTTGAAAGCAAAAAAGTGAACTTTTCAATAGGATGTGGTGTTTGAATTTGAGGTCTGAAGGACAAATAGGAGTTAAGAAGGTAAGGAAAGAGTGTAAGATAATGGAAAGGAGTGTGGGATGAATAATATGGGTGAGAAGGAGGCCAGATTATGAAGGACTGTGAGGATACAAGGAAAATGTTAACAAAAACAGGAGCCATTAAATAATAGTGAAAATAAAATAATAGAAGATAAATGTGTAATACATTTATACAATAAATTATACTTATGTAATATGAACCAGAGAAAGTATGAGCATTATCTTCCTTAAATGAATTATCTGTATGTTTACAGATGCAAAAAACAGGCTCAGAGATGCAAGACATCTTCCTGGAACACACCAATGGATAAGTGCTGACTTCAACGCATGCCAGCCTGCATTTCAGGAAAGGTTTTCCAGAAGAGGATTAAAGTGATGACAGCTGCTGATGGCTTGTAGAATGCACTGGAGGAACCAGAGCCAAGGGCTGATTCTGAATCCAAATGTGAAGAAATCTGGGCCTTAGACCAGAGTATTGGTCATGGGAATGGAATAAAAGGGTCAAAATCATAGGGAAAACCAAAACCAACAACAACAACAACAAAAAACAGATAACTGGGTAGATTAGGGAATGAACGCCGAAAGTTAACTATGGTTTTACTACACAGAATTTGGCTGATTTAGAAGCAGAAGTTACCATTGTCTCTAGAAGAAAATTTTGATAAGCTATTTTTCAAAGAGGGAAGTGTTAAATTAGGTTAAATTAGTCTGTTGAAATTAGATTAGGCTAGCAAGACTATAAAGCTTATTTTAAAAACTAAGTTAGTAGCTTATGGTTCACATTTATCTGAAATGGGCTTTCAGATATTCATCAGTATTTATGAATGAATGCCAAATGCATTCAACTAATACATATGTTAAAATGCACACTACACATCTTACTTTTGACTAATGAGATTTCAAATCCACCCTGATTCACTCCCGTTTACAGAAGGAAATTAAAAAATTGATTGGTTACTTCCTCCGCTGCCTGTGGACACCTTGATTGGCCAGCTGCCGGTGGCTAGGCAACCGGGCGGAGAATCTTTGGAACAAGTAGCAGACTTCATCACAGCAGGAGCCGTGAGGCAAGAAGCTCTGGGATCAATTAAAATGCCAGGCTTTTCCAGGCTGGTTTCCAGCGCATCTGTGCATGATTCCACATAAATTTAGGGAATTAAAGATCAGACAAAGGTAAACATTTCTGTGCTTTGCTTAGCATTGATTTAGAATGAGAGGGTGAAATACGCCACAGTCATCCAGCCTGGAGGGGGTTTACACCTTCAGCTGATTTTTTCCCCCCTCAATTGCTTTATTCTTCTAGGTATGTTGTAATCGAAGGCTGCTTAAATCATCTGTGTGTTCCTTTGAGGAGGGGAAGAGAAAAAGAAACAAAAGGAAAACCAGTTCTTACTTTCATAGACTAAACAGTAGAATCTGACTCATTCTTTAAATTCATAGCCACACTTCTCAAAGAGAAAATTATTAATGCTCTTTATTTTCCAGCTGTTTGGTCTTCTGAGCTTAGTTTAGATAAAAAGCTCATTCATGTCCCCACAGAGAAGGAAAGACATTTTCTCCTTAAGAGTCTGTAAAAGTCTGACCTTTGCAGAACCTTTTCCACTTTTCTTTTTCTTTTTTTTTTTTAATTTTATCTATCCCTTGGAGTCTACAGTTATGTCTGTTTTCCTAGGCAGAAGGTCTTGTCTTGCCTATGTGTTGGGGAAGGATTGACCTTCCACAGAATCTTTTATACTTGGGCTGAAGTAAGGGGTTGGAGGTGAAACTCTAAGGTAGCAAGCATCAAATGAAAATAGTTCACAGAAATGGGGAAAATGCAGACAAGAAATTGGAAGTTAGAGACTAGGCAAATATCATGAAATGCAAATGATAACATTTTAAATTATATAGAAAAAGACAATCACAGACATGGCATAGAATTACATTTTATTAAATAACAGAAAAAACCAGATAGTCAATCTCTTTGTTTCACTGAGCATAATACTCTGGAGGTCCCCCAAAGTGTTGCAAAAGACAGCATTTTATGGTTTTTTTATGGTGGAGTAATATTCCATTATGTATATAAGCATATATATGTGTGTGTATATATATACACACCATGTCTTCTTTATCCATTCACCTGTTGATAGATACGTAGGTTGCTTCTGTATCTTGCTAAGTTGCCTCAATTGTATCTGATTCTTTTTGACCCCACAGACTGTAGCCTGCCAAGCTCCTCAGTCCATGGAATTCTCCAGGCAGGAATACTGAAGGGGGTTGCCGTTCCCTTCTCCAGGGACTCTTGCTGACCCAAGGATTGAGCACTTGTCTCTTATGTCTCCTCCATTGGCAGCTGGGTTCTTTACCACTAGCACCACCTGGAGAAAGACAAATACTCTACATTTTCACTTATATTTGGGTTCTAAACAGTAAAACAAATGCACATAACAAAACAGGCCCAGACTCAAAGATACTGACAGCAAACTAGTGGTCACCAGTGGGGAGAGGGAAGTGGGGAAGGGTGAGATAAGGGTATGGGACTAGGAGTCACAAACTACTGGGTATAAAATAAGCAACAAGGAAAAATTACACATAGGGATATATAGCCATTATTTTGTAATATTTTTTAACAGCGTATAATATAAAGTTAGTTGCTCAGTCATGTCTGACTCTTTGTGACCCCCAGGCTCCTTTGTCCATGGAATTTTCCAGGCAAGAATACTGGAGTGGGTTGCCATTTCCTTCTCCAGGGGATCTTCCTGACCCAGGAATTGAATCCATGTCTCCAGCACTGCAGGCAGGCTCTTTACTGTCTAAACCACCAGGGAAGTGCAGGAGTATAATATAAGTTATAAAAATATTGAATCACTATGTTGTATACCTGAATTAATATAATATTATAAACTATTTGCCAATGAAAAAAAAGAAAAGAAAAGAAGGCCATCAGCTTTAGCTACATATTTAATGTGGAATTAGACATGGGGCTTTGAGGTAACTTCATGAACTTGACCAACTCATTATCTCCTAGCCCCCAAGCCAGTAACAAGTGTTGGAAAAGAAACCTCCAACATTATTTTAAGATACATAGTTGTTAAATTTCATGAATTAACTTTTAAAAATTTTAGTAAAAAAGTAACTTTTTTAGTATTAGAAAAGAAATCACACGAATTATAAGTTTGTAACCACTTAAAGGTACTACAGTTTTAGAAATATTAAATCATTCTAGTGATTTGAACCATTTATCTTATGAACTGACCCACTCTAACATAATGTGTTTTGTCCAAAACTTTACTTTTCTGATAATAGCTATGCCTGTTTTCTTTTTCCATGGTATGTCTTTTCTCATTCTTTTACATTCAACCTTTTTGAAAATCTTTCCTTTTCAATCATTTTCTTATAAAAAAACCTATAAGGCATAATGGAAAATCTGTGTCTTTTAACTGGAACAGTTAATATTTTAGAAAAGCAAGGAACAAAAGAGTATTTATTGATCACATAGGTCTGAGTTCAGTGTTGTACATCTATTTTATTTTTTTAGTTCCCACAACAACCCTGAGAAGAAGACACCATAGCTATTCTGCAAGTGAGGAGCCTGTCCTGTAACATGCCAAAACTTCCACGCTGATGAATGACAAAGCTCCTGCCCTTCTGACTGTCAGGCCTATATTCTTTCTGCCTCATCACATATAATTTTCTCACTCTCAAGAAATCGTATACAAAGAGGATTATCTACCTAATGTTAGACTTAAGTGAAATCAATCATTCATTCTGTATGTAATTTAAGCATAATATAATAAAAATTTATTCTGATCACTTCCAGGAAAATGCAAAAGTTGAAGAAAATTTCAGTTTAACTCTCTCCTACCATTTGGTCTTAACAGAGACTGTAAGAGACAGGGCAATCACAACAGAAAACAATATGTGAAAAAGTTAAAACTTGGACTCCTGAGTCTAATGTTCCAACTCTAGGTACCTTCAGAGTAATGTCATACAACTGTTGCCAAAGTACACAGTGAAATATATTAGAAAGAGAGCTAGTGAAGGTTTAAAACTCGCGCAACTTGTAGAAGGGTATTTTAATTTTCTGTCATCCACAAGTGCCTGTAATTAATGCTGCTTATATGCAGTTGGCATATTTATGACTTGAGTTCTCTTCTTATATCCACTCCTCATTTTTTTCGTACCTATTAGCAGCACTCAGATACATGGGAGCAGCTTACTGAAATTCAGTGGAAGCTGAAAAATTGTTTAAAAAGACAGAAATAAAATAATTTCTAAAAAGCAGTGATTATTTCAGCCACATTCTTTGAGGTGATATAAATCAAATTTAGGAAATTTGTAATTAGTTTAGAAAAATTCTGCTTCTTTTTTGAAAAAATTATTCTGTTTTTTCTTAAAAAGGGGGGTTATCAATAATAAGACTGATAAAATTATTATAGACTGTGAATTTAGTAGAATATAAATGTACATGCGAAGAGTTGGCTCATTGGCAAAGATGCTGATGCTGGGAGCGATTGGGGGCAGGAGGAGAAGGGGACGACAGAGGATGAGATGGCTGGATGGCATCACTGACTCAATGGACGTGAGTCTGAGTGAACTCCAGGAGATGGTGATGGACAGGCAGACCTGGTGTGCTGCGATTCATGGGGTTGCAGAGTCAGACAGGACTGAGCGACTGAACTGAACTGAAATGTACTGGGTATAACAGCATTAACTATTGAGTTTTCAATGATTATTTTGGGTATGTTCATTGCAGTTGCAGTTAATTTTGCATAAAATGAATACATAAGAGGAGACGTCTGATTTTGGCAGCATAAATAACTGATCTAACACAGATTCTTCTCTTCCATAACATATAGTAATACTAGATAAAAATTCAACAAAAATAAGTACATAAATAAAATAAGTAATTGAACTCAGAAGAAATAATAGAAGTCCCAGTTTCCAGAAAACATAAGGGAACTCATCGTGAAAAAGGAAAGCTATTTCATTAATTCTGCAATATCCTGGGGAGGGGAAAATCTTGATATAGGTTCTATAATTTAGGACTCTGGGGTTTATTCCTTCCCTAAGGCTATGATTTTTCCAGTGGTCATATATGTATGTGAGAGTTGGACTGTGAAGAAAGCTGAGCGCCAAAGGATTGATGCTTTTGAACTGTGGCGTTGGAGAAGACTCTTGAGAGTCCCTTGGACTGCAAGGAGGTCCAACCAGTCCATCCTAAAGGAGACCAGTCCTGGGTGTTCATTGGAAGGACTGATGCTGAAGCTGAAACTCCAATACACTGGTCATCTCAAGCGAAGAGTTGACTCATTGGGAAAGACTGTGATGCTGGGAGGGATTGGGGGCAGGAGGAGAAGGGAACGACAGAGGATGAGATGGCTGGATGGCACCACCGACTCGATGCACATGAGTTTGAGTGAACTCCAGGAGTTGGTGATGGACAGGGAGGCCTGGCATGCTGTGATTCATGGGATCACAAAGAGTTGGACACGACTGAGTGACTGAACTGAACTGAACTGAAGAGCTGAAGAGTAGTGACTTAAAGCTGGAGTGAGGGCTCTCTACAAATCTCAATAAACTAAATAAATACAATTACAGCAGCCTCCTTCATGCAAGTGGAACTAAAAAAAAAAAAATCAGTGCAGAAAAAAGGCAAGGAAGCTTGTTTCTGAGTGGGGGAAAAAAAAAAGGAGTTCCATTAGAAACCAAAATTTTGGTTAAAAGAAATTTAGGAGAGTCCAAAAGACTGTTCTATACATCTGTGTCTCTTTTTCTGTCTCGAATATATGGTTATCATTACCATCTTTCTAAACTCCATATATATTTGTTAGTATACTGTATTGGTGTTTTTCTTTCTGGCTTACTTCACTCTGTATAATTGGGAGAAGGTGAGGGTGGGATGATCTGAGAGAATATCATTGAAACAGGTGTATTATCATATGTGAAACAGATCGCCAGTCTAGGTTCGATGCGTGAGACAGGGTGCTCAGGGCTGGTGCACTGGGATGACACAGAGGGATGGGACGGAGATGGCGGGGGGGTGCGGTTCAGGTTGGGGAACACATGTAAACCAATGGCTGATTCATATCAATGTATGGCCAAAACCACTACAATATTGTAAAGTAATTAGCCTCCAACTAAAATAAATTTAAAAAAAAAGAAATTTAGGAGAAAGTGTAATAGTTCAATGTTCATGTCATACAAGTTCTTAGAGGAGTAAATAAAAAGAATTGAGAAGAATCAATATTTGAACAAATAATGATTGAGAATATTTCTTTTTTTTTTTTTTTCTTTTGGCTATGTGGCATATGGATCTTAGTTCCCCAACCAGGGATCAAACCCATGCTCCCTGTATTGGGAATGTAGAGTCTTAACCACTGGGCCACCAAGAAAGTCCCAGAAAAAGGAGAGATATTAAAGTCATCCAAAATGGGGGGATAAAAAGAAGTATAACTTATTTAAAGCAGTTAAGAGTATTCTATATACAGAAAATAGTAAGGACATTTTTTAGTATATGAACTCATACATGAGATCAGCAAGGTGGCAGGATACAAGTCCAATATACACATACTGTTTGTATTTCTAGCAGCCTCTGGGGTCGCACAGAGTCGGACACGACTGAAGCGACTTAGCAGCAGCAGCAGCAACAGTGAACAACCTTAAAATGAAATTATAAAATAATTCCACACACGATAACATCAAAAAGAGCAAAATACTTAGGAATAAATTTAACAAAGGAAGTGAAAGACTTGTACACTGAAAACTATAAAACTATTCAGAAAAATAAAAGACCTAAATAAATAAAAGGTATTTCCGGTTCTTGGACCAGAAGACTCAGTATTACTAAAGAAAATTCTCTAAACTGATATGTAGATTCAACATAATCACAATTAAAATCCCAGAGAGAAATTTGTAGGAATCGACTAACTGACCCTATAATTTATATAAGAATTCAATCTCCCTGAACAGCCATAACAATTTTAAAAACTATGAGCAAAGATGGAAGACTCATTATATCCAACTGAAAACTTACTAAAAGCTACAGTAATTAAGACAGTGTGGTTTTACATAAAAATAGACATCTAGATCAATGAAACAGAATATAAAAATTAACCCTCACATTTATAATTGATTGGTGTTCAACAGAAGCAGCAAGGCAATTCTATGAGAGAAATTCCATTGGGACAATTGTATATTTATATGCAATAAAATTAATTTAGAGCCATATCTTATATCATACACAAATCTTACCTCAAAATAGATTGTATATCTACATATAAGAGTTAAAACTATACAACTTCTAGTAAAAAACACAGGACATCGTAGGTTAGGCAAAGAATTCTTAGGTAGAAAAGTGATAACAAAATTCATAAAAAGAAAAGTATAGTGGATTTAATCAAATTTTAAATTTTTTATCCTTCAAAATATACCATTTAAAAAAAGATTTTTAAAAAGGAAAAGATAACCCATCCACAGCACAAAGATATTTGTAAATCATATATTGATAAAGAGTTTTTGTAGGATTATATAGAAAACTCAACAATATGAAAACACATAGCAATTTAAAGTGGTTAAAGGCATAAGTAGATATTTTGCTAACGAAGATAAACAGCTAATGAATGCATGAATATATGTTCAATATTATTAGTCATTCAGTTCAGTTCAGTTCAGTTCAGCTGCTCAGTCGTGTCTGACTGCACGCCATGCTTCCCTGTCCATCACCATCTCCCGGAGTTCACTCAGACTCACGTCCATCGAGTCAGTGATGCCATCCAGCCATCTCATCCTCTGTCGTCCCCTTCTCCTCCTGCCTCCAATCCCTCCCAACATCAGAGTCTTTTCCAATGAGTCAACCCTTCGCATGAGGTGGCATGGTTGGATCTCCTTGCAGTCCAAAGGACTCTCAAGAGTCTTCTCCAACACCACAATTCAAAAGCATCGATTCTTCGGCGCTCAGCTTTCTTTATAGTCCAACTCTCACATCCATACATGACCATTGGAAAAACCATAGCCTTGACTAGATGAACTTTGACTAGATGCCTTTGTTGACAAAGTAATGTCTCTGCTTTTTAATATGCTGTCTAGGTTGGTCATAACTTTTCTTCCAAGAAGTAAGCGTCTTTTAATTTCACGGCTGCAATCACCATCTGCAGTGATTTTGGACCCCCCCCCCAAATAAAGTCAGCCAATGTTTCCACTGTTACCCCATCTATTTCCCATGAAGTGATGGGACCGGATGCCATGATCTTCATTTTCTGAATGTTGAGCTTTAAGCCAACTTTTTCACTCCCCTCTTTCACTTTCATCAAGAGGGTCTTTAGTTCTTCTTCACTTTATGCCATAAGGGTGATGTCATCTGCATATCTGAGGTTATTGATATTTCTCCCAGCAATCTTGACTCTAGCTTTTGCTTCTTCCAGCCCAGCATTTCTCATGATGCACTCTGCGTAGAAGTTAAATAAGCAGGGTGACAATATACAGCCTTGACGTACTCCTTTTCCTATTTGGAACCAGTCTGTTGTTCCATGTCCAGTTCTAGCTGTTGCTTCCTGACCTGCATACAGGTTTCTCAAGAGGCAGGTCAGGTGGTCTGATATTCCCGTCTCTTGAAGAATTTTCCACAGCTTGTGGTGATCCACACAGTCAAAGGCTTTGGCATAGTCAATAAAGCAGAAATAGATGTTTTTCTGGAACTCTTTTGCTTTTTCAATGATACAGCGGATGTTGGCAATTTGATCCCTGGTTCCTCTGCCTTTTCTAAAACCAGCCTGAACATCTGGAAGTTCACGGTTCACTTATTGCTGAAGCCTGGTTTGGAGAATTTTGGGAAGTTATTTGGCAATACCACTTGACCTGCTTCTTGAGAAACCTATATGCAGATCAGGAAGCAACAGTTAGAACTGGACATGGAACAACACACTGGTTCCAAATAGGAAAAGGAGTATGTCAAGGCTGTATACTGTCACCCTGCTTATTTAACTTCTACTCAGAGTGCATCATGAGAACTGCTGGGCTGGAAGAAGCACAAGCTGAAGTCAAGCCTCCTGATGAAAGTGAAAGAGGAGAGTGAAAAAGTTGGCTTAAAGCTCAACATTCAGAAAATGAAGATCATGGCATCCGGTCCCATCACTTCATGGCAAATAGATGGGGAAACAGTGGAAACAGTGTCAGACTTTATTTGGGGGGGGCTCCCAAATCACTGCAGATGGTGATTGCAGCCATGAAATTAAAAGACGCTTACTCCTTGGAAGAAAAGTTATGACCAACTTAGATAGCATATTGAAAAGCAAAGACATTACTTTGCCAAGAAAGGTCCATCTAGTCAAGGCTATGGTTTTTCCAGTGGTCATGTATGGATGTGAGAGTTGGACTGTGAAGAAAGCTGAGTGCTGAAGAATTGATGCTTTTGAACTGTGGTGTTGGAGAAGACTCTTGAGAGTCCCTTGGACTGCAAGGAGATCCAACCAGTCCATTCTGAAGGAGATCAGCCCTGGGATTTCTTTGGAGGGAATGATGCTGAAGCTGAAACTCCAGTACTATGGCCACCTCATGTGAAGAGTTGACTCATTGGAAAAGACTGTGATGCTGGGAGGGATTGGGGGCAGGAGGAGAAGGGGACGACAGAGGATGAGATGTCTGGATGGCATCACTGACTCGACGGACGTGAGTCTGAGTGAACTCTGGGAGTTGGTGATGGACAGGGAGGCCTGGCGTGCTGCGATTCATGGGGTCGCAAAGAGTTGGACACGACTGAGCAACTGAACTGAACTAAAAGGACAAACACAAACTTGCTGAATTATTTCAGTAAGAATGCCATAAAAATTATTGTTGATGGGAAGTTTAAGCAACAGAAATGCAGTTTCTCATAGTTCTAAAGTCTGGAAGACCAAGATCAAAGTATGGGCAGGTTTGATTTCTTCTAATACCTCTCTTCTTGACTTGCTGCTTGCTGCATTCTCTCTGTGTCCTCACATGGCCTCCCCCCTATGCACAGGCATGCTCAGTGTTTCTTCCTCATCCAAAGGGGACACCAATGTAAGATTAGAACCCCATTCTTATCACCTCGTTTAATCATATTTACTTATTCCAAAGCCCTATATCCATATAACAGAGAAGGCAATGGCACCCCACTCCAGTACTCTTGCCTGGAAAATCCCATGGATGGAGGGGTCCGGTGGGCTGCAGTCCATGGGGTCGTGAAGAGTCAGACACGACTGAGCAACTTCACTTTCACTATTCACTTTCACGCATTGGAGAAGGCAATGGCAACCCATTCCAGTGTTCTTGCCTGGAGAATCCCAGGGACGGGGGAGCCTGGTGGGCTGCCGTCTATGTGGTCGCAATGTGTCAGACAAGACTGAAGCAACTTTGCAGCGGCAGCAGCATATCCATATAGAGTCATTTAGAAACTTGGGGGAACATAATTCAGTTCACAGTACCTACTTTTGGACACAACTTGGTGACTGAACAATAAACTATTCCACTCCTTCTTATCTACCAAAAAGAAATGAAAATATATGTTTATGCAAAGACTTGTATGTGAATATTTATAGAAGTGTCACTCATAACAGCCATAAACATGAAACAAGTCTAATGTCCATAAATTGGTGAATGGATAGACTACATGTAGTCTATCCATTCAATGGAATAGTGCTTAGCAATAAAACGGGAAAAAAGTTCTGATCCTGCCCCTACATAGATGGACTTCAAAAACATACTGAGTTAAAGCAACCACTGCTGCTGCTGCTGCCAAGTCGCTTCAGTCATGTCCGACTCTGTGCAACCCCATAGACGGCAGCCCACCAAGCTCCCCCGTCCCTGGGATTCTCCAGGCAAGAATACTGGAGTGGGTTGCCATTTCCTTCTCCAATGCATGAAAGTGAAAAGTGAAAGTGAAGTCGCTCAATCGTGTCTGACTCGTAACAATCCCATGGAGAATTATAATTTATAAAAATCTTGAACACCTGTTTCAAGTACATCACAATATGTTGTATACCAAAACTAATAAAATACTGTAAATCAACTATACTTCATTTTTTTTAAGCAGCCAGATACAGAAGACTACATTTTGTAGGATCATATTTGCATGAAGTATCCAGAAAAGACAGAGCTATAGAGGAAAAAGTCAAACCAAGGGTTACCTGAGGCTGGGTGTGGAACTGGGGGGTTAAACTGCATAGGCACACAAAGGAACTTTTGGGAATGATAAAAACTTCCAAAACTGGGTTGTGGTGATGGTTGCAGAATTCTAGAAATGTACTGAGAACCATCTAATTGCATACTTACTATGAGTAAATTTTATATTATGTAAATTATATCTCAATAAACCTATGGGGGAGAAACTTCAGGAAAGAAATAGTGTAGGAATTCATGGTAGAGTTGGTTCATGAACCCTAACACTTTCTCCTTCCTCATATGTCACATTCCTTTTTGGAAAGGACATGTTTATTTTACAGTGGTTTAGAGTCATTAAAAAATACTTTGAAATGAGCTATTGATCATGAGACCTTGGATTTCAGGACAGGTCAAACATGGTCAGAGGTGACTTTCTATTATGGAAACATTTGTTATTTGGAATCATTTTTCAGCACTGCTTTTGATTCAAGATCACAAAACTAGTTTCTTTCAAACTTTAAAAGGATGTTGTTAAGCATCAGATCCTCTCCCCACCCCCCAAGAGCCAATTAGAAGCAAAATACACCACACAGTTCTCATTCTCATTAAAGATCAAGGCTGCAATAGAAATCATACTACACGTAAGATGTCAATTAGTTTTAAATTGCATGTTGATGATTGCATTCATTTATGAATGCCTTCATTTTCCTTCCAGATTTTTTCCCTTATGGGAAAAACAATTAACAATGGGCTGTTCTTTGTTCTTTGACTGATATTCTCATTTCAATCAGGATTTTTCAAGTAACTGTAGAAATGTTAATGACACTATGATGCTTTCTCAAAGTCCAAAGTCTTCAAAATCCTTTTGGATCTAGTCCCACTTCCCAAGCCAAAAGTCATTTCCAGCGTTATGCTAGGAACACTTAATTGTAGTTTTTGATTTGTACTGTGCCACATAAATTTCATAATTTGGATATATCCTTGCATCTAAAGCCAGTGGGTGTCTTGGTCCAAACACTGAGCTGAATTAACTTACCATGAACTCTGTGAATAATATCAGTGCCCAGTTTGTAAAATCAAAGTAAGGCATGCAGCAAGAATGCATTTCTGTGTCAGCTAATGAGGCATTACTTTCCAAAGTCAAAATCTCTTAACAGACATTTTTAATAATTTCATTGTTACATTGCAGGTTTCAAAGTTCAAATTATAATTGCCACAGGACAACCAAAGGAATCAGAACTTTTTTTTTAATGTCTCTAAAGTGCATGGAAAAAACTTAGATGCCAAGCAATAGAAAACATTGAAAAAAAACTAGATATGAAGTTGTTTAGTGTAACTGAATTAGGACCTAATTCTAGGTTTAGTTTCAGAATTACTTTTCATCAACTGTCACCTTAAATAAATCATTTCAATCTCTAATCTCAGTTTCTTCATTGGGACAAGGATGTAAGAATACTTACTTTTCAGGATTATTTTGAGGACTGAGAAAGATATCATAGGGAGTTCTTAAGCTGAGATGTTGGAACCACCTTCCAACTGATTGTGAAATCCTTAAAACTACAATAGAACTGTCGTATATAAGTCTCCATAGTTTTTTATCAGTTCTCAGAGGAGTTTGTATGCTCAAAATTCCCTGAGATTGGATACATAGGTACTTGGTAAATACAAGTTTGATGATAGCTTTTGAAAATACGATATCAATAATCTCTTTCCTTCTCCTTTCTGGAACACATGATTAGATTAAAATTGCACACAGGATAGGGGTCCATTCTGAAGCCTCTTTTATGCCACTTGTGTAGATGTACTTAACAGACAATGAGAGACAGTACAACCTGGAGATCAGAAATGAGACCTGAGGGCCTTGACATGGCTCCCCAGCTTACGGTGTTTGACCTTGAGCAAGTTGGCTCCAATTTCCTCAGCTGCTCCAGTTTCCTCAGGTGCTCGAATTTCCTCATCTGTAAAGTAAGGACAATAATAATAACCATCTCATAGTTTATTCTGAGCAAGAATGTGAGAAGTGTTCAAGTCAGTGACTATCTCACGGTAAACAAAGAGAACTGAGAAATATCTGATCCGAGCTCTGCCCCCATGGAACTCAGTGGAATGGAGACTATTTAAATGTTTTAGCCCACAGGGTCTCCAACCCCATTGTGATTTGCTTTGTTAGCCACTGGTCTTTCGTTACAATTGATGCTGACTAGCCGTGGAAATATAAGATAGTTTAACCTAAAAATATCTTTTTATTTGCATGAAAGATAATGTGCTATCTTCTATATAAGAAGTCTCTACTCCTATACCCTTTTATTGGCCACAAACTTTTGTCAGCTCAGTTCAATTGCTCAGTCGTGTCCAAATCTTTGCGACCCCATGGACTGCAGCACGCCAGGCCTCCCTGTCCATCACCAACTCTTGGAGCTTGTTCAAACTCATGTCCATCAAGTTGGTGATGCCATCCAAACATCTCATTCTCCATTGTCCCCTTCTCCTCCCGCCTTCAATCTTTCCCAGCATCAGGGTTTCTTCAAATGAGTCAGTTCTTCGCATCAAGTGGCCAAAGTATTGGAGTTTCAGCTTCAGCATCAGTCCTTCCAATGAATATTCAGGACTGATTTTCTTTAGGATTGACTGGTTTGATCTTCTTGCAGTCTTTTGTATAATCTTATTAATCTTTGAGCATGTTAAGAGCTATTAGAATAGTTTTATACACAATCAACTTTTTAGGTGAAAATAATAGCAGTAGTAATTATTATTAACATTTATTTAATGATTACCATGTGTCAGACTTATGCTAGAAAATTTATATCCATGAATTTGCCCAATCCTTTGGATAGTTCTTTAAGATAGACACTGTTTTCCCCATTTTGCAGATAAGGAAGCCAAGGTAAATTAGGTTAAGTTACTCTCTCATAGAGCAGGCATTGTTTACTAGACCTGAGGTTCATATTCAAGTTGATCTCTTAATTAGTAATTTTTTCCCCTTTTTAAAAATATAAATTTATTTATTTTAATTGGAGGCTAATTACTTTACAATATTGTATTGGTTTTGCCATACATCAGTGTGAATCCGCCATGGGTGCACAGGTGTTCCCCATCTGAAACACCCCTCCCACCTCCCTCCCCATACCATCCCTCTGGGTCATTCCAGTGCACCGGCCCCAAGCATCCTGTATCATGCATCGAACCTGGGCTGTTGATCCATTTCACATATGATAACATACATGTTTCAATGCCATTCTCCCAAATCATCCCACCCTCTCTGTCTCCCACAGAGTGTAAAAGACTGTTCTATACATCTGTGTCTCTTTTGCTATCTCGCATACAAGGTTATCATTACCATATTTCTAAATTCCATATATATGTGTTAGTATACTGTATTTGGTGTTTTTCTTTCTGGCTTACTTCATTCTGTATAATCGGTTCCAGTTTCATCCACCTCATTAGAACTGATTCAAATGTATTCTTTTTAATGGCTGAGTAATACTCCATTGTGTATATGTACCACAGCTTTCTTATCCATTCATCTGCTGATGGACATTGCTTCCATGTCCTGGCTATTATAAACAGTGCTGTGATGAACACTGGGGTACACGTGTCTCTTTCAATTCTGGTTTCCTTGGTGTGTACGCCCAGCAGTGGGATTGCTGGGTCATAAGGCAGTTCTATATCCAGTTTTTTAAGGAATCTTCACACTGTTCTCCATAGTGGCTGTACTAGTTTGCATTCCCACCAACGGTGTAGGAGGGTTCCCTTTTCTCCACACCCTCTCCAGCATTTATTGCTTGTAGACTTTTGGATCGCAGCCATTCTGACTGGTGTGAAATGGTACCTCATTGTGGTTTTGATTTGCATTTCTCTGAGAATGAGTGATGTTGAGCATCTTTTCATGTGTTTGTTAGCCATCTGTATGTCTTCTTTGGAGAAATGTCTGTTTAGTTCTTTGGCCCAATTTTTGACTGGGTTGTTTATTTTTCTGGAATTGAGCTACAGGAGTTGCTTATATATTTTTAAGGTTAATTCTTTGCCAGTTTCTTCATTTGCTATTATTTTCTCCCAATCTGAAGGCTGTCTTTTCACCTTGCTTATAGATTCCTTTGTTGTGCAGAAGCTTTTAATTTTAATTAGGTACCATTTGTTTAGTTTTGCTTTTATTTCCAGTATTCTGGGAGGTGGGTCATAGAGGATCCTGCTGTGATTAATGTCAGAGAGTGTTTTGCCTATGTTCTCCTCTAGGAGTTTTATAGTTTCTGGTCTTACATTAGATCTTTAATCCATTTTGAGTTTACTTTTGCATATGGTGTTAGAAAGTGTTCTAGTTTCATTCTTTTACAAGTGGTTGACCAGTTTCCCCAGCACAACTTGTTAAGGAGATTGTCTTTCCTCCATTGTATATTCTTGCTTCCTTTGTCAAAGATAAGGTATTCATATGTGTGTGGATTTATCTCTGGGCTTTCTATTTTGTTCCACTGATCTATATTTCTGTCTTTG
This sequence comes from Ovis aries, assembly GCF_016772045.2. NCBI lineage: Eukaryota > Metazoa > Chordata > Mammalia > Artiodactyla > Bovidae > Ovis > Ovis aries. The sequence goes on from NC_056074.1 coordinate 19,863,074, forward strand.
TGCCAGTACCATACTGTCTTGATGACTGTGGCTTTGTAGTAGATTGAAGTCAGGCAGGTTGATTCCTCCTTAATTAGTAATTTTGTACCATTGTTGTTCAATCACTCAGTTGTGTCAGACTCTTTGCAACCCATGGACTGCAAGACAACCGGTTTCCCTGTCCTTCACCATCTCCCAGAGTTTGCTCAAACTCATGTCCATTGAGTCGGTGATGCCATCCAACCATCTCATCCTGTTGTCCCCTCCTCCTTTTTCTATTTTAGGTTTTATAATTTAATTTTATTTTAGGTTTTATAGTTTAATTTTATTTTAGGTTTTATAATTTAAGGTATATTTTACAAAGGTTATTCATAGAATACTGCCTTTGAAAATTCCACCATTTTTTAAATGCCACAGAACAGTTAAAAGTAAGATAGAAAATTAGTTAAAAGTAACTTAATAAATTCTAGCAAGATGTAATGGGTTCTCCAGAGAAGCAGAATTAACATGTATGTATACAGTTCAGCTCAGTTCAATTCAGTCGCTCAGTCGTGTCCGACTCTTTGCGACCCCATGAATCGCAGCACACCAGGCCTCCCTGTCCATCACCAACTCCCGGAGTTCACTCAGACTTACATCCACGGAGTCGGTGATGCCATCCAGCCATCTCATCCTCTGTTGTCCCCTTCTCCTCCTGCCCTCAATCCCTCCCAGCATCAGAGTCTTTTCCAATGAGTCAACTCTTCGCATGAGGTGGCCAAAGTACTGCAGTTTCAGCTTTAGCATCATTCCTTCCAATGAACACCCAGGACTGATCTCCTTTAGAATGGACTGGTTGGATCTTGTAGTCCCTTGCTTATTGGTGAAGGATAGTTTCCAAGACCCATAGTGGATACCAGAAACCTCAGATAGTACCAAACCTGTATATCTTATGCATTGTGTGTGTTAGTTACTGAGTTGTGGCCGACTCTTTGCAACCCCAAGCATGGAGGTAGCACACCAGGCTCCTCTGTCCATGGGATTCTCCAGGCAAGCATACTGGAGTGGGTTGCCAGGTCCTCCTCTAGGGGATCTTCCTGACACAGGGATCGAACCTGACTCTCCCACATTGCAGGTAGATTCTTTACTGTTTGAGCCACAATGTACACTTTATTGAAGAGCTTGGGAAATAGTGATGGAGTCCAGGTGGGTGAACCTGTGAGGTTGGAAATACAAGAGGGAAACACCTGGAGACAGGGCACTTGTGCTGTGACCAGAGCCATCTCCACTCTGATCACCCTGTTCTGCACGGTCAGGAGATAAACACAGGCATCGCTTGTATTCATACCATGACCTTTCAAATGTAATTTTATCCTAAAGTTAAGATCCATGGATGTAACAAAACAGCAATAAACCAAAATTGCATTTAAACTATGTTCATTCTGGGAAATTATGCAAGTTAAGAATTAAAAAACTTACCTTGTTTGTACAGCAACTAAAGACCTTCAGATGCACTGGGTTTTACTCTTAAAGATGGGAACAGGGGTTCACTCTTGACTGGTTTTCGACAATGCTCACTGGGGCTAGAGGGGAGTCTGAAACACTTTAAGTGAAAGTCGCTCAGTCGTGTCCAGCTCTTTTACAATCCCATGCACTGTATAAGACCCCATGGAATTCTCCAGGCCATAATACTGGAGTGGGTAGCCGTTCCCTTCTCCAGGGGATCTTCCCAACCCAGGGATCAAACCCAGGTCTCCCTCATTGCGGGCAGATTCTTTACCAGGTGAGCCACAAGGGAAGCCCAAGAACACTGGAGTGGGTAGCCTATCCCTCCAGGGGATCTTCCTGACCCAAGGGGCAAACCCACATCTCCTGCATTGCAGGCGGATTCTTTACCAGCTGAGCCAGCATGTGTTTTTCTATATATACATACATCTGATCACTGTTAGTTTATTAATTAGACACAGTAAGAGAGTAGTTTATTAATTAGGCCCAGTTATATTTTTAGTAACAACTAAAATATAACTAATAATAAAATAGAACAATTATAGCAATATACTGTTGTACAAACTCTCCATCTTAACTAACCACTTGTCACACATTGTTGCCATAACTTTGCAGTCTGAGATATGACAGCGCAACTAGCATGAATTTCTTGTCCCTCCCTGATCTCACAAACAGATTTGTTCCATCCTCAGCATACATCCTTTTTTCTTTTCCTTACTAAGTCAAGAACTTTCACCTTTGCACTTTAAGGAACCGCTTCTCTTTGGTACATCCGAATTGCCAGCATCACTGCTCTTGTGCTTTGAGACCATTAGGAAGTGAACACAGGTTACTTAAACACAAGCACTTATATTTAACTTATATGCAGAGTAAATCATGAGAAAGGCTGGACCTGATGAAGTACAAGCTGGAATCAAGATTGCCAGGAGAAATATGAATAACCTCAGGTATGCAGATGACACCACCCTTACGGCAGAAAGTGAAGACGAATTATAGTGCTTCTTAATGAAAGTGAAAGAGGAGAGTGAAAAAGTTGGCTTAAAACTCAACATTCAGGAAACTAAGATCATGGCATCTGGTCCCATCACATCATGGCAAATAGATGGGGAAACAGTGGAAACAGTGACAGACTTTATTTTGGGGGCTCCAAAATCACTGCAGATGGTGGCTGCAGCCATGAAATTAAAGACACTTGCTCCTTGGAAAGAAAGTTATGACCAACCTAGACAGCTTATTTGGAGAAGGCAATGGCACCCCACTCCAGCACTCTTGCCTGGAAAGTCCCATGGGTGGAGGAACCTGATGGGCCGCAGTACACGGGGTTGCTAAGAGCCAGACATGACTGAGCGACTTCACTTTCACATTTATGCATTGGAGAAGGAAATGGCAACCAACTCCAGTGTTCTTGCCTGGAGAATCCCAGGGATGGGGGAGCTTGTTGGGCTGCCATCTATGGGGTCGCACAGTGTCAGACACGACTGAAGTGACTTAGCAGCAGCAGCAGACAGCTTATTAAAAAGCAGAGACATTACTTTGATAATAAAAGTCCATCTAATCAAAGCTATGGTTTCTCCAGTAGTCATGTATAAATGTGACAGTTGGACCATAAAGAAAGCTGAGCACTGAAGAATCGATGTTTTTGAACTGTGGTGTTGGAGAAGACTCTTGAGAGTCCCTTGGACTGCAAGGAGATCCAACCAGTCCATCCTAAAGGAAATCAATCCTGAATATTCATTGAATATTGAGGCTGAAGCTGAAACTCCAATTCTCTGGCCACCTGGTGCAAAGAACTGATTCATTTGAAGAGACCCTGATACTGGAATGATCGAAGGTGGGAGTAGAATGGGACGATGAAGGATAAGATGGTTGGAAGGCATCACCGACTCAATGGACATGAGTTTGAGTAAACTCTGGGAGTTGATGATGGACAGGGAGGCCTGGCATGCTGCAGCCCATGAGGTAGCTAAGAGCTGGACACAAATGAGCGAATGAACTGAACTGAAACACCAGCACTGAGATCCTCTGACGATTGATAACTGAGACCGCTACTTAGTGACTGATGAGGGGAAGGTGTTGGACAAAAGGTTGCTTCAAGTCCAGGGCAGGATGGAGTCAGACCTCCTGAAATTTCATCTCACTACTCAGAACAATGTTCAATTTAGAATTTGTGAGTTGTTTATTACTTGAGTTTACCATTTATCATTTTCACAGCAAGGTTGATCATGAGTGAAACCCTTTCCTTCTTCTCTGCATTGCATCCTGCATTCCTCAAGCTGTCTTTGAAAAATCAAGCTGTCCTGAAAAGCTCAACCCATCTCCAGTTGTAAAGAAACTGGTATTCATGGAACTCATAAGAATATAATTAGCCTAGAAATTTCTGGACACAAAAACAGATAATCTTAAGCACAAAATAGAGATTATAGAAGCCAAAACAATTGTACTCAAACTCCTCTATCAAAAGGTTTGTCCCCCAGTACCTTCTCTGCCTTATCAACTATACACAGAACACTCATTCAGTCGGCTTATTGAAAGAAAAGAGGGGATGTGTCAGGGTAAAATGGGTTCAGTGTAAATAGAAAACCCAACATACTATAGCTTTAAAAAGGAAAGGATTTATTTGGCTCATGCAAAGGGATGCCCAAGGCCAGTTAGTTTCAGTGTAATGATGGCATCACAGATCTTTTTAATCTGCTACCCTTAACATGAAAGCTTTCAGCCTCAAGCTCCTCTCTTCTCTCTAACATCAGATGAACTATGTGAGCCATGCTTATTCAACTCTGGTAATTTGATTTCTCCCTTTAAATTTCTTTCAGATTTCCTTAACGGCACTCATGGACCAAATATCTCATGTTCAGTCCCAGAACACTCACCTGCTTATCATGATCATAAGTGCTGCCACAGCCTTGTGCTGACTTTTCTCTATCAGAAGGGTCTCCGTATCTCACGGGTGACGTTCCCCACACTCATGGGGTGAAAATCAGGCACACAGCTCTTTCCTGTTCATTTGCCCTTCTTGGTGGAATGTATATTACACTATGTTGCTCTGCTGACTAATATGCTTATTATGTTGAAATTCAATGAATTTTTGCCCACTCCTTTTCTTTCTCATAGGATATGAAGAATAGTTTCCTCTATTCAAGAATCACAGATACTTAATGAAAGGAATGGCAAGCAGTCCCATCCCCCTTGGGCACAGACTCCACTATGTGGGAACATGTCAGCCCCAGATTTGGGTCCACTGGTAAGAACAGAGTAAGAGGAAAAACACAGTATTTCCCTCAGCCTCAGAATTAGGCAACTGCTTGCAAGTCAAAAGATGCAATTCTTTTTTCAGAAAATAAGCATGTTCTGCCTATGCACTCAGAGTAGTTGTATCAGCTTCAGAGGGAACCAGGAATCTGTCTCTCTGTGCCACCATCGTAACTCATTTCCCTTTCTTCATAGTTACAAGATGGCAGCCGAATTTCTTGGCCACCATTTAGAGGGATTGAGTAGGAGCTTTCTTCCCAGAAATTCCCAGCTGATTCCCTCCTATGTCTCTTTGGTAAGAGCATTTTCATATGGTTACCGCTAGTTACAAGATAATCTGGGGAATAGAATAGTAGAAAATTTGTCTTCTATTAATACAAAAAAGAGAGGGTAGATGTTGGGTTGTTAACTAGCAATGTCTGCCATGTGGCAAACTGGGAAGTGGAGACTATGCTAGCTTTTATAAACTATTAGCTATTACCGCATATCAATTTCTTCTTTTTTTTTTTTTTTGCTAAATCCAATTAATAGTCTTCAAGTACCACTTAAGTTTTAAAACTGAGATGAAAATCCCATATTTCTTCCATTACTCTCTGATCAGTTCCTTCATACCCCAAACTCCTCCATTCCTCACCACTGGGTGCCTTGCCATCATTTCCATGTCTTCAGCTAAAATCCACTGAAATCCATAGTAGTCAAAGGGTTAAAACCAGAGTTCCTAGAAAATTCACCTGTAGGTGATTAGCTAAAGTAATCTGCACAAGTAAGATATTTCACTGCCTGCCACATAATGTTTCTCCAGTCCCAGCCCCTGTTAAAATAAAATATCTTTAGTGGAAGCCAACTCATTACCCCATAAAATTACTACAGCACATGTGCTTGAAAATGCAAGACAGATATTCTTAACTTGGCATTCCACAGTGAACCACAGAAATGTTCTCCAAGAAATGATTTCATTTTGCTGGTTTTATATTTAAAGTCACATTTTTGGCAGGCAATCCCAAAGACAAAATTTTGAGAGCAGATTGGTCTATGGAATAGAACTCAGACTTTTGGTTGTTCTCCTCATTTGTTTGAATAGTTTACCTGTCTTGGGTACCTGATACAATGTTCTCAGACCCTGGTACCATGCTTTCTAGCTGTAGATCTCTTCTCCCCAGCTTTCCTCTGACCCTCCATAGTCAGTATAGTTGATTAGTTTAGCACACATATGTGGGGTTATAAAATGGTCTGAATCTGAATTGCTACTCTGGCACTTAATAGTATGACTTTGGACAAATTACATAGCCTCATTTTGCCTCAGTTTTACTCATAAGTATCACAATAATATCTACCTCATAGAGCTGATAGGAGGACTGAATGAGTTAATATGTTAAACTTCTCAGGATAGCACCTAGCATGTAGTATTAAAGTATGCATGTGCTCAGTAGCTCAGCAGTGTCTGACTCAGTGTGACCCCATGGACTGTAGCGTGCCAGGAGCCTCTCTCCATGGAATTTTCCAGGCAAAGATACTGGAGTGGGTTGCCATTTCTTTCTCCAGGGGATCGTCCCAATCCAGGAATCAAACTCTCATCTCCTGTGTCTCTTGCATTGCAGGCGGATTCTTTACTGCTGAACCACAGGAGAGAAGCCTAGTAATAGCTCTTATTATTACCATCCTGCTGGATAACAGGACATGACCCAACTTAGCCAACAAAATGACCCCCAAAGTAAGCCTTTCAAAACCAAAATAAAAGTATTTCATAGAATATGTGCGAAGGGGACAGATATTGGTAGAATAAGGCCGAGTGATCATAGAAAGTTACCTGGAATTCAAGCTCACTATTTTTCCTCTGGATGCTTGCCTGCTAAGTTGCTTCAGTTGTGTCCAACTCTCTACGACCCCATGGACAGTAGCCCACCAGGTTCCTCTGTTCATGAGATTCTCCAGGCAAGAATACTGGAGCAGACCGCCATGTTACTCTTTAGGGGATCTTCCTGACCCAGGGACTGAACCCATGTCTCTCTCAATGCAGCCTGCCTCTGCATTGGCAGGCTGTTTCTTTACCACTAAAGCCACCTGGGATGCTTAGCAATTATAACATTTTAGAGAATAGAAGAACCTCAGAATTTATCTCATACAGTTATTTAATTTTACAAAGGAAAAACAGATACAGGAGTTAATCCAAATTTACTGCAGTAATTAGTGAAGAGCTGGAATTGTAAGCCCAGTGTCCCAAGCTCTGGTTCTGTAATCTTTTCTTACTACATCAAGCCAAGAAAGTATCTTCATTCCCTTTCAGGTGACAGTGGGACGAAGAAGGGAAGAGTAACCAGAAATAGGTTATGAATCCCAGAGATATCCGCTTACAGAGAGGCCCATTCCAACTCTGCAATACGGCCACGACATCTTGAAGTCTTAGAAGTCTTTGGCCTTGGATCTCTGTTGCTGTTTATTCAGCTGATTCTCCATTCTTACTGTGAAATGTGAAACTTTTGAAAAAACAAAAAATAGTGTTTGGGCAGCTTGAAATCTTCAGTGTAGGCCAAAAAATGTCAGGGTTAGGTTTTCCCTTTTGGAGACCAAATCGACAATTTTATCTTGTTCCTGTTCCCATCTTTGCTCCAGGTGTACAAATAATGTTCAGCTCCATAATAGACACTTGAAAAGTATTTTCATTTCCCAAATTGTCTGTATCATCTCACTTAAGCTTCCCAGCAATGCTTCAGTCTCAGCAGCAGCACCCCTGCTGTCGACTGCTGAGGAAATCACAGCCTGAAAGGAATTCAGTGACTCTCTTCCAAGACCATATAATGAGCAAAGGGGAAGCCCGATTAAGAAACAACTGAACAGCGACAACAACAGGGCAGATTTTCTGAGTCATCCCCTCTTTCAGTTATTGTTACCAAATATTAATGTGTGCCTTCCAGCTGTACCAAATGAAAAAGCCATTCAAAGCTCTAGCTTTTGAAAATTGTTTACTTTATTAAAGTTTTTGTTCTTTTAGAATAACTTTATGTAATTTCTAATTGTTACATTCCATTTATAGCTGTTACAAAATCTTGGCTATATTCTCTCTGTTGTACAATAGACCCTTGAGTCTGTCTTACAGCCAGTAGTTCGTACCTCTCACCCTTTCACCGCTATATCACCCTCTCCCTCTCTCCATTGGTGAACCAGTTTGTTCTCTGTATCTGTGAGTCTGCTGCAGTTTTGTTATATTCACCAGTTTGTTATATCTTTTATATTTCACATATAAGTGCTACCTTTCAGAATTTTCCTTTCTTTATCTGACTTACTTCACTTAATATAATGTCCTCCAAGTGTATCTATCTCGCTACAGATGGTAAAATTCTGTTCTTTTTTAAGGCTGAGTAGTAGTGTTCTCGCCTGGAGAATCCCAGGGACAGAGGAGCCTGGTGGGCTGCCGTCTATGGGGTCGCACAGAGTCAGACACGACTGAAGGGACTTAGCAGCAGCAGCAGTAGTCCAGTGTGTGTGTGGGTGTGTGTGTGGGTGTGTGTGTGTGTGTGTGGGTGTGTGTGTGTGTTTGGGTACCATATCTTCTATATCCATTCATCTGTTAATGGATAAGGTCCTTGTTTTGGGAAGCTTGTCTTACACCCAGTTCATTTAAGTTCCTTTCTAACACATAGTAAAACTGTTAATTCATTGCTGCCAAAGAGCTTACAAACTAGTCAAAAAATTAAAATATACTAAGTATAAAGAAATAGGCATATACATAATATAAATTAATATAAAATAACTTGTAAATATGCTAAGTGGAATAAACTTATGACCAAATCATCAGAATGATGGAAATAACTGAAAAAGACTCCTTGGAGAAGGTCAACACCACTTTCCCTTCCAGCCTCTCTGCCCTGGGCACCACACAAACTAGCCCTGCCACCCCAGACCACTTTTATATCTTAGTACTGCTGCTGCTGCTGCTAAGTCACTTCAGTCATGTCCAGCTCTTTGCGACCCTATGGACTGTACCCCCCAAGGCTCCTCTGTCCATGGGACTCTCCAAGCAATAACACTGGAGTGGGTTGCCATTTCCTCTTCGAGGGGATGTCCCCAACCCAGGGATCAAAGCCGGGTCTGCATTGCAGGCAGATTCTTTACCACTGAGCCACTGGGGAGCCCCTTCTTAGTATACCCCATGCAATTATATCCTTCCAGGCTACAATTCCTGTTCCTTATACTCCTTCCCCACAATTTCTTTATAAATAATTGATTTACTTCTCATTACATGTATTCTTCAAGGGCTGTTTCAAAAGTTCTCAAGACTAAAAAAAAAAAAAAGTTCTCAAGACTGATAAAAATTGCTATTGTTTAGGAACTTTCTTCTAGTAGTTAGGGCCTTCTGACCATGTAAGAGAAAACAGGGAATAAAACAAAAATCTCAGTTTACAATAACTCAGAAAAATTTTCATCCCCAAGAAGTAAAGAGATTTTGTAAGAGAGAATGATACAATGTTTTAGGTTCAGTCACTAATTCATCGAAATTTTATAGGATTACTAATTACTCTATTTTTCTGAATAAATATAGATCATTCAATAATACAAGAGCCATCCTCTTGTGAAACTTTAATTTTGGGGGAAAGATAGACAATAAGTATTATTATATTTATATGTATTTATGCTCAGTTGGCTCAGCCATGTCCAACTCTGTGGCCCTATGTACTGTAGCCAGCCAAGTTTCTCTTTCAGTGGAATTTTCTAGGCAAGAATCCTAGAGCAGTTTGCCATTTCCTACACAAGGATCTTCCAGATCCAGGGATCAAATCCACATATCCTGCATCCCCTACACTGGCATGTGGATTCTTTACCACTGTGCCACCTGGGAAGTCATATAGATACATATGTATGTTATATGCAATGACAAAAATGATGGGGCACTGGGGAATATGCATCCTTGTTAGTGTTATAAATGCCCATAAGTAGGAATACAGGCAGAGAAGCTGTGGTTTTAAAGAATTAATTAAAAAGAAATGAAAAAGAGAAAATCAATATCCAAAGTCCAAATATCTGAGGATACGAACAATTATTTAAGGTAATTTTAAAATACCTGGACCTGAGTGGAGAAAGAGAAAGAGCTTATCTTCACAGTTGGTTTAACAAGCATGAAGCAGCCTCTAAATCCTTCAGTTCAGTTCAGTCACTCAGTCGTGTCTGACTCTTTGCAAAACCCCATGAATCACAGTACCCCAGGCCTCCCTGTCCATCACCAACTCCCAGAGTTCACTCAAACTCACGTCCATCGAGTCAGTGATGCCATCCAGCCATCTCATTCTCTGTTGTCCCCTTCTCCTCCTGCCCTCAATCCCTCACAGCATCAGGGTCTTTTCCAGTGAGTCAACTCTTCTCATGAGGTGGACAAAGCACTGGAGTTTCAGCTTCAGCATCAGTCCTTCCAGTGAACACCCAGGACTGATCTTTAGGATGGATGGGTTGGATCTCCTTGAAGTCCAAGGGACTCTCAAGAGTCTTCTCCAACACCACAGTTCAAAAGCATCAGTTCTTCAGCACTCAGCCTTCTTCACAGTCCAACTCTCACATCCATACATGACCACTGGAAAAACCATAGTCCTTGACTAGACAGACCTTAGTTGGCAAAGTAATATCTCTGCTTTTGAATATGCCATCTAGGTTGGTCATAACTTTTCTTCCAAGGAGTAAATGTCTTTTAATTTCATGGCTGCAATCACCATCTGCAGTGATTTTGGAACCCAAAATACAAAGTCTGACACTGTTTCCACTGTTTCCCGTCTATTTCCCATGGAGGGATGGGACCAGATGCCATGATCTTCGTTTTCTGAATGTTGAGTTTTAAGCCAACTTTTTCACTCCCCTCTTTCACTTTCATCAAGAGGCTTTTTAGTTCCTCTTAACTTTCTGCCATAAGGGTGGTGTCATCAGCGTATCTGAGGTTATTGATATTTCTCCTAGCAATCTTGACTCCAGCTTGCGCTTCTTCCAGCCCAGCGTTTCTCATGATGTACTCTGCATATAAGTTAAATATGCAGGGTGACAATATACAGCCTTGACGTACTCCTTTTCCTATTTGGAACCAGTCTGTTGTTCCATGTCCAGTTCTAACTGTTGCTTTCTGACCTGCATATAGGTTTCTCAAGAGGCTGGTCAGGTGGTCTGGTATTCCCATCTCTCTCAGAATTTTCCACAGTTGATTGTGATCCACACAAAGGCTTTGGAATAGTCAATAAAGCAGAAATAGATGTTTTTCTGGAACTCTCTTGCTTTTTTGATGATCCAGAGGATGTTGGCTATTTGATCTCTGGTTCCTCTGCCTTTTCTAAAACCAGCTTGAACATCTGGAAGTTCACAGTTCATGTACTGCTGAAGCCTGGCTTGGAGAATTTTGAGCATTACTTTACTAGCGTGTGAAATGCATGCAATTGTGTGGTAGTTTGAGCATTCTTTGGCATTGCCTTTCTTTGGGATTGGAATGAAAACTGACCTTTTCCAGTCCTGTGGCCACTGCTGAGTTTTCCAAACTTGCTGGCACATTGAGTGCCACACTTTCACAGCATCATCTTTCAGGACTTGAAATAGCTCAACTGGAATTCCATCACCTCCACTAGGAAGGTGATACTTTGTTCATAGTGATGCTTTCTAAGGCCCACTTGACTTCACATTCCAGGATGTCTGGCTCTAGGTGAGTGATCACACCATCATGAATATCTTGGTCGTGAAGCGCTCTTTGTACAGTTCTTTGTGTATTCTTGCCACCTCTTCTTAATATCTTCTGCTTCTGTTAGGTCCAGACCATTTCTGTCCTTTATCGAGCCCATCTTTGCATGAAATGTTCCGTTGGTATCTCTAATTTTCTTGAAGAGATCTCTAATCTTTCCCATTCTGTTGTTTTCCTCTTTTTCTTTGCATTGATCTCTGAGGAAGGCTTTCTTATCTCTCCTTGCTATTCTTTGGAACTCTGAATTCAGATGCTTATATCTTTCCTTTTCTCCTTTGCTTTTCACTTCTCTTCTTTTCACAGCTATTCCCTACCTTATATCATCATTGTAACACTTAATTGTACTTATTTTTTTCTCACCTAATATTTCAAACCTATCTTCCCCCAAGATTGTGAGTTCCTGGTGGAGTAAGACAAGTTCTAAATCTCTTTCGTATTCCCTCATCACCTGACACCTCTATCAATAAAAAGAAGCTCAGTACATGTTTGATAATTCAATGGTTCCTTAATGCAGAGCAGATAGAAATGCTGAGATTTCATTTTTAAGTAATTATATCTTATAGAATGCATACTATGTGAGCTCATTCCAGCAACCTGTGACAAAATTTTGCATAAAGGATGGAGTCTCTTCTGGTTTTTGAATAGCTGAAATTTGCTACTTATCTTAGAAGTCTGACTGCTGTCTGAGTTTCTGAACCAATCTTCATTCATTACATTAGAGCAATTGCTATAAATTGCAAACATTTGTTTAAAAAAAGAATACCCTCTTTCACATTATTTTTTAAATATTAGCTTCTTTAAAAAATCAGTCCCTGGTACCCAAAATTTGACTTTACTGTCCTTCCTATTTGTTCTCTGAGCAACCTGGTTTAGATGACTCAGCTTAAATGGCTCAATCTTACTCTGGTAAATAGGCGATATATGTTAGGTTATGGTGATGTCCAACATTCTCCCTAACTGCAAGCTCTTACCAGGAAGTTAATCAATAAAATAATGCTTGCTATATATCTTTAATACAATAAAGAGATATGTATGTTGTAGACATAAAGTAGCATACATCATGCTGAGAGCATTTGTACATAGTATTTCATTTCATTTCACCCTCAAGAACATTTCTTCCAAATCCAGTGATCCTTTCTGCGTTCTTCAAGACGCCCATTTCAAGCTCAAGACAATGAAAAATGAGACCCAAAATGATGTTTGTGAAGGGTTCTAGAAAAATATATATTTTAAACTACTCACTTAAGTTTGTATACTCTACTCATTGAGTCTAACAATTCCTTGAGCACAAGGGTGGGGAGGTGGGCAACTTATTTAGGGTAGTCTTTTTAGCCGCTTGCCTTCATGGCCAGAACATGCTGCGTCCCCAGTAAAAGCCAAGTTTGAATTTAAGGAAGGAGGATCATTCCTTTAGGAAGATTTTCAACAGCAAGGCTACATATATAAGAAAAGGTAGTTTATTTTCCAGCTAAATAAAAACTTTGCTCGCTCTAGTATTTCTCTGCTTCAGCTCTTTGTTTAACCAAGATTTATCAAAAATATAGCCCATTAATTAAAATCAAGTTCTCTTGCAGACGCTAATATTTTACTTTCTGTTTTTTCTTCATCAATAGCTTTAAAGTCAGCTGTATTTTTATATTCAAAGTGGAATATATCACCATGTTTATCTTACTATTTGTTGGACATTTTAACAAGCAAACTTGATTCATTATGAAGCTTTTAACAGAAAATGTTCTTGCAGCTGCTGGGTGATCTTGGGAGAATCAGGACTAGCTCACACAATTAATTTCTGAAGCTTTATACCTGTCAAAGAGAAATAGCAAATGACTTAATGTCTGGAAGAATGTCAGTGTCCAGACTATCATTATCTGCCAGTAAGCAACCTTAGTCTCTCTTTTGTTCCAAATGAGGTAAAAATAGAAGATTCTGAATCTGTTTCTACATGTCCCGCTTTTCAGTGATAAAAATTACTAAATGTTTGAAGTCTCAGTTGGCTCTATAATGGATATATTTTAAATTGTGTGTTCGCTCTTATTTAAAATATCATTGTACCCTTACAAATTTAATGCACTTTTAAAAGTCCTTGGAAATGCAGGTTTAGATTTTTTTCTTTGTCATCATTGAGTTATTTGATATTTAATAAGGTGGAATGAAAAGATTTTTATCTGTTTTAAGCAAATGAGGATATAAAAGCTGTTGCCATTTTTCCTGATTCATTATGTAGTTGCCATCATACAATGAGAAACAAATTCATCATCAAACATCTCTATTTAAACATCCACAGTCAGTTCACAAGCAAACAGAAATGAACTCATGAGTCATATGGAACTGCTGGTTTGGATCTCACGTTGAATCCATCTCCAGAATTCCTTCCGAAATTTGTGAAATCATTCTGGGAAAATCATTTGTGATCTAAACAATGAAAATAATATGTTGTTGTTGGTTTGGTTTTTCCCTTGGAAAGAGATCCTTAGCTTCCCGAGGAGTCTAAAAGCAGCTAAAGTAACATCAACCTAGGTTGAGTTCTTTACCCCTAAAGCCAGCCCAAAGGCCAGGACTGCACTCTTGAATTATTTCCTTACAAACAGTTCTCTAATTAAAGTGGCCATTTGTGTATTTCCTTCAAATTTTCAATTTTTTTTTTTTTTAAATAAAGCTGCCCAGAGTTGTTTTCACTGTTGCTGTCAGACTTTATATCTGGCAAGCTATATTCTCTGCCTCCCTTAAAACATCTCTGTCTCACTACAGTAAGCTACTTGGCTACCTCAAGGTGGACACGCACATGTCCCACGAGAGCCTGAATAGGTATCAACAGACAAGGAAGTATGTATCAACCCTTCCACCACAGAATCATGAGTTTAAGGGCCTTTCAAAGTGTGAATCACTCAGTCATGTCTGCTTTTTTTGCAATCCCAAGAGCTGTAGCCCATCAGTTCATGGAATTCTCCAGGCAAGAATACTGGAGTGGGTTGCTATGCCCTTCTCCAGGGAATCTTCCTGAACCAGGGATTGAACCCGAGTCTCCTGCATAGCAGGCAGATTCTTTACCATCTGAGCCACCCGAGAAGCCCTGGAGGGATTATAAGGACCACCCAGCCCAAGTTTTTATTGTACAGACGGAAAACTCTGAGGACCAGGTTGATTCAAGCACTTCTGCAAGATTACAGAGTCAATTAGGCAGAAACTATGTTTTCTAAGCCCCGAGATCTGTTGTTTCTAAATCAGTTTGCCCTCAGATCTTTTCCCTGCCATTCTCCTGTTCTCCTGTGAAGGGCTGGCCTTCCCAGGTTCCATTATCAGCCGACTTCGATGAGTTTAAGCCACTGGGAGGCAGACTGGTGGAAGACTGGAGGAGTGGAGAAAAGGAGAAGCAAGGAGGCTCTTAAAAATATCCGTGAATGGCGAGACCATAATATTTTACCTTCCATCCATGAACACGATGGTGGAAGTCAAGATCTGATTTTTACACCAGAGAAGCAAAACTTCATGTAATCATTCATCTAAATGAGTAAAGCAGGCCCAGTAGGCACCACAGAGAGTACTCAGCCCACCTAAGGGAGACAGGCTACTGCACAGCTCTAACTACTGTTATGTAACAAAGCTGCCTTATGCTGCTCTGTGTTTCTTTTTTCTTAACTCACATAAAGATATCCAGAACTGTAGGTGAAATTTTCTTACATCTGAACGATAGAGAACATTTCATTATTTCTTGTTCATGCTCTGTAGGCCAAACACACCCTAGCTGTGGGATAGCAAACAGTTTGTAGTCCGCATCTTAAGCACAGCAGCTCACCTGAGGAGGAATTGTGCATTTAAAGTTTTCACAGGGTCTTCCCTGCTAGTCCAATGGTTAAGACTTTGCCTTCGAATGCAGGGCAGGATGTGGGTTCAATTCCTGTCCTGGAGTTAAGATCCCACATGCTTTGTGGCCAAAAAACCAGAACATAAACAGCAAGAGTATTGTAAGAAATTTTTAAAAAGATTTAAAAAATGGTCCACATCAAAATAAACTAAAAAGATAAAATCTTCACAATGAAGTGCAAGGTTAAAACAACTCTGGGTAGTTCCCTTCCTCCCCTGCCCTCCTCTTCGAATGCTTGTTATTTCCTATCATCATTGTATCTTGCTAAATCATCTCAGCACAGGTCCTTAAATAATTCTACTTCACCAGGTATGTTAATCATGGATCAAGCACGAACCTGCAGAGCTTGTGGGAGTTAAAGGGGCAGCATTTGATAAAGAACATGAAACCGAGTGGCTAAAGAGTAAACAAATCCTGCTGTAACTACATGGCACACCTTTGGTTATTATCTACAAATAAACGTGGCAATGAGGTTTGGGCTTCCTCTTGGTTGCATGTGGATGATAAATTCTCCGAGGAATTGACTCCAACCCATTAAGCAAGCTTGCTCCTGCCACCGTGGCTGTTAATTTGACAGGACACTGTCACATTAAGTAGAACAAACATGTTTTTGCCCAGTCGGCCATCCAGAACCGACATGGCTGTTACTCTAACAACTGGATCCTGATTGGAATCACTCACCCCTCCCGACCCTCCGCCAGGAGGCGGGGACTAAGCTCAGACTGACTGAGGATGTGCTTCTCGGGCACATATGGGTAACATGGTAAGGACAGCCACACATTTTAAGCCCTTCAGCTCCCTGTCACGTTCATCCTTCAGGCATTGTCTGTTTCTCGTTTGCATCAGTGGGGCAATAGACTCTGAATAAATCACTGGGTTCATTAATTTTATGGATCTACACACCCATCCTGGAGTGCTGTTGTTTCTAGCATTTACACCTTTATAAATGCAAAACAGCAGAAGACACCAAAAAAAGGATTATTTTATATATATATATATATCTCCCCTAAAAGAGACTCAGAAAATTCCTTAAATTTTAAAAAGGAGGAAGGAGGAGGGACTCTTTCTCAAATCTGTGTACTTGGAGACATCTTAGTTTTCAAATGACCAACCTATTTGCCAGATACACTCCTTTCTCTTATTGAAATATAATTGATTTACAGTTATAATTGATTGTGCTAATTTCAGGTGTACAGCATGGTGATTTGGGTTTTTTTTTTTTTTTCAGATTATATCCCATTACAACTTATTACAAGATATTGGGTAGAATTCCCAATGCTATAGTAAATTCTTGTTGCTTCTCTATTTTATGTAGTTTATGGGACTAACTTTATCATATATGCTCTTAAAGTCTTCCATAAATCAGACTCACAGAAGCCAGATCTGATATTTAATTCAGTTCTAACTTTTGGTTATATAAAATCTACTAATTACTACGTGTGCCTAAAATTTAGCAGAGCTGGCTTTCACCCAGTAATTGATTTATCATAGATGAGATTTAACCTGTGCAGTCACTAGGCTCTCATTTAACTGTGCCTCTGTGACAACCTGAGCTTATTTTTTGCTCTTCTCTAGAATCTACTGGCTGAAAGGACCTTAAAGGACATTTATTCAAATTGTCCACCAGTGTCTCTTGTCTGCTCTGGAACAGTCCTAAGTGGGAATCTCATATTTTCTTGAACACCTCCAGCAATGGAAAACTCATTATATAAGTTACTACCATAGAGAATTCTATTAAAAAGTTATTCTTTTATTTAAAAATTTTTTAAATTAATATTTCTGGAGTATAATTGCTTTACAATGTTGTGTTGGTTTTCTCTGTGCAGCAAAATGAGCAAAATGAATCAGTGATACATATACATATATCCCCTCCCATTCAGATTTCCTTCCCATCTAGGACACCACAGAGCATTAAGTAGAGATCCCTGTGAGATACAGCATGTTCTCATTGTTTATCTGTTTTATGTGTGCTGTCCTTTCAGTCATGACCAACTCTTTGCAACCCTATGGACTGTAGCCTGCCATGCTCCTCTCATCCATGGAATTCACCAGACAAGAATACTGGAGTGAGTTGCCTTGCCCTCCTGCAGAGGATCTTCCTGATCAAAGGATCAAACCTGTGTCTCCTATGTCTACTGCATTGCAGTCAGATTCTGAGTCACCTCAGAAGCCCCATCTTATACATATTATCAGTAGTATAATAGCCAGGACAGGGAAGCCTGATGTGCTGCAGTCCGTGGGGTTGCAAAAAGTTGGACACGACTGAGCAACTGAACAATGAACAAAATCAATAATATATAGGTGTCAATCCCAATCGCCCAATTCCTCCCATCCCATCTTTTCCCCCTTTGTATTCTTTTACCTGGAAAAATATGTTGGCACAAAGCTTCCGCTCCTTGGTTTTAGATCCTCTGGTCACATGGTATAGATCAAATCCCTCTTCTGTATGAGATTCATTACAATTTTTGAAAATAGATATGGCGTTCTTCTTCTGGCTTCTCTAAGCATACATGATCTTTTAACTGTTTCTCGTAAATGAGGGGCCAGCAAATTGTGGTCTGAGGGCTATATCTGGTCTATCACTTATTTATATAAGAAACTGTCTTAGAACATGTTCGTTCATTTACATATTGCCTGTAGAGTCATTCATGCTACCGTGGCATAACTAAGTAGTTGTAATAGAGACCTCATGACTCAAAAAAACTGAAAATATTTAATTATCTGGTCTTTTCTGTATACAAAAAATTTTGCTGACAGCTGTCCTACACCATGGCCTGGCCTGTCCCCTCATCATCTTTATTTTCTCCCAAATGTCTTCCAAAGGTATTTGAAACCTTCCAAACCCTGAGAAGCCTGTGTCACTTTTTCTGGATACACTTTCTATTAAAGCCAACAAAAATCCACTGCCTTACAAATATTATCCATATAAAGCACAAAAAATCCTCAGTTAAACCAGTGAGATTAGCTCTATTTGCAGTAGAAAAATATGTTTTTATAGTTTTTCTTCAAATCTATTCCTATTTTAATGTATCACTGAGTCTTTTAAATATATTTTTGAGTACCTAGTTTTGCATAGCATTATTCTAGACATTGTATGAGTTGCTAAATAAGCCGGAGCCATTCCTCGCAAGAGCTCATGTGATCCTATATAGAGGAAACATTTATAAAATAACTTTCTTTGTTTGTTTCCTTTTCTCCCTTCATTAGATAGCTACTGCACTATGACAGGGTGCTTTGTTCTACTATCTTTCCCTAGTGTCAATAGCAGCACCTGGCGCATAGTAGATGCTCAGAAAATATTCATTTGAAGAGGAAATTAATTAGAAGAGGAAGACAAAATATCAACATCTAACTATCAAATTATGTGTTAGAGACTGTATGAAAAATAGCAATTCTTGGGTAGAGATAGATCAACAAGGTCTGGACACAGAGCTGGAGGGTTACCTAGTCATGTACTCTAACTTCTCTAAAAGTAGAAACCCTGTTTGTAGTTTTCAGGTTGATTTTTCTCACCTGCGTCAGAATCTTCTAGTTTACTTATCAAAAACAAGAGATTCCTGGTACCAGCCACTGACCTACTGAATCAGAATCTCTGGATGCCAAGCCCAGCTATGAACATTTTCAGCAAGCAGTACAAGAGAGTCTCTTGAACCTTCAAATTTGAAAGCTACTGATACTACTCTCAACAAAAAGTGACAGAATATCCAAATAAATTACTCTGGCAATAAAGACATCCCACTTTGCTAGATTAAGTTGGTGGGGAAAATTAGCTATCAAACTGTATAATGTCCCATCATTGGGCCCAGTTGCATACTTTAGAGATATACGGGGCAAATTGTCTTTTATTTTGTCTTCCACATGACAAACTTTAAAATGTGTGGAGTCCTATGAAGTTTTTTTTTTTTTTTTCCCCTTAAAACTAACCAGTTGTTAGATGCTTTCATTTTTGTTTTTGTTGTTCATTGGTAGGCCTATCCAATGTTTATTGGTTACTCCAAGATTTTCAGCTTGCTGTCAGAGGAAACTAGCATCCAGAACAGAGAGTAAGTGGTTCAAGAATCCACAGACAAAGCGTTCTTCCTTCCACTCCAAGCAAAACAGTCCACTGCTGCCCCGCTTCTCATCCATACCTAAAGCACACTATGTGCCTCCAACTCGAGCCCTGATGTTGAATCTCAGCAGACTCACTGGAAAGGGACAAGAGGAGCTTGGCTCGTAACTCATGGATTCCAGCCTCCACACTGTTCTTGGTACTCTGCTAAGTTCCACATATTTCAAAGTTTTTGTTTGTTTGTTTGTTTGTTTGTTTGTTGTTAAATATGTCTCCCAGAACAAACTAGTGTAATGGTCAAGCTGTAAGTCAGAAGCAGACTTAACCACTAATTAGCTTTGCAGCCTTAGGTGATTATTGGTTAACCTTTCTTAGCCTCTCTTTGTTCTGTAAAACCAGGGCAGTAAAATCAGGAGTTGATATATCTAAAGTATCGAAAACAGTACCTGGTATATGGTGAGTTTTCAGTAAATGCGGGCTACTATTACTACCCTCTTGGTAGAATGAGAATATTACTTTTCAGCAATCTTGTGAGTATTTAAGTTTTTCTTTATATTCCTGTCTCCACTTGCCAATGAGGAACCTCTATGGCAGGGACCACATTTGACTGTTTCTAACTTGAACTCTTCAATGTCCATGAGGAAGAGCTCAAATAATCCAATACTCTCTAAATAAATTTTCAGTCCTTCCAATACTTGGCAATTTGCCAACCCTCTACTTTATGAGTCTAAAAAAAAAAAAGCCGCCATTGTGCCAGCCCAGTTCCTGGGAACTGTCTTCTTAACACAGCTTCCCCGCCCTTGCCCTTGCTCTTCTGCTGAGTCTGTGTCCCCATACTACACGTCAGCCTCTAGCTTGATCACAAGGTTTTAGTTCTGCACTTGTCTGTGGATATAAGGGTGCATCTTGAGCTTGCTCTCTGAGTCTCTCTGCTTCTGACCCCTGAGAATATCTAGGCTGCCTATCTTGCATTTGCTAGAGTCTAGAGCTGCACTCACTATCAGACATCTAGCCAGCACTCCAGCCATGCCCGCCTTATCACCCCAGAGACGAACAAAGCAGGAGAATGCGAAAGGTGCCATGATACCGGGTTGGCTGTATATCCGTCTGACCTGACCTCATCATGTTATCTTGGTTTCAATTGTTGAGCTATGCAGATAGACAGTGAGAGTAACACATCACTGATTCAACAAAGCACAGGGTTTATGTAGGTAAATTCCAGAAAACGTCACTATTGTCAGCTCTGGAGGTCAGAGGAGATCACGATGCTATTGGGTTTTGGCACTGGTGCTGACTTTGACCTCCTTCATCTTTGTGATGGTGGCCCAACACCTAATCAGTCTTAGAATGGGAGTGTGATGCTTTACACAGAAGAGGCTGGCGCAATCCAGCTGAGTGGGTGGGTTGATGGAAAGTGACTCTGGCATCGCTGAGTTCAAATGGAATTAAGGATTCATGAGAGTGCTGTGCCGGCAGGCAGGCAGAGAGCTCGGGTGAATATAGAATGAGTCACAAGGGAGACCCAGCTGGGCTCCACATCCCAAATAAGCAAGGAATTGCTTTTTGATGATGCCAAACTATAAATATCCTCACCTCAGAAAACCAGGTTCTCTTTTTACAACATCAGGAATGCACAAAGAAAACTACGAGGCCAAGTACGTACATTATAGACAGCCATAACGCTTTCCATAAATAATGTTGCCACTTCCAAGCCATTCTTGAAAAAAAAATTGAACTTATTTTTCCTAAGCTGTTATTTTAATGGTATTTTAATCATACTAAAAGCCATGGATAGAATTCAGACAAATCCCATTTCTGTGGGCCACTTACCAGGTGGTGAAATTAAACGAATTTTCTCTGGTCCTGCTCTGAGTTTGGCTATGGGATTTCTGACGCTTTAGTCTCACGTATCATAAAAATGACAGTGTGATTTAGGATTTCCCGTAGTGCTTGTCCTTTAGCCCCTTACATTCTAGAATTTTATTCTTTCCTCAACAGAGGACAGAAAGCAGGGAAATAGCAATTGTATTTTTGCCAGAATTTTCTTTCTTTTTTTTTTTCAGAATTTTCTTGAAAGCACTGAAAAGAATGTGCTTAGAATCCTAGGGTTTTGAATCTTTAACACTGCTAAGCTGGTAGAGTAGCTCTCATAGAATCCACACTGCAGGACTTCAGAATTCATGCAGATCTTGCTCACAACCTAGGAAGGTGTTAAGTGCAGGATCTTCAAGATCCATCCAATTCTACTAAGGGCAGGTAAGCCTGATTTTCAGCAACGCAGTGCCCAAATTACTTGCCAAAATAGAGGAACCTGAAATCCTGCTTATAATCCAATCCTGTTCTGCATACATCATGTGCCAGGAGGAAATGGCATGCCTTAACATGACCTATGTGTGTAAATGGTCTGATTACACACAGAGACACAGACATCCATAAATCTGTTGCAACACTGTAGACTCACCATTGCAGCTTTCAATATAATGTGTCAAACAAAGGGAAATAAACAAGATCTAATTTAGGGGGAATAAATTATGCATGGAGGGGCCTGAATCAACATGGCTGTACTCGAATATTTGGAAGCTGATTAAACCAAAGCAGGTCTGAGCTTTGGACTACGTGACCAGAATTTTATTAAAGTCGACTGTGCATTCTGAGGGCAGAACTCATTTGCTTTCTCTGATCTCTTCTAGCTTCTGACTGTTCTCCTTGTGGTTGTTTGTGGACTCAAGGGAAGGAGGCAGTGCTGCTGGCTACTTCATGTTCCTATCTGTACAAACATCTACTAAAAAAAATTCTAGTACCCTACCAGACAAATGCAAATAAAGTATTATCTATTTGATTAATCACAGCAATATCATGGAACATTCATCTTCCATGAAAAAGAATCATTGGCTTTCTAGAATTTTCTAGGTGTTGTCATTGTTTTCCTCATTTTCATGGTAATGCAAAGAAAAACTATGTTATATGAATCTAACACTTCTCTTTTCCTTTGATGTAATTTACACCATGTAAATTTAACTCCCCCTTCAGTACTTTAAAACTGTACTGTATCTCCTCACCTGGGATTTTTATTACATAAATGAAACACTCTCAGATTGTAAATCTAAGTATGTATATTTTCTCTTCTCTGGAAAGAATTGCAACTTGGAATGTGTAATAGTGATATATTTTTATTTTTTTCAATCTTTTCTCACAACGTGTCTATACATTAGAATTAGGTTTTGGCCTTACTGAAGTCTATCTGTGAATGTCACATGTATTAATGAAAAAAATGTTAATTTTGTGCCTTAGAATAAAAGAATCTGAAAATGGCTTAGATCTAGGCATGAAAATAACAGAAATGTTAATATCAAAGAAAGTGAATCTGGCAGAAAGTGAAGAAGAACTAAAGAGCCTCTTGATGAAAGTGAAAGAGGAGATTGAAAAAGTTGGCTAAAAGCTCAACATTCAGAAAACGAAGATCATGGCATCTGGTCCCATCAGTTCATGGCAAATAGATGTGGAAAAAGTGGAAACAGTGGAAACAGTGGCTGACTTTGTTATGGGGGGCTTCAAAGTCACTGCAGGTGGTGATTGCAGCCATGAAATTAAAAGACACTTACACCTTGGGAAAAAAGTGATGACCAACCTAGACAGCATATTAAAAAGCAGAGACATTACTTTGTCAACAAAGGTCCATCTAGTCAAGGCTATGGTTTTCCAATAGTCATGTATGGATGTGAGAGTTGGACTATAAAGAAAGCTGAGTGTAGAAGAATTGATGCTTTTTAACTGTGTTGTTGGAGAAGACTCTTGAGAGTCCCTTGGACTGCAAGGAGATCCAACCAGTCCGTCTTAAAGGAGATCAGTCCTGGGTGTTCATTGGAAGGACTAATGTTGAAGCTGAAACTCCAATACTCTGGGGACATGATGTGAAGAACTGACTCATTTGAAAAGACCCTGATGCTGGGAAAGATTGAGGGCAGGAGGAGAAGAGGATGACAGAGGATGAGACAGTTGGATGGCAGCACCGAATCAATGGACATGGGTTTGGGTGGACTCTGGGAGTTGGTGATGGACAGGAAGGCCTGGCATGCTGTGGTTCATGGGGTTGCAAAGAGTAGGACACGACTGAGCAACTGAACTGAACTCAACTGAACTGAAGAAAGTGAATGGAATATCAAAGTAGCACCAAAGGCCTTGAGATTTAGCAAGAGGGGAAAAAAAGCCTCTCCTTCAGTGTGGCATTTATAGATTCAAGCTTATTTGACCACTATGTGGCCTCAGTCTGTCTTCTCAGCTCTCCCTCCCCTCTCTATTCTTTGCACCAACCTACCATTCTATACCTATCTGGCAAGTCTCAGTGTTTTGGAAGTCCTAGACATGTCAACAAGAGAAGAAAAAAAGCAAAAGGAATCCAAATTGGAAAAGAAGTGTCACTTCTTTCGAGCCCCAAAAAATAAAGGCTGACACTGTTTTCACTGTTTCCCCATCTATTTCCCATGAAGTGATGGGACCGGATGCCATAATCTTAGTTTTCTGAATGCTGAGCTTTAAGCCAACTTTTTCACTGTCCTCTTTCACTTTCATCAAGTGGCTCTTTACTTCTTCTTCACTTTCTGCCATAGGGTGGTGTCATCTGCATATCTGAGGTTATTGACATTTCTCCCAGCAATCTTGATTCCAGCTTGTGCTTCTTCCAGCCCAGCGTTTCTCATGATGTACTCTGGCATATAAGTTAAATAAGCAGGGTGACAATATACAGCCTTGACGTACTCCTTTTCCTATTTGGAACCAGTCTGTTGTTCCATGTCCAGTTCTAACTGTTGCTTCCTGACCTGCATACAGGTTTCTCAAGAGGCAGGTCAGGTAGTCTGGTATTCCCATCTCTTTCAGAATTTTCCACAGCTTGTGGTGATCCACACAGTCAAAGGCTTTGGCATGGTCAATAAAGCAGAAATAGATGTTTTTCTGGAACTCTTTTGCTTTTTCAATGATCCAGTGGATGTTGGCAATTTGATCTCTGGTTCCTCTGCCTTTTCTAAAACCAGCTTGAACATCTGGAAGTTCACGGTTCATGTATTGCTGAAGCCTGGCTTGGAGAATTTTAAGCATTACTTTACTAGCATGTGAGATGAGTGCAATTGTGCAGTAGTTTGAGCATTCTTTGGCACTGCCTTTCTCTGGGATTGGAATGAAAACTGACCTTTCCAGCCCTGTGGCCACTGCTGATTAATAGAGGATCAGAAAGAGAAAATTAGGAAACAATCCCATTTACCATTGCATCAAAAAATAATAAAATACCTAAGAATAAACCTACCTAAGAAGGCAAATGACATGTACTCTGAAAACTATAAGACACTGATGAAAGAAATAAAAAATGACACAAATGGAAAGATATACCATGTTCTTGGTATATCTTGGTATATACCATGTTCTTGGGTTGGAAGAATCCATCTGGTCAGAATGATTATACTACCCAAGGCAATCTACAGAGTCAGTGCAATCTCTACCAAATTACCAAAGGCATTTTTCACATAACTAGGATAATTTTTTAAATTTGTATGGAAACACAAAAAGCCCCAAATAGCCAAAACAATTGAAAGAAAAACTACGGTACATGGGGTCTCAAAGAGTTGGATATGACTTAGCAACTAAACAACAACAAATATTAATATATATGGATAAGGCTATGTATATGTGTATCTCTATCTACCAAATCAGGCACTGCTAAGTGCTGAGGAATGAAGAATTTAAAACAGATTAATGTGTTCCTCTGTTGATGGACATTTAGTTGGCTTCCTGGCTATTGTAGATAGTGCTGCAATGAAGTTGAAGAGGTTGGAGTAGAAGAAATGAATTACTAGGGCCTTGCTGACTACTGTGAGTGCTTGACTTTGAGTGTGATGAGAAACTGTTGGAGGAACTAAAGAGAAAGAGTGAGAAGATCTGACTCAACATTTTGGAATGAGCACTGAAACAGCTGGGCTGAGAACACACAGGAGATGGTCAGTGAAATCTATAGATAGAAGAATATTACAATAATCCACAAATAAACTGTAGATGACCTGGACTTGGGCAGAAGCAGTGGAGGTGGTGAGAAGTTGTTTGATTCATTTTTATCTTGAAGGTAGAACTGATAGCATTTCTCCATAGATTAGTCATGTGGAGACAGGCACAAAAGGGAGTTATAGACTTGTTCGCAGCCTCAGAAAGTAGAAAGAGTTGGCACTCAGAGAAAATTGTAGCAGGAGCTGAAGAAGCAGGTTCAGGCTGGCAAGAATATTCAGAAGTTTAGATTTGGGCTTCCTAGGTGGCGCTGGTGGTAAGGAACCCACCTGCCAATTCAGGAGACATAAGAGATGTGGGTTAGAACCGGGGGGGGGGGGGGGGGGGGGGGGGGGTCAGGAAGTTTCCCTGGAGGAGGGCATGTCAACACACTGCAGTATTCACGCCTGGAGAATCCCTGGTGGGCTACAGTCCACATGGTCGCAGAGTCTGTCACAACTGAAACGACTTGACATGCTAGCAATTTTGCAAATGCCTTTTAAACATCCTAGTGGATATATGAAGTCAGCACTTGAACTTGGAATTCAGGAATGAGTTTTGGGTTCGATATGCATTTTGGAATGATCAGAATAGGGAACGGATTTAATTATATGGGAATGGGTGAGAACATCAAAGAAATGAATGTAAATAGAAAAAGGACCCAAAAACTGAGCCTTGGGAAAGTCTGAGAACATGACATTAAAATAACGAAGGGGATCCAGGTAGAGATGAAGGAGTGATCAGTGAGAGGGCAAGAAAGCCAAGAGATTTCATGTCCCAGAAGTCAAACTGAAACAGTGTTTCAAGAAGCAGTACCTGATAGACTACGCCAAATGTAGCTGAGAAGCTAAATGTGGTAGAACTTACTCAAGTCTCATTGAATGACTGGGAGTCTGTTTCTAACTGTGGTCATTCTAGAGCACCAGCCAGGGACACCGTATTCTCCTCATGGTCTGTGTGAACTCATGGACCCTGGAATCAGGCAATGCACATGCAGATACAGGTGGCAGCCTGAGCCAATTATAAGGGGCCACAGAGCCTTTCCACAAAACCTCTTAACTCAGCATGGGCAGGTGACTGCCTGGTAGTCAGAGGACGTGTTTAAAAATGTCTGCAAGCACTTCCTCTCTCCTTCACCACACACACACACACACACACACACACACACACACACACACACACACACGTTTGTCATTCTAAATACAAAGAATGGCATATTCACCTTGCTCATCTCCTGAAAAGCCTGAAATGGGCTTTTTATGGAAAATGGCACTAGTTGTTAATATAGCAGTTGTGTCATCATTTATTAACCACTCATGCATATTGAGTGATGAACAAGTACCAGGTTTTATTTTAATCATTTTATATATTGAAGAAGTGAAGTGAAGTTGCTCGGTCGTGTCCGACTCTTTGCAACCTCGTGGACTGTAGCCTACCAGGCTTCTCCGTCCATGGGATTCTTTTATATATACTTTGGCTAAATCCTCATGACATCCTCTGAGGTTGGTATTAGCATCACCATGATTCTCAGAAGAGGTAGTAAGCCTTAGAGAGAAAGTGGCTTATCTCAGGTCATACAGCAAGTAATGGCAGGCTGTTTCCACACCCCCTAATTGAAGGTTTCCCCAGAGGCTCTGTGGGTAAAGAATACACAGGAGATGTGGGTTTGACCCTTGGATTGCGATCTCCTGGAGGAGGAAATGGCAACCCACTCCAGTATTCTTCCTTGAAAATTCCGTGGACAGAGGAGCCTGGCCGGCTACAGTCCAAAGAGTCACAAAGAGTCAGACACAATTGAGCGACTAAGCATGCACATGGGCCTCTCAGCCAAGACATAAGACTGGAAATGCTCAGTTCTCCTAATTCCCTGTTCCTTGGATAATGCTTGTACTTTGAACTATCTATTACCAACTGTTCCTTTTCATGATTCCCAAAAAGGTTGAGTTATCTGGAACCAACCCCAGTATTTTCCTGATGCATGAGATCCACGCAACAGCTGACTTTGACATCCCCTTAGACTGTTATTACTTATTGCTCAAACAAGCTATCTCATGGTCAGATAGACCAAGGAGTAGCTAAGAGTCACTTGAACAATAGTCCTCTATTCCTTCAGGACTGTACAATTGACCCAAACAAGGTTCTTAGCTTGCATTTCTGGAATCAAATCACCACATGATCACTAGCCTCTGCGTTCCCTTTTTTGTCACATGCTAAAGGTTAGACACCAGACCTCCAATAAGTGGACAGCAGTTGGAACTTAATTATTATAACAACTATCAATTTGCCAAGAAATAATATAATTAGTTTTGTGTAAGTGACAGGTGGCTGAGATAGCTGCTTTATTAAGAAAAAAAAATCCATAAATTTGAGAGGTCAAGTCATTGGCTAGAGAGGGAAAAGAATCATTCAAAGTCCTGAGTGAACAGAAAGAAACTAAAAATGTCTGTGATACTGAAAACAACTGGTTTAGAGCCCCTTTCCTCCTTGCAAAACAGACATACATAGAAGTTTAGCTTACATGTTTGCCTCCTTAGTCACTAAAGTGATATTTTTTTGAAAATCTTATTTCACGGAGGATATGGTGAAATGACATTAAGTCCCCACATTTGATGGATACCAAAATACTTTTCTTGGACACTTTCCGTTATTCTTTATGCTTTTTCATTCCCTGTGACAACCTCTATTACTTCAGGTAAATCTGAGAAGTGTTAGGGAAGAGAAGGAAAAACTGACTCATTCTCAGCAAGGCAGGTTGTAGAATGAGATTTCCTACCTGTCTAACCATCGTGATAGTTTGTGCTGAGTCACCCATAACCTCATCTGGCCTCTCCTATTCCTCACCCAGAACTTTCCATATCTTTGGAAGGAATTTCAATGGCATCAAGCATGTTGTTGGTAGCTGTGATTTAATATTTGTGTGCATGTGTGTGTGTGTGTGTGTGTTCTCCATGAAGAACAAGCCTTGGTTCCTCAATTCATCAACAAAATAGTCTCCATCAAAGAGAATTGTGTGATGCAGTTTGAACCTGGGCTCTGATCCCATCTTCACTTGCTCAAGGACATCAGGTAACAAAACCACTGCATTTGAAGTCAGGTACAATCAGGGTAAAGTTCACATTCTACGGTCTCATTCCTCAGCCATTTTAGGAAATAATCTACACCCTGAGCTTTGGTTTTCACACCTGATCTAGGGAAATAAATAGACGTACACATGTGAGGTGTATTATATATAACAAGTATACACGTGGTCACAACTTTAATTTAGACATCGGTGAGCTTGAACAGTGGTATCTTCAGTCCCTTTCTTTAAAATTATCCTCCTGTTCTAGAAAATAAAGCTACCAAGCTGCTTTTTTATAAAGTGAGAGAATTTAACTCATAGCTGGTTCTGAATTTAGAAACCACCTCAAAACCAGGTTAAGGCAGTAACATGAAATGTTTTTTTTTCCTACTGTTGCCAACTGGAGAGACTTATGGACTATAATTATGAGATGGAAATGCTCAGGTACCTCAAAGGGACTGACTGCCACAACCACTGAAGGTGAATAAATATAACAACAGCTAACATTCCTCGAGTGCTTATTGTATTAATCTACCACTGCATAACAAACTGCCTCAACAAGTATGCAAGTTTTTATTGTCTCACGCATTAAAAATATTTATTCGAATATAGTTGATTTATGATGTTGTGTTATTTTTCTGCTGTACAACAAAGTGGATTAGTTATACATATATCCACTCCTTTTTAGATTGTTTTCCCATCTAGGTCATCACAGGTATTGAGGCGAGTTCCCTGTGCTTTACAGTAGGTCCATATTAGTTACGTGTGTATTTGTTTGAGGGTCAAAAATCCAGAAGCAGTGATCTGGGTAGTTCTGGCCCAAGGTCTCAGCCAAGAGATGGCCAGTTCAGTCATCCGAAGACTGGAGGATATGCCCATCAGGTCTATCCCTTGGTTGCTGACAGAAGAATTCAGTGTCTTATGTGCTTTCTGCTGAAAGCCTTGGTTACTCACGTGTACTTCACCATTTGGCAGTTTACATGTCTTAGCAACATGGCAGTTGGCTTCTGCCAGAGCCAGTGATCCAGGCGAGCAACTGACACAGTGCAAGTATCAGGGAAACGGCCCATCACTTCCTCTCAGTCTGCTCATTGAGAGTAAATTGCTAAGTCCAGTCTGCTATTCTAAGGATGGGAATTGAGCTCTACCTGTTGAAAAGAGAAAATCAAAAACTGTGTGGATGTATTTTAACTCCATCTTCCTTAATATGCTGAAAAGTATTCTGAGTATGCAATGTAAATTATTCCTATGTAGTTTGTACCATAATCCTCTTTGATTAGGAATTACTATATCTTCCATTTCACAGAGGCTTGGAAAATTTAAGATACCCACTTAGAGATGGGGTAATTCTGGGATTTTAAGCCAGCCAGTGTGAACTGAGAGCCAAAACATTTTGAATTATGAAAACAAACAAACAAAGATGAATTCCCTTTGGTGAAAGTCTTAATAATTTTATTTTAAATTAATACTCTATATACCGAGCATTTGACAATGCCTTAGTAAAAAAAAAAAAAAAAAAACTTAGATTAAGCAGAATATATCAACCTGTGATAATGTGAAAAAAGTTAGTCGCTTAGTCATATCCAACTCATTGCGACCTCATGGACTGTAGCCCTCCAGGCTCCTCTGTCGATGGAAATCTCCAGGCAAGAATACTCGATGGGCAGCCACTCCCTCCTCCAGGGAATCTTCCTGACAAGGGATTGAACCCTGGTCTCCTGCTTGGCAGGCAGACTCTTTACCATCTGAACCGCCAGGGAAGCCCTAGTTAAGAATTTACTGCTCATGAACTAGAATCCCCTGTGACAGAAAATAAAAGTCTACAATATTTTGCTGTAGGGGTTGTCATTCCTTCTCAAACAACATCAATCCCAGAGGAATACTTTTTAAAATACAAAAATATTTAAGTAATTTGACCCCTTGTTCAGTTTATTGAGCCAGGACCATTAAAAGTTCTCACTCTAAGAGTCTAGAGTCTGGTGTGAAATGATCTTTGTATGTGTTTCACCCTCTCTGTTGTTCATAGTCTCAGATTTATTTCCAATTATCTCATAAATGTGAGCAGTGGGGTGGGGGGACAGCCCCACCGAGAAATGACTTACACTGTCATTTAAGAGCTGCTTTTCTGCCAACTATGGTTTAAGTTTAATTTACTAGGGGATAAAATTGCAATTGGTGAGCAAGTCAAAGCAGAAGGGGCGAGAGCCAGTGATCCGGATCACAGCTCCAGTAACAGGCAAGGAAAAAATGTCAGCAAGATATTAATCAAATAAATAATAGATGAGAAGGGGAGGGGGAAGGGAGGGAAGGAAGGGGGAGGGAGGGAGGGAGGGAGGGAGGGAAAAGGAAGATGAAGGAAGGAAAGAATGAATAAATGAATGAGGAAATGTGGATCTGAACATTAAAGAGGGCAAAGAATGGTGTGGGCAGAGCCTTTCAGGGCTCTGCACTGTCCAGAGCAAGGATGGGAAAATGACTGTGTATGTTCAGCTTCTGCTGCCTGACGCCCAGACAGCAAACAGCTGAGGGCTGACAGCCACAGCCTCCCAAGCTCAGTAAGTTCCCCATTTCTAAAGAAAGATCTTGGACACAGGGCACAGAATCCTTTCGCCTCTCCAATCATCCTCTGCTACTTTGGACAGTACAGATGCTGCTACGTCAATAAAGGGAGATGTTCTAACTCAAGGATGCTGAATCCAAAGCTCATCTGATAGCTAAAGATATGTAGGTTCATCAAAACTATTATAATGAGGACTAAATGAGGTAAAGCAAGTAAAGCATTCAGCCTGGTATCAGAGTGTGTCAGCTGCAAACATTGTTATTAATATTTTTATTGTTAACCATGTTTCAGGTTTTAGGCATTCATATTTCCAGAAAATGTCCCAAAGTTAAAAATGAATGTGTAGTTTAAGATACAGGGACTTCTCTGATGATTCAGTGGTTAAGTGTCTGCCATCTAGTGCCAGGGACATGGCTTCAATCCTTAGTCGGGAAACTAAGACCCCACGTGCCTCGGGGCAACTACTGAGCCCACACGTCACAACCAGAGAAGCCTGTGCACTGCAATGAAGATCCAGCACAGCCAAATAAATAAAGAAAATGTTTAAAAAGATATAAAAATTCCGGCTACTGAGATTATTAACTATGCTCAGTAAAATGGCACATCTGTAATCAACCCAGGAGCGGAACAAGCAAACAAAAGAATTAATAAATAAGGCCAAGGAGTGGAAGAGAGAGGACCAATTATCACCTTACGACAACAGTTACGCCAAGTCAGTTAACATGTGTACCAGAGAATTAGACAGATGCCCCCCCACCCCCAGTCACAGCCACACTGAACTGGGGTGAGCCTCCCACTCTGCAGAGGAGAACCCACACCTCAACGAGCAGAGCAGAAAGACTCTGTCCGAAAAATAGAAGGCAGTGGCTGAGCAGAGGACGCTTACATCCCAGTCATGCCTCTCAAGTGTATGGATCATTTAAGTCACTCTTTCTCCTCTGGGTCAGGGTAAGGAAGAGGGAGACCAGAGGAGCTTGTCACCCGGAAGGAAACAGCTAGACCTGGAGAGAAGTATTTCCCCATTAGAGTGACTAAACAGAGAACTTCTGTTCAAACTCCAGGTCAGGCCCCATCTGGCCAGAGTGTAAGGTCTGGAAATAGAGACACATAGATCAATTTGAAAGTTCTTAAACTCCCTAGGTTACAATATGGTATAGACTATATAACATGTTCTGTTTGTTTTGGTGATGTACTTCATTTCTTTTACATTATATTTTTATTGGGGAGTTTGATCACCTTCTGAAAGCCTAAGAATTACTGTACGAACAAACAATATCTAGGGAAATAATTGTGTAAGCAATGATCACAATCAGGGAAAGCCCTGGTTTTATACCTAAAGATCTGATTTTCAGGCCAAACTCAACCTTTTTCTAGCTAAATATTCTTGACCAGTCATTCAAACTAAACCTCAGTTATCACATCTTTAGAAGGCAGAAGTTGCCAGGTTGCCTAACGTGTTTCATATGATGCTGGCCAGATCACTAAAGGATATATGTAAACACACTTTGAAGGCACTGTGCATGTGATTATGACATCTCTAAGGGCTTCATATATATTTTAACAACAACAACAAAAGGATCCTGTACCTTAGAAACAGGCAAAGGGAAAGAAAGTATCATTGTTTTAGCAGTATGTGACAGAAAAGCAAAGAGAGAAGGAGAGATTTGTTTTTCTCCCACTCATAAATCCATTAATTTTTCATGATGGGCTCAGCCTTGAAGAGATTTCACATATGAGAGGCATTTTTGGGACTCAGTAACTCACCAAACAATTGAATATTTCCTATAGATGAAAAGCCATGATGTTTATTCTTTTTTAAAAAAGTCAGGCTGAAATCTGCCACATGTATCATCTTGTAAATGGTTTTCATTCAAAAATGAAACAAAAGATGTGCTACTGCTAAGAGCTTCAAGGTCTAGAATGCCTATGTGCTCCTTATTATAATTCCTTTCTTCAAAATAGGCATTGTGTGTCCCTGAAGGACAAGCCTTGTATTCTCTCAGCTCTAGGAATTGATTAATGTCTCAGGATGTGATGTATATTTAAGCCAGACTTGTGGCCTATTAGTAATTCACAAAACATGACGATGCATAGTTCTGTGCTTAACTCCATTTTGCATTACAAAATGTTTATAAATCTGCCTTCATTCCCAGAATGGTATATAAACACATCAACAACCCGCATGTGTATTGAGGGGAGAGAGGCAGAGGTTATGAATTTAGCACAGCCTCAGGCTGTTCAGTGACAAATTAAATATATCACCCTGGCCACCGAGGTCCCTACCAGCAGTTGGTCAGAATGAACTGTAGAGAGATTGAACCTCTCTTATTGGAGACAAGTCAGCAGCTCACCAAATATTATAAACTGAATCCACCACACTAGAGAAAAAAATAATTACACTATGTGAAGGGCAAGCCTCTTATTTCTGTATGACTGCAGTCTTGTGATTTCATTAGAATACAAAGAGGTTTCATGGCAAAAAGAAAATCAGGAGAAGGGGGATGAGGAATGAGGGGAACACTACCTAATTCCTAGCCTTATCATATTGGAGGTGAGTTTAGATTAATTACATATATATTAATAGATTAATTTTAAAATAGATATACATATTCTGCTCTGGGGGCTTCCATGATGGCTCAGCAGATAGGGAATCTGCCTGCAATGCAGGAGACAGAGGAGATGTGAGTTCGATCCCTGGGTTGAGAAGATCCCCTGGAGAAGGAAATGGCAACCCACTCCAGTGTTCTTGCCTGAAAAATCCCATGGACAGAGGAACCTGGTGGGCTACAGTCCAAGAGTTAGACACAACTGAGCTGCTAAGCTCATACGCAGCACATTCTGTTCTGGAAGGTGAATTCCTTCCCTTCTCATCTTTGGTATCTTAACTGGCAGCAAGAAGGAAATAGAAAAGGACTCCCCTGGCAAAGGGCTCATAAACTTGCTCTGAACTGGCCCCCTCTTCCAGAAATTAACTGTCTAGATTCTAGTTTTCAACAGGATTTGGTCACAAGCAAACCTCATTTTCTCTTTTGATTCAAGGTTATACAGTTGGGCTTCCCTCGTGGTTCAGAGGTTAAAGCGTCTGCCTGCAATGTGGGAGACCCGGGTTCTATCCCTGGGTAAGGAAGATCCCCTGGAGAAGAAAATGGCAACCCAGACTCTTGCCTGGAGAATCCCATGGATGAAGGAGCCTGGTGGGCTATAGTCCATGGGGTTATAAAGAGTTGGACACGAGAGCCCTTACACTTCAAAGAAAAGTGAGCAACTTTGCTTTCTTTCTTTCTTATACAGTTGGACTAAACAATACAAGTGGTCTCTTTTTGTTCAATGATTGGTGTGAAGATAAACTTTGATATGAACCAGCTACCCTAACAAGAAATCCTACAGCTAATTAGAAGGTTCATCCCTTAAAGTTTTGGCTTATAAAATAAGGTGCTTTCTGTTATATAAATTTTACCGTAATAAACAAAGAAAAAAATTAAAAGGCATATTCTTTCAGAGAGTCACACATACTAATCAGAGAGAGCGAAAGTTTTCTGAAACTAGATTGTAGAATTACAGACCTTCAGAATTGTAAGGGCTCTTAGCAAATTCATCCAGAACAGAGTTTCCCAGAATGTAATTCTACTGGGTGTAGCTTTTGCAGTAATAAAGGGTTCCATTGTCATAGTGGTCTTTTGTTCTGCTCAACACCCCATCCAGCTCTCCTCTATGCAGTTTCCCTTGTGTTGACTAAGGTCATATGTCAAGTTCTGGCCAATGAATTGTGTGTGGAAATTGTATGCATTATATTTGGGCTGTAACATTCAAATAGCTGGTTTGAGACCCTCCTAAATTTCCTCATTTCTTTCTGGCAAACGACCTGCAGTTTTCATGATGATGTCTATTCCATCAGCTGCCTCCCTGAGTGATTATAAGAAAAAGTCCCTCTCCACTGCCGTTAAACCATATTGGAAATGTAATGAGAGGAAGTCAGAAGAGAAGAGGGAGAATTAGAGAGAAACAGATGCACAGAGAGATAGTGAACCTTCCTTATTTTAAGCCTATGAGATTTGGATGTGTGTTTTTCTCTCAGCATAATCTACTCTATCCTACCCAACGCAATGATCAATTAAGTCTGAAGAACAGGTCTTTTTACTACTGAAATGTGACAGGCTTAAATGCTGATGTAAAATACGAAGCTTCACAAGAAGAATATAATGGGAGCATTTCTCGTACTCACTCTACCACAGTTTTGTTCCTGTGTGTCGTGCAGAAGACTGATTACCATGTCAAAGGTCATGGTATTCCATAGGGCAGTTAGCGAGAACACCTTTGGTCCGTACTCTGCAGATTATAAAACAGTCAAAGCTCTAAGGAAGGAAGTATTTTCCGAGGTCATCCTCAGGCACGTGGTCAGTTAAGCAGCAGATGTAGGGACTGATGCCTGAAGTCCACCTCCAGAACCTGGCAAATTGGGGTGGCTTCACAGGTGAATCTAATTTTCTCACCTTTTACATGAGTCTTTAAGGAACTAGTCCCTTGGAAGCACCCACACCACCATACCATATAAATTAAAATCAACATCAGGTCACCTTTGGTCCACAGAGTGGTAAAACAAAGAAACACTCATCAGAAAAGCTTTTAAAAAAAAAAAGAAAATCCCAACCAAGATGAAAGTTAAGACATAATATCTTGTGGGAATATAAAGACAAACCCTCTCTGCTGGTTTTCTGAACCAGGATCCTACAGTCTCTGTGAAAACTAAGTTCTCCGACTGAAAACCTGGCAGTGATGACCTCACGACACACTCCTTTTCCCTAGGAAAGGATTTGGCCAAAAGTGATATTTCAACCTGAAATGAGGGGGAAGATATCTGACTCCCTGAGTTTGTTGTTAAGCCACTGATGATACCTCTCTGCTTTGAAACAATTTATGTTGACTGGGGCTGGAGGTCCTAACAAAACACTAGTAGTCAGTGATGGCTTTGAAACTGCAGGAGTACTGGTCTACTGTGGCACCCTTTGGATTTAATCAGAGCTGGAGGAAAGGAGTAAAAGCTGCTTGAAAGAAATTTGGGGAAACAAACAAACAAAAAAATGTAAGCTACTACATGAATGTTGCCAGAAACTGATTTTAAAAAGCTCAGAGAGTGAAGTCAGAGAGAGGAGAAATAGTGTATGACATCCCTAAAAAGAAATGAGACAGATGAACTGACAAAACAGAAAGAGACTCAGAGACTTGGAGAACAAACTTATGGCTACTTTTAGGGGTGGGGAGGGATAGTTAGGGAGTTTGGGCTGGTCATGTACACATCACTATATTGAAAATGGATAACCAACAAGGACCAGCTGTATAGCACATGGAACTCTGCTCAATATTATGCGCCAGCCTGGATGGGAAGGGCGGTTGGGGGAGAGTGGATACATGTATGTGTATGGCTGAGTCCCTCCAGTTCAGTTCAATTCAGTCGTGTCCGACTCTTTGCCCCCATGAATCGCAGCACGCCAGGCCTCCCTGTCCATCACCAACTCCCGGAGTTCACTCAGACTCATGCCCATTGAGTCAGTGATGCCATCCAGACATTTCATCCTCTGCGTCCCCTTCTCCTCCTGCCCCCAATCCCTCCCAGCATCATAGTCTTTTCCAATGAGTCAACTCTTTGCATGAGGTGGCCAAAGTGCTGGAGTTTCAGCTTTAGCATCATTCCTTCCAAAGAAATCCCAGGGCTGATCTCCTTCAGAATGGACTGGTTGGATCTCCTTGCAGTCCAAGGGACACTCAAGAGTCTTCTCCAACACCACAGTTTAAAAGCATCAGTTCTTCAGCACTCAGCCTTCTTCACAGTCCAACTCTCACATCCATACATGACCACTGGAAAAACCATAGCCTTGACTAGATGGACCTTTGTTGGCAAAGTAATGTCTCTGCTTTTCAATACGCTATGTAGGTTGGTCATAACTTTCCTTCCAAGGAGTAAGCTTCTTTTAATTTCATGGCGGCAATCACCATCTGCAGGGATTTTGGAGCCCCCAAAAATAAAGTCTGACACTGAGTCCCTCCACTGTTCGCCTAAAACTACCACAACATTGTTAATCGACTATATCTCAATACAAAATGAGAAGTTTAAAGTTTGGAGAAAAAAAAAAAAAACAAATAAAACGTAACCAATTTTGTATAGTTTTAAAAATGCTCACCAATAAAAACAACTTTGAATTCTTTAAAATTAAAAAAAAAAAGAAAGAAAAGCTCAGTGAATTTCTTAAATAAATAATTATTATTTATTGTTTACTCTCAACCCCAGATTTGATCTCTGAATTTCACTGAAGAACTTTATCCCACACACTGGGGAAGATCCCAATGGTATGGCCTGTATCTTTCTTGAAATATGGGCCCCAAATGCAGATTCTCTGTGGCTGCTTTGAAATCAGCCAAATCATATTAGGTTTGTCACCGGAGTAAAATGAGATCTTTAGTTTAAAAAGTAATGAAGTGTAATTGGAACATAAATAATTTTCAAACATTTCAGCCTAGCCCTGAACACTGCTAGCATGTGAATAATTCTGAGCTGCACCCCAGGGAGTGTACTGGTAGACACAGGTGGGAAGCACGCATTCCAAATATTGCCTTGAGGGTTCCAAGCCTAATGATGAGGGCAGACAAACCTGCTGCTTTTCCAGTCAAAGAGCCTCTCCAGAAAGCCTTATGCTCTCTTGCTTGCCCCCACGGAGAACAGAGCTCCCACAGGCTCTCTCAGCCACAGAACAGGAGCAGCTCAGCTCATCAAAGCTCTCTCTGCCTCAGCAAACATAAATGATCGTAGAACTTAGCCTGAGAGCTGGTTCCTCACCAAACAAGAGGTGAAAATAGGACAAGCAGAACTGGGAAAATAATGAGTTGGAAGCTACTGTATCAGCTTCCTTGGAGGACTGAAATACAGAGGGAGCCAGCAACTCGCACACAGAAGGAAAGAGTAAACTAAGGCTGGATACCACAGGACTCTTCTTCACTGGTGTTTTTTGGTGTCACCTCGTTCCTCCAGAAACAGGACATGCATACTCACAAAGGCACTATTTCTCAAATAGAAGTGACTACACAATGACTGGGTTTCCCTGGTGGCTCAGTGGTAAAGAGTCCACCTGCCAATGTTCGATCCCGGGCTCAGGAAGATCCTCTAGAGAAGGAAATGGCTGCCCACTCCAGTATTCTCGCCTGGGAAGCCCTATGGACAGGGGAACCTGGTGGGCTACAGTCCAAAGTGTTGCAAAAGAGTCGGACATGACTTAGTGACTAAACAACAACAACAACAATGGCTCAACAACTAAGTGTCTGCCCACCATATCAAAAATGTGACTTAAGGAAAAATGCGGTTGGAGCCTGTTTCCTGCCTCCTCAGTTGTCTTGTTGTTCAGTAGCTAAGTTGTGTCAAATTCTCTGCGACCCCATGAATTGCAGCAACGCACTCCAATACTCTTGCCTGTAAAATCCCAGGGACGGAGGAGCCTGGTAGGCTGCAGTCCATGGGGTCGCTAAGAGTCGGACACAACTAAGCGACTTCACTTTCATTTTCACTTTCCACTTTCCTGCATCGGAGAAGGAAATGGCAACCCACTCCAGTGTTCTTGCCTGGAGAATCCCAGGGACGGGGGAGCCTGGTGGGCTGCCGTCTATGGGGTCACACAGAGTTGGATGACTGAAGTGACTTAGCAGCAGCAGCAGCAGCAGGGTTCCTTATCTTTCACTGTCTCCCGGAATTTGCTCAAACTCATGTCCATTGAGTCAGTGATGCCAGTTGATAGATGATGTCAGTTGTCTAAATCTTACAAAGAAGTTCAACCATAAGTAAAACACTATCATCCTTCCAGCTCCTTTTCTTCCTAGTAGTCCAGTTCTTTCATTTTCTCTTTGTCTTTGATTTGATAAATACATTCTCAGGAAAATGTTTTGGATTTAAAGGCTTAAACTTTCCCAAGTTGCAGCTTCTAAAGAGATCATGAGAATCCTGATAATCCAAAATGATGAATCTGGGCCTTCTAGACTCACAGTCACTGATTGATAGAAGGAGTAGGGAGGTCTGCCTGCAAACTACAAACTGAGAGTACCGTATGTTCCCCAGGTTCCCTCATTCATTCACATAACAAACATGTTATGAACTCCAATAAGCAGACCATTGTGTTCATTATCGACCCCATCTATCCATGTCCATATAACACAGGAGACCAAAAAGGCACAGACCCTGATTTAAAGAAACTTGGAGTCTAGTAAAACAGATAAGCATGTAAACAAAGCACAAAGATATAAAATATATGATAGCAGTAAAAGCAACATACTATGTTTAGAAACCAGAGAGCAGGTAATTCTAATAGGAAGATGTGGGATTTATTCAAGTCTTGAAGTAAGAGTATCGGTGGGGCAGTGTTGGGGGACAGACCTCCTGGGGTGAGTAAACAGCATGAGGGATGCACAAATTGTTTGAACATGGGAGAGAATCTGGCCAGACCACAAGAGGTCAGATCCCTGGATGCCATACTAAAGAGTCTGGAAAAGTCCATTAGTAAC
Source organism: Ovis aries (assembly GCF_016772045.2). Classification (NCBI taxonomy): domain Eukaryota; kingdom Metazoa; phylum Chordata; class Mammalia; order Artiodactyla; family Bovidae; genus Ovis; species Ovis aries. The sequence goes on from NC_056074.1 coordinate 19,902,586, forward strand.
TATGTTCAATAAGGCTGCTATAGCAAATTAACACAAATTTAGTACTCTTGCCTGGAAAATCCCAGGGACAGAGGAGCCTGGTAGGCTGCAGTCCATGGGATCGCTAAGAGTTGGACACGACTGAGCGACTTCACTTTCACTTTTCACTTTGATGCATTGGAGAAGGAAATGGCAACCCCCTCCAGTGTTTTTGCCTGGAGAATCCCAGGGACGGGGGAGCCTGGTGGGCTGCCGTCTATGGGGTCGCACAGAGTCGGACACAACTGAAGCGACTTAGCAGCAGCAGCAGCAGCATTGACTATAAACAACAGGAATTTATACTCCCACAGTTTTGAAGTCCAAAATTAAGGTGTCAGGATCACAATTGCGCTGAAGCTCCAGGAAAGAATTCTTCGTTGCCTCTCCCTAGCCAGCCAGTCTGGACATTCCTTCGCTTATAGCTAGAATGCTCCAAATTCTGCTTCTTTTCATGGCTGTCAGCTCTGAGTCTGTCTATGCTTTTCTATTTTCTCTTCTTATAAGGACACCAGTCACTGGATTAGGGCCCACTCTGATCCAGGAGGACTTCATCTTGACTAGTTATATCTGGAAAACTGTATTTCCAAATAAAATCACATTTCCAGGTTCCAGGTTTACATGAATTTGAGGGGAACACTGTTCAACTCAGTACAGAGATTGATGTCATGTACCACTTTTAAGGTTCATATCCAAAGGGTCAGATAATCTATCACAGCTTCAAGGAGGCAAGATCTGTGTCTAATTAAAATCTTCCTAGTGAAGACAAGTTCACTAACTACTTCAAAAGTAGCCTAGACTAAGCAACCAGTCAAACACAGAAGGACAGAGGAAGAGGGAGGAGCAAAGATAACTCAGGTTTCCAATGGAGGTGATAAGAAAATGGTAACAAGATGACATCACCCAACAGTTGATAAGTGCTTCTGATATGCTAGGCATTTTTCTAACTTCTAGGCAGCAATGGTGGCTCAGACAGTAAAGAATCCACCTGCGAGGCAGGAGGCCCAGATTTGATCCCTGGGTTGGGAAGATCCCCTGGAGAAGGGAATGGTCACCCACTCCAGTGTTCTTGCCAGGAGAATTCCATGGACAGAGGAGCCTGGAATGCTACAGTCCGTGGGATCGCAAAGAATCGGACACAACTGAGCAACTACACTTTCACCTTCTAACTTCTAGTAGTTCATTAATGCTTATAATAATCCTAGAGACAAGAAATAGTCTACCATCTTACAGGTGATATATTGTTTGCTGCTGCTGCTGCTAAGTCGCTTCAGTCGTGTCCGACTCTGTGCAACCCCATAGACAGCAGCCCACCAGGCTTCCCCGTCCCTGGGATTCTCCAGGCAAGAACACTGGAGTGGGTGATATATTGTTTACCCTTTTGCAAAATGATAAAAGAGGCACAGAGAGGTTAAACACTGTGCTTAATGGGCGATGATCACATAGCTAATCAATGGGCAAGCTAGAAAGGGAAGCTAGATAGTCTAACTTCAGGGCCTGTGACATTAACCACTACACTAGAACTACTTGGTGGTAGTATTTTTAACTAAGAAAATCCAGGCATGTGTGCTCAGCCACTAAGTGGTATTCTACTCTCTGCATCACCGTGGACAGTAGCCTCCCAGTTCCTCTGTCCCTGGAAGAATACTGGGTGGGCTGCCACTTCCTCCCCCATCCTACGTCCCTCTTCTCACTCCTTGAATGTATTCCCCTATCCACAGTAATCTGTCTCCCACCCCCAATATTGTACTGCATTTGCCCCTCCTTGATGATCAATGCTAAATCAGAGGGTGGCTTCTAGCGTTGTGTTTGACGATGACCTTGATACTCACTGCCTTGGGGGTTTGGAGAACATCATCCCTTTTTAGTTTCCTTCTTACCTCCATAGTTTCTTATGTCCCAGTTTCTTTTGAGTACTGATTTCTCTGTTTATAATTTAAATCAATGACCATCAAATGGGACATTATGGATCCCTAATGAGAGGATGCCACGGGGATAAGGATTTTGATAGGCAGCCTCAAAAATGGCCCTCAGGGATCTCTGCCTAAGAGTAATCATATTCCTTGTGATTTTCCATATACGAATTTTACTTGAACGACCATTTCTACAACTAAACAATAGTTTGAAAGCCACCAAATGCTCTAAATGTTGATGTTACTCAAGGTTCCAACTTTGGCCAGTTTCTCTTTTCACTGTATCCATTCTCCTTGGGAAATCTCGCCTACATCCATATTGGTAATCACCTTCCCCTACTCTAATAGTTCTGAAATGCACATCCTAGACTTACCACAAAATGTAAACGCCCCATAGTATTCATCTTCCTCATATGATCCCTTTCTCTTGAGGCTGCACTGGTGGACTGGACTTACTGACTTACTTCTAAGAAACAGAAGACTGCAGACCTCAGGCCTGAGATTAGCCTATAGTCTCAGAGGACTGCGGCTTCCATCTTGAAGTGGTTCTCTCTTGCCCTTTCTTGGAAGGTTCAACAGGGATAAGCCAGTTGCTATAAGGATAGGCCTGTGTGAAGAGGGATAGAGGCCTCAAAACCCAGGTGAGTGAACTTGAAAGAAGATACTCGGCCAGACAGACTTTCAGATGAGACCAGGCGTGGCCAACAAAGCTGGACTGCAACCTGAAGGACTCTGAGCTCGAGGCACCCAGCCAATGCCTCACCCAGATTCCTGACCTGCAGCAACTGGGAGATCAGAAATGCTTGAAATTGGTGTTTGTCAAGATTCCTTCCTTGGCTTGTTTCTCTTTTCATTGTCCCCTTTCTCCCTGGGAATATGCCTATGTCCTCGGAGAAGGCAATGGCACCCCACTCCAGTACTCTTGCCTGGAAAATCCCACGGATGGAGGAGCCTGGTAGGCTGCAGTCCATGGGGTCACAAAGAGTCGGACACGACTGTGCGACTTCACTTTCACTTTTCATTTTCCTGTGTTGGAGAAGGAAATGGCAACCCACTCCATTGTTCTTGCCTGGAGAATCCCAGGGACGGGGGAGCCTGGTGGGCTGCCGTCTATGGGGTCGCACAGAGTCGGACACGACTGAGGCGACTTAGCAGCAGCAGCATATTGATAATTACCTCCACCTATTCTTACAGTTCCAAGGGCACATTCCTAGACTTACCTCCACATTGAACTGGCCATCGGCCATCCCACTTAAACGTCCCACGAGCACCTGAAAGTGACAATGACCCAAGACTAACCTTACAAACATTCTTACAAAATATATTTTCTGCTTTATTTCCCACTTTAATAAATGGTGCTACCACGACCCAGTTCATCCTTAATTTCTCTCTCTCACTCCTCACTGTTCTTTCAATAACCTCTTAAAAATCCCATAAAATCCACTTCTTTGCTATGCCCTGATCTATTTCCTACATCTGCACCATCACTCTTAGCTCAGGCCACTGCAATTTCTGCCTTGAGTATTTCAATACCCTCATAAACAGTCCACATAATACAGAGGTGGAGAGGTCAGGTTCTTATTTCAGACTTAATTCGAGACCTCAGAGCACTGGAATCTCACCTCTGTTACGTACTTGCTGGGTTATATTTGACAAATCATTTAATCTGTCTCCTTATAATTATATTATCTTTAAAACAAGGGTAATAGTAAGCAGAGTGGTAAGTGCATGAACTCTTACTTTGCCATTCAGTATCTGAGTGCAACTGGACAAGTTACTTTGTTGATCTCTTCCTCCATTTCTTTTTGTGTCATATGGGAATAACAATAGGAATCAATACATAAAACTATTGTAATGATGGAACATATGACTGCTGGCCAAATGTTTTCTGTTGTTATTCATTGTGCCACTTTTAAATCCATTCATTATCTTGCAAAGTGATATCTCTAAATCTTATGGCATTCCCCTGCTTAAAGCTTTTCGATGGTCCACTTATTACCCCCTTAGCACAGCATCAGGCAACCTTCACAACTTGGCAAACCTCTCACATTTTATCTCTCTCCATTCTTCCCCACTGAACCTTAAATGCCAATCCGACTAAGCTACTTGACCTTCTTCAAGGGCGAAGTACTTACATGCCTCTCTGTCACTGCCGATGTTGTCCCTTCTACCTTAAACACTCTTTCTATCCTACTGACCTGGCTCACCCATCCTTTCTGTATTTAGCTGATGCCATCAAATTTTCCAGGCAATTTCCCCAACCATCATACGCATACACAGACATATACACTAACACACCAATGTACCCAAGTAGATCCTCCCATAAGCATCCATGGGTCTCTTTGCATACCTCTATAGCTATATCTACCATCTGAGGAATTGTAACTAACTGTATACATCACTGTCTTTCCCCGCTAGACATGAACAATATACTCCAGCAATGGGCAGGAACTTCTGGAACATTGTAGGTGCTCAGTAAATATTTAATCAAGAAATAAATGGAGCTCTAATCTGACATTTCTTTTTTCCTTTGAGAGAATGTATGAACTTTCTGTATTTTGTTGCTACAGTTGAATTTTATAGTACCGGCTTGTTATGCTATGCCAACAACTAGAGACATTCTTGGTAAAGATCAAACAAGGGCATGGTTTCTGGACAATGAAGAACCCTGGGAAGTTCCAGAGACTTTGGGCCCACCTGTCCAACCCAAACCAGGTGAATGAAATTACAACGATCTCTGCAAGCCTGCCTATTCCATAGCTTCAGAGAGGTGCACACCTGGCTAGAGTCTCCTATGTTTAACTCTCCACTCCCACAAAATTCCACAATTATTATGAAATAAGCTTCAGATCAACAATGCCAGAGAGGTAGGCTTTTCGTCTCATCTTTCAATGACTCTCTAAGTAGTCAGGTGCCTTAGATTGGGGCACCACTAGCCAGTGTATTGATTTCCAATTGGTGGGAGGAGCAAGGTCTGTATCAAGGTCTGTAAGTGTCAAAGACGAGAGACCAAAGAGTTTCCTGCCTTTTTAGATATAATCAACCAGCTGTTAGGTCCCTGGTTCTTAAAAAATATGTCAGAATGGAGGAAGTAATGCTTTTTTCCTTCCTATATAATTTTCAGTTTTAATATAACCTGAAGAAGTAAAATGACTGTTGAGAAATGCCATGTACTTCTGGTAGAAATGGGAGAGACTTCTCAAGATCTCAACAACAATAAGATAAGCATGTCTGTATCACTAATGAGAGCTTTTTACTGAACCCACACATTTCATAAAGGTTCTCCATCTGTGAGATCAGCAAAGACAGTTTCTCAAAATAGAACCTTTTTCTGTACCTAGGAAAGAGAAATTAAGGGAAAAGTATACCTGTAAAGCTGATCGATAAAGAAAGGTAAAGAAAGAATTCTCTTTATATTTCTAGCATAAAGAAATGGAATTATTTTTCAAGAATATATTTTCATCAATAGAGTAAGGCAACAATAATCAGAGTAAGACTGAATGAGATCAGAGTAAGTCTGTAGTGCCTACATATTAGGATCTTTGTCATTTCCTTTGACACAGATAATTTTTCCAGAGATGCTGGCTGGAAGTTTCTATGCTGCTGCAGAAATAGGAAATAGAAGCAATAAACAGGTGACTGGAATATTTGTGTAAGGAAATACAACTCAGAAAAAGTGAGGGCAAAAACAGGCTGAAGTGTTGACCTCACTGAGAAAAGAGATGTCAATTTCAGTTACTGTGAAACTATGTGTTCTCTGATTGTGGGCCCAATAAAGTGCATACAGGGTTACACGTTGTAATTCAACTCACTTTACACCATAAAACCACTCTAGAATTCGGAGAGAACGGACATAATGTTTTCAAAAAATGCTTTGCAATCTCATCTTCAAATCTATGATCTATCCTTCTTAGAAAGCTCCTTGTAGAAGAGAGTGACTTTCTCAGCACCCAAATGTTATACTCATGAAAGTTTGTCTTGCCTGAGAGCGGATATTCTCAAGGTACAGGTATGGCAAGGGGCTAATATCGAGGAAGATAGAAAGAACAATGGAGGGGTGGACAGGTGCTCTGAACAGATACATCACAAGGAAGAATATATGAACGGACAATAGGCACAAGAAGGAATTGTTCATTGGGGAATGCAATCTAACCCCCAGTGTGATACCATTCCTCTCACCCTCAAGAATGGCCAAAATCTACAGGATTGACTACACTGAATGTTGGTGAGAATATGAAGCAGCTAGACCCCTCATACATTGTGATGGGAACATAAAATGATTCAACCACTTTGGGAAAAATTCTGATTACTTCTTATAAAATTTAACACTCATTTATTCTATGACCCCTCAATTCTACCCCAAGAATTACCGAAGATAAATAGAAACATATGTTTACAAAATACCTTGCCACAGGTCATCTACAGCAGCTTTCTTCATAATTGGCTGAATCCCAGAAGCAGTCCAGGAGTCCATCAACAGGAAAAAGAATAAGCCATGATATATTCATGCAATAGAATACTACTCAACAGTATACATGCAACAACATAAATGAGTCTCAAAAATATCATGGTGAGTGAAAAAAATCTATATCAGGCAAGTGTCTCCAGCGAAACAGAACAGGATCAATAAGTACACACACACACATAAAGAGGTTATAAGAACTGGCTTATGTATTTGTTGAGGTAGCAAGAGCCGGCTGGCAAGCTGGAAGCATAGACTGCAGCCTTCAGGCAGAATTTCTTCTTCTTCAATAAACTTCAGTTTTTTGCTCCTTGGGCTTGCAACTGATTGGACAAGGCATACTGACATTATTAAGGGAATTTGCTTTACTGAAAGATAATTGTTGATGTTAACTGCATTTCCAAAATGCCTTCACAGCAACACACAGATTGGTGTTTCATTACATAACTGGGCTAGCCAATTTGACACAAAAAATTAATCATCACAGAAGCCTTACCAAACAAGACTGCATTCTCTGATTTTATTTATGTGCAATTCCAAAATAGGGAAAACCAATATAAAGAGGTATACAATCAGAAAGGAGTTTGTCTTTGGGGGTTGGTAGACAAGAGGCACGAGAGAACTTTCCAGGGTGATGATAACATTCTGTGTACTGACAGGGGTTTGAATTACACAGGTGTGTACATTTGCCAACAGTCAGGGAATATATATTTGGGATTTGTGCGTTTTATATATGGAAACTGTATTTGAAAGGAAAAAAATATCTGCAAGCAAATAGTGATCTTTATTGAATAATATAAAGGAAATGGCAACCCACTCCAGTATTCTTGCCTGGAAAATCGCATGGATGGAAGAGTCTGATAGGCTGCATTCCATGGGGTTGCAAAGAGTCGGATAGGACTCAGCGACTTCACTTTCTTTCACTTTCACTTCATGCTGAATATTGAAGGAAGTACACTGATGTACTTTCAAATGCTTTGAAAAGTAACTGATAGATGGCTAGAAGGGTAGTGATAGACATGTGATAAGGTGAGTTGGGGAGTGTTCGTGGCAGAGTGAAGATGTTTTTGTTGCTTAGTGGCAACCGACTTAGTCATTGTCACCTACCAGTGACTCCTCGGGCCATGGGATTTCCCAGTCAAGAATACTCAAGTGGGTTGCAATCTCCTCCTCCAGGGGATCTTCCAGACCCAGGAATCGACCCCAGATCTCCTGCATTGGCAGGCGAATTCTTTACCACTAGATGAGTTATACACAAAAGTTCGCTGTATAATGCTTTTGACTTTGCTGTATTTTTTTAAATTGTCATAACAAAATGTTGGGGGAAAACATCAGTCTCTCAAAATAAATTAACATGTTTGTATCTTTCTTCCATCAACCAGCTGGAGTCAAGTGTCAACTCCAGTGCTATATCAAAGTACTCTCACTAAGATCATCAACCTCTACACTGCTAAATCTCACGGCACTGTTCTAGACCTAGCATACTTTAAATTTCAGAGAAAGTGGCCCTGAGCTTAAGAGTTCATTAAATATACTTGAAAAAGGAGTGTTGTCTCAACTTTAAATACTGGCTTGCTTTTCTTCACAGCCACTGATTCTTCTGCCTTTTCCTAAGCAGAAAACTATCAACATCAATCTCTTTTAATTTTCTGTGTCCTAGAACCTTACTACTCAAAGTGTGAGTCAGCAGCACTGGTATTAGCTTGGAACTTGTTAGAAACGCACTTCTCAACTCTGAGCTACAGAATGAGAATCTGCATTTAAACCAGAAAGTGACACAGAAACACATTAAAGGATGGGAAGCACTGACTTCTAGCTTAGCTGCCCAAGTTCTTTGTTGGTCTAAGATATCACTGTTTCCTGATTATCCATCTGCTGCTCTGGATCCTCCTTCGCAGGCTCCTTTTCTTCTCTCCACCCAGTGTAAATTAGAGTTCCGTCCAGATGTTCTGATGCTCTTCTTCCTTTATCTCAGTTTTGGCCATCTGCCCACCTAAATGTTGGAGACTCCCATTTTTCTTTATCCACTTCCTTGAGGCCCGGGCATGTATATCCAATCTGCCTATTGACAATTTCTCTTTGAATGTCCCACAGAAACTTGAGACTCATTGTATCAGCAACCGAGTTCAACTTTTCTTCTACTATACACCCTTCTCCCCCTCCCCAAACTGCAAGGCTCAGTTAATGGTGCCACTGTCTAAGAGGAGAGTCATGGTCATGCCAGAGCCCCAGGTGCCATTCACTCAACTTTCTAAATATCTCAGATTCATCCCCATCTCTCTCACTTCTCAGGCTTTTTTTTCCCTCCATACCTAGGCTACTAAAAACCTTCACAATAGATTCCCTGCCTCTGGTGAAGAACTCTTCCATTCAACTGCTTCCAGAATGGTTTACCTAAAACTGAACTTTCATTTCTTTATCTTGCTTTTAAAATCTTTCAACAATGAGCCTCACGTTCAGTATAAATTTCAAACATCTTGGGCTATACTTACATCTCACACAGTAAGCAAATCCCTTTCCACTAGCTCACTCTGGAACTTAAAAACTCTGCTGCTTTTTATTTCAGTGGGGCTGAGTTCAGACTGAATCCTTGCCTCTCTCTTTAATTGTGAAAGCCTTGAATAAAGTCATCCATGCCTCTTTAACTTTGGTACAGTTTTTGCTTCATCATTTGGTAATTGTCATTTACCCTTTGAAGAGAGCTTAAACACCACCTTTTTTTAAATGGAAAATGCAATTTTATTTGGTTATTTAATCTCTACTGAAGGCATAGTAAATGGGCTGATTTTTTTTCCTCAATTTTATTTTATTTTTTTACTTTACAATACTGTATTGGTTTTGCCATACATCAGCATGAATCCGCCACCGGTGTATATAAGTTCCCATTCCTGAACCCCCCTCCCACCTCCCTCCCCATACCATTCCTCTGGGTTATCCCATTGCACTAGTCCCAAGCATCCTGTATCCTGCGTCAAACCTAGACAAGCATCCTGTATCCTGCGTCAAAGCTAGACTGGCGATTCATTTCTTATATGATATTATACATGTTTCAATGCCATTCTCCCAAATCATCCCACCCTCTCCCTCTCCCACAGAGTCAAAAAGTCTGTCCTGTACATCTGCGTCTCTTTTGCTGTCTCGCATACAGGGTTATCGTTACCATCTTTCTAAATTCCATATATATGTGTTAGTATACTGTATTGGTAAACACCACCATTTTAAGGAAGACTTCCTTAATGATCTCCAGGTTTCCTTCCTCCAGTCTACAACAAAGATTTGGTTGTCTTTCTTCTAAACTTCCACAGTTGGTACACACTTAATAAAAACCATGTTTCTTTTTATTTATCTGTCTTGTCTCCCAGAATGGGAGTTCCTTAATATATAAGTATGTCTTGCATCTCTCTATCTCCCACTTATAGAACAACTTTGAGTCTATGATGAACTTCAATTAATGGTGGTTGAATGAATTGATAATTAAATGAACAAAGACATCAGGTCTTGTCATAACATGATACTGAGCAAAGCATGACCAGCAGGCTGCATTCTGCTTATTTAATGTCTGAAAGATCCAAGGCAATCATGAAAAACAAGTTATCTGATAAATGTAACACAAAAAAAAATCTGGGCTAAGCAAGAAAGAGAATGAATATCCCTCTTCCTTCAGGAATATATCTCATTTTATGTCCTGTACTAATTACTAGCATCTGAGGATCTCAAATGTCTCTCTACTTACTAAGCTAAACATTTAGTTTAAGAAACATATATATGTTAAATTTTTTTTAAACTTTGGATAAGAAAAATAGTATTCCTTAGCTCAGTTGTTTAGGCTATAACTTTGGTAGCTGAATGTTAGAATATTGTGAGTTTCATGTGTGTCTTTGACAATGTTTTCCTTAAAAGGAAGACAGTAACCTCAAGCTTATGCCTCAAGACTTGTACAGGTTAGAGAAAACAGACTTAAAGGTTTATAGAGCACATGAACTTCACCACATTCATGAGGAACAGAGCCTATCATATAATGGGTGCTAATTAGAGGAAAGACATTGAGCAAAGCATTTTATAAGCACTATTTCATTTAAATACCAATTCTATGATTTAGATACCGTAATTATTTTAATTCATCAAGCTCATCTTATTGAAATCTTCCTTTGCTTACTTTGTCCCAGCCATATGACCATTCTAGTCTGAATTTCCCATCTCAGAGCTCCTCGCATGAGCTATTTCCTCCATGGGCACTCTGCTCCTTAAGAGTCTTTGTTTGGCTGATTCCTTCTCATCCTTCAGGCATCAGCTAAATTTCACCTTCTCAAAGATGCTTTTCCTATTATCCGAGTTAAAGTTGCCTACTCTTCCCAAGCTACTCTCTACCACTTCCTCCTGATGCAACTTCCTTATAGAAGAAGTTCTCAAAATGTCCTTTGCAGTCCAATGGGGATCTCTGAGACCCCTTTAGGGAGTCCATGAGGAGAACAATATTTGCATCATAACACTAAGATGTTATTTGCCTTCTCATTGTATTGACATTTGTACTAACAGTGCAAAAGCAGTGGCAGATACAAGCCTAATGCCTTAGTATGAATCAAGTCATTGGCACTAACTAAACTCCTGGTCATTGTATTCCTTAGTGCAGGACACAAAGGCAAAAAATAAATACAAAAAAACAAGCTTAAGGATATCCTTGATAAAGTAATAAAATGTATTAATTTTATGAAGCCTCTACCCTTGAGTATAAACTTTCTCAATATTTCATGGATGAAATGGGTAGTATGCATAAAACACTTTGGTTGCATACAAAGTATGATTTTTCTCAAAGAAAAGCACTAAGATGACTGAACTGAGAACAGAATTAGCTTTTTCTTTTTTCATGGAACATTTCTATTCAAAAGCACAACCTAGAAACTTGGGTATTTGGCAGACATTTTCTAAAATGTAAACCAAATGAATCTGTCACTGCAATGAAAACAACTGACAATATTTGTTGCCAGTAATAAAATTTGAGTTTTCCAGAAAAACTCAGAATTTAAAAAATTTATATATGCCACCATGAGCTTGAAAGCTTCCAGATACTTGAAGACTTTTCTCATAATAACTGTGGTGATATTAACAAATGTGATTTATGTTGTCTGTACACATAACTCAGTGAACCAATGTTTTCCAAATGACCAATGCATAATGTTATAAAATCATGTGTAGATAAAAAAAAAGCCATTGAAAGTAAAACACAGTCCAAGGTTATTATTGTAACAGAATATGAAAAGTTTATTGATATGACTTTGGATTCTACATTGCAATTAACATTTAAAAAGCTGCCACTTGACAATTTTTATTCCTTGTTTACATTCTATTCCATATTTGTAATTATTGCTATTGTCTGTCTCCAATCATCGACTATTAACCATAAGAATAGGGTCTGCATCCATCTTATTCATTGTTATCACCTGTGCCTAAGAGAGTGCCTGGCACATACTAGGTGGGTGACAGGTATTTAGTTGCATGAATAAATTTCCATTTTAAAGTTGAAGGAATTTAGTCTTAAAGACATAATGTTACGTACCCAAGGTCACAGATCTACTAAGTGACTGAGGAGGAATTCATTTCTGTCCAACTGCAAAGCTTATGTTCTTAATTAAGTTCCTCCACCAAACTACCTCTCCAGTGAAGATGTGGAAAGGTTTTGTCACACAGATACCTAGGTTTAATATCAACAGACTTTGAGCTTTTGTGAACTTTTATAGCCTCTTATGTTTGATATGAACTTATTTGAGAACTACAGGAAAGCAGTATTTGAATCCAACTTCTCATAGACTGACCCAGAGTTAGTTATTCTGAAAAACAGCCCTGGGCTTCCATCCAATCCCATGGCTACATGTGGAACTGAGGCCACGGAAGTTGCATGAAACAGTTTTCACTTCTCCAGCTTCATCCCAGGCTCTTTCTTTTCTAGAATCCCAGATGATGAGGAAAAGTACAAAAGAAAGGGGGCCTGGAATACTAACTTGAGGACTTTAACTTTCTAACCATAGCAGACATTTTTCCATAGCTGACAATTAACTCAAACATCTTTCAGAGATATGCTTTGATAAATGGTGACCAGCTACACCAACCAGGGCCACTGTTGAGAGATTGAAGCCACTAAAATGGAAGTATATTCTGAGAACAAGGAACTTTGGAAAGGTTCTTGCCAGGTCTCTCTTGCAATTTAATTACTTTCCATTTCTAGATGACATTTAAACCAACAACAAAATATTTTATTGCTAAATTATTTCACATGCTACATGGCAGTAACCAAATCAAATGCAACTCAAACTGTCCCTAAAAGAGATGTGTATGTGTGTCTTCACAGGTAACATAGCTGGGAAGCTGGAGAACAGAATGAAAAACAGCCCCGTGCACTCCTACTCTCTGCCCTCATGGTGGTGAGGGCAGTATTATCAGACACGAATTCCAGTGCTTAGGGAATGCTTGAGTGCTTCATCAATGTTGACCTTAAGCTGTGAATGGCTACTTAGCATGGTAAGATCACCAGCTCCTAGCCCAGAGCAGATGATCAATAAATGATCATTAAATGACTAATTTTCTACAATGCCAGTATATATTTCACACATTCACCATGAGTAGGCATCCTTTAAGCTGGAAACACTATGGTTGTACTGAAGACCAAACAATTCCTACTGTCTGTTGCAAAGAAGGTCAAATTTGTAAATTATGGTGGTTTATATACTTCCGCCAGTAAAGATGATAATATTTTACCTTTAGAGAGATCGGATATCCAGATCACAGCTGTCAGATGAAAATATTGACTTAGCCTACAGCCCTACTACAAAATATAAAATAGTACCATCTACCTCTTCTAGAGGAAATTCAACCATATTATTATCATTTGGGGTAGGAGTAGGGGAGAATAATAAAGAAACCAGATACATGACTCAGATTAATTGAGACTTACAATGATTCCAATTAATACATTTGCTAATTATTTTCTCTAACTTTGACATTATTTATTTTATTTCTAGATTTCAATCTACGTTACATTCAGACACAAGCACAAAATAAATGCTTCATAAATGTTTGTTGAATTAATTTGATACAATGCTTCTCTGAGTATGGCCTGAGGAGCCCTTGAGATTGTGGTGTGCTGCAGAAACTTCTATCATCTCACAAGCAACAACTATCACATTTGTGAGAATTTTATAAGTCAGCTGTTAAATATGATAGTTATCAAAAAATAAATTCTAAAAATTTGCAATTAAGTTATATAAAAATAAAGACAATAAGTACTCAAAACCCATCATTTCCTAAATATCTTATTGCATTTCACTATTTCTAAGTTATTGAGGTTTTTAAATCTGTTGTATTTCTATGTAGAAACATCTAATAGTGTGCTACTCTGCATTTCTTCCCAACTTTTTATTATCATTCATTTTGGGAGATTTACAGCAGAAATATTGGCAAATGCTGCCGATGGGGCTTCTCTTTCCTCCTTGATGAGCTGGTTATCATAATATTTACTATCACACTACTTCCTGAGAGTTCACAATACTCTTTCAGGTGGTCTACCAAGTCCTCCTCCTTAATGTGAGAGAACAGATTTTCTACATAAATATTAACCAAAACAAAGATTTAAACAGATTGAATGCAGAAACAGATATGAGATTCCAACTATAAGCTAGATATTAAAGCAATTTTTGAAAAATGTAAAATTATGCCCTTCTTCTCACTACTTTTTTTTTCTTGAAAAAGTGTTGTGTTATGCTAAAGACAAGATAATATGCCCAAGATGGAGTTGCATATGCTAAACTCCATTTCCCCAAGTGAAGACCTAATTACAGTTTCAGCTCCCACAAAAATGAAATCTTAAGTCAATCAGGAATCAGGATCAGCATTAATTAAGCAATTTACCTGATAAACCCCTACAATAATAAAGCAACTTTGCAACAATCAACCTGCTTTTAGTGCAATCCCCTTATTTTTGCTCACTTCGACCTAAAATATTCTTTAACTTGTATACCTGGTCAGAATGCCTTTCTATCTGCTAGACTGAATGTTGGCTGATTCATGAATTGATCACTGAATAAAGCTAGTAAAGATCTTTATAATTTGCTTAGTTGACTTTTTTGTTTATAATAGTTAATGTATTTTTTTCATTTATAGACTAAATGGATTCATTTATACTTATTCTAATATGGTAAACGGAGAAGGAAATGGCAACCCACTCCAGTATTCTTGCCTGGAAAATCCTATGGACAGAGGAGCCTGGTGGGCTACTGACCATAGGGTTGCAAGAGTCCGACACGACTGAACAACTAAACCACCAATACGATAAACATTGACAAATATGTCAGAAAAGTAAAAGCTCTTTGGGGTCTTCAAGAATATTTTAAGAGTGCGAAGGGGCCTGAGATCAAAACTTTGAGAATCACTGACTTAATAATGCAGTAAACCCCATATAGTGCTATTTGACCTAGTGTAGTTAAACTAGAAAAGCAGGTCTATATTCTCAGGCCTTTGTGACCTTGGGAAACTAATGATTGGCCTTTTCAATTCTGTATTTCTCCATTTGCAAAACGAACAGGGCCAGACAGGATGACCTCAGTGAACCTTTTTTTAGCTCTTAGATTCTGTAACTAGGAGAATTATAAACGAGCTCTGCCTCTAGTTTGAAGGCAGTGGAAATCTTTTTGCTTTGTCATCTTTTTTATACCTCCAACCCACATCATCACTGTCTTTAACAATCTTTATCCGCCTAAGCTCCTGCCTCCCAAAGGATTTAACATTAGATTACATCACCAAAACTACAGAAGTCACTGCTTCCAGTGTCAAAAACTCAGACCACTCTTGGACTAAACTATGTCATATAGCAGACACAAAACCGCTCTGCAGACCAACAAAATGCCACGGTTTAGTGTCACTCCATCCATCAGGTGGAAAATGAAATTCCTAAAGCAGGCACTGTGACCGAATTTAATAAAGCAAACTTTCACCCAAGACCTGCTTTGCATCTCCCACAGCAGCGGAGTGACATGAGTGTTTTCTCCTTTCTGTGCAAGTACCACACATTAGTATCTGCTTGCCATCCTTTAAAGTGTGTGAATTATCCCTCTTAATTCTAGGCAAGTCCGTGGAGGCTTGCCTTCCGAGCTCACTGCAGCAAAATGCAAATGATGTATATAATAAAAAAAAGCCCTCGCCAAGTGAAACTGCAGCCTTCACTTTCATATCACATCTGCGTCTCCTTTCCTCCAGCGTACCCACAGCCAGAGCGAGAAGTGAAATCGCATCCCAGTCTGCCGGAAATTCAATGTCCAGATCCCTCCCGACGCCGAACAAACGAGCAGAAAAAGCAAGCCCGCGGGGGGCGAAGCTGCGCGGGAGATGAGGGTCAAGGGCGCGCGGGGGTGAGCCGGCTCTGCGGGGCTCCCGCCTCCCATCGCGGGGCTTGGACGGTTCTGGGTACCACTAAGCCCTGGCCGGTTAGGGGCCCAGGAATCAGAGCTGCGCTAAAATGGCTGCCGGCGTTGCGGCTGCCGGAGGAGGGATGCTCAAAGCCAAGGACAGACTGCCCTCCCAGGCTGCCCTGCCGCCAGGGAGCGTCCGCCTCCCAGCAGCAGGCGAGACGCGGCCAAGGTGCCCCGCATTTGGGGCACCTCCCAAGCCCAAGGCGAGGCGACCTGCGCCTTCATTTAACTCTGCAGAAGGTCACCCCAGCACCACCGTTCTCTGCGCGGCACGTGCAGCTAGGCATCGCCATGGCAACCTCTCCCCACGCCCCGCCCCCATTATTGAACAGCTGAGACACAGAGCGTCTCTCAACTTGTTACTGCGCAAGTTAAAGCAGCCCTCTGAGGGCTTAGTTTCCTAACTATTGTTCTTTGCGCAACTGATTGCTTCTTGCAGCTAGAAAAACCTATCCGTGTTTTTCCAACGTTCTCCCCACCACTCCTGGGCCAAACGTGTCAGTGCATCTTATCATTCTCCTCCAAAGAAATGCAACAGAATTACTTGGGGGCAGGAGTCAACTTCAACCTCAATTTCCTGACACTAATCTTGGAACCGTGTTACCGTCTGGAGGCCTCAGTTTCAAAAGATATAGATCATTAATAATTTAGATATAGTTACTATAAATTATATATTGATAAATTATAGGAAAAACCTCTCCCTCTTGCACCTATAAATGTTTGAAGATACAATATTCTGTCTAGCTTCAGCCTATCAGAATGCCCAATGAAATGGCATTCTGGAAAGTAAATTTATAAGCAAGTATTTCTTTTAATTGTGAGTAATTGAAAATAATGACCCTTTAGGACAAAAGTGTATGCTCAATGATCAAGGAAATGCAAATTATAATAACTATTTAGTAAAATATGCTATTTAGTAAAGATTCTTTTTTGTCTGTTTTTAATAATAGCCAGTGTTGACAAGGGGTGGCAAAACTCATATACAGGCTTAGTGATGGTGTAAACTGATACAATCTTCCTGGAGGCAGTTTTTTCCAAGAAATAATTAGAGCTGTGAACAAAATATAGCTACAAGTTGCTCATAGCAAAAATATTTATGATATACTTTTTGTAATCCAGCTAAACCTACATGGAGGATTGGATAAAGAAATCAATACAATGAGATATTGTGTATGTTTTTAAAATGAAATAAAAGAATACCTAATTCCTTGAAAGGTTTTTTAATGATTTATTGCTAAATGAGAAGTAGATATTAGACAGTAATTAATTTGGTCTAATTTTGTTTTATTTAAATGTATTTAATAAGGAAAATGTCAACAATGGTTATCTCTGGGTGGTGAAATTACAGATGACTTTATCTTGTTCCTTACTCTGTGACAATGGCAGGCATTTTTTAAACTTTTATATATTTTATATATTTTTATATTAGTTTATATATTTATATATAACAATTTTTTTAAATTAAACATGTTTTGTCTGATGTTTTATAAGTAAATAAATATAAATATTTATAATAATATAATTATAACTTATTTATACCTAAGCTATAGTTAAATATATTTTTCTCACAGGAAAGTAGATTTTAATAAAGAATAGAGATCTGGATTACTCTAGTCATTTTTTTCCTTGCCCCTGCCCCCTCAGATATCTGAGCACTTGCATCTGATTTGGAAAGGAACTATTTCTTCAATTCTTTAGGTCCTACCAAAGGAAACAAAAATGAGTTTCCACTGAGAGCATAATGACATTAAGGAATACTCAAAAACATTTTAGTGTCATACATCTTCATTAAGGATTAAGACTTTCATTTTGTTCTTGTTCTCTGGCTATAGAATTGCAAATTGAAAAGCAGTTGTGGGTTTAAAGTGGAAATTCATGAGTGATGATGTGAGGCCTGTCTCCAGTGCCAGATTGTACACAAAGCAGAATCTTTCAAAATAGCCTTCTCTGTGGTCGCTGCACCCAGGCTGCAGAACAGCAGGGAACCGCCCATCATCCCATTCACACACGGCTACATGATCTTCCAGGGAAACTGCTCTCTTCTCACCCTGGGGAGAGTACCTCTGATGTGAGAAGCCCTGCAGAAGTACACTCAAGACACCTCATTTCTAAGGAAGAACCCAGGCCTGACCAATGGTTGCAATGCAACCAGTTAAAGCTTGAGAACTGTTCCTTGTGAATAATCCTGAGGAAAATAAATCATACACATGGGCAAAGATATAGCCACAAGAATGTTTGTTGTTATACTATTTTATAACAGTAAAATCTTACCATGTAAATGTCCAAGAGTTAAAGAAATTACATTGCAGCTGAATGATAAAGCTGTATGTTGCCATTAAGACTGAAGACAGGAAAGAATATTCAGTGAAGCAGGAACAGCTCAGTGCAGTGTTAAGTGGAAAGAGACAAGTTAAACATAGAATGTACAATGTGACTTCATTTTTATAAAATATTTCATATTACACACTATATTTAATGTTATATACATAATTGGAAGCAGAAGCTCAAATCCAAAATTATGTGTTAGCAGTTATTTTTGTTTTAACATCTGTAATAAGTCCATTAAAATATGCTTTTCATGGTTAAGGAATTATTAATAAGGTATTAATGGGAAAAAATGTGATTTTATTAGAGGGAAGGGCTCTGATGACTTTTCAAACATGCATTGGCAGGCACCTGGAAACACTTTCAGAGCATACATTTTATTTGTTCAGCAATTAGAGGATGCACTGCCTTAGTTACATTACCCACTTCGTGTATACATTCCTCTGGACTAAAGTACTTGGACCATGTGTTTCTCTGCAACCTAATTGTTAGAGCAGATAAGACACCAGTCAACTGAGCACATCTGTTTACAACATTGAAAAGATGAAGTCAAGTTAAAGGTTGCCTAATAAGCACATTCTATGCATTCTCAGAGTGCACACATACTCTGGATTCTGGTCTGATTTTCCTTAAACCTCTCGTTTATAAATGGAGAAATGGCCGACCATATGACTCTCTAATTGGCAGTCCACAAATGTTAACCCATCAGTGTGCAGGGCCAAGCTTTTCAGACTTGCAAAATCTTTATTGCCTCATCCCTGCCAACCAGCGGAGCACCCAGTCCCAACTCTGCCTTTTCCACCTCCTGAGCTCGGTTGTAGTGATTCAACAGCAGCTAACACAAAACTGAACGTTATTGCATTCTTGACTTTGTTCTAGTTCTCTAAGCAAATCTATGGAGCAAGTATGACTCTAAGAGTGTTCTTCCCATTTTACAGATGAATAAACTAAGGCCCTGAGAAGCTAGCCAATCTCACCATCCAGAGTTAATAAGCATTAGGATCTAAACCCAGGAAGCTTGGCTCTGGCTCTTAACTGTTATACCATCACCCAAATAATGTATACTGTTTGTCAAATAAGTGACTAGTTTCACTGACTCTCCACCTTAGTCTCAGTCCCTCTCTATAGGAGTCCCTTCCGCTTAGCCAAACTCAAACTCTTCTTTCAAAATACAGATGTGATGTATTGCCTCTGAAAACTCTCCCTCAATCAGACTTAAGGAAATTCCTCTCTTTTCCTATATGTACCTTAGCTATGATACTGATCATGTTGCTATAAGTCATATTTATTTACCTACTTCCACCATTAATGTGAGTCCTTCAAAGCCAAGATTTAAATATCTGTTACTCTTTATATTGCCAATGCCTCCCATAGTATCTGACATAGAGAAAGTTCTTAATAATTGATCTATGAATGAATGATTACAAAGAATACCATAGAGTTCTGCTTGCCCAAATATGTGGTCTTCAGTTTCCCAATCATGACAGCCACTCTTGCTCCATTAGAGTAGGTGCTGTATAGATGAACACTGGACTAGCTGTCAAAAGACCAGTGTCATGTCACCTTTGCTCCCAAAGTACAATCTTTGCCTTGCTTGGCTCTTAAGTGTTCAATATTAGGACTTCCTTGGTGATCCAGTGGCTAAGACTCCATGCTCCCAGGGCAGAGGGCCCAGGTTCAATCCCTGGTCAGGGAACTGGATCCCACATGCTGCTCTAAGAGTTTGCGTGCTCCAACTAAAGATCCCGCTTCTGCAATGAAGATGAATGATCCCACATGCTGCAACTAAGACCCAGAGCAGCCAAATAAATAATAAATTTTTTTTTTTAATGTCCAATGTGTACCTGTCTTTAGGGATGGAAGGAAAAATGTTAGGCAAACCTATTAAGATATTATTGGATATTTATTTTGACAATTTTGAGCTATTCCATTTGCATAAAGGGCCCCAAAAAGGTGGGACAAGAGGATATAAAGTCATAAAGGGTCTAGGGCTCAACGTGTAGCCAAAAAGGAGTTTCACTTTGATGAGGCTTTGTAGCCAGCAGTCTGAAAACATCACCAGATCTTTGTGCTCCAGGTGGTTCACACTTCTTTTCCTGACAATCTGCACCAAGATAAGCATACCAAACTCATGGTCTTTTGGTATCAGTGGTCTTCAACAGGAAAAGAGTATTTGTGCTGGTTTCAGTGAGGTCACTAGCAGGACTGTGAAGCAGTAGAAGGTAACTAACACATATATTAAAATCAAAATATGATACATGTTTAATGCAATGTTTCTGTTTGATCATTACCATTTGCCTCATCTTATGGTCCTCCTGCAATGCAGGAGACCTGGGTTCAGTCCTTGGGTTGGTAAGATCCCCTGGAGGAGAGCATGGCAGGCCACCCACTCCAGTATTCTTGCCTTGAGAATACCCCATGGACAGAGGAGCCTGGTGGGCTACAGTCCATTGGATCGCAAGAGTCGGGCACGACTGAACGACTAAGCACAACACAGCACAGGTGTTCCTGCGTTTTATTAAGCTATCCCAGTTTGGGGATGAACCTAGGAATAAATAAATATATAATGTGAAAATAAATATACCTTTGATTCACTTTGAGGCTCTGGTTTGAACTTTGTTTTGGACTTCTAGGATTATTTGTGACCACGTTTCTCAGAGAATGTAGGGTCCTCATGGAACGCCAAAAAAATGCCTTGAAAGGAAGAATCAAACACCCAGGAGTGAAGTAAAATTAATGTCATCTCCAAATATTTCCTGCCTTCTGATTATACACATTGAGGCTAGGCTATTTCTCAGCTCATTTAACCACCAGGGAAAACTCTAGCTTTTGTTATAATGCTGTTGCTTTTTTAGCTAAAGGTTCTTTTCTGAAGTTTTGCAAAGTCTCATAGATGTCTAGTGACTCCTTGTGGAGTTTTCTCTCTATGTGTAAAAATTCACTAAAAAGTTGGGAAATTAAAAAAAAGTTGGAACATCATAAGATCTCAGAATTGAAGGGGCCATAAAGAATTTAATGTAACTTTCACCCAATTTTGCAATAACTGTAAAAGGAGGTGGAAAATATCTGGTGACAAATAACCATCTTGTGTATTACTACACTTCTCTTCTTCTCTCTTGTTGAAATAGACTCATAAATAATATTGCACAAAAGTAACAATTTCAGCAGGATCCAAATGAAAGAAAAAAAAAAGGAAGAGAAGGGAATTTCACATTTTCAAAATCTATGACAGCCATTCTATCAGGGAACTAGATCCTCAAGATATTCTGGTCTTAGTTGATAACCAAATAGTCAGTAATCAATGTTCCCAGTACAATGAGCTGTCTCTAAAATCCACTATCCCAAATCCCCCCTAAATTGTCCTTCTACTCTGAAATATTATCTCTAAGGTATGCTTTTGGTATTTTATTAATATCTAACAATCCTGGTTGTAGGGATTTTTCATTTGGGTCTCAGCACTTAAGCCTCTTCCCTAGGACTCTATTTGTCTATTGTGGAACAACTTCCTCCCACACTGGGTATAGGCAGTGTAGGTGGTCAAATTGGTTGCCACTTCCTACGCTGGTACTCTTGCCTAGAAAACCCCATGGATAGCGGAGCCTGGTGGGCTACAGTCCACGGGTTGCAGAGTGGATGACTGAGCGACTAGCAGATGCACAAATGCATACACCCTCTTGAAGACTCAGGACCAATCAGATGGTTATTATAGCCAATTAGATAGTTTCTCCAGGACACTGAACTTTAGCTAGGAATTTAAGACCCCAAGAAGCCCATTTGAGATTGTCATTGCAACAGTGGTACCCTACTAGACTCTTCTAGTTATGAAACCGTGTCCATACCACACAGAGCTATATTGAATCTAGACTAGTTCCAAGGCTGATCCCATCATTTTGTGGCATTCTCAATGTTTTTCTAGTATGGTTTCCTTTTTTTTTTTTTTTTTTAAGTAAGCCAAATTCTAAAATTGATTGTGGTGATGGTTTGGTTGAACAAATCTGTGAATATACCAAAAACACTTAACCATGCACTGTAAATGGGTAGGTTATTTTGTACATGACTTGCATTTTAATAAAAGCCCTTTTTGTAAAAAAAAAAAAAAAAAAAAGAAGAAGAAGAAGAAGAAGAAGAAGAAGAAAGAGAGAAAGAAAAGGCAGCCAGAGTTGGTTTCTACTGCTTGATACGTACAAGAAATATTTGATATTTTCTTGTCAGGATAAAACTATTTAAGCTGGAAAGGATTGCACATTCTCAAGTTTCTTTAACAGTGAATTCACCATGAAAAATTAATGGGGCACTAGCTTTTAATGAGGGTTGAATAAGTCTGACAAATACAGTCTTAGTCTTAGGGGGCAGGAAACCAGGAGCTACCACATAGGAGAGATTTTAGATGTCCAGATTTGCCCAAGGACATTGAATGAGGGGGATGATGAAGTCAGATCAGAGGGTATGGATATATGTTGTGATAGTCTGTGAGGAGGGGTAAGTTTTATTGTCATTGGTTCTAAATCCATATTTATTTGAAGTTATACACTTAGTGCCAAGTTGATTACTCCTCTCTTATTATCCATGCTATTATTTCTAATAGCAAGTGTAGTAATGTAGGATAGAGAGCACATCTGTGAAAAACACATAATTAACTATTGTTGCACATCGCAAACCCTAGGGTAAAATCTTTCTGTGTTTTATTTTATTTAAAATTCACGACAACCTTGCACCTCTACTGACAACAACTCCGTGGTTTTTCTCAAGGTTACAGAGTCAGGAGGTAAAAGAGTCAAAATTCAAACTCAGATCCATCTGATTCCAAACATCAAGGTTTTTCTTTTTTTTCTACCCTATAATTCTCTGTCAGCTTTCTGAAATGAAATCTTTCAGTCTTAAGTGGGGGCAAGAAGTAGGTAATTATATATACACGTAAATCCTGACCAATAAAATATTATTTTTCAATTAAATGAACATGGTGAGGGGTATTCTGAACTTTTTCACAAACGTAAATACATAC
Source organism: Ovis aries (assembly GCF_016772045.2). Taxonomy (NCBI): domain Eukaryota; kingdom Metazoa; phylum Chordata; class Mammalia; order Artiodactyla; family Bovidae; genus Ovis; species Ovis aries. The sequence continues at coordinate 19,925,758 of NC_056074.1, forward strand.
ACACACACACACAAACACATACATACACACACACACCCTAAAACTCCCATATTTTCTAAGGATATAAGATTCATTCAGTCTACCCCGGCTTACTTCTTAGCCTCATTTTTCCTTCCCTGCACCTTGTTCCCTCAATACACCATGAATTATTTACATGCTGTGTTTACTGAAGTTTTCAAAGATTTTTTTTCTCTCTGCTCAAAGTACTCTTCCTCTACTGCTTCTATTTTTGCTTAATCATTTCAAGGAAAATGACTAGTTAAATCATCCCTTAACTAACCCTTCACCATGAATCAACTAAACACTCCCTACCTTCTGCAGATTTCCAAAGTATCCTGTGTCTGCCTCTAACACAGGACATTTCAGTCTGTATTATATTGGTTGCTCAGTTCTTCCTGCCACTGAAGGGCAGATTCTTGAGTCTAGACACTGAATTTATTTGTCTTTAAACTTCAGTCCCTTGCCAGTGCCTGGAATACATTAAGTACCCAATAAATGCCTGTTGATGAATTAAACAATCAATCACTTAGTAGTCTGGAAAACTAAAACTTATTTTCTTAAGTGTAATAAAAGTTTACTATATGATAGAATGTTCTGCTTAAGCAATCTGTTTAAGAGATTATCTATACCATAAATGTTAGCAAAGAACTATCATATCACAAATGCATGAAAACTCACTAAACATAGCATAATTTTTCTTGAAGAAATAGTTTTGGATATTATGATGGTTGGGGATACAGTGGGTCCCCACTGGTTGTCATCAGTAGGATGCTTCAACATCTTTTAATAAAGAGATCTGGTTAGCTATGTTTCAAATACTAGGGAACTTATTATATAGTGTTGTCACTGTTGTGATCCCAAGAACTGATCCAACCTGGGGGAGGGCAATGCTTATTTTAGAAGAAATTAAAAAGATGATACTCAATGATTTTCTTGTTATCTTAACCTTTGATATTGTCACCCTGATGCATTGAATTTAACAAGTATGTGAGCAAAAGGTTTCTCTTGTGGCTCAGCTGGTAAATAATCGTCCTGCAATGTGGGAGAACTGGCTTGGATCTCTGGGTTGGGAAAATCCCCTGAAGAAGGGAAAGGCTACCCACTCCAATATTCTAGCCTGGAGAATTCCATGGACTGTATAGTCCATGGAGTCGCAAAGAGTCAGACACGACTGAGCGACTTTCACTTTCAGCAATATGTAGGTTGACCTAGGCCAATGGCACCCCACTCCAGTACGCTTGCCTGGAAAAATCCCATGGATGGAGGAGCCTGGTGGGCTGCAGTCCATGGGGTCGCACAGAGTCGGACACAACTGAGCGACTTCACTTTCACTTTTCACTTTCATGCACTGGAGAAGGAAATGACAACCCACTCCAATGTTCTTGCCTGGAGAATCCCAGGGACGGGGTGCCTGGTGGGCTGCCGTCTATGGGGTCACACAGAGTTGGACACGACTGAAGTGACTTAGCAGCGGCAGGCCAAAGATCATGTTTGAAGGCTAAGCCAATGATCTCGTGCTTATATTTTCCCAATTCACTTATACTATTTTTATCAACCAAATCCAAACTCTTGTTTTGAGATCCTGACTTGATATCATATTTTGTCCCCTCCCATTTTATAACCTTTCAGATTCTGTCCCTGGCACTGAGGACTTCAGTAATCAGGAAGGGCTGATTGGCTGACGTCCCTCCTTAACTTTAACGTCCCCTGTTGCCTATGGAGGAGACTCTACTTCAATTGGGAGTGTCTTTCTTTGCCTGGAACAACCCCTTCCACACACACACACACACAAAAACACACACCAGCTTCTTCCAGAGAGAATGGAAGCACAGAGAGATTAGACAGGCAAGGTTTTGACAAGTTTGTTATTCCTTTTTGCCTTCATAAATGTGGGATTGGTCTTTTATCATAGGATCCCAGTTGACTCTTAGCCAACATTAAATGACAGGCAATTAACAGTGAACGTTTCATGGGGAAAATTTGTGTTCTCAGCATTTCCTGAATTCTAATCCTTACTTTGAATACTTGCATGTGTGCAAAAGCCAGACAATTATCTTTTGTGTCTTCATGTCACTATCAGTAAAACTGATTATAAGAACAGCTATCTCCTAAAAGAGAAAAAGAAAGATCCTTAGATTAACTTGTTCACAGAGCGTTAAAACAGAATTTAAAAGGACTCTATATACTAAAATGATGGCTCACTCTTATTTCATTTGGGGGAACACCAAGAAGTCTTGCTGGGACTTTAGTGAGTCATACATGTATGTGTGTAATGCTATGAAATATTTATATAGTAAGTTATGTCATTTGAGCTCGACATAATTTTTAGAAAAAAATTATTATGTGTGTGCCATATAGTCACAACCATGGGTGTCCTGGGGTAGGGAGGGGGGAAGACAAGAAGTCATAGCAATGAATTTCCATTTCTCAGTTTCCCCTCATGCTTGTTCCTCAATCATTCCTGTTTTTAAAGACAAACTACAGAAAATATAAAATATTTAGAAATATATATGGGAGAATTTTAACAACTTGAGCCAATCCTTGTCTCAGAAAATCATTGCTCATTTTGGAAGCAGAATGTTCCAGTTTAGTTCACTGAGCTCCCAAGGGCCACACCAGCGTAATTTCAGAACCAACTGTGCTCACAGCCCAAAACCAGCCTCTAAAGCAACCATTCTTCCTACTTTTTTCCTTTAAATGATCTGCAAGTTAAAATAAGATGGTTTTACTCAGGTGGGGATTGAGATGCTAATGTTTCCAAAGAGAATAAATCCAGAGTTTAACATAAATACATAAAATGTACATTTCTCATTTTTGATAGTCTTTTAAATGTTGACATAGAACATTCAAACTGCATTCATTCACGGAATCGGTGCCTAATTTGAACCATATTTTCCATTGGGGAGATGATTTTATATGGAAAAGGAAATAACTCTCTCGGTCCCTCTGTGTATATTGAAAGAGAAATCTGGGGCCTTTATACAGTCTGTGCTCAGGTTTTGATTAAAAGATACCATGGAAATCCCACGAGAGCTCAGCCCAAGGTAGAGGATTTGATTTGAGCATACTGAAAAAAGATTGGGTGCCCAAATACCAGTCTTAAGTATCTTTTCTTACCAAACTGTGTAATAAACAATCCACATAAATGTAAAAACCAGCAACTTCCTGAATAATAGTCACATCTGTTTTCCAGTCAAACTTAAATCCCCTATCTGTAAATTTAGTGAACAATTCATTTTAGAGCTAGAAGAGAACTCACTCCAATTCCTTCATATTACAGATGAGGAAATTGAGGCACAGAGAGACTTTGTAATAACATTACTAATCCCTCCAGTCTCAGCTAAGAGTAGTAACTCTGTGGGGAACCCTTCTCTGATTTCTGCCACCACCAAAAGCTTAGGTCCCCCTATTTTATTTATACTCACAAATTGCTCTGCTTTTTCCTTCATAGCTCTTAATGTAACTTGTAATTATGCAATGTTTTTTGCCATGATATTCTGGTTTAGGGTCACAATTTTCACTTGCCACAAGTGAAAAGTCCATGAGGCTCCATGACTGTTCACTTACGGACACATGCCAGGACCATAGAGGGCTCCCAGTAAATGTTTAACAAATCAACATTCAAGGAACATGCAGTGACATAAGTACATATACTACTTTCTCTATAAATGAAAGAGTAGACTAAAACATCTTTAAAATTTACACCAACTAAGAAAACTTTATGAATGCTCAGTTAAGTCAGCTATTCTCAGAAAAAAATGGAGAAATGAAGGAATGGGCAAAGTCATCTACCTCTCAAGACCTATAAGTTCAATGTATAGTAAATATATCCCATTCAAAGAGGAAAGTACATTGAGAGGTTGAGGGGGCAAGTTTGCCTTAGTTTCAGTCACTGGTGAGACTTCACATGCCAGAGCCCTTAGGCTGAGCCAGTGTCTGATCTGTGTAAATTACAAGTTCCATACACAAAGCACTCACAAAATGGGGGCAGATGTAATTGGCATCTTGTCTGATAACACTGAAGGAACAAATGTAATTGGCATTTTGATAAAAATACATATGTTCTCAGGAAGAACCATTTTGAAGCATGCTACTGAGTAGAGATTTAAACTGAGATGCAAATAAACACCTCTTTCATCTTTGACCTCCAGGGAAGCTTGATTTATTAAGAGTGTAGGGAAATGGAATGATTTGATTCCTGGTGTTATCATGGGCATTGAAGTAGAGTCACAGAAGGACAGGAAAGTGGATTGGTTTTAATCCATTAGCCTCATCTCTTTACAGCAAGCCTACAGGTTTCCCCAGCACAAGAGAGAAGTGTTTATTGAATTTTAGAACATAATTCTTCTGCTTGCTGCCTCCCATTCTGTGAATCTCTGGTGAAGAAAGAACACCTTTTGAATTAAGAAACAGGCAAGAGTGAGAAAGAGGTGAAAATTGGACTGACATTTCGAACATGGAAAAAAGAAAGAAAAAGATAAGGCTGCCTTGTATTATAGATAGTTCATATTAGAAGGAAAATATTTATGATTTTAAATTCAGCCATAATCCAGGGAATAGTAATTAAGAAAGCATAGATGTTGAATACGTCAAGTCTATTTCTGGCCTGAGCAAATAAAATAGTTATACAAAAACTGTAATATTTAGCCACTCATTCCTCAGACTTTAAACTTTACTTCATAACCATGTGTTAGGACCTGAGCTTGTGAACTAGGACAAAAATACAAGCTATATACCAGCCACCGTTTGTCATTATTTGTTGTGCCATCCAGCCAAATTCACTGGACTTGACTATGCTGGCCATTTTGAAGGGTCTGTATATCAGCTATTTGCTAACAATGACCTTTTTATTCCTTCATTCCTTCTTGCATTTCTTGACATACTCATGTCCTCAAAAAGTTTTTTGAGAACCTTCCAAATTCCAGGTACTGTTCTAGAAACCTAGGCTATAAGAAGGCAAAGAAGAAGGAGGAGAAAAAACAAAGAGAAGAAAAAGAAGGAGGAGAAGCAGAAAAGAGGAAGAGGAGGGGACGGAGAAGGAAAAGAGGAAGAGGAAAAATTAATTAGAAACTTGCAGAGTACTTTGTTTTGTTGAACACTAGCTCGGTATAATAGTTAAATTTATGTGTCAACTTGATGAGTGTATGGTGCCTGGTTGCTTGGCCAAACGCTAGTCTGGATGTTGCTAGGAAGGTATGCTATAGCTATAATTTAATATTTAAGATTAGTTGACTTTAAGAAGATTACCCTTGATTATGCAAGTGGGCCTCATCCAATTAGCCAAAGGCCTTAAAAGCAAAAACTGAGGTTCACCAGGAAAGAAGGAATTCCGCATCCAGACCATAACATGGAAGTCCTGCTTGAATTTCCTACATACCAGTCAAATATTAGACTAAAGATTACAGCATCAATTTTCCCCTGACTTTCTAGCTTGCTGTTCTACCCTGCAAATCTTGATTTGCCAGCCTCCAGACATGTAAGCTAGTTCCTTAAAGCCTCTGTCTCTCTTCTTCATAGAAGATACATTCCTATAATGTTTTCTATTTACTTAAATATCTCATTTAATCTTTGTTACCAGAGGCAGATCCAAATATTATGCAGCTTGCAGGTAAGGGGCCCTTCACAAGAAAAGCAATACAAAATTACAAATATAAAATCAAGTACTCAATTTGGAGAAAATCTGCACAGATGATGACTTGAAACTTATCCTTTACTTGTATCACGGTAAATCCAGTTCTTCTTATAACAACCTATGAGAATAGTACTATTATTTTATTTCCAACTAATATACAAGGGAAATGAGATTTAGGAAAATGACTTGCCTCACGTCTTGGAGCTTAGGATAGGGCAGTGTAAAAATCTAGGCTAAATTACACCTCATGTTTAATGCTGTTTATGCTAAGTATACCAGGTAACATTTCAAATAGGAAGTTTCTATTTTGGGTTGAAGAAAGGCAGTTCTGAGAGGTCTGCACCATCCTCACCATCCTCATAAAAAGTTTGATGTGCCTTTTTAATTTGTAATGCCAAAGTGTACCATCACGACTTCTGACTACGCACAGAACACAAAGAAGCAATCTACTGCGTGATGTACCTGAAGGCTTGAAACTCACATGGTGCTGGCACATTAGGATTTATGGGCATGAAGGGATAATTGAACACTAAAAAAAAAACTGAAGCAAAGTGGAGTGATTTTAGTACTTATGGGAATGAAAACCCATTTCTTTTTCTCTTAGTCCTCATTCCCAACCAAATGTTATATGTTAAAATTAAGATACTTGGCTTTAAAACAAATGTGTATGTACCTACACTAAGCTTTGAACAAACTTTAATATTTTGCCAATTTGTTTCAATTTTTTTAAATAAAATATTATAGATGAAAGTTAAACCACCATGGTATACTCTTCTCAAACACATTTCTCTTCACCTCAATAAATATTTGTTGAATAAATGAACAGATACAATTGCAATAATATCTTTTCCCCCTTTCCATCTCAATCGCTCAGTTGTGTCCTACTCTAGGCCTCCAGTCTCCTCTGTTTATGGGATTCTCCCAGCAAGAATACCAAAGTAGGTTGCTATTCCCTTTTCCATGGAATCTTCCCGACCCAGGGATCAAACCTGGGTCTCCTGGATTGCAGGTGGATTCTTTACCATTTGAGCCACCAGGAAAGCTGTGTAATACAAAAAATTATGGCCCAAAGGTCAAGCAAAGCAAAATTTAAGGAATATTGAGAAGAATCAAACAGTTAATAAAAAATTCTAGGCAGCATCTACTTTTGTGTAAGTATAAGATTATCATACAGAAAACTTGTTCTAGGAAAAGTATCTTCTAGAAAGAGAAGAAAATATAAAGAAATAGACTATGTTAGAGACCTAGTTAAGGGCCCTCCTTTTACAAGTTAGAGACTGAGACTCAGTCTTACTAAGTAACGTGTCCAGGACACATCTCAACGGTAGAATCAGGACTGATTCCTAAACCTGACTTCTATTCTGGGCTCTTGTTTACCTTATCTGTGTTCTTGCATTTTATGGCCTAATCATATTTACTACCTTTTTACTTTAAATTTGGAAAATTAACAAATGAAATGTCATCTACCCAACAACTCTCTAGTTTCTATCCTCTGCTTGACTAAAACACCAATAAATGAACACACCCTGCAGATTTAAGTGAAGAAACTTAAGGTGGATGTTCGGATCTATCAAGAATGTCAAAGAACTTTATTGGGGCATACATTCAGTTATTGTAAAACCCTACTAGGAAACCTTGAATCAACTCAAGCTTGGTCCATTCCTTAATCTGTGACCAGCTTGCAGGTGCTGAATGCCTCTGTCTTTCTAAAACTGTAATCAGTTGAATCTCCCCACATCCATTTTTAGAATCATAGAATCACATCTCTTTAATTTCTAGTCAGATCTATAGGTTTAGCTGATGACTAAATCACCAAAGTTTGTGAAAAGCCAGCATCCATGTGTGAAAGTCACTTTTAGCATGAAAGGTGTGATATTTTATACTCTGTTGGAAAGAAGAAGATGATATAGACCTTGGTAACAGAATCACATCAAAGCTTTGTGACCTACAACATCTGAAAAACTCTGGTCTTTGAGTTCTGCTCTGGTTTTCATGTTCATGGAAGAATTGCTTGCAACCTCTGGCTGGCCTTGAACATTGCAGAGAGAGAGAAATGAGCTGTTTCCCACCTCACCAGGGTTCAGAATTCTTCAGTGAAGGGAAGTAGAAGTCTGGTCTGTAACTGAAAAGAGACTTTAATTAAATTAAGTCTCCATAATAGGCAATGGCTCAAACCATTGCCAGGAATGCTTGGTTTGGAATCCTGACTTTCTTATATCTTGCTAACTGTATGGAGCCTGGGCAAGTTGCCCCTTCACTGTAACTTAGCTTCTTCCTCTATGAAGATAATAATACTAACTACCTCATTAGGTTAAGAGTTAATTAGATATTTCATCTAAAGTTTATTGCACTGTGCATGTCTCCTAGTCAGTGTGCACCAAAGGTGGTTTATTATTGAGTACTCTATAATTAGTGTTTTTAAGAATCAGTAACTTGATGGCCTCTCCAACTCCCTTTCCTTTCTGGAAACTTTTCCACCATCAAAGTCACTTCAGAAGTCATCATGTGAATACGTTATGACCTCACTCCCTGGTCACTGTTGATGATATAGGGGTGGGCATCTGACCGGTCCTTTTCTGAGAATTTTGGAGCTAGAACTGAGAGAAGCTAACTCTCTTTGAGTCACATCTGCGAAAGATAAAAAAACAACTCAGAAGCTGGCTTCTTAGAAAGTCATGATCATCTACGCTGAATAAAAAGCTGGTTTCAGCTGTAGGGGGATATAACATCCACTTGCAAATGGAAACAGATATGAGAAGCAATAATGTCCTAATGGCATTTGAATTTCTGACTGTGGTTGGTTCTGAGATGCATCATATCCATGTACTTCATAAGGTCTTCAAGGTCAATGGCATATCCCAATAATGTACCCTTTCTACTTAAACTGGCTGAAGCAGAGTTTCTATCTTTGCTAATAATGGCAGTACTTTATATGTGTATTATCTTATTTGTTTTTCAGTAACACTGAGATAAGTGCTATTATCTACCTTTTACAGATAAGAAAACTGAGGCTCAGAGAAGGCAAGTGGTTGTTCAAGGTCAAACCACTAATAAATGGTGGAACCAGAATGGGATGTGCCTCCAAACTTTTTATTCCTGCTTCTCCCTTCCATCCATCACATTCCTGCCTATTCTTTTTGTTCTCTTTTCCTTCATCTAACTTCTCTTGATCCTTCAGGTGCCAGTCTGTCATTTTTTCAGGAAAGTCCTTGATTCCAAGGTAATGTTTCTATTACCTTGGGTAAATGTTTCTATTTGATGCTCCAGAGCCTCTATTCTTCCCATTATCATAATATGTATCTCCTTGTTCAAGCTGGTTTTAGAAAAGGCAGAGGAACCAGAGATCAAATTGCCAACATCCACTGGATCATCGAAAAAGCAAGAGAGTTCCAGAAAAAACATCTATTTCTGCTTCATTGACTATGCCAAAGCCTTCGACTATGTGGATCACAATAAACTGTGGAAAATTCTGAAAGAGATGGGAATACCAGACAACCTGACCTGCCTCTTGAGAAATCTGTATGCAGGTCAGGAAGCAGCAGTTAGAACTGGACATGGAACAACAGACTGGTTCCAAATAGGAAAAGGAGTATGTCAAGGCTATATATTGTCACCCGGCTTATTTAACTTATATGCAGAGTACATCATGAGAAATGCTGGACTGGAAGACACACAAGCTGGAATCAAGATTGCTGGGAGAAATATCAATAACCTCAGATATGCAGATGACACCACCCTTGTGGCAGAAAGCGAAGAGGAGCTAAAAAGCCTCTTGATGAAAGTGAAAGAGGAGAGTGAAAAAGTTGGCTTAAAGTTCAACATTCAGAAAACAAAGATCATGGCATCCGGTCCCATCACTTCATGGGAAATAGATGGGAAACAGTGGAAACAGTGTCAGACTTTATTTTGGGGGGCTCCAAAATCACTGCAGATGGTGATTGCAGCCAGGAAATTAAAAGATGCTTACTCCTTGGAAGAAAAGTTATGACCAACCTAGATAGCATACTCAAAAGCAGAGACGTTACTTTGCCAACAAAGGTCCATCTAGTCAAGGCTATGGTTTTTCCAATGGTCATGTATGGATCTGAGAGTTGGGCTGTGAAGAAGGCTGAGCGCCAAAGAATTGATGCTTTTGAACTGCGGCGTTGGAGAAGACGCTTGAGAGTCCTTTGGACTGCAAGGATATCCAACCAGTCCATTCTGAAGGAGATCGGCCCTGGGATTTCTTTGGAAGGAATGATGCTAAAGCTGAAACTCCAGCACTTTGGCCACCTCATGCGAAGAGTTGACTCATTGGAAAAAACTCTGATGCTGGGAGGGATTGGGGGCAAGAGGAGAAGGGGACAACCGAAGATGAGATGGCTGGATGGCATCACTGACTCGATGGACGTGAGTCTGAGTGAACTCCGGGTGTTGGTGATGGACAGGGAGGCCTGGCGTGCTTTCATGGGGTCGCAAAGAGTCGGACACGACTGAGCAACTGAACTGAACTGAACTGAACTGTACTCTGAATGTCTATCTTCCTCTCTGTATGTTCCATTATATTATAAACTATCTAAAAGTAGGAGAGGTCCCTTTTCCATCTTTGTATCTCATACAAGAAACAGCCCCTGGCAAAAAGTATACATGCATTTTTTTAAATTAATTAAGTAATTGTTGGAGGAGAGTATGGCAACCCACTCCAGTATTCTTGCCTGGAGAATCCCATGGACAGAGGAGCCTGGTGGGCTACAGTCCAGGGGGTTTCAAAGAGTCGGACATGACTGAAATGACTGAGCAATTCATGTATTTATTTTTTAATGGTTAAGCTAGGTCTTCGTTGCCATGCACAGGTTTCTCACTGCGGTAGTTTCTCTCCTTGTGGAGCAGGGGCTCTAGGCGAGTGAGTTTCAGTAGTCATAGCCCACTGGCTTAGTTCTTGTGCAGCATGTGGGATCTTTCTGAACTGGGGATCAAACCTGTGTCCCCTGCATTGACAGATGGATTCTTAACCACTAGACTACCAAGGAAGTTCCTGTATTTTTAATTGAGTGAATAAATATATACGTAGAGGAAGAAGAAGGGGAGACTTCTGTGTCACCAAAGTGACACAACAAGGGAGAGCCACTCACTTTCTCATACAGAAGATCAGCCCAATAGTCAGAACCTTATTTTCGTGGTCTGGATACTCCTAGCTAATGAGTTAAGTGTTATGTGCTCAATTGTGTCCCACTCTTTGTGACCCCAGGGACTGTAGCCTACCAGGCTCCTCTGTCCATGGAATTTTCCAGGCACAAATACTGGATTGGGTTGCCATTTACTATTTCAGGGGATCTTCCCAACATAGGAATCGAATCTGAGTCTCTTGTGTCTCCTGCAGTGGCAGCTGGATTCTTTACCGCTGCACCACCTGGGAAGACGTCCTAGCTAATAAATTAATGCAGGTCATTTTGCTTACATCCCCCTCTCCCACTCCTTTCCCAGTTTCCTGAAGCTTTGCTGTTCTGCTCTAATTGGAAGGTGAGCATGAAAGGGACAAATAAAGATAATTTTAAACATTCTGAGCCACCTCACAGCAGTTATGCAGCATAGAAAAATGTATTTTGGGCTAATGATTGTCACAAAATTTCTGGCTTTAAATTCAGTCTTGTTGTCCTTGTAATTTTGAAGGACAGAGCTATTGTTTTTCATTTTTATTTTAGAATATCAAAAATACCTGGTTTGAATATTTTTTCTTAACATCCAAGGAAATTATGCATAAATATAGCATAAACATACACACATACACACACACTGAGAGAGAATATATATTTTAAATAAAATAACTAAAATTTAAAATAATTACAATATTGTCAGTTTCCTCAAAATTAAATCAATCACTGCATGAAAAGGTTAAAGTACAATATTCAAGAAGATACATTTTTAATGAGCATGGTCTGCACCTAATTAAACTTTTCTCCTCAGAAATGTTCTCAAGCAAAAAAAAAAAAATTGAAATGGATGCTAAAATGAGTTTTCAGATATGAAGCTTTGTAATTTTTTTGGTATTTGACTTGGCAAGTCTCACGTCTCAGCTTGATGAGAAGACAGAGTGCCTTTTTATAAGAGACCATACTGAAAATGTTTTTGAATCGTTAGAACTTCTGGTAAAATTGCCTATTTTGGACAGGTAAACCGTTCTGAAGCTCTGAGTCTGTCAGGATCCTCATTAAATAAAATCCTGAAAGATCAAACCCTCATGCAAGTTGGGACCAGCAGCTTTCAAACAGCTGCTGAGCAGTGAGGAGTGGACTTTGTGGCCAATCGCCATCCAAGTTGTTCTTTGAAAGCATTGTCTCCCCAGCAAAATAGAAGGAAGGGGACAAGAGCTCTTGAGCACTACAGAGGCCACAGCAAACAAAGAGACATGTAGTGTGAGTGCTTTCAGAGTGGGGTAGCTTAGCTCCACACCACATGGGATGTTGTCTTTCTTCCTGCAGAACTGGGGGATGGGGGAAAGAAAGATGTCAAAGACATACAGAGGGTTTACGTAATTAGACCCAAGCTCTTATAACATGGAGACTCGAGCTTTAGTCAAGAAACATATTCACCAATCGCTGTCAAAACTCTTTTCCACAGGAAGCTTTTGGGTTCTCAAGTCCAGAAGACTTACTGTGTTTAAAAACTTTCTCTAGCTGTTTACCCTCCATTCGTCTTTCTTTTCACTGAAAGGTGCCATTTCTAAATTTTGGTGTGAAAGACAAATCTGTTCAAATGTAGCTCTTCGTTTGCTGATAATAATAAGGAAAGGGTGAGTTGGTTTACAAATACAATTAATCATGAAAGGTGCTAACTCAAAGAGATAAATGGAATGGATGTTTGTATTTATCACCATGAAGATGAAAAGAGTTACTTAGAAATGAGCGGCAGAACTGCTCCAATCAGAACGCAAGTGAAAATCAATAACTCATCCTCATGCATCTTCCTGCACGTTGCTGGCAATTGCAGACAAGATTAACAGCAACCCTGACAGCCAGAAGGAATGACTCCACAATGCCTCCCGAGGAGGGCCGCACCGTTTCAGTCTCACGTAGTCTCTACATGTTTCACACCCTTGGCTCCAGGAACTTATGAGTCAGATATTTCCTGTGACTTAGCTTTATCTATAGTCTGGGCAATTATTATCTTTACCTAGCCAAAAATAATACATTTCTGTCTGCAAAAAAAAAAAAAAAACAACAACAGTCATTCCTTGAGTTTACCAGAGGCAAAATTCAGTAAAAATCGAATCAGTCAAGACCACTTAGGAGCTGTAGGAAGGGGCATCAATATTTTACAAGGTTTGTGGGCTGTGGTGAAGGAGGGGACATCAGGTGTCATAAGCAGAGATCACTTGCTCACCAAGAACAGAAACCCATTAAAGCAAATCTAGGTAGAACAGAGTTCAGAGCAAGGAAAGAAGAGGCAGTCTCATAAGCATGTAAGGACAATAAAATGTCCTAGAGTAACTAAAATGTTGTCAGAAACTGCTTTTTCTTTCGAGGTCATTTCATGGAAGGAGAGTGGACCCCCATTTACAGTTTAGTTTTAATGCTGAGAATGATAATACTACACACACACACATCAAGAGATTATGAAAAGATTTGTTTTTCACATAATAAGCCTATCTGGGGAGAGCAGGGCAGAGTTGCAAGAAGTTCCAAAAATGACTTGAGAAAACAGGGTAAAAAAAGGACTTTGGAGTTTATTATAGCAAGGGGTGGGACTGGAGTCAGGGTTCTCAAACTGGGCCTTGCATATTCTGGACTTCCTACAATGCCAAAGGAGGCGGTACCTGGTCTTCCTTACCAGCTTGCTTAGGTGTACAGCAGAAGAAAAAGGAGGGGGATGCTTAAAAACATTAAAAATGATGCATATATGTGGAATCTTGAAGAGTGGTACAGATAATCTTATTTGCAAAGCAGAAACAGAGACATAGATGTAGAAATGCATTGTATAGATACCAAGGGGGAAAGGAAAGGGGTGGGATGAATGGGGCAATTGGAGCTGACATACGTACACTATCGATACTCTGTGTAAAATAGATAGGGCTTCCCAGGTGGCTCTAGTGGTAAAGAACCCACCTGCCAATGCAGGTGATGTGAGACACAGGTTCAATTCCTGGGTCAAGAAGATCCCCTGGAGGAGCACGTGAAAACTCACTCCAGTATTCTGGCCTGGAGGACCCCACAGACAGAGGAGCCTGGTGGGCTACAGTCCATGGGGTCACAGAGTAGGACACGACTGGAGCAACTTAGCACACACACACGCATAAAATAGACAATTAATGAGAACCTACGTATAGGTCAAGGAACTCTGCTCAGTTCTCTGGGTGACCCAAATGGGAAGAAAACCCAAAAAGAGAGGAGATATGTGTGTACATAGAGCTGGTTCATTTTGCTGAACAGTGGAAACTAAATAATGTAAAGCAACTATACTCCAATAAAAATTAATTTTTAAAAATTAAAAGCAAAATTGCGGGCCCAGTCTTTATTATGCTATCCCTCTCCCATTGAGAGGCTGGGACCTCAGCTTCCCTCTGCACATCTGTTCCTTTATCTTCTTTGAGGATCTGCTCCTCCTGTAAGTCACCCTGTCTCACAGGGAAAACATTACCTGTGTCTCTGGAGGCTATTATTAGCGATAGAAAACTAGTCGGAAAAACTAGTCATAACTCTCAATGACCTATTAATGTTAGTGCCTATCACATGATAAGTGGCTAAACCTTTGTATCTAAATTCAAGAATGACAGAAAGGAAAATAAAGAGACAGACATATAGAGAATGAATCCCATGGTTGGATTTCCCCTGGGCAAAGTTTCCACCCTGACACATTGAATTCTGTCCAATGAGGTCAAGTCATGCAGTACAACTATGGCCACTCAAATGCCCTCTTTCTAAAGGTCTTATAGTTTCGGTCAATTTTAATAAAAAGATTGCTGACAAGGAAAATATTATGGCATCTTGGATTCATTAAGTCAACATCATGAATTGCATTGCAAGATAAAATTGGGAAACTATTGTCTTAACATTGATCACAAAAGATAAGAGGACAAAAAGAGATATGGTCGACTAAGGACATTATAACTCAGTACACAGCGTGGTATGCTATACAAATTAGGCATGGAAGTAACCGATTGATTATTGACTGAATGAGGTCAGAAATAAAGAAAAGGTCAGTGATATTAGTAAAGAGAGACAGGTAGATCCATCATTCAATAAATGCTTATTGAGAACCAAATCTACGTATTTTTCTAAGCACTAGGGATGTATCAGTAAACTAAACAGAACATGAGGTTTTGGTCAGGAAAGGGAGATAATTAATAAATAAATAAATCATAATATAATGTGATATTATATATAGTGAAAAGAATATTTTTATGAGATGTAAACTGTAGAGTTTACATCTCATCTCTTGAGAGTCCCTTGGACTGCAAGGAGGTCCAACCAGTCCATCCTAAAGCAGATCAGTCCTGGGTGTTCATTGGAGGGACTGATGTTGAAGCTGAAACTCTAATACTTTGGCCATCTGATGTGAAGAGCTGACTCATTTGAAAATACTCTGATGCTGGGAAAGATTGAGGGTAGGAGGAGAAGGGGATGACAGAGGATAAGATGGTTGGATGGCATTGCCGACTCAATGGACATGGGTTTGGGTGGACTCCGGGAGTTGGTAATGGACAGGGAGGCCTGGCGTGCTGTAGTTCATGGGGTTCCAAAGAGTTGGACACGACTGAGAGACTGAACTGAACTGAACTGAACTGAAACAGTAGAGTTCTATGTAAGTGAATTGGTTGGCTTAAGTCAGTAACCTTCAAAGCCAAATGGTATAATCCCAACTGGGAACCAAACTCTACATCACTCAAAAGCTCCTTTTTTTTTTTTTTTTCATTCTTTCTTGATAGTGTGATAGTGAAGTCGCTCAGTCATGTCCGACTCTTGGCGACCTCATGGACTGTAGCCTATCAAGCTCCTCCATCCATGGGATTTTCCAGGCAAGAGTGCTGGAGTGGATTGCCATTTCCTTCTCCAGGGGAACTTCCCAACCCAGGAATCAAACCCGGGTCTCCTGCATTGCAGACAGATGCTTTACCATCTGAGCCACCAGGGGGGAGACTCTTAAAATTATTCAACCTGTGTAAATGATTTGTGGTTAAATTGGGAAAAGATGAACTCTTTAGAGTTACCCAGATTTCTCTGGGGTTTGGGAGAACTGATTTATAACCATATGGCTTCTTACATAGGACTCTAAACAAATTTGTAGAGTTGACCATCATCACATGGATGCCCTCAACAAACACACGCACACTAATATCCAGAACTTCATTGTCTGCTCCATGGAAATTTTCCTGTCTCATAATTTATCTTTACAGACTAACTCCTCTGCTGATGAGCTGGCAATGTTTAGAGGAAAAGACAAAGAGTTTTTCCATTTCTATCTTTTTTTTTTTTTTTCTACACAGACCAATTAAATAAAATAAAAAAACACCTTTGACTGAAGGCAAGAGTGAGCTGCTGGGGCAGCTAGAACTTGAAGCACCAAAGTCTTGGAAAAGATTTGAACTTCATTGAGGTGTCTAATATCATTTCTCCAGTTAAAATATGATCTGCATTTCTTTCTAAATTCAGGCCTGTGGCTCACATTAAGGAAGATGAAGTATTATTAAGATTAAATGCAAGTGGATATTGATGTTTATCCTTGGGTGTCTCAGCATCTGGTGATGTTGTTTCCTTTCTGAGCCCTCCATAAGCTGTGGTATCCAGGCCTGAGAAAGTTATTTGAGGTCCTAATTTGGACTTAAAATTCTGGGATGCTTCAGCCCCAGGGATACAGCTGCGTTTTTGGTATACTCCATAATATCTACCTAAAATACATGAAGTTTCAAAGAGCAAGTGTCAAAGAGATTTTTTAAATCCCTCTGCTGTATATTTATGGCAATCTAATTAAACAGGAGACTAAAGCAAGGAACACAAGATATCAGAAGACAACACTTATCTTCCCATCAAATCAGCTATTCTGCAGGGTTCCCATCTCAGTTAATGAACCCTCTATCCAACTTATGCCAGAAACTTGAAAGTAATCTTTGATATCCCCCCAACACGTAGCTCTATTGTTATTAACCCTTGATAACTCTACAACAAAAACATCCAATGTTAATAAAATCCAGTTAACAATGTTTTCTTTTATAACGGAGCTTCCCTGGTGACTCAGATGGCAAAGAATCCACCTGCAATCCAGGAGACCTGGGTTTGATCCCTGGCTTGGAAAGATCTCCTGGAGAAGGAAATGGCTATCCAATCCAGTATTCTAACCTGGAGAATTCCATGGACAGAGGAGCCTTGTGCACTACAGTCCATAGGGTTCCAAAGAGTCAGACACAACTGAGTGACTTTCAGTTTCACTTTCTTTTATAATGAGTGTTTTTTGTATCCCTTTAAGAAACATTAGCTTAATTCTCCTGTACTTTTTCTAGAAACTTTATTATTTAAACTTTGCCATTTTCCATTCAAATAGTCAATTTGCCCATTTTGCTTATTGGGAAAAAAAAATCCTTTCTCTATTAAACTGAAAGTGGCAAATTTGTAGCCAACCTGATGACTATATATGTGTGACTAGGTTTCTAGGCAATATGCTCTATTTCACTTATCAGTTTGCCTATTTGGATCTGGCTTATTTATGTGACATTCATCCACATTAGTGAATATAGTAATATTTATTCTTTGGTTGCTGTACATTATCCCATTGTATGGATATACTGTATTTAACTTATTCAGTCTACTATTTACACTCTTTTGTTGCTTCCACTTTTAGCTATTATGACTAATACTGCTATGCATGTTCTTGTACATATCTTTAGGTACACATAAACCCTCTTTTCTGTTGGATATATACCCTGGAGCATAATTGATAGGTCTGTAATATCTTTGATTAACTTTAGCAGGTATTATTAAGCAGTTTTCTAAAGTGATTATACAGATTTCTATTCGAATCATCAAAGAAATAGGTCCAGTTGCTTCACATACTCACCAGTATCTGGCATTATTAGGTATTTTACTTTTAGCTGTCCTGGTGTGAAGCAGTGATATCTCATTGTGGTTTCAAGTTGCATTTCCCTGATGACTAATGATGACCATTAGCTGATGTCCTCTCAGGAACACACCAAAATCACGACTATCTCCAGAAAAGCTAGCAATGAAAATGGATGAAACGTTGCAGGAAAGATCTACAACTAAAGACATAAAGATGTAACCACAATGAGACAGATAGGAGGAAAACAGACTCACAACATATTCAGATTCCATATCCCCTGTGTAGGTGACCCACCGACTGGAGAAGAATTATATCACAGAGACTCTCCCATGGGAGTGGGTGTTCTGAGCCTGACATCAAGCTCCCCAAGCCCAGTCCAGTACCAGAGCCTCCAGAGCATTTGGCTTTGAAGGCCACTGGGGCTTAACTGCAGGAGCCCCACAGAACTGGGAGAAATATAGCCTTCATTCTTAAAGGGCACACACAAAAACTCACACACACCCAGACTTACAGCAAAAGGAGTTATTTGATAGGAGCCTGGGCCAGACCTACCTGCTGGACTTGCAGAGTCTCCTGGAGAGGCAAAAGGGGAGCTGTAGCTCATCCTGGGCACACAGTCATGGGTGCTAGATACATCGGGGAATATTCAGCCATGTGAAGACAGCGGCTGCCATCTTGACTCATTAGTACCAAAACTTGGCCCCACCTAACAGCCTGTAGACTCCAACACTGGGACACACACAGGTGAAGTCACTCAGTCATGTCCAACTCTTTGCAACCCCATGGACTGCAGCCTACCAGGCTCCTCCATCCATGGGATTTTCAATGCAAGAGTACTGGGGTGAGGTGCCATTCATTCTCCAGGGGATCTTCCCAACCCAGCGATTGAACCCAGGTCTCCCACATTGTAGGCAGACGCTTTTACCATCTGAGCCACCAGGGAAGTCCCGAGCACTTGGACACCTCAGGACAAACAACTAACTGGATGGGGACACAGCCTTACCTATCAGCAGACCAGCTGCCTAAAGACTAAAGAGCCCACAGTTGCCTCTAGATACAACCCTGGACATGGCCCAGCCCAGCAGAAGGCCAAGACGTGGCTCCACCCATGAGTAGAGAGGTACCAGCCTCTCTCACCAGGAAGCCTGAACAAGCCTTTAGACCAGCCTCACCCACCAGGGGTCAGACAACAGTAGTAAGGAAACCTCAATCTCTCAACATAGCCCAGACCTGACCCTGGAACCAGGTGGGCCCTGGCCCTGCCCTCTAGCAAGCCAACAGAACCTTCAGGATATCCTGGACCCCATACCTAATACCCAACTGTGTCAAGAACGGGTGTCCACCCACCAACAACCTGAAATAAGTTCTGGGATCTCCGGGCCCAGGAACCAGATTCCAAGAACCAGCTCTGCCCGCCAGTAGTCCAGGACTAACACCAAGGCCTGGCTTCACCTGCTAGGGAGTAAGCAACAGCCTGAGAGTCTCTTAGACCCTGACTCAGTTGTCTAGTGAGCAAGCACTAGCCTTGGGGTCCCCTAGGATCCTGTAGCCGCCTCGTGACCAGGCATCACAAAACAGCCAGCAGCATCCACACAAGTGAGGACCTGGCAACCAATCCAACTGGGAGCCAACCAAGCCTAGCAGACCACTCACATAGTCAACTCACCACAACAGAAGGACCTAAGCAACCCTCTTAGGGAGAACCCTAAAGCAGGTAGCTTAGGCAGCGAAAGGGGAGTGCGATGCTGGGACAAATATGACACCTCCTACGTAGGTATATTCTGGACCTTCTCCAAGGTCCAGAAATGTAACTAACCTACAAAAATACAAATAGCAAAGTGATTCAGTTATACATATACATGTTTCTATTCTTTTCCAACCCTTTGCTGTCCACTTGAAACTAACAAGACATTGTTAATCAACTATACAGCAATATAAAATTAAAAGTTTAAAAAACACGAATAGCAGCTTAGACCAAATAAGGCAATGGAGGAAGATGTTCCAGATGAAGGAAGAAGATAAAACCACAAAAGAAGAACTAAGTGGAAACGGGTAGTCTACCTGAGAAACAGTTCAGAGTACTGTTTGTAAAGATGATCAAAGAATTTTCAGGAGAAAAAACGGATGTACAGAGGGAGAAGTTAGATGTTTCTAGCAAAAAGTCAGAAAATATAAAGGATGACAAAACAGAGAACACAATAACTGAAATGAAAAGCACATTAGAAGAAACCAATAGTGGACTAAATGATTCAGAAAAAGATACTCAAACAGTTGTAACCTCCACTATGGTCCATCCACAAAGGTGTTTCAACACTGCAGCTGCTCTATAATAATCCATTCCTGTCCCTCCCTGCCTCCAATGTAGTTCAGTTCAGTTCAGTCACTCAGTCATGTCTGACTCTTTGCGACCCCATGGACAGTAGCACGCCAGGCCTCCCTTTCCATCACCAACTCCTGGAGATTACTCGAACTCATGTCCATTGAGTCGGTGATGCCATCCAACCATCTCATCCTCTGTCGTCCCCTTCTCCTCCTGCCTTCAATCTTTCACAGCATCAGAGTCTTTCCCAATGAGTCAGTTCTTCACATCAGGTGGCCAAAGTATCAGAGTTTCAGCTTCAGCATCAGTCCTTCCAATGAATATTCAGGACTGATTTCCTTTAGGATGGACTGATTGGATCTCCTTGAAGTCCAAGGGACTCTCAAGATTCATGTTGATATATGGCAAAACCAATACATTATTGTAGAGTAATTAACCTCCAATTAAAATCAATAAATTTATATTTTTTTGAAAAAGAGTCTTCTCCAAAACCACAGTCAAAAAGCATCAATTCTTCCACTCTCAGCTTTCTTCATCAACACATGACTACTGGAAAAACCATAACTTTGACTAGGCGGCCCTTTGTGGCAATGTCTCTGCTTTTTAATATTATGTCTAGGTTGGTCATAACTTTTCTTCCAAAAAGCAAGCATCTTTTAATTTCGTGGCTTCAGTCACCGTCTGCAGCAATTTTGGAGCCCAAGACAATAAAGTCAGTCACTGTTTCCATTGTTTCCCCATCTATTTGCCATGAAGTGATGGGACCAGATGCCATGATTTTAGTTTTCTGAACATTGAGTTTTAAGCCTACTTTTTCACTCTCCTCTTTCACCTTTATCAGGAGGCTCTTTAGTTCTTCTTTGCTTTCTTCGATAAGGGTGGTGTCATCTGCATAACTGAGGTTATTGATATTTCTCCCAGCAATCTTGATTTCAGCTGTGCTTCATCCAGCCTGTCATTTCTCATGATGTACTCTGCGTATAAGTTAAATAAGCAGGGTGACAATATATAGCCTTGACATGCTCCTTTTCCTTTTGGAACCAGTCTGTTTTTCCATGTCCAGTTCTAACTGCTGCTTCCTGACCTGCATACAGATTTCTCAAGAGGCAGGTCAGGTGGTCTGTATTCCCATCTCTTTCAGAATTTTCCAGTTAATTGTGATCCACACAGTCAAAGGCTTTGGCATGGTCAATAAAGCAGAAATAGATGTTTTTTCTGGAACTCTCTTGCTTTTTCGATGATCCAATGGATGTTGGTAATTTGATCTCTGGTTCCGCTGCCTTTTCTAAATCCAGCTTGAATATCTGGAGGTTCAAGGTTCACATACTGTTGAAGCCTGGCTTGGAGAATGTTGAGCATCACTTTGCTACTGTGTGAGATAAGTGCAGTTGTGCGGTAGTTTGAGCATTCTTTGGCATTGCCTTTCTTTGGGATTAGAATGAAAATTGACCTTTTCCAGTGCTGTGGCCACTGCTGAGTTTTCCAAATTTGCTGGCATGTTGAGTGCAGCACTTTCATAGCATCATCTTTTAGGATTTGAAGTAGCTCAACTGGAATTCCATCACCTCCACTAGCTTTGTTTGTAGTAATGCTTCCTAAGGCCCACTTGACTTTGCATTCCAGGATGTCTGACTCTACGTGAGTGATCACACCATTGTGATTATCTGGGTCATAAAGATATTTTTTGTATAGTTCTTCTGTATATTCTTGCCACCTCTTCTTAACATCTTCTGCTTCTATTAGGTCCATGCCATTTCTGTCCTTTATTGTGCCCATTTTGCCTGAAACATTCCCTTGGTATCTCAAATTTTCTTGAAGAGATCTCTAGTCTCTATTGCTTTCCTCTATTTCTTTGAATTGATCACTGAGGAAGGCTTTCTTATCTCTCCTTGCTATTCTTTGGAACTCTGCATTCAAATGGGTATATCTTTCTTTTTCTCCTTTGCCTTTCAATTCTCTTCTATTCACAGCTATTTGTAAGGCCTCCTCAGACAACCATTTTGCGTTTTTGCATTTCTTTTTCTCGGGGATGGTCTTGATCACTGCCTCCTGCACAACGTCATGAAACTCCATCCATAGTTCTTCAGGCACTCTGTCTATCAGATCTAATCCTTTGAATCTATTTGTCACTTATGTATAATCATAAGGGATTTGATTTAGGTCATAGCTGAATGGTCTAGTGGTTTCTTCTACTTTCTTCAATTTAAGTCTGAATTTGGCAATAAGGAGTGATCTGAGCCACTTTCAGCTCCTGGTCTTGTTTTTGCTGACTGTATATAGCTTCTCCATCTTTCTGTAAAGAATATAATCAATCTGATTTCGGTATTGACCACTTGATGATGTCCATGTGTAGAGTCTTCCCTTGTGTTGTTGGAAGAGGGTGTTAGCTATGACCAGTGCTTTCTCTTGGCAAAACTATTTTAGCATTTGCCCTGCTTCATTCTGTATTCCAAGGCCAAATTTACCTGTTACTCCAGGTATTTCTTGACTTCCTACTTTTGCATTCCAATCCCTTATAATGAAAAGGACATCTCTTTTGGATGTTAGTTTTTTTTCAGCTCCAGAAAATATGAAGAGACAGAGGCAAAGAAAAAACAACACCCAGTTGTGGATGTGACTGGTGATGGAAGTAAAGTCCGATGCTGTAAAGAGCACTATTGTATAGGAACCTGGAATGTTAGGTCCATGAATCAAGACAAATTGGAACTGGTCAAATAGGAGATGGCAAGAGTGAACATTGATATTTTAGGAATTAGTGAAATAAAATGGACTGGAATGGGTGAATTTAACTTAGATGACCATTATATCTACTACTGTGGGCAAGAATCCCTTAGAAGAAATGGAGTAACCATCATAGTCAACAAAAGAGTCTGAAATGCAGTTCTTGGATGCAAGCTCAAAAACAACAGAATGATCTCTGTTCATTTCCAAGGCAAACCATTCAATATCACAGTAATCCAAGCCTATGACCCAAACAGTAATGCTGAAGAAGCTGAAGTTGAATGGTTCTATGAAGACCTACAAGACCTTCTAGAACTAACATCCAAACAAATGTCAAATGCAGTAGCCACATTGATAATTTTAAAACATAAATCTTACTTAAAATCCTTCAACGGTTCCCACTGAATTCAGGATAAAATCCAACATTTTAACTTGAACCATAGACTTCACATAATTTTTCACCTGGCCCTTAGTAACTCAAAATTCTATATAAAATGGGCTTTCATGTAAGGTTCACAATTTGTTTTGATTGGCTTATATAAGATTTACATAGATTTGGTAAAACGTCAAGAAAAAAATATTGCTGATGAAGATTATAAGATGTAGTAGATTGACTTACTGGCTGTCATTCTTCCCCTTGTCCTGTATTCATGTCCTTTCCTATGTAACTTTGGAGTTCCTCCCACAGAGGTTGAAGTAACCATCTTCCTTATCTTTGGCAACAGCTAAAGATTTATTGAATACACCAAAGCCTTTGACTGTGTGGATCACAATAAACTGGAAAATTCTGAAAGAGATGGGAATACCAGACCACCTGACCTGCCTCTTGAGAAATCTGTATGCAGGTCAGGAAGCAACAGTTAGAACTGGACATGGAACAACAGATTGGTTCCACATAGGAAAAGGAGTACGTCAAGGCTATATATTGTCACCCTGCTTATTTAACTTATACACAGAGTACATCATGAGAAACGCTGGGCTGGAAGAAGCACAAGCTAGAATCAAGATTCCTGGGAGAAATACCAATAACCTCAGATATGCAGATGACACCACCCTTATGGCAGAAAGTGAAGAGGAACTAAAAAGTCTCTTGATGAAAGTGAAAGAGGAGTGTGAAAAAGTTGGCTTAAAGCTCAAAATTCAGAAAACAAAGATCATGGCATCTGGTCCCATCACTTCATGGCAAATAGATGGGAAAACAGTGGAAACAGTGTCAGACTTTATATTTTGGGGGCTCCAAAATCACTGCAGATGGTGATTGCAGCCAGGAAATTAAAAGATGCTTACTCCTTGGAAGAAAAATTATGACAGCCTAGAGTCTGAGTGAACTCCGGGAGTTGGTGATCGACAGGGAGGCTTGGCGTGCTGTGATTCATGGGGTTGCAAAGAGTCGGACACGACTGAGCGACTGAACTGAACTGAACTGAAAGACTTATTTTAGCCATCGAACTGTTAGCAGATCTGATAGGGTTTAAATGGGCACTAAACGAAGATCATGGCATCCAATCCCATCACTTCATGGGAAATAGATGGGTAAACAGTGGAAACAGTGTCAGATTTTATTTTGGGGGCTCCAAAATCACTGCAGATGGTGACTGCAGCCTCGAAATTAAAAGATGCTTACTCCTTGGAAGAAAAGTTATGAGCAACCTAGATAGTATATTCAAAAGCAGAGATATTACTTTGCCAACTAAGGTCCGTCTGGTCAAGGCTATGGTTTTTCCTGTGGTCATGTATGGATGTGAGAGTTGGACTATGAAGAAGGCTGAGTGCCGAAGAATTGATGCTTTTGAACTGTGGTGTTGGAGAAGACTCTTGAGAGTCCCTTGGACTGCAAGGAGATCCAACCAGTCCATTCTGAAGGAGATCAGCCCTGGGATTTCTTTGGAAGGAATGATGCTAAAGCTGAAACTCCAATACTTTGGTCACCTCATGCGAAGAGTTGACTCATTGGAAAAGACTCTGATTATGGGGGGAGGAGGAGTAGGGGCAGGAGGAGAACGGACGACAGAGGATGAGATGGCCGGATGGCATCACTGACTAGATGGACGCAAGTCTGAGTGAACTCCGGGAGTTGGTGATGGATAGGGAGGCCTGGCGTGCTGCAATTCATGGGGTCGGGTCGCAAAGAGTCGGACACGACTGAACGACTGAACTGAACTGAACTGATGAGCTTGCTGTTTCCAGAGGAAGCATGAAAGACACCAGGAGAAGGTCAACCTCAGTTCATTTACAGACTTGTGAAAGTGAGGTCGTGACTGACTCTTTGCGACCCCATGGACTGTAGCCTACCAGGTTCTTCCATCCATGGGATTTTTCCAGGCAAGAGTACAGGAGTAGGCTGCCATTTCCTTCTCCAGGCGATCTTCAGTGAGCCAGAAATAAGTGTCTATTGTTGTATCCCACTGATAATATATAGTTATTTGTTAAGCAGAATTACTGTTGTGAAATTGGCATGGCTTTGCTTTATTATTCTTGGCAGATAATTTTTTTTTCTTTTTTTACAAATTGAAGGTCCATGGCAATCCTACATCAAGCAAGCATATCAGCACCATTTTCCCAACAGCATTTGCTCACTGTGTGTCTATGTGCCTAGTCTTGTAATGCTTCACACCCCCCATCAGCTAAAAGATAACAACTCACTGAAGGCTCAGGTGATGGCTAGCAATTTTTAGCAATGAAGTATTCTTAATTAAGATATGAACTTTGTTTTTTAGATAATGCTGTTGCACACTTAATAGACTACAGAATATTGTAAACACAACTTTCATATGCACTGGGAAACCAAAAAAAAAAAAAAAGTGTTACTCTATTGAGATAGTCACGTTGTTGCTGTGGTGTGGAATCAAACTGACAGTATATCTGAGGTATACACACATGCAAGGTGAGAGGGAGACTTCCCAGGTGACTCAGTGATAAAGAATCTGCCTGCCAAGCAGGAGATGCAGGTTCCTTGGGCCAGGAAGATCTCCTGGAGAAATGGCATCCCATTCTAGTATTCTAGCCTGGGAAATCGCATGAACAGAGGAGCCTGGTGGGCTACAGTCCATGGGGTTGCAGAGTTGGACATGATTTAGTGACGAAACTGTAGCAACGTGCATGTATACATATATTTAAAGCAATAAATAGAAACATCTAGAAATTATTGCTTAAATAAATGCAGATATTAGTTTGACTTTCCGCTTTGTAAGGGATAAACTCTAAATTTTAAACTGATTATTCAACTATCAAGAAATATTTGCCCTTTGTAATATAGTCAAATAGTAAGCCAACCTGTAGTTAGTCCTGACATTTTAAGAGATTAAGCACTAGGTTATAGTGTATACACCATCTTGTTAATCAGAAGGGCTGTTCAGAACAGTAAAAATGCTCACACACTTAAATATTTTATCTCACTATATTGCCATGTGTAGAATATCTGATTTATAAAACTGCTGTTTTTGCAAATTAAGTACTTTCCCCATAAATTATAAAAAAAAAAAAACATATAGTTGAACTTCATTATTTCAGCCACTGCACACCTAGAATTTTACAGAACAGGGAGAGGAAAAGAGGAGAAAATCTCTGTTGTTTTCAAGCTAGTTATGTCCCTCAGGAATACTGTGAGTTCGACAAGGTCTTCTCAACTCAGACTTAACCACCTTTCCTTCACATGCCCAACATCCTGCTTTCTTCTCAAAATCTTCTCTCAGTTCTTTGCTTCTCATTCACATTTCATTAACTGATAAAACTTGAAATTCCATCTTGAACAATTTATTTCAATGCGTGCTAAGTCACTTCAGTCATGTCCGAATCTTTGCGACACTATGGACTGTAACCCACCAGGCTCCTCTGTGCATGGGAGTCTCCAAGCAGGAATACTGGAGTGGGTTGCCATGCCCTCCTCCAGGGGATCTTCCCAGCCCAGGGACTGATGAGTCTCCCACGTCTCCTGCACTGGCAGGCAAGTTCTTACCACTAGCGCCACCTGAGAAGCCCTGTTTATTTCAATATTCTTCCCTATGTCTTTGAATCCTCTCAAGAGTGGCCCATCAAATACTCCTGAAGCTAACAATCTTGACACTTATTACTAAATCTCCAATCTTAGCACCATTTTATACCAATAACCTTTGTTTATTGAGTACCTACTGAATGTCAGGGTCTTCCCTAAATCTTTTATGCATTCTCTCACATTTAATCTTCACAACTGCTATCATGTAGATACTATCATGTAGTGTGTAGATACTATCTCTACATCTCTGACTATCTCTGCTTCATAGATAAGGTTTGAAAGTGTGTTAGTCCGTCATGTCCATCCCTTTGCAACCTCATGGACTGTGTAACCTGCCAGGCTCCTCTGTCCAAGGGGTTCTCTAGGCAAGAATACTGGAGTGGGCAGCCATTCCCTTCTCCAGTGGATCTTCCTGACCCAGGGATCGAACCTAGGTTTCCTCTATTGCAGGTGGATTCTTTACCATCTGAGCCACCAGGGAAGCCCAAGATAAGGTTTAGGAGGCACCAAACAGGTTTTCTTCTCAAGCTCACAACTTTTAAGCCACTGCCTCTAGAAAATATTAGTCACAATCCATACATAGTTATTTTGTGTGGGAATGCTACGGACTACGAGCCCGGGAGGCAGTATCTTAGTAGCTCTGAGAAAATTGTTCCAAGTAGGCAGGAGATGGGTTCAGGCTACACACCAGTTTGTATCAAAGGGGACAGACAGTCTGAACATCAAAGACTATTGTTAAGTAGTAAAGAAAAAACAGATATCAAGCTAAGGAATGTAGTGTTCTTTGGTGTATGGGAAGATGCAAGCCTCTGTGCTCACTGAATCTGTTTCTTTCAGAAGCACCTCAGCGACCTGGGGCCAAATCCTGTTTCTTGATTGCTCAAATCCTTAATTCCTTCTTCATCATAAGGGATGACGGGTGCAGTGGATGACTGCTTCTTGCATCCCCTTCCCAGCTCCTCAGCAATCACCCTTGGGGATGGAATGGCATTTGCTGGAACGCAGGCTTTGTGTTCCCTTTTGGGAGCCCTCATTCACATTTGGAGGCCAGAAATCACTGATAGCTGTGACATTTCTTGCCAACCAATATGGCAGGAAATATTTCATTTCACACCACTGAGCTAGTAAAGGAGATCTGTTTACTGTGAGAGATAATGCACTTAAATTCTGTGTTGTTTTGTGGTCTTAAAAAGGTGTCCAACACATGTTTGTTTAATACATCTATTCTAATATCAATTCAGTTCATCTTAATGAGAAATCTGTGGAAACTTTTGGCTTGAAAAGAGTCTCTATTCCATCAGGACCTATATTTCTCTTCTTTATTCCAGTTGTTTTTGCAAGGAAGAGACAATGTACCTTGTAAGCCAAAGGACTAATTGTGAAACTTCTCTTGATCATGATTTTATAGGCAGTATCATTCTTACCAAGTGGGTTTGAAATATGGCTGTACTTTAAACTGTCTGTCTTAATCAAATCTTTCTTTTAAATATATGCTCTTCTCTAGTATTTAAAGAGCACATATTGCTGTGGTTCTTAAGCTTATCAAAAGGTCACACTGAGATAAATTCAAGTAGAAGGGAGAAATGGCAAGGGGAAGGAGTGGGGATTTGTGAGAGAAGGAAACAGCAGACCCAGTGGGAAGACATCTGACTCAATGGGGGAGAGTCAGGGTTGATGAATGTAAGGAAGAAAGGAATCCAATGCCCATCAATGTCCATATTTGAAGGACGGAAAAGGGCAGGTCCAAAGCACAGGCCCTCCAAAGAAGGTTTTCTTAGGGTCCAGGAAAAGATCCTGCCTGAAAAAGGGTCTGAATCCTTCTTTGAGTACTGTCACTTACTAGATGAGATCTTGCCTTGGGGGAAAGTATACTTTCAATAAATCACCCAAGAATCCCCATGGCAGGCTTTACTTAAAAAAAAAAAAAAAAAAAACCCTATCTAAGATACCTCCTCAGAAGCTTTGGGCTTCCCTGGTGGCTCAGATGGTAAAGAAGCTGCCTGCAATGCAGGGGACCTGGGTTCAGTTCCTGGATCGGGAAGATCCCCTGGAGAAGGATATGGCTATCCACTCCAGTATTCTTGCCTGGAGAATCCTATGGACAGAAGAGCCTGGCAGACTAGAGTCCAGAGGGTTGCAAAGAGTCAGACATGACTGAGCAACTTTCACTCACACACTCAGAGGTTTTTCTTGACAGCTAGACACCTTCCCACCATTCTCCATCTCATTACCCTCCTTAATTTTGGCCCTAACACATGCCATTCTTAAAGTATCTTTTTTTTATTCATTTACTTAGAAAAATCTGGTCACCTAGACATGTAACAAACTCCATCGCATACCTACCTATGTTTGGAACAATATCTGCTGGTGTGTGGCCACATAGTCAATATTTGTTGAATGAATGGAATTCAGGCATTTAGACTTAGATGAAGAGGGAAATGCTTTCTCTTTCTGGACTTTGATCTCTCGAACCTGGCTTCTGAAATGGGTAGGTGCTTTTAAGAAGTTGAAGGGAAAAGGTGATCTTTGCATAGGGACATCAGCTAAGAGGAAGCCAGGGAGTTATTCTTAGCTATTGCCAGCAAATCAGGCTTCTAATGAGGGTGGGGCACCCTAGAAGATGCCTGAGGAATTTCTGAGCCAAGTAGCCTCTAATAAAACTATGAGCCCAGAAATTTCCATCTAGGAGCCTGAAGGCCAGACTGATCTGCAGATATTTTGCTGAGTTAACATTGATTGTTAAGCTGCCATTATGATTGCCAACAATGGAAAAAATTATGAGATTTCTGAGAAATAGAACATTTCCAGCCGCAGCAGTAAACGAAGGATGGTCACAGTCATCAGCAATTACAGTCACCATGGAAGGTGATCTGATGAGCCCCGAGGGAACTCAGGAAGGAAAAGAATACCTGCCCTCTAGCAGCTATCAGACTGCAACCACTCCCCAAGGTTGAACCCTGAGGAAACTCAGAATGTGAAAGCGCAGGATACCGGCCCCAGAGAGCTGAGGAATGAATTCAGTGATCCCACACTCTTGCATCTTCTCATACAGAAAAAAAAGCCCTAATTCCTTTACTTGATATTTGGTTTTCTTTAATTTAAAGTAATCTTTTAACATTCAGACCACCTGTTTTTTGTTGCAAAACTTCTGTATAAACTGGCTCCTTCCCTTGCCTCCTAGGAGCAGTTCTCTCAGGTTTATTTGAGGTTCCTGCCTTCTAGACTTAAGTCCTCCAAGTTTCTGTCAAATGAAATATAACTCTCAACTTTTAGGTTGCACTTTTTTTTTTTTTTCAATTGACATGTCACAAAAATATCTGGATTTTTAGCCTCTTGAAAAAAAAAAAAAATGACATCGTTCCCACGTGACCACTGTCTACTGCAACTAAGGATCTGCTACCCCTTTTCCAGGGGGCATGAGTTTTCCCTGTCACTATATCCACACTAGGATACGGTCTTTATTTTGCATTATATGCTTGGTCCCTATTTAGTTTCTAATCCCAGTAGTGGGCAGTTGAAAATCTCTGTACTGAAAACTTCATCTGTAATTTTGGATCCTTTCTTGGATGAATCTTTGTGTAACCAAATCTTTAGTTTGTCTTGTGGTGTGCTGTGCATGACTGTATGGAGGATTAGAGTGGTAAATAGGAGCTTGTAGAACCATCTCATAACTTCATGCAAGGTGTAGTTTGCACAAAGGCCAGACTCCTGTGTGCCAAGCAATCTATCCTGATATCAATCCATCTAAACTGGTAGGAACAATGTCCCTTTCAAATCTCATCTGCCCCTTTGTAATCCATTCCCCATGGGCAAGCCATAGATAGAAGCTATGTGTGAAGGAGAGCCATACCCCCTCAGGTCAGCATGGGGTAGCACGCTGAAACTTTCAGAAGAAGCACTACCAGTGACCTGTGGGTGGATTAGCTCCCTGGTACCAAAAACAGGAGAGGTCCTTTCAGTGACTCAGATACATATGGGAGCCAAAGAGAAGCTCCCCTCAAAAAAGTTGGATGATGAGTCAGAAGGGAACTTCAGGTTTAACTGTTATGTAACCTCATTCGACCCCAGAAAGAGAACAACCTATAGGTATTCTGGTTTTATTTGATTTTCAGGTAGCTTTTCAGTTTCATATATCCTGGATGTCTCACATTGAGATATACACAGATGTTGATTCTTAAATAAATACTTGCACCAAATAATTACCCCACTCCTGCAGTGACTGCTGTTGCCATTGAGCAGCTGTACTGAATTTTCTGAGTGAGGTTAAGCATAGAGTAAGATACACACTGCCAAATGGAAGAAACCAGTGTCTTGAGTGATTTGAAATCCTAGTCACACAGCCAAGTACACTGGTTTCATGCCCTTGTCTTCGGCGCTCATTTTATTTCTTGCCCTTTCATCTAGGACGTCTGCCACCTGATCCTTGAGGGGATCGACAACATGTCTTGTCAGACGGATTCCTTGTCAGCAGAATGGCCACACAGTGTCTCTGTGATGTTTTCCTTGCTGTCCAGGATGCGTGTTCACCCTCCCATTTTTGGCCATTGTAGCGGTGGGATCAGATGGTCATAGTCCTGCATGTCTTGAAGAAAATGTTGGGAAATCAGTGACCACAAGAAGCCAACAGTAACATTTTGCAAGAGACATGTTACCCATAGGAAAGAGAGTATTAAAAATAAATGCTTTGTGATCACTAATTGAACAAGCTCTGAAAAACAGAGAGCCTGGTAGACTCTCTTAAGACCAGAGGGAGGCTGTTATAGATTGAATTCATAGGCAAAAGTCCTAGCCACTGATACTTCAGAATGTGAGTTTATTGGGAAATAAGACCATTGCTGATGTAACTAGTTGAATAAAGATGAGATCATACTGGACTAGGGTGGGTCTCCAATCTGATGTGACTGGTATCTTTAGAAAAGGAATTCCCATGAAGAGACAAACACACAGGGAAAAGAATGCCATGTGAAGACTGGAGTTATACTACCAATAAGCACAGGAAATACCCCAGACTGGGAGAGAAGCCTGGAACAGATCATCCCCTAGTGCCTGCAGGAAGCACATGGTCCTGTTGACTTCAAAGACACCTTGATTTCAGATTTCTGACCTCCAGAACTGTGAGCCAATCTGCCGTTCTGAGCCACCCAGCTTGTGGTACTTCATTACAAGAGCCCAAAGAAACTAGTACAGAGGTGTTCTGAGCTCCCTGCATCTCAACTCTGAATTCATTAGGTGGGAGGCAGAGTTTTGCATAATGTGGGAATATATGAAAAGAAATAAAACATGATTCCTACCTTCAGTGAGTTCACTGAGGAATACTCTTTAAGGCACAAACAATGAGACAATGATAAATGAGGGCTACATGGAAATAAAAGTAACTTGCCAGTGGGCAGAGAAAAGCGTGATGCACCAGCCCAATCCCCTTCCTTCTCAGGGCTCCTTCTCTCCCCACTCCGCACGAGGATCCCATGCAGTCATGTGGCTGCTCCTGCCCACCCCAACTCAAGGGTCTCCCTACTGAATCTACCTTTCCTGGAGAGCAGCTCTTCCCAATTACCACCCCTCCTGGAGCTTATTTCACTTGACTCTGTCCCATCTAAGAATGAGTACTGTGGTGTATCTCAATTAGTACTAGTCCAGGGCTCTAATCCCAGATGGATAAATCAAATACTCTCTGAGTCTTAATTTCTTTTTTTTTTAATTTGGAAAGAAAGTGGGGAAGGGGGATAACGATCCTTCTCCATTCTACCTTACATCACTGGAGTGAGGATCAATAGGAGAGAATATCTGGAGACACTTGGAACACCTGTTAATATACCATAAAATATTCATAGTTACTAGTGGTATGATATATTTGCATCCAGCTAATACTTCCCTTTTACTGGGAGATTCTGGGTGTTACTATCATTCAAATGGAGAAACTTGAAATTCCTGCCTTTGCTTGACACCCTATAAAAATTTACAAAATATGCAAATCAAACCACCTCTCATTATGTTTATTAGGGTTCATGAAATATGCATTGTGATACCCATTTTGCAAATGAGGATACTGAGTTCAGAGAAATGAAGTGGTTTGCTTATATGTGATTACAGGTATGATGTGGAGGCAAGTTCAATACTTGCCTTGTTGTAGTTGCCAACCGCTAGTAAGGGGGATATTTTGGATCACCCAGCCCTTTCTATGCTTTTTTTTTTTTTAAAGTAAATCCCAATACAGGCAACAACAATGTCTACTGTTACTGATGAGGAAATGTGATTTTGACCTTGAAAGCTCTCTAGTGATACATCAAGTTTTCATTTATGTTTCTAGACACATCATAAATAACTGTGCTTTATCAAGAGAGAAAGGAAGAAATATGACGGGGAAAAAGCACAACAAAATGATGGGGATACAGCCAAAGCTTAAGGTGAATCTACCCTTAAAGCGAGTGAGCTAACTATCATTCCCTTGGTTGAATGCATCAATTTCCTTGAGGAAAGAGACTAACTTGAGAAACTTCTGGAATAAATATGCCCCTTGACATGAGAGAGAATGTGTATAAACCTTTAGTTTCATACAGAATTCTGAAAAAGAAGAAGAAGAGAGTATTTTCTCAAAAATATTGTGCGTGCTTCTTTCTATCTAAAGCTGTGGAAGCCAGGGACAAGTGGATCACCCTGGCCTGGAAACATCGTTCAAGGTGCAGAAAGCGTGAATTGCGTATTTGTTAATATCTTTTCATTATCCACCTCTTGCTCTGTGGTTTGAGTCGTGAGCGGATAGATATGGAGATGAATATACCAGACTTTTGTCTTGATATCTGCAGCTACGCCACAATCTCCAGGTCACGCCATCTCTCCACAGCTCCTCCCTCCCGTATCTTCCTTGGCATTCCTGTATGGAATCTGCTTCCAGTCTCTTGCCTCTCCTCTGCAACATCTTGCCAGATGGAGTAATTACTAATCACTCAGGCCCCACTTAAAATTCCCTCCACTATAAGATAGCATCTGAACACCATACCCCGGCATCTATGGCACTGCAGAGCCAGCTGGCTTAATGCCCTCTCTATCTTCATATCTCCTATGCACACTTGATAGTCCAATCATACTCATTCCTCCAGACACATGCCGTGGTAGATACACCCCCACCATCTGCTAATGTTGGGGCCTCTGCCTCTATGCCTGTTCTCCATTTATAAGGTTGTGTGTGTGTGTTCAATCACTCAATCGTGTCCAACTCTTTGTGATGCCGCAAATTGTAGCCTGCTAGGTTCCTCTGTCCAAATTACTTGGACTTTCCCAGGCAAGAATACTGGAGTGGGTAGCCATTTCCTACTCCAGGGCATTTTCCAGAATCAGGGATCAAACCCATGTCTCTTGCATCTCCTGTGTTGGCAGGCAAATTTTTTACCACTGAACCACCTGGGAAGCCCCATATAAGGTGGGCAAATAACTATCCCACTTTCAAAATCCAGTTCTATGTCTTCTCTCCCCAGCTTCCTTTCTGGAAAGGAGAATTAATTTAATGAGCCCAATAATCTGCCTACCTATATAATTTTCTGTGCATATCAAATATGATCTTTCATTTCTCCATTCATTATTAGTTGAGTTCTTTATTTATGTTAGACCTTGGATATAGCATAGAGAACAAAAGATATACTTCATAGCATTAATGGCTTAGTGGGCATACATACTAAAGTTATAAACAAACACATGCCTAAGAGCAAATTGTGAAAAATCATATGTAAAAGTGTTCTGAAAACTTTAAATGGTGTAAGGAATAATTGTGAGTACCTTTTGATATGCAGGATTTGCTGTCCAAATGAAAGATTATATATACGCAAGTTTCTTTCATTTGCTCTGAAGTCATTCTGTACCTATTTCTACATGTATCATTCTTCACCTCTAAACCATGAATTTCTCAAGAGTACAGACCATGTTTAACTTATTCTTGTGTCCTCATAGTGTAATATAGGTAGGCCTGTACATAGCTTAATAGATGTTGGATGACGTAATGAATAGGCCATGAATAGGCACTGTAGCTCTTGAAAAAACATGTTTTAGCACGCTAGATCTAACCTTTAGTTGATTAGCATTTCTACACATTAGTTAAATTCCAGGTACACTCATTAGCATTTGGGGAGTGCTAACACTACCTTGGAAGAAAAGTTATGAC
Organism: Ovis aries; assembly: GCF_016772045.2. Classification (NCBI taxonomy): domain Eukaryota; kingdom Metazoa; phylum Chordata; class Mammalia; order Artiodactyla; family Bovidae; genus Ovis; species Ovis aries. The sequence goes on from NC_056074.1 coordinate 19,960,601, forward strand.
CAACCTAGATAGTATATTCAAAAGCAGAGACATTACTTTGCCAACTAAGGTCCATCTAGTCAAGGCTATGGTTTTTCCTGTGGTCATGTATGGATGTGAGAGTTGGACTGTGATGAAGGCTGAGCGCCGAAGAATTGATGCTTTTGAACTGTGGTGTTGGAGAAGACTCTTGAGAGTCCCTTGGACTGCAAGGAGATCCAACCAGTCCATTCTGAAGGAGATCAGCCCTGGGATTTCTTTGGAAGGAATGATGCTAAAGCTGAAGCTCCAGCACTTTGGCCACCTCATGCGACGAGTTGACTCATTGGAAAAGACTCTGATGCTGGGAGGGATTGGGGGCAGAAGGAGAAGGGACAACAGAGGATGAGATGGCTGGATGGCATCACGGACTCAATGGACGTGAGTCTGAGTGAACTCCAGGAGTTGGTGATGGACAGGGAGGCCTGGTGTGCTGCGATTCATGGGGTCGCAAAGAGTCGGACACGACTGAGCAACTGAACTGAACTGAACACTAAATATTAAAATACTTACCAAGATCTTTCCTTCTTGGAGTCTTTGCACATACCATTCCCTCTTTTTGAATCTCTCTCCCAATACTGCTCTGCCAGACTATCTTCATCTCACCTCTGATGTCTCACACTGCATGTGACATCGCTGAAGAAATTTTCTTCAATGCATTGGCTAGATAGATCAAGTCCCTCATTTGAAACACTCAGAGCACCTATACTTGTATTTCATAACATCTATCACAACTGTAATAGGTTTTTCTGTTCATCATTTTTACCATCTGTCACCCACCGTATTAGGTTCTATGAAGGCAGGATTCATTTAGTCATTTCCCCCCACCCTATATATTCCTAGGACCAGCCATGTAGTACATTATCAATAAATATTTATTGCTTGAAATACTAACTTAATGAAAGAGTGGTTTTTTAATCTCAAGAGCCCAGTTATGAGTTCAAGATATGACTCCAAGTTACCCTTCTACCACTAGCTAGTTAGATAGACTTGAGCCTTTCTTCTTACTTTTCTGCTCCCAACTTCCCTAACTATAGAAAGAAGGGGTTTGAACATGCATTTCCATCTTTCCAGTGCCCGGACTCTATAACATATTCCATTAAACCAGTAAAAGGTGAGTGTGACCTGTTATGGGAAATTCAACTCATGTTTTTCAAACAAATATTTCAGCTCACTGCAGGGCTTTTAGTTAATAAGTGGTTTCATGAGATCCTCAAATCTCAGGTCAGGATGAAAGAAGAAGCACAGAATCAAGGCCACCAGGATGAAGCAAACTTTCAAGTGTCCCTCCTTTTGGCTATTGAGATGGGTGGCTATTTTTTTTAGAGTCACTAGAAAAGTAAGCAGAAAGTGAACATTTAGTCTTTTATTTAGCAGAATTTTAGAGAACAATTATAATATTTCACCAAGTTAATTTGAGGAACTCAGCTGTTTATCAGTGAGAATGAAGTCAGAAAATTTCAGAGCTGGGAGGATCTTCAAAACCCATTTAAGATAACCAATCCCTTTATCCTCCAGATGAGAAAGCCCAAGCTCATTGAACCAACATGACTTGCCTTGGGTTATATAAAGGGGGCAGTGGTAAAGAGTTTGAATCCAGACAACTGTGGGTTTTTTGTTTATTTTGTTTTCTGTGATCCCATTGCAGCTGGAATTGAAAGGGTTAATGAACCTTTTGAATGGAGATATTGCTTCTTGGCCTTTTGGCTAAGATCAAGTGGTGGCTCAGATGGAAAGTGCCTGTCTACAATGTGGGAGACTTGGGTTCAATCCCTGGGTCGGGAAGTTCCCTGGAGAAATAAATGGCAACCCAATCCAGTACTCTTGCCTAGAAAATCCCACGGACGGAGGAGCCTGGTGTCCGTGGGGTCGCAAAGAGTTGGACACGACTGAGTGACTTCACTTTTATTTTTTTTCATACTAATTTCCACCCTGAATTCGTGAAGAGAGACATGCTCCTCCACCCACCACACTCCTGTTTTTAATCTTCGAGAAGCAGTCCAGTAGAATATGATGAGATCTGTCAGAATGATGGCTTTCATCTGTGACATTTATTCTCAGGCACATTTTTGTTGGCTTTGTGCAGAAGAACTTCATTTGGATTCATAAATCTGTTCATAAATGTGTATAATTCTACCTTTACCTTGACTTTATAAAATAAAAACATTCTCTCAAAGCTATTGTATTAAATTCTGTGGCTTCAGAAAATTGTCAAATGCTCTTGAAGATCATGACAATATCTTCATTGGCAGCTCAGAGATGAGAAAAAAAAAAAACTGGGGAGAAATAAGACTAGTGTTCTCTGGGAATTATATCTTATCTGCTTTTCTTGCTTTAGTACTTCAAAATAAAGAAAATTACCATGAAAATACAATAAAAAGCCACACACGAATTCTAAAAATAAGCAGATATTGATATTTTCTCATATATGCTTCAGATCTTCTTTGAAATTAAAGGATGACAATTATAAATTTCTTTCATTCTTTTCCCAGATCCATTTTCTTTCTTGCTCTCCAGATACAGCCTTAATGAATACTTTTGTATCTTTCCAATCTATGTATTTAACCTTTTACTATACACAGTATACAGTTTCTTAAATTTGTATAAGTATACATTATATTTTACATAAATAGCAATGGTGCTCAGTTTTCTGCACTTGTTTTGTGTCACATAATTGATAAATACAAATACAAAAAAAAATAATTTAGGGAAAAAGTCTGAGTAATTTAGTTATGGTCAAAAAAAAAATTTTCTCTGGAGACAGTTTCCAAAATGGTCCACTTTGATGAAGCTGGCATTGAAGTTACACTTGAAGAGTTAATATCTAGTATTTACTTAGTATAATGAGGAAGGGGAAAGGACATTTGTTAAACTCTTTACATGTGTGTCTTGCTGTACTAATAAGCTCTGTTATTTGATTAGATTGCAAAACCAGCTACTAATAAGGTATTAGATTGTCATTTTACAAATGAAAAACTGAGCCTCAGAGGAGTCAAGTAATTTCCCAAAGTCATACAACTCCTCAGAGGCAATGGACAATAGTGATGAAGAGCACAAATCTAGAGCCATATGGCTTGAGTTCACTTTCCGACTTCACTCCATTAGTTACATGACCACAGATAAGTCACTTAACTTCTCTGTGCCAAAGTTCCCTCATTTATATATGGGGTTGATAGTAGTATTTACCACAAAAGGGTATTGTGAACATTATCTAATAATGTTTGCAGGGCTTTAACCCATAAACCCATGAGATTAGTGTCTGGTGTTTCATGAACTATAAATAATTCCTATTACAATTATTGGGCTTCCCAGGTGGCACAGGGATTAAGAATCCACCTGCCAGCACAGGAGATGCAAGAGACAGGGTTCAATCCCTGAATTGGGAAGATCCCCTGGAGTAGGAAATGGCAACTGGCTCCAGTATTCTTGCCTGAAAAATTTCATGGACAGAAGAGCCTGGCGAGCTACAGTCCATGGGGTTGCAAAGAGTCAGACATAGCTGAGCATGCAGGCACGCATATCATAATTATTATATTTGATCACTAATTCACCTCCTCCTTCAAAATAAAATCCAAGGTAATAACACCAAAACAAACCAACAAACAGTAAAAGATGATTAACAAATGAAAATGAGGAAGGGAAATACAAGCAGCAATTGAGCCAAAAAATAAATCTTTAAGTTCCTTGAGAAGCAGACAAAGGTGCCATGGGGGTGGGAAGAGAGATCCCAGGTTCTTTCCTATCTAAGTGTTGACAGTGCTCTAATGCATCAGGAAAGGAATCCCTCAAACTCTTAGAAATGCAAGGATCTTTATCTAAAGCATGTTAAGCAGGGTAATAAAAACGAGAAAGGGATTTAACAACACTGGAGAGGTTTCTTCACTTTGTTTGCTCTTGGTGATAGTCTAGGATTTTATTCAATAAAAGCTGCTGAATCTGGACAAGGGTCAGGGTGACAGTCCAGGTGATGCGGCTTTCAGATGCCTGCTGCACTCAGCGGAAAGCTTGGAGAAGCTGGAGCATTTTAAGGGACTGTATAGCATCGACCAACCTTCACAAATAAAGTGCTTTTGACAGCTGCTGAATGAAAATTGAGGTTTGAGGTCTTGCATGAGGATGGAGAGAAAAGCAGAAAAACCTGCTAATTATAACACCTACAGCAGAATTAAATGTCAATAGTCACTGTGCAGTTAAAAATTAGAGAAGCGCTATATTAATGAAGAGAAAAAAAAGTGAAAGGATAAAATACATAGGTCCTTAGAAACCCAGGGGAGAAGCACAAACAGAAATTTAGAGAACAAAAGGTTGAGAAAAATCTTTCTTATCGGAAATTGAAAAAAAAAAAATGACATGGGGAGCACATTGAAAGCAGCTCACTTTAAGTCTTTGGGAGTTTAAGAAAAAACCTTTCTGAGGGAGGTTAGTGAGTTTCTGGTATCCAGGAGCTTCTGTGTGGTCAGACTGGGCAACTGGGGTACCACCAATACCTCCAGAAGGGGAACTGGATTCTAGGGTCCAAGACAGAGGTCCACTTTTCTCCCCATCGTATCCTACCCTGACTGCACAGTGTAGTTGCTTAATAGATATTTATTGAGTAAACAAGTGAACTAGTAAACGAACCCCAGAAAAGCTAATTGCCAGTAGCTCTAGGAACAATATCTTTATTGTTATTTCTATATCTATATCTAGACACAGAAACAATATCACACTTAGAGAAGTGAAAGGTCTTAATACAGGTGTATAGTCTTTCATGTTTCCCCAAAACACCACTGGAGCAGGGAGACAAAGGTAAAGAGATGCAAAAATGAAATATTCATAATAACGAAGGCGTAAATAGAGTAAGTGTAGCCCATGTTATGTAATAGAATATTAACTATAGAACTCTAGTATTCAAATAGGAAAATATGCATGCCATACAATTAAATGAAAAAAATAGCTGGCAATAGTAGATTAAATACGACTTTAAATTTGCAAATCACAAAGTATATGGGTGTTTCCTATGCATTTTTCACAGAAAATAGCCTAAAATGTTAACAGTGCTTTGATTACTCTTATTTTCACTGTTTTTAATACTGTTCTTCCTTTAATGAAGATCCCCTCCCCTTATTCTATATTCATAATCAGAAGAGTAATAAGACAAGAGCAAAAAGTAAATTACTCTCCTGCTATAGTCAGATAGTATGTATTCTTGTTCTAATTCTGCCTGGGGACTCTTTAGGAAGTTAATTATACAGCTTAGACCTAGTTACCTTACTTGGAGAACAGAAATACAAATACGGATATGTGGCCTTTCAATTTTACAAAGCAGATGTGTGGATGGAATGAGAGAATGCATAGAAAACCGTTTTGCAAACTGCAAAATACTAGATGCATAGAATAGTGTAGATGGGGAAGGGCATTGGGATGAGGAAGAAAATGAAAGGGAAGATGACTTCAAATGTTTAAGATCAAAGTAAATGAGTGTAGCCTGTGGCAACATTTAGAGGCATCATTAGAACCATTTTCTTATGGGAACTGAAAAAATTATATAGAGTGTTAGATTATGACATTTTCATTCTTGCCATCAAGTTGTATAAAGATGGCATGTGGGCCTCCTTAAAAATTAAACTAGGTCTCTCTTGTTTCATTATATACAAGATTACAGGAAGAGAAAATACACTCCCTCACCTCCCACTCAGAGGTTATGTGAGTAGTGAATACAAGGTAGTGGTTGAACCAGTAAATATTCTTACTTAATTCCTTAAATAAAAACCTGCCTAAAAGATAAAGGCAAAAGCATAACTAATCATAACAACTTCTTTCCAAATCCATAATATCCTCTGTGTCCTCTTGATCAAGTCCGTTTCCCTTGTGGACCTTCAGGGTCCTCATTTGTTAAATAAGAGGTATCAGCTAAGTCATCCCATAAGTCTCTTTAAATAGTAAGTTCTATGGGTCTCAGTTACCAGTCTTATGTAATGATGATCATCCCCTCCTACATATCTGTAAAAATGATGGTCATCCCTTCCTACATATCTGTAAAATAGGGAATCAGAGCAAATGATCATCTTTCCAGTGACACAGACATTCCTCTGGCTTCACTGAGAAATCTTGCTCAATGTTTGCTGATTTGGCTGACACACTACTAACATGTCATGACTCAATTTAACTTTGGGAAAGTTATTTAAACTTTTTGAGTTTCGGTTCCTTCATTTGTAACCTGGGAACAAAAAGAGGACCCAGTTTGGAGGGTCCTTGCGGCATTACATAAAATACTCAACACAAATGATTAAAGCAGTTCAAGCACAAGGTACATGTACAATGAAAATTCAGTAGTATCATTGATCTGACAAGTTTTGAGTTTTTTTCCTAATGTTTTAAAGCTCAGCACTAGTTATGAGAAACCAGGCACTGAAAGATAGAATTTGACTTAGAGACCTATTTCTTGATATAAAACTCTCTTTGCAGAATCCCACACAATCTAAAGAATGCCATATTCTTCCATTAAATCTCAAGCAGCCGAAAAAGCTAATCTTCTTGAGACTACGTTTGACTTCACTGGAGGGTACACAAGCTAAACTATATAAAGTTAAGCTACAACAACAACAAAAATGACCCCAAATTAATGTACTGTTTTTGTGCAAAAGGATAAATAGAGCATTTTATTAACTTTTTTTTTGCAGCAACAAAATGATAGTCCATATCTTTTCATTCAACACAGTAAAAGCGATGATCACATTACATCACTTTGAGACACAAAGCAAAAGATATTTTTATTATCTTAAGGTCAAGAATGGTTTGCGTTTTTAAAACAAACTTTTATGTTTTATATTTGCAGTAGCAGGGCCTCCAGTCACTAGCACGATACAATAAACAGATCAAATATCCAGAATAGACAATTAAACACATCAATAATATTTTAAGTTGAATTGGGAAATGTATCATTGTCATTTTCAAACATTATAAAGAGGTCTGATGTTAACTTTTTAAAGGAAGAAAATCATTCCAACCACCCGAACAGCCACCACAAGCAAAATGAAGATAATATACAGACAGGAAATTTTATGCATTGCACTTATTGCTCGGTACACAAATGTTGCAATTTCTGTTGAGTTATATTAAGAAATGACAAGCAAAATGCCTCTGCCCCATCTAAAATTCTATGACTCTATGAAAGTAGAAATTGCAGTCCCCTAACCCAACATTAGGTGTATGCTATTTTTGGTTTTTTGTGAAGATCGTTTATTATGTATATGTGTATGGATATGTATAAGATATACAGATATATATATAGATATAGTTTTAATATAATTTATTGTCCTATATATTTAAGACAAATATTTCAGTGGGAATTTAAATAATAAAATCATCTACTTACAATATCTCTATTAAGTTTACCTTTTCATATTATATATAGCTCTGTGGCACAAGTTTCATATATATTTAATCAGTAAGGAAGAAAGATACTTCTATCATGTCTATTTCTTTTGCTGTTAATATTGCATTTTAAGGGCTATATCTCCATAGTAAATTTCTTATTAGAGTCTTTATGGTGTATGCATCTTTTTTTTTTCCTAATGCAAGTTACAACCAGTACAAAGTTGTAATAAAAAATACATTGAATTCCATTTATTTTGAATATTTTTGCAAAAAAGTTATGTGATATGCTACATGAAAAGTCAGATTTTATTGAAGTGTGAAGTGTTTTATACTGTTAGGTAAATGAATGGAAGAACATGAAGCATACCCCTCACTCTACAACTTCTTTTTCACAGATAAAAGTGTTTGTGCCCAAGCATTTCATATAAAACACTGCAAGATATTCCTCTTGAGAATCAACAAAATAGTCTACATTGTGTAATAACAATAATTATTTAGTACACCTTGCTAGTTGCTAGCCCACAACATTCTTCTCTACATGAGAGATATCTCAACTCTATGATTTATACTCAATAAATGTTGCCAACACCTGATGCAGCCAACATGACAACTTCACCTTTTTTTAACAGGACTTCTGCACAATATCTTGCAATACAGTGTAACAAATATGTAAGTGCATTTTGCATGATCAAGTAGCTTTGGCTTCCTAACCTCTGTTGGATGGGATGTGCCAATTGTTTTAGTTGTGCTTTATTAAATGGTGATGAGTTTTAACTCATATGAATCTAATGAGTAACTACTTGCTCCTACAATTTTGCCCAGTCAACCTTTAAATCACAGATGCAAGAATGGATGACTTGAATGGAAATGATGGAATTTCACAACTTCTATAGATTGCACTTGATGGTAACTTCATGAGTTTGTTTTGATTTCATCTTTACAGCAAGACTTGCCTGGTTGATATGTGTACATGTTTACACCACATCTTTTAAAATTTTTGTGCAATCACAATTAATTTAATCACAAACACTAAAAATAAATCCAGCAATTAGCTTTGTTATGAATAATCATCTCGGTCCTTATAGTTGTATGAGTCTTGTACTTCTTCTTGTACAAATTCCTCTTTCTTTTCCCAACCGTTAGGCCAACCTCCATTGGCCTGTGTTGTGGCACCATAAGACTTAGTGGTACCATAATTTATATAATTTTGAGTAATGTCCCCTGTTTCTTCATCGAGCTCATCTTCATGGATAAATCCACACTTTTCTTCACTTGTTTCCTCAGGGTCTGCCCAGGGTTGCTTCTCTCCTGAGGCGAATATTGCATAAAATACAACTCCACCGTAGTGGACGAGGGCAGCGATCAGGAAGACATACTGCCACTCTTCACGCGACTGCAGTGACAAAAGTGGCATTGTGAGAACAAACTCCCTGGGTCTAAAAAGCCTAACATCTTCTCTGAATGTTCTACCATTAAGCGTTTCCTAAAATGCTACCTTCAGGGGAAACCCTTGTTCTGATTATATTAAACAAACACTGTGAGAGAAACATTCTGTATTACTGTGACTCTCATTATTCAAAACTTTTTAGTCTCAAGTTCTGAAATAGAACTCCAAAGATGTCTATGGTCTGCTAATTTTTTTAAATTCCTAATCTCTCTTTAAATTCCATTGAGTTACTTAGTTTTTTTCTCCCACTTCTTTTATTTCCTTTTGGTAAACCATAATTTAAAAGGTCTTCCTATAAAGATAAATACTGATAACAATATTCTTGTCACCAGAGAAGCCCTAATTTAGAAACTCTACCTATAAAGACAAATACTGATGGCAATATTCATCCATCAATTACTACAGAGAAGTTTAAATTGATGTTTACAAATAAAGCTGAGAAGATTTCCATTTGTCTGTTCAAATGAGCTAGGATGCTGTTGTTTTGCCACACCAGGGATACCAGAAGTATTAGAAGGTGTTGAAAGTATAACCTTTATTGGTTGGAGAAGCAGGCTCCCTCAGAGTTCTGAAAGAGATTTTCTTCTGAGCCTGTTATCTCCCCTACTCAGAGATGTGGTGACTGGACCACAAGCAGAATGCCACAAAGAACATACAGATGCTTTTCCTAATCATGAGAGAGAATATTCTACAAATGAACATCTCTTGATCTGTCTTACCTTATTCTTTGTCATTGCACCAACAATGATAGGGCAAACCATTCCTGACAATGTGCCAACACCGTTCGAAATGCCCATTAAGATACTGGCATATCTTGGAGCAATATCCAAGTGGTTGACATTGAAACCTGAAATACACACAGAAGGTGTGACTCAGAGAATTCCAAACCTTACAGAAGTACGTGACTACAGAGTATCCTCCACCACCCTCACCTTAAAAGACACCAGGTTCATAGCATGTGCTTAATAACTATTTTTGATAATTTAGCTCAGTGATATATTGAGAATAGAAAGAGGTATGATTTGTTATCGAATACTTAACACATGATATTTACTCCAAAGATGCTCATTAAAAAAAAAGGAAGGGGGGGATAAGCAGGGGGTAAGTAAGTAGTAAATAGTAATGAATCCCAATGTGTTAGTCGCTCAGTTGTGTACAACTATTTGCGACCCTATAGACGATAGCCCACCAGGCTCCTCTGTCCATGGAATTCTCTAGGCAAGAATATTGGAGTGGGTTGCCATTTCCTTCTCCAGGGGATCTTCCTGACCTAGGGATTAAACCCAGGTCTCCTGCATTGCAGGCAAATGCTTTACCATCTGAGCTACTTTCATCGTTGTTATTTTCTAGTGGAAATATGTTGAGTAAACTTTCTCAACAGTCAAAATGTTAGAGGAAAGTAGAATATAAATTTCTTTTTATCACTAGCAAAAGTCAGAATGTTACAAGTACATTTTTTTAAAACAGCATCTTACCAGAAATAGCAAATCCACTGAATCCCACTGCAAGTACCAAGAATGAGATTGCTACCCCTCTAGTATGAGAATAACCAACAACCAGAAGTAGCGTTGCCTCCATGCCAAAACCTTCAGAAACAGACATACAAAAATACTTCAGAAATTTATGTAAATGTTTCCAGTGAGTCAAAACTATTAAAAATGATCACACTTATTTGACCTAGCAAAACACTTCAGGGATTCTATCTTCAAAATAATAATAACAGTAATTTATTCACAGAAGTTACGGAAGCCTTCTTTGTGTTTTAAGAAAAACAACAAAGACAACCTTAAGTTTAAATAGTGGGATGGGTCAAGTTGCAATTATCTAAAACTAGAAGTTATGAATCTTTGAAGATGGGAGAATGATTATGAATGAACATTGAAGGTACAAATTTAATAGCATATGTGATATGCATAGAAAAAGTTGATTTATTTCGATTCGAACTTTGTTAAGTAAAAACATATTCTTAACATACTTACCACCACAATTCATGATCTTCCTTACTGTCGTAGTTGAAAGAATTTGCTTGCTTCTTAGAAAATCTGCAATCTGCCCTCCAATAGGTACAATGATTGTCATTACTAAGTGTGGCACAGCAGAGAGCATGCCAACCTGACGAAAAACAAAAAGGAGAGAAATAAGTAATGTGGGCAATTTATTGGTCTTGTAAGCTCTTTATGGACAAAGGAAGGAAAAACTACTGTCAGTAAATGACCACTTACTCATTCTCAGAGTAGGCAATAACTTCCGCAGAACAAATGAGAAAAAATTAAGTAAATTTACTTTGATTCTTTTTTCTCTTCCAGATGATAACACTTCTTTTCTGCCATGAGTCAGTAAATCTTGAGTTTCTGAGTAAACTATCCTGAATTTTATCACAGAATGATTCACATTTATGTGCCTATTTTATAGTCTTAAATACATTTGTAGAAATTCATTATTAGCAACAGAGGAAAAGAGAAAGAGAGACAGAACCAGAGAGAAGGGAAATACATTTGACAAACCTTGAAGAGACTATTTTAAAATTTGTTTTTATTTCACAATAAAGATAAAATCTTAATTGCATGCTAAATATGCATGAGTTTATATTATGATAAACTTATGAGTTTGATATTTAGTTTCTATAGATTAAGAGCTCAAAAAATCCAGATCGATTCTCAGTTTTAGGCATTTTCCATGTCAAATACCAATATTTGGTTACACTGTCACATAGCATTCTTAGTTTCTGAACTAATTTCATACTAAAGGGCCCAATCTAAAACCTAACCTGCCAGCATCAATTCAACATACATTTTTTTGATCAACAATTACATGTAAAACACTGTCCTCTGGGCATCATGCAGGCAGAAATTGTGAATAAAATGTATTTCAATTATGTATTACCACACATATGGACTTAGTAAATTTCATATACATCAATATATAAGGAAGATTTTTACTAAGCATACTTTGAAGACCAATTCCTAGAAAATAGTAAATACTAGATAAATGTTCATTATTTGTATAAATGTGTCCTTCTAAACTAGATTCCTAAAGGATTAATAAAAGATTCTGTTTTATTTTACAATGCTATATACTGTGGTGTCACGACCATGGGCTTGGGATGACTAATGACTAATTGAGATATTAAACAACTCTAAATAGCTTAAATATCCAGGCAATTTTATTCTTTCTTTCACTCCAGACAGAAACTTTTAATATTATTATCTTCATTGCAGTGATGAAGAAACTATGACTTAAAAGGATTATGCCATTCTCAAGAGGTTGGGAAGTTTCATATACGAGTATAGGCTGAGACTCTGTATCTCTGTATGTGTGTGTCTGTGTGTGTATGTGTGTGTCTGTGTGTGTATGTATACACACATACAAAAAAGTCATTGCATTTGTGGTTTTATCTGTAGGATACTCAGTTTAACTAAAGTTTATTAAAACAATACTCTGTATAAATACTTTAGTTCACTTAAATTTTCCTGCGCTTCTGAAGCATGGTCTTTTTTAAAAATTAATTTTTATTGGGGTATAGTTGCTTTACAATATTGTGTTACTGTATAGCACAGAGAACTCTACTTAATATACTGTGGTGAAAGACAGTCTTAATATTGTTATTTACAGGTCAGAAAACTGAGGCGACAGTTATTCAAGAACAGGACCAAGGTTATGTATCAATACTCTCTTGTGGAGCTTGGATTTAGGACCATGTCAGCCTGGATCCAAACCTCGTGTTTTATTGCCTCCATCATTTCCTTTTCACATACTTTAGATAAGTCAGTAATTTTTAAAAACCAGTATAATCAAAATCTTCAGGCGGATTTGTGTGTGTAGAATTTATCAAAATTGTAATTAAAATATAATAAGTGAATTAGATCAACATAAATGGTGATTACATTTAGGTTTTGCAAAATATCATTTACTCAGGCATTTTCTGTTAATTGGAGCTAAGGGCCAGAATGACCACACAGTTTCATTAACATCAGTTGGTTCCCTCACTCTCCCTGATGAGACTAGACTTTATTAATAGCCTCTCAGTGTCATACTTGTCCTAGATTGTGAAAATGGACTCACACCTCCAGCAGCCTTTGTTGAGACGTATAACACCTCTCAGAGCTCCCAAAGGCTACCGTGCAATGTTTGATCAGCTCCAGAGAGAAGAGCCCTGTCTAAAGCAGTCATTCTTCTCAGGCATGGAGGAAGCAGTTTCCTTAGAAACAGGGATTACAAAAGAGCTCTTAGAATAGCTACTCCTAAACTCGGGTTTTCTTCAGTTTCAGGCCTCAGATAGTCATTCAAAGAGGCATAATATGAATAGCGAGCCCAGCTGGACTTATGTAATGACATGAAGAGAAATGGCAAGTCCACGGCCAATGCAGACAAATGTATTCAGCAAAGCACTTGTCACAGAGATGGCATTGAGCAAATACTTGCTTCATGTTGAAATGAATTATGGTTTACCTGAATTTGAATGGCATAGTAAAGGGAACTGAAACATAAACCGAAGCATATGGGCTTAAACTTAATTCTGCTGCTTATTGTTAGCTTGCCCTTTGATAATTTAAATACTTTCCCTAGCTTCTGTTTCTCCATCATTTCAATAGAGATGATGATAGTTATTCAGTTGGTGGACGATATACGTTATTCATGAATATGAGAAGAGCTTGTAAATTTCACTATATTGTAGTATTTTATGTTCATTTAATCCTTACAAGAATCTTAAAATGATTATATTTTCATACCTACAAATAAATGTCTGTAGCATTGAGCATGCTGTGCTGTTAGTTGGAAATGTTTTATTTTTGTCTACACCACCAAGCTGTGAACACTTGAGGAACCACATTTTTATTTCTCAATATAACACATAAATCTTCACATATCATGTTCAACAAATGCTTGCCAAATGATTAAACTGGATAAATAAGATACAAGATTGTTTTCAGATATTTTTGCTATCCTCAAATCTTTTAACCAGATAGATTTCTGAGGGTGTCGAAGCAGAGTTAAATTGATAATTATATAAATTCAATTCCATTTAAATGAAATATTTTTTTGTTCACTGATGTATTGCCTTTGACCTGAAACTTAAAGGGAATTATGCTTGTTTACAAGAAAAAGACTATGTTGTTGCCCGTCCCAACCAAGAGGTAAACTCTGTGAGGGCAAAGACTAGGTTTGTTTTGTTTATCCCAGCAACAGTTTTTAGCAGGCATTTAAATGTAGTAGGCACTCAGATGCCTAGCTTAGTCTTTGATTACTAGAATTCATTTGTAATTCTAATTTGCAAGATAAAATTTAGGAGATAAAATATTGGCAAAGGAACTTAATAGTCACTAAAGTACAAAAGTAATGCTCTATTTAAAGAAGGATAGTTCTTACATACCTTGCTGATTTCAAATCCAAAGACTTCCTCAAAATATGCTGGTTGACTAATAAGCAATAAATAAAAAGTCCAGCTTCTGCAGAAGTTTGCAACAATTATTGCATAGACTGGCATAGATGTAAAAAATTTTCTCCATGGAGTCTTGAATTTCTGAAATTCAAAAAAAAAGAGCCATTCTGATCATTTTAAATATTTCCTAACTTAAATGAGAATCATAGATACCTTTGCATTCTTATGATGTGTATGCTGAAGCATGAGTAGGAGATAGGCAGGAGGCAGTGAGTCATTAATTGCAACAGTCCAGTTAACCTTAGCTTCATAAATAATTGTTGGAAGAAGAAAAGAAGATACGGTTCTCCTTCTGATTAAATTGTTTCAGTTTTAGAAATATATAAGATTCTATTTTTCTCAAAAAGTAATTCCAAATGCATAGACCCTAGTTTCCAAGGTTTTTGTTTTATTTTGTTTTGGCAGTGATAGATCAGGCCTCAGCTAAAACTCGCTGCCAAATCAATGACCTTGTTGGTATCTGACATATTTTATATAAAATGTTGAAAATTCAACGTAGTTAGGAGAAGAAAAATAAGAAAAATGTGCAGCATTCTAGACCCCATCAAGAGTTAATGACAACATTACCTAACTACAAATTCTCTTGGTAGCCAGTGGATATCAGTATAAATTCTGTGACACTGGAGTGTAAGAGTCTCTAAAATTCACATGGTATACATCTGGGTTAAGCATTTGGCCACCCAGCACACCATAACTAGCTACTTAAGATATGCAAGAGATTCAAAATTAACTTAAATATGATTGGCTTTGCTTATGACGCTCATTAAAAAATTACACCTGGTATATTTAAAGATGCTGTGTATGCCCAATAGAAAGCAATTATCTTCCCTCAAGATTAATATTTTTAGACCTTAAAAAAGCTCTC
The DNA here is from genome assembly GCF_016772045.2 of Ovis aries. Lineage (NCBI taxonomy): Eukaryota > Metazoa > Chordata > Mammalia > Artiodactyla > Bovidae > Ovis > Ovis aries. The sequence continues at coordinate 19,975,730 of NC_056074.1, forward strand.
ATAGTTCCAAACACTTCCTCAATTCTTTATTTTGAACACAGAAATACTCTTTAATGTTTATCACTAGTTTTGGAATTTTTTAGTATTATTTATTTGTTTTGGCTTTATTTATTTTAATATTATTTGTTCATTTAGGCTGTGCTGGGTCTTCGATGTTGGGCAGGCTCTTCTCTAGTTGTGACGAGTAGGGGCTACTCTGTAGCTGTAGCTTCTCATTGAGATGGCGTCTCTTGGTGAGGAGGAGGAGCTTAGCTGCTCCCCAGCACGCAGGATCTTCCCAGATCAGGGATCGAATCCGCGTCTCCCGCATGGGCAGGTGAACTCTTTCCTTCTGAGCCATCAGGGAAGCCCTGTCTTGGATTCTCAAACTGATAAGTTAGTAAAAGAGGTGGCAAACAGTTTTTTACAAGATTTAGTCATTATTGCTGAGTGTAGAGCCTCATAATTACTAGCAGTGGTAGTGAATCTAATGAAACTTTTTACAGATCACTTTAAAGTGACATAGTAGGAAGATACATTGTGTTGATCACAGGGAACAAATCAAAAAACAAAAACCTGTCCTAATAATAAATAGTGAGTATTTTGGCTTTAGGTAAAAGTTTCTAGTGACACCATCATAGATGCATTCAAAAAGTGCAAATTTAAAAGAATTTTTTCCTGATAAGTTCTAGAAAAATGGTGCCAAATAAATATACTTATTTCAAAGATAATAAAAATGACCAAATACAGGAATGTCTATTATAGCATTGCATTTTAATAAGTAATAAGTTCAGAAGATTTTAAGAAGAAAATATTTTTCTTGCCGAGAAGGTGTTGTTTTAAATTTATATCAGGATCATCTTCATTAAGTACTTTTTCTTCAGGCCACAAAGCACTTCACCAAATGTAAAAGAAAGTGTCTACTCATCTCTCTTAGAAAATTGTTGGTGGCTGTAGGGGGACTTATGATATTTTGATAACATTCTATTTACTGAACTGGTTGTTTGCTTCATTGGTGTGTTTAATTTGTAAAAATTCAGCAAGCTATTTGCTTATGTTTGTATATTTTTCTGTTCACATATTTAATTATTTTGTAGAGAAAAATAACAGATTTAAAAGACACAAGAATCAGCTACAATATATGATCCTTAATTTGATCCAAACTCCACAAACAATGGCTACAAAAGACATGAAAATTGATTAGATATTAGGATTGAACTGGGCATCTGAAATTTCAATATGATCTAGTATTGGATAATGCTAGAGAATTACTTTTAGTTGTACTAGGTATGATGATTGTACTTAAGATTATAAAGGAGAATATTATTTTTCTAGAGAAGCATGTATTTGTGGGTAAAGTATTATGACATCTCATTTACTTTAAAATTGCTCAACAAAAAGAAAAGTGAAGTAAATCAGGCAAGATGTTAAAAACTTTTGTTTCTATGCAGTGGATATATAGATATTCCTGTTACTTATTCTTTCTGTTAAATGTTGAACTTGATCACAATAAAAAGTTCAAAATAATTAAAATACAAGTTCTATTCCCACTTGATCTCATTTTTAAATTGATTTCAGGAGAGTAAAAAAAATCAGTAAGAAGTAAAATATTGAGTTTAGAAAAATAGTAAAGTCTAAGAAATGGAGCATTTGAGTTTACCTATACTGTTTTGTCAATCTACCGATTACTCTCTTTTGAGTCATTTCCAGAAATTGGTTTTCACTTTTCTTGCTGTTTTAAAAAACATATACCTCACCTCAACACCACACAATCTCTCAAGAACTGGTAAATAAAAGAAGCATATTTTATCAATGATGATATGGGCTAATCAGAATATTTTGGACTAGAACAGGAAGCTAAGTATGAACCCGCCCCCACATCATCACTTGTTTCTTGAGTAGCTACCATCAGAAAAAAAATTATCAGTCTATTTACAGAAGAAAACAGGAAGGGGTGCATTCTAATGCCAACCTGTTTAGCTAATGGAACAAATACAATGTAAGATTTTTTTTTAAGTACCGGCTTAATTTCAAATGTTACCCAATATGGCATTTTCTTATTCATTAAAGACCAAGATGCCCTCAGCAACAATGGGTGACAGACATTTTTTTCTAGAATGAGATGCCAAGGACAAGCCTTCCCTAATAAATGAAGTAGAGAATCAGAGCGGAAATCAAATACAAAAGTTGAGGGAAGCATAATGCATAAGAGTCATTGGTTAAATGCACAGTAACTTTCAACTCCTAACAAAAAGAAATTGAGTTGATTAGGTCCTGAATTAATGAGACTGTCTACAATATTTTTGCTTAAGGGGTTTATTTTATTTTTATAGCATCAGATGGGTATTCATTAGTTGCTATTTATGATGTCTTAATATGTGTACTAAAATATTTGTATTACTGATATAGAAGTGCATTTCTTTCCCTATCAGCAAATCCTGCCCAAGAAACTAAATTATAATCAGAAAAAGGCTTTACAATATTATAATACTCGATCTTCATATGTTAATCCTAAAAATGGTAATATTTTATCAATAAAAGGGTTATATTATATTAAGAATATTTTTCAGATTAGCTACCTATGGTTGGCATGCTAATGTTTTAGTATTTACTAAATTATGTAGAAATACACATGTATAAGACTTGGATTTAGAATATTCAATGAATAAAAATATCTCCTTTCGTGACTGTGTTAGGTGATTTGACATTTCCTGTAATCTAAATTTAACAAATATTGGTTGAATTTTGTTTCAGTTAGCTATGTTGAGCTATTTTAAAAAATTCACTGAGGTTTACAGCTACAGTATTAAAGCTATAATCCAGTGAAAATTTGAAGGTGCTTAAGAAAAGTTAAAGAAAAAAAGAAATCATAGATGGAAGAAGGAGCAATCATTTATAAGTCAGGGAATATTCATGGAGTTAAAAAAAAAAAAAGCAATCATGACTGATACCAAATTAGTTTTGCTGAATAGGGACACATAAAACAATCTGCTTGGTTGAAGAGATGTGAGATGGAGAACGAGAATAGGAATATACACCATAATAAAGTTCTTACTTCCATTGCACCTAAAAGATTTGCACTCTCTCCAATGCTTTCTTCTATGTACCTACGTTCTTCATCTGTAATAGTAGGATGCTTTGCAGGACTCTCATAGGACACCAAAAGCCAAAACATGTACCAGATCATTCCAAAGCTTCCTGAAAGCAAGAGTTCAAAAGGAGGAAGTCAAGGAAAGGCATACTCCCCTAACTACTTCCATTTAACAGTCAGTAGCTGGGATAAAACTACAGTAATCTTGTGACAGGATTATAAAATGTGAATTTGAGCTTATGCTTCTCCAAATGAACCTAGCCATCTCTACTTGTCTTTTGTCACTAGACTTCATGCAATCTGAAGACTAGTGCTGTAATTTAATCTTTATCACTGTTAAACAATGCTGAAACACAGGAAACTCACAATAGATAATTATTGAATGGTATAGTTTGGAACACGTTCGTACATTCAACAAATATTTGCTGAACAGTTACTTTTCCGGGTACTCTGCTGAATGAGAGAAATATGATAAACAAGAAAAAATTCCTATCCTCAAAAAATTTTGCTGGGAGTAAATCCTTTTATTTATGTCTGTCTTTAATGTGGGTAGTGGTCTGCATTTCCAAGGAAAAGAAATGCTTTTTCCCCTCTCCGGTTAGGACGTGCAGATCTAGTAATGTGTGTATGTGTTAGTCGCTCAGTTGTGTCCAACTCTTTGCAACCCCATAGATGATAGCCCACTAGGCTGCTCTGTCCATGGAATTCCCAGATCTAGTAAACAGACTATTAAATAAAATCTAAAAGAATAGTCTTGGGCTTCTCTCATAGCTCAGCTGGTAAAGAATTGGGCCTCAATTCAGGAGACCCCAGTTCAGTTCCTGGGTTGGGAAGATTCCCTGGAGAAAGGATAGGCTACCCACTCCAGTATTGGTGGGCTTCCCTTGTGATTCAGCTGGTAAAGAATCTGCTGGCCATGTGGCAGACCTGGGTTGGATCCTTGGGTTGGGAAGATCCCCTGGAGCAGGGAAAGGCTACCCACTCCAGTATTCTGGCCTGGAGAAGTCCATGGACTAGTCCATGGGGTCACAAAGAGTTGGACACAACTGAGTGACTTTCACTTTCAATTTTCAGAAGAATATTTTAGCCTGAATAGATACTGTACATGAAAAATGGGCTTCTGTAACTAATGTGGTAATACTTAACAGTTTATGTGACTGTATACCACAGCATATACTATTGCCTATGGATCACTGTTTAGACAGATGAAAGTTATACATTCTAATACAACAAACATGCTACTGCAAGCTCTATTTCATCCCTTTATTTAGCACTTTCACCATTAAAATATGCCCTTATTGTGCAATATAAAACTGAAGCATCAACAACAGAAAAAATTCATATAATGTATCCTGATTCTCATCAACTGGCCATTTCATTTTTTCCTCATACTGTTCTATTTCTCCCCTGGGTAACAATCTAATCCCTGATCGCTATAATGCTGTATTTTTTTTTTTTTTTGGTGGGGGGCTAGTCAATCTCTAAGTGCTTCTTAATATTATAACTTCTGATGTACTGTGCCCTTTTAAATACTGAATGTGATAGCAAACACAATTTGGAATCAGATGGTGTGTGACAGTTTGGTAGAGTGTAGTGGTTGCAGAATATGGTTCTCCTGTATTCAAATTGCAACTGTGTCACTCATTAGCTACATCTTCTAATCAGTAACTAAATCTCTGAAAATCTCTACTACCAAATGAGATAATTCATTTTTTTAATAAGATTTTTGCAAACAGAAGTTACAGAAGGCAATACATAAAGAAACTAGCATAGTGGATGGCACAAGATAAGCACTCAATAAATGAGAACTCCTGTAATTGAGTAATAATTATAATTTCCACTAACTGAATACATCTGAAGTGCTAGACACTCAGCTAATTGCTATATATGCATTATCTTTCTAAAACTTAAGCTGCCATATGGGTCTTATCTCATTAACTAAAAAAATGAATATTGAATATGTGGCTCAAAGACCAAGCTTTTGTCGTATACAGCAAGTAAGTAAGTACTATTATTATGATATTTCAGATTGCGCATGCGTGTTAAGTCACGTCAGTCATCGTGTACGACTCTGCAACGCTATGGACTGTAGCCCACCAGCCTCCGCTGTCCGTGGGATTCTCCAGGCAAGAATGCTGGAGTGGGTTGCCATGCCCTCCTGCAGAGGATCTTCCTGACTCAGGGATTGAACCAGCATCTCTTATGTCTCCTGTATTAACAGGCGGATTCTCTACCACAGTGCCACTTGGGAAGGCATTCAATGATAAGTATTAGATGAGATATAACTTGAAATAATGAGGTAGGTTTTCTTGGGTCCTTTGTGGAAAATTCATATTCTTAAAGTCACATCACATCTTCAATTAAATAATGGACTAAGGCACAAATCAGAAAATTTAATGGATGGCCATACCAACTTTTGGAGAAGGCAATGGCAACCCACTCCAGTGCTCTTGCCTGGAAAATCCCATGGGAGGAGGAGCCTGGTGGGCTGCAGTCCACGGGTTCGCAAAGAGTTGGACACGACTGAGTGACTTCACTTTCACTTTTCACTTTCATGCATTGGAGAAGGAAATGGCAACCCACTCCACTCTTGCCTGGAGAATCCCAGGGACGGGGGAGCCTAATGCGCTGCTGTCTATGGGGTTGCACAGAGTCGGAAATGACTGAAGCGACTTAGCAGCAGCAGCAACAGCAGCATACCAACTTTACTATATACCTTGTAAGTAAGTGCTTTAAATATCTTTGAATTATAGGCTTTAAAATAAAATCAAACAAAAGCTATGGATTAAAATCTGTTAAAAAAATTTCCCTACATTGGCATGAATCTGCCACAGGTGTACATGAGTTCCCATTCCTGAATCATGTCAATGTATGGCAAAACCAATACAGTATTGTAAAGTAAAATAAAATAAAAATAAAGAAAAGAAAACATCAACAACAACAACAAAATTTCCCTAGAAAACAAAAATATGTTCTACTGCATATATAGCTCACCATTTAGGATATTCATGAATTCAAAACCCAACTATGGCTTTTAAACCAGGATAAGATCCTCCACTATTTATATTCTACAAATATAAGAATTTGCTTTGATGAGAATATTTCAAAATGAAAATGGATCATAGCACATTTGGAAGCAGCCAAATTCTGTTCTGTTCTCCTACATGACCTCATTAATCTTCAGATTCTCCTGCCCATGTCCAAAACTGGTATTAATCAGTGACAACATCAGTTGGAATCCAGATCTCTTATCTTTCTTCTTTTCTCTTTATTAAAAAAGTGTATCTTAGCAAGAGACTATGGGATAGTTTCAAGAGGTAAGATTCCATATTCTGGTTAGAAAGTGAATAGAAAGGGAGTTCGGACTTTGGGCTTCCTGTCATTTTTATTTCCTTGGGGGCTTAATCTTCTTTAATCCTGGGGAAATGTGGACTAAAATGTACTGCCCCTGCAGCGACTGCTAATATTTCATCACAAGATTGAATGTTTGCCTTAACACTAATATGGCCTTTCAGCTTCCTATCCCATTGAGTCTCAAGGAAATAGAATCAGGGAAATGACCGAGAAAGCAAGAATCAAAAGAGAAGTTGGTGCTGCCTAGCTTCTTCCTTTTAATCAGCTTTGAATCAAGAGCTAAATTAAATTTTTCATAGTCAAGGGCATCACATACTGTACATTACAAAGTTTCCATCAGCAATGTGATTGCTTTTAAAAATAATAAATAACATTGCAGAGAAAATCACAGATATAGAATATTACCCTTGATCTTAGATTATAAAGAAAAGAATCAATGAAAAAACAATAATGAGTAAACACAGAAGTATATTCATTGATCTATCACACTGCTTTAGTTTAGGCACATTTCTTTTAATTCTATTGTACAGAAATGCTACATACCATAGACATAGAATACGGAAGACCAGCCAGTATACTGCACAAGAATGCCAGCTAAAGGCATTGCAATCACAGCTCCAGCATAGGATCCTAAAGTAGAAGAGAAAATGAGAGAAAGGTAAGTGAAATCAATAGACATTCTTGACTTCATCTCATTTTCCTTGACTGGGTCTTACAAACACATCCTTGCACACTTGGATGTATATCCACTCTCATCCACATACTTCAAACACATATCCAGGAGTACAAGACTACACAAGTGAATATAATCTACACACCCAAGTCAGAGATATAAAAATAGTACAACACTATAATAAAAAACAAATTCAAAAAACTATAACAAAATAATTAATGAATATATTTGAAAATTCAGAAGAAATGAATAAACTCTGAGAAAAATACAAAATGTAAGAGGGAGTTGAAGATTTCAGTAGACCAGTAATAATTAAAGAAATCGAATGGTGGGTCAAAAACCTTTCCTCATGTACACATACAGACATACCTCAAATGGTTTTACAGATGAGTTTTACCAACTTGCAATTCTTACAAAAGTTGTTCCTAAGCTTTTATGCACATAACTGTATCTGCACATAATACTCACCACAAAAGGAGGTGGTTGCCAACCGACTCCTCTCTAAAGGGGGAGCCCATTTGCTCCATATCCCATGACATGCTGGGTAGGTGACACCCTGTGATGGAAAGAGATATATCAGTACTGTTTAGAATCTTGGGTCATAGGAAAATAAATATATTCACTTCTCTGATGTGACGCTGTTTTCTTAGAATGGGCACAGGGTCTCCAGTTGCCATGTGAGGGCCTTTCTTTGCTGATTCCATAAAATTCCATTTTAAAAACTTTCAGCCCAGACCAGGTAAGACATGACCTCTTTTTAGTCACGTGTTCAAGTTATTCCCACCCTTTAAGACTTCCTTCTACGTCAGTTTTCTTCTGATTAAGGCCGGAGAAAAGATCCTCTACTATTCAGTTCATCTGCAATTCTGAACAATTTGAGAGACAATTTTGTAAGGAGTTAAACTTAGTGATTCCCAAATTAAAGGAATCCCTACTGAAGAAGGTACAGCTTAGATCCTTGAAGGTTGTTATACTTCCTGAAATGAGTGTCTAAAACTTAAAATCTTTAAGATATTCTTTTTTGTATTGTTTTGATCCTATCATTTTTTTCTTTCTTTTTGGAAAGACAAGAAGCTGTTTTCAGTGCCTTAATACTTTATCTGACTTATCTACTCTCACCGTATTTCATGAAAAGAGAAAGGGCAATAAGTATGCCCTTGTCAAGTTTTTAAATGATATTCCTTCAAAGACTACAGGTTAATGGAGCAAAAGTCAATCATTAGAGTTGATGCCCAAAGAATACATTCAATGAAATGTTTTTTGGGTTTTTTTCAGTGAAAATTCAGATCATGAGGTAAAGCCAAGAGGGACTTGTTATAAAACTCTCCAAACATATTAATTCAGAGGATGGACTCAAAATTTTTATCACAGCACATTAACAAAACTGCCTGTTCTTTTTTTAATTTTTTTTATGTCATTCACGAAACACTTCATCATCACTCAATTCCAGAGAAGTGGGGGTAAACAGCCACAGTGGTGGTCTATCATCATTTAAAGATATCTGGTTTCTAACTTTTCCAATTTTTTTACCACTGTGTAGACACAACCTAATACAATATATTTATTTGTAGGTCAAAACAAAGATAATCTTCTGATTCTTATTAGCATGCCAACCTTAAAATGACGTCATCCTGTAGTTCCATACCTCAACAAGTCCCTGCAGTATCCTAACAAAGATGACACACCCATAATGCACTCTGGCTGCTGATGGGATTAGCATATTCAGGGTAGAGGTAAGAAGTATGGCAGCTCCGAAAACTCTGAAAAATAAAAGGAGTTAACAGATCTACATTTCTCAGATCAAGTTAATTACAAGCAATTTCAAGATAGAATTTTGTTTTTCTCTAAAAAAATAAGAATGTTCTGAACTGGATTGGCTAGCCATTTTAAATAGATATTGGACTATCTTGAATTGCTACATCATTTGAAGCACTAAACTCAACATTCAAAAAACAAAGATCATGGCATCTGGTCCCATCACTTCATGGCAAATAGATGGAAAACAAAGGAAACAGTGACAAACTTTATTGGGGGGGGGGGCGCTCCAAAATCACAGCAGATGGTGACTGCAGCCATGAAATTAAAAGACATTTGCTCCTTGGATGAAAAGCTATGACCAACCTAGACAGCATATTAAAAAATAGAGACATTACTTTGTCGACAAAGTTCTGTCTAGTCAAAGTGATGGTTTTTCCAGTAATCATGTATGGATGTGAGAATTAGACTATAAAGAAAGCTGAGTACTGAAGAATTGATGCTTTTGAACTGTGGTGTTGGAGAAGACTCTTGAGAGTCCCTTGGACTGCAAGGAGATCCAACCAGTCCATCCTAAAGGAAATCAGTCCTGAATATTCACTGGAAAGGCTGATGCTGAAGCTGAAACTCCAACACTTTGGCCAACTGATGCAAAGAATTGACTTCTTGGAAAAGACCCTGATGCTGGGAAAGACTGAAGGCAGGAAGAGAAGGGGACAACAGAAGATGAGATGGTTGGATGGCATCACCTACCCGATGGACATGAGTCTGAGCAAGCTCTGGGAGTTTATGATAGACAGGGAAGCATGGTATGCTGCAGTCTATGGGGTCACAAAGAGTCAGACACAACTGAGCAACTGAACTAAACTGAATAAATCTGTTTATACACAATTTTAGTCACTTTCTTCATAGATATAATTACAAATTGTAAATAGTTAATTAAACACTGTATATTATTTGAGTCTATATATCATCTACAATGTAAGCTGCTGAAGGGCAAGAGCTTGCTTTTCAGATACACTGCTGTATCCCTAATGCCTAGCATGGTGCCTGATACATAGGAGACACTCACTGAAGAGCTGCTGAAGAAATAGTAAGTGCCTAAATGGAGTTGTGTCTAGTTGTGTCTGATACCTTGAAGTACGGAAATTATAACTCCATTCATAAAATTTTATGAAGGGAATCATATGTAAATGCTCCCCAGATCTAATGATCAGCTCCCACAGGACATATTTTTAAAATAGAAAAAATTAGTACTTCATATATCTACCTCAGGTTTGTCTTTCTGTGTAGGTGGTTGAGTGGAGGGGTTTTGGGTACCCCTCTTTCTGCATACATACAAACAATTCAAAATAGAATTGCTAAGACATTTATCCATCTACAAGTAAAAATTATATTCCATTATTAACAAAAAAAAATCTTTCCTAATGTAAAACTAAGCAAGAAATACATCCCCTTAACCAGGTAACTTTGGAAACTTCTCTTGCAGAGAAATCTGGGGACACATTGTCTCTAGTCAGTAAATTTTTTCAAGGCAAACATTGAACCTTGAGTTCAGTCAAAATTGGCTGCCTCATAAAAGTTCTCATTTTTCCAGGAGCACGTTTAAATGTAACTGTTAAAGACGTGAGTTTCTGAAAGAGCCTTGATCATTATTAATCTGCGACTGAAATTTGAGAAATGACTTTATGAAAGGATGAAGTAGATCAGCTTTTTTCTATGAATCATAGACTGGGATACAAACTTTTGTTTACTTGCTATAGCCTAATAATCCATCTGTCTTCAGTGGCTTCTCTTCACAGAGTTAAACAGTCACTTAAGAGGTGAATATTCTCTTCTGTTCTTTCTGCGTCCTATTTCCTGAATAGGTACCTTTGGCTCTGAGTCAGAGTAACTTATTTCCTAAATGTTTGGCACAAAATAGAAACTTTTTATTTCTAGAAATGATTATCCCCATTAAAATGCCCAGTGATATTAAACTTCTGCCAACTATGGATTTATTTTCCAGAAATTAAATGCAAAAATCCCATATCCTATCTTTAAAATATAAAAACTTAAAATCATTATTCAGTTCAGTTCAGTTCAGTTGCTGTCTGACTCTTTGTGACCCCATGAATCGCAGCACGCCATGTCTTCCTCTCCATCACCAACTCCCGGAGTTCACTCAGATTCACATCCATCGAGTCAGTGATGCCATCCAGCCATCTCATCCTCTGTCGTCCCCTTCTCCTCCTGCCCCCCAAATTGTTTTAAAATGTATTTTCATGCTTGATTATTTTCAGTTGACTTTTCACCTGTCTCAAGGCTGAAATCCACATGCTTTTATGTGCAAACTCCAAAATATTTTGGAGGTTTCCTTTAGGGATGAGAAGAACTAGATACAAGGGAGTTCGTGAAGCAAGCTTCCTGGACCTAGTGGAAATGGTACCTGATCCCAAAGGCCAATGTCTTTCCCCTGCTCTGGGAGTTTGAATATTGAACCTGTGCACCAGAAAGGGTGAAAGCAGAGAGAAAATGACACGGGAGTTTTGGGCTTATGGGTAGGTTTCTGTATACTGGAAAACTACTGTTGTTTCTGTAGATCCATCCTAATTTATTTCTTATGCTCAATAAAAATGAGACTGAGGCTACTTACAACATCAAGGATAAAGAGAACCAGAGCTACATAATGCTAAAGGAGTTTCGAAAGTGTTTATATGAGTTATACATCCAACTACTCCATTCAGCTCTTTGGAAGAATTCCTTCAAATTGTTGTCCATGAACCAGATGCATTAGAATTCCCTGGAGTGCTTATTAAAAATGCAGACTTCTTATTCCAGACTTTCCAAAGCAGACTGTGCTAAGAGTGAAGCCTGGAAATTTGTTGTAATAAGCAGTCCAGGTGATAATCTTGCATGTGCATGCTAAACTTTGCAAATATATACATATATATATTTTTTAACAGGCTTAGCTAATATGTGTCTTCTTTTCTAATACTTATTTTGAAAGAATGGTGCATGACATTTATTTTATATCTTTCAATCATCAGTTTCTTTCTGCCTATTTGAAAACATTGCTATCGCTAGATAAACTGGAGAGAGATTAATCTTACTTTTTTTTAGTTTAGGGTTTCTCAACCCCCACACTGTTGATATTTTGAGATGAACAAAATTCTTTATTGTGGGATGTAGTCCTGTGCACTGTATGATGATGTAAACAGCACCCCAGCCTTTATGCACAAGATGCCGGTAGCCCATGCCTGCAAATGGTGACAACAAATAATGTCCCCAGAAATCACAAAATATCCCTTGGAGGACAAAATCATCTGCCAGTAAAGCCGAATCAATCATGAACTATTTGTTACCCAACTCATATTGTAGTCAGAACTAAATTTAATGAGTGACTATTCAACTGGTAAGACATCATGCTTATACTTCACATACCAAAAATCTAACAACCCAATGACATGACATTATTAATATACCCATTTTCTAGATGAAGAAACTAAGCCTGAAGTAAGTGATATCACTTGCCCAAGTTGTTAATCAGCTCCAAGTTAAAACAAGAATCTTGTTTTAAATCTAGTCTGTATAATTCCAGGGTGAGTGGGTTTTATTGCTGGGATTTACATCTAATTGTGCACATAATATGTAGTCAGTAATGTGTTTCAGAATTAAAACTGAAAATTTAAATACTCATTTTTCACTAAGTTACTTGAAATCACACTATTCCTGAGATTTAAAATGTCGGTAGATTGCTTTCAATGTTTACTTTCCATTCTTACCCTGAATAGTATTTCTAATTATATAATCCGTGACATTTCCAAATGCTTCCTAGTTTTAACTTTCTTAATTTGTTTAGCTATCCTCTTTATTATTAGTGGCCATTGCATTATAAAAATGGATTAACTTTTTCCAACTATTTAAGAATATAATTCATAAAACTTTTCAGAATCTAGTTTTTTCTAATTTTATGAAAATGATATCTAAATCAATATCCAAGTAGTTAAAATGATGACTATCAAAATTCTTGGCCAATATGGAACATTTTTACATTTTTCTTAATGTACTACAGATAGTCAAAATTGAGACAGCCACTTCATTCAACACTGATTTATGCTTTCACACTTCAAACCTCTATGAGACTATATTTAGGGTACTGTGTTAAGGAGGAAAAGGGAGCCAAAATTTACTTGCTATACTTTCTCCACCTACATTAATTCATTTAATCCTCACAACAACTCTGAGTTACACTTTCCTTTCATTTTACAAATCAGAGACTAGAGACAGACTGTGTAAGAGAAAAAAGCAAGCGATAGAGCTGGTATCTGAATTCCAAACTCTCTGACATGGAAATCTATAAATCTCTGCTCTTTTATCTACAAGATGTAACTTGTTGTTATTGCTGTTTAGTGGCTAAATCATGTCTGACTCTGTGACCCCATGGCCTGCAGCCCACCCGGCTCCTCTGTCCTTGAGATTTCCCAGGCAAGAATACTGGAGTGGGTTACCATTTCCTCCTCCAGGGGATCTTCCCAACCCAAGGATCAAATCTGCGTCTCCTGCATTGGCAGGTAGATTCTTTACTGCTGACCCACCAGGGGAGCCCACATGATGCAACTAGGCACCTAGAAAAAGACCAGGATGCTCTATGTGTAGTAGGAGAGCAAAAGAAAGACAACTAGCCAAAACACAGCTTACGCTAAAGGCCATAACCAGAGTGCAAATGGAAAGCAAAGGAGGGAAAAGTCCATCTCAGCTGGCGTGGCAAGGAAGCAAGTCCTTCAGGGGGAACCTTTAAAGTTGGGCTTTGGAAGATTAATATGAAGCAATTCCAAAGAGGAAATGAATCAGCAAAGTTTCAAAACATGGAAGAGATTACATTACATATCCAAAACGAAGGCAGAATTGAAAATGGCTGAACATAGTGATACACGTGAGTCGAAGAACATCAGGAGTGAGATGAACAGGGAAATTGTAAGGAGGGTTTAAGTAGGTGTAGGGCAGGCAAGAGAAGAAATCATAAGTCCATGGCATCTTGGAGCTGATAGAGTTTAGGGTGACCACAGAGGGAACGCAATTATGCCCCTAAAGTTAAGAAGACATGAAAAGCTTACTGAAATCGAGGGGGTAGGAAATGATGAAGTCAGGGAGTCAGAAGGTGAGAAGCATACATGCGAGTTCAGATAAGAGGAAGGCTTGCAAGGGAGTAAAGCAGTCAAAGTCACTAAAGTGGGAGAGGAAGAAAAGATGATATCAGTATTGTACAGAAATTTTTGTAAGATTCTAGCTTTCTTGGTTAATAACTATGTGACTGGAAAGCTACTTAGCCTCATTTGGCTTCTGATTTCTTGTCTATAAAAAGGAATGTAATGGCCTCGATTGTGTTTACTAGGGCCAGACGTCTGAGGTTCAAAGTCCACTCCTGTCACTTTCTACTTGAGTGATCTTGAACAGTGTACTTTTCTCTCTATGCTTCATTCCTCATCTACAAAACAGGGATATTTATAGAACCTATGATTTATTACCAGTTAAGGACCCAGAAGAATGTCTGACATATCCTAAGCATTTAAAAGGTGTTAGGAGTTGGTCAATGATTGTATTAGTCTATCACACTTCATAGGACTGTTGTGAGGCTAAAAGAGACAATATACCTAAAAGGCTTAGACTGGTGCCTGGCATATAAAAATAAATCCATAAATGTGAGTCAGTCAGGGAGAAATAATCACACCCAATGGTATTGTGCTAGTTGCGTGCCACTCACTGTTCCAGATTTTCATTTTAAACTAAAAACTATGTTGGAGGGCTACTACTACCATTCTTATTTCATGGATAAAATAACCAAGTCCTGGTGAGTTAAATAAGTTGCTGAAGTCACATAGACACTTTAAGTGGAGATCTATGTCTTATAATGACTCAGTCTGGTTGTAGGTTCTAAATACTTAACCCCTAAGCTATATTGTACTTTAATAGAGGCAGAACTAATTCTAGCCCTAACAGTGCCAGCAGCAGATAAAATAACAAAAACTCTGAAAGACCAAAATGTTATTGAAAGATGAATGGCCACAGCGGTGGGGAGTGAGAGAAGAGCTCTATTCTGTCCCTCCTATGGTTTGTCTGCTTATTTATTTTGTATAGTTGGCTTACAACATTATACTATTTCAGGTGTAGGACACAGTGATTCAATATCTTTATAGATTAAAATTCATGCAAAGTCATTATAAACGAATGCCCATATTTCCTGTGATGTGTTTTCCATGCTTGTAACATTTAATGTATACCTAGTAGTTTGATTTGAAGTAAGTAGTTAAATAGAGAGCTCATTTGAGGAGGGTTTTGTCCTTTTATGAACAAAATCTAAGCTTCAGAAAAGAAGTCAAAGAAATAGGAAAACTGAGGATGGAAAAAAAGTTCTGGAATGTAACATAGTTTAGCACTGTGATTTCCAGAGTTCCTCATGTATGAACATCACCTTCAGGATGTTCAAACACAGAGGGCTGGACCAGAGCTTCTGATTTCCTAGCTTGGTATGGTGCCTGAGAGTTTGTATTTCTAACAAGTACCCTGGTGGTGTTGATGTTGCTTTTCCTGATATGAGAATAACTGATTTAGCAGTAATTTGCTAGATATTCCCCCCAGCCTTCACAAAAGAGACAGATCTGGGGCAAGGGAAAGGCCCAGAGAGAATGGAGCTTGTCATAGCTGAAATAAGAGCCTTGCCTTTTATTATAGAGGGGAGCAGCAAGGGTGAAGTGGGAACACCTGCTGAAAAGGGCAATCTCCTTGATAAAATACAGATTATACGTAGATCATTCGATCAAGGCCTAAAGAGGAGTCCTCTGACCTTGTTTTGACTGTCCTCATTAACCAAATTGGGGGCTTCCCTGAAAGTTCAGTTGGTAAAGAATCTGCCTGCAACGCAGGAGTCCCTGGTTCAATTCCTGGGTCAGGAAGATCCTCTGGAGAAAGAATACACTACCACTCCAGTATTCCTGGGCTTCCCTTTTGGCTCAGCTGGTAAAGAATCTACCTCCAATGCAGGAGACCTGGGTTTGATCCTTGGGTTGGGAAGATCCCCTGGAGAAGGGAACAGCTACCCACTCCAGTATTCTGGCCTGGAGAAGTCCATGGTCTGTATACTTCATGGGGTCGCAAAGAGTCGGACATGACAGCAATTTTCACTTCAGTTCATTAACCAAACTGATTGAGTGCCTGCCATATTTTTCTTTGGGACATACAAACAGTACAACATAACATTAGTTAAGAATACATGTTCTATGGTTAGACTGTATGAATTCAACTTCCAACTCCAATTTCTTGCTAGATCTGATTTTGTGCAGTTGTTACTACTTGAATTCTCTAAGCCGTACCTTCTCCATTTGTTAAGTGGAGATAGTGTATCTTCATTCTTTAAGGGATTATCATGAAGATTAAATGAATCAATTATGAAAGGAGACGGTATCTGGTTAACAGTAAGTGGTTTATAATATCAGCTATCATGATATAGAAACTCCCTAACATTCAACAGAGTTCTCCAGAGAACTGTTATTGTCTTTTTTCTCCAGAATGTTTTTGCTCTAATTAATAATGCTATTTCTGTGACTATGGATTCAAAGTTGTTCTGTGTCATCCTGAAATTCTGGAAGCTTAAAGTGCCTGAATCTTGGCTCCCATTCTGAGGGCACATAGTATGGACTGAAATACATCAGTACATTGATCTGTACCTCAACAGTCTATTTAAAATATCTGACAGGAAACAAGCAAACAGAAATTGACAGTCTTCTTCAGATCAGTTTTACTTGTCTTGGTATCCCCTACACACTTGCCTTCGATACCTACCCACCACACACACACACATGCACACACATACACACCTTTATTTTCCAGCTGTCTCTCTCAGATATTTCTAAAGCGCTGTAGATCACTTTCAAAAGACTTAACCCAAGATCCTCCATATTATTTGTGTCTCTTGGACAACACAGTCTAGGTCTTTTATTTCTTCCAATTCCTAGATGGTAGCAGAATACTTTGCATGTGGCATGTGCTTAAGAAACCCCACCACCAGCTCCTTTTGTATAAAGATTTTAAATCTGAGGAAGTGATATCTTCCCTTCCCTAAATGTAGGTGATGACAGGTCTTTCTTCCTTGAGCCTTCTTTATCCCAATAGCCTTTAAGATCAGTTGACCATTTATTTGTTCTTGAGTCTTTAATGGGGACAACCTACTGTTCTGGGTATTCTAACAGTCCTAAAAAGCTGAGTTACTCCCTAGAATAACTGTAGGATAGTAGTTCTGGACTAATAGAATTGAGAATATTCCTGTGGATCAATCTGCACTTGAAATAGCAAGTGCGTGGCCCAGTTTGGCCTCATCCTTAAGTCTTCAAAACAACACTGTGGATATACTAAAATCAACTGCCATTACACTTTCCATTCAGCACATCATCAGCTTCTGAAATGACTCTCTTTAAGCTCTGCTTTCAAAATCAAATTAGGTGGTAATGTTTCAGAGGTGATATACTGTCCTCCTAAAGAATTTCTCCATTTATCAGTATTTAACGTAGTTGTGCTTGTTGTATTATGCTTGACAGTTATCACTGTTGTTTGGCCTGATGTTACAGAAACCAACAAATATAAGCATTGAACATAAAGAAGTTGAAGAAATAGTAAATAGATTATGTACTAAGAAACATTTACTACTCACGTGTGTTTTATTTCCCTAGCACTAGTCTCGACTTTGACATACCACTGCATTTGAAAATAATACCCACCATCATCTGTTTTTCAAGTTTATCCTCTGATCAAAAGACTTCTCTTCCTTTTACCAGGTAGTGATTTTTGGGAAAGTTACTCTGCTATTCTGTTCAGTCCTCTGATCAGTAACACAATGTCTTTGAATATATAAGAATGTCTGCTTTATAGAGCTGCTGTAAGGAAGAATGATGATATATAAAAAGTTTAGTGATATGTCTATTTATTAATTTAATTCTAATTGCAATTGTATCTGCCTCCTAAAATGGAGAACTAAGAAAATTATGAAGACAATTTATATTTCATATCCTCTCTCTTCCTACCCCCAATACATATGTACTGTTTGCACTGTTTAGGGAGAAGAAAAATTTTATACCTGAATGATCTACCTCACATTGGTTGAAAAGCTCTTCTGATATTCACTCACCCCCTCTCCACTCTACATGATTAGAGTGTCTCTTCTGTGTTGCTATGCAATAGAGCTGGCTTTCTATTTTCCCCCATTTTAATATAAGAGCTAGATTTCTGGATTCATTTTAACTATGGGTTAGGAGAAGGTTGTACTCTACAGTATCATATGAGTTAAACAGCCATGCTACTGCTTGGCTTCAGGAGCTCAAAGGAAATATTTATTTTTCAGGTTCATTTTTATAACACCTTTGTCTTTTGAAATTCTACTGTAGCTTTCTTGCAGGTGGGTTTTCAATGTCTCACCATAGGTAAAATGTTAAACTGTAAACAGTAATGTATTTTATATGAGAATATTTTAATGAATTGATTATAGAATATACATTTAAGATATTATTCAATATAATTAATCAATTACACATTTGTAAAATTAATCCAATTTCTGATCCACAGCCTGAGTTTTCCTTTTTTTTTTTTTTTGGCTTTATAATCCATTTCAATTAAGAAACTCATGTAAGGTCTGATCATATCTTCTTCCAAATAAAGGTGAATAATGAGAAGAAAAGTAAATATTATATTTTACATAAAATATTTTGTAGAAATAAATTTCCCCAAATAAATATATTTTCATTTTAAAATAACTTGCTTAATTTTCTGACTTGTAAATGTACATTATCAATAATATCAGACAATATTTATATCAGTATATGTAATATCAGGTGGTATATTTATGTCAGTATATTTATATTAGTATTATATATAAAAACAAGCAATCAATGCAAATTCTACTAATTTTTTAGCAATGAAATAAACTAAAATATTGCTTTATCTGAACAATAGTCAATATATAAAATCATTAATTAGATAAATATTGATGAAGTTCCAAGTAATAAGAGGAACCTCAACTAAATATTTTATTCTGTTTAAAGCCTTTGTCCTTATAATTGGCAACTAAGGTGCTACCTAAAAAAAATCCACTCCTGGTATACATTTTGGTTGAGGGAAAAAGGAAAAGAAATATGCAAAAGTAAATATAAAAAAATCTTGACTTTTCTATGCCTGATGAACAGGATTAGAAACTAATTCATGCTCTAAATGTATCAAAGAGCATTATTACAATATCTGTGAAATGAAATAACAGCCATTTGCTTATTAAGATTGCTTTTCAAAATGATGAACTACTTGAAAGCTACTTAAAATTGTTTTCCTCATGATTTCCTTTGCAGTAAATGACATACTAAGATGAATTTGATTTGCTTATTTTTAAGTTAAAACCTCATTTTACTTGTTTCTCCTCTGTTATACACACATGTACACACACACACACACACCCTCCCAGTGTTTTCTTAAAGTGATTATATGTAAGAGAATATAATCACTTCATACTGTAGGACAAAAAAAAAAAAAAAGAGGAAAGGTGTGTGTCTGTGTGTCTGTGTAAGTGTGAGTGACAGAGGATGTTCTATATTATAAACAGATTACCAGAACTGAGAACCATACAGTATCCCTGATACAGAAACATCGGAAGAAGCAAAGGCAGTTCTGAAAACCAGCATCACAACCTGCCTGATGATTAACATTCAGTGTGACCCACAGTGAGTTCGCTGTGAAATTCCCAGTCATCTTCTTTTTCCTATGACCCATAGCCACAAACAACCTCACATATCAAGCCCACCCGACAAGCATTTGCCTGGAAGAGGTGACAGGAACACTGGTGACTTGTCATTTCTACAGATGATATCTATTTTCCTGGAATCAATCAATCAGTTTCCATTTGGGTAGTGGCTTGTCACTTAACAAGGATCTAGTGTTTCTCACCCCAGGTGGGGCACTAATCCTCTTGGAGAGGATCTGTAGGAATAGACTGAGCCAGGCTGTTTAATGGATTTAATCTAATCAAATCAGGGCTTGGGTGCCTCCCTTTGTCACATCTGATGCTCCCATTCCCAAATTAAAAAAGGAATACACAAGTGCAAGCCAGCCCTCTGGGTCCCTTGGTACCTCATTATGTTGTAAAAATGACTTCATCACTCATGACAGAGAAATTAGACAGCCCCAACAGTGGCATATGGCAGCGGACGCATCATTCTACCAGCTGCCCACCTGACTCTCCTCCTTCAAAATCATGTCCCTCCCCCCAGAGGCTGCTTCTGCACTGCAGTAGTGGGATGTGGCAGCCGCAGCGGAAGCCAGACCTAGTAAGGGCGGGAGGAGAGGAGACTGGAAGGCGAGAGAAGCCCATGTCAGCAAACCACGTGCAAACCCTCAGGGACCCCTCCTCCCCAATACATCTATTCATCTCCTGGAAAGGGTATTTCTTTTGTCAGAAGAAAAGAAGACCTTTTCTGCATTGCCCCAGATACCAAACCTATAGAGCCCACAATGGGGAAATGGCTAGATGTTTGATAGGCAGCCAGATGACTGAAATAGAGATAGTCACCTCTGGCCCTAAAGGACTGGATCACTATGAACCAGTTCCCTCATAGCAAGATGGTGGTATTTTGCAGCAGGCTTTATAGTCACAGTCTGAATTATTTTCTCACCAAAAGGAATTTGTAAATGCTTCTCACTGGAAGAGTTAAGAAACTCCTGCAGGCAATCAGTGTTGCAATGGCTAAGTAAGTGTAGAAGGCAAAAGATGATAAACAGGTGAGAGACGGAGAAAGAGAGAGTTTGGTGATGAGACTTAAGGATCTATTTCCAATGCTTATTATAATAAATATCTTCATTATTTTATTTTTGTGAAAGAAAATGACAGAATAGTACCAGTAACATTATTTCTCTCTAGGCTGAAAGTATGAAGGCATTGTATTTAAAGTACCTTTGTTCCTCTTTCTGAAAATCATTCTCACAAGAGGAGTTTTCATAATCAGGCAAGCCAGAATATTTACCTAAAGTATATCAAATTCCACTTATATAAATGCAAATGCATGTTAGTAAACAGTTCTATAATCTGTACATTAGAATTTGTTAATTTTTAAGTATAAATCCTCTTTTCTTTATAGCGGTAGTACAAATTGAGCTGTATCAATTAGAGTTGCAAGCAAGAACCTCTTTCTTCTAGACAGAGGGTCTAAACTATCCCAGTCATGCTCAAATCTCTACAATCTTCTAGAAGCTCAAACTGCCAAAGGGCTGGGTCAGTAGAAAAACTTCCAAATACCATGTTTTTTTCCCTCCAGAAAAATCACACTATTTGTCTAAGTCATTATCATGTATGCATTTTGCCTTTTGCAGGGAAAAGAATAGAATCACTTGGGTTATGGCTAAATCATTTGGGAGCCAGTACACACACACACAGATATAGTATGTTTCTCCTGCCACAAAAATCTAAGAATCCCTGGGGCCTGCTAAAGGCTTCTCTCTCTAATTCATGGATTTCTGTCCTGGATTTAGGGTATGATGGATTGTAGGCACTCATTCAGAGAGTAGAGGGCTCAACTTGCTACTGAAAGTGAATATTGCAATAAGCCATATAATATCAGGCAGAGATGTCAACTTTCAATGCTGAGAGAGGTTGTAGTCATGTATTACTGGACACCTGAGTTTTAGTCACAATCTCTTTGTGACTTTGAACAAGTCACCACCTCCCTGATTTTCTATTTCCTTTCCCAATAGATAAAATGAGAGGATTAAATGAGTTGAACCCTCAGTTCAGTTGAGTTCAGTTGTGTCTGACTCTCTGCGACCCCATGGACTACAACACGCCAGGCCTCCCTGTCCATCACCAACTCCCAGAGCTTACTCAAACTCATGTCCATCGCGTCAGTGAAGGGATCCAACCATTTCATCCTCTGTCATCCCCTTCTCCTCCCGCCTGCTATGTTTCCCAGCATCTGGGTCTTTTCAAATGAGAGTTCCTTGTATCAGGTGGCCAAAGTACTGGAGCTTCAGCTTTAGCATCAGTCCTTCCAATGAATATTCAGGACTGATTTCCTTTAGGATGGATTGGTTAGATCTCTTTGAAGTCCAAAGGACTTTCAAGAGTCTTCTCCAACACCATAATTCAAAAGCATCAATTCTTTGGCACTCAGCTTTCTTTATAGTCCAACTCTCACATCCATACATGACTATTGGAAAAACCATGTCGGTAAAATGATGTCTCTGCTTTTTGATATGCTGTCTAGGTCTGTCATAGCTTTTCTTTCAAGAAGCAAGCGTCTTTTAATTTCATGGCTGAAGTCACCATCTGCTGTGATTTTGGATCCCCCCCAAAATAAAGCCTCTCACAGTTTCCATTGTTTCCCTATCTAGTTGCCATGAAGCGATGGGATCAGATGCCATGATCTTAGTTTTCTGAATGTTGAGTTTTAAGCCAACTTTTTCACTCTCCTCTTTCACTTTCATCAAAAGGGTCTTTAGTTCTTCTTCACTTGCTGTTTTTTCTGTTATCAGGAGTTCACTACATGCTACAGATACATGTGATGGTCAGTTTGTTATCTGAATAAAGAACTGTTTTCTCTTTAGCAAAAGTCAAGTTAGAAACCCAAGAATACCTGAAAAGATAAAATGTTCCACTAGGAACTGAACTCTCTTTGAATAAAGGATAGGGGTGTGGGAAATAATCTTTAATTTTTATCAGAGAAGTCTAACCTCAAACTTATATGGATTTCTCTAAGCACATTTATAATGCCTGGCTAGAATTCAAAGATTCCATATACTGAAATTCTATAATCCCTATACTGTTGGCTAAAAGTATTTTTAAAGACAGCTGTTTACAAGCCTTTACATGAGACTTATGGCACTTTCAGCAAACAATAATTTTAACTATGAATAATATATATGGGAAAATAATTTTAAAGGCAGAAATCTGATATGAGAAAAGAGCTATTTTTATCACAAGAGAAATAATCTTTTTGCATTACTAATTCTTAAGGCAAATTTAAAAACAAGTGATACTGAATGATCAGGGTCTTTTTCTTTCATTGTTTTCTGAATATAAAATGCTATTAGAAATAAGTAACAGTCAACAATTATTGAGTACCAGGCATGCTTAAGAATTTTACACATATTCTCTTATTTAGCCGTCATGATACTCCCAGCAGGTAAATAGTTTAACAACTCCTTTTACAGAAATACAAACCGAGGCTCAGAGAGTTTAAATGAAGTTTCATGCCATTCGGTTATTAAGTAGTACATTCAGGAGTCTGAACACAACCCTAATGGTTTTAGAATCTGTAGTTAAAGTGTGAAACACTTTGTTGAGATGTTATTTCATTTACTCAGTAAGTATCTATCATAAGCCAGGCACTCTTTGAGATGCTAGAGATATAGTGGTGTTAATATAAGACAAAGCTACTTGCACTCCTGGAGCTCACATTTTACTGTAGAAAGCAGTCATTTCTTAGTTATAGATGATTAAGAAAAATACTGGTATGATAGCTGGCAGTGGTGCTACATAAAAAATTAAAGCAGAGTTGGGAAATCAGGAGAACAGGAGCAGAATAGGGAATGTTTTTAAATAGTGCTTAAGTAATATTTCCACCTAGACAGAGGCAAGAATAGTCTCTGAATACAACATCATCCACTAAAAACATAATGTTGACCAAACTTCCTTTGATAAATCTGACCTTCTTTGGTTATGCCTTTGCAAAAATTTTGTTGTTTCTTCCATTAAGTCATTGACCAGGCTCCTCATCACTCTCTAAATGCAAGATAAAGATAGTTTTTAGTAATTTCACATTTGTAAGTATCTGAGTTACCATAAGCCCTACAGTCTTATTGTTTAAAGACAAAATTAATTTACCCCCAATACTTTTTAATCACTGTATGAAATATGTTCTCATCTAAAAGCATTACAGGTTTTGTAAGAAATCTTCCTTTGATTCCCCACTTTAAAACCCTCTATAGAGGGAGTTGACCAAATTCTCCTATCCAGGGTGTGCAATAGCCCTTTAAGGCAAGATAAAGAAAATAATGATTCAGGAGCTTTCCTGGAGACCCAGTTTCCTTTCCCTCACAACTCCCCTACTTCCTCTTCTCAATGAGCAGAAAAGCAAGAATTCTGAGAATTGGACCAGAAAAAGAACCAAGAAATCTGTGTTCTGACCAAGAGTGGGGCTGTTTTTGTTTAATTCATAAAATGGAGCAGCCAAATCATTGCTGTTTGTTTTTCATTGAGAAATCTGCCAGGAGGTGTGACCAGAAGCCCTTCTCTCTAGGGGAGATGTCTCCACAGGCGTCAGCTCTTCTACTCCAGTTCCACCCACAACACTGATGGCAAACACTTCCAAAGAGAGCTTTTTTTACACCAAGAGGGAAAGGACTCTGTCCCCAGCATCCCACTCAAGGGAAAGCTTGTTCTATTATTAAATGATCTGTAGGCAAGGCAGAATGGGTGCGCAATGCTTGTAGGTGGAAAATTGGTCTTGCTATGTTGCTTTTGCTGTTTTGAAAATGGAAACACACAGCTTTCAAGCCAATTCTAAAAATTTATAAAACTTTATGTTAAAAAAAGTCTTCTAAGATAAAATTATACGTAGCATGTACAGGACTAATTGGACATTTACCAACTAGTCAATGAAAGTGTCTCTGGGTGATTAAGTTATGTAAGATTTTTATTGTCCTTTCTTTTTACTATACTTTTCCTATTTGATATGTAACGCTTTTATAATCAGAAAAGGAAATGTTATGCATTTTTAAACCTGTTTTCACAAGAGGTTTCCAGTGTATATTTCTCATTGTATGCTTTTAATAATATTTTTTAAAATATTAAAAATAAAGCAGATAATCAAAATCTTAAAAAGTGAACAGGTTCACTTTCTTATCTGTTCACAATATTTTACAATAAAATTTGACTTTGTTTTCTCTGCCTTGGATAACACAAAACATTGTATATGAAAAATATTGTTTCTCTCTTCTAAATATCTACTTAAAGATAATGTGGTTTTGGATCCAAATAAAAATTCTAAGCTTCAGGACATTTTCTCTTGAGGAAAATCTTCAAATAAATTAGAACCTGAGTCAGCATCAGCCTTTTCTTTACTAGACATGACACAAGTGATAGCAATGAGCTTGCATTTTTTTTAACCTAGAAAAACCTGTTTACTGACCTCCCAGTGTTAGAAAGAGCGAAAGCTAAAGCATCCCTGATGTTTTTTCCTGGCAGGAAAATGTTAGCATTTTAACATTTGGCAAGCTGAAGGTTTTGACTCTGAAAAAAACTTAAAGCCATAGCCATTATATTTTTATTTCGCCTTTTATTGAGTTTCCTTGTGTGTGTGTGAATTTATGCATGGTTTTCCACTGAAGTGAAAAATATTTTACATATGTATGTTTGGAGTACTTTCTGGGAAGTTTATTTTGTTTTGGAAAATATTTTTAGGAAAAAATTATTGGCACTGCATTATGGATATAAAAGTCAAAATGTAACATATTTATTGCCAGTAATATTTAAGAAAATAGTTCTTTAAATTTTTCTGCCTTATGTCAATTTTTAAAATTTATCCCATCCATAAAATAGGGTTCTCTACACAGTTAATAATTTTCAGTTTAAACTGATACCATTTTTAAAAGTATATATATGTATATTTTTAATCCTGTTGAGCCTGAGTATTAGCCATCACAATGTTAGGGTAAAGATAATATTCAAGGGGCATTATTTCTAGTCTATTGCACTCTCCTCAACATTTTGAGGACAAAAATCCTCACCCTAGGGGCATTAAGCCGAAAATAAATTCCCAAGAATCTCTCCCTAGGTCTTGGAGATGACTGAGAAAATTGGGGCCAGAAAACGCCTCTCCTGAATGGGACTGCTGGTGACAAAAGCCAGGGAAGGGAGATGTCACTGAGGGATGAGAGACCAGGTTAGGGAAGCAGAGAGGAGATCAAGACTAGAGAGGTGCCCAGTTCTAGATCACTTCCCAGAAACACTTAACCTTTGGCGGGGAAGGAGAGAGGTGAAGTCCTAGGTAGGCTCTGAAAGAAGACCCAAAATCTTTATTTGGGGTCTCTATGCAGCAAATGGGCTTCCCTGTTGGCTCAGAGGGTAAAGAATCTGCCTGCAATATGAGAGACCAGGATTCGATCCCTGGGTTGGGAAGATCCCCTGGAGAAGGGCACGGCAACCCCCGCCAGTATTCTTGCCTGGGAAATGCCATGGATGGAGAAGCCTAGAGGGCTATCCCCCCCGGAGTTGAAAGAGACTTGGCGACTAAACCACCAACCACTATGCAGCAATACCAGGAAAGGCGAGAGCCTCTGCTCTTTCTCAGCTTAACACTTAGATTTAAGTGCACACAATGAAGCAAGAGAGGCTGATTCTCACCGTCGGAGGGCCAGGCTATGCTCCTTGACACCCCCACCCCACCCCAGCAGTCGTTTTGCCTCGCACTTCGGGATGCCTCTGCAGATGCCGGCGGGGGAACTCGAGGGCTGGCGCTAGGACCCCGGCCGCCGTCACCACCGCAGCCAGGCTGGAGGCCGCTGGACGCAGCTGAGCGCCTCCCCCACCCCGCCCCTACTCCGCCGAGCTCATTAACAGGTGGAATCGCACCCGGGGCGCTGCCTCCATAGAAACAAATCCGGCAGACCCAGAGCACCATCTGGGCGGGCTTTCGATGCGCCCTGCCAGGTCAGCATCACATAGAGCCGTGGTACCCGCGGGATGCGCGGAGCGGCGCGCAGTGACGCCCCCACCCTTTGTGCACCGGGAGGCACGGTCTCAGCTGCCCGGCTCCCCGGCCGGCCTCAGCACCTACCAGGCCTTGGGGCACGTCGACCATTTCATCAGAAGCCGGTTACACCCGCGCTGGGAGGGGGCGGCGGGAACCTGCACCAACATCCTTGAGGGCGCCTTATTCTGGAAGGAGGCACCATGTTCCAGCCCCGAGAGTGTATTCCAGGGGACTAGGAGACCTCGTCCAGGAGTTCCCCAGTCCCGCGGGGCTCTCGCCCCGGCCCCAGCTTCCGCTACCCTTCGGGGGGTATAAATCCCACCTCTCTGCGCCCCGTCGGGCCCCGGAGCTTTACCTGTTGGCTGCCAGCCGAGAAGCGATGTAGCCGCCCGGAATCTGGGTGATGATATAGCCCCAAAAGAAAGAACCGTGGATCATCCCTACGGTTTCCGGGTCCCAGTTGAATTTGGCTTTCTATGGAGTAGGGAAAAAAGAAACAGGTGGAGGGAGATCGTTTAGTCAGGGCTTTGGGCTGGAAATTCACGATCAGTAGTTCTCTGCCGAACGGCCCTCACCGCCCGAGGTACTCCCTGACTTCTAGTCGTGGGGATGGCTTAATGTTCGTTTCCTAACAAAATTAAATCTATACCTTCTTACAGAGAAGAAAATCCTCTTTTCACTGAAAAACAGTGCTCGTTTGAAATGGATTCATAGCGAAACTGGGTGCCTTGACTTTGCTCCCCGACGACTGCCTGGCAGGTCGGATCGCCTCTATGAATGATGAGCCGGCAGGGCTTGAGTTTGGGAAATGAGGACTCTCCGCGAGGAGATTCTGTTCGCTAGCGGGGGACAGAGACACCTGACGGGGGCCCGTGTAGCCCAGGCCGACCTGTTCGGCTGCAGCGGTGGAATCGCTGGGAGAATGGAACCCAACTGGGAAAAAGCTGGGGAAGAGGGTCTGGGGAGCTTGGGATGGAACGCGCGGAAGTCGGAGGAGCTAGTGGGAAGGATGGTGGTCCCTGAAAAGTGGGGATGGGTCTGGGCCAGAAAGATTTGAAAAGGCCCAGGGAGACCGGGGGAGTCAGTGGAGACGGCGGTGGCACTCAGGGGTAGTCTGACGAGCAGAAGAGGGGTGTGTCTGAAGGTCCTGGCCTAACTCCGCCCTCGCCAGCGTGGCTTGCCATCCAAGGCGAACCTTAAGTAAACTGGGGCCAACTATCCGCACAGGAAAGGTGAAAGAGCCCTTATTCGGCGTGGGAAACTGGAGACCCTTTTTCTAACCCCTTTGAATAAAATTCTGAAACCAAACGCCCTTCGCAGGATCTCCAAGAATAACCCAGGGCCCATCAGCGCTCACAGTTTCCCATCCACAAGCCCATCCCGAATTTATCATCCCAACCCCCAACCCTTGCTCTGCCACTTAAATTCTCTCAGGTCTCTATACAGGAAGTCTCCGGACCCGCGGGTTTCCGTGCCCTTGACTTTGACCCCCCCGCCCCCTCTAGGCACCACTCAACGCACATTGTACGATTACGGGAGGGCGGCACTCGATTCCCGGTGACCCTGAGCCTGTCAAGCTCCTCTTTGTCCGCCAGTCAGGGCGGCTCCTAAAGACCTCTTGGCTAAAACTGCCGATAGGTGTGCACACTTGCTTTGATTTGTTTTTCGGTTTTGTTTCATTGTGGTGATTAAGAATGTTGGGAGAGAACTGCAGAGAGTTGGGGGAAATAATAACTGATCTGCTGCTCTGTTCCTCCGGGTAAAAGAAAACTAGTTCGATTTAGATTTTACGGACGGTATTGAGGATCAAGTCCTTGTATGAAATCTCTATCCTCAAAAAGCTATTGAGCTTTTTCCACTTTACTATTTTCCACGTTGCTGGGGAGAAAAAGAAGGCCCAGAGAACAGAAGCGGCGTGCTCCAACGTGAACAGGGATCGATAACATTGCCGCGGCCACATCTAGAAGGGCAGGGCTAGAGGGGGCCTTGAAGGGGCAACCACGCCCTCCGCATTCGGCCGGGAGAGCGAGGCTCAAACAGGTGAAGCGGGTCTGCGACACCCCCGGGCCAGCCGTCGCGTACCTCCTTGATCACCTTGCCCCCGCGGTGGATGGTGCTGTTGTTGACCATGTCCACGATGGCCACGCCCAGGTTGCAGCGGATGCCGAAGGAGATGCAGAAGCCCAGGCCGCTCATGATGGCGATGATGTAGCGGCGCGGCAGGCCGAAGCACGTGCAGTCGCACAGCGGCGCCTTCTTCTCGGGCACCTCCAGGGGCTTCCCATCCTCCGTCAGCTCGATGGTCTCCCCGGCGTCCTGCTTCTTCTCCAGCACCCTGCGCGGCACAGCGTGGGGGGGCAAGGACGCGGGATTTAGGCACCCCGCCTACGCCGGGACCTTCCCAGTTCCCGGAACCTGTCAGAGCTGGGGGAGGGGGGCCCTGACCGCCTTGCCCACCCTCAGGAGTTAGGGAGCTGGGGCCACACCAGACTTCAGGGACTCCCGGGCTCCCTCCCCGCGGCCGCATCTCTTCAACTTTCAATATTTTATCTTCTCTGGCAGCCAATCCCCCTTCCCTCGGGGATTCACCCCACAGTGCCTTGATCCACATCCATCGCCTGGGCCTGACTCTCCTGTGGGGTCTGCAGTTTGGAAAAGGGTGACCCGAACGGCGCCTTCTCAGCACCTGTGTAGACGCCTCCCCGCCGCAGCGCTCTACCCGAGTCGCTGTCCTACAGCCTCCAGTCTCCCGAGGGCTGCTCCGCGGCGGCGGGCCCCCGCACGCTCCTGCACCCGCGTACCCCTTCCTTTCCGGCTAAGTTAACCCCCCCGGACGGAGGACGCCGGGATACCGTCCCCGGCTGAGCCCGGGAGCCCCCGGGGACCAAGGCCTGTCCCGTCCAGTGCCCCCGCGGAGATCTGCGAAGGCTCCGTGAGTGTCACGCCCTCTCCCTTCCCCTTCCTCTAACCCCAGGATGCCAGTTCAACGTTCACTCTCCTGTGACACAGCTTACTCTTTTCCCTCTTTTTACTCGAATTTGAAACAAAGGCCTCCGCCGCATATGGCCGACACCAAAGCTTCCTACTGCCAGAACATGAATAATTAATTATTCACAATCTTGCGTCATTACTATCTCAGTTACAAACACCGAAAAATGTCCTGGGCCCATTTCCAAAGACAATGCGACTCCCAGATACACGAACGCGCCCCCAAATCAACTCTGGGAAGATGTCCCACATCAAGGTAGAAGATACCAGTTTTATGTTTCTGTTTGTGTGTGTGTTTTTTTAACTTGTGTAGTGTTTCACAAGATTTCACCCCTCTGATTCAATCGCTCTGGGTTTTGTCCTTGGGGGTAGGGGAAAGTAGAGTGATGGAATGGTTTAACTTAGAAGCTGATAGTGCTGTTCTGGTCCACAGTATATCCGTGAAATTTCTATTAAAAAGAAGAATGTGAAGGGTAACACATCGTGAACCTTTGAGATGGATATTTAAACAAAGAACCTCTCAGTTTACAGTTTGCAGATGTTTTCCAATCCACCATGTATCTTGCCACACAGAATCATTTTCATACACACAGGGAAAGCAAAATAGATCAATTTCAAGAATACCTAGCTTGGGAGACAGCTGTTAAGCAATTTGAGGCTACTAGGAATAAAAGTCAGACTTGCAAATTCTGCAAAATACAAACTGGGGAACAGACCATAAAGCTAACTGTAGCTATGTTAGTACTTATTCCTAAAGTCTAATTCCAGCATTAGAGCATATGGCAATGTATTTATTTTAGGAGAGTAAAATTCCATTAATGAGATTCTTTTTTTCACATTGGCTTCATTTGCTCATATATGCAAAGTTAAACTCTGCACCTGAACTCCCCACTGATGGCAGTTGGGCTGGGAAAGATAGCTCTTTCCAGGGCATCTGTGGAACTGCAGGGCCCTTGCAGTATTTACTGCCGCATAGGTGCATGATGGTGCCTACAAGAAGCCCACCAGAGCTGGAGAGATTGGGAAAACTGGGACGTGCATTAGTCATTTTCTTTACATTTCCTATACATTTCCAAAGGATTCAATTTACCAAGTTTGAAGATTAGCACTCTCTTAGAATCATTTCTCCTTTTGTTTCTGCCCTTTCTTCTTGATTTTGCTCCTGTTATTAAGAAAGGGTGTATTTGTGTCATATTCCTGAACAGATTTAAAGTTGTAAAATTTACAGAATAGTACAGTGACTACAGAGAGGATTTAAAATTTTAAAACGTTTCTAATACTTTCAAAGTCATTTGGCTGATTATTATTATGGCTCTTCTTAAAAGCACTGTGATATTTCCCACACAAGAAATAGACATTTAAGAGAGATCAAATAATTAAAAATATATATACATTGTTTCAGATTTACAAAGAGGAACTGCTATTGCTATCAATTATTGATATATTTTGATTATTCCTTCACTCCAGAAGGAAGATTCCACTGGGGGATTCTCTAAGTGGTTTTGAAACTAAAACCCAGCTTTCTTTCTGCCACTACTCTTCAGAATTTTATTAATTTTTTAGGTGGTTGTGTTATTTTTTCCTTTTTCTGCATTAAAGGAATTTAATTTGGTGTCACTATAAGCAACAAAAGAAAGGCTCTTTGAACAGGTGCAGGTCATTTCTCAATTGTAAAAAGGATAAATCCTCAGTAGGAAAGGATAAGAATCTGCAGGTACCACAGCAAAAATCACACAGACACACACACAAACAGCAGACAGGTTAATTTAGTGCAACATTCCTGAATTAATAAGTAGGTTTCCAGAGCAGCCTCACTTCAGCAATGAGCAAAAAGAAAGATTTTCTGATCGTATTACAATATCTAAGCAACCAGGGTTTAAGGAAATAGCTCTGCAGATTTTTTTTTTTTCATGCTGAGTCCCAGGCAAACATAGGTTTGCTTTCCCTTACCTGTAGATCTGGCCGAGGGATTTTCCAGCAAAATTCTTTAGCCCCTCTTTTCCTGGTGTCAAAATCCTTTGTTTTACCGACTCCATTCTTGCAAAGCTTGGTGTCGGCTCTTGCCAGATTTAAACAGAGATCGCTATGAAAGGCGAGAGTTGCGCATATTGTCTTAATCGCTTAAGGTAGTTGTAGGTGTTTTTTTTTTTTTTTCTCCTCCTCAGCAGAATGGTATCGGTGTGCCTCTTGCTAGAGTGCTAGTGAGAGAGGGGAGGGAGAGTGAGAACGAGAATACAACAGAATAGCTGCATGCAACCCACGGGTTTCCTAATAGGAGAGTTGGTAGACACAATCAGAAAGTCTCATTGGAAGGGGAGGATCCGGTGGCAAAGGGCGCACGCAGTGCCATGGTATTTGAGCGGGTGCAGATGACTCCTTGTCCTGGAAGTCAGTCCTCTCGAAAACAATGTAAATCCTCGGTTTTAAAAGCCTTGTTGCTGACAAACCCTCTGCCTTTCTAACGCGGGTGGAAATATCACAGAAATCTTGTGTAAGGACGAAGTCAAAAGAATAGTACTTTTTAAAATGGTGCCTTTGCTGTAAGAAGCAGAGCACCTCCGAAACTCATGGGAGCATCTTAGGTCTCAGGTGAGCGATGCCGCTGTTAGTTTTCCCTTCTTGCCCATGATCTCCTCCCATCACGCCAGCGCAAACTCTGCTCTGCGGTAGAGTCGAATTAAGATGGAGAAAGCTTGCTGCTCTTTGAGGACGTGAGTAAATAACAGATACACTGTTGTGATTTGGGCAGCGTCAGGAAAGATTTTTTTCAGCACCGCTGACAGCGCCCGTCTGGGCGCTTCTTGGCAAAATGGTTCAGCACCACGGACAGAGTAAGTCTTCGGAAAAGGGGCGGTTTCTTTTGGCTGGTCAGGTTGCCAACTTTCTAGGGGAACTGGAAGGATGGCCCTGACCAAGGACCATACTGGGGATTCAGGAATGGATGCTATGGAAACCAAGTGAGAAGATGTCATCGTCGCCAGGGTTTTCAGGGAGAATGGTGCATTTAGCTCTGCAAGGGAGAAAGATTTTATTAAAAATTGACAAGTTACTTCTAGTTTGCTACATTGTGCCCAGCATGCTGATGCCAACTCTGACTGTTTCAGGGAAGGAAGATTACAACATATTTTACGTATGTTTGTGGGATTTGGGGCACATGGGCTCCCTTTAATATAAATTATATATACACAAACTGCATAATTATATTGTTCATATATTTTGTTTTAACCCCTGAAAGGTAAGAGAAAAAAAAAAGGTAGAAAGGAAGAAAGAGAAGGAGGAAGCAAGAAAAAGGAATAATAGAGACAGAAAAAGGCAGAGAGAGGGAGAGAGAGAGAGAGTAGAGAAATTTTTTTTTTTAAAGAATAGTTGTTCCTCAGTGATCTTGGTTGAATAAAAGACAAGCAGTTTAATATAAATTCCTTGGAATTGTATGCTTCTTCACTTTTAACTAATTTTCAGCACACACAGTACTAAAATATCAATATATTGAGGACATTTGTGGCTACACCTTGTGCTTTTAAACAAATTGTTGCTGATGATACTTTCAAGATTTATTTTAAATTACAATCTTTTCAAATATAAATTTTTTATTTTGTAACATCTTCTTCTAAAGCAGAATTACAGTGACATTCGTGAAAGGCATTTGCTCTCAGGTATGTAAGTATGGCACCAATGAATCTACTTCATTAAGCAAAGTGAGGAAATATGCAAGATTAATGTTAATTATTAATGCATTTGACATGAATCACAAACCTCTTAGATGTAATTCAGGCAAATAGTTACAAAACAGATTGTCCTTGAGCTACATTCTCAAAGTCAAAATCCTTGAATTTCCTTTAAACCAACAGGGGGAGTAGATTTTTCTTAGGGATTCTGGTACCAAGTCTCAGAAATATGCATCTAAATACAGAATCATGTAAGAATATTCTCCAGATAGGCCAAATAAAACAATGAATATGCATGTACTGAATGGATAGTGGAAAAATTTCAAAAGTAGCTGAGGCCATCTGCTATTATTAAATTTAACATTTATCAAATTATATTTTATTAAGAATATAATAAAAGAAAGGAAACTGGAGGGCATCTTTCTCTTATTTTGATGTGCATTTGTATGTGTGTATATATATATTCTATTAGTATACTAAACAAGATTTTCCTAAAACTCTGGAATGCCTCAAAACAGT
Source organism: Ovis aries (assembly GCF_016772045.2). NCBI lineage: Eukaryota > Metazoa > Chordata > Mammalia > Artiodactyla > Bovidae > Ovis > Ovis aries. The sequence goes on from NC_056074.1 coordinate 20,009,507, forward strand.
ATCCATCCCCAAAGGTGATCAACCATAAAAAGAAGGGGGGAAACATTAAACTACCTTATTCCAAACAACCTTCTTCCAGCTTATCAGGACTTGACTCATCTAGTGCTTTTCAAAGTATCTGTTTTTCAAATCTTTCATGACCAAATTCATTAAATTTAATTCATTTAGGGATTTCAGTGATCTTGAAATTCCAGAAAATTATATACAAAACAGAAGTCAGATAAATTTTTGTGAAGTTAAGATGGTGATATAAAAAATGATTTTTCTAAGAATTCCTGCCTAAGTTTCAGCCCAAATAACTAGAGATCTAAATCACTAGCAAACCTGATTGCTCAGTGTCATATATATGCGATACAAATCCAACACAAAAGCATTGTTTGTAGTGTAAAATAATTACATTCACCTCATTGAAATCTTTGTCATTTGGCTCTTCTCCATTCTCTTGATGAAAGGGTAAGTGTTTGAATCAGAATTACTGCTAATATTCATTTATTCATTTTAAAAATAATTATTTAGTGCTTAAAATTTCACTAGGTTCTGGGACTGTTCCCTGAAAGATCTCACAAATTGCATGGGAAACAGACACATAAATACAATTACAACTATTTATGGGTGAAATTGGACAAGTTAAGTAACCCAGCCTGGAAGTGGAAGTGTATAGAAAATATTTCAGGAAGTGATATTTCCTTTCTTAATAATTGAAGAGAAATTTAGTCCTATAAAAATGATGACAGTCCAGGAAATTGGGTGGGGAAAGATGATGGCACTTAGAGAGATCCCAGCTGAGGGGATATCTTGAGCAAATTCATAAACAAGGGGAAAATGTTGTATGTGAAAAATTACAAGAATTGTTACTAGACTACCATTTAGGATATTCTTAGGTTAATAGCTACACCCAATATAAGACACAAATATTCAGATATTACTTACTAATCTGACATATTTTCTTCATTCATGCTCCCCAAATCCGAACATTAAATATGTACCTTTGTGATCTTAATATCACCAGCTTTCATTTTATGCAAGGAAATGTTCATAGGTATACAAATGGTATTAATTTAGGAATACTGAAAAAGTCTTCCATTATCTGGACACCTTCCCTTACCCTTAATATTCCATCCAATTTTAGCCTTGAATTGCATTATTAGACAATTCTTCTAAGAGAATTGTCCCCTTTCTCCAAGCACTGTTATCAATAAAAGGAGGTTTCATTGACTATAACTAATGTGTGTAGTGTTATAATTTATGAATGACTTTCATTTACATGATCTCATTTACTCTTTATAATGATTTTTCAAACTAATTTCATTCCCAGTTTTTTTTTTTTTTTAATTCATTTCCAGTTTACTGAGGAGGGAAATGAGAGTTAATGATTTGCCTGAAGTCATGAAACCAGTGATGAAGAAGCAGCATGGATTAGAGTAGTTTTTCACCATTTAAGATCTTGTTAAAATACAGATTCTGACTCAATAATTCTGCAGTGGAGACCAAAGTACAGCAATTCTAACAAGTTTCCATGGCTGCACCCCTGGATCACAATTTGAATATCAATGGTGTAGAGTAAAAAATGTGAGATCAGCTGACTGTGTTTGGATCCTGGTTCTGCTGATTATCATCCCCGCAACTTTGAATCAGTTACTTAGTTTTAATAAACTGATTTTCTTATTTGTAAAAAATGAAGGCTTGCATGTAATCTCTATCATCCCTTCCACATGTAAAATTCTATGACTTTTTCATTAATTTATTCATTGATGTAAAACAGTATTTTTTCATTTCTTCTACCCTAAAATTTTTTTATTATATTTGAGTTACATGGCTAATAATGAACTGAAAAAAAAGTCCAATGACATAGAGCAATATATTCCTTTCTGAAAGTTCTATCTTCTTATATTTTAAAGAAGTCAATTTATTGCTTGTGTTTTACTAGGTATTATTGTTTTATAAGCAACTGTTTAAATAATTATTATCATCATCAAATTTTGTGTTCTTCAAAATTACGTATTACCCAATAGCAGTGTTATAAGTTTGCATTTGTTTATATTTTTGTTAGGAAATGCTTTTGAGAGATCATTTAAATGTCTTGCAAATGTTGCCCTCTGGTGGAAGGATATGTTATCATTTTAGAAGCAATTGTCTATGTATTAATAATTAAAACTGTTTTCTTTCTTTCCTTCCTTCCTTTATTCTCTCTTCCTTTTTTAAAAAATTATTTATTTGGTTGCACCAGGTCTTGGCAGCATGTCAGATCTAATTCCCTGAAACAAAAGTAAAAGTGAAGTCACTCAGTCCTGTCGGACTCTTTGCAACCCCATGGATTATAGCCTACCAGGCTCCTCAGTCCATGGGATTTTCCAGGCAAGAGTAGTGGAGTAGGTTGCCATTGCCTTCTCCAGGGGATCTTCCCTACCCAGGGATCGAACCCAGGTCTCCTGCATTGCAGGTAGATGCTTCACTCTCTGAGCCACCGGGGAAATCCTGACCAGGGATCAAACCCCAGCTCCCTGTATTGGGAGCACAAAATCTTAACCTCCAGGGAAGTCCCTTCTTCTTTTCTTCTCTACTCTTCCTTTCCCATTTCCTTCTCCTTTTCTTGGTACTTATTAAGATATACACCTAAAAATATGAAGTATCCTTTGTGGGCAATGTGTTTCCAATTGTGTGACCAGGTACTTAATGTCCTTGGAAATAATTTGGTTGTCTGGGAATCCCTCAGTTAATGAAAGAGTCATTATACTTCACTCTGTTAAGATTTAGAAATGACATGGCAATCATGGGGGTAAAAATGGGCTAATGTTTTTTACTCACAATAGAATAAGTTGTAATAGCTATAAGTTTTTTGAAATAGTAATGTTTGATGTTTCCTTTTTATCATAATTAATGTTATTTATCAATCACTGGTAAGGTGTTTCTAAAGCAATTTTATTTTGAAGAATATTTCAACGAGACTAATTCTGAGGCTGTTTTGAATGCAATATTTTCTGTTTACTATCAACAAATATTCACCCAACAAATATTGCACCCACTGTGGGCTAGGTGCTTTCCTGGGGTATAGTAAACTAATGGACTTAGTACAGTTTATAGCTTTCTATACAGGTTGTACAGCTTGCATATTCTTAAAGAAAAAACTGCTTTGAGAAGCCTTTTTATAGTATGACTTTATTTGACTTTGCATTCTTTAATCAATGTTCATTCTAATTACATACTTCTTTCAGGCTGAAGCATTGCAAATAAGCCCTAGGATTCATCTGTGACTTTTTTCTTACTAAGGGTTTTTAAGTGGACAGTTTTTAGTTCAGCTTTATTTGACTTTACTTTGCAGTGTTAGCTTTAGAGAAATTACCAATAAATTATGGTACAATTTCTTGAGAACCAGAGATAGAAGAAATAATTTAGTTTGTCTTACTCACATCTGTGTATATAACTTAGTACTCTGCACTTCTATATTTAATGGCCTAATATGAATTATGTTTTGATTTACCTGTGGTCTGTCTGATTAAAAATTTGGAAGTAGGAAGTTTTAAATAAATGTAAACTGTAGTCAAGTATATATATATGTATTAACTACCAAAATACATATTAGTCTTTTCTATGTGCATCTTACTCTCTATAAATAAGTTACCATTAGAAAGATATATACATTTTATGCCATTCCTTTCCTTGTGTACCCAAGGGGAAAAAATCCTTATTCACTTTCACAGCATTGTGCCTTGGAAAAATCCAAGTGTTAAAGTGAATGAAGACCAACTATTGTTCTTCTAATTTCAGAAACATATTCCTTGTTTTGAATCCCATACTATCGGAGAAGGCAATGGCGACCCACTCCAGTATTCTTGCTTGGAGGGTCCCATGGGTGGAGGAGCCTGGTAGGCTGCAGTCCATGGGGTTGCTAAGAGTTGGACACGAGTGAGCGACTCCCCTTTCACTTTTCACTTTCATGCATTGGAGAAGGAAATGGCAACCCACTCCAGTGTTCTTGCCTGGAGAATCCCAGGGACGGGGGAGCCTGGTGGGCTGCCGTCTATGGGGTCGCAGAGAGCGGACACGACTGACGCGACCTAGCAGCATATATACATAGAGCAATGGGATATATTACAAAAGGATTTTGAAAACATTCGCTTCTTTAAACTCTCAAAATTTTTTTCTTAAAGTAAAAGGTATGATTGAATTTAAAAAATTGGGAAAAATTAATAAATAAGAGGTGCCACTTGTAAAGAGAATAAAATAAATACTTCAACATGAAGAAGTCTAAAACAGAGAACACCCTGCCTTAATGTATTTTACAGACTAATAAACAGACAAAGTGACAAGTATTATATAATATGGAATATTTTTATGGTCTGATGAAATATTACCTAATTGAAATCTCTCTCTCCTATAAGGATGCTATTTTGCTTTCATCATCATTCCAGATTATGGGATATTATATTCCTCGAAGGAAAGCATATAACATTATTGAAATCTCCCACTTGGCTACACACACCAGAGACTGTCAATTTAACTTCTTCACTCTGCTTTCTAAGTTTTTCTTAAGTAAGTTATGAGAGGCAGAAGGTGAAAAGCTTTCACCTTTAGAATATTTAAAGTGACACTTTCCAAAGTAAATATATGAACACACAGTTTGTTAATGGTATAGAATATTTAAAATATACACTATTTAACTGCTGTAAGCATACTCTGGTCAAGTAGCAATTTTGGAGAAGAAACAACAAAAATGTAGTGAAATGCAGTGGCGGCTATTAATGTTCTCTAACTGCTGCCCTCTAGTGCTCAAATAGAGAATTTTCTTTGGGCTGAAAGGGCTAACCTAAGCGCCGAAGAATTGATGCTTTTGAACTGTGGTGTTGGAGAAGACTCTTGCGAGTCCCTTGGACTGCAAGGAGATCCAACCAGTCCATTCTGAAGGAGATCAGCCCTGGGATTTCTTTGGAGGGAATGATGCTAAAGCTGAAGCTCCAGTACTTTGGCCACCTCATGCGAAGAGTTGACTCATTGGAAAAGACTCTGATGTTGGGAGGGATTGGGGGCAGGAGGAGAAGGGGATGACAGAGGATGAGATGGCTGGATGGCATCACTGACTCGATGGACGTGAGTCTGAGTGAACTCCGGGAGTTGGTGATGGACAGGGAGGCCTGGCGTGCTGCGGTTCATGGGGTCGCAAAGAGTCAGACACGACTGAGTGACTGAACTGAACTGAACTGAACAGCAGGTTGGAGAAGGAAATGGCAACCTATTCTGTTGTAACCACTCACTCTGGGAAACAAACTCACTCAGAAAGACAATCCAGATAGTGGAGTGCAGTTTATTACACCAGCGGGCCCAAGGCAGAGTCTCCCCTTAGCCAAGGACCCCCACCAGTTTTTGTGAAAATCTTATACACCCGAAGTGTACATGCCAAAACCCACCTCCCCAAATTTCCTGAAACTAGTCTGAACAAAGAAAAAGAAAGATATAATCAAAGTTAACCCGTGATTCATATGCTTTAAGCCTAGGTAGTTAACAGCGGACAATTATCAATAGACCTGTGGTCATACCCCAATAAGCATAATAGAATGCATGATTCTATTCGGTTACACAGATAATTAGGGTATTCTTTTAGGCGACTGAGAGTCTAGGTAGGAGCCCTGGGGCTCTTCCATCCTGGGACTTGGTTTCCCAGTTGGTATGTCATTTCCATAGATACTGGGCTCATAGACCACAGTCCGGCCCAAGATGGAGTCCTGCCTTCAAGATAGAGCCTGTTCTGTCTGTTTCCTCCAACTGCAGTATTCTTGCCTGGAAAATCCCGTGGACAGAAGAGCTTGGCAGGCTGCAGTCATGGGGTCTCAGAGAGTCGGACACAACTGAGCAACTAACATACACCAGGAGGTTAATTTTAATTCTTTGAAAGTCAATAGGAAAACATGTTTCAAATAATATTTATATGTGTGGTTTTTCTGTTAGTACAAAGAATAGCAGGGCACTGATAAATCATAGTTGAATAATCCTATGCCATCTACACAATTGTTTGTGCCTGCTAGTGGGATTATAATAATAGTAAAAATACCATTAGTGGCTCAGTGGTAAAGAATCTGCTTGGCAATGAAGGAGACATAACAGGCACAGGTTCAATCCCTGGGTCGGGAGGATCCCCTGGAGAAGGAAATGGCAACCCACTCCAGTCCTCTTGCCTGGGGAATCCCATGGCCAGAAGAGCCTGGCAGGCTGCAGCCCATGGGGTTGCAAGGAGTTGGACATGACTTAGAAACTGGACATGACTTAGTGACTGGACATGACTTAACTACTGAGTATGAGCAGGAGATTCACCATTACAGCATGGTGAGAACCATAATGGGTAGGTTTTACTGTGTAAATTGGAGAGACTGTGATCATTCACGGAGATCCTGAGTGTCAATACCTTCGGTCATCCATTGTGCTTTGGTCGCTGCTGCTGCTAAGTCACTTCAGTCGTGTCCGACTCTCTGCGACCCCATGGACGGCAGCCCACCAGGCTCCCCTGTCCCTGGGATTCTCCAGGCAGGAACTGACTAGAGTGATTTTCCAAATATTTGAGTCAATGAATCCTATAATCGGGAAGGGTTAATTTTAAATTTATGCTAGATCTGCTTCTGTGACTTTACCCTCATCCTGGTATTTTGTTGCTGTTGTTGTTACTGTAGGCATACATAATGGGCTGCCTCAGGGAGATAACCTGAGCCTCCCACCAGTGAAGGACTGTGAGGAAATGAACCTAACATCTTCCCCTGCCTGAGGCTTGTCCTTGAATAGTCTTTAGTTACCTCAGTTCAGTTCAGTTCAGTCGCTCAGTCGTGTCCGACTCTTTGCAACCCTGTGAATCACAGCACGCCAGGCCTCCCTGTCCATCACCAACTCCCGGAGTTACTCATATTCACATCCATCGAGTCCGTGATGCCATCCAGCCATCTCATCTTGGGTCGTCCCCTTCTCCTCCTGCCTCCAATCCCTCCCAGCATCAGAGTCTTTTCCAGTGAGTCAACTCTTCGCATGAGGTGGCCAAAGTACTGGAGTTTCAGCTTTAGCATCATTCCTTCCAAAGAAATCCCAGGGCTGATCTCCTTCAGAATGGACTGGGTGGATCTCCTTGCAGTCCAAGGAACTCTCAAGAGTCTTCTCCAACACCACAGTTCAAAAGCATCAATTCTTCTGCACTCAGCTTTCTTCACAGTCCAACTTTCACATCCATACATGACCACTGGAAAAACCATAGCCTTGACTAGACGGACCTTTATTGGCAAAGTCATGTCTCTGCTTTTGAATATGTGATCTATGTTGGTCATAACTTTTCTTCCAAGGAGTAAGTGTCTTTTAATTTCATGGCTGCAGTCACCATCTGCAGTGATTTTGGAGCCCAGAAAAATAAAGTCAGCCACTGTTTCCACTGTTTCCCCATCTATTTGCCACAAAGTGATGGGACCAGATGCCATGATCTTAGTTTTCTGAATGTTGAGCTTTAGGCCAACTTTTTCACTTTTCTCTTTCACTTTCATCAAGAGGCTTTTGAGTTCCTCTTCACTTTCTGCCATAAGGGTGGTGTCATCTGCATATCTGAGGTGATTGATATTTCTCCCGGCAATCTTGATTCCAGCTTGTGCTTCTTCCAGCCCAGCGTTTTTCATGATGTACTCTGCATAGAAGTTAAATAAGCAGGGTGACAGTATACAGCCTTGACATACTCTTTTTCCTATGTGGAACCGGTCTGTTGTTCCATATCCAGTTCTAACTGTTGCTTCCTGACCTGCATATAGGTTTCTCAAGAGGCAGGTCAGGTGGTCTAGTATTCCCATCTCTTTCAGAATTTTCCACAGTTTATTGTGATCCACACAGTCAAAGGCTTTGGCATAGTCAATAAAGCAGAAATAGATGTTTTTCTGAAACTCTCTTGCTTTTTCGATGATCCAGTGGATGTTGGCAATTTGATCTCTGATTCCTCTGCCTTTTCTAAAACCAGCGTGAACATCTGGAAGTTCACGGTTCACGTATTGCTAAAGCCTGGCTTGGATAATTTTGAGCATTACTTTACTAGCATGTGAGATGAGTGCAGTTGTGCGGTAGTTTGAGCATTCTTTGGCATTGCCTTTCTTTGGAATTGGAATGAAAACTGACCTTTTCCAGTCCTGTGGCCACTGCTGAGTTTTCCAAACTTGCTGGCATATTGAGTGCCACACTTTCACAGCATCATCTTTCAGGATTTGAAACAGCTCAACTGGAATTCTATCACCTCCACTGGCTTTGTTCATAGTGATGCTTTCTAAGGCCCGCTTGACTTCACATTTCAGGATGTCTGGCTCTAGGTGAATGATCACACCATAGTGATTATCTTGGTCTTGAAGATCTTTTTGTACAGTTCTTCTGTGTATTCTTGCCACCTCTTCTTAATATCTTCTGCTTCTGTTAGGTCCAGACCATTTCAGCCCTTTATCAAGCCCTCTTTGCATGAAATGTTCTCTTGGTATCTCTAATTTTCTTGAAGAGATCTCCAGTCTTTCCCATTCTGTTGTTTTCCTCTATTTCTTTGCATTGATCACTGAGGAAGGCTTTCTTATCTCTTCTTGCTAGTCTTTGGAACTCTGCATTCAGATGCTTATACCTTTCCTTTTCTCCTTTGCTTTTCGCTTCTCTTCTTTTCACAGCTATTTGTAAGGCCTCCCCTGACAGCCATTTTGCTTTTTTGCATTTCTTTTCCATCTCTGACCCATAAAATAACCTGGCAACCCAGCCCCTGCAAGATGGTTATTGTGAGGTGCTAGCTGCCATCTTCTGGGTCAGCCAGCTCCCTTAGTGATGCCAACACTTCATCTGAGATTCATTGACTTATCTTGAGGTGAGCAGAAGGAGCTTGGACTTGGTAACAATGCCATTTAATTAACACTCAAGCCAATTGGAATTAGATTTTCCATTACTTGCAACTCAGAGTATTTTGATTTATCATCTTTGAAAATATCTATGAATGGATAAACAGATGAATGAAAAAAGGATGGATAGACAAATCTAAAGTTTAAAATACAAATTAAAAACACTAGAAAGAGGGAAGAGTCATATAAGAGTAATTATAGAACAAAATATTAGAAAGCAGATTGGGGTAAGACAAAAGAAAGCCTTAAATTTCAAGTTAATTCAGTGAAATCTTTGTTAATATTTCTAAGTCTTAATTACATGCTCAATCGTTTGCTGGATACTACAGAAGAAGAAAAAAATAAGACACATACTTACCCTCTTACTCTCAGAGAACCTCAGATACTAATTAAGAAGTTTAGATTTTTTTCCTTATGAATAATTGGAAAAAAGTTATGATTTTATCAAGCACAGTAATATTCTTAGAAGTTTATCAGGCTACAGTATGATGAATTGTATATGGATAGAAGATAAATAAAAGGGTCAGAAAGTAACTGCTGTAATAGCTGTATGTAAGCCAATAAAATATTAAAAAAATAATAATCTTCTTTTCCCTTTTATCATCAGACTTTTAACTCATTCAGGGATTGAGGAAAAATTACCTATGGACACATAGACATAGTACACAACAGCTATCATTAGAACACTTGCTTAGATCAGTTTGAAAATTGTGGACTCAAATGGCATTGGGAGATTGCTTCTGTAAGATAACTTAATTTCTAAAAAGTATATTCTATTTCTCCCTAGCCTACTCTCCTGTTTCAACCCTGGCATGATCCCAGACATTAAAAAGAAAAATTAGCACTTTCATTTAGTGAGTGGAGAAAAGGAAAATGTCAAAGTAAAATGCCATCCATTAACAACTCTTACTTTTGTACCCTTGTCAGTTCAGTTCAGTTCAGTTCAATTGCTTAGTCATGTCCAACTCATTGTGACCCCATGGACTGAGCAATGCCAGGCTTTCCTGTCCATCACCAACTCCCGGAACTTGCTCAAACTCGTGCCCGTCGAGTCGGTGACTCCATCCAACCAGCTCATCCTCTGTCGTCCACTTCTCCTCCTGCCTTCAATCTTTCCCAGCATCAGGGGTTTTTCCAAAGAGTCAGTTCTTCACATCACGTGGCCAAAGGACTGGAGTTTCAGCTTCAGCATCAGTCCTTCCAATTAATATTCATGACTAATTTCCTTTAGGATGGACTGGTTGGATCTCCTTGCAGTCCAAGGGACTCTCAAGAGTCTTATCCAAGAGCAAAGTTCAAAAGCATCAGTTCTTAGGTGCTCAACTTTCTTTATAGTCCAACACTCACATCCTTACATGACTACTGGAAAAACCATAGCTTTGACTAGGCAGACCTTTATCAGCAAAGTAATGTCTCTGCTTTTTAATATACTGTAGAGGTTGGTCATTGCTTTTCTTCCAAGAAGCAAACGTCTTTAAATTTCATGGCTGCAGTCACCGTCTGTAGTGATTTTGGAGGCCAAGACAATAAAGTCTGTCACTGTTTCCATTGTTTCCCCATCTAGTTGCCATGAAGTGATGGGACTGGATGCCATGATCTTAGTTTTTTGAATGTTGAGTTTTAAGCCAACTTTTTCACTCTCCTCTTTCACTTTCATCAAGAGGCTCTTTAGTTCTTCTTCACTTTCTGCCATAAGGGTGGTGTCATCTGTATATCTGAGGTTATTGATATTTCTCCTGGCAATCTTGGTTCCAGCTTGGGCTTCATCCAGCCCAACATTTCTCATGATGTACTCTGCATATAATTTAAATAAGCAGGGTGACAATATACAGAATTCATCCTCAGGACAGAAGTAGCTAACAGTGGATCTGAAGTGGCTCATTCCTTTCAGACTGAGATGACTCGGGAGCAAATGAACCCCCATTCATTGGCCACTTGTTCTTTTTCCTTTGGGGAAGGTCTTCAGGATTGAAATGAATCTTGAAACAATATCAGAACATGCAAGTTGTGTGTAAAAAAGTTTCCCCCATTTGACTGGAACTCAGCTTTCTTATAGCGCTTCTTACCTCAGAGTCTATAGATCAGAAGAGGGTAAGAGGAGAGGTAGTAAGAGGAGAGCAATTTTCAACAGCTCATGATTTCCTATCCTTGTTCAGTTGCTCAGTCGTGTCTGACTCTGTGACCCCATGGAAAGCAAAATTTTGGTAATAACAGAAATTAAAGCACTTTTCTATCACAGCAAGTAAGACAATACAAAAACATCTTATATTCACAAAACAAAAACATTTTATATTTAGTCTAGCTTTCATTAAAGAATCTGCCTATAATGCAGGAGACCTGGGTTTGACCCCTGGATTGGGAAGATGCCCTTGAGAAGGAAATGGCAACCCAATCCAGTATTCTTCCTTGGGAAATCCACAGTCTTGTCGACTTATTGCAACCCCATGGACTCTATGTCCATGACATGACTCTATGTCCATGGGGTTGCAACAAGTCGACAAGACTGTGTCATGGAGTATTTCCTGCCAAAATCAGTAAACAAAGATGTTACAGTTATTAGGGATTGCAGCCCTCTGGTGTGAGCTGGTAAGCCCTAAAAGAATTCAGGAAGGAAAATACCTACTATCTAATAGCCATCAGACTACAGCCACTCCTGTAGATGGGGATGTGAAAAAGCAGGATGCTGGCCCCAGGAAGCTGACATGCCTATGAAGGAAATGATTTCAGTGAGCCCAGAAGCTTGGATCTTTCCGTACACAAAAGAGTGCTAAATTCCTTGAGATATCTGATTTTCCTTAAGTAACAATAATCTTTGATATTCTTTGATACTGCTTCCCTGGTAGCTCAGATAGTAAAGAATCTGCCTGCAATGCAGGAGACCTCAATTCAATCCCTGAGTCAGGAAGATACCCTGGAGAAGGCAATGGCAACCCACTCCAGTATTCTTGCCGAGAGACTTCCATGGACAGGCCAGGGGGTCACAAAGAGCCAGACACGACTTAGCGACTAACACTTTCTACTTTTGATATTGATTATCGGCCCCTTTGTTGCAAACTTCTATATAACCTGACTCCTTCCCTTATCTTCTCAGAGCAGTTTATCAGGGCTACTTGAGAAGCTATCTCCCAGGCTTGGAGTCCTAAACATTCCTACTGAATAAAACAACTCTCTAACTTTCAGGTTGTGACTATATTTTTTAAGTTGGCACAGCTTAGCGAATAAACCACCACCACCATCTTTGACTCATTTCACCTACTGATGATTCTTGCTACTAGCTGACACCACTTTTATGATGAAGATTAAATGAGTGATTGTGTGTGTGTGTTAAAGGATAATCCTTATACAGAATAAGTATGCTCTGTATGTGTCAGCTATTAAAATCATTACACTGCTGTTGGCTGATTTTCAACTTTTGACTTGTCCTTCAACATTCTTCTTCGGAAGATGAGGAATTAAATTTAATTCTGCTTCACATCTCTCCCTCTCTCTCCCTCTCACTTGCACACACTTGCAATCCCCCATCCTCTCATTGATATTATTTAAATCAAAATGTAATGTTAACGTAACAATCAAAATATTAATAACAAGCAACACTCATATGATCACACAGTTCAATGGCAAAGTTAGAATTTCAACTCAAGCCTTCCACCTCACCCTGCTCACAGCCAAGCCACAGGGCTACTTTGCTTTCATTTCCTTTCTCTTATACACTAGTTTCTTTTCCCTCGTGTTCAAAACTGTACCCTTCTATGTGTTGACGTTGTTTTATTATGTTTCTATATTCCTGTCATTAATCTATCTCAAAATATGCCAAAAGAACTAATTTCTCTTGATATAATCAAGCTCATGAGGCAATCTATCAATTCTGCTTTTTCATGGATGCATTTCTCCTGGAGCTTTCTGTCCTCTACTTCAATCTAGATGCCTTCCAGTTTTGTTATATAGATGCCAACCTGGAGTCCTCGGTCACCATCTTCTGAAAGGTCTTTCCAACTCTTTTCTGTGTCACCTTCTTGCTTTCTGGATCCTGCATCCTTCCTGGATTACATACTCCCATGGTTTCCTGAAATAGGAGTCTGTTTATATATAAATAGGGGGTCTGCTATTTATTTAATACAAGGCTTGTTATTTGAAACCCTGCAAATATGAAAGTTTAACTTTCTCTACCTTCATACTTGATTGATAGTTTTGTTTCCCTGAGTTTTAAGTATAACACTTTTTTCCCTGATACTTTCGATCAATTGTCTCATTAATTTCCATCTTATAGTGTTCCCATTGGGAAGATTAATTCCATTATGACTCTTGAAGAAGTGTGTGTTTTGTTTTTTAATCTTTCTATGGAAACATTATGGTACTCTATCTTTATTGTTTGGAAAATTGAATAAGGGACATTTTGTATTCTTTGTGCTTGTCACTAAGAGACAGAGTCTTTTATGTCCTCAAATCAGTAAACATTCTTATTTAATCTTCCTGACGATTTCCCCTCCTTCTTATCTACATTGGAGTCCTCTAAGATTTTTCCTGGAGAAGATCACACATCTGGTAACCAACATTCTGGAAGCTGAATAGAGAAAGGAGCTGGGGGTAGAGTCTTACTATTCAGTATGAAAACTTTGATTTTTCCTTTTGATTTCAGTACGGCATGTCATCTCACCCCAGGCCTCAGTTACACCTCTCTCCTTGAGGTGTGGAACCATATGATCACCCTGGAGAGATACATTTCCATATCCTTTCATGACAGGTGAGTTCATGTCCCTGTATGGGTGGGTCTAACTTCTCTTGATATACAATTGCAGCAGAGCACCTGTTTTTAACCCTGAGCCAACTACCCTGCTTTCAGAGCTACCTGTTCATTTCAACTCCCAAGATTTTCCTTACTTTGTGCATGAATCAGATGACTTTTGGTTGGCTTCCACTGGAAGGCATCTGGAGATCACCCTTCCTCACTCTTTAGGTCACTTTCCACTTGTCCATCAGCTTTCCATCTTCTGAAAGCTTGGTAACATCTTCTAAATATTGTTGCCTGGTGTCCCGTTCTCATTTTCCTTGGGGCTTTATTGTTTTTTAAAAAACTTTTTCTTTATCATTTTAGTGAGCCACTAGGAGAAAATGAACACAAAGAGTATGTTCAATTATCCCAATTTAATTGGAAGCCTGCATCCCTTTTATATTTAAAACAAAACTCAGTTGAAAAGTTATTTCCACAAAAAAACCTGCACTTGAACATTTTTAGCAGATTTATTCATAATTAACAGTTAGAACTGGACATGGAACAACAGACTGGTTCCAAATAGGAAAAGGAGTATGTCAAGGCTGTAAATTGTCACCCTGCTTATTTAACTTCTATGCAGAGTACATCATGAGAAACGCTTGACTGGATGAAGCACAAGCTGGAATCAAGATTGCTGGGGGAAATATCAGTAACCTCAGATATGCAGATGACACCACCCTTATGGCAGAGAGTGAAGAAGAAGTAAAGAGCCTCTTGATGAAAGTGAAAGAGGAGAGTGAAAAAGTTCGCTTAAACCACAACATTCAGAAAACAAAGGTCATGGCATCCAGTCCCATCACTTCTTGGCAAACCGATGGGGAAACAGTGTCAGACTTTATTTTTCTGGGCTCCAAAATCACTGCAGATGGTGACTGCAGCCATGAAATAAAAAGATGCTTACTCCTTGGAAGGAAAATTATGACCAAGCAGAGACATTACTTTGCCAACAAAAGTCTGTCTAGTCAAGGCTATCTTTTTTCCAGTAGTCATGTACGGATGTGAGAGTTGGACTATAAAGAAAGCTGAGTGCCGAAGAATTGATGATTTTGAACTGTAGTGTTGGAGAAGACTCTTGAAAGTCCCTTAGACTGAAAGGAGATCAAACCAGTCCATCCTAAAGGAAATCAGTCCTGAATGTTCATTGGAAGGACTGATGTTGAAGCTGAAACTCCAATACTTTGGCTACCTGATGCAAAGAACTGTCTTATTGGAAAAGATCCTGATGCTGGGAAATATTGAAGGCGGAAGGAGAAGGGGACGACAGAGGATTGAGATGGTTGGATGGCATCACCGACCCAATGGACATGAGTTTGAGTCAACTCCAGCAGCTGGTGATGGACAGGGAGGCCTAGCATGCTGCAGTCCATAGGGTCGCAAAGAGTCAGACATGACTGAGTGACTGAACTGAACTGAACTGATTCATACTTATCAAAACTTGGAAGTTATCAAGATGTCCTTCAGTAGTTGAATGGATAAGTAAACTGTGGAATATTATTTATGTCGATGGAATATTATTTAGCACTAAAAGTATATGAGCTATCAAGCCATAAAAAGACATATACGTGTGCATGCATGTTCAGTGGCTCAGTCGTGTCCAACTCTTTGTGACCCAATGAACTGTAGCCCTTTAGGCTCCTCTGTCCCTGGAATTTTCCAAGGATGAATCTGGAGTGGGTTGCTATTGACTACTCCAAGGGACCTTTCTGATGCAGGGATCAAACCCACATCTTTTGTGTCTCTTGTATTGGCAGGTGGATTCTTTACCATTTCGGAGGCATATTAAATGAGTATAACCAAGTGAAAGAAGTCAGTCTGAAAAGGTTATAGAGTGTACGATTCAAATTGTATTAAACTATACGACATTCTAAAAAAGGCAAAATTTTGAAGACAGGAAAAACATCAATGGTTGCCATCGGTTATGAGGGTAAGGGTGGATTTGTGGGGAAGAGATGAATAGTTGAAGCACAGAGGATTTTTAGGACAGTGAAAATATGATATCATATTAATGGATACATGTCATTATACATTTGTCCAAACCTATAGAATGTAGGAGACTGAGAACAACCCCTAAAGAACCTACACAGACTGAGTGATTATAATGTGCCAATGTTGGTTCATCAGTTCCAACAAATGTACCACTCTGGTGGGGGATGTGGATATAGGGGAGGCTGTGCATATTGGGGGAATGGAGTATATGGGAAATCGCTACATAGTTCTCCTCAATTTTGCCATGAACCTTAAACTTCTTTTACAAAAAGTCTTAATTAAAAAAAAAAAATCCCTTCCTTCACTTTGTAAAACTTTATGCAGGCCCATGTTTTTCTTTTTTAGGCATAGAAAAAACGTAATATTCATCACAGAAAAAATTAGTGTCTGAGCTTATCCCATTCTAAATTTCCTCATTCAAATCAGGGTTAGATGAGCTCATGAAGAATGTTAGTGTCTCCTCTCTAATGAAGCCCACCTCTTCATCTCCGTTTTAACTATTAATCCTTCTTTGCCTTATACACCAAGAACACAGATCAGGTGTTATAACCTTTTCAGTGGTTCACTGTCATTATCCTTCCAAATTTTTTCTTCACTCTAGATCATAATACTACCCAAAAATATCTTGGCTTTTTTTTTTTTTTTTACTATCTGTTTTAGTTTCCTGTTGCTGTGGTAATAAGTGAACACAGTTTAGTGGCTTAAAACAACAGAAATATGTTACCTTTGAGTTCTGTAGAAGTCGGACACAGTCCTTAGGAAGCTAAAGTCAAGCTGCCAGCTGGGCTGCATTCTTCTAAATCCTCTAGGAGGGAATCTGGTCCTTGTTTGTTTGTTTGTTTGTTTTAATCATTGAATGTTTGTTTTAAATAAACTGCTGTTTATTTTCAGTCAACTGTATTCCATTTTTCTGTGTGGAGCCTGTGGAAGAAGAGCTTAAGACCACCCAGTGGTCATTCCTACCCATTCAGTGGTCTGAGCAGTGGGAGTTC
Source organism: Ovis aries (assembly GCF_016772045.2). Classification (NCBI taxonomy): domain Eukaryota; kingdom Metazoa; phylum Chordata; class Mammalia; order Artiodactyla; family Bovidae; genus Ovis; species Ovis aries. The sequence continues at coordinate 20,026,126 of NC_056074.1, forward strand.
CAGACCAGTCCCTGAGAGTAGCTCAGCCCTGCTGTCTGCCCTGGAGAACTGGTGACTAGGCAGAGAGTGCTCATGGTTTCACACTGGTCTGTAACCTCCAGTTGGTCATGCATGCTTGCTAAGTTGCTTCAGTTGTGTCCAACTCTTTGCGATGCCATAGACTGTACCCCACCAGGCTCCTCTGTCCATGGAACTTCCCAGTCAAGAATACTGGAGTGGGTTGCCATGTCCTCCTCACGGGGATCTTCCCAACCCAGGGATCAAGCTCACATTTCTTGTGTCTCCTGCCTTGGCAGGCGGATTCTTTACCACTAGTGCCACCTGGCGGAGAAGGCACTGGCACCCCACTCCAGTACTCTTGCCTGGAAAATCCCATGGACAGAGGAGCCTGGTAGGCTACAGTCCATGGGGTCGCTAAGAGTCGGACACGACTGAAGCGACTCAGCAGCAGCAGCAGCAGCAGCAGCAGCGCCACCTTGGGAGCCGAACCTCAGGCTGAGCTGTAAATGCAGTAAACCCAGGAGCTGAAGCAGTACTCTCACCTCGAAATTCCCCCTGGGTCACAGCCTTTCCAGCAGCAGCTTGTGCTTTCTTTTCAATCTCTCCAGGATTCTGCAGAAGTAGAGATAAGATGTGCTCTGATGGACGCTCACATGGCACCACACATGCGCAGAACTTTCTGGGCCAGTGTCCCTCCCATCAGACCCACTGTTGTTGTAGGGGATGGCATGTTCGCAAAGTGCAGAGTCTGACATAGTGTGATGGCAGGGAGGCTAGTGGTCAGTCCTGGGATCAGTAACCACTAGAAGGCATGGCTCCTGGAAGGCTTCCTGGATCTGACCAGTGAAGTTTCCAGAAGCAAAGTGGCCAGCAATAAAAGTGGCTCTGGGAGGAGTAGCAAACTTCAGCCCAGCCCCACAGCCGGTTTTCCTAAAGGATATGATGCTGCTATCAGCCAGATTTTCAGTGGCACTAATCATACAAGCCCTCAGTGGAAGCTTCTCTCAGGTCTTCAGACTTACGCTGTAAACACCATCACTTATTTCCTTTCGTAGAGATATAGTTATTTGAAAGCTGCTAAGTATATTCCTGCTGCAAGAACTTTAAGAAGGAGAATCCTCCTCCTTCATTTGCAGGATATCAAGTGCTCCAGACAAGTTTCCCTTTAAGTTATGATGTGAATCTTAGACATTTTCATATGGATCCCTACTTGGGTAGCACAGAAAGGCTCAACAGGTGTTTTTAAATAAAAGAGCAGTTGGGGTTGGCCTAAGAGCTGCTTTCTGAGGAATGTGAATGCATTTTGTCCCTCTCTCTCTTAGAACGTTTGGCTCCTAAATGGTTATTTGGTCATCAGTCTGTGCCAGCCACCAGTCTGCTTTTCACATCCTGTGGGATTCATCTCCCTGAAGCAGCAATCGGATCATTTTGCTTGGTTTGGCACAATCCTTCTGATCTTCAGTCTCTTCAAAGAATAATTTCCCAGCTTCTCCTGACATTTGCTCATAGGTCAACAACTGGTCTGAATCTACCATTCCAAATAAATTTCCATGTTTCTTTTTCAGTGTACCATACATCCCAACAAATTGGAGCACTCTGTTACTAACAAAATGCCCATTTTCTGTTTTTCTGCCTTTTTGCTCACTGTTAATGCCCACACAACCTTTTCCTTGCCTTTCATTCATCAACGCCCAACATTACTCATCATTCATGACCCAGGAAATAAGTGATGGCATCTACAGCATAAATCTGAAGACCTGGGCGAAACTTCTGCTGATGGCTTGTATTCTCTTTAAGTTCCTTCCTTTACCCTCTCACTGGAAATTGAGATCCCACCCTGGAATTGGCAAAGATATACAACCTTGAAGAAGGTAATTAAACTTCATTATGCTTCAGTTTCTTTATCTGCTAAATGCAATAAGTTATATATACCTTTTTCACATTAAATTAATGTATGTAAGTAATCACTCACAGTGCCTGGTACATACACTTAATACATGAGAGTGACTATTACTATTATTATTATCATTAATCTATACTTTTATATGACACCTATCAGCTCCTGCTTTGCAGTCTTTGAAAGTGGATACCATATTTGCATGAGGTGTACCTTTCATAATTCATGTCAAGATATCTGACAAACAGTATTAACAGTGAATAAGGCTGAATAAATAAATCCTCCTAAGGTTTATTATTGGGAGCTCCCCTGTGCCAAAGAGTATTGTATTATTTCTCTTGGGCTGCCATAATTGATTACCACATATTGAGTGGCCTAAAGTAACAGAAATTGACTCTCTCACTGTTTAGGAGGCTAGAAGTCCAAACTCAAGGTGTCAGCACCAATTGCCTGTGAGGGGAAAATCGCCTTATATCTGGGCTAGTTTCTGGTGTTTAAGGGGGTGGCAGAGGATAAGATGGTTGGATAGCATCACCGACTCAATGGATGAGTTGAGAAAATTCTGGGAGGTAGGGAAGGACAGGGAAGCCACGAGTGCTGCAGTCCATGGGGTCACAAAGAGTTGGATATAACTTACGACTAAACAAAACGAAGACGATAGATGTGTTCCTCAAATCTGTGCTCTCTCTTTTCATTCCCTTCTCTGTGTCTCTGTGTCCTTTCTTATTACAAAAGCATCAGCCACTGGATTTAGGGCTCAGCCTGAATCCAGAATGATTTCATCTTAAGATCCAAATAAGGTCACCTTCCAAAGTTTGAGTAGGGAGTTTTGTGGAAACACTATTCAACCCATGACAAGTTTCAGCATCTGCATGAAATAAGGATAAATAATAATATCTACCTTAAAGTGTTTCTATATGGATTACAACAGATAAGTCTTATAAAGGACTTAATAGAGTCTTGTTGTTTTGAATCAGTCAATAAATGTTGCCCTCTTCCTTTATTTATTTATTTTTATTTTTACAGGGTGGCTCCCTTCATCTGGAAACCTCACCACCCCTCACACTTTTTACTTGACTGCTGCTGCTGCTGCTGCTAAGTCACTTCAGTCATGTCCAACTCTGTGTGACCCCACAGATGGCAGCCCACCAGGCTCCCCCGTCCCTGGGATTGTCCAGGCAAGAACAATGAGTGGGTTGCCATTTCCTTCTCCAATGCATTAAAGTGAAAAGTGAAAGGGAGGTTGCTCAGTTGTGTCCGACTCTTCACAGCCTCATGGACTGCAGCCACCAGGCTCTTCCGTTCATGGGATTTTCCAGGCAAGAGCACTGGAGTGGGTGCCATCGCCTTTACTTGACTAACTGTTTCTAAATAGTTGTGCCTCAACTTAAGTGTCACTTCTTCAGCAGTGTTCTCTGACGTTTCCATAGAATCGAATAGTCCTCAATCCCCTTTCTCATTCTTGATCACAATTGTGTAAAGACTGGTTAATTATTATGATCAAATAGTAACTGAATGTACTTTAGCTAATTAAACTTTAGTATCTGGCTCCCTATGGAGGTACATGCTCTGTGGGAACGAGAACTCTCTCTAGTTTGATATGAACTCAGATTACCTGGGAAGAATCCTACCTCTTCTTCCTTGAGTAAATCCCTTAATCTGCTTAAGCTTCGGTTTCCTCATATGAAATGGCTCTAATAACATTACTTGCATGAAGCAATTGTATGGATCAAATGGAATCCTGTATGTAAAGCACAGCTCATTGTACCTGGTACATTCAAGTGCCTAAAAACTGCTGCTTAGTACTACTTTCAGTTCCTGGCATCTAGTTGAGGAAGTGAATGAATTAATATTGAATGAATGAGACAGGTTATTGGCCAAATCTAGGAATTCAACCTGTGCCACAGAACATTGTGGCAATTTAATATGTTCCAGTGACCTTGGCCTTATTAGAGATTTTCTCTAACCAAACGAACTAGAAAGCCCAAGGGAAGAGGTGCCTAACACCACTGCCCCAAATAATTTTCTCCATTATAACCTTTACAATCCCATTAAAGCAAGAATTCAAAATTTAAAAAAAGGTTCATTGAATCCAATTTGTTTCTAGCCCCAGGGTGGTCTTTTGGAGATGGACAAGGACAGGAGGGCTGTGAAAAAAGATCAGCTGGGTCCAGGTCCTTAACAGATGAAGTGTGTGTGTCTGGAGGCAACAGTGCTGTCGTGTGAGAAGGGATAGAAAGTCATCAGGACTTTGCAGCTTTTACAGTGCTTCTCTACAGTTTAAGGGAGGAAAACCAATGTTGTATGGACATAAAAAGCAGCTTCAATATCAAAAAGAAAATTATTCACTATCCTAAGAATATATTGCTCTTCACAGAATAACCATGCCCATTGAAGAGCAAGCAGTATTTATGTCCACCTTGCCTATACAGCAGAAGAGATAATTCCATGGTACACCTCTGCCATCAGACTGACCTGGTTTGAAACTCTGGTGGAAATGTCACTTTCTTTTTAAAATGAATCAGGAATCGTACAGGGTCTTAAGTTTTCTTTGGAGGGTAGAGGAGCTGACAGTTTGATTCCTGAAGTCATTTTATATTTCCTTAAATAGGGGAAACTGAACCAATGACTTTTTGTTGTTGTTGTTGTTGTTGAGACACATACTTTTAGAAATTAAAGATAATTTAGCTCAAATATCTTAATTCACAAATGGTAAAGCTGAGGAGAAGAGAGATTAGGTGATTTGACAAGGGTCATGCTGCGATTTGGTATTTTGGATTCGGAATTCAAAGCTAGATCTATGCCACCGGTATCAGACCTCTTTCCCCTGTGCTTGGCTCACCTACTATGGACAGCTATTTCACTGAAGGATAAGATGCAGCATCAGGCAAATCCTGGACTAAAAGGGCACTGAAAGATTTCCCTGGTGGCCCAGAGGATGAGAATCTGCCTGTCAATGCAGGAGACGAGGGTTCGATCCCTGGTCTGGGAAGATGCCACATGCCGAGGATCAACTAAGCCTGTGTGGCACAACTACTGAGCCCCCGTGCTGCAACTACTGAAGCCCACACGCCTAGAGCCCGTGCTCTGCAACAAGAGAAGCCACTGCAACGAGAAGCCTCCACACAGCAACTTGAGGGGAGGCGCCGCTTGCTGCAACTAGAGAAAGTCTGTGCAAAGCAACGAAGACCAAGCCCAGCCAAAAAAATAAATAAATAAAGTGAGAAAAACATTTTGTTTTAATTTTTTAAAAGAAGCACACTGAAGATTTATTTTTTTCTGCTTACTGAGTTTCAAGTTCACCTGTATGATGACCCAGGAAATATGGATTCTCTCTTTTAATAACAAACAGTGCTTAATAACTGGGAATGCTACGTGAATATAGATAAAAATGGTTTCATTTATAAACATACACTACTTTTAGATGTATTTACTTATTTTTAAAGGAGAACTCTGGCTTTCTTTGCTCCACCTCCCTTCTTCCTCCTCCCTCAGAAGAGACTTGATTCCCCACATGAAATGTAAGATATCAGTGAGGGCACAGGTACCCATGGGCCAGGTTACCAGGTTAAAGTATCAACAACCTCTTTGTGTTGTTCCTTTGGCACCTCTTTCATTAATGCAACTGAGGGAGAAAATGAAACAGATTTGGCCTGTGGTGGTGACTGATTCTCGACAGTAGTGAGGTAGAGAGACATACACCTTGGGTTGTCCAGGGCTTTCACGGTTTGCCACCGAAAATCTTGTGTCACCAAGAACCTGCTCAATAGGAAGCAAACTAGACAGTCGGTTAGGGTAAACAGCTGTCAGGTTAGCCTCACATTGAGCAGGCAAACTCTCCTAGTCAGGGAACTTGAGGCAGATTTAATCATACACTCAAGCTTCAGTAAAACCAAGTCCTAGAACTTCAGTTCAGTTTAGTCTCTCAGTTGTGTCCAACTCTTTGCGACCCCATGAATCGCAGCATGTCAGGCCTCCCTCTCCATCACCAACTCCCAGAGTCCACCCAAACCCATGTCCATTGAGCCGGTGATGCCATTCAACCATCCCATCCTCTGTCATCCCCTTCTCCTCCTGTCCTCAATATTCCCCAGCATCAGGGTCTTTTCAAATGAGTCAGCTCTTCACATCAGGTGGCCAAAGTATTGGAGTTTCAGCTTCAACATCGGTCCTTCAAATGAACACCCAGGACTGATTTCCTTTAGAATGGACTGGTTGGATCTCCTTGCAGTCCAAGGGACTCTCAAGAGTCTTCTCCAACACCACAGTTCAAAACCGTCAATTCTTCAGCGCTCAGCTTTCTTTATAGTCCAACTCTCACATCCATACATGACCACTGGAAAAACCATAGCCTTGACTAGATGGACCTTTGTTGAAAAAATAATGTCTGTGGTTTTTAATATGCTGTCTAGGTTGGTCAAAACTTTCCTTCCAAGGAGTAAGTGTCTTTTAATTTCATGGCTGCAATCACCAAACTGTTTCCACTGTTTCCTCATCTATTTGCCATGAAGCGACGGGACTGGATGCCATGAAGTGATGGGACCGGATGCCGTGATCTTAGTTTTCTGAATGTTGAGCTTTAAGCCAACTTTTTCACTCTCCTCTTTCACTTTCATCAAGAGGTTCTTTAGTTCTTCCTCACTTTCTGCCATAACAGTGGTGTCATCTGCATATCTGAGGTTATTGATATTTCTCCCAGCAGTCTTGATTCCAGCTTGTGCTTCCTCCAACCCAGCATTTCTCATGATGTATTCTGCATATAAGTTAAATAAGCAGGGTGACAATATACAGTCTTGACGTACTCCTTTTCCTATTTGGAACCAGTCTGTTGGTCCATGCTCAATTCTAACTGTTGCTTCCTGACCTGCATACAGGTTTCTCAAGAGGCAGGTCAGGTGGTCTGGTATTTGCATCTCTTTCAAAATTTTCCACAGTTTATTGTGGTCCACACAGTCAAAGGCTTTTGGCATAGTCAATAAAGCAGAAATAGATGTTTTTCTGGAACTCTCTTGCTTTTTTCATGATCCAGCAGATGTTGGCAATTTGATCTCTGGTTCCTCTGCCTTTTCTAAAACCAGCTTGAACATCAGAAAGTTCACAGTTCATGTATTGCTGAAGCCTGGCTTGGAGAATTTTGAGCATTACTTTACTAGTGTGTGAGATGAGTGCAGTTGTGCTAGAATTTAGCATTAAGCAAATGCAGTCGCTAACGTTTCTGGTATGTTTTGTAAATGGATTTTGAGATTTTATTCTCAAAGCTGAACTATGGATCTTTTCCCCACCCTTCTGATGGTTTCATGAGCTGCTGAATATACTGCAAATTACTTTTAAGCTTAAACTAGTGACAGCATACTTGTTATTTTCAACTCAAGTCCTTGACTAATATACCCTTTTCCTGCTTCAAATCCCATCATGACACCTACAGATATAGTAGCCATCTTATAATAGGAAATAATGATAATGAGGATAAAAAAAAAAAAAAACAGGTAAGGATGGTAGAATGGAAAAAAAGAAAGATCTGTGTTCTTGCTGGTATAATTGAAACAATGAGAAAGTCTTGCAACTGCCTGTCTCTAAGATGTCCTTACCTGAAATAATAAATATTGGAGCCTAAGTCATTGTGCCCCAGTTAAATAACTATCTTAACTGATTCAGGTTCACATTAAGAATGCTATTATGTAAGTTCCTTTTTTGCTCACTCACTCAACAGTATGTGAATTCATATTTCTCTTCCAATAATATAGATTGACAGCATCTATGATGATGGTGAAGCCTAAATTTCCTTGGATATCCTAGTCCTCATTTCCCACCCGAACTTAATTTACCTGTATTTTGAGCTGTTTTAGAATTCTTATATTACTGTCTCATATAAGTTTCTTGGTAAAATTTTAATAAAATTTAACAGTAAAAGTATTAAGTTATCTTTGACTATATGGATAACCAAAAGATATAAAATAGCTTTAAGATTGTTTCAAAAAACTTGCAACTGAAAAGTTGGTGAATGATTTCTGCTCATTTCTGCTGCAGGACAGATTTCTGAAGAACTAAGGAATAACTTTAGTCTGTTTTGCTCCTTCAATACTTTATTTCCTGACTGCAGAATTGGTTCTAGAAGGGGCAGCTTAGAACGTCTTCTATCTCTTCCAAACAAGGAATGAGATGGCTTTCAGTTGTGAAAAATTTCACTGGATTACTCTGACCAAATGATTAAAAGGGGATGGGAAGTGAAGAAAAGGAAAGGAAAGAAACAAAGGGAGAATGAGAGAAAGAAAAAAGGAACAAAATTAATGAAGGACATAGGAAAGGAAAGAGCAATGCAAACTGGAGTTCCAGTATGAAAAGCAAGTGGCTATGAGCACACATATCTGACTTGTTAATAAGCTAAACCCCCATTCATCATCTTATTTAAAAACTTTCAGTTCACTCTTATAATTTTCTCTTCCTTCAATGTTAGTGATTCCACAAAATGCAAGGTGACCTCCATCTTCCCAGAAAGAGCATTTTACCAAATCAGGAAACTGTCAGCAAGCACGTTGCTTCCAGCCTGCATCTCCCTTCATCCTGGAATCTTCCTGGCTGCAATGAGTGATGCAGACAATTCAGACACCTTGTTACTACATATTAAGCCCTTTCTCTCAGGGTCTGCAATCTATTGGAGACTCAGCAAAGGGACGTGCTGCTGATGTACTGGAGTTGTCTCGTTATCAGAATCTGAAGCCACCCTATAGCACAGCCCCTTGTTAATATCTTTAGTTCCCCTCAACCTGCTGTCTCTAAAATCGTCCCTCTTGCCTTCATGCTGTTTGTGAGAATAAAAAGCAATCATTTCTGATCCAGTATGTCAACCTATATAATTGTCTATTTCTTCCTAGTTCAGTCTTGGAAGATTGTACTTTTCTAAGAATTTGTCTGTTTCTTCTAGGTTGTCCATTTTACTGGCATATAATTGTTTGTGGTAGTCTCTTATGATCCTTTGTGTGTCTGTGGTGTTGGTTGTAACTTTCCCTTTTTTAAATTAATTTTTATTGGAGTATATTTGTTTTATAATGTGTTAGTGTCTATTGTACAGTAAAATGAATTAGCCATACATCCCCTCACTTTTAGACTTCCTTCCCTTCCAGGTCATCAAAGTGCATTAAGTAGAGATCCCTGTGCTACACAGTATATTCTCATTAGTTATCTATTTTATAGGACCTGACTTCTCTGGTAGCTCAGCTGGTAAGGAATCCGCCTGCAATGCAGGAGGCCCTAGTTCTTCCTGGATTGGGACGATCCCCTGGAAAAGGGAAAAGTCACCCTCTCCAGGATTCTGGCCTGGAGAATTCCATGGATTGTATAGTCCACGGGGTTGCAAAGAGTCACTCATCACTGAGTGACTTTCACTTTTCTTTATGGGACCTAGAGGATTAACTTTTTCAATTTCTGATTTTTTTAATCTGATTTTATAATCCATCTAGGCTTTAAAAATTAATCTATTTGTTATATAAACATTGGAATAAAATTCATATAATAACCAATGTCAGAAACTTAAAAATGGAAGACAGGCTAAGTCATTTCAGTTTTGTCAGACTCTTTGTGACCCTATGCACTGTAGCCAGCCAGGATCCTTTGTCCATGGGATTCTCCAGGCAGGAATGCTGGAGTGGGTTGCCATGCTCTCCTCCAGGGGATCTTCCTGGGGGATCTTCCAAACCCAGGAACAAAACCCATGTCTCTTATGTTTCCTGCATTGGCAGGCAGGTTCTTTACCACCAGTGCCACCTGGGAAGCCCAAAGGCGGAAGTATGCTTTCCTTATTTCCTTCATCCTACCCTTTAGAAGCTGCTGTTGACAGTTTGGTGTGTACCCTTACAAAGATACTTGCAGGTCAATACCTATAATTTTTTACACATGTAAAGAGAATATTTAAAAAATTATTTATGAACTTATCCATATTTTTAAGTAGACAATAGTCACCTTAGTCAGAACAAGATGTTGGTCCAATTGAAGCAGTTAAGAATTTTTCAAAAACAAAAGCAAAGTGAAGAGAAAGCATAGGGTATATGCAGCTTCTAAAATCCATGATAGAATATTGCAGTAGTTTAATAATATTGAAATACAGGCATTATGTATAGTAAAAGTATTTACTTAATTCATTTTGCTTCTCAAATGATTAAACAGTAATTTATCATGCTGCTGCTAAGTCGCATCAGTCGTGTCTGACTCCTAGCGACCCCGTGGACTGTAGCCTACGAGGCTCCTCCATCCATGTGATTTTCGAGGCAAGAGTACTAGAATGGGGTGTCATTGCCTTCTCCTGTAATTTATCATGTGACCCAATAATTCCACTTGAGGTATTTACCCAAAAAAATGAAAAATGGTTACACAAAAAAACTTGCACATGAATGTTTAAATCAGTATTATTCATAATAGCCAAAAGGTGGAAACCATCAAAATGTTTATCAACTGACAATGGACAAATGAAACTTGATATAGCCATACAATGGAATATAACTAATCTACAAAAAGAAAAAAAACACTGGGATATGCTACAAAATGTATGAATTTTAAATCGTTATGCTAACTGAACCACTTATGAAAGACTACATATTATGTGATATAATTCATATTAAATGCTTAAAATAGGGAAATCCAGAGAGATGGAAAGTAGAATACTATTTGCTTAAGACTAGGGAGGGGATGATAGCTAAATGGTACAGGTTTACTTTTTGAAGTGATGAAAACATGCTAAAATTCATTGTACTATGGTAACATATATCTGTGAATATACTAAAAGCCATTGAATTATACACGCTAATGACTAAATTGTATGCTGTATATTTATGTATCAATAAAGCTTTTCTTTTGACTTCCACTTGACAAATTAAGAGCCAAGCTTACAGGTGTCACCCATAAGAGTTCTAGCGCATAGATAGACAACTTTCATTTGCCATTAAAAAAAAAAAAAGCAGGAAGACTGGATTTAGAACTAGGAAGAAGCAAAATATGACAAGTAGGAAATGCCGCTGCTCATAGCTTTGGAGGATGGCAAGAAGAAAGATAGTCAGAAGGAGATAGGCATAGTAATAAGATTTAGATCGCATTTACATCTTCCTAGGCTTCAGTCGGAGAGGAATACACATCCTAATAACGTGAGTAGATGTAAGCAGATGCTATCAGTACCCCACCAAAGCCGTCACTCACCTAGAGTTTGCCTGTAGCTTCAGTGGACAATTTCCATAAAGATTGTTGTATTCTAACCCAAGCACTTATAATTCTTCACCTGGATTTATTTTTCTCCTGGTACAGGAATGTCCTTGTCCTAGTAGGGCAAGTAGAATTGCATAAGAGTTACTCCTAGAAGCCACCCTCAATCAATTAGTGACGGGAATTGGTGGGTAAAGATCCCACCTTGTCCATCCCTCAGTGTAATAATCCTATGCTTTGCTTTACGCAGTCTCTGAAGACCCTCAGTGAGATTGAACTCTAATTTCCCATAAAGGTAACCCCCTGATAAACATTTGCTTTACTCTCTGTCTCACTTTCTCACCCTCTGGAATTTCATCCTAAATACAATTCTTTACCCAAATCTTTATTCCAGACTCTGCAATAAGCAGGGGGGCATTGAACTCGGGGAGCAATTGCCCCCATTTCCAGGTGGAGTCCCTAGGGGGAAACTAGGAAGTTATACAGAGGACTTCATATTAATTTGGATCAATCCAACATAACAACCAAGGAGAAGATAGGTCTGATCAGAAAGAACATCTAGTTCTCTTCCTCAAGGCTTCCTCAATTTTTGTTACCAGGGGGTCCTAAGTGGAGAATCTGTGGCACTGCCAGTTAGTGCCCTACCTAGCAGAGGCTGAGGGCAGCAGGCCACTGAGCCACAGGCAAGGTGGGGGCATGAAATAAATCTGGAGAGAAATAAACTGGGAAAATGGAGTTGGCAAGTGGAGGATGTTGCTCCTCTCAAGGAGTGTTATCCAAGCCTCTACTGCAGATTTGCTTGCCATATGATGTCAGCAGAAAAGACTACAGGTTCAATGGTCATAGAATGCTAGGAGTGCTCCAAGTGACCAGACCTACAAGGGTTATCTTGCCAAACAAAAGCAGAACGCAGCTCACAGACTAAAATCGGCATGAAAGCAGATACCCTTCTCCCATGCCACATTTCCTTCCACGAATAAATTGTAACACCATCTTTGCAGTGGAAACAAGGTGGGAGACAGGCTCTCTGAGAAACTGAGCATGTTTATCCAGGAATTACTGAGACCCAACTAAAAGCACAGTTTATGTCTTTGAAGCCAACAAAGTTGGACACCTGGTAACGGTTAGAAATATTTCTCCCTGGCTACCAGCAGGTGGCGATTAAGATAAGAGTAATTCCAAAAAAAACAGAAAAGATAATATTTTGCGGCTTCTCTGATTCTAGTGTGAGTTAAATTGTGAATTCAACTATACACAAATGAGATAACTGTTTTGTAAAATCTCCATATCAATTTCAGTGAATGATTGTGCTGTATCCCATTAGGCTAACTTATTTAATCATCTCTTCCTTATTCAGTTCAGTTCAGTTCACTCCAGTTGCTCAGTCGTGTCCGACTCTTTGCGACCCCAGGACTCCCTGTCTATCACCAACTCCTAGAGTTCACCCAAACTCATGTCCATCGAGTCGGTGATGCCATCCAGCCATCTCATCCTCTGTCGTCCCCTTCTCCTTCTGCCCCCAATACCTCCCAGCATCAGGGTCTTTTCCAATGAGTCAACTCTTCACATGAGGTGGCCAAAGTATTGGAGTTTCAGCTTTAGCATCAGTCCTTCCAAAGAACACCCAGGACTGATCTCCTTTAGAATGGACTGGTTGGATCTCCCTGCAGTCCCAGGGACTCTCAAGAGTCTTCTCCAACACCACAGTTCAAAAGCATCAATTCTTAGGCGCTCAGCTTTCTTTATAGTCCAACTCTCACATCCATACATGACCACTGGAAAAACCATAGCTTTGACTAGATGGACCTTTGTTGGCAAAGTAATGTCTTTGCTTTTTAGCATGCTGTCTAGTTTGGTCATCACTTTCCTTCCAAGGAGCAAGCATCTTTCAATTTCATGGCTGCAGTCACCATCTGCAGTGATTTTGGAGTGACTTTTCATTATAAAATATCTCAGTTTCTAGTATTACATATTGCTTTCCAATCTTCTTTGTCTAATATATGCATAGATCTGTTTTGTTTAGTGTTTCCTTGGCGTATTTTTGGTCCATTCTGTTACTTTCAACCTGTGTTCTTGTATGCAATGTTTCAAAAGGAAACTCTGGAATTTTATCAGGGGTACTTATTCTTGGAAGGACCTAAAGATAACTTTTTCCTAAGCCCTGAGTCTGTTGAATGCTTGTTTGAACTTTTGTTTTCAGCTATTATTTTTGCTTTTGAAATCTGCTATTTCCTTAAGATCAAATAATCACCATGAGCACAGGTTTAACTCCGGCACGTTGTTTTGCTTTCCTCTCCCAGACACTGGTTCTGCAAGGCCACAAGTCCCCCTTTGCCTTGAAATTTCCTGATGTTTTCAATCAATTTTTTAAACACGTTACCTAGTTTCTCTAGTTGTTCTCAGGGTTCAGTAATCTGAACAAGAACCAGGATTATGGGAAGTGTAATTTCTTGCTGCTGATTAAAAACAGGATGAGTCTAATATGTTCGCATTAAGAATGCTTTCTGTACACTTTTCATCAATTTTCCTCTTAAATTGATTTTTTCCTTCCTTTCCCTTTTCTTAAAAAAAGTTTATATTACTATCCTCTTCTTTTGATGCTATTTTTCTTTGTTCTTTTAAAATAGCCTAGTTAAAAACTACACATTGTCCCTAAAAACCCATGAGAGGTATTTACTGCACCCATAATATTTGAGCTACACATTATTTTCAGTGCCATGTACCTGAAATTATTTTGTAAATTCCATTATATGACCTGTGAGTTATTTCAAAATTTGTTACATTATTTTCCTAGTTATTTTGTTTTATAGTTTGATTTTTATCATGAAAGAAGAAAATTATGATTGATTTTAGCCCACTGAAATTGCTGGGGGGTTTGGTTTGTTCTTGGTGGACTGATATTTGATGTGGTTTGCAAATGTTCAGAGTGTGCATGAAAAGAAATTTCTATTCCTCAGATATTAAGTACAATATTTCATGAAGGAAGTCTACTTTTTGATCATATTGTTCAAATGATCAATAGTTTTTCAGTTTATTTTTTAATATTTTTGTCTCCGTTGTAGTTTGTACTTTGCCAATTTGGTGAAGCTGCATTTACCAGAAGTCTTTTCTTTTATATGGTATGACATTAGATTACAAAAGAGACAGATAGAAGGGAAGCCGCAGCTTTCTTTCTGAATGTCTTTGAAGCCAGTTATGGGGAAGGAAGAGGTTTTCCCGCTGGCTCAGGGGTAAAGAATCTGCCTGCAATGCAGGAGAAGCGGGTGCAATCCATGAATCAGGAAGATCCCCTGGAGGAGGGCAGGGTAACCCATTCCAATATTCTTACTTGGAGAATCCCATGGACAGAGGAGCCTGGTGAGCTTCCACCCTTGCTGCTAAGTCACTTCAGTCGTGTCCTACTCTGTGCGACGCCATAGACAGCAGCCCACCAGGCTCCTCCGTCCCTGGGATTCTCCAGGCAAGAACACTGGAGTGTGTTGCCATTTCCTTCTCCAATGCATGAAAGTGAAAAGTGAAAGGGAAGTCGCTCAGTCGTGTCCGACTCTTTGCGACCCCATGGACTGCAGCTCACCAGGCTCCTCCATCCATGGGATTTTCCAGGCAAGAGTACTGGAGTGGGTACCATTGCCTTCTCCAATATTTAAAGTCTAAACAACCTTAAAAACTACCCCTAAAATCATGCTTAGGTAAAACCTGCCTGGAATAGATTATATACAATGCATATAAACACACATATACCACTCTCTAGTTTGAAATTTTTTGAAAAACATATGGACAACACAATAATTTATAAAGAAGAGTTGTTTATATTAACACTGTAATAAAGCACAAACTCAGAAAAAAGTGATCAGGGTATTACTTCTCATGAATAAGGCAACTAATGTTGCCAACTACAGTATTTCAAAGTCCTTTACAAAAGGAGATAGCTTAATAAATTTTAGTTCAGAGTTTGTGTTACTTTTTCTTCTTTTTCTTTTCATCTGCTTCCATTTTAAGCTTAACTTCTTCAGCTGTAAGAGCTCCCAGTTTCTTATTCTTTGCTTTCTTAACCTTTTCCTTGAGGGCAGCCACATCAATCTTAGTTTCAGTAGCAGCTTCCTTAGGTTTCTTTAGGTTAACTGGTTTTTCTTTAGGGGGAATAAAAGCTTTGTTTCTTTCCTCTTGTCTCTTACTAAGAGCTTCTGCTTGTTTAGCCTTTATTGCTTCCATTTTCTGTCTCTTCTTTTGACTTGCCTTAAAAAAGTATCCACCACTAGCCAATTCTTTATCAATCTGACTTTCTGGCTGTGGTGGTAGGAATGGTGTATACTCTTTCTTAACAGTTTTCTTCTTTGGTTCCTTGCGTTTATTCACATTTTTGTGCTTGAACTGTGGCAAAAACCTTTCCCAACTTTGTGATCTTAACTCAGAGTCTTTCACCAGCTCTCGTTTAATCACTAAGGTTTTAATATTGTAAAATATTTAATATTCCAGCCTTGGGTCTCACAGAACTGGACACACGTGCAGCAACAGAGCACAGCACATGGGGAAGGGTGCACAGAAACGGACCCAGTGGGTTCTACTTATCCAAGATCTTTTCTACTCCACATTCACACCTTTCTAGTCAGCAAGTGGCTCCAAGTCCCTGAGTGAAGCTTGACTGAGAGCTCAGGGCAGTAGTTACACAGCAGGCAAAGTTTTACACAGACTTTGCTGAGTGTCCCACGTTCGTGCATGCTCCAATGTGTCCGCAACATGGCAGTGTTTCAGTAGTGCTGAACGGTACTGTTCTTCTGCCCATCCAAAACTTCCCTCCCATAAAATTACTTCCTAGTTCCTTCCACAATACAAAAGTCCTATCTTTATAGCGAATCTTCTGTTATACAGTATTATTTTCTAAATTCCATCATATGATCTGTGAGTTATTTGAAAATTTGTTACATCATTTTCCTAGTTATTTTTTATTATTGTTTTCTAGCTTGATTTTTATTGTGAACAAAGAATTCACAAAGAATGATTTTAGCCCACTGAAATTGCTGGGGTCCTGCTTATATCCCGAGAATCAACTTGTATTGTTTAAACTTAGAATGTGATGTATTTAATTTCTCACCAATGTGCAGTTTTATTTTCTTGAATATATTGGTAAAAGCACATTGTTACAACCTCACCAGAGCCATGACAGGCTCAGAGAGGTACACTAGGCCAAAAATAATCCCTGAGTCATGCTTCCCGGGCTTCCGGAGATGGTAACTCTGGACAATCAGAGAGATGGTAACTCTGGCCAATCAGAGAGATGATAACTCTGGCCAATCAGAGGGATAATGACTGGCCAATCAGTAAATACCAGGAAACCCCTGCAGCCAATCAACCCTTGCCAACTCCCTGTCTTTGTTCTAAACTTATAAATACTACTGTAAATCTGGGCTCAGGGCTCTTGTCAAGACTCCACCGTGCTGGATGAGACAGGAGCCCTGGCTCGAGCTGGCAATAAAACCCCTTTATGCTTTTGCATTGCTGTGGACATCTTATTCTCTCAGTTTTGGGGACTCGGGCTCTGGGCATAACATTTGGGGGTTCGTCCTGGATCCCTTTAACTGGGAAGAATAACATTCTCCCAGTAGAAGGGGTTTCCTCACTAGGAGAAGAGATATCTGAACACCGGTGTTAGTTTTGGATTGAGTTCAGCGTAAGGCCAAGGCCCGGTATTGTACCGGGGAGGCAGCTGGCTCTGTGAACATCCTGCAGGTAAGACTGAGTGCATTGTCGGTGGCCACCTTGCGTTTGTTATCTGTTTGTCTATTTGTGGTGTCTGCATTGCTCTTTGTGTGCTCTGTTGGCTCCCAGTGTACTTTTCTGTGATCATGGGACAAACAACTTCTACTCCTTTATCTCTTATGATTAACTACTTCTCTGATTTCAAGTCTAGAGCACAGAATCTATCATTGCTGGTGAAGAAAAGCAAGTTAGTAACTTTTTGTTCTGCCAAGTGGCCTGCTTTTGATGTCGGCTGGCCACAAGAAGGCACCTTCAGCCTGCCTACTATTCAAGTGGTCAGAGAGAAGGTGCTCGCCCCCTACCCTTTGGGGCACCCAGACCAAACTCCATACATTTTGGTCTGGCAGGACCTGGTGGAAAACCCCCGGCCTGGCTAAAAACTTTTGTTTTTCAGCCCCTCACTTCCCTTCCCTCTTCCCCGTCCTCAGCTTCATAACTTCCACAGGTACTAGTCATGGAAACATCCAAAGAGAAAGAAGACAAAATGCGCAGCAACCGGGTGAAACCGGTATTCCAGGAAGCCTCACTATACCCCAATTTACTTGACCAGGAGACCAAACTCTCCCCGCCAGATCTCTCTATGCGGATCCACTTCTGCCCCTGCAGGTTCCTCAGGTCTCTTCTGGAGGGATACAAAGGGACACCGAGCCTTTGGCCCCAGCCCGGGAAGGAGGCCCCGCCCAAGGAACTCAGGGAAGAACCAGGGGCATCACCAATATGGCAAAAAAAACCAATCCGGGTGCCGCCTCCTCCACAGTCCAGGCATTTCCAGTTCGGGCGGGGCCTGCCCGAGCAGACGGAGAATGGACATAGCAGTACTGGCCCTTTTCCATCAGTGATCTTTACAACTGGAAAACTCAGACCCCTTCATTCTCTGAAAAACCTCAGGGCCTCATTGACCTTTTAGAATCTATCCTTTTCACCCATAACCCCACCTGGGATGACTGTCAACAGTTGTTACAAGGGCTCTTTACTACAGAGGAACGTGAACAAATCTTGTCAGAAGCATAAAAAAAAAAAAAAAAAGTGCCAGGGGTAGATGGGAGACCCACTATGCAGCCTAACCTGATTGATGAGGGATTTCCCCTGCTGGGACTTCAAGTGCGCTAAAGGTAGGGAGCGTCTCCAAGTGTACCACCACACTCTCATGGCCGGCCTCCGAGCAGCCACCAGGAGGCCAACAAATTTGGCTAAAGTAAATCTGGTTAGACAAGAGCCAAATGAGAGCCCAGCAGCTTTCCTTGAGAGATTAATGGAAGCTTTTAGACAGTACACCCCCATGGACCCACAAGCCGATGAGTCACATGCAGCTGTCATGCTAGCATTCATGAATCAGGCAGCCCCAGATAGCAGGAAAAAACTACAAAAAATAGAGAGGTTGGGAGAGCAATCCCTGCAAGACCTAGTGAGGGCAACAGAGAGGGTTTTTAATCATAGAGAGACTCCAGAGGACAGGGAGGAACGTGTTAGGCGAGAGGAAAGAAAATTCAGGGCCCGGCACTCCTCCCTGAGTCCTGGATAACTATACATGTGGAAGGGAAACCGGTTGGCTTCATGGTGGACACAAGAGCTCAATACTCGGTCCTTAATCGAAAAGACAGACCGATGTCTAAGAAGACCAGCTGGGTACAAGGGGCCACCGAGATTAAACGATATAGATGGACTGCTAAACGTCAAGTGAACTTGGGGGCCCAGCAGGTGACCCACTCTTTTCTTGTGATACCAAAATGCCCAGCACCCTTGTTGGAAAGAGACTTCCTATTTAAAGTCAATGCCCAAATTCACTTTGACCATGGAGAGATATCAGTTCTAGATGGGACCGGACATCCCATACAAGTTTTGCCTCTGACATTGAGGGACAAATAGAGACTGTATCAGCCAAAGCCGCTCATGGCCATTGACCCCAATGTACAACCTTGGGTCCAAAAATACCCTCTACCCTGGGCAAAAACTGCGGGGGTAAGACTAGCCAAGCAGAGGCCTCCTATCATTGTCAAACTTAAATCGGACGCCACCCCTATCCAAGTAAAACAATACCCTTTGAGCCTAGAAGCCCGGCGAGGAATCGCACCACATATATAACAGCTTCTGGAGGCAAAAATTCTTAAAAGGTGCCAATCTCCATGAAATACTACTTTGTTACCTGTTAAAAGGCCAGGGGGAACGGACTTTAGGCCTGTGCAAGATCTTCGTAAAGTCAACAAATGGGTAAATGATATACATCCAACCGTCCCTAACCCGTACACCGTTTTGAGTGGCCTCCCACCAGACTATGTCTGGTATACTGTCCTGGATTTAAAAGATGCCTTTTTCAGTTTACCCTTGGCCCCCTTGAGCCAAGAGATCTTCACATTCAAATAGATAGAAGAAGGCAGCCAGACCTCAGGACAGCTAACTTGGACTCGACTTCCGCAAGGCTTCAAAAATTCACTAACGCTATTCATTGAGGCTCTGGGTAAAGACCTCCATGAGTACCAGGTTGATCACCCCAACATTGTCCTATTGCAGTATGTTGATGATCTTATGCTAGCTGCAACCACTGAGAAAGCATGCCTAGAAACAACAGGCAACCTCCTTCAAACTTTGGGGACCTTGGGGTACTGGGCTAGTGCAAAGAAGGCCCAAATTGCTAAGCAAAAAGTCATATACCTAGGGTATAAAATAAAACAAGGATGGAGATAGCTGACGCAGGCCATAAAAAAGGCCATATTGCAGATCCCTGAGCTGGCATCTCCTCAACAAGTGAGAAAATTTCTTGGGACTATTGGGTATTGTCGGCTATGGATCTTGGGATTTGCTGAAAATGCCCGGCCACTATATGAAAAAAGTAGAAAAAAATAAAAACTGGACTTAGACTGAGCCAATGAAACGGGCTTTTCAAGAACTCAGACAGGCTCTGCTAGAAGCCCCAGCGCTTGCTCTCCCTGACCCGTCCAAGCCCTTCCAATTGTTTGTAGATGAAAAACGGGGAATGGGAAAAGGAGTCTTGATGCAGCAATGGGGGCCTTGGAGGCAACCAGTGGCCTACCTATCCAAACGACTGGACTCAGTGGCTGTGGGGTAGCCACCTTGCCTCCAAATCATTGCTGCTACTGCCCTCCTGGTCCATGATGCTGACAAGCTGACTTATGGACAGCGACTCCTGGTCTACACTCTCCATGCCATCGAAGGGATTCTGAAGCAGCCACCAAATACATGGATCTCTAACGCCTGTTTGACCCATTATCAGGCTTTGCTGCTGGACACCCCATGGATACACTTTCAGATGCCCTGCTTCCTGAACCCGGCCACTCTCTTACCCAACCCGGAGGAAGACAGCCCTCTCCACAATTGTGGTGAGATACTGGCTGAGACAACAGCAATACGAAAAGACCTAACAGATGTGCCTTTAAATAACAGTGAGCAGATATGGTTTACAGATGGAAGCAGTTTTATAAAAGATGGACAGAAAAAGGCTGGAGCTACAATAGTTGATGACTCTGGAAAGATAGTATGGGCTGAAGCCCTTCCCCCAGGTACCTCTGCCCAAAAAGCAGAACTAATAGCCTTAATACAGGCTCTGGAGAGGGCAAAAGGAAAAGAGTCACTATTATTTATACCGACAGTCAGTATGCATTTGGCACCGTACACATCCAGGGCCCAATATATAAAGAGCGGGGATTTTTGATAGCCGAGGAAAAAGAAGTTAAAAACCTGCCTGAAATCCGCAGACTCTTAACAGCCATCCAACAGCCTCGAACAATGTCAATAGTACATGTCCCTGGACATCGAAAGGGAAGAGACCTTAAGGCTCAAGGCAACCGAGCCGCTGATATGGCAGCTCATGAGGCAGCTAACAGGGACTGCACAGCCCCTATACTAACTGTGGGGCTGTCACCCCCAGGTATGAGAACCTTGCCCCCAACCCCCAAGTATTCCTCTTCTGATCTCAATTGGATTAAAAAAAATGCCAGCCCTCAGGAGGGCGAAGACGGATGGTATCGGGACCAAGGTGGCAACTTGATACTTCCCACCAACTTGGGTCAACACCTCTGTACGCACCTACATCTGACCACCCATCTAGGAGAAAAAAAGACTCTAACTCTCTTACAGACAGCACGTTTGCGGTTTCCCTGACAACAGGAGACTGTACGAGACATAGTCCAGGCTTGCAAAGCATGGCAGATGATGAAGCTGGGAAAAGGACAGCATACGGGATTGAGGTACCGGGGAGAGAGGCCAGGGCAACACTGGGAGATAGATTTTACAGAGGTAAGACCAGGCAAGTATGGGTACCGTTATCTGTTAGTTTTGGTGGATACTTTTTCTGGGTGGGTGAAAGCATTCCCTACTAAGAGAGAAACAGCAATGATAGTAGCTAAAAAGATCCTAAAAGAAATAGTACCTAGGTTTGGGCTGCCAGTGACTATTGGCTCTGATAACGGGCCTGCCTTTGTGAGTCAGATTATACAGGGACTGGCCCTAGCTCTGGGGACCAAATGAAAGCTACATTGTAAATACAATCCCCAGAGCTCAGGACAGGTTGAGAGGATAAATCGAACTCTAAAAAAACTTTGGCAAAATTGGCAGTAGAGACTGGCAGGGACTGGGTGACTCCTTCCCTTCACCCTCTTCCATGCGCGTAATACCCCCTACAAGCTGGACTTAACCCCTTTCAAAGTTATGTATGAGAGGCCCCCTCCCATATGCCCTATCTTTAAAAGTAAAAAGCCCCACTATGTGCCCAGGTGGCCAATATTACAAGACTAAATAAGACAAATTAGATTGTGTCTGAGACAAAAGATGGTGGGTTTGTTCACACATCGGGCTAATTCCATGTTTACATGCATCAGTTTTTAAGCAAAACAGAGAGTTCTGTATAATAGTGACTGTAATGCCCAAAATCCTGTACCACCCTGAAAAGATAATGTACGACTACTGGGCCCAAAAACAAACACCCGGCTCATTACGTTTATAAAAGAGCATATTAATACAGTTCAACTATTTGTGCTTAGACAGCAATATCAAACTGTACCCCAAAACAAAGAGGAAGATTCCTTTATATGATCTAAAGACAGGGGGAATGTTACAACCTCACCAGAGCCATGACAGGCTCAGAGAGGTACACTAGGCCAAAAATAATCCCTGAGTCATGCTTCCGGGGCTTCTGGAGATGGTAACTCTGGCCAATAAGAGAGATGGTAACTCTGGCCAATCAGAGGGATAATGACTGGCCAATCAGTAAATACCAGGAAACCCCTGCAGCCAATCAACCCTTGCCAACTACCTGTCTTTGTTCTAAACTTATAAATACTACTGTAAATCTGGGCTCAAGACTCCACTGCGCTGGATGAGACTGGAGCCCTGGCTCGAGCTGGCAATAAAACCCCTTTATGCTTTTGCATTGCTGTGGACGTCTTATTCTCTCAGTTTTGGGGACTCGGACTCTGGGCATAACACACATAATCTTATCTCTTTTAAATAAGATTTTCCATAGTTATTTTATTTAATTATTTTCTTAATTACACAGGCCTAGGCTTCTGAGGGTGTAAGATTTCAGCCACTTCTCACGCTGCTGGATTAGAACAATTTGACAAATTGGGAAGCCCTGAGTCTATATGCCTTTGCATATTTTTCCTATGATAGATGTTTGGGAGTTATTACATAAAATGCTCTTGGCTAGTGAATGTTACTTTTGTGAAATTCTTACCAGTTTTATATCCCACCCCCCAAAGTAACCCTGAAGATTTTTGAAAGCTCCTCTCCCATGTGACTTGGCAGCAGCATAGACTATATTCCTAGGGATATGGGATAGAAACAAGGGAAATGCATTATCTCACTCAAGTAGCCCAGACAATTCCAATGAAGCTTGTGGATTTCTTTGGGGGAAAGACGGACTTAGAAAAATTTTGTAATATATCTCAACACACTATTTTACTTCTTGTACTTTTCTGTTCATTTTAAACACCTTTCAAAGTAGGAAAGATTAAAAAGGCAAAACAAGAAAAAATTACCACCTTCTCCATTTTTTTCTGAACGATTCTGACTCTTTCTTCAAGGAATGTGCATTGCTAAATGTGACAAACGTGTAATTTTGTGAATTGAACATGTTCCATATAATGCATTTTAATGTTTCTAGACAACCAAAAATGATTTAAAATCCTCTTAGAACACTCAAATTCAGAAAAAAAAAATTATTACCAATATTTTACTATAAGAATAAATTGAGTTCGTCAAAATGGAACTTAAAATTAAGTATTATTTTATTCATCATGCCTATTTGAATCTCTTGCTGCTGCTGCTGCTGCTAAGTCGCTTCAGCTCTATCCAACTCTATACGACCCCATAGACAGCAGCCCACCAGGCTCTTCTGTCCCTGGGATTCTCCAGGGAATAATACTGGAGTGGGTTGCCTTTTCCTGTGTGTGACCCTATGGACAGCAGCCCACCAGGCTCCTCTGTCCATGGGATTCTCTGGGCAAGAATACTGGGGTGGGTTGCCATTTCCTTCTCCTCAGTCTCTTGAGATGAATGAAATTTATGTTTATGGGCTTCCCAGGTAGCACTAGTGATAATGAACCCGCCTGTGAATGCAGGTGACATGAAACACGAGTTCAATCCCTGGGTTGGGAAGACCCTCTGGAGGAGGAAATAGCAACCCACTCCAGTATTCTTGCCTGGAGAATCCCATGGACAGAGCAGCCTAGCAGTCCACAGTCCAGGTTGTTTCGAAGAGTCAGACATGACTGAGTAGACGTGACTCAGACATGACTGTCAACTGAGCAGACAACATAAGAGCAAATTTTCCTGTGTACCTCATATCACCCTCTTTTCAAAAAAAAAAAAAAAAAAAAGAGAGAGAGAGAGAAGAAAGGAAAGCACTTGTTTTCTTGGTTAACACCATGAATCATTCATAGGAAAGGCATACCTAGTCAGTTTTGGGGGAATGGAAGCAGGCATATCATACACACTGAAACCCACTATCCTTTTTAATATTCTGAATTTTCACATAATCCTGGAATAAGTGATGTGATTGAATCATCACACACAAATTAGGGAGGTTAAATATTGTCTAGAAAAAAAATACCATAACAGCTATAGTGATTCATGGGAGCAGGCTGCTCTAAGCCTGGCAAATGGTATATCTCACTGTGCTATTTTCCTTAATGATACTCTTTGATAATATAATAATTTTGGTGGTTTATTCACCCAGTTGTGTCAGACTCTTTTGAGACCCCATTGACTAGCTCACCAGGCTTCTCTATCCATGGGCTTTCTTAGGCAAGAATACTGGAGTGGGTTGTCATTTCCTTCTCCAAGGGGATCATCCCAACCGAGGGACTGAACCTGGGTCTCCTGTATTGCAGATTCTTTACTGACTGAGCTACCAGGGAAACATAATAACTATCACTAACTAAAAACAACTATTAGAGAGGTTCTTTCACAACAACAGATTCAACTTCTGAATCAGTAGTACAAATTCCTTACCCACAACTGGAGTAAATCCACAGAGATCCCAGGGCTACACAGGGCACCTGACACTACAAAGTCACTTTGGAATCAAAAGTTTTATTTTGACACATAAGAGCTTTTAATTTGAAATTTCTTTGACTTTTCACTCACCCTCATTAGATGGCTTAGGAAAGACACACAGCTGCACCACGCACCTCCCAACACCTCTCTCCCCACAGAGGTACACAAGGTTTCATAAGGAAAGAGTTCTTCATAAAGAAAGAACTCTAGCTCCTTCTTCCTCTTAGCCTCCTGTTTATCTTCTTTCCTTTTTCTTTTCCTTGATAATTTGCTTGATGGCTTAGTTAAAAGAAAACTGTTAAAGTCAAGGGATCATAATATAGCAAAAATAAGAGAGCATTCCATTTCTTAAGTCCTCACCCCCTTTTTGATGGATTCTTGTAAAAGTAATGTTTTGAAGTGGATTCTGCTTCTTTTGTGCAAAGGAAAACTGATGAAGGCAAGGATTTGAGATGACATTTGAAGAGTTGTTTTTTTAAAAAAAATTTTTTTTTAATTTTGTACTGTTATTTTGAATAAAATCTCAAATGGTTTCTGGAACATTTATTAAAAAAAAATAAAACAGCTATGGGTTTGAGTGAATGATAAAAACATCTGCCACGCTGATAAATATCAACCTGCATTTGGTAGTTAGATGCTCAATTCAGCCCTCTCACAATAACTAATGGGTCCTCTGTGGCAAACTGAGAGGAAACCCGAGTTCCTCACCTCAGCTCAAGATGAGGACTGACTACCATTTTGCACCTTAAGTGGAACCCCTAGAGCTCCATGGCAACTCGAGAGGAAAGCTGAGTTTCCCTCCGCAACTGGAGAAGAACCCCGAGTTCCCCGCCTCCACTCTAGATGAGGCCCAATTCCCCTGCAGCGACATGAGCTGAATCCCGAGTTTCCTGTCACAACTCGAGAGGAATCCTGAGTTCCCCATCACAACTCAAGAGGAACCCCTAATTTCCTGCCACATCTTGAGAAGAACCCCGACTTCCCTGCTGCAACTCGAGAGGAATCCTGAGTTTTCCCTTGCAGCTCGAGGAGGACCAACTCCCTGCTGCAACACAAGAGGAACCTTGATGCCTCCCTCACAACTCAAGAGGAGAACGGACTCCCCTATTGCAACTCGAGACAGATAAGACAAATCTATCTGAACCGATTTGGCATCAGATTTTGTTTATTTTTTGGCTTTGGATTTTGTTTATTTTTTAGGAAAGTGACCAATACTTGTATTTCCTTTTAAAATGTGAGAAATTTCTCGGTAGAAAACTGAAAGGTGAGTACAAAACATTTTAAAAGGAAAATATCAACCTCATAGGAACTATTTACTTACCTTAAAAACTACTTACTCCCTTGCTAGTTTCTCTGTACATCCTAGAAACTCAACACTTGAGTTGGTTTCAGATTGCAGTGTTACAGATAACCTTATGAATTAAATTTGTCTTTATTTATCTTACAACCTAGCTCTGCAAACACTCTTCAGCTATAATAATTAAAGCTTATATACAAGAAGCCAATTTCCATGCTCTTCCTTATTTTTATTAGCACCCAGGAAGGAAGCAATATGAGCTGTACAAAATGTTCAACACTGCAATAACAGAGTTTGATTTGACAGAGATACTGCATCTGTGGCTAATTTCATAGTATCACTAACTGGTTCTCTCAAGCAGGAAAATACATGTCTTCCACAAGTGAAATCATTCTTCAATAATGAGAACATTTAAAATTATGCAAAAATACTCATAAAATCTACCTACTGGATGACCAATTACTGCCCATATTGGGGTAACCATCTCATGGTTTTATAAAATTCATAATCTTCAGTTCTGAATGCTTAATACTGATCATTAGTTAATATTACCTTCCATATACTTAATATTGGATATTTTATAAAAACTATTAGAATCAAATAATGAAATGCTACTTTGAACAAAATCTTAAATGGTTTCTTGTTTTGTGTGCAATTACAGAACACTATTCTTTTGAAACTGAAGTGTAATTTGAAACTAGAGATTCAAATGTTGTATAATTAAACATCTCTCTATAGTGTTTAAAATACATAGTAAGTATTTTTAAGAGAAAGAAGAACAAGAACTGGAGTACCTGTGCCATAGGCCAAAGCAT
The DNA here is from genome assembly GCF_016772045.2 of Ovis aries. NCBI lineage: Eukaryota > Metazoa > Chordata > Mammalia > Artiodactyla > Bovidae > Ovis > Ovis aries. The sequence goes on from NC_056074.1 coordinate 20,052,590, forward strand.
TAGAGAAGTAATTCAAGGAACATACTTTTTTTTTCACTTAGCTGTCAAATCCATCACTGCATTCTTACTTGGTTGATCCACATTTGGTGTTAACTCTGTGATTGATGTTAAACTAACAATTTCTCTGAAAGAAGCTCACATCTGAGATGTTACATCATCAAATCAATAGTACAACCACATTTTGTGGGTCAAAGGCACTGAACATTGTACAGCAGTGCATCAATAGAAAAAGTTGTAAACCCATTAAAAGACTTGAGACTGCTTTAAACAATGAGATAAAATTTCATAAATGACTTGTACCTAACTTACAGGAATAGTTAATGCTCAGATTTGCTTCATGATGTACAATAGGCATTGTGGAAGAAAAACGGTTTTTAAAAATATTTCAGCAATTTTTTAGACTGAAGTCAGTAAGTTAATCAATATACACTGTCTTGCATTCTTAAACTACTAAGAAGACATAATCACTTCACTGTATCTTTCATTTACTTAAAGATCTGAAACAATCTAACACCTTCTTCATGCTGTTTCCCAGATAAGACAATTCAGTCTTAAAACCACTTCTACCAAAGTGTTATATTTAAAAAACTGAGTTATTAGTCCTTGGCTGAAATCCAAATGTTCAGTCTCTTGAAAAATCAATTTTGTGTTCACCTGGAAGGACTATCTGGAATTTTGATGGAAGTTTACTTTATTCAGGATGATTTCAGAACAAAGCTCTGCCATGATATCTATCCAGTATTTTTAATATGTAAGTTTTCCTATCTTATCTGATTTTTGTTTTTCATCTGCATAGTCTAAAATGGCAGGAGATATGGCTCAGTAGACCCCTTCACTTCTATTCTTTTTGTGCCAATGCTTTCTCTGATAGGGTAGAGATATAACACAACCCAAAAGAAGACCATGAAAATGTGCACCTTCACTGGAAGGTGATAGGAGAGCCTACGTCCAGTGTTTAATTCCAAACTGCAACATCCCATGATTTTCCAATATTCTGATTTCACACATACATTTAACAATCATTTCTAGAATCCCAGAAACAATATCTAGGGAGGGTCCAGCCAGTGAAGCAGACAGGTGTTCTTCCAACCTCCATGAAGCTGTACAAAGGCCTCCATAAAAGTGTACAAAAACTCTGAGTTTAAAAAAAAAAAAAAGAAGAAGAAGAAGAAGAAGAAAAGGGTAAAAGACACATGGCTTCTGGCTTCTGGCTCCAAATCCAGATAAACTGTGAAGCCAGATAGGCAACCAACCACTTGCTCATTGTGTTAATTAGGTTGTTGATTCAGCCAGATTTGCTTTGTTTTCCTGGATAGCTAAATGCTTGGTAAAATCAGTAGAAGAAGCAGAATTCAACTTCAAGTTCTCTTTTAGTTTGTTAAGTTCAAAGTCATGGAGAATCTTGATGGTCATTAACTTTTCTCGCTTGACTCTTTCCAGAACGTCTTTTGGAACATCAGGGATCATCCAGGCCAAGAAAAATTTAATTAAAAACACAACATGCTAGAGGAAACATAAAAGAAAATCAGAGACACTGTTTAGCTATCAAATGTTCAGCAAAATGTCCTTACAAATCATTTCATTCATTCAATAAACTGTGCTTGACACAGTAGATAGAAGGGAAAGCAATAAGATTTAGTCTTTGGTCTTAGAACTTTCCTATAAATCCAACATTAAGCAAATAAATAAATATATACTGCTACTGCTGCTGCTGCTGCTAAGTCGCTTCAGTCGTGTCCGACTCTGTGTGACTCCACAGACGGCAGCCCACCAGGCTCCACCGTCCCTGGGATTCTCCAGGCAAGAACACTGGAGTGGGTTGCCATTTCCTTCTCCGATGCATGAAAGTGAAAAGTGAAAGTGAAGTCGCTCAGTTGTGCCCGACTCTTAGCGACCCCATGGACCGCAGCCCACCAGGCTCCTCCGTGCATGGGACTTTCCAGGCAAGAGTACTGGAATGGGTTGCCATTGCCTTCTCTGAAATATATACTAAAATATGTAATTACAGAGATTCCAGTTGAACTTGGTTATTGAATATACTCTTCATCTATGCTTCCTCCTGAAAACCTAATCAAATATTTGTAAAAGAAATTAATAAATTTTATTGTTCACAAAGAAACAAAAAAAAAAAAAAAAAAGGAAGAAACAGTGAAAACAGACTGGAGAGTGAAGAAAGCTGGCACTTAAATTTGCAATTGATGATACCGTGATGGTAGAAACCAAGACAAAAGCCAATTTTGTCTTGAATCATCAAAAAAGTTCAGGAAAGATGGTGCTAAGGACTGTGAATTCATAGTGTGGGTGGAGTTAAAAATAAGAGGATTATTTAAAAATCTGTATAAGGGGCAGATGAATTTTCAGAACCTCTCTCTCATCCACATTTGGGTATTACTTCTCCTCAACCCCCGCCTGGCAACAACTGAGTGCTTTATTTTCTGCAGAAATTAAAACAGAAAGCTGTGCACTCAGAGGCAGCAGAGATGGCAGAAGATGAAGATGTGGCATCATACTGAAAATAGGACAACTCAGTGAAGTTCATCATTCTAAATCACGAGATCTCTAATTCCTCCGTCCCTTCTTGGCTCTCAACACAGCCACGAAATAACTCAACAAGCAGGAGGTTGAATGATTTTTTTTTCCTCTAGAAAATATACCTAATTAGAGAAATTAGAATTATAGATATCAAAATTTTGTAGGTCTCAAATGAAAAGGCCCCTTTTTCAGCCTATAGTGAAACCAACCCCAAATGATCTTCCTCTTGTATGCACACAAAGCTCATGATCAGGTATCATTGTTTCACTCTTAAATACGAGCAGATTGCCGAGAACAACCAAATACATAAGGAAGACTCTAACATGGAAGAGTAGGATAGAAATGGACGAATAGGATCTGTTGTCCATTTAGGATATCTAAGAGGATATAGAGAGAATCATGGGAATGAGAGAACAGTAGCATAACAAGACAAGAACACAAACTGGACTATTTCTAAGAGAGAAAATAAATGGTAATTAGAATTTCAAAACAGTTGTTAACATCTGAATAAGAAAAGTCTCAGAAACACAGGACAGAGAAAAGAAGGAAATTATCAAAGAAATAATACAAGCAAATTGTCTCAACTTAAAGGATAATAACATTTGCAGATCCAAGGAGTTTAGTGAGTGTCCAAAACAATGAATATGACAATATCACATGATTTTCTGGTGAAGTTTCATGAAAGAAGGTCTAGTGAGAGAATCCTCAAAGTTTACTGATATATAAACAGATCATAAACAAAGACTGGAAAATTAGAATGGTATTGTATCTTTATAGCAACACTGGAAGCTGATGGAAAATAGAGCAATGTTTTAAAATTTCAGGAATATTTAAATAAAGTTGATTCAAAATTTTTAGGGAAAATGACTTCTACTCTTGAATACTATACCAATTAACCATCTACGAGAATAAGAAATTTTAATATTCAAGTTCTCAAAAATTGCCCATTTTCCTCAGAAAATTAATAAAAGATGTGCTTCATCTAAATAAACTAGTAATCTGAGAATGGGGAAAACATAGATTGAAGAAAATACTGTATTTAATACAAGAGAAGTTAAACTCCCAGAATGATGGTGAGTCAGAACCTGTAATGAAAATCATGAATAAACAAAAATAAAAATTCAAAAGAATTCATTTTGTAATTTACCAGGCTGAAAGGTGATCTAAAACACTGATGGAAAGTGTGGGAATGAAGGTGACAGATTCGCAGAGAACTGAGAGGGGTAGAGATTTAAATTATATACATAACCTCAATAAAAATAAAATTAAACAAAAACTGACTGGAATTTGCGTTTTCTTGCCTTAGACTTATCTAGCTTATTATTGGCCTTTACTAATGCTCAAAATCCTTCAAGCTAGGCTTCAGCAGTATGTGAACTGAGAACACCTGGAGCCAAAGAGCCTGGAGTGTGAAATCAAGCAGGACTTAGGAAGCATCACTATGAACAAAGCTAGTGAAGGTGATGGAACTCTAGCTGAGCTATTTCAAACCCTAAAAGATGATGCTGTTAAAGTGCTGCACCCAATATGCCAGCAAATTTGGAAAACTCAGCAGTGGCCACAAGACTGGAAAAGGTCAGTTTTCACTCCAATTCCAAAGAAGGGCAATGCCAAAGACTGATCAAACTACCACACAACTGCACTCATTTTACACGTTAGTAAGGTAATACACAAAATCCTTTAGGCTAGGCTTCAACAAGATGTTAACCAAGAACTTCCAGATGTTCAAGCTGGATTTAGAAAAGGCAGGGGAACCAAGATCAAATTGCCAACATCCATATGCAAGAGAATTCCAGAAACACATCTACTTCTGTTTCATTGACTATGTTAAAGCCTTTGACTGTGTGGATCACAACAAACTGTGAACAATTCTTAAAGAGATGGGAATAGCAGACCACCTTACCTGCCTCTTGAGAAACCTGTATGTGGGTCAAATAGCAACCGTTAGGACCAGACATGGGACAATGGACTGGTTCAAAATTGGAAAAGGAATATATCAAGGCTGTATATATATTGTCACCCTTCTTATTTAATTTCTATGCAGGGTATATCATGGAAAATGCTAGGCTGGATGACTCACAAGCTAGAATCAAGAGCCAGGAGGTATATCAAAAACCTTAGATATGCAGATGACACCACCCTAATGACAGAAAGCAAGGAGGAACTAAAGAACCTCTTGATTAAGGTGCAAGAGGAGAGTGAAAAAGCTGGCTTAAAACTCAACATTCAAAATACACTAAGATAATGGCATCCAGTCCTATTACTTCATGGCAAATAGATGGGGGGGTGGGGGTGGGGAACAGTGGAAACAGTGACAGACTGGGCTTCAAAAACTGAGGACGTTGATTCCAGCAAGGAAATTAAAAGACACTTGCTCCTTGGAAGAAAAGTTGTGACAAACCTAGACAGCATATTAAAAAGAAGAGATATCACTTTGCCAACAAAAGTCCCATTAGTCAAAGCTATGATACTTCCAGTAGTCATGTACTGATATGAGAGTTGAACCATTAAGAAGGCTGAGCATCATAGAATGATGCCTTCGAATTGTGGTGTTGGGAGAAGACTCTTGAGAGTCCATTGGAGTGCAAGGAGATCAAACCAGTCAATCCTAAAGGAAATCACTCCTGAATATTAACTGGAAGGACTGCTACTGAAACTGAAGCTCCAATACTTTCACTACCTAATGTGAAGAGCTGACTCATTTGAAAAGAACCTAATGCTGGGAAAGACTGAAGGCAGGAGGAGAAGGGGCAACAGAGGATGAAATGGTTGCCTGGCATCACCAACATGATAGACATGTGTTTGAGCAAACTCTGGAAGATAGTGAAAGACAGAGAAGCCTGTTGTGCTATCATCCATGGGGATGGCAAAGAGTCCCAAAGAGTCAGACGCAACTTAGCAACGGAACACCACCAACAACAATCAAGTGAATAAGTGCCTTATATTTCTTAGTTGTTTAGTCGCTAAGTCGTGTCCGACTCTTTTGTGACTGCATGGGCTGCAGCCTGCCAGACTCTTCACGCCACGGTTGCCACTACTTCTACTTGATGGGTTGTTACTTACTTCTTCCGAGGATCTTCCTCAGGAGAGGATTGACGCAGGATCGAACCTGCCTCTTCTGCATCTGCAGGCAGGTTTTTTACCACTGAGCCACCATGGAAGCCCTACGTTTATCTATCTCTCCCTTATAGGTCTTCATGTCTCATGATTTGTGGCCCTCGATTTAAACTTTGGTCAAACACCCTCTCTGTATTGGTTCTCTTGTCTTATATCCATAATTATACTAGCTATTCTACAAGGAAGGAAGTGTAATACAGTGGGAAGAGTGGAGGTTTGGCAGTGAGACATCTGGCATTGAAACTCAGCTTTAATATTAGCTGATTATCTTTAAACCAACTACTTAATTTTGCTGACTGTCAGATTTATTTGTCAAGGCTGAATAATAAGGCTGAACGTAGAAAGTTATTATTATAGCTTCTGAAACTGGTACATAATAGATGTTCAGTAAAATTGGTGGGTCCTCTGACCTCAGGGGACGAGGTCTTAATTTTTCTTTTTTGTGACCTTGGTATCTTCAACAATAGCCAGGAATAACAGGCAATTGCTGTACTTAAACTATTCCTAACTTATTTTTTATGACATCAAATACTTCCTTCAAAACACTCTAGTAAGATAATGCTAATTTTCTGCTCAACAGATACTCTTAGAAATATGTGCCTGAAGGGTGAGAAGAGACTTACTGGCCCGAAAGTTAAGAAGGGCTTACCTCCATGATTATGATGAAGGTCATCTTGGCAGCAAGGACGTGCCAGTACTGAATATTATTAGCATACTTGTCCTCACTGTCAGGAGGATTTCTGTAATCTCTGTATCTGAAAAAATGGAAGTCAATGCAAAAAATAAGCTACAACTTCAAACAAAGAGACCTAGCATAAATTCATATTGTTTCGTGTAAGAGACCCTTTTAGTTGACTACAAAAGTCAAGTCAAAGGAAAATAACTGCTATTACCAAACATTTATCTTTCCTCTACAAATAACAATCATAGCCATATGCTACTAATGTATAGTATAGATGGAGCAGGAGACACAAGTGAAACTTCTCTCTTGCCATAAAGACACGTTTCTCAGGGGTTAGCTAAATTTGCTCTTTTCATCCCATTCCCTTTCTTCCTATTCCTTAACAACTGAGTTCTACCATCACTCCACTGACACCAACTGAAGAATAGAACTTGACACTGTGGACCATTCTCATTTTCTTGAAACTCTGTTTTCTTTTGGTTTATATGACGTTGCATTGTTTTTGTGTTACTTATTATCTTTCTGGGGTTTCCCTGGTGTTCAATTTGTGAGTTCATTTTTTTTTCCTATAATGTGTCTAGATATTAATGTTCTTCAGAGATTCAGTCCAGCTAGGAAGTGATGGCATCAAGAAATCTGACACTTGTTATGATTCTTCTCTATATAAATACAGAATAGGACTTCCCTAGTGGACCAGTGGTGGGAGTCTGCCTCATCAATGGGAACACAGATTCAAATCTTGGTGTGGGAGGATACCATGTGCCCCATGGAGGCTAAGCCTGTGTGCCAGAACTAGTGAGCTAGCGCGCCTAGAGTCCATGCTCTGCAACAAGAGAAGCCACTGCAATGAGAAGCCCACCATAACTAGAGACCAAGCCCCACTTGCTGTAACTGGAGAAAGCCCGCAGGCAGCCAAAAATAAATTAAAAATATGGAATATAAAAATGTTTTTGTCTACCTGTGTTGCAGGTAGACAATAACCGATATTGCTGTTTTTATTGGAATCCCAAATGAAGCAGTTGGGTTAAGGTTTAAGTTTAAAAGCTTTGATGTACCATATATACGTGTGTGTATGTGTGTATACATACATATATATATACATATATACACACACATACATACGTATAAATGATCTTTAAATCCTAAAGTAAAAAGATCCGCACAGTTCATGAGACACAGAGAGTGAAAAGAGCAGGTTTACAAATCCAATTTCACACTCCCTGCATCGAAGAAACCTTTCAAATGGGATGGCTAATGAACCAGCTATATTGTTCTTTCTCTCTTCCTCTCTCTCTGAGGACACATAGTTAAATTCAAGTAGGTTGAATGCACATATACTATGACCATGCTGTGTGATCTATAGACATTAAAGCCTGAATCAAGGGGAAATTTGTTACAGAAAATTTTTCCAATAAATTTAGAAAATAAGAAACAATTCAAAAGTGACATTATCTTTACCGATAGTATTCTCTTACTTTTGAGTATTCTACTTTTTTCAAATCAGAACCATACAATGTGTGAATTTTAGAACAGATGTACTTTATCCAAGATTTTTACTGCCCCAAGTAAATTTTTGTTAAGACATGAAGACAACAGAGAACTTAAGAAATACATTTAAAAAGCAAAATGAAAACAAGAGAAAACCTGCAAGTGTTGTAGTCTCGTTTTTCCGAAGGTACAGTGTGGTTTGGAAAATCGGCTATGAGGAATACTGACAGGCTGTTATTGATATACCCTTTCATAGGCCAAGTTTCATTTACTGAGTAGGCATAGTAGTAAACTAAACGGGGAACCATGTCCGATGTAAATGCAACAATAACAGCCTAAAGGACAAAGCAAGAGGAAAATCATGAGCTAATAATGCAGTTTTATGAAAGTCTGATTTGTATATCGTTCAGATCTTTGTGCCTTAAGGATGCAAAATTACTAGTATGCTATTACTAATCATGTTAACACATGAGTCTTTGACCTAAAACGTAAAATAGTTCATTTATGCTGTACGATCAGTGTTACAAGATTTCACAGCTAGAAAGAGTTACATTGAAAATTTAACCTCACTATTTGTTTCCAAAATCACCATACCTGTATGTCTCTTTCCATCTTGCCTTGCTATTTCTTACATTTCTTACTATTTCATAACACAGTTCTACTCTCTTTAACCAAATTTTACTTGCCTGGATCAATTTCATAAGAGGACCAACTGTGTGTGTGTGTGTCAGGGGGTGTATAGGGAATGAGGATGGAGAAACAACAGACCATGTACTGGTAAATTTCCCATAGTTCAGTGCAATTAATTTCAGTATTTGACTCTGCAGGAATGCTATTCTCCCATCTTTTCCTAAGCTCTGGAATAGTGTAAATGTCATGTTTCCTTTGGGTAAAATGAGTCAATTTAAAATCATTTTGCTCTGCCATCTACATTTTTAATGTAAAATATTTAAAAAAATTTTTAATATTGCTCCTATAGCTACTGATACATTTCATGTTTTATATCACTTACTGAGCACATTTTGGCAGTTTCCTTTTCTAAAAAAGTGACAAGTTCAAACAGATTTTAAAATGCATTAGCATAAATATATATATAGCATTTTTATAATTTTCTCACCTGTACATTGTAATTCTCTTTTGAGATTGTCAGAATTTTGTTTATCTTTTCAATGAACCAACTCTTGGTTTATTTAGCAATTATATTACCTTTTATTTGTTTTCTAATGTGATTATTTCTGCATATACCTTTATTCTTTCTTTCTTACCGCTTTCTATTGATTAGTTTTACATCTTTTCTTAATTTTATATAACAGGCTCAGTTCATACTTTCCTTCTTTTCAATAATAAAAGCACTTATTGGTATATACTTTTTATAAACATGGTTTTAGCTGATTCATATGAGTTTTCATTTTAATTAAGTTCTCCTTGTAATTTCAATTTTATTTCTTCTTTGTGCAATAAGCTTTCTTGGAAGCATGAATATTAAGTGGCTAAATTTTTTTTGGCTATCTTATTATCAAATTCATTTTTTATACCATTATTGTACGTGAATATGCATTATAAAATTTCAGCTTTTGGGAATTCTGTTTTATTACCATTTTTAATAAGTGTTCCATAAAAATAACAGGTAGATGTTATATATTCTATTTGTACTGCATAACTTTATGTATAATCAAGCTTTAATTGTATTACTTACATTCTTTATACCACTACTTATTTTCTGTCTACTCTGTCATGTGGCATGGGTATCATGGTATTTTAATAAGCACGTTTTTACAATTTTCCTTGTATTTCTAAGAGCTTGCATGTCACAGATTTGTCTGTGTTGTTTAGCACATAACAGTTTAGGGATGTTTTGTCTTTAGAAAGGTCACCATGATGAAATCAATGCAAATACTGAGTTAAACATTATTCACAATCTCCCTATCCCCAAGAAAAAAAAGAATCATCAGGTACAGTTTCCACTGAAATAGGTCTACTTACGTTAGTTGCAACAGAAAGGACAGCCATTCCGTAAAGAATGTCTTGCCAAACACCTATGCTATGAGCCTTAGCAGCTACAGGTCTCCTGTACTGAGTTGTAAGCTTCCAGGCATCCACTCGAATCTCTATTATGTTATTCAAGAGCGCAAGAAGAGGGGCCAAAGGAAAAGAGGCCACAAATAATGTAACAAATCCAAACTGGATAACTGTGGAGATAAAAGAGAAATTCACAAACTCATCATTGTGGAGGGAAAAAGGGGGAACAGTCGGCCTAACTCCTGTCACTTCCTTCATTTTGAAGGGATCTACACCAGCAAAACACTCCAGGCCTCCTTCCATCTGCCTTCTTCCCCTTTCCTAGAAGAAGCATAGTGACTTATTGCTTGCTAGAACAGGACGGAAAAATTAGTCATGCACAGCTCAGTTCTATCCCTGCTCTTTCTTTTAAGATCTGCTTGTCTGAAGAAAGCCTCTATTATTATTAGATAAGATAGTCTTCTTATTCATAAAACACAGTCTTTTATTATTATGGCCTATGTTTAGGTCTGCTATGGCAACCCACTCCAGTACTCTTGCCTGGAGAATCCCATGGACGGAGGTGCCTGGTTGGCTGCCGTCTGTGGGGTTGGACAGTCAGACATGATTGATGCAACTTGGCAGCAGCAGCCGCAGTCTAGTATTTATATTGATATTGGCACATTTGTGGGGTAATCAAGCCTTCTATTTTGCTAACCTATGTACTTTTTAAGATCAGAAATAATTACTGACTCATTTGTATGATCTGAGTATATGAAAGTATTCAACTATAAGCCTTATGAATGAATGCATTATTTAAGATTTGAAAATGCTAACAGAGGAGAAGGTAGTATAAACAAGATATTTGAGAATAAATCAGAAAATGAACCACATAAACATCAGAAATATATATATAAGTTGCATGTGGGCAAAGGAAATACAGATATCCTAGAATGAGGTATTTTTTAAGGTCCCAATCCTCTGTACCAACTTGACATCTTTCTAAGTATGTTTTACTCTCTTTCCTCACTAAGGCTTAACACCTATATAAGCTGGCTTATTTCTCTATGTTTCTTCCTTTGTTTCCATCAGTGCTTGGGGTAAAAGAGTCCACGTAGCTGGCAGACTGTACTTCCCACAGGAGAGAACCAAAAAACAATGAGACAAAGATGGCTTTCCATCGGAGGAAAAAAGAAAAAGGAATCTTCCACTAGTCCTCTATTTTTAGATAGATCTTGAGTGTTTTTGGATTTCAGCATTTCTCATAATACTTTCTGATTAGCATCAGTCTTTTCATCTACTAATCCAAGAGAACAAACTGCCTCCTTCCTAACTTTTCTACTGAACCAAGAAACAGAAAATGAAGGTGAAGTATTATACAGAAACAGCTTGAATTTCTAGGTTCAAATCTCAGATCTTTACTTATAATCTCTGTGGTCCACGGCAAATAACTTCTCCAAGATTCAGTATTCTTTCAAATAAAATGCAGTGAATAATGACTGTTGTGTAGAATGTTTTAAGATTAGAGATACAGTTTGCAAAACAATCAGAATAAATTAATTGTTAGTTGTGTCTCAACAATTAATCTTGTTATGAAACACTGATTTCATCTTTTATTTTCAGTTATAACCTCTGACACATTTATGCAAAAATTCACTTGAAACATAAACAATTATTTAAAAATTAGAGCCTTATGACTCCACAAATCAAGGACTGCCTAGTTTTATAACTATAGACATCTTCCTATTTGCCCAAATATACCTATTTTAATTCAGGTATCATATGTACATATTTCAGTGGAGAATCGGTAACAAATTCAGGTCATCTCATTTATTCTACCATGACTTTTATGGGCCACGAAAATAAGGTGGGAAAACTGTCCTCTTTAATTTCACCAAAACAGCAGAGAAGGTCATTTGAGAGGAAACACGCTGAGTAGATTCCACAATCAGTCCTGGGGTTCTCTCTCTTAAAATTTCACCCCAACCTCTCTTCAATCCTTAGAATATTTTATGCATTTCTTATGTCCAGTTTGGGTTTCCCTTGCATATCTACTTTTAGCTTCATTCTTTTCAGCCTGAAAAAAGCATATACACTAAATGTATGTCAGACTCTAGTAATGTTTTTCATTGTATTCCCTCTATGAACAATCACCAAGGCAAAAAAAAAAAAAAAAAGCAGAAAGCTATTTAAACTCTTTTGAGACAAGTATTAAAAAGTGATCCTTACTTTATTTTGTTCAACAATATTAACATTAAATTGATAGGAAAACTATCTCTGAGATTGCTGTTTTGAAACTAAATTTCATCCTGCATTATATTTGGGAAAAATAGAAACACTGAGCCAATTTTTTTCCATATTTAGCCACCAATCTTTTCATTCACTATCCAATGATTTATTGAACACCTACTATGTGCAAGGTAGGAAGAAATATCAAGAGATGAAAAACACTTATTTTACTCAGCTTCTTTCATGTTTCAAGGCAGAGGTTGAAAATTACCTGTTTCCAAATACTCATAGAATAACTCAAGAGAACCAAAAGTTTCAAGGTCATGATCCTGCTCCCATCGACTGTATAGCTTTTCAGAGTTGGTTCGGGCTTTTCGGCGTCTCCACCAATTCAGAACCATGCTGTTGGAAGTGATAAAAGTAAACATGAAATAGGAATTAAGAGAAAGGGGTCAGAGAGTCAGAGTATTATATCTGAAAAATGGAGGTGAGGGAGGGCAAGTAAGTTTAGATCACAGAACAAGTAGAGAGAGACATGACTGCAACTAAAGCCCAAGTCAAAATCTAGTGTTCTGTTCACATCTACTTGCTAAGGGCAAAAGGTCTTTATTTGGATGATTAAGAAAGTAAGACAACCCTGCCTCTGCAGGGTAATGTATTTACTCAGAGAGAGTTCTTTAAAGAGCACATGGAGGACAGGTCACCACAGGACTGTTTTTATATATTTAATTCACTAACCTTAACAATGTTGTGATACTAAGGCCACTTGGGAGAATGAGAAATGGGTTACAATAGAAAATGTATGACAAGGGAATACAGAAGTTTATCTAACACATGACAATAAATATAATAATCCTAAACAAGATATTACCTAACTCAATTCTATATATAAATATATACAGAATATATATATTATATATATATAATTTAATATATCATGATATATTGGATTACTTAAGACTTTTTCAAAATTAAAAACTCAATCCACATAAGAGATCATATTAACACATTTAAGGAGAAAATTATAAAATCATGGTGACTAATGCAGAAAAATGCATTTGATGTATTTTGACTACCTATTAAAACCTATTTATGATAGAAAAGAAGGACAAGAAGAAAATAGCCTCAGTCTGACCAAAAGCATCTACCAAAATCCTGGGCTAAACATAATTCTTAATAGGGAAAAATTAGCAGAATTCCCTTAGAATTAAGATCAAAATAAGAGTGTATATGATCACATTCAAGACTTTATTGGAGATCCTAGCCAAACAATAAAATAAAAAAGTCAAAAGAACTGGAAATGAAAGGGAAATCTATGATTACAAACAGTAATGTGAATGGACTGCTTGCCTAGAAAACTCAAATGAAGATAGACAAAAGTTATTACAAATAATAAGAGTTTATCAATATACTGCACTCCTAGAAGGCAATGGCACCCCACTCTAGTACTCTTGCCTGGAAAATCCCATGGATGGAGGAGCCTGGTGGGCTGCAATCCATGGGGTCGCCAAGAGTCGGGCATGACTGAGAGACTTCCCTTTCACTTTTCACTTTCATGCATTGGAGAAGGAAATGGCAACCCACTCCAGTGTTCTTGCTTGGAGAATCCCAGGGGTGGGGGAGCCTGGTGGGCTGCCATCTATGGGGTCACAGAGTCGGACACGACTGAAGTGACTTAGCAATAGCAATTAGCAATACGTCCACAAAACATAGTAGAAAATATAATTTTTAAAAGGTACCATTTACAATTAAAAGTATCTAGAAATGGATTTGACCAGAGATTTATAAGACCTGTATGCCGAAGTTTAAATATTTAAAGTCATTAATGTTAAAAATAAATGTCTGTGAATAAAAAGACCCAGCATAATAAAATGTCAGGTGTTTTTACTGAAACAACTGAAATGTAATTCCAATCAAAAAACCAAAATACTTTCCATGTGAATTCTGCCAAGATGTTTCTAAAATTTACACAGAAAGATGAAAGACAAAGGATAGTGAAGATGTTTCCATAGATAAAAAAAATAAGTAACTGGCTCCACTATATATGAAGAGTTAATTATAAAGCTCTCTTAACTAAGGGAGTGTAGTACTGGTGTGCCTGGTGCTAAGTCACTCAGTGGTGTCTGACTCTTTGCAACCCCATGGACTGTAGCCCACCAGGCTCCTCTGTCCATGGGATTCTCCAGGCAAGAATACTGGAGTGGGTTGCCATGCCCTCCTCCAGTGGATTTTCCCGACCGAGGGACTGAACCTGTGTCTCCTGCGGCTCCTGCACTGCAGGTGGATTCTTTACCATTGAGCCACGAAGGAAGCCCTGTGGTATTGGTGTAGGGATAGACAAATTATGGAACAGAATGGAGGCTGATTATAACCTTGCATTTGCTGTTTGGCATAAACAGTGTTGCAGATCATAGAGAGTGGGGAAGAGGGACTTTTAATAAATGGCAACATGAAACTATGTGTATAAGAAATGAAATTGGGCCTTTATAGCAAACATGAAAATCCCTTCCATAGTATATTAAGAATTTAAAAGAGAAAGGCAATAGTAATGTTACAATATTAAAAATATTTAAATATAAGTACATGAGAATTGGTTTTTGATATGGAGGTACGAAAGGATGTATTGAACAAGACTTTAAAAATGCTAAATCTCAAAAATATACAAGCAACTCCTGCAGCTCAATTCCAGAAAAATAAATGACCCAATCAAAAAATGGGCCAAAGAACTAAATAGACATTTCTCCAAAGAAGACATACAGATGGCTAACAAACACATGAAAAGATGCTCAACATCACTCATTCTCAGAGAAATGCAAATCAAAACCACAATGAGGTACCATTTCACGCCAGTCAGAATGGCTGTGATCCAAAAGTCTACAAGCAATAAATGCTGGAGAGGGTGTGGAGAAAAGGGAACCCTCTTACACTGTTGGTGGGAATGCAAACTAGTACAGCCACCATGGAGAACAGTGTGGAGATTCCTTAAAAACTGGAAACAGAACTGCCTTATGACCCAGCAATCCCACTGCTGGCATACACACCGAGGAAATCAGAATTGAAAGAGACACGTGTACCCCAATGTTCATTGCAGCACTGTTTATAATAGCCAGGACATGGAAGCAACCTAGATGTCCATCAGCAGATGAATGGATACGAAAGCTGTGGTACATATACACAATGGGGTATTACTCAGCCATTAAAAAGAATACATCTGAATCAGTTCTAATGAGGTGGATGAAACTGGAGCCTATTATACAGAGTGAAGTAAGCCAGAAAGAAAAACACCAACCCAGTATACTAACGCATATATATGGAATTTAGAAAGATGGTAACGATAACCCTGTATGCAAGACAGCAAAAGAGACACAGATGTATAGAACAGTCTTTTGGACTTTGTGGGAGAAGGCGAGGGTGGGATGATTTGGGAGAATGACATTGAAACATATATAATATCATATATGAAATGAATGGCCAGTCCAGGTTCGATGCATGATACTGGATGCTTGGGGCTGGTGCACTGGGACGACCCAGAGGGATGGTATGGGGAGGGAGGAGGGAGAGGGGTTCAGGATGGGGAACACATGTATACCTGTGGCAGATTCATGCTGATGTATGGCAAAACCAATACAATATTGTAAAGTAATTAACCTCCAATTAAAATAAATAAATTTACATTGAAAAAATAAATAGAGTACTTAGAATCACCACAAAAAAAAAAAAAGCTAAAGCATTAAAGAAAGAGTTGATAAAAACTCTACTATATTAAAAGTATGGACTTTTGTCCATCTACAGAAGTGGTTCCAGACTGGAAGTGATTTAGCCCATATGGGACATTATTTGAAGTATCTGGTTGTCATAACTGGGGAAAAGGTAGGCTACTGGAATCTAGTAGGTAGAGTTCAAGGATGCTGCTAAACATCTTACAATGCAAAGGGAGCTTCCAACAGCAAATGAATATCTGGTCTAAAATGTATATAGTACTGAAGATGAGAAACTGATTAAAGATACTATTAGAAAAACTTGTGCTGGGATAAGGTAATTTCAACACATATAACCAAAAAGCAAGCAAACAAAAACACAGTAACCAAAGCTATAGAGTATTCCTATAAATCAATTAGAAAAAATATAAACAGATAAGGAGAAAAATGATTAAACAACATGAACAGCATCTCATTTGTATGGTCAAAAGACTTATTCATGTTATTAATTGAGGAAGTGCAAAATAAGAGCAAAATGAGATATTATTTATACTCTCCAAACTGGAAAAAATCAACAAATAAGCAATATAAAAGCATCGTGTCAAATTTGTTAATTAAAAGGAACACTTATATGCTGCTTATATCAGAACTGAAATACAAAGAAAAAAAGGAATGATAAAAAGGGAAGAGAACCCCTGAGATTTCTGAGACAATACCAACAAGATGGGCATGCATGTAACTGGAGTCACAAAGGAAAGGAGACCACCCTATTCAAGAAAGAATTTTTTCAGGAATCACAGAAGCACGTCTATGTGCTCCATTCTAATTACAAACCTCTTAATTACCTATTAGCAACCATTATCTTGAATTCTGTAATCATGTCCCTGCTTTTTCCAAAAAAGAAAAATGGTTATATCATCTATGATCCTTTTGAGTTAATTTTTGAATGAAGAGTCAGAGTACATGGAGTTCTGTTATTTTGCATATGGATGCTGTTGTTCTAGCACTAGCTACTGAAAAAAAGTTTTCTTTAATGAATTGTTTCTGAACCTCTGTCGAAAGTAAAATAACTATATTTGTGTGGATTTATTTCTTCAGTCTCTGTTCCATTTGGTTTATATGTCTATCCCTTCACCAGTCCTGAGTTGATTAATATGGCTTTCTAAAGTGAAAGTGAAGTCGCTCAGTCGTGTCCAACTCTTTGCGACCCCGTGGACTGTAGCCTACCAGGCTCCTCCTTCCATGGGATTGTCCAGGTAAGAGTACTCGAGTGGGTTGCCATTCCCTTCTCCAGGAATATGGTTTTATAGTTAAGTCTTAAAACCATGGACAGTGAAGCCTGGAGTGCTACAGTCCATGGGGTCGCAAAGAGTTGGACACGACTGAGAGATATTGAATAGTGTTAATTTCTCCAACTTTATTCTTCTTTATCAAATTTGCTCTGACCATTCTAGTTCATTTGCCTTTAATATAAATTTGAGCATATGCTTCTCTATATCTACTAAAATCCTGCTGATATTTTGATTGGAGTAACAGATCTATTTATTAACTAGGAGGATAACTGGCATCTTTACTAAGCTGAATCTTCCAATCCATCAACACAATAATCCTCTCCACTCACACAGATGTAATTTTTTTCAACAGGATTTGTGGTTTTACAGCATACAAATTTTGCACATTTTTAAGATTTGTATCAAAGGGCTTAATTTTTTTCTGAACTATCGATCACTGTACTGACACTGTTTCTTCCATTCCATACTTCATTTCTTCTTTCAGTAGTCCTTCCAATGAGGATCTATGAATGTAAACTCTTTTTTTTTCTCATGTCTAAAAATGGCTTTATTTCACCTGTACTTTATGTAATAATTAAAATGCTTCTAGAAATCTAAGGTGAACTTATTTTTCACTAAGAATCTTGAGAATACTTTTGCATATAATGTTATTAGTAAGAACTCTGTTGAATATAGGTGGCATTCCTTTTTCTTCTGAAAGATTTTAAGATGCTTTTATCTCTGATGTTCTATGTATTGACCATAACATATCCAATTATGAATTTAAATTATCTTGCTTCATACTTTGGATTCGTTTTCATTTCTGGAACTTATGCTTTTATACATTTCAGAAAATTTTCAGCAATTACCTATTCAAAGAACTTTTTCCTCCACTATTCATTCATTTCCCCCCCGAAACTACTAGCATATTAATGTGGAAGCCACTTTATATAGCCCCCCTGCCACTTTAATTTTTTTAACCTCATTGTCTCTCTGTTCCACTGTACAATGTGGGAATTTCTCAGTACTGTTTTCCAATTCACTAATTTACTCTTCAATTGTGTCCAGTCTGTAATGGATCCCATCTATTGTACTCTTTAAGTATGATTTTTCACTTATATATATTAATAATTGATTCTTTTTGATATTCACTTGTTCTTATTTATATCTATATTTAAGTATTTCCTGATCCCTTTTATTGACAATATCACCTCCTTCTATATTTTTAGACTTTGTCAGAATCTTCCACCTGGAGTAAGTTCACTTACTAAGAACTGATTTTGTTAGTGACCTTTGTAGCATTAAATCTCATTTAACTCTTCAAATTTTGGTTTGTAGGCTTAAATTTACTTGTTTCTCTTTTCTTCTACTGCCCTGTCTGTCTCCTTTCCTCTCTGCGAATATTAATTTTCCTCTTGTTTGGTTTAGGGGTTTAACTCCATTCTGCCCTCCTGGTTCTCAATCTAGAGCTAGGATTTAAAATAACAACTTGGCATTTGTTTGGCATTATTTCTCTGTGGCAATATTAGGGATGCGGTATATCAAATACTGTTTGAAAGGATAACATCTATGTCCTTCCTTTGTTGGCACATGAAATAGCACCCCAGGAGTACTGTGAAACTGTTGGGGTGGGTGAGAGCAGAGTGGGAGGGTGCTCTCAATCATCTTTCATGAGTAAGAATAGACCCAGTCCCTGGATGTAAGTGCTGTTGAACTGACTAGTCCCGTCTTAAATGTTCCACTTTTAGTCTGGTTCATCCTATAGGTGTTAATACCCCAAAAGTGTCATTTCCTAACTCGGACCCCAGCAATATTACAGGCTTATAATTCTGTCTCTTTTTATCCATGGGAATTTTCATCTTGTAACTGTCATTTTGGTTTGCTTTCTTTCTTCTTTTTTTTTAAACAATGCATTCGTTATTGCTATGCTTTGGGGACAGAGAGTGATCCCTTCGTGTGCCAGCATTTAATTCATAACTGATTTTCATGCCTAGATGTATAACTGAGCAGGACCCTGTGGAGCCTTCCTGGGACAGACTCCTCCCCATATCGTCTGCTTTAGCTTCTCTTTGAAGGAATTAGATAATATTATCTGAGGCACATTTCCTGAGTTGTTTTACAGATATGAAAACCTCCACCAAATGGAAGATGTTAACTACTTGATGACTATAAGCATATACCCCCAGGATTCCTGGAGCCTTAGGATTTATAATGTTTACCCCTGTGACATCACCCTGTTACCTCACCATCAACCAATCCGAGAACTATGCACAAGTTGATCACATATCCTATGACCACCGCTGAGGTCACCCAGACTTTGAAAATGCTTTCCTGAAACCCATCAAGGAGTCCAAGCTTTTTCAGCCCTAGCTGTCCCAGACTATTTTATGGCACATTACAATAAACCTCAGATATGCAGATGACACCATTCTTATGGCAGAAAATGAAGAAGCACTAAAGAGCCTCTTGATGAAAGTGAAAGAGGTGAAAAAGTTGGCTTAAAGCTCAACATTCAGAAAACGAAGTTCATGGCATCTGGTCCCATCACTTCATGGGAAATAGATGGGGAAACAGTGGAAACAGTGGCTGACTTTATTTTTCTGGGCTTCAAAATCACTGCAGATGGTGACTGCAGCCATGAAATTAAAAGACACTTACTCCTTGGAAGAAACGTTTTGACCAACCTAGACAGCATATTAAAAAGCAGAGACATTACTTTGTCAACAAAGGTCCATCTTGTCAAGGCTATGGTTTTTCCTGTGGTCATGTATGGATGTGAAAACTGGACAATAAAGAAAGCTGAGCGCTGAAGAATTGATGCTTTTGAACTGTGGTGTTGGAGAAGACTCTTGAGAGTCCCTTGGACTGTAAGGAGATCCAACCAGTCCATCCTAAAGGAGATCAGTCCTGGGTGTTCATTGGAAGGACTGATGTTGAAGCTGAAACTCCAATACTTTGGCCACCTCATGTGAAGAGCTGACTCATTGGAAAAGACTCTGATGCCGGGAGGGATTGGGGGCAGGAGGAGAAGGGGAAGACAGAGGATGAGACGGTTGGATGGCATCACCGACTCAATGGACATGGGTTTGAGGGGACTCCGGGAGTTGGTAATGGACAGGGAGGCCTGGTGTGCTGCGGTTCGTGGGGTCACAAAGAGTTGGACACGACTGAGCGACTGAACTGAACTGAACAATAAACACTACACTTTCCTTTACCACAATCCAGTGTCGGAAGATTGACTTTCCTGCGGGTAGGCAAGTGGACCCGAGTTTGGTTCAGTAACAGATGTGTCCATGACACATAGATATCTTCAAAGAGTTTGACTTCTAGTAATTTTGAGAAATTAAATGCAACTATAGAATAATTTACAGGGCATATACCATTTAGATTTCCCAATGAAATATTCACAGTAGACAGGGGTAATTATCTTTCCCTAAACTTCACTCAAGCAAACAGAGATGCATATTTAAAAGTCTGTATTACCTTTATATATATTTGACTGTTGATTAAAAGTGGAATAGCATTGAACATGTATATTACCCCATGTAAAATAGATGACCAATGCAAATTCAATGCATGAGGCAGGGCAATCAAAGCCAATGCTCCGGGACAATCCAGAGGGATGGGGTGGGGAGGGAGGTGGGAGGGGATTTCAGGATGGGGGAAACATGTGCACCCATGGCTGATTCATGTTGATGTATGGCAAAAACCACCACAATATTATAATTATCCTCCAATTAAAACACAAAGTTTTTTTAAAGTGAATATTTTGTTGTTGTTACTGTTGACTTAGACAAAGGCTAACAAAGGCACCATGATAATCAAAGAATTCCACCTTCTTTCAGAGGAAATCTCTCATGGTTACTTAAATCAAGCAAAAACCTGTAAGTCATACATACGGATAAATGGCCTCTTTAATGTTCCCGAAGATCTGTTTCCCAGTCATTATGATGGTCAACTGGGTTGTCAGTTCTACTAGACAGCCTGCAGGATCACACTAGCAGGAAGAAAAAGGAGAAAAATTAAGTGAATGATGAAAGATGGACTTCTGCAACAAAAGAAATCTCAAACCAGAAGGTGAGAATCTGAAGATTTGCATTGGAACAGGTATTAAATGATACAAAGGGATATTTAGTTCCAAGTTTCAAGCATGATCACAGTGGTGGTGGTGGTAATTTAGTCGCTAAGACATGTCCAGCTCTTGAGACCCCATGCACTGTGCCTGCCAGGCTCCTCTGTCCATGGGGATTCTCCAGGCAAGAATACTCAAGTGGGTTGCCATTTCCTTCTCCAGGGGATCTTCCTCACCCAGGAATCAAACCCAGATCTCCTGCATTGCAGGCAGATTCTTTACCAACAGAGCTACTAAGGGAAGCTAGTAGATTCAGCTATGAAATATGTTAATAAAAAAATACAAAACACTTTTCTGGGCCTTATTCTTAGAAAATTCTGAATCTTTCTATCTGTGTTAGGGCTGGAAGTTGTTATTTTCTTCATGTGATCTGGTTGCAAGCCAGATTTGGAAATGACTGAGCTGGTCTAATTCTACACCCATGTGGGGAGCCCTTTCTGCTGTACCTCTAGGAAGTTATCATTCATCCTTTGCTGGAAGCCTTCAGGAATATAGAACTTACTTATTCCAGTTCATAGCTCATATTTTATATCAAACAATAGGTACAATATAACTTTCTTTCCCCAAATAAACTGGAGAGTCTATCAGATAGCAGGATTCTAAGACCAAAATGCTCCATGGACAAAGTCAGTATCTTAGACTTTTCTTGAAACTTGATAAAATTTGAGTAACTATGGGGCACACCAAAAGGTACTGGATTAACAATGAGTTACTGAAGCCATAAACATCACCCCTCTAGAGAACTCTTACCTCTTCACTTCTCCACACACCAAACAAATATGTGTATTTTCCGGGATATCCCACAAACTTCCCTTTAAAGAAAGCTACGTAGAAGCAGGATGAATAGTAATTTACAAACTGAAACAGGAACATTTTCAAGGTAAGACTGCTCTCATACTCCTGGTGAGTCCGAGGAATTTCTGAGAAAAAACAAACAACAGCGACAAGGTTTAATATCACACCTTCCTGTTTCTTCATAAAGTGTTTTACTCCCTGGGACAGGTGGATAGCTAGTCATATTACTCAGAGTCTACTGAAATGCTCCCCACTCAGTTCATAACTGACCAATACTAACTAGCTATGGATGTGTACTAAGCTTTCTAGGGCCAGCATTGCATTAATCTCATCACCAGAGAAGCCTGGGAAGCCATCATTAGTATGTGTAGAGGGGTGAGAATACTTGCCTAGGGCCACACAGGCAGAATACGGAATTCAAACCCTTACCAAACTGAAGCGCCTCCTGCTCATCTCCATGATTCCCAGGATATCTGTGTGTGTGTGTGTGTGTGTGTGTGTGTGTGTGTGCGTGTGCGTGTGTGTGTGTGAGTTGCTCAGTCATGTCCAACTCTGCAACCCCATGGACTGTAGCCCACCAGGCTCCTTTGTCCAAGGGATTCTCCAGGCAAGAGTACTGGAGCAGGTTGCCATTTCGTCTCCATATCACTACATGATATCCTGTAAACATTTCAGATCTCTCTTGTCTGTTTCCAACCCAGTTTAAACAAAGTAAATCATATAAAGGGCAGAGGGTGATTTCCACATTGATTTGTGCTTCCCTCTCATGAATTAAATGGGTTTATCAATTTTTAAAATAATGTCATGTAAACAGTGGCAGCAATAGTACACATTTCCCCTCTCCTTCACTGGAAGTGGATGATCATGATCTATCGCTTAATGAACTCCAAAGATAAGAAAAAGTTAAGAGTCTCTTCACACCACAGGAGAATGGCATGAGCCATGAAAGAGTAAGGGACCATGTTTTTCTGAGATGATATCTTCCAAGGGCATGAGCTGATCCAGCCAAAGCCATGACATGTTCAGCAACATGGAAATGGTAACACATATTCTGAAGACACAGATAACTCCTCAACTTTAATAAAATTTAGTTGCATTCCTACAAAATCTCTAATGTGAGTACAGGTGATTTTGCTCAGTGATGAAAGCTAAGGTATTTTTAGGTGCTTGGGTTTTTACATTTCATGCAAAGATGGGCTCGATCAAGGACAGAAATGGTCTGGATCTAACAGAAGCAGAAGATATTAAGAAGAGGTGGCAAGAATACACAGAAGAACTGTACAAAAAGATCTTCATGACCCAGATAATCATGATGGTGTGATCACTAATCTAGAACCGGACATCCTGGAATGTGAAGTAAAGTGGGCCTTAGAAAGCATCACTATGAACAAAGCTGGTGGAGGTGATGGAATTCCAGTTGAGCTGTTTCAAATCCTGAAAGATGATGCTGTGAAAGTGCTGCACTCAATATGCCAGCAAATTTGGAAAACTCAGCAGTGGCCACAGGACTGGAAAAGGTCAGTTTTCATTCCAATTGCAAAGAAAGGCAATGCCAAAGAATGTTCAAACTACCGCACAATTGCACTCATCTCACATGCTAGTAAAGTAGTGCTCAAAATTCTTCAAGCCAGGCTTCAGCAATACGTGAACCATGAACTCCCTGATGTTCAAGCTGGTTTTAGAAAAGGCAGAGGAACCAGAGATCAAATTGCCAACATCCGGTGGATCATGGAAAAAGCAAGAGAGTTCCAGAAAAACATCTATTTCTGCTTTATTGACTATGCCAAAGCCTTTGACTGTGTGGATCACAATCAACTGTGGAAAATTCTGAAAGAGATGGGAATACCAGACCACCTGACCTGCCCCTTGAGAAATCTGTATGCAGGTCAGGAAGCAACAGTTAGAACTGGACATGGAACAGCAGACTGGTTCCAAATAGGAAAAGGGGTACATCAAGGCTGTATATTGTCACCCTGCTTATTTAACTTCTATGCAGAGTACATCATGAGAAACGCTGGACTGGAAGAAACACAAGCTGGAATCAAGATTGCTGGGAGAAATATCAGTCACCTCAGATATGCAGATGACACCACCCTATGGCAGAAAGTGAAGAGGAACTAAAAAGGCTCTTGATGAAAGTGAAAGAGGAGAGTGAAAAAGTTGGCCTAAAGCTCAACATTCAGAAAATGAAGATCATAGCATCCGGTCCCATCACTTCATGGGAAATAGATGGGGAAACAGTGGAAACAGTGTCAGACTTTGTATTTTGGGGCTCCAAAATCACTGCAGATGGTGACTGCAGCCATGAAATTAAAAGATGCTTACTCCATGGAAGAAAAGTTACGGTCAACCTAGATAGTATATTCAAAAGCAGAGACATTACTTTGCTGACTAGGGTCCGTCTAGTCAAGGCTATGGTTTTTCCTGTGGTCATGTATGTATGTGAGAGTTAGACTGTAAAGAAGGCTGAGCGCCGAAGAATTGATGCTTTTGAATTGTGGTGTTGGAGAAGACTCTTGAGAGTCCCCTGGACTGCAAGGAGATCCAACCAGTCCATTCTGAAGGAGGTCAGCCCTGGGATTTCTTTGGAAGGAATGATACTAAAATGAAGCTCCAGTACTTTAGCCACCTCATACGAAGAGTTGACTCATTGGAAAAGACTCCGATGCTGGAAGGGATTGGGGGCAGGAGGAGAAGGGGACTACAGAGGATGAGATGGCTGGATGGCATCACTGACTCAATGGACGTGTCTGAGTGAACTCCAGGAGTTGGTAATGGACAGGGAGGCCTGGCGTGCTCTGATTCATGGGGTCGCAAAGAGTCGGACACGACTGAGTGACTGTACTGAACTGAACTGGGTTTTAGGTGCATATACACTCACACACACACACACACACACACACATATGTATACACACATACACACACACGTACTGTTGCGAACTCCAAATTTGAAAGAATATTTAATGAAAGTGACTTCCCAGTGTTTACCCTGCTGCTGCTGCTGCTAAGTTGCTTCAGTAGTATCCAACTCTGTGAGACCGCATAGACGGCAGCCCACAAGGCTCCTCTGTCCCTGGGATTCTCCAGGCAAGAATACTGGGGTGGGTTGCCATTTCCTTCTCCAATGCAGGCATGCATGCTAAAGTCGCTTCAGTCATGTCCGACTCTGTGGGACCCCACGGACAACAGCCCACCAAACTCATCTGTCCATGGGGTTCTCCAGGCAAGAACACTGGAGTGGGTCGCTATTTCCTTCTCCAGTGTTTACCCTAGTGCTGAGTAAATACTGTGCTGCCTTTTCGGTTACCATTGGTCTAATGACAGTGCACAGATTTGGAGACAGGCAGAAGCTCTTGGAGAGTGCAGTCACAGAAGAAGCTGAGGCAGGAGCTAAGTCTCTGATCTCATCTCCAGCTTGCTGGGGGCAAGGGCAGGAAAAAACTGTGCTACTCTCCCCAACTGAACCTCCCATTCCACCTGGGACCTCTTCACCATCCCTCATGGCTTTAGGAGAAATTTTCACAAGAACATAATCCAGGTCTTAAGACATGCCAACTGAAAAGAAAAGCACTAACTTTTAGATTTATTCAGGAGGACCTGATTGATCTGCTTTTCTGACAACAGGCTTTCAAAATTCAACATCTTGCAAAAACCATATACAAGAAATAAAAATTATCTGTGTCTTGAGAAATGTGTGAGGATTTTATTTAGGCTTCAATTAATCTCATCAAGGAAGGATTAAGGCAAGAATATGCAAAGAAGATCTACAGAGGCCTAATTCCTTTTAGTTCTTCCTGCTTCCATTATAATAGGCCTGAATGTAGCTGTTAGGGAATTCTGAAGTACCAGGCTATGCGTCTACCTGTAGAGCAAAACTGTCTTGAAATGTGCTTTGAAAAGTGAACTCCCTGGGGACTGATCCAGAATGAAGGTGTAACATTGGTAGGAATTCTTTTTCAGAGTCATACTAATGATTTGGCCAGCTTACCCATTTTTGTAATCCAGGCAGATATCTTTTCATAAAAGAAATTCAAGATCAAGATGACAATAAAGTTCAAGCACGATCCAGAGAGAGATGTGGTTATCTGGGGAGTGAGGAAACTTTTGACATGCTTTAAGGATGCTTCACTTTCCATGAAGCTAGCAAACGTAGCAAAGACTGACAGGCGGTATACAATCACAGCTACCATACACGCGACAACCAGAGCCATCTGGGGAAGGGAAACAAAAACTGGTCACTCTGGTCTCTGTATCTGTGCGATGCATACACAGCTGAAACATACTCTTCTCTTCAGCTCATGTGTTAAGTTTAGCAGATCTGATGTGGAGAGCAAGCCAAGCCAGTTCCTCTTACTACTCTTGTTGTTTGGTTGCTCAGTTATGTTCAGCTCTTGCCATCTCATAGATTGTAGCCCACCAGGCTCCTCTGTCCATGGGATTTCCCAGGCAAGAATACTGGGTTGACATTTCCTTCTCCAGGGGATCTTCCTGACCCAGGGATCAAACCCACATCTCCTGTTTGGCAGGCGGATTCTTTACCGCTGAGCCACCAAGGAAGCCCCCTCTCACTGTAGATGGTATAAATGACAGGAGATGAAAACTAGGAAAGTAAAAAGGTTAGAGATAAGGCATATGGTAGCAGCTGAGTAAGTAGAAAATAGAAAAGTGCTCATTGCTCATCCTCTAAGTCCACCCTCTTGAACAAGTTGGAAAATTAGCCAGCAAGCCAGCATCTGACTGTGGCCTTACCTGTTCCTGGGTAGCCCTCTAAGATTTTTCCCTTTTTTGCATTTTTAAAAGATTATAAAGAAGAAGACAATTATGTGTAAGAGACTATTTGTGGCCCACAAAATCTATAATATATCCTTTACAGCAAATGTTTGGTAACCTCTGCTTTAGTTAAATATGTATTGTGAAGATTCATACTTTCTCAAGAAAAATATGTTTAAAAATTCAATTTTATTTCCCCTTACAATATTGCCATTAGCAGTCTGATATACCTGGTAATTTAGATATTTGTACAGTATAAATTTTATACCTTCCCATACTGCAAAATCACAAAGATCTTTATAACAATGATTGGAGAATTTTATTGAGAAAGTTGAGGAACTGAATAAAATTAAATGAATACTAGAAATAAATGACAGTGATCTTACCACACTCTAAAATATTTTTCATTTAGTGTCCCCAATTGATTATAACCCCTTTTAATTCTATCATCTCTCCGAAAATGATTGTTATATCATCTAGGAAAATACACATTTAAATAGAAAAACCAATGCCTTTAAATAAAAAAGGTTAAAGATTAAAAAAATTATGGGACAACATGGAGTAGTGAGGTTAATCAATAGTCTACAATTGCAAATTATTTATACTTCAACAGGCTAACATCTCAGAGGGTAACTTTGCCTGTTTCCTAAAATTAAAGGTCAACTGTAAGAGGGCATAGATTTGGAAAGGGAAGGCAGGAAATAGATTATGAAGATGGAGGAAGCTATTAGGTAAAAGGCATGGAGAAAATCTGACTCCTTAACAATGGGATATACTAATTAAAGTAGAAGATGTAACATTTTCTTCCATTATTTTGGCAAGAGAATGAACCTTAATGGTACTTTATAGATACTCTAGATGGGTATAAAGACAATTTAATATTTTTTTTAAAAAACTAACCAAATAGCCAGTAATCAAATTGTTTATTATACTGTTCTGATTTCAAGTTATCACCAGATTAACAAAGAGCTGGGGGAGGAGGAGGAATAGGCTTTAATATAAAGCACCTCTCTCTCCCCACAACTCTTTTTCCAAGTTTTAATTATGACACATCCATGTAAATTACAGTTTATTTTATGTAAGTGCTCCATTCAAGATAAAAACAAAATACCGTGGAGGGGGAGGGAAGAGAGGGATGCAGGCCATTGCAGATGAAACTGCTGAAGTAACCCCAATATGATCTGAAATCAAATAGATCACAACAGTTTTAAAGAATGCTCACCCATAATGTCACTGTGACTCCTGATAAAATGTACCATGGAAGACGGCTATATAGAGGCAAGTAAGGTTCCATCTCCTGTAATTTTGAAGAAATCACAGCAAAATTAAAAATCTACCCTCAAAGTCAGGATTCCAAGCAGTAGTCAAAATCACAAAGCCCAGTTCAAGTAGCTCTGAATCAGTGGCTTCACCGTAGCTCATGGAAAGCTACATTCTAGTAGTGAGTGGTTCCTTACATTTCGGTAGAAACCTTTAGGGCTCCTAGATGGAATATTCTACAAATGATAAGACTTGTAAGATATACATTATTTCCTGAGTGTTGAATTCTAGTGGTATTCAGGGCAACATAGACAGGAAGAACAAACCCAAAACCTGAAGGCTGCTGCTCAGGTGGATATGCTTTAATGACGTTAAAATTTTCTAACTGAGTTAAACTGAATTGGGCACGCTGCCCAAGAGCGCTGCTGAACGTCAGGATGTGTGTGCATACATCTGATGATGTACATGTGTGTCTCCAATGTTTGCGTGTTTGTATGTGTGTGCATATTTGTGTGTACACTTGTGTGGGTTTTCATGCATGCATGTGCATGTCCCTAACAGACTCAAATGTAAGAGGTTAGGTTGTGCTTAACGACTGAAGGAGTACTGCAATGAGGTTAAAAACCTCATTTCAAAGCCATTAAAGCTAAGCGAAGTAGATGATTCATAGTGAACTAATACATATGTTTTTTTAACTGGTTTCAAATGTAAACTTTCAATACATCTTGGTTTTAGGTCAATACTTTTTGGCAAAGCCAGCTGAACTGCTTTTATATTCTTTTTCTATCCCATGAAGTATGAACAGATATACATCAAATCATTATTAGGATAATATTTCTTTTAATATATTTCAATTAATTTCAAATTATTAATATATTTTCTGAGGTGATTTTTCTCTTCATTCATTTACTGAATTTTTTTGTATTGTTTCAACGCAATTTAATAAATCTTTAGTGAATGCCTGAACTGTGAGGATTTTGATTGTTATACATAAGAATAGTGTCCTGAACAGAGTAGAGAATTGTACTGAAGAGATTTTAGAGGCTTTCTAGTCTCCCTTTAACATCATCAGGTAACATGGTGATTATAGAGTATGGCAAGGTAAGAACTCTAAGAATATGCAGCCAAAAGTTACCAAGTACCTTTCATTTTCACATGAAACAAAAATGAGATAACAAGAAATCAAAAAACTCAATTAACAACATATAGCCAGTTTGCCAGTTATCCCTAAATCTAGACTTTCCTTTCTAGACACCAGTGCAATTATCTTCCCATTACAGTCAATTCGTATGGTCTAGATGCATAAACTTTGGTCTAATAAAGCAATCAATCATAAGCTCATTACCTTAATACAATACCATTTTAATTTTCACACATTAACTTAGTATCATTTCCATATATGTGCGGGTGTTTCATATATATATATATATATATATATATATATATATATTTACATATAAAGTCCACAACACACTATTTTCCATTTCATTTTATTCCACTTAGCATTAAAACTAGGTATTTTATGTATGATGGCTTGGATCTGCTTCAAAATAATTGCAGGTGTCAATAGCGGTAAAGAACCTGCCTGCCAGTGCAGGAGACACAGGAGATGCAGGTTCGATCCCTGAGTCGGGAAGATCCCCTGGAGGAGGGCATGGCAACCCACTCCAGCATTTTTGCCTGGAAAATCTCATGGACAGAGGAGCCTGGTGGGCTACAGTCCGCAGGATCACACAGAGTCAGACATGGCTGATGTGACTTAGCACACACGCACGCATGCTCAATCTAGTGGTGGGGGCAGGGGGAAGGGGGTGTTTGGGTGTGTAACAGAAAAAAGATTGCCATGGATTGATAATCATTGAAGCTGGGTGATGACTCCATCCTGGGACTCATTACTCTTTTCTACCTACTTTTTCATGTGTTCAAAATGCATATTAGAATCAAGTAAATAAGTTTATGTGATTTATATGTTGGAGAATATCCATATTTAACGGCAGATTAAAATGCACATCATTATCTGAGAGGCCATCCACAGGCAGTGTGTCCACTGAAATACACTGCCTATTTCAGCTTCCTAATATACCTGAGTCACTGCATTCAGTTTCCTTTTTGTACACATAGCTTCAAATTCAGGTCTTAGCTGGAGCTGCTGCTGCTCCTCTTCAAAGTCTACCAGGTCCCACTCATATTCCAGTCTGGCTTGTCGTCGCTTCCAAAACTCCAAAAACAATGTGACTATGGGCAAAGAAATACATAAAAACAAATATAATAAGGAGATGGCACAATAAATGAATAAGAAGTCAGTAACTGGGTTTTCTTTCCTTTAGAAAAATCATTTTGGCTGTATGATGGTTATTCTGTTACTATTATGTTTGATGATAAAATTATAATACTATGAATTTTAGTATAATACTACAAAATAGTATTGAAATAACTATATAAAATACAATCTAGTTTCTTAGATAAACATAGAAAAAATTTTTTAGGCACACTATTCTCTCTTTCTTCATTCAGATAACTTGAAATAATATTTGAATGTGACATTTTACTATCACCTTGATTTTGTTTACATGTGTTTTACTGAAATCATTCAAGCAACAGTACCACTCTCTCAGGCTTAGGAAAATTTAAGGAAAATACAAGAGCCGTTTCACAGCACAGTATCTTTCTTTGTGCCTCTGTGCTTCTCTCCTCTGTCTACATCTGTTGGTCTGTCTCTCTCTGTACATGAAAGTGAAGTCGCTCAGTCGTGTCCGACTCTTCGCGACCCCATGGACTGTAGCTCACCAGGCTCCTCTGGCTATGGAATTTTCCAGGTAAATGTACTGGAGTGGATTGCCATTTCCTTCTCCAGGGGATCTTCCTGACCCAGGGATCGAACCCGGGTCTCCTGCACTGCCAGCAGACACTTTACCGTCTGAGCCACCAGGGAAGCACCTGGTGCATAATGTATATATTATACATATATACTATAGAGTATATATGCATATACTATATGTACATATACTATATATAATATGTATTATTATATATAGTATAATATACAATATATATAGGTTTTAAAATAAACTATCACTTAAAGAATAATATATTTACAGAAAAGCACACAAACATGATCAGCACCCCCAGAAACTCTTAGAACCCTAAGGCATAGATGTAACTGGTTTATATATATGTGTATATATATATGAATATACAAAACACATACACACAGCAGTTCCTTTAACCATTTGTATATCAGTGGACATTTAGGCTGTTTCCACTCCACACCTTGGTTAATGTATTAATAGAGAGTGTCGCAGTGAATGTGGGAATGCTAATATCTCTTTGAGATCCTGATTTCAATTATTTTGGGTAAATACCCAGAAATGGGATTGCTGCATCACATGGCAGTTCTACTTTTAATTTTTGAGGAACTTCCACACTGTTTTCCAGTTGTACCATTTAGCACTCCCATCCATAGTATACAGGAGTTCATTGCAATTCTCAACATCCTCATTAACATGCCTTTTTTTTTTTTAATTTTGGTAACAGTCATCCTGACAGGTATGAGATACCATCTCACTGTGGTTTGATTTGCATTTCCCTGGACTGCAAGGAGATAAAACCAGTCCATTCTGAAGGAGATCAGCCCTGAGATTTCTTTGGAAGGAATGATGCTAAAGCTGAAGCTCCAGTACTTTGCCCACCTCATGCAAAGAGTTGACTCATTAGAAAAGACTCTAATGCTGGGAGGGATTGCGGGCAGGAGGAGAAGGGGATGACAGAGGATGGGATGCCTGGATGGCATCACTGACTCGATGGATGTGAGTCTGAGTGAACTCCGGGAGTTGGTGATGGACAGGGAGGCCTGAGTGCTGCGATTCATGGGGTCGCAGAGTCGGACATGACTGAGCGACTGAACTGAACTGCACTAAGAACTAGACATTAAGTATTTTTTTTTTCATGTTATCTGTTGGTCATTTGTATAACTTCTTTGGAGAAATGCCTATGCAAGTTCTTTGACATTTTTAAATCAGGTTATTCTTTTCTTTTCTTTCTTACTGTTGAGCTACAAGAGTTCCTACTATTGAGCTACTATGAGCTACAGGAGTTCCTCATACATATTAGAGATTACTCTATGGACGTGAGTCTGAGTGAACTCCAGGAGATGGTGATGGACAGGGATACCTGGCATGCTGAGATTCATGGGGTCGCAGAGTTGGACATGACTGAGCGACTGAACTGAACTAAACCCCCTATCAGAAACATGGTTTGCAAATATTTTCTGCCTTTCCATGGGTTGCCTTTGCATTCTGTTGATTGTTATCTCTGCTGTTCAGAAGTGTTTTAGTTTGATGTACTCTGGCTTATTTTGATTGTTTCTGTTGCCTGGACTTTGGTGTCATCTGCATGAAATCATTTCCAAATCCAACGTGATAAAGATTTTCCTTAAGTTTTCTTC
Organism: Ovis aries; assembly: GCF_016772045.2. Classification (NCBI taxonomy): domain Eukaryota; kingdom Metazoa; phylum Chordata; class Mammalia; order Artiodactyla; family Bovidae; genus Ovis; species Ovis aries. The sequence goes on from NC_056074.1 coordinate 20,085,008, forward strand.
TAGGAGTTTTACACTTTCAGGTCTTAGGTTTAAGTCTAATCCATTTTGAATTGACTTTTGTGATGGTATAAGATGTGAATGAGGGGCTTTCCAGGTGGTGTTAGTGGTAAAGAACCTGCCTGCCAACGCAGAAGATATAAGAAACATGGGTTCAGTGCCTAGGTCAGGAAGATCTCCTGGAGGAAGGCATGGCAACCTGCCCCAGTATTCTTGCCTGAAGAATCCCATGGACAGAGGAGCCTGGCGGGCTACAGTCCATGGGGTCACAAAGAGTCTGACATGACTGAAGCGACTTGGCACGCACGCACCCAAAATGCAAATGAAAAATCTTGTCTGTCACATCAGTAAACAAAGGATATTTCTGCCATCAAGCCACTACAACCATCCAGGGGATGAGCCTTGAGCAAACTCAGGACAGGAAAGAACAGGATGCTGACTACTATAGAGTTAAGAAGCAGACCGAAGCAATGAGTGTGCATGCACAACTCAGTTGTGTCTGACTCTTTGCCACCCTGTGGACTGTAGCCCACCAGGGTCCTCTGTCCATGGAATTTTCCAGGTAAGAATACTGGAGTATGTTGCCATTTCCTTCTCCAGTGGATCTTCCCAACCCAGGAATCGAACCCACATCTCTTATTTTTTTCTGCATTGGTAGGTGGGTTCTTTACCAGCTGAGTCACCAGACAAGAGAGCTAAGGTGCGTGTCAAAGGAATGATTTCAGTGAATCCAAACTCTTGCATCTTCCCATATATAGCAAAGTGCTGCTGCTGCTAAGTCACTTCAGTCATGTCCTTGTCTGTGCGACCCCATAAACGGCAGCCCACCAGGCTCCCCTGTCCCTGGGATTCTCCAGGCAAGAACACTGGAGTGGGTTGCCATTTCCTTCTCCAATGCATGAAACTGAAAAGTGAAAGTGAAGCCGCTCAGTTGTGACCGACTCTTAACTACCCCATGGACTGCAGGCTACCAGGCTCCTCTGTCCATGGGATTTTCCAGGCAAGAGTACTGGAGTGGGTTGCCATTGCCTTCTCCAAGAAAAGTGCTAAATTCACTAATTCAATATATATAGCTTTCTTTAATTAACAGTAATCTTTTGATGTACCAACTACCTGGTCTTTCTTGCAAAACTCCTTTTTACCCTGGTTCCTCCCTTATCTCTCTGGAGCAGTCCCTCAGAGCTATCTGAGAGTCTGCCTCGCAGGCTTGAAGTCCTCAGAAAGTCTGTTAAATGAAAAATAATTCTCAACTTTTAGGTTGTGAATTTTTTTCAGCTGACAAAGATAAGGATCTAATGTCATTCTTTTGCATGTCAATATCCAGTTTTCCCAGCACCACTGGAAGACTATACTTTCTTCATTTTGCTTTCTTGGAAATCCTGCTGAAAATTAGTTAATCATATACAAAGGGATTTATTTCTGGGTCCCATTCTGTTTCATTGATCTACATGTCCATCTTTATGTCAGTACCATACTGTTTTGATTGCTGTAGCAAACAGTTTCTAACTGGTTTTCTGCCCAGGGCTAAATCCAGAAGCAGCAGACACAAACACCCATCTTCCAATATTTCCTTGAAAGAGATTAACTTGCAAACTTTAAAAGCTGCTGCCTTAGGGTCCATCTTCTAAACAGCCTGCATCCAGGTACTGATTGAGATCTTTCCATTTGGGACCCTTATGGGTCTTGGCACAGCCCCAAATACTGGGAGCCACTGAGAACAAAGAAGGCAGCTTGGCCAATCACAAGCCACACTTTTAACGCCAGGAGAGGTAGTTATTTTACCTAATGCACCGAAATCAACACAAAGAGGCAAGCTAAATGAAAAAACAGAGGAATAGGTTCCAAGAAAAAGAACAAGACAAACAAACTTCAAAAAAAGACTTTAATGAAATGAAGACAAGTGATTTACTTGACAAAGAGTTCGAAAGAAGGGTCACAAACCTGCTTACCCAGGTACAGAGGACAATGCATGAATAAAGTGAGACTGTGAACAGAGACAGAAAATTTAAGAAAGTAGTAAACAAAAATCAAGAGTATTATCAAGAGCATTAAACAGAGCTGAAGAACACAAGAATTTTATGGCAAAATTCAACAGAAGTGTTTGGCAGCTTACTAGATCAAACTGAGAAAGAGTCAGCCAATTCCAAGAAAGGGAAGTAGAATTCATCCAGTCAGAGGAGCAAAAATGAATTAAATAAAAATAGAAAATGATTTTTAAAAAGTGAAGTTAGCTTAAAGGATTTATGGGACAATGTCAGGCAGACAAACATTTGCATTAGAGGAGGTCCCAGAAAGCGAAAAGAGAGAGAACATATTCAAATAATGGGTAAAAACTTCTCTTAACATAGGGGGAAAAAAATATCAGATTTAGGAAACCCAGTGAGTTCCAAAAAAAAGATGAAAACAAAGAGAAACACACTGAGAAACATTATAATGAAAACTTCACAAGTTAAAGAAAAAGAGAGAATTTTATAAGCAGGAAGAGAAAACCAAGTCATGTACAAGGCAACACTTATAAGACTTTTAGCAGACCAGAAGGGAGCAGCACAGAGTTTAAATACTGGGAAAAAACAAAACAAAACAAAACCTGAGGACCCAGAATACTCTACCTAGAAAGTTTTCCAGACAAGTAAAAGTGGAAGGTTTATCACAATTAGAGTGGCTTTTGAAGAAATGTTAAAGGGACCTCTTTAAAATGAAAACATATGAAAGTATGAATGTCACTGGTAAAGGTAGATATATAGTTAAATTTAAAATACTCTAATGTTACAATGGTGGTGGGTAAATCACTTGTAAATTTATTATGAAGGTTAAAAGGCAAAAGTAGTAAAAATAACTCTAACTACAATAAAATTGTATAACTATAATAATTGATTATATATATATACAATAATTGTTAAAGGATACACTAAAAAGATATAAACTGCAACATCAAAACATAAAACAGGACAGAAAGTAAAATTATAGAGCTTTATATGTATTTCAAATTAATTTGTCTTAGCTTGCAATAGAATGATATAATTACAAGATGTTTTACCCCTTTGTAATCACAGAGCAAAACCCCATAAAAGACATGCAAAAGATATAGGAATCTGAGCATAACATTACAGACAATTATCATACCCACAAAGAAGAAGGCAACAGAGGAAGAAAGGAACAAAGGAATTACAAAACAATTAACAAAATTGTTGCAAAGAACTCAAGTCCACCATTCTTCACTTGTTTGGCATTTGAAGCAAACTGGAAAGGTGAAAAAGTTCTATAAGTGGGTGCCTCATGAGCTGACCACAAATCAGAAAAGTTGTCATTTTGAAGTGTCATATTCTCTTGTTCTATGCAACAACAATGAACCATTTCTCGATCAGATTGCGACATGTGACAAAAAGCGAATTTTGTACAACTCAGTGACTGGTCTAAGAAGAAGCGCCAAAGCACTTCCTGAAACCAAGCTTACACCAAAAAAAAAGTCATGGTCACTGTTTGGTGGTCTGCTGCCCATCTGATCCATTACAGTTTTCTGAATCCCAGAGAGACCATTATATCTGAGAACTATGCTCAGCAAATCGATGAGATGCACCAAATACTACACTTGCAGCCAGTATTGGTCAACAGAAAAAGGCCAGTTCTTCTCCATGATAATGCTTGACTGAATGTGACACAACCAACCCTTCAAAAGTTGAACAAATAGGGCTATGAAGTTTTCTCTCATCCGCCATATTCACCTGACCTCTCGCCAACCGACTATCACTTCTTCAAGCATCTCAACAACTTTTTGCAGGCAAAATGCTTCCATAACCATCAGGAGGTAGAAAATGCTTTCCAAGAATTCATCAAAATCTGAATCATGAGTTTTTACACTACAGGAATAAACAATCTTATTTCTTGTTGGCAAAAATGTGTTGATTGTAATGGTTCCTATTTGATTAATAAAGATGTGTTTGAACCTAGTTATAATGATTTAAAATTCACTGTCCAAAATTGCAATTACTTTTTCACTAAATTACTTTTACTGTTAAGCTAAAAGGACTTAACAGGCACTTACAGTGCATTCCATCCAACAGTAGCAGAATAAATATTCTTCTAAGTGCACATGGAATGCTCTCCAGAAAAGGTCATATATTGCCATCACAAAACAAGCCAATAAATTTTAAAAGTTTGAAATCATATCAAGTATCTTTTCTGACCGCAATGGTATAAACTAGAATTATATGAAAAACAAAAACTGGAAAATTCACAAATATATGGAGAATAAAGGGCATGCTACTGAACAAACAATGTGCCTTAGGAAAATGAAAAGAGAAATCAACAAGTATCTTCAGACAAATAAAACTAGACATACAATACACAAAAACTTATGAGATATACCAGAGGCAGTTCTAGGAGGGAAGTTCAGAGGGATAAACGTCTTCATTAAGAAACAAGAAAAAGCTAAAATAAACAAGCCAACTTTAGACCTTAAGGAACTAGAAAAAGAACTAAGCAAAGGTAGTTGAAGTAACGAAATAACAAAGATCAGAGTGTAAATAAACAAAATAGGGACAAACGACAACAGAAAAGATCAACGAAAAGATAAATAAAAAACCTTTAGCCATAATTACCAAGAGAAAAAGATAAGGTTCAAATAAATAAAATTAGAAGTTAAATAGGAGACATGCTCCTGATGTAGTCGGTGATGCATCACCGACTTGATGGACATGAGTTTGAGCACGCTCCGGGAATTGGTGACAGACAGGGAGCCCTGGCGTGCTGCAGTTCATGGGGTCTCGAAGAGTCAGACAAGACTGAGCGACTGAACTGAACTGATGCACCTGACATGGCAGAAATACTAAGGATCATAACAGGCTACTATGAACAATTATACGGCAACAAAGTGGATATCCTAGAAGAAATGGATAAAGTCCTAGAAACATACAACCTACTGAAACCGAATCAAGAACGAACAGAAAATATTAAGGATATCAAAAACTTCCCCACAAATGAAGGTCCAGGCCTCAAAGCTTTAATGGTGAATTCTATAATATAGGTCAAGAAGAAATAATCCTTCTCAAATTCTTCCAGAACCTAGAAAGGGAAAGAAACCTTCCAAACTCATTTTATGAGGCATCATTACCCTTACACCAAAGTCAAACAAAGACAATACAGGTAAAGGAAATTACACTTGATGAATGTAGATTCACAGAACCTTAACAAAACAGTAACAAATCAAATTCAGCAATATATTAAAAGAATCATACACCATGATCAAATGAGATTTATTCCAGGGATATAAGGATAGTTCAATACTCATAAATTGATCAACATGGTATATCAACAAAATAAATGATTTTTTTTAAACCCATCTCAACAAATGCAGAAACAGTATTTAACAGAATTCAACACCCATTATGATAAAAACTCTCAAAAATAGGGGCATAAATACAATGTATTTCAATATAAGGCTATACATGACAGGTCCACAGTTACCATCATAGTCAATGGTGAAAAGCTGAAAACTTTTTCTTTATCGTCAAGGATAAGACAAAAATTCCCATTCGTGCCACTTCTATTCAACTGAGCACTGGAAGTCTAGCCAGACCAATTACTAAAGGAAAAAAAAAAAAAAAAAAGACACGTAAATTAGAAAGAAAAAAGGAAAGAAGTAAAACTGCCTCTATTTTCATATAACATTAAGTTACAAAAAAATCCTAGAGTCTCCACCAAAAAATTGTTAGAATAAATAAATTTAGCCAAGTTCCAGGATAAAAATAAATATATTAAAAACAGTTGTGTTTCTATACACTACTGTCAAAAAGAGGAATTAAGAAAACATTCCCATTTATAATAACATCAAAAAGAACAAAATACCCAGGGGAAAATGTAACTAAGGAAGTGAAAGATATGTACACTATATAATATAAGACATTGATGAAAGAAATTGAAGATAGAAACAAATGGAAAGATAGTCCATGCTCATAGATTGGAGGAATTAATATAAAAATGTCCCTACTGCCCAAGTGATCTCCAGATTTAATGCAATTCCTACCAAAATTCCAATGCTATTTTTCACAGAAATAGAGAAAACAATGCTAAAATTTGCATAGGGCCACAAGAGACTTCAAATGGACAAAGCAATCTTGAGAAAGAACAAAGCACTAGGCATCATATTCCTGATCTCAATATTACAAAGCTATAGTAATCAAAATAGTATGGTACAATTGGCATGTCATAAAAAGAAACACACAGACCTAGAGAACACAATCAAGAGCTCAAAAACAATCCCATGTATTACGGTCAATTAATATTTGACATAGGGTCCAAGAATATTTAGTGAGGAAAGAATAGTTTCTTCTATAAATGGTTTTGGGGCAATTGGTTATTTGTTTGCAGGACAAAACTGAAGAAAAGGGAACCACTGTGTAGGAACATAAATTGGCATAGAGCCATTATGGAAAACAGTACGAAGGTGACTTATTAGAAATGTAACTATAATGTGATGAAGCAATTCCACTGTTAGGCATCTATCCAGAGAAAACAAAATCACTCTCATGAAGACACCTTCACCCCCATTCACTGCCGCTGCTGGGTGTTCCATGGATGGTTGCTCGTCTGTTTGTTATGATGTGTAAGGTTAGTGCTGGTGTACAAGCTCTCTCAATGGAAAGAATTGAAAATTATTAATCTGCTGTAATTTGTATACATACCTGTCATCCATTTGATTCCAATAAATGACAGAGGCAGGATCTGTCTGGCACATGATGAAGAGATGTCCATACGCTAACTTAACCAGAGGAGGTTGGAAAATTGTGGGTGAGACCTCACTGTCCCATTTTCTCTTTGAATCTGGGCTTTTCTCTTCAGACAAGCAGTTAAGCAGAGGTGACAGAAACCCATAACCCCCTCTGAGACACACACGCCCTCACAAATTTAGGTGTCCTTTTGACTGAATCAAGTTACCCTGCTCCTTTGGCCAATTTTTTCACATACTTGTGCTTTGTTAAAGACTGTTCGTTAAATTGGGGAGAAGAAAGTCTACCTTTTCCCGGAGTCCCCCACATTTTGAGACATGTCTTGGAAGTCTTTAGGCCTCTTCTTGACAAGTTACTTTTACAGGAAATACTTTCCTCCCTGACAATGGGAGAAACTTCATGACACTTCTACTTCCCACGGAATACAAAAGAGAAGAGATACTGGGACATTTCCAAAATCAAGAGGAATTCCACTTTGTATGGGAGCTTTTAACCAAGTAGAATTTGACACAGGGAACTTAAATTCAAATGTTGATACATGAGCCCTCAGAAATTTCTGAGTCTTGTTCAAGTTTGTGTCTATGACTCAATATCCTCCAGCCACCAAATACTTAACATCTATTCTCCTGAATTAAGCAATTATTGAGCTTATTTTTACAAAGTGCTAAGAGAGAATGTGATCTGAATAAATATGAAGTTTCAAAAATTAAAGTGCTTTTCAGAGAAATGAGTAGATGATTAATAGGGACCTTTCTGGACCAAGGACTAACAAGCACGGATGTAGACTCTGTTAAGGTAGTGATGCTTGCAGAGACATAAAGATGTAAAATTACTTTTGGTTTATGAGGTATGCCAACTATGTATGTTATATGAATAGCCATATAACACATAACACAGAAAAAGCTCTTTTTATGTAACTATTGCTGCTGCTGCTGCTGCTAAGTCGCATCAGTCGTGTCCGACTCTGTGCAACCCCACAGGCGACAGCCCACCAGGCTCCGCCATCCCTGGGATTCTCCAGGCCAGAACACTGGAGTGGGTTGCCATTTCCTTCTTCAATGCATGCAAGTGAAAAGTGAAAGTGAAGTAGCTCAGTTGTGTCCGACTCTTCACGACCCCATGGACTGCAGCCCACCAGGCTCCTCCGTCCACAGGATTCTCCAGGCAAGAGCACTACAGTGGGTTGCCAATTTACTTACCCCAAATTCCCATGAAAATGGCAAAGAACACTGTTGACTCATTGTCAAATAAATGGGAGATCTGCAAAACAACAATATCAGAAAGACTACTTAGTATCAAATGCAATACAAAAGTAAGTAAACTGCAAGTCTTCAAGCATACCACAATACATACATACCTTAGAAGCCAAACAGGTTGAATTTAGCCTCCAATAGTCACACAGTTCATCACAGAGTGGGCACATGATAATCTGACCCCCAATCTCAGGGTCACAGATCTGAATGCTGCAGAAGGAAGAGAAAAGTTGCTTGGGTGTTTTTTGGTTTTGGTGGGGGTTTTTTTGAGTTTTGTTTTGGCCACATCTTATGGCATTTGTTGCTTAGTTGCTAAGTGTCCAACTCATTTGCAACCTCACGGACTGTAGTCTGCCAGGTTCCTCTGTCCATCGGATTTCCCAGGGAAGAATACTGGAGTGGGTTGCCATTTCCTTCTCCATGCCTCATGGCATAAAGAACCTTAGTTCCTCAACCAGGGACAGAGACAATGTCTTGTATAGTGGTAGTACACAGTCCTAACCACTGGACTGCCAGGGAATTCCCAAGAGCAATGCTATTTTAAAAGATGTGCTTGGTATCCACACATTTGTTCTCAAGGGGGAAAGGGATATGCAGGTGTGCTAAGTCCCCTGAGTTGCATCCAACTCTATGCGACCCCATGGACTTTAGCCCGCCAGGCTCCTCTGTCCATGGGGAGTCTCCAGGCAAGAATACTGGAGTGGGTTGCCATGCCCTCCTCCAGGGCATCTTCCCAACCCAGGAATCAAACCCACTTCTCCTACGGCTCCTGCATTGCAGGCGGATTCTTTACCGCTGTGCTACTGGAGAAGCCCTGAAAAGGGGTGGTGTGGGAGGAACTGGGAGGTTGGAATGACTCATACACACTATTGATACTATGTATAAAATAGACAACAGATAGGAACATACTACATAGCACAAGGAACTCTACTTAACACACTGTGGTATCCTAAACAGAAGGGAAACCCAAAAGGGAGGGGGTATTTGTAAATATACTTATGGCTGATTCATTTTGCGATGCAGCAGAAGCTAGCACAACATTGAAAAGTAACTACACTGCAATAAACATTAATTAATAATAAATAAATAGATAAATAAAACATTCCAAGCAAAAAAAAAAAAAGTGTGTGTTTGAGTGAAAATCCAAAGCTATTCTTATTGAAACATCTTTACACAATTTTTCACATATGGGACTGGGGCAATATAGCAGCAATTTTTGTAGATCACATCATGCTTAAGGAACAGAATCTTTAGATCCCATTCTTAAACAGACTTTCCATAAAGTATCAAGTGAGAGGTAACTGTTGCATTTGGGTCTTTTTCAGAAATATTAATTATCTGCTGTAATAAAAAACATTCTGACACAAATTCCAGAAAAATACAATTTTGGTTAGCATAAGATTCTGTTCGGGCAGCTCAGTTGCACTTACCTGCTTGAGGTCTTAGGAATCGTTGATAAACCATAAATAAAACAAGCTAAGCCAACCACAGCTGCAAAAAACAGCATTTCTGTGTAAAATCCGAGAAAGACAAAATAGATGCCAATTTTTTCTCCATAATAATCCCTGTGAAAGAAGGTAAAAATAAAATCAGAGGCTGCAAGAATAATGCACTTCAGAGAGTCTTGGTTTTCCATTCAGACACCCTTGTATTCTAGCTTTGGCCTCATTGCCTTCTAGCCCTGTAAATTTGGTAAGTTATTCAGTGTTCTAAACTTTAGTTTCCACATCATAAAATGCAGGATGATGCTTATCTATAGACTTGGTGTAAGGATTGAAAGAGACAACACATATAAATAAGAAGCCAACTGAATGAAAGTTAAGATTTATTTTTAAATAATCAGGTAATTTGAAAAACTTTGAAGTTTTAAAGAGAGTTCAAATGTTCTGAAATAAAGTACAGAACATGCTTCTAGCAATTAACAAATCAAAATCACATTCACAATATGTGCCAAGATTTCTGCTTTATCTCTAAGATTGAAGAAAGTACTCGCATCACAATGGACAAGGGTAGTTTTACGTATGATCTTTTATCTTCCTCTAAATCTGGACCTCTGATGGATCGTACAGAACAGTAAGATAGGGTACAAACCAAGGAATAAAAAATAAGTGTGCAATAACATTCCAAAGAATATATGGGCTCAGCTCTTGCTTTACAAGTTAAAAAATTACAGCATTAGTTAGCACAAATGTTCAAATTTTATAATCAAGTTGTTATCTTTTTTCTGCTGTTGTTTTTTAAACTAACTCTTCCCTTAAGGAAACCCTCAAAGACCCAGAGAACAAGGTTTTTTCTGCCTCAGAAAAGTAGATTTCTTTAAAAAAAATTAAAAAAAAACACAAAACAGGTTAATCTTCTCCCTTATTCATAAAGAGTTCAGCTCACCAAACATGTGAAATCTTTCCACAGCTTCCTAGTCAGAGAGATGTGATTCTTCTTGGACACTAATAGCATGGTATACATAAATCTATTATACCACTTATGATTAACTTGTAATTTCCACACTCAAAAACACACAAATCTAAACATAAAGGGTTTAACTTTTACATAACACAAACATAAACTTAATTTCCCAATGAGAAGGTTTTAAAGTATGTATTTTTTTCACTCAATATTAATTTTATTGAACCTCCCATCCTTCAGTTTTCAAAATTTCTAATCTTTTCTAACAAAAGAGGGAACTTTCTGCTTGTACCATCTTCTCTTCTTGTCAGTGATAATAAACATTTTTACATGGTTGTTTTTCCTTGTTCTGCTTTTCAAATTACTATAAACCTGAAATTAAACTATGATTCCATTGTATTCCCTTGTTAATTTACTTACAACTTCCTTAGGTTCACTCACAGAAGATGAGTAAACTTGCTTTTTCTCCCTTCTTTTTTGCTGAAGAATATAGCAATTATTATGATACTGCATAATATCAAAATAAAAAGAATAAAAAATCTGAATATCAGTTTATGAGTTCCCTAGTAATTTCCTGGTTAGGTGCATAGCAGTAAGATTGATGTTTTACCTTAAAATGACTGATTATATAGTTTGAATATATATAATATATAATTTACAACAGCAACAAAAATATTAAGTACTGAGGATTAAACTTAAGAAGGTTTTATAACTCTACGACACCCTTGAAAAAACCCAAAGTAGGCTTAAACAAAGACACATCTTTCCCTTGACATAACTTTTCCGTGATTAGAATGTCTCAAGATGAGACTACCAGCCTACCTAAGCTACTTTATAAACTTAATGCAATTTTCAACCATCTTTTTTAGTAACAAGACAGACAAGTTGAGATTCAAGTTTATATGAAAGGGTAAACTTGTAGAATGTACAAAGAAACAGTGACTATGATGACTTATTAGCCCAACTAGATATTAAAATACACTAGAGCTAAGCCACTACAATTAAAACAGTCTTCAAATCACTTCACTATACACTTGAAACTAACCAACATATAGCAAATCAACCATAATATAAAATAAAAATTAAATTAAACAAAAAAAACCAGCCTGCTACTGGTGCATGGATAGTTAGCAAGATCAACTAAATAGATAGAACTTCCAGAAATCAGCTAGAGTACGTACAGAAATCTAGCACATGATAAAGGATTTCCCAGGTGGCACAGTGATAAAGAACCTGCCTGCCAGTGCAGGAGATGCCGGAGACACAGGGTCGATCCCTGGGTTGGGAAGATCCCCTGGAGGAGTAAATGACAACCTGCTCTAGTATTTTTGCTTGGAGAATGCCATGGACAGAGGAGCCTGGAAGGCTACAGCCCATGGGGTTGCAAGGAGTCAGACACCACTGAGTGACTGAACATGTGTGATACACATAGCAATGACAAACGTTTTAATAATATTAATATTTTTGGGACAAGTAGATCTATCCTTTGAATAGAAAGTGCATATTCAACTCTATAAGAAACTGTCAAAATTGTTGTTTCAAAGTTGCTATACCATTTTGTATCACCGTCACCAACCTTTGAGATTTCAAGTTGTCCCACATCCCTAACAGCCCTTATTGATGCCAATCTTTTCAATGTTAGCTATTCTAGTGGGTGTGCAGTGGTCAATGGCATTTTAATTGTTATACCCTTAGTGAATAAAGATAGTGTACAACTCTGGAGAGTTCCTTGGAGTGCAAGGAGATCAAACCAGCCAATCTAAAGGAAATCAACCCTGAGTATTCACTGGAAGGACGGTTGCTGAAGCACCAATGCTTTGGCCACCTGATGCAAAGAGCCGACTCATTGGAAAAGACCCTGATGCTGGGGAAAACTGAAGGCAAAAGGAGAAGGGGGCAGCAGAGGATGAGATGGTGAGATAGCTTGACCGACTCAATGGACATGAACTGGAGCAAACTGCAGGAGATTGTCGAAGACAGAGAAGCCTGGACTGCTGCGGTCATGGGGTTGCAGAGAGTCACAACTTAGCGACTGAACAGCAACAACATCTTTGGACATACTTACTGGCAATCCATAAACATATTTCTTTGCTGACAAATCTTTTATAATCTTTTTTTTTTCCATTTTATTCTTATCATTGAGTCGTAAAAGTTCCTTAAATATTTTGGATAAAAGTCCTTTACTGATATGTGTGTTGTGCAAGCATTTTCTCCAGCCTATGGTTTGCTCTTTATTTCTGTAATAGTGTTTTTTAAAGAGCATACATTCTAATTTTTGAAATTAAATGTATGTTTTTAAAACTGTGCTTTTTGCATTTTATCTCAAAAGTCCATGCCTAACTCCAGACCACAGTTTTCTCCTATATGTTCTAGAAGTTTTGTAGTTGTAGTCCTTATAATTAGTTATCTTATCTATTTCAAGTTAGTTTAAATTTTTATACAGGAAAGAATCAAGATTCATGCTTTTCATGTAGATAGCCACTTGTTTTACTATCATATTTTGAAAGGACTATGCTTCCGCCAATGAACAACAGGCACTTTTATTGGAAATCTATCTATCTATACATATATGGATCTATTTCAGGACTCTCCTTTTATTAAATATTTCTTTGGAAATAATTTCAAATATAGAGGTAAAGTTGCAAGAATAATTCAAATAATACCTATGTACCCTTTAATTCTTTCATTATAAATAAAATATTATTCCACTGCATTTTACCTCACTTCATATATTACCCCATATATATGTGTGTATGAACTTCCCTATAGCTCAGATGGTAAAGAATCTTCCTGCAAGGCAGGAGACCAGGGTTTGATCCCTGGGTCCGGAAGATCCCCTGGGAAAGAAAATGGCAATTCACTCTAGTATTCTTGCCTGGAGAATGCCATGGACAGAGGAGCCTGGCAGGCTACAGTCCATGGGGTCACAAAGAGTCGGACACAACTAAGTAACTAACACACACATGTGCGTGCATGCGTGCATGTGTGTGTGTGTGTGTGTGTGTGTGTGTGTATACACACTGTCCATGGGGATTCTCCAGGCAACAATACGGGAGTGGGTTGCCATGCCCTACTCCAGGGAATCTTCCCGACCCAGGGATCAAACCCAGGTTTTCCGCATTGCAGGTGGATTCTTTACCGTCTGAGTCACCAGGGAAGCCTAAGAATACTAGAGTGGGTGGCTGTATATATATATTTGAATTACTTACAAATAAGTAGTTTGAATACGTACTTCATGGTCCTGTAACTTAAATACTTTATTGTCTATTAGTAAGAATAAGGATACTGTCCTACATAATCACTGAGAAGCAACCTTAAGGATAATAACTGCTTTCTGCAATTCCTTTCTCTGTGATAACATGGTGTTTTCTTTCCTGTCTTTTTGATTTACTTGGTTAAACACTTCACACCTACTCATTAATTCTTTACATAATTTTTGTTAAAATTTTAACTTTATTTTAAAGATTATCTCATTACTGAAATGGAAAAGCAGTACAATTTGCTATAAATGAAAAGCTATAATATGATGAAAAACTTTTAAAAGTTATTTTTAAGTTAGGTGCTGCTATCTGATGAAATATCTGAGCTTCCACTTTGTTCTAAAAGAAAATCAGAAAGTGCTAACAAGGTACTGATCTTAGATGTAATGTGTTTGTCTATATCAAAGGTTATAAGTATACACCTTTGGGGAATATTTATAGCAGAAATATCTGTAGACAGCTAAGTACTCTCAATATATTTTCAACAATGTAAAATATGTAAGCCTCATTCTGACAACCTTGCTTATTTGGAAGTATACTATGAAAACATTCTCTGAAAACAATGTCTGCAAATGTTCTTAACAACACTGACTGTAATAGCGAAAATTTGAAACAGCCTAATCTTTCTCCAAAGAAAAATAGATAAAAGAGTTATGCAAAATTTATAATATGGTACTCCGTGTTCTGTTAAAAAGCAGAAGATAGATCTGGGTGCATTCACAGGGAAGTATATGAACAATACATTATTTAGTGATAAAATCTTAGCAAAAAAGTAAGTAAAGATTCCCATGTTCCAGGAAAAAAAAGTTTGTGTATGTATGTTGTTTTACATGCTCATAAAAATAAAGCTGAATGGCTATCATCAAATCAAGCACAGTTACTTTGGTGGAGTTTAAGGGAGGTGGAATTTCACTTAAAACTTTGCACACATCTTTATTGCTTAGAATTTTTTCAGACACATGTCCTACTTTTATAACTTAAGAAATTAAATGACTACTAATCAGGACAACTAAAATATCCATCCAATGAAGAGTTCATATAATGATTTATAGAAACCATTTTTTATATACTAGCTGTCTTTTACTTATTCTTAAAAATTTTCCCTCTTATTTGCCTTTAATGAAACTATTGGAATAACATTTCAGTTGACTTGCATATACATATCCAAATCGGTCTTATGAAAAAGAGGCTGTGATGCTGTGCAAGCAGAGCAGTTAAAACATAAATCGTTGAGTAAAAATACCATGACCAGGGGTTCTGTCATCTGATTGGTTCTTTACTGAAACCATAGCAGGAGTCTCCTAACCCCCTGTATGTATGTAGTATTGTTATGGTGCAAAGCAAGAACCTGCAACCAGAGTCTTCTTGCAAAGCGAATGAAACTAAGAATTGAAATAACAGAACAACTGCCTTCACAGCTGAGATCGATATATACAAACTATATACAGCTTTTCTGTTATCTTCTAAATTCCTGGACCCAGAGAAAAACAAATGAACAAAAAATAAACATATTAAACACTAAGTGCTAACCCCATTCTAAAAAACATACATATATCATTTAATTATCAAATTACCCCAAAGGGAAAGCACTATTGTTATTCCTGTTTTACATGTGAGTCTCCTAGAGGTTAAATAACTTGAACTTGTTTATATGTTTCTAAGAGAAAGAACTTGGATTTGAACCTAATCTACCTAAAAACTAAGGCCTAACCTCTGAACCATCGAGCTATCTCTGCATAGTGGTTAAGACTATTCTCACAACAGTGTTTTTCTCACAAATGAATGACTAAATGATAGTTTAGATACAAAACTGGGCAGATGGGAAATACAGTGGGTGAAAATAGTAAAAAGAATGGAATGTGATGCCATTGTGAATAAAAAGGACATAATCAAGTTTTAATCAGTTTGAATTTGTGTAAGAAACTTACCTAATCAAATTAAAAGGCTGCTCCTTGTAAAAATAAGAAAACCGAGCCCAGTTCTGGTAGAGTATGTTCCTTTGATTGACAGGATTAGGAGGTTCTGATGCCTTCCAATATTGACCCTACAGTAGGCAAGAAGAAATTACTGAACAGCAAAACAAAAGACAAAGGATAATGAAGGAGCACTGCTTTTATAAGAAGGTGAGTGAATGAGGCAAATGTTCTTTTTCATTTTTCAATTTGGATTTTCATATTCCATCTATGTAAATTACTGTATCATTTAGTATATTACAGGCTCCCCTGATAGTTCAGCTGGGAAAGAATCTGCCTCCAATGCGGGAGACCCGGGTTCAATCCCTGGGTTGGGAAGATCCCCTGGAGAAGGGAATGGCTACCTACTCCAGTATTCTGGCCTGGAGAATTCCATGGAGGGTATAGTCCATGGGATCGCAAAGAACTGGACACGACTGAGCGACTTTCACTTTCACTTTAGTGTATTATAGAGCGTAGTATATTTGCTACACTCTGTAACAAATGAAAATAACAGTGCTTTATTTATTAAATTCTCACACCAGGTTATCTAAAACCACAAGTGGAAGCCTAGGGCTGGCTTAACTCAAGCTGCTCCTTTGATGTGGAATGCTCCTTTCATTCCTACTCAAGTTCCAACAGTCATAGCTTAGGGATTCCTACAACTATAACTGGCTGGGACATTGAAAACACGCTGACTTTTTAATTTTATTGATGAAAAAAACAACCTCAAGCAAAGTTAGTGAATGATCCAAAGTCACTGGCTATCATTGATACTCATTTCCCCCCAAAACTTAATTAAAATATATAAAACAGACTTTTAGCACTTCAGTTCAGTTCAGTTTAGTCGCTAAGTTATACCAGACTCTTTGGGAATCCATGGACTGCAGCAAGCCAGGCTTCCCTGTCCATCACCATCTCCCAGAGCTTGCTCAAACTCATATCCATTGAGTTGCTGATGCCATCCAACCATCTCATCCTCTGCCCTCCCCTTCTCCTCATGCCTTCAATCTTTCCCAGCATCAGGGTCTTTTCCAATGAGTCAGTTCTTCACATACTGAAGCATATTGGAGAACATAAGCATACTGGAGCTTCAGCTTCGTCATCAGTCCTTCCAATGAGTATTCAGGACTGATTTAGTTTAGGATTGACTGGTTGGATCTCCTTGCAGTCCAAGGGACTCTCAAGAGTCTTCTCCAGCACCACAGTCCAAAAGCATCAATTCTTCAGCTATCAGCTTTCTTTATGGTTCAACTCCCACATCCGTACATGACTACTGGAAAAACCATAGCTTTGACTAGACAGACCTTTGTTGGCAAAATAATGTCTGTACTTTTTAATATGCTGTCTAGGTTGATCATAGCTTTTCTTTCAAGGAGCAAGTATCTTTAAATTTCATGGCTGCAATCACCATCTGCAGCGATTTTGGAGCCCAAGGAAATAGTCCGTCACCGTTTCTACTGTTTTGCCATCTATTTGCCATGAAGTGATGGGACCAGATGCCATTATCTTAGTTTTTTTGAATGTTTAGTTTTAGCTAGCTTTTTCATTCCCCTCTTTCCCTTTTATCATGAGGCTCTTTAGTTTCTCTCCTCTTTCTGCCATAACAGTGGTGTCATCTGCATATCTGAGATTATTCATATTTCTCCCAGCAATCTTGATTCCAGCTTGTGCTTCATCCAGCCTGGCATTGGACATGATGTACTCTGCATATAAGTTAAATAATGGTGACAATATACAGGCTTGATGTATACCTTTCCCAATTTGGAACCAGTCTGTTGCTGCATGCCTCGTTCTGTCGCTTCTTGACCTGCATACAGATTTCTCAGGAGGCAGGGAAGGTGGTCTGGTATTCCCATCTCTTTAGGAATTTTCCACAGTTTGTTGTGAGCCACACAGTCAAAGGCACTTCAGAGCCTCAACATTATTTCACATATAAGTTCCTCCCCCATTTTTAGGTACCAAGTAGCCTTACTATTGTTTAGTTGCTAAGTTGTGTATGGACTGTAGCCCACCCGGCTCTTCTTCCCTTCGGATTTCTCAGGCAAGAATACTGGAATGGGTTGCCATTTCCTTCTCCAGGGGAACTTCCCCACCAAGGGACTGAATCATGTCTCCTGTATTGGCAGGTGGGTTATTTACCACTGAACCACCAGGTAAGATCCAAGTAGCCTTATTTATATAAAGTTAATTAGGTTTTAGCAGAGCTCTGCCTAGGGCTTCTCAGATGGTGCAGCAGTAAAGAATCTGCCGTCCAGTGCAGAAAATTCAGGAGATACAAGCTTGATCCCTGGGTTGGGAAGATTTCCTGGAGTAGGAAAAGGCAACCCACTCTAGTATTCTTGCCTGAAAAATTCCAAGGACAGAGGAGACTGGTGGGCTACAGTCCATGGGGTTGCAGAGCGTAGGACCTGACTGAGTGCTGAGTACCGATGCAGAGCACTATCTATATATATTTGTTCAATGTTGTTTCCTTAACTGTTTGCCTAGAAAAGCAAACTGCTGAAGACAACATGGAGCAAACACCTAATTTAAAATTAAACTCACATGACAAGGTACAAAATTTTATATCATCCAGATTCCAACTTTCGTCTCCTGTAGCTAGTCCTACTGAATCTTGAGAAATTACAAAGAAAAAAGAAAAAAGTAGCCTATTTGGATATCTTAAAAAAAAAAAAGTTTCTTTAAAGCACATAAGGGAAAAGTCTAGTACCTAAATCTGTATTGAGGAGAGAATAAAGAAAAAGAGGTAAAAATTAACAGTAAATGATAGCTCTCTCTAGCAACAGCCTAGTAAGACTGATTTTCTAGAGAGCATGGAGGACTCTACAAGAAGGCTAGATGTATGGATTAAAATTGCTGGTTACTGAAGACAGTTTGATAGTTAGAAAAGAATCAATGTCCTGAAAACAAACAATCCTCAAAATCTTTGAGAAAAAAAAAAAAAACAAAACGAAAGCAACTTCCTGGTGGCACAGTGGATAAGGATCTGCCTGCCAAAGAAGAGGACAGCCCTTTGATCCATGGTCCCTGAAGCATGTTGTGGAGCAACTAGGCCCACGTGCCACAACTCCTGAGCCCATGTGCCGCAACTACTAAAGCCCACAAGCTATAGTGCCCACAAGCCACAACTACTGAGCCTGTGTGTAGCAACTGCTGAAGCCTGCATGCCCAAGAGCCCACACTCTGCCGCGACTACCCCATGTGTTGCAGCTACTACAGCCTGGGCACCTCGAGCCTATGCTCTGAAACAAGAGAAGCTACCACAATGAGAAGCCTGCGCCCCACAACAAAGGGTAGCAAAGGGTAGCCCCCACTTGCCACAACCAGAGAAAGCCTGTTTGCAGCAAGAATGACCCAGCGCAACCACAAATAAATATAGATAATATTTTTTAAAAAGATGAAAGTCAACGAAACTCTGATTTTTCTGCTTGCTAGGAACTGAAAATATTTTTTAAAATCTTCACACACACACAAAAAAGAATGAACCCATTGGTGAAGAAGACTGCATTGCAAAGTGTTTATTGAACTACTATAGATCTCTCTACTTGATCAAATGTCTTGGCATTGTTTAAAATACATTATCCCCTAGAAGTTCTTGGGCCCAGGGGAAAAAAATATGTGTGTGTGGTGGGGGGTATGTGGGGAGTTTCTCTAAAACAAGTTAAATTCACCTCAATTGATACTTGTATTGAGAATTGCCACTCATTGCGGAAAATTCCTCTATACCCTTGTAGCTAACATAGAAAAGATAATCAACTAGCTAATGTTGAACAGACTTAGAGTCAACAGCTAACACTTGAATAAATATTGACAGAGAATAGCTGAAAAAGAGAGAGGTTGCCTTTGGGCTTTTGGAAACCATGAGAGCAATATAATTTTCAAAAACATGGGCAATGATTAAGATGCCACTTGTTTAAACAGAAATACCTAATTCTTCTATATTCTAAAGGTATGTGTTTATCAAAAAGAGATCATCATCAAAAAGTCTTTATAAGTGTGGAAGAGTTAAACAGGAACAAAAGAAAGCAAAGCTCCAGGAAATGATCCTTAAGTAGTTCACATGAATTTAGCCAAATGATGCCTGCTGATAACAGGTGATGAAATTCAAATGCTAAATATCCAAAAGGAAAGATTTCTCTCAGATACCCCCAGAAACTAGGCTGTCTTGGTTGACAAGTCAAGGTGTAGGTTTGGGTGAATGGTTGCATGATCTAAATGTCACTTCTTTGTTGAACTCAACATGATCTGCCAGGCCCAAGGAATCCTTCTGCACAATCTCAGTTATTTGAATCTTTCTTATGGACTGAAGTCTTTAGCTTGTTTTGCATTTGTATTTATGCTTTACTTCCCAGAAATTCCTAGCCTGCGAGCCTGGATTCATGGTGTGTTCCAATAATACCTAACAGAATGCTCTGCAAAGATGCGTGCTCTGTTGCTCAGTCATGTCTGTCTCTTTGCAACTCCGTGGACTGTAGCCCACCAGACGCCTCTGTCCATGGAATTTTTTACGCTGTAACTAAAACCAACTGTACATTTGATGAATGAGTTCAAGAATGCATGCAATTTAAATCCTTTACAACTTCAAAAGTTTACAAGCATGAAAAGAAAAGATCTGATGAATCTGAATATAAATGTTCAAAAGCTATGTTCTAAAATGTTCTTTTATTAATAATATAACGTCCATTTTCAATATGGGTTCTAAAAAAAACTCATGTACAAATGTAAAGATGTTTTAATAAATTTCCATTGAAACCTCAATGTGGAGAGGTTTTAACTATGTGTTTAGCATAGTTCTCAGCTTGGACCTAGGGAATCCAAGGGATTTCCCCCAACATAAGTGAGATTAAGCAACCTGTCATGAAAGAGGAAGCAAATGGAAGATTCTGTCTCCCAACAAGTAAGCCTCTGCATGTGGGAAAGCAAAAACAGGCTCAGTATTTCTAAACCAAGCATATACTTACATCATGGAGTGGAAAGGCAGATGAGTAAGTGTTAGAATTTAGCAGTCTTTCAATGCCAAACCTTTTCTTCCCATCCTCCATGCCAAAAGGACACCGTGAGAGAATATAATAAACCTATGAGGTAAGCATAGATACACCTTTCAGAAATGTATGCTTTCCACATTTTTCAAAATCACAATTTAACTTTTTCTCAGGAGAAGGGCATAGCAACCTACTCTAGTATTCTTGCCTGGAGAATCCCCATAGACAAAAGAGCCTGGCAGGCTACAGTCCATCGGGTTGCAAGAGTCAGACATGACTGAGCGACTAAAAACACACAGACACACACACACACACACAGAGTTTTTCTCAATGCAGATACAGACTCTGGTAATGGAAGGAATCTTTCCCTTGCTGTTTGGGGGAAGATGCAGAAGGTGGGGTTGTGTAGAGTTATAGGTACTGCACCTCCTGGGTATGAGAGCTCCTTATTCCCTCAGGGAGAGGGACAATGGCTTATAACTTATTTTTTCTTCTCATGTCCCAAGCTCCTCTGGGAGTTCTTTGTACCAGAATTGATAGTACAATTGGGGCTTTAAGTTGGAGTCTAATATCACTGCCCCTAACAGTTGAGTTAGGGTAATAGGGAGTAGAAGTGACACTTGGCCAAGCACTTGAAGGCTTCCTAATTCATTACTCTGATGTTTCATACAGGGCCTTTTCCTAATATTAACACAAGATGATGAATCTATTAACTCAAGAAGATCATTCCTCTCTATATAACTACTATGGGATCATTTATATATTTTTATCAGTCTTATCCTTTATAAAACTCTGTATTTTCCTTGGGCTGTGTTCTTGTATATTTTTCAATTCAATCTCATCTGTTTTTTGTCTTTCAGAAACTTCAAAATTTCTGCTTTTCTGATTTTGGCCTTTTTCACTCTGTGTAGGTCTATTTCTCTTCCCCTCACATTTTAAACATTTTATTACCTAAGGAATTGCTGATTGCAAGGTCTGTCATCCTTGAATCTTTATCTAATCTGGTTATTCATTTTAAGGGCTGTTTAATACTTATGTCTTGATAAATAAATGATAATTTATGTGAGGTAGTTTTAATTTTATAAATAATGTGATAAATATTAGCTATTTTACATACTTTGGATTATTTCCCAAGGAAAGATTCACCAAAAAGAACTCTATATTGGGGAGCTAACAAAGTGGAATTCTTCCAGATATTAGGACCTATGATAAAGCTATGTTAATAAATACAGCATGGTATTGGCAAATAAAAACAAATTTAGACTTAGGAAAGACTTTAAAGGATTATAGGAAGAGGATGAGGCAGACTACTGCAATAGAGAGATATGGGAACATGGAGAAGTAAGCCAGGTTCAGGAAGTATCTTTCTTTGTGTTAAGGAAGGGCTAGTCTACATGCCAACATTGGCTCAGGTTATGGGCACATCAAAGTTTAGGGTCTTTGGGGGAAGAAAGAAGTCCAACTGAAGTTTGGTAATTCACCTGGTAAGTACTTTGTTTCACAGGATTGATGAGGATAAATAGTTCAGATAACAATTTATGAAACATAAGAGGACTATGGAAGGCCTGTGTTTAAACTTTATGATCCTAAAGTAATAACAAAAGGGAAAACTATAAGGGTAAGCATCGATCTGAAAGTATAGATCTCAGTCACAATAAAGAATTCAATTTTGCCATCCGCTATAACACTGATGAACCTGAAAGATAGTACACTAAGTGTAATAAGTCAGAGAAAGACAAATATGCAGAATATGATACCTATAATCTAAAAAAATAAAATAAAATGAATGAACGTAACAAAACAGAAACAGATTCAGAGAGAACACACCAGTGGTCATCAATAAAGAGAAGGGTGGTGGGAGGGGTGAGGTATGGAGAATAAGAGGAGGTACAAACTGTTATATGCAAAATGAATAGGATACATGGATATATTAGAGAGCACAGGGAATATAACCATTTTATTTTATCATTTAAATGGAGCATGACCAGCAAAACTATTGAACCACTATGTTGTACATAGGATATAGTATCCTTACTATATAGTATCCTTACTATATCATAGGATATAGTAAGTGCTATTTAAATATTAGTGCTATTTAAATATCAGACTAGATCTGATAGAGTGCCTGATGAACTATGGAATGAGGTTCATGACATTATACAGGAGACAGGGATCAAGACCATCCCCATGGAAAAGAAATGCAAAAAAGCAAAATGGCTGTCTGGGGAGGCCTTATAAATAGCTGTGAAAACAAGAGAAGTGAACAGCAAAGGAGAAAAGGAAAGATATAAGCATCTGAATGCAGAGTTCCAAAGAATATCAAGGAGAGATAAGAAAGCCTTCCTCAGCGATCAATGCATAGAAATAGAGGAAAACAACAGAATGGGAAATTTCTCTTCAAGAAAATTAGAGATACCAGGGGAACATATCATGCAAAGATGGGCTCGATAAAGGACAAAAATGGTAAGGACCTAACAGAAGCAGAAGATATTAAGAAGAGGTGGCAAGAATACACAGAAGAACTGTACAAAAAAGACCTTCACAACCCAGATAATCATGATCGTGTGATCATTCACCTAGAGCCAGACATCCTGGAATGTGAAGTCAAGTGGGCCTTAGAAAGCATCACTACGAACAAAGCTAGTGGAGGTGATGGAATTCCAGTTGAGCTATTTCAAATCCTGAAAGATGATGCTATGAAAGTGCTGCACTCAATATGCCAGCAAATGTGGAAAACTCAGCAGTGGCCACAGGACTGGAAAAGGTCAGTTTTCATTCTAATCCCAAAGAAAAGCAATGCCAAAGAATGCTCAAACTACCACAAATTGCATTCATCTCACACGTTAGTAAAGTAATGCTCAAAATTCTTCAAGCCAGGCTTTAGCAATACGTGAACCGTGAACTCCCTGATGTTCAAGCTGGTTTTAGAAAAGGCAGAAGAACCAGAGATCAAATTGCCAAGATCCACCGGATCATCGATAAAGCAAGAGAGTTCCAGAAAAACATCTATCTCTGCTTTATTGACTATGCCAAAGCCTTTGACTGTGTGGATCACAATAAACTGTGGAAAATTCTGAAAGAGATGCAAATACCAGACCACCTGACCTGTCTCTTGAGAAACCTGTATGCAGGTCAGGAAGCCACAGTTAGAACTGGACATGGAACAACACACTGGTTCCAAACAGGAAAAGGAGTACATCAAGGCTGTATATTGTCACCATGCTTATTTAACTTCTATGCAGAGTACATCATGAGAAATGCTGGGCTGGAAGAAGCACAAGCTAGAATCAAGACTGAGGGGAGAAATATCAATAACCTCAGATATGCAGATGATACCACCCTGATGGCAGAAAGTGAAGAGGAACTAAAAGCCTCTTAATGAAGGTGAAAGAGAAGAGTGGAAAAGTTGGCTTAAAGCTCAAAATTCAGAAGACTAAGATCATGGCATCTGGTCCCATCACTTCCTGGGAAATAGATGGGGAAACAGTGGAAACAGTGTCAGACTTTGTTCTGGGGGGCTCCAAAATCATTGCAGATGGTGACTGCAGCCAGGAAATTAAAAGATGCTTACTTCTTGGAAGAAAAGTTATGACCAACCTAGATAGCATATTCAAAAGCAGAGACATTACTTTGCCAACAAGGTCCATCTAGTCAAAGCTATGGTTTTTTCTGTGGTCATGTATGGATGTGAGAGTTGGACTATGAAGAAAGCTGAGTGCTGAAGAATTGATGCTTTTGAACTGCAGTGTTGGAGAAGACTCTTGAGAGTCCCTTGGACTGCAAGGAGATCCAATCACTCCATTCTAAAGGAGATCAGTCCTGGGTGTTCATTGGAAAGACTGATGCTAAAGCTAAAACTCCAATATTTTGGCCACCTCATGCAAAAAGCTGACTCATTGGAAAAGACTGATGTTATGAGGGATTGGGGGCAGGAGCAAAAGGGGATGACAGAGGATGAGATGGCTGCATGGCATCACTGAGTTGATGGACATGAGTTTGAGTGAACTCTGGGAGTTGGTGTTGGACAGGGAGGCCTGGCATACTGCGACATGGGGTCGCAAAGAGTCAGACACAACTGAGCGACTGAACTGAACTGATTTAAATACTTGCTATTATTAACAGTAATAGTATTTTAAGGAAACTCAAGACTATTTCACACATTTGAAGTGTCACTGTTTTAAGTATATACTTGCACTTATGACTGAGAAATATACAAATTTGGATACACGCATTTGGTATATGTCAAAATAGTAAGAAAGAAAGACAGAAAGGAAGGAAAAAAGAGAGAGTAAAGAAGGATGGAGGGATGGAGGTAGGAACGAAAGAACAGACATTTCCCTGGTGCCAAATCTTAGAGCATTTCCTTCAGAGACTTATAATTATAAATTCTTTTTCTCTTCTCTCAGAGATGTATGCAAATCCTTTTAAAAGCTAAATAAACTTTTTGCCAGTTCTCTAACTCAGGAGTGTTTTTCTTAAGTTTTCTAGGAACCGTCTCTTTCAAATGAAAACATCAAGAAAGGCGGCATCGCTGTTTCCTTGTCTCTATATGGGAGTGTATTCTGGGCATCTGGTCCCAAGTTGTAGCTATCTGCTTCACATAGAGATATGAGAAGCTTTATTATTATGAACACTTCAATTAGTAGATGAACTTAGAATAAATTATGTGGCAAATAGTACCGCCAAGCCTAACAGAGGGGTCATCTGTGAAATACACATTGTGAGGCTCAGATATCATGATGAAGATGCTTTGAAAAGTATGAAATCCTGTACCAATGAAAGATGCTCTTGTAACACTGTGCAGTTTATATATATACATGAACTATAGTGTTCCAGTTGAAGATAGGAAGGAAGGGTCTTTTCTACATCAATTTTCCAAATAACTTCCTGAATAGAGCAAGAACAATATTGCTCCATTATGAAGGAGGGGAAGTTGTTGAGTTTTAATGCTGAATTAACCCAACGTATAGCACTCGTGACAAAAAACAAGTAAAGCTAAATGAGTACTGACCTATCTATACCTGAACAAGTTACTAACTTATTCCTAGAAATTCAATCGCCTATTGCTAGCAATATTTTAAAGCATTTACAGTTTACAGAGGGCTTCATGTACACTTTTTCATTTGATCTTTCCAATAACGCTAGTCTTTACCATTCTCTGTTTTAAGACAGATTACCTTGTTTATAAAGTGGACTTGGGAATTGAAATCTGGCCTTCGGATTTCAGGCCATGTGCTCAACATCCCCTTAAATGTTGCCTCTTAGATCTGCTGTTGCTGCTACTGGTGCTTTTTAATCCAAGTAAGACAAGGCAGAGAACTTTTAGTTTGTTGATTTGCTTTTGTTTAATGCAATGTAATGCAATGCAATGTAATGGTATTACATTTTGTTTAATGTCCTGTCAGTGAATTGTTCAAAAACCAGATCTAGGGACTAGAAGAATGACTATTTCAAAATCCTTCTTAGACACTTAGGAGTGGTGAATCTAAAGGGAATGAAGTCTCTCATTCCTCAAGGAAAGAGTAAGTAATCTCAAGAAGACCACTCTTGTCATTGTTAGAACCCTGGTGATTTCATTAGTAGGTAACAGATACATAGTAACAAAGGAAGAGATACATAGTAACAAAGAACCTGAATTTTTTTCCTCTAAAGTCAGATCAATAATAATAGGATCTCACACTTAGTAAATCCCTCATGCATTCCAGAAACTATTCAAAG
Organism: Ovis aries; assembly: GCF_016772045.2. Classification (NCBI taxonomy): domain Eukaryota; kingdom Metazoa; phylum Chordata; class Mammalia; order Artiodactyla; family Bovidae; genus Ovis; species Ovis aries. The sequence continues at coordinate 20,111,301 of NC_056074.1, forward strand.
TCCTTCACACCTTAACTCATTTAATTCTCAGGGTAACCTATGAGGTAGGCATTACTCTTATTTTAACAAGAAGAAACAGGGGCAAAGAAATGGTGAGAGATTTTTAATGAGAAATTTAGATTCTAGGACTACAACTGGAGAGGAAATATTATTATAAAAAAGACTGAAAATGGCTTTAAATGAAAGGAAAAAGCTCTGAGGTTTCTCAAATGCTGTCTATTGTGGACAAAATAAAATAATGCCTTCCATTTCAATAAACAAAGAATGCTGCCTGCCAACAAGCCATTAACTACTGCAGCCATGCCACAATGGGGAATTCAGGAGAGAGAAAAGCAGGATACAGGTCCTACATAGTTAAGAGGTATATCAAAGGAATAATTTCAACACCCCAGACTCCTCAATCTTCCCATACCCAGAAAAGCACTAAAATTATTAACTTGAGATATCTGCATTTTGTGATTAGCAGTAATCTTTTAATGCTCCATTACATGTTTGTTTGTTTGTTTTATCCTGGGTCCTCCATGACCTCTTTGCAACAGTTCCTCAGAGGCTATAGTCTATGACAATGTCCCTGAATAAAACATAATTCTCAACATTTAGCTTGTGCTTTTTTTTTCCCAGTCAACACCATATATACAGAAATTAAAACACTTCATTTCCATTTGGAATGACCAATATTTCTCCTAATATGCACTGAATATATAAAACCAAAGGCTAAAATTATAGAATGATTTTACAGAAATCTTACAACATCAAAGTCCTCTAGGTCTTAATTAAGTAATTTCCCCAGTATTGCATGAGGCCTCTTTGCTATATTCACACTGTCAACTATTCACTTTTAAACAATTTGAGAAGTAGGGAGGTTGACAGGGTTATGTGGTCCAAGATGGACATTCAAATCTGCCCAATATCATGGAATACATCAAAATTTACACAGAAACACCTTGTAGTCATAGTATTACACATGTACACATATAAAAGCACACTTGAAGGGATGTACCCAAAGGTCTTCTCTACCTACAATTCTGTTTCTTGATGAGGATGGAAAGAAGCTTGACTCATCTTTAATGAGGAAGAGCTCTTGCCGATGTCTGCTGAACTGAACAGTGAAATAATCCGGAGTAGGATGCTTCACGCCCCTTGGGAGCTTCAGAGGCTCAAGCATACAACTAAAAGGGGTTCTGTCAGCTGAGGGAATATCACTCTCCTTAACAGGCATTTTGATTCCCAACACTTCGGCGTAAGTAACTAACACTTCCCAAGGGGCATGGATCTTGACAAAGTAAGTCCTGCCATCTTCAGAGTTCTGTATAAAATGGAGGCAAAATAGTGGAAAGATTACTAAATTGATTAAAGAAAGAAAATTTTTACAAAACCTCAAATTAAAGATGTCATACCATTCTCAATTTTTTGAAAAATTTCAGCAAAATTTCTAGAAAAGTAATGCTTAAAACAGTGGTACATACCTTCTTCTCGTTTAGTTGCTCAGGTGTATCTGGCCTTTTGTAACCTCATGGACTGTAGCCCACCAGGCTCGTCAGTTCATGGGATTTCCCAGGCAAGAATACTGGAGTGGATTGCCATTTCTTTCTCATATATATTTATATGAGATACATGTGTGTGTGTGTGTGTGTGTGTGTGTGTGTGTGTGTGTGTGTATGTATAATATGTGGGTTTTCCTGGTGGCTCAGTGGTAAAGAATCTGCCTGCAATGCAGGAGGGGCACAGGTTCAATCCATGGGTTGGGAAGATCACCTGGAGAAGGAAATGCCAACCCATTCCAGCATTCTTGCCTGGGAAATCCCATGGATGGAGGAGCCTGGTGGGCTACAGTTCACTGGGTTTCAAAAGAGTCTTGGCAGCTAAAAATAGCAACACACACACACATACACACACACACATGTATATACAAACACATTATTCATGTGTGTGAGAAAGGAAGAGACATAGAAAACAAAGCGAGAATTTTTAAAAATATATATTTCAGGGTCAATGTACACTATCCTGATATCCATAGAAATACATGTGGTTCTGGACAATCTCTTAAGTTTTTAACAACTAGCTATTAGCTCAGAACTGTGCTTAGGACATACGAGAAATACACACAAAATATAAGATGTACTTGCTCTTCTTACCCAGTTTCAATGTATTGCCTATACCTAGAAGAAGAACTTTAGGTAAGAACAGTTCATTACAAAGGAGAATAGTTAAGTTACAGATAGAATACATGGTATAATTCATATTTATTAGAGTTTAGTAAGAAAAAATTCAGCAATAAATACAAAGTAGAGAATATTAATTTAGAACTAGAGTATTAGAATTTCATGGACAGGGTTGGATCTGAAATAGGTCTTTAAAAGCAATTTGGAAAGAAATTCAAAACAAGTAAACGGTAGGTTAGGGGAAAAAAATGTCATGTTAATGAACAGAAAAAAATGTCTAGGCCTTAACTAAAAGTCTGTGTTGTAAGATAGCCAGGTTAACTAGTCAAGGTGTTAGGTTATAGGCCACCTTCAAAATGAGACAGATATGAAACAAAAACCATGTCTTTACTTTCTCTGGATCCTGAAGAGAACTATGCATGCCTATTTTTAAAGCATTCCACTCATCACTCATCATCTCAATTTCAGAGCACTGACCTAGTTATTTACCTGGAATATCACAGGCCCTGTCAACCCCAGTGTAAATGTCTGTAGACAGAAAAACTTATTTTGCTCTCAAACACAACAGTCTAGTCAGTCAAAGGTCAGAGTACAAGGAAACAAAACTTAAAAAACCAAGACTCTGGTATAGACTAATAACTTCATTTACCATTTTATCTTCAATTTCCAACTCAAGACCAGTTTTTCTGAGATTTTGTTCAAATTGTCTTCTTCTCTCCTATGGAAAAACATATCAGTAGAATTCTGTAAAATACTTTTATTTGCCCAGTGATAAACAGACTTGTTACACAATGACTGGGCCTTCAGATGTTCCCTGATTGTATATAAAAGCATTCTATGTATTACCCCCATCTGAGTGCCATGAATGGCTTTTCACCTGTATTATAATTCACACTATAACTATAAAAATCAATATATCTAGGAATAATCTCCAGGAAATATGCAGGACTGCTCTCTGGAAAAAAAAATACAGAAAACTTTACTAAATTAACATACAACATTTTGATAAACAGAGATATATTACACTTCTACTTGGGAAGACTCAGTCCTACAAAGATATCAGACACTTTAAACAAATGACATATTTAATGCAATTTTCAGGCAAAATATCATGATGACTTTTTAATCATGAAGAATAGTTTCACTCAGAAAAGGTAAAATTAAATTTAATTCAATTAAGTGCAAATAATCATTACTTGTGAGCTTTAAAACAATAACATTGAAAATGCTTTTGGCTTTAACTGTAAGTGTGAAAAATTGTAACTGTGATTTGAGTATAATTCAAGTATGAGTTAACCCTTATGCAAGTGTGAAAAATTGCAATTGTGACTTAAATGTAAAAAATTATGACATAACTATGAAAAATAGTAAATGAAATTTTAAAAGGTTTTACTAGGATATCACAGGACATATCTTCAAATGGATATGTCCACCTTGACAGATCGTCAAACTTTACAAGGAATATAATTTTAATGTGCTCTTTTTCTCCAACATCCAACATTTACAACATGTGAGAATATGTTTATGAACAATTCTCCCCTATCTGATATTTTTCACAATTATTCTTCTCCTATATGACCAAAAGAAAAAGCAGGCTGCAATGCTCCAGGAAAGCACAAACAAAACAAAAAAGGGGCGAGAAGGACATTCAAAGTACATTATCAGTATTAAAAAAGTGGATAAGTTTAGTTCAGTCACCCAGTCATGTCCAACTCTTTGCAACCCCATGAACTGCAGCATGCCAGGCTTCCATAACTAACTCCTGGAGCTTACTCAAACTCATGTCAATGGAATCAGTGATGCCATCCAACCATCTGATCCTGCTTTCCATTTTTCCCAGCAGCAGGGTCTTTTCCAATGTGTCAGTTCTTTCCATCAGGTGGCCAAAGTATTGGACTTTCAGCTTTAGCATCAGTCCTTCCAATGAATATTCAAGACTGATTTCCTTTAAGATTGACTGGTTTGATCTCCTTGCAGTCCAAGGGACTCTCAAGAGTCTTCTCCAACACCACAGTTCAACAGCATTAATTCTTCGGTGTTCAGCTTTCTTTACAGTCCAACTCTCACATCCATATGTGACTACTGGAAAAACCATAGCTTTGACTAGATGGACCTTTGTCAGCAAAGTAATGCTTCTCCTTTTTAATATACTGTCTATGTTGGTCATAGCTTTTCTTCCAAAAAAAGTGAAAACCTCCTCTCATTACAGTAACAAATGCTTTTGTGAGACATGTGGACACCAGTTCTCTGACTTCAGTAAAATTGAAAGCTGAGCTAAGTATTGTTAGGTGATTGACCATTAAATATTACCTTTATGACAAATCACTTTGCAATCTGCTGCTGTAATTCAGGAGTTCATCCAAAAAGATTAAAGCTGCTAAAACAGTACCATTTCTATTCCAATCTGCTTATTTATCTGAACAAGATTAATTTATACTAACATAAAAAAAAGAATATACTTCAAGCTGACTAGACGGACCTCATCTCATTCTAGGAATAATTCTCATTCATCTACAAATAAAGAAAATTCGGCTGAGCTTCCCTGGTGGCTCAGTGCTGAGGAGTTGCCCGCCAGGGCAGATCACATGGGTTCAGCACCTGGTCCCGGAGGATCCCGCATGCCACGGAGAAACTAAGCTTGCGTGCCGCAACTACTGAGCCTGTGCTCTAGAGTCTGGGAGTAGCAACTACGGAAGCTCACGTGCTGCAGCTACTGAAGTCCACGCGCCCTGGAGTTCATGCTCCTCCACCGCAACGAGAAGCCGGAAAACCACACGAGTGAGTAGCTGCTGATAGCCACAGCTAGAGGAAAGTTTGTGCAGCAGCAATGAAGACCAAGCACAGTCACATATGAATGAATCAACAAAATTATTGAAAGAAAAAGAAGATATTGTTTAAAGCCCCTGCATTCATTAACTGATGCATTTAGGATGAGTTTACTCTTGATGTTTGATAATTACTTGTCAAATATTGTAGTATTTCAAGTTTTACCAATTACGTACTTGTACAACTGTATTTTAAAAAAAAAAAAAACCCTCAAAAAACAAAAGAAAAAGCTTTAGGTTTAGACTGTTTTGATGAAGAAATAAAAACCCTTCAATGTACATACACATTTATTGTAGCAAACTTGACTGAACAAATGATAGAAGCCTCCTAAATATAAAACACATTTAAATTAGCAAAAAATTACACAGAAAAAGTGGAAGGAAAATTTTAGGTGGAGAAAAGTAAATTATGTAAAATTTGAAGTGTTAAAAAAGAGTTTCTTCATATAATTCATTTTTTTTTAATAAATGATGATGGGTACCAAATTGCCATGACAGTTACCTTCTAGGGATATAAACTAAAAAGTGACTTAACTGGACCATTTACAATACACTATAAATTCTGTCCTTTATAACCACTGAATATATGATAAATAACTGTAGACAAGGAAGACTTGTAGATGAATCAGGCTTTGGGGAGAAGTCCAGGATTTCATTTTAGACCTGCTGAGTCTGAGATTCTGTAAGACTTTCGAGTAGAGATACAGAACAGCCATATAGGAAAGATGTACGAAGTGGAAAAGTAAACAGAATTAGCATAAACATGGTCTTAAATTTTAAAACTGTGAGACTGGATGTATCATCAAAGAAATCAAGATAGATTGAGACAAGAAGAGGATCAAGGACAGAGCCTAAGGCACTATGCTCACAAGGGATGAGGGAGAAGAAAAGATTGAAAAGGGGTAGCTAGTGAAATAAGAAAGCTGAAAGAATGTGGAGACTCGGAAGCCACGTCAAGAATGTGCAGCATAGAGAAAGGAATGCTAAGTGGTGGCAGATGCTGCTAACAGATCGAGCAAAATGAGGGTTGAGACTTGAACGCTAGATTCATTTATATAAAGATGAGCAGAGTGGGTGAGGTTAAGGCCTGATAGGAATGGGTTTAAGAGAAAACTGAGCCAAAAGAAAACTGGAAAACTGACAGTAGCTGGCAGGGAAACTGAGATCAAGAGGTTTTTGTTCTTGCTTTTTTAATTTTTATTTTTTAAATAAGGAAAAATCAACAGTACATTCATTTGTTGAAAGAAATGATTCAGTAAAGAACAACACAAAATGCAGTTTAAGGGAGAAAGAATCATAAAAGCAACATCCCTAAGTAGGCATACTATAACAGGCTTAAAACTGCTCTAAGATAGAGAGGCCTGGCTGCAAGTTGGTTCTGGTGTTTGGAAACTGGTTTTGGGGAGTGTTCCCACCACTCTCGGAACTACTAAGAGTGGCTGACTTTACTTCACCTGTTTTGTACAAACTATGTCATTTATACTGAACACCTGCTTCCCTTCAGGACTATGAAATATCGCTATGAGCTCAGCAGAAGGTGACAAGTAAAATCCTACAGCACTGCATCACTAATGAGCTTCCCTAGCAGTCAACACTTCCAGTGCAAAGTCACACATTGTTACTGGAAAAATCAAGTGTGTCCCATGACTCCCCTCCACCTGGACAGAACTCTTAAAAGCTTGTATCTTGTTTTCTCTGGATTTTGTCCCATGCATTCTTTTCCTTTTGCTGATTTTGCGTTACTTATTTCATTGCAATATATCATAGCCATTGAGTATGGCTGCATGCTGTGTCCTGTGAGGTCTTTTAATGAAACAGCAAACCTGGGGTAGTCTTTCTGATCCCTAAAAATGGATTCAGGACACAAGCAGAGTTCTTGGCTTTAGGCAGAAGGACAGACAGCTCATCTGCGGTAACAGAAAGAAAGGTAGATTACATAGATGAAGATACTGGTAGATGGACAGATATGGTAATGAAAATTAATTATTTCTCTTCTACTTGCTTCAGTTTTCTCAGTGACTTAGAAAAGTGGTCAGCCAAGCTTGAAAATAAGGAGGATACATCCAATATAAGAGAGAGAAAAGGTTATAAAACAATCATCCAGCAGATTGGGAAACTGAATAATTTAAAGAAGTAAAGTGTGACTGCCAGATAGCATTAAGGACCTAGTTGAGGTCCATTGGCACAAATACGAGATAAAGTCAGTAAGTGGGTGAGATGTCTTTCTTTCTGCATGGTTCTGGCATGTAATAGGTAGACAGCTGGGTTTAATGAAGTTGTTTTCAAAGTTAAGTATGACTGAGAGAGGATCAAGGGGTTTGATGGCATATGCCATACAGGATAATTTGATATGAGGTTTAAACTGAACATGCATAAAAAAGGGCATAAAGATAAGGAGCAGCAGTAAGAAGATTAACATAATTATATTTAATCTGGTCCTGGTGAGTTGAAGGAAGACAGGTATTGGTCAGACAGCTGGATACTTCGAATGAGATTGTAAAGAATTGTAGCTATTAGTAATGGCAAGTTCTAGGGGAATGAAGAGCTGAGTTAACTGGAAAAGGGAGTTCAAGGAACAGAGAGGCCGGATGCACTGGAAAAGGGAGTTCAAGGAACAGAGAGGCCGGATGCCAAAATAATCATCTACATATGCACTGAGATTATAAATAATTAAAAAAGGAGCTTGGGTGTAGAGTAATAGTGAACCAGGAGCTAAAATTGTTGAGAAACTTTTTGTTAACAAAATCTTCCTTGTTGGAAGATCAGGGACAGAATAAGGGTAGCAACAGTGCTAGGTAGTGATAACTCTGATGAGATTTAAAGCTCAGGAGTTTTAGGGCTAAGCAAGGGAGGATGGACTGGAATCAACAACTAGATACAAGGAAAGCAGGCATTCATCCATCTCCGGAAAAACATCTGCAGGGGAGAAACCGCCACCACTTAAGCGGGCTGCTGGGGAAGGCATCAAATCCCCAAGAGAAGCTAGGCTTGAAGAGACATTCAGACAAGAGCTGAAAGTGGTGACAGTGAATGAATTTTAGTGCCCTAGTGGAAGAGTTGCCAGGGAAAGAGCAGAGGAAAAGGACAGGGAGGGATATGTACAGGGACTTACATAATATCTCTAGTTTTTTACTTTATGGGACATTTATTTCCTATGTTAAGCATGTTAGTAAATGTGTGTTTATATGCTTACCCATTGCTGTTGTTCAGTCACTAAGTCATATCCAACTCTTTGAGGGCCCGTGGACTGCTGCTGCTGCTGCTAAGTCGCCTCAGTCGTGTCCAACTCTGTGCGACACCATAGACAGCAGCCCACCAGGCTCCCCCGTCCCTGGGATTCTCAAGGCAAGAACACTGGAGTGGGTTGCCATTTCCTTCTCCAATGCACGAAAGTGAAAAGTGAAAGTCAAGTCCCTCAGTCGTGTCCAACTGTTGGCGACCCCATGGACTGCAGCCTACCAGGCTCCTCCATCCATGGGATTTTCCAGGCAAGAGTACTGGAGTGGGGTGCCATTGCCTTCCCTGCCCATTGACTGCAGGACACCTCAAATATTTAATGGCTCAATCAGCCAAGAATCTGCCTGCAAAGCAGGCAACCCAGGTTCAATCCCTGGGTCAGGAAGATCCCCTGGAGAAGGAAATGGCAACCCACTCCAGCATTCTTGTCAGGAAAATCTCATGGACAGAAGAGCCTGGTGGGCTACACAGTCCATAGGGTTGCAAAAGAGCTGGACACAATTTACGGACTAAACCAACCAACCAATATTTATTAAGCATCCACTATTCTCCAGCTACTCCTCTAGGCATTTGAGCATACAGTAACAAAGACAAAGTCTTTGGTTTTGTGAATTTACTTTAATGGTGTTGGAGACAGTAAACAAGCGGAAAAAAACCCCACAAATAATGTAAGTTTAGAAAGTGATAATGTAAGTTCAGAAAGAACATAATGTCAAGGCTACTTCAGATAGAATGGATTAATGAAAGCTGAAATGATATTGAATACAAAAGATAAATATTATATTCATACATACACCTCAAATTCTGGTGGTCACATTTAAGAACAAAGGTGAGCTACAAAAAGAAGCTACTGTCCAAAATGTTAAAAAAAAAAGTTGAAATTACATATGCATTTTGGGGTTGCATGTTTTGTAGTCTTTCCACTCAGTTTCTGCTTCCAGAAATACTCTGGGGCCGTTAACTCTTACAAAATAATTTCAGTGGAAACATCCCTGTCAAATTACGGAATGTGCTTCTTTTTATTATTCCTATCTCTCTCTCTTGTAAATACTTACCGCCTTCAGTTCTGCTTCTTTCTTTATGTCATCAACATAGGAAAGCACAAAATCAATTTTCCTAATCCCGTCTCTGAAGAAGATAGAATCTTTGCTTTGTTCATCTTTTTTAAACTGCAGGAGACATGAATGGCACAGCTTTAAATTACAGTTTTATTTTCAGATGGCAAAAAAATGAAAGAAATTAAATTAAAATTTGGTCACCATCTAATTTCATTTTCCGAAAATGACAGATGAAGACAGAGCTTTCATCAATGGAAGATCATGCTTATTTTAGAAAGTCACATTCATAAAGAAGTTACATATTAAACAATGAAGACTCAAGATGAAACTAAGCATATTGAGTACATGCGCATATAATAAAAATGCTTCAATTATACCAAAATACAAAATGAATACATGTATACATTGATCCCAAAAGCATATTCAGAGAGACTTGTTACTTCATTAAGCAAAATAACAATTAGTCCAACAAATAATTCATGGTCACATACTACTCTAGGGGTATAATTAATTACAGACTAATTCATGAATTAGTACAAGAACACTGCAAGAACAAAAACATAATTAATGCTCATACTATGTTTTCATAAAATTGATACTTTTTAATTAACGTTTTGAAGGGCTAAAATAAAATCAAGATGCAGCTAAAAATTAGAAAGCAAGTTAGCTTGCTAGCTGGCTTCAATTCAAATAAACTCGCATACAAATCTCCTTTTCAACATCAATTACTTAAGTGAGCCAAAATCAATCCATTGTTTAAATCTGTGTTATCAATTCTCTCATTAAAATAGTCAAATTTGCAAATTTACCCTTCACATGTATAGTTCATTAATTCCTCCCCTTTCAAAACTACAAAAACATCAGAGCTTCAAAAAGAAGAGATTTTAAGTTTGACTGATTTGGTCCACTTGGAAGTTTACATGTAATATGTAATGGTTAATATTTGCAACAGTCCACATATAATCCCTAGAATGATGTAAATAGATGATAGAGTGCATATCAGTGATCTCTCTAACCCTGTGATGCAAATTCATAATGTAGACAACTTTCCAACTGCTTGAGCTAACTAGTGAATGGGGAACTGGGTTTTTAATTTTCATAACTGGTATTTATTTCAGTGTATGAGTTTCTTTTATGGTATTCTATACTGAACTGATGCTGTTTTTCATTCAAGTCAGGCCAGGCAAATCACCCATAAAAAGGACTGGATGTAGATCAGTCAAGTAAGAATAAGAAAAAAATCTCGTTTGATCTGTGGTTTATGAACAGAATAACTGTATTTTAGTTATATGAATGCATAACTGGTATGCCTCAGAAAGAACTAGCTCCCAGTGCACAGGAGGAAATGAGTGAAAAAAGAATGAAGAAACAAAAAATATTCAAGGAGTGTAGAGATTACATATCAAGATATAGTCATTTAAATGTTATGTCTGAGTTTTTTGCACCCCAAAGGATACCCAGTCATCTCTCTCCTCATAAGAGAAAGTAAAAAAAAAAAAGTGAAAAATTCAAACTGTTACCATGTTATAGATCTTGATTATAAATCACTAAAAAAAGTGAACAAAATGAAAAATTATTTGAGCTCTTGTAAGTTGTCACAGGATTAGCATATTTTATGAAATTACCAAACTGGGGAAGGGAAAATAATACTAATTAGATGAAATACAATCAAAGCAAAAAATTAGAGGGAAAAATAATCTCTTTGCTCTAAGTCTGGGTCAGTCATATTTTGTCTGGTAGAGTTTTCTTTTTTTTTTAATGACATATATTGGTAAGAATTCATATTGTTTGAACAGCTAAATTTAGGTCCACAAAGAGAAGTTCTGGTGACAGAAGATGTGCATATAGCAATCAACAAAAACCACAGTCAGAGCTTTTTTCCATTAGGGAATAAACAAAGTAGCTAGACTATTTAATCCAATTATTTCCTGAATGTTCAGTTGAAATGTGCTGTGCTTAGTTGCTCAGTCATGTCCAACTCTTTGCAACCCCAGGAACTGTAGTCTGCTAGGCTCCTCTGTCCATGAGCATATGTAATTCCCTTCTCTCAAAAAACAAAGGCTACCTAGAAAAACCCACATTTCTATCATTACGTCATTTCCTAATTATAAACTGTAAAAAATTTTTAAAATACAGAGAAATCACTGGTAGCCCTGTAAACGCTATGAGGAGAATCCCATGGACGGAGGAGCCTGGTGGGCTGCAGTCCATGGGGTTGTGAAGAGTTGGACACGACTGAGTGACTTCATTTTCAGTTTTCACTTTCATGCATTGGAGAAGGAAATAGAAACCCACTCCAGTGTTCTTGCCTGGAGAATCCCAGGGACGGGGGAGCCTGGTGAGCTGCCGTCTATGGGGTCGCACAGAGTCGGACACGACTGGAGCGACTTAGTAGCAGCAGCGGCAGACATCCTTAGCGCTGTTCACACAAACTGGCTGAAGTCAACTGGGGCAGAAAAACATGATAATTTTGTTACACGTAACTGAAAACTGTGAGAACATCTCATTCTTTTGTTTTGCAGAATATATGACATTAAGATCATTTTCTTGCAGTGTGTGTGTATCTTTTTATTTATATTTGATTGTATTTGTATTTGTTCTTGGAAATGCCTGTTTATAGTGAGGCGAACATCTGTGTGACTATTGAATGAGGTAGTTATTCTGAGGTTCATAAACTTGGATTCTTCATGGGAATTCATAAACTTCTGAAACTGTATGTAAATTCAAAATGTGTAAGTGTACGTGCATGTATTTGTGTGTTTGCAATTGCTTTTTTTTTTTTTTTAAGGAAGAGGTTCCAAAGCTTAAATCAGACCCCAAAAAGATTATGAATCACCATTCTAAAATCTCAGTTGCCTGGGGAATAGGAACCAATGACAAAGTCCCTCAAATTAATAGCATTCATTACAACAAAAATGACTCAGGCTAGCAATGTAGTCATCCAAAGCACAGGCAGTTATCATTCCACACTGGTTACCAGAAGACGCCGCCTCAGGAACAAATTGTATCGCTTGGCAGACTGTGAAGCAATCAATAGAATGTTAGCAAATCCTGCCCAGAATTAAAGATTTCCCTCAAAACAGACATGCAGACAAACCAACCCCAGTATGATCGCTCGTGTGAATATGCATGCGTATGTGTAATACTTAAGATCTGGAAGGTGGGAGAAGACAGTAAGAAGAAAAGAAGAACAAAAATAGGAAGAAGACAATACTGAATAAATGAAAGAAAAATAGGGGACTTTCAAGTAAATTTCCCTAAATCTTTTTACAGTAACTTTAAACAAACTCATCTGTGGACCTGGATTAAGAAAGAAAGAACAGAAAAAATAATGAAGGAAAACATGAGAATGGAAATGTCAAGTAAAATAGATGTAGTAGAAATTCTGTTATGTATGCCTATATACATCAGCCAAAGAAAGCAAAATTATTACAGTTATTCTGGGACCATGTATGGTATGAAAAGCTCACCCAATAGTGTAAAATATTTCATTACTGAAAAAAATAGTGAAATTACCATCACCGTATAAGTGTGTGTGTAATTACTTTTTTTTAGAAAGAGGTTCCAAGCTTTAATCAGATCTAAAAGATTAACAATCTTTCGTTACAAATAAAATATTTCACTATCAGAATGCTGGGGGAAAAAAGTCACTTAATTACTTAAATGCTGAGCTGTCTTAAATCTTCAGTTACCATTATTTTTAGAATACCAAAGCAATTCACTAAAAAACATCTGGGATAATCAATGATATTTGGAAGGAAAACAACCTGTGGCACAAAAAGGCAAATACTATATTTCACAGTAAAATGAACTTATAAATTATCTAATTAAATTATCAATAAAGAATGTCAGTTCTTGCCGTGCAAAGTTTTGTTTAAACTGTTGTCTTTCTGGAATATGCTAGAGAGACCCAGCAACTGGGGACTAATCTGGGAAAGTCTCAGCTCTGTAAACTGAACAGCCTACTATGTATAGATGACTGCCGTTACTTAAAAAAAAAGACAGATACATGATGGATGTAGGTCCCTGTATAAAGCATATTATTTTGCATTGGGCTGAAATATTTCAACTTAGCATTTTAATTTTCTTGGGATCTCTCATGAGATCCACAAGTTACTGCTTTTCTCAGATGTTTCACCAGAAGTCATCACAAAATTGTTAAGGGAAATGAAACACTCATACTGTAAGATGCCATATAGGACCATATTATGACTTTCATGGGTCCCTTTTCTATTAAAATTTTCAATAAAAAATAATATATATGATTATACTTTTTTTACTCTGATTTTAAAATATATTAAAATTAAAACATTTCCATGGGCTCCAAAAAGTATTTTGTGCCTCGCAGGCCTAAAGAATAAGTTGGCCCTGGAGTCATGGTTTAACTAGTACTACCACATTAAGAATGTTGAGAATGCAAGGTATAAAAATTTACCTAAATGACTGGTAAAAAGCCTTCTGCGATAAATACATCTACTGTCAGGTTACTCTGCAGCCTTTCTAATACACGATATCCTCACAATATAAAAATCAGTGAGCTCAGTATCAACAGTTGGTCCTGAAAAAGTACTGACTTAACATTTTAAATATATTAAATGAAGATCACTAAAGGACTTGATTACAAAATGATACAATTAACATTCCATAGACTAAAAATTTAGGATTAATAACTTTACTATATATTTCCATCATGTGCTGAATATGTTCACTTTTCATTATAAAATGGTAACACTAAACCTACTAAAAATGTATTTTTAAAATCATTCCTATTTCTTTGCTACTTTGTAACCATTTGGTGTATTTACTTCTAGTTTTGTCTAAGCACTGAATTTTTTAATATAGTAAGTGGCTACATTTAATGCACACATTTTTCTTGCCTTTTTAATAATATTGCCATGATATTAAAATTAGTTTTCACATTATTATAAACACCATAAGCATAACTTGTCTGTGTCTTTCTAATTCATTAAATTTAGTCTAACTTATTTGTAAAAAGATATGTTAGAGCCTCTTCTCTATAAACAGAGTTGAAAACTTTTATTACTGGTGCTACACAGAAGTTGGCAATAACATCTTTCTTTCATTACACATAACTTGAACATCTTAAGTCCTAACTTTTGAATTATTATGCCAGGTGTTTTAAATCTGTATATTTTTAAAATCCAAGATAAGAGATAAGAGAGACAGAAATAGAGCAACGTCCAGTTGGAAATGAAAAAAAGATATATTTACGTGAGGATCAAAAATTTGAAGCATCTATGGGCAGATTTAACATATATGTATAATGAAAGTGAAAGTGAAGTCGCTCAGTCATGTCTGACTCTTTGGGACCCCATGGACTGTAGCCTACCAGGCTCCTCCATCCATGTGATTTTCCAGGCAATAGTACTGAAGTGGGTTGCCATTTCCTTCTCCAGGGGATCTTCCCGACCCAGGAATCGAACCCGGGTCTCCTGCATTGCAGAGACACTTTACCCTCTGAGCCATCAGGGAAGTCCAATATGTATAATACTTGCACACTAAAAATGAAAATATTGCTGATATATACTAAAACATATCAAAACAGAGATATATATTATGTTCATGTACTGAAAATGATCAATATTGTTTAGATGTAAATTCTCCTGAAATTAATCTACAGATTCTAAGCAATACCAATCAAAACACCAATAATAATTTTTTTAGACTTGTCAAGCTGATTGTAAAATTTATACGAAAAATCTAGATTCTAGAATAGCCAAACAATTTTGATAAAGAAGAATAAATTGGAAATAATCTGATTTTCATACTTTTACTATAAAGTGAAAGCAAAGTAGAAGTAGAACCTTTGCCAACAAAGGTTCTTCTAGCCAAGGCTATGGTTTTTCCAGTAGTCATGTATGTATGTGAGAGCTGGACTATCAAGAAAGCTGAGCACCAAATAATTGATGCTTTTGAACTATGGTGTTGGAGAAGACTCTTGACAGTCCCTTGGACTGCAAGGAGATCCAACCAGTCCATCCTAAAGGAGATCAGTCCTGGTGTTCATTGGAAGGACTAACGTGGAAGCTGAAGCTCCAATACTTTGGCCACCTGATGCGAAGAGCTGACTCACTGGAAAAGACCCTCATGCTGGGAAAGATTGAGGGCAGGAGGAGAAGGGGATGACAGAGGATGAGATGGTTGGATGACATCACCAACTCAATGGACATGAGTTTGGGTAAACTCTGGGAGTTGGTAATGGACAGGGGTCCTGGCATGCTGCAGTTCATGGTGTTGCAAAGAGTCAGACACAACTGAGCAACTGAACTGAACTGAGAGTAATCAAGACAGTGTAATATTATCGTAAGAATAGACATATGATGGGGCAAAGCAGAGTTTAGAAATAAACTCACACCTACATGGTCAGGTTCCACAAAGATTCTATGAGGAAATGATAACATGTGCTACATATGCATAGTAAAAAGCAAATAAATTTAATTCTCACCACAAATCATCTACAAAAGTTAACTCAAAATGAATCCCAAACCAAAGGTAAGAGTTAAAAGTATAAAACTGTAGAAAATCTGAGAAAATCTCCTCTACTCTGGTACAGACAAATATTTCTTAGAGCACAAAAAGCATGGTTCATTAAAAAAAAAGAATGAGAATGTGAACTTTGAAACTTTGAAAATTTGTTTTTTTAAAAAGCAGTGTTAAGTTAAAAAAAAAAAAGGAAAGTCACAGATTGGGAGATGTTTGGAATACACAAAACTGACAAAGGTCTTGTCTTCAAACTTTTTAAAAGTCAGTAAAAGATAATCCAGTTTCTAAAATACAGAAAAGATTTGAACATATAATTAACAGAAGATGTATGAATGGTCAATAAGCCCATGAGAAAATGTGTAACATTATCATTCATCACGGAAACGAGAACTGAAACCATGAGGTATCATTCACTCAACCACTAAAATTAAAAAGCTGATAGTATCAAGTGCTGGGGAGCACGCAGAGCAACCAGAACTCTCATGCATTACTGGTGGGAATGAAAAATACACAGCCCCTTTTAAAAACATTTTTGCAATTTCATATAAAGTTACACATACTCTTTCCATATGACCCAGACAATTTCTCCTAGAAAATTAATGCAAAGAAATGAAAATATATGTCTATACAAACACCTCTTACATGAATATTCCTAACAGTTTTATTTATAAAGCTGAAAACAATTCAAATATCCATCAAACTGGTGAATGGATAAACAAATTCTGCTATATCCATACAATGGAATACTACTTAGCAATAAAACAAAAGAAACCAAAAAATTATGGAGATATTCAACAAGATTCAATTTATCAGTATCACATGGAATTCTGGGTGAGTTCCAGCAACATTGTGCTGAACAAAAAGTCCAGGAGCCGGACATAAAATATAGTATATACAGTATGATTCTGCTGACATGTCACTTTAGAAAAAAAAAAAATTTTTTTAATCAGAGCTTGCCGAGGGCAGAGGTAAAACAGAAAAAAGGAAGCTTTTTTCCTGAGGTAATGGAAATTTATACCTTGACTGCTGTGATTTGTTAAAATTTGTCAAACTGTACACCTAAAATGCATTTTATTGTATGTAATGTATAAACAATAGTGATGATAATTTTTAACTTGAACAGCTAGAAGAATAGATTGTGCGTAGTTGAGATATGAAAGATTTCACTTGAGCAGCTTCTTGTCTGGGGAAAAAATTACATTTTAGACTCATAAATATTGGAATGTCTTTAGACAGTGTTCTTGCCTGGGAAATCCCATGGACTGAGGAGTCCGGTAGGCTACAGTCCATGGGGTCACAAAGAGTCGGACACGACTAAGCGACTTCACTTCACTTTAGACATTCAAATGCATATGGTGGGGAAAGACTGGTATATTTAAGGCTGAATGTCAGGAGAGATGTCTATACTAGAAAGTTCAAATTGAGTGTGGCAACATATCAATGGTAATTAAAACCATGAAACTGAATAAGATCCCCAGGAGACGGAATCAAATGTCTTGAGTCCTAGAGCAATCCTATCTAAGTAGATACATGGACCAATTATAAATACTAAACTATATTCATGCTAATTGCTTCTGGTTCATTTATTCAAATAGACATTCTGGATGGTTTGCATCTATGCCATACATGTCATAAAATATTTGAACAATTGTCCCTGAGGTGAGTAAAATCGACACCCCCTTAAAACCATTAACAGCATGTTAGTTGTTATTAAGGCATGCCTCTAGTGTGCTTTCTAATACCCATTCCTCCTCCTTTAAACTCTAATAGCTTTTCAAATTATTCCCCTTAAACACAAATGGCATTCACTCTAAGACAGGTTCTTTTAGGTATAATCTTCATTTTTCTGTATCTCATTTAATGGTTTTAGCATCCTTCTAATCTAGCTATTCAGCAAGCCATTTAGGTACTGATGACTTCCTGGTGGCTGAGAGGGCTTCCCTGGTGGCTTAGACAGTAAAGAATCTGCTTGCAATGCAGGAAATCTGGGTTCAATCTCTGGGTCGGGAAGATCCCCTGGAGAAGGGACTGCCCATTCCAGTATTCTTGCCTGAAGAATTCTATGAATAGAGGCTACAGTTCATGGGGTTGCTGAGTTGGACACAACTGAGCGAGTAACACTTTTAAGAACACTTAGGTACTCAATCAAATCCACTGTTGATTGCGTTGTGCTGTGCTTAGAGGCTCATCATGTCTGACTCTTTGTGACCCCATGGACCGTAACCCACCAGGCTCCTCTGTCCATGGGGACTTTCCAGGCAAGAATACTGGAGCGGGTTGCCATGCCCTCTTCCAGCAGGTCTTCTACTTTAACCTTAAAATAGAAGGTTAAATTGTGTGAATTCTTCCGAAGTTGTAGAATCATTAGTTGGTAAATTATAGCATAATAATGGCTGGATTACATTTTTTTCCCCTAAGGGGAAATACATCCAATGATATGCAGCTAATATCTTCGGCTTGTCTCAGCAGATCCCTTTTCTATCCTTCGGTACCCTGCTTGTTTTTCCCTTGGGAGGGTGACTGGATATAGATATCAAAGAGTTCCTCTCATCTCTGGCTTCCTACAGATGACTGGAAGGGAGGGAGGAGAGTATAAATTCCTTTCTGAGGCTGGATTCAGGAGAGCTCTAACCCTCCCTCCACTGAAGTTCACTGACCGTCTCCTGGGTTCTAACAATTGTCCCCTCTCAATTTCCCTCATGGGCAAGGGGGTGATAATAAATATGTGAACAGTTTTCCCAAAATAATCAAGGAAAAAAAAAAAAAAAGAAAACCTAACAGCTTGACAGGAAAACAGACAAGGAATATAAACAGAATGATCTAGCAAAATAAATGAAAATGACCATGAATGCAGAAAAAAGATAAATGTCTCACACATATTGAGAGGTATGAAAGTTTAAATCATCCTAGGATACAGTAGTAAATGAAAAAGCTCCACTATCTATCCCTCTCTAACAGACAGACAAACATCTAAACACTGTTAGTAAGGCTCTGGACAAAGAGAATACTTGTATATTTCTTAGAAATGCAAAACAGAGGGAAATTTGGTAGTATATGGTAAAATTACATATGCCTTTATTTTTGATGGTTAAGTAGTATTTAGAAAGATACACTTGGCCAAAATATAAGCCTGATTCCCAAGGGTTAAAGACTGAAAAAAAAGAAAAGATTTCCAAGATTAAAAACAACCGAAAGGTCCATCAGTAAAAGACTGGATGATACTATGTCACATACTAGCAAATGAAAGTAAAATCGATATGCAATACAGAGGGAACTCCAGGATGTTTTTAAGTGAAAACCAAGGAACAAATCAATGCATAGAGTATGCTGTCTTTAGTGTAAGAAGAAGGAGAAATGCAAATACACACACGTATTTAGACATGGACACACAGACAAGTAAAGGGTGCGCTGGGTGCTCTGGAAGGACAGATTAAATAACAATGCTGACTACAGAAGCCTTAAAAGGAAAAAATAAGAAATTCTGTTTGAAATGCTTTGATTCATAGTTTCAAATGGAGATGGATTTACATTCAAGTAATGAAGTCAAAGTTTCAGTGCCTCTTACATCAGTGCCTTCAAGCATTTAGGAAGAATTCTAGCAATGTGTTCATTCTCACAGTCAAACATTTTTGTAAAGATTTTAAAGTAAATTATTGTCCTATTATTATTCTTAAAAAGTGACACCAAAAGAGCATAAGCCTTCAGTTCAGTTCGGTTCAGTCGCTCAGTCGTGTCCGACTCTTTCCGACCCCATGAATCACAGCACGCCAGGCCTCCCTAGAATCACCATCTCCCGGAGTTCACTCAGACTCACGTCCATTGAGTCAGTGATGCCATCCAGCCATCTCATCCTCGGTTGTCCCCTTCTCCTCCTGCCCCCAATCCCTCCCAGCTTCAGAGTCTCTTTCAATGAGTCAACTCTTCTCATGAGGTGGCCAAAGTACTGGAGCTTCAGCTTTAGCATCATTCCTTCCAAAGAAATCCCAGGGCTGATCTCCTTCAGAATGGACTGGTTGGATCTCTTTGCAGTCCAAGGAACTCTCAAGAGTCTTCTCCAACACCACAGTTCAAAAGCACCAATTCTTCAGTGCTCAGCCTTCTTCACAGTCCAACTTTCACATCCATACATGACCACAGGAAAAACCACAGCCTTGACTAGATGGACCTTAGTCTGCAAAGTGATGTCTCTGCTTTTGAATATACTATCTAGGTTGGTCATAACTTTTCTTCCAAGGAGTAAGCATCTTTTAATTTCATGGCTGAAGTCACCATCTGCAGTGATTTTGGAGCCCCCCAAAATAAAGTCTGAACTGTTTCCACTGTTTCCCCATCTATTTCCCATGAAGTGATGGGACCAGATGCCATGATCTTCGTTTTCTGAATGTTGGGCTTTAAGCCAACTTTTTCACTCTCCTCTTTCACTTTCATCAAGAGGCTTTTTAGCTCCTCTTCACTTTCTGCCATAAGGGTGGTGTCATCTACATATCTGAGGTTATTGAAATTTCTCCTGGCAATCTTGATTCCAGCTTGTGTTTCTTCCAGTCCAGCATTTCTCATGATGTATTCTGCATAGAAGTTAAATAAGCAGAGTGACAATATACAGCCTCGACATACTCCTTTTCCTATTTGGAACCAATCTGTTGTTCCATGTCCAGTTCTAACTGTTGCTTTCTGACCTGCATACAGATTTCTCAAGAGGCAGGTCAGGTGGTCTGGTATTCCCATCTCTTTCAGAATTTTCCAGTTTATTGTGATCCACACAGTCAAAGGCTTTTGGCATAGTCAATAAAGCAGACAAAGATGTTTTTCTGGAACTCTCTTGCTTTTTCCATGATCCAGCAGATGTCGGCAGTTTGATCTCTGGTTCCTCTGCCTTTTCTAAAACAAGCTTGAACATCAGGGAGTTCACGTATTGCTGAAGCCTGGCTTGGAGAATTTTGAGCATTACTTTACTAGCATGTGAGATGAGTGCAATTGTGCAGTAGTCTGAGCATTCTTTTGCATTTCCTTTCTTTGGAATTGGAATGAAAACTGACCGTTTTCAGCCCTGTGGCCACTGCTGAGTTTTCCAAACTTGCTGGCATATTGAGTGCAGCACTTTCACAGCATCATCTTTCAGGATTTGAAACAGCTCAACGGAATTCCATCACCTCCACTAGCTTTGTTCGTAGTGATGCTTTCTAAGGCCCACCTGACTTCACATTCCAAGATGTCTGGCTCTAGATTAGTGATCACATCATCATGATTATCTGGGTCATGAAGATATTTTTTGTATAGTTCTTCTGTGTATTCTTGCTACCTTTTCTTAATATCTTCTGTTTCTGTTAGGTCCATACCATCTCTGTCCTTTATCGAGCCCATCTTTGCATGAAATGTTCCTTTGGTATCTCTAATTTTCTTGAAGAGATCTCTAGTCTTTCCCATTCTGCTGTTTTCCTCTATTTCTTTGCATTGATCGCTGAAGAAGGCTTTCTTATCTCTTCTTGCTATTCTTTGGAACTCTGCATTCAGACGCTTATATCTTTCCTCTCCTCCTTTGCTTTTCGCCTCTCTTCTTTTCACAGCTATTTATAAGGCCTCCCCAGACAGCCATTTTGCTTTTTTGCATTTCTTTTCATGGGGATGGACTTGATCCCTGTCTCCTGTACAGTGTCACAAACCTCATTCCATAGTTCATCAGGCACTCTATCTATCAGATCTAGGCCCTTAAATCTATTTCTCACTTCCACTGTATAATCACTAAGCGCAGGCGGCTACGAGAGTCGGCGCACTAAGCGCGTGGGAGAAGAGCTACCCCACCTCAGTGGTCAGGGGCAGCGGCCTAGAGTGCCAGGCTGTGATGGTGGAGGAACGGCGGAGAGGAGCTATCCTGTGTCCTAGGTCAGTGGCAGCGGGGAGGAGCTACCTCGCGTCCGAGTTCAGTGGCGGTGGCCAGGTAGAGACACCTCGCATCCGAGGTCAGGGGCGGCGGCCGAGAGGAGCTACCTTGCGTAGGAGGTCAGGGGCGGCAGCCGGGAGGAGCTATCCTGAGTGTGAGGTCAGGCCAGGAGAGACACCCTGCGTCTGAGGTCAGGGGCGGCCAAGAGAAGCCACCTCGCACCTGAGGCCAGGGGCGGTGACCCTGAGGAGCCTCCCAGAGCCCAAGGCCATGGGTGGCAGCTGGGAGGAGCCACCCACGCCTGAGGGCAAGACCGGTGGCTGGAAGGAGCGTCCTGAGGAGTGGTGGCTGCACAGCCGCAGGAGGGCCTAGAGGAGCTATGCCACTTTGAAGGTCAGGAATGGTGGCGGTAAGGAGATACCCCTTGTCCAAGGTAAGGAGCAGCGGCTGTGCCTTGCTGGAGCAGCCGTGAAGAGATACCCCACGCCCAAGGTAAGAGAAACCCAAGTAAGATGGTAGGTGCTGCAAGAGGGCATCAGAGGGCAGACACACTGAAACCATACTCACAGAAAACTAGTCAATCTAATCACACTAGGACCACAACCTTGTCTAACTCAATGAAACCAAGCCATGCCTGTGGGGCAACCCAAGACGGGAGGGTCATGGTGGAGAGGTCTGATAGGGCGTGGTCCACTGGAGAAGAGAATGGCAAGCCACTTCAGTATTCTTGCCATGAGAACCCCATGAACAGTATGAAAAGGCAAAATGATAGGATACCGAAAGAGGAACTCCCCAGGTCAGTAGGTGCCCAATATGCTACTGAAGATCAGTGGAGAAATAACTCCAGAAAGAATGAAGGGATAGAGCCAAAGCAAAAACAATACCCAGCTGTGGATGTGACTGGTAATAGAAGCAAGATCCAATGCTGTAAAGAGCAATATTGCATAGGAACCTGGAATGTCAGGTCCATGAATCGAGGCAAATTGGAAGTGGTCAAACAAGAGATGGCAAGGGTGAACGTCGACATTCTAGGAATCAGCGAACTAAGGTGGACTGGAATGGGTGAATTTAACTCAGATGACCATTTTATCTACTACTGCGGGCAGGAATCCCTCAGAAGAAATGGAGTAGCCATCATGGTCAACAAAAGAGTCCGAGATGCAGTACTTGGTTGCATAAGCTTTAGGCTCCACTTCACATTATTTGATCTATGGTTTTCAACTTGGCAATCAGGTAAGTGTTTAACATGGTCAAAAAATAAACATAAGTTAAAATAAATTAAAAATTAAAAAAAATAAAATCGCCAGTATTTTATTTTGATCAACCACACAACCTTCATTCTGGAACATAAAGATCAGTATGCTGGTGAAAAGGAAAACATTTATATCAAAATTGTCAGTAAGAAAATAACTCTGTTTCCCCATCTTCCCAAATGGTATCTTTTAGTTACTAAGCAACTAATATAAAATTTTGAATGCCTTTATTTACCTCTTAATTGGCATTCAAATATGCTAAATAAATTGTACTTCTTCATGATTAGTCTTAGGTGTGTACCTACAGGTAAGACGAGAGGTGTATGGAGAAAGAATACTAAATTAGACCTCGAAACCTGAGTTCTAATCTAGTCCAGGATATGCCCCCTTAATTTTGGTCAAATTATTAAACATCTCACACTCTTCATTTTCTCATCTCTAAAACTGAGAAAGTAAAATGCAAGCAAAGTGCTATGCTTTATGTACCATTCTAACTAATGTGCCTGATGACACCTTTTTCCCCACAAGCAATGGATTGTTTGCAAATAAAGCAACAAACATCGTATATAAGAACTTGAAAAATAATTGTGAACTAAGTAACAGTCATAACTCCTGATTATACAAAGATAACCCATCATGTCTATGCAAGAAAGTGTGCTACTGATGGCTGCTTACCTGTGGTTCTTGACAGATGAGAAAACTGGACTCGCTGCTTCTCAGGTCCTAATAGCACCATGGAGAAGACACAGCACTGTTAATAATAAGGCAATGGAGAGCATACAACTGTCAACAACAAAAACTCTAGATTCTCTATGCAAAATCTAAACCTACAATTCAGGGGACCTATGAAACACATCAAATCGGATGCAAAATTCTGTATGTACATGGGGTTTCCCAGGCCGCACTAATGGTAAAGAACCCACCTGCCAATGCAGGATACATAAGAGATGTGGGTTTGATCCCTGGGTTGGGAAGCTCCCCTGGAGGAGGGCATGGCTACCCACTCCAGTATTCTTGCCTAGAGAATCCCAGGGACAGGGGAGCCTGGTGGGCTGCCGCCTGTGGGATCGCACAGAATCGGACACAACTGAAGTGACTTAGCAGCAGCAGCAGCAGCAGAGCAACTAAGCACAGCACGGATACGACTTTTCTTCTTTTAATTCTGATTTTATTTAGGTTCTCTTGTTTTCTTAGTTGAAACTGAAAGCTTGTAAATTGTATTTATCTTTTCAAATATCAGGTCTTAATTCCATTGATCTTTTCTATTATCTTTTTAGTCTCTATGTCATTTATTTCTGTTCTGATCTTTACCTACTTTTATGAAGAGTTTTTAATCATAAATGGATGTTGAATTTTGTCAAATGGTTTTTGGTATCATATTCTTTTTATCTTTGATGTGATCATATGATTTTTGTCTTTCATTTTGTCACTGTGATGTATTATGCTGACTGATTAGCATGTATTGAACCATCCTTACATCCCTGGAATAAATTTTCACTTGACCATGGCATATGATCCTTTTAATGCATTTTTGAATTCTTCTTGCTAATATTTTGTTAAGGATATTTGTATATGTGTTCAAGAGGTATATTAGCCTGTAATTTTCTTTTTTTGTGGTGTCCTTGTCTGGTTTTTGTATCAGCATAGTTCTGGCCTCATAAAATGAATTTGGAAGTGTTTCCTTTTCCTCAATATTTTGGAAGAGCTTGAGAATGATAGATACTAAATTTTCTTTGAATGTTTGGTAGAGTTCTCCAGTGAAGCCATCTGGTCCTGGAATTTTGTTTGTTGAGAAGTTTTTGATTAATCACTAAGTTATATATCACCATAAGAAAGGCTATATATGACACACCCACAGCAAACATCATGCTCAAAAGAAAAGCTTTCACCTTTTTCTATAAGATCAGGAACAATAATAAGATGCTCATTCTTGACACTTTCAGTTAACATAATATTGCAAGTCCTAGCCTGATCAATTAAGCAAGAAGAGTAAATAAAAGGCCTACTACATTTAAAAGGAAAAGTAAAACTGTCACTATTTATATTAACTCATGCTGATGGCCTGAGTTAATATAACCAAAAACCTGAAGACTGTCCCCCCAAAACTGTTAGAATTCATTATTTAATTTAGTAAACCTGTAGGGTATAAAAATACACAAAAATCAGTTGCACTTCCATACACACTAGTAAAGAGTTATCATAAAGAGAAATTAAGAAAACAATCCCATTTACAATTGCATCAAAAAGAATAAAATACTTAAGAATAAATTTAACCAAGTAAGTGAAAGACCCAGAACACATTGCTGAAAGACACTGAAGACACACATAAGTAGAAAGCTGTCTGTGCTCATGGATTGGAAGCTTACTATTGTTAAAGTGTCTATATCACACAAAGTAATCTAAGATTAATTCAATCAACCATAATTCCAATGGTATTTTTCACAGAACTGAATAAACAATCCTAAAATTTGCCTAAACTCACAAAAGACCCTGAATAACCCAACCAATCTTAAGAAAGAAGAACAAATTTAGAGGCATCATACCTTCTGATTTCCAACTATATTATAAATATATAGTAATCGAAACATAATAGTATTGATATAAACACTGAAACATAGATGAACAGAACAGAGAGCCCCAAAATAAACCTATTATATATGATCAATTAATTTATAACAAAGGAGCCAATAAAATACAATGGGGAAAGGATACTGTCTTCTTCCCTAAGGAGTGTTAGGGACACTGGTTAGTCACATGCAAAATAATACAACTAGACCACTATCTCACACCATACAGAAAAAAATTAAAAATGCATTAAAGAATTGAGTGTAAGATCTTAAATCATAAAACCCAGGAAAAAAATATAGGTGGTAAGCTCCTTGATATCAGTCTCAGATAATTTTTTGCATCTGACTCTAAAACCAAATGCGGTAAAAACAAAAATAAATCGGTGGGATTACACCACACTAAAAAGTTTCTGCATAGCAAAGGAAATCATTAACAAAGTGAGAAGGCAACCTACCAAATGGGAGAATATTTGCAAATCATACACCTGATAAGAGGTCAACACCAAAATATATATACATATATATATAAAACCCATACAACTCAATAGCAAAAAAGCCAAACAATCCAATTGAAAAAATGGGCAGAAGATCTGAATAAACATTTTCCCAAAGAAATACAGATGGCCAACAGGCACATGAAAAGATGTTCAGCATCACTAGTCATCAGAGAAATGCAAATCAAAATCACTGTGAGATATCTCCTTACTCTTGTAAGAATGGCTACTATCAAAAACATAAGGAATAACAGTGTTGGCAAGAATATGGAGAAAAGAGAACCCCTATGCACTGCTGATGGGAATATAAATTGGTACAGATACTATCGGAAACAGTATGGAGATTCTTCAAAAAATTAAAAACAGAACTACCACAGGGTCTGGAAATCCCACTTTTGGTTATTTATCCAACGAATAAGAAAATACTAATTTGAAAAGATACATGAACCCCCAAAGGTCACTGCAACATTATTTACAATAGCCAACATATGCAAACTACCTGAAGTACCTATGAATGGAAAAGTTAATAAATAATATGGACACACACACAATGGAGTATTTCTTAGCCATAAGAAAAAGAATAAAATTTTGCCAATTGCTACATCAACGGAACTTGAGGGTATTATGCTAAGTGAAATGAATCAGACAGAGAAAGACAAATCCTGTATGATTTCACTACCACGAGGAGTCTAGAAAATAAAACAAACAAACAAAATGGAACACAACTTACAGACATGCAGAACAGATGGGTGGCTGCCAGAAAAGAGGTGGTTGGAGACAGGCAAAAGCTTGAAAGGTGTCAGGAGGTATAAACAGTCAGTTACAAGTAAGTCATGGGGATGTAATACATGATACAGTAACTGCAGTCAATGGTACTGTATTGCACATTTGCTAAAAGAGAATAAATCTTAATGCTATCATCACAAGAAAAAATATCTGTGACTCTGTATGATGATGCATGGTAATCAGACTTCTTGTGATGACATTTGGCAGCATGAACAAATATGAATCATTACGCTGCACACCAGAAATTAATATCAGATTATATGTCAATTACACCTCAGTAAAAAGGCACTAATTAGACACTGCTAACTCTGATAAGAAAAGCCATTAAATATTATTCCTTGCATTATCAAGCAGTGGGTTAAGCTAAATCCTATTATCTTGCATATCAAGTCTCAGCATATCTGAGTTTACATCACAGAAAGCCTCAGAACAAATCCAAACTTATGTTTTCTCTCCTATAACACCCAGAAAGAGTCAGTATTAAGGTTACGTGAAATATGGTATTTGCTCTACTTAAAAAGTAATAGGTTGGAGGACAAAACATGAAGAAAGTAGCATGAATAAATAACCAAAGTGCAAAGACCCAAGTATTCATATGAAGCACATATCTAACCTTGCCTCAATTTTTGTTCTGACTTACAAGGAGCTAACACATATATTTAACTTACCTCATTTGCTTTGGAATAACGGTCTTCTCTACTGAATTGTCTGTCTAAATTAAACAACAAAAAAAAGTCATGTTAAAATGGCCAACTGATCACAATATGTTAAAACTCTGGATAGGGAGAATTCAAAATTTAAAAGATCATATTATCTGTGAACAGAAACAATTTTAATTCTTCCTTTCCAATTAGATGTCTTTTATTCCTTTTCCTGCCTAAATGGTCTGGCTAGAACTTCTAGTACTATGCTGAATAGAAGTGACAGAAGTGAATATCCTCGGCTGAGCAATAAAGTTAACTCATAAACAAAAGCTCCTCGAAGTTCCTAATAAGTATTAAAAGTATAAACGGGTCCTGAGATTAAAAAAAAAAAAAGTTGACAACTGCTATCTTAGCTATAAAATCAGTAGAAATGCATGCACTATGGGAATGGTACAAGAACGTTCATAACAGTATTATTGGTAATAACCAGAAAACCAAGGTTTCCCAGGTGGCTCAGTGGTTAAAACAAACAAACAAACAAAAAAACCCGCCTGCCAATGTAGGAGACAGAGGAGATGTGTGTTCGATTTTGGGGGCTGGAAAGATACCCTGGAGAAGGAAAAGGCAACCCACTCCAGTATTCTTGCCTGGATAAAATCCCATGGACAGAGGAGCCTAGTGGGCTACACTCCATGGGGTTGCAAAGAGTTGGGCATGACTGAGCATATAACACTCAGAAAACTAGCATCACCCCAAATATCCAGAAACAATAAAGTGGATCAATGCAATGTAGTATAATCACGCCATGTATGGTATCTAGCAATAAAATTGAATTAGTTTTAATTAGATGTAAAAACATAAATCTCCCAGAAATAGTTCAGCAAAAAGGCAGAAATAATTAGCATTATTTCAATTACATAAAGTTTAACTATGCAGAACCAAAGTATGTTACTTACGGATGAATACTTAAGGGTAGGTAAATGTTGGGATACAATTAATACAATCACTGGCCAAAAAAACACTCCAGTTGCCTGAGCTCAGATTGCTGTCCTGTATTGCAAACCACACACCAAACATTTACGCCCTCTCTGCACTGACCTGTGACGACCTGGGCTCGGGAAACTGACATATGCTGCTACTCTGGCTACTGCTAATGCTGTCAATAGTAAACTGCTCTTTGTCTCCCATCCAGGTGTCTCACAATCTTCTACCAGTGACCATGAAATTGTAACAGGCTACTCTGTCAACTTTCAAATGCAGTGAAGTCTCAGACTTTTCACAGTTCTTGTCCCTGATTGTCAGTACAACGATGATAATACAGGTGGTGATAATCGCTAACGTGCGTTCATTCTCTATTGTTAAATTTACAGCAGAGGAGACAGAAAAGAAATGCAAAAAAGGCAACACGGCTGTCTGAGGAGGCCTTCCAAATAGCTGAGAAAAGAAGAGAAGAAAAGGCAAAGGAGAAAAGGAAAGATATACCCACTTGAATGCAGAGTTCCAAAAGAATAGCAAGGAGAGATAAGAAAGCCTTTCTCACTGATCAATGCAAAGAAATAGAGGAAAACAATAGAATGGGAAAGACTCGAGATGGCTTCAAGAAAATTAGAGATACCAGGGGAACATTTCATGCAAAAGGGGTAAAATAAAGGACAGAAATGGCAGGGACCTAACAGAAACAGAAGATATTAAGAGGAAGTGACAAGAATACCCAGAAGAACTATATAAAAAAGATCCTCATGATCCAGATAACCATGATGGTGTGATCACTCACCTACAGCCACACATCCTGGAATGTGAAGTAAAGTGGGCCTTAGAAAGCATCACTACGAACAAAGCTAGTGGAGGTGATGGAATTCCAGTTGAGCTATTTCAAATCCTGGAAGATGATGCTGTGAAAGTGCTGCACTCAATATGCCAGCAAATTTGGAAAACTCAGCAGTGGCCACAGGACTGGAAAAGGTCAGTTTTCATTCCAATCCCAAAGAAAGGCAATGCCAAAGAATGTTCAAAGTACTGCCCAATTGCACTCATCTCACATGCTAGCTCACATGCTCAAAATTCTTCAAGCCAGATTTCAATAGTTTGTGAACCGTGAACTTCAAGATGTTCAAGCTGGATTTAGAAAAAGCAGAGAAATCAGAGATCAAATTGCCAATATCAGCTGGATCA
Organism: Ovis aries; assembly: GCF_016772045.2. Taxonomy (NCBI): domain Eukaryota; kingdom Metazoa; phylum Chordata; class Mammalia; order Artiodactyla; family Bovidae; genus Ovis; species Ovis aries. Next base: position 20,140,881 of record NC_056074.1, read on the forward strand.
TGGAAAAAGCACGAGAGTTCCAGAAAAACACCTACTTCTGCTTTATTGACTACATGAAAGCCTTTGACTGTGTGGATCACAACAAACTGAAAAATTCTTAAAGAGATGGAAAAACCAGACCACCTTCCTGCCTCCTAAGAAATCTGTATGCAGGTCAAGATGCAATCGTTAGAACTGGATATGGGACAACAGATTGACTCCAAATCGGGAACGCAGTACATCAAGGTATACTGTCACCCTGTTTATTTAACTTGTATGCAGAGTACATCATGCGATATGCCAGGCTTGATGAAGCACAAGCTGGAATCAAGATTGCTGGGAGATATATCAATAACCTCAGATATGCAGATGACACCACCCTTATGGCAGAAAGCGAAGAACAACTAAAGCGCCTCTTGATGAAACTGAAAGAGGAGAGTGAAAAAGTTGGCTTAAAGCTCAATATTCAGAAAACTAAGATCATGGCATTGAGTCCCATCACTTTCTGGCAAATAGATGGGGAAACAATGGAAACAGTGAGAAACTTTATTTTGGAGGGCTCCAAAATCACTGCAGATGGTGACCACACCAATGAAATTAAAAGACTCTGGCTCCTTGGAAGAAAAGCTATGATCCAACCTAGACAACATATTAAAAAGTAGAGACATTACTTTGCCAACAAAGGTCCGTCCAGTCAAAGCTATGGTTTTCCAGTGGTTATGTATGGATGTGGGAGCTGGACTATAAAGAAAGCTGAGTGCTGAAGAGTTGATGCTTCTGCACTGCAGTGTTTGAGAAGATTCTTGAGAGTCCCTTGGACTGCTAGTTGAAAGAGTGAACCCTAAAGGAAGTCAGTCCTGAATATTCGCTGCAAGGACTGACGTTGGGAAAGACTGAAGACAGGAAGAGAAGCGGAAGACAGGATGAGATGGTTGGATGGCATCACCGACTCGATGGATATGCATTTGAGCAAGCTCCGGGAGTTGGTAATGGACAGGGAGGCCTGGCGTGCTGCAGTCCATGGGATCTCAAAGAATTAGACATGACTTAGTGACTGAAATGAGAGGAGACAGACCCAAAACTGTGATAAATGCTATACAAGAGACTAAAAGAGCAAACAGAAAAAGTGAGAAAAACAAGGAGGGTTGCGGTTTAGACATAAGGAACTCAGAAAATCTCTCTGAGGGGGTAATAATTATACTGAGATGTGAAAGTTGAGAGGATACAAGAAACATGAGAACACCCAAAGGCTGCAAGACAGGAACAGTTTTTTTAGGTGTTGAAAGAAACAAAGGCCAAGCTAAAGATGAGTAGGTAAATGGCAGACAGGTATAAGAAGGTATTAGAAAGGCATAGAGTTGGGGGACCATTTGTGGAGGACCTTGTATGACTCGATTTCTTCTTTGGTGAAATAGTAAACCATGAACAAGTATTTAAATAGTATTTACATTTTATGAAAAGCACTAGTTACTGACTGGAGGATGTGTTAAAAGATAGTGAGAATTGAGAAAAGAAATAAATCATGAGAGGTTGCTGCAATAAATCACAAGAGATGATGGGGGTCTAGCCTGCAGTTGGAAACACTGCAAATGAAGGCACCTAAGTGGACTGTAGATGTCTCAGTAAAAACGGAAAACAAGCTGCTATCAAATTGCAGCTGTGCAGGTGGACAGACAAAGAAGATGAAAGATTACTAGACTTGAGCAATTTGTGAATCCATTTACTGAAACGGGGAAGATTATTAACGGTAGGCAATTAATACAGCAGATGCTGCTGGCTCCCCACAAATATCCTTTCTCTTCCTTGTTCTTTACTAACAAAATACTAATTATATGGTGCAGCAATGAGCTCTCACAAAATAAAAAGAACAAAAAAACACATTTCCTAGCCTTCTTTGCAATCTAAGAATACAGCATAAACTCAAAGCTGTGTGCTGTGCCATGCTAAGTCACTTCAGTCACATTCAACTCTTTGCGACCCTGTGGACCACAGCCCACCAGGCTCCTCTGTCCATGGGATTCTCCAGGCAAGAACACTGGAATGGATTGCTTTGCCCTTCTCCAGGGGATCTTCCTGACCCAGGGATTGAACCCGCATCTCTTACTTCTTCATTGGCAGACGAGTTCTTTACCACTAGTGCCACCTGGGAAGTCCAAATTCAAAGCTACCAAATATCGTATAAAAGGCTTTAATGTCCATACTATATTCTAAGATGTGCGTAAGCATTAAATGAAAATGCATGTAAATTGCTTCATGCAGCCAGTCGCTGGCACAGAAATCATGAATGTTATTCTTGATGATATTGTTATTATTATTAGGATATATTCTATACTTTTATTAATTTTTAAAACTATTTCAAAGTCTTTGGATAAGTTGTAGAGTGTCAGAATAAAGATAAAAGAATATATTTTGTATTCAGGTCTTCTTGTTGCAGGATCTATTAAACAGTTAATGGCTAGTGTAAGCAAAGTAAAAAACTAACACGCTCTAGGTATAGCCATGTAATTTAACTTTTCTGAGTATAGGTTTTCTGTCTAAAAGATTTAAAATATAAGTAAAAATTATTTGACATATATAAAATGTCACACAGTATCATTATCAAAGGGTTTTACTCATGAATACTATCTAGATGTACAGCTAAAAATTCCACAGTGTCTTGACTACCTCTCATTGGACTTTCCAAAAACAAAGAAAGGAAACCAATCTAGCAAACTCTTAGAATAAGTAGATAAAGAATAGAAGTCTAAGAAAATACATGCCTTGTCTCTCAATGTATTGTACTTACACACTGGCATAGGGAGGCTTTTATTTTCTTGAGGACAAAAACAGTCACTCTTATGCATAGAATTAAACACAGTTCCAAGCACAGAGAAAAAAATGTACACCTTAAGCTTGAGTTATAGAATATTTTATAATTCCACATTTTAGAAAAGAAAGTAGAAAAACTGGAAACACTAACTTTTACTTCCTCTAATTATTTTTGCTATACTTAACATAAAACAAATAGTTTAAAAAATATTTCAAACTGTTATCAGAACTGGATGCAAAGTGTTTATTTCAGAATGTGGAAGAGAAGTGAAGTGAAGTAAACGTCACTCGGCCGTGTCCGACTCTGCAATCCCATAGACTATATACAGTCTGTGGAATTCTCTAGGCCAGGATACTGGAGTGGGTAGCCTTTCACTTCTCCAGGGATCGAAGCCAGGTCTCCCACACTGCAGGCAGATTCTTTACCAGCTGACGATATAGTTCCTTCAGATTATCTCCAATCTATAATAGTTCTCTCATGCTTTTTGCTTTTCAATTTGCTGATTCCTCACCTGGATCTAACAACTGTTTCTTCTTTTAGCTAATTTTTGCTTATTTTTCCACTTTACAACAGTTTCGACATCTTCCTTTCAAGTCTCACCAGAAACCTCCTCTTCTGGCCCCTGGTTGGCCTCCTCCCTGCTCCCATAGCACCCTGGCCTTAGCTCTTTGGGAAATGTAGCCCCATTCTGGGCTTCCCTGGTAGCTCAGCTGGTAAAGAATCTGCCTCCAAAGCAGGAGACCCAGTTTGATTCCTGGGTTGGGAAGATCCCCAGGAGAATGGATAGGCTACCCACTCCAATATTCTTGGGCTTCCCTGGTGGCTCAGACGGTAAAGAGTCCACCTGCAGTGCAGGAGACCTGGGTTTGATCCCTGGGTCAGGAAGATCCCCTGGAGGAGGGCATGGCAATCCACTCCAGTATTCTTGCCTGGAGAATCCCCATAGACCAAGAAGCCTGGTGGGCTAAAATCCACGGGGTCGCAAAGAGTCGGACACAAATGAGAGACTAAGCACAGCACAGCACAGCCCTGTTCTCAGTCAGTTCAGTTCAGTCGCTCAGTCATGTCCGACTCTGCAACCAAGTGAACCGCAGCTCGCCAGGCCTCTGTGTCTATCACCAACTCCCAGAGTTCACTCAAACTCATGTCCATAGAGTTGGTGATGCCATCCAGCCATCTTATCCTCTGTCGTCCCCTTCTCTTCCGCCCCCAATCCCTCCCAGCATCAGAGTAAGAGATGTAAGTAAGCCCTGTTCTACCACCCTCTGCTGCTGCTGCTGCTGCTAAGTTGCTTCAGTCGTGTCCGACTCTGGGCGACCCCACAGACGGCAGCCCACCCGGCTTCCCCGTCCCTGGGATTCTTCAGGCAAGAATACTGGCGTGGGTTGCCATTTCCTTCTCCGATGCATGGAAGTGAAAAGTGAAAGTGAAGTCGCTCAGTTGTGTCCGACTCCTAGCGACCCCACGGACTGCAGCCCACCACCCTCTATAAGATTGCAAACTCCCTGAGAACCAGGCGGAGTGCACTTTGTAAACAGCATCCCTTTCAGAAAAGCAGAAACATTAAAGAAGACAGATGTATTTCCTCACACACCATGCTCCCTCTCTCACACAGCGCTCACCTACTTGCGCTCTCTCTCTCTCACACACACAATCAGATGTTCACAACATGTCAGAGATCCAGATATACTTTCACACCCAGAGAATATAAAGTTGAAGAAACTGCATAATCTACAAGCCTCTGTCAACACAGAGGCATATCTGAAGAGGCAGGATTTGAAGCCAACAAATGGATCAGCTTCTTGCTATTCCTGCAACTTCCTCTCAAGTCAATAGAATTGACTTGACTTGACTTTTGTGGCCTAGAAACCAGAACTACAAAAGGTTCAGTACAGATCACTATCTCTCGCTCTCTCTCTCTCTTGCTCTCTCTAGTCGCTAAGTCATGTCCCACTCTTGCGACCCCATGTACAGTAGCCTACCAGGTTCCTCTGTCCATGGGATTTTCCAGGCAAGAATACTGGAGTGGGTTGCCATCTCCTTCTCTAGGGGATCTTCCCGACCCAGGAATCGAACCCAGGTCTCCTGCATTGTAGGTACAATCTTTACTGACTGAGCTATGAGGGAAGCCCTATTGATCACTATGGAGAATCATAAAATATGAGTCAAAATTTATGCCAGCCCAAAGACAGCTTTGAGTTTTCACTGAAAGCACATTACTAATACACACTCAGTGAACCCAGAACCCAAAAATAGCCCTTGGATTTACCAAATGGTCTTCTCAGTTTACATTTCTTCCAGGAGTATAAAATAACATAAACATAAATACGGCCACATACAAAAAAAACAAAAACAAAAACGAATATTTCAAATCAGAACTTGCTAACAATGTTGATCAGTCAATAAGTCAATTTCAGCAACATTGACATTTTACTAGCAGCATTTCTTTACATAACAATTTAATGTTTTATTACACACTGCCCTTATAATTTCACTTTAAAAATTATTATATTGTGGGAAAACAGTTAATTGGAGATCACTGATTGTTTCTATGTTCAATTGTTAGGAAAATAAACAGAAAATATAACAAATCCCAGAAAAATCTATTATGTCTGAAAGGCACAGTGTAAATATTCTCTCTCCAAGGAGAAAGTTTATCACATGTAAATCAATTGTTTAACTTTCTCTTCAAAGATGATTTAGAAAATATGTAATACACAGATTCAGGCTTACCTATATTGGGGAATTTACTCTAAGAAATCCATTTTATATTAAAACACAAGAATAAAAGTAGCTCTTAAAAATTCATGCTGTGGGGGACTTCTCTGGTGGTAGTTGTATTTCCCTCTGTATTTAATTATTTTTGTTTAAAAAGGGAGGAGTTGCTTCAAGTGATACCATCAATAAAATGGAAAGAGAACCCACAAATGGAAGAAAATATTTGCAAGCCATACACACTGAATATATAGACTTCTTCCACCACAATAATTAAAAGGCAACTAATTTTTTTTAAACAGGCAAAGGATTTGAATAGACATTTTTTCCAGTGAAGATACATGAATAGTTAATAAGCACTGAAACAGATACTCAACACTTTTGGTCACTGAGAAAATGTAAATCAAAATCACATTGAGACAGCACTTCACACCCACTAGGGTTGCTATAAATAAAAAAGACAGACAATCACACATGTTAGTGAAGACATGGAGTAATTGGGGTCACTATATACTACTTGTGAAAATGTGAAAATGAGGCAGAAAACAGTTTAGCAATTTCTCAAAATGCTCAATATACAGCCACCATATTATTCAGTAATTCCAATACTAGGTGTATACCCAAGAAAAATACAAACGTATTTTCATACAAAATCTTGCAATAAATGGTCATAGCAGCATCATAGCCAAGGAAGTGGAAACAATTCAAATGTCCACCAATCAATAAACAGATAAAGTATGAATACATCTGCAATGGAATATTATTTGACAATAAAAAGGAATAATGCAATGATACAAGTTATAACATGCATGAAATTAAAAAACACATGCTAAGAGGAAGAAGCCAGCTACAAAAGATCACATACATGAGTCTGTTTACCAGAAGTTCAGAATTGGTAAACCCAGAGATGGTAAATAGATTAGAGGCTGCCTAGGGCTGGGGGTACCTAAGGTGGGGAGGGGGTGAAGGGGGAGTGACAGCTAAGAGGTTTCTATTTGAGGTAAACAAAATGTTCCAAAATTAGATTATGGTGATGATGGTAAAATTGCAAATATACTAAAATTGGAACTCTACCTTTAAAGTGGGTGATTCTTATTGTATTTAAATTATATCTCAAACTGTTAAGGGGAGAAGGAGGATGCATAATAAGGCATTTTATTTCTTTGGTGTCTTTGAAGACTAAATAGTATGACTTCTTAGATCATTTATCACTTTACAAAAAAACACCCCACTGCTTCCATGTTCAGATCTAACACTTAACAAGACATGAAAGTAAAGTGTCATTGAGAGAAGTGAATATCATCGAAGGCCCTGGAGACAGACCTAGGAAAATATGTGCTTTTTCAGGAAATGTGTACTAAAACAGAACCACAGAATATGGGTCCGGGACGGCCACAGGGGGAGTTTCCAGAGGTTGGCCCTGTCTCTGTCCCATCCTGTCCCAGAGGGCTTGGTATTTTCCTGGACCCACACCTGTTTAGCTTCTGGCTGGTTCCTGGGGCCTCTGACATGGCTCCAGAGGATAGCCCAAGTATCACGGGTAGGGGGAGATGGGAAACTCCAGAGCAAACGATGGACAAATATTTTTCCAAAGAAACTAAAAATTCAATGAAACCTTGTGAAACAGCAGCCTCCCCACGTGCATAGGAATCTCAAACTGATCGACCTTAGGGTTCGGTCTGCTCCTCCCATAATTAACAAGGATCTCAAAGCTGGAGCAGTAATTGGCAAATAGAAACAGGCAACAAGACTCGAGGGCCCACACCGGGAATTGCTGTCATGCGCCCTAAGCTTGGGCTCTCCCCTTGGTAGGAGGCTCCTTCTTGCCTCTGCCCAAGTTCAGAGGCCGGGGAACCTCGGTTCACCCGTCCATGCTCTCCCACCCGGGCAGGGACCGTGCGCCCGGGCGGGCGCTGTCTCGCACCGGGCGCAGCGCATCCACGAACGTCCCTGGGATCCAGGCGGCGAGGCCGCCAACGTCCCCCCGGGGTCCCCGCGCCACGCAAGCCGGCTCCCACCTTGATGCACCATCTCCAGGACGTCTGGGTCGCCCATCTTCGCCAGCTCGTTAATGACGCTGCCCGAGGGGGAGACGCTCGACCACTCAGACGACTTGCGAAATTTGGCCTGGAGGCTAAATCTGACGGTGGGCCGCTGTGGTGGGAGCAAGAGGTCCTGTTTGTAAGCGTCGATCTTCTTGGGTTCCTCAGGTCTCGGGGGCGTCAGCCCCTGAGGCTTCTTATCCGGCCGGTACTTCCACTTGCTCGGGTTCTTGACGTTCAGCTTCAGCGCCCTCTCCCGGTAGCGCCTCTTGGACCGCTCCCAGTACATCTCCCGGATCGTGCCGGGATGAAAGCTTCCCGGCTTCCACTCGTGCTCTCGGTGCTGGCCCTCCCGCGGCTCTCCCCGCCTCTCTCTCCTCCCCGCCAGCTCTCCGCCCCTCGACCCGCTGGGCTGCGGGCTCCCAGGCTCCCACTCGCTCCCGCCCCCTGCCTCACTCGGCCCGGGCTCCTCCGCCTCCCGTTCCCCTTCCGGGCCCGCGGCCGCCTCCTGGCCCTCTTGGTCCGGCAGTTCGCTTCTCAACTGGCCTTGCTGGTCCCATCCCACCGGGTTGGCGCCCGTCCCGGGCTCCTGGTTCTCCTGGGCGGCCGCCTCCCCTCTCTCCGAACCAATCTCTGTTGCCAGCCGAAGGGCGAACTGCGCCCTCAGCCTGTCGGTCTGGTCCTCCTCCATCTATCTGCCCGGCCCTCCGCCTAGAATGGGCGGCAGTCGGAGAGAACCCCCTTCCCGGTTGGAGTTATTTTTTGTCGGGTGAGAAAAAACCTGCCTTCCTTAAGGGGAGCCCACCCCTTAAAAGGCTCGCGCGTGGCCCGTTCTGCGAGATTCTAGCAGCCCCTCCTTCCGGAATCCTGCGCAGGGTTATTTGCAGCTGGTAGCAGCAACACGGTTGGTGGTGGTTTAGTACCCAAGTCGTGTCCGACTCTTACTACCCCATAGGCCTCTCGGTCCATGGGATTTCCCAGGCAAGAATACTGGAGTAGGTTGCCGTGCCCTTCTCCAGGGGATTTTCCCAATCCAGGAATCAAGCCCAGGTTTCCTGCATTTCAGAGGGAATCCCATCTCACACAGTTGGTGGAAAGTCAAGTTTGTCCAAAATTCGAATTCAGCCTCTGCCCCTTAGAAGTTAGATGACATTGGTCAAGTTTCTTCAGGAGACATTGGCTTGTTTCTTCAAGAGAACCATTATTAGGACCCAAATCGGGGACTTGTGAGGGGCACAATGTACAGTGCGGCTGTAATGAGTTAAGAATTCAGATGCTCTCAAGACGAAGCCCTTTTGCACCGAGCCCTGCTCCATCTCAGAGTTTCTTACTGGCTTGAGCATTTAGACCTCAAGCAGAGTGAATGGTCACACTCTTCACAGGCTCCTCTGAATTGATTTATGTCTTTGAGACCTTAACAACTACCAGCTCCCCAATAATTGGGAGATAAAAATTACTGTCTAAAAGAGGAAAAATAGATAAGCGGTGATGAACTAAGGGTGAGGTAGAGGTCTGGGCTGAGGGTCTTGAGTGCTAAGGAGGGAGTGACTGAGTTTGGGGCAGGTATGGGCAAATTTAAGAATAAGGAGAACATAACCAAGGAAGACTTGATCTTTTTGAATTTTCATGTTACTCTATTTTTTTCCCCCTTCTATTGACATTTTTTAGCCTAGGAGTATCTTTTACAGATGAGAAAATAGGCTTGAGAGAATTGTTTTGGTGAAGTCCATGGTTAACTGTGGAACTGGAAATCATCTCTTTTCCTATGCCTTGCTATCTGTTCTCTATTTCAGGCTGTAGGCAATTGCTTACTTGATGTGTTTTGGAATGGTGTTTGAAATGTTGTTATTTGTCAGGCAAGTGTATACTCCTCGGTTCTGTCTTGTCACAACGAAGATTTGGAGTGATGGACATTAAAGCCCACAGCGTGTCACAGCTCTCGGGGCTTGGACAGACCATGTTATAGCTCTCAGGTCTCGAATGGACCGTGTTATAGCTCTTAGACAAATCAGTGTCACAGCTCCGTATTACAGCTCTATTTTATTTAGATAATAACAGGAAAACCATCCTTGAGGCGTGAGGGCAGGTTGACCCAAAGACCGGAAGAAAAAAGCGTCCCAGTGTGGGGTGGGGGTGGGGGTGGGGGGAGGAGCTAGCTTTGGCTCCTCTTTTTGTCTGTCTCGCCCCCCCTCCACCCCCGCCCCCAGGGCCTGTCCTATGTAAATTGGGCCAGCCAGGAGTGTTGTTTGTTTTACCTGAGGTCCTCACTCCCCTCGGACCTTCCTTTGTTCTGTATGTGCGGGCTTTTCTCTTCCTTATCTTTTAGACACTGCCATTCTGGACTCCTTTTCCCTATTCTAACTACCTAACAGTATTCATAAGTTAAGCCGTGGACTTACATGTAATTATAATAAATTGGTAGTTATCTGACAAGTGTTGGTATTTACCTCTTGATTAATCATTGTTTGAGTCTAATGAAATGTTTATCCTCTGATTTGTTTTGTGTTCTTCCCATATACCAGGTACTCTGCTAGGTGCTGTAGATATTGTGATTTAACACATGGTACAGATTTTGCTTTATGTAGATTAAATAAAAATAAAAACAAAATAATTTTTCTATAATTTTATAGAATTATATACTTAATATTTCTTGATTCTGCACCGTATTTGAAGTGACACGTGAAAAAGACATTTAACGATGATTTTGTGCAAAATTGAATATTTCGATGCTGATTTTGCTGATATTCATCCTCTCTAAGCCTTGTTAACAAAAAAGTTGGATCTTTCTTGTGTTCTTTTGATAAAGGTATGTATTTTCTCCATAACGCCTGAGATCTTGAGACATTTTCTCTGTGTTTGTATCACTGAAATACTTTATTTTGCTTATCCATTCATAATTTAAGGATCTGTCAGTTTCTTCCATTGCTACACCCTGCCTCTTTAAACTCAATCTTCAACCATCTATTTCCAGAATTATGTTATGAATAATGAATACATATTCTTTTAATGTATTTGGTTACACAGTTAAGTGTTGTATTGAGACCAGAAAGTTATCTTTTTTAGCCCTCCAAATTATTTCAGCCTTTGTTTCCAGATTATTCAGCCTTTGTTTCAGCGTTATTGCATCATTTGGTACTGCCTTTTTATTTTAATTAGCCTTTTGTGTCCTATCCTAAGGGAGGTATGCAAGTGTTTAAATGACAATAGAAACACAGCTGTAAATATAAAAACTGTGATACTTTGGGTGCTAAACTGTCAAATGATTGCTTAAAATACTTGTTTGCCAACTGGTAAGTAGGCTTTGCTGATGACTTGGTGGTAAAGAATCTGCAGGCCAATGCAGGAGACAAGGGTTTGATCTATGGGTTAGGAAGATCCCCTGGAGAAGGAAATGGGAATCTACTCCAGTATTCTGGGAAATCTCATAGACCGGGGAGCCTGGTGGGCTCCATGGGGTCTGTAAAAGTGCCTGACACGACTTAGCAACTAAACGACAATAACCAGTAAGTCAAAGTATGGGTTCTCTGTAGAAAAGACCCTTTATGAGTGTCAGTATATAATACATGCCAGCCTGGGCTGTGTGAAAGTTAAATGTATAAAAATGAGCAACAACCTGCATGTGAATATTCTTTTTTATTCTAGCAGCCTCGTTAAATAGATGGATTTAAGGCTAAAGAGGACAAGTTCATGAGCTACACTCTGGAAACCAGGAAGGATTTTGGAAAGTCATGCAATGAATCCTTCTCCCTGTTGGTATTTAAGGCAAAGATATGGTGCCTCCAGTCTGTCTGGATCAGTCTGCTTTCTTGGTATCCACGTGCCAAGGCTTCAACTCCTATAGTAAGTGTTCTCCTTTTGGGCTACATGGCATTCATTTATTTTTTAACTCCTAAAATTTTTAAGTGACGCTAGTGGTAAAGAACCAGACTACCAGTGTAGGAGACGTAAGAGACATGAGTTTGATCCCTGGGTTGGGAAGATCCCCTGGAGGAGGGCATGGCAACCCGCTCCAGTATTCTTGTCTGGAGAATCCCATGGCCAGAGGAGCCTGGCAGTCCACAGAGTCACAAAAGAGTCGGGTATGACTGAGGCGACTTGGCACACAGCACACAAAAATTTTATTTAGTCCATATATTTTCAACATCATTACAATCCACATAAAATGGCCTGCTCTCAGGTATGAATCTTTGAATCAGGTGTCGAAAGACCTGCATATCTCTCTCTGTCCCTTATGAGCTAAAGGGCATGATGACCTTGAACAGATGATTCTGCATCCCTCCTTCCTTGCCTGTGACTATTAAGGATCTTAACCTGTTCCACCCATCTCCCAAAGTTGTGAAAGTCAAACAAATCATATCCATGAAAGGACTTTGGAAACAGTAAAAATGTAACAAGCATGAGAAAGTTTTATTGACTGGCAGAGGTAGTTATAGATTTAACAGTAGGTACTAGTTGTGGGGTGTTGTTTCCTCCACCCAACAAAAATGCCATTTTAACCATTTCTCTGAGATTTGCAGGCATTTTCTGACTCTACACAGATTCCTCACCACTAAGCACTGGTGTCAGTGGGGGGCTCAAGTCTCCTTATTTGTAATATTTAAATACTGCAATATTTGTTTCTTTGAATCCTGATTATTTAGGTCCTAGACTTTTTCAATGAGCTCTAGCCCTATCTACTAGGACTGCCTACCATCTGGCATTCTTCCCTCTCCTAGAAAAACTCACTTTACAGGTTGGCTTCTGGGGCTATTATGATCAGCAGAAACACCAGTACAATTTTGAGTACTCACATGCAACCTTACCATTTGCCAATGTAAAGACTCAGGGTGGCATGTCTACTGTGCCATATAACTAGAAAGATGCAGTTGGTTCCCAGTCTAGAGAGATGGGGAACTGTCTCAGCAAAAGATGAGAAACAAAATGTTTTCACCTCTCTCATGACTGCTTGCAACAGCCCCTGAGATCATAAATGATGCCCTTCTTCTTGCTGTCCGCAATGACTTTTTTTTTTTTAATCAGAGGATAATTGCTTTACAATGTTGCGTTAGTCTCTGCTGTACTAACAGCATGCATCAGCTGTAAGTATTCTCATGTATCTTCTCCCCCTTGAGCCTCCCTCCTACTCACCGCCCCCTGCCACTGTCCAGCTTCTCTCAGTCATCAGAGAGCACCAAGCTTAGCTCTGCCAGTGACTTTCTATCACATGTAAGGGGAAATCTAACCACCTTTCTTACCAGTAGGATTGCAGCACTATCCTTACATGATCTAGGCCTAGTTCCCACCTCTGCTATCATGTTCTAGCCTTGCTGTCGTGCTGTTCCACAAACCGAATAAGACTTTTCCCATCATTTCCCAAGCACTTTGTACTCACCGTTCTCTTCTCCATAAAGCTCTTTACACAGATATTTGATGGTTCACTCTCTTCCATCATTTTTCTATCCTAATGAAGAATCTTGCTGACCACCCTAAGTCAATAACCTCACATTACTATCCTCTTAGCCCAAAATTTTTCTTTAGAGCTGTTCTCCCTTTCTGACTTTGTATATTTAATTGCTTGTGCATATTTATTTTTGTATAAGCTCCCTGGAAGCTGAGGTTTTCTGTTTTCTTTTCTCATATATCAGTGGCACTTAGAATGGCACAGAAAGGTTCTCATAAATATTTGTTGAATGAATGATTTGTCAAAGGTTTATCATCACATTTCCTATTCCCTGAGTCACTAGCTGTCTTCTTCATTGCCCCTCACTTTCCTGCATCTGGGAGAATAATTGGATTACACACTTGCAGTGGCCTGTGGCTCAATGCTATTCTAAGAAATAATTTTCTAATTAAAAAAAAACACAAACCCTCTAAAATTTACATAAAGAAACAACTAGAGTCAGCAGAGATAGAGACAATCGTCAGGACTTTGCCTCACTATCTGAGCACCAATCTCTTGGCTGCTCTTTGAAAATAGAGTCGACCTTTGGCAAGCAGTGGTGGCAGCCACAAGGGAAGCCAGAGAATACTGGAGTGGGTAGCCTATTCCCTCTCCAGCAGATCTTCCCAATATAGGAATCAAACCGCAGTCTCCTGAATTGCAGGCACTTTCTTTACCAGCTGAGCTATCAGGGAAGCTCAAGAAGAGAGCAAAGACCCATTTGTGCTCTAGTGCTGCTGAGTTCCTGTATCAACAAGTGTCCTTTGGTGTAAAGCAATCGCATCTTCTTGTTTAAATGCCAGATGCTTAGGATTGTAATCTGTCTTTGGCATATACATACACAGGAGATGAAAAACCAAACGAACCCGTATGGTCTACACTGGCTGCATCAAATAAAAATCTGGATCTTGAACCTTGAATGGGGATACCTATATTACTATATTTCCCTTTCCTCTTTCACAGATAAAGTTTTCCATCAGGAAACCTACACCCACTGGCTCTGCATTTTCTTTACCATCATATCCCTTTAGAACCTCGTCATGCCAACGGAAGAAACCGTTTCCTTAAAGGTTATCCTTCATTGCCTTCTATCAGCCATTATATCCAGCATGTCTTTCCAGATCTTCACAATGGACCTGTGCCACTCTGAGTCTCCATCCATAATTCTGACTCTCTAACTCTCCTGGAAACATGATATGCGAGAAAGAGCAGTGTAGTGATATATCCAAAGCATATTAATTAATACATGAATAACAGTGGCTATTTATTACTAATCACCTGCTTGAGATAATCCTGAAGACTTTGAAATAAGTGGTAGAGTTGAGAAGTTGAATTAGTTTACAGTCAGACATTCTGGATCAGGCAGACCTGTCCAAGTATGAAGTGACTGTGTAGCCTTTAGCTAGTGGGTTAACCTCTCTAATCCTTAATTTCCTCATCTCTATAATAGAAACAATCATATCCACCCAACAGTGTGGTTATGGAAAATAATAATGCTAAGTCCTTGGCACAAAATATTCATTAAAAGGATGTCAGTTTTCATCTTTCTTTTGTACTTTCAATGATTTCCTTGAAATCGAAAGATGAACTTCTTTCAGCAAATTCTCCCTTGTTATTCTCATTTACTCTTTTTTTTTTTTTTCCATTAACTATCTCTTCTTTGAGGCTCCTACTCAAATATCCAGCTCCACACTAAGTGCTCATTGGAAAGTTCTAAAGTCTTTAGTCACTTGCATGTTTTAATATTAGTCATCTAATTTGAATAAGTACAAGGCTAAATCAATCTTTCTCCAAACTAATTCAACTTCCCAACTCTACCACTGATTTCAAAGTCATCAGGATTATCTCAAGCAGGTGTTTAGTAATTATAATAGCCACTGTTATTCATGTAAGTATTAGTTGTGCTTTGGATATATTACTACACTGATTCCTCACGATGATGTGAGGTAGGCATTTATCATCAGACTTCTCTGTGTGTATTGCACAGCTTGGCTCACCTTTCCTTTTAAAATCTACTTTATTAAGGTATAATATTTATTAGTAATTATATTAATAACTAAAATCATTAATTTTAAGTGTGCAATTAGATAACTTTATGACATAAATAGTTATGTAACAATCACCGCATTCACAAACTAGACATTTGCCAAAACTATTCCACACATTGGAAGTCAATTCCTTTATCCAATCCACTATCCTCTGGCAATTACTGATATTCTATCACAATTTTGCAGCTCACCTTTTTATTCCAGTTTTTACTATAGCAATTCGTTATGCATATGTGTAGTTTGAAAGAATCCTACTTTGACTCTACGGAGTATCTCATCCTTTCTGCCCTCGTGTTTCTCCACCACCATGAAGTAGGTTTCCTCCACTCCACACTATTCTGACACACATGCAAACCTTTAAGTAGGAGAATGTTAATACAACATAAGGCAACTCTGACCAACTGGAAATGAAGGATAAATACTCCCCTTTTCCATTGTCCTTGGAGAGGCAATTCTGAGGTGCATTTAACATAATGCTTCAAGGGTTCTTCAGAGGGATCTACCTCCATTTGCCCTTGGATTGCCTTGTCTTCCTTCATGTTTGTTCATGTTTGACTCTTCCTAGCCTTCCTTAAGGTCATTTCCCAGAAAAACCTTCCTGTATAGAAGTCTTACCTTGGGCTCTCCTCTTAGAGGAAATCCAAGCAAAGACAGAATTATTATTTTTATCCCTGTTTAAAAAATATTTTGTAAACTAAGGCTTAAAAAGGTTATCAGTGCACAACTGTATAGCTGTTAACAGAGCAAGAGCTTGGACCCAGAATAGCTTGATTCCACAATTTGTGTTCTTAATCATCACATACCTTTTCAAGGTGGAAACTAAAATCAACTTTGATTCTGTGCAGTATTTTTATAATGTACATCTAAATTGCCAGCTTTCTGATATTTAGTCTTTTGAAATATCTCATTCTTCAGTTACTGAAAGTGATTCCAGCTGGAAGTCACACTGGGTAATTTCCTACTGCTTTCACTTTATAGCCTCTCTTTTTGCTTACTATGGCAGCCTGATAGTTGATTTTCTTTCTTCTCATCAGGCTGTATTGTTCATGGTTGAGTGTGTTGGCTCTAAGCCCTGATGAAACTGATCTCAAATCTTAGCTGTCTCAGTCCTTAACCAAGTGATATTTGAGGAGACTCTTAACCTCTCTGAGCCACAGTTTCTTTATTTATAAAATGGATAGAATAATTCCTAACTGACAAGATTGTTTCGGTTCAATAAATATAATAATGCATATGTTTTCACTTGTTCAAATATTAAACCATGGGATACCATCTTCACTTTATTGCATTTGTTATTATTGGTGTTGTTGAGTTGATTTTAAGTGGTAAAGTTTTGAGAAGCTGGAGCCTTTTATTGTTAAATATATATTCATTCCAGGATTTCCCTGGTGGTTCAAAGGTTAAGACTCAGTGCCTCCACTGCTGGGGGCACTGGCTTGTTGTTGTTGGGGAACCAAGATCCCACATGCCACACAGCACTGTCAAAAAATGTTAAAAAAGTAAAAAAAAATATATATATACATATATATATATATATATACACTCATGCCTTTAATTTCTAGGAAGGAATTTATTTTTATTAGTCTGATATTTTTATAATATATGAAGCAATTAAAAAATTTCTGAATTTTGAAATCATGTGTGTGATGCATAAAAATGTCAATACAAATATTGCTTGAAGTAATGGAAGGAATCCTGAAGACCCAGCAGACTCACATTATTGATTAAAATGCTCCATTTTGTAGCATTCAGATGATCTTCAGTGCTGTGACAATGAAATAAAAGCTTCCAAGAAATAGTAATTTCCCATTAAAAGATGATTTAATGCTTGGATTTAAATATGCTGTCCTCCAATTCATATTTCCTAAAATAAATGACAACCCCAATTGAAATTTTAAAGGAGTCCTTAAAACTTGGGTTAAATAGAAAACCAAACTTGACTGAAATACAGGAGCTTCTAGTTAGTGAAAGCATACAATTTTGTACACTGACATTTGTCAAGCCTTTTATAAAATATGTTTGTGCAAACTTTGTCTATTTTCAAAGTACCTAATTTGGTTACAATTTCAACCATAAGTACAAAGAAAATGTAATTAAAGTGTGTCCCTCCCTCAACGGTTACATCTGGCATTTTATGTACCTAATTAAATCCTCTTTCTAGCACTCCACCCAATGGCTACGTGGTTATAACCAGAAGCATAAGAAGCGTCAAGAATATATTTGACTGTCCCCAAATCACAAGCAAGCTTGTAACTGAGCCTGCTGTGGTTTGTAATTTCATGTTTTAAGAAGAAAGTTCTTAATCACATTCTTTATTTAGTTCCCCAAAGCTAGATACTTATTTGTAGTTGCAAGCAGTCACTCCCACCCTGCTTGATTACATACCTACTGTACATTAAGGGGAGGATTCTATCCCAAAATTGCCAGAAAAGTCATCTTCAAAGACAAAGAAATGGGAGTCTGTAAAAGAAAAACAGGGTGCTTCAAAGTTAGGATCTTCAGAGAAGATCCTGGAGATGGACCCCAGAGCAGAGGGGCACTCTGAACAGATTTTATATCTGTGATTATTTCATTATTTGTTCACTGATCTCACCTCTTGTTCCACAAGGACTCGAACTGTGTCACTTACTCATCACTGCATCCACCAGAGGCAAGCATAGGGCTTGACATATGAATATTCAGATGAATTGATACCCAAATGAATCTCTCCTTCATTGTTTTCCTCTCTGACCTTTCTTTCATGAGTATTTTTTCTTTCTGACTAGACCGTAGTCATCTGAGAGCAAAGACCGTATCTTATATTTCTCCAAATCCTTTCCAAAGGTATTCTATTCAAATCAGTGTCCATACCTGTAGGATGTTAAGCTGTGAACCTGAGAAAGTAAAGGAAAGGTAAGGAAGCAAGAATGAGAGTAAACAGTTATGATGATTCATGCATGGCACATCTCTGAATAGACATTGAATTATGTGCAAATCCCAAATTTGATCTATAAACTCTATATTAATTTTATATGGCTTCACCCAGCTAATGGAAAGTGAGAAAAACTTAGAAACCAAGGAAAAAACTCGAGGCATTTGGGTAGGCAAGCTGAAGTCTAAAGTATAGCTCTGTTACTTAGCAGTTTTATAATCTTGCACAAACTTCCAATTCTTGTTGGATTTCAGTTCCCTCAGTTGTGTTGGGTCTATGTCTTTTTTTTGGAGGGTTGTTGTGGAGATTAGGTGAGTGGAGAATTTAAGACTCTAACCTATTTTTTAAAAAAACGGAAACCTATTACAGACCAATAAATGTATCTCCTCTCCCCAGTCATTTTGTGCAAGTATTGTAACATCTATAACTTAATCTGCTTATCTGAAAAACAGGGGAAACAGATAAAGGGGTTAAATATGAGTCAGAGTTCATGATCATAAACACTATACTATAATTTTAAGTTAGTTCCTAATTAGTTTTTATAATGGCTTTAAACTCAACTCATTGAAAAATTAACAGTCTTTCATACAATATTATATGGCACTTATATAGGACATAGACAGAAAAAAGGATATGTGTGTGATATGTGTGTGTGTTTCAGAGAGAAATAGAAGGTAAAGTTTTCTGTGTCTGGGCTTGGTTCACCTGTTTTTTTCTTCTCAGCATGTGAATGAGTGGCTATTATGTGTCACCCTTCATAAAGCTTTGTGTGCCTAACCTTCATTTAGTTAAGCATAAGGTGTTTATCTCTGAGTCAGAGCTCACATATCTGCTCAAACTACAGGCTTAGCTGTTTTGAATAAAAGAAGGTTACTAGTAAAAGAACATGTATCATTTTCTTCATATTTAGGGATCTTTCAGTCATTTTATTCAACTAATTTTAGTTCTGACTCTGGTCTAAGGACTTTATATATCATTTAATCTAATACCTTATACAATATGCACTCATCTCCCTCTTCTTCTCATGAGGAAATTGGGGTGCAAAGGGTTTCAGTAACTTGCCCATGGATACACAACAGGTAAGTGCTACAGCCAGGATTTACCTGGAGGTAGATAAGCTCGGAACAGAGAAGGCAATGGCACCTCACTCCAGTACTCTTGCCTGGAAAATCCCATGGATGGAGGAGCCTGGTAGGCTGCAGTCCATGAGGTCGCTGAGAGTCGGACACGACTGAGCACCTTCACTTTCACTTTTCACTTTCATGCATTGGAGAAGGAAATGGCAACCCACTCCAGTGTTCTTGCCTGGAGAATCCCAGGGACAGAGGAGCCTGGTGGGCTGCTGTCTATGGGTCTCCCAGAGTCGGACGCGACTGAAGTGATTTAGCAGCAGTAGCAGATAAGCTCAGGAGATTATGCTCTTCCTCTCTGCGCTTTTTAGCTTCCTAATGGTTTACTAACTTCATATATTGCAGTTGAAAAATCTTACTGCCCAGCACATGTGTTACAGCAAAAGTGATCACCAATTCGTATTATGTAAATGACCGTAGAGGATGCCCTGAGAAAAATAACTCTTTGACTGCCTGTCATTGCAGCAATAAAGTTTCATTGCATCACAAGTTACCTCCTTTAAGATGTATGAAGGTTGGACTGGGGCCAGGAAGGAGAGAAATGAATCCCCAAAGCATTGAAGAACTACTCAGAGTTCATGACTAGATTTGGTGCCTCAGTGAGAGACAGCGGGGACAGAGAGAAACTTCCCTGTTAGGTAAATTGTCATCACCATAAGGCCCTATTTGTGAACAAGGAACCTGAACATCAGAGAGGTTAAGGACTTGCCCATGGTCACAAAGCTGGTAAGTAGCACAGCATGGGTTGGAAATTGCGTCTAACTAAGCCCATGTTGAAGTGCTATTTCCTCCAATACCCTTCTAAGGAAGAGGAGAAATAGGGAAAGTGGTATATCTAGGGACTTAAAAGGTGAAATAGAAGAGTTTGAAGAAAAACCTCTTTCTAAGTTTCTAAGGGTGACCTGTTCTTCAACTGTTTTTTTCTATTCTTTTATGAATTCATATCAACTTATTATCCCTTATATTCTGCTCTACTCACTGTGTTGATTGCCTGTGTAGTACAGTGTATTATGGTGGTGGTTTAGTCGCTAAGTCATGTCCGACTCTCGCGACCCCATGGACTGTAGCCTGCTAGTCTGTGGGATTCTCCAGGCCAGAATACTGGAGCGGGTTGTATGTGGGATGCCCTCCTCCAGGCGATCTTCCCAACCCAGGAATCAAACCTGGGTCTCCTGTGTTGCAGGCACAATATACTGTGCTTGCTGCTATATATGTGTGCAGTTGGCAGCATGGAGTAGGGGTTGGGTGGAGAGATTTTTTTTTTTCCCTAAATCAAGAAGTTTATGATCTGGATAGAGAAATAATATGCACATGTTTTCCTAGATAACACCCAAAATTTCTGAGCCTGACCCCAAGCCTCTTCCCAAGTGGATCATAGCCTTCCTCATTGTCCTAGAGCTCTTGTCTTCTCCTCACTTTGACCTCATGGAGACCATCCAGCTACTCGGCATGCAAGCCTGTACTTTCTAAGTAGAGTTTTCTGGAATATGTTTGTCATTTGAGGGCACTCCTCTCCTTCCTAACTCCTAACATACTAGATAAAGGAGCAGCTAAAGACCAGTCTTATGATATGCCCTTGCTGTTTAGTTGCTGAGTTGTGTCCACAATACAACTCTTTGTGACACCATGGTCTAGAGCCCGCCAGGCTCCTCAGTCCATGGGATTTCCCAGGCAAGAATACTGGAGTGGGTTGCTATTTCCTTCTCCAGAAGATCTTCCCAACCCAGGGATCCAATCTGTGTCTCCTGCATTGGCAGGTGGATTCTTTACCACTGAGCCATCAGGGAAGTTTGCCAATTAGATACATCAATTTAGTTTTTGGTAACCTGAGCAAATGGGGTGCGTCCATATACACGCACGCATGCACACAGATCTAAATTCCTTTATGATAGTGAACTTCCAGATGTTCAAGCTGGTTTTAGAAAAGGCAGAGGAACCAGAGATCAAATTGCCAATATCCGCTGGATCATGGAAAAAGCAAGAGAGTTCCAGAAAACATCTATTTCTGCTTTATTGACTATGCCAAAGCCTTTGACTGTGTGGATCACAATCAACTGTGGAAATTTTGGAAAGAGATGGGAATACCAGACCACCTGACCTACCTCTTGAGAAACCTCTATGCAGTTCAGGAAGCAACAATTAGAACTGGACATGGAACAACAGACTGGTTCCAAATAGGAAAAGGAGTACATCAAGGTTGAATATTGTCACCCTGCTTATTTAACTTCTATGCAGAGTACATCATGAGAAATGCTGGACTGGAAGAAGCACAAGCTGAAATCAAGATTGCCGGGAGAAATGTCAATAACCTCAGATATGCAGATGACACCACACTTATTGCAGAAAGTGAAGAGGAACTAAAAGCCTCTTGATGAAAGTGAAAGTGGAGAGTGAAAAAGTTGGCTTAAAGCTCAACATTCAGAAAACTGAGATCACGGCATCTCGTCCCATCACTTCATGGGACATAGATGGAGAAACAGTGGAAACAGTGTCAGACTTTATTTTCATGGGCTCCAAAATCATTGCAGATGGTAACTGCAGCCATGAAATTAAAAGACACTTACTCCTTGGAAGAAAAGTTATGACCAACCTAGATAGTATATTCAAAAGCAGAGACATTACTTTGCCAACAAAGGTCCGTCTAGTCAAGGCTATGGTTTTTCCAGTGGTCATGTATGGATATGAGAGTTGGACTGTGAAGAAAGCTGAGCACCGAAGAATTGATGCTTTTGAACTGTGGTGTTGGAGAAGACTCTTGAGAGTCCCTGCAAGGAGATCCAACCAGTCCATTCTAAAGGAGATCAGTCCTGGGTGTGCTTTGGAAGGAATGATGCTAAAGCTGAAACTCCAGTACTTTGGCCACCTCATGAGAAGAGCTGACTCATTGGAAAAGACTCTGATGCTGGAAGGGATTGGGGTAGGAGGAGAAGGGGACAACCGAGGATGAGATGGCTGGATGGCATCACCGACTTGATGGACATGAGTTTGAGTGAACTCCAGGAGTTGGTGATGGACAGGGAGGCCTGGCATGCTGCAGTTCATGGTATTGCAAAGAGTCGGACACAACTGAGTGACTGAAAGGAACTGAAATGGAATCCAGCAGAGGGGCCATAGTCAGATGTGTCATGATGGCAGCAGCAATATCTAGGATGGCAGGTATCTTGGCTAGACCATTCCTGTCATAAAATGGTTACTGTCCCTCCTGTTCCTGGGCCCTGTAAAACTGCTTTGATTCCTACCTCTTTCCTAAACCTGGCCTTCATGTGAAATGTTGAATCTCTGAGTTGTAATGCTGCTGCTGCTGCTGCTGCTAAGTCCCTTCAGTCGTGTCTGACTCTGTGTGACCCCATAGATGGCAGCCCACCAGGCTCCCCCGTCCCTGGGATTGTCCAGGCACGAACACTGGAGTGGGTTGCCATTTCCTTCTCCAATGCATGAAAGTGAAAAGTGAAAGTGAAGTCACTCAGTTTTGTCTGACTCTTAGCGACCCCATGGACTGCACCCTCTCAGGCTCCTCCATCCATGGGATTTTCCAGGCAAGAGTACTGGAGTGGGTTGCCATTGCCTTCTCCACTGAGTCCTAGTAGTCTTTCATTAAAACCCCTTTTATTGCTTAATCCAGAACAGCAAATTTTCCATTCTCTCTCTTCAGACTATGAAATCTCTCAAGCGTTTTCTGATATCTATGATCTGAATGAAATATTCTCTTCTTTTTGAAATGTGCCCATTACTGTATGAGGTATATACATTGAAAAATATAGGTAAGAATTTGAAAGAATATCATTCTCCTACAGTATATATAGCATAGTATAGTACAGCATAGTTCAGTATAGCGTAGTATATATTAGTCCTTTCATACAATAGGAAAGAGATACACTCAGGACTTAACTAATGAAAGTTTATTATAGTTTATTATAAGTATATTCCAAGTGATCTTCTTGGGTGTTCCGCTGCTGCTTTCTCTCCTTTATAGTCCCCCTTTCTCTCATTCATTCATTCAACAAGTATCACTGAGCATCTTTGGTATTGATTAGTATTGTTCAAGGCGCTGGAGACACAACAATGGCCAAGACAAATAAGGTCTTTATTCTAATGAAACTTCTGGTGTCTAGGGAGAGAGAAATAAACACGTAAAAAAAAATAAAATGATCACTTTCAAAGGGTTATAGGAACAACGGCAGAATAACATGATAGAAAAGTATTGGTTGGGGGCATATAGTAAATGTAGGGACAGCTAGGAAGGAAGTCTTCTTGGGGGAGATGAGTAATCCAGGTGGAGGAAGCTGTATATACAAAGGGCATATGGTATGTTCAAGTTCAGGAAAGAGACCAGTTTGAATGGCAGGAGAGGAGGTAGAAGGGGCAAGTAGGTGCTTTTTCGTTAGACTCTAAGGGGTCACTTTGAAGTGTGTGAATTTTACCCTTTCACTTTTTGTAGATTATCCTATTTTGTGTCTTTGGGCTTCAAACTTCCCAGTTAGGAAGAACTCAATTGAATAGATTACTCATCACCTTTGTTACTTGTATTAAGAGAATGTTTACTTACCTGATAGATAATCCTCAAAATCTTAGTCACTTAGTCCTGAGTGAAATAGAAGTACATTTCTTACTCCATGAAATTCCAAAACGGTGTTCCTGATCACTGTTAGGGAGCTCTGTTTTACTTAATCATTCAGGAACTCAGACTGATAGATGATTCACCATCATCATCCTGTATCTTTCAACTTTGCCCTGAATCTAGATATCCAGACCAGAGTGTGTTAGGGAGTTGGGGGAGAGAGGTGAATGGGTGACCTCAGGAGAGGGTTTATGGGCCAGCTGGAAGCGATGTGCAGCATTTCTGCTCCCAACTAGCTACATGACCACACCAAACTGCAAAGCAAAGTGGGAAATGCCGCCTGCACGGTGCCCAGGAATAAAAGGAAATAGTTCAATCAACCTTGGTCGGTGTAGTGAACTGTCTGAGGCTATCTTGGTAAGTAGCAGAGCACAGTGTAACTGGCAGGCATTTTAAGGCTTCCTACCCACGCTGTGTGTGTGTTGTACACTAAGTCACTTTAGCCTTGTCTGCCTCTTTGTGAGCCTGTGGACTACAGCCCTCCAGGCTCCTCTGTCCATGGGATTCTCTAGGCAAAAATACTGGAGTGAGTTGCCATGCCCTCCTCCAGGAGATCTTCCTGACCCAGGGATCAAAACCCCATCTCCTGCATTGCAGATGGATTCTTTACCCACTGAGCAACCTGGGAAGCCCCTCCTACCTACGAAAGGTGGATAAAGACCAAACGTATTTTGAAAACCAAAGTTCACCTAAATATAATTTTTTCTAGAAAATGAATAAATGCTAAAATTTTGATAATACAGACTACAAGAATCGCCTTGCCTAACTGGGATGAACGAAAAAGGAAGTGATTCTCAGCTGAAGGAACACTTCCATAGGATAGGTAGTGGGTTGAATAGTGTCCCCACCAATAGGTATATTTAAGTCCTAACCCCTGGTACTTGTGGATGAGACCTTATCTGGAAATAAGACTCTTTGTAGATGTAATTGTGTATCTTTGGATGAGATTGTTGTGGATTTAGAAGTTATTTTACATGGGGCTTCCCAGGTGGTGCAGGGGTAAAGAATCTGCCTGCAGTGCAGAAGACACAGGTTCCATGCCTGGGTTGGGAAGACATCCTAGATAAGGAAATGGAAATTCACTTCAGTATTCTTACCTGAAAAATTCCATAGACAGAGGAACCTGGTGGGTTATAGTCCATGGGGTTACAAAGAGTCAGACACGACTGAGCACGAGCAAGAGCTACATGGAAAGATAAAGCAGAAAGGAAGTAGATTTCCACGTTAATTTTACCCCCAGTCAGTACTTCCAGTGTACTCCCATGTCCCCTCTGTCAAAAAGGTATCTTCCCTTCCCATTTTCAGCGATCCTCAAAGAGCACCTGTCAAACATGCTCAAAACGCATTCACTCTCTCCGTTCGGCCACAAACAACATATAGCGCCTGCTACATCTCACTCAACTCTCCCTTGTCAAAACCCAATGTTTCACAGTTGCTTGAGGGAATCTCAGTGCACCTGTGATTATACATGCATATAGCTAAAATAAAAGTGCTGAGGTCCCTAGAGATCAAAGCAGGAGTTTTAAAATTTGTTTATTGGCTGTGCTGGCTTTTAGATGTGGCAAGCAGGATCTTTCCACTGTGGCATGTGGGGATCTTTTTTTAGTTGCTGTATGTGGGATTTAGTTCCCTGTCCAGGGATTGAACCCAGACCCCCTCCATTGGAAGCTCAGAGCCTTACCACTGGACCACCAAGGTAGTCCCCTGCTGCTGCTGCTAAGTCACTTCAGTCCTGTCCAACTCTGTGCGACCCCATAGACTGCAGCCCACCAGGCTCCTCTGTCCCTGGGATTCTCCAGGCAAGAATACTGGAGTGGGTTGCCATTTCCTTCTCCAATGCATGCATGCATGCTAAGTCACTTCAGTCCTGTCTGACTCTGTGTGACCCTATGGACAGCAGCCCACCAGCCATTTCCTTCTCCAATTTAATTGCTAAGTCACATCTAACTCTTTGGAACCCCATGGACCATAGCCCACCAGGCCCCTCTGTCCATGGGATTTCCCAGGCAAGAATACCAGAGTGGTATTCCTTCTCCAAGGTAGTCACCAACACTGGGTATTTTAAGGAAGGGAGGGGAATGATCCTCTGCTCAATTTTCTAGCAACTGAGTCCCATAGGAGCAGTGCCAGTTCCTCAACTCGCACTAGGTCCCTTATGGTGGGGCCTCCTTCATACTCTGGTCCTAACTCTTCTCTTGCCCAGGAGCTATCATATAACCCAAGAGGCATGATGGGCAGCAAACATCATCCTGGTGCCTCTATTCTTTCCATCATTTTTATTGACTTGACACCTCATTCTTGAAAAAAAGGAAAAGAAAAAAAACTGTTCTTCTAGCCACAGAGAACTTTTGGCGAGAGAGAGGACTGTCACCTAGCCACACACACCTCTACTCTAGGCAATACACAGATCTCATAAGGAGAAAAGTAGAAGGGAAAAAAGAGGATGATTGGTGTAGTGTATATTTGCAGCTGTCAGATATCACACCTCCTCTCCTGAGGTTGATCCTATTGTGCTAATGAGCCATCAAAGAATTTGAATTGGTAGTTCAGCTTTTATGTAACTTGCTAATGTATTTCCAATGCCTAGGGGAAGTTCATGTCTCCTAGTCTTGGTAGGGTATTAGTCGATGAGATATTTTTAAGGTATAGCTGGCAGACTTTCGCTTGGTTCAACCACAGGATTTGGGTTGAGGATGGAAAAAAAAAATAGCATCTGGTGATTGCAGGAGCCCTGTAAAAGAGGCTTCAGGAAAAATGCCAGCCTCCATTTATATCTGCTCATTTTGTCCCTATAGAGGCTAAAAGAAGGCCTAGTGCAGGAGAATGGATTTCAACTGCAGCTTAGGAAGAAAGCCAAGGACAATAACAGAGGAAAAGGAGAATGAATTAGTTTGAGGAATGTGTTTAGGGTTAGAAACAGAGAACTAGAAGGTGCTGGGGAAATAACTGTGACATATCAAATATATACACATATATTCAAATATATATATTCACATATATGTTTATGTCATGGGATAGCTTAACAGAAATTTACTTTCTTACAGTTCTAGAGGTCTAAGATAAGGTGCTAGTAGGTTCTCTTTGGTTCAGTTTCTCTTGAGGCCCTCTCTCTGCCTTGCAGATGGCCATCGTTTCTCTGTGTTCTCATACGGCTGTTGCTCAGCGCACACCTGCCCCTGGTGTCTCTCTGTGTATCCAGGTTCCCTCTTCTTACAAGGATACCAGTCATATAGGATTCAGTTCCACCCTTTCAGCCTTATTTTAACATTTTAACTTTTTAAAGGCCTTATCTCCAAATATAGTCACATCTTGAAGTACTAGGGCTTAGAGCTCCAACATATAAAATCTGGAGCAAACACAGTTGAGATCATGACAGATGTATATTCAGGATAATGAGCAAGCATGATTTTACATACAGTTGAAGCACTAATTCATGTTAATAGTTCACTGTCTCTTACATATTTGTTTGATAGAAGTAAACAGTGCCTAGCCCTGGATGGTGTTTGGAATGAGTCAATACTTTTCAGCTTTTAAAACCTTATTACATTCATGTTTACAAAATATTATTTCAGTTCAGTAGTTAGAATTTCACATTTTCAGATATCCATCAAGTGATTCCATTTTCACTGAAAGATAAGACTTCTTGGACTTGTCTGGTTGTCCAGGGGTTAAGAATCCTCCTGCCAAGGCAGGGGACATGGGTTCAGTCCCTGGCTGGGGAAGATTCCATGTACTGCAGGTCAGCTACGTCTGTACACTGCAACTACAGGAGCCTGAGCACTCTACAGCCAGTGCTCTGCCACAAGAGAAGCCATCGCAGTGACAAGCCCGTGGATTGCAGCTAAAGAAAGCCTGCAGGCAGCAACGAAGACCAGTGCAGCCACAAATATAAATAAATTTAAAAAATTTTGTTTAAAGATAAGACTTCCTACCTCCCTCCATGCTAAGGTCTGTAGATGGCAGTTGCCTGCCTTTAGGAAAGAGCTTGTATGATTGACCTCTTCACCCCTCTGCCCTTCCCCTAATCCACTTGCTAACTGACGTTTCTGGTTTCTGGGGGCAAAGCTGAGGAGAAGAAAGCTAGTAGAAGCGAGAAAAGGCGCTGTTTTAGTCAACTTGTGCTGCTGTTACAAACACCACAGACTGGGTGTCTTGAACAACGTATATCTATTTCTCACAATTCTGGAGACAGGGAGTCCCAGATCAGGGTGCTGGCCAGTTTCTTCTTGGTGAGGGCTTTCTTCGTAGGTTGTGGACAACCATGTTCTCACTGTGTTCTCGTACGGCCTTTCTTCAAAGTATGTGGGAGGACAGAGAGAGATCGCTCCACCTCTTCTTATAGGGGCACTAATCCCATCATGAAGTTTCCATCCTCCTGACCTAGTCTAAATCTAATTATCTCCCCAAGATCCTGCCTCAAAATATAGTCACACTGGGGGTTTGTGTTTCAGCACAGGAATTTTGGGGAACACAAATATTCAGCCCATAATAGGCACAGAGGCATCCTGGCTAGGCTGGATGGCTTTAGGATCTCAGTTGCTATCAAATGTTATTGGATCCTTAGTGACTACGATTGGTGAGCACCTCCGTCCAGCAATTCCCTTCATCTGATGGCTGCCTCATTATTACAAGTGGTTGCTTAAAGTGCATTTCCTTAGACCCCAAGATTGTACTGGCCATATCCAGCTACTTACAGCTAGGGCTCCTCTGCCCTTCTAGACAGCTTTGTTGACAAGCCCTAGGATAACACAATACTGCCTGTTGCTTTTGCATGGTTTACAACTGGATAATGGAAAAAAACTCTCTCATTCCCTCATTTCAACAAAGCTTGAGAGTTCAGGCCTATCCCAGTGTAACTCTCTCTGCTTTGTGCCATATTCTATATTGGCACAAATCATTTAGTGGTCATCACGTTTTCTTGATTACAGTAACAATTTTACTTTGAAATCATATATTATTTTTTAAATTGGTATGGTTATTATACAATATTGTTAGTTTCTGGTGTACAACAAAGCAAATCAGATATTTGTATACTGATATCCCCTCCCTCTTGGGTCTTTCTCTCACCCCCAGTTCAGTTCAGTCACTCAGTCGTGTCTGACTCTTTGCAACCCCATGGACTGCAGCATGCCAGGCTTCCTTGTCCATCACCAACTCCCGGAGCTTGCTCAAACTCATGTCCATCCAGTTGGTGATGCCATCCAACCATCTCATCTTTTGTCATCAATTTTTCCCAGCATCAAGGTCTTTTCAAATGAGTCAGCTCTTCACACCAGGTGGCCAAAGTATTGGAGCTTCAGCTTCAGCATCAGTCCTTCCAATGACTATTCAGGACTGATTTCCTTTAGGACTGACTGGTTTGATCTCCTTGCAGTCCAAGGGAGGCTCAAGAGTCTTCTCCAACACCACAGCTCAAAAGCATCAATTCTTTGGCGTTCAGCTGTCTTTATCTTTTTCGATACTCTCACCCCCAGTCTCATTCTATTCATCTAGGTCATCACAGAGCAATCCTATTACTGGGCATATACACTAACAAAATCATAACCCAAAAAAGACATGTGTACCCCAATGTTCACTGAAGCACTACTTAAAATAGCCAGGATATGGAAGCAACCTAAATGTCCATTGACAGATGAATGGGTAAAGAAGATGTGGTCCATATACCCAGTGGAACATTACTCAGTCATCAAAAGGAATGAAACTGGGTCATTTGCAGAAATGTAGATGGACCTAGAGTCTTTTAGAGTAACACATTAAAAAAATGTGTTTGTCTGTTTGGTTGCACTGGGTCTTAGCTGCAGCATGCAGGATCTTTAGTCGCAGCATGTGAACCCTTAGTTGCACCATGCGGGATCTTGTTCCTGGACCAGGGATCAAACCCGCTCCCCCTGCATTGGGAGCGCAGCATCTTAGTCACTGTACCACTACAGAAGCCCCTCATAATGAATCTTAAGTCTTGTGAGTGGTCCTATGAGATTCAAGTAAAGGTTTCTCCAGGGTCTGGGGTGGGGTGGGGTGAAGGGAGGGCTCACAGTACAGAGACAGCTTTCTCCGAGGAAATCTCTTCAGTAATTCTTCTGCCTACTCTCTAATCCTTCTGTATTTTTGATTTGGTTGCAACTTTTCAGAATCAGTTAAAATTTCTCGTCTATTTTATTTTGGAATCTGGTCAAATTACACATACGCTTACCCAAAGAGAATCCGTGAATGTGAGAGAGAGAATGGGAAGGATGAAAAATATTGAAAGAGATGGAGATAAAAATAGAGTGCTATGTTGCCTCAATCATGTCCGACTATGTGCAACCCTGCGGAGTTTAGCCCACAGGCTCCTCTGTCCATGGGATTCTCCAGGTAAGAATACTGGAGTGGGTTGCCATGCTCTCCTCCAAGGGATCTTCCTGACCGAGGGATCCAACTCAGGTCTCTTGAACTGGCAGGAAGGTTCTTTACCACTGCAACACCTGGAATAAAAGAACAAGGATAAATAGGGAGGTTGGGAAAAAGGAAAGAAGGAAAGGGAAGAGAGAGAAAATGACAGAAATATGCTAAAAATATTAAAGGTATTTATGTAGGACTTGTGTAAAAGACGATTTAAGTATTCCTCTTCATACATTTTGTATTTTCCAAATAGCTTATACTGATTTTTAAAATAAAATTTTAATTTTATAATAGCTTTAGGTTTACAGAAAAATTGCAAAGATAGGAAGAGTTCCGCTATGTCCCACAACCAGGATCCTGCATTAACATAATGAGCTGAGTATTTTTGATACATTAATAAATCAAAATTGATATATTATCATTAACTAAACTTCATATTTGTTCAAATTTCCCTACTTTTTACATAATGTTCTATTTCTATTCCAAGATCTCACTCACAATATCATATTACATTTACTAGGTCATGTCTCTATAGAATCTTGTTTGCTTCAGTTTCTCATCATTTCCTTGTGTTTGATGACTGGAACAGTTTTGAGGAGTATTGGTCAGATATTTTCTAGAATATCAGTCACTTGGGGCTTGTCTGATGTTTTTCTCATGGTTCAGTTCATTTCAGTTCAGTTGCTCAGTCATGTCTGACTCTTTGCGACCCCATGAATCACAGCACGCCAGGCCTCCCTGTCCATCACCAACTCCCAGAGTTCGCTTAGACTCACGTCCATCGAGTCCGTGATGCCACCCAGCCATCTCACCCTCTGTCGTCCCCTTCTCCTCTTGCCCCCAATCCCTCCCAGCACCAGAGTCTTTTCCAATGAGTCAACTCTTCACATGAGGTGGCCAAAGTACTGGAGTTTCAGCTTTAGCATCATTCCTTCCAAAGAAATCCCAGGGCTGATCTCCTTCAGAATGGACTGGTTGGATCTCCTTGCAGTCCAAGGAACTCTCAAGAGTCTTCTCCAACACCACAGTTCAAAAGCATCAATTCTTCCATGCTCAGCCTTCTTCACAGTCCAACTCTCACATCCATACATCACCACTGGAAAAACCATAGCATTGACTAGATGGACCTTAGTCGGCAAAGTAATGTCTCTGCTTTTGAATATGCTATCTAGGTTGGTCATAACTTTTCTTCCAAGGAGTAAGCGTCTTTTAACTTCATGGCTGCAGTCACCATCTGCAGTGATTTTGGAGCCCAAGAAAATAAAGTCTGACACTGTTTCCACTGTTTCCCCATCTATTTCCCATGAAGTGATGGGACCAGAGGCCATGATCTTCGTTTTCTGATTGTCGAGCTTTAAGCCAACATTTTCACTCTCCTCTTTCACTTTCATCAAGAGGCTTCTTAGCTCCTCTTCACTTCCTGCCATAAGGGTGGTGTCATCTGCATATCTGAGGTTATTGATATTCTCCCGGCAATCTTGATTCCAGCTTGTATTTCTTCCAGTCCAGCGTTTCTCATGATGTACTCTGCATAGAAGTTAAATAAGCAGGGTGACAATATACAGCCTTGACATACTCCTTTTCCTATTTGGAACCAGTCTGTTGTTCCATGTCCAGTTCGAACTGTTGCTTTCTGACCTGCATAGATTGAGGTAAAGTATTTTGAGGAGGAAGATCACAGATGTGCTATTTTAACCCCATATATCAAGAATAAATGCTATCAAAATGACTTATCATTATTGAGGTTAGTCTTAATTACCTAGCTGAGATAGTGTTTAGTAGACTTTTTTACTGTTAAGTTACTCTTGTTATATCTTTTTCTCCCATCCTGTTTGATAGAAAGTCACAATGCATAACCCACACTCAAGGAGTAAGGTGTTATGCTCCACCTTCTTGGAAACAAAACTGCATAGATTGTTTGGAATTCTTCTGCACAGGAGATTCGTTTCTGGCCCATTTACTTCCTGGTCCCTCATAGGACTGTCCTGGTGGCTCAGGTGGTAAAAGAGTCTGCCTTCAATGTGGGCTACCTGGATTTGATCCCTGGGTCAGAAAGATCCCCCTAGAGAAGGAAATGGCAACCCACTCCAGTACTCTTGCCTGGAAAATCCCATGCACGAATGGAGGAGCCTGGTAGGCTATAGTCCTTGGGGTTGCAAAGAGTTGGACACAACTGAGCTACTTCACTTTCACTTTTGTTCCTCATTTACTTGCTCAGTCATTGCTTGTACCTGTAATGGACACATTGACAATTAATGTATACTTGGAGTAATATTGTAAAAAATGAAGTAAATGAAAATATTTCCAATTTGACATCATATTGAAATGCATTAGTAACTACAGAAGAATCTTCATATTAACTATTTCACATAAGCTAAATATAACCAAGTATAATTAGCTTTGTAAATGTATTTTTTCAAATAGTACAACTTGGAGGGATAAAAAGAACTAACCAAATAACTTTATATAATATTTTAATAACTTTTGAAATATACCCTTATTCTAAAGACAAAAAGAACTATAAGCTAATTTTGAGCTCTACTCGGTAAGTGTGTATTTCATAGTAGTAAGAGGGTAGCAATTCAGAAACTACTTTTTTTGTGTATTGCAGTGTTAAGCTAATGAGTAAAGACACTGATGACCAGAGCTGTAGACCTTGGAGAAGGGAGATACCAATATGGAATAGAGGAAGGCTACAAAGAACTCCATAGTATTGGATTGGAATTTTCCAGGGTTGAAACAGGAAAAGCACAAATGAATTTGGAACATTTTATACTACCCTAAAGTAAGAAAGTACTCAAAAAAAAAAAAAATTATAGGATTGTGTCCAAAGGACAGAGGGCAAGCAGGAAGGGGCTTTCAGTGACCAAAGCCAGCAGAATTAAAATTTCAAAATAAAAAATTATAGTAATGAATTATAACCCATTGAGTAAATGAGAGAGAAATGAAATTTTTTTATAGTACAAGAATGCCAACTACTAAAAGTAGAAGGGATGATGGTACTAGAAAGTCATCATTTTGAGATTATGATAGCAATAATTTATTTAGGCATGAATCATCAAAGAATGATAGAGCTATAACATAAATTTTAAAGGGAAATAGGATATGTACTTATCTCAAAGTATTTTCCCAGAAATTACTTACTCAGTTCAGTTCAGTTGCTCAGTCATGTCCGACTCTTTGCGACGCCATGAATTGCAGCACGTCAGGCCTCCCTGTCCATCACCAACTCCCAGAGTTCACTCAAACTCATGTCCATCAAGTTGGTGATGCCATTCAGCCATCTCATCCTCTGTCATCCCCTTCTCTTCCTGCCCACAGTCCCTCTCAGCATCAGAGTCTTTTCCAACAAGTCAACTTTTCGCATGAGGTGGCGAAAGTATTGGAGGTTCAGCTTCAGCATCAGTCTTTCCAAAGAACACCTAGGGCTGATCTCCTTCAGGATGGACTGGTTGGATCTCCTAGCAGTCCAAGGGACTCTCAAGAGTCTTCTCCAACACCACAGTTCAAAAGCATCAATTCTTCGGTGCTCAGCTTTCTTCACAGTCCAACTCTCACAACCATACATGACCACAGGAAAAACCATAGCCTTGACTAGATGGACCTTAATCGGCAAAGTAATGTCTCTGCTTTTGAATATGCTATCTAGGTTGGTCATAACTTTTCTTCCAAGGAGTAAGCGTCTTTTAATTTCATGGCTGCAGTCACCATCTGCAGTGATTTTGGAGCCCAAAAATAAAGTCTGAGACTGTCTCCACTGTTTCCCCATCTATTTCCTATGAAGTGATGGGACCAGATGCCATGATCTTCATTTTCTGAATGTTGAGCTTTAAGCCAACTTTTCAGTCTCCTCTTTCATTTTCATCAAGGGGCTTTTTAGTTCCTCTTCACTTTCTGCCATAAGGGTGATGTCATCTGCATATCTGAGGTTATTGATATTTCTCCTGGAAATCTTGATTCCAGCTTGTGCTTCTTCCAGCCCAGCGTTTCTCATGATGTACTCTGCATAGAAGTTAAATAAGCAGGGTGACAATATTCAGCCTTGATGTACTCCTTTTCCTATTTGGAACCAGTCTGTTGTTCCATGTCCAGTTCTAACTGTTACTTTCTGACCTGCATACAGGTTTCTTAAGAGGCAGATCAGTGATCTGGTATTCCCATCTCTTTCAGAATTTTCCACAGTTTATTGTGATCCACACAGTCAAAGGCTTTGGCAGAGTCAATAAAGCAGAAGTAGACAGTTACTGGAACTCTCTTGCTGTTTGGATGATCCAGCGGATGTTGGCAATTTGGTCTCTGGTTCCTCTGCCTTTCCTAAAACTGGCTTGAACATCTGGAAGTTCACAGTTCACGGATTGCTGAAGCCTGGCTTGAAGAATTTTGAGCATTACTTTACTAGCGTGTGAGATGAGTGCAATTGTGTGGTAGTTTGAGCATTCTTTGGCATTGCCTTTCCTTGGGATTGGAAAGAAAACTGACCTTTTCCAGTCCTGTGGCCACTGTGGAGTTTTCCAAATTTGCTGGCATATTGAGTGCAGCACTTTCACAGCATCATCTTTCAGGATTTGAAACAGCTCAACTGGAATTCCATCACCTCCACTGGCCTTGTTCATAGTGATGCTTTCCAAGGCCCACTTGACTTCACATTCCAGGATGTCTGGCTCTAGGTGAGTGATCACACCATCGTGATTATCTGGGTCATGAAGATCTTTTTTGTACAGTTCTTCTGTGTGTTCTTGCCACCTCTTCTTAATATCTTCTGCTTCTGTTAGGTCCATACCATTTCTGTCCTTTATCAAGCTCATCTTTGCATGAAGTGTTCCCTTGGTATCTCTAATTTTCTTGAAGAGATCTCTAGTCTTTCCCATTCTGTTGTTTTCCTCTATTTCTTTGCATTGATCACTGAGGAAGGCTTTCTTATCTCTCCTTGCTATTTTTTAGAACTCTGCATTCAGATGCTTATATCTTTCCTTTTCTCCTTTGCTTTTCACTTCTCTTCTCTTCATAGCTATTTGTAGGGCCTCCCCAGACAGCCATTTTGCTTTTTTGCATTTCTTTTCCATGGGGATGGTCTTGATCCATGTCCCCTGTACAATGTCATGAACCTCAGTCCATAGTTCATCAGGCACTCTATCCATCAGATCTAGGCCCTTCAATCTATTTCTCACTTCCACTATACAATCATAAGGGATTTGATTTAGGTCGTACCTGAATGATCTATTAGTTTTCCCTACTTTCTTCAATTTAAGTCTGAATTTGGCAAAAAGGAGTTCGTGATCTGAGCCACAGTCAGCTCCTGGTCTTGTTTTTGCTGACTGTATAGAGCTTCTCCATCTTTGTTGCAAAGAATATAATCAATCTGATTTTGGTATTGACCTTCTGGTGATGTCCATGTGTAGTCACTACTTGTTTTGTAGAAAGAGGGTGTTTGCTATGACCAGTGCATTTTGTTGGCAAAACTCTATTAGTCTTTGCCCTGCTTCATTCCACATTCCAAGGCCAAATTTGCCTGTTATTCCAGGT
Source organism: Ovis aries (assembly GCF_016772045.2). Lineage (NCBI taxonomy): Eukaryota > Metazoa > Chordata > Mammalia > Artiodactyla > Bovidae > Ovis > Ovis aries. The sequence continues at coordinate 20,176,453 of NC_056074.1, forward strand.
GTTTCTTGACTTCCTACTTTTGCATTCCAGTCCCCTATAATGAAAAGGACGTCTTTTTTAGGTGTTAGTTCTAAAAGGTCTTGTAGGTCTTTATAGAACTGTTCAACTTCAGCTTCTTCAGCATTACTGGTTGGGGCATAGACTTGGATTACTGTGATATTGAATTGTTTGCCTTGGATGCGAACAGAGATCATTCTGTCGTTTTTGAGATTGCATCCAAGTATTGCATTTTAGACTCTTTTGTTGACCATGATGGCTACTCCATTTCTTCTGAGGGATTCCTGCCTGCAGTAGTAGATATAATGGTCATCTGAGTTAAATTCAGCCATTCCAGTCCATTTTAGTTCGCTGATTCCTAGAATGTCGACTTTCACTCTTGCCATCTCCTGTTTGACCACTTCCAATTTACTTTGATTCATGAACCTAGTTCCTAGTCACCAAAAGTGGGACATCTGATGTGATTCACTGAGGAGAAAACATTACTTCATTAGTATCACAGACAAAATTGTACCTTGAATTGAGTTATAAGAAGAAAAAAAACACAAATTGTTGCGAGACATTCTACTTATATAATTGACTTGTGGTCTTCTAAGAAATCAATGTTGCCAGAGATGCAGAAAGCCTAATAAAATGTTCTAGATTAAAGGAGACTAAGGGCTTCCCTGGTGGTTCAGACGGTAAAGAATCTGCCTGCAATGTGGGAGACCTGAGTTTGATCCTTGGGTTGGAAGATCCCCTGAAGAAGGAAGTGGCTAGCCCCTCCAGAATTCTTGCCTGGAGAATTCCATGGATAAAGGAGCCTGGCAGACTACAGTCCATGGGGTTGCAAAGAGTCAAACACGACTGAGCAGCTTTCACATAAAACAGAAACACATTATATTATTCAATGCTGGTTAAGTACATAAGAAAATAAGCACTCTGATACACCAATGATGTGTATGTCTTGATGGATGATTGGCTGGCTGGATGAATTGGAAGACAGGTAAAGAGAAATATATCATCTAACCTGAATACTTTCATTTCTTAAATGTATCCTAATAAGAGCTGTTTTTACTTTTCTTGTATCTTTTTGGAAACTTTGATTTTTTTTTTCCTAAGATAAAATGTACAAGTATTTCTTTTCTCTAACTAGAAGATTGGTTTGTGCCCATTCAAGAAAATTTAGAAAAGATGAAAAATTTAAAAAGAAAATACCATCTATCTGTAACCCTACTACATAAATCTAACAGCTATTAATAAAATAACATTTAAAATTATATTGAGAACATACTTTTATATAGTTTTATTTTCTATTAAAAAATTAACATTATGTCATAATGTTGTCACAGGTCATTTAATAATTTCTGAATAAATTTTAAAGAGAGCATAATATTTGGTCTATGGCTGAAACAGCAGTTTATCATACCATTTTCTTTACTATAAGGTATAAGGTTTGTTTCTGCTTTGTTACTGTTGTGTTTCTCTGGCAAATGTCTGTACATTCATATTTTGCATATCTCTCATTTTCTTAACGGAGAAGGCAATGGCACCCCACTCTAGTATGCTTGCCTGGAAAATCCCATGGACAGAGGAGCTTGGTGGGCTGCAGCCGTTAGAGTCGCTAAAAGTCAGACACGACTGAGCAAATTCACTTTCACTTTTCACTTTCATGCATTGGAGAAGGAAATGGCAACCCACTCCAGTGTTCTTGCCTGAAGAATCCCAGGGACAGGGGAGCCTGGTGGGCTGCCGTCTATGGGGTCGCACAGTGTCGGACACGACTGAAGCGACTTAGCAGCAGCAGCAGCAGCAGCAGCATTTTCTTAAAGTATACTTAAAGTGAATTTTCAGCTTAAAAAAAATCTGTCTACCTAAACACATGCGTCTTCATATTGTTTTATGAAATTTGTTTTTTGGTATTTGTCTGTTTTGTTTGACCATTGTAATACCCTTGCCAGTGGTGTATGACTGTCTGTTTTACACTTACTAGCATTAATACTGGAGAAGGCAATGGCCCCCACTCCAGTACTCTTGCCTGGAAAATCCCATGGATGGAGGAGCCTGGTGGGCTACAGTCCATGGAGTCGCTAAGAGTCGGACATGACTGAGTGACTTCACTTTCACTTTCCACTTTCATGCATTGGAGAAGGAAATGGCAACTCACTCCAGTGTTCTTGCCTGGAGAATCCCAGGGACAGGGGAACCTGGTAGGCTGCTGTCTATGGGGCTGCACAGAGTCGGACACGACTGAAGCGATTTAGCAGCAGCAGCAGCATTAATACTTCAGTTTTCGTTCTATTATATACATATCATATATACAGAGAGAGAAAGAAAGAGCAGACAAAGTGAGAGAGGTAGAGATACCCATTAATATATTATACTAAAGGTATAAAGCTGGACCTGTATTTACATAGAAATAGAGGCATAAGTTTAGAGGGAGGGAAAAAGAAAGGGAAGGAGAGAGACAGAGAGAAGATAGCAATGAAATATATGATGTAGATATAAATTTCTGTTCATTTTAAGATTCCTGAGAAAGGATTATCTCTTCTGGTTGACTTTTATTGTAATTCTTCCATGAGTAATATGATTCTCTAGGTTAACATAGATACTTGTTCTCTTAAAGTAGCATATGTGTTCTAGAGAGAGATAATTTTTTAAGAGTATATGTACTGTATTATTTTAATTTAACTTTTTCTTGCTCCCTCTAGTGAGAAAATCTATTTATGTATGCATTGTAAAAATTTCTGGCTTGTTTTTCAGTATTTAGTGCCCTCTGGTGTCTGAAAAGAAGGGATAGCAATATATTTTACCTCCAATTTGTTTCCTGCTTATTAGGAATTTCTCGGCATAGATGAATTGTATCAACACAGATTGAGCTAATGTTTGAATATTTTCATATTAACTTCAGAAATAAAAATGAGTGACAGCCAGTTATTTTGGGAGCGTTCTGGCATTAAAAATCATCTGGCATTTTCATCTGGCAAATGACAGATTGAAAATTGCCTGGGAAACTTAGTTACCGGAATGGCTCTCCTTTACAAAGTCCTCAATTGAAATATTCACATTCAGTCTGTAAAAGTCTTTTTCTTAATAATGTGGTGATAATGTAAGAATGAAAGCATCAAGAGGGAAAGGGAACTACCAGGGAGAAGAAAGAAGGAGAAGGAAAATAACAATTCCTATTTGTTGTCAGTGCTAAGCTAAGTTGCTTGAGTCATCTGTGACTCTTTGTGACCGCACAGACTCTAGCCCACCAGGCTCCTCTTTCTACTGAGTTTTCCAGGCAAGAATACTGGAATGGGTTGCCATTTCTTCTTGTAGGTGAGCTTCCCAGCCCAGGGATTGAACCTGTGTCTTCTGTGTCCCCAGCATTGGCAGGCAGGTTCTTTACTACGAGTGCCACCAGGGAAGCCACATACCATATTCTTCCTAGGGGCTTTGCCTCGTTTTTCCATCTAATGGAGAGAGTCTGCGCTCATCACCTTTGCAGCTTTGGGTTATTTCATTAATTTAATGTGGGCTTCAGTTTTTATCTGCACACTGAAATTTACCCAGTTCAGTAATTTTGAAACATTTTGAGAGGGAAAAGGAAGACTAGGCACTTATAAAGCACATGGAAGTCTAGCGTAAAACACAGGGAAAATCAAAGTTAATCTCGTTCAAATGCAACACAGAGCTCAGGAAGTGTTTGGTTCCCTGCCAGCTGACTTCTAGCTTACCTCCTAGTTGACCTCTGGATCACCTCTAAGGCTTTCCAAGTTCTTGAGGAACACATTTTGACCAGTAAAGGCAACAAAAGGGAAATTCACAAAATGCTTCCTCTTCACACGTGGTTAAACATTTCTCTCAAATCAGTAAGTCTGCTCTCTGTACTGATTTTGTATTTCAGAAACTAGTGATATTTCTTTCATTTATTTATGTACTTAACAAATAGTTAATGATAACCTTTCCTTATGGTGCCTTTGAACTGATGCTTTTGAACTGTGGTGTTGGGGAAGACTCTGGAGAGCCTCCTTGGACTGCAAGGAGAGCAAACCAGTCAGTCCTAAAGGAAATCAGTCCTGAATATTTATTGGAAGGACTGATTCTGAAGCTGAAGCTCCAATATTTTGGCTACCTGATATGAAGAACTGACTCACTGGAAAAGATCCTGATGCTGGGAAAGATTGAAGGAGGAGGAGAAGGGGATGACAGAGGATGAGATGGTTGGATGGCATCACTGACTCAATGGACATGAGCTTCAGCAAGTTTCAGGAAGTTGGTGATGGACAGGAAGGTCTGGTGTGCTGCAGTCCATGGGGTCACAAAGAATCAGACACGACTGAGTGACTGAACTTAGACCTTATGGTAGGTTCTGGGGACAGAATAAACTTGTATGTTCCCTGTCCTTGCAAGTATATAGTCCTGTAGGGAAGATAAAGATTAATGAAATGATAATATAAAAAATCATTTATAGCAGGGGCTTCCCTGATAGCTCGGTTGGTAAAGAATCCGTCTGGTAATGTAGGAGACCTGGTTTGATTCCTGGGCTGGGAAGATCTGCTGGAGAAGGGATAGGCTACCCACTCCAGTATTCTTGAGCTTCCCTTTTGGTTCAGCTGGTAAAGAATCCACCTGCAATGCGGGGGACCCATTTTCAGTCCCTGGGTTGGGAAGATCTCCTGGAGAAGGGAAAGGCTACCCACTCCTGTAATGTGGCCTAGAGAAATCCACGGACTGTATAGTCCATGGGGTTGCAAAGAGTTGGAAACAAGTGAGTGACTTTCAGTTTCAATATAAAAAATATAACATTATGAAGGTGACCCATTTAATGAAGGAAAGGTCAATGTTGCCAGGAAACATATGATTGGGAGATTTGATCTGGACAGGAATATCAGGCAGTTTCTAGGAGAGATGAGTGTAGTGGGAGCTAAAGACAAGCTGGGAGTTATCTGAGTAAAACAAAGAAGTAGGAGTATCTCATGCAGATACACAGGGTGTGAAGGGGTGTGATGCACTGAAGAAGGTCAGTGTGGCTAAAATAAAGAAAACAAAGGCCAGAGGAGGGATGATATGAGTAGGGGCTGGGACAGAATCGTGTAAACTACTCAAGAATTTTGATCTACATCTTAAGAGAAAAAATGAGAGAATGATCTCTGTTTCCATTGCAAACCATTAAATATCACAATAATCCAAGCCTATTCCCAAAGCAGCAACACTGAAGAAGCTGAAGTTGCATGGTTCTATGAAGACCTACAAGACCTTTTAGAACTAACACACCAAAAAGATGTCCTTTTCATTATAGGGGACTGGAATGCAAAAGTAGGAAGTCAAGAGTAACCTGGGGTAACAGGCAAATTTGGCCTTGGAATATGGAAAGAAGCAGGGCAAAGGCTAATAGAGTTATGCAAAGAGAATGCACTGGTCATAGCAAACACCCTCTTCCAACAACACAAGAGAAGACTCTACACATGGACATCACCAGATGGTAAACACCGAAATCAGATTGATTATATTCTTTGCAGCCAAAGATGGAGAAGCTCTATACAGTCAACAAAAACAAGAGTGGGAGCTGACTGTGGCTCAGATCATGAACTCCTTATTGCCAAATTCAGACTTAAATTGAAAAAAGTAGGGAAAACCACTAGATCATTCAGGTATGACCTAAATCAAATCCCTTATGATTATACAGTGGAAGTGAGAAATAGATTTATCTATCTATCTATCAGATAGAGTGATAGATGATAGATAGAGTGCCTGATGAACTATGGATGGAGGTTCGTGACATTGTACAGGAAACAGGGATCAAGACCATCCCCATGGAAAAGAAATGCAAAAAAGCAAAATGGCTGTCTGGGGAGGCCTTACAAATAGCTGTGAAAAGAAGAGAAGCGAAAAGCAAAGGGGAAAAGGAAAGATGCAAGCATCTGATTGCAGAGTTCCAAAGAATAGCAAGGAGAGATAAGAAAGCCTTCCTCAGTGATCAATGCAAAGAAATAGAGGAAAACAACAGAATGGGAAAGACTAGAGATCTCTTCAAGAAAATTAGAGATACCAAGGGAACATTTCATGCAAAGATGGACTCGATAAAGGACAGAAATGGTATGGACCTAACAGAAGCAGAAGATATTAAGAGGTGGCAAGAACATAGAAAAATTGTACAAAAAAGACGTTCAAGACCCAGATAATCTCAATGGTGTGATCACTCACCTAGAGCCAGACATCCTGGAATGTGATGTCAAGTGGGCCTTAGAAAGCATCACTATGAACAAAGCTGGTGGAGGTGATGGAATTCCAGTTGAGCTATTTCAAATCCTGAAAGATGATGCTGTGAAAGTGCTGCACTCAATATGCCAGCAAATTTAGAAAACTCAGCAGTGGCCACAGGACTGGAAAAGGTCAGTTTTCATTCCAATCCCAAAGAAAGACAATGCCAAAGAATGCTCAAACTACCACACAATTGCACTCACCTCACACTCTAGTAGAATAATGCTCAAAATTCTTCAAGCCAGGCTTCAGCAATACATGAACCATGAACTCCCTGATGTTCAAGCTGGTTTTAGAAAACGCAGAGGAACTAGAGATCAAATTGCCAACATCCACTGGATCATGGAAAAAGCAAGAGAGTTCCAGAAAAACATCTATTTCTGCTTTATTGACTATGCCAAAGCCTTTGACTGTGTGGATCACAATAAACTGTGGGAAATTCTGAAAGAGATGGGAACACAGACCACCTGACCTGCCTCTTAAGAAACCTATATGCAGGTCAGGAAGCAACAGTTAGAACTGGACATGGAACAACAGACTGGTTCCAAATAGGAAAAGGAGTATATCAAGGCTGTATATTGTCATCCTGCTTATTTAACTTCTATGCAGAGAACATCATAAGAAATCCTGGCCTGGAAGAAGCACAAACTGGAATCAAGATTGCTGGGAAAAATATCCATAACCTCCGATATGGAGATGACACCACCCTTATGGCAGAAAGTGAAGAGGAACTAAAAAGCCTGTTGTAGAAAGTGAAAGAGGAGAGTGACAAAGTTGGCTTAAAGCTCAACATTCAGAAAACGAAGATCATGTCATGTTTACCCATCACTTCATGTCAAATAGATGCGGAAACAATGTCTGACTATTTTTGGGTGGCTCCAAAATCACTGCAGATGGTGATGGCAGCCATGAAATTAAAAGACGCTTACTCCTTGGAAGGAAAGTTACAACCAACCTAGGTAGCATATTCAAAAGCAGAGACATTACTTTGCTACCAAAAGTCCGTCTAGTCAAGGCTATGGTTTTTCCAATGGTCATGTATGGTTGTGAGAGTTGGACTGTGAAGAAAGCTGAGCACCGAAGAACTGATGCTTTTGAACTGTGGTGTTGCAGAAGACTCTTGAAAGTCCCATGGACTGCAAGGAGATCCCACCAGTCCATTCTAAAGGAGATCAGTCCTGGGTGTTCATTGGAAGGACTGATGCTAAAGCTGAAACTCGAGTACTTTGGCCACCTCATGAGAAGAGTTGACTCACTGGAAAAGACCTGATGCTGGGAGTGATTAGGGGCAGGAGGAGAAGGGGACGACAGAGGATAAGATGGCTGGAAGGCATCACTGACTCAATGGACATGAGTTTGAGTAAACTCCGGGAGTTGGTGATGGACAGGGAGCCCTGGAGTGCTGCAATTCACGGGGTCACAAAGAGCTGGACACAACCAAGCAACTGAACTGAACTGAACTAAGAGAAAAAGAAAGTTAGTCAAGTGTTTAACCAAATGAGACATCATTGGATCACTCTGGCTATAGCATAATGAATTTATTATTCTGGTGCCTTGAACTGGAATGTATCCATGGAGATAGCAAAAGTATATTTAAGAAATTCTTCAGGCAAAATTGACTCAACTAGGTGATGGATGCAAGAGGAAAGAATCAAGGATAATCCCAGGTTTCCGTCTTACTCAATTGAATGGATGAGACATGTATCATCAAAAGAAGGATAAAGCTTTTGGAGACGGAAGGCGACTCATGATTACTTTTTGGATGTATTGTGTTTGAAGAGATTTTGAGACAGTTTGCCAAGTTGACTATTGGAAATTCATACTTGAAGTACAAGGAACCGATCTGAGCTGGAGATAAGAGATGGGAGTCATGTATGGTTAGGGAGGAATAGCCACATGGGCATAGACGATGCTTCCAAGAGAGAACATGAAAAATGACAATATAATAGTGTCTGTAATAGAAATAGATGGGGAAACAGTGTCAGACTTTATTTTTTTGGGCTCCAAAATCAGATGGTGCAGATGGTGATTGCAGTCATAAATTAAAAGACGCTTACTCCTTGGAAGAAAAGTTATGACCAACCTAGATAGCATATTCAAAAGCAGAGATATTACTTTGCCAACAAAGGTCCGTTTAGTCAAGGCTACGATTTTTCCGGTAGTCATGTATGGATGTGAGAGTTGGACTGTGAAGAAGGCTGAGCGCCGAAGAATTGATGCTTTTGAACTGTGGTGTTGGAGAAGACTCTTGAGAGTCCCTTGGAATGCAAGGAGATCCCACCAGTCCATTCTAAATGAGATCAGCCCTGGGATTTCTTTGGAAGGAATGATGCTAAAGCTGAAACTCCAGTACTTTGGCCACCTCATGAGAAGAGTCGACTCATTGGAAAAGACTTTGATGCTGGGAGGGATTGAGGGCAGGAGGAGAAGGGGACGACAGAGGATGAGATGGCTGGATGGCATCACCAACTCGATGGATGTGAGTTTGAGTGAACTCTGGGAGTTAGTGATGGACAGGGAGGCCTGGTGTGCTGCAGTTCATGGGGTTGCAAAGAGTCGGACACGACTGAGCCACTGAACTGAACTGAACTGAACTGAATAGAACTTCTGAGAGCGTCAACATTATACAGCTAAGTAAAAGAGACAAAAAGAGTTCAAAGTTAACAGCTGTAGCTACAACCAAATCAAGATAATATTGAGTCCTGGGATCCTGAGGAAGAAAGTATCTCGAGGAGTGCGTGGAAGAATCAAACAATGCTGAGAAGTTAAAGCAGATAAGGCCTGTAAATACCCATTGGATTTAGCAATAGGAGGTCCTGAGTGCATTTTAGGAGATCTGTTTTAGCAGAATGATAGAGGCAAAAATTTAGACTGCTGTAGTTAGAGGAGTGAGTTGGAGGTGAGTTGAAACCTTTTATTATAGAAGTTTGACCTTAAAGATGAGACAAAAGATACGCTGTTAACTGGTACAGGTCGTAGAATGGAGAGAATTTCTATCTTTATTTTTTGGCTGTGTTGCATGGCTCATGGGATCTTCGTTCCTTGCTGCTGCTGCTGCTGCTAAGTTGCTTCAGTCGTGTCCGACTCTGTGTGACCCCATAGACGGCAGCCCTCCAGGCTCCCCCGTCCCTGGGATTCTCCAGGCAAGAACACTAGAGTGGGTTGCCATTTCCTTCTCCAATGCGTGAAAGTGAAAAGTGAAAGTTAAGTCACTCAGTCCTGTCTGATTCTTAGCGACCTCATGGACTGCAGCCTTCCAGGCTCCTCAGTCCATGGGATTTTCCAGGCAAGGGTACTGGAGTGGGGTGCCATTTTGTTCCCTGATCAGTGTTCAAATCTGCACCCTCGGCAGTGAAGCACAGAATCCTAACCAGGGAATTTCCGGGATTTCCATTTTTACATTAGAGAGACTTGAGGATATTTAAGTACTAATAGAAGAATCAGAGAGATGTTGCAATATAAAAAAAGAAAAAGATTCAGGGGGATAATCAGTTATGCCATTTTCCAGAGAAGAGTGATGATGATGAAACTGAAAGCATAGACAGAGGTACTGACCTCAAGCAAGCGGCTGCACTTCTGCTTCAACCAAGGAGAAACACTGTTAGCTTAGTTTGGTATATATGGCAAATTTGATTATTTGGTGGCAAGTGACAGGAGCACTTCTGCATGTGTGTGTGTATATATATATTTATATATAAATATACATAATTCTTGTGCTTTCTCTTAAATGGTGATATTGTCTGCTCAGTAAAGAATCTGCCTGCAATGCAGGAGACCCAGGTTCGATCCTAGGTGGGGAAGATCCTCTGGAGAAGAGAATGGCAACTATACACACTGCTAACTTTTAAGAAGGGCACATTAAGATTTGAGGTTAGATTAGCAGGTCAAAGCAAAGGAAGAAGACTGAATCGACCGGAGAAATGTAGAAGTATGTTTTGACACTGTTGAGCACGTATCCCGGTTGGTTACCATGGATTTATGGGTATCCAATCTGCTTTCCTTGACTGACCCACCTTTATCTTGTTTTGCGTTTTATTAAAGTATTCAGCTGAAATGTAATAAGAAGTCAATGAAGGCAATAAAGTTTTGTGTCTATTCACAGTCTGCATGGTGTTCTGCCCATTCACTGTATATAATAACATTTTGAAATTCCCTGGAGCCACTCCTGATGTAATTGAATATGAACAAATGTAAACTTGGAGGAAACCCGCTTTCTAGGGGCTGGGGAAAGTTATTTACAAAGCTGTCTTTATCTAAAGTAGAAAACTGCCTCAGCATGGGGATTCTGGGGGAAGCTTCTGTCAGCTGATCACTGCCGAAGCCAGACTCTGGGAAAGCCCCACTCACTCCCTACCAGAGTGGAAGGCAGCAAAAGCCTGCTGAGAAAGCACAGCGTAACGGGGAGGAGAAGCCTGTTTCTTCTGCAACGTCTCGCCAGTGCCCTCTACTGATAAAATTTAACACTGTGTCCTCTGACAAAGGGGAAAAAAAAATGTTTAAAGGGACCAGCTCCATTTTCATATAGCAAGAAATGCATTATTAATTTGGCCCTGAAAAGAAATAGATTGTTAACCGGAAAAAAAGCATAAAGCTATATGATAGTTTATTTTACTATCTGGGAAGTTAAGGGACTTACCTAAGTTTACACAATGAGGAAATGGGACCAGGTCCTCCCAGGTCTTTCAAAGCCCAATCCAGTGTAAAATATATATATTACACCATGAGTTCTTCCAATTTAAAGTTATTTTCCCCCTCCAAATTATGTTCTTCTCAAATGATTTTTCTCTCTTTAAAGTGATAATAACAAAAATAATGGCTATATGCATTGCGCAGAAACTATGTACTCAACAGAACCTGGTGAAAAGGTCAAATTATCCTCATTTTAACAGATGAAAAAATGTAGGCTTAGGGAGGTCAAGTGATTTGCTTAGTGTAAGACATTAAGTGACAGGGTTGTTTTCTGATTCCCAAGCCTGACTTCTAACCTTTATGCTATGCTAAGTCACTTCAGTCATGTCTGACTCTGTATAACCCCATAGATGGCAGCCCATCAGGCTCCCCTGTCCCTGGGATTCTCCAGGCACAAACACTGGAGTGGGTTGCCATTTCCTTCTCCAATGCATGAAAGTGAAAAGTAAAAGTGAAGTCGCTCAGTCATGTCCGACTCTTAGTGACCCCATGGACCGTAGCCTACCAGGCTCCTCCGTCCATGGGATTTTCCAGGCAAGAGTACTGGAGTGGGGTGCCATCACCTTTATGCTAGTTGAGTCAAATATTTTCTTCATTACAGTCAAGAAATTCTTACTTAAGTGGAATGAGATTGTTTCTAGGATTAAGGAAAAGGAGATAATTATGGAGCAATTACTGGAAGGAAGAGCCATCTATAAAGTGAAAAGTACACCAGCATACTTGGAGTGCTTACTTGCACACTCAGGGTTGGAAATCTGAGGTGTGGGCTTCCTAGGTGTTAGTGGTAAAGAACCTGCCTGCCAATGCAGGAGTTGCAAGAGAGGCTGGTTTGATTCCTGGGTCCGGAAGATCCCCCGGAGAAGGAAATGGCAACCCACTCCCATCTTTTTGCCTAGGAAATCCCATGGACAGAGGAGCCTGGTGGGCTACAGTCCACCGAGTTGCAAAGAGTTTGACACGATTGAAGCGACTTAGCACAAGCACAGTCTGAGGTGGAGGGGTTGTTGGCAGGTGTCAGTGGAGGAAATAATGTTTTTTTGAAAGCTGGGAAGAAAACTAGAAGGCAATGGGCAACTGAGATATTGGGCTAGGACTGCAGGGGGCAGGAAGTCTTTACAGATCATCGATGCTTCTTTCACAGCTGGTTAAAGATACAGCTTTCTGCTTATTCCCTTCCCCTGTGCTGATCCTGTGCTAAGTTGATAGAATGTGTGTGTGTACATGTGGGTGTCAGTATTCCTTCTTCTTGCTTCTGCTGTGCGGGATTCAGGAGCCACTAAGTTAGCCCAGCCCCTCATTTTACAGATGAGAAGCTGAAAGCCCAGAGAGCAGACAAGATTTACCGCGCACAGTGGAGGGAGGGAGGAAACTTGGCATTCTCCTCCTCTATTTTGGGCCTTACAAACACAGATGCTAATGAATAGGATACAAATTCTGCTGAATTGTAGAGTTTCTTCTCTGCTTTTTTGCCTTGCTCTTTTAGCTGTATACTATAAATTATATTTTTATATTTGGAAGTGGGTAGCTACATCATTTAAATGAAGAGAAGGGTATGGATCTTGAGTAACGACTGTGGTTTTATAATGCCACCACTAATCACATCTTTTAGTGCAGAAGGGCCTGGAAATTTTCCCAAGTTGTTCAGAATACATGCAATATAGATATAACCTTTTTCATAGAGCATAACCACTCAAATGTGGTTTCTTTTGAGTCCTTGGATAGAGAATAAATTTTTAGTGCGATGAATGAAATATCACTTGAGGTTGGGAAAGGAACACTTTAATATTCTTGAATCAGCTATGTTTAAATCAGTCAGTCCAGTAAAGGCTGATCTCCAGTTCAGTACTGATTGGCAGACTCAGATTGGCTGCTTCTGAGCCTCTAAATTTCTTTGTGCATGTTTGCTCAGGGAATGCAAAGAGATTTTCTTGTGAATTTACAGGAAAAAAAAAAAGCATGAATATTGGTAACCATATTTACAATAGAAAGAGAAAAACTGTTTTTTACAGTAAAAAATACAGAATTCTACAAAGCATTTTGAAGACTAATAGAACTGGGAAATATCTTAGATATATTCTCATCCAGCCTCTTAATGTCATAGAAGCAGAACATGACAGTTGACCTTTTCTTTCAATAGTTAATTATGCCTTCAGAGGATCTTTATTTTTTTAAGATTTTTTTCCAAACTTTAAACTTTTTATTTTGTATTGAGGTACCGTTAATTAATGGCTTCCCAGGTCATGTTAGTGGTAAAGAACCTAGCTGCCATTGCAGGAGAAGTAAGAGACATGGGTTTGATCCCTGGGTCAGGAAGATCCCTTGGAAGAGGACACAGCAACCAACTCTAGTTCTTGCCTGAGAATCTGTATGGTCAGAGGAGCCCTGGGGGGGTTATTATAGCCCATAGGGTCGCAAAGAATCAGACACGACTGAAGTGACTTAGCATACACACATAGCTGATGAACAATGTTGGAGTAGTTCCAGGTGAACAGCAAAGGGACTCAGCCATACATATTCATGCATCAATTCTCCCCTAAAGCCCTCTTCCATCCAGGCTGGCAGATAACACTGAGCAAGAGTTTCATGTGCTATACAATAGATGCTTGCTGGTTATTCATTTTGAATGTAGCAGTGTGTACATGACCTTCAGTTCAGTTCAGTTCAGTCACTCAGTCATGTCTGACTCTTTGCGACCCCATGGCAGCATGCCAGGCCTCCCTGTCCATTACCAACTCCTGGAGCCTACTCAAACTCATGTCCAGCACGTCGGTGATGCCATCCAACCATCTCATCCTCTGTCATCCCCTTCTCCTCCTGCCTTCAAACTTTCCGACAGCACCAGGATGTTTTCCAATGAGTTGGTTCTTCACACCCGGTGGCCAAAGTATTGGAGTTTCAGCTTCAGCATTAGTCCTTCCAGTGAATATTCAGGATTGATTTCCTTTAGGATTAAAGGATTTCCATGCAGTCCCTTCAATAATGCAGGATGTACCATGTAGATCTAGAGGTGAAGTTGTAATTACAAAAAACACCAAATCAAATCCACAAACTTAGAGCTAAAAGGGACTTAAACCACACCTTGTCTCAACTGCTCATTTCTAAATTGGGAAAGAGCACTGTTGAGATGGAGGCCCTTTTCAGCAAAACCATAGATGTTTGTCTGTCAGTAGCATTGATGCTTGGAGAAGGCAATGGCACCCGACTCCAGCACTCTTGCCTGGAAAATCCCATGGACGGAGGAGCCTGGTGGGCTGCAGTCTGTGGGGTCGCTAAGAGTCGGACATGACTGAGCGACTTCACTTTCACTTTTCACTTTCATGCATTGGAGAAGGAAATGGCAACCCACTTGCCTGGAGAATCCTAGGGACGGGGGAGCCTGGTGGGCTGCCATCTATGGGGTTGTACAGAGTTGGAAACGACTGAAGCGACTTAGCAGCAGCAGCAGCAGCAGCAGTAGCAGCATTGACGCTTGCCAGGTGTGGGACTTAAGGCACTACCATCAGTGAGCTTCACTAATCTCCTTTGTAAAACTGGGATGATAATTCTTTATAGAATTTTTGTGAGGATTAAATAAATGAATAGTTAGAAAAGTAGTTGTAAAAATGTGAAATACTATCTATTCATATAAGTAAATATGAGTACGCAATACACTAATATATAAAAGCAATATACATATTGTTGTTTTTCATTGTTCAAAGAAAAACACCCAGATAAATTTAAGCACTATGTAGAGCTCTTACTTTCAAGGAAGGAAGCTCAATTTTTAGAAGAGCTGACTTCACAGAAAATGAAGCAGAGCAGGACCCTTATGGGCCTTACCCAAGCCCCCAGCACCCCCACCCATGTCCTCTGCCTGCCTTTAGTCTGTGCAAGCTTTAGTTAAAGAATACGTTTAATCAGAGTAGTGAAGTGAAAACATGCAAAAGCAAAGGAAAACAGTCAAAGGGGACCAAATAACAATAATGTACTCATTAAGCATAGCAAGGACCTTTAGGTCTTTCTTGAGGGCTATAGATAATATTCTGAGCCACACCCTGTGACTGAAACCCCAGGTGGAGGAGTTACCTACACGATGGCCAGACTGTACCCAGGAAATGAGCTGCCACAATTCTGAGAACTGGCCACAAAGAAATGGTAACAAATCAACCCTGGAACTGAAGATTAACTGTACCTAAAACAATCAAGATGACCAATTAGAAGATGACTGTTACAACTGACTGTCCTATTTCTGCATGTATCTCCCTCTTTCTGTCTATAAAAGTTCTTGCCCCATTGGTTGCCAGTGGGGGTGTCGGCCTTTGGACAGACGTCTGACCTCCCCTCCAGTTGTGGCATCTGAAATAAACTTCCTTTTCCACCAAACCAACCTGTTTATTGCCTTTTGAGTGGCAGGCAGCCAGACCCCACTCTCCTTTTGGTAACAAAAACAGCCAGCATTTATAGCAAATTTATAACAAAGTTTAAGTTGTAAATTGATAGGAATCAGCATTGCAGTAGTGAAAAGTCTCTGCTCTGTTTGGAAATGTACTAAAATTTCATCTGTTTTAGTGCTAATTGGCAGACTATGGGTCACTTTTAAATTATGTTATCAATGGTCTGTTATGCTTAGTGCGTCTATTATCAGAGCAAAAATTTGTCAGCGAGAACAAACAGAATATGAGACAAGTCCATTGTGATGAAGATGGCATGGAAAGTCCAACTTGGGAGAGGCGGACAAGGAGCCTCAGGGAGCTTTGCCCTCGCCCCATCACTCCCACATTTGTCCTTCTCCCTTAAACTATATAATGTTATTTATTTTTAGCATGTATACCCATTTGATATATATTTACATACTTTTTTTTTTTTTTGGTCTGTATCCTCCAAAGAAATGTAAGCATCATGAGAAAGTAAAAGATACTGAAGAAGAATTTCTGGACATACTAGGCAGTGGATAATCATTTACTGAATGAACATCTAAAGTCAGAAGATGGGAGAAATTGAGCTTTTTGATATAAGCACCAATCATTTGAATGGTTTGCCTCAGAGACGAACAGAGATCATTCTGTCGTTTTTGAGATTGCATCCAAGTACTGCGTTTCGGGCTCTTTTGTTGACTATAGTAGCTACTCCATTTCTTCTGAGGGATTCCTGCCCGCAGTAGTAGATGTAGTGGTCATCTGAGTTAAATTCACCCATTCCAGTCCATTTTAGTTCGCTGATTCCTAGAATGTCGACGTTCACCCTTGCCATCTCTTGTTTGACCACTTCCAATTTGCCTTGATTCATGGACCTGGCATTCCAGGTTCCTACGTAATATTGCTCTTTAGCATTCATGGTCAACAAAAGAGTCCGAAATGCAGTACTTGGATGCAATCTCAAAAACGAAAGAATGATCTCTGTTCGTCTCCAAGGCAAACCATTCAATATCACAGTTATCCAAGTCTATGCCCCAACTAGTAACACTGAAGAAACTGAAATTGAACGGTTTTATGAAGACCAACAAGATCTTTTAGAACTAACACCCAAGAAAGATGTCCTTTTCATTATAGGGGACTGGCATGCAAAAGTAGGAAGTCAAGAAACACCTGGACTAACAGGCAAATTTGGCCTTGGAATGTGGAATGAAGCAGGGCAAAGACTAATAGAGTTTTGCCAAGAAAATGCACTGGTCATAGCAAACACCCTCTTCCAACAACACAAGAGAAGACTCTACACATGGACATCACCAGATGGTAAACACCGAAATCAGATTGATTATATTCTATGCAGCCAAAGATGGAGAAGCTCTATACAGTCAACAAAAACAAGAATGGGAGCTGACTGTAGCTCAGATCATGAACTCCTTATTGCCAAATTCAGACTGAAATTGAAGAAAGTAGGGAAAACTGCTAGACCATTCAGGTATGACCTAAATCACATCCCTTATGATTAAACAGTGGAAGTGAGAAATAGATTGAAGGGCCTAGATCTGATAGATAGAGTGCCTGACGAACTATGGAATGAAGTTCGTGACATTGTACAGGAGACAGGGATCAAGACCATCCCCATAGAAAAGAAATGCAAAAAAGCAAAATGGCTGTCTGGGGAGGCCTTACAAATAGCTGTGAAAAGAAGAGAGGTGAAAAGCAAAGGAGAAAAAGAAAGATATAAGCATCTGAATGCAGAGTTCCAAAGAATAGCAAGAAGAGATAAGAAAGCCTTCTTCAATCAATGCAAAGAAATAGAGGAAAACAACAGAATGGGAAAGACTAGAGATCTCTTCAAGAAAATTAGAGATACCAAGGGAACATTTCATGCAATGATGGGAACAATAAAGGACAGAAATGATCTGGACCTAACAGAAGCAGAAGATATTAAGAAGAGGTGGCAAGAATACACAGAAGAACTGTACAAAAAAGATCTTCACGACCCGGATAATGATGATGATGTGATCACTAATCTAGAGCCAGACATCTTGGAATGTGAAGTCAAGTGGGCCTTAGAAAGCATCACTATGAACAAAGCTAGTGGAGGTGATGGAATTTCAGTTGAGCTATTTCAAATCCTGAAAGATGATGCTGTGAAAGTGCTGCACTCAATATGCCAGCAAGTTTGGAAAACTCAGCAGTGGCCACAGAATTGGAAAAGGTCAGTTTTCATTCCGATCCCAAAGAAAGGCAATGCCAAAGAATGCTCAAACTACTGCACAATTGCACTCATCTCACATGCTAGTAAAGTAATGCTCAAAATTCTCCAAGACAGACTTTGGCAATACATGAACCGTGAACTCCCTGATGTTCAAGCTGGTTTTAGAAAAGGCAGAGGAACCAGAGATCAAATTGCCAATATCCGCTGGATCATGGAAAAAGCAAGAGAGTTCCAGAAAAACATCTATTTCTGCTTTATTGACTATGCCAAAGCCTTTGACTGTGTGGATCACAATAAACTCTGGAAAACTCTGAGAGAGATGGGAATACAGACCACCTGACCTGCCTCTTGAGAAATCCGTATGCAGGTCAGGAAGCAACAGTTAGAACTGGACATGGAACAACAGACTGGTTCCAAATAGGAAAAGGAATACGTCAAGGCTGTATATTGTCACCCTGCTTATTTAACTTCTATGCAGAGTACATCATGAGAAACGCTGGACTGGAAGAAACACAAGCTGGAATCAAGGTTTCCAGGAGAAATATCAATAACCTCAGATATGCAGATGACACCACTCTGATGGCAGAAAGTGAGGAGGAACTAAAAAGCCTCTTGATGAAAGTGAAAGAGGAGAGTGAAAAAGTTGGCTTAAAGCTCAACATTCAGAAAATGAAGATCATGGCGTCTGGTCCCATCACTTCATGGGAAATAGATGGGAAACAGTGGAAACAATGCTAGACTTTATTTTTTTGGGCTTCAAAATCACTGCAGATGGTGATTGCAGCCATGAAATTAAAAGACGCTTACTCCTTGGAAGAAAAGTTATGACCAACCTAGATAGTATATTCAAAAGCAGAGACATTACTTTCCCGACTAAGGTCCCCTAGTCAAGGCTATGGTTTTTCCAGTGGTGATGTATGGATGTGAGAGTTGGACTGTGAAGAAGGCTGAGCACTGAAGAATTGATGCTTTTGAACTGTGGTGTTGGAGAAGACTCTTGAGAGTCCCTTGGACTGCAAGGAGATCCAACCAGTCCATTCTGAAGGAGATCAACCCTGGGATTTCTTTGGAAGGAATGATGCTAAAGCTGAAGCTCCATTACTTTGGCCACCTCATGCGAAATGTTGACTCATTGGAAAAGACTCTGATGCTGGGAGAGATTGGGGGCAGGAGGAGAAGGTGACGACCCAGGACAAGATGGCTGGATGGCATCACTGACTCGATCGACGTGAGTCTAAGTGAACTCCGGGAGTTGGTGATGGACAGGGAGGCCTGGCATGCTGCGATTCATGGGGTCGCAGAGTCAGACATGACCGAGTGACTGAACTGAACTGACCAATCATTTAAAACTCTTTTTTTTTTTTTTTTTTTGAAATTCCAAACACATTCTCTACTTTCTGTGTTTTTGCTCTTTCTGAAACTGCACAACTCAGATGGCACCTGAACCCAGCTACCATCCAGATTGGGTCTTGAACTCACAGGCTGTGACTCCAATTTACTGTCTTTTAATTGAAATCTTGCACACCTGGTCCCAGGACTTAATGAAGCTCAGGTTCTTTAGGTCTCAGTACAGAACGAATTCAGCAAGAGACAATGTGATAGTGGATTACCAGGTGGATTTGTTTAGATAGACACACATTCTATTAGACAGACAGAATGAAGTCAGTTTCAAAAGGCAAGAGTGGCTCTGGGAGAAATGCACTGCACACAGAGTGTGGGCCACTTCAGAAGGCTGCTGCTGCCACTGCTAAGTTGCCTCAGTCATGTTCGACTCTGTGCGACCCCATAGATGGCAGCCCACCAGGCTCCCCCGTCCCTGGGATTCTGCAGGCAAGAACAGTGGAGTGGATTGCCATTTCCTTCTCCAATGCATGAAGGTGAAGTCACTCAATCGTGTCCCAAATCCTTCCCCTACTCATTTGAAATGTAAAAAGCCAACTGCTAATTTTACAAGCCTAGTATGCTGTCTTTGTCAAGTACTTGAGAATCATCTCTTTGAAATATAATTCTGAAGAAAGGCTGGACCCCTATCACCCAGTCTCTGGTGGGCTGAGACTATCTGCAGCTGGCCTCTTGCTGCAAATTGTGAAACTACCTCCTGTCCTTAAGGTACAAGAAAATTTCCATTTCCTTTGAACTTGGCTGCTTAGGAAACACAGATGGTTTACTCTTTCCACCCCAGATCTTAAATCCTCTCCAGTTGTTTTTCTCAAAGGAGCTGGGTATTCAGATTTGGTCTCTGGTCTCTCCCCCATTGGGCTTCCCAGGTGGCTCAGTGGTAAAGAACCCACCCGCCAACTGGGAGACATTGGTTGGGAAGATCCCCTGGAGAAGGAAATGACAACCCACTCTAGTATTCTTGTCTGGGATCATGGTGGGCTACAGTCCATGAGGTCACAAAGAGTTGGACACGACTTTCACTAAACAGCAGTAGCAGTTCCCCCCTGTTGTGGGTGAAAGTGAAAGCTGCTCAGTTGCATCCAACTCTTTGTAATTATTATACAGTCCATGGAATTCTCCAGGCCAGAATACTGGAGTGGGTCCCAACCCAGGGATTGAACCCAGGTCTCGTGCATTGCAGGCAGATTCTTTGCCAGCTGAGCCACAAGGGAAGCCCAAGAATACTGGAATGGGTATACTGATCCCTTCTCCAGCAGATCTTCCCCACCCAGGAATTGTAGCAGGGTCTCCTTCATTGCAGGTGAATTCTTTACCAGCTGAGCTATCTAAGTCTGTGGTGGGTAATGGTATTGAAATCAATTTCTCTCTGCTCATCAAGTGTGATTTTTCTTTAAGACACCTCTTTTCTATACTTGCTCTCAAAATCAGAACTCATTTAAATGCTCTGTGTAGATCCCAGTTGGGTTCTCTGTGTAACTCGTTGCTTCCCCATGATATTTAACTCTATGGTAAGGATGTTATTTCTAGAGATAATCCCTCGAATTTGTGATTTTTTTCTTCTTTTGGGAGCTTCATGACCGTGTTTAGAGATATGGTTCGTCATTATTATTCTTACTTACATTGGCAATGACCATTTAATAAAATAGTTACATTTCAGAGCTATTTTAGCATCAGAAGGACTGATGCTGAAGCTGAAACTCCAATACTTTGGCCACCTGATTCGAAGAACTGACTCATTGGAAGAGCCCCTGATGTTAGGAAAGATAGGGGGCAGGAGGAGAAGGGGACAACGGAGGATGAGATGGTTGGATGGCATCACTAACTTGATGGACATGAGTTTGAGCCAGCTCTGGGATTTGGTGATGGACAGGAAAGCCTGGTGTGCTGTAGTCCATGGGGTCCCAAAGAGTCAGACACTATTGATCGACTGAATGGAACATTTCATAGTGCTTTACATAGCTTTAGATATTACTCATATAAATCTCCTGAAGGATTGGAATACAGCAGCTTTTGCTTGAATTACTTTCTTAGTATATTAATATTGGGTGGGGGGCAATTTTCTGATTCCAGCTTTTGGTAAAAACATTTTTTTGGAAATGTCTAATCGGAAATCTTATAGTTCAGGGTAGTTCCATCCACATTAGATCACTTGAGAAATAGGAACCATTTAATCAGTATTTGGTGATTACTTAATGAATCAGTCAAAGGCCAAGAAACCACTCCTTTGGCAAGAGACACTATGGAAGCAAGGCTTATGAATTATTCTCTTCCTAAAGTTTTGCTGAATACAAATATGACATGTAAGGGAAGGGAAACGTGAAGTTCAGTTCCCCCCACCCCCGCCCCCACCCCAAAGAGCTTAAGCACTACTGATTTTCTAGTGACACTGCAAATTTTTGGTCTCAAGATATTACTTATGTTTTCCTCTTTTTTCCCTCCCCTTGGGCCTAGAAAATGCTTGGTAAACAACAGGCTCTTATTAGGTGAATGGAAGGGAGTCTCTGTTTTACTCTTATTTTAAATTCATAGCTGTTAAAACCAAGGCAAAATAATTAACTGATACATTTTTCTTCTAATGCTACCATAGGTGTCGTGTTACCAGGAGAGCGCATTATGTAAGCTAAATTCTTCACTGGAAGGGAGGAGGTCATTGTCTGGGGAGAATTTTGTTGTAAAAATATAATATTAGTAACGTTTATAGGACAATTTTATGTGCCAGAATCAGGCTAAATATTTCACATGAAGTGTCACCTTTTCATCTTCATAATGACAACATACATTAGACCCTATTATAATTCCCATTTCACAGAGAAGTATGTGTGACCCACCCTTTTGAGTTGGACCCCAATAAGGGTCCTCCTGCCTGATGTCACTGGAGCCAATACAGCGAGATCAAGATCATCAGATTCAGAATCAAAGAAAAGCTTTGCACGCTGATCAGCAAATGAAGAGGACAAGTTCGTGCTCTAGAGCAGGAGCCCCCGACCTCCAGGATCTAATGCCTGCTCATCTGAAGTGGAGCTGATATAATAATAACACAAATAAAGTGCACAATGAATGTAATGCGATTGAGTCATCCTCAAATCAGCCCCCTGGTCCACGGAAAATTTGTCTTCCAGGAAACCAGTCCCTGGTGCCAAAAAGTTGGGAACTGCTGCTCTAGAGCACAGGTTTTTTGAGAGGCCGTGGGCGGGACTACTTTATAAGGTTTGGGGCGGGGTGGAGGGGCAGAGACTGTCTTTGGGGAATGATGCTAAAGCTGAAGCTCCAGTACTTTGGCCACCTCATGCAAAGAGTTGATTCATTGGAAAAGACTCCGATGCTGAGAGGGATTGGGGGCAGGAGGAGAACGGGACGACCGAGGATGAGATGGCTGGATGGCATCACGGACTCGATGGACGTGAGTCTGAATGAACTCCGGGAGTTGGTGATGGACAGGGAGGCCTGGCGTGCTGCGATTCATGGGGTCGCAAAGAGTTGGACACGACTGAGCGACTGAACTGAACTGAACTGGACGGCAGGAGGCGTCTTTGGGGTGGGGCAGAGGGGCGGAGTTCTCGCAGGGCTCTATGGGAGTGCTGCTGAGATCCTTCCAGGTCCTGGGCCAGTGCCTCTGCCCAGGCCCGCCGCCATCTTGAGCTGAGCTGTGCGAGTTGAGTGGAGACGTTTCCCCTGGGAATCCTGGTCTGAAGTGTCCAGTGCAACGCCTCCACGTGCAGTTCCCTAGAAGCAAGTGAAACTAGTTGAAGCACGAGGGAAAAACAGGTTAGACTGTATTTTATTATGCAGTTTCTATTTTTATTTCTCAGTAACTATTAAGGGGCTTTGCTGGCGATAGATATTCTGGTTATTGTCTTGTCCTATATGAAGTCATGGGCCATCCCACTGCCCCATTTCCCCCTTACTGTCAGCTCTCAAAGAGTTGGAGTTGATAAGTCTAAAAGGAAACACAAGAAGGAAGTGACTAAAGATTAAACGAGGTGAGAGGTTTTACCCGGCAAAAACGCTGTTGAAGAGATCAGAAACAGAGAGCAGAGTGCTAGTCTGCTGAGTGAGAGTGAGGAACTTGGATTAGAATTATGTGCCTCCCACCATGTGCCTCACATTTACTATTAGGAGAGAGGATAAATTTTCAGGTGAGGTTAGGATGGAAACTTGGAGAAAGGCAGTGGCAACCCACTCCAGTATTCTTGCTTGGAAAATCCCATGGACAGAGGAGCCTGTAGGCTGCACTCCATGGGGTCGCTAGGAGTCGGACAGCACTGAGCGACTTCACTTTCACTTTTCATTTTCATGCATTGGAGAAGGAAATGGCAACCCACCCCAGTGTTCTTGCCTGGAGAATCCCGGAGAAGGGGGAGCCTGGTGGGCTGCAGTGTAGGGGGTCGCACAGAGTCAGACCGGACTGACATGACTTAGCAGCAGCAGCAGGATGGAAATTTAAATGGTTGGCTTTCCTTGCCTTTCTTTGCTAACCTGCGAGAATTGAATGTGTTTTTCCTCATCCCCTGGATGGCTTGAATATTATGTCTTCTTTTCCATCAAAGAAAGAGGAATAAATTAGAATCTGAGTTTAATGAACCAGTAAAGTCAACAGAAGTTAAGCCAAATGCTGTAAAGAGCAATATTGCATAGGGACCTGAAATGTTAGATCCATGAATCAAGGCAAACAGGAAGTGGTCAAACAAGAGATGGCAAGTGTGACCTTTTAGGAATCAGTGAACTAAAATGGACTGGAATGGCTGAATTTAACTCAGATGACCATTATATCTACTACTGCCAGCAAGAATCCCTTAAAAGAAATGGAGTAGCCATCACGGTCAACAAAAGAGTCTAAAATGCAGTACTTGGACTGCTAAAATGCAGTCTCAAAAATGACAGAATGATCTCTGTTCGTTTACAAGGCAAACCATTCACTATCACAGTAATCCAAGTCTATGGCCCAACCAGCAACGCTGAAGAATCTGAAGTTGAAAGGTTCTGGGAAGACCTACAAGACCTTTTAGAACTAACACCCCCCAAAAATGTCCTTTTTGGTATACAGGACTGGAATGCCAAAGTAGGAAGTCAAGAGATACCCGGAGAAACAGGCAAATCTGGCCTTGGAGTACAAAACGAAGCAGGTCAAAGGCTAACAGAGTTTTGCCAAGAGAACACACTGGTCCTAACAAACACCCTCTTCCAACAACACAAGAAATGGTTCTACACAAGGACATCACCAGATGGTGAATACCGAAATCAGATTGATTATATTCTTTGCAGCCAAAGATTGAGAAGCTCTATACAGTCAGCAAAAATAAGACTGGGAGCTGACTGTGGCTTAGATCATGAACTCCTTATTACAAAATTCAGACTTAAATTGAAGAAAGTAAGGAAAACCACTAGATCATTTAGGTATGACCTAAATAAAATCCAGTATGATTATATAGCGAAAGTGACAAATAGATTCAAGGGATTAGATTTGACAGATGGAGTGCCTGAAGAACTATGGATGAAGGTTCATGACATTGTATGGGAGGCAGGGATCAATACCATCCTCAAGAAAAAGAAAGGCAAAAAGGCAAAATGGTTGTTTGAGGAGGCCTTACAAATAACTGAGAAAAGAAGAGAAGCTAAAGACAAGAAAAGGAAAGATAAAAGCATCTGAATGCAGAGTTCCAAAGAATAGCAAGGGGAGATAAGAAAGCCTTCTTCAGTGATCAATGCAAAGAAATAGAGGAAAGCAATAGAGACTAGAGATCCCTTCAAGAAAATTAGAGATACCAGGGGAACATTTCATGCAAAGATAGGCACAACAAAGGACAGAAATGGTATGGATCTAATAGAAGCAGAAGATATTAAGAAGAGGTGGCAAGAATACACAGGAGAATGATACAAAAAAGATGTTAATGACTCAGATAATCACGATGGTGTGATCACTCACCTAGAGCCAGACATCCTGGAATGCAAAGCCAAGTGGACTTTAGGAAGCATCACTTCGAACAAAGCTAGTGGGGGTGATGGAATTCCAGTTGAGCTATCTCAAATCCTAAAAGATGATGCTGTGAAAGTGCTGCACTCAATATGCCAACAAATTTGGAAAACTCAGCAGTGGCCACAGGACTGGAAAAGGTCAGTTTTCATTCCAATCCCAAAGAAAGGCAATGCCAAAGAATGTTCAAACTACCACACAATTGCACTCATCTCACATGGTAGCAAAGTAATGCTCAAAATCCTCCAAGCCAGGCTTCAACAGTAGGTGAACTGCCAACTTCCAGATGTTCAAGCTGGTTTTAGAAAAGGCAGAGGAACCAGAGATCAAATTGCTAACATCCATCTGTTGGATCATCGAAAAAGCAAGAGAGTTCCAGAAAAACATCTACTGCTTTGTTGACTATGCCAAAGCCTTTGACTATGTAGATTACAAAAAATGGTGGAAAATTTTAAAGAGATGGAATACCGGACCACCTTACCCGCCTCCTGAGAAATCTGTATGCAGGTCAGGAAGCAACAGTTAGAACTGGACATGGAACAACAGACTGGTTCCAAATAGGAAAAGGAGTATGTCAAGGCTGTATATTGTCACCCTGCTTATCTAACTTATATGCAGAGTACCTCATGTGAAATACTGAGCTGGATAAAGCACAAGCTAGAATCAAGGTTGCCAGGAGATATATCAGTAATGTCAGATATGCAGATGACACCACCCTATGGCAGAAGGTGAAGAAGAAATAAAGAGCCTCTTGATGAAAGTGAAAGAGGGGAGTGAAAAAGTTGGCTTAAAGCTCAACATTCAGAAAACTAAGATCATGGCATCTGTTTCCATCACTTCATGGCAAACAGATGGGGAAACAATGGAAACAATGAGAGACTTTATTTTGGGGGCTCCAAAATCACTGCAGATGGTGACTCCAGCCATGAAATTAAAAGATGCTTGCCCCTTGAAAGAAAAGCTGTGACCAACTTAGACAGCATATTAAGAACCAGAGACATTCCTTTGCCAACAAAGGTCTGCCTAGTCAAAGCTATGATTTTCCCAGAGTCATCTATAAAGAAGGCCGAGTGCTGAAGACTTGATGCTTTTGAACTGTAGTGTTGGAGAAGACTCTTATGAGAGTCACTTACACAGCAAGGAGATCCAACCAGTCCATCCTAAAAGAAATCAGTCCTGAATATTCATTGGAAGGACTGATGCTGAAGCTGAAACTCCAAAACTTTGGCCACCTGATATGAAGAACTGACTCAGTGGAAAAGACGCTGATGCTGGGGAAGATTGAAAGTGGGAGAAAAGGGGATGACAGAGGATGAGATGGTTGGATGGCATCACCCACTGGATGGATGTCAGTTTGAGCAAGCTTTGGAAGTTGGGGATGGACAGGGAAGCCTGGCGTGCTGCAGTCCATGGGTTGCAAAGAGTCAGAGATAACTGAGCCACTGAATTGTACTGCAAGTTGACTGAGAAAAGTGAAAAGGAAGCCTAGGCTTTCTCGAAAAAGGCTGAAAGAATGGGAGATGTGGAAGGCAGAGAAAGGCTTCCCTCAGATAATTGCTTAGAAAGTGAGGGAGGGGTTGGAGCCTAGCTGTGGAGATCCAGCCCCAGACTCCTGGTATTGCCCTGGAGACACTACAGAAGTTCTGAGGAGAAGGGCTGTGGGAAGAGTCCAGGGAGGGCAGGTTCAGTGCCCCTTTGCTTCCCTTGGCTAAGTAGGTGAAGATGGTGAAGATTCTTCCCTTTATCTTCATTGTGTTAAGTCTAGCAAGGGGTAGCTTTTGTCTTCCTTGAGCCAAAGTGTTCATGGAAGTGATTAAAGGGGTAGAGCTTAATGGCAAGGTGCTTGTGAGAACTGGATTAAGAGGATCTCACTGTCCCATCCCACCTCAGGGAAGGTCAGCCTCTGGCCTGCCTGAGCAAGTTCCCCTTCTGGATGTTGTTATCTCATGACCTGAATGGGTGGGTCTCTGTTCTATTTTGTTGAGGTGCTATTGTAACTGAAAGTGAGGTCTGCTGCTTGCCGCTCAAAATCCAATAAAGAGGCCCAGTTGGTGGAAAGGAAAGTTTGCCTTATTTAGGATGCTGGGTGGGGGAGGGCAACGCCTGTCCAAAGGCAGAAAGTGGAAAGGAACAGACTTCTTGGTGTAGGGGTGGGGAAATGCCACAGCTGATTATGTAGGCACATGTGAGACTTAGACTTTCTTCCCCATACATTTCTAAATCTGTATCTTTTCATCTTTGGTCAAAATCCTGACACCAATCCCAGTGGCCAGACAACGGTTCTCTTCCAGTTGAGCAGTTTTTCCTACAGTGTGGAAAGGTTTTGATTATAAAGTCATCCTAACACTTGAGGAAAGAGGAGTGAGACATTAATATTCTAAAGAGACAAAGTTGGCTTTCTGTCTGTATGGACTCAAAGCAGAATTTTTTCTCACAAATACCAATCTCCCTTCCACTGCCTTCACTTCACATTGATTAAAGGGCTGGAAAAAATTTTACTCTTCACTAAGTCCTAGTTAAAAAGAGAAATTTAGTATTGCATATTTGAAAGTTGCTAAAAGGATACATCTTAAAAGTTCTCATTACAAGAAAAAAAAATCATAACTATGTGTGTGATGCTTGTTAACCAGACTTTTTGGTGATCATTTTGTGATATCTACAAATATCAAATCATTATGTTGTACACCTGAAACTAATAGAATGTTATGTGTCAATTATAACTCAATTTTTAAAAGGAGAAAAATTTAAAAGTGGGGGGCAGGTAAAATGTTGGTTAGTGCAAGAATCTAAGCCTTGAAATATAAACCTTAAGCTAACTTTCCCAAAGTAAATCCCAGGAAATACTGGTTTCACAAGTTGGTCTCCAAATTAAAGGCTCTGTGGTCAAATTCCTTTGGGGATGTTACATTCTCTGCCAGTATCAATGAGAGGTTACTAGCATTTGGGGGCAAACAATTCTTTGTTGTGTGGTATTGTCCCAAGTATTGCAGGGCATTCAGCATCCACACTGTCTGGCCTTCAAGTACAAGGAGGGTCCTCAGTTATCATGATGATAAAAATTTGCCCTAAAACATTTCTAAATGACCCTTGATGGAGGGTACCAAATATCATGTAGAACAAACATAGCTATCACCTTATGCAAATTCACAGAGCATTTTTTTTTTGTTTTTTTTTGTATATTAAAGATTCTGGGAAGAATTCCTTTTAAAAATATTTTTCATTTAATCCAGCATATCCCAAATAAATATAGTTTCCCCTCTTTTCTCATTTACACCCCACCCCCACCCTTTGTGTTTCCTTTTTTTAGAACACCAAGTGAAATTCCATGAAATGCCTTTTGAAAAATACTGCTTTAGCAAGAAGGACCAGGACAGGAATATTAAAATGTGAAGATATATTAATGATCAGCTAATATCTGTTGTTGTTGTTCAGTCCCTAAGTTGTGTCTGACTCTCTGTGACCCCATGGACTGCAGGCTCCCTTGTCCTTCACTATCTCCCTGAGTTTGCTCAAATTCATGTCCATTGAGTCAGCGATGCTAGATGCTATCTCACTGTCTCATCTTCTGCACCACCTTCGCCTTTTACCTTCAACCTTTCCCAGCATCAGGGTCTTTTCCAATGAGTCGGCTCTTTGCATGAGGTGGCCAAAGTATTGAAGCTTCAGCTTCAGCATCAGTCCTTTCAATGAATATTCAGGGTTGATTTCCTTTTGTATTGACTTGTTGGATCTCCTTGCAGTCCAAGAGACTCTCAAGAGTCTTCTCCAGCACCACAGTTCAAAAGCATCAATTGTTAGGCGCTCAGCTTTCTTCATGGTCCAACTCACATATCCATACATGACTACTGGAAAAATGATAGCTTTGACTATATGAACTTTGGTCAGTAAAGTGATATCTCTGCTTTTTAATATGCTGTTTAGGTTTGTCATAGCTTTTCTTCCAAGGAGCACGCATCTGTTAATTTCATGGCTGCAGTCACCATCCACAGTAATTTTGGAATCAGGAAAAGAAAATCTGCTTCCACTTTTTTCCCATCTATTTGCCATGAAGTGATGGGAACAGACGCCATGATCTAAGTTTTTATAACCTTGAGTTTTGAACCAGCTTTTTTACTCTCCTCTTTTACCCTCATCAAGAGGTTATTTAGTTCCTCTTCACTTTCTGCCATGAGAGTGCTATCATCTAATACCTGGCACCCGCTATTCACCCCTAAATATGAACTAAATATGACCAGTTTGCTACACAGCTTGTGGGATCTTAGTTCCTCCACCAGGAATTGAACCCTGGCCACCTCAGTGAAAGCTCCAAGTCCTAACCACTGGACCACCAAGGAGTTCCCTAAAATTTTTGTTTTGAATGTAATCACCAATCATCATCTTTTGAGCCTTTGGGACCTAACCATCTGTTTGTCTGTGAGACCAACTCCCAGGTGTCAGGCTAACTGGCTTTTATTTTATTTGATGCTGATAGTAGCTATTACGCAATTTGAGCTGTTCAGGTCTCATTCCACTAACATTTCATTGCAAAATGAGCGGGATGGAATATTTGCTACCAAAAGGAAAACAGATGTGATACAACCTCCCTATGCATTTTACTTGTGTTTGGTCATAGATAAAGTCTCATATACCAACTGTGGACCCTTTAACTCACCTATGTTTTTAATTAAAAATATTAAACTAGGTAAGCACATGTGCATAGATGTCTAATTTTGTATTAGTCAAAGGAAAAAAAATGCATTTTTCTGTATTTCAGACTCTGTATCTCACTGATGGAAGAAACCAGCTCAGACAGTGATCAGTGGCAGAGATACGATTGGAGCCTGGAGTCCTCACTCCCAGGCCATAATCTTTACGCTGCTCTATTTTGTTATCTCTTAATAAAAGAGCTACTGAGATGGGGGAAGAGAAGTAATTGCAATGGGCAATGAGAGGTGGATGGAAGAAAGAAATTGAGCTTGAATTGGAGGGAAAGTTCTCAGAAAGCCCTTATTTAATTGTTCCAGTGCTTAAAAAAAAGAGAGAGAGAGAAAAAAACGAAATCCAACAAGCCAAAGGACATATTTTATGCCAAATATATAGCAAAGTAAACTTAACAACAGCTTTGGTGAACCGTCAGTGCCCAAGGCCACTGTTATCAAAGAGCTGTGAGCCTAGAGAGCAAGCTCAAGTTTCTTGGGGGCACAGCATAACAAACCAAATAAAGTTGCTTTTCAAAAAAAAAAAATCCAAATGCAGTTTAAAAGGAGATTTAAATTTCCTAAATTCTAGCCTGCTTTTGGCAGATCTTGATAAGATTATATGGTCTTCTCTTGAAAGACCTCAAATATTCCTTTCATCCCTTTCTTAGTCACTCATAGTACATTTTTCTTCTTCCATTTGACTGATTAAGTTTTCTGGATACTGCTTGCTCTCTTCTGCAGCTGTGGCAGTGGATTCAGAAATGACACAGTAACTCTAAACTGTATTCTTTTGATAATTTTTCTTCATTAAGAAAACTCTCAACGTGTACTATCCTCATGTTTAAAACACCAAATGATAGGAGCCGTCTCATTATAAGCAATTAAGTCGTGAATTACAGTTTTGTTAGCATACTTTCCCAAAGCATGTTATCCCTTTTTATATCAAAATAACAAGATACATAGCTTGGAAAGGGTTTGAGGTTTGAGGATGTGAAACAGTGGTAGTTTTTAGAGAAAGTGATATTTAAGTTATGTTTCAAAGCAGAATTCCAAGACTCACATACCTGATAGAATTGGAACAAAAAGCAATAATGAATGATACTGGCCAAATATCTAACAACTAAATGCTTATGCCTGATGATAATAAACAACTGACTGTAGGTCAGTGTGGAGCCCTGGTAACTGGAAAACTACAGTGGGTACACTTCATCTGGGGGGATATTGACTCACAGTTGGCTGTCTTTCAAGTGAAACTAAATCTAGATTTTAAGTACTGGAAACCATCGCATGAAGATGTTACGTGGATGAACATGTCAATGATAATGGACTGAATCGCACTGGTTTTTGGCTTAGACTTAGTTCTATTTTCGTATCTGTCTTCCCTTTCAAACTAGACTCTTCCAAGAGCAGGCACCATTCAGATGCCTTTCCTCTCTGTGGAGCTGGTGTTCAGTGTGCAGGGATCAGAAGTGTTTTAGCTTCTAATTCTAACTGTTAAAATAGCCAGCAGGGGGAACCCACAGACTGTATGACTTAAAAAACTACAGGAAGAGATTTCTAAAAATTTCTACAATAGAACTTTTAAAGCAATTTTGAGGACAATCCTCCAGCTTTCTGGCCTCCAGTTTGAGTTTTATCTTATATACCACCCCTTGTTTAAATATGGTTATGTAAAGAGATAGAGGAAAACAACAGAATGGGAAAGACTAGAGGTCTCTTCAAGAAAATTAGAGATACCAAGGGAACATTTCATGCAAAAGATGGGCTTGATAAAGGACAGAAATGGTATGGACCTAACAGAAGCAGAAGATATTAAGAAGAGGTGGCAAGAATACACAGAAGAACTGTACAAAAAGATCTTCATGACCCGGATAATCACGATGGTGTGATCACTCACCTAGAGCCAGACATCCTGGAATGTGAAGTCAAGTGGGCCTTAGAAAGCATCACTACGAACAAAGCTAGTGGAGGAGATGGAATTCCATTGGAGCTATTTCAAATCCTGAAAGATGATGCTGTGAAAGTGCTGCACTCAATATGCCAACAAATTTGGAAAACTCAGCAGTGGCCACAGGACTGGAAAAGGTCAGTTTTCATTCCAATCCCAAAGAAAGGCAATGCCAAAGAATGCTCAAACTACTGCACAATTGCACTCATCTCACACGCTAGTAAAGTAATGCTCAAAATTCTCCAAGCCAGACTTCAATAATATGTGAACTGTGAACTTCCTGATGTTCAAGCTGGTTTTAGAAAAGGCAGAGGAACCAGAGATCAAATTGCCAATATCTGCTGGATCATGGAAAAAGCAAGAGAGTTCCATAAAAACATCTACTTCTGCTTTATTGACTATGCCAAAGCCTTTGACTGTGTGGATCACAATAAACTCTGGAAAACTCTGAGAGAGATGGGAATACCAGACCACCTGACCTGCCTCTTGAGAAATCTGTATGCAGGTCAGGAAGCAACAGTTAGAACTGGACATGGAACAACAGACTGGTTCCAAATAGGAAAAGGAGTGTGTCAAGGCTGTATATTGTCACCCTGCTTATTTAACTTCTATGCAGAGTATATCATGAGAAATGTTGGACTGGAAGAAATACAAGCTGGAATCAAGATTGCCAGGAGAAATATCAATAACCTCAGATATGCAGATGACACCACCCTTATGGCAGAAAGTGAAGAGGAACTAAAAAGTCTCTTGATGAAAGTGAAAGAGGAGAGTGAAAAAGTTGGCTTAAAGCTCAACGTTCAGAAAACGAAGATCATGGCATCCAGTCCCATCACTTCATGGGAAATAGATGGGGAAACAGTGGAAACAGTGTCAGACTTTATATTTTTGGGCTCCAAAATCACTGCAGATGGTGATTGCAGCCATGAAATTAAAAGACGCTTACTCCTTGGAAGAAAAGTTATGACCAACCTAGATAGCATATTCAAAAGCAGAGACATTACTTTGCCGACTAAGGTCCGCCTAGTCGAGGCTATGGTTTTTCCAATGGTCATGTATGGATGTGAGAGCTGGACTGTGAAGAAGGCTGAGTGCCGAAGAATTGATGCTTTTGAACTGTGGTGTTGGAAAAGACTCTTGAGAGTCCCTTGGACTGCAAGGAGATCCAACCAGTCCATTCTGAAGGAGATCAGCCCTGGGATTTCTTTTGGAAGGAATGATGCTAAAGCTGAAACTCCGGTATTTTGGCCACCTCATGAGAAGTGTTGACTCATTGAAAAGACTCTGATGCTGGGAGGGATTGGGGGCAGGAGGAGAAGGGGACGACAGAGGATGAGATGGCTGGATGGCATCATGGACTCGATGGACGTGAGTCTGAGTGAACTCTGGGAGTTGGTGATGGACATGGAGGCCTGGCGTGCTGCAATTCATGGGGTCGCAAAGAGTCGGACACGACTAAGCAACTGAACTGAACTGAACTGAAATCATCATTTACGTAATTGGAAACACTGAAACAAAATATTTTCTTGAACTTTGGTCAACACATGAAATGTGGCTTAAATGCCGAAAGTAATAATCATTTCTTCATCTGGACTGATGCTGAAGCTCCAGTACTTTGGCACCTGATGCAAAAAGCCAACTCACTGGAAAAGACCCTGATACTGGGAAAGATTGAAGGCTGGAGGAAAAGGGGATGACAGAGGATGAGATGGTTGGATGGCACCACCGACTCAATGGACATGAGTTTGAGCAAACTCTGGGAGACAGTGAAGGACAGGGAAGCCTGGCATGCTACAGTTCATGGGGTTGCAAAGAGTTGCAACAAATCTGAATTTGTCTAAGTGCTTCCTCAGTTGAGAGAGTGGGTGATGTATCTCTAGTCTTATTCATTTTGACACTAATGGATTGATATCAACCAGCATTTTATTATAAAAAAAAATCTGGCTA
Organism: Ovis aries; assembly: GCF_016772045.2. Lineage (NCBI taxonomy): Eukaryota > Metazoa > Chordata > Mammalia > Artiodactyla > Bovidae > Ovis > Ovis aries. The sequence goes on from NC_056074.1 coordinate 20,209,919, forward strand.
TGTATAGAGCATTGTATTCTGATGTGCTGCAAAATTTTGTTCTATTGATTTGCTGTCCTCAAAGAGTGTTAGGGATGTTTAGGCTAGTTCTGAAGGAATGTGTGTGTGTACACACACACACACACACACAGACACACACACACACACACAGAAGTGACTTAGTATGGTCTATCCCATGGAGAAGTCTTATGCAGAATTGTTGCCAGCAAATACTTTATAAATTTTATCCTGTTATGGCATATGTAAAAAATGATAGTACTTGAAAGCACATCAGGGATATTGAATAGGTCTGGTTGTATAAAAGATAAACAGTTCTGCCTTCCCCAGGCCACACCTGGCCTTGAAGAAGGCTGTGGGGATGGGTATGTGGGCAGACCCTCAGTCCACTGGTGGCCTGGCAGAGTGCTATGAAACACTGGCTGAGGATCCTCTGTTGTAGGTTTGTAAAGAGAAATTCGATAAAAGTAGAGCCACCTTCGGGGATGGTTTCTCCCGTATATTTTCACTTTTTCCTCACGTTGACTTAGTTATTTTCCATTAGCATTTGTCAAAAAATCAAATCTTTTATGATTTTTCTTCACTTAGAAAATATAGGATAAAATGAAAGATTTGGTTTTCCAGAAATGTTCTCTTCTCTTCCAGAGTTCTAAGGGCAATGTCTCTTACCTTTAGGAAAGATGAACTCCTTTCCCATGTATGCGGGCTGTATTTCATCCTACTGTGTGGGCTGGTTGAGGCTTGTTTGCCTCACTCACCTAGGTGGGATTAGTGGTAAAGAAACTGCCTCCCAATGCAGGAGATGTAAGAGACACAGGTTTGATCCCTGGGATGGGGAAGATCCCCTGGAGGAGGTATGACAGGCCACTGCAGTATTCTTACCTGGAGAATCCCACGGACAGAGGAGCCTGTGGGCTACGATCCATAAGGTCAAAAAGAGTTGGACATGACTAAAGCGACTTAGCATGCATGCAAGCAATGTTGTGGAGGAAGAGAGATCAAGCAGGAAAAAACAGAATAAGGCCACTGTTAACATGATTATTATTTCTAAATTAAAGCCTAATGAATACCCCCTCTGAGCCATCCACCTCTGTACTCATTTTTTCTTTTTAATGGCTGCTACTACTTTGGAATAGAATAATGTTGAGTTATAATCAAGCATATTGAAGCCTAATGATAGAGTTATTAGTGAACTGAGGAGAGAATGGGAATTTTCATCTTTATGCAGAACAGCACCAAATGATCACATTGTTGAACAGTGACTGTCCTTTGCTCCTCTCCTTCATAGCTAATCAAGTTAGATTACAGCTATTAAACAAATATGCTTCTACGCTTTGGTCCTCACCACAACATTCTGCAAACAAAATTAGAGGTAGAAAGGTGAGGAACCTCTCTTTCCAGTTTGGAAAACAAAAGTGTAATTTTGGATTTTTGATGGTTAGCACAAGCTGCCAAGGATTCTGGTTATATCCTAGTTTGAATTTAAAAGGGTGAGATAAAGCCTTTTAGGAAAAGGGCAACGTTACCATAATGATCCATAGCTCTGCTTCATCATCCCCTGGCTCTTTCATTCCTCTTCCCAGCTATATCTGTGAATATGCTATGGTTTTAAGAAGGGGATTATATTAGCTAGAAGTAACTTAAAAGTTGTTTTAATTTGAAAAATTATAAAACCTTTAAGAATGTTTTCAGTCTGAGTTAGACTGGGACCTAGAAGATACTGCTTAAGTGTGGGGAATGCTGTAAAAACCAATATAATTTTCCTATATTTTTCCAAGCAAATGTGGCTGCCAGTCTTAAAAATTCCCCCAGAAATCTAGAGCTCATAGGTCCCAGGGTGCGAGGTCCTCATTGTTGTAACAAGGACTCCTGAGCAGTTCTCTACATTCTGTTTGAAATTTTATTTGAACAAAATCTTTCTCAGTGGCCCCTAAAGCACTCTTCCTGTGAGGTCAGGATATTTGCATTCCAGAAGAGAACTCTGCCTCATTTACTCTCGACTGGACTATTTATGTCAGCTGTCCTAAAGCTCCTCACTTGAAGAATTATCACTTATTTCTCTCAGATCATCAGTCAGAACAGATTCACAGCAAGATTTGATAATTTCTGAATCAAAGGAGAACGCAGTCTTCATAGGACTAATTGAAAAAAATAAACATAGAGATCAACTGTAGATAAATTGGAAAGCAATAATTACAGTCTTTCCTGGGTGAGTTGAAAGCCATTTGAGATATTTAAGTCTGTGGGGAAGAAGAGTGAGAGGTAAATTAACCCAGTTTAGCCTGTCTACCAATCCATGCAATAATTCCCAACTTGAGATCCACAAGGCAACTATGTAGGTGCTATCTACATTCCTACAAATATATATTTTTTAATCTAGAAAAAATTGCACGTTTTGCTATAATGATACCCCATAGGTTAAAGACGGAAACCATAAGCTTTGGTCTGGGAGTCTGTTTGCTGAATTATTTAGTAATTTACTTTAACCTGTTATCTCTGGCAGGTTAGAAGTCCCAATTGACTGTTTTGGCCTTGATTAAAATGGTGCAGGAAGAAATTTAAAAAAAAAAATCAAGAATTTATTAGTGATAGAAAGAGTGAGAAATCCTTCACAGTATAATAGAGTTAATAAAACTGGTTCTGAATAACTAGTTTTTAAATAGTTATTTAATAAATAGCACTTAGAGTTTTATGAATTCTCATTTGTGTATTCCAAAGCTCCAGTTAAGTAGATACAATAGAATGAACCCTGAACACCAGAGAACAGAAATCATTCTCCAAAGGTGAGACAGATACTGCTTCTCTGACCACTACTGCCACAACTTGGTACCAACCCTTTCTGGAAGGTACTGCATTATTCTCATGGCAATGTGGTTATAATTATAGTCTTCAAACAAAGATTGCTGGGTTTCAAATACTGACTCTAACCTGTATTAGCTGTGATTCTGGAAACGTTATTTAATCTTATTCTCTACACCTGAGTCTTCTCAGCTTTTTTATTTTTTTAATGTGAATAAGAAAATGGAAATAAGAAAATTATCTTAGGTGGGAATAAGAAAATTATCTAGTTTGGGTGTTGTTGAGAGAATTACTGAGTTAATAGACATAGGTAGTTATGAGAGGGTCTGGAATAGTGAATATTCAAAAAATGTTATCTATTATTACTACTTCGGATAAGATTGATTCACAAATCCCCAAATCCACAACTCTTATATGGTAGATTCTGGACTTGGATCCAGGTCTGTGTGACAATAAAGCTTTAAACCAAAGTCAAGTTTCCTTATTCACACATCTATGTTCTAATGTATAATGCAATTAGAGAATAATTGGAGGCTGTTAAGCTGTTAATATTTATTGCTGAAGGTATGTGAGATAGAAATTCAGAGAAAGTAGTGTCTTTTTTGTATGTTTAGTATGGGTGAGGATATCAAGGAGGTCTTTGAACCGTTAGGTGGCATTTCCAGGACTCTGAAGAGCTCAGGCACCACAGTGCTTTATGTCTCAACGCAGAAATGAATTCAGCAAGATGTAAAGTGATAGATAAGTGATTTGTCAGAATAGGATGCTTTTAAGGTTCACAAATGGGCAGGCAAGTGTTGCACCGCCCTGTGCACTCAGTGGGTTCAGTTCAGTTCAGTTGCTCAGTTGTGTCCGACTCTTTGCGACCGCATGAATTGCAGCACGCCAGGCCTCCCTGTCCATCACTAACTCTTGGAGTTCACTCAAACTCACGTCCATTGAGTCAGTGATACCATGCAGCCATCTCATCCTCTGTCATCCCCTTTTCCTCCTGCCCCCAATCCCTCCCAGCATCAGAGTCTTTTCCAATGAGTCAACTCTTCACATGAGGTGGCCAAAGTACTGGAGTTTCAGTTTTAGCATCATTCCTTCCAAAGAAAACCCAGGACTGATCTCCTTCAGAATGGACTGGTTGGATCTCCTTGCAGTCCAAAGGACTCTCAAGAGTCTTCTCCAACACCACAGTTCAAAAGCATCAATTCTTCGGTGCTCAGCTTTCTTCACAGTCCAACTCTCACATCCATACATGACCACTGGAAAAAACATAGCCTTGACTAGACGGATCTTTGTTGGCAGAGTAATGTCTCTGCTTTTGAATATGCTGTCTAGGTTGGTCATAACTTTCCTTCCAAGGAGTAAGTGTCTTTTAATTTCATGGCTGCAGTCACTATCTGCAGTGATTTTGGAGCCCCCAAAAATAAAGTCTGACACTATTTCCCCATCTATTTCCCATGAAGTGATGGGACCAGATGCCATGATCTTCGTTTTCTGAATGTGGAGCTTTAAGCCAAGTTTTTCACTCTTCTCTTTCACTTTCATCAAGAGGCTTTTGAGTTCCTCTTCACTTTCTTCCGTAAGGACGGTGTCATCTGCATAGGTGAGGTTATTGATATTTCTCGCGGCAATGTTAATTCCAACTCAGTGGGTTACATTTTTATAATCAGAGGGAGAGAGAGGTGGGGAGAAAAAACCTTCTTTGTCTTTCTTAAGTAGACATCACATTCCTCCCCCAGGTAGGGCAGGGAAGTTTACTTTCCCTCCATATATGGTTGGGCCAGGACTGTCATAATAGTTTGGACAGTCTTTTCAGGTCTCAGTACAATGAGAGTCTTTCATTTTGAAAAGTCACCTTCCCATAAATGATTGTTTTTTTGTGTGCACAGAGCCTGTTTTGGGGGTCATTAGTAAATTCTGGGAATTGGTGATGGACAGGGAGGCCTGGTGTGCTGCAGTCCATGGGGTCGCAAAGAGTTGGACATGATTGAGCAACTGAACTGAGCTTGATGACATGCCTGGGAAGGCTGTAGGCCTTATTATCTACTATTGTTTTATTGTTTGGGGAGCACTGTGCATATATGTCTTATGGGCCAAAGAACATGTTTTGAGGGTTACTACCTCATTGAGTTGACTGGGCAGGATGTAGGTCTCTTGGCACCATTTTTTTTTTTCAGTTTGTTTGGGGGCATGTCTTCTGCTTCTGTTGCATGGTTTTGTTGCTAAGCAAGTTAGCTTAATTTTTTCATTAAGCAAGCAGCCTGACTTTGATGCTAAGCAACTTGTTTTGCTTTGTGAGTCAAGCAAGCCCACATTGTTTCAGAATTTTCTCATTACGTTCTTGAGTCTTGCTGTGGTCCCATTACTTGATCAAGAGTCGTGCTGTGGTCTCCCAAAGCCCCCTAAATTTCCCTCTCTATCTACAGTTCCCTAATGGGGTTTCTAAGCTAACTATTTGATCATTCTATAATGTCCCTAGCACCTTCATGAAAAGAACAGATGTTTGATAGGCACGGAGAGGTCAGGTCAGGACTTATTCCAGGTTGAAGGACTAGCAGAGGAAAGGCATAGGGAAAACAGACTTGGCAGTTACAAGCACAGGAGGAAACTAGCCTCCTGAAAACCCATTTTTGTCTTTATAGACAATAAGAAGATGATCAGATAAATAAAATGGGATCCAACTAGAGGGAATCTTCAATATCAGGTAGAAGAATGTGGAATTATGTGATAGAGTCTATGGAGTCATTGTAAATGATTCAGTGTGGGATTAAATGGATTAAAATCATGTTTCAGAAAGATTAACCTGGCAGAAAAGGAATGAAACCATTAAGAAGATTGCTACAATGATGTAGGCATGAGATGACAAGGGCTTAGACTTCAGTGAAAGTGAGAATATGGCGAGAAAAGGATAAACTTAAAATTATAAGACATGATTATCTATAAAAAGACAAAGTGACTTGAGGCCTACTGTCAGAAAATTAATGTAATGGTAGATGGTGATTTGCAATCTTTTGTGTTTAGTTTGCATGGCATCTTGAAAAATAGGTAATTTTGAATAGACAATAAATTTCTAGCTACTTTGCAAGATTTGGAAGGTCTGGTAATGCATTAGACTGGAGTAATGGTAGCACAGTTAAAATGAGTTATGTGAGCTGAACTCTACCATATCCTCCATCTGCCACACTTCTAAAACTTGTTTAGACCATGTGAGCATTTAATTTTGTGACCCCTGCTTTAGACTTTTGGTTTTGATGTTTGGAAAAATGATGCTGTTGATGATAAGATATGAATGGTTGGTAAGAGGAGCTCACCTGTCTCAACCTCCAACTTTAAATTCTTCTTTCTCTCCTGCTACCATGTCTAGGATTTATAATGCTGACCTACCTTTTCAGGTATCTCAACTATGAGAATAGGCTATAGCTATTAAACCTGTACTAGTCTTAGCAGTCAAGAAGCTTAGTAGTCAAGAAGCTTTGTTTTAATCTCGCTTGATCCTAACACGCACTTCATGAACTACTTCCACCCCTCCCCCCGCTTTTCTAGACAAGGAAATGAGAGAGATTAAAAAGTAGACTGGTTCAATTAGCAGATCATAAAGACAGTAGGTCATAGATATTGTCATGCTGCTGCTGCTGCTGCTGGTAAGTCGCCTCAGTCGTGTCCGATTCTGTGTGACCCCATAGACGGCAGCCCACCAGGCTCCCCCGTCCCTGGGATTCTCCAGGCAAGAACACTGGAATGGGTTGCCATTTCCTTCTCTAATGCATGAAAATGAACAGTGAAAGTGAAATTGCTCAGTCCTGTCCGACTCTTCGTGATCCCGTGGACTGCAGCCTACCAGGCTCCTCCATCCATGGGATTTTCCAGGCAAGAGTACTGGAGTGGGGTGTCATTGCCTTCTCCAGGATTTGTCATAGGATGTAGTAATTATTGAGAAATCATTTTAAATGTACTTATGAATTTGCTTGATACTGAATATTTAAAAGATTGCCAAGCACTGTGCCTAATGCCTATAACACACTTAGAATGTTTCCCAGCACATAGTAAGAAGTCAGCTACTATTTGGTTACTCAGCAATTAAAACAACACAATGATAATAGTGTGGGAAAGATGAGACAAAGGAATGCAAAACAAGTGATTACAGATAGAATGGGAAAATGTTTACCAGGAATCTAGCATGTCATTTTGCATTTTAGAAGACAATTATATTCAGTTCTGGCTGAGCCACCATTGTCCTACTCAGTTAAAATATGTGGGGGAAATGTAGAATTCCTTAGATTTACTGAGAGAGAGATAGTCGGGGAAGGGCAGGAAAGAGTTATAGACACATTTGCCGTATGATTCTCTGACTTAACTATTTATTTGATAAAGTTCTTTCACAGTCATAGGATGTGATGTTAGGGGATCCTTGGTTCATATCATCATTAATCAGTTGATAATAGCAGATTTGGAATAATTAAGAGACCTTCTCAAGGTCACAAATCTAGTTAGTGCATAACTGGAAATAGAATCTAGGGCTCCTGAGTCACAAGTCATAGCTTATTCAGTTAATTCACATTTCTTAACAATGTATATATTAAATCCTGAACTTTTTCATTTTTATGTATCTTTTTCATTTTTATATCCATAGACCTAACAGAACTTATCACATATTTTCATTTAGTAAGTATTACAGGAAGAAGGAAGGAAAGAAAAAGAGAGGAAGAAAGCAATTATATCACAGGTATGCAAAAATTAAATTCAGTACTTTACAGTAGAGTTTTGCAATCCTGGTTCAATGACTATTTACTGGAGTTGTTGTAGAGATGAACAGAAATGTCTTTGGGTGATAAAATCTACCGGGTATTATAATCATAGAGTGTTTGAAAAGCTATATATGTCTTTTAAGATTTCAGTTATTTAGAAATTCCATTCAAAATATGGTATTTACTTGCCTCCTAAATTGTAAAGCTGTTATTTAATTGCCATAACATAGCTGATGAAAGCCTTGGCATTTGATTTAGATGCATCTTTGCCAACCATGACACTTTTAATTCTGAAACAGAAATGCTCCATTAGGCTTATAGTTTTGTAACTACAGGAAGAAGACATTAAGTTATCCTTGCTACAAAAAAAAGGAACACTGAATTTGCCAGAACTACTTTTAATTATGTTAAATTGAAGCAAAATTTATTCCTGACAATCTGTAATTATATCTACATTATATCTGTCACAGAAGACTTCTAGGGAAAGAATATTCTCTAATTTGTAACACAGCCACTTAGTACAATATATATATGTCTTAATCTCACTTCAAGCTCATTTCAAAGTAATGCTAAATTTCATCATGGTTTCATGTAAGAACTGTTTCAGAAACATATAGAAAAGTGAAGATGATATTTATCATTATGAAAGGCCTATAACATTGTGAGGTCAGTGAAAGTAGAGAGGAGTAATAGTCTTTCACAAGTGACCCCTGAACAATGTCATTGTGTGTCATTTCTTCCTCTGATATACTCAGTCTACTCTGGCTTTGCCTGGAGTGACTCAAGCCAGTTTGTGAGCAGAATATTTTGTTACACTTCACAGGAGATTCAAAATCAGCATATATGATTCATGTTTGACATTACCTCTGAGAAAGATGAGCAGACGCAGTAATTCATTTGTTGCCATTCTATTCAACAATCAGTTGATAAATGACCTTGTCACTCCAACTTCTTTGATTTAATACATGCATCATAATGGGGTCAACTTTACCAAAGCTAACTCTTACAATTGTTTATTCAGGCTCATGTATTTTTTTTTTTTCCTGATAAGAAAGAAAAGGGGAGGAGAGAGAGAGAAAGGAGGAAGCAAATGAAGAGACAAATGAGGAGAAGGAGAGAAGAGGAAAAGGCTAAGAGGACAGTCTAAAGCAAGAAAAGAGAAAAAAAGAGGAAAGATGAGATGATTTTTTAAAAAAGGGTTTGCAAACAGAAATACCAGAACACAAATAAAGAGGTTTAAAATAGATTAAAATTATGACTGATGACACAAGGTTTTAGATTGGAATGCTTCTCCCTGCATATCCAGTTAAAATGCCTAAAACAATAGAGAAAATATATTAGCTCATAGAACAATAAACTTAGAACAGTGGTTCACAACTGCAGTGGATCACAAGGGCAGTATTGGTAACAGTTTTGACACCAGGGAACATTTAGAAATGTATGGAGACATTTTTGCTTGTTACTGTTGGCAGAGTGTGCTAATAGTCTAGTGAGTGGAGACCAGGGATGTTGCTAACCATCCTATGAACCCTACAATGCACAGACAGCTCCCCAGAACAACAACAGAAAACTCTAGAGCCAAAGGTGTCCATAGTGATGAGATTGGTAATCCTTCTCTAAAATAAAGGTAGGAAGGTTCTAGAGTTGTTTAATTCAGTGCCTATATGATATCATCAGAGATCTGATTTCTTTTCATCAGTTTATCTTCCTAGCTTGTCCTCTCAAGTTGACCAACCTCATGGTGTCAAGATACCTCCCACAGTTTCAGGCGTCACCTCTGGATAACAATATCTCTAGGGATAACAAGGGAGTGCTTTGCTTCACTTGTACTTTCCAAACCTCACTATTGAGATTAAAGCCCATCATTATTTACCCCTTGAGCTTGGAACAAGTTTACATTTCTCTAAAACATATGGCTGCCTGATAGTTGAATAAAATCAGTGTATTTTAACAAGGAAGAAAGAGAGCAGTGGTTGTTGGATAGAACAGCTTTGTTTTCCTTGAATTCTGGAACCCTGATGCTTTAATATGTGCCAGGAATAAGTAAGTTTGAAGATAAGAAGATATTTAGTTATCTTGACAGGGCACTCTTTCTCTGGCTATTGATGGAAGGACTTGGGAAAATAATATATTCCTGGCCTTTATTTTTCTGTGTTTTCATCACTTCTTGATGCTTTTATATTTGACATTATTTCTTTAGTTATGCTAATACCCTAAACTGAATTACACTCTCATCTTGCTGCCATGGAAGCTATATTTTTTCTCTGTATATTGACATTATGTACTGCTCTTAACCATGTGGTTATTTTATAGTTTTAACTCTCAAAAAGTAATACTTGATGTACTTAAATAAGACCCTTCACTATTGCCTTCCCTTACCCATATATTACCTGTAGCATTAACACTTCAGTTCTTATGAATCCTGAAAAGCAAGATAGAGCTTTTGCAAGGTAGACTTGTTTCAGTGTTTCTCAGTCTTATAGTCATGACATTCTTCTTTTCTTCCTTCCTTCATTCCTTCCAGGATTATTATATGTTTTAGAGGATAAGGATGAAAACCTAAACTACACAAAAAAACTTTGTGATTCACTAGCCTATTTCTAGGTAGGTAGGATTATTTCTTTAAAACTTGTATCATATTTAAATTAAGCACCAATCATGTTTCTATAAAGTTATAACAAAGATTTATTGCAAAATGATGACATTCAAAATGCCAAGAAAGGTGTTAAAGTTGATTAGCAATATTGTTTCATTATCAACCTCTCCAGATTTCCCTTTTTATGCTGGCAAAGGACTTAACGTCTCCTTTTGAGTGGCCTGAAAATTTTTGCCATTACTGGATCAGAATACAGAATTCCAATACCAGGTAATTGGAATCCTGGAAGAAGTACAGTAATGATGTGTACTGACAAGCATAACACAAGTGCTTCCTTTTACTCTCCCATATCCAGAGAAGATATCATATTTGACTGTGATACTTCCTTTCATTAACTTTGTAAATAACTCTGAAAGCTTTGATACTCTAGATCTGCACTGTCTAATGCTGTACCCACTTGACACATGATTATTTAAACAAAGTACTAACAACTTTTTGAGGTTTTTTGACATACAGTAAATTGCATAAAGTTTACAATTTGAGTTTTAAGATGTATGTACACCTATGAAAAATAGCACAATCAGGAACATATCTATCATTTTTCCAAAGTTTTTTGTGCCTACCATACTCTTGAATTAAAAATAAGTTACAAAGCTATAGTAATCAAAACACTATGGAATTGGCATAAAAACAAATATATAGATCAATGGAACAGAATGAAACAGAATAAAGAGCCCACATATATATGGTCAATTAATTTATAATAAACCAAGAATATACATTGGGAAAAGCATAGTTTCTTCAATAAATGGCCCTGGGAAAACTGGACCCATATACTACACTATACACAAAAACAAAATCAAAACCAAAATGGATTAAAGATTTGAGCCTAAGACTTGAAACCATAAAACTCCTAGAATTAAATGTAGGAGATAAGCTCCTTGACATGTCTTGGCCATAATTTTTTTGACACCAAAAACAAAGGCAACAGAAACAAAAATAAGCAAGTGGGACTACATCAAACTAAAAAGCTTCTGACAACAAAGGAAACTATCAAAAAGTGAACAAGCTACCTATAGAATGGAAGAAAATATTTATAAGTTATTTAGCTTATCAGGGGCTAATATAGGAAAAGGTGTTCAACATCACTAATTATCAGACAAATCAAAACCATGATGAGATACATCTCATACCTGTGAGGATGACTACCATCAAAATGACAAGAAATTACAAGTAATGATAAGAATGTGAAGAAATGGGAACCCTTTGCATTGTTGGTGGAAATGTAAATTGGTGCAGCCACTACAAAAAGCAGTAAAGGTTCTTTAAAAAATTAAAAATAGAACTGCCATATAATCCAGAAATTCTGCTTCTGGGTGTATAACTGAAGGAAGCCAAATCACTATGCTGAAGTGATATCTGCATGCCCATGTTTCAGTTCAGTTCAGTTCAGTTCAGTCACTCAGTTGTGTCCGACTCTTTGTGACCCCATGAATCGCAGCACGCCAGGCCTCCGTGTCCATCACCAACTCCCAGAGTTCACTCAGACTCATGTCCATCGAGTCAGTGATGCCATCCAGCCATCTCATCCTCGGTCGTCCCCTTCTCCTCCTGCCCCCAATCCCTTCCAGCATCAGAGTCTTTTCCAATGAGTCAACTCTTCGCATGAGGTGGCCAAAGTACTGGAGTACTTCAGCTTTAGCATCATTCCTTCCAAAGAAATCCCAGGGCTGATCTCCTTCAGAATGGACTGGTTGGATCTCCTTGCAGTCCAAAGAACTCTCAAGAGTCTTCTCCAACACCACAGTTCAAAAGCAGCAGTTTTTCGGCACTCAGCTTTCTTCACAGTCCAACTCTCACATCCATATATGACCACAGGAAAAACTGTAGCCTTGAATAGATGGACCTTAGTCGGCAAAGCAATGTCTCTGCTTTTGAATATGCTATCTAGGTTGCTCATAACTTTTCTTCAAGGAGTAAGCGTCTTTTAATTTCATGGCTGCAATCACCATCTGCAGTGATTTTGGAACCCCCCAAAATAAAGTCTGACACTGTTTCCACTGTTTCCCCATCTATTTCCCATGAAGTGATGGGACCGGATGCCATGATCTTCGTTTTCGGAATGTTGAGCTTTAAGCCAACTTTTTCACTCTCCTCTTTCACTTTCATCAAGAGGCTTTTTAGTTCCTCTTCACTTTCTGCCATAAGGGTGGTGTCATCTGCATATCTGAGGTTATTGATATTTCTCCTGGCAATCTTGATTCCAGCTTGTGTTTCTTCCAGTCCAGCGTTTCTCATGATGTACTTTGCATATAAGTTAAATAAGCAGGGTGACAATATACAGCCTTGACCTACTCCTTTTCCTATTTGGAACCAGTCTGTTGTTCCATGTCCAGTTCGAACTGTTGCTTCCTGCCCATGTTTATTACAGTGTTATTTACAAAAGCTCAGTAGCCAAGATATGGAAACAATTTAAGTGCCTATCAATGTGGATAAAGAAAATGTGATATATATATATTATTTATGGAATAAAAAATTCAGCTGTAGAGATGGAAATCCTGCCATTTAACACAAGATGGATGGACCTTGTGGGCACTATGCTAAATGAAATAAGTCATACTGAGAAAGAGAAAACAATAGAATCCAAAAGAATAGAACTCAGAACAGAGTGGGGGGTGGAGAATAGGGGAAATGGGTGAAGGGGGTGAAAAAGTATAAACTTGAAGAAAAAATTTAAAGAGCAAATATGCCTCCCTTATTCTTGATCTTGCTGGCAAAGCCTCTGTCTTTCATTGTTAGGAATGAAGTTATCTGTAGATGTTTCATAGATGTGTTTTGTCAGGTTGAGGAAGATCCTTTCTATTATTATTTTGCTGAGAATTTATCCAGGTTGAATTCTGAAAAAATTTGTTTCTGCATCTATTGATGTAATTGTACCCATTTGGGTAGACTTGGTTGCTCATATAATGAATTACATTGACTTATTAAATGTTAAGTCAAATTTACATTCTTGGCATATATTTCACTTATGATCTGTTGCCCATTCTATACATTGTTGGATTAAATTTGCTGAAAATGTGCTAAGAATTTTTGCATCTGGGTTCATGAGGTATATTGTCTGTGCTTTTGTTTTCTTCTAATATTTTTGTCTGGTTTTGGTATCGGGGTAATTCTAGTCTCACGAAATGAGGTATAAATGTTTCCTCCTTTTAAATTTTTCTGGAAAAATTTGTCTGCAACTAACAATTATTTTATTTTTAAAAGTTTAGTAGACCAGTGAAGTCACCTGAGCTTGAGTTTTCTTTGAGGGAAGGATTTTAATTATAAATTAAATTTGTTTAGTAGATATACGGATGTTCTGCTTTTCTGTTTCTCCCTGGGCGAACTTTGGGTCTTTCAAGGAATTTGTCCACTTTATTCAAATTGTCAAATTTACTGGTGTAATTTTTTTTATTAATGCAAAGAAAGTAAAGTTCAATACAATTTAAAATTTAATTTCTCAACCACCCTAATGAACATTGAGGACCAATCCTCATTAAGTATACATGGCTAGTTGCTACTGAGTCAGTCAGCACAGATATGGGACATTTCTATCACTGCAGAAAGTTATATTGGAAACCCTAGAGATAGCTGGAAAAGGCAATGGCACCCCACTCTGGTACTCTTGCCTGGAAAATCCTATGGATGGAGGAGCCTGGTAGGCTGCAGTCCATCGGGTCGCTAAGAGTCGTACATGACTGAGTGACTTCACTTTCACCTTTCACTTTCATGCACTGGAGAAGGAAATGGCAACCCACTCCAGTGTTCTTGCCTGAAGAATCCCAGGGACGAGGGAGCCTGGTGGGCTGCTGTCCATGGGATCGCACAGAGTCGGACACAACTGAAGTGACTTAGCAGTAGCAGCAGAGATAGCTATTATCAATTAATTTAAGTTGCAGTTTCAATGAAAGTTTTTCTATGTTTTATTTATCAGTTAGGACTCAAGATTGGGAATAGGTCCACTCAAATGGGAAGTGAAATATACATTACCCCAAACCAATTCAGTTCTCAGAATGTTTTAATTTTTAATTATATTTTAAATCTGGAGGATAGATATTAAATCCACATATTCCTTGGCTTAGATTTTATTCACTTTTAGGGTGCTGTGCTGTGCTGAGTCGCTCTAGTCATGTCTGACTCTTTGCGACCCCATGGACTGTAGCCCACCAGTCTTCTCTGTCCATGGGATTCTCCAGGCAAGAATACTGGAGTGGGTTGCCATTTCCTATGAGTTTATTAAATAGTACAGTCTTGGGACTTCCAGTGGTCCAGTGGTTAATCTGTCCATTGGTTAATAATCTGCTTGCCCAATACAGAGGATATGGGTTCCATCCCTGGTTCAGGAGAATTCCACATGGCACAGAGCAAATGAACTGTGCCCTAGAGTTGATGTACCACAACTACTGAAGCCCGGACAACCAGAGCCCATTGTCCTCAGAAAGAGAAGCCACCGTGATGAGAAGTCCACACGCTGCAACTGGAAAGTAGCCTCCCACGTGCCACAGAGAAAGCCTGCCTGCAGCAGTAAATCTCCAGTGCAGCCAAAAGTGAAAAAGTTTTTTTTTTTTTTTTAAGAATACAGTCTTTTCAGCATTCAGTTCTACAGTAAAACTTGCCTCACCTAATTGACTTGATAAAGCCTACGAGAGAGGAAAGTAAATTAAAAATAAAGAAAGAGAAGAAGAAAAAAGAAATTTCTAATCTCTAATTTCTATACTTTGATAAAAACCTCTGACTCTGTATGTTAGATCTCTGTACAGTTCTTTTTACAGAGAATTTTTCTGACTCATTATTGAAAGAGATATTTGGCATGTATTTATACTTAAATGCATTCTAGCTATCCTAAAATCTGCAGATCAGAATTTACATAGTGGAACTATCACTTGTTATAGGGACTGATATTTCAGGCAATTGCTCAGAGCAGAATTTCCTCATTATTTCATTGGCATTTCTAAGGGATTTGTTTCAAGTGGCTTGCCCTGTTGATGATTGCATGTTCTAATTACTCCCAGTGAAACAGAAATAATCAATTATATTTAACATCCTGACCTAAAGAGTGGGTGTTTTTTTCAGGACTGGTTATTTTGGAGTGGAAGAAATGATCTTTATAATTTGGAATAGGTGAGGACCTTTGGTTTTCTTACCTAGAAGAATAATCAGAGGCTTCTTTTCTATTCATTTAATTAGCATTTCTTGATAGATTTTTTTTTTTTAAATCCGTATTTTCAGACCCAAGACGTGTTTTTAACAATGAAATATTTGTTTATTTCTTTCCTTGGGGTGGCTAAATTAGAACTTTGGTGCAAAGCAGATCTGGAATTGAATTATCCTTGGCTGTGTGTCATGATGGATCTGACCCTCAATTTCTGAGCTCTAAAATTAGTGATTAAATATAGCTCACAAGGAGATAGTAAAGCATAGTAACTAAGTGCTATCTTAGACAGATGTGTGTATATAATCTTAGGTCTACTTAGTGATCTGATCTTGAAAACTTTTAAATCTAAGTTTCAGTTCAGTTGCTCAGTCGTGTCCGACTCTTTGCGACCCCATGAATCGCAGCACGACAGGCCTCCCTCTCCATTACCATCTCCTGAAGTTCACTCAGACTCATGTCCATCGAGTCCGTGATGCCATCCAGCCATCTCATCTCCTATCGTCCCCTTCTCCTCCTGCCCCCAATCCCTCCCAGCATCAGAGTCTTTTCCAATGACTCAACTCTTCGCGTGAGGTGGCCAAAGTACTGGAGTTTCAGCGTCAGCATCATTCCCTCCAAAGAAATCTAAGTTTACTCATTTGCAAATGGACACCCTAACATATAATGTGCCCAGTCGCTCAGTTGTGTTTGACTCTTTGCAACCCTATGGGCTGTAGCCCGCCAGGCTCCTCTGTCCATGGGATTTTTCAGGCAAGAGGACTGCAGTGGGTTGCCATGTCCTCCTTCAGGTGATCTTCCCCACCCAGGAACTGAACCAGAACCTCCTGTATTGGCAGGCAGATTCTTTACTATTAAGCCACCTGGGAAGCCTAATATATAATAGGATTATAATTAGAATTGTTATATGGATTAAATGTATTCATTAATAGCATTCGTAAAGTAATTAGCACACTGCCTGACTTAAAATATTGAAGTTATCCTCCTTTTCCTCACTAGCTTATTAATAGTAAAGTAGATAAGTAATAGTGCCTATTACTTAATAGATGTTTGAAAATTTTACTTCCATCCTACTTTTAACTCAGATTTTATTTTATGAAAGACTAAGTAGATTCAGCTCTTCATATATTTTTCTTAATTTTAAAAATCTTTTGCTTTCTCTCTTCAGTTCAGTTCAGTTCAGTTCAGTTGCTCAGTTGTGTCCGACTCTTTGCGACCCCATGAATCGCAGCACGCCAGGCCTCCCTGTCCATCACCAACTCCCAGAGTTCACTCAGACTCACGTCCATTGAGTCAGTGATGCCATCCAGCCATCTCATCCTCTGTCGTCCCCTTCTCCTCCTGCCCCCAATCCCTCCCAGCAACAGAGTCTTTCTCTCTTAGTCATATTTGAATAATCAGTTCTGGAAATATCTACAAATACTATCTGAGTGGTATCCAGAGTTTCAACTTTTAGCTTTGTCTATATATAAGGCATTAAATATTGGACATATATGCCTAAGAGTTTTCATGGGTTAGAGGTATTATGGGAAACCTGTTTTTTCTTTACAAATACTTATGTTTTCTACAAGAAAAATGTGTGAATTTAAAATATAAAGAAACAAATATTCTTTAAAAGAGAGGAAGGGAAAGCAAAACCAATTCTAGTGGTCCAAATGGGCAAAACAGGTATTCAGTGTACCTTTTGCAATAGAGTTTTATCAAGGTTGATTTCTCGTCTGGGTCTTCTGCATCTTGCACATTGAGGATAAGCAGAAAAATCTGAGTCTCCTTGATGGAATGGCTTTGTCTCATCTTCTATAATGAGAAAACAAGGAGCGATGAAACTAAACGAAGTCCTAACTAGGTCCCAGGAACTTTGGCTGGCTAAACAGCCTGACAGTCTGCTGGGAAAGTGCATCATTTCTGCTGCTCTCAATCTGTTTTTGAACTCAGAGTGCTATGGCAGAGGACCTGATATTTGAGGCTTTTATCATTCTAGGTCACCTTTACAAACTGCCTGATATGAGGTGGGAAATTCTAACTTGAACTACAATCCATTACTATACTAGACATATTGTGGCTATTGCCTGTAATGATCTCTGAACTGTTATTAAAGGTAAGGTATTACTCTACAAAGTTTAGGATAGTAGTCTTGCTGAAACAAGCAAATACCTTCTATTACATCAGCATTCTATTTAAATAAGAAATAGCTGGCCTCTGGACTCTGTATCATCCTCTTATGTATGTCTGGGCAGGAGGGCTTGCATGCTGGTGAATATTTTTAGGCTCCTTCAAGCAGCCAGAATACCAGTTATTGCAAGATCATTTTGACAGCTCTTTTTAGATCTCAACACTTGATGCTTTTTGTGAGTGCTTTGTAATGGCAAGGATTATAATTTCCACCTCTAATACAGTTATAAAAGTCTGATGCATCTTTTCAGAAGAGAACTTGACAATAAAAAGGGAAAATTGAAGTAAATTAAGTCAGGGAGTTTTCGAGCCATCAAGGAAAATGTTGTATACCATCATGACATTTTAACCCCAAAGTCGGTGCTAAAGCTTATCAGTGGAGCTGATGAGCTGTGGCTGAAAAATAAGTAAGGGTTTGAGCCACTCAAATATCTTCCTAAGTGGCTTGCCTATCACAGTCTATCCAAGCACCTAATCGAGGGCATTTAATCCTGTGGTTGCAGTAAAAATGGAAATATCAATGGAGAACGATTGGTTATTTGAATTTGCTCAGTGTTGAGCAGGAAATCTTACAGAAATCTTAAGCTTCACTGTTCTCACATTCATAAGAGCTCTGTCCTTTAGCTAACTCCCTCATAACTGAAACTTTCTGCAACAACAAAAAAAGCAACACTAATAGTTTCTCTGTTCATATGGTTGTGGGAAGAAGGATTAACTTAAGTAGATACTTAAAAAAGATTATAATGCATAAACTAATTGTTAAGATAATTGCTATGCTGTAAGAGCGATTAGCAACTTTGTTTTGTCTCTAAATGCTCTTTCCAGCTGTATTCAGTAGGGGAAATATTTCTATGACCATGGACAGAGACTTGCATATTTCTTACGATTTTACTTCTTTGCTGTTGTACGGTTGCTCAGTCATGTCCAACTCTTTGCGACGCCATGGAGTGCAGCACGCCAGAGCTTCCTCAAACTCATGTCCATCTCATCAAGTCAGAAATGCCATCCAACCATCTCATCTTCTGTCATCCCCTTCTACTGCCTTCAGTCTTTCCCAGCATCAGTGTTTTTTCCAATGAGTCAGCTCTTTCCATCAGGTGGCCAAAGTATTGAAGCTTCAGCTTCAGCATCAGTCCGTCCAGTGAATATTCAGAATTGATTTCCTCTAAGATTGACTAGTTTGATCTTGCAGTCCATGGGACTGACAAGTGTTCTCCGGCACCTCGGTTCAAAAACATCAGTGCTCCGCCTTCTTCATGGTCCAACTCTCACATCCATACATGCCTACTGGAAAAACCATAGCTTTGACTATATGGACCTGTATTGACAAAGTAATGTCTCTGACAAAGCAATGTCTCTGCTTTTTAATGCCTTACACTCAGATAATAGATTTATGATTCCTTAAAGTTGTAAATGTGGCTTTAATTTAGAGATTAGATTGTCTAGGTCTAAGATATTAATTTCTGTGAGTATGGTTTCAGTGTGTCTGCCCTCTGATGCCCTCTTGCAACACTTACCATCTTACTTGGGTCTCTTACCTTGGCGTTGGGTATCTCTTCACAGCTGTTCAAGCAAAGCACAGCCGCTGTTCCTTATCTTGGACGAGGGGTATCTCTTTACCACCACCGTTCCTGACCTTCAACGTGGGATAGCTCCTCTAGGCCCTCCTGTGCCTGCGCAGCCACCACTCCTCGGGTTGCTCCTCCCAGCTGCCGCCCCTGGCCTCGGGCTCGGGGTGGCTCCTCAGGGTCACGCCCCTGGCCCCAGGCGCGAGGTGGCTTCTCCTGGCTGCCCCTGATCTTGGTCGCGGGGTGTCTCCTCCCGGCCGCCACTGGCCTCGGACGCGGGGCAGCTCCTCTCAGCCGCCGCCACTGACCTCGGATGCAGGGTAGCTCCTCTCTGCCGTTGCTGCACTGTCGCAGCCTGGCACTCTGGCCGCTGCCCCTTGACCTCGGAGGTGGGGTAGCTCCTCTAGGCCGCGCTTAGCCGGCTCGCAGCCGCCTGTGCTTAGTGAGCCGGCTTGCACCCGCCTGCGCTCAGAAAGTGAAGAGAAGCTAAAAGCCTCTTGATGAAAGTGAAAGAGGAGAGTGAAAAAGTTGGCTTAAAGCTCAACATTCAGAAAACAAAGATCATGGCATCTGGTCCCATCACTTCATGGGACATAGATGGGGAAACAGTAGAAAATGTCAGACTTTATTTTTTTGGCTCCAAAATCACTGCAGATGGTGACTATAGCCATGAAATTAAAAGACACTTACTCCTTGGAAGAAAAGTTATGACCAACCTAGATAGCATATTCAAAAGCAGAGACATTACTTTGCTGACTAAGGTCCGTCTGGTCAAGGCTATGGTTTTTCCTGTGGTCATGTATGGATGTGAGAGTTGGACTGTGAAGAAGGCTGAGCGCTGAAGAATTGATGCTTTTGAACTGTGGTGTTGGAGAAGACTCTTGAGGGTCCCTTCGACTGCTAGGAGATCCAGCCAGTCCATTCTGAAGGAGATCAGCCCTGGGATTTCTTTGGCAGGAATGATGTTAAAGCTGAAGCTCCAGTACTTTGGCCACCTCATGCAAAGAGTTGACTCATTGGAAAAGACTTTGATGCTCGGAGGGATTGGGGGCAGGAGGAGAAGGGGACGACTGAGGATGAGATGGCTGGATGGCATCACTGACTTGATGGACGTGAGTCTGAGTGAACTCTGGGAGTTGGTGATGGACAGGGAGGCCTGGTGTGCTGCGATTCATGGGGTCGCAAAGAGTCGGACATGACTGAGTGACTGAACTGACTGAAGATGTTAATTAAGCATTTCAATGTTCATTCAAAGGTAAGACTTCCCCCTTACTGGTTCTGCTGAGAAAACAGTGAAACTTAAGATTTCCATCTTTGGAGTCCTTATACTGCTTCTTCTATTTGGAATGTCTGTCTCTACCTTGCTCATGTGTCTTACTCTATTTCCTCATTCACATATTTGCTCAGATTGTTACCTTCTCAGTGATGCCTGCTTCATCTATTTTGACATTTCTTACGCCCTTGTCCTGCTTTTTACTCTCATATTTATTGTCTCCCACACCTCGCTAGCATGACAATTCTATGAGGGCAATGATTTATGTCTGTTTTGTGTACTAGTATATCCTCAGAATCTAAAATAGTACTTAACACTGTCTAGGGGCTCAATAGTGGCTCCCCAAGTGTTCAATTTCTGTGAACTAAAATGGACTGGAATGGGCAAATTTAACTCACATGACCATTATATCTACTACTGCCAGCAAGAATCCCTTAGAAGAAATAGAGTAGCCCTCACAGTCAACAAAAGAGTCCGAAATGCAGTACTTGGATGCAGTCTCAAAAACGACAGAATGATCTCTGTTCTTTTAGAAGGCAAACCATTCAATATCACAGTAATCCAAGTCTATGCCCTGACCAGTAATGCCGAAGAAGCTGAACAGTTCTATAAAGACCTACAAGATCTTCTAGAACTAACACACAAAAAAGATGTCCTTTTCATTATAGGGGACTGGAATGCAAAAGTAGGACGTCAAGAGTAACCTGAAGTAACAGGCAAATTTGGCCTTGGAGTACAAAAAGAAGCAGGTCAAAGGCTAACAGAGTTTTGCCAAGAGAACACACTGGTCATAACAAACACCCTCTTCCAACAAAACAAGAAGTGACTACACAAGGACATCACCAGATGGGGAATACTGAAATCAGATTAGTTATATTCTTTGCAGCCAAAGATGGAGAAGCCCTATACAGTCAGCAAAAACAACACTGGGAGCTGACTGTGGCTCAGATCATGAACTCCTTATTGCCAAATTCAGACTTCAACTGAAGAAAGTAGGGAAAACCACTAGACCATTCAGGTATGACCTAAATAAAATCCCTTACAATTATACAGTGGAAGTGACAAATAGATTAAGGGGTTAGATCTGAAAGACAGAGTGCCTGAAAAACTATGTTTGGAGGTTCATGACATTGTACAGGAGGCAGTGATCAATACCATCCCCAAGGAAAAGAAATGCAAAAAGGCAAAATGGTTGTCTGAGGAGGCCTTACAAATATCTGAGAAAAGAAGAGAAGATAAAGGCAAAGGAGAAAAGGAAAGATATAAGCATCTGAATGCAGAATTCCAAAGAATAGCAAGGAGAGATAAGAAAGCCTTCCTCAGTGATCAATGCAAAGAAATAGAGGAAAACAATAGAATGGGAAAGACTAGAGATCTCTTCAAGAAAATTAGAGATACCAGGGGAACATTTCATGCAAAGATGGGCATAATGAAGGACAGAAATGGTAAGGACCTAACAGAAGCAGAAGATATTAAGAAGAGGTGGCAAGAATACACAGAAGACCTATACAAAAAAAGATCTTCATGACCCAGATAATCACGATGGTGTGATCACTCACCTAGAGGCAGATATCCTGGAATGTGAAGTCAAGTGGGCCTCAGAAAGCGTCACTATGAATAAAGCTAGTGGAGGTGATGGAATTCCAGTTGAGCTATTTCAAATCCTAAAAGATGGTGCTGTGAAAATGCTATACTCAATATGCCAGCAAATTTAGAAAACTCAGTGGCCACAGGACTGGAAAAGTCAGTTTTCATTCCAACTGCAAAGAAAGGCAATACCAAAGAATGTTCAAACTACCACACAATTGTACTCATTTTACATGTTAGAAAGGTAATGCTCAAAATTCTCTAAGCTAGGCTTCAACAGTACATGACTTCCAGATGAACTTCCAGCATGAACTTCCAGATGTTCAAACTGGATTTAGAAAAAGGCAGAGGAACCAGAGATCAAATTGCCAACATCTGTTACATAATCGAAAAAGCAAGAGAGTCCCAGAATAATACCTACTTCTGCTTTATTGACTATGCCAAAGCCTTTGACCACATGGATCACAACAAACTGTTGAAAATTCTTAAGAGCTGGGAATACCAGACCACCTGACCTGCCTCCTGAGGAATCTGTATGCAGGTCAAGTAGCAACAGTTAGAACTGGAGTTGGAACAATGGACTGGTTTAAATTGGGAAAGGAGTATGCCAAGGTTGTATATTGTCACTCTGCTTATTTAACTTATATGCAGAGTACATCATGAGAAATGCTGGGCTGGAAGAAGCACAAGCTGGAATCAAGATTGACGGGAGAAATATCAATAACCTCCGATACACAGATGACACCACTGTTACGGGAGAAAGCAAAGAAGAACTAAAGAGCTTCCTGATGAAGGTGAAAGAGGAGAGTGAAAAAGCTGGCTTAAAACTCAACATTCAGAAAGCTAAGATCATGGTATCTGGTCCCATCACTTCATGGCAAATATATGGGGAAACAATGGAAACAGTGAGAGACTATGTTTTTGGGCTCCAAAATCACTGCAGATGTTGACTGCAGCCATGAAAGTAAAAGACAGTTGCTCCTTGGAAGAAAGTCTATATCAACCTAGACAGCATATTAAAAAGCAGAGATATTACTTTGCCAACAAATGTCTGTCTAGTTAAAGCTATGGTTTTTTCAGTAGTCATGTATGGATGTGAGAGTTGGACCATAAAGAAAGCTGAACAGTGACGAATTGATGCTTTTGAACTGTGGTGTTGGAAAGGACTCTTGAAAGTCCCTTGGACTGCAAGGAGATCCAACCTGTCCATCCTAAAGGAAATCAGTCCTGAATATTCATTGGAAGGACTGATTCTGAAGCTGAAACTCCAATACTTTGGCCACCTGATGCAAAGGACTGACTCCTTGGAAAAGACCCTGATGCTGGGAAAGATTAAAGGCAGGAGGAGAAGGCAGTGACAGAGGATGAGATGGTTGGATGGTATCACTGCCTTGATGGACATGCGTTTGAGCAAGCTCCAGGGGTTGGTGATGGATAAGAAAGCCTGATGTGCTGCAGTCCATGGGGTTGCAAAGTCAGACATGGCTGAGTGACTGAATTGAAGTGTGCAATGGTAAAGAATCCACTTGCCAGTCCCGGAGATGCAGTTGACATGGGTTCAATTCCTGGATCAGGAATACCCTCTGTAGTAGGAAATGGCAACCCATTTCAGTATTCTTGCCAGGAAAATTCCATCGACAGAGTATCCTGGTGGACTACTGTCCATGGGGCCACAATGAGTCAGACACAGCTGAGCTACTGAGCGTGCACATGAACAGGAGTTCAATTAATATTTATGGACTGAATTTGGTGATACGCTTTCTTAGGTTTCTTGAAAAGTTCCCAGTACCAGGAACTTTTATTTAACAGTTCCTTTGACCTAGGCATTTTCTGGGTAGAAACTTTGACTCCTTCTCACACTCTTAGGAATCTCCTGTCCACTGTAGCTAGTGCGGATGCCTTCATTTTTAAGTAGCCCTATTCATTAGGACCAAGATGACCTCAAGTGACCCACATTGATCCAGGGGAAATATTCATTTCTTGTCCCAACAAATTGCAAAGGCAGGTAAAGCCAACTTTATCCTGCTAACTTGGCTTGCTTTATATTCCCAGGTTAGAGTTAAGCTGAATGCTCTGAGTTCTCCGGAGAAACAAAACCAATAGAATAGTGTCACTAATCTCTGCAATCCATCTAGTAATGTAGTATTGCTTTTGGTTTACTCTTTTCCCAGGTAGAGACAAGTCAGCTTAGGTAGAAGATTCCACTTGGCCTTTCCTACCATAATTGCATAAACTCTATAAGTCAAGAAATCTACATGAGTATTCTGTTTCTGTCAGTTACTGAAGATTTCTGTTCCAATAATGCATTGCAAAACTGGGGAAATAACTACAGGATGGGTTTGGAGACTGTATTATTAGGGTCACTAGAGAATCAGAGCCAATAGGAATATGTATATGCACATATACATATATATGCATACATACATCACATATATATTTATAGTAAATATATTTAAATTTAAACAAATTATATATTTTAAGATATTGACTCATATGATTGTGGAGGCTTGTTAAGTCTAAAATAGCATGAGGAAGGCTGGCAGACTGGAGGCTTAGATAAGAGCTGTATCTGAGTTCAAAGGTGGTCTGCTAGCAAACCAGGAAGAACTAATATTGCAGATAAAGACCGAAGGCAGTCAGAAGTCCCTCTTACTTAAAGGAGGGCAGCCTCTTGTACTTTTCAACTGATTTATGAGGACCAACCATACTATAGAAAGTGATCTGCTTTACTCAGAGTCCACTAGTTTAAATGTAAGTCTTACCCAAAAGAACCCTCACATAAACATCTGGAATAATGTTTGACCATATATCTGGGCACCGTGGTCCAGGCAAATTGACACATAAAATTAGCCATCATGTTACCCACTGGATGTACTCTGAGATGGACCTGAGCTAAAATTCCAGTAATCACCTGAATTCTATAAGCCTTTACTCTAATGAATCCCAGCAACTTTTTGGGTCTCCTTGAATCAGTGTCAGTTCAGAGCCAGGGTCTACTAATCTCTCTGAAGCTTCTGATAATTTTCTTTTCTCCACTGTACAGTCACCTTGGTAACAGATCTTCCCTTTGGAAAAAAGCTAGGAGAAAGAGTAATTGTATACATTTTTAGCAGCATAGCTGGATCCTTCCTTAAGGGGACCTGGTCTCCCTTTCATTAAAGGTGTTCTTGATCTGTAAACTGACTCAAGTTTGGGAAATTTTCAAATCTGTTTATATGATTCAAGCTAGACTTTGGTATACTTGGCCTTGAACTCTTCCAAGTTCTCTAAATTCAAGTAATAATTAAGTAAACTACTCATATATTTAACTTCTAGGGACACCATGATCAATCAACTAATGTCAGAAGATCTCTGTGAGGCAACTATTATGACTATTAGACAGCGTTGACTCTGCTGTCTACTAAAGTAATATCTCATTTTGCCTTTGGAAATTAAATGCCTGTTCTTGGTCCCTGGCACTCTGGGATACAACTGTCTTCACTGCATTTAGATTTCTCAAATCAAAAAACTCATCCTTAAGATTCTGGCCCTCGAAAACTACTCTGTGTAGCAAAATCTGCATTAGTTAGGGTTCTTCAGAGAAACAGAGGCAATAGAATATACACATAGATATAAATATAGATATAACATATACATAGAGAGATGAAGAGAGAGATTTTCAGGGATTGGTTCACATAATTGTGGTGCATAGCAAGTCCTAAATCCATAGGGCAAACTGACAAATGAGATTCAAGTAAGAGTTGATATTCTAGTTTTGAGTCTGAAGGCTGGAAACCCAGGCAGAATTTTTATGTTGTACTCTGGGGCCAGAATTCTTCCTTTGGGAACCTTCTGTCTTTCCTCTTAAGGACTTTAACTGGTTGGATAGGACCCACTCATACTATGGAGATTAATTTGTTTTATCCAAAGTCTACTGATTTAAATATAGTCACATTTAGAAAAAAATACCTTTATAGCCAATTCTAGATTGTATTTGACCAAAAAATTAATTGAGCTCCACAGTCTAGCCAAGTTGATAAATGAACTTAAATATTGCATAGGCCTAATTATCTGAGGGAACGTTAAGGAATACAGTTCTGATTCTCTAAGTGGTACCATGGATGTGCCTTTAAGTAGACTTGAGGAAAAGGAAGTACCATTTTGTTTTCCTTCCTTGGTTGGGGGTTGAGAACTTAGAGTATATAAAGCCTTTTTCTCCAAAAATGTATCTTCACAAATCTTCTCTTTGGCTCTGAAATCATTTCCTTTATTCATTTTTGTTGAAGTATATGATACAAGTCCCAAGTTAAGTGTACAGTCTAATAAGTTTTGACAAACATGTTTAGTCATCAAACTACTTCTGTGATCTTGTGTTGTTGAGGTCCTATAATGGACTGGAACCTGGTGGTCCCGAGTCAACCGATAAAAAGGTAAAGGAGAGAGAAAGAGGCTAATATTCCTTGGTTTACGCAGAAAGCCAATAAAGCCCCTGCACGGGGCTTGCTTTGTTCACGGAGGCCTCAGGCACCCTCTCGATGGGGTGAAGGCGCAGGGCACCTTCTCGATAGAGTCTTAGAAGCCCAGGCAGGAAAGTGAACTCAGAGAGCCTCTGTGCTCCAGGGGATCAGCCTGAAAAAAAAGAAAGAGAGAGAGAGAGAGACACGGGGACCAAAACTCTGATGGAGCAAAGCTGTTTTAATCAACATGGTGTGGGCATATATACTGTCTTACAAGGTAGTTATTTTCAGCAAAGATAAAGATTAAAATTCCAGACTTACAAAACATAGGCAATCCATATTAAAGAGAGAGAGAGCTGTAAACAATCACTTTTACCGTATGGTTCACAAGAAGGAAGAGAGTACTTATCACGTATAGAAAAACTAATGAAGGAAATGCCTGGATTCCTCAGCCCCCGGGAGAGGCTTGACTGTCCTAAGGAGCAGAGAATTCCTGACAGATCCAAAACAGCAACAGGAACCCTCCTGTTAAATGCTTCCTGACATTGTGTAAGTTGCTAAAATTGAACTTTTAATTTAAAGTTTTTTCTCATCTTTTAAGGGCAAGGTAAAATCTAAATTCCTTTTAGTGTTATGTAGATTCAAAGAGATATGGCCATAAATCACCTAGTGTAAGGCGTGGCACATACTAAGATCTTGATTAATGTTGGTTCCCCATTTGTCCTCCTACCGATGGCAGAGGCTGTTTCATATATTTAACATGCCTTAGCAACTCATAGGAGTGAGGGACTAGAAGATGCTGAGTAAATATTTGTGGAGTGAGCAAATAAGTCAAGTGCTATAAACAGAAAAATTAATTATAAATTCATTAAGATCATCATATTTCCTTTCCATCATTTCTGCATTTACCAAGCAACTTTCTCATATTAATTTATTTCCCAAGAAATCTTGCCCACTAGAAAAAGAATACACTATCCACTTGAGAATTTTGGTCCACGAGGCAATAATGTTTCTCATTATAAGTGAAGAAATTAGATTTCAAGTTGCTAATCAATATGTAGTGAGTTTGATTCACATTAATTAATCCCCAAGAATCTAATCAACCTTGAATAAATGAATAAGAGAGAACTTTTGGCATTGAAAAGATAAGAGTCAGGTCTTTGCCCATGGAGATTTTGCAAGGAATCATGTAAGATACCAACAACCTTCTTACTGAGAAACTGGTAAATCTGAGTGTAGCAATACTAGGGTTGGGCCTACCTTTTCCCTTTCCAATCACCTTAATATTGCTTTTATGTTTTGAAGAAAATTGCTACCAAATTAGATATTAGCTGTTTACAAACTATACAGGGCCCTAACACAAGTGGTTTCATCAGTCATTGACTGCATTATCTTCCAATAGGATCCCTCTGTTCACTTTAGTCATAACAGACTACTTTATATTAATACTTTCTCATGCCTTTATCTTTTCTCAGCCTTAAAATGTCTTCTTTTCATCTTTACCTAAAAAGTAAAGTAAACAAAGTTCAAGGCCTGATTCAAGTATGCCTTTTCCCTGGAGCTTGCCTTGATGAGGTTAGTTTTCATTAATAGGTCTTTGAACCTTTTATCAGAATACATATGACATTTATAAAACTTGTGTAACCTATAAATTCAGACAGGACTTTAAAAAAAGTGTGTTTGCTTTTAATTGAACAATAATTGCTTTGCAATATTGGCTTTGGTTTCTGCCATACATCAACATGAATTAGCTGTAGGTATACATATGTCCCCTCCTTGTTGAACCTCTCTCCCACCTCCCTCCCTACCCCACCTCTAGGTTGTTACAGAGCCCCAGTTTCAGTTCCCTGAGTCATGTAGCAAATTTTCATTATTTATTTAACACATGGTAGTGTATATCTTTCCATACTACTCTTTCCATTAGTCTCACCCTCTCCATCCTACTCTGTCCCCTGTGTCCATGAATCTGTTCTCTATGTCTGGGTCTCCACTGCTGCCCTGTGAATAGGTTCATCAGTACCATCTTTCTAGAGTTCATATATTTGTTAACATATGATATGTTTTTCTGACTTATTTCTCTCTGTGTAACAGGCTCTAGATTCATCCACCTCATTAGAACTGACTCAAATGTGTTCCTTTTTATGGCTGAATAATGTTCCATTGCATATATGTACCATGGCTTCTTTATCTATTCATCTGTCAATGAACATCTGGATTACTTCCATATCCTAGCTATGGTAAATAGTGTTGCAGTGAACATTGGGGTACATATGTCTTTTTCAGTTTTGGTTTCCTTAGGGTATATGCCTAGAAGTGGTATTGCTGGGACATATGATAGTTTTATTCTGAGGTTTTTAGGAATCTCCATGCTGTCTGCAATAATGTCTATATCTATTTACATTTCCACCAACAGTGCAAGAGGGTTCCCTTTTCTCCACACTCTCTCCAGCTCTTGTTATTTGTGAATTTTTTGATGATGGCCATTCTGACTGGAGAATTTTGAGCATTACTTTGCTAGCGTGTGAGATGTGTGCAATTGTGCAATAGTTTGAACCTTCTTTGGCATTGCCTTTCTTTGCAATTGGAATGAAAACTGACCTTTTCCAGTCCTGTGGCCACTGCTGAGTTTTCCAAATGTGCTGGTATATTGAGTGCAGCACTTTCACAGCATCATCTTTTAGGATTTGAAAGAGCTCAACTGGAATTTCATCACTTCCACTAGCTTTGTTTGTAGTGATGCTTTCTAAGGCTCATTTGACTTCACATTCCAGGATGTCTGGCTTTAGGTGAGTGATCACACCATCGTGCTTATTGGGGTCATGAAGATCTTTTTTTGTACAGTTCTTCTGTGTACCCTTCCCACCTCTTAATGTCTTCTGTTTCTGTTAGGTCCATACAAAATTCTGTCCTTTATTGTTACCATCTTTGCATGAAATGTTCCCCTGATAGCTCTAATTTTTTTGAAGAGATTTCTAGTCTTTCCCATTCTGCTATTTTCCTCTATTTCTTTGCATTGATCGCTGAGGAAGGCTTTTCTATATCTCCTTGCCATTGTTTGGGACTCTGCATTCAAATGAGTATGTCTTTCCTTTTCTCCTTTGCCCTTTATCTTCTCTTCTTTTCCCAGATATTTGTAAGGCCTCCTCAGACAACCATTCTGCCTTTTTGCATTTCTTTTTCTTGGGGATGGTCTTAATCACTGCCTTCTGTACAATGTCATGAACCTCTGTCCATAGTTCTTCAGGCACTCTATCAGATCTAATTCCAACATCCATTGGATCATAGAAAAACCAAGAGAAATCCAGAAAAAACATCTATTTCTGCTTTATTGATTACTCCAAAGCCTTTGACTGTGTAGGTCACAATAAACTGTTGAAAATTCTTCAAGTTATGGGAACACTAGACCACCTGACCTGCCTCCTGAGAAATCTGTATGCAGGTCAAGAAGCAACAGTTAGAACCGGACATGGAACAACAGACTGGTTACAAATGGGGAAAGGAGTATGTCAAGGCTGTATATTGATACCCTGCTTATTTAACTTATATGCAAAGTACAGCATGCACAGTGCTAGGCCAGATGAAGCCCAAGCTGGAATCAAGATTGGCGGGAGAAATATCAATAACCTCAGATAGGCAGATGACACCACTCTTATGGTAGAAAGTGAAGAGGAACTAAGAGCCTCTTGATGAAAGTGAAAGAGGAGAGTGAAAAAGCTGGCTTAAAACTCAACATTCAGAAAACTAAGATCATGGCATCTAGTCCCATCACTTCATGGCAAACAGATGGGGAAACAGTGGAAACAGTGAGAGACTTTATTATTTTTGGCTCCAAAATCACTGCAGATGGTGACTGCAGCCATGAAATTAAAGATGCTTGCTCCTTGGAAAAATCTATGACCAACCTAGACTACATAGTAAAAAGCAGAGACATTGCTTTGCCAACAAAGGTCTGCCTAGTCAGAGCTATGGTTTTTCCAGTAGTCATGTATGGATGTGAGACATGGCCTATAAAAAAAGTTGAGCACCAAAGAATTGATGCTTTTAAATTGTGATGTTGGAGAAGACTCTTGAGAATCCCTTGGACTGCAAGGAGATCCAACCAGTCAATCCTAAATGAACTCAGTCCTGAATATTCATTGGAAGTTATGATGCTGAAGCTGAAACTCCAATACTTTGGCCACCTGATGTAAAGAAGTGACTCATTGGAAAAGACCCTGATGCTGGTACAGACTGAAGGCAGGAGAAGAAGGGGATGACAGAGCATGAGATGGTTGGATGGTACCACCGACTCAATGGACGTGAGTTTGAGCAAACTCCTGGAGTTGGTGATGGACAGAGAAGCCTAGCATGCTGCAGTCCATGGGGTCACAAAGGGTGGACTTGACTGAGCAACTGAACTGATTCTGATTGGTGTGAGGTGAAATCTCCCTGTAGTTTTGATTTGCATTTCTCTAATAATGAGTGATGTTAAGCATCTTCAGTCAGTTCAACTTTTCATGTGTTTATTAGCCATCTATATCTTTTTTGGAAAATTGTCTGTTTAGCTCTTTAGTCCACTTTTTGATTGGGTTGTTCATTTTTTTCTGGTATGGAATTACATGAGCTGCTTGTACATTTTGGAAATTAATCCTTTGTTAATTGTTTCATTTGCTATTATTTTTTCCTATTCTGAGGGTTATCTTTTCACCTGTTTATGTTTTACTTTGCTGTAGAAAGATTTTAAGTTTAATTAGGCCCCACTTGTTTATTTTTGTTTTATTTCCATTATTCTAGGAGATGGGTCATAGAGTATCTTGTCATGATTTATTTCATGCAGTGTTCTGCCTATGTTTTCCTCAAAGGGTTTTATGGTTTTTGATGTTATATTTAGGTCTTTAATCCATGTTGAGTTTATCTTTGTGTATGATGTTAGGCAGTGTTCTACTTTTCAGACAGGACTTTTTACAATGTAGTGAAAATTAGTTGTGGTAATCAGTCTTCTAGATGACTCTTAAATGTCTTCATCTTCTGGTATTCATTTCTTTGAGTGTTTTTCCCCCACTGAATTAAGGCTGACCTTGTGTGATCTATAGAATATGGCAGAAGTGATGGTTTGACTTTCAAGTTTAGTTGGTTAGGTTGTAAAAGACATTTCAGCCTTGGTCTTAGGCTCTTCTCTGACTTTGAGAGAAGCTCATTATCATGCTATGAGGCCACTCAAGAAGTGCTATGAATAGGCCCTCAAGAAAGAATCTGAGACCCCCTACCCTAGCCTGCAGCCAGCATGAACCAGTCAGCCATGTCAGTGAGTTATCTTAGAAAGGGATTCCCCATTTCAGTCAAGCCATTGGATGTCTATAGCATCAGACCTATGGGCAATAATATGAGAGACACAGCCAGAAGATTCCATCTGAGCCACATTATGTTCTTAACTGCTAGAAACTGTGAGATTTAATGTGATTTTTGTTGTGTTAAGCCATTAAAGTTCAGGTAATTCATTATGAGCATTGTAAGCATTTGTTAACTAATATACTGATTCAAATTGGTTCAAGGACAAAAAATGAATGTATCTATTGTTCACATAATGGAAAATTCCAGGGGCATGGCTTTTAGGATGGATGCATTGTGGGTGGGAAGGATTGGGAGCCAGGAATTAGCAGATGCAAACTATTATATATAGGATAAGCAACAAGGTCCTACTCTGTAGCACAGAGAATTATATTTACTATCACATGATAAACCATAATGGAAAAGAATATTAAAAAGAATAGACATATACATGTATGAGTCACTTTGCTGTGCAGCAGATTAACACAACATTGTAAATCAACTATACTTACATAAAAAATTTAAAAAAAGGATGGATATATTTAGGTACAAACAATTGTTGCTAGGAATATGCTTATTCCCATATCTTTTATACAGGATAAATGATACCCTCTTTTCCTCTTTTCAGGTTTCTTTCTTCTGGCAGATTCTTCCTATGATTTTGCATAGATGAGTAGGAGTAACTCCAGATAGACATTCTAACATGTTAGCAACTCAGAGAAGCAAAGTGTATCTTTCCCAAAGTTTATTTGAATATCTAAGATTGAGTCTTTTTAGCCTGCTTTGTGATGGGTACACTTGAGGCCAGAGGATAGATCTGTGGGTGTTAGAATGGCCATTCAATCATCCTTGAAGCTAAATAATGGGGTAAGCTCCCACCAAGGGAGCAATTATGAGAGAGAGGTGATATTCCAAAGAACAATTGGGGTATTATATCTGAAGAATATATCCTGAACAGACGAAACTAAAGTAATCAACTGCAAACACTTATGCAGTAATCTTCCAAAAGCCCTAACTTGATCATGTTTCTCAGAATGTCAAGACTGCTTGGTGCCTTTAACTTTTCTACATTAAATATTTCTTTGAAAAATGGGAAAAGTAATATGTTCCTGTTGCAATCACTAAAATATTGCAAAGAAATTGTGATGATTAGGTATGTTGGATTGAATAATTCCTAAGACATGAATCGAGCACCTCTTATGTACTTTCACATGATGTTAGGTGCTACAAATTCAGTGGTGAGCAAGAGAAGTTCAGTAGGTCCCTGCCTTCCTACTGTGTGTAATGTAGTTTGAAAAATACCCTAAACATTCAAGAAGTAATTATATCAGTGACACTTTAAATATAATGTTAAGTGCCATCCAGGAAAACAATAAGATACTCTGGGAGCACAGAACTGTCTCGTGCTCAGTAAATAAACATGAGGTTCAGATAACAGATTTGGTGTCTAAGCCCTCAGGTCAAATCCTGGTGTTGTTTCTGGGTAATTGAGCAACTTTGTGTGAAACACTCAGCTTCTCTAAGTTCTGCTTCTTTCATAAACCATGTTTACAAGATTAAGTAAGATATTACATGTGCTAGTGCAGTGCCAGACTCATAGTTCAGTTCAGTCGCTCAGTCGTGTCTGACTCCTTACGACCACCATGAATCACAGCATGCCAGGCCTCCCTGTCCATCAAAACTCCCGGAGTTCACTCAAACTCATGTCCATTGAGTCGGTGATATCATCCAGCCATCTCATCCTCTGTTGTCCCCTTCTCCTCCTGCCCCCAATCCCTCCCAGCATCAGGGTCTTTTCCAATGAGTCAACTCTTTGCATGAGGTGGCCAAAGTACTGGAGTTTCAGCTTTAGCATCATTCCTTCCAAAGAAATCCCAGGGCTGATCTCCTTCAGAATGGACTGGTTGGATCTCCTTGCAGTCCAAGGGACTCGCAAGAGTCTTCTCCAACACCACAGTTCAAAAGCATCAATTCTTCGGTGCTCAGCTTTCTTCACAGTCGAACTCTCCCATCCATACATGACCACTGGAAAAACCATAGCCTTGACTAGACGGATCTTAGTCAGCAAAGTAATATCTCTGCTTTTGAATATGCTATCTAGGTTGGTCATAACTTTTCTTCCAAGGAGTAAGCGTCTTTTAATTTCATGGCTGCGATCACCATCTGCAGTGATTTTGGACCCCTCCTAAAATAAAGTCTGATACTGTTTCCACTGTTTCCCCATTTATTTCCCATGACATGATGGGACCAGATGCCATGATCTTCGTTTTCTGAATGTTGAGGTTTAGGCCAACTTTTTCACTCTACTCTTTCACTTTCATCAAGAGGCTTTTTAGTTCCTCTTCACTTTCTGCCATAAGGGTGGTGTCATCTGCATATCTGTGGTGATTGATATTTCTCCTGGCAATCTTGATTCTAGCTTGTGCTTCATCCAGCCCAGCATTTCTCATGATGTACTCTGCATATAAGTTAAATAAGCAGGGTGACGATATACAGCCTTGACATACTCCTTTTCCTATTTGGAACCAGTCTGTTGTTCCATGTCCAGTTCTAACTGTTGCTTCCTGACCTGTGTATAGGTTTCTCAAGAGGCTGGTCAGGTGGTCTGGTATTCCCATCTCTTTCAGAATTTTCCACAGTTTATTGTGATCCACACAATCAAAGGCTTTGGCATAGTCAATAAGGCAAATAGATGTTTTTCTGGAACTCTCTTGATTTCTCGATGATCCAGCAGATGTTGGCAATTTGATCTCTGGTTCCTCTGCCTTTTCTAAAAGTAGCTTGAACATCTGGAAGTTTGCCATTCTTGTATTGCTGAAGCATGCCCAATATTTTCTGCCAGTTTTATGATTTTGCTCCTAGGACTTGACACAGTGCCATGGATTAGCCTATGTTCAAACATGTGTGCTGGATGGCTAGGAACCCTCAAAGCACAAAGCTGCATGACTGTCCCTCACCTTCTTTAGGTGTTTAGACCAATGTCACCATCGATTCTGTTTACATTGAAGTCCCCCCTTGTCCTTCACTGTTTTTTTTTTTTCTTAATCATCATTCTCTATATATTTATCACCATCTGATATACTACATATTTTAGTTATTTATTTAGGGTTTGTTCTCCTATTAAATATAACCTTGATGAAGTTCTAGATTTTTGCTTATTTTGTTCATCGGTATCTGTATAGACCCTCAAACAATGCCTGATAAGTAGTAGGCATGGAATATATACTTAGCACAGCAATTGAATTGATTGATCACTTTTTGTATGTCAGGCACTGTTTTAGTATTTTGTATGTATTCATGGATTAAAAATGAGTATCAAGACACTTAAAATATGTTTTAGCACACACACAGGATCAACTAGAGCTTTAATTTTGGACATGGGCAACATACAAGCTCAGCGGTCCTGCCAAAATTCCCATCTGCTGGGGATCTCCCTTGTTGAAGTTCTGTAAGTCCTCCAGTCCCACCCCTAGGAGTTATTCTCTACTCTGTGTGAGTAGTATGTTTACTTATATAGCATGTTGTTCTGTGTTTCCTGAGCTATTACTTAATGCATTTGGGAGGTATGATTGCCAGGAAGAATAAGATTCTGGAGAAGGCAACCCACTCCAGTGTGCTTGCCTGGAGCATCCCAGGGACGGGGGAGCCTGGTGCGCTGCCGTCTATGGGGTCGCACAGAGTCAGACACGACTGAAGTGATTTAGCAGCAGCAGCAGCAGCAGCAGCAGCATGCTGTTATATGTATTTGTTAGGTTAGCCCACCTGACCCTAACCCCATGGGGAAAATATGCAGTTTTCTCACTATCTTTTTACTTCCTTTAGCTTTTTCATGGGCACAAGTATCTTTACATTTTAAATTAATACCTCACCCACATAAACTGGCACATATTACCCCTACTTTTCACCTATTCTATTGAATCTGAAATAAATATTGATGGAA
This sequence comes from Ovis aries, assembly GCF_016772045.2. NCBI lineage: Eukaryota > Metazoa > Chordata > Mammalia > Artiodactyla > Bovidae > Ovis > Ovis aries. The sequence goes on from NC_056074.1 coordinate 20,245,524, forward strand.
TTGAGTTTCTAAAGTTTTAAGTGAAGCATAATTCTCTGTCTGTATCTTCTGAGTTAGCTTGGTCTTCAGATTTCTTTGGTTACTTTTAAAAAAGCTTATTATACTTATATTAACTCCTAGATTAAAAAATATTCAGAAGATTATATTGATACATGCATAAAATTGAAATTTTGCCTCCCAGATCTATTCACCAAACATAAATTTTAAGTTTATTTTGTTCAAGGTCAAAGAAACTTTCTGAACACACATGATCATAGTTATGTGTGCATATATAAGTATTTATTTTTACATAAATGGAACCAAACTACTCTGCAAGTACCTCTTTACTTTATAACTCAATTGTTGTTCAGTTACTGAGTCATGCCCAACTCTTGGTGACCCCATGGACTACAGAACACCAGGCTTCCCTGTCCTTCACCATCTCCCGGAGTTTGCTCAAACTCATGTCCATTGAGTTGGTGATGCCATCCAACCATCTCATCCTCTGTTGTCCCCTTCTCCTCCTGCCCTCAGTCTTTTCCAGTATCAGGGTCTTTTCCAATGAGTCAGCTCTTCGCATCAGGTATCCAAAATATTAGAGCTTCAGCTTTAGCATCAGTCTTTCCAATGAATATTTGAGGTTGATTTCCTTTAAGATTGACTGGTTTGATCTTCTTGCAATTCAGGGGACTCTTGAATCTTTTCCAGCCCCACAGTTCAAAAGCATCTATTGTTTAGCACTCAGCCTTCTTTATGGTCCAACTCTTGTATCCATATGACTACTGAAAAAACCACAGCTTTGACTTTAACTCAGACATCTTTAAAAATCAGTTTATGTACATCTTTCTTATTTAAATATTTTAGGTTTTGAGGAGATCAAAGATGTACTGAGATTAGTCAAGCATACTCTATAGTTTATGACATGTAAGTAACTCCATCTTTTCTTGCTTTACCCTGTTTTGACTTGATACGCACTTCCGTGCTTTACTCCCATCCCCCATCCATCTGACATCTAATCTAATGTTTTGTATATATGCCTTTGGATATGTATATCTTACTGAAAATCCATGCAGTAATGTTATATAGGTTTACATATAAGCATTCATACAGTATTTTATATATGTATGTGTTTTAATTTACATGCATAATATTATACTTTTTATTTATTCAAATAATCCTGCAGTTTAAAAATCTCACTCTGTTGCTGTATATAGCTCTAATTCATTGTTTCTGACAATTGCTTAGCATTCTAAAAACAACATTTTATTAAAGAAAGAGAAAAACTGCCAAATATTACTTTAATTTCTCACTTACTGACACTTGTTTTTATTCTATTGGGTTGATTAGTATTAAGGGAGCAAGAACAATACAGGAAAGAGGTGAAGTTAGAGGAGACAGATTGGGTGGAATATAACTGGGTGGAAGAGTTTTTAGAGTTGTGTGTATTATTTGTTCATGTTGTATTTATAAATAGTTTTTGACTTTCAATGGTTCAGTTGAGGGTTTTTCATCTTTATGGTAGTGTGAAAGCAATATGCATTCAGTAGAAACCATACCTGGAGTTTAAAATTTTGGTCTTTTCCTAGGCTAGAGGTATGTGGTACAGTATCCTCTTGTGATCCTGGGCAGGTTCAGTAGACCACAGCCACAAGTCAGCCATGCAGTCATGAGGGTAAAGAGCCAACACACTTAAAGCTTTCTGTACCCATACAACCTTTTTTTTTTTTTTGCTATTGGATATAAAAACTTTATTCCAGTACATTTTCTGATCTCTTGTATTAACAGCAGAATTTAATGTTTAATCATTCTTTTCTCAAAAGTTGATTGGTGTCATTATTTTGTTCCTGCTTTTATTTTTTTTTTTTAGTTTTTTATTTTTTAAATTTTAAAATCTTTAATTCTTACATGCATTCCCAAACATGAACCCCCCTCCCACCTCCCTCCCCATAACATCTTTCTGGGTCATCCCCATGCACCAGCCCCAAGCATGCTGCATCCTGCGTCAGACATAGACTGGGGATTCAATTCACATGATAGTATACATGTTAGAATGTCATTCTCCCAAATCATCCCACCCTCTCCCTCTCCCTCTGAGTCCAAAAGTCCGTTATACACATCTGTGTCTCTTTCCCTGTCTTGCATACAGGGTCGTCATTGCCATCTTCCTAAATTCCATATATATGTGTTAGTATACTGTATTGGTGTTTTTCTTTCTGGCTTACTTCACTCTGTATAATCGGCTCCAGTTTCATCCATCTCATCAGAACTGATTCAAATGAATTCTTTTTAACGGCTGAGTAATACTCCATTGTGTATATGTACCACAGCTTTCTTATCCATTCATCTGCTGATGGACATCTAGGTTGTTTCCATGTCCTGGCTATTATAAACAGTGCTGCGATGAACATTGGGGTCCATGTGTCTCTTTCAATTCTGGTTTCCTCGGTGTGTATGCCCAGCAGTGGGATTGCTGGGTCATAAGGTAGTTCTATTTGCAATTTTTTAAGGAATCTCCACACTGTTCTCCATAGTGGCTGTACTAGTTTGCATTCCCACCAACAGTGTAGGAGGGTTCCCTTTTCTCCACACCCTCTCCAGCATTTATTGCTTGCAGATTTTTGGATCGCAGCCATTCTGACTGGTGTGAAGTGGTACCTCATTGTGGTTTTGATTTGCATTTCTCTAATAATGAGTGATGTTGAGCATCTTTTCATGTGTTTGTTAGCCATCCGTATGTCTTCTTTGGAGAAATGTCTATTTAGTTCTTTGGCCCATTTTTTGATTGGGTCGTTTATTTTTCTGGAGTTGAGCTGCATAAGTTGCTTGTATATTTTTGAGATTAGTTGTTTGTCAGTTGCTTCATTTGCTATTATTTTCTCCCATTCAGAAGGCTGTCTTTTCACCTTGCTTATATTTTCCTTTGTTGTGCAGAAGCTTTTAATTTTAATTAGATCCCATTTGTTTATTTTTGCTTTTATTTCCAGAATTCTGGGAGGTGGATCATAGAGGATCCTGCTGTGATTTATGTCTGAGAGTGTTTTGCCTATGTTCTCCTCTAGGAGTTTTATAGTTTCTGATCTTACATTTAGATCTTTAATCCATTTTGAGTTTATTTTTGTGTGCGGTGTTAGAAAGTGATCTAGTTTCATTCTTTTACAAGTGGTTGACCAGTTTTCCCAGCACCACTTGTTAAAGAGATTGTCTTTACTCCATTGTATATTCTTGCCTCCTTTGTCAAAGATAAGGTGTCCATAGGTGTGTGGATTTATCTCTGGGCTTTCTATTTTGTTCCATTGATCTATATTTCTGTCTTTGTGCCAGTACCATACTGTCTTGATGACTGTGGCTTTGTAGTAGAGCCTGAAGTCAGGCAAGTTGATTCCTCCAGTTCCATTCTTCTTTCTCAAGATTGCTTTGGCTATTCGAGGTTTTTGTATTTCCATACAAATCTTGAAATTATTTGTTCTAGTTCTGTGAAAAATGTGGCTGGTAGCTTGATAGGGATTGCATTGAATTTGTAAATTGCTTTGGGTAGTATACTCATTTTCACTATATTGATTCTTCCAATCCATGAACATGGTATATTTCTCCATCTATTAGTGTCCTCTTTGATTTCTTTCATCAGTGTTTTATAGTTTTCTATATATAGGTCTTTAGTTTCTTTAGGTAGATATATTCCTAAGTATTTTATTCTTTTCGTTGCAATGGTGAATGGAATTGTTTCCTTAATTTCTTTTTCTACTTTCTCATTATTCGTGTATAGGAATGCAAGGGATTTCTGTGTGTTGGGGAAGGAAATAATCACCCAAGTCCAAGAAACACAGAGAGTCCCAAATAGGATAAACCCAAGGCGAAACACCCCAAGACACATATTAATCAAATTAACAAAGATCAAACACAAAGAACAAATATTAAAAGCAGCAAGGGAAAAACAACAAATAACACACAAGGGGATTCCCATAAGGATAACAGCTGATCTTTCAATAGAAACTCTTCAGGCCAGGAGGGAATGGCAAGACATACTTAAAGTGATGAAAGACAATAACCTACAGCCCAGATTACTGTACCCAGCAAGGATCTCATTCAAATACGAAGGAGAAATCAAAAGCTTTACAGACAAGCAAAAGCTGAGAGAATTCAGCACCACCAAACCAGCTCTCCAACAAATTCTAAAGGATATCCTCTAGACAGGAAACACGAAAGGGTGTATAAACCCGAACCCAAAACAATAAAGTAAATGGCAACGGGATCATACTTATCAATAATTACCTTAAACGTAAATGGGTTGAACACCCCAACCAAAAAACAAAGACTGGCCGAATGGATACAAAAACAAGACCCCTCTATATGCTGCTTACAAGAGACCCACCTCAAAACAAGGGACACATACAGACTGAAAGTGAAGGGCTGGAAAAAGATATACCACGCGAATAGAGACCAAAAGAAAGCAGGAGTGGCAATACTCATATCCGATAAAATAGACTTTAAAACAAAGGCTGTGAAAAGAGACAAAGAAGGCCACTACATAATGATCAAAGGAACAATCCAAGAAGAAGATATAACAATTATAAATATATATGCACCCAATATAGGAGCACCACAATATGTAATACAAATGCTAACAAGTATGAAAGGGGAAATCAACAATAACACAATAATAGTGGGAGACTTTAATACTCCACTCACACCTATGGACAGATCAACTAAACAGAAAATTAACAAAGAAACGCAAACTTTAAATGATACATTAGATCAGTTAGACCTAATTGATATCTATAGGACATTTCACCCCAAAACAACGAATTTCACCTTTCTTTCAAGTGCTCATGGAACCTTCTCCAGGATAGATCACATCCTGGGCCATAAATCTAAACTTGATAAATTCAAAAAATCGAAATCATTCCAAGCATCTTTTCTGACCATAATGCATTAAGATTAGATCTCAATTACAGGAGAAAAACTATTAAAAATTCTAACACATGGAGGTTGAACAACACACTTCTGAATAACCAAGAAATCACAGAAGAAATCAAAAAAGAAATAAAAATATGCATAGAAACTAATGAAAATGAAAACACAACAACCCAAAACCTGTGGGACACTATAAAAGCAGTGCTAAGAGGAAAGTTCATAGCAATACAGGAATACCTCAAGAAACAAGAAAAAAGTCAAATAAATAACCTAACTCTACAACTAAAGCAACTAGAAAAGGAAGAGTTGGAGAACCCCAGAGTTAGTAGAAGGAAAGAAATCTTAAAAATTAGGGCAGAAATAAATGCAAAAGAAACAAAAGAGACCATAGCAAAAATCAACAAAGCCAAAAGCTGGTTCTTTGAAAGGATAAATAAAATTGACAAACCATTAGCCAGACTCATCAAGAAGCAAAGAGAGAAAAATCAAATCAATAAAATTAGAAATGAAAATGGAGAGATCACAACAGACAACACAGAATTACAAAGGATCATAAGAGACTACTATCAGCAGTTGCATGCCAATAAAATAGACAACGTGGAAGAAATGGACAAATTCTTAGAAAAGTACAATTTTCCAGAACTGAACCAGGAAGAAATAGAAAATCTTAACAGACCCATCACAAGCACGGAAATTGATACTGTAATCAGAAATCTTCCAGCAAACAAAAGCCCAGGTCCAGACGGCTTCACAGCTGAATTCTACCAAAAATTTCGAGAAGAGCTAACACCTATCCTCCTCAAACTCTTCCAGAAAATTGCAGAGGAAGGTAAACTTCCAAACTCATTCTATGAGGCCACCATCACCCTAATACCAAAACCTGACAAAGATGTCACAAAAAAAAGAAAACTACAGGCCAATATCTCTGATGAACATAGATGCAAAAATCCTCAACAAAATTCTAGCAATCAGAATCCAACAACACATTAAAAAAGATCATACACCATGACCAAGTGGGCTTTATCCCAGGGATGCAAGGATTCTTCAATATCCGCAAATCAATCAATGTAATTCACCACAGTAACAAATTGAAAATAAAAACCATATGATTATCTCAATAGATGCAGAGAAGGCCTTTGACAAAATTCAACATCCATTTATGATAAAAACTCTCCAGAAAGCAGGAATAGAAGGAACATACCTCAACATAATAAAAGCTATCTATGACAAACCCACAGCAAACATTATCCTCAATGGTGAAAAATTGAAAGCATTTCCCCTAAAGTCAGGAACAAGACAAAGGTGTCCACTTTCACCGCTACTATTCAACATAGTTCTGGAAGTTTTGGCCACAGCAATCAGAGCAGAAAAAGAAATAAAAGGAATCCAAATTGGAAAAGAAGAAGTAAAACTCTCACTGTTTGCAGATGACATGATCCTCTACATGGAAAACCCTAAAGACTCCACCAGAAAATTACTAGAGCTAATCAATGAATATAGTAAAGTTGCAGGATATAAAATCAACCCCCATACAACCTTTTACTTTTCACCTTTAGTGTAGCATTCAGTCAATTATAAGAGCTATTATAATCCTAAAGGAAATCAACCCTGAATATTCATTGCAAGGATGATGCTGAAGCTGAAGCTCCAGTACTTTGGCCCCCTGATGCGAAGAGCTGACTCACTGGAAAAGACCCTGATGCTGGGAAAGATTGAGGACAGGAGGAGAAGGGGGCAACAGAGGACAAGAGAGTTGGATGGCATCACCGACTCGATGGACATGAGTTTGAGCAAGCTCTGGGAGATGAGCGTGGCGTGCTGCAGTCTATGGGGTTGCAGAGCCGGACATGACTAAGTGACTGAACAACAAAACCCACTGTATTAGACAGTGGCTTTGGGTTAGATGATTTTGCCCAACTGTAGGCTAATGTAACTGATCCGAAGGCATTTAACATAGACTAGGCTAAGCTATGAAGTTTGCTAGGTTAGGGGCATTAAATACATTTTCAACTAACAATGTGTTTATTGGGATATATCCCCACTGTAAGTCAAGGAGAACCAAATTTGCCACCCCAAAATATCTCTTTCGCATGTGGATTATTTCAAGCTGAAAACAATCAAGGCCCAAAGAACTTTGGGAAGAATGTTGGACCTTGCCCCTAACTGCCTGAAGAATTTAGGTAGAGGGTCTATTTCAGGAATAGTGCTGTCACCATAGGTAACTATAGTATGAACTAGTGTGCTAGACAAAGAGGACCCAGCAGTCTGTTAAAAATTCTTCTCTATGTCCCACTGTCTCTCCAAGGCTCAGCAAACATTTATTTACCAAACAGTTGCCTTTCCATCTTCATGTGAACTACCTTTCTCCCCTTTGTAACCCCAAACCCCTACCCCCACCATCCTCTTTTGTGTTTAGCTGAAGATGTTATTTTAAGTGAGAGTTTCACCCATTTTGGAAAGTTACTCAGTACTCTTGGGTCTCTCACATGTATTTTGTTGCTCAGTTGCTAAGTTGTGTCTGACTCTTTGTGACCCCATGAACTTTAGCATGCCAGGCTTTCCTGTACGTTGCTATTTCCCTGAGTTTCTCCAAACTCATGTCCATCCAGTTGGTGATGCCATCCAACCACCTCATCCTCTGTTGCCCCTTTCTCCTCCTGCCTTTAGTGTTTCCAAGCATCAGGGTCTTTTCCAATGAGTTGGCTCTTTGCATCAGGTAGCCAAATATTAGAGCTTCAGCATCAGTCCTTTCAATGAATATTTAGGGCTGATTTCCTTTATGATTGGCTGGTTGGATCTCCTAGCAGTACAAGGGGACTCTCAGGAGTCTTCCCTAGCCCCACAGTTCGAAAGCATCAATTCTTCAGCACTCAGCTTTCTTTATGGTCCATCTCTCACATCTATACATGACTACGGGAAAACCCATAGTTTTGACTATACAGAACTTTGTCAGTATATTGATACCTGTGCTTTTTAATACACTCTCTAGGTTTGTCATAACTGTTCTTCCAAGAAGCAAGCATCTTTAAATTTTAATTTTAATTCCTCCCATATATATGTTATCAAACTTTGTTTGATTTTCTCTTTTTCATCTATGCCATGTCAATGTAATTCTTAGACTAGCCAGAAGAACCTAAAAGGGTAGAGGAAAATTTCCTTCTCCCCAACAGTATCTAAGATCATAAGGACCTTTTTAGGCTTTTAAAAAGATAGCTATTAAAATTAATTTGTATAGGCTAAAGTTATGGGGTGCTTTGTACCATGGGAATTAGCTAAGTAAATTCAACTCTGAAAGATAAATCCTGTGGTGAATAGGGATGTAAAAAGAATACTTATAAAGGGAAAAACATTAACATAAGAGAAAAGCCTTACATAGAGAAAAGGTTTAAAAGTATACATTCAGTATTTTGCAGGAAAGCAATACAGTATATTGGATTGCTGGTATATCTCTTAACAGTTTGCATGCTTGTATACATACTAAGTTGCTTCAGTCATGTCCAACTCTTTGCAACCCCATGGACTGTAGCCCGCCAGGCTCCTCTGTCCATGGGATTCTCCAGGCAAGAATACTGGAGTGGGTTACCATGCCCTCTCCAGCGGATCTTCCTAACCCAGGGATCAAACCTGTGTCTCTTATGTCTCCTGCATTGGCAGGCAGATTCTTTTACCACTAGTGCCACCTGGAAAGTCCTAACCATTCTCAGGTATAGTTAAGTTTGGTATATTGCATTTGCTAAGGTTTCAGTAGCTTCCTAGGACTAAAACATTTCCTTGAATTTTGTTTTAATCAATAAATAGTTTGATTATTCAGTCGACCTACTTGGCACCATTATACTAGTAGAAAGTGAGTTTAGATATGAAATGTTGGAAGGCTGGGAAACTGGGATGGAATACAAGCATTACTCTCATCCATAATAAATCAACATGGTGGCATTTGGATGCTAAAATGGCCTCGTGTGATTAACTTAGTGTTTGGCTACCACTGAATATTGGATCATACTTGGATAAATAAGAATATGCAGCTTCTGGCATTTTAAGATGGGAAATCCATGCTCTGAAAATATGGTGTCCTGAGAAATGCAGTCCCTCAGAGGTTTTGCAGGTAGCCAGCTGATAATCTTGGATAATAATCCCAGTATGCATTCCCAATATTGAAATCTTTTCAATTTAATAAAAAAATAAAATCAAGCTCATCAAATTTGCATTCTGATTTTCTATCTTCTTTCTTCCCTTCCTTTCATTTAGCAGATATTTATTGAGTAACTACAATGCCAGGCAGGGTTCTAGATGCTTCATAAACAAGGCAGATATGTTTCTTTTTATGAAATAGATAGTCTAGAAGTGGAGATGAAAAAATAAGAAATAGGTAAGAATTTCAGAAAGTGCTATAATGAAAAGTCAGGATAGCATAATAGAAACTACTAGAGGTAGGAATAGTCTGCTTTGTGTAACTGATATGAAAAAACCTCTCAAAGATAGTACTATTTTATTATTACTCAATGAGGTAGAATGAGCCATGAAAGTATCCGGGTAAGAATATTCTGGAGAGAGGAGACAGCTTGTGGAAATGCCCTGAGGTGGAAACAAGCTTGGCATTAGAAAATTTAAACCTTTGCAAATTTAAATGAATATGGAATTAAATCCAAATTTACAGTATTTTGAGAATTCTAATTGCATGTTCAGGCTTTAGGGTAATACAACCTGATGTGAAGTATTAAACAGCCTGTTTTATTTTGGGGCAGGGATGTGTGTAACAAGTTTCATCTTATTTATATGTCAGTTTTAGAGCAGATTAAAATGTGATTTCATGGAGATTTCTTTCCATGTTGTAATAAATGTGTTATCCTTGGTTGGTGTATGCTGGTATTGATAAAATAATCAGGTCTTATATGTCTGTCTATATTAGCTTAGGTGCAGATTGGTAAGCCCAGTTCACAGTTGGCTAAAGTAGAAATTTATTGACTCAAAGGATCCAAGGAATGGTTCAACATAGAATTGGGGAAAGGAAAGGAATAGAGCTGAGTCTCAATTACTACCAGGATTCACTCTCCCTTTTTATTTTTTTATTTCCCCCTACTTGCTGTTTGAGTTAAGTTAATTTTTCCCAACTGTAGATGGATTTCTCCTGACTAGCAATTAAAAGGCCAGTAACAGCTTCTGAGTTTTGTATTTTTAAGCTTCTGCCACCAGCAGCTACTCTTATCTCAGATTCCCATAAATCTCAGATAAGGGCTTCGATTGACTCAGCATGTAGATGGAAAAGTTGAAGCAGAAGTCAAGTAATATAGAAGCATGGCAGTTCTACTGGTGCAGTTCAAAAGACAAGGGATTGCTTTTGCCTGAAATGAGTGGAGAGTGAGTGGGTTGGGAGATGCTGTGCAGTTACGACACTTGATATTCAATACCCTGTTGTTAATCAATATCCATTTGAAAACCAATATAAAACACTAAACTTGCTCCCAGTATGATTCTACTCTTGTCTACAGCAACAATAACAACAACCAAAAGACAAAAAAAAGGACCAGTAAGCTCTTCTAATTGTTCACCTTTAATCACAAAATTCAGTTTGTTTAGAAACAAAGTTAATGTGGACAGAGTAAAAAGTCTTAATGTCCTACAACTACCCAAGTCACATTTTTAAGATGAAAGGAATTGTTCCAGATTGGAAAAATAATAGGTTTAGAGAGGCATGGCTGTTTTGAATGTCTTTATGAGTCACTCTTCCAGAATTATCACAGAAACTCCACTGTATGTTGATTAATTGTGAATGAAGGAATTAGTTTTATTTATTCAGGATATACCTATATCTCTGATTATTTTAAGCTAAAATGTGTGTATGTTTCCCTTTCAAATTTGAATTATCTGGGGAATTGCTTCAATTCTATGCTTTACACTGCTTGTGATGTTTAATTTTACGTGTCAGCTTGACTGGGCTAAAGGATGCCCAGAATGCTGGTAAAATATCATTTCTGGATTTGTCTGTAAGAGTGTTTCCAGAAGAGATTAGCATTTGAATAAGGAGACTGAATAAAGAAGATTACCCTCATCAATGTTAGTGGGCATCATCCAATTCATTGAGGGCCTGATTAGAACAAAAGAGCAGATGCAGGCTGAATTTGCTAAAGAAGAGACATTGATCTTCTCCTGTCCTCAGACACCAGGGCTCCTGGATCTCAGACCTTCAGACTCAGATTAAATTACAACACTGGCTTTCTTGGTTCTCCAGGTTGCAGATACAGAGAGTATGGGACTTCTCAGCCTCCATAATTGCATAAGCTAATTCCTATAACAAATCTCATCATATAAATATATATCTCCAGTTGCTTTTATGTCTCTGGAGAACCCTGGCTAATCCTCTGCTTCACAATAAAGATTAAGAGATTATGTAGTTGACTTGAGCATTGTAGATAAATGTGACATGACAGTTCAATTCCTAGACTGGAATCCTTCTATTTGCGATTCTGTTCCAACAGGTTAATCACCAAACTGTGCTTTTTGTGTGTGCATTGTGCTGTTATCTAGGAGTTTTTGCTTTGTACATACTCCGTTTAACTTAAATCATACAATAAAGATGATTTTTAATATAACCCTAGCCTTCAAACCTCATTTTTTTAAAACTGATTACCAAAACATCTGAAGCTATTTAGTGTCATTAGGATAATTTAGCATTTTAAGGAATTTGAAGTTTATTTTTGGATTTGTTCCACTCTTTTCGGATTCTAATGAAGTGGCAGCAATGAACAATAAGAAATTACGCAGCACACAATTTCCAGTAATAATCACATACCAATTACCTTAAGGGAGCAATCTCTTTCTCCTGTTGCTTGCCCTAGCCCCTCTAATTACATCATTTTGGAAGCAGATAAACTTTATGAAGATTTAAGGTGTTTCAAAATACCATTCTATTTATTTTTTTTCCTGTTAAGCTCCCCACCCCCACTAATATAGTCTAGGAAATTGGGAGAACAAATAGATAATTTGTTCTATAGAAACCTTTAACCAAAAATGTACTTCTTTGAGATTACCTGTTTAAATAACTGAGGATTGGTTTGTGCTTATTTTAACAGACATTTTAAAAGATTATTTTTCTTTTGTACACTCATTTCTTACAGCATCAATCATGAGGCATTTACACTAAGTAATGGAGATATGTTTAATCTAGATTATGTTAGTTCTATTGGCCTCCAGACCCTATTCAAGGAAGATGATCCCTCAGAACTGTCTCAGGTGATCGATGCTTTGTGAGGCATTCACTCCTCTATACGGGTTTAAAGGGCTCCCCTGATGGCTCAGGAGTAAAGAATCCACCTGCAATGCAGGAGATCCATGAGACATAGATTCAGTCCCTTGGTTGAGGGCGTGGCCACCCACTCCTGTATTCTTGCCTGGAGAATCCCATGGACAGAGGAGCCTGGTGGGCTACGGTCCATAGCATCACACAGAACAGGACACAACTGAAGTGACTTAGCATGCACACATGCCCATGGGTTTAAAATGATTTCCAAAATTATAAAACATTTTGTAAATGAGGAGGAATTGTTTGTTGTAGCTCCATGCCCCAGACTTATGATTCAAAGTAGACTAAAGAAAGACAGTGTAAAATAGATAGCTAGTGGGAAGCTGCTGCAAAACACAGGAAACTCAGCTTGCTGCTCTGTGATGAACTAGGTGGGTGGGGTGGCTGGGTGGGGGTGGTCCCAGAAGGAAGGGATATATGTATATGTATAGCTGATTTACTTTTTGTACAGCAGAGGCTAACACAACATTGTAAAGCAATTATACTTCAATACAAAATAAATTTAATAGCAAAAAGGAAAAGAAAAAAAAAGACAGTGATCCCTGGTGAAAGCCTATTGTGTAAACTGATTTAAGTCTCTTAGGCAGTTTGCAGCAGAAGCCTCTGAGGTTAGAGACAGTAGGCTTTGTATAGTTCCCTTGGTCACAACCTCACAGTTCATGAGATGTTCTAGGATCTCCTACCATATTCTTATATTACTTATACATTTACTTCTGATCAGACGCAAACTTTTGTTTCTGTCATGCAACGCCCCATTCTATGGCTGCAAGCACTCCAAATGTACCATGCTTGAGTGATTCATTCTAAAATGGACACTAAGTGAATCACCTTCTAACTGGATAAGGTTATAAAAGTATCTGTTAGACCAGGGGGACCCAGGTCCTAAAGAAGTTCTAGACCTAAAGTGATGCTTTCAAGGTGTTGAGCACTTGGCTGTTTTGGATATCTGGTTCATGAAAAGGCACTGGAGCTTATAAAATATTTCTTGTCAACGAGAGATCTTGAACACCTCTTATTTTTACTAATGGGGGAAATCAACATTCCTTTTGTAAATTAACACCTGGGTTACTAGAATATATTTAGCAAAAATATTTGAAATGCTAGCGTAGTCTCTTTGAAACATAGATTCTTGATTGCAATACTTGAAGTACTAAGTAGCTGTCCCTAGGGTGCAAATTAAAATACATAGTATACACACCCACAAACAGATTTATGTAATATATTATTGTTTATATGGAAATATTTTGATATAAATTGACTTGGAGTGAAAGTCGCTCAGTCATGTCTGACTCTTTGAGACCCTATGGACTGTAGCCCACCAAGACTTCTCTGCCCATGGGATTCTCTAGGCAAGAATATTGGAGTGGGTTCCCGTGTCCTCCTCCAGGGGATCTTCCCAACCCAAGAATTGATCCTGCGTCTCTTATGTCTCCTGCACTGGGAGGAAAGCTTACCAATAGCACCAAGTCAAGAGGAATTTTTGGGGTAGGTGGAAGGCAGGCCCAAGAATCAGCAGAAATCTATGATTTAGCTATGTAGTATCATAAACAAACAAATATTAAATTTGGCTCTAGCCTTCTCCTACTCTTTTCCCTTGGATTTCATCAAAGGTATCAATTATGTGGCAGGTTAGACAGATGCCAAACTGTAGATTAAGAAAAGTATTGAGCCATAATCAAATGTCTATGACTGAAACACTTATAAATATATATATATATTATATAATATACTTATAAATTAAATAAATATATATAAAAAGAGCATACTATTTTGTATTGTTTTTCCAGTAGTCATATATGGATGTGAGAGTTGGGCTATAAAGAAAGCTGAGCACCGAAGAATTGATGCTTTTGAACTGTGATGTTGGAGAAGACTCTTGAGAGTCCCTTGAACTGCAAGGAGATCCAACCAGTCCATCCTAAAGGAGGTCAGTCCTAGGTGTTCGTTGGAAGGACTGATGCTAAAGCTGAAACTCCAACACTTTGGCCACCTGATGAGAAGAGCTGACTCATTTGAAAAGACCCTGATGCTGGGAAAGATTGAGGGCAGGAGGAGAAGGGGACGATAGAGGATGAGATGGCTGGATGGCATCACTGACTCAATGGACGTGAGTTTGGGTGAACTCCGGGAGTTGGTGATGGACAGGAAGGCCTGGTGTGCCGCGGTTCATGGTGTTGTAAAGAGTCAGACACGACTGAGTGACTGGACTGAACTGAATTATGTATGAACACTACATTTCTTCAGTGTATATCTCTTACTAGCTCTCTAAACATGAGATTGGAGAATATTCTTTTTGCTTGTGTAATTCTCAGTTTCTGGCGTAGTTTAATGCACCATGGAAACAGCAGATGGCACATGGCAAGATGTCCATTCTAATAGTTTCTAGGAGAGCCTCTTCCTTGACTTTGTGAGGTGTTTGAGGACAGGAACTGGCTCTCGTTCATTTTTGTATCTCCACTACTGACTACTTACAGGGTTTTGAAACTGTACATCAAATAAAAGAGTGAGTGAATAAGTATATGAACCAAAGAAGGAAATATATAGATGTTAGTTTAGAGAAATGAAAGAAAAGTAAAATGGTGGAAATAAAAAAGCCAAATGAGGTTATTTCAATCTTTGGCCACTAGGTGGTGTATTAAATTCTGTCTTTGTTTGTTTGTTTTCTCCTTCTAGAAATAGCAAGATGAGCAAATTTTTACTTCCACCTTTAGAAGCTTGCATCCTTGAAGTTCAGTAGAATCAAACAATTAGCCTTGTGAGGATGCCTGGAAAGTAACTTTAAATATAAAAGTGAAAATTTGTTATGTTACTCTTTAATATTTTAAGACACCAGGGACAATGATGAGGTATGACTTGAAGGAAGTGAGAGAATGAGGAGTGAGGACGTCAAGGTAACTACTGTTCCCAGGCAGGTGAGTTGCAGGGGCTCAGACGCTGAGACTAGTTCAAGGAGAGGTGATGGGAGCAGCCTAGTTGGAGAGAGTAGAGGGAGAGGCTCTCAGACACAGAAAGAAATAAGTGCTTGGTATTCACTCTGAATGGGGTTAGGAAGACTTTAAGGACTTCAAGTAGAGGAATGTAATAATTGGCTTATATTTTAAAAGTATTCTTCTGTCTACTGTGATATCAGGATAGAGAGTAAGGATGGAAATCAGAAGCCTGCTGAAGGGCACATGGGGAATTTCTGTGGGAGGAGATGGAAAATAGATGAAAAAGATCATCTCAGAAGTGATGAACACAGAGAACAACACCACCGATGTGACAGGGGCTAGGGGCTGGATGGCTGTTTGTCCACTTTGAATAAGGTCATCAGGGTCGGTCTTTCTTAGGAAGCAATATTTTAGCTTAGATGTGAAGATGAGAAAACTCACCTTTATGAATGCATAGGGGCAGAGGATGCTTGGTCAAAGAATAGCAAGTGTGAGCATTGCTCAGACTTCACACTGTGTTTAATGAATTTTCAGTTGACTCAGAATTTGAACCTTTTAATATGGTTCTGATTTGGGAGATGTGTGGTGAAGTTGAAGTGCACAGGCTTTAAAGCAAGGCTAATTTTACTTCAATTCAGAATATTCCCTTGATCAATTATATGGCCTAAGATCAGTCACTAAACACCTCTGAGCTTCACTGATCTCGTTTTAAAATGGAAATAGTAAAACCTACCAGATATGATTAAATGAGGTAACATACATAAAGCATGATGTGCTTTAACTCCTGATGTGTATTTTGTGTCCAACAAATATTATTTCCTTATTAAAGTTAGAGAGAGAGAGGGGAAAAAAAAACAACAAAAAACGTGGGCTTCCCTGGTGGCTCAAATGCAGGAATTTGCCTGCAGTGTGGGAGACCTGGGTTTGATCCTTGGGTTGGGAAGATCTCCTGGAGGAGGGCATGGCTAAACGACTCCAGTATTCTTGCCTGGAGAATTCCCATGGACAGAGGAGCCCGGCAGGCTAGAGTCCATGGGGTTGCAAAGAGTCAGACATGACCGAATGAAACAGCACGGCACAGTGAATAACGTGGCATCACAGCTGACTAAGACAAAGATGTTGCTTCTTTGTGGTGGACAGTTCTAACCTGGCGTGCCATGCATGTGTGCTTACTCACTCAGTCATGGCTGACTCTTTGTGACCCCATGGAGCACAGGGAATTGCTTTTCCCTACTGCTCAGGGCTTTGATTCGTATGCACATGGGTTCTGTTGACTTTCTGTTGGAGGAAGGGGTAGGTTTAGAGTTGACAGTGGTACAGCAGGAATGCTGAGTGGGCCATGTTCTTGAGTTTAGCCTTCCTTATTGTTAACGTAAGAAACCTTACAGTTCCTTAAAGATATGCTGGCTAAGACAGAAGATTCTTTGATAACAGAAAGAGGAAATATCTCCAGGCACAAGTCCAAGAAATGCAGAGGCTTTGAGGCTGCGGTAATTCAGAGTTCTGTACTGTCTGCAACATAAATTTTTTATTAAACACAGAACTTTAAACTTAGTGATCCATAATTTCAAGTGCAAATATTAAATAAAAGACTTAAAATTTTTGTTGGTTATTTTACTCTGAAAAAATTCTAACACTTCAGTAGTGAATATGAGTCTCTGTCTAGTGGTTCAGGAATGTAATCTTTGTTTTTCTGTAACTCAGTGTTGTGTTTCAAGAGCTCATTCCCCTGATGATAGGAGCTAAAATCTCAGTCAATTCAAGGTCCTGCCTTTCCCCCAGGGTGGTCGCTGAATTCCGTAGCTCCTGTTGCAGGGCACAGTGCTATCTGGCCCCTGACTGTCATCTGTACATGCAGATGTCTTCTGTGATATCAGTCATCTGGCTTAGTCCTAGGCCATTGATTCCTGAAAATTGCTGCTGTGCTGTCCTTTGCTCCAGGTCGGCTCTTTATGCTGCCTCTGAGCCACTCCTGGGAGCATGGAAAACAATTGATTGCTCTCTCTGTCTACTCTGAAGCTATGGGAAACCAGGGGATGGGATGAGGTCGGGGCTATACAGGGATGTACCCCATAGCAGTTTCTACTTTAGGATTGCTGGGAAAAGTTTCTCAGAAATATCACCCCTCTCAGCTTTCTTCTATCCCCTCTGACTTTTTTCTGTCTAGGTTTTTACAGCTCGAAAGCTACAAGCTGAATGAAGCATTCTGTTGGATCGTTCCCATCACTGGATTAGTAAAGACAAGAAGCCTAGTTGCTCTAATTAGGAGAAGGTGTTGGGTAATGAGAAATATCTAGGATAAAAACATTGATTAATATTTCAAAATATCTTTGCATTTCCATCACTTATGTAGAAAAATGCAGTTAATAATCTTTTATCAACTTTAATCAATGATGTTTATAAAGGTAGAGAAAGGATAGTTACCCCTTAAGCAGTGATGGTCATCAATATTCATTGCTGCCTCTATGGTGCGTCTACTGAACTTGGTTCCTCGGTGTTCTTTTAAAGACAGACTTTTCCAGGTGACTCAGATCGGTAATGTTTAAAGAATTCCTCTATCTCATATTCTTAGTTTTGTCTAAATCATGTCCCCTAGTCAAAAGGAGTATCACAAGCAAGCTGGTATATATTTGTTTTGTACTGCTAAAACATGGCCCTAGAGATTATGATCATGAAAAACTTCAATATATACTGATTACAGTATGTAAGATCCACTGCATGAGCACTGTTTTAGCCAAAAGCCACAGAAATCTAAACTCCTATAGCTAAAAGGGGAATATAAGTTTATATATCGTGAACCACTTGACTCTGCATATCAAAATTAAGGGACATATATCATATTATTGACATTTTCTTTGTCATCTGTCTCTTCTGTTTCCATCTTCCAGCTCTTCTTCCTTCTACAGGTAGGTTCGGTTCTGAGCCTTTCTGTCTAGGAAAAAAAGAAGCAGGTTTCCCCCTCATCAGCCTCCAAAGAGCAATTATCTGGAAGGCTTATACTTGTTTAGGCCATGTGTCCATCCTTAACTCAATCACTGTAACTAGAGACATGGAGTCCTCTGATTGACTCGCCTTAATCTCATGTTCATATTTATAACTGAGAGCTACATCAAGACCACGTGGAATGTGAAAACATTGATTCTGAATAGAAACAGCAGTTTTCCTATTACCAGAAGAGTGGAGGATAGCAAAACAGATTACTACTACAAATTAGCAGAAGCAGGTAGGTTGGGGCTGCTTCTGTGTTTCTTTTTAAATCTGTTTTGGGAGTTATTACACATTCATGATTGCTTCCCGCATCATGAATGGAGATGCATAATACCCAAGGAACCTTATGAGAAAAGATAATTGCTATTTCTATACCTCTCAACTAGGTTTTTACCTTGTTTGCTGAGGTACTTTCTGGAATTTCTCTTAAGACATACTTTATTATTTTACCTTTTCTAACTCCTCCTCCATCCTATGTCACCATGTACAAAGGTGTACTAAGTTTGCACAGTTGGTTGAACAGGCTATTAAGGCCAGATTAGGTGTTGATAAAAATCAATTTGTATGGGATTTGATCTAATGTGTTGAAAAAATTATTTCAAAGTTTCTTTGGAGGGAACCTCTTTCTAGAGTTAAAACAAAACAGAAGCCTAACTGCAAAATCTTTCATCATATATCACACTTATATCTCAGAATCTAGTTCTTCTTCTTCACTCTGTTTCTATGGCATGATGCATGCTCCTGCCAAAGTCCGAATTATCAGTGGTATGGAGAAAGAGACCAAATCAGATTTATTGTAGCATGTGGGTAAAGCACCTCCAAATCAGGCAGAAACTGTCAATATCATTGACCTCAGGGGAGATATGTGGGTTTTGTTACAGTGTAGCTGTAGGCCCTTCAGCCAGCAGCAAAGCATCAAAATAGCAGCAGAGAGGGATTATCTCATGACCAGAATGTAAAGTGTCATCTCTGTACAGACTTAGGAAGAGCTGTAACAGTTCCAAGTCTGTACAGGGAAAACTGAGTATGAGGCCAAAGAATTTGAAATTCTAGCCTTGGCTCTTTCTCTGTATGTCTGGGAGTTCTTGTTTAACCACTGAACCTCTTTCTTCATCACTTTCAGTTCAGTTCAGTCCAGTCACTCAGTCATGTCTGACGCCAGGCCTCCCTGTCCATCACCATCTCCCGGAGTTCACTCAAACTCACGTCCATCGAGTCTGTGATGCCATCCAGCCATCTCATCCTCGGTCATCCCCTTCTCCTCCTGCCCCCAGTCCCTCCCAGCATCAGAGTCTTTTCCAATGAGTCAACTCTTCGCATGAGGTGGCCAAAGTACTGGAGCTTCAGCTTTAGCATCATTCCTTCCAAAGAAATCCCAGGGCTGATCTCCTTCAGAATGGACTGGCTGGATCTCCTTGCAGTCCAAGGGACTCTCAAGAGTCTTCTCCAACACTACAGTTCAAAAGCATCAATTTTTCAGCGCTCAGATTTCTCCACAGTCCAACTCTCACATCCATACAAGACCACAGGAAAAACCATAGCCTTGACTAGACGGACCTTTGTTGGCAAAGTAATGTCTCTGCTTCGATCACTTTACACCTTGATATATATATGATGATAATAGTTCTCATGGAATCTGGACTAGATCTTGCTGCTCTTTCATTTATGGTTACACAATTTCCATTAATAATGTTGTGATGGTTAGTTTAATATTTTAACTTGATTGGACTAAAGAATGCCTGGATAGCTAGAAAACATTTTTGAATGTGTTTTTCAGTGGTCATGTATGGATGTGAGAGTTGGACTGTGAAGAAAGCTGAGCACCGAAGAATTGATGCTGTGGTTTTGGAGAAGACTCTTGAGAGTCCCTTGGACTGCAAGGAGATCCAACCAGTCCATTCTGAAGGAGATCAGCCCTGGGATTTCTTTGGAAGGAATGATGCTGAAGCTGAAACTCTAGTACTCTGGCCACCCCATGCAAAGAGTTGACTCATTGGAAAAGACTCTGATGCTGGGAGGGATTGGGGGCAGGAGGAGAAGGGGACGACAGAGGATGAGATGGCTGGATGGCATCACTGACTCAATGGACGTGAGTCTGAGTGAACTCCAGGAGATGGTGATAGACAGGGAGGCCTGGTGTGCTGCAATTCATGGGGTCGCAAAGAGTCGGACATGACCGAGTGACTGAACTGAACTGAACTGATGAAAGTATCTCCAGAAAAGATTAGCACTTGAATCAGCAGACTGGGTGAAGATCACCCTCACCAAGGCAGATGAGAGGCATCGAATCCATTGAGGACTTAAATAGAACAAAAAGGTGAAGGGAGAGGCGATTTTTTTCCTTTCTGCTTGAGCTGAGACATCCATCTTCTCCACCTCTCTGACAATAGGCCTTTGGGCTCAGTCCAGGACTGAGACTGATGCTCTGATTCTCAAGCCTTCAAACTTGGAGTGAATTATACCACCAGTTTTCCTGGTTCTTCAGCCTGACGACATCAGTGCATCATGAGGCTTCTTGGCCTTTGTAACCGCATGAGTCAATACCCGTAACTTACTATACTTCCTATGGATTCCATTTTTCTGAAGAACCTCAACTAATATGAATATCCTTGTCTAATATTTCTTACATCACGTGTGTACTTTTACAAAGACTTTTTGCATTTGCAATGTTGCTGGAGTCCAGCTCCAGCAGCCAGGGATTCAACCTGAAAAGATGGACTGTGTCGGCGAGAGAAATGAGACAGCCTCTTGATTTTCTTTTGGACTGCCTGTGTATTTCAAGCTTATGATTCTCTTTTATACTTTTACAAAAGCATTAGGTCAGAGGTTTGGTATTTTCAGTTCCCACTGACCCAGATTTGTTGTCTCCATAAATCACTGTTGCTCTTCAAACAGAGTTCCTGCTTCAGTGATTCTCTGGGAATCAGCCTTATCCTCTATTATCTACCTCCTCTAATGTGTCCTATAGTTAACTTGTGATTACGTTGTAACTCATGCTACATTCCTCAGTTTACTACTTACCTTCCTAAATCCTGTTTGACGCTGACATCCTGAGCTCACTATCTCTTAAAAAGGCTTCTAGCTATAGCGTCTCTAAAAATTCCTAACTTCTATAAGCTATAGTAAAATATGCTAACTTTACAACATTCCTTAAATCTTTAATTTCTAACTATTTAATTATTTCTAAGCCCTAAATTCAGTAAACTCCTTTGCCATAAACATTCTACTCACAAATAGGTTTCAGATATCAATCCCTCCCATGGCCTCAAGCTATAGCCTATGTGCTCATCCTGGAACACTCTTTTGTAAAAGTCCTTGAACAAATGTCAATGATTAACTTTATGAATTATTTTCTGAGCACAGCTGCATAAGGCTTTGTGCCTTCTCATGCTCCTCTCAAGAACAATAAACACCTTAATATTCCTTTTCAGTCAACTCAGCCAAGGAGAGGAAAAGACAAGTCAGAATGACAAGGCCTAACTCCTTCATCCCGGGTCCCTGCCTATGGAATGAGGAGAAGGGCCCTGGGGCTGTGCCTCCACTTTGTCAGTAATGCCTAATGTGGCTCCTGACTCAATGCCATTTAATTTTTTAACAACAAGAGAGTATTTTTATTCCACCTTTTAGAAGAAGAAACTGAGAAATCCATAAGTGAGCTGACTTCCTTGCAAGCCCTAGAATACCATGGAAAGTTACAGGACTCAAACTTCTGTCTCTGTATTTTGACTCATTGCTTGTTCTTGTCTTTCTTTTTAATTTCATGATTATATGCTCCTCTCTTTACTAGTAAAACCTTAAGTCTAAAGCTATGAGTTTCTTTTTCTTCTGTGTCTTCCATGTTTCTTTGTAAAATATATATAGAAGCTAATATTTAATGAGCATTCATCACAAGACAGAACCTATGCAAAGTGTTTTACACTCATTGCTTCATGAATTTCTGGCTGAAACTCTATAATTTAGGGACTATTCTTATTCTCATTTTACAGATGAGGATCTGGGGCCTTAAAGAGTTTAAGAAACTTTTTTACTGTCACCCACTGCTTAGATCAGCTCTTACATCCTGTGAGATACTGTCTCCCTGATCTACAACAGCTGCTTTCTGGTATCACTTTCCAGCTACTTCAGAAAAGATGGATTAGGTAGCTATACCCCGTGGAGAGTAATTTCTTCATTATGCTTCCCTGTATTTCCACATTGGTATACTTACCTTCCTTTAGTTAGGGCATACCAATTGAGCGTATCTTTCCCACTTTATTTGTTCTCCGTATAACAGAACAAACTGTAGAAAAATCTTTTTAATTCTGTTTTACCACTTCACTTGTCAAAGTCTTCCTGGGGAATATTGCTGTTTCACCTAGAGTTGATAATTCCCAAATATGGTATTCTGAGGACTATAAAGAGGACTGCTGATTTAGAAAGTATATGTACTAGTAAGTTTGGAAGACAATAGAAGCTTTTTTACTGGAGGATAATTGCTTTACAATCTTTTGTTTGCCTCTGCCATACATCAAAATGAATCAGTCATAGGTATACATATGTCCCCTCCCTCCTGAAACCACCTCCCATCACCCAACCCATCCCACCCCTGTAGGTTGTCCCAGAGCTGGGACTGGGTTGAGCTCCCTGTGTCAAACGGCAAATTCCTAGTTGCTATCTATTTTATATATGGTGATATGTATGTTTCCATGCAATTCTCTTAGTTTATTCCCCTCTCATTCCCCTACTGTGTCCACAATTCAGTTTTCTATGTCTATGTCTCCATTGCTGCCCTGCAAACAGGTTCATCGGTATCATCTTTCTAGATGCCATACACACTCGTCAGAAGGAGGAATGAAATAGACTTTTGGCAGTAGATCTTTGTATGGTCTTTGGCGTAATAGTTAATACTGTTACTAATAAAATCCTGGTTGCTCAGACGGTACAGAATTTGCCTGCAGTGCAGGAGACCTGGGTTCTATTCCTGGGTTGGGAAGATCCCCTAGAGAAGGGAGTGGTTACCCACTCCAGTATTCTTGTCTGGAGAATTCCATAGACAGACGAGACTGGCAGACTACAGTCCATGGATCACAAAAAGTCCAGACATGATTGAGTGACTATCACTTTCAAGAAGATCCAGTATGAGGCCTTACTCAAACCTATTTTTTTGTGGAGCCCTTTTTTAGAAGAACATCTTGCAGAACTAATGTTCCTTCAAACCTAACTTTGGATATTCTGTGAAGATTTCTAATTCCTCATTAGACCCGTACTGAGCTCCAAGTATATATTTCTAAGTTCATATTTGATATCTAGATTTGAATAACACCTAACTGTCTCAAATTAGCACCAGATTGTTCTTTTTCTTCTTCTGGTTAACCACATACATTTATGTGGAGTATATAGAAAGAGAGGTGAAGGGAAAAAAATATTTTAATAAAAAATGGATGAAAATTTTCCACATATGATGATTAAATCTATAAACATACATATCCAAAAACTCCAATGATTTCTAAGCTGACTATATGTAAAGAAAACTACCTTAAGGTACCCCATAATCAACTTGCTGAAAACCAGTGATGAAAAGAAAATCTTAAGAGCAGCCTAAGAAAAATAATATTACAGACTAAGGAAAAAAGATGGTTCACAACCAGAATACAATATAGAATGACATGCTTAATAAACTGAAAGAAAAGAACTGTCAATGTGGAATTCTGCAACCTGAAAAATAACCTTTGAAAAGTAAAGGAGATATAGGTTTTGTTTTTTTTTTTTTCCCAGACAAATAAAGTTGCAAAAATCCCTTTTCAGCAGATCTTCACTCAAGAAATTAAAAAAAAATTTATATTAGAGCATAGTTGATTAACAATTTTGTATTAGTTTCAGGTATACAACAAAGTGATTCAGTTATACATGTATCTGATGTTTTTCAAATTCTTTTTCAGTTTAGATTATTACAGAGTATTAAGCAATGATCCTTGTTCTATACAGTAGGTCCTTGTTGGTTATTTGTTTTAAATGTAGCAAAGATAGCTCTTTGGACTAAGGAAAATAATATCAGATGGAAATTTAGATATATATAAAGGAATATGTCCTTTATGATTGTACAGTGGAAGTGATAAATAGATTTAAGCGATTAGATCTGATAGAGTGCCTGAAGAACTATGGACAGAGATTCATAACATTGTATAGGATGTGGTGATCAAAACCATCCCTAAGAAAAAGAAATGCATAAGGGCAAAATGGTTGTCTGAGGAGGCCTTACAAATAGCTGTGAAAAGAAGAGAAGCTAAAGGTAAAGGAGAAAAGGAAACATATACCCATTTGAATGCAGAGTCCCAAAGAATAGTAAGGAGATATAAGAAAGTCTTCCTAAGTGAGAATGCAAATAAATAGAGCAAAACAATAAAATGGAAAGCACTAGGAATCTCCTCAAGAAATTTGGAGATACCAAGGGAACATTTCATGCAAAGGTGGGAACAATAAAGGACAGAAACGATATGGACCTAACAGAAGCAGAAGATATTAAGAGGTGGCAAGAATACACAGAAGGACTATACAGAAAAGATCATCATGACCCAGATAACCATAATGGTGTGATCACTCACATAGAGCCAGACATCCTGGAGTGCAAAGTCAAGAGGGCCTTAGAAGTTTCGCTATGAACAAAGCTAGAGGAGGTGATGGAATTCCAGTTGAGCTATTTCAAATCCTAAAAGATGATGCTGTTAAAGTGCTTCACTCAATATTTCAGCAAATTTGGAAAACTTAGAGTGGCCACAGGACTGGAAAAGTTCAGTTTTCATTCCAATCCCAAAGAAAGGCAATGCCGAAAACTGCTCAAACTACTGCACAATTGCGCTCATTTCACACACTAGTAAGGTGATGCTCAAAATTCTCCAAGCAAGGTTTCAACAGTATGTGAACCAAGAACTCCCAGATGTTCAAGTTGGATTTAGAAAAGGCAGAAGAACCAGAGATCAAATTGTCAACATCCATTGGATCATAGAAAAAGCAAGGGAGTTCTAGAAAAACATTTTATTCTGCTTTATTGACTCTGCCAAAGCCTTTGACTGTGTAGATCACAGCAAATTGTCGAAAATACAAGAGATAGGAATACCAGACCACCTTACCTGCCTCTTGAGAAATCTATATGTAGGCAAAGAAGCAACAGTTAGAGCTGGGCATGGAACAACACACTGATTCCAAACTGGGAAAGAAGTATGTCAAGGCTGTATATTGTCATCCTGCTTATTTAACTTAAATGCACAGTACATCATGTGAAATGCTGGGCTGGATGAAGCCCAAGCTGGAATCAAGATTTCCAGGAGAAATATCAATAACCTCAGATATGCAGATGACACCACCCTTATGGCAGAAAGTGAAGAGGAACTAAAGAGCTTCTTGATGAAAGTGAAAGAGCAGGATGAAAAAACTGGCTTAAAACTCAATAAACAAAAAAAACTCAATAAACAAAGATCTTGGCATTGATCCCATCACTTCATGGTGAATAGATGGGGAAACAATGGAAAGAGTGACAGACTTTATTTTCTTGGGCTCCAAGATCACTGCAGATGGTGACTGCAGCCATGAAATTAAAAGACATTTGCTCCCTGGAAGAAAAGCTATGAACAACCTAGAGAGCATATTAAAAGCAGAGACATTACTTTGCCAACAAAGGTCCATCTAGTTAAAGCTATGGTTTCTCCAGTGGTCATGTATGGATGTGAGTGTTGGACCATAAAGAAAGTTGAACACTGAAGACTTGATGCTTTTGAACTGTGGTGTTGGAGAAGACTCTTGAGAGTCCCTTGGTCAGCAAGGAGATCCAACCAACCTATCCTAAAGGAAATCAGTCCTGAATATTCACTGGAAGGACTGATGGTAAAGCTGAAGCTCCAATACATCGGCCGCCTGATGTGAAGAACTGACTCATTGAAAAGACCCTGATGCTGGGAAAGACTGAAGGCAGGAGGAGAAGAGAAGGGGACGGCAGAGGATGAGATGGTTTGATGGCATCATCAACTCCATGGATATGCGTTTGAGAAAGCCCCAGGTGCTGGTGATGGACAGGGAAGCCTGGCGTGCTACAGTGCATACGGTCACATAGAGTCAGACATGACTGAGTGACTGAACTGAACTGAACTGAGTAAAGAACCCAAGAAATGGTAAATATGTGCGAAATGGTATAATATAATTTTTCTAATTTTTAATTTCTCTGAAAATAATTGTTTAAAGCAAAAAAATAGTAAATGATATCTATAACTACATAGATATGGAATGTATCATAATACCACAATGTAGATGATTGAGAAAATAAATGTCTGTTGGTCAACATTCCGATACTATATGTGCAGTGTTAAATATTATGTGAATATAGACTGTGATTCCTTGGAGAAGGAAATGGCAATCCACTCCAGTACTATTGCCTGGAAAATCCCATGGACAGAGGAGCCTGGTAGGCTACAGTCCATGGGGTTGCAAAGAGTCGGACACGACTGAGTGACTTCATGATATAGACTATGATAAGTTAAAATGTGTATTGGGATTTCCACGGTGGTCCAGTGGTTAGGACTCCTCACTCTCCCTGCTGAGGGCCTGGATTCAATCCCTGGTCAGGGAAATACAATCCCACAAGCTGGCAAAAAGGCAAAAAAAAAAAAAAAGGCAAAAAACCCCACTAAGATGTATATACTAAATGTATACAGTAAAACCCTAGGGCAATAGTTGAAAAAAAATACAAAGAGGTAGGATTAATTGCTCAATAAAGAAGATAAAATGGAAATTTAAAAATATCAAGTTAATTTTTAAAAAGAGAAAGAAAGGGAAAAGGCCATTCTAATAATCCAGAATGGAGATGATATTTTCTTGGTGTGGTAGTTATATTGGATATTGTAATAAGTAGTATGGTTTTGTCCAGGTCTCAGCCTATTAATAACTAGCATTGTTACCTAGATTTGCCCTTATCCTTGTGATTCTTTTATCATTGAAAGTCACCCTTAGCAATAAACATCAGGAAACTTTGGAAGAGACAAGTTTACTAAATATAAATCTCTCAAATTACAGTCTGTCTAGGGTCACACAGCAAGTTTGCTGGTACAGAGAGAGAAGACATGTGCAGGTCTGGGTTTCTGCTTTTACTGGGATCAAGGGTTACAGGCCTAGAGTTTCGAGGGCTCACTCTTTATTGGTGAATTTAAAACATATATTGGAAACTTAAAGGCCCAGGAAGAGGAAAAGCAAGTGGCCCGAATGTTTAGTTATAAAAATCAACCATGATCCCTGAAACAAATGGTGGAGAGCAGCCAGAAAGTTTGGTAACTTAACCATAGTTACCAAGGTAATAAGTGGGGTGCTGGTATTGAAAGTGGATGATCTGACTTCTGAGTCCAGGCCTCATGATCTTCTAGAGGCCAGTTTTCTCTCATTTATTTTTCTATCCTTTCCAGGCCTGACTCAGGCCAGCTGAATCTGGACTGTCATTACAGGATGGATCTATTCTTGAGCATTTTGTGCCTCACCTGCTTTTTTGCTCAGAGTGAAAGCAGGGGAAAAGATCACAAACATGCAATGATCCATCTTTATTCCTTACCTCTCAGCTCTGGTGAGCAGACTGCCTTTGTTGACCTAGCTATGGGAGAGGCAAGTCTCATCCCAAGTGCAGATTTCATTGCTGGCTCAGTTGGTTTCAAAGATCCAGCTGGCCTGCTGCTGCCCAACACTTTCCCATGGTAATCACAGATGCTGGTTCTTAGGAGGGCAATGTCCCCAGCTCAAGTCACAATTAGAAAAGGATGTTGCTTGTGAACCCAAGGTTTCTAGGCAACAGATAAAGAGCCAATTGAATGTTATTGGCTGCACATCCTGTCCTGCTGCTGTGTCCATGGCACTGATTATAGAGACTCTTGGCTACTTTTCTACACCCATCTGCTAAGATGGCAGCACGCCCTCTTGTTCGGTATTTGGATCTCTACCCATGGTCATGACAGACTGCCAGGCTATGACAGATGCCTGCAGATCAACACAAGTGTTCCATCTTTTTCTAGCTGTGTCTCCTCTGGCGGCCACAGACCTTGTAAGACGTGGCGCACACCTGTTGAATGTCATCTGCCAGATGACATGGCTGCTTGGGAATGGGATTAGGAAATCGCAGCTGACTTCACCACTTGTGAAACTTGGGAGTGTCAAAACCCCCCATATCTTGTGGGAGGACAGGACTATGTTAGAGGGCAGGAGGAAAGTTCAAGACAGAAAGGGGTGTCAAGTGTTTATGAAACCTCAGATAAACACAGACCATGGAATAATTGTTATCATTGTGAACCTTTTCTGAAATGTGTAGCTTGATGGAATCAGAATCTGACAAGGTTGAGAGGAGTCTGATGAACTCACCAGTCTTTATAGTAGAAAAGTAGAAAATCTAAATTCTTATGTTTGCAACCTGTAAGAAATATTTTCCAGAAGCCTTAGTTCCAAGCATTTGAAGCTCAGACGAGTGCACTCATATGTATTGCTTGTGAGCTTCCTTATTTTATTATAAGCTGTAGCAGTTATCTCAGTGGGGTGCAGAGGTATAGCATCCTCAGATGCTCTTTACTCTTATGGATCAAGAATCAGATAGGGTGAAAAATTATTTGATTTTCAAATCAAATGTTAATTTTGTGATAATTCTGATATCAAAAACTTTAAATATTGACCAAGAATGCTATGGATTGATATATTTAAAGAACATAATTTGATGAAACACTGTAGGATTACATTGATTTGTGATATTGAATTCTTTTTTTGATGAATATTAGGATAAAAAATGTATCAACATTTTTTGCATCAACATTTTTGACTTCTATATGCTGGGTATTATATATACATACACATATTTACTCTTTACAGCAGCAGCTCTGAGATAAATACTCTTAACCCCATTAATAATAATAAAAATGTAGAATAATAATTATCACATACTATGTTAATATTAAATAATGTATTAGTATTGCTAGTTCCAGTAACCTGAACTAATTTTGTGAGGTTATTTAACACTTTTGATCTCTAAACACTAATACTGTAAGCCTAGGAATAGTCAAGGGGTTTACAGAGTATAGGTGGAGTACCAGGCAGCAAATTTCTTTACAGTTCTGTTCTGGTAAAGACAAATATATTTTGTAGGTTTCTCAGTGAAAAGAGAGTTTTAGGTTTTACATATTTGAATATGTATTAGACTCTAAGCTATATATTGGCAAAAATCATTTTTATCTTGCTCATTGTTATGGCCCTAGTGCAAATTTGTTGAATGAATAAATGAATGGTAGGTTCAAAGGTAACTGGCAATCACCTCCAAATTTATTCGTGTATGATTGATGTGCTTATGAAACACATACACACATACACATTTGCCCCAGGAGAAGGTGCTGACAATAAATTCATGAAGAGGATAAGATCAAAGCAGATCATTAAGAGTATAAGAGAGAACAAAAGCATGAGCCCAGACTCTGCAATGAGGACAGAGAAGAACTGACAGAATCGTGCCTTCTAAAGGAGGCTTGAACAAATCTATGTCCCCGTGAAATGGGTGTTGTTAAGGGCAAACATGAGAGAGAAGGAGCAGTTTAGGGCCACTCCAACATATGCAGTAGATGCCCTGGGAGGCAGGATGATGTCTCGACAAGAGCATGAAATACTTTAAAATATTTTCTTAAAAGAAACGCTAAGCTCAAAACTCACTCTCAGATCTGGAGGGCTCTTGGACAACTGTTAAGAAAGTGGACAACTGAGTTCTAATTGGCCTCGTTGTCATCACTGCCATTTTCTTTGCTTCTGCAGAAACCTTCGGTGCTCAGAACATAGTAAGTACTCAGTGAATGCAGACTGATTAAGGAAATGAATGTGTTACCAAGTTTCTCCTGAGGCAATGACTTCTCAGAAATACTGACATCTTCTGTTGTGTAATAGGAAATTAATGAAGACAGTGGCTTTCTCAGTAGACTTAGAGATTGTGATTAGGGGCTATTCTTTTTTTTTTTTTTTTTTTAAAGACTAGGATAGAAGCAAAATCAAATTAAATGATAGAAGCCAAAAGAGATCTTATTTACTATATTCTGGTGACGTTTATTTCCCTGATTCTTTGGTATTGCATTAAAGTTCCTATTAGTTTCTGTGTTCATTACTGAGTTTTAAATGATAACATTCCAGATGACATTTTCCTACTAGAAATTTCTAGTTAGAAAGCGTAACTAATCACTCAGCATCTCCCAAGTTATCCAGGTAATGCTTTTCCAACTTATCTACATTTTCTTAATAATTAATGAAACTGTTAATGAAATAGCTTTATTTCCTATTAAGTAAGACTTCTAATTGAACTGCGATATATGTACCGTTCCAGGTTTTCCTTTTATTTATTCACATTTCTTTGTGACCTCCATATAACTGGCAGCCACCAAGAGCTGAAAGGACCAGAGTCATTCACTAGAAGTATTGGGTTGGTAAAAGTAGAAAAAAAGATTGCTTAAATTCTAAAGAATGATTTTAAAAGTATCTTTATTTGTGTGCCTGGACTAATCTACTGTCTGCAGGGTAAATGTGGCAGTTTTTGCTTTGCTTTGTAATGCATTGTTAGTCACTCAGTCGTGTCCAGCCCTTTGTGTTCCCATGAACTATAGCCCACCAGGCTCCTCTGTCTATGGGATTCTCCAGGCAAGAATGCTGGAGTGGGTAGCCATTCTGGCAAAAGCTTTGATTGCTGAAATATCCACTTCAAAGAGGCATTTACCTCAAAGATGGCTGTCCTGAATAAACAGATTGCCAGCCACATGACTAGTTAAAGTGTCTGGTGCGCCATTCCTGCCTGGCCCCTGACTTTATTGTGTAGAGACATTGGTTGATTTAGATAACTGGCCATTTGAGTCCCTTGTTTTCACTTCTCTCTCACATTCTATTCCCGCTTATATGTTTTACATTCACCAATGAAGAGCAAGTCCATGAAACCCTAGGCTCCCTACCCTTGAATCCAATAAAAGTAGAACCCCAAGTTCCTTCTTTCTTTAGAAAGAAAAGCCAAACCTAGGCTCTCTCTCTGCTCTGTCCACAACCTCTCCATATCCCCCTGCTGCTGCTGCTGCTGCTAAGTCGCTTCAGTCGTGTCTGACTCTGTGCGACCCCATAGACGGCAGCCCACCAGGCTCCGCTGTCAATGGGACTCTCCAGGCAAGAACACTGGAGTGGGTTGCCATTTCCTTCTCCAATGCATGAAAGTGAAAAGTGAAAGTGAAGTCGCTTAGTCGTGTCTGACTCTTCGCGACCCCATGGACTGCAGCCTACCAGGCTCCTCCATCCATGGGATTTTCCAGGCAAGAGTGCTGGAGTGGAGTGCCATTGCCTTCTCCGCCATATCTCCCTAGGAGTGCCTTTTATGCTCAAGTACTTATAGGTAAGAAACCTTTTTTCCCCTCCAAAGTTTCCTAATGGTTAATGCTGAGGGCATCTTACAATCAAAATAAGAACTACAAGAGCATGTCCACCCACAACATTTATGATAGGCTGGGACCAGCACACAAACCTGTCCCATTACTGAGTCCGATTCATTTCCTCTTCTCTATCTTTATTCATGTCACTTTCTACATCTGGATGACCCAATTCTTAGTTATTATTCAGCACTGAATTCCAGGCTCTGAACAATCCATGTTGTATCATTTGTTCGTTCATCACTTATCAAACACGGGTGGGCAAGGCATTGCATTATATATACAATTCAATATAGTAAGTGCTAGTATAGAGGGTTGGAAAAAGTGCTTTGGAAATAAAGCAGAGGTCCAGCTTCCTTCCTCCTGTTTATCATTTTTGATACTGACATCTGGTCTGTCATATCT
The DNA here is from genome assembly GCF_016772045.2 of Ovis aries. Classification (NCBI taxonomy): domain Eukaryota; kingdom Metazoa; phylum Chordata; class Mammalia; order Artiodactyla; family Bovidae; genus Ovis; species Ovis aries. The sequence continues at coordinate 20,277,458 of NC_056074.1, forward strand.
CTTTCATTAAATTTAATTTCGGTAAATCAAAGTTTTGCTTTCATGACAAAAAATACAGGAGGGACAGTAAGAGTGAGAGGAATGGAAGGTACAGATATAAGGTTAGTTATTGACTAAGAAATGCCATTAATCTGTTAGTCCAGTTGGAATTTAGGGGCTTAGATACTGGATGGCTTCTGTTTTTTTTTTTTTTTTTTTTTAAATTCTGTTCGGGAAAAAGATGAAATCTAGTTCTTGTTAAGTACGCTTGAATGCTAAACACAAATGTGTGCACATCTACCCACCTACCACATTCCCCGCCCCTTGTAAACACACATATTTTGAATGGCGAAGAATCACTGTGTGGGTTTGGGCCTTATAAAGTGAAAAAAAATCCATATAGATCCCCAGACATCACTAATTTATCATATTAGCTGAGTCTTGATGTTTTACTTCTTCATTGCCATTAAAGAAAAAGGGAAGAAAAGCGGTTCATCATGATGTGTGGAAGGACATACCAGAGAGAGTCAGGGTAACTGCTCTTGAGACTTCCAGAAAACTCGGTGACTTTCTGTGGTTCCTTTCTTCAACACCTACTTGCCACAAAACAAATTGTGTAGCTAATAAAACAATGCTGGCATGAATGGGAACATTTATGATAACAATGGTTTTATGAAACAGTTTGCTGGGATGGAAAATCATGAACCCCCTGTTTTGTGGTTATGTTATTACGACTTTTCTTTGAGGAAGAGGTGAACTCCTGAGGTCAAAGGACTATGGTGGAATGATTTTCCTGGGTGGTCAGAGAGGTACAGGTGGGACCTCTTAGGAGTGTGGTTTTCAACAGATTAACTGTGGTACAAAGATGCCAGACAAACTCTTCACTATTGGGCCAGCTGTCAAATTTTAATTGTGTAAAATTTTCTTTGGGAGCAACTGAGTACACGTAGTATTAGCTTGACTTACAGCAGGCGGAATGTTGAACTGAGGACTCTGTGTAAGCTTTTATATAGGTGAGTCTTTGTTGCTAGATGGCAAGAAGAGTGGTATGAAATAGAAATGGCTTATTTCCCTGGTGGTTCAGATGGTAAAGAATATGCCCACAATGCTGAGACCTGGGTTCAGTCCCTGGGTTGGGAAGATCTCCTGGAGGAGGACATGGCAACCTTCTCCAGTATTCTTGCCTTGAGAATCCCTGTGGATAGAGGAGCCTGGCAGACTGCAGACCATGGGATTGCGAAGAGTCGGACACAACTGAGCGAATAATCACAGAAGGGATCCCATCAAATAAAGGAAGCAATATAGGCAAATATTCAACTCAATAATGACAGAGTGCTGAAAGGGGACTGAAAAAATAGCAGAATACCTGGGAATAAAGTGTAATCTTCAAGTATGGATTCAAATTCTACAATTTAAAGTGTGGTCAAGAATATAAAATATTGGACTCACTCTCTCAGCATTCATGGAGAGTTTGTGAGGTGGGGAAGTTAGCTTTAGGAAGGTGTATGGAGGGGACGACAGAGGATGAGATGGTTGCATGGCATCACTGACACAATGGACATGGGTTTGGGTGGACTCCGGGAGTTGGTGATGGACAGGGAGGCCTGGCGTGCTGCGGTTCATGGGGTCGGGTCGCAAAGAGTCAGACATGACTGAGCGACTGAACTGAACTGATGGACATACGAGATTATGGTGATGGCTCGTGTTCCTTTATCACATATAATGTGTCATAAGATGCTCTCCATTGCCTGGTCACCAGAGCTCTTGCCAGTGAGTCATTCTGGTCATCAGGAAGCCAGGCTGGGCAGGGTAAGACTTGGTGCAAATTCATGATGTCCATTCAGTTTTTCATTCAGGAAATACATAGTGATTTAGGCATGGGGACATGGGACAGAGTGTCACTTTAAATATGCTAGTGTCCTGCAGAGAAAACAGATGATTAATCACTAGGTACTCTGTTATAAATACTGTATGAGGTAAATCTATGATTCTGCGACACTTCACAGAAGGATGCCTGACCACACTAACAGTATGGTGGATGTCAGAGAGGTCTGCAAAGGAGAGGATTTTAAAAGGAAACAAAGGTGAATAAATTAGCAGGGAAGATGGAAGGTTTGGGTGCAGTGTGGAAGAAGACTTGTTGAAGAATGGAATATTCCAGACAGAGGGAAAATTAACATATATACCCTGTTAATGGATAAGTTTCATTATCCTCTGCAGAGGATAACAATTTAAAAAAATGTTTACAGTGTGACTTTCTTGTTTTTTAGTCACTAAGTCATGTCTGATTCTTTTGTGATCCCATGGAGTATAGCCCCCCCCAGTCTCCTCTAACCATGGGATTTCCCAGGCAAGAATACTAGAGTGGGTTGCCATTTCCTTCTCCAAGGGATCTTCCCGACCCAGGGATTGAACCTGAGTCTCCTGCACTGGCAGGCAGGTTCTTTACCCCTGAGCGCAGGGGAGCCCACAGTATGACTAGGTACATAGTTTGCCTTATGACGTGAATAAGACTGGTACTGATACATATACTGATACTGATACTGGCTGGGGGATTTTAAGACTGATTTTATTATAATTTATTTTTTCTCCTTGATTGATAATAAAAATTATTATTCTAATTATCCCAAGATGACTCTTTTCAGCTTGGCTTTGTATAAAGGAGTGAAGGCAACTGGGAGATTAGACAGTTTTGCCTTGTCCAATAATAAAACAGAGCTGAGAATCATGCTAAATCAAAATCAAGAATACATTGTCTTAAAAGCTTGGGTACATCTGATTTTGTGTAATGGTGTGAAATTAGCACTGGAGTTGGGAAATCTGGGTTCAAATCCCAGATAATCTCCATGATTTTGGACAAATATATGATCTCTCTATGAATTACATTATCTTATCTCTATTTTAAATAAAAAGAGAGCTAGACTTGATAACTGATAAAACCCTTTTCAGTTTTAGTATCAAATATGTCAATTCAATCATCTTGTGATGACTGCATCTACCAACATTAAAAAAAATCTGTTTTCCCTTAACCAATAAATGTGGGCTAAAGACAGAAAAGTGGGTATAACGTGATGGATAATTTTCTAGGCTTTGAAAGTGAATTGTCTAAACTCAGGCCTTAATAACTTTGGGAACCTACACTTTAATATCCTAAAGGTAGTGATAATGGAAATACCTTATATTGTAGGGCTGTTGTGAGGATAAATGTACTAATGCATGTAAAGATTTTACCCAAGTACCTAGCATATGTAAGCACTCAATAAATGTCCTTTATAAGTGCTAGCCATATTTTTGGAGGTATTTACTAAATATTTGAGATTGAGATTAAAAGAATACTTTAATAAAACTGGCAAAAGTTTTAAAAAATGGAAACTAATGAGTTGGATATTTTATAGCCACTTTGGGTTTTCATCCAACATTTATGTAGTGAATACAAGAAAAGTCTCAGTGCTTGTCTTCCAAGGTAAGGGAAATAGTTTAGGAAAATATATATAACTAAACTGTAATAAATGGTCAGTGCTTGTCTTCCAAGGTAAGGGAAATAGTTTAGGAAAATATATATAACTAAACTGTAATAAATGAGGAAGTAAGTCTGGAAACATTTTTATACTTAAAATGTCAGTGACTAGTCTTAAAAGAGGGGAGAAATCCCTTGAAATTTGAGATAAATATAATATGACTTGTGACAGAAGGATGCTCATGTACCATCTACAATCTAAGGGCCAATTCTTCTTTCTCTATTTTTGCTTAATATTACTTATATTAATGGGAATCTCCTTAAAGCCTGATTTGTTTTTCCAGGAAAGTCTAACAGAGTCTAGATTATTTTGCCTTAGAAAGTGAGAAGATGTGTGGTCCGTTTGTTTTGGGGAATGCGGCAGTCTTGAAGATCAAAATCTCTGCTCTTGATTGACGTGCCGCTATAATAAGCATGTCTCTGGACCACATCGTGTGTTGCTAGAGTGGAAAATCAAAATTATAATCACAAAATGGTTGAGATCATGATTGGAAACATCGTGCCAAGAAAAGTATAGATACAAAGAGGAGGAGAAACAAAAAGTTGATCCAGGAGGGTGGGAATCTGGAAGACAACATTGATTAATTAAGCATGGTCATTAAGAAAGAGCTCTGTTGGCCCACTGATCAGGATTCAAATTTGTGATGTCGCAAATGTGAGGCATTTGTGGGAGCCCAGTCAATCATGAAGGAAATCAACCCTGAATATTAATTGGAATGACTGATGTGTCCTGGTTCCAGATTGGAAAAGAATTACATCAAGGCTGTATATTGTCACCCTGCTTATTTAACTTATATGCAGAGTACATCATGCAAAATGCCAGAGCTGGATGAAGCACAAGTTGGAATCAAGATTGCTGAGGGAAATATCAATAGCCTCAGATATGCATATGACACCACCCTTATGGCAGAAAGTGAAAAAGAACTAAAGAGACTCTTGATGAATGTGAAAGAGGAGACTGGCTTAAAACTGGCTTAAAACTCAACATTCAAAAAACAAAGATCATGGCATCCAGTCCCATCACTTCATGGCAAATAGATGGGGAAACAATGGAAACAGTGAGAGACATTATTTTCTTGCGCCCCATAATCACTGCAGATGCTGACTGCAGCCAGGAAATTAAAAGACTCTTGCTCCTTTCCTTAGAAGAAAAGCTATGACCAACCTCAGTTCAGTTCAGTTGCTCAGTCGTGTCCGACTCTTTGTGACCCCATGGACTGCAACACGCAAGGCTTTCCTATACATCACCAACTCCCAGAGTTTACACAAACTCATATCCATTGAGTTGGTGATGCCATCCAACCGTCTCATCCTCCATCATCCCCTTCTCCTCCTGCCTTCAATCTTTCTAAGAATCAAGGTCTTTTCAAATAAGTCAGTTCTTTGCATCAGGTGGCCAAAGTAGTAGAGTTTCAGCTTCAGCATCAGTCCTTCCAATGAACACCCAGGACTGATCTCCTTTAGCATTGACTGATTGGATCTCCTTACAGGCCAAGGGACTCTCAAGAGTCTTCTTAGTCCAACTCTCACATCCATACATGACTGTTGGAAAAACTATGGCTTTGACTAGACAGACCTTTGTTGGCAAAGTAATGTCTGTGCTTTTTAATATGCTGTAGAGTTTGGTCATAGCTTTTCTTTCAAGGGGCAAGTGTCTTAATTTCATGGCTGCAGTCACCATCTGCCATGATTTTGGAACCCCCAAGAATAAAGTCTGTCACTGTTTCTATTGTTTCCTGATCTATTTGCCATGAAGTGATGGGACTGGATGCCATGATCTTTGTTTTTTGAATGTTGAGTTTTAAGCCAGGTTTTTCACTCTTTTCTTTCACTTTCATCAAGAGGCTCTTTAGTTCTTCTTCACTTTCTGCTATAAGGGCGGTGTCATATGCATATCTGAGGTTATATGACCAACCTAGACAGTGTATTAAAAAGCAGAGATATTGCTTCAGTGACAAAGGTCCAACTAGCCAAAGCTATGATTTTTCCAGTAGTCATGTATGGATGTGAGAGTTGAAATATAAAGAAAGCTTAGTGCTGAAGAATTGATGCTTTTGACCTTTGGTGTTGGAGAAGACTCTTGAGAGTCCCTTGGTTTGCATGGAGATGCAACAAGTCAATGTTAAAGGAAATTAGTTCAGAGTATTCATTGGAAGCACTGATGCTGAAGTTGAAGCTCCAATATTTTAGCCACTTGCTGCGAATAACTGACTCATTGGAAAAGACCCTGATGCTGGGAAAGATTGAAGGCAGGAGAAGAAGGGGACCATGGAGGGTGAGATGATTCAATGGTATCACTGACTCAAAGGACATGCATTTAAGCAACCTTTGGGAGTTGGTGATGGACAGGGGAGCCTGGGATGCTTCAGTCCATGAGGTCACATAGAGTTGGACATGACTGAGTGGCTGAACAACGAAGTTATCTTTAAGCCTAGTTTCTAATTTTTTTAAAAAGTGATTGTACAGGCTGACTCCGAGTCCTTGCCATTCAACAGACATTGGCACTGAGGAAATGCCTGGTCTTCTCCTACAATCCCATTGTCTTTCCTGAGCCTTTGGCTAGTGAGAATGTTTTCACTCCTCCTTTGGGTGAAGTTTGAGTACACATGGGATGGGAAGTAGTGGTGCATGTCATGACAGAACATGGTAATGTAGATTGTTTCTCATTTACTAATACTTGGAAGAATATATACTGGAATCTGAAGCATGTGAATGGCAGGCATTCACTGAGGAGAGGATTTGGAAAAAGTGCTTTGTAAAAAGGCTGGCGTGTTATGTCTTTTTATTATAATATAGGAAGAGGAAATGACTTGAACCTTACCCTTTTATTAAAGGGTGAGGAGTTCATACATGGTTCTCTTGAAATTAGGGAGCTTTGAAGGGGGGATATTTGGGGTAATTAATAAAGCTGAACTGTGTTCAGGGATGCGTGGCATTTGCTTGGCATAAAAGGCTTTTGTAAAGGTCTGTTTGATAGGAAGGAAAAAGTGGAGCCAGGTAATAGCAGAGCAGATAAAAAGAATGAAGGAGGAAAAAGATGAAGTGCAAAGTGTAAGTAAATGTTACTTACAAATAAGCTTCTTCCCAATTTAGTTCTTCACTTGGTAAAGCACTTGATTATGTCTCAGAAAAATTGAGACAGGCTATTTCATTTTTCTAGGGAAACAATAACAATACCTTATAGTATAATCATCATTGCCTTTTACGTGAGAATAATTTTAGCCTGACAGGAGAAGGAATTAATCCCCAAAATAGTGTGGGACTGTGATAGGCAATTAATTAATGGCAAATGTGGCAGTAGTGGCATAGCTATTAAAACAAGTTACTACTGGGTGTAAGAGAACATAATTTTTAAAAACGTATATTCTGTTGCCATAATATAAAATCAAAACTTAATGACAGGAAAGTTAGGCAGAATTACAATACAGTTCTTCCAGTAGTTATGTGGCTTGTGGCTAAGGAAAGTCACTCAGTGAGTGTCCGACTCCATGGAATTCTCTAGGCCAGAATACTGAAGTGGATAGCCTTTATCTTCTACAGGAGATGTTCCCAACCCAGGGATCAAACCCAGGTCTCCTGCATTGCAGGCAGATTCTTTACCAGCTGAGCCACAAAGGAAGCCCAAGAATCCTGGAGTGGGTAGCCTATCCCTTCTCCACCTGATCTTCTCGACCCAGGACTCGAACTTGGGTCTCCTGCATTGCAGGTGAATTCTTTACCATCTGAGTTATCAGGGAAAAAATTATGTTAAATAGTTATTAAGTTAATAGTTTTAAGTAGTTATTACTAAGTAGTTATTAAGTTAAGTAGTTATGTTAGGTTTGTTAGGGTGGTCAAATTGCTTTTTTCTTGATGTCTAGATTTTTCTGATATGTGTCTCTTTTTTTTTGTAATTGAATTATAATGCTGGTTCTACAACTTACTAACCTTAATACCTTCAATAAGTTATTTATTTTTTCTAAGCCTGAATTTAGTGATTGAAAAATGAGAACAGTAGTGACTCCTTCATAAAACTGTTTTGAACAGTGGATGAAGGGTTACCTATTAAAACCTTGAGCATATTAGCTGGCATCAGTAAGTACTGAAGGTATGTTGTTTTCATAATGCATCTTTAGTAGTAAAGGACAAAAGTCCTGAGGTAAAATAACAAATTACACAGTTCAATTAAATTAATGTAATTTGAAAAACAAAACAAAACAAAAAAATTAATGTAATTTGTTCATTCACTTTTTTTTTTTTTAATTTTTACTTTATTTTACTTTACAATACTGTATTGGTTTTGCCATACATTGACATGAATCCACCACGGGTGTATACAAGCTCCCAATCCTGAATCCCCCTCCCACCTCCCACCCCATATCATCTCTCTGGATCATCCCCATGCACCAGCCCCAAGCATCCTGTATCCTGTATCGAACATAGACTGGCAGTTCATTTCTTACGTGATAGTATACATGTTTCAATACCATTCTCCCAAATCATCCCACCCTCTCCCTCCTCCTCAGAGTCCAAAAGTCCGTTCTATACATATGTGTCTCTTTTGCTGTCTCGCATGTTCATTCACTTTTAATTTATAAGTTCTTTCAAGAAGTATTTATCAGGCATCTATTATATAGTATTATATAATACTATTTTATAGTATTATTTTCGGTGATAGGGGTATTCAGTTCAGTTCAGTCACTCAGTCGTGTCCGACTCTTTGCGACCCCATGAACCGCAGCATGCCAGGCCTCCCTGTCCATCACCAACTCCTGGAGCCCACCCAAACCCATGTCCATTGAGTCGGTGATGCCATCCAACCCTCTCATCCTCTGTTGTCCCCTTCTCTTCCTGCCCTCAATCTTTCCCAGCATCAGGGGCGTTGCAAATAAGTCAGCTCTTCTCATCAGGTGGCCAAAGTATTGGAGTTTCAGCTTCAACATCAGTCCTTCCAATGATCATCCAGGGCTGATCTCCTTTAGGATGGACTGGTTAGATCTCCTTGCAGTCCAAGGGACTCTCAAGAGTCTTCTCCAACACCACAGTTCAAAAGTATCAATTCTTTGGTGCTCAGCTTTCTTCACAGTCCAACTCTCACATCCACACATGACCACTGGAAAAACCATAGCCTTTACTAGATGGGCCTATGTTGACAAAGTAATGTCTCTGCTTTTTAATATGTTATCTAGGTTGGTCATAACTTTCCTTCCAAGGAGTAAGTGTCTTTTAATTTCCTGGCTGCAATCACCATCTGCAGTGATTTTGGAGCCTTCAAATATAAAATCTGGCACTGTTTCCACTGTTTCCCCATCTATTTGCCATGAAGTGATGGGACCAGATGCCGTGCTCTTAGTTTTCTGAATGTTGAGCTTTAAGCCAACTTTTTCACTCTCCTCTTTCATCAAGAGGCTCTTTAGTTCTTCTTCACTTTCTGCCATAAGGGTGGTGTCATCTGCATATCTGAGGTTATTGATATTTCTCCCGGCAATCTTGATTCCAGCTTGTGCTTCTTCCAGTCCAGCGTTTCTCATGATGTACTCTGCATAGAATTTAAATAAGCAGGGTGACAATATACAGCCTTGACGCACTCCTTTTCCTATTTGGAACCAGTCTGTTGCACCATGTCCAGTTCTAACTGTTGCTTCCTGACCTGCATACAGGTTTCTCAAGAAGCAGGTTAGGTGGTCTGGTATTCCCATCTCTTTCAGAATTTTCCACAGTTTCTTGTGATCCACACAGTCAAAGGCTTTGGCATAGTCAATAAAGCAGAAATAGATGTTTTTCTGGAACTCTCTTGCTTTTTTGATGATCCAGCTGATGTTGGCAATTTGATCTCTGGTTCCTCTGTGTTTTCTAAAACCAGCTTGAATATCTGGAAGTTCACAGTTCGCGATAGGGATATTAAAAACATTTAAAAAGCAGACAAAAATCCTTGCACTCGTGAAACTTAGATTCCTTATAAATTTATTTTGATGCATATACATTCAATAAAATGGAAATAAATAAAAACAAAATTTACAAAACCAAGCGTCAGGGAACATGTCCCACTACGGGAAATATATTGTGGTGTGAGGGATTTTCTTGGCACTTCTCAGGACATGTGATTAACGATCAGTTTTCACAGGTCACAAGAGGAGTCACCTCTCATAACATACAGATTTGTGCTATACAGTGTGGCGAGTGTTTAAAACATGTGTCTGAGATGTTGACATATTTCAACTGGGCTTGAAGTTGAAATATTTTTCCTTGCATAGAATAGTTTCTAGGTAATTTGAAACCTTTCTGACTCTCCTAAATTCTGTTTAAGCAATGTGTTATCACTATAAGGAGAAAAGTGGGGAGGGGGGAAAGACCATCAATAAACAAGAACAAGGAGTAATGAATCAGAAGTGGCCCAAATGGGTGAGAGGAGCTCAAATTAAAAGGAGCAAGACAGCTGCCAAGTCTGAAAAAGGGAGGCCAAAGATTTACACTTATGAGGCTTTTAAAAAACCTATCAGACCAACTAATTACAAACTACAAATTTTAACTGGAGTTAATTGGATTGGGTAGTTGAATGAAAGAAACAGGGGAGGGAAGAGTTTTCCTCTGCTGTCAGACACACTAACAGATGATGAAGGAGATGCAGTTAATCAAGTCAAAACCTCAGGTTCCCTCACTGCATCCTAGAATGTCATTTGTCAGATGGGGACATTAAGAATAAGGATTGATCAGTGACATGCTCAAGGTCATCCCCAGAGCCAATCGGTGGAAGGACTTGTGTCTGGTTTCCCAAGTTAGAACTTTTCCAAGTACATACCATTGTACTAAGGATGTGTCACTGTAGGAACAAGCAGAAGAGATTTTAAAGCCATCCAGGAACCATATATGCTTATTAATAACTGTTTCAATCAAAGAATCACATAATTAAAATAAAAATTGGAAGGAAAAATACCAGCTGGGCACTCCTTGTGTGAATGAGAAATGGTTATAAAGAAATGAGAGAGAGCAATGAGGCTGGCCTTGGATTATTAAAGCTAATGGGAGGTTCAACTTACTTTTATCCCCATGGTGGCCTCAGATTTCTCTGTTCTCCTCTGTGAAGGACATGGTGTCCTGAATTGCATAATGACTGTTTAGCAAAGTGATTCACCCTCTCTGTTTTGGTGTAAAGAAAAAATAATCATTTTGGCAAAAGACACTAATAAAATACAATGGAAGAAATAAAGTCTTTCTAATAAGTAGCATTTGAATAATTAGATAGCCAGTTGAAAAATAAGCTTTGACACCTACTTCACACCATATATGGAAATTAATTTGAGATAGATCCTAGATCTAAATGTGAGAGCTGGAGGAAAATATAGGAAAATGTCCTTGTGACACTAGCACAGGAGAGATATTAAGCACCAAGAATAAAAAATGATAATCTTGACTTCATCAAAGTTAAAAACTCATGCTCATCAAAAAGCACTGGTGAAAAAGAGAAAAGTCAAACTATACACTGGGTGAAAATGATCAGAATAAGGTACACAGTACTGACAAAGGACTCATATTCAGGAAATATATAGCATTCCTATGAATCAATAAGAAAAAGACACCATCCCTACACTCAGTAGTAGAAGACAGTTCAAAAAGAGTATATTCAAATGAACCATAGACTTATGAAGAAACTGTTTGACACTGTTACTCATGAGTGAATTGACAATTAAAACCACAATATCACTATGCTTCGATCAGAGTATAGTGTTTTTAAAAATTAAAAACAAACACAAAACCCAAAGCTCTAATGTTACTACATGTTGAAACAACTGAAACACACAATCCTCTTGTAATGCACTTCTCTTAAACAGTTCTAATATTTTGGAAAATTTCCTCATGGTTTCTAATAAAGTTAAAAATACACTCACCGTTCTATGACCCAGCCATTCACCACTTAGATATATATATATATCCAAGAGAAAAAAGCTGACATGTCCACAAAAAGATTCGTACAAAATATTCGTAATAGCTTTGGTTGTAATAACCCTAAGAAGAAAACAACCTAACTATTTATCAATAAGAGAATGAATGATACAAAAACATAACAAAGCTAACAGGGATGAATATCAAAAACATTAATTTGAACATAGTAAGTCAGACACAAAAGAGTGCATATTATATGGTTATGCTTATTTGAATTTCAAGGACAAAGACAAAATTAATCTATGGTGATAGAAATTAGAGTGGTGATTTCCTCTGTCTGATTTGGTTGTGGTCATGTTGCCTGGGATGGGCAGGAGGGAGCTTTCTAGGAGACGGATAAATCTTGACCTAGGTAGTGGCCATGTAGTGCATACAGAGATAAAAATTTGTAGAGAAGTATGTGGAACAGATTCCTTGCATTAGACTATAAGTAAATTATACCTCAATTTAGAAATAGTTAAAATAGAGAGTCAGAAAATTTGAAATGGCATAACAGAGATCATGGCAGCTTTTTGACGCTTTTTCCCACCAGACATTGGAGACATTTCCCTCTCCCTTGCTCCTTCCGCTTTCCCTTTCACCTCCTCTCCTCCTCCCTTTCTTTTCTCTCTTCCCAACTTTTCTTCTGCCTTTCTTTATAAGATGCTTATATAGGTGAGCTTTTCGTCCATTGGCTGAACCCAATTTAGGAGAAGAAGGTGACATAAAAGAGAATAAGCTGGGCAGGTTTACCATGCGATTTATTGCCCAAAGCAGGACACTTCTGAGAATGCAAAGGTGCTCTAAAATAACTATAAATATATATATATACTTTAACTTTATTGAAGTTGTATTAATTATTGTTGTATTAATTTCAGGTGTATAGTATGGTGACAGTTTTATATATGTGCATGTATGTATATTTTTTCAGATTATTTTCCCTTATAAGTTATTATGAAATATTAAGTATAGTTCCTTGTGCTATGCAGTATGTCCTTGTTGGTTATCCATTTTATATATGGTAGTGTTATCTATCTATATACATATATTTCAAAAATACATGCTCATTACTCTCCAAATTGCATAATAATGCTTAAAACTATTTTCAAAATTAGTTAGAAATAGATATTATTGATTGTTAAAACAAATATCACTCAACCCTTCATTATGCTGACTGAGCATTAAAAATTAGGCAAGCATAATTATTCTTGGCACATTTTCACATGCTTGAATTGGTTTAGTGGCTACATCTATCTTTAATATTGTATCACTGATATTTATCTGAACAATGTATTTTAATGTGGACTTATTTATTGAAGTTTTGATGAAATTGCTACAATTTTCTGGTTAGCACATTTGAGAGAGTCTTGTCTTGCGTCTTGCGTGCATGTTCAGTTGTGTCCAACTCTTTTGTGACCCTATGGTCTATAGTCTGCCAGGCTTTTCTGTCCATGGGACTTTCTAGGCAAGAATACTGGAGTGGGCTGCCATTTCCTCCTCCAGGGAACCTTCCCAACACAGGGATCGAACCCACGTCTCTTGTGTCTCCTACATTGGCAGGCGAATTCTTTAACACTGACCCACCTGGGAAGCGTGTTTGAAAGACTGAATATCTTCAATTGACTCTTTGGTGGACTGTAATTTGAGAGAAAATAATCTCTTGACTGTGTATGATAATCTTGGTAGGCTTAGAACAAATGGCTCTAAATGAAGTATATTCTCAGTTCAGATTTTTGTTTCATATTGACATGTATAAATCTGTCCAGTGTTTCCACTGTACTTTCTTTGTGTTTTCATTCATAGCATTTCTTCTCCTCACATATTTTTACAGGACAAAGTCATCTAATTACTTTTCTCTGTGGTTGTTTTTCCAAATTTCATCAAAATTAGATATATAACATGACAGGGTTTCTTAGTTTCATTCCAACATGGTACAGAATATATCACATATAATTGAGAGTGAGAATACCATCAAAAGACTTTCTCCAAAAATCAGATATATTAAAGTGCAGCTATAGAATTTCAAAATTATGTTTGCAAACCATTTTAGATCTTATTACTTTGTTGCATTCTTATTATGAAGCATTGTTTTGTGCTCCATTTTTTGAACATTTTCATTAAAAATTTCAAACAGATTTTTAAAATTAAAAAAGAGGTACTAATACTTTGAGGATTTTCTTTAACAAAAAAGTTAAATAATTCTAAAAATTTTATGCTTATTTAGAAAATGATTCTTAAAAAGTTATACTATTCTAAAATTCAGTTGATGAAAGACAGTATAGAGAGCAAGCATGATCTGCCATCCTAAAGCATTGTTTTTTATATATGGTATCAAACTTTTCTTAAAAATGTTACAGTTTAAATACTGTGTATTACCATTTCTCTATGTAGGTATAAATATATATATATATGTATATATATACACACACACACACACACACACACACACACACACACACAAATGTGAATTAAGTTTTCAGTACAACTAATTCCAAGTGGATTTCTGTTCCATAGATCTCTAACAACATTGTTTTTATCATAACATTGTCATCCACCAAAGTATCTATTCATGTCATCCTAATAACAAATACTTTTCTTCAGTATTTTACTTTTAAATTGAGTTTGTAATAGTATTTAAAGTTATGTCAGATATTTTATCTTTGATGGAATGAACTCTCAATAGCGTCACTATGATTTTATGAATTGGTTGAAATAATTAAAATATTGGACTTAAGTGATTTTTCTAATTCAAGTATTTGAGGATTCAGATATAAAACTGTCATCATATAAAACTCTTTGCAAAGTTCTTCTAATAGTGTTAGCACACTATTATCCTTTATTTTTGTATATGTCCAAGAAAACTTGCAATTGAAAATGAGCAAATGTAATTTTAAAGAACAGCCATTTGACCTAATCAAACAGTCATGCTTCACACAGCAATATGTAAACACACAGTTGCCAATGTTAACTTGTCATTTTCAGGCACATTTTTTTTAATGACTAACTTTTGAAGTGTAGACAACTATGTTTCTTATACAGATTTATATCTTCATATGGTCACTGATGTCACTCTGGCCTCCATGGTAGATGGCAAACAATGACAAATATTTTACAGAAGTAACATAAACACCAGGCTTCCCCAGTGGCTCAGAGGTAAAGAATCTGCCTGCAGTGCAGGAGACCAAGAGACACGGCTTCGATCTCTGGGTTGGGAAGATGCCCTAGAGGAGGAAATGACAATCCACTCTAGTACTCTTGCCTGAAAAATCCCATGGACAGAGGAGCCTAAGGCTCCAGTCTATAGGGTTGCAAAGAGTTGGACACAAATGAACACCCACTTATGCACAACATAAAAATGAATTTTTATGAGAAAAGAAAACTCAGTTCTTATACTTTTTATAGACACCTTTTCATTTTTTAACTCATTTTTGCCAAGGCATTTATTATAAACTAAAGTAATACTGAAAATCACGTAAACAGTTTAGATTTGTACCATATAGAGCTGTTTTCACAAGAGCATTCTGAATACTCTCTGGTCTATGGCAGGATTGCTCAGCCTTTTTATATCCCATGCATTTTGTATGTACAAGTCAACCATAGTATCTTTTGATTCCCACTAACCCCACTAGCTGGTGGTCTGCTAGATTAGTATATTTTGGATGCTATGGCACAGTAAAATAAGCTAATGTGTCGAGTAGCTAGCAGCTATCACAGACTTAAATAATTGTCCCCTATTAACTTAAACTGAAGGAGTTAGCTGTGCCTGGCTACTTAGGTCTGAGACCACTTTATTTTATGAATGACTCTCCTATATGCTCATCTTGAAATGGAGCTCCTGAAAGTGATCATGAAATCAGAGAGGGATTATCACTGGTTATATTTCAGATTTATATTCCTGTTATAGTGAGTGTTCTGTTACTTGTCCTCACAGCTCATACACTACTAGGAGAAACCACAGCAGAAGCTGAAAGTGCCAAGTGGAGGGAGGTCCGCCAAATCCATTCCAATGTACTTTCATACAATTATTAATAATGAAACTTCATAAAAGTTGAGAACTATGGACAAATCTTTAACTGGATAGGCAGTCAGACACACCAGTGGGGACTGTTTCAGGTGAGCTGGGACTTATGCTTACTCTAGGTCAGGGGCCCAGGTCAAGGTGCAATGTTTATCACCTTTAGAGTTGCCTAGGAATATATTGAGCCAATGAGGACAGATTAAAGCATAGTGAAGGGGAGGAGCAAATTGACTGGGGTGGCTAGAACTTGCATCAAGCTGTAAGAAGGCTGATATGGTATGGAAATAGGCTTTGTGATCAGTATCCAGTTCAGGGACAGGCTGAGGATGTGTCGTGAGGAGTATGTGGCAGGGCATGTGAGACTGGAAGCTAAATACATGAACACTGAGCTTGAGGTGAAATATAATAAGCTTTGGCAATAAGCAAATAGCTCACTTATTGAAATCTTGTTGGACAAGACACTCTTCTAGGTCTCTGGTTGACATGACTTCTGGGTGAGATTTGTATTAATTTTTCCATGACACAGATGAAAAGTCTAGAAGTCAAGGAGTAAGAAAAAGCATGAACTGAAATCTACATCTGTTTCGCTCCAAAACACACATACTTTCTACCATGCCTGTCTAACAACCTATTTCTCCTATGTGGAATTACAATACTTAGGTTTTATGATTTGAAAGCAATCTTGAGCTTCCCACCCCAGTATCTTTATACTCCCTCTCAAATTTGACCTTTATATTAACCTAGGTTGAATTCAAAGTTGAGTCACTTGAATATATAGGAATCATGATTGCTTAACACCTTTAGAATCTGCACCTGTTTCACACTAACTCCCTAGCTCAATCCTGAGATCCCTTGATCTACTGCAGTCTACTTCAGTTTATCTCCTCATGAGGTCTGGATGTACTGTCTGTCAGTCCCTGTTCCACTACTGAGCTCCCTTCTCTTGTGTTCTACACCAAAAACAATCCAAGTTTCCTTCTTAAACTTTGGCTTTTAAATTTTTGTTAAAAGAAAAATTGAATCCTAATTCTTGGACTCTTGTACAGACCCTTTGTGATTGTTGTTCAGTCACTAAGTCATGTCCAACTCTTTGTAACCCTGTGGACTGTAACACGCCAGGCTTCCCTGTCCTTCACTGTCTCCCAGAATTTGCTCAAACCCATGTCCACTGAGTTAGCAATGCCATCCAACCATTTCATTCACTGTCACCCCCCTTCTTCTGCCCTCAATCTTTCCCAGAATCAAGATTTTCAGAGTCGAAAATCAAGTGGCCATAATATTGGAGCTGTATCATCAGTCCTTCCAGTGAATATTCAGGGTTGATTTCCATTAAGATTGATTGGTCCATTTAAGAAAACTCTTTGTCCTCCCTCAAATGACACAGAAAAAGCATCTTTACAAGACAACAAAAGGGATTCTTAACCTATTAATGGTTTTCAACCTGAGCTTAACTTTGTCCTATTCCTGAAATATCAGATATTTTACTTCATTGTTAATCTCTCATTTATTACTTTACATTTATTGGAGTTTTGTATTACTTTTCTGAATATTAATAAGACATCCCCTTGATAATATGTTTATTTTCTCCTTGAAACCCCTATAAATTGGTACCTCCCTATAGGTAGCATATTCACACAATTTGCTTCAGCCTCACAGACCTAATGGCCCCCGACTAAATACAACATGATTCAAACTTGAGAGTTCTAATTGAGTGGCTATTCATATTTTTTTGACTTTAACATGAATAAAATTAAAATTCAAACACTACCCTTGCCCCAGATAGCTTCAACTTGGTTATATCTGCCTGTATCTAATGGCCTGAGGAAAGTGTGCTTATAAAGAACAAGTAGGGGGTTGAAGCTTAGGCCTTGTCTATGTTCACATAAAAAAAATTAATGAAACTATAAACTTTTAGGGCCAATGACCTGACAGACGGCAGATAGAATTCATTCTCCTCAAAGGCTGAGTGATGAT
Source organism: Ovis aries (assembly GCF_016772045.2). Taxonomy (NCBI): domain Eukaryota; kingdom Metazoa; phylum Chordata; class Mammalia; order Artiodactyla; family Bovidae; genus Ovis; species Ovis aries. The sequence continues at coordinate 20,294,845 of NC_056074.1, forward strand.
ATTATTAAACAACATCTGGCAGAGACTTAAAATATCTGCACCCTTCTTTAGGTCCTCATTAACTACAGAGGAAAAGCATTTTCTCATTTATAAATTTCAGTAGGAATAACTACCTCGATGCACTTCAGGGCCAATGTGGTGGGCTGGGAGACAGAGGGACAGCAGGAAAAATTTGCATCTGCCCACTTGGGGGACTGCATGACCCCTTCTCTAAAGAAAAGATAAAGACAAGATGGAAATGGTCCACGTGAACAATTCAGAGCCTCACCTTGGCCATTTCTCTGCTTCAAGGGTAGAAACAGCTACACTCTTCTATAGTCACTTGCATTATCACTCATTGCTTACTTTTTTTGTTATAGAATAGTTGTTCAACTTAGGACAGCATTTGTAATTTCTTTGCACTTGTGTTTAAGTATATATAAAATCTAATACATTTTAATATATTAAGTAATATATATAATTTATATATATGTCATAATATATATCAGTTCAGTTCAGTTCAGTCGCTCAGTAGTGTCCGACTCTTTGAGACCACATGAATCGCAGCACACCAGGCCTCCCTGTTCATCACCATCTCCCGGAGTTCACTCAGACTCACGTCCATCGAGTCTGTGATGCCATCCAGCCATCTCATCCTCGGTCCTCCCCTTATCCTCCTGCCCCCAATCCCTCCCAGCATCAGAGTCTTTTCCAATGAGTCAACTCTTCACATGAGGTGGCCAAAGTACTGGAGTTTCACTTTTAGCATCATTCCTTCCAAAGAAATCCCAGGGTTGATCTTCAGAGTGGACTGGTTGGATCTCCTTGCAGTCCAAGGGACTCTCAAGAGTCTTCTCCAATACCACAGTTCAAAAGCATCAATTCTTCAGCGCTCAGCCTTCTTCACAGTCCAACTGTCACATCCTTACATGACCACAGGAAAAACCATAGCCTTGACTAGACGGACCTTAGTCGGCAAAGTAATGTCTCTGCTTTTGAATATGCTATCTAGGTTGATCATAACTTTTCTTCCAAGGAGTAAGTGTCTTTTAATTTCATGGCTGCAATCACCATCTGCAGTGATTTTGGAGCCCCAGAAAATAAAGTCTGACACTGTTTCTACTGTTTCCCCATCTATTTCTCATGAAGTGATGGGATCAGATGCCATGGTCTTTGTTTCCTGAACGTTGAGCTTTAGGCCAACTTTTTCACTCTCCTCTTTCATTTTCATCAAGAGGCTTTTTAGTTCCTCTTCACTTTCTGCCATAAGGGTGGTGTCATCTGCATATCTGAGGTTATTGATATTTCTCCCAGCAATCTTGATTCCAGCTTATGTTTCTTCCAGTCCAGCATTTCTCATGATGTACTCTGCATAGAAGTTAAATGAGCAGGGTGACAATATACAGCCTTGACGCACTCCTTTTCCTATTTGGAACCAGTCTGTTGTCCCATGTCCAGTTCTAACTGTTGCTTCCTGACCTGTATACAGATTTCTCAAGAGGCAGGTCACGTGATCTGGTATTCCCATCACTTTCAGAATTTTCCACAGTTGATTGTGATCCGCACAGTCAAAGGCTCTGGTATACTCAATAAAGCAGAAATAGATGTTTTTCTGGAACTCTCTTGCTTTCTCGATGATCCAGCGGATGTTGGCAATTTGATCTCTGGTTCCTCTGTCTTTTCTAAAACCAGCTTGAACATCAGGAAGTTCACAGTTCACGGATTGCTGAAGCCTGGCTTGGAGAATTTTGAGCATACTTTACTAGCATGTGAGATGAGTGCAATTGTGTGGTAGTTTGAGCATTCTTTGGCATTGCCTTTCTTTGGAATTGGAATGAAAACTGACCTTTTCCAGTCCTGTGGCCACTGCTGAGTTTTCCAAATGTGCTGGCATATTGAGTGTAGCACTTTCACCGCATCATCTTTCAGAGTTTGAAATAGCTCAATTGGAATTCCATCACCTCCACTAGCTTTGTTCGTAGTGATGCTTTCTAAGGCCCGCTTGACTTCACATTCCAAGATGTCTGGTTCTAGATTAGTGATCACATCATCATGACTATCTGGGTCGTGAAGATCCTTTTGTACAGTTCTTCCATGTATTCTTGCCACCTCTTAATATCTTCTGCTTCTGTTAGGTCCATACCATTTGTGTCCGTTATTGAGCCCACCCTTGCATGAAATGTTCCCTTGGTATCTCTAATTTTCTTGAAGAGATCTCTAGTCTTTCCCAATCTGTTGTTTTCCTCTATTTCTTTGCATTGATTGCTGAAGAAGGCTTTCTTATCTCTTCTTGCTATTCTTTGGAACTCTGCATTTAGATGCCTGTATCTTTCCTTTTCTCCTTTGCTTTCTGCCTCTCTTCTCTTCACAGCTATTTGTAAGGCCTCCCCAGACAGCCATTTTGCTTTTTTGCATTTCTTTTCCATGGGGATGGTCCTGATCCCTGTCTCTTGTACAATGTCACGTACTTCATTCCATAGTTCATCAGGCACTCTATCTATCAGAGCTAGGCCCTTCAATCTGTTTCTGACTTCCACTGTATAATCATAAGGGATTTGATTTAGGTCATACTTGAATGGCCTAGTGGTTTTCCCTACTTTCTTCAATTTAAGTCTGAATTTGGTAATAAGGAGTTCATGATCTGAGCCACTGTCAGCTCCTGGTCTTGTTTTTGTTGACTGTATAGAACTTCTCCATCTTTGGCTGCAAAGAATTTAATTAATCTGATTTCGGTGTTGACCATCTGGTGATGTCCATGTGTAGAGTCTTCTGTTGTGTTATTGGAAGAGGGTGTTTGCTATGACCAGTGCATTATCTTGGCAAAGCTCTATTAGTCTTTGCCCTGCTTCATTCTGCATTCCAAGGCCAAATTTGCCTGTTACTCCAGGTGTTTCTTGACTTCCTACTTTTGCATTCCAGTCCCCTATAATGAAAAGCACATCTTTTTGGGGTGTTAGTTCTAAAAGCTCTTGTAGGTCTTCATAGAACCATTCAACTTCAGCTTCTTCAGTGTTACTGGTTGGGAGGCAGCCCTGTGCATTATGCTCAGCGGCATCTCTAACATGTTCCCACTACATGCCTGTAGCCCATTCTCTCCCCAGTTTTGACAACCAAAAATGTTTCCAGGCATTGTCATATGTCCCTGGGGCAAAATCCTTGATTTTGAAACACAGTACTAAAATATACCTAAATTTCCTTCTTCATTGTATATTCTGTCATCTTCTGTTGCCTGGAGAGATTTTTTTTGCTTTTTCAATAGATAAGAATAATTTCTTGAAATATAGTTCAGGAGAACAAGGTGAAGATGAGGGGAACAGTTGACCAGAGCTTATAATTAATAATTTATGTTTCTTTGGGAAATCTAGATTTGGGCATTTGGTTATTTATTTTTTATTTTAATTTTGAACTTTAATTTATATCTATTAATTTGGCTGCACTGCATGGCTTGTGGGATCTTAGTTCCCTGACCAGGAATCAAACTCTGGCCCCCTGGCTGTGGAAGCATGCGGTCCTGAGCACTGAACTACCAGGAAATTCCTGGTTCTTTTTCATATGAAGTTTATTTTTCTTATTTACAAAGTAATATTATTTACTACTATATTAAACTGCAGAAAAATATGGATAATGAAGTCAATCTTTCCCAAATAACCAAGGAAATTCACTTCAACATTCTGGCATATTTCTAAGAATTTTTTTTTCAAGAATGACTCAAGTTCTTCAATAAAATGTTACAATAATATTTATTAGACTTTTCAACTTTTTGATAAACTTGCCTGAGGATGATATTTAGGGGAAAATTTTCACACAGTATTAATCTCATTGAACAAGATGCGTTAGCTTCATTTTAGTGTCATTGTGAAAGGAATTCCAAATACTTCCACTTTGGCAGATTCAGGGCTGTGCTGGGTTTAATCTCTATAGTAGTCACTGCCAGTGACACTGTTCTAATGATTTGGATGTTACATTTCTGTATACCTCCATAGGAACATTGTTCTGGCTTTCTTTACACATTTTTCCACTTGTGTGTTACTGTTTTGGCTTTCTGGTCACTCGAATTAAGTGAGTGGCTTAGTCTTAGCTCTTGTATATTTGAGAATATCTTTTCTCTGTTATCAACGTGTAAGACATAAATTGGCTGACTGTAGTCTCTGAAGATCACATTATTTTCCTGCTCAAATTCTCTATAAATTACTTCATTGTTTTCTGACATTAAGCATCTTAAGATGGGAGCTGAGCCAAGCGTGGTTCTTGGTTCTTTTCAGATTAACTGCTTTTTCTGCATAAATGCTTAGAGGATTTTCTTTATTCATCTAATTCAGAGATTTTTCCAGGATATGTCTAGGCATTGTGCCTTATTAATTTTTCTTGTAAAATATTGAGTTCTGTATATATAGATTTTAGGGCTTCCCAGGTGGCACTAATAGTAAAGAACCCACCTGCCAATGCAGGAGATAAAAGAGACACGGGTTCCACCCCTGGGTCAGGAAGATCCCCTGGGTCGGCAAGGAGGGCATGGCAACCCACTCCAGGATTCTTGCCTAGAGAATCCCATGGACAGAGGAGCCTGGCGGGCTGCAGTCCATAGGGTTGCAAAGAGTCAGACATGACTGAAGCAATTTAGCACTTATATATCAGTTTTATTTTGTTTTTAACCTGAGAAAGTTCTCTTCAGTTGTGAGCAGAATGTTAGGTTTTTTTCCTTTTGCTCCATCTCTTTGAATTTCTCCCTCAAAATGCTGTTCTAATTACTTAGCCTAGAGTGTGGAGGTGGATGGTGAGAGAAGAATTAGCATGACTCTGTGTGTCAATTTCTTCAGCTTAGTCCTAGTTTATGTCAGTTATCCTGGTGTAAATATCAACTAAAATAGTCATATGCTCTCTCAAAAGTGACCAGTCTGGATTGTGTTCATTGCTGTTGGCTGCTCACCCTGGGCTGGATATGACTCTTCATTCTATGGGTGGTGAAACTCTGTCCTTCCTGCCCTGTGGCAGCCACATGGTAGGAAATCATCCACTGAGGGCAAAGTGAAGACATGTTGACACACCTGTAAGAGAGAAAATAGATAGGAATCCCTGGCTGTCCTCTCCTCTGAGCCATTCTTTCCCTTCATGGTAGAGGAAACCCTGTTGAGCATGTCTTTGTGATTCATTAATCCTCTCACACATTTGGAGCTACAATACACAGAATGATTGAAAATGAAACGAAAGGAAAAAAGGTTGAAGCAGGCAAATAACGGCAAATTAAGTTTGGTACGATTGTAATATCAAACAGAAAGAACCTAAGGCAAAAAATGGCAGGCATCAATGAAAATTAATACATACAGATAAAGATCTGGAGAAGAGAATGGCAACCCACCCCAGTATTCTTGCCTGGAGAATTCCGTGGACAGAGGAGCCTGGTGGGCCACAGTCCAAGGGGTCACAGAGTCAGACACAACTGAGTGACTAACACAGAGAAAGATCAGAATATCTAAAGCTCTTGAATACCTGTACAGCAACAATAGAGTCTCAAAACATTCAAAGTTATACTTTAGATAATACTTGGGAGGATATAGATAAAATACTAAGTATAGTTGAAAGATTTTAACAACTTTCAAAAAATTAAGTCAAGATGACAAAAATAATAAATATGCATCAACTCTGTGTAAAATGTGCCTATAGAATTTTATACCAACAAACACAGACTACCCATTTTCCTGAATACACATGCCAAAGTCACATATTTGTGCTAATATCTACTAAGACAGTCTAATGTCTTATATTGGGTCCCCTGGTAACAAAATCTGAGGTAGAGAGTTCTATGTAGAATATTTACAGGGATGTGCTTTTTTTTTTTTTAAAATTTTAAAATCTTTAATTCTTACATGCATTCCCAAACATGAACCCCCCTCCCACCTCCCTCCCCACAACATCTCTCTGGGTCATCCCCATGCACCAGCCCCAAGCATGCTGCACCCTGCGTCAGACATAGACTGGCGATTCAATTCTTACATGATAGTATACATGTTAGAATGCCATTCTCCCAAATCATCCCACCCTCTCCCTCTCCCTCTGAGTCCAAAAGTCCGTTATACACATCTGTGTCTTTTTTCATGTCTTGCATACAGGGTCGTCATTGCCATCTTCCTAAATTCCATATATATGTGTTAGTATACTGTATTGGTGTTTTTCTTTCTGGCTTACTTCACTCTGTATAATTGGCTCCAGTTTCATCCATCTCATCAGAACTGATTCAAATGAATTCTTTTTAACGGCTGAGTAATACTCCATTGTGTATATGTACCACAGCTTTCTTATCCATTCATCTGCTGATGGACATCTAGGTTGTTTCCATGTCCTGGCTATTATAAACAGTGCTGCGATGAACATTGGGGTACATGTGTCTCTTTCAATTCTGGTTTCCTCGGTGTGTATGCCCAGCAGTGGGATTGCTGGGTCATAAGGTAGTTCTATTTGCAATTTTTTAAGGAATCGCCACACTGTTCTCCATAGTGGCGGTACTAGTTTGCATTCCCACCAACAGTGTAAGAGGGTTCCCTTTTCTCCACACCCTCTCCAGCATTTATTGCTTGCAGATTTTTGGATCGCAGCCATTCTGACTGGTGTGAAGTGGTACCTCATTGTGGTTTTGATTTGCATTTCTCTAATAATGAGTGATGTTGAGCATCTTTTCATGTGTTTGTTAACCATCCGTATGTCTTCTTTGGAGAAATGTCTATTTAGTTCTTTGGCCCATTTTTTGATTGGGTCGTTTATTTTTCTGGAATTGAGCTGCATAAGTTGCTTGTATATTTTTGAGATTAGTTGTTTGTCAGTTGCTTCATTTGCTATTATTTTCTCCCATTCAGAAGGCTGTCTTTTCACCTTGCTTATATTTTCCTTTGTTGTGCAGAAGCTTTTAATTTTAATTAGATCCCATTTGTTTATTTTTGCTTTTATTTCCAGAATTCTGGGAGGTGGATCATAGAGGATCCTGCTGTGATTTATGTCGGAGAGTGTTTTGCCTATGTTCTCCTCTAGGAGTTTTATAGTTTCTGATCTTACATTTAGATCTTTAATCCATTTTGAGTTTATTTTTGTATGCGGTGTTAGAAAGTGATCTAGTTTCATTCTTTTACAAGTGGTTGACCAGTTTTCCCAGCACCACTTGTTAAAGAGATTGTCTTTACTCCATTGTATATTCTTGCCTCCTTTGTCAAAGATAAGGTGTCCATAGGTGTGTGGATTTATCTCTGGGCTTTCTATTTTGTTCCATTGATCTATATGTCTGTCTTTGTGCCAGTACCATACTGTCTTGATGACTGTGGCTTTGTAGTAGAGCCTGAAGTCAGGCAAGTTGATTCCTCCAGTTCCATTCTTCTTTCTCAAGATTGCTTTGGCTATTCGAGGTTTTTTGTATTTCCATACAAATCTTGAAATTATTTGTTCTAGTTCTGTGAAAAATGTGGCTGGTAGCTTGATAGGGATTGCATTGAATTTGTAAATTGCTTTGGGTAGTATACTCATTTTCACTATATTGATTCTTCCGATCCATGAACATGGTATATTTCTCCATCTATTAGTATCCTCTTTGATTTCTTTCATCAGTGTTTTATAGTTTTCTATATATAGGTCTTTAGTTTCTTTAGATAGATATATTCCTGAGTATTTTATTCTTTTCGTTGCAATGGTGAATGGAATTGTTTCCTTAATTTCTTTTTCTACTTTCTCATTATTCGTGTATAGGAATGCAAGGGATTTCTGTGTGTTGATTTTATATCCTGCAACTTTACTATATTGATTGATGAGCTCTAGTAATTTTCTGGTGGAGTCTTTAGGGTTTTCCATGTAGAGGATCATGTCATCTGCAAACAGTGAGAGTTTTACTTCTTCTTTTCCAATTTGGATTCCTTTTATTTCTTTTTCTGCTCTGATTGCTGTGGCCAAAACTTCCAGAACTATGTTGAATAGTAGCGGTGAAAGTGGACACCCTTGTCTTGTTCCTGACTTTAGGGGAAATGCTTTCGATTTTTCACCATTGAGGATAATGTTTGCTGTAGGTTTGTCATAGATAGCTTTTATTATGTTGAGGTATGTTCCTTCTATTCCTGCTTTCTGGAGAGTTTTTATCATAAATGGATGTTGAATTTTGTCAAAGGCCTTCTCTGCATCTATTGAGATAATCATATGGTTTTTATTTTTCAATTTGTTAATGTGGTGAATTACATTGATTGATTTGTGGATATTGAAGAATCCTTGCATCCCTGGGATAAAGCCCACTTGGTCATGGTGTACGATCTTTTTAATGTGTTGTTGGATTCTGATTGCTAGAATTTTATTAAGGATTTTTGCATCTATGTTCATCAGTGATATTGGCCTGTAGTTTTCTTTTTTTGTGACATCTTTGTCAGGTTTTGGTATTAGGGTGATGGTGGCCTCATAGAATGAGTTTGGAAGTTTACCTTCCTCTGCAATTTTCTGGAAGAGTTTGAGGAGGATAGGTGTTAGCTCTTCTCGAAATTTTTGGTAGAATTCAGCTGTGAAGCCATCTGGACCTGGGCTTTTGTTTGCTGGAAGATTTCTGATTACAGTTTCAATTTCCGTGCTTGTGATGGGTCTGTTAAGATTTTCGATTTCTTCCTGGTTCAGTTTTGGAAAATTGTACTTTTCTAAGAATTTGTCCATTTCTTCCACGTTGTCCATTTTATTGGCATGCAACTGCTGATAGTAGTCTCTTATGATCCTTTGTATTTCTGTGTTGTCTGTTGTGATCTCTCCATTTTCATTTCTAATTTTATTGATTTGATTTTTCTCTCTTTGCTTCTTGATGAGTCTGGCTAATGGTTTGTCAATTTTATTTATCCTTTCAAAGAACCAGCTTTTGGCTTTGTTGATTTTTGCTATGGTCTCTTTTGTTTCTTTTGCATTTATTTCTGTCCTAATTTTTAAGATTTCTTTCCTTCTACTAACTCTGGGGTTCTCCAACTCTTCCTTTTCTAGTTGCTTTAGTTGTAGAGTTAGGTTGTTTATTTGACTTTTTTCTTGTTTCTTGAGGTATGCCTGTATTGCTATGAACTTTCCTCTTAGCACTGCTTTTATAGTGTCCCACAGGTTTTGGGTTGTTGTGTTTTCATTTTCATTCGTTTCTATGCACATTTTGATTTCTTTTTTGATTTCTTCTGTGATTTGTTGGTTATTCAGAAGTGTGTTGTTCAACCTCCATATGTTGGAATTTTTAATAGTTTTTCTCCTGTAATTGAGATCTAATCTTAATGCATTATCATCAGAAAAGATGCTTGGAATGATTTTGATTTTTTTGAATTTATCAAGTTTAGATTTATGGCCCAGGATGTGATCTATCCTGGAGAAGGTTCCATGAGCACTTGAAAAAAAGGTGAAATTCATTGTTTTGGGGTGAAATGTCCTATAGATATCAATTAGGTCTAACTGATCTAACGTATCATTTAAAGTTTGCGTTTCTTTGTTAATTTTCTGTTTAGTTGATCTGTCCATAGGTGTGAGTGGGGTATTAAAGTCTCCCACTATTATTGTGTTATTGTTGATTTCCCCTTTCATACTTGTTAGCATTTGTCTTACATATTGCGGTGCTCCTATATTGGGTGCATATATATTTATAATTGTTATATCTTCTTCTTGGATTGTTCCTTTGATCATTATGTAGTGGTCTTCTTTGTCTCTTTTCACAGCCTTTGTTTTAAAGTCTATTTTATCGGATATGAGTATTGCCACTCCTGCTTTCTTTTGGTCTCTATTTGCGTGGTATATCTTTTTCCAGCCCTTCACTTTCAGTCTGTATGTGTCCCTTGTTTTGAGGTGGGTCTCTTGTAAGCAGCATATAGAGGGGTCTTGTTTTTGTATCCATTCAGCCAGTCTTTGCCTTTTGGTTGGGACGTTCAACCCATTTACGTTTAAGGTAATTATTGATAAGTATGATCCTGTTACCATTTAGTTTATTGTTTTGGGTTCGGGCTTATACACCCTTTTCATGTTTCCTGTCTAGAGAATATCCTTTAGAATTTGTTGGAGAGCTGGTTTGGTGGTGCTGAATTCTCTCAGCTTTTGCTTGTCTGTAAAGCTTTTGATTTCTCCTTCGTATTTGAATGAGATCCTTGCTGGGTACAGTAATCTGGGCTGTAGGTTATTGTCTTTCATCACTTTAACTATGTCTTGCCATTCCCTCCTGGCCTGAAGAGTTTCTATCGAAAGAGCAGCTGTTATCCTTATGGGAATCCCCTCATGTGTTATTTGTTGTTTTTCCCTTGCTGCTTTTAATATTTGTTCTTTGTGTTTGATCTTTGTTAATTTGATTAATATGTGTCTTGGGGTGTTTTGCCTTGGGTTTATCCTATTTGGAACTCTCTGTGTTTCTTGGACTTGGGTGATTATTTCCTTCCCCATTTTAGGGAAGTTTCCAACTATTATCTCCTCAAGGATTTTCTCATAATCTTTCTTTCTGTCTTCTTCTTCTGGGACTCCTATAATTAGAATGTTGGAGCATTTCATATTGTCCTGGAGGTCTCTGAGATTGTCCTCATTTCTTTTAATTTGTTTTTCTTGTTTCCTCTCTGACTCATTTATTTCTACCATTCTATCTTCTATTTCACTAATCCTGTCTTCTGCCTCCGATATTCTACTATTTGTTGCCTCCAGAGTGTTTCTGATCTCATTTATTGCGTTATTCATTATATTTTGACTCTTTTTTATTTCTTCTAGGTCCTTGTTAAACCTTTCTTGCATCTTCTCAATCCTTGTCTCTAGGCTATTTATCTGTGATTCCATTTTGATTTCAAGATTTTGGGTCATTTTCACTATCAATATTCGGAATTCCTTCTCCAGTAGATTCCCTACTTCTTCCTCTTTTGTTTGGTTTGGTGGGCAACTCTCCTGTTCCTTTACCTGCTGAGTATTCCTCTGTCTCTTCATCTTGGTTATATTGCTGCGTTTGGGGTGGCCTTTTTATATTCTGGTAATTTGTGGAGTTCTCTTTATTATGGGGCTTCCTCACTTTGGGTGGGGTTCTATCAGTGGCTTGTCAAGGTTTCCTGGTTAGGGAGGCTTGTGTTGGAGTTTTGGTGGGTGGAGCTGGGTTTCTTCTCTCTGCAGTGCAGTGGAGTGACCCGTAATTGGTTATGAGACATCAAAGGTTTGGGGATAATTTTGAGCTGCCTGTATATTGAAGCTCAGGGGAGTGTTCCTGTGTTGCTGGAGAATTTGCGTGGTATGTCTTGTTTTGGAACTTGTTGGCCCTTGGGTGGAGCTTGGTTTCGGTGTAGGTATGAAGGCATTTGAAGAGCTCCTATTGCTTAATGTTCCCTGAATTCAAGAGTTCTCTAATGTTTTCAGGCTTTGGATTTAAGCCTCCTGCTTCTGGTTTTCAGTTTTATTTTTACAGTAGCCTCTAGACTTCTCTATCTATACAGCACCGATGATAAAACATCTAGGTTAAAGAGGAAAAGTTTCTCCACATTGAGGGACACTCAGAGAGGTTCATTTTCTGGAATTCAGAAGTCCAAAATGGGTCTTATTGAGCTAAAGTCCAGGTGATGCCAGGGCTCCATTCCTTTCTAGAGGCTAAAGCCAGCAACATCCAGTCTCTTCTTTCATACCACATCTCTCTGGCACTCAGGGATGTGCTCTTAAGAGAGATTTCTATACATATATATTCTCTATATGAGAATGGCAGGATTAGGCAGATGGAAGCTGACACACAGTAAGGTTGCAAGTGAAGCTCAGCCAACCTTATTGGGAACTCTGGGGTTGGGAAGGACTTTCAGAATTTTTCCAAACTCAGCTAAGTGGACTCATGTCAGTTTAGTAAACTACCTGCAAGCTGAACCAGAGAAGGAACATCACCTTGCTAGAGACATTTCCCTGCATCTGAGGGTGATTTCCAGTGTGGGATACCCTGGAAGCCATGGACAGCTGATACTCTCAGCAGCTTGGGCATAGGTCAGTCAATGCTGAAGAAATCTAGACAGAGAACAATAGTACTCACCACATTAAATCACAAAGGAAAACTCATACATTTAAAAGAATTGGTATTATACGGCTTATGTTATCTGTTAGCAAGACAAAAATGCATTAATATTAGAAAAATAAATAAAAGATAAAGAGCACAAAAATAAATAATAAAATAAAATGTGAATAACTTAAAAAAAAAAGAAAAACAGAAATCAGTAACCAAGGAATATCTTAAAAGTCCATATGCTTTGAAAGTTAAAACAAGTGATAAAATTATCACTTGGTTAGAGAGGAAATAGAGAAGATAAAATAACAAAATACTTAGAACTGGATGATAGTGAAAGCACCGTGTGTGGAAATTCAGAAGATGACTGTGAAGCGGTATTTGGTTAAAAAAAGAGTCAAAGCTATGACTCTGTTTATGAGGAAAGACCCATGACTTCAACAAAAGAAGCTAGAAAAATTGTCTAAGAATAGACTTAGTGATTCCCAGGTGGTGCTAGTGGTAAAAAATCTGCCTGGCAAGGCAGGAGACACAAGAGACACAGGTTTGATCCCTGGGTTGGGAGGATCTCCTGGAGGAGGAAATGGCAACCCACTGCAGTACTCTTGCCTGGGAAATGCCATGGATAGAGGAGCTTGGCGGGCTACCGTCCATAGCGTTGCAAAGGTTTGGACACGACTGAATAGATAGACAGGCTTCTCTGATAACTCAGTTGGTAAAGAATCTGCCTGTAATGCAGGAGACCCTCGTTCGATTCCTGGGTTGGGAAGACCCTCTGGAGAAAGGATAGGCTACCCACTCCAGTATTCTTGAGCTTCCCTTGTAGCTCAGCTGGTAAAGAATCCACCTCCAATGCAGGAGACCTAGGTTTGATCCCTAGGTTGGGAAGATCAGACAGACATAGAGAATCAGGAAAGAAAGAAATAGTAAACTTAGTGGTAAAAGAGTTAAGGAAATAGGAAATACAAATAGATAAAATTTAAAACCAAAGCATACTTTTCTAAAAATCTAACATGATTGATAAACTGAGATAAGACTGAGGGGAAAAAATTGGACAAGAGGAGATAATATCTGTTTAAAAAAATACAGGATGACAGAGCAAGGAATAACTGTCTATTTTAAGAGATTAATCACTGTAAAATTATTATTACAAAGCATTAGTCAATACATTTGAGAGATAAAATGGACAAAAAATAAAAATGGAATAATTAACACAAGGAGAAATAGAAAAAGAGAACACTGGAAATGAAATTATAACACCTTCTCCATAAAAACCTTCATACACAGAAGTTAGAGAATTAATATTTATCTAATACAAGTTGTTACAGAAAATAAAAATAGGAAGGTTATCTAGGTTGACATAGTATTGATCCTAAAGTTGAGTGGGAACAATATGAGAAAAAAATAACTAAAAGAATAAATTTACTTTTAAATGTATCTGCAAATATATTAAGCAAAATATTATAAGACAACCAACTAGCCTAAAATAAATATACTTATTAAGTAAGTATATAAAGATGACTCAGCTTTAGAAAATCTGTCAAGTTCCAAACAAGACAAAGTACAACAGAAAGAGTTCCCCATATCATAGCATCAAATTCAACAGTATGTGTGTGCATGCTAAGTTGCTTCAGTTGTGTCTGACTCTGTGTGATGCTATGGACTGCAACCTGCCAAGCTCTTCTGTTCATGGTATTCTCCAGGCAAGAAAACTGTGAGATTAAAAGACATGAAGGACAGAATAAAAAAGGCCAACAAATATCTAACAGAAATTCAAGAAAGAGAGAATGTGGAAGAGGCAACATTTTCAGAGATAATAATTGAAAGATTTTTAAAAAGATCTATATCCTCAAATTTGAAAATTATATTGAAGTTTTAGAAAGATGAGAAAAATGTAATGTAGGCAATTCATAGTAAAACTTCAAAAACCAAAGGTAAGAGGAAAATAATAATTGGTAAAAACAGGAAAGGCCAATTACCTACTAAGGAATAAAATTTTATTTTCTTCAGTAAAAATTGATGTCAGAAGATAGTAAAAGAAGATTTTTATATATTAATGTGACATCACCCAACTAGAATATAGTACTCAGCTAAACTTCATCTTTAAAAGAGTAATGGTGATGTGATAAAGATATATTTCAATGAAGACAGTATTTCTCTCATTCTCAGACCACAGTTGACAAAGACCAAGTATTTCTCAGGACTCTCTAATAAGAGAATGGCATTCATGATAGTATTTAAGTATGGGTATTAACGTTTTATTTTTTCCAAAGCTCCTACAGAATCATTTAATATTATGTTACTTTATTGTCCAGGTTCATCTAAGAAACTGTATTGACTTTAATAAATTCCTCTCCAGCAGCTATCTTTTAAGATCAATAAAATAGAAACAGGGAAACTTCAATGGTCTTTGCATGAACATATATTTCAATCCTCAGCATTTTTCACGGCTTAATTACTAACACTGTCAATTACTTGCCTGCCCCACTGATCTTACCTCTTTCCCTTTTGCTCATTATGCTGTGTTAGGCCTTCCTGCTGTTTCATCTTAGATCTATTCTCTCTGCCTGGAATCCTCTCTCCACTGTCTTGCAAGGCAAGTCTGAATTTATTTCCAATCTTGTCATGGAACTTTCTGCTTTCTTCCTTAGAAATGTAGTCCTTGTCCACTCTAACTGGAGTAGCCACTCAGTATTTTTTGAATTACCATAACTTGTCTATCTTTACAGTGAAACTCCATGACAATAGGTACCCTGTCTATTGGTTTACCATGATGTCTATAAAATATAGAATAATGTTAGACTCATAGTAAGTGTACCATAGTTATTTACTGACTACATGAATTAATGAATAACTTAACAAACTGCATTCAAGTGCAGGACTAATAAAAACTTTATTTCTAATAAACAAAGAACTTCACATTTATTACCACATTTAGTCATTATGACAATTCCTAGGGATGGGGACAAAGAATAAAGTGAAAAAAGACCACCTTGGTTGGCAACAAGAGTAATTATCTTCATTTTGGTGAAGAGAAAACCAAGAGTGTAAGTCGTTAATAGTTTATTACTAGTTTGCTACAAGGCAAAAAAAGAAGAGAAATAAAAGGCAAAGAAGAAAAGGAAATATATACCCACTGGAATCAGAGTTCCAAAGAATAGCAAGGAGAGATAAGAAAGCCTTCCTCAGTGAACAATGCAAAGAAATAAAGGAAAACAATAGAATGAGAAAGACTAGAGAACTCTTAAGAAAGTTAGATACCAAGGGAACATTTCATGCAAAGATGGGAAATAAAGGAAAGAGATGATATGGACCTAACAGAAGCAGAAGATATAAAGAAGAGGGGGCAAGAATATAAACAAGAGCTATACAAAAAAGATCTTCATGACCCAGATAATCACAATGGTGTGATCACTCATCTAGAGCCACACATCCTGGAATGAGAAGTCAAGTGGGCCTTAGGAAGCATCACTATGAACAAAACTAGTGGAGTTGATGGACTTCCAGTTGAGCTATCTCAAATCTTAAAATATGATGCTGTGAAAGTGCTGCACTCAGTATACCAACACATTTGAAAAACTCAGCAGTGGCCACAGGACTGGAAAAGGTCAGTTTTCATTCCAATCCCAAAGAATGCTCAAACTACCACACAGTTGCACTCATCTCACACACTAGTAAAGTAATGCTCAAAATTCTCCAAGCCAGGCTTCAGCCATACATGAACTGTGAACTTCCAGATGTTCAAGCCGGTTTTAGAAAAGGCAGAGGAATGAGAGATCAAATTGCCAACATCCGCTGGATCATCACAAAAGCAAGAGAGTTCCAGAAAAATATCTATTTTTGCTTTATTGACTATGCCAAAGCCTTTGACTGTGTGGATCACAACAAACTGTGGAAAATTCTGAGAGAGATGGGAATACCAGACCACCTGACCTGCTTCCTGAGAAATCTGTATGCAGGTCAAGAAGCAACAGTTCGAACTGGACATGGAATGACAGACTGGTTCCAAATCAGGAAAGGAGTCTATCAAGGCTGCATATTGTTACCCTGCTTATTTAACTTATATTCAGAGTACATCATGAGAAATGCTGGACTGAATGAAGCACAATCTGGAATCAAGATTTCCAGGAAAAATATCAATAACCTCAGATATGCAGATGACACCACCCTTATGGCAGAAAACAAAGAAGAACTAAAGAGCCTCTTGATGAAAGTGAAAGAGGAGAGTGAAAAAGTTGGCTTAAAACTCAACACTCAGAAAACGAAGATCATGGCATCTGGTCCCATCACTTCATGGGAAATAGATGGGGAAACAGTGGAAACAGTGACAGACTTTATTTTGGAGGGGTCCAAAATCACTGCAGATGGTGATTGCAGCCGTAAAATTAAAATACACTTGCTCCTTGGAAGAAAAGCTATGACCGAACTAGACAGCATATTAAAAAGCAGAGACATTACTTTGCCAACAAAAGTCCATCTGCTCAAAGCTATAGTTTTTCCAGTAGTTGTGTATGGATGTGAGAGTTTGACTATAAAGAAAGCTGAGTGCTGAAGAATTGATGCTTTTGAACTGTGATGTTGGAGAAGACCCTTGAGAGTCCTTTGGGCTGCAAGGGGATCCAACCAGTCCATCCTAAAGGAAATCAGTCCTGAATATTCATTGGAAGGACTGATGCTGTAGTTGAAACTCAAATACTTTGGCCACCTGATGTGAAGAACTGACTCATTTGAAAAGACCCTGATTCTGGGAAAGATTGAAGGCAGGAGGAGAAGGGGATGACAGAGGATGAGATGGTTGGATGGCATTACAGACTCAATGGACATGAGTTTGAATAAACTCTGGGAGATGGTGACAGACAGGGAGGCCTGGCATACTGCAGTGCATGGCGTCCCAGAGTCAGACATGACTGAGCAATTGAACTCAACTGAACAAGGCAAAATAAATGTCCATGTCTAATTCCTGGAACCTGTGAATATGTTGCTTTACATGAAGAAGACAGTCTTTGCAAATGGATGATCTATATGGTTCTGTCTAATTTCACCTTTTTCAGATGAGATCAGGGTCATAGGGATTGTTAATGGGGAAGAATGGTGGTTGTTGTTATTCAGTCACTCAGTCATGTCCAACTCTTTGTGACCCCATGGACTGCAGCATGCCAGGCTTCTCTGTCTTCCCTGTCTCCCCTGGTTGGAAAGATACAAAGTTGCTGGTTTTGAGGATGGACAAAGGGGACCACAAGAAAAAAAGCTGGTAAAATCAATGTAATGGATTCTCCCCTAAAGCCTCCAAAAAGAACATAGCCATGCTCAGATCTTGATTTTAGCCCAGTGAGACCTGTGTCAGCCTTGCATCCTGTAGAATTATAGGATAATACCTTAGAAAGCATCACTATGAACAAAGCTAGTGGAGGTGATGGAATTCCAGTTGAGCTGTTTCAAATCCTGAAAGATGATGCTGTGAAAGTGCTACACTCAATATGCCAGCGAAGTTGGAAAACTCAGCAGTGACCACAGGACTGGAAAAGGTCAGTTTTCATTCCAATCCCAAAGAAAGGCAATGCCAAAGAATGCTCAAAAACCGCACAATTGCACTCATCTCACATGCTAGTAAAGTAATGCTCAAAATTCTCCAAGCCAGGCTTCAGCAGTACGTGAACTGTGAATTTCCTGATGTTCAAGCTGGTTTTAGAAAAGGCAGAGGAACCAGAGATCAAATTGCCAACATCTGCTGGATCATGGAAAAAGCAACAGAGTTCCAGAAAAACATCTATTTCTGCTTTATTGACTCTGCCAAAGCCTTTGACTGTGTGGATCACAATCAACTGTGGAAAATTCTGAAAGAGATGGGAATACAGACCACCTAACCTGCCTCTTGAGAAATCTGTATGCAGGTCAGGAAGCAACAGTTAGAACTGGACATGGAACAACAGACTGGTTCCAAATAGGAAATGGAGTACATCAAGGCTGTATATTGTCACCCTGCTCATTTAACTTATATGCAGAGTACCTTATAAGAAATGCTGGACTGGAAGAAACACAAGCTGGAATCAAGATTGCCGGGAGAAATGTCAATAACCTCAGATATGCAGATGACACCACCCTTATGGCAGAAAGTGAATAAGAACTAAAAAGCCTCTTGATGAAAGTAAAAGAGGAGAGTGAAAAAGTTGGCTTAAAGCTCAAATTCAGAAAACGAAGATCATGGCATCTGGTCCCATCACTTCATGGCAGATAGATGGGGAAACAGTGGAAACAGTGTCAGACTTTATTTTGGGGGGCTCCAAAATCACTGCAGATGGTGACTGCAGCCATGAAATTAAAAGACACTTACTCCTTGGAAGAAAAGTTATGACCAACCTAGATAGCATATTCAAAAGCAGAGACATTACTTTGCCGACTAAGGTCCATCTAGTCAAGGCTATGGTTTTTCCTGTGGTCATGTATGGATATGAGAGTTGGACTGTGAAGAAGGCTGAGTGCCGAAGAATTGGTGCTTTTGAATTGTGGTGTTGGAGAAGACTCTTGAGAGTCCCTTGGACTGCAAGGAAATCCAACCAGTCCCTTATGAAGGAGATCAGCCCTGGGATTTCTTTTGGAAGGAATGATGCTAAAGCTGAAGCTCCAGTAGTTTGGTCACCTCATGCGAAGATTTGACTCATTGGAAAAGACTGATGCTGGGAGGGATTGGGGGCAGGAGGAAAAGGGGACGACAGAGGATGAGATGGCTGGACGGCATCACAGACTCAATGGACGTGAGTCTGAGTGAACTCTGGGAGTTGGTGATGGACAGGGAGGCCCGGCGTGCTGCAATTCATGGGGTCGCAAAGAGTCAGACACGACTGAGCAACTGAACTGAACTGAACTGAAATTTATGTTATCATAAGGCATTTATTGTTGTTCAGTCACTCAGTCATGTCCAACTCTTTGTGACTCCATGGACTGCAGCACACCAGGCTTCATAGTCCTTATCATCTCCTGGAGCTTGCTCAAACTCACATCCAGAGTCAGTGATGCCATCCAACCATCTTAGTGTCTGTCATCCCCTTCTCCTGCTTTCAATCTCTCCCAGGATCAAAGTCTTTTCTAATGAGTCAGTTTTTCGCATCAGATGGCCAAAGTATTGGAGCTTCAGCTTCAGCATCAATCCTTCTAATGAATATTCAGGTTTGATAAGTTTGTGTTAATTTGTTACAGTTACAACAGGAAACTGATACTTTGCTGAAACTGCACTCAGCTCATCTGACTCCTACTTTGCATTTCTTCACACTACACTACACATCATCTTTTTGTTTTTCCCAAACTTTAAACTGTTTATTTTGTATTAGAGTAAGGCTGATGATAAGAGTGAAAGAAGAGAGTGAAAAAGCTGACTTAAAACTCAACATTCAAAAAACCCAAGATCATTGCATCTGGTCCTACCACTCATGGCAAATATATGGGGAAAAAGTGGAAACAGTGACAGATTTTATCTTCTTGGACTCCAAAATCACTGTGGACAGTGACTACATACATAAAATTAAAAGATGCTTGCTCCTTGGAAGAAAAGCAATGGCAAACCTAAACAGTGTATTAAGAAGCAGAGGCACCATTTTTCTGACAAAGGTCCATATAGTCAAAGCTATGATTTTTCCAGTAGTCATGTATGGATGTGAGAGTTGGACCATAAAGAAGGCTGACCATTGAAGAATTGATGTTTTTAAATTGTGGTGCTGGAGAACACTCTTGAGATTCCCTTGAATAGCATGGAGATCCAACCAGTCAGTCCTAAAGGAAATCAACTCTAAATATTCATTGGAAGGACTGATGCTGAAGCTGACATCCCAGTACTACCACCTGATGTGATGAGCTGACTCTTGGGAAAAAACCCTGATGCTGTGAAAGACTGAAGGCAGAAGATGTCTCTCGCTGTATGATCAGGCCAGGAGTGTCATAGCACTTCGGAATATTTTCAGGTTTCAGTACAATGAGCGTCTTCCATTTGAAAAGCTGCTGCTGCTGCTGCTGCTAAGTCACTTTAGTCGTGTCCGACTCTGTGCGACCCCAGAGACAGCAGCCCACCAGGCTTCCCCGTCCCTGGGATTCTCCAGGCAAGAACTGGAGTGGGTTGCCATTTCCTTCTCCAAAGCATGAAAGGGAAAAGTGAAAGTGAAGTCGCTCAGTCCTATCCGACTCCTAGCGACCCCATGGACTGCAGCCTACCAAGCTCCTCCGTCCATGGGATTCGTCAGGCAAGAGTACTATCTTCCCACAAATGATTGTTTTTGTGTGTACACAGAGTCTGTTTGAGGGTGAGTAACCTACTGAGCTCACTGGGTAGGATGTGGATCTCATGCCATTATTGTTTTGTCATTTAGGAGTATGTTCTGTGCTTCTCTTGCATCATTTTGCTGCTAAGCAAGCCTGCTCGATTTTGTGGTTAGGCAAACCTACTTTCTGGAGTGATCATTAACTTACAGGAGTTTCCCATATTTTTCTATTTATAATCCCCTGAGATTAACTATTTAATCACCTATTTTGTCCTTTCATTCTGTTCCTGTAAGTTTCAGGTGAACAGTGAAGGGACTCAGCCATACGTATACATGTATCTTTTCTTTCCCAACCAGCGCCCCCCACCCCACATCATCCTCCTCATCATCTTTAGTGATTCAAAATTCTCCTAAACTCAATAGCAAACAGATTAAGTATGGACTGAGCAATTCCATGATAGAGAAATGTCTTCTAAATCAGAGAAACTGCAGTATACATATATAAAATGTATGTGGCACATTCTTTAAACTGAGAGTTGTTTCTTCTTTTATTTCCAAAAAAGGTAATAGCATCATGAAGCAGGGCTATGTAGAGCATATAAAGAGGAGACAGGAAACTTAGCAATGTGATCTGAAAATCTCTTTATATTCATCATAATGAGAAAAGAGTTCCATGCTTGTTATAATCTATGTCATTGTAATATAATATACAGCATTGTTCTGGAGAGCAATTCAATGCAGCCAAATAGCACTTAAACAAAATTTCAGGTGTTTTCTTGTATTTTCATGCAGCTTATAGAAGACAGGCTTAGCCGATAAGGAAAAGAGGAAAGAGAAAAAAATGAATGAAGAAAAGGTCAAAAGGGTTGGAAAATGTTAAATTCAAGTATCTATAGATATGGAGAAATGCATGAGTGTTTTGGGTAAGATTGAATATGAACAGACTGCTTTGTACATTACCATATTGCTGAAATAAAGCAATTAACATGGTCTTCAGAGGATTTTATTTTAAAAAGTAAAATTATCATTAGGAGAACTCCTAAAGAGATATGTAAATTAAATCACATTTAACTGTGTGAATTATTTCATTGAAATGTATAGCTATTACTCAGTGATAGAGATGTTTAAATCCTTAAAACAGGGGCTATTACAAAAAATCCTGAAATGCAATCATATTAAAATGACAAGTGATTTTGTGAACTAAAGTTTCTTCAGTATTTATATATTTTAATACATGTGCATACCACCGTCCCTTATCAGGAGATATGGTGGTAGTGTCAGTGTTAGAAATTAGTTTTAAAATTATTATTTAAAAACACTTCAGGATAAACAATTCAGTTTGTATGTATACAAGTTAGCTCAAACCTTTAGCTTAGTGATCATTAATTAAGTTGTGAAAAAATACTCCCTGGAGGTGTGTTTAATTGGAACTTATTGCACCTTACTCATAAATATACACTGTCGAGTATGATGTTTTTAGTACATGACAATAGTGTTATCAAAATCAATACAAGAAGGTTTATTAACTATCAGAATGAATGTTAAAAATATCTTTTTATTGGGGAAATAAGTGGTATTGAAATGAGTGTTGATATCAATGGCATGTTTCAGCTATTTGGATGAATTTGTATATTCATACTAAAACCAAATTAGTTTCCAGTTTCGATATAACAAGTCATATACTAAATGCCTGTATTCTTTTATGAATTACTTATCTTGATTCCAATACTGTGCTGGCCTCTGAGATTACAGAGATGAGTAAACCATACATATTGTATGTAAGGAAGCCATTGTCCAATATAGCAAGTATTTGGGGGGCGAAATAACACAGAATATCCAGCGTTAACTTGATAAGTGCATTTTCTCAAATAGAAACTCTTATGGAAAAGTAAGGTATCATTATCAGAAGGTTACTGAATGCAAATCTGCATTGAATGACCTTCCTCATATTCCAGAATTCAGCCTATATTTTTCTTTAAGAGTTGCAATTTAATGTCAAATAGTGGTGCTTGTCTGTTCCCGCTGAAACAAAAATGGAAACACTTATGGACACTGTTAGAGATTTAGGAAGCTTCTGGATGGTTTGGGATGGGAGCCTGTGCTATTTTCAAGTCAGTGGAAGTTGTATCCATGGGACCCTGGAGACTGTTGTAGCCACGCGTTGCAGGAAACAGACTCACTCAGAAGGACCATGCAGATAGTGGAGTGCAGTTTATTACACCGGTGGGCCCAAGGCAGAGTCTCCTCTTAGCCAAGGACCCCGACCAGCATTTGTGAAAATCTTTTATACCCCATGTGTATGTGTCTGAACCCACCACTCCAAATTCCTTGAGACTCACATAAACCAAGGAAAATACAATCCCAATAACCCCATGATTCACGTGCTATGTGCTCATGTGCTCAAACAGTCAAACAATTAGCCAATAATCAATAAACCCGAGGTTATACTCCGATCGATACAAAAAAATTTATGGCCTGTCTGGAGGAAGGGATGATTAGTATATGTTTTCTCTTAGGCAATGAGTAACCTAGATATGATCTTCAAGGTTCCCCTGTCTGGAGGGGTCTTATCCTTCTGTTGTTGTTTTCATAGGCACTAAACACAGAGTTCAGAGTCCACTGGAAAGGTGGCCGAGCACGATCAGCATGAACAGGCCTAAGATGGCATCCAGGCCCTATGAATTCCTTCTTCAAGACAAGTACCCAAAATTTACCCCTGCAATACTTTCAAGATGGGGTTGCCTGTAATATCTCTTCCCAATCTTCTATCTCTTTCCCCACACCAAGATGAAATGTTAACGTGCCTTCTATCCAATTATAAGAATGAAGAGTATGTGAAGAAACTCACTTTTAACAGAATGCTACCCATTTCTAGTTGCAGGGCAGTGCATATTGAATTGTAATTCAAATGTAGAATAATAGCACAATGGAAATAGATGTATGGTTAGGTTAGAACACAGTTCCATAGAGAAGAAACCCCCTAGCTCTGTCTGCAGGAGGGGAAGCCTACAGAAGGGGGTTGCATTTGAGTTTGAATTTGATACACGAATAGGTGTAGAGTAGGCAGAAGATGGGAGAATACAGGAAAAAAAGCTTATTACAGGCAGAAGGAGCTTCACACAAAAGCTATAATTTGGCTAGAGGACAGACTTTCAGAGGAGAAATGTGTTTGTTTGTGTGTTTTGGAGGAAAAGGGATAGTTTCAGCAGTAAACACAGGTTGAAGTACCTTGTTTTGAAAGATGGTGTGTGCAGACGTGATCTTTTGTCCATGGAGAGCAACATACCATTCTGTGCTTTTTGGAGTAGAGAAGATGAATGAGAACAAAGAGTGGGAACATGTATTCCAGAGCACAGATGATAAGAATCTGGATTAAGTTAAATACTTATTGAGCAGTAGGTTTGTCAGTATTAGAAAAAAACCCAAACAAACAAACAAACAAAAAAAGCAAAACAAGATGCCCAGTGTAGAATAATGATCAATATAAAGCTGCAAAAACAAAGAACTTTATTTGGGGTCTTAAGAATTGCAATTTGGGAGACATAGGTTTGGGTAAAACCAAATGAAGGTGAAAGAGGAGAGTGAAAAATGTGGCTTAAAATTCAACATTCAAAAAACTAAGATCATGGCATCTGGCCCCATCACTTCATGTCAAACAGAAGGGAAAATTGGAGACAGTGACAGATTTTATTTTCTTGATCTCCAAGACTCTGGTGACTGGAGCCATGAATTAAAAGACACATGCTTCTTAGAAGGAAAGGTATGACAAATTTAGCAAATTAAAAAGTAGAGACATCACTTTGCCAAAAAAGGTCCATATAGTCAAAGGTATGATTTTTCCAGTAGTAATTTATGGTTATGAGAGTTAGACCATAAAGAAGGCTGAGCACCAAAGAATTGATGCTTTTGAACTGTGGTGCTGGTGAAGACTCTTGAGAGTCCCCTGGATAGCAAGGAAATCAAACCAGTCAACCCTAAAGGAAATCAATCCTGAATATTCATTGGAAGGACTGATGCTGAAGCTCCAATAGTTTGGCCACCTGATGCAAAGAGACAACTCTGGAAAAGACCCTGATGCTGAGAAATATTGAAGGCAAAAAGGGAAGGGGGTGGCAGAGAATGAGATGGTTAGATAGCATCACGGACTCAGAGGACATGAATTTGAGCAAACTCTGGGAGATAGTGAAGGACAGGGAAGCCTGGCGTGCTGCAGTCCATAGGGTTACAAAGAGTTGGACATGACTTACAGACTGAACAACAGCAACAAACAAAAAGAGTGCTTCAAGTCAGGGTTTTATGAAGACAAAATTTGCAAGGCTGTTCAAGAATTATGATTGACTCTGCTGCATTGGAGAAGGAAATGGCAACCCACTCCAGTGTTCTTGCCTGGAGAATCCCAGGGACGGGGGAGCCTGGTGGGCTGCCGTCTATGGGGTCACACAGAGTCTGACACGACAGAAGTGACTTAGCAGCAGCAGCTGATGTAAAAAAGAATATATTTTCCCACAAGGGCTAGGTTAACCCAAATTATTTTAGTGTAAGCATCCTGTAAGTATCTTGACTTTCTGGAACATTGGACACATGTTCTGGATGCCTGTATTAAAATAAGTGTTCAAAATGTACAACTCCATCTGGTGGGAGTTGTGCTTAAGTCATACTTCTTCAATGGCCTCCAAGCTGATTTTTAGAAAACTCTCTTAGCAATAAAAACTCCATTTGGATTTTCCTTTCATACCAATTAAATTTGAATTTCAAATAAACACGAATAATCTTTTAGTATGTGGATGGCCCGTGTGATATTTGGGACATGCTTACACTAAAAATTTATGTGTTGTTTATGTGATAGATTTAACTGAGTATTCTGTAAGTTACCTAGTAAGACTAATATTAAAAGAAAGAGAAGAGTTTATAAAACTTGACTTTGGTCTAACTTTACATCTGAATTCAGCAAATCGTTTCTTAAACTTTAATAACATATACAGTTCAATACACACTGAAATATTCTGTGTCACTTGAATATAACTAATTCTGGTAATATTTTAACAGCATCCTTTTCTTTGAAAACTTTGGGTGCTTTTTTTTTTTTTAATTTGTGAAAAGGCAGTCTTCCTATTCTTCGTTAAAATGTTCTCTCTCTGCCTATATTTAATTGCGTGCACAACATTTATTGAGACTGGATTGCAGGAAAGCATAATAGTGTCGACAGAGTTGGCAATGCCCTTAAGGTCATAGAAGAACAATGTGGGTCTGTCGGCTGAAATCCATTTTCACTTTGAATATTTTTAGGAGGAGAGTGTGCCCATACTTCCATGAATGCTTCAGAATGCAGGAATGATTATTTTTATTTGTAAAGTCTGTAGTCATATACTGTTCAAGTTTTTCTTTACATTGTATATGATTTAATATATAGTTATTTATCAGAGTCAACCAACCAGCAAGAATTTTTTGAGGCTGTAAAATGAAGTAGCATTTAACAATCACTTACTGAATACTAGGAAGCATACTGTGTGCTTGGCATCTGCTTTGCCTGCATCTGAGATCTTTCTGCGAGGTAGATAGTATTGGTCCCACTTTGAAAGTAAAGGAATTGAGTCTCAGAAAAGGAACATAATTTTATCAAGTTCACACTGCTTCGCTGAGTAAGATATTGAGACTGGATCATTATTAATATACATTCTTGGTTCTTTTGAATTACTCCAGGGCACGTAGTCCTCAACTAGAGTGATATTACCCCTTAGGAGACAGTTGGTAATATGTAAAAACACTTTTGATTGTCATGAATGAGGGGGGAAGATGTGTTTCTGGCATCTAGAGGGTAGAGGCCAAGATGCTCCTTAAATTCTACAATGCACAGGACAGCCCCCACAATGACTAATTTTCCAACCCCAGATCTTAATAATCTTGAAATGGAGAGTCAGACACGACTGAAGCGACTTAGCAGCAGCAGCAGAGTACAGAGTCATAGCAAATGCTATAGTGAAACAGATTTAGAGTAAATTTTAAAAAGACATTTCCAACAACCTACTTTAACCCCTTGTGAAACAGGCCATGTGTAAGACTGAATTTCCCATCATTCTGAGTCTCCAAGTGCAGGTTGGATGAATAGAAATTAGTCTTGTTGAGGACATTCAACAACTAGGTGAGTGTTTGGAACTAAGCTGTTATGATTTTTTCATGTTCTACATAACCCATAACAAAACAATTTAAAATTTATTTATAAAACCTATTAAGTCGATTGAATTTTTCCATTTTCATGTAATCTAGCGTAGAGGACAATTGAAGAAATACAGCTCGATGTATTAAAAAACTTACATTGGAAGAATAAAATGACACTGCTAAATCAAAATCAGTAATCATAGAAAAAATACAGAATATTTTAATAAAATGTAATCTGAATTATATATGTCTGTTAATATTTATGAAGGTGAAAGGTATCTGTCTTTCAGGAGTCACAGGGGACCATCTCTGAAAATCAATATTCCAATGTCTTTATCCATCTTCTTCAATATTTCCAACCAGTTTTATCCAGATTCTATTGTATTTTGCTTGGAATCTTACTTCTGAAATCTTCTGTCTCTTTCACCTCAGGTTAGCTTAAGATATAGATCATTTCCATGTTTTACATTGAAGCTTAATGGTTATCATTTTTTAAGTAATGCATTGTAATAAATTCACTAGAACAATAGGATTTTGCTCTGCTATCTAGCTTGCGTTACAAAGTATAGATCACTGCTTGTAGCTGGTAAAAGTCTTCATAATGTGGATAGTTTGATCTTTGTCATTTTATAGTGAGTCTCTTATAAAATGTTTTCATTAAATTGATGCTGATTTATGTTTTCTTCAGCATGGCTGACAGTTCGGCTAGCTTCAGAACCTTGGCGATATTAATATGAATGAAACACAAAATGAAAGGAATTATTTAATGAAATGTGACTTTACTAATCAAATATTGGAGACAGATACATCAAATGCTAGAACAACAAATAACAGTTTCTGACTTTAAAAGCTGGCTGTTGAAAACAAAAGATGTAACGAAGGAGCCCTTAAGGAATGGTAGACACATCACATTGAAAATCCACTCCTCTGTGAAAGAATGAGAATAATGGTGAAAAATTCAAAATCAACATTTCCAGAACTTTGGAAATTAATCTAAGTCTTGCAGCAATCTGAGGAGAATTTATTCAAGAAAAATTGCTAAATTTATATAAGAACATCAGTTCTTGATACACTTAACTCACCACATTCTCATTCCCAAATTCCCAGCTCTGTGATAGCATTGAAAATAGGTAGGCTTGCAACCATGGTAGCTGTGAAAAGCAACAGTTACTTAGTAGCCCCTGGAAGGGTGGAATGGATTTGAAGCTCCTGAACAGCCTTATCTTCAGAGAATGTGTCATTATTTGATTTGTCTTGCAGCTCCTTAGAAAAGCCCCATTCACAATGCCTGTCTTTATTTGACCTAACTCAGAGGTCACTCAATGATAAAAGCCTTCTCTTTAGTGGTTTTATTAAAAATAATTATTGGCTATTGTTTCACATTACTGTTGCCTGAGATCCCAATACCTGTTGAGACAAACAAGAGGTGGAATAAAATACTTGAAAGGAAAATTTTGACCTTTTTTCTCAAGATGGCTCTGGAAATTTTGTGGTTCCGTATGAATTATGGGATTATTTGTTCTAGTTGTATGAAAAATATCAGAGATATTTTGTTAAGGATTGTATTAAATTTGTAGATTACTTTGGGAGAAGGAAACGGCACCCCACTCCAGTATCGCCTGGAGAATCCTATGGCCAGGGGGTCACACAGAGTCGGACACGACTGAGCGACTTCACGTTCACTTTTGGGTAGTGTGGCTATTGTAACAATACTCTTCTAATCTAACAGCACGGGGTAGTTTTCCATTTCTTTGTGTCTTCAATCTCCTTTATCAGTGTTTTATAGTTTTCAGACTATAGGTCTTTCGTGCCCTTGGTTAAGTTTATCCCCAGGTTGTTTTACTCTTTTTGATATTATTTACAATGAGATTTAAAAAAATGTTCTCATTCTGATAGTTCATTATTGTGAAGAAAAGCAACCAATCTGTATATTAACCTTTTATCTTACAAATTTGATGAATTCATTTATTTTGATATTTTTGGGGTGGAGACTTTAGGGGTTTCTATATAAAGTATCATGTCATCTGCAAATAGACTTTTATTTCTTCCTTTTCATTTTGGATGACTTTTTTTTTT
Source organism: Ovis aries (assembly GCF_016772045.2). NCBI lineage: Eukaryota > Metazoa > Chordata > Mammalia > Artiodactyla > Bovidae > Ovis > Ovis aries. The sequence goes on from NC_056074.1 coordinate 20,323,267, forward strand.
TCTTTGTCTAATTGCTGAATCTAGGACTTGCAATACTGTGTTACATAATAGTGTAAGAGTGGATATCCTTGTCTTATTCCTGAGTTTAGAGTAAAGGCATTCAGCTTTTCACTATTAACTGTGGGTTTTTCATAAATGGCCTTCATTATATTGATATAAACTGTTCCCTTTATACCGACTTTCAGAAGAAATCTGGAGGTATCACTTTCCCAGATTTCAGACTATCCTACAAAGCTCTAGAAATCAAAACAGTATGGTACTGGCACAAAAACAGACATGTAGATCAGTGCAAACAATTAGGAAGATCAGAAATAAACCCATGCACCTATGATCAATTAATTTATGACAAAGGAAGCAAAAATATACTATGGAACAAAGACAGTCTCTTCAATGGGTGGCACTGAGAAAACAGGACTACTACATGTAGAACAATGAGTTTAGAACATTTCCTCACAAAACATAAAAAGTAAACCTCAAAATGGATTATAAGCTGAAATATAAGGCCAGAGACAATAATATTCTTAGAAGAGAACAGAGAAGACTCTGACATGCTGCTGCTGCTGCTGCTAAGTCGCTTCAGTCGTTTTTGACTCTGTGCGACCCCATAGATGGCAGCCCACCAGGCTCCTCCGTCCATGGGATTTTCCAGGCAAGAGTACTAGAGTGGGGTGCCATTGCCTTCTCCTTCTTTGACATAAATCATAGTAATATTTCTAGATGTCTCCTAAACAAAATAAATAAAAGCAAAAATAAGCAAATAACACCTAATTAAAGTTAAAAAGTCTTTGCACAGCAAAGGAAATCAACAAAATGAAAGAAAATCCTACAGAATGGGATAAAATATTTACAAATGATTGCTCAACAAGATGTTAATATCCAAAATTTACAAATATCTCATACAACTCAATATAAAAAATCCAAACAACGCAATGAAGTGGACAGTCAAACTAAATAGGTGTTTTTCCAAAAAGAAATGCAGATGGCTAACAGGAACATGAAAGGACGTCAACATCACTAATTGTTCAGTTCAGTTCAGTTCAGTCGCTCAGTCGTGTCTGACTCTTTGCGACCCCATGAATCGCAGCACGCCAGGCCTCCCTGTCCATCACCAACTCCCAGAGTTCACTCAGAGTCACGTCCATCGAGTCAGTAATGCCATCTAGCCATCTCATCCTTGGCCGTCCCTTTCTCCTCCTGCCCCCAATCCCTCCCAGCATCAGAGTTTTTCCAATGAGTCAACTCTTTGCATGAGGTGGCCAAAGTACTGGAGTTTCAGCTTTAGCATCATTCCTTCCAGAGAAATCCCAGGGCTGATCTCCTTCAGAATGGACTGGTTGGATCTCCTTGCAGTCCAAGGGACTCTCAAGAGTCTTCTCCAACACCGCAGTTCAAAAGCATCAATTCTTCAGGGCTCAGCCGAATTCACAGTCCAATTCTCACATCCATACATGACCACTGGAAAAACCATAGCCTTGACTAGATGGACCTTTGTTGGCAAAGTAATGTCTCTGCTTTTCAGCATGCTATCTAGGTTGGTCATAACTTAGAGAAATGCAAATCAAAACTACAATGAGATATTACCTTACACTTGTGAGAAGGGCCATGATCAAAAAGTCTACAAATAACAATGTTGGTGAGGATGTGGAGAAAAGGGAGCATTTGTGGGAATGTAAATTGGTATAGCCACTGTGAAAACACTATAGAGTTTCCTCAAAAAACTAGAAATATACCTACCATATGACTCAGCAACTCCAGTCCTAAGTATATATATTCAGAAAAAAATGAAAATATTAATTTGAAAAGACACATGCTCCTCAATGTTCATAGCAGTGCTATTATAATAGTCAAGATATGGAAGAAACACAAACGTCCAACAGAGAAATGAATAAAGAAAATATTATATATATATATATATATATATACATGTTATTGTGTGTGTGTGTGTGTGTGTGTATATATATGTATATATATATAATGGAATATTGGACTTCCTTGGTGACTCAATCAGTCAAGAATCTGTCTGCAATGCAGGAGACCTGAGTTTTGTCCCTGGGTCAGGAAGATCCCCTGGAGAAGAGAATGGCTGCCCACTCCAGTATTCTTGCATGGAGAATCCCATGGACAGAAGAGCCAGGCAGGCTACAGTCCATGAGGTTGCAAAGAGTTGGACAAGACTGAGCAACTAAACTCACATAATGAAATATGACTCAGCCATTAAAATGAAGAAGGAAATGGCAACCCCCTCCAGTATTCTTGCCTGGAAAATCCCATGGATGGAGTTACCTGTCAGGCTACAGTTCATAGCGTTGCAAAGAGTTGGACGGAACTGAGCTACTTTCATATTCACATTAAAATGAATAAAATAATGCCATTTGCAACAATGTGGATGGACCTAGAGAATATTATGTCTAACAAAATAAGTCAAATGGATACTGTGTGATATCACTGTGGAACCTAAAACAAACAAACAAATGGATATGCAAAAAAAGAAACAGACTCACATATACAGAAAACAAAGCAGTGACTTCTGGAGAAGAAAGGCAAGTGCAGAGGTGCAAGATACGGGTATGGGCTTAACAGATACAAACTACTATATATGAAATAGATAAGCAACAAGGGTATATTATATAACACAAGGAATTAAACCCATTATCTTTAATACATTTAAATGAATATAATCTCTAAAAATAATGAATTACTATGCCATACACCTGGAACTAACATTATATTGTAAATACTCTATACATCAATAAAAAGTTAGAAAAACATTGGGGGAATATGATTCCCATAGGGAGTATAGAAAAGTTTCAAAATATTCCTAGAGATCTAGAAGGCCATATGCACATGTGGGGCTGTGGATATGCCAGTAGAATACCTGAGAGGCCCTACTCCCTAACTTCTGCCTGACATTGAGTCTGTGCCAACAGAACATGGAGGTTAAGGCAAAGTTCCCAATTGCTGGAACATTGGAGGCATTCCCTAACATACATACAAAGCATCTCAACAAGGAGTGAGAGGCTCTAAGGCATTTGAAGAGATCCTTGTCCAATTATTAGCTGATTACTAAGATGGAAGAAGCGCAAGCTGGAATCAAGATTGCCGGGAGAAATATCAATAACCTCAGATATGCAGATGACACCACCCTGATGGCAGAAAGTGAAGAGGAACTAAAAAGCCTCTTGATGAAGTGAAAGAGGAGAGTGAAAAAGTTGGCTTAAACCTAACATTCAGAAAATGAAGATCATGGCATGCGGTCCCATCACTTCATGGGAAATAGATGGGAAACAGTGTCAGACTTTATTTTTTTTTGGGCTCCCAAATCACTGCAGATGCTGATTGCAGCCATGAAATTAAGAGATGCTTACTCCTTGGAAGGAAAGTTACGACCAACCTAGATAGCATATTGAAAAGCAGAGACATTACTTTGCCAACAAAGGCCCGTCTAGTCAAGGCTATGATTTTTCCAGTGGTCATTTATGGATGTGAGAGTTGGACTGTGAAGAGAGCTGAGCACCAAAGAATTGATGGTTTTGAACTGTGATGTTGAAGACTCTTGAGAGCCTCTTGGACTGCAAGAAGATCCAAACAGTCCATCCTAAAGGAGACTAGTCCTGGGTGTTCATTGGAAGGACTGATGCTGAAGCTGAAACTCCAATACTTTGACCACCTCATGCGAAGAGTTGACTCATTGAAAAAGACCCTGATGCTGGGAGGGATTGAGGGCAGGAGGAGAAAGGGACGACAGAGAATGAGATGACTGGATGGCATAACCAACTCGATGGACATGAGTTTGAGTGAACTCCAGGAGCTGGTGATGGACAGGGAGGCCTGGCGTGCTGCAATTCATGGGGTCACAAAGAGTCGGACACAACTGAGCGACTGAACTGAACTGAAGCTGAGCAGAGACTTCAGTGGTCATATGCAACAAAGAATACAGATGTGCATAATTGGTTCAGGAAAGTCACTAAAGTAATTAACAACAACAAGAACAAACAGCAGTAACAACAAACCCTGAGAAGGAGAGGGAATCTGATTCTCAGAGTTACTGTATCATATCATTTAATATTTTAGTAGCAATAGACCACGAGGGACTACAAATGGGACTTACTAGACAGAGTTTAAATCAGTTATTATAAATACATTCAAATAACTAAAGGAAACCATTTCTTCAGAAGTACAGGGAAATCTTAGAATAATGTCTCACCAAGTAGACAGTAAAGGGCTAGAAATGACAGAAAAGAACCAAAAGGGAATTATTCGTTAGAAAGTACAGTAACTGAAATGAAAAATTCACTACAGGGACTCAACAGAAGATTTGACCTTTCAGAAGAATCAGTAAATTTGAACATAGATTAGTTGAGATTATCCAATCTGAGTAACAGAAAGAGAATGAAGCTGAACGTGACCTCAGATGTCTGAAAACTCACAAGTACTCCAACATGTACATATCCGAAGTCCCAGAAGGAAAAGAAAGAAAAGGGCAGAAAAACTATTTGAAGAAATGATGGCTGAAAACTTCCCAAATCTGACAGAAAACCCTAATATAAACATTTAGAAGCTCAACAAACTCCAAATAGGATAAACCAAGAGGACTTCTACTTCAACTCAAATGTCACACTATTGAAAGACAAAGACAAAAAGAATCTTGAAAATAATGAGATAAAAACAACTCCTCAAACATAAAAGATCCTCAGAAAGTTAACTGGTATCTTTTTTATCAAAAACTATTGTGGCTAAGAGGTAGTGTATAACAAAATGCTGAAAGCGAAAATACTGTCAACCAAGAATTCTATAATATACACAGTGATAGTGAAAGAAAATTAAGACAGTCCGACATAATTAGAATCTGAAAGCATTTCTTATTAGTAGACGACCTATGGGAAATATCAAAGGGAACCCTCAGACTGAAATAAAAGAATACCAGACAAGGCTTTATGTCTGTGTAAGGAAATAAAAAGCTTTATTAGCAAAGGAAACATAATTAAGGAAACAGACTAGACGGGTAGAAAGGACTAGCCTTACAAAGATTTTTCAGAAATAAAGATCCTGTTTCAAAGAATCTTGAACAAGAAAAAAAAGCTAAAAAATCCCTCACATTTTTAAGGTGTGATCCTAACAAACATGAAGAAAAATTACTGGTATTTGATTTTATTGTCTGAAATTATGTATAAGCAGCGATTTAAAGTTTTTCATTTATTTTTTTGTTTTCCACTCTTTGCCATAATCTATATGACTTAAAGAAGTGACTTTTCTAACAAAAATAAACTAGATGCTCTTCTAAAACATCATGAAGAAGGAATAATGGCTTTTCGATAAACTGCCTTAATCAAGAACTCTATTTTGCTCGTTTTATCGATGCTGTTTTTTTTGATAAAACATTTCATCATTCAACTGAAGAATATGGGCTTCAGCTAAGTAGAAAATTTCTTGGCTATGTGATAATCCCAAGTCTTTTAATTTAGAAATAACTCCAAATGTAATAAAATCTTGGCTTTCTATTTCTTATGATAATAGACAAATGAATTTGGGCCATAGTTCAGCTTTTAATATTTCTTCTATTTGATCTATTCTGCCAATTAATAATAGTCTGTATGATTAGAAATAGAAGAAACCAAATGAATTTTAACTATCTTGAACTGCAGTTATTATTGAAGTAAAACTTTGTCTCACTTTTAATAATTTATAGTCATTACCAAATTCTAAGAAGGATTTATTTCCTTTTTTTAAACTCAAATGAACTGTATAGTCTAACTATAAGAACTAAAGTATAAGTAGCCATTTAGTACCAATAAGTAAAACATTTTGAATAATGCATAATTTATAATTGCAATTATTCAGGAAGAAAAATGTCAAAATAATCATTTTATATTTTTCTCTCTGAAATCTGGATAGAAAATTTCCAGTAGTTTGTTACATGTGTTACCTTGTTAAACAAACATAAATTAATAAAAAATCTTCCTGAAAAACAAAAACAGAAGTTGTCAAGTTATGCTTTAGGGAAGTCTGAAAACTTTTAATAAGGAAGAAATACAGCTACCCAAAGGTTATGCAAAACACATTTTTAGTAAATCAATCTGCTCAACCAACTAATCAATAAGCTACCACTTTGTAAACAGAAACCAAATAAAATGGCAAATATCCAGGAACAATTATAAAGTATATATGAGTGTCATGTTCAAAAAAAGAAAAGGATTCTATTCAAGAATGTTTTTAAGACTAGATTTTGTTGCATTTGTTAAAAATATAAACAAGAACCAATTAGTGTTTATAAATTAGAATAGAGAAACTTCAACAACAGCTCAATCAATACCTCAAAACAGAAAAAAAATTTAAAAAACAGAATATAATGTGTTAGAATCACATTGGATGCATAAATACCACGTGAGAATCTTTAATTTCCTAGAATACTGAGGTATAAAGGAACCACATAGACCAGAAGTCACTTCTACTTCCAGTCCTACTTTCTTACCTACTCCCCTGACTAATATTTTAACCTGTAGGTTTCAACATTTGCTTTACCTCAAACTTTCTTATCATGGAAGAATCTATTTTATTCTGCTAAACTAACTCTTCCTAATTCTTCCCTTCTGACTTGGTACCACTATTTCCTCCTCATCAGCTAGAAAACATTAGTGGTACTTAAAACTTCATTTTCTATAGGTAATTATTACTTTATCTTTTGAAATTTATTTTATTTACTACTATTTGAACGTTTTTACTAGATGGTAAAGAATCTATCTGCCTGCAATGCAAGAGACATGGGTTTGATCCCTGGGTAGGAACGCTCCCCTGGAGGAGGGCATGGCAACCCACTCCAGTATTCTTGCCTGGAGAATTCCATGGACAGAAGAGCTGGTGGGCCACAGTCCATACAGTGGCAAAGAGTGGGACATGACTGAGGCGACTTAGCACACACACACATACATAAACAGTTGTTGTTCAGTCGCTCCGTTGTGTCTGACTCTTTGTGACCCTATAGACTGCAGCACGCCAAGCTTCCCTATCCACTGTCTCCCAGAGTTTGCTCAAACTCATGCCCACTGAGTTGGTGATAACCATCCAACCATCTCATCCTCTGTCACCTCCTTTTCCTGCCCTCAATTTTTCCCAGGATCAGGGTATTTTCCAAAGAGTTGGCTCTTTGCATGGGTGGCCAAAATATTGGAGTTTCAGCTTTAGCATCAGTTCTTCCAATGAATATTCAGGAGTGATGTCCTTTAGGATTGACTAGTTTGATCTCATTGCAGTCCAAGGGAATCTCAAGAGTCTTCTCCAGCACCAAAATTCAAAAGCATCAGTTCTTCTACATTCAGCCTTCCTTATCATCCGACTCTCACATCCATTCCTGATTCTGGAAAAATCCTAAGTTTGATTAGACAAACCTTTGGTAGCAGAGTGGTGTCTCTGCCTTTAATATACTGCCTTCCACATTAAGAGTAGAAGCTATGAATGGAGTTTCTGGGGAAAATTTCACGTTTACTAATGTCTTAGTCAAGATTCAGATTCATTCTTAATTCAGGTGTATTAACAGTGTCTCACTTGTTTTTTCTCTTGGTTTGGCATAGATTGTTACAATTAGTATGCATAGAAAATCATGTAAACTCACAAGGTAAATGGTTTATCCTCCACAATAACCACAGGTATTCTGTTGTGATGTTCCAGCACCTCAGTATTTTAAAATTTATGTTTTACAGAAAGTTAGTCAAGCAAATAAGATTATAATAATACGCTTTTAGGGAAAGGATTTTTGTCTACCTTTTCTATTAAAACAAACAAACGTACATTTTCCTCCTTGGGAAAAGAGGTTAATTCTCTCACAGTGAACCCACAAAGCAAACTCAGATTAAAACCACTGAACGTGAGCTACAGCTGAAGTCTGGGCTAATCTAGAATTATAGACACATACACAAGGGGAAATTTTTCCTTACAAAATTAGTTCAGTTTCCAACCATCTCAGTAGAAAAGCTCTATGTAGGTTTGGCCTCAGTTGCTTTTGTCAGAACATACCTCAAGCGTTGACTAATTTTAAAAAAGTGTGTTTTGTTCTCCACCCGCAATGCAGGAGACCCAGGTTTGTTCCCTGGATTGGGAAGGTCCCCTGGCATTGGCTATCCATTCCAATATTTTTGTCTGGAGAATTCCTTGGGCAGAGGAGCCTGGAGGGCTACAGTACATGGTTAGGCTACTTATTAAGTTAAAGAACCCAGGAGATAGGGCAGTTCTTTGGGAAGATTTGTTCATTTGGTACTTCGTTAATAAACCTTGTTCCTCTATTTTCTTCCTCTCTGATCTCTTCCTTTCCTTAGAAAAAGTGTCACATTGCTTAGCTATTTCTTGTTTTTTAACTTGATTATAATCTCCTGGGAATTTTATTTATATAACAATGGAAGCAGTGACAGGCTTTATTTTCTTGGGCTCCAGAATCACTGCAGGTGGTGAGTGCAGCCTTGAAATTAAAAGATGCCCCTTGGAAGAAAAGCTATGAGAAACCAGAAAGCATGTTAAAAAGCAGAGACATTACTTTACCCACAAAGGTCTGTCTAGTCAAAGCTATGGCTTTTATAGTAGTCATGTACGGATGTTAGAGTTGGACCTTAAAGAAAGCTGAGCACTAAAGAATTGATGATTTTGAACTGTGGTGTTGGAGAAGACTCTTGCGAGTCCCTTGGACAGTAAGGAGATTAAACCAGTTAATCTTAAAGGAAATCAGTCCTGAATATTCATTAGAAGGACTAACGCTGAAGCTGAAGTTCCAATACTTGGCCACGTGATATGGAGAACTGACTTATTGGAAAATATTCTGATGCTGGCCAAGATTGAAGGCAGGAGGAGAAAGGGATGGCAGAGGATGAGATGGTTGGATGGCATCACTGAATTGACGGACATGAGTTTGAGCGAGCTCCAGGAGTTGGTGATGGACAGGGAAGCCTGATGTGCTGTAGTCCATGGTGTCACAAAGAGTCAGACACAATTGAGTGACTGAATTGAACTGATAATCTCCTTGGGTGTTTGGACACTGTCTTACTCTTCAGCGCCTTTCACAATTTTACCATTCAAATTCATTTTCCTTTCTCTCTCCTCCTGCAAAACAAGGTAAAATGAACATCTTGTTTTATTCCCAGGCTTTGCTACTGACTTTAGCCCAGGTCACTGATTAAACTAGGTGAGAAGCTTTAAAAATAGGCCACAAGTATCTCTCCTACCCAAGGTGTGGGCATATCTTGTTATTTCATTCCCTTCAGTGTCTATCAGGTTCAACCCCTCTCTGAGTCACAGCTTTAGCTTAGGTAATTCCCTGTCATCTCTCGCCGAGTGTATTGCAGACTCCTAACAGCTTTCTTCTGCCCTCCCTATTCTACCCTTCCCCCTATTCTATCTCCTCTCCGCCTCCAGAATAACATTTCTAAAGTATACATGTGGTAACAATCACAGTAACAGTCATTGATGTTTATGTATTATTTATACTGTGTGAGAGCTGAGATTGTGAGCTAAAATCATTTTATTATCATTTCTGTCTCCGAGCAACTCTATAAGTTTGCTACGAGAATGGAGAGTGATAGTATTGTTCCAGTTTTTATGGATGAGAGCTAAATGCCTAAGTTAATTGCTTCATGTCACATAGCTGAAATTTTAAATATTTTTTAAACCACCTTGTCCCACTTGTCACTTCTTTAGTTTAAATTTTTCTGTATATCACACAAATAGAATCCAAATATTTTAAGCAAGGCATACAGAAATCGTCTTGTTCTACCACAGGTCTGCTCTGCCAGTTTTGTCTATCACTTACCTTTGTTTTTATTTGCTATTTCTTCCTATCATTCCTATAAACTATGTTTATAGGTCACACATCTGTACATCTTTACCTGTACATCTTTGCAGTGTTCTATCTTAGGTACCATTCATTCTTCTTCAGTAAGTAAGTTCCTTTAAGTGACAGTTGCTTTACAGATTCCTTCTATGACCTATTAGCAGTTTATAAATGATGCTATTGCTGTAGTTATCTCACTGTGATTATTTATTGAACTTGCTTTATATAGTAGAGTAGTGATTCTCAACATATGGTCCCAGGGACTGCAAAAGAAAAAATTATTTTTGTAACAGCAGTAAGATATTATTTACCATTTTAACTCTCATTTTCTCATGGGTGTGCAGTGGAGTTTTTCAGAGGCTACATCACAGGTGATGTCATAAAAAATTAAATGCAAGAGTAGGTAAGAAAAGCTAGCTGTCCTCCATTAGGTAAGAGATTAAGTGGATTTAAAAACTATAATCAGTGCCACACTTGTCAATATTTTTTTTGAAAATAAAATTTTTTCTCACAAAAATGTTATCTTTGTTCACATGTGATAAATTTAGTAATGCTATTTAAAATATTTACAAAATTTCTCAATTGAATTTCTAATATAACTATCAATAAATATGTCACATATAAAAATGTTTTCTAGGGTCCTTAATAATTTTTAAGAGTGAGAAGCAGTCCTGAGGTCAGGGTACTGTGTTTGCAATAAGATAGCATATACACTTCTGGACATGAAGTGTATGCATTGTTTGTCCTTCTAAGGCCTGAGTTGAGCTCAGAGCCACCCCAAACCAGTAGCTTTTGTATGTTTCACTTGTTTGGCAAGAGAAAAGTAAAGTTAGAATAGGTTACCATGAATTAGGAACATACCTGAATCAGCCATTTGATTACATAGGATCACCGTATAAAAACTGATGTGGAGCCTAGCAGTGATTGTTGGTTTCTTTATCGGTTTTGAATGCACTTGTCAACAGGCTTCAAGTGTTAAGTAGACACTATCACAATGCAATGCACATGATGATCATTTTGTTAACAGTGGAGAATCCCAGGGACGGGGGAGCCTGGTGGGCTTCCGTCTATGGGGTCGCACAGAGTCGGACACGACTGGAGCGACTTAGCAGCAGCAGCAGCAGGACACTGTGTAGACAACTTTCTAACAGAAGTGCCACAGAATTTTAATTGAAATGATGACAAACATTTAAGGTAACTACATACCTTAGTTACCTTAGTTAACTACGTTACCTTAGTTAAAGTTGACTTTAAGTTTGACCCATATAAGAAGTAATATACAATATTTGATGCCAATTGCCCATTGCTTCCCTAGGTCTCATTCACTCTTTATTAAAAAAAAATTTATTCATTTTAATAGGAGGCTAATTACTTTATAGTATTGTGGTGGGTTTTGCCATACGTTTACATGAATTAGCCATGGGTGTACATGTGTTCCCCATCCTGAAACCCCTCCCACCTCCCTCCCCATCCCATCCCTCAAGGTCATCCCAGTGCACCTACCCTGAGCACCCTGTCTCATGCATCGAACCTGGACTGGTGATCTGTTTCATATATGATAATATACATGTTTCAATGCTATTCTCTTAAATCATCCCATCCTCGCCTTCTCCCACAGAGTCCAAAAGTCTGTTCTTTACATCTGTGTCTCTTTTGCTGTCTCATATATAGGATCATTGTTACCATTTTTCTAAATTCCATATATATGCATTAATATACTGCATTGGTGTTTTTCTATCTGACTTACTTTGCTTTGTATAATAGGCTCCAGTTTCATCCACCTCATTGAGTTCAGTTCAGTTGCTCAGTCGTGTACGATTCTTTGCGACCCCGTGAATCGCAGCTCACCAGGCCTCCCTGTCTGTCACCAACTCCCGGAGTTCACTCAACTCATGTCCATTGAGTCAGTGATGCCATCCAGACATCTCATCCTTGGTCGTCCCCTTCTCCTCCTACCCCCAATGCCTCCCAGCTTCAGAGTCTTTTCCAATGAGTCAACTCTTTGCATGAGGTGGCCAAAGTATTGCAGTTTCAGCTTTAGCATCAGTGCTTCCAAGGAACACCCAGGACCAATCTCCTTTAGAATGGACTGGGTGGATCTCCTTGCAGTCCAAGGGACTCTCAAGAGTCTTCTCCAACACCACAGTTCAAAAGCATCAATTCTTCGGCACTCAGCTTTCTTCACAGTTGAACTCTCACATCCATACATGACCACAGGAAAAACCATAGCCTTGACTAGACAGACCTTTGTTGGCAAAGTAATGTCTGTGCTTTTGAATATGCTATCTAGGTTGGTCTTAACTTTTCTTCCAAGGAGTAAGTGTCTTTTAATTTCATGGCTGCAGTCACCATCTGCAGTGATTTTGGAGCCCCAAAAAATAAAGTCTGACACTGTTTCCACTGTTTCCCCATCTATCTGCCATGAAGTGATGGGACCAGATGCCATGATCTTCGTTTTCTGAATGTTGAGTTTTAAGCCAACTTTTTCACTCTCCTCTTTCACTTTCATCAAGAGGCTTTTTAATTCTTCATTTTCTGCCATAAGGGTGGTGTCATCTGCATGTTCGAGGTTATTGATATTTCTCCCGGCAATCTTGATTCCAGCTTGTGCTTCTTCCAGCCAGCATTTCTCATGATGTACTCTGCATAGAAGTTAAATAAGCAGGGTGACAATATACAGCCTTGACGTACTCCTTTTCCTATGTGGAACCAGTCTGTTGTTCCATGTCCAGTTCTAACTGTTGCTTCCTGACCTGAATATAGGTTTCTCAAGAGGCAGGTTAGGTGGTCTGGTATTCCCATCTCGTTCAGAATTTTCCACAGTTGATTGTGATCCACACAGTCAAAGGCTTTGGCATAGTCAATAAAGCAGAAATAGATGTTTTTCTGGAACTCTCTTGCTTTTTCCATGATCCAGTGGATGTTGGCAATTTGATCTCTGGTTCCTCTGCCTTTTCTAAAACCAGCTGGAACATCAGGAAGTTCATGGTTCATGTATTGCTGAAGCCTGGCTTGGAGAATTTTGAGCATCACTTTACTAGCATGTGAAATGAGTGCAGTTGTGTAGTAGTTTGAGCATTCTTTGGCATTGCCTTTCTTTGGGATTGGAATGAAAACTGACCTTTTTCAGTCCTGTGGCCACTGCTGAGTTTTCCAAATGTGCTGGCATATTGAGTGTAGCACTTTCACAGCATCATTTTTCAGGATTTGAGGTAGCTCAACTGGAATTCCATCACCTCCACTAGCTTTGTTCATAGTGATGCTTTCTAAGGCCCACTTAACTTCACAGTGCATGTGGAGTGGCTCCTCTTGGGCCTCCTGCATCCGCCATCTGCCTCATTAGAACTGATTAAAATGCATTCTTTTTAATAGCTGAGTAATATTCCATTGTGTATATGTACCACAGCTTTCTAATCCATTCATCTGCCAATGGACATCTAGGTTACTTCCATGTCCTGGCTATTGTAAACAGTGCTGTGATGAACATTGGGGTACACGTGTCTCTTTCAATTATGATTTCCTTGGTGTGTATGCCCAACAGTGGGATTGCTGGGCCTCATTCTCGTTTTTAAAATTGAAGTATAGTTGATTTTCAATGTTGTTTTAGTTTCTGGTGTTCAGCAAAATGATATACATACATATGTATTTATTATTTTTCATAATCTTTTTTCATAGTGTTTTATTACAAGATATTGAATATGGTTCCCTTGCTATACAGTAGGGCTTGTTGTTTATTTTATGTATATAGTAGTTTGTTAATCCGAAACTCCTCGTTTATCCCTCCCATACCCTCTTTCCTCTTTGGTAACTATAAGTTTGCTTTCTGTGTCTGTGAGTATGTTTCTGTTTGACAAGCTAATTAATCTGTATCATATTTTATATTACATATATAAGTCATATCTTATGGTATTTGTCTTCCTCTTTCTGACTTAACTTCATTTAATATGATAATCTCTAGGTCCATTTATGCTACTGCAAATGGCATTATTTCATTCTTTCTTATGACTGACTAGTATTTCATGTGTATGCACCATAACTTCTCCATCAGTTCCTCTGTTGTGGGCATTTAGGTTGCTCCATGTCCTAGCTATTGTAAATAGTGTCAGAAGGAACACTGGGATGCACGTATCTTTTTGGATTATGGTTTTCTCCAGGTCTTGCCAAGGAGTGGGGTTTCTGGGTTATACGGTAGATCAGTTTTTAGGTTTCTGCTTCTTTGAATCATCTTTAAGTTCCTTTTTCACTGCTTCATAGTTTTCAGCATATTAGTCTTTCACCTCTTCCTTCAGGTTTATGCCTAATTATTTTTAATGCACTTTTAAAGGGGATTGTTTTACTTCATTTTGATATTTCATTGTTAGTGTAAAGTGATTCACTTTTCACTAGATATGAGGGAATACCTGAAGCAACATATAAAAACTTTATTGGTTCTTTATAAATATTCATCATTATTATCTGTTTTATTTGAGAGCAAAACAGAAAAACACACGAAGCTGTTCAGCTTAAACCAACGTCTAACAGAGCCTAAAGAATTGGTACACGGCCACTGATGACTACAAACTACAAAAGATGGTCCAGAAATTTAGATTCTAATGTTTGAGACACATTGCATTGTATGTTAAAGGAGCTAGTTCATTTTGTACTTCTTAAGTAATAGACCATAAGTGCATCTAGAAAATCTGGTTTTTATATTAACTATTCAAAATCTCTCAATAAGGATTAGAAATAACTTGACAAAGGAAAGAAATATGGTCATGATTCTCTCTAGCTTGGTGCACAAGCTTAGGTTTCACTTATGATTGCAAAACTTTGCAAAACTTGAGCTTTCTCTGTCAGTGAGGGTCAGCCAATCATTACACTTCTTCAGAATCACTCCTTCTCACCTCCCCTGTGCTCTTGGAATTATTATATCTTGACTTTTTGGTAATAGCCACTTTAACAGGTGTGAAGTGATACCTTACTGGGTTATTGATTTGTATTTCTTTGATGAATGGTTATGCTGAACACCGTGTTATGGCCTATTTGCCATTTGCATGTCTTGTTTGGAAACAATTCTATTTGGGTTCTTTGTCCACTTTTAGTAGGGTTATTTGCATTTTTGCCATTGAGTTGCATGAGTTCCTTGTATATTCTCTCCCATTCCACAGGTTGCTTTTTCATTCTCTTGATGGGCAAAATTTTTTATGTCATGTTCTTTCTCATAATTTTTTCTGACACTAATTTGTAAGACTATTTTCATTTTTTCCCCATTTCTTATATATTTGGGAGATTCTTTTTGGCTTTTCTGTAAAAAAAAAAAATCCATTGTAAATTTCTTTTCCTTTTCTGTGTCATCTTATTATATCTTCTCATATTGCCTTTCAGTGTTCTCTCTCATTTCTTTTAGCCACAGAAGGTTTCTGATGTGTGTTAGTCCTCAATATCCTCTCCACCCTTCACTGGTTTAATGTTTAGAAGGAAATGAGCCATTAAAATAATAATCCCTGTTCTTATTTTTTTGCCCTGAGGCTCGTTAGCTTATATTCTATTCACTGAATCTAGTCATTGCTTTCATCAAATCAAGTTATTGCAAAGGTTTTTAAAGGTTTTCTTCCCTTTCTGATGCTCACCATTCGAACTATTTTCATTGACCCTCTGCTTCAGTCTCATTGCCAGACATAATTACATTTCTGCTTCAGGATGGATGAAGGACTAAAATTTCTGGCTGTGGAAATCAGAGTCAGCCAATATTCCTTACCACATGTATGATCTTGGTTAAGTAATTAACTTTCTCATATGTATAATAGAATAGTAATAGTAAAGATAGTGACAAAAAATAACATTTTTACAGCACCTACCTTGTATTATGTATTTCTGTACAAAAACCTATATAATGTTCTATTAACCCAATGAATTATTAACTATTAACCTTTTCATTTTACAGGTGATAGAATTGAGGATCAGATATCTGGATTTACTTATATTGAAGTTGTTGGAAATACTGTGAAAACTAGTCTCCAGTGACCTATGTAGCACAGGAGCACATAAATTGTATTTGCTTAAACCAGTCAAATCAATGTTAATTACTTTGAAATTAAGCAGTACTATTTAGTGGCTAGAAAACAAGCTGACTGAGACAGAGCAACTAGAGTGATTGAGTATCTATAGCATACAGCTGACCACAATGTTAAAAAATCTTCTGACATGTTGTTTAGGATCTGAGTCTATTAGGTGGAGTAGCCTAAAGCTACCTCTACTAAGATCTATTTTCTTGAGAGGTACATAGAGTAGGAAGTAGACCCACACAAGTAGTTGTGTGGAAACACAACTTACTCACTTCCTATACTAGGGAGAAGTTTGTGAACTTTGAGTCCTACTAGCCATTATTCCCAAGAAGGCATAGTTTTCAGTGAAGAGATTTTTCATTATAGACCCAGCATGGAGTAAAGCCCTTGTTTGGTCTTCAGTACAAATCTACTGAAGGAAAAATATCAATGAACTTCAGATAAGTGATCAGACAACTTGAGTTTGCATCCTAATTTTTTTTCCCTATGATACAGATGTAATTTTTAAAGTTTGTTGAATTTGCTTCAAATAAATGGAAATAATATTTGTCCTGTCTCAAAGGTTTAGCATAAAGATTAAATGAGATAATAGATGTGACAATGTGTGTGAAATTTTTAAATGCCTGTTATTAATTGGGATGAGTTTTAATCTACACTCAGCTTTTTAACTTGCTTCATTACCAAGGATGAGCCCCTTTAATCTTTGGCTGCATTCCTTCCCCTTACTTTCTCTCTGTAGAATATTCTCAGTCTCTAATCTTGATTCTGTATTAAAAATATAGAATACCTTTGATAACTATCTCACAAAAAACTTCAAATGTCCTGTGGTTTTAATCCTGCAGTTAAAAAATTCAGTAATAAAATAATATTTTGATATTAGCTTCAAAGCATCACTGGGGCCTTTGAAATTAAGGTAGAAGTTAGTGCCATTAATTAAGATTCCATCCAGTTCCTTGGAGAAGGCAATGGCAACCTACTTCAGTACTCTTGCCTGGAAAATCCCATGAATGGAGGAGCCTAGTGGGCTACAGTCCATGGGGTCGTGAAGAGACAGACACCACTGAGCGACTTCACTTTGACTTTTTATTTTCATGCTTTGGAGAAGGAAATGGCAACCCACTGCAGTGTTTTTCCCTGGAGAATCCCAGGGATGGGAGAGCCTGGTGGGCTGCCGTCTATGGGGTCACACAGAGTCGGACATGACTGAAGCGACTTAGCAGCAGCAACCAGTTTCTAGTTGGGATTGATTATGATGTTGAAGGTTTATTGACACTATTTCCTAGACATCACCTTCCAAAGGCTTTAGTTTAATTACTTATTTAGTTCTTTCAATAATCCAGTGAGGCAAGTAGTATTGTTTTTAAAGATGAAGAAATTGAGGCAAATGGGGTTAAGTAGATTTCATAGTAACAGATTAAATAAATGACAGAAACAGAGGCATCAAACCCAGCTTATTTGGCTCCAGAACCAATGCTCATAATTATCATCCTATATGGACTCTCATATGCCAGCCAGCACACCATACTTCCTCCATTGTGTTGATATTTCACCCATCAACCCATGATGTTCAGACTTCCATGATGATAACCCACTGTTTTCAATAGTAACAAGTCTATCATCAGTCCTCTGAAATAATAGGGATCTCTCTTAGATCATTGGGTATCATTAAAATCTTTATTAATCTATTCATAGCCCTTGGTACTTTGGTTACCTGCTATTGCTCCTTGGTCTAACATACGAGCACCCATAGAAGTAAAAAGGTATCAGTTCAGTTCAGTCAGTCAGGTCTAACTCTTTGTGATCCCATGGACTGCAGCACGCCAGGCTTCCCTGTCCATCACCAACTCCTGGAGGTTGCTCAAACTTATGCCCTTCAAGTCGGTGATGCCATCCAACCATCTCATCCTCTGTTGTCCCCTTCTCCTGCCTTCAATCTTTCCCACCATTAGGCTCTTTTCCAATAAGTCAGTTCTTCACATCAGGTGGCCAAAGTACTGGAGTTTCAGCTTCAGCATCAGTCGTTCCAGTGAATACTCAGGACTGATTTAGTTTAGGATTGCCTGGCTGGATGTCCTTGCAGTTCAAGAGACTCAAGATTCTTCTCCAAAACCACAATTCAAAAGAATCAGGATGAATGGCCTTTTTACTTTGCTTCCTCCCCTTCACTCATCTCTGACTTATAAAGGAACCTGGCATCCAAGAGATGAGGTAATATACCTCAAGAGAGGCATCAGTTCATTTCAGTCGCTCAGTCATATCCGACTCTGTGACCCCATGAATCGCAGCATGCCAGGCCTCCCTGTCCATCACCAACTCCCGGAGTTCGCTCAGATTCATGTCCATCAAGTCAGTGATGCCATCCAGCAATCTCATCCTCGGTCGTCCCCTTCTCCTCCTGCCCCCAATCCCTCCCAGCATCAGAGTCTTTTCCAATGAGTCAACTCTTCACCTCAGGTGGCCAAAGTACTGGAGTTTCAGCTTTAGCATCATTCCTTCCAAAGAAATCCCAGCGCTGATCTCCTTCAGAATGGACTGGTTGGATCTCCTTGCCGTCCAAGGGACTCTCAAGAGTCTTCTCCAACACCACAGTTCAAAAGCATCAATTCTTCGGTGCTCAGCCTTCTTTACAGTCCAACTTTCACATCCATACATGACTACTGGAAAAACCATAGCCTTGACTAGACAGACCTTAGTTGCCAAAGTAATGTCTCTGCTTTTGAATATGCTATCTAGGTTGGTCATAACTTTTCTTCCAAGGAGTAAGGGTCTTTTAATTTCTTGGCTGCAATCACCATCTGCAGTGATTTTGGAGCCCCCCCAAAATAAAGTCTGACACTGTTTCCACTGTTTCCCCATCTATTTGCCATGAAGTGATGGGACCAGATGCCATGATCTTCGTTTTCTGAATGTTGAGCTTTAAGCCAACTTTTTCACTCTCCTCTTTCACTTTCATCAAGAGGCTTTTTAATTCTTCATTTTCTGCCATAAGGGTGGTGTCATCTGCATATCTGAGGTTATTGATATTTCTCCCGGCAATCTTGATTCCAGCTTGTGCTTCTTCCAGCCAGCATTTCTCATGATGTGCTCTGCATATAAGTTCAATAAGCAGGGTGACAATATACAGCCTTGACGTACTCCATTTCCTATTTGGAACTAGTCTGTGTTCCATGTCCAGTTCTAACTGTTGCTTCCTGACCTGCATACAGATTTCTCAAGAGGCAGGTCAGGTGGTCTGGTATTCCCATCTCTTTCAGAATTTTCCCCAGTTGATTCTGATTCACACAGTCAAAGGCTTTGGCACAATCAATAAAGCAGAAATAGATGTTTTTCTGGAATTCTGTTGCTTTTTCCATGATCCAGCAGATGTTGGCAATTTGATCTCTGGTTCCTCTGCCTTTTCTAAAACCAGCTTGAGCATCAGGAAGTTCTCGGTTCAAGTATTGCTGAAGCCTGGCTTGGAGAATTTTGAGCATTACTTTACTAGCATGTGAGATGAGTGCAATTGTGCAGTAGTTTGAGCATTCTTTGGCATTGCCTTTCTTTGGGATTGGAATGAAAACTGACCTTTTCCAGTCCTGTGGCCACTGCTGAGTTTTCCACATTTGCTGGCATATTGAGTGTAGCACTTTCACAGCATCATTTTTCAGGATTTGAAATAGCTCAACTGGCATGCTATCACCTCCACTAGCTTTGTTCTTAGTGATGCTTTCCAAGGCCCACTTGACTTCACATTCCAAGATGTCTGGCTCTAGATTAGTGATCACACCATCATGATTATCTGGGTTGTGAAGATCTTTTTGTACAGTTCTTCTGTGCATTCTTGCCACCTCTTCTTAATATCTTCTGCTTCTATTAGGTTCATACCATTTCTGTCCTTTATCGAGCCCATCTTTGCAAGAGAGGCATATCACCACGTAAAAGGCAGACAATACTGGCATGGAATTATATCTCAAGATAGCAGTTACTTATTAGGAGCTTTTATTAATTTTTTGGACAACATGAGTACAGTTATAAAAGAGATTTTTAGTTTTAGGCACAGTCATATTATGTTGTTGTTCAGTCGCTTAGTCATATCCAACTCTTTGCAACCCCATTGACTGCAGCATGCCAGGCTTCTCTGTCCTTCACCATTTCCCAGAGTTTGCTCAAACTTATGTCCATTGAGTTGGTGATGCCATCTAACCATATCATCCTCTGTCATCCTCTTCTCCTCCCACCTTCTATCTTCTCCAGCCTGAGGGTCTTTTCCAATGAGCTGACTCTGCATCAGATGGCTAGGAGCTTCAGCTTCAGCATCAGTCCTTGCAATGAGTAGTCAAGGTTGATTTCCTTTAGGATTAACTGGTTTGGTCTCCTTGCAGCCCAAGGCCCTCTGAAGAGTCTCCAACATCACAGTTCAAAAGTGTCAATTCTTTGACATTCAGCCTTCTTTATGGTCCAACTCTCACATTCATACATGACTACTGGAAAAACCATAGCTTTGACTGTATGAACCTTTGTCATATAGTCAAAATCATATTATGGCTTCCTCATTTATCATTGTGGAAGTGTCTCAATTCCTTTTTTATAAAGTGGGGAAAAATTATTCCTTTGAAGGAGTTAGTGAAGATAAAGAAAGATAACACTTGTGAGGTAATTAACAGAGTTGGGTGTCAAAGAACTTCCATTTATTGGGTTCTCACTATTTGACAGTCACTGTGCTCAGCATTTCACATGCATTATCATATTACATCCTGTATTATCATATTATATCATAACTCCTCATTAAATTGAAGTGTTTCTGTTATTGATATGAATTTTTGTGCTTTCTGTTATTGATATGAATTTTTATCAAAGGATATTTTTAAATTTGAGGGTAATTGCTTTATAATGTTGTTAGCTTTTGCTATGCAACAACATGAATCAGCTGTAAGTAAGCATATATCCCCTCCCTCCTAAACCTCTCTCTTGCCCCATCCCACACCCCTGGTCATCCCAGAGCACCGAGCTGAGCTCCCTGAAGAGTAGTATTGACATATTTTTACTACCATGTATAAAATAGACAGCTAATGGGAAGTTGTTGATGTGGATTTTAAATTATTGGACATTTGAGCTTTGGATTTTCTTTCTTCTTTTAAGTGAATGTGAAGTCAACAGGCACACTGAATTTGGATGCAGCTGATGTTATAGAGGCTCTTCAGAAGAAGACTTTATATACAGTATTGATCTGATGAAATGAAATCTAAAAGATAAATATAGAAGAAATAATAGGACAATCATATCGAAGAATATTGGACTTGGGAGAATGTTGCTCCTGCACATCCAACTTCTGACAAGACTTCTCTCTAGAACATTTACTGTATTTCTGATATTCTATGTTAAAGGCAGAGATAAAGCCTTCCGCTTTTCTTTTTTTGGTTTGCATAGACTTCCATCATATCCTGGAAAACAAGAAATGGGGAAGAAGTATCAATGTTGAGTTTCCCACTAGGTGGCAAAGAGGCACTGCATTAATTTACAGCCTTTCTGTGTGCAATGTA
Source organism: Ovis aries (assembly GCF_016772045.2). NCBI lineage: Eukaryota > Metazoa > Chordata > Mammalia > Artiodactyla > Bovidae > Ovis > Ovis aries. The sequence continues at coordinate 20,344,638 of NC_056074.1, forward strand.
AAAATAGGAGAGGAAAACCATGCCAGCTGTTGACTGCCTTGGAATGAATATAGACAAACATCTATATGTGTGTGTATGTATATATATACACACACACACACACACACACACACACACACACACACACACATATATATATATATATATATATATATGTATTTCTGCAGTATTTTGCCCTTGAGAGAGAAACTGGCTTACAATAATTACAAATCAGAAAGTGTGAGAAAGAATTATTGAGGTAAGTCAGATTAGGGAATTTTAAAACATGTAAATGTTTAAACATATCTTCGAGGCAGACAGAGTAGGCAATTCCAAACTGGTACTTTTAGTACATTTCCTGGCTGTTTTTCAGCTTGTTAAAGCATCTCCTGAGCCTTCTGTTCTTATTTAACTCAGCAGCCAAATATGCTTCTGAAAGAAAGGAGATACCATAATAACTCTGGATCTCTGAACTTGATTTGTCTTTGTTTTAAAATACTTTAACATTTCCAACATTTCTGGAGTTTCTTTTTTAAAAAAATCCCTTATATCACAAAAGCTCTGGACCATGATTAGAGCCAGTACCCCGTGTACAAAGCATTTTTAAACCATTCTGATTCTCTGTCTAAGGGGAGGTGACAGTAAATTGGGACAGGGAAATACTTGCAGTCTTTACAGCAAAGTCTGCGCAGAGAGATCTATTTGTTTCTTCCTATTGAAAATATGAATGGAGACTAGAGATGGAGCAGGAAGTACAGTGTCTTCTCTAAGCTCCCATTCTCTCAAATGACAACTAAATCTGTTAGTATAATTTAATTGAATATAATTTTAATAGACTATTTGGATTCACTTGAGAAGTTAGCTTAATCTACGCTCTCTACTCTCAGTATTCTTATCTGTTCATCATTGTTTAGTTGCTAAGTTGTGCCTGACTCTATAACACCTTTTAGACCCCTCTGTAGACCTCTGTGGACTGTAGGCCACCTGGCTCCTCTGTCCATGGGATTTCCCAGGCAAGAATACTGCAGTGGGTTACCATTTCCTTCTCCAAATCTTATCTGTTAAATAGAAGTCACACTAGGACCTCCTTCAACATGCTGCCATGAGGATTAAATGAGATACTGAGGATAACAGGAATAAAAAGGATCTTGATCACTAACAATGTCTAGGTGCTTGGTTTGTACCAGCTACTGTGTGAAGTGAAGTTGCTCAGTCGCGTGTGACTCTTTGCAGTCCTATAGACTGTATTGCTACCAGGCTCCTTCATCCATGGAATTCTCCAGCAAGAGTACTGGAGTGGGTTACCATTTCCTTCTCCAGGGGATCTTCCCGACCCGGGGATCGAACCCAGGTCTTCTGCATTACAGGCAGGCTTTTCACCCTCTGAGCAGCCAGGGAAGCCCTAATGTGTGAAGCGACAGTTTAAATTCGTTCTTAAGACCAAGACACATACTTACAGATTTGGGTCAGGACGTGAATCTTCCAGCATAGCCCCTCCTTTCCTCTAGTGTTCGTTTATTGTGCTCACACACAAAAGAAAACATAATGAAGTAAAACATACACCAAGCAAACTAACAAACCAGAACAAAGAAAGAGTGGAGGTGAACTGAGTTCAGGCACATTCAGGCTCACCCTGATAGTCTCAGTTGTATCAATACTTGGATCTCTTCAGAAACTTGTGGCTTAGTTTCCAATTGGGAACCTCTATTACAAACAGACCTCTAAGATCTCTTTCTGGGCCTGTCATGCTATGACTAAGATCCCGACAACTACCATGTTTAGTGAAACCTATCCTGACAAATTGCAACTTACAGCCTTTGACGCTATGCCTACGTGTTCCCTGTGGTGATGGCCTGATTTAAATTTACCGCTTTTCTCTTGATACTTCCTATTTCCTTACTCTGATTTATTTTTCCCATAATTTAACTTACCATATACTGTTGACCCTTGGACAAGGCAGGGTAAGGTCAGTCTATCTCCCACACAGTAGAAAATCTGGGTTTCTCATCCATGGATTCAGACAACCTCTGATCAGATTGGGTTTTGTTACTGGAAAAAAAAAAAAATCACACTTAAGTGGACCTGTGATATTCAAACCCATCTCCTTCAAGGGTCAATTGTAGTTTATTTATTTATTATATTCATTTGTCTGTCTCCTTCAGCTAAAATATAACATTATTAAGGGCAGTGATTTTTGTTTGTTTTTTCCATTCTGTGTCCTCAGACCCTAGATATGTAATCCTCATTAAATATTTGAGTAAATGAATCAAGAATTTAATAAGTAACTGAAGGGTGAGGGAAGAAAAGGCCATGGAAAGATCATGTACTTCACATTCTATTGATTTTATGATTCTAGTTGTGCCTGTGAGTTGATTCAATTTTTTCTAAACTGATGTCAATTTACTGAATCACGTGTGATTTTGTAGTGGCAACCCCTGGAAGTTTATACTCTAGTATGCTAGATAGACAATAAACAGATGAGTTAAAAGAATAATATTTGAGGATAATCAAAAACTTGTCTAGGATTTTACATAGGTGTTAAGCACTGTAACCTGTTTGGAATATAGTTATCCTGAAACTGTGTTTTATACGGCAGTCGTATTGCTTATAATATATTTTTATGTCATTTGACTTGGCTTTGAAAATGTGATGGAGCTCATAAGGGGTAATAAATCCTCTTCTCGAAAACATCACAGTTGGTACCCTGATAATAAGTTCATAAAGAAAATAATCAAGATGATGTTTTCAGTTAATGGGGTGGGGTTTGTAGGGGATACAATCTTAGAAAAGCTTCCCTGGGATGGAAACTTTTTAAGCTAAGGCAAGGAGTATAGGAAGATGGGAATGAGCCATTTAAGCAACAGTATGAGGGAAGAGAGTCCCAAGCAGAGGGACCAGGGCTTGCAAAATCTCAGTAGTAAAGACTTGAATCTGGAACAGAAATGTGATTAGTGTAGAATGAGGAGAGAGAATTATATGGGATAAGGTTTTAGGGATACAGGAGCAAATTATGGGAGTAGCCTGCAGGTTACTTGTAGAATGTGGTGTTAAGTTTTCTATTTATTCTAAGGGTGAATGGGAAGACATCAACTAGTTTAAGCCAGCAGGTAGCATAATAATCCAAATTATGAAACAGCCTCTCTTGTAAGAAAAGATGGTCTGATGAGGAGGAAGAGAGGAAATGGTCATTTAGGAGGCTGCTGAAATGGTTCAGGTGAGTGATGATGGAGGCTTAGACTAAGGGGATGATAGTGGAAAGGGAAGAAGCAGGGATTGGAGATATATGTTGGGGGTAGAAGAGTGAGGACTTGCTAATGGATTCAGTGTGAGAGTGAAGGGGAAAAGACTAAATAATGAATCTTGAGTTTTTGGCCTAGCTGGATATTGGAATCACCATCTAATATGCAAAAGACTGGGGGAAAAAACCATGCAAAACAGAAAAGCACCTAGATGAATGTTTGGAACCTGTATCAGTCATTTAGGAAATGGCAGCTTGCTAATCCCATATGTTAGATGTAGAGTATAGAATGTATCATATGGCTCTGATATTCTTGACGAGGAGAATATTAATAAAGTGATAGAAATGGAAGCCAGATTCAAATGTTACTCTCTCTGGGAAACCTTACATTTCTCTCTGTTATCCAGTCCAGGCTCATTCTGCTTGCCGCACCATAGGCCAGTGAATCTGACAGGTGAGGTGTTGAGGCAAGGAAGATACTTTAAACAGGAAGCCAGTAGACGAGAAGATGGCAGGCTAGAGCCTCAAAATAACCATTTTATTGGGTTCTGGATGCCAGGTTCCTTTATAGATCAGAGATGAGGGGAGGTGAGGAAGCAAAGTAAAAAGGCCATTAATCTTGGTGCTTTTGAACTGTGGTGTTGGAGAAGACTCTTGAGAGTCCCTGGAACTGCAAGGAGATCCAATCAATACCACCTAAAGGAGATCAGTCCTGAGTGTTCATTGGAAGGACTGATGTTGAAGCTGAAACACCAATACTTTGGCAGCCTGATGTGAAAAACTGACTCATTTGAAAAGACCCTAATGCTGGTAAGGATTGAAGGCGGGAGGAGAAGGGGACGACAGAGGATGAGATGGTTGGATGGCATCACTGACTTAATGGACATGAGTTTGAGTAAACTCCTGGAATTGGTGATGGACAAGGAGGCTTGGCGTGCTGCAGTCCATGGGGTCTCAAAGAGTCAGACAACACTGAGTGACTGAACTGAACTGAATCTTGGAAACATCTCCTAGAATAGCAAACCTCGGGCAGGGGATGTGTTAATTTCTTCCTTCCTGCCATTCACAGATGGACAGGGTTCTGAAGAAGGCATTTTGATGTAGTCATCAGGCAGAGGGGTAGGATTCTCTGAGGGAAACCATTCTGTATAATTATAATAAAAGCAATGAAAAGCAAGTCAAGGAAACAGTTTCAACGTGGAGTCAGAATTGGCTTCCTCCCAGCAAAATATCCGTCACATAAAGAAGGAAATATTCCCTCTAAGCATTTGCATCATGTCACTGTTATGGCACACTCCACACTGAATTTAATTAATTTAGTCTCTTTGCTACTTGTCCGCCTAGTTTGTGAGCTTTTTTTGAAGGAACAGAGATCACTTAGCTTTCAATCATGAATCCACAATACCTTGCATAGAGTTAGTGCTCAAAAGCAAATGACTGAATATTTGTGTGGTTAACACGAATGAACTATGAGTCATATGCTTCTCAAAGATTTCCTGTGAGACTGTATTTGATCTTGATCCTCTGGTTGTTAAATATTTAAAAGGTAATGCATGTAAGTGAAGTGCTAGAAAACCTTTTCAAAAATCAGATTGGTATGGTGCTCAAGTAGTCTCAAGATTAGCTTTCATAATAAATGGCTTTGGGTTTCAGAATACTGTGTAGTTATAAAATCCATGAACTATGAGCTCAGCCTTATCACCAGGAACCTTTCATACTTGGCAAGGTTTCAGGACGGAGCTGGTTGTCTTTGTTTTTGTCTCCAACATTGTACTGTGGCTAGAGGAACTGTATGTGACTTCCTGCTGCTGCTAAGTTGCTTCAGTCGTGTCCGACTCTGTGTGACCCCATAGATGGCAGCTCACCAGGCTCCCCCATCCCTGGGATTCTCTAGGCAAGAACACTGGAATGGGTTGCCATTTCCTTCTCCAAGGTATGAAAGTGAAAAGTGAAAGTGAAGTCGCTCAGTCATGCCCGACTCTTAGTGACCCCATGGACTGCAGCCTGCCAGGCTCCTCCGTCCATGGGATTTTCCAGGCAAGAGTACTGGAGTGGGTTGCCATTGCCTTCTCCAATGTGACTTCCTGTGGCACCTCAAATACCTAAAATGTAGGGTCAGAGTCTTCCCTGGTGGTCTGGTGGTTGACAGGCCGCCTGCAATGCAAGGGATACTGGTTCAATCCCTAGTCCTGGAGGATCCCACATGCCTTGGGGCTACTGAGCCCATGTGCTGCAACTACTGAAGCCCCCACGCCCTAGGGCCTGTGCTCCTCAACAAGAGAGTAGCCCCAGCTTGCCACAACTAGAGAAAGCCCTCACACAGCAATAAAGACCCAGCACAGCCAGTAAATAATTTAAAAAAAAAATTAAAAAGTGGGATTAGAGAGAAGGTTGACACCTGAGAGTCTGAGGACAGATTCTGACATTAAAATGACAGTTAAATGTTTTTACCCATATTTTTACCCAGGGCTGAATTCTTGTCTGGCCCCCTAGAAGGAGTCTACAAAAAGCAAACAAGCATGCTAAAGGTTTTGCATTATTTCAGTTAAATCATTATAAAAACATGGCTGCAGGCAGCCCCACCCCAGCTTCTGTCTCATCTTTGTGCCTCACTGACATTATAGTTAAAGCAGCAGTAAGTGACACTAATTTATCTTCTAGGGCATGATTCTTAAATTTTACTGTGCATAGTAAGCACCTGGGAAACTTGTTAAAATGCAGATTCTGATTCAGTAGCTCTGGGTGGGACCTGAGATTCTCCATTCCCATAAGCTGATGCTAATACAGCTGGTCCATGGATCACAATGTGAGTAACAAAGCTCCAGAGCTATATAAGGTGAAGGAACATCCAGATTAAAAAAGAGAGTTTGTGCAAACCTTTGATTTTTAATAGTGGCTTAATATTTTGTCCTATGAATATATTACAATTTAGTTGATAAATTCCATATTTTTTGAAATGTACTCTTTGGCTTTTGTAAACATCATTCTAATGAATTTCCATGTACAAAAATATTTGTCTGTCTTGCTGGTTATTTATTTATTAATTTTTGGCTATATTCAGTTCAGTTCAGTCACTTAGTCATGTCCGACTCTTTGCAACCCTGTGGACTGCTGCACACCAGGCTTCCCTGTCCATCACCATCTCCTGGAGCTTGCTCAAACTCATGTCCATCAATTCGGTGATGCCATCCGACCATCTCACCCTCTGTTGTCCCCTTCTCTGCCTGCCTTCAATCTTTCCCAGCATCAGGGTCTTTTCCAATGAATCAGTTCTTTGCATCAGGTGGTCCAAGTTTTGGAGCTTCACGCTTCAGCATCACTCCTTCCAATGAATATTCAGGACTGATTTAGTTTAGGATTGACTGGTTGGATCTCCTTATAGCCCAAGGGACTCACGAGTCTTCTCCAACACCACAGTTCAAAAGCATCAATTCTTTGGTGCTCAGTTCAGTTCAGTCGCTCAGTCGTGTCCGACTCTTTGCGACCCCATGAATCGCAGCACACCAGGCCTCCCTGTCCATCACCAACTCCCAGAGTTCACTCAAGCTCATGTGCTCAGCTTTCTTTATAGTCCAACTCTCACATTCATACATGACTACTGGAAAAACCATAGCTTTGATTGGATGGACCTTTGTTGGCAAAGTAATGTCTCTGTTTTTGAATATGCTATCTAGGTTGGTCATAACTTTTCTTCCAAGGAGCAAGCATCTTTTAATTTTATGGCTGCAGTCACCATCTGGAGTGATTTTGGAGCCCCCCAAAATAAAGTCTGTCATTGTTTCCATTGTTTCCCCGTCTATTTGCCATGAAGTGATGGGACCAGATGCCATGATCTTTGTTTTTTGAATGTTGAGGTTTAATCAAGTGTTTTCACTTCACTCTTTCACTTTCATCAAGAGGCTCTTTAGTTCCTCTTCACTTTCTGCCATAAGGGTGGTGTCATCTGCATATCTGAGGTTATTGATATTTTGCTATATTACTAGAAGTGTGATTGATTTTTCAAAGGTACACATTTTAACACATATTCTCAAATTGGCAAGAATTTTCAAATGAACTCTTAGATGAAGTTATTATATATAATTCCATCTTTGCAGCTTTTCCTGCCTACAGGTTCATGTGACATTCTGACACCATGACATTTTTAGTAATGCCTCAAGTAAAATTTTATTCCTTTTATCTAACCATGCCCCTTCTTTTTTATGCTAGTTAAATATTTTAAGTGTTAAGTTTGTAAAGAATCACAGCTGTTGCTGAGGAATGAATTTATAAGTGCATTCCTGGCACAGAATACAAATACTGTATATGACACATAGATAATCAAATCAGACAGAATGACTTCACCTCTTAAGATTTGTACCCAACTCAATCGGTTGATTAAAGATCCAGAACAGCTGGCAGCTGACAGGAATGACTTCTTTTAGAATAACATGGAATCTCTAGATTCAAATATGTAGGGGAAAATTGAAGAAAAAAATTCCTTCATTACTGCTTACTACATACAATAATAATAATTTGGAGGCTTATTGTGTTTTCAGCTGAGTAAAATTAATTTATCTGAATAGTGCATCGTTGGTCTGGTTCTCCACATGAACATTAGTTTGGTTTGTCCTGGTTTCTGACAGGTCTTGACAGCTAACATCCAGATCTCTTCTGCTCTGAAATGTCCATGAGCAAAATGGGAGAGCATGTGCTTTTTTGGAAGTCATCATGCTAAGGTAAAGCCTTACAGTGACAAAAAAATTTTTTTAGAGTAAGTACACTTACATCACAGTATCTCTGTAATGTAGATTACTAGGAGGTTGACACAATGATTAAATAAGAGAATATAAATGAAAACATTTTATAAGCTGCAACATGGTAGTTGTACAATGATTATCTTGAGGTTCAGGAGAGGCACAGAAGCTATGCGAGGCAAACGCATTACTCATCCCCTTGTTTCTACCAAATGTCTACATTGTTCTTTCAATGGGAGGCTTCCACTTCTTCTCCCCTTCAAAACTAACCACAAATCTCATTTCCTCAGAATTTTCATAGACCTCCCAGCTCTTGGTGATTATCCTTTCTCACAATTTATGTGATACAAGTTTCTGCCACTTCCTTATCATGTGCCCTGGATCAAGAAAGCCACCAATGTTTAATGTATTTATCAGCTATTCTGATAAACACATTTATTAGAGTTGAGGTCTTCATTCTCCATGCAGCCATAAGATTTAATAGTAATAAATAATTTAAAAAAAGATTCAAGATGTACTATTAGTTGAGCACCAAAAATGTAAAGAAGTAAAAAGGTTGATGATCCCCTTAAAGAAATTACAAGCTAATTCTGAAGGAACATATTAGTTTGGTAGAGCGGTCATTAAAAATTACCATAGATGAAGTGGCTTAAACAATTCTGGATGCTAGAAGCCCCAAAACAAACTTGGCTTCTTCTGCAATCTTTCTCCTTGATCCTCTTCCCACTTTAACATCATTTTTCCTGTGTGCATATCCTGATGTCATTTGTATATCTAAATTTTTCTTCTTATAAGGAGACTAATCAGAGTGGGTTCGGATCTACTCTAAAGGTCTCGTTTTAACTTAATTACCTCCTTAAAGGCCCCATCTAAAGAGCCTCTTGATGAAAGTGAAAGAAGAGAGTAAAAAGCTGGCTTAAAACTCCACATTCAAAAAACAAAGATCATGGCATCCGGTCCCACCATGCCATGGCAAATAGAAGCGGAAACAATGGAAACAATGACAGACTTTATTTTCTTGGGCTCCAAAATCACTGCAGATAGTGACTGCAAAATTTGAAAATCACTTGCTCCTTGGATGCAAAACTATGACCAAGCTAGACAACATACTAAAAAGCAGAGACATTACTTTGCCCACAAAGGTCTGTCTAGTCAAAGCTATGGTTTTTTCAGTAGTCATGTATGGATGTGAGAGTTGGACTATAAAGAAAGCTGAGCACCGAAGAATTGATCCTTTTGAACTGTGGTGTTGGAGAAGACTCTTGAGAGTCCCTTGGACAGCAAGGAGATCCAACCAGTCAATCCTAAAGGAAATCAGTCCTGAATATCATTGTAAGGACTGATGCTGAAGCTGAAGCTCCAATACTTTGGCCGCATGATGCAAAGAACTGACTCCTTGGAAAAGACCCTGATGCTGGGAACGATTGAAGGCACGAGAAGAAGGGGACAACAGAGGATGAGATGGTTGGATGGTATCACCAAGTTGATGGACATGAGTTTGAGCAACCTCCAGGAGTTGGTGATGGACAGGGAAGCCTGGCATGCTGCAATCCATGGGGGTCCCAAAGAGTCAGACATGACTGAGCTACTGAACTGAAGGGCCCCATCTCCAGATGGACATTTTGAGTATTGGGGATTAAGACTTCAACATGTATATCTTAGGGGGACACAGTTCAGCCCACACAGAAAGATAAATGTAGAAGGGTATATAATAAAGAGAATTAACAATAAAAACAAACAGAGAAATACATAACTTACTGCAACAGGGAAGAGTCAATTTTGACTCTTCCATGCTAGATCTGTTTCTTTGGCCACTTTTGTTATTATAATCACACATAATGGCCTGCCTCAGACAATACTACCCCTCTGACTGTTAAGTTAAAATGCCTTGTTCAGAACCCTGTCCACCTGTATATAGCAGGAAGGAAGAAATTAACACATCCCTTGCCTGAGGCTTGGCATTGTAGGAGATACTTGCAAGATTAAATGGCCTTTTTACTTTGTTTTCTCACCTCCCCCACATCTCTGATCCAAGAAAGAATTTGGCATGCAGACACCAATAAGATAGTTATTTTGAGACATTGGTCTGCCTTCTTCTTGGTCAGCCAACTTTCCAAATATTGAAGTTGCATTCCTTGCCTTAACACCATTCCTCTCTGATTCATTTGCCTCTTATTTCACAACAGGGTGAGCCTGGACTTGGTAACATTACCAGTCCAGATTATAAGGACTGGATTTTTTTATTTCTCCAGTGGGTATACAGCTCTGAATTGATCTGAGCTCACAATTGATCAAGAAACAAATAAAAAAGAATATAAAATAGCACTCTCAATTTTCTACTGAACAGAAGATAAATCTCCAACATCTCCTTGACCAAGATCCTAAATGGTTGCATCATTAAACCAAAAATTCCATTGTTGTTGCCACTAGTAGAAAATGACTTGAAGGTCATGTGCAAGAGAGAAGCAAAAGCAAATACTCCAAGTAAGAAAACAATGAAAAATGAACCAAGATAAAGCAGCAAGGATAACGTTCTGTTGCTGCTTGGGATTCACTTGGGGAGCTAAGACTTTGAGCAGCTCATGAGGTACACTTCTCAAGTCACTGAGTTTAATTGGCTTTGTCAGATTAGTCCACTTAGGTATCTTGATAGAACTGAAGAGGAAAAGTTAAAATTTTATATAACCTCCTGCTCATGCTGCTTCTGTAATTCAGCTTGCTCCTTGCAAAATCTGGATCATGTGGGTCACATAGTCTCAGAAAACGGGGACTTACAATACTAGGAACTGGAGCTTATCTCACTCACCCTTGTCCTGCTCTTTGCAATTGCCCAGCCCCTGCAAACCTGCTTAATTGTGCCTGTCCATGTAGAGATCAGGAATACCCCTCCTTATCTTGGCTGCTGTTCCCACAAGCATGAAACCCCTTAGTTTAAACAGCCTATTATCAGCTAGTGTTGCCCACTATAGTCTGTCTATAAAATCTCTGTAACCTCTTTTTTGGGGGCTCAGAGCTTAGAGTGTTAACTCCTCTGGGCCTCCCAGCATAATAAACCTGAGTTTTCCAACTCTCCAAGTGTGGTGCTTGGCTTCTCGATTACTGGTTTCTTCAATAGAACAACCCACAAAACTGCCTGAGTATAAGTATCAAAAAATTAAAGCATGACCCTCCTATCAAATGAACACCTATCAGAAATTTTATTCAACTCACTAGAGAACCATTAAGAGGTTAAGACTAGTTCAGAGTGCATTTATATAGACAATTTGATGAAGAATTATTGCAGTGAGATTGCTGGATTAGATGCAGAACTGATTTCCTGCAGAGCAAAAAAAAAGTAACCTCTGGCTTCACCTTTTGCACAGAAGGATTGCATCTTTGCCAGACAAAATTATATAAGCTAACATGTCAGATCACTGCATCTAGAACCTTAGTTTAACATAGTAAAATAAAGTTATATTTTTAAGGGACTGAGATATATGCTTACTACAGTAGCAGTTTAATGAAGAGGTCATATCTCCTAATCAGATGAGGATACCTGGGGAATAACTGGAAAGGTAGAGTTTATACTGTATGACAGTCTTTCAGTTCTGATGAAATTATACCAAAAAAAAAAAAAAAGAAAGAAAGCTAAATTTTCAGGGTGGTGTCAAAAACTATAGCTACGTTTTCTCACCATGAGAACACTAGCCTGAAATCTCTGTCTTGGCTAACTTTCAGGGAACATATAATGGACCACTGACAAAAGGGTAGCAGAGGGCAAACATCGGTGGGGCAGAGGGAGATGCTGAAAATTGCCTGAAACTACATTAGCAGAGACCCATCTTTGTCCTTGTGTATAGTGTGGTATTTTTATCTGGTGTACCTGTGTTTTTCCTTTGTTACAATAATGGCTATCCTCTGGCATAATTGATAAGTGGTTGTTGTTCAGTTGCTCAGACGTGTCTGACTCTTTACAATACCATGGATTGCAGCATGCCAGGCTTCCCTGTCCACCATCTCCCGAAGCTTGCTCAAACGCATGTCCATCGAGTCAGTGATGCCATCCAACTCGATGGCATGAAGAGAAGGGACAGAAAGAAAAGGGGATGACAGAGGATATAGTATGGTATTTTTATACCTGTCTTTAATGTTCCTGCCTTCAATCTTTCCCAGAATCAGGGTTTTTTCCAATCAGTCAACTCTTCTCATCAGGTGGCCAAAGTATTGGAGTTTCAGCTTCAGCATCAGTCCTTCCAGTGAGTATTCAGGACTGATTTCATTTAGGATTGACTAGTTTGATCTCCTTGCAGTCAAAGGGACTCTCAAGAGTCTTCTCCAACATCACAGTTCAAAAGCATCAATTCTTCAGCATTCAGCCTTCTTCACAGTCCAACTCTCACATCCATACATGACTACTGGAAAAACCATAGCCTTGACTAGACAAACCTTTGTAGTCAAAGTAATGTCTCTGCTTTTTAATATGCTGTATAGGTTTCTCATAGCTTTACTTTGAAGGAGAAAATGTCTTTTAATTTTGTGGCTGCAGTTACCATCTGCAGTGATTTTGGAGCTCACCCAAGAAAATAAAAGTCAGTCACTATTTCCATTGTTTCCCCATCTATTTGCCATGTAGTGGTGGGATAAGATGCCGTGATCTTTGTTTTTTGAATGTTGAGTTTTAAGCCAGCTTTTTCACTCTCCTCTTTCATCTTCATCAAGAGACTCTTTAGTTCCTCTTCACTTTCTTCCTAAAGAATGGAGTCATCTGCATATCTGAGGTTATTGATATTTCCCCTTGCAGTCTTGATTCCAGATTGGGTTTCATTCCTCCTGGGAGTTTGCATTGTGTAATTTGCTTATAAGTTAAATAAGCAGGGTGACAATATATAGCCTGGACATACTCCTTTCCCAGTTTTGAACCAGTCCATTGTTCCATGTCCAGTTCTAACTGTTTTTCTTGACCTGCATACAAATTTCTCAGGAGTCAGGTAAGATGGTGTAGTATTCCCATCTCTTTAAGATCTTTCCAAAGTTTGTTGTGATCCACAGTGTCAAAGGTTTGGCTTAGTCAATAAAGCAGAAGTAGATGTTTTTCTGGAACTCTCTTGCTTTTTTGATGATCCAACAGATGTTAGTAATTTGATCCCTAGTTTCCCTGCCTTTTCTAAATCCAGCTTGAACATCTGGAATTTCACAGTTCATATACTGTTGAAGCCTGGCTTGGAGAATTTTGAGCATCACTTTACTAGCGTGTGAGATGAGTGCAATTGTGAAGTAGTTTGAGCATTCTTTGGCATTGCTTTTCTTTGGGATTGGAATGAATACTGATCTTTTCCAGTCCTGTGGCTACTGCTGAGTTTTCCAAATTTGCTGAGTGCAGCACTTTCACAGCATCATCTTTTAGGATTTGAAATAGCTCAGCTGGAATTTCGGGCTTCCCTGGTGGCTCAGAGGTTAAAGCATCTGTCTCCAATGTGGGAGACCCGGGTTCGATCCCTGGGTCGGGAAGATCCCCTGGAGAAGGAAATGGTAACCCACTCCAGTATTCTTGCCTGGAGAATCCCATGGACGGAGGAGCCTGGTGGGCTACAGTCCATGGGGTCGCAAAGACATGACTGAGCGACTTCACTCACTCACTCACTCACTCAGCTGGAATTTCATCAGCTCCACTAGCTTTGTTCATAGTGATGTTTCCTAAGGCTCACTTGACTTCACACCCCAAGATATCTGGCTCTAGGTGAGTGATCACACCATCGTGGTTATCTGGATCATTGTGATCTTTTTTTGCATAGTTCTTTTGTGTATTCTTTCCACCTCTTCTTAATATCTTCTGCTGTTTTTAGGTCCATACTGTTTCTGTCCTTTATTGAGCCCATTTTTGCATGAAACGTTCCCTTGGTATATCTAATTTTCTTGAGGTGATCTCTAGTCTTTCCCATTCTATTGTTTTTCTCTATTTCTTTGCCTTGATCACTGAGGACGCTTTCTTATGTCTCCTTGCTTTTCCTTAGAATTCTGCATTCAGATGGGCATACTTTTCCCTTTCTGCTTTACCTTTTACTTCTCTTCTTTTCTCAGGTATTGGTACAGCCTCTTCAAACAACTATTTTACCTTTTGCATTTCTTTTTCTTGGGCTTTTTCTTTTAAATTTATTTTTTTATTGAAGGACAATTGCTTTACAGAATTTTGTTGTTTTCTGTCAAACCTGAACATGAATTAGCCATAGGTATACATATATCCCCTCCCTTTTTTACCACCTTCCCATCTCCCTCCCCATCCCATCCCTCTAGGTTGATACAGAGCCCCTGTTTGAGTTTCCTGAGCCATACAGCAAATTCCCATTGGCTATCTATTTTACATACAGTAGTATAAGTTTCCATGTTACTCTTTCCATACAAATCACTGTCTCCCCCATCTCCCCATGTCCATAAGTCTATTCTCTATGTCTCTTTCTCTATTGCTGCCCTGTAAATAAATTCTTCAGTACCATTTTTCTAGATTCCGTATATTTATGCTGGAATACAATATTTATCTTTCTCTTTCTGACACATTTCACTTTGTATAATAGGTTCTGGGTTCATCCACCTCATTAGAACTGACTCAAATGTGTTGCTTTTTATGGCTGCATAATATTCCATTGTATATTTACCACAACTTCTTTATTCATTCATGTGTCGGCGGACATCTAGGTTGCTTCCATGTTTTAGCTATTGTAAACAGTGCTGCAATGAACAATGGAATACATGTGTCTCTTTCAATTTTGGTTTCCTCAGAGTATATGCCTAGGATTAGGATTGCTGAGTCATATGGTGATTTTATTCCTAGTTTTTAAAGGAATCTCCATACCGTCTTCCATAGTGGCTGTGTCAATTTATATTCCCACCAACAGTGTAAGAGTGTTCCCTTTTCTCCACACCCACTCTGGCATTTACTGTTTGTAGACTTTTTGATAATGGCCATTCTGCCTGGTGTGAGGTGATTTCTCATTGTGGTTTTGATTTGCACTTCTCTAATAATGAGCAATGTTGAGCATCTTTTCATGTGTTTGTTAGCCATCTGTATGTCTTCTTTGGAGAAATGTCTGTTTAGGTCTTTTTCCTACTTTTGGATTGGGTTGTTTGTTTTTCTGGCATTGAGTTGTATGAGTTGCTTGTATATTTTGGAGATGAATACTTTGTCAGTTTCATTTGCTATTATTTTCTCCCATTCTGAGGGTTGTCTTTTCACCTTGCTTATAGTTTTCTTTGCTGTGCAAAAGCTTTTAAGTTTAATCAGGTCTCACTTGTTTACTTCTGTTTTTATTTCCATTACTCTAGAAGATGGGTCATAGAGGATCTTGCTTTGATTTATGTCATCGAGTGTTCTGCCTATATTTTCCTCTAAGAGTTTTATAGTTTCTGATCTTACATCAGAACCTGTTGGTTATTTAGAAATATGTTGTTTAATCACATTGTATTTGGGTTTCTTACATTTGTTTTCTTGTAATTGATATCTAGTCTCATAGTGTTGTGGTCAAAGAAGATGCTTGATATGATTTCAGTTTCCTTAAATTTACTGTTTGATTTGTGACCCAAGATGTGGTCTGTCCTGGAGAATGTCCCATGTGCACTTGAGAAGAAGGTGTATTTTGCATTTGCATGGAATGTCCTAAAGATATCAGTGAGATCCTTCTCATCTAATGTATCATTTAAAACTTGTGTTTTCTTATCAATTTTCTGTTTTGATGATCTGTCCTTTGGTGTGAGTGGGGTGTTAAAGACTCTTACTATTACTGTGTTACTGTCAATTTCTCCTTTTATGTCTGTTAGTGTTTCTCTTATGTATTGAACTGCTCCTATGTTGGAAGCATAGATATTTACAATTGTTAGGTCTTCCTCTTGGATTGATCCCTTCGTCATTATGTAGTATTCTTCCTTATCTCTTGTAATATTATTTGTTTTAAGGTCTATTTTATATGAGGTGAGGATTGCTACTCCAGCTTTCTTTTGTTTCCCATTTGCATGGAAGATATTTTTCCATCCTCTTACTTTCAGTCTATATATGTCTTTAGGTCAGAAGTGGGTTTCTTGTAGACAGCATATATATGGGTCTTGTTTTTGTATCCATTCAGCCAGTCTGTGTCTTTTGGTTAGAGCATTTAATACATTTACATTTAAAGTAATTATTGATATATATGTTCCTATTGCCATTTTCTTAATTGTTTGGGGTTGACTTTGTAGATCTTTTTTCTTCTCTTGTATTTCTTGACTACATAAGTCTGTTTAACATTTCTTGTACAGCTGGTTTCGTAGTACTGAATTTTGTTAACTTTTGCTTGTCTGAAAAGATTTTTATTTCTCCATCAATTTTAAATGAGATCCTTGCTGGGTACAGTAATCTTGGTTGTAGATTTTTCCCTTTCAGTACTTTAAGTATATCCTGACATTCCCTTCTGGCCTGCAGAGTTTCTGCTGAGAGATCAGCTGTTAAGCATATAGGGTTTCCCTTGTATGTTACTTGTTGCTTCTCCCTTGCTGCTTTTATTATTCTTTTTTGTGTTTAGTCTTTGTTAGTTTGATTAGTATGTGTCTTGGTGTGTTTCTCCTTGGATTTCTCCTGCATGGGACTCTTTCTGCCTCTTGGACTTGATTGACTATTTCCTTTTCCATGTTGGGGAAATTTTCAACTATAATCTCTTCAAAAATTTTCTCAAACCCTTTCTTCTTCTCTTCTTCTTCTTCTTCTGCTGCTGCTAAGTCACTTCAGTCGTTTCTGACTCTGTGTGACCCCATGGATGGCAGCCCACCAGGCTTCCCCCATCCCTGGGATTCTCCAGACAAGAATACTGGAGTGGGTTGCCATTTCCTTCTCCAATGCATGAAAGTGAAAAGTGAAAGTGAAGTCGTTCAGTCATGTCTGACCCTCAGCAACCCCATGGACTTCAGCCCTCCAGGCTCCTCAGCCATGGGATTTTCCAGGCAGGAGTACTGGAGTGGGGTGCCATTGCCTTCACTGCTTCTTCTTCTGGGACCCCTATAATTTGAATGTAGCTGCATTTGATATTGTCCCAGAGGTCTCTGAGACTATCTTCAGTTCTCTTCATTCTTTTTACTTTATTCTGCTCTCAAGAAGTTATTTCCACCATTTTTATCTTCCACCTCACTGATTCATTCTTCTGCTTCAGATATTCTGCTATTGATTCTTTCTAGAGTATTTTTAATTTCAGTAATTGTGTTATTTGTCTCTTTATGTTTATTCTTTAATTCTTCTAAGTCTTTGTTAATTGATTCTTGCATTTTCTCCATTTAGTTTTCAAGGGTTTTGATCATCTTTACTATTATTATTCTGAATTCTTTTCCAGGTAGTTTTCCTGTTTCCTCTTCACTTATTTGGACTTCTGTGCTTCTAGTTTGTTCCTTCATTTGTGTATTTCTCTGCCTTTTCATATTATTTTTTTAAATTTATTGTGTTTGAGGTCTCCTTTTCCCAGGCATCAGGGTTAAATTCTTTCTTCCTTTTGGTCCTCCTAAGGTTGGTCCAGTAAGCTTCTTATAGGGTGAGATTTGTGCTGAGTTTTTGTTTGTTGGTTTTTCCTCTGATGGACAAGGCTGAGTGAGGTGGTAATCGTGTCTGTTGATGATTCGGTTTGTGTGTTTGTTTGGTTTCTTCTTTAGATGAGGTGTCCCGCACAGGGTGCTACTTGTGGTTGGGTGATGCTGGGTCCTGTATTCTAGTGGTTTCCTTTGTGTGAGTTCTCACTATTTGATACTCCTTAGGGTTATTTCACTCATAATCTAGGGTCTTGAAGTCAGTGTTCCCATTCCAAAAGCTCAGGGCTTGATCTCAAGTTTTGCATGGGTCTATATATTCTTTTCCACTGGTTAGGTATTCCTCTCTGCTCTCCGCTGGTGTTCTGCATGCACTTCTTTGTCTGAAGTTGTATTCCTGATTTATCTGTGGAGAGAGATGCACTCCGCATCCACCTACTCCTCTGCCATCTTGTTGGGGATGGCTTTGATCATCACCTCCTGTACAATGTAATGAACCTCCATCCATAGTTCTTTAGGTACTCTGTATATCAAATCTAATCCCTTTATCTATTTGTCATTTCCACTGTATAATGTAAGGGATTTGATATAGGTCATTCCTGAATGGCCTAGTGGTTTTCCCTACTTTCTTCAATTTAAGTCTGAATTTTGGAATAAGAAGTTCATGATCTGAGCCACAGTCAGCTCCTTGTCTTTCTTTTGCTGACTGTATATTGCTTCCCTATCATTGACTGCAAAGAATATCATCATCTGATTTCAGTATTGACCATCTTTGATGACCATGTGTAGAGTCTTCTCTTGTGTTGTTGGAAGAGGGTGTTTGCTATGACTACTCTGTTCTCTTGGCAAAACTCTTTTAGCCTTTGATCTGCTTCATTTTGTACTCCAAGGCCAAATTTGCCTGTTACTCTAGATATCTCTTTACTTTCTCCTTTTCACTCCAGTCCCCTATGATGAAAAGGACATCTTTTGTTGTTGTTGTTGTTGTTTGAATGTTGGGACAAGTGGTTGGGACCATTAAATTGGCTCATGGCAAAACTTACATGCTAAAAAACAAATCTACATAGTCTGAAGGGGAAGATCAGGTCATATTCTAAAATTAATGACCTTGATAGATGCTCCTCAGGACTATAAATCAGTAGTTTTTATAGAGGGGTTATTTTTCTGTCCTAATTACATATGTCTTTAAGTCACAATTCTCAGTCCCAATAAAAAGAGCAGTTTTTCCCAAGTCTTAAGTATGATTGTGTATATATTTTGTGTATTCTTTGTCTTCACTCATTGTTCAATCACTTCCCCCCAAACAAGTGACTTTTGTAAACTGTCTTTGCATCTCAATTTTTTCTTTGTGATAAAAATGGTGCATTTTGAAGCTTTTGTGCTAGGCTTTGTTTCTTCATAAATTGCCATCTCAAAATTCAGTTTATTGACTACTATTGGCATTATCAGTACTTGAATCAGTATTGTCAAACTAGAGTGTATGTGAAAGAAGAAAGAAAATAATCAAATAAATCTGGTACTTGATGAGAATTGGAATATTTCCTGCCATATGAGTGAACAAGTATGTCACAATTCTCTGTGATTGCAGACCTCCAATGTGAGTTGGTAAGTTGTAAGGGAACCAGAGATCAAATTGCCAACATCCGCTGGATCATGGAAAAGAAAGAGAGTTCCAGAAAAACATCTACTTCTGCTTTATTGACTATGCCAAAGCCTTTGACTGTGCGGATCATAATAAACTGTGGAAAATTCTGAGAGAGATGGGAATACCAGACCACCTGACCTGCCTGTTTGAGAAATCTGTATGCAGGTCAGGAAGCAACAGTTAGAACTGGATATGGAACAACAGACTGGTTCCACATAGGAAAAGGAGTAGGTCAAGGCTGTATATTGTCACCCTGCTTATTTAACTTATATGCAGAGTACATCATGAGAAACACTGGCCGGAAGAAGCATAAGCTGGAATCAAGATTGCCGGGAGAAATGTCAATAACCTCAGATATGCAGATGACACCACCCTTATGGCAGAAAGTGAAGAGGAACTAAAGAGCCTCTTGATGAAAGTGAAAGAGGAGAGTGAGAAAGTTGGCTTAAAGCTCAACATTCAGAACATGAAGATCATGGCATCTGGTCCCATCACTTCATGGCAAATAGGTGGGGAAACAGTGTCAAACTTTATTTGGGGGGGCTCCAAAATCACTGCAGATGGTGACTGCAGCCATGAAATTAAAAGACAGTTGCTCCTTGGAAGAAAAGTTATGACCAACCTAGATAGCATATTGAAAAACAGAGACATTACTTTGCCAACAAAGGTCTGTCTAGTCAAGGCTATAGTTTTTCCAGTGGTCATGCATGGATGTGAGAGTTGGACTGTGAAGAAAGCTGAGTGCTGAAGAATTGATGCTTTTGAACTGTGGGCAGAAGACTCCTGAGAGTCCCTTGGAGTGCAAGGAGATCCAACCAGTCTATTCTAAAGGAGATCAGTCCTGGGTGTTCTTTGGAAGGACTGATGCTAAAGCTGAAACTGCAATACTTTGGCCACCTCATGCAAAGAGTTGACTCATTGGAAATGACTCTGATGCTGGGAGGGATTAGGGGCAGGAGGAGAAGGGGACGACAGAGGATTACACGGCTGGGTGGCATCATCGACTTGATGGACAAGAGTTTGGGTGAACTCCGGGAGTTGGTGATGGACAGGGAGGCCTGGCATGCTGCGATTCATGGATTGCAAAGAGTCGGACACAACTGAGCGACTGAACTGAACTGAACTGAAGGGCACTCAGGAAGGAGAAGAATACCTGCATTTCTGCAGCCATCAGACTGTAGTTATTCCTTACAGTAAGCCCCAACAGAGCTCAGAATATGAAAAATACAAGATACATCATGCAAAATGCCAGGCTGGATGAATCTCAAGTTTGAATCGAGGTGCCAGTAGAAATATCAACAGCTTCAGATATGCCGATAATACCACTTTAATGGCAAAAAATGAAGAGGAAATAAAGAACCTTGATGAGAGGGAAAAAGCTTGCTTAAAACTCAACATTCAAAGTAAATTAAGATCATGGCCTCTAGTCCCATCATTTCATGGAAAATAGATGGGGAAAAAGTGAAACCAGTGACAGATTTCATTTTCTTGGGCTCCAAAATTCCTGCAGACAGTGATTGCAACCACAAAATTAAGACACTTGATTCCTGGAAGAAAAGCTGTGATAAACCTAGACAGCATATTAAAAAGCAGAGATGTCACTTTGCCGACAAAGATCCATATAGTCAAAGCTATGGTTTTTCCAGTAGTTATGTATGGATATGAGAGTTGGGCCATAAAGAAGGTTGAATGCTGAAGAATTTATGCTTTTGAATTGTGATGCTGGAGAATACTCTCTGGAGTCCCTTGGACAGCAAGGAGATCAAACCAGTCAATCCTAAAGGAAATCAACCATGAATATTCATTGGAAGAACTGATGCTGAAGCTGAAGCTCCAGTACTTTGGCCACCTGATGTGAAGGACTGACTCATTGAAAGAGACCCTCATGCTGGGAAGGACTGAGGACAAAAGGAAAAGAAGACAGCAGAGGATGAGATGGTAAGATAGCATCTCTTACTTTGAGCAAACTCAGAGTAATAGTGAAGGACAGGGAAGCCTGGCATGCTGCAGTCCATGGCATTGCAGAGTTGGACAGGACTTAGTGACTAAAGAGCTGACCCCAGGATAGCTGAAATGCATATTAAAGGGGTGATTTCAGTGAGCCCAGACTCTTGCATCTTCCCATGAATAGAAAAATCACTTAATTCCTTAACTTGGGATATCTGGTTTTCTTCAATTTTCAATAATCTTTTGCTGTTCAGAGTACTTGCCATTTGTGGCAGAACTTCTGTATACCCTGGCTCCTCTCCTCACCTCCTTGGAGCAGTTCTCTCAGGGTTACTTGACATGCTATCTCCTGGGTTAAAGTCCTAAAAATTCCCACCAAATAATACATAACTCTCAACTTTTAGGTTTTGAATGTTTTTTAAGTTGACATTGGCTCCAGAAATTTTGGCAGGGGAAAGGGGTGTTATGTAGATATCTTATTTCTGAAAGTCAGTATGTTCAAAAGTTAGAAAATACTGGAAGTTATGGTGTTTTATCTGAGAAGGCAATGGCACCCCACTCCAATAACCTTGCCTGGAAAATCCCATGAATGGAGGAGCCTGGAAGGCTGTAGTCCATGGGGTCACGAAGAGTCGGACACAATTGAGCGACTTCACTTTCACTTTTCACTTTCATGCATTGGAGAAAGAAATGGCAACGCACTCCAGTGTTCTTGCCTGGAGAATCCCAGGGACGGGAGAGCCTGGTGGGCTGCTGTCTATGAGGTCGCACAGAGTCAGACACGACTGAAGTGACTTAGCAGCAGCAGCATGGTGTTCTATGATCTTCCTATTTAGGTCAGCTTACCGGGGTTGCCTCTTGTGTACTGAGAATGCTGTGGTATTTGGACTAAGGGAGTTGAAAATAGGGGTGGTGTGTAGGGATGGGCAGAGGCTGATTTCTAAAGAGCTTGTGAAAAAGCTTATACAACATTTTAAACATAGTTTTAATGTCCTCTACTTCAATGAAAAAATCAACTCTGATAAGTAGGTTGTAGCTGTAAACTATAAGCAGAGGCTGAACAAATGTGATTTCTGGAATTCTAGAATATCCTTTCATTTCTCTAAAACCCTCTGGTGCTGCTAGAAATCCTACTGTTAGGAGTGATGGTCTGTATCTGATAGCCATTTGCTAATAATGGGACTAGCCTATCTAAGGGGCAGGGGTGTAAGCTAGAGAAGAATATCCAAACAGTTGATAAAAATAGAAAGCTCTCTTAAAAAAATTATGTATTTTTAACTGAAGGATAATTGCTTTACTGTTTTGTGTTGGTTTCTGCCATATATCAACATGAGTCAGCCATAGGTATACATATGTCCCCTTCCCTCCCTCGGTACCTCCCTCCCACCCCCCACACCATCCCACTCCTCAGCTGCTGCTGCTGCTAAGTCGCTTCAGTCGTGTCTGACTCTCTGCGACCCTATGGACAGCAGCCCACCAGGGTCCTCTGTCTACAGGATTCTCTAGGCAAGAATACTAGAGTGGGTTGCCATTTCCTTCTCCACCCACTCCTCTAGTTTGTCACAGAACCCCGGTTTGATTGCCTAAGTCATATAGCAAATTCCCACGGGCTATCAGTTTTATATATGGTAATATATGTGTTTCCATGCTACTCTCTCTATTCATCTCACCCTCTCCTTTGACCCCCTGTGCCCACAAGTCTGTTCTCTATGTCTGGGTCTCCACTGCTGCCCTGTAAATAGGTTCATTGGTACCATCTTTCTAGATTAAAAATAGAAAGCTCTTGAATCATGTAGCAGGCTCCATATTGTGATGTCAGAAGGTTGATGCACTATAATAGCGGGTGAAGGAGACAAGCTGAAGAGCAATACCGGCTAGTACCTGTCCTAGGGATATCGGCCACAGCTGTATTGGCTCTCATGAGCCTCTTGCATTTGACATTGGACAAATAAACTGAATTTTAAGGGCCAGAAAGATGATGAACAGTCTCAGATTCTGTAATATACCCTGGTAAAAACAAAACCTCCCAAAAGGGGTCACTATTAATCTATGATTTTGTATGACAGTGTTTCTGAGATTCTTCCTGAGAACAGGTTTGGAGGAGAGGATAGGTAAAGGACAAGCAGACTCTGAGGGCTTCACACAGGCTTTAGTGGGTACCCCCAAGGCAAAGAAGGGTGTGAGAATGGGAGGGTGAGGTGGGTAAAGAGGACTATATCTATTTCACAGTTTTTCTTAAAGCAAGCCCTGTTCTTCAAAGCTGGAGATCTTGGCCTGCTGCAGTGGAGGGACTGTGTAAAGAGCTATATTCAAATTTCTTTTCATTCATCATCAAATGCAGTGTTTTCTCTGATGGGTAATGAAACAAATCCTGCCTACCTTGCAGGATATTTGAAATGTTTAAATAAGGTTAAAAGTGAGATTATCTCTATTCAATAAATTGTTCTGTAAGCAGAATAAAAATATAAAAGGGTTATTATCACTCTTACTAACAGTTAGGTCATTCATTTGTTCAACTAACATCTACTGAGTATTTCCTACTTATGAACAGTAAATAACTCCTACCCTAAAGACAATAATTATTTAAATATCATTATTATCTAAACATCCTGCAAATTCTTTCTCATTTGCACATAGAAAAGCCTTATTCATAATAATTTTTTTAATTAAAAATTTGTGGCAAAATTTCAACAAATGAATTATGTTGTGCATTTTAACTTAGTTAAGAGCCAAAACAAACATTATTAAGATCATGCCAAAGGAAAGTATAATTAGTAGTCATTTTAAGATATCAAAAATAACCAAACACTAGGAGCTGCCAACTTTATTATCTTAGGTCCCTGGTCAGAACCAGAGGAAGTGTAAAGGCAACTGCGGAACCTGAAAACTAGCACTTCAATTCAAAGGCAGCTTCTGGGAACAGCTTGAGTCTTGAGTGAAAGACCGTCTTGGACTATGTATTTGAACAAATGACACACCCAAGAGCAACAATTTTAAAAATCACCCTGAGGCACGATGGCAATGTGATATATGGAAATTTCCCCTAGTTCTAGCTTATCCTTGGATTGTGGAACCAGAGCGGGCGTGGAAGTGAGCTGTCACCTTTGCTGCCTTGTCAGACCCAAGTGCCTTTGTTTATTCTAGCCTTTCACTATTTTAATCCATGAGAGGCAGGAGCAACACAAGCTGGTCTTTAGTTCCCAGACTGAGCAGGTATTTCTGACAAGGAAGAAAAGCTCCCTGTTCACTTGAAGCGGTGCTCGTTACAAACTCATTTCCCCCTTAGAGATGAGAATCTCTCTCTTGTGCTTACCCTGTGTGACCTGTAGAAACCAAGAAGGCGATCGGAGGCGATCACCTCAACCCATTCAAACACTGACCTATCACCTGTGGTGAATGAGGTCAACTATCAAGTTTAAACAATTCTGTGATTTCTCTGAGAATTAAAATCATGCCTTTGCTGAAGAGGATAGGTTGTAAATGCATCGTCAAAGAAGCACTTGCTATGCTATGGTTATATTCCTGAACAATCAGGAGGCAACACCATAATGTGAAGAGAGCATGGACTTCAAAGGAGACACCTTTCAGGTTTTGAATCTCTTCTACTCCCTCTTCCCAGCAGTCTTTGTGAAGGTACTCAGCTTTTCTAAAATGTTAATTTCTTCATTTGTGAAGCAGAGAGTAATGACTACACTGTTGATATGGTGTAAAGTTTGGGAATTGCCTTGCAAATACAATACAGTCATCCCCAACAGAGCCCATCCTTCACATTTCAACCAGGGATGTTTTTCAAGTCTCACAAATGATCCCACACTGTTCTTGTGATTAAGTACACACTCATTAATGAGATTTCTGAGGCCCTTCATGGTTTGAACAATGTTTACTTCTCCCGCTTTGCCAATCACTGCTTTTCCCAATACTCTGTAATTCAGGTATTTTCAGCTAGATTCCCAAACGTGCTTTGACTTTTAGGTATTTTGGGGTCTAACCTCATGTCAGTCTCTGTCCCAGTTCCTCTTTTATTCAACTATATTGCTACTCCCCCTTTTTTATTTTAATTCTTTAAAATTTATTTTCAATTGAAAGACAATTACTTTATGATGCTGTTTTGGTTGTATTCATCCTTCTGAAGTTACTGGTTTTTCTTAGAATCCTTCTTTGACTTTTCTAACTCTGGGTTAGGTGCTCCTCCCAAAGGTCTTTCCATCTCACAGCCCTTACTGTGCTTAATGTGTGTGTTGGTTGCTCAGTTGTGTCCAACTGTCTGCAACCCCATGGACTGTAGCTTGCCAGGCTCCTCTGTTCATGGGATTCTCCAGACAAGAATACTGGAGTGGACTACCATTTCCTTCTCCAAGGTACTGTACTGATTGTAACTGCCTATTTACTTGCCTGTCTTCACCTAATACCTCTATTACAAATACCATAAATCCCATAAAAGCAGATATGGTGGTCATTAGTGGTCAGTGTCTGGTGAGAAGCTGCTTTTGGTTCACAGAGAGCTATATTTTTCCTTCGTTCCTGCATGGTAGGAGTGGTTAAGGAGCTCTCTGAAATTTCCTAATAAGGACATTAATCCCATTCATGAAGGCTCCACTGTCATGACCTAACAATCTCCTAAAGATACCAAACCATCACGGTGGGGACTAAACTTCAGCATGGATGTGGGAAGGCACTTTCAGTCTACAGCCGTTTTTAAGTGGGCTCTGATGATTGCTGGTCTGAGGTTCCCTTTTTGGCTTACGTAGACTTCCAGGCCCCACCAAACCAGAACCAGAATTTCTGGGAGTTAAGTTTGAATATTTGCATTGCTAACAAGATGCTAAAAAACTCATGCACACTAACCTTTGGCAGTGACTGACAGGGTAAGTATTCAAATGAATATTTGATAATGAATTCAAACAAAACCAGACTTCTGTCTTCAAAATGCGTCCCAGTCTCAGGCTCAGCCATTGGCAAATGCAGAGCAGAATGCTGTGCCAGCTTCCCAAGATTATTTTAATCAATTATGTAATACTTCCCTGGTAGATGAGCAGTTTCCTCCAGACACCCCTGCTTTGTGCTATGCAAGCATGCCCTGCGTGTGTGAGACTGTAACATCTGCAGATCTAATACAGCAGTTAATTATTTAAGGGTACTCTCTCCCTTCTCATTAGTATGGTGGGCTACACACACAAAGCTCCATGCACTTGTTCTTGTACACACAGAACACCTGCACTCTTGGAGACAGGCCTGGGCTCTACGGAACAGGTCCAAGGGAGAGATGAGTCCTTAGCATCATAAACCAGCCCTATTTTGTGAAAATGTAAACCATATAGTAGGTAATATTCCGTCCCAAGGCTGTCTCCCCATTTATTATATCAGGTTGTTTTTTTAGGGGCGTATATTATGTAGTGAATCTTAACAGGGTGTACTTTATGCTGCTTCCATATCAATTTATGTAAAGAATAGCTCATTAGATGGTTAGTAATGACCTGTCTTAGGGGAAGAATAAGAAAAAATAAAGCACCCATAAT
Organism: Ovis aries; assembly: GCF_016772045.2. Lineage (NCBI taxonomy): Eukaryota > Metazoa > Chordata > Mammalia > Artiodactyla > Bovidae > Ovis > Ovis aries. The sequence continues at coordinate 20,371,203 of NC_056074.1, forward strand.
GAAGAAAAAGTTACTGCTCACAAAGTCTGTCTGGGTAGAATGAAAATTAGGAGGAAAAAAAATCTAAGATAGGCCTACTTTCTAGAAAATCTGTTTTCAAAGACATTGCCAGCTTTGCAGCATGCTCAACTTAATTATTGGATTTGCATTGTAGAGTACATTTACTACTCTGGTATGTTTGAAAATCATATACAGTAAAATCTCGAGCAGGATATATAATTCTGCACTACATTTCAGAGACAGGGCGTTAGCAGCAAACTGCAAGATACAAGCATGTGTCAGAATTGAATTTTTCAAAACAAGATATGCTTTAGGATCTTTAGATTCATGCCTTCTGCAGGTATTAAGAATCTGTGCTTGTGAAACAATCAATAAACATTTAGTGAGTGCTCACTGTGTGTTCAGCTCACCACACCAAACACCAAACATATCTGATAAAGAAAACACAGTCATTCCATAAGCATTTCAGTCTGGTAGGGGAAACAGGCAGCAAACAATCAAGATAGGGTATGGGAAGATGGGATTAGTTTCTGGGCGGTCTTTGGCCAATCACTCTAATTCAGAGTCTTTCCTGGTGGTGCACGCATCACTCAGCCAAGATGGATGCTAGCGAGAGGGATTCTGGGAAGTGGACGGACACGCTGTGTCTCCTTCAGACCTTTCCTGAACTATTCCGGTTGGTGGTGGCTTATTAGTTCCATCTTCCTTATCAGGATCTCCTGTCATAAAACAACTCATGCAAATGGTTACTATGGTGCCTGGCCAGGGTGGGCGGTTTCAGTCAGTGTGCTTCCCCTAACAATTCCATAAGTATTTCAGTCTGGTAGGGGAAACAGGCAGCAAACAATCAAGACAGGGTATGGGAAGAATAGAAATGAAGAGTATGTGAGTGATGATGGGAGCCAAGAGGAGAAGAGGTGAACTCAGGCTTCAGTAGAAAGAGCATCTCGAGTCTCTTCTTACATGAGTAAGAAACAGAGCTCCTAACGTTCTATCAGTTTTGTGCCCTGTTTAATCATTTTAAAAGCCCATTTGTAACCCAGAGTCAGGGAAATCTTATATCCCAAATGGAGAGCTTTTATCGTGGCCTGTGCAGCCTTGGGCACAAGATATTCAGGTAATAGGGAAGGTCCTTTCAGGGAGCATTTCCCTGAAATATATTTCTTTCCCATTTTTAAAACAAGAGATGTTTGTAAAAGCAACCTCTCCATAGCAGACCGAGTGAGTCCTCATAAATTCCTCACAGGGCAATAGCCCCTTTTTGGTAATTTTTGAATTTATGAATTTCTGCTGATAGGAACTTTGTTTAAAAGTTGTACTATAGCCACGAAAAAGTCCACAAGCCTAGATGGTGAACTTTGAACAAGCGCAGTTGCAGAGCCTGAGTGTTCTCCAGAACCAACTCAGACCTGATATTAACTCTTACCAGCCAGAACTGGAATATGAAGAGAAAGATAGCACAAAAGCAGACGTGATAAGAAAAGATGATGTAGCTTGAGACCCAAGTACTAGCTACACCAACTTCACAACTCCTTGCTGTGCCCTATAATGATTAGATTGATAGAACCACATCACTCAAAAATAATTTTTAACATAATACACATTATTTTACTAACTACCTGAGCTCAGGTATAAGCAACAACCTTTTGGTTAGAACCTTTGTTCAGAGTGGACTAAATGCACCAATCGTTTAACAATTTTGAGGTGACAAGTAAGACAAAAATTACTGTCTTGTCTAAAATTATTCCCATTTTACAGATTAAGAAACTAGATTTCTGAGCAATTAAGCCACTAGTCCAATATTTAAAATTTAAAAAATCTTGTCTACTTTTAGACAGAAGGAAGCAGGCTTGGAAAGACTAAGTGACTTGCCCAAAGCAGTTTTAAAGCTAATAAATAGAACAGGCAGTTTTAATTCAGATCCTCCTACACCCTCATCTGTGTTCTTTACTCTTGCAAACTGAAGAGTGATGATGTAGATTAGGATTTTGTTGTTTAACCTTTTGGATAAATTGCATATTTTATCGAAACCCAGTTAACATTATAGGGAGTCTTCATTTCGAAGCTATCATCCATACAAAAACTAGTATAGTACCCCCTGGGGCTTGATTTGCCCAATTTCAATCTTCAGTGAATATTCATGATTGCTTGTGAAAAGTTACTAATCTGGAAGTTAAGAGCTGATAAAAGAATTGCTGCACATTAAGTCCTTAACTCCAGCAGCCCTGGGAGCAAAGTAAGGCAGATTACCCCACAGACAGGCTGTACATGTCAGGTTCGCTGCATTTTACAGAGGTATAAAGTCAGCAAGAGGCTGTTTTGACACTTTCTTAATTTACTTTTTACGAAGTAATTATGATAATGTTAATCTTTTAGTGTTAGGAATCTCTTTTGACAGTTTTATATACCTCTAGGAAAGCCCTCAGAAAATTCCCTTTTGTATATTTCTAGAAAATACAAATGGAGTACTTTGGTGGAAGTTAAACACTTGCAAGTAAAAATAAGGAAAAATAAAAGGTTCAATAATCTGAGGATAACATTGTCTTTTCTCATGCCTCCGGTCTTTCCACAGTGGTAACTCCACTGATCAAAACAGTGATGTGCTGTTTTCATAACAGGTGCTTCAGAGCCTCTGATAAATAGAGAAATATGGTTATGGACCAAACAACAAAGAATCCTGGAGATGGAAGGCATTTAGTCGTTGGAAATAAATTATGGAATCTTTTTGTATGTGTGTTTGTTTATAATTCTGCTGTGCTCATAGCACACTGCTGAATATTAATAATTGGACCTTGTTATCTGGTGACTGCTGAGGACACAATAGGGAATGCGAGGAAGATTCTCTAAACGTTCTTTAAGGTCTTGAGGCTTAATATTAAAACAATGAAGCAAATCATGCAAGCAAGCAAGAACATTTAGCAATTCATCTAACTTTTCCCTCTGGGGCTTTAACCGCTAAAGGTAGAATAGCTTGAATGCCCTGACATTGGCATATAGACTTTCTCTTATTAAGGTGGTTTCATATTTTGAACTATCTTTTCTTATTCTTGGTTTCCTTCTGCTATGAGTTAAATATATTGTAGTTTTTTAAAAATGAGATAACAGTACGGTTTTTGGAAATCTAAGGTGGTTAGAAATTATTCACAGGTGCTGGTTCTGTTTCCCAAGGATAATGTACTGCAAATAATATAAGATTCCAGGAAAGTTAGATTCAAGAATGACCTCTATAGCTATGCAATGAGGATATGGGCGTTTGTAGGTGGTAAATATTGAACTTCTAGAAAAGTTTGAAGCATCCCATTTCTCTCTCCCAGATAGTTGTCTGACTTCATAAACCTAATAAAATGCCGCAAGTGACTGTGATCTGACTATATTTGAACGTCCTAGATACTCTAGAAACTACAGCTGCTAAAGGAAGAGACGCAGAACGTAACAGAGATTAGTCCAGTTTTCATGAAAGCCCATTTATTGTGTGTCTACCATTTGCCAGTGGACAGTTGAGAACTTTATTCATTCCCCTAAACTTTAAAACTGTCCTGAAGAATACATGTTATAATTTTAACTTCCCAAGTGATAAAACTGAAACTCAGAGTGATTAAGTTATCTATCTAAGGTATAAGTTATATACCCGAGGTAATGAGTAAATGGATATAAAAGCCAAATTTGATCCCAGGTCTATCTGATTGTCAAATGTAAGTGCATAGTAGCATAATTTTTGTGTAATTATGTTGCCAACGCTTTTGAATCTGGCCCCAATAAGGGTTCTCCTGTCCACTGCCTTTCAAGCCAGTAGAATGAGATTGAGTTTGGTTCAAAGAATGGAGGGGTGTGAACTGATGCTCTAGAGCACATACTCTCTGGACAGGCCATTGTCAGAGCTGCTTTTTAGGGTTCTTATCATCGGGGAGTGGGTAGAGTTTACATGCTGCAGACACATGCTCAGATCACAGGGCCCCGCCCAGAGCTTCTGCATATAGCACACCAAGCTGAGGTGTTGGGAACAGACATTTTGCACTAGGAATTCTGTCCAAAGTGCTGGGTGTAAGGTCTCTACAGCCATACCCTGGGAGCAAGTGAAACTAGACAAAGCACAAAGGAAAAGAAGAAAAGCAGGTAGACTTTATTACCCAAATTGTAGTTTTACTTCCTAGCAGTTATTAACGGAGAAGGCAATGGCACCCCACTCCAGTACTCTTGCCTGGAAAATCCCATGGATGGAGGAGCCTGGTGGGCTGCAGTCCATGGGGTCGCTGAGAGTTGGACATGACTGAGCGACTTCCCTTTCACTTTTCACTTTCATGCATTGGAGAAGGAAATGGCAACCCACTCCAGTGTTCTTGCCTGGAGAATCCCAGGGATGGAGGAGCCTGGTGAGCTGCCATCTATGGGGTCACACAGAGTCGGACACTACTGAAGTGACTTAGCAGCAGCAGCAATTGTTAATGCTCTTTACTAGTGAAAATTGGGCATTTAAAAAGAAATTCTTTTTAATAAGAAGTTTTACTTGGTGTAATTAGTTCAAGAAGAAAGCCTGAAGTCCAGTTTATAAAATCTACATCACCTAATTATCGACCATCTATTTATCTTTATCATTTATCTGTCTGTCTATCTATCTATCTTTCTTTCTATCAGCAGAATGAGAGGCCAACTAAAGGCTACTTCAACAAAAGTACTTTATTTGGGTGCTAAACCAGTCCTTAATGGTCATGAAGAAAGAGTGACTTCACCAGTCATCCATAAGTGACTCACTCCTAAATACCATAAGGACTAGCATCTCTTGAGTGGAGATGCCTGGTGATTGTTATAGAATGAGATCAGTCATAGGTTTTTGCCACCTGAGCCACCAGGCTACTCTTGAAAACAAAGAGAGTCTCGTTTATGCCTGGGAGCCAGAAATCTCACCCAGAGTAAATCAGCCTCACGGTCTCATTTGTCAGCCTGATGGTTTTAATTGTTAAATTGGAAGTTTAATTTGCCATGTTTGAATAACAATCCAATTCCAGGAAAGCATATGCATCAAGTGATCAATGGAGAACACGTATACAAAGTTAATTGTAACTGATCCTTGAATCCTGGTGTAACTCAGAGTAGGAAATTTCAACTTCATATATTTCCCTCATTATTTGATATCTTAGACATCTATGGAAAATAGCAAATTTTATCAAGTTAGTTCTTACTTTATTCTTACTTATTATAATCCAGGTACACATAAACACTCATATATTCTTACTCATTGTTTTAGTTTTCTGCTGATTGAATTACCAAAGGTCACTTATTGAACTTTTCTGTTTAATCTGCATAATGTTGTGATGTGTTATCTCCATTTTACAGTGAGGAAAGTGGCATTCAATTCCAATAAATAAACAGCTCTTAATATGTTACAGATCTAGTCCGTGCCAGTGTCAAGATTCAAATCCAGGGTCTTTTAAGCCCATGTATTTTTTAAAAACCCGCATTGAATCCCATGCAAATTGTAAATAATTAAGAGTGAGAACTGCATTAAGAGAGTGTGTGTTAGTAACTCAGCCATGTCTGACTCTGCAACCCCATGGATTGTAGCCCATCAAGCGCCTCTGTCCATGGAATTCTCCAGGCAAGGATCCTGGAGTGGGTTGCTGTGACCTCTTCCAGGGGATCTTCCCGACCCAGGGATCGAACCCAGGGTCTCCCACATTGCATGCACATTATTTACCATTTGAGCCATCAGGGAAGCCCCCCATGAAGAGACTGTCATGGTAAAACGACATGAGGAAACCTTGTCATATTAGCACCAACTAAAGAAATTGTCCATATGCATCCTAGCTGAGAGAAAACTCAGAGAAACATAACAGTGGCCTTTGACTTTACGAAAGATAATCGCATGGGAGAGAGACAGGACTTGGCTTCTGTAAGTCAGTAGTGAAGACTCAGAAAGCAGTATGTTGTGTTTGGTAGGAGTGTGGGCTTCAAGAATGAGGGACCTAAAGTTAGCCTCCACTTTATGCACTACTTACGGCAAGTAAGGTAACTTTTCTCATTTCTTTATTTACAAAATTGTGTATCGTAAAAGTATTACAATTTGGTGGAACTAAACAAAACTATGTAGTGTAGTCTAGCACGACATAATCAAGAACTCCAAAAATGGAGGGAAATTGCTCATGGCTGTTGACCTTCTCATCTCAATTAGATTAGGTGACTGTCAGAAAACTAAAGAGGGTTTCAAACATCAGACCAAAGAGACTGTTGATTAGATTAGATCAGTAGTTTCCAGAAATTTTGATTTCACCATATAGTGAAAGTTTAAATAATGTAACCCCAAAAAGATGTCCTTTTCATTATAAGGAATTGGAATGCAAGAGTAGGAAGTCAAGAAACACCTGGGGGAACAGGCAAATTTGGCCTTGGAATATGGAATGAAGCAGGGTAAAGGCTAATAGAGTTTTGCCAAGAGAACACACTGGTCATAGCAAACACCCTCTTCCAACAACACAAGAGAAGACTCTACACATGGACATCACCAGAAGGTCAATACCAAAATCAGATTGATTATATTCTTTGCAGCCAAAGATGGAGAAGCTCTATACAGTCAGCAAAAACAAGACCAGGAGCTGACTGTGGCTCAGATCATGAACTCCTTATTACCAAATTCAGACTCAAATTGAAGAAAGTAGGGAAAACCGCTAGACCATTCGGGTATGACTTAAATCAAATCCCTTATGATTATACAGTGGAAGTGAGAAATAGATTTAAGGGCCTAGATCTGAGAGATAGCGTGCCTGATGAACTATGGAATGAGGTTCGTGACACTGTACAGGAGACAGGGATCAAGACCATCCCCATGGAAAAGAAAGGTAAAAAAGCAAAATGGCTGTCTGGGGAGGCCTTACAAATATCTGTGAAACGAAGAGAAGTGAAAAGCAAAGGAGAAAAGGAAAGATATAAGCATCTGAATGCAGAGTTCCAAAGAATAGCAAGGAGAGATAAAAAAGCCTTCCTCAGTGATCAATGCAAAGAAATAGAGGAAAACAACAGAATGGGAAAGACTAGAGATCCAAGGGAACATTTCATGCCAAGATGGGCTCGATAAAGGACAGAAATGGTCTGGACCTAACAGAAGCAGAAGATATTAAGAAGAGTTGGCAAGAATACACAGAAGAACTGTACAAAAGAGATCTTCACGACCCAGATAATCATGATGGTGTGATCACTCATCTAGAGCCAGACATCCTGGAATGTGAAGTCAAGTGGGCCTTAGAAAGCATCACTATGAACAAAGCTAGTGGAGGTGATGGAATTCCAGTTGAGCTATTTCAAAACCTGGAAGATGATGCTGTGAAAGTGCTGCACTCAATATACCAGCAAATTTGGAAAACTCAGCAGTGGCCACAGGACTGGAAAAGGTCAGTTTTCATTCCATTCCCCCAGAAAGGCAATGCCAAAGAACACTCAAACTATTGCACTATTGCACTCATCTCACACACTAGTAATGCTCAAAATTCTCCAAGCCAGGCTTCAGCAATATGTGAACCGTGAACTTCCAGATGTTCCAACTGATTTAGAAAAGGCAGAGGAACCAGAGATCAAATTGCCAACATCCGCTGGATCGTGGAAAAGGAAGAGACTTCCAGAAAAACATCTACTTCTGCTTTATTGACTATGCCAAAGCCTTTGACTGTGTGGATCACAATAACTATGGAAAATTGTGAAAGAGATGAGAATACCAGACCACCTGACCTGCCTCTTGAGAAACCTATATGCAGGTCAGGAAGCAACAGTTAGAACTGGACATGGAAGAACAGACTGGTTCCAAATAGGAAAAGGAGTATGTCAAGGCTGTATATTGTCACCCTGCTTATTTAACTTATATGCAGAGGATATCATGAGAAACGCTGGGCTGGAAGAAACACAAGCTGGAGACAAGATTGCCAGGAGAAATATCAATAACCTCAGATATGCAGATGACACTACCCTGATGGCAGAAAGTGAAGAGGAACTAAAAGCCTCTTGATGAAACTGAAAGTGGAGAGTGAAGAAGTTGGCTTAAAGTTCAACATTTTGAAAACGAAGATCATGGCATCCGGTCCCATCACTTCATGGGAAATAGATGGGGAAACAGTGGAAACAGTGTCAGACTTTATTTTGGGGGGCTCCAAAATCACTGTAGATGGTGACTACAGCCATGAAATTAAAAGACGCTTACTCCTTGGAAGAAAAGTTATGACCAACCTAGATAGCATATTCAAAAGCAGACACATTACTTTGCCAACAAAGGTCTGTCTAGTCAATGCTATGGTTTTCCTGTGGTCATGTATGGATGTGAGAGTTGGACTGTGAAGAAAGCTGAGCACCGAAGAATTGATGCTTTTGAACTGTGGTGTTGGAGAAGACTCTTGAGAGTCCCTTGGTCTGCAAGGAGATCCAACCAGTCCATTCTAAAGGAGATCAGTCCTGGATGTTCTTGGGAAGGACTGATGCTAAAGCTGAAACTCCAATACTTTGGCCACCTCATGCGAAGAGTTGACTCACTGGAATAGACTCTGATGACAGGAGGAATTGGGGTAGGAGGAGAAGGGGACGACAGAGGATGAGATGGCTGGATGGCATCACCAACTCGATGGACATGAGTTTGTGTGAACTCCGGGAGTTGGTGATGGACAGGAAGACCTCGTATGCTGCATTTCATGGGGTGGCAAAGAGTTGGAGATGACTGAGCAACTGAACTGAACTGAACTGAATGCCCATTTTACCAAGTAAACAAAGAAAAAACAAACAAAACAACAAAAGTTAATTTATCTATAACTATCATTTGAGTTTGAAGTATATAACTTTAGAAAAAAGACATTTCTTAAATTGAATAAATATATTTTTATAAAAATTTACTACAGTACCCTTAGTCTTTTAATGTTGCCTTGGGCTGTTGACAACTTTGTTATGTATGACTATCTATCTTTGGACCGTCATTTAGAAAATATTGGAGTAGATGGCATTGAAAGTTGTTTCAACATTGACATTTTGAAATATTAAGCTATTTTGAAAGTCAGTGTATCTCCTTTCTTCTGAAACCATCACTAGTCCAAATTGTTAGAGACAAATATACCTCTATAAGAATATCCCAGGCATGCTTTCTGTAGCTGTTTATATTATTGTTAACCAGAGATTGTTAATTAATTCAGGTCATACCTAATTTACCAGTTTAATTTAAATCATCTTGATAAAGGTGAGACCATGTTTATCTCTGACCCTGAAGCAATTTGTCCGAGCCTCTTGCTTTATTTTAACCTAAGGTCTCACGTTAAGATGATGGAGTAATGAACTAAACAACAGATTCTAAGAAGGCTGAGGGAACATCTAAGTATTTAATGTGAGTTGAAAAATTCATAAAGATACACAGCACAGGTCACTCTCCTAACTTTCTGTGCCCAAAGAAAATAGCATTTCCATGTCTGAAATCAGTAAATGTTATTTGTACACAGAGCAGTTTGTGCTTTGAAATCATCTTCCATGTGAATTAACAAAGGAATTTCAAATTTCTTATGTCCTAAATATAAATAACATCTTGGAAGTGACTTCTATTTCAATTGGCTTATTTTCAAATGAAAAAAATGAAGCCCAGAGCTATTAATTGTCTTGATCAAGGTCACACAGCAAGACTGTGGTTCAAACCAGGAGTTTAGACTTTCATCCGACAGTCTGATGATCTTTCTGTCAGATCGTGCCACCATGCAGCTTTCCAAAGTTCATCTGTGATGTTTTCAGAAAGGTCTTATTTCTAAAAATTTCATAGATTTCAGAAAAATAATCAATGTGGTTCAGAGTATACAGGTAAAAATACTGATAACTTCAGTTTTAATTCTGGCTGTGCCACTTGCTAGTTGTATAATGTTGAGCAAGTGACGATCTCTCAGAGCTCCATTTCGTTATTGTAAAGTGATGATGTCTACAGAGTAGTATTTCTGTGATAAGTGAACAATGTAATTCGTACACAAGTCTTAGCCCAGAGTTAGGCACATTGTCAGTGCTGCCTAAATTTTCATTTTTATCAGCATTTATGTTTCCTTCAGAAATGCCAGAATTTTAATCTTCAGTCCTAAATCTTTAACTTCAATAAAGGAAACTAGAGATAGTGGAGTGGCTTAGGTCGTAAAGAATCTGCCTCAGACCAGGAGACCTGGATTCAATCCCTGGGTTAGGAAAATCCCCTGGAGAAGGAAATGGCAACCCACCCCAGTATTCTTGCCTGGAGAATTCCATGGACAGAGGAGCCTGGCGGGCTATAGCCCGTGGGGTCACAAAGAGTCTGACAGGACAGAGTGACTTAACACTTTCCTTTTCAGAGATAGTGGAAAATGTCCCTGGCAAAGGATTGGAACCAGCTTATCAGTACTGATAAAACATATGAATATGTTTGTATATCTATGCACACTGAAGGCAGATGAAATGCCATAGAATGCTATCTAATCTATTCTGCTAAACACTACCCCACCCATGCCAAACACCTGGGGCTTATCCAAAATTATGTCCATTCCTTCTGCCCCTTCTACAGATTCAGTCTCTCCATGTTCAGTTTTAATCCCCAAATGCCTTTTGCATCTGTTTCCTGCCTTCATTTTCTAGACAACAGCCTTGATTTAGGATCTCCTCTGTTCTGACTAGACTGCCCCCAAAGCCCAATCACCGCATCCCTACTTTATCCTATCCTCTTGCGTTTCACCACTACAAAAATAGTCTAATGTTAAAATCTAACCGTGTCATTTCCCTGCTCAAAATTCACCAGTGAATCCCCATCGCCTACAAAATGACTCAGAGTCTGGGACAAGGCATGCCCAAGCTCTCCTTGAGTTTATCCTGTCTAATCATTCTGAAGTCACACTGCAGTTACCTAGCTCAGTGCTTAGCACGTGGTAGGCACTTCAGATATGATGGCTGAATGAAGAGGTGAATATGTAAATGAATACTGAATGAACAGATAAAGATCTAGCGTATATTCATTCCTCTGGTCTCCTTTTGAGCACATAGTTGCTTCGTGACCTGGTAGAAATCAGTGCAGCACGCAGTAGTTTCAGGCTTCATTCAGAACATTTCTTCTTTTAGAATATTTCTTCCTTCCAGTGTGTTAGTATATGATCTCTAGACTCTTAAGGCTTTTTATGAAACTCAGTGTTATAGAAGAGCCATACTTTTTATTCAGTTCATTGTGACTATTTCCGTATGATTAAATAACCTACATGAATGATTACAGAGTATTCAATCCTGTGGATATATTGTAGTTTACTTAACCAATTTTTCTATTATCAGAACTTTAGATTATTTACATTTATTTGTTTTGTAAAACATGCTTAGGTGGTATGCATAGTCTTTTAGGGAAAATAATCTTAGGATGCATGGAATTTCTTTGTTTCTGAAGCTTTTTCTGTATACTGCCAAATACCCTCCAGAATGATTTTAACACTTCTACTAGCAGGTTAGGAGGGTGCCAAATAAATATTTTTAATGATAGAAGATTAAGTACCACAACAATTATGTGTGTCGGGGGGGAATGTATTTTTTTGTCTTATGATAAATCTAATCATAATATTGGTTTATTTGATGCCGAGTAATTCTGCAGTTGAGTTTCAGTGTTTTTTCAATATCATTTTCTCTCTCCCTTCCTCTCTGTCTGTCTCTTTTCATCCTCTTCTCATAATGGCCATTTTTGCTCTTCTTCTAGGATTAATAAACCCACAATTGTGTCTTTTTCCTGCTTAAAAAACATGATTAATCAATGACTGTCCTTTTCTCTTTTGGGTAAATTCATCTCAAGTGGTATTCAGAGTCCTGTCATCTTTGGATTATGTACAGAGAGAAATGTGCAGCACTAATCAATGTCACCTTTCAAATAAAGGTTTTTTAAATTTTTAATGTTCAGCCATGTCAAATAATTGTTGCTTAGAAGAGCAAGAAAACTAAAGACATTGAAAAAAGCATTTTTCCTTCCCAAACCATGCCTCAAACTAAAAACTTTGCCAAATAGACATTTCAAAAATCATAGATACAAAGGCTACTTCCCTCCCTCATTTCCTATGAGACCAATATTCTGAGACCTTGGGCTTAAGGGTAGAATAATATTTAATGAGTCATATAAAATATTAATTCTGCTAAGCTGTTATTCCTCTAATGATCCTAAATTTTTTCATTAGAATTGACATAGTGCTTGCAGTTACCTTAGTGAATTATGAGTGTAAAAGAATCACAAGGACCTTGCAGGTGCCCAGACTCTCAAAGAATTGCTCAGTCCACATCCATCACCTCTTCCATGGGAGCTGAAGGGACTCAGTTTGCTTATGTCCTATTTCTTTTCAATGGCCACCATTAACCTTCCCTTTGGAGACCCAGTTTTCCCAAGTCTAGGTAGAAGAAAATGCAGGTTTCCCAAGCTCTACTCTTTTAACAAGTTTCAACAGAAACAGCCAGGATGGTAATAAAAATAACAGAGAAACTACCAGTTCTGTTCAGTTCAGTCGCTCAGTCGTGTCCGACTCTTTGAGACCACATGGACTACTGCACGCCAGGCCTTCCTGTCCATCACCAACTCCCAGAGTTTACCCAAACTCATGTCCATTGAGTCGGTGATGCCATCCAACCATCTCATCCTCTGTCATCCCCTTCTCCTCCTGCCTTCAATCTTTCCCAGCATCGGGGTCTTTTCCAATGAGTCTTAAGTCTTAAAATCATGATGTTAGGGCTACAGTTTCTTAAGCAGTATGGGAGAGTGCAATGTGCCACTCCAAAATGTGTCACTTTGGTGTCAGGATTAATTTAGGCTGATTATTAATTTATTTATTTTTAAACAGGAGGATAATTGCTTTACAATGCGGTGTTAGTTTCTGCTGTACAACATGAATCAGCTCTATGTGTGTGTGTGTGTGTGTGTGTGTGTGTGTGTATGTATACACCCACGATCCCCCTCCTCTAGCTTATCACAGAGCACTGAGCTGAGCTCCGTGTGCTACATGGCAGCTTCCCACGAGATATCTGTTTGACACGTGGTGGTGTATTTACGTCGATGCTACTCTTTCATTCACCCCGCCCTCCTTTCCCCCTGCTGCATCCACCTCTCTGTTCCCCACATATGCGTCTCTATTCCTGCCCTACAAACAGACTCAGCTGTACCGTCTTTCTAGGTTCCATACATGCGCCTTAACATATGATGTTTTTCTCTTTCTGATTTATTTCACTCCGTGTGACAGATAGGCTAATTATTTTTAAGAAACAAAAGATGCAGAAAGAAACCTTGATCTTTGCCCTAACTGCCTAAAAGAATTTAGGTAGAAGGTGTGCTCCCAAAACAGAACTGTTGTCAGAGTTATCTGCCAAAGCATATGAGCTGGATGTGGTGTGGAAAACTCTTAGAGGTTAAAGCCCATGCTGTGTCCCACTGTCTCTGCATGGCCCAGAAAACATTTATTTACCAAACATTTGGCTTTCCATCTCCATGTGAAATGCCTTTTGAAATTCCAAACCTTTACTCCCAGAGCTTTTTTTGTCTTTAGGTGAAGATGATATTTAAAGTGAAGGCTTCGGTCGTTTTGTCAAGACAGTTTTCCTCGGTTTCTCCCAAGTGTGAAAGTGAAAGTGAAGTTGCTCGCTCATGTCCGGCTCTTTGTGACCCCATGGACTGTAGCCTACCAGGTTCCACCATCCATGGGATTTTCCAGGCAAGAGTACTGGAGTGGGGTGCCGTTTGTTTGCTTTTCTCCTGTTATTCTGTCTCATGTCAATTTAATTCTTAGATCAGTCAGAAAAATTTTCCTTTCAGAAAAATTTCTTCCTCCCTGAAAGTGGTAACGTGAAGCCTTGGTAGCCTTTTGTATCTTTGTCAATTACATCTTCCCATGCACCCTGGCTTTTCTGTTTCGCCCATAGGGAATGGATGGCCCCATTAAGCTTCAGTTTTAAGTGACCATAAAATCCCATGTTTTCTTGAAGCATACAACTGCTTATGGTCCCCAGCATTTTTCACACCTGGGACTTTCATTAAAAAGGGTCTCTAATTTGGTCCATTCTCTCTGTCTGGTCGCTGGTAGGTTTGCCTGTTTGGGTACATGCTGCGTGCCTTTAACATGAATTACAGAGGAAAGAAATTTTCCATTAGGAGAAAACTAATATCAATAGAACCAGCAGGATCCTCATATAAGATCCTAAAAGGGATTGTGCAGTATTTAACAATGAAGGACAGGTCCTTTTAATTCCGGACTCTTTGTGTCAGGGAGTGAATGATGATAAATTCCATTACTGTGAATGTCAGTTAAAGGGTTGATGAGAAAGCTTACAGTAATGCTGCACAGAAAGTGCACACTCAGGAGAGTCTTTTTCTTTTGTTCTCTCCCTTTAATAACTCTAGCTCTGACCAAAGTTAGCTGATTTTTAGAAGTTCACAAGAGCACAGCTGTCCATTATCATGAAGACAGAATATTCATGAAACCAAAGGACCTGGAATGCCTCTGATTGTAATACATTTCCTTTGTCCTAAAATAAAGTGAATTCCTCCCTTTCTCATAAAACTCATTTTTTTAATGATATCTTTTGTTCTGTTACATTAGTTTATGAAAGTCTATGTCTGCAATTAAGACTGAATGATATTAATGTGTTAATAGAGGGGAACTAAGATCTTTTTTTTACCATGGAGTACAGGTAGCTAATGGGCAAATAGGTAAATGGAAATGATCAGGGTCATTTTATTAGAAAGTTCACCTCCTTATTCATGATAATCAAGCCCAATCTAAAGGAAGTAATGCTTCCAATTTCTTATATCTCACCTAATTTTCTCCAGTCAATGAGTCAGAACAAACTGGCCATCAAAGAAAACATTAAGGATCCAAACTTTTGAAAATTTACATAATTTGTGGAACTCAGCTGAGCTTTGCGTATCTCAGCAAAGACTGACACATTTTAATGGAAAGATCACACTTCATGGGGACATGACGCATTGAAAGGAAAGCTATGGGGATAGAGAGATAAGGAGTACTCAGGCTTGACTATCTCAAAACTGGAAAAGATAAGGTGATTAAATTTAAAGAGACTAGCAAAAGAGAGATTGGATAAAAGTCAAAGATAAAAAAAAAGGGGGGGATCAGATCATTGGAAACACTCTACCAAAAATTTTAGAAAGGAAGAAACCAGCTATAGCAGCAGCATGTTTTAATAACAATTCTACTTTTTAAGGAAAAATATGTTTGATTAAAAAGAGTGCTGCTCTTCTGCTGGTTTTATTTATGGCAATACTGTTTTTTAATGGCAGCGCATTAAAGGAGGGAAAAGGAAACAAAGGTCACAATTTAAGGAGTACTAACATTATCTGATTTTCCATAATAAACAACATATTAGAGTCCTCTTTTAGCTTTTAGCACCTTCGATTTAAAAAAAGTAGCAATCAGAGATAAACAGCCTATCTGTAGCTTGCCTTACAGAATACACTGATGCATTTCTCAGCTCTAAGACTTTGGATTTGAATAAGAGTCGGACACGACTGAAGCAACTTAGCAGCAGCAGCAGCAGCAGCAGTATTTGGCACTAGCCTGGCTGAGTTCATTATTTTATCCCTTGTGAGAAATAAAACACCTCCTCTAATTTCTCCCCCAATAATTATTTCAGGAAGTGATAGGTCTTAGAACTTAAGAAACCAGACTGAGAAAGGTCACATCTGCAAACACCTGTGATCATGTTCCTGGTGACTTTAAGGTTCTTGCTTCGTCAAGGAGAGAATTTGGAGACAGAGAGGCAGGGAGGTTAAGAAAGTAAAGTGAGGATTTACTTAAGCAAGAACACCCTCTCCGAGGGAGAGCAGGCCCACAGGTGAGGAGACGCTGCCACCTAACAGAGGCTCTGCTGCTTTCTGAGTTCTTTGTACTTCTCATGTTTCAGATATTTTAGGCACCTGCCAGATCTCATAGATATTTGAGTTTGTGACTGGAGAAACTCTTCACAAGGCAGAACAAAACAACGTTCTGTATAATTTCTGGTTCTTTTTCTGTCTGTCAGTCTGTCTCTCCTTTTCTTCTCGGTTTTTCCTATCCTTTGGTTAATACAGCTCACTGCCATTTCCCTTATTTCTTCTTCCTTGCTTCTTAATCTCAAGCCCCATTCTAGGCAGTTAACTTCCTATCCAGAATGACCACCACAAGGGTGAACTGGGTTACTGAGGTGGAAAAGGAGAGTTAGGAAGAAAGGAACTGCCTAAAATACGCATCACTTATTCTGTCTTTGTTGATTATCATTTTATTCTCTGGGAAATAACTGAAAATTTCTAGCATGACCTTTTTGAAATAATTTAATGAACACTATATCGCTGTGTTTTTCTTTCCTTTCTGCCTTGATCACTAGGAAGCTCAGGGTTAAACTCCATGCTAGTAGCAGGACATGTTATTAGCCTAGTTTTTCAGTACAATTACTTTTCCTTCAGTTGCGCAGCTTTCATTAATCTCAGCATCAACTAGCGTGCATTAAGGTGGCTGTAGGCTCAGGGCTACTCCTTCCATTGAGAAGATTGTCTGATTCCTCTGCTCTTGAATCAAGGTTGGTATTAGGGACATGTTTGACCACTAGAATGCCGCAGAGGTCATGTTCTGGGACTTGAAATCTGATCATTCACAAGAGGCTTCACAGTTTCCATATAGGCCTCTTAGATTACTAGGGAAAACCACTCATCATGGAAGAAGTACAACTACTCAGACTTGTACGCTTTGAGGAAGCTGCATGGAGAGAATGCATGAAGGGAGAGAGAGAGACCCGTCAGTCTCAGCCATGCCAGTTGTTCCAACAATGCTAGACATGTGAATGAAGGAAATGCTTTGGTTCTATCCTTTGCGGGTAGGCAGAAGGAAGACTCAAGGAAACCCCCAGCAACCTGAGACTCCATATACATATTGCCCAAGCAATTGAGGGTGTTCAAACCACCCCGGCTGAGATCCCAGTCACTGAGCAGAGATAAGCCATCCTACTGTTTCATTTCCAACTTCTTGATCATACAATTGTATACAGAATAAAATGGTTGATATTTTATGCCATTAAGTCTTGGGGTACTTTGATACAGAGCAATGAATGAATGAAACTTTGACCATGTGTTGCTCTTACTGTAAACCACTTTATGTCCTTTTTAAAAGTGGATATTTAACTTCTAAAAGACAATCAGTAGTTTTACTGATAACTAAGGAGAAAAATATCCTTCAGGTGCTAATCATTGTCGTTTAGGTTTATATTTTTCTTCCTTTAAAAATTGCATATCTTTCTCTAGATTTTAGATTGGCAGGATAGTTACTTCTGTGAACTTGCAGAAGTTTTTGGTGTTAGAGATAGTTGGCATACAAGAACAAGTTAGTTGTAAATGATGAAGGACAAAAGTCCTTGAGTGCAGATATGGGAGAAGGCAGAATCTGAAGAGAAGGAAAGGAGTTGGATAAAGTTAGCAGAATATAAGCTTCTGTTCTCTGGTGGTTGATGATTACTTTTGAATATTTTGTGGTCATCTGTTAATTCTTCAAGATAGCACCTTGTCTTATGCTAATCTTCACTGCAGATTACAGAGGTGAATTTTCAAACTTTCCTCAATTCAAGGAATTTTATAATGGTGTTGTTTAGTTGCTAAGTTATATCCAACTCTTTTGTGACCCCATGCACTGTAGGCCACCAGGCTCCACTGTTCATGGGATTTCCCAGGCAAGAGTACTGGAGTGGGTTACCATTTCCTTCTCCAGGGGATCTTCCCGACCCAGGGATCAAACCCTTGTCTTGTGCACTGGCAGGTAGATTCTTTACCACTGAGCTACTAGGGAAGCTCTATAATAGTGTATGTATTGTGTAATTGTATACTGTGTATTAATTGTGTATTGTATAATGTGTATTAATAGTGTATTAATTGTGTATGTGAAAGTGAAAATTGCTCAGCTGTGTCTGACTCTTTGCAACCCCATGGACTATAGAGTCCATGGAATTCTCCAGGCCAAAATACTGGAGTGGGTAGTCTTTCCCTTCTCCAGGGTATCTTCCCAACCCAGGAATCAAACCCAGGTCTCCGGCATTGCAGGCAGATTCTTTACCAGCTGAACCACAAGGGAAATGTATTAATTGTATATGATTCTAGAAAAAAGAGAACAAGTTAGTTGCTTGAATTATGCAAATGCTTTGTGACAGTCTCTCCTCTGTCCCTTTAGTGCCATGTGGTGGCACAGGGAATATATCCCATTGAGTTTAACAACCCCTAGTCATGGTATTTGTCATAAACTATGCCAGACTCTCTGGGTAGCACCATCTACGGTTGAATGATGATATACAAGTTCCCATAAAGCAGCTTCTCATTCTTAAAGTTGTTCTGAATGTAGAGACAGTTCTTTTCAGTTGGACAGCTATGATTTTGCAACATGAATACTACAATTGTGGAGCTTATGCAAGTAGTTCTTCTGACACATACAAAAATGAACAAGATATAAGGTATAGTCCATGGACAAATTTTACTCCGTCTCCTGATCATTACAGTGATGAAATATTGCAGTAAATCACAGTCTTTACATCTTCCTTGAGTCTTTTGCAATCTCAGCTATTGCAACTGTATAATGTACATTGATTTCTGCTTGAAATTCAATGGCAAGAAAAGCTGTTGAATCATTTGGCTTCTGACTACTAAGTAACGAATCTGTCTCATTTAATAAGTTTGTTTTAGATAAGACCACCATCATTCTTATGATCCTGCATCCCTTTCCGCACCTTTAGGGGCAGGGAGGAGGTTATAAGTGAGGTTTCAGAAGAGACAATGCAACTGTAGTTTGGCTGTTGCTTTTCTTGACCATCTCTGGGATCTGCAAGGCTGTTCAACAGTCTGCCAGTGAAAGCCACTTAATTATCTGCTGCATAATTATGAATACACAGTACCTTCTATGCCTCAGAGATCCCTATGAACTAAAAGAAAATCTGGTATCCCCCCGTTTCAAACTAAAGTCTGTGCTTCAATTACCGAAGGCAAGCACCTTAGTGCTATAATTTTCCACCCAATCACATCTCATTAGCATTCAATTTTGCTAAAGCCACATGACATAAAAAGTCACTAATAAGCTGCTGCATTTTCTAGGGTATTGGCAAAAAATGAAATCAGATACAACCACATTAATGTTCTGTGATGAGACCTTGCTAATAGGATTAGAAACAACCAAAAAGATTAGGGGGAAACCATCTGAGAAAGTCACCCCTGGTGTTAAGAGAATCAATTAGCCGAGCTCATTTGAGGACAGAAGATGTGCACTGACCAGGGGCTTGTGACGAAGGCCAGAGTGGCAGAGGGGACAGGATTTATTTTTCTGTTATGGAGGCAATATGGACTTCCAAGTACAGAGTCCAGAAAAGATCCTCTTCATTTCTGTTATACAAGATAATGACTCTGTCTTCAAAATCATTCTGGCTTCCCCACTGACTCCAATTTCTCTGTTATCTAAAAACAGGCTAAACCTGTTTTCTGTATTTTCATCTGAGCATTAACATAACCTGGCCTGTAGTAGTACAATGTACAGAAGTTTTAGAAGCATCTCTTAAGTCTCAAAGCTATAAGGGGCCTTTGTGGGAAGTGTGGTTCCCTGAAAATATTCAGGTAACAGCTGGCATTTACCCCCTCACTAGGGTCATGTTCCTATCCAGTGAAACTTGTTTGTCCCATTTTTAACCTGGCATGCCCAAGTCCCAAACTTCAATATCTTCTTTGAGTGAAGTTCCTGAAAAATAGAGAAACAGGGCACCAACATTCAGTATAGGGTCTTCACGTCTAGAAACCTTTGGCCAGTGAGGATGTATGAGGCTGGAAGAATACACTGTCACATATCAGGAGGGTCCATACAGGGCAGGTTACACTGATGCTGTACAAGTTCATGCTGAAACTTGAATTCTAAAAATAAGAAAGTCAGATTTGAATCTGAATCTCTGGGTATATGAGACGGTTGTGATGGTAAATGTAAATAGTTTTGAGCTATCCAGCTGTCAAAGGGAGTCAGGTGGTCTGAAAAACTTGAAATTCAATAACAAAATCCACCAGCAACACTTCATGGTGATTGCTCAGCCTCATTACAGCAATCAGTGCTTGTGAATAGGTATTTAGTCAAGGGCCTTTATATTCAGGAAGGTCTTTTTTGGGATTCAGGTTTACTCATATACTGTCTGACCTTTGGTGAGTTTGTGTAACCCCCCTAAGCCTCATTTCTTTCATCTGTACTAGAAAAATAACAAGAGTGTCCACCTCACAGAGAGTTGTGAAGATTAAATGAGATAGCACATGCAAACAAAGCATGTAAACAAAACAATGCCAAGATCCTGAATCAGTTCAGTTCAGTTCAATCACTTAGTCATGTCTGACTCATTGCACCCCCATGGACTGCAGCACGCCAGGGTTCCTTGTCCATCACCAGCTCCCAGAGCTCGCTCAAACTCATGTGCATCGAGTCAGTGATGCCATCCAACCATCTCATCATCTGTTGTCCCCTTCTCCTCCTGCCTTCAATCTTTCCCAGCATCAGGGTCTTTTCCAATGAATCAGTTCTTCTCATCCGGTGGTCAAAGTATTGGAGTTTCAGCTTCAGCATCAGTCCTTCCAATGAGTAATCGGGACTGATTTCCTTTAGGATTGACTGGTTTGATCTCCTTGCAGACCAAGGGACTCTCAAGAGTCTTCTCCAACACCACAGTTCAAAAGCATCAATTCTTCAGTGCTTAGCTTTCTTTATGGTCCAACTCTCACATCCATACATGACTACTGAAAAAACCATAGCTTTGACTAGACGGACTTTTGTCAGCAAAGTAATCTCTCTGCTTTTTAATATGCTGTCTAGGTTGGTCATAGCTTTTCTTCCAAGGAGCAAGCATCTTTTAATTTCATGGCTGCGGTCACCATCTGCAGTGATTTTGGAGCCCTCCAAAATAACGTTGGTCATCGTTTCCATTGTTTCCCCACCTATTTGCCATGGAGTGATTAGACCGGATGCCATGATCTTCGTTTTCTGAATGTTGAGCTTTAAGCCAACTTTTTCAGTCTCCTCTTTCACTTTCATCAACAGGCTCTTTAGTTCTTCTTCACTTCACCCATAAGAGTGATATCATCTGCATATCTGAGGTTATTGGTATTTCTCCCGGCAATCTTGACTCCAACTTGAGCTTCATCCAGCCCAGCATTTCACATGATGTACTCTGCATGTAAGTTAAATAAGCAGGGTGATGATATACAGCCTTGACGTACTCCTTTCCCAATTTGGAACCAGTCTGTTGTTCCATGTCCAGTTCTAACTGTTGCTTCTTGACCTGCATACAGATTTCTCAGGAGGCAAGTCAGGTGGTCTGGTATTCTCATCTCTTTTAGAATTTTCTACAGTTCGTTGTGATCTACGCAGTGAAAGGCTTTGGGATAATCAGTAAAGCAGAGGTAGATATTTTTTTCCGGAATTCTCTTACTTTTTCGATGATCCAATGGATGTTGACAATTTGATGCCTGGTTCCTCTGCCTTTTCTAAATCCAGCTTGAGCATCTGAAAGTTCACGGTTCACCTACTATTGAAGCCTGGCTTGGAGAATTTTGAGCATTACTTTGCTGGCTTTTGAGATAAGTGCAATTGTGTGGTAGTCTGAACATTCTTTGGCATTGCCCTTCTTTGGGATTGGAATGAAAACTGACCTTTTCCAGTCCTGTGGCCACTGCTGAGTTTTCCAAATTTGCTGGCATATTGAGTGCAGCACTTTCACAGCATCATCTTTTAGGTGTGAAATAGCTCAACTGGAATTCCATCACCTCCACTAGCTTTGTTTATAGAATGCTTCTTAAGGCCCACTTGACTTCACATTCTAGTATGTCTGGCTCTAGGTGAGTGATTGCACCATTGTGGTTATCTGGGTCATGAAGATCTTTTTTGTATAGTTCTTCTGTGTATTATTCCTACATCTTCTTAACATCTTAAGGAAGGTCCTGAATAGTCCCTTCCATTTATAAGATAAATAGTAGCTAACACATTAGAAAGAAGAAATAAAGTCCCCTGGAGATATCTGTTGGAAGCTGAGGAGCTGACCTGAAACGAGCAATTAGTCTGCAGTCTTCTCCTGTTGGACAGGAACAGGTGAGATGGATAAAGAAAGTAAAGACATAATCTTGCCCTTGAGATCTTATATTCCCGCAGAAGAGACAGATACCTAAAGAATCATCCTAGACAATCATTCCTACATGCCTAAAGCATCATTCCTAGAGAACACCAGTTAATCTTGGATTGATTAGGATGAAGGAAAAAATGATGATGGTATCCTGCATCTTGGGGTGAAATAAAATCTTTCTAAATTCTGCACCAAGTCCAGGTGGCTCAGCCAGAATAAGATAATACTTCTGAGGGCTCAGTAATCATTTTGGCCTTAATATTTCTATTTTGTAATGGATATAGAAGTGTTTTTGTCTTTTATTGGCACCTTTATTTGTTGCTGTTGTTCACTCAGTCATGTCCGACTCTTTGTGACCCCACGGACTGCAGCATGCCAGGCTTCCCTGTCCTTCACCGTCTCTTGGAGCTTACTCAAACTCTTGTCCATTGAATTGGAGATGCCATCCAGCATAAATGCCAACTACTTCCCTGTGTATGTATTACTTCACTTTAGTGTCATAAATAATGCTATTAAGTAATTTTGTTATTTCTTGTTAGTTTATTTTTACGAGGAAAGTGAGGCTTAGAAAATTAACTTCCCAGGTGACACATCCTATAGACAGCAGAACAGATGTCTGACTTCTAAATCTGTGATTTATCCACAGTCAGCACTGCCTATGTTTGCTATAATAGCAGTAACAGAACGTCTTGAACATCAGAGTCTCAGACACTTCTACTTTAGCTGTTAGGATGTGCAGAGGCCACAAAACAAATCTCTTACAGTTTAGAAAGCATCATTAAGATGTGACCACTCAGAGTACATGACTTAATATTGTCCCACTCTTGTTAGCACAGTGCAGCTGCGTGCATGGACTTGACTGAGAACTGCAAAGCTGAGAATGTGGTACAGTCTGGTGATGAGTAAATTGTTGCTGCCTGTTGAATCTGGGAGATGGAATGTCTTCTGAGAAATGTGACCAAGTATTTCGTATTTATGATCTAGATGAAGAGCCCTCAGAAGTCCTGTAAACACATTTGGTATTTCTCAGTCAGGTTTTTATACCCAGGGACAGAGGAGCCTAGTGGGCTGCGGTCTATGGGGTTGCACAGAGTCAGACACGACTGAAGCGACTTAGCAGCAGCAGCAGCAGCAAGTTGAACAATTGGAAAACTGCCAAACCCTGAGGCAGTTGCAAAGGGACTCGGGAAAGGGAACAGGGTTAGGCTGGAGCCCAGGGTGGAGAGGAAGGAGAGGAGAAACACGGGTGACTGAATTTTGCTCTGGCAGTCTCGTGGCTGGATGACCTTCAATGACAGGAGCTGGTGTGTCAGCTGGAGACAGCACAGTGCTGAGCTTTCATGCTTCATGATTCAGGGGTCCAGCTGATTATTTTCCAGGATCAGTGGAGGTTCTGTGCTCACCAAGGCGGGGCTCACAAATTGGCTAAGTACATTGTGGGAATACGTGCTCTCCCTTAGGGATTGTGCCAGAGGCTGCACTTTTAACAACAGGGGTTTTCATTAGAAAATTGATAATTTTCTTATGGTCATTTTATTCTAACTGCAGCCTCCTCTCCAGAGCCGAGAAGGGAGGAGTGAGGTTGGAGAGTAGAAAGAAGACAAAGAGAGGCTTCCACTCTGTCCTTGTGAATGTTGACATGTACAGTACTGAACATTCTTAACAGGCTTCCGAGAATATTTGTACTGACTGATACCAGTGTGACACAACTTTCAGATACAGAGAACAGAACGTGTGCTAAGTCCTGAGGAGAGGGGTGGCGTGGGGTGAGGGGGGAATGCACAGGATAAGTAGGAGAAGAGTTTCCTGTCCTCAGATTTTATTCTCTTCCAGAGAAGACAAAGCAGATACAAGAACGACAGGAGTAGAAAGCTAACTGCAGTGATTGCCAGGGGAGGATTCAAACACGGCCACTGGGTCTCTGCTAAGCACAGGCACGCGTTACCGTGTTCAGTCTGCCCAACAGCCCTGTGCAGAAGAGACCAGTATCAGACTGACTTCACCGCATTTAATCTGCCCAACAGCCCTGTGCAGAAGAGACTGGTATCAGGCTGACTTTACCGCGTTTAATCTGCCCAACAGCCCGTGCAGAAGAGACCGGTATCAGACTGACTTTACCGCGTTTAATCTGCCCAACAGCTCTGTGCAGAACAGACCAGTATCAGACTGACTTTACTGGAGGCGAATTGAAGGCTCAGGGAAGTCACTAACTAATCAGCGGTTGAACCAAACTTTAAAGTCAGCACCCTCACTCCTCAAAATAGAATGCATCTCAGGTGCCTCCAGACTTTGACGCTACACAGGCAAATCAGGAAGTAGAACTGGAATTTAAAGGACAGAGTGATCCTCTCTTCTTCGAGGGAAGGCCTTTTGATGGATGCAGTATTTAAGGCTTTGGTATGAATCATGAATAGAATTTTGGACACAGGAAATGCGGAAGTATGTAGCATAGGAGCAGGGGAGGAAAGGGTGTTATGGTAAAGGAAAGAGGTGAATAGCCCGATTAATCCTTTCAAAGATAAATACTATTGAATATTATATGTAATAATACGATTTCAGTATTTCCTAGTGATACTTTTTCCTAGTAATTTTTGTTGTGAACGTGAACTTTTAAAAATATAATAAAATGTAATCTAATTTCTAAGCTGCTTGAGGGTAGAGATTGTGATCTACGTTATCTCCTTTTCCTTCTGTTTCATACAGAATGAGCTCATTATGATTTTTTTGACAATTTTTAAAATTTATAGCTGAGAAACATTGGCAATACCAATCTAACTCTCTTTTTTCATATATGGGGACACTGCAGAAAGAAAGGCTACCTGACGTGTTCAAGGACAGAGGGGGTTTCCCAGCTTTCAGATGATAATGATGATGATAATTATGGTGGAGAAGGAGACAGTGAAAAAGAGGATGGAGAGGAGGAGAAGGAGGAGGAAAGGAAGATGTGCTTGGTGTAACTTGCCCTCTTTCAATCACTCAAGTTCTTTGAGATGGCTTTTCTGAGAATGATCACAAATTCATCCTGATCCATCCATGTGACCTTTTTACAGGCCTCTATTATAATAAAGTGAGCTGTATAGGGTGACAAACAGCTTCTCATTGTGAAAGAGCAGAAGCAAATTTGTTTATTTAGGGACTGAAGAGATAACCCTGCTGCTGCTGCTAAGTTGCTTCAGTCGTGTCCGACTCTGTGCGACCCCATAAACAGCAGCCCACCAGGCTCCCCCGTCCCTGGGATTCTCCAGACAAGAACACTGGAGTGGGTTGCCATTTCCTTCTCCAATGCATGAAAGTGAAAAGTGAAAGTGAAGTCACTCAGTCGTGTCGGACTCCTAGCGACCCCATGGACTGCAGCCCGCCAGGCCCCTCTGCCATGGGATTTTCCAGGCAAGAGTAAAAGATAACCCTAGCTGCCTTGATATATGAATTCTTTATCAGTATAACTCTCATAGAAATTGTGTCTTAGAAGATCTCAAGGCACCTCTTTAAGCCTCAAACATCAAATCATTGCCTCCTTGAATGCTTCTCATCCATGTCTATCATGATATTGGAATCTTCCAGTTATTCTCCTATATCTTTGATATATGATATTCCTTATATTACAGAAAATGTTGAGAAGTGCCCGACACAGTATCTGGTGTATTGTATACTGTCAGTAAATATTTCTTCCCAGATATATACTATAGCATTGGCCCATCCTGAGGCAATTCCTGTTATTGCTCAGATCATTCAAACTCGTTCATGCATACTTCAAATTTTTGCTTTTTAATTTCTTTCACACCTTCTTTCTCACATGACTCTCACATTAAGCTTTCAAATGCATGCAGGGCAGATACCTGTTTTTGAGGTGATCAAATAATCCTAGAGAGATAAATAATTTGCATAAGAAATTTTATTACAAATCAGTCCTGAGGCAGATATTGGAATCTAAATCTCCCTGATTGCTAGCCTTGGCATTTCTTTCCATAATTATATTCAGACTCTTCTCAGAAACTGATTTTCCCTCATTCAGGTGTCCGAACCAGTTTATACTAACAGAATTATGAGTCTTCTTTGGCTATAAAGGAGACCTCGCCCAGAGTGATTTCAGCCCACTGATTCTGACAAACATCGGCAATTGTATGACTTTGAGTGACCTAGCTTTGGTTAGTGTTCATTTAATATATTCAATGCACACCATCCTGCCTCTTGTTTTTGCTGTTGTAAATCCTGATTTTCTCTAGTGTCAATTTCTGGGCATGACTTCTCATTTAGGACGTAAATGGTGAGATTAACCTGAGTTTGGAGCCCATTTGCCACTGATAGTATTTGTTTTCCTTGATTCTTAACAGTTCTTTCCAGTTCTGAGTTGCATTTCTCTACATCACAGAGTTGTCATTCAGTCATCTCCTTATGCAAACCATAGGCCCTGAAAAGCCAAGAGGAATAGTTTAGAATGGCCTTTAGGTGGTATTTCTATTCTCATTTTGCTTGTGTAATAAAAATATGCTGTATAGTAGGGAAAGGAATTCCTGTTGGAAATAGTAAATGAGACAGCTGATCCAGAGTGTGGTCTTAGCTCTCCAAGCATTAGCTAAGCCATCCCCGCAAGAGCCAGTTATTTCTCTGAAATGTAGATCTCAAAACTTGTCCAGATAACTTCGAATGGTTTATGTTAGTTTCAGAGAAGAAAAGCAATGAGAATGTTTTGTACACAAAGTCACTTCACAAAGTGGGAAATATCCTCAGCATAAGGAAACTGAAGACTGGGATTGTTGTAACTTCATCCTGGAGAGATGATGCATACAGCGACTTAGCTTGAATCGAGCTTGTAGTGGAATCAAACTATTTAGTCTTGAATTCTGACTCCGTAACAGTTACTAGCTGTACAGTTTGGGGCAAGTTTCTTAGTCTTTCTGAACCCTGATTGTTCTTTTCATTTTTTATACACATAATAGGAAGTTAACAAAAGCAATTATAGAGTTATTATGAAAATCAAATGGGTTAAAATGTAAAACATTGAGAAAGTTGAAAGGCCTGTGGTAACTGCTCAATAAACATTAGTACCCAAATCCAAAAAGTTCTATAAAAATTTTAAACAAATCTGTGACTGTGGTAGAAAAATAGATGAGAAAACTTGTCCAGTTCAACAGTGATTTAAGATTCATGTAAAGTTTATCCAGGTCCAGTTAAGGCTCCATGCTTCCACTGCAGTGGGGCATGGGTTCAATCCCTGGTTAGGGAACTAGGATCCCACATGCTACACAGCCAAAGAGAGAGAAAGTTCACTCTGACCAGTCGATGTCTGCTGAAGCATCTAGGAAATCTGCTCACAGGTTCTTGAACACATCTATTTAGACACACAGTACCCACAAGGAATGCTGAGGTGAAAGTAAATGGAAACTAGGTATGGGGAAAAGGGATTTGCTCCCCTGTAGAGGCTTCTTAGACATTTATCTAGACATATCCCTACACTCACATGGAGCAACTCAAAATCTTAAAGTTCAGATAGAAAAATCTCAGGCTGACTATACACCAAGTTGGCTTAATTTCAGTTAAACAAAGTAAGATTATTCTGCTTTTCACAGTTTCCTGAAAGTAGTGGGCAATAAGTAAAGTTATTCATATTTGAAAGCATAACATTTAAAAATTCAAGAAGATTAGAAATAAAAGCAATCTTAATCCTTGTGTAAAGAGTGGGTAGTCATTTGCCTAAATACCATCTGTCAAACTAGAGCAAGAAACCAGTTTTTTCTGAGTGTATGTCAAGGAACCATCATGCCATATAATTTGTTGTCTAGACAAGCTTATCTGATGTGAATAAATCTTAATTCTGATTTTACCTTATATACTAAGATAGAAACTAACATAGTTGATCTTTATCTTTTAATTTCCTCATCTGTGAAATGAAAATATTGCTCAGCTGTTCAAGGAAGTGCTGTTTTTCACACTTCAATTTCAACACAGAATAATAGGAACTGAAGTTTATACTTTCCTTCCGTGAACATGTTTTTGCCTTAATTCTCTGCTATACAGTTAGTAAACTGTGTACACTGTCTTTATAGCTGGTTGTGGTGCTGGTTTAATCAGTAAGTCATGTCCGACTCTTGTGACTTCATGGAAGGTGACCACAAACCTCCTCTGTCCATGGGATTTCTCAGGCAAGAATACTGGAGCGGGTTGCCATTTTCTTCTCCAGGGGATCTTCGCAACCCCAGGACTGAACCCGCATCTCCTGCATTGGAGGCGGGTTCTTTACCAACTGAGCCACCAAAGAAGCCCTTCTTTATAGCCGACTCACACTTCACCTATTCTGTATGGTCCAAAGAATTGAGGCCATGTAGCAAATGGAGCGAGAAGGGACCAAATGCTGACATAAAAGGCTCCTGGACTTCCCTCATCCTGTGGACACACCAAATGTATAGGTCCATGTGCTCACTCTTCCTGACCCAGGGATCAAACCTGTGTCTCCTCTGTCTCCCGCATCGCCAGGTGGATCCTTTACCACTTCAGCCACGTGGGAAACCCCTATAGGTACACACGGAGCAATTTCCTATGAGAGAAAACAACAAAAAAACCCTGAGTGACTTCTCCACATTAGGAGATTGAAACAGTAACCAAAGACCTCTTAACAAACAAAAGTTGAGGACCAGGTGGCTTCACTGGTGAATTCTACAAACATTTCAAGAGAATGAAATTCCAGTTCTTCTCAAACTCTTCCAAACTATAAAAGAGTAAGAAACACTTCCAAACTCACTTAACAAAGCCAGCATTACCCAGATACCAAATACTGACAAGGACACCACAAGGAAAGAAAGATAACCAACCAGTATCCTTGATGAACACAGAAGCAAAAATTCTCAACAAAATAGTACCAGGTGAAAGTATATTAAAATGATCATAAAGCATATTTAATTGGAATTTATCCCTATAATGTGAGGATATTTCAGTTGTGCCAACTGATAAATGTGCTGTACTCCATCAATAAAATGAAGGATAAATTACATGGTCATCTCAATAGATGTAAATAATTTAGACAAAATTTAGCATTTATTTATGATAAAAATTCTCAACAACCTGGATATAGAAGGAATGTACCTTAATATAAAAAAGGCCATATATAATAAATCTGAAGCTAAGTTTGCATTCAATGATGAAAAGCTGAAAGTGTTTCCTATAAGATCAGAAATAAGACAAAGATATCCACTCCTACCAATTTTATTCAGCACTGTAATGGAAGCCCTAATCAGAGTAATTAGGTAAGAAAAAGAATTAAAAGACATCTAAATTGAAAAGAAAGAAGTAAGATTGACTGTTTGCAGATAACGTGATATTATAGATAGCAAACCAAAAAGACTCCATCAAAAAAAATGCTAGAACTAATAAAATGAATTCAGTAGAGTTGCAGGGTACAAAATCAAGACACAAAAATCAGTTGCATTTCTTTTTTTAAAATAATATGTCTATTTCTTCTACGGATGGCTAACAAACACATGAAAAGATGCTCAACATCACTCATTATTAGAGAAATGCAAATCAAAACCACAATGAGGTACCACTTCACACCAGTCAGAACAATAAATGCTGGAGATAAAAGGCACATGCAAACTAACAAGGAAACCAGAATTGAAAGAGACACATGTACCCCAATGTTCATAGCAGGACATGGAAACAACCTAGATGTCCATCAGCAGATGAATGGATAAGAAAGCTGTGGTACATATACACAATGGAGTATTACTCAGCCGTTAAAAAGAATTCATTTGAATCAGTTCTGATGAGATGGATGAAACTGGAGCCGATTATACAGAGAATTAGGAGACGACAGAATGACATTCTAACATGTATACTATCATGTGAATTGAATCGCCAGTCTATGTCTGACGCAGGATGCAGCATGCTTGGGGCTGGTGCATGGAGATGACCCAGAAAGTTGTTATGGGGAGGGAGGTGGAGGGGGTTCATGTTTGGGAATGCATGTAAGAATTAAAGATTTTAAAATTAAAAAAAAAATAAATAAATTAAAATAAAATGTCAAATCTAAAAAAAAAAAAAAGAGAGAATATAGTATTAATGGGATAAATTGGAATTTGGGGCTGTGATTAGATATTTGAATTGCTAACAAAATCAGTTGTTTTTTAAAATAATGAGAAATAAAATAATATATATGAAATTCAAAAAAAAAATAAAAATAAAATAAAATAAAATAATATGTCACCATACAAAGATATTACATTATTATTGAAAAAATCCCACTACTCTGTACATTTGCTACCCATGACATTTATTTTGTAACTGGAAGTTTGTACCTCTTAAACTCCTTCACATATTTCTTGTATCCACTACCCACCTCCCATGCCTCTGGCAGCCACCTTTCTGTTCTATCTATAATCCTGTTTCTGTTTTGTTATTTGTTCATTTGTTTTGTTTTTAGATTCCACATATAAGTGAAGTCATATCGTATTTTTCTTTCTCTGTCAAACTTATTTTACTTATCATAACATCCTTTTGCTCCATCCATGATATACAAAATGGCAAAATTTCATTCTTTTTCTTAATGACAGAGTAATATTCAATTGTATACATATACTACATCTTATTTATCCATTCACTTGTCTATGGGTTCCTTGCATACCTTGGCTATTATGAATAATGCTGCAGTGAACATAGGGGTGCATATATCTTTTATAATTAGCTTTTTCTTTTTTTTTTAGGCAAGTACCTAGGAGCGGATTTTCTAGATCAAATGGTAGTTCCAGTTTTAATTTTTTGAGAGACCTTCACATTAATTTCTCTAGTGGCTGCAGCGATTTACATTCCACCAATAGTGTGAGAGGTCCCCTTTTTCCACATTCTTGCCAATACTTGCTCTTTCTTAACTTTTTAATAATTGCCATTCTGAAAAGTATGAGTGATATCGATTGTATTTCTATACACTAACAACAAACTGAACAGACATTTTCCCGAAGACATATAGTTAACCAACAGACACATGAAAAGATGCTCAGTGTTTCTAATCACCAGGGAAATGCAAATCAAAATCAGACATTTCTCTAAAGAAGACATACAGATGGCTAAAATGAAAAAATGACATACACATGAAAAATGCTCAGCATCACTTATTATAAGAGAAATGCAAATCAAAATTACAATGAGGTTATCACCTCACACTGGTCAGAATGGCCAGCATCAAAAAATCTACAAACAGTAAATGCTAGAGAGAATGACGAGAAAAGGGAACTCTCTTGTACTGTTGATGGGAATGTAAATTGATACAGCCACTATGGAGAACAATATGGTGATTCCTTAAAATACTAGGAATAAAGCTACCATATCACACAACAATCCCACTACTGGGCATATACCCTGAGAAAACCATAATTGAAAAAGACACAAATATCCCAACTTTCATTGCAGCAGTCTTTACAATAGCCAGGACATGGAAGCAACTTTGAAGTCCATTGACTGATGAATGGATAAGGAAATTGTGATACATATATACAATAGAATATTATTCAGCCATAAAAAGGGATGAACTTGAATTGGTTTTATAGAGGTGGATGAACCTAGAGCCTTTTATACAGAGTGAAGTAAGTCAGAAAGAAAAAAACAAATATTCTATATTAATGCATAAATATGAAATCAAGAAAAATGGTACTTGTGAACATATTTGCAGGGCAGCAATAGAAACACAGAGAACAGACTTGTAGACACAGCAGGGGAAGAAGAGGCTGAGACAAATTCAGAAAGTAGCATTGAAACATATATATCACCATATGTAAAAGAGATAGACTGGGAATTTGTTGCATAATATGGGGCTTCCCTTGTGGCTCAGAAGTTAAAGCATCTGCCTGCAATGTGGGAGACCTGGGTTTGATCCTTGGGTGGGGAAGATTCCCCTGGAGAAGGAAATGGCAACCCACTCCAGTATTCTTGCCTGGAGAATCCCATGGACGGAGGAGCCCAATTCAGTGTGCTGTGATAACCTAGAGGGGTGGGATGGTGTGGTAGGTGGGAGGGAGGTTCAGGAGAGAGAGCACAAGTGTATCCCTATGGCTGATTCATGTTGATGTATGGCAGAAACCAACATAACATTGTAAAGCAATTATCCCCCAATGAAAAATAAGTTAAATTAAAAAATCAAAATGAAATATCATCTCACAATTGTTAGGTTATTTATTATTAAAACATAAGAAATAATGAGTGTGGGCAGTGATGTGGGAGAAAGGAAACCCTCATGCACTGTGGGTGGGAATGTAAACTAGTGTAGCTACAGTGGAAAATCATTTGAAGGTTCCTCAAAAAAAAAAAAAGAACCACTATATGATCCAGTAATTCAATTTATGAGCATTTATTGAATGAAAAAAACAGTAACTTAAAAGTATATAATCACCCCCATGTTCATTGAAACATTTTTTACAGTGACTGAAAGATGGCCTAAGTGTCCATTGACAAATGAATAAAGAAGATATTGTATGTGTATGAAGTGGAACATAATTATGCCGTAAAAAGAAGGAAATCCTGGCATTTACCTTATGGATGGACTTTGAGGATATTATGCCAAGTGAAATGTCATACAAAGAAAAACAGATATCATATAATCTTACTAATATGTGGAATCTAGAAAAAAAAACAAAACAAAGAAACAAGCTTGAACTCATTAATACAAAGAATAGATTGATGGTCTCCAGAGGCAGGGAACTGGAGAAGGCAATGGCACCCCACTCCAGTACTCTTGCCTGGAAAATCCCATGGATGGAGGAGCCTGATAAGCTGCAGTCCATGGGGTCGAGAAGAGTCAGACACAACTGAGCAACTTCACTTTCACTTTTCCCTTTCATGCATTGGAGAAGGAAATGGCAACCCACTGCAGCATTCTTGCCTGGAGAATCCCAGGGACAGCGGAGCCTGGTGGGCTGCCATCTATGGGGCTGCACAGAATCGGACACAACTGAAGCGACTTAGCAGCAGCAGCAGAGGCAGGGAATAGGGGATAGAGTAAGGGGATATAAATGTGGTCAAAAGGTACAAACTTCCAATTAAATCATGGGTGTGTAATGTACAGTTTGGCGACTATAGTTGTTACTCCTGTACTATATATCTGAAAATTGCTAGGAGAGTAGATCTTAAAAGTTCTTAACACAAGAGAAAAAACTGCAACTCTGTATAGTTATGAATGTTAACTCCGCTTATGTGGTGATCATTTCACAGTATATGCAAACATCAAATCATTATGTCATATCTCTGAAACTAATGCGTTGTTGTACATGCGTTGTTTATTTTTTTAAATTAACAAGAGTTCATAATTGTTGGTAAAGATGTAGAGGAACATGAACCCTTGTGTACTACTGACTGGAATGTAAACTGGTACAGCCACTGTGGAAAACAACATGAATGTTCCTTGAGAAATTAAAAACACAACTATCTTATTGTTAAGCAACCCCACTTCTGGATATATCCAAAGGAAGCAAAATCAGTATCTCAAAGAGATATCTGCAACCCACTTCATTGCAGCATTTACAAGACATGGAAAGAACCTATGTGTCCATCAATAGATTAATGAATAAAGAAAATATGATGTATACACACAAGGAAATACTATTCAGCCTTTAAAAAGAGGGACATTCTGTCATTTATGATAACATGGGTGAAACTAGAAGCTATTATACTTAGTGAAATAAACCATACAGAGAAAGAAAAGTATTGTATGGCATCACTGACATGTGGATTTTTTTTAAGTTAAACTCATAGAAACAGAGTAGAACGGTGGTTGTCAGGGACTAAATTGTGGGGGAAATAGGAAGAGTTTGTAACATTTTCAGTTATATTATGGATAAGGTCTGAAGATCTCATGTATAATATGGTGACTATAGTTGATAATGCTGTATTGTATAATTAAAATCTGCTGAGAGAGTAGAACTTGTATTCTCATCAAAAATAAATAAGTATAAGAGGTGATAGATATGTTAATTAACTTGATAGAAATCATTGTACAATGTATGCACATATCAAATCATCTCATTTTTCACTCTAAATATGTTACAATTTTATTTGTCAATTATACCTCCATGACGCTGAAAGAAAAAAATGAGGTCTTGTCTTTTTATTCATCATATAGATTTTGAGAGCTTTATGCTATGTCCTGGGTACATCCCAGGGTGCTTTTGAAAGATATGGCCTGAGTGTTTATCTCTATCTCATCATCTACTCTTCATCTCATAGCACAGATAAACTGAGCTACTTTTAGAACTCCAGTAACCTTCTTTACCCTCATTTCTAGCTGATGACTACTTACTCTTCAATCCCTGTGTTGGAAAGAGCCCCTGGAGAAGGAAAGGGCTACCTACTCCAGTATTCTTGCTTGGAGAATTCCACAGATAGGGGAGCCTGGTGGACTATAGTGCATAGGGTTGCGAAGACTCGGATATGACTGAGTGACTAACACTTTCACTTTCACTCATCATTCTGCCAAACTGGATCATGAGTTCCCTAAGTGAAGGAACTGTCTTTCCTAATGTTATACTGCTGAAGTCTAACATGGTGTCTAATACATAGCAGGTTCTCAACAAACACTTATGAGTTAAAGAGTGGAGGAACGTAAGCATGTGAAGAAAGTACAGTTAATTGTCTCCCAGTGGAGTTTTAGAGAGTTTGATTCAATTCAATGATTTTCTAGAAAGCATAAATACTCTCCCTAGTCTTGTGTTTCCCTATTAGTTTAACCATATATTATTTGTCAAGGGGAGCATGAACTAGACCTGGGTTTGGAACGCAGTGATAGAAGTGATTTTCATGGCAGATTCTAGAATAGAGAGGGAGATAAAGCCAAGCAAGGCACATTTCATCTGTACCTGGAGATATTGAGAGGCTGAATAGGATTTACTCCTATTTATTTTCAATGATTTACCCCTAGATGTAAATGACTGTGATCTGGATGAGCACATGGCTATTATCCTAGATTGAGAGGTTTGGACAAGTGAGGTCTGGTACTTAATAGGTGTACCCTCCATGTGGAAGAGCTAAGCAAACTAATATTTGCTTTGGTCCAATAGGTCTGGGTTTAGGCAACTATGATAATAATGTTGTTATTTAGTCATTAAGTCATGTCTGGCTCTTTTCAACCCCATGGACTGTAGCCTGCCAGTCTCCTGTGTCCATAAGATTTTGCAAGCAAGAATACTGGAGTGTTTTGCCATTTCCTTCTCCAGAGCATCTTCTCAATCCAGGGATCAAACCCAGGTCTCCTGCATTGCAGGCAGATTCTTTATTGCTGGGCCACCAGGAAAGCCCACTATAAAGTTATAGCTCTGTTTAGCATTCATTTTTTTTCAACTGTATCATATAGGTAGAAATCACTACACATATTGTATTACTGGAGAACAAGCTTTCTTTTGATTACTATCCAGAAAGTTTGTAAGATGGATCCGTCTCTTGAAATGGTGTGACTTTATGGAAGATTTCCAGTTGCTGCTTATCTTCTCCTGCTTTTAAATTCTTACTTTGTCTTCTGGAATTTGTGCCCTACTGATTGTGAAATTTTAGATCAGAGTATAACTAGACCTTGCCTAAACAGCAATAAAACCAAACTACACTTAGTCATCACCTAAGAACATGAAATATACTTCGTTTCCATCTTCCTGACAGGAAGAACTATTTTTAAGCCTTTAAAAGAAGTGATTGTACAACTGCTATATTCAAAATGGATAACCAACAAGGACCGATTATGTAACATGGATCTCTACTCAATGTTATGTTCCAATCTGGATGGGAGAGGGGTTTAAGGGAGAATGGAGACATGTGTATGTATGGCTGAGTCCCTACACTCCTCACCTGAAACTGCCACAGCATAGTTAATCAGCTATATCCTAATACAGAATAAGAAGTTTAAAGTTTGTAAAAAAAGAAGTGATTATAACAATTTGTGAGTTCTTCAGGTTGGAATGCCTTATCATACAGTAACTTTTAAAATAAAGACATACTATACATGCTCAATACACCTTTAAAATATCTACTTATTCAATATATGTCTTCTGTGAGGTTAGAAGTCAACTAATTCTTTTAACAATCAAACTTTTTAGCAGTGTGTGCTAATATCTTTCAATTTGTAGGAAAGAACTTAGGTAGAATTGAAACAAAAGTTTCTGCCTTTCTCATCCTTTTTATTATCCATTAAACCATGTTTCAGTCATCAGCAATTAATTATGATAGCCAGTTAGCCTAATAGCAAAAAGTTTTAAAGATCCCTTTTCCATATTTAAGTCATTATAATGTCATTTTTCTTTCTAATATGTCTGAGTGAAAAGTTTCCTTAGAGAGTGAGTTAGGCCTTCATTTAAATAGTAGCATGCAGCGGAGATAAAGTGATTGGGAGGAAATCTACGGTTAAATTTAGGCTTAATTGTGGATTCAGGGTTCCCAACTGCCACATGTGAATTAAAACTCCATCCGAACCTCTGCTTTTTAGAGCCATTTCTGTGCTTGATTCATTCCACAGCATTGCTACTGAAATCACTCTCCATTAAGAGCAGGTGGGATTCAGCTATTAAACCTTGTTTAGAAGTTACAAGCAATTTGGAAAACCAAGGAGTATAGCACACAAGTTACGTCTCAGAGAAAATTTCACCAGAGCTCAGAGTTTCTGCTTTTAAGGAGTGACCATAGTTTAGTGGGTCTTTGCTGCTGCTGCTGCTAAATCGCTTCAGTCGTGTCCGACTCTGTGCGACCCCAGAGACAGCAGCCCACCAGGCTCCCCCGTCCCTGGGATTCTCCAGGCAAGAACACTGGAGTGGGTTGCCATTTCCTTCTCCAATGCATGAAAGTGAAAAGTGAAAGAGAAGTCACTCAGTCGTGTCTGACTCTTGGCGACCCCAGGGACTGCAGCCTACCAGGCTCTTCCATCCATGGGATTTTCCAGGCAAGAGTACTGGAGTGGGGTGCCATGAGGAAAAACCTCAACTTCTGGATTTTTCCACTTTGAACCACTGACCGGCTTCTTGAGAAATTAACTCTTGAATCCAGGTAAGTTTTGTCAAGGCTGGAGAAACTTTATGATTCAGTTCCTAACACATACCAGTGATCTCAGGAATTGCACTTCATTAACAGAAAATATTAGACACTCAAACCTGAGTGTGATAGGGAAGAGGGAAGGATGAGCCTTTGAGTCCATTTTTCTCTTTTATAAATACAGAAGCACTTTTTTCTATAACATGTACTTTCTCACATTTGATTCATTGGTTCTTGGTCTTCAGATTGATCACCATCTCTGAACCTTATATATGTATATATTTGAACATCTTCTCTAAAGGGTCATTTGTCCAAGGATGTTGCCCACTCTCCGTTTCGAATCCTGCTGCTTAGTTTTAACAGCTGTTGCCATCCCTCTGTTGCATATCACTTCATGTCTTATCTTGCTCTTTTCCCAGAGTGAGTAATTTGCTTCTGTGTACTTTGATATCGCTTTGCAGTATCCCATGTACACTTGTATTTATTTCTCTTATGTTAGAAAGAATCCTTTGATTTTCTTCTTTTTGCCTTTGGAAACTGTCCAGAAGACCTAACTTGTCACTTTAGTAGATCAGTAGATGAGAAGAAGAATTTTAGCATGTCTGAACTGAAGGGTTAGAATTCTCAAATTCCCTTCCTTTTATGGATGAGGAGACAATGTCCTGGAAGGAGTGAATGACTTGGTGAACGGCAGCTAATACATTGGTGGCAAAACAAGTGCTTGAACCCAGATTTTCCAACTGTTGTATTTTTCTGGATTTCTTCCTTAATGCACACATTGTCTCCTTTTCAGATTCTTTTCCCATATAGGTCATAATGAGTAACATTCCCTGTGTTATACAATAGGTTCTGATTAGTTATCTACTTTATATATTATAGTGTATATCTGTCAATCTCAGTCTAACAGTTTATCCCTCCCACACCAAATTGTAATGACCTATATGGGAAAAGAAATATAAAACAAGTGGATATAGGTATATGTATAACTGATTCACTTTTCTCTACAGCAGAAACTAATGCAACATTTTAGATCAAATTTTATATTCCAATACAAATTCATTTAAAAATGCTCGCTTTCATATAGTTCAGTTTGTGAACTGATATGATAATTAAGAACAGGCAGGCATTGTATCACTTTTATCAACAGTAAAGAATATGTGATTATAAGGCAATATGACATTTTAACAAAGAAACATAACAGAGTTTGTACACTGAAATGAGTCACAGATCTTTAGGTTGTCCCCTGCTTTAATCACTAAGTTGTGTCCAACTCTTGTGACCCAATAGACTGTAGCCTGTCAGGTTCTTCTGTCCATGGGATTCTCCAGGCAAAAATACTGGAGTGGGTTGCCATAGGAAGTGTATAAAATTATCCAAGTATTGTGAAATTTGCTTAGAACATTGTTTTAAATGAAGATGATTCAAGTACTAGAAATACTTTGAGCAGAAAAAGGTACCGTTTCTGATGCCCTTGAGATCCCATTATGAACAGCTGAGTTGTATTAGGAAAAGGAGAGATTTCTCACTTTTCTCATGTAAAAAACACACAGCTGGACCAGGGAAGGGGAAGGGGAGAAATCCTTTCTCCAGCACTTTATCACTAATAAATTTTTAAAAAGCAGAAAGGAAACTCAAAACCCACATCATAGTTGTACTATTGAAGAGGTCAGTAAGGTCCCTTCCTTGTGCCTTAAATACGAGTATTAGACATATTGAAGTAAAATTAACCAAATTTATAAGGTGTTTATAAAATATGTATGTAAAATATATAGAGAGGAACAACAGAAAAGACATGTATTATTTTAAGTGTACACTTCAGAGTCGAAAATTACTGTGTATTCTTTTTCTGGAATCAAATCTGAAGTGCTACACTCCCTGGGAAATGCTCTTTAGAAGCAGATATGAATATAGATAGTATATTAAAAAGCAGAGACATTACTTTGCCCACAAAGGCCTGTCTAGTCAAGGCTATGGTTTTTCCAGTGGTCATGTATAGATGTGAGAGTTGGACTGTGAAGGAAGCTGAGCGCCGAAGAATTGATGCTTTTGAACTGTGGTGTTGGAGAAGACTCTTGAGAGTCCCTTGGACTGCAAGGAGATCCAACCAGTCCATTCTGAAGGAGATCAATCCTGCATGTTCTCTGGAAGGACTGATGCTAAAGCTGAAACTCCAGTACTTTGGCCACCTCATGTGAAGAGTTGACTCATTTGAAAAGACTCTGATACTGGGAGGGATTGGGAGCAGGAGGAGAAGGGGATGACAGAGGATGAGATGGCTGGATGGCATCACCGACTTGAAGAACATGAGTTTGGGTGAACTCCGGGAGTTGGTGATGGACAGGGAGGCCTGGCATGCTGCAATTCATGGGGTCGCAAAGAGTCAGACACGACTGAGCAACTGAACTGAGCTGAACTGATGAATATAGAAGCCAAAGAGTTCAAGCCTTTGGTACCCAGAATTGAAACTTCCATATAAAGAATTGTTCTTGAGGTTTGAGTATCCCCTTTGTTCAGTCTTCAAATCCAATAACCTGGGAAAGCTTCAGGGAATAAATCACAAAGGTTAAGGTTTTCATATACCCCTGTTTAATTTAAAGAATCTTATGGATGATTAAAATACACACACAATCCAAAATTTATATACTTTATACCATTCTTCTTTCACTCAATAAATAAGAAAAATGATTTGTTTCATTCAGTTCAGTTGCTCAGCTGTGTCCAATTCTTTGCAACCCCATGGACTGTAGCATGCCAGGCTTCCCTGTCCATCACCAACTCTTGAAGCTTGCTCAAACTCATGTCCATCGAGTTGGTGATGCCATCCAACCCTCTCATCCTCTGTTGTCCCCTTCTCCTCCTGCCTTCAATCTTTCCCAGCATCAGGGTCTTTTCCAATGAGTCGGATCTTTGCATCACGTGGCCAAAGAATTAGAGTTGCAGCTTCAGCATCAGTCCAGTGAATATTCAGGACTGATTTCCTTTAGGACTGACTAATTTGATCTCTTTGCAGTCCAAAGGACTCTCAAGCGTCTTCTGTAACACAACAGTTCAAAAGCATCAATTCTTTGACACTCAGCTTTCTTTATAGCCCAACTCTCACATCCATACATGACTACTGGAAAAATCATAGCCTTGACTAGATGGACCTTTGTCGGCAAAGTATGATTTTCTTAGTATAGAAGAAAAAAGCATCTGTTGATTTTCACTTGGAAATAATATCGAGTTGAGTAACAAAGAGCAAGTTATTTTGAGACTTGGAGTGATATCAGTTATTTCAGAAGTAACCTAGTTCAATCTCTTCATTTTAGAGATGGAAAATTGATACTGAAAAAAATGATATGATTTGCCTAAGATCAGAGAAGGCTAGTCACAAAATTAGAATGAGTCTGGATATGTGGATGTTGTGCACCAGTATAGGGTGTGTGTGTATAACTGTATGCTTGTATGTGTGTGTGTAGTAGTTTCTCAATCTAAACCAAGTTATTAGTTGGAAGAGGCTTTCTAAGTTTTGGTGTACCATGGAGATAATCCACTTACATGTATGATTGCTCTTCTGCTTTTATCGAATCTTTTGGAAAGGCTTTTCTCAGTTTTTATAATTTCTAGGCATCATCCAATGACCTTGAATTAAAAGGTAAATATGATATTTAAAACCTACATCTAATTATATCCCTGGGTTTCTCAGGTATTACAGCAGAGAACCAAATACTTAGTATTTTCTTAGGAAATTTGTAATGGAGAAGGAGGTCACAAAAGAAGGGGGGAAGAATCATAGAAAAATTCATTTAAATCTAGTATTATTGTTCACTGGGAGTACACTGATTAAAAACCTAGATGTTTACTTAGATGCATAATTTAATTATTATTTTGTAAACTTGCGAGGTGTTTCGATCTCTGATGCATTCTCAGCAAATGTCATAGTGGATTGGGGTGTACAACTATAATCTGTGATTGAGATTAGCAAGGATGGGGAACAGGATGGACACTTGGAATTAAGAAGAAAAGGCATATGATATGGGAAGCAATAGGCTCCAAAAGGAAAGGTAGGAGAGATTCAGAGATTCCACTTTCTTGTCAGTTCTCGTGCCTACCCACACTTCTTAGTTCCTGTGCCTCCTAACCCTCTCGACTCCTCCTGTACTCCAGACTGCAAATCAGTGTGTTAGTTTGAAGATTTTATAGACAAGGAACCTGAATCGAGAAAGACTGAGTGACTTGCCCGAGAGCACTAAGCAGGGACATTGATAAAAACGGTTCTGGAGTCTCCTCTGATTTTGTGTGTCCCAGCAAAAGTGCACACGGGCCTGACTGGCTTTGTCCTAATCTCACGTGATCAATGGAAGTTCCAGTACCCTCCATGCAATGCTTACTCTTTCGTTATCATTATCAGTTAGATTGTCTCTTTATTTCCTCAGTCCAGTCCTTAGTCTGTTTATGATACAGAAACCATTTCCCATGAATATCCACTAAAATGGATCCTCGGCTTAAATGTAAAACACAAAACTAAAAAACTTTAAAAAATAGGAGAGATTCTTTGGGATTTAGGACTAAGCAAGGAGTGCAGATGATGAAACAGCTGGATGGCATTTCCAACTCAATGGACATGAGTTTGAGCAAACACTGGGAGATAGTTAAGGACAGGGAAGCCTGGGCTGCTGCAGTTCAAGGGATCGCAAAAAGTCAGGTATGAATTAGTGAGTAAACAACAACAAAAGCGTTTGTAGATGTGATATCAAAAGCTCTAGCCATGAAAGGAACACTTGTTAAGTTACAGCTTCATCAAAATTTAAAACTTTTCTTGGTGACTGATCCTATTAAGAGGATGAACATACAAGCTACAGAATAAGAGAAAGTATTTGTAAGTCACAGATTCATCATATCTAAAAAGCATGAGGAACTCTGAAAACACAAACATTATGAAAGACAATCCAGTCATAAAATGAGCAAAAAGTATGAAGATATTTCAGCAAAGAAGATACACAGGATTGAAAATATACGAGAAGGAACTCAACATCTTCAATCATTAGGGAAATGCAAATTAAAAGCATTATGTGATGTCACTAAAAACTCATCAGAATGGCTAAAATAAAATGTAGTGATAATCCTATGGAGAAGTGATATATTATTTGGCTAGGACTGCCATAAAATACCACAGTCTGGGTGGGTTAAACAAAAGTAATGTATTTTCTCACAGTCTGGAGGCTAGAAGTCCAAGATCAAAGAGCTGTCAGAATTAGTTTATGGTGAGAGCCCTCTGGCTTATAGAGGGCCACCTTCTCACTATATAATCAAAAGCTATTTCCTTAGTGCATATACAGAAGATATTGTGCTAAGGACAAATGGAGAAATATCTATTCAAGAAAATTCACTAAAACTTGATAAAAAACAGTGAGAGCCTATGACATTTGAACCCATTCCTCCATTCCAGCTCAGCATGACAGAAACTTCATTCCAGGTGGTTATAGCCAAGAACCCCCTTCATGGATCACAGCCTTGTTGTGGCAAAGGAGTTTGTGTAACTCAATGAAGCCATGAGCCATGCTATTCAGGGCCACCCAAGATGGACCAGTCATAGAGAGGAGTTCTGACAAAACGTGGTCCACTGGAAGAGGAAATGGCAAACCACTCCGATATTCTTGCCCTGAGAACCCCATGGACAGTATGAAAAGGCAAAAAGATATGACACTGGAAGATGAGCCTCCCAGGTCAGAAGGTGTCCAATATGCTCCTGGGGAAGAGCAGAGGGAAATTACTAATAGCTCCAGGAAAAAATGAAATGACTGGGCCAAAGCGGAAATGATGCTTGTTTGTGGATCTGTCTGGTGGTGAGAGTAAAGTCTGATGTAGTAAAGAAACTATTGTATAGGAAGCTGAAGTTTGGTTCCATGAATCAAGGTAAATTGGACCTGGTCAAACAGAATATGGCCAGAGTGAACATCGACATTTTAGGAATCAGCGAACTAAAATGGACGGGCATGGAAGAATTTAATTCAGATGGCCATTTATAACTACTAACTGTGGGGAAGCATCCCTTAGAAGCAATGGAGTTGCCCTCACAGTCAACAAGAGAGTTCAAAATGCAGTACCTGGGTGCAATCTCAAATATGACAGAATGATCTCTGTTCATTCCCAAGACAAACCATTCAACATTACAGTAATCCAAGTCTATGCCCCTACCACTAATGTCAAAAAAAAAAAAAGAAGCTGATCAGTTCTAGGAACACCTACAAGACCTTCTAGAACTAACATCTAAAAAAAGATGTCCTTTTCATCATAGGGGAGTAGAATGCAAAAGTAGGAAGTCAAGAGATACCTGGAGTGACAGGCAAATTTGGTCTTAGAGTACAAAATGAAGCAGGGCAATGGATAACAGAGTTGTGCCAAGAGAATGCACTAGACATAGCAAACACCCTCTTCAACAGCACAAGAGATGACTCTACATGTGGACATCGCCAGATGGTCAATATCAAAATCAGATTGATTTTATTCTTTGCAGCAAAATGGAAAAGTTCTTTACAGTCAGCAAAAACAAGACTTGGAGCTGACTGTGACTCAGATCATGAGCTCCTTATTGCAAAATCCAGGCTTAAATTGACGAAAACACTTCAATGTGGTTTCTTAGTGGGAAAACCACTAGGCCATTCAGGTATGACCTAAATTAAATCCCTTATGACTATACAGTGGAAGTGACAAATTCATTCAAGGGATTAGATCTGATAGACACAATGCCTGAAGAACTATGGACAGAGATTCT
Source organism: Ovis aries (assembly GCF_016772045.2). Classification (NCBI taxonomy): domain Eukaryota; kingdom Metazoa; phylum Chordata; class Mammalia; order Artiodactyla; family Bovidae; genus Ovis; species Ovis aries. The sequence goes on from NC_056074.1 coordinate 20,415,058, forward strand.
TAACATGGTACAGGAGGCAGGGACCAAAACCATCCCTAAGGAAAAGAAATGTAAGAAGGTAAAGTGGTTGTCTGAGAAGGCTTTACAAATTGCTAAGGAGAAAAGATAATTGAAAAATAAGGGATATAGGGAGATATATACCCAACTGAATGCAGAGTTCCAGAGAACAGCAAGGAGAGATAAGAAGGCCTTGATAAGAGAATAATGCAAAGAAATAGATGAAAGCAAAAGAATGGGAAAGGCTAGAGATTGCTTCAAGAAAATAAATATCAAGGGAATATTTCATGCAAGGATGGGCACAATAAAGGACAGAAATGATAAGAATCTAACAGAAGCAGATGAGATTAAGAAGAAGTGGCAAGAATACACAGAACTGTGCAAGAAAGATCTTAATGACCCAGATAACCAGGATAGTATGGTCACCCACCTAGAGCAAGACATCCTGGAATGTGAAGTCAAGTGGGCCCTAGGAAGTATTACTACAACAAAGCTAATGGAGGTGATGGAATTCCAGCTGAGCTATTTCAAATCCCAAAAGATGATGCTCTTAAAGTGTTGTACTACATATATCAGCAAATTTTGAAAACTCAGCAGTGACCATAAGACTGGAAAAGGTCAGTTTTCCTTTCAATCCCAAAGAAGGGCAGTCTCAAAGAACTTTCAAAGTACTGGACAATTGTGCTCATTTCACATGCTAGTAAGGTTATGCTCAAAATCCTTCAAGATGGACTTTAGCAGTGTGTGAACCGAGAACTTCCAGATGCACAAGCTGGGTTTAGAAAAGGCAGAGGAATCAGAGATCAAGTTGCCAACATTTGTTGAATCATAGAGAAAGCAAGGGGATTCCAGAAAAAACATCTACTTCTGCTTCATTGACTACATTAAAGCCTTTGTTTGTGTGGATCACAACAAACTGCGGAAAATTCTCAAGGAGATGGGAATACCAGACCATATTACCTGTCTCCTGAGAAATCTATATGTGGGTCAAGAAGCAACAGTTAGAACTGGACATGGAACAACAGATTGGATCCAAATCGGGAAAGGAATACATCAAGGCTGTATATTTTCACCTGCTTATTTAACTTATGAGAAATGCCAGGCTAGATGAATCACAAGCTGGAATCAAGATTGGAGGGAGAAATAACAACAACCTCAGATATGCAGATGACACCACTCTCATGGCAGAAAGTGAAGAGGAATTAAAGAATCTCCTGATGAGAGTGAAAGAGGAGAGTGAAAAAGCTGGCTTAAAACTCAGTATTTCAAAAACCGAGATCATGCATCCAGTTCTATCACTTTTTGGTAAAAAGAAAGGAAAAAATTGTAAGCAATAGTAGACTTTATTTTCTTGGGCTCCAGAATCACTGCAGATGGTGACTGCAGCCATGAAATTAAAAGATGTTTGCTTTTGGAAGGAAAGTCATGACAAACCTAGACAGCATATTATAAAGCCAAAGTCAAAGTGAAGTCGCTCAGTCGTGTCTGACTCTTTGAGACCCCGTGGACTGTAGCCTACCAGGCTCCTCCTCCCATGGGATTCTCCAGGCAAGAATACTGGAGTGGGTTGCCATTTCCTTCTCCAGGGGATCTCCCGCATTGCAGGCAGATGCTTTAACCTCTGAGCCACCAGGGAAGCCTCCATTATAAAGCAAAGTTATCACTTTTCTGACAAAAGTCCATATTAGTCAAACCTGTGGTTTTTCCAGTTGTCATGTGTGGATGTGAGAGTTGAACCATAAAGAAGATGAGCATTGAAGAATTGATGCTTTTGAACTGTGGTGTTGGAGAAGACTTTTGAGAGTCCCTTGGATTGCAAGGAGATTAAACCAGTCAATCCTAAAGGAAATCAACCTTGGATATTCATTGGAATGACTAATACCAAAACTAAAGTTCCAATACTTTGGTTACCTGATGAAAAGAGCTGACTCATTGGAAAAGACCCTGATTCTTGGAAAAATCGAAGGCAAAGGAGAAGAGGGTGGCAGAGGATGAGGCGGTTAGATATCATCACTGACCCAACGGACGTGAATTTGGGAGATAGTGAAGGACAGGGAATCTTGGCGTGCTGCAGACCATGGAGTTGCAAAGAGTCAAGTATCACTTAGCAACTGAATAACAATGATAGCCAAGAACCCAGAGATCCCTCTCCCCTAGCTCCTGCTCAAAAGCTGCAGTATGTTGTCAGGAGGGAAGGCCTCCCACATCTGTCATAACCTATCAGTATACTGTACAGTGAAAAACTTCAGGCAAGTTTGACCAAGAGGTCATGGGCTCCCTCCCTCCACCTCGCCAGCATTTACGGGGTAGAAGCTGGACCTCAGATAGGTAAGCTGAAAATACAAAGGTCCATATGACCCTTGCCCTATCTCATTCACAGCGTAGAGTTCCCGCACTAGGAAAGGCAAGCTGAGAGGAACAGCGGCTATGGTCCCTGCTTAGAAACCTGCCCTTAAAACATGGCTCTTTTAGAGAAAAGCAGACCAATGTCCCTATCCCTATTTCCTGAATCAAGGCTCAGAGATTTTTCCTAGAAGTACAGGCAGGCCCTAAGAACAGAGAGCTCTCAAGCTCATCTCAAAGGAAATTCAAGTCTTAGTGAAACCTTGGAAAAAATGAAGATTTGGGTGATAAGCAATCAATAGGCAGTTTACAGTTCCATGAGAAGTATAAGATAAACCATGGGCTGTCTAGTTTGCGAGAGAGAACTAGGGAAACAGAGAGCTGAAACAAGCCCTCAGATGTCAAAGTAAACCTCAAAATCAGTGGTCTCGAGAGTGAATCTTCCAAAAGAGCAAAATGTAATTAAATCAGGCTATGTGGAAATTGATGATCCAGAAAAATCAGCCAACACTTAGTGATGTCTAATATCTGCCCTTGATCAGGGAAAGTGATAGTCAAAGATATCTCTCAGAAAACATGCTTGAAATTGCACCCTCTGAGGAACAACAGGAGAGGACTCACATTGTAAGGGAAATAGCTTCACTAACATAGTCCAGTCTGTCACTAGAACCAACAAACACCAACATCAAGCTTCAGAGTTGGGTGGTAGAGTGGGTGCTAGATGGGAATCAGTATCTAGAACTGCTATAACATATCTAAAACATCCAGTTTAGAACCAAAAATAACAAGATATACAATGGAAGAGGAAAATGACCAGTCAAAAAACAGTCAACTGCCTGTTGGAGAAGATACTAAGGTTGGATTTAGTGGACGTCAAAGCAGTTGTTATAATTTTCAAATAATTAAAATATGTTAAAAAGTTCAAATAACTAAACCATACTTAACTAACTCAAGGCACAAAGGAAGTGGGTGGGTGCAGAATTCTACTGGATGAAGAAAATGACTCCAGATAGTAACTCAAATCCATAAAAATACATGAGAACCAGAAATAATAAGAGGAAGATCACTTGGAGGAGGACATGGAAACCCACCGCAGTATTCTTGTCTGGAGAATCCCACGGACAGAGGAGCCTGGCAGGCTACAGTCCATGGGGTCAAAAAGACTCTGTCATGACTGAAGTGACTCAGCATGCAGTATACTACAAATGCTGCAAATATGTGCTTGCTCTCCTTTCTCTCAGCTTTTATGAAAGACAACATACTCATACTAAGTGATAATTATAGCAATGTGTTGTTGAGTTTGCAACATAGATAAAAAAGGTAATATGTAAAAAAATAATAGGATGGAAAAACAAAGAGAATAAATCTATGATAGCATAAGGTTTTTATATCTCACTGAAATTAATTTAATGTAAGTCTAGAGTATGATACCCACTCCAGTACTCTTGCCTGGAAAATCCCATGGATGGAGGAGCCTGGAAGGCTGCAGACCATGGGGTCGCTGAGGGTTAGATGCAACTGAGCGACTTCACTTTCACTTTTCACTTTCATGCATTGGAGAAGGAAATGGCAACCCACTCCACTGTTCTTGCCTGGAGAATCCCAGGGGCTGGGGGAGCCTAGTGGGCTGCCATCTATGGGGTCTCACAGAATTGGACACTACTGAAGTGACTTAGCAGCAGCAGCAGCAGCAGAGTATGATAATATTTAAGCCCTAGAGCAATTGCTAAGAAAACTTCTATAAAATATATAGTAAAACAATTATTAAAGGGATTTAAGCATTATGTTGGAAAATAGGCACTTAATGAAAAAAAACAGCAGAGGAGATACAGAGAAACAAAAATGGTTTGAAACATTGGAAACAAAAAGTAAAACAGCAAGTAAACCTATCTATATAAAAATTTTAAAAGCATATAATTCTTACTATATATCTCAATTAAAACTTCAAAATAAAAATCTGATTTTGTATATATGATGACTTAACCAATCCAAAGTTATCTCTCGTATTTTATACCAACATAAGCAAAATGTGATGTTTAATTTTAAAAAATATTACAGAGTATGAATCTATAAGAAAATTGTCAGTTACAGATTCTTTTTCTTTGCAGTGAGTCATACTTTTCAAAGCAGCGAACAAATTACCAATGCCACAGAGTTAGGTAGAAAAAGGAAAAATGAAGCATTGGAATACTTAATTTTCAACCACTTTTAAGATCCATTAATAATAAAGTCAAACTTAACACAGTACTCACTATGTAGGAAGCAATCTTCTAAGACCTTTCCACATATGAACTCACTTAATCCACAAAACTATATGAAGTAGGATCTGTTAATATGTTCCTTTTTTCCCCAGATGAGAAAACTGAAGCCAGTAATTTTCCCAGATTCAAACAGCTACAAAATGATGGGGGTGGGTGAAGGAGGCTGGGATTTGAACTTAGGCAGTTCATCCTTAGAAGTAATGTAATTAAACATACTAACTTTCCATATTAAGGTTTTTTTTTTATTTAAATAATATTGTTTTACAGATAAGGCTCTAAGCTGAAACTCAGAGTGGTTAAATGATTTGATCACAGTCACATAAACTGAGTAGAGAATCATTTCCTCAATATTCAGGAATGGCCAAAATAGAAAGAATCATAGAAACCATTTAGTCTCACTCCTTCACTTCACATATCAAAAGAGATAAGAAAACAGAGGGCTAGGGGTTATTTTTAGTCCATATCATATTATTTCTTAGTAGTTAGACTTATCCTTCAATTTCAAGTTTCCTGGGTCTTAATCTCTCAACTTTCCATCCATAATAAATGGGAAAGTTGCAAAAAAAAAAAAATTCCATTTTAATTATCAGGTCAGCAAAGGAATGATCCTGATAGATTTTCTGTAGTTTGCATCAAATTTCATTTTATTTAAGGTTTCTGTCCTGAGGACCAAGAGCAAATAAGGAAGAACTGAGCTGAAAGGAAGTGAGAGCCGTAGATAATATTGCAGGAAGGTCAGGGCAAGTGAAGACTGAGAGGAAGTGTTTGAGTTTTCTCAGAGAATTTCACTGGGGATGTTCACAAGCTCTCTGGGAAGAAATCAGGTGAAAATTTCAGAAGTAATGCTTGGTGGTGGAGGTTTGGGAGGTGAGGGGATCAGATATGGAAACCAGACTTCATTTCTGATACATGGGCATATAAACCAGAATGATCATGAATAATGTGTAGATGAGGACAGCAAAGTTTATATCTAAGCACTGTTCCTTGCCTATGTGCTGGAATTGAGGCCTTAAATACTATGAATAAGTTGGCAAATGTCAGTAGGAAAGTGGAGCTGGAGGTACTTCACTCAGCGGCCTCATCTTTATTTTTTCCAAAATCTTGTTCCACTGAGCTATTCTACAGTCCAGAAAAAGATGATACAGTTTTATAGAAAATTTAAAATCAGAGTGGATTCTAGTCCTCTTTTTACCAAGGGTAATTTTGGGAAAGTCACTATCTCTCAAGGCTTAGGTGAATATAAGTAAGTTTCCTCATTTCCAGACTTTCCAGCAGTTTTAATATTGTGATGTGAATCATAAAATTTTAAAAATATCTATAGGTTGTGGTTTGCCAAACTTATTTGATCAATGGAACTCTTTTTAGAAAGATCAACTTATTGAACATTTTGTCATCAGTGCAAACTTCAGAAAATTCTCCCAGAATCTTTTACTTCATTTTAAAATTTTGTTATAAACATTTCTGTCCTTTCTGGACTTGGGCTTTCCATATATTACATGGTCATCTGTCCAACAAGTTGCTAGGTATAAGCATTATCCCTAACTCCTCAATATGCTGAACTGGAAATGATCAGTCATAGGTATTTAAAATCCAATGATGTCTCATAGTGGAACAACGTCTTCTCTTTCATCAGTCATGAGCTACATGGGGCTCTATACCAAGGATTTTTGACAGGAGCCTTCTGCTACCAGGGCACAAAGAAGCTGATTCAGGGAGTCAAGACTTTCCCTTTTTGGTTTCCAATGCAAAGGCTACACCAGTCTGGCTCTTGGATTGTGACATGGAACATTCCGTGTATTGACAAACCTTAACAGATTACCCAAAAGACTTTTCAGTTTTGCTGACTTTTGATGTGTAGCAGTCTTTTTTCCTTCAGTCTTCATCCAAGCCTCTTAGTCTAATATCTGAATTTCTAGCCCTCCTTTTAGGCCAAACTCCCTTACCAACTTGTCTTGAAGGACTGCCTTTGATTTTCAATTCATTGATTTATCTATTGAGTCATTGATTCATTCAACTATTGTTTTCTGTGAGGAGAACAGAGAGACAAATATGGAGGCTACCATCTTTTGGTTTAATAGGAGAAAAAAGACATGCAGAATGCATTAAGTAGGTTTAATGTAGTAAATAAGAAATGCTATTAAACAGGCAGAGATGAGGGTTTGAAGGAAGACCTTTCCAAAAGACATATCTGAGAAAGCTTTAATTAATAATAGAAGATGCCTTAGCCAGAGTCTGCAAAGAATGTGAATGTCTATGTATCAGTATTGAGAATACACTCATGAATAACCCTAATAATAATAAGTAACATCTATTTAGTGTCCTGCACTCTCTTAAAAGCTTTCTCTGTGTTCTTGTTCAGAATAGTTAGAGAAAGTAAAAAGTATTTTATTCTCACTTTGCAGATGAATGAACTGAAGCATTTAAGTAACTTATCTGAAGTCACTGAGTCAGTTAAGTGGTAGAGCCAGGCTTTAAATACTGGAAGTGTCAGCCTAAGGTCTATGTCCTGACTCTACTTTACTAAATTATACTCTCCTGCTTCCCTTTACATGGTCTGGATCTCATGGTAGTTAGAGTCTAAGAGAGGAGACAGGTCTGCACAGGTGATTAGGATGCAAATATAGGTGATAACATCTGGGATATGCAAAGTATTTTGGAGCAAATAGGAAGCACACTTAGCCTAGACATAAAGGATCAAGGAATTAGATTACATCTAATCTGGAATCTGAATGATAAACAGGAGTTTGCGAGGTGAAAGAGAGAATGAACAGAAGAGGGTATCCGTAGAGTCAGGGAAGGTAATTCAGCAGAAGGAATGGAACATACGGAGAAGAGTGAGGAAAGAGCATGGACAGATGAGGGACTAATCCGTGTGACCTCAGAGGAGAGCTGTGGCTGTAGTGACAGTTACTACACAGCTTTGTTGTGGGAATTAACAGACGTATGTTTAAAAAGAAGAATCTAAACCTGGGATGGCTTAAACTGTTCTTTGACTTGTTTCTTCCTTTGTCTTCACTTTTAGTTAGTGGTTATAACATTCATACTCAGTGGTTTTTTTTTTTCATGCTTTGATATTTTCCTTGATCATGAGTCAGTGATAGTCATCCCAAATCAGTGCTATCCCCCCCCCCCCCCCCCCCCCGCCTCTTTTTTTTTTTGGAGTCTTAAAAGCAAACCTCAAAAAAGTGGAAAATCAAGATGAAATCTATTGAATCATTTTTTCCCTGGAAAGCACAAGGCAGGGATAATGAAAAAATGCAATATGGCAGGCCATACTGAAGAGATCAAATATATTAGGAGAAAGAAGAAGCAGAGGAAAAGCAAGACAAGAAACAATTTCTCCAGCTTGGATGATGTCATGTGCCATGATAGGGCTCTGACACCTCACAGCTTCATGGGTGACAAGTCCATGTGGTCTATAGAGTTGTGCAGTGTACAGTCTGTACTTCCGTACATGATAGCGCTAAACCGTGGCTAAACATGGCATACAGTCATGTTATAATTCATTTGGAGGAGAATTTTCTATTAGTGCTGTTCAACACTAGAGAGAGTTAGATTGAGTTATATTGTGAAAGAATAAGGTCTCTGTCACCAGAAGTTTCCAAGTAGATGTAGATTATCCTTCTATCAAAGATGTCAAAGAAATGAGAGAATCTGAGCTGTATTACCCAAGATTTATCCTGACTCAATTCTAAAATTTTCATGTTTCTGTGATATTGATATGCCTTTTGACTTTTTCTTTTAAATGTGTGTGCATCTCTCTCTGTGTGTATTTTTTATTAATAATTTTTAAAATGTAGATAAAGAGAGGAATTCCCTGGTGGTCCAGTAGTTATTATACAGAGCTGTCACTGCTAAGAGCCCAGGTTCAATCCTAGTCAGGGAACTGAGATACCACAAACTGCCTGGTGTGGCCAAAAAACCCCCAAAAGATTCATTAGATTTATTTAAAAAATGTATATAGAAAAGTATAAGTAAAAATGTATCTTTAGCTTTACACATTGAGTGATCTATACTTGCAAAAAAATTAATGAAAATATATATATATGCCACTGGTAATTCTTTGAGGTATTTTTCTTCCAGTTCATTTTTGGTGTGCATTGTTGGTGTCTGTTGTCTTTTCCTTTCCATGTGACAATCAGATAATGTTAATACATCTATCCCATTCATACTATTTATATGTCTTAATCATAATTAATATTTTAATGAATTCATTTATATAAAAGTCACCTATATATCTGTAGAGTGAGGGCTTTTATGCTGCTTTAAGAGTCTACAAGTTATCTAAAAAAAATCTCAAGATTAAATGCATGTATTTACTGTAGTTATTGATCACCATGCCTGTCTTAGTTATTGAGTAGTACAGCATTTTAGTAATAAAAGCAAAACTAGCGATCTGATATAGGGCAGCAGTCCTCGGCCTTTTTGGCTAGGGACCAGTTTCATGGAAGACAATTTTTCCATAGACAAGGATGAGGGTGGTTCAGGCAGTAATGGGAGCAATGAGGGGATGGTTCAGGTGGTAAAGTGAGTGATGGGGAGCAATGGGGCATGGCAGGTGAAGCTGCTCAGGCCATGGGCCCATAGCAGTCTGCAGCCTGGGAGTTGGGGAAAGTGAAAGTCGCTCAGTCATGTCCGACTTTTTGTGACCCCATGGACTACACAGTCCATGGAATTCTCCAGGTCAGAATACTGGAGAGGGTAGCCTTCCCTGTCTCCAGGAGATCTTCCCAACCCAGGGACCAAACCCAGGTCTCCTGCATTGCAGGTGGATTCTTCACCAGCTGAGACACAAGGGAAGCCCAAGAATACTGGAGTGGGTAGGCTATCCCTTCTCCAGTGGATCTTCTGGACCCAGAAATAGAACTGGGGTCTCCTGCATTGCATGTGGATTCTTTACCAACTGAGCTATCGTGGATTGAATGGTAATCCCTGCAAAAGTTAAGTACCTGCCACAACCTCCAGAATCCATGAATGCAGCTCTATTTGTAAAAATGTTTTTTGGAGATATGATTCAGTGAAAAAATTTGAGATGAGATCCTTCTTGTATATCCAGGTGGGCCCTAAATCCAATTTGCTGTTGTTGTTTAGTAGCTGAGTAATGTCTGACTCCTTTAGGAGTTGATGGGATTTCCCAGGCAAGAATCCTGGAGTGGGTTGTCATTTCATTCTCCAGGGGATCTTTCCTATCCAGGGATCAAACCTGTGTCTCCTGCACTGGCAGGCGTATTCTTTACCATTGAGCCACCAGAAGTGAAGTGAAAGTTACTCAGTCGTGTCAGACTCTTTGTGACCCCATGGACTATATCCTGCCGAGCTCCTCTGTCCATGGAATTCTCTAGGCAAGAGTACTGGAGTGGGCAGCCCGTCCCTTCTCCAGGGTATCTTCCTGACCCAGGAATCAAACCCAGTTCTCTCGCGTTGCAGGCAGTTTCTTTACCATCTGATCCACCACTGTGCTTCGTTGCTCAGTTGTGTCTGACTCTTTGCAACCTCATGGACTGTATCCCTCCAGGCTCCTCTGTCCATGGGGATTCTTCAAGCAAGAATACTGGAGTGGGTTGCCATGCCCTCCTCCAGGGGATCTTCCCAACCCAGGGATAGAACTGAGGTCTCTTGCATTGCAGGCAGTTTCTTTACCATCTGAGCCACCAGGGAAGCCCCTAAATCCAGTTACATGCAGCCTTATAAGAGACAGATAAGGGGATGACACAGACACAAAGCAGTAAGTTTTGTAAAGACAAACCAGAAATTGGAGTTTCACAGCCACAGCCAAGGAATGCCTGGAGGCACCAAAAGCTGGAAAAGGGAAGGAAAGATTTCCCCTTAGAGCCTCCAGGGGCAGTGTGGCCCTGTAAATACCTTGATTTTGGATTCTGACCTCCAGAACCCTGAGATAAGATACTTCTATTGTTTAAGACACCAGTTTGTTAATAGCAGCCTCAGTATACACTGCTACGTCATCAGAACTGCCAGTTGTTCATTGTCATCTGAGGCACAAAAGGTGACTTTAGGAGCCTAGATTACAGCTATTTAACAGTAGATTTTGTTTATCATGAAACTTAGTTTTAAGAAATCACTTCTGAAATGTGATGTGCTTCCAGCAGAGGAAGTTTGTCTTTGCTCCAGAAAGTGAAGCCGCTCATACTCACACATAGGGCTTATGAAAACATTCAAATCCATTCCCAGCACCAGGAAAATTGAAGGAGCCCGAGCATACAAAAAACAACATTTAAATAACCCAATGTCTGGACTATCTAATAAAATATAGGGCTTCCTCCTCCCCTCGCCCATTTCAAAATTGTTACATACAAATAACAACCCAACTTGATTATCAACAGCACATCCTTATCACTTTCACTCATGCAGAGCAGAGCTTCCCATAAATATTCATGGAAAATTTTTTCCTTTTTACGCATTCAAAATCCTTGCTTGATGGTCTGGTGTTAGATTTCTGGCACAGTTCAATGTCAAGGGCACTGCAGCTTCCTCTTAACAAAACATCCTGGCTATCTGCAGAAATGCAGCTGTAGATGCAGGCTTCGTAGCCTTAAATCAAGAAGGCCCACATTTGACAGACTCCTGCAAGTTGACAGACAAGTGCTCGCACGCACACACGCACACACACACACGTATGTGTGTGCAGTATTTTCCACACACGCATGTGTGTGTGTGTGTGCAGTATTTTCCATCCCAGTCACTGGAAGTTTGTCATTGGTACAGTATCTTTAAGTACAATATGTAGAGAGAGCCACAGTCTGTGTGCACCCACAATGTTCCTTGCTGCAGAGAAATCTGACTGTGTCTTGAAATCACGTGCATTCCTTTCAAACACAGACAAGTATTAAGTAAATGACACTTCTATTACACTGATTGACATTTCATTATCTAAATGCCTAGCCTTCTTTTGGCTTTGGGATAATTAGTTGTCAGTTCCCTGAAGCAATTACATTTTCAGTGTTACTCCAGCTCTTCAAAGGGCAATGGGGACATTAAAAAATCTTATATTTCAGACCAAACAAAAGTCCTGAGAAAAATGTCCTGTTCTCAGATGGTTCTGGAAAAAAAAAAAAAAATAGGCTACTGGGGGGAAAAAAGGAAGCCCTACATCTGTTACATTAGCTGCAGGAAGGACAGAAAAACAAATTATTTGAAGCAGTTTCTCATCAGTGAAGTACACAGGTTAGGCAAGATCACAGAGCTTTTCTTCCAAAAGTGAGAGTTGTAATTCTGAGAGTCGGTGTTAGCTGTCATTATGCTGAACATGAAGTTTTTATCAAAATGTGGTTACCCCATCTAACCTCTAAACTTGAAGAAATTGTTGTTTAATTTTGTGCATCTATGTGTTCTGTATCTCCATCTATATAACTATATAATTTTTTGTTGATAATTTCTTCCTAGTAACTTCATACCAGATGTAGAAAAAATACTTTTTCTTTGGTGCCAGACTTATCATTATTTTAGTATACATGCTACCGAATTCAACAATAAGCTGAAGCAGGCACTGGGCTTATTATTGAATTTTTAAGTAGCTTCAAATTTGCTCTGTAGTGATCCATATAAAGAGACAGCTCTAGGAGATGGATGGAAATGAAGATACATGTAATACACAACTGTGAAAGATGCATGAGAATGCACAGGGTCAGTTGAATGGAAGTGCTTTGAGACTGGAATTAATTTAAGCTGAGACATTAACAGGGGAAAAAAGAGACTGACTCAAAGAGACTTTTACCTGAGAAATCAATGCAGAGCATAAGTGCAGTGGCCTAGAGCAAGGACTTAGGTGGAGGTGAGTATGCGCCCAAGAGGATACCGCCGTAGGATGCTGGAGCAAACTGGGCCCCAGAGACTATCAAGTCTAATCCCTTTCATTATGTCGAAAAACACAAATTTAGTTTTTACTATGGGTTAGATGCTGGGGATTCAATGGTAAGCAGGAATACCATGGACCCAGCCCTCAATCATGATACAAAGCTAACTAGTGGAGAAACAGTGTATGGATCAGTCATGTGTGTAAGCGTTAGTCACTCAGTCATATCCAACTCTTTGCAATGCCATGGATTGCAGCTTTGCAGGCTCCTCTGTCCATGGAATTCTCCAGGCAAGAATACTGGAGTGGGTTGCCATTTTCTTCTCCAGGAGATCTTCCAGACGCAGGGACTGAATCCAGGTCTCCTGCATTGCAGGCAGATTCTTTACCGTCTGAGCCACCAGGAAAGCCATCAGTCATGATATGTAGTCAACTAGTGGGCAAATCTAGGGGAGTAAATTGCCCCAGATCACAAAGTCAGTTTGTATCCTAGTGAATGCTGGAATCTGGGGCTTTTGAATTTCTGAAATAGCTGGCAGTAGCTGTGATACAAGAGCTCTTATGTATCTATGCAAACCACAAAACGTTTTTGTCTTTTCATCTGAATAAATGTGTGGCCTTGGCCATCCTACCCCAAAGCTCACTCAGCTACCTACAGAACTTCAGGTTCATGGAGTACAGTCATTGAAGTCTTGGCTAAAAGAGATTCAGCAACTAACCATGCAAGCACAGCTTTCTGAAAACTGTCCCCGAATTTAGCTTGATTGCCCCCTACTCCAATTATCTACCATCAGTTATTCCAACTGCTGATTCTTTTTAATATTCATTTCTTCCAAAGGGCCTGTTCCCTGCAAGGTGCTCTCAGTCTGCTGAAATGCAGTTGATTCTGGAATAAAAGCTTAAGGTCACTGAATCCCCATCTGTAAAACCCACCAGATCAAGTGTTGGCAGATATTTGGAAATGAGGTGGCAGGCAGCTGACTTTACTTTTCTTGAGTGTGAATGTGTGTCTGTGTATATTTTTGTAAGGAAAACAGGCTGGGTAAGAACATACTCTTTGTAGATTATTAGAATTAGAACATTTGCTGAATTTCTTTGTTTTACATATGAAAAATATCATATAGAGTTTAAGGAACATCTGGTTAGTTGCTGAAACAGGGCAATAGGTAGATATTCTCATTCTGGTCCCAGTGTTTATCCCATGTTTCCTACTGGTTATCAAAGTAAAATTTCACATTGCCTCAGGTAAATAAGCCAATGGTGAGAGCCAAACTGAGCACAAGAGAATGAAATGTCATTAAAGAGATGCTTTGGTGTCAAGTGCCCCTCAAATGCTCTTGGTGAGTAGCAGCTGTCTTTGCTTAAACACAGGTCTAGTTCTTTACTGGAAGATTTGTTAAGTTAAAATGTAAATAAATGACTGCCTTTTAATTTTTATTCAAGCAGAAGAGCTCTCAATGAGAACAGTCCACGCATATAACTCAGTTACAGTTCCCAGTCCTTACTAGGAGATCTATGAATATTAGATGCATAAGTAAGCTAATTAATAGTGCTTCCCACCTGGTGCAATGGTCAAAAACCCACCTGCCAATGCAGGAGGTGCGGGTTCAGTTTGTGGGTCAGAAAGATCTGCTGGAGGAGGAAATAGCAACACACTCCAGTATTCTTGCCCGGAAAATTCCGTGGGCAGAGAATCCTGCCAGTCCATGGCATGCAGAGTCAGATACAGCTGAGTGACTGAGCATGCAGTTAGGCCGAGTAGACAGGTAGTAATGAGGAGGCACAATGATATGTAAAGAGCAAAGGACTTAATTTGGGATATCAGGCCATTTACTTAACCTCTTTGAAGCTCAGTTCCTTTATCAAGAAAATTCAGATAGCAATACCCATCACCCAGGACCATTCTGGGAAATAAAATAATATTTTGAAGTCCTCACTCTCACATTAAATGCTATAAAATATGCTTTGAATCTACTCATCTCTTGCTGTAACGCCTTTGGCTTTCAGGAGAAGTAGAATGTTATTTTACGTAATGGTTCTAGAAAGTGGACTGACTGCATGTGAGTCACCAAAAGAACTTGGAAAAGTACAGATTCTCAGATTTTACCCTAAACCTAGAGTTAGAAGCTCTGGAAAGGGGCCTGAAAATATCAGTTTCTGTTTACAGCACACTAGGGCACTCTAATGTTCAGCTCTATTTAGGAACTGTAGTGTGTGTGTGTGTGTGTGTGTGTGTGTGTGTGTGTAAAGCTCCCTTAAATAATAATACCCAGATTATTCTTCTGGAGACTCTGTAATTATTATTGCTGTTTTTCCCCCTGAATACAAATTGTCCTAAGACTAATCCAGTGCCATTTTACATATTATAGGTTTTTGATAAATATTCTCAGCTAAGTAATAAACATGATTAAGCAATAATATATTTGGCCAAAAACAAATTGATATTTGCTATTTTATTTCTAAGAAAATTTAGGAGATGCATATATACATTTCTCTGGGAGACTCTTATATGTTCGTAATTTAAGGTGACTATGCTACGGGCAGATGTAAGTAGATTTATGGTTTGTCTTTGGAAGTGAAAAATTTAGCTATTTTCCTACCTTATAAATAACCTCTATAACTGCTCAAAAAACAACAATGCCTACCATTTGTTGGTCAATTACAGCTAAATTACATATGCCTAGTTGATTAGAAAATAGGTTGTTCTTTTCTTCTCATAGAGCTTGATATTCACGTTTTTGTTTTAATTTTGTCATTATTTCCACTACATACATGCCAGATTGACACCAAATGAAATTCCTAGCCATAATAAGCACATATTTTTGGCCAGTTAACTTAAAACATCACTTTTCACTGGGGCATGAAGTGAAGTGAAGTGAGTCAAGTCGCTCAGTCGTGTCTGACTCTTTGTGACCCCGTGGACTGTAGCCCACCAGGCTCCTCCATCCATGGGATTCTCCAGGCAAGAGTACAGGAGTGGGTTGCCATTCCCTTCTCCAGGGGATCTTCCCGACCCAGGGATCGAACTCTGGTCTCCCGCATTCCAGGCAGACGCTTTAACCTCTGAGACACCAGGGAAGCCCCGTTGGGGCATAGTTAGACCTTTTAATTAAAGGGATTATAAGGCTACCTAAGGTCTAGTTCATGACGTGATAATGTTTCTAAGCATTTGGCATCTTTGAAGATGAATTTTCTCATGAAATGAAATGAGAGATAACAGTAGATGATTTTTAGGTTTCTTCCAGTTTTGACCTCATAGGATTCTATTGGTATGAGTTCCTTTAACACTGAAGGTGAAAGGAATCTAGAATAAAAGGAGCCTATAAAATGAAACCATACATGCCTCTACAATAGAGTAAGTGTTTTTAAAAAAGAGATTAAGCCTTACAGGTTTATTAAATTGAGGAAGAAAAAAAAACAACTATAAATCTCGCTGAAAAGATGTCTCTGATTTATTGCCATCCAGAGGCTCAATTATAGGCTACTCTTGGAGAGTTATTAACTACTAAGCATCCCAACAATAATGGGTAATTGCCGTAGAAAACCCAGCCTGGCATAGCTTGAATGTGTCTGGTTCCCATTCACAAGCCATCATTTTAAAAAGATACATCATTGAAAGGATAAACATAAAATATGAACTCTATAGTCCAATGAAATGACTCTCTCATCAAAATTGTAATTGTGTCTTAAATCTACACAAAATGTCACAGAGGGAGCCAGAAGTGTATCCAGCCAAGAGAAGATTCTGCTATGACTTTCATTTTCCTCAATTTCCCACCTGATTCTTTCTTCCCTCCAGGGAAATATGGACTGTGATAAGGAGCATAATGACCAGCATAATGTGGTGGCCTAGTCATATCGCTTTAATCCAATTAGAAATCCATTCAGAGCCCCTGCTCGAGCTATCTATGGCAACCACTTTTCCTCAGTCAATTTATGCTCAAATCCATCAACACCATTTAATGTGTCCTGCTGTTCAGGGTCATTCAGCATCTTCTCTGTTAGTCTTCCAAGCACCGTGCACACCAACACATCAGCATATCCTCCATCACCTCCTGATAAGCTTTCCCCGTCGCATTTTCTCTCTCCTTATTCTTTGTCCTTTTTCCTTCCTTTCTTTCCCTCTTTTAATTATAGAAAAAGAAGTGCTTATTAGTGTCGAAGTAAAAAGAAGGAAATAGGCGATCTCTACATACACATGCTAATATTATTTTTAAAAAATTGGACAGAAAATGCATGGATATATGTTCTTTATTTTCCAAAATGTTACCTTTTATTCCTTTATCTTTCCATCTAATTTCAAGCCTTTGCAGAGAGCTTGTGAATCCCTGCAGCCCAGTTAACTTGGCAGGAAATACAGCTTTCTCAGCATTAGGAAGCAATGATACAGTGTGTATAAGAGATTATCTTTGATGGAGAATTGAAAGATAAGAAGAGTACTGACTACTAATTGGCTCTTTGACTCTGGGCAAGGTACTTCTCTCTGAGTCTCACATGAATAATGAGAAAATTAGTCTAGATGAGTTATTTTTGAGCGGGCATCTCAAGGCATGAATTAAAGGTCAAAGAAGGGACAGGTGGTTTGGGCTTTGCAAGGCTTATTATGGTTTCATTTGAAAAAAAAATTAAGACAGAAATTTTAAAGGTTCTTTCTAATTCTCTAATCTAAAACCAGAAACAAAATAATAATAACCACAAATAACATTTGTTAATATTGTTTCTTAGTTTATAAAGCATTTGAATTCATGATGTAGAAATAAGTAAATACCACCTAAATGAGACAACATAAGGTTATTTACTCAGAACTCCCTGTAGCCAGGAAGTCAGTCTCCATCACCTATGTTTGGCAGATTCCAATTCAGGTAGAAGAGTAGGATAGCTTTATAATAGGAAAAAGATAAGGCTTTAAGTTGGCCCTGAAGGAGGCTGCTGGCCTGGGGAAGCTGTAGGTAGACTAATAGAGGCAGGGCATCCTATGTGATTGGTTAGGGATTCATGAAAAGTGAAAGTTGTTGCTCAGTCGTGTCTGACTCTTTGCGACCCCATGGCCTATACAGTCCATGGACATTTCAGGCCAGAATACCAGAGTGGGTAGCCTTTCCCTTTTTCAGGGGATTTTCCCAACCCAGGGATTAAACCCAGGTCTCCTGCATTACAGGCAGATCCTTTACCAGCTGAGCCACAAGGGAAGCCCAAGAATATTGGAGTGGGTAGCCTATCCCTTCTCCAGGGGATCTTCCCAACCCAGGAATCGAACTGGGGTCTCCTGCATTGCAGGCGGATTCTTTACCAACTGAGCAATGAGGAAGCTCATATTTATCTTAAATTGATCCTAAGTTGGAAGTGGGGACAAAATTTTAAGAAATAATCATTTCCCAGTTATGTGGGCCGGATTTCTACAGATATTGCTTTCTGGCTTCTTAAACTAGTTGTTAGCAATTGCAGTTTGCCTTCTTGAACTAGTTACTGTGAATAGTATGTTGGCTTCCTGTGTTGATTGCTGCAGGTTTTGGGTCAGAGTTCTATTTTTAATGTAGTCTGGTTATTTATATATTTAGTCTGCCAGTGACTGCATTTGAGCTCTAAAACAGCAGTGTAAAGGGAAATGACTGGCTTTTATTTTTCTTTCCTCTGTTAATACTGTCCATTTGAGAGCTAGTTTTCAATTCAAGTTCTGTCTGTGTCAAGCCCCTATCTATTTTACCTGAAAAAATCCTCTACCTATGCTGGAATTTGTAAAATTGTTTTCCTAATAAATAAAATATTAGGATGATTTAAAATGTCTCCCTCTCACACTTCCAACTTAGGGTGGAGGGAGACTTCTAACCAATGTTATCAGGTAGGTTGGCTTCTGCCACCAATAGCAGCTCTCACAGTATCTGTACATCTCTGCTTTTGGCTACTATGATGCTCCAAACTATGCTGCCTCAGTGATACTTTTGAGTCTTTTGAAGCCAGCTGCTACTGTCACCTGTGGTGCAGACTCTTTACAGGGCAAGGTGCCAAATCTGCCAGAGCTGCTCTAGGAGAGTCACCCTGCCTTTCCCTCCAGCACCAGGCTCTGGCTCTCCCCTTAACTTTTATTTGTCAGGCCATATAATGACCCATGTTTTCTGTGTCTTCTTCTGGTTTAAGTGGAACATCAAACAAGCAAGCAAACAAACCCCCAAACCTAATTTTGAAAAATTATGTTTCTTCAAGGCAGGTATGCAAACAAACGCTATCAGTGACCCCAGGTTGCATGATTTCTTGTCTGGTTGCACATGAAGATATTTAAAGCCAAAGTCTCAAGAAAAGTAAAGTGATTTTTGGAATTTGGGCCTCCGGGCTTTGGCTTGAACAAGTGCACACCATTACACCTCATTTCATCTTGAAATACGGTACCTTAAGCAAAAGTATCAGTTACATCTATTAGGTAGATGGCAGGTCCGATTTATCTTCAGGCAAAAGAGAAAATCTCAGTTTGTACTTCTTTCTCCGGATTATCTAGGCCATCTTGTTTTGGGTTGAGCTAACTGAGCTTGCAAAATTTCTTGGATAAATTTATGTTGAGTAGTACCATTAGAGATTTTTTAGAAGACTGGTGACTTTTATCCTTTCATTATCTTTGAATTTGACTTGCAGATCTTCCTCTCCAGAGGGAACATCAGGGCAAGTCAGTCTTTCAGAATTTGTGAAAGAACCTCAAAAGTGTTGGCAAACTTCTTCTCTGAATCTGTGTACAAATATCTCTGTCAGGCAAACCTGTTTTTTGCTGATAAATCGAGGCAGGCAGTGTGCTCTAGTCTGACAGTATAGCTTTTTGGCAATGTGTTTCCTGTGAATAGACATCATGAACCTCCAGCAAGTGTTT
Organism: Ovis aries; assembly: GCF_016772045.2. Classification (NCBI taxonomy): domain Eukaryota; kingdom Metazoa; phylum Chordata; class Mammalia; order Artiodactyla; family Bovidae; genus Ovis; species Ovis aries. The sequence goes on from NC_056074.1 coordinate 20,434,322, forward strand.
AATGATGTGAGCCTACTGCTTTGATGAAATACCTTGTGTTCTTGCCCCTTGGTGTTTAGGGTTGCTCAGTGGAATGTCTACTTCGATGACTCCAAGCACTTCTAACAAATAGTTCCAAGCACCTTCTTGGACCAGCCTGTTCATTAAGGACACTAACTCTATCTTTGAAGAGAAAATAACTCATGCCTCATTTTTTCCTGCCAGGAATAGCATTATTCTTCTTTACCTAACATTCTTCTATTATCCTTCAAAACTGGCTCAGATTAGCTGGGCCTCATTCATGTCCCAAGATAAAGTTTGGCATGACTCTTAACTTGGAGTTTGCACCAAGGTCTTTTCACTACGTGAGTTAAGTGTGTATATTCAATTTCTTCCCTATGTAGCATAGCATAATCACCATCATTTTCAATTTCCACAGCTCTAATTGAGGGACTGGCTTCTTTTGGGACAAAACATGGGGGAGTTCATGCCTAAAGATCCTGTTGAAAATAATGGAGATTGTTTTTGCCAAGCAATTAAGAAACAGATAGTTAGTTCCGTGATCCTAATACAACATGCAAAAATGGAAGACCAGCCAAAAATTTAACTGAGTGAAAGATATGGCCAAGGAGAGCCTTCCTAGGATTGCACTCACCCCTGGGGATCTGAAATAGTGTGCACATATACTTGGCTGTATCACTCAGGACAATCAGAGCAGGATGAAGGCAGATTTGAAGGGATGCCCTGAGCAACACACAGAACCATCAGCAGAGAGAGAAAACATTTCTAGCTCAAGGGACTTAAACACAATATATGAACAAAACATGGCTGAACAATATAATACTCTGAACCTGGGGCAATGCTTAAAAACACAGTTTTTTAAAAAAAGTCACCCTCAGGAATTCCCTGGTGGTCCATTGGTTAAGACTTCATGCTTTCACTGCTGAAGGCCTGGGTTCAGTCCTTAGTCTGGGAACTAAAATCGCACAAGCCATGTAGTGTGGCAAAAAACAAACACAACCCAGGAGATGATGGAATTAGAATACTCTATACAAATAGTCACCTTCAGCACTGGTGGTTGGAAGACTGTATATGTCCAATACTGAGCCCTCTGAGAAGTGACTAGAGAGGAAACTTCTAAGCTTATAGTTTCTGGTTTAATGTGATGTAAATTTGTAAACTTTCTGAATTATAAAATGATCTCCAAGCTACACACATATCCAGAGGTCATAAGCAAGGATTTAACTGACTGATTGGACTTTGGCACAACTTTATGCCAATAGGTGCTTATGCAAAGCCAGTGGTGCACCTCAGGAATTTAGGCTAACAGACATAAAGAAGAAAAACAGTTCTGAGCAGGAATATCACAGGTCTCATACTGCAGGTGAAATGGGCTTCACCAAATTCATTCAACCAAGTTGCTAAATAAACGAACAAATAAAGAAGAACCAAGTTGCAGAGGAAAGTGAAAGCGGCTCACTCATGCCTGGCTCTTTGTGATCCCATGGACTATCCAGTCCATGGAATTCTTCAGGCCAGAATACTGGAGCGGGCAGCCTTTTCCTTTTCCAGGGGATCTTCCCAACCCAGGGATCGAACCCAGGTTTCCCGCATTGTAGGCAGATTCTTTACCAGCTGAGCTATCAGGGGAGCCCTCACAGAGGCTAGGGGAGTGTGAATGTAACACAAGTGCCTCGCACGTTGCCTGGCTGATGTCAATCACTGATTTTGAGTCAGATTATCTGAGACCTAACATTGCACTTTTGCTGACTTGCTGTGTGTTCTGTGCAAGTTGCTTCACTCCTCTGTGCCTCAGTCTCCTGTATTTCAGTGATAAAAATAGCACCTATTTCAGATGATTTTTGTAAAGATTAAAGGAATCGTGCATGTAAAGAGCTGGCACAGAATCTGTACTCAGTCAGTATTAACCATTGCCTTGGTTGCCTTGTTTGCCCCTGTTCTACTTATAATATGTCATCGTTGCTGAGATTTCCCTAATAGATTGCTAACCCTTTTGGATTGAGTGTTGGTGCTTTAAAAATGTCAATAGTCCTGGGATGGTTTGTCTACTAAGTCATGGGCTCACTGTAGTAAATATATCCATCATTTTATCATTGTCATAGATCAAACAGGAAGAAAGCAATGCCAAGGTGGAAAGATGGGAGCCAAGGAGGTTAGTGGACACCAAAAATAAATTACACCAACTTGTAATTTCACTTAAGGGAAAGCCCTCCATGGTCATCCTAGTGGGATGTAACAAAGTTGTACAGGTCACTGGCATTCAGTTCCAAAAGTCAAGTCTCTTATTTCTTTCACACTCTATGTCCTATTGTTTGTTGTTAGGTAAGCTAATCCTGTGGTTTATTTATTGTGAAGAGAAATATATACTATACTAACAGACATCTCTAGTAGGCTGCAGGATTACTCAGTTCAGCGTTTCTTGAAAGCCAAACATTACATCAGCTTCACCATGCGTGATTCCATTGGCTGGCATTAAATACCCAAATCTCCCAAGAGCTTTCCTGCCCACAGAATGGCCTTGCTAACAAATAAACTTAAACACTCTATTATAAAAGGAAAAATTCAGAGAAAAAGGAAGGTTACTTATTTCCCTTAAGCTCAGCTTAGGTAAAAAGAAATGCAATTTTTCTTCACTAGAATTTGGTTTCCTTGGTTTTAGCCAGAAACATGATAATAAATATAAATTACCTCAGAGCACATTAAAAAGCATCCCATTCACAAAGGTTAACATTTGCATTACAATTTTAATAAGGTTCATAAAACTGGCCTGATGTGCTTATATGTGTTTACTTTTTGAAAACAAATTAGCCACTATTTTCTTCTCCTAATTGGAGCTTTATATTTCCATAGAAGCCTTATTCCTTTTTTCTCACATTTTATTAAAGAAACAAGAAAAATTTCCTTTTTTTATTCTTTTCATTTAGTAAGAACTATTCTAAAATTTTAAACATTTGCAAAACAAAATTAACAGAATGAGAGGCCTACAAATAAGTCTCCAAAGCATAACAACTTTTTTGGGTTTTGTCACACCTGCCTCACCTGTCTCCCTCTCTTCTTTTATTTTTTCTTGAAGCATTTAAAAACAAATCTCAGATATTGTGTTATTTCAACCTACAGACTTCAGTATATATCTCGAAAACCTATGAACATTTTCTTATGTAACCATAGTATTGTTATCACACATAACAACATTCTTGCTCATTTTTTGTGCTAATACCGGGCCTATAATCAAAATTTCTCCTTTTTGTTTTCTTTTCTTTTCCAGGTGGGTGGTTTAAATTAGGATCCAACTCAGGTCCACCATTACATGCTTCTTGTGAATCTGAGTCTCTTTAATGCTACAATAGTATGTCTGGTTTTTATTTTCATACTACTGATTTTTTTTTTAATAAACAAACAAAGCCTTTATCAGTTGATCTGAAGAAAGTTCCACCTTATAGATGTGACTCTTTTTCTTCTGTCCTTACCATTTCCTGCAAATTGGAAGTAACCTCTGGAGACTGACATTCCATTAGAATCAGGTCAAACATTCTGCTACAAATATTGCATAGATGGCACTGTATGTCTTATGTCCATCATATCAAGAGACACAAAATACATGTTTATCTCCCTTCTTGTGATACTGATTTGCCAGTGCTTTCAAGTTGTGACAGCCTCATCCTTCCATCATTCTTTTCCTCATCAGTATTTCATGTAATGGTCCCTGACCTAATAATCATTGACAGAATCAATAATTGCACAGGAGGTTGCAAACAATTTTTAAACAGACTTTTTAAAATATAAAATAGGGTGGCTTATATAACCTGAAGTACAAGTCCTAGAGGAAAAACATTTCATTGTTAAAGTTTTAGAGAAAGGATTTTGGTATCTGTTACTTCTACTGTGACCAGTTAATTGGGAAAGGTGTGGTACTCTTTCTCTCCCCACATCTCTATTTCCTTCTCTCATATATCATCATGAATTTACAAATTTTTATATAAGAAATGAGTTTGAGTCAATTTCAGCTATTCTTTCCGATGCTTAAATTGAATCTCTCTGCATCTTTGACCAGTAGAAGTCCCTTTATGTTTTATGCTATATCCTTTGACATGCCCAGTAAGTCTGATAATCTCCTTTCTTTCTGACACAAAAGATATCCCAGATTTACAGGTATCTATTATTTCTCAAATCTGCAGGTACCCGTTACCTCTGGAACTCTCCACTCTACAATTTTGGCACTAGACTATCTCAGTGTTGCTGAACTTTATTTACTTTTAAACCTTTCCTACTATGAGAGCTAGTATTTATTTGGGAGGAAACAATAATGAATTTATTCTAATAAGTCTATTTCAAATTTACTGCTATTACTATAGCACATAATTAACTGTTTTCTAGAGCATAAACCCAGCATTCTGACCTGGAGAATTCCATGGACTGTATAGTCCATAGGGTCGCAAAGAGTCAGACACGAAATTAGTGACTTTCACTTTCTCTTTAGAGCATAAACCATGCTTTCCACCTTCCTTAGCATGTTAATTTCCCTCCATCATCAAAGCTGACTTCAACTTTGTTTCATTTATACAGAGTAGTACTCTCATCCAACCCACTGTACTAATTCATACATGGATACTTCATTTCTTATGCTAAATCTATGCCTGAAAATTGTTGTTCCATCACTAAGTCGTGACTCTTTGCCACCCCATGGACTGGAGCCCACCAGGCTCCTCTGTCCATGGAATTTCCCAGGCAAGAATACTGGAGAGTGTTGCCATTTCCTTCTCCAGGGGATCCTCCTGACCCAAGGAGTGAACCCAGGAGACATGGAAATCCTCATATTTGCTATTTCTCACTAATTCATGACGATGCTGTGCTATTTCACATAACTTTGCCCACTTATATTGCAAACTCTTTTAATATTATACTGAAAGTGTTAGTTGTTCAGTTGTGTCTGACTCTCTGCAACCTGAAAGAGTGTATCCTTCCAGGCTCCTCTGTCCATAGAATTCTCCAGGCAAGACTCCTGGAGTGGGAAGCCCCTACCTTCTCCAGGGTATCTTCCCAACCCAGGGATTGAACCTGGGTCTCCTCCATTTCAGGCAGATTATTTATTGTCTGAGCTACCAGGGAAGCCCTCTTTTAAGATTGGGGCCCATTAAGTATCTGAATTTTTAATCATAGAGCAACAAGAAAATTGAGGAGGATTTCAATATAGACATTCCCATCTGGTGAAGGTGTTTAGGGAGTAAACATTTTTAGTTGCTTAATAAACATGGCCATCATCAGGGTACCATAGATATTATTTATTCACTTAATGGCACTAATTAAATGTCTTGAGCTGGGTTCTGGGTATTCAGAGATAAAAAGCATATTTATTTTATAGCTTAATTTAAATGATAGAAACTAACAAGTTAATAAGCAAATTCAATATAATATAATTATTTTGTAGGAGATTTGCAGTTTCCTTGGGAGCACTGAGGGGCTCTAGTTCAGAAAAGAGGGTCACAGACATCTTCCTAGAAGGAACAATACTTGAGCCAAATCTTAAAGAGTAAATAGGAATTAGCAAAACACAAGGTGTTGCTGAGGGAAAGTTTTTGCAAGAAGAGAGAACACATGTGGTGAAGGCACTGAGTGGGGAAACACGATGGACTTGTAGAATGAGTTATTCTCTGCAGTGCGGATATAGGATGCAAGTAGGTATGTAGCGCCTGAGACTAGAGAGGTAGGCACAGACAGGACCAGAGAAGTAGGCAGGGACGAGCACTTGTGCCAACTTCAGGATTTTTTTTTTTTAACTTTTTAAGTAGACTACAGGTACTTCTAAAATGGGAAACATAGTGACCTTATTAAAGATTGTTTTTTGTAGTGGAATATGCTGACTATTGAATCTAATATTCATTCATTCTTTTACTTAAATAATTGCTAAGCATCCACTGTGTCTTGAGTGCTATCGGAGGCACTGAGCGTTCAGTGCTTACAATAACAGACGTGATCCCTCATGGACCTCAGGCCATGAGATGTGTACTCCGATCCTTTTCTCTAACACCTTCTAGCGTTGCCTTCACCTGCAGCATTGGACTGTATTACTCCAGTCGACTTACAGACCTTATAAGATATCTATCTTAAAAAGTATAAAAAACAAAAGGCAATTCTCCCTTTATAATGCATCTATTTCTATTCTGAATTACCCTGCTCCTCTTCACCTTTTCACTTCAAGGTTTTTTTAGTTCCCACCATTTCACTGGAACAGCTTTTACTTCGTCCTTCTAAGCACATGATGAATTCCTCCTTTTTCCTCCTATTCAACCTGAGCAATATCTGACACTCTCTTGTGCAAGCACTTCCTTGCCTAGCTCTTTGATTCAAGCCCTCCTCATTTCCTTTCTATACCTCATAGATTTCTCCTTGTCAGGCTTCTTAGCTGGCTTCCCAAGCTTGACCCAGACTCTAAAAGTTGAAGTTTCATATAGTCTGTAATCCCCTGCCTTTCTTGATTTGTACCTTTTGAAAAATTGATTTCATCTAGCCTCATAGCCTAAATACTTTGTTGTTCAGTCGCTAGATCCTGTCCAACTCTTTGCGACCCATGGACTGCAGCACACCAGGACTCTCTGTCTTTCACTCTCTCTAGGAGTTTGCCCAAGTTCCTGTCCATTGGATCAGTGATGCTGTCCAACTATCTCATCCTCTGACACCCTCTTCTCCTTTTGCCTTCTAAATAACTCCCTGATTTATATCTCCAGTTCCATTTTTAACTCTAGGTCTCCAAATTCCCATCTTCAAATGTTTTCTCAATACCCTCATTTGGATGTCTAATAGACATGCTGGGTTTAATCAGTTCAGTTCAGTCACTCGGTCATGAACGACTCTGCAATCCCATGGACTGCAGCATGCCAGGCTTCCTTGTGCATCACCAACTCTGGAAGCTTGCTCAAACTCATGTCCATTGAGTTGGTGATGCCATCCAACCATCTCATCCTTTGTCATTCCTTTTTCCTCCTGTCTTCAATCTTTCCCAGCATCAGGGTATTTTCCAATGAATCAGTTCTTTGCATCAGGTGGCAAAAGTATTCGAGTTTCAGCTTCAGTGTCAGTCCTTCCAATGAATATTCAGGACTGATTTCCTTTAGGATGAACTGGTTTGATCTCCTTGCAGTCCAAGGGACTCTCAAGAGTCTTCTCCAACACCACAGTTCAAAAGCATCAATTCTTCGGTGCTCAGCTTTCCTTATGGTCCAGCTCTCACATCCATACATGACTACAGGAAAAACCATAGCTTTGACTAGGTGGACCTTTGTCAGCAAAAAATACCTCTGCTTTTTAATATGCTGTTTAGGTTGGTCATAGCTTTTCTTCCAAGGAGTAAGTGTCTTTTAATTTCATGGCTGCAGTCACCATCTGCAGTGATTTTGGAGCCCCCCCCCCAAAATAAAATCTCTCACTATTTCTATTGTCTCTCCATCTATTTGCCATGAACTGATGGGACCAGATGCCATGATCTTAGTTTTTTGAATGCTGAGTTTTAAGCCAACTTTTTCACTCTCCTCTTTCACTTTAATCAAGAGGCTCTTTAGTTCTTCACTTTCTGCCATAAGGGTGGTGTCATCTGCATATCTGAGGTTATTGATATTTCTCCCAGCAATCCTGATTCCAGCTTGTGCTTCATCCAGCCGGGCATTTCGCATGATGTACTCTGCATATAATTTAAATAAGCCAGGTAACAATATACAATGTTGACGTACTCCTTTTCCTATTTGGAACCAGTCTGTTGTTCCATGTCCAGTTCTAACTATTGCTTTTTGACCTGCATACATATTTCTCAAGAGGCAGATCAGGTGGTCTGGTATTCCCATCTCTTGAATAATTTTCCACAGGTTGCTGTGATCAACATAGTCAAAAGCTTTGGCATAGTCAATAAAATAGAAGTAGATGTTTTTCTGGAGCTCTCTTGCCTTTTACCATCATCCAATGGATGTTGGCAATTTGATCTCTGGTTCCTCTGCCTTTTCTGCTGGCCATAATATTTACATCTAAAAGAGAACTGTGGTCTTTCACATCTCGCTTTCCCTCAGACCTTCTTCTTCCTCACTTTATCACTTCAATAAACAGTACCACAGTTTACCCAACTGGTCTGTCCAATAGTTTAGAACTTATCCTTGATGTGCCTTTTTCTATTTGCCGCTGTCCACATTCAGCTCATAGCAAGTCCTATTGTCTTCTCTTCCAAAATATTTAAAGTATATTAAATATACTTTAAATATACTTTAAATATTTATTTATTTTTGTGTGTGTGAGTTTATTTATTTATTTATTTTTTAATTTTTACTTTTTAAATTCTAAAATCTTTAATTCTTACATGCGTTCCCAAACATGACCCCCCCCTCCCACCTCCCTCCCCACAACATCTCTCTGGGTCATCCCCATGCACCAGCCCCAAGCATGCTTTAAATATTTAAAGTGGTATATACACTTTATCTGAAGCTGTCCTAATGATCATTATTGATTGAGTGATTACAATAGCCTTCTATCCAGTTCCCTAGTTCCAAATTTCTCCTCATAGCCCATTCTCTGGGAGACCATCCAGTGTTCTTAAATGCAAATCTTGAAAAATTCCACAGATTTCCCCCTGCCCTACTAGCATCACTTTGTGATTATAATGGAATCTAGGCAGTATGATGAGGAAGCAGAAAAGAAGGGTTCTTCCCCTCCTTTTTAAGTAAACCTTTCAATAGTGGCACCAGGCACTCAGATTGTGCTGGTTGCAACTTGTTCACCTAGTGACACCTAGCTGTGAGAGAGTACAAAAAACTGCTACTTTTTCTTGGTGGCCTTGTATTCACTGAAAACCGGAGCTCTTTTGCTAAGTGGGGAGTAGTGATACTCGGGTAAGGAACCAGCACTCTGCCTCACTGCTCAGGTGATTCCTCCCCAGGGCTTTTACTGCACACTGTATTTATTTGCCCTTGTTACTATCTTATTGCCTTGTTGTCTTGTCTTCATAACACATCACTACCTGAATTTGTCATACAAATCAATCTATGTCTGTGTATCCTTATATTTTTCAATCTAGCCATCCATATATTTATCTTTTTGAAATATGTTTGTATATTTATCACCCTTTTTTTCCTCCGTTAGAGCAAAAGAGTTGGAATCCAGGGATATTATGTCTATCATGTCACCATATTGCCCAGCACCTAGAAAAATGCATTGATAGGCATTCAGTGCACTTGTGCTTAAAAAAAAAAAAAAAAAAAAAAAAGCTTCCTCTGGGAAGTAAAAGATGAGAATAAAAGGAAAAGTATCTGTTGGGAACAAGCATACATGTGTACATGGCTGAATGATTTCAGCAGGGATATTGGAGCTTTTAGGGCGTCCCTGGTGACTCAGATGGTAAAGAATATGCCTGAAATGCAGGAGACCCAGTTTGACCCCTGGCTCAGGAAAATCCCATAGATAAGGGGATGGCTACCCACTCCAGTATTCTTGCCTGGAGAATTCCATGGACAGAGGATCCTGGTGGGATGCAGTCCATGGCATTGCAAAGAGTCAGAAATGACTGAAAGACTAACACATTATTAGATTTTTGGAAAACGGTAATGTTTAAAATTGCTGGGAAGAATGTTAGAAAGATAATTTGGGGGCCTGACGTTAAAGATACATTTGAGAGTAGTGATTATGCATTTTATGACTCAAAATCTATTTTCTTACATGATTTTACCAGCAATGCTTGATTACTGGGATTCTGGAATGAGAAACGATCGGTAGAGTTTATCTAGCATTTAGACTTTAGAATATTGGTAAAACTATTATTAAAACAGTGGGTAATTTTAACTTTTTGTCATTGTATAAAAGAGAATGAAAGAGATCATGATGGCTGTTGTGGATGCAAATCATATAAAGGAAAAAATGAATTAGAATCATAACAATTCTGAGCATTTATAGTTTTTTTGATATAAAGTGGTAGTAGTTGTGTTTATTTTAGTTTAAGGAATCTCATTTTATTTTTATAAGTATATAAGTAAAAATGACCTTTGACTGTTATAAAGCAGATGTTACTGTCCTTAGCTTACAAATGAAGATATGACAGCTAAACGTTTAATGGATTTCCCAAATTTGTTAAGAAAACTAGAGGAAAAAGGAAAATGGGATTGATTCCAAATCTCCTTATTTATTTATTGTTTCCTTTTAGAGGACGAGAAGATGTTCTGATATGCTGCACTTCATTAATTAACATGGTTTTAATTAATCTGAGATATGTAAAATACTTATCAATTAATCTAATTTAAAACAAAATTAAAACTCATGTATTAACATGAATGCTTTAATAAGAATTGTTGTCTCCAAAAGAAAAAGTGAAAACAGGGACATTTTAAATCTTTAAAATGTTTTAAATATTTGTAAATCTCCAGATTCATAGAAGATAACTGGATTCTAGTAACTGCTTCTGTATTCATTGTGTTGTGCTCGAACCCATGAAGTAAGGTTTCTGAGCATTTCCCTGGATACATAAGAAGGACGTAGTTTGGATTTTGTACCCCCAGACTGGGTCTCAGGGCCTTCTAAATGGTCTCCAGACTCTACTATGGCTTCCTTTCTTCCAGGAAGTTTTCTTTCCCGCAGAAAGAATTCGATCATCCTCAATGTTGTTCCCACTTCTTGAACCTCAAGTTAGTCCGTATAAAAAGTTGTTGACAAACCCCTTTCCTCTACTTAGCTATAAACTTATTTGTGTTCTACTCCCACCAGGTCCTAATACAATGATTTACACCAATTAAAATATCCAGTTTTAAAAAAATAGCATGGTTTGGGCCATGTTGTTAATATTGGAGAATATTAGTTTCATGATATTTGGGGCTTTCTGGTAGCTTAGTCAGTAAAAAATCTGCCTGCAGTGTAGAAGACCCAGGTTCAATCCTTGGGTCAGGAAGATCCCCTGGAGAAAGAAATAGCAACCCACTCCAGTATCCTTGCCTGGAGAATCCCATGGACCAAGGACCCAGGTGGGCTGCACTCCATGTGGTCTCAAAGAGTCAGGCACAACTGAGCAATTAGCATTCACATTTATATTAACTCAAAGGAAGAAATGCATAGACACCTATTTTTGTCAGGAAATATGTTACTGTGGCTTTAACTCAAGCCATTACTAATGAAAATCTAACTTTGGGTGAAGTAGTGTTCTGAATTTCACATGAATAATTTCACATGGATGCAAAAATAAATTTATGAAAGGAATAACATTTCATTGGCAGATGAGAGGTGCATTTTAGTGTGATATGAATATCAACTTCAGGCAGCAAGACGTGGCAGAAAAAGCATGAGATTTAAAGTACACAAATTAGAATCCTGTTTTATCCTTCTCTGAAAATTAGTTTTATCATTCGTAATATAGGAATAATAATGATTTCTTCAGAGCATTGTTGGGGTTGGGAACACTCTGGAATTAAAGGTTTCTACCCAAAAATGACACACTTCTGATCATATTTTACTGACTTTAGCAGTCATATGCCTTCCTTTAAGGGTAAGGAGAGATAAAGTCATAAAAGGAGAAGAATGAGAAGTATTAATGAGCAACCCTTATGTATACCATAGTGTCTTAAAAGTTAGAGACAGATTAAAAAGATAATAATTAATAACAGGCAATCTAACAATACTTTTCAAAACATATTGTCCAGAATTCTAGATAGAGAAAGACAATGGTAGGTATTCTCGGAATAAGAAATCCCTTAGTCAAATGAATTTTGTAAGTATTGGGGCATTTAAGGTTCAAGGTTTTTCTGTAGGATTTTATGTAACTACAGCATGCTAAAATTCATCAGGGATTTACAAAGTGGAAGATAGGAACTGTAGTATGTAGCATTTTTAAATCTTACTGATCCTAATATCCTTTTTTATTTGTTTGTTCATTTCTAAGGATCATTGTTTGAGATCCTTATGTTTGTGCACATAATCTCACATTTTGAGAAATGATGACTAAAATTAACTGAAGTCGGATGATAAAGGGAATGTTTGGAGCCTGGATGAAAGCACAAGGATTCTAATTTCTTATGGTGATTGACTATAAAGGCAGAATAAGTAGAAGCCTCAATTTTGGGATGTTCAATCATTGAGAACAGAGTCCTGGTGAGCAGAAGTGCTGGTGAGTTAGAAGTAAAGTCACTTATTAGAAAGACGACCAGTGAGATACTTGTTAAGAAGCAACTAAGAACACTGATTGTAGATTGCCATGTAGAATACAGTAATATTTCAGCTGGACTGGAGTTCATGGTTTAATAATCCCAGAGCTGTGGTATGACTGTGGCCGATTGAGTGGTCTATTTTTCTCTTGATGCAAAGATGGTTCTCTTTTTTTCTGCTAATAGTACACTGTTAGTGGCCTTGGTAAGATTTCACTCTAAATGCTGTGCCTCAAGACAGATACCATAACTCTGTGAATGAAAATAAGGAAGTAATGACTCAGAAGTGGTGTCTCTCTATGGATCTGTACTTGGTAGGAAGGGGATCAGTGTGGTACCCACCCCCCCCCCACAAGGTGTTAGCTTTCTGATTAGCATGAGTTCAGTTCAGTTCAGTCGCTCAGTCGTGTCTGACTCTTTGCGACCCCGTGAACTGCATCACACCAGGCCTCCCTGTCCATCACCAACTCCCAGAGTTCACTCAGTCTCGCATCCATTGAGTCAGTGATGCCATCCAGCCATCTCAGCCTCTGTCGTCCCCTTCTCCTCCTGCCCCCAATCCCTCCCAGCATCAGAGTCTTTTCCAATGAGTCAGCTCTTCGCATGAGGTGGCCAAAGTACTAGAGTTTCAGCGTTAGCGTCATTTCTTCCAAAGAAATCCTAGGGCTGATCTCCTTCAGAATGGACTGGTTGGATCTCCTTGCAGTCCAAGGGACTCTCAAGAGTCTTCTCCAACACCACAGTTCAAAAGCATCAATTTTTCGGCGCTCAGCCTTCTTCACAGTCCAGCTCTCACATCCATACATGACTACTGGAAAAACCATAGCCTTGACTAGACGGACCTTAGTTGGCAAAGTAATGTGTCCGCTTTTGAATATGCTATCTAGGTTGGTCATAGCTTTTCTTCCAAGGAGTAAGTGTCTTTTAATTTCATGGCTGCAGTCACCATCTGCAGTGATTTTGGAGCCCCAAAAAATAAAGTCTGACAATGTTTCCACTGTTTCCCATCTATTTCCCATGGAGTGATGGGACCGGATGCCACGATCTTCATTTTCTGAATGTGGAGCTTTAAGCCAACTTTTTCACTCTCCTCTTTCACTTTCATCAAGAGGCTTTTTAGTTCCTCTTCACTTTCTGCCATCAGGGTGGTGTCATCTGCATACCTGAGGTTATTGATATTTCTCCTGGCAATCTTGATTCCAGCTTGTGTTTCTTCCAGTCCAGCGTTTCTCATGATGTACTCTGCATAGAAATTAAATAAGCAGGGTGAAAATATACAGCCTTGACGTACTCCTTTTCCTATTTGGAACCAGTCTGTTGTTCCATGTCCAATTCTAACTGTTGCTTCCTGGCCTGCATACAGATTTCTCAAGAGACAGGTTAGGTGGTCTGGTATTCCCATCTCTTTCAGAATTTTCCACAGTTTATTGTGATCCACACAGTGAGAAATAGATTTAAGGGCCTCGATCTGATAGATAGAGTGCCTGATGAACTATGGAATGAGGTTCATAACATTGTACAGGAGACAGGGATCAAGACCACACCCATGGAAAAGAAATGCAAAAAGGAAAAATGGCTGTCTGGGGAAGCCTTACAAATAGCTGTGAAAAGAAGAGAAGCGAAAAGCCAAGGAGAAAAGGGAAGATATAAGCATCTGAATGCAGAGTTCCAAAGAATAGCAAGAAGAGATAAGAAAGCCTTCTTCAGCGATCAGTGCAAAGAAATAGAGGAAAAGAACAGAATGGGAAAGACTAGAGAGATCTTCAAGAAAATTAGAGATACCAAGGGAACATTTCATGCAAAGATGGGCTCGATAAAGGACAGAAATGGTATGGCCTAACAGAAGCAGAAGATATTAAGAAGAAATGGCAAGAATACACAGAAGAACTGTACAAAAAGGATCTTCCCAACCCAGATAATCATGATGGTGTGATCACTCATCTAGAGCCAGACATCTTGGAATGTGAAGTCAAGTGGGCCTTAGAAAGCATCACTACAAACAAAGCTAGTGGAGGTGATGGAATTCCAGTAGAGTTATTTCAAATCCTGAAAGATGATGCTGTGAAAGTGCTACACTCAATATGCCAACAAATCTGGAAAACTCAGCAATGGCCACAGGACTAGAAAAGGTCAGTTTTCATTCCAATCCCAAAGAAAGGCAATGCCAAGGAATGCTCAAACTACCGCACAATTGCACTCATCTCACATGCTAGTAAAGTAATGCTCAAAATTCTCCAAGCCAGGCTTCAACTATACGTGAACCGTGAACTTCCAGATGTTCAAGCTGGTTTTAGAAAAGGCAGAGGGACCAGAGATCAAATTGCCAACATCCGCTGGATCATCGAAAAAGAAGAGAGTTCCAGAAAAACATCTATTTCTGCTTTATTGACTATGCCAAAGCCTTTGACTATGTGGATTAGCATGAAGAGGATTGCAAACATCTTTTATTCAGGATTTTTAAACAAAGAACCATAGTTAGTTTAAAGCCTGAGCCTACTTGCGTCAATGGATGAATGACAAAACAATTCTTGGCCCATAGTATAGATATGTCTGAATCTGAAAATAAGAAGCCATATGGAATCAGATCAAATTTTATTTATACTTGAATTATATCTATAATTTTTAAACATAGTGTTGGAAAGTATATACCTTAAATATATGTTACAAGTAAATGTCATGCTGAAAAGTGAAAGTGAAGATGAAGTTGCTGAGTCATGTCCAACTCTTTTTGATCCCATGGACTGTAGCCTACCAGGCTCCTCTGTCCATGGGATTTGCCAGGCAATAGTATTGGAGTGGATTGCCATTTCCTTCTCCAGGGGATCTTCCTGACCCAGGGATCGAACCCAGGTCTCCCACATTGTAGATGGATGCTTTACCGTCTGAGCCACCAGGGACTATTTGCATTTGAATAGTGTTAGTCGCACAGTAGTGTCTGACCCTTTGCGACCCCATGGACTGTAGCCCACCAGGCTCCTCTGTCCATGAGATTCTCCAGGCAGGAATACTGGGGTGGGCTGCCATTTCGTCTTCCAGGGGGCATTTCAATAAGTTATTCCCAAATTATTTGGATTCACTGCTTATAAAGTCTATGTTTTTTAAATCAGAAGTTCCATATTTATTTAAATAACTTAGAAAAATAATGTCTGATTAATATGTTGTAGGAGTATATTCTAAATGATTCTTCCCCCAGAATTTATTAATGTGTATTTTGACCATCTAGTTGAATATTATTCAGAGCAACATGGTCTATTTCTTTTATTATTAGTTTTCTCATTTAAAATCCTGGGCACATAGTATCTTAAAATCAATTCCTGAAATTGTGATAAGCTTTTCTCTGATCAACTTTTCAGTCAGATTAAAAGCACTTGTTGTAGAACTCAAAACATGATTTCATACGCTATTTTAGAAATTAGATAGTTTTTCAACTTTACATTTCAGAGTCACTTATTAGATTTTATTTTGTTGTTGTACTGTAATCAAATCATATTTATCAACATTGCATTATTTATACCACATTTTAAAATTAGGAATGCTCAGTATTTCTGAGTGCTCAGTGTTCTCTTTTGGGAACCTGACAGAGATATTTGTTTACTCTTTTATAAGACTTTTCTTAACTAGGAATTAGAGTTACATATTTTATTTGAGTCCACAGATGTGAAAAATAAGTAAATCTAAGCGACATCCACAAATTTATGAGGCATGGATATTTAAAACCATTTAGGGTTTTCAGGCTTCAAAATTTGAATTTCAATAACTGATTACCACAATAATTTCTGAATGTTCGTATCTCACAATATATCACAATATATATATCATGAAATTTCAATATGATATTAAGTCTGCAACACTGACCAATTTATATAAGCTGCAATTTTTTTTTATGGGTGTTTGCAAACATTTGGTTTATTTACTCTTTTTTTTTTTTTTTCACATTCTTCCAGATAGCTAAGATCATGTATACATTTCCACAGTTAATGTTTCAGTTCAGTTCAGTTCAGTCACTTAGTCATGTCTGACTCTTTGCGACCCCATGAACTGCAGCACACCAGCCCTCCCTGTCCATCACCAACTCCCGGAGTTCACTCAGTCTCGCATCCATCGAGTCAGTGATGCCATCCAGCCATCTCAGCCTCTGTCGTCCCCTTCTCCTCCTGCCCCCAATCCCTCCCAGCATCAGAGTCTTTTCCAATGAGTCAGCTCTTCGCATGAGGTGGCCAAAGTACTAGAGTTTCAGCTTTAGCATCAGTCCTTCCAAAGAAATCCAGGGCTGATCTCCTTCAGAATGGACTGGTTGGATCTCCTAGCAGTCCAAGGGACTCTCAAGAGTCTTCTCCAACACCACAGTTCAAAAGCATCAATTCTTTGGCATTCTAAGCTGCAATTTTTATCTGGGCATGATCTTCCATAGTAGTTTCACTGATATGTCTTTGATTTCATAGTGGCTTTCAGGCTTTCTATTAATAGCTACAGAGACACTTTTAATTCTTAACTAGTGCAAGGCTCAGCTCCTCTTCACTTTCTCACGTCCTCAGCTTTTAATGACTTCAGATAAGCCCACTCTCTGGTTTCTAATTAAGTTTACTCAGCCTACCTATTTTTCTATAAAGATAGGTATGCCCAATATACAATCTAAAAAATCTCTTATGCTATCATTGGGTATTCTGATATTCTTAACAAAGACAGGAAAATCACTTGACTATACGAACTCCTCTAGATTAAATCAAGATGAAAGCTATGTTTCCATAGTAAGTTCATTTAAAGAATCAATATAACTATTTAGATTATTTGGCACCAGTTCCTTCCAAAATAAGATTTAAGCTTGAAGTAACTTCATTGAAATTTGCTTTATAGCTGTTCTTTTTCCATAATTAGTAGAATAAATGCATTCACATTATTTTTCATATTTTATATATGATCACAAATCTAAAAGCATATGAAGTTTTGGCTAACCGTATGCAGGGATAAAAATAATTGGATTTTCTAGATATCCCATAGTACTCTATTTTTTGTTCTTAACTCATATCATTCAGACAAAAGTATTTAATTAGTTGAAAATTACACAGCTTTGAGGTAAGATGACAACTGGATCTCATTAGACATAATTTGGGAAATATTTTTTGCACTGTATAAAAAGGTAGTTAAAAGGAGTAAGGTGGTAGTTTCGCAGTAAAAAGGCTGAGAATCTAGTGAAGAATCACTGATAAGGTGTGACCCTGACTAAAATAAAATATTCTCAAAGACGATTTCCCCTCCCTTGCTTGGACTCATTGGTGCCATTAGTGGTAAAGGATCCACCTGCCAGTGCAGGAGACACAAGAGACTGGGGTTTGATCCTTGGGTCGGGAAGATCCCATGCAGGAGGAAATGGCAACCCACTCCAGTACTGTTGCCTAGAAAACTCCGTGCATGGGGGAGCCTGATGAGCTACAGTCCATGGGCTAGCAAAGAATTGGACATGACTGAGTGCACACACACTCATTGATCAAATGTGTCTTCTATTTATCTTCATGTCAAAAAAGAAGGTGCCATGAATGGGCTCATGAGCTTCTCCACCTGTACGGTAAATCCCTCCCTCCCAGTGTCTTATTATCTATAAGTACTGTTTTGGTTTGGTTTTTAATAAAATCACATTTAGTTATTTTTAAAATTTATGTATAGTAAAAGTCATTTTTTGGATGTACAGTTCTATGAGATTTGGCAAATACATATTCTATAATCACCATCACAATGAAGAAACAGAACAATTTCATCACCTCTAAACCCCACCCTCCACAAACCAAATTAAATCCATTCTAGTAGATACAAGTTCACCTCTCCCTTGACTCCTGGCAACCATTGATCTCTTCTATATTCCTACATGATTGCCTTTTCCAGAATGTCATATGCATGTAATTATATACTATGCAGCCTTTTGCGCCTGGCTTCTTTCACTTAGCATATGATATTTGGGGTTTATCCATATTGTTGCATTAGTCAGCAGTTTATTCTATTTTATTTCTGAGTAGTGTGCCATGAATGGATAAGCAGTATCTTTATCCATTCCCCAGTAGAAGGACATTTGGGTTGTTTTTTTGGTTTTGATGGTTAAAAATAGAACTGCTAAAATATTTGTGTACAGGTTTTGTATGAACATAGGTTTTCATTTCACTTGGGTAAAAACCCAGGAATGTCTCTATATTTTTAAAAGTCTTAGCTTAACTGCCATATATTCAGAAAAAAACCCACCATTTTCTATTATCCTTTCTGAGAAAGACAACATGTTAATTTTCCCTTTTTTGTTTCCTTAATAATGTTTATCACAATTTATTGATAAAATACTATAGATTTAGTTGTTTATGATTAAGTTTTGTATGTCTCTTAGTAGAATATAAATGAGAATAAGCACTATGAGGGTAAGGACGATGCTTGTCTCAGACATTAACCTCTTAGCACCTAGCTGGAATAGTGAGTTTATATCAAGTGAATGAATATAATAAAGGAGAGAAGGAAATAAGGGAGGCAGGAAGGGAGGAAAAACAGAAAAGGAAGAAAAAGAAGCAAATTTGTCACGCTGCCACTTGGGAGGTTTGTGAGCTGTCAATCAACAGGCTGGTTGCATATCTCCTTGTTTACCTAACAGGTCTCCATTTTAAAATTCCAGCCTCTTTGCCATCTCTGTTTCATGTTGTCCATTAATGAATTTTTCAGCATATTCCTACAAATTACTTCAAGTATTCCATCTTAGCTTTTTCTAGCTTCTGTACTTTTATTAATGATGAACCAAATAATTATTTTCAATAAATGTTCTGTTCAAATGCCATGTTTTCTATGAACCTAATCAATCTTGACCTAACCTATCATAATATTTTATTTGAACCTTTGTTATAAGAAACCACTTTCTGGTCAATGTTTTATAGTCCCTCAGGTATATATCTTACATTTTCTGTACTGTAGGCTTCCACAGATATATAGCTAGTTCTTTTTTAAAAAATCCTTTAAAGTATATGATAGCATGCCTTAAACATAACATGGATTCAATAACTTTGTTTTAATTATCCATCCATATACTAACAAATCAATAAACATTCAGTTCAGTTCAGTTGCTCAGTTGTGTCGGACTCTCTTCAACCCCATGAATCGCAGCACGCCAGGCCTCCCTGTCCACCACCAACTCCCGGAGTTCACCCAAACTCACGTCCATCAAGTCGGTGATGCCATCCAGCCATCTCATCCTCTGTCATCCCCTTCTCCTGCTGCCCCCAATCCCTCCCAGCATCAAAGTCTTTTCCAATGAGTCAACTCTTTGTAACATTAAATAGCTCTAATTTTCACTAATATTTTTAGAACTTTGGTTTTAACAAAGTCTTTTATTTTTTAAGGTAGGAAACTAACCATATGATGATTTGATAAGTGCTACTTCATACCTGATAACATATAATATTACAGCAGGCAATTCCAATCCTTATTTGCAGACCACTGTGTATACAGATATTTAGCATCTACTCCACACAAACATTAAACGTTAGGAAAATAAATTGCTTTATTACTCTTTACTTTTTTTTTCTCCTTCTGAGTACCAGTATTATAACAATTCTGTCAAAACAAGATGTTTAATTATGGCACCTTTGCATTGGGAGGTTATTAACGTAGACAAAACTGTTGACACATTGTAGCTAAAATACAGCAGAATGAAAAGCTTAATCAGCTATAAAATACCAATGAATTAAATTTAAATATGATGAGCCATCACAGGAAAATGACTATTGATGTAATTCTGAAAATAAGGTCTTGGGTAGGTAATCTTGCTGAATAAGGAAATGTGGGCTTATAGCACTCTGTCCTAAAGGATAGAGACTGGCTATAAAATGAAGAGCTTGATGTTCATCTCTGTAATAGAAATAATTTGGTACCATGCCATGAATGGCGAGCTTGCAAAATTCACAGTGTGAGCTAACATAATATTCCCTTGCCAGGAGTAAGTTCATAGCCAGAAATCAAGGCTTGATAAAAAATACAAGATGTTTATATATCCATGGAATACAATCATTATCATTTTTTACTTTCTTTGTCAATTTATCATTATACCAATAATGTGAGCTCAACACTTTTTCTTGCCTAAGGTTTTCACACTGTTTTTTCCCTCCTTCTGAATCATTATTTCCTTTGACTATTGCAATATGTATCCTTCTCATCATTCAGGTCTCAGTTCAAATGTCACCTTCTCAGGAAGGGATTTCATAGATGCTATATCTTATTTATTCCACATTCTTTAGTTTTACTAGGACACATTACATTAGTTGTCTTATTCATTACCTTTGTCAATTTCTGGAATTATTATTCTTCTGATTATTTGATTGCTCTGTTTCTCTCCTACTAAAATGTAAACTCAATACTTATAGGATGCTTGTTTGTCTTAGTCTCTGCTATGATTACAGTACTGAAATGATGCCTGATGTAGAATATTTATCACATCAATATTGTAGAATAAATGGGTGAACCTTATTTGGTGCACCATTTTTTCCTAGAATCAGAGACAGTCTTCAGCTTATTAAGAGAGATTGATAATGCATCAGCCATTTTCCTACTGAGAAAATGATGTGAAAAGATTCACTGTTAAGTTCACTCACAGTGTGAACTGTAAAAACCTGCTATAGTTCTCAATTTTAGAAGGAAAGAACACGTAAAGAGAAAAGCAAAAGGAAATGAATTAACATTTATTTATTACTGTTTATTACTGAGGGTCTTGTTGTTCAGTTGCTAAGTGATGTCTGACTCTTTGTTACTCCATAGACTGCAGCAAGCCAGGCTTCCCTGTCCTTCATTGTCACCCAGAGTTGCTCAAACTCATGTCCATTGAGTCGGTGAGGCCATCCAACCATCTCCTCCTCTGTTGCCCCCTTTTCCTCCTGCCTTCAATCTTCCTTAACATCAGGGTCTTTTCCAATGAGTTGATTCTTTGCATCAAGTGGCCAAAGAATTGGAACTTTAGCTTCAGCATCAGTCTTTCCAATGAATATTCAGGGTTGATTTCCTTTAGGATTGATTGGTTTGATCTCTTACACTCCAAGGGAATTTCAAGAGTCTTCTTCAATATCACAGTTTGAAAAGATCAATTCTTCAGCACTCAACCTTCTTTACGGTCCAACTCTCACATCTTACCTAGAGGGTATGCTGCTGCCGCTGCTGCCGCTAAGTCTCTTCAGTCGTTTGGTACCCCATAGATGGCAGCCCACCAGGCTCCTCTGCCCCTGGGATTCTCCAGGCAAGAACACTGCAGTGAGTTGCCATTTCCTTCTCCAATGCATGCATGCATGCTAAGTTTCGTTAGTCATGTCCAACTCTCTGTGACCATAGACGGCAGCCCATCAAGCTCCTCTGTCCACAGGATTCTCTAGGCAAGAACACTGGAGTGGGTTGCCGTTTCCTTCTCCACGTAGAGGATCTATCATGCACTAGATAAAATATTAGGTGCTTTAGACATATTATACTCTACACATCATCATCATAACAAAATTATTGAACATATACTCTGTGCCCACCACAAGTCTAAAATCTTTCATCTTATTCCATTTTCCTAATTAAATCTTCACCATTAAACTTATGATATAGGTACCATTATTATTTTCATTTTATACTGATGGAAATGGCTTCTTTGTAGGTATTAGTCTCTCATTTAAGATTGAAAAGCCAAGGTTAAAAGAAACTTTTTCAAGGGTACAAATCTAAGCAAACAATAGAATTTGAACCTAGATGTTTTATAGTTTGTGCCTTGCTCTTCTCCTAACAAAGTCATGCACATGTGTATATACATGGACTTCCCTGGTGGTTCAGATGGTAAAAAATCTGCCTGTAATGTGGGAGACCTGGGTTCAATCCCTGGGCCTGGAAGATGTCCTGAAGAAGGGAATGGCAACCCGCTGCAGTATTCTTGTCTGGAGAATTCCATGGGCAGAGGAGCCTGGTGGGCTACAGTCCCTGGGGTTGCAAAGAGTTGGACATGACTGAGCCACTAACATTTTCACTTTTATGTGTGTGTGTGTGTGTGTGTGTGTGTGTAGACATACATGTATTTTTGTGAGGTCTTCTCTAGTCAAGGACTATTATTCATCCTTCAGAGATGTGATGGAAGATTCTTTAATCAACAACAAAAAAATTTTTCTGAGTGCCTGTCCATATACTAAAATTGAATTTGTTTTCTAAGAATATACAAACAGCATAATGGGCAAGATAAGCTACAAAGAGTTTACTTTAAGTGGTACAGTGTAATAAGAATAATTAGAGAGGAAGATTAACTTGATTATGGTATTTATCGTTTGGTATGTATGTCAACTTAGGACAAAAGCTAGGGAGAAATTGTATGATGCAGACCATAGTCAGTAGGGGAGGCTTCATGGATAGGTGGATCTTGAATTAGGACTTGAAGGATGGGCAAGAACAAGAAGAACAGAGAATATTTCAGAGGGAGAATAGTGGTAACAAAGGTTGAGGGAAAAAGAACAAGAAGCCGAGCGTGCAGTGTGTTGGTATAAAGGAGAGGAGAGGTTAACTGGATTGAAATTGATCATGTGGGTCAAGAGTGGTAAATGGCTGTTTACACAGTTAGGTGGGACCAGGTTACATTATTAAATAGGCATCCCCTTTTCTTACTCTTCTCTTCTATTGACATCTTCTTCTCATGGGTGATGAAGGCAGTGTGTGAAAAGAGAGACTGCATGGGAATCTGACTCATGCTTTTATAAGCAGAGCAGATTGACCATGGGTGTCTTGAGGGCATATTTACTTAGAGTAGTTTGACAGAAGTGAGACCCTCCTGGAGATGCACATTAGAGCTAAGAACAAGCTGTGTTTTTGCAGTGGGAACAGGGCAAATTGCCAATTCCATTCATTGTGCTTTGATTTTTTTTTTTAATGGTTAATTGCTTATATATGGCTTTCAGCTTTACTTATGAACCTAAAGATTTTTATGTGGTCAATGCACTTTTATGGACTAAACAGACCAAAAAAAAAAAAAAAAGTCTTACCTTCTAAAATTAATTCTGGCAAGAAAAGTCAGTGTGTCATGTAAGCTGTTTGGGAGGCATTCTATCAACAAGAAAATTTGCTGTTGCCATAGCTTTAGCAGTACAAAGATAAATTGATGTTTACAGGAAAATTATCTTGATAAACAGAAATTCTGAGTCTTTGCCAAGTGTGCTTTATTTTGTTCAGAATTTTAAAAGGCAATTAGTCTATAATTGATTCAAGCAGTATTCGATAATTAAATCTTAGAGGAAGTACGACATGTCCCATGCTTTTTCTGTTATATATTTCATTGAATCTTAATATCCTTGTAATTTTACTGAAAATTTTTTACTACAAAATCTGAGGCTTAGTCCTTTGCCCAAGGTTACAAAGTGAGGGAAAAAAAACGGGAATTTAAGCTGTATTCTCTGACTCCATATCTCATGCTTTTCCTCTCCATAATATTTTTATTTTCCAAAGTTAAATGGAATTCTCCTACCTCGTTAGGTAATGATAGGCTTTCCCTTCATCTCTTCCTTACTCCATTCTTCCCTTCTTTCTACAAGGCAATTAATGAGATCTAAATCCCAGGAATTATTTTAGGTACTGTAGACACAAAGAAAGCAAGATATTGTTCTATACCAGGAAATTTTTACTAATCCATCAGCAGGACTAGATATTTAAATGATAAATGTGATGGAATGCTAACAATACCATGATTATGTACATTTGTGGAGCCAAAGCAGCGATTCATTTTGCAGAGGGGAGACATAGCAAACGTGATAACTAAGCTGAGTCTTATAAGTAGGAATTTTTGATAAAAACTAGCAATAACAGCAAGTGACCTCCTCAGCCCAGGGAAAAGCATGCACGAAGGCACAGAGGTTTCAGGAAAACCACAAGCCAAAGTCTCACCTTTGCCAAAGCGTGTGAAGAAGAACAGTCTACACACACTTTCATAAATCCTTTCTTGGGTAATTAGCTTTCTGGAATATTGCCAAGCAGCAGCACATTTTCGTTTCTCAGCACTCCTGGGAATATCTGAAAAGCAAGATGTATTTTCTTGTCACAAAACAATATTAACATACTTAATTTGCATCAGACTCCATGTAACAATGCCCATATGAAATGCTAAGTAAGTTGATTGCTTTCAGACAGAAGTTTATTCTAAAAATCTTGTTAACCTTATCCATAAACCTAACGCTGTCCCCTTTATTGAAGAGTATTCAAGGCTTAGGGGTGCATAAGCAGTTTTTGCTCTGAAACATGAACAGAACCAGGAAGTCTCTTTAATATAGAAGTTCTTCAGTGCATCATAACACAATGTCTCCTTCTGTGTATGGCACACATTTTAAAAAATTAATCCATTAATTTTAATTGGAGGATAGTTACTTTACAATATTGTGGTGGTCCTTGCTGTACATTGACATGAACAGCCACAGGTATACATGTTTCCCCCCGTGCTGAGCCCCCTCCCCACCACATCCCTCTGGGTTGTCCCAAAGCACGGCTTTGGGTGCCCTGCTTCATGCATCGAACTTGCATTGGCCATCTGTTTTACATATGGTAATACACATGTTTCAATGCTATTCTCTCAAATCGTCCCACCCTCACCTTCTCCCACAGAGTCCAAAAGTCTGTTCTTTACATCTGTGTCTCTTTTGCTGCCCTGCATGTAGGATCATCATTACCTTCTTTCTAAATTCCATATATATGCGTTAATATACAGTATTTGTATTTCTCTTTCTGATTTACTTCACTCTGTGTAATAGGCTCCAGTTTCATCCACCTTGTTAGAACTGACTCAGATGTGTTCCTTTTTATAGCTGAGTAATATTCCATTGTGTATATATACCACAGCTTCCTGGTCCATTCCTCTGCTGATGGACATCTAGGTTGTTTCCATGTCCTGGCTATTGTAAATAGTGCTGTGATGAACACTGAGGTACATGTATCTCTTTCAGTTCTGGTTTCTTCAGGGTGTATGCCCAGTGGGGTTGCTGGGTTGTATGGAAATTCTATTTCCAGTTTTTTAAGAAATCTCCACATTGTTCTCTATAGTGGCTGTACCAGTTTGCATTCCCTCCAGAAGTGTAAGAGGGCTCCCTTTTCTCCACACCCTCTCCAGCATTTATTGTTTGTGGATTTTTTGATGATGGCCATTCTGACTGGTGTGAGATGATAACTCATTGTGGTTGTGATTTGCATTTCTCTAATAATGAGTGATGTTGAACATCTTTTCATGTGTTTATTAGCCATCTGTATGACTTCTTTGGAGAAATGTCTGTTTAGTTCTTTTGCCCATTTTTTGATTGGATTGTTCATTTTTCTGGTATTGAGCTGCATGAGCTGCTTATATACTTTGCAGATTAATTCTTTGTCAGTTGTTTCATTTGCTATTGTTTTCTCCCATTCCAAGGCTGTCTGTTTACCTTGCTTATAGTTTCCTTTGTTGTACAGCACACACTTGGCTCTTCTTTTCCAGCATCTCAAGGAGACTCAGACCTCCTGGTTTTTACGTTCATTGTCTTGTCAACTGTCTCCTAGGAAAAAGTCCAGATTTAGAAACACAAGAGTCATATGACCCAACATTATCATGGAAGGAAATTGTTTGCTTCAGTCTCTTGGTCACCAGTTTTTCCACTGACATTTTCTCCCTAGGCTAGAGTGTCACTGGATGGTCCAGGGGTCTTTCTGCTCATCTTGGTATTACAGCCTGTGTACAGACACATTACACATGAACCCTGCCGAGCTGGAATAGGTGTGTTCAGCAGGTGTCTTCAGCTGTGTCCCACCTGCTGTCAGAAACAGCCTTTTATAGAACAGCTGCCTGGGCTTCACCACAGTGGGAGGCACAAGCGAAAACTTCTGTGTTGGATTGCTGCTGCTGCTGCTAAGTCGCTTCAGTCACGTCCAACTCTATGCCACCCCATAGATGGCAGCCCACCAGGCTCTGCCATCCCTGCGATTCTCCAGGCAAGAACACTGGAGTGGGGTGCCATTTCCGCGTTGGATTAGTTACCTCTAACTGCCTCTTTACATTTGATGCCCACAGTGAACAGATTGATCTCAATTAGACAAGACTAAGGTTTTAAAACCATTTCCACTGAACTGCTCTAATTTGACACCCTATTTGGGGCTGCTGTGTTATGGTCGATTTAGCTCCTTCCTTTTCAAAAATATTTTCACTGACTGAGATGGTTGGGACAAGCTTCTGACGGTCACTATTGAAACTGCAGGTAACTGCAAGGGTTTTTCTACTGAAGCGGGCTTGTGAGCTATTTCGAGCCTCTCTGCAAGTAACTTGTATGTCTGCTAAACATGTGTGCAAGCAAAGAAGCTATGTCTCCTCATGTGTGTGTGCTCAGTAGTGTCTGACTGTTTGTGATCCCATGGGCTGTAGGCCGCTAGGCTCTCTGCCCATGGGATTCTCCAGGCAAGAATACTGGAGTGGGTTGCCATATACTCCTCCAGAAGATCTTCCCAACTCAGGGATCAAATCCGTGTCTCCTGCATTCGAAGCGGATTCTTTACCACTGCGTTTGCAGGCAGATTCTTTATCTCTCCTCAACCAATTCACAATTCTAACTAAACATCAAAGTGCAGAGAGACAAGACCCTGAAAGAGCAGAGTCTCGGACTATGGGAGTTGAGAGATCTCGATTCATGTTCTTGTTCCAGTCTCTTACTGTGTGACTTGGGACAGACTGGCATGGGTACATAGCGGCGGAAAGACTGGTTTCTAGCTTATTCAACTTGTCATCTTTATTTCATCCCAAGAAAAGATGTTATCTGTAGAAGAGAAGGTGACAATGATCATTTGAGAACTCTTTCTGGGATCAGGTACTTTAATGGTAATCTCTGACATCATATAGCACTCAACTGTGTCCCAGGCTTTGTTCTACTTGGTTAGTAGATGGAACTCATTTGATTCTCATAATGCACACGAGGAAAGCATTATCATTATTCCTATTGTAGAGATGAGAACAGTGAGGCACAGGGAGGTTAAACGATGAAAGATGTATTTGCTGGCATAAGAGACGCATGCCTTTATTACCCGGATGTAGTATAGCACTCATCCTGCTCTTCTTCCAGCTCCACCTCTGGGCAGCTGAAAATGTCTCCTCCCCCTGATGGGAATTGCTCTCAAGGTGGAGAGGCTTATGGACCAGTGGACATTCAAAGGGCAGGAAAGGATACTAAGTCTCACTGGCTTCCCCAAATTCCACTCTGGACAGAGCCAGGCAGAACCCAATAAGGGTGTATGCTGTATGTAATGAGAATTGCTTAAAATGGGATGTGTTTTTCAAGCCAGGAATCAGTTAATTTCATTTTAAGCCTCAGTATTGTGTGATGAGATACATATTATGTTCCCATATTAAAGTTCACAGGGATCAAGTATGGAGGACCTCATGTGATGGGACAAGTTTGTATTCTCAGCACACTGTGACGTTTATAAGTGAATTTGTTAAGGTTCCATTTCTGCTTATTGTACCCTTGAAAGCACCACCTTCTCTGATCGCTTATGATCTGTTAAAGACAAATCTTAGCTTTAGACATGAACCCACAAGCACTCACTAGTTTTAACAAATGTTTACATACTGAACTAATGATCAGTGAGTTAATGATCAGTGACTGCTATGCATCTATAAAGCCAAATTTTGAGACTATTCAAAAGATTTTTGGTGACTCTGATTTATCAAGGTTAAAAACAAAAGCAAAAACCAAAAACACAAATCTGTCCTGATTTTTTTTTTTTAAACCGTAAGTTAAGTTCTTTAAGCTGAAACATCTCTATTTTGTGCCAGTCTCAGCCTTTTGATGACAGGTCTCTGTGATTCTTAAAATGATTGCATGATATTCTCAGCAACAGCCATCAGGAAACCTTGAAAAAAGTCTTTGTTACTTACAGATCCTGGAAATTACCTGGCATGCCTGGGGCCACACAGCAAGGTTGTAAGTGGGGAGGGGGAGAAAGAGAAAGAACCTGGGGTTCTACTCTTATTGTGGTCAAGGATGGGGGCCTAGGCTTAGTCTTTATTGGTGAATTTAAAGCAATGGTCCCAAATGGTCAGTTACAGAAACCAATCAAGATCTTTAAAGCAAAGGAGTATGGGGGATGGAAGGGTAGGAACTGCTTCTTCACAGTGGTGTGGCTGGCAATGTGTTTTTTCAGGATATCAATATTGAAGTGCATCCTTCTTTGAAGCAGATGCCTTGACAATCGAAGCTTAAGTTGGGCACTTGCATTGCAAAAGGAAAAGCCAACTGTTGGGGCTCACTACATGGCTTTTGATGGATCTGCTGGCTTGTTTTTTACTTGTAATGCCATGTATCACATCTGTGTTGACAATATATCAACATCACTTTTGTGTTGACAATGGACACATTCCAAAGCATGTAAATGTTCAAGGTTATTTCGGAATGGCCTTTGAGTACACTATACTTGGGTTGTAACTATTGATCTATTTAAAAAAAAAAATCCCTTCACCTAGTGGCTAGAGATGATCATTTTTGTCTAGCAACAACAAAAGACAGTCTATGGCCAATGATAATGTTCACTGGAGTTTCAACTTGGTTTGTAGTATATATAATTTAGCAGGTATTATACAGGAGAAGGCGATGGCACCCCACTCCAGGGTTCTTGCCTGGAGTATCCCAGTGATGGGGGAGCCTGGCGGGCTGCCGTCTATGGTGTTGCACAGAGTTGGACATGACTGAAGCGACTTAGCAGCATACCGGAGGGCTCAAGGCAGTAAAATAAAATGTTTACTGACCATAAAGTAAAAGCTGGCGTTGAGAGGCCTGGACCACTGATGCATTTGCTTCACGGCCACACTGTCCCCATCTGTACAGTAGGTTCTGGCTACAGCTAACAGTGGTTGGGTTAAGCACTCTCTGAGGTTTGGAGTTTGAATCAAATCGTGTTCTTAGTGCTAACAGCCTGGCTTCTCCCTTTACACCGCCCAGGGGTCACCTCTATTATGTTGTGTGTCTTCCCAGCCACCACAGTGAAAGGGTCTATCTCTATTTGCCTGATCTTTGTCACTATTTCCAAATTCTTGAGGCTGGTGACATTATATTTGATGTCAGTCTTAACTTGGTCAATCAAAGGGCCATAAATTACATACCTAAAATCACAGAATTTCATAATAGTTCTACTTCTATAAAATTGTCAGCAGGCCTGAAAACCCTATTAAAATAGTTCTCATCTACTAATTCCAAGTTATACTGAAAAACTTTGGCCACTATATAAATGTGTGATATATCTCAGCTGATACTTTAAAAAAAATGTTTTCTCTTTAGTACTAAAGCAGAAGTGGGTTATTTTCACTGTCAATAGTTTTATTCATATGATTGAGATTAGAGAGGTAATAATAGATCCTTCAGTTGATACAACAAAATGTTAATTATATTTATTTGGCTTGTGTCATAATGTTGTATGGCTACAGGAGAGGGAAAATGAGAGGGCAAGATTGAAAGAGAAGTAAAGATTGTTTAGCATGTTACTACTATGAGGCAATATTTTGGATTCTTTTCCAGCTTTTATATTTAAGATTTCATCATTCCATATTTCCAGTTCAGGGTAAGGGCCATGAATTAAGTTCAGCAGAAGAAACTGACAGTTATTCAATTCAGGTGAACCAAAAGACAAGTTCAGCATGTCAGACAAGGCAAAAAATACATGCAGATACTATGGGTCCAGGAAAGTGCAAGGTGATAAATCCAAAACA
The DNA here is from genome assembly GCF_016772045.2 of Ovis aries. Classification (NCBI taxonomy): domain Eukaryota; kingdom Metazoa; phylum Chordata; class Mammalia; order Artiodactyla; family Bovidae; genus Ovis; species Ovis aries. The sequence goes on from NC_056074.1 coordinate 20,464,190, forward strand.
AAGTCCTCAAAAGAAAGCATAGTAATAAAGAATCAAAGCCATTAAAATAAGGAACAGATTGGAACATAGGCAAAAGGTTTTGGTCATCAAAATTCAGGAATGAAACAGCTGTGTTTTATGCACAGACTATCAACAGACAAACCTTTCTTCCACTCTTTTTATTTCTATTATAAGATCTCACTTGCCTTGAATCACAGCCCCAGAGTCTTGATTCTGTTTTCTAAGCCAGTGGTCCCCAACCATTTTGGCACCAGGGACCAGTTTCATGGAAGACACTTTTTCTGCTGACCAGGGTGGGTTGATGGTGGTTTCGGGATGATTGAAACACATTATATTTATTGTGCACTTTAGTTCTATTATTATTACATCAGTTCCACCTCAGATCATCAGGCATTAGATCCCATTAGATCTGGAGGTTGGGAACTCCTGTTCCGATATGACAGCTGATTGTACTAATTTGGTTCAGATGTTCCTAAGAAGCTCAGCGGTTCTAGGCCATTGCTAATATTATGATCACCTGAACTTAGAAGAGCCCAGGCCTTGTGACACATGAGTGAAATCCAAATAGTCCAGCCCTTGATACAACGCGTGGTCCCTGAGCAAGCAACATCAGCATTATCTAGTAGTGTGTTAGAAATGTAAACTCCCAGGCCCAACTCCAGACTTCAATAAGAACACATCTTTAGAGCTCTCCAGATGATTTACATGTATATTAAAGTTTCAGAAATGCTGCCTTAAGGCCCAAGATCAGCAAATGTTTTTGTTTTTTTTTTTAAAAAAAAAAAAAACAGAGACACAAAACAGGATAAATATGATAAGTTTTGTGTCCTATATGTAATCTGTCACTTTTTTTTAATTTTGTCTTTTTAACCAATGCTTTAAAAACGTAAAAGCCGTTCATAGGTTGGGACATTGAAAATCAGATCGTGGCTGTGTTTGAATCCACATTGCAGGCTGATTCTTTGCCGTCTAAGCCACCAAGGAAGCACAAGACTACTGGAGTGGGTAGCCGATCCCTTCTCCAGGGGATCGTTCCAACCCAGAAGTTGAAACAGGATTTCCTGTATTGCAGGTGGATTCTTTAACAGCTGAGCTATCAGGGAAGAACAGAGTCACTCTAATTTGAGACAAATCTACTGATGAAGAATTTAAAGGTCAGGAGTTGAAATTTCTTACCTAGGAAAAAAGAGTAGTAGAGTGAAAACTAGAATCCAGAGTCTGCCTTTATCCTTCTCACTATCATATTCTGCCTCTCTTTAACATTTTACTTTTCTTAGGAATGTTTGCATTATAAATGTACTGTAAAGAGAACAAACAGCTAATGCTACATTAGCAAGTAATGTGCCTGCTAAGTCAATCGCTTCAGCTGTGTCTGACTCTTAGAGACTCTATGGATTGCGTCTGCCAGGCTCCTCTGTCCATGGGATTCTCCAGGCAAGAATGCTGGAGTGGGTTGCCATACCCTTCTCTAGGGGATCTTCCCAACCCAGGGCTCGAACTCTCATCTCTTACGTCTCATGCATTGGCAGGTGGGTTCTTTACCACTAGTGCCACCTGGGAAGCCACTCAAATAGTGCTGATACGTGCCAGACCCTGGACTGAGCTTCCAACATATGTGAACTAATTTAATAATTTGCACATCAATATTATGTGAAGTTACTGTCATTATCCCTATTTTCATCTGAGGAATCTTGGATTCCTCAGGGACAAATCAAGGAGTAGGAAGATCCTGAGCTTGCCTCCCTCAAAGAACTCATTAAAACTACAACTATGTATATACCAGCCCTCTTTGTAAATAACTTGAAGACTAGCAGAATGGCTCTTCTACAGCCAAGAAAGAACTTGATGGAATTGCAAATAGCCAAAAAAAAAAAAAATCCTGATTAAAAAAAAAAAAAAAAAACTAGAGTTTTTATGCCCCCAGAGTTCAGACTATACTACAAAGCTATTTTAAGCAAAATACTAGCACAAACACACACATAGATCAACAGAACAGAATGGAGAGCCCCGAAATAAACACATGCACATATGGTCAATTAATCTATGACAAAGGAGGCAAGAATATACAATGAAGAAAATCTGTCTCCTCAAAAAGTGGTGTTGTGAAAGCTGGAAGCTACATATAAAAGAGTAAAACTGGAACATTTCTCACATTATATAAAAAATTAACTCAAAATGGATTAAAGACCAAAATGGAAGACCTGAAACCATAAAACTTCCAGAAGAAGACATAGACACCATGCTCATTGTCATTGGTCTTAGCAGTTTTTTTTTGGATATGCTTCTTCAGGCAAGGAAAACAAAACCAAAGAGAAACACTTGTGACCAAAATCAAATTTAAAAGCTTTTGTACAGTTAAGGAAACCACCAACAAAACAAAAAGGCAACCTACTAGATAGAGGAAGATATTTGGGAACAATATGTCTGATAAAGGGTTATATCCAAAATACAGAACTCATACAACTCAAGAGAAGACTCCAATTAAAAGAAATATACACATATATACAGAGGACCTGAGTAGGAATTTTTCCAAAGAGAATACATGTGACACAGACACCTGAAAACATGCTCACCATCAGGCATCATCAGGGAAATGAAAATCAGAACCAAAATGATATCTACAGATATTACTGTCAAATGCCTATTATCAACAAAGATAAGAAATAATAAGTACTGGTGAGGATGTGGAGAAAACGGAACCCTCATTCACTATTGATGTGAATGTAAATTGGTGGAGCCACTGTAGCAAATCATTTGGGAGCTCTTCTCCCAAAATTAAAAATAGAACTGCTATACAATCCAGAAATTCCACTTCTTAGATTTGAGGAAAACAAAAACACTAATTTGAAAAGATACATGCACCCAAGTGTTCATAGCATTGTTATTTATAATAGCCAAGATATGAAAGCAACCTAAGAGTCTATCAACCGATGAATAGAAAAAGGACTTGTGAGATTTTATATATATATATATATATATATATATATATATATATATGCAATGGAATATTACTCAGCCACAAAAAATGAAATCTTGTCACTTTTGACTACATGGGTGGACCTGGAGTGTATTATGTTTAATGAAGTAAGTCATATAGAAAAAGACAAATACGGTATGATTTCACTGATATGTGGAATCTGAAAGGTAAAGCAAAACAACAAATATAACTAACCTGAAAAGACTTATAGAAACAGAGAATACACTAGTGTTTCTCAGATGGGAGACAGGTGGGTGGAATGGCAACATAAGATAAAGGGGATTAAGAGGTACAAACTACTAGGTCTGAAATGAGTTACAAGGATGTACAGCACAAGGAATATATATATCAATATTTTGTAATAGCTTGGCAGTATAAACTATTAAATTTTTGAATTGCTATGTTTTACATCTGAAACTATTATAATAACATAAGTCAACCATACATCAATTTAAAAAAAGGTTAAATACCTTGCCAAGTTTCACAACTAATTAATGTTAAAGCAAGGGCTGCTGGAATGCATGACTCTCATGTGGATCCACTACACTGAATTCTCTTTACATTATATGCATTCTCTTTACAGACTATAGGTACCATGCTTCCCAACCTTGGGCTAATATTAAAATCACCTGCGCTACTTCTTAAAAATATGGACACTTGGGCACTACTCTTTTACTCAGTAATTCTGTATGGAGACCTAGGCATTGGCATTTTAACTGAATATCATAAGTGCTTCTGGAGCCAATTGAAGTCTGTATTTTATCAGCATTTTATTAGCAAGAGACTTTTTGTCATCAAGGGTTGAAAAAGTAGTCAGTGTCTAGATTATAACCTGAAAACACAGAGAAAGGCCCACATGTTTCAGAACATTCAAAGCATCTTTAGATCCAATCCAGCTCTGCTGTGGCTCTGAGACCCTACATAAATGTACCCCTTTTGGGGTTTGAGAGAAAGGGGCCCTGCTTTCTTGTCGTCTACTTATTGGATACTGTCTTGCCACAGAAAGGTTGTTCGGAATCACAGAGTTACCATCTGCTTCCAGAGGTCTCAGCATGTGCCTTGCTCAGTGTTGGGTCTCACCATGGTCCACCATCTGGACCATGGAGCATTGTATGGAATGACCAGATGCTCCAGTGGTCTCTGAAATGAGTTATTTCCTCCAGATTGGAGACCACAGTGGCCCACATTTTCCATTCCTTTTCCAAAAGCTCACGAGCCTGACTTCGGAAAATAAACAGTTTCACGGTCGTTCATTACTATGCCTCCAGCAACTTGCCCCGTCTGCTGAAACGTTGCAGTCTACTTAGTACTGCCCCAGCACCTTCCATGGTTCCCGTCTGACCACTGTAAATTGTAAAGTGGTAAATTGTAAATTGTGAGTAAATTGTAAATTGTAAAGCTAAACCTTCTACATCTTACTTTGAAATAATGTTCTATTTTTAAATTTTATTTTTACCTGGAGAATAATTACAATATCATGATGGTGTCAGCCATACATCAACATGAATCAGCCATAGGTATATATGTGTCTCTTCCCTCTTAAATTTCCCTCCTACCCTCATCCCCTTCCCACCTTCCCATCTTCCTCTCCTTCCTTCTAGGCTGTCACAGAAGAGCAACCCAACTAGGCTCTGGGTACCCTGTAATAATATTCTTGATTTTGATTCATTGTCAAACAGTCTTCTCCTTAAGCATCCTTCACTATTCCAAGGATGTGAAGATCCAACCTCACTCTCTTCCCTGTGGCTCCTTCATATGGCAGGAATCTGGCAAACCATGGGGCTTTCAACCCCTTCTCACTGTTCCACAGTAAGGAGCTATTGGCTAGAAAATTTGTGGAGCAGTTGGTTAAAAACTCTTAAATCAATCTGGCTTTTAAAAACTGGAGACTGCCTTTGGCAACAACATTCTCAAGCATCCTGCTTGGCTGGTATTTTTAATTAACACAGCTAAATGCTTTGTAGTATTAGTCCAGGCCAGCAGGACAAAATTAACAGAGAGACAAAGGCAGAAATGTTGACAGGGTTGAGAACCAACTTGGGTGAGCTTGGTCTTAATCTTATTGCAAGCTTAAAGTTTCTCTAAACCCTCCAAAACATTGCTCCTTTCAGACCTTCAGACTGAAGTTGCTAGTCTTTAGTAGCCAAGTTCACTAGGTGATCCAGCTCTGGGGATTTCGAAAATGAAAGACTAGAATTAGTTTATGCCAAATACCTCTCAATCAAAAATAGCTATTCAGCATTTAACACCTACTGGCTTAATAACTATAAATGATAGTATTTAAAACTGACAAAGTATCATTAACGTTATGAACTTTTTTCATTCACCAAACAGCTCTGGAGGTAAATAATATTTAGGATAGGGAAACAAACTCAAACGCTTGAAGAGAGGTTTTCAGGGGATAAAGATGTAAGTAAAAAGTAGAGTCAAAATTTAATTCAGCTTTTCCTATATCAAACTACCTGTAATGACAGTATGCATTATATCTGTTTTAGTGAAGATTATAGCTAGTGAGCAAATTGCTAGTTGGGGAGTGCTTGCTAACTTCAAGAAAAGGGACAACTCAGCATAGCACACATGATCAATCCATCCCATAGAGAATATGCAAGAGACGCGTCTTCTGCTGTGGCCTAATTTAAGCTTGCACTATCAGGGACTTTGGGAATTATAGCTCTTTTTGTTCCTTCTTGGTGAGAATTAGCTTGGACTGTCTTGAGAAGGTATATTGGTGTTTTTAAAGCAACAAAATAGAGAGGGAAAAAAAAAAGGAACAAATAGAGAGGCAGACTTCCAGATTGAGAATAGGGGAGTTCCCTCTTATAGCCAGCATTTGAGTTATAAATGCAATTAAAACTCAGGCTAGTAGACCCATTCCTTACCAGGATGTCTCCTCCTTACAGTTAATATTTATAAAATGTTCCAGTATGAAGATAGAATTAGAAAGTAAATCTTAGCTAGAGTTCAAGGACCTGGATCAGCCTTTTCGTAGATTATTTTTCTTTCTGAACTATTCTCATTAAGAGAAAGAGACCAATCTCAAGACGACAAGCTGACAATTAAGATAAAGACAAAATAAGATGTTACCAGTATCCAGATTGTGCCCTGGGGTTGGCACACTCATAGCCTAACTCTGCCCCTAAATTAACTGTCTGCTCGTAGACATATCCATTTATGCAGTTAAGTCTTCACTCGTATTTGTGGCTAGTTGAAGGAGGCAGCCATGGGGTATCTAGGTATCTAGAACTGGTATCTAGGTACTATGACTGGGATACTGTCACTGATATTCAGTGTTTGTTTGCTCATCTATAAAATGAGGAATGATTACAGTGGTTTCAAAGACTTATTTGGAAGATTAGTTATGATAATAATTTCAAAACTTTTGTAGCCTGTAAAGTAATATGCATTTAATAATGATTGATATTATTTGAGTAATTACTGGGTATGAAGTACTATTCTAAGATACTATATATACACACATCCACATGTATAAAGTTTTGAATATTAATTCATTTAATCTTCACAAAACCAACATGTGTTAGAGAATATTATTCATCTTAAATATGAAGAAACTAAAGTGCAGGAAGTTTATATGCATATAAGAATTATTGTTCATTCAAAAGGATTTAAGTGCATACTTTGAGTTGAGTACTTCTCTCCTTTTATCTTTTTCTCTCTTAACTCCTCCACCCTCTTCCTGTATCTCCTACCTTCTTCCTTTTCCCCCTTCTTAAGACCATGATGAAATAACGCTAAACTCAGTGGCAAAAGGTCTGTGCCCAGTCCTGGGGTTACATGATCTTAAGCAAGTCACTGTATCTCCTTGTTTCTATTTTATACCAATCTCATAGGCTGGTTAAAGTGAAGACAAGGAGAAAATGAAGAGAAGATACTCTAACTTAGCAAGCTTGTATGTAAGTAAGGAAGTGAAAGTGTTATTATTCCTACTACAACTACTAGAACATTTCTAAAATCCTCTCTCTCCTGACACTCTAAGTGTCTATGAATCTTCATCTCACAGAGCATGGAACTGACATAGGACGATGACTCAGGGAACCATCCAGACTCCAAGAAGGCAGGCCAGCAGATAGGAGTGCAACCTCTGTTTAACCAGAAAATGAAAACAGCTATGCCATGCGGTGAACAGTCTGTTGTATGAATGTTTTTAGTCTGTATTGAGGAAGTGCAGATCTGCCTGAGAGCCTGATAAGGTAGGAGAGAAGACAAACCACCAAATATGAAGAGGTATATAACAGTTATGACATCTGGCCCCATCACTTCATGGGAAATAGATGGAGAAACAGTGGAAATAGTGTCAGACTTTATTTTGGGGGGCTCCAAAATCACTGCAGATGGTGACTGCAGCCATGAAATTAAAAGACACCTACTCCTTGGAAGGAAAGTTATGACCAACCTAGATAGCATATTGAAAAGCAGAGACATTACTTTGCCAACAAAGGTCCATCTAGTCAAGACTATGGTGTTTTCAGTGCTCATGTATGGATGTGAGAGTTGGACTATAAAGAAAGCTGAGCACCAAAGAACAGATGCTTTTGAACTGTGGTGTTGGAGAAGACTCCTGAGAGTCCCTTGGATTGCAAGGAAATCCAACCAGTCCATCCTAAAGGAGATCAGTCCTGGGTGTTCATTGGTGTTGAAGCTGAAACTCCAATACTTTGGCCACCTCATGCAAAGAGCTGACTCATTTGAAAAGACCCTGATGCTGGGAAAGATTGAGGGCAGGAGAAGGGGACGACAGAGGATGAGATGTTTGGATGGTATCACTGACTCGATGGACATGGGTTTGGATGGACTCTGGGAGTTGGTGATGGATAGGAAGGCCTGGCATGCTGAGGTTCATGGGGTCGCAAGGAGTCAGACATGAGTGAGTGACTGAACTGAACTGTACTAACAGATTTATGAAAAGCCTTGGTGATTTCCTGGGAGATAGTGAAGGGAAGGGAAGCCTGGCATGCTGCAGTCCATGGGGTCGCAGAGTTGGGCATGACTGAGCAACTGGACAATAACAGCTGGTGGTTCCTTTTAACTTGGTCACAGTAAGTCTTGACTTTGTGACAGGCGCTGGGCTAGGCTCTGGTGATACAGTGAATGACTGTTGCTCTCAAGACGTTTGTATTTTACATATAAGTTGCCCTGGTTGTAATGATATATAAAGCAGAGGAAAACCCCCAACATTGATAGAGTCTGGAAATTCATTTGTTAATAGAAATTCTCTAGAAGAGAATGAGAAGAAAAAACCCAAAGTACCCAGTGAGTCCAGCAAATGCTCTAGGCTGGTGACTCAGCAAAAGGATACACAGAGAAGGGTTCTTAGGTAATTATATTTCTCCAGCCTTCTGAGCATCCGAGTCTTATCAGTTGGAAGGATGTAGGAAGCAGCATTATTTCTACTGAATCATGAAGATTCTCCACATGTTTTTGTGTCTATGAGGGGGGAGGGGGATTAAGACCCTGTTTCCAAGTTCAGTCAGTTCTTCAGTCGCTCAGTCATGTCCGACTCTTTGTGACCCCATGAATCGCAGCACGCCAGGCCTCCCTGTCCATCACCAACTCCCGGAGTTCACTCAGACTCACGTCCATCGAGTCCGTGATGCCATCCAGCCATCTCATCCTCAGTCATCCCCTCCTCCTCCTGCCCCCAATCCCTCCCAGATCAGAGTCTTTTCCAGTGAGTCAGCTCTTCGCATGAGGTGGCGAAAGTATTGGAGTTTCAGCTTTTACAAGTTAATATTCATTAAATGCTTGTATACAGAAAGTTAATTAGTAAATCAGAAAGGGTTCAATACATGAATAATTTTGAAAAATGGTGTGTCCATGTGTTATAGAGCTCCTTGGAGACTACTATGTCAATGCATCCTGTGAATCTTTAAGAAAGTTGAAATTTTATTAGAATGCATAGGACCAGGGCTAGCCTGGAGTTGATCAGCGTTAGCATTGGAACCTATGACCAATGTCCCGATTCCCACCGGAGACATAAAGACTGAAAGAATTCTGCCAGCACTTTAGTGAGTTATTTGTATAAGTCCTTACCATCTGGAGGAGTGTATACAATTGTCACTGAGGTCTTAAGCCCTCCAGATTCCCAGACTAGTGCTTCACATCATAATTTTTCTTCTCCTATCATGAATCAGACTTTGACACCCTCCGCATAACATTCCATTCAGTTGCCATGATGTATTTGGTAGACATCAGCAGGAGACTGTTATGGTTTCAATGTGCATATGCACACGTGTGTGAGTGTGTATTCTCTTTTCAGAAGACAGATCACCGGCAGAGCCCCCTGCTATTGTGTGAGTGGTAAATGCCACAGTGAAAAGTCATTTATTGTATCCCAAATTGTTACTGGCATTAATAACTCTGGAGCTATGGCTGTATTTGTTGTGTCAGCCAGACATATTCCCACTATTAACTTTTGAATAAGAGCAGCAATTTGTCTAATGAAAAATAATGACTTTAAAGACTTTAAACCAAAGAACTCCAACTAATTTGATTCCACAGAGAAGCCAATAACAGAAAAGCAGGGCATCCTCTCCAAGTTCCCGCGTTTCCTGCAGCACTAGTTTTGAATGACTTTATTAGGTCTATCTCAATAGCAGTGTGGGAGACATAAAAATTAATATGAATATCTTTTTTCCTTCACTCGTCAGTTCTCTGCGAATCTGAACAATGCGCTTGAAATGGTTGCTTGTAGCATTCTATTGGATAAATTAACCTCTTAGTGTGTGATGCATCAACTGACAAATGGATCCCAACTTAGGCAAATCTAATGTTAAAGACATTGTGTGTGTGTGTAATAGGAGGGATAGTTCCATTCCTCTGAGTAAATTATGAGAAATAGAAAACAATTGCATTCTCAGACCAATAGGAGGGTGTTTTTGTTTTTTTTTTTTTGCATATTGCCATGCAAATTCTAAATATGCAGGCGCAAAATGGCATCTCAGCTTAAAAGGCAAACCAGTTTGTATGGATTATAAAGTCATTTATTTATGTACCCATTTGTATACAGTCTTCATTGCTACAACATCTGGGAGGCTGACATTAGTTAAAAAATGCAATTAAATTTGAATACCTCATACTGGAACCTTATTATAAACTTGTTATTTCCCTTTCCTTAATTTCACCCCATTACTCCTAATTATAGTTTTCTATCATAAAGAGTTCTTCAATTATTTCCTCCCCCCCACCAGGGAATTTACAGCCAAAGAAGAAACCTTTCTTTTTTCCTTCCACCCCTATTTTAGCCTCCTGAACAGTAGCAATGAGGCACGTGCAGCCATGCTTTCTATTCTATATATGCAGAACATGTCTATGAGAGGTTCCCCTCAAAGAACAAAAGTCCTGCTCAGATGAATGTAATGTAAGTAAATGCAGGTTCAAAAACAAATGAGGCTGGCAGTCAACTTGGCTTTTAATTTTCACTGGAGGAGTCCAGGTGAAGTTGCTCATTGTCTCTTTATTTGAAAAACATGCATAAAACTTTCTTCTATATATTTCACAAAGATTTTGGGTTTGTTGTTAATTTCACACACAAAAAATTTTGTTAATTTCACAAAGATTTTGTGTTTTGAGTTAATAAACCTGAAAAAATGCTTTAAACCATAGTGCATACTAACTCGCTTCAGTCATGGCTGACTCTTTACAGCCTTATGGACTATAGTCCTCCAGGCTCCTCTGTCCATGGGGATTCTTCAGGCAAGAATACTGGAGTGGGCTGCCATGCCTTCCTTCAGGGGACCTCCAGGGATAGAATTCAGGTCTCATACCTCCTGCAGTGGCAGGCAGGTTCTTTACCACTAGTGCCATCTGTTATATGTTCTAGAGTCTTATTCAAATGTTAGAATTAAGTGCTATGTAGGTAGTGTCTGGAGAAGGCAATGGCACCCCACTCCAGTACTCTTCTCATGGATGAAGGAGCCTGGTAGGCTGCAGTCCATGGGGTCGCTAGGAGTTGGACACAACTGAGTGACTGAACTGATGAACCTATCTAGAAATAGATAGATATAAAAGATTTATCTTCTGGTGTTTCTTTTTCTCTGGAGAAACCTCATAGAGGTACAAAGAGAATAAGCAGGTCCTCTACTGTGGGAGAGATCAGAGATCTGGAAATGATTCACTTTTGCTAAAAACCAGGCTGTAAAAGGAGTTGGTTGGGAGCTAAGAAAGATTGGCCCCTATTACAGAGTTTTGAAGACAGGTTAGAAATTCTGGTCTTTCTTTAGTAAAATAAAACATGAATCCATTTTAGAATGAATATTCTCAAAATTAGTATAAGAAGAGGAGGTATAAAAGAGGAGTAGAAGGAAGAGGAGGAAGGAAAGGAAGAAGAAAAAGGAAATGAAACAAGGGGGAGGTGTGAAGGAAAAGAAGGGGAAGAAGCAGGAGGAGGAGAATAAAAGCAATGGGAACAAAACCAAAATAAAACATGGCCTATGTGGGATCTGTTCTGATAGAGAATACAGTTTCTTTATCCTGCCAACTCCCACCCCCCTACCTACAACCCCCTCCTCTCTAACACATAGCTGTAGGTAGCTTATGCCTAAATACCTAATCCTAAAGCCATGACCTGAGTAACTAGCCCTGTGCTCTTATTGCCTTGTGCTAAGGATGAAGCCTCAGGTTAGGTTTAGTTTGAGAGAAGTCAAGAGATGGGCATGTTCATAATGTAATGGCAGCTCCTGAAATTGTGTTTAGAGGAAGTAGATGGTTCTGTATAGTGAAATACTAGGGATTTTAAGTTTTCCTTTTATGAACAAAAGAAACAGAAGTGATGTTTCTGGGCATTGATAGAAGAAAAGATTTGGAGGCAGTTTTCCTGAGATAGGATGAGTCAGATCTCAGGAACATGGTGAGAAGCTGTGGTCCACTGAGATAAATGATGGGCAAACTTGAACCTCATGGAGGTCTGGTGTTCAGCATTAAGCTGTTTTCTGATTGGCTCTGCAATTCTGCTTTGTTTTCCCTCAATCTTCCATTCAACTTTGCATAGACAACTATTTTATAGCTATTGCTGAGAAAATACAGTCCAGGAGAGGGGCAGTTTGTTTAGGTTTTGGAGCAACACAGACCAGAGAGAGTTGGAGAAGCTCAGAATCCTGGCAAGGTGGCAGGTCTGTCTGAGGGAAAGTGTTAGTTGCTCAGTCATGTTCAACTCTTTGTGACACCTCCAGGCCACTCCATCCATGGGATTTTCCAGGCCAGAATACTGGAATGCATTGCCGTTTTCTTCTCCAGGGGATTTTCATGATCCAGGGATGGAACCCGGGTCTGCTGCATTGCAGGCAGACCCTTTACCATCTGAGCCACCAGGGTAGTCTCGCAGTTTGAGAGCGTTTAAGACCTGAGGTGGAAGCTGGAACAACCCTTGGGGCAGTAAACAAACTGCATCTTCCTTGACTCCAGGAATTCTCAAACATCTGGCAAGGCATTGGACTTCTCACATTTTATGAGATTAGGGTCCGCAGTTCTTTTATTTAGATGTTAAAGCAAAGCAGTCTCAAAACATTGGAGGATTCAGCAATGTTTGGGCTATGCAAATAACACCTGGGAGTATCTATAGTCCTCCCTGTTCACTGCTGTATTATTTATTTACTCCTCTAAAAATAGGGGTTTAAATAGCTTCCTTTCATGTCACGGATGCCCTGGCTGTTGACTCTCGGGTATTGATGACAACACTTTTCTTCAAATTATCACCAGCATCTCACTCTGCACCAAAGTATAGGTTAGGCACATCCTGGCTAAAGAAAGGAAGTGTTCTGTTTCTACTTATTATTGAAAAATGTTTTAACCTAAATCTATTCTAAGCCTTTTTTCTTTTTTTTTTTTAATTTTACAAGCTGTTTGGGAAATTTATATTGGAAATTTACATTTCTCCCTGATGAGGGTAATTTTCATGCAATAATAATTATGCCATTTTCATGAGCAGGACACCCATTTATAGTCTAGATACATGATGGTGAAATCCTGGGTGAGGTCATTCCTTTCCCTGGTTTGTTTTAGGCAAAAGACCCTGACCAAAAGATGCAACATAAAAGATACTTAGACTAGCTAGAAATGATCTAATTACATAAAAATGCAATATTTGCGTGTTGATTTACACCTTTTAAATGTCCTATAGCTACGCTTCATCCTTATAAAAGATTTAACTATTTGGTAAGTGCAGGTCTTACATAGTCACTGAGATTTATAGCAATTAGAAATAATTTATTTTTTGGAGGACCCTTTCATCCTTGTGGTTGTCTGAAGATAAATCATTTGACCTTGTCATAGAGAAGATAAGTCCCAAGAGAAGTATGATCCAGAAGTTGCATGACCTCAGCAATTGCTGGGCAAAGAATGCTGTTTGAGTTCATCAGTGAGGACCTCAAACCACATACATTCTATACATTCGGGGCTTTCTCAAAGTAGGAACACGTGACTGACACATTTAGAGTAAGAACCTGTATCTCCTAACTTACAGGCAACTGGTGTTTCCACTGCAAAATTCTGCCTCTGTAACCAGGCATCTAATGGCTTCAACCAGGATGCCTGAGCAACCTGCTTGAGCCCCATTTTTCATAAATTAATGTGCACATCAACCTCCATCCCTCAGACTTTTCCTTAAGTGGATGACTTGCCTGTCTTTTGTCTTTGCCATATTAATTTGCCACAGAGAGGTTTTGTGTTTCTAAGTTATTTTCCTCTTCAGTATCTTCAGACAGTCACCCAGTGTTGAAGAGGTAAATCTTAACTTCATTCTGCCACTCAGAATTTTCTATAACCTAGCAGACTGGAAATTTAGCTTTGCCTTTCAGTCATAAAAATGGCAGCTTCCATTATGAAGCACTTAATTAGTACAGGACACTCTACACCTACTACCTCATTTAACCCCACAAAACAGGCAGTAGTGTTATTTTTACTCTGATAAAGAAGAGCAGTGTTAGAGAAGTTAAGTAGCTGGACCAAAGTTACTCAGTAGGTAAGATTCAAACTCATCCTGTTAGATCAGTCCAAGGGCTTCACTCCTGAGCTGTGTTCCTTCTTGTCAGCAGCCTGCCACACCCTTTCAGGTTGGTCTGGATCTATATTTCCCCACCATATACCTGCCTTATCCTCATATTTAAGCATCTGGTTATCATCTACCAGTCACCAAAATGGCCCCTCTTTATTTTCTAACCTGTTCTTTCAAAGCCTATATGAATTCCCTATCCATTATGGTAACCAATTATCATATGTTTAGTGGCTTACCGCAGATTTATTATTTTATAGTTCAGGAAGTCAGGAGTTCAATGGGTCTTACAAGGCTAAAATCAGTGTCGACAAGGCTGCAGCCCTTCCAGAGGATCTGGAGTTGATCAATCCCTTGCCTTTTGTAACCTCTAGAAGCTGCCTGCATTTCTTGATTTCTGGCAACTCCAACCCCTGTTTCTATCTTCCTGTCTCCTCTGAGAATTGTCACTCTCCTGCCTCCCTCTCTCTTTTATAAGAGCCCTTGTTAATATATTGGACCCACCCAGATAACCTAGGATCAGTTCAGTTCAGTCGCTCAGTCATGTCCGACTCTTTGCGACCCCATGAATCGCAGCATGCCAGGCCTCCCTGTCCATCACCATCTCCCAGAGTTCACTCAGACTCACGTCCATCGAGTCCGTGATGCCATCCAGCCGTCTCATCCTCGGTCGTCCCCTTCTTCTCCTGCCCCTAATCCCTCCCAGCATCAGAGTCTTTTCCAGTGAGTCAACTCTTCACATGAGGTGGCCAAAGTACTGGAGCTTCAGCTTTAGCATCATTCCTTCCAAAGAAATCCCAGGGCTGATCTCCTTCAGAATGGACTGGTTGGATTTCCTTGCAGTCCAAGGGACTCTCAAGAGTCTTCTCCAACACCACAGTTCAAAATCATCAATTCTTCGGCGCTCAGCCTTCTTCACAGTCCAACTCTCACATCCATACATGACCACAGGAAAAACCATAGCCTTGACTAGACAGACCTTAGTTGGCAAAGCAATGTCTCTGCTTTTGAATATGCTATCTAGGTTGGTGATAACTTTTCTTCCAAGGAGTAAGCGTCTTTTAATTTAATGGCTTCAGTCACCATCCGCAGTGATTTTGGAGCCCAAAAAATAAAGTCTGACACTGTTTCCACTGTTTCCCCATCTATTTTCCAGGAAGTGATAGGACCGGATGCCATGATCTTCGTTTTCGGAATGTGGAGCTTTAAGCCAACTTTTTCGCTCTCCTCTTTCACTTTCATCAAGAGGCATTTTAGCTCCTCTTCACTTTCTGCCATAAGGGTGGTGTCATCTGCATATCTGAGGTTATTAGTCTCCCCATTTTAAGATGTTTTAACATAACTGAAAAATTTATTTTGGCATGTTGTTTTTCAGTCACTAAGTCATGTTTGACTCTTAGCAATCACATGGACTATAGCATGCCAGGCTACTCTGTCCTCCACTTTTGTCTCCTGGGATTGGCTCAGTTTCATGTGCACTGAGTTGGTGATGCTATCTAATCATTGCATTTTATCATGTACAGTAACATATTCACAGTTTCCAGGGATTAAGACATAGACAACTTTGTGGGGTCAGATATCAGCTTACTACAAAGACCAGTTCCAGGCCCATCTCCTCTCTCAGCATTCCTCAAAAGGCTCCAACAGCAGGCTGTTCTATTCTACATCTTATTACTTGCATCTTTGTAGTTTGAAAATTTTCCCTTCCACTCTGTTGTATGATTTGGGACATTGGGCTCCATTTGTTAGGTCCTCAGATTGTCTCAGCTACAACCTTAGTATCTACTCCAGGGATAGCAAATAGGTTTCATCGCAAATGAAACTGGTAGAAGCAGTTCAAGTTTCTGAGTTGGGAAGGATTTTGAGGCTCCTCCTGGTTTCAAAGCCAAGAAGGCTGCAATCAATTAGAATGTTTGCCGTGAAGGCAGCCAGGGAAATAGCAGCTTGGGTCCACATGTTGTCGCTTCAGGTCTTCTCCCTTCTCTCTCCCATCTCTCATCTTCAAAATGAAGGAAGGAAGCTGGAAAAAGACAACTAGCTTTAGCTCTTACATAAAGGGTCTACTATGTATCTGGCACTGTTCTGGTATATTATCTAACTTAGTGTTTTTGACCCTGATAATAAA
Organism: Ovis aries; assembly: GCF_016772045.2. Lineage (NCBI taxonomy): Eukaryota > Metazoa > Chordata > Mammalia > Artiodactyla > Bovidae > Ovis > Ovis aries. The sequence goes on from NC_056074.1 coordinate 20,480,294, forward strand.
TAGATATTAAAAGTAGAAGCAAAGGTTCCAAGAATTTCAGAAACCTGTTCAAATGTCAGGTAGAAGAAATAGGGACACAAATAGAGATCTATCTAATTCCAAATCCAATTCTGTTCACTATAATAAACTTGGAATTTAAATTATTTACATAGTCAAATGAAGCTAGAGCTTCATTAAAAGCTGGAATTAAAATGATAGTAACCAAATTTCCCCAAAAAAACATAAGTCACAGGAACATGGGACACATGGCTACAAGGCCAAGTACTTAAAACTGGGATTCTTATAAGAAATCAGGGTACAACCAATTATAGACACACAAGCACAATTTATTTTTTGTTGTTTCACTATGTTAAAAATAATAGGATGTCATTTATTTTTCCCTAGTGAAAAGATGACTGACATTTTGGCTTTGGAATCTTCCTTTCTTTTACATACACCAGGGTATTTGACTTTATTTTCTGTTTACTGTTTTCCCATAAATCAGAATTTTCTGTGTCTTCTTTTCCTGTCTTTATTAATCTGAATCGATCAGCATACTCTAGAAACTAGAATTCTGACAGAGATGTGAGGAACCAGCTATTCCAGATCTTTGTCCAAGGATCGCTGGACTAAGCAAACGTATCCCTCAAGCCAAGAACCCTTTGCTAAGGTGCCTCTCATCAATGAAACTGCCTGCAATGAGGTCAAAGTCAATTTCTGAGCAGGGGATCTTGCCACTGTCTTACTTAAAATCCTCCAGTGCTCCCAGCTTCTCTCTGTAAAGGGCATGTTCCTTTTCTTGGCCATCTGGCCTTCCTTGGCTTGCATGCTATTGCACCGCTAACCTCATCTCCTATTCTCCCCTCACCTCCCTATCCCCCTCGCCCTCTTAGGCCCTGATTTCCAGCTTCATTGCTGCTTTCTCCTTTTGTCTGGTTCTCCATTATTTGTTCTACCCTGAATTCTATCCCCTGGGTTGAACTCCCTTTCTGCCATGTTCAATGCAGTTGCTTGATTGTTTTTTTTTTTAAAATGCAAATCTGACCGTGTCATTTTTCTGCTCAAAATACTCTAATGGCTTATTTTCATCCAGATAAGAAGTTCTGAAACCTAATTGACAGCAGCTATACATCCTATAACTGTACATCTGTCTCACCACCCACTCCATCCCCCAGCAAAGATTCCAATAGACAACAGATTTAATTTATGCATTAGATAATAAGCTTCTTATGTCTCAGCCAAACCTAGCATTGTGCTAGAGACACAACTCCTTTTTTGTATGTAATTTGCAGTGTAAGAAACAATTACTACATGAGATAATCATTCTTACTTTAGTAATGAGAGAAGTGAGATTCACAGAATCTAGGTTTCCCCATATCACACAGAAATGTTATAAGAACTCAGTCAATAATGTTATGATGCCAATAATGTACCATATATAACAAAGGATACAACATATAACATCTTATGATATACCACAAACATACCAAGATACACATTAAATGGTATACCATACAACATCTCAATAGAACAGTCATCATAAATGCAATATGTAGGACATCAAGTGTCTATTATTAAATGTAATCATCTATCATATAAGAAATCAAAATTATACTTTTCAGTTCACTTCAGTCACTCAGTTGTGTCTGACTCTTTGCGACCCCATGAATCACAGCACGCCAGGCCTCCCTGTCCATCACCATCTCCCGGAGTTCACTCAGACTCACGTCCATCGAGTCAGTGATGCCATTCAGCCATCTCATCTTCTGTCATCCCCTTCTCCTCCTGCCCCCAATCCCTCCCATCATCAGAGTCTTTTCCAATGAGTCAACTCTTCGAATGAGGTGGCCAAAGTACTGGAGTTTCAGCTTTAGCATCATTCCTTCCAAAGAAATCCCAGGGGTGATCTCCTTCAGAATGGACTGGTTGGATCTCCTTGCAGTCCAAGGGACTCTCAAGAGTCTTCTCCAACACCACAGTTCAAAAGCATCAATTCTTCAGCACTCAGCCTTCTTCACAGTCCAACTTTCATATCCATACATGACCACTGGAAAAACCATAGCCTTAACTAGCCGGACCTTAGTCGGCAAAGTAATGTCTCTGCTTTTGAATATGCTATCTAGGTTGGTCATAACTTTTCTTCCAAGGAGTAAGCATCTTTTAATTTCATGGTTGCAATCACCATCTGCAGTGATTTTGAAGCCCCCAAAATAAAGTCTGACACTGTTTCCCCATCCACTGTTTCCCCATCTATCTGCCATGAAGTGATGGGACTAGATGCCATTCTTCGTTTTCTGAATGTTGAGCTTTAAGCCAACTTTGTCAGTCTCCTCTTTCACTTTCATCAAGAGGCTTTTTAGCTCCTCTTCACTTTCTGCCATAAGGGTGGTGTCATCTGCATATCTGAGGTGATTGATATTTCTCCCGGCAATCTTGATTCCAGCTTATGTTCCTTCCAGTCCAGCATTTCTCATGATGTACTCTGCATATAAGTTAAATAAGCAGGGTCACAATATACAGCCTTGACGTACTCCTTTTCCTATTTGAAACCAGTCTGTTGTTCCATGTACAGTTCTAACTGTTTTTTCCTGACCTGCATACAGATTTCTCAAGAGGCAGGTTAGGTGGTCTGGTATTCCCATCTCTCTCTGAATTTTCCACAGTTTATTGTGATCCACACAGTCAAAGGCTTTGGCATAGTCAATAAAGCACAAATAGATGTTTTTCTGGAACTCTCTTGCTTTTTCGATAATCAGGCGGATAGTGGCAATTTGATCTCTTGTTCCTCTGCCTTTTCTAAAACCAGCTTGAACATCAGGAAGTTCACGGTTCACGTATTGCTGAAGCCTGGCTTGGAGAATTTTGAGCATTACTTTACTAGCATGTGAGATGAGTGCAATTGTGTGGTAGTTTGAGCATCCTTTGGCATTGCCTTTCTTTGGGATTGGAATGAAAACTGACCTTTTCCAGTCCTGTGGCCACTGCTGAGTTTTCCAAATTTGCTGGCATATTGAGTGCAGCACTTTCACAGCATCATCTTTCAGGATTTGAAATAGCTCAACTGGAATTCCATCACCTCCACTAGCTTTGTTCGGAGGGATGCTTTCTAAGGCCCAGGTGAGTTCACATTCCAGAATGTCTGGCTCTAGATGAGTGATCACCCCATCGTGATTGGATCATGAAGATCTTTTTTGTACAGTTCTTCTCTGTATTCTTGTCACCTCTTCTTAATATCTTCTGCTTCTGTTAGGTACATACCATTTCTGTCCTTTATCAAGCCCATCCTTGCAAGAAATGTTCACTTGGTATCTCTAATTTTCTTGAAGAGATCTCTAGTCTTTTCCATTCTGTTGTTTTCCTCTATTTCTTTGCATTGATCACTGAAGAAGGCTTTCTTATCTCTTCTTGCTAGTTTTTGGAACTCTGCTTTCAGGTGCTTATATCTTTCCTTTTCTCTTTTGTTTTTCACCTCTCTTCTTTTCACAGCTATTTGTAAGGCTTCCCCAGACAGCCATTTTGCTTTTTTGCATTTCTTTTCCATGAGGATGGTCTTGATCCCTGTCTCCTGTACAGTGTCACGAACCTCATTCCATAGTTCATCAGGCACTCTTATCTATCAGATCTAGGCCCTTAAATCTATTTCTCACTTCCACTGTATAATCATAAGGGATTTGATTTAGGTCATACCTGAATGGTCTAGCGGTTTTTGCTACTTTCTTCCATTTAAGTCTGAATTTGGTAATAAGGAGTTCATGATCTGAGCCACAGTCAGCTCCTGGTCTTGTTTTTGTTGACTGTATAGAGCTTCTCCATCTTTGGCTTCAAAGAATATAATCAGTCTGATTTTGGTGTGGACCATCTGGTAATGTCCATGTGTAGAGTCTTCTATTGTGTTGTTGTAAGAGGGTGTTTGCTATGACCAGTGCATTATCTTGGCAAAGCTCTATTAGTCTTTGCCCTGCTTCATTCTGCATTCCAAGGCCAAATTTGTCTGTTACTCCAGTTGTTTCTTGACTTCCTACTTTTGCATTCCAGTCCCCTATAATGAAAAGGACATCTGTTTTGGGTGTTAGTTCTATAAGGTCTTGTAGGTCTTCATAGAACCATTCAACTTCAGCTTCTTCAGTGTTACTGGTTGGGGCATAGACTTGGATTACTGTGATACTGAATGGTTTGCCTTGGAAAAGAACAGAGATTATTCTGTTGTTTTTGAGATTGCATCCAAGTATTGCATTTCAGACTCTTTTGTTGACCATGATGGCTACTCCATTTCCTCTGAGGGATTCCTGCCCACAGTAGTAAATATAATGGTCATCCGAGTTAAATTCACCCATTCCAGTCCATTTTAGTTCACTGATTCCTGGAATATTGACGTTCACTCTTGCCATCTCTTGTTTGACCACTTCCAATTTGCCTTGATTCAGGGACCTGACGTTCCAGGTTCCTATGCAATATTGCCCTTTATAGCATTGGACCTTGCTTCTATCACCAGTCACATCCACAGCTGGGTATTGTTTTTGCTTTGGCTCCATCCCTTCATTCTTTCTGGAGTTTTTTCGCCACTGATCTCCAGTAGCATGCTGGGCACCTACTGACCTGGGGAGTTCCTCTTTCAGTATCCTATCATTTTGCCTTTTCATACCGTTCATGGGGTTCTCAAGGCAAGAATACTGAAGTGGTTTGCCATTCCCTTCTCCAATGGACCACATTCTGTCAGACCTCTCCACTATGAACCGCCTGTCTTGGGTTGCCCTGCGGGCATGGCTTAGCTTCATTGAGTTAGACAAGGCTGTGGTCTTAGTGTGATTAGATTGACTAGTTTTCTGTGATTATGGTTTCAGTGTGTCTGCCCTCTGATGCCCTCTTGCAACACCTACCATCTTACTTGGGTTTCTCTTACCTTCTACGTGGGGTATCTCTTCACGGCTGCTCCAGCAAAATGCAGCCGCTGATCCTTATCTTGGACGAGGGGTATCTCCTCACTGCCACCCTTCCTGACCTTCAATGTGGGATAGCTCCTCTAGGCCCTCCTACACCCACGCAGCCAATGCTCTTGGACGTGGGGTTGTTCCTCCCGGCTGCTGCCCCGGCCTCGAGTGTGGGGTTGCTCCTCCCGGCCACCACCCCTCACCTGGGACACGGGGTGGCTCCTCCCACCTCCCCTGGCCTCGGGCAAGGGGTAGCTCCTCTCAGCCGCTGCCCCAGGCCTCGGACGCAGTGTAGCTCCTCTCGGCTGCCGCCCCTGGCCTCGGACGTGGGGTAACTCCTCTTGGCCACCACCCTTCGGGCATGGGGTCCTCCCTGCTTCTGCCCCTGACCTCAGATGTGGGGTAGCTCCTCTCCGCTGTGCTTAGTGCGCTGGTCGCAGCCACCTGCGCTTAGTGTGCAGGTTGCAGCAGCCCAACTTTTATTAACCATTAATTAATGCATTTGTTTTATATGAATTAAAAAGATAACACCAAATTGATCTATTAAAAGTAAAAATAAGGAGGCAGGGTTGTAAGTCTTTCAAATTCCAACTCTTGCCTCTTTTTCATTTGGTCCTGAGGAATGATTAATGTGTCCTAATTTCTATTTTAGTAAGTAGGTTTTCAGCAAGGTTCCCCTGAGGCCTAGCAAGTTCAGACAGATAGAAAAGAAGATGCATCTAGGAAAATGTTAGGCACCAAGGAATTAATCTAAATTCCCTTTTCACAGGTATTCTTCAGTTTATTCAACAACGTTTGGATACCTAATCTATTCATAAAGTGTTATGATTCCAGTCTGTTTATTCTTATTGATACTTTCCAAACCAGAAAGAAATGAAATCAGGTGTAATTCATTAGGGTGTGTGGTAAAAGTTCCATTTGGTAGGACTTCCTTAATTCAAATCTGAAGATTTGGACCTTTGCTTTCAGAAGAATATAACTATTGCTATCACACACACCAAAAAAAGGCTACCTGGGGGTGGTGGTCCAGGAACATAAGGAATTAATTTTTTAAGTTGGCAACTCTTTATAAATGGAAGAAAGTAAGCCTCCTCTGCCTGCTGATGCTTTCCTATTAAGGCATCACTTAGAAACTCTAGACTTCATCATGAAAGGAATCCTTGGTGGGCAGGGTCATTAATCAACACCATTAATATTAAGAATCAGTTTGGATTCTTTTATTCTCATAAGAACAATCTTCTTTCAAAATATGAGAAAACAATAAAGATATATATCATCTCATATAACTGGAATACCAGAGGGTGGACTCTGAAATGGTGTTATGAGTGAATCAGTAGAATTGCTAAAGACCCTACTTCTTTCTATGTTTTTATTCTTCTGTCTTTGGGAGGTTTTTTCTCTATCTATATAGATAGATGGCTATATCATTTGTACAATTACATTCAGAGAAGACAACATCCAGGTTAAGGAACAGGATGGCCTCTTTCTGTGACTCATTCCTGGGAGTGAGGAGATATTCCTTAGACTAACTCCCACCTCAGTGATGTTCCTTCATGCTTATTTGGTCACAAATGTGTCCCATGAATATCCTCTCTATAGGTCAATTATTAGCAAGGGTTAATGGGGGTTGAGAGTGAATTACAGTGTCCATTAAGTGCTGTATTTCCATTTTTCCCTGAACCAGAATAACACTACTCTATACTCATAGCAAGATGTAGCAAATTAAAGAAGGACCAGTCTTAGCAAAGAAGGACCAGTCTTAGCCTAGAACTAAACATAGATAAAATAAGGTATCAGGTTATGGGCATAAAAAACCATGGTTAGACTCACAATAATGTAATGTCTTCAAAAGGTTGGTAGAGTTTACATTGGTGAAACTGACAAATTCTCCTGGTCCATGGACATGACTTCCTGAAGAATGTCCCTTAGTTTGCAGCTTCATGTAAGGCCATTTTGATATTATAGAGTATGTGAAGCTTTTAATCTTTTATTTTCTTTCCAGTGAGGGATTGACCTCTGTCAAATCACTAGATCTATGGAGAATGAGAAGCAGTATGAAAAGTTCCTTTACTTTGATTTTATCAACTGTGTGTGCGTGTATGTGTGTGTGTGTGATCCCGACTCATTTAGAGGAGAGTATCCTTAGTTAAGCTGTAGTACAAGAAGAAATGTCTTTAATCAAGCTAATACAAACATAAGCTCCTTTTGATTCCAACAGGTAGAGAAATTTAATAATTAGTCTCCCAAACTTACCTACCCACAAACACAGTGATTTTTGTAACTGAAGCCACACATACTCTCTACTCAAGCATGGATTGAATTGGAAACTGAGGCTAAGAATGATGGCGATTGTTGTGTACAGATGTGGAGGAAAATGCCATCAGGAAAAATAACATCCCAGTTAGGAGGGTTGACACTTCATATAACAAACCAACTATATGATGCATAATGTTGGCCACATAAATAAATATTTTCACGATCCATCTGGATGCCCACAGCACATCACTGAATCATATGAAACTAATTCATCTAATGACAAGTACTTTTAACTCCTTAACAACTTAGTTAATCATAGCCTGGAATTATCATCTCTATTCTGGATTCAACTTTAGGCTCTTAAAGTTGTATTACTTTGGAGTGAACATATTCTTTTATCTCAGTTTAAATGGATCAAGTTTATATGCAGTAGTCCTTATTTTTGAGAATGTTTTTATCCTAAATAAAACTTAAGAGGAATGTAAGAGAATTTAAGGTGAGACTATCCAGCAAATTAGCTAATCTCTTCTAGAAATATAGAACGTGTTGATTGATATGAATGGGATATAAATGCACAAAATACTACAAAGTGGGATGTAATAATTTCATTTTTATTAATAGTATTTGACTCTCAAGTCTGTCATCAGCACTGGGAAATACATTCTTCCCTCTTTTTAATCTTCAGAATCTTCTTTCACACCCCTTAATTACTAATCACATATTTTTCAATTTATCAAAAGTACCCAGTACAGTGGGAGAAAGATAATAAGACAGAAATCTACTCTTGAATTGTTCAGTTTTGTCAAGATGAATAAAGTTTTACACCATTTCAGAGGTACATGGGAATAAGGGGGGATTAATAACAGTGAGAGCCTTGTACACAACAGTGAGGAGAAGCTTGTTGTTTCTGTCTTTGTTTGTGGTATTCCAATGGATATCCTTAAGAAAATCAAGTTTTCCTTCTTATAACAAAACCCGAATTCAGACCCTGGGTCTTTGGTGTAGCTAGTTATACAGTTTTATTAATCTAAAAAGAATAAAGCTGACTATATAATTTCTTCGAAGAATTTCTTTTTCAAAGAGGAAATATGAACAAAATGGGGCTTCTCTTACAGGATATAAGGACTGAGGACTACCATATGAATAGCAAAGAGGAATATGGTGGAAGATTATAGTGTGTCCTGTTTCAGAAAACTAAATCTTAGTGTAAACTTCTGAGGAGACATGGTTGATAGTGCAGGGAGGAGATAAGAAACCGCTTGATGAATCTAGTGAGTTTTTACTGCTATACTCTAACATTAATTTGCAGAAGGTTACATTTTGATTCTAAGAGGCTACTTTGATTTCCACATAGATGTCATATGAAAGGTTAATAGGGTAGCAGAGATGTGCCTGCAAACAGGTCTCTCTGCTCAGGCTGAACGTCCTTGCAAATGAGGCATTCTGCCAAAGAGTCTGGACACAGCCTTGAGTTTAATGGTCCCTTGCAAACGAGGGAGCATTCCCTTCTTGTGATAAGAAGGAAAAGAGGGCTTTGGACAGATTCTGCAGTAGACAGGGATTTCACTCCCCTTTGCTGTACGATAACATGTATGCACCTGCGCTGTACTGAAAAGGCTTATTCATGCAGTCTGGAATTCTGCCTAGGGGGCTTTTATAATAATAAACCACAATTAGTTTTGCGCAGTTCTGTTCCTCCGGCCGGAGTGTGTATTGTCTGTCTCTTGTGTGTCTCGCGTTTTGTCTTTGTGTCATTTCGCTCGCAACAGTCATAGTCATTTCAAATTGAGCATGCCCCAAATTTAACTCTCAACTTACTCTACCTTCAAAGTGGCTTCTCTCCTAAATTTCACTTGAAGAAATGGCATAGTTGCTACAGCCAGAACCCCAGAGTTGCTTTTCTTTATCTACTTTCCTCATACCTGACTTCCAATTCATTAAAAAGTCTTGTAGTTTTTCATCTTTAAAATATGTTTTGGATCTGATTGCTACTCACCACTTCCATGGCTAACACATGGAATCAAATCTGCCAGCTTCTCTCATGTGGATTATTATGATCCCCAAATCTCGCCCCTATTCCTACACTTATTTCCTAGAGTAAATTCCCCAAATAACATTTAAGATAATTTTTTTAAATTGAAATATAGTTGTTGTGTAATATTATGTTAGTTTCAGGTATAACAACATAGTGATTCAACATTCAAACACGTCTCGAAATGATCACCATGATAAGTCTAGTAACCATCTGCCCTCATAAAAAGTTATAATATTATTGAACATATTCCTATGCTGTAATTACATCTTTGTGGTTGGTTTATTTTATAACTGGGAATTTGTGTCTCTTTATTCCCTTCACCTATCTGGCTCATCCCGCACTCTTCTCTTCACTCTGGGAACAACAAATTTGCTTTCTGTATCTGTGAGTCTGTTTTAATTTTGTTTTTCTTATGTAATTGGTTTACATTCCATATGTGTTTTCCTCTGTGTGACTTATTTCACTAAGCATAATACTCTTTAGACCCATGTTGTTAGAAATGGATTTTGATATTGATCAGAACCAAAATAAAATGGAATGATTTGACAATTATTCAAAGTTCTTAGAGGATCCTGTATCACCTGTCTCTTTCTCATCTCTAGAAAGCTGTTCACAACTATCTTTCCTCATTTGTTCTCTTTCAGCAACATCAGTTTTCTTGATACACCCTAAATCCAGAAGCTCATTCCTAGCCCATAGTCTTCTCTTTGTCTGGAAAATTCTCTGCTTCTTTTTATTTATTCAAATCTCTATTTTCACTTGATAAGAAACTATATATTCAGTTCAGTTCAGTCACTCAGTTGTGTCCAACTCTTTGTGTCCCCATGAATCACAGCACGCCAGGCCTCCCTGTCCATCACCAACTCCCGGAGTTCATTCAAACTCATGTCCACTGAGTCGGTGATGCCATCAAGCCATCTCATCCTCTGTCGTCCCCTTTTCCTCCTGCCCCTAATCCCTCCCAGCATCAGAGTCTTTTCCAATGAGTCAACTCTTTACATGAGGTGGCCAAAGTATTGGAGTTTCAGCTTTAGCATCAGTCCTTTCAATGAACACCCAGGACTGATCTCCTTTAGGATGGACTGGTAGGATCTCCTTGCAGTCCAAGGGACTCTCAAGAGTCTTCTCCAACACCACAGTTCAAAAGCATCAATTCTTCAGCGCTCAGCTTTCTTCACAGTCCAACTCTTCAATCCATACATGACCACTGGAACAACTATAGCCTATATGTTAAGTAGTCATTTAATACAACAATAATCAATAATGTCAAAAACTTGTACCTCTGGCTAAAATAGTGTAACAGGGCCTATATTTACCCTTGTTCTTGAAAAAACCTTTAAAATGGACAGAATATATGAAAATTAGCTCTTGAATTACTGGACATCAGGTAGCAGAGGACAATAATCATTGAGATATAGGAAAATTGAAGAAAACCCTATGATTCCCATAGATCAATGTCTGGAGGTAATTTACAGGTTGCAGGGCAGAGAGAGTTAACATAGGCAAAGTCCATTGTATACAGTGAGCTAAGAAGATTAAGCTAGGAATCTTTCAAAGCCAAAGTGGCAAAAGTTCATAGGACATAGTGTTAGAGAAGGGAGAATTCCAGAGATCTCTATAGAGTCCTACTCAAGTAATCAGTTAAACACTGATCAAGACATGTTTAAAGAAACTGCTTATGGTCAGAGAACAAGATTAGAAGGAACAAAATGCCCAGATCTTATAATAAGTTGGGTATAGAGTATGTTTACAACAAACAGAGTTGAAAACTTCATAGTTCATAGAACACTGGACTAGTAAAAAGAGTCTTGCTCAGTATTTGGAAACATTAGCCATGAACTAAATAGTGGTCTGATCCCTCTTAACAGATGCTAAAAGTAAAATTCAGAAACATCAAAAAATTCCATAAGTTATCAAGTAACTTAATCACATATCAAAAGAAAGCTTAAGAAGATTTTTGAAATATCAAAATACCCAGCATCCAAACAGATAACATTCACAGTACTTTGCATCCAATAAAAGAAAAAATTACTAAATACACCAAGAAGAAGGAAATTATGGTTCATAAGAAGAAGTATAAGTAGAAATGGATCTAGAAATGATACAGCTAATGCAACCCCATGGACAGTAGCCTACCAGGCTCCTCCCTCCATGGGATTCTCCAGGCAAGAGTACTGGAGTGGGTTGCCATTTCCTTCTCCAGGGGATTTTCCCAACCCAGGGATCGAACCTGGGTCTCCTGACTTCCAGGAAGACTCTTTAACCTCTGAGCCACCAGGGAAGCCCGAATATTAAAAGTTAGATAAAGTGAAAAAGTAAGTGTTAGTTGCTCAGCCATTTCTGACTCTTTGAAACCCCATGAACTGTAGCCCACCAAGCGCTTCTATCCATGGAATTCTTCAATCAAAAATGCTGGAGTGGTAGCCATTCCCTTCTCCAGTGGATCTTCCTGACCCAGGGAGAGAACCTGCATTGCAGGCAAATTCTTTACCATCTGAACCACCAGCAAACTACATTACATATGTCCTGAAGCTAGAGAAATGGTTGAACATGACATGTTCAGAAACAGAGGAGAGATAACAATAAAACAAATGAAATTTCTCAAGATAAAAAGTACAATATCTGAGATGAAAAATTATACTGAATTGGATTAGTGGTAGATTAGATATTGCAGAGGTTTAAAAAAAATCAGTATATTTGAATACTTAGCAAAGAATATTTCCAAAATAAAACTCACAGAGGATGAAGAATGAGATTTAAAAAAAAAAAAAAAAAAAGAGTATCAGTAAGTTGTGGAACAACTTAAAGCAGTTTAATAAACCTTTAACTGGAGTCTCTGAAGGAGAAGTTTGGGAGTCAGGGATATTTAAAAAATATATATATGAAGGACTGGTTGAAAAATAACAGTTTTGAAAAAAGGTATAAAATTGTAGTTCCAAGAGGCTAAATAAATTCTAAACAATAAAAATGAAACTAGCTATACCAAAGTGTATCATAATCATATTTCTTAGAACTATGCTTAGTCTGACTCTTTGTGACCCTTTGGACTATAGCCTTTCAAGCTCCAGCGTCCTTGGATTGTTTGAGGCAAGAATGTTGGAGGGGGTTGCCATTTCCTAGTTCCAAGGATCTTCCTGACCCAGGGATTGAACTGCATCTTCTGTGTCTCCTGCATTGCAGGCGGATTCTTTAAATGCTGGAACTAACGGTGAAGATAAAATCCTGAAAGCAGCCATGGAACAAAAAAGAAACATTATGTATAAAGGAAAAAAGGTAAGGAACATGGAAGATTTTTAAACTGGAAACAATGCAAGTGAGGAGCCAAGCTGACCAGCTTATCTAAATCAGGAACTAGACAAGGAAATCTGCTTTCAACACTTCTATTTAGCATACAGTGGGGATTCTAGTGTAGTCAAGAAAGAAAAAAAAAAGGCATTTGAATATGAAGGAAGAAGTAAAACTGTTTTTATTTGTAGGTGACATGATTTTTACAGAGAAAATGTGGCTTAATGTGCAAAAGAGTTGTTGTGGTGGTGGTGTTGCCAAGTACTGTCCGACCCTTTTTTGATCCCATGAACTATAGCCCACCAGGCTCTTCTCTCCATGGGATTTCCCAGGCAAGAATGCTGGAGAGGGTTGCCATTTCCTTCTCCAGTGGATCTTCCTGACCCAGGGATGGAATGTGTATCTCCTGCATTGGCAGGTGGGTTCTTTAACACTGAGCCACCAGGATAGCCAGTAAAAGAGCTACTAGGAAAATAAATGACTTTTAGCAAGGTTGAAGGACACAAGATGGCTATGTAAATATTAAAAATATATATATTAGAGGCTTCCCTGGTGGCTCAGACTGTAAAGAATCCACCTGAAATGAAGGAGACCTGGGTTCGATCCCTGGGTCAGGAAGATCCCATGGAGAAGGGAATGGCAACCCGCTGCAGTATTCCTTCCTGGGAAATCCCATGGACAGTGGAGCCTGGTGGGCTACAGTCCATGGGGAGTCATGAAGAGTCGGATATGACTGAGTGACTAACACATACTAGAAAAGAATATTTGGAAGGTGCAATTTTAAAATGTCATATAGTATATATTTATATATTTGTAACAATTTGGTGCTAATAATTTATAAAACAACAATTGGAAATACTTAGAATAAATCTGTCAAAGGATGTATAGGACCAATCCACTGAAAGAACTTGGAGAAATTAAATTACTTAAAGAATGTTGGCATACCTTAGAGATAGTTTAGTTCCAGACCAGCAAAATAAACTAGCCACATGAATTCTTTGGTTTGTGACCTCATGGACTATACAGTCAATGGAATTCTCCTGGCCAGAATTCTGGAGTGGGTAGCCTTTCTCTTCTCCAGGGGATCTTCCCAACCGAGGGATTGAACCCAGGTCTCCCACATTGCAGGCGGATTCTTTACCAGCTGAACCACAAGGGAAGCCCAAGAATACTGGAGTGGGTAGACTATCCCTTCTCCAGTGGATCTTCCTGACCCAGGAATCCAACCAGGATCTCCTGCATTGCAGGTGGATTCTTTACCAACTGAACTATCAGGGAAGCCCAGTAATTTTTTTAGTGCTAATAACTTATAATAACACCAAGAATTGGAAATACTTAGGAAAACTCTAGGAAAACTCTATTAAAGGATGTATAGGACCTATATATTGAAAAGTGAAAAAACTTGGAGAAAGAAATTAAATTACTTAAAGAATATTGGCATACCTCAGAGATAACTCAGTTCCAGACCACCAAAATAAATTAGCCACATGAATTTTTTGGTTTTCCAATGCATATAAAAGTTATGTGTGTACTCTATTATAGTCTAGTAAGTATGCAATAGCATTGTTTTTAAAAAATTATGTACCTTAATTTTTAAAAAATTATTAAAAAATGCTAACCATCATCTGATAATGCAGGGTTGCAACAAATCTTGAATTTGTAAAAATATAATGCTTATTGAAGCACAAAATAGTGAAGTACAATAAAACAAGTTTTGCCTGTAGATAAACATTGTTCATTGGCAGGAAGACTGCATTTTAATATGCCAAATTCCCTTGATTTATCTATTGATTCAAAGCAATCCAAGTAAAAATATGAGCAAGTTCTTCTGTAGAAATTGAAGATGATTCTAAAGTTCAAATGGAAATGCATAAGATATAGAATATACAAAACAACTTTGAAAGAGAAGAACAGACTTTAAGAGATTACTCTGCTGTTGCTGCTGCTAAGTCACTTCAGTCGTGTCCGACTCTGTGTGACCCCATAGAGGGCAGCCCACCAGGCTCCCCCGTCCCTGGGACTCTCCAGGCAAGAACACTGGAGTGGGTTGCCATTTCCTTCTCCAATGCATGAAAGTGAAAAGTGAAAGAGATTACTCTGCTGCTGCTGCTGCTAAGTCGCTTCAGTCGTATCCAACTCTTAGCAATCCCATGGACTGCAGTCTACCAGGCTCCTCCACCCATGGGATTTTCCAGGCAAGAGTACTGGAGTGGGGTGCCATTGCCTTCTCCAGAAATTACTCTATCAGATGTTAAAACTTTCAGTAAAGTTGCAGTAATCAAGGTAGTATGTTTCAATACTACTGAAAAATTTGGATAACCATGTGCAAAATTATGATATTCCATTTGTTACATCATCTGTAAATTTCAAAAGACTAATCACGATCCTAAAACTATTAGTTCTAGAAGAAAACAAGGGAGAAAAATTTGTGATAGTAGGTTAGGCATTTTTTCTTAGATATAACACCAAAAGCATGATATTATAAAATATTTAAAATAACAATTTATAAATTTGACTATAAAAATAATAACTTCTGCTTTTCTAATAACAGTCCTAAGAAAATGAAAATATAAGCCACAATGGGAAAATATTTGCAAATTATATATCTGAATATGTATTCAGAATATACAAAAAAAAATTCTCAAAGCTCAAACCCATTTAAATGTATAAAATTCTTAACAGATACTTAATCAAAGAAGTTATATGGATAAGCACATACCAAGATCGCAAACATCATTAATTATTAAGTAAATATAAGTTAAAACCACAATGAGATTATTGCCATACTTTTGTTAGAGTGGGTAAAATTAAAGACTGACCTTACTAAGCAAGGGCTAGAGTATAGAGCATGCAGAGTTATGTTGAGGTACTAAATTGCATCATTAATTTCACATTCTAATATTTAATTGCGGGAATATGGAAATACTATTGATTTTTTTATGTTGATCTTATATCCGACAGATTTGCTATATTTACTAAATACTTCTAGAAAATGGTTTTAATTCCATAAGATTATCTATATTTATCTGCAATTTTTAAACAGATTTTGAGACTTTATCTAGATATCTGTAAAGAGCCACATGCTTGACTAGTGATATCTGATACAAACGTATAAGTAACAGAGTAGTAGCAAACATATACCTAGTTTTAGTACCAATTTACCCAAATTTCCCCTTTATATAAATAAGTAAATTAAGCCTCAGAGAAGTGAAGTGAATTGCCCAAGTGTGGAAGGATTAAAACAAAGCCTGTGTGTTCTCATTCCACTCAAATGCAAGTTTTACTGTGTTTCCCTCTGTTGTCTCATCAAAGTTCAGCTGAAATCCTATTTCCTCAGAAATAATTCAAGCCTAGTATTCCCAAATAGTATTCCTTTCTCCTTTCCTTATGGATAAATGGCCCTGGATAATACCTGTAATCATGACTCTATCTGGTTATCTTTTTCTCTAATTACTACAAGGCAATCCTCTTAGATGAAAAGATATTTTACACACTACATTTTCATTTAGTTCTAAACTTAAAGTGATATTCCTTGTGAAAGTGAAGTGGCTCAGTCGTGTCTGACTCTTTGGACTGTAGTCCCCATGGACTGTAGTCCACCAGGCTCCTCCGTCCATAGAATTTTCCAGGCAAGAATACTGGAGTGGGTTGCCATTTCCTTCTCCAGGGGATCTTCCCAACCCAGGGATCGAACCTGGGTCTCCCACATTGCAGGCAGATACTTTACCTTCTGAGTCACCTGGGCTATTCCTCATAGAGATATCTAAATGGAATTTTAAAAGGTAGGTTAAAGGTTTTACTCACAGTACCTTTTAATATGTTCATTTCCATGTCCTATCTCCGTGTTTTCTATAATTTTTACTCCTTTGCACTAATTGAAATGCATTAATATGGAAGGAGGTCACTGAATATAAAAGTATTCTTAGATATTTAGGCTTCATATTCTTTATAAACCAAAGGATTGGGTCTCTAATGTTAGAAAACTCATAATGAAACAGGTTTATAAGATATATTTTTAGGCAGATGACTTCCCCAAAACACTAAATGTGAGATTGATCAGACAGCTATCTATTCCACCTATTTACAAATTTTTCTGCCTTAGATACTCTTTGCAAATTTGTACTATAGGCTAGAATTCTCATGACTTAATGGGGATTATGAAATACAAATAATGTCATTAATATTATTATAAAATAATAATAAAGGATTTATTTAAAGTTGAATTTAAAGTAAGGAAATCATGCACATTATATGTTAGACTAGTAAAACTACTTATATCATTGACCTACATGATAAATTCTGTTTTATGGGAGAACTTTTCAATATAAACCAAAATTTATGCAATCAAATATTTGAAATCAGCTTTGACTTAGCATTTAAAATATACAGGAGTGCACAAAAGAGATTCTGGCTTATCATGTGAATAAAAAGAATTTCCAAAACTAACTAAAAAGCATATTTTATTTTTCAAGACCACATACACATGAGGAAATAGAATATCCATACAGACAAATGACAAAAGTATACTCCCAGGTTATTTCTGAATAAAAGTGAATAGTAATCTAGTTTCTGTTGCAGGGTCTCTGTGCATTTATTCTTACCAAAACCAGGAGCTCACTTTTGTCATTGCGTACACAATATCCTCAGAGGAAATTTAGCTGAGGTGTGCCAGTGAAAGGACTTGTAAGGCTTATAGATCATCACTTTATCAGTGTTGGCCACCTTCTTCCCTCTCCACTAAACTCCCCTTCTGTAGTTCTCCCACATAAAACACACGAAAATCAATTTCTCTGTAGCTTTCTTCAGTAGAAAGAAAATGGACTTTGTTAATAAAGAATCTGGGGTCAATTCTTAGGGCTCAGATACTTAAAATCTATGACTCATGTAAATTACTTAACCTCTCTACTCTCCTTATTTGCAGAGTATGGGTGATAATATCTGTTTTGCATATATTATGAGATTAATAATAGTACAGATAAAAATCTTTAAAACTGATGATTATAAATAATAATAGGAGCATGTTTTTGTGTACCTGGGAACTAACTGAATGTTTTAAAATATTACCTGAAGAATCAATATTTCATTTTGATTGCTATTTTGCTCTGTTTCTCTAGCCCTCAAATGCTACAGTATTTCTTTTATTGGCTTTTGAATAGATGTGCGATATATGGTGTTGACCTATTGCAATGTTTGTGAGTTTTCAGTTATAGAGTAAATTTTCTTCTTTATAATTCAGGTGCCAACGTACAAGGTCAATGACCGCATTACAAACTCCCTACATGAAAGCTATTGAACTGTAATATCCATCAGTAAGTATATAGGAAATGATTTGACCTTTCCTTGAATAGTAGTTACTGAATCAAATTATTTTTCAGCTTGAAAATAATTGCAGATCTCAGATGCCTCTTTAAACCACTACATTCTGAATTCACACCAGTTCTTCCTGTTCCCTCTGCTACTCTTGGTAATTCTAAGGAACAGTACACAGAATGTGCAAAAGCAGCATGTGGTAATAAAAACATGAAAGACGGTTTGGGTTCAGATGATCTGAATTTAAACTGTGGTTCCTTTTCTGTCTTACTAATTGGATAGTGTCTGTCAAATAACTTCCCTACATCTTAGTACTAATGTACATTTTAAATGATATAATATATCTTAAAAAAAAAAGAAAAAAAACTGTTGTTCAGTTTTAGTTCCAATATATAAAGAGCTTGGAATTCATCACCCCAAGCCTTTGCAACAAAACTGAGTCAGTTGATTTTTTTTGAATCTGTCAGAAAACTGAGATTGTTAGATAAACCTCTACCCCCAAATCTGGAGAGATAACCAAAGAGACACAGTGGAGATCTGCTTACCTGAAACAGAATCCACTGGGGCCATAAAGTGGGAGGTACACTGAAATAGTACTTTTGATCAGTTGCTGTAGATTGAGTGTGGACTTAGAATCTCCTGGTGGCTACGGCCTTGGAAGCCTCTACAATTTCATGGGGTCTACCTCTACGACCAACATTAGGCATCTGTCAGGGAGATCTAAAAAAGCAAGAAAGATTCCCAACTGGGGATTCCCAAATGTCAAGGGCAAAACAAAATATAAAATATAGCTTTTAAAATATCGTGAAATATATCCAGAGCCTTTTCCATGGCAAAGACCCACTCTCGGGCAAAAAGGACTATGTTGAAGCCTTATCTCAGTGAGGGAAAGAAATTCCTCTTAAACCAACTCCCCTCCAGCCTTCTTATTTCAGCTAAAAGAAGGAAAAATATTGATATATTTTCAATAATGGTCAAGGCTTCCCAAAAATAGATTAGTAGTACAGCATCCAGGGAAAAGAGTGGGGAGAAGAGGGGAATAAAAGCTAAATCACTGGAGAAACACTTGTGAAGCTTATGTTGCCAAGATACAGGCCCTCTAAGAGACTGAGTTTTAATTTCAAGGTTATAGAGAGTTCTCTTTCTGCCACACTTTAGTACCACGCCAAAAAGTCTTCAGTAAAAATACAGTGGGTTTCAGCAGAAAAGCATGTCTCTGAAGAGGAATACTTAGGGAAGCCCAAAGTTAGGAGGAAAGAGAGAGAAAAAAAAAAAGGTACTAGAAGACTGAAGCTTCTGGCGTCTATAGATACAGGAAACATTAATCACAGCCCAACATCTATTTTGGCTAACTAAATTACACTGAAGATATATTTAACCTCAATTCCTATTACCTAATACAATATGCCTGATTTTTCATAAAAAAATCACAAGGCGTACCAAAGAAAAAGAGAAAGAAGGGAGAGAGAGAAGAAGAAGAGGGGAGGGAAAAGGAGAGGAGAAACAGGACTGAACAGACAAAGCAGTCAGTGGGACCAAACTCAGACGTGATAGAGATGTTGGGATTAACAGACAGAAACCTTTAAATAACTGTGGTCAATATGATAAGAGCTCTTATGGAAAAAGTAGGCAATATGTAAGAATAGATAAGTAATATAAGCAGAGAGATAGAAAATCAAAGGAAAATCAGTAGGAAAGGTAGAAATCAAAAACACTATTACAGAAATAAAGAATGCCTTTCATGGACTCTTTGGTAGGCTGAGCACAGCCTAAGAAAGAATCATTGAGCTTAGGTGGAAACGTCCCAAATTGAAATATAAAGAGAAAATAAAAAGCAGAAAATCTAAGAACTGTGGAATAATTATCAAGAGGTGTAGTATATATGTAACTAACATATCAGAAGAAGAAAAAGGAGCAGAAGAATGTTTGGAGTAATAATGGATGAGAACTGCAAAAAATTAATGACAGATACCAAACTACAGATTCAGAAATTCAGATAACACCAAGTAAGATAAATACCAACACCAGTACACACGTACACACACACACATATGCACACGCACAACCCTATGTATAGCCTATTCAAACTTCAGAAAACCAAAGAAAAGAAGGAAACTTAGAAAAAACAGATGAGAAAGAATCTTATCTATAAAGGAACAATGATAAGAATTATAGAGGACTCTTTTTTTTTTTTTCAAAGAGTAAAGTAAAAAATTATTGAAAAGAAAACAACAATCAGAAAGGCTCATAGGTGAACTCCGAGAGGCAGGCTTTTGGGAAGTTTAAATCCTTTATAAGGTGGCAGTTCTCTGGGTCTTCCTTCAGTCCATTCACATTGCTTTGTCCCCCCCGCCCTGCTTAATTTGTTTCAGGACCCTCCCCTGGGGTGCACCCACACACTTTAGTCAAGATTGATCTCAAAGTGAAGGCTTCTGGGAGAGGCAAGATTCATTATGACCTGGAATTATCCTCTGACTTTTGACTCCAAGGAGCCTTTCTTTGCATGTGTAGTGTCTCCTTTATCTTTTACTCAGACTTTTTTTTTTCTCTTATTCTTCTCTTTGTCCTTGCCATGATTATAGAGGACTTTTGATTTAAAACCGTGTCAGAGTAAGTAGAGGATAGAGTGAAATATTTAAAATACAAGTTTATGATGCTGGTGCAACGTTTGAAAGACAATAAATATAATCATTTAAATCGATAGGCTAAATAAGAAAAATTATTTGATAATATTAACATGAAGAAAAAGCATTTAATAAACTTTAATACCCATTTATAATTTAAAAACAGCAAACCAGAGATGGTAACTTCCTCAACTTAATAAAGAAATTCTACAACAAACCTGTAGCTAATAATATAGTTAGTTCACTGTGACAAACCTGAAACTTCCCCAAAGGAAAAGGAAAAGATGTCCTGTCTCATCACTTTTACTCTATTCAGTGTCATACTGGAAGTCCTAGCTAACACAATAAGACAAGAAAAGGAAGTAAAGGATATACCAATATAGAAGAAAGAAATAAAACTCTTTCTGTTTTGCAGGTGACATGATTATGTCAAATGTCCTAAAAAATCAGCAACCTGCAGCTAATAAGCAGTTAGAGCAAGGTTTCAGGATACAAGGTGAATATACAGAAATCAATTTCTTTCCTATATGCTAGTAATGAACAATTGAAATTTAAAATTAAAATTGTAACATCATTTATACTATCTCCTCCATGGAATACTTAGGTATAAATCTGGCAACTTATAACCAAGTTGTATATGAAGAAAACTACAAAACTCTGATACAGAAATCAAAGATCTAAATAAATGGAGACATTTCATGTACATGGATAAGAAGATTCGATATTGTTAAGATGTCACTTCTTTCAGTTTTATACTATAGGCTCAACACTATCTTGATCACAACCCCAGCAAATTACTTTGTAGATACTCACAAAAGTTTCTAACACAGTTTTATACAAAATTGAAAAATTTTGGAAGCAACCAAGATTCTTTTCAATAGGTGAATGGATAAACTATGGTACATACATACAATGGAAAATATGTCAATACAACCCACAAGAAGACATGAAGGAAACTTAAGTGTGCACTACTAAGCCAGTCTGAAAAGTCTACATACTATATGATTTTTACTGTATGATATTCTGGAAAAGGCAAAACTATAAAAGAGAATAAAAGACCAGTGGTTACCAGGGGTTTGGAGGGAGGGAAGGAAGGGTGAAAGGTGGAGAACAAGGGAATGTTTGGATGCTAAAACTATTCTTATGATAGAATAATGATGACATTATACTTGATGATATGCTTAATAATGATGATATTTATCAAAACCCATACAACTATATCATAGATGAACTCTACCATAAACCATGGACTTTATATAATAATTATATATTAATGTTGGTTTATTAACTGCTACAAATGCACCATGCTAATTAAAGATGATAAATAGATGGGGAAACAGTGGAAACAGTGGCTGACTTTATTTTTCTGGGCTCCAAAATCACTGCAGATGTGATTACAGCCATGAAATTTTTTTTTTTAATTTTTATTTTACTTTATTTTACTTTACAATACAACCATGAAATTAAATGACGCTTACTCCTTGGAAGGAAAGTTATGACCAACCTAGTTAGCACGTTAAAAAGCAGAGATATTACTTTGCCAGCAAAGGTCCATCTAGTCAAGGCTATGGTTTTTCCAGTCGTCTTGTATGGATATGAGAGTTGGACTGTGAAGAAAGCTAAGCACCGAAGAATTGATGCTTTTGAACTGTAATGTTGGAGAAGACTCTTGAGAGTCCCTTGGACTGCAAGGAGATCCAACCAGTCCATCCTAAAGGAGATCAGTCCTGGGTGTTCATTGGAAGGTCTGATGTTGAAGCTGAAACTCCAATACTTTGGCCACCTGATGAGACGAGCTGACTTATTGGAAAAGACCCTGATGCTGGGAAGGACTGAGGGCAGGAGGAGAAGGGGCGACAGAGGATGAGATGGTTGGATGGCATCATCAACTCAATGGACATGGGTTTGGGTGGACTCCGGGAGTTGGTGATGGACAGGGAGGCCTGGCATGCTGCAGTTCATGGAGTTGCGAAGAGTCGGACGTGACTGAGTGACTGAACTGAATTGAACTGAATGAAAGATGTTAATAATAGAGGAAACTGGATGTGTAGTATTTGGGAACTCTCCACAACATCTTAACAACTTTTCTGCAAATTTAAAACTGTTCTAAATGACAATGTTTATTTTTAGAAATTACTTGTTTTCAAATATACTAATATTAAATTTTGAAGAAGTATTAATTCCCCTTGACTATACAGACTGTATCGTACATAGACAAAATTCAATTCAGTATACTTGCTGTTGTATAAAATGATTATGGACAGGAATTTCATAGTAAATTAAATACAAAATTTAATAAAGTATAATTATATATAGTATAAAGAGATAATAGATTAAAAGTTTGATAATGGATAGTTTGATAGTTTAATTTTTGGATGACTCAGATCGCACTTGAGAATCTTTTGAAAGTCTCTAAGATACCATTATGAACATCAGTTATTTCTGTGGCAAGCAGAATTTCCCCCATAGAGACCTCTTATTATGGGAATGCCAATTTTAATTTGTTTAGAAATATGGATTTATTAAGAGCATTCCAGATTTTTTAAATTATACGCATGAAAACTCAATCAGCATAAAAAATAAAGGTCATCACTAGAATTCTCTTATTTGGGAAGCTAACTGTGCTAACATTTCCCTATAGTAGTTAGTTGTCTGAACAGAACAGGGATGAGCAAAAAGAATTAGAGGTAGTCCGATATAGAAAAGCCATTCCTGTCATCTTGGATAAACAAGGACACAGGGCTTGCAGATTTTGCCTGAGTCTATTTTGCAACATGCTAACTCATGAAGGTGTTCTTTTCATTGCAAATTACATAGCAGGATCCCTCTGAATTGCTTAATGGGTGGGGTGAGAAAGCTCTTTGAACTCTAGTTCCCCAGGATGTCTTGCTACTGTGTGTGGTAACCTAACAAGTGTTTATCTCTGCCATAATATAGGAACTCAAATGTTTTTCCAAAGAGGATTTGCTTTTTCTTTTCTTTTTGAATGCTGCAAGAGCACAAAAAGAATCTAGATGTAGGGCATGAAAAAAAACTGGATAAGCAAGAGGAATTAAGTCCATATGAGAACTAAGAGGATTACTTCTGCTACCATTTTGAGACCTTCAAAATCCAGGGATGGTTTCGCGTGTTTGGAAATAGGGTTTCAGTTGTGAGGAGAGCTTTCATATAATTCTGCAAGGCTGAGGGTTGTGGGAAACTAGTAATATTTGAGATTACTGACTTAATAGGATTTTTGTCAATTTTAAAGAACTTTAATCCAGTTTACTAAATTCAGTGTATTTGACAAAACTGTTGGTGTTTAGTTGCTCAGTCATGTATGACTTTTTGAGACAACATGGACTATAAACCACCAGGCTCCTATGTCCATGGGATTGTTTAGGCAAGAGGACTGGAGTGGATTGCCATTTCCTTCTCCAGTTTTGACCAAACACAATGATTCTACTGTCTGTGTAAAATGATGTTAGGGTTTTCTCATTTGTAACCACAAAATCAGAGACTGAATTAAATGGAAAAAGATTATCTCATATCTCCAACAGAGAAGGTGATGGCACCCCACTCCAGTACTCTTGCCTGGAAAATCCCATGGACAGAGGAGCCTGGTGGGCTGGAGTCCATGGGGTCGCAATGAGTCAGACACAGCTGAGTGACTTCACTTTCACTTTTCACTTTCATGCATTGGAGAAGGAAATGGAAACCCACTCCAGTGTTCTTGCCTAGAGAATCCCAGGGATGGGGGAGCCTGGTGGGCTGCTGTCTCTGGGGTCAGATAAAGTTGGACACGACTGAAGCTACTTAGCAGCATATCTCCAAACCAAAATGGCTTTAGTCCTTTAAGATGTTCGGTTAAGTGTGGAGGATTCAGAGGAGGCAGCCATAAATTGAATTTCCTCTAAAAACCCCATATAAGGGCAGCTGCATTCCTTTCGATCGAAAACAAGCAAACAGAAAATCAAAGATCATCTCTTCCTTTAGCTAAGCAGAAAATCTGTAATAGTTGATGTTCCTCTTTGCTCTAGATCATGCTCATCCTTATCTTTGGCCATCAGGAGAAAGAAAATAACTTGCAGACATTTTAATGGGAGATCATTTCACCATAACATGTTATTTAGACACACAATTAAAAATATAAAGCTTTTTTAGCTCAAAGGAAGATAAGCTACTAACCATAAAATTAATGCTCTGTGAATGCACAGACACAAAATATAATTATATCCTAGTCACTAAGCCAATATTTAAAACTATTAATAGATCTTTCTTGGACTCTCTTGCCATTTCATATAAGGTCTATATCTTCATCTAACTTAATGATGCAAAAGCTAGTTAAATCAATTAATTACTAAGATCTTTTCTTTACTTCTCTAGTTAAAGGATTGACATTGTTTATATTTTAAGCCTATTTGAATTAACACCAGAAAAAAAATCTTGCCATATTTGTACAATAAGTTTTTGTTTATTTTTCCCAGTTCTCTTGAATTCCAGCTTAAAACTCTATTGATATTCGGCCATTATCAGAATATATTTGGCAGACATTTTTTCCTGCATACTATATAATTGGTCACATTACTTTGTTTTAGGATGTTTTCCTTATGGACTATCTGTGCTAAGACAGAGAGCATGATTTAGTGAAAACATCAAAGAACTTGGAGTATAAGAGACTTGGGTCTCAATTCTAGCACTGTTACTTCTTAGTTTAAGACTTTGAAAGGGAAAATGAAGTTGCTCAGTCCTGTCTGACTCTGCAACCCCATGGACTATAGCTCTCCAGGCTCCTCCATCCATGGCATTTTCCAAGCAAGAATACTGGAGTGGGTTGTCATTTCCTTCTCTGGGGGATCTTCCCAACCCAGGGATCGAACTTGGGTCTCCTGCATTATAGGCAGACACTTTACCATCTGAGCCACCAGGGAAGTCTTTAAGACTTTGAGGAAGTATCTAATTAGAGTTTCCTCATTTATAAAATGGCGATAATCTACTTCCACCAGAGGGTGAAGTTGAGGATAGCATGAGTTCATGTGTATATTGTATTAATACAATGCCTGACATAACATATGCCCCAGTATATGGCAGTCATTAGTCCAGTGTTGGAGAGAATGAAATTCAAAATATTTAAAATCAGAGACACAGGTACATCTCCATCGGTCTTAAACAACTAGACAGCTCTGCTGGCTTGTACCAGCTGAATATTAACCCCAAATAGTAAGAAGTAGAAAGTAATAAAATTGAGAAAGACCGCTGGGAGAAATTTAGTGGAGGCCTCATCTTATGTCAAAGACTTAAGAGTGACCTCCCAGACCCTTTACCGCAAGTCCAAGCGCAGAAACCTGCAACCCAGGAGTAGTTTCACAAGGTCACAGAGATTGAGAACTAGATTTAAAAATGGTGCCTATCAGACTCTCAAATTATTGCTGCTTCTGCCTCACTAGAGTTGTTGATTTTATGCCACTTCTAGATTCTGAGGTGGCTTTCAGTTTCTGTGTCCATGGATTTCAAACTGTTTCTTGCAGTCCTAGGTTTCTGTGGGAATGATCCAAGTTCTGCTATAAAAGTTGTAGTGGAAGCTGAGAAGGCAGACCTTCTGTGTCTCCCACACCATGGCTGGCAGTTCAACTGGAACCTTCATCTTTTTCATTTATATAAAAAGACTTTATTGTTTTAAAAAGTCACTCTTCTATTCCAAACTGTATTCCTTCTTCCTACTCATATTCAGATAGAGCCTCAACCTAGGTCCTTGTCCCTACACCCAGGGTTTTTTCTCTTTCCATGGTTATTGCTTTGCTGACTCAGTCTGGAATTTGTACTCAGCAAATTTCATAGGCTAACATCTTGTGTTTGAGCTTGAGAAAATGTACTCTAATTCTGGTTTTGTCCTCAGGATTTCACATGACAGGGGATCTTCTTTTCTCAATTTTCACACCTTTGGCTTAATCTTTAGGTACTTTCCACAATGAAAGATCTTGACTGTGTACTTAGCTTTTCTTGGCTTACTGATATCAAAGACCATTACATATTTTATCATTTCAAGCCAGATCTGATAGCCATCATCAGATACTTTAAAACTGGCCCCATTAGACCAAGACATCATCTAATGGAATTAAGGTAGGTTACAACAGTTTTGTTTTGTTTTTCCTCCTTCTAGATCTTTTTTTCAATTCTTTGATTTTACTGGGCCTCATTTTGGCCCCTAACTATAACTCACTGACCACTCCACTGAAATGTTGATATTATCCATGCTGAACACAGTCTGACAATGCACCAGGAGTGTTTGTGGTAACAGTTGTGACTGTTGTGGCTGAACATGGACAAGTGACAGGCCATAGACATGCCATCATCACATAAACAGTGTTAACCACAGAGACCATCCGACTTGTGGCCAACTCCTGATGAAGCTGCCGCATCACAGGGTTTAGTGCAGTTGAGGAGAAAATGTGATTAAAGGCTAAATCAGCACCTGACCACTCAAACCTTAGAATCGTGAACTACAGTCTCAGAGATGGGGAAGGAGCCACTCTGGCCAAAGAGAAAAGGCAGCTGAGGATGTACTCAAGTGAGTTGGCCCCTCCCACATCTGTGCCTGCCATCTGTCAGTCCTCAATACTTGAAGGTCACAATAGGCAGTATTTGTAGTAGCTTAACAATACTTTTTTCCCCAGTATGACTTCCCTTCTATGCTACAATCTGAATTGGTCTACTGGCACATATATCCGTTCACTGATTTTTATTTTTCAGTGTCCAGTCAGCTAAATGGGGCTTCTCAGATGGCTCATTGCTTAAAGAACCCACCCGCCAATGTAGGAGACATGGGTTGATCCCTGGGTCTGGTAAGGAAGATGCCCTGGAGGTGGGTGTACCAACCCACACCAGTGTTTTTGCCTGGGAAATCCCATGGACAGAGGAGCCTGGCAGGCTACAGTCCATGGGGTCACAAAGAATAGGACAGGACTTAATGACTACACAACAATAATGTGCTAAAAAGTTAATTTAGTCAATTGTTCATTTTATTATTGTATTTTATAATTCTATAGCTTAATTTGTTTCTTTTTTATTGTTTTGCTTTTTCTGATTTCTACTTTCATTATAATGGTATCTATGTACTTAACACAGAAGAACTGTACAAAAAGATCTTCATGACCAAGATAATCACAATGGTGTGATCACTCACCTAGAGCCAGACAGACATCCTGGAATGTGAAGTCAAGTGGGCCTTAGAAAGCATCACTACGAACAAAGCTAGTGGAGGTGATGGCATTCCAGTTGAGCTATTTCAAATCCTGAAAGATGATACTGTCAAAGTGCTGCACTCAATATGCCAGCAAATTTGGAAAACTCAGCAGTGGCCACAGGACTGCAAAGGTCAGTTTTCATTCCAATCCCCAAAAAAAGGCAATGCCAAAGAATGCTCAAACTACCACACAATTGCAGTCATCTCACATGCTAGTAAAGTAATGCTCAAAATTCTCCAAGCAGGCTTCAGCAATACATGAACCTTGAACTTCCAGATGTTCAAGCTGTTTTAGAAAAGCCAGGGGAACCAGAGATCAAATTGCCAGCATCCACTAGATCATGGAAAAAGCAAGAGAGTTCCAGATAAACATCTATTTCTGCTTTATTGACTATGCCAAAGCCTTTGACTGTGTGGATCACAATAAACTGTGGAAAATTCTGAAAGAGATGGGACTACCAGACCACCTGACCTGCCTCTTGAGAAACCTATATGCAGGTAAGGAAGCCACAGTTAGAACTGGACATGGAACAACAGACTGGTTCCAAATAGGAAAAGGAGTATGTAAAGGCTGTATATGGTCACCCTGCTTATTTAGCTTATTTGCAGAGTACATCAAGAGAAATGCTAGGCTGGAAGAAGCACAAGCTGGAATCAAGATTGCCGGGAGAAATATCAATAACCTCAGATATGCAGATGACAGCACCCTTACGGAAGAAAGTGAAGAGGAACTAAAAAGCCTCTTGATGAAAGTGAAAGAGGAGAATGAAAAGGTTGGCTTAAAGCTTAACATTCAGAAAAAAAGATCATGGCATCTGGTCCCATCACTTCACGGGAAATAGATGGGGAAACAGTGGAAACAGTGTCAGACTTTATTTTTCTGGGCTCCAAAATCACTGAAGATGGTGGTTGAAGCCATGAAATTAAGAGACGCTTACTCCTTGGAAGGAAAGTGATGACCAACCTAGACAGCATACTCAAAAGCAGAGACATTACTTTGCCAACAAAGGTCCGTCTAGTCAAGGCTATGGTTTTTCCAGTGGTCATGTATGGATGTGAGAGTTGGACTGTGAAGAAGGCTGAGTGCCGAAGAATTGATGCTTTTGAACTGTGGTGTTGGAGAAGACTCTTGAGAGTCCCTTGGACTGCAAGGAGATCCAACCAGTCCATTCTAAAGGAGATCAGACCTGGGTGTTCATTGGAAGGACTGATGCTGAAGCTGAAACTCCAGTACTTTGGCCACCTCATGCGAAGAGTTGACTCTTTGGAAATGACTGATTCTGGGAGGGATTGGAGGCAGGAGGAAAAGGGAACGACAGAGGATGAGATGGCTGGATGGCATCACCAACTTGATGGACCTGAGTTTGAGGAACTCCGGGAGTTGGTGATGGACAGGGAGGCCTGGTGTGCTGCGATTCATGGGGTCGCAAAGAGTCAGATACAACTGAGAGACTGAACTGAACTGAAATGAAGTACTTAAGTGCGACACTTTAGTGTCCTTATCTGCTAATTCCATCAGCTGTGTTATCACTGAATGTGTTTTTGTTAACTGTTTATTCTCTGGGTTATGGGTGAATAACATAATAGCATAAGTATATGCTATTTCTTAGCATATATGATAATTTTAAATTTTATAATGGACAGAATGACTACTACTGCATTGTTGAAAGAGGGAGTTTTATTTTCTTCATTTAGAGAATGTAGAGTTTTTTTATATAATAATCTATTAATTTAATGGAGGATTAATTTATACCATCGAGGTATAATTTTAATTTTTCTTAGTATTCATGTAGAATAGCTGTCATTCTAATGCTAGTATAGCACTGCTATTAGGTGTGGTCACAGGACTGGAAAAGGTCAGTTTTCATTCCAATCCCAAAGAAGGGCAATGCCAAAGAATGTTCAGATTACCACATACATAATTGGACTCATATCACTAGCTAGCAAGGTCGTGCTCAAAATTCTCCAAGCTAAATTTCAACAGTATGTGAACCGAGAACTTCCAGATATACAAGCTGGATTTAGAAAAGGCAGAGGAACCAGAACAAATTGCCAACATCCAGTTGGATCACAGAAAAAGCAAGGGAATACCAGAAAATCATCTACTTCTGCTTCATTGACTACGCTAAAGCCTTTGACTGTGTGGATCACAACAAACTGTGGGACATTCTTCAAGAGATGGGAATATCAGACCAACTGACCTGCCTCCTGAAAAAACCTGTATGCAGGTCAAGAAGCAGCAGTTAGAACCAGACATGGAATAATGAACTGGTTCCAAGTTGGGAAAGGAGTACATCAAGGCTGTATATTGTCACCCTGCTTATTAACTTACATGCAGACTACATCATGTGAAATGCTGGGCTAGATGAAGCGCAAGCTGGAATCAACATTGCAGGGAGAAATATCAATAACCTCAGATATGCAGATGACATCATCATTATGGCAGAAAGTAAAGAGGAACTAAAGAGCCTCTTGATGAAGAAGGAGGAGAGTGAGAAAGCTGGCTAAAAGCTCAACACTCAAGAAATGCAGATCAGGGCATCCAGTCCCATTACTTCATGGCAAATAGATGGCAAAACAATGAAAAGAGTGACAGACTTCATTTTCTTGTGTTCCAAAATCACTGCAGATGGTGACTGCAGCCATGAAATTAAAAGACGCTTCTTGGAAGAAAAGCTAGTCAGTGTATTAAAAAGCAGAGACATAACTTTACCAGTAAAGGTCCATATAGTCAAAGCTAAGGTTTTTCCCTGGTGGCTCAGATGGTAAAGAATCTGCCTGCAATGCAGGAGACCCAGGTTCCATCCCTGGATCAGGAAGATTCCCCTAGAGAAGGAAATAGAAATTGACTCCAGTATTCTTGACTGGAGAATTCCATGGACAGAGGAGCCTGGTGAGCTACAGTCCATGAGGTCACAAAGAGTCTAACACGACTGAATGACTACCCCTTTCATTTTCATGGTTTTTCCAGTAGTCATGTATGGATGTGAGCATTTGACCATAAGGAAGGCTGAGCAAGGAAGAACTGATGCTTCCAAACTGTGGTATTTGAGAAGACTCTTGAAAATCCCTTGGACTTCAAAGAGATCGAACCAGTGAATTCTAAAGGAAATCAAACCTGAATATTCTCTAGAAGGATTGATGCTTAAGCTGAATCTCCAAGAATTTTGCCACCTGATGCAAAGAGCCAACTCACTGGAAAAGACCCTAACGCTAGGAAAGATTGAAGGCAGGAGGAGAGGGGATGACAGGGAACGAGATGTTTGGATGGCATCACTGACTCAGTGGACCTGAGTTTGAGCAAACTCCAGGAGATGGTGAAGGACAGGGAAGCCTGGCCTGCTGGAGTCCATGGGGTTGCAAAGAGTTGGACATGACTGAGACTGAACGGCAAGTGTGGCCTTGCTAAGGTATCAGGTACATAATGCCTGGGATGATAAATTTAAGTTTCTCCAACTCTCTCCACTTTGGTTGATTTCAGCTTTATTCCCCAGTTTTCCATTCAGTTCATAGCCTCCAGGAAGCTGTTCTCTGCCATGTCATGCAGTTTCACTCTTTGGATACTCGTTTTAATATTTGGCCAAAGCCTCAAAGTCACAGCCATGCAGGTGTATGGAACTACTTTATGCACAGAATTCTCTTCTATATTACCTAATCTTGCAAATTCTGACTGCCTGATCATATTGACCCCTAAACTATAATCTGGATTTACACAGTTGAATGAGACAATCATGCTTTCTGTTTGAGCTCCACTGCTAGTGGTTTGGAAAGCAGATCTAACTTTGCATATTTTTATTCTCTCATATATCACTGTGCTGTTTTCCAGGACTTTAAAACTGTTACTGCATATATATATTTTTTGCACTTTTTGAAGTTATTTTTGATGGGAGGAAAGATACATGCTTAGAAGTTTTCATTCTGTCTCTCCTATTATCTAGCTAACTGTTTTAGGGAGTTCTAGCTATTTTTTTATATCCTTCTTGCTGTAGATTCTTATGATCTGGATAAGAATTTATATGCCATTAAAATTTTTTATGTAACCTATTTTCATTGTAAAATTTCATTAGTCCAAAGAAATTGAGGTCTACAAAAATTAGATATTAGTTTGGGTGCCAGAAAGTCAAGATGGTGATTCAGTGTTTGAGGGTACTATTATCCACAAATATAGTAAAGAATATTATGATATTATTTAAAGAAATCTTATTCAGTATATAACATAAATATACAATAAAAATGACCAGGAAGGTATACATATTAAAAGCCCTCCCTCTTGCTGGACATTGATGACACCCAGTTTCTGTGATGTATATTGTGTGTGTGTGTTCATTCACTCAGTTTTAACTCCTTGCAACCTCATGGAATGTAGCCCGCCAGGCTCTGCTCTCTGTGGAATCAAGTGGGAGAGGACATGGGTAAACTGATGGCTGTCACGTTAATGTTTGGTAGAAACCAGTGCAATGTTGTAAAGCAGTTATCCTTCAGTTAAAAATAAATAAATTTAAAAAGAATACTGGAGTTGGTTGCCATTTCCTACTCTAGGGGATCATCCCAACCCAGAGATCTAACCCAAGTCTTTTGCATCTCCTGCATTGGCAGGTGGATTCTTTATCACTGATCCACCTGGAAAGCATCATCTATATTAAACTTGATCAAAAAGAACAATTTTGAAAGGAATTTGATTACAGTCTCTGTAATATCTTTTGACTTCAGATGTATAAAAGCAATTTTCCAGCTTCAACGATTGAACATTGACTTGGCTTTTGTGGTTGTTATTGTTGTTACCCTAGGATTCTCAGGAGTTTACAACTTCAGGTCTATATTATTGCATCCATCCCCTTTATTTGCAATTAATTGTTTACAAATTGCTCTTTGGATTGTGAATGACCAATAAACATTACTTGAGCAGAACCGAGCTCTTAGAGCCTGAAGGAGTTTCAGTTCAGTTCAGTTCAGTCGCTCAGTTGTGTCCGACTCTTTGCGACCCCATGAATTGCAGCATGCCGGGCCTCCCTGTCCATCACCATCTCCCGGAGTTCAGTCAGACTCACATCCATTGAATCAGTGATGCCGTCCACCCATCTCATCCTCTGTCGTCCCCTTTTCCTCCTGCCCCCAATCCCTCCCAGCATCAGAGTCTTTTCCAATGATTCAACTCTTCGCATGAGGTGGCCAAAGTACTGGAGTTTCAGCTTTAGCATCATTCCTTCCAAAGAAATCCCAGGGCTGATCTCCTTTAGAATGGACTGGTTGGATCTCCTTGGAGTCCAAGGGACTCTCAAGAGTCTTCTACAACACCACAGTTGAAAAGCATCAATTCTTTGGCACTCAGCTTTCTTCACAGTCCAACTCTCACATCCATACATGACCACTGGAAAAGCCATAGCCTCGACTAGACGGACCTTTGTTGGCAAAGTAATGTGTCTGCTTTTGAATATGCTGTTTAGGTTGGTCATAACTTTCCTTCCAAGGAGTAAACGTCTTTTAATTTCATGGCTGCAGTCACCATCTGAAGTGATTTTGGAGCCCAACAAATTAAAGTCTGACACTGTTTCCACTGTTTCCCATCTATTTCCCGTGAAGTAATGGGACCAGATGCCATGATCTTCGTTTTCTGAATGTTGAGCTTTAAGCCAACTTTTTCACTCTCCTTTTTCACTTTCATCAAGAGACTTTTTAGTTCCTCTTCACTTTCTTCCAGAAGGGTGGTGTCATCTGCATATCTGAGGTTATTGATATTTCTCCTGGCAATCTGGATTCCAACTTGTGCTTCTTCCAGCCCAGCATTTCTCTTGATGTACTCTGCAAATAAGTTAAATAAGCAGAGTGACAATATGCAGCCTTGACGTACTCCTTTTCCTATTTGGAACCCACCTGTTGTTCCATGTCCAGTTCTAACTGTTGCTTCCTTTTAGTGCAATTTAAAACCTACCATGTAGCTCTAAAACCCTTGCCAAGGTACTGACCAGGAAATTCTAGCTTAACACATCTTCAACCAAAGTGTTCTGGGAATATAGAGGTGTTAATAAAATGCAATGCTTTTAAACAAGGTGTTCCTCTTTCATGTATTCTATAAAGTACTTATCAAGGACTAATGTAATTATTAAGAAATCACAGTACTTCCTTTGGATAACACTATTTTTGTGATGCAGATTCTGGAAAAAGTCAGTCCCAGATTTTGAAAGTAATGTGTGTAATTGAAGCAATCAGCAGGGCAGAGATACTTCCTAAAAGTGGTGAATGGTGTTGTTTATTGCTTATTCTAATAGGGATTCTGCTGAGCTTCTCCATAGAAAATGACATTTCAATCGTTGTGAATCTTGCTTTTCCATGTGTAAAACCTGGAGGAGAGTTTGATATAATCACAAGTCATAAATCGAATACATACTTGACCTTGCCTTTTAAGTGTTTGAGATTAATTCAGAAGATGGAGGAATCTGGCAGCTGGATAATACCTGTCTTTCTTCTTTTCTTCCCTCCTGTCTCCTTCCTCTTTTCTTTATAATATAGAACCTTGAGGTATCTATATGTTGCTCCTACCCAATTTATCTCTTTTCCACCTAGACAAACTAAAGATATTGGGTGGTTTTTTTTTTTGTTGTTGTTGTTTGTTTTTTTATGCTGATGCTTATGAGTACTTGAAATGGTGAGAGTAGAGTTCAAAGCAGTGCTATGGAATCATTGAATGCCAAAGCCAACCTCATGTCAATTTCAGTTTTTAAATAAATTAATAAAAATAATTGTGATATAGGAGGCCATCCTAGCTTTAAATTATTACTGTTTTATATTTTATAGCTGTGCATCAGCCAGGGTTCCACCAGGTAAACAGAACCAAAAGGAGGTATGTATTAAAATGTCATTGAAAGATCCTGGTTTTAAGGATTGTGGAGAATGTCACACCAACTCTGGAATCTACAGGACAGGCTGTCTAGAAGGGTAGGCTAGAACTCTCTGGGATCAGCTGAAGTTTCTATGCACAGGTAGAATTTCTTCTTGCTCAGGGATATCTCAGCTCTGCTCTCAAGCCTTACCCACTGATCAAATTCAGGACCACCCAGATTACCTAGGATGAACTCTTATTACTTAAGTTAACTGATTATGAACCTTAATCATATTTTAAAAGTACCTTTAGAGTAATACCTTGATTGTATAACTGGGGACTGTTGCCTAGCCAAGCTGGGACATAAATTTGACCATCACCATTGCATTACAACATTCTTCATTTTTCATACTAGTTTAATAATAATAACTATATACTGTCTATATCAAAATAAAAAGTTGAAAATTCTGAAAAGTCTCAGAGATAATGTAATGAAAATTTTACTGTTCCCTAAAAGCCAAAAGTCTAGAAGCACTACTGAAACATGAGTCTCCTTCATATCACTATTTCACAGATGGGAAGATAAAAGCCCCAAAGAGATATCCTATTAATACTTCATAGGTAACATATAGTCATTATTTTTATTAAGTTTAATTCTCTAGTGTATTGGCTTACCTTGTTACCTGTTACCTTAAACCAGATTACATTAGTTTTCTATCACTGCCTAACAAATTATGACAAAATTTATTATTTCATCATTTCTGTGGGTCAGAGGTCTCAAAGCTGAAATCACCAGGCTGAAATCAAGGTCACTAGGCTGAAATCAAGGTGTTGACTGGAGCTGTGATATAATCTTGACTTGGAGATTTCTTAGAAATTCAGTGGTTGTTGGCAGAGTTTTAGTTCCTTGTAGTTGAGGAGTAGGGTCTTTGACTTGAGAACCTTCCCACCCTTCCCTGAAATGTGTCTTTTCTCTAAAACATGGAAGAGTACTTCTTCAGGGCTAGCAAGAGAGTGCTGGAAAATTCTAATCCCACTAACTTCCTCTATCTCTGACCATTTGGTATGCCTTTAACATCCTCATTTGATTAGGTAAGGCTCACCAGGTATTACCTCTCTTTTGATTTTATAGGAGTTTCTCTGGTGGCTCAGCAGTAAAGAATCTGCCTGCAATGCAGGAGACATGAGTTCAATCCCTGGGCCAGGAAGATCCCTTGGAGAAGGAAACAGCAACCTTCTCCAGTATCCTTGCCTGGGAAATCCCATGGACAGAGGAGCACGGTGGACTCCATGTGATTGCAAGTGTCAAACATGACTGAGTTGGAATCAGTAACCACAACAATAACAGATTAGGGGTCTTCAGTGCATCTACAAAGTCTCTTCACCTTTGGCAATTGACATATCACAATTAGAGGAGTGATATACCATCATATTTACAGGCCCTTACCTACATTCAAGGAAACGGGATTACATATTACATGAACACAAAGGGGCAGGAATCTTGGGGGTCATTTAAAAATTTTATTTACCACATAGAGTTGATTACTTTTTAAAATACCATATTATCCTCTATATTAACTTGGGGCAAGGTGAAAGAAAGAGAAGAAGATTTAATTCACTTCAGTTAGTGCATTTGGAAAGGTACTGAACTGAATAAAATAGGTTAAAATTGGGCTTATTAAAGCAATAATCACCACACAACATTATGTAATGGATTTTGTTCAACTAAATCAAGGTGTAATGGAATCTAGATAGGATTAAACTAGAAAAAGTACAGAGATTTTTACAAGCTGTAGAGATAATCATAAGAAAATGGACTATAGATCATGGAGTGACATTTTTGCATCATCTCAGGCTATGAAAGTTGGCAGATGGATTTGCTAAAGAATATGGCCTTTTCTCATTTGGCTGCCATTCAAATACACAGTTGCCCATCATGATTTTTTTTTAATACAATGAGCTAATATTATTATTAATAATATTAATAATGTATTATTTAAATAATACATAGAGCTAAATAAGCTTAAGCCTCAGGGCCTGCCGGTTGTCCCTTCCAAGGCCCTAGAGGCCTTTGTGATATGTTCACACAGTTCATCAACTTTCATAAAAGATGGACTCAAATTTAATCAGTGTCTTCAGAGAGAAAAATGGCTGAAAACAGATATGAAGTTCACTTACAAAGGGAAATAGTCTGAAATTTAAGTCTATAGTTAAAACATAATCAGAATCAACCTTATGTGGCAATTTGTACTTTCATAATTGTTTTCCCATATATGGTGCCATGTCATTCATCCAGAAGGAGGAAGCAGGGATAAATTACAGAGATTCTGTGACATATTTGCTGATTGTTCAGGATCTCACGGATGGAAACTTGTGCCTTCTATCACTAAATGACCATGTTCTTTCCGCTCCTGCAATGAGTGGTCTCTCATCATCTCATAGGAAGAAATGAGTTAAAGTATGAAAGTAAGGAGGGAATTGAGTCGAGAGTAGATTCTAGTGAAGGTCAAGCAGAAAACTGGCGTTTCACAACGTCCTACCACTTGTTATAGAATGACTTTTTTTTCTTAATATGTATATATATTTTATTGAAGTATAGTTGACTTACGATGTTTCAGCTGCACAGCAAGGTGATTCAGTTACACACAAACATGTATATTATTTTTCAGATTCTTTCCCATTACAGGTTATTAAGAGATACTGACTAAAGTTTCCTGAATTATATGGTAAACCTTTGTTCCTTGTTGTATATCTATCTGGTTTGCTGAAATATATATATTATCCATACTATGTATATAAAAACTTTTTTACTATGCTTGATAAATGCTTGAGAACATCAAAAAAAAAAGAGAGAGAGAGATGGAGAAACTGGAAAACATAAACTAAATGAAATGGGAGCACTGAAAATGAAATGAAAAAAGTGAAATAAACTAGATAAAAGAACATCATATAGTCCAGTTATTTTTAAACATGGCTGCTCATTAGAAACATATCTGGAACATTGGAGGAAAAAAGTAATACTTTGTCATTTGTATTTTTTTCTTTTTTTAAAAAATACAGATTTATTTATTTTAATTGGAGGTTAATTACTGTACATTATTGTATTGGTTTTGCCATACATCAACATGAATCCGCCACAGGTATACACGTGTTCCCCATCCTGAACCCAGCTCCCTCCTCCCTCCCCGTACCATCCCTCTGGGTCTTCTCAGTGCACCAGCCCCAAGCATCCAGTATCATGCATCGAACCTGGACTGGCGATTCGTTTCATATATGATATTGGACATGTTTCAATGCCATTCTCCCAAATCATTCCACCCTCTCCCTCTCCCTCTGAGTCCAAAAGACTGTTCTTATACATCTGTGTCTCTTTTGTTGTCTCACATACAGAGTTATTACCATCTTTCTAAATTCCATATATATGCATTAGTATACTATATTGGTGTTTTTCTTTCTGGCTTACTTCACTCTGTATAATAGGCTCCAGTTTCATCCACCTCATTAGAACTGATTCAAATGTATTCTTTTTAATGGCTGAGTAATACTCCATTGTGTATATGTACCACAATTTTCTTATCCATTCATCTGCTGATGGACATCTAGGTTGCTTCCAATGTCCTGGCTATTATAAACAGTGCTGCGATGAACACCGGGATACATGTGTCTCTTTCAATTTTGGTTTCCTCAGGGTGTGTGCTCAGCAGTGGGATTGCTAAAAAATTCAAAGATAATTCTTATATGCATCTGTAATCATTTAAAAATGATTACCAGTTTTTCTATTAAATGGTAGTTTTGGTGGTATAGAATTTATTATTTTTCTGTTGACCAGTCATAGTACCATGGTATTAATTAAGTAATAGTTACATAAACACAGTTGTAAAAGATGTTTATCCATTTTCAAACTAGATAGCCAGACAAAAAATAAACTGCAAGCCATAATGGGAACATGATTAATGTAAGAGTGTAAAATAATTACATACAATTTGAGGGATCAAGCAGAGTGATGCGGTAAATGGAAGTGCATACATAATACATGTTTTCATCCACCCAGCCAGTCTGTTTCCTATGATTGGTGCATTTAATCCATTTACATTTAAGGTAATTATGATATATATGATCCTGTTACCATTTTCTTAATTGTTTTGGGTTGCCTTTCTGTAGGTCTTTTCCTTATCTTTTGTTTTCTGCCTAGAGAAGTTCCTTTAGCATTTATTATAAAACTGGTTTGGTGGTACTGAATTCTCTTAACTTTTGCTTGTCTGGAAAGCTTTTGACTTCTCCATCAAATCTGAAGGAGAGTCTTGCTAGGTAGAGTATTCTTTGCTGTAGGTTATTCCCTTTCATCACTTTAAATATATCCCACCATTCCCTTTTGGACTGTAGAGTCTGTTGAGAAATCAGCTG
The DNA here is from genome assembly GCF_016772045.2 of Ovis aries. NCBI lineage: Eukaryota > Metazoa > Chordata > Mammalia > Artiodactyla > Bovidae > Ovis > Ovis aries. The sequence continues at coordinate 20,519,154 of NC_056074.1, forward strand.
ATAGCCTTATGGGAGTTCCCTTGTATGTTATTTGTCATTTTTCCCCTGTTGCTTTTAATGTTTTATCTCTGTCTTTAATTTTAGTCAGTTTAATTACTATGTATCTCAGTGTTTTCCTCCTTGAGTTTATCCTCCCTGGGACTCTCCATGGTTTGTGGACTTGGTTCCTTTTCCCATGTTAGGGAAGTTTTCAGCTATTATCTCTTTAAATATTTTCTCAGCTTCTTCATTTCTTCTCCTCTGGGATGCCTATAATGCAAATGTTGGTGCCTTTGATGTTGTCTCAGAGGTCCGTAGAGTGACACTTTCCAGCCATTTTCATTTACTTATCGATTGATTTTGGCTTCACTGGGTCTCTGTTGCTGTGCGTAGGCTTTCTCTTAATTGCAGAGAGAGAGGGCTACTCTCTTGTTGCAGAACACAGGCTCTAAGGCACCTGGGCTTCAGCAGTTGTGGGACATGGGCCCAAATACCCCAAGTCATGTGGAATCTTCCTGGACCAGGGATCAAACCCATGTGCATCTTGCTGGTGGTGAACTCCCAACTCCTGAACCACCAACAAAGTCCCTTTATGGACATTTTCATTGAAGGAATGGGGTGGGCTTGGTGGAAGCACTGTCTCTGAGTTAGACAAACATTAGAGGGTTGTACCACCAAATTAAAAGAATAGAAGTATTTAGAAGATGTGACCCAAATCAATATAACTTGGGGGAAAAGCAAAAGAGCTGTGGAGAGAAGTCAAAGGTAATAGCCAGGGAAATGGTGAAGAATGCAAAGTCCAAAGGTCAAGACAAGACAGAAATGAGTCATTAAATATTAAGGCTGTATCAAGAAAATCAGTAACAAGTTGGAATCCCACCTTAAGAAAAGCAAAGGAACGGTTTCAAGAATAATACTTTTGAGATAATTATGTGCTTGCTCTGGCCTATAATAGTTTGCCCAGAAGAATGTAGTAGATGTTAATGTGACGAAGAGACATTGGGGTTCAGTCAGTAACTAAGTATTTCTAAGAACAACAGTTTTCTAACTTTTTTGAGTCACATACCCCCTTTTGCAAATGATTCTTGTGCAAAAATCTAATATAAATAGATGGATAGGTAGAAAGATAGAGGGAGGGAGCCCTCATGTGCTGTAACAATAACAGAACTCAACAGGAAGAAGGAAGACTTTTGGGGGGAAGGTCTCAGCCAATGAAAAACCATAGTCTGTTTGTTTCCTATAACCCTCTCAATTTCCTTTTCCCCTTTACAAAAACTTGTGGTGAGGGGTGGCATAAGGGAGCTTGCACATAGCTCACTGTGGTTACACTCAGAATTGCAATTCTCCACTGATCTCAATAAACCAATCTTTGTTGGAGAAATGTCTTGCAATCTATTTGTTTAGGTCAGCAAGAATAAGACTCAGGGTCTGGCTAGGCCTTATTTTCCCATTTGTGATGAAAGGTATGATTTTATAGTACCCCATAATTTCTTAAAATTATGTTAAACACCCTGATGGTTGATTAAGATTTATCTTGTTAGCAATATTTATTTTGGAAATTACTTTTGATGAATTATTCTGTCAGGCTCAGTATGAGGTATACAAAAATAGACATGCATTTAGTCATATTACCATTTTGCCTGTCCCTCACTCTGCTCCAGTCTCATTGGGTTCTTCTTGAGTTCTTCTCACATGGGCCAACTTTATCTCTGTATCAGACCTACTCCTTTTTCCTCTTGCATATTCTTACTGGCTGGCTCCTTCATCCCTCTCCATCATCCATGACTTGGTACACAGTAGACACTCAACAAATTCCCTGACAGCTCAGTTGGTAAAGAATCTGCCTTCAGTGCAGGAGACCCTGATTCAATTCCTGGGTTGGGAAGATCTGCTGGAGAAGGGATAGGCTACCCATTCCAGTATTCTTGAGCTTCCCTTGTGGCTCAGCTGGTAAAGAATCCGCCTGCAATGTGGGAGGCCTGGGTTTGATCTCTGGGTTGGGAAGATCCGTTGGAGAAAGGGAAGGCTACCCACTCTAGTATTCTGGCCTGGAGAATCCATGGATTGTATAATCCATGGGGGTCACAAAGAATTGGACACAACTGAGTGACTTTTACTTTCACACAAAAACATACATAAACTTAGAATGAAGACTTAACTCCTAACACTAAGAGCTAACTATATTGGGTAGAAACAAAGTTATAAACAATAATGTAGTATTTTAAATCCTATAGTGAAGATATGGCACCAGGTGCTGTGGAGACACAGAAGTGATGTATATGCTAGATATTTCTGGGCAAAGACAATAACAATTGAGTTGAGTTTCGATGGATGAATAGAATGCCACCCAAGAGGTAAATAAGAGGATGTTATTTCAGGTGAAGGGGAAAATGTGTCCCAAAATACAGAATTGGGAAAGGTCAAAGGGAGAGTTTCAGTGGGGTTGGAAAAGTTACTGTGGGGTTCAGGATTTTGGAAACAATGTAAAAAGTGTGGACTTTCTTGTGCAATTGGTAGAGTTTTAAAGGATTTTAAGTGAAGAAACAACATGATTACATTCTTGTATTTAAAAAAAATGTGTCACAGCTGAGAGAGTAAGAAAAATGGGTCTCTCAGCCTCTTCTCAGGCAAGGGTAGCTGAATTCAATCAAGAGGAAAAATACCCCCTTTAAGCAGGTTGAGAGCCATTTGCACCATTTTTTCCTGTGAACACGTACATAATGAGCTTAAAAATATGAGCCGAATAACAAGTTCAGCTGATTTCATGACTACCAGATAAAAAGAGTAAGGAAGACGATGCCTCTAATCAAAAAGGATTTTCTGACTTAAAGGCAAATACGAGTCATGTTTTTTTTAGGTGGCTCAGATGGTAAAGCGTTTGTCTACAATGAGGGAGACCTGGGTTCGATCCCTGGGTCAGGAAGATTCCCTGGAGGAGGAAATGGCAACCCACTCCAGTACTCTTGCTTAGAAAATCCCATGGATGGAGGAGCCTGGTGCAGGCTACAGTCGCAAACAGTCGGACACGACTGAGCGACTTCACTTTCACTTTTCACACCAGTTCTCAATTCCTATCAATCAGATGTTTTCTTCCATATTCTTCAGCATGTCAGGTTCCAGCTTTAAGTTGGATTTCTGATGAAAACACAGACAGGGCCTGATCTGTATGCTTACTAACAAGTGCTGCTCAATCTTCATAGTCTCATATGGTGATTACACATTTATAATAGTATATAATAAAGGAATGATCCCTCTTCCCTGCCTGCCACTACAGAAGAGAAAGTCTAAGCTTCTAATTACTCCCCAATATTTACTCAATGGATAATCATCATCAGATTAACCTTTAGTCATGCAATGTGCAATTAAAAATGTAAATCAATAAAATGTAATTGTGGCTGGCTACATTAACACTTTTAAAAAGTTTATAATAATTGGATGAAAAGAGCCATTTTTTGGTGTTTATATTTAACACAGTTGTAAGGGTTCTTTTCTCTTATAGAAAAGCTATAGTAACATACATTGAATTGAACTGTCTGATTTTAAAAAAATCATGTAATAGGTACTTTTATATAAAATAAACTGTGCATTAAATAGTTCACAATTTTTAACTTCACAAATCTTAACTTCCCTAGGATTTGTGGTCCCCTTTTTTGCAACCCCTGGCATAAAAATAGGCTAGGATCTTTTAAGACTGTTTCATGAAAAATCATCTTTTCTTCTCCTTTTCTGGAATGTAGATTCCAATTCTTGCAACTCTTTCAGTTTAGTTTAGTTCAGTTCAGTCGCTCAGTCGTGTCTGACTTTTTGTGACCCCATGGACTGCAGCACTCCAGACCTCCCTGTCCATCACCAACTCCCAGAGTTTACTCAAACTCATGTCCATTGAGTCGGTGCTGCCATCCAACCCTCTCATCCTCTGTTGTCCCCTTCTCCTCCTGCCTTCAATCTTGCCCAGCTTCAGGGTCTTTTCAAATGAGTCAGTTCTTCGCATCAGGTGGCCAAAGTATTGGAGTTTCAGCTTCAGCATCAGTCCTTCCAATGAATATTCAGGACTGATTTCCTTTAGGATGGACTGGTTGGATCTCCTTGCAGTCCAAGGGACTCTCAAGAGTCTTCACCACCACAGTTTAAAAGAATCAATTCTTTGGCACCCATCTTTCTTTATAGTGCAATTCTCACATCCACACATGACTGTGGAAAAACCATAGCTCTAACTAGATGGACCATAGCTCTAACTACTTTGTTGGCAAAGTAGTGTCTCTGCAAGTCTTTAGGATTTAATAAAACCAAACCAGAATGATATATCTTTGAAACATAAATCAGATAATGTTACTGTCTTGCTTGAATATTTGCCATTGACGTCTCATTATACTCAGAATAACATCCAATGTCCATAAAATACAATTCCAATAAGATGGGTTTTTAAAAATTACGAGTGAGAGTGTGTTTGTGAAAACATAGGAGGCTGTGGTTTTTCTGCTTAGATCTGTTAGTATAGTACAGTATAGTATAGTATAGTAATATGCATCCATACATGTATGCATGCTAAGTCACTTCAGTCATGTCCAGCTCTTTGTGACCCTATGGACTGTACCTCACCAGGCTCCTCTGTCCATGGGATTTTCCAGGCAAGAATACCAGAGTGGGCTGTCATGCCCTCCTCAATATAGTAATATGGTCACTTCTGCTCCTGCTGCTGCTAAATCACTTCAGTCGTGTCCGACTCTGTGCGACCCCATAGACGGCAGCCCACCAGGCTCTGCCATCCCTGGGATTCTCCAGGCAAGAACACTGGAGTGGGTTGCCATCTCCTTCTCCAATGCAGGAAAGTGAAAAGTGAAAGTGAGGTCGCTCAGTCGTCTCCAACTCTTAGCGACCCCATGGACTGCAGCCTACCAGGCTCCTCTGTCTGTGGGATTTTCCAGGCAAGAGTACTGGAGTGGGTTGCTATCACCTTCTCCAATATAGTCACTACTAGTAAATAAATACTGCATTTTTCCAAAAAAAATCTTACTTGATCATGACACATAATTTTCTTCTTGTGATCTTGGGTTCTATTAAAGAAATCTTTTTTGTAGCTTTATATGTGATATTGGTTCTATAATTTTCTTCCTTTCAGTGATTTATATCAGGTTTAAGTATGAATGTTAAAAAGGAATTTTTAAATCTCCTTTATTCTCTAGGCTTTGGAGCGATTTATGTATTATTGGAACTATTCAGTGTAAAGTCTCTCTGTGCCTGTTAATTTGTTATTCCTTAGTAACACTGTATCTTCAGTGAAAATTGGTGTAGTCAAGTTTACATGTCTACTATGGTCACAATGATCTGTAAATAGTCTCTTAAGAATTTTTAGTTTCTTCTGTTTCAATAGTTATTTTCTTCTTGTCATTTCTTATTGTGTATACACACGTCCTTTCTTTTTCCCATGATTAACTACTAGTTTGTCTACTTTGTTAACCAAAAAATGGGATTTTGACTTACTAAATTGCACTCATTGATTTTTCTATGCTCTACTTTTACAAGTTTTGCTTTTAATGTATGCTGTTATAAATTGCTGTGTTTTCTCTTTTTTTTCTGGCATTTTAGTTGTAACTTAATTCACTGGTTTTTAAAATTATTTTATGGTTATTGAAATTATTTATGTTTATTTTAATTTTTCTTTGGTCAATTTTTAAATAGGTCCCAGTGATTCTGATATATGGGTGTTCTATGACTAATTTTTAGATTCTTTATAATTGTGATTTTTCATTCTGCTTTCAACCATGAATTGTTTATTACATCATGCCTTTTTAATCTTTAAGTTGAAGGGTTTTAGTTTATATATTGCTTTGTTTCTAGTTTTGTTACATTGTGATCAATGTATGTTACTTTTACTCTGGTTTACTCTGTTTAAGTTCCTAATGCGTTCTCTTTGTCTTCTATATGACTGACTTTGTGAGGGTTCCAAACATTTTGAGATGAACTTATGTTTTCTATTATCAGGACACAGTTCAATATATAGACATAAAACAATCTTTATTGACTATATTATTCAAGTTCTTGATATTTACTTTCTGGCTACTTAATATGTCTTGTACAGGGTAGAGTCAAAAATCATTCTACTATTAATGTATTTTAATACACTATACTCCCTATAGTTTTTGTCTTACTAAGACAGTTGCTGTCACTTTTTCTATATATATTCATAGCATATCATTTTCTGAATTGTAGCTTTTATAATTAAAAAGTATTCTTTGTTGAATATAAAACTTTTTAATGTAAATTCTACTTTTCAAAATCAACAGAGCAATGCCTGTTTTACTATTTCTGTTTGTTTCATATATATTTGCCTATCTTTTTGTTTGTTAGTCTTTGTGAATTATTTCTTAAGTGTTTCTCTTTATAAAGAATATATTTGTGTCTTTCCTAGTCAAATTGAAACTAATTTCCCTTTTTAGAGATGACTTAAGCCCATTCCCATTTTTTGATATGACTGCTAACATTGTCATGCTATTTAAAAATCAGGTTAGGAGAGACCTTAATGATCAATCAAATGGCTAAAATACTTAGCAGAAGTCTTAATCTGTTAAATTAACTCAGAGACTGAATCTGACTCTCTTCTAGACTCCCTCAAGCCTTAATTATTATAGTGGAACATCTTACACTTTAGAAAGTAAGCTGTATGTATGTGCATGTGTGGGTGTCGTTTTTCTATGCATCTTTAGAGCAGCTCTCCACTCCCCCCTCCCCCAACAATGTGTGCTCCTGTAAACAGTCTCTTTATGCACACACTCCTCCCCATGATTCCTTATTCTGCTGTCATATACATACAAATATCTTTAAGACTGCCAGGTACATGGTAGGTGCTAATTAAGTATTTGCTGAATTAATTAATGCATGAATAACTCAGAGGAAGGAGCTTTTTCAAAGTTAATTATTTTATTAAATTATGTGAATTCATTGTTCCATTTGCCTGTAAAGTTATAGATGTAAACAAGTGATGTGTCTGCCTGATCTGGGCATAACATGGTCTAATTGTTTTAATGCATTCCATTTTCATGTAATGGTTTGTGCCTGTAACAATTTTCAACATTATATAAAGTGCCTAGATATAAACCTTCATTTGTTAAACTCCACTGTCTGTACTTTTAACCTTACCACAAAATCACATCTCATTTGAAAAAAAAAAATTATTCTATTTCTTTGGATCCTCAATATATTCATTATTATCACACTTGGCATATGATACAGATCCTAGCCTCAGCCTTATGATTTTGACTAACATAATTACTCTTTTCAATGAACTCTGAGAATATGAAATTATCTTGATTTACTGGCTCCTTAGAAAAGCCCAGGTACCTCTGGCTTGATAGTGAGACCTCTCTGGCATGCTTTGCCTTGCATTTCATGCTCTAATTTTGTTTCTAGAAAGGACTTTAGAGGTTTTAACTTTTCTTTTGGATCATTAATTTTGCTAAGTCATTTGGACAGCAGGGTACTTAGAGCTTCCTCAGCGATTTGAATGAAAGAAGATTTTGAAAGTGCCTCAGTTGAATGCTTCTTAGACTAAGTTGAAGGCTTTCATTAGAAACAGACTACACTATCCATGGAAGATTTATGAGTATATGATTGAACTGGGCATGACAGATATGATTATAGATGAGGCTTTCACAAATGCGTGGGTGAAAAGATAATCATTTTCTAAGTGCAATGATAGATATTAGAAATTTAATTAAAATGAAAACAAGCTATTAGAATAGATAATATACTGTGTCTATAGTATTCAAATAGAGCAATCCAATCCACCAGGTGAAATAATTAAAACTTATAGAAAAATGAATACTAGCTTAGTAATTATTTGAAAAATAATTGATTGTTTTACTATTAAAAGGTTTATTTAATTCATTAAAATATTCACAAAATACTGATTAGTCAGTTCAGTTCAATTCAGTCGCTCAGTCGGGTCCGACTCTTTGTGACCCCATAAATCGCAGCCCGCCAGGCCTCCTTGTCCATCACCATCTCCCGGGGTTCACTCAGACTCACGTCCATTGAGTCCGTGATGCCATCCAGCCATCTCATCCTCTCTCGTCCCATTCTCCTCCTCCCTCCAATCCCTCCCAGCATCAGAGTATTTTCCAATACGTCAACTCTTCGCATGAAGTGGCCAAAGTACTGGAGTTTCAGCTTTAGCATCATTCCTTCCAAAGAAATCCCAGGGCTAATCTCCTTCAGAATGGACTGGTTGGATCTCCTTGCAGTCCAAGGAGCTCTCAAGAGTCTTCTCCAACACCACAGTTCAAAAGCATCAATTTTTCGGCGCTCAGCCTTCTTCACAGTCCAACTCTCACATCGATATATGACCACAGGAAAAACCATAGCCTTGAATAGACGGACTTTAGTTGGCAAAGCAATGTCTCTGCTTTTGAATATGCTATCTAGGTTGGTCATAACTTTCTTCCAAGGAGTAAACGTCTTTTAATTTCATGGCTGCAATTACCATCTGCAGTGATTTTGGAGCCCCCCAAAATAAAGTCTGACACTGTTTCCACTGCTTCCCCATCTATTTCCCATGAAGTGATGGGACCGGATGCCATGATCTTCGTTTTCAAAATGTTGAGCTTTAAACCATCTTTTTCACTCTCCTCTTCCACTTTCATCCAGAGGCTTTTTAGTTCCTCTTCACTTTCTGCCATAAGGGTGGTGTCATCTGCATATCTGAGGTTATTGATATTTCTACTGGCAATCTTGATTCCAGCTTGTGTTTCTTCCAGTCCAGTGTTTTTCATGATGTACTCTGCATATAAGTTAAATAAACAGGGTCACAATATACAGCCTTGACATACTCCTGTTCCTATCTGTAACCAGTCTGTTTTTCCATGTCCAGTTCTAACTGTTGCTTCCTGACCTAATTACAGATTTTTCAAGAGGCAGGTCAGGTGATCTGGTATTCCCATCTCTCTCAGAATTTTCCACAGTTTATTGTGATCCACACAGTCAAAGGCTTTGGCATAGTCAATAAAGCAGAAATAGATGTTTTTCTGGAACTCTCTTGCTTTTTTCATGATCAGGCAGATGTTGGCAATTTGATCTCTGGTTCCTCGGCCTTTCGAAAACCAGCTTGAACATCAGGGAGTTCACGGTTCACGTATTGCTGAAGCCTGGCTTGGAGAATTTTGAGCATTACTTTACTAGAATGTGAGATGAGTGCAATTGTGCAGTAGTTTGAGCATTCTTTGGCATTGCCTTTCTTTGAGATTGGAATGAAAACTGACCTTTTCCAGTCCTGTGGCCACCGCTGAGTTTTCCAAATTTGCTGGCATATTGAGTGCAGCACTTTCACAGCATCATCTTTCAGGATTTGAAATAGCTCAACTGGAATGCCATCACCTGCACTAGCTTTATTCGTAGGGATGCTTTCTAAGGCCCACTTGACTTCACATTCCAGGATATCTGGCTCTAGATTAGTGATCACACCATCATGATTATCTGGGTCTTGAAGACCTTTTTTGTACAGTTCTTCCATGTATTCTTGCCACCTCTTCTTAATATCTTCTGCTTCTGTTAGGTCCATACCATTTCTGTCCTTTATCGAGCCCATCTTTGCATGAAATGTTCCCTTGGTATCTCTAATTTTCTTGAAGAGATCTCTAGTCTTTTCCATTCTGTTGTTTTCCTCTATTTCTTTGCATTGATCTCTGAAGAAGGCTTTCTTATCTCTTCTTGCTATTCTCTGGAACTCTGCATTCAGATGCTTATACCTTTGCTTTTCTCCTTTGCTTTTCAACTCTCTTCTTTTCACAGCTATTTGTAAGGCCTCCCCAGACAGCCATTTTGCTTTTTAGCATTTCTTTTCCAAAGGGATCGTCTTGATCCCTCTCTCATGTAGAATGTCATGAACCTCATTCCATAGTTCATCAGGCACTCTTATCTATCAGATCTAGGCCCTTAAATCTATTTCTCACTTCCACTCTATAATCATAAGGGATTTGATTTAGGTCATACCTGAATGTTCTAGTGGTTTTCCCTACTTTCTTCAATTTGAGTCTGAATTTGGTAATAAGGAGTTCATGATCTGAGCCACAGTCAGCTCCTGGTCTTGTTTTTGTTGACTGTATAGAGCTTCTCCATCTTTGGCTGCAAAGAATGTAATCAGTCTGATTTCAGTGTTGACCATCTGGTGGTGTCCTTGTGTAGAGTCTTCTCCTGTGTTGTTGGAAGAGGGTGTTTGCTATGACCAATGCATTATCTTGGCAAAGCTCTATTAGTCTTTGCCTTGCTTCATTCTGCATTCCAAGGCCAAATTTGCCTGTTACTCCAGGTGTTTCTTGACTTCCTACGTTTACATTCCAGTTCCCTATAATGAAAAGGACATCTTTTTTGGGTGTTAGCTCTCCAAGGTCTTGTAGGTCTTCATAGAACCCATTCAACTTCAGCTTCTTCAGCATTACTGGTTGGGGCATAGACTTGGATAACTGTGATATTGAATGGTTTGCCTTGGAGAAGAACAGAGATCATTCTGTCATTTTGAGATTTCATCCAAGTACTGCATTTCGGACTCCTTCATTGACCATGATGGCTACTCCATTTCCTCTGAGGGATTCCTACCCGCAGTAGTAGATATAATGGTCATCTGAGTTAAATTCACCCATTCCAGTCCATTTTAGTTCACTGATTCCTAGAATGTCGACTTTCACTCTTGCCATCTCTTGTTTGACTACTTCTAATTTGCCTTGATTCATGGACCTGACATTCCAGGTTCCTATGCAATATTGCTCTTTACAGCATCGGACCTTGCTTCTATCACCAGTCACATCCACAGCTGGGTATTGTTTTTGCTTTGGCTCCATCCCTTCATTCTTTCTGAAGTTATTTCTCCACTGATCGCCAGTAGCATATTGGGCACCTACTGACCAGGGGAGTTCCCCTTTCAGTATCCTATCATTTTGCCTTTTCATACTGTTCTTGGGGTTCTCAAGGCAAGAATACAGAAATGGTTTGCCATTTCCTTCTCCAGTGGACCACATTCTGTCAGACCTCTCCACCATGACCTGCTCGTCTTGGGTTGCCCCACGGGCATTGCTGATTAGTAGAAGAAAAATGAGATTTTTGGCACTACAGCATTCTAAATGTTTTAATGAATGTACATATAGTTGTCTGCATGGCTTGCTTTACATGTAAGTGCCTACATTCATATGCATACCAGGGTGTACATTTTTATCTTTGCTGACTGTACAGTATCTGTACATTTTTACTATATTTGAAGAATTCTTTAGCTTTCAATTCTTGATGAAAAGCAGAACTTCCCTTTAATTGTTAAGCTGGAGATGCTTTATCCCTTTCCCAGATTCTCTGACAGAAATTTTGTAGGGAGGTAACCTAACCTTAGTTAATAAGATGCAATCACTCAGTATAGTTCATCTAGAATACTGATAAGAGAAATCATTCTTTGTGTCAACAACAGTAGAAGCAGCAGTCCCAGTTTCCACTGATCATAACACTGACAAAGCAAGTTTCGGTTTCAAATGGTGATGAACTATTTCAGTAAAGGCCATTAGCCACTCTATGTGTATGAACTGTTCTCTCACCATGGGATTATTTTGCAGTTTCCTAACGCTAGTAAAGTAATGCTTAAAATTCTCCAAGCCAGGCTTCAGCGATACGTGAACCGTGAACTCCCTGATGTTCAAGCTGGTTTTAGAAAAGGCAGAGGAACCAGAGATCAAATTGCCAACATCTGCTGGATCATGGAAAAAGCAAGAGAGTTCCAGAAAAACATCTATTTCTGCTTTATTGACTATGCCAAAGCCTTTGACTATGTGGATCACAATCAACTGTGGAAAATTCTGAAAGAGATGGGAATACCAGAACACCTGACCTGCCTCTTGAGAAACCTATGTACAGGTCAGGAAGCAACAGTTAGAACTGGACATGGAACAACAAAGTAGTTCCAAATAGGAAAAGGAGTATGTCAAGGCTGTATATCATCACCCGCTTATTTAATTTATATGCAGAGTACATCATGAGAAACGTTGGGCTGGAAGAAGCATAAGTTGGAATTAAGATTGCTGGGAGAAATATCAATAACCTCAGATATGGAGATGACACCACCCTTATGGCAGAAAGTGAAGAGGAACTAAAAGCCTCTTGATGAAAGTGAAAGAGGAGAGTGAAAAAGTTGCTTAAAGCTTAACATTCAGAAAACAAAGATCATGGCATCTGGTCCCATCACTTCTTGGAAAAGAGATGGGGAAACAGTAGAAACAGTGTCAGACTTTATTTTTTGGCCTCCAAAATCACTGCAGATGGTGATTGCATCCATGAAATTAAGAGACGCTTATTCCTTGGAAGGAAAGTTATGACTAACCTAGATAGCATATTCAAAAGCAGAGATATTACTTTGCCAACAAAGGTCTGTCTTGTCAAGACTATGGTTTTTCTAGTGGTCATGTATGGATGTGAGAGTTGGACTGTGAAGAAAGCTGACTGCTGAAGAATTGATGCTTTTGAACTGTGGTATTGGAGAAGACTCTTGAGAGTCCTTTGGACTGCAAGGAGATCCAACCAGTCCATTCTGAAGGAGATTAGCCCTGGGATTTCTTTGGAAGGAATGATGCTAAAGCTGAAACTCCAGTACTTTGGCCACTTCATGCCAAGAGTTGACGTATTGGAAAAGACTCTGATATTGGGAGGGATTGGGGGCAGGAGGAGAAGGGGACGAGAGAGGATGAGGTGGCTGGATGGCATCACCGACTCAATGAACGTGAGTTTGAGTGAACTCCGGGAGTCGGTGTTGGACAGGAAGGTCTGGCGTGCTGTGATTCATTCCCTCATAGAGTCGGACATGACTAAGCCACTTAACTGAACTGAACGTCTAATGATATTGAGCATAGCTCATGTGCTTTTGCCCATTAGTATAAATTCCTTACAAATACATGGTTTGCAAATGCTTTCTCTCATTCTGTAGGTGTTTGAAGCATAAAACTTTTAATTTGTTGAAATCCAATTATTCTGTTTTATTCTCTTGATGCTTGTGCTTTTGGTGTCCTGTCTACATATCAGTGCTAAATCTATGGTCATGAAGATTTATCCATGCTTTCTTCTTAGAGCTTTCATCTTATACTACAGCTTGTGTATGGTGTGAGGCAAGGGTCTAAATTCATTATTTTTCATGTGGACATCCACTTGTTCCACATCACTTATTGAAAAGCCTGTTTGTTTGTTTTTTTTTTTGCCTGTTGAAGTATATCTTTATAAAAAGTCAACTACCCATAAATGTGAATGTTTATTTTCAGATATACAATTTGTTACACTGATCTTCACCTCTATTCTTATGCAAGGACCCCCTTGATTACTACAGCTTTGTAGCAAGTTTTAAAATCATATGTATGATTTTTTCCAAGTGTGTTTTTCAATATTGCCTTAGCTGTTCTGGGTCCCTGACATTTCCATATAAATTTTAGAACCAGCTTTTTAATTTCTGCAAAAAAAAAAAAATCTGGGATTTTAAAAGTGAGTATATGCAGTCTACACATCAATTTGAAAAATATTGTCATCTTAAGTACACTATGTCTTTTGATTCAGGAACATGAATATTTTTGGATTTGTATAGTTACAGTATAGTATCTTTCAACAATGTTTTGTAGTTTTCAGCATATAATTTTTCATTCTGTAAAATTTATTCATAAATATTTCTTGCTTTTGTATGCTATTGTATTTGGAATAGTTTCAGATTGTTTGTTGCTAGTGTGCACATACAGTTATTTTTCCTTATCTTCTTATCAATCTTGTATCCTGCAACCTTGTTTAAGTCATTTACTCTAATACTATCTTTAGTTGATTCCTTCGAAGAGCATATTGCCTGAAAATAAAGTTGGTTTTACTTTTTATATTTTTAATCTTGTGTCTTTTATTTCTTTTTCTTGCTTAGTTATCCTCCCTAGAAATTCCATTACAATATTGAAAGGAAGTGACAAGAGTGGAAATTCTTACCTTTTTCATGATCATGTTGTAATTTACCATTAAATATGATCTTAGCTGTGGGTTTTCTGTAGGTGTCTTTTGTGAAGTTGAGGGAGTTCCTTTTGTTTATAGGTTGTTTACAGTTTTTATCATGAAAGTATATTGAATTTTATCACATTCTTTTTCTGCATCTATTGAGACAATCATGTAGTTTTTATCCTATGATATGGTATATTACATTAATTGACATTCAGATGTTAAAACATTTGCAATTCTGGAGTAAATCCCACATAATGTGGGGTTATAATTCTATTTACATGTTGCTGGATTTTATCCACTATTTCTTTGAGAATTTTTATACATATGTTTATAAGAGATATTGGTCTTTAGATTTCTTGTGACATCTTTTGTCTGGTTCTGGTATCAGAGTAATACAGCTTCCTAGAAAGATTTGGGATGTATCCTCTCCTTTTCCACATTTTTCAAAGAATATTTAAGGATCGGTGTTAATTTTTCTTTAAATATTTGGTAGAAATCACCAGGTAAGCTATCACAGGTAGAGCCTGTGATTTTTTTTCTGGGAAGTAATCATTTAATCTATTTATTCTTTAAAGGTCTAATCACACTTTTCATTTATCCTTGAATAAATTTCAGTTATGTTTTTAAGAATTTGTCCATTTTACCTGTTATCTAGTTTGTTAGTATAAATAGTTCATAATATTCCCTCATGCTTCCTTTTACTTCTAAAAGATGGATAATGATGAACCCTCTCTGATTCTTAAGTAATATGAGCCTTTTCTCTTTTTTTCTTGGTCAGTACAGCTTCAGTTTTGATATTTTTACCAAAAATAACTTTCAGTTCGTTGAATTTATGGTTTTCCATCTTCTGCTTCTTTTCATTTATACTCAAATCTTTATAATTTCTTTCCATCTTCTTGCTCTAGTTATACTTTGCTCTTTTATTCAGTGTCTTAATATGAGACATTAAGGTTATGGTTTGATATTTAATATTTTATTCAGCTATAGCTATACATTGCCTTTGAAGCATGGTTGCTTTAAATGCACCTTATAAGTTCTGATATGCTGTGTCTTATCTTTATTCATTTTGAGTATTTTCTAATTTATGATTTCTTAATTGACCGACTGGTTACTAAAAGAGTATGTTGCTTGATTTCCACATATTTGTGAACCTCTTAGGTTTATTTCTGTTATTTCCAATTTCATCTATTGTGGTTGGAGAAAACATTTTGTATGATCTCAACCTGTTTAATTTTACTGAAGTTTGTTTTGTGGGCTAACAAATGATATATCCTAGAGAATATTCCATATGCTATTAGCAACGTGTATTCTGCTCGTATGGTTTTTCAGTTCAGTTCAGTTGCTCAGTCATGTCCGACTCTTTGCGACCCCATGGACTGCAGCATGCCAGGCCTCCCTGTCCATCAGCAACTCCTGAGGTTTACTAAGCTCATGTCTGTTGAGTTTGTGATGCCATCCATCCTCTGTCATCCCTTTCTCCTCCCACCTTCAATCTTTCCCAGCATCAGGGTCTTTTCAAATGAGTCAGTTCTTTGCATCAGGTGGCCAAAGTATTGCAGTTTCAGCTTCAGCATCAGTCCTTCCAATGAATATTCTGGACTGATTTCCTTTCAGATGGACTGGTTGGATCTCCTTGCAGTCCAAGAGACTCGCAAGAGTCTTCTCCAACACCACAGTTCAAAAGCATCAATTCTTTGGTGCTCAGCTTTCTTTATAGTCCAACTTTCACATCCATACATGACTCCTGGAAAAACCATAACTTTGACTAGACGGACCTTTGCTGTCAAAGTAATGTCTCTGCTTTTTAATAGGCTGCTTAGGTTGGTCATCACTTTTCTTCCAAGAAGCAAGTGTCTTTTAATTTCATGGCTGCAGTCATCATTCGCAGTGATTTTGGAGCCCCTCAAAATAAAGTCTGTCACTGTTTCCATTGTTTCCCTATCTATTTGCCATGAAGTGATGGGACTGGATGCCATGATATCAGTTTTCTGAACGTTTAGTTTTTAGCCAACTTTTTCACTGTCCTCTTTCACTTTCATCAAGAGGCTCTTTAGTTCTTCTTCACTTTCTGCCATCTGCATATCTGAGGTTATTGATATTTCTCCTGGCAATCTTGATTCCAGTTTGTGCTTCATCCAGACCAGTATTTCTCATGATGTGCTCTGCATATAAGTTAAATAAGCAGGGTGAGACTATACAGTCTTGACATACTCCTTTCCCAGTTTGGAACCAGTCTGTTGTTCCATCTCCAGTTCTAACTGTTGCTTCCTGACCTGCATACAGATTTCTCAAAAGGCAGGTCAGGTGATCTGTATTCCCATCTCTTTCAGAATTTTCCGTAGTTCATTGTGATCCACACAGTCAAAGGCTTTGGCATAGTCAATAAAGCAGAAGTAGATGTTTTTCTGGAACTCTCTTGCTTTTATGATGACTCAGCAATGTTGGCTTATTTGATCTCTGGCTCCTTTGCCTTTTGTAAATCCAGCTTGAACATCTGGATGTTCACCTACTGTTGAAGCCTCACTTGGAGAATTTTGAGCATTACTTTACTAGAATGTGAGATGAGTGCAATTGTGCGGTAGTTTGAGCATTCTTTGGCATTGCCTTTCTTTGAGATTGGAATGAAAACTGACCTTTTCCAGTCCTGTGGCCACTGCTGAGTTTTCCAAATTTGCTGACACTTTGAGTGCAACACTTTCACAGCATCATCTTTTATGATTTGAAATAGCTCAACTGGAATTCCATCACCGCAACCAGCTTTGTTCGTAGTGATCTTCCTAAGACCCACTTGACTTCACATTCCAGGATGTCTGGCTCAAGGTGAGTGATCACACCATTGTGATTATCTGGGTCATGAAGATCTTTTTTTGCATAGTTCTTCTGTGTTTTCTTGCCACCTCTTCTTAATATCATCTTCTTCTGTTAGGACCATACCATTTCTGTTCTTTATTGTGCCCATCTTTGCTTATAGATTTTAATGTTGTTCAAGTCATCGATTTCCTTGCTGATCTTTTGCATACCTGATCTACGTGTGTGTTCAGTTGTGTCTGATTGTTTGTGACCCCATGGATTGTATGTAGCCCATCAGACTCCTCTGTCAATGAAAATTTCCTGACAAGAATCCTGGAGTGTGTTGCAGTTTCCTGCTCCAGAGGATCTTCCCATCCAGAGACCAAACCCACATTTCCTGCATTGGCAGGTGGATTCTTACCAATATGCCACCTGGGAAGCCAATACTTGCTTTATCCACTATTAAAATTAGAGTGTTAAATTTCTCAACATTTATTGTTGCATTGTTCATTTTTCCCTTCAGTTATATCAGATTTTGCATCATGTCTTTTGGGGTTTTACTATTAAATTTATGTATGTTGTTAATTGCTATATTCTAATAAATTCACCACTGTTATTTCTATGAAATGCCCTTTTTGGTCACTAGTGATAATTGTTGTCCATATGTCTGCTATTAGTATATTGACACCAACTCTCTTGTGGTTCCTGCGTGCACTGTATAGTTTTTTCTGCCATTATAGATTCAAACTGTTTATATAGTTGAATCTAAAGTGTATCTTTTACAGAAAGCATATATTTAACACACTTTTTATCAATTCTGCCAACCTCTGCCTTTGAACTGGAGTGTTTCGTTAATTTATATTTAATGTATTTCTGATAAATTAGAATTTACCCTTTTAATTTGCTTTTTATTGTTCAGTCTTCTTTTGTCCTGTTGTGCCTTCTTACTGATTTCCAAGTGAATATTTTGTAGTGTAATATTTGTATTCCTTTAATGTTTTTTCACTATTTTAAAGTTATATTCTTAGAATTTGCTTTAGGGCTTACCGTATACATTTTGTCTTATCTTCATCTTCAGATTTATACTAATTTGAGAGATAGATATAAAAAATATAGCTACTAGAAAGCTCTGTTCTCTCTTCTTCCATTCTATTACTGCTGTACATTACATCTGTATGTCTACAGACCCTACATTACATTGTTATAATTTATTATTTTATATAATGTTAATTATTTTAAATAAATTAAGAGAGGAAATTGGAGCAAACATATTTACAGAGTTTGTAGCAATATTTCATTTTATTATTATTATTATTATTATTTTACCATTTCTGGTTCTCTTTACTTGTTCCTATGAATTCTAGTTAGTTACCACATGATGTCATTTCCTTTTCTCAGTACGACTTTTTTATCACCTTTGATCTTTTTCCTCCTTCTCTCTTTTTTCTTATTTTGGCATTTTCATTATTTATAATGCACTCAACGATGGCCCATAATTGTTTGAGACTATATTCATTTTTTATTAACTACTTGCACCAAAATCTGTTGTTCCTGAGAGTGCCTTTAGGTTTAAACTTCCTCATTCCCTGTTCTAAATAGAGTTATTGGAAGAACTTTGGAGCCCTGTGTTCTTATCACCTGCTTTTCCAAGGCAGTATCTTGGTACCATTATTCAGCTGACTGCTTCTCTGAGTGACATTCCTATTTTTCAATCAGGGAACTGGGTAGGGTGGCAGACTTTAGTCTCTTTAACTTGCCTTTCCCTGTATGAAACCTCCATCCTACGAGTGAGATGGGGTAAGTTCAACTGAGGACTCAGTATTATAGGCTTCCCAGGTGGCACAGTGGTAAGAACTCTGCTTGCCAGTGCAGGAGACACCAGAGATGTGGGTTCAATCCCTGGGTTGGGAAGATCCCTTGGAGTAGGAAATGTCAACCCACTCCAGTATTCTTGCCTGGAAAATTCCTTTCATGGTGTCACAAAGAGTCAGACATGACTGAACACACACACACACACACACACACACACACACACACACACATTCTTAGCCTGTCACACTTGGCATAAAAGCCTCTGCCCTATGAATAAGAGCTGTGGAGAAGGGGAGATCCCTGACTTTTCAACTACATAAAGCTTCAATTTTGCCTTGGCAACATGGAGCTTGAAGAGATGAGAAATGATGGTAAATTGTCTCTCCCATGGAGGTAGCATAGTTCTTGAATGAAAGCTGGGAGGAGTGGGAGGCCTGTTTTCTTGGTCTCACTTACCTGGAGAGGAACTTCCATCAGGCTGAATAGGGGTGGGGAGAGTAAGTCATAGCTCAAGAGCCACAGTCTTTTACTATTTTTTAAAATAAGATTTAGATTTCTTTCAATAAATATTTATTCATTTGCATTATATCCTGAGGAGATTTTCCAAAGATTGAATAGTTGATATCATTATTGTTCTTTTAATAAATTTTACCAGTTAAGGTTTTTGTTATTGCTACAGAGTGGTTTCATAAAGTTCTTCCCTGTCCCTTTTTTTCTCTTTTTGGCCACACTGTGGAATCTTAGTTCCCTCATCAGGGATCAAACCCGTACCCCCTGCAACGGAAGTGTGGAGTCTTAACCATTAGACTGCCAAGGAAGTCCTCTTAAAGTTTTTTACACTGTCATCTTGGAAGCTATTAACTAGCCCATTTCCATTTAATAATTGCCCCTTCTGCTTAAATTAGCTAGAGTTGGTTTCTATTGATCACAGCTAACAACTTGCAATCACACACACAACACACACACACACACACACACACACACACACACACACAGAAATGCAGAAAACTGACAAACTGAGATTCATCATTAGTTTCTGTATAAGATTTTTTTTTTAAATATGTTCCCTTTGATTAAAAGTAATTAAGTCTTATGTCTGTATATGTACTTGGTAGGTAGGTGAGGATTTCATCTTTGTTTTTAACAAACCTATAAAAAGGAAAAAGTAAACTTCTGAGAAAATAATTCAAATATTAGATGTAATTTCTGTCTGCTAATGGTAGGCAGAAGACCTATGCCATTGAATAATTTTTTAAGGGATCATAAAATGTAATATTCATGTTTAAATATATATATTTAAATTAAAAGGGCTTCCCTGATAGATCAGTTGGTAAAGAATCCACCTGCAATGCAAGAGACCCAGGGTCAGTTCCTGGGTTGGAAAGATCTGCTGGAGAAGGGATAGGCTATCCACTCCAGCATTCTGGCCTGGAGAATTCAATGGACTATATATTCCATGGGGTTGCAAATAGTCAGACACGACTGAGCAACTTTCAGGGAAAGTAAGTCATAGCTTAAGAGCCACAGTCTTTTACAATTTTTTTTTTTTAAATCCCTGGTAAAGGAACTAAGATTCCACATGCCCTACAATATGGCCAAAAAAAAAAAGGGGGGGGAGGGGGGATAAGGAAGAACTCTATGAAACTGCTCTGTAGCAAAAACAAAACGTAACAAAAATCTTAACTGGTAAAATTTATAGAAAGAACAATAACAACTATTTAATCTAATGATAGGCAGAATACCTATGCTATTGATAGTTTTTTTAGGAATCATAAAATGTAATATTCATGTATAAATCTATATATTTAAGTTAAAAGGAATAATGCTATGTATGTGTTACATATTCTGATTTCTAAAATTTAATACATTGTGAACATTTTATAATTTTGTGGTAGTTAATGTTGAATTTGGAGATTTATGGTCTTTTTAGCATTTTGTATCTAACTACTGGTGTGAATTTAGTTAAGCTCAGGTACATTTTAGAAAAGGAGAGTAGTGTCCATGGTGTTAATCTGATTCTAAGAATGATCTGTAACCCTCAAATGTCTAAGAATCAAAATGTACAGGGATCATCAAAATAGCTGCATGGTATTTCCTTTATTGGGCTTCCCAAGTGATTTAGTGGGTAAATAACTCACCTACATGCAGGAGACATAATAAATGCAGGTTCGAACCCTGGTTTGGGAAGATCTCCTGGAGGAGGGCATGGCAACCCACTCCAGTATTCTTGCCTGAAGAATCCCCATGGACAGAGGAGCCTGGTAGGCTACAGTCCATGAGATCACAAAGAGTCGGACATGGCTGAACCACTGACACACACTTCCTTTATGACGTATGGTAGTTTAACCAATTCTTTACATAGGAACAGGGTCGGTTCAAATTTTTACTCTGATGGTTAATATTATCATGAACAATCATTTTTCAGGTCAATCTTCTAACAGATTTTCCTTGCAATTAATTTTTAGTGTTGAAATTGCCTCAAGAAAGCATATAGATATTTTGAGGCTTTTAATGCTTGGTTGCTTAGTTGCTTCAGGCATGTCTGACTCTTTGCAGAAGTATGGACTTCAGCCTGCCAGAGTCCTCTGTCCATGGGATTCTCCAGGCAAGAATACTGGAGTAGGTAGCCATTCGCTACTCCAGGGGATCTTCCTGACCCACGGATCGAAACCATACCTCCTTTGTCTTCTGCACTGCAGGCAGATTCTTTACCCACTGACCCCCCCTGAGAAGCCCAAGGCTTTTAATCTATTTTGCTAAATTATCCTCCAGAATGGTTGCATCACCTTTTTTGCCAGACAGTCTTACTGCCTAGCTGACTTGATAGATTAAAATCATTTTTAGTGCATGTAGTCAGAAGCTAGTGGAAGCCAACCATCCCAATTAGATTTTTTGATATATGTTCCTCTCCTGCTACAGATATGATGCAAAAACTCTTCAACTGTGCTTTTTCACTTCAATACTATTGAAAGCTCAGCTTCAAATGCAAAGGATCTCCTACATCTGATGGCAGCCAGCCACATTTATTCCAGTGCTTACCTGCTGTGGACCCACACAGAGTCGAGTCTGGCCTCATCATCCTTAGAATTCCCCATGACATACTCCTTGAGGCAGCTGTCTACAGCTAAATGACAGAATATACACATTACAACCTTGGCAGACAATCCCTGGCTTTGGCCTGCTGCTGGGATACACACACTTTTACACCATCTCAGATCCTCTGCTGTGACAAAAGTGTTGTCAGATAAATGGAAAACCAGATTGGGTTATGGCTACCTGTCTATGTGATATGTTGATATCAATGGGAAAGATCTGTAGGCCTCCAAAACTATCTCTGGTAAAGATTACAAAATCTTTTCCATTGTAATATTAATTTTGAAGAAGAATTTTAAAGAACCCAGTTTAAGATCTTTAGTTATTCATATTTCAAAGTGAGTCATAGGTTTTCTTTCTATGTGTGCCTGGACACACAATAAAGTCTTTTGGTGCCATTACAACTTGAATTTCTAGGCATGAATATTTTTAATGCATTGGTTTTCCATTTCAAATATGAATACATTAGTATTATTGATGAAAGAGTTTTGAACAGAAACCTACGCTCTCTCACTTGCTTTAAAAAAAAATTCTTTCCCTTTCTTTTTAACACTTCCAACAACTCTGATATTCTTAGGCTCCATCTCATGGAAAGTTGGAATAGAAGAAGTGACTTTTTTTTGGTAACTCTAAATGAGAGACCTATTTTATAATACTTCAGTGGAATAGGCTGGACTGCAAGAAATAAGCTACACTACCAGATAATAATTATTTGATTTGAAGAACAAAGAAAACTTTCTGAAAATCTGATTTCTGACCAACACTTGCAGATGTAAAACAGTGTTTAAATTCCTACTTCTCAGGATATAATATAACAATTCCTAATCACGTTCTTGATAAGAATTTTCAATTGTCTGTTTATCTCATGTTCATTCTCACTGTGGTTCCTAAATTCCCGGAAGAAGCAAATTCATTTTAAAAATTGGAGAGAAGTAACTTTCAGTTTGTGTTTATTTTAGAGAACTTAATAGAATTTGCTTAATTAGTTGAATAAGAGTAAAGTCTCCCAAAGACTTCATTGTGTGTCAATAGAGCATTGTGTTTGAAGGCACAGTCTTTGGAATGGTGCAGACCTAGATTTGAACCACACTTCTGCCAAAAGCTACCAGTATCTACATTAAATAACTTACTTCATTTCTCTGATTCTCATTTTTGAGGTCTATCAAAAAGGTACGTTAATATTACTCCTATACATTTTTTTAAGGATTAAGTGAGATAAGGAAAATTATTAAGTGTTTAGAATACTCTCTGACACAGATGGCTCTCCATAAAGGGCAGCTAATATCCTGGAACACAGTAGGTGCTCAACAAAGATTTTGTTTCATAATAGAATACCTTTCCTAAGAAACCAAGATTGAGAGTAAATTTCCAAATTCCTCTTTTCATATCACATAGAATATTTATATATTTCTTGGGAGGCCTTCTTTCTTGCCTACTGCTTTCCATTGTTGAAATCTCATGCACTGAGAACTTGCAGATTTCCAGAAATACTTTCAGTGGCACCATTGCTAATCTTCAGTGAGGTTTATTATGAACCATGGTCGGAAAGACACTCCAAAAACCTTCTCTGGGACCAGCAGCAAGCCTGACTGCTGCTGCCTCACATTTTATTTGCTTTTACTTTACAGCTCTTTGCAGGAGACCTGGGTTTGATCTCTGGGTTGGGAAGATCCCCTAGAGAAAGTGAAAGAAAGAAAGTGAATTTGCTCAGTCATGTCCGACTCTTTGCGACCGCATGAACTGTAGCCTACCAGGCTCCTCTGTCCATGGGATTTCCCAGGGATTTTCCAGACAAGAGTACTGGATTGGTTTGCCATTTCCTTCTCCAGGGGATCCTTCCAACCCAAGGATCGAACCCAGGTCTCCCGCATTGTAGGCAGATGCTTTACAATCTGAGCCACCAGGGAAGATACCCTGGAGAAGGAAAAGGCAAATGACTCTAGTATTCTGGCCTGGAGAATTCCAAGGATCGTATAGTCCATGGGATCGCAAAGAGTCGGATATGACTGAGTGACTTTCACTTTCACTTTGAGTATCTAGGGGGAAGTAACATGGAAACAATATTGAAATTTACATTCATCTATCTTTTAAGAATTTTTAAAATACTTCACTCAGCATCATCTTGTGTAATCCTCATGAGGGACTTATTAAGTCTCCCATTCTACAGATAGAAAACATTAAGATTTCAAGAAATTGTGACACATGGTTAAATATGTATAGAGGGTTGCAGAGCCTGTGTCTCCCAACTTTCAGTTCATTGCCCATCCCCTCCATGTTAGCTCCTAAATTCCTCACACTTACCGAGAATGCAGGAGGGCTTCTTCTGCAGTGGTCAAATGTCCAACCACAATCATTCCCTTCCAGATAAAGCACTGATTAAGCAGTCCGTCTCCCTGGGAAAAATAACCCTGAATTGTGACCTTTTCTTATGATGTTAATGTGAATGAAGAGTCTGAAAGCAGATTTGCAGGTGAAATAAACAAATAAGCATGAAGCTATTGTATCCATCCAAGTTGGTCTAGACTTTTATATCCCTTGCAAATTTTCATAGAAGCCTAAAAAAGAAAAAAACAACAGAAAAAACTAACCTTTAGTGTTTTGCAGTGTTATGCCGGACTTTGTTATTTTCACTATTTTTTTCACTCATTTGATTTTTTGCCTCATATTTGTGAGGTGATATTATCATTTCCCACAATTTGTATTTAATATAAGGTGACTGAGGGACAATGAGCTATTTTCCCAGAGCCATCTTTCTATTAAGCGTCTAGGTCAGGATAAGAATATAGTAAAGCTATATTCTAAATGTGAAGCTGTGATTAGTCTAAGAATATTAGATTGCTATTGTTTTCTTGCTGGGGTTTCTCGGAATATGAAAACAAAATAAGATCTTTCCCAGCATCAAGGTCTTTTCCAATGAGTCTGATGCAAAGAACTGACTCATTGGAAAAGACGCTGATGCTGGGAAAGATTGAAGGCAGGAAAAGAAAGGGACAATAGAGGGTGAGAAGGTTTGATGCCGTCACCAACTCAGTGGACATGAATTTGGGCAAGCTCTGGGAGATGGTGATGGCCAGGGAAGCCTGGTGTGCTGCAATCCAAGGGGTGGCAAAGAGTCATGGCTGAGTGACTGAACTGAACAGAACTTTCTGTCATAAGTTTTGGCAGTGTTTGACAAAAACGTCAAACTTTGGACTGTCCTTTCCTCAGCTCCACAGAATAAATGCCCTTTCTACAGCTCCCATGATGTATGCTGAGATGGAAGTCAAACGTTCATAGTCTTATTCGCCTGTTATCATTCTTTGCAGATAATTTAATTTACATTTCCCAATCAATCCTCAAAGCACAGTGTTTGATATTATTATACGCCCCCCCCAAAAAAATCAAATACCCGCAAGTTTGAAGTAACATTTCTTCAGTTGATCATATATTATATTGTGTGATCACTTAAAAACCAAACCTTCCAAGCAAAACAAAACAAAAAATTTCAAATACAAGTATTTCCCAAGAGTGAGGTGTTTTACAATCTTCCAAGGCTCCTCATCAATAGAGGATAAAGTTCCTGTTTGATTCTTCACTATCTCACCGAAATTCTCTTTGCTAATTTTTTATTAATTCCACTATGACTTTGTTCTTGATATTTTATCCACTTTTTATCATCTTTATGTTTTCTTGTCTTTTGTTTAGAATTCCTTTGATACTGCTGACAATTCCTCCCATGAGACAAATCCTACTTATCTTTATGAGAATTAAGGCCACCTGTGTGACTTTACTTAAGGATCAGGATTGAGAACTGAGAATACGTATGTCAACAAGACAACTATTTATTATAGGAAGATTTTAAAATAATAGATAGTGTCACTGTTTGATTAGGATATTCCTGCATTATCAGTTTATCTGAAAAAAATAAGTTTTCTTGACTGGGCAAATAGAATGATCATCAGAGTAACAGTTTACTTATTAAGACTTGCTTCAAGATGCTCACCATGCTGATCCACCAGTCCTAAGCAATTGTGCCATATTTTCATCCCAATCTCAATTAGGTACCTACCTGAAAAGACCTGATTTAAACCAATGAAGCCTGTATCCTAAACTTTTTAAATATCTTTGATCCCTGCATGTGAGAGGCAACTAAGTCTCAATCAAGTTGCTGTTACTTCCATTGTTTTCATAAAATTAGCTCTGCTCATCTAAGGCTATTATGCTTTTTTTTTTAAAGTCTGCAGTCCACCATATCATATTATTCAGAATTCTATCAAAAGAAAAAAAGTAGGAAAAACAACCCAAATTAATTTAAAACTAAAAAGGGAATATCTTGGCTCAATAATTGAAGATGACTAGAAAGTCAGGACTTAATAGAAAGGCTTAAACATGGTCTCCAGAACTCAGCTTTATTTCTCAGATTTTACCCCCAGGTGGCTTCTTCCCAAGTCAGCACTCTTACTGTAGAATATATTGTTTGCAGTTCGCTCTATGCTTTCCTTCTAAGTCAGGTTTTCCCAGAAACAGACCTTGAGCAAAAGATTCAAGTCCAGGGATTTTATGTGTGAAGGTTATGTCAGTACAAGAGTGGAGGACAGGACAGGGAAGGTAAAGAAACTGGTAAGGAGTACATTATAAGTTAACTGCCACTTTGGGCAACTAAAGCTTTCAACCCTGAAGGGATACTTCAGGCAATAATGTAAAACATACTTCTCAAAATTATATCACCTAAAGGACCACAGAGACTTATCACTGCATGTCAACTACTATTAGTCATTGTTTGTAAGAAGCATGTCCGGGCTGATATCATTGAGATTAGAGCAGATGTAAATGGTTTTAGAAAGTTCTGAGGCAGCAACCATATGCAAATATACACAGCTGGAAGTTGATAAGCATGCAGTGAAGCCAGAGGCTCCAGGGATATGGGCAGTGCACCTGGAATAACTTCTGCTCTCAGATCCCAAGCTCAAAACACTCAGCATGTTACAAAAGTACAATTATCTTTCTTCAGTTCAGTTCAGTCGCTCAGTCGTGTCCTACTCTTTGCGACCCCATGAATCGCAGCATGCCAGGCCTCCCTGTCCATCACCATCTCCCGGAGTTCACTCAGACTCACGTCCATCGAATCCGAGATGCCATCCAGCCATCTCATCCTCGGTCGTCCCTTTCTCCTACTGCCCCCAATCCCTCCCAACATCAGAGTCTTTTCCAATGAGTCAACTCTTCACATGAGGTGGCCAAAACACTGGACCTTCAGCTGTAGCATCATTCCTTCCAAAGAAATACCAGGGTTGATCTCCTTCAGAATGGACTAGTTGGATCTCCTTGAAGTCCAAAGGACTCTCAAGAGTCTTCTCCAACACCACAGTTCAAAAGCATCAATTTTTCGGCGCTCAGCCTTCTTCACAGTCCAACTCTCACATTCATACATGACCACAGGAAAAACCATAGCCTTAACTAGACAGATCTCAGTCAACAAAGTAATGTCTCTGCTTTTGAATATGCTATCTAGGTTGGCCATAACTTTTCTTCCAAGGAGTAAGCGTCTCTTAATTTCATGGCTGCAGTCACCATCTGCAGTGACTTTGGAGCACCAAAAAATAAAAAGTCTGACACTGTTTCTACTGTTTCCCCATCTATTTCCCATGAAGTGATGGGACCAGATGCATGATCTTCGTTTTCTGAATGTTGAGCTTTAAGCCAACTTTTTCACTCTCCTCTTTCACTTTCATCAACAGGCTTTTTAGCTCCTCTTCACTTTCTGCCATAAGGGTGGTGTCATCTGCATATCTGAGGTTATTCATATTTCTGCCAGCAATCTTGATTCCAGCTTGTGTTTCTTCCAGTCCAGCGTTTCTCATGATGTACTCTGCATAGAAGTAAGCAGGGTGACAATATACAGCCTTGATGTACTCCTTTTCCTATTTGGAACCAGTCTGTTGTTCCATGTCCAGTTCTAACTGTTGCTTCCTGACCTGCATACAGATTTCTCAAGAGGCAGGTCAGGTGGTCTGATATTCCCACAGTTGATTGTGATCCACACAGTCAAAGGCTTTGGCATAGTCAATAAAGCAGAAATAGATGTTTTTCTGGAACTCTCTTGCTTTTTCCATGATCCAGCAGATGTTGGCAATTTGATCTCTGGTTCCTCTGCCTTTTCTAAAACCAGCTTGAACGTCAGGAAGTTCACGGTTCATGTATTGCTGAGGCCTGGCTTGGAGAATTTTGAGCATTACTTTACTAGCATGTGAGATGAGTGCAGTTGTGCGGTAGTTTGAGCATTCTTTGTCATTGCCTTTCTTTGGGATTGGAATGCAAACTGATCTTTTCCAGTCCTGTGGCCACTGCTGAGTTTTCCAAATTTGCTGGCATATTGAGTGCAGCACTTTCACAGCATCATCTTTCAGGATTTGAAACAGTTCAACTGGAATTCCATCACCTCCACTAGCTTTGTTCGTAGTGATGCTTTCTAAGGCCCACTTGACGTCACATTCCAAGATGTCTGGTTCTAGATTAGTGATCACATCAGCATGACTATCTGGGTCAAGAAGATCTTTTTTGTACAGTTCTTCCGTGTATTCCTGCCACCTCTTCTTAATATCTTCTGCTTCTGTTAGGTCCATACCATTTCTGTCCTTTATCGAGCCCATCTTGGCATGAAATGTTCCCTTGGTATCTCTAATTTTCTTGAAGAGATCTCTAGTTTTTCCCAATCTGTTGTTTTCTTCTATTTCTTTGCAGTGATCACTGAAGAAGGCTTTCTTATCTCTTCTTGCTATTCTCTGGAACTCTGCATTCAGATGCTTATATCTTAGCTTTTCTCCTTTGCTTTTCACCTCTCTTCTTTTCACAGCTATTTGTAAGGCCTCCCCAGACAGCCATTTTGCTTTTTTGCATTTCTTTTCCATGGGGATGGTCTTGATCCCTGTCTCCTGTACAGTGTCACGAACCTCATTCCATAGTTCATCAGGCACTCTATCTATCAGATCTAGGCCCTTAAATCTATTTCTCACTTCCACTGTATAATCATAAGGGATTTGATTTAGGTCATACCTGAATGTTCTAGTGGTTTTCCCTACTTTCTTCAATTTGAGTCTGAATTTGGCAATAAGGAGTTCATGATCTGAGCCACAGTCAGCTCCTAGTCTTGTTTTTGTTGACTGTATAGAGCTTCTCCATCTTTGGCTGCAAAGAATATAATCAATGTGATTTCGGGTTGACCATCTGGTGATGTCCATGTTTGTTGTAAGAGGGTGTTTGCTATGCCCAGTGCATTTTCTTGGCAGAACTCTATTAATCTTTGCCTTGCTTCATTCTGCATTCCAAGGCCAAATTTGCCTGTTACTCCAGGTGTTCCTTGACTTCCTACTTTTGCATTCCAGTCCCCTATCATGAAAAGGACATCTTTTTTTGGGTGTTAGTTCTAAAAGATCTTGTAGGTCTTCATAAAACTGGTCAACTTTACTTTTTTCAGCGTTACTGGTTGGGGCATAGACTTGGATAACTGTGATATTGAATGGTTTGCCTTGGAGACGAACAGAGATCATTCTGTCGTTTTGAGATTGCATCCAAGTACTGCATTTCGGACTCCTTTGTTGACCATGATGGCTACTCCATTTCCTCTGAGGGATTCCTGCCCGCAGTAGTAGATATAATGGTCATTTGAGTTTAATTCACCCATTCCAGTCCATTTTAGTTCACTGATACCTAGAATGTCGACGTTCACCCTTGCCATCTCTTGTTTGACCACTTCCAATTTGCCTCGATTCATGGACCTGACATTCCAGGTTCCTATGCCAGATTGCTCTTTACAGCATCGGATCTTGCTTCTATCACCAGTGATATCCACAGCTGGGTATTGTTTTTGCTTTGGCTCCATCCCTTCATTCTTCCTGGAGTTATTTCTCCACTGATCTCTAGTAGCATATTGGGCACCTACTGACCTGAGGAGTTCCTCTTTTGGTATCCTATCATTTTGCCTTTTCATACTGTTCATGGGGTTCTCAAGGCAAGAATACTGAAGCGGCTTACCATTCCCTTCTCCAATGGACCACATTCTGTCAGACCTCTCCACCCTTACCCGCCCATCTTGGGTTGCCCTCAGGCATGGCTTGGTTTCATTGAGTTAGACAAGGCTGTGGTCCTAGTGTGATTAGATTGACTAGTTTTCTGTGAGTATGGTTTCAGTGTGTCTGCCCTCTGATGCCCTCTTGCAACACTTAGGACCATATTATATCATATGCTTTGATCAAGATAATCACTGCAAAAACTAGAAGTATAGGGATGTCAGCTACAAATGGCAGAGTAAGGACTCTACAAATCCTATCATTTTAAAAGCAATGAGCATACTGGCCGAAATGATCGCAATCATTTTCCATCACCTGGGGAGTATTTATTCTAGAGAACCATCTCGATATTGGTTAAGAATAGTGAGGTGTGTAGTGGCTTAACTTATCCTATTTCCATTTTTCTCTTCCAAACTTCACAGCAACCTAGAAAATTGGCGCTCCGTAATCATTCATAAAAGAAAAGAAAATGCAGTTTGGAACCACCGAAAGGAGAAAATGAAATCAAAGTCCCCTTGAGATTTGCCCAGAGAGCTGCTATTATTTCCACATTAAATGGAAATTTAAGGTTACTGTATGATCCAGTGATTCTGCTCATAGTATGAGTATGTACCCAAGATAACTGATATCATTAGTTCAGTCACTCAGAAGTGTCTGACTGTGTGTGACCCTATGGACTTCATGCAGCCTGCCAGGCTTCCGTGTCCATCACCAACCTCCGGAGCTGGCTCAAACTCATGTCTATTGAGTCGGTGATGCCATCCAACCATCTCATCCTCTGTCGTCCCCTTCTTCTCCTCTTTCAATCTTTCCCAGCATCAGGGTCTTTTCCAATGAGTCAATTCTTCGCCTCAGGTGGTCAAAGTATTGGAGCTTCAGCTTCAGCATCAGTTCTTCCAATGAATATTCAGGACTGATTTCCTTTAGGATTGACTGGTTGGATCTCCTTACAGTCCAAGGGACTCTCAAGAGTCTTCTCTAACACCACAGTTCAAAAGCATCAGTTCTTTGGTGCTCAGCTTTCTTCACCATCCAATTCTCACATTCATAGCTTTGACTAGATAGACCTTTGTCAGCAAAGTAATGACTCTGCTTTTTAAAGGCTGTCTAGGTTGGTCATAGCTTATCTTCCAAGGAGCAAGCGTCTTTTAATTTCATGGCCGCAGTCACCATCTGCAGTGATTTTGGAGTCCAAGAAAATAAAGTCTGTCACTGTTTCCATTGTTTCCCCATCTATTTGCCATGAAATGATAGGACCAGATGCTATGATCTTCATTTTTTTAATGCTAAGCTTTAAGCCAGCTTTTTCACTCTGCTCTCCATCAAGAGGGTCTTTATTTCTTCTGATATCTATCATGTTTCCACACAAATTTGACATGATTGTTTGTAGTAGCATCAATCATAACAGCTAAACTCTGGAATGTACTCAACTGATAGATGGATGAACTGATAGATAGATGAACAAAATGTTTTATAACCATAGAGTGAAAAATTATTCAGCCACAGAAAGATGGAAATAGTGATACATACATACATACATGTTCAGTTCAGTTCAGTCGCTCTGTCGTGTCTGACTCTTAGCGACCCCATGAACTGCAGCCCACCAGGCTTCCCTGTCCCTCACCAATGCCTGGAGTCCACCCAAACCCATGTCCATTGAGTCGGTGATACCTTCCAACTATCTCATCCCCTGCCGCCCCCTTCTCCTCCTGCCCTCAATCTTTCCCAGCCTCAGGGTCTTTTCAAACAGTCAGCCACTATTTCCACTGTTTCCCCATCTATTTCCAATGAATTGATGGGACCAGATGCCATGATCTTAGTTTTCTAAATTTGAATTTTAAGCCAGGTTTTTCACTCTCCTCTTTCACTTTCATCAAGAGACTCTTTAGTGTAAACCTTGAAAACTTTACACTAAGTGAAAGGAGATAGACAGTTAAAGGCTGTGTACTCTATGATTCTGTTTACATAAAATGTCCATTCAGGAAAATCCATGGAGACAGAAAATAGATTAGTGGTTGCCAACTGCTAATGGGTACAAGGTTTCTTTGGGGAATGATACAGTTGATCTGGAGTTAGATGTTGGTGATGATTGCCTATTCCTGTAAATATGCTGAAGATCAATGAACTGTACACTTGAAAATAGTGGATTTATGATACACATATTATGTCTCCATGTTTTAAAAAGTTGTAAACAATTTTTTACAATGCTCTATATTGTCAGGCCTGGGTTAAATCCCTACTCCTGAGGGATAACGGAAGTCCCACAGTGAATTGATGGTAGGGTGGTTGCAAATTAAATTCAAGGTGTTGTTATCAGAAGAAGAGGGGAATAGGTGCTGAGCTAGCCAAGACAAGAAACCCTTTTCTAACTCTGGCCAAAAGGCTGGTCTTACAAACCCTTTGATCAAGGCTCTTTGTCAGTGCTCCCAATTTTTTTGGTGTTTTCATGAAAACAACCACTTTCCTGCTATAAAGGTACTACATGCTCTAATGTTTTCTATCAGTCTATGTCAGAACCATACTCATTTATTATTTCTTCCAGCTTTCTGTGCACCAAATCATGCTTTGACTACAGCCAAAGTAATGGCAACAATAATGTAGTACTCTGGGTTCTCATTGCTAAATACCTTCCAAACAACACAGGTGTCTCCCCAAATTCTAATGCAGTCATTTAGTGTAAATTTGCCCTGAGTGGTGGAAGGGATATCCCCAAGTATACTCCCAAGCCAATTTTCCATTAAAATGCTCAGCTAAGTCCACCTGGCTACAAGTACACGTGGGAAAAGTGTTCAGTCCTCTTGACATGTTCAATCATGTATTTTCAGTAGTATGTCCTATAACTGAGTGTGTGAATACAAATGTTAAAAGAGAAAAAATTAGCTAGCAAAAATAAACTTATTTATTCATAATATAAGCATAAAATTGCTGTCAAAGCACTCAGTTAATGAATTTTGGGTTGCCTCTACATGTTCTCTCTGTGTTTAAATCTTTCAATCTAGCTCTCAATCCCTTTCTCAAAAATCTTTGTGGTGCAAGCCTAGCTGACTTCCTGTCATAAATGCATAAAATATATATTGATACTAGTCTTTCTCATCATTTTCCACTATAAAATATACAGAAACTTCTTATAACAAGTTAATATTTATCAAAAGTTACACACCAAAATTGTACGTGGTGCTATTCACAGTCAAGAGAAAAGTAAACAAGGGTAAAGATGCAGAATTAATTAATAGAACTGCATAAAATTATTGGTAATACACACCATAGTCCTGTGATAATGTTGTGGTCAGCTGTTGCTACTGCAGAGAGCTTGAGTGTTGTGAGCATCAGCTTCAAAGGCCCCAGATGCCAGTCATCCCCCAGTATGCTGGCATCTCTTCAGTAAGTCTCTTATCTTGGCAATCTGACCTCTCCAGTTTCTTGCAATCTCTTGCCAAACCTGATCTCTCCCATTATCGCGATCTCTTGCTGTTCTTGTCTAATTTCCATCATGTTTAATGAGATACTGTAAACCTTGAATAACACCATGGGACCCCTACAAAGTGCCACTAGTGATACCAGGAGTGCTCCTAAGAAGCAAAGTCATGATATTACAAGAAAAAGCTGAATTGCTTGACATGTATTGCAGACTGAGTTTTGCTTCTGTGGTTGCCACCATTTCAAGAGATAAGCGAATGCTGTGTAAGGACCATTGTTCAAAGAGCAAATTATGAAGTCTTCTCTTCAGCTCTATCAGCAAGTATGAAAACCTTGCTCTTTTTGCAAAATACCTTTTTATCTCATACTGACAATGCTTTTATGTGGGTGCAGGATTGTTATAAGAAAGAATACAAGTAGACTCGAATAAGATTGGAGAAAAAGTGAAGTCATTATATGTCAATCTAAAGCAAAAGGCAGGTAGAGAATATAACATTGGAGAATTTAATTCCACCAAAGGATTGTGACCATATAAAAAACTTTTGGAGAAATTTAAAAGTCAGACAGAAATTACAATGTGTTTCTATAAAATTTGCCCAGTATCCCTGCCCCTCTGGTCTCCCCTTCCACCTTCTCCACCTCTTCTGCCTCTGCCATCCCTAAATCAGCAAAATCAACCCTTCCTTCTCCTCCTCCTTATCATACTCAACATGAAGATGAAAAGGATGAAGACATTTATGATGATCCAATTCTACTTAATGTAGTAAAAAATCATGTTATACAGTTAATAATCCTGTCTGTTGTGTGTGTGCATGTCTTTTTGTGAAAATATAGTAACTATATGGCCAGAACTGTTTGAAATGTTTTTGTGTCATCACCACCTAAGTATTCATCACTAGAACATCTTTTGGAAGATAGTCTGGATATTAATCCTATGACAGTCATAAGAATTACAAATATAATTTTGTAATATATTTTTGTATATATTTTGTATACATATATATTTGTATATATATGTAATATATATTTTGTATATATTTTTGTCATAGCTTTTAGTTTACATTTTCATGATTTGTAGTCTTTTGGTAAATGTAAGTTTTTATCTCTTATGTAAGGTTATTGTCTCCTGTTTGATTTGATGTTTTGGGTCAAGTTTAAGAATATAATAAAGAATATGTTTCTTTAAAAATATAAATTACATCTTTTATTTAAGAAATGTCCTGTTTTCTTCATTATGTTGCTCACACAAACATTAACTATTTCAACAATTAGCTTAAAGATCACTTCCAAAGAGATGTTAGTTATTGTTTTTATATTAACTAGAAAAAATTCTTTATCACTGACCCACCAGGGAAGCCTAATATAACCTTGAAGGTGAAGGCGAAGTCGCTCAGTCCTGTCCGACTCTGCGACCCCGTGGACTGTAGCCTACCAGGCTCCTCCATCCAGGGGATTCTCCAGGCAAGAATATAACTTGAGTGTCTCCTTATTAGTACTAAGAAATATGTTGATTAAATTTGTGAATCATTTTACAGACTCCTGACTCCTCGGAAGCAAGTTCTCAGGTTTTGGTTCTTCTTGTCTATCTGACTCAGTTTAGCAAAGCTGATGGACAATCTACCTTCTGTGCCTAAAGATTAATTCTAAAAGATCTTTCCAAACCGGTTTGGTTTTATGGGCTTAGTTTTACCTCAATTCACTTTTTGCCAGAAACACAAGATATAAGTAACACCATAATCTAGTTTTATCAGTCACACTGTTCTGTAAGTCTGAGATTCTTCTGATTTAGCAGGGAAGGAATGGAATTCCTGTTCAAGAAAACGTCTCTCTAGTCTCTTTTTTCATTTAATTTCTTCCAAGCCTGAATCATAAAATACATCTATTAAACTGCTTTTCAGGTCTCCTCTTTGTAACACCAATTTCCTCCTTCATATTATTTACCTAAGGTTTCAAAGTGAGGAGTTAATTTCTGAAAGAAAATAAAAAAGCTCAAAATTCCATTAACACTTTGGAAAAATGTATTCATGAAAGCTGAGTGAAATAGATTTGGAACTAGAGTAAGTATCAAATTAAGGGTATTTTTAAAAGCAATTTAAGGTTAAATATATGAAAATAGATTTTATTACTGAAAAAAGATATCAAATAATGTAAAAAACCATTTTTTCAAATGTAATGCAATACAGTAAAATAAGCAATTATCTTTAAATGTCCATTATATAGGTGCTTGGTACAGTTAAAAAGGAACACAATCATGACTGGTAATTGGAACTTAGAAACTATGTAGTTAATTAACTAAAACTATTACCTATTAGGTAGAATTTTCTAAATTCTGAGTTGATTGATATTGTCCTTGTTCAGAGAGTGTTTTTTATCTCAAGAGAATTTTAAAAAAAAAACACAAACTATTGTCTCTAAATTTAATCTGGTCTTATGCTTAAAATACAAAAGTAAAAAATCAAATCTACACATTCTAAATGGATCTTCAGTGAAATTTTTTCTTCTTTGTAGCAAATATGGCTTAAACTGTAATAATTTAGCAAAGAATGGGACAGATTTTCTTCTAGAGACCAATTTCCTCTGTGCTATTAAAGAGATTTTACCTTTTGAGGAGCTGTTGGGAAATCAGGTTATACATGGAAAAAGGTGAAGGCAAAGGTACTGGTGTCAGAACATAAATAAAACTTGTGCTTGGATAAACTATTTTCTCCTGGGTTTGCACCCACTTCCGATATCTTGAAAGTACAAGAGGCACTTAGTCCTAATCACAAACAGCCAAAGACTGATTATGGAAAAAAGGGTGGACATAGAGCAAAAAACGGATGGATGGTGGAGAAGGATGCTGATACTCAATCACTGACAGAATGTTTGTGAGGGTGAATGCTTGCTTATAGTTTTAGTCTGGGACAGTGAATTGGAAAGTGAATTTTTGAGAGCATTAGGGAAGAGGATGAGACTTTGTTCATATTTGGCTGTTGGTTCTTTATTCTACAGTAGCTCTGCACAAGTTGAATGGTAATCAGATATGATTTGATTTCTGCTTCAACCCAATCAAATACATTGTAGGAAAAGCACTGCCTAAAGACCTGTCTGATTTTTAAACGAAACAACTTGACTGCGAGTGCTGTTTTACTTAAAAAGAAATAAATGGCTATTGAAACACAATGTTTGCATATTTTGTGAATATATTCTAGGCTAAAAAAATACAATCAGACAAAGTTGCTGTAAATACACACAAATCATCACAGTCATCCTGAAATCTACGTGGGTTTGAATTTACAGACCCTACAGAATGTAGGATTACATTCATTAAATTTAGAGGACCCAAGTGTAAACATTTCATGTATATTACCTTCTAAAATAAGATTTTTTTTCCAGTCAATTTGATTCTTCATGATGCCCTGCCCTTAAATCTTGCCTCCTTGCCCAAGAATCCTGCCTCCTGTGAGTATCCTTCCACTTCTGCAGATTCGACTCACTCTTCAAGATACAGCTAAACAGCCATCTTCTCCATTAAACATTTTCTGACATCGTATTCATTTATCCTTTTTTATGAATTTCTAGAAGCTTCATTCTCTGTACTACTAATCAAACACATGTCTTTTTACTGTATACAATCAAATTTTCTCAGTGTAACTTTGACCCCACAAAACTCAGTTCAGTGATTCTAGTTGGTATTGAAATACACTGAAATATTAATTTTGTGTGAAAGAAATTAAAAGTTTTAGATCATAGGAACTGCTTTGTCAATCTTTAGATGCTGCCTCAGTTTCTTGGGGTTGATCAGTCTGCAAGAGAACAAACACGGCCCTGTTTGAAGAAAGAAAGTGATGCAATGACTTCCCTTTGCCCACAAAATATGTCCAGACCCCTCAACATGTAGCATGGCATTCAAGGACCAGAAAGAAGTTTATTGTTACTGGAGCTGAGTAAAGAGTAGCAGATAATAAGACCAGAGGCCACCAAGTTATGCAAGCTTTTGTAGGCTAAATAAGGGATGTTGGCTTTAAGCCAAATGGTTTTGAGAAGTGGAAAAATATTATTTATGTTTGAAATCATCCAGGAATTTGTTTGCCTAGCTCCAACTGAAGGATTAATCACTACTTACAAAGTCAGATGTGAAACTGCAGGTAGAGAGGGCTGAAGGTAACGTTGTACATAGATTTTTGACTGTGCAAGGATGTCGGTGCTTTTAGTCCCTGCATTCTTCAACTGTATGCATGCTAAGTAGCTTAGTCCTATGCTTTGTAACCCTATGGAATGTATCCCTGTAGGTTCCTTTGTCCATGGGGTTCTCCAGACAAGAATATTAGAGTGAGTTGCCATGCCCTCTTTCAGGGGATCTTCCAGACACAGGGTTCGAACCTGCACCTCTTATGTCTATATGTATGTATATTCTCTGCAGTGAGTTCAGTTCATTTCAGTTGCTCAGTCATGTCCGACTCTTTGCAACCCCATGAACCACGGCACACCAGGCCTCCCTGTCCATAACCAACACCCAGAGTCCACCCAAACCTATGTCCATTGAGACGGTGATGCCATCCAACCATCTCATCCTCTGTTGTCCCCTTCTCCTCCTGCCCTCAATCTTTCCCAGCATCAGGGTCTTTTCAAATGAGTCTGCTCTTCACATCAGGTAGCCAAAGTACTGGAGTTTCAGCTTCAACATCAGTCCTTCTGATGTATATTCTCTCACATCTATATCAGTTCAGTTCAGTCGCTCAGTCGTGTCCGACTCTTTGCAACCCCATAAACTGCAGCACGCCAGGCCCCCCTGTCCATCACCAACTCCCAGAGTTCACTCACACTCACGTCTATCAAGTCAGTGATGCCATCCAGCCATCTCATCCTCTGTCGTCCCCTTCTCCTCCTGCCCCCAATCCCTCCCAGCATCAGAGTCTTTTCCAATGAGTCAACTCTTCACATGAGGTGGCCAAAGTATTGGAGCTTCAGCTTTAGCATCATTCCTTCCACTTTACTCAGCTATGAAAAGACTGAAATCTTGCCATTTGCGACAATGTAGATGAGCTTTGAGTGCATTATGCTAAATTAAGTTAGATAAATACTTGTAATCTCACTTACATGTAGAATTTCAAACTAAAACAACAGCAAGAAATCTTCATTGATATGGAGCAGACTGCTGATTGCCAGAGGAAGCAGATAGAGTGTAGTGCCATGGGTGAAGGTGGTCGAAAGGCACAAACTTCTAGTTATGAGATAAATTCTGGAAATGTTCTGCACAGCATGGTAACTACAGTTAATGATACTGTGTTTTATGTTGGAAAGTTGTGAAGAGCATGGGTCTTATAAGTGCCTACCACAAGAAAATAATGTGAAACTATGAGAGGTGGTAGATGTTAACTAAATTTTTTGCAGTAAACATTTTGCAATATATACCTGTATCGAATCATTATGGTACACACTTTAGACTAATACAAATTTATATGCCAATTACATTTCAATAAAGCTGGGAAAAAATAAATCTCATTAGTATTTCTATATTTTTCTTTTATAAAAGTCTGATGTCTAGGAACCGACATAGTATAAATGAGGCACTGAATGATCCAAAGTTACATTTTGCCAAACTACATCCGAGGGAAAGGGAAAGGCAGTCAGATTGGACAGTGAAATTTAAGCTGGTTAAGGAGGGAAGTAAGAACATAAGGAGTCCCGAGAGGGGGTAAAATGGAGATTCAGTGGACTGCATTTATATGGGTTTGAAAAATTGTTGTGAGTCTGGAATAGAGGCAGTAGACTAGAAAGAAAGGAGGTGATTATGGATGTGATACTTGGAATTGCCATAATGAAAGCAATGTTAGTGACTGAAGTTGTGGGAATGGATTGTTGAATGGAGGAGACAATGAGATCATTAAAAGAGCATAGGTGACTGAGTCCATCAAAAGCCAAGATACTGATCTATATACAAAAATCTTTAAGGAGGCGAGGAAAGAGAGGCTGTGAGGTGGTAAATGTGAAGCCTTGAAGGACTACTGTGTCGAGTCCCAGGGGGTCAGGGCATTTTTCCTGGGGATGCAGAGTCCCACCAACAGTGAGGTCCTACCTGTAGTGAGGCAAATGAATTTTATTAGCCTCACCCTAACCATCATCATGTAACCCTGGGAAAATCTCTCAACCTCTGTAATCCTCAGTTTCCGTTTTACTGTGCATTGGGTAGATTTGTACCTGACTATAGGGTTGATTATAAAAAAATAAATTGGCACAACATATAATGAACTTAGTATAATGGTTGACATCTAGTAAGCATTCAGAATGGGCTTCCCAGGTGGCTCCGTGGTAAAGAATCCACCTGCCAAAGCAGGAGATATGGGTTTGATCTCTGGGTCAGGAAGATCCCCTGCAGGAGTAAATGGCAACTCACTCCAGTATTCTTGCCTGGGAAATCCCATGGCCAGAGAAGACTGGCAGGCTACAGTCCATGGGGTTGCAAAAACTGAGGCACACACACAAACACCAAGCGCTTAGAATATATTAGCCATTATCATTGCTATTATCTCGTTAACAAAATATATGCCCTTTGAGGAAAGCATCCTGTTTCAATCACTTTGATATCTCCCTATGCAACTAGCATAGAGCTAGGTGTTGCAAAGTTTTGTTTAATTTGTATAACTCACTCATTTTCTACTTAAATTAGCCTTGTTTTTTTTTTTTAAGAAAATGTCAATAAATGAGATATTTTAAGATATACCTTAGCTCCTAGGATGCTCAGTACCCAGCACCCTACCAAGAAATGCTTGGTTAGTTGCCTGAAAACACTAATTTCCGCCTATGCTTTGGAGTCTCAGTGAAACAAGGATAATGATACACTATATGCTTGCGAATGCCTTTGAATCCGTTAGATGAATGCAGCACTAGAATTAAATTGTCACCAAATTGAAACTAGATTCTGTTTAGTGAAAGAAGCCTCATAAAAACTGTTGTTTCTCTATTTAGGCCCAAAGCATAAACCTATAGTTTTAACCTTGGAATTGATATATTAGCCAAGGAATTTTATATTTAGGTTCAGAATTGTTTATTTTACCATAATATTTTATTATGTTGATGATCCACCCTAATATGCAATTTATAGGCACAAATATGACTGGAAAATGAAAAACAAAAAAACCTTTGTTTTCAGCTACACCAAATGCCCCAATATAATGCCCTTATAATCCCTAATTTTCTTTTTGAAATATCAAGATTAATTTTGGAAAATGTCTTAGTCTTCTGTTGCTAAGACTAGACTTCACTAAATGATGAAATATAGGCCAATACAAAGAAGAAAGGAAGTTAATAATTGTCATAGCAGCATATATTTATTGCATCCTTACTGTGTGCTATTTATATAATTCTAACAGATTTAACTCTCATAGAAGTCCTGATGATGAGAGACATCATTTTTGGTTCTATTTTATCAATAACCAGAAAACTGAAGTAGAAAGTAAATCACCTATGCACCCACAGCTAGTCAGTGGGAAGCCAACGTAGTGACCACATGTTCAACTAAGATCTGTGTCTTGACACTATCTACTATTGCTTCTTTAATATAGGCGTGGCCTTCACCTTATTTCTAGGTGGCAGTAGACACATCTCTTGGAATTTTTTGGGGGGGTATAGTTGATTTACAATGTTGTGTTAGTTTCAGGGGTGCAGCAAAGTGATCAGATATTGTACCACAAAAAACATTCAGATAGTCAGATTTTGTATTGTCCTGTGCTGTGCTTAGCTGTATCCAACTCTCTGCCACCCCATGGACTGTAGCCCACCAGGCTCCTCTGTCCATGCGAATTCTCCAGGCAAGAATACTGGAGTGTGTTGCCATGCCCTCCTCCAGGGGATCTTCCCAACCCAGGGATCAAACCCAGGTCTCCAGCCTTGCAGGCAGATTCTTTACTGTCTGAGCCACCAGGGAAGCCTAAGAATACTGTAGTGGGCAGATCTTCCTGACCTAGGAATCAGACCAGGGTCTCCTGCATTACAGACATATTCTTTACCAGCTGACTCCAATACATGTATATATATATACAGTTGTTTTTTTTTTTTTTTCAGATTCTTTTCCATTATAGATCCTTACAAGATATTGAATACAATTCCCTCTGCTTTACAGTATGTCCTGGTTGTTTAAGTATAGTAGTGTGTATCTGTTAATCCCAAACTCCTAATTTATCCCTCTCCCCCTTTCCTCTTTGATAGGCAAACATTTGTTTTCTATATCTGTGAGTCTGTTTCTGTTTTGCAAATAAACTTATTTGCATTATTTTTTAGATTCTACATATAATTAGTATCATGTGTGTGTGTGTTGGTTGCTCAGCCATGTCCAGCTCTTTGTGACACCATAGACTATAGCCTGCAGGCTCCTCTGTCCATGGGATCCCTAGGCAAGAATACTGGAGTGGGTTGCCATTCCTTTCTCCAGAGGATCTTCCTGACCCAGCCATCAAACCTGGGTCTGCTGCATTGCAGACAAATTCTTTACCATCTGAGCCACCAGGGAAGTCCAACTGGTATCATATGATATTTTGCTCTGTGACTTACTTCACTTAGTATGATAATCTGTAGGTCCATCCATGTTGTTGCAAGTGGCATTATTTCAGGTTTTTTGGCTGAGCGGTATTCCATTGTGTGTGTGTGTGTATACATATATGTGTGTGTGTGTGTGTGTGTATGTATGTATATATATATCACATCTTTATCCATTCACTTGTCAATGGATACTTAGATTGGTACTGGGTCTTGTCCATTATAAATAGCACAGCTGTGAATATCGAGGTGCATGTATATTTTTGAATTAGATTTTTCTCCAAGATATATGCCCAGGAATGGGATTGCTAGATGATATGGGAACTGTATTTTTAGTTTTTTAAGGAACCTCCATACTGTTCTCCATAGTGGTTGCACCAATTAACATTTCCACCAACAGTGCAGGGGAATTCTCTTTTCTCCACACCCTCTCCAGCATTTATTGCCTTCAGACATTTGATGATGGTCTTAGGTGGTATCTGATTGTAGTTTTGACTTTCATTTCTCTAATAATTAGTAAATTTGAGCATCTTTTTGTGTGGCTTTTAGTTATCTGTGGATCTTTTCTGGAAATATGTCTATTTAGATCTTCTATCAATTTATTGATTAGGATATATTTTTTTATATTGAGTGTATGAACTGTTCATATATTTTGGAAATTATGTCAATATTTGCAAATATTTTCCCCCATTTTGTAGTTGTCATTTCAGTTTGCTCATGGTTTTCTTTGCTCTGCAAAAGCTTATAAGTTTGATTAGGTCCCATTTTTTAAATGTTTGCTTTTATATCTTTTGCCTTGGGAGACTGATCTAAGAAATTATTGCTGCAATTTATGTCAGAAGATGTTTTGTGTATGTTCTCTTCTAGGAGTTTTATCTTATGCTTGTCTTTAAGCCATTTTGAGTTTATTTTTGTGTAAAGTGTGATGGAGTGTTCTAACTTTATAATCTACATGAAGCTGTCCAGCTTTCTCAGTGCAGCTTATTGAAGAGACTGTCTTTTTCTCAGTTGTACATTATTGCCTCCTTTGTCAAAGATTAATTGACTGTAGTTACGTTGGTTTATTTCTGGGCTCTCAATTCTATTCCATTGACCCATGTATATGTTTTCTCCCAATACCATGCTGTTTTGAGTACTGTTACTTTATAGTATTGTCTTAAGTCTGGGAGAATTATGTCTTCAGCTTTATTCTTTTTTACTCAGGACTGTTTTGGCAATTCTGAATCTTCTGTGATTTCATATAAATTTTAAGATTATTTGTTCTAGTCCTATAAAAATCTCATGGATAATTCGATAAAGATCACTTTAAATCTGTGTATTGCTTTGAGTAAAATGGCAGTTTTAACAATATTAATTCTTTTAGTCCAAGAGCATGGGGTATCTTTCCGTATCTTTGAATCATCTCCAGTTTCTTTTGTCAATATTTTATAGTTGTCAGAATGTAAGTTTTTATCTCCTTGATAAAGTTTATTCCAAGGGATCTTTTTGCCATAATTTCTAAAGAGATTATTTTAAAATTTTTCATTCTGATATTCATCACTAGTATAAAGAAATGCAACAGATTTCTGTATGTTGGTTTTGTATCCTGCTAACATGCTAAATTCATTTATCAATTCTAATAGTTTTGTGTGGAGACTTTAGGGTTTTCTATATAGAGAGTATCATGTCATCTACATATCATGAAAATTTTACTTCTTCCTTCCAATTTGGAAATCTTTCTTTTTCTCATCTGTTTTCTGTGGCTAGGACTTCTGATATTATGTTGATAGAAGTGTTAAGAGTGGGAATCCTTGTCTTGCTCCAGATTTTAGCTAGAAAATACTCAGCTTTTTATCACTGAGTATTATATTGTCTATGAGTCAGTCATAAATAGCTTTTATTGTATTCTCTCTATACCTAGTTGATGAGAGCCTTTATCATTTGCTTGATTTTCATCTTGGCAATTGATTTGTCTAATTTTGATTGGCTCCTCTTTGTAGTTTAAAAAGTTCCTTATTACAGTGATCTGCATTTCCACAAGAAAGACTTTCTTAATTCCTTTACCATTTGTATTACCTCCTTTTTGAACTCAACTCTAGTAGACTACAGAGATCTCTTTCACTGTCCTTTCAGGGAATTTCTCTTGCTCCTTTAGTTGTGAATGGTTCTGCTCTTTTTATATTACTTGTATTTCTCTGACTGTGAATTTAGGTGAAACTGTGATCTACTGTGATCTTAAATGGGTGTTTTATGTAGGAACATCACTGTCTGTACTCTGTATCCAATATATTTTTTTTTTAAGTTAGGGCTGGTTTTGGTATACCACATCTTTCCTCAGATTGTACGGATTGTTCTTGCCTTGAGAAGGGGTGTTATTGGTGTTGGTATCCAGGGGTGTTATTGGTGTTGTTACTGGCTATTAGTATTCAGGACCTACAGTGGGTGTTGGATAGAGTCTCCTCTTGGTTCTGTGATTGTCACAGTCCTGTCAGGGGCAGGGTCTGCTCCTCAGATTCATTTCTAAGTTGTCACGTGAGATAGGCAGGATGAGAGTGCTGCTGCTGGGAAAAGAGTCACTATCG
Source organism: Ovis aries (assembly GCF_016772045.2). NCBI lineage: Eukaryota > Metazoa > Chordata > Mammalia > Artiodactyla > Bovidae > Ovis > Ovis aries. Next base: position 20,563,345 of record NC_056074.1, read on the forward strand.
ATTTCTCCCTAGGAGCTGTCCACCAGGACACGCGCTCTGCGACACTGCCTGCTGCCCAGCGTATGAGTACTTTGCTGTTGGCACCGCCCTCTGCCCCACTTTAGCTGTGAGCATGCTGGTAGTGGGCTCAGATTTCAGGCCTACCTCCACATGTGGGAACACGCTGACACTTGTGTGCTCCTAGGTTTCCTAGTGGTTGAGCTACACTTCCTGTGAGCAAGCTGCAAATGAGGCTGCAGTGTGGAGTCACACCCCTCCCTTGCATGCAGTGACATTGGGGTTCCTTTGGCAGACCCAAGCTTTGTCCTGTACACACCCCTACTCGAGTCTTGTGCCACATTCCAGGTGCTTCTGATTGTCTCCAAATAGTCAACTGTTCCCCAGGTCTCTCTGCTGAAGCCCGATTTTTAGCACCCAGCCTCTGAGCACACTAGCAAACATGTGTCTCAGGCTGGAAAGTGCAATGATGTGGCAAAGACTGCCTGTTCTTGTCTCTCCCTGTCCTGTCTGCTACAAGCCGGCTGCTGCATTCTCCTCTGAGTTTTTGAAGCCCCCTTTCTGTCCGGACTGACCTCTCAGTCAGTAAAGGGGGTTCCCAGGGTGAAGAAACCTTTCGTTTTTCACAGATCTCTCCCAGGCATGCAGGTCCCAACCCTATTCCTTTCTCTTCCCTCTTTGTCCTACTTTTCATTCCCCTTTACCCAGTTACATGGGAATCTTTCCTACAGCTTTAGTTGTATGAGATCTTCAGTCAGCATTCAGTAAGCATTCTGTGAGAATTGTTCCACTATATAGATGAAGTTCTGATGTGTTTGTGGGAGGAGGTGAGTCCATGTCCTACTTTGCAATCTTGATCTCTGCCCTCTCTTGGTATTTAGCATCTCTTGCGTCTTTATATTTTAAAGAACATGGACATACAATGCATATAATAAAGTTTATTCTTATGGCTGCTTGATTTTCTTTCTGAGGAAACATGAGCCTGTCTCCTGTTAAACCATTTAGAAAATAAATCATTCAGAGACTGTTTATTAGAGTGGATTTCACCCTTTGAAAGGATGGTTAATTATTCCCTTATAGGAACATTGTTGGATGACTAAAGCTGAAAGCTTTCTGGGATAATTCTTTAAGTGTGATTATGATAGAATTTCATTAATATGGGTAGCATTTTGTCTTTTAGAGATACACTATAATGTTTGTTGTTTCCACATAAGCTATCTGATAGGAGAAATCTACACACTTAAACAATTGCTTCAAAGTGACCCAAAGCTTGAGATAACCTAATTTCAGGTTTAAACACTTTCCTATTTCATTATTTTAGTTGTATATGAAGATGTTTAAGCAAAAATGAAAACATTATAGGGTCAGAAAAATATGGTTTCTGGATCCAGTGGGATGAAACACTGAAAAGGAAGCCTTAAAAGATTCCTTCAAATTTATACTTTACCTTTAAGTAGCTGATATTCCTGGGAAAATTTTTCTATCCTCTCTAAAATAGAAGATTTAGATATTCCACTGCCTTTTCTAGCATCTGTTCTAGTATACACTTTCACAAACACTCAGGATACAATAAGCATATCTATTGCTCCCCTTTTCTTTTTCATTTGGGTGAGTGTGTGAATCTCATGTGCCTGTTGACCTTTCAAGAGAAAGTGAGAATTTCGGTGTCTAGGTGGTTTCCTCTAATGGGTTTTGAGGAACATATATCTGAAAATTAGGGCTTGGTATTGACAAGAAAGTGAGCCATGCCATAATCTAACTGGCATATGGATGCTATCATTTGCCATAACCATTCAATACATCATCCATGAACTACCATCACTTTTATGTTCACACCTTTATTGAATTAAATGTTAAATGATTGGTCTATACCTAAATATGCATCTTTTTAACAAATAGAATTATGGTCTTTCAAAAATAATCTCTGCTTTTGAAACATTTATTATGATGCAATAAACCCATAATCCATTAGCAACCAGATCTAAACAAAAAAAGCCTTTAAAATTTCAGAAGAATATTGTCAAAGTTTTTGTTCTTGAACATTATTTTTCCAGATTCTTTTTTAAAGCTTCCTCTCATAATCAGTCCAGGTTAGCATAACGGGAGAACCACAACTAAGTACTTAAGGTTTACAGCTCTTTTGGTGAATTTTTTTCCGAGGTGTTTTCCAAAATGATCAAATTCCTCACTCACAACTTATTCCTAGTAAAGTATTAGTGAAACTAAAATAGATACAGGATTGGTTTTGTGTACTATGGCTGGTTGAACAATGTAAGTGGACAGTTATTGATTACCTGTCTAAACTGATTGACATTAATTTTAATAAGCTGGGACCTTTAGCCCTTATTTCAACCAGCTGCTCATGAGTTCAAGACTTTATTCCTCCATTAGAACAAATAGAATGATTTGCTGACTTTTTCTAAAGGCTTTCCATGGTCAGAAAAACAAATTATTATAAAAGCCCAGAAGCTGAATTGTGATTTTATAAAAAAAAGCTTTTGGTCTTTTAATGTTTAATTTGCTGTTGACTGCATTCCAGATAATTAAAATGTTCTACTTCCAAGCCCCTAATGTGAACTAAAGGACCTCTGAGTATTTCACCTTAAGTAATGTGGATCATTGTTAATTATGAGATTGTATTTACTGATGCGCTGTAACAATGGCTGGTAAGTGAACAAATTAACTCAAAACAAGTCTGAAAGCTATACTGGAAGAATGCAGCTTATACTTGTGACACTGAGTTGATAAGAAAAAAACAAAATATAACAAATGCATGTATTTTAAAGCCATACCATTTCCCTCTACACAATGATTTTTGAAAATGTCTTTGACAGCTAAAAATAAAATGATAAATGTGATGTCCAAATACAGACCATAGTTAAATCAGCCAGCTTAATGAATCTCCCTCTTCCCACTAACCCCTCTGCTCCTTATTTTCATCACAAGATCCTGAACCAAAACATGAAATGAGTACTTCTATTGCATATGGTAGCATCAAAAATTAATATAGATAAGCTTGATCTTGAGGGGATAAATCTGTGTATTAAAGGAATAAATAATTAGAAATGTGCTGAGTTGGTTTCATCTTTCTCCTTTCTGGGAATCTAGTATTTAAATGAGATGATTGCATTCCAATTAGTTCTACAAAAACAACTAATATGATTGTATTTTTGCTTATTTCTTAAAGGAGATCATAATAGCTAGTGCATTTCCCTGTATATGATAAGTAATAAAGATGTCCATTTTCATTTCATCCTTGCAAAGCAACATGACTTGCCAAGTGCTTACACCTACAACTGTATTTTCTAACTCTCCATTTTCTTCTTTAATTACTCCTTGATTGTGGGGTAAATTCTCCAAGCTGTAATGGGAAGGAAATCATTGTCTTTTTTATCATTTCCCTCGGGAATTTATTCCACTTGTTTACTGATGTGTATGGCTGACTGAATAAAGTAATTCCTAATTAGAATATATGAAATAATCATTGATCTATCTGGAGTCATAATTAATGCATTAGGAAAAATTTACTGTCAAGAAAATAGGTATTAGCATTCATGAGCTCATTTTATCTGCTTTAAAACACAGGATACCTTTTAGATACAGTGTTTGCTAAAACAAAATAATAAAAATATGGCTATTTACTAAAATCATTAGTGTGCATCATTTGAAATATAGATTATTGCATCTAAACTCCCTTCTACATAATGCACCACAGTAATAATAAGGTGATTTGACAGCTTATTAAATGTAACTGAAAGCTTTAAAAAAAGGAAAAATTCCTTTCTTTTTCTGTAGTGCTCCTTAATACTTGATATAATGTTTATTTAGTATTTTCCTGGTCTTGGAGGAAACAAAAAAGAACCCTACTAAGGGAATTTTATTTTTACTTGTTAAGATAACTAAAATCTTTTCTTTGCTTTAGGGTAGGAAAATATGTTTTTGGGTAGGAAATAATAAGTATTTGAAGCTAAGGACACAGAAAGGTCAAAGCCCTCAACGGAAAAGCTGGCTGGCAAAAATCACATAAGATGTAATTGGCTTGGAGGATTCACCACAGTCCACAGTCTGGCCTTCAGCCTTGCCAACTCAGAGACACAATTTTGTCAACGTATTGAGAATGTATTTGTCTTTTTGGAAAGAATTCCCATGAATCAATCTCAGATTGAGTGATGTGAAAAGCAAAGGCTATCCTATTGATTTACAATGAGAAATATAACTGTCATAAAGCTGAGCACATTTGCATCAATATGACCAATTCAATCTCCCACTAAGCAAAGCTTCATGGAAGTCAAATTGCAATCTGAATTTGTTGGCTGAGCAAGGAAGAGGGCCAGGTTAGTGAGTGAGTTGTATTTTGTTTTCAGTAGCACCAGGCATAAACTCTGATGTCTTCATGAAACTGTTTCCACAGTAGAGATAAGTTTGCCATAGGAACTGGAGTCTTGAGAGCTTGTATCAGGACACCTCTTCACAGTGAATGGGGGAGGATAGACATTGTCAAGGTTTACCCGTTCCGCTCTTCTCTTCTGCTGTTTCTGGCAAATGAGCTGCTTCCCAATTGAAACATTCTCTATAGAAAAGCTAATCCCTTGGGTCAAGCCCTTTGAGGTTTTCCATCATTTTAAGATGGTTTCATATATTGGGGCATTATACACTATACCCTGGCATTATACATTGCTTCTACATTTTAAATCTCAGAGGTCATAATTTTTCACAGTTACTTGTAGGAGACTGTTACTATTGACCCATGTTAAATATCTTCATATAAAAATCTAAAAAAAAGAAAAACACACACACAAAAAAAAACAACTAATAGGAAAATTCTCATGAGAGTCTTAGTTATATAACTACCTGAGCTGAAAAGTCTAGAATACCTATACCAGGAAGGCATAATCACAGCATGTACAAGCACACTCTACTGAGGGTAAACGACATTGGCCTTCAGTATCAAACTGTGTACAAACCCTGTATCCTTCTCTTTTGAAGTGTATTGCTGACTCATGAGTTAATGATTGGGAAATGTGAAGATGTAGAACAAAAAATAGCTGTTGAGCTGGGGAACTAGTAACAATTTAGACTGTAAATCTGCCACATAGCAGAATCACCAAACTCATAGCTCCCTGAAAGATATAGATAAAGGCCTGACACGCATTCCTAAGTTGTTTTTATAGGCAGACCCCATCCAGATGAAAACTGATGACCACTAGACCATAAACTCTAGACTGGTTGAAACCAAGAGATTGATAATACTTGAACCTTCACCTTAATGCCAACCAATCCAAGAATTGACCATGGGCTAAACATGATCTGCTCTGTGAACACTATATAACTCCTCATTACACCCTCCAGGGTGGGTCACTCAGACTTGAGGGCATTAGCCCACGTTGGCCCTTTATTCCTAGCAAAGCAATAGAAGCTATCCTTTTCAGCTTCACCCAAGCCTCAGTCTCCATGTTTCTATTCTGCACAGGTGGATAGAGACCAAGTTTCAGCAACAAACACATCCCCTACTCTGTCATTTCTGTATTCCTCTTCTCCACACCTCTTCAGTCTCTCTCCTTTATTCCCTTTCTCAACCATCCTATCTCCGCTGCAGCCCTTTTACACATGCCTAAGTCAATTACAAGTTGCTGCTTGCCAAGAGCATCTGCCAGTGATTGAACAACAACAACAAGAGCGTTTGCCATCTGCCTGTGCTACTGCACCTGCTGACCTCCAACACCCCTGAGGGGAATTGAGGGTGGAAAGTGAGGCACTTTGTACTCCAGGGAAACTGGTGGAATATATCTTTATATCAGTTTAGTCACTCAGTCCTGTCCAACTCTTTCCAACCCCATGGAATGCAGCATGCCAGGCTTTCCTGTCCATCACCAGCTCCCAGAGCCTACTCAAACTCATATCCATTGAGTCGGTGATGCCATCCGACCATCTCATCCTCTGTCGTCCCCTTCTACTCCTGCCTTCAATCTTTCCCAGCATCTGGGTCTTTTCCAATGAGTCCATTCTTCGCAACAGGTGGCCAAAGTATTGGAGTTTCAGCTTCAGCATCAGTCCCTCCAATGACTATTCAGTACTGATTTCCTTTAGGATGGACTGGTTGGATCTCCTTGCAGTCCAAGGGACTTTCAAGAGTCTTCTCCAATACCACAGTTCAAAAACATCAATTCTTTGGTGCTCAGCTTTCTGTATAGTCCAACTCTCATCTATACATGATTACTGGAAATACCATAGCTCTGACTAGATGGACCTTTGTTGGCAAAGGAATATCTCTGCTGTCTAGGTTGGTCATAACTTTTCTTCCAAGGAACAAGTGTCTTTTAATTTCATGGCAGCAGTCACCATCTGCAGTGATTTTGGAGCCCCCAAAAAATCAACTCTGACACTGTTTCCCCATGTATTTGCCATGAAGTGATGGGACCAGATGCCATGATCTTAGTTTTCTGAATGCTGAGCTTTAAGCCAACTTTTTCACCCTCCTCTTTCACTTTCATCGAAGCTCTTTAGTTCTTCTTCACTTTCTGCCATAAGGGTGGTATCATCTGCATATCTGAGGTTATTAATATTTCTTCCAGCAATCTTGATTCCAGCTTGTGCTTCATACAGTCCAGCATTTCTAAAGATCTTGGATAGTTAGATATTTTAGGAACTGATTTCATGATGCCAATCCTTTCATTTCCTCATATCTAGAAAAGCACTAAATCCCTTTATGGTGACATCAGTTCCTGATGACTAGCAGAAAACCTTTTGTAAAATGAAGGCTTGATTGCACTGAACTCCCCCTTACTGACCTTCCCTCAATGCCTCTTTGGAGCAGTTTCTCAGAGGTATCTGAGGTGCTGTCTCCCAGACTGCAGTCCTCATTTTGCCCCTGATAAAACTTACCTTGCAGCTCTCACAACATGCATTTTTTTTAACCTCTCATGTCACAGATCTTAGGAGGAGAGGGCTTCTGAGATCTTGGTCTTGTTTTCAGTAAACATCCTGCTCCTTGTCCTGGATTCCTGGAATGTGTCTTTAGTCTGATAAATTATTAGCACTCAGATCCAGGGAAGTACAGTAATTAAATTCTGTTCCATATGCTTAAGGGAAAACAACTGGTGATCATTAATCTTAAGCCCATGGGAAAATGGCCAGAGGACATGAAAAAGGGTAGTGACTTAATCCAAGGATCAAGAGAAGCCATGCCAAGTCATTTCAGTCATGTCTGACTCTGTGTGACTCTATGGACTATAACTCATCAGGCTCCTCTGTCCATGGGATTCTCCAGGCAAGAATACTGAAGTGGGTTGCCATTTCCTTCTCCAAGTTAAGTATCTTGACCTTTAAATTGATTGGGTAGAAATAATATGCTTTAAGGAAGGACTTAAAAACTGCTCTAAGTCCCACCTCCGTGCGGCGGGGGCGGGGTGGGGGCGGGTAAGGAGTAGAGGCGGCGCTCTTTTCCCTTTCTCAGTATCTATGCTGAGAGCTTTGTACTTTCTTCCTCTATAATAAATCCTATTTGGTTGCTACCATGAGTATTTGCTCGTTTATGGATTCCGTTCTTCGGCTCTGTGGACAAGAACGTGGATTCCCATCTCACTACCATTCCAAACGCCAGAATTCAAGTTCTAACTCTGCCACTAAGCAGGAACACATTCTGGGTCCAGGCACCTAACTGTTTCTGAACTTATCTCCTTATCTTTAAATGAAAGATTGGATCTGGTAAATTTTTATATGTCGTTGACCCTTTTGTGTGAATGATTTGGGAGAATTATTGAAAGTTAAATGATGTGAGATGAACTGATGATGGAATTGAGGCCCTGATCTGAGTGAGACGGTGATTTGAAAGCTGTGTTCCTCTCTAGAAGACAGCCACCGTCGAATGGTGTGGACATTCTGTCTGTTAAAAACTCATTGTACCTATTACATCCATTGCCTTTGTCTTCCCAGAATTTCTTGTTTCTCCCTCCAAGAATATTCTTCCTCTGGAGAACCCAGTGTAGGGTGTCTCCAAAAACAGCTTATTTTTCTCACTGATCTGAAATGACTCATTCAGCTATTGTTTAGCTCCTTGTTACTTGGTTTTTAGAATCAGCCCGCTTCCCAGCTTCAATTCCAATTCCTTCCCTGCTTCCATCTCAGGGCTTTATCACATGAATGCTCTTGCTGTTTTCAGCAGAATATTCTATGCCTTTCATGACTAAAAGTCTTTGCACCTGCAGTTCCCTCTCTATTCCTACTCCACCTTTATTATCTGACTCAGTCTCACGAGTATATGTCTGCATGGCACTCCCTGAATTTCCACACAGGTTTTGGGTTGGCCAAAACTTGTTCAGTTTTTTTCTATTGAATCTTATGGAAAAAAACCCAAATGAACTTTTTTGTGAACCCAACAGAATTAGTCATGACTTCTCTTTGCTCTTGTAGTACTCTGTCTATTCTCCAACAGAGCAAATATCACCCTGCACTAAAACTGTAATTATACTGCTAGCGCAATAAGCAAAGTGCTTATAACACAAAGCAAAAATTCTTCCGGCTTCTTACTGTTCTTCCGTGGGTGTTAATTTGCATTTGTATAACGTGCTGACAGAGATCTACTTGAAACCCAGAGCCTCTAGGCTAGCTAATTGTGCTTCATATGCTAGACAACCTTGATCTTCTGAAGCTACAATGTACATATATATATATATATATTCATAATTTAATTAAGCACTTACTGTGTCTAGGGCACTATATAGAAAAATGGTACATGTATTATCTCATTCAATTTTTTCCCACTTGAGAGATAAGAAAACAGGCGTAGAAAGTTTAGCAATTTTCCGAGGGATGCACAGCAAGGGACTCAGTGGAACTAGGATCTTAACCAAGATGGATGAACACCAGAGCCACAATACTATCTCATACTCATTACCCATACCTCTCTGAATTCCCATACCATTGCTTCTCTGTACTTCCTCTTCTATGACTAATTTCCTCACCTCCTCTCCTTGCCGTCCATTTCTACTGTGCCCTCAGGAATCCTCTACAGTGAAAACATTCCTACCTTTGATGATCTTTTGTTACAAAATTGTTTTTATTATATTGCTTGGGTCTGTAGTCATCCTTCCCCTGATGCTAATTAGAAAAACCAAGACTGTTAAATATCTCTGCCTTTGCTTTCAAAATAAATAAATAAAAATTTTGATAGAATGTCTACTCTCCCTTTTGCTCTAACAAAAATCTGACTCCCTCCCTGTAAACCCAATCCCCTTTACACTTATTTCGAGAGAAACTGGGCCTCCTCCCTTCTTCCACGTAACTTCTACTTCAACACGACTTCTAGAACAGCGCTCCTCTCTTTTGTAAAATCCTTTCTTCATTTGAGGTGTATGCCGCCATGTTCTGTGACTCTTCACTCTCCTTACTGGTGTGTAACATTGCTGCCTAACTATTTGCTTTCCTACTCAGGCATTTCCATCTTCTTAAGGGCCTTTAAAACTCTCTGTGAAGAACCTGTTTAGCATCCAGCTCAGTTTCTTCTGACTCATTCCACTGATCATTGACACAATCCTGTTTCAACTCTATAAATACTAAACTTCATCATCTTTGAACCACCTTGTAGCTACAAAATCTTAATATTTTAGTCTTCAAAGTTTAACTACAGCCTCCTATCCTTCTAGGTCTCCTAAGAAAATCTGACGTGTTCTTCTACTTTATATAATTGTCAATGTCCTTCATTCCTCTAACAGCTAATTATTCCATCTTTTCTCAGCTTGCCCACTCCCACCTGAGCAGGCCTTCCTTCTACCAGACATGGACATCATAGTTAAACATATAAATCATTTTTTTTCACCAAAGCTATCAGTTTCCACAGTCTTATGTTTATGCTGCACCTTTTCAGTAACTGAAAACAATAAATCATGCCATATCTGTACTTTTTGCTTCTGGAAATTTCAGAATATCACAGTGAAATTATTGGAAATGCTCATCTGAGGGCAAGTTAGTCTTTTACTGAAATGCTATCCATGTACTAGCAGCATGTCTAAGGGATGTGCAGCCTATCCTACTTAAGATGATTCTCCTCTATCTACATGTATGCTGCTGCTGCTGCTAAGTCCCTTCAGTCGTGTCCAACTCTGTGCAACCCCATAGACGGCAGCCCACCAGGCCCTGCCGTCTCTGGGATTCTCCAGGTAAGAACACTGGAGTGAGTTGCCATTTCCTTCTCCAATGCATGAAAGTGAAAAGTGAAAGTGAAGTCGCTCAGTCATGTCTGACTCTTCACGACCCCTTGGGCTGCAACCTACCAGGCTCCTCCATCCATGGGATTTTCCAGGCAAGAGTATTGGAAAGTGGGTTGCCATTGCCTTCTCCGTCTACATGTATATATGTATATTTATCATCAAAAGGGATTAAATTACATACAAAGAGGCAAGATAGAGTGAGTCCCTGGAAAAAATGCCAACTGTCTACATTAATTCTTATAGAGCTTTAAGAAAAATTTCCACCTTTCTCTATACTTTTGTTGAAAGGTGAAATTATTGACTTCAAAATGCATATTTCATATGCATTTCCTTTCCACAAGTCCATGGGAATTTTTTTCATGAGCTATTAGACATGAAGCAGAATAGTGTTCCGTTAACTTACTCTAGTAATTTCCTCAATAATCTACACAGGTGTACCTGTGAAACACACATGTACATGTGTTTTAGTATTGATACAATGTGTGCTACTTTCTGCCTATGTATATTAAATACAAATACAGAAAGTATGGAGAGTAATGTTTCCAAAATTGTAATGTAACCTGAAAAGCGGCAGAGTTCTAACGCTAATAAACTGAAAATCTGGATTCAAATGATAAACAGGGTTCTTTAACTGCAGGATATCTCAATGCTTGGAATAAGCTGGTGTGCATGTGAGAGAGATATAGTTGCAGTTTTCAAACTTTATTTCATAATGGAAACTTCTTTGTAAAATATTGGTTTGTAAGACTTTACCTTCCATGGACTATGCATTGCTAAATTGAATTATAAGTTTATTTTTGATAGTACATTATTAGCCACCATTTTTTCATCCAATTTACAGAGAGACAAGTTGACCTAGTGGTCAACCAACCAGTAGACTTAGTTAATAAAAGTAAAGCAAAGTTATTCAAAGTAAATAAGAGACTTGGAAAACAAATTGTAGTGCACTCAGACAATGGAATACCATCATGTATTAGAAGGGAATGGACTAATAAAACACAAAGTAGTATAGGCCAATCTTCAAAATATTATTCTAAGTAAAAGAAGCCAGACAGACCTTTTTTGAAGGAGGTTTTTTCTTGGTGATTGCTTAATTGCCTATCATATTCCCCTTAATTTACCAGAATGTACTTTAAGTAAGATATAAAAATATCTATATATCAAATCCGACATAGCTCAAATCCCTCTTCTCCCTTCTTTTGATATGATTGCCAAACATACTGCATTTATATCCTACAAACTCAGCAATATAATGGTATAATTATTGCTTTTCTATAAATGGACGTTTTTAAAGAAGCAGATCATGTATATATTTACTGTTTGCTAATGTGGATCTTCTCATTTACCATCTCACTCTCTTCCTTGTTCCTTTAGATTCTAGACACCATCTGATAGGGCTTCCATGTGGCACTCGTGGTAAAGAACCCACCTGCCAATGCAGGAGTTGCAAGAGACACAAGGTTTGATCCCTGAATTAGGAAGATCGATTGGAGAAGGGCATGGCAACCCACTCCAGTATTCTTACCTGGAGAATCCCATAGACAGAGCGGCCTAGCAGGCTATAGTCCATACAGAGAGTCAGACAACGACTGAAATTGACTTAGTGTCATGCACACCATCTGATACCGTTTCCATGTACCTTTGTTCCCACCCCTCCCGTTTGATTTATTGTCTAATAGATTGCATATACATCATTTTGGGCTTCCTGGTGGCTCAGACAGTAAAGCATCTGCCTGCAATGCGGGAGACCAGGGTTCAATTCCTCAGTCGGGAAGATCCCCTGGACAAGGAAATGGCAATCCACTGCAGCACTCTTGCCTGGAAAATTCCATGGACAGAGGAGCCTTAGGCTACAGTCCATGGGGTCACAAAGAGTCGGACACGACTGAGCGACTTCACTTTCATACATCATTTTAGGCCCAACAATACAATTACCTGTAAAATATATATTTATGGAATAGCTTTCTAAAGCAGCTGAGAGAGGAAAGAGAAGAAAGAGCAATTGCACTGCCTTCTGTAATTACCTAAAAATTACCTTTACCAGTGCTCTTTGGATTCATATTAATGTCTGAGATCAGTTGCTTTCTGAAGAACTCTCTTTAGTGTTTCTCTAAAATAGGCCTGGTAGCAAAAAAGTCTATCAGCTTTTATTTACCTGAGGATGACTTTATATTCTCTTTACTTCTGAAGGATCAGTTCAGTTCAGTCGCTCAGTCGTGTCTGACTCTTTGTGACCCCATGGACTGCAGCACACCAGACTTCCCTGTCCATCACCAACTTCCAGAACCTACTCAAACTCATGTCCATCGAGTCAGTGATGCCATCCAACCATCTCATCCTCTGTTGCCCCCTTCTCCTCCTGCATTCAATCTTTCCCAGCATCAGGGTGTTTTCCAATGAGTCGGTTCTTCGCATCAGGTGGCCACAGTATTGGAGTTTCAGCTTTAGCATCAGTCCTTCCAATGAACACCCAGGACTGATCTCCTTTAGGATGGACTGGTTGGATCTCCTTGCAGCCCAAGGGACTCTCAAGAGTCTTCTCCAACACCACAGTTCAAAAGCATCAATTCTTCGGCACTCAGTTTTCTTTATAGCCCAACTCTCACATCAATATATGACTACTGGAAAGACCATAGCTTTGACTAGACGGACCTTTGTTGGTAAAGTAGTGTTTCTGCTTTTTAATAAGCTGTCTAGGTTCTGAAGGCTTCCCTGGTGGCTCAGAGGATAAAGCGTCTGCATGCAATGCAGGAGACCCGGGTTCGATCCCTGGGTTGGGAAGATCCCCTGGAGAAGGAAATGGCAACCCACTCCAGTATTCTTGCCTGTAGCCTGGTGGGCTACAGTCCACGGGGTCACAGAGTCGGACACAACTGAGCGACTTCACACACTAGGTTCTGAAGGATAATTTTTGTGCATTTAAGTTTTTTGGTTACAGAGTTGTTTGCTTGTTTTTTCCCCTCCAAAATTTAAATATGACATTTATTTTTTGAAATAGTCTTTCTTCTCCCTTTTTCCTCTCTCCTCTCTTTATGGTACTCCCATTATGTATGTTTTGTTCTTCCTAGTTGTATCCTTTAATTCTGAATCTGTGATCATTGTCTGTCCTTTATTTTTTCTCTGTTCTTTAGTTTTCATAATCTCTATCAAACTTTGTTAAAGTGTAGATGTATTACTGGGACTTGTTTTATGACTTAACATATAATCTACCCCTGAAAGTATTCCATGTCTACTTGAGAAGAATTGGCATTTCGTTGTTGGGTGAATATATGATTTTTTTCTTGCTACTTGTCACATATACTGTAGAGCCTCTCTTATGATATTTTAACACTATACTTTTCAGTTACAAATTTTCATTTTGTTGTTGTATCTCTCTTTATTGATGTTCTTTTTTTTGAATCTTTGTCTTTGAATCTTGCTTTACTTTCTGAAGCTTGATTACCTTTGCTACTTTACACACATCTCTCATAGTCCCTTTGGAGGCTTTGTGTTTTATACCTGATATCTTGGCCCTTTAAAAACCATTTTATGTTGCCCCTGTTTTTCCTTTTATATGGATAAAACTTTCCTGTTTCTTTGCATATTTAAAAATATTTATTGGAAATGAAACATGCTAGAAATCTGTTGTCGCAACTCTGAATCCTAATATTCCTCCAAAGCCTATTATTGTTGTTGCCTTGTATTTATTTATTTATGATGACTTGGCTGTTATGGTGAGTTGGCTGAATTATTTTAATGAAGTCTTCTCCCCTGCAGTATGAAATCTCTGCTATCACTCCATGCAGGGCACAGCCTGTGATGAGAGGCTTTAGGAGGATTTCTTTTTACTATCTTTTTCCCCCGTCTTTCCCCTTACACTGGCTGCCTCTGTTGGCATCAACAGCCAGTTCTTTGCCTCACTAATTGTTGGCCAGTAGCTTTATTGTTTATAACAATGTGGTGGAGCGTAATTTGCTCTCATTCTGGTCTAATTAAACAGGATACTTTTGCAGTGCTAGTTTTGTCTGCTTATTTTTAATTTTATTGGAGGATAGTTGATTACAATGTTGTGCTAGTTCCGGGTGTACAGCAAAGTGAATCAGCTATACATATATCCAGTTTATATATATATATATCTCCACTCTTTTTTAGATCATTTTCCCATATAGGCCCTTGCAGAGTATTTAATAGAGTTTCCTGTGCTATACAGCAGGTTCTTATTAGTTACCTATTCTATATAAAGTAGTGTGTATATGTCAGCCTCCATCTCCCAATTGCAGGGATAGTTTTTGAGGCCAGGCTTTCAGTTTATTCTGACTCCTGAAAAGCTTTTCTTAGCTGTCTCTTTCTGTGATTGTCTGATAGGCTCCTAGTTAGTATATGATTTAGCTTATTGTTCTCATAGGGCTGCCAGCCTCTGCTTAATTACTTGTCACTAGAAAGCCCTCTCTTGCTCCCTCTTTCTTTTTTTTTTCAGCAGCATTCTTAGGCTTAAACATCTCTGATCTCTTGGGGGCAATTGCCTGGCATTTATTTAGCTTCATGACTAGGAGCTGAAATATACTGGTAACTTCCTTTTACCAAATAGAAACCACATCTCTATTCAGATCTGGGATGAGAGAGAGCCTAGTGTTCTTGGTTCAACCTGCCCAGAGGAGAGCTTCCGTCTTGCTGAGCTGCAGAAAGGGGAGAGTGTTCAACGACATAGTCTCTCACTATTTTTACCTTGATTTAGTAGTCTTACTTGAATATATATATATATATATATATATATATAGATATATAGTCATCTTCTATACATCTTTAGGACTATTTCCAGAGATTTTAATTTTTAAAATATATTTTTTACCAGTTATTATCACTTCTTTTGAGCTCCTTATGTCACCATTTGGAAAGTCAACTCTGAGAAAAATTAATATTTTTTGAGGAATTATGCTTCCAAGCACTGAGATAAGATCTTTCCATATACTATATCTTTTCATACTTCTGTAATTCTAAGAAGTAGCTGGTAATAGTATCCCCATGTACACAGGGGAAAGCTAAGCTCACAAATGTTAAGTCATTTTGCCTGAGGTCCTTCAGGTGCCAAACCTCTGACTTACACAATCGATTCTAATACTTGTGATTTTCACCACATCATCACTGCTGCCTCCCATGCTCCACTACTCTGCATAAAGAGTTAATTCTAAGAGAGCGGAAAGAGGACAAAACTAGTGGGTGTGTTTAGTGGCAGGGTTTTTCCATGAATGAGTTGCTCACGATTGATATCTATGGAACTTGCCTGTGTAACAAGGATTTAACTGAGTAGCTGCTAGGGAAGCCAAGCCAGCTGCTGGGAAATTGTGCCCTTGTTTAGAGAATCAGGCCCCTTTTTTATTCCTGCCAGAAGTCTTTAGAATTTCTATATTCTGGTTTGATTCTACATTCAATGTATAATTGCAGAACAAGATTGAAAATGCTGTTTACAATGTAATTCTAAAGTAGTTTATGTTCTCACATAATTGAAATGGCTTGCTTGAAACAGCTCACCGCACCCAAATATGCCTACTTAGCTAAGCAGGCGGACTTCCAAATCCATTCTTTACAAAATGCTACAGCAACTAGGTGAACTATACCCTGTTGTTGGCTAAGATTTTCTAAACTAGTGTACGTTTATTAAATTTTTCAGTTTAAAGTGATTAGTCCTTCCTGTTCATTAACATAATACTGTAGGGAGTGACTACTACCACTAAGTCACTTCAGTCGTGTCCGACTCTGTGCAACCCCATAGATGGCAGCCCACCAAGCTCCCCCATCCCTGGGATTCTCAAGGCAAGAACGCTGGAGTGGGTTGCCATTTCCTTCTCCAATGTATGAAAGTGAAAAGCGAAAGTGAAGTCGCTCAGTTGTGTCCGACCCTCAGCGACCCTCAGATGTAGGGAGCTACATCTATTATTTTATTATTGAAAGCCATTCCTTGATTGAAGACATCTGTGAAAATACATCAAATATTTTAAAGAGTTTTCCAAATGCAAGTTTAGTTTTCTTTTTTTTTTAATTTTTATTTTATTTTGCTTTACAATACTGTATTGGTTTTGCCATACATTGACATGAATCAGCCAAGGGTGTACATGAGTTCCCAGTCCTGAACCCCCCCTCCCACCTCCCACCCCATATCATCTCCCTGGATCATCCCTGTGCACCAGCCCCACTGACAGTTGATATGGCCTATGTAATGTTTATGATCTTTGCAGTAACAAATTCTCCAAATTTTTTCAGGGTACACTTTGTAGAAATAAATGATATGAATGTTCTGTAGTCTTCTCTAGTTTCCTTTCTCTTTCAAATTAATTTCTATGAGGCTTCAGCCTCTAAGCTTCAGTCAGAAAATATTTTTTGGTCACCTAAGCTTTACAAACCAGGCTAAGCACTGGGTAAAATATGGAAGAAGTGAAAAACATGGTCCCTGCCCACTAATCACTAATATATGTTATTTGGGGAGATGACAAGACATACATGAAAGAAGTACAAAATGTTCAAAGTCTAGCACTAATATGTACTAGTGATAGGAATGTCAGTAAGATATTTGACACTTCTAGGCCTCAGTTTCTTCATCAATAAAATAAGCCTTACTAACATTTATTTTGAAAGTTTTTATGAAGTTGAAATCAGAAAATTTATGTAAAAGTGAACAGCATATCTGACACAGAGTAGAACTTCTATTTGCTGGTAATGATAGTGATTATATATAGGTATATATGCACATATATGCAATAATCACCTTCATATATGTACTTATAAGAAGAAAAAATAATAATATACATTTTCAATGTCAAATTAAACATTAATTATTAGCTAATTTCAAGTTCTGATCATTTATATATTGTTGTTCTGTCACTAAGTCGTGTCCAACTCTTCCCAACCCCATGGATTACAGCACATCTGGCCTCCCTGTGCCTCACCATCTCCTGGAGTTTGCCCAAATTCATGTCCATTGCATCGGTGATGCCATCCAGCCATCTCATCCTCTGATGACCTCTGCTCCTTCTGCCCTCAACCTTTCCCAGCATCAGGATCACTTCCAATGAGTTGGCTGTTCTCATTAGATGACCGAAGAGTTGGACATGACTGAAGCAGCCTAGACTGCACCCATGCATGCAGGCACAAAAATGAATACGTTCAACTATTTTAAACATCAAATAACTAATAGTGTTCATGAATGAAAAGCCTGGTAAGTGTAAATCAATGCTTCCAACTTTAATTTACTGCATTTGTTCTCATGCTCAGACTTGTCTGACCCTGCAATCCATGGATTGTATCCTGCCAGACTTCTCTGTCCATGGGATTTTCCAGTCAAGAATACTGGAGGGGGTTGCCATTTGCTACTCCAAGGGATCTTCCTGACCCTGGGATCAACCAATTTACCAAGTTAGCCAGGAGTTAATCTGATTGCATAACCGAGAGTCTTAGGAATGACTATGCAAAATGACAATAGTTTTTTTTTTAAATATGCAGCAAGATAGAAAATAATGTGATAAATAATGACACTAGAGTAGAAGTGTGGTTTCAGAGAGTCTCAGACTTAAATGTGGACTCTAATAATTTCTAGCTATCTGACTTAGATAAATAAGGAAATCTCTTTCTACCTAGTTTCCTCATTTTGCAAAAAGCATAATATACATAAAATGTTTGCACAGAATCTAGACGAAAACAATTGCTCAAAAATGTATTGTGCTTTTTAATGTTTTTTTAAAATTAATGATTGTATTGTAACTTGATCTACATTTCTGACCATGAAACATTGGTAAAAATAAATTCCTGGGTCTAATTTGTTCAGGAGCTCAGGTCTGTGATAGGTGAGCACAGAAAACTGGATTTGTTGCTATTAGGATACCCTCAGGAAACATCCAGTGAATGGATGCTGCGACAGATGCTTGGGCCACAGAAACTGTAAGATAATAACTTTATGTTATTTTAAGTCACTAACTCTTTGTGATAATTTGTTATTCAGCAATAAAAAGTCAATACAAAGCTTAAGACAAAGAAGTGTAGATGCTCTATATTGAGCTTTATGTTTAAAGACATAAATAGGTGCAATATACAATAACTGAACATTTATATGCATGTTGTACATTTTTAATTAGAATATGATACATTTATTACACAGCTAATAAACCAAGGCCTCCAAAATGTGTGTACATGTGAAATAGGCTTGACTTCTGCTGTTCCAGGAGCTGATAAGTTAGTGGATGGGACAGAAATGTTCATAAACTTAAAAATACAAAAAATGAACAATAAAGATGAAACAAAAAGTGTTGAATATGTAATAAGAATAAAGGGCTTCATTTTTCCAGTCTCCAGTTGAGACACTGACTCCACAGTATAGAAAAGAGACTTCAAAATCTGACTCCAGAAGCATTGCAACTATCAGAAGCTCCACTTTGGGGCTTTCCTTTGACTTTAGGAGAAAACACTTACATCACGTTTCAATTTGTGAACAACAAAGCACATCTTTGTTCTAATTTTTTTGGATTTTACCCAGTAAAATTATTACTGGTCTGACATGTCAAGAGTAATAGATTGCTTCACCAGCCCTTTTGGCTTATATCAAGAGCCCAAATGCAGCAGAATCTGATATCACTTTAAAAATTATGTAAATAATACCGGAAAACAGTGCCCAAAGAAAATAATATAAACAATCATATGCAGAGGATGCTGCTGCAGTTCCTGAAACTCCTTTTTTATTCTCATCATTTGCAGTGAAATCTAATTATAATGTCCCTGAATGATAGGCTTTCTCAGAAGAAGAGTGGAAAATGGCAATAAAAATCCTGCACTGCACTAATGGATGCAGATCATGTTTAAACCCCCCAACCTCCCATCACCATTAATTTCCAAATCCCAGAGCTGCCATAATTTATGATTAGTGCTCAATAATTTACTGTTGCCTTCCCAGGCCTTCACTTAGTGTTTCTTCCTCCTAACTTCACTTACATGGTAAAGGCTAACAACTCTGAAGTATCTGCTTTTAATGGGAATAAGTTGCCTGGGAATAAGTTTAGGGAATTATTGGTTTCTTTACCTAAAGACCTGAGATCTTCATGCTAGAAAAAAGAAAAAATAGCAATTCATTTGGAAATTCTCATTTCTAAATAGGTTATGGTTTGGAAGAGGCAACTATTACTTATTTTTTTAAGCTATTTTGAATACAAGGTCAAGTCCATTCATTCACTCAAGTGTCCATCCCTTTATAAATTCAACATCTGCTGAGGACAAACTGCTAAGTGCAGAGGATATAACTATGGCTAAGATATGTTTCCTGTCATAAGGCACAGTCAATTAAGAGAAGAGAATTATGTACCCAAACCACGTAAGACCAAAATGACAGGAGCTATAAGGGATTTAAAGGCATAGAACATATATACCTGATTTAGACTGAGAATGGGTAAGAGGGCTGTTTTGTGTAGAAAGCGCTCAGTGGGAGCTTTTTGTGCATGCCTGTTATGAGAATACAGTAAGGACCATTAGAATGGGTTTCTGGGGAATTGAGGACACGCTTATTTTGTTGGTGTGGATACTTGATGTGCCTTCTGTGTGAAACAGCGGCTAGAAAAAACTGGGCAGATGACTGGCTTCCAGGACTAAGAGTAATGGAAGGGAGGTGGACTCTTCTTAATTACCCATGCAATATTTAGAATGAGGGAGACTCACCTCAAAGGAAAAGAAGAGGCTCACCTTGGTCTTGGACGTGGGCTTTCCTCTCCAAAGGGTGTTACCTGACTCACCTTGGGATACATAGGAGATGAGTTACTAAAATAGAGTGTGGTTTGGGTTCAGTTGTTTGGATAAAATAATAAGCAATAGTAAATATTTGGGTTTTAATACAAAGACATTTAAGTCTATCATACACCAAAGGATGATTGGGGGGAGAAGGGCTAGACCATTGAACTTATGAGGTCCTCTAGTCACTCTAAGTAAACATAAACTGTTAGCCAAGAAGAGTGTTCTACTTAAGAAAATACAGCTGTGAATGTAGCTTACTGTTTCTAAGCATAACCCCACTGTATATGAAAAAAATCAAGAGCAACTTCCCACTCTTCAGTGTACACTCTGTTGAACACACTAGGTTAGCATCAGGCTAAGAATCCCAGAGGCCTGTTGGTAGGGCCAGAGACATTGGAATGCTTAAAGCAACCCTTACCCCAATCCCAGATAGTTTTAAGCATCTACTTGTACAATACCAATGTTGCCTTGCTGATACATTATAGGAGAAAAGGGGATACAAAGTGAAATTAATGATAACCATTACTTAGTTTGGGCTTCCCTGGTAGCTCAGGCGGTAAAGCATCTGCCTACAATGTGAGAGTGAAGTAAAGTGAAGTCGCTCAGTAGTGTCCAACTCTTTGTGACCCCATGGACTGTAGCCTATCAGGCTTCTCTGTCCATGGGATTTTCCAGGCAAGAGTGCTGGAGTGGATTGCCATTTCATTCTCCAGGGGATCTTCCCAACTCAGGAATCGAACCTGGGTCTCCTGCATTGCAGGCAGACGCTTTACCGTCTGAGCCACCAGGGAAACCCTACAATGCAGGAGATCCAGGTTCAATCCCTGGGTCGGGAAGATCCCCTGGAGAAGGAAATGGCAACCCACTCCAGTATTCATGCCTGAAAAATTCCACGGATCGAGGAGCCTGGTGGGCTACAGTCCATGGAGTTGCAAAGAGTCGGACATGACTGAGCGACTTCTCTTCTTCTTCTTCTATTATCTAGCTTAGAAACAGGAGGCATTAAAGCATAAATTCTAAACAAACTCTTTGGTGGCCAGACTTGACTCATTCTGCCCACAGTTTAGTTCAAACAAGGTATACATCTTAGGTTATGTTTCCTAGAAGAGACTGAGATAGTGATTCTGTCCCAAGTGATTCTTTTGTGAATATGGTGCTTTTAGAAGGAAACTTTAAGAAAGTCAGAGAAGATGAGCAAAATGGAGACTGAACTGAAATTTAGTTGTGTCAGCCTCCGTAGGAGAAGAGTAAAGCGTGAACAGTACTGCAGAGGTGGATCCCACGCTGAGATTAAGGGGTTGAGTTTTTTCACCCCCATATCAATCATTCATTGACTAAAGACCACTCCAAGGGACAGCTTAATCTCTGAGCTATCTCTGTGTGAGGCAGTTCCTACTGGCCTCAAGCACAGCTGTGGTTGGGTGCACTGACGCAGGAAAAGGGATATAGGTGGGCATCAACAATTATTAAAATATATAACAGGCTTTTTTTTTATTATGACTTTGAGCACCTTGGAGTTCTGGTGCAACTCTGCTTCCATCTCTTTGGCTCTAGGAAGGACAACTTAGTAAGCATGAGGCAGCTTCAAAATTAAAAGTCTTGGTCACTCACTCCTTGGAAACTCCTTTACTTGGGGTGTTTAGTGAAGCTGTGAGAGTTGCCCGCAATACTAGTATCATTTGCAGAAAGCAAAGGCAATAGGGCCAAACCACCGAATACAATTCTTCAAAGCACATCAAGCTGGGTGACTAGGGTGTGCTGAACTTCTCACAGACCTGCTTGAATCCTAAATGTTAGAGAAACCAGGAAATCCATATGTCTTTTATAGGGGGATTCCTAGTCAATCTGACATTGTGAGCTAGAAAATTTGGGTTACAATTGTTTTAAAAAAATTATGGGAAGGTTATCAAATTACTCTGCAAAGATTTCAAGTGTTTTAGAAGTTTGTTTATTACAAACTGATGTGCTAAATTGTGCGTAGTTTTAGTCTGGTCACTAAACTGGACTTCAGTTCATGGGGTCAGAAAGAGTCAGACATGAGTGGGCACCTTTCACTTTCACTTTTTAAATTGTTTGTTTATTTTTGGCCATGCTGGGTCTTCATTCCTGTGCCGGCTTTTCTCTACTTGTGGTGAGCGGGGGCTCATCTCTAGTTGCTCTGCGCAGGCTTCTCATTGCTGTGGCGTCTCCTGTTGCAAAGTAAGTGTTTTAGTGGTGAGGGCTTCAGTAGTTGTAGCTTATGGGCTTGGTCGTTGGGGCTCCCGGGCTCCAGAGCACAGGCTCAGTAGTTGTGGCTCACAGGTTTAGCTACTCCACAGCATGTAGGATTTTCCTGGGCCAGGGATAGAACCCATGTCTTCTGCACTGGCAGGTGGATTCTTTACCACTGAGCCACCAGGGAAGCCCAAAACAGACTTCTTAGTTGATTTTTCAGTGGAATAACTTACATAACTCAGGCAAAAAATCATTTTAGATCACTGTCTGGTGTCCTTGTATACCTTTGCTACTGAAGACAATTTTTACCTTAGTATTTACTATATCTTACCCTAAAATGCCTAAAGAAACTTTAACGCTATAGACAGAGGAGGCTGGTGGGCTACAGTCCATAGGTTGCAAGGAGCCAGACACCACTGTGTTTATAGACAGCCAGACAGAGGGATGTCTAACGATCAGACGCAAAGAAATATATTGCCCTTTTGTCTTGGTTGCCAGGAAGCTCAAAGGTAAACTTTTAGCAAAACTCAAGTCAGTCTATGGTTCTGAAAAAACGAGAATCCTGACCTCATCACTATATAATTCTTTTTAATAGTACAGGTCAATATCTGCATTTCTATTAATCCCATCCTCTGATATGGCTTTCAATGTGGCACCAGTGGTAAAGAACCTGCCTGCCAATGCCAGAGACACAGGAGACGCAAGATCGATCCCTGGGTTGGGAAGATCCCCTGGAGAAGGAAATGGCAACCCACTCGAGTATTCTTGCCTGGAAGATCCTGTAGACAGTGGAGCCTGATGGGCTACAGTCCATGGGGTCGCAAGTAGTTGGACATGACTGAGCTGCACATAAACGTCTTCTGTTATAGGTAGGATATAAAAATAGTATATATACGCATATATTATCTAAATACATGTATATTTGCATATAAGTTACATGGTTTTTACATGTGCATGCATGCATACTCAGTTGTGTCCAACTCTTTTGCAACCCTATAGACTGTAGCTCACTAGGCTTCTCTGTCCATAGAATTTTCCAGGCAAGAATACTAGAGTGGGTTGCCATTTCCTACTCCAGGGGATCTTCCCGACCCAGGGATCAAACCCATGTCTCTTGAGTGTCCTGCGTTGGCAAGAGGATTCTTTACAACTGCACCACCTGGGAAGACCTCAGTTTTTATGCATACAGTATATAAATAAGCTCATTTATATATTGGGTTATATAAAACTTTGTTTTAATGTTCATATATTATATATTTATTTTTGTTTATACAAAATATATATTTGTCTATATAATTATATATGTTATAAATGTATTTATATATAAATATTAAACTAAACAAATATATATATATGTGATAAATATATGTATTCTCTCAAAACTTAGATCATTCAGATTAACAGCATTTGGCATTAAATATAAAAGGCCAGTTTTGCAAGAATTAGAAATTTTCATTAAATATATTTTCACTCAAAACCTCAAAAATGTTAATGTGTTTATGCTTTTATTAATTTTTTTATGCTAAGTGAAAGTGAAAATTGCTCAGTCCTTCCAACTCTTTGCAACCCCATGGACCATACAGTCCATGGAATTCTCCAGGCTAGACTACTGGAGTCGGTAGCCTTTCCCTTCTCCAGGGGATCTTTGCAACACTGGGATGGAACCTAGATCTCCGGCATTGCAGGCTGATTCTTTACCAGCTAATTAGTAAAGCAAGACCACATTATGTAGAATTTCATATACAGTGGCTACATAAACTGATAAATACATAGATGGAATGATTGATTGCTTGTTTTATTCATTTAGTAATTAACAAATACTGAATGTCAATTGCTAGACTTAAAGAATAAAAAATGAGTACGTCTCTGCCTTGCCTTTGAACTCCTAATATAGTGGGAAAGGCAGATGTAGAAAGAAACACAATGTAAATAACTGTGTTAAATGCAAAATGGCCATTGTGCAATGAGATCACAGAGGAGGGAATATTAATGGATACTAATTAGATCCCCTTCAGATGCAATAATAATAGGTATGAACGATGTGCTTCAACTCAAATAAGGGTTAAATGCTTTACTTATGTAAATCTCACATAATATATATAACAATTTTATGAAATGAGCTACTGAAAGTGAGTAAATGTAAGAAAAGTAAGTAACTTGCACAAAGTCAGACTGCTTGTATTTGTTGTATTTTTATTCTAAAAAATAATTCTGTCCCCTGCAGTTGTGGGAGTCTCTCTGGAGAGATCTTCAATCCAGGAATTTAAACATAAATAACAACTTCCCTAAATACAGTTATTTCGAATGAAGTCTGGATAAAGGTGTATTATGATCTTTGACTTCAGAGCTAGCTTTAACTAGTCTAGTGTTACTACTGATTCATTTAGTTTTTCACTTAAGTCCATTTTCATACTTCATATTTTTCTAAGAGATAATCACTGTATCACAGTTATAATTTTTAAGGTAAGTTTTACATATTATTCTTTCATGGGGGGGAAAAAAAAGCTTCAACCACATATGAAATAAAATTCCAGTATTAATTTATACTTTCACTCATAGTTTAATTGATTTTGCTGACTTCATCAGTATTTTTCCAAAGAACTAGTATAATGTTTGATTGTAGCATTTTCATCTACAAAGTTTCTTTGTTTTCTGTCTTGTGAAATTCTACTTTTGCATTTATTATTTCCCTCCTTCTCCTTGAATTGAATGTTCTGTTCTTTTTTTATATAGCTTACCAACTTTCTGTTTTAATATGAATTTAGTGTTATATATTTTTTTTATTAAGACAGCTTTACTTATATCCCAAAGTGTTTAAATGTTATGCAATCATTTTTAAAATTATTTAAATTTTTAATAATTTCTATTATATTTTGAGAATTGTGAATTACTTTGAAATAATGTAGCTATTTTCAATTTCAAACACAGTGACATGATCTGACGTTTTCAATTAATTTTACTTAGACATATTTGTCATGGCACCTAATTAATATATTGTGTTTGATATTTCTCGAAATTTCTTTTTAGACTCCACATTAGGCTCTAATGTGTGGTAAGTTTTGTAAACGTTTTATATGTACTCGAACAATACTTGTGTAGACGACAATGTACATGAGGGCAGGAATTTTTGTTTTGTTCCCAGCAACAGTAGCAGTTTCTTACCTTACAGAAAACTCTTAAAATATACATAAGTCAAATAAGTTTGCTGTCTACTATATATATATATATATATATAGACTTCCCTGGTGGCTCAGATGGTAAAGCATCTGACTACAATGTGGGAGACCCAGGTTTGATCCCTGGTTTGGGAAGATACTCTGGAGAAGGAAATGGCAACCCACTCCAGTACTCTTGCCTGGAAAATCCCATGGATGGAGGAGCATGGTAGGCTACAGTCCATGGGGTTGCAAAGAGTCGGACACGACTAAGTGACTTCACTTAAATATATATATATATATATATATATATATATATATATATATATATAATCTATGCATATATAAATTCACTAGGCTATATTTAAAGAATGTAAAGTTCTTCAATTTTTTCCTCCTGCCCAGAAAATATAAGCACCCAAAGTTTTGCTTCCAATCTTCTATCTTTATTTTGTGGATGCCTAGTATTTCAGTTCAACTTCTTTCTTATATTTTTATTTATATGTGTATTTATTTTCACTCCTACCTTAAAGCCCAAGGCTCCAATTTCTATCTCATGCCTATTTCTTTTTCATCACCAAATTGTACCAATTGCATACCAATATATAACTGCAGGGAGAAATTTATATTGTTTTCACTTTATAACTAGTAGGTTTATTTCATGAATATCTATTAATAAATCAAGTTTGCAAGACACATTTCATAGACTTATTTTTCCATTTTAAATAAACTTTTATTCTTCTTGAAGTAATACTTGCAGATTATTTGGAAAGTTAAATAATACACAGAAGCTTAAAACAAATATAGCTGTCCTTATCACTTCCTTACTCCTGTCTTTGGAAATCTCTCAATTATTTCTTTAGACTGCTTTTTCTCTTATTTATTTTAAATTGTGAACACACATATACATGCATTTTTTTGAATAATCAAATACATTGAATGGCATGGTATTATGATATAAAAAGGAAGATGATTTTACCTTTCTCCATTTACTCTTTTCCTTCATTTATTCAATATAATTGTGTCATAATTATTTGTTGTAACCAATTATTTTTTTTACTGATGGTCTAATTTTCCTTTCTTGAGCATCTTTTTCATTATTCCCTGGAGTTAATACTTTCTGATATTCTTCTCAGTTCAGTTCAGTCACTCAGCTGTGTCCGACTCTGCCACCTCATATACTGCAGCACGCCAGGCCTCCCTGTCCATCACCAACTTCCGGAGTTTACTCAAACTCATGTCCATTGAGTCGGTGATGCCATCCAACCATGTCATCCTCTGTTGTCCCCTTCTCCTCCTACCCTCAATCTTTCCCAGCATCAGGGTCTTTTCAAATGAGTCTGCTCTTCGCATCAGGTGGCCAAAGTATTGAAGCTTCAGCTTCAGCATCAGTCCTTCCAATGAACACTCAGGACTGATCTCCTTTAGGATGGACTGGTTGGATCTCTTTGCAGTCCAAGGGACTTTCAAGAGTCTTCTCCAACACCACAGTTCGAAAGCATCAATTCTTCAGTGCTCAGCTTTCTTTATAGTCCAACTCTCACATCTATACATGACCACTGGAAAAACCATAACCTTGACTAGATGGACCTTCATTAGCAAAGTAATGTCTTTGCTTTTTAACATGCTGTCTAGGTTGGTCATAGCTTTTCTTCCAAGGAGTAAGAGTTTTTTAATTTCATGACCGCAGTCACCATCTTCAGTGATTTTGGAGCCCCCCAAAATAAAGTCTCTCACTGTTTCCGCTGTTTCCCCATCTATTTCCCATGAAGTGATGGGACCAGATGCCATGAATTTAGTTTCTGAATGTTGAGCTTTAAGCCAACTTTTTCACTCTCCTCTTTCACTTTCCTCAAGAGGCTTTTTAGTTCTTATTCACGTTCTGCCATAAGGGTGGTGTCATCTGCATATCTGAGGTTATTGATATTTCTGCCAGCAATCTTGATTCCAGCTTGTGCTTCATCCAGCCCAGCATTTCTCATAATGTACTCTGTATATAAGTTAAATAAGCATGGTGACAATATACCACCTTGACATACTCCTTTTCCTATTTGGAACCTTGTGTCTTGCCAAATCTCTTTACACCTTCTTATAATACTGTAAAATTCTTTTAATCAACATTTCATGAAGTCATGATAAGACTGAAGTCATGTCTGATAAGATAGTCATTCGGTCAAGAGTAAGCTCTTCAGCTGCTCCATCCTCTTGCTAGAAAAATAACTTTCTCTACCCACACACTTGATGGATATTTTGGCTGGGGTTTTGGATTCTAGGTTGAAAGTAATTTTCTGTCTAAATTTTTAATATGTGGCTATATTGTCTTTAGATTTCCATTATTGCTACTAGAGTACTGGAGTGGGGTACCATTGCCTTCTCTGATTATTGCTACTAAGTCAGAAATCACATATACTCCTTTGGTGTCATGTTAATCTATGAAATAGTCTTCTGATTGCACAAATCTGTAGCTCCTTTTCTTTTCAACCATTTCACGTGAGGTGGAGCTTGAGATGGAGCTGTAGAAAAGGTTGAATTAGTTAAGGAAAGAAATAAAATTCCAAGAGATTCTAGAACTCACTAAACTAGAAATTAATTCTGAAGTTAGAAGTCTGAATCAACAGGTGTAGAAAAAAAATAATATCCTTATTTCTAAGGATATCACTAAAATCACACTAAAATAGGAGATTGTGGCTTTGGTGTGTGTGTTTGACAATAATTGACTTCCTAATACTAGACCTAATAATTGAGCATGTTTACATGCCCACTCATAGGCTATGCTGGAAAATTATTTACCCACGCACATCTCTACTCTGTAACTCAGAACAAGGAGGGAGAGATCAGAAGACAGAGCTCCTGGTAGCAGCTAGCACCCAAAGAAAAAGGGAGAAGGAAGAGGGGGTGACATGCATGCCTACATACTACTGCTAAATATTTGTTCAGACTTCACTTTTTCTCAAGAGTGAGAAATGAAGTAAATGTAGAGGCAGAGAAAAGCCTAAATATCACATTAACTGGTGTCCTTCCATATGTGAAATAGTTTCCTAGGGCTGCTGCAACAAATACTCAGTAACTTGCTGGCTTAAAACAAGGGAAATTTTTCTCGGCAAGGAGTCTGAAATCAAGGTATGTCCCTCAGAAGTACTTCCTCAGAAGGCTCTGTTGGGGGAAATTCCACTCCCTTTGAAACAAGCATGAGAATTTTTGTTTTTTTGCGGAGACACCCATCTTTGTTAGGATGTTTTGATAAATTTTTTTCCAGGGACCAAATGTAAAACTGTTGGTAGCTAGATTTAAAGATGGAGAAGGAAATGGCAACCCACTCCAGATTTGAAGAAGTCAGAAGGTTACCTGTTAAAACTGGTGGAGGTATTTCTCTTGCAGCTAAGAGAGAAAAACAAGTAAAAGGAAGAGCTTGAATCTGTGTGAAGAAATGATGAGAAGAAGAAAGATGGCATAGAAGTGATCCTGGAGTGGATTACTGAAAAGAGACTTTGAGGAAGAAATTACCAAGAAGGTTTTGAAGTGGTTTCCTATGGCGTACATGTGAGCCTTTTACCTCACATCCCTAAAGGACTCTCAGTAAAGTCCGTCTATGATGTTGTATTAGAGGATAGAGGAATTGTTCTGCAAAATATAAGGAGGTGATAATTGGCACAGGGAAAAATAAGAGTCTATTCCCTTAGAAGCAGGAGTCAAAGGGCAGCAAAATGCTGATTCTTAGAGATCATCAACAACAAGATTGGAGTATAAGATCTTGGAAATACCAGTATCCTCTTAACAGGACAAACTAAAAATGTTGCATAAGATTTGAATTTTCTATCAACAAAACTTACACTTTACAAAAGCAAATCAATATTTGCCATCACAATTTTGGACAGAATAAAAGGAATTTGTTTTGACCCTCTTACAATTTTATACAAGAGTAAAATAGCAGTTGTTCAAACCATGTTATAGTCCAGAGCTTAGCTTTTTAGTAAGATTCTTGCCACTGACCTCAAACTATCTGTATCTGTACAGTTTTCCCTTTTCCTCCATTAACTCACGCTCTACTTTCTCTATGTACAAATTAAAGTATCTAAGAGATGCTGGAGAAAGTTGCTTTACATTGTATCTTGTTATTACTACATTCTTATGATCAACAGTAGCAAATACATCTTCCACACTCTTTGGTAATATGATTATGCTTAGCTGGTCAGGCCTACATATTTTTATTGCAAGGGCTTTTTCAAATTCTCTTCTTAAATCTCCAGCTTTCCCAACTTGTCCCTCATCCTCAGCATATGTCCTTAACTACTGCTTGGGGAAAATCAAAGTCATCAGATAAAGCTGCCTCAACTTCTTGCTCTTACAACCTTAACTCATTTCAAACCCATTATTTCCTTAGTTTCTCCTATTAAAATAAGTCTATCTTCTTCCTTCTCCCTTCTACTCTTCTTGGACATTTGCAATATTTCCCCTAATTTTAGCTTATCCCTTTTAATGTGCTTATTCCTGTTGGTATTTTAAAATACTCAAGTCAGCTCTATCAAAACTAAACCAAGCCTACATATCCCCATTTTTTCCTTGTTTTTATCTCTCTCTTCCTCTTAAGAGCCAAGTGTCTGTCTATGCTTGGCATCTCCAGATTTCTCACCCACATCATGTTATCTCAACCCACCAAAATGGTGTTTGCTTCCACTATCAGCATGCAAGTAGGCTGTCCCCCAGGCTTCTGATGAGCTGGAGTTCATCCGACTCTTTCTCATCCAGGCACTCATTACACCATGTAACATTGTTTCATTGTTTATGTCTCAGATTCATATTATACAGGAATTTGTTTGATTTTTCTGTTAAGGACTGTCTCCCACGCTACGCCTTAGATTCATGCAGTTAAGAACTATTGTTGTATTTGCTCACCATTATATCATCAGGACCTAGAACAGAGCCTAAAATATAAAAAGATGTTAAAATTGCTCTTGTCGAAACTTATGACTAGCTCAGGGTCAATATTAACTTCATTTCATGCCATAGTTAAGAGCCGTGATGTAGATCATCCTTTAGTGACAATGGTGTTTGAGTGTGCAGTGTATACTGAAAAGAACTGACCTACAGGTATACAAATACAGATTTCGAGGGGAACTTTCATGGGAAGGATCACAAACTTACTCTCATCCCATTTAAATATTTCAATTTTATTGCGATCTTACTTTTATTCAGAAAACACTATGTATTTGTTCATTCATTCCTTTTTTGAATATTATTTAGCCCTTAATAACTGCAAAACATTTTGGCAACCACTGAATTAAACCTGCCTATGCTTTCTAGATAGACTGTTTCCGATTCTTTGCTTTAACAAAGAGATTCCAACAGCACTTCTGTTACATTTTTCATAGGGCCTGTCTTAAAACAATACCTTAAAAATTGACTTCTGCTTGACTCACAGAAGCCCAGATAAATGTTGAGAATGATAATGATTTAATTATCTTTGATTAGTGACTAAGCTTACTAACCCCCCTTCCTTTATTTTACACAACAACAACAAAAAGGAGAGGAAGTATGTGTTGATCATAAGGCACTAATGTAGAGCATTCATGCATTGCTATAATTCCACTCATGAATATGCATAGGTTATGCATCAGTTGTTATTCTCAACAGCATAGACGTTACCTCAACCAGTGCTACACTCATTTAGGATTAGAAAACAGACTAGGATATTGGAAAGCAATGCTGGAGAAAATATTGGGCAGAAGCCAAGCACTCTGAAGCTGGTGCTCCATATGGAAGCAGTCCCTAGGCCTTTCATCATATAAAATCCGGTTGCTGATTTAAGATACCAACAGAGGTGCTATCACAATCTTTAGTGCCAGCTTGGAATAATGCTGATGCTAAAGGTTTGAAGCAATAGCATTCAGAAGCATCACAGGACCGGAGGAAGTCTCTGACTTCAGACAGCCCTGACTTCAAATTCTGCTTCTGTTGCTTTCTAGCTAGGTTGTCGTAGGAAAATAATAAACTTCTTTGAGCTTCAATATTCCCAGTTACAAAACTGTAATGATAATGAACTGGGATGTTTCTCCAAGAGAAAAATATATGTACTTTTAAAATGCTCATACATAGGCACTCGAATAATATTTATGGAATGAAATCTAAACCTACCATACTTGTGGCATTTCCTTTCACTCCATTTTGTGAATTATTGAGATATATATGTGTATGTTGTTGCTGTTGACTAACCAAGTCATGTCTGACTCCTGAGACCCCATGGACTATAGCTTGACAGGCTCCTCTGTCCGTGGGATTTCCCAGTCAAGAAAACTGGAGTGGGTTGCCATCCATTTCCTTCTCCAGAGTATCTTCCTGGCCCAGGGCTTAAACCCACATTTTCTGCATTGGCAGGCAGATTATTTACCACTGAGCCACCAGAGATGCCCATATTTGTGTATGTGTGTTTACATAGATAGATAGATAATTTAAAATTTTTACTTGGCTGTAAAATTTTGTTCTTGCTTAGTCAACTGGCAAATCTTTACTGATTACCTGCATGATAATAATTTCTGGCTCCTGGCCCCTCGACAAAACCCACCTGTTCTCGCTCGTTAACTCTATCCTATATGCGGTAGATTTCTTCATGTGTATATTAAGGTCACAACTTCCCTCCTGAGAGCCTTTTGTTATCACCCAATTATCTAGCTGAAGTGCAAGCCCCTCCTATGTCCCACTTGGCCTTCCCCCACACCTACAAAGAGCTGATTGGAGCAATAGGGAATACTTGACATATTATTGCCAGGTAGAATACAGGACTCGCAGCCGAATCTGAATTTCAAATCAACAATGTATAATTTTAAATTTATAAACATATCCCCAGTGTTGGGAAAGATTGAGGGCAGGAGGACAAGTGGGCAACAGAAGATGAGATGGTTGAATGGCGACATCGACTCCATAGACATGGGTTTGAGCAAGCTTTGGGACAGAGTGATGGACAGGGAAGCCTAGTGTGCTGCAGTCCATGGGGTCGCAAAGAGTCGGACACGACTGAGCAACTGAACAACAACAGGCTTACGTGGCCACTTTTGTTAGCTAATCCAGCAAGCCTAACCTAGCACAAAATGGGCCAGATTTCCTCCCCTAGGGATTTAGAATTAAAATATAAAAGTCTAGTTAGTTCACAGTGCATGTTGAGGTTGGTAGATAACATGGATCTGCCATTGTACAATTAGAAACAAAGAAAGCCAGTATACAGAGATAAAAGGGAGAATGGCACAGATTTCAGAAGTGCAGAAATGAGAGAGCACAGGCCACAAGGGGATGGAAAGCAATTTACTATTTCTTTGTTTCACTTCATTCTGAATCCAGACTATATATTGTACTTTCTGATATTGCATTCCATGAAATGCCTCATATTCAATACAATTCTGTTTTGCTTAAGCAAGTTTAAGTGAGGTTTTGTTTCTTGCAAATAATGTTCCCATCATAAAAATGAGTTTTCATTCATCAGCTATATCCTGCCCCACCTTTCCCAGTATGGTTCAGAAGATCCAGAATCAGAAACTGTATATGATTTGGCATGAAAGATTGCTAACGTACAAGCCTTTGCCTGGATATAGCAAACAGACTGTGAAAATTATAATTACTGAGGATTAGTAAAATCTTATGTATTCAAAATTAAGAATGGCTTGAAATATTTTAGCATTTGAGAGAAAAAGAAAAAAAAAGATGTTATTTGGAGATAAGCTGAAATCTGGTTTTCTTCAACAAGTATTTTAACAACAGGATATAATTTCTTCTGAGTTCTGCCATCCAATAAATGTATTTAAATTTTAGTGAGAAACTCAGCAGATTTCAGCCAGACTAGCCTTTTAGTTTAGTTCAATTCTTAGCTCTTTCCCACATCAGATATTTCTAATTGCTGCTCTGCCTTCTGTTGAGTCTTTCTGGAGAATGATGACCTCATATGAAAACTACATCTCTTTGATAGTTTAAGGAGCATAATTAATGCCCATGTCCTTCTGTTTCTTTTCCCTCCTTTACCTTGTGCTGCATTTTGCTTTGGGTGTTTCCCTAACCCAAGAAATTGGGATTACTATTGGCTCTATTAAGAACAAAAGTATTTATAGGATAGAAAATTCTATTGATATTTTGTGCATTTTTATTTTGACTACAAATAAAACCATTGCTTAAGTGAAGCTAGATGGAATTATAGTAAAAATGATAAACTTTGAGATATCAGTGATATTATATTTTATTCATATATATCTTTGATTATTCATTTGCCAGACATCTACATTTTTGTTAAAAATTAGAAGCTTATACTAAGAACTTATAGCTGTGTTGAAATAACTAGCAATCTAATGGCAGAAACAGGCAGATGAGCATGTAATTTTGAGTTGGCTAAAAAAGGAATGATGGGAAAAGGTAATGTTTCAGTTGCTTGTAGAAACAAAGAGAGCAAAACAGGCAAAGAGGAGAAAGGAAAGCATCGCTTAAGCAGAGATAATAAATAGCAGATTCAAACTCTTGGAAGAAGCATGAGAGAATATAGAAGAATTTGTAAACTAAAACTAGTTTGATATAGCTAAACTGTAATATTCATTCTACAGCATGCATTGGGCTGTAGTGGTAAACCAGTGGCCAGATTAAAAATGGCTTTTTATGCCATGATTAAACATCCACAGTCTGTTCTTATTAAGGGAGGATTTTAAGCAGGAGAGAAGCATAGCCAGATTTGCATTCTGGAAGGATCACTCAGGCAGAGAATAGGAGCATTTTTAAGGAGGGGATCTGACTATTTCCAATACAACTGGTCAACATAATGGCCTAAACTAAAATGATGAGAGCAAGCAGTCATGTGTGTGCTGGAGGGTAGATCTGAATGTTTACGGAGCAGATTAATCTCCGTGACTTACACTCAGTAGAGAAAAAGAGAAGATGTAATCTGCCATGATTCCAGACTTGGGGGATGTTGGGGCATTTCTCTGTGTCTTTGAATTTCTTTCTGTCTCTGTCTCTCTATAAGTCTGTCTCTCTGCCTCTCTCCATCTTTCTATCTGTCTGTCTCTCTCACACACTCCAGCCCAGAAAATTAAACTAGTTTGAGCAGAGGCAAAGAAAATTGAAAAGAAATGGTTAATTTATTGTCAGATGTGCTAGTCTGAGATACTTTGGGATATTCAGGAAGAAAACTCTAGCAGATGTTTTTGAACATAAGTGGCTGGAGTTGAGAAAAAAGGACTATATGAAAGTTGGTCATCACTTTCATACTCTGGTTGGTGAATCATTTTTGCAATGAGAAAAGTATATATAAATCTGAGTTATAGCAGCAATATTATGAATAGTTAGAAAAGAAATTAAAACTTTGGAGTGTCAGTAAGTTTTAGAAAATACCTTTATCATCTTATCAATTTTTAAACACTGTGAAGGACTGGTTATTAACCATACCTTTCCTCTTTCTTTCCTCTCTGTATGTCTCTCTCTTCTTTATGTCTTTTCCATTTTCCCCTCTTTCTGCCACAAACTTCCTTCCTTTTTACCTTTTTTATTCTGCACACACCATTTATTCCAGAATATGTCAAGTCACCCACTGTTCAAAATAGAAGCTGATTTTGAAAATTTGGAAGAAAAAATAACACTTGAGTGTATAAACCTCAAAGGCTTATGGGGACCTCATGGAAAACTCTTGGATTTATTAAAGGAATCCCCTTGTCTATTGTTTCTCATGTTAAGAAAGCAACATAAACTTTAGTGTGTAAGGAAGAAGAGAGAAGAGATGCATACAAATTCTGGGCTTAATAAAAATGAGTATTCCCTTTACCAGTGTCTCTTAACATAGCCCCTACTCTGCTATTTTAGTTTATAATAGCCAGGACATGGAAACAACCTAGATGTCCATCAGCAGATGAATGGATAAGAAAGTTGTGGTACATATACACAATGGAGTATTACTCAGCCATTAAAAAGAATTCATTTGAATCAGTTCTGATGAGATGGATGAAACTGGAGCCAATTATACAGAGTGAAGTAAGCCAGAAAGAAAAACACCAATACAGTATACTAACACATATATATGGAATTTAGGAAGATAGCAATGACGACCCTGTATGCAAGTCAGGAAAAAAGACACAGATGTGTATAACGGACTTTTGGACTCAGAGGGAGAGGGAGAGGGTGGGATGATTTGGGAGAATGGGAATTCTAACATGTATACTATCATGTAAGAATTGAATCGCCAGTCCATGTCTGACGTAGGGTGCAGCATGCTTGGGGCTGGTGCATGGGGATGACCCAGAGAGATGTTGTGTAGAATGCATGTAAGAATTAAAGATTTTAAAATTTAAAAATAAATAAATAAATAAATAAATAAACCTTCAGGCTTAGATCATAAGGATGGTCAAAGAAGTCATTGTGCCCAGCTGGCACAATATAACCTTTTCTAAGGTAAATGTTCACAATATTTTTAAAGTGCTAGTCCAGGATGAGTAGATTATAGAAACTTGACCTCAATTTTCCTTCTTTTCTCCTTGTCCAAGGCCCCAGGCTACTGTAGAAAGACCAGATCACATTCAAAAGTCTCTTTCAACTAAAAAAGGGGTACTCCTAGAGTGTCTGTTCTTCTCAAAATGTTTCTTTAGGCCTTCTCTGAGGCTTTGTGAAATTAAAGATGCATTTTAGTTTGTGCATGTGCAAAGAGGACTTTGAATTTCATATGCTCTTTTCCAATGGACTGGTTTGGGGCAATTTATGACTTTCTGTCCCTTGGGATCGTCTGAGCCCTGAAAGGTTCTGTATCATAGTGGGTAAAGAACAGTGACAAGGATCAACATTTGGTGAATGTCTTTATAGTCCAGGCATTCTTATGTTTTTACTTTTACATATTTCATCTCGTGAAACCTTGATTCTTACACTGCCAGATAGGTTGTACTAACTCCAGTTTAAAATAGATGATTCTGAGTGTTAGAGATGAGTGAGTTATCTGAGGCCACATGTCTTGTTAATGACACAGCAAAATTTCAAACCCAGCTGTAGGTACCTCTGAGATGCTCTCACTCCCCACATTTCTGTGTTGAACAGCTGATGAAATAGTCTACCTAAGGAAGACAGATTCTCAAATAGATGTATCTGTGAGATTCGTAGCAAACCCATCTGAAAGAATTGCTGAAAATAAGAGGAAAACATTAAAAAAAAAAATGCTTCTGATGTTTCCAGATGTTACTGTTTGGCTGAGACAATGTTTTCTAATGAAAGGCAAGTTTGTAACAAAGCAGTGAGGACTTGGTGAGCAGCAGAAATGACAAACTTGTCATTCATCATGCACAGATAATGTTTGTGCTAAAGAATTGAAAATACTTTGGAATTAACTGCTTCAGCCTGGGAGCTTTGTCTTTTTCTATGCCCATCAGCTGACCTTTATTACTCTTGTGAGAAGCTAATACCATTCATAAACTTTTATAGTCATATTGTGCTTAACAATGGACTCTATCAGTTTAAAAAACAGGTCATTGATTTGTAACATGAACCAATTTGCATGATATAAATACTTCAGCCATGGCTAATTGAAAGCTATCAATATAACATCACTAAACAGAATTGGGAAAACAGGCTCCTTAGTTCATC
The DNA here is from genome assembly GCF_016772045.2 of Ovis aries. NCBI lineage: Eukaryota > Metazoa > Chordata > Mammalia > Artiodactyla > Bovidae > Ovis > Ovis aries. The sequence goes on from NC_056074.1 coordinate 20,600,240, forward strand.
ATTATGTAATATTTCTTTGTAAATAACGAAAAGCCATGGATAATACTAAAATGCAGCAGAATAATTATGAGATGATGTGTTTTGAGCATTTATTAATTTTATTTTTTCTGTGATTTATTTATATTATATAACCTAAGCTTTAGTAATGGCTGTGCTTAAAAACTGGCTTTCAAAGCTTCTGAAAATTGGTTTACTCCTACATTCTGGCTTGAGATGGCTCTTAAACTCCACACGGATGCCTTCGTTCTACTTTTGGCTTCTCTGGGCTCATTTCCTCTCAGTCCCTTCCAGTTAGTGCTGCATCGTATTGGCCTGTTTGTCTGGTTTGTCTCCCAAACAGAATTCTACTGTGTCTCACTCTTTCATTGTCTAGAGTGATAGCAATGTTTGAAAATCGTCTAAAGCTTCACTATCTCAAAAGCATTTATAGTCTTAACATGTGCATAAAAATAGAAATTTCTTAATTGAAACCAGCCTTTGACTAGCAGTAGAAATTTCAGACCATAACAGAGTAGTAGGTAAACATTTCTGGCTGGTGATGTATTCTAGTGACCTGAAAATTACAAGGATTTCCTAATTATTGATGCATAATACAGGTCCTGAATCAGGATATGCTAATGCCTTTGCCAGTGATATTCCCTTCTTTCTGTTTTTCATTTGTTTGTTTGTTGACATATAAGCAGACTTGGATTTATAAGAAACCAAACCCGATAGTTCTGATGATCTTTCTGGGATTTCTTGAGTTAAGTGGTCTTTTAATAGGTAGCTTATTTCTTTGATTGAACTGATAGGCTGCAAATATCATCAAGGATTTAAACAAACAAATAGACAAAAAAGCAAAACAGGTTTTGAACTGCGTAATCTTAGATCTAGGAGGGATGTTATCAAGATATTGAGGTGAGTTGAAACCTTCCTTTGTATAGGACAGGACTTTGATTATCACCAACATACAAGGGTATTTTTCTTCATAATTATCAAGAGGAAGATATTAACAGTTGCTCATGTTCAAGTTCTGGGAGGAAAAGTTTTCAGCAATAGGAATGCCTTTTGTCATACCCCAGTCTCTCCTTCTATAGTGTATACTTCATCCTTCACTCAGTGACAGGATTGAGAAGCGCTGGACATTGCCATCTACGGTCAGAAAGCCCAGGCATTCTTTCAAGACTGTTAATTAGGCTGCTCACTACCCTCCCCTTTCTTTGTTTGAAAAAACTCAACCCCTTTTAACTTTCCCACTGGAACTGTATTTGTGTGTTTTCCCTCTCTGCAAACCCTTTAATCTCTTTGCAAATAGTGCATGGTGGGGGTTCACTTCCACCATCACCACCCATCCATCATTGCCATTTATTTTGCATTTCACTTTTGGGATTCCATGAAAGGCAGCAACCTGCTGCCACCCAAGGAACTGAGCCATGCTGTGAACAGATTTAAAATTATGTCTCTTCTTTGCTGCCTTTGAGACCCAAAGAGGAGACTTGGCCCTCTGGTGCTAGGATGCATCTGTTAGGAAAGTAATGGCGGAAAGCGGTGACTGGCGATAAAGTCCAAACGAGGATTTGAGGTTTCTCTTACAGTAATTGTAGTGGTGATAAAATCACCTGTGATATGTTATAATCTTACTGTTATTATTAATGATGATGCTGTTTAGCAAGGCAAGCATTAAACTGATCCTAGTCACTGATTAGCATCATATTTAATGTAATGAATCTCATATTAAAGGTCACGAGATTTGGTTTAATCTTGGTTCTGTCTTGACTGATGACTTGAATGATTTAATTCCATAAATATTATTAAGCACCTACATTATGTAGAGCAATATGTGTGTCACTAAGAATAAAAAAGAAATGTCTTCTGTCTTCACTGTACTCACGATGTAGTGGGTCAAATCAATTAATCTCATTTCCAAGATTTGTAAAACTGAATCTTGATAGTAATTTATCTCCAGAGTCACTTTGAGAATTACATTACCAGTATCCAATTTGCATAACTTAAAAAAAATTATGTCTTTATTTTAATTGGGGGCTAGTTACTTTACAATATTGTGGTGGTTTTTGCCATACCCAGTTGCATAACTTTGAGTATTTCTTATTAATTAGTTTCTTATCTTGTTTATGAAGAAATATAAAAATTACTTTCGGCAACAATCTCGCAACTGATAAACTAATGTGACCTTAAAATTTTTTCTAATGTATTCAAGCCTTATTAGCAAAGTCGTCTACTTCTCAAAGACAAAAGGGCCAGAGGAAATAATTTAGGCAAACCTTGGCACAAAGAAAGTACTCAAAAAACTTTGCTATGATTATATTAATGAATAGATTGTAGAAGGGTGAAATAAAGTAATTTATATAAAATACTAGTATAATGTTGTGTACATAGGAAGCTTGAAACTAGCATTATTGAATTATTACTGCTCTTATTATTTAAAACCATAGTCATTTTGTCATTTAAATTCTTTAGAAACTCATGAGGTGAATTTTCAGTATATATGAAGAATTAGACTCATAGAGGATAACTTACTTGCTCAAGATCATACACTTTCCCTCCCAACCAAACAATAAATAAAAAAAAAAAAAAAAAGAAAACTTGGGGAAAGGGAAACATTGGATTTAGAAAGAGCTTGGCCGACAATTTATGAAAGTGCAGAATCAGCCTAGCTTATCAACCTTAGTCTCTGGAGTGCCAGAGTTCTGCTGCAGCTGCAAGTAGTAAAGGCCCGTGAGTGTTATTTCCTTCACTTCCTCAACACGTTCCTCAGCATGGCCACAGGCTGGACCCTGTGCTAGGCAGTGCTGGGTAGAGACGCAGTTAAAGGGGACAAATAGAGCCTCTGCTTCCATGGAGCTAAAAGTCTAACAAAGCAGAGGTCTAATAGCCAAATTATTACCCCAAATTGCAGCTGGAACCTGAAAGAAAGTATGTCTGCAAGAGCAAGGGGGATTTGGCCAAAAGGTGAGGGAATTTTCCTAGAAGTAATGACTGGACCACCGAATTCTGGGGAATAAACGGCAATTGTTTAGGTGAAGGGAGGGAGGGTGAGTTAGGCAATTCGATCCAAAAGAGTCATACATAGGAGGAAATATTTTGTATTCCAAAAACAGGAAATTGTGACTAGAATGAGAAGGCAACTGTCAAAGTGATGTGAAAACAAACTGAGAAAGCAAGAGTCTAGAAGAAGGCAGAATATAGCATCCTATGCCTCTGGTTAAATATTTATCATAAATGCAACGAGAAAACAACAAACACTTAATGTGCTGGGTTAAAATCAGATTTATATTTTGCAAAGTCAAAAATGTCTATGATGGGAAGAACAGATTGACATGTATCGCTTTGTTGTTCAAGCAAGTAGCTTGAACACTATTCCTATATTCAACCTGGTATGGTCTAGGACTGTAACATGTAGCTGAAACATTACCAATGTAAAATTCTTTTGCCATCATTAGGGCCTCTTATGACCCTGATAATATAAAGAAAATAAGATTATTACAGCTCACCAACTTTTTTATTAAGCTGATATCTTTCTGGCGGGATAGTTTCAAGTTTGTCTCAGCAAAGATTTGAATCTCACAGTACCTCTACCAATAGTTCTGTGCTGCCATTGTGTAATCTTTTATTCATTTATTTATATTTAAATGCAAATATATACAGAGAATCTACATACAAACAGCACTCTAGAATTTATCAATAAACAAGAGACAAATCCCTCTTCCTTCAGGGAGCTTAACTCTTCGTAAGAGTAAGGAGAGTGTCGACAGAGTAAAGAAGGTAAATTTCAAATTATGAACCTGTCACATTATGATTAGTGCTATAAAGAGAAACCGAGGGGTGCCGGAGAGGAAATATGCCACAAAAGAAAGCATCACTGAAAAGGTATTTAAGCAAAGACCTCGAGGAGATATCTCAGTGAGAGGGAGCATATTTAATGAAAAGAAGCAGTATGTAGAAAGGCTCTGGGTTGAGAGTTGTTAAGGGAACATCAAAAAAGCCAGTGTGTCTTGAGCAGAGTGAATGAGACATAGAATATAGACACTGAAGTCAGAGAAATAGCAAGGTATGGGCACAGTGTGCTAGGTCTTAAAGACCGTTCTCAGGGATTTGGATTTTATAACTTACACAAAGCCTTGAGAGATTTTTGAGTCAAGAGGTAATGTCAAGATTGAATTTAATATTATAGCAATTACTCTGGCTGCTGAATCCCCCGTACTCTGCACAAGAATAATGATACATTCCTGTGTACTATCCCAGTTGAACAATCAAACACCAAAAATACTAGTGGAGGGACTTATGCATAATTAGCCTTTCTTTTATCTATATAATTAATGAAAATGGGCTGTAACTATCCTTAAGCAAGAATGTTTGTAGACCCAATCCTTGAGATAAAGATTCATTTTCTTATTCTTTTTTTTAATCAGAGTGCAGAAGATGGTCATTATGATAAAAAGCAACAACAAAAAAAAAAAGGTCTAGATTTTTAAGTTCAGTTCGGTTCTGTCACTCAGTCATGTCTGACTCTTTGCAATTCCATGGACTGCAGCACACTGGGCCTCCCTGACCATCACCAATTCCCAGAGTTTTCTCAAACTCATATCTGTTGAGTTGATGATGCCATCCAATCATCTCATCCTCTGTTGTCCCCTACTCCTCCTGCCTACAATCTTTCCTAGTATCAGGGTCTTTTCCAGTGAGTCAGCTCTTCACATCAGGTGGCCAAAGTATTGGAGTTTCAGCTTCAGCATCGGTCCTTCCAATGAATATTCAGGACTAATTTCATTTAGGATGGACTGGTTGGATCTCCTTGCAGTCCAAGGGACAATCAAGAGTTTTCTCCAATATCACAGTTCAAAAGCATCAATTCTTTGGTGCTCAGCTTCCTTTATAGTCCAAATCTCACATCCGTGCATGACTAGTGGAAAAACCATAGCTTTGATTAGATGGAACTTTATTGGCAAAGTAATGTCACTGCTTTTTAATATGCTGTCTAGGGCGGCTTCACTTGTGGCTCACCTGGTAAAGAATCTACCTGCAGTGCAGGAGACGTGGGTTCGATCCCTGGGTTGGGAAGATCCCCTGGAGAAGGGAAAGGCTACCCACTCCAGTATTCTGGCCTGGGGAATTTCATGGACCGTATAGTACATGGGGTCACAAGGAGTCGACTAAGCGACTTTCACAGTGTACATGTTGGTCATAACTTTTCTTCCAAGGAGCAAGCATCTTTTAATTTCATGGCTGCAGTCACAATCTGCAGTGATTTTGGAGCACCCCCCCCCCACCTCCAATAAAGTCTGTCACTGTTTCCATTGTTTCCCCATCTATTTGCCATGAAGTGATGGGATCACATGCATGATCTTAGTTTTCTGAATGTTGAGTTTTAAGCCAACTCTTTCACTTTCATCAAGAGGCTCTTTAGTTCTTCACTTTCTGCCATAAGGGTGGTATCATCTGCATATCTGAGGTTATTGATATATTTCCTGGAAATCTTGATTCCAGATTGTGCTTCATCCAGTCCAGTATTTCTCATGATGTACTCTACATATAAGTTAAATAAGCAGGGTGACAATGTACAGCCTTGACATACTCTTTTCCCTATTTGGAACCAGTCTGTTGTTCCATGTCATGTTCTAACTGTTGCTTCCTGACCTGCATACAGATTGCTCAAAAGGCAAGTCTGGTCATGTATTTCCCACAGTTTGTGGTGATCCACACAGTCAAAGGCTTTGGTATAGTTAATAAAGCAGAAGCAGATGTTTCTCTGAAACTCTCTTGCTTCTTTGATGACCCAACGGATGTTGGCAATTTGATCTCTGGTTCCTCTGCCTTTTGTAAAACCAGCTTGAACATCTGGAAGTTCATGGTTCGTGTACTGTTGGAACTTGTCTTGGAGAACTTTGGACATTACTTTGCTAGTGTGTTAGATGAGTGCAATTGTGAGGTAGTTTGAGCATTATTTGGCATTGCCTTTCTTGGGGATTGGAATGAAAACTGACCTTTTCCAGTCCTGTGGCCACTGCTGAGTTTTCCAAATTTGCTGGCATATTGAGTGCAGCACTTTCACAGCATCATCTTTCAGGATTTGAAATAACTCAACTGGAATTCCATCCCTTCTACTAGCTTTGTTTATAGTGATGCTTCCTAAAGCCCACTTGACTTTGCATTCCAGAATGACTGGCTTTAGGCTCGTGATCATATCCTCATGATTATCTGGACCATGAAGATCTTTTTTGCACAGTTCTTCTGTGTTTTCCTGCTACCTCTTCTTAATATTTTCTTCTTCTGTTAGGTCCATACCATTTCTGCCCTTTATTGTGCCCATCTTTGCATGAAATGTTCCCTTGGTATCTCTAATTTTCTTAAAGAGATCGATAGTCTTTCCCATTCTATTGTTTTCCTCTTTCTTTGCACTGATCACTGAGGAAGGCTTTCTTATTTCTCCTTGCTATTCTTTGGAAATCTGCATTCAAATGGGTATATCTTTCCTCTTCTCCTTTGCCTTTAGCTTTTCTTCTTTTCACGGCTATTTGTAAGGCCTCCTCGGACAACCATTTTGCCTTTAACATTTCTTATTCTTCGGAATGGTCTAAGGAGTAAATGGGGATAATGGAATTAACAGCGTATTGTTCAAACTTAAGGTACAGAAGAGTTTATTCTCAACATGTTTGAATATTTTCTTTTTAAAATAAGGTAAGCAGAAGAGTGAACCATAACAGAGGCCTGGCATGCTGCGATTCATGGGGTCGCAAAGAGTAGGATACGACTGAGCGACTGAACTGAACCATAACAAAATGGGTTGAAAAGAAAAAAATGGCTGCTCCATTGCTTTCAAGTGAAATTCCTGAGTAACCTAAATGGAAGATGCCAAGGATTGTCCATACAAGGATAAGCACAATGTATAACTGCACTTGTGCTGGAGCCCTTTCTTTTCTCTCCTTTAAGGTTTTGTTGCCTTTTTTTCTGGAATAAGACTGATCCATGTCTCTGACTAGCTCATGTTCTAACTCTGAACGTTTGAGCATTATTTCTTAACAAACATGCGTTCTAGTTTCCTCATCAATTAAAGGGAGATAATATTGGGTTGGCAAAAAAGTTCATTCAGATTTTTCAGTAAGATGTTATGGAAAAACCCAAAAGATCTCTTTTACCAACCTGATAAAATATATGTCACACTAGGACTTTACAAGAATAAAATATTTTTGAAGTGTGTAGTGTCTAACAAGTGGCTTGTTGGAAGAGGATCCCAGACATACACTGGGGACTTCATGTTATTGGGTTAAATATTCTTTATTTTCAGGCATTTTAATCTACATGTAAACCTGCATATCTTGCTAAAATTTTAAACCTGTATCATTAAGTTTTTCATCATCAAATCATTATGCAGATATAATGAGAATATTTTAATAAGTTTCCTATTCATCTAAAGTCTTCTCATGTGGTCCCATCACTTCATGGGAAATAGATGGGGAAACAGTGGAAACAGTGTCAGACTTTATTATTTTGGGCTCCAAAATCACTGCAGATGGTGATTGCAGCCATGAAATTAAAAGATACTCCTTGGAAGGAAAGTTATGGCCAACCTAGATAGCATGTTAAAAAGCAGAGACATTACTTTGCCAACAAAGGTCCATCTAGTCAAGGCTATAGTTTTTCCAGTGGTCATGTACAGATGTGAGAGTTGGACTGTGAAGAAAGCTGAGCACTGAAGAATTGATGCTTTTGAACTGTGGTGTTGGAGAAGACTCTTGAGAGTCCCTTGGACTGCAAGGAGATCCAACCAGTCCATTCCAAAGGAGATCAGTCCTGGGTGTTCGTTGGAAGGACTGATGTTGACGCTGAAACTCCAATACTTTGGCCACCTCATGAGAAGAGTTGACTGATTGGAAAAGACCCTGATGTTGGGAGGGATTAAAGGCAGGAGGAAAAGGGGACGACAGAGGATGAGATGGCTGGATGGCATCACTGACTAGATGGACGTGAGTTTGGGTGAACTCTGGGAGTTGGTGATGGACAGGGAGGCCTGGCATGCTGTGATTCATGGGGTTGCAGAGTCGGACACGACTGAGCGACTGAACTGAAAGGCTTCTGATTAGTTCACGTATAATATAAATATTAACTCTTTAAATCTGTAGCATACCTTCCAAAGGCTTTCCTAGTGGCTCAGATGGTAAAGAATCTGCCTGCAATGTAGAATTCTGGGGTTTGATTCCTGGGTCAGGATGATCCATTGGAGAAGGGCATGTCTATCACTCTAGTATTCTTACTTGGAGAATTTGGAGGACAGAGGAACCTGTGGGCTACAGTGCATGGGGTTGCAAGAGTTGTATACAACTGAGAGACCAACACTTTCACTTTCATACCTTCAACTAAGAGAGCCAAGATTTTTATCACCTTTCTTTACCCAGTATCACAGCGAGGTCAAGTGCATCATCCAAGGTCAGGTAATAAGACCGTTTTCACTCTGTTGAATCTTTCAACAAAGATAGCATAAACAATATTGCTATTATTTAATAAGACTTGTTTTTCTTCCCCAAGATGATAACTCTTTGGGAGAATGATTTCTTTATATTTATTTTTTTAACAACAATGCCATTGCTGTTGCTTCCTAGACATTCTCTGAAGGCCCTAATAAATGTGTATACGTGAGAGAGAGAGAGAAAGGGAGAAAATTGTGTTATAAAATGAAATAGAAAAATATTTATATCTTTATTGCACATCTGTGTGATCTTCATGAGGGTCTCAAAAGTCACTTTCAATAATGAGAAAATAAGAGCAGTAACCCAGCCAGATACTTTATCTGAAAAGATAAGGGAAGTAGCTTATTTGCAGCAACGGCAGAATCCATCGGATAAGTGTCTTGTCAGTGTTGAAAATGTTGTTCATTTAAATAAAGTTTACATTCCCAAAATATAAGGGAATAAATAATTTCAAAATGAGGTTATAGATAAAGGATTTAATATCTGAAAAGACGACAGGCCCAGCAAGATTGAGAGCACCTAAGCAAATGTAATTTTCAACATATAATTGTGCTGTTAAAATCTGGAAAGGTTAGATTCAGAAAAGTCCATGGGGAAAGTGCAAAGTTCTTAGGTCAGAATCTTATCAAGCAACACAAGAATGTATTAGGAGTATCTCAGGCATTGTCTGTGGCGTTAGCTTCTTTCTTTCCTTAGGGTAAGTGCTTTGGGTGCTGAGGGTTGTTTTTTTGTTTGTTTGTTTGTTTGTTTGTTTTCCTGTTTTCCCACAGTTCTGGATACAGAGGATTTATCTTCAAGGAGTTGCTTTGTCTCGTTCAGCATCCGTGGGTAACTTCAAAGAATATAGAAGAATCTCGGGAGATTTGGGGGGCTACTTACATTCAGTATAAAATGAGAATCTGTGTGCCTACCCATGCAAGATTTCCCCAAAGATGTCTAGGACAGAATGTTTTATTGATTTCCCAAATCTTCGTCCAATTCTGACCCCGTCAATAGAAACAGAGAGTGGAGTTTCAGGTTCTGTTTACTCATACCCTTATATTATGACCATCACATTATCATCCCAAATTCCATGTTGATAATAATCATCCAAAATATCAATGAGTTATCTTGTGCCAGAAGTTGTACCTAACATTTTACATCAAATGTGTAACTTAATCATCCTGAATACCTTAAAATCATGTGCTATTGTTCCCATTTAACAGCTGAGCAAACTGAGGCTTTGACAGATTAGATTACATGCCGTGGTTATACATCAGCAACAGCCAAGGCTTGAATATGATTCCGGGTAGTTTCACTGCAGAGCTGGTGGCCTAATACTGCTATTTAGCCATCTAAGATGTGTTGGGCTGTTACTATATTCCTGGCACTATTGTGAGCCCTTCACATGTGTTAAGCTATTTAATTCTTCCCTGAAACATGGGAAGACAAATCTAATAGTATTCTCATTTTACAGACAAGGAAATAGAGACACAGGAGAAAAAAGTCTTTTTTGGGGGGTGGGAGCAGGGTTCTACAGTTCGTAAGTTGAGGATTCATATTCACAACATCTTTTTCCGAAGCCATGGGTCAGTTCTAAATATTAACCATCTGAATATGTCATAATTGTAGATACGCTTAGGTTACATGACAAATACATTAGATATGAGATACCGCTCCATTGAGTGCAAATGAAAAAGAACATTCCTTAGACAGGTCTTAGCTGCCTCCATAGAAGAGTCTTCGAGAGATCCAGGCATCAAGAACTACAGAAAAAAGCCCTCATGTCTGAAGGACTTACAAAAAATAGAATACAGAATTTAAAAGAACTATGACTCTATAATACATCATCATGCTCCTAAAGTACATGGGCCTCATCCAGAAAATTTTGTAGCTACATTTGGTGATGAATATTAACTAGACTTACTGTGATGATCACATTGTAGCATATAAAAATTGAGAAGAATAATGTCATACACCCAAAGCCAATATAATGTTATGTCAGTTATACATCAGTTAAAAAACAAACAAAAAAAAAAGAAAAGAAATACAAAGACTCTGCAGTACGTCTTCATGTTGCTAAAATACCTGATTATCATCAGCATACAAGCAAGCACTGGCTGCAAATTCATTCTAAGAACGCTCAGAATGGAGACAACTTACACGTGAACAGCCACTGAATGCCTGGTGGCTGTGAGGATTGTTATGTAGAAAAGGGCTCCGTGGACTCTGCTGACATCACAGGGAAAGAGGTCTGTGAGGCTTACCATGGGTACCATCATCAAGCATCATAGGATGAGGAACTGGAAGGAGGGCTGTTTCTATCACGTGTGTCACTATCTTTTCGTTAAACAAAATCACTACTAATCCCTGATGTTCTGCATGTGGCTGGTTCCATTTAATTCTCTATCATCTTTCTCAGAGGAGTAGCTTCACGAACCTCTTAGTGCTTTCACCAGTATAGTTCACAGAAATTTCTTGGCCAAATCAAAAACCTTCCCAGTGTTTGGAACATCCATACACTTCATTCTGCTTTCCAGTCTAAGAAATACAGCTCAGCTCCCACTATTCAGAGGGGACATTGAACCATCAAATTATGAGCTCTGGTTAGGTAAGAGTTTTCTATAATCACTCAGATGAGCCTCTGTCTCTCATTTCATCCCCTGATGGCTGCCTGTCCTGGCTTGGAAGCTGATCAGAAGACTTGTAAGAAAGAGTCAGATGCGCTCCTAAAGGTATTGGCCTATCAGTATAAAAACCTGTCCTGGATTGGCTATATATATGTGCTGCTGCTGCTAAGTCACTTCAGTCGTGTCCGACTCTGTGCTACCCCATAGACGGCAGCCCACCAGGCTCCCCCCTCCCTGGGATTCTCCAGGCAAGAACACTGGAGTGGGTTGCCATTTCCTTCTCCAGTGCATGAAAAGTGAAAAGTGAAAGGGAAGCCGCTCAGTCGTATCCGACTCTTAGCGACCCCATGGACTGCAGCCTACCAGGCTCCTCCATCATATGTGTTAAAGATATAGATAAATGATAGGTAGATTTTAGATCTTATATGGAATTGTAGAACTAGAGGAGATACACCAAAAAGGGATAAGGAAAGAGAACTAATATGGAGTATCTATCATATAACCAAAAAAAAAAAAAAAAAATCTGCTATATCCTTTCTGTATCATATCCAGTGTTCACAGTAATGCTGTGAAGTCAGAGTCAGGAGCACGGTCACTGGAGCCACACTGTTTGGGCTTGAATCTTACTCACAGTATTTCGTATTATGACTTTGAGCACTTCATTAACCTTATTATGTCTCAGTTTCCTCATCTGAAAAATGTGGATAATAATGCTATCTACCTCACAAGGTTATTGAGTTCTTAAAAGAGGGTCTGGCTTGTAGTGCACATTAAATGAATGTTAGGTATTGATTTTATTATACTGGATTTTGCCAGTATTCACAAAGAATAGTGGTGATGAATGCTGACTGAATTGCAAATAACTAAATCTATGATTCAAAAACATTCCTCAAAATTCAATGAAGAGCTAATATTATTTCACCTTGTGTTATCTGCTGACAATCCATTCGTCAAATATCAATGAGCACCTACTATGTGCTGGACATTTGGAGTACATTCATGAGTGGAAGGAAACAAAGACCTCTACCTTTTGGGAGGTGATATTCAACCTAAAATGCTGATGAAGGCAAATAGTAATCCATAATCATAATAAATAAGTAAAGTAGGTATTACATTGTGAAATAAATAATTGCTATAGAAAACAATAGATCAAGGTGATGAAATCCAGAAGAGCAGGTAAAGTGCAGGTAGAGATTGTAATAGTCGTGTGGTTGAGAGAAGTCAGAAACAAGTGACACCTTTTCATTCAAACATCTGCCTCAGTTCAGTTCAGTTCAGTCGCTCAGTAGTGTCCGACTCTTTGCGACCCCATGAATCGCAGCACGCCAGGCCTCCCTGTCCATCACCAGCTCCCGGAGTTCACTCACACTCACGTCCATTGAGTCCGTGATGCCATCCAGCCATCTCATCCTCTGTCGTCCCCTTCTCCTCCTGCCCCCAATCCCTCCCAGCATCAGAGTCTTTTCCAATGAGTCAACTCTTCGCATGAGGTGGCCAAAGTACTGGAGTTTCAGCTTTAGCATCATTCCTTCTAAAGAAATCCCAGGGCTGATCTCCTTCAGAATGGACTGGTTGGATCTCCTTGCAGGCCAAGGGACTCTCAAGAGTCTTCTCCAACACCACAGTTCAAAAGCATCAATTCTTCGGCGCTCAGCTTTCTTCACAGTCCAGCTCTGCCTGGCAAATAGTAAATGCCCCAACTGATGATTGCTAAGCTTAGCTAAACATTGAAGAAGTAAGGAAATCTGTCTGCTTGTTACTGTAGCATGGAATTAAAGAAATCTGAACTTGAATACTGGTTCCAGAACTTAATTAGCATGTGGCCTCAGGAGAGTCTTTGAACCTCAATTCTTCCGTCCATTGAGAACAATGCAGAGCTGCTAAGAGGATAAATAAGACAATTTATGTGAAATGGTTTTCTCAGTGCTCGTTGAGTGTCCTCTGGCCACAGTTAGTGATAGACAGAGCCTTATGCTGTTGTTGTTCATTTGCTAATTCACTAAGTCATTGTTGTCTGACTCTTTGAGACCCCATGGGCTGTAGCATGCCAGGCTCCCCTGTCCCTCACCAGTTCCCAGAATTTGCTAAAATTCATGTCCATTGAGTTGGTGACACTATCTATCATCTCATCCTCTACTGCCCTCTTCTCCTTTTCCCTTCAATCTCTCCCAGTATCAGGGTCTTTTCCAGTGAGTCGGCACTTTGCATCAGGTGGTCAAACTACTGGAGCTTCAGCTTTAGCATCAGTCCTTCCAATGAATATTCAGGGTTGATTTCCTTTAGTATTGACTGGTTTCATCTTGCAGTCCAAAGGACTCTCGAGTCTTCTCCAGGACCACAATTCAAAAGCATCAATTCTTCCATGCTCAACCTTCTTTATGGTCCAGCTCTCACATCTGTATATGACTACTGAAAAAATCATAGCTTTCACTATGGGGACCTTTGTTAAAGTGATGTCTCTGCTTTTTAATATGCTGCTTAGGTTTGTCATAGTTTTCCTTGCAAGGAGCATCATCTTTTAATTTTATGACAGCAGCCACCATCTAGAGTGATTCTGGAGCCCAACCAAATAAAACCTGTCACTTCTACTTTTTCCCCTTCTATGTGCCATGAAGTAATGGGACCAGAATGCCATGGGCTTCACTGTTATTATTAATTTTTTATGTTAAATTTTAAGCCAGCTTTTTCACTCTCCTCTTTCACCCTCATCAAGGGGGGTTTTAGTTTCTCTTCACTTTCCGCCATTAGAATGATATCATCTCTATGTCTGAGGCTGTTATTATTTCTCCTGGCAGTCTTGATTCCAGCCTCGTGCAGTATGCTCAAAATTGGGTATTCTCTTCAGGAATCTTAGGTTCAATATTTAAAGTCAGAGCATGTTGGAAATGAGTTGTTATTTTCCTTTAGACATGGATGAAAAAGAATAATATAGTTTTAACTTCTGGGCAAAGAATCAGAGACTGGAAGCCAGACTGATGCTTCTGCTGAAATGGCATATTGTGACTACTGCCACAAACCCAAAGCCTGACACTTCATAGCCAGGGCCCAAGACTCATTCCTTGGCTTATCCTTTTCACACATATTTACATTCCCAAGTTTAGGCTCGGTTTTAAAGTAAAAGCTCACTCTATGGGGAACTTGTTTTATGTCGGCCACCATTTTCCACTGCTGCTGCTGCTAAGTCACTTCAGTCGTGTCTGACTCTGTGCGACCCCATAGACGGCATCACACCAGGCTGCTCCGTCCCTGGGATTCTCCAGGCAAGAACACTGGAGTGGGTTGCCATTTCCTTCTCCAATGCATGAAAGTGAAAAGTGAAAGTGAAGTCGCTCAGTCGTGTCCGGCTCTTAGCAACCCCATGGAATGTAGTCTACCAGGCTCCTCTGTCCATGGGATTTTCCACTAACCTGAGAGAAATAAATGTGCCCTAAATTCCATTTTAAAAAGTGAAACCTGTGGAGGAAAACAGAATAAATTAATTTTGTTCCTATGAAATCTGGTGTTTATGCCCTCTATGCTTGCTCTGTGGGGAGATTGGGCAATAATAGATTTTCTATTATAAGTCCTCTTCCCTTACTCCCCTGGGAACAAAACCACAGCTACTAAGTGGAACTGTGTTGGTTTGAGTACTCTGCTCAGGATAAGGAGAGTCAATCTGTAAATGACTCTGCACTTGTATTCTTTATTACTTAAATTACGTAGTAGTTGACTCCCACCTGAAACTGAATATTTGTTGTAAGGTGGGACATCCCCATCCTATTCTTCTGTCAAGTTTCCATTTTCATTTAGAGTTTAATTAAATTTCTTTAGGAATCTCTATTTTACTATAGACATTTGAATCAAAGTAACTTTCTTCAATTATTTGTAATAGATTATCAGTGTTTTTTCATTAAAAGACCCAATTATTGTAGAACAGTCAAAAATAACTAGCATGCAATGTATCTGATAAATAGCAACTCTGGGAATCAAGCAGGATGTCCCCCACAATAAGTCATGTGTTAAATTCCTAAAAGCAAAAGAGTTATTATTAATAGTTTATATTGTCATATGTAATTAAAGGTTATGTATTGCAGGAGGGTGAGTGGCTATGGGAGAAGGAAAACACTACACTTAAGTTGTTATTATGTCCAAGGCATTATGCTGGGCACTTCGTACGTTAACTCATTCAATCTGGTAAGTGATACTAGTCTAATGTCCCATTTGCAAGGTTAAATGCCAAGTTAGAATAACCATTTCACAGAGCTGGAAATTGGCTATCCTGGGTTTTAAACTAGTTGACCGGCTCCAAAATGCTCTCCTCTTGCACTATATTGAAATAAATTCTGTATTCTTAGACTTAGGTATGTATTTTTATTTATATTGGGGACGGGGGTGGGGGGGCGCTTTCCTGATAGCTCAGTTGGTAAAGTGCCTGCAATGCAGGAGAACCTGGTCTGATTCCTGGGTCAGAAAGACCCACTGGAGAAAGGATAGGCTACCCACTCCAGTATTCTTGGGCTTCCCTTGTGGCTCAGCTAGTAAAGAATCTGCCTGCAATGAGCGAGACCTGGGTTTGATCCCTGGGTTGGGAAGACCCCTGGAGAAGGGAAAGTCCACCCACTTCAGTATTCTGGCCTAGAGAATTCCATGAACTGTATAGTCCATGGGGTCCCAAAGAGTCAGACACGACTGAGTGGCTTTCACTCACTCTTTTTATTTGTTTTAATTAAAATAATACACCACCACCAATGGAGCCCATTCTTTCTTAGCTTGTGAAAGGCATGAGTTTAACCGCAATCTATTTGAGATTTAGGTAGACTATACTGTACACACCTATACACATACACATCAGTTGTTTTAGGAATCCAGTGGTACCAGCCTGCCATTCATATAATGTGAAGTCACGCAATTTCCTGGGTTTTAAATCTTGTCAGTTATATACTTCACCATGAATGAAAAATACTTTAAAAAATATTTTATTTCATTTTTATTGTGATAAAATATACATAGCATAAAATTTAATATTTTAATGACTTAAAGTCTACATTTCAGTGGCACTAAATACATGTACAATGTTGTAAAAACTATCACCACTGTCTGGTTCCAGAACTTTTTCTTTGCCTCAGAAGGAAACCTGCATCCATTAAGCAGTCACTTACCATTTGCTCCTCCCCTCAGCCCTTGTTAACTGCTGTCTACGTTCTGTCTTTTCAGATTTGCATATTCTAAATATTTCATATAAATGGAATCATACAATATGTGATCTTTTGTGACTGACTTCTTCCATGTAGTATAATATTTTCAAGTTTGTCTATCTACATTGTATCATATATCAATACTTTATTTCTTTTTATTGGTGAACAATATTCCATCATATGGGTATATCATTTATGTTTATCCATTCATCAGTTGATAGATATTTAAGAGGGGGTCAGAAACTCTACATTAAATGTATATATCAACTGAAGAATGCATCCACATCTTTGAAGGGCTAAAATATGGCAAAATGGGCATCTTAAAAATTGAAGAAATGGGATCATTTGCTGAAAAACAATTTATTTGAGCTATGTCCCTCTGTATGTTATTTTACAGGGTTGAATCAGAGACTGGATTTAGTAGCTCTTCCAATAAATTTTTGTTTTGTTGGTTAAATAGCAGTATCTTTGTATGCACGTAAAGCAAAATCATTAAGGAAATAAGTGAATAAATGAGCCAGATTTCTGCTTACATACTTGTCACCTGTTATATGGTTTCATAAATTCCAGGAAAGCCTTAATGTCCATTCCAGATGCCAAAAAAGCCTTGATTTAGTTTGAGTTCCTGCTGCGAAATATAAAATACAGAAAACTAAAATGTGCACTCTATTATACATGAATGTTCAAAGTGGCATTATTTGTACCAGCTCCAAACTGGAAATAACTCCCATCTCCATCAACAGGTGAATGGATAAACAATTGTGGTGTATCCATATAATATGCTTACCAACAATAAAATGAATTAGGCTATTGAGACACGCAACAGCATGGATGAATCTCAAAATGACTATGTTGAAAGAATGAAGTCTGATAAAAAGAAGTGCATTATGTATGCTTACATTTAGATAAAACTCTAGAAAATGTAAACTAATCTGTATCGACCAAAAGCCGAACAGCAATGAGGAGCAGGGAGAGGCATAAAGGAGGAATTATAGAGAAAACAAGAAAGCTTTCCAGAGTGATTATTATGTTTATTCTCTTGATTGTGATGATCGTTTCATAGGAGCATAAATTCATCAAAATTTATAAAATTTTGCAGTTTAAATGTGTGTAGACCTCAATAAAGCTGTGTTTAAAAACATGATTAACTAAAAAATAAGAACATAAATACATAAAACAAATACATTAATAAATAAATGCAGATCCGAAATGAAAGCTGACCTTTCATTCAGAAAACATAAACAAATCACTATTAGCAAAAAGAGAGGTTGGAGGGCTAGCAATTAGTATTTTTAATACTCATCACCAGGGCACATCCTATTGACTGTGCTGAGAGAAACAGTTACATATACACAACCTTCTGAGACAGTCATCTAGTAATGAGTAGAAGCCTGTGTTTGTGCTCTCAGTGTTTAACCACAAACTTTCAGAAATATACATGCACTACATTCTTTCATGAGAATGTGGGGAAAAAAGAGAAAAAGGACAGGACAAATGGTTTTGTCTTAATATTGGAATCATATCAAGGTACCAAGCGTACCAAGCATATCCAACCCAGAAATAGATCTATTGTTATGCTACTTTGGGGTAGCTGTTCATACCGCAAATGTGGCTAATTTAGGGATAAAACCTGACTTCTTGAAAGTCCCCTGGACTGCAAGTAAATCAAACCAGTCAATCCTGAGGAAATAAACCCTGAAGATTTATTGGAAGGACTGATGCTGAAGCTGAAGCTCCAATACTTTAGCCACCTGATGTGAAGAGCTGACTCATTTGAAAAGACCCTGATGCTTGCATATTTTTGGATCGCAGACATTCTGACTGGTGTGAAGTGGTACCTCATTGTGGTTTTGATTTGCATTTCTCTAATAATGAGTGATGTTGAGCATCTTTTCATGTGTTTGTTAGCCATCCATATGTCTTCTTTGGAGAAATGTCTATTTAGTTCTTTGGCCCATTTTTTGATTGGGTCGTTTATTTTTCTGGAATTGAGCTGCATAAGTTGCTTGTATATTTTTGAGATTAGTTGTTTGTCAGTTGCTTCATTTGCTATTATTTTCTCCCATTCAGAAGGCTGTCTTTTCACCTTGCTTATAGTTTCCTTTGTTGTGCAGAAGCTTTTAATTTTAATTAGATCCCATTTGTTTATTTTTGCTTATCTGCAAGCAATAAACGCTGGAGAGGGTGTGGAGAAAGGGAACCCTCCTACACTGTTGGTGGGAATGCAAACTAGTACAACCACTATGGAAAACAGTGTGGAGATTCCTTAAAAAATTGCAAATAGAACTGCCTTATGACCCAGCAATCCCACTGCTGGGCATACACACCGAGGAAACCAGAATTGAAACAGACACATGTACCCCAATGTTCATCGCAGCACTGTTTATAATAGCCAGGACATGGAAACAACCTAGATGTCCATCAGCAGATGAATGGATAAGAAAGCTGTGGTACATATACACAATGGAGTATTACTCAGCCATGAAAAAGAATACATTTGAATCAGTTCTGATGAGGTGGATGAAACTGGAGCTGATTATACAGAGTGAAGTAAGCCAGAAAGAAAAACACCAGTACAGTATACCAACACATATATATGGAATTTAGAAAGATGGCAATGATGACCCTGTATGCAAGACAGCAAAAAAGACACAGATGTGTAGAGTGGACTTTTGGACTCAGAGGGAGAAGGAGAGGGTGGGATGATTTGGGAGAATGGCATTGAAACATGTATACTATCATGTAAGAATCGAATCGCCAGTCTATGTCCGACGCAGAATACAGCATGCTTGGGGCTGGTGCACAGGGATGACCCAGAGGGATGTTGTGGGGAGGGAGGTGGGAGCGGGGGTTCATGTTTGGGATCGCATGTACACCCGTGGTGGATTCATGTCAATGTATGGCAAAACCAACACAGTATTGTAAAGCAAAATAAAGTAAAAATAAAAATTAAAAATAAATAAATAAAATAAAATAACTGTCAAATTAATCTGGCTAAAAAAAAAAAAAAGAAAGAAAAGACCCTGATGCTGGGAAAGATTGAAAGCAGGACGAGAAAAGGACAACAGAGGATGAAATGGTTGGAGGCATCACCGACTCAATGGACATGAATTTGAGCAAATTCTGGGAGATGGTGATGGACAGGGAAGCCTGGCATGCTGCTGTCCATGGGGTCGCAAAGAGTCAGATGCGACTGAGCAACGGAACAGTAACAACATTGACAATTCTCTTAATGCCAGTTCTTTGTAAATAGGCTGAGTAATTTGGAAATGGATAACCAATTTATGTATATAAAGACAGAAAAGTGTTCAACAAAATGAATTAACATTGAACGTGAGGCTGATGTTTTCCAATTTTGCCCATTCTAAGCAACAGATTCTTGAATATAATAGCCAAGTATGCTGATTATATAAATAAGCAGAGTGTTCACTTAGCATAAGACTGCAAAGAACACTGAATTATTCGTTGACGATGAAGACAGTTTATTGAGAATTGTGTTGATGGTACCGACTCCTAGACAACCAGCTTTTAGTCATGTGTTGTTTCTACCCTAGTCTCCAGTTTCTTTTCACCTACAAAAGTGGGTTCTTAACACACATAGCTAAGAATATAGATCTGACCCATTTCAAAACCATTTTGTATCCCACCAGTTTCGATGTTCTGGGGCCTTGCCCTGCTTATAATGTCTTGCATTAGGACCTTTCATATGATTAATCATTCTTATTATTGCCTGTTTAATCTCCAGAATGGCTGTGCGCTGCTGGAGCACTCTTTCCTTAAAGTGAGTGTTTCGTACTCGTGCTATCTTTGGCATCATTTCTCTTTTAGAATCAGCATTAATTTCATATCTGCTGACCTGTCACTTCAGTCTCCTTCAATACTCCCCTGCACATGCACACACTCCACTTCAATGGGAATATTCACATTCGGCTTCAAGTCTTGCTGAAAACCCATTGCCTATTGGGCAGAAATATGAACACATCGATGCCACAGTACCTACTTGTACAATTCCATTTACTGTTCCCCAGGCGATGGCAGCCCAGGGAGTTACTGGTCTTTCACTTCAGACCTAACATTATGAGAGTTTTGTAAGCTTGAGCAGAACGCTCTGCTGTATAGAAGAGGTCAGGATGCTGCATATCCCCACGTGCACTTTGCAAAGAGTAATTTTCTCTCAGTGCTGGATCCCAATATTCTAATTGTGTCTCTGTAATAGAAAGAAAGTGTGCTTCATCCTACCATGTGTTCCAAATGAAATTTTTAAAACCCACATCAGGCAAAAGACATAATGAATAGAAAATATTATCTGGGATTTCTGATGTCTTTGCCTCTTGATTTCCATTTGCTTTGGTAATTGGAAGGTGGAACAGATGGTGACAATCTATTGAATATGGTGTGCCCATTATAATAGCCCATTCTGCGGAGCAATTCCTCACAAGCAAAGGATGCATTAGAAGGGACCATAGCTTTCAAAAACTGTTGATGAGCTCTGGGGCATGAACGATTATACAAGGGGTACAGTGGGTGGTTTATGGCCCTTAGATGCAGCTGCTTTGTGAAACTTGTGACACCTTCTGCAATCCACAGAGGAGGGAAATGGAGACATACAAATGGGCAGCTGGATTTGACTGATTATTAGCACCATGACTCCAGCTTAGAAAAGCTCCCAGATTGTTGCCCAGTGAGGCTAACAACTCCCCAAACAGCCCCCTAGTTTTGACCCTGCCTGAGGACAAAATAAAACAATTCCAAATTATGGTTATGGCTCATATTTTGAAAGCCCATAAACAGCAAGATCAACCACCAGCAGCATCTGTACAAAATACAAATGAATGTGCTTTGTTCTGACTAATTTGATCACTTTCAAGATCAGACAACAGGTAGTTGTTGAAATAACCCAGCTTTCCACATCTACTTGTGTCATTGCAAAAATCCTCTTCAATTATCACAGCAAGTGCAGTAACTTAAAATGAAATTGTTATAATTCACAAAATGCCAAGGTGAATATAAATCAAGGTACTTGTACATACGATTCCTCTGTCTGTTTTCCAGGTTGCCTGGAGTCTTATAAAGACTTAAACATTTTGGGCTCTACTTGATAAGGTGGCATTTGCTATCAATTTATAGGTTTGAATTTTCAAGACAAGCAATTAAGAGGCTGGTTATGTCATTCTGGGTGTTGTTCATGTAATAGGATTAGCAGAAAGAGAAGAGAGGTAACAGTAAATTCTGCTGGTGTGTAAAAGAAACACTGTCTTTTCCCCTACCAAAGGAAACAACATTATACTAAAACAAAATAAAACCTTCTCTACGTCACATTAAATATCTGCTTAAAACTTATTTGTATTGCTCACATACTCCCCCTAAGTGTTAGGTGTGATCCTCAGCATCTTATTCAGCCTGTCCTTTCTTAATGGAATCATTTCCTCTCTCATTATACATCCATGTTTATATGAAGTCTCCTTTTAAAATAGAATCAGGAAGAGGTTTATTTAATGTTCATTTATTTTTCAATTATAAAAGTCATACATGCTTATTAAATGAAATGAGGCTACCAAGGAAAAGAAGACAGATAAAAGCAAGGATTTATACAAATCTATTCATGTTAACATTTTGGTTATTTTTCCAGTTTTTATGTAGACTTACAAAAATACTTTAAATATTAATAGAGATACAACTCTGTCTGTTCTGTTTTGTAATTAATTAGTAACCTAAAATTTGTGAAAGAATGTTTAAATTATTGAATAATACATATTGGTTAGAGAGAGACAGTGTGTGTGCTCAGTTGTGCCTGATCATTGACTACCCATAAACTGAAGCCAACCAAGCTTCTCTGTTCATGGAATTTTCCAAGTAAGAATCCTAAAACAGGTTATCATTTCCTACTCCAGGAGATATTCCTGACCAAGGAATTGAACCCATGTCTATAGTGTCTTCTGTCTAGGCAGTCAGATTCTTTAGGTACTATCAATTTTTAAAATTCATTGTATAATTTAATATTAAAATTGTTTCTGAATGTTTTGGTATTACAAATAATCAGTTCAATTCAGTAGCTTAGTCATGTCTGACTCTTTGTGACCCCCTGGACTGCAACACACCAGGCTTTCCTGTCCATCACCAGCTTCTGGAGTTTACCCAAACTCATGTCCATTAAGTTGGTGATGCCATGCAACCATCTCATCCTCTGTTGTCCCCTTCTTTTCCTGCCTTCAATCTTTCCCACCATCAGGGTCTTTTCCAATGAATCAGTTATTCACATCAGGTGGCCAAAGAACTGCAGTTTCAACTTCAACATCAGTCCTTCCAATGAACACTCAGGACTAATCTCCTTTACGATGGACTGGTTGGATATCCTTGCAGTCCAAAGGACTGTCAAGAGTCTTCTCCAACACCACAGTTCAAAAGCATCAATTCTTCGGCACTCAGCTTTCTTTAGAGTCCAACTCTCACATCCATACATGACCACTGGAAAAACCATAGCCTCGACTAGACAGACCATTTTTGGCAAAATAATGTCTCTGCCTTTTAATATGCTGTCAAGGTTGGCCATAGCTTTTCTTCCAAGGAGCAAGAGTCTTTTAATTTCATGGCTGCAGTCACCATCTGCAGTGATTTTGAAATTCAAGAAAATAAAGTCTGTCACTGTTTTCATTGTTTCCCCATTTATTTGCCATGAAGTGGTGGGACTGGATGCCATGATCTTAGTTTTTTGAATAAAGAATCTTAGTTTTTTGAGCACTCCTCTTTCACTTTCATCAAGAGGCACTTTAGTTCTTCACTTTCTGCCATAAGGGTGGTGTTATCTGCCTATCTGAAGTTATCGATATTTCTCCTGGCAATTTTGATTCCATCTTCATCCAGCCAAGCATTTTGCATGATGTACTCTTCATATAAGTTAAATAAGCAGGATGACAATATACAGCCTCAACGTACTCCTTTCCCAATTTGGAACCAGTCTGTTGTTCCATGTCCGGTTCTAACTGTTTCTTTTTGTCCTGCAAACAGATTTCTCAGGAGGTAAGTAAGGTGGTCTGGTATTCCCATCTCTTGAAGAATTTTTCACAGTTTCTTGTGATCCACACAGCCAAAGGCTTTGTCATAGTCCATAAAGCAGAAGTAGATATTTTTCTGGAACTCTCTTGCTTTTTCTATGATCCAGTGGGTGTTGGCAATTTGATCTCTGGTTCTAAATCCAGCTTGAACATCCGGAAGTTCATGGTTCATGTACTGTTTAAGCCTGACTTGGAAAATTTTGAGTATTACTTTGCTAGCACGTGAGATGAGTGCAATTGCGTGGAAGTTTGAACATTCTTTGTCATTGCCTTTGTGATTGGAAAGAAAACTGATCTTTTCCAGTCCTGTGGCCACTGCTGAGTTTTCCAATTTGCTGGCATACTGAGTGCAGTGCTTTAACAGCATCATCATTAGGATTTGGAAAAAATAAAACTCTGATTATTTATATTATTACAAATACTGCTTTGATGGAAAATTTGGTGTAGACCTTTATATGTTGCAATTATTTATTTAGAAAAAATTCATATTTAGACTCTATATTTTCAAAAGTGGTACCAGTTTATATTTCATTAGCAGTTTATAAAAACTGTCGTGGATTTTACAAGATTTTTAAATGTTCATAAATTTGATCAACAAAAATGGTATCTCATACATTTCTTTGAATAGTTTTCCATTTGTTTTAATCTAATTTTTTCTCTTTTATGAATTGTCCATGTCTTTTCCATATTTATTTGTTAGAAGCTTTCTATTTTCTCCCTTGCCAGAGTGTTCTCTATAGTAGGAATATGCTATCATACATGATCATTTTTCCTAACTTGTTACCTTCCTTTTAAGTTTGGTTATTTCTACAAGGAAAACTTTTAACTTACAGGTAGCTAAATGTGAGTCTTTTCTTTCAAATTTATTTTGTGGTTTTCAAGCTTAAAACTTCCCCACTGACACTGATTTTTAGAAGGTTTATTGTTGCAAAGAAAGATTATATAAATTCCTGTTTATGGAGGTCAAAGTTTATATACATGTAATGTGTGTGTGTTGTCACTCTGTTGTATCTGACTCTTTGTGACTCCATGGACTGTGGCCCACCAGGCTCCTCTGTCCATGGGATTCTCCAGGCAAGAATGCTGGAGTGGGTTGCCATTTCCTTCTCCATATACATGTAATATGCATTTAAAATGTTTTTTTTTTTTTTTAATTGGAGGATAATTGCTTGACAATATTTTGCTGGTTTCTACCATACATCAGCATGAATGTTGTGGGCACAGTGGGGGATGGAGAGGGTGGGGCAAAATGATAGCGTTGTATGGAAACATATACATTACTGTATATTGATTCTTTTTCTGTATTTAACCTTTATTTCATTCAAAGTTTCTATTTTTAATAAGCTACGGAAACCAAGATGGATTAATTCTTCCTCAAACATTAACCAGTTACTGAATAATCTTTTTCTTTGTCACTGTCTAGGAATGTTTCCATAAAATACGCTCACACGCATCATCAACTGTTGCTTTGACACTGTGAGGTTTGCCCCCACATGAGGGATGACTGCCTTAAGTTCAGGTATTACCAGGAATGAGTTTCTTGTCAGGCTGCTCTTGTCTTGTGCTGAGTCAGCTCTGCTCAAGGCCAACCCAAGTGAAGTGTATCAGAGTTCCTCATTTCCCCTTGGGAGCTGCACACTGCATCTGTCGACTAATTCTAACCATGCCATGTCTGTCTCCAGCTTTCCCCACTCCCACCTCAGTTTTCAACCTTTTCCTCTGAAATGGCAACACACTTCCCAAATGACAACTTCCAAATAAAGTACTCAAATAAATTAAAAACACCCAATACAGACTACTCTGCAACAATGACCAGGAAGAAATTCAAGACTGTTTTCTCCTTCTCCTCTCCAAATATGTTATCTATTTTCCATTCCTCTAGGACAAGACAATAGTCTCTACTTGCCTATTGTTGTTCAGTCATTAAGTTATGTCTGACTCTTTCCAACCTCATGGACTATAGCATGCCAGGCTTCCTTGTCCTTCACTATCTCTTGGAGTGTGCTCAGACTCATATCTAGTGAGTCAGAGATGCCGTACAACTATCTCATCCTCTGTCACCCTGTTCTGCTTTTGCCTTCAATCTTTCCCAGCATCAGGGTCTATACAGTGAGTTGGCTCTTTGCATCAGGTGGCCAAATTATTGAAGCTTCAGCTTTAGCATCAGTCCTTCCAAGGAATATTCAGAGTTGATTTCCTTTAGGATTGACTGGTTTGATCTCCTTGTTGTCCAAGGGACTCTCAAGTGTTCTCCAGCACCATAATTCGAAAGTATCAATTCTTCAACACTCAGCTTTCTTTATGGTCTGGCTCTCACACCTATATATGACTACTGGATAAACTATAGCTTTGACTATATGGATGTTTGTTGGCAAAGTGATGTCTTTGATTTTTAATATACTGTCTAGGTTTGTCATAGTTTTCCTGCGAAGGAGAAAGAATCTTTTAATTTCATGGCTGCAGTCATCATCTGCAGTGATTATGGAGTACAAGAAAATAAAGTCTCTCACTGTTTCCATTTCTTCCCCATCTTTTGCCATGAAGTGATGGGACCAGATGCCATGATCTTAGTTTTCTGAATGTTGAGTTTTAAGCCACCTTTTTCACTCTCCTCTTTCACCCTCATCAAAAAGATTTTTAGTTCCTCTTTGCTTTCTTGCTATTAGAGTGGTATCATACGCATATCTGAGGTTGTTGATATTTCTCCTGGAAATCTTAATTCCAGCTTGTGATTTATCCAGCCCAGCATTTCTCATGATGTACTCTGCATAGAAATTAAATCAGCAGGGTGACAATATACAGCCTTGACTTACTCATTTCCCCCTTTTGAAATAGTTATTCCATATCCAGTTCTAATTGTAGCTTCTTGACCTGCATACAGATTTCTCAGGAGGTAGGTAAAGTGGTCTGGTATTCCCATTTCTTTAAGATTTTTCCACAGTTTATTGTGATCCACACACTCAAAGGCTTTAGTAGAAATATGTTTTTGTGGAATTTCCTTGTTTTTTCTGTGATCCAACAGATGTTGGCAATTCGATCTGTGGTTCCTCTGCCTTTTCTAAATCCAGCTTATACATCTGGAACTTCTCAGTTCATGTACTGCTAAAGCAAGATTGAAGGATTTTGAATATCGCCTTGTTTTCATGTGAAATGACCATGATTGTATGGTAGTTTGAACAATCTTTGGCACTGCCTTTCTTAGGGATTGGAATGAAAACAGAACTTTTCCAATCTTCTGGCAACTGCCGAGTTTTCCAAAGTTGCTGAAATATTGAGTGCAGCACTTTAATAGCATTATCTTTTAGGATTTGGAATTGCTCAGCTGGAATTCCAACACCTCTACTAGCTTTATTTGTAGTAATGCTTCCTAAGGCCCACTTGATTTTGCATTCCAGGATGTCTGGCTCTAGGTGACTGACCTAGATAACACCATCGTGGTTATCTGGGTTATTAAGACCTTTTTTGTACAATTCTATGTATTCTTGCCACCTCTTCTTAATCTCTTCTGTTTCTGTTAGATCTTTGCCATTTCTGTCCTTATTGTATCCATCTTTGCATGAAATGTTCCCTTGGTATCTCTAATTTTCCTGAAGATATCTCTAGTCTTTCATATTCTGTTGTTTTCCTCTATTTCTTTGCATTGTTCACTTAAGAAGGCTTTTTTATCTCTCCTTGCAATTCTTTGGAACTCTGCACTCAGTGGACTCCCTGGTGGCTCAGATGGTAAAAGCATCTGCCTACAATGCAGGAGACCCAAGTTCGATCCCTCAGTCGGGAAGATCCCCTGGAAAAGGCAATGGCAACCCACTCTAGTACTCTTGCCTGGAAAATCCCATGGACAGAGGAGCCTGGTAGGCTACAGTCCATGAGGTTGCAAAGAGTTGGACACGACTGAGCTACTTCACGTCACTGCACTCAGTTGAGTATGTCTTTCCCTGTCTCCTTTTCCTTTCACCTCTCTTCTTTTCTCAGGTATTTTTAAGGCCTCCTCAGACAACTATTTTGCCTTCTTGCATTTCTTGTTCTTTGGGATGGTTTTGGTCACCACCTCCTGTACAATGTTATGAACTCTGTCCATAGTTCTTCAGGCACTCCGTTTACCAGATCTAATCTCTTGAATCTATTTGTCACCTCTACCATATAATCATAAGGAGTTTGACTTAGATCATATCGGAATGGTCTAGTGGTTTTCCCTACTTTCTTCAATGTGAAACTGTATTTTACAATAATGAGCTCAGGACCTGAGCCGTAGTCAACTTCAGGTCCTGTTTTTTGCTCACTGTACAGAGCTTTTCCACCTTTGATACTGACCATCTGATGATGTCCATGAGCAGAATTGTCTCTCCTATTGTTCAAAATGGGTTTTTGCTATGACCAGTGAGTTCTCTTGGCAAAAATCTCTTAGCCTTTGCCTTGCTTATTTTGGACTCCAAAACTAAACTTGCCTGTTACGCCCAGTATCTCTTGCATTTCTACTTCTGTATTCCAATCGCCTATGATGAAAAGGAAATCTTTTTTTGGTTTTAGTTCTAGAAGGTTTTATAGGTGTTCATAGAAGTGTTCAGCTTCTTTGGCATTAGTGGCTGGGGCATACATTTTAATTACTGTGATGCAGAGTTCCAAAGAATAGCAAGAAGAGATAAGAAAGCCTTCTTCAGTGATCAATGCAAAGAAATAGAGGAAAACAACAGAATGGGAAACACTAGAGATCTCTTCAAGAAAATTAGAGATACCAGTGGAACATTTCATGCAAAGATGGGCTCTATAAAGGACAGAAATGGTATGGACCTAACAGAAGCAGAAGATATTAAGAAGAGGTGGCAAGAATACACAGAAGAACTGTACAAAAAAGATCTTAATGACCAAGATAATCATGATGGTGTGATCACTCATCTAGAGCCAGACATCCTGGAATGTGAAGTCAAGTGGGCCTTAGAAAGCATCACTATGAATAAAGCTAATGGAGGTGATGGAATTCCAGTTGAGCTATTTCAAATCCTGAAAGATGATGCTGTGAAAGTGCTGCACTCAATATGCCAGCAAATCTGGAAAACTCAGCAGTGGCCACCGGACTGGAAAAGGTCAGTTTTCATTCCAATCCCAAAGAAAGGCAATCCCAAAGAATGCTCAAACTACCACACAATTGCACTCATCTCACATACTAGTAAAGTAACGCTCAAAATTCTCCAAGCCAGGCTTCAGCAATACGTGAACCGTGAACTTCTTGATGTTCAAGCTGGTTTTAGAAAAGGCAGAGGAACCAGAGATCAAATTGTCAACATCTGCTGGATCATGGAAAAAGCAAGAGAGTTCCAGAAAAACATCTATTTCTGCTTTATTGACTATGCCATAGCCTTTGACTGTGTGGATCACAATCAACTGTGGAAAATTCTGAAAGAGATGGGAATACCAGACCACCTAACCTGCCTCTTGAGAAATCTGTATGCAGGTCAGGAAGCAACAGTTAGAACTGGACATGGAACAACAGACTGGTTCCAAATAGGAAAAGGAGTATGTCAAGGCTGTATATTGTCACTCTGCTTATTTAACTTCTATGCAGAGTACATCATGAGAAACGTTGGACTGGAAGAAAAGCAAGCTGGAATCAAGATTGCTGGGAGAAATATCAAGAACCTCAGATATGCAGATGACACCACCCTTATGGCAGGAAGTGAAGAGGAACTAAAAAGCCTCTTGATGAAACTGAAAGATGAGAGTGAAAACGTTGGCTTAAAGCTTAACATTCAGAAAATGAAGATCATGGCCATTCTCTTCATTTCATGGGAAATAGATGGGGAAACAGTGGAAACAGTGTCAGACTTTGTTTTGGGGGGCTCCAGAATCACTGCAGATGGTGACTACAGCCATGAAATTAAAAGACGCTTACTCCTTGGAAGAAAAGTTACGACCAACCTAGATAGCATATTCAAAACCAGAGACATTACTTTGCCGGCTAAGGTCCATCTAGTCAAGGCTATGGTTTTTCCAGTAGCCATGTATGGATGTGAGAGTTGGACTGTGAAGAAGGCTGAGTGCCAAAGAATTGATGCTTTTGAACTGTGGTGTTGGAGAAGACTCTTGAGAGTCCCTTGGACTGCAAGCAGATCCAACCAGTCCATTCTGAAGGAGATCAGCCCTGGGATTTCTTTGGAGGCAATAATGCTGAAGCTGAAGCTCCAGTACTTTGGCCACCTCATGGGAAGAGTTGACTCATTGGGAAAGATTTTGATGCGGGGAGGGATTGGGGGCAGGAGGAGAAGGGACGACAGAGGATGAGATGGCTGGGTGGCATCATTGACTCGATGGACATGAATCTGAGTGAACTCCGGGAGTTGGTGATGGACAGGGAGGCCTGGCGTGCTGCGATTCATGGGGTCGCAAAGAGTCGGACACCACTGAGCGACTGAACTGAACTGAACTGATGTTGAATGTTTTGCCTTTGAAACGAATGGAGATCATTCTATCATTTTTGAGAGTGCACCTAAGTACTGCATTTTGGATTCCTTTTGACTATGAGGGCTATTCTGTTTCTTCTAAGGTATTCTTGCACACAGTAGTAGATATAATGATCATCTGAATTACATTCACCCACTCCCATCCATTTTAGTTCACTTATTCCTAAAATGTCAATGTTCACTGTTGCCATCTCCTACCTGACCTTTTTATTTTCTCATTAATTATTTATTTAGTTGTTCAGGAGAGACAGCATAGAATAGAGTTTAATTAACTATTCATTGGAAACAAAATATCAGGTTTTAATCCCTAACTCTGAATCTTATTGCCTAGCAGATTATTTAATAAACACACTGTCCTTATTTTTTTCATTGATAAAATGGTGAAAATAACAGTATCTCTCTCATAGATATGTTGTGTCCATATAATGAATTCATGGAAATCTCAGAAAAATGCTTAATACATTAAAAAAATACTCAAGTAAATTTAGCTTCTATCATTCTCATCCTCCTCATTATTATTATCCATTCAGTGAATAGATATTTTCTGAGACCCAGGTACTAAGTAATATACTAGAATTTATATGCACTTTCTTTCAAAGCTCTCAAATTCTAGAAGAAGTCCCAGGCACCTAAATAAATAAACCCACTGAGAAACCAGTCTCTGCTAAAGTTAAAACAGTTATAGACACACAGAAAATTGAGCAACTGAACCTGAGGCTGTTGCATGGGGTATGCATGTGTGTGCCTTGCGGGGAAGGGTAAAGGACACTATGAAGGAAGCTGTGTCATTTAAGTTACACATTGATAGGAGTTTGACGATCACACAGTATAATGTGTGGTTAAGTCTTCTCTCTCAACATAATCGATTGTATCCTCCATTGGCTTACCACACACCTATAATTTTTACCCCTCAGCTTGATCCTGTATGCAGAGGGAAAGAGGGATAATATAAAACAGATAAGAATTATTGTCACCATGAGCACAGGAAACAAGGTTTACATACTTGCAACCGTGAAGATATATATACTTACATACTTGGGAATAATGAAAAGAAAAACCAAGAGTGAGAAGATTTAATTTTAGTAGAATATAAAAAGAGCCATTTAATTTTATACAGAAGAATACTTTTATTCTGTAGATGAACAGACTGAAATCCAAGTTTATCTAAGCTCACACCTCTTACATGGAAGACCAGACATCAAATTCTGGTGATATAACACATGCTTAGAAACTCTGTGGGCAAAAGCTAAGCTGCTTCAGATTTGAACCCTAAACTTTAATAAATTTTCTTCCATCTTCTCCATGTTTTAATAGTATAATACACACCTCTGAAAGAGTTCCATTGCTTTTAAGGAAAACTACTTTTATAATGTTCTAAGAAGCCATCTTTACTTTAAAGACTGCTTTTTAATTATTCAATAATAAATAATAATGATCATTATAAGAAGTGCAAGGCCGTTGCTTCTTGATACAAGTTGGGTATGCATGTTGAAAGAATGAAATAAACTTTCATCAGTTCAGTTAAGTTCAGTTGCTCAGTCGTGTCCGACTCTTTGCGACCCCATGAATACCAGCATGCCAGGCCTTCCTGTCCATCACCAAATCCCGGAGTTCATTCAGATTCACGTCCATCGAGTCAGTGATGCCATCCAGCCATCTCATCCTCTGTCGTCCCCTTCTCCTCCTCCCTCCAATCCCTCCCAGCATCAAAGTCTTTTCCAATGAGTCAACTCTTCACATGAGGTGGCCAAAGTACTGGAATTTCAGCTTCAGCATCATTGCTTCCAAAGAAATCCCAGGGCTGATCTTCTTCAGAATGGGCTGGTTGGATCTCCTTGCAGTCCAAGGGACTCTCAAGAGGCTTCTCCAACACCACAGTTCAAAAGCATCAATTCTTCAGCACTCAGACTTCTTCACAGTCCAACTCTCACATCCATACACGACTACTGGAAAAATCATAGCCTTGACTAGACGGACCTTAGTCGGCAAAGTAATGTCTCTGGTTTTGAATATGCTATCTAGGTTGCTCATAACTTTTCTTCCAAGAAGTAAGTGTCTTTTAATTTCATGGCTGTAGTAACCATCTGCAGTGATTCTGGAGCCCCAAAAAACAAAGTCTGACACTGTTTTCCACTGTTTCCCCATCTATTTCCCATGAAGTGATGGGAACAGATGCCATGATCTTCGTTTTCTGAAT
This sequence comes from Ovis aries, assembly GCF_016772045.2. Classification (NCBI taxonomy): domain Eukaryota; kingdom Metazoa; phylum Chordata; class Mammalia; order Artiodactyla; family Bovidae; genus Ovis; species Ovis aries. Next base: position 20,632,189 of record NC_056074.1, read on the forward strand.
GTTGAGCTTTAAGCCAACTTTTTCACTCTCCTCTTTCACTTTCATCAACAGGCTTTTTAGCTCCTCTTCACTTTCTGCCATAAGGGTGGTGTCATCTGCATATCTGAGATTATTGATATTTCTCCCGGCAATCTTGATTCCAGCTTGTTTTTCTCCCAGTCCAGCATTTCTCATGATGTACTCTGCATAGAAGTTAAATAAGCAGGGTGACAATATACAGCCTTGATGTACTCCTTTTCCTATTTGGAACCAGTCTGTTGTTCCATGTCCAGTTCTAACTGTTGCTTCTTGACCTGCATACAGATTTCTCAAGAGGCAGGTCAGGTGGTCTGATATTCCCATCTCTTTCAGAGTTTTCCACAGTTTATTGTGATCCACACAGTCAAAGGCTTTGGCATAGTCAATAAAGCAGAAATAGATGTTTTTCTGGAACTCTCTTGCTTTTCCATGATCCAGCAGATGTTGGCAATTTGATCTCTGGTTCCTCTGCCTTTTCTAAAACCAGCTTGAACATCAGGAAGTTCACGGTTCACGTATTGCTAAAGCCTGGCTTGGAGAATTTTGAGCATTACTTTACTAGCATGTGAGATGAGTGCAATTGTGTGGTAGTTTGAGCATACTTTGGCATTGCCTTTCTTTGGGATTGGAATGAAAACTGACCTTTTCCAATTCTGTGGCCACTGCTGAGTTTTCCAAATATGCTGGCATATTGAGTGCAGCACTTTCACAGCATCATCTTTCAGGATTTGAAATAGCTCAACTGGAATTCCATCACCTCCACTAGCTTTGTTCTTAGTGATGCTTTCTAAGGCCCACTTGACTTCACATTCCAGGATGTCTGGCTCTAGATGAGTGATCACACCATCATGATTATCTGGGTCATTAAGATCTTTTTTGTACAGTTCTTCTGTGTATTCTTGCCACCTCTTCTTAATATCTTCTGCTTCAGTTAGGTCCATATCATTTCTGTCCTTTATCAAGCCCATCTTTGCATGAAATGTTCCACTGGTATCTCTAATTTTCTTGAAGAGATCTCTAGTGTTTCCCATTCTGTTGTTTTCCTCTATTTCTTTGCATTGATCACTGAGGAAGGCTATCTTATCTCTTGTTGCTATTCTTTGGAACTCTGCATTCAGATGCTTATATCTTTGCTTTTCTCCTTTGCTTTTCACTTCTCTTCTTTTCACAGCTATTTGTAAGGCCTCCCCAGACAGCCATTTTGCTTTTTTGCATTTCTTTTCCTTGGGGATGGTCTTGATCCCTGTCTCCTGTACAATGTCATGAACCTCATTCCATAGTTCATCAGGCACTCTATCTATCAGATCTAGGCCCTTAAAGCTATTTCTCACTTCTACTGTATAATCAAAAGGGATTTGGTTTAGGTCATACCTGAATGGTCTAGTGGTTTTCCCTACTTTCTTCACTGTAAGTCTAAATTTGGTAATAAGGAGTTCATGGTCTGAGCCACAGTCAGCTCCTGGTCTTGTTTTTGTTGACTGTATAGAGCTTCTCCATCTTTGGCTGCAAAGAATATAATCAATCTGATTTCGGTGTTGACCATCTGGTGATGTCCATGTGTAGAGTCTTCTTTTGTGTTGTTGGAAGAGGGTGTTTGCTATGCCCAGTGCATTTTCTTGGCAGAACTCTATTAGTCTTTGCCCTGCTTCATTCCGCATTCCAAGGCCAAATTTGCCTGTTACTCCAGGTGTTTCTTGACTTCCTACTTTTGCATTCCAGTCCCCTATAATGAAAAGGACATGTTTTTTAGATGTTAGTTCTAAAAGATTTTGTAGGTCTTCATAGAACCATTCAGCTTCATCTTCTTCAGCGTTACTGGTTGGGGCATAGACTTGGATTACTGTGATATTGAATGGTTTGCCTTGGAGACGAACAGAGATCATTCTGTCATTTTGAGATTGCATCCAAGTACTGCATTTCGGACCCTCTTGTTGACCATGATGGCTACTCCATTTCTTTTGATGCATGCCTGCCTGCAGTAGTAGATATAATGGTCATCTGAATTAAATTCACCCATTCCTGTCCATTTTAGTTCGCTGATTCCTAGAATGTCGACGTTCACTCTTGGCACCTCCTGTTTGACCACTTCCAATTTGCCTTGATTCATGGACCTGACATTCCAGGTTCCTATGCAATATTGCTCTTTACAGTATCGGACTTTGCTTCTATCACCAGTCACATCCACAGCTGGATATTGATTTTGCTTTGGCTCCATCCCTTCATTCTTTCTAAAGTTATTTCTCCACTGATCTCCAGTAGCATCTTGGGCACCTACTGACCTGGGGAGTTCCTCTTTCAGTATCCTATCATTTTGCCTTTTTGTACTGTTCATGGGGTTCTCAAGGCAAGAATACTGAAGTGGTTTGCCATTCCCTTCTCCAGTGGACCACATTCTGTCAGACCTCTCCATCATTACCCTCCTGTCTTGGGTGGCCCCACAGGGCATGGCTTAGTTTCATTGAGTTACACAAGGCTATGGTCCTAGTGTGATTAGATTGACTAGTTTTCTATGAGTATGGTTTCAGTGTGTCTGCCCTCTGATGCCCTCTTGCAACACCTACCATCTTACTTTCATATCATTCTCTTACTCTGTGGTAATTATTATCGGCATTTTATTTAAGAAAAAAAGGAGATTTAAGAAAAAAGCAGTAATTTGCTCAAGCTTATATGATTAATAAGTGAAGAAGCCAGGATTGGAACCCTTTTCTGCCTGTTAAAAGGATGTGTATCCTAACAACTTCAATAAATTACAGAAATAGTATGGACCTAACAGAAACAGAAGATATTAAGAAGAAGTGGCAAGAATACACAGAAGAACTATACAAAAAAGATCTTAAATGACCCAGATAACCATGATGGTGTGATCACGCACCTAGAGCCAGACATCCTGGAGTGTGAAGCCAAGTGGGCCTTAGGAAGCATCACTGTGAACAAAGCTAGTGGAGGTGATGGAATTCCAGTTGAGCTATTTCAAATCCTAAAAGATGATGCTGTTAAAGTGCTTCATTCAATATTTCAGCAAATTTGGAAAACTTAGAAGTCACCACAAGACTGGAGTAGGTCAGTTTTCATTGCAATCCAAAAAAACGCAATGTCAAAGAATGTTAAAACTACCTCAAAACTGTAGTCATTTCACACTCTGGCAAATTAATGCTCAAAATCTTCCAAGGTAGGCTCCAACAGTATGTTAACTGAGAAATTCCAGATGTTCAAGCTGGATTTAGAAAAGGCAGAGGAACCAGAGATCAAATTGCCGACATCCGTCAGATCATCGAAAAAGCAAGAGAATTCCAGAAAAATGTCTTCTTCATTGACTATGCTAAATCCTTTGACTGTGTGGATCACAACAAACTGTGAAAAATTCTTCAAGAGATGGGAATGCCAGACCACCTTATCTGCCTCCTAAGAAACCAGTATACAAATCAAGAAGCAACAGTTAGAACCAGAATTGGAACAACGGTCTGGTTCCAAATTGGGAAAAGAGTACCTCAAGGCTGCATTTTGTCACCCTGCTTATTTAACTTATATGTAGAGTATATCATGTGGAATGCTGGACTGGGTGAAGCCCATGCTGAAATCAAGATTACCGGGAGAAATATCAATAACCTCAGATATGCAGATGATTCCACTCTAGCAGCAGAAAGCAAAGAGGAACTAAAGAACCTCTTGATGAAAGTGAAAGAGGAGAGTGGAAAAGCTGGCTTAAAACTCAACATTCAAAAAACTAAGATCATGGCATCCGGTCCCATCACTTCATGGTAAATAGATGGGGAAACAATGGAAACCATGAAAGACTTCATTTTCTTGGGCTCCAAAATCACTCCAGATGGTGATTACAGCCATGAAATTAAAAGACTCTTGCTCCTTGGGCAAAAAGCAATGACAAACCCAGACAGCATCTTAAAAAGCAGAGACATTACTTTTCTGACAAATGTCTGTTTACTCAAAGCTATGGTTTTAAAAGTAGTCATGTATGGATGTGAGAGTTCTACTGTAAAGAAAGCTGAGCACCAGAGAATTGATGCCTTTGAACTGTAGTGTTTGAGAAGACTCTTGAAGAGTCCCTTGGACAGCAACGAAATCAAAACAATCCATCTTAAAGGAAATCAGTCCTGAATATTCACTGGAAGGACTGAAGCTGAAGCTCCAATAATATGGCCAACTAATGCGAAGATCTAACTCATTAAAAGAGATTCTGATGCTGGGAAAAATTGAAGTCAGGAGGAGAAGGGGACAACAAGGACCAGATGGTTGGATGGCATCGCTGACTCGATGGACATGAGATTGAGCAACCATTGGCAGATGGTGAAGGACAGGGAAGCCTGGCATGCTTCAGTTCAGGGCTGGCAAAGAATAGGGCACGACTGAGTGACTGAACAACAACAACTTCAATATGGTAATTTGTGGACTTATTTCCTAATTTAACATTCTTCAAATGTAAGGTGGGCACTGGAGCTGAGTAAACCACTAACTAAACTGGGTTTATTTCCAGAAAAAGTTTCTGCTTTTTTCCAGCAATGTCCAAGATAGAAGCACTCCTCTGCTGGATACAGTTTAGGTCAAAGACCAAGAAAAAGAGTATGATCTTCACTGATAGAAACAATCATAAACTTCCTTTAAATCTGCCCTCTAGATTAATATAGGTAGGGGAATATTTTACTTACTGTCTCTTGAGTAAAAGCCCATAGGAAATAAGTTCATTTTATCAACATCCTCTCTAACAGCTAACTTCTCAAACAGGCTCACCTTTGAGAACAAACCGAAAAATAATCCCTAGATATCCTGATAATTTGTGAGGTACATTTCTTGTTAAAGGCATTAAATTGGACTTAAAATTCACTTCTCTCGATCACCTCACTAATATTTCCCCAGAAAGGGCACCCACAGCAGTAGTGATTCACATTATTTCATTATATTTCTGTCTGCAGTTAATTCTCTTTTCTCCCTAGTCATTCTTTCTAATACTCTCTCCAGTTGTTCTGAAAATTGTTAAGAACATTGGTGAACTTTGGATGTATCAGAACATTTCTTTTTAGAGAAGAAACTTTGTTCGGTCTGTACAGTTAGACTGTTCTAAGGGCTGTCGCATGAAGAGGAAATAGATATTCTGTAGCAAAAAGGGTGGAAGGACAGAGCCTTGGGGGACCTGGGCAGTCAGAGAAGGAATAGTGGAGACCAAGAGAAGGAAATCCTTTCTGACAAACGGTGCTATGCTAGACTAAAATTGGCTTCCTCATGAGATAAAGAGCCTTTCACCACGAGAAGTGTGTAAGCAGAGGAGAAAAGATTGCCTGTTGGGAATGACATAGAGAATATTCCTGCGTTGGTAAGATATTAGAACAAATAACATTTTAGAGTCCTCTCTGAGATTATGAGTCTATGTTGTAAAATCTGATAGCTATATAGCAAGTGTATTCAAAATTTTTATATAAGCACCTTGCAGGCTATATGCTAAATAAACTTGCTGAATTAAGGATTTTCTGATTATTAAATAAATAGACAATGGATAATCCTTGAGTGATAGCTATCTAGAATGCAGAAATAATAGCATTGAGAAAGAAGTCTCTCTCTTTTCCTTCTTTCTCTAAACAAAACAGCAAGGCAATTTACAGAATTACCTTTTGTAAAAAATCACTGTATTCGTTCCAGGAGGCTTCCTTGAAACAGAAGTGAATAGGAAGGAGACAAGCCTGAAGAGCAGCTAAATTTCCGTTCGGTTCAGTTTAGTCGCTCAGTCCTGTCTGACTCTTTGTAACCCCATGAATTGCAGCATGCCAGGCCTCCCTGTCCATCATAAACTCCCGGAGTTCACTCAGACTCATGTCCATCGAGTCCGTGATGCCATCCAGCCATCTCATCCTTTGTTGTCCCCTTCTCCTCTTGCCCCCAATCCCTCCCAGCATTAGAGTCTTTTCCAATGAGTCAACTCTTCCCATGAAGTGGTCAAAGTACTGGAGTTTCAGCTTTAGCATCATTCCTTCCAAAGAAATCCCAGGGTTGATCTCCTCCAGAATGGACTGGTTGGATCTCCTTGCAGTCCAAGGATGCTCAAGAATCTTCTCCAGCACCACAGTTCAAAACCATCAATTCTTTGGTGCTCAGCTTTCTTCACAGTCCAACTCTCACATCCATAGATGACCACTGGAAAAACCATAGCCTTGACTAGATGGGCCTTTGTTGGCAAAGTAGTGTCTCTGCTTTTCAACATGCTATCTTGTTGGTTGGTCATAACTTTTCTTCCAAGGAGTAAGCGTCTTTTAATTTCATGGCTGCAATCACCATCTGTAGTGATTTTGGAGCCCCCCAAAATAAAGTCTGACACTGTTGACACTGTTTCCACTCTTTCCCCATCTATTTCCCATGAAGTGATGGGATGAGATGCCATGATCTTAGTTTTCTGAACGTTGAGCTTTAAGCCAACTTTTTCACTCTCCACTTTCACTTTCATCAAGAAGCTTTTTAATTCCTCTTCACTTTCTTCCATAAGGGTGGTGTCATCTGCATATCTGAGGTTATTGATATTTCTCCCGGCAATCTTGATTCCAGCTTGTGCTTCTTCCAGCCCAGCATTTATCATAATGACCATTATATCTACTACTGCGGGCAGGAATCCCTCAGAAGAAATGGAGTAGCCATCATGGTCAACAAAAGAGTCTGAAATGCAGTACTTGGATGCAATCTCAAAAATGACAGAATGATCTCTGTTCTTTTCCAAGGCAAACCATTCAATATCATGGTAATCCAAGTCTATGCCCCAACCAGTAATGCTGAAGAAGCTGATGTTGAACTCTTCTATGAAGACCTACAAGACCTTTTAGAACTAAAACCCAAAGAAGATGTCCTATTCATTATAGGGGACTGGAACGCAGAAGTAGGAAGTCAAGAAACACCTGGAGTAACAGGCAAATTTGGCCTTGGAATACGGAATGAAGCAGGGCAAAGACTAGTAGAGTTTTGCCAACAAAATGCACTGGTCACAGCAAACACCCTCTTCCAACAACACAACAGAAGACTCTACACATGGACATCACCAGATGGTCAACACCGAAATCAGATTGATTATATTCTTTGCAGCCAAAGATGGAGAATCTCTATACAGTCAACAAAAAAAGACTGGGAGCTGACTGTGACTCAGACCATGAACTCCTTATTACCAAATTCAGACTTACATTGAAGAAAGTAGGGAAAACCACTAGACCATTCAGGTATGACCTAAATCAAATCTCTTATGATTATACAGTGGAAGTGAGAAATAGATTTAAGGGCCTAGATCTGATAGATAGAGTGCCTGATGAACTATGGAATGAGGTTTGTGACATTGTACAGGAGACAGGGATCAAGACCATCCCCAAGGAAAAGAAATGCAAAAAAGCAAAATGGCTGTCTGAGGAGGCCTTACAAATAGCTGTGAAAAGAAGAGAAGTGAAAAGCAAACAGGAAAAGGAAAGGTATAAGCATCTGAATGCAGAGTTCCAAAGAGTAGCAAGAAGAAATAAGAAAGCCTTCCTCAGTGATCAATGCAAAGAAATAGAGGAAAACAACAGAATGGGAAAGACTAGAGATCTCTTCAAGTAAATTAGAGATTCCAAAGGAACATTCCATGCCAAGATGGGCTCGATAAACGACAGAAATGATATGGATCTAACAGAAGCAGAAGATATTAAGAAGAGGTGGCAAGAATACACAGAAGAACTGTACAAAAAGATCTTCATGACCCAGATAATCATGATGGTGTGATCACTCATCTAGAGCCAGACATCCTGGAATGTGAAGTCAAGTGGGCCTTAGGAAGCATCACTAAGAACAAAGCTAGTGGAGGTGATATAATTCCAGTTGAGCTATTTCAAATCCTGAAAAATAGTGCTGTGAAAGTGCTGCACTCAATATGCCAGCAAATTTGGAAAACTCAGCAGTGGCCACAGGACTGGAAAAGATCAGTTTTCATTCCAATTCCAAAGAAAGGCAATGCCAAAGAATGCTCAAACTACCACACAATTGCACTCATCTCATATGCTAGTAAAGTAATGCTCAAAATTCTCCAAGCCAGCCTTCAGCAATACATGAACCGTGAACTCCCTGGTGTTCAAGCTCGTTTTAGAAAAAGCAGAGGAACCAGAGATCAAATTGCCAACATCCGCTGGATCATGGAAAAAGCAAGAGAGTTCCAGAAAAACATCTATTTCTGCTTTATTGACTATGCCAAAGCCTTTGACTGTGTGGATCACAATAAACTGTGGAAAATTCTTCAAGAGATGGGAATACCAGACCACTTGACCTGCCTCTCCTCTTGAGAAACCTATATGCAGGTCAGGAAGCAACATTTAGAACTGGACATGGAACAGACTGGTTCCAAATAGGAAAAGGAGTACGTCAAGGCTGTATATTGTCACCCTGCTTATTTAACTTCTATGCAGAGTACATCATGAGAAACGCTGGCTGGAAGAAGTACAAGCTTGAATCAAGCAGCTAAATTTACCAGACCAAATTTTCTTGTTGGGTACAGCAATAAGTTATTCATGCAAAAGCTTAAAAACTTGAGTGCTGGAAATTGACTGGTGTCTTCAAATATTCCTAAAACACAATAAGTTATCCGCTGTTGTATAACAAAACATTGCAAAATTTGTGTCTTGAAACAATAGACTTCTTTCAACTCAGAATGTGATTTAACTTGAGTTTAGGTTGGTGGTTCTTCTGCTAGTCTCCTAGACTGTATCACTGAGGTCAGCTGCCAGTCAGCTGAGTGTCTCTGCTAATGGAGGTTAGTTATAAATTTGTCATGGGGCAACAAGGTCATGGTTTTCTCATCATCCAGCAGACTAGTCGACGCTTATTTACATGATGGTAGTGGCAGTTCTCTAAAGGCAGTAATGGAATGCAAGTTCCAAAGCACAAGCACTTTTAAAATCTCTGCTTCTTTAAATTGCTATCATCTCATTGTCCAAAACAAGTGTCATGGGTTTAATTATTTCTCTTCATTCATAGGTTAAAGTCCTGACCATCACCTCAAATACCTCAGTGTGTGAACTTAATTGGAGTTAAATTTGTTGCAGATATAATCAGTTAAATTAAGCTGAAATCATCCTGGAGTAGAGTGGGACCCTAATGCAATATGACCTTCTAATCCAATGTCTTTTTATTGATGTATAGTTGATTTACAATGTGCCAATCTCTGCTGTACAGCAAAGTGATTCAGTTATATACACATATTTAATATCTTTTCATTATGTCTTATCAGATATTGAATATAATTCCCTGTGCTATACAGTAGGACCTTATTGTTTATTCACTCTAAATGTAATAATTTCATCTTCCAACCTCAGTCTCCCAGTATATACCTCCCCCTTCCCCTTCTCTGCCTTGGCAACCACACATCTATTCTCTATGTCTGAGTTTGTTCCTGTTTCATAGATAGGTTCATTTATGCCATATTTTTGGGTTTCCCAGATAGTGCTAGTGGTAAAGAACCTGCCTGGCAGTTCAGGAGATATAAGAGATACAGGTTCGATCCTTGGGTTGGGAAGATTCCCTGGAGTAGGAAATGGCAACCCACTTCAGTATTCTTGCTTGGAGAATCCCATGCACTACAGCCCATAGGGTCACAAAGAGACACGACTGAAGTGACTTAGCGTGTATGCACTCATGTCGTATTTTAGATTCCACTTATAAGTGATATTGTATCATATTTGCAATATGACCTTATAAGCCTGACCTAATTCAGTATGCCTTATGAAAGGTGGAAATTTAGAGACAGATACACACACACAGAGAACACCATACAAAAATTATAATTATGCTGCCAGAAGCCAAGAAATCCTCAGAAGCTAAAAGAGAGGTTAGGAAAAGATCCTTTCCTAGAACCTTCAAAAAAAGCATGGACTAGCTGACATCTTGATCTCAGACTTCTAACTCTCATATTTGTGGTACAATAAGCATTTGTTGTTTAAAGCAGCAAGCTAGTGATAGTCTGCCTCAGCCATAGCACCATATCTTTACTGGTGGCTCAGCGGTAAAGAATCCACCTGCAGTACAAGAGACGTAATTTCGATCCCTGAGAAGGGGATCCTCGGAGAAGGAAATGATAACCCACTTCAGCGTTTTTGCCATGGATAGAGGAACCTGGCAGGTTGCAGTCCATGAGGTCTCAAAGAGTTGGATGCAGCTGAGTGACAAAGCACACATCCGAAGGCATTGACACAGGGAAGCATGAGAAAATAGGACCAATTTTGCAGTAAGATATCACAGAGGGTAAATAGATAAATCAACACAAGACCATTGCCGGTATATTGAACCAAGTATGTACATTCAAATGATTGGGTTTTAAAAATAATTTTTCAATAGTCCTTCAGTGTTGCTTTTCCATTAAATTAACCCACACTTAGGGTCATTTGCTTTTTTTTTTTTTTTCTGATTTTAAGGATCAATTTTTAAAGTTTAATTTGGCTTGAGAATTGTGTATTTACTTTGTCCTGGGTTAAAATTTATAACATAAAGTGCATCCAAGAAATTTCAACTTTTATGGTTGCTCCTACTCTAAGGACAGATTTGATGTGTAGATTGTTACCAGGCAACAGCCCTCTCCTTAATGTGTGCCTGCATGTCCAGTCACTCAGTTGTGTCCGACTGTCTGCAACCCCATGGACTGTAGTCTGCCAGACTCCTCTGTCCATGGGGTTTTCCAGGCAAGAATACTAGAGTGAGTTACCATTTCTTACTCCAGGGGATCTTCCCAACCCATGGATCAAACCCAAGTCTCCTGTGTCTTCTATATTGACAGGTGGATTCTTTACCATTGTACCACATAGGAAGCCCCTTCCTTCTTTATGCATACCTTTATTAAAGCCCTAAGCATGTCAAGGACAGGAAAGCCTGGCATGCTGCAGTCCATGGGGTTGCAAAGAGTCAGACACGACTGAGCGACTGAACTGAACTGAGCCATGTCAGATTATAATTCTTAAATGTTTGTGTTTCTCTCCTAATCCTATAAGCTCCTCAATGATAGAAATCATGTCTTGTTTTTAATTCTGTCTTCAATGCCTAGCTGAAATATTCATTCAATTATAAGTTCAGAAAATGTTTATTTAGTGTCTACAATAGGCTAGGACTTGGGGGCATGATAATAACAAGACAGACATGGTTCCTGTACTTACAGAGCCTAAATTCTTACAGAAAAGGCAGTCCTTAAAAGGATAACTGTAATAAAGTGTGGAAAATTTTACAGACGAGGAGGAAGAAAGTACTCTGTAAATGCTCATTCAAATTAATGTTGTTTTGCTCACAAAGCATTGCTTGGATAATTCTCATTATGTTACCTCAATAAGATTGGATATGACTTGAAATAGAACTTGAAATGACTTGTCTAGTTGAATTTGTGTGTACAAAACTTCCTATTTTTTTTTTTCACTTTTGAACTGACAAATGACTCACAAAACAATTGTCATGAGGAGCAGAGGTGGTCTGAGGACTCAAGAGTTCTTCAAATGACACTTCCTGCAGTGTCACTGAACAAATCAATCACATGGAAGCAGCAGAAAGAGCATCCGAGTAGATGGAGCAAGGGGCAAGAGTAATAAACATGGAAATTAACCAAAAACAGCTAGCAGATTAAGTCTGTTTATTTCTTATAGGAGGCACCCAGGTCGCTTCAGTCACAGAAGTTAATTGGGATCAGGAGCAAAGTAAGTATTCAATTATTCATGGACACACATCACTAACAAGCAATTACTGCATTTGGTTATAGGGATGCAGTTGGCATTGAACATGGAACTAGATATCTTTACAGGAACCAATGCAACCTTCAGAAGGAGATAATATCAATGTCTAATTGCCAGTTATTGCATCCACTCTGCATATCCTGATAATGTAATTCAACATTTCTCAATTCTTCTCAATCCTGGCTACACATTAGGACCACCTGAAATCCTAAAATTAAAACATATGTGTGTGTGTGTGTGTGTGTGTGTGTGTGTATAGAACACATATATATATGTTAGACACAATCCCTCAAGAAATCTGATTTTATTAATTTAATTGTCCTAGGGTGGGGCTTGAAGCATCATGTTTTTTAAAAGCCAAAAGTGAGACTTTTCAATGTGTAGCCAGGGCTGAGAACAACTGGAGTGCCATCTGAGACCACCTTTAGGTTAAAACAATGAGTAGAATCTCATTAATATTTACTTAACCTCTTTGCCATTTATATTGCGATAATAGCCAAAATTCCTGCTGGGGGTCATTGTTGGAGTATTTGTTGGCATTCCTGAGTAGGAACATGATCTATTGCTAAGTCATCCCACAATTCTAACGAAGACATTTGACCTCCCAGATACTCATTTTCTTTGTTTGCCAAAAGGAGGAATTGGTCTAGGTCAGAGTCAGACATGAATGCTTACCATCAAACTTAAAAAGTGAAGAGTATGGACTCTGGAGTCAGGTGGCTTGGATTCAAGTACCTGTTTGTTCTGCTAATACTACCTATGTGAACTTAGCCAAGATGCTTAATTTTTTCTGCCTTAGTTTCCATTTCAATAAGATGGAAATAATTATACTGATTCATAGCATTATTGTAAAGGTTAATTGAATTAATATATGTAGAATGCTCACTGACAGTACCCTGCCAGTATGATTGCTATCATTTGCAGGATAGTATAGCCTATAAGGCTTACATTTATATACACATGAGCTGTGGAAATAAATTGCTATAGTGTCTCACCCCATGTTAGTTTATTTTTTTATTTTTTCCCACAGCCTTAATGTACTGTGAGTAAAACTTTCCTCAGAGAGGGTTATAGAGTTAAACAGTAAATACAGGTAAAGCACTTACAAAAGAGGCAAATAAAAGTATTTACTTAATAATTGAATTTAATAACCCAATAAATTCTACCTATTATATTTAAGGGTAGAGCAAAACAGGTAAAATAAATATGTGAGATGGTAGGAAGGTCCACATTTGTCCTCAAAGGGGAAAGCTAATACCAAGCTTAAATTGATTTTTGCCATGCCAGATCTTATGATCTTTTTCAGAAAAAATTTTTTATCCAAAAATCTCTGGATTTATAATATTGACCACTAAATAAATAAGTTTGAACTGATGGTAAACACATGTCTGATGCTATCAGGTTGTAAATTCTGGTCTAAATTATCTGGGAATGCTTTTCACTAGAGGAATATCTGGCTACAGTTTTCTGATCCTTCCAAATGGTGCAATTACACAACTGCTCTTAAAGGGTGGTCCCTGGTCCAGCAGCATCAGCATCACCTGAGAACTTGTTCTACATACAAGATCTTCCCAACCTATGAGTCAAAAACTCTTGGGATGGGACCCAGTAATCCATGGTTTACCAAGCCCTCCAGGGGATTCCAATGCTTACTCAGTCACTGAAACATCAGTGCAATAGAAATAACTTGGTCTTTGAAAGAAATTCAAAGTTCTAGCTCCATAGGATAGTAACTGTGCAACCGTGGTCAAGTTCAGTGTGGTCTCTGAAGCGATGATCTAAAATAGAGTGGCTAGGAAGTCTAAACACAGTTTGCCCCTTTCAACTGGGCCCTTCCTATTTCCTTGAAAAATGCCACAGTCTTTCCACCTGTTACTTTCTTACTTTTAGGATAATAATCCTGCCAATTAAAATGCTCAACTGTTATGTTCTAGGAGTCCTATTCAACTGCAGTCTACACATATGTGAAAAGAATGTTTCCCCAAAAAACTTTAATCTCTAATGTATCTTGCTGCTGCTGCTGCTGCTGCTAAGACGCATCAGTCATGTCCGACTCTGTGAGACCGCATAGACAGATGGCAACCCACCAGGCTCCTCCATCCCTGGGATTCTCCAGGCAAGAGTACTGGAGTGGGTTGCCATTTCCTTCCCCAATGCATGAAAGTGAAAAGTGAAAGTGAAGTCGCTCAGTCGTGTGCAACATTTCATGACCCCATGGACTGTAGCCTGCCAGGCTCCTCAGCCCATGGGATTCTCCAGGCAAGAGTACTGGAGTGGGTTGCCATTGCCTTCTCCTAATGTATCTTGGAAAGCTCTCAAAACTCCAAAGCTGTTAAGCCCTAGTATCTTGGCTTATCTCTTTTCAGACTCTTGTTTACAGTGAATTTCCATTCATGATTGTTAGGCTTCTTATCAGTGGGCCCATGTAGCAAGCACCTTTTATCTAATCTTGCTTTTAGGACAGGCCTGATTTCATTTTCTTTTATTAAGTTGCAAAACGCCAAAGTAGTAAAACAGTGAAATTATTCAGTGTATGATTTAGACCATTATAGTCACTCATAAGAAACAAGGACAGAGAACAGCTCTGGAATCCTAGGCCAACGTGGATGATACAAGAAAAATGAAACAGCCTTCACCTCCTATTGTCTCCCACTTTGGGGAAAGGAAACAGAAAATGACTTTTGAGGGTAAGGAGAGATACGGGACACGCATGCTCATAGCTGCAAAAAACTGCAAAAGGTATCTAGTTCTATCATTCCCAAACATAAATATTCTAGGAGAATTCACTGGAAAGAGGTCTTTTTAAAAAAAAAAAATCAACTCTTGGCCAACACTGAAAATCAACTGAACCATTGGCTGTTAAATTGGAACCTCAGGATCAAAGTGTGATTGCTAAGCTCTGATACAACATACTGGTATTAAGAAGTCTGAATCTAGTCATTTATGCTTACTTAACAATTGAGTTGCAACAAACAGTTTTCCAATCTCCAGCTGGAAATCAAGGAGAGGGAACTCACTATCAGGAGAAGACTGTAGCTCTGGGTTCAGGCATGTGAGTTCTGTGCCAGACTGCCTCTCTCCTAGCCATGGTTCTGCCTCTGTAGCTGTATGACCTTTAAAAGTTCCTAACATCTGTGGCCCTCTGTGCATTAGCTGCAAAATTAGGCTAATGCGTGCTTTGGTACCAGCTTTAGTTTCCTTAAAATAGCAGACATGTGATCACTCACACTTGTACAAGCAAGAAGTCAAAGCCACAGCAGGACTGCACTCCCTCCAGAAGCTCTAAGGGAGACGCCTTCCTTGTCTCGTCCAGCTCTAGTGGCTGTCAGTTTCCTTGGGCTACCTTGGTTTGTGCTCACATCTCTCCAATCTCATCCCCCATTTCCATGCAGGCTTCTCCACTCAGTGTCGCTTAAAGGGACACTTGTCATTGGCTTTAGAGCCCAACCTCATCATCTCAAGATCCTTAACTAAAAAAGCCTATTCAGCTCTGGAGGTTCCCAATAAGGAGCCTTTCACAGGTTCTGGGTACTAGGATATGGACCTGTCTTTGAAGGGCCCATTTTTCAATTCATTGCAGTACCTCAAATACTGACTTACAGTAAAAGTGCTTAGTATGTGCTCAGTACATAGGAAGTACCCTATAATATGATTCCTAGTATCTGCTGCAGTCTCTTCCATACTTGGGGCACTTTGACCCTAGACTTTTCTACTTTATCTTGAGTTAAAATAACTCTCTATCACATTCTCTTATTGGCCCTGGTCCTGCTCTTTGGGTCAGTTAGCCAAACTGCATCTTCCACATGACAACCCTTAGATAATTTGAAAGCATAGTTCACATTTAAAAAAAAAAATTTGATGGCAAACAGTCCACCTGAAGAGCCTTTTTCTCAGCAGCTTTCCTGAGAGGATGTGTCTCTTACCTCCCCTCTTCTTTTTTTCTTCCTTCTATATATACATACAACATGAAGAAATATTTTTTCTTGTTATTTATTTGCTAAGTTGTATTTGACAACTTAGGGTTGTGGCAGCTAAAACTAGCAATAGTGACCCCATGGACTGTAGCCCTGCAGGTTCCTCTGTCCATGGGATTTCCCAGGCAAGAATACTGGAGTGAGGTACCGTTTCCTTCTCCAGGAGATGGTCCCTATCTAGAGACTGAACCCTTGACTTCTGTATTGGCAGACAGGTTCTTTACCGCTGAGCCACCAGGGAAGCTGAGGAAATATTAGGTTTTTTTTTTTTTTTTTTAATATAAATGAGTTTAGGATAGCATTCCAAGAATCTTCATGATAAGTACTCTGTTCATCTCTGAAGTTGTCAATTTTAAACTTAATAAGGCTACACCCAGAAAAAATTATAGGCAGTTAATAATTGGAGTTATGATAATGTGAACTTCCAGAGCTGAAACAGTGAATATATTTTTTAAAAAACCAGATGAAATGATCAAAAGAAATGGTAACAATCTAATTCAACTTTATCTCAAACTTTAAAATTAATATGACTTAAAAGTCTTGAGAAATAAACAATCAATTTTGACAAAAGGTAACTTTTTGAATACAAGACTAGATATGTGAATACCTAAGTAAAAATGTGAGATCCTAATATTAATAATAAACAATTTTTTTTCCAATTCCTATAGTCCCCATCACACAGCGTAAATATTAGACTCTGGATTGCCTGAGGGCTCTTTCAAAAAAGTAACAGTTGAAATTTTAGACTAGTCCCATGCAAGAGTATTGTCACTGTAAACAACTGGTTTGTTGGTACCTATAAAACAAAAGTCAAATTAACTTAGGAACTTTTCTGAATGAGAAAACAGTTTGGGAAGCTTCACTGAGGCCTTCTCAATGGACTTTCAGTTCAGTTCACTCGCTCAGTCGTGTCCAACTCTTTGCCACCCCATGGACTGCAACACACCAGGCTTCCCTGTCCTTCACCAACTCCCAGAGCTTGCTCAGACTCATGTCCATCGAGTCGCTGATACCATCCAACCAGCTCATCCTCTGTCATCCCCTTCTCCTGCCTTCAGTCTTTCCCAACAGCAGGGTCTTTTCCAAAGAGTCAGTTCTTCACATCAAGCAGCCAAATTACTGGAATTTCAGCTTCAGCATCAGTCCTTCCAATGAATATTCAGGACTGATTTCCTTTAGGATTGTCTGGTTTGATCTCCTTGCAGTCCAAAGGACTCTCAAGAGTCTTCTCCAACACCACAGTTCAAGAGCAGCAATTCTTTGACACCTAACTTTTTATATCCCAAATCTCACATCCATACATGACTACTAGAAAAACCATAGCTTTGACTAGACAGATCTTTGTCAGATAAGTAATGTCTCTGATTTTTAATATACTGTCTAGGTTGATCATAGCTTTTCTTCCAAGGAACAAGTGTCTTTTAATTTCATGGCTGCAGTCACCATCTGCAGTGATTTGGGGGCACAAGAGAATAAAGTCTCTCAGTGTTTTCCATTGTTTCCCCAGCTTTTTGCCATGAAGTGATGGGCCTTGATGCCATGATCTTAGTTTTTTGAATGCTGAGTTTTAAGCCAATTCTTTCACTCTCTTCTTTCACTTTCATCAAGCAGCTCCTCAGTTCTTTGCTTTTTGCCATAAGGGTGGTGTCATCTGCATATCTGAGGTTATTGATAATTTTCACAGCAATCTTGATTCCAGCTTGTGCTTCATCCAGCCTGGCATTTCGCTTGATTTCAATGGACTTTACAGATGCTAATAAGATCAATTAAGAATATCGGCAGAAAAACTTTGAAAAAACAAAAAAGTTCTAGCTATTATTTCAATGAGCTAATTTTGTTTTCTTTTTAAAAAGGGAGTTACCACAAATGAATTTTTAAAAAATTCTTTGGATAGTTATGTAAATTGGGATAAGTCAAATAGGTGTTTATGTTGATTAAAATAAGATTTTATATTATAACCCTACCTAAAGTTTGCTTCCCTGGTGGCTTAGACTGCAAAAAATTTGCCTGCCAATGTGGGAGACACAGGTTTGATCCTTGGATCAGAAAGATCTCCTGGAGAAGGGAGTGGCAACCCACTCCAGTATTCTTCCCTGGAGAATCCCCCATGGGGTCACAAAGACATGACTGAGTGACTAACACTTTATGCCTCACTATTCCCACCTGGGCACAGCACTCCTCTGCCTTCCAGATGATCACCCTGAATGAATATTTTATCAAAGGTGACACTATCAGGCCATAGCCTCCACCATGATACACTGTCCTCTCTCAAACCAGTGAATTTTCCTTACACTACATTATTGTGCGTGTTAGTTGCTCAGTCGTGTCTGACTCTTTGTGACCCCAGGGATTGCAGCCTGCCAGGCTCCTCTGTCCATGGGATTCTCCAAGCAACTATACTGGAGTGTGTTGTCTTTTCCTTCTCCAGAGGATCTTCCCGACCCAGGGATCGAACCAAGGTCTCCTGCCTTGCCAGCATGTTCTTTACCAGTTGAGTCACCTGGGAAGTTGTATTCTTGGACAATAGCTTGTATATGACGTTTTTTATATGTAGAGTCACAGAGTAAATTCATTAAAATGGATTTATGGAGGTAGAGGTGAGGAGAGACTGTCTCGGGAGTATAAATGGCATCATGAAACTATGTTTCTTGCAATCTGTGATTTGTCTTTGGTTGTCAGTGAAAACATAGGCATGTTTACTGAGTTTCAGTTAACTTCTTTAGTAAACTCAAGGTTATTGGGTTATGGGAAATATTTATCTTTTTACTGACAATATGGTGAAGAATAAGATCTTCACTAGACGGTGCTTGAACTCTTCAGGAAAAGCTTCACTCTGACATCAGGGCTGGGGTGCTGAGTCTCATTAAGGTAGTCAAGAATTGTTCCAGCAGTTCAGGATAACTGTAAGATTTGAAGCTTCATGAGGATGGACCCTGCTGTGCTAACAGCAAGCGGGACCAACGCAGCTCTTCCAAGAAAGCCTATTGTGAAATTGAAAGTAGAGAGAAGAGCAATCTGGCCTTTTAAGCAGAAGTTCAAACGGAGTTGGAAGTCAAAGAAAGTCGTAGAAAGAAACTCATTATAAAAATCTATACCCCTTGGGTGATGCTTTTGTATACATTCAGCAGCTGCATACAATATTTAATTAAATGTGTTTTCTTACCTCTAGCTACTTTTTACACTGAATTAAAGCTGCAGTATAGGACAGTAAAAATAGTGGAATTAATTTAGGGCTCCTATTTCGGGAACTCTGTGTTGAATAAAGTCAAGTGCTAATAAATGCTGGCCAGGAATGTGCTCCTTGTCAGATAGGGGGACTTGTAGGTAGCTCAGACTTGAGAAAGCTCTAGGGCAGGTTGGGCTAGTATAGCTGATGGACTAGAATATGATAAAGTGATCAGTCCCTAGGGTGAGGAGGGCCTTTGAGGACACAGTCAATGTTATATAATGATCAAAACAATGTCAATACGTTTAATTCTTGGTATAGGTAAAAAAAAAAAAAAAAAAAAATTGGGGTCATTACCTCCAGAACACTTTTCTCTGCCCACCCTGGGTTAAACAATGGACCCTTATTATGTACAGCTTACCAAAACTATAATTCCTCTAAACTTGGTTGTTGGTTTTTTCCCCATTTTCATCTCTCTCCATTGAAGGCAAAGAATACATATACTTTGTTCTTGTATTATTCGTACTTACTACAATTTCTTGCCCATAATAGATACTCAGATAATTATTGAAGAAAGGAAAGGCAGAAGGAAGGAGGGATGAAAGAAAGAAAAAAAAGAAGGAAAAGGGGAAAGAAAAAAGGGAAGAGCGAAGAAGAGGAAAGGAAAGCTCCGAAATGTATATAGGTCTGGAGTCAGCATCCGAAAGGTCCAGGAATCAGTGAGTTTTTAAGAGGGAAGATGGACATATAGATAGACAGGAAGGTAGCCAACAACATAGTAATTTCATTTCAGATACATGGACACTGAATGAGATTAATGAAGAATCTTTCCAGGTTGAGATAAGAACAATGAGAGGGAAATTCAGCCCTTGAAATGGAGCAGAGCATGGGTGAGATGATGCCTGTGTAAGCTGGCATCAGGAATAAGGTCGAAGGTCAGGTATTTTAATACGGACACGGGAGAAGAATTCAGAATAGGCCAAAAGCCAAGAATTTTTTTAAAATTTTAACAATATTTTATTTCTTTATATTCTTTCTTTCTTTTTTTTTTTTTTTTGTTAGTTTCCTGAGCCATACAGCAAATACCCATTGGCTATCTAATTTACATACGATAATGTAAGTTTCCATGTTACTCTCTCCATTCATCTCACCCTCCCCTCCCTTCTCCAAATCTCCATAATCTATTCCCAATGTCTGTTTTTCCACTGCTGCCCTGTAATATGTTCTTTAAATCAACTTACTTTCCACCCCCTTTTCCTTTGTTTAAGACATTAGTCACACACAATAAAATTTACTAGTTTAGAACTTCTTCTCTTTAAAATATTCTCTTCTGAAAATGACAAAATGAGCCAACTCTTGGAGAAGATGTTTGAAAATCCCTTACCTGAGAAAAACCAATATTCAGAATACATGAAGAGCCCTTAAAACTCAGCAATAACAAAAAGATCCAGTTAAAAATGGTCAAAAATTCAAACAGTTCTTCGAAGATGATGAATACATAGCAAACCAACACCTGAGAAGATACTCATCATCATTTACTCATATGAAAGTGCAACAAAACAAACAGCCCATTTCAGCAATGGGCAAAGGGCATGAACAGACATTTCTCCAAAACCGACTACAAACAAATGGCCAATAAGCACAGGAAAATATGCTTACCATCACCAATCATTCAGTTCAGTTCAGTTTAGTCACTCAGTCGTGCCCAACTCTTTGCGACCCCGTGAATCGCAGCACGCCAGGCCTCCTTGTCCATCACCAACTCCCAGAGTTCACTCAGACTCATGTCCATCAAGTCAGGGATGCCATCCAGCCATCTCATCCTCGGTCGTCCCCTTTTCCTCCTGCCCCCAATCCCTCCCAGCATCAGAGTCTTTTCCAATGAGTCATTAGGGAAATACAAATTGAAGGTACTTGAGATACCGCCTCACTAATTAGGGTCAGTCAGTTCAGTCACTCAGTCATGTGCGACTCTGCAACTCCATGGACTGAAGTATGCCAGGCTCATTAGGATGGCTACTATTATATATACATAGAGAGGGAGGATATGGAAAACTTAGAACCTTTATGCACTTTTGGTTTGAAGCGGAATCAAATTCAGTATGTACTGTGCTCAGTCATTCAGTCATGTCCCACTCTTTGTGACCCCATGGACTGTAGCCTGCCAGGCTTCTCTGTCTACAGGGATTCTCCAGGCAAGAATACTGGAGTGGGTTGCCACGCCCTCCTCCGGGAGATTTTCCCAACCCAAGGATTGAACCCAAGTCTCCCGCATCGCAGGTGGATTCTTTACCGCCTGAGCCACCAAGGAAGCCCAAGAACACTGGGATGGGTACCCTATCCCTTCTCCAAGGGGTCTTCCTGACCCAGGAAATGAACTGGGGTCCAACCCACTCCAGTGTTCTTGTCTGGAGAATCCCAGGGACGGGGGAGCCTAGTGGGCTGCCATCTCTGGGGTTGCACAGAGTCGGACATGACTGAAGCGACTTAGCAGCAGCAGCAGCAACAGCAACCCCTGCATTGCAGGTGGATTCTTCACCAGCTAAGCTACCAGAGAAGCTCCAAATTCAGTATACAAAGTATTAATTTAAGTTGTAAAATAGGTTCTACTTGACTTTGTTCTAATAGGAGTATATCCTCATCTGTCTACAATAATGAAACCTAGCAAGCAAAAGAATCTTAGGCTAATATCATTTCAACAGTAACTATTTAGAGTCTTTAAAGAGTAATGGATGGCTGCTAATTCATTTGGATGAAAAGGTAAGTTCTGAGAGTCACCAAATTTTGTAAACTGGGAAACATGATAAAATTCCAAAGGCATGGATGAAGCTGTAGGTCACTTCACTACAGTCTCCCCATTGTCATGTTACTACAGAGAAGGCAGCAGCTTGACTAGGGAGGAGGGGAAGTTGATTTCTTGCTAACTTCAGCATGTTAACATTTTCTTGACTCTTAATCCCAACATATGTGCCTACGGTAGTGAGGAAAATGCCAGTGTCTTTAATCTCATTCCTCCAAGCAAGAGAATAAATTATGTTAAGACAAACAAAAAAAGCCATGGGATCAAATGACCAGATCAAAGCTACAACTGCCAGGAGGGAATTAGAGAGTTATATCATAGAACAATATTACTTGTAGTGGTAAAGATTACAGACAGAAATCACAGTCGGGATTAGAATCCTGATCCTAGCTTATACTACTAGTGTAAGTTTAGGAAGGTTATTTTACCTTTTATGTCAACTTTCTCAGTTATAAAATGATGCCTTTAAGTGGTACAATTTTGTCAACTAAAAATGATGCTCAACTTGATAGTTGCAAGTTAACGTTTTCTTTTCTTAATTTGTGGCAAAATGAGGACTACAGCCCTGGAGACAGCACCTCAGACAGCTCTGAGAGACTTCTCCAAAGAGGCACTGGGAAAGGTCAATAGATAAGATTTTGGTGAAGGGGGAGTTCAATGCAATCAAGCACTTACTTTACAAAAGGTTTCCTGCTCATCGTGAGGAGCTGATGTCATCATTAAAGTATTTAGAGCTTTTCTAAATAGGAAGAGATGCAAGGATTGGGATCATGAAATTAGTTCCTGAAAATATCTAACTATGTAAAGACTTATTCCACCAGATTCCCTGGAGCACAGAGTGTCTCAGTCCACCCTGAACTTCCTCAGGGGGTGTTGAAGGTCAACAGCTACAGCAGGGCAGGATTCAGTGTCCACAGAGGCAGATGGCAAAGGCCCTTGTTGTTCAGCTGCTGGCAATGCTCTTGCCAAGTGTAAATTTTAGCTGGCAGGCAAGTGCCAATTTGTAGTTGACAAATTATTGTTTTATTTTTGTATAGTGCTTACTATGTACTCGAGTGTGTGCTTTGCCCTATATAGATATGAATCTGTTTAATCCTGATACTGCTTATATAGTACTTAGAATAGACCATGGCGCAAATTAGGTGCTCAATACATTGTCATTACTCTTGTTTCCTGTAGTGATGGCCCTATCTCATTTAAGAAAATTTAGAAAGTACATTCGGTTTCAAAGAAGGATAGAAAGGAAACATGTTCCCATAAACTTAGAAAGATAAACATCTCAAACATTTAGGCATATTTCTTTTATCCTTTTCCTTTATTGTTAAAAGTGAAGCTCATATATTTTGAAAAAAATTTATCCTGCTTTTGACTTTCAATTTGTGTCTTTTTTTTCTTTTAACTTTGATTTTGAGATAATTATAGACTTGCATACAGTGGTAACAAATAATATAAAGATATCTCAGTCTTTATGTAAGTTACCTAAATGGAAATATCTTGTAAAACAAGAGCCAAATATCACAACCAGGATATTGATATTGATACAGTCAAGATACGGAACAGTTTCATCACCACAGAGATTGCCAGTGTTGCCCTTTTATGGTGACACTCACTGTTCTCCTGCCCAGCAGTTTCTACCTTCCTTCTGTGTCTGCCCCCCCGACTCCTAGTAACCTCTTATCTGTTCATTTCTGTAGTATTGACATTTCAAAATATAATATATATGGAATAACATAGTATGTAACTTGTGAGGACTGGTGTTTTTCACTCAGCATATTTTTTAAGAGATTGATCCAAGATGTTGTCTGTATAAATAGTTATACCTCTTTCTTGCTGCAGACCTTTTTACTGTACTATTCCATTATGTAGATAGACCAGAATTTGTTTAACTATTCGCTTGTGAGGGACATCTGGGTTATTTCCAGTTTGGGGCTCTGATGAATGTATTTTCTGTAAACATTCATGAACAAGTTTTGTGGAAAGACAAGATTCTACTTTCCTGGAATAAATGCCCAGAAGTACAATCACTAGGTTGTAAGGTAGTTATATTTTAAATTTTTAAAAGAAGCTGGCAGACCATTTTTTTTAAATGCTGTACTATTTTATATTCCCAACAGACATCTATGAATTTATTAACCTGGAGAATTCTGGACCTGAAAATTTCTTTTGGGGGACTTAAAAAATCATGAATACAATTTCTTTAATAGTTAAAGAATATAATTAGGTAATTAGAAGTCCAATCACTGTCTGAGAGACTGACCAATATAATTAAAAATTTATGGATGGTGAGAGAAGTGGAAGGCAATAGTAGGAAGAAAAAGAGATTTGCTTTTCAGGTAGAAGAAAATGTTTCCCCATCAGAAGCTACATATGACTAGGATTACATTTGTTCTGCAACATTAGATTATTCTCGTTTGCATAAAATTATATCATATGTATTTTTATATATTGACAAAAATTCTTTACAACATAGTTTTAACTAGGTATAGAATATTTTACTGTATAAATATATTAATTTTGTCTTCTATTATTAATATACTTTTTATATTGGTATATTACACTTATTTCTATAGTAAGCATATTCATTTATTTATTATATTTTTCTTTTATTTAATGATTTACATGAGATCTTTATTCATTAAATATAAATCTTAACTAAACTTCCATAGAATAGTATATCTTATTGACTTTTAGTGTGACTCAAAACAAACATATTTCTTTACAAACAAGCATTTCAAACTTGAAAGACTTATTGAGCTTTTTCTCTGATAGTTCTTCCTTTGCTTATTTGCATCTAGAATTCTTCATACAAAGAGAAGAAAATTACTGACTTTTTGGATTTTTTGATTTCATTTTTAGAAATGAATACTTTGAAATAGTGATTCTCAAATATTTTGTTCTTAGTATCTCTTAACACTCTTAAGATTATTGTTAACTTCAGAGAGCTTTGGTTTATGAATTATACTTGCCATATATACTATATTAGAAATTAAAGCTGATATATTTACAGATACAGATATTTATTATTTTGTTATCTTAAATTATTATCAGAAACAATACTAGCTCCTTACATGTTAACATGATTTATTTATTTCTAGGGAAAATAACTATATTTTCTAAAATAAAAAAATACTGAAAAGAGTGACAGTGCTTCAGTTTTCAAAATCTCTTTAATGTCTGACAATAGGAAACAACTAGATTTTCATACTCTGCTTCAGTATTTGATGTCTGTTCAACTGAATGATGATAAGTTGCTTTGATCCAAGTTTGTAAAAAGTATCTGGTCTCACAAAGATATGTAGTTGGTAAGGTGTGGAATATTTTCATGGGCCATTCAGACAGTGATGATTTTTTTTTTCATTCTACAATAAAACAATAAATCAGTTTCTTAAATGTTGATTGCAGAGTAGAAACTGAAACCATACCAGTTAAGTTTCATGCTCTGTTATGTCAACATCTATTGGTCTTTTATGCACATTAAAAGGATCCTTTTCAGTTCAGTTCAGTTCAGTTCAGTCACTCAGTCGTGTCCTCCTCTTTACAACCCCATGGACTATGCCAGGCTTCCCTGTCCATCACCAACTCCTGGAGCTTGCTCAAATTCATGTCCATCAAGTCAGTGATGCCGTCCAACCATCTCATCCCTTGTCATCCCCTTCTCCTCCTGCCTTCAATCTTTCCTAGCATCAGGGTCTTTTCCAATGAGTTACTTCTTCACATCAGGTGGCCATAGTATTGGAGTTTCAGCTTCAACATCAGTCCTTCCAGTGAATATGCCGGACTGATTTCCTTTAGGATTATCTGGTTTGATCTCCTTGCAGTCCAAGGGACACTCAAGAGTCTTCTTCAACACCACATTTCAAAAACATCAGTTCTTCGAGGCTCAGCTTTCTTGCTAGTCCAATTCTCACATCCATACATGACTACTGGAAAAACCATAGCTTTGATTATATGGACCTTTGTCAACAAAGGACTGTCTCTGCTTTTTAATATGCTGTCTAGGCTGGTCATAGCTTTTCTTCCAAGGAGTAAGCGTCTTTTAATTTCATGGCTGCAGTCACCATCTGCCATGATTTTGGAGCCCAAAAGAATAAAGTCTATCACTGTTTCAATTATTTCCACATCTATTTGCCATGAAGTGATGTGACCGGATGACATAATCTTAGTTTTTTTAATGTTGAGTTTTAAGCCACATTTTTCATTCTCTTCTTTCACTTTCATCAAGAGGCTCTTTAGTTCTTTGCTTTCTGCCATAAGGGTGGTGTCATCAGCTTTATTCATACATGACTTTGGGACTTAATTCATTACTCATTTGGAAAATATTGTCTTCATGACTTGTGCAGATCTTTCAAAATTTGGGCTGTTTATTATACAATATTACAACAATTACATTCATGATTATTGTTTTTTTCATTTTCTCACTTACTTTTTTTAAAATACAAATTTATTTATTTTAATTAGAGGTTAATTACTTTACAATATTGTATTGGTTTTGTCATACATCAACATGAATCCACCACAGGTATACATGTGTTCCCCATCCCAAAACCCCCTCCCTCCTCCCTCCCCATACCATCCCTCTGGGTTGTCCCAGTGCACCAGCCCCAAGCATCCACTATCATGCATCGAACCTGGACTGTCGATTCATTTCCTATATGATATTATACATAAGGGAAGTAAGCCAGAAAGAAAAACACCAATACAGTATACTAACACATATATATGGAATTTAGAAAGATGGTAACGATAACCCTGTATGCGAGACAGCAAAAGAGACACAGATGTATAGAACAGTCTTTTAGACTCTGTGGGAGAGGGAGAGGGTGGGATGATTTGGGAGAATGGCTTGAAACATTCATGATTATTGTAACTGACCTCATCGGAAAAGTTTTTCAGTATTTGGACACAGTTATTGTCAAATTCATGATGATAGAATACAGGTTTCCCCAAATTCCGATTTTTGCTTAAAAGCTCAATCGTTGTCATTGACAAAATACGTGGCCCGTTGTTTTCCGTGATGTGACATGCTCGTTTTTTTCATTCACTCTAGTTTGTCAGTTGTTCTCTCAAGGTAAAAATGGTATTTCATGAAAAAACCAGCTAGCTCAGTTTTCACCTCAAGTAATCACAGGTGTAATTTTCTTTAAAACCAGCATGAATTATACTTTCACATGGAGCAGAATGTTTTATGCATATTTTCCATTTGTCACACAGGATATTAAAAAGTTGCATTAGAAGGTCGAGATTAAATAAAGTTAATAATTTTTTACTGCTTCATCAAGGAGATTCGTAGGTGAAATTGGCTTTTTTCCCTCCTTGCTGGTGTATGGCAGTGAGAAATGCAGACACTTCTGGAACAGTTGGTGCCACTGCCCTGAGTTATAATGAACATAGCATTTTATCTACTATTGCTTTTGTAGCTTAAGTGCAAATGTCAACACAGTGAAAAAAAAGTTAATTAAAAAATTCTTTCATTATAGTTTTTCTTTAAAAGAAAAAAAATGTTTTTAACCTCATAGATCCCTGAAAAAGTCTCAGAAACCTCTAGGTTTCAAGAGACATGAATTTGAAAACTGCTATATTAACCTATTTATTAATAGGATTTTACTGTATTATTTTGCAGGAAGCCTTGTGTTTTTGTTTTTTGTTTTTTTTTTTTTTCAGAATACTTAACCAATTTCCCTATTATTGCCAAGTGATTTGAGTCAAGTATAAGTAATAGTGAGTGAAAGTCGCGCAGTCATATCTGACTCTTTGCGACCCCATGGACTTTACAGTCCATGGAATTCTTCAGGCCAGAATACTGGTGTGGGTAGCCTTTCCCTTCTCCAGGGACCTTCCCAGCCCAGGGATCAAACCCATGTCTCCGGCATTGCAGGCTAATTCTTTACCAGCTGAGCCACAAGAGAAGCCCAAAGTATAAGTAATAGTGAAAAATAATCGACAGCATAGAAAAAGTCTCCCTCTCTCTTTCATCATATATATACATATATATATAATTATTGTTCACTATTACTTATACTTTGGTGAACAATAATTATATATATATATATATATATATATATATATATATATGATGAAAGAGAGAGGGAGACATTTTCTATGCTATTGATTGGTTTGTTCACTATTCTCCACTAGCATCATAGTTTCAGTTACTTACCTTTTAATATACTTTAAAATGCAATGGGAGCAAGAATCCAATTATAGCTTTAAGAAAATATCAAAAGTGATTTTCTGGGCTTAATCACCCAGGAAAAATAAAAGTTATTTTCATGCCTACAAAACAAAGCAAGCTACTTCTAATTATAGTTAAGTGAAATTGATCTTTGTATAAGGAAATATTTAACCTACGCAGAAGCTTAGTTTTTATTAACTGATTAATTGTAAACAAGCATAAAAATTAACTTGAATTTAAAACTGTGTAATATTCAGCTGGCCAAAAAGTTCATTCAACACTTCCTATAACATGAAAAATCTGAGTGAACTTTTTGATCAGCCCAATATTTTGTTCTTTCTTGGGATGACTGCTTCTCCTTTGTAGGAATCTACCTTTATATCTCTTAATAAGTATTTATAGTTTTCAACATGTAATTCTTGAACGTTTCATATTATTATCATTCGTGCATGCTTAGTTACTCAGCCATATCTGACTTTCTGTAACATTTTGGACTGTAGCCTGCCAGGCTTTTCTGTCCAAAGATTTTTCAGGCAAGAATACTGGAGTGGGTTGCCATTTCCTTCTTCAGAGGATCTTACTGACCCATGGATCAAAACTGTGCCTCCTATATCTCCTGCATTTCAGGCAGATTCCTTACCAGCTGAGCTATAGTGGAAGCCCTCATATTACTATAATTATTTGTAATCCTCCATGCTATTATTGGGTGTTCCCTGCTGTCTCAGTCAGTGAAGAATTACCTAAAATGCAAAAGACTGAGGTTTGATCCCTGGGTTGAAAAGATCCCCTGGAGAAGGAAATGGCAACCCACTCCATTATTCCTTCCTGCAGAATTCCATGGGTAGAGGAACGTGGTGGGCTACAGTCTATGGGGTCACAAAGACTCAGATGCAACTGAGTGAATAGCACTAGGGACTGTTCACTAGGTGCTATTCTTAATATTATTATTTTTACTATTTCTTATAATTCTCTGTTGCTAATATAAAGTCTTCTTGGTTTTAGACATAGATTTTATTTCAGTTATGATATTGGACAACCTTTTAATTGTCACTTTATTGGTTTTATTGAGTTACTGTTGTTCAGTTGATCAGTCATGTCTGACTGTGATCCATTGGACTGCAGCATTCCAAGCGTCCCTGTTCTTTACTATCTTCAAGAGTTTGCTCAAACTCATGTCCATTGAATCAATAATGCCATCTAACCATCTCATCCTCCACTGTGCCCTTCTCCTCCTGCCCTCAAGCTTTCCCCAGAATCAGGGTCTATTCCAACGAGTCAACTCTTCACATCAGGTGGCCAAAGTATTGAAGTTTCAGCTTCACCATCAGTGCTTCCAATGAATATTCAGGGTTGATTTCCTACAGTACTGACTGGTTTAATCTCCTTGCTCAAGAGTCTTCTCCAGCACCACATTTAGAAACCATTAATTCTTTGACACTCAAGCCTTTTTTTATGGTCCAACTCTCACATTTGTACATAACTAATGGAAAAAGCATAGCTTTGACTATCTGGATCTTTGTCAGCAAAGTGATGTCTCTGCTATTAAATGTGCTGTTTAGTGGTAAAGAACCTGCCTGCCAATGCAGGATATGTAAGAGATGCTGGTTCGATCCCTGGGTAGGGAAGATCCATGGAGAAAGGCATGGCAACCCACTCCAGTGTTCTTGCCTAGAGAATCCCTTGGACAGAGGGGCTACATTCCATAGTGTCACAATGAATCAGACATAATTGAAGTGACTGATCTTGCACACATACAGGTTTGTCATAACTTTTCTTCCAAGGAGCAAGCATCTTTTAATTTCATGCCTGCAGTCACCTTCCACAATGATTCTGGAACCAGGAAACTGAAGTTTGTCACTGTTTCCATTTTTTTGATTTATTTGTCATGAAGTGATGGGACTTGATGCCATGATCTTAGTTTTTTTGAATGCTGACTTTTAAGCCAGGTTTTCCCACTCCCCTCTTTCACCTTCGTCAGGAGGCTCTTTAGTTTCTCTTTACTTTCTGCCATTCCAGTGGTGTCCTGTGCATATCTAAGGTTATTGATATTTCCCCTGGCAATCTTGATTCCAACTTGAGCTTCATCCAGCCCAGCATTCAGCATGTTATACTTTAGCCTTGACCTACTCATTTCCCAATTTGGAACCAGTCCACTGTTTCCTGTCCCGGTCTAACTGTTGCTTCTTGACCTGCAGACAGGTTTCTCAGGAGGCAGATAAGGTGGTCTGGTATTCCCACCTCTTGAAAGCAATCAACTCCCTTGAAAGTAATGATAATTCTTTCTGTAGTTTTAGAAAAGCTTGAGGGAAATAAAGATAATTTTATTGCTTCTTACTTGATTTATATTTTACTTTACTTTTTTAAAACCTCTAACAATGTTAAGTTAACATGGTTATTCTTTTCTATTTTCCTAGAAATACCTCTAGTTTTTCATCATTAACCAAGAGATTGATAGTTTAAGGAGGAAAAAAAAATTCATTGTTTTACCATGGAAGTGTCTTCAGTCTAAAAACAGGGACACTTTTTTTTTTTTTAAGGATGTTCCAGATATAACATGATTGAATATAATTTTAAAGATAACTTTCATCAAATAGCCAAGAAAATGATTGATTAGGTTAATGTTAGAGGGATCCCAAATTCTTCCAATGCAGAGAAGACAAAGGAACTCCATTTACAAAACTATGAAGGAAAATGTTTTGACTTCATAATTCTATACCTAGCTAAATGACTTTTATGCAGTTACAAAATGCCTTCTACAATACATCAGTTATTTCCTAAACTTCTTTTTAAATTTTTCTGAACTTTTAAATTTCATGAAATAAGTCCATTTTGGTACAACATAACTTCTTTGAAACTTCAGAGAAGCTTCTTTGAACTGCAGATTCTTTTAATGTTTCTGGAATTTTTCCCCCTTTATGTATCCTTGCAGATCTCTATTTGCCTTACAGTGGCTTATAGTGAAGTAGAAACTGAATTTATTTCTGATATTGGCATCTGATAAAATCTTTCACCTGCTAGATTCAGATCAAAAGAGGATATTTATTCAATTATTAATGTGGAGAACCAGCAGCTGCAGGAGTAAAATGGTATCAACAGTTCTGAGAAAGAGCCCTAATTCTGGATCCTGTTCCCTGCTTAGTGTGGTTATTTGTCCCCAAAGCAAAACTCGGGTTTTCTTTCATGCAACTGTTAGGCAGTTAGAACAGGAGAAAGGAGTCCAAAATGGTGGTGGCTAAAAGATAAAGAAGGGAAAAGGCCATGAATAAAGAACAAAGTGAAAGGTTGTTGCTGAACCATGCAAAAACACCGGGATTCTTGGCCCCCGGAGAAGAATTCAATCCGGGGCCAGAGATGAGGCTTGATCACTCAGAGCTTTTGTGTAATAAAGTTTTATTAAAGTATAAAGGAGATAGAGAAAGCTTCTGACATAGGCATCAGAAGAGGGCAGAAAGAGTACCCCCCTGCTAGTCTTCAGCTGGATGTTATATAGTCACTAGCAGTCTGTTAATGGCAGAAAGGAATGTCTTAAAACTCAGAATGGCACCAGGCCCCTCACCCATAAGATGCATTTTGGGATAATCTTGGCACCAAATGGTTCATCCGGGGCCATAAAATGATTAACTTGAATCTTGAAGAGGGGCAGATCACCATACAAATAGTTTCATTTTATTAGGGGAACAATATCGAAGTATAACATACTGGTTTGTCAAGTAGGTTCTGAGCCAAAAGGCAGAACCAACTTGAAGACAGAGTTTGGGGTAAATACATAGTACATTAGCATAGCTTAAGATAAACATTTCCATAAGGAAAAGGCACTGGTAATCTCTAGGTTTGAGAATAGTTAACTTCAGGTGAAACCAGGTGTCATTATGGCAACACAGTATTTTAAAAGAAACCTCTTTATAAATTTGTATAGAGAAAGAAAAAATATCGCTAGTTTGTTTCCTCCTGCTGCTTAAGAGAGATGAAAATGTCTGACACTTGCAGGCTATTTCCTCCATTTGGAGACCCCTGGCCTTCCTGCCTGTTACCCTCTAAAAAGGAAGGTCTGAGGACCAGAGTGAGGACCTCAGGTAAAGCAAACAGCCCTCCTGGCTAGCCTAATTTACATAGGGTAGGCTCAGGGGGAGGAGAAAAAACATAAAAAGAGGAGCCAGAATTGAACTGGGGGCTTCTCTTCTCTTGGCGTCTTTTTGCGTCAGCCTGCTCTCATGCCTTGAGGATGTATTTTCCTTTGCTTGCCGGTAAAACTGAGCTATAATGCTGGTCCATGCAACCCTTCAAATTTTTGCTGTGGCAAAACAGAACTGAGGAAATTGCACATTCCACTGACACAACTGACAACATCCCAGGTGCTGGTGGTCAACCCAAGAAAGGTGAAATGTGCTGAAAATGAACTTTGTATGATAATGGAGTGTCAATATAGTTTCATCGATTTATAGCAAATGTACTACCCTGGTGTGGGCTTTTGAAAGTGAGGGAGGCTGGGGACAGAAGTCCATTTCACTTTTCTAAAAGTCACTTCAGTTTAAAATTTAAAAAACAAATAATATAGATAAAAATAAAACTTAAAAATCAGCCCCAGTAAAAGTAAACTTATAATACCAGAAAGATAATATTGGTAGAAAAGAGTAGAATTCAAAAAAAAAAAAAAAAAAGTAGAATTCAGACAGGTAAACTTTGTCTTATCTAATTACTAAAATTAGGTCACAAATTATTATGGAAGTTGTGGGACTTAACTGCCAATTTTTGCTTAGAATTGGAGAAGAAAATGGCAACTCAGTTTGGTATTCTTGCCTGGAGAATTCCATGGACAGAGGAGCCTGTCAGGCTATAGTCCATGGGGTCACAAAGAGTCAGACATGACTGAACGACTATCACTCACTCACTTTTGGTTAGAATAATTCTATTCGGACTTTTAAATAGAGGATAAGGTAGTACACTCTTGTTTGACCTTGTTGACCTACCAAGGGGTCTGCTCTGATTCTGATGAATTTCTTTCCATCCCCATCAAATCTTAAATCTAGACGGTGGTCTCCCATCTGTATGGCCTTTCTCTTTTGTCCTTCTGGACCTACCATCATTTTTCCCAAGGTCTCTTTATTTTTCCTAATGTGACATTTTCCTTTTCTAAATCTTTAAGCTTTTTTCAGGAGCCTACCATAATTTTAAAAAAAAATTCTAAATTTTAAATGACAAGTTAATAATATGAACACTTCAATAGACTTTTTTCTGTCTGTTTCCATCTGTTTTTTCTTAATAAGGGTTCAAAATGAGCACAGTACACAAGATCAATTAAAGACAGCAAGAAAGAATTTGAATGAATGCCAGTAGAGAACAAAGGAAGAATTTTCCAACCCAACTTCCTCCAATGAATGTTTTAGCATTGATATTGCTATGGTTCTTAGAAGCAAATAATAGAATCAATTTTTCCAGGTTTAGTTCAGTTCAGTTCATTTCAGTCGCTCAGTCGTGTCCGACTGTTTGCGACCCTATGAATCGCAGCACACCAGGCCTCCCTGTCCATCACCAACTCCCGGAATTCACTCAGACTCACGTCCATCGAGTCCGTGATGCCATCCAGCCATGTCATCCTCGGTCATCCCCTTCTCCTCCTGCCCCCAATCCCTCCCAGCATCTGAGTCTTTTCCAACGAGTCAACTCTTCACATGAGGTGTCCAAAGTATTGGAGTTTCAGCTTCAGCGTCATTCCCTCCAAAGAAATCCCAGGGCTGATCTCCTTCAGAATGGACTGGTTGGATCTCCTTGCAGTCCAAGGGACTCTCAAGAGTCTTCTCCAACACCACAGTTCAAAAGCATCAGTTCTTCGGCACTCAGCTTTCCTCACAGTCCAACTCTCACATCCATACATGACCACAGGAAAAACCATAGCCTTGACTAGACGGACCTTAGTTGGCAAAGTAATGACTCTGCTTTTGAATACGCTATCTAGGTTGGTCATAACTTTTCTTCCAAGGAGTAAGCGTCTTTTAATTTCATGGCTGCAGTCACCATCTGCAGTGATTTTGGAGCCCCCCAAAATAAAGTCTGACACTGTTTCCACTGTTTCCCCATCTATTTCCCATGAAGCAATGGGA
Organism: Ovis aries; assembly: GCF_016772045.2. Taxonomy (NCBI): domain Eukaryota; kingdom Metazoa; phylum Chordata; class Mammalia; order Artiodactyla; family Bovidae; genus Ovis; species Ovis aries. Next base: position 20,666,128 of record NC_056074.1, read on the forward strand.
TCAGATGCTGTGATCTTCGTTTTCTGAATGTTGAGCTTTAAGCCAACTTTTTCACTCTCCACTTTCACTTTCATCAAGAGGCTTTTTAGTTCCTCTTCACTTTCTGGCATAAGGGTGCAATCATCTGCATATCTGAGGTTATTGATATTTCCAGGTTAGGGAGAAATAAATTTATTGAGGGGCATTTGTACTTCATAAAATTATTGGGAAATTTGGAGTAGGAAACTCAAGTCTGATCTTTTAAGAACCATATTTCAAGATGGAGAAGCTACTGTCACCTTCAAGTCAGTTTAGAAACACTCTCCCTCTGATACTTTTCATGTTAACCTGAGCTACAGTTTCCTTCTGTAGTTTACCTCTGAATGAAAGTCTTGGATAGGAGTGCCTTATTGGTAGAAACTAAGTCATATGCTTGTATCCTAGCTGTGAGATAACCTGGGAAATAAAGTCTTACTTTTCTTTAAACTTAACTTTGGAATATCAGGATATATAATATAGAAAAGTACTAAAATTTGGACAGGGTGTTCAAGTCTTTGGTAAGACAGATGTCTACTCCAAATACATGATTTTATTTCATGCTTTCAAGACCCTATTTTCATCTCTGTTTTCCTAAATGTAAAGAAATGGTGGCTTTGAGAAATTAAATAGTACACTTGAGCATACACAGCTAGAAACAGATGGGAAAGGATATGAACTCAAGTCTGTTCACAATGTGAACACAATTCTTGGAGAAGAGCCTGAAAAACTCATTCTAGTCTTAGTTAAACGATAACATTTCTTTTAGGTTTTAATTTTTTTTAAGCTAATTTCTTACTCAAAGAAAGGAACTGAATGATGAAAGCTGGGGACATTTCTTACTTTCCAGAAGCAAGAGACCCAACTCAAAAAACCTAGATATACACATTTTCAAGTCCAAATTGATGCTAAATTAGAACCACTTCACTTCTCACTTTTAAAGATTGAACAGAACTTATTTCTGTATTGGAAGAAGTAATTTTTATTTCCTAGGTGCACAGTTGGACTGACATAATTCACAATAGTGGAATATTATAATAAAATTTTACAATATTACGTGACTAATCTTTCTGACTCCCCTCTCCCCTGCCCCAGTGTTAACTCCAATGTTGCAAAACTAACCTATGGTACTTTTTCTAGAAATTAGTGAGTCTTTGTCCAGACTTAGAGCAAGGATCCAATTACTTAAGACTCTGTTTTCCATTAATATTAGTGCTTGGTATCTCAAGCATATTCTGTTACCTACAGGGTATTTCTATTTTCTATATTGGTAAAACAAAAAACCTTTAAATCTTTAGTCAGAAACTCTTCACATGATTGTTGGGTAAAATTTATGCATTAAACACTTCATGGTTTTCTTTAAAAACAGCAACAAAAATTCTTACTCTCTGGCAGAGTTTGGGATCAATTAACTCCGGATTAGCTCAATAGTAGATAAAGTAGAATGCAGAAAAGACATTGGGGCTTCCCAGGGGGCACAGGAGACTTGAGTTCTATTCCAGGTCAGGACGATCCCTTGGAATAGGAAATGCAACCCGCTCAAGTATTCTTGCCTGGACAATTCCACGGACAAAGGAACCTGGCAGGCTACAGCCCATGGAGTCACAGAGAATCAGACATGACTGGGCAGCTGAGCGTGAGCATGAGAAAAGACCCTAGCTATTACTAAGGATAGAGCAGGTCTTTTAAATTAGGGATAATCTTTTCATTTTTCTGTTTTTATGCTTTGAACAGTGTCCAGAAAGAGAAAAAGAACTGGACTTCAGTCAGAAGATTTAATTGAGTTTGTAAGTATGGCACTTATGTGCTTTTGAATAACTTGCTTAAAGTCTCCAGTTGTAGGCTTCCTCAAATGATATGTGTGAAAGATAAAACGAGTCTTACTGTGAAATTGGACCAAAAGTGACTGTGTTAGTGAAAGTAATTGTATGTCCTCCTGCAATTTTCTTCTCCACATCTATAGTTATTCTTGCTCTACTGGAGAGAGAGAGAGAAATACTACTACTACTTGTTGTTCAGTCGTGTCCAACACTTTTGTGACCCCCTGAACCGTAGCCCACCAGGCTTCTCTGTCCATGGGATTTCTCAGGCAAGAATACTGGAGTGGGTTGCCATTTCATCCTCCAGGGGATCTTCCCGACCCTGGGACTGAACCTGTGTCTTCTGCATTGCAGGTGGATTCTTTATCACTGAACCACCAGGGAAGCCCCCACTACTACTATTAATAATAATAATAAGGAAGAGAAGTAGAGGGAGAAAGGAAGAAGGAAAAAAGGAAGAAAGGGAGTGAGTGAGGAAGGAAGGACCTACCCTATATGGACCCTGACATACCACATTTCTCATCAGGTAGTATTCATCACTGGGATCCAACACCCTGGCCTATTTGCTGTTTAGAACATATTGAGCCTGGTCCCCTTCTCAAAGTGATGACTTGATAGTCCATCTTCTGGGAAGGCTTTTTTTTCTATAATATCTGGCTGACTTTTTAACCTAATTTAGATCTCTGTCCAAAGACTGTTTCTTGGAACTTCCCTGGTTGTCCAGTGGTTGAGAATCTGTCTTCTAATAAGGCAGATGTGGGTTCGATCCCTGGTCAGAGAACTGGGACCCCCCATGCCACAGGGCAACCAAGCCCATGTGCTGTGGCTACAGAGCCTCAACTAGAGAGCCTCAAACTGTAGAGCCCATACACTCTGGAATGCGTGTGCTACAACTACTGGGGCCACATGCTCTGGAGCCCCATGTCACAACCAGACAGAAGCCCTTGAGAGGCAACAAATATATCACATGCTGTAGCTAAGACCCAACAGAGCCAAAAATAAAATATAAATAAACATTGCCTCTGCTTGGAGACTGTCCCTAATAATCCACATCTCTTTTATATTGTACTCACACATTCTTCACCACTAGACATTTTATTATATATTTTTTATTCATGCTCTATTTCCCTCATTAGACCCTAAGCTCCACTAGGCAGGAGTTTTTAACATTTTGTTCATTATCATATACCCCAGTAGCTCAAACAACACTTGATGTGTCATTGGCAGTTAATAAGCATTTATTGTTAAATAATGGGATTGAATTTTTAAAATTAATAGATTTAAAATTTCATTAGTTTTCAACTCGATATTAGTTAATGCTTGGTAAATTCTGGATCTGGGCCAGTGGTAATTATTTTACTCATCTCTTTACCAAATTGATAATGAATACATTTATTTGCTTAAATTATCTTATAAAAATGCCAATATGACTCCTTATATGGGGAAATTGAAGTGAAGTTGAACAGTTCTATGAAGACCTACAAGACATTTTAGAACTAACACCCAAAAAAGTCCTATTCATTGGAGGGGACTGGAATGCAAAAGTAGGAAGTCAAGAAACACCTGGAGTAACAGGCAAATTTGGCCTTGGAGTACAGAATGAAGCAAGGCAAAGGCTAATAGAATTTTGCCAAGAGAACACACTGGTCATAGCAAACACCCTATTTCAACAACGCAAGAGAAGACTCTACACATGGACATCACCAGATGGTCAATACTGATACCAGATTGATTATACACTTTGTAGCCAGAGGTGGTGTAGCTCTATGCAGTGAGCAAAAACAAGACCAGGAGCTGACTGTGGCTCAGATCATTAACTCCTTATTGCCAAATTCAGACTGAAATTGAAGAAAGTAGGAAAAACCACTAGACCATTCAGGTATGACCTAAATCAAATCCCTTACCATTATACAGTGAAAATGACAAATAGATTCAAGGGATTAAATATAATAGACAGAGCGCCTGATGAACTATGGATGGAGGTTCATGACATTGTACAGGAGACAAAATCAAGACCATCCCCAAGATAAAGAAATGCTTAAAAGCAAAATGGCTGTCTGCTATGGTTTTTCCTGTGGTCATGTATGGATGTGAGAGTTGGACTGTGAAGAAGGCTGAGTGCTGAAGAATTGGTGCTTTTGAACTGTGGTGTTGGAGAAGACTCTTGAGAGTCCCTTGGCTTGCAAGGAGATCCAACGAGTCCATTCTGAAGGAGATCAACCCTGGGATTTCTTTGGAAGGAATGATGCTAACGCTGAAGCTCCAGTACTTTGGCCACGTCATGCAAAGAGTTGACTCATTGGAAAAGACTCTGATGCTGGGAGGGATTGGGGGCAGGAGGAGAATGGGACCACCAAGGATGAGATGGCTGGATGACATCACTGACCCGATGGATGTGAGTCTGAGTGAACTTCAGGAGATGGTGATGGACCAGGAGGCCTGGCGTGCTGCGATTCATGGGGTCGCAAAGAGTCGGACATGATTAAGTGACTGAACTTTGAACTGAACTGAACTGAACTGAAGAAGGCCTTACAAATAGCTGTGAAAAGAAGAGAAGCGAAAAGCAAACAAGAAAAGGAAAGATAAACCCATTTGAATGCAGAGTTCCAAAGAATGCTAGGAGAGATAAGAAAGCCTTCCTCAGTGACCAACACAAAGAAATAGAAGAAAACAATAGAATGGGAAATACTAGAGATCTCTTCAAGAAAATTAGAGATACCAAGGGAACATTTCATGCAAACATGGGCACAATAAAGGCCAGAAATGGTATGGATCTAACAGAAGCAGAAGATATTAAGAAGAGGTGGCAAGAATACACAGAAGAATTATACAAAAAATATCTTCACCACCCAGATAATCAGGAGTGTATGATCACTCACCTAGAGCCAGACATCCTGAAATGTGAGGTCAAGTGGGCCTTAGGAAGCATTACGATGAACAAAGCTAGTGGAGATGATGGAATTCCAGTTGAGCTATTTCAAATCCTTGATGATGCTGTGAAAGTGCTTTACTCAATATGCTAGCAAATTTGAAAAACTCAGCAGTGGCCACAGGATTGGAAAAGATCAGTTTTCATTCCAATCCCAAAGAAAGGCAATGCCAAAGAATGCTCAAACTACCGCACAATTGCACTCGTCTCACACGCTGGTAAAGTAATGCTCAAAATTCTCCAAGCCAAGTTTCAGCAATACGTGAACCATGAACTTTCAGATGTTCAAGCCGGATTTAGAAAAGGCAGAGGAACCAGAGATCAAATTGCCAACATCCGTTGAGTCATCGAAAAAGCAAGAAAGTTGCAGAAAAACACCCATTTCTGCGTTATTGACTATGTGAAAGCCTTTGACTATGTGGATCACAATAAACTGTGGAAAATTCTAAAAGAGATGGGAATACCAGACCACCTGAACTGCCTCTTGAGAAATCTGTATGCAGGTCAGGAAGGGACAGCTAGAACTGGACATGGAACAACAGGCTGGTTCCAAATAGGAAAAGGAGTATGTCAAGGCTGTATATTGTCACCCTGCTTATTTAACTTCTATGCAGAGCACATAATGAGAAATGCTGGACTGGAAGAAACACAAGCTGGAATCAAGATTGCCAGGAAAAATATCAATAACCTCAGATATGCAGATGACACCACCCTTATGGCAGAAAGTAAAGAAGAGCTAAAGAGCCTCTTGAAGAAGGAGAGAGTGAAAAAGTTGGCTTAAAGCTCAACATTCAGAAAACTAAGATCATGGCATCTGTCCCATCACTTCATGGGAAATAGATGAGGAAACAGTGGAAACAGTGGATGACTTTATTTTGGAGGCCTCTGAAATCACTGCAGATGGTGACTGCAGCCATGAAATTAAAAGACACTTACTTCTTGGATTAAAAGTTATGACCAATGTAGACAGCATATTAAAAAGCATAGGCATTACTTTGCCAACAAAGGTCCGTGTAGTAAGGCTATTTTTTTCCAGGAGTCAGGTATGGATGTGAGAGTTGCTCTATAAAGATAGCTGAGCACCAAATAGTTGATGCTTTTGAACTGTGGGTTTGGAGAAGCCTCTTGAGAGTCCCTTGGACAGCAAGGGGATCCAACCAGTCCATCCTGAAGGAAATCAGTCCTGAATATTCATTGGAAGGACTGAGGCTGAAGCTGCAACTCCAATACTTTGGCCACCTGATGGGGAGAACTGACTCATTTGAAAAGACCCTGTTGCTGGGAAAGGTTGAAGGTGGGAGGAGAAGGGAACGACAGAGGATGAGATGGTTGGATGCATCACCAACTCAGTGGACATGAATATGAGCAGACTCTGGGAGTGGTGATGGACAGGGAAGCCTGGCGTGTTGCAAGTCATGGGGTCACAAAGAATCGAACATGAATGAGTGACTGAACTACACCCAGCAGTTACCTACGAGTAACTAGCTTATGTATTAAAATAGCTGACCTTAATTTGCTTCTTTCCTAGAGAGGGAAAGCACTTTTTGCGGTTGTTCTTCAGTCTCCCAGTTGTGTGACTCTGCGGCCCTATGGACTGTAGCACACCAGGCCTGCCTGTCCCTCACCATCACCTGAAATTTGCCCAAGTTCATGTCCATTGCATCAGGGATGCCATCCAGCCATCTCATCCTCTGACACACTCTTCTCCTTCCGCCCTCAATCTTTCCTAGCATCAAGGACTTTTCCAGTGAGTTGGCTATTCTCATCAGGTGACCAAAACACTGAAACTTCAGCTTCAGCATCAGTCCTTCCAATGAGTATTCAGGGTTGATTTCCTGTAAGACTGACTGGCTTAATCTCCTTGCTGTCCAAGTGACTCTCAGGAGTCTTCTCCAGCACCATACTTTGAAGGCATCAATCCTTTGGTGCTCTGCCTCCTTTACGGTCCAGCTCTCACGACCATACACGACCACTGGGAAGACCATAGCCTTGACTACAAGGACCTTTGTCAGCAGAATAATGTCTCTGCTTTTCAACACAGTATCTAGGTTTGTCATAGCATTCCTGCCAAGAAGCAATCATCTTCTGATTTCATGGCTGCAGTCGCCATCCTCAGTGATTTTAGAGCTCAAGAAGAGGAACTCTGTCACTGTTTCCACCTTGTCCCCTTCCATTTCCCATGAAGTAATGGGGCTGAATGCCATGATCATATTTTTTTTTTAAATATTTAGTTGCTTTTTTTTTTTTAAGCCAGCTCTTTCACTCTCTTCCTTCACCCTCCTCAATAGGTTCTTTAGTAACTCTTCGCTTTCTTCCATTAGAGTGGTATCACCCACATATCAGAAGTTGTTGCTGTTTCTACTGCCTGTCTTGATTCCAACTTGTAAATCATCCAGCCTGGCATTTCTCATGATGTGCTCAGTGTATAGGTTAAATAAACAGGATGACAACAGACAGCCCTGGCATACTCCTTTCTCAATCTTGAACCATACAGGATTGTTATTCCATACAGGATTCTATCTGTTGCTGCTTGACCCAAACACAGGTTTCTCAGGAAACAGGTAAGATAGTCTGGTATTCCCATCTCTTTCAGAGTTTTCCAAAGTTTGTTATGATCCATGCAGTCAGACTTTAGCACAGTTGATGAAATAGAGGTAGGTGTCATTCTCTGGATCATAGAGAAAGCAAGAGGATTCTAGAAAAACATCTACCTCTGTTTCATCAACTCTGCTAAACTGTGGGTCATCATATAACAAATAAACTGTGAAAAGCACATAGGGAACTTAGGTGCTCCCCATTCCCAAGTTGTACCACATAAAAATTGAATCAGAATATTTGAGGGTGATAGCCACATATCAGTACTTTTGAAATCTCAAGTCAGTCGTCATGTTTACAGCAAGCATCACTTTCTTAATCGAAATGCATGGAAGTTTCTAACACCAGGGAAAAGTTAGTGATCTATGTCTCTGTTTTCTCCTAGAAAGGTCCACACTTCAATATGTTCATGGTTCTCAGAAAGGAGCTAGTCCTCCTCTTCTCCTTGGAAAGTACAGCATACACTTAACGTATACTTTATATATAACTTAAATGAAACCTTAAGGGCATACTTTGTAGGCTACTGTCTTCTTTGGACCTCAGTTCCCTCTGGTCCCTCTGAAAGGAATGTCCTTCTTACAGTCCTTACCTGTTGATAGCCATCCTTTAAAGCCTTGTACAAATGGTACCTCTTACTTGATATTTCTTTCCCTACTGGCATTGATCTTACCGTAGTCAGTCTACTCATTAATCCTTCTCTTGTTCCTCATTTATCACAGTCTAGTATCTATCACCAGTTGGGATAAGTCATCTTGCTTAGGCTGTAATTTAATCATCTGTAAATAAGAGGATTGGAGCCTGAGCTTACAAGGCTCTCAGCTCTCTTCTGCCTCAGAATTACTATGAGTTTCCTGTATCCTGCATATTTTCCCAGAAACAAACAAACAAACAGTTTTTATCACTGCCATGTATCTTAAGTGTCACAACACACTAGTTTTAACCTACTAATTGCTTTTTGGTTTCTGAGCTGTCAGAACAATTCCACATATACATTTTTTTTTTCATGAAAAATAGCAATCATTAACTGTGATAATATTTAATATAGATGTATATATATGTGTGCATATATACACCTATAACATAATATATATATACATATATATCAGGTATATACACATCATGTATATATAGCATATATATACCTACATATATTAAATATATATTATATATGATATATATACGCGTATGTTTTATATGCCAATTGGCAATTTGTATGACATTTTTACATGTGTTTTTCCAGTTTACTCATCTTGAAAGTGAAGTCACTCAGTCGTGTCTGACTCTTTGTGACACCATGGACTGTAGCCTACCAGGCTCCTCTGTCCATGGGATTTTCCAGGCAAGAGTGCTGGAGTGGATTGCCATTTCCTTCTCCAGGAGATCTTTCCAACCCAGGAATCGAACCCGGGTCTCCTGCATTGCAGGCAGATGCTTTACTGTCTGAGCCACTCATCTTAACAATGTACAAAGTAGGCAGCAAGTAAGTGTGATGCTATCTTTCAGATAAACAAAGACTCAAAAAGATCAAGTGATTTGCCCAAGCCTTCATATAAGCTTCATGACAAGGTTCTGTCTAAAATAGATGTCTTCTCCTCCCTTAGTTCAGGGTTCTTTTTATTCCATCAAAGGTATGTCTGTATTTATAATATTACAAGAGAATAAATAAGACCTCCTCATGCTGTGGTGTTCAATGTACTACTGTTTTCCTCAAAGTTGGGAACCTAAGACCCCCCAGATGTCAAGGTTTTGGAGGTCTGTTTATGTGTAACTAGCTAGCAGAAGCTAAAAACATATGGTATTTGTGTAGCCTCCATTTATTGATAAATATCTAAGCCAGGGGAAAATGTCCTTCAGATTTCTATCCCAAATCAAGCATATCTGACGTTAACTATTCTTCTCTGACAAAATTCTTGTCATCCCACAACAGATATCCAAAATTCTTGTCATCGGACAATAACCTCTCAGGAGGACACTTTGTTTTCAAGTTAACAGTGATGTAGATGCTTCTTAAAGGAGAATGGCTAGTTACTGCTAAGTGGAGTATGTAGAAGAGTAATAGATGACCCTTTGAACAACTTCTATTATCCTGATGCTGGATTTTCAGTTCAGTTCAGTTCAGTTACTCAGTCGTGTCCGACTCTTTGCAACCCCATGGACTGAAGCACGCCAGGCCTCCCTGTCCATCACCAACTCCCAGAGTCTGCTCAAACTCATGTCCATTGAGTCCATTTTACCCTCTAACCATCTCATCCTCTGTCCTCCCCTTCTCCTCCTGCCTTTAATCTTTCCCAGCATCAGGGCCTTTTCAAATGAGACAGTTCTTCGCATCAGGTGGCCAAAGTATTGGAGTTTCAGCTTCAGCATCAGTCCTTCCAATGCTGGATTTTAGCCTATATAATTTCATATCTATTATCCTCACTCAGTAAAAGAGGAAACAGGCCTCAGGTTAAATGCACAGTCATGAGATCAGACATGGTGGAGCCAGGACAATTACCCCTGTTTTCTGATAGCTAAAATAATTGAGAAGAGAATGATGAATTGCCCATCCCACTTCATTCCAGTGATGAAGGGGAATTTCTTCTCTGACTTTGCTCTCTTCTGGGCTTAGAATGACGTCTTGCCAAGTAAAGACTTGCGGTATTCTATATTCAAATGCGATCAGAAAAATTTGCCTAAATCAAAAAACTTCAGGCTCAGTTAGTGCTTTTGCCTAATCTTAGCTGCCATTTTTGTACCTTTCTTATTTTTCTTTTTAACCCTTTACTTGGACAACCACGGAGTATGGTTTAATGTTGATTGTTAAATATAGAAGAGGAGGAGGAAGGTAGACGTGAGTATAAAAGGGTGTATAAGGGAACCTCACAGTGAGGGAACATTTCTACATCTTTTTTAAAAATTAATTAATTTTTTATTTTATTTTATTGAAGGATATTTGCTTTACAGAATATTGTTGTTTTCTGTCAAACTTCAACATGAATCAGCCATTGGTATACATAAACCCCCTCCCTTTTGAACTTTTCATCTCCCTCCCCATCCCATCTTGATTGTGGTGATAGTTACATGAATATAAGATCCATGATTATACCAGTGTTCTCTTTCTGGTTTGAAACTGAACTGTATTATACAAGATGGTACCAAAGGGGAGACTGAATGAAGAGTACATCACAACTTCCTGTGAATCTGGAGTTATTTAAAAATTTAAGACTAAACATATAAGATGAATAAGAATGTATACTATAAATGATGATAATAATAATAGTTAGATTATTTCATAGGAATGACATTTTGGCAGTGAAAATTTAAGAGAGTTAAGCCATGAGTATCTTGGGATGTCTTCCTGTCATTTGGAGAGTGGAGTTGATATGTTGCGGTGGGATTCTCTGCTTAAAGCTGACTCTGAGTGTTTTTTGGCTCTACTGGATAGTATCAAGCTGCCAAAATAAATTATCTGGGCTCAAATCCAAGCTCCGCTTATTACTATATAGGCAGTGTCAGGGAATTTGCTCCTCCACACCTCAATTTCCCCATCCATAAAATAGGATTATAAATGTATCTTTCCTATAGAGTTATTATATGGCATACATAAGTAATCACAATATATAAGTGCATCAAATCAGCACATGGTACGTCTTAAATATATCAATTATATGTCAATGAAAAATGTTATATGTAAAGAACTTGAAAGAATTATATGTAATATACATATTATATTTCAATGAAAGTTAACTTTGATTATCGTTGTTTTAGTTGTATTTCCCCTGAGTAGAATGAACATTGTAGTATTTTTGTGTTCGATAGAAGAGTTAGGGAATTATTCTGAGTGTTAAAGGAGCTTTCCTCAATTTCACTGAGACAACAAATCCTTGGACCTATATAGTCCTCCTAAGGTGATGTGAAGCTAAGGCTGAGCACACAAAAGGATCTAAGAGGTACAGAGTGGAGCTGGATCAGCCTCTCCTGTAATCTTCTAGATTCAATTTATTTTATCCTTTTCCTATGTTAAATCATACAAGTCCCTTTTCAGTTCAGTTCAGTTCAGTCGCTCAGTTGTGTCCGACTCTTTGCAACCCCATGAATCGCAGCATGTCAGGCCTTCCTGTCCATCACCAACTCCCGGAGTTTACTCAAACTCATGTCCTTCGAGTCGGTGATGCCATCCAAAAATCTCATCCTCTGTTGTCCCCTTCTCCTATCCCCAATCCCTCCCAGCATCAGGGTCTTTTCCAATGAGTCAACTCTTCGCATGAGGTGGCCCTTAAAGTATTGGAGTTTCAGCTTTAGCATCAGTCCCTCCAATGAACACCCAGGACTGATCTCCTTTAGGATGGACTGGTTGGATCTCCTTACAGTCCAAGGGACTCTCAAGAGTCTTCTCCAGTCCCTTTTCAGTTCAGTTCAGTTCAGTCTCTCAGTCGTGTCTGACTCTTTGCGACCACATGAATTGAAGCACGCCAGGCCTCCCTCTCCATCACCATCTCCCGGAGTTCACTCAGACTCACGACAATCGAGTCCGTGATGCCATCCAGCCATTTCATCCTCAGTCGTCCCCTTCTCCTCCTGCCCCCAATCCCTCCCAGCATCAGAGTTTTTTCCAATGAGTCAACTCTTCTCGTGAGGTGGCCAAAGTACTGGAGCTTCAGATTTAGCATCATTCCTTCCAAGGAAATCCCAGGGCTGATCTCCTTCAGAATGGACTGGTTGGATCTCCTTGCAGTCCAAGGGACTCTCAAGAGTCTTCTCCAACACCACATTTCAAATGCTTCAATTCTTTGGCACTCACCATTCTTCACAGTCCAACTATCACATCCATACATGACCACAGGAAAAACCATAGCCTTGACTAGATGGACCTTAGTCGGCAAAGTAATGTCTCTGCTTTTAAATATACTATCTAGGTTGGTCATAACTTTTCTGCCAAGGAGTAAGCGAATTTAATTTCATGGCTGCAGTAACTGTGTGCAGTGATTTTGGAGACCAAAAAAATAAAGTCTGACACTGTTTCCACTGTTTCCCGATCTATTTCCCATGGAGTGATGGGACCAGATGCCATGATCTTTGTTTTCTGAATGTTGAGCTTTAAGCCAACTTTTTCGCTCTCCTCTTTCACTTTCATCAAGAGGCTTTTAGTTCCTCTTCACTTTCTGCCATAAGGGTGGTGTCATCTGCATATCTGAGGTTATTGATATTTCTCCTGGCAATCTTGATTCCAGCTTGTGCTTCCAGTCCAGCGTTTCTCATGATGTACTCTGCATAGAAGTTAAATAAGCAGGGTGACAATATACAGCATTGACGTACTCCTTTTCCTATTTGGAACCAGCCTGTTGTTCCATGTCCAGTTCTAACTGTTGCTCCCTGACTTGCATACAGATTTCTCAAGAGGCAGGTCAAGTGGTCTGGTATTCCCATCTGTTTCAGAATTTTCTACAGTTTATTGTGTTCCACACAGTCAAAGGCTTTGGCATAGTCAATAAAGCAGAAATAGATGTTTTCTGGAACTCTCTTGCTTTTCCATGATCCAGTGGATGTTGGCAATTTGATCTCTGGTTCCTCTGCCTTTTCTAAAACCAGCTTGAACATCAGGAAGTTCACAGTTCATGTATTGCTGAAGCCTGGCTTGGAGAATTTTGAGCATTACTTTACTAGCATGTGAGATGAGTGTAATTGTCTGGTAGTTTGAGCATACTTTGGCATTGCCTTTCTTTGGGATTGGAATGAAAACGGACCTTTTCCAGTCCTGTGGCCACTGCTGAGTTTTCCAAATTTGCTGCTATATTGAGTGCAGCACTTTCACAGCATCATCTTTCAGGATTTGAAATAGCTCAACTGGAATTCCATCACCTCCACTAGCTTTGTTCTTAGTGATGCTTTCCAAGACACACTTGACTTCACATTCCAAGATGTCTGGTTCTAGATTAGTGATCACATCATCATGATTATCCAGGTCATTAAGATCTTTTTTGTATAGGTCTTCCGTGTATCCTGCCACCTCTTCTTAATATCTTCTGCTTCTGTTAGGTCCATACCATTTCTGTCCTTTATCGAGCCCATCTTTGCATGAAATGTTCCCTTGGTATCTCTAATTTTCTTGAAGAGATCTCTAGTCTTTCCCAATCTGTTGTTTTCCTCTATTTCTTTGCATTGATCACTGAAGAAGAAAATGCGCTGGTCATAGCAAACATCCTTTTCCAACAACACAAGAGAGGACTCTACACATCGACATCACCAGATGGTCACCACTGAAATCAGATTGATTATATTCTTTGCAGCCAAAGATGGAGAAGCTCTATACAGTCAACAGAAACGAGACCAGGAGCTGACTGTGGCTCAGATCATGAACTCCTTATTACCAAATTCAGTCTCAAATTGAAGAAAGTAGGGAAAACCGCTAGACCATTCAGGTATGACCTAAATCAAATCCCTTATGATTATACAGTGGAAGTGAGAAATAGATTTAAGGGCCTAGATCTGATAGATAGTGTGCATGATGAACTATGGAATGAGGTTCGTGACATTGTACGGGAGACAGGGATCAAGACCATCCCCATGGAAAAGAAATGCAAAAAAGGAAAATGGCTGTCTGGGGAGGCCTTACAAATAGCTATGAAAAGAAGAGAGGCGAAAAGCAAAGGAGAAAAGGAAAGATATAAGCATCTGAATGCAGAGTTCCAAAGTCCCTTTTAGAAGGACATAATACATTATACATTGCCTTCATTTCCAAGTGAGATATGAATAGGAATAATATGCATAAATAAATATGTAGAGATTATAAGATTACATGCAAAAAATTTTTATCACAAAAGTTTTAACACTTCATTTGGAAGTTCAGTTCAGTTCAGTCACTCAGTTGTGACTGACTCTTTGCGACCCCATGAATCACGGCACGCCAGGCCTTCCTGTTCATCACCATCTCCCGGAGTTCACTCAGACTCACGTCCATCGAGTCCATGATGCCATCCAGCCATCTCATCCTTGGTCGTCCCCTTCTCCTCCTGCCCCCAATCCCTCCCAGCATCAGAGTTTTTTCCAATGAGTCAACTCTTCTCATGAGGTGGCCAAAGTACTGGAGCTTCAGATTTAGCATCATTCCTTCCAAAGAAATTCCAGGACTGATCTTCAGCATGGGCTGGTTGGATCTCCTTACAGGCCAAGGGACTCTCAAGAGTCTTCTCCAACACCACAGTTCAAAAGCGTCAATTCTTTGGCACTCAGCCTTCTTTACAGTCCAACTATCACATCCATACATGACTACTGGAAAACCATAGCCTTGACTAGACGGACCTTAGTCAGCAAAGTAATGTCTCTGCTTTTGAATATACTATCTAGGTTGGTCATAACTTTTCTTCCAAGGAGTAAGTGTCTTTTAATTTCATGGCTGCAGTGACCATCTGCAGTGATTCTGGAGCCCTAAAAAATAAAGTCTGACACTGTTTGCACTGTTTCCCATCTATTTCCCATGAAGTGATGGGACCAGATGCCATGATCTTTGTTTTCTGAATGTTGAGCTTTAAGCCCACTTTTTCACTCTCCTCTTTTGCTTTCATCAAGAGGCTTTTTAGCTCTTCTTCACTTTCTGCCATAAGGGTGGTGTCATCTGCATATCTGAGGTTATTGATATTTCTCCTGGCAATCTTGATTCCAGCTTGTGTTTTTTCCAGTCCAGTGTTTCTCATGATGTAGTCTGCATAGAAGTTAAATAAGCAGAGTGACAATATACAGCCTTGACGTACTCCTTTTCCTATTTGGAACCAGTCTGTTGTTCCATGTCCAGTTCTAACTGTTGCTTCCTGACCTGCATACAGATTTCTCAAGAGGCAGGTCAAGTGGTCTGGTATTCCCATCTCTTTAAGAATTTTCCACAGTTGATTGTGTTCCACACAGTCAAAGGCTTTGGCATAGTCAATAAAGCAGAAATAGATGTTTTTCTGGAACTCTCTTGCTTTTTCCATGATCCAGCAGATGTTGGCAATTTGATCTCTGGTTCCTCTGCATGTTCTAAAACCAGCTTGAATATCAGGGAGTTCACGGTTCATGTGTTGCTGAAGCCTGGCTTGGAGAATTTTGAGCATTACTTTACTAGCATGTGAGATGAGTGCAATTGTGCAGTAGTTTGAGCATTCTTTGGCATTGCCTTTCTTTGGGATTGGAATGAAAACTGACCTTTTCCAGTCCTGTGGCCACTGCTGAGTTTTCCAAATTTGCTGGCATATTGAGTGCAGCACTTTCACAGCATCATCTTTCAGGATTTGAAATAGCTCAACTGGAATTCCATCACCTCCACTGGCTTTGTTCTTAGTGATGCTTTCCAAGACACACTTGACTTCACATTCCAAGATGTCTGGTTCTAGATTAGTGATCACATCATCATGACTATCTGGGTCGTGAAGATCTTTTTGTACAGTTCTTCCATGTATTCCTGCCACCTCTTCTTAATATCTTCTGCTTCTGTTAGGTCCATACCATTTCTGTCCTTTATCGAGCCCATCTTTGCATGAAATGTTCCCTTGGTATCTCTAATTTTCTTGAAGAGATCTCTAGTCTTTCCCAATCTGTTGTTTTCCTCTATTTCTTTGCATTGATGGCTGAAGAAGGCTTTCTTATCTCTTCTTGCTATTCTTTGGAACTCTGCATTAGGAAGTACTTGGTCTTATATTAGCTAATGCCACTGATCAATATCTCTTTGGAAAGTGGTGATGAGTGATAAAGAAAATAACTGAAATTTAAAAGATAATACAGTATTGTAAAGTGAAATAAAGTAAAACAAAAAAAATTTATGTTATCAACATGGCTGAAATATTTTTTAAAAAAAGAGATATTCTTGGAAGGTAGAGGGGTAATGATACATTGAAGTGACCTGGGATCTTGTTAGATATCTAGACATTATGGAAGACTGTTGGTGTGAAAATGAATGGGCATTAGAGGGGAGAAGGAACAGGATTGGTGGAAGATTCTAGTCTGGGACTCAAGAAATTTGTGTTTTAATCTTCCCAATGCTTCCTGCCTGTAAGTACAACAATCTTAGATAAGTTATATTTCTTTATGACTTAGTATTATTATCTATCAGAGAAGGCAATGGTGTCCCACTCCAGTATTCTTGCCTGGAAAATCCCATGGACGGAGGAGCCTGGTGGGCTATGTAGCAAGAACAATAAGATCTGTTTACCACACATTGTGAAATAAATTCAAATGTTTCATCTTGTGAAACAATGGATGAGAATATGCTTTGTCGACTATTTAATGTTTCTTTATCCTAGGGTTTCCTTAATTACTTTTATTCAAACAAATTCTCCTTAATATAATAATATAGATACCCCCATTACTCTGTGTAGAGAACCTCTAAATTTGTTTTCATTAGACATGACTTTAAAATCTGATCCACCCGTGGAGGATTCATGTTGATGTATGGCAAAACCATTACAGTATTGTAAAGTAAAATAAAGTAAAATAATAATAATAATAAATAAAATAAAATCTGATCCTAATGTTAAATGTCTCAAATTGGTAATTGGTTAACTCAAGAGAACATTATCCTCTTATATCTCCTAGTTAGTTCTGTAGAAGAATTTTTTTTTTTTGCCTTTTTAAAAAATTTTACTTTATTTTACTTTACAATACTGTATTGGTTTTTCCATACATCAACATGAATCCGCCACGGGTGTACATGAGTTGTAAAAGTCTTTTAAAATTCACTACAAGTAAGTCAGATAATGCTTATTTACATTTTACACATGGAGAAAATAATGTTCAGATAAGGTAAGCTACTGATAATCACACAGCTGATAAATGGTTGATTTATGTTCCATCAATCTCGCTGTAAATCATTATCTCCCCACTGCTCTATAAAGCAGAGGTAGTATAGCTTCCACCAGAGTGCCGTCTTTACTCGAATTATCTTGAGCAAAAATACATGGGACAAAATAGAACTTGCAAAGATTAATAATATTAAAATTAGGAAACTGATAAAAATTAAATATTTTACATATTTAAAAAATAGAATAAAAGACTAAAATAAAGTTTCAGCACAAAATTTTAAAAGACCCATGTAGGCAGGCAATACACTAATCAAATGACCAAATTAATAGTGTTACTCATAAGATGTCAATATCATATCTCCCCTGATAACAATTGAGATCATAATATCACTTCTTAGTATTCTCGCCAAAAATGTGCAACACAATCTAACACCAGAGAAATCTAAATTAAAGACATCCTACAAAATAACTGACCAGTATTCTTTAAAAATGTCAGGTCATAAAAGACCAAAAAAAAAAAAAAAAAACCTGACAAGCTGTCACAGATTAGAGGATACTAAGAATAAATTAAAACTAAATGCTTTGTGGCATCTCAGAATGGATCTTAGACCATAAAAGGGACATTAGCAGAAATGCTAGTTAAATAAATCTGAATAAGGTCTATAAGTTTGTTAAGAGCTGTGTATTAATGTGAATTTCCTATTTTTAATAATTATACCGCTGATAAGATATTAACTTGAAGGGAAGCAGGGTAAAAATTATATGAGAACTCTGTGTGTCACCTTTGTAGCATTTCTTTAAACCTAAAACTATTTCATATAAAATTTAAGAAAAACTTTAAAAATATGTCAAAAATTTATCAAATATAGTTTTGAGCAATGAAAAACATTGTATATGAAATTAAAAACTCACTGGACTGGACAAATCAGTGTTTGCTGCACTTAAAGTATGTTCATTTATTCTTTGTAATTTTTACTTAAGAACAAATAAGAAACCTATAAATAAATATTAAATTTGAATTAGTGATCTGCAGGACAGAGTATTTAGGTAGAAGTTCATTTATGTCTGTAACTTTCTTAGTAACACATATATAGAAAATAAGATGATGGTTAAATGAATAGAATAATAGAAACATGACAGTGTAAATATGTCAAAAAGTTAACAGTAGAATCTAATTTGGGGTATGTGGGTTTTCACCATAAAATTCTCACAATTTGTGGAAGCTTGAGAATATTTATAATAAAATGTTGGGAAAAGAAAGGATAGTTTAAATAAGAAATTAGTTTAAAAGTCTGAATACAATTTCAATAAAAGAAAAGTTTAAAGAAAAAGTATACATACCTGAAAAGATAAATATATAAAATCATGAAAGATAGATTAATATACATAGAGGGCAGACTAAATCTAATGTATATCTAACTAGAATTCTGAAAGAAGAGATAATTGGGTACAAGCAATATTTGAAGAGACTGGAAAAAAAATTTTTCCAGAACTGATGATGGAAACGAATCCAGATTATATCCCACATTGAAGACCAGTGAATCACTAGTAGAATTAAACAAAGAATGAAAGAAAAGAAAGCTAATTACACACCCTAGTGAAGCTTCAGAAAACAAAGAAAAAGAGTAGATCTTAAAAAAGCAGTCAGGGATTTAAAACAACAAAAAGTTGAATGAAACAAAACAAGAAACAAGAAAACAAAATCACCCTCGAAGGATTTACATAGAGTGAGAGCTGACTTCTCAATAGAGGGAAAGAATGCCAGAATAATATTTTCAGTGTGTTGAGAGAGTTTATTTTATTTTATTTACATTTATTTATTCATTTTTTGTCCTCAGCAAAAAACGTGTTTCAAGAGTAAGAGCAAAATAAAGACTTTTCAGATAAGGGAAACCTGAGGACATTTGGTCTGGTTAACTATTGGTGCATAATAAATTATCCCAAACCACAGTGACTTAAGAAAGACAGCCATTTGATTATATAACATAGTTTTCATAGGTCAGGAATTGGATATGGCTAGAATGATTCTTCTGCTATTCAGGAATCAAATAGGGCCAGCTGGTGATATTAACACTGTGGCTGGGCAGGTCTGAAGGGTTCAGAATACTGCTGACATGTTCCTGATGCTTTTAGTGTAGGAGCAGAGCTGGAAAGCTGAGATTAGCCAGACCGCACCTCTCTCCATGTAATCCTCCAGCCCTCTCTATGTGGTCTCTCTGGCAGGGCAGGCATGTCATGTCAGCATAGAGCTCTCAGAGACCATGGCACAAAGAAGGCTCCAGCTCTCAAACACACCCAAAACTGGCATAGTTATCACTTCTACCACAATCCACATAGCTGTCAGAGGCCAGCCCAGGTCCAAGTGAGAAAAATTAACTCCATTTCTCCACAGGAGGAATATGGAAGAATTTGCAGTCATTTCCATTTCTCCAGTGACTTCAGACACAACTTGATTCCAAATGTAAAGTCAAAGCTGCAAAATGTGATCCTGTACAGAGAAACCAGTAAAATCTCAGTAAATCTCAGTAAGCATCCACGATATGAAACAATAATAGTGTTGTCATGCTTGTAAAAAGGAAAAGGAGAAAAAAACTAAAACATACAACAGAAGGAATATATGAGTAGGCAGAGGATGAAAAGAATTTAAATATTCAGGAGGTCTTTGTATTATTCAAAAGAAATAAAAAGGTGTTGATTAACCTAAATAGGTTTTCATAAAGGAAGTGTGCATATGTGAAAAGCTTCAGGGTAACTCCTAGAATATTAGAAGTAGACTACATAGCTCTTGATCAGTAGAGGAAAAAAAGACAGAAGAAATTGTATCAATGCAAGAGAAAGGAATAAAAGTGAAAATTACATAAATGGATCTAATAGAAAACAGAAAGTAAGATGAAAAACAAATCCACCTATGTCAGTATTTATAATAAATACACACAAATTGTTTTTTTTAAATCTAACTATACATTGTTCATAAGAAACACAAGTAAACAATAATAAAAATAATTAAATATATACAGAAAATTTAATTTCCCTGTGATATATACAGCTTAAAAATACAATTCACAAAAAATACACAATTTACATTGATAAATAATAAAATTTTTAAAAATAAATCCAATATAAATTGAGCAAAATATTTACAGGGTAACACTATACATTTTTAGTGAAAGACTTAAGACCTCCAATTATTTATTGGAGATCTTTACTACATTCTTCAGCTGAAGGTAAAATTTTCCCAAAATGATTGTTAAATTCTATGTAATCCCAATAAAAAAAATCCCAAGAGATTTGTTATTTGTTTTTAACTTTGTAGGTGATCCTAATATTTAAATTAATGATCAAAGGGCCAGGAAAAATCAAAGGACTCTTGAAGAAGAAGGAAGAGGTCATGGTTCAGAAGGCTAATCCTTCCAAATATCACAACTTATAAAACTTTACAAGGTATGTCAATATGATATTGGCATAGAAATAGGCAAAACCACTATCAGTTCAGTTCAGTTGCTCAGTCATGTCTGACTGTGACCCCATGGACTGCAGCAGGCCAGGCTTTCCTATCCATCAACAACTCCTAGAGCTTGCCCAAACTCATGTCCATTGAGTTGGTGATGCTGTCCAACCACTATCAATGGAACCCAAACGCAGATGGAAACTTGCTTTGTAGCTGGCAGGAACCATAAGGTAGCAGTAGAGCTCCTAATGCTCTGGCTTGAAGAGATCTGGGCGTGCTGGCTCCATCAGTTCTTCTTATCACCATTGGCTGAACCAAAGATGAGGCCAGGAAATTTTGTATACTCCTGAAAAGATCCTTCTAACACTGCTCACTATCATTCATATTCTCAGTATCAAGAAAGTGAGTATAACAGAAACTGTTCTCAGTTCAGTCACACAGTCATGTCTGACTCTGCAATCCCATGGACTGCAGCACACCAGATTTCCCATCTGTCATCAACTCCTTGAGCTTCCTCAAACTCATGTCCATCAAGTTGGTGATGCCATCCAATCATCTCATCCTCTGTCGTCCCCTTCTCCTCCTGCCTTCAATCTTTCCCAGGTTCAGGGTCTTTTGTAATGAGTCAGTTCTTCACATCAGGTGGCCAAAGTATTGGAGTTTCAGCTTTAGCATCAGTCCTTCCAATGAATATTCAGGACTGATTTCCTTTAGGATTAATTGGTTTGAACTCCTGCAGTCCAAGGGATTCTCAAGAGTTTTCTCCAATGTCACAGTCCAAAAGCATCAATTCTTCAGTGCTCAGCTTTCTTCATGGTCCAACTCTCACATCCATACATGACTACTGGAAAAATCAAAGCTTTGACTAGACAGAAAGCTGTCAACAAAGTAATGTCTCTGCTTTTTCATAACCTGTCTAGGTTGGTCATAACTTTTTTCCAAGGAGCAAGCATCTTTTAATTTCATGGCTGCAGTGATTGTGGAGCCCAAGAGAAATGAAGTCCTAGATGACATCACCCTTATGGCAGAAAGTGAAGAGGAACTAAAAAGCCTCTTGATGAAAGTAAAAGAGGAGAGTGAAAAAGTTGGCTTAAAGCTCAACATTCAGAAAATGAAGATCATGGCATCCGGTCCCATCACTCCATGGGTAATAGATCGGGAAACAGTGGAAACAGTGTCAGACTTTATTTTTTCTAGGTTCCAAAATCACTGCAGATGGTAATTGCAGCAATGAAATTAAAAGAAGCTTACTCCTTGGAAGAAAAGTTATGACCAACCTAGATGGCATATTCAAAAGTAGAGACTTTACTTTGCCAACTAAGGTCCATCTAGTCAAGGCTATGGTTTTTCCTATGGTCATGTATGGATGTGAGAGTTGGACTGTGAAGAAGGCTAAGCGCCAAAGAATTGATGCTTTTGAACTGTGGTGTTGGAGAAGACTCTTGAGAGTCCCTTGGACTGCAAGCAGATCCAACCAGTCCATTCTGAAGATCAGCCCTGGGATTTCTTTGGAAGGAATGATGTTAAAGCTGAAACTCCAGTACTTTGGCCACCTCATGAGAAGAGTTGACTCATTGGAGAAGACTTTGATGCTGGGAGGGATTGGGGGCAGGAGGAGAAGGGGACGACCGAGAATGAGATGGCTGGATGGCATCACTGACTCGATGGATGCGACTCTGAGTGAACTCCGGGAGTTGGTGATGGACAGGGAGGCCTGGCGTGCTGCGATTCATGGGGTCGCAAAGAGTCGGACACGACTGAGCGACTGAACTGAACTGAACTGAGATGTCCAAAAAGAGGAGCTATATAATACAGAAAAATGCTTACCAAAAATTTAGCAGAATTGAAAGTCTAATTCTGAAGTTGTGATTGCACACACACACACACACACACACACACAAATCAAAAACAAAAAAACTTGCTCATCCTGAATCACTAGCCATCATGTTTAATGGTACTAACTATCCAGCTGCTCAGGCTAAAATTCTCAAAGTCATCCTTCTTTTCTTCCTTTCTGACCTCACATCACATCTACTAACAACAACCTGTTGGCCAACTTTTAAAATTTATCCAGATTCCAACTAATTCTCACCACATCCTCTGTTACCTCCCTGGTTTAAGGGGTTTAGCTTTTGGCCTTGAACAGGCTGTAGTCTCTACTGCTGTCCATCCCACCAACACGTGTTCTCAACACAGCAGCCAGAGATTTGTACTCTAGCCTGTGTAGGTTTGAACTGCTCTGCCCCCTTGAAACCTAATTTGCCATGTCATTTAAGTTGGCCAGTGAAATGAGAATGGAAACTACGGTGTGGTCACTTCTAGATGCATGGGCTCTCTAGTGGTGGGTGCTTGGTTTGACTAGTTTTTGTTTTTCTCACTGTGATAGGCACTAGTAGCACTCCCAGTAGTAGCTACTCCACCAATCTGGGTCCTGAGTGAGAATGTGGTCACAGCGCCCAGCTGCCTTGCAATGAGTGTAACATGGGCAAGAGTTAAGCATCCATGATGTGAGGCCACTGAGAACATGTGGTTATTTATTGCTAAATAACAACATACCTGATTGATTCTAATTGTTTGATATAGTGACCTTTTGACCATTGATTGATACAGCGAACCTTTCAGAAAGGTAGAGGCTATACTCAGAAGCTAGTATTAGAGAAAAGATTGAAAGAAAGTTATGGAACAACTCATGTGAATAGCTGGGGCAGGGGGTATATTTCAGATAAAGGGAAGAACAAGTGGAAAATCCTTGAGGCAGAAGCATGCCTGGTGTGTTCAGAAGATCAGTCTGGAAAGTGTAATCAAGCAGAAGTTAAAAGATGAGTTCAGAGAGGGAACATGAAGCCAAGTTTGTCGGACAAGAAGCCTTTTAAGTATAACGTAAAAAGGACTTTTCACTTGTTCTTCCCTTTATCTGAAACATACCCCCTGCCCCAGCTATCCACATGAGTTGTTCCATAACTTTCTTTCAATCTTTTCTCTAATACTAACTTCTGAGTATAGCCTTTTATGATAATTCCATTAAAAGTTAACTCTGGCCTCACTTTTCCTATCCTCTTTCTCTTTTTATGTTTTTCATAGCAGAGATCACCATTAAAAAAGTACATTTTACTTTTGTTTGTATATTTGTTATTAGCTATCATCTTTCTCCTGCAAATTAAATGAGAACACCATAGACTAGGAATTTTAATCTAATTTCTTTCCTCTGGATGCCTAACCCCTATAACTGTGCCAGGAATACATTAACCACTCAGTAAATATGAGCTGAACAAATAAATGGCAGAGGTGGTGCTGAAGACAAGGAAAGAGATTAGTTTTTATACTAAATGATGCTAGGACAAGTGATTGTATGCAATAAGCAAAAAATGAAATTGGGTCAAAACTTCATGCCACATACAAAATCAGTTCCAAACAGGTAAGCAAAATTAATTTGAAAGGCAAAAGTATTCAATTGTAACAGTCTCTGAAAAGGCATTTTTGGGGGGCCTGGGAAAGCTTTCATAAACAATGAACAAAAAACACAGAACATAAAGAAATTACCTACTACAAGATTAAGAACTTTTGTTCATCAAATATCATAGAGATAATACAAAGATACATGAAAAATAGGTAGAAGTATTTTCATAAAAACTAAGAGTAAAACAGTTCAGTAGAAAAATAGTGAATAGTAGGCACTTTACTGAGTGAGAAAGACAAATGGCCAGTATACATGTAGATATGCACTCCTCTTCATAAGAAATCAGGCAAATACAAGTTACAGTCACTGAATTATTTCACTTTGTACCTTCCAGGGGCACAAATTGTCAATGTCTGCGATATCAAGCCTTAGTGAATATGTGGAAGACTGACCCAGTGCATAAACACTTAAAAAAAAAAAGTTTGCAATATCTGGTAAAGTTGAAAATTTAAATACCCTATGGCCCACACATCTATATATGTTCAAAAATATATGAACATGTTACAAATATCATGAGTTTCATATATTTTTATATATAAGCTCTTAGTCATATGCAGCAAGTGATACATGTGGGAATATTCATACTTAAGAGCATTCATAACAGAACGTAAAAAAGAACAAAAGCAATCCAAATTGACTGGAAAATTATAAATAAATTATGACATGTTTATATGATAAAATCATATACAGTAATAAAAGTAAATGATAGCTAAATAATAAATCAATAAATCACAACAATTCACACAGAATAATTCCATTTATCCATGAGCTAAATAAATTGTGGCAGGTTCATATAATAAAATTGTGTACAGTAATAAAAGTAAATTATAGCTAAATAAAAAATAAATCACAAAAATTCACACAGAAAAATTCCGTTTATACATAAGTCAAAGCCATTTAAAATAAACAATACTTTGTTTAAACCTAAAATTGAATACAGTAGTTAATGTTAATTTCTGATGAGGGAAGATGCAGAATGGAATCTGAGAGGAGCAGACCAAGAAATTTCAAAGAAAAATTTAATTCTTTAAAATGGGTGGTTAGAATATATATACAATTTCCTTGTTTTTATTTCCTTTAATCTGCATGTATTTTTATAACATTTCATACCTATTCAGCATATAATTAAAAAAATTTTTTTTCAGTGTCATTGTGCTTAAATGTCCTTGCATTTTAAGATGAAGCTTTTAGAGAATCCTGTATTTATTTGCTTTGATAACAAACAGAAAGTCTTTGGATTGTCCAATTGTATCATATCTCTTTGGGCAGCTTGAAACTGTGCCACTCAGCATTATAAACTGCAAGCAAAGGCCTTTAGAGAAAGGCAACAAATCAGACATGCGAAACGCCGCCACTGATTAATTTATGAAAACGAAGTTTTCAGCCTACAAGAACCAGGGACAAAGCATAACAATAACTCACCAGGGGCCGTGAGCCCTGAAGTGTGGCGCTTGGCCATGTGTAACTATTTATCACTCTAGGTCTCAAATCTGAATGGTATCAATCATGCTGCTTGCCAGGGTGCCAACTGAATGTAAATTGGCCTTTCTGGGCATCAATAGGCCTCATTCTGCCAAGTGATTTGATAGTTCTTTTATTTTAAAACACTCAGGATGGATTATGAAATGAAAGCACACACTTTGGAGCCATTTAGAAAAATCAATTCAAGCCATACTTAAGAACAAAGAAAAATCTTTCTGTTGTTTCTAGTGATGTATCTTACTCAATAGAATACCCCCACTGAGTTGCAAATGCTTGTACAAGGCAAACTTCAACAGCGGTGTGATTGTTAACACACATATCGTGACAATATTGGCACACTATGAATCTCTACATTCACTCCAGTGATGCTGAGAGTGCTCAAAACATTTTTAGAACATCTTTTGGGGAATAGGTCCTCGAAACCTTGAATGAACTTTTACATTTAGGAGTGGATTTCATTGGTGCTTTGAAAAATGCCAATGTTAGAGAATAAAGGGAAATTTCAAGGTCAGGGAGTTCTTGATTTGGCTCAGAGATAGAAGGCAGCTTTGTGGAGAAAGGAGTATTTATTCTGTGGCTGGTTCATAAATTGTTACTGATGCCAATTTCCCATGAAAACCAGACGTAAAAAAGGTCTCATTGGAAATCCTGCCTCTGCCACTTACTACCTCTGGAACAACTAAAAGTCATTGAACTCTTCAGATGTCAACTAACTTCCATGAAATGAAGATAATTAAGACTATCTTGAAGGATGATTACAATTTAAAAAGCACACACATGACTACTAACATAAAGTTATTCAGAAAATGGCAAATAAAAATTTGTAAAAATCGGAGTAGTAAATCTAATTCTGAGACCTAGAATTTAGGAAGTATTGAATAGCAGTTAAATACATGAGATTTGAAGCCAGACTGACCTGAATTTAAATCACACAGTCTTCATATCCTGCTACTGCTGCTGCTGCTGCTAAGTCACTTCAGTTATGTCCAACTCTGTGTGACCCCATAAACGGCAGCCCACCAGGCTCCTCTGTCCATGGATTTTCCAGGCAAGAGTACTGGAGTGGGGCGCCATTGCCTTCTCCACTCCATATCCTAGATAGGTAATTTATCTAGCTTTCAGAATATTATTTAGTATCAGAAAGAATTTGAAAAATGAATTATAATAGTATTTGTTGATTTACAATAATAATAATTGTATGAGTGTTTAGAATTTAAATGGAATTGGTGGTAAATTCAAGTAAAGTTAAAATTTTAAATATTTAAGTCTTATCTCATTCATAAATGAGAACAGAGCCTTACAACAGAATGACTTAGAAGGCCTGAGCATGGAAAAAGCTAAAGAGGATAACCTCTTATTATTCAGTTCTAAGAATTGATGTTTTTGAACTGTAGTGTTGGAGAAAACTCTTGGGAGTCCCTTGGACTGCAAGGAAATCAAACCGGTCAGTCCTAAAGGAAACCAGTCCTGAATATTCATTGGAAGGACTGATGCTAAAGCTGAAATTCCAATACTTTGGCCACCTGATGCAAAGAACTGACTCATTAGAAATGGCCCTGATGTTGAGAAAGATTGAAGGCAGGAGGAGAAGGGGATGACAGAGGATGAGAGGGTTGGGTGGCATCACTGACTTGATGGACATGAGTTTGAGCAAGCTCTGGGAGCTGGTGACGGATAGGGAAGCTTGGCATGCTGTAGTCCATGGGATCACAAAGAGCCAGACATGACTGAGCAACTGAACTGCACTGAGTCAAACATATATGACATTACATGCACAAAAATTGACACAGAAACGTTGGTAGCAAAACAATCAAAGAAACATTCAAGCGAATAACCTGAATGTCCAGAAGAAGGGAACATATATTGCTGCTGATTCAAACAATATAATAGTAACTGTATGAAAATCCTTTCAAAAGTGAGAAATAATCAGCTATAGCTATTAGCAGAAGAGACTTACATAATGGTATTAAGATGAAAATATATTGGAAGTAGTATATAGAGTATGATAAAATTTATATAGAGCCAGACCACATATAAAACTAGCCAGTACATTGTTTATTCATGTAGCAATAGAGTAATAAATATAAAATTTAAAGATACCTTCTATTCCTGGAGAAGGTGATCCTAAAGGGAAATCAAATCAGAATGAAATCCCCTTAATATTAACAGTTATTTTTTTTTTCTTTTGTGGTATTGAATGTACCTGTTACATTATACATACATTATAGCTCTCTCTATGTAAAGAATTTCATTATGATATAATGGTGCATAATCCATCTAGTCAAGGCTATGGTTTCACCAGTGGTCATGTATGGATGTAAGAGTTGGACTGTGAAGAAGGCTGAGTGCTGAAGAATTGATGCTTTTGAACTGTGGTGTTGGAGAAGACTCTTGAGAGTCCCTTGGACTGCAAGGAGATCCAACCAGTCCATTCTGAAGGATATCAGCCCTGGGATTTCTTTGGAAGGAATGATGCTAAAGCTGAAGCTCCAGTACTTTGGCCACCTCATGCGAAGAGTTGACTCATTGGAAAAGACTCTGATGCTGGGAGGAATTGGGGGCAGGAGGAGAAGGGGAAGACAGAGGATGAGATGACTGGATGGCATCACTGACTCGATGGATGTGAGTCTGAGTGAACTCTGGGAGATGGTGATGAACAGGGAGGCCTGGTGTGCTGCAATTCATGGGGTTGCAAAGAGTCGGACAAGACTGAGAGACTGAACTGAACTGAACTGAATTTATCCTTGTATCTTAGTGGTTAGGCTTTGAGTGTATCGCCTTTAACATTGATATGATTATTTTCAGATAAATGTTATAACTAAAAATTTTACAGTAACTTTTATATTTTTACCAGAATAATAGTTCAAAAGTAATTCAATAATTTTAGTAATATATTGGAATAATTATTTTTGACCTATTATATGATGTAGATTCCAAGTTAGCACATTGTGTTTGCGGTAATTTGGGGGTATATTTTTCTCTTGATGCATTTTTGGATTTCTCTTTTAGCATTTTATTTTGAATACTCACAGATTTCTCTAATTGCTGGCGATGATTCCTCTTACGTGCCATCTTTGTGATATTTTGAAATAAGTTGTGTACTTGCTTCATGAAGTGAATTGATTGATTTTACATCTTTTATATATCTGGAAAAGTAGATTTCTATGGCATAGGAATTAGAACCCAAAGTTTGAAGGATTGTACAATAAAGATATCTGGCTTAAAATCTTTAGAAATAATTCTCAGATAACTTTTTAAGTACTTTTCATGGATTCATATATTCAGTTTTTCAATTTTATCCTATTTTGTTAAGTTAATAATATTAGTAGAGTAACAGAACCATCTCCCTCCTGCCACTTTGTTAAGATTTTTATATTTCTCAGTGCCCAGAGTATGTACCTTTATATCCTTTTCACGTGATTATTACCATCCCAGTAATTTCTCTTTTGGTTTATTTGTGCTTTCTCTTTTTAATTTTAGATTTGCCAGAAGAGTATATATTTTAATTTTTTTTTCTCACAGATCCAGGTCTTGAATACATATTTAATAGGTGGACTGGGAACATGTGTACGCCTGTGGCGGATTCATGTTGATGTATGGCAAAACCAATACAGTATTGTAAAGTAAAATAAAGTAAAATTAAAAATTTTTAAAAATAAAATAAATAGGTGGATTATTTTTGTTGTTTGTGTTGTTGTTGTTGTTGTTGTTGTTGTTTTCTCGGCTTAGTCATTATTTCCTTCCTCTGAAATGTTGGCAGTCTACACCAAGACCATGTGGGTAATGGGTCCAAGGAGCTTGTGCTGAACAGTATTTGTGAAAGAATGTTGTCTGGTTCCTAAGTTCCGTGTCTGCTGTGCCGAATGGGTGTGTCGGCCCTGACCTCTTTGTTTTCTGCAACGGAATTTCATCTTCCTAATGCTCAGCCTCCCTCTCTCCCCACACAAGCAAGTAGACACTGCTGAGCAACAGGAAAAGTACTACAGCCTTAAGCTTACCAGTGATTTTTGCTTAGAGGCTCACTCTTCTTTCATAAATACTCCACCAAGGAAAAAATTGCCTTCTCAAATGGACTCTTCCACACCTTTTTCTCTCCCAGCATCTTCACAGAAGTCCTTAGAAATTCTGTCATTTTTTTCCTTTTTTTCAGCTTTATTGAAGATTAATTGGTAAATATAATTGTATATATTAAAGTGTACAACATGATGATTTGGTAAACCTATACATTATAAAATGATTACCAAGATCAAGATAACTAACACATCTCTTATATCACATCACATTTACATAGTTAACTCTTTTTCTTTCTTTCTTCTGTGTGTGTAGTGTGAGTGCTTAAGATCTTTTGTGTTTTTTTTTCCCAGAAAAATGTTTTAATTTCCTTTAAAATCAGAAAAAAATTAACTTTTAAGATCAAAGATTACATTTGTCTGTATACTTATGCAGTCATAAAATATAATTTGTAGTAAGTTTGCTTTTATGAAAGAAGGGGACCATAAAAGCAAAATTTCCTAGAGGGCCAGAAACATCATTATGCGACCCTGAAAGAAGGTATAATTTTCTTTGCATAAATTGTAATGTCACCAAAAGAAAGAGGGAGAAGGAAAGAGAAGAGCAAGAGAAAAAGCCACATGTCATTGTCACAATTTTCAGACAGGTTTTTTTTTTTTTTTTTCTTTTTTAGGTATTTGTATTGCTGCCCTTGATAGGTCATATC
The DNA here is from genome assembly GCF_016772045.2 of Ovis aries. Taxonomy (NCBI): domain Eukaryota; kingdom Metazoa; phylum Chordata; class Mammalia; order Artiodactyla; family Bovidae; genus Ovis; species Ovis aries. The sequence goes on from NC_056074.1 coordinate 20,696,340, forward strand.
TTGGAGAAGGTCATTCATCTGGTAAGTAGTGAAGCTAAGATTTGGTTCTAATTCCTACCATCTCTAACGTCCAAGCACATACATTTTGAGGGAGAAGCCCTGTTTCTAATCTAACAAGCCTTGTGTCAGGTCTGGGCAGAGGTAACTGGCATTCACTGTGTGCACCACATTGTCAAATGTCAAATGTTCTGAAGGAAGACTGAAGAGCTTCTATAGTTCCTCATTGAATCTCCAGCTTGAATCTCTGCCTCCAAGCAGCTGCATCTTGTCTTTTAATGCTTCAAGTCGTGCTACCAGTTTGATATCCTTAATAAGTCATTTATGTATACATTATCAAGTAATCTTTTATTATTTATTGTCCTATATACAGAGAATGTCTTTAAAAGTTTCTTGGGTGAAACAAAATGAAAAATTTGCTCATTCAACTTATTCGTTAGAGAAAACCAAAGCTCAGAATGAGAAAGTTGTTATAGCTAAACAAACAAATGTACCTTCCCCAAACTCTCTACCATTTCCCACTGCACCTCAAGCCTGCCCGCAACCTTCACTGCCAACACATTTACAGCAAGAGCTTCAATGGCTCTGGGTAACACAGATTATACAGGAACCTTGACAAATCTCATTGGCATCTTTTAGTTCAGTTCAGTCGCTCAGTTGTGTCCAACTCTTTGCGACCCCATGAATCACAGCACTCCAGGCCTCCCTGTCCATCACCAACTCCCAGAGTTCACTCAGACTCCCGTCCATCGAGTCAGTGATGCCATCCAGCCATCTCATCCTCTGTCGTCCCCTTCTCCTCCTGCCCCCAATCCCTCCCAGCATCAGAGTCTTTTCCAATGAGTCAACTCTTCGCATGAGGTGGCCAAAGTACTGGAGCTTCAGCTTTAGCATCATTCCTTCCAAAGAAATCCCAGGGCTGATCTCCTTCAGAATGGACTGGTTGGATCTCCTTGCAGGCCAAGGGACTCTCAAGAGTCTTCTCCAACACCACAGTTCAAAAGCATCAATTATTTGGCACTCAGCTTTCTTCACAATCCAACTCTCACATCCATACATGACTACTGGAAAAACCATAGCCTTGCTACCTCATAAAAGTCAGGAAGTAAGACAGTTTAAACCTGTATCAAAGAAGTCTCTATAAGTATCTTTATAAATATCAAAATTAGAGTAATTTTGGTATCAAAACTCTCCAGTTGTAAAATCAGCCAGTCCAAAATTCAGAAGCTTAAAACCTCAACCACTTATTTGACTTCCATTCCCACCAGGCAGCCCACTCCAGTATCCTTGCCTGGAGAATCCCATAGACAGAGGAGCCTGGTGGGTTATAGTCCATGGGCTCGCAAAGAGTCCACAAATGAGCTACTATTGCTCACTCCCTCCATCAGGCAGTTCCCGTGTGCCTGAAGCTTGTGTCTGGCTTTCCTCATGCATCTGTGGTCCCAGATGGGATGGCTGATGGCTGAGTGTCGGCTGGCCCCACATGTCTTCCCTGACACATGTGAGAATTGGTGTGCCCAGTCATGTGTCACATGTTTCTTGTCGTCTAGTGAGCCTGCCCATGCTTGTTTACATGATGGCTCGAGGTTCCAAAAGCAGCAAGAGGGGACAAGCTTAAGTGGCAAGACTTCAAGTCTCTGCTTGCATCTTGTTTGCTATTGTTCCATTGCACTAAGCCTTTCAGTTGATCAAACCTGAGTTCGTGGATCTATGGATTCTGTAAAGGCATTGATACCAGCAGGAATAAACAAATTAGAGGCTGCTACTACAACCAACTGTCATATTTTCCAAGCGAGCTTCCCTTTGTTCTTCCTACCAACATAATATAATAACCATCCCTGGGACTTGGAGTAATGAGAACATTGTCAAAAAGTCTTGCAAGGTTATAATTTCGTATGATCAGTATTTCCCTTCTTAGGCTCCACATATAAAACCAGAAAAATGTAAAATTCCAGAATCTAAATAAGTGAGACATACATTCTTCATATTTTTCAACTCACCCATTTTTTTCAGAACCTCTAGTTGGGTTTTATATTTGGACTCATGTTAGTTTAACAGAATTTTTGAATTGATGCTGAATGAGTATGTGTGAGTGCCCAAGAAGTGAACACACTCTGCCTGGAATAGGTGTATTGGTATAAATTTACTGAGGTAAGAAAGGTGGTAGATCAAAGGGTTTTCTGTTGTTCACTGAAGTGGGGGAGGAGGCGCAGTACACATGGATGTCGCAAGTCTTACATAAATGTCATGAGCAAGGTTGTGGCCCAAGCCCGTCTCAGCACTCTATGAGGACTGATTGCCTTAGGCCAGCGGTTCTCAAACTCATTGGTCTCCAGGCCCTTTGAGAAGTCTAAAAAGATTGTATGTTTGTGTGGGTTCTATATGTTGATTTTACTATACTGAAAATATTTAAAACTGATAAATTTTCAAAAATACTTATTAATTCTTTTAAACATAATAAGCCCTTTCTATGTTGACATAAGACATATTTTAATTAAAATTGTATTTTCCAAGACAAAACAGAATTAGCATTGTCTCACATTTTGCAAGTGCCTTGACTATCTGACATTGAAATACTCCTGGATTCTCATGGCCGCTTCTGCAATCTATCTGTGAATTATGTGTGTGATGTTGCTTGTCAGGAAGTCTCTGGAAAACTCCACAGTGTATGTAGGAGAAGATGAGAGTCAAAAATACAAATGACTTCTGGAATATTATGAAACAACGTTGATGGTTCTCCCTCAAGAGAGCTTTGGGATACTCAGGGACTCAGGAGCACAGTTTGGAACTGTGGCAGATTTCCAAGGAGCTCTGCAGGAGGCTAACTTCTGTTCTGTCAGGAAGCCTGCTTAGAGTCAGTCTTAGATAAGTTAATCCTGAAGAGAGAGACAAAAGAAATAGCCACTATATACATATATGGCTTTTCAATAGAAACATCCCTGAAGAATAGGTAGAGGAGGCAGAAAGGAAGTGGAATATTCAAGATGTTTTTAAAATTTATTTAAGATTCTATATAATTAATGATCTATATATAAATATAAATATTATTCTTCAAAAGCAGTGAAGGTCCCAGAAACCCACAGTCATTTAGAGGAATAGCCAAAATTAGAACTTTGATTTCCTGATTCACTAACCAAATGTTCTTTCATGTATTTCATCTTTATACTCCTAAGAAGGAAATCAAAGCTCAACAATCAAATTCAGGAGTTTTGCTTGTGCCAGCCCTAATTCTTATATAAAATCAGGCTAACTGCTGCCCAAGTGCGCTACTGCAGTGTGTAATGGACAGAGAAGCTTTGGCGATAGAGTGGCACTGTTTATGGAAACTCGAGAAAGTCTCTTCACTTCTTTGAGTCTCAGTTTTCTCTACGTAAAATGCAGATAATAGTAGAAATGCTTACGATCATCAGAAAGTACTGAGTACAGTGATGACATTTACTGAACATGCTTGAGTTGTTTCTTCCTGTTTCTAAAAATGCCATACTACCATGCTTGAACATCCAGTTTTGTTTATAAAACAAATTCTTGCCTATCAATGAGTAAAGGCAAGAACCACCAGAAAAGCAAAGGCTTTGAACCACATATGTTCAAAATATTAATTCAAACTCTCTGTAGGGTTGAAAATAATACAGAGAGGAGAAAAAAGTCCCTGTTTCTCAGCAAAATGAGCAGATTAGGGCTTGTTTAAAAAACAAGAATTTCTCTATAGGTGGCCAGAGGAAGGAAGGTACATGCTCAGCCTATAAGGCAAGCAAAATTTTGTGAATTTCCTACAAGTTACTGAATAGGTTGTCTAAATCCCTGTGAAGTCAGAGGAGTCCCTTCTGCTGGCTCTCCATTTTACCTATGCTCACAGGTCAAGCATAATTTACACATGTTTTATACTCATTTTACATCACAGGTGATCAAAATAAATGGAAAAGTCTACTGGCAATAAAGGAGAAGCAAGCACTGGTGAAGAGATGGGAGCTAATGTTCTAGAATACCTACCTTCTGCCAGGCACTTAAAAGCTACCCAACAGATTTCATTAAGAATTCTACAAGGTAGATTTTATTGTTCTCATTTTATGGATGCAAAAGTAAAACTCAGAGATGTTAAGTAATTTGCCCAAGGCACATAGTCCGTCTATTTGGATCAAATTCTAGTGCATATTCCATTTACCTCCTTGCTTCTGGGCATGATAGATACTGCAAATCAGTGAAGGGTAGTCATGGGGAAAAGAGAAACTTGACTGATCTTTTGGCCCTAAGTGATAAAAGCAGAAGCATGTGTGTTTCAATTTATTGAGAAAGAGATTTCTGCTAAATATAAGGACGAACCATTCTGTAGAACAGTCAAAAGTAGAGTGAGACGCTTGGAAGAGGAGTATAAACCACTAAACTGTCAGCTAGTGAAAAGGATATAAGTTGATATCTTTTGACAATAATTCAGTAGAGAATAAATGGGACAAATGAAATAATCTTTGAAATTCTACCTAATCTAGTAATTTGATTTCTATTAATAAAAAGGGGCTACTTTTCCCATGAAATACTTGTTAAATTCTCCTGCATGTAATATCCTCTTTTATTTCTGAGTTCTTTGAGCAGACAGGAATTATATTTTAAAAATGGAGATGGAGGTCTAGTTCCAGGCTATATGTGTCTGAACATGAAAGGAATTGTGGGATGAAGGCTGATATTATTTCTGAGAGACAATTGGTCTCAAAGGGTAAAACCAACTAACAATGAAATCTATAGTATATTACTGTTTCAAATTGGTTAAATTTACTATCCTTAAATAGCTTTGCTGAAATCTATTTAACATACCATATAATCCATCCATCTAAAGGGTACAATGCATTGTCTTTTAGTACATTCACAGAATTATATATGCATCATCATAACCACTTTTATAATATTTCCATTTCCTCAGAAACCCTATAGCTCTTACTGATCACCTACCAATTGCTTTACCTCAGCAGTTATAGGCAACTGCTTATCTTTTCTGCCTCTAAAGATTTGCCTATTTTTTGACCCTTAATAGAAATAGAATCGTAAACTAGGTAGCCCTTTGTGACTTCTTTCACTTAGTAAGTTTTCCAGGTTTATCCATATTATAGCATGTATCAGTACTTTCTGTTTTCTTACAAAATTGCATTCCATGTATATAAATACCACATTTTATTTACCCATTAATCAGTTGACAGACATTTGGGTTATTTCCAGTTTCTGGCTATTATGAATAATGGTATCATAAACATTTATGCCCATGTTTGTGTGAACATGTACTTTCATTTATCTTGTGTATATTTCTTCTAAGAGTGGAATTACTGGTAATTCTTGAGTGGAATTACTTGAATAGGGTAACTATGCTTAACCACTTGCTGCTACTGCTGCTAAGTCATGTCCGACTCTGTGTGACCCCATAGACGGCAGCCAACCAGGCTCCCCCGTCCCTGGGATTCTCCAGGGAAGAACACTGGAGTGGGTTGCCATTTCCTTCTCCAATGTATGAAAGTGAAAATGAAAGTGAAGTCACTCAGTCATGTCTGACTCTTAGCAACCCCATGGGCTGTAGCTTACCAGGCTCTTCCATCCATGGGATTTCCTAGGTAAGAGTACTGGACCACTTGAGGAACTACCAAAATGCTTTCCAAAACAGCTACTCCATTTTATATCCCACCTGCAATGGGGTTTCCCTGTGGCTCAGTTGGTAAAGAATCTGCCTGCAAGGCAGGAGACCTGGGTTTGATCCCTGGGTTGGGAAGATCCCCTGGAGAAGGGAATGGTTTACCCACTCCAGTATTCTGGCCTGGAGAATTTCATGAACTATAGGGGTTGCAAAGAGTTGGACTTGACTGAACGACTTTCACTTTCACTTTGCAATGTATGCTGCTGCTGCTGCTGCTAAGTCGCTTCAGCTGCGTCCGACTCTGTGCAACCCCATAGATGACAGCCCACCAGGCTTCCCCACCCCTGGGATTCTCCAGGCAAGAACACTGGATTGGGTTGCCATTTCCTTCTCCAATGCATGAAAGTGAAAAGTGAAAGTGAGGTTGCTCTGTCATGTCTGACTCTTAGCGACTCCATGGACTGCAGCCCACCAGGCCCCTCCATCCATGGGATTTTCCAGGCAAGAGTACTAGTGTGGGTGCAATAATGTTTCCAATTTCTCCATATCCTCCCAAGCATTTGTTATCAACTATCTTTATAGTTACAGTTATCCTAGTGGATATGAAGTAGCATCTCATTGTGGTTTGGATTTGCATTTCCATGATGACTAGTGGTCTTGAGGATATTTTTATGTGCATGTTAGCCATTTCTGCATCTTCTTTGAGGAAATGTCTATTTGAATCCTTTGCTCATTTTAAAATAGTGCTATTTATCTTTTTATTATTGAGTTTAAGTTGTTCTTTACATATTCTAGATACAAATCTCTTATGGGGTATATGATTTGAAGGAAAATTCATCCATTCTCTGAACTCTTTTCCCTTTACTTATAGTATCCTTGAAAGGATAATGTTCTCTATTTTGAATGATATTCAGCACTACTGGCAAAGAATCTGTCATCCAATGCAGGACACAGACACAAGACACACAGGTTTGATCCGTGGGTGGGCAAGATCCCCTGGAGGAGGAAATGACAATCTGCTCTAGTATTCTGGCCTGGAAAATTCCATGAACAGAGGAGCTTGGCAAGCCACAGTCCCTGGGGTGGCAAAGAGTTGGACATGACTGAGCATGCGTGTGCACGGGCACGTGCAGACACACCCGCATACCAGTTGATCTAAATCTTTTTTACCTTTAGGTCATATCTAAGACCATTGTCTCATCCAGAGCCACCAAGATTTAAACTGCTTTTTCCTAATTATAGTTTTGCATACTGACATCCTGTTATCCCAATATCATTTGTTGAAAAGAATGTTCTTTCCCACTGACTTGTGTTAATACCTTTGTTGAAAATCAATTGAATATTAATCTGCGGGTTTATTTCTGTTCTCAATTCTCTGTTCTTAGCTGTGCAAGTCCTGCAAGTTTGCTTTTCTTCTTCAGAATTGGTTCGGCTACTCTGTGTTCCTTGAATTTCCATATGAATTTTAGGATCAACTTGAAAATCCCTGTAAAAAACATCAGGCATTTAAATTATGGATTGTTTTGAATCGCTAGATAGGTATCATGACCTAATAACTCTCCAAAGGTCCCACCTTTTCATACTATCACATTGGGCATTAGGATTTCAACATACAACTTTTGTATGTGGAGGGGGTCACAAACATTCAAGTGATAGCAGGTAGTTTTACTAATTCCTTTACAACATGAATGCCTTATATTCCCTTTTATTGCCTAATTCCTAGAACCTTCAGTACGAATGTTGAATAGAAACAGCAAGAACATACACAAACATCAATGTCCTTTACTTGATGTTAGAGAGACAGCATTCAGTCTCTCACTGTTAAGCATGCTCTTCAGTTCAGTCCAGTTCAGTCACTCAGTCGTGTCCAACTCTTTGCGACCCCGTGAATCACAGCACGCCAGGCCTCCCTGTCCATCACCAACTCCCGGAGTTCACTCAAACTCCCGTCCATCGAGTCGGTGATCCCATCCAGCCATCTCATCCTCGGTCTTCCCCTTCTCCTCCTGTCCCCAATCCCTCCCAGCATCACAGTCTTTTCCAAAGAGTCAACTCTTCCCATGAGGTGGCCAAAGTACTGGAGTTTCAGCTTTAGCATCATTCCTTCCAAAGAGATCCCAGGGCTAATCTCCTTCAGAATGGACTGGTTGGATCTCCTTGTAGTCCAAGGGACTCTCAAGAGTCTTCTCCAACACCACAGTTCAAAAGCATCAATTCTTCGGCACTCAACTTTCTTCACAGTCCAACTGTGAAGAAATCATAGCCTTGACAAGATGGACCTTTGTTGGCAAAGTAATGTCTCTGCTTTTCAATATGCTATCTAGGTTGGTCGTAACTTTCCCTCCAAGTTCTGGTTTTATTTTAGATGATTTTTTCAGGTTGAGGAAATCCCTTTCTGTTCCCAGTTTGTTGATGTTTTTTTTCTTAATCATGAATGGATCTTGAATTTCTCTGTGTCTACTGAGATTATTATGTGATTTCTGTCCTTTGTTCTGTTGAGGTAGTGTGTTACATTAATTAATTTAAAATATTAACCTATGCTGCATTACTAACATAGATTCTGCATGTTATGGAGTATAATTTGTTTTATATATTACTAGGTTCAATTCCTTAGTATTTTGTTGAGGGTTTCCAGCTATATTTATAAGATTAGAGTTATAATTAAGCATTTTGCCACTGAAGAAAATTCTAGATAGGAAATCACCATGTTAATATCTTTGGCATATGCTTCAAGCTGATTCAAGATAATAAAAATCAAAATCAAATCACTATTTAAATCAGTTTTCAAAATGTTTTGGGAGTAGCTTTTTCCAAGGAGATTATCTCAGTAGCACTCCAGCCCCATTGACTCTGTTTTAGTTCTCATTAGAATGCGTAATTACTCAACAAAATGATATGGGTTACAGTCATTTGTGGATGACAAAGGTAGAGAAAGATAATAATTAAGAGCAGAAACTCCCAAACTAAAACACCTAGATTTGAATCCTAGAGTTTGGAGCTGTTACTATATGACATTGAAATTTACGATAAAATGTATTCAGTCTTTGGAGATTCAGTCCCTCACCTGTAATAAAGTAGTAACAATAGAACTCAACTCATAATTTTGTTGAAAAGATTAAGTAAAATATTTAAAACAGCGTCATGTATATAACTAAATGAATGTTAGTGTTCAGTTCAGTTCAGTTCAGTCGCTCAATCATGTCTGACTTTTTGCAACCCTAGGGACCACAGCACGCCAGGCCTCCCTATCCATCACCAACACTGAGAGTTTACTCAAACCCATGTCCATTGAGTTGGTGATGTCATCCAATCATCTCATCCTCTGTCATCTCCTTCTCCTCCTGCCTTTAATCTTTCCCAGCATCAGGGTCTTTTCCAATGAGTCAGTTCTTCACATCAGGTGGCCAATGTATTGGAGTTCCAGCTTCAGAATCAGTCCTTTCAATAAATATTCAGGACTGATTTCCTTCAGGATGGACTGGTTGGATCTCCTTGCAGTCCAAGGGACTCTCAAGGATCTTCTTCAGCACCACAGTTCAATAGCATCAATTCTTTGGTGCTCAGATTTCTTTATAGTCCAACTCTCACATCCATACATGACTCCTGGAAAAACTATAACTTTGATTATATGGACCTTTGTTGGGAAAGTAATGACTCTGGTTTTTAATATGCTGTCTAGGTTGATCATAACTTTTCTTCCAAGGAGTAAGCGTCTCTTAATTTCATGGCTGCAGTCACCATCTGTAGTGATTTTGGAGCCCCCAAAAATAAAGTCTGACACTGTTTCCACTGTTTCCCCATCTATTTCTCATGAAGTGATGGGACCAGATGCCATGATCTTCGTTTTCTGAATGTTGAGCTTTAAGCCAACTTTTTCACTCTCCTCTTCCACTTTCATCAGCAGGCTTTTTAGTTCTTCTTCGCTTTCTGCCTTAAGGGTGGTGTCATCTGCATATCTGACGTTATTGATATTTCTCCCAGCAACCTTGATTCCAGCTTGTGCTTCATCCAGCCCAGCATTTCTCATGATGTACTCTGCATATGAGTTAAATAAGCAGGATGACCATATACAGCCTTGACATAATCCTTTTCCTATTTGGAACCAGTCTGTTGTTCCATGTCCAGTTCTAACTGTTGCTTCCTGATCTGAATACAGATTTCTCATGAGGCAGGTCAGGTGGTCAGGTAGTCCCATCTCTTTAAGAATTTTCAAGTTTGTTGTAGTCCACACAAAGGGTTTGATGTAGTCAATAAAGCAGAAATAGATGTTTTTCTGGAACTCTCTTGCTTTTTCGATGATCCAGTGGATGTTGGCAATTTGATCTCTGGTTCCTCTGCCTTTTCTAAATCCAGCTTGAACATCTGAAAGTTCATGTTTCATGTACTGTTGAAGCCTAAAGTATGTTCGTATATATTTTGACATAATCCGAACTACTTGTACCACCTATTTTAATCTCAATGATCTGGGAGGCATATGCTATGGATGTGCACACAACAGAATCATAGAATATTTATTCATAAAGGGTGGCTGTTGTTGTTCAGTAGCCAAGTCATGTCTGACTCTTTGTGACCCCCATGGACTGCAGCTTACCAGGCTTCCCTGTCCCTCACCATCTCAATTCATTCCCATCATAATAAACATGGAGAAAGAGGCCTCAAAAGATCCTCAAATTCACACATATTTGTAAGAGATCTGGGATAAATATTAATAATTTCTGACTTGGAATGCCCCATTTATTAACATGTTTATAGCTGTGGACTCTAACCATGTATCTTTAAGGCAAGCTAACCTACCCAATCTTCAGAAAATGAAGATCATGGCATCTGGTCCCATCACTTCATGGGAAATAGATGGGGAAACAGTGGAAACAGTGTCAGACTTTATTTCTGGGGGCTCCAAAATCACTGCAGGTGGTGATTGCAGCCATGAAATTAAAAGACACTTACTCCTTGGAAGAAAAGTTATGACCAACCTAGATAGTATATTCAAAAGCAGAGACATTACTTTGCTGACTAAGGTCCGTCTAGTCAAGGCTATGGTTTTTCCTGTGGTCATGTATGGATGTGAGAGTTGGACTGTGAAGAAGGCTGAGCGCCTAAGAATTAATGCTTTTGAACTGTGGTATTGGAGAAGACTCTTGAGAGTCCCTTGGACTACAAGGAGATCCAACCTCCTCTCTAAAGGAGATCAGCCCTGGGATTTCTTTTGGAAGGAATGATGCTAAAGCTGAAACTCCAGTACTTTGGCCACCTCATGTGAAGAGTTGACTCATTGGAAAGGATTGGGGGCAGGAGGAGAAGGGGACAACAGAGGATGAGATGGCTGGATGGCATCACTGACTCGATGGACGTGAGTCTGAGTGAACTCCATGAGTTGGTGATGGACAGGGAGTCCTGGCGTGCGGCAATTCATGGGGTCACAAAGAGTCGGACAAGACTGAGCGACTGAACTGAACTGAACTGAACCTACCCAATCTTAGTATACTCATTCACAAATTATGTCATATCAGATCACATTAAATAGAGTTCACAGAAATAACTCAGTACTCTTCCAACTTTACAAATAGCTTAAAACACTAAAGAACATGTGTTTTTGTGCAAACTAAATCTAGGTAGGAATCCCACTTTGGGTACTTAAGAGCTGAATGACCTTTAGGCAAGTTATTTAGCTTCTCTAATTCCCAATTCCTCAGCTTTAATTTGATCAATCCTAATATATGTGTGGCTGGTAAATTTCCTCAGAGGATTAACATATGCTAGTTCATCATTCCTTGATGTCTATTGGGGACAGGTTCTGGGACCCCTGCAGATACCAAAATCCGTGGATGCTCAAGTCCTTTGTATACAATGACACAGAACAGTTGGTCCTTGGTAACCCCTGGTTCCTCATTCATAGACATGGAGAGATGACTGTATATGTAATATTTAAAGTAACATTTAACATAATGACTGACATGAAAAAAATTGCATTTTGTTTTTGTTGCTTTTGCTATTTTTATCTATCCCTCATGCATGTCTGGGTTCTCTGCTTGTTTCATCATTTTCCTTTTCCAAACCCAATCTGACTTTTAGACCTAGTACTTGTTATTGATATCCCCTCTCAAATATTTGAGGCAGTTTCAGTTCTTCGATTGTCTTCACTCTGCTTTACCTTCCCACCTCTCTGGGATAATCCACTCCCTGAGATGATATACAGACTAGTGCTTTGACTAAGTACTCCCTTCACTTGTAGAAAAATAACCAAGTCACGGAGAAGATCACCAGTCACTCAGTCAAGCACTTTTTCCCCCCTCCGCTAAATCCATGGAAACAGGAAATTGTAAAGTTGGGTTGTCTTCACTCTTCCTATTAATGAGGTGCTTCTTCACAATGCTATTGCATCCATGGTCCTCTTGTGAAATTAAATTGAATTTTATCCATTTCTCCAATCACTGATAGTACAGATGGTCTGTTTAATTCCTTTTTTTTTTCCCAGGGAGATGCTCTGGTTAGATGTTAGCTGTTTCCTGTGTAATTAAAAGTACCTTTGCCCTTTTTCATGTGTCTGTTCTGCATAATTGCCTTGATCATGATCAAGAGTCCCTCTGCCTGCACTGCATGAGGATGTGATATGATACCATTTTCAGGCATACAGACTTGATTGCTCAAGGCTTCCTTTCTTAGCTATAATCGTTGGTGCTGGGGAGGGTGTGCAGGAGACAGAGTTTAATTTTTATTTCTCACTAGTAAAACAAAAATCCAAGTAAAGCAATCTCTAATTCAGAGGCAGAGACTTTTCCATTTCTGACTAGGTGAACAGATACAGAAAACTTCAAAGATCAGCTGGAATTTAAAAAAAAAACAAAAAAAAAAAACACAAAAAACAAAGACCTTCATTTTGCCAGGTCAGGTCTCACACAAAGTAACTGCCAGATATAAACTTGTGGAAAGCAAAGAGAAACATTAATGAGCCTGCCTGCAGCCCACATGCTGTTGATTGGGCTTTTCCTTGTGGTATCCAGCTTAATTGCACACATCTGGCTTGGTACCGGATCCCACAGGCCTCTGCAAATTAAATAAAGATAATGATTTCATTTAATCATAAATAACTAAATATGCAAATAATTGAGGAAGGATCCTTGATGGTGATGGAGGTTAAATCACCGGAAAATCAGGAAAGACTGAGCAGTAAGTGAATGATTTAAGAGAATTGAACGTTTCTCTAGTGAAATTTAAAATCTGGCTTAAGACACAATTGACTTTCTTCACTAGAGAGAGAAATATCCACAGACAAAGGGGAAGAAATGGTCAGTTCAAATGTGAAGGCAAAGGGAAGGCTATTTCATCTGTGGGGATATTTTGTTGAAATTAAGCATTTGACTTGGGGTAAGCATCAGTTCACACTGATGTGAATCTAGAAGTTTAAGGGCTTTGCCTCTCTAGCTGTGTGACTACAGGCAAGTTATTTGAACCCTCTGAGATCGAGGCATCTTAGTTAACTGGGCTTAAACCACTTTCTATCTCAAGTGGTTATTTGGAAAATACATACAAGTTATATAGCAAGTATTCAACAAATGTCTGTTTCCTCCTTCTTCCCTCACCCACCTTCCCTGGGACCAGTCTCCCCCAAGGACATATTTCTCTATAAAAACTGTTCAAGGTTAATTCAGTATTCTTTCCTATGTTCATGCCTAAAATATTACTAAGGGCTTACAAAGAGCCAAGTTGTGTACTCAAGGCTAATGATTAAAATAGAATACTCTGGTTTTAGAGGCTCACATGATGGTAGACAGACATATGAAAGTAACCAAATTTTATGTAATTCATTGTTCATTTAGTAAGTATTAATAGAGGGCCTGGGATGGATCAACTACTTTTCTGTACATCGAAAATAGAGCAGCGGGTAAGCAGATCTCTGCCATCGTGGAGTTTATATTCTGGCAAGGAGGCGGAAAAAAGTCATGTCCTTTTTGAAAATATTTATTTATCATTTCTTTGGCCAGACTGGGTCTTAGTTGTGGCACTAGGGATCTTTGATCTTTGTTGCAGCAATTTTTAAATTTTTTTTTTAGTTGTAAAATGTGAACTCTTCGTTGTGGCATGTGGAATCTAGTTCCCTGACCAGGGATCAAACCTGGGCCCACTGCTTTGGGAGTGTGGGTCACCAGGGAAGTTCTGAAGTCATGCCTTATACTGAAGATGGTAAATGCTTGGGAGAGAAAGCAGAAAAGGAGAATAGTGATGTTCATTTCAGTCGCTCAGTCACGCCCAACTCTTTGCAAACCCATGAACCACAGCACGCCAGGCCTTCCTGTCCATCACCAACTCCCTGAGTCCACCCAAACCTATGTCCATTGAGTCAGTGATGCCATCCAAACATCTTATCCTCTGTCGTCCCCTTCTCCTGCCCTCAATCTTTCCCAGCCTCAGGGTCTTTTCAAATGAATCAGCTCTTCGCATGAGGTGGCCAAAGTATTGAAGTTTCAGCTTCAACATCAGTCCTTCCAATGAAAACCCAGGACTGATCTCCTTTAGGATGGACTGGTTGGATCTCCTTGCAGTCCAAGGGACTCTCAAGAGTCTTCTCCAACACCATAGTTCAAAAGCATCAATTCTTCAGTGCTCAGCTATCTTCATAGTCCAACTTTCACATCCATACATGACCACTGGAAAAACCATAGCCTTGACTTGACAGACCTTTGTTGACAAAGTAATGTCTCTGCTTTTTAATATGCTATCTAGGTTGGTCATAACTTTTCTTCCAAGGTGCAAGCATCTTTTAATTTCATGGCTGCAGTCACTATCTGCAGTGATTTTGGATCCCAAAAAAATAAAGTCAGCCACTGTTTCCACTGTTTCCCCATCTATTTGCCATGAAGTGATGGGGCCAGATGCCATGATGTTCGTTTTCTAAATGTTGAGCTTTAAGCCAACTTTTTCACTCTCCTCTTTCACTTTCACCAAGAGCCTCTTTAGTTCTTCTTTGTTTTCTGCCATAAGGGTGTTGTCACCTGCATATCTGAGGTTATTTATATTTCTCCCAGAAATCTTGATTCCTGCTTGTGCTTCATCCAGCCCAGCACTTCTCATGATGTACTCTGCATATAAGTTAAATAAGCAGGGTGACAATATACAGCTTTGACATACTCCTTTCCCGATTCAGAACCAGTTTGTTGTTCCATGTCCAGTTCTAACTGTTGCTTCCTGACCTGCATACAGGTTTCTCAAGGGACAGATCAGATGGTCTGGTATTCCCATTTCTTTCAGAATTTTCCACAGTTTATTGTATTCCACACAGTCAAAGGCTTGGCATAGTCAATAAAGCTGAAATAGATGTTTTCTTGGAACTCTCTTGCTTTTTCCATGATCCAGCAGATGTTGGCAATTTGATCTCTGGTTCCTCTGCCTTTTCTAAAACCAGCTTGAACATCTGGAAGTTCACAGTTCACGTATTTCTGAAGCCTGGCTTGGAGAATTTTAAGCATCACTTTACTAGTGTGTGAGATGAGTGCAACTGTGCAGCAGTGATGTTAAAGTGTTGCAATTTTAAATCATCAAGGAAAGTTTTCTTTGATGTGTTGACATTGCAAACATTAAAAGGAGGAAAGACACGGTCCATAAATATCTGGGGAAAAGCACTGTAGGTAGAGGGATGGGTCTATGTGAGGACCTGGAGTATAAATGTGCCAAGAACAGCAGGAGTCCTGTGTGGCTGAAGCAGAATGAACAGGGGTGGAACGTAGAAATAACAGAAGACACCAAGATGTGACCAGGAGCCAGATCATGTACAGACAACGACGATTGTTGGGAGTTTGGCTCTGCTCTGAGTTAAACAGGGAACCCTCAAAGAGTTTTCGGCTAAGAGTGACGGGCAGGTTTTAACTGGCTCATTCTATTGGGTGGTTAAATAAATAACCAGAATAAAAGCAAAAAGACCAGTTATGAGGCTGGGGCAATAATGCTTGTGGCTTATAGTGAGTCGCTGTGTTGAGACTGGGAGGTATTGTCAAATTCTGGATGTGTTTTCCAGGTCAATTCAGGAGGGCTTCCTGATAGAATGGATATGGAGTACGAGATTGTAGGCAAAGGAGAATCTGGCTGTTTTTATCTAAGTAACTTTAAGCAGAGGGTCATCACTAACTCAAATGAGGGAAACTGCAAGAAAAACAGGTAGAAGAAAAGTGGGGACTCTCCAAAGTTCAGTTTTGAATATGTTAACTAATTCACGCTAAAATCTTACAGTGGTTATGTAAGACACATGAGGATGCAAAGCACACAAGGCTGCAAAGCAGAAGTACTTGTTTCTGAGTCAGAAAGAAGAAACTTGAGCTAGGTCGTTGTCTTAATGAAAGTCCTAAAAAAACCAAAACTCTCCCTTAGTTTTGGATTCCATCAAATACGCTATTCTAATGACCTCACCTCCTGGCCAATCTGACTTCCACATTTCATTCCAGGTCTTTTACTTAAAGTCACCCTGTATTTTTTCTTTCTCTGAAATCCTACAAAACCACCTGTTACTTGCACTCTTGGAACACAAAATCCAGCACTCCACTTGAATCTTCTCTGCCAGTATGCATTTGTTTTCTTAGACATTTCTCTAGTAGTTTATTGTACCCACCATTACCTTCCCACCTAAGACTCCTTGAGAACAAAAGTACTTGTCCAGCATCCTTTCTACTTCCTTTGGGTCCCTTTATAGTCTTCTTATCACTGGTTTTGCTCTATGCCAGGCTTCTAGCATGTATCACGAATAAATAGAGAGTCAAATCAGACCCAACTTCTCAGATTCTCTCACCCTTCTCTCATGCCTCTTCCTCCCAGGCGCTGGCTATTTCTTGGCTGCCTTTGTGCCTTGGTAGTGGGGGCTGCACACTAGCCATGTTATTCAGTCACCAGGGCCAGGCAGGTGTAGACCAGAGTCTCCAGTAGCTTCTGCCATGCCACACCGCAATGTGTGGGTCTGGCTACCCCTTACCACCTAGAGGGATGATGCAACCTGAGATGCAGAGCATCCTTCTCCCTAAAAAGAGAATTTTAGCCTGTGGGAGTCAGGAGATGGGAAGAACCCAGGAAGATACTTTCTCTACCTCTCCCTCCCTCTAGTGAACTGCTTTTCATTTTGTTTTTAATTAAGCTTTATTTTGAGATAATTGTAGATTCAGCTGGAAGAAATAATACAGAGAGCCTTCTTGTACCGTCTCATCCAGCCTTCCCCAGTGGTAACATCTTCATACAATGTCACAACCAGGAAACTGACATTGATACCATACAACGACTTCTTTCAGATTTCTAACACTGCAGAAATCATTCCAAGCAGACCTGATGGATGCACTGGCTGATAGATCAGCCAATTTTCTGAGAACACTAAAATATAACATATGTCAATTCATGACAGGTTTTTGTAAGGCGGGACCCCAGGCACCATGATGGGCCTCCCCTCTTCTCCCTCTCGCCGGCGGGGGGAAGTCCCTAATGGAAGGCACCTCCCAGATCCCGGGGACCAATGACAGCACACTTCGCCAGCTGAAGCCGCCCCACCCCAGCCACATAGAAGGACCTGTCAGCCCGCGACGCCTCGGCCTGGTGACCTATCCGAACCCCCGTCCATCTAGCCTGACCATCCCTCGCAAGGAACGTATAAAAGGCACCCCCAACACGGTCCGGCGTGGACTTCCTCCACCTGCCTCTTTCGGATCCGGGAACCCCGACCGGGAGCGCTTTGCCATTAAAAAGGCTGTTAGACATTCTTTTGGTGTTCTGGTCGTCTTTACCTAACAGTTTCGAGGAAGTCTTCCTTCCTCGAAATAAAGACCTATTTAACTTCATATACAACCCAGAATTTTCCACACATACAGGACTGTGGAATGCATTCTTTGACACGCCATATCCAATATCATCCTGGAGCACACACTTGGGGAAGATGTGCTTTGAATTACTCTAAAGAGTCACAGTCTAAAGATACATGAGAGGAGCAGCCAGGAGCCTCCACCACACTCCCAGTTTCTTTACTTTCACTCCCCTTCTTCCAGTCTGCCCCACAGCAGCTCTGCAGGAGAATGAGAGGTGGGCAACAGAAGCGTGGGCCAGGCCTAGTCACCGTTGGTTGTGAACCTCTCAGATTCTCCCCTGAAGCAAAGTGCTGTGAGGCAGCATTGCCCGGAAGTGCAAGAATGAATATTTAGACCTGATTTACATGCTTCTGACCGGAGAAGGAAATGGCAACCCACTCTAGTGTTCTTGCCTGGAGAATCCCAGGGATGGTGGAGCCTGGTGGGCTGCCGTCTATGGGGTCACACAGAGTCGGACACGACTGAAGCGACTTAGCAGCAGCAGCAGCACATGCTTCAGACAGTTGCTATGTTTATGGGCATCGTTCAAAGAGTAGCTGTAAAATTTCTGGGAAAGAACTAGGATTCTGTCTGCCTTTTGGCAGAGTTCTGCACTTTTACTGCAACCACTGTGAACAGATGGATGAGGACGGATGTGGGTTCATGGGAACTCCAAAAGAAGGGTTGATGGCACCTTTGATCTTTTTCTGTATAACATCCAGTGTGGATCATCTTTCATGTTGATGCCTACCCTTGTTGGCATCCTATGGCTCCCACCTACAATATGAAAACATGACAACAGGGGAGCTTCAGTCACAAAGAACATAGAAAACTTGTTTGTGCTGGACCATGGATTAGCCCAGTGGCCATCAGTATTTTCCACAAGGGTCATAACATGTAGAAGAACCACTCATCTTTGAGAAAGCATTTGTGATTTGTCTCATCACAGCCACTTTTTCTCACCCTTAAGGGATTTGATCACTAAATATGTGATTGCTGACTGGAGGTAGACATTTAGTTTTAGCCATCCCAACTCTGTATTTGGGTAAAACATTAAATGTTCTCCCTCAGTTCCTCTTCAATCTTATATATTAAACCAGGAGTGGCTATTACGGACATTTTAGGTCTTCTGACCACCAGCTGATAAAGTGTGCATGATTTGTAGTGTAGCACATAGAGAGTATTCTAACAGGTCCCACCATAGAATTTTTCAAGTAATTATTTAAAGAAAGCATTCATTGAGAAAAACAGCAGCGTTCTTAAGGTTCTGCTCACCAGAAACGCAAATCTGAGACTATCATCCTATATACTTAGCCTGTCTCTTAACATTGTTGGTTCAGTAACAGTGGCAGTGGTGTTACAATCTGCTGAAACTTCATTCTGTGCCTCACTTTGTATACCTTAAAAGCTATCCAAGCATGTTCCTATTTATTGTCTAAAGCAGTAACTATCAGCATTTATTTGGTGCTTGCTTACTGACACTTTCCCATGTACTACACAGAGGAAAATCTTTTAATTTCCACAAGTATTCGTGTGAGATACCAGAATTATCCCTATTTTGCAAATTAGGGAACTAAGCCACCAAGAGACTAATGTCATAGTAGGATGTTGCAGAACCAGGATTTAAATCCACATGTTGTGACCCAGAGTCTGTGTCCTTACCTACAATGCCAAAGAGGCTCTTAGGTAACCACAAGAGGCTATATACAACATTTAAAAAAAAATTTTAATGTTCAATAATTCAGGCAGTCTGTGAGTTTGGGCAGCAGTGCTTTACTCCTCATTCTATGTAGGAGGAACCAAGTTTCAGTATAGTTAAATGACTAGCCCCAGATTGCCTAAGTAGCAAGTGATTAAACCCAGACTTAAACTCTGGTCTGTTTATGGAAATTCTGTTCACTTCCTGGTATGCTACTTTGCCTCTTTTTTCTACTTTCTTTTTACCTAATCTCTGTGTTCTTAAATTCTTGTCAAATTGAGGTTCAGAGTTACCATAGACCCACTACCTTGAGCCCTTTACCAGGACCACAGAAATGCCTTAATGCACAGTCAGAAAAAGAGATGATCGGAAATCTGCCTCAACTGGGGGAAAATCTTGACAACAGAGACCACATCTAATAACACACCTTAGGATGAAATCGGAAAATCTAGTGCCAGTAGCAGCTAGAACTCCAAGATACCGTACTACCAAATGCTGGAGTGTGACAGGGCAAATATACTATAGGAATTTTAAAAAGAGAAGGTCCTTGTGAGCAGAGATGACCAAGGATGAGATCACATGGGAGACATAGAATGATGTGTAGACCTCATACTGGATGATTAGAAGAGGTGAAAGGAGAAGCATGCCGTCTCAGAATTGTATTTACCAGATTGTCAGGCTGAGCGGTTATGGCCATGTATCGTCTTAATATTCTGTTGGCCTATTTTTGTTGTTGTTTAGTCGCTGTCTTGTCTGACTCATTTTTTGAACCCATGAACTGTAGCCTGACAGGCTCGTTTATCCATGGGAATCCCCAGGCAAGAATACTGAAGCCGATTACCACTTCCTTCTCCAGGGAATCTTCCCGACCCAGGGATCAAACCTGCATCTCCTGCATTAGCAGGCAGATTCTTTATCACTGAGCCACTGGGGAAGCTCATTGGACCATTTACTATGATTCAAATTACTGTCAAACTCCCTGGTACTCAAGTCAAGGGAGATCTGAATATAGCTCTAAATATGGCAGCCACAGATGAAACAGACCAACATTTTCTGACAGGGAAAGACTACTGATCTGGGTCATGGACCATAGCCCTCATGACAGTAATTAGCCCCTTGGTATTTCACTTAAATAGGCCCTTTCCCTTTGTGTGTCAAGCATTATTTCATATTCTATTATCGGTGTCTGTTTGCATTGGGTGCAGTTGTTTCATTATTAATGTAAAGAAGCAATTCAGAATTTCATGATTAATTTTAATGTAGATCTTCCTTCTGTAAATAATTGATGAGAGAGATGATCAGAGCAATACCAAAACAGGAACTGATATTCTTTCTGTCAACTCTTATCTTCTCAGTTGCTCTCATTTTCAAATCCCCCCTGAGAACCTTCATTTGGTTGCAGATGTTTTGTATGCCCTGACTTCTTGTCACTTGGTGCTTTGGTTATAAGGCTACAAATCCTACAATAGCTTCATAAAGAAAATGCAACACCATTTTCCCATTTTTCTCCAACTATTTATAGAAAGAAAACCTGAGGCAGCAGAAATAAAGTTATTTCTATCCTCCTGGGGTGCAGAGACCAGTGGCAAATGAGTTAGGAGAAATTCAAGAAAGGAAAACAACTTGCATCTATATAGCCCATTACACAATGCTTTTAAAATTAAAAACCAATGTGCCAGGCTTGTTTCTTGGTAAATTGTATGATAACCCTTTCCCTCTTCCTCTCTTGCTGAGCCATCCTCCCTTCTTTGTTAAATTTGTAATCACATGGCCTGTTACATTTGCTAGAATGTCTAGCAAATGCTCTAGGCATTGCTGTGGGAAGAAAACAAGATGGCCAGTCTCTCAATGCTACTGGGCACAACATTCTTCAAAAGCATATTTAAATTTTTTCTGATAGAAGATTGAAGTGGGTTAGAAGTCAGGAACTATACTCCTTAGGAGCTAATGTTAGGAATGACTTGAAAGGTATATAACAGACAACTTCAGTATCCTATTCTGGGCTTCCCAGAACAAGTGTTGGTCTCATTTGACTTTGGATCTTGTCTTGACCTCTTTGGGGCTTCCTCCTCATTCTTGTATTAAATCTACTTGTCTATCTACCGCTGCTGGTCCAACTTACAACAAAGCAGGAATAAGAGAAAAAACTAGATTTATAGGTGTGATGCATTGATACTGGTATTGAACGAGGGAAATGAGCTATGGAGCAGGGGCAAGGCCTCATGTGTCTCTGGCTTGGGATTTGTTCGCAACTGTTAATTCTCTCTCCCACTTCCACCTTTGTCTGTTCATGCATCTGGTCCTACTCATATTGTTTATGAGGAATCCGGATCCACAGAGAAATCCTACGTGCGAGCTGTCAGTCCCAAACACAGGCGGTTACAAGGCCTCGTGTGGTGGGCCTCATGGGAAAGCTACCACCCCTATAAAAACACACACCAGGCTTTGGTGCAGAGCCAGTGCACTGCAGTTTTGTGGGAAGAGCTGCAGTCAAGGACTCAGACCCCCAGCCCTCCAGGCCAGCTGTGCTCCTAGGAATAGAGTGTCAGCATCCCTGACTCAGGTCCCTCCATTAAAGAGACTCTACTGGCAGCCCTGGCTGAGGCACCTGCACCACCTCCTTCTCAAGGACCTTGACCAAGTTACTTTTCTCCCATCTGCCTCATACCTTTCTACTTCTAGCCCCTTATTCTGCCTTCTCCTGCTACCCTGGGTTCCTAAAAGGGCAGAGACCTTTGGTTTGATGCTCCTTGGCTGTGAAATAATCTCCCATCTGCATATGTGCCACCTGACCACATGCCTTTCTGAGGGGGAAAATGGAATATTGAGGAGCCAGTGCCCTCTTCCCTGTCTCTTACCTGCATTATCGCCCTAAGGGAATGAAGGCTTTCTGATTACTTTCAGCTGACGGCTCATCGCCCTAAGTCACCACCTTCATACCTTGACATATTGTCACAGTAAGGAGGATGGTCAGTTGAGCACCATGCCACTTTGGAAGAGCAAAAACCCAGGCTTGGTCTTACAGCACTTCCCCAATGCTAGCAGACCATTTCCAAACACTCTTCAGTTCACAGGGGCACTGCAGGCCCTTCTCTTTAGCCCTAGATACCCTAGCTGAGCTCATCCAGTGGATCAAACAAGAAACCCAACAAAGAGGCTCCGAGAAAACGAAAGAGCAGTTCCCTAACAGCTCATGGTCCTCTGACAAGGAGACCAGAGAGCAGTGGAGGCCCAGCTGAGTTGTGTCCAATAGCTGTTGTTATCTTTCAGCAGGCCCCTGGTGCTGGGGAGATGCCCGGTAGCACAGGAAGTTGTTGGGACTCAAGCCGTTGGTGAAGGAGAATGCAGTGCTCTAGGACCGCTTCATTCAGGGGCCCTAAGAGCCCTTAGAAATTTGGTTAGTCCACATCATATCATGGGCTTCCCTCATAGCTCAGGCGGTAAAGAATCTGCCTGCAATGCAGGAGACCTAGGTTCCATCCCTGGGTTGGGAAGATCTCCTGGAGAAGGAAATGGCAACCCACTCCAGTATCCTTGCCTGGTGAATCCCATGGACCGAGGAATCCTACAGTCCATAGCATCGCAGAGTTGGACAAGACGTAGTGGCTAAACCACCACCACATCACATCATGCCTACATGATAAAGGAAGCCATCTTGTTAAGCTTAGTGAAGTAGGGCAGCCTCTTGTGGGCAGTGTTGTTACAGAGGTCTTCCTTCAGAGTACCCTGAGAGTGGCCACCGCCCCTGAGATGGCACAACTCTCCCAGCAGCAGCAGCAGTGGCAACCAGGGTGGTGCAGTCTCCCCTTGGTCTAGCAGGTGGGCAGGCCCATTGGCTTCACTGAGGCTCCATTGTGCCACAGGGCGGAAGCTCCTCACATTCACCTCCAGGATCATCAGCAGAGAGAGGCGATGTAAGGGTAGGGCTTTCCCCACCCAAAGCTGTGCAGCTCTAGTTGTAGGTAGGAAATATGTACCATCTAACTGTGGGCTTTTGAGTGTCAACATCCCCCCCACCCCATGGAAGCTGGGGCTGCACCCAAACTAGCCCACCCTGCCCCACCACCAGGAGTCCCAGCTAGGAAAGAGCTGCCTGATTGCCTGCCCTGAGCATGGTCCATCCAATTCTCCACTCATGCCCTCCCCCAGGTAATGTATGGCCAGGGAGCAGGCCATTGAGGCCCAAGGGGCAGCTACTTTAGGGTCTTTGCATGAAGGGCCTCTATGATTGACACAAATCCTATTCCGTGTTGCCTCACCCAATGTGCCTGAAGATGTCAGCCCTGCCAACCTTTATTTAGACCTTTCGGCCTTCACAAATAAACAAGACTAGGCTGACCTTCTTGGGTCTTAGGCACATTGATGCGTAGGTGACTATAATCCCTGCATCCTCGGGCACCAGGATGAGGGGAGAAAAGATTATGCTCTCCAGGCTTAGAACTCAGGCCATCACCACTGGAACCCTCGCCCACGGCCAGCTCTGGGCAGTGGGCTCCTTCAAGGCCCACAGGCTCCCTCACACTACTTTTTGTTGTAGATGTATTATCTCTGCATTTTTGCTCACCTTCATCGCTAAAGACTGATGGAAACACTTTGCACTTAGGGTCATCATAGTGGGGAATGTGGAAGACTGTGGCCCTACCTGACTCTGCTCTGAGGCTAATGAATTGGTCCTTTGATTGGGCTAATAAAACATCTTGGCATATTAAACCAGCCTCTTGTGGGGATGAGACATTTGGATAAAAATCAGATTTGCCCCTTCCATAGTTTCCATTGCCCATGTGGATGCTTATCAGAAAAGCCCTTATGTTAACCAGGCAGACTTCTTGGGCCAGTTAAATCTAGAAACCTAATTACATTCCACCCCAGGGCAGGGAGATGAACAGTCAGTTGCCTTCTAGATCCACGAGAGGATGACCCAGGGAAATTTGACATTGTCCTAAGACTGGGTTTGTATGCATGGACTATCATTGTCATCAGAAGTTGCGAAAACAACATGGAAAGCTGTCCCGTCTTCCAGACCCTGGCATAGGCTAAAAATTCTGTCTCAAGGACAGATCCTTGAGCCAATTGACCAATACTCTCAATGTTTAATGAGTCTGAGTCTATGACTAGGCACCTTAAGCTTCTCACTTGGACTGTCCCTAAAGTATCAAGCTGTGGAACTGAGGGTCCAGCTTGAGGTCAAAAGCCTGTGTGTGATCCTCAGGCCTGACCACAAACAATATAAGGCTTTGCCTAGCACACTTCATGGGAAGAAATTCCCACCAGGTGCCAGGCTTGGTACAGAGTCATGTGCTGTAGTCATGCATTTCTTGGGAGTTGTGGTCAAAGACACAGCCTCAGACCAATGTGTTTATATGCATTGCTGCATTCCTAGCCCAGGGATCTCTGTTCAGAAGCCTCCTTAACAGGGGCTTTGGTTGAGGTATCTTTATCCACTTAGACTTGAGATAGGAAGGGGGCAGTGGACGACTTTAAGAGAATGATATAGCCGAAAGACACAACATAAAACTGGTTAGCACCATCTAGGTCCAAGATGGCAGACCAGTCAACTTCTGCTAGGTCTTGAGCCTCAGTACACACACACTCATCACAATTCATCAGCATATGCTAAATGACAGTTCTGAGGCAGACAATAAAAGGCCAGAAATGGGTGGGGCCCAGTTTCCAGAAATCCCCACTGCTTCCCCAAAATAAGTGGAGTCCTCCCAATAGCCCATGAAATTACCCATCCTTTCAAAAACTGACAATGCCATGCCCTGGGGCCTCTTGCCTCTCACCTTCCTAGATGGCTCACACTCTGCCTATGGAGTATGTATCTTCCCGAATAAACCTTCTTTTTCTTTATTATGCCTCACTCCTGAATTTGTTGCTCTGCAAAGCCAAGAACCCACACTTGGCCCTGGGACTCTCTTTCCTGCAATAGACTCAGTACTCTTCCATTCCTAGCCCTTCCCCTCTCTCCATTCCCTAACCCCTAATTCATGAAAAGGCAGCAGCCTTAACAGATGTTCTTCAGCAGTAAGATATATGCCTTCCACACTTCCCCTGACCTGTCTGTGCTAAGTGTCATCAGACATGCCCCCGCCCCGATGCAGTGCTATTCTGTTGGGGGACATGGAAGTCTGAGTAGTCAGCACCTGTTTCCTCTTGCCGCTTGCCTGCACTATTGCTATAACAGTAGCTTGTCACTGTCAGTTTGGCTTGCTGTCTTTATTTACCATCTTCATGTCTGGCTGCCCAGCAATTTGTTCTTGTATAATAGTTCCCATCACTCAAGATATGATCATAATTTATTTGATAATATGGATATAGATAATATTTTTTGAATAAATGTGCTTTTATTGAGCAACTATTATGCTCTGTGCTTAGTTGCTCAGTTGTGTCCAGTTCTGCCACCCCGTGGACTGTAGCCCACGAGGCTACTCTATCCATAGGGATTTCCAGGCAAGAGTACTGGAGTGGGTTGCCATGCCCTTCTCCAGGATTATGCTCTAGATGTTAAAAAAAAAAAATAGTGATAATTTGTCAGTAACAAATTAGACATTACCAGACTAGTACAAACAAGGAAAGAATCAAGTATAACTGGAAATGAATTTAATAACAGAGAGCAAGGGAAATACAGACTCAGTGATGGGATACATAAATGAATTGGGGAGATAAAAATGCTTCCCAGATAAGGGTAAAATGCCATGGAAAGAAAGTGAGGTAGGAAAGTTGTTCTGGGCATAGGGAAAATTGAGTGTGGGAATGAGACATAAAAGAGACCATAACATTTTACAAAACTATTTTGTGTATTTGTTGCTATCTATGTTGTATAAAATGTCATGCTTCCCTTCATATATATGTATATAGCTGGGATGCAGAGTTCAAGGGAGAAAGCAGTGAGCTGAATATAAAGAGATAGATGAGTTGATATCAGGAAAGTTTATACTGTGGTGAAGATTTCAGTGTGACGTTTCAATCCATAATGTTACCAAAAAATGCCTCAAATTATAGATACTAAAATTTTTTAATATATCAATTCACTTGATCCTCCCAAACTCCCTTTCAGGATGATAGTATAGGAAATACTATAACACTTTCCTTCTCTTTTTTAAAACCTTTTTATTTTGTATTGGGGTATACCTGATTAACAATGGTGTGATAATTTCAGGTGAACAGCAAAGGAATTCAGCCATACATATACATATATCCATTCTTCCCCAAACTCCCCTCCCATCCAGGCTGCCACATATTATTGAGCAGAGTTCACTGTGTTATACAGTAGGTCCTTGTTGGTTATTAATTTTAAATATAGCAGTGTGTCGGGGGAAGGGATATTTAGGGAGTTTGGGATGGTCATGTACACACTACTATAACACATTGTTATAGAAAGAAAAAGATAGATATCCAAGAAAATGTGTGAAAATATGTGACCTGCATGACCTCCATGCAGTCACAAAGCTAATAAATGGTGAAGCTGGGAATCCAGCCCAAGTCTCCGTATTTCTAAACCAGTGTTTATTCATTGTCCCATGTTACATTACTTTCCCTAATCTGATACAGGTTTGAAGAGATCCCTCTGACTTCTAGAGCGTCAAAAAGGGCAATTTTTCTAGATTCCTTGTATGTCACTAAGAAAGCAACTCTGCAACTCTGTTTTAAACTTTGGAGTTTCCGTTGAGGATAGGGAAGACCAGCAAAGTCTCTATTGTTCTGTCTCATTTCTACCACCACTTGTGGCTATATTCTCTGTGGGTCTTCTCTTATTCTAATAGTGCCTGTTGGGCTATTAGAAATGAGAGACATGTCGATTATTCCTGATTACCCCTGATTTCTGCTTCCTTCTCTTCTCCTCCAATAGCTGGGTTGCTGGAGTAGAATTACTTAATGTCTCTGCGCCCACAAGAGTAGAGTCAAATTTAGTAACATATTATCAGAGGGTCATTGATTATTTGCAAATTCAATAGGATTTAGATGATGGAGTAGTTGAGGGCAATACCTTCAAATTTTTTGGCTATAGCTCAGCTGGTAACGAATCTGCCTGCCAATGCAAGAGATACACAAGATGTGGATTTGATCCCTGGGTTGAGAAGATTCCCTGGAGAAGGCAATGACAACCCGCTCTAGTATTCTTGCCTGGAAAATTCCATGGACAGAGGAGCCTGGCGGGTTACAGTCCATGGGATCGCAAGGAGTCAGACATGCCTGAGGGCATGTATCATGCATCATATACTAAGAAAAGGACCTTACATTATGATCTAATATATCCCTGTTGGCCCTTGATAACTGCTCTGAGATTTACTAAACCTGAAGTGGTGCTACTACTCAAATCTGCGGTATTCACCTACAGGCGTGCAAAAGGAATTTATTATTCTAGCTTACATAAATGTCATTCAGCTGAGATCATCAAACTGAATGTTGAGTATGAGGTAGGAAGTAAGCCAGAGGATGGTTTGCTACAGTGGCGATACATGAGGACCTCTGCTTTTGTGAGAGGAAGGACTGGTGAAAGAAACACAAAGACAGCCATATACAGAGAATTTCAATTTAATGTGATAAGTGAATGTAATCGGAATACACAGGATGCTATGCTATGCAAACAGAACAGAATCCCAGGATTGGATTTCAAAATAGACTTCCTTGAAGAGAACATGCTGGAGTTGAATCTTGAATAGTCATGAATAACCAAGTGAAAACAAATGAGGAGACATTTTGCAACAAAGAGGCATTCAAAAATTTATTATTGACTTATGCAGCCATCCATAGACAAGGGTGTAGTTCAGGAAAAAACAAGCTTGGTGAGGCTCTTGACTCATTAATGTTTTATTCCAATTAAATATGAAGTATCAGGATCAACCACAGAAGCTCAAGAGGAAAAGAGGTACAGACAAGGTGCCCAGATGGGCTATGTGGGAAGGAGGATGGGGTACTAAAACCTGGTAACTAAACACATTTTTTTTTTTTTTTTTTAAGAATCAGGAATCTGAGAGCTGTTCAGCGGGGTGGCTCTGGCTCAAGGTCTCTCATTAGGTTGTAGTTTTGATTGATAATCGGCTGGGGCTGCAGTCATCTGAGGGTTCTCTGAGGACAATCCAATGTGCTACTCACTCACCAGGCCACTGGCAGGCTTAGCTCCTTGCTACCTGCTCCTCCCCATGTGGGAAGTTTCCATATGGGCTGAGTGTTCTCACACCGTGACAGCTGGCTTCTCCCAAAGAGAATGATCCAAGAGAGAAAGAGAGAACACTCATGCCCAACGGGAAAGCCACAGTCTTTACAGCCTAATCTCAGAAGTGATATACCATAGTTCCCCTGTGTGTTATCACACACAGGCCAACCGTGGCACACCTCAAAATGTGACGCAGAGACTATAGAGCAGAATTTGGGGAATATGGGAGGCTGTTTGGAGGCTAGCTACCGCAGTGAACTTTCCAGACCTGTTCAGCTCAGTGCTGACTAAAGCCTAACTAGGTTACAATGAATAGAGACCAAGAAATGCAGAAGGAGAGATAAACAGCGTGGATAAGGCTCTCATGACGCTCTACAGAGGAGGGGAGCAAAGTCATGAGACAGTAACTGAAGAGCTGGCATCAAAAGACATTCATTGCTTTCCTCTTTCTTCAGCCTCTTCCCTAGGATTGATCCAGCAGAGCAAGTTTTGGAGGCTTGAAATCAGAGAGATGAAATACCTGTTTCAAAAATAACTGAGTTAGTTGTCAGCAGAGGTGACTTCTAGTTCTTGGTCTGCACTAGCTAACTGACGTTAAGTAAATGATTTGGCTTCTTGAAATGCTGTTAAATAATTGATAAAATGTTGAGAGTCCCTTGGACTGCAAGGAGACCCAACCAGTCCATTCTGAAGGAGATCAGCCCTGGGATTTCTTTGGAAGGAATGATGTTAAGCTGAAACTCCAGTACTTTGACCACCTCATGCGAAGAGTTGACTCATTGGAAAAGACTCTGATGCTGGGAGGGATTGAGGGCAGGAGGAGACGGGGATGACTGAGGATGAGACGGCTGGATGGCATTACTGACTCGATGCACGAGTCTGAGTGAACTCCGGGAGATGGTGATGGACAGGGAGGCCTGGCATGCTGCGATTCATGGGGTCACAAACAGTCGAGAGACTGAGACTGAACTGAACTGAACTGATACTGCATCCTCTTCAAATCCTATTATATGGTTCAATTGACACTATGGGTGTGAAAGTGCTTTGTGAACAGGAACAAGCTCCCCTCCTGTGAGGGAAGCCAGCAGCTATTCATTCCCATATTTTTACCAGTACTCATTTCCATAGGAGGGAATTGGCTTTGTTCATAGGTACTCCCTCTGCTAGCCCATCCTAAAGGAGATCAGTCCCGGGTGTTCATCGGAAGGACTGATGCTGAAGCTGAAACTCCAATACTTTGGCCACCTCATGCGAAGAGTTGACTCATTGGAAAAGACCCTAAGCTGAGAGGGATTTGGGGCAGGAGAAGAAGGGGACGACAGAGGATGAAATGGCTGGATGGCATCACCGACTCGATGGACATGGGTTTGGGTGAACTCCGGGAGTTGGTGATGGACAGGGAGGCCTGGCGTGGTGTGGTTCATAGGGTTGCAATGAGTCGAACACGACTGAGCGACTGAACTGAACTCCCTCTGCACAGAAAATCTGTGTTTTGATCATCCAGTTTTAGATGAAAACATTTGTAGCACAGGGCTCTTTGCTCATCTCATAGTATAACTAAATGTGCTTCTAGTACTTTTCACAGAATAAAATTTCAGATCTACCATACCCAATTTCTAAAATGTGGCTAAAATTTACTCTGTATGAGCATTGACCAAAGGCTTTACAGCTCATTCATTTTTCTCAATAATTTCTGGAAACATATTAGACTCATCTGGGAAACTTTGAAAAATATACCTTTCTGTGGGATTCACCTACAGAGGTTATAATTTAATTTATCAGGGATGGCACAGGTTCGTCAGCAGTTTTTTTAATCGACTCACATTTCTAATGTGCAGTCAGGGCAAGAACCACTGGTCTAAATTATGTATTATCTACCTCTTTCCTGAGCTCGGTCCTTAGAATCTTTCTTTTGCTGCATCATATCATTCAGCCTCAAATTCTCTTTGGTAAATTGTAAGTGGTTTAATAGGTTTATAATAGGAATATGGCTGCTAGCCTACATTGAGAAGCATTACGTGAAACAGTACTTTGAAACTTATATTTAAAATAAAGACTTCATTCATTATGTTGAAGGGTATACTTTCTTAAAAAAATAGGGGAGAAAATGTGTCATTTTCCCCCAGACAATACTCTTTTCTAAAGTCATTGGGTTCATTTTCCATCTTGTGGCCATTTTGAACCACATAGATAATTATGTTTCTCTATGCTCATTGGTAGATAAAAAGATTGAACACAGTTTTATTTTCTAATGAAAGTTAAGAGGCAAACTATTAGTGTATTAAATTCCATTTGATCCTACCTTGATATTTCCCCTTCCTTTTGCCTCTGTTGTCTTCTCTATTTAAAGTTCCTGCATTTAAGATGTTTGCATATTTCAACTATCTTAAATCCTTTTGAGAACAAAAGGGGCTGTGTTCAATCCAGCCTATAAACAAACTAAAAATAAATAGAAGTTTCTATTGTTTGGGTTGTGGGCTCACCAGGTGGCTCAGTGGTAAAGAATCTGCCTGCCAGTGCAGGAGACATAGGTTTCATTTCTGAGTGGGGAAGATTCCTTGGAGAAGGAAATGGCAACCCACTCCAGTATTCTTGCCTGGGGAATCCCATGGACAGAGGAGCCTGGCAGGCTACAGTTCATGGAGTCGCAAAAGAGTCAGACACAACTTAGTGAAAAAACAACAACAACAACAAGTTGGGTTGTAAGGTAAAATATCTGATTTGACACTGTTTTTCATATAAACCAAAAGATCTATACTCCAATTTCAGAAGGAAATTTGGATGGTTTCAGTCAGTTCAGTTCAGTTGCTCAGTTGTGTCCGACTCTTTGCAACCCCATGAATCTCAGCACGCCAGGCCTCCCTGTCCATCACCAACTCCTGGAGTTCACTCAGACTCACGTCCATCAAGTCCGTGATGCCATCCAGCCATCTCATTCTTTGTTGTCCCCTTCTCCTCCTGCCCCCAATCCCTCCCAGCATCAGAGTCTTTTCCAATGAGTCAACTCTTCGCATGAGGTGGCCAAAGTACTGGAGCTTCAGCTTTAGCACCATTCCTTCCAAAGAAATCCCAGGGCTGATCTCCTGGGTGGACTGGTTGGATCTCCTTGCAGGCCAAGGGACTCTCAAGAGTCTTCTCCAACACCACAGTTCAAAAGCATCAATTCTTCGGTGCTCAGCCTTCTTCACAGTCCAACTCTCACATCCACACATGACCACTGGACAAACCATAGCCTTGACTAGACGAACTTTTGTTGGCAACCTAATGTCTCTGCTTTACAATATGTTATCTAGATTGGTCATAACTTTCCTTCCAAGGAGTAAGCGTCTTTTAATTTCATGGCTGCAGTCACCATCTGCAGTGATTTTGGAGCCCCCAAAAATAAAGTCTGACACTGTTTCCACTGTTTCCCCATCTACTTCCCATGAAGTGATGGGACCAGATGCCATGATCTTCGTTTTCTGAATGTTGAGCTTTCACTCTTTCACTTTCATCAAGAGTGGATGGTTTAAGTGCTTCTAAATTCTTGTCTCTTTGAAGACAAGACAAAGACAACTTTGAAAACACAAATACCCTGGCTTTGCAGAATAAAGAGAGAACATGTGACTCAAAGATAATCTGCTAGAGACAACCAAACTCTTCCTTACCCTTGCCTTTCTCATGGAAGTTTTCCCTTTTGAAAATAGGTCTTACAAGTTAAATAGGATGGAATATTGTCAGCTAGAAATAAGCCTAATAGAGATATAAATCTCTCCTATTTTATTTTTGTTATTGTTCAGTCACTCGCTTTCATTGTGTCTGACCCTTTGTGACTCCATGGATTGTGCATGCCAGGCTTCCCAGTCCTTCATCATCTTCCAGAGTTTTCTCAGACTCATGTCCATTGAGACGGTGATGTGATTCACCATCTCATCCTCTGTCGTCCCCTTCTCCTGCCCTCAATCTTTCCCAGCATCAGGGTCTTTTCCAAGGAGTCAGCTCTTAGCATCAGGTGGCCAAAGTATTGGAGCTTCAGCTTCAGCATCAATCTTTCCAGTGAGTATTCAGGATTGATTTCCTTTAGGATTGACTGGTTTAATCTCCTTGCTGTCCAAGGGACTCTGAAGAGCCTTCTCCTATTTTATAACTATATATATATATATATATATTTTTATTATAGCTGGAGTCTCATTTTTCGTTTTTGCTCATGGGAGTTTTTTCTCAGAAGTGAATTTTTAAGTCTAACCCAAATTCAATTCAATCAGCCTATATGGAAGGAAGACCTTGGGTTAAATCTGTTCCATATTAATATGGAGATATAACTGGCCTATCACCAGATTACCAAGCAAAGTAGCCAATACGGAAGTTGTTTTTAGATAATTTAATTATAAAGCATAGAAAGTGTGTATATGTATGGTGGTGGCGAGTATGTGGTGGAGAATTAAGTCAGGATTTTCAGTATCTTATCAGTATTTTTACATATGTCCTTTAAATGACCTATGCTTCTAATGTATACAAAGTGATGTAATACCGGAAGTTTATGTAATGGCTCTAAGATACGCTAAGTTGAATCTAGGAGTTGTGGGAAGAGTGAATCACAGCCCTATGTCTTTAGAAATCTTCCAGAATTAAGAAAAGAAAATCTTTCCATGAATGTCATTCTGCCTTTTTGGCAGAATAGAAGTCCACTTGGCTGAGCATTTGGGCTTTGTGAATGAATAAGGGATTTCTTACCATGTATCATCTAACCAGCACCTGCCAAGAAATCTGAGCTTTCCTTTTTTAATTGCCAACCTCCCCGTGTTTCTGTTTTATGTTGCTTCCAACTTCCCCCAGCTGTGTCAACTGCAGGATTCCAAGTGCTTTCTACCACTGTGATGTCTGGAGTGTGATGAACGTCTGGAAGGGCTGCCAGGGACTTCTGGATAGTGCTGGGGCTTCCAGAGGGTGTCAGGAGCTGTCACCCTAGATTCTCTAATGCAAACCCTCATCCCTTCTCTTGTTAATACTTATCCAGCAGTGGACAAATTTTTTTTCATATTAATGTTAAAAGAGCATCTTCAAATTCACCTACTTTTAAAATATATATCAGTCCTGCTATGAAAGGGGTAGTTAATTCCAAGTGTTTTTGCTAACAGTTCATCACTTTAAAGACCTCTTTCAAGTTTGCCTATCCAAATACTTAACTTTGCCATATTTTCTTAGTGTTATTTTTTACTTCTAACTTTTCAACTTTTTAAAATTTTTATTTCATTATTATTTTTTGACTGTAATGGGTCATCTCTGCTGTGCAGACTTTGTCTTAGTTGCAGTGGGGTGGTTCTCTTCCTTGTGGTGTACAGGCCTCTGGTTCCAGTGGCTTCTCTTGTTGCAGAGCATGGCCTCTGGGCACATGGGCTTCACTAGTTGTGGCCCATGGGCTTAGTTGCTACGTGGCATGTGGAATCTTCTGGAACCAGGGATAAATCCATGTCCTTGCATTGGCAGGCAGATTCTTAACCACTGGTCCACCAGGGAATCCCCCAACTTTTGAAACTGCACAATTCTTATAGAATTCTAACCAACACTAATTCTACATACTTACAAGTTCAACAAGCATTTCTAATGGGCTCAGTTCTGTTCTGCAAGAATGATAGGAGCAAATGTTAGAAGACATGGCAAGTTGATAAAGATCCAATAGGCATTGTTGATTTCTCAGTGCTATTTATTTATTGATCCCTTGTCCTCTCCAAAAAAAAAAAAAACAAGGAGGGGGGGGGGTTATCTACAAAAACTACATACATAAAGTAAAAGGGATCGAACTGACTTCTCTTTGTCTCCTGCACTTGCAGGTGGGTTCTTTACCACGAGTGCCACCTGGGAAGATCCAAAAGAATATTTCCCGTGCTTAGCAATTCAGTTGTGTTCACCTCTTTGTAACACTGTGTACTGTAGCCTTCCAAAAGAGGAAGCCTTCCAGGCTCCTTTGTCCATGGGGATTCTCCAGGTAAGAATACTGGAGTGGGTTGCCATGCCCTCGTCCAGGGGATCTTCCCAACCTAGCAATCTAACTGGGGTTTCCTGCATTGCAGGTAGATTCTCTACCAGCTGAGCTACCAGGGAAACTCATTTAATTTCATTTATCTGAAACTAAATAGGCATTTCAATTATTTAAACAATGATTAACAGTTGTATGTTCTTGTCTGCATTACTTACTTGTAATCTGTTGGAAATACAATGATATTTTTCTATTTTTTCTCAGTTAATTTGAGTGATATTCAAGTGAAAAAGTACTGACCATATTTTCCAGCAGTTGTCTGGTCAGGGAAGGACTTTCCAATAAAGTGACCTTAGAGCTACATTCTGAATAATGAGAATAAGCCAGCTGTACAAAGATCAGCTAGAGAGCATTGCAGCTGGAGGGAACCACTATGGCATAGGCCCTCCAGTGGGGTAAAACTTCCTCTCCTTAGGGTAAGAAGGAAGACCGAAGGTTTGTAAGGAAGGTAGGACCCAATGTTGGAAAGGGACATGGAGAAGTAAAAGCCATGAGATGAAGTTTGGATTTTATTCTGAAAACTAAGGAAAGCCATAGGCAGGTAAAATTCCTATTGAAGAGACTCCCAAAATAAAGTATATCATTTAGGGTCCCATCAGGAGGCAGAACTATTCAGTAGGCACAATTATTACCATTTAGTGCAAGTGACAGCTTGATTAATTGTGATGCCACTGCATGCCATGCATTACTAGCATCTCATTTCCTGCTGGCAAGGTGCCTAACTGCATTCAAATTCAAGGACACTTCCAAACCAATTCACAACCTTGTCTTGGGTGGTCTGGGTTTTTTGGGTACCGATTTCTATAAATGTCAGAGGATATAGAAATCGCATAGCAATTTTAATGGAAGTAATTTACTATACAACACGGTTAACTAGAATTCATCCAGCTAGGTGACAAAAAGGGTAAAAAAAGAGAGAGAAATCTCAGGAAATAACTGCAGGAAGCAGCCCCTCTGGACTGTGCAACAAAAGCAAGAGGTAGGACTTAATAAAGCCTGAAGGAGGGGCTGCTTGGAGTTGACACTTGACATGTGCTTGTAGCTCAGGATACTAGGAGGGGTCCTGTGGGGTGATGCTGCTATGGATATCTTTGAGAGGGCTCCATGAGGCTATTTCTGTGAATGCTGGAAACACCAAAAAGCAGATGCAGCTGCCTCTATGGAAGAAACTGCTGCCTCCAGGGTGATGGTGTGACAATCCCAAGAACAGGAGAATGAAAAGAAGGAGCAAGTCTATCCTTCTTCCTGCAAAAAGGTGAATGGTACACTCACAGTCCTGCCATCATAAAGCAGAGCCCAGTGATGCTGAAAGATGGAAATGGATTGCCTGCCCCCAGGAAGGTAATGCGGAGAAGGCAATGGCACCCCACTCCAGTACCCTTGCCTGGAAAATCCCATGGACAGAGGAGCCTGGTAGGCTGCAGTCCATGGGGTCGCATAGCGTCAGGCATGACTGAAGCGACTCAGCAGCAGCAGCAGAAGGAAGGTAATGCAGGACGAATCAGTGCAGCAGGCGAGAGCCATGCAGTTAGCGTCGTCCACTCCCTTTCCTGAGCACCTAGACATCTCACTGCAAACTGATTAACTACTCTCCTTTTGAAGCCTCCTGAAGAGGCTTCGGAGCTCCAGACTAACTAACCCCTTCAATTCAGGTGAGTCTCAAGGCAAATGTGTGTATTCTTAGCTTTCCTCCAGGTGCTACGAATCCAGACAAAGGAGGCCTGGATGATGGCAGTCCTCAGCATGGTCTCAGACAGAAAAAGGACCTTTCTCCCTCTTACAGCTCTCATTCTGAGGATCATCCCTGATTGTCAATTTATTAGATTAGAGCTGTTGCACTGTCTGCTAATCAGAAAACACTTGATTTAGCCTCAGGTGATCTTCTTAGGTAATTAGCTCAGGTACCTAACACCTGACTCCTCTTTCTATTTGGAGAAGATTTGATAATCCATTTCTTCTTTCAGAAGGCCTGGGGATGGCTGGGAATTTCAGTTATGACCCAAGCTAATTTCCGTGCTTATAGGTGCATATTTAATGATCAGCACAGCCTGCTGTCTTTGGTCTGCATTCAATATCATCACACAGAGATGCAGCTACAGAGTCCTTGCTGTTCTGAGCCTTTGTCTTGAGTCTAGAGACTCAGGTTCAAAAAGGTTCTTAAGAAACTTCTCAGAGGTTCCTGGGGTGTTATTGAGTGCAAGCCAATTACTAGTTCACAAAGCTGGTCTCTCCATTTACAGCTCTAGGAGGAGAGCAGGAAAAGGGGAAGCAAAGACATATTCAGCTCTTACTCTTTATCAGAATATCTATATCTATATATATGTATTTCAAAAAGATGGAAACTCTGAAGTTGGCAGTGTTTTCTGAAGGAAAAGCATAAGTAAGAATAAACGCAAAATTAAACAGAAAAGATTGGATCCAGAAATTCAAGTCGAACTGGCCAAAAAATAACCCACATACTTTCTACCATATCATGACACCTACGGCCCTGCAGAGTGTGGCAAGTACGGCAGCACACGTTGTTAAGAGACATGAGACACACTGGATGCTAGTCTGGATGGTATTTCAGTTCTTTAGAGGAAAAACAGCCCAGGTAAAAATGCTTGGCTGTCTGTGACGAGGCAATATCCTATGCATTTCCTTTGCTTTTTTTTTTTTTTAAACCACAACAAAGATTGCAGTGTAAATTACTTTCTTCTGTAAATCCTCTAGAGTGGAGCTGTTGCTAAGTTCTTAATTTGAAGGAGGCATAATTGCCTTCCAAATGCTGGTGTGAGCTGTGGCTAGAGAAACACCATACTGGCAATGAATGTTACATGCAAGGATGCACTAGTTTTAGTTGAGTTTTCATGCCGCTCACAGGTAAAGTCTATATTCAATTTGCAAGCCTCCTCTCAGCTCTGTGCTGATAAGGGGGCCTGTGATTTTTATCTAACAGGGTAAGCAAAAGGTCGTCATGCTGCAGATTAGAAATACAGCCTCCTTCAAGGAATGGGAAACTCAGAGATAATCACTCTGAAATCTCCCTCTGCCCAGGTGAGGGAGCAGAACATGGAGACAGCGGCAATGGCTCAGAGGATTTGCAGAGACAGCCCAACTCAAAGCTTTTGCAGGGTCGGGTGGGAGTAGGCTGAGTGGGGCTAGGTAGGCACAGCAACAAGCTTACCTTTCTAATGTTTTCTAAAGGAAGTCACCAAAAGGGAGGTAATCTAGCAATCATATTGCTTCATTTTGGTTTGTAGATTATATTTTGCACACATTTTCCTTATGTCTTCTTCGAAACCTCCCTGGATAATAGAGATTGTTACAGTTAGAGGTTTAACTCTAAAAAAGAAGGGGCTAAACCACTCTCAAAGGTAGAGGAGAACAGGCTCAGGAGACACTGTTGCAATAAAATAATGTATATATAAAAATATGCAGATATACACAAATATGTATATATGTATTATCTTCACAAAAATCATGGGAACTTGTCAGAGAAAAAGTATTATCCTCATTTAGGGATTTTTTTTTAAAAAAAAGAAATTCACAGGTCTTGACTACAGCAGAGATTAAATAGCAAAACTAAACTTTTGTCCAGAATCTCTGGCTCATGCCTTTTCCTTTATTAAGCTGCCTGAAGGTAAAGACTATTCATCATTATCAGAGATATCATTACACCAATCGCCACAAGCTACCAAGAGCTCATAGGCAAAGTATTATTAAATATACTTTCTATACAGCCTCATTTAATCTTCACTAAAACTATACATGAGGTTGCTTGGCTACAAAAGTATATAAACCCCTCAAGAAAACAGGTCGAATGTAGCAACATGGGCCTGGAACCACAAAGCCCTTGAAGGAAATATCCATGAAGAGAGCCATAGAATGCTGCTAAGACACAGCTTGCATCAGATGCCCCTGGGTATACAGTATGACGTGTATAACAACCTGGGCAAATAGTTATCACCAGCTTGATCTTTCTTTCTCTTATCTGTAAATTGGGAAATTATATTGTGTGACTTTGTTCTATTTGTACTTGGCTAAAGCTGCTGCTGCTGCTGCTGCTAAGTCACTTCAGTCGTGTCTGACTCTGTGCAACCCCATAGACTGCAGCCCACCAGGCACCCCTGTCCCTGGGATTCTCCAGGCAAGAACACTGGAGTGGGTTGCCATGTCCTTCTTCAATGCGTGAAAGTGAAAAGTGAAAGTGAAGTCGCTCAGTCGTGTCCGACTCTTAGCGACCCCATGGACTGCAGCCTACCAGGCTCCTCCGCCCAAAGATCTGTATTTCCTAAGATCCTCTTCACAATATGGTTAGAGTTGGTCAAAAGAGGAATATGCTTGGGATTAGGAAGGTGAAGTGAAGCGGAAGTCATTCCTTTCAGAAGATCAGCACGATCTGACGTCATAGTGAACGAGTGTGGAAATGCCTGGCGGTGTCAGCGTGCCCTCACAATCCTCCATTCCACAGCTAACTCCTCTTACTAGTGGCTGGCTTTGACGACCAACAGTGGTAGCAGGCCAGCAACCAAGTGCTTGGCTGTGGACTCACAAAAGCAGGAACTACAGAGAAGCAACAGTTTCCCAGAAAGCAAACCTCCTGGTGGCTCAGATGGTAAAGAATCTGCCTGTAATGCAGGAGGTTTGATTTCTGGATCAGGAAGATCCCCTGGAGGAGGGCATGGCAACCCACTCCAGTATTCTTTCCTGGAGAATCCCATGGACAGAGGAGCCTGGCGGGCTACAGTCCATGGGGTCCGAAGAGTCAGACACAACTGAGTGACTAACCATTTCACTTTCACTTCCTGCAACTCTGCTTTAGTGGCAGATATGTTAATTAGGCTTCTTGCATTTATCTTCATGCTCTGATTTGTCTGCCTGTGCCAGGCATCAGGCTGGCTCGATAGCAGTGTTTTCTCTTATTCCTTCCCACCGTTGTCTTCCAGGTTTTCACTTTCTTGCCTCCTCCCAGTTTGTTCCAAGTGTAATTCATATAACAAATCTGCATTTCTTAATACTTACAATGACTCTGCTTTCCTTGGTCTTGACTAACTGAAATATCTCTGTAATCTTGTAATGACTGAATATGGTGCTCAGTTGTGTCCAGCTCTTTGCGAGCCTTTGAACTGTAGCCCACCAGGTTCCTCTGTCCATGGGATTTTTTAGGTAAGGATATTGGAGTGCGTTGCCATTTTCCTCTTCTAGGGAATCTTCCAGGCCCAGGGATCAAACCCTCCTCTCCTGTGTCTCTCGCATTGCAGGCAGATTCTTTCTACCCACAGAGCCATCGAGGAGGCCCAAATGATTGAAAAAGTTTACTTGGTATAAAGTAATGGCACAATAGATGGTACCTGCAGTTATTATCATCAAATGTTGTCTGAACCTCAACTCACAGTGTTTCTTGTCCTCTTTCTGCTTCTGCTCTGTTACGTTCACTCTGTCAGTGGTTTTCTTTGTAATTTCAACTTGCACATGGTCTTTCCTGAATACCTTGAGCAAAACGTACTTCAGGAAAATTTAACTCAATTAAACAAATGGTATTTGGTCCCTGAGTATAGCTGTTGAAATTCCTAAGAGAACCATCTAAGTGCCCACATGATTAGACTCAGTCAACAAAAATCACGGATTACCTGCTTGTGTTGGTCCTCTGAACTAGTATGAAGATAGGCAGATCCTGGTATTTGGATGTATCCACTTGAACATATGGAGAAGGAAATGGCAACCCACTCCCGTAGGCTTGCCTGGGAAATCTCATGGACAGAGAAGCCTGGCAGACTACAGTCCAAGGGGTCACAAAAGAGTCAGACATGACTTAGCAAATAAACAATAACATGAAAACCCCAGAGTCCCCAAATATTAACTTTTAATATTTAGCATCTGCATAGACTTACTTAACATACTTGGTTGCCTTATGACCATCAGAATTGTTTCATGCCCACCTGTCTTTGGTTGCCTCCTATTTGTGTCTAATGTCACTTACTGTGACATTAGAACATTATTTCAGTGGGTTAATTCTAATTTATTAAAATTTAATGGGGTGAATAGCATACTTACTTAATACATTATTGGGCTTCCCTTATGGCTCAGCTGGTAAAGAACTCGCCTGCAATGTAGGAGAATTCGGTTCAATCCCTGGGTTGGGAAGATCCCCTGGGGAAGGGAAAGGCTACCCACTCCAGTATTCTGGCCTGGAGAATTCCATGGACTTCATAGTCCCTGGGGTCACAAAGAGTTGGACACAACTGAATGACTCACTTTCACTTGGATATAAAGTCTAATATTTAATAACCATTCAGTGTTCTTAGAGAGCAGGCAAACAATATAAAGTAACTATTTTCTAGGAGGTTCTATCAAAACAGCATGAAAAGAGAAGCTAAACTGAAAGTGTGGCTTGTTGGGAAAATTGTGCTTAGCTAGACTCTCTTGTAG
Organism: Ovis aries; assembly: GCF_016772045.2. Classification (NCBI taxonomy): domain Eukaryota; kingdom Metazoa; phylum Chordata; class Mammalia; order Artiodactyla; family Bovidae; genus Ovis; species Ovis aries. The sequence continues at coordinate 20,737,038 of NC_056074.1, forward strand.
AGCTGATAAATTCTTATTTTCTCATATTTTTTTATTAAGGTATAATTTGCATGCAGTGAAATGTATGGATCTTTTGGGTATGGTTTGATGACCTTGGCTCACTGCACACACCAATATTCAGCAGCATGCTAGAACCACATTACAAGGACTGATCTATATAAAATTTTTGCAAGTCAGCTATTCAACCATTTGTAGGAATATTAATACCAAAAGAAAAATCTACAAATGCTAAAAACTGGGGCTCTTTGTTGCTGAGTCAGTTTGTCAGCCAGCACACCACTATAAAATCTAGATCTTATCAAGATATCAAATAAAACCTTCATGCCAGAAATATTCTCTCGCTCCTCCCCTCTTATTTCAACGCTCTAGTTTCAACCAGAGCACTGACTTTGTTCTCTTACATTAATTTTACCTCTTCAGAACTTCACATAAATGTAATAATATAGTTTCTACCATTTTGTGTTTAGATTATTTAGCTTAATATAAGGTTTTTGAGATTCATCCATTCTATTCCAAGAAACAGTAATACCTTTATTTCTGTTGCTATGTGACTTTTAATTTTTATAGCTATGGCAAAATTCTTAATCCATATCACATTGCTAGATACTTGGGCTTCTTCCAGCTTCCGGCTTCTGTTAGTAAAACTCCTATTAACATTCTTGTACAACTCATTTTGTGGACATAATACTTTTGTTTCTCATGGAAACCTTTCTAGAAGATGAACCACTGGCTCAGAGGGCAGGAATATCCTATCTTTATGAAAAATTACCAGACCCGTTGCTAAAGACATTGGATAATTTTGCACTCCTGCTGTATAAAAGTTCTGGTTGCTCTCATCTCAGCCAGTGTTTGATGTCTCCTGTGTTTTTTAACTTTAGCTATTCTGCTCAGTATGTAATGGCATTTCATTGTGGTTTTAATTTTCATTTCTCTTATGACTAATGATGCTGTACACTTTTTCATTTTCTCAATGGCCATTCATATACATTCCTTTGTAAAGTAACTGTTTAAGTATTCTGCCTATTTTTATTGGGTTGTTTGTCTTTTTATTATTGAAATATAGGAGTTTATGTATTCTCAGTTCAGTTCAGCCACTCAGTCGTGTCTGACTCTTTGTGACCCCATGAATCACAGCACGCCAGGCCTCTCTGTCCATCACCAATTCCTGGAGTCTACCCAAACCCATGTCCATCGAGTTGGTGATGCCATCCAGCCATCTCATCCTCTGTCGTCCCCATCTCCTCCTGCCCTCAATCCTTCCCAGCATCTGGGTCTTTTCAAATGAGTCAACTCTTCACATGAGGTGGCCAAAGTACTGGAGTTTCAGCTTCAACACCAGTCCTTTCAATGAACACCCAGGACTGATCCCCTTTAGGATGGACTGGTTGGATCTTTTTGCAGTATATATATTCTGAATATATATACTTCCTTAGACATATGTATTGTTAAGTATTTTCTCCTAATCTATGACTCAGTCATTTACTTTATTAATGTATTTATTGAGCAAACAGTTTTGGCTTTGATAAACTATATTTTATCACATTTTTCTTTTATGAAAAGTCCTATCTATACACCTGGGTCCTGTTTATAAAATCTTTGCCTATCCCTAAATTCACAGTGGTTTTTCCTATTATTTGTTTCCTTGCGAAGCTTAATATTTTTAACTTTTATGTTTGTGTCTATACTCTTTTTCAGTTAATTTTTATTTATGGTCTATGAGGTATGAGTCAAGTTTGGGAACACATGTATACCAGTGGTGGATTCATGTCAATGTATGGCAAAACCAATACAGTATTGTAAAGTAAAAGGAAAAAAATAAATTAAATAAATAAATAAAATAAAATAAAATCAGAAAAGGGAAAAAAATAAAATAAAAAAATATAGCCAATTGTTCTAGCACCACTTTGTGAAAAGACCTTTCTTTCCCCATTGAAATGCTTTGTGGCCTTGATCAAAAAGCAATTGACTGTGTAAGTGTGGATGTACTTTTGGACTGTCTATTCTGTTCCATGTCTCTAATTGTCAATTTGTATGCATCTAGCACCTTATCTTAATTACTCTAGAGTTGTCCTTCAATCTTTCATCATTTTGCTCAAGATTATTTTGGCTAGGCTAGGATCTCTGTATTTCCACATAATTAAAAAAAAAAACTTTTTACTGAAGTATAATTGTTTTGTAATGTTGTATTAGCTTTAGGTATATAGCAAAGTGATGCAGATATAGATATAGATATACATTCTTTTTTCAGATTTTTCCCTTATAGATTATTATAAACTATGGAATATAGTTCCCTATGCTATATAATAGGTCCTTGTTGGTTATTATATATATATACAGTAGTGTGTATCTTTTTGCCTTTTCATACTGTTCATGGGGTTCTCTAGGCAAGAATACTGAAGTGGTTTGCCATTCCCTTCTCCAGTGAATCACATTTTGTTAGAACTCTACACCATGACCCATCCATCCTGAATGACCCTACATGGCATGGCTCATAGTTTCATTGAATTAGGCAAGGCTATGGTCCATGTGATCATTTTAATTCATTTTCTGTGATCATGCCACCGCTGATCCATGCCTCTGATGGAGACCCCTGGGTACTCAGAGGCTAGTCTGGGTCAGTCTCTAGTGGGGTCACTGCTCCTCTCTCCTGGGTCCTGGTGCACGTGAGGTTTTGTTTGTGCCCCCCAAGAGTCTGTTTCCCAGTCTTGTGTAAGTTCTGGCTGCTCTGTGGTGGGGTTAATGGCTATCTCCTCAAGAGGGCTTATGCCACACCCAGGTCTGCTGCACCCAGAGCCCCTGCCTCTGAAGCAGGCCACTGCTGACCCGTACCTCCATAGGAGACACTCAGACACTCAAAGGCAGGTCTGACTGAGTCTCTGTGGGGTCTTCCGGTGTGCACAAGATTTTGTTTGAGCCTTCTGAGCATCTCTGGTTGGTATGGGGTTTTATTCTAAATGTGATTTCACCCCTCCTACTGTATTACTATGAACAAAGTTAGAGGAGGTGATGGAATTCCAGTTGAGCTATTTCAAATCCTAAAAGATGATGCTGTGAAAGTGCTGCACTCAATATGCCAGCAAATTTGGAAAACTCAGCAGTGGCCACAGGACTGGAAAAGGTCAGTTTTCATTCCAATCCCAAGGAGAGGCAATGCCAAAGAATGCTCAAATTGCCACATAACTGCACTCATCTCACACGCTAGCAAATTAATGATCAAAATTCTCCAAGCCAGGCTTCAATAGCATGTGAACCGTGAACTTCCAGATGTTCAATCTGAATTTAGAAAAAGCAGAGATATCGGAGATCAAATTGCCAACATCCACGGAAATCATCCAAAAAGCAAAAGAATTCCAGAAAAGCATCTACTTCAACTTTATTGACTACGTAAAAGCCTTTGACTGTATGGATCACAACAAACTGTGGAAAATTCTTACAGAGATGGGAATACCCTACCACCTGAACTGCCTCCTGAGAAATCTGTATGCAGGTCAAGAAGCAACAGTTAGAAATGGACACAGAAAACAGACTGGTTCCAAATCAGGAAAGGAGTACATCAAAGCTGTATATTTTCACCCTGCTTGTTTAATTTATATGTAGAGTACAGCATTTGAAATGCTGGGCTGGATGAAGCACAAGCTGAAATCAAGATAGCTGGGAGAAATATCAATAACCTCAGATATGCAGATGACACAATCCGTACGGCAGAAAGTGAAGAAGAACTAAAGAGTCTCTTGATGAAAATGAAAGAGGAGAGTGAAAAAGTTGGCTTAAAAACTAAGAGCATAGCTTCCAGTTCCATCACTTCATGGTCAATAGATGGGGAAACAATGGAAACAGTGAGGGACTTTATTTTGGGGGGCTCCAAAATCAACGCAGATGGTGACTGCAGCCATGAAATTAAAAGATGCTTGTCCCTTGGAAGAAAAATTTTGTGCAACTTAGCATATTAAAAAGCAGAGATATTACTTTGCTAACAAAGGTCCGTCTAGTCAAACCTTTGGTTTTTCTATTAGTCATGTATGGATGCGAGAGTTGGTCTATTAAGAAAGCTGAGCACTGAAGAACTGATGCTTTTCAATTGTAGTGTTGGAAAAGATACTTGAGAGTCCCTTGGACTGCAAGGAGATCCAACCAGTCCATTTCATTTATTTATTTTATTTTACAATTAAATCCAATTTTATTGTTGGTTACTTTATTTTTTTTCTTCTTTTTTAAAAATTTTACTTTACAGTACTGTATTGGTTTTGCCATATATCAACATGAATCCACCACGGGTGTACACGCGTTCCCAATCCTGAACCCCCCTCCCACCACCCTCCCCATACCATCTCTCTGGGTCAGCCCAGTGCACCAGCCCCAAGCATCCTATATCCTACATCTAACCTAGACTGGTGATTCATTTCTTTTTTGATATTATACATGTTTCAATGCCATTCTCCCAAATCATCCCACCCTCTCCCTCTTCCACAGAGTCCAAAAGACTTTTCTATACATCTGTGTCTCTTTTGCTGTCTCGCATTCAGGATTATCGTTACCATTTTTCTAAATTCCATATATATGCGTTAGTATACTGTATTGGTGTTTTTCTTTCTGGCTTACTTCACTCTGTATAATAGGCTCCAGTTTCATCCACCTCATTAGAACTGATTCAAATGTATTCTTTTTAATGGCTGAGTAATACTCCATTGTGTGTATATACCACAGCTTTCTTATCCATTCATCTGCTGATGGACATCTAGGTTTCTTCCATGTCCTGGCTATTATAAACAGTGCTACAATGAACATTGGGGTACATGTTGTCTCTTTCAATTCTGGTTTCCTCATTGTGTGTGCCCAGCAGTGGGATTGCTGGGTCATAAGGCAGTTCTATTTCCAGTTTTTTAAGGACTCTCCACACTGTTTTCCATAGTGGCTGTACTAGTTTGCACTCCCACCAACAGTGTAGGAGGGTTCCCTTTTCTCCACACCCTCTCCAGCATTTATTGCTTGCAGACTTTTGGATCGCAGCCATTCTGACTGGTGTGAAATGGTACCTCATTGTGGCTTTGATTTGCATTTCTCTGATGAGTGATGTTGAGCATCTTTTCATGTGTTTGTTAGCCATCCATATGTCTTCTTTGGAGAAATGTCCATTTAGTTCTTTGGCCCATTTTTTGATTGGGTCTTTATTTTTCTGGAATTGAGCTGCAGGAGTTGCTTGTATATTTTTGAGATTAGCTGTCGGTTGCTTCATTTGCTATTATTTTCTCCCATTCTGAAGGCTGTCTTTTCACCTTGCTTATAGCTTCCTTTGTTGTGCAAAAGCTTTTAATTTTAATTAGGTCCCATTTGTTTATTTTTGCTTTTATTTCCAGAATTCTGGGAGGTGGGTCATAGAGGATCCTGCTATGATTTATGTTGGAGAGTGTTTTGCCTATGTTTTCCTCTAGAAGTTTTATAGTTTCTGTTCTTACGTTTAGATCTTTAATCCATTTTGAGTTTATTTTTGTGTATGGTGTTAGAAAGTGTTCTAGTTTCATTCTTTTACAAGTGGTTGACCAGTTTTCTCAGCACCTCTTGTTAAAGAGATTGTCTTTAATCTGTTGTATATTCTTGCTTCCTTTGTCGAAGATAAGGTGTCCATAGGTGTGTGGATTTATCTCTGGGCTTTCTATTTTGTTCCATTGATCTACAACCATTCCATTTTAAAGGAAACCAACCCGGAATATTCATTGGAAGGACTGATGCTGAAACTCCAATACCTTGGCCACCTGATGGGAAGAACTGACTCATTGGAAAAGATCCTGATGCTCAGAAAGATTGAAGGTAGGAAGAGAAGGGGACAACAGAGGATGAGATGGTTGGATGGCATTACCAACTCGATGGACATGAGTTTGAGCAAGCTCTGGGAGTTGGTGATAGACAGGGAGGCCTGGCAGGCTTCAGTCCATGAGGTCACAAAGAGTCAGACATGACTGAGTGACTGAATTGAACTGAGTGTGTATGAGTTTCCCTGGTGGCCCAGATGGTGGAGAATCTGTCTGCAATGCAGGAGACCTGGGTTCAATACCTGGGTTGGGAAGATCCTCTGGAGGAGGGCATGGCAACCCACTCCACTATTCTTGCCTGAAGAATCCCCATGGACAGAGGGGCTGGCAGGCTACGGTCCATGGGGTTGCAAAGAGTCCAACACAACAAAGCAACTAAGCACAGCGTGGCAAAGCATAGCGTGTATATGTTAAAACCAAAGTCCTAATTTATCCTTTGTCCCTTTCTCCTTTGGTAACAGTATTTTGTTTTCTATGTCTTTGGGTCTATTTCTGTTATGCATATAAGTCCATTTGTATTTCATTAGATTGCATTATAATTGATATTACATGATATTTAAAATAAATTTGCTAACTCTTATAATAAGTAAAACCTGAAGCTATTTTGATTGGGATTATGATAAATCTACAGGTCATTTGCCTGGAGTCAGAAATGGTAACATACTCCAGCATTCCTGCCTGGAAAATTCCATGGTCAGAGAAGCCCGGCAGGCTATGGTTCATGGGATTGCAGACAGTCATACATGACTGAGCATGCATGCATGCATCCATTCACACACAGGTCATTTAATGCAAACTAGTACAGCCAGTATGGAGAACAGTGTGGAGAAGTCTTAAAAAACTGGAAATAGAACTGCCATACAACCCAGCAAACCCACTGCTGGGCATACACACCAAGGAAACCAGAATTGAAAGAGACACGTGTACCCCAGTGTTCATCACAGCACTGTTTATAATAGCCAGGACATGGAAGCAACCTAGATGTCCATCAGCAGATGAATGGATAAGAAAGCTGTGGTACATACACACAATGGAGTATTACTCAGCCATTAAAAAGAATACATTTGAATCAATTCTAATGAGGTGGATGAAACTAGAGCCTATTATACAAAGTGAAGTAAGTCAGAAAGAAAAACACCAATACAGTATATCAACGCATATACATGGAATTTAGAAAGATGGTAATAATGACCCTATGTGCGAGACAACAAAAATGACACAGATGTAAAGAACAGAACTTTGGACTCTGTGGGAGAGGGCAAGGGTGGGATGCTTTGAGAGACTAGCATTGAAACACGTATATTATCATATGTGAAACCGATCTCCAGTCCAGGTTCGATGCATGAGACAGGGTGCTCAGGGCTGGGGCACTGGGATGGCCCTGAGGGATAGCATGGAGTGGAAGCTGGGAGGGGGTTTCAGGATGGGGAATACACATACACCCATGGCTAATTCATGTCAATGTAGGGCAAAAACCACTACAATATTATAAAGTAATTAGCCTCCAATTAAAATAAATAAATTAAAAAATAAAATACTGAGACTCACAATCCATCAAAATTATATACCACTCCATTTGTTTAGGTCCTATTTAATTTTTATTGCTTTATACATTAATATTTCAGTGCCTCACATATATTTTGTAAAGTGTATTTTTAATTTATTGCAATTTTATTTTGTTTTCCATTTGTTGTTGTTGGTGGTGGTGGTGTGGTATTGAGGGGCTCAATAGATTGCCTATATTCAGCCTTGTCTCCTGCCAGGACTTGGTACATAATTTGTAAGGCTATGTGCAAAATAAAATGATGGAGTTCTTTGTTTAAAGTTCAAGATAGTGACAGCAGAGCATTAAACCAAATTAGGGCATCTCTGAGCATGGGACCTAGTGCAACTGCATAGATTATATGACAATGAAGCCCACCCTGTCTTCTACAATATTGCTAAATTCATTCATTAGCTTAAGTAGAGATATTTGGTAGATAACTGAGATTTTCTACATAAATGATACTTTGCCTGTAAAAAATTATGACTTTATTTGTTCGTTCCCAATCCACATTATTGTGTGGACTAGACCCTCCAGTTAAGTTCTATTCAGTATAATGTTGAATGGAAGTAGTGAGAGTAGGCAGATTTGCTTTCATCCCATCTTCAAAGAATTATATTAAGTCTGTTTCTGCCTTTCAATTGTTCATTTGCATTTAATGTACTTATTGATATTGTTAGCTTTATGTTATATTGTTATTTCTTTGCTGCATCTCTTTTGACTTTGTTCACTTGGCTCTTTTTTCATTAAAGCATATTTTGGTATCCTATGTTATCTTCTCTATTGGGTTATCGGTCATACTTGCTTTATTTTAAGTTGCTCCAGAGCTTAAAATATGTATCTTTATTGACTACAATCTAATTTCAGAAGAGATTATACCATTTTGCATGTAATATGAGATGATTAAAGCAGCACCCTTCCACTTTGTCACTTTGGTCTGTTGCGGTTTTGTTGCCATACATCTATACAAACTTGTTGTTGTTCAGTCACCCAGTTGTGTCTGACTCTTTGCAACCCCAAGGACTGCACATGCCAGACCTCCCTGTCCCGTACCATCTCCCAGAGTTTGCCCAAGTTCATGTTCCTTGCACTGGTGATGCCATTCAGCCATCTCACCCTCCAATGCCCTCTTCTCCTTCTGCCCTCAATCGTTCCCAACATCAGGGACTTTTCCAATGAGTCGTCTGTTCACATCACAAGACTAAAATACTGGAGCTTCAGCTTCAGCATTAGTCCTTCCAGTGAATATTCAGGCTTGATCTGCCTTAAGATTGACTGACTTGATCCCCTTGCTGTCCAAAAGACTCTAAAGAGTCTTCAGTACCACAGTTTGAAGGCATTAATTCTTTGGCATTCTGCCTTCTTTACGATCCAGCTCTCACCACCATACGTGACCACTGGGAAGACCATAGCCTTGACTACGTGGACCTTTGTTGGCAGAGCAATGTCTCTGCTTTTCCGCACAGTCTAGGTTTGTCATCGCTTTCCTGGCAAGAAGCAATCGTCTTCTGATTTCATGGCTGTAGTCACCATCCGCAGTGATTTTTTAGCCCAAGAAGAGGAAATCTGTCACTACTTCCACTTTTCCCCTTCTATTTGCCATCCATTAATGGGACTGGATGCCACGATCTTAGTATTTTTTAATATTTAAGCTGGCTCTTTAACTCTCCTGCTTCACCCTCATCAAGAGGCTCTTTAGTTCCTCTTAGCTTCCTGCCATTACAGTGGTATCATCCACATATCTGAGGCTGTTGATGTTCATAGCTACACAAGCTATGAACCCTATTTTATATTGTTCCTGTTTTTACTATAAGTGGTCAATTATTTCAGTGACGTGAAAATATATATTTACTTTATATACAAATATATTCCATATAAATTTTTATGTTTACACAACTTTATACATTATTTACATTTTATATTTACCTTTATATGTATGCTTATATGTAGTGTTTCCATCTAATTTTATTTACCTTTAACCTAAAGAATACACTCACATATAGCACACTTATACAGTTCTACCCTACAAAGTAGTTGCAAATATTGTACCAATGAATATTTTATTTCCCTGAACAATTTGCAGTGTAAGTAGCTAAATATAGAATTTCAGGTTTACAGAGGTTTTTTTTTTGTTTGTTTTGTTTTTTTTTTGCTATTTTGTTAGCACTTTAAGGATGAAGATGTCATTTCATAGTTTTTTTTCTCTTTTATGTTATTTCTGGTGAATAGTCAGCTATCATTCTTACTGTTTTACCAATGAATATAATGTGTTTCTTTTTCACCAATGAGAATTTGATCGCACTACCATTTTTGCCGATAACAGTAACATTTCTTCTCTAATTCAGAATTCTGATTTTTTTCAGATGAAAAATCCACCACAGTTTCTGTGTACCTCATCACCTGTCCCAGGACTTACCCCTAGTGAGCTGAGGGTCCTTATCTCCAGTGAATTTTGAGAAGCAGACAGCAAGGGTAAGTGACAACGCCAGTGAAGATTATCTCCATTTCAACATGTTTGAGATGTTGCCCATGTATTGTCAATATGCACAATCCAGAGAATACCCACAATGATTATGTGTGTATCTGCCTGTTGGGTAGTGATGTACCAAAGTTAGGTGCCAAGGATTTGGTGGGAGCAGTTTGTTGCAACAAAAAGGAGTGTTTTTTTCACTGACTTTGACTTTCTTTAGGATGCCTGGTACATAAAGATAACAAAAAGTGAATTTTTGTGATTTTTAATACCATTTGTAAATGATCTACAGACATAGCATCCTCTTTTATCAGTTCTGCCTCCTTGGATTTGCCACAACTGCCAGGTGCCCTCTAGTGCCTTCTTTAGGCATGAAATTTTGGAAATGACTCTCATACAATTATGTCAGCTATGACCATGATCACAGAACACTAATATGAATATTTAGGACAGAGACACTGTTTCTGAGTTGTGAGTTACATTGAAAGAAATGTAACTAGGACAACAATGATTAGCATCTCTACAGAGCTTTCTGGAGAAGAAAAGGAAACTGGCTCAGACAGGTTGATAACTATTCATAATCAGTCAGATGAAGCATTGAAAGTAGATTTAAGTCGAGATATGAAGTTCCCAAAGTCTGTATCCCTAAAGCCTAGACTGTATGGCTCTTCTGAAGCCCCAGTTATCTGTGAAATTCCAACCACTTCTTTAATCTTCCAGGCTCTTATTTTCAGTTCCTGTAAGGTAATATTATTATTGTGTCTTACAGATCCCACAGAGATTAGATGAAACAGGATAAAGACCTTAATACAAGGAATGAATTTTTCAATGGTTCTTAATTAAGAGATTGTCTTTTTTTAAGTTTTGCATTCCAGGATCAACGATTGATGGGGAAAAAAAGTAGGACAAGCTTGCAATCTGATCACTGTCAAAGCCTTTTGCTCTTTCTCCTAAATGCATTTGCAAAGTGTTTCTTCACTATTTCTCTCTGTTCTGAGTTGGCACATAGCACCAAGCATCTTGCTGCTGCTGCTGCTGCTAAGTCGCTCCAGTCCTGTTCGACTCTGTGCGACCCCATAGACGGCAGCCCACCAGGCTCCCCCGTCCTGGGGATTCTCCAGGCAAGAACACTGGAGTGGGTTGCCATTTCCTTCTCCAATGCATGAAAATGAAAAGTGAAAGCGAAGTCGCTCAGTCGTGTCCGACTGTTCGCGACCCCATGGACTGCAGCCTACCAGGCTTCCCTGTCCATGGGATTTTCCAGGCAAGAGTACTGGAGTGGGGTGCCTTTGCCTTCTCCAAAGCATCTTGAGTTGTTTCAAATAAGGGGACTTCTCAGGAATTTATTCATGGAAATAAGTTTTATTAAACGTTTTACTTCCATGAATAAATAAAAATTGGAGATCAATTTTCCCCCCGTTTTATTGAGATTTAATTGACATGTACCCATCCCTTATGGCTCAGATGGTAAAGTGTCTGCCTTACAATGCGGGAGACCCAGGTTCGATCCCTGGGTCGGGAAGTACCCCTGGAGAAGGAAATGGCAACCCACTGCAGTATCTTGCCTGGAAAATCCCATGGATGGAGGAGCCCGGCAGGCTACAGTCCATGGGGTCGTAAAGAGTCGGATAGGACTGAGCGACTTCACTCAATTGACATGTAATAGTGTGTAAGTTATAAGGTGTACAATGTGTTATTTGATATACTTATTATTGATATTGAGAAATTATTTCCATGGTAGAGTTAGTTAACATTTCTATTGCCTCACTTGGTTACCATTTATTTTTCGTAGTCAGAATAATTAAGATCCATTCTCTTAGCGATTCCAACTATGTAGTGCAATATGGTTAACTATGATCACGATATTGCACGTGAGCTCTTCAGAATGTTTTCATCTTATACCTTCAAGTGTATACACCCACTGATGAACATGTCCTCATTTCCCTCACCTTCCAGCCCCTGGAAACTACCATTCTACTCACTCTTTCTGTGAGTCTGTCTTCTTTGATTCCATATATAAGTGAGATCATACAATATCTGTCTTTCTATATTTGCCATTTCACTGAGCACAATGACCTCAAGGTTCTTCTGTGTTGTTGCAAACTGCAGAATTTCCTTCTTTCTCATGACTTGATAATATTCAGTTGTGCTCAGTGTATACAGTTGACCTTTGAACAATTAGAAATATTATTGTTTAGGGGTACCAAGCATGACAACCCACTCCAGTATTCTTGCCTAGAGAATCCCATGGACTATACCCTGTCAGGCTTCTCTGTCCATGGGGTCACAAGAGTTGGACATGACTTAGTGACTAAACCGCCACCACCAAGCCCTCCAGCAGTCAAAAATCTCAGTGTAAGTTTATAGTCAGCTTCCTTATCTGCAGTTCTATTGTACATCTACAGACTCAACCAAGTGTGTATTGTGTGGTACTATAGTATTATTGAAAAAAAAAATCTGCTTATAAGTGGACCCACGCAATTCAAACCCATGTTGTTGAAGGGTCAACTGTATATGTAGATATTTAAGTATATATCTCACATCTTCTTTATCTATTGTCTATAGATAGATGTTTGGGTTGTTTCCATATCTTGACTACTGTGAAAAAACTGCAGTAAACATGCGGGTAAATATCTCTGATACCATTTTCATTTTGTTTAGCTAGTACTTCAGCTGGTGAAGAATCCACTTGCAATGCAGAAAATTCCAACTCAATTCCTGGGTTGGGAAGATCTCCTGGAGAAGGGATAGGCTACCCCACTCCAGTATCCTTGGGCTTCCCTGGTGGCTCAGCTGATAAAGAATCTGCCTGCAGTGCAGGAGACCTGGGTTCGATCCCTGGGTTGAGAAGATCCCCTGGAGAAGGGTTAGGCTACCTACCCACTCCAGTATTCTGGCCTGGAGAATTCCATTGACTGGATAGGCCGTGGGGTCGCAAAGCGTTGGACATGACTGAGTGACTTTCCTTTTCATATACCCAGAAGTGGGATTGCTGGACCAGTAACATGTTAGTTCTATCTCAAACTTTTTGAGAAACCTCCATATTGTTTGCCATAGTGGCTGCACCAATTTATATTGTCACCAACAGTACCCAAGTTTTCCCTTTTCTCCACAAAGTGTATCTTTGCCACACTTTTTATCTTTAGTCTTTTTGATAAAGGCCATGCTAACTAATAGACATGAGATGATAGCTCATTGTAGTTGTGATTTGCAATTCCATGATAATTAGTGACATTGGACAACTTTTCATGTTCCCATGGGTCACGTGTAGTTCTTCCTCTTAAAAAGTATCCATTCAGTGGAGAAGGAAATGGCAACCCACTCCACTATTATCTGGGAAATCCCATGGACAGAGGAGCCTGATGGGCTACAGTCCACAGAGACACAAAAAGAGTCAGATATGACTTACCAACTAATCAATACCAACAGGAAAACACAGGAGACCTTCAGTGGCTCACAGCCCTGAGACTGGATATCTTGTGGACAACAACAACAAAAGTATCCGTTTAGATCCTCTGGCCATTTTTCAGTCAGATTGTTTTATGTTTTTGTTTTCTGCCATCGAGCTGTATGAATTTCTTATCTATTTTGGCTATTAACCCCTTCTCAGATATATGGTTTACAAATTTTTTTTTTCTTATTCCATAGGTTGCTTGGTAATTCTGATTGCTTCCTTTGCTATGAAGAAGATTTTTAGTTTGATGAGGTAGCAGTAGACCTACTTATTTATTTCTGCTATTGTTGATTCTGCTTGGTGTGTCATATTCAAAATTGTTTATATTGCCAAGACCAATGTCAAGAAGTTTTGCCTCTGTGTTTTCTTCTGGTTTCAGGTCTCTTATTCAAGTGTTTAATTGATTTCAAGTTAATTTTTGTGAGTGGTATAAAATAGACACCGTTTTATTTTTCTGCATATGATTTGGTTTTTCTAACACCACTTAATGAGGAGAATATCCTTTCACGATTGAGTAGACTTGCCTCCCCTGACAAATATTAGTTGATTGCATACATAAGGATTTATTTCTGGACTCTCAATTGTGTTCCATGGGTCTATGTGTCTATTTTTTTTACTAGTTATATATTCTTTTGATTACTACATTTTTTTTTTCAAGCAGGTCCAAAATTTTTTTATTTTTATTTATTTATTTTTTTTGGACAAATTAACAGTTTTTAATGTTTTACATTCTAGTGAGGTAGCAGACAATAACCAAAGATGAAAATATACAATACAATGTCAGAAATTACTATTAAGAAAGAAAAATCCATTTTAGAAGATCAGCTCATAGCAACAGGGCATGTAGTTTATATACAGAGTCTCTGAGGAGAAAACAATTGATGATTACTACATTTTTGTAATATCACTTTAAATTAGGAGGTGTAACGTATCAAGCTTTGGGCTTCTTTCACTGAGTTGCTTTATCCATTCAGAGTCTTTTGTGGTTCCATACAAATTTTATAATTTTTTTTATTTCTTAAAAAATGCCATTGGAATTTTGACAGGGATTTACTTAAATATATAGATGGCTTAGAATAGTATGGACATTTTAATAATATTAATTCTAATTCATGACTGTGGAATTTTTTCCATTTGTGTCCTCTTCAATTTCTTTCATCGTTGTCTTATAGTTTTCAGTGTTAACTGTCTTATATGAAGTAAGTCATTCTTTCCCTTACTCCATATAGCCTATTTCAAGAGCTAAAAAGCATTTGTAAAAAGAGAGAAGTAACAAGGCAGCATCACTTCAAAAAACAAAGAACAAAACAACAAGCTAGCTAGCAAGAACTTCAGTATAAGTTTGATTTGATATTGTAACAATGGAATATTGTTGACTTGTTCACAAATTCAAATTGAAAGACACACTAATTTTTTTTAATTGTGTGATATTAGCTGTAGGTTTTTTTCCATAGACATTCTTTGTCAGGTTAAAGAACTTCCCATCTGGCTCAAATATACTGAGAAAAACAATTATTTAAGCGCACAAACAGGTATTGAATTTTATTTTCAAAGGTGTTTTTGCATATATTAGGATGGCCATATGCTTTTTACCCCTATTTTTTACTGTTAAAATAATGAAATGTTAAACTAACCTTGCATTCTTGGAATAAACCCCACTTAGTGATAATGTGTTTGCTTTTTTATATGTGCTAGGATTTCATTTGTAATATTCAGGGAATTTTGTGTCTGTGTTTTCACTTCTTGAGATAAATGTTTATTGATTTTTCATTTGCTCTTCTTTTCTAATAGATATTTAAATCTGTCTTATAATAATATGTCACATTTTCATTATTTTATAGTCATTTCAAAATATTTTATAATTTTCCTTTTGATTTTTTCTTTCATCCTTTGGTAATTTAGAGTATTTTGCTTTCATATTAAGCATTTGGAGATTTTCTCTTTTTTAATCTTTCTATTACTGATTTACTGTTTAATTTGACTGTTGTCAGAGAATATTCTATGATTTCATCCTTAAAATTTCTTGAACCTTCATTTATGCCACAGCATTTAGCCTATTTTGGTAAATATTAGTGATAAAGATTGTTAATACCTTAAGACTATAAAGATATATTTTATAATTTAGAATATGATTTTAGAATATTGTGCTCTTCAATTATGTTAAGTAGAAGACCAGTAAAAATATTTATGTGTGACATATGAGATAAGTGCTTTATACTATGGGCTAGAGAATGTCTCTCAGTCTCAGATAATTCTTTGTTTGGGTGGCTGTCCTACGCATTTAACAGTATCCTTGTCTCTACTCATTGGGTCTGGAAGCAGTTTTCTGGTCCCAATTGTGACAATCAAAATTGCCTCTAGATATTGCCAAATGTTTGCTGAGGGGAAAAATCACCTCCAGTTGAAAATCACTCAACTATATAAAGAAACAATCTTTTATAAAATCAGTGTACCTATGTAGATAAATTTTTATTATAAAAAATTCTGGATTTTACTATAAAAATGTAGTTGCAAATTCAATAATAGTTACTATGTATGGTTGAAATAGCATATGACATCACTTATATGTGAAATCTAAATTATGATACAAATAAATTTATTTACAAAACAGAGACTCACAAACATAGAAAACAAATTTATGGTTACCAAAGTGGAAAGGGGACGAGTGAAGAATAAGTTAGGAGTTTGGGATTAGCAGATACAAGCTATTATATATAAATTAGATAAATAAAGTCATACTATATATAGTACAGGGAGCTATATTTGATATCCTATAATAAATCATAAGGGAAAAGAATGTGAAAAATATATATTTATAAAACTGAATCACTTTGTCATACACCAGAAACTAACACAACATTGTAAATCAACTATACATCAATTAAAATGTTAAAAACAAAATATAAATAATAATGAAAAGAGAACATGTGATTCCTATTCAAGATGTAACACATGAAAATGATCCAAAAGCTGTCAAACATTGAGCAAACGCAAGGAATTCTTCCGTGTCATAAGAATGGGAACCATGTGATATACTTGACTCTGTGTTCTCTGCCTAGGCAGATATCACAATTCAATACGACACTATTTTCTCACTTTGCTGTTCAGTCGTTAAGTCATGTCCGACTCTTTCTGACCCCGTGGACTGCAGCACGCCAGGCTTCTTTGTGCTTCACTGTCTCCCAGAATTTGCTCAAACTCATATCCATTAAGCACGACATGAGTGATGCCATCCAGCCATCTCATCCTCCGTCATCCCCTTCTCCTCCTGCTCTCAGTCTTTCTCAGCATCAGGGCCTTTTCCAGTCTTCTCTTCGCATCAGGAAGCTTCAGCTTCAGGTACAGTTCTTCCAGTGAATATTCAGGGTTCATTTCCTTTAGGCTTGACTGGTTGGATCTCCTTGCAGTCCAAGGGACTCTCAAGAGTCTTCTCCAGCACCACAATTCAAAATCATCAGTTCTTCAGCATTCAGCCCTCTTTTGGTCCAGCTCTCACATCCGTACTTTCCCACTAAGCCCAGATATTTTCTCAGAATCCTTTTCAACAGAAGAATCAAGAAAGCTATCACCAATAGATCAGAGTGAAAAAGTTCTTTGCTATCCCTGGCATATCGCCTTTAGATCCTTCTTTTCATATTCCACTTCCACTAATTTATTCAGTGATCTTCAAGAGGAATAAAGGGGAAAGGGCATCCAGGTACTCTCTCCAACAACAGGGTTCTCTGAGGATGCAAGGTGGACTGCCACACTGGTATGATGACGTTTGTGAATCCTCTTCTGAACAGTGATACAGCTACTGCATCTGGGGATAAACTGACTTTTGAATATGAATCCACTCTTCTGGCTAATGGGCAAGGAAATGGCAGCCCACTCCAGTATTCTTGCCTGGAGAATCCTGTGGATGGAGGAGCCTGATGGGCTGCTGTCCATAGGGTTGCACAGAGTCAGACACGACTGAGGTGACTTAGCATGCATGTGTGAATTGGAGAAGGAAATGGCAACCTGCTCCAGTATTCTTGCCTGGAGAATCCCAGGGACGGAGGAGCCTAGTGGGCTGACGTCTATGGGGTCGCACGGAGTCAGACATGACTGAAGCAACTTAGCAGCAGCAGCAGCAGCTTCTGGCTAAAGACTAAAATATTTCCCTAAATTCAAAAATAACCCTCCTAAATATGTGCACTGCAGACACCAACCGTGGAAACATCTGTTTGTCTTAGTGCAAGTGTTAATAGATTGTATAGTCAAGTATCACACAAACTCATCCATCTTAAAAATAGAATCAATAGCAAAATGTATGCAGACTCAGAGCACCTCCAAAGGGAAGAGAGAAAATGATGGAAAAGTGATTCAAAGTTAATTGTATCTAGATAGCTTCCCCAGACAAAATGTCAGTTGAATGAAAGGAAGCAGTGGAAATAATGCCTTGATAAAAGAAAAGACACAAAGCAAAACATCCACATTTTGCTTAAAATCAGTGCAAAGTCTTTATTCAAGAATCATTGTAAAGCTGCATTCCTTTTCTTTATTATTTTGCTATGGATACTTTTCCTTTTTCATGAAATACAAGCCAAGAAAATAGCTTATATTTTGTCATGGAAATGACAAATTGATTAGAGCCTCAGAGTACTTCAGTGTTGTGAGGTAAAGACAATTATTCATTATTCTGAAATAACTGCAGAACTAAGAATTGTTGAAGCAATACCTAAATGACTATGGAAAATAAACAGGGAGAATTGTAAACTTTTTAATGTGGCGTTTCAGCCTGAGCTCAAGTTATAAATATCAGCAAATTCTCTGCTGTGCTTCCCTGGATTCGTCTAGTGCCATTTGTTTAGTGCTCTGAGATATTAGACAGCCATATATTTTACTCTCACTGCTAGTCGCCAATTTGCAAGAAAGCAAGTAATATAAAAATGGCTATTTACTCTGTTACAAGTGGTACAGTCCATTATCACTCTTCACTGATGTTGTTACAAGGATAGCAAATCAATAATCAGTTCTCATTCCCTAACTCAGTAAACCATCTGCTTTCATTATTGTAAACCATGTTCAGTTTGGATGCAAACTTTACTGCTGTGCTAGAAGCTGATTCATTTGATAAGACCCCAAACATCACCACAGGAAAATTATTTCTTAATTACCTTTCTCTGAAACTTAAATGGCTAAGTGCTAGGGAATTCCTTTGCCATCAGAAAAACGAACATTACAAGACATTGTAAGTGTATCAGTGAAGACAAGGGCTTTCTCTAAAATGGCAAATGACTTAGTCCATCTCACATAGCTTTTTCTCAAGTAAGATTGCTCAAGTAAGCATTGGCTCTACACAGGAAGCCTCTATATGGGAAGTTAGACATTGCATCTCAGCCTGTATGACATTGCTTCTGGAGCAGCCATTGAGTTGAAACTGGGGATAATTATCAATTAGCTTCACCATGCCCACACCTGTTTTCACCTACCAAGCTCCTTTAATTGCCTTTATAAAAACTTTCATGTCCTCCGAGCATCACATAGCCCTAACAATCAGGTATTTGCCCAAGTTATTTTTTTTCCCCCAGGAAGTCAGCTGTGTCTAGTTCAAACTCAAGCTGGTTAAGATCACCAGCCCTCCCAATGGGCATACATGAGGATCTACTTAGTAAGATTTTTATGTCAGAAGGCCCAAACCTCTGACATAACATCCACACTATGATTTTCTGAGCATGTGTACCATTAAGAAACCTGTAGTTTAGTTGCATCTGTGCTAACAACAATTACTTCACCTTTTTCTTCCCTCCAATCACCTTTCACCACACTCCCCACGCCTCATCTTTACCCCATAAGTATCCCAAGCCCTCCCCCTTCCAGGAAGCAGATCTGAGATTTGTTCTCCTGTCTCAGCTACCTTGCAAACACACCTTTTCTCCTCTGCAAACCTCAGCACCTTGGCAGCTGACTTGCTGCACTTCCGACACAGGAACCTGTACACAAAGGAAAAGGAACAGGTACACGATTCTGAAACTGAGATGGGAATACTGGATGAATTTCAGGTAAAACATTTAATGGCTCCAGATCCAAGTGTATGAAATAATTTCTTTTTTTTTTTTTTTTTTAGTAACTCAGTTTAACTGATTCTACACCTCTATTCTGCTAGATACTGAAAATGTCAACTAGGAACGCCAAGGAGATTCACTAAATTCTGTTTTCTTAGACAATTCATGTTTTGTGGCACCCTCTCCTCCCAAGCCCCATTTTTTCCCCTTCCTTCTACTGGGACTCACTGCAAGTTCTGAAGAGGCTAACACCAATATTGGAAAAAGGCGTCTTTTCTAACCTTGTTACAGTGTGCTAACACCTTTTGAGATGCCACTGGCCCCATCTTGTCTCAAGCATGTCTCCCTCAGGCAAACAGTGTACAAAAATGGAGGTACAGAAGCGCAGAGATGGGACGAACTTCGTGACTTCAGGTCAAGTTCCGTGTTCTGCTTCAGGTTCTCCTTCTGGTCCACAGGCTCCCTCTGGTAGCTATCTTCTGTGCCTCTTTCCATATGTGTGAAAAGAATCATTTGCTCGTTTGTGTTCCCTTCAGGACTTCGAGTGTGACTCCTGACGCTTGTTTCTGTTTGTTTGTTTTTAATGCAAGTGCCTGACTTTGTCAAGGCTTCCATTTCAATGAGGCATTCCCTTCAAAGATAGGGTCTCCAGCAAACAAGTTTCCAGCCTTCCAACTAGATGAAGAGCCAGGCTACCTCCCCGCACTGAGGCTCCTTTGTTTTAGAGATCTTGGTTGATTTTCAGAACTGACCATTTGGGCCATTTTTTTCCTCTTTCTGTATTTAAATTCCCACTCTTGTGTTTTAAATACTCTTACTCAGTAAAGAGCCCATAAAACCCTAGACCCTCACCCTTGGCCTCAATCAAAGTAGAACTCAAGGCCTGTGTGCACTTTCTCTCTCCACAACCTGTGAGGCTCCAGGTGTGCCCTGTAATTTCCAGGTCTTGTAAGAAATAAACCTTTGTTTTTTTTTAAAGTTCTCTGATGGTGATTGCTGAAGGGCGTGTTGCAATCATAGTAAGAATTACAAGGGCCAGTTCAAGCACAACACTGATTGTTAATAGGCTGAGACTAGTGCAAGACAGTAAGAATTACAAGGGCCAGTTCAAGCATAACACTGATTGTTGCTAGGCTGAGACTAGTGCAAGACAGGACCGCAGGTGGATCCAGAGCAGAGCACGCATTCACACTGCCCCTCCTCTTCATAGCAGCCATCTCCGCTGTGTTCATCTCCCCTTAACTGTGGCACAACAGGCATTGGTAAAGCTTCTGACCATCAGAATGCCAGACAGGACCAGGGAGGCACAGGTCCTCTTTGCACTGATTCACTGCGTTGATTCATGAGCTATCTTTGGAATATAGAGACAGACCAACAACTAGCCAGCACTCCCTTCTTACAAATTGCGTCTCTACCCCCAGTTCATGGAATCTATCTCTGGGTTAGATTGTATGGAGCAGAAAGGGGGAGAAACTGAGTCTTAATGATAGGTAGGGCTTCCCTGGTGGCTCAGATGGTAAAGAATCTATTGCAATGCAGGAGACCAGGGTTCGATCCCTGGGTCAGGAAGATTCTCTGGAGAAGGAAATGGCAACCCACTCCAGTATTCTGGGCCTGGAGAATTCCATGGACAGAGGAGCCTGGCTGGCAGCAGTATATGTGGTCACAAAGAGGCAGACACCACTGAGCAACCAACACTTTCACTTTAATGATTATGTATCCTTTCTAATCCTTTCTGATTTGTAACTGCTCAAGGATTTTAATTGTGGGAGTCAGTAATTTGAAATGTCTATTCTGTTTCCCACCCTAACAATTCTTACATGATTGTATCTTCTATCTAGTTGCGTGAAGGAGTTTCACCTGGTGGTTTAGGTACTGTAAGAAAGAATTGCTGTTTAATACTTAGGCCCCTGCTTCAGACAGTTAAGTTTTAAATTGTTACTTCTATGTGACATCTCAGAACAAGGAAGTTCTATTTTACAGTCTCTTCTAAACTCAGCTAGAACCAAGTGACTGTTGTTTATACTGTGTCCCTTATCAGACTGTAACTACTTCAAGGACAAGGCTGCTTTTTTATCCAAGGCTGCTTACAATCCCTTCATTTTTTGAAGGGATAATAAATTATCTTTATTTAAAATAAACCTTACATACTGAAGACATCATAATATATAAATATGTAGCTTAGACAATGATTATAGAATTAATACCTATGAAACCACTATCAGAATTCCTAACATTTCCCCATTGTTAGGAATGTTTATAAGCACCTTCACTTTATAGAAATATTACCTTGATTTTTAATTATATTTCATTAAGTATACTGATATATGTAATAATTCTAGTTTTGAACTTTATGTAGAGGGAATCAAATTTATGTTTCTAAGATGAACTCAGTGTGCAGTTATGTTCATTCATTTATTTTTATGTATAGCACACTTTATATAAATATACCACCCTTTTTATAATCTACACTAATGTTAGATCTGTGGTGCATTTCCACTTTGGGAGTATTTTGAGCTGTGCTTCTATGACCATTCTTATATGTACAGGTATCTTGGTTCACATAAACATAAGTTTCTCTTAAGGGATCATAAGCAGCCCCGGTTAAACATCTGAGACTGAAATGCCTGGGTCATAGAATATATAGATGGTAATTCTAGAAATAATGCCAAATAAACTTTTATACGATTATAAGTATTTAGCCTTAGAACAGGAGCATATGATTATTTCCACAACCCTAAACATCTCTTGCTATTTGTCTAGATTTGTCAGTTTGGTAGGGGTATAGTTATCATTCCTTGTGACTTTAATTTGCAATTTCCCGGCTACAAATGAGGCTGAGCTTTCCTTTACATGCTAGTGGTCTTGACTTTAGCCGTTGGTTCAGTTTTCTTTGGGGTATTCATCTTTTTCTTAGTGGATTATAAAATGCCTTAATAAATTTTGAATTCATACCCTTTGGTGATTACACGTGCTGCAAATATCTCCTTTCATCTTTTCACATTGTTATAGTATCTTATGATGAAGACTAATTTTACTTTTAATGCAAAATGTATTAATTTCTACTTTATGGTTAGTGCTTTTTGTAGCTTGTCTCCACAAATTATGAAGATAGTCTCATATGTTCATAGTCGAATTTTTGATCTAACTGGAATTTTTGTGTATGATATAGTGAATCAACTTTATTTTTTTACATTTAATACCCAATTCCTTCAGTGCTATTTATTGAAGAGTCGTCTCTTTTCTATTGCTCTGCATTATCACTTTTGTTAAAATTTGAAACCATATATGAGCGGCTCTGTTTCCAGGCTTGTTATTTTCATCTGTTGGCTTATTTACCACTATCACACTATCTTAACTGCTATTTCTTTATGGTAATTTATGACATTTGACAGAACAGTTCTTTTACTTTATTATTTTCCTCAGATGTATCTTCATTATAAAAAAATCATAGAATCATTTTGCAAACATACTAACACATTTTGGGGGGGTTGTTTGGAATACTATTGCCTTCTTATACAAATTTGGGAAAAAATGATAACCTTAAAATATTGACTCTTCATATGCTTGAATAGTATTTTTCTCATTTTGTGTTTATTTTTTTCACTAAAATGTATTATTCCACCTTAGAGGAATTCCACAATTTTTGGTAGGCTTAGTACCAGATATTGCATACATTTTGATGGTGCTGTCACACTCTGTTTAGTTTGTTTTATCCTGTTTGTGACTGGAAAGTAGTATTAAATTTATCTATATCGATTTTGTAAACAACAATTTGCATAACTCATAATAATTTAAACTATATAGTCTAATAATTTATAAGTCACCACAGTGTCTTTAATTTGCCTCTTCTAATAATTCTTCTACTTGGATTTTCAAGTAATACAATTATATCGGTTAAAATTATGATAAATTTGATAAATTTTTTTAATGCTTATAGTTTTAGTATCATTGACATCCTAGTTTGGGGTTACGACTCAAATATAAAGCTAAGTAGATGTAATGGTGAACATCATCACTTGAGACCAGTTCCAGAAAGAAACTCTCAATGCTTCATCATTTCATATTGTTTGCTGTAACTTGTTTATAGAGACATTTTGTCAGATCAATGAAATTCCCTTTTATTGTTAGTTTGATACTATCTTTTAATATGAATAGATCTTGAATATGGTAAAATCTTTCTACCTCTGTTGAGATTATTTTTTTCTCCTTTAATCTGTAAATAAGATGAATTATACCAATTTATGTGCTATCGTTAAATCTGTTTTCATTCTTGAGGTATTTAATCTTGGATAAGAAGTATTATTTTCATCTATTTTAAAATTCAGTTTCTATAGCATGCTTGGAATTGGTTATGAGTGATTGTAATGAAAAAAAAAAATCAGTTTTTCCTCCTGTGAGTCCTTCTGCTGTAAGTGTCCTTTGTTACCTACACAGAACACTTCCGACTGTTCTGGTTGCCAAACATGTAGAGGTTTTCCCTTTCCAGCAAGTGATTCTCCATGACAGCAGTTGAGTGTCATACAGTTTAACTCCATGTTGACACTATCTTCTTGGAGATAGTGTTAGATCACACAGGCTAGGGGCTCAGTCCCACAAGACTGCTGTTACTCAATTCAGATGCCAGTCACAAGTAGGTCCCCAGTTTACCCACAACTTCTGTCCAGTTGGCTATAAATTGGAGGTCTCCATGACCTCCACCTTAGCTCAGTTAATTTGTTAGAGTAACCCACAGAACTCAGGGAAACCCTTACTTTTGCCACTTTATTAAAGGATATGATAAAGAATACAGATAAAGATGAAGAGATACGTAGGATGAAGTCTGGAGAGTCCTGGGTGCAGGAGCTTCCATCCCGGTGGAGTTGGGGTGTGTCAATCTCCCAGGGTGAGTGTATTTACTAGCCTGAAAACAATTGAAACTCCATACTATTGGGATGTTGTGTATGCTTCCTCAGATAGGCATGATCAATTATTAACTCCGTTTCAAAGCCTCTCCTTGGAATATGGGGTGGGAGGAGTGGGTTAAAAATTCCAAGCTGCTTGTCATGTCTTAACCTTTCTGCAGACCAGTTCCCAACCAGGAGTGCATCTAGAATCACTTAATTAGAAGAAAAGATGTTTCTAGTGCTCTCATCACTTCACTTCAGTCGCTCAGTCATGTCTGACTCTTTGCAACCCTATCAACTGCAGCACGACAGGCTTCCCTGTCCATCACCAACTCCCGGAGCCTGCTCAAACTCATGTCCATCAACTCAGTGATGCTATCCAACCATTTCATCCTCTGTCGTCCCCTTCTCCTCCTGCCTTCAATCTTTCCCAGCATCAGGGTCTTTTCCAATGAATCAGTTCTCCCAATCAGGTGACAAAAGTATTGGAGTTTCAGCTGCAGCATCAGTCCTTCCAATGAAAACCCAGGACTGATTTCCTTTAGGATGGACTGGTTGGATCTCATTGCAGTCCAAGGGACTCTCAAAATTCTTCAACACCACAACTCGAAAGCATCAATTCTTCGGCACTCAGCTTTCTTTATAGTCCAACTCTCATATCCATACATGACTCCTGGAAAAACCATAGCTTTGACTAGATGCACCTTTGTTGGCAAGGTAATGTCTCTGCTTTTTAATATGCTGTCTAGTTTGGTCATAACTTTTCTTCCAAGGAACAAGCATCTTTTAATTTCATGGCTGCAGTCACTATCTGCAGTGATTTTGGAGTCCCCCAAAATAAAGTCTCATCACTTAGGACTCTTTAAAGTTCCTGTAAATTCTTTTGTCAGCATTGATTTGCAAACTCAATGAGTTCCCCAGGTGAAATTTGAAACTGGCTCCTTACAAGGAGGGCAAGGAGACACCAAAAAAGAGGCAGACCATTCCATATTCTTGGGTAGAAGTTTTAATAAGCAAAGGAACTTAATATGAGGCATGCCTTCAACAGGCATAAGACAAATAGCTCTTTGCACCTACCTGCCAGAATCCTGAAGCAATCTTAATATGTTATAATAAGGCCTTAACTGCCCAGTCACATATACAGTCCAGATGGTACAAAGAACACCTTATTCTCTCGAGGCTGCTTCCTTGAAATAGCTAACTCATATGTGGAAACAATGGGTGGGGAGAAGGTAAGGAGCCTCTGATTGTCCAGATCTAGTTGAAGGTCAACCCCCTGTCATGTCACCTGGGTGACGTCATCCAACAATCAGGGACAGGGGGTCAAAGACCAAATCTATCATTTAGTGAATTACATGGGTTTCAGGAGCTCTGTGCTAGGAATTTGGGGAAGAAATAAATGTCTATTTTCTATTCCCTCACAGTGACTTTCTATATAAACTGTTTTTAAATGATGTCCTTACTGGGCTTTAGTGTCAAGGTTATGCTAGTCTCACGTATTTTCTGTTTGTTTTTTGGGAAGAGCTTATGTAAGATTAAAATTATTTTTTCCTTGATTGCTTAGAATTTCCTGATGAAACCAAGTAGACCTAGAGTTAATTTTTGAGACTTATTTGAGGACACATTTACATTTTCAAAGGGATATAAAGTATTCAGATTCCCTACATTTGTCAGTTTTGATGTCATATTTATTAGTTTATTTGTTTTTAATATCCTTTTTTTTCTTTCTAGACTGAAGTCTCTTTTGTGATGTTACTTTTTTTCTTTTGATGATAATTATATGTGCTTCTTCTCTTGTCCCTCACATCTTATCTCATCAGATATTTGTTAGTTTACTAGTTTTGCCAAAGAATTTTGCTGTGTTAATCCTTTCTCTTAAATGTTTGCTTTGTTTTCAGTTTTTCAGTTTAAAAAAATTATTTCCTTTTGATTTTCAACATCTTTGATATCTTTTTCTAACTTCATGGGTTAGGTTCTTATCAAATTTAATCTTCTTTTTTAATGTATACATATGTGATTATATCGATAATTTCCTTTCTACCCAACTCTTACAACCTATAAATCCTAACAGTCAGTATTATTTAGTTCAAAATATATTCTAATATATTTGGGGTCACAAAAGATTGGACACAACTGAGCCACTGAACAACAATAAGAACAGCAGTCTTCTAATATACATTGCTATCCATTCTGGTAATAAGATTTTCTTATTTTGACCCACATGCTATTTAGAAATACTCCTTAACATAGACACACAGTCACTTTAAAAATTTCATTTTAACCTAACTACATGGTATTCCAACAGTATATCAAATATAAGCCCAATCTTTGTTTAATTGGAGTATAGTTGCTTTATAATGTTGTGTTAGTTTCAGCTGTAGAGCAAAAGTGAATCAGCTATACACATACATATATCCCATTTTTAAAAATTTCTTTCTCATTTAGGTCACCATGAAAGGTTCTCATTAGTTATCTATTTTTATACATAATAGTGTATATACATCAATACCATTCTCCCAATTCATTCCACTCCCCCGTCAATATCCCTACATCCATTCTCTATATCTGTATCTTCATCTCTGCCTTGCACATACGTTCATCTGTGTTGTTTGTCTAGATTCCACATATAAGTGAGATTATATGATATTTGTTTTTCTGGCCTCACTCTGTATGACAGTCTCTAGGTCTGTACAAGTCTCTGCAAATTGTAGTTTCATTCCTTCTAATGGCTGAGTAATATTCCATTGCATGTATATGTGTGTGTGTATAAATACCATGTTTTCTTTGTCCACTCTTCTCTTGATGGACATTTGGGTTGCTTCCATGTCCTGGCTACTGTAAATAGTGCTGTAGTGAATATTGGGGTGCATGTAGATTTTTGAAGTATGATTTTCTTTGGGTATATGCCCAGGAGTGGGATTGCTAGTTGTATTTTAGTTTTTCTTAAGGAGCCTCCATACTGTTCTTCATAGTGACTGTATCAATTTACATTCCCACCAACAGTGCAGGAGGGTTTCATCTTCTCTACACCCTCTTCAGTATATATTGTTTGTGGCTATTTTGGATCATGGCCATTCTGACTGGGATGAAGTGATACCTGCTTGTAGTTTTGATTTGCATTTCTCTAATAATTAGTGATATTGAACAACTTTTCATGTGCCTGTTGACCATTACATGTTTTCTTTGGAAAAGTGTCTATTTAAGTCTTCTGCCCATTTTTTGATTAGATTTCTTTTTGTTGTTCATATTGAGGTACATGAGCTGCTTGCATATTTGGGGGTTAATACCTTGTTAGTTGCTTCATTTGCAAATATTTTTCCCCCATCCTGAGGGCTGTTTTTCATCTTGGTTATAGCTTTCAATAAGTTGTGCTGAGAAAACTGGACAGTTGTCTAAAAGAATGAAGTTAGAACACTCCCTAATACCATACACAAAAATATACTCAAAATGGAATAAGGACTTAAATGTAAGGCCAGATATCATAAAACTCTTAGAGGGAAATACAGGCAGAACACTCTGACATACATCATGGCAAAAGTGTTTTTGACCCCCATCCTAGAGTAATGATGGACAGAAGACCTAAACAGACATTTCTCCAAAGACATACAGATAGCCAAGAAACACATGAAAAGATGCCCCACATCACTCATTAGAGAAATGCAAATCATAACTATAATGAGGTATCACCCCATACCAGTGAGAATGGCCATCATCAAAAAAATCTGCAAACAATAAATGCTGGAGATGATGTGGAGAAAAGGAACCCTGCTGCACTGTTTGTGGGGATGTAAACTGATACAGCCTTTATGGAAAACAGTATGGAGATGCCTTTAAAAAACTAGGGATCAATCTAGTTTTGACCCAGCAACCGTTTGACCCATCAGTCCCACTACTGGGCATATGCCTTGAGAAAACCACAGTTCTAAAAGTCACGGGTACCACAATGTTCATTGCAGCACAATTTACAAAAGCCAGGATATGGAAGCAACCTAGATGTCCATTAACAACTAGATGGATAAAGAAGCCGTGGTACATTTATACAATGGAATATTACTCAGCCATAAAAAGGAATGGGTTTGAGTCAGTTTTGGTGAGGTGGATGGACCTAGAGTCTCTTATGCAGAGTGAAGTAATTCGGAAGGAGAAAAACAAGTATGGTTTATTAATGCGTATACATGGAATCTAGAAAAATGCTACTGATGAACCTAGTAGAGAATGACTTGGGGACACAGGGGGAAAGGTGAGGGCGGGATGAATTGAGGACATGGCATTGACATGTATACACTATCATGTGTAAAATAAGTTAGCAGGAAGTTACTAAATAACACACAGAGCCCAGTCTGATGCTCTGTGATGACCTAGAGGGGTGAGATGGGAGGGAACATGAAGGGGAGGGAGGCTCAGGAGGAAAGGGAGGTATACATACAGTTATGACTGATTCACGTTGTTGTATGGCAGAAAACAACAGTAAATTGTAAAGCACTTTAATACCAATTTAAAAAAATTTAAAAAATAAACTGAACCTAATTAAAGCCAATCATTTTGTTAAAAAAGGAGCTTTTAAGTATGCACCAGCATAGGGCCAATTTTTATAAATACTGTGTGTGCTTGAAAAGAATTTGTGTTAGAGGTTTAGGTATCCAATGTTCTATGTACTTCTTTTACTGAAACGAACTTCAAGTTGTTTCTGTCCCACAAGTTTTATACTTGTTGCATTCACTTTGAAGGCTCTTCCTCATATGTTTTCATTGCCAACTAGGGGCTTTCCAAGTGGCATAAGTGTAAAGAATATGCCTGCCAATGCAGGAGACACAAGAGACACAGGTTTGATCCCTGAATCAAGAAGATACCTGGAGGAGGGCATGGCAACCCACTCCAGTATTCTTGTCAGGAGAATCCCATGGAGAGAGGAGCCTGGAGGGCTACGGTCCATGGGGTTGCAGATTCAGAAATGATTGAGCGTGCACACAATATGGTAGAAACTATGCTTACTACTTTCAGACCTATTCTTAGAGATTCTCATCTTAGACTATCCCTCCTGATCCTATTCCAAACCAGGCTTTATTTCTCACTTCCTTTACTATTTACTGAGCTATTTTCCTTAAAACACTAATCTCTGCCTGATATTAGATAATGTATCTATTTGTTTTCTTATTATCTCCATAAATATAAACTCCTTGAGGCAAGAACTCTTTCTGACTCATTTACCATTCTATCCCTAATACTTGAAAGTATCACGCACTAAGTGCTTAATAAATGTTTTGCATGACTTAGTGAATGAGTTTAAAATAGTGCTCGGTGTTAGAAAGTGATCTAGTTTCATTCTTTTACAAGTGGTTGACCAGTTTTCCCAGCACCACTTGTTAAAGAGATTGTCTTACTCCATTGTATATTCTTGCCTCCTTTGTCAAAGATAAGGTGTCCATATGTGTGTGGATTTATCTCTGGGCTTTCTATTTTGTCCCATTGATCTATATGTCTGTCTTTGTGCCAGTACCATACTGTCTTGATGACTGTGGCTTTGTAGTAGAGCCTGAAGTCAGGTAAGTTGATTCCTCCAGTTCCATTCTTCTTTCTCAAGATTGCTTTGGCTATTCGAGGTTTTTTGTATTTCCATACAAATCTTGAAATTATTTGTTCTAGTTCTGTGAAAAATGTGGCTGGTAACTTGATAGGGATTGCATTGAATTTGTAAATTGCTTTGGGTAGTATACTCATTTTCACTATATTGATTCTTCCAATCCATGAACATGGTATATTTCTCCATCTATTAGATCACTTTCTAACACCGCACACAAAAATAAACTCAAAATGGATTAAAGATCTAAATGTAAGACCAGAAACTATAAAACTCCTAGAGGAGAACATAGGCAAAACACTCTCAGACATAAATCACAGCAGGATCCTCTATGATCCACCTCCCAGAATTCTGGAAATAAAAGCAAAAATAAACAAATGGGATCTAATTAAAATTAAAAGCTTCTGCACAACAAAGGAAACTATAAGCAAGGTGAAAAGACAGCCTTCTGAATGGGAGAAAATAATAGCAAATGAAGCAACTGACAAACAACTAATCTCAAAAATATACAAGCAACTTATGCAGCTCAATTCCAGAAAAATAAACGACCCAATCAAAAAATGGGCCAAAGAACTAAATAGACATTTCTCCAAAGAAGACATACGGATGGCTAACAAACACATGAAAAGATGCTCAACATCACTCATTATTAGAGAAATGCAAATCAAAACCACAATGAGGTACCACTTCACACCAGTCAGAATGGCTGCGATCCAAAAATCTGCAAGCAATAAATGCTGGAGGGTGTGGAGAAAAAGGAACCCTCCTACACTGTTGGTGGGAATGCAAACTAGTACAGCCACTATGGAGAACGGTGTGGAGATTCCTTAAAAATTGCAAATAGAACTACCTTATGACCCAGCAATCCCACTTCTGGGCATACACACCGAGGAAACCAGAATTGAAAGAGACACATGTACCCCAATGTTCATCGCAGCACTGTTTATCATAGCCAGGACATGGAAACAACCTAGATGTCCATCAGCAGATGAATGGATAAGAAAGCTGTGGTACATATACACAATGGAGTATTACTCAGCCGTTAAAAGAATTCATTTGAATCAGTTCTGATGAGATGGATGAAACTGGAGCCGATTATACAGAGTGAAGTCAGCCAGAAAGAAAAACACCAATACAGTATACTAACACATATATATGGAATTTAGGAAGAGGGCAATGACGACCCTGTATGCAAGACAGGAAAGAGACACAGATGTGTATAACGGACTTTTGGACTCAGAATGACATTCTAACATGTATACTATCATGTGAATTGAATCGCTAAAAAAAAAAAAAAAAACCAGCTTGAACATCAAAAAAAAATAAATAAAATAAAATAAAATAAAATAGTGCTCAACAGAGACCTTGACAAGCATATATAAAAGCATCATTTACCCTGCTGTGTCCCTTCAATAGAATTGGCAGTGCCCATATAGGTAACATGGAAAAGTCAATGGCACCCCACTCCAGTACTCTTGCCTGGAAAATCCTATGAATGAAGGAGCCTGGTAGGCTGCAGTCCATGGGGTCGCTAAGAGTCGGATACGACTGAGCGACTTTCCTTTCACTTTTCACTTTCATGCATTGGAGAAGGAAATGGCAACCCACTCCAGTGTTCTTGCCTGGAGAATCCCAGAGATGGGGGAGCCTGGTGGGCTGCTGTCTATGGGGTCACACAGAGTCGGACATGACTGAAGTGACTTAGCAATAGCAGTAGCATGTAGGTAACAGGTAAGCTTAAAACACAAGTAAGCATGGAGGAAAAAATGGAAAACAAAACAATCCTGTCATCAGTTCAGTCCAATCGCTCAGTCATGTGCAACTCTTTGCAACTCCATGGACTGCAGCACGCTAGGCTTCCCTGTCCATCACCAACTCCTGGAGTTCACCCAAACCCATGTCCATCGAGTTGGTGATGCCATCCAACATTCTCATCCTCTGTTGTCCCCTTCAATCTGTCCCAGCATCAGTTCTTTTACAGTGAATCAGTTCTTTGCATCAGGTGGCCAAAGTATTGGAGTTTCAGCATCAGTCCTTCCAATGAATATTCAGGACTGATTTCCTTTAGGATGGACTGGTTGGATCTCCTTGGAGTCCAAGGGACTCTTAAGAGTCTTCTCCAACACCACAGTTCAAAAGCATTCATTCTTTGGTGCTCAGCTTTCTTTATAGCCCAACTGTCACACCCGTACATGACTACTGGAAAAACCATAGCTTTGACTAGATGGACCTTGGTTGGCAAAGAAATGGCTCTGCTGTTTAATATGCTGTGTAGCTTAGTCATAGCTTTTCTTCCAAGGAGCAAGCATCTTTTAATTTCATGGCTGCAGTCACAATCTGCAGGGATTTTGGAGACCCCCAAAATAAAGTCTGTCACTTTTTCCATTGTTTTCCCATCTATTTGCCATGAAGTGATGGGACCAATCCTGTCATAGACCAGCCCAAAGCAGGTGCTCAATTGATATTTACTTTATGAATTAAATTGAAAATAAAAAAGAATGAAAAGAGGAAAGAAGGAGAAAAGGAGAGATCTAGTTATAAATTAAACAAAGGATGACACTAGTAGACAAAATGTGTCTCTATTCTTGCCTTTATTTTTTTGGTGAATCACCTGGCTTCTTCTACCTACTTGCTACTTCCCAAGAGAGAAGGAATTACTAATATGATTAGTCAGTTATGGAAAGAAGCTGAGCATATGGAAAGCTCAGTCCCTTCCATCTTCCTTGAGTTTTGGAACTAGTCTAACCCGATCCTTCATGTATGAAATTTCACAGGGGCAAGCACTCTTTTTTGGGAGTTCTGTATTATGTATTTAATTCTGGAAATAATTTTATGAAGTCCACTATTACTATGCACTCATCACATTCTCCAAACAGTTCTATTCATAATCATATAATTTTTTTTTTGTTTTTAAATTTTGTTCCTTTCCTATTGTTTAATTGCTTCTAAAGTAAGGCTGAGAATGTGTGTGTCCATTTATTAGGGCTACCTGTAATATATTCTCACTAGGTGTTATTAGTATTAAGGTATCTCTTTCGAGTAAGACTTTCACAATGACAGAGATTATAGATTTCCATAAAAACAAAAGCAAACCGAGAAAACTAAGGGAGGAAAGGAAAACAGGTTCTGATTTCAGAAATTCAGCACATTTTTTATGCAAGCTTTTTACCGTTCCTTTATTCAATCATATTCAAATGTCCTCAAGCTGTTTGCATAGGTAAAATGAAGTATAGAGAGGCAACAATTACTCAACAAATCTAGACTTATAGGGAAACAACAATGCCATACTAAGTATATGATAAGGATTTACTGGAACAAATCACTGTTCATGTTTGTATTCAGGTTATCCTTAGAAATAACCTAATTTCTTTAAGTGTGGGATCCTTCATAGAGGCTTCTGACCAACTGGACTGGAGGCAATTCTAATGAACTCAGAGCCATTACAGACATGGTAGCCAATAACAGTTTGGATGAACACAACTTAAAAGGTCCTGGAACTAAAATTAGAAAGGCTAGCATCAGGTCATAGACCTGGGTGATGCAATGCTAATGAAGAAGTTTGGGAGGAGGGCTGCATCATGTATGTGTGTATATACATACTTTAATTTTCATTTAAATACAGTTGATTTACAATGTGTTAGTTTCAGGTATACATCAAAGTGATTCAGTTGTTTGTGTGTGTATACCCTCTGACCTGCTTCACCTAGTATGATCTCTAGGTCCATGCATGTTGTTGCAAATGGCATTATTTTATTCTTTTTTATAGCTGAATGGCATTCCATTTCATATATGTGCTATGCTGTGGTTAGTTGCTCAGTCGTGTCCAACTCTTTGGAGCCTACCAGGCTCCTCTGTCCATGGGCATTCTGCAAACAAGAATACGGAGAGTGTTGCCATGCCCTCCTCTAGGGATCTTCCTAACCCAGGGATCGAACCCAGGTCTCCCACATTGCAAGCGGATTCTTTATCATCTGAGACACCAGGGAATCCCTTGCATATATGTACCACATCTTATCTATATATTCCTCTGTTTATTAACACTTAAGTTTCTTCCATGTCCTGGGTATTGTAAATAGCACTGCAGTGAACATTCAAGTGAATGTATCTTTTTGGATTATGCTTTTACTCTGGGCAACTGCCTAGAAGTAGGACTGTTGGATCATATGATATTTCTATTTTTAGTTGTTTAAGGAATCTCTATATTGTTCTCTATAATGGTTGTACCAATTTACAATCATATCAGCAGTGTAGAAGGGTTCCTTTTCTCCACACCCTCTCCAGCCTTTATTGTTTGTGGATTTTTTGATGCTGGTCATTCTGGCCGATGTGAGGTGATACCGCCTTCTAGTTTTAATTTGTATTTCTCTAATAATTAGTGATGTTAAACAACTTTTCATGTGCTTGTTGTTGATCTATATGTCTTCTTTAAAAAAATGTTTATATCTCCTGCCCATTTTTTGATTTGGCTGTTTTGATATTGAGCTGTATGAGATGTTTATTTATTTTGGAAATTAATCCCTTCTTAGTCATAATAGTTGGAAATATTTGTTCAAAGACAATGAAAAGTTGTCTTTTCGCATACTGTGCAAAAATTCTTAAGTTTAATTAGGTCCAATTTATGTAATTTTTATTTCCAATACCCTGGGTAAGTAAGTGTTAGTTGCTCAGTCGTGCCCGACTCTTTGCGACCCCATGGACTGCAGCCCACCAGGCTTCTCTGTCCATGAGATTTTCCAGGCAAGGATACTGGAGTGGGTTGCCATTTGCTTCTCCAGGGTATCTTCCCAACCCAGGGATTGAACCCGGGTCTCCCGCACAGCAGGCAGATTCTTTACCGACTGAACTACAAGGGAAGCCCAATACCCTAGGAGATGGGTCCAAAAAAATAGTGCTGCAACTTATGCCAAACAGTATCAACCATGTTTTCTTCTAGGAATGTAATGGTATCCAGTCTTACATTTAGGTCTTTATACATTTTGAGTTTATTTTTGTGTATGGTGTTAGTGTTCTAAGTTCATTCTTTTACATGTAGCTGTCTAGTTTTCCCAGCACCACTTATTGAAGAGACTGTCTTTTCTACATTGTATTTCTTGCATCCTTTGTAGTAGATTAATTATTAATTAGTGATTTATTTTTGGCTTACTATCCTGTTCTATTGACCTATACATCTGTTTTTGTGCTATACCATGCTATTTAGATTACTGTAGCTTTGTAGTATAGTTTGAAGTCAAGGAACCTGATTCCTCTAGCTCCATCTTCTTTCTCAAAATTGCTTTGGCTATTTGAGGTCTTTCATGTTTCCATACAAAGTTTAAAAACTTTGTTCTATTTCTGTGAAAATTTCCATTGGCATTTTGACAGAGATTGCATTGTATCTGTAGATTGCCTTGGGTAGTATGGTCGTTTTAAAAATATTGATTCTTCCAATCCAAGAATGTGGCATATCCTTTCCTCTAATTATGTCATCTTTAATTTAAACAACTTCATATAGTTTTCAGAGTACAGGTTTTTGCCTCCTTAGGTAACTTTATTCCTACCTCTTTTATCCTTTTTGATCAAGTGTTCGTGGTTTGTTCTGTGGGGATTTTTTTTTTTTCTTTTTTGCTTTTGAATCAATTTTTTTTTTAATTTTTATTTTTATTTTACTTTACTGTATTGGTTTTTCCATACATTGACATGAATCTGCCACGGGTGTACATGAGTTCCCAATCCTGAACCCCCCTCCCACCTCTCACCCCATATCATCTCTCTGGATCATCCCCTTGCACCAGCCCCAAGCATCCTGTATCCTGTATTGAACATAGACTGGCAATTCGTTTCTTACATGATAGTATGCATGTTTCAATGCCATTCTCCCAAATCATCCCATCCTCTCCCTCTCCCTCAGAGTCCAAAAGTCCGCTCTACACATCTGTGTCTCGTTTGCTGTCTCACATACACGGTTATCATTACCATCTTTCTAAATTCCATATATATGTGTTAGTATACTGCATTGGTGTTTTTCTTTCTAGCTTACTTCACTCTGTATGATTGGCTCCAGTTTCATCCATCTCATTAGAACTGATTCAAATGTATTCTTTTCAATGGCTGAGTAATACTCCATTGTGTATATGTACCACAGCTTTCTTATCCATTCACCTGCTGATGTTTAATGAAAGCAGCACCCACAGTTGTAATCAAAATTGTAAAGGTAGCCAAATACTAAATTTTTCAGGGGAAGATAAATGGACTCTTATTCTGAGTCTTATTTCAGACATCTTAGGGGTCTCTTTAGTAACTGCAGAAATTCTTCAAGAAGGTATCTATGTCTAAATGCTCCAGTATACTGTCAATCCTTTAATAGCACATACTATTAAATCTTGCTCATGAATCATATTTTTTTTTTCACTTGGAGCTGTCCATATGAAATGGTGCATGAGTTGCCATTTTGTTTCAATATGACAAAATGTAAATCAATTCTACAGTGAATAGTAATGCCCTTTGGGAGCCTACTTTAGAAGTTTGTGGGGGAATATATAAGAAAATTAATGACACAATATTTCAAGCTGTGGCATTGAACGTAAGACCTAACTTTCTCAGGTCATTAAGTTCCAATAAAGATATCATCTCTTTATCTTCTTAACTTGAATATCCATGCCAAATGTTACTAGTGGCTATTGAAGGAAATGATGAACTCGGTTCTTTCTTGTACATATACGCACGCTGTCACCAACCATATTTTCAGAAATAGATGCTTGATTTTCACCATTACTGAATAGGCAATATCTATGGTTTGATTGAGAAAATGGGCCACTGGGGCAAGCTGGTTAATTAGCAGTTTGGGGAACCAGCCATGTACTGGTTTGGTCTCCCATTCCTTTTCAGACCTTCTCCTGTTTCACTATATTTCCTGAATGTCCTTTTCCCTCTGACTTACACATAGGTTGGATTAAAGAGGGGAATCAGAAGACTGGACATCAGTGGGGAGAGAGGAGGGAATCAAGGCTATTTCTCTTAACTCCCTACCTTGGACAATGTCCTCAGCAGTGCCTGTGTTTTCTGTGCTTCCAACTCTCAGTAGGAGGGCTGGTCTCTATTTCAACAGGTAGCCCCCGATTTTTTTTTTTCTAGTTTCTGATAGTTGATCCTGGTTCTGATTTTTGTGCTTTGGTAACACCACTTTCTCTTGTTATCCCTCCCAATATTTCTAGCCACTGCTAATTGATTTGATTTCCTCTGTTTAGCTTCAGAACTCCTCAAATACATGTGTAACTAATACCCTGTATTAAATTCTCTCTGCTTGAAATATCTAAAATGTCTTTTTCCTCTCTGTACCTCAACTGAAACATTAGAGGCGAACAGATGAAATGAGGTTGAGTAACATAGTGGAAAAATAATAGAGGTGAGAAGAAACATACTTGAAAAAAATGTTTTCTAGTGTTGGAGGAGGAAAATCATAACCACCCTGGGTGGTCAGTTGAAATTTTAACTCCCCTAATAAATTTAAGTCTCAGCTCTGCCTCTTAGGAACCCTGCAATCTTAGGCATATTATTTAACTTCTCCCTGCTTCAGTTCAGTTCAGTCGCTCAGTCATGTCTGACTCTTTGCGACCCCATGAATCAGTGCCTGCTTTAGTGAAATAGTGTTGCCATTGCATGGACTTATTGTGAACATTAAGGAAATTACTAGCAATTCCTAGTTCATAGCAAGTCATTAAAAATGTTATAATAAGCCCTCTACTTTTTTTAGTGTTGTGGAGATACCTAGGAGTTTCATCTTTACTTTTGGCATACTTTAGCTCTCATTTCAGTTCAGTCACTCAGTTGCATCTGACTCTTTGTGACCCCATGGACTGCAGCACGCCATGCTTCCCTGTTCATCACCAACTCCTGGAACATGCTCAAACTCATGTCCATTGAGTCAGTGATGCTATTCAGCCATCTTGCCCTCTGTTGTCCCCTCTCCTCCCTCCTTCAATCTTCCCCAGCACCAGGGTCTTTTCTAGTGAGTCAGTTCTTCGAATCAGGTGGCCAAAGTATTGGATTTCAGCTTCAGCATCAGTCCTTCCAATGAATATTCAGAACTGATTTCCTTTAGGATGGACTGGTTGGATCTCCTTGCAGTCCAACGGACTCTCAAGAGTCTTCTCTGACACCACAGTTCAAAAACATAAATTCTTAAGTGCTCAGCTTTCTTTATAGCCCAACTGTCACAGCCATACATGACTACTAGAAAAATCATAGCTTGGAATAGATGGAACTTGTTTGGCAAAGAAATGTCTCTGCTTTTTAATATGCTATTTAGGATGGTCATAGCTTTTCCTCCAAGGAGCAAATGTCTTTTAATTTCATCCTGCAGTCACCATCTGCAGTAATTTTGGAGCCCCGAAAAAAAATTGTCACTGTTTCCATTGGTTCCCCATCTATTTGCCTTGAAGTAATGGAACCAGATGCCATGATCTTAGTTTTCTGAATGTTGAGTTTTAAGCTAGCTTTTTCATTCCCCTCTTTCACTTTCCAAGAGGCTCTTTAGTTCTTCTTCACTTTCTACCATAAGTGTGGTGGCAACTGTGTATCTGAAATTATTGATATTTCTCCCTGCAATCTTGATTCCAGAATGTGCTTCATTCAGCCCAGCATTTTGCATGATGTACTCTGCATATAAGTTAAATAACCAGTGTGGCAATATATGGCCTTATCATACTCCTTTCCTGATTTGGAAACAGTCTTTTCTTCCATGTCCAGTTCTAACTGTTGCTTCTTAACCTACATACAGGTTTCTCAAGAGGGAGGTGGGGTGGTCTGGTATTCCCACCTCTTGAAGAATTTTCCACAATTTGTTGTGATCCACACAGTCAAAGACTTTGGCATAGTCAATAAAGTAGAAATAGGTGTTCTTCTGGAACTCTCCTGCTCTTTCAATGACCCATCAGATGTTGGCAAATTGATCTCTGGTGCCTCTGCCTTTTCTAAATCCAATTTGAATGTCTGGAAGTTCACAGTTCATGTACTGTTCAAGCCTGGCTTGAAGGATTTTGAGCATTACTTTGCTAGAGTGTAAGATGAGTCCAGTTGTGCAGTAGTTTGAGCATTCTTTGGCATTGCCTTTCTTTGGAACTGGAAAGAAAACTGACCTTTTCCAGTCCTGTAGCCACTGCTGAGTTGTCCAAATATGTTGGCATATTGAGTGCAGCATTTTCACAGCATCATCTCTTAGGATTTGAAATAGCTCAAATGGAATTCCATCACCTTCACTAGCTTTGTTTGTAGTTATACTTCCTAAGGCCCACTTGACTTCACATTCCAGGATGTCTGGAGTGATCACACCATCGTGGTTGTCCAGGTCATGAAGATCTTTTTTTTGTATAGTTCTTCTGTGTATACTTGCCACCTCTTCTTAATGTCTTCTGCTTCTATTAGATCCATACTATTTCTGTCCTTTATTGTGCCCATCTTTGCATGAAATGTTCCCTTGGCATCTCTAATTTTCTTGAAGAGCTCTCTAGACTTTACCATTCTGTTGTTTTCCTCTGTTTCTTTGCACTGATCACTAAGGAAAGCTTTCTTATCTCCCCTTGCTATTCTTTGGAACTCTGCATTCAAATGGGTATATCTTTCCTTTTCTCCTTTGCCTTTAGCTTTTCTTCTTTCTCAACTATTTGTAGGG
Organism: Ovis aries; assembly: GCF_016772045.2. NCBI lineage: Eukaryota > Metazoa > Chordata > Mammalia > Artiodactyla > Bovidae > Ovis > Ovis aries. The sequence continues at coordinate 20,776,451 of NC_056074.1, forward strand.
CCTACTCAGACAACCATTTTGCCTTTCATTTCTTAGGGGTGGTCTTGATCACTGCCTCCTATAAAATATCATGAACCTCTGTCCTTAGTTCTTCAGGCACTCTGTCTTTCAGATGTAATCCCTTGAATCTATTTGTCTCTTCCACTGTATAATCATAAGGGATTTGATTAAGGTCATATCTAAATGGTCTAGTTGTTTTCCCTATTTTCTTCAATTTAAATCTGAATTTGGAAATAAAAATTTCATGATCTGAGCCACAGTCAGCTCCCGGTCTTGTTTTTGTTGACTGTATAGAGCTTCTCCACCGTTGGCTGCAAAGAATATAATCAATCTCATTTTGGTATTGATCATCTGGTGATGTCCATGTGTAGGGTCTTCTCTTGTGTTGTTGGAACAGTGTGTTTGCTATGACCAGTGCATTCTCTTGGCAAAACTATTAGCCTTTGCCCTGCTTCATTTTGTACTCCAGAGCCAAATTTGCCTGTTACTCCAGGTATCTCTTTTGTGCTTCAGTCCCCGATAATGAAAAGGATATCTATTTTGGGTATTAGTTCTAGAAGGTCTTGTAGGTCTTCATAGAACCATCCAGCTTCTTCAGCATTACTGGTTGGGACATAGACTTGGATTACCATGATATTGAATGGTTTGCCTTGGAAATGAACAGAGATCATTCTGTCATTTTTGAGATTTCATCCAAGTACTGTATTTCAGACTCTCTTTTTGACTATGAGGGCTACCCCATTTCTTCTAAGGGACTGTTGCCCATAGTGGTAGATATAATGGTCATCTGAGTTAAAGTCACACATTCCAGTCCATTTTAGTTCACTGATTCCTAAAATGTCGATGCTCACTCTTGCCATCTCCTGTTTGACCACTTCCAATTTGCCTTGATTCATGGACCTAACATTCCAGGTTCCTATGCAACATTGCTCTTTACAGCAATAATCAGACCTTGCTTCCATCACCAGGCTCATCCATCACTGGGCTTTTTTTATGCTTTGGCTCTGTCTCTTCATTCTTTCCAGAGTTATTTCTCCACTGATCTCCAGTAGCATATTGAGCACCTGCCGACCTGGGAAGTTCATTTTCAGTGTTCTATCTTTTTGTCTTTTCATATTGCTCATGGGGTTCTCAAGGCAAGCATTCTTAATTGATTTGTCATTCCCTTCTCCAGTGGACCACGTTTTGACAGAACTCTCCACCATGACCTGTCTGTCTTGGGTGGCCCTACACAGCATGGTTCATAGTTTCATTGAGTTAGACAAGGCTGTGGTCTGTGTAATCAGTTTGATTATTTTTTTGTGATTGTGGTTTTTATTCTGTCTGCCCTCTGCCAGGTAAGGAAAATTGGCTTATGAAAGCTTCCTGATGAGAGAGACTGACTGTGGGGGAAACTGGGTCTTGTTCTGATGGGTGGCGCCATGCTCAGTAAATCTTCAATCCAATTTTCTGTTGATGGGGTGGGGCTATGTTCCCTTCCTTTTGTTGACCTGAAACCAAACTATGGTGGAAGTGATAAAGATAATGGTGACCTCCTTCAAAAGGTCTCACTCAGTGCTCGTGACCTTGCAGCAGGCCTCTGTGACCTGCACCTCCACTGGAGACCCCTGGACACTCACAGTCAAATCTGAATCTGTCTCTTGTGGGATCCTGCTCCTTTCTCCTGGGTCCCTGTGCACACAGGCTTTGTTTGTGCCCTCCAAGGGTCTGTTTCTCAGTCCTGTGTAAGTTCTGGCAGCTCTATGGTGGGGTTAATGGGGACCTCCTCAAAGAAAGCTTATGCCACATCCAGGTCTGCTGCACCCAGAGCCCCGGCCCCTGTGGCAAGCCACTGCTGACCGGTACCTCCACAGGAGATGCTCAAACAGTCAAAGGCAGGTCTGGCTCAGTCTCTGTGGGGTCTCCTGGTGTGCATAAGATTTTGTTTGAGCCCTCTGAGTGTGTCTGGTGGGTATGGGGTTTGATTCTAAATGTGATTTTTCTCATCCTACTGCCTTGCTGGGCTTCTCCTTTGCCCTTGGACATGGGGTATTTTTTTTGGTGGGATCCAACATTCTCCTGTTGATGGTTGTTCAGCAATGTGTTGTAATTTTGGAGTTCTTGCAGGAGAAGATGAGAGCAGGTCCTTCTGCTCCACCGTCTTGGGAGATTATTACTTAAGCTCTAAATAGACATTAAAGTTATCTAAGCATGAACTGTGAATGCCAAAAAATGACACCTTAAACAGAGAATAAGTGAGAAAATCTTACCCTTAGTGACAATTGTAGTGATACAATTAATTCTTAAACTTCACTCTATTTTCTTTATACTCAGAGTGAAGATTGGAGAGTGGCGATGTGTTCCCAAATCACTCACACCTGCCTTAGTTACCTACACTTTAGCTCCACTTTTTCTCCGTTCTTCCATTTAATCTGTTGTAGCCACACGTTCTGGGAAACAAACTCACTCAGAAGGACAATGCAGATAGTGGAGTGCAGTTTATTACACCGGTGGGCCCAAGGCAGAGTCTCCTCTTAGCCAAGGACCCTGACCAGCATTTGTGAAAATCTTTTATACCCCATGTGTACGTGTCTGAACCCACCACTCCAAATTCCTTGAGACTTACATAAACCAAGGAAAATACAATCCCAATAACCCCATGATTCACGTGCTATGTGCTCAGGTGCTCAAACAGTCAAACAATTAGCCAATAATCAATAAACCTGAGGTTATACTCCAATCGATACAAAAAATTTATGGAGGAAGGGGTGATTAGTATATGTTTTCTCTTAGGCGATAAGTAACCTAGATACGATCTTCAAGGTTCCCCGGTCTGGAGAGGGTCTTATCCTTCTGTTGTTGTTTTCATAGGCACTAAACACAGAGTTCAGAGTCCATTGGAAAGGTGGCCGAGCACGATCAGCATGAACAGGCCTAAGATGGCATCCAGGCCCTATGAATTCCTTCTTCAAATCAAAACATACTTCCTAACTTCACAGACAACATTCTGTTAGAGCTTTTACCCAAAGCAGCAAAGACATTGGGGCAGAGGCCAAGGTAAGCACAGTGTATTATAAAGGAGTATAATGAGAAAAGTTCTTGATTGGTCTTTTTTAGGGGATTGCCTGTTCTCTACTGCCCAATAGTGTTTTCTTTTTCTCCAAGTGTACTTGACTTACCTTCCTTTTGTTTTCTTGGCTTCTCTATTCCAAAAGACTTGAAATTCTAGAGTACTTACCACCTCTGTGTCAAGTGCTAATGGACCAGGAATTTATCATAGCCACCAGGACTTTACTTGAAAAGTCAACATTTAAATATTTTTCCTCATTTTCAACTTCAAAATTGGGCTGCCAAGTCATTTTTCCTGACTATTTTCTGATTGTTCCATGCATTGACATTAAAAAAAACCTTCTAAAACTTGGCTTTCCTTCCCTCTTCAAACGTCCTTCTTACCATTTTCCATTACATCCTATTTCACAATTATAGGCAGTATGAAACTACCTGTGCTACCATGTCCCTTCTCTGTGGATTTTCTTCCATTGTTCTCATCTCCTAGAACCCTATTTACTGTGGGTTTTGTTTTGTTTAGTTGGATACTTCTTTCTTAATCCCCAGGTAGCTCAGTGGTAAAGAATTTGCCTGAGATGCAGGAGATGTGGGTTCGATCTCTGGGTCTGGAAGGTCCCCTGGAGGAGGAAAAGGCAACCCACTTCAGTATTCTTGCTGGGAAAATCCCCTAGATAGAGAAGCCTGGCAGGTTACAGTCCATGGAGTCACAGAGTGAGACATGACTGAAGTGACTGAGCATCCCAATTCAGGCCTCTTGAACTCTTCCCTACAGCTTTTCCCCTAAAGGGCTGAGTCACGTGCTCTTCCTTTTTACTCTCTTAGCTCCTTATGGTGACCTCCATCACAACCTTTAGCAGCATTGCTTTTAAATCATCAAAGAAGATTCTCCTAATAATAACTATAATTCACTGAATAGCTAGAAAGTTTATGAACTCCATAACGTATCTCTTAATCTTACAAAAATTCTTCAATTTCCCCTCCTCATATATTTTAAACTCCTCAAGGACAAGGGTAAGTATTATTTCATTCTTTTCTTCCTTAATCAACTCAGTTGGTGCATAGTAAATACTTTTGGCTGAAAACCAAGTCAAACTCTATGTTCCAAAAACTTTAAACCCAGAGCTTCAATCTAAATAATTTAAGCAATTGTTTTCACTATCTTTCCCTTAAATTATCTAGATAATAGTATCTGGCAAGGGTAATTACAGCCTCTCATATATGCTCTTTTAATACCATATGAATTGTTTCTCTCCCTGAAAAGCAATATTATGGTATCTACACGTGATTTAATTTTATCCCTGGGAAAGAGCAGTCCTCTGTTGATTCTTTGCCTTAAGACAATGAGATTAGGATGTGGGTAAAACTCTCTTGTTGTAGTCACACATTGTGACCTCATTTAGCAAGGCTTCATTTGAGGAACACCTGGCTTTTGTTTCAATATCTCCATGGAATATAGTTAAGTCTGGGCACTCAGTAAATACTGACTGATTTGGCCTGTTTGGGTAACTCTAGGAGAGAGCACTTAACATCTCTCATGAACATGGACATGGTGGGAACTGGAGTAGGCATGTTGAAGCTACCCAAGTATGGAAAATTTGAGTTAATCTACTCAGTCTTCCTTCTCTGTAGTGTTACAAGCACTTTTTATTCTTTATTATTGGAAAAGTGCCACCAAGATGTATTGTTTTCTTCAGAAATTCCCTCATCTCATAACTGTACAGAGGAATAGAGTGCGCTGCATGTAACTTTCAAGGTTAAATGTTTCTTTCAGGTTTTCTAAGGAAAACAATACCCAGCTTTTTCAGCAGCCTAATATTTATCGGATAAAATGACTTCAAATTACTTGACAGTTCTTTACTTGGATTTTTGGTCCTTCAGCAAATAGGTAATCATTTCCTATCATTACCTACTTGCTTGCAACTGCCTATCTCTAATACATCCCTTTATCATCATTCCCCTTCCCTACACAGCCTACAGCAGAATCCAAGTGCTGAGCTGTTGTAGGATTTACCCAACTTGTTAGCAGTTCATCATTCTTTTAGAATTCTCCCTGCAAAGCGCCTTCAGACGTTGAGGTTACTCATTCATATTCTTGAAGGGGTAAAACAAACTAAATAAGCTGTGTATTTTCTTGATGGTTCATCAATATGGCTAAGATGTTTTCAACTATGAAATAAAAGCATCACCCAATCCCTGACAAGCTATTTATGTACTTGTCTAAGAGGATGAAGCAAGAAGAGACAGGGCATCAGCAGGGGTCAATATGAGAAAAATCATCAAAGAAGATTCTCCTAATAACTATAATTCACTGAGCATCTAGAAACTTTATGAACTCCATAATGTATCTCTTAATCTTACAAAAATTTGTCAATTTCCCCTCTTCAGTCCTTTTAAAATAAGCCAGGATTCTGCTATTTAGGCAAATTATTCACAGTTGACTGAACTAAGAAATAATGGAACTAGAATTCAAATGCAGGACTATCCGGCTTCCACACATGTTCTCTTTGCATTTTATCTTCTCTCCTACAGAAACAATTTGTTCTCATTCTTCTGCTTGCCACCTTGTTCTCCAGTCTCTATGTGCAGGTGACATCATTCAAATGCCTCACTATAGAAACAAAGTTATGCTCCAAGATTTCATCCCCAAACACTTCCATTAGACACCTCTTATATTAAAATGGAGAAGGCAATGGCACCCCACTCCAGTACTCTTGCCTGGAAAATCCCATGGAATGAGGAGTCTGGTAGGCTGCAGTCCATGGGGTTGCTAAGAGTCAGACACAACTGAGCGACTTCACTTTCACTTTTCACTTTCATGCATTGGAGAAGGAAATGGGTTATTACGGCATCTGGGATGAGCAAATAGTCAAATATTAATTGATGCCATTTATTTCTCTCTGCATTTTCTATCACTGACCCTTGCCCTCTTACAAATGAGCTGACTGTGCCCTGATTATTCTGTCAGATGGTCAGGATGCTGAATTGGGCTGACTCCTACTGTGCTTTGACACCGTAACCAGTCTCTATTCATACCCTGTTTCCTAGAGCTCCTTCAAAACAACTCAGAGTCTCTCTCCTTAACATGAGGAAAATGAATGCCTAGCCTTAGAAGTTGTTTTATCCATGTAATGCTGTGGTTGTATCCTTTCATCTGGAAGTGTTGTTTCTTTACTCCAAATGTTTATAGCATCTTTTTCTGTACCTTGCTGTGTTCATTTTCATTAATGATACTGTCCAAAATAGGTATTCAATAAATAACCCATAAACACCTAGCATAAATATAAATTCTTGAATGACCAAAAGAATAAGCATGAACCATGGAGTTGGTCTCTTTATACTGAGTTTTTGAACCAAGACATATGTGTATGTTTAGGAGGGTATGTTTCAGGATGTCACCACCATTTCCATATCTTTTGTTGTGCTCCAAAGCTTAAGGCAAATACACTGACTTATTTGCTTTTGAGCCCACCTCATAGTGTCCCTGTCTCACTTTTTTTTTTATTGTGCATTGAGTTGGCTGTTAACAAAGGCTGGTCAAACCTTTTTTCTTGATCTGATTTCCCCAGCTTCACTCTCATTTTGTTTTGCACAATATTCCAGTTTCTTCATGTTCCAAACAGAGGACAATTTTACTAGTTTTGTCCATTGTAGAGCATAAGTGAGTTTCATATTTTTTATGATTGCTATGTAAAGTGACTGGAAGATAAATCTCCCCCTGGAAAGGAAGTGTGATTAAACCATCTAGATCCAGAGCAGAGAGGTAGATGATGAACAGGCTTCCGCCAGGGACTGGACAGCTGGATGTATTTCACAGCTCACGATGCAACTCTACTAGCGAGAACACGTGGAGAGTCACAGGTCTGTAGGAAAACAGCAGCAACATGGTTGCAGGAAGCTGAATGTAATTATCCACATCACCCAGAATATGAAAGTGAAAATTAACAGCAGTTAAATCCTGGAGTGAGAGGAGTCCTTTAGCCACACATGTGCCAAGCACACGCTACTCTATCAAATGCAGGATAGCAGTTTCACTGAGAATCACAGTAAAAGTGGTTGACCTACAAGAACCAATACAGATCTCAGGTCTTGTGCAACTCAGTCTAAACCACTCAGCTGGACATAAAAGACCTGGTGTAATCTTAACTCAAGCTATATTCCACTCCCTGGCCACTCTTCCGTAGCTTAGTTCTTTCATTTCTCTGCCTTTTTTCTGGGTAAGTCTGTCTGTTCCTTATTCTTCAAATCAACTTTAAGTCTTCCTCTTCAAGTGACTGAAAACTTTCACTTCACTCTCAGTATTTCCCAGCTACTCCGTATGGCTTTAGCTTTGTAATTGTAGAACTTATACTCACAGCTGATTATTTTAAGGCAAGGTCATTTTAATATTTCCTCATCAGTAAAATGGCCATCATTATCTCCAACTTTTAGGAGTGTGTTAAGTAAGAAATGATACAATATTTGTGTAATGATTAGCCAATTGTATAATGACTGTATTAAGTATTACACAAATATTGTCAGATAATGTGTTAATTCTGTATTATTTCTCTTCCCTCAGCTCTAGAAATAAAGAGCCCAAATGAGTTGTCCATGAGAGATTGATTTATAATTGAAATGGGTTTCTTAGCTTAGAGTCTACTTCCTGAGCACAAAATGTCGAGATGGATTCTTTCAAAATATGTTTGAATGAATGTGTGATAAACTATGATTATTTTAATTAACGAACTCCATAATCAAGAGATGAGATTGATATGATACAGTGCCATTTGTATAATTTTTTTTGCTATTTTTGTGGGCAAGGAGATATTTAAAATGTATACTCATGTATAATACTTAAAGAACATTAGTCTCAAGCTTCATCAGGTACACTGTCCAGTATGAGGGGGAAAACTGAAATTGACTTTCAGAGCAGAATCCACGAAAATGTTAGGGTGTACTTGAAATTCCAGATAAATATCTGATTAGCTGTTTTTTGTTATTATATAGTCAGGTGTTTTTAAAAAGAGAAAGGAGTGTTTAACTATACTTTCTACTTCTGAATTTTGGCAGTGTCCATGTTTGACTGTGGATGGACACCAAGTGCTGTCCAAAGACTATTAAATAAAATGTTTTGTATGAAAATGAAACAGCAAGGACCTCATCACTCCCTTCTTAATTTTTGTAATTGCCTCCTTAATTCCATCCAGGATGTTGATTCTTTAAGACCTTAAATATAAGTTGGAAAATTTCTGGAAGGTAGAAGTTCTAGTCTAGGGTATTTGTGTAATGGTAGAAAAATATCTTCTCTATATGGGAGTGAGAATTACATGGTATAGATACCTTAGTCCATAAGTGAGTTGTAAAGAAAGTTGGAATCACAACTTTTCAATTTATAAAGGGGTTAAGTCAATACATTTTCCTTCCTAGTCAATTAAGGTATAACAAACAAAATGGTAGTCCCTCCATTAAAAGTAAAGTCCACACTCTAATTCCCAGAACCTGTGAATGGTATCTTATTGGGGGAAAAAAAAAAAAAAAAAAGGTCTTTATAAATGTGGGCTTCCCTGGTAGCTCAGTGGTAAAGAATCCACCTGCCAATACAAGTAACACAGGTTCAATCCTTAGGTCAGGAAGATACCCTGGAGAAGGAAATGGCAACTCACTTGCGTATTCTTGCCTGAAATCCCATGAAAATCCCATGGACAGAGGAACCTGGTATCACAAAGGAGTTTGACAAAGCAACTTAGTGACTAAACAACAGTAACACTATAAGCATAATTGTTAGGAGTCTCGAGATGAGGAGGTCATCCAGTATTATTAGGTGGACTCTGAGTCAAATGACAAATGTCCTTATTAGAGACACACAGAATAGAGACGTGCAGAGCAGAGGAGGAGGTGACATAAACACAGAGTGACGCAGCCGCGAATGTAGGACCAACTAGAATTATCTGAAGCTGAAAAAAGCAAGGAGGGATTTTCCCTTAGACCATCAAGAGAGAGAATGCCCCACTTTGATTTCAGACTTTTGACCTTAAGAATTGTGATAAAATACGTTTCCATTGTTTTAAGACATCAGATTTGCCATTATTTGTTACAGTATCCACAAGAGACTAATAAACAAGGCTAGTTCTAATTCTGATATTCTTCGATATAATATGCAGTGTCTTTTTGCTTTCTTAATTTACGAAATCTTCGTCTGCTTTATATTTATTCACTTTGTCTTATCTGCTGAATAGCAGAAATGAATGACAAACAATTCCTTTGCAGATGTACTGCAACTACTAAGGTGCTCTGCTATTGTTCATAAGGTATTCTGTGTTTTCCTTTCTCCATTTCTGTAATGATACTTCAAGGGGCTGGCCACAAGTCATAAGCTGTCGGCTGCCCTATCTTACTTAGGCTTCCTGGTCTGCTACATTTTGTCTCATGAATTAGAATAAGGTTGAAACATGGAAGATCATGGGTCCAGCTGTCTTGTTATTTCACCAAACTTGCACAAATATCAGTGCCCTTGTGTGAATTAATCCATATCTGTTGCCTGGGCAATGAACACTTTTAATAAAGAGTAATCTTAAGCTTTCTAAACTGGTACTTTCTATAAACACATCATTTATTTCAGAAAGGAAATTATGGTGACTGATGATGCTTTCTAAAAGAGAGGTGGCTGATGTTTCACTAGTTTAAGCAAGTGTTTCAGTTCCAGTAGAATTGAACTGATCAATAGAAATATCAGCATGCATACTCTGGTGGCTCAGAGGGTAAAGCGCCTGCCCGCAATGCAGGAGACCTGGGTTCGATCCCTGGGTCGGAAAGTTCCCCTGGAGAAGGAAATGGCAACCCACTCCAGTATCCTTGCCTGGAGAATCCCATGGATGGAAGAGCCTGGTGGGCTACAGTCCATGGGGTCACAAAGAGTCAGACACGACTGAGCTCACTCACTCACTCACTCACTCTGCATTCACATGTTTTCATCTGCTCAGCCAGTCTGTGTCTTTTGGTTGGTGCATTTAATCCATTTACATTTAAGGTAATTATCAATATGTATGACCCTACTGTCATTTACTTAATCGTTCTCAGTTTATTTTCTGTAGGTAGGTCATTTCTTTCTCTTGTTTCCTGCCTAGAGAAGTTCCTTTAACATTTGTTGTAAAGCTGGTTTGGTGGTGCTGAATTCTTTTAACTTTTGCTTGTCTGGAAAGCTTTTGATTTCTCCATCAAATCTGCAGGAAAGTCTAGCTGGGTAGAGTATTCTTGGATGTAAGTTCTTTCCTTTCATCACTTAAGTATATCATGCCATTCCCTTCTGGCTTGTAGAGTTCCTGTTGAGAAACCATCTGATTGTTGTTTTCCCCATTTGTTGTTTTTCCCCTGTTGCTTTGAATATTTTATCTCTGTCTTTAATTTTTGTCAGTTTGACTCCTGTGTCTTGGTGTGTTCCTCTTTGGGTTTATCATTCCTGGGACTCTCTGTGCTTCTGGGTTTGGATGACTATTTTCTTTTCCATGTTTAGGAAGTGTTCAGCTATTATATCTTCAAATGTTTTCTCAGGCAATTCTCTCTTCTCCTTCTGCTGCTGCTAAGTTGCTTCAGTCGTGTCCAACTCTGTGCGACCCCAGAGACAGAAGCCCACCAGGCTCCCCCATCCCTGGAATTCTCCAGGCAAGAACATTGAAGTGGGTTGCCATTTCCTTCTCCAATGCGTGAAAGTGAAAAGTGAAAGTGAAGTTGCTCAGTAGTGTCCAACTCTTAGTGACCCCATGGACTGCAGCCTACCAGGCTCCTCCATCCATGGGATTTTCTCTGGGACCCCTATAATGTGAATGTTGGTGCACTGAATGCTGTCCCAAAGGTCTCTTAGGCTGTCTTCATTTCTTTTCATTCCTATTTCTATATTCTGTTTTGTGGCAGTGATTTCCACCATTGCTGCAATGTCCTCCAGTTCGTTTATCTGTTTTCTACCTCAGTCATTCTGCTGTTGATTCCTTCTAATGTATTATTCATCTCTGTTTTTTCTTTAGTTCTTGTAGGTCTTTAGTGAACTTTTCTTGCATCTTCTAAATCTTTGCCTCCAGCCTTTTTCTGAGATGCTGAATCATCTTCACTATCATTATTCTGAAGTCTTTTTCTGGAAGGTTGCTTCATTTAGTTGTTTCTCTGGGATCTTATCTTGTCTCTTCATCTGCAACATAACTTTCTACTTTTTCATGCTTATTAACTTTCCATAATGTGGTGGGCTGTGTTCTTGCTTTTTCTGCCTGCCCTCTAATGGAGCAGTCTAAAAGCCTTGTGTAAGCCCTTAAACTTACATGGGAGGGACTGGTGGTGGGAAAAACTGGGTCTTGCTCTGATGGAGATGGCCTTGCTCTGTAAAGGTTTAGTCCAATTGTCTGTTGATGGGTGGGGTTGAACTCCTCCCTGTCAGTTGTTAGACCTGAAGTGATACAGCCCCGGAGTCTATGGTAGTCTATGGTGACCTCCAAGAGGGTTTACGCCAAAGGGGACCTTCCCAGCCTGCTGATGCCAGTGCCCTGTCCCTGTGGTAAGCTCCGGCTGACCCACACCTCCACAGGATACCCTCCAACACTAGCAGGTAATTTCATTTTAGTCTCCTGAGGGGTCACTGCTCCTTTCCTTAGTTTTGGTGCATGCAAGATTTTGTTTGTGCCCTCCAAGACTGGAGTCTCTTTCCCCTAGTCCAGTGGAAGTCTAATAAATCCCACTAGCCTTCAAGGTCAGATTCCCTGGGGATTCGCAGTCCCTCTGTCAGATCTCCAGACTGGGAAGCCTGATGTGAGGTTCAGAACCTTCACGACAGTGGAAGAACTCCTTTGTTGTTATTGTTCTCCAGTCGGTGGGTCACCCACCTGGTGGATATAGGATTTGATTTTATTGTGATTGTGTCCCTCCTACCATCTTGCTGAGGCTTGTCTTTGGAAATGGAGTGATCTTTTTTGGTAGTTTCCAGTATCCTCCTGTCCATGATTGTTCAACAGCTCGTTGTGAATTTGTTGCTTTCATAGGAGGAGATGAGTGCACATCCTTCTACTCGGCCATCTTGGACTGGAAGCTTGGTTTCTCGAGCTGCTGAATTTACTGCTTGATGTTTTTGATCAAAAGAATATATTTTAGTTTTGCGTATAAAAGTAGCATTTCCATGTTCCATGTTCTTTATTTGGTTCTTTACTTTCCTAAAACAATAGTGCTAAATTACTATGAAAATGTGTAGATGTCCCTTTTAAAGCTGAATATTTTTATCACATGAGATTGGCACACCAACTGCAAATAACTCTGTGTTAATTTGCATTTATATGTGTTTAGTGTTAGTTGCTCAGTTATGTCCGACTCTTTGCAACCCGCGGACTGTATCCTGCCAGGCTCCTTTGTCCATGGAATTCTCCAGGCAAAAATACTGGAGCGGGTAGCCATTCCCTTCTTCAGGAGATCTTCCCAACCCAGGGATTGATCTGGGTCTCCTGCATTACAGGCAGATTCTTTACATACATACATACATAGGGAAGGCTTTATATGTTTTTAAATATTTCTATTTGGTGTCTTGTTTCCTGAAATATTTATTTCCCTTCTCAATAATAAATTGCATTTTTTTTTTCAAAAAATTCAGCTATTGAAAAGCTGCTGCAAATTAGTTAACTATTATTTTTTCTGGTAATTTACCACATTTCTCCTCAAAATCTTTTCATTCATTATGGCACTCTCTTTGAGAGTTGGTCACTACAATCTAGTGTTGTTGTAGTGGTGGTGGTGGCAGTGGTTATATTCTCAGATTAATCAAGATCTTCCTCAGTGTTCGATTATCCCTATTTGAAGCTATAACATAAGATGACATCACAGTTATGAATCACAACCTGATTATGGTTCCAACTTAGAAAAAACAAAAAATCAAATGAGGATAGAGCAGATGCAGCAAATTGATATAAAGACTTGGGTTTTGAGAAATGTTTTCTGAATTTATCTTTGAATATGCCATGCATTTCTACCAACAGCGTACAAGCTTCCCATTTTCTCCACATTATCATCATTTGTTATTTGTGGTCTATTTGACAGTACTCATTCTGACAGATGTGAAGTGACATCTCACTTTTTCTTTGATTTGCATTTCTTTTATTATCCATGTTGAGCATCTTTTCACATGTCTGTTAATCTGTATACCTTCTTTGGAGAAATGTCTTCTCAGATCTTCTGCCCATTTTTTATTCAGGGTGTTTGTTTTTCTGATATTGAGTTATATAAGCTCTTTCTATTTTATAGCTTGTTTGTTAACCCCTTATGGGTCATATTGTTTGCAAATATTTTCTCCCATTAGTAGTCTCTGCTTTTTCATTTGTCAGTGGTTTCCTTTGAGAAACAAACCAAATGCTATGTTTAATTGGGCCTCATTTGTGTTTTTATCCTTTAATTTGTTTTTGCTTTTGTTTTCTTTGAGGGGACAGTGCAAAGAAAAATTGCTAAAATTTATGCTAAAGAATGCTTTGCTTGTGGTTTCTTCTAAGAGTTTTATGATTTTTAGGTCTTTAATACATTTTTTAGTTTATTTTTGAATATGTTATGAGGAAATGCTGTTAATATCATTATTTTACATGTGGCTTTTTTTTCCCAGTACCATTTATTGAAAAGACTCTTTTCCCCATTGTATATTCTTGCCTCCTTTGTCATGGAGTAATCATAAATGCATGGGTTTATTTCTGGGATCTCTATTCTGCTCCATTGATCTGTGTCTGTTTCTGTGCCAGTACTAACTCCTTTTGATTACTGTATCTTTGTACTATAGTCTAAAGTTAGGGAGCATATCTCCAGCTCTGTACTTCTTTTCACAAAAAGGCCTTGGCTAGACAGGGTCTTTTGTAATTCCAAATCAATTTTAAGATCATTTTTTCCAGTTCTGCGAAATGTCATGGAATATTTTGATAGGGAGAGAATTTTTGACTGCCTTGAGTATTATGGACATTTTAACAATATCAATTCTTCCATTCCATGAGCACAGTATATCATTTCATCTGTGTCATCCTCAATTTATTTCATCAGCATCTTATAGTTTTTCTGGTACAAACTTTTTACCTCCTTAGTTAGATGTATACTTATGTATTTTTTAGGCAATTGTAAATGGAATTGTTAAATTCTCTTTCTGATAGTTCATTGTTATTGTGTAGAAATGGAACAGATTTCTTTATATTAATTTTGTACCCTCAAACTTTACCAAAAAAAAAAAAAAAAGCTCATTTATGAGCTCTAACAAAAATCTAGAGTGGTGGCCTCTTTAGGATTTTCTACTATAGTAACATGACAGTTGTACTTCTTCAATTTGGATTGCTATTATTTCCTTTTCTTTTCCGATTGCTGTAGCTAGGACTTCCAGTACTGTGTTGAATGAACATGGTAAGATTGGGCATCCATGTATTGTCCCTTATCTTAGAGAAAATGCTATCAGGGTTCCACCATTTAGTAAGATGTTACTTGTGGGCTTATCAAAAATGATGTTCATTATGTTGAGGTATATTCCCTTAATATATACCTTGTGGTCAGTTTTTATCATAAATGGATATTGAATTTTATAAAAAGCTTTCTCAGTATTTACTAGGATAATCATATATGTCTTATTCTACAGTTTGTTAATATGGTATATCACACTGATTTGTGCATATTGAACCATCCTTGCCTGCATGTGTATATGCTCAGTCACTCAGCTGTGTCCAACTCTTTGTGACCCCATAGACCATAGCCTCCCAGACTTCTCTGTCCCTGGGATTCTCCAGGCAAGAACACTGGAGGGGGTTGCCATTGTCCCCTCCAATCTCTGGAATGAATCACACTTAATCATCATGTATGATTCTCTTAATGTATTGTTGAATTTGAGCTTGTTTTCAAGCTGGTTTTAGAAAAGGCAGAGGAACCAGAGACCAAATTGCCAACATCCGCTGGATCATGGAAAAAGCAAGAATTCCAGAAAAACATCTATTTCTGCTTCATTGACTATGCCAAAGCCTTTGACTGTGTGGATCACAATCAACTGTGGAAAATTCTGAAAGAGATGGGAATACCAGACCACCTAACCTGCCTCTTGAGAAATCTGTATGCAGGTCAGGAAGCAACAGTTAGAACTGGACATGGAACAACAAACTTGCTCCAAATAGGAAAAGGAGTACATCAAGGCTGTATATTGTTACCCTGCTTATTTTACTTCTATGCAAATTACATCATGAGAAGCGCTGGACTGGAAGAAACAGAAGGTGGAATCAAGATTGCCAGGAGAAATGTCAATCACCTCAGATATGCAGATGATACCACCATTATGGCAGAAAGTGAAGAGGAACTCAAAAGCCTCTTAATGAAAGTGAAAGAGGAGAGTTAAAAAGTTGGCTTAAAGCTCAACATTCAGAAAATGAAGATCATGGCATCTGGTCCCATCACTTCATGGGAAATAGGTGGGGAAACAGTGGAAACAGTGTCAGACTTTATTTTTGGGGCTCCAAAATCACTGCAGATGGTGACTGCAGCCATGAAATTAAAAGACACTTACTCCTTGGAAGAAAAGTTATGACCAACCTAGATAGTATATTCAAAAGCAGAGACATTACTTTGCCGACTAAGGTCTGTCTAGTCAAGGCTATGATTTTTCCCGTGGTCATGTATGGATGTGAGAGTTGGTTGTGAAGAATGCTGAGCGCCGAAGAACTGATGCTTTTGAACTGTGGTGTTGGAGAAGACTCTTGAGAGTCCCTTGGACTGCAAGGAGATCCAACCAGTCCATTCTGAAGGAGATCAGCCCTGGGATTTCTTTGGAAGGAATGATGCTAGAGCTGAAGCTCCAGTACTTTGGCCACCTCATGTGAAGAGTTGACTCATTGGAAAAGACTCTGATACTAGGAGGGATTGGGGGCAGGAGGAGAAGGGGACGACCGAGGATGAGATGGCTGGATGGCATCACGGACTTGATGGACGTGAGTCTGAGTGAACTCTGGGAGTTGGTGATGGACAGGGAGGCCTGGCGTGCTGCGATTCATGGGGTCGCAAAGAGTCGGACATGACTGAGCAACTGAACTAAACTGAGTTTGCTAATTGATGGCCTGTAATATTTGATTTTGGTGTGTGACATCTTTAACATCATATTTTACCTTTTATTTCTTTGTCTGATTGCTGTGCATATACTGTGTTGAATAGTGATGACAGTGGACATCCTTGTCTGTTCCAGGTTTTAGCAATAGGGCTTTCAGCTTTTCACCATTTAATATTATATTGGCTGTGGGTTTGTCATAAAGAGCTTCTATTGTATTTAGATATCCCCCGTATAGCCACTTTAGTTAGTTTTTATCATTAATAGATACTGAATTTTGTCAAGTGATTGAGATGATCATGTGGTTTTTGTCTTTTGTTTATGTGGCTTATCACATTGTGTATGTTGAATTATCCTTGTGAACTTGGGATGAATCCCACTTGATTATAATATATGAACATTTTTATGTGTGGTTGGATGTGTTTTGCTAACATTTTCTTCAAAAGTTTTGCATTCATATTCACCAAAGATACTGGTCTGTAATTTTCTTTATTGGTAGTGTCTTTGTTTTGATTTTGGTATCAGGGTGATAGTAGCTATTTGTATGTTTGGTATAATTTGCCTGTGAAGCCATTTGGTCCTGGATTTTTGTTTGTAAGAAGTTTATTAAGCTACGTATTCTACTTCACTTCTATTGATCAGTCTGTTCAAATTATCCATTTCTTCTTGATTCAGTTTTGTGTTTATATTTTTTTTTGATTCAGGCTTTGTGTTTATAGAAACTTGTCCATTTCTTCAAGGTTGTCAGATTTGTTGGCATATAATTGCTCATAGTATTTGCTTAGGTTTATTTCTATTTCTCCAGTAACAGTAACAGTTGTTATGTCTCCCTTTTAATTTTACTTACTTGGGTTCTCTCTTTTTCTTAGTGAATGTGGCCAGAGGTTTTTGTCAATCTTGTTTATCCTTTCAAACAACCAGTTATTGGTTTTACTGATTTTTCTATTGTTTTTTTTTTAATCTCCATTTTATTTATTTCCTCTCTGACCTTTATTTCCTTTCTTCTGCTGACTTTAGGTTTTATTTGTTCTTCTTTTTCTAATTCTTGTAAGTGCTAGGTTAGGTTTTTTATTTGAAATTTTTCTTATTTTTAAGAGGAAACCCTGTATCACTGTGAACTTCCCTTTAAGAACTGCTTCTGCTGCATCTCACAGATTTTCTGTGGTTGTGCTTTTACTTTCATTTTTCTCAAGGGATTAAAAAAAATTCTGATTTCATCATTGACCATTGGATTTTTTTTGGTAGCATATTATTTAGTCTCCATTTATTTTTTTGTGGTTAATTTCTAATTTCATGCTATATGGACAGAAAAGATACTTGAGATAATTTCTATACTCTTAAATTTGTTGAGTCTTGTTTTGTGCACTAGTCAGTCCTAGAGAATATTTCATCTGCATTTGAGAAGAATGTGTATTGTGGGTTTTTTGGATGTAGTGCCCTGAAAAGGTCAATTAAGTCTAACTGTTCTGTGGTATAATTTAAGATCTCTTTTGCCTAACTGATTTTCTGTCTAGAAGATCTGGGCATTGATATGATTGGGGTGTTGCATTCTCTTACTATTATCATTTTCCAGAGGAGCTTGGTGCAAGCTACTGTCCATGGGGTCACAAAGAGTCTGGCATGACTGAGTGACTTCACTTTCACTTTCACTTTGCCCAGCTGATCTTCTGTCTAGAAGATCTGCATTGATGTCATTGGGGTGTTAAAGTCTCTTGCTATTATCATTTTCCTCTCAATTTTTCCATTTATGTCTGTTAGTATTTGTTTTATATATTTGGGTGCTCCTGCATTAGATGCATATATGTTGATGAAGTGCATATATGTTGACAAGTGTAGAATCCACTCCTGGAGTTCAAGTGAATGGTGACAGTTCAGGATAACCCCTTAAACCTGTGCAGAAGGTGTCCTGCTTTCTGTGAACACATGGACATGGACAAAGGCTACAGTGGCAGGTCCCACCCCTCCCTTCATGCACCCCCCCCCCACCCAAACAATGGCACCTGACCTGTGAGACAACCTGGGCTTTCTCCATGTACACCCTCCGTTGCAATCACACCAGATGCCAGCCCTACCTTGCTGTTTCTATCCATCCAATCCCAGTCCTCTCCTTGGGTTGGATCTCCAAATCCTGAGTTCCAACACCCAGAACTTGTCCGCACTAGAGGACATGAGCCTCAAGCTAGGGAGTGCAGGAGAGAAGCACTGACCATCTGTGTGGGTCTCCCTCCAGTCTGGCTGCCATAAACCAGTTTCTATATTCTCCTCTAAGGCTCTTTTCCTGTCCTGGCCAATCTTCTCACTGGTGGAGGGGCTTCCCAGGGTACAAGAAAATTTCCTCTTTCACAGTTCCCTCCCTCCCAGGATCACAGGTATCATCCTGAAATCTTTTTTTGTGTGTTTGTTTGTTTGTTTTTCTTCTGTTATACCTATTTATGTGGAGATTTTCTTTCCCTCTCAGCAGTCTGAGGTCTTCTGCAAATGTTCAGTAAATATTCTGTGAGAATTGTTCAACATGTAGATGTATTTTTGATAGTGGGAAGAGGTAAGCTTCGTGTTTTACAACTCTGCCATCTTCATCATATTCTTGCCTGTAAAGCTTTTTACCTTTCCGTGATATGTGAATGAAAGAATTTCTGGGTAGAATATTCTTGGTCATAGATTTTCCCTTTTATCATGTTAAGTTTATCATGACACTCCCTTTTGGCCTGCAGAGTTTCTGCTGAAAAATCAGCAGATAGCCTGATGGAGTTCTTTTAGTATAACTTATTGCTTTTCCCTTTCTGCTTTTCATAATCTATTTATTTTTTGACATTTTAATTATGAGGTGTCTGGGGGTGGCCCTCTATGGCTTGATCCTACTTGGAATATTTTGTGCTTCCTGGACCTGGATGTCTTGGGAAGGACCTTACCTTTCCAAGGTTAGGAAAGTTTTCAGCTAAAATGGCTTTACATATGTTATCTACCCCTTTACTCTCTTCTCCTTCTGGGACCTCTATAATGCAAATATTAGTAAGTTTGATGTTGTCATTTCTTGTTGTGATTCAGTTACTCAGTTGTGTCTGACACTTTGTGACCCCATGGGCTACAGCATGCCAGAGTTTCTACCTTCACCATCTCCTAGAGTTTTCTCAAACTCATATCCATTGAGTCCGCGCATGGATGGCCTCATCCATCCATCTCATCCTCTGTCATCCCTTTCTCCTCCTGCCTTCAGTATTTTTGCAGCATTAGAGTCTTTCCAATGAGTTGGCTCTTTGCATCAGGTGGCCAAAGTATTAGAACTTCAGCTTCAGTATCAGTGAATATTCAGGGTTAATCTCCTTTAGGATTGACTGGTTTGATCTCATTGCTGTACAAGTGACTGTCAAGGATCTTGTCCCATACCACAGTTTGAAAGCATCAAATCTTCAGTGCTCAGCCTCCTTTATGGTCCAACTATCACATCCATACATGACTACTGGAAAAACTATAGCTTTGAATATATAGAATTTTGTTGGCAACGTAATGTCTCTGGTTTTAAAATGCTGTCTATGTTTCTCATAGCTTTCCTTCCAAGTGTGTTTTAATTTCATGGCTGCAGTCACCATCTGCAGTGATTTTGGAGCCCAAGAAAATAAAGCCTTTCACTGTTTCCATTGTTGGCCCATCTATTTGCCATGAAGTGATGGGACAGGATGCCATGATCTTAGTTTTCTGAATGTTGAGCTTTAAGCCAACTTTTTCACTCTGTTCTTTCACCTTCATCAAGAGGCTGTTTCACTCCTCTTTACTTTCTTCCATAAGGGTGGTGTCATCTGCATATCTGAGGTTATTGATATTTCTTTCAGCAATCTTGATTCCAGCTTGCGCTTCATCTAACCTGAAATTTCACATGATGTACTCTGCATTTAAATCAAATAAATAGGGTGAAATTATACATATTCAATATGACAATATACATCCTTGAGTCCATTTTTCTATGTCCAAGTTCTAACTGTTGCTTCTTGACCTGCATATAGGTTTCTCAGAGGGCAGGTAAGATGGTCTGGTATTCACATCTCTTTAAGAATTTTTAATTCTTTAAGAATTTTCCAGTTTGTTGTGATGCACACAGTCAAAGGCTTTAGTGTAGTCAGTCAATGAAGCAGAAGTAGATGTTTTTCTGGAATTCTCTTGCTTTTTCTATGATCCAGTGGATGATGGCAATTTTACCTCTGGTTTCTTTGCCTTTCTAAATCCAGCTTGTACATCTAGATGTTCTCAGTTCACATGCTGTTGAAGCGTAGCCTGAAGGATTTTGAGCATTACTTTGCTAGCATGTGAGATGAGTGCAATTGCACAGTAGTTTGAGCACTCTTTGGCATTGCCTTTCTTTGGGATTGGAATGAAAACTGACCTTTTCCAGTCCTGTGGCCACTGCTGAGTTTTCCAAATTTGCTGGCATACCTAGTGCAGCACTTTCACAGCATCATCTTTTAGGATTTGAAATAGTTCAGTTGGAATTCCATCACTTCCACTAGCTCTGTTAGTAGTGGTGCTTCCTAAGGCCCACTCAACTTTGCACTCCAGGATGTCTGGCTCTAGGTGAGTGATCATACCATTGTGGTTTCCAGGTCATTAAGATCTTTTTGTATAGTTCCTCTGTGTCTTCTTGCCACCTCTTAATATCTTCTGCTTCTGTTAAGTCCATACCATTTCTGTCCTTACTGTGACTATCTTTGTATGAAATGTTCCCTTCAGTTCAGTTTAGTTGCTCAGTCGTGTCCAATCCTTTGCAACCCCATGAACCGCAGCATGCCAGGCCTCCCTGTCCATCACCAACTCCTGGAGTTTACCCAAACCCATGTCCATTGAGTCAGTGATGCCATCCTACCATCTCCTCCTCTGTTGCCCCCTTCTCCTCCTGCCTTCAATCTTTCCCAACATCAGGGTCTTTTCAAATAAGTCAGCTCTTCACATCAGGTATGAATGTGAATACCTGTAATGAATAGGACATCTTTTTTTTTTTTTCTCTCTCTCTCTCTCTCTCTCTTCTAGAAGGTCTTGTAGGTCTTCATGGAATCATTCCACTTCAGCTTTTTTAGCATTTGTGGTTGGGGCATAGACTTGGATTACTGTGATCCAAGTAAATGGTTTGACTTGGTAACAAACAGAAATCATTTTGTCATTTTTGAGACTGCACCCATTTTGGACTCTTTTGTTGACTATGAGGGTTACTCCATTCCTTCTAAGGAATTCTTGCCCAAAGTAATAATAGATAGAATGATCATCTAAATAAAACTCACCAATTCCCATCCATTTTGGTTCACTGATTCCTGAAATGTTGATATTCACACTTGCTGTCCCTCGTTTGACCACTTCTGATTTACCTTGATTTATGGACCTAACATTCCAAGTTCCTATGCAATATTATTCTTCATAACGTCAGACTTTACTTTCATCACCAGACACATGCACAACTGGGCACTATTTCTGCTTTGGTTCAGCCTTTTCTTTGCTTCTAGAGCTATTTCTATACTCTTTTCCAGTAGCATGTTGGCACCTACCAACCTGTTCATCTTTCAGTGTTATATCTTTTTGCCTTTTCATACTGTTCATGAGTTTCTCAAGGCAAGAATGCGAAATGATTTGCCATTCCCTTCTCCAGTGGACCACGTTTTGTCAGAACTCTTCACCATGACCCGTCCGTCTTGGGTGATCCTACATGGCATGGCTTGTAGTTTCATTGAGTTAGACACGACTGTGATCCTTGTGATGTTGTCAAAAAGTTTTTTAAAAATGTTCTCATTGGTTTTTATTCCTTTTTTTAAAAAGTCAGATTCACTGATTTCCATTACTCTGCCTTACAGTTCATTGATCTGTTTTTCTGTATCTTGTAATCCAGCAGTCCCCAACCTTTGTGGCCCTAGAAACTGGTTTCATGGAAGACAGTTTTTCCATGGACCAAATAAGAGGAATGGTTTCAGAATGATTTAAGCACATTATATTTATTGTGCACTTTACTTCTATTATTATTACATCAACTTCACTTCATCAAGCATTAGACTTTGGAGGTTGGGGACCCATGTTCTAATCTACTATTCATTCCTTCAAGTGCATTTTTTATTTCAGTTATTGTATTCTTAGCTCCCTTTTGTACTTTCTTACATTTCTTGTTTTTGATTAACATCTCAGTGTGTTCATCCATTTTCTCTTGAGTTCTCTGATCATATTTACAATCAGTATCTTGATCTCTTTATTGGGTTAATTGCCCATCTCCACTCTGTTCTTCTTCTGGGATGTTATCTCATTCCTTCATTTATAATATGTTCCTTTCACTAATTTTTGCCAAATTTCCTGTGTTTATTTCTATATATCTGGTAGGTTCTGGGGTTGGGAAGTTGTGGGGCCAGGATTCCATTGTCTAGTGTCAGCCTGCTGGTAGGTATTGTTTCTTGACATGGCTGGCTGCAGTTTCCTAGGCATCCCAAAGCTAGTGCTGACCTACTAGTGAGTGGGGCTAGATCCCAGGGCAGCTGGCTGAGATCAAGGTATCTCAGAGTTGGCAATGGCCTGGTGGGCAGGACCAGAGTCCCTGGTGTCCTGGGGCTGATGCAGGCTTATGGTATATTTACTGGGTCCTGACAAGACAGGCTATGGGGCTACAGTGATCCTAGTGTTCATGTCCACCTCCCATTGGGAAGGTTTCAAGGTCAGGGGAATCTGGGACTGATGGCCACCCACTGGTGGGCAGAACTCCTTGAGTCTTTGGGTGCAGAGCTCCTGGGTGTCCTATTGGTCCACTGGTGGTCAGGGCCAGGTGCTTATACATTTGGCTTCAGGATCCCAAAGTTTGTGTCGGCACACTGATGAAAGGGATGAGATCCCATGACAGCTGGCTGAGAGGCCCAAGATGTCTCAGATCTGGTGTTGGCCTGTTGGTGAGTAGGACCAGGGCTGAGAGTTTCCTATGGCTCATGCTGTCTAGCTGGTAGGAAGGCGATTTTCGGCCACTGTAGACTGGGAGGTTGTGGTGGCCTCTAGGCTGTTGTCTCCCCACTGGTTAGGTGGACCCGAGTCCCAGAGTTTCTAGTAAGAGTCCTCAGGGTCCTGGAACTGGTGTAGCAGCCTGGTGATGGTGGGGTCTAGGGCCCTGGGGCTGGTGCCTACTCATTGGTGGCCAGAGTTGGATTCTGGGGTCTCTTGCTGCAGAACCCTGAGGTGTTCCTGGGCTAGTTCCTGTCTGCTGGTATTTAGACCTGGGTCCCATTGGTGGACAAGGTCATGTCCTGGGGTGGCTCTGGGCTCAGGAGGTCTTAAGGTAACTTGCCTACTAGTGGGTGTGGCTTTTCCCCCACCTAGCTAATTGCTTGGCCTGAGGCATCCTAGTACTTGGGCCTACAGGTTAGTAAGCAAGGAAAGCTCTCAGTGCTTATAAGCTAAAGGGAGGATTGGCAAAATGGCACTTGCCACCATCTGTGTCCACGTGGTAGAACAGTCTCCAATAAATGACTCCCATCATTATAGCTATTCCTAGGGTGAGTTCCAGTTGCCTCCTGACTGTCCAGGAGACTCTCCAAGATCAGCAAGTAGATGTGACTCAGGTCTCTGCCTTGGGTCCTGGAGTGTGTGAGATTTTGTGTGCAACATTTAAGAGTGGAGTCTCTATTTCCCATAGGCATCTGGGTCTTCTGAAAGAAAGTCCTGATGCCCTTCAAATGTTCTGGGGGCTCCTTTTCTTGGCATAAGACTCATAGCCCTAGGACTCAGATTCATTGCTTCTTAAGGAGAATCTCTGCAGTTGAAATTATTCTACCATTTGTGGGTCACTCAATGACAGCCCACTCCAGTACTCTTGCTTGGAAAATCCCATGGACAGAGGAGCCTGGTAGGCTGTGGCCCAAGGGGTCACTAGGATTCGGACACGATAGAGCAACTTCACTTTCACTTTTCACTTTCACTCATTGGAGAAGGAAATGGCAACCCAGTCCAGTGTTTTTGCCTGGAGAATCCCAGGGACGGCGGAGCCTGGTGGGCTGCTGTCTATGGTCGCACAGAGTCAGACACGACTGAAGCGACTTAGCAGCAGCAGCAGCACCTGTACTTATGGGTCTTGACAATATCATAACTCCATCCCTCCCACTCATCTCATTATGGTTCTTTCTTTATATCTTCAGTTGTAGAAGATCTTTTCTATTATATTCTGGTCTTTCTCCTCAATAGTTGTGGCTATGAGAGCTGATGAGCTCAGGATCTTCTTATTATGACTGCTTTTTGCCATCCATTTGGAAGGAATAAGAAAAGCTCACTTGAAATTGAAATTTGAAAAAAAAATCATTTTAAATCATGATGATGGCAGAGAGAAAACTGGGATGGATTGGGTGGTGGTTCTAAGCCTATGACAAGTTAATTATGAACTCCGGGCAATCTACCTAATATCTGAGTGTTGGTTTCATTTGCAGAAGTGAAGGTGACAAATTTGATCAGTGGCTTTCAAGCTGTGCTCTGTTGATGTCTGTGAGTTGTGGTGGGATATATGAAGGTATTCTAGTTCTCCAACCTTTGTTCCAAGCAGAGATAGTCTTCTTTTATCTGCTTCTTATAGTAAAGCACTGAATAAATTTTATTTTTAAACCAGTCTTATTGCTTAAGAACATCTGAAAGCCACTAGAGTAGGTTGTTTTCACCACCCCATGAAAACTTTATGATGCTATAAAAGATTATGAATTTAAAAGAATTAATAGAAAAACTACCCTATGCAGGGCTGTAGGCTGAATGCTAGAAAATAAAGATTGCATACAGCTTAGCCTATTGCATAATACAAGGAAAATGTATATAAGTCCTTAACAGAGACAATTAGTGTAGTGCTAGAAAGCTCAGAAGAGGGGAAGCTCTGAGACTAAATAAATATACACATTGCACATGAATACATAGTATATTAATATATATATATCAATTGCATATAAATATATATAGATTATGGTACCTATATATAACATGATATATGTATATACATATATTTCATATGCAAACTAGAAGGAAATGAAGCAAAATTTATGTTTAATAGATGTGTCTTGTTAATATATAAGACTTTCATCTTCCTTCATATTCTTCTCTCCTGCATCACAGTGCTTTTACAGTACTGAAAACTGGAGGGTAGCTACATAAGTGCTTATGCATTTACCATTGTTTCCTACCAATGTGTGTGTTACAGTTGCAGACAATGGTTATAATCTATAAGGAGATATGTTTGTCAAACACTTTTTGGTTCATTAAATGGACATCCATTTCACACTGTAAATCATAGCACAAGATTTAAACATTTTCCATCAGGAGATTCACCACACTTTTAAAAGTAATGTTTTTCAATTTCTGGCTGGAGAAGATATTTCAGGCAGTCATTTATTTCAATAGGATCCCCTCATGGATTAAAGATTGCTAGCACCTTCTAAAGGACCACATAATAGTGATCTTTAAAGTAAAAACTAGTCTGTTCATCTTTTTACTTCCCCAGCAGAGCTTAGTATAGTACTTTATGCATAAAGTACTCCATTTTTAATAAGAAAAATGTCATCAATTATTTAATAGGAAATAAACCTCTTATTGATAGGAGTTGGCAGTAGTTTCAATAGTGCAACTAAATATCAATAACATTTTGTCAAGTTAGCACCGATTAAATTTAACTGAAATGAAATGAAAAGAAAATACTGAGGCTTAACGATTGTAGTTGTAAAACACCAGTTTTTAGGATGAGCCATCTATGCTAATGGATCTTCAACAAAGTATGAAAATAATACAGATTTAATGAAAACTATTAAATTCTGGAAATTCCCTGGAAAAAAATGGAAACAGATATTCTAAAATGCATACCAATGTTTAGTCATCATTTACACCAGACACTGGCAAACTTTTTTTAGAGGCAAGATGATGATATTTTTGGTCTTGTATCTTTGTTGGAACTACTCAGCTCTGTCATTTTCTTCAGCAATAGGGAATATATAAATGAATGTGTGTGACTGTGTTCCTATGAAATAGGCAAATGGCCAGATTTGACTCAAGGGACCAGAGTTTGCCAGCCCCTCACTTATATAATCACAAATGATTCTTAATTTGCCTTTGTTTTTGCACTGATACTTGACAGCTATTTTTAATGAAGGTTCCCTAAATATGTTCTAGATTTTAAAAATCTCTGTTCCAGGAATACATTTAAATAATTAAAATAGAGATGTGTTCTAATTTACCATACTATAGCTGCTGTTGCTGCTGCTGCTAAGTTGCTTCAGTCGTGTCCAACTCTGTGTGATCCCATAGACGGCAGCCCACCAGGCTCTACCGTCCCTGGAATTCTCTAGGCAAGAACACTGGAGTGAGTTGCTGTCGCCTTCTCCGACCATACTATAGCAGTAGTTGTCAAATAGAGCTTTAATTGCTATATCATAATTTAGCACATGAAATTGATCTCATGTAGTGAATTATTTTGGAAAAGGCGATGGCACCCCACTCCAGTACTCTTGCCTGGAAAATCCCATGGACTGAGGAGGAGCCTGGTAGGCTGCAGTCCATGGCGTCACTAAGAGTCAGGCACGACTGAGCGACTTCACTTTCACTTTTCCCTTTCATGCATTGGAGAAGGAAATGGCAACCCACTCCAGTATTCTTGCCTGGAAAATCCCAGGGACGGAGAAGCCTGGTGGGCCACTGTCTATGGGTTTGCACAGAGTCGGACAGGACTGAAGCAACTTAGCAGCAGCAGCAGCAGTGAATTATATCATCACAAAATATTGACTTCTGCTGCTGCTGCTAAGTCACTTCAGTCGTGTCTGACTCTGTGTGACCCCATAGACGGCAGCCCACCAGGCTCCCTCATCCCTGGGCTTTTCCAGGCAAGAACACTGGTTTGGGTTGCCATTTCCTTCTCCAATGCATGAAAGTGAAAAGTGAAAGGGAAGTCGCTCAGTCGTGTCCGACTCTTCGCGACCCCATGGACTGCAGCCTACCAGGCTCCTCTGTCCAAGGGATTTTCCAGGCAAGAGTACTGGAGTGGGGTGCCATCGCCTTCTCTGACAAATATCAATAAATGAGTGATATTAACTTGTAATTTTTAATTAATAATTATATTAATATTGGGGATTTAAAATATATTCAGCCAGGACTGACTTAACAACTTAGATCTTTGCTTTGATTTTATGCACAAAATGTCATGAATCAACGTGATTCAGAACAATGATGAATTCAGAATCCTTAGGTATTAGAAACACTTAGATGTAGTTCACTTGAAACTACAACCCAA
This sequence comes from Ovis aries, assembly GCF_016772045.2. Taxonomy (NCBI): domain Eukaryota; kingdom Metazoa; phylum Chordata; class Mammalia; order Artiodactyla; family Bovidae; genus Ovis; species Ovis aries. The sequence goes on from NC_056074.1 coordinate 20,803,789, forward strand.
GTTTGAATTTTCAGCTCAGGTACAATGTCATCTGCACATTTTATTCATTTTGTGTAACTCAGCAAACTGCCAACTTTTAAAAATAATGGTAGTGGCTCAAATAAAAATATTCAGTGTTCTAAAACAGCTACTCAATATATAAATGGCTTTCTTAAAAGTATATCCTCTACCATATAAGATGTTGCAAGATTTAGCAAAAAAAAATCATTGGGAAGGCATCAGGAGACCTGATTAACAATCCCAATGTGTTATAAGTCAACTAGATCTGAACAAATTGGTTGGTTGGGATACATTAATTTACTCTTATGTAATGTAGGAATAATACCCTGCACCTATGGTATAATGGCAACTTGTATGAATAGGCATGGAAGTCCCTTGTCAGTTATTAAAGTGAAAGTCACTCAGTCATGTCCAGCTCTTTGCAACCCCATGGAATATACAGTCCATGGAATTCTTCAGCCTAAAATACTGGAGTGGGTAGCCTTTCCCTTCTTTAGGGGATCTTCCCAACCCAGGGATCGAACCCAGGTCTCCCGCATGTCAGGTGGATTCTTTACCAGCTGAGCCACCACGGATGCCCTTCTAAGTTATTAAATACTATATAAAACTAATGCAAAGATACTTTCTCTTTCAATGCCAGAAAAGGCTGCAAGCATTGTTGCTTCTAAATTGTGGCTTAAGATTTTGTTTCATTTTGTTTGTAAGAGGGAGGAGAAAATTATTTTCAAAATAGCTATTTATTTATGTCTGTGGTCTTTCCCTTCTTTAACATATCATAATTGCTTTCAGCTGGTTTAAGCTGAATGTGTGGGGATCTAGATGTGTCCAACAGTTTGCAATTTAAGATGCAGTTAGGCTGTACATACACACATTAATACATTTCACAGGAATGTGAATATTAAGTATTCAGTGGATGGGACAAAAATCACAACAGGCAACTTTATTGTAGAATTTGATCCAAAAATCCAGAAAAAAATAAATAAAAGGAGCCAAGTCTCTATTATGTTCGTACACAAAATAAACCAAAAAATACATCAACATTTACCATGAGATCATTTAAATGTGTCTGTAAATGATCTGATAAGGGAAACGTGATTTACAACACGGGAAACTTTTTTTTTTTTTTTTAACAATTATAGACTTAAGTGCAATGCACTATAGGTCACCTAGACTAGGTTAGCAAGAATGAGCAACATGGTAGGTCCAAAAGGCAACCCCGAAACACCTTCCTTCAATGGAAACTTTGGTAATTGTCTGTGGCTTAAAAAAAAAAAAAAAAAAACAAAAAAAACCCAAACACCAACTCCTTCTTCATCATGTTGGATGGTTATTTTGTCCATTTTTCTTCTGCGATGATGAGTTCATTTTAAATACTTCAATTATTATGAAGACACTCCAGATCCACAGAACAGCAGACACTTCCATTCTGTGCATCAAGACACAAGCATTAGCCAGAGACATAGAATACAAATCAATATGCAGTGTCCACTTTTACATTCAAAATGATCAGCTACATTTTGAGACCAATTCCATGAATGTTATAAAAATATTTACTAGAAAAATGCCAGAAGAGGAGTAAAATGGAAGGCAAGACTTATGAGATCCTGCTGGGTCCCTCTTGCTGGGTTCTGCTGGCAGTGAAACTTCATATACCCCATCCGAACTCAGACCATGTTTGAGACTACTCTGTATTTCCAACTTGTTTGTTCACACAGTTTATTTACTACAATTACTCTAATTGAGATTCCTTCCAAAATTAACCCTCTGAAAGATAAATTACCATTAATAAAACTAATCAAAAATACCAAAAAGAACCTGAAAATAAACATGGCTTCCAGAAAGGTGGGCATATTAGGGGTAAATACAGACTCTCTCATGGTGACTATGAGAGGGAAGGTACATATCAATTATTAAGAATTCATGAGAAATCAATTACACATATTAATATTAAATATGGACTTCCCAGGTGGCTCAGTGGTAAAGACTCTGCCTGTCAATGCAGGAGACATAGGAGATGCTGGTTCAGTCTCTGAGTCTGGAAGATCTCCTTGAGGAGAAAATAGCAACCCACTCCAGTATTCTTGCTTGGGAAATTCCATGGACAGAGTAGTCTGGTGGGCTATAGTCCATGGGGTTGCAAAGAGTCAGACATGACTGAGCAACTGAGCATGTGTGCACACATAATGTAAATATACCTTTATAATTCTCCTAAATGAATTTCAAACCTGACCTCCGAGAAATAATACTGAATACCATAGGTTTATATATTCCCTGGTCATTGTGTTTGATGGGCTGAAGGAATATGGGATCATAACGTTTGCTTTATGAAGTTTGATGTCCTCTTCCTATTGGGGGCTGCATTTTATGATAGTTCTCAGAAAAAAAGAACCCATATTTATAACAGCACAAAAAGGCAAGTTGGGATCCTTCCACTGATGCATGAAGCTGAGCCAGGATTTGGTAGAATCAAATGGATTAATGTTTTTAACATGCTTAATCATGGGAATTTAAGCAGATGTTTCAGCAGCAATTTAACCCTGCCTAAAGTCTACTACAGTCATAACTCTCCATAAACTTAGAAAGGGGGAAGGGGTCAGTTTTTAATTTTAAAGACATGTGACAATGCCTCATGGGAACTCCTCCAAAAAGACAAGAAAATAATCACAGTTAATTAAATCTTACAGCAGGAGCTTCAAGTCCCTGCATTAGGCATTGTGATAATTAAACAAAGCAAACAATTTCGCAGATTTATAGAACACCTTCTTCTAACATAGACAGTTGCCAGAAAGAGCTTAAAATTTTTTCCCGGATGAAAATAGGTCTTTTTTTTTTTTTTTTCTTTCTTTCCCATATTCATGTCAAAATAGCTTAAATCAGCCATAATTGGGCCTAGGGTCAATGATTTAAATTCCATGTTTTACAGGCAAGAGAGGACTATTTTGTTCCATGTTCATTTGGAATTTGCCTTTATACACAGTACAACTAGCATCCATTCAGACAGATTAACCTCCGGTGAGAAGCAAATGCCTGCCTGTGTTTCCATGCCCCGTGGAACCCGTGCCTTCAGAACTATCAGGAGCGGACCTCCTGCAGGTGTTCTCAGGCACATGTCCGAGGCCTGGTTACCCTCAGGACACCCAATTACCTTGCATTTGCAGGTTGTGCATGGAGATCCAGCCATTGTCCACACTGAGCCGCTAAGCCTTGAAAGGCCATAGCTGTCCAGGCAAGTTTTTCTGATGTCATAGGCGATATTATCAGCCAGGCAGGGGTCACTGACACAGCGGGGACAACATTCCCCTTCCAGGATAGTTGTGTACTCACAGCTCAAACTGGGGCAAGTAAGTGGCCAGCAGTCTACCTCTCCTTCCTGTGGAAAAAACAACAACAACAATGCCTCCTCATTAGCTTTTGGCACAATCCTGTTGCCAAAGTCCTAGAGAGGGAAATCCTCAAGAATCCCATGACTGCCCTCATTGACTGCCCCGAATTTAGCATCATTATGTGTATGATGCCATATGGGTATGATGTGCTTCCTCCTTAAAGGAGGAATACAGACATCATCTCCTCCAGTATGCTTTTGCTGACTGCCTATATTGCAGCCATGGAGAGAGTTAGGTCCCATCTCTCTGTGCCAACGGCAACTCATAATTATTTTTTAGTGATTCTTACAATTCCAGATTAAGTTTTGAGCTTTCAGGTTCTGGGTTTCTCCCTTTATCTCCCTGATCCTTAGCACAGTTCTGGTCAATAAATGCTAATCAAATGAACAAAGAGATGATACTGGGCTAGTGTATAAAGAGAAACTTATTTTTCTTAAGGTCAAAGGAGGAACCTGAGTCCCTATACTACTTCAACAACATCACACTGAGTTGCTTATGTTAGATTTAGAACTGAGGTTGTGCAATATCGGGAGAACCATTTCAGAATGGTTTTGAATGTTCTGTCTGGCTAGTGATACATCACTGATGTGCAGTACAGTGTTACAGTTTAGATGCAGCCTCCAAGTAGTCTATAAACTGGCAACTGTGGCCCCACTGAACTGCACTTAGCAGATCTGTTTCTCTATGTAGTCTTTTCTGTTATCATGACACATTATAATTAATGCAAACTCGTACTCAAAATCAGTCAGCATCACAAGATTATGGCCTTTGATCAGCTTTGTGATTGCCCATGTCTGTCATGCTCACGAGGCTTCCCAGGTGGTGCCAGTGGTAAAGAACCCGCCTGCCAATGCAGGAGATGTAAGAGACATGGGTACAACCCCTGGATCAGGAAGATCCCCTGGAGGAGGGCATGGCAACCCATTCCAGTATTCTTGCCTGGAGAATCCCATGGGCAGAGGAGCCTGGTGAGCTACAGTCCATAGGGTTGCTGAGTCAGACGTGACTGAAGTGACTTATCACACACGTCATGATCACTGCATCTGGGATCTGGCACGTGCAAATTTTTGACATTAAATATAACCCACTATATTCTCAAGTCATCACAAAGTTATATTCATTAGCATCAGTTTTCCAAAAAAATATTAGGGTCTGGGATGGCAGGGGATACTCTTGAAATTCTGTAAAAATTTCATGTCTAAAATTAATACTCATTCTTCTGAGTGCTGAAGACTGGCTTCTTTGAAAGGCAATTTTTCAGACTGATACGTGAGCTAATTCTATAGCTGTGTTGAGTTTGTTCTTGAATGGGAGATGTGAAAAATAGCTACAATTTGAATATGTCTGAGTTATACTCCTCAGCATTAGGAGTAATTAAGAAGGAATTATTTCTACTAAGATTATCTGCACATTCTCCAGGTGACTTTAGAAAATCCAATGGAAATTTACAGCATGATGTCTCTGAATGCCTGTTTTTATGCAGTATCTATAGACTGAATCATTAACTTTAGAAAATGTTACATTACAAAATGCAGCTAACAGTTTCTGTTACAAATTGACAACTCCTCTGGCTGTAATTCCCTCAGAGACAGAATATCATATTCACTATGATAATGTGTTGTAACAGTCTTTGCAACATTAGGAATCTCTGTCTGTGGTATAATCTGAAACAGAAAGAACCAGTTCCAGAAATTAAGCTGTTTCTCTGAAATTTCTCAGACCTAATTATACCCTTAGTATCCCCATATTTAGATGCAAAGGAACCCTTCATTTTTCTCTATGAAGGTTTAGCTCTTGAAACCAATTTTTTAATACAGGAAACATGAACAGTAATTACTGCTGTGCATTAAGTACTTTCTATGTGTCAAATACTATATTTGCCATTTACACCTATCTCTGATCTTCACAACAGCCCCACAAAATAGGTGCTCATCTACTTGTATACACTGAAGAAAAGAATGATCAAGTGAAATGCTGGGACTTGCCCAAGTTAATCACACAGAGCTTGTATGTGGGAGAACCAAGACTGAATTCTTATTCCCTAGTATTTCTATTATGTTCTGTTATCTCTCATACTGAAAGCTTTATTGGTAATGTCCCAAGAAATGAAAGACTTGGCTCTGTAAGAACTACAAGTACTGATCAAGGCCTCAAAAGCTTTCTGTCATTTGGGGATTTTTATTGTCCTGGATTTGCTAAAAAGTAGCAGTTGCAAAGTAACTTGGACCAAATTTGTCCTATGTAAATGTCTTGCATGCTGTTTTAAACAGTGGAATATGAATGTCTTCTGGAAGAGCATTTGCCCCTTCACTAGCCACAGGACCCATACCTTCCTGCCCAGGATCACAAATAGCAGGAAACTAAAGCCCATAGGCAACTGAGTTGTAAACCCCCGAGAGTATAAGGGACAACACACTCTGAAGGAAGACAGCATACCAGACAGCGGCACTGCTGGCAGCTGTGAGTCCAGTTGTCTCCACTCCGATAGAGCTTGTTTCCATTTTGATCCAAACATTGGCTTGTGACCCTGGTGTCACACTCTGGGCAGCAGAAAAGGTCAACGCTTGGATTCTGGCAATCACATGCTGTCCGCCGGCAGAATATCTTCCCGTCCTGTTTAGAAGTGAGGTTAAGCAATAAGCCTGCACTAAGAAAACGAGTCTTGTAAACACTGGACAGAGCACATATGACAGATTTCTGACAGTCATAGTAACCCCCTGGCCACCTCCCGTTTTGCTCAAACAGATGCGCATGCACGTATACTCACGTCTACACACCCTGTTTCTCCCTGCCCTTGCCTGCAGAGCAGTCCGTGTTAACAGGGAGACATTTCCAAGTTTAAAAAAGAAGTGTTCTTGAAACTTTTTTCTAAATGTTTCTTAAAAATCTGATTTCTAAGTAAAATTATAACTAAGCAGCTCAAAATGCATGAATGATCAAGGACTCGTTTGAGTGGAAAATCACGCTGCTGTACTTTTCCCAGGTCATAGTGAATGACCTGAGACATGCAAACGCATTCATCTACTTTTATCTCTGCCTCAGCTATGGGAGGAAGTCTGACTATACCCTTTTTATAAAAGAATTAACCGAGGCTCAGAGAGGCTAAATGACTTATCCAGCATCACAGAGGTAGCAATCCTCTCAGCAGCACCATTACATTTCCTGGTTTCAAAATAACTTTTCTTCTACAGGATAGTTTTTAACATGTTTACTACAGGTGCCGCCTCCCACCTTGAGGTGGGAGTTCCCCAAATTATAGCAAACTATAATTTCTGGAGTAAAGACCTTAAATACTCATAAAGGATTGAAAGTTGATAGCATTCAAACATTAAAACAATGTTTTGCAGTGTTTCTTTTTTTTTTTAATTGGAGTATAATTGCTTTACAATGTTGTGTTAGTTTCTGCTGTACAACGTCAATCAGCTCTCTATATACATTTTATACATATATCCCCTCCTTCTTAAGCCTCCTTCACACCTCCCCTCCATCCCACCCTCTAGGTCATCGCAGAGCACCAAGCTGCGCTTCCCGTGCTACACAGCAGCTTCCCACTAGCTGCTTTACGCATGCTAGTATATATATGGCAATGCACACTCAGTTTGTCTCACCCTCTGCCGTTCCTTCCCTATATCCACAAGTGCGTTCTCTATATCTGCATCTCTATTCCTGCCCTGCAAATAGGTTCATCAGTACAAATTTTCTAGATTCCATATGCATGTATTAATATCTGATATTTATTTTCCTCTTTCTGACTTCACTTTGTGTGACAGACTTTAGATTTATCCACATCACTACAAGTGACCCAATATGACCCAGCAATCCCATTACTGGACATATACCCTGAGAAAACCATAATTCAAAAAGACACATGTGCCCCAATGCTCCCTGCTGCACAATTAACAATAGCCAGGATATGGAAGCAACCTAAACGTCCACTGACATAGGACTAGACAAAGATGTGCTATACATATACAATAGAATATTACTCAGTGCTGCTGCTTATTTATATGTCTGTTGCTTACAGTAACTTCTCACCTCAGCCAATGAACAGCTAAAAATTTAAGGTGACACAAGTGGCCACCTTTTATGATTAAAACCGCTTTGCCAAATATTTACAAAACCAGAGAATCTCAGGGCCAGAATATACCTTAGAGGACACATAACCAAATTTTGACCTATACTTGATTAGTCTAGAGCAACCATATTCAAAAGTCATCAAAACCTGTGCTCTAAATTCTCTTGAAGAACTTACCACCATGGAAGGTATTTTACTCATGTAACTTTGTACCATTCTGTTAAAAATTGGATTTTTGTTGCCCGTCTTCACTGATCCTTGTTTTCATCCTTCGTAATCAAAGAACTCTTCAGCCTACTATCACATTTTTATTCTTCATTCTTAGAAGAGAGCTTTTGTGTTTCTTCTGAATCATCTCATCTCTAGAGCAAACATATCTAGTTTTTTGATGATTCCTCATAGTTTTAAATCTTTTCACTGTTGTTGCCACTTTAAAAAATTATTTTTATTTTTAATTATAGTTGATTTGCAAAGTTGTATTATTTTTCAGCTGTACAAAGTGATTCAGTTACAAGTAAATACATATTTTTTCTTGTTATATTATCTTCTGTTATAGGTTAATATAAGATTTTGAGTACAGTTCCCTGTGCTATAAAGTAAGTCCCTGTTGGTTATCTATTTTTACATATGATAATGTGTTTATTTTAATCCATAATCCTAATATTCCTCTCATTTTCCTTTTAGTAACCATAGTTTGTTTTCTACATCTGTGTGTCTATTTCTGTTTTGTAAATAAGTTCATTTGTATCATTTTTTAAAGATTTCACACATAAGCAATATCATGAGATTCTTCTCTGACTTACTTCACTTAATATGATGATCTCTAGGTCCATCTATGTTCTGCAAAGGCATTATCTTGTTCTTTTCCTATGGCTGAGTAATTCTGCATTGAATATGTGTACCACATCTTTACCCATTCCTCTGTCAATGGACATTTGAGTTGCTTGCATGTCTTGGCTATTGTAAATAGTGCTTAGTGAACACTGGGGTGCATGCACCTTGAAGTTCAGTTTTCTCTGGATGTATGCCCAGGAATGGGATTGCTGGATCATATGGTAGTTCCATTCTTAGTTTTCTCTGGATATATGCCCAGGAGTGGGATTCCTGGATAATATGGTAGTTCCATTTTCAGTCTTATAAGGAACCTTCAGACCATTCTCCATGGAGGTTGTACCAGTTTACATTCTCACCAACAGTGTAGGACGGTTCCTTTTTCTATTCATCCTTTCCAGCATTTATTGTTTGTAGATTGGATGATGGCTAGTCTGACCAGTGTGAGGCAATACCTTATTGTAGTTTTGATTTGCATCTCTCTGATAATTACTGATGTTGAGCATCCTTTCATGTGCTTTTCTGGCATCTGTATGTCTTCTTTGAGGAAACTATTATTTAGATATTTTGCCCATGTTTTGATGGGGTTGTTTGTTAGACATAGAGCTGTATGAGCTCTTCATATATTTTAGAGATAACACCCTTGTTGGCCACTTCATTTGCAAATAGTTTCTCCCATTCAGTGCGTTGTCTTTTTGTTTTGCTGATGGTTTATTCTGCTGTACAGAAGCTTTTAGGTTTAACTACGTCTCATTTGTCTAGTTCTATGAAAAATGCCATTAATAATTTGATAGGGATATCATTCCCACTCCAGTACTCTTGCCTGGAAAATCCCAAGGATGGAGAAGCCTGGTAGCCTGCAGTCCATGGGGTCATGAAGAGTCGGACATGACTGAGCGACTTCACTGTCACTTTTCATTTTCATGCACTGGAGAAGGAAATGGCAACCCACTCCAGTACTCTTGCCTAGAAAATCCTGGGGACAGGGGAGCCAGGTGGGCTGCCATCTATGGGGCGGCACAGAGCTGGACACGACTGAAGTGACTTAGCAGCAACAGGGATATCATTAAATCTGTAGATTGTCTTGTGGAGTATAATCATTTTCACAATCTTGATTCTTCCAATACAAGAACATGAAATACCTCTCTGTGTCATCTACAATGTATTTCATTAACATTTTACAGTTTACAGATTACAAGTCTTTTGTCTCCTTCAGTTCAGATCAGTTCAGTTCAGTCGCTCAGTCGTGTCCGACTATTTGCAACCCTATGAATCGCAACACGCCAGGCCTCCCTGTCCATCACCATCTTCTGGAGTTCACTCAGACTCATGTCCATTGAGTCCGTGATGCCATCCAGCCATCTCATCCTCGGCTCTCCCCTTCTCCTCCTGCCATCAATCCCTCCCAGCATCAGAGTCTTTTCCGATGAGTCAACTCTTCCCATGAGGTGGCCAAAGTACTGGAGTTTCAGCTTTAGCATCATTCCTTCCAAAGAAATCCCAGGGTTGATCTCATTCAGAATGGACTGGTTGGATCGCCGTGCAGTCCAAGGAACTCTCAAGAGTCTTCTCCAACACCACAGTTCAAAAGCATCAATTCTTCGGTGCTCAGCCGTCTTCAAAGTCCAACTCTCACATCCATACATGACCACTGGAAAACCATAGCCTTGACTAGATGGACCTTAGTTGGCAAAGTAATGTCTCTGCTTTGAATATACTGTCTAGGTGGGTCATAACTTTTCTTCCAAGGAGTAAGCGTCTTTTAATTTCATGCTGCAATCACCATCTATAGTGATTTTGCAGCCCCCCAAAATAAAGTCTGACACTGTTTCCCCATCTATTTCCCATGAAGTGATGGGACCAGATGCCATGATCTTCGTTTTCTGAATATTGAGCTTTAAGCCAACTTTTTAACTCTCCTCTTTCACTTTCATCAAGAGGCTTTTTAGCTCCTCTTCGCTTTCTGCCATAAGGGTGGTGTTATCTGCATATCTGAAGTTATTGATATTTCTCCCGGCAATCTTGATTCCAGCTCATGTTTCTTCCAGTCCAGCGTTTCTCATGATGTACTCTGCATAGAAGTTAAATAAGCAGGGTGACAATATACAGCCTTGACCTACTCCTTTTCCTATTTGGAACCAGTATGTTGTTCTAGACTGTTGTTATATTCTTTGCAGCCAAAGATGGAGAAGCTCTATACAGTCAACAAAAACAGGACCGGGAGCTGACTGTGGCTCAGATCATGAACTTCTTATTACCAAATTCAGACTCAATTGAAGAAAGTAAGGAAAACCGCTAGACCATTCAGGTATGACCTAAATCAAATCCCTTATGATTATATAGTGGAAGTGAGAAATAGATTTAAGGGCCTAGATCTGATAGATAAAGTGCCTGATGCACTATAGAATGAGGTTTATGACACTGTACAGCACACAGGGATCAAGACCATCCCCATGGAAAAGAAATGCAAAAAAGAAAAATGGCTGTCTGTAGAGGGTTTACAAATAGCTGTCAAAAGAAGAGAAGTGAAAAGCAAAAGAGAAAAGGAAAAATATAAGCATCTGAATGCAGAGTTCCAGAGAATAGCAAGAAGAGATAAGAAAGCCTTCTTCAGCAATCAATGCAAAGAAATAGAGGAAAAGAACAGAATGGGAAAGACTAGAGATCTCTTCAAGAAAATTAGAGATACCAAGGGAACATTTCATGCAAAGATGGGCTCGATAAAGGACAGAAATGGTCTGGACCTAACAGAAGCAGAAGATATTAAGAAGAGGTGGCAGGAATACACAGAAGAACTGTACAAAAAGATCTTCATGACCCAGATAATCATGATGGTGTGATCACTAGTCTAGAGCCAGACATCCTGGAATGTGACGTCAAGTGGGCCTTAGAAAGCATCACTACGAACAAAGCTAGTGGGGGTGATGGAATCCCAGTTGAGCTATTTCAAATCCTGAAAGATGATGCTGTGAAAGTGCTGCACTCGATATGCCAGCAAATTTGGAAAACTCAGCAGTGGCCACAGGACTGGAAAAGGTCAATTTCCATTCCAATCTCAAAGAAAGGCAATGCCAAAGAATGCTCAAACTACTGCACAATTGCACTCATCTCACACGCTATTAAAGTAATGCTCAAAATTCACCAAGCCAGGCTTCAACAATATGTGAACCGTGAACTTCCTGATGTTCAAGCTGGTTTTAGAAAAGGCAGAGGAATCAGAGATCAAATTGTCAACATCTGCTGGATCATGGAAAAGCAAGAGAGTTCCAGAAAAACATCTATTTCTGCTTTATTGACTATGCCAGAGCCTTTGACTGTATGGATCACAATAAACTGGAAAATTCTGAAAGAGATGGGAATACCAGAACACCTGACCTGCCTCAAGAAATCTGTATGCAGGTCAGGAAGCAACAGTTTGAACAGGATGTGGAACAACAGACTGGTTCCAAATAGGAAAAGGAGTGCATCAAGGCTGTATGTTGTCACCCTGCTTATTTAACTTATATGCAGAGTACATCAGAGAAACGCTGGACTGGAAGAAACAGAAGCTGGAATCAAGATTGCTGGGAGAAATATCAAGAACCTCAGATATGCAGATGACACCACCCTTATGATAGAAAGTGAAGAGGAACTAAAAAGCCTGTTGATGAAAGTGAAAGAGGAGAGTGAAAAAGTTGGCTTAAAGCTCAACATTCAGAAAATGAAGATCATGGCATCTGGTCCCATCACTTCATGGGAAATAGATGGGGAAACAGTGGAAACAGTGTCAGACTTTATTTTTTTGGGCTCCAAAATCACTGCAGATGGTGATTGCAGCCATAAAATTAAAAGATGCTTACTCCTTGGAAGAAAAGTTATGACCAACCTAGATAGCATATTCAATAGCAGAGACATTACTCTGCCGACTAAGGTCTGTCTAGTCAAGGCATGGTTTTTCCAGTGGTCATGTATGGATGTGAGAGTTGGTTGTGAAGAAGGCTGAGTGCCGAAGAATTGATGCTTTTGAACTGTGGTGTTGGAGAAGACTCTTGAGAGTTCCTTGGACTGCAAGGAGATCCAACCAGTCCATTCTGAAGGAGATCAGCCCTGGGATTTCTTTGGAAGGACTGATGCTAAAGCTGAAACTCCAGTACTTTGGCCACCTCATGGGAAGAGTTGACTCATTGGAAAAGACTCTGATGCTGGGAGGGATTGATGGCAGGAGGAATAGGGGGCAACCGAGGATGAGATGGCTGGATGGCATCACGGACTCAATGGTCGTGAGTCTGAGTGAACTCCGGGAGTTGGTGATGGACAGAGAGGCCTGGCGTGCTGAGATTCATGGGGTGGCAAAGAGTCAGACACGACTGATCGACTGGACTGAACTGAACTGAACTGAATTTGATAGGGATAACATTGAATCTGTAGATTGTGTTTGGTAGTATAGTCATTTTCACAATACTGATTCTTCCTACCCAGGAACATGGAATATCACTCCATCTGTTTATGTTGTCTTTGATGCCTTTCATCAGTGTCTGATAATTTTCTGTGTACAGTTCTTTTGTCTCAGGTGAGTTTATTCCTAGATATTTGATTCTTTTTGTTGCAATGGTGAATGGGATTGATTCCTTAATTTCTCTTTCTGATTCTTTATAGTTGGTATATAGAAATGCAAGTGATTTCTGTATATTGATGTTGTATCCTGCAACTTCGCTAAATTCACTGATTAGCTCTAGTAATTTTCTGATATATCTTTAGGATTTTCTATGTACAATATCTTGTCATCTGCAAACAGTGACAGCTTTACTTCTTTTCTCATCTGGATTCCTTATATTTGTTTTTCTTTTCTGATTGCTATAGCTAAGAATTCCAGAACTATGTTGAATAATAGTGGCAAAAGTGCAGAGCCTTGTCTTGTCACTGATCTTAGGAGGAATGCTTTCAGTTTTTCACCGTTGAGAATAATGTTTGCTATAGGCTTATCATATATGGCCTTTACTATGTTAAAATAGATTCCTTCTATGCCCATTTTTTGAAGAGTTTTAATCATAAATGGGTGCTGAATTTTGTCAAAGGATTTTTATGCATCTGTTGAGATTATCATATGGTTTTTACTTTTCAATTTGTTAATATGGTATATAACATTGATTGGTTTGCATATATTGAAGGATCCTTGCATTCATGGAATAAACCCAACTTGATCATGGTGTATAAGCTTTTAGATGGGTTGCTGAATTCTGTTTGCTAAAATTTTGTTGAGGATTTTTGCATCTATGTTCATCAGTGATATTGGCCTGTAGTTTTCTTTTTTGTGTGTGGTCTTTGTCTGGTTTTGGTATCAGGGTGATGGTGGCTTTGCAGAATGAGTTTGGAAGCTTTCCTTTGCAATTTTTTTGAAAGAGTTTTTGAAGGATAGGCATTAGCTCTTCTCTCAATGTTTGATAGAATTGTGTGAAGCCACCTGGTCCTGGGCTTTTGTTTTTTGGGAGATTTTTGATCACAGCTTTAATTTCAGTGCTTGTAATTGGGCTGTTCATAATTTCTATTTCTTCCTGAGTCACTCTTGGAAGGCTGAACTTTTCTAAGAATCTTTACATTTCTTCCAGGTTATCCATTTTACTGCGTTAGAGTTGTTCATAATAGTCTCCTATAATCCTTTGTATTTCTGCATTGTCTGTCGTAACCTCTCCTTTTGCATTTCTAATTTTGTTGGTTTGATTCTCCTCTCTTTTGTTCTTGATGAGTCTGTCTAAAGCTTTGTCAATTTTCTTTATCTTTTCAATGAACCTGCTTTTACTTTTATTAATATTTACTATTGTTTCTTTCATTTCTTTTTCATTATTTCTTCTTGGATCTTTGTGATTTCTTCTTTTCTATTAATTTTGGGTGGGTTTTTTTTTTGTTGTTGTTGTTGTTCTTTGTTCAGTTGCTTTAGATGTAAAGATAAGTTGTCTAGTCAATGTTTTTCTTGTTTATTGAGGTAGAATTATATTGCTATAAACTTCCCACTGAGAACTGCTTTTGCTGTATACCATAGGTTTTGGGCTGTTGTGTTTTCATTGTCATTTGTTTCTGGAATTTTGATTTCCCTTTTGATTTCTTCAGTAACCTGTAGATGTTTAGAAACATGTTTAATCTCCATGTGTTTGTTTTTCTTAGACTTTTTTCCTTGTAATTGATGTTGTGTTTCATATCATTGTGGGTGGAGAAGATGTTTGATATGATTTCAATTTTCTTAAATTAACTGAGGTTCAATTTGTGACCCAAGGTGTGATCTATCCTGGAGAATGTTCCATGTGCACTTGACAAGCTGTATTGTTTTGCATTTGGATGGAATGTCCTAAAGATATCAGTGAGATCCATCTCATCTAATGTATCGTTTAAGACTTGTGTTTCCTTATTAATTTTTTTTTTATGATCTGTCCATCGGTGTGAGTGGGGTGTTTAAGTCTCCCACTATTATTGTTATATTGTCAATTTCTCTTTTTATGTCTGTTACTGTTTGCCTCATATATTGATGTGCTCCTATGTTGGGTGCATGCTGCTGCTGCTGCTAAGTCACTTCAGCTGTGTCCAACTCTGTGCGACCCCATAGACGGCAGCCTACCAGGCTCCCCCATCCCTGGGATTCTCCAGGCAAGAACACTGGAGTGGGTTGCCATTTCCTTCTCTAATGCATGAAAGTGAAAAGTGAAACTGAAGTTGCTCAGTCGTGTCCGATCCTCAGCGACCCCATGGACTGCACCCTACCAGGCTCCTCCGTCCATGGGATTTTCCAGGCAGGAGTACTGGAGTGGGATGCCATATTTACAATTGTTATGTCTTCCTCTTGGATTGATTCAGTGATTATTACATAATGTCCTCCCTTGTAATCTTTAAGGTCTGTTTTGTCTGATATGAGGATTGCTGCTCCAGCTTTCTTTTACTTCCTATTTGCATGGAATATATTTTTCCATCCTCTCACTTTTGGTCTATATGTGTCTTTATGTCTGAACAGCATATATATGGGTCGCATATATATGGGTCTTGTTTTGTATCCATTCAGTCAGTCTGTGTCTTTTGGTTGGAGCATTTAATCCACTTAAAAGTAATTATTGATATATATGTTCCTATTGATATTTTCTTAATTGTTGGGGTTGAATTTGTAGACTGTTTTTCTTCTCTTGTATTTCTTGACTATATAAGTCCCTTTAACATTTGTTGTAAAGCTGGTTTGGTGGTACTGAATTATCTAACTTTTGCTTGTCTGAAAAGTTTTTTATTTCTTCATCAATTTTGAATGAGATCCTTGCCAGGTACAGTAATCTTGTTTGTAGATTTTTCCCTTTCAGTACTTTAGATATGTCCTGCTATTCCCTTCTGGCCTGCAGCATTTTTGCTGAAAGATCAGCTGTTAAGCATATGGGGTTTCCCCTGTATGTTACTTGTTGCTTCTCTCTTGCTGCTTTTAATATTCTTTTTTGTGTGTTTAGTCTTTGTTAGTTTTATTAGTATGTATCTTGGCATGTTTCTCCTTGAGTGTCTCCTGCATGGGACTCTTTCTGCCTGTTGGACTTTATTGACTATTTCTTTTTCCATGTTGGGGAAATTTTCAACTATTATCTCTTCAAAAATTCTCTTATACCCTTCTTTTTCTCTTCTTCTGGGACCCCTATATTGTGAATGTTGGTGCATTTGATATTGTCCCAGAGGTCTCTGAGACTATCCTCATTTCTTTTCATTCTTTTTACTTTATTCTGCTCTTCAGAAGTTATTTCCACCATTTTATCTTCAAGCTCACAGATTTGTTTTTCTGCTTCACATATTCTGCAATTGATTCCTTCTAGAGTATTTTTAATATCAGTAATTGTGTTGTTTGTCTCTGTAGGTTTATTCTTTAATTCTTCTAGGTCTTTCTTAATTGATTCTTGTATTTTCTCCATTTTGTTTTCAAGGTTTTTGATCATCTTTACTATCATTATTCTGAATTCTTTTTCAGGTAGTTTGCCTATTTCCTTTTCATTTATTTGGACTTCTGTGTTTCTAGCTTGTCCCTTCATTTGTGTATTATTTCTCTGCCTTTTCATTATTTTTTTTAAACTTATTGTGTTTGAGGTCTCCTTTTCCCAGGGCTCAAGGGAAGTTGAATTCTTTCCTTATAAAAGGTTGAATTCTTTCTTCTTTTTGGTTTCTGCCCTCCTAGGGTTGACCCAGTGGTTTGTGTAAGCTTCATATAGGGTGAGATTTGTGCTGAGTTTTTGTTTGTTTCTTTAGTTTTCCTCTAATGGGCAAGGCTGAGTGAGGTGGTAATCCTGTCTGCTGATTATTGGGTTTGTATTTTTGCTTTGCTTGTTGTTTAGATGGGGCATCCTGCACAGGGTGTTACTGGTGTTTGAGTGATGCTGGGTCTTGTATTCAAGTGGTTTCCTTTGTGTGAGTTCTCACTATTTGATGCTCCCTACGGTTAGTTCTCTGGTAGTCTAGGGTCTTGGAGTCAGTGCTCCCACTCCAAAGGCTCAGAGCTTGATCTCAGGTCAGGAAAGAATATTCCACAAGTGGTTTGTTATGGCATTAAGTGAGATTAAAACAAATATCCAAAAATGAGAAACCAAAGATAAACCTCAGACAAATGGCACTTACAAAATCAGATAAATAATAATTAAAATAATGTAATACACACATATACATATATACCCATGAGCAAAGTCAAAACAGTCCAACAAAAATAAAGTACAGTAGATTGACCCCATGAACAAAGGAAATTAAAAATTATATTTACCAGTTAAGAACAAAACTAACTAAAGCACAAGCTGGAAAACAAAACTAAAGCAAGGTGCCAAGTGGGGGATAAAGCAATGAAAATAAAACTAACAAATATCTTGAGAGGAAAGAGAGGAAAGAATAGATATGGAAAGTTAAATAGAGGTAGCACTAGAGCCTGCAGACAATGGGGTAGGGTCAAGTCTTGGTGCCAAAGTGATGGCCTCTGGGATGGTTGACACTTATCATTATTCCATGGGTCCTTTGCCGCAAGTGTCTTCCCACTCCTCAGTGAGCCATGGCTAATCAGGAAACTCTCTGACACTTGCAGGTTGGTCCAGCCAGTCTCCTATGGAGTTAGCTTTGCACTGGGTCCTAATGTATGTGAAATCTTCTGTGTGCCCTCCAAGAGTAGAGTCTTTGTTTCTTCCAGTCCTGTGGAGCTCCTGCACTCAAGTCCTGCTGACCTGCAAAAGCAAATGCTCTTGGGATTCCTCTTTCCAATGACAGAGCCTCTGGCTAGGGAGCCTGATATAGGGATCCAAACTCTCACTGTTGTGTGAGAACCTCTGTGATATTATTATTTTCTAGTTTCTGGGTCATCCACCCACCACATATGAGATTTGATTATGTCATGAAAGTATCCCCCTACCATTTCATTTTTGCCTCTTTTTGTTTGAATGTAAAACATCATTTTGTGGGTTCCAGTCTTGTTAATTGTCATTCAATGGTTAGTTGTGCTTTTGTTTTTTTGTGATAGGAGGTGAGTTCAAGGCGTTCTACTTAGCTATCTCCTTTGGAATTGAGAGAATGCTTTTAGTTTGGATGCTTGCTGCCTCTTTCTCAGCATGTGCTGGCTGTTATCCCCTTGATATGGAGTGTGAATGCAGGGGCACTTGTGTGCTCCTGGGATGTTGGGGGCAGTGCTTAGTGCCTGCTTGCAGGTCTTGTAGCAGTGGCTGTGGCGAGTGTACTCCCAGGAAAGTGAGGGCAGAGTCTGGTTAATTTCTAATCTCATAGTGTCATGAATGGAAAAGATGCTTCATATCATTTCAACTTTTTAAAATTTCCCAAGGCTTATTTGTGGCCTAGCATGTGATCTATCCTGGAGAATGTTCCATGTGCACTTGAGAAGAATGTGTATTCTTCTTTGAATGGAATGTTTTATATATATCAATTAATCTATCTGGTCTAATGTGCCATTTAAGACCTGTGTGTCCTTACTGATTTTTTGACTGGGTGATCTGTCCATTGGTGTAAGTGAGGAGTTAAAGTCCCCTATTGTTATTGTATTACAGTCAATTTATTCATTTATATTTGTTACATCTGTCTCATATATATTGAGGTGCTACAGTGTTGAGTGCATATATTTCCACAATTGTTCTATCTTCTTGGATTGATTCCTTGATCATGATGTAGTATCCTTCTTTGTGTCTTTTAACAGTCTTATTTTAAAGCCTATTTTGTCTGCTATAAGTATTGCTGCTTCAGCTTTCTTTTTATTTTCATTTGTATGGAATAGCTTTTCCATCCTCTCATATATGTGCCACCTTCTTCAATAGTTTTGAGTATTTCCAATAATTGTTATCATCATTTACAATCAATTTAACATTTATGTCATGTCAGACATTGTGCCAACTCTTTTATATGCATTATCACCTTTAATCCTGATAATTCCAAGGACTAGAAAATTTTATCACCATTTCTCAAATGAGGTAGCTGAATTAGCTAAGTATAATTCCTCAGTAATGGTCTGACCAAGACAAAGTGAATTGATATTCATAGTCATCTTGTTTTAAGTGCTGTCATTTTTAAAATGCAGCCTGATTTCAATATTTACTTCCTTTCTTACTTCAGTTATGTCATAATGTCGATCTGTATTGAGATTAATTAAGACCAAACATCATTAAGTCCTTTTGTGCCTTGTGTGGTTTGTTATTTGAAGGCAAGTGTAAAACTTTGTGTTTATCCTATCGTATTTCACCTTGTTAGATCCATTTCATTTCTCTGGCCTGCCACAATGTTTTCTAAATGCTATGTCTGCCATCCGCCATAGTTTTCCATCCTTCAGTTTGGTGACATCTGCAAACTTCACAGAACTGCCCTTAAGGTCTGCATATACTTTAGGATGACAATGCTGCATAAGACAGAGTTTGCTGAGATATGTTTATTACCAGCTAAGGTAGAAATCTTTAAACATTTTACATTCTTTTATGGAGAATGGAAAGGAGATATACTGGCTACATGTATAATAAGGTAACAAGTTAAAAAATGCTTTACCTCAAATAGTAAGCATGACTCTATTATTAGGAGAAATAAGAAATCAATGTTCAAAATATTAGAGGATGAGAGATTATATGTACACACATGCACACACATATATATACATTTACATATACATGCATACATGTATGTCTGCACATGTTCATAGATAGCATGCAAAAGACTCTAGTTAGGCAGGTGAGTTGGGTCAGGGAATTCAGCTAGTTTGGACAAAGGAATGTCCAGATATTAGGAAGTTTTCAATAGACCATTGACTTACAGCTCATATACAATGATTTTAACATATTTGGCTCATATAACCATACCTCACATAACTCCCCTATGGATTTAACAAAAGTGAATAAAAATAGCTGTGACATGAAACCATTTGGTCAACTCAGCTGACCAGACTATTACCCACCCCAGCTACAGGAGGACCATCTCAGGAACCACATGCTATTCATGAACAACATTAAACACAGGGATAGATTCTTCTGGAAGCAGGTACTGTTCAATAGGCAGTGAGACACAATCAGAATGTCAAATTTCTCCATGTACGCTGTTTAAAAGAATGAATAAGTGAAGTCTCCAGAATTAGTACAAAATAATTTCACATCTCATTAATTATGTGAGAATGCCAAATAGGCCCTCTTATACTTTAACATGCTTCAGAACAATAGCTGTGTTCACTCTGGCTTTTCAATTACAGGTTAGCTGTCAAAAATTATTTTCTAATTTTTTGGGGAAATAAGAGGGATATATCTCTTTATAAATTTGAGTTACAGCATAATGGTGTTTGACATGCATATTTTGTGAAAGGATTACCACAGTTGCTTCCACTAACATCCATTTCCTCATATAGATAGGAAAGAAAAGTAAAAACATAAAAAGGTGAAAAGTTCTTTAGATGTTAACAACTAGGATTTACTTTCTTGATAAGTTCCTTTTATATTAGACATTAATGTTAACTATAGTTGTCATATTGTACATTACATCCCCAGCACTCACTTATCTTAGAGAAGTTTGTGCCCTTTGACCACCTTCTTTCAATCCACTTAGCATCCACCCTCCACTTCTACAAGTCTGATCTCTTTTTCTATGTTTTCATTTATTTGTTTGGGCTTTCTTGATACCACCTCTACCTGAAATTATACAGTATTTGGCTTTCTCTGTCTGGTTTATTTTACTTACCATAATCGCATTAAGGTCCATCCATCATGTTGTTGCAAATAGTAGGATTTCTTCATTTTTTTCTGGCTAAATAATATAATATTGTAACTGCATACCACAACTCTTCATTTGTACCACAACTCCTCATCCATTCATCCATTTATGAACACTTAAATTATTTCTATGTCTTAGCTATTGTAAATAATGCTGCTATGAACATCTGGGTAAACTTATTATTTTGAGTTCATGTTTTCATTTCCTTTGGATATACTCCCAGTACTAAAACTGCTGGATCATATGGTGATTTTATTTTTTAATTTTTGGGGGATCCTCCATGCTGTTTTTCACAGTGATCATACCAATTCTCAATCCTACGAACAGTGCACGAAGGTTCCATTTCAAGCCTGTCCTTTTGATGATAGCTATTTGAACAGGCATGTGGCGATATCTCTTTGTGCTCTTAATGTGTATTTCCCTAATGACTAGTAATGTTAAACTTGGGGATGTCCTTGTTGGCCTTTCATATATCTTTTTAAGAAATGTCAGGTCCTTTATGCATATTTAGTTGGGTTATTTTTATGCTATTAAGTTGTATGAGTTCTTTATATATCTTAACCCATTGTCAGGTAGATGGTTTACAAATTTTTCTCCTGGCCTGTAGGTTATATTTTCATTTTGAGGACTTCTGCTGCTGTTCATAAATTTTTAGCTTGATATAGTCCAAATTGCTTATTTTTTAAATTTTGTTGCTTGTGCTTTAGGTATCATATAAAATAAAAATCATTACCATGACAAGGAACTTTATTCCTATTTTTTCTTCTAAGTGTTTCTTGGTTTAAGGTCTTACATTCAAGTCTTGAATACATTTTGATTTTTTGGTGAATGATGTAAAGTAGTGGTGCAGGGTTTTATTTTTACATGTGAATATTCAATTATCCTTGCACCTTTTTTATGTGAATAGAAAGTATCTCTTCATTGTTGCTTGAAATTATGATACTATCTGTTGCCCCATGGCTTTATTTTGGGGCCATCTGGGAAAATTTATAAAGAGACAGAAATACAAGGGATTCAGAAGTAATGTTCCCTAAACTCTATGATTTGAACTTGTTTACAAGGGTTTCTCCCCAGATTTTCTCCTTGGAAAACAGCTATGGGTAGACAAATATACATTGATAACAAGTTCAGCTGTGGGGTTTTGGTTTTGTGATCTATACATTAAATAATTTAGAATCAATCACTCTTTGATTGTAATACAATGTAAGCAAGTTCACCTTTAATCTTTTTTGGCATCTTGAAAATGGACTGATTATGTCTACCTGGACCTCAAGGAAAAATCAGAAGAAACAATCATGAAATCATTAGAGGCTGGCATGTTACATATATATGTTCATAGGATGTGTGTCCCTGATGTATTAGAAAACATCATGCTAGTGCTTGTTTCTTCACAGCCCAGTGTACAGGCAGGGTATAGTAGTGTACAGCCCACTCTATATTCAGCATATAGTATAGGATACAGTCCAGTGTACAGTCCAGTGCACCTCTGAGTAGATCAGTGAATATTTAGACACACTGGAGCACATTTGGACACATCTGGTATACAGTCCAAGGGCACATCCCAGTGTATACTGCAGTGTACATTCTAAGGTATTGTCCAGTGCAAATCTCATGTACAGTTCAGTGTACAGTCCAGTGTCTAGTGGATGTCAGGATAAGTCCAGTATATGCCCACTGTCTCTGTGCCTGTCTTCTCCATGTTCATAAAATCCTATGAGTGGCTCTTAGAGTCATTCTTACAATAAATGGCAAAGAACAAATAATAGGTTCGAAGAAGGAAAGATGAAACACACAAAACTGAAGTAAACTGAAAACTGGATTGCTTGACACTGAATTCTGGTAAGTGGTATGCCAGTGGGGGCCTTCTGAGATTACGCATAAATTTTAGGAGTATTTTTTTCCGTTTCTGTAAAAACTTCCATTGAATTCTTATTAGGGATCACATTAAAACTAAACATGTCTTTTGGTAACACTGACATTTTTTTTTTTCCTTTCACATCACGTTTGTATTTATTTGGAGATATATGTGATAAAATGATAAAAGCAAGCAATGGACTATTAAACATATTTCAGGCTACTGGTTACAACTGTCAGGAGGAAAGAGACTGGGATCGTAATGAATCATTCTTAGAATTTCAACATCTTTCTTAAAACTATTAATTCTTCCAGTTAGTGAATATGGAATATATCTCCTTTATTAGTGTTTTTAATTTCTTTCATCAGAGTTTTGTAGATTTCAGAGTAGAGTTCTTTCACCTCCTTAGGTGAATTTATTCCTAAGTATTTTATTGTGTTTAATTCTATTGTAAATGCAATAATTTCTTTTTCAGAATATCCATTGTTAGTATATAGAAGTATGACTGAATTTGGTGTGTTAATTTTTAATCTCACATTTACTGAATTTATTTATTAGATCCAATAAATTTTGGTTGAGTCTTAGGATTTTCTCTATGCAAAATCAAGTCATTGGCAAATGGAGACAATTGTACTTCTCCCTTTTCAGTTTTGATATCTATTAAAGTTTTTCCACTCTGACGGCTCTAGCTAGGACCTCTTTTACCAAACATTATCAATTCAGTTCAGTCACTCAGTCGTGTCCAACTCATTTGACCCTATGAATCGCAGCACACCAAGCCTCCCTGTACATCACCGACTCCTGGGGTCCACCCAAACCAACGTCCATTGTGTTGGGGATACCATCCAACCATCTCATCCTCTGTCGTCTCCTTCTCCTCCTGCCCTCAATCTTTCCCAGCATCAGTCTTTTCAAATGAGTCAGCTATTCGCATCAGGTGGTTAAAGTATTGCAGTTTCAGCTTCAAAATCAGTCCTTCCAATGAACACCCAGGACTGATCTCCTTTGGGCTGGACTGGCTGGATATCCTTGTAGTCCAAGGGACACTCAAGAGTCTTCTCCAACACCACAGTTCAAAAGCATCAATTCTTCAGCACTCAGGTTTCTTTATAGACCAACTCTAACATCCATACATGACTACTGGAAAAACCATAGCCTTGACTAGATGGACATTTGTTGGCAAAGTAATGTCTCTGTTTTTTAATATGCTGTCAAACATGGTTATAAATTCCCTTCCAAGGAGCAAGTGTCTTTTAATTTCATGTCTGCAGTCACCATCTGCAGTGATTTTGGAGTCCAGGAAATAGTCAGCCACTGTTTCCCCATCTATTTGCCATGAGGTGATGGGACCAAATGCCATGATCTTAGTTTTCTGAATGTTGAGCTTTAAGCCAACTTTTTCACTCTCCTCTTTCACTTTCATCAAGAGGCTCTTTAGTTTTTCTTTTCTTTCTGCCATAAGGGTGGTGTCATCTGCATATCTGAGGTTATTGATATTTCTCCCAGCAATCTTGATTCCAGCTTGTGCTTCTTCCAGCCCAGCACTTCTCATGATATACCCTGCATGTAAGTTAAATAAGCAGAGTGACAATATACAGCCTTGACGTACTCCTTTTCCTATTTGGAACCAGTCTGTTGTTCCATGTCCAGTTCTAACTGTTGCTTCCTGAACTGCATATAGGTTTCTCAAGAGGCAGGTCAGGTGGTCTGGTATGCCCTTCTCTTTCAGAATTTCCCATTTATTGTGATCCACACAGTCAAAGGCTTTGAAATAGTCAATAAAGCAGAAATAGATGTTTTTCTGGAACTCTCTTGCTTTTTCCATGATCCACTGGATGGTGGCAATTTGATCTCTGGTTCCTTTGCCTTTTTTAAAACCAGCTTAAACATCTGAAAATTCATGGTTCATGTATTGCTGAGCCTGGCTTGGAGAATTTTGAGCATTACTTTACTAGTGTGTGAGATGAGTGCAATTGTGTGGTAGTTTGAGCATTCTTTGGCATTACTTTCTTTGAGATTGTAATGAAAACACCTTTTCCAGTCCTGTTGCCACTGCTGTTTCCCAAATGTGCTGGCATATTGAGTGCAGCACTTTCACATCATCATCTTTCAGGATTTGAAACAGCTCAACTGGAATTCCATCACCTCCACCAGCTTTGTTTGTAGTGATGGTTCTTAAGGCCCACCTGCCTTCACACTCCAGGATGTCTGGCTTTAGGTGAGTGTGAGTGATCACACCTTTGTGATTATCTGGTCGTGAAGATCTTTTTTGTACAGTTGTTCTGTGTATTCTTGCCACCTCTTCTTAATAACTTCTGCTTCTATTAGGTCCCATTTCTGCCCTTTATTGAGCCCATCTTTGCATGAAATGTTCCCTTGGTATCTCTAATTTTCTTGAAGAGATCTCTAGTCTTTCCCATTCTATTGTTTTCCTCTAGTTCTTTGCATTGATGGATGAGAAAGGCTTTCTTATCTCTCCCTCCTATTCTTTGGTACTCTGCATTCAAGTGGGCGGTGGCTGCACTTTGCTGGAGGAGCCGTGAAGAGATACCAGATGTCCAAGGTAAGAGAAACCCAAGGAAGATGGTAGGTGCTGAGAGAAGGTATCAGGGGGTAGACAGACTGAAACCACAATCACAGACAGCTAGCCAATCTGAACACATGGACCACAGCCTTGTCTAATTCAATGAAACTAATCCATGCCATGTGGGGCCACCCAAGATAGACAGGTCATGGTGGAGAGGTCAGACAGAACGTGGTCCACTGGAATGGCAAACCACTTCAGTATTCTTGCCTTGAAAGCCCCATGAACAGTATGAAAAGGCAAAAAGCTAGAATACTGAAAGAGGAACTCCCTAGGCCGGTAGGTGCCAAATATGCTACTGGAGATCAGTGGAGAAATAACTCCAGAAAGAATGAAGGGATGGAGCCAAAGCAAAAACAACACCCAGTTGTGGATGGGACTGGTGATAGAAGCACGATCCAATGCTGTAAAGAGCAATATTGCATAGGACCCTGGAATGTTAGGTCCATGAACCAAGGCAAATTGGAAGTGGTCAAACAGGAGATGGCAAGAGTGAACATTGACATTCTAGGAATCAGCAAACTAAGATGGACTGGAATGGGTGAATTTAACTCAGATGACCATTATATCTACTACTGTGGGCAGGAATCCCTTAGAAGAAATGGAGTAGCTATCATAGTCAACAAAAGAATCTGAAATGTAGTACTTGGATGCAGTCTCAAAAATGACAGAATGATCTCTGTCCATTTCCAAGGCAAACCATTCAATATCACAGTAATCCAAGTCTATGCCCCGACCAGTAATGCTGAAAGCTGAAGTTGAATGGTTCTATGAAGACCTAAAAGACCTTCTAGAACTAACAGCCAAAAAAGATGTCTTTTTCATTATAGGGGACTGGAATACAAAAGTAGGAAGTCAAGAAACACCTGGAGTAACAGGAAAATTTGGCCTTGGAGTACAGAATGAAGCAGGGCAAAGGCTAACAGAGTTCTGCCAAGAGAATGCACTGGTCATAGCAAACACCCTCTTCCAACAACACGAGAGAAGACTCTACACATGGACATCACCAGATGGTCAACACCGAAATCAGACTGATTATATTCTTTGCAGCCAAAGATGAGAAGCTCTATACAATCAGCAAAAACAAGACTGGGAGCTGACTGTGGCTCAGGTCATGAACTCCTTATTGCCAAATTCAGACTTAAATTGAAGAAAGTGGGAAAACCACTAGACCATTCAGGTATGACCTAATCAAATCCCTTATGATTATACAGTGGAAGTGAGAAATTGATTGAAGGGCCTAGATCTGAGAGAGAGAGAGTGCCTGATGAACTATGGATGGAGGTTCATGACCATACATTTAGGGAGGGTGAAAATGAGCAACCTCATCTTATTCTGATCTTAGAAGAAAAGCTTCCAAAATTTTAATATTAAGCGTGATGTTAGCTGAGGTCTTATGTCATATGTGGCATTTACTATGTTGAAGTATATTCCTTCGGTGCCTAAATTGCTGAGTTTTTACATGAAGAGCTGTTGAATTTAGTCAAATGCTTTTCTGCATCTATTGAGATGTTCATATGGGTCTTTAATTATATAAATGTAATGTATCACACTGATTTGCATATGATGAATCATCTTTGCATCCAAAGGATAATCCCACATAGTTATGGTGAATGATCACTTTAATATGCTGCTGAATTTTGTTTGCTAGTATTTTATCGAGAATTTTTGCATATGTACACATCAAGGAGATAGGCTTACACTTTTCCTTTGAACTACAGTCCTGTCCTGGTTTTGTTAAAAGGAAAATGCTAACCTTGTAAAAAGATTTTGAAAGTGTTTCCTCTTGGTTTTTTTTTTTGGGGGGGGGGCGGGGGGGAAGAGTTTGAGAAGGACTGGGGTTAATTATTCATTCCTTTCTTCTTTCTTTCATTTTTCCTATTTTAAATAGTTGATATACAACATTATGTTAATTTCAGATATACAGAAGATTCAATATTTTGATAGATTATGCTCCAGGAAAAGACATTATAAAATACTGCCATTTGTAACAACATGGATGGAGCTAGAGGGTATTATGTATGCTTAGTGAAATAGGTTAGACAAAATGCTGTTATTAATTGTATGTGGAATATAAAAAATAAAACATATAACAAAACAGACTCGCAGACAACAAACCAGTAGTTACCAGTGGGGAGAGGGAAGGGCAGTTGCAACACAGGGGTAGGGGATTAAGAGGTCCACACTACTGTGTTTAAAACAATTAAGCAACAAGGATATATTTTACAACACAGGAAAATATAGCTATTATTTTGTGATAACTTTAGGGCATAATATATAAAAATACTGAATTACTATTCTACAACTGAAACTAACACAATATTTTATTTCAGTAAAATAAACAAGACACAATGCAACAACTCACATTTTCCCCAATGGATTCTCCACTACTAAATGTTTCTAGAAACAAGAATTCCACCTAATGGGAAAATAATTTTATTATTAACTGATAAAAATTGAGTGAAAGCAAGGAAAAAAGAAACACAAAAACTTAACCTTAGGGCTTGCACAGCCAGCTCCTGACATCAGAAAACACCCTAGAAGGAAGGTATTGATAATGGTGCTGGTTAAGTTCTGAGAGCAAAGTAAAGCGTTTTTATGAGTAGACTGCAAGATTCTAGAAATCTAACTACTCTAGCCCCAGGCACAGGATGACTCACTCCTGGTCTTCATCGGAATGAGTGCCATGCTGAGAACTGTAGGGCTTTATTGTTAGCTCTTTGCAGAGTAGGTTAGTCTCTCCTTACTTGAAGGAAATGCAAGAATCTTAGTTTCCCTGCTATGGCCACCTTCCTCAGTTTCTGGGTGAAGGCTTATATGAGACCAGATCAAATGGCCAGTATTCCAGACAATTTCAAGGCAAGAATCTTCAACATTTTGCCCAAGTTCTTTGTTGCCATAACTATTGGGCCCTGACTTTAATATGACATTGTGGGTGATGGGTTATGAACATGCATTTCCCAAACCATCCTGCTAATTCGCAGAAAAACTCCACTTCTGGTTTTGTGCGGTATTACACTTAGTTTCAGGATGAATGCTTTTTCTTTTTTAATTCACCTTCCTTTTTAATTAAACAAAATAACAAGAAAAACAAAAACCTTCTGAATGAAGCACAGAAATGAAATCTGGACTTTAAAGCTTTTCTCTTTCTCCTGCTGGATTTTCCAACTACAAATGACAGTAGTCTAAATAACCAATCTGATTACATGGACCACAGCCTTGTTTAACTTCATGAAACTATGACCATGCCATGTAGGGACACTCAAGACAGACGGGTCATGGTGGAGAGTTCTGACAAAATGCAGTCCACTGGAAAAGGGAGCGGCAAGTCACTTCAGTATTCTTGCCATGAGAAACCCATGAACAGTATGAAAAGGCAAAAGATAGGACACTGAAAGATGAACTCCCCAGGTCGGTAGGTGCCCTATATGCTGCTAGAGAAGAGAGGAGAACTAACTCCAGAAAGAATGAAGAAATGGAGCCAAAGCAAAAAAAACACCCAGTTGTGGATGTGACTGGTGATGGAAGCAATGTCTGATGCTGTAAAGAGCAATATTGCATAGGAACCTAGAATGTTAGGTCCATGAATCAAGGCAAATTAGAAGTGGTCAAAGAGGAGATGGCAAGAGTGAACATCAACATTCTAGGAATCTGTGATCAGGATGGACTGGAATGGGTGAATTTAACTCAGATGACCATTATATCTAAGACTGTGGGCAAGAATCCCTAAAGAAATGGAGTAGCGCTCATAGTCAACAAAAGAGTCCAAAATGCAGTACTTGGATGCAATCTTAAAAACGACAGAATGATCTCTGATTGATTCCAAGGCAAACCACTCAATATCACAGTAATCCAAGTCTATGCCTTGACCAATATTGCAGAAGTTGAACGGTTCTATGTTGAAGACCTACAAGACCTCCTAGAATTAACACTGAAAAAGATTGGATTCATCACCAACTCAATGGACATGAGTTTGGGTAATCTCAAGGAGTTGATAATGGACAGGGATGTCTGGCATTTTGCAGTCCATGGGGTTGCAAAGAGTCAGACACGGCTGAGTGGCTGAACTGAGCTAATGACAGTAGTGATAGTAGGTAAGGGTGTAGATATGGGAGTAGCTGTAAATCCTGTCTCTAACTTGTCACTGACACCTCAATTCTTGTTATCCAGGAAAACCTGCAGCTAAGTTTACAACCACCACTCTGAAATTTCTTTTTCACCTATATTATAAGGACATACAATGCCACAGTGGATGAGGGACATAATTGATCAGGACCATCATTTCACTTCTGTGTTACTTACCCTGTGATCTTACCTCTCTATTGCTCTTTCAGGTTCTCACCTTTAGTTTCCAAAATCTTTACTTCACTCTAAGTAGTATCTCTGCATTTAGTTTTGATCTCCCCAGTCTGTCCATCATGCTATTAATCAGACTATGATTAGGCCATAGCAATCCTAAATGAAAAAAATCTCTCATGATCCTCAGCTGAGACTTATCCACAGGATAAAGTCTAAATTCCAAAGCCTGACTCCATCCCCATCTTTTATCTCCAGTCTCATCACCTCATAACCTTCCCATATTCTTCTTGCTCCTGATATTTGAATCTCATCATTCACTTTCTATTTCCTTTAATATATATTGTTATGCTTCTGCTTCTTTGTTCTTGCTTTTCCTTCTGTTTGGAATTTACTTTCCCCACATCTCTACTTGGATAAATTTCTCATCCTTTAAGAATGTATTCAGAGGCCACCTACTCTGTGAAGTCATTCCCTATTCCTTTCTTCATTCTCCCAGAATAGAGCATACTTCTTTATCTTAAGTTCCCACAACAAATAAATTGTTCATGACTCTACCATAGCATGACAGGTGGTTAATTGTGTATCCAGTTCCTCATTCATCTCCATTATTATCAATATAAATGTAACCATTCATAGTAAAATGCTACATTTTCTGGAAACTAATAAACTTGAGACCTCTCTATCTTTCCACATAGTGTAGATAGAAAATAAAAGGTATCTCCATAAGGTCCATGACAAATTTATGAAAGGAAAAGCCACAAAAGGGTATCTATGAAAAGAAATTGGGCTATAACTTAAGATTTAGGGATGAACCTAAAGAGAGAACCATTTTTCATTCTGGGTTTCTGTGATCTGGAGGAACATGCATCCCCCCCAATTAGGCAATTATTCTGTGCCTAATCAACTTAGTGGTCTTAAGGTGCCCACAAGCATTGTCACTGTCAACGAGGTACATTTCACCTAAAGAGAACCCACATCCATTTGTACTAGCCTAGGTTTATCACTGAACTCCATTCAGCTGTGGATATGTTTCAAGGCCTCTTTTTCAATTGACATGAAACATTAGCTAACCTGATGTACTGATTCTCAAGGATGAAACTCTGACCTTGCTTCGTTCAACAGTATGCCTTGACCTGTGGTTGGCTTTTGTGATTCTGCTTGTGTGATTTGTTTTTATTTGAATTGGAAACATCCAGAGTATGATTAAAAAGCCAGCATTTCATAACTTAACCTTGATTGTAGTTCTTAGCCTCTAAGATGATGCCATAATAATAGTTCAACTACATGCTTAAGTACTGGAAAAATTTATCAAATCAGAATAGAATACTTACAACTGAAAATAGTGGAAACAAAGTGGATTACAAATAAGTTCATTTTTTGAAGATGATCTATGGAATTTGATTCAGGCTTCTTGGTTCAGCTCCTAAAGCCAGATCTCCTTTCATTCTACAACCTCTTGCAAGCTGTGCTATTCACGAGTAATTTTGTAAAAGACTTATGTAACTAACTCTGCTCAGTACTTTATTCATAAAGGAGGGATAGTGGAGACACATTATATTAACAAAATAAGATGACAGGGTTTGTTACTTTCCTGTGGCAACGTCAGTCTAATTCCTAAAAGTCGTCAGAGATACTTTAGGAGTCAGAGCAGCATAAATCAACTCAGTCTGTTGGATTATTAGCACAGCCAATAAATGAGGTTTTGGAAACATTTTAATGATTGGTAAGTGCCCTGCTTTATCATAGACTTTAATAAAACAGCAACTGAAAAATAACTTTTGGTTTCATGTTGGTCAAGACTCAACTAAAATCCCTTGCTTGTTCTAGGTATCAGGGACATAGAAAGCTTTAAAAATAGTACGGGGCCAGGTGGTGAGCCTCCACAAAGGTTTGGTAAAGTAATATTTTCTAGAATAGAATTAGTAAAGGAATTCATCTTCATTTTGCTGGCTGAATGGGGACCTAATTGCCAACCTCTCCCATAAACCTTTCTCAGCCACTCTAACCCACAATCTTTTCTGTCTCTCAAAAACTTTTGCTCTGAGTCAGTGCCACATGCTTAAATATTGTACTTAATAACCTGAAGTCTGCTTGAGGGAATGTCCTTACATAGTCATTAAAATAGTAGTGAGTTGAGCATTGAGCTCAATCCAGTTGGGTTGACTGATTACTTAATTGGTTTTATAAATGTCAACAGATGTCATATATAGAGTTACAGGACATGTAGCAAAATGAGAAAACTAAGATTTGGAGCAAACAAGTAAACTTCAAATCCCAGCCTACAAATTTATCTCTTGTGATATTAAGTGCACATTACTTGCCCTGAAAATTGGAAACTCAGTTTCTTTATCTTTCAGAGTCATGCTATATTAAACGGGATGCTGTTTGTAAATTATAGGATGCTTGGGCCTAAATGTCCATTGACAGAGGAATGAATAAAAAAGATGTGGTACTTACATACAATGGAGTATGACTCAGCCATTAAAAAGAATGAAATACTGCAATTTGCAGCAACATGAATGGACCTAGAGATGATCATACCAAGTGAAGTAAACCAGACAAAGAGAAATGATACATATGAACTTATTTACAAAACAGAAACAGACCCACAAACTTAGAGAATAAACTTATGGTTACCAGCAGGGAAGGGTTGGGGAAAGGGATATTAGGGAGTTTAGGATCAATATGTACATAATGGTATATTTAAAATAAATAACTGATAATGATGCACTATATAGTACAGGGAACTCTGCTCAGTGTTATGTGGCAGCCTGGATAGGATGGGAGTTTAGGGGAGAAAGGATACATGTAAGGCTGAGTTGTTTTGCAGCGTACCTGAAACTATCAAAACATTGTTAATCAGCTATACATCAATATAAAATAAAAAGCTGAAAAAAAGGTTACAAATTTTGATTAAAATAAATAATTTTAATGTGCTAGGAAAAAAGAAAAATATAACACACTAAAGTATTTGTAACCTATTGAACAATACACGACTAATGAAAAAATTACAAGGGGGCAGTCCTAAGATGGTGGAGGAATAGGATGGGGAGACCACTTTCTCCCTCACAAATTCATCAAAAGAACATTCTGATGCTGAGTAAACTTCACAAAACAACTTCTGAATGTTGGCAGAGGACATCAGGCATCCAGAAAAGCAGACCATTGTCTTCAAAAACAGGTAGGAAAAAATATAAAAGATGGAAAAAAGAGACAAAAGAGGTAGGGAGGGAGCTTTGTCCCAGGAAGGGAGCCTTAAAAAGAGAGAAGTTTCCAAACACCAGGAAACACTCTCACTGCCGAGTCTGTGGTGAGCCTTCAAAGCACAGAGGGCAACATAACAAAGAGGAAAAATAAATAAATAATTTAAACCCACAGATTACGAGCCCAAAGGAAACTCCCCCAGCGGAGAAGCAGCGCAGACGCCTGCATCTGCCACTAGCAAGCAGGATCTGGGCAGGGAGGCGCAGGATACAGTGCTTTTTTAAGAATCAGGCCGGAATGCCCCGAGCATATCCAGAGTGAACTAACTTGGGCTAGCAAACCAGACTGTGGGATAGCTACCACATGAAAAGCTCTAACATAAGATACCGCCAGGACTGCACACAGAACAAAGGACGGAACAAAGAATTAGCCGGCTGCAGACCATCCCCCTCCAGTGACAGGTAGCCAGAGCCAGAAGGGCCAGAAGGGGGCAATTGCAGCCCCAGAGAAACTTCCAAACTGCAAGCAAGCTTCTTTGCTAACTAAGACTTCTTGGGGTTCTGGACAGTCACCATCTGCCTAAGAAGGGGCACCAGTTGTACACCCAAAAAACTGAGCAGCAGGGACGGGAAAGGCAATAAGTCGCAGCAACCGTGCTTGCCAAATACCCGAGCTGCTCGGACCTGGGAAGGGCACAAAACGCAGGCCCAATTGAGTCTGCGCCTCTGAGGACTACCTGAGCACTGAGCCTGAGCAGCTTAGACCGGGGAGGTTCATGCAGCCTAGGGCCGGCCTCAGATGGTTCCTGGCAGAGCAACCTAGAGCCTGAGTGGTGTGTGCTGTGAGCAGGGGCAGGCCCAGCGTGGCTGAGACACTATGAGCACATGCCAGTCTTATTTGTTTGCAGCATCCCTCCCTCACCACAGCATGACTGAACAAGTGAGCCTAAAAAAAAAAAAGTGCCCACCACCATCCCCCTGTGTCAGGGCAGAAAACAGACACTGAAGAGACCAGCAAACAGAAGAAGCTAAAACAGAGGGAACGACCTTGGAAGTATAGATCTTAAGAAATATAAGCCAGACCAAGGAACTACTGAAAATGAATTGACCCCACACTGCCCGCAACAACACCACAGAAAGTCCCAGATATACCTTCACTATTTTTATTATCATTCTTTTTTTTGCTTTGGTTTTTTATTCTTTTTCTTTTTTTTATTTTAACATTTTTAAATTCTTTAAGTTCATTTTTAAGTTCTTAAAGCAAACACCATATATATATATTTTTGTGGTTTTTGTTGTTTTTTTTTAAATAATTTTTGTGACTTTTTTTTTCTTTCTTCTTCTTTTCTTTAATATTGTATTTTTGAAAATCCAACCTCTACTCTAGATTTTTAATCTTTGCTTTTTGGCATTTGTTATCAATTTTGTACCTTTAAAAACCCAATCTTCAGCACCCATTTTTACTTGAGAGCAAGATTATTGGCTTGACCGCTCTCTCCTCCTTTGGACTCTCCTTTTTCTCCACCAGGTGGCCTCTGTCTCTTCCCTCCCCCTTCTCTTCTCTACCCAACTCTGTGAATTTCTCTGTATTTCAGACGGTGGAGAACACTTAGGTAACTGGTTACTGGCTGGATCTGTCTCTCTCCTTTTCATTTCCCTCTTTTACCCTCCTGGCCACCTCTGTCTCCTTCCTCCCTCTCTTCTTCTATGTATAACTCCATGAACATCTCTGAGCAGATCAGACAGTGGAGCATACATAAGGAAGTGATTACTGGCTAGCTTGCTCTCTCCTCTTCTGATCCCACCTCATCTCATTCCAGTCACCTCTAACTCCCCCCTCCCTCTTCTCTTCTCCGTGTAACTTAGTGAACCTCTCTGGGTGTCCCTCAATGTGGAGAAGCTTTTCATCTCTAACCTAGATGTTTTATC
Organism: Ovis aries; assembly: GCF_016772045.2. Taxonomy (NCBI): domain Eukaryota; kingdom Metazoa; phylum Chordata; class Mammalia; order Artiodactyla; family Bovidae; genus Ovis; species Ovis aries. The sequence goes on from NC_056074.1 coordinate 20,838,152, forward strand.
ATCAGTGCTGTATAGATGGAGAAGTCTTGAGGCTACTGTAAAAATAAAACTGAAAACCAGAAGCAGGAGGCTTAAGTCCAAATCCTGAGAACATCGGAGAACTCCTGACTCAGGGAACATTAATCAATAGGAGCTCATCAAATGCCTCCATACCTACTCTGAAACCAAGCTCCACCCAAGGGCCGACAAGTTCCAGAGCAAGACATACCATGCAAATTCTCCAGCAACATAGGAACACACCCCTGAGCTTCAATATACAGGCAGCTCAAGTTACTCCAAAACCACTGACATCTCATAACTCATTACTGGACACTTCATTGCACTCCAGAGAGGAGAAATCCAGCTCCAGCCACCAGAACTCTGACACAAGCTTCCCTAACCAAGAAACCTTGACAAGCCACTGATACAATCCCATTCACAGTGAGGAAACTCCATAATAAAGAGAACTCCACAAACCACCAGAATACAGAAAGGCCACCCCAAATGCAGTAATATAACCAAGATGAAGAGACAGAGGAATACTCAGCAGGTAAAGGAACCAGGAGAAATGCCCACCAAACCAAACAAAAGAGGAAGAAGTAGGGAATCTACCTGATAAAGAATTCTGAATAATGACAGTGAAAATGATCCAAAATCTTGAAATCAAAATGGAATCACAGATAAATAGCGTAGAGACAAGGATTGAGAAGATGCAAGAAAGGTTTAACAAGGACCTAGAAGAAATAAAAAAGAGTCAATATATAATGAATAATGCAATAAATGAGATCAGAAACACTCTGGAGGCAACAAATAAAAGAATAACGGAGGCAGAAGATAGGATTAGTGAAATAGAAGATAGAATGGTAGAAATAAGTGAATCAGAGAGGAAAAAAGAAAAACAAATTAAAAGAAATGAGGACAATCTCCGAGACCTCCAGGACATGAAACACTCCAACATTTGAATTATAGGAGTTCCAGAAGAAGAAGACAAAAAGAAAGACCATGAGAAAATACTTGAGGAGATAATACGGGAAAACTTGCCTAAAATGGGGAAGGAAATAATCACCCAAGTCCAAGAAACCCAGAGAGTTCCAAACAGGATAAACCCAAGGCGAAACACCCCAAGACACATATTAATCAAATTAACAAAGATCAAACATAAAGAACAAATATAAAAGCAGCAAGGGAAAAACAACAAATCACACACAAGGGGATTCCCATAATGATAACAGCTGATCTTTCAATAGAAACTCTTCAGGCCAGGAAGGAATGGCAAGACATACTTAAAGTGATGAAAGAAAATAACCTAAAGCCCAGATTAATGTACCCAGCAAGGATCTCATTCAAATATGAAGGAGAAATCAAAAGCTTTACAGACAAGCAAAAGCTGAGAGAATTCAGCACCACCAAACCAGCTCTCCAACAATTGCTAAAGGATATTCTCTAGACAGGAAACACAAAAAGGGTGTATAAACCAGAACCACAAATAATAAAGCAAATGGCAATGGGATCATACTTATCAATAATTACCTTCAATGTAAACGAGTTGAATGCCCCAACCAAAAGACAAAGACTGGCTGAATGGATACAAAAACAAGACCCCTATGTATGTTGTCTACAAGAGACCCACTTCAAAACAAGGGACACATACAGACTGAAAGTGAAAGGCTGGAAAAAGATATTCCATGCAAATAGAGACCAAAAGAAAGCAGGAGTAGCTATACTCATATCAGATAAAATAGACTTTAAAACAAAGGCTGTGAAAAGAGACAAAGAAGGCAACTACATAATGATCAAAGGATCAATCCAAGAAGAAGATATAACAATTATAAACATACATGCACCCAACATAGGAGCACCACAATATGTAAGACAAATGCTAACAAGTATGAAAGGGGAAATTAACAATAACACAATAATAATGGGAGACTTTAATACCCACTCACACCTATGGACAGATCAACTAAACAGAAAATTAACAAAGAAACACAAACTTTAAATGATACAATAGACCAGTTGGACCTAATTGATATCTATAGGACATTTCACCCTAAAACAATGAATTTCACCTTTTTCTCTAGTGCTCATGGAAACTTCTCCAGGATAGATCGCATCCTGGACCATAAATCTAGCCTTAATAAATTAAAAAAAAATTGAAATCATTCCAAGCATCTTTTCTGACCATAATGCATTAACATTAGATCTCAATTATAGGAGAAAAACTATTAAAAATTCCAACATATGGAGGCTGAACAACACGCTGCTGAATAACCAACAAATCACAGAAGAAATCAAAAAAGAAATAAAAATATGCATAGAAACTAATGAAAATGAAAACACAACAACCCAAAACCTGTGGGACACTATAAAAGCAGTGCTAAGGAGAAAGTTCATAGCAATACAGGCATACCTCAAGAAACAAGAAAAAAGTCAAATAAATAACCTAACTCTACACCTAAAGCAACTAGAAAAGGAAGAAATGGAGAACCCCAGGGTTAGTAGAAGGAAAGAAATCTTAAAAATTAGGGCAGAAATAAATGCAAAAGAAACAAAAGAGACCATAGCAAAAATCAACAAAGCCAAAAGCTGGTTCTTTAAAAGGATAAATAAAATTGACAAACCATTAGCCAGACTCATCAAGAAACAAAGGGAGAAAAATCAAATCAATAAAATTAGAGATGAAAATGGAGAGATCACAACAGACAACACAGAAATACAAAGGATCATAAGAGACTACTATCAGCAATTATATGCCAATAAAATGGACAACGTGGAAGAAATGGACAAATTCTTGCTGCTGCTGCTGCTAAGTCACTTCAGTCATGTCCGACTCTGTGCAATCCCAGAGATGGCAGCCCACCAGGCTCCCCCATCCCTGGGATTCTCCAGGCACAAACACTGGAGTGGGTTGCCATTTCCTTCTCCAATGCATGAAAATGAAAAGTCAAAGTGAAGTCGCTCAGTCGTGTCTGACTGTTTGCGACCACAGGGACTGCAGCCTACCAGGCTCCCCCGTCCATGGAATTTTCCAGGCAGGAGTACTAGAGTGGGGTGCCATGGCCAAATTCTTAGAAAAGTACAAAATTCCAAAACTGAATCAGGAAGAAATAGAAAATCTTAACAGACCCATCACAAGCACAGAAATTGAAAATGTAATCAGAAATCTTCCAGCAAACAAAAGCCCAGGTCCAGATGGCTTCACAGCTGAGTTCTACCAAAAATTTAGAGAAGAGCTAACACCTATCCTCCTCAAACTCTTCCAGAAAATTGCAGAGGAAAGTAAACGTCCAAACTCATTCTATGAGGCCACCATCACCCTAATACCAACACCTGACAAAGATGCCACAAGAAAAGAAAACTACAGGCCGATATCACTGATGAACATAGATGCAAAAATCCTTAACAAAATTCTAGCAATCAGAACCCAGCAACACATTAAAAAGTTCATACACCATGACCAAGTGGGCTTTATCCCAGGGATGCAAGGATTCTTCAATATCTGCAAATCAATCAATGTAATTCACCACATTAACAAATTGAAAAATAAAAGTCATATGATTATCTCAATAGATGCAGAGAAAGCCTTTGACAAAATTCAACATCCATTTATGATAAAAACTCTCCAGAAAGCAGGAATAGAAGGAACATACCTCAACATAATAAAAGCTATATATGACAAACCCACAGCAAACATTATCCTCAATGGTGAAAAATTGAAAGCATTTCCCCTAAAGTCAGGAACAAGACAAGGGTGCCCACTTTCACCGCTATTATTCAACATAGTTCTGGAAGTTTTGGTGATAGCAATCAGAGCAGAAAAAGAAATAAAAGGAATCCAAATTGGAAAAGAAGAAGTAAAACTCTCACTGTTTGCAGATGACATGATCCTTTAAAGAGAAAACCCTAAAGACTCCACCAGAAAATTATTAGAGCTAATCAATAAATATAGTAAAGTTGCGGGATATAAAATCAACACACAGATATCCCTTGCATTCCTATACACTAATAATGAAAAAGCAGAAAAAGAAATCAAGGAAACAATTCCATTCACCATTACAATGAAAAGAATAAAGTACTTGGGAATATATCTACCTAAAGAAACTAAAGAACTATGTATAGAAAACTATAAAACACTGATGAAAGACATCAAAGAGGACACTTATAGATGGAGAAATATACCAAGTTCATGGATCGGAAGAATCAATATAGTAAAAATGAGTATACTACCCAAAGCAATCTACAGATTCAATGCAATCCCTATCAAGCTACCAGCGGTATTTTTCACAGAGCTAGAACAAATAATTTCACAATTTGTATGGAAATTAAAAAAAAAAACTTGAATAGCCAAAGCAATCTTGAGAAAGAAGAATGGAACTGGAGGAATCAACCTGCCTGACATCAGGCACTACTACAAAGCCACAGTCATCAAGACAGTATGGTACTGGCACAAAGACAGAAATATAGATCAATGGAACAAAATAGAAAGCCCAGAGATAAATCCACACACCTAAGGACACCTTATCTTCGACAAAGGAGGCAAGAATATACAATGAATTAAAGACGATCTCTTTAACAAGTGGTGCTGGGAAAACTGGTCAACCACTTGTAAAAGAATGAAACTAGAACACTTTCTAACACCATACACAAAAATAAACTCAAAATGGATTAAAGATCTAAATGTAAGACCAGAAACTATAAAACTCCTAGGGGAGAACATAGGCAAAACACTCTCCGACATAAATCACAGCAGGATCCTCTATGATCCATCTCCCAGAATACTGGAAATAAAAGCAAAAATGAACAAATGGGATCTAATTAAAATTAAAAGCTTCTGCACAACAAAGGAAAATATAAGCAAGGTGAAAAGACAGTCTTCGGAATGGGAGAAAATGATAGCAAATGAAGCAACTGACAAACAACTAATCTCAAAAATATACAAGCAACTTATGCAGCTCAATTCCAGAAAAATAAATGACCCAATCAAAAAATGGGCCAAATAATTAAATAGACATTTCTCCAAAGAAGACATACAGATGGCTAACAAACACATGAAAAGATGCTCAACATCACTCATTATTAGAGAAATGCAAATCAAAACCACAATGAGGTACCATTTCACACCAGTCAGAATGGCTGCGATCCAAAAGTCTACAAGCAATAAATGCTGGAGAGGATGTGGAGAAAAGGGAACTCTCCTACACTGTTGGTGGGAACACAAACTAGTACAGCCACTATGGAGAACAGTGTGGAGATTCCTTAAAAAACTGGAAATAGAACTGCCTTATGACCCAGCAATCCCACTGCTGGGCATACACACCTAGGGAACTAGAACTGAAAGAGACACGTGTACCCCAGTGTTCATCATAGCACTGTTTATAATAGCCAGGATATGGAAGCAACCTAGAAGTCCATCAGCAGATGAATGGATAAGAAAGCTGTGGTACATATACACAATGGAGTATTCAGTTCAGTTCAGTTACTCAGTCATGTCCGACTCCTTGTGACCCCATGAATCGCAGCACACCAGGCCTCCCTGTCCATCACTAACTCCCGGACTTCACTCAGACTCATGTCCATCGAGTCAGTGATGCCATCCAGCCATCTCATTCTCCGTCGTCCCCTTCTCCTCCTCCCCCCAATCCCTCCTAGCATCAGTGTTTACCAATGAGTCAACTCTTCGCATGAGGTGGCCGAAGTACTGGAGTTTCAGCTTCAGCATCATTCCCTCCAAAGAAATCCCAGGGTTGATCTCAGCCATTAAAAAGAATACATTTGAATGAGTTCTAATGAGGTGGATGAAACTGGAGCCGATTATACAGAGTGAAGTAAGCCAGAAAGAAAAACACCAATACAGTATACTAACACATACATATGGAATTTAGAAAGATGGTAATGATAACCCTGTATGTGAGACAGCAAAAGAGACACAGATGTAAAGAACAGACTTTTGGACTCTGTGGGAGAGGGAGAGGGTGGGATGATTTGGAAGAATGGCATTGAAACATGTATACTATCATGTAAGAAATGAATCGGTAGTCTAGGTTTGATACAGGATACAGGATGCTAGGGGCTGGTGCACTGGGATGACCCAGAAAGATGATATGGGGCGGGAGGTGGAAGGGAGGTTCAGGGTTGGGAACTCATGTACACCTGTGGCGGATTCATGTCAATGTATGGCAAAACCAATACAGTATTGTAAAGGAAAAAAATCAAAAAGGAAAAGAGGGAAGAAAAAAAAAAGTTACAGGATGCTTGGCATATAGGAGGTGCTTAATGACTGGGAGCAATGGACCTAAGTCTAAGAATGGGGAACTAGGTTTATGTACATTGCAGAAGGAAATGAAAACCCACTCCAGTATTCTTGCTGGGAAAAATCCCATGGACAGAGGAGCCTAGTAGACTACAGTCCATGGGGTCTCAAAGAGTTGGCATGATCTAGCTGCTAAGCAACAACAATAAAGCTGTTCCTATACAAGGAAGAATGGCCATTATGGAGCAATGATCTAAACACTTAGTAATACAGCTTTCCTAAATATGTGCCTCCAGGTCTGGAGGTGTGACAGACTTGAAGGCAGGTGAATGAACTGGGTGACTTTTCAAGGCTCATTTCCACTGTTTCCAGGTTCATCAGGAGACCAGCTCTCTACAAGGCTACTAAGCAAGTAACTTCTCACAGTTCCCATGCCCATAAAGCCAAAGATTAAACAGTCTCATCCAAACAGACATAAAAATACAATGTAAGAGCTACAGAAAGTGTAATATCAAACGAAACTGTATAGGCAAGATCAACAAAAGAAATAAAGCACAAGGAAATCAAACACTTTAATAGGCCCATTTTGCAAAGCATAAAGCAAAACTAGTCGATGACGGAATTTTATTTTCATAAGCATTAAACTCACTTCCAAACAACTTAAGGTAAGGAATTACCCAGCACTGAGCATGACAAAAAGACATCATTTACCAGAGTTCACAATGTGTCAGAGGTTCACCTGTCTCTGGCCACTACAAGCCTATGAGCCTTGCTTTTTTGGATGATGTCACCAGAATAGTGAGCAAGTTCATGCAGGTGATCATTTCAGGGAAAAAGAAGGTTTAATCAGCAAGACTGTAAAAGTAGGAGATGAGGGCTCATTAAAGCTCTCACCCAACCAACCTTAAAGGCACTGCCGGCTCTCAGTAGGGGGACTCACTGGCTTCTCTGCCATGCTCCTCCTGTGTTCAGCAGTCTCTCTGCAACCCTACATACACCTCACCTCATTCCCAGCAAGTATGCCTGCCACCCAGCATCATCATTAGCTGTAGTGGGGATTAGAACTGAATCCTTTTCAGGAAGCACAGGAGACCTATAAATCAACAACTGGTTGGAAACAGATGGGGAGACCAGAAGGGGAAGGGAAGAACAGTGACAGTTTCCCCTGCACCACACCAGGCTCACCTTGCAGGAACAGACGGAACACCTGTCTTCTTTCAGAGTCCACACCTGCCCATTGCGCTTCAGCCCTCCTTCGTGGGGGCAGTCACCAGAGCAGGAGGGCCCAGAGGGACAGAGGCAGTCGAAGCCCCCTGCCAGGTTGATGCAGGCAGAATCATTCCAACAGGTATGGGTTCTTAAGGCACATTCATCAATGTCTGCAAGAGAGAAAGCAGGGAGCTTTAGACTCTAGCCAAGATGATTATTAGAAAGTCATAATCACTGACTGTAGCACTAGTTAACATCATTGAGTGTTTGCTTTGTGTCAAGTACTGTGCCAAGCTGTTCACATGCCTTATCTCCTTTACTCTGCAAAGGAGCTCTGTGTAGGACAATCTGTTCTTATCTCTAGTTGGGAAATGATGGAACTGAGGCTCCTGTAAGTTAAATAGCATGTCCACTGTCATATAGCTAATAAGTGGCCAGTCTGGGACTCAAACCCATAGCTGTCAGACTCTAATTACTGAATTATTCAGTAGCAACCCTGAACTGGTTTTAGGAGATCCTCAAGAACTATACCATTCAGAGGCAATAAATACTGCTAATTCATTAACAGTATGGAGACACCCCATTGAGATCTGGGTCGTTTAGAAAAGTTGTGAATAGATGAGCCACTGAGTAGGAACAAGTGAGCAACGAGGGCAATCCTGAGCCAATTAGACTGCCCCCAGATCCTGGGGCCAACGTTAAAAGAAAAGGAAATAATTCTTAGAGGATGCCTTGCCTAATCAAAAACTCACCTCCTTAATGACTAGCAGCAATTTTGCTCACACAAGAAAATATCTTGAGGCTACCGTTGAGGTATGGCATGAATTCTGATGAAAAACACAGTATATTTTGCTGTTTTTCATTGACAGTCAAGTATGGAAGAAAAACATAAATCCAGTAGCCCCCTTAACATTCAGAGCTCTGGTGACCTTAGCATCTTAAACAGACAGCTATACATCCCTGGTTGGAGTCCTTTTCCTGAACCTACTCCTTCACAAGCCAGCAAATTCCATCTTTGAATAACTCTTTCAGAAATGTCTTCATTATATTGAAATAAAATATATTATTTAGTAACTTCTACTTAGGTACCAGTTCTGAAATCACTCAAGGAAAGTCTACTTGATTTTTCTTATGACAGTCTTTAAAGTATTTGTATTTGAAAACATCAGCCATTTGTCTGTCAGGTCATTTGTCTTCTCCATTGATTAATCTACTGCCAAGCCCTTCAAATATCTTTCAGATGACAACATATTTTAACCAAAAGTCTGCTCTGCACCAGGGTTTTTTGCACACTGGTGCTATAAATGTTGACAGTGACTTAAAGACACTGTCCTCATGCAAGTGATGAGGAGGAACACAGCAGTATATATAAAACTGGTGGTAGGCTACTAATTGGTAGGCTTGACTCCTACTGTAGGTGAGAATAACAGTATAAATTAACTTACTCTTCACACAAAAATCCATCTTAATTGTAGGCATTTTTAAAAAAGAATTATGGAAGTAAGTTGCACACAAAAAAGTAATTATAAGTGGCATTTCCCATTTAGGTACTCAAAAATGTGCTCAGAGACATAAAATCAATTTTATTGCTATTATTTTATGTGTGAGTGTGTGTGTATGTAAATATATATATTATATATATATATAAATTATATATATATATATATATATATATATATCAAAGTTTTTCAGAGTTCTTTTTCCAAGTCATGTCATATAATTGCAGGATGGAAATAGTTATTTTCAGTCTACAAAAGAAGAACTAAGTTACAGAGATGGCTAAGTGGTCACACAGCTGGTATCTCTTAGAGCAAAGATTGTGTTGGGTCTTTCAAAAGGTATACTACAGCTCTTTCCACTAAACTGTGCCAACTCAAATCCTAAAGTCTTTAAGCATACTAGTCTGTGATTTTATCTACTTTCAACTAATTTGCCCTCTAGACATTGCAATTCTTCTTCAAGGATAAAATCTTGTATGGTCCCTTTTCAGCGTTTTTAGTTGAAATTCAGAGAATATGGTATAATTAGTTTGCTAGAATTTTAAAACTATAGTGACTTTAATAACAATGAGAAACAATGACCTATCTTCCCTTACTGACTATATGCACTATATTGGTATAAAACTTGGCTTTATAGCCACAGTACAAAGTGGAAGATGTTAAGGAATTCCAATAATATTTCTAGAAATTAGGCCATAATAAGATTTATTTTTTTATCTTTGTTCTACCAATTGTAGCCTCAGTCAAAACACTGACTTAATGAATAATTATTCCTCCTTTGACATTTGTGGAAATGATCCTAAATTATGCTATCTAGATTCCAAGTCAGCTACCGCAGACCTTAATTACTTCTTCATTATTCCTGGGTAACACGTATGACCCTATGATGCTCTTGCCTAGAAGCCTCTCTCATCTTCCTAGTCTTTTTCCTCTAATTCTTCCCAACAAAAAGTAGCAATGAATGCAGGAGTCAGGTCACACATTTGAAACCAACTCTTCCAATGAATTGGTGATTATGTACCAGTCATTTTGTACATTACACTGTGTATCCTTGGTCACATTATTTAGTCTTTCTGACCTTCAATTATCAACTGTAAAAAAACATACCCACCTCCTCTATAGTCTTTTGAAGGTAAAAACATAGATAACATAATAAGTACTCAAAAATATTTGTTTATTTAATGAATATAAATGATTTAAGACCAACTTCAAGCCCTACCTCCTCAGTTAAGTATCTTCCAATATGATTACAGTTTAGAGTGATTATTCACCCTCTCTGAACACTCATTGCAATGATAGTTAGCACCTGCCTCTTGAGAAACCTATATGCGGGTCAGGAAGCAACAGTTAGAACTGGACATGGAACAACAGACTGGTTCCAAATAGGAAAAGGAGTACTTCAAGGCTGTATATTGTCACCCTGCTTATTTAACTTATATGCAGAGTACATCATGAGAAATGCGGGGCTGGATGAAGCAAAAGCTGGAATCAAGATTGCCGGGAGAAACATCAATAACCTCAGATATGCAGATGGCATTACCCTTACGGCAGAAAGTGAAGAGGAACTAAAATGCCTCTTGATGAAAGTGAAAAGGAGAGTGAAAAAGTTGGCTTAAAGCTTAACATTCAGAAAATGAAGATCATGGAATCTGGTCCCATCACTTCATGGGAAATAGATGGGGAAACAGTGGAAACAGTGCCAGACTTTATTTTTGGGGGGCTCCAAAATCACTGCAGATGGTGACTGCAGCCATGAAATTAAAAGATGCTTACTCCTTGGAAGAAAAGTGATGACCAACCTAGATAGCATATTGAAAAGCAGAGACATTACTTTGCCAACAAAGGTCTATCTAGTGAAGACTATGGTTTTTCCAGTGGTCATGTATGGATGTGAGAGTTGGACTGTGAAGAAAGTTGAGCACCAAAAAATTGATGGTTTTGAACTGTGGTGTTGGAGAAGACTCTTGAGAGTCCCTTGGACTGCAAGGAGATCCAACCAGTCCATTCTGAAGGAGATCAGCCCTGGGATTTCTTTGGAGGGAATGATGCTAAAGCTGAAACTCCAGTACTCTGGCCACCTCATGCGAAGAGTTGACTCATTGAAAAAGACTCTGATGCTGGGAGGGACTGGGGGGAGGAGGAGAAGGGGACTACAGAGGATGAGATGGCTGGATGGCATCACTGACTTGATGGACATGAGTCTGAGTGAACTCCAGGAGTTGGTGATGGACAGGGAGGCCTGGTGTGCTGCGATACATGGGGTCACAAAGAGTCGGACACAACTGAGCGACTGAAGTGAACTGAGTACATGGTTTACTGTTTAGATATATGCTATCTTGGAACAATACTAAAGTGATATATTTTGCATTATTCTCACTCTTATATTTTTGCTGAAAGTAACAAAACAGTATCTTTTACTTCTCTCATCACATTTATAAACTGGTTTGTAAATCTGGGGATACAGATAGAGAGTATATTGATGATAGCTAGCTAGCTAGCTCATCACTTATATAATCATAAAAATAAAACTCAGGTTTCTTTGAACTCAATTCTGATTTTTATATTCCTCACCAGGACTACTGCATTAGCCTCCTAGCTGGTCCATACTGACTCCAGCTACTTTTTACTCTAATTCAGTGATTTTTTGATTGTGGACAAAATATAAATATTTGGAGAGCTTTTAAAAAGTACTGATGTTTTCTAGTGGTGGCTCACCACTAGAAATGGGCTTAATTGGTGTCATTTAGGGTCTAGACTTCTGGGCTCTGTTCAGCCAGAGGAGAATCGTTGCTGTAAATACCTCTACATGGCAGTGGTGTTGTATTAAAAAGCAAACCTGCTCATGTCATTCCTCTGCCACATCTCCGTGGATATCTGATGCTTCTAATAGAACATTCAATCTCCTAGCATACACAGAAGCCTTGATTTGGCACTTCAGTTGTTACCTTCTGTCTCTTCCCCTTTCTCTTCAAAAGTAATGGGTGACCCACAAACAGGCCATGATGTTTCCTCTGCCTGTGCCTTTCTAATTATGGGAGTCTGCCCCCTCCTTATCTCTTTTTCTTAGCGTACATGGAATGGGTGGTGTGTAAATTAATTGAAAAGGTAAACTTTTCCTTTTCCTGTGTGCTATCTTTACTCCCATGCATTCTTCAAAATCAAGACCAAGCATCACCATCCCTCATTCTGTAAGATGGTCACTACTGGTGTTTTAGTTTCTCTGTACCTTGCTCTGTATCCTTGCATTCATCTCTTGGTAGTTATATGTTTAATATCCATGGCTCCATGGGTAGATGGTGAGCTCATTGAGGGCAAGAACTAAATCATTTTCCTTTCTCTCATTAGGAGGTGCAAAAGAATATACTTTGGATGTGGAATGTATTTATTTAACTTCCAGGCAAGAATACTGGAGTGATTGCCATTTCCTCCTCCAGGGGATCTTTCCAACACAGGGATTGAATCTGCATCTCCTACACTGGCAGTTGAATTCTTTACCACTGCACCACCTGGGAAGCCCATTTAACTTACCTAAATCCAGGAATTTTACAGATCAATACAACTATAAAAGACTGCTTTGCCAAAAGTTAGTGTTTGGGGTGTTCAATAAGCATGAGGCATAACCACAACCCTTCTCTTCAGGGAACACATCTTATTTTTGACTTTTCATCTGGGAAAGGTCTTGGGTCTAGTTCAAAATACAATAATACAGAATGCAGTAACCACACTGAAATAGGAAAGCCACCTTTCCTCTTCCCTCCATATCCCAGTTTCCTGTCAAATGCTTAAGGGAACAATGGCAGAGAAAGACTCATCAACAAATCACCCCAGGAACTGTCTGAAAGATTAATTTTTATTCTACAATGGCAACAAAAGGATCTTTAACTTATGGTCTCCTCAAAAATACTCTCTAAATTGGCAATTAATGCCTGGCTCGAACATGCTTTTTTAACATTTGGTTATTTTGCATTTAAGAAAGTTACAAACATATGGCCAGTGTTTTCCTCTTATAAATTAAGAAACCTGAGCAAAAAGATGAACACACCTAGGGGTGCACAATAAAAGCAGAGTGCAAAACCTGGATTTGCTTTTGTTGCTCCAGAATGAAAGGATTTCACAGTTGAATACAGGACCATATTGCCTACAGAGTTCCATGTAATTGCTTTACTTATGACACAGAAATCTAATTCTGCTTCCATGCAATTTAACAGATTTATGGAAAGCCAGATGTTAGCAATTATAGAAACTGACATTATTCATATTCTTGGTAATACAGACCTGTTTGCTCTGCACAAAGCCAACTTAATCTATTATCCATATCCCAAGGCAGCCAAAGGAAAGAGGCACCCTATTTACATATTGCAACTGTTGTTCTCTGCTGAGCAAACACAAAGACAGTCACCCATGATACTTACCCAAATCATCAGACGGGCCTCCCATGACAAAGAGGCAATAAACCAAAAATCAGGCAAAACATTCCATACACAGATCTATAATCATTAAAATGTACTTGTTTTCTTTTTCTTATACTAAGTAATGTCTGCCTGTGATTTCCTTTTGTTTCTCCCTGTAAATTCATTATTTAAAATGCTCCATGATGAAACTCCAATACTTTGGCCACCTGATGCAAAGAGCAGACTCATTTGAAAAGACCCTGATGCTGGGAAAGATTGAAGGCAAAAGGAGAAGGGGAAAACAGAGATTGAAATGGTTGGGTGGCATCACTGACTCAATGAACATGGGTTTGGGTGGACTCTGGGAGTTGGTGATGGACAGGGAGGCCTGGCGTGCTGCAGTTCATGGGGTTGCAAAGAGTAGGACATGACTGAGCGACTGAACTGAACTGAACTGAATGCTAATATGAGAACATTTTTAATAAAATCCCATGGCTAAGCTTACATTAGAACTAATTTTCCTGCATTGACAGTTTCAAAATTTCTGAAAGTTGTTATTATTGTACTCAATTTTGCTGTAAAAAATCTAGTTGTGTACAGCCACTATGGAGAACAGTGTGGAGATTCCTTAAAAAAACTGGAAATAGAACTGCCTTATGACCCAGCAATCCCACTGCTGGGCATACACAATGAGGAAACCAGAACTGAAAGAGACACATGTACCCCAATGTTCATCACAGCACTGTTTATAATATCCAGGACATGGAAGCAACCTAGATGCCTATCAGCGATAAATGGATAAGAAAGCTGTGGTACATACACACAATGGAGTATTACTCAGCCATTAAAAAGAATACATTTGAACGAGTTCTAATGAGATGGATGAAACTGGAGCCTATTATGCAGAGTGAAGTAAGCCAGAAAGAAAAACACCAATACAGTATACTAACCCATATATATGGAATTTAGAAAGATGGAAACAATAACCCTGTATGCAAGACAGCAAAAGAGACACAGATGTATAGGACAGTCTTTTGGACTCTGTGGGAGAGGGAGGGATGATTTGGGAGAAAGGCATTGAAACATGTATAATATCATATATGGAACAAATCGCCAGTCCAGGTTTGATGCATGATACTGGATGCTTGGGGCTGGTGCACTGGGACGACCCAGAGGGGCGGTATGGGGAGGGAGGTGGGAGGGGGGTTCAAGATGGGGAACACATGTACACCTGTGGAGGATTCACGCTGATGTATGGCAAAACCAATACAATATTGTAAAGTAATTAGCCTCCAATTTAAATAAATAAATTTAAATTTTAAAAAATCTAGTTGTGCCTAGACAGTCTGCTTTTTTCTTTAATTTGAAGTTCTTATGTTACTTGCACTTGGAAAAAAAAAAAACCAAAACTATTCAGAGATGTTTATATCAGTAGCAATCAAACCAATCCTAACCTAGCCCCAAACGATTTTCCTAGCTTTCCAAAAAAAAAAAAAAAAGGCTCTTTGGAAGTTTTAATAGGATAAGAACCGTAGAACTGTAATGGTACCTGCCTCAGGAGCTGAAACTTCTACAAGTTGATTTCAGAGATTAAGGGAAATATTTTTTCCAATGGTTTGGTTGCATTAAGTCAGAGGAATGACCTTTGTCATTACCCCATCTTCTTCCTTGAATAACTTCTGCAACACGTTTTGACTTACTTTCAAACTCCAAACAGGTGATGTGTCAGAAAACAAAATTCAACCTGGGGTTTGAATATCCAGCTGTGTGTGTTCTGACTTGGAAATCATTACCAGACATTAGTAGTTTGGAAATGAGAACAGAGCTTGAGGGTTTATTAGTGATAGACAAAACAGAGAGCAGAAGCCTCTCCCATAGCTAGAGCAGCATTGCTTCTCTTGCAGTGGCAGAGAGAAAGCTACAGGGGAAAATGTCAACACTGTGCATCAGCAAAATAAGGAAAGAAAACTGAGGAAATCTGAGGCCTGAGATGGACTGCAAAATATAAGGCTAATGAGATTTAAGCATAGGAAGTTTCAGGCCCAGACAAGAGAAGCGACAGCCATGTTTGGTGTGTGCCAGTCACATCATACTCTGATAACATGTTCCCCAGAGAGCTCAGACTATTAAGAGTGGGGCTGACATACTCGGGACACATCAGAAGAGATACACCAGCATAGCAATGGGCTCAAACTCATCTCAATGGAACGAAACATGAGGTGTTCAGCCTGAAATGTAACGACAGAAAGAGGAAATCAGTGAGCTACAATTTTGCCTATTTGAGATGCTATCATGTGTCTCTTAAGAAGACGTTCCAATGTCCCTCCAGCGTTAACTCTTCAATCTTTTTAGTTCCAGCCTCTACCCTTTCTCGAGATAGGGAAAGAAAAAGCTGTCACTGTGGTATTTCTTATTGCTCACTGTGTAGCTGCTTTGTTCTCTAATGAGTCTCCCTCTTTTCCTTTAACTGAGCTGACTCTATGAGGAGAAGCAAAGAACACCTTGGAATGAATCACTCTTTTAAATCCAGGTCTTATTGCTGGTGTTTACAACCAGCAGCAAGCTTCCATGTGAACCTCTTCAAAGCCTAAACCTGAAGGTTCCCATGACCATTAGTTTGCAAAAGCATTGCTCTTTATTTAAATATTGTTATTGATTATTTTATTTTATTTTTAAAAGAAAGAGATTAGTGGGGATTTATTTATTTATTTATTTATTTAATTTGAGCTCTCTCCTGATCCTTGTGGGGTATGATGTTGCCTTATTCATCCTCTTACCTCTTCATTCATCCAATCACTAATAATCAGTCATTAATCATTCAGCTAATTCCACATACTCGTTGAGCATCTTCTCTGTCCTAGACATAGAATTAGAGACTGGGGATAAAATGGGCAAAGGATACAGACACAGGTCTGTAAGTATAAACCTTATAGTCTTTTCCCAGTTTTAAAGTTATTACCATTTTCCAAAGTTCCATCTCTGGTCATTGGTTCTCTTTCTCCTCAGTGGAAGCAGTATAAGATACCAATTGAAAGCTTAAGCTTTGAAATTCAGCATCAGTGGGTGCAAGTTAACATGATCTATAGTCCCCAGTTTGCCTGGGCCTGGGGGTGGATGGTGTCTCTGAGATAGGTGACTTTTGGTGATAAAACTGGGAAAGTTCTAGGCAAATGGGGACACATAAGCCAACTGCACCCCACTCCAATCCCTACAATTTATTTACCCAACACCTGGAAAATTTACCCACCATCTCTGAGCCTTGGTCTCATCATTTGAAAAATGTGGGTAGAAAAATACACCCTGGGATAACTGGTAATTTGAGTAAGAACGTAATACAATGCTTACCATTTAGTAATTGTTCAGAAATGACTAGCTGCTATTGTTGTTCTTGTTTGTGTTATTTTTTTTTTCTCTTCTGGAGTTTATCTCATGGATTCCACTAGCCTAATAAACCTGAGCTCTTACTATACAGCCAGCTCACAACTTCATCTGTTTACTGAGGGATTTCTACTTGAATTCTGAACTCTCACATAAATTCTCATGGATTTGATCAGTACTTTGGCCATCCAAACCCAGAAATGCTAACACTCCAAGTTCTTTCTGAGCCCTAATAAAAAATGTGTTGCATTATGTGACTAATATCAAAAGAATATAGTTTTCTGACACTCTCTAAACTTCCCATGGTCACTGACTACATTTTTTTTTTTTCACAGAGTGTACAAATTTGGGTGTTTTACTGCAGATGAAGAAAACAGTTCCTTCTAGGTAGGGAAACAAGAGTAGAATACAAGCAGAGTAACCTTCTAAATTAACCAAAGTAGCCTGCTTTCTGCCATGAACAAGTCATGCTTCTTTAACTAGTGATTACATCTGTTTAAAATCAATACAATTCTGACCAGAGGAGAGAATAAATAAAAAATCTATAAATATTGAAATACACTAACCAAAGAGAATTTTATGGCATAGAGAGGCTACAGTATTGATGCCGACAACCCTAGATTTATATGTTTTCACACATCTGCTACTAGGTGGGAGGGAGGGTTGCACTAGAGCTTCATTTGATGCCAGCAGTAGAACAGTGATGTTTTTACAGATTACTGAAATGCCTAACACTGGTCTGTATACATTCTATTGTTATATTCATTGTGCAGCTTAATCTCCTTAACAAAATTTCACTCTCCACTGAAAAGAATAAACTGCATGACCTTTACTTTTATGTTACCTGTGTGTCCTTGATGTTACCTTGTATGATTAGCTGGGAACATACTTTTCTATCTTCCTTATACATTCAGAAGTAATATTCTGGTCTTACTTATCTTTGTGTTTTCCATAGCACCTTTTAGACTGTCTTTCCTCTACTTAAATGTACATACATAGGTGTTACATTTGAATCTGATCAAACAACCCTTGTCCTTTGGGGGCCTCAGTTTTCTCTTTAAATAAAGTATAGGATTTGTGTAAAATACTTTCTATGTTCTTATCCATTTTCATCTTTATATGATTACTTTGCACCTTCATAGGACTGAGCTTGTAACTCCAGTGTTAGAATATGACTGGTGACGGAGAACAGGATGAAATGAATGGAAGAACCCAGTTTCAGGCTTTTAAAAAAGGGATTTCTTAGAATTAAATCATTTTCTTGGACATTTACTGTTTATTGAAATATCCCTTGCCTCTCTTAATGAACATTTGCAAGCAGGTGCTGAAGAGAAAAATAATGAAGGGAACAGCATGGTTTTCCTGTTTCATTGAAGCCTTGGCAATGTTACCCTTAGTGACAAATATGCATGGGGAATCCAGCCAGGGTGGAAAACAAAACTAACTCTCTACTTCAACAAATAATTCTCTCAAGAAAGCTGACAGATGAGAAATAATTTCTTATCTCTTCTATGCCAAGAAAAAGCTTTAGCCACCGAGAGGTTACAAAGTAATTTCATTTACCATCAGAAGCATCCTGCAACTTACAAAGAAATCAATGGCCAAAACCCATTGTCAATAGTACAGTTCTCACTAAATAAGGTCTCATCTAAATAAGAGACTCAGGCTATGGCCCCTAAGAATTCAAAGACCATCCATGTCTCTTCGCCTTTCACCTCTCTCATTATTATAGACACTGCCTTCTAGGAAGTCTTCCCTGGTGGCTCAGCGGTAGCAGGAGATGTAAGAGACATGGCTTCAATCCCTGGGTCAGGAAGATCCCCTGGAGAGGGAAATAGCAACCCACGCCAGTATTCTTGCCTGGAAAATCCCATGGACACAGGAGCCTGGCAGGCTACAGTCCATGGTGTCACAAAAAGTGGGACACAACTGAGTATGCATGCATGACTTCCAGGGCAGGGTCACAGCTTTTCTAAAAGCTTTGTTCCAGTGAAGGCAGAGTTACAACATTGACCTAGGACAACAACCTGGGCCACCATGCCAAGAAGCGCAATATCCACGGAGAAGACTAACACACTATAAATAAATCTTAATGTGATGTCACGGTGTCTTTTCTTGGATGAGTCCTTCTCTTGCATCTTCTTTCTCTCTTCATATTTCTTATTGGTAAAAATAGATTGGGCTTCCTGTTTTGAAGGGATATTCTCTGGAAAGACCTAGAGGGCTTTTGGGAGAGTCAAAGGAAAAATAAAGCAAAGAGTAGGCAGCTTGAACCCACCCTGCCCTAGACTTGTGAGAGGCAAGTTCTGTTTATTTTGAATTTGTTGTTCTGTGTTTTTCTTTCTTTTTTTTTTTTTTAACCTTACAGGAGGCAAAACCATAAAAGCCAAAACTAAGTTGGTTTCTGTGGAGCCTTATAACAAGGTCACTGGATAAAAATATCTGGAGCTAACTGACCAAGCCCCATGGCAACTTTTGCCACAAACCTCTGGATCTAAACCAGCCCGTTCCTTGACCCCGCATTAGGTAAAATACCCACCTAACCAGTTACCTAATGGTACACTTCCAGGAGGAATTTTCTGTCTTGAGGCTATAAAAATTGGCTACTAGCCTGCAAAAGGGGTCACCTCTCCCTTGAGCCAGCCCACTGTTTTCACAATGTCTCCCACTCTAATAAACTTTATTCTCCTCTCTATCTGCCTGGTATCTGAAAATTCTTTTCCAACCTGCACAAAGACCACAATAGTTTCCAGAGAAAAAGCAAAGGAAGCCACACAGAATCTCTCCTTGAGCGAACTTTAGTCAGGCTCCTCTGACTAGATCCCTTTTCTTGACTAGGCCTCAACCTGGGCCTATAAACTGCAGACTCTTAGCACACATAATTTTGTCCTGCCATGTTAAAAAAAAAATTAATAAACTCTAGCATAGATTCTAACAGCTCGAGGTAGCATCCCTAAAGTAAGGACTCTAGCCCCTTTAAGTTCCCTCATGGGGAAGCACAAGACTGCCAAAAGAATTTTCCATTTGTCCCAGCCAACATCTGCATGAAGATAGGCCCCATCTCCCCTCCTAGTCTCTGTAGGTGAATAGAGACCTAACTGCAGTAAGAGCTGGCGAACAGACCCAGATGGGATTCGCATGGACCAACACCCCCTTTCTGCTTTTTATAAACTTCTACTTTCCTGATTCTCCTCAAGCCCCTACTTTTCTTCTTCAGACTTGCTCATTTTCCTTTTAGAATGCTCAGTCCCCTCTGCACAAATCAAAGTTGAGTTCAATTCATGGTGGACCCTCTTCTCTACTGCTGTAGTTTATTACTGATTAAAATCTGTCCTTGCTGCTTTAACTCGAGTCTGATTTTATTTATCTTTGACATGACTCAGGCTGCTCGAGTATAAACAAAAGGAATTCTTCCAGTTCATTTGTGGTCCAGCTCAGCTCCTCAGAGTAAGCAGCAGTTAGGTAGGGGTCAATGTCCTCATTAATAATAGACATGGTTTCCCGGAGAGTCCTTTTATTAATTCACTTATTCAACAAATATTTATTGAGTACCTATGATATGCTGTACACTATTCTAGGTATTGGGAATACTACTGCAAACAAAACAGGCAAAATTCCTGCTTGTGGGAAGGTTATATTTTAATGGAGCAGTCAAACAGTGAATAATTCTTTACAAGTATCTTTTTTAGGAACCTGCAGATGCTTTGGTATTTCAACCATGACTCATTTTATTGTCATGATTAACATGTCTTGTGAAACAGATTTCTATCTTTTTATTATGTATAATGACAATACTTTATTATATGTCATTGTTGAGTCGCTAAGTCATATCCAACTCTTTTATGCCCCCATGGACTGTACCCTAACTGGCCCCTCTGTTCATGGAATTTCCTAGGCAAGACTACCGGAGTGGGTTGCCATCTCCTCCAGGGGATCTTTTCAACCCAAGGATTGAACCTACATCTCCTGCATTGGCAGGTAGATTCTTTACCATTGGGCCACCAGGGAAGCCCTTTATTATGTACAATAACAATAATTTATCATATTCTTACACCTTTACTCCTTAGATTTTTCAGAATCCTTTCAAATCAGGATCTATTTTGTCCTTTCAAAAAATTTAGCACTACCATCACTTTGCATCAAAAGAACCAAAGTGAAGTCGCTCAGTCGTGTCTGACTCTTTACGACCCCATGGACTGTAGCCCACCAGGCTCCTCCGTCCATGGGATTTTCCAGGCAAGAATACTGGAGTGGGTTGCCATTTCCTTTCCCAGGGGATCTTCCCCACCCAGGGATTGGAACCGGGTCTCCTGCATTGTAGGCAGCCGCTTTACTGTCTGAGCCATCAGGGAAGTCCATAGCAGAGGGTCAAATGACTATTGCTTCCTAAATGTTTCTACCAAGTTTATATCCATGATAGGAAAGAATGAACATTCACTTCTCTAAATCTTGGCCATACATAAAGGGGAAAATATGGGTCTGAAATGTATTTGAGGCTTCATGTTTTGTTTTAAAAACTTTTTTTTTTTTTCCTATTTTTTCAACCCAGCCATTTAGTCAGGACTGTTATGTCAGGAGGAGAAGGGGATGACAGAGGATGAGATGGCTGGATGGCACCACCGACTCTATGGACATGAGTGAGTGAACTCCAGGAGTTGGTGATGGACAAGGAGGCCTGGAGTGCTGTGATTCATGGGGTCACAAAGAGTTGGACACGACTGAGCGACTGAACTGAACTGTTATGACAGAAAAAATCATTTTGCCTTCAAACCATGGGTGAAGTAAGATTCTTCTTCTAGCTTTGTGTACTCTTTCAGCAATATCTGTATCTCACTATAAGAAATATAGGAACATGGCTAGAGCTTAGAGCTAGTGAATTTCTGAGTTTGGACACACATAGAGGCATCTTGACTTCAAGTCAGGTTTATCCCTCATTCTCACACAAGGGCTCCCAAGTCCACAGAGAAAGAGCTTTCGGCAAAGACCTAATGGTAAATCTCCAGCATAGCAGCCAAAACATAAACCCTCCAAATATCAACTGGTGCTCATTATATGTAAAGGCTTCCCAGGTAGCTTAGTGCTAAAGAATCCGCCTGCCAATGCAGGAGACATGGGTATGATCCATGGGTAGGGAGAAGGAAATGGCAACCCACTCCAGTATTCTTAGCTGGAAAATCTCATGGACAGAGGAGCCTGGGGAGCTATCATCCAAAGGGTTGTAAGAGTTGTACATGACTTAGTGACTGAGCATGCGCACACTACATGTAAAAGGTAATACTAAAATAACAAAGGCAAGATCCATCTTTAAAAAACATTGGAACTAACTGGAGTAGATTGAATGCTCACTGCCCACCCTTAATGTAACTGATTCACTCATTTCCACTGCTACTGCTTGGACTATTACACTAGCAAGTTTCTGTTTTCCCCGCCTAGGTCTTTTCAAAGACAAATTAGATTACTAGATCATACCACTCTCTCATTATCTCAAGGGCGCTTTAGTAGGAAAATGCCCCAGTTTGAGTTGCTTTAAGGTAATATATCTAGGAATTGGCAGAAAACTGAATTTGAATCTATATTTATATGAATCCCCACACTAACTGCTTTAATAAGTCATATCAATTTCTCAGCTGAGAAATTATTGCTCATTGTGTGGCAAAGAACAGACCTCTGTTCTTCACGTTCTCCTTCTATAAAATGAGACATCATACCAAACCTGGAGAGTTGTTGTGAAAACTACAGGACAAATGTTAGCACACAGGAGCTGCTTGGTAATGATCATGATCAAAAAATCAGCTGATTTTGATGGCCTCACTTTTTCAGAAAACATTCCGAGCAAAAGGAACAGGAGGAGCAAAATTGCACAGGCGCAGATGATCACAATGATACATGTATGACAGAGAGTTTGAAACTGTGGGATTTGCTATTTACATAGCTACATTTTATATTAAGAAGAGCTACTTAAAAAGTATCAGAGTTTTCACCACAAAGTAAGTGTTTTAGAGACAACTCTTAGAGACACTAATATTTATGAAATAGAATTCAAAACTTCCAACTTCTTAGCTTACAATACAATCCCCTTCATACTCTGGTCTCCACCTGTTTCCAGGGCTCCTTTCTTGCCTTTCCTCACCTGTAATATGCCCATATATGTATATCACAGACTTCACCCATATTGAAAATCTCACCATCCTTTTGAACAGAATTAGATCTCTTCCATGATCCTGTTCCCCATCTGACTAGTATCCCTGCCTGGAGTACTTACCTTAATATTTACTTTTCCTGGAAAACTTCCTTCTCATCCTATAGATCCAGTGAAAAAGATCACATTTTCTGTGAAAATTCCCACGTACACTGCTATCTCTACATGCTGCAACCCTAACAGGAGTTGGCCATTTTTCCTTCAGTCACTCTATCTTTCTGTCTATGATAAACATCTTTTTATTGAATGGAAATGTGATAGAGATCTAGGGTTTACTACTACTTCTGAACACACAGAAGATTATACTTCCCCAAACTCATGAATTCAGACTGGGTTGTATATCTATTTCCAGCCAACAGCTTGTAAGGAAACATGATGTGTGTCACTTTCAGGTCAAATAATTTTAGCAAGACTCCCTCCAGTGCTTTTCCCTGCTGTGTCAATGAATTCCCACGATCTAGATGGCGCCCCTTCATCGTGTGTAGACAGTCTGTTAGTCTGTATTGCTGAGTGATGTCACAGAAGATATGTGTCCATACCTACAGAGGACTTTTAAAAGAAATAAAGCATTTGTTGTTTTCTTAATTTTGTTAAATTTATGTATTTAATTGCCCTGCCCATCTCCTCTCTCCTCATTCCTGACACTGTGCCTAAGACTTAACATGAGGACTGGCATAGAGCAGACCCTCTCAATACATGCTCTTTGAAAAAGCATATGCTGACAGTGCTTTAGTGGGTTTGGGTACAATAGTTAAAATTCTCTGCTCGTAAACCCACAGGTAGATATTTCACAGTAGCATGAATAACCTCAGACTAAAACAATTCAATATTCATTTTAAAGAAGTGGTAGATGCTGATGTCTACATTGCAGCATAGATAAGGTCTTTGGCTCTAAGACATTCAAACCACACATTTCTGTAATGAAACAATTGCTCACACTGCACTTCAAGAAGAAAGAAGCTGACAACTACATGGAATTCAATTCCACGCAGTGCTCAGAAACTGAGAAAGGAAGGCAGGTGACCCCCGCCCCCCCAGCCCTGGAGACTGAATTATAGATCTTCAGGTGGAAAGTCAGACTGGGAACACTGAGGCTGGATCCTGATGTTTCAAGTGTGGTTTTTACATTGTTGGAGTCAGTGTTATTCTGAGACCCCCAGTGAAAAGTACGGTTCTGCTTTCTCCAAAAGAGGCATGAACACACATATACACAAAATTGCACGCAGGTTCAGGGCATTCATGGACACCCTCTGAAGCCTTTCAGTGAAATAAAAGACAAACTGGGTTTCAAACTTGAGTGAATGTCAGAATCCACTAAAGAAGGAGCATTAAAAAATAGATGACCATGCCCACTCCCAGGTTTGCTTATTCAGTAGGTCTGGGGTCGGGTAGAGAAGTTTCATTTCCCAGGTGATGCTGATGAAACTGCTGGTCTAAGTGTCACACTTCTAGAACCTCTGCCCTAAGCGCTATGAAACTCAGCTTCCTGAGTTCACAGGAAGTAATGTTCGGAACAATTTTTAGAAATACTTGCCCCCTTAGTCATTCTATTGTCACTCATTTGGTACTAACTCTTCAGGAGGACCAAAAAAAGTCATTTAAAACTCATCAAGAGGATTTTGCATGGTGTTAGCTTCAAGAACCTGTGCCAGAAAAATCAAAATGCTTCTATTGTTGCTTGATCTTTCTAAATATGCCAAGTTCACATTGAAGGAGAAGATCTTATAGAAAACCCACAATTGCACTTTTTTAGGGGGAAAATCAGTCATTTTCTTTGTGTATCACACAACTGTTACTCTCTTGTACAGTCACTGCATGACCCCATCTCTGCCTCCAAGAAAGCCCTCCTCACAGCTCCCATCCGACTTGCTTCATTTTCTCAGACTGCCATTGGGTTGACTCACACAACACAGAATCGTCATGGAGTGCCCCTGGAGACCTGTATCATCCTTCTTTATATCTCCAGAGCCTAAAGAGGCAGCTGGCTTCTAATTATTGCTTCTGAGTCGCTGTAGCCAGAGACGTTGAACTACCAAGTCTTCATTTAACACAGTAGAAAAGAAAGCAATCTTCTAAATATCGTTAAAAAAAAGTACCAGTTAGGTTACAATACATGGAAGACATAAAATATACTTATTCAAAGGAGAAAAAAGGTGTCAAAAACATAAGGACTGGGATAAGTTAGCTTTGGGACAAAACAGCTATGTCCCAATAAGCCTTTAGAAGATTACTCAATACACAATAGTAAACGTAAGATTACTCAATACATTGTTAATAATCACAGGGAAAGAATGCAAGAGACAAAAACTCAAATGATTGTCTTATAGAAAAATTAATTAATAATAGAAATGAATAATAATATAAAAATTGCTGGTACTTAAGGAACAATTATGTCCAAAAATATTTCATTGCAGAACTGAGAAAAAAAACAAAAACAAAAACCCTCCCTATTTTGAACAGCACATTATTCAATGATACTGAACAAATAGGTTTTCTAGAAACATTAGACAGGGCTACGTTTATTCTTGAGTTTTCAGTTAGCATATTCTGCAAAGTGCCAAATTCCACAGGATGCTTAAGAGGGGAAAGGGTTTAAAGCCAAATAAATTCTGGACACTCTCAACATAAAGGCTCTGAAAAGTCCTGCAGCTCATAAGCCACCTTGACTCTATATAGTGTAGAATTTCCCAAACATATTTATGAGTAAAGCCTCTGCTGAAAAATATCCCAGCATTAGTGTCCTAAGATCCAGACTCTGATAAATGCTCTGTTGAAAGCATCACCCCAGTCTGGTTTGAACAATTCATGTTAACTGCAGGGAAAAGGAAAAGCTTCAATCAGTGACAATTACTTTGTTCTTGTTCTGTTTTGCCAGGCAGAAACCAGGCTCTAGTCAAAAATACAGGCCTGCAAAGCAGGGTTGTGCTTTTAGTACAACTGGGAAGAGGAAACTGTGAACACCCAGACCCCCGCAGCTGAGCAGAGTGCAAGCCAGCTCCAGCTCTTCCAATATCCCCGCCTTTCTGACTCTCAAGCTTTGGCTCTGCCTGTCTGTGACCTGACTGATACCTTGCAGCAATATTGGAAGTTTCCACAGCCTCCACCTCGCAGCATGGAAATGCACTGATGACTGATACACTCAGGTGACCTGTTTGATGACCATCACCCTAGATCTCGCTCTTTTGTACAGATATGTGATGAACCTTAAAATACAACGGTGTGGAGTAATCTTATTTTCTCTGTACACACACATAAACTAAATTTAAAAATTACACTCACCTGTACCATTTCTCTAGATTCCACATGTATACATTAACGTACAATACTTGTTTTTCTCTTTCTGATTTGCTTCAATCTCTATGCCAGATTCTATGCACATCCATATCTCTACAAATGACCCAGTTTCATTCCTTTTTATGGCTAAGTAACTTTGGCCACCTGATGCGAAGAGCTGACTCATTTGAAAAAACCCTGATGCTGGGAAAGATTGGGGGCAGGAGGAGAAGGGGACAACAGAGGATAAGATGGTTGGATGGCATCACTGACTTGATGGACATGGGTTTGGGTGAACTCCGGGAGCTGGTGATGGACAGCGAGGCCTGGTGTGCTGCGGCTCATGGGGTCACAAAGAGTCGGACATGACTGAGTGACTGAACTGAACTGAATAGTCCATAGTATATATACATTCCACACTTCTTTATCCATGGCGGGGAGACCCAAGAGGAAGGGGACATGTGTTTACATACAGCCAATTCACTTCATTGTTCAGTAGAAACTAATACAACATTGTAAAGCAATTATACTCCAACAAAAAAAAGAAAAATTATGGGCTTTATACCAGGTGTGTATCTATTAGCACACAGTCAAGTAGAAAATGAGGCAATTATCTGAATAATGATCACCACTGACACCTTAATTTAAGCCTTTCACAAATTACCTACAATTAATATACAACTGACA
This sequence comes from Ovis aries, assembly GCF_016772045.2. Classification (NCBI taxonomy): domain Eukaryota; kingdom Metazoa; phylum Chordata; class Mammalia; order Artiodactyla; family Bovidae; genus Ovis; species Ovis aries. Next base: position 20,865,017 of record NC_056074.1, read on the forward strand.
GAGGCCTTTGAGGGAATAAAAAGAACGTGGGCTCTTTCACACATGGCTGTGCCACTTGATCTATTTCCCCTCATTTGCTACCTATAAAGGATTCCTGAAAGTGAAATGATACACGGTTGGCATTCAATACATAAAAATATGGCTTTTATAGTACCATTTTTGCAGCAAGACTTTATTGGGCAATAAAGCAAGCAATATTCCTGTTGTTTAATATTTCAAAAATATTAAACATGTACACAGTTCTTAGTAAGGATATTGAGGAACACTTTCTGGAAGAAGAAATCTGCCAGTTAATAGCTGGATGACCAGAGGCAATTTATCAAACATCTATGTACCTCAGTTTTTGTCCATCAAGCAGAGATTATCAAAATTCCACCTGATGGGTTGTTTTGAGGATAAAATCAGTTATGAATATGAAGTAATCATATAATCTTCCCTATTACAAATATTCATTTTTGTATCTATAAACTCCATAACTTTCCATCCTTCAAGTCTAATCACCCCCATGCAATATGGTCTGACTGTTCTCCATTTCTCTCTGATTACTCTCCTCCCTAATTACCTACAAACTTATAGTTTTGACCATATAATTTCACAGTTACTTATAAGGGCTTCTCTGGTGGCTCAGATGGTAAAGAATCTGCCTACAATGCCAGAGACCCAGGTTTGATCCCTGGGTCAGGAAGATCCCATGGAGAGGGGCACCGTGACCCACTCCAGGATTCCTGCCTGGAGAATCCCGTGGACAGAGAAGCCTGGAGGTTACAGTTCATGGGTTGCAAAGATTTGAACATGACTGAGTTACTAACACACACCTAAGATGATAACCTGTATTAGATGCTATTAGTTGTTTTATGTCTGTTGATTTTGGTCTCCAACTTGGTGTTTTAAAGTCCCTAAGGGGTGAATTCTCTGCACCCTTCCTAGCACCTAACTTAATAAGACCACAGCAGGCTTATTTTTGTGGATATAATAAGTATAACAGCATCACAATCCTTGTGAAGAGTTGTTTTTTAATAATTGTCTAGTTTCTTCCTCTTCATCATTGCCCAGGTGATCTCCATTTAGATCAGAATTGAGATTCCTGGCTCTCCATACACTCTGCACAGCTTCAGGGCATGGCTCCAAGTTACTTAATCTGCTCCATGGCTGGTCACACTTCCATTAGGAAAGTGTTTGTCATTGAAAAGATACTAATCCGGGCCAGGGGTGGCTGAAAGGATACTCTCTATAGTTAGTTTGAGGTCTGATAGAATAATTCCCTGAAATGTCTTTCATTTTAGAACTGAAGTGGATAACGTTGCATAGTCCTGGTATGTCAGCCCAGATAGGCTGAGGGTGACCAATGAACCTTAGGTTCACACCTGAGTTTAGTGAGATGAATATTATTCTGACATCATTTCATGAAATTTTATTTTTGAAATGTTTATCATCAAAACTGAGGAAGGCCATTTGCCTTCCCTGAGAAGCCCCCCAAATATACCCAATTTAACTTGCAGTTAAGCAGCTCCAGGCTTATATGTGCACGGCTGAATGTGCAGGGAAGCAGAAAACTTGCAGAGGTCTGAGAGGACATGTTTCTCATGATTTAACATTTGCAGCTCTGTGCTAATACCCACTCTAAGGCCTTTGCTGGGGACCCAGAATATCTCCTCCACTGAAGTTGGGAAGCGTTCTTTCTCTATTCTGTGTCCAGACTATACCAGTCCTTTTCCATATTTCCAGACCCAGGTGGTATCTGTCCCTGTTTCTCTGTTCATTCAAAGGTGGCAATTTTATGCCATGCAACTGAGGTCCTCTGAGTCCTCAAACAATAGCCCCACATACTTCACACTACTGCTAGTTAAATGCATAAAGCTATTTAAAACAGCAACAGGGCCAGGTGGTATCTGCCTTTGGGAAGTCCCTTAAATAATAATTCATTTATTACTTGCATGAAAACCAAATCCTAAGTTCTTTGGCTACAAATGTCAATTTTGAAGTTAATGAGGTATCTATCATTAAATATTATCAAGGATGGTTGAGGGACAGGGCCTATTTCAAGAAAATACTTTGGCATGGAATGAAACAGTGAACAATGAAAATACTATTGTTTGCAAAGAGAGAATATCCAAGGAATATTATGAGATGGATATGTATGCCTCTGACTCTTAAATTTTCTTAGCTTGAAATACTGTGGTCCACAGAGATATTTTCACCACCTGGCGCTGGAACAGAGGGAAAGCACATTTGAGCCATTTTTGCCTAAAAGACTTTTTATGCCAACTCCTTTCAGATCAGAACAACTCATAAAACTCATGTTTCTTCCCTTTTTGCTCTGCCTGTTAGGATATTCATAAATGTCTTGTTAACTCTCATGGCTAGTATGTTTCCTTTATTTTTCAAATATTTCTTTGTTAATAAGTCTATTGAATGTGCATTCTTTGTATATAGTAACTACTTTTAAGAGGCAGGGGATAAATGAATGAGTGAAAGATCAAACATAATTAGTTAAAAATCTACTTGGCACCATTTCTCATGCTCTTGATTCCCCGTCCCTTGCTTTCCTTTCTCACTCAGATTCATATCATCAGAAATGCAGGGAAGGTAATGGTCTCAGTGGATAGCCAGGTGATACTACTGTCAAGGCTTAGATGCTATCAGATTAATTGTCAAGAACCTGCCACCTTGACATCCTGCCCCTGGTCTAGCTGGAGGGACTAACTACACAGTCCTGGAGTCCTTAGATAAAGCAATCCCCCAATCTCTTGATTCAGACAGAACATAGCAACTCTTTGTCCGGGTCTCACTCATATTCTCCTTCTCTCTTTGTCTCATTGGCCCCCAACCGCTCTGCTTAGCATCTCCCCTGTCTGTGGACTCATCACAGGTCCCCCCACTTCCAGACAGCTTTACAATTTTAATATATTAAAAGCGGAAGGTTGGGATCAAAGGCACTGGGATTATGGCCTCTGTGTGCTGCTTACTGACTGGAATTTGGGATGTTACCTTAATCCTTGGGATTTTATGTTCCTCTCCTTTAAAATGACAATAGTAAAAGGGCTTCCCTCCTAAGGTAGTTATGAGAACTAAATTAGATAATGCATGAGGTTCCCTGACACATAGCATAGGGGTTTGGTTCAAGATAATGGCTCACATTTACTAAGCACTTAAACCACAACTGCTGAATGGTTTTTTCCCTTATGTTAACTTATTTAATCCTCAAATCAATTTATGAAGTTGGCACTTCTGTAAATTGCTCGGTGCCTGGCAGAAAGTAAGCTCTCCATAAATGTTAGCTCTTGTTAGAATCACTGTTGCTGTCTTCATCCGACAGACAAGAAGGACAGTTAAATGTTGACTCATACTATCTGCTACTTGCTAAGATTTTTTGCATATAGAAGCACTTGTATTACCAAAAACAAATCCATGAGGAAATATTATTTAATCATCGTATATGGAGGAAACTAAGGTTTAGAGAGGTTAAATAGTTTGCCGAATGCAACTCAGCTAGAAAGTGGCCTAGTTGGAATCTGAATCCAAGCAAACCCATATGTACTTGAAACCTGCCTCGCCTGTATGTATCACACCGTTACTCGCTAAGGCTTCATATTCCTCCACCTGCCTCAGTAAGGTTCATCATAGGGGGGCATCTCCAGCCTCTGCCTCTTTTTATGTCCACTCCTATGAGAACTAGGCACTGGGCAATGACAGCAGAGCCCAAATCATTTGTAGACCACTTCAATCACCTCTGACACATCAATCAATAAAAAGTGAAACCCCCTTCTCAAGAGATTCCAGTGGAACATTTTCTGGTTGTTTATCTTGCTTTGCATGTTCACACCGATTGCAGCAGCTGTTCTGACAAGTAAGTCCTCACCAAGCTGTTTACAGTGACCAGAGAGCAGACTCCAGAGTCTGGGAACTTACTTCATGCAACCAAGTCCCGTAGAGGAGACCATAATGGGGGCCAAGAGGTACCACATCCTAAAGAATAGCTGCATGTCTATAGGTTATAAAGAATCGATGAAGACAACAAAATCTGATAAGTTCCATAAAACAGGTGCAAACACATGGCTGTGACAACATATAAGAGGCAGGCAATTTTATTATTATTAGAGAGCTATGAGAGTGTCTGTTAATTTAAAATTCTTTCTAATCACTTGTTCAGTTCATTTCAGTCACTCAGTCACGTCCGACTCTGTAACCTCATGGACTGCAGCACACCAGGCCTCCCTGTCCATCACCAACTCCCAGAGCTTCCTCAAACTCATGTCCATTGTGTCGGTGATGCCATCCAATCATCTCAACCTCTGTCATCCCCTTCTCCTCCCACCTTCAATCCTTCCCAGCATCAGGGTCTTTTCCAATGAGTCGGTTCTTCGCATCAAGTGGCCAAAGTATTGGTGTTTCAACTTCAGCATCAGTCCTTCCAGTGAATATTCAGGACTGATTTCCTTTAGGACTGACTGGTTTGACCTCCTTGCAGTCTTCTCTCTCCTCTCAAGAGTCTTCTTCAACACCACAGTTCAAAAGCATCAATTCTTCAGTGCTCAACTTTCTTTGTGGTCCAACTCTCATATCCATACATGACTACTGGGAAAACCATAGCTTTGACTAGATGGACCTTTGTTGGCAAAGTAACTTCTCTGCTTTTTAGCATGCTGTCTAGGTGGGTCATAGCTTTTCTTCCAAGGAGCAAGCATTTTTAAATCTCATGTCTGCAGTCACCATCTGCAGTGATTTTGGAGACCAAAAGAATAAAGTTTGTTACTGTCTCCATTGCTTCCCCATGAAGTGATGGGACCGGATGCCATGATCTTCGTTTTCTGAATGTTGAGTTTTAAGGTAACTTTTTCACTCACTTGTAGACATTAAAAAAATGACTTCCATCTGTCCAGTAACAGACCAACTGAATTAGAATCTCTAGTTGTGTGATGTCCCATTGTAAGTATATTTAAAAAGCTATGCAGGTGAATCTACTGTGAAGCAAATTTAAGAATCCCTGGTTCAGGGGGTAAAACGTCATCAGGATTTTGACAAGCAGAAAGTGGGATAGAGAGACAGTCAGGGAAAAGCATATAAGCAAAGGAGCAAAGATTTCAGAGTTTGAAAAGACTGGAAGAAATATTTGAGGAGGCTTGAGAATCCATGTTAAGCGTGAGAGGGAGCAGAGGAAAGTAAAGATTCAAAGGCAGAAGCAAATCATAGAGACTGACTAATATCCAAGGGAGTTAGACTCTCATTTTAAAAAATCCCTCTTCATACATGGCATTATTTATATATATTTTCATTTCCAAATGACCAAGATAGCTACGCCTGGATAAAAAGGAACTGCTCAGAGCTTCTATGTTAATACTGAGAGTCAGACTCCCACCACTGCATCCAAACACAGAGTACACTGGACCCTACAGTAACAAGGCAGTGCTGTCATCTTCAATAAATGCAAAAAATGAAAGTGTTAGTCGCTCAGTCGTGTCCAACTCTTCGCGACCACATGGACTGTAGCCCACCAGGCTCCTCTGTCCATGGAACCCTCTGGACGAGAATACTGCAGTGGGTAACCATGCCCTTCTCCAGAGGATCGTCCCAATAAATACTAGCTAGTAAATCTTTGTGTGTCCATCTCTCCTGGAATTATAAACAATCAAATGAGAGCAAGACAGGGAAACAAACAAGACTCTGATAAACTCCTCAAGAAGGATGATTCTGTCTGTCTCTACAATACCGAAACTAGTCATTTCTTCAACTGTATGATCAGTAGACTTTAGGAGAAAGAGGCAATGGGAAATCTTGCAAGGGTGCTGTTCTTTATGACACTACTAACATTAGATGTTTACAGTAACTGATGAAGTCAATACAGCAGGTGTTATCCTCATCTAAGAAATATGGCATGGAGTGACATGTGACTACTCCCTTAAAAGCCTACAACTGCCACATTTTAGATTCCAACATATGCTATTCCTGCTATTATCTGGGGAAAAAGCATAGCTGAGTGCATGTTCCTAAAACACTTAAAAGAAGACTGTCTTAGATGCCACTATTGCTTTTAAATGTAAGCATTAGTAGCTGATATTATTTACAGCTTATTTTATGTGCCAATTTTCAGTGCTATTAAGATACGTTATTATGATTCAGAATATTTCAAGTTATAAATCCCCCAAGAACCCCCAATAACTCTTCAAGCCCATATTCCCAGAAGGCTTAACACAGTACTGGTGTAATGGTTGTCCTTTAAAAATACTTTTTTTCGGAAACAAAAGACTTACATTATGTTGTGATGTTTAGCATCTTACGTTACTCACTGCAGTCTACCCAACTAGTTGTGTCAGCCCCAATACAAAATAAACTTGTCCTGATGGAGTTCTATCTATTCCTTCAATCATTTGACACATATGCATGGAATGCCTACATTGTGTGTACCTGATAAAGCAACGAATGTACAGTGATGAAATACAGACGAGGTTTCTGCCCCCCAAGGATCTGTACATTTGTGGCAGGAGACAGTTACACATACGCATATGCACAATACATATGAAAACCAAAAAAATGCTGTAAAAGGCATAAAAGAGAGTGATACAATGAAGCAACTACTTCAGATAAAATGGCCAGGGAGAGTCTCCTCAAAAAAGTGGCATTTGAGCTAAGACCTAAATGAAGAAAGAGCTTTACAAATAGTAAGTACTAGACAAGGTGTCAGAGAAGGCAATGGCACCCCACTCCAGTACTCTTGCCTGGAAAATCCCATGGACGGAGGAGCCTGGTGGGCTGCTGTCCATGGGGTCACACAGAGTCAGACACGACTGAGCGACTTCACTTTCACTTTTCACTGTCATGCATTGGAGAAGGAAATGGCAACCCACTCTAGTGTTCTTGCCTGGAGAATCCCAGGGACGGGGGACCTGGTGGGCTGCCGTCTCTGGGGTTGCACAGAGTCGGACACGACTGCAGTGACTTAGCAGCAGCAGCAGACAAGGTGTTAAGAAAAGGGGAGTTTCCTACGCTTCTGGTGGAATGTAAATTGGCGGAGCCACTGGAGAATGGGCTTCCCTGGTGGCTCAGTGGTTAAGAACCCTCATGGCAATGCAAAAGATGTAAGAGACATGAGTCTGATCTCTGGGTTGGGAAGATCCCCTGGAGGAGGGCATGGCAACCCACCTCTGTGTTCTTGCCTAGAGAATCCCCATGGACAGAGGAGCCTCATGGGCCACAGTCATAAAGTCGCAGAGTTGGACATGACTGAAGTGACTTAGCATGCAGGCATGCGCTGTGGAATGCAGTATGGAGGTTCCTTTGAAAAGTGAAAATAGAACTATCATATCATCTAGCAACTCCACTCCTGGGTATATATCTGGAAAAACAAAAACTTTAATGTGAAAAGATACATGCATTCAATGTTCATAGTAGCACTTATTTGCAAAAGGTAAGATATGGAAACAATCCAAGTGTCCATCAAGAAATGATCAGCTTAAGAAGATGTGGTATATATGTGTGTACACACATACAGATAATGGAATAGTACTCAGTCATAAAAAGGAACAAGCGACTGCCTTTTGCAGCAACATGGATGGAGGCAGAGAACATTATATTAAGTGATATGTCAGAGAAATAAAAACAATATCTGATATCAATTACATATAGAATCTAACAAAAATGATACACATGAACTTACTTAAAAAACAGACTCACAAACATGGAAAACAAACTTTGGGATACCAAAAGGGAAGTGGAAGGAGGGAGGGACAAACAGGAGTATGAGATTAACAGATACAAACTACTATACATAAAATAGATAACAAGGATTTGTTGTATGGCACCAGAGATTATTTCCAGTATCTTGTAATGGAATATAATCTGCAAAGAAAAAAAAAATCACTACACTATACACAGGCTTCCCAGGTGGTGCTAGTGGTAAAGAACCTGTCTGCCAATGCAAGGTATGAGTTCGATCCCTGGGTTGGGAAGATCCCCTGGAGGAGGGCATGCTACTCACTCCAGGATTCTTGCCTGGAGCATCCCATGGACAGAGGAGCCTGGCGGGCTACAGTCCATAGGGTTGCAAAGAGTCGGGCATGATTGAAGCAACTTAACACAATGCATCCTATACATGTGAAATTAACACAACATTGTGAATCAGCTATATTTCATTTTAAAAACATGCAAGAAAACAGATATTGAGTGCTCCAGACAGTGTTCCAGCAAAGGCAAAGGCCCTAAAACCGGGTGATTTCACTGTCACGTGCAAGACTTGAAAAGATCAGAAAGGCTAACACATATAAGAGAAAGCCCAAAAGTGGACAGGGACAATGTCACCTGAAGCCTGGAGGAAAGACCATGCGAAGAGTTAGAAATTTATTTTACATTTACTGGGAAGGCATTAGAAGAATATAACAAGAAAGTGATATGATCAGATCTATACATCTATTATGCCAAGAAATATTCTGAACCAACAGTGCTTTCAATTACCGAGAGGAAAAAAAAACAAACCTAAATACTGGTCAGATTCCTGTTCTTAGTAAGACTCATTTACAAAGCTATTTTTAGTGAGGAAATGAAAGGGAATTCAGATGAACGATTATCCAACTTTAAAATGTTACTAATAAAAACAACCCTAGTTCTTTGCCAAGGACTCCAGCTCACCAATGTCTTCCTGTGCAGAGCTGGAATCAGTTCACGGATGAAGAAAGTGCATCCCTGGGGAGGCAGAGCTCTGCTCCCTCAGGCACACCACTCAGCATGGCAGAGAGAAATCAGTAGGTGAGGTGGCCACGACATCTGTCATCCTAGCAGGGACATTTATGACAGGGACAGGGCATGACTGGTAATTACATCAGAATAGGCATAAAGTGGGGCTGTCCCTGGCATTTGGGATGTAGGATCACCTTTGACCTAGGCTTGCATCTCTACTTGTACCAAATAAGCTGTGAGGCCAGAAGCAAGGTGTTACCCTTTCTATGACTGTATTTCTTTATCGGACAGATGAACTATGGTTGCATTTTCTCATTTCCTGAACACCAATTACCAAAGTGTCTCACTGAAGAGACAGAACAATAAACCTTACTTTACGTTTACAGACTAGTGCAAGAACAATAAACTGAACAGCAGAACAGCTACAGAAGCATATGCCAGGATAGAAGCTCGAGAGTTAGCAGAGGAGAGGACTGATAACTCCTATAAAAATGTCAAAGAACGCTTCACGGCGATCTGGTGAAATCTGAGCTGAAGTTAGGGAAATGAGCAGAAATTCATTTTCGAATCAGCATGATCAGGAAAAGAGAGGGTCATCCCTGAGTCAGAGCTCTGCTCCATTCCACCCAGAGAGGGTCGGCGCATGCAAAGGTACAGAAGTGTGTGACACCATGGTGGTCAATTGCATCAATGAGCCGATCGCTATGGTCTTTCATGAACAAAAAGCTGAGCATCCCACATTTATTGATATCAAATACAGTTTTTAAAAGTGAAAGTTTTGTTTTTAGCCCGCAAATGTAATATCACATATGTCAAAATTATATCTTTCTATCTCCAATAACAATAGCCATTTGATTTATTCCTATTCACATAACATCTATCTACTATGAGTTGCATATATACAGAAGTTCCTGGCCACGGAGTAAAGGAAGTATATGAAGACCCAGGATGAATGCAAAGCTCTCCGTAAAGTTGCAAATCATTGTTTTAACAATAAAAAGAATAGGGATGGAGTATGAAATAGAGTGCTGAGTATGCAGAAACATATGACTATTTCCATTTTACACACAAGATAACTGAGGTACAGTTTAGATAAGATCTTGCAGTCATGCAGAGCTGGAATCTGACTGCAGGGAGTCTGGCTCAAGGGTCTATGCCTGCAACCACTACGCTGCACGCCTTTCAACAGTAATACCAAGACTGCAATGGACAAGCTATGTGCTTACTGTTCCCTAATGCATCTTTGCTTCAGAGCCCATCTCAGGGCAGAAGTTGTAAAAACACTGATTGATTCTTAGCAGCAACCTTTAGGGAAAAAAAGACTCGCAGTGAGCAGAGACAATGGATTTTCAAAATCAAATTTCCACTTTCTAATTCAGCATTCTGAACTTTGAGAACCCATGGTCAGAATGCTTGCCCTCTGGGTCAGCTCAAATCAGCATTAAGAATTCAGCTGAGTCCACATGACATGAAATAACTGGATTGGTTAAGGTTCTCATGGAAACAATTACATTCTTGATCAGTTGTTTGGATTTCATGAAAGGTATAAGGTCTTAAAGGTGAAGAACTCTATCTGTTAACTTCCTCTGTTCAGCAGGTAACAGAACCATAAGCAGAAAAGAGATTAAAGGAGACCTTGCAAAGACGATAGCAGCAGTAATAGCAACAATAATAAGGTTAATTTGACTCTATTATATTTGTGCATCAATCCAAAGCTTATAATCTTTAAATATATGGCATCCCATTTAAATCTAATATAAATATGTGCATTATTATCCACATTTTAATATATTCACAATGAAGGCTCAGAGAGGTGCAGTGACATTTGTAGCACAAGAGCTGAGATTTAAACGGAACTTTCTATGTCCAGTAATATTTCCTTTTCTGCCACAGCTGCATCTCAAACTGCAAAAAATTCTAGCAAGTCATCATGGTTTCCTTCAGAAAGAACTAAATACCACAGCCTACAGACTCAGGCTTTGTCCTCCGACTGCCCTAGTTTTTGAATAATAGTTCTAAAACTCTACATCACATAATCCCTGGCCTGATTCTTGGATTATAGAGAGAGCAAATTTGAGAACTGATGAGTTTTAACCAGTGAGGGGTCATATTTTAACACTGGGAGCTGAATAGACTACCAAAGCAGGCTGCCGCTCCTGCAAAGGTCCAGAGGGATGGAGGGCATGGCTGAAAGCTGCTTACCAACACAGGACTCCCCGGACAGTGAATAGGTCCCATCGTCATGGAAACCGCTTCTGCACTCACAGTGGTACCACCCTGGTAGGTTAACGCAGCGGGAATGGCTGTGGCACTCAATGATCCCCTCTGCACATTCATCAATATCTGCCTCAGAGAAAAACACAAGCCCACCAGGACATTAATTTCTTTCGACACTAGCCTTTTAATAAACACCTAACACACCTAACATAGTCATGTCAACATACTGATTAAAACTGGTGAGTCACCTAAAGTGAAAGTTACTGGCAGAACCAAGTCCCATCTTTTTCCCCAGAATTCAAACAAAATGAAAGCTCATTTTGGATGCTCTCTCATGAATTGAACAATGGATGAGAGCTGATGGTCATGAAGACATTTCTAACTGCACATGCTGAATCACCAAAAACTAAATGCAGGATGTCTGGCACAGGTTTGTAATTCAGAGAATATGATTCTTCTCTGAATTGATGATTCCAAAACAGTAACTCCAGATATTGCTTGGTATTCTTTGAAAATATCTGTGAACAAATAAGTCCAGGAAACTCTATCTTAAACAGTGTTAAGCTAATGATTTTTAGATTTCAGTCTCATAGATTTAACACATTTATATGCCCTGTAACTTGGAGAGGAGAGTCATAATATGCACTGTTTCCCAAATTTGCTTGGGTGAAGAGTGGTTTTTCTTTGGATTGCAGCTTATGAAACTAAGGTTTGGGGGATTACAATTTGGCAACTATTGTTCTATCTCTACAACTGCCGATTCACAAAATGACTTGATTTATGATAGTCAATCAGAGCTACTCGTTCTTCAGTCATTCCTCATTAAAGGAAGTATTCTAGGCTCTATTTGCTCTAGAATCTGGCTTCATAGAATCAGCAAATGCATGGTTGACTCAGCGTCTCTAGCCCAAAACTTGCCTCTGAGCTGAAGGAAAGTGACACCCCTACAGAAAGATGAGCTGTTGATTGTCATAGTAGGCTCAGCTCATCTTACACAGCCTCTTCAGATAACTATTTCTTGGAATATAGCAATTGCTGGCTGGGAATCTTCCCCTATTTCTCCTGGAAATACCTATACTACAGCAGTCTTATATAAAAAGAAATTAAACTCATACTAATATATAACACATGAAAACCACATGATAGAATGGAAACCATAGTCACAGAAAACTAATCAAACTATTTACATGGGCCACAGCCTTGTCTGACCCAATGAAACTATGAGCCATGCCATGTAGGGCGACTCAAGACGGGTGGGTCATGTTGGAGAGTTCTGACAGAATGTGGCCCACTGGAGAAGGGAATGGCAAGCCACTTCAGTATTCTTGCTTGAGAACCCCATGAACAGTATGAAAAGGCAAAAGATAGGAAACTGAAAGATCAATTTGCCAGGTCAGTAGGTGCCCTATATGCTACTGGAGATCAGTGGAGAAATGACTCCAGAAAGAATGAAGGGACGAAACCAAACCAAAAGCAACACCCAGTTGTGGATGGGACTGGTGATGGAATTAAAGTCCAATGCTGTAAAGAACAATATTGAAAATGAAATTGGAATGTTTGGTCCATGAATCAAGGTAAATTGGAAGTGGTCAAACAGGAGATGGCAAGAGTGAACATTGACATTTTAGGAATCAGTAAACGAAAATGGATTGGAATGAGTGAATTTAATTTAGATGACCATTATATCTACTATTGTGGGCAAGAATCCCTTAGAAGAAATGGAGTTGCCCTCACAGTCAACAAAAGAGTCCAAAATGCAGTACTTGGTTGTAATCTCAAAAACAACAGAATGATCTCTGTTTGATTCCAAGGCAAACCATTCAATGCCATAGTAATAAAAGCCTATACTCCCAATCAGTAACGCTGAAGAAGCTGAAGTTGAATAGTTCTATGAAAACCTACAAGATCTTCTAGACTAACCCCCCAAAAAGATGTCCTTTTCATTACATGGGACTGGAATGCAAAAGTAGGAAGTCAAGAGATACCTGGAGTAACAGGCAAGTCTGGCCTCGGAGTGCAAACTGAAGCAGGGCAAAGGAGAACAGAGTTTTGCCAAGAGAACACACTGGTCATAGCAGACACCCCCTTCCCACAAAACAAGAGACAACCCTACAGATGGGCATCACCAGATGGTCAATACTGAAATCAGATTGATTATATTCTTTGCAGCCAAAGACGGAGAGCTCTATACAGTCAGCAAAAACAAGACCAGGAGCTGACTATGGCTTAGATCATGAACTCCTTATTGCCAAATTCAGACTAAAACTGAAAAAAGTAGGGGAAATTAATAGACCATTCAGATATGACCTAAATCAAATCCATTATGATTATACAGTGGAAGTAACAAATAGATTCAAGGGATTAGATTTGATAGACTGAGTGCCTGAGAAACTATGGACGGAGGTTCATGATATTGTACAGGAGGGAGTGATCAAGATCATCCCCAAGAAAAAGAAATGCAAAATGGCAAAATTGTTGTCTGAGCAGGCCTTATAAATAACTGGAAAAAGAAGAGAAGCAAAAGGAAAAGGAGAAAAGGAAATATATAAGCATCTGAATGCAGAGTTCCAAAGAATAGCAAGGATAAGAAAGCCTTCCTCAGCGATCAATGCAAAGAAATAGAGGAAAATAATAGAAAGGGAAAGATTAGAGATCTCTTCAAGAAAATTAGAGATGCCAAGGGAACATGTCATGCAAAGATGGGCACAGTAAAGGATAGAAATGGTATGGACCTAACAAAACCAGAAGATATTAAAAAGTGGTGGCATGAATACACAGAACTATACAAAAAATGATCTTCATGACCCAGATAACCATGATGGTATGATCACACACCTAGAGCCAGACATCCTGGAATGTGAAGTCAAGTGGGCCTTAGGAAACATCACTATGAGCAAAGCTAGTGGAGGTGATGGAATTCCAGTGGAGCTATTTCAAATCCTAAAAGATGATGCTGTCAAAGTGCTGCACTCAATATGCCAGCAAATTTGGAAAACTCAGCAGTGGCCACAAGATTGGAAAAGATCAGGTTTCATTCCAATCCCAAGAAAGGCTATGCCAAAGAATGCTCAAACTACTGCACAATTGCACTTATCTCACATGCTAGCTAAGTAATGCTCAAAACCCTCCTAGTCAGGCTTCAACAGTACGTGAACTGTGAACTTTCAGATGTTCAAGCAGGATTTAGAAAAGGCAGAGGAACAAGAGATCAAATTGCCAACATCCTTTGGATCATCAAAAAAGCAAGAGATTTTCAGAAAAACACCTTCTGCTTTATTGACTATGCCAAAGCCTTTGAATGTGTGTATCACAACAAACTGTGGATAATTATTAGAGATGGGAATACCAGACTACCTAACTTACCTCCTGAGAAATCTGTATGCAGGTCAGGAAGCAACAGTTAGAACATGACATGGAACAACAGACTGGTTCCAAATCGGGAAAGGAGTACATCAAGGTTGTATATTGTCACCCTGCTTATTTAACTTAAATGCAGAGTACATCATGCAAAATGCCAGGCTGGATGAAGCACAAGCTGGAATCAGGATTACTGGGATAAATATCAATAACCTCAAATATGCAGATGATACCACCCTTATTGCAGAAAGCAAAGAAGAACTAAAGAGCCTCTTGATGAAAGTGAAAAGGATAATGAAAAAGTTGGCTTAAAACTCAACATTCAGAAAACTAAGATCATGGCATCTGGTCCCATCACTTCATGGCCAATGGGGAAACAATGCAAACAGTGAGAGACTTTATTTTTGGGGGCTCCAAAATCACTGCAGATGGTGATTGCAGCCATGAAATTCAATGATGCTTGCTCCTTGGAAGAAAAGCTATGACCAACCTAGACAGCATATTAAAAAGCAAAGACATTACTTTGCCAACCAAGTCCGTCTAGTCAAAGCTATTGTATTTCCAGTAGTCATGTATGGATGTGAGACCTGGACCATAAAGAAAGCTGAGCACCAAAGAACTGATACTTTTGAACTGTGGTGTTGGAGAAGACCCTTGAGCATCCCGTGGACTGCAAGGAGATGAAACCAGTCAATTCTAAAGGAAATCAGTCCTGAATATTCATTGGAAGTACTGATGCTGAAGTTGAAACTTCAATACTTTTGTCACCTGATGTGAAGAACTGACTCGTTGGAAAAGATCCTTATCCTGGGAAAGATTAAATGCAGGAGGAGAGGTGGATGACAGAGGATGAGATGGTTGGATGGCATCACCGACTCAACGGACATGCATTTGAGCAAGCTCCAGGTGTTGGTGATGGACAGGGAAGCCTGGTGTGCAGCATTCCATGGAGTCAACAAACAGTCAGACACAACCGAGTGACTGAAATGAATAAAGCACATGGGCTTCCCTGATGGCTCAGCGGTAACGAATCCACCTATAATGCGGTAGCCACAGGTTCAGTCCCTCAGTGGGTACGATTCACTGGAGGAGGGCATGGCAACCCATTCCAGCTTTCTTGCCTGGAGAATCCCCATGGACAAAGAAGACTGGCGGGCTATAGTCCATAGGGGCACAAAGAATCGGACATGACTGAAGCAACTTGGCGCACACACACATAACATATAATGGATACAGTGTACTTCACAGTCCTGTTCCGCATGCCCTGCCATGGGCATCAGTCCAGGGGCAATCAGTGACCTGTGGTGCTATGTCCCTGAAAAGTCCTGAGTTGTGTACTGCCATTCTTATCTCATGGCAGTCAAGTCAAGAATAGAGAAGAACGAAGCAGCTCTCTGTTCCAGACAACTCCATCGTGGTTGTTTTCTGCCAACTGGCATCTTATTCCTTCATGGCTGGGACATCCCCTTCATGCTGCCCTTTGGCCTAGCACATCCCTTACATTTCTAAATGCAATCAGCCCCCAGGATCAAGTACTTCTGTGCACCTTTAGTCATTGCAGCCAGGTTGTGTGTGCATTTAGTATACATCTCCAATAAATAGATTTTCAACAGCTATGTTCTCATTTCTGAAATTTTTATAGCCATGTGGTTCAGTGGGACACACCTTGGATCATTAAAAGGTTCAAAAGTTGAAACAGAGAAATTGCCTGAGGCTATGTCTCACAGAGGGGAAGGACTGGCCCTAAGTTATGAAGTCAGTTTGTCTACTTCTAAATGCAGGTCACCAAGAGGAACAGCACAACTGTAAGACTGGTTTTCAGAGGTACCACCTCTATATGAGGCTGAAAGATAAGTCTCTGTAACAAAGCAGCAACACATTCGGCCTCAGGCACTTATTTCCAAAGCTTCCAGAAAGGCAGTTATGATCCCCACAGACCCTGCTGCTGCTAGACTAAGGACAATATTAAGGTAACAACCATCTAGCCACAGTTAATGTGTCAAGAAACCAGGAAATATAAAAGCAAAATCTTCCCAAATAACCAAAACAGTCATATGTTCTGGTTGGTCTCAGGGTCACCTGCTGCCCCATTCACTCTCAAAACCAACCCAGTTTGGAGGTTAAATTGTCTGAACACCTTACAAATAATTCCTCTGCCCTCAATTAATAAGCAGTTTCTCGGAGGAGCAGGAGGAGCCTGGTAGGCTGCAGTCCATGGGGTCACGACACGACTGAGCAACTTCACGTCCCCTTTCATGCATTGGAGAAGGAAATGGTGGCCCACTCCAGTGTTCTTGCCTGGAGAATCCCAGGGACAGGGGAGCCTGGTGGGCTGCCATCTCTGGGGTCGCACAGAGTCGGCCACAACTGCAGTGACTTAGCAGCAGCAGGAGGAGCAGGAGTAGTGAAAGATGTGCAATTTTTTTTTTTTTTTCAATTCACAGATGTTTTTATTCCCAAACTGAAGAGAGACTAGCAAAAGCTTCCAGCAGGGTAGAAGCTATCTGTGTAGCATAGGGAATTCTTACAGGGAGTAAAGAAAAGCAGACAATTTATACATCTACAATTACTTTACAGACACTAGGGAATCCCTGGCTTATAGGGAAAACTAGGAAAGTAGTCGTGGCGTCCCTGGCCTGGCAGCTGCACTGCCAACGGCAGTTTCTGGGGACTCACTGGGAATAATCAAGGCTCAAGACAGACCAGCACCTGGAAACAAGGCTGCAGCATTCTATTCTATGGGTCAGGTCTATAACTGAAACTAACAATTTCATTTTATATTAAAACCAGGCTGCACATGAGAGGTGCTCATATTTTCATCATGTTCAGAAAACTATTTCTTCTACATAGTCATAGTAGTATTAAAAGCAACCACCACAAACCCAAATACAGAAAATACTTGGAAGCTTTTCAGTGATACCGCAGGGACTTTAAAAATGGTAAATGGCTTGCGGCTGCCTTTGTCCTAAGAGATTTGTTTCTACCAGTCAGCACTTGCTACAGGCAAACAAACAAGACAGATGCTCTGGGAATGGGATCTCTGTGAGTTCACTATGGAATCTGGCTCCCTGTCTTAAGGAATTCTGATAAACTACAGTGTGCCTGGCTGCATCAGCCAGTGTCAGCCATCCCAAAGGAAACATGCAAACAAAACATTCATTTTTCCTTCCTATAGCAAATCCTAGAGTTTTGTTTAAATCTCAGTTTAATCCAGCACAGACCTGAAAATGGTGGAGAGACATTGGAGGATTCTTGAGCTTGGAACCTATAGTATTCATTTCTGTATTCAGTGTCTGCTACATAATAACTCACGGCAAATAGGTGGGGAAAAAATAGAAACAGTGGCAGATTTTATTTTCTTGGACTCCAAAAATCACTGGAAATGGTGACTGTAGCCATGAAATTAAAAGATGCTTGCTCCTTGGAAGAAAAGTTATGACAAACCTAGACAGTGTATTAAAAAGCAGAGACATCACTTTGCTGACAAAGATCCAATATATATTCAAAGATAAAGTCATGTACTGATGTGAGAGTTGGACCATAAGGAAGGCTGAGCACTGAAGAACTGATTCTTTTGAATTGTGCTGCTAGAGAAGACTCTTCAGAGTCCTTGGACAGCAAGGAGATCAAACCAGTCCATCCTAAAGGAAATCAACCCTGAATATTCATTGAAAGAATTGATGCTGAAGCGGGGGCTCTAATACTTCGGCCCCTTGATGTGAAGAGCCAACTCACTGGAAAAGATCCTGATGCTGGAAAAGATTGAGGGCAGGAGGAGAAGAGGGCAACAGAGAATGAGATGGTTGGATGGCATCACCAAATCAATGGACATGAGTTTGGGCAAACTCCAAGAGATGGTGACGGATAGGGAAGCCTGGAGTTCTGCAGTCCATGGCATCGCAAAGAGTTGGACACAACTTAGTGACTGAACAACAACAATGTGATAATTCACGTGAGAGCCAAGGTCACACAATGGACAAATGGTGAGACCAAGTTCATAATGAGCTAGAACCCATATTTGTCACTCTCTCTCACATCATGTCATTGATAAATGAAGAAAGAATGATTTATACAAAGACAATACATTTATTCAATTCTCTAAATATCCTCTGAGATGAAAATATGAGTCAAGGATGGTATTTGTGTTGTAGCAGATACAAAAATGAAGACAACACGATCCATGAAATCCAGGAACTTGATCAGGAAAAAGCAGCATATAATATATGCTCATCCTTCAAACCCCCACTGACACCGCCTTCTCCAACTCCTCCAGATATACAGCACCTATCTCGCCTAGTGATTCAATGTACACACACACATCTATTTAAGCACAGCAGTATTTCCCCTTTTCTGCACATCACTGAAATGCAGAGTTTCTAAGAACTGAGACAACATCTTAGGTGTGCATTCCATGTGATCATAAGGGACTGTCAAGCAGTTTGAAAGTGGCCAATAAAAGCCTGTAGGAATGAATGAATGAAGGAGATTCAAAGTACCGCAAGAGATCCTGCCGTTTGCAAATCACAGAGATACAAAGTCAGTTCACAAAACTAAATATTATGGGGTTAGTTTAATCTTTATATATTATCTACCTCTAAAAGACAACATGTAGTTTCTTTTTGTTGTTTGGTTGGTTTGGTTTGGTTTGTTTAAGACTTGGAGAGGGGATCCAGATGGGGAACACGTGTATACCTGTGGCAGATTCATGTTGATGGATGGCAAAACCAATACAATATTGTAAAGTAATTAACCTCCAATTAAAATAAATAAATTTATATTAAAAATAAATAAAAATTAAAAAAGACTTTGCTTCTGAGTCTAATTTTCAGAGATTTTTAAGGCAGCACAACAAGCAACAAAAGACACACAGGTAAAGTTGTCTTCAATCAAGAGTCTTATTTGCGCCTTGAGTTTTTAATTCACCATGATGGCTACCGAAGGTTTTTTAAACAGGATGTATCCTAAGCAACACGTTTAATCCTATATTGAATGTACAGTGAATTTGCTATCAAAAGTCATTGACAAACACCTCCTCGGATTCTTGCAAAATTCTAGTTCCTTCAGTTGGGTCAATCTCTTCCCTCAGCTGATCTCCTCTCTCTTAGATTTCATATGAATTAGGTGAAGTTCACAGTGAAATAGTGGTTCCAGCTGCAGCTGGATTATAACTTTTCTATAGGTTTGTATGTTGAGTCATAAGGGAAAACTTGACGCTTTTGCTCATTCAGCAGTTTATTAAGCATACTTGTATGAAGCTGTATTCCACCCTATGATAAAAAATTAAAAGATTAAGCCTCTTTACACCAGACATGTAGAGTCTATCAGGACAACTAGAATGTAAACGTATAACCATGGTTAAGAACATCAGCTTTGGACACAAATATGACTTCAAACTCCTGTTCACCAACACACTAATGTATTGTTTAGAGTTTTGTTCCAAATCTTTGCTTTCTCACCTGTAGATCAGGGATAACAAAATCAAAGTTCATAGAAATGAACAAAAAAGACCCTTAAGCAGAATCTATTGCTTCTCCCATTGAATAGTTTATTAATGTTGACATCTATATTTCTGCTTAAAAAGAGAAGACAGAAAAAAGTTAATATTAACTTGTAATCAGGTAACTGGTAAGGACTGAGAGATGATTTCTGGATTTTTAAAAGTGTTCATTTGTATTCCGAGACAGCTGTAATACTGCAAAACATTCAGGAGTAGAATCTGTGACTCTGTAATATGGGTATGCGCATGCATGCTAAGTTGCTTCAGTCATGCCTGACTCTGCATTCTCATGTACTATAGCCTGCCAGTCTCCTCTATCCATGGGATTTTCTAGGCAAGAACACTGTAGCGGGCTACCATGCCCTCCTCAGGGGATCTTCCTGACCCAGGGACTGAACCCGTGTCTCTTACATCTCTGGCATTTTGTAGATGGGTACTTTAGCAGTAGTGCCACCTGGGAAGCCCAAATCTATAATATATATCCCATAAAACTGGATTCTCTCCTCCCCCACCAAATTACGTGAATTTAAGGAAGTGGAAGTTATACCATAAAGTGCTCAAGTATAGTGAAAGCAAACCTGATTATTATTGAATAATTGCTGAGTTCCAGGATTTTACTGAGCATAGCATATCTCAGAATACATGAGGGAAACTAAAAAGGCAAATAAAAAAGCGAGGCTCAAAACCACATGGAGGTATTAGCTCACACCAGTCAGAATGTCTATCCTTAAGAAGTCAACAAATATCAAACGCTGCAAACAGTGGAGAAAAGGGGACCCTCCCGCACTCTCGGTGGGAATGCAAATTGGAACAGCCACCATGGGGAACAGTCTGAAGATTCTTTATAAGACTCAAAATAGAGCTGTCATAAGACCCAGCAAGCCCACATCTGGGCATATATCTGGAAAAAGCCCTAATTCAAAAAGATACAAGCACCCCAGTGTTCATAGCAGCACTATTTGTAAGTGCTGTAAATAGCGAAGACATGGAAACAACCTAAGTACCTATTAACAGATGAATGGATAAAGATGCAGTACATAATATACAATGAAAGTTTACGCAGCCATAAAAAAAGAATGAGATAATGTCATTTACAGCAACATGGCTGGGCCTGGAGAAAATCATACTAAGTGAAGTGAGTCAGAAAAAGACAAATATATATCATTTACATATGGAATCTAAGAAAATTTATACAAATGAGCTTGTTTACAAAATAGAAACAGACTCACAAACATAGAAAACAAACTTATGGTTACCAAAGAGGAAGTGAGGATGAGGGAGAAATTAGCTCAAGATTAACAGATACACACAACTGTATATAAAACAGATAAACAAAGACCTACTGTATAGCACGGGGGATTGTATTCAATATCTTATAATATTGATAATGGAATATTATAATCTTATAATATTGTAATGGAAAAGCATCTGAAATACACACTCACGTTGTGTGTATGTCTGTGTGTGTGTCTGTGTGTATGTATACACACTGAATCACTCTGCAGTACACCAAAAACTAACACAATATTATAAACCAACTCTACTTTAATAAAAAGTTAAAAAGATAGGCTCTACAGTAGGAATAGGCTAGCTTTTCCATATTTTCTCCTTCTTTGGCTCCCAAGCATGTATTCTGAGCACTCTTTTTCCAATGAGTGATGCCATATGACTAAGCTCCAGCTGTGAAGTTGGAAATAATGTAATTCCAGTATGGCCCTCAACATGTCTCTTATGAACCTCCATGCTATTTCCACCTCTCCCTGGAGGCTGATGTACCGGGAAACTTGGAAGCCACATGTGGAAAATGGCAGAGCCTTGGTTTGTCTGGCTCCCTGCATGACTAGGCAGAGCAGAGCCCTTACAGAGACCTGAAACTGTCAGGGACTCTTCATGTGAGCAGAGATGTGCTTCCGTCTTATTGAGCCAATCCACAGGTTGGAGCTGCTTTATTGTTACAGCCAGTTTTTCCTGTTTTCATAGACCTTCTTACATATTAAGGGGAAAGACTGTGCTCAGGTCAGAATCATGTAGACACAGTTTCTAAAAATGAAAATAAGCAAACAAGACAAAAAACTTCAGCACCAATGAAGATTATACAGGCAGGTAAAAAAGCGGTTTTGTGTTGAAAACCAAGAATCAAAATAATGTGCAAATGGGACAAAGCTTTGTAGTCAGATAACCTGAGTTGGCGGAGAAGACAATGGCACCCCACTCCAGTACTCTTGCTTGGGAAATCCCATGGACGGAGGAGCCTGGTGGGCTGCAGTCCATGGGGTCGCTAGGAGTCAGACACGACTGAGCAACTTCACTTTCACTTTTCACTTTCATGCATTGGAGAAGGAAACAGCAACCCACTCCAGTGTTCTTGCCTGGAGAATCCCAGGGACAGGGGAGCCTGGTGGGCTGCCATCTATGGGGTCGCACAGAGTCGGACACGACTGAAGCGACTTAGCAGCAGTAGCAGCAGCAACCTGAGTTGGAATCCTGGCTCTGTGACTTCCTAAATAGAAAACTCTGAGCAGTTATTTATCTTTTTTCAGCTTTCAGTTTCCTTAGCTCTAAAGGAGAGGGTATTACTTAGCTCACATTGTTGTTTTAAGGATTGAATGAGATCAATGGAAAGCTACTCTACCAAGCTAGGCAGGCACTCATTATGTTTGCAATCATTAACATCCTCTAATTTCTAATCCGCACGTGGTCACAAAGGAGCTATGTGTCCAGGCCAAGACAGTCCAAGTCTCAAAGATTCTGTTCTTTTCACGTATAAGGCAAGGCCTGTGCTATAGCACACTTTGGTCCTCTTCCAGCTTTAACTCCCCATAAGGTGGCAGATCTGGGCTTTGGGCTTATGTCTTCATCCACTGCTAACCAGCTGAATGGTGCTATCGAGTTTAAGCGATCTCTCTGTACCCCAGTTTCTTCATTAGTCAATTTGCAATAGCAAAAATAAATGTTTTGTCTGCCTCACAAACGAAGCTTCAACAAGGCATGAACAACCTCCAGAAGTCAATTAACTGCTACACTGAATATATGGTGACATCATTATTACTGTCTCTTCTTTGTAAGTCCTGATTAGCAATAGTTTTGGTCCATTAAACTGAAAGGTGTCTGCTATTAATAACAGCATCAATGGCACTGGTGATATGACTCTTCTCCACCTTTTGTAAATCTCTTTTTTACTGAGTTGGCACAAGAAAATCAGTCTCTTCCTGGTTGTACCTTCCTATTTTACCTCCAAAATGTTTCTTTTTATTTGATTATTCTCTGCACAAATCATTCCTAAATGCATCCAGAAAGAATCAATTTATCCCATTGAAACTTTCATCTCTAATCTAGAGGGTTTCTGATCCACAACTCTATAATCTGACTGCCAACAAAAGTTAATATACACATTTACTGTTGCCTACGAATTAGCTAATCTTAGAGGTCTCTTCATTTCAAATTTATTCTCCCCAAAACGTTATACACTATGTATCTTTCTATGTATCAATCTCATTTTCCTTCCCAATATTCCATCCTAGCTCTCATTCCTCACAATCAATGAATATAAAGTCAAAGTTCTTCTAAAGGCTTATGAAACCCCCCATGATCAGCCTGCTCTTACCTCTTTGAATTCATCAAATGCTTCCTTTTGCTTATACTGGTCAAGACAGCCATTATGACTTCCCAGCTACTACTCAGGCATATCAGTCATGCTCCAGCCACTGCATATGTTGTCCACACATGCTGTTCCTCTTTCTAGAATGTTCTCACAGATATTTCCATGGCTTAATCTCTCAATCTCCAAGTCTGTACAAAAAAAATTGGCACCTTCTCAGCAAGCCCTTGTCTGGCCACGGCATCTGAAATTACAACCATACCTACTTATTCCCAATCCTCTCTCATTACGTGTTTCTCCTTTGTCCTTACTGGCACCTAACATACTTTGTTCTTTACATGCACATCTATATAAACATACTTTATACTTCACACACATATCTTCTGTCTGTCTGTCTTCTCCTAACCACACTGGAAGCCTCATGAGGAGACATGACAGAGCTGGACCTGGCATTCAGTGGGGATGAAAGGAATATTTGCTGGTGAAGCAAAGACAGAGGAAAGGAGGAAGATTCACTGAAAATTCTTCCTTTGACATAGTTGAAAAATCTGCTCTTCATTCATTCTCTACATTTGCTGTGCATACCGTGCTCTAGTTCCTTACTTTCTCAGACCCGAATCAGTGCAGTATCTCCTGGGTGGGATTTCCATCACTGTCCTCTCCAACTCACAGAACATATAGGGCTGATGTTCCCAAAACTAATTGCTCAGAAAATTTTTTTATCAAAATCACAATAGCTTTTCTGGCATGCGACAGCTAATTCAGCTTGGGCAAGTGGCTTTCGAACTCAATACATTAATTCTTTTATTTTTATAATAAGCAAAGATTAAACTAGACCAATGTTTGTCACTTAGTCTTCAACAGAGCTCTGGGTGTCCATAGAGGCTTTTTAGGCAGACCAGGTGAATCTCCAGATGGACCCATCCTGAGTGGCCATTAAGAAGTAATACATTTCTGTAGTATAATAACAATGACATGTCTCTGCTGCTGCTGCTGCTGCTGCTGCTAAGTCACTTCAGTCATGTCCGACTCTGTGAGACCCCACAGACAGCAGCCCACTAGGCTCCTCTCTCCCTGAGATTCTCCAGGCAAGAATACTGGAGTGGGTTGCCATTTCCTTCTCCAATGCATGAAAGTGAAAAGTCAAAGTGAAGTCAGTCGTGCCCAACTCTTAGCGATGCCATGGACTGCAGCCCACCAGGCTCCTCCATCCATGGGATTTTCCAGGCAAGAGTGCTAGATCTATTAAAGTTCCACTGAGATGCACATTGTTAATTTTAAAACGATGAGCTAGATCATATTCACTATCAGTCTGAAATTTCTATGATTCTGTGTTTTTAATATATCTGGCTCCTATAGTATTAAAAAATTATCATTATTATAAAAACCTCCTATCAGGCAAAAAGACAATAATCTGACGTCACTTTGCCAACCAATTCTCTTTTATTTCTCAAAATTCTTCAGCACAAAACCTTGGCATAACTCTGGCCTGGTTGCCCTAGTATTCCATATTCTATGGGGAATTTCATTTCATGTTTCCCCCTCTGTAAGTGACTGTTGTTGTTGTTGTTGTTGTTTTAACAAAAATCCAAGCACAAATTTTAATCCCACACAAAAAATAAAATCCTCTTGCTCTCCTCTAAATTCCTATGGGGTTTAACAGTTCTATTACCTGAATTCCTACTGTGTTCTTTAACATGGTTCTGCAACCTTATTTAACTTATATCCATTCTATTTTAGAATAAACTGTATTTCTTGCTAGAGTTTCTCTCATTACCAAATAGAATGTTTGAACTTCTACTGATTAATTATTTACTCTGTGTCAGGCCTTCTGACAAGTGCTTTATATTCCCTACTTCATTTGATCCTCAGAACAGCTCTGACATAATTTGAACCACCTTAAACAGAAAATGGGGGCTTAGATGTTTAAATCATATGCTTCCAGTAAAGCACCTGGAGAGCAGCAGAGAGGGATTTAAATCAAGGTTTATCTGACTCTGGAATACCTCCTTTATACCATACAGCCTCCTGCATATTTTGGAGGAAGAAGGAACTTCTCTTTTATCATCACCTGTGGTTTAGCACCATTTGAGGCCTAAAGATGATCTAACTTATTGTTAGCAACAAATGTGCAGGAAAACAATCGAGTACAGATTTCTGTCAATGCTGCCACAGAGGAGACAGAAATTAGAGCTCGAGTCTAGCCAATTTAACTGCCTGCTGTAACGAAAATACATACTCTTCAAAGGAAAATTCTACCTCTAGTATATAGGAACATAATATTTGACATACAATAAAAAATGAGATACATCTAAAGAAATAAAATGTCACCATGTGAAAGAAAAAGCAGATAATAGAAACTAGCCCCACTTATACCTAGATGGTAGATACAGTAGACAGAACTTTAAAGAAAAAAGAAATGTTCAAGGATTAAAATAAAAAGATATTGAGTTGAAAAATAAATAGACTTCTACCTTTACTAAGGATTGAATAACAGCAGTTGGACTTACCTTCCCATCCAAAATAACAGAACATACATACATACATACATACATACATACATACATACATATATATATATATATATATATATATATATATATATATATATGAAAAAATAGTTTCAAGACATTGGAAATTAGGCAGTGTGGAAAAATGAACCCTGAAAGACATAAAAGGCATGAGAAGAGTCCTGCACCTGCCCCATTTGCTCGCTTGAGAGAGGTCTGGACCTGGTACAAGGTTGGGGGAGGAGCACAAGAGGAGCCCAGTGCACTGCCTAGTTTAAGGCTGCGGAGCTGAGGGTCAGGAGAGAGCAGGACAGCCAGAGCTTGCAGGGCAGAATAGCGGAGGGCGAGAGCTGCACATAGAGGACGCTGGAGTCCTGCAGGGTGTCCTGTTCAAGCATTTCTCAAAGTACTGATCAGCAAGTGAGTGTCATGAAACTACTCAAGGCTGGAGAAAGATAACCAGAACAGATTAGAGGTAACAGTTCCTGGTGGTCACCTAGGGAGGGGCCTACTGCCTGCTTCCACAAGCTAGACTGAAAATTCTCATAATTCACTGGATAGTGCTGGATGATAAGTTACTACAATCATGTCTGACTCTTTACAACCCTGTGGACTGTAGCCCATCAGGCTCCTCTGTCCGTGGGGTTCTCCAGACAAGAATACTGGAGTGGGTTGCCATGTCCTCTTCCAAGGGATCTTCGCAACAGAGTGATTGAACTTGCATCTCTTATGTCTCTTGCATTGGCAGGAGGGTTTTTTACTACTAGTGCCAGCTGGGAAGCCCCAAAGAAGTACTGGATGGAGTTCACTAAAAGGTCTTGCCCCAGAAGTGTAGAATGATTAGCCTCATATGAAATACAGCATTGGCCTCCACTAAAAATCTTAATAGCAAGACTCAAAATGGCATAATTGTGTGTAAGTATCTTAACTGTCTCCCAGAAAAAAAGTCAGAAATCTTTCAAGGACTACAAAAATATTGTATATCTAAAAGGTAAAATCAGCAATTACTGATATTCAAACAAGATTATTATGATGATTGAAAACAGTATAATCTAACTCAAAATGAAGAGGAAGGAAGTCACTTGATATCAAAACAAAACTGACAGATGTTAGAAAATAGGAAATTAAAACAGTTACTATAATTGTATTCATGTAAAGAGTTAACTAGAAATATGAACTGGACTGGAAAAGGTCTGTTTTCATTCCAATTCCAAAGGAAGGCAATGCCAAAGAACGTTCAAACTATTGCACAATTGCACTCATCTCACATGCTAGCAAGCTAATGCTCAAAATTCTGCAAGCTAGGCTTCAACAGTACATGAACCAAGAACTTCCAGATGTTCAAGTTGGATGTAGAAAAGGCAGAGGAACCAGTGATCAAATTGTCAACATCCATTGGATCATAGAAAAAGTAAGGGAATTTCAGAAAAAACATCTACTTCTGGTATATTGACTACACCAAAGCCTTTGACTGAGTGGATCACAACAAACTGGAAAATTCTTCAAGAGATAGGAACACCAGACCACCTTATCTGCCTCCTGAGAAATCTGTATGTAGGTCAAGAAGCAACAGTTAGAACCAGACATGGAACAACAGACTGGTTCCAAATTGGGAAAGGAGTATATCAAGGCTGTATATGTCACCCTGCTTATTTAACTTATATGCAGAGTACATCATGAGAAATGTGGGGCTGGATGAAGCACAAGCTGGAATCAAGATAGCTGGGAGAAATATCAATAACCTCAGATATGCAGATGACTCCATGCTTATGGCAGAAACTGAAGAGAAACTAAAGAGCCTCTTGATGAAAGTCAAAGAGGAGAGTAACGTGCTGGCTTAAAATTCAGTATCCAAAAAACAAAGATCATAGCAACTGGTCCCATCATTTCATGGCAAACAGATGGGGAAACAATGCTAACAGTGACAGACTTTATTTCCTTGGGTTTCAAAATCATGGCACATGGTGACTGCAGCCATGAAATTAAAAGACGCTTGGTCCTTGAAAGAAAAGTTATGGCCAACCTAGACAGCATATTAAAAACAGAAACATTACCTGGACAACAAAGGTCCGTATAATGAAAGCTATGGTTTTTCCAGTGGTCATGTATGGATATGAGAGTTAGACCATAGAGAAAGCTGAGCACCGAAGAATTGATGCTTTTGAACTGTGGTGTTTGAGAAGACTCTTGAGAGTCCCTTGGACAGCAGGATATCCAACCAGTCAATCCTAAAGGAAATCAGTCCTGAATACTTCCTGGAAGGACTGATGCTGAAGCTGAAACTCCAACACTTTGGCCACCTGATGCAAAGAACTGACTCACTGGAAAAGTCCCTGATGCTGGGGAAGATTGGGTGCTGGGAGGAGAAGGGGACAACAGAGGATGAGATGGTTGGATGGCATCACCAACTTGATGGACATGCATTTCAGCAAGCTCTGGGAGTTGGTGATTGACAGGGAAGACTGGTGTGCTACAGTCCATGTGGTTGCAAAGAGTTAGACATGACTGAGTGACTGAACTGGGAAACATGAAAAAAAGTTTATATAAACTAACTATATATTATAGATAGCTAGAACATATTGTATAATATTATATATGCTACATATAAATGTGTCTGTGTGTGTACGTATGTCCAAATCAAACTAAGAGAGATAAAAACTATAATGTATAAGGTGAGAAATATACTGCATGAGGCTGCTGGCATATTAGATGTTGCAAAGTACAAGATAGTGAACTTTAAGACTAAAAATAGAAAGAATCAAAAATATAAATAAAAATTAAAAGAGAATCAAACTATGCAAGAAAATCAAATCATCTAATATATGTGCAATTGGAGTCCCTGAATAAGAAGCAGGAATACAGGAATAAAAAATTGAATCTTATCCAAAATTATTCCAAAGGCATTAAAAGTATATATGAAAGAAGAAGCTCACTGAGCCTCAGGTATGAGACATGAAGATGAAAACCGGAGGGCACATCATAATCAAGTTTCCTTCAAATAGTGATAAAGTAACAGAGTAGTCAGAAGGGTAAAACAGACATGTTACATGCAGAGGAACAAAGATAAGAATGTCAGCAGATATCTTTTGTGAAACAATGCAAGTGAAAAGCCAGTGAAGTAACAGCTTTAAAAGCATGGAAAGTAATAAAAAAAAAAAAACCTGTCAATGTAGGATTCTATACATAGCAAAAGTAAATTTCAAAGATGAAGTAAAATAAAGACCTTTCAGATATATAAAAGTCGAAAGAAATCACAACTAGCCTTTTAGCGCTACATGAAATTTTAAAGAGAGTCCTTCAGGCAGAAGGAAAATGATAACAGATGAAAATATGGG
The DNA here is from genome assembly GCF_016772045.2 of Ovis aries. Taxonomy (NCBI): domain Eukaryota; kingdom Metazoa; phylum Chordata; class Mammalia; order Artiodactyla; family Bovidae; genus Ovis; species Ovis aries. Next base: position 20,894,198 of record NC_056074.1, read on the forward strand.
TCACACAAAAGAATACTGGAAATGGTGTCAGCATTGTAAACATAAGATTATTATTTTTAGTAAAAATTTTTAATTCTTATTTGTAGATTATTTTCTTATTATTTAAATAGTTTAAAGTGATTTTTGACTGTTCATTTGAAAAACAAGGTATTTGAAGGTTTAAAACACTTTGAAATAAAATGTATAACAATAACACAAATACCAACAGGGAAGGAATGGAAGTGTCTTACTCTAAGGTTCTTACATGTGAAGTAGTATGATAGCACTTGACGGTAGCCTACGATAATTTAAAGATGAATACTATGAACACAAAAGCAACCAGTAGAACAACAAAATGAAGATTTATAACTAATAAGGAATCAAAATAAAATGCAATCTCACAAAACACTTATTGCAAAATGAACATAAATAAGTAGACAGGGAACACAAAACACCTGGGACAAGTAGAAAAGAAACAGCAAGATGTTGCACGTTAGCCACACCAATAATCACACTGAGTATGAATGGTTTAGGCATCCAGAAGTCGAGGCGCAATAAACCCGTGTTTCAAAAATGATAGTGATATAAAGATAACTTCAGATAAACCAAAACAAAGTCATAGCAAGCTGACTGGCACTACCAGAAACAATGAAGGAAGTTGTTAAGGAAGGAGAAAGAAAACAGATCCAGTGAAAGAAATGAAGCCCAATACCAATAACAGATATAGGTGAAAAATACAGAAACTACGTGGATTATCTCTTTTTTATTCTCTTCTCTAAAATACTGCTGCTGCTGCTGCTAAGTCGCTTCAGTCGTGTATGACTCTGTGTAACCCCATAGACGACAGCCCACCAGGCTCCCCCATCCCTGGGATTCTCCAGGCAAGAACACTGGAGTGGGTTGCCATTTCCTTCTCCAATGCATGAAAGTGAAAATTGAAGTGAAGGCGCTCAGTCATCTCTGACTCTTCGTGACCCCATGGACTGCATGCAGCCCACCAGGCCCCTCCGTCCATGGGATTTTCCAGGCAAAAGTGGGTTGCCATTGCCTTCTTCATCTTTAAAATACAAACAACTTTAAATAAAAAATTATATCACCATTATTATTTTGAAGCAGCCTGTGAAAAATGGAGCAATTTTGATCTAGTAAAACAGTAGCAAAGTAGACTGAAAACGTAAAAGTGCATATTGTAATCTCTACAACAACTACAAAAAAAGAAAAAGAAAACTAATAGAATAAAAGTATCTGATTAACCCCAAAGAGGAAATCAATAAAAGGAAAAGACAAATTTTAGAAAACCAAAAAGATCAGACAAATAGGAAAGAAATTGAAAATGGTAAACTCAAATCCAACCAAATAAATATTTGTTTTAGATCCACACATACACAGACGAGTATACATTAATATACACAAAATCATGCAACTAAAGGCACAGGTTATTAGACCAGATAAAAAAGCAAGACTAAATTATATGTTGTCTTCGAGGGCCACACTATAAATACAAAAGCACACGCAATTTAGAATAGGAAAAGATATAATTTCTACACGTGAATGTTAAGAAAGCTGGAATAGTTATACTTTTTTCAGCTTAATTAAGGGATAATTAGCAAATACAGTTGCAATATATTTAAAGAGTACAACATGATACTTTGATATATGCATACATTGGTAAAGGTTAGAATGGTTATATCAGAAAAAAATAGACTTCAAGATAAGAAAAATTAGCAAAGATAAAAAAGGCATCTCCTAAAAGAGTCAGCTCATCAGGAAAATATAGCAATCCTAAATACTGAAAGTTCTAATAGCAAAGCTTCAAAATATATCAAACAAATTCAGAGATTTTAACATCCCTATTTCAGTAACCGATAGAGTCACTAGACAGAAAAAATAAGAATATAGAAGACCTCAATAAGTCTCACTGACATTTATTGAAATGACACTCAACTGCAGCATTACATATTTTTATGTGAGTGCACATGAAATGTTGATCAAGATAAAAGAAATGTGGGTTCATTAAACAATCTCTAGAAAGTTCAGAAGACTGAAATCTTACTGAATATATTCTCTGACCACTTAGAATTAAACTAGAAATCAAATAACATTAAGATATTATCCAGAAAAATTAAATGTATGAGGAAATAACACCACTTCCAAAAGCCCATGAATTAAAAAAGAGATTATAAGGAAAATATGAAATATTGTGAACTGAATGATAACAAAAATACAACACATTTAAAACTGGGGAAAATCAGCTACAACGATGCCTGGGAAAAAATAGTGTGGCTGTAGTGCTCTTGCTTTTTTCAAAACAGAAAATTTAAAACCAATGACCTAACTTTCCATTATAAGAAACTAGAAAAAGACTAGCATATAGATATTTACACTATATCTGGTCCCGCCCACAGGGATGGAGTATGTGGATAGGGTCAGTGACAACTTCAGAGCATCTCAAAGTCTCTACTAAAATAGAAGGAATATTTCTTAACATAACCTGAAGCAGAATAGCCAAATGCAAATTTTTGATACCGAAAACAAGAGGAAACAAAAATATGATTCTATTCATCAAAATCAAAGAAAGAATGAAGGGCAAAGGCTGGAGGAATAATTGGGAAATAAAGACCTAGGAGAACAGAAAGGAGGTAAGCACGAAGGGTAAGGCACGAACAGGAGGAGAGAGGCCCAGGTATGAATGACGTACTCATACTTAAATAGTATGTTGATGCTGAAACACCTTTTAACCTTGAGCCCTGAGTTTCAGGTTATATGTCAACCTTGCTTAACAACCTCCAGCTCCATATAAACATACATCTCACATAATTGAAAACTCCAGGGGATCTAAGCTATGGGATTCAGGTAATCAAACAGTATCATCAGGATTTAGACTACCTCTCATCACTCTGTTCTTCATCATACAAGCTTCATGCTAAACCAGAGCCTCTCCAGCTGTTCTAAATCCATCAAAAAGAACAATTCTTTAATCAAAGGAATTGTCAAAAATCAAGGATTTGAGCTTCATTGATCTCAATTTGGTCATCTGCTGAGTCCATAAGTGGCCTCAGCAGTCAAGGACTGAGTCAGCGTGGCAATGTCAGGATCACCAGTTCACCCCTGGAGCAAAACATAAACTCAACCTTCACCTGAGGCATAGCCAGAACTGAGAACTGAATTCCAAATCGGCCAAGGTTGTATGTGGCAACTGCAGCTTATCTGAGATGAACCTACTGGCTCACGAATCCAGGGGACTTTGGACAGTCTACAACTTTTCCTTAGAAGTGCTTCTCAGTCTAAAGGGTATCTTCAATCATCTATTCTCCATTTAGTACCAGATCAAACTTCCTGATAGATGCATCTATTGTTGTCCAGAAGGTAAAGAAAGGCATCAGTGTCACTCTATGAACTAAGCACAGAAGATTCCCCCAAGGATTTGGGCAACATGGCGGAGTACACTTCATACTAGTAAGAAGGACATAATGTGTTCTGGTAATTCTTTGGGAATCATTTCTTTCCATCATTATCATTGTCATTGTTCTCCATCATCATCACCACTCACTGAGATCTTGTTTAGTAACCCACAAGTTGTTAACTACTAAATGCTTCAGTCAACCTTATCCAAGGCAAATATTTGGAGCTGAATCCCAACCAACCATTCTCCCAGCTTCCTGTGCCAGTTACTCATGTACTTGCTGTCAATTCAGTACTTATGTTTCCTCTGTTGCCTGCTGAGAGTAGTGTCCCTCAGACCGTTTTGCCAACTAGCTTTCAGCTAGGTGTGGCTGATTAGAGGCACTGGTGAGGACATAGGAGTGAGGGAAGAGAAGCATCTCTGACCATGGCTGTGCTTTTCCAGCCCCAGCAGTAGGAATGACTCCCTATAAGGCTAATATCAAGGTCACTCCCACTTATCCCAATTGCTTATTAAGCTTTCTAACACTTTTGCAAATAATATACTCTATTAAACCACCTCCGCTGAATTACCTGCTGAGGTTTTTGTTTTCCTGCTAGACTGTGACTGAGATCAACTTTCATTCCCTTCTGGTAGAAGAACTTTGATTGTTTATGTAAAGATGTATAGGTGCTCAGTTGCTTAGTCATGTCTGACTCTTTGGACTGTAGCCCTATGTAGTCATGTCTGACTCTATGGACTGTAGCCCCCCAGACCCCTCTGTAGCAATACCGTAAACTCAGAAAAAAAGAAGCCCAAGTCCCAGTCCCAAGGGGGGAATCACTCTTGGTCTAAATAAGAGGTCTTCAAAGCTAGCAGCATTAACCAGCAGGAAACATATTAGAAATGAAAGTGATCAGGCCCCACCTTGGTGACTCAGTGGTAAAAATTCTGCCTGCTAATGCAGAAGATGAGGGTTTGACCTTGGGTCAAGAGGATCCCCTGGGGAAGGAAATGGCAACCCACACCAGTTCCATGGACTGGAGAATTCCACGGACAGAAGAGCCTGGCAAGCTACACTACTCAGGATCTCAAAAGAGTCAGATACGACTCAGCCACTAAACAACAACCCCATTATATCTAAGATATACCCAGATATTCTGGGCTTAGAGTCCACAATTTGTATTTGGACAAACTCTCCAGAATCACGCTAAGGACTATACTTTGAGAATCATAGGTCTATGAGCATAATGGTACCCTGTCTTGTTACCAGTGGTTTGTCTAGATATGGGCAATGTGACTAAATTCTCACTAATAAAAAGTAAGGAGAAGTCTGCTGGGGCTGCAAGTGAGAATGGGGTTGCCTTTCATAATGAAATGACAGAATTCCTGGCATATTCTAACCATTTGGCAAGCTAAATGGAGGACTTAGGTGAAGGGAAGTGCACCCATCTCGGTACCACAGGAGAAAATCCAATAAAATTACAGACACACCAAATAAGCCTCCTTAACCAATCCTGAAACTATCATAAGATTTAATTCAGAATTTTATTAATAAGTCATAATTACTTGAGTTTTCTGTTACTTGGAGCCACAAGTAACAACTAATTCAATAGAATATTTTTGTCTCTCTTTATAGATAAGAAAGCCAATTTGGGAAGAGAGCAAATAATTTCTATAGAGCAATCTAGTTAGTGCATGGTATGGTAAGATTTTAATTTGTTTTTCTGATTTAAAAACTTCAGTAGGCTAATCTACCTTTCAATAGGTCACATTGTCACTCTTACCAAAATGCAGGTTTGCCCGATATGACCAGGAAACTGAAAAGGCTGTTTTACATTTTCCCTTTATGCCATTCATTACACCTGATTTTGAGTATGGCTGTAAGAATCCTTGATTAAGACAGTAGTGAAAGCTTCCGGAAAAATGCTTTGTTTTCTTGCTTAAAATGTACAATAGCAGTTGGTTTTAATTTATACTTTCAGGATAGTTCATGTGTTTTTCCATGAGTATTCCAACAGCCTGCATTATTCATAGAGGAGGTATTTATGTAGTCATGACAAATAAGATAATTTACTTCAAAATAAAATGAGAGGCTTTAGACTTCAATAAACATTGAAAAGTTTAAGTAACTCAGTCCTTTAGAAAATTTCACTGTATTTCTGTCACCATCCGATTACACCTCCACCCCCCAAAAAAATATTTTATGCTGTTGCAGACAGGCAACCATCATAGTGAAAAAGCTATTTTGGAAAAAAAAAAAATAAAAGCCTTTATTTGTCAAATTCACAAAGTTTTGTCATTGGTGTTTTTGAAAAGGGAAAAAAGAAAAGCATCTTTTTTTTTTGCCTATCTTCTGTGAGTTGGAAAAGAAATTCAGAAGAGAAAATTCAAGCACAATTTTTAAAGGCTAGAAGAACCTGGGTTTAAGATTTCTAAAGAACACTTAGGCAGCTTAGTCTGGCTATAGCACCATGGTATCCTGGATGCATTTGGTTTGAGAATGTCTTTGCTGGACTGAAGCTGTTCACAAAGAATCCAGACCCAGAGCTGACCCCATAAGTCAGACTGAGAATCTATGATTTGGAAAGTTCAGAGCCAAGACCAAGTAACTACGAGTGGATACAAAGGAAATGAGCCATCTCTCGTGGAACAACCATTCAACTCAAGAGTCCATGTAGGGATCCAGAGAAGACAGACTCCTGACAGAGCAGATATCATGGGTGAAGATCACTCAGAAATGGATTAGAGGATAGCATCATTGCCTGTGGTCATTCATCATCTGTCCATTTTCAGTGACTATAGAGAAACAATAGCTCCTTCCAGTTGAATGGGTTAGCCATGGTAATACTGGTAATGGCTAAGTTTGCCTTGGTACATGGAATGAAGCAGGGCAAAGGCTAATAGAGTTTTACCAAGGGAATGCACTGTTAGCAAACACCCTCTTCGAGCAACACAAGAGAAGACTCTACCTACACATGGACATCACCAGAGGGTCAACACCAAAATCAGATTGATTATATTCTTTGCAGCCAAAGATGGAGAAGCTCTATACAGTCAGAAAAAAACAAGACCAGGAGGTGACTGTGGCTGAGATCATGAGCTCCTTATTGCCAAATTCAGATTTAAATTGAAAAAAGTGGGAAAAACCACTAGATCATTCAGGTATGACCTAAATCAAATCCCTTATGATTATACAGTGGAAGTTAGAAATAGATTTAAGGGACTAGATCTGATTGATAGAGTGCCTGATGAACTATGGACGGAGGTTCGTGACACTGTACAGGAGACAGGGATCAAGACCATCTCCATGGAAAAGAAATGCAAAAAAGCAAAATGGTTGTCTGGGGCTGCCTTACAAATAGCTCTGAAAAGAAGAGAAGCAAAAAGCAAAGGAGAAAAGGAAAGATATAAGCATCTGAATGCAGAGTTCCAAAGAATAGCAAGGAGAGATAAGAAAGCCTTCGTCAGTGATCAATGCAAAGAAATAGAGGAAAGGAACAGAATGGGAAAGACTAGAGATCTCTTCAAGAAAATTAGAGATACGAAGGGAACATTTCATGCAAAGACGGGCTCAATAAAGGACAAATGGTCTGGACCTAACAGAAGCAGAAGATATTAAGAAGAGGTGGCAATAATACATGGAAGAGCTGTACCAAAAAGATCTTCATGACCCAGATAATCACAATGATGTGATCACTCACCTAGAGCCAGACATCCTGGAATGTGAAGTCAAGTGGGCCTTAGGAAGAATCACTGCAAACAAAGCTAGTGGAAGTGATGGAATTCCAGTAGAGCTATTTCAAATCCTGAAAGATGATGCTGTGAAAGTGCTGCACTCAATATGCCAGCAAATTTGGAAAACCCAGCAGTGGTCACAGGACTGGCAAAGGTCAGTTTTCATTCTAGTCTCAAAGAAAGGCAATGCCAAAGATTGCTCAAACTACTGCACAATTGCACTCATCTCACACGCTAGTAAAGTAATACTCAAAATTCTCCAAGCCAGGCTTCAGCAGTACGTGAACCGTGAACTTCCAGATGTTCAAGCTGGTTATGCAAAAGGCAGAAGAATCAGAGATCAAATTGCCAACGTTCTCTGTGTCATGGAAAAAGCAAGAGAGTTCCAGAAAAATATCTATTTCTGCTTTATTTACTATCTGAAAGGCTTTGACAGTGTGGATCACAATAAACTGTGGAAAATTTGAAAGAGATGGGAATACCAGACCACCTAACCTGCCTCTTGAGAAACCTATATGCAGGTCAGGAAGCAACAGTTAGAACTGGACGTGGAACAACAGACTGGCTCCAAATAGGAAAAGGAGTACATCAAGGCTGTATATTGTCACCCTGCTTATTTAACTTCTATGCAAAGTACATCATGAGAAATGCTGGGCTGGAAAAAGCACAAGCTGGAATCAAGATTGCCGAGAGAAATATCAGTCACCTCAGATATGCAGATGACACCACACTTGTGGCAGAAAGTGAAGAGGAACTAAAAAGCCTCTTGATGAAAGTGAAAGAGGACAGTGAAAAAGTTGGCTTAAAGCTCAAGATTCAGAAAATGAAGATCATGGCATCTGGTCCCATCACTTCATGGGAAATAGATGGGGAAACAGTGGAAACAGTGTCAGACTTTATTTTGGGGGGTTCCAAAATCACTGCAGATGGTGACTGCAGCCATGAAATTAAAAGACACTTACTCCTTGGAAGGAAAGTTATGACCAACCTAGATAGCATATTGAAAAGCAGAGACATTACTTTGCCAACAAAGGTCTGTCTAGTCAAGCTATGGTTTTTCCAGTGGTCATGTGTGGATGTGAGAGTTGGACTGTGAAGAAAGCTGACCACCAAAGAACTGATGCTTTTGAACTGTGGTGTTGGAGAAGACTCTTGAGAGTCCCTTGGACTGCAAGCAGATCCAACCAATCTATCCTAAAGGAGACGAGTCCTGGGTATTCATTGGAAGGACTGATGCTAAAGGTGAAACTCCAATACTCTGGCCACCTCATGTGAAGAGTTGACTCATTGGAAAAGACCCTGATGCTGGGAGGGATTGGGGGCAGGAGGAGAAGGAGACGACAGAGGATGAGATGGCTGGGTGGCATCACCGATTCAATGGACATGAATTTGAGTGAACTCCGGGAGCTGGTGATGGACAGGGTGGCCTGGCGTGCTGCAATTCATGGGGTCACCAAGAGTTGGACACGACTGAGCGACTGAACTGAACTGAAGTTTGTCTAAAATCCACATGCTCAGAAATCCCCGATACCCAAGAGAACAGAGGAAGGGAATTTTTATATGCTACCATATTCAAGGTCAAACATTCCAAAGATTAAGCATCCAGACAGACAAAACAAGTGAACAATGTAGCCCAGTAATCTGGAGCGAGTACATACCCTGCCTGTGGGGAGTAGCTATTACTTAGGTTCAGCCATGGTGGAGTCCCAGTGAAGACCATTCCTTCACTCAGTAGAAGGTACTTTAGTTAAGTCTGTCTGTAAAGTTAGTTTAATTTTTTTTCTTTTTTAAAAAACACCAGTTAGGCCCAATACTGCACAGAGGATGGGAAATGTGTTTTCACTGCATTCAAGCTCTCAGTTTGCAAACTCTGAGTCCATTGACCATCTATTTATACATAGGGAAATAGAGGCCCAATGAGAGAAGTAATTTATTTAAAGTCTCCTTGCTGGTTGGACAAATACCTAACAACATCAATCCATATATCTATGCCCCCCACTCCATCTATCATCTGTCATGCGCCCAAAGACTAGATGATCAAATACACAGAAGAAAGAGAATGAACATTTCTTCCATGTCCACTAAATGCCCAGGCACTATATTTTATCTGCATAGCAACCCTGAGAAGCATGACTTACTCTCACCCATTTTACAAGTAAGAAAAGCAAAAAGTATGTGCCACATTCCCAAGGCTGCAGAATACAACATGATAGAGTTGAGATTCAAGTACAGGTCTGTCTAATGCCAAATACTCTGTTTTTCCTACTATGTAGCGTTGCCTCTTTCTTCAATCTTCTTCTGTGATATCATAAATATCACCCATAGCCTCTTCCCTGGAGGACTTCGGAGTCTGTTGAGGGAGTCAGATATAGAAACAACCACCTCTCTGGGGGAAATTCAGGGTCAGCTACACAGATGAACTCTAGCATTTCTGGAGGGCACACCCAGAGCCAGGTGTTCAGAGAGCTCAGCTCAGCAGAGCTTCACTTGCTTCTCCCCAACCTGCAGTGAACCAAAGTGGAGGGGTGAAGTCTCTAGAGGATGCTCTGATCAGGGAGTTGCTAACATAGTCTTTTTGACGCAAAATGTGCTCCCTTGCAAGCCTGACAATACTGACACCTCAGGGAAGGTTCATCATTGAACCATATGCAGTGTGCTACCACACTCAATATATTGTTTGACCCTCACCCCCCCCCCCCAGTGAATTGGGCACAGGCTTTCCTGATGAAACTGAGACTCAGAAACTATTCAAGGTGGAAAAGCCCCGCTGAGGGCTTCTGCCTTCCGGGTCTATATTCTCTGTAGCCTAATAGGTTAAATATTCAGGCATTTGGGGATAGAAAGGAGGTTGGTGGCAGGAATCAAGAGGAAGTTGCCCCCAAAAACAATTAACAGGCTATAATGGGATCTGATTTCTGTTCATGACTTTTCTACTGGCTCCCTCTTCATTCACCATACTTTCACTTTTCTTACGTCTTTTCTGTTTCAATAATTTTTATTAAGCTAGTCCTACTTGTCCCCTGGCTTGTACCAAAGACTGAATGAAATTTTCAAAAAGAAGTAGAAATACAGCAGGCACAGATGTTCACAGATTTTGTTACACTGAAGGCCACATGAAGGTCAGTACTGGAAAAATGATGCAAATATCTAAAGCATCATTAAAAACAAGCAGGAAAGAGGATATATCAAACAATTTAAGTGTTAACACAAGATTGCCAAGAGAAAGTCAAATCACCCTTCAGAGTGTTTCACCATTTTCTGGTTGTTTTTCCCTCAGTCCTGCTAAGAAGTTTCCTTCTAGGAAGAGTTCTATCATCCACTGTCATCACCACAGACATTAGCATTGCTTTCATCACCTAACTCCTGGCTTCTTAATAATGACATTGGCAAAGGGACAAACGCATCAAAAATCAGTCATCAACCAAATAGGACAAGACAGAACACTGCAAAAAGAAGAGCTTCCCAATTCCTAAGGCGGGGCTTTCCGGTCACCAAGAAAACTGCACAAGTACCTGTGCCAGCTCTGTTCCTGAGGTTTTAGAACAGACGACCTACACAGTCAGCCCTGGGACCAGAAGCAGTGCACACACATTGCACAGTTTGTTTGGCACAAACAGAAGTCTATTTAACAACTGAGCCAGGTGCCCATATTAAGACTCTGGGGGTTTCATGTACAAATTTTAGATGATGAGCATCTCTGAAAAATTTAATCTGGCAACTCTGGACCCAAGCTTCCACATGACAGCAACTGATGAGAGATGGGCAGTGGTTGCCACCTTTAAATAGTGCACAAACTCTCCACTGCAGAGCAGCCCACACCTGGTTCTTCTCATGCTGGCTGAGTTTGTGACACCTGCCAGAAGAGGCTGCCCTCATGCTAAGGGTACCACAATCTCTAAACTGTCTGGATAGTGCATCTCATAAATATTTTTTTAGTATGCAACACTATATTAGCATTTCACATATCAAACATACACCAATATGTGGCAGAAACCAACACAATATTACGAAGCAATTATCCTCCAATTAAAAATTTTAAAAATTGTAAGGCAAATATTTAAATCAATAAGTTAAATTATAATGTTAATGACATTGTTATTCATTTCACAAAAATGTTTGCCTTCTCCAATGAATTATTTTTTAGTACTGGCAAAATGATGGAATATGTCTGCTGATTCTGATCCTCTCGCTTTTGAATTTTATTCATTTTTGACTGTAGGTCTTCACTGCTGCATGCGGGCTTTCTCTAGTTGTGGTGAGCGGGAGCTGCTCTCTCTTTGTGGTGCATGGGCTTCTCATTGTGGAGCACAGGCTCTAGAGCGCAGGGGCTTCAGTCGTCGCAGCAGACGGGCTCAGTAGTTGTGGCACATGGGCCCCGCTGCCCCGCAGCATGTGGGATCTCCCAGGCTCAGGGACTGAACCATGTTCCCACACTGGCAGGTGGACTCCTAACTCCTGGACCACCAGGGAAGTCCTGAGAGTTTCACTTTTAATCTTGCATTACTTTCTATGCTAACTAAATGACATCACCAGGTATTTGCAATTAAATCATTTATAATTAAAGATCAGTAAAATTTTATGTCTTTCTTTTTATAATAACTGATACAAATAGGAATTTGAATATTTTGATAAGAATGGCTTGATGTGGTTGTCCTGGGGCACACGCCAAGTGCTGAAGGCAGGAGTGGATGTTCCATCACCATTCTTAAACACTCCCCACAGATGACCTAAACAGAGTGGCTCAGACTCTAAGCTGCAGGTTCTAGAGTTAACCAGAACCTGCTTGAACTCTGCCTCTGCCCTATTCTGGTTATGGAACCAGGTATTATCTGTTTCTGTCCATGGGACTGAAACGGAGAAAATGTTGACTGTATATCATTGCAATATTTAAAAGAGATAAAGTCTGCAAATTGTTCATCTCAGAAACCAAAGTCCATGCTCAATAGCAGGTAACTCCTGTTTCCTTAAATCTTATTGTTTTCACTCTGTTTAGTATGTTTAAACCCACTCCAGTGTTCTTGCCTGGAGAATCCCAGGGACAGGGGAGTCTGGTGGGCTTCCGTCTATGGGGTTGCACAGAGTTGGACATGACTGAAGCAACTTAGCAGCAGTGTGTTTAAAAACACGATTCTCTCTGATGGACCGAGAGTCAGAGGCATTGCTTTGAGAAAACTTGCCAGTTTAAAAAAATTGTGTTTCCTTACTTCCTCCTTTTCCTAGCTTCTGTAATCTGTATATAAATATATAATGTTTTAAAATTGAAAAATATACCTTCTTCAGTGGAACAGTAGAGAATCGGGTCATCATAATATAGCAAAAGTATTTTTTCCCAGATATCTAGTTACCAGTGCCTACTCCCACACACATATACATATGCTCACTAAGGAATGACTTTCGGGGAAAAAAAGAGAACACCCTTATTAATAATTACAAAAAGTCCACATCTGACTTCACTTCCCATTATTCAAGTATTATTTCACAGGCATTAATTTTTATGTAATATTGACTACAATTCATTGAGTAAAATGTTGACAGAAGAAAGAGGATTACAATTCAGAACCTAATTGAACAGAAAGGATAGACCGATTGGCGTTGGCAAGTACCTCCTCTGAAGCAGCTACAGTGGGCCTGCCTGAGGTCCCAGACTATAACTGAACGTGGCCTGAGTGCTTGAGAATCCATTTAGTGTCCAATCACCTTAAATTCTCTTTTCTTATTTTTGAGACTGTTTTTTAAAAAATTTAACGGGAGGATAATTGCCTTACAGTGCTGTGTTGGTTTCTGCTGTATAGCAACAAGAATCAGCTGTAAGTATACATATATCCCTCCTTCTGGAGCCTCCCCCCACCCTCCCCACATCCCATCCCCAAGGTTGTCACAGAGCACCAAACAGTTTGAGCTCCCTGCGTTGCACAGCAGCTGCCACTAGCTAGCTATTTCACATGCCATAGAGCATATGTCAACGCTGCTCTCCAGGGTGTCCCACTTTTTTCTTCCCCTGCTGTATCCACAAGTCCATTCTCTACATCTGTGACTCTATTCCTGCCTTACAAATAGGCCCAATCCCAAAGAAAGTTAATGCCAAGGAATGCTCGAACTACTGCACAATAGCACTCATCACATACATTAGAAAGGAATGCTCAAAATTCTCCAAACCAGGCTTCAGCAATACATGAACTGAGAACTTCCAGCTATTCAAGCTGAATTTAGAAAAGGCAGAGTAGCCAGAGATCAAATTGCCAACATCTGTTGGATCATCAAAAAAGCAAGAGAGTTCCAGAAAAACATCTACTTCTGCTTTATTTACTATCTGAAAGACTTTGACTGTGTGGATCACAACAAACTGGAAAATTCTTCAAGAGATGGGAATACCAGACCAACTTACCTGCCTCCTGAAATATCTGTATGTAGGTCAAAAAGCAACAGTTAGAACTGGACATGGAACAACAGACTGGTTCCAAATTGGGAAAGGAGTACATCAAGGGTGTATGTTGTCATCCTGCTTATTTAACTTACATGCAGAGTACATCATGCAAAATGCGGGGCTGGATAAAGCACAAGCTGGAATCAAGGTTCCAGGAGAAATATCAATAACTTCAGATATGCAGATGACACCACCCTTATGGCAGAAAGCAAAGAAAACTAAAGAGCCTCCTGATGAAAGTGAAAGAGGAGAGTGAAATAGTTGACTTAAAGTTCAACATTCAGAAAACTAAGATCATGGCATCTGGTCCCATCGCTTCACGGGAAATAGTTGGAGAAACAGTGGAAACAGTGAGAGACTTTATTTTAGGGGGCTTCAAAATCACTGGAGATGGTGACTGCAGCCATGAAATTAAAAGACAGTTGTTCTTTGGAAGAAAAGTTATGACCAACCTAGACAGCATATTAAAAAGCAGAGACATTACTTTGACAACAAAGGTCCGTTTAGTCAAAGCTATAGTTTTCCAGTAGTCATGTATAGATGTGAGAGTTAGACTATAAAGAAAGCTGAGCACCGAAGAATTGATGCTTTTGAACTGGAGGGTTGGAGAAGATTCTCCAGAGTCCCTTGGATAGCAAGGAGATCCAACCAGTCAATCCTAAAGGAAGTCCTGAATATTCATTGGAAGGACTGATGCTGAGACTGAAATTCCAATACTTTTGGCCACCTGATGCAAAGAACTGACTCATGGGAAAAGACCCTGATGCTGGGAAAGATTGAAGGTGGGAGGAGAAGGGGACAACAGAGGATGAGATGGTTGGATGACATCACTGACTCTATGGACATGAGTTTGAGTAAGCTCTGGAAGTTGGTGATGGACAAGGAGGCCTGGTGTGCTGCAGTCCATGGGGTCACAAAGAGCTGGACACAACTGAGTGACTGGACTGACTGTCTAAACATCACACAGCTACATAATGAAGAAAGTGAGATATAAATCATGATAACCCATTTCCATCCTCATAACTAAAACTAGTACTTCAAATGAAATAATGAAATAGCAAACACTCATTATTCTTAAAGAAAGAATTAGCCATGAATATCTCAACTAGGAGAGCCGGCTATAAGCGACTAGATAAGAGGAGGGCAAGTCACATGGTAAAGAGGGAGATCACGTTTGAGATGGTCAAAAAGACAATAAACATATAGCAAGAAGGATGATGGGTGGTGAATAAGGAACTCCTGAGAGGGTTCAAGAGTTGAGTTTGGGGAGAAAATGTGCACGCACAGGTGTATCTTTCCATACTCCAGGAATTGATACTATGTTCTGCTAGGCTGGACTATGACAGTTTGGTAGATTTGAGCAAGAACAAATATGCTGCAGTTTGTTCCCACAAATTGTCACTAGGTTTAACCCTCAACCTATGCTTATTCTTCAGTCCAACCAGAGGATGTGTGAGAAGGAAGAAAAAGATAGACAGCAAGGAAACAGATTACATGGAGCTTTCCACACAATTCAAGGGCAGAAATGGGAATCTGCCCAGTTCTGCTTTAAGAAAATGCTTTACACATTCTATAGAACACATTGAAATTGCATTTGGATTCTATGCTCTATTTCAGGATGGTTATTTATGGTGTTTATTGAATACAGACACTATTTTCTGCCTCTCTGCACATTTATAAACACAGTTTCTAAAAAGCATCCATTAGTAAGGCTTATGGTCTATAACTGAAAAAAAGATGTGATAGTCGTGTATCCACCCACAGAACAGAATCAGGTAAAGTCATTCCAGCCCACTCCTAGAGGGCTGGAGAGGTCTTGTCATTCAACACAAGGGCCCAAGATGTCAATTAGGCCTCAGTCCCTCGACTTCTCAGTGAGACCTCCAGTTCACAGGTTAGCAATGTGTTCATGCATTCACTGCCCCTCCCAACAGATCAAACACAAGGATTAATGATACAAGCTGTTGTAGCAATCCTTAGAAATTCTGGAATTAATTTTAATCATGAAGGCAATGAGAATACTAATAATCTGTATTGTTCACCCATACAGAGACCTGTCATTTTTATGAAATATTATAGTCCAAAAAAGTGTAAAAGGTAATGCAATAAAAGCACCAACGTCCACCTTCCAGGTAAAAAGATAAATGATTACTAATACAGTTGAAGACTCCTCTGAATGCCCGCCTGATTACATCTTACCAGTATTAACCAGCATTCTAATTATAGTTTTATCATTCCCAAGTGCTTTTCTGTGGATAAACCTCTAAACAGTGTGGAGTGTTCCTTTGCATTTTAAAAATAATATAAATGGCAGAAGACTGCGCACACATTTTTGCTACATTTTTTAATCACCATTGTTTTGACATTTACTAATTTGTTCAACCTCCTTGCTACTGTGTTATCCTCTCCCTGAAAGAAACATAGTTCCCTAATTTTTGCAATCGCAGTCAGTGAAGTTATGAGCATTCCTACTGGTATGTTCTTATGTTCTTGCTCAAGAATTTCTCAAGAATGTTCCTATAAGTGAAATTATGGGGTCAGAGATACACAGTGACCCTTACCAAAGTACAAAACAATTCTCCAAAAAGCTTATAAATTGATTAAAATACATGCTCTAGCTAAAAGCTGAAGCTCCCCTGTAGCTTCATGTGTTTGTCAACATTTGGTATTGTTAGAAGTTTTGTTACCACAGTGACTGTGAGATAGCATCTCATGTGATTTTATTTACATTTCCCAGATTATGACTGAAACTCATCTTTCCAAAAGCTTATTGATTTTTCCTGTTTCTGTAAATTATGTGTATCATTTTGTCCATTTTATGTGTTTTTCTTTTTCATATAGATTTTAAGTTATTTATATCATCTACGTATTACCTTTGCTGGTTTATACATGTCCCAAATATCTTATTTCCAGTTACATAGCTTATATTTTCACCTTTTTTGGAGGATCAGTTTCTTTGATGAACAGAAGTTAATATATGCTAAAATAGAATGATTTTCAATTTTTTACTTCCCTGTGTTTTTTAAGGGGTTGTTTCTATTGTCTCACCATTCTATTTGAGGCTTGCTCTAGGCTTTTAGTACATACCTTGCAGTTGCTAAGATCATTTTTCTTTTAACACAGTGTATGAATTGTATTGAAAGCTTTTTTAATGTGAGATGATTAACTATTTCTCTCCTTGCATCATTTAATGTCGTGAATTATATTGAACATGAGGTGCTGATAAAACATTCTTGAATCTTTAGGATAAAAGCAAATGATTCATGATTTTTTCTAAAGTAATCATTTTGGGGTTGTCTTCCTTATATTTCTTCTGAAAAGAATTTTTAAAAATATAAGGGATATTAGACTGCGATTTTCCATTATTAAATTGATTTTGACTAGTCTGTTAATAAGATTTATATTTTATATATTAAATGAAATTGGAAGGTATTTCCATTTTTATTCTCTGAAATATTTTGTAAAGTTCAGTACTCTGTGTTTCCTGGATGTTCAATTGACCTCACTGAATGTCTGTGCTTGAGTAGTGAGTATCTATAGATATGCTTAGTTGAGTATAGAATTCTAATTGAAAATTTTAATTTTTGAATTTATTTTTGATTCAGCTGTTGTAAATTATATTTTCCAGCAATATATGTATCTCATTTAAGTTTTCAAACTTTAAGAAATTTTTTTCCATTTTAATAATTACTTGTATCTGTCCTTAACCACCACCCCCCCCTTTTTATTTCTGATAGTGAATATCTGTGTCTTGACTGTTTCCCCTTGGTTAATACCAGTAGGGATTTGTTTATTTATTGAATCTTTTTAAAGAAGTAACTTCAGCTTTTGATGATCCTCAATTTTATTTCTCATTTTACCTATTTTTGCTATCATCTTTAGTATCTTCCCTTTGATTTATTCTCCTCACTTTATTCTGCAGTTCTTAATTTCACAAGTTGCATATTTTCATCATTACTTTTAGCCTTTTTTTTAAATCCTCACAAAAGATTTGATGTAGATCAAAACACCATTTAAACTGTGCTCAACAAATTAAATCCCATATTTTAACTTCTAAAACATGTTTTGGGATCCAATAGTTGTATTTTCTGAAACCCTTGCACATGTTATTCTGATGTTTATTAATTTTCTGACTCCCATTCATGTTATTTAGAGATTTTGAATAAAAGATGGTGTTCAGTGGAGCTACATCTGAGAACCGAAGGAGGCTTGAGCTGGTGGTAGGTGCCTCCAAAAAGAACGAGCTTTTGTTTCTACCCGATGTCACAAGATGATAAATCTTTTAAAAAAACAAACAAGAACCTTTGTTAATTTTTAAAATTCAGATTCTCCCAGCTCACAAAATAATATAAGAGCAACTTTTTCCTGGAATATATTTTATGTAAAGGGAAGATATTCAACGAAGAAGAGAAAAATTTGTGCTTTAAAAAACTGAAGGTGAATTTTGTTCACAAAGTCTCAGGCATTGAGATGGAAAAAAATCTGTGAGTCCTGAGCTTGAATCCTGACTTTCCTTCCTCTAAAGTGTGACCTTGAACAAGTTTCTCACATTTGTTAGAGTGTGAGCCTGATTCTTTGTGATGAAAATGATGGGGAATATTATACATGGATAGAATGAAGATTAAATACACATAGTATAAACCCACTGAAAAGAATGCCTAGAAAATAATGTATGTTCAATATGTGATGTTATTAACCTTGTCTTTTCTCTTCTATTTCTGCCCTGAGCAAGACAGAATGGGAGCTCAGCAAATGAAAGGAACTCCTAGTCCATTGTCTGTCTGGCCATGAGCCTAAAACCAAGGCACCTATTCAACAAACATTTATTGACTATTCCCTCCATGCTAGGCAGTGAAGAATAGGATGGCATGGTAGGAAACATCAGAGTTAGCTAACATCTGTCTCTAGGGTTTGGGAACTTAATAGACTCAGATTGCTAGATGGTTTGAGATAATAATGATCACTATTCTGTGGGCTTTGCATACCTTATCTTCTTTAATGCCTCTGTCAGCTGCATTCAGCATTTGCCCATTTCCTGATGAGGAAATGGAAATCCCAAAGCACACATCAAAGTTGTATTAAAGCCCAGTCAATTTTACTCTAAATCCTACTCCAAAGTCTTAAATAGCACCTCCTCCTAAGTACAAAGTCATTATATTGTAGTATTTTCTTAAGTGCCTTGGGACCAAAGAGGCCAGAAAGTCATAAAAGGTTATCCCAAACATGATTTGAAGAGAGGGCGGATCTCTGAGTTGTTGAGTGAATCGAGCATTACTGGGTTGCCTGGCAGCTGTGCTGTGATTCTGCAGTTGTGGATCTTCATTTCAGCCTGATTGTTAAGTGTTCTGAGAATGTCAGAATAAACTCAGAACTCGGCAAATTACAGCCAAATTGACAATTCTTTCAAGCATGATAATCCAACCCACTTTGGGTGTTGACCAATCACTAAAAAAATCATTGTTTTAAGATAGTGCAACAAATTTGCAAAAGTATATTGTTAATGCATGCACCAGCATGACTTTTTTGTATTAGGTTTTAGTCCCTCTTATCATATTAGGTGCTTGTATTATGAGAATCTGAGATGCTGGTGGCCCTGAACTAACCAGATGGTTTGGAGATTTTTGTGTATGTACTTAGGGGAAAACTCAGAATTCCAACATTTAGTCAGCCATCAATCATATACTGAAATGCCACTATGAGTAAGAACAAGGCACAGAAGATATATAGAGAAAAGACATGTTCCCCACATCTGAGACTTCATCGTGCTGTAGAGGGAAAAGAGACAAATAGATATTTACAACAATATTTTAAATGTTGAAGTAAAGGGAATGAGTCGAGATGTTCTAGAAGAGAAGAAAGGGGTATTACTGATGGGTGGAGATGAGAATTAAAGAACTGCATAGGTGAGACGTCTGATCTATTTGAAAGGCAAGTAGAATTTTGCTTGATGCTGGCAAATACCCTTTTAAGAGTCACAGGCTGAGGAAATACTATCTGCAAAAAACCTGGATGCAGGAAAAAACGCAGTGTTCAGGAAACACTGAGTTGCTCAGTGTGGCTGAAGCACAGGACTTATGGAAAAGTGAGGGGAGGAAGTGATGAGTTTCTCAGATAAGATGAGATACCTCTATAAAAGTCTTGAACGTAAGTCTAGAGATCATCCTGCTTGATGTCTAGAAATCATCCTGCTTGAGTCTAGAAATCACCCAAAGGCTTTTCAGTAGAAACACAACATAATCATGTTCCTATTTTGGAAAGATAACTCTGGAGATATAGGTTAGCAAATGCTGGAGGGTTGTTTAGAAGCAGGAAAATCATCTGGAAGGCCTGAGAACTGTGGTGCTCAAGAAGCCTCTTGTGAGTCCCCTTGCACAGCAAGGAGATCAAACCAGTCAATCCTAAAGGCAATCAACCTTGAATAGTCATTGGATGGACTGATGCTGAAATTCCAATACTTTGGCCACCTGATGTGAAGAGCTGACTCATTGGAAAAGACCCTGATGCTGGGAAAGATTGAAGAAAAAAGGAGAAGAAGGTGACAGAGGATGAGATGGTTAAATAGCATCACTGACTCAATGAAGATGAAATTGAGCAAACTCTGGAAGACAGTGGGGCACAGAAGAGCCTGGCATGCTGTTGTCCATGGGTTGCAAAAAGCTGGACATGACTGAACAACAACAATGGAAACAGGTAGTCTTCTGACAAGATGACATCCAAAGGCCAGTATGACAAGGTAGTCTTATTTACCGAGACAACATATTGATAATTTTTTTAGAACTCTTTTTTTAATGCAAAATATTTTTAACTCTGAAACCTATCATACTGAAATGATCAAAGCAAGAGATATCAAGGGTTACGGCCATGGAATCTGCAGAGGAAGAGAGATTTAAGAGTGGGATCAATGGGATCTGGTGATGAGACAAGAGTGAGACGTTGAGCATGACCTCGGAACCTCTGCTTCAAATTCGTGAGTGGATGAGTTTAACACAAACAATACTCATTGAAATTAAAATTAGAGTAGTGTATATCCTCTCTGGGAGCCAGAGGAAAGAGCAGAAAAATGACCAAACTCACATGACTGGGAGAAAAATGGGAATAGGGAGAATGAGCAATTTAAAACCCAACTCTTCCAAAGCCTATTATAGGTACATCATGATAAGCACTCAGTTAATTAAGGCAAGAATTACAAAGGCACCCTGCAAGTTTCTTCAATTATGCACAAAAATTGGAGTCAGATGGTAGAAGATGCTGTGTAAGTAGAAGAAAGTAAACAGGCTTTGTGATCAAAAGACGTAAGTTCCAATTCCTGCCCCCGTTTACTCATCTTTCTGAGCATCTGCCTCTACAGCCAAGAATATGAAATAAGAATGCCTGCATGGCGCTGATATAAGGATTGAATGAGATAATGGATGTGAGTGCACCTGTAAACTACAAAGCCCTTGACAAATACGAGGTATTATTATGACAGTATTATCACAATAAAACTTAAATGTGCTTGGGAAAAAGCACCCTAGCTTCCAATTATTCTGTCAAAATATTTATTGGATACCTACATGCCAGCCTGCTGCTCTGAGCTCTGGAGAACAAATGAGGGCTCTGCTCTCACAAAGATCTCATGGAACCAGCAGTCTCATGAAAGAGAGATAGTGACAAGTTATTCGTGGATTCAGGATGCTTTTCACAAGAGAAAAAGCCCCATTGAGAATGCAGCTAAGTAGTTCCAGGATCCAGCACTAGGCAGGGATACAATTCACCCTACCCAGTGGTGTCACAATATTTATTACGTCAAAGTTGCATGCATGCATGCTCAGTTGCTAAGTCATGTTCTGCTCTTTGCGACCCCATGGGCTGTAGCCCACCAAGCTCCTCTGTTCATGGAATTTTGCTGGCAAGAATACTGAAGTGGTTGCCATTTCCTTCTCCAGAGGATCTTCCCGACCCAGGGCTCAAACCTGCATCTCCTGCATTGCAGGTGGATTCTTTACCACTGAGCCACCTGGGAAGTCCATATCAAAGTTGGAGTCAAGGAAAAAATGGAGGAGAAGAGGGCTGGAGGATCAATTACCGGGTATCAAAAAACAGAAAGAGAAGCCAGTGTCACAGTCATGAAACAGAATCCAAAATTAAGGACTAAATTGGGCAAGTAAAGTACTAGTATATGAGGACTCAGAGAAAGTGAGGCAAAGTCTGAGACATTATTTGCAGGGTCTAACTGAGGATGAGGTTTCCTGGTGGCTCTGCCGTAAAGAATCCAAGTGCAATGTAGGAGACATGGGTTCAACCCCTGGGTTGGGAAGATCCCTTGGAGAAGAAAATGGCAACCTGCTCTAGTATTCTTGCCTGGGAAATCCCATGGACAGAGGAGCCTGGTGGGCTATAGTTCATTGGGCACAAGAGTCGGAGACGACATAGGGACTGGACGACAACAACAACAATAAATGACTATATTTATACTCAGCTACTCAACTTGAGAAGCGACATGAATGTTATCTGTTCCCAGAGAGGCCCTTGGAAAGGATCTGGGCACAGAAAGGGACTAACCCCAGCCTTGTCATCAACACATCACAGTCTGCCTGACCAGAATTTTCTGCCCACTCTCCAGACAGATATAAGCTGTCCTCTGGGCTGAATGTCAATTCTTGCTGTTGAGGCATCCCCCTGTGCTGTCTAGAACAGTGCTGTCTGGTAGGAATACCCTATGAGCCTTGAGTAAAATTTCCAATTTTCTGGAAGCCACATCAAAAAGACTTTTTTAAAAAGAGCTGAATTAATTTCAATAATATATAATTTACTCAGTAGAGCTAAAAATTAGTATTCTAATATGCAATCAACATACATTTATTAATGACATATTTAGAAACACCTTAAGAAGCCAACTGTCACACTATAACATTGATAATATCTTAGCATGATTTAACAATGTAAGTAAATAGAGTTGTGCACATAGTTTCTGCCCTAAAATTTTAACCAAATTAAAAATTAAATTGCTCAGTTGCAGCAGCCATATTTCAAAGGTTCAATGACCACACATGGCTAGTGGCTACCACTTTGGACAGCACAGGTCTAGCTAGAGTTTAGAAGGGAGTATTATAATTTCACAGCAACTAGAAGGTCATCAGATTCAGTGTTTGGTTTGCATATGTTTAGGGTGAGAGAAGAAGGAATCTATACCAAGTATCGTGCTTTGTACTGGCCCAGGTTGTGTCCTTGTGCTTTAAAACAACCTTGCGTGTACGCTCAGTTGCTCAGTTGTGTCTGACTCTTTGTGACCACATGGACTGTAGCCCCTCCAGGCTCCTCTGCTCATGAAATTTTCCAGGCAAGAATACTGGAGCATGTTGTTAATTCCTTCTCCAGGAGATCTTCCCAACCCAAGGACTGAACCTGTGTCTCTTAAGTTGCCTGCACTGGCAGGTGGATTCTTTACCACTGTGCCATCTTAAGGAGGATTATTATTCCCATTTCACACTGAGGAACCTGAGGCTCATACAGATAGGAGGATTTACCCAAGACACATGGACAAGTATAAAAGAACAGGACTTAAATCCAAAATTTCTGACTATTTCTGTTATGGACAAACAGAAGGTCATCCCTCAATATCTGCAGGAGAGTGGTTCTAGGATATGTGGATACCAGAATCCAATGATGCTCAAGTGTTTTATATAAAATAGCATAGTACGTGCATAAAATCTATTCACATTCTCCTATATACTTTACATCATCTCCAGATTACCTACTATACAATGTGAATGCTATGTAAATATATGCTGGAATGAAGCAAATTCAAGCTTCACTTTTTAACATTTTCTGAAAAAAATAAAATAAAATTTTCTGAAATTTATTTTGGTAATTTCAATCCATGGTTAGTTGAATCCACAGATACAGAGCCTGTGGATATAGCAGGTCAACTGTACTTCATCACTTGATTTTTTGTCTTCTTTTTGTTTTACCATCCCTGTGTCTTATGTCATACATCTCAACTGGTATGTCACTGATGCTGGGAGCTTCACTTACTCTTTGAGAAGATGGCAAAAACCCAAGTTTCTCTTCATACTCATGCCTGTTTCCTTTAACTTCTGACTTATCATTCAAGATATGTTATGTCTGCTCTATCTTTGGGAATAGAGCATAGAATATGAATTATTCTATTAACCTTACAAATAACAGCCAGCTTTTCCAAGGATCTGTTCATGATGAAAAACCATGTGCATTCACTGTCAGTTCTGTTTTTTCCTTGTGTAAGCAAATGTGAGTGCATAACCAGAAAAAGCCACCGTGATATATCTGCTCACCAAAAGAATCCTAAAGCTCACAACTGCCTGAAAGGCAGGAAGCCATAATGAAGACCGTGGAGATCAAGGTACCAAAAGGAAACATACACTGTCGGCCTATCGTTGTTGTTCAATCACTAACTCGTATCCAGACTCTTTTGTGACCCCATGGAGCCTGCCAGGCTCCTCTGTTCATGGGATTTCTCAGGCAAGAATATTTGAGTGGGTTAACATTTCCTCCTTTAGGGGAATCTTCCCAAATCAGGGACTGAACCTGAGTCTCCTGTGTTGGCAGGCAGATTCTTTATCACTTAGCCACCAGGGAAGCCCAGCTTCCTTCAAAATCAAATTGAAAAAGATTCTGATGAATCAGGCTGCAAGAACACCAGGCGTGCTTACCTTCCCTAGGGCTATGTGGGATGATAATAGAGTTGCCTGAGTCAGGCGGAGTCATAATCAGGGTGAGAATAAATGTGATAACCAGTTTTTAAAGCAAATGTGCACTTCCTGCAGTATTTTGCAGTGACGAGATTATGGGTTTAGTAGCCAGAAGACTTTACTTGAATTTGGCCACTTCCTTGTCATAGCCTCTCTGTTCCTCAATTTTTCCATCTAACCTGGTGCCAGAGAACTAACAGAAGTTCTTCAGTGGAGACAAGGTAGCTCCTTATTCAAGGTTGCATCCTCCTACTCTTTACTTATACTTCCGATTCAGCTCTCCAATTTTTGTGAATTTTTATCATTCCATCTCCTACCTCTGTTGTTAATATTATCAATAATAAATCATTGTATTATTTATTAATAATAATATCTGTACCTGTAGGAAATCAGTCCACTATAAATCAACAGAGGCCACCAGTATCTGCTTTCTAAGCCCCAGGCAAGTTTTGTTTCCAGGAGAGTTTACAACGCACATGAGTAAGGTCAAAGGATGGCAAAGCTATAGTCACTGTTTCCCAAAGACAGGCTGGGTTGCTGATGACTGCTGTCCACCTCTGGAGCTGAAATAAAACTGCAGGACTTAGCCAAAAGGTACGAAACATTGGAGGAAGGAGGAAGTGCAAAACGAGTTATAAAAGGTACACACATTGTCTCGCAGACACTGCATATAAGACTTACTCTCATTATTCCATTTGTTGTTGTTTAGCTGCTAAGTAATGTTCCCCTCTTGCATCTGTGTGGACTGTAGCCTGCCAGCCTCCTCTGCCCATGGAATTCTCCAGGCAAGAATACTGGAGTGGGTTTCCATTTCCTTCCCAGAGGCACCTTCCCAACCCAGGGATTGAACTCACGTCTCCTGCATTGCAAGTGGATTCTTTACTGCTGAGCTACCAGAGAAGCCCATAAAGCAATTCTACTACAATTAAAAAAGAAAAAAAAATTTATTTAGGGAATGAAAAATTTTTTTTTCAAAGAAAACCTCCTAAATGTATATACGCCTCAAAAAATGCAAAGTGAATTGTTGGGAATTGTATTTCCACCTGATTATAAATATTATGTAGGGAATAAAATACTAAAGCTATAATGGGCAAATAATAAGCAGATATTCCTAAATATAGGCTAACATCTTGCAAACAGGTTGACAGTACATAATCTTTAGATATTATACACAGTGTTTAGTACTTGCAGAGAAGTGAAAAATAATTTAAGCTATTTATAAAACATCATTATGGGAAGTATTTTGGGGGCAAACAGTAAAATATGTAGTAGAAAAAGAACTCGCATGACAGATGAAATCCTAATTCTAGATAGTATTGAAAGTATTATGTTCAGTTAGTCACTCAGTCATGCTCAGCTCTTTGTGCCCCCATGGACTATAGCCCACCTGGATCCCCTTGCCTAGAAATCTCCTGGCGAGGATACTGGAGTGGGTTGCCATTCCCTTCTCCAGGGGATCCTCCAGTCGAAGATCTTACTAAGTAGTTATAGCTAATCAGGCTAGTGTAATGATTCGGTGAAGTGGATGCTATAAAAAAGAAGATAATCCTTATATGCCATGCTGATATTATATGTTTTTTATTTGTTTACTTTTTTTTAAATTTATTTATTTTAATTGGAGGCTACTGTACAATACTGTAGTGGTTTTTGCCATACAGTGACATGAATCAGCCATGGGTGTACATGTGTTGGTTTACTTTTAATGCTTTTCCCCAGATAATAAAATAACACTGTCATTAAACTTTGTGATAGAATATTCTAGATAGAAATCTAAACATATCATTTTGTCCTCCTATACTTCAACTTCAATCCAAATAACTTTGTCTTCTTCTGAGGAATGCAGGTCTAGTTAGGGCAATGGGACAGGTCCTGGCAGATGTCACCAAACCGTGACAGGCTCTTGAGTCCCTGTTTAAACTGATGACATAGAGTCTCCCATCCTGGTTTGAAGTGTAATCACACTGGTATTGGCTAGCCCTGGGGTAAGGGTGAGAAGACAGCGATTCCTAGAAACCTTGGTTTTCAAGGATCTTTGTACCCACAGGAAGAAAGACTTTATTAGACTTGTGTAAATGGCCTTGGGAACACCTTCTATCCCCTAACATTAAAAAATCATAAGAGAGCTAAGTAGGAGGATTAAATCCTCTCATGCTGAGGTGAGAAGAATGCTTGTCTTCATGGTAGAGTTAAGCAATGCAGACGATCTTCCTCCCAGTGCCTCAAACAGGAAACTTACAACCTGCCACAACTCACAGCTTTGGTCATGGAGGCAGGGAAAGCTGGCCACTCCAACAGCTGGATCTGAATTCTATGAAAAGGTCAAGAACAAAGCGGGAAGTGGGAAGAGAAAGTGGGAAATGTATGCTCTGAGATAACCTAAAGATTCTTTTTTTTAATGTTGTAGATAAAACAATATGCTATTGGGGTATTGAATAGCAAATAACCAATGAAGTAATATTGTGATGTTGTTCAGTCGCCAAGTCACATCTGACTCTTCACAACCCCACAGACTGCAGCACGCTGGGTTCCTCTGTTCTCCACTATCTCCCAGAGTTTGTGCAAATTCATGTCCATTGAGTTGGTGATGTCATCCAACCATCTCATTCTCTATTACCTCCTTCTCCTTTTGCTTTCAATCTTTCCTAGCATAAGGGTCTTTTCAAATGAGTTGTCTCTTTGCATCAGGTCACCAAAGTATCAGAGCTTCACAGCTTCTGCATCAATCCTTCCAATGAACACTCAGGACTGATCTCCTTTAGGATGGACTGGTTGGATCTCCTTGCGGTCCAAGGGACTCTCAAGAGTCTTCTCCAACACCACAACTCAAATGCATTGATTCTTTGGTGCTCAGCCTTCTTTATGGTCCAGCTCTCACGTCTGTACATGACTACTGGAAAAACCATAGTTTTGACTATCTGGACCTTTTTTGGGAAAGGGATGTCTCTGCTTTTTAATACTCTTGCCTAGCTTTGTCATAGCTTTTTCCCCAAAGAGCAAGTGGCTTTTAATTTCCTGGCTGCAGTCACCATCTGCAGTGCTTTTGCAGCCCAAGAATATAAAATCTGTCACTGCTTCCAATTTCTCCTCTTCTATTTGCCATGAAGTGATGGGCAATATGGAAGACTGCAAATAGACTTAATCATATATATTTAGGAGAAGGCAATAGCACCCCACTCCAGTACTCTTGCCTGGAAAATCCCATGGATGGAGGAGCCTGGTAGGCTGCATGCAGTCCATGGGGTCATGGACTGAGCAACTTCCCTTTCACTTTTCACCTTCATGCACTGGAGAAGGAAATGGCAGCCCACTCCAGTGTTCTTGCCTGGAGAATCCCAGGGATGGGGGAGCCTGGTGGGCTGCCATCTATGGGGTCACACAGAGTCGGACATGACTGAAGTGACTTAGCAGCAGCAGCAGCAGCATCATATATATTTGCTGCTGTTGTTGATGAGTTGCTAAGTCATGTCCAACTTCTGGGACCCCATGGACTGTAGCATGCCAGGCACCTCTGTCCTTCACTATCTCCTGGAGTTTGCTCAAATTCATGTCCATTCAGTCAGTGATGCTATCTAATCACCTCATCCTCTGCTATCCCCTTCTCCTTTTGTTTTCGAATTTACCTTGATTCATGAACCTAACATTTGAAGTTCCTATGGAATATTGTTCTTTACAGCATCAAACTTCACTTTTACCACCAGATGTTCAGTTGTGTCTGACTCTTTGCGACCCCATGGTCTGTCCATGGGATTCTCCAGACAAGAATACTGGAGTGGATACCCACTGCCTTCTCCAGGGGATCTTCCCAACCCAGGGATTGAGCCCAGGTCGCCTGCATTGCAGGCGGATTCTTTACCATCTGAGCCACCAGGGAAGCCCTTTACCACCAGACACATCCACAACCGAGTGTTGTTTCTGTTTGGGCCCAGATGCTTCATTCTTTCTGTAGCTATTTGGAATTGTTCTCCACTCTTTCCCAGTACATACTGGACAGTTTCTAACCTGGGCGGGGCTCCCTTTGCAGTGTCTTTTTTTTTTTTTTTTTTGGTCTTTTCATACAGTTCATGGGATTTGCAAGGCAAGAAAATTGGAGTGGTTTGCCATTCCATCCTCTTGTGGACCATGTTTTGTCAGAACTCTTCACTATGACCCACCTATCCTGGGTGGCCCTGCATGGCATGGCCCATAGCTTCATTAAGTTATGCAAGCTCCTTCACCAAGACAAGCCTGTCATCCATGAAGGGAGTCATATATATTAATGATTATGATGAAGGGTTTATCCATGTTACAGGTAGACTAGTCAAATAAATGAGACAACGGCTCTTCCTACAGAATGATGACAAAAAACAAATCCCTACTTCTCTATACATAAAAACACATTTTAATATGCTAAGCAACCTTAGATAACAAAAGCAAAATTGCATAATACTCTGGGAAAAAAGTGAGATAGTGTGTCTTCATGATGCCATGCAGGAGAAGACTTCTGAAATAGAATACAAATACAAAAAGTAACCAAAAGAGGAGAACATCAACGATTGGCAAGAGATAACATAGATTGAGAAGATACGAGCAAGGGTTATATAAAGCAAAGAGGATGATACACAACAGTATATAATTAAAATCCTATAAATCTACAGGAAAAATGTTGGTGACAGAATAGAAATACAGGTAGACAATATGCACTGAAAGCAAACGAGTGCCCAACAAATTGATGAAAAGGTATAAAATCTACTAATCAAGGAAATACATGTAACACATCAAGAAACCAATTCCTATCCCAGATTAGGAAAAAGTAAAATCTCCCCATACCAACTATCAGTAAAAATGCATGAAAACGCCATCAGTCATGCAGGTAAACCTGTCTGACGAGTAATTTATCAGCATTTGAAATGGAAGAAAATCCTATCATGGGATGCAATAATTCCATCTCTAGATATGTACCCTACAGAAATGACTGCACATGCTTATAATGAGACTTCACAAAGATATTAACTGAGACAATTTTTATGACATTAAAGATGGAAACTAAAAGTTGAACACTATAAAAATGGAAATTAAATTATGTTTAATTTCTTCAAATAAAATATTATACAGCAACTAAAAGACATTCTTGGAACTATATCAATAGGTAGATATCTGAAAAAACAACCAAGTGAAAAACATTAAGTGTGGAGGAGGGGGATCAAGATGGCAGAGCAGGGGGATGTGCAGCTCACTTTCCCCACAAACTTGTCAGAAATACATCAACACGTGGAACATTTCCCACAGAAAACCAACTGGAAGCTGACAAAGCATCTTCGGCACAGTCATAGCTCCAAGAAAGATCTCCACACAACTCAGTAGAGCAGCAACAAAGTAGCAGCTCGTCAGACCTCTGCCCCGGGAGGGATCTGTGAGGAAAAGAAGGTCCATGCAGTCGGATAGCACCCTGGGGAGGGGGCAGACTGACTCACCATCTGAGTGTCCCAGACCTGGGGTCCTGCATATAGGAGACAAGCCTCCTTGCCTGCTAGGAATCCCACTGAGACAGGCAGAATGGTGGGAAACGCCTAGACTCTACTCACAGGGAGTGGGCACATTCTGGTTTGCTAACAATTAGTGTGAGAAAGCCCCTTCATGGATCACTGCCTTGTTGTGGGGAAGGGGCTTCGCGTAACTCAATGACGCTATGAGCTATGCCATGCAGGGCCACCCGAGATGGACAGGTCATGGTGGAGAATTCTGAGAACACGTGATCCATGGGAGGAGGGAATGGCAAACGATCCCAGTACACTTATTGTGAGAACCCCATGAACTATATAAGAAGGCAAAAAGATACGACATCGAAAGATGCCATAAAGGTGAGAAAGACTCACACTGGCAGCTGCTGCTTCCCTACCCACTTCCCAACCCAAAGGGGTGAATGCTCTGGCCTTACTCATTCCACTTCACAGCCTGGTGTGAGATCAGGGCAAAGACTGGTTTAACTGCAGAGACGGAGTAGGGCACCTGGGGTGTGATCCAGGCAAGCTGCAGAGACCACTGTCAACGTGTACTGGGCGGCACCACAAGGCAAGCAGTGGGTAGACACTGAATCCTAGGCAGACAGATGCTGGGTCGAAGTACTCAGCAATTCCTTTTCCAGCAAGAGTGCCCTGACTCTGCCCACTCCATTCAGTTGGGCACCAGATCTGGGAAACACAGGTTCTGGGAAAAGTCTGCCACAAAGGCAGCCCAGACCCCCGGTGGCCGAAGAGCCCCCCAATTCCTACAGTGCAGTACTTCAGTCCCAGCCCCAGCCTACTCCACACCACAGCTCTACACTAGATCTGGGGAAGACACAACTGAGAAAGGGAAAGGACCTTGAGCTGCTTCTGAGAGTAACCATGGATGCTGACATAGGTTCACTATGACCACACAGGGCTCGCTTGCTTCAGCAATCACCTCCTCTCAGGCAGGGCAACACTCAAGGACAAGAGAGCCTGACTGAAGACAACCCTCAGGGTTCCTACTCCAATAGCCAGGGAGCAGACCCCGCACTGACAGGGTGGTAACAGCCAGGGCCTGAGAAAGAAGGTGCACTGCTTCCCATCCAGCCCAGGCTCAGGACACCCACACCACCAGGAACACTCCTTATCAAGGGGCTAACTACCAGCACACTGAGCAAAGACTTGGCTGGCATTTATATCAATGCCAGCCCTCACTCCAAAATTTGTAATCTGATGCAATCCCTCTCAGATTACACATGACATTTCTCTCAGAACTAGAACAAATAATCCTAAAATTTATATGGAACCACAAACAACCCAGAATTGCCAAAGCAATCCTGAGGAAAAAGAACAAAGCTGGAAGCATAATCCTTCCAAATTTTAGACTATACCACAAAGCTATAGTAATCAAAACAGAGTGATACTGGCATCAACATAGACATATAGATCACTAGAACAGAAGAGAGATCCCAGAAATAAACCTACATGCTATGGTTAATTAATAGACAAAGGAGGTAAGAATATACAATGGGGGAAACAAGAGCAGTCTCTTCAACAAGTAGTGCTGGGAAACCTGGATAACTACCATGGGTAATTTAAGTACCTTGGAAATGAATGAGTGTGCTGACTTGAAATTACATTTTCAAAGTCCAAAGCAGTTAAATATTGGCATTTTCATATCATTATTATGGCTGTATACACATTTATATTGGAGAAGGAAATAGCAACCCACTCCAGTGTCTTTGCCTGGAGAATTCCATGGATGGGGGAACCTGGCAGGCTACAGTCCATGGGGTTGCAGAGTCAGACATGACTGAGTGGCTATCACTCACTCACTCACACACACACATATATATGGAATATATAAGCTACTACATATATACGTGTGTAAATACATAATGTAAACATATATATATCAATATATAAGCACAAACTATACATACATGTTCTTAAAGTGTGTATTTCTTAATTTTTATATTATGCGGCCTCATGGGGAGAGGGTCAAACTACAGAAAGAAGTGGAAGCAAGGGAAAAAGGAAAGATAAGTGGAAAAATAACCTAACTGAAAAAAGTTACCTACCATAAAGCAGCATTATAAACGTTTTTTAAAAAAGTATGAAGCATGGATGAATATGTAAAGAAAAAAAAAAGTGATGTATTGAAAATGATGACCAAAATGATTGTGGTTTCTCAGGGTGTGGGGAAATGAACCACATTTTCCTCAGTAGGTGTTTAAGTTTTAAGTTGTATCAGCAAGTGTTTTGTTCTTATTCTTGTTCTTATTTTAGGGAAAAATAGCAATAGGGCTACTATTGCCATTATGGGAGAAAAAGAGAAACTATGTAAAATTCAGAAATGTATATTGAAAAAAAAGCAGAGGAAAAACCACTCAAGTTTCACTACCCAAAATAACTATTATTAACATTTGTATGCACTTTTTTTACAATGTAGGCATCTTCTACATGTATAATTTCATATTTCCCTTTTGTTACTTAACATTTATAGAAGTATGATAACCATACAATGTTTCATTCTTTGGGTATCCTAGTTTACTTATGCTGGTGCTAAGTCGCTTCAGTCGTGTCCAGCTCTGTGCCACCCCATAGACGGCAGCCCACCAGGCTCCGCCGTCCCTTCCCTGGGATTCTCCAGGCAAGAACACTGGAGTGGGTTGCCATTTCCTTCTCCAATGCATGAAAGTGAAAAGTGAAAGTGAGGTCACTTAGTCATGTCCGACTCCTAGCGACCCCATGGGCTGCAGCCTACCAGGCTCCTCTATCCATGGGATTTTCCAGGCAAGAGTACTGGAGTGGGTTGCCATTGCCTTCTCCGTAGTTTACTTATACCCCATGATAAACACTTGGTTATTTCCATTTGTACACTTTTTTGTAATGACTAACAGCACAAAACACTTTTTATGTATTAAAGTGTGCATTTTACACTGTTTCCCTAGGAAATTCTCTAAAAAATATCAAACTCTGACTCTAAAGTAATGAAGGTTTTTAAAAATCTTGATACTTATTGCAGAACTGCTTTACTAGCAGTTTATAGTAGCTAAAACAGTAGTGCAAATTATTGCTCAAAGCAAGACCTTGACAGGATAATATTTAAATCATTGTGTTTGGGAGATGCAAACCTTTGGGAGGAGGTAGCTAACCCCGTCTAACAATTCATTGAATTTGTTGAAGGTGTACTTACAGGAAGCACATATTGGCATGTACTTCAAATGGTTACTGGGGGGTAAGTGGGAGGGAGGGATTCATTGGAAGACTGGGACTGACATTTACACAATACTATATATAAAATAGAAAACTAATAAGGACCTGCTGCATAGCACAGGGAACCATACTCAATACTCTAAATAGATTATATGGGAAAAGAATCTAAAAAAGAGTTGATATATATATTTGTATAATAAATTCACCTTGCTATATGCCTGAACCTAACACATTGCAAATCAGGTATACCCCAACAGAAATATAAAAACAAACAAACAAAAAAAAAACATTAAGTTTTTGTTTTCTTTTTTGAGGGCATGGAATAGGTTCAGAAAACATTAGCTTTACTAGCTAATGTAAATTAGCTATTAATATTTATCTAAGAAGTTTACTGAAACCTAACAGTAACCATAACAGAATCATTACTATTTATCAAACAAGGTTTATAAATTTAGGGAGATTCTGAAGTGAATTTTCTGGTGTTTGAAAGTTCGTGGCTCCTCTGTACATGGGAATTCTCTAGACAAGAATATAGGAATGTCTATTTAGTTCTTTGGCCCATTTTTTGATTGGGTCGTTTATTTTTCTGGAATTGAGCTGCATAAGTTGCTTGTATATTTTTGAGATTAGTTGTCTGTCAGTTGCTTCATTTGCTATTATTTTCTCCCATTCAGAAGGCTGTCTTTTCACCTTGCTTATATTTTCCTTTGTTGTGCAGAAGCTTTTAATTTTAATTAGATCCCATTTGTTTATTTTTACTTTTATTTCCAGAATTCTGGGAGGTGGATCATAGAGGATCCTGCTGTGATTTATTTCTGAGAGTGTTTTGCCTATATTCTCCTCTAGGAGTTTTATAGTTTCTGATCTTACATTTAGATCTTTAATCCATTTTGAGTTTATTTTTGTGTACGGTGTTAGAAAGTGATCTAGTTTCATTCTTTTACAAGTGGTTGACCAGTTTTCCCAGCACCACTTGTTAAAGAGATTGTCTTTACTCCATTGTATATTCTTGCCTCCTTTGTCAAAGATAAGGTGTCCATATGTGTGTGGATTTATCTCTGGGCTTTCTATTTTGTTCCATTGATCTATGTGTCTGTCTTTGTGCCAGTACCATACTGTCTTGATGACTGTGGCTTTGTAGTAGAGCCTGAAGAAAATGGGCCAAAGAACTAAATAGACATTTCTCCAAAGAAGACATACGGATGGCTAACAAACACATGAAAAGATGCTCAACATCACTCATTATTAGAGAAATGCAAATCAAAACCACAATGAAGTACCACTTCACACCAGTCAGAATGGCTGCGATCCAAAAATCTGCAAGCAATAAATGCTGGAGAGGGTGTGGAGAAAAGGGAACCCTCCTACACTGTTGGTGGGAATGCAAACTAGTACAGCCACTATGGAGAACAGTGTGGAGATTCCTTAAAAAATTGCAAATAGAACTACCTTATGACCCAGCAATCCCACTGCTGGGCATACACACCGAGCAAACCAGAATTGAAAGAGACACATGTACCCCAATGTTCATCGCAGCACTGTTTATAATAGCCAGGACATGGAAACAACCTAGATGTCCATCAGCAGATGAATGGATAAGAAAGCTGTGGTACATATACACAATGGAGTATTACTCAGCCGTTAAAAAGAATTCATTTGAATCAGTTTTGATGAGATGGATGAAACTGGAGCTGATTATACAGAGTGAAGTAAGCCAGAAAGAAAAACACCAACACAGTAGACTAACACATATATATGGAATTTAGGAAGATGGCAAAGACGACCCTGTATGCAAGACAGGAAAAAAGACACAGATGTGTATAACGGACTTTTGGACTCAGAGGGAGAGGGTGGGATGATTTGGGAGAATGGGAATTCTAACATGTATACTATCATGTAAGAATTGAATCGCCAGTCCATGTCTGACGTAGGGTGCAGCATGCTTGGGGCTGGTGCATGGGGATGACCCAGAGAGATGTTGTGGGGAGGGAGGTGGGAGGGGGGGTCATGTTTGGGAACACATGTAAGAATTAAAGATTTTAAAATTAAAAAAAATTAAAAAAAAAAAAAAGAATACAGGAATGGGCTGCCATGCCCTCCTCCAGGGGATCTTCCCAACCCAGGAATCTAACCCAGTTATCTGGCATTGCAGGTGGATTCTTACCATCTGAGCCACCAGGGAAGTCCATAAATACTGGAGGGGTAGTGTATGCCTTCTCTAGGGGAACTTCCTGAACCAGGAATAGAACCGGGGTCTCCTGCATTACAGGCAGACTCTCTACCAGCTGAACTAACAAGGAAGCCCCAAGATGTCCTTTTCATCATAGGGGACTGGAATGCAAAAGTATGAAGTCAAGAATACCTGGAGTAACAGTCATATTTGGCCTTGGAGTACAAAATGAAGCAGGGCAAAGGCTAACAGAGTTTTGCCAAGAGAATGCACTGGTCATAGCAAACACCCTCTTCCAACAACACAAGAGACAGCTCTACACAGGTATATCTCCAGACAGACAATACTGAAACCAGACTGATTATATTCTTTGCAGCCAAAGATGGAGAAGCTCTAAACAGTCAGTAAAAACAAGACGGGAGCTGACTGTGGCTCAGATCATGTTGCAAACTTCAGACTTAAATTGAAAAAAGTAGGGGAAACCAATAGGCCATTCCGATATGACCTAAAAGATAATGACCAAAATGATATTAATGACACAGATAACCACAAATGTGTGATCACTCACCTAGAGCCAGACATCCTGGTGTGTGAAGTCAAGTGGGACTTAGGAAGCATCACTATGAACAAAGCTAGTGGAGGTAATGGAATTCCAGTTGAGCTATTTCAAATCCTAAAAGATGATGCTTTGAAAGTGCTGCACTCAGTATGCCAGCAAATTTGGAAAACTCAGCAATGGCCACAGGACTGGAAAAGGTCAGTTTTCATTCTAATCCCAAAGAAAGGCAATGCAAAAAATGTTCAGACTACTACATAGATGCACTAATTTCACATGCTAGCAAAGTAATGTTCAGGAATCTCCAAGGTAGGCTTCAACAGCATGTGAATTGAGAACTTCCAGATGTTCAAGCTGGATTTAGGAAAAGGAGAGTAATCAGAGATCAAATTGCTGACATCTGTTGGATTATAGAAAAAGTGAGAGAGCTCGAGAAAAACATCTACTTCTGCTTTATTGATTACGCCAAAAGCCTTTAACTGTGTGGATCACAACAAACTGTGGAAAATTCTTAAAGAGACTGGAATATCAGATGACCTTACTTGCCTCCTGAGAAACCTGTATGCAGGTCAAGAAGCAACAGTTAGAACTGGACATGGAACAACAGACTGGTTCCAAATTGGGAAAGGAGTCGGTTGGGAAAGGCTGCATATTGTCACCCTGATTATTTAACTTATATGCAGAGTACATCACGCAAAATGCCAGGTTAGATGAAGCACAAGCTGGAATCAAGATTGCTGGAAGAAATAACAATAACCTCAAATATGCAGATGCCTGATGACAGAAAGTGAAGAGGAACTAAAGAGCCTCTTGATTAAGGTGAAAGAAGAGAGTGAAAAAGCTGTTTAAAATTCAGCTTTCAAAAAATGAAGATCATGACATCTGGTCCCATCACTTCATGGCAAATAGATGGGGACACAACGGAAACACTGACAGACTATTTTCATGGGCTTCAAAATCATTCAGATGTTGACTGCAGTTATGAAATTGAAAGATGCTTGCTTCTTGGAAGGAAAGCTATGACAAATCTAGACAGCATATTAAAAAGCAGAGACATTATTTTGTCAACAAAGGTCCATATAGTCAAAGCTATGGTTTCTGCAGTAGTCATGTACTGATGTGAGAATTGGACCATAAAGAAAGCTGAGCACTGAAGAACTGATGCTTTTGAACTGTGGTGTTGGAGAAGACTCTAGAGAGTCCCTTGGCCTGCAAGGAGACCAAACTAGTCAATCCCAAAGGGAATCAATCCTGAAGATTCATTGGAAAGACATGCTCAAACTGAAACACCAATGCTTTGGCCACCTGATGCGAAGAACCAACTCATTAGAAAAGACCCTGATGCTGGGAAAGATTGAAAGCAGGAAAAGCGGACACCAGAGGACAAGACAGTTGGATGGCATTATCACCTTGATGGGCATGAGTTTGAGAAGCTCCAGGAGATGGTCAAGGACAGGGAAGCCTGCCATGCTGCAGTCAATGGGGTCTCAAAGAGTCAGAAGCAGCCAAGAGACTGAACAACAATAAAAGTTCCCTGACAATTTTGTTTTTTATTTTAACAGACGATCTTTTTTTTTTATTTTTTAAGCATTTAGGGATAGTTTTCATTCAGTCATTCAGCACATATATTTATTACATACCTCCTATAATCCCCTGTGTCCTAAGCACAGGGGATATAGCAGACAAAACCAACAAAAATATTTGCCCTCATGAAACATAGATCCTACTTTTTTTTTTTTCATGTGTGTGTGTGTGTGTGTTTATTGCTTCAGACTAAAAAATCTCATGAAATGTCTAGGACCTTCAAAAATGTGATTTTGTTTGTTAGATTCATACACACACACACGTGTACGTGCACACATACACACACCTATATATACCGCAGGTGGTTTACATATGGTGCAAAGAGCACTGTGGTTTCCAACTTGAATTCCATGAGAATATTTTCACTTGATTACATTTCATGATGGATGACTTCATCCACAGAGGTAAAGTTTTGCAGTTTGCAAATGAAGGCTGAACAAGTCCATGCTTTTAAATAAAATATATCTATTCACAAACATATATCCTCTTGTGGTATTATTGGAAACATTTAAGGCAAAGTCAGTTTGATTTAACTTTTCATGGCACACATTGTGTCCAAGTTGGCTAACTCCAGTCAGCAAGCATAGTTTTGAGTAAAGTTGGTCTAGAGTAGCATATATTTTTATTTTGGCCAATACTGCTTTGATGGGCAACCCATGTTGAAACATAACTATCTTGATGAGGAAGTTACGCACATAGTCTGATAAACACTGACAACTAGGTGAACAGATTTGGGGATCTTAACCTTATCTTTTGCCTAATTCATGGTAGTTCTTAATGGAGAATTACTTTTAAATTTCTACCAGAGTTAACACGTCCATATCTTTTTAAAATATCATGTCTTCAAGTAAAAGATATTGTCTTGTAGTTACCAGTAGTATATCCAGGCAAGCAAAGTTTTTCATGGGAGAAGCATTAGATTTAGTAACTTTTCTTGAAACTAGGAACCTCAGACCATTGTTAAGAGCTTGGCCACATTCTAAGGAAATTGTGAGAATAAGAGGGAGTGGAAAGAATACTTTTTCACATCCCCTCACTGCCAGAATTTAATATCACAGTAAGAGAGAGATCTGAATATCATAGCTGCAGGTTGATCCCCCACACACACCTTTTCATGTTATTCTAGCTAATTATTTTGAATATCTAATATGGACTCCTTTATCTGTTTGTCAAATCCTCTTTCTTTAAAATTTCAGAGATATAGATCATCCATATCATTATTGCCTAATGGCTTTTATTGTTCTTGCAGAAATGAAGATACCTCTCTATAATGTAATTTAGATAATATAATTTTAGATAATGTGAAACCTTCAACATGAAATGCTAATCATGGCTCTGGAACAGATGAGATGTTTCTAAATTTCCTGTCGGGGATGTACGACATAAAGGTCAAGAAGCATAGAAAAAATGCTGCAAAAACGGAAATCAAAAGCCTTCCTTCCTCAAACAGATTTGAAAGAAGCAGTTTCTACCATCTACATAAGAGATCAGTGAAGCTATTAGCGTGTAAGATTAGAGACCAGTTTATGTTCTTTTCCCATGGAGGATCAGTGTAAGGAGAAGAAAAATTCCAGTGCACTCTAAAGAAATTATATGTTTGTTCTTTTCAAGATGGTTCTGGAACTTTCAAGGGTTCATGATTTGAGGGGTAAGGATCATAAGGGATACTAGCTCTCTGTTCTCTATTCTCCTAGTTCTAATTTGCATTCAGCTAGAATAACGATGCACAAATTTGACTGAACCTTACAAAATGGTAAAGCTCATTAACTATACTCGGAGATTTGGATTAAACCAATCTGGTTTGAGTCCCTGGCTTTGGTGTTTGTTTGTTTGTTTGTTTGTTTGTTTTTTAACACTCCCCAGGAAATTCTAATGATGGAGAGCCACTGAGTTCAAGCATCAGGGAGTAAGAAATATGCTCACAAGAAAGTCACCATCTAGTGACAGACAGAAGTTATTCAGTTCCTAACGTGTAACTTCTCCTCCGATCAACCACCACCACTATAGTCATTTTTACAAAGAAAGCTACCATTTGCCATGTTAGTATATGTCACATGCATCGACCCTAGGGCTAGGATATTATCTCCATTTTTCAAAAGACAGGAATAAAAGCGTTTCAGCAGACACTTGTCACACACTCACTGTGAGTTTGGTGTTTTCGACACTGGGGGTCCAGCCTAGATTAAGAGGCAAGATCACAGTCTATAGACAGAAGTCACAAAATTGCCTCAAGTACAGAAGGCAGAGTATTCTTAAACATGTCCCACCACCAGTCATCCAGATTCTGTTTCCTACAAGTTCAAAGGCAAGGGGTTTCCTCCTTGACTCTGGTTCCAATACCTATTGTTGTTAGCAACAGTTCTGTATTTATTGTGCTTGGCTTTTAGGAAATACCTAGCAGGTTTGGGAAGAATGATGAGGCCATGTTTCCACTTTAATACAACCCTTCCATCACTCTTTCAGTTACTAACATCAGCCACACTTGAGGACCATTATTAAGTAGTGCTTCAATCTTCCCCTGCCCAAATTAAAGAACACATCTCCTCTAACCTTTTCTTCAAAGGAATGACCCCACAGACCTTCCTTTCATCCATTTTCACTGCTCTTTTCTGAGCTGTCTCCAATAGTCATTAAGTCTTGTGTGAATAGAAGTGATGACTAATATGTATAAGCCCTTTATGAAGGTGTCTTTGTGAACTTGCCCGACAGGTTCCTTGGATCCAGCTAGACCTTATCTGCGAGGCATTCACATTAGAGGAACATGATTTATTACTTCATAAAGTCTGATTCTGATTTAAATTGCACTTATTGAACACTTACTGTGTGCTAGGCGTGAGTGAACTCCAGGAGTTGGTGATGGACAGGGAGGCCTGGCATGCTGCAATTCATGGGGTTGCAAAGAGTCGGACATGACTGAGCAACTGAACTGAACTGAGGCAGTATCTCGGGGGATTGTCCCATGTTATGTCACAGAATATTTACAATGGGCTTTGGAGGGAAACGCCATAAATTTCTCATTTTATTAAGGAATAAACTGAGGCTCAAAGAGGTTAAGTGATTGGTGATCTGTCCAGGACCAAATGGCCGAGAGTCAGAAAACAAGCTGTGAAAAAGAGATAAATGGCAGCAAGCCAAAACAGTAATAAATAAATAAATAAATAAAGTCAAATAAAAATCAGTTCAGGGGCTATTTTCCCAAACATCATCAGACCACCTTACTTGGTCTAGGATGGAAATATTAAGGAAAACTTAAAACAGAGCCCCTTAAGGGGAACAGAAGGCATAACATAGCTGCCTGAACGTCCTCCTTCTCTCTGTCCAGGGCTGTTGGTCCAGTGAATGTACATGGAGGTGAGAAGGGCAGTCTCTCCCAGCACACACAAAGGAGCTTTCATCAGGCAGCACTGTATAGCCGTCCTCTGAGTTTCCTGGTAGTCAGAGAGGTCTGAAAGCCATTCTAACTCAAAGAAGGAATTACAGG
Organism: Ovis aries; assembly: GCF_016772045.2. Lineage (NCBI taxonomy): Eukaryota > Metazoa > Chordata > Mammalia > Artiodactyla > Bovidae > Ovis > Ovis aries. The sequence goes on from NC_056074.1 coordinate 20,934,905, forward strand.
CCAGGGTTCTTTGTCAGAGAAGTGTGGCAATTTAGCATGTCTGTGACTGACACTGTCAAGCCAAATGGACAGTCTAATAGCTTCACTTACAAAAGAGTCTGCCTGGGTGTGTGACAGTCGGGTTCTTCCCAGACAGTGAAATTCTCCTTTCTCTCTGTCCTGCTTGACAAGGTCCTGCTGCCATCATCTCTCACTGACTGATTTACATTTCTTCCTTAATGAAAACAGGAAGGCTATTTGTAAGAACAGCAGCCCTGCTCCCTTCTTAGGAATGGCTAAAATAAAAGTCATCCCTTCAGCTTAGGATGGCTTAGAGCTTTGCTAAGCCCAAAGTTAAAAGTTTCAGGAAAACTTCTCATTGCATTTCAGAAACGGAAGGATTTTTGGAGTTGCTCCAAAGAGAGTCCATCATTAACCATGTATTGTCTTCAAAGTCTTCCACTGAATCTTAGTTACTTTTGGGAGACAGAAAAAAAAAAAGAAAAGAGTGAATTTTACACAAGAAGTTCCTGGACCATCTCAATTATTCAAAGAAGAGCTCTTCTCATTTTTGCATCAGAGTCAGGGACCTTGACAAGGAGAAGACTATCCAGGGAAGAGGGACTATGGAAGAGTGGCAAGAACAATATAATATTTGTATTATATTGAATGACTTGCTGATGACTTGTAGATGAGTTGTAGATGTCTATCCTGGAGAAAAGATTTAAGACTATGGGGAGAGGTGATAGCAGAAAAGTAGAAGGGGAATTAGATTTTTGCATTTTTTCATTACAGTCAATACTCCTAGGATCAACATATGACCACAAAAAGAAGTTGTTGTAGAGGTTTTATCCTTGATAACTGCCCTTGAGAGGAGTACCCTTGCTCCAACTCTGTCTTCTGGTATGTGTTTCTGGTGGTCTACAAAATGAGAGGTATGAATTGAACAGCCCTAAATTACCGAATAAGTTACCTCTTATTATTTTTTCTTTCCATCTTTCTGGTAACAAGGAGTAGGGCTCAATTTCTTTGAAAGTGAAAGTATTAGTCATTCAGTCATGGCCAACTCTTTGTGACCCCATGGACTGTAGCCCTCCAGGCTCCTCTGTCCATGGGATTCTCCAGGCAAGAATACTGGAATGGATGGCCTTTCCATTCTCCAGGGATCTTCCCAACCCAGGAATTGAACCCAGGTCTCTGGCATTGCAGGCAGATTCTTTACCATCTGAGCCACCAGGGAAGCCCACCAATTTCCAATACTTTCTATGAATTCTTCTTAATAAAGAGACAGGCCCATAGTGATAGGGCAAAGCCAGGATCAATAATTTTGTTTCATTTCTACAGTATGTGTTTTTTCACTGAATGACCTCTGGTTAAAGCAATTGATAATGGGTTTCCAGTTCTGGCAACGATAACAAGTACTCTTGTTGAACAAATGTATTCAAATAAAAAGAGTTTAAGGAGGAATTATAAGCAATTGACTGTATGGGTGCAACTCAGATCATGTCATGGATGTAGAAATATTTTTAATGTATCACTTGGATGTGTTAAGATTCAAAAATTCTTGAGTAAATTCTTGAGTACCTGACAAGATAGCATCTTGTGAATTTTTTTCAAACAGTGGCTTGCTGACTATTTGGCTTAATACTCTCTAGTAATTCCTATACTGGATAGAGGCCAGGACATAATGACCCCTGATATATCTTCATACTTGAGATTTTATAACCCCTTGCTTTACTTTCTTTGAACCTCTATTATTGAACTTCTATTATGCTAACTAACAAACCCAATTTTTCAGTGGGCAACAACAACAATAAAAGATTTATCCCTTGCATGTACCACATAAAGGCTACAAGTCATTTCAAGCTCTGCTCCTGGTTTAGTAGCAATCTGTGCCTCGTGACTTCCCATTCTGGACATCAGGAGAAAAGAGCAGCCCCTTTGCATAACATGCTTCTTATGTCAGGGAGCATCTGCTTGGATGCAGCCTACATCCTATTGACTCATATGCTAATGGACAATGCAAATTACATGGTCAGTCGTGCCACTGGTACCTAGAAGGGGGCACTGCAAGTGATGTGGCAAAAGACACAGATGTATATTCCTCCTGTAGGGGTAGGGAGGAAATGCGGAGATATGAACAATATTACAATATACCACAGAACCATTCAAGCTGAGGACATGTGGTTGCTAATTAAAATTTTCTCAGCAGGGTGTAACTTCAAACATCAATACTTCCAATTAAAACCACACTGAGATATGACTCTGTCATGTCTCCACATAATTAAAAATACATAGATAAAATAAATAGAAAAGCTTTCAAGGAACTTGGGTTATGACAAATGTTAACATGAGGCAAAGGAAAAATTAAGGCATTTAGAAAGATTTTGCTTTTAGCATTTTTTTATTGTTCCTTTTGTTTTTTATCACTTGCAAGCTATAAGGCAGCTGGCTCTATCAGAAAATCCAAGAAGACCCACAACAGGGATATGCTTGACACTGAAAGAAACCCTTTCCACCCTGGGTCTTTAAGATGTCTTCCAGCTCTGATTTGCATTGAACTGAGATATCTGCTTCATTGACTACTCTAAAGCCTTTGACTGTGTGGATCACAACAAACTGGAAAATTCTTCAAGAGATGGGAATACCAGACCACCTTACTTGCCTTCTGAAAAATCTGTATGCAGATCAGGAAGCAACAGTTAGACCCAGACATGGGACAACAGACTGGTCCCAGATTGGGAAAGGAGTATGTCAAGACTGTATATTGTCACACTGTTTATTTAACTTTTATGCAAAGTACATCATGTGAAATGCCAGGCTGGATGAAGCACAAGCTGTTATCAAGACTGCCAGAGAAATATCAATAACCTCAGATATGCAGATGATAGCACCCTTATCGCAGAAAGCGAAGAGGAACTAAAGAGACTCTTGATGAAAGAGAAGAGTGAAACAGCTGGCTTAAAACTCAACATCCAGACAATGAAGATCATGGCATCCAATCCTATCACTTCATGGCAAATAGTTGGGGAAACAATAGAAGCAGTGAAATAGAAGCTATTTTCTTGGGCTCCAAAATCACTGCAGATGGCGACTGCAGCCATGAAATTAAAAGACACTTGCTCCTTGGAAGAAAAGCTATGACCAACCTAGATAGCATATTAAAAGTAGAGATATTACTTTGCCAACAAAGATCTGTCTAGTCAAAGCTATGTTTTTTCCAGTAGTCACGTATGGATGTGAGAGTTGGACATAAAGAAAGCTGAGCACTGAAGAATTGATGCTTTTGAACTGTGGTGTTGGAGAAGACTCTTCAGAGTCCCTTGGAATGAAAGATCAAACCAGTCAAACCTAAAGTAAATCAGTCCTGAAAATACTTTGGCCACCTGATGCAAAGAATCATCTCATTAGAAAAGACCCTGATGCTGGGAAAGATTGAAGGCAGGAGAAGGGGATGACAGAGGATGAGATGGTTGGACGGCATTATTGACTCAATGGACGTGAGTTTGAGCAACTTCCGGGAGATGTTGAAAGACAGGGAAGCCGGGCATGCTGCAGTCCATGGGGTCACAAAGAGTAGGACACAACTGAGCAACAGAACTGAACTGACTAACATATAGTAAACACTCCACAATTATCCTGCAGATGATGACAGCCCAGATTAGGTTATACTGAAATGGAAAGTGAGATAAAGAAAAATACCTCATTATAACTGAGGTATTATAGGAGAAGATATCTCCATGTCAAAGTTTGTAACACAAGGCATAAATTTACTGTAGTATGCTCTTTAAAGTTATTTTGGTGTAGTGAAAAGGGAAATAGCTTTAAAGTTTAATTCCCAGCAGCTTCATTTACAAGGCTGGCAATTTTGGGTAAATTTCTAATCTCCGTTGATGACAATATGTGCCTCCGTAAAACACTGCAGCAATACTTACCTCTAATTTAATGCATTTTGATTAAATGCCTATTACATACTGGGCATTGTTTTAGGCTTGGGTACTTAGCAGTAAACAAGATAAAAGTCCCTTCTCCATAGCTGGTGCTATATAACACTTTCTGTAGCTAGTGCTATATGACACGGGAGGGCAACTCACTAGTCTCTAACAACCTAGAGGGGTAGGATGGGGTGGGGGTGGGGAGGAAGGATCAAGAGGGAGGGGACATATGTATACTTATGGTTAATTCACAGTGTTGTATGGCAGAAATCCATACAACATTGTAAAGCAATTATCCTCCAATTTAAAAGAAAAAAAGGAAAAAAAAGAAACTGACTCCTACCATGTGCCTGGCTTTACAGGTAGTCAAGGCTAATATAAAGACAGTCAGCATGACAGGTATGCCTGTGTTCATACTCAGTTGCTCAGTCGTGTTCGACTCTGTGACCCTATGGATTACAGCCTGCCAGGCTCCTCTGTCCATGGAATTTTTCAGGCCAGAATACTAGAGTGGGTTGCCATTTCCTACTCCCAGGGATCTTCCTAACCCAGGGATCAAACTTGTGTCTCCTGTGTTTCTTTCATTGGCAGGTGGATTCTTTACCACTGAGTCAACTGGGAAGCCCATGGTAGGTACCACAGCCCATAGTATTCCTGATGAAACTGAAGCCTTGAGAACTGAGTTTTCTGAAATCACACAGCTAAGAAATGCAAACCAAAACTATAAGATAGCACCTCATACCAGTCAGAATGGTCATCATCAAAAAATCTACAAACAATAAGGGCGGGGAGAAAAGAGAACTCTCCTACATTGTTAGTGGGAATGTAAATTTCTACAGCCACTATAGAGAACAGTATGGAGGTTTCTTAAAAACTATAAATAGAGCTACCATATGATCCAACAGTTCTATTCCTGGGCATATATCAGGAGGAAAACTTGGTTTGAAAGGATACGTGTACCCCAACATTCATTTCAGCACTATCTGCAGCAGCCAAGACATGGGAACAACCTAAATGTCCATCGACAGATGAATGGATATAGAAGATGTAGTGCATGTATACTATGGAATATTAGCCACTAAAAAAATGAAACCATGTCATTTACAATACAATGTTGGATCTGGAGGTTATCATACTAAGTGAAATAAGTCCAATAGAGAAAGACAAATATCATACGGTATTGCTTATATGCAGAATCTTAAAAAAAAAATGATAGAAATGAACTTATTTACACAATAGAAACAGACTTTCAGACTTAGAGAACAGATTTACAGTTACTAGTGTTAGGGCCAAACAGGCGCCATGACAGGCTTCAGGGGGCCAAGGTAGGCCTAAGTCTCCTGTACAGAAGGGCTGAGTTATTGCCAAGGAGGAGCTGAGATCATCAGAGTCACCCCACCAGAACTCGACCAATCAGTATGCTCCCTATAGTCTGGTCTGTGCCAATCAGGACAGGGATAGAAATCTCCTAAGAAAGCCCGCGTGCGTGAAAATCTTGCCAATTAACAGACGCTAAGGAACCCTTGCAACCAATCCACCCCTGCCAACTCCCTGTCTTTGTCTTAACTCTATAAATACTGCTGTAATTCAGGGCTCGGGGACCTTGTTCCACTCCACTGCGTTGGATGAAACTTGGGCCCTGGCTCGAGCTAGCAATAAATTCCCTTTTTGCGTTTGCATTGCTGTGGATGTCTTGTTCTCTCAGTTCTGGGGATTGGGACTTTGGGCATAACACTAGGGTGGGAGGCATGGGGGAGGGAGGGATACATTGGCAGTTTGGAAGTGACATGTACACACTACCATAATTAAAATACATAACCAACAAGGGCCTACTGTATAGCACAGGGAACTCTGCTCAATATTTTGTAATAATCTAAATGGGAAAAGCATTTGAAAAAGAACAGATAAATGTGTATGTATAACTGAATCACCTCACTATACACCTGAAACTAACATAAAATTGTTAATCAGCTATGTGCCAATATAAAAGAAAAACTTCAAAAACATAAAAGTTTCTATTCTCTTCATATTCACAATCTAGAGAGAAATCCTGACAATAAACTAAAATATTAATACATAGCATTATGTCCGGTAGTATTAAGTGAGACAGAGAAAACTAAACTGGAGGGAAAGTAGCCAAGATCAGTGGTGGGAGGAGATCTGCATTAGATGAGAGGGTGAGGGCAGGCCTCTGGGAACAGACTATAGTGAAGGGAGAGAAGCCCAGGCTTCACTGGGGATAACCAGTGCAGGCATTAGACACCGGAAGTGCACAAACCTGTAGGAAGCAATGAAATTGGCACAGTCACTGAAGAAAGTCAACATGACTAAGACAGCTGAAGTGATGGTGATGGTGACAGGAGATGGGAACAAAGTGGTAAGCAGAGGCTAAATTCTACAAGATCTGAAAGTCCATGGTGATGTTTTAATGTGAATAGGATGATAAGACAGGAAGTAGTGAGTCAATTCCTAGGCAGGTTGATAAGAAGTCTGGGGGTCCCCAAGGAGAGAGGGGTCTGGGGTTCTTGAGGAGGAGACAGGGGTCTGGAATTCTCAAGGAGGAGGAAAGGACAAACTTTTTTTTCTCTACATTCTTTAGGATTATATAACAATAATGTATTCTGCTTGAGGACAGTTTCTGGAAAAAAACCTTCTGGCTAATCTTTTAATCTTAAAATGTAAATTATGGGAGTGGGTCTAGTAAAGTCTTAACAACCTCCAGACATCCTTTTGATTCATTTTGATAACTAATTAAAAGGTATATAACTCCATTGCTAACACTGGGAAGGAGGCACTCTTTCTGCCCCCTTCTGATGTCTATGTCAGAAGCTTTCTCTATTTCTTTTATACTTTAATAAAACTTTATTACACAAAAGCTCTGAGCGATCAAGCCTCGTCTCTGGCCCCAGATTGAATTCTTCTCCTCCAGAGGCCAAGAATCCCAGCGTCTTTTGTGGTTCAGCAACAACCTTTCAGTAAGTTGTAAAAGAAAAACATCTTAGAAACACTACATGTCATATTATTCAAGAAATTTAAGAAATGCTTTAAAAGTCAAGAAATATCTACTTTCCTTCCCTTATCCTTGTCATGGTAAAGCATCCTTTTAGAATATCTGAAAACACTTCCAGCCATGAGGCTCTTGAAACAGACATTTGTGCAATTTTTAAGGGATACATTTTCTCTTAATAGAGGGTGAGTAGAAACAGTTATTTGATTTTTAAACCTTGTTTGATTCTAACAAACTACATGATGTCCTCAAGCAAACCTCATTTCCCCCCAAATCATCCATATGCCAAAACAGAATTGGGTGCATGCAGAGTATGTTGTCCAAAAAAATTACATACTATTTGTCAAAGGGGATGCCAAGTTAGCTAAGAGGACAGTTGTCTCTCTAATCTAAGGCAAAGTTGAAAATATCCCTTCCTTTGCTAAAATAAAAGCAAGTATTCTGACAATCTAATACTATACGTAGACCTGAGATCACGTCTCAGAAATCTCTGGTTAAAATATAAACAAGTCACCTTAAACGTATGCTATCACAGACACGTGATATTTTCATGAGGACAAATCAGCCTAGATGACCCTTACTACCATGCAACACAGAATGGTTGAGTTTGATCTGGAAAATGGATGGAAAAGGGTCTGAGGAAGCTAGGATTCAAGGACTGCAGCACCCAGAGGCTTGGAAAGGAGAGGCGAGAACTAAAGGAAACACGACTCTCCTCCTCTCTCTATGCCTCTACATCCCCCCACATGAAATCTCCAACACTCCTTTTTCGCTTTTGTTCACTTACACCATTGTGTCAGTGTCAGGTGTGAAACATAATGATTTGGTATTTTTATCGATTACACACCAGAGAGAGTTGTTATGAAATACTGACTATGTTCCCTCTGCTGTACATTATATCCCTGGGACTTATTTAAAAAATAGTATTTGGAATCACCTAATCCTTATTAACACTTAATACTTTTTATAAAAGGTATTGACACTTCATACCTCTCAACTATCTCACCCTCACATCACCACCAGCTTATTCTCTGCATTTGTGAGTCTCCTGTTTTATTTGTTCATTTGTTTTGTGTTTTAGATTTCACATGTAAGTGAGAATAGACAGCATTTGTCTTTCTCTGCCTGACTTATTTCACTAAGCATAGTCCTCTCTGGGTCCATTTATGTTGTCACACAAGGCAAGATTATATTCTTTTTATATATATCCCATTATATAATGCCACATCCTCTTTATCCCTTCATCTGTCTGTAGGCACTAAAGATGCTTGCATATCTTGGCTAGGGTAAATAATGCTTCTGTAAGCATGGTGGTGCATATGTCTTACTGAATTTGTGTTTTTGCTTCCTTTGGATAAATACCCAGAGGTGGAACTGCTGGATCCTGTGGTAGTTCTACTTTTAATTTTACACAGTGGCTTCACCAATTTACTTTGCCACCAATAGTGTACTAGTACTCCATTTTTCCACATCCTCACCAATATTTACTTCTTAGATTTTTGGAAACAGCCATTTTCATCAGTCAGTTTGATTATATTCTTTGCAGTTGAAGATGGAGAAGCTCTATCTCCATTGGTTAGCAAAATTAAGACCAAGAACTGACTGTGGCTCAGATAATGAACTCCTTGATGCAAAATTCAGACTTAAATTGAAGAAAGCAGGGAAAACCACTCAGCCATTCAGGTATGACATAAATCAAACCCCTTATGATTACACAGTGGAAGTGACAGATAGATTTAAGGGATTAGATCTGATAGGCAGAGTGCCTAAGAATTATGGACAGAAGTTCATAACATTGTATAGGAGGTGGTGATCAAAACCAACCCCAAGAAAAAAGAAATGCAAAAAGGCAAAATGGTTGTCTGAGGAGGCCTTACAAATAGCTGAAAAAAAGAAGTGAAAGGCAAAGGAGAAAAGGGACGATATACCCATCTGAATGCAGAGTTTGAAAGAATAGAAAGGAGAGATTAAAAAGCCTTCCTAAGTGATGAATGCAAAGAAATAAGGGAATATTTCATGCAAAGATGGGCATGATAAAGGACAGAAATTGTATGGACCTAACAAAAGAAAATAATAAGAAGAGGTGGCAAAAATACACGGAAGAACTATATAAAAAATATCTTCATGACCTGGATAACAACAATGGTGTGATCACTTACCTAGAGCCAGATATCCTATGAAGTCAAGTGGACCTTAGGAAATATAACTATGAACAAAGCTAGTGGAGGTGATGGAATTCCAGTTGAACTATTTCAAATTGTAAAGATGAGGCTATGAAAGTGCTGCACTCAATATGCAAGTAAATTTGGGAAACTCAGCAGTGGCCACAGTCCTGAAAAAGGTCAATTTCGTTCCGATCCCAAAGAATGGCAATGCCAAAAAAATGTTCAAACTACTGCACAGTTGCACTCATTTCACATGCTAGCAAGGTAATGCTCAAAATTCTCCAAGCTAGGCTTCAGCAGCACATGAACCGAGAACTTCCAGAGGTACATGCTGGATTTAGAAAGGGCAGAGGAACCAGAGATCAAATTGCCAACACCCATTGGAACATATAAAAAGGAAGGGAATTCCAGAAAAAATATGTACTTCAGCTTTATTAGCTATGCTAAAGCTTTTGACTGTGTGGATCACAACACACTGTGGAACATTCTTTAAGGGATGGGAATACCAGACTACCTTCCCTGCCTCCCGAGAAACCAGTATGCAGGTCAAGAAGCAACAGTTAGAAATGGACATGGAAAAATGGACTGGTTCCAAACTGAGAAAAGAGTACAACAAGGCTGTATATTGTTACCCTGTTTATTTAACTTATATGCAGAGTATATCATGAGAAATGCTGGGTAGGATGAAGCAGAGCTAGAATCAAGATTGCCAGGAGAAATATCAATAACCTCAAATATGCAGATGACATCACCCTGATGGCAGAAAGTGAAGAAGAACTAAAAAGCTTCTTGATGAAAGTGAAAGAGGAGAATGAATAAGCTGGCTTAAACACAACATTCTAAAGATGAAGATCATGGCATTTAGTCCCATCACTTCATGGCAAATAGATGGAGAAACAATGGAAGCAGTGACTGACTTTATTTTCTTGGGTTCCAAAATCATTGCAGATGGTTCCTTCAACCAGGGAATTAAAAGACTCTTGTTCCTTAGAAGAAAAGCTATGACAAATCCAGATAGCATTTGCTCTGCTTAAAAGGCAGAGATATCACTTTCCCAATAAAGATCCATATGGTCAAAGCTATGGTTTTTCCAGTAGTCATGTATAGATGTGAGAGTTAGACCATGAAGAAGGCTGAGTGCTGAAGAACTGATTCTTTTGAACTGCGGTGTTGGAGAAGACTCTTGAGATTCTCTTGGACTCCCTAGGGACTTGAGAGTCCCTGGGATCAAACTAGTCAAGCCTAAAGGAAGTCAGTCCTGAATATTCATTGGAAGGACTGATACTGAAGCTGAAACTCCAATACTTCAGCCACCTGATATAAAGAGCTGACTTATTAGAAAAGACCCTGATGCTGAGAAAGATTGAAGGGAGAAGAAGTAGATGACAGAGGATGAGATGGTTAGATGGCATCACCAACTCAATGGACATGAGTTTGAACAAACTCGAAGAGATGGTGAAGGACAGGGAAGCATGGTGTGCTGCAGTCCTTGGGATAGCAAATGGTGGGGCATGGCTGAGTGACTGTACAGCAACAAAATTCTGACAGGTGTGAGATGATATTTCACTGTAGTTTTGATTTTTCTTTCTCTGACATGCAGTGATGTTGAGCATCTTTTTATGTGCCCCTTGGCCATTTGTGTGCCTTCTTTGCGATAATGGTTATTGAGGTCCTCTGCCCATTTTTAATTGAATGGTTCCTTTTTTGATATTGAGTTATACAAGTTCTTTATATATTTTTATATTAATACCTTATCAGAAATTTCATTTTCTGGTATTTTTCAGTAGACAACTGTACAGCTGATGTTCTTCTAGGAGTCTTATGGTCTCGTGTCTTACACTGATGTCTCTAATCTATCTGGAGTTTAATTTTGTATGCGGTGTGAGAAAATAGTTAGTTTCATTATTTTACATGTAGCTGTCTAGTTTTCATAACCCCACTAATGGAAGAGCCTGTCTTTCCCCCATTGTATACTCTTGCATTTTTTGTTGTAGATTAATTGACCATATGTATGTGAGCGTATTTCTGGGCCCTCTATCCTGCTCCATTGATCTATGTGTATGTTTTTGTGGCAGTACCATACTGTTTTGATTACTACATTTTTTAGCATAGTTTGAAGTACAGTATAGAGTATGACACTTCCAACTTTGTCCTTCTTTCTTAGCCCTGTTTAAATGTTGCCACAGTCATGGAGCTGCCTTTATTTTCCAGAAGGACGACTCTTTCATCTGAACTTCTGTAGGCTTACCTGGGCTTACCTTTGCCATGCATGCCTTGCCTGCCCTTATGTTATAAAAACAACTTAAGATTAAAACCAAGTTTGATTAATTTTTTGTCTCCGTTATTTAATTCTGAGATATTTGCATAGTGTTTCACCCATAGGAGGCATCCAATAACTGACAGTGGAAGAAAGAAAGGCTTAAGAAGAAAGGAAGGAGGGAATTGTTGGCCACATTTCCCATTTGATTTTTTCTTCTTGGATATTCCTGTCATCTCAGCAGCCATCAACAACATAGATTCCACAGATTTTTGTCCCAAAAAGCAAAACTCTGTCATCTTTTTTCCTAGAAACTGCAATTTTAAACAACCTACCTGACATGATTCAAACATTACATTGATTTTTCTCCTCCTCTCAGTATAACACAATAACAAGACATGTAACAAGCAGAGAAAGATTTTATTTTCCAAGAGGTATCCCAGAATACGCTCTCAACAGTTAACTGCAAACTTGGCTGTAGGTAAAGGCCAGGGAGTGATTTATGACTCAATAACAATCAAAAGAGTAATGTGCTTAGTGGCATAAGTTAAAATAATGCTGTAATGCTCCGAATCATTAAAGTTCAACAATTTAGGTTAAGGGAAAGCAAGTTGCGCTTGATAAGCAGACAGTGTCTTGGGTTTCTGGAAGCACAATCAAACTAATGATGAACTGAGCTAGAGGCAGAAGGGGCTTTGCTAATCAAGGAAAAGAGTGAACTGAACTTTTCCAGAGATTGGTCGTATTAGCTGAGCCACAGCTGGGCAGAGGGTTCAAAAGAAAAAGACAGTGAACCTTGTGTCTTGCTGAGCTTGCACAGCTCAAATGCCATCAGGAAAACAAATATCAGTCTCACTCTCCATTGACTATAATGCTGAAGTCACTCCTGAAATTGAACTCAATTCAACTCCCTGTCTCCAGGAAAAGGCTCAAATAAATGTTTTAAACTTTTTTCTACTTGTTGGCCAGAGCCAACATGGGCTTTTAACATGAAGTAAAAAAAAATGATTTTATACTTCAATTATAGCTTTATACACTTAATTTTAGGCCAGCTTCCCTGGGAGCTCTGTGGTAAAGAATCCACCTGTAATGCAGGAGAAGTGCAGGAGATGTGGGTGCTATCCCTGGTCCAGAAGATCCCCTGGTGTGGGATATGGCAACCCACTCCGGAAGTTTTGCCTGGGAAATCCCATGGACAGAGGAGTCTGGAAGGCTACTGTCCATAGGGTTACAAAAAGTCAGACATGACTCAGTGACTAAACAGCAGCAAAAACAACAAATAATTAGGAGTCTGAATCTACTGGTTTTTCACATATGCACACCTGTATGAATGTGTCTGTATGCGTGTGCTTACTCACGCAGTAACAAAGAGCACGAACTTGAGTCACACAGAACTGGTTCTGTGTCTTAGGTCTGCCTCTTTGTAAATATTGACTTTGGACAAGTTCCCACAGCCATAGTTTCTTAATTTCTATTTTGAGAATAATGTAACTTTGAACTGCGATTACTGAATGTGATAATAAATATAACATGCTCATCATAGTAAATAAATAATAATAAATGGTACCTTTTTATGACTGAGTAATATTTCATTGCATTTGTGTACCACATCTTTATCCGCCATAGAAAGGAATGTCATTTATTAAGCTGTTGTGAGGTGGATGAACCTAGAGCCTGTCATACAGAGTGAATGAAGTCAGAAAGAGAAAAACAAGTATCATACAGTAACACATGTATATGGAATCTAGAAATATGATACAGATGAACCTATTTGCAGGACAGCAATAGAGGTGCCCTCTTAGAGAATGGACTTGTGGTCACAGCGGGGGTAGAAGCGGGGGGGGGGACGAATTGAGAGAGTGGCAATGACATGTATACCCTAGCACGTATAAAACAGATAGCCAGGAGTAAGCTGCTGTACAGCAGAGGGGGCGCAGTTCAGCGCTCTGTGATGACCTAGAGGAACCTGGTGCTCCGTGATGACCTAGAGAGGGTCCAAGAGGGGGCGGATATAAGTGTATATATTGCTGATTCGTGTTGTCATACAGCAGAAACTATCACAGCATTGTAAATCAGTAACATTCCAATACATTTTTAAAAAAAAACCATAAATGCTAGTTATTATGATTATATAATTATATTACATTTACTTAATCTTGGAAATTATTTTCAGTTCATTAAAATCTATATCATTGAAGAGAAATGTCATGCTTTATCATTTATTTACCAACATTTCTAGTTTACCAACTAGGAAACTTGTCTCCGTGGATCAGAAAGGCCAGAGAACAAATCAGAAAGGAACACAGACATAAACAGTTTTATTGACATGTATTCTAGTGGGCAAGACTGAAATAGTGGTAAGCTTGATAATTTTATCTTGGGCCCAATTTGATTCATATTCCCCAGGCTACTATCCCTTAACCTTCTGAATTCATTTTCAAGGCTATAATCTTCTCTCAAATACAGAAAAAAAGACCATTGAAAAGAGAGTGAAAAAAAAAAAAAAAAAAGAGTGGTACCCTATGTGACCCGTGTGTAGAGCCATATTTCCTTGAAGTTTTCTGACTGCAAGGACTGACAAACCCTAGATAATGGGAGGAATGTAAAGCTGGGTAGAATTTCTCTGAGGGTTTTGTATCCTTAAACAGATGTGCTCTTGTCTTAGGTTTGAGTCTGATCCTCTCTAAACATGATGATGAAGATTGATGACAATTAACATTTTAAGTGACTATTACGTACAAAACAGCTTGCTAAGTATTTTATGTTCGTCATTATGTTTTTTACAACAGATACAGTAAAGATACTACCTGGTGGCTCAGACAGTAAAAAAATCCGCCTGCAATGCAAGCGATTCAGATTTGATCCCTGCATTGGGAAGATGCCCTGGAGAAAGGAATGGCTCCCCACTCCAGTATTTTTGCTGGAAAAATCCCATGGACGGATTAGTCTGGTGGGCTATAGTTCATAGGGTTGCAAAGAATTGGACACCACTGAGCAACTAACGCTTTCACTTATTTTTTCAATACTATTTTTACCATTTTACAAATGAGAAAGTTGATGTTCAGAGAGGTTAAATCATCTGTCCAAGTGGCATAGCAAGAAGTCCCAACGCAGGATCTGAGGTCCAGAGTCAGAGTCCTTAGCTGTGGCACAGAACAACCCTCGGGCCAGGACATTTTAGCCAGCACATTCTGGGCATCCACTCTGCTCTACTGTGCCAGATGCCAGTAATATCAGAAGGAGTAAGGCATGGCTTTGTTCCTGGAGGAGTTCACAACCTAGCACAGGAGAGACACACTTAAATAAATGTCAGTGTGAAATGGTAAACTCTGGTCATAACGATCCACAGACTGCCAGGTAAATATATAGGACAGGTACCATCACTGACTTGGAGTGAGCAGAGAAATGTCATAGAAAGTATGACACTAAAGTCTACAAACATAAGAGAAATACAAAGTACATTTCAGGTCACTAGTAAAGTAATGCTCAAAATTCTGCAAGCCAGGCTTCAGCAATACATGAACCATGAACTTCCAGATGTTCCAGCTGGTTTTCGAAAAGGCAGAGGAACCAGAGATCAAACTGACAACATCTGCTGGATCATGGAAAAAGCAAGAGAGTTCCAGAAAAACATCGATTTCTGCTTTATTGACTATGCCAAAGCCTTTGACTGGGTGGATCACAATAAACTGTGGAAAATTCTGAAAGAGATGGGAATACAGACCACCTGACCTGCCTCTTGAGAAACCTATGTGCAGGTCAGGAAGCAACAGTTAGAACTGGACATGGAACAACAGACTGGTTCCAAATAGGAAAAGGAGTAGGTCAAGGCTGTATACTGTCACCCTGCTTATTTAACTTATATGCAGAGTACATCATGAGAAACGCTGGGCTGGAAGAAGCATAAGCTGGAATCAAGATTGCTGCGAGAAATATCAATAACCTCAGATATGCCGATGACACCACCCTTATGGAAGAAAGTGAAGAGGAACTAAAAATCCTCTTGATGAAAGTGAAAGAGGAGAGTGAAAAAGTTGGCTTAAAGCTCAAGATTCAGAAAATGAAGATCATGGCATCTGGTCCCATCACTTCATGGGAAATAGATGAGGAATCAGTGGAAACAGTGTCAGACTTTATTTTTTTGGGCTCCAAGATCACTGCAGATGGTGACTGCAGCCATGAAATTAAAAGATGCTTACTCCTTGGATGTAAAATTATGACCAACCTAGACAGCATACTCAAAAGCAGAGACCAACAAAGGTCTGTCTAGTCAAGGCTATGGTTTTCCTGTGGTCATGTACGGATGTGAGAGTTGGACTGTGAAGAGAGCTGAGCACCAAAGAATTGATGCTTTTGAACTGTGGTGCTGGAGAAGACTCTTGAGAGTGCCGTGGACTGCAAGCAGATCCAACCAGTCCATCCTAAAGGAGACCAGTCCTGGGTGTTCATTGGAAGGACTGATGCTAAATCTGAAACTCCAGTACTTTGGCCACCTCATGCAAAGAGTTGACTCACTGGAAAAGACCCTGATGCTGGGAGGGATTGAGGGCAGGAGGAGAAGGGGACAACAGAGGATAAGATGATTGGATGGTATCACCGACTCGATGGACGTGAGTCTGAGTGAACTCCGGGAGTTGGTGATGGACAGGGAGGCCTGGCGTGCTGCAATTCATGGGGCCGCAAAGAGCTGAACATGACTAAGCAACTGAACTGAACTGAAAGGATGGATGCAAAAATATGAAAGAACTCCAGTACTTTGGCCACCTCATGCGAAGAGTTGACTCACTGGAAAAGACTCCTGATACTGGGAGGGATTGGGGGCAGGAGGAGAAGGTGACAATAGAGGATGAGATGGCTGGATGGCATCACTGACTCGATGGACGCAAGCCTGAGTGAACTCTGGGAACTGGTGATGGACAGGGAGGCCTGGAGTGCTGCTATTCATGGGGTCGCAAAGAGTTGGACACGACTGAGTGACTGAACTGAACTGAACAGAACTGATACTGGGAGACCTATGTATATGGCTAAAATATAAGGTTAAAGGAAAGAAAAGGCAAGACATGAGATACTAGAAGTGGTCAAGGGAACTCCACTTGATGCTCTGTGGTGACCTGAAGCCCACAAGGGCGAGGGTATATGTATATGAGTTCCTGATTCATTTTAGCTGTACAGTATAAACTAAGGCAACATTAAAAAGCAATTATACTCGAGTAAAAAATTACTTTAAAAAAGAGTACCTACTTTAAAACATTGCAGTGAGAGTTAAGTAAGTTCAAGTAGAAAACCACACATGCAAGTACCTGGCATAGAGTTAGCCCTCACTAAGTGTTAGACATTATTTACTTTTTTTGTGGATGAAGGCTGGAAAGCATTAATCAAATGCTACTGTTCCCTAAACTCTTCAGATGAAGAATTCCAAAAAAGGGGTGATAAGTGTCATCCTTGGTAACATTTGTCTTCGGAGAGGTCCACTTTGCATTCCACTCTAATTTCAAAATGAGACAAATAGGACAATGTAGAAAAGCACAAAGATATGTCCAATCTCTTTCCAAACAGCATGGTGGTACACACTTTTACAGTGCCTCTGGATTCAAGATGCCACAACTCAACATCCTGCACTCAGACAGCAGACCTCACTTCTCTGAGAGTGGAGGATGGAGAGTTGCAGTTTCTTTGGCCCCTTTTGTAATTCAAGTGGAGGGGGGATGGGAAAGGAAGTCCATTCCTCCAGATTCTGACTCATACTACAGAGAGCTATGGCAAAGAAGATTACAGTGAGCAAACTAGGGTTTAAGAGTCTCTCTGTTTTCTCTTTCAAAATTATGAAATTCTAGGGCTGGAAGCTGACCAAAGGGACACTCTCCAACTGAGGCTGCTGGACTTTCTGTTTATCTGGAGGGAGGGTACTAGGTATTTTTGCAAAAACCCTTCTTGCAAATGGAGTTCAATCCAATCATTTTCACTTCTAGGACTAATGCAAAATCTACTGAAAACAAAAGGGTCCTGTGATTGCATGGAATTTTATCTTCTAAGCATCCTACTGACATGTTACCTTCATCTAGAAATACGTGGATATCTTTTGATGTAAAATGAGCAGGTCTCTGAAAATTCCATAGATAATTTTATCTTCCCTGGTGGCTCAGAGGTTAAAGCGTCTGGCTGCAATGCAAGAGACCTGGGTTCAATCCCTGGGTGGGGAAGATCCCCTAGAGAAGGAAATGGCAACCCACTCCAGTATTATTGCCTGGAGAATCCCATGGGTGGAAGAACCTGGTGGGCTACAGTCCACAGGGTTGCAAAGAGTCAGACACAACTGAGCAACTTCTCTCTACTTTTATCTATAATTTGATTGAAAGTTACTTTCATTTCCATTTGGATAGAGATCCTTGGAATTCCTGGTAAGTACTATGAATGTCTGTTCTTCTTACTCATGGATGAATGGAATCTGGCTTTAAAAGCCCAGAATTCCCAATAGAAACAATATTTCCAGTGTCTGAAAGCAAAGAAATATTATTTCTGATCTGACGTGTCTGTTCACTGTCTCGCTAAGCAGAATTCTTCAGGAGAACTGTGGTTCATCTCTAAGATAAGCCCGATTATTGTGCGTTCTGAAAATATGCTTTCAAGTAAAAATAATAATAATAATCACCTCTATCAACAGAACTTGTCTCCAGGTGAGCATCCACTCTGTCTTTCTTTCCTGCAGAGCATCCTGAGTCTTCTCTACTTCACCCACACCCCAGGTACACCTTTCTTGTCTAGAGATGGCTCTTAAATATTATCAGCCTTCATCCTTTAAGGTAGGGCTTTTATCCAACCCACTTCACCTATTTAAAAATCTTTCCAGACAGGTAAGTAACTTGATATTCAATTAAGAAATAGCAAATTGCCACTGTAGAAACAATTAGGGGATTGGAAATAAACAATTCACATTTTAATTGAAATGCAATTACCTAAAAGTTCTCTAATTGACAAGTTATTGATCTCCCAAAGATACTATTAAAATTATCATTACTTAAGTTTAGGCAAAAGTACTTCATAAGAAACAAAGCCAAGTTAAAAGTGATTTATAATTAAGAATCAAGACCAACAGTAATTAAAAGCCATAACCACTTGAAGTACCTGTATTATTCAGTGAACAATCCTGCCCTCAAATTCTAAGAATTTTGTGTGAATTGTGAAGTTTTTCAATATGGCCTGGACTTTGGTGGTAACCAGATATCTCCGTAGAATAGTGAATTGATTCTTGAATAAATTTGAGAAGTGTTTAACTATACAATAGGAACAGTAGGCATTAGTTATTGTTCCGTCACTCAGTCATGTCCGACTCTATGCGATCCTGTAGGCTTCAGCACACTAAGCTTCCCTGTCCTTCACAAATTTCCAGGGTGTACTCAAACTCATGTCCATTGAGTTAGTGATGCTATTCAAGCATCTCATCCTCTGTCGACCCCTTCTCCTCCTGCCTTCAATTTTTCTCAGCTTTAGGTTCTTTTCCAATGAGTTGGCTCTTTGCATCAAGTGGTCAAAGTATTGGAGCTTCAGCATCAGTCCTTCCAATGAATATTCAGAATTGATTTCCTTTAGGATTGACTGGTTTAATCTCCTTGCAGACCAAGGAACTCTCAAGAGTCTTCTCCAACACCATAGTTCAAAAGCATCAATTCTTCAGCATTCAGTTTATATCATTGTACAGGAGGCATTAGTAATCCACAATAAATATTTTAGTATGTTTGTTCCTAATAGGCTTCACTCAATGCAATTGAAGACAATTCCATTGCCAGTGGTTTTACTTTTAGTCTACTAGGAAGCTTGCCAGAGGGACTTCAAATACATTTAGAGAATCTCTGTC
Source organism: Ovis aries (assembly GCF_016772045.2). Lineage (NCBI taxonomy): Eukaryota > Metazoa > Chordata > Mammalia > Artiodactyla > Bovidae > Ovis > Ovis aries. Next base: position 20,954,100 of record NC_056074.1, read on the forward strand.
CCAGAGATATTTTCAAACTGTCTTTACTGGTGTCTTAAATGCTGCAGTGGGGAAAAACAGAGTGGGAGAGAAACCTCTTATTGCTTCTCAGCTTTACCCAGACCAACTCTGCTTTCATGAGACAGAAACACAAGAGTTCCAGGTGATCCTCATTCGTCTATTGCAGTGGTCCTCCCTCTAACCACACCAAAGTGTCCTGTTATAAACAAGCCTTCTGTAAGGCTTACTTTACTGATTTCCTGAAATGAAACTTAAAATATACACTACCTACACAGACAATCTTGAAGAACTCAACATAAACTCTAAACTAAAGATATATTAATTTACCTTGAAAAACACATATCAATATGTAAAAGGCTGAGCATGGCTACTTTAGGAAAGATATTAAAGCAGTCAGATACTTGCCCTGATAAATATATATTTATGCATAATAGGCCAACATGCAATTGATTTACTTCCCACACTTTTCCCTACAGCTGATATTTCAAAATAAGACTGAAATGTGCACCTCTCAATCAATCAATCAATCAAAATCACCAGGAATGTGACAACTGCAAACGCAAAATAATCCAGGTGTAATTCTCTAGAGCCACAGATAACACAAGCAGCACTGCCATCACTGGTGCATTCCCAAGGTAAATTAGAGCCCTTCTTTTGCGCCAGGTACTGTTCTGAGCACAGTATTGACTCATTTAATTCTCGTGACATTTTGAGATAGGTACTGTTCCTATTTTCAAATCACAGCTAAGAAAACCACGGGACAGAAGGGTTAAGTACCTTGGCCATCATCACACACAGTTAAGAGCAGGATCTGCGATTCAAAGCCAGAATGGTGGATTTTAACCCTTTCGTTATGTCTCCTAGTCAGCCATTCCTGAAGCTCCCGAGGAAACAAACCAGTACACTCCTCTCCCAGTTACCCTGCTGCTGCTGCTGCTGCTGCTGAGTCACTTCAGTCGTGTCCAACTCTGTGCGACCCCACAGACTACTCCCCCGTCCCTGGGATTCTCCAGGCAAGAACACTGGAGTGGGTTGCCATTTCTTTCTCCAATGCATGAAAGTGAAAAGCGAAAGTGAAGTCGCTCAGTCGTGTCCGACTCTTAGCGACCCCATGGACTGCAGCCTACCAGGCTCCTCCATCCATGGGATTTCCCAGGCAAGAGTGCTAGAGTGGGGTGCCATTGCCTTCTCCGCCCAGTTACCCTAGTTGTTGTATTTCTAGAAAATGCAGTGCATGTTAAAACTGTGTAATGAATGCTACTAATATGCAAAATAAACGGGGTTTTAGGCTTAGATATTTCCACATTAATCTTTTATCTACATCAGTATCTGGGGAGATATTCATACCCATCACACAGGATGTGGGACAACTCTTCACTGTCTAAAACCGTCATCTTCTGCACTGGAGGACATCTGCATCTCCAGCTCCTGCTTGCTAAATAATAAGGGTACCCCCTCTAGACACTATGAGAACCCATAGATTTCTAAGACTGCCCCTAGTGGCAGGTTCTCCTCCTGCTGATTATTAACATCAAATCCTGTTGCCTGGAACCTCAGGGGACATCTTACTCTCTCTCCCAGTTTAACCAGAGCAGCTCTCCTTTTATCCATTTTATGCACTGGAGTTTTAGGCAAGATTTAGCCTGGGAAAGTATGATCCTTTTGCTACTTAAAGTTTTGAAACTGTTGCTTCAGATTAAGACTCATTCTTCATCTCTTTTCACAGAGCATGACAGAAAAACCTATCTGTGGTCCCTACCATCTGCTCTAGTCCTCTGTCGCTCCAGGGCAACACAGTGCTAATGCCCCAGTCCCCTGTCACTACAAGGAACTGAAGTGACAGACTCCAGGCACAGCTGGAGAACTCAGCCCCTGATGCTGCTTGCTGTCTCTCTGCTCTGACTGATGTCCACTGGACATGTGTACCCCTCATGACTTCAGCTGATTGGATGCCCCGTCTGGTCCATGGAACCTCAGTTGTCCTCTGTGATGCTGTGACCCTGCTCTGTTACCAGGGTTTCCAGCTGGAGGGCGTGCATTAGACTGGAAGCAAAACAAGCCCATTATTTCTAAGAGTCCTGAATTTGGAATTCGGAGACACAGTTCTCTGCCCCTAATTAGTTGTGTGGCCTTGAGTAGTGTCCCCCCACCTCTCTCTGGCCTTCAGACTCTTCAGGTGTAAAATGACAATGGATTTCAAGATTTCCAGAGCCTTTTTCATCTCTGACCCTCTCTGTTTCTCCGACTCTCACAGTCAATTGTGGGTAGAAAGGCAGTGTGTACAGCTCCAAGGCAAGGTCAGCTGCACAACAGGCTGAAGATGAGCAAGAAATACTTTTCTGGGGCTCTGGTTGCATTTATTACACACAAGTAAGCTACCAGAAGCATCAGAAGGAGACGAGAAGATAGCTGCTTGAAGGAATGGATGGAATGGTATGAATAACAGTTATGATAACAATGCTTGAAGGGAAATGTGCTTTAGAAGGAGCTTGTGCCTGGATTTTATTGTCTACTCATCCAGGGCATCCTCCTTATAACAAAACATCGTCTGTGAGGCTGCCCGAGGAATTTTAAAAGAAAGTGAAGACAGAAGAAAAAATTGGGGCAGGAGAGAGTTTTATAAGATGTTGATTGAAATGTCAAGTGTTGCTTTTCAGAAAGAAAATGAAAATGCTATAACAAGCTCAGGACAGATGCCAAATGCTCTTGTCTGGAGACGGATGGGCCAATTTCACAGAAAATTAGGGGCTGAGTTTCCAGTGAGTCATTAGCATGTGACTTATTAACAGGTCAGGGCTCAGAGTGGAAGCTTCCAATTTGAGTGTCAGCTCAGTGTCTTACTAATTGCATGATTTTGAGCACATTACATAATTATTGGGGGTCTCAGTTTACTCATCAACACATTATTATTGCCAGTATTTTCTATTATTAGCTGCTGATATTTTGTATCAGAACTGTTTTCAAAGTTTAAATAGCAGTAGGAGTTTTAATATCTGAAACAGATGAAGGAGGACCTGCTTCAGACCCCTGCTCCCTCCTTTCCACTGATCCCCAAGGCGGCACCTGGGTGATGTTTGCAAACTATCAAATTTCATCTTCGCTAAGACTTCTTCCATTTTAAAGTATGCTCTTTCATATATTCCACAAATATGTACGGTGAACCTCACCTGCACCAGACAGTGCTAGGCACTGCATATACTAAGATAATTGTGCCATCACAACAGCCTTCCAGAGTTTAGTCTGATACAAATGACAGAACAGTTTTCCTATTTTGACATATGATTAACCCATTTTCACTGCTGGACTGAGAGAGGTTCACCACCATGCCCCAGAAGGGCAGGCAGAAGAGAGGTCTCTGGACATGGACACTATAGTACTCTTAATTGTACTCTATAGTACAATGAATCTAATTTTATATGGATTTTAGAAAATTACTCAGCAAATTAATTCTTGGTGAATATTTTAAGGAATCTTTTTTTTTTTTTTTTTCCTGCAGTCTATCTTAAATGGTACTCAAACCGTCATCCTATGCAGGGAAAATTGTTTCATAAGAGCTATGATGAAGTTTTAATCTTTGGCAACTTTGGAGAGTTTCTTACCTTCGGCAACTTTGTAGAATTTTTCTATAGTGGTAGGAAAGGAGGTGAAGCATACAGCTTTCAAAATTGTGCCCAGTTTGAGTCTCAGGGAAAAGGTACACTTGCCTATAACAGTAGATGAGGACAGTTTCTTGGACACATGTGAGAAAAAGCAGTCCCTTAATGCTAAAAAGAGAAGTCATTACCTTTGACCAAATACTCAGCTTCTGATTGTACCATTCTCCCTTAAATTCACAAAGCCATAAACCTTGCTAAAATAACGCATTGCATTTGACAACTATTTAGGCTAGGCTACGGAGAAAGAATGCTTATCAGTATCCATGAGGATTTAATAAGTAGATTCCTGCACATGAAAGTGGGCTAAAATTCCAAAATGGAGCCCAGCGATGTCTGCTACCTTCCTAGTTATGCATATTTGGCCCAGTATGTTCCTCTTTTATTTAATTCTAATTCTATGAATCTACACACTGAACAAAGTTCCATGGCCTTATGTAATGAAACTCTCCTATTTGAACTGAGATGGCCATCCCCTTATTAGTCTTTTAAATCCAGAAGACTTACCTACACACAACACTGACAGACAGGTGAAACAAGCCACAGAGAGCAGCCAGCATTCTAGAAAGACACCCCTCACTTCTCCTGGCTTACTCTCAGCTCCTGTATTTGGCTCTGCTTCTCTGCTTTCCTAACGTTCTCCAACCCTTAGGAATATGCCATGGGGATCTTTTTAGCGTTGTGGTCTTCACTTTATACTTGGCATCCAATGGACCTCTGGACCGTGCCCCATGCTCAGTCGCTCAGCTGTGTCGAGCTCTTTGCAACCCTACGAACTATAGCCCGCCAGGTTCCTCTCTGCATGAGATTTTCCAGGCAAACCTGGAGCAGGTTGCCATTTCCTTCTCCAGGGAAATTTCCCCATCCAGGGATCAAATCCATAGCCCCCCGTGTCTCCTGCATTGGCAGGAGGATGCTTTACCATTGAGCCACCTGGGAAGCCATATTAGCTGAAAAAATCCTGGAACAGAATTGTGAACAGAAGTCGTCTATCTTCAGATCATCTCCCACTGCTTCTTTGTTTTGTTTCCTCAGGTAAGATGCTTAAAATCCATGTGCCTCTGTCTCCTCTGCTTCTAATTGGTGCTGATAATGGCACTGACCCTTGAATATGTTGTAAGAATTAAGAGAGATTTTATAGTTAAAAGTTCACAAGATAGATCCTAGCTCATAGTGATTATTTAATAAATGTTAACCTGCTGCTGCTGCCAAGACCAGCCTACCAACAATGGGTGGGGGACTGAAAGCTTGTATTAGTGTTTCCTAAGGTGTTCTGAAGACCTTTGATTCCAGGAGTATTTAATAGGTTTTATGTCAGGGAAAGATCTGGCATTCTAGGTAAAAATTCTAAGATAAAGTTACATTGATTTGCTAAATCCAGAAACTTTATCAAGAAGTGTGCTATTCCTGATGCTTAAAAAAGAAATGTAACAGTTAAAACCGAATTGTCACAAGGGCTGAGTATTAATCGGATATTGGATACTGATAACTTCTAGAGTGGTTTCATATTTCATATCTTAACCTCTAGCAAATTATTGAGGAATTGCTTGGTACCAGGCATTGCACATTGCTTATTCAAACACATTTTCTTACTTTTCATATCTACACGTGAAGACAAGAATTATTCTTACTTGACAGATGAGGAAAATATGGCTTGGAAAAGATAGATGGTGTGCGGCACTGAATTCAAACCCAGAGCTTCTGCCTCTGATCTAGTCTTCATCCACTGGACTATTCCACTTCCCATGTCACTAAGTACTTTTCCTAACAATTTGAAGTGTTTTGTTCTCTGAAATAATTAGTGAGCTGTGAGCTGTTTCTATGTTTCAGAAGTGATTGTTATCAATTATGGAATTATTAACAATGCTTCCCATCTGCCTCTAGTTTCCAGCTAAGAATGTTAATTAAAGCACAAATCCATCCAAGAATTTGGAAAATTTATGACTGAGGATGTTTACCAATGAGTCTGGTAAAAAATGCCCAGCATGTGTTCAGTAAATAATACAGATATTGATTTCACATCTCTCTAGATGTCGATAATTCTTCCTTTAGAAAATTATATTACCTCAGTGACAATGTGAGGGGGCTATGGGTGTTACCCTCCCCAAATGATTCATCTAGTTCACCCATTTGCCTCAAGACTAACACATATATCATCTTTTTATATGCATCCTGCTGGCACGTAAACTATAGAAGAGAGGCTCTCACCAAATGGTGTGAGCAGAAAAAGGGAACTCGGGCTAGTAGCAGAACTTGAGGCGTTAGGCTTTTAGCAACCAAGGTCTACCTCTATATCACTGAAGGCTAAGGCCCTGGAGAAAATGGCCAAGTTTATCCCCAGCCATGTAAAAAGAGCTCTATTAAGGGTAGTTTCATCCAAGCTGCTCCATAATACCTAATTCTTTGAGGAAAAAAATAAATATATAAAATATTCCAGAGCTACCTCAAACCAACAAACGATTCCTCTAGGGATGGAGCAGTTTAAAGAGAAGCGAATCATTTCCAGCAGCCAAACAGAATTATCTTTAAGAACTATTATGAAAACTTAGCCACATCTTGCTAGTTGAGTATGGAGCAAAGACTACTGGTGTTTATCACTGTTAGCTCCCCAGTCTAGCCAGGCTTCAGCTGGCCCAGTCTTAGAGCCCTCAGCACAGTCAGTGGCAGCCACTCCATGCCTGCCGGCCTCAGCCTGAGGTAGAACACCAGCCTCCCCAGTGAACAAACCGCTACATGACTCGCGTCCACACATCAGCTTGTCCTTCTCCCGTCATGTTCTTTCATGCACCTGTGGCCTTCTTTACAAATGCTTTCCAATGTGTGGTCCTGGAAACCCCATTCCATGACATCCTCAGCCCTTCCCAGAATCCCTCCACCTCCTGATGTAAACCATACATTTCACATTCAGTCTTCTGTCAACAAAGTGAGAATGAGTTGACAGTCAGCATTCCTTGTGCATCAGCCTATGTCCTAAGACTGACTACAGCTTTCTCTTCAAGAAAACCCCTCTCCCGGTACCCCTGCACCCCAATGCTGTAAAGGCCAGGTTCCCTCTCATAGCATTCTCTGTCGACGCTGCATCTTTATTTCACTGACCCTCGGCACATTCCTTTCATCCTCTGAGCCTCATGTCCTTCCACTTTGCCACTCTATCGCACATTTCTAGCATCTTCTGGTCATTCCATTTTGTCTGCTAAGCACTTTAGAACATGGCTCCCACTCTCTCTCCACTGCTGATTTCTACCATCACAGAGATGACGTAAGCACTCATTTTTTCACATAATTTTGGGCAACTCTTCTAACCACTTAACCATAAAACTTCGAAGTCCTCAGCCTTCTTGATGCCAACAAACTGTATCAACTTTCCACTTCAGCCCTTTTCTCGATCTCCCTGGTCCCCCTCAAATACTGCATTCCCTCCCGCCACCCTTCTCTTTTAACCTCTTTGTTCACCTCCTTCTAAAAATCTTGTATTCATTATTAAGCTTAGATCCCACATCCACCCTCCTTTATTGTCAACGTCCTCAAATCCTCTTCGTTCATCGAATCTCCCTAGTAGACTAGAACTTGCAATTAATTCAACTTTCCTTTCATCTCCCACACTAACACACGCAACTGCATTTGAAGAAAGCAACATATAATTTTGTAAACTGGTGGCTCTCCAAATGAGAGATCTTAGGACCTTGGGTACCATTCCTCCATTTTTTTTTTTCTTGTCTCTGGTTAGCTCCCTTCAATTTGCCCACAGTGACTATTACTTAAGTTTTAAGTCTCTCTGTATCAAGGTTGTAACACTCTCCTCTCAGCAGAAGGCTCTGAACTGGACTGTGCAGACAAATGGAACTGGATATGGAGCTTGGCTCTGCCATTTCCTGATGTGTATAACTTCTAACCTTTTCCATGCTTTGGTCTACTTATCTTTGGCTTCCCTCATAGCTCTGTTGGTAAAGAATCCACCAGCAATGCTGGAGACTCCAGTTCAATTCCTGGGTCAGGAAGTTCCCCTGTAAAGGGGATAGCGACCCACTCCAGTATTACTGAGCTTCCCTTGTGGCTCAGCTGGTAAAGAATCCACCTGCAATGCGGGAGACCTGGGTTTGGTCCCTGGGTTGGGAAGATCCCCTGGAGAAGGGAAAGGCTACCCACTTCAGTATTCTGGCCTGGAGAATTCCACGGACTGTATAGCCCATGGGATCTCAAAGAGCCGGACACGAATGAGTGACTGTCACTTTCACTGTGATATTAAAAACATATACCACAAAAGGTGACACAAAATTTGCCCTCAAAATATATTATTGATATTGTGGAGTTATGATGATGAAGAACTTGCTCTTATTTCTTTAAACAATGCAAAAATACTTTAACTCCCTTCCCCACATCTACAAATATCCTTCTATTTTTCCAAGTTAGAGGCATCTCCAAGACAGAGGCGTCTCTACCTAAACAGAGAGGAATCTCTCTGTTGGGACCTTGTCTCCTTGAATTTATGCTGAGCATTGCTCAACTTTCTAGTTTTTTCTATTCATTTATACAGTTTTCCTTTTATAATGTTTCTATTTTCAACATTATATTACATTCTATATTCAGTTTTTTTTTTTTAATTTCTCATTTTTCACTAGACAGTGTATTGCATGGACATTTCCCTTAACAATTTTAAAGTCTTTGAAAATAAAATATTCAACAGTTATATAATACTCTATGAATACACTGTAGTTTATATACCTATGCCTTCTTTGTTGAGAATAAGATTGTTTTCATTTTTTCTTTATTATAAATGATGCTGTGATTATTATTCTTGTGCACAAATCTTTATCTGCATCTCTGATTCTATTCACAGGGTAGAATTCTATAAACAGACTTTTGGGGTCAAAAACTGTATTTTAAGGCTCTTTACACACATTATTGAATTGCTTTTCAAAAAGATTATACCAATTTATATCCCCACCAATTTATATGCCATTGATATGTTACAACAATTTATACCCATGAAGGAGATGGTCTCATCATATCCATGTTATTGTTAAGATTATTTCCTGCTAAATTTTCAGTCTCTCCTTTTCTACTAGTTCTTACAACAAAGGTTAAAAATATATTTAAGTGTTTTATGTCCTAGAAATAATAATAATTTTCTACCCAGCACCTCTCTTTGGATAACCATCTTCTTCCCTTTGCAGCTAGGATTCCTGGTGAGTAATTAGTCTTCAGCCTTGGTCTCTATCACCTAATCTTCTTTCTGTCATCTTAGTTGGGCCTTTGCTTCTCCACTTAGCAAACATTACCAATGATGCCCTAATTCAGTCTAGCAGAGTGTTCTTGTCATTTATCGTGTATTAAATTTAAGCACCCAACACTTAAATTTTTTCTAGGAATTCTAAATTCCCTTGCTTCTGAGACATAATTTTCCTTTTTCCTCATTTCTTCTTGACCATTATTTCCAAGGGCTGCTTTGTTTTGGACAACAACCTGTAGCTGATAAACTCCCGAGCTTTACCTTTAGTTCAACAAATTCTATAAGCCAGAGCAAGAGTGTTATATTAACACTATTTGATTTCTTTAAGTAAATATCTTTGGGAACATAAAACCTAAAAGTCTGAAATTAAATTCATTCCATCTCCACCCAAGCCTCCCACTCTTGCATTAATTGTTTTGGCGAAGTGCAGCATTATCCATGCCTATGTTTAAAATAGAAATCTGGAAGTAATAAATTAACCTCACTGTTCACTGTTCACTAAATAGTCAATACAATCTTACAAAATAATGTCCAATCCTATAAAACTGACTCTTGCCTACCCTTCAGTATTTTGTCTAATTACACTCAGTTCCATTCATCTGGGTTCTCACATTTCGTTTCTTACAGATTATAGAGCACAGCAATATGATTCATGCCTCTTAAGATGCTTCCGCCTATAATGTTTCACCTAAGTGAATAACACATCACACTAACTTACCCAACAAAGAATTATTAAATTTTTGGAATCAGCACACTGGAAGGTTCCTTAATCTAGACTTCCTGATTGCTCAGCTGCTGCCGCTGCTGCTGCTAAGTCGCTTCAGTCGTGTCTGACTCTGTGCGACCCCATAGACAGCAGCCCACCAGGCTCCACCATCCATGGGATTCTCCAGGCAAGAACACTGGAGTGGGTTGCCATTTCCTTCTCCGCCTGCTCAGCTAGAATGACCTTTCCTTTCCCTGTGGTTGAAATTCAATACTTGCCTATCTCTTCCTATATAGTTCTAAAGTAGTTTCCTCTATTTATTTATGTGTAAATTTTTTGCTAAATTGTCAGCTCCTTAAGGGATATACTATTTCTATCTGTCTTTGTAATCCTAGTTTGAGAAATTTATCAAGAGTTTACAGAATTTATCCTGGCCTTATAAAGTCAATATATCAGGTTAAAAGTAATTCTATTTCTGGTCTCACAATTTTGTGAAAAATGTGTGCATTTCTTCCTCTGCACCACCCATATATTTCTGATGAAATGTCCCCATGCTTCTTTTGTGTCCTTGATAGCACCTTTTAAATATTTCTTTCACAAATCCTGTATTATTTGAGAGCATTCTTTTCATTTACACAGTTATCTTGCTTCTTGAAAACAGATTCAGATTGTTATTCATCTTTTTGTTTCTATAAACCTTAGTTTAATAAATTCCCAATAATTATTTGTTTATAAATTTGAATGTCTGAACTGACAATGCAAGGTCGATATGAAAAAATAAATAAATAAAAATCTACTAAGAGAATACTTTCACTCTACCCCTCCCAAAGAAATTCACTCCTACATATTAATCAACTGGAAAACTGAAAAAGAAAAATTACAAGATTACTCTTTCAGACTATGGCGAACAGGCAGTGAAGGGCACTGATCCCTAAAAGATGAGCAAAAAGGAATTCAGTCATGTAGTTTCCCCTAGTATACTGCCAGTATTCAGGCAACAGTACAGAGAGAGAGCACCAGAAGCAAGAGACTAGACATTGCAGATGATAAATCAATAAAACTGAAAACACAGCAATAGAATCTATCCACAATGAAGCAAAGAGAAAACCTGAACAGAGTCTGAGGGACCTATAGGACATCAAGCAGTCTAACACACAAATAACTGGAGCCCTAGGACAAAAAAGATTAAAGGGGTTCAAAAATAACTTATTTGAAGGAACAATGGCTACATTATGGCTAATTTTTTTTCGAAGTTGATAAAATCATAATATTACATATTTAAGAAATTTTAAAAAAACAGCATAAAGAAAACCCCACCAAGGCAAATATTAATCAAATGGATAAAAATTAGGAACGAAAACATGTTTTAAAGCCATCAAAATAAAAATACCTTCTATAAAAGGTAGTAATGATAAGAATGATCACCTATTTCTCTTCAAGCAACATTCAAATCAGAAAGACAGTTGCTTAAAGTATTAAAAGTAAAAACTGTCAACCTCTAATTCTACATTAAGTGAAGATACCTTTCAATAATCAAGGTGTAAAAAGGCATTTTCATGCAAACAAAAGCTGAATCAATCTCCAGCCAACTTACAGTACACTGAATGCTTAAGGAAATTCTTCACACTGAAGGAATTTGAATGAAAAAAATAAAGATTAAGGAGCTGTGGAAGAGCTAAACAAGTAAGTAAATATAAAAGACATCTTTTCTCATTTCTACCTCCAAAAAGATAAGTTGGCCTTAAAGGCCTAATATTTATATATTTTGAAGTTTATAATATATGGAGAAATCAAATATATGACAAAAATAGCACAGAGGCTAGAAAGGGGAAAAACAGAAATTTGCTGTTGTAAAAACAAACAAACAAAAACCTGTGATAAAGTGCTTGCACTATATGTGGGACAATTCAATGTTATTTGAAGGTACTGAAGTGACTTAGCAGCAGCAGCAGCAGATAGGAATGGATATCCACTCCAGTATCCCTGCCTGGAGGATCCCATTGTATAGTTCACAGGGTTGCAAAGAGCTGGACACAACTGAGTGACTAAAACATAGACTCTGATAAGTTAAAGATGTATATTGTAAACCCTGAAGCAAGATCTGAAAAATAAAACAAAGAGTTACGGCTAATAAGTTAATAGTGAAGATAACATGGAATCATAAAAAGAATCTTAATGAAGGTGGGAAAAGAGGGCAGATAAAGAATACGAGGTATATATAAAATATGAAGAACAATACAGTAGGTTAAAACCCTGCCATAAAACAATTACATCAAGTACAAATGGCCTAACCATTTCAACTAAAAGGCAGGAATTGTGAGACTGGATAAAAAAGCAATTCCCAATCATATGCCATCAAAGTATGTAGTTGAAACATAACAACAAAGACATGGAAAAACTTACCATGCCTATAATAATTAAGAGAAAACTAGAGTAACTATAGTAATATCAGAGAAAGTAGACTTTGGAAGCTGTAAAATTAGATACCGATCAAATTTGAAGAATCAACCTGCTCTAATGTCATTTACAAAATTTTCCACACAAAATTCTCTTGAAAAGCACAAGGAACATTTAACAAGGTTGACTATATTCTGGATTCTTAAACAATTCTTAAGAAACTAAAAAGACAAATCATATAGAGAATGTTACATTCTAAAATTAGAATTAAAACAGAAGTAAATAATAGAAATATATTTTATGGGGAGGGAGGTGGGAGGGGGGTTCATGTTTGGGAACACATGTAAGAATTAAAGATTTTAAAATTAAAAAAATAAAAAACTAAAAAAATAAATAAATTAATTTAAAAAAAAGAAAGAAATATTTCTCAAATTCTCAGAATTTAAGCACACACGCGTCCATGGATCAGAAGGAAAGGCACAAGTAAAATTATACTGTATTTTGAATTAAATGAAAATGAAAACAGAAAATATGAAAATGTGTGGGATGCTGTTAAAGCAGGGATTAAAGGGAAATTTAGAGCATCAAATATATATATATATATATACATATATATATATATATATATACACACACATATATGTAAGATTTCAAACCAGTGACCTTCTACCTTAAGAAGCTTTGAAAAAAGCAAATCATACTCAGAGTAAACAAAAAGAAGAAAATACTAAAGATAAGAGAAACAATCATTAATCCAGGAAATGGATAAGCAATAGAGGAAAAGCAACAAATTCAAAGTCTGATTCTTTGAAAAGGACAATACTATGAATAAACCTCTGGGCAGAACTATGAACAGAAAGAAAGACCACACAAATTAAAACTATGGATTTTAGAGATATCAAATTAATAGAAAATATTATAAATAACTATAAATTAAACAATTCGATCAACCAACTATCAAAGGCATTCAAGGAAAAAATAACAACAACAACAAAAAAAAAAAACAGATGATTTCCACTTTTGCCAAAAGAGAGAATAGGGGCTAATTTCATCCACCTGATACAACCAAAACACCCAGGCAAAATACATGAACAATTTTTAAGATATTAGACATCAGGTAATGAATGATAATGAATATCCCGTGCTCTGATCTTTTCATCTTTCCTCAGACCTGTTATGAAGAGCAAATAAGGTTTTGCATGTGAAAATTTCTAGCATAACAACAGAAACATTAATAAATGTCTCCTTCTTCCCCTCTCCCATTTTTCCTTCCTGGAAACAATTCACATCTCCATGTCAAAGTAAAGTGTTACTGTGAAAGTTTTCCCCAAATACTTTGGGTCCATAACATATTCTGATGGAAATTGAATATCATTTTAGACAATGCTGCCCATACAAACACAGACACACATGACTACACACACACACACACACGCACTACAAGGCATTAACTAAGGAACTTCTTAAAAGGATTTTGTTTCTTTTAGGAGAGAAAAAGCAGTCTTTCTGAAGTCTTTGTCGCCTCTAAACATTTTAGCACCTGTCAGGCTGAATTAAAATATCTGTCATTCTCTCTTAGTCCACCAAATATAATTTAACGTGAATTCCTGATCCTATTTTCCCAGAATCTTTTATTATTACATTTCTTTCTGGGGACTGAACATAAATGGAATTACCAAGTCAAGAGTCTAAATGCAGCCTCTAAAGAATAACCTGTTTATAATCTGGCTCACAGTTCTTTTATGATAATCAATATATTTAGATACCTCTCTTCAGGAAAAACTTAGGGTTTACAGTCATAAAATACTGAGGCTAGATCCCAGTTCTAACACTTAGGAGTTTTCCAAAGTTCCCAAACCAACGTCAATCTTTATTTCATAATCAGTAAAATGATTTATCATCCTTGTTATGTTGTTCAAGGAATTAAATCAGATACTAATGAAATGTTTTGCACAGCGCATGACACAAAACCTCTCTTCTGTTCATTCCCCAACATTCGTTTCTAAAAATATATGTTTTTATTTTTCAATTTGTTAATGTGGTGAATTACACTGATTGATTTGCGGATATTGAAGAATCCTTGCATCCCTGGGATAAAGCCCACTTGGTCATGGTGTATGATCTTTTAATGTGTTGTTGGATTCTGATTGCTAGAATTTTGTTGAGGATTTTTGCATCTATGTTCATCAGAGATATTGGCCTGTAGTTTTCTTTTTTGTGACATCTTGTCAGGTTTTGGTATTAGGGTGATGGTGGCCTCATAGAATGAGTTTGGAAGTTTACCTTCCTCTGCAATTTCTGGAAGAGTTTGAGGAGGATAGGTGTTAGCTCTTCTCGAAATTTTTGGTAGAATTCAGCTGTGAAGCCATCTGGACCTGGGCTTTTGTTTGCTGGAAGATTTCTGATTACATTATCAATTTCCGTGCTTGTGATGGGTCTGTTAAGATTTTCTATTTCTTCCTGGTTCAGTTTTGGAAAATTGTACTTTCTAAGAATTTGTCCATTTCTTCCACGTTGTCCATTTTATTGGCATACAACTGCTGATAGTAGTCTCTTATGATCCTTTGTATTTCTGTGTTGTCTGTTGTGATCTCTCCATTTTCATTTCTAATTTTATTGATTTTTGATGAGTCTGGCTAATGGTTTGTCAATTTTATTTATCCTTTCAAAGAACCAGCTTTTGGCTTTGTTGATTTTGCTATGGTCTCTTTTGTTTCTTTGCATTTATTTCTGCCCTAATTTTTAAGATTTCTTTCCTTCTACTAACTCTGGGGTTCTCCAACTCTTCCTTTTCTAGTTGCTTTAGTTGTAGAGTTAGGTTATTTATTTGACTTTTTCTTGTTTCTTGAGGTATGCCTGTATTGCTATGAACTTTCCTCTTAGCACTGCTTTTATAGTGTCCCACAGGTTTTGGGTTGTTGTGTTTTCATTTTCATTAGTTTCTATGCATATTTTGATTTCTTTTTGATTTCTTCTGTGATTTGTTGGTTATTCAGAAGTGTGTTGTTCAACCTCCATATGTTGGAATTTTTAATAGTTTTTCTCCTGTAATTGAGATCTAATCTTAATGCATTATGGTCAGAAAGATGCTTGGAATGATTTCGATTTTTTGAATTTATCAAGTTTAGATTTATGGCCCAGGATGTGATCTATCCTGGAGAAGGTTCCATGAGCACTTGAAAAAAGGTGAAATTCGTTGTTTTGGGGTGAAATGTCCTATAGATATCAATTAGGTCTAACTGATCTAATGTATCATTTAAAGTTTTAATTTTCTGTTTAGTTGATCTGTCCGTACTTAGCATTTGTCTTACATATTGTGGTGCTCCTATATTGGGTGCATATATATTTAGATGCAGAGAAGGCCTTTGACAAAATTCAACATCCATTTATGATAAAAACTCTCCAGAAAGCAGGAATAGAAGGAACATACCTCAACATAATAAAAGCTATCTATGACAAACCCACAGCGAACATTATCCTCAATGGTGAAAATTGAAAGCATTTCCCTAAAGTCAGGAACAAGACAAGGTGCCCACTTTCACCGCTACTATTCAACATAGTTCTGGAAGTTTTGGCCACAGCAATCAAATTGGAAAGAAGTAAACTCACTGTTTGCAGATGACATGATCCTCTACATGGAAAACCCTAAAGACTCCACCAGAAAATTACTAGAGCTCATCAATGAATATAGTAAAGTTGCAGGATATAAAATCAACACACAGAAATCCCTTGCATTCCTATACACGAATAATGAGAAAGTAGAAAAGAAATTAAGGAAACAATTCCATTCACCATTGCAACGAAAAGAATAAAATACTTAGGAATATATCTACCTAAAGAAACTAAAGACCTATATATAGAAAACTATAAAACACTGATGAAAGAAATCAAAGAGGACACTAATAGATGGAGAAATATATCATGTTCATGGATTGGAAGAATCAATATAGTGAAAATGAGTATACTACCCAAAGCAATTTACAAATTCAATGCAATCCCTATCAAGCTACCAGCCACATTTTCACAGAACTAGAACAAATAATTTCAAGCTTTGTATGGAAATACAAAAACCTCGAATAGCCAAAGCAATCTTGAGAAAGAAGAATGGAACTGGAGGAATCAACTTGCCTGACTTCAGACTCTACTACAAAGCCACAGTCATCAAGACAGTATGGTACTGGCACAAAGACAGACATATAGATCAATGGAACAAAATAGAAAGCCCAGAGATAAATCCACACACATATGGACACCTTATCTTTGACAAAGGAGGCAAGAATATACAATGGAGTAAAGACAATCTCTTTAACAAGTGGTGCTGGGAAAACTGGTCAACCACTTGTAAAAGAATGAAACTAGATCACTTTCTAACACCGCACACAAAAATAAACTCAAAATGGATTAAAGATCTAAATGTAAGATCAGAAACTATAAAACTCCTAGAGGAGAACATAGGCAAAACCTCTCAGACATAAATCATAGCAGGATCCTCTATGATCCACCTCCCAGAATGCTGGAAATAAAAGCAAAAATAAACAAATGGGATCTAATTAAAATTAAAAGCTTCTGCACAACAAAGGAAACTATAAGCAAGGTGAAAAGACAGCCATCTGAATGGGAGAAAATAATAGCAAATGAAGCAACTGACAAACAACTCATCTCAAAAATATACAAGCAACTTCTGCAGCTCAACTCCAGAAAAATAAACGACCCAATCAAAAAATGGGCCAAAGAACTAAATAGACATTTCTCCAAAGAAGACATACGGATGGCTAACAAACACATGAAAAGATGCTCAACATCACTCATTATTAGAGAAATGCAAATCAAAACCACAATGAGGTACCACTTCACACCAGTCAGAATGGCTGCGATCCAAAAATCTGCAAGCAATAAATGCTGGAGAGGGTGTGGAGAAAAGGAACCCTCCTACACTGTTGGTGGGAATGCAAACTAGTACAGCCACTATGGAGAACAGTGTGGAGATTCCTTAAAAAATTGCAAATAGAACTACCTTATGACCCAGCAATCCCACTTCTGGGCATACACACCGAGGAAACCAGAATTGAAAGAGACACATGTACCCCAATATTCATCGCAGCACTGTTTATAATAGCCAGGACATGGAAACAACCTAGATGTCCATCAGCAGATGAATGGATAAGAAAGCTGTGGTACATATACACAATGGAGTATTACTCAGCCGTTAAAAGAATTCATTTGAATCAGTTCTGATGAGATGGATGAAACTGGAGCCGATTATACAGAGTGAAGTAAGCCAGAAAGAAAAACACCAATACAGTATACTAACGCATATATATGGAATTTAGGAAGATGGCAATGACGACCCTGTATGCAAGACAGGGAAAGAGACACAGATGTGTATAACGGACTTTTGGACACAGAGGGAGAGGGAGAGCGTGGGATGATTTGGGAGAATGACATTCTAACATGTATACTATCATGTGAATTGAATCGCCAGTCTATGTCTGACGCAGGATGCAGCATGCTTGGGGCTGGTGCATGGGGATGACCCAGAAAGATGTTATGGGGAGGGAGGCGGGAGGGGGTTCATGTTTGGGAATGCATGTAAGAATTAAAGATTTTAAAATTTAAAAATAAAAACTAAAAAAAATAAAATAAAATAAAATAAAAATATATGTTTTTATTTAATAAAATGTATGCATTCAAGTAAGCAGTCTATTCTAAATTAAAAATTAGGGACTATCATTCTAACATGAAACCAAGAAAAGTGAAAGAAAGTGAAAGTGAAGTCGTTCAGTCCTGTCCTACTCTTTGCGACCCCATGGACTGCAGCCCACCAGGCTCCTCCGTCCACGGGATTTTCCAGGCAAGCATACTGGAGTGGGTTGCCATTTCCTTCTCCAGGGGATCTTCCCAACCCAGGGATCGAACCCGGGTCTCCTGCACTGCAGGCAGATGCTTTACTCTCTGAGCCACCAGGGAAACCAAGAAAGGGACTCTTCAAATATCTTATAAGCAATAGCAGATTTGGAATTGACTCTCATTGTGTGCGGTCCCACCCTTCCTTTATGACATATTTTGCTTTCTTCCAGGTAAGTTAGTCAGAATATAGCCGTTCTTTCGACTCATCATGGAGACTTGAACGTAATGGTGTTTCAGGATGGAATTTTTGTGCCTTCAGTGACTTTGTAACATTTTCTGTTTTTCAGTCGTAATTTCAAAGTTGTTAAGGTTTCCAACACACAACTGCATCATTTCTAATTTTCATCCAGATTTCAATTAGCATCATCATATGACAGGCCAATTATATCAGCTTCTCCCTTAATAGCATAAATCATATTTTTGTTCATAGTTGTAAATATCAATGTTCAGTGATACATTTTAAAAAATACACTATAGCAGACAGAGCCTGGAAGACTTTTCTTCTAAATTATCTCTTGTGTTGTTTGTTTTCTTCTTCTTTAAAGCTATGTAGAACATTCATTGGCAATCCCTTAGATTTATCCGTCAGGTTGACCACAGTGAAATTATAATGAAAAAGAGAAAGACACAGATGGTTCACTTTTTTTTTTAGCTATTCTATCAAATCAAAGGAGTCTTTATATTTTTGGATGAATATTTATTTTATTTTTTAAATTAAATGGACAATAATAAAATGACAATAAATTTCCACTTTTTCTGACCTCCCAGAAGTACATCATAGAGGTATCATAATTATCCATTTTCATCAGTGTTAATAGATCACCAGCAAAGCAAACTGGAGATGTATTTTGATAGCTTTTAAAAATGATGAAATCATTTTGAAAAAGAAGAAAGATAGATGGTTAACTGTACCTTGTTCCAAGGCTTATTGTCAAGTTACAATGATAAATTCATGTAGTGTTGGTTTAAAGATAGACAAATCAATCAATGGAAAACAACAGAGTCCAGAAATAGACTCACTCACATATGACACTTTTACATGGACAACTAATTTTTGACAAGGGTGCAGAAACAATTCAGACAGAAATGTAAGTCATTTCAACAAATGATGATAGAGCAATGAATATACATAATTAAGAGAAAAATAAAACTTTGATTCATACTTTTGCTCATTTAAAAAAGTAATTCAAAAAGTAGAATAAACCTAAATATAACAATTAAAATATTAAAATTTCTAGGGGAAAAAAATGGAGAAAATTTTCGTGACAGTGGGTTATCCAAACATTTTTTAGATTTAATATCCAAAGCACAATCTATAAGGGAACAAATGGGACTCCATCAAAATTAAAGATGCTTCCTCTTCAAAGAAACTGTTAAGAGATTAAAAATACAGTCCACACTCTGGGAGAAAATAATTGCAAAGCATCTATCAGATAAAGGAATCTTATCCAAATATATACACAAGACCTCTCAAAAGTCAATAAAGAGAAAACAGCGCAATTTTAACAGTGTTTAGAAAAGTTGAACAGAAACTTCACATAGAATATGATGTCAAATGAGTACATGGAAGGATGTCAAACACTATTTTGCTAATACCAGAAAAATGCAAATGATAGCCACATAAAATATATATATAAGATACCATTAGACACCTAAAATGATAATTCTGGAGTAAAAAAATACTGGGAAAAGAAAAAGAGGACACATTGTATGATTCCACTGATATAAAACTCTAAAATGCAAACAAATATATACTCAGAGAATCAGTTCAGTGGTTTTTCATTGGAGAGGAGGTAGAGACGAGAAGGAGAGTAAATTACAAAGACAGATGAGGATACTTTATAATGATCGCTATTTTCACTAAAACATCTATATAAAAACTTATCAAATTGTATACTTTAAAAAGTAGCTGTTTTTTCCTATGACAATTAGACCACAACAAGGTGTTAAAAAATAAAATATATACACAGGTATATGTATATGTAGGCATTTGGGTGAACTTAATATTATGCAAAAAATAATTATAAATAAATTATAATGACATGAAAATTATTAAGATGATCTTAAGAAATACTAGTAAGTTAAAAATTGAAAATAGTAAAGAGACTCTCTGGGTAGAATAAAACATGAACAAAATGCAAAAAAAACACAACATAATAAAAGCGGCATTAAATTTTCTAAGATCAATAAGATATATTATTTTATGATCAGGAAAAACTGTGTTCTTGATTGTGTGTTTTGGTAGTATTATTTTTTTTTAATTGTGGGATAATTGCTTTACAATGCTGTGTTCGTTTCTGCTGTACGACAACATGAATCAACTATAAATATATATCCCTGCCCTCTTGTGCCTCTCTCCCACCCATGCCCCGATCACACCCCTCTAGGTCATCACAGAGCGTGAAGCCAAGCACCTGTGTTATAGAGCAGCTTCCCTCTAGCTATCTTTTTGATACACGGCACTGCGTATGTGTCAATGCTACTCTCTCAATTTATCCCCCTCTCTCCCTCTCACGCTGTGTCCACAGTCCGTTTTTTTTACATCGGTGTCTCTATTCCTGCTCTGCAAATAGATGATTCATCATCATTTCTCCAGATGCCATATATCATTAATATAAGATATTTATTTTTCTCTCTCTGACTTACTTCACTCTGTATGATAGATTCTAGGTTCATCCACCTCACCAAACACAGATTTCAATTTTGTTCCTTTTTATGGCTGAGTAGTATTCCACTGGACAAACTGTTTTTAGTGTAAATTTCAATTGTAATATTATCAAACACTCAAAATAACAATCCTATTCAAAATGATATGGTGTCAGAATGGGAATTCTATTACTTAGTTGGAGGGAAAATCAATCAGTATAAATTGCAAAGAGAAAATTTTGACTTTTGGTGATAAATTTCTAAATGCATACATAACCAGAGAACCATTTCACTTCCAGGACTTTTATCTGAGAATCAAATCTACCAGTTTGCAGAGATGAAACACATAGATGATCACAGCAGATCTCAAGCCAGTAAACCAGCAGTTTCACCTTTGTTGTTTACTGGTAAGAAACTGCTTATGGTGATGGCAATGTAGGTCTCTTGTTTAAAAAATATATTCTGCTAAGGAAAAAAAGTTTAAAAATCTCACCAGCATGATTTCACTTTCATCTTACAGTGTGATGTCAGTTTATATGCCTTGAGTGAGTGCTGTTGTGTGGTGGTGTGTACATGTATGCTCAGAGAGAAAATGTCAGTAATTGTACAAACACAATGTTAACTTGAGTTATCTCTGGCTGGAGGAACAAAAGGGATCATTCTCCCTTTTAAACTTCATATCATCTCTGTGTTCTACAATGAAACTGCAGCGCATTTTCAATCAGAAAAGAAAATAAATGGTTTTCCTTTTAAATGAAATAAAAACAAAAAATAATTTCCGTTTTGAAGAAAATAAAAAAAAAGACAAAAGATGCTTCCAAGTTTCATGAATATCATGTCCTGCTTCTTACTAGGAGCTCTCTATCTAAACAACTGCACTCATTCAATAATATAAATATTGAAAATTATTCATTAAGCATTTACATCCTGCTGCTGCTGCTGAGTCGCTTCAGTCATGGCCGACCCTGTGCGACCCCATAGACGGGACCCCACCAGGCTCCCCCATCCCTGGGATTCCCCAGGCAAGAACACTGGAGTGGGTTGCCATTGCCTTCTCCAATGCATGACAGTGAAGAGTGAAAGTGAAGTCGCTCAGTCATGTCTGACCCTCAGCGACCCCATGGACTGCAGCCCACCAGGCTCCTCCATCCATGGGATTTTCCAGGCAAGAGTACTGGAGTGGGGTGCCATTGTAGTAGCTCATAATAAGTACACAAAAAAAGAAGTGTAGAATGAAAACAGACAAAAACAACAAACATTTCACTTTCGGGGATAGGAAAGCAAATTGTAGCTAATTTCCACTTCATGATCTTAGAGTATTAGTGGCCTCAGCCATGTACACAGCGTTTGCACTGCTGGGCTCACCTCCAGCTTATGTACACTCTCCAGTATGGAGCTAACATGTCAGTGCCAAGTGACACTGCCTCACCTCCAACGCTCTGTTAAGAGACCCACTTCTTTCAATCTAGTTCTTGCATTATGTATCTCTGAGCAAGAGATGCCTCTACTGAACATGTCAGAGTTTTATGCACTAACAAGCATTCAATTAATATATGCAAAATGATCCAATATACTTGATGTTGGAGGAACTATATCTAAATGCCCTCCCTAATTTAAGTAGAGAAATTGATACCACTGGACTGCCCTGAATGGTTGCATTTCATATTTAATTAAAATGAATTTAGTCCAGCTTTCTTCCTATTGACCCATTATTTACTGCCTTCAATAAATACTTATTGCCTGCTTCCTCTGAAGGGGTTGATGTGCTAGAGAGTAAAGAATCATCAATGATTGAGATGAACAGGAACCTTACAATCATGAAGCTTATTCTCTATTGCTGGATAAGACAAATCAGCAAGTATTTGGCCAGAGATAATACAGAGTTGATTCAAAGAATTCCAGAAGCAAAGCTTTGAATCATAACCCTAGCAAATGAGAAAGGTTTTTTTTTCTTAGAGTAGATTTATCTAAACTGACACTTGAAGAATGAATAGGCATTAACAGAGTGAACAGAGTGACTAGGTGAATGCTGTAAATCATTCAAACAATCAGTCCACTTTCTTTTCTATTTTAGTAAGTGAAACAAAAATATGTCTTTTCTGATGATGAGATCAGTATGAAGAAATTGAAGATGAATTTACATTATAGGAGCCTATAGCTATCCTTTTGCTTTGCTAGTTATTTTAATTAAATCATTCCCATACATTAAAGGAGAAGGCAATGGCACCCCACTACAGTGTTCTTGCCTGGAGAATTCCACGGATAGGGGAGCCTGGTGGGCTGCCCTCTATGGGGTCGCACAGAGTTGGACATGACTGAAGCGACTTAGCAGCAGCAGCAGCAGTATACATTAAAGGAAAAAAAAATCTATCTAGAGGACAAGGAAAGTAAGGTAACATTTCTGGTTAGAAATATATCCCATGAAACTGGATTTTTGCTACCCAAGTTTTCACAGTATAGCCAATGAGGAAACAGGTCAACTTAAATTTACTGCAGGGCTATCTGCTCAGCCAAAGCTGCTAAAGTATCTTGTTGAAGATGTACTACCTACTGATACCAGATCTTACCAAATGATCAACAAGAAAAGAGAACTAACATTTATAAAGAAACTAAGGTGGTAAAGTTTTAACGTACATAATCTCAGTCTTCAGATGATCTGGGAAACATGTATCCTTATTCCCAATTTTAGAGCTAGAAAACCACGGCTTGAGAGTTATGATTTACATTCAGATCTAATGCAAAATTAACATCAGATAGCCTTTAATGACTGTGCATATCAAATAAAGACAGCATAGTGTGAAAACACAAAGCTGTATAAGATACTACCCTATCTCCAGATACTTATTTAATATAGTAGGGAGGATAAAACACATCAAAGGACAATTCAGAACATAACAAAGTATGTCGAATGATAAATGAGTAGTAAACACACACACACAGCCCAGGATGAGGGAAGGTACGGTGGTCCCAGTTTGTCTGAAGAAACATAAATCTGAGGGATTTGAGAGACAGGAACATTTTTGAAGGGTGAACAGGGAAGACAACTGAGACAGAAAGAACAAGTTCAGTTTAGGAAAATATCAGTGTTCTGGAGAATAGAACCAGTTCATTGGTGGTGTTGAAAATGATTCTGGTCTATAACACATGGAGGGTAAAATAAAAGAGATTTAACAATAAAGACATCTGCAAAAACACAGCAGGATCTGTAGAGCTGTGAACTAAGTATAGATAACACCTCTAATTCCTGCTTTCCATAAACATTTCACATCTTCAGCAACTCGCTCAGGTAATGTGATTCGTAAAAGCCTTTAACACAATTCTGGTCTGCAAACAATAAATGATAGTTTCAGGCTCTTCTTAGGAAGATGAGCAATCATGGGACCTCAACACTCTGCTGAAACTACTCTCTCAAAGAATGTGCATGGCTTTGTTCCTTTGGAATCTCAGCAACTTCCTTCCTCCCCATTCTTCTTGACTGTGTCACTGCCTCCTTCTTGACACACAGATTCTTCAGTTTCCAAGTCCCTTCATCTATGAATCAATAAAAATTTATATACCTGATATGATCAATGTTTTTCCCATGTTCTCCAATCATGCCTCCCCTTGTAAGAAAGAAAGAGACTTAAAGGCAAATAATATACCTCATTTTTTCTTTCCCAAGAATGTCTAGCTTTGTGCTCTAAATACTGTATTAGTCACCAGAATGCGAGGGAGCTAGCCCATGTAATGTAACTGGAGACTGACAACATGGGCAATGTCTGTTGATAGAAATGGTGATGAATGAGTGGTTTCAGGAAATCCCAGGAGGACAGGAGGGGGATAGAGTAAAGTGCTTCCTTCCTTGAAGTATGGAGTGGATGAAAAGTATATGAGGGACACACGCAATACCTAAAACATAGCAGTTAAAATATGGTATACAGTTGGAATAATCATTTTCTTGGCTAAATCAAAGATGATACTATATTAGCAAGAAAAGCTCCCCAAAGCAAGATCCTTGGCTCCAGAGTCATCAGTTCACTGATTACGCTTTACATCGGTGAACACTGAACAAGGGGTCGCAGTAACTGCATGTCCCCTTATCCCTTGCCCTGTACACTAGCTCTGTGAGTCTCTGCTGGCCACCTGATCCCCATCTGTACATATTACTCCAATGAGCAATCAGAGATCAGTCCGCTTCTCCATTATCAGAGTATATTAAATACTTTTAGATGTATAAAACCAGCTCACTCAGTGCTTGGCCTACGTTTTCTATACCTTCCAGGTGTAACCTTGATTAAAATCTGTCTTGTTCTTGTGGCCTCCTCACTCCCTTATACTTTATAACATTGTGAAATAAAAACATCTCCTGCCACATCAGTATACAAGAAATGACAAGCCACAGTGATTTCGGGCCTCCAAACATGAATGAGCGCTCTCAAAACTGCAATCCAGCCGATGCTGCCACCCTTCATGGTGACTGCTGAGGAGCTGGGGGAATGCAAGAAGCAAGGAGAGCAAGGAAACAGGATTGACCCCAGCAAGCTGCAGGGCGTGTGAAAGGAATGAATGCAGTGAGCCCAGAGGCTGGAGTCTTCCCATATACAGAATGCAAAATTCCTTAACTTGATAACCTGATCTCTGATGTTCAGACTGCCTCCTCCCTTTGTTGAAAACTTGTATGTAGCTTGACTTTCTGTCCTGCTTCCCTGGAGCAGTTTTCTCAGAGCTACTGAGATGCTGTCAACTGGGGTCAGAGTTCTAAACATTCCTACCAAATAAAATAACTCTCTACTTTCAGGTTGCAACTGTATCATTTAGTCAACAACATCCAGAGCTGGGATTCTGTCTTAAGAAATGAAGACTAGAAGCTGAGTCAGTGTCTTCCTACCCATCTGACTATCCACTGACTTTCTTCTTTCCTGTCATGGTGTTTCATCACTTCTTAGGTCTAGCCATTTCTTAGTAAACTTATCTGTAGCCTAGATGTCCACCTGGGAATTCTCTCCATTCTCTCAAATACCCACCTTCACTATTTTGAACCATATTGCCTTCCAGTTCAATCTGGGTCCCATTTCAACCGTAAGCTTTATCTGATGGATTAACCTTTTAAAAGTCTACAATATAGTAAGACAGGAAATGCTTATTTTACTTTCTTTGAATCCAGCCATTATCATTGATGTTACCATCATAAAATTGAGCAGAAAAGGTAAAAAGGAGGATTAATAATTCATAACCGCCTTACGTAACCTTATCAAAGCACAGAAGGAGCTGGCACTGCTCAGGTTTAAAGGAATGCACTGATGCATTACAAAAATTCCATTCCACACCACATTTAATTAGGTGAGAGACAAGTAAAAAGGAAAAGAAATTATGTATTTAACCAAATAATAGTAATTATATGTTGCCGAAATAGTCTCCTTTTTTTATGTCAAACATTTAGCAAATCCAGTGAACTATGAGAAGTTACACATTTTGAGCTCAAATAAAAATAGTGGGCAAGAGATGTTCTTTCCATGTGCAAACAATAGGTAGGATAAAGTTTTTTCTCTTTTCAGAAGGCTTTCACTTAATCATTTCCGTTCATTCTTCTATTTGTAAATAAATACAAAATACCAGATTATCAATTCAAATAGCCTATTCTTAAGGCTGTGATTGTTGACCATAAGGACAAAGTTCTCAATGTTTATTTCGTACGGTTACCTGAGTCTTTAAAAGGGAGATACTGAAGATTCTGCCAAAGTAACATATTAAAAGAGAATATAATTAGGAAGTGTTCATAAAAGTGGTTAAAACAAACTTTGGGGAATGGCTTTTAGAGCTTCCTAATCCCAAAACTAGGTTCGTCTAGTCAAGGCTATAGTTTTCCAGTGGTCATGTATGGATGGGAGAGCTGGACTGTGAAGAAAGCTGAGCACCGAAGAATTGATGCTTTTGAACTGTGGTGTTAGAGAAGACTCTTGAGAGTCCCTTGGACTGCAAGGAGATCCAACCAGTCCATCCTGAAGGAGATCAGACCTGGGATTTCTTTGGAAAGAATGATGCTAAAACTGAAACTCCAGTACTTTGGCCACCTCATGTGAAGAGTTGACTCATTGGAAAAGACTCTAATGCTGGGAGGGATTGGGGGCAGGAGGAAAAGGGGACGACCGAGGATGAGATGGCTGGATGGCATCATGGACCTGATGGACGTGAGTTTGAGCGAACTCCGGGAGATGGTGATGGACAGGGAGGCCTGGCGTGCTGCGATCCATGGGGTCACAAAGAGTCAGACATGACTGAGAGACTGAACTGAACTGAATCCCCAAACAGTATACAATGTTGGCAAATATATATAGATTATCTATAATAATCTATGACAAAGTGGTAGAAAAAAAGAGAAGCTTATAACAAACACAGGGCTACAGGAAATGGAAAATGAAAGTAGAAATGTTAAAACAAGTGTAAAAATAGATCTTGCAATTAAAAAAATGTAATAGAATCAGAATTAGTAAGGCTACTTTGTTTTGTTTTCACCATTCCACATTTAACCAGAATATACTTATTATCTAGAAAAAAGTGCCATGTGGAAGGTGGCTTATTCTCACAGTGACGAGATGAGTCACTATGAGAAAATAGAAAAAATAGAAAATAGAGTTTCCTGTTTTCTAGTGTTCTAGCCAATCATTCTGTGAAGCATTTCCTGACTACCCTGACATGCTCATTATTGTATTACATGTTGTGGGGGATAAAAACAGACTTGGTTCCTGTCTGCGGAAAACAACATCTAGTTAAGGTGTGGAAAACAGGCACGTCTGAAATGACCAACACTGACACAAGAGTGTTCATGAACTCATGGGTTGGACAGGTGATCCTGTAAGGCTCACTAAAGCCTCCGCAGTACTGTCTGGGGGGAATGAGAGGGAAACTGAGAATGGATATCAGGGCCCTCTGATGAGCCTCCAGGCTTCCTCTTCACTGGGCAAGTCACTACTCTGATTTATATGACCAAAAGAGATAACACAACTTTTAACTTGATGTGAAGTTAACCCACTACTAGAAGGGAAAGGGGATTTGGTGGGTGAGGCACACAAAAATGGGAGCAAGACTAGAGAGCAGATAAACTGAGTAGGATGATGTGTCTGTGACTGGATGTTTGGAGTATCAGAACAAGACCCATATCATTCCTGAGAGTTGGGCGATGAAGTAGAACAGTTAAAAAGTCATAGAAGGTTGTAGGGAAAACAGCAGCTCTGATAAGTTTCACCTGATACCCAGCCTGGCTCTAATATTTAGATCATGATATACTGCTGAACATAAACTATTTCACATGGAATCGTTCAGTGATTATGAAAGAGTATGACCAAAGTAATATACCTTTTAAGTCATGTATGAGCACAGATAAAGATAAGAGTTTGGTGCAAAGTGACAAAAAATTTAAACAGTTTCCACGTTCAGGTAATAGCAAGTGCTGCTGCTTGTTTAGCAACTACGACGTAGTGCGACTTAATGTTTATACTAATTCCTATACAAAAGATTACTAAGATATCCCAATCATGCATTTCAGTTCAGTTCAGTTCAGTCGCTCAGTCGTGTCCGACTCTTTGCGACCCCATGAATCACAGCACGCCAGGACTCCCTGTCCATCACCATTTCCCGGAGTTCACTCAGACTCACGTCCATCGAGTCAGTGATGCTATCCAGCCATCTCATCCTGGGTCGTCCCCTTCTTCTCCTGCCCCCAATCCCTCCCAGCATCAGAGTCTTTTCCAATGAGTCAACTCTTCGCATGAGGTGGCCAAAGTACTGGAGTTTCAGCTTTAGCATCATTCCTTCCAAAGAAATCCCAGGGATGATCTCCTTCAGAATGGACTGGTTGGATCTCCTTGCAGTCCAAGGGACTCTCAAGAGTCTTCTTCAACACCATAGTTCAAAAGCATCAATTCTTCGGCGCTCAGCTTTCTTCACAGTCCAACTCTCACATCCACACATGACCACTGGAAAAACCATAGCCTTGACTAGACAGACCTTAGTTGGCAAAGTAATGTCTCTGCTCTTGAATATGCTATCTAGGTTGGTCATAACTTTACTTGCAAGGAGCAAGCGTCTTTTAATTTCATGGCTACAGTCACCATCTGCAGTGATTTTGGAACCCCCAAAATAAAGTCTGACACTGTTTGCACTGTTTCCCCATCTATTTCCCATGAAGTGATGGGACCAGATGCCATCATCTTCATTTTCTGATGTTCAGCTTTAAGCCAACTTTTCCACTCTCCCCTTTCACTTTCATCAAGAGGCTTTTGAGTTCCTCTTCACTTTCTGCCATAAGGGTGGTGTCATCTGCATATCTGAGGTTATTGATATTTCTCCCAGCAACCTTGATTCCAGCTTGTGTTTCTTCCAGTCCAGCATTTCTCATGATGTACTCTGCATATAAGTTAAATAAGCAGGGTGACAATATACAGCCTTGACATACTCCTTTTCCTATTTGGAACCAGTCTGTTGTTCCATGTCCAGTTCTAACTGTTGCTTCCTGACCTGCATATAGGCTTCTCAAGAGGCAGGTTAGGTGGTCTGGTTTTCCCATCTCTTTCAAATTTTCCACAGTTTATTGTGATCCACATAGTCAAAAGCTTTGGCATAGTCAATAAAGCAGAAGTAGATGTTTTTCTGGAACTCTGTTGTTTTTTCCATGATCCAGCGGATGTTGGCAATTTGATCTCTGGTTCCTCTGCCTTTTCTAAAACCAGCTTGAACATCAGGGAGGTCACGGTTCACGTATTGTTGAAGCCTGGCTTGGAGAATTTTGAGCATAACTGTACCAGCATGTGAGATGAGTGCAATTGTGCAGTAGTATGAGCATTCTTTGGCATTGCCTTTCTATGGGATTGGAATGAAAACTGACCTTTTCCAGTCCTGTGGCCACTGCTGAGTTTTCCACATTTGCTGGCATATTGAGTGCAGCACTTTCACAGCATCATCTTTCAGGATTTGAAATAGCTCAACTGGAATGCCATCACCTCCACTAGCTTTGTTCATAGTGATGCTTTCTAAGGCCCACTTGACTTCGCATTCCAGGATGTCTGGCTCTAGGTGAGTGATCACATCATCATGATTATCTGGGTCGTGAAGATCTTTTTTGTACAGTTCTTCTGTGTATTCTTGCCACCTCTTCTTAATATCTTCTGCTTCTGTTTGGTCCAGACCATTTCTGTCCTTTATCGAGCCCATCTTTGCATGAAATGTTCCCTTGGTGTCTCTAATTTTCTTGAAGACATCTCTAGTCTTTCCCATTCTGTTCCTTCCCTCTATTTCTTTGCATTGATCACTGAAGAAGGCTTTCTTATCTCTTCTTGCTATCCTTTGGAACTCTGCATTCAGATGCTTATATCTTTCCTTTTCTCCTTTGCTTTTCGCTTCTCTTCTTTTCACAGGTATTTGTAAGGCTTCCTCAGACAGCCATTTTTCTTTTTTGCATTTCTTTTCCATGGGGATGGTCTTGATCCCTGTCTCCTGTACAATGTCACGAACCTCATTCTATAGTTTATCAGGCACTCTATCTATCAGATCTAAGCCCTTAAATCTATTTCTCACTTCCACTATATAATCATAAGGGATTTGATTTAGATCATACCTGAATGGTCTAGCAGTTTTCCCTACTTTCTTTAATTTGAGTCTGAATTTGTTAATAAGGAGTTCATGATCTGAGCCACAGTCAGCTCCTGGTCTTGTTTTTGTTGACTGTATAGAGCTTCTCCATCTTTGGCTGCAAAGAATATAATCAATCTGATTTCAGTGTTGACTATCTGTGATGTCCATGTGTAGAGTCTTCTCTTGCGTTGTTGGAAGAGGGTGTTTGCTATGACCAGTGCATTTTCTTGGCAAAACTCTATTAGTCTTTGCCCTGCTTCATTCCGCATTCCAAGGCCAAATTTGCCTGTTACTCCAAGTGTTTCTTGACTTCCTACTTTGGCATTCCAGTCCCCGATAATGAAAAGGACATCTTTTTTGGGTGTTAGGTCTAAAAGGTCTTGTAAGTCTTCATAATACCATTCAACTTCAGCTTCTTCAGCGTTACTGGTTGGGGCATAGACTTGGATAACTGTGATATTGAATGGTTTGCCTTGGAGATGAACAGAGATCATTCTGTCGTTTTTGAGATTGCATCCATGTACTGTGTTTTGGACTCTTTTGTTGACCATGATGGCTACTCCATTTCTTCTGAGGGATTCCTGCCTGCAGTAGTAGATATAATGGTCATCTGAATTAAATTCACCCATTCCAGTCCATTTTAGTTTGCTGATTCCTAGAATGTCCACGTTCACCCTTGCCATCTCTTGTTTGACCATTTCCAATTTGCCTTGATTCATGGACCTGACATTCCAGGTTCGTATGAAATACTGCATTTACCCCAACTCAAAAAAGTAAGGAATCCATAACAGAGTCATACAGCCCTTGAAACCTCCCCAAACTTAACACAAGATGAAATCACACAGTCATCTTCTAACACTTTTTTTGTGAGATTCCCAATCTTGTGCAATGTTCCTTGTTGCAGCAAATAGTAAACCGAACTGTATAGGTTTATCCTTGGTCCTTTAGTGAGGGGTATCAACAGTTGTTAGGATTTCAGCTGAATGATGTAAGGTTTAGGACAAAGAATCAGGAGGCTAATAGCTCTAAGAACCAATAATTACAAGTATTTTCAGTCTGAGTTCCTCAAAAAGTAGCTACTATAATAAGAGCTAACATCATCAACGTGTGAAATTCATTTTGCTTTATTTTTTGTAGTTATCTTTAGAGACATCATGAAAGCATTTGCCTTCACAGTAGTTAAGACCAGCCAAACAGGATGCTGAAAGCCCAAAGAATTATTCAGAAAACTGGTGGGCAAGCAGGAAAACATGAAGACTTGGCAGTCCTTATACCCAGTACATTTATAGTCTACTTTAGACTGGTTCAAAATTAGGAAGGAGAATGTCAAGGCTGTATATTTCACCCTGGTTATTTAACTTATATGCAGAATACATCATGTGAAATGACAGGCTGGATGAATCACAAGCTGGAATCAAGACTACCAGGAGAAATATCAACTACTTCAGATATTTAAATGACATCATCCTTACAGCAGAAAACAGAGGAACTGAAGAGCCTTTTGATGAAGGTGAAAGGGGAGAGAGAAAATGCTGGCTTAAAACTCAACATTCTAAAAACTAAGATCATGGCATTGAGTCCCATCATTTCATGGCAAATAGATGGGGAAACAATGAAAACAGTGACAGACTTTATTTTCTTGGGTTCCAAAGTCACTGTGGATAGTGACTGTAGCCACAAAATTAAAAGACACTTGCTCCTTGTAAGCAAAGCTATGGCAAATCTAGACAACATATTAAAAAGTAGAGACATTATTTTGTCAACAAAGGTCCATCTAGTCAAATCTACGGTTTTTCCAGTAGTCAGGTATGGATGTGAGAGCTGGACTTAACAAAGCAGGCTGAGCACTGAAGAACTGATGCTTTTGAACTGTGGTGTTAGAGGAGATTCTTGAGAATCCCCTGGTTTGTAAGGAGATCAAACCAGTCAATCTTAAAGGAAATCAGTCCTCAATATTCACTGAAAGGACTGATGCTGAAGCTCCAATGCTTTGGCCATGTGATTGATGCAAAGAACTGACTCAATGGAAAAGTCTCCGCTGCTTGGAAAGACTGAGGGCAGCGGGAGAAGGGAGCAACAGAGGATGAGGTGGTTGGATGGCATTGCCTACTCTAGCGATATAAGTTTGAGCAAACTTAGGGAGATGGTGAAAGACGGGGAAAACTGGCATGTTGCAGTCTATGGGGTCACAAAGAGTTGGACACAACTTAGTGACTGAACAGTAAGACAAAATTAAATTGACTTTCATTGTATCCTTTTAGTCTTGAGTTTACTATATGCTAGACAATGGCACCCCACTCCAGTACTCTTGCCTGGAAAATTCCATTGACGGAGGAGCCTGGTAGGCTGCAGTCCATGGGGTCAGAAAGAGTCAGACATGACTGAGTGAATTCACTTTTACTTTCATACATTGCAGAAGGAAATGGCAACCCACTCCAGTGTTCTTGCCTGGAGAATCCCAGGGATGGGGGAATCTGGTGAGCTTCCATCTATGGGGTCGCACAGAGTTGGACACGACTGAAGCGACTTAGCAGCAGCAGCAGCAGACACTCTTACAAGTGCTTCCCCAAAGATCTTACTCTTCCATAAAACAGCCCTATAAAAGATGCAAGTGTTTTGTTGATGGGTACATTGGGTACAAACTAGTAAAGAAAATAACCCAGAAAGTTCCTTGGACTGCAAGGAGATTAAATCAGTCAATTCTAAAGGAAATCAACCCTGAATATTCATTGGAAGGCTGGATACTGAAGCGGAAGCTCCAAGACTTTGGCCACCTGATGTGAAAAGACAACTCACTGGAAAAGACCCTGATGCTGGGAAAGATTGAAGGCAAAAAGGAGAAGAGGGCAGCAGAGGATGAAATGGTTAGATAGCATCACTGACAAAATGGACATAAATTTGAGCAAACTCTGGGAGATAGTGAAGGACAGGGGAGCCTGGTGTGCTGCTGTCTTTAGGGTTACAAAGAAACGGATATAGCTTAGTGGTTGAACAACAATGCCACATTCAACTAGCAAAAGTGGGTTAAAGGTAAAAAGACAAGCAGTTTGAGTTCGGAGTCCGCATTCCTAACACCTTAACTCTATTCCTTTTGAGAGATAGCTAATAGCAAAGACACAACATGCTTAAACAAGAAAAACTGCGGAAGATTTGCACTGAGCAAAAGGACAAAGGGAGAAGGGAAAAGGAGTAGGAAATAATTCTGGTCACTCAAAGCACAGGTTCCCCATTGTTGCTAACATAGAAGGAAACTTCTCTCAACTACAGCAGAAACTTAAACAGACCAGAATTTGGATAAATGGATGTTTATTTTCTAATAATTAGACTGCCTCCTTCTCAAACTCATTATGGTAAATCTACATAAAATATGTAAATCCTAAGTTCTGCCTTAGAAATATTTTATAGGAATCAGAGCTGACTCTCTTTGTTGTTTAAGTATCTTGTATTATAATCTTTACCAAATATTTAGTGGATGTGCCAGAAGTCTCTGGGATGTATCAGGAAACAAAACAAATCAGCAGATTTCCCCTAGTGAAATTCATGTGCTTCCAGCAGGAGAGAACCAGTAAATGATAATTATAATAAATAGTTAGATGATATAGGATTTTGGAAAGTACAATAATTTCGGAAAAAAGAAAATAGAGAACAGGCAAAGGGCATTGGGGGAACCAGGAGTGAGGCAGAGGAACATGCTGTAGTAATAAAAACAAGTAGTCAAGACAGGCTTCTTTGCAAAAATAAAACAAGTACCTTTGACACAGAAAAAATAAAATAAAGACCTCTTTGAGAACTTAAGGTATGAGCATAAATTTGAAGGAAGTCAGCCAAGCAAGTTATTGGCAGGAAGAAAGCAGGTATCTCAAACATCCTTTACAATGAACAGAATCATTAAATTATAATGTAACTTGCTCCATAAGCTGAAAGAATTAGATTGGATGTGTTTTGAATAGCGAAGATGCCCAAAGATTTTCTTTTAAAATCTGCATACTGTTTCCACCCTAGTCATACGCTTGTTTTTTATAATAATTGATTACTGGAATATAATCTGTTAAAATGTTGAATCATTATGTTGTAAGCCTGAAAATAATGTTGAAAATCAACTATACTTCAAGAAAAAAGAAAGTTCTCAACTTTCCAATTTGCATAAAGTAGAAAAATATGTCCATAAGAATTCAAACTATTCTCATTATTCACACAATGCTACAAATCCTATATATACTACAAAAGTCATGTAGAAAGTGTCTATAGCCAAAATAAATATAACTTTATAATGTACCTACAATGTCGATATAGAGTGGAATAACCAAAGGAATGTTAAGACTTGTAAAGAAAAGCTTACATTTCAAGTAAGCTTTTAAATTAAAAGGTTGGTCGCATATAGAACTGCCTTATGACCCAGCAATCCCACTTCTGGGCATACACACCGAGGAAACCAGAATTGAAAGAGACACATGTACCCCAATGTTCATCGCAGCACTGTTTATAATAGCCAGGACATGGAAACAACCTAGATGTCCATCAGCAGATGAATGGATAAGAAAGCTTTGGTACATATACACAATGGAGTATTACTCAGCAGTTAAAAAGAATTCATTTGAATCAGTTCTGTTGAGATGGATGAAACTGGAGCCGATTATACAGAGTGAAGTAAGCCAGAAAGAAAAACACCAATACAGTATACTAACACATATATATGGAATTTAGGAAGATGGCAATGACGACCCTGTATGCAAGACAGGGAAAGAGACACAGATGTGTATAACGGACTTTTGGACTCAGAGGGAGAGGGAGAGGGTGGAATGATTTGGGAGAATGACATTCTAACATGTATACTATCATGTGAATTGAATCGCCAGTCTATGTCTGACGCAGGATGCAGCATGCTTGGGGCTGGTGCATGGGGATGACCCAGAAAGATGTTATGGGGAGGGAGGTGGGAGGGGGGTTCATGTTTGGGAATGCATGTAAGAATTAAAGATTTTAAAATTTAAAAAATTTAAAAAAAAGAAATTAAAAAAAAAATAAAAAAATAAAACACAACAATTTTTAGGATTTTTAGGAACAACATAAAATATAAGGACTAATTTATCAAAATGTCTTAAAAAGTTGCCATAAGAACAGAGTAAACAACAGAGTCAACGTTTTGATGATCAAAAGGAACTTTTGTTATCTAGCTATAAAATAATTTAATCATTTCACAACAGGAAACCTAAATTTTAGTTGTGCTCCTCTAATATTTTGTAATTAAAGATGTAACAAGTCATAATGAAGAGTATACAAGATCACTGTCATGCTCTAGAAAATTCTTTTTAATGGCATTAAGAATTGCTATATATCAATACTTCACAACAGCCACCCTTTAAGCAAGTAGACAATCTGAACCAAGAGCAGGGGGAAAAAAAAAAAATAAAAAATAAAAGGTTGGTCGAATAGAGAACAAACATAGGGATATCAAAGGGAAAAGGGAGAGAACTGGGAGATTAGGAATGATATATAAGTACTGTTGACAGGATATATAAAACAGATAAGTAATGAGAACACATGGTATAGCACAGGGGACTCTACTTAATGAACTGAGGTGACCTTAATGGGAAGGAAGTCTGAAAGAGAGGGGATATAAGTATACATACGGCCAATTCATTTTGCTGTACAATAGACTCTAACACAACATTGTAAAGCAACTATACTCCAATAAAAAAGGAAATAAAATTTCTGTTTACCCACATAGGTCACTATAGAAACATCTGATTTCCTCCAGAACAGAGTGCAGCTATTCTGGCATTTTGATTTTCTGTAATGAATGAATGTATTGGGGCTTCCCCCGTGGCTCAGCAGTAAAGAATCCATCTGCAATGCTGGAGACTTGGGCCCAATCCCCTGGGTCAGGAAGACCCTCTGGAGGAGGGCATGGCAATCCTCTCTGGTGTTCTTGCCTACAGAATCCCATGGACAGAGGAGTCAGGCAGGCTACAGTCCGTAGGGTCTCAAAGAGTCAGACACGACTGAAGCGACTGAACACGCACGCATGCGATGAATATATTATATATCCAAACCACAGAGATACAGGAAACCTTTTAATTTGTCATTTAAGCTAGCTGTCTGAGCCTGTAGGAAATGAGACAAGAGTGATTTTCATAGTATGAGAAACATGAGATATTGCCCTATGATTTTTAGCCTATTATATGTGAAAATCACTGTGTTTATACTGTGTTAAATAAACAATATATATTGTGCTAAATAAACAATAAAAATAGTTGGTCAAGGATAGTCAATAGATTAACAGGCAGCATAACTAGGCAGTTGTTATGTTTAGTTCTGATATAAAATTCTTAGTATCTTTTATCTTTTCCATTTTTGCATCACAGACTCATGTTATCAGCCAGTAACCACAAAGAAAGCCTGATTCCTGTGTAGATAGATGGAAGAAGTGAGTGTGTAACAAGCATCTCAGATGTTCAAAGTACTGTAGGGAAATTTTGCCTATTTTATTTAATTTTTAGCACAACACTGTAAGATGAATAAATATTACCTTTATCATTTTTACAGTTCAACATATCAAAGGATAAGACAGAAAAGTACTAGGATCCTCTCCTGTGTCTAGAGAGATGTTGCTACTCAGAGGTTTTAGGGTTCCTGACAAAGACAATCTCTGAAATTTTGTGAACCCACACCCAAGTCAACCAAGCTGCTCAATTTATCTTACAGACAGATGAAGAGACCATCCTGCTCACGGTGTCTTCTAACATGTAAATATGCAAAGGCTTTGCCATCAATCCAGTCCGAAAGGGAAAATGGATCTTAATATGTTTTCCTCCTCAAAAGTGATTTCCAAATTATCTGGCATTTGAATTTCAAAGCTGATGCAGCTTAGAATGTCTGGGTTTGGAATAGCAAATCCCCTTGAAATAGCAAGTCATACCTTTGGTGTGCACTGAATTGAAGTCAGGGTGTTTACAGACAGAATTCAATCCAAGATAGGATTGAAGCTCCATTGCCTGACATGGTTTCCGTACCTCTAACAGACTAGTTTCCACTTCCATATGCTGGTTTTAATAAAGTCAGAAATTCTCCTTTATCATTTAAAAAGCTAAAATATAAAAGTCAGATTCAAGCCCTGGTTTGAAAATTGGTGAAGACATCTGAATCATCTTTCATCCCCCCAACTCCCAACCTGTCAATGTTACTTTAAAATCGTAGCCCATAAGCTTTATACAACTGCCTAAACAATGTTTAACAGTTTTTAAACATTTTTTACTTTTCTGCTTAATGTTAAGTGCTTTAAAATCACTATTCTAGTGAACAAAGCAATCAAATCATGAAATCAATATCTTTCTTTTTGCATGAACAAATTGAACACTTTCTCTTAATGTAAGAATGGCACTCATATTAGTGTTTTAAAAATTCTATGTCATTAGGAATTATAGGACCAGAGTCAACATGCACTGGTCTAGCTATGAATCAGACACTACAGTATAGAGAGTTAAAATGGACATGACTGTGAAGCTATCACTTCCCACTCAGAAAATGCCAGTAGCACTGCTAAGCAGGTCTACACATCCAATGTGACGATGCATAGATTTTCCATAGATTATCACAGCCAAGAAAGTCACTCGATGAGGCCACTTTCACACCTTTCAGGGCCCATATCACAATGCATGCATTTTAACAACTTTGGGGCTGTATTTTATCATTTGTGAATTAGACACATTTTTCTTCTTTTCTCAGCACCAAGTCTCTCCTAAACAAAGACAGGTCAGCTACAAAGGGTGATCATTACGGTTCCTTTAAGAAAACAAAAGGTTTCAAGTCATAAATCCTGTAAAATAAATGCCTTGAGTAAAGAAGAATTATTTCCTTTCCATCTGAAACATTCTAACAGGAAAAAATAAGTGGGGAAGTTGGAAAGAAGTGAGCACTCCTGGAATGTTTGTCCATCAGTAACTGAATTCAAATCCTGTATATATGTAAAAAATATCAACATCAGATAATCCCCAAAATAACAGCTTCATAGTATTTTAATTGGCTAAGAATGCCACCAGACAACCCTTTGGTTTCACTCCTTTGCCAAAGAATTATCTGAAAAATGATTATTCTCCTTAAAAGATCACAATCCTGGCTTTACTGAGAACACGAGAAAAATGGAGAATAAAGATGGCAGCCCGGCACGGTGTCCAGCCATCTCAGAATACAGTACTAGCTCTCTATTAACTCTCCTTTCCTTCTCTCTCAAGGAAGTTTAAACTGGAAACTTTTTCTGAAGCTAATTGTTTGAAATGCCCTATCTGTTCACTAAAATCCATATCTTTTATTTTCAAGATGATAGTTTCCACCTTTAACTGTAAGAGCATGTACCCCAGACCATTCTAACTAGCTTCAGCACCAGCTGCTTGAGAGCACAAACCAGGTAAGATTCACCAGTGTAACTGTCTGTTCTGGGCAAGCCTCACCCTGCCTTCGTCTGATTCTCCTGCATACTATTATCAGACCTTAATTAACCAACTCTTCCAAACTGATGTAAGATCAACTTACTATAATAAACCACTCTGTTTAACAGCTCATTTTTCTCTAACTGAACCCTGATTGATGCATATCCAATTGATGTGCTTTTTGACCACATCCTTGGACCAGTGGAAGATTAGAGACTGGAATGCAAGCAGAGATTCAAATGTTCTTCCATGAGCTGTCTGCGCTTCAGTCATTATCCTGGAAGAAAATATCTGTAGCTGAAAGATCAAAGAGAATAAATAGACATCTGGCACATACATAAGCCCAACCACTACATGAATTTAAATCCAGCCTATTTTTGCTGAACCCATTAGACCCTTAGCCAACCTACAGAACTCTGAGTCAAAAAAATAAACATTTGCTGTTGTAAACCATTGTGTCTTAGAATCCTTCATTATGTAGAATTATTGCAATGATAATCTACAAGCATACTCACAGAGATTATTAAGTTTTATAAAGATGGGATTTGCATCCAGGTCTTCAAATCCAAGTCTAGGATGGTATTTACTCTATCTTGACATCTAACAAGTTGGTAAGCTTAAACATTGGGATACAGGGAAAATATAAATGTTTTTAAAACTATTACATAATTATCATAATAGACTGAAATAATTATAATCATTTTAGACAGCTTTATATGACTACCAGTGTTTAGCAATTGTTTTGAAGAGTGTATCACAACTGGTCACAGGGATGTCAACTCTAGACAGTTGGTAATATGAAGCATATTGTATTTAGTGACCGAGATCACTGCAGTGATTCAGCTGTACAATCAGCCTCTTCAGTACAGTATGAAGAGACGTGGCTCAAGGTGTGCATAACTGTATCATGAACTTTGAAGTTTTGAAGGTGAAACAATGTATGTATCTATACAGAGATTCACATTTTGTGGTCACGTATCTCAAGAACATTTCAAACACCCACTTTTCTGAAAATCTGTAAAAGTATCTTCTTTCTTATATTATTCTGAAATTTATGATGCTCATAAAATCATAATAATGGATTATGCATTCATTCATTTTCAGCCTGAATTTCATTTATTCAACCAATATATACTGTATGCCAGGGATTTTACTAAATTCTGGGATAAAGTGATGAATGAGACACAGAATGCTGCTCAAGTAGATTGTATGCCAACTACACCCCACTGAACTGGCACTGGGAATGCAGAACTCAGTGACTAGTGCAGGAAACGGAACCATAAACACACATTTAACATTATGATGAGAAGTGCAATGGAAACCTTAATTTCAAGACTAGAATTATTGAAAAAGGAGGAATGGACTCCACAGTGAACAAAAGGTTTTCTCTTTTCCAATCTAACTGCATCTCTTTTTGTGTATTTCTAGCCAAATCCTCCCTATTTCTGATCTCCAGTCCCGTCCCCAAAGGAAAGCATGTTCTTTTCTTTTTTTTTCCTTTTTTAAAAAATTTTTATTTTTACTTTATTTTACTTTACAATACTGTATTGGTTTTTGCCATACATTGACTTGAATCCACCACGGGTGTACA
The DNA here is from genome assembly GCF_016772045.2 of Ovis aries. NCBI lineage: Eukaryota > Metazoa > Chordata > Mammalia > Artiodactyla > Bovidae > Ovis > Ovis aries. Next base: position 20,994,262 of record NC_056074.1, read on the forward strand.
TGCGTTCCCAAACATGAACCCCCCTCCCACCTCCCTCCCCATAACATCTCTCTGGGTCATCCCCGTGCACCAGCCCCAAGCATGCTGTATCCTGCGTAGGACATAGACTGGTGATTCGATCTTACATGATAGTATACATGTTTCAATGCCATTCTCCCAAATCATCCCACCCTCTCCCTCTGAGTCCAAAAGTCCGCTCTACACATCTGTGTCTTTTTTGTTGTCTTGCATATAGGGTCGTCATTGCCATCTTCCTAAATTCCATATATATGTGTTAGTATACTGTACTGGTGTTTTTCTTTCTGGCTTACTTCACTCTGTATAATAGGCTCCAGTTTCATCCATCTCATCAGAACTGATTCAAATGTATTCTTTTTAACGGCTGAGTAAAATAGCTATGTCTTTTGGTATTTACCTCCCTATTTATACATGGCTTCTTTTTAATGCTCATTTCTTATGTGTCTAATTGCTAACGTTTGCAATTGACTTTCTTGTTTGGAAGATGAGGACAACTTTTTGTTCTCTTGCATGTCCCAACATAGTTTATCACAAATTTTGTCAGCCAATTACTTCGTGCTTACATTTTTATGACTATAAACACACTATTATTGATTCAAGTTGATTTTGCAATTTTTAAATCTTATCCTTTGAAATCTGTCTCCTGTGTGGATGATCACTTTATCAAATTCCCTGCATTCCATTGTTTAAATCTTCATTTTAGTAAGACATATCTCTAGTAGCTTCCTAAGAAAGAAAGCATGTAAGTACTTTTAGAAATTGGATTCAATACCTAGTAGGGTCTTTTTATCTTCATAATGGACATTTAGGTGTCTGCAAAACTGTAAACTCTAAATAACTTCCCTCAAAAGTATCATTTTGTTTATACATGGAAACAACCTAAATATCCATTGACAGATGAATGGATAAAGAAGATGTGATGTATTTACACAATGAAATATCATTCAGCCATAAAAAGTAAAATAATATTTGCAGCAACATGGATAGATCTAGATTTATCTAGATTTATCATACTAAATGAAGTAAGCCAGACAAAGACAAATATCTTATGGCATCACTTAAATGTGGGATTTCAGAAAAATGATCCAAATGAATTTATATATAAAACAGAAATGGACCTGCAGACATAGAAAACTAACTTACAGTAACCAAAGGGAGAAGCGGAAGGAAGAGGGATATATTGAGAGTTTGGAATTAGCACAGCAGATACCAACTATAATGTATAAAATAGATAAACAAAGACCTACTGTAAAGCGCAGGGAACATTATATATTTTTTTAATAATCCATAAGGGAAATAGTCTGAAAAAACCTATATATATATGTATAGCTGAATCATTTTGCTGTACATTTGAAACTAATACAACATTGTAAATAAACTTTACTAAATAGAGAATTTTAAAAATAAAGTACTTAAGTTAAAAAAGACTCAACACCACTGATTTTTTAAAAAGAAAAAAAAGTAACTTTATCTTTGTATTATTTTCCTATTGCTTCTGTAGCTAATTATCACAAACTTAAAATCAACACAAATTTATTATCATAGAGATTGTAAATCTAAAATAGGTGAGGGACTATTCCTTCTGGAGATCCAAGAGCAGGATCCGCTTCTTCGCCTTTTCCAGCTACTAAAGGCTGCCTGCATTCGTAGGTTTACTTCCTGACTCTAGCTATCTGCTCAGTTCGGTCACGCAGTCGTGTCCGACTCTTTGCAACCCCATGAATCGCAGGACGCCAGGCCTCCCTGTCCATCACCAAATCCCAGAGTTCACTCAGACTCACGTCCATCAAGTCAGTGATGCCATCCAGTCATCTCGTCCTTTGTCGTCCCCTTCTCCTCTTGCCCCCAATCCCTCCCAGCATCAAAGTCTTTTCCAATGAGTCAACTCTTCGCATGAGGTGGCTAAAGTACTGGAGTTTCAGCTTTAGCATCATTCCTTCCAAAGAAATCCCAGGGCTGATCTCCTTCAGAACGGACTGGTTGGATCTCCTGGCAGTCCAAGGGACTCTTTAAGAGTCTTCTCCAACACCACAGATCAAAAGCATCAATTCTTTGGCACTCAGCTTTCTTCACAGTCCAACTCTCACATCCATACATGACCACAGGAAAAACCGTAGCCTTGACTAGACGGACCTTTGTTGGCAAAGTAATGTCTTTGCTTTCGAATATGCAATCTAGGTTGGTCATAACTTTCCTTCCAAGGAGCAAGGGTCTTTTAATTTCATGGCTGCAGTCACCATCTGCAGTGATTTTGGAGCCCAAAAAATAAAGTCTGACACTGTTTCCACTGTTTCCCCATCTATTTCCCATGAAGTGATGGGACCAGATGCCATGATCTTTGTTTTCTGATGTTGAGCTTTAAGCCAACTTTTTCACTCTCCACTTTCACTTTCATCAAGAGGCTTTTGAGTTCCTCTCCACTTTCTGCCATTAGGGTGATGTCATCTGCATATCTGAGGTTATTGATATTTCTCCCGGCAATCTTGATTCCAGATTGTGCTTCTTCCAGCCCAGCTTTTTTCATGATGTACTCTGCATATAAGTTAAATAAGCAGGGTGACAATATACAGCCTTCAGGTACTCCTTTTCCTATCTGGAACCAGTCTGTTGTTCCATGTCCAGTTCTAACTGTTGCTTCCTGACCTGCATATAGGTTTCTCAAGAGGCAGGTTAGGTGGTCTGGTATTCCCATCTCTGTAAGAATTTTCAAGTTTATTATCATCTACACAGTCAAAGGCTTTGGCATAGTCAATAAAGCAGAAATGGATGTTTTCCTGGAACTCTCTTGCTTTTCCATGATCCAGCGGATATTGGCAATTTGATCTCTGGTTCCTCTGCCTTTTCTAAAACCAGCTTGAACATCGGGAAGTTAACAGTTCATGTATTGCTAAAGCCTGGCTTGGAGAATTTTGAGCATTACTTTACTAGCGTGTGAGATGAGGACAGTTGTGCAGTAGTTTGAGCATTCTTTGGCATTGCCTTTCTTTGGGATTGGAATGAAACTGACCTTTTCCAGTCCTGTGGCCACTGCTGAGTTTTCCACATTTGCTGGCATATTGAGTGCAGCACTTTCACAGCATCAACTTTCAGGATTTGAAATAGCTCCACTGGAATTCCATCACCTCCACTAGCTTTGTTCGTAGTGATGCTTTCTAAGGCCCACTTGACTTCACATTCCATGATGTCTGGCTCTAGGTGAGTGATCACACCATCGTGATTATCTTGGTTGTGAAGATCTTTTTTGTACAGTTCTTCTGTGTATTCTTGCCACCTCTTCTTAATATCTTCTGCTTCTACTAGGTCCAGACCATTTCTGTCCTTTATCGAGCCCATCTTTGCATGAAATGTTCCCTTGGTGTCTCTAATTTTCTTGAAGACATCTCTAGTCTTTCCCATTCTGTTCCTTTCCTCTATTTCTTTGCATTGATCACTGAAGAAGGCTTTCTTATCTCTTCTTGCTATCCTTTGGAACTCTGCATTCAGATGCTTATATCTTTTCTTTTCTCCTTTGCTTTCACTTCTCTTCGTTTCACAGGTATTTGTAAGGCTTCCTCAGACAGCCATTTTTCTTTTTTGCATTTCTTTTCCATGGGGATGGTCTTGATCCCTGTCTCCTGTACAATGTCACAAACCTCATTCCATAGTTCATCAGGCACTCTATCTATCAGGTCTAGTCCCTTAAATCTATTTCTCACTTCCACTGTATAATCATTAGGGATTTGATTTAGGTTATACCTGACTAGTCTCGTGGTTTTCCCTACTTTCTTCAATTTAACTCTGAATTTGGCAATAAGGAGTTCATGATCTGAGCCACAGTCAGCTCCTGGTCTTGTTTTTGCTGACTATATAGAACTTCTCCATCTTTGGCTGCAGAGAATATGATCAATCTGATTTTGGTGTTGACCATCTGGTGATGTCCATGTGTAGAGTCTTCTCTTGTGTTGTTGGAAGAGGGTGTTTGCTTTGACCAGTGTGTTCTCTTGGTCTCCAGCTATGGCATCACTGAAACCTCTGCTTCTCTGTTTGAGTCTTCTTATGTGACTCTGATTGCCCTTGTTCTTTCTTATAAGGATCTTCCCAGATTTATCCAGCCTATCCTGATAATCCAAAGCAATCTCCTCATCTCAAGGTTCTTAAGTTAACAATATCTGCAAAATCTCTTTTGTGATGGAAGGTAATATAGTCATAGATTTGGGGAATAAGGACATTAATATCTTTGGCAGAAACATTAGTCTCTTAACAATTTTCATTACTGGTTGATATTTAGCTAGCCACAGAATAATAAACTCTTAACTTCCATGAGGAATTTTAATCATCTTCTACAGTCTTCTAGTAGCCAATATTAGTAGTGGGAAGTCAATAACATTTAAATTCTAAATATAGAATCTAAATAGAGAAGCTGAGTGATTTTCTCTTCTCTTCTAGAAGCTTTTACAATCTTCCTTTTTTTTCCCTACTGTTTAGAAATTTTCCAACAATGTGATTTTTTTTAGCAAGCCATGAGCCAGTTTTTAAATTTTATTCAGTAAAAGGGAAAACACATGCCACCGTCATGCTGAAGTGAGTTTCAACATTCCATACAGATATTCTATTTCAAAACTAACATAGTCTAATATAATCTTTAAAATTTTAAAATTTTATACCATTTATAGGTTATGTTCAAATTACAGTTACTACATAATATTGGCTATATTCCTCGTGTCATACAATACATTTTTGAGCTTATGTTACTCCCAACATTCTGTACCTTCCTCTCCCTTATCCTTATATTGCCTTTACCCATGGTAACCTCTAGGTTTTTTTTCTCTATGAGTATGCTTTTTGATTTTACTCACTAGATTATTTTTTAGATTCCACAGTTAAAGGATATCATACAGTATTTGTCTCTCTTTGACTTATCTCACTTAGCATAATGCCCTCCAAGTCCATTCATGTTGCTACAAATGGCATTATTGCATTCTTTTTTGCAGAATATATTCCATTGTATATTGGCCACATTTTCTTTATTTATCTGTGGATGGACACTTAGATTGCTTCCATATTTCAGCAGTTTTAAATAATGTTGCTATGAACATTTATGTGCCTGTGTATTTTTGAATCAGTGGTTTTGATGTTTTCAGATATATACCCAGGAGTGGAATTGCTGGGTCATACGTTTGTTCTATTTTTTGAGAAAACTCCAAATGGTTTACAACAGTGGCTGTACAAATTTACAATCTTATCAACAGTGTGCAAGGATTCCTTTTTCTCCATATCCTTGCCAACTTTTGTTATTTGTGGCCTTCTGGATAACAGTCATTCTAATAGCTGTGAGGTGATATCTCAATGTTTTGATTTGCATTTCCCTGATGACTAATGATGTTGAGCATCTTTCCATGTACCTGTTGGCCAACTGCATGTTGTCTTTGGAAAATCTCTCTTTCTTCTTCCAGTTTGTTAATTGGGCCACTTGTTTCTTTGACATTAAGTTGTGTGAGCTGTTTATATATGTTGGATATTAATCCCTTATCAGTCATCTCATTTGCAAATATTTTCTCCAAATTAGTAGGTTGTCTTTTCATTTTATTGCTGCTTTCCCTTGCTGTGCAATAGCTTTTAAGTTTAATTAGTTCCATTTCTTTATTTTTGCTGTTATTTCCTTTACTTTAGGATACATCCAAAAACTGTTGCTGCAATTTATGTCAAAGTGTTCTGCCAATGTTTTCCTCTAGGAGTTTTTTGATATGTGACCTTACATTTAGGTCTTTAATCCATTTTGAGGTCATTTTTGTATATGGTATTAGAGAATGTTCTAATTTTATTCTTGTGCTTGTAACTGTCCAGTTCTCCTAGCACCACTTAAAAACTGTGCCTATATATGTAAGTGAGTTCATGTTTAGTGAGTTCATGTATAGGAAGCTATCCATGTCCTTGCATTTTGAGAAATTTTACTTATTAAATATTTGACAGTGTTCTAAATTTTTCTGCTTTCTCTTTCTGGAATTCCATTATCCAGAATTAAGCTTCTGAACATATCTGATTTTCCTATTTGTCCTTATTTTCCTTTTTTAAACACTTATTCTGTTTTTTAAAAACTTTTAAAATTTTTCTTGAGATATGTTCAACTTGGCCTTCTGACTACTCACATAAACTTTTAGAGCTCTATCATATTTTTCTAATTTCCAAAACTTCTTTTTATTCTTTGAACACTTCATTTAACACACACCTTATTGTTTCATAAATACAATACCTTTTCATCTTTTCCCTTGACCTTGTCTTCTGTGCACATTGTCTCTCAGTCACTATGGGTTTCTTTTATCTGTTCTGAGTTTATCTGTGTTTCATCTTTTAGGCTTTGTTACTTTGTTGTATGATATTCAAATTCTAGTATTCCTAAAGGTCTTTTATTTTGAGGTGATTAGTGTTCTCTGAGAGAAATCTTCCAATCATCCTCTTCAGAATTAAATGCCAACTGCAAGTAAGGGGATGGAATTTGGGATGCTGCAATTTCAGAGATTTCTTTACAGTCACATCCTTTGATCTATCTTATACATCCTCATCCTGCCTTATGCTATGCTTGGTACACTCATGTGTGAATCTTTTCTGGTACAACTTATAATAAGAGAACACCTTCAGGCTTCTGATAGGAGGGAAAGATGTAGCCCCTGTTTGCAAAAAGAGAGGAAGAGATCTGAGGGATATTGTTATTCAGACAAGTTTTCATCCAGTCCTCCTCTGTTCATCTCTGCACTTGATCTTCACCTTCAGAGGGAGCTTATGGTACCAATTCCCAAATTTCTTTGCAAGTAACTATCCAGAGACTTGAGTTTCATTTCTCTCTGATTTGCTGCCTCTTTGCATTTGTCTGTATGCTTTGCACTTCCATTCTCAGCTGCCACTCCTTCTCTCCTCTTCCTTTCATACCTGTGAATTTGTATTTTTTCTTATCCTTTTACTGTCATTTATATAATTTTTATTCCTTTCCTGGCAATGTGTGGAGAGAGAAGATATAAATACATATGTTTAAGCTACCATGTTCAACTTGAATTCTCTGTTATTTAACATTAAGTGAATAGGTCAACACTGCTAGTATACATTTATTTGATAGAAAAGAATGAGACGTAAAGACTTGTTTTTCAGTCCTGCAAAGTTGAGATAAACCTAACATAATCTCACATGCATTTCATTTATTCACCATTCATTCATTCCACATGCACTTCAATGAACCAGGTTTGTACTATGCTATGTTACTGTAGGCACCATGCAAACACAAACACACACACACAGCTAAAGTTCTGCATCAAACATTGTAATAATATGTTCAGTTAAGCATGAGAACATTCAGGGAGATGTGACTAAATCAACAAGGGACAGAAAAGTGAGAGGAGAACAGATTGTCAGGAAGTGGCCAGAAACAGCTGCTAATAGGAACAGGCTTAGGTAAAGCCATGGCAATAATAAAGCTGCATATAAGCATCAGGAATAAGAAAGAGATTCTTACTGTTATGAGATCTGAATGAGATGAAATCTGAATTTCTCATAGACTGAATGAATTAATATCTTTATCATCTTCCAAAATCATATATTTGCTATCCCCCTGTATTCATACTTACATAGCTCACTGTTTTTTCATCAAAGTGACAACCTGTTTTTCTCCAAGGGGTTTAAGTAAAATTATATTCTGGAGTCATAAACATGGGCACCAAACTAGCAGCTTTCTCTTCTTCTTTGGGACGAGCAACAGAAAATATTCAGAGAAGAGTGCCAGGTTCCTTAGAGAATTTTAGTACATGCCTTTGATGACAATGGTAGCTCAAAGATTTATGAGAAAAATTGGATTTATGACTGACTGGGACTCTATTTCTGTGACTCATCAAAGCCTTTTCTATCTGCAACTTAGAAATTTCTCTCTACTAATACTCAGGTTAACATTTAACTGCCTCAGTGTTATACCAAAAAAGATATGTGATGGTTTCCAAGACAACTGATGGGGAAACATAGCTGATAGGAACTTTTTTCAAATTAATGTGGCAGTTTCAGAACTCTCAAAATTGCTTTGGCAGGATTATAAAAGATCATTTTTTACTTTGTCATCAAAGAGACCCTTCTCTATCACTAGCTTCTATCAATACATTTACCAGGATTTGCTGACTCTGTTTTATACTTTTGAGTAATAGGATAAGCTTTCAAGTATAAAGGATTTAGTCATAGTAAGTAAGTGTTAGTCGCTCAGCCGTGCCCGACTCTTTGCGATCCCATGGACTGCAGCCTTCCAGGCCCCTCTGTCCATGAGATTTTCTAGGCAAGGATACTGGAGTGGGTTGTCATTTCCTTCTCCAGGGGATCTTCCCAACCCAGGGATCGAACCCAGGTCTCCTGCACTGCAGGCAGGTTCTTTACCAATTGAGCTACAAGGGATTTAGTCATAGCCATTATATTATAGAGAAGTGTAACCAAAGGACCATACTGTCTACCTGTGCCCCAATCCTCTTCACTCATCCAGTATGGAACAGACAAATGTGAGCAGGGGTCATTAAGGAGGAGAGTGGGTGAGCATATTCCCTCCCTGCTCTTGGGAAATATATTTGTCATCTTAGAGTAGGCATGTGCAGTAATAACCTAGTATCTTGGTGTTTCACAACAATAATGGTTTAATTCTCACTTACTTTATATGTTTGGGCAAGTTGTCTGTAGCTCTGATCTAAATTTTTATTTTGGACATGTCATCTTCACAGAAGAAAGAATAAAAGACATATTTGAGCCATGCAAAAGCTTCTGATCAGAAATGACACAAATTGATTCCACTTATACTTCATTGGCCAAAGCAATCCACGTGGTCAAGCTTGATGTCATCAAGGTGTGGAACATAATTCATGGAGAAGGACCTAACAAGGAATGGCTTAGAAATCCAGAGGGAAAGGACACAGAAAAAGATAAGGCAAAATTTTAAAATAAATAATATAATCCACTAAGGAAGAAAATACTCTTCACTTTGTCAAACTGGGTCTTTTAGATTTTCTGTCTCAGAAAAGCATTTAACCTGATACAAAGCCTCTAGTTTTCTTTAAGTTATAAAAAACACTTGGTCTCTGCTCTCAACTATAAACTTGGACTCAGAGCTGCATACCTACAAATGGTGCCCCTGCCTCAGATTAAACTCCTGGAAAGAAACCAATCGTTTCTTACTTATCTCGGATCCATGATATGAAAGTAACTACCTGCTGCAAATGAATATTTATTAGACTCAGCTAAATTGAAATGAACTGAATGGCACTACCACAGAAGACATAAGTTCAAATATATTTTTGTTCATCATTTGTTTCTGTAAACCTCATTTATTTAAAAGCCACTGACTGCCTACTACACAGAAATAAAAGACACAGTGTCTGCCTTTATGGAGCACATAGGCTAGGGGAATCAAATTCTTTCATTTTCATTAAAATGTCTCAAAAAGATGTTTTTGGGTCTTGAGAGCAGATATACTACACAAATTTATCATAAAAGGGTGGCCTTACGATGGGGGTTGGCAGAGCACAAATTGATGAAACAGAGTATAAAGACAACAGAAAGACCAATGAAACTATGAGCTAGTTCTTTGAAGAGATGAGCAAAATTGACAAACCTTTAGCTAGATTAAGAGAAAAGAGAGAAGACTCAAAATCAGAAATGAAAAAGGAAAAGTTACAACTAATAGTGTAGAAACACAAAAGACCTAAGAGACTACTGTGAAAAAAGTACAGAGAAGCTGAGCAGCCCAGAAGAAATGGAGAAATATATGATATAAATATATAGCATTCTAAGACTAACTCAGGAAGAAATAAAAAACAGAAATAGACCAGTTACTAGCAGGATATCGAATCAGTAATCTAAAACCACCCAACAACTAAAAGTCCAATGAGACTGACTCACTAGTAAATTCTACCAAACATTCAAAGTAAACTCTTAAAACCCTTAATAAAAGCAAAAATAAACAAGTGGGACTACATCAGTTAAGAAACTTCTTATAGCAAAGGAAACCATCAACAAATGAAAAGGCAACCTATTGAGTGGGAGAAAGTATTTGCAAATAATATATTTCCTGAGGAATTAATAACCCAAGTATAAAGAACCCATGTACTCAGTAGCAAAAATGAAACTCCAATTAAAAAGGGGAAGAGAATCTGAATAGACATTTTTCCAAAGAAGGCATATAGATAGCCAACAGGCACATAAAACTGGAGCAGGATCTGGCAACCCACTCCGGTATTCTTGCCTGGAGAATTTCGTGGACAGAGGAGCCTGGCGGGCTACATGGGCTCACAAAGAGTCAGACACGACTGAGCAACTAACAAGCACACAGTCACATGGAAAGATACTCAACATCACTAATCATCAGGTAAATGCAAATTAAAACCACAATGAGCTATCACCTCATACCTGTTAGAATGACCATTATCACGCAGACAAGTGTTGACAAGGACATGGAGGAAAGGGAACCTTAGTACACTCTTGGTGGGAATGTGAACAGGTGCAGCTGCTATAGGAAAGAGCATGGAGGTGCCTCAAAAAATTAAAAACAGAATTACCATGTGACCCAGCCATTTTATTTATGAGTATATATCTGAAGAAAATGAAAACACTAATTCTAATAAACCCTATGTTTATTTGCAGTATTATTTATAATAGTTCTTCATAACCAATATACAGAAACAAACCTAAGTATCCACAATAGATAAATGGATAAAGATGTGGTATACACACACACACACACACACACACACACACACACACACACACACACACACACACACACACACACTGAGATACTATTCAGCCATAAAAGAACAATGAAATCTTGCCATATGTGGCAACATGAATGAACCATAAGGGTATTACCTTGGTGAACTAAGGCAGACAGATAAATACCATAAGAGTTCACAGGTATATAATAGATAATATAGATAATAAGTTATATATCTCCTCCTAGATAATAAGAATCTAAAAAATAAAACAAATGAACACATACATCAAACCAAACCAAAATCAAACTTCACAAAGAACAGAATGGTGGATGCCTGAGCAGAGTGGGGGGTGAGAGGGTAGGCAAAATGGGTGAAGGGGTTCAAGAGGCACAAACTTCCAGTTATAAAATAAATAAGGCATGGGGATGTAATGTACAGCATGATGACTATAGTCAGTAATACTGTACTGTACATTTGCAAGTTGCAAAGTAAATTGGTCTTAAAAGTTCTTATCACATGGCTTCCCTGGTGGCTCAGTGGTAAAGAATTTGCCTGCCAACGTAGGAGATGCAGGTTTGATCCCTGAGCCAAGAAAGTCCCATCTACCATGGAGTAACTAAGCCTGTGTGCCGTAACTGCTGACCCTGTGCTCTAGAGCCCAGGAGCCATGACGACTGAACCCATGTGTGGCAGCTACTGAAGCTTGTGTGCCCAGGAGCCCATGCTCTGCAACAAAAGAAGCCACTGTGGTGAGAAGCCCACACAGCGACTAGAGCAAGCCCTGTGCAGCAGTGAAGACCCAGCACAGCCACAGACAAATACATTGTTAAACGCTCTCATCACAAGAAAAAAAAGAATGTTGTCACTTTGTAGGGTGATGAACAGTATATAAACTGTGGTGATCATTCTGTAGTGTAAACAAATACCCAACCATGTTTTACATGTGAAACTAGTATAATATATGTCAATTATACCTAAAATAGACAATACTGTTATTTAAAAATCAATGAGGACTGGCAGGTAAACCTCAACCTCTATCTCAATTTGGTATAAAAACATATCAAAATGCCTCTTTTCATAAAGTAATAAAGAAGAGCTAGTTGCTTGTACATTTATTTTCTCCTCCTAGATAATAAATTGCTTAAGGGTAGAGACTGGGTTTTGTTCATCTATGTGTCATTAGCAATTACCACTGTGTTAATATGTGTTCAAAACATCTGTGAAGTTGAATGAATAAAATTCTGCCTTCCAAACTCAATTTACACCTACACATTCTATTCCAATTTATTCATTTCTATTAGTTCCTCAATTGTTACACAGACTGCAGAGGAATCCTAGGATAATCCTATCCTTTAAAGTAGTAGATAACTGGGCTAAAATCTCAGTTGACCACCAGGATTTGAAACTAGCTGAGTCAGTTCAGTCACTCAGTTGTATCCAACTCCTTGCAACCCCATGGACTTGCAGCATGCCAGGCTTCCCTGTCCATCACCAACTCCTGGAGTTTGCTCAAACTCACGTCCATAGAGCCGGTGATGGCACCCAACCATCTCATCCTCTGTCATCCCCTTCTCCTCCTGCCTTCAGTTTTTCCCAGCATCAGAGTCTTTTCCAGTGAGTCAGTTCTTCGCATCAGGTAGCCAAAGTATTGGAGTTTCAGCTTCAGCAACACTCCTTCCAATGAATATTCAGGACTGATTTCCTTTAGGATGGACTGGTTTGATCTCCTTGCAGTATTACAAAAAAAGTTACTAAAGGCAGAAATACATTAATGGATACTAGCATCTGGTATATCATATGATATATGGTCTATCAATAATAATGTAACAATGATTATTATAGCAAAGTGAAGGAGCAGGAGAAAGTGGAGGAAAAAGAGGAAGAGGGATGAGGACTGGGAATGGGAGGAGGAGAAAATAAACAAGCAGCAGAGAAACAGCAGACCCTCATACAGCAGACACTACTTGCTAGGCCCTTCACACATGTCAACTCATTTAATCAGTTCAGTTCAGTTCATTTCAGTCGCTCAGTCGTGTCCGACTCTTTGCGACCCCATGAATCGCAGCACGCCAGGCCTCCCTGTCCATCACCAGCTCCCGGAATTCACTCAGACTCACGTCCATCGAGTCCGTGATGCCATCCAGCCATCTCATCCTCGGTCGTCCCCTTCTCCTCCTGCCCCCAATCCCTCCCAGCTTCAGAGTCTTTTCCAATGAGTCAACTCTTTGCATGAGGTGGCCAAAGTACTGGAGTTTCAGCTTCAGCATCATTCCTTCCAAAGAAATCCCAGGGCTGACCTCCTTTAGAATGGACTGGTTGGATCTCCTTGCAGTCCAAGGGACTCTCAAGAGTCTTCAGGCACCACAGAGGCAACCTATCATCCTGTTTATCATCACATGAATGTGGAACCATGCTGCTGGGTTTGTCATCCTGCACTTGCCAGCTATGAACCTTAGGCAGATTAATGTCTTACGCCTTACCTTCCTCACTCATAAAACTCATATTTTTTTTTTAGTGAGGATTTGGTGGGTTACAAAAATGACCAACATGAAATATGAGACAATATAAACTAATTAAAATGTACTCTACAAAACTGAGTGACTTGACTTCACTAAATACTGAAGGAAAACAAAGGACTTAGACTTTTTTTTTTTTTTTCATTTTTTTGCCCACACCCTATAGCATGTGGAAGGGCTTCCCTGTGGCTCAGACAGTAAAGTGTCTGCCTGCAATGTGGGAGACCCGGGTTCGATCCCTGGGTCAGGAAGATCCCCTGGAGAAGGAAATGGCAACCCACTCCAGTATTCTTGCCTGGAAAATTCCAAGGACTGAGGAGCCTGGTAGGCTATAGTCCTTGGAGTCACAAAGAGTTGGACACTACTGAGCAACTTCACTTATGGTATGTGGGATCTTAGTTCCTCAACCAGGGATGAAACCTGTGCCCCCTACAGTGGAAGCATGGAATCTTAACCACTGGACTGTCAAAGAAGTCCCAGGACCTAGACTTTATTCCACATGTGCCCCAGCATGGGAAGAACAGTCATGCTGCCCACAAGTTGCCTCCTGTGTCATTCCCTATGAGGGTCACTTGTCACCAGTCCCCTGATTCTGAAGTATGGTTGTGAAGATCCAATTGCCATTGTATGTTTATTTATATTTATTGTGTTTAAGCAGAGATCTTGTATATAAAGATCATATGAGCATCTTCCATTTTAAAGGTAAAGGGAAATCAGGGAAGATGAAGAGTCTAATTCTCTTTCTGTCCTCTCAATTTTCTTCAGAGAATGTTGGCCTTATTACATGAATTCTGAATCAAAGGTCAATTTCATCCCCTTTCTTTTCCCTCATTTTCTTTTGCAAATGACTAATTAATGCAGGGAGTACAGGCATGGAGGCTGAATGACTTTTGAAGGGGAAATGAATGCCCACAGAGGCCACCATTTATGAAGCCAGCTACTCCACTAATTAGCAGGGAGACGGTGTCACCCCAAGGTGAGAGGCAGTAAATCATCTCATCTGAGGTGGCACTCATTTTAATACATCACCCTGCTATCAGTACCATTTTTAAGCTGTCTTTTCTTGACTTATTTCCAAGTCTGAACAAGGTAGGTCAACCACACTCAATTTGTGGGCAGATACACAGACAATTGTCTTGTCCTCAGTGGGACATTAGTATGCACTTGGAGACACCTTGCATTGACTTGTATTTTCTCTCTGAAGAAAGATACTTGCTTCCTAGAGTGATGTAACAGCAGGCCTCCAGGAGACCAAAACACTGCAGAGCTCAGTTATTGCGAGGCATCATTCTATTTGCAGACACATAGCGGCAAAAGTTGGTTTACCAAAAGCCTTCCCTCCATCTTTCCCAATCCCTCCTGAAGTTGAGGAAGACATTTAATGTCAAGAACTGCAGAAACACCAGTTTCTATTGAACGGAACCTAATTAGTGACAACCACAATCTCACATAGTATGGGCCTCTGAGTTCCAGACACATGGCTCCTACTTCTGTCTCTAAACCTTGGCTCCAGAGAATGGAGAAATTCCATCCCTCTCCTATTGTTTAATCTTCTTTTAGTAATACAAATAGAAGGCAAACATTAGGCAAAAGTGCTAGTTGCTCAATTGTGACCAACTCTTTGCAAGCCCGTGAAGTGCAGCCCACCAGGCTCCTCTGTCTGTGGAATTCTCCAGGCAAGAATATTGGAGTAGGTTGCCATTCTCTTCTGCATAGCGTCTTCCCAACTCAGGGACTGAACTGGGATTCCCGCCTTGCAGGCAGATTCTTTACATTCTGAGCCACCATGAAATCCCAACATTAGGCAAAGGAAGCCATTAAAAGCCCCAGCCTGGATACTCAGTTGTTATCAGAAGGAGGGACATCATAGTGACAAAGTTACTATTTTGGACCGCTCTTGTGAAAATGGAAAAGATGGGGAGAAATGAAAAGAAGAAGCCAAACAAAGAAACAGGTTAATAAGTCCAGCTTCATCATTACATTTTCAATCAGGATGTGCACAGATTCAGCAAGAGAAACTTGTCTATCAGACTGCTAAAATATGAGACAGTCTGCTGTTATCAACCTCATACTGAGAAGTTCAATCCCTTTAAGTTTGGGAAAAAGGAACTCACCCCAACTCTGCTTAAATCACTCGTTTCTCAGGGTAACTGGCTTCAAGGTGGCCAAGAACAGTGCACCTCTGAACACGGCAGGCGAGCCAAGGCGCGTTTACCCAGGTGTCTCTGGTCATCCCATCCGTAAAGCTGCTGAGAGGAAGGGCAAAGGAAGGCAGAGGAAAGGATACTCCACGTGTGCGTTCAACCACACGTTCAGGTTCCCCAGTCAAAGCTCCAATATAACAGCCGAGAGAGTGAATTCAGGAGGTACACTGAGTGATTCCGGAGGAACTTTGGGGATTATTTTGGCCCTCTAGTTTTGTTTTGTTTTTTTCATTTCCTAGAGATGCCCATTGTGGCGGAGTCAGGGAGTTCTTTATATTTTAAGGCCTCATTCAGAAGTTGGACAAAGGGAAGGAGGAGATGGAAGTTGCCCTAGGCAGCATGGCTTTCATTAGAAGCTGGGGTGGGGGTGGGGGTGGAGATGGGAAGGAGTCCTGCACTGAGATGGACTGAAACTATTCCAGAATTATCTGTGGGGTCCTTTGCCCAAAATTACGCTTAGAAGGAACTTGAAGACCAAAGGCTCATTTTCAAATTACCCCATTTCCGATCCATAAAATGTCCTTTAAAATCCAAAAGATGCAATGAAAAGTCATAATACACAGGAAGGAAACAGTAATATATTTATGAAAGACCTGGAGATTTCTTATTAAAATAAAGAGAGCTTAGAAGAGAAGGGTTTATTGGACATAATAGAAACAAAATCACACCAGGGTTTTTCTTTTGGTACATCAGCAGTTCTTAGGTTGGGATCCACGGATGTCTAAGAGTCAATGGCTGGACACTAGCAGTCACTAAAAGACTTTGCCCATTTTCAAACATATGTTCAAGACATATATGCAAATATTTCTGGAGAGATTATTCAGAGCTTCCATTAATTCCCGAAGTGGAGTGTGTACGTGTCCTGTGTGTGTGTGTGTGTGTGTGTGTGTGTGTGTGTGTGTGTGTGTGTGTGTGAAGCAAAGAGGTAAACAAACAAATGTTCTATCTACTTTATTCCTCCCAGCTCTCCCTTCCTTGACCCACCCTCTTCCCCACTGCCTCCTTCATAAAAATATTCACATTAACTTGATTTCCAGAGACCCTTTATCAGACCCAGTGGCAAAGAACTCTCACACATCTTCCACATGCTTCAAGCTCATTAAACACATAATTAGTCTCTCTGGACGATAATCGCCATTGCTCAAGTTTATGAATTTCTTTCTCCCTAATCTCTGAGTAGGTTTGTGTCATAAGGCTTCAGAAAAGACCAGTGTGTCATTAAATGGAGGACTGTAAAGATTTTACTACCATCGTGAGCCACGGAAGCCTTGATTATACTATTACTGCCTCTACAGGAGGAATATAAACCAAAATGCTGCTTACATGCTCCCACTGAGGCCCTCCGCCTCCTGACAGCTGATGAAATATGTCATGCATTTTACCTCTGAAGGGACGGATGCCAATCGTGACGGGTCATGGGAAGAAATAAATGTTGATATCTGGCCCTAGCCTCAAAAAATATTTTCCCACATCAGAAGGAATTGCTTTGCTATTGCACAGGGATGACAAACAACGAAGACTTGAGAAGGATGGGTGATGAGGCAGCAGAGATGCTCTGGAAAAGGTATGCAGACAAATACAGGCCAAAATAGAGACTCGGAAGCCAATTGTCAGAAGACTCAAGTTCCTGTTTGAGGCTTAGGCAAGGCATCTAACCTTTCTGGGACTCAGGTTTCATAAACACTGAGGAAATAGGACTTGATGAAAGAATCATTTATGCTCACTCTTCTTTGCAGTCAAATTTCTCCACATCTAACCTTATACAAGAGCCTAATACATAGAACCAACCACACAAGTGAAGCTTTGGAGGTTTACATGGGGTTGGATGTTGAAAGCCCACTTCCTGTATGTTAGCCCCACCCCCAGTCACTCTAGTGTCCCAGTTTCCATCATACAGTTTCAAAACCATTATAATAGGTGTTTCCGCTAGATTTGACATGCTGGGTCATGGCTGATCTCTCATCCCACCTCTGAGAATTCCAGATGACACAGCAGTCCACAGCAGCTGTCACTTACTGATACTGATACTTGTAACAGTGACAGCAAGCCACTGCAAGGGACTGAGGGGCCCTCTAAATTGGTGGTCAAGAGTTTTATTAGCTTTAACAGCTTTTCATTTTGCTACTGCACACATTTTGTTAGCCAAAGTACTGGACTACCCAGAATCCTCCATTCCAGACTGATCATTGAGGAAAGAGAGGGTACCACAATCATGGGCCAGCATCACTGCTTGAGATGCCTATGGAATTGGAGGTTTACTTCCCACAGTCTGTGATACCTCCTGGTCAGAAAAGGACTGCAAAGTGATACAGGGACAATAGCCAGGCTCATGCAGGTAGGGCAAGGGAGACTCAGGATAGATCTCAAAGTAGAACCAGACCTGGCCAGCTTTCTCTCAAGTCTCTTTCTCTAGGCCCCACCTTGCATTACTCCCCTGCCAAATTGCATCCCCACTGCCCTCATAGGAATTTATACTGGAAGGGGTCATATTCCAGTATGATTTTTGTTTTTTCCACTTCTGGAAGCTTCTCAAAGGAAATAAACTTTCCTAAGGTTGATAGGGTATTTCTTTGTGATACCTTCATCTTCCTTGAACTCATTTCCCTCCAAAGAAAAAGCACAGATGTTCCAGCCATAACCTTTGCCTTCATGCCCTGAGTACAAGCAGCAGAATCACAAAGATCTGGTGTAATCTTGAACATACCCAACTTCTCTAGACTTCACTTTCTTTACCTGTAAATAATCCTTCTCAAGGAGCTTGTCTGAGCATTAGAACAGGTAAGAAAACACACACACACACACACACACACACACACACACACACACACACTAGGTTTAGTGCCTGGGACAGAGTTCAGTTCAGTTCAGTTCAGTCACTCAGTCGTGTCTGACTCTTTGCGACCCCATGAATCACAGCATGCCAAGCCACTGAGAAATCACAGTTGTTATTATTTAATAGCAATTAATATTTTCTTTATATCTATCTTTTGCTAAATACAATCCAAACAAGATTATTGAGTTTCTAATACCTAGGCTGGGTTCAGAAGAAACATTCTTTTTTTCGAATAACTTTATTTATAGCTATCATTCTGGAGAAAATAACTAACTGAATAGTGGAGATACTGTAAACTAATTTTCTATCATTCAAGACGTTTTGGAAATATAAAGCAATATTTTCCTTGAATTTGAGAACCGACCTCTAAAGAGTTGGAACAGCTGAAACAGTTGAAAATCAGTCATGACAAGCTTACCAACCACTATGATCTTTGGTTAAAGGCACTGAAACAAAATCTAAATGGTGGGGGCACATGTTTTCATTATGGAAGAAACAATGGGGTGAGAAAGATCATCAGTATAAACCTCACGTTCTATTGATAGCCAAATCACTGAGGAAGGTCTCTGTCAAAGTACTCCTCTGAAATCTGCCCACCAATGCTTAAAATCCTCAGAAGGCACAGGCTGATATGCTGGAGAGCTCTGCTGGCTACATACCTACATCGTCACCCCACCCACTTGACTCACTTCCCCTAAATCCCACCTCTGGTAGATCCTGTCTTTATTAAATGCTTGACATTTTGTTCATAGTAGATTTTTGCATTAATTTTGATTTTTAAAAATATTTTATATATAAAACAGAAATAGACCAATAGACATAAATTTATGGTTACTAAAGGGGGATAAACTAGGAGTTAGGGATAAACTTCCAGATGTTCAAGCTGGATTTAGAAAAGGCAGAGGAACCAGAGATCAAACTGCCAACATCAACAGCAGAGTTTCATAAAAACATCTACTTCTGCTTTATTGACTATGCCAAAGCCTTTGACTGTGTGGATCACAATAAAGGGTGGAAAATTCTCAAAGAGATGGGAATAGCAGACTACCTGACCTACCTCCTGAGAAATCTGTATGCAGGTCAAGAAGCAACAGTTAGAACTGGACATGGAACAACAGACTGGTTCCAAATTGGGAAAGGAGTTTGTCAAGGCTATATATTGTCACCCTGCTTATTTAACTTACATGCAGAGGACATTATGCGAAATGCCAGGCTGGATGAAGGACAATCTGGAATCAAGATTGCCGGGAGAAATATCAATAATCTCAGGTATGCAGATGACACCACCCTTATGGCAGAAAGCAAAGAAAAACTAAAGAGTCTCTTGATGAAAGTGAAAGAGGAGAGTGAAAAAGTTGGCTTAAAACTCAACATTCAGAAAACTAAGATGACATCTGATCCCATGACTTCATGGCAAATAGATGGGGAAACAACGGAAACAGTGTCAGACTTTATTTTTGGGGGGCTCCAAATCACTGTAGATGGTGACTGCAGCCATAAAATTAAAAGACACTTGCTCCTTGGAAGAAAAGCTATGACAAACCGAGACAGTATATTAAAAAGCAGAGACATTACTTTGCCAACAAAGGTCTGTCTAGTCAAAGCTATGGTTTTTCCAGTAGTCATGTATGCATGTGAGCTGGACTATAAAGAAAGCTGAGCATAGAGGAACCGATGCTTTTGAACTGCGATGTTGGAGAAGACTCTTGGGAGTCCCTTGGACTGCAAGGAGATCCAACCAGTCTATCCTAAAGGAAGTCAGTCCTGAATATTCAATGGAAAGACTGATGCTGAAGCTGGAACTCTAATACTTTGGTCACCTGATGCAAAGAACTGACTCATCTGAAAAGACCCTGATGCTGGGAAAGAGCGAAGGTGGGAGGAGAAGGCAATGACAGAAGATGAGAGGGTTGGATGGCATCCTCGATGGACATGAGTTTGAGTAAGTTCCGGGAGCTGGTGATGGACAAGGAAGCCTGGCATGCTGCAGTCCACAGGGCTGCAACGATTCAGACACGACTGAGTGACTGAACTGAACTGGGATTAACAGATACACACTACTATATATGAAATATATAAAAATCAAGGACCTATTGTATAGCACAAGGAACTCTACTTGATATTTTGTAATAACCAATAAGGGAAATAATCTGAAAAGATATTACATATATATATGGTTCATATATAAACTTATATATGGTTTATATTAGTTTACCTATAAACTTATATAAGTTTATATATGGTTTATATTAAGCTAATTTATTTGGTTTATATTAAACATATATATTTGGGGTTATAGTAAGCTAATTCCCTCTTAAACTAAATTGCTGTTTATCAGACACTAGCCATAGAATCTTTAATCCCACAGAAATAGCACAGGCCTTTTATTCCAGTGCAGGGAGCTTACCAGACATGCTACACCATGGAAATTTCATGATAGACAACCTTATATCAAATATTCTCTCCACTGAGATAAGACACAAATCATTTTTGTGATCAAACAGCATGAAGCTTTTAAACAGGTAGAAATTCTATATCTGATATAGAAATTCTGCATCTTACTGATGACAAATCTCAATAAAGATACCGTAAAGACAAATCCACATATGTAACAAATCACCCTTAACTGGGACTGATATCTGATTTATGTTAGTTTATAAATTATTGAGTCATGTGACTATAGGGTTGGAATAGAGCCCAGACCAGAAAATGTAAAAAAGCATTAAAAAGAAAAGCAAAAAAGACTGAGAAGTAAATCTTTCCTCTTCTTTCCTCATTTTATTTTCCTTCTTTCCTTATACCCACTCCATCTAAGTTTTAAAGCAAAACCTAATGGAACTTGAAATTTACTCAGAATGCATTCTCTCTGTTGGCAAAGCACTTTCTAAAGTAACTACAAGTTTTTCAGTTTACTATAGAGCAGAAATGAAATGAATGACATAAGTTTTGAATACCTGATGCACCATAAACATTAATCATCCTGTTCTCTGAAACAGATTTGTTTTCTTGTATCTATATGATGGAACAAATAGAAAAGAAAAGCAACTGACATTTCCACTGTATCCAAAGACAAAAAATTCCAAATGAGAAAGAAGAAGAAAGCATTGCGATGCAGAAAGTAACTAAAAGTAGTGATAAAGTAAGTTTTTTTTTTTAAAAATTTAATCTGAAATATGTGATTATTATAGAAACTACTTTCAACATATATGAAATCTTAATGGGGTTATTTTATTTCTTAAGTTTAAAAAAAGCAAAACTCATTTAAATGGCATTGTCTTTTCCTAAGTTTCATTCATTCCTAAGTTTCATTCATTCTTTCTTCCTTGCATCCTTTTATTCTGTGTGCTCACTGTCATGTGTGTATATGTATCTATATGAGAGTGACATACAGCACATTCCTTCAAATATAAAGTTATAACCTGTAAGATGACAGATTTCATCTAGGCCAGGGTCTGCATACCGAAGATAAAATCTAACCAGCCATATAGGGAAAAAATGTTATATCAAAGCAACAACCTTACTATAAGCCAGGTGGAAATCAATCCTCACATTAAAATGTGTTATTTAATTTTTAAGTTCTTTAATGGGCTAGTTGTCATTTTTAATAATCTAGCAACCATATCTCTATAAGCAAAGCTACTGGGGAAAAAAAAAAACTGTAGCAAGAGGACTCAGGGCCTTAGAGATTTTGTCCTTCTTTTCTTTTAATTCTAAAATAGTGACCTGACCTATGGATACATAGCATCAGGGGTCAGGCAGGCCTCAGCAAAGCCTCTAGAACATTCTCTACAGTCTTGTTGAGTCCAGTGCCAAGTACCAGCTATGAAGACTAGCAGGAGCTACTATAATGAGGATGCCAGTCAAGTTCATTTGGTATCATGACTCCAGTCAGTTGATAGTGGTTTTCTTGAGTGTTACATTAGGGAGAATTTTGGAGGCAGTACCTGGGATCCCAGGAAAGAATGGTATGGTGAATTCATGCTGCCTTCCATAGGCTTCCCAGGTGGTTCATTGGTAAAGAAACTGCCTGACAATGTAGCGGACACAAGAAACATGGGTTTGATCCCTGGGTTGAGAAAAGACCCTGTAGTAGGAAATGGCAACCCACTCCAGGATACTTGCCTGGAGAACCCCATGGGCAGAGGAGCCTAGTGGGCTCATGGTGGTCGCAAAGAATTGGACATGACTGAGCATGCGTGCAATGGACACAATAACCATATCCATCTTAAGTACTGGCCACTACTGTAAGAGCAATGACCAACCTCTTATCATTAGAAAAGGAAGTTCCACTAGAAGCATCAAGAAGCATGTGCTAAGAGTCCAAGAGACGAGATATCACATCTCACTTGAAGAACAAGAAGATGATTTCTGGGAAGAAGGCATTTGAAATGGGCCATAGAAAGTTAATAGGATCTTAGCTGGTAAAAAGAGGAAAGGTCTTTTGGGATAGGAGGAAACTGTAGGAACAAAAGCGTCAGTTCAGTATAGTTCAGTCACTCAGTTGTGTCCAACTCTTTGCGACCCCATGAATTGCAGCATGCCAGGCCTCCCTGTCCATTACCATCTCCTGGAGTACACTCAGACTTGCATCCATCGAGTCGGTGATGCCATCCAGCCATCTCATCCTCTGTCGTCCCCTTCTCCTCCTGTCCTCAATCCCTCCCAGCATCAGAGTCTTTTTCAATGAGTCAACTCTTCGCATCAGGCGGCCAAAGTACTGGAGCTTCAGCTTTAGCATCATTCCTTCAAAAGAAATCCCAGGGCTGATCTCCTTCAGAATGGACTGGTTGGATCTCCTTGCAGTCCAAGGGACTCTCAAGAGTCTTCTCCAACACCACAGTTCAAAAGCATCAATTCTTCAGGGCTCAGCCTTCTTCACAGTCCAACTCTCACATCCATACATGACCACTGGAAAAACTATAGCTTTGACTAGATGGACCTTAGTCAGCAAAGTAATATCTCTGCTTTTGAATATGCTATCTAGGTTGGTCATAACTTTTCTTCCAAGGAGTAAGCGTCTTTTAATTTCATGGCTGCAGTCACCATCTGTGTGATTCTGGAGCCCCCCAAAATAAAGTCTGACAGTGTTTCCACTGTTTCCCCATCTATTTCCCATGAACTGATGGGACCAGATGCCATGATCTTCATTTTCTGAATGTTGAGCTTTAAGCCAACTTTTTCACTCTCCACTTTCACTTTCATCAAGAGGCTTTTTAGTTCCTCTTCACTTTCTGCCATAAGGGTGGTGTCATCTACATACCTGAGGTTATTGAGATTTCTCCCGCTAATCTTGATTCCAGCTTGTGTTTCTTCCAGTCCAGCGTTTCTCATGATGTACTCTGCATATAAGTTAAATAAGCAGGGTAATAATACACAGCCTTGATGTACTCCTTTTCCTATTTGGAACCAGTCTGTTATTCCATGTCCAATTCTAACTGTTGCTTCCTGACCTGCATACAGATTTCTCAAGATACAGCAACAATATTCAAGGACTATTTGGAGAAATAAATGCATGGACTGAGGAGAGATGAGGCAAGACAGTTAATTTGGGGAGATACTTAGTAAGGCATGAGTGCTGGTGAAAGTGAAGTTGCTCAGTTGTGTCCGACTCTTTACAACCCTGTGGACTGCAGCCTACCAGGCTCCTCCCTCCATGGTATTCTCCAGGCAAGAGTACTGCAGTGGGTTGCCATTTCCTTCTCCAGGGGATATGTCCGACTCAGGGATTGAACCCAGGTCTCCTGCATTGCAGGCAGACGCTTTAACCTCTGAGCCACCTAGAAAAGTATATTATCAGTCTTGGAAGGTAAGGGGGATTCACAGAAAACTCCCAAGTCATAAAATCAAAGTTGGGCTTTCTTACCATAAGTCAAACCAACAATTCACTGAAGAAATTTGATGGAGATTTTTTGAGAAAATAGAGAAGTCTGTCCTTGCGGCACTTTAAATGAGGGGGACTGGAAGCCTGAGTTAAAGGTAAAATGAATATTACAAGAGAAAACTAAGATGATTTATTGGATGTCAATAATGCAAAATAATTAATTTTTAAAAATACTAAACTTTTATAAAAAGTAGCTTTAATAGAAATAAGGAGATACTTTAGTAAGAGGGCTAATTGCCTAATTCTGGAGTCAGACATAGTTTCAATGACCTTGAACAAAATGCTTGATTTCCCTAAGCCTCATTCCCTCATTTATGTAAAGAGTATAATCCTTATCACATAAGGGTGTTTTGACATTGAGACTTTGATTGAGGTAGAGCACTAGGTGATACCATAATTGGGAGAGAGTAATCAACCACTGAATAGGAGCTTCCCAGGTGGTGCTAGTGGTAAGAATCTGCCTGCCAATGCAGGAGATAGAAGAGATGTGGGTTCCATCCCTGGGTCAGAAACAGGGCCTGACAACCCACTCCAGTATTCTTGCCTGGAAAATCCCATGGACAGAGAAGCCTGGTGGGCTATTGTCCGTATGGTCACACAGAGTTGAAATGACTTAGCATGCACTCAATCACTTAATAATCTACTTCTTGTGCTAATTATTGTTATTAGAACATTCAGGAAAAGAAATTCTCAACTGGGAATAATTTGGTTACAAGGGACAAAATCCTATTTAAATAAATTCAAGGGAAAATATGGTTGATTAAAAACATATAGAGAATTTTCAATGAACCTAATGATAAGTACTGCTGGTCTTCCCAAGAAGCAGGTGAGCTTTAAGAAATTTACTCTTTCCATATCTTTCTCATTGCCTTCTCTCTTATCCTGCTGAAGATTGGCTTCCTTTACAAAACTCTTTTTTCTGCTTCTCTTTGAATTCAGCTTTCCTAGCATCAACTCCAGGAGAAGGCAACAGCACCCCACTCAAGTACTGTTGTCTGGAAAATCCTATGGACGGAGGAGCCTGGTGGGCTGCAGTCCATGGGGTCGCTAAGAGTCAGACACGACTGAGCGACCTCAGTTTAACCTTTCACTTTCATGCATTGGAGAAGGAAATGGCAACCCACTCCAGTGTTCTTGCCTGGAGAATCCCAGGGATGGGGGAGCCTGGTGGGCTCTGGGGTCACACAAAGTCGGACACTACTGAAGTGACTTAGCAGCAGCAGCATCTACTCCACTCCTAATTATTTATTATATTAAAATTCCAGTGGCCAGTACAACCTTACTGACTCAGTCTCACATCCTGCTTTGAAACCTCTGTAAGACAGAATCCAAAATCAACATGAATGGACATGTGTTCAGTGTCAGGGCTTAATGTGGTTAAATGTCCACTATTCCTGCTGTGGGTAGGGGCAGACTTACAGAAAAAGGGAAGTTGATGAGAAGGAAAATAATGTGAATTTTTAGCTACAGGAATTAATTCAGGATAAAGAAAGATGACATGTCCATTTTTGACCAACTCAAGAGTCTTCCAACACACTGAGAAATCAATTTCAGAACAGTATGTAAACCTAGTGTTTGGAAAGAATTCCCTTGTGGCTCAACTGGTAAAGAATCTGCCTGTGATACAGGAGACCTGGGTTTGATCCGGGACCAAAAAAGGCCAAATCAAAACAAAAAACTGCAACAATAAAAAAGACACCAAATATTGTTTCTTCTTATAATAGCAAAAACAAAACTACAAAATAGACTTGTCAAAGCCAAGGTATTTCTCTACTCTTTAAAGAATTAGGTTAAGACCATCCACCTCAGTCACTGCTGGAAGGCTGAACGAGCCACCACTGGGCCATGTGATGGCAACAGCAAAAAAAAGGATGGAGACAAGCAGCAGGAAGGCCTGGGGCAGCCAAGTCGTTTGTGTGATTAAAGAAGAGCTTGATAGGCCCAGGGGTTTCTGGGTAGAAGAACCACACAGCCCTCAGAGATGGTGTAGCTTGGTGTCTTCACAGATACAAATGAAAGCTCCCTTGCCATTCCCTTAACTAAGAGCAGAGCAGCTCTGGTTAAGGTGGGAGCAGAGAATTTAACACTCTTTGGCTTCATCCCATCCAAAGTGAGTAGTAAGGGGACTTGGCTGAAACCTTAAAGCTCTTCCAAGAAGCAGAATCTGAACAGCACAGATGTAGACTAATTCCTTTGGACCACTGAGGAAAGACCCTCAACTTGGATTCAGGAGACGCAGGGATAAATCCTAGCAGTTATGCTGTGCTGCAGGTAATGAAATTTGGAGTTTAAAAAGAAAATCAAAAATAAAATTTAAATCCTATCTCTAGGCCATCCATGTTGGCCTACATGTTGAGTGCCCAAGATTTCTAATCCCCATTATCATTTTTTGTAATTTACTAGTAAAATGTATGCTTCTACAGTGCCTGGCATTACAGTAAGCCCTCAGGAAAGGGTAGTTAAAGTCATTTTAATCTTGAACAAGTCATAATGTCTTTGCTCTTAATTTTGTCTATAAGATGAGAAGTTAGGACCAGGCAAACCCAAATCAGAATCTCTAGAAGTTTATGAAATAGAACTGGAGAAGATAAATTGGAATATCTAAACTTACTTTAATTATTCATATATGGGCCACATATTCAATCATTCCCAGTAAAGCCTTTAAACTGTACTATTTTGCCCCCTGTATTGTATATAAGTAAAAGGTTGAAGAACAACAAAAACTAAGTCAGCCAACCAGTTCATTCTGAGTGTGTGACCTACAGTGAATCAAGCAAAAGAAAATATGAGTATGAAGCAAAAGTAGGAAAATATATTCAGAAATGACTTGCAATCTCTTGCTTATATTAACTTCTTCACTCCTTCCAAGAGTAGCCAGGCTCCTTCTATATCTCAGGCCTTAAAAACAAAGTTGCTTGAAGATCAACAACAACAACAAAACAGCAACAACAACAACAAAAATGATGGATGAAGATGCACTTTATAGGTGTTAGAAGCCTCTTAGCCCCTCATTCTCAGCACCCCACAAAAAAGACCGAGCTATAAAGGACAGAACAGCTGAATGGTGTGTGTAGGGAGACAGGACTCTGATAACTGTTCTCCTACCTTTGGAAAGATTCCTATTTTTGATGCCCAGGTAGACTCCAGTTGTTTTTGTAAGCCCAGTATCTATTCCTCATTCTTTTGATAACATTCCTGACTTTCCACTAGGCACCTCTCTTTCTCTAAGTCACTGTGATTCATGCAGAATGATCTACCTCCATTACTTAATCAAAATGGTGCAATGAGAGCCAACTAAGGACTCATTAGTTGGAAAAGCTAAAGAGTTCTTCTATCAATATATTCACTAGGATCAGCAACACATAAAGTGGGGGTACTTGGGGTGTCAGGTGGCCAACATTTTACCATGGGGCAAGAACCTGATGATAAGAAAAATAACCCAGATGAAGAGAAATGTGAGAGAAAGATTTATAACATATGAGCACTTTTATCTAGCTGAGCCCACAGACAAGGCTCTTCCCTTGGACATTTCAACAATGCAAAACACATTTTCCAGTTTGGTTAAGATAGGTTGGGTTGGATTTGTGTCGTTCGTGAAACCTCCAAATTTAAAAGTCCATGCAGGTTTGTTCTGTGAGTGTACCAGCACGACCAGGGTAGAATACATGACATGTGCAAACGCTTTGTGCCCCATGAGACCCCCACGAGCTTCACAGGGCTCTGTGAAGGAACCCTCTTCAAAATGCTAGAGATTAAATTTACACTAGTCTACAAAATGGGAGCTCAGAATAGGGTTACAATTTATTTACAATGATAAAATAGAGAAAATGACTTTTCTTCTATACCTGAATCTATGTAGAATGACTTTATAGCCATTTCAGCAGGAAAGTGTGTCCTCCACAGGAGGTCAGCCACCTCTTACTTGATCCTATCAGTGGCTTTCCTGCAGATATTGATAACCGAGTCACTGCTCAATTCTTCAGGCATCAGCTAGTATCAATAGGGCCAGCTTACTCTTAGCTGCTCTCACCTTTGCATCATTATCCAATAAAAAGAAAGTTGCAATGTTCAGCTCTATCTCAGGGTGACTTCAGAAGCAAATGAGAGGGGTTCAGAAACTTCAGTAGCTCTCACAAGCTGCTGATGGAAGACTGAGAAAGACCTTTCTTTCAGATGCACTCTTAGGTTAAAGAATTATAGCTCATTTTTCATGGAAGATACAGATGGTCAACAGGCACATGTAAAGGTGTTCAACACCACTACTTACTCAGAGAAATGCAAACAAAACTGCAATGAGATACTATATCACACCTGTTGGAATGGCTATCACCAAACAGAAACAGTAAAGCTGAGGAAAAGGGAACACTTGTGCACTGATGGTGGGAATGTAACTTGATGCAACCATCCTAGAAAATAGTATGAAGTCTCCACAAAATATTAAAAATATAACTACCACCTAATCCCACAATTCCACTTCTGAGTATTAATCTGGAGGAAAAAACGAAGACACTAAGTCACAAAGATATACATGTCCCTATCTTCATAGAAGTGTTATTTACAATGACCAAGATACAGAAGCAACTTAAGTGTTTATCAATACATAAATGGATAAAGTAAATGGATCATATATATAAATATATACACAAACACAGTTATTATTTATTTACACAAGATTATTAGCCATAAAAAAGAATGACATCTTGCCATCTGTGGCAACATGGATGGACCAGCATGGAATTAAGTGAAATAAGTAAAAAAGACAATTACCATACAATTTCACTTATACGTGGAATCTGAAAAATGAAACAGAAACAGAGTCACAGAGAGAACAAACTGGTGACTGCCAGAGTTGAAGGACAAAACAGATGAAGGGGAATAAGAGGAATAAACACATCATAGGAGATAAAGCCTATTTCTTCTCTATAGAGCTGTAGAGACCAAGGTACCAAAGACATGGTCTAGATTAAATGACAAATTAGTTAAAAAGAGAAAATGAAAAGGCGATTTCCACCAAGCTAGTTAAAGCACTTTGTAGTTCCACTGCTTCTCCTTAGCTCTGCCTTTCTCCCCTGATAAGCACATTTGATGACCAGGCAATGGAATATGACTACATCAGAGGAACATCTAGACACCCAGGCCACGGCTAACGCTGCAAAAAAAACTGTGGTACTGTCTCAGCTTCTACCCTTAGAACATGGGTACTTCATGCCAAGATCTGAAATCTCTAGTGAAAGGCAAACATCATGGGTGGATCCCTCGCCCAGAGTCTTCAATACTTTCCTGCAGATGACGGTACAAGCATACTTTCTCCCCTCCGTAAGAACAGGATGAGGGAAGGAGGTGCTGAAAGTGTGAAGAGCTCAAAAAAGTTGTTCTACTTTGCAGTTGTCAGATTCCATCTGTGCAAAAACTTTAGTCTGGCTGATACCAGGAAAGGCAGATGAAAACCTAAGATGACCACAGCCACGGCCTGACAACTGGAAGGACTAACTCGAAGGCAAGCTGAATTACCTAAGCCTGCATCTGCTCTGTCAGACTCCAAGTATAAATATTTAAAGCTGATATCAGATGTGAATATCTTTTCTAGCATTTAAGTGGCAACCTACTTTCTTTCTGGTTACAAAATTAAACTGAAGGAGAGAGAAAAACTAAAAATACACGAAGTGCAAGGCACAGCTCTCTATCTACAGTATTACACTTACTCCTCACTATAAATTTTTGAAGTAGAGGTTATTAGGGCTTCCCTGGAGGCTCAGTGGTAAAGAACCTGCCTGCCAAGCAGGAGACAAAGGTTCAATCCCTGGGTCAGGAAGATCCCCTGGAGAAAGAACTGGCAACCCACTTGAGTATTCTTGCCTGGAAAATCCCATGGATTTCCCCAGAGGAGCCTGGTAGGCTGCAGTCCAGGGAGTCTCAAAGAGTCGGACATGACTTAGCAACTAAACAGCACCACCACCACCAGAAGTTATTAAGCCATTTTATAGGATAAACAGTTTCGGGATGACATAGTTGTTGGCAGGGGGAGCAGGATGCAGGCCCAGGATGCCTGATGTGAGCCTCACACTCCTCCTGCTCTAGCATAAAGTCTGCAATAAGGTTAAAGATGCCTCATGTGCTAGGAATGGCTTAAACAAGAAATGCTGAGTCAGTCTCGCTTTCTCTGACCATCCACGCATGCTCCAAGATCCTTTTCCTTAAGTCTCAGTGATGCAAGTTTCCACCTGCCAGCTGCAGCCTAATGGATCCCTCATATAATCTGAGGTTATGAACTAAATCTGCCTCCAGCAGGAACTCAGGATAATTTTTTAGGTCAATTTGCCCTTTCTGGGTAGTGTCCCCACAAGGAACATAGAGTAACTTACCTAAAGTACGGATACAGTTGCAGGTAGGACAAATATCTGACACCTGAGTACAACAGCTCTTCACAGTCCTCACGTGGCATCCAGTTCACCAGGGAAGCATTTTGCATTTAAGAATTTGGGAAAAATAATGCCGTTTGACATTTGTCAAAGTAACAAAGAAAGTCTTCCCAACTACCCCTTTTTAATTGTCTGTACCTTATACTGTATCCTGGACAGCTTTATGTTTTGCAGGTGACTTCCATTACTTAAGCATGTATACTTTTCTTCCCAAGGAGCTCTGGCTGAAGATTTTGCTTTGTCAACCCAATAAAAATCTTGTATGTTTTCACTAACAAGACACTTTGTATGTTCTATTAAGATGGCTTTATAGCAAGTGGTATTTCAGCTTCAACAGCCAATGTTACAGAAAGGGTTGTATAATTTAAAATAGAATGAAACGGGTGGAGATAAATGTGGTGCTTTTCTTTGCCATATTCTTTCTATAGCTCTCTGACATCCAAAGACACACTGTGAAATTTGTCACTCCTGTGATCACTTGGTGTCTGAAATGTGTTATTTTCGGTTTGACTAACAGAGGCCCTTTCCAAGTCAGCATCTCTCAGCCTCTTTCTCTCTGTTTTCTCTTACAGTCTCTTTTATCCTGACTTCCATATCTAGGGCTTTGCCCTTGCACTGAGATGTGGTCAGAGATCATTAACTGTGAAACACGTGGACAAAGAAAGAGGAGAGCGCTAAAATCAGTACAATCACATAAAAAGATCAGATGGTAAAGGGTGACATGCTAATGAAACCAAAAGTCTATATTTTTCCTCTATTTGTGGCACAAACAAGTCATACATATGTGCCAACTTCGGTGTCTAATGCGATCAGACTGCAGAGCAGAAATGAAAGTTTCCCTCAACTCAGGACCTGGAGAGACAGACAGAAGGCAGACATCACATGTTTACCAGCTTTAGCGATAACATGAAACTGATGGGACTATGAATAAACAGGATGTCAGAATTATGACCCCAAATGAACTTGGCAACCTAGAGCTGTGGGTTAAATCCAAAACAGGAAATTTAATGGGAATAAATTTAGGCTTCTCTAATCAGCTACTAGCAAGCTGTTACATGGAAGGGACTAGTTTCCTAATGGTTCCAAGATGGAAAACTAGAACTGAAAGTCGAATTAGAAGGAGGCAGATTCCGCCTGAAAATAGGAAAGAGTGTGACAAAATGTGCTGCTTCAGTAGGAGTGAGATCCTTTCACAGAAAACAAACAAAAAACAATCACAACAAATATTAGAATAAGGCCATAAGAAAACAACCTTTGGGTGGAGAGTGCAGGAGTAGGGTGTGTGTGTGAGTATCAGGAGATCTAAATGAAGCTCATCTCCAATCTTGAGAGTTCAGAAAGGATTTTATGACCCAAACCAGAGTTTTATCAAAGATGACTTTCTGAAAGAGGTGTGAAAATTAAGAGAAAAAAGAAAATCAGAGCTATAATTTATTTCTAAGCACTCTCCAATCACCAAGTAGTCCTCCAGTAATGTATACAGAAATAATCTTTTATATTTGCCCAGATATTCCATCTGCGAAATTCTACAGCATTTGGCAATGCTACAGTGAAGGAGCTGTGAGAAAGAAGCCCAGGGTAAGAGTGTTAGAATGTTTTCCTTGACACCAGATCACTATCAACTTCCATCATCAGCATTATGTTATCTTCCATCAGCATAACAGCTTTCACAGATGAGATACATTATTCCAAGGTAGCAACAGAAGAGAGCAGAGTTTTAAAATGCAGGCTGTGTAACTAGATTTCCTAAATTCAAAACTTCAATCTGCCATATTCTTAGGATACTTAGTGTCTCTCTGCTTCAGTCTCCTCATCTATAAAATGGGGAAACTGGTTTTATATATTTGATGTTTAAATTAGTAAATATATGTAAAAACACTTAAATCTGCATCTGGTACAGAATTGAAGGCGACAGTGTTAGTCACTCAGTCATGTCCGACTCTTTGAGACCCCATGGACTGTGGCCCTCCAGGCTCCTCTGTCTGTGGAATTCTCCAGGCAAGAATCCTTGAGTAGGTTGCCATGTCCTCTTCCAGGGGATTTCCCAACCCAGGTATTGAACCTGGGTCTCCTGCATTGCAGGCAGATTACCATCTGAGCCACCAGGGTAGGGAGTTAGTGCTCCCTAAATGTTAGCTATTACTATTTTTACTTATCCTAAAAAATTACTTAGTCATTATTATACAAATATGAAACGATGGGACACGAAAGCCCAAACCCCAAATTATTAGACTTGCCCGATGATACCCAGCGGTAAGTGTTAAAACTAGAAGCAGGTCTGTGTCTTATCCTAAAACCTAGGTTAGCTATTTACCATAGGTTCTACCAAATGACGATACCTGAATATCATCCAAATGACACTGTCCACCACAAATACAGTTGACCAAATGCTGCTTACTAGGACTGAGACTAAACAACCAATTCATTGTTTCTTAGCCAGCCATCAATCTTGAAGGTTGTATGCATACAACTGACCTGAAATGGAGAGGTTTCATATTCCATTTTCATCTCTCTCAGGCTTGATTTTCCCTGGGGCTTTACAGTGAATTTCAAGAGACATCTTTGCAAATGCCATTAGTTATATCAGCTTATACTTATTTCTAAGTTTTTATTTCCTTTTCTCTAATAGAGAGATGACAATAATTCCCAGCAAGAGACAGATCAGGATGTCGTAATAAGCATCCCGAGCAGTGTTTCTAACTGCTACTGAATAACTGGATCACTTGGGAGTTGGTAAGTCCAATTAGTGCTATAAAAATCTCTGACTGTAAGTTCCCTATTTAAAGTGTAAGGAACTGGAAAAAGAGAGAAAGAGAGAAAAAATGGAAAAACAAGCACCCAAGGCAAGATTGGAATCAGTTCAGTTACTCAGTCATTGTCTGACTCTCTGCAACCCCATGAACTGTAGCACTCCAGGCTTCCTTGTTCATCACCAACTCCCGGAGCTTGCTCAAACTCATGTCCCTCAAGTCACTGATGCCATCCAACCATCTCATCCTCTGTCGTCCCCTTCTCCTCCTGCCTTCGATCTCCCCCACGAACAGTATGAAAAGAATGGAATAAGAATACCCTTTCTTAAGTGGGTGTGCAAGTTCAGTTGTGTACAACTCTTTCAGTCCAACGGACTGTAGCACACTAGGTTTCTCTGTCCACGGGATTTTCCCAGGCTAGAATGCTGGAGTGGGTTGCCACTTCCCCCTCCAGGGGATCTTCCTGACCCAGGGATTGAACCCATTTCTCCTGTGTCTCCTGAACTGATAGGTAGATTCTTTACTACTGTCTCACCTAGGAGGCCTTTTTTATGTGAGCAAATAAGATGAAAACAGATTTTTAAACATGACACAAAAGAACCTGGAATTCAGTTCAGAGGGCACTGCACAGCCACTGTACACATCTACCACGGGGGTCAGGGGATTAGCGGCAAAACTGACGCGACCTTTGTTCCAGTGAAATCTAGTGCTCCCCCCACCTGCCTTCCTCATACCAGACCTTTCTGAGGCCCCACAGTGATCCTTGTTTTTGCCTGAATCCTGCAGATTCCAACTGTGTCCAACACCAAATAGATGCTACCTCTTAGACCTTCTGTCTCATCAAGGCTAGTAGACGTGTGCGCCCAGAAGCTTTCCATACAGCTGAACTCACGTGTATTTATGAATCACCCAACATGAGAAGGGATACAGCGAGTGAATTACACAAGGCTCTCAGACTGCCAGACGAGGAGGAAGACCCATAGATGGCATATGTTTTAATGAACGTTTAAAGATAGACAGAGCCTCGGAAATGTGGTTTGTAGTTGAGTTCAGATTCGGATGCTTTGAATTCCAATCGGAGACACATTTTAGGTGAGTAAGCCAAGTCCGCTGTTATTATTATCATTATTACAATTAAAAATATCTTCCATAAAAAGCAATTATTTACAATGCTTTATCAAAATAAAGTCTAATATCTATAGTATGGGCTAGCTCTTAATTACAAATATACTTTTCAAATTTATATAATCTTTGCATTTCTTATAAAATATTAATATTTAACATGCACTATTTCAGATAATTTAAAATGTGGTTCTAGAGCACATGTGCCTATGAAATCCACCTATACAATTATAGAAGATTTAAAATAGATATACATTTAATTATATAATTTATATGTTTTACGTGACAAATTATACAATAAGCATATTTTAAGTTGAACAATTTTAGAATTTTAGCATACATAAGTATGCTAAGTGAAAAGGAATAGAGTAATATGAGTATTTCCTCCTCTGGTGTAAAAATTATGAGTAATTTGTATTTTTTCTTTTCATATTTTTCCATTTTTTACAATGAAAATATACCACTTTTTAATCCAAAAATCAAGAGAACCTTTAAGACATACAAAAGAAATGATTCTGCCTGATGCCAAGACCCAGCCTTCTTTTGTTTTACAGTAAGTTCATTTTAAAAAGAATTGTAAATCAGTGTATCACTGTGTAAATCACTGTATTATTTTGTAAAATAATAGGAGTTCAATATTTTTGCCTTTATAATCCTACCTCACATGGTATATATAGTCCTCCTTATAAATATATAATAAATATAATGAGTGTATATATACATGTATATCCTATGTCCCTGGACTAGAAAAGAACTTTGTACTAGAAGTGATATATCAAAAACTCACAGCAAATAGTATAGTATTTTAGTTAAAGCAGAAATTTTAAACATATTATAATGGAAAACAGGATGAAGCTACCCTCTCTCTACCTCTATTCAACATCATTGTAACATATAACTCCTGAAAATCAATGAGGAAATGATAGGACACAATAGAAAAAGGGGCAAAAACAAATCAATAGGCTTTTTTTTTTTTAAAAAAAAAAGGAAATCTAAAAGGCTAAAAAGCAGAAGAGATACTCAAATGCATTTATACTTAGATAAATTAAAATTAAACAACGATCTATCATTTACATAGATTAGATTGGCAAGCTTAGAAAGCTAGACAATACTGTATACTGACAGAAATATACACTGTTGGCAGACATTTGATCTTATGTGGTTGTTCTGAAAACAATCTGATAAGAGTTAGTCAAATAAAGCTCATATATGCATTTTAACATATCAGCTCCTGTTTTGGTCTATGTACCAGTAAAATTCTCAAAATGACGACATGACAATGAAGAGGTCACATTATAGAGTCACATTT
Organism: Ovis aries; assembly: GCF_016772045.2. Taxonomy (NCBI): domain Eukaryota; kingdom Metazoa; phylum Chordata; class Mammalia; order Artiodactyla; family Bovidae; genus Ovis; species Ovis aries. The sequence continues at coordinate 21,030,014 of NC_056074.1, forward strand.
CATAATCTGCTTGATCTCTCAAAGGGAATTGTGGCTGTCTGGGTTTTATTTGAAGGGGGAAGCGTGAGAAAAACATGATGGAAACATATTCAGAACATCACCTCGTGTAGCATCACAGTTTTCCTTTGTATATGATGATATTATCATTTTTGTATCCTATAAAACAGACCTTATATATGTCTATGTTCTGCTCTACAGTGATCCTCTGAGCATAGTTTGCTTTATTTGGCTTGTACATACACATTTCAAAACCCTTAATCCTGAAAAATAAACAATAATTTAAAGTTGAGGGAAAAAAAAAAGCAGCTCTTACTAGTCAGAGTAACTGGACTCTAAGTAAACAGGGCAATCACTCTAAATCTTACATTTAAACAAAGGTTCCGAGTTTTATTTAATTCTTAACGTTTATTTATGTGGCTGTGCCCAGTCTTACTTGCAGCACACTGGATCTTTAGTTGTGGCTTGTGGGATGCTGTTCCCTGACCAGGGTATGGAACCTAGGCCCCTTATACTGCAAGCACAGAATCTTATACCCATTGGACTAGCAAGGATGTCCCAAGATTCTGAGTTTTTAAAGAGGGGAATCATGACAAAATAAATTGAGAATCAAAATGCAAAAAAGAGAAATCCACGTTTCAAGGAATACATATAAGGAAAGAAACCTATGAGGTACATTAAATAGTTGTCTGTGTAGCAGCTCAAGGCATGAGAGTAGGGAGCAGTGAGAGACAGACGAGATTAAATAAACATGAGAGAGAGCTTGCAATAACAACATGATGCTGTGCAGTTAGAGAGATGATTAGCTCATCCTTCTGCACCTGTGAAAGTGAAGTCGCTCAGTCATGTCCGACTCTTTGTGATCCCGTGGACGGTAGCCTACCAGGCTCCTCTGTCCATGGGATTTTCCAGGCAATAGTACTGGAGTGGATTGCCATTTCCTTCTCCAGGGGATCTTCCCAACCCAAGGATTGAACCCGAGTCTCCCGCATTGTAGACAGATGCTTTACCGTCTGAGCTGCATCTGAGTTTAATACAAATAGGTATAATCCCAACTCACCTCTTAGACTAGATTGCTCAGCTTTCCCTAGATGATCCTGTAATTTCATCCTGCAAAACTTTTTTCATGCTATTTTCCCTGTCTGGAATGCCACTTCTCTACTTTGAGTTGGATGTTTCTGAATCATTACTTAAAATGCTATCCAAATGCCTGTCATTCATGACAGTTTTCTTAATTTTCCCTCCATTCCCCCCAAACAGAATATTCCTCCCTTAAAATTCTACCAAAGCTCTTTATTGCACTCATACAGAATTTATCATTTTAAAGTGAAAGTCGCTCAGACGTGTCCAACTCTCTGTGACCCCATGGATCCCTATACAGTCCATAGAATTCTCCAGGCCAGAATACTGGAGTGGGTGGCTGTACCCTTCTCCAGGGGATCTTCCCAACCCAGGGATCGAACCCAGATCTCCTGCTTTGCAGGTAGATTCTTTACCAGCTGAGCCACCAGAGAAATCATGTATTGATAATTACTCTCTTATCTCCTCTGGTAACACATAAACTGGATTTTTAAAACATCATTTTTTACCTAGCAAGTAGTTGGTAGCCATTAATAGACGAAGTAAATACATGTGAATTCCATAGTTCACAAGTGACCCTAGCTGCCGAGTCTTCGTATTTCTTTAGCCCTTTCTTTAGAAATCCTTTGTTTACCTGAGATAAAATCATTTTCTGCTCTTATAAATATCATTCTGAACCAGTTTTTATTTGCTAAATGAACCACATATTATAATTTTTATATATGAATGAGTCAAATAGTTCTATAAATGTGGTGATTTCAGTTGCTTCTACTGGAAAAAACATTTATATCCAATCCTCTCCCACCCCTCCTGCCAGATTCTATAGCTTAGTTCCCTATAGATTTCTCTCCTTAGGAAAAATGTAATAGTACAGGTGAAAAGCAAGTTCAGAGGGTATGGCTTGTTAATTACTGATGCCTTGATGACAACCACTGGGGCAAAACTTCATTTACCTGCTGAAGAAATTTTCAACATCAGGCACATGTGAATGAAAACTGCTTCTGCCAAAACTTGCAACAACATTCTCCTAGAATTGAAGAGGGTACTGAAAAGATACTTAAGGTCTGCGAGAATTGACCTGGTCTCTCTAAGCTAGAAGTCATCTCAGCTAGTGTTATCTTTACTCCTCTAATCAATATATTCTCATAGTTGGTTGATTTTGAGGATTGCTTTTTTTTTTTTTTTTCAGGTTCTCATCTTTGAGACTGTGATTCAGGTGTTGTTTTCAGAGAGGCCAGTGTAATTTCCACCCATGTCAAAAACTGGAATTATGTTCTTAATATTTTATGCTTTTCAAAGTTTTATGTTGTAACATGACCTGTGATATTTCTCATACAGTGTTAAATAATGGTGGAATTACTATGATGAGAATAATAGAAGAGATTCTACTCTATCGTGAAAAAATTTGTCCACAATCACTGATGCCATTTTAGTGGGTGAAGTGAGCTCTAAAAACTCAATGAGTGATTTCAGTAGGAGTGAAAAAGAAATATTTCTTAGGTCTTTTATCCAAGGACCAAAACAGAATTTTTCTTTCCATGTGTTTTACTTGGCCAAATATAGATTTGAAAGTTAGAAAGAACATTCTTGTTACCAATTCTCTAAAATCATTTCATAATCTGCTTGATCTCTCCCAGAAGGGATACTTGACTTTCCTGAATGTGATTAAGTTTCAACTCAAACCACCTCACTTTTATTACAAACAGAATTCTTCTCACCTCAAAACCTCATTCACCAGAAGCTCAAGGAATTCTGATTAGTTTCACAGAGAGGGCAGATATGGAGATGCTAAAGCAATCAGTCAACCTAGACATCTCTTCTCACTGTTAATCTTCTGGATTTCTCTTATATCCTGCTCACTTTCCAGTAAAGCTGCCTGCATTTTCCCATCCAGCGCACTTTTCATGAGGAATTTTCCCACCCTAGCTTCTTCCAAATAAAATTATGAAGTGTATTTTAATTTTCTCCAACTCATTTACTGTCTCGTGTGTAACTACGCAAGATATCCTCATCACTTCTAAACAAATCAACATCATTTGGGTCCTGTTACACTTGGTGGCCTATTAGCAAACACACAAGAAATTGGTAATTTTTGTTCCTTCTGAGTAGGGGCACTTACAGCTGAAGATTAGATAGAAAGACTTCCAACATATCTCCTTAACTAAACTTGTAGATTATCTGAATTTGATCACATAAAAACACTACCTCTGAAACAAAGTAATACTTAAACATTAAAATGTGGTGACTGGTAGGAATCTACTCTAGGTGACAATTATAGGGAATGATATTATAAAATTATGTAATTTCTGTTATATGTTAGTTAATGGGTCTTCTCTCTCAAGACACAAAATCAATTAACTCAGGTACAAAACACTCCCATTAAGATGATTTTGCATTGAAAATTTCAGAGTGAATTCTTCTGACAACCTTACTGTATTTAAGAATAGCTCTGTCAGTGAGTCTCGGAAGAATATTTCTCTACATAAAACTCTAAAGAATAGACAAAATATATATACAGATGAGTTTTGCATATATTATTTATGCTAATATTCTATGACAGATGGTATAACACAGTTGGAAAACACACACACACACACACAGATCTTAAAAGCCAGAAGCCCTTGGTTTGAATTCCAGTTTCCCCATGTTTATTAGCACTTAACCTTGGGTGATTTTCTTACATTTTCTAGGCTTGATTTCTTGATTGCAAATTAGAAATGAGAATAATGTCTAATCCTGTAAATTGAGTGTGAGCATTAATGGCATTAACTTATGTAAATTGCTTAGAACAATCTTGACAAAGGCAAGGTACTCAAAAAGTGGCTGACATCTTGCCTACATGTGTCTTTGCATACAGATGACTTCTATTCTGATGGTTATCACTAGAATTTCATCCAGCTGTTTTACTGTCCCCAGGCCTTGGCTGGATTCCATTCTATTGACCATACCATTGAAAGCAGACACTCTTCAATACCTATACCTGAGAGGGCACCGTACTGCGAATGGTACTACTGGGTCAGGATGTAAAATTACCTGCCAGTCTTCCCAACATCCCACCACACTAACACAAATAGTCCATATTGAAAAGTTGAAATCAACTACTTCTTAGTCAAAGGACTGATGCTTTTGAACTGTGGTGTTGGAGAAGACTCTTGAGAGTCCCTTGGACTGCAAGGAGATCCAACCAGTCAATTCTAAAGGAAATCAACCCTGAATGTTTATTGGAAGGACTGATGCTGAAACTGAAACTCCTATATTTGGGCATTGGAAAGGACCCTGATGCTGGATGGCAAAAGGAGAAGGGGGCAACAGAGGATGAGATGGTTTGATAGCATCAGCAACTCAATGGAGATGAATTTGAGCAAACTCCAGGGGATAGTGGAGGACAGAGGAGCCTGGCATGCTGCAGTCCAAGGGGTCACAAGGAGTCTGACACGACTTGGTGACTGAACAACAATAATTTGATAGCCAGGTCATTCTCAGTGTCTCCTCCATATTATATTGTTCTTCCCATCACTTCTCCATCTTAACCTCATGATTTCTTTGTACCGTTTCTGTGAGATTCTCCCCCGTCTACCTTACTAGAATGCAAGTATATCTGAGAGTTAAAGCAATTCTTACCTGTTTCTGTAATATCAGCCAGCCATCTCTTGATGATTAAATGTTGCAAATATCAGGCACACCACAAATATATTATTAAAAAGTACACGTTCTTTCTAAAATGAATACATTTCTGGAGTCATGAAGCAAGGCTATTGTCTAAATAACGTATTCATCAGTCACAGAATTTCTTAAAGCTTTATTTTCTATTCAGTACTATTTGTAGTTTAATTTCTATTTTTTCATTGAACAAAGTATATTCAATTGTAATTATCCTTCCCAAATTTAATTTTGCCCCAAGCTATCAAAGCTTTTGACCCCAGGTCTTCTCATATTATCTTTTAGTTCTCCCTGGTATTTGTAACTCCACTAAGGACCATCTGCAGATTTAATTAACTTGTTGAATCCTCCTTCTTGCAGATCATTAATGAAGTTGTTAAATAAGTCTGAGTGCAGTGCTTATCTCTATGGTATCTTGATGGTCCTTCAACCCCAATTATGTACTACACTTTCCTTTGCCGTTTCCTCTTATTTATATTCCCTTGGTCATTTCCCAAACCATTGAAAGGCCCACTTCAAATCATTTGAAATTACATTTCAAATGAAATTTCATACGAAATAGCTCTTGATTTTTTAAAACCTGACTTTCACTATCCGTAGTGGAAAGGCAATTTATGGCCCCAATTTTCATAACATCCTGAGAATTTAAAGAAATAATTCAAATAGTTAACATATTAAATAATGCTCTATTGGTCTTTGAAATTAGATAGATACTCTACTTCCAAAGGGGAAATGTCTGTCTTTCCAGGAAGCTTCTTCTAATATTTTTTTAGAGAGAATAATTGTCATGAGATATAAATTAAATTACATCCCTTCCCCAGTCTTCTCTATTCTAAAAGAGAAATATATTTTATATCCTCCAATGCCTCATTCTTTCATTCTACTATTATTGTATATACATTTCATCCATGGTTTATTTTGATTTTTCATCTATGAGTCAGAAACAGTTTTAGAATTGAGGAGCTTAGTTCCAACTAAAGTTGCTAGATTAAACACTCACATCTCCCACTCCTTTCTCCATGAAACAGTAATAAAATAATATTAAAGGCACATTATGAAGGACATAAACCCTCAAGAGCAAAGGACATTGGAGAAGAGTCACAAGCAATAAGGACATAAACCCTCAAGAGCAAAGGACATTGGAGAAGAGTCACAAGCAATAGAATTCTGGAAGCTAAAAAAGAGATGGATGAGAGTTAACTAACTCACTCAGAAGGCCTAAGAAAAATTATTCATAACCTGCAGTGGAGAAGCCAGAAGAAGCCAGAAAGCAACGTGATTTACATCATAGAACACAAGAAGTGGTTGCATCAGCTGTCTGTGAAACTGCAGGGAATAGTGAGGCTAAGAGAAGAAAACTAATTGGAAAGTAGATAAGTAATCAGTTAAGATTCCTCAGAGATGTTCCCTCACCTCAGCCAGACTCCTGGCCTTCCTCCTGCCCCAGCAAAGACTGCAGTTGCCTTCTCGGCAGAAGGTACCAGAGAAACTGGAAGACAGCTCAGAGCAGAGGCATCCCCTTACGAAAAACAAGGGGATTCCGTGGAAATACATATACTGAGTTGCGAAACTCTTTGCCTTCTCTATCCCACCTGGCTCTCACAATGCTAGCATCCAAGTATAATTCTTTTTTTTGTGTGTGGGAATATTTATTCACATTATTTTGCTTAATACATTTCTTTCTATACAAGACTGAATTTAAAACTAACAATTATAGTAATAACACATTAATAAATTATAAATTAACAAAATCTTCATGTCTGCTTTAAAAAATCATTTATCAAATGCTAAACTCCAGATTATCTGGAAAATTAAAGATGCAAATTGCTATAAATCTGGCATCCCAATTAAATTCTGATTTTTAAAAGTACATAAAAATGTCCCTCAAATTATTCCAAGTTCCACTCAAGAAAATTTTATTTTACCCTTTTCATAAGTTATTAAAGTATTACAACCTGCTAAACATTTTACCTAAATGTAGGAAAACTGCCTGGAGATGCAAAGCACATTACATGAAAAGAACAAATAAAAATACCCGTTAAAACAAAGTTATTATAGCTGGCAGCAATTAAAATTGGTAATTTTTTTTTAAGTTGCATAGCTGCATCAAGTATAATTCTTTCAGAAATGCCACTGATCCCTTCCATTAGACTGGAAGTCTCTTCTGAAAAAATCTCAATTGCTCAAAAGAATAAACTTAAAATCATTTATCAATATTACACATAGGTAAACTGAGTTTAATGCCTCATTCATAAAAACACACAGATAGCCAAGGTTACAAGATGTTTGAGAAAATATTTATGAAGAAAAGCTGCAGTTGAAACTGAAGTGAACAAGGGAAGATGGGGGCTGGAAATGGTGGGAGGAGAAAGAAAGGTGGAGAAAGAGAAGCAAAGAGTTCCAAATACTGCCCAGGTCTCTCTGGACAGAGACCTGCGGTAGGATCACAGCTTAGGGAAAATCTAAGGAAAAAAAAAAATCAGTGTGGGAAAAATTCAAGTTATTGATTATAACTTGAAATCGGAAAGGGACTCACGGGGAGAGTCCAGGTTGGAGTTTACATCAAGAGGCATTGGAAACCATTTCACGTTTTTCATCAAGAAAAGGATTTGATTATATTTGCCTTTTATAGAGATTATACTGGTAGCAATGAAACAGAAAGAACACTCTTTTGTGAAGAAAGAACAGGATGTGAGACGTGAAGACTTCCCTCTGCTATCATTCTAAGCAAAATCTAAATGATGATGCTTTCGACTAGGCAAAAGAATAGAGAAAAAAACAAATAGATTGTGATGATTGATTGAATGGGAATATGAGAAGAAAACCTCAGGGATAACTCTGATTACATGTGATCTAAAAATACCAGGGATGAAGGTGAGTGATTGACAACAATAATTTTTTCATTCTTTCTAAGATATATCTTGATGACAGTATTTTGGTTTTGTAGACTAATATAAAACTAAAAGGGATTCAAGTATCTATATTCAAAAGATGTTTTGAGCAACAGTTATGTGCCAAGTGTTGCCCCAGCCCCTGGGAAACACAGTGGCAATAAGACAAAATAACTCTTGCCCCATGGAGTTTATATCCTGGCCGGGTAGTTGGACCAGTCAAGAAAAGCATTATTGATGACAATACAACAGACAGAAAGCAAGAGCTATTTTAGTCAGCGGTGAGGGTCTTCCTGAGGAAGTAACACTTGAACAAAAATCTGAATGATGTGAGGGAGCAGATCACGAAAATATTTAGAAGAAGAACATTTCAAACAACCAAACTATAAGGAAAATATAGCAGGAAAACAGGGGATTCAAGTAAGGATGCTTGAAATGCCCCCCTGAATGGTGAGGACAGAGAAATAACAGGGAGAGAAGCCGAGAGCAGGTCAAGTCATGTTGATCACTATAAAGATTTTGACTTTTACTGAGGAAATGGGGAGCCGTGGAAAGTTTGGAGCAGAGAAATGACTGGATCCAATCTACGTTTCAGCATGATCCCCTTGAGTACCATGTTATGATTACAAAGAGGCGACAGCTGTACCACAGTGGACAGGAGAAGAGTTTGGAGGTTTGGGCCATAATCTAGATTAAAGATAATGATGTCATGTGGAGAAGTGGTGATAGTGATCATATGATGCTTGGATTCCAAATATATCTTGAAGGCAGAACAAAGATTTAGATGTGCACTGCAAAAGAAAGAAGTCAAGGACAATTTCAAGATCTTGACCTAGAGAACGGGAAAGGGTAGATTTCATCACCAACTGGAATGAGGAAAACTATGGAAGGGATATTTTGAGAGGGAACAGATCGGGAGTACTCAAATAATTAGTAACCTTCAAAAATCAATCTTTTCCATTACAAGCACACCTTGTTATATGTACTTTGTTCTACTATGCTTTGCAGACATTGTCTTCCTTACAAATTGAAGGTGTGAGGCAACCTTGTGTCCAGCAAGCCTCTTGGCATCATTTTTTGCAACTGCCTTTGCTTGCTCTATGTCTCTGTGTCACATTCTGGTAATTCTCAAAATATTTCAAACTGTTTCATTACTGTTAAATTTGTTACAGTGATCAGTGATCAGTGATTTTTGTTCCCTTTGAAAACTGTTTCACTGAAGTATGGTTGATGTACAATGTTTTGTTAATACAGCTATTTTTTATGTTACTGCTACAACTCACGGAAGATGATAGAATTTTTGAGTAACAAAGTGTTTTTCATTAAGATACATGCAGTGTTTTTTGAGATATAATGCTATTGCACGTTTAGTGCACAGGTGCTCAATCGCTTTAGCTGTATCCAACTCTGTGACTCTATGGACTGTCGCCTGCCAGGCTCCTCTGTCCATGGGATTCTCCAGGCAAGAATACAGGAGTGGGTTGCCGTGCCCTTCTCCAGGGGATCTTCCCCACCCAGGGGCTGAACCTGGGTCTCCTGTGTCTTCTCTTTTGCAGGTGGATTCTTTACCACTGAGCCACTGGGGAAGGTCTGCACACTTAGTAGACTACCGTATAGAGTCAAGTAACTTCTATATGCACTGGGAAACCAACACATTTATGTGACTTGCTTAATTTTGATAGTCTCTTCCTTGCAGTGGTCTGGAGTTGAACCTGCAGTATTTTCGAGGTACACCTGTACTTTAATTAACATCAGATATTGGTAATCATTGGCAATATTCATTGGAAGGACTGATGCTGAAGCTGAAACTCCAATACTCTGGCCACCTGACACGAAGAACTGACTCATTTGAAAAGACCTTGATGCTGGAAAAGATTGAAGGTGGGAGGAGAAGGGGATGACAGAGGATGAGATGGTTGGATGGCATCACCGACTCAATGGACATGAGTTTGAGTAGGCTCCAGGAGTTGGTGACGGACAGGGAAGCCTGGCGTGTTGCAGCCCCTGGGGTCGCAAAGAGTCGGACATGACTGAGTGGCTGCACTGAACTGGACTGATTGGTAATCAACATGTAAGTCTATATATGCGTTATATGCAGAGATAACATTAAGGCAGAAGCTGTCAATAAGGTGCATTTCAGTGACCAGAGTAGTTTAGAATGAGCTGGGATTTGAGATGTATGAGGAGGAGGAGGAGCGGATAAAGCTGGAGAGGCAGGCAGAGGTCCAATCATGGAGGTCTTTAGATATCATGCTGTGGAAGATGGACTTGATCTTAAGCACTAAGGAGGTACTGAAAGGTTTTCTTAGCAAGATTAATAAAATAATCTTCTAGAATCTCCCCTTATGGACTCAATCTTCTTGCCTAAAATTGCTGCCACACATAGATAACTTTAAGGTCTCTATAAAAATGGAGAATGTTTTAAAACCACATTAGTCTGCCAAGCTTGAAACTTCTTATCTTTTCAAACACTGCCAATATGAATGCTTAGATACTACTATTTTATTCATCACATTTTGGACCCAAGGCAACACTTTCAGGCAACCTTTTCTAGTGGATTCTGTTAGGAGAAAGTGATGCAAACTGCATGAGTTTATATTCTTCTTTGGTCAGGCTAGTGGCTTCAATCAGGTTTTTCCACATGATCTACAGTGCATTAAGTATACTTGCCTACAAACAATTCCTGGATACTAGTTACCAAGGAAAATTTGCAATTTCTGGGTTCCAGTTGGTCATATTTTCACAGAAGCCTGGATTTCCTTTCTCTTCAGCCATTGTGCTTCAAGTTAAAAGGGCTTTTGAATTTCCCAAGGCAGAGGATTAAAAATGAGCCTATGAACTCAACTCCTGACTTTCACAGTTCAATACGTATGAGCTTGCCTGGAGGGGAGGAAAAACTGCTTGTCATCTAAATAGTCAGGAATTATTTTCTGCATTACTAACTAGACAGGTAATCCCTAATAGCTTTCATATATTTGATGGGGGATGTCAATTTATTAAAAGGATTGGTGCCCTCCACTTTGCTTCCTGGGAGGCAAGCTGACAAAACTACTGGAAATACACAGAATTTCTATACAATACTATTCTTATGAATGGCATGCTTGTTAATGACATTTTTCTCGTTCATCTTCAACATAATAAACATTCACTTAAGTGTCTTTTAAATGAGATTTCAACTGGAGTCATTATGACTTGTGATCTGTAAAATGAAGAGACGGGACCATGTGAAATTTTGGGTCTTTGTGTATACTCATTCATATATTCATTTACTAAATATTTGTTGAATTCACATGTAATAGGCTATTAAGACTGGATATTTCTTCTGTTAGAGTCCTGATACATAACAATATGCCATGTTTCAAAGCTGGGTGCTAGACTACCTTTATAAAACTCAAAAATCAGCGGTGCCTACATTAACTATTAACCAATCTCCATCTCTGTAAACAAAGTCCTAGAAATTCACGCAAAGGACTGCAATGAGGCCAGAAGTGAGGACTTGGTTAGAGAGAGCTACCTGGCATGCTTCCAGTTTTGGGTCACCCTCTCTTTTCTTTTCTCGGGAGCAAGAGGTAAGAATATCCACTGTAAACTCATCCCAGGGTAACAGTCTTCAACCCTAATCTAGAAATGTCCCCTCCATGGTTAGGTACCTAGCAAATGGTATCTGACTTCTGCTTTAAGAGTCTAAAGGTTAATGCCTGGGTCTGAGGCTGCCTTGGTCATAAAGTAGAGAATTAAAAAAAAAAAAAAAAGAACACCTTAAGAGAGAATTTCACTTGGAGTGAAGGAGGGGAAAGTGTCTCCTTTCCTGAAATCCTACAAAAGAGCTTCAGAGCACCACCCGAATCATGTTAATCTTGCAGAGCAAGGGAGCCACAAGAGAGAAGTGGCCTTTCACAAGCTCAGAGCTACAGAAGGGTGAAAAGACTGTCATGCCAAGGGAACTTTATTTGGATGTCCCTCATGACCAGAGATCCTCACCAGAGCACTTTACCAAAGAAGATTTGGCAACTACACATCTCTTATCCAGAGGGCCTTGATGCTAGAAAACCACTGTGCTGCACACAGGAGATCTTATTCTCTTTCCCATAAAAGAGAAAGGGTAAGAGTCTTAACACATAGGCATTTGACAATACAATACTGAAAGAAAAAAGGCCAAGTGCCTCATCTCCATATTGCAGACTTCTCAGATTGTGGCAGGCTGATGAGTGGAGTGTGCCAGGCCCTCTGTACCACATGCTTTAAATCGACTACCTCATTTCACCTCACAATAATATTACACAATACGTAAAACTGCCAAAAATCCTGTTTGTAGTGGCAAACTGAAGCTTAGAGACATTTTGTATTACATATATATTATTGAATATTGAAAGTTGCTCAGTCATGTCTGGCACTTTGGGACCCTTTGAACTATACAGTCCATGGAATTCTCCAAGCCAGAATACTGGAGTGGGTAGCCTTTCCCTTCTCCACGGGGTCTTCCCAACCCAGGGATTGAACCCAGGTCTCCCGCATTGCAGGAGGATTCTTTACCAGCTGAGCCATATGGCAAGCCCATTACAAATACACACACACACACACACACACACACACACACACACACACTTACTCCTTGAGAGTCCCTTGGACAACAAGCAGATCAAACCAGTCAATCTTAAGGGAAATCAACCATGAACACTTGGTGGAAGGGTTGATGCTGAAGCTGAAACTCCAGTATTTTGGTCATCTGATGCAAACAGTTGACACACTGGAAAAGTCCTGGACACTGGCAAAAACTGAGGACAGAAGGAGAAGGCATCAAGAGGATGACATGGCTGGATGGCATCACCGATGCAATGGCCGTGAGTTTGAGCACACTCCGGGAGACGGTGAGGGACAGGGAGTCCTGGCATGCTGTAGTCCATGGGGTCGCAAAGAGTTGCACACGACTGGGTGACTGAACAACAACACCATGTATAACCAATACCAATCCAATGCCACAGATTCTGGTAAACACACTATTCTATATGTGTGCGCTCAGTCATGTTGACTCTTGCAGCCTATGGACTGTAGCCTCCCAGGCTCCTCTTGTCCATGGAACTTTTCAGACAAGAAAACTGGAGTGGGTTTCCATTTTCCTCTTTGAGGGGATCTTTCCCAGCCAGGGATTGAAGCTACTTCTCCTGTGTCTCTTGCATTGGGAGGCAGATTCTTTACTACGAGTGCCACCTGAGAATCCCTTGGTAAATAGTGGAGTCCAACTAAAATTGAGCTAAAATGACTGCAAAGACTGCTCTTACTCCTATTTTTATTTATTTTTCTTCTCATCTTAGGCGCAACAAAGATGTTGAAAGGAATATATAAATCAGTGTGCATAATCAAGTGGGAGATTATGGTTTATTGCTCACAGAGGAACATAATTTATTTAGCCTTGCACATTATCTGTTATGTTTAATTGCCCTTGAACGTAGGTAATGTGATCAAGAGGCAGAAGATTATTGGCAGATGTATAAAATCTGGATTCAGTCATTCATGGGTGAGAACCTTAATGCCACTACTGACTGGCTTGAGTAACACTTATAACGCACCCTCATATATGTTCCCAAGGGTGGGACTAGCTTTTCCTTATAAGAAATAACAAGTGCAAAAGGTTTGGACTCATTATCCATGGGTAGTGGGCTGACTCAAGTTTCACTTCACAGAGGCTAAATAATTCATGGTGGCAGATCTCATAGCAGAACACAGGTTTCTGTCCTTCCGTCTAGTATTCTTTACACTCTCCCAGGCTGCATCTTTGTAGTCCAAATCGTGGTTTGTGAACAAAAGGCAGTGTTCCCTACAGTTATACTTGAAATGACTTGAAAATTTGCTCTGTACTATGGAGATGAGGATGAAAAATGGTTTCAGGTATTTTTCCAGATGTCTGAAACCCTATAAAATGGTGAGCCTGGCAGGACCATGAAGAGGGTTTTGAAATAGCTCCAAGGAGTTCTGAGCGTTCAGAGCTCCATTTTGGAGCCATAGGGAAATGCATCAGATCTTTACCTCAATTTCTCCATCACAGCTGGAAAGCTAATATGGAGTGGATGGAATTAAGATGAGGAGGGGAGTAAGATACTCGAGTTTCAGCAACTGAACCCAAGACTGAGCTGCTTTAAATATGAATGACCTTAGTGTTAGCAGGGGTGGACTCCTCCCAGCCTCCACTGCATTGCCTCTCTTCTGCCATTATCTTTTTTTCCTGGAAATATCCACTGCAGGGAATGGTTCTTCAGACAAATTTATACTCATATCATTTTAATAAAAATGTTAAGAGTATCTACATCCATCCTCGATGGGTTCAATTGGGTGAGCAAACTCTCAACTCCTGGTTTGTTTCATTCATTTGATTAGTCGCTAAGTTGCGTCTGACTCTTTGTGACCCCATCCATGAACCACAGCCCACCAGGCTTCTCTGTTCGTGGCATTCCCCAAGCAAGAATACTGGAGTGGGTAAACATTCCCCTCTCCAAGCGATCTTACTGACCCAGGGATTGAACCCACTGCATTGGCAGGGGAGTTCTTTACCACTGAGCTACCTGAGAAACCCAAGTCCTGGTACTTCACTTTATGATGTCACAAAAGTCCTGCTTACTCTTTCCTGGGGATCTATTAGCTACATAACAATAGCAGCAACATTAATAATAGAAGCCTCCATTTGCTGAGCATGCATCATGTATGTGCCATATAACCTGAGAAAACTCACCCAGAGAAAAGTTAAATAACTCCTAACTGCTATGAATTTGCACTCATTCTCCTCCCAAATGCCCTGCCCACGGTCCTGTGATATGCTGCAAGGAAATAGTCTATTCTCCATTTAGAAAATGGAGTTATTATCCACACTCGAAAAGATTCAAACATTTTCTCCAAAACAAACGTGGGCAGAGCAATAGCAAATAAATGAAGAATTTGCCCGCAGTGCAGGAGCTGCAGGACATGGGTTCTATCCCTGAGTCAGGAAGATCCCCTGGAGGAGGGCATGGCAACCCACTCCAGTATTCTTCCCTGGAGAGTCCCATGAACAGAGGAGCCCAGCAGGTTGAAGTCCATGGGGTTGCAAAAGTCAAATATGACTGAAGTGACTTAGCATGAACACTTGGTAGAGTTCCATCAAAATTGGGGCAAAATGTAAAATTTGGAAGAATAGAAAAATTCCTGTTTCTGACCATTTTTTTACTTGGTGGACGGACCATATGCTCAAGGTAAACTATTACCCTCTGTCTACATACCTACAGGGTTCTGAAGCACAGGAAAGAATAGAATAATTATCCTGCAGAAAGTCATTTTCCTTTAGGAAAGGCAAAACGTTGACAGTCACTGAGAAAAATGAAGTCCTTTTCATGAGTTTTAAGTTCTCTTTATGTTAATCTTTTAAAAAATCATTTCTTATTGTAAACATAATTTATAATTATTGTAGAAAATTAGAAATTTCATATAAACTAAATAGACAAATACAACTCCTAGAATTTATATCACAAATGGACAATGCTGTTCAACTTCTTTGCTATTTATTAATTTCCCAGAAATAGACTCAAAGATACAGGGAACAAACTAGTTGTTCCCCAGTGGGAGAGAATTGGGGCAAGGGCAGGAAAGGTAAAGGAGATTTAAAGGTACAAACCACTAGGTATAAAATAAATGAATGACCAAAATGATCTCTAGCACAGAGAATACAGTCAATATTTTATAGGAGCTTTGTATGGAGTAGTCTAGCAATATGTCAAATTACTATGCTGCACAACTGAAACCAATATAACATTGTAAGTCAGCTATACTTCAAAAAAAATAATTTTCTAATTACAGTAAACCTAAAGTAATTCTAAAAATCCTGAAGAAATGCTTTACAAAATGCATTTCTGTCTCAGAAAAGCTTATAATTTTATTAGTAGACAGATAGTTAGATATATTTTAAAGTGCTAGATCTGTATCAGAACTTGTCAGCACAAGTGACTCTGCCTCCCTGGGATATTTGGCAATGTCAGGAGACATCTTCAACTGAACGACTGGGGGTAGGTTCCTAATGGTGTTTAGTGGGTAGAGTCCAGTGACGCTGCTAAAAATCCAACAATGCATAGGACAGCCCTCTGAAACAATTATCTGTCCAAAATGTTAATAACGTCAAGGTGAAGAACCCATTCACTAGACAAGCTTGACAATTTATGTTGAATCTCTTTGTTGCTTGCAACTTTACTTCACAGAGGAGGATATACTATGCTATTTTATGGTAAGTAATATATCTCTGAATTTAGTACGACTCTTTGATATTATATTTGAGAAGTCTCTGGACAACCACTTCGGATTGCTTCATTTGGTTCTCTCTTCGGCTACATCAGAGTGGCATGGTATCCTTTTAGCTCTTTAGGATGACAAAGAGATTTCATTTGTGGATCTTTTCTATCCTAAGAGTAATACAAATACTCTTCCTAGTTCTCCACTCATCTCTCTCTGTATACCAGGTGCACAGAGAAGAATCAAAGGGTAGGAGAGAGGAGGGAACACAGCACGTTGTCCAGAAACCAAGGCAGGTGAAATGTTTGCTTATCTTGAGTAAGGTGCTGAAAAGTTAAGTTTACTAAAATCTTATCAATATGAAATAAATGCAGAGTTGTTCATCTCTGTGTTACACATCAAACGTGAGTGTGATTTTCAACTTCATTACGTTTCAGACACACATTTTATGACTTAGTTGAATACACTTGAATTCTGAAAGGCTATCACAAACAATGAATACAGCCAATAACAGGAGGCAAGGGCAAAGAAAATATTTTAAAAACTAAATATAAGTAGATTCTAAATAGCTCCAATGGGACCATTTAATTAGCCATAAAATTAAAATCAAATAAAACATTTAGTTCAATCATGCCCAGTAGACATTCACAATGTATTTACATTTCTCCTTTGCACCTGTGTCTCCCAACGTCTAGCATCACTATTCAAAGGCAAGTGGAATTATTTAATGTTTACTGCTAATAGCGAGCATGACAAAATAATTCCAACAAGACACAACACAGTTTTTAAAGAGTCCCATAATTCCCATAGACCCCCTGCACATAACTGACTGGAAAAATATGTACTTCATCCAAAAAATCTCCTAGAATTAGAATACTGGTCAATATGGTTTGCTACAGATGGAAGTTAATATCACATACAGAGAAACCTTATTCTATTTTTTTTCTTTACTGCAACTGTATACATTTTCAAAAGTAAGAAATTCTCAATCTCTAAATTCATCTAGGAACCTATGACCTGCCAATGTCTGCCTGTCTTTTGCCTCTGGTCTTGATTTTCTCCTTTACCTTGATATTTTCTGTTCCACATTATGGACCAGAATGTAAGTACTGATTCAATCAGCCACTTATTGAGGAGAGAAAAGTACAGAGGTCAAATCAGCAAGCCATGAGAAACCATAATTAATTCTTCCTGGGCTGACACTGACTCAAGCTCTGGTCTAAGATCAATGCTCTCCTCCAATTCTTTACGAAGTAAAAAGAAGATCTTCACAGTGGATTCTCTGGTTAAATATCACCATGACAATATAATAATGACTGGTTTATAACAAGCAACCCTGAGGTGATTGGTGAAAGTGTAAATTCATGGGCTCTCCCCCACATATTCACCAGGAACCCCGATTTTATAGGAAGTTCATGCATTATCCTTCGGAACACATGCAAGGGCTTATAATGTAGTTTGTGGAAGACAAGTTGAGTTTTATTCTCAATTCTAATACTGACTCCATAGAATTGCAGAAGTTACTTAAGCTACCGAAGCTTTCATCTGCCATCTACAAAGTGGGCATAATAATGTCTATCTCTTTTGTTTGTTCTTAATACTAAAATACTCCCTTAAAAGACATAATCCATAATTAGTACACGATAAATGGTATATCATTAGTAATATTAAAATCCATCATCATCAACATTATATCATCATCACCATTCTGTCTCCATTAATTCCTACGTTCTATAATAATTTAAGAAATGCATAGCAGTTTTAGAGCAAATAATGAGGAACTTTTACTTTAGTGGCTTTTTTCTCAGTTTTATAAAGCCTAATTAAAATCTGATGTACTACAATAAGAGCCTGTGGGCTAAGCTACTTTGCTTTTGACAAGAATCCTTCAGTTCTACATGGCAATTCTCTTCTGCTCAGAGGCAGAACTTGGCTCTTTTATATATCTTTTTTAAAAGACACATCAAGTAACTTTTGTTTAATAAATATGATCTAATATATTGATAATTATTACAAAACATGGGAACAATGATACACACTGTTGATTTCCTTGTTGAATAATGTATGTAGTTAAATTTTGACTCTTTTTAAAATGATCAGGCTGCGTTACAAATACACGGGCAGTACAATGTAATATGTCAAACAAGCTGGGGGATAATAAACATGCTAATTTAAAAAATTAGTGTCTAAATTCAGAACCCTTTAACATGAAGGAAAGGAAGCAAGAGCTTTGCATAGATCTTTGGCATTAGATGAAAACATACTCCCCTCATCTAATAAGAGGCATGATGACTACAGCGTTATATTTCTGTTTTTCCAGTTGAGGGTGACATTCCAGACTTAGAAAAACATAATACAGTGATTTTAGCCTAATGAAACTCATGGGGAAATACACTGAAATATTCACTTTTACAAGGCATAAAAAAACCTCTTGTTTGCACTGATACATACACTGTTACATTGGCATTGAATACCACTTTCATTTACACACAGGAGGACTTCTTCAATTGATGAACTGGATTTCACCAAGTACTGCCCAGCGTAAACACTACCTTTATAGAAAGCTGCACATAAGGGACTCTTACTAATAGTAACTGGCTTATAATATCAGGTCCATGACCGATAACGTTCTTAGTAAACCACTGTTAGAATAAAATCTCAAGCACACCAATAAACCTGCTGCTGGAGTTATTTAATGCACTGTTACTCAAGGAGCACGTGGTTCGAATTTACATTCCGCGCACACAGCAGATTGTTATAGCTCTAGTGGTTGCCTGTGTTGCTACCCAATAGATGATAAGTGGGGCAGGTCAGTTCGTCAGGCTTTATCTCTAATTAGCGCTAAAATGCACACTGCAAATGGTAGCAGGCAAAAGATTTGACTTTGTTAAATTAGACACATTGGAGGGAGGGCAGATGAAGTTCTGTTTTCAGAGGGAGGATGTCTAAGATGCAGTAATCAAAAGGTACTCAGCTTTAGGAAAGCCACATCCACCAACAAGATGCAATGCATCAGGTCAATCCACAGCACTATAGTCCTAGAGAAAGAGCTTCCTTACCTTTCTCGCAGTGGCTTCCTGTGAATCCAGAAGGACAGACACATTTGTTGGGAGCCATGCATGTTCCACCGTATCTGCAGCCCTCTTCGCAGAATGCTGTTACACACACACACACACACACACACACACACACACACAAAAAAAAAAAAAAAAAAAAAACAAGAGATTTCTCTTAGATAAAACAGCAATAAGGAAATTCATGGTAAATAGCAGGGGTATTGAAACAATTCTTTGTTACGCAGGAAATACATATCATTGGTGACACATTTAAAAGCTGCAGTATACAAAAACAAAAAAAATATAATAATACCTATTTCACTTTTACATGCAATCCATTGAAATATTGGATGTAAAGCACTTGATGCTAAACAGGAGCTAGTATGAAGAGCTATTACAATTGCTATTAATATGACTATTGATATACTTGAAATCAAAGAATATATCGAAGAACTAGAAAAATAGAGTTGGGACAAAGATGAAGGCTTTTAAAATACTATTTTATAGATATTCTTTTTACTATGCATTTGTATTACAATAAAAACATTTTTACATTGTTAAACTATTTTAAGTAGTCAATACAATTTCTAAAAACATAATAAAGTTAACTAATTGCTTAATTTTGAAAATTTAAGATGTTTCCAACATTTCTATAATAAAAAACAATGTCCTGTCCTTATAGAAAAAAAAAAAATGCTTAACACGTTCTGAATTATTCCTTTAGGGAAAATGCCTCAGTGGAAACATGCTATTTAAAGATGGGTGGACTTCACTTAGCTTTTTGATAAGAATTGTGAAGTCATCCTAACCCCATCTCAGCACGACCCTACTAACCTTCCCAGACCAGATTACACACTAGCAGAGCATAGCCCCATGCACCTCTCCTCTGAAGTATTAAATATAAATTTTATTTATGAATAATTGTTATCATCACCTCTTCCATCAATTAGACTGCAAGACCCATCATAGCAAGTACTATTACTTGATTACTTCCTCTCTATATGGTACCACAGTCTCAGAATCTGAGCACACAGTAGATGCTTAAAAAGTACTTGCTGAATGAATTAGCCAAGATCCTACAGGTTGTTCTGACAGAAAAACTCCAGTTCTAACAATTGTGCAATACTTCCATCCAAATACCTTACTGTAAAACCTTGCTAGATAACCAATAATTTCATGTTCTAAATGTACACAATTTCTCACTAATGAAAACAACTGCAACTTGTTAACACAGAATTTCTTTTATTCACATGAGAGCTCAGCGAGAAAATGCTTTTTTAAAAAAATTTTTAATTGTTATTAAAAAATGTCACCCTGGAAAAAAGCCTCATGGTTATATTTTGGCATCATCACATAAATAATATGAATCTAATTTTTAAAAGCCCTATTATGTCTTTAGATCATTGAATGCTAGTTCAACTACATAGAACTTCTCACAATATTGTCATTTTCCACATCATTTAAAGTCCCTTGGATGATTTAACATTCTGCTGCTTAGTAACTAATTGTGAGCTCCTTTGTTTCTGCCAGAGGACGTAGAGTGTGTACCTTGGTGTTCAAATACCATTTCCTATTTCCTGCATCTCAGTACCCTGTGAGTAAGAAAACACTGGTTTAGGCAACATCTGCCTTAAGTATGTTCATAAGAAACCAAAAAATACATCAATATATATACAAATGTATAAAATCTCTCATTCCCCAAATAACACTTGTGGGATCTGGTGACAAACATTTCAAGTAAGATACTGAGAGCAGTGCTCTGCTTCAAAGTTAATAACAGAACAGGAAAAAATTTCACAAGCTAAAAATTACAGAAACCTGGTTAAGAAAAGTTTCAAGTGGTACCCAAAGGAGGCAGGGGCTTGAAGCAGGAAGGTAAGCTTGGGTTTCTTCGTGGCACAAAGAGCACTTGATCCAGATCTGTTTATACACATGTACAGGCGCGCGCACGCATGCACACACACACACGCACAGCAGCAGACCTGGTTAGACTTGTTTCTGTTTTATAATATGCGTGTGCTTTTGATTTACTCATCTCCTAAACAGAAATGATATTAGGAGCTTCTATAAGGAAAGCATGATATGTTTGTGATGTCCTAAAAATGTACAGATATAATAATCAGAGTCCTGTGAGGATGAAATGAGTCAATATTTGTAAGGGACTTAAAATAATGTTTGGCAAACAGGGTTATGTAGTCTGTTAAATAAAACCAACTGCTAGTGATACTGTTAGGACTGTAAATATGGACCAGGAACAAAGGTTAATACCCAGAAAATATAAACCCAAACTACAAGATGTTCAGCTTCACCAAGTGGGTTTCAGGCATTCATTGTTCTTTGCACTTGATTTAGTTTCTCCTAAGAGTAGTAGCATGGAAACATCAGATTGTTGTTGATCAGTCGCTAAGTTGTGTCTGACTCTCTCCAATCCCATGGACTGCAGGCCGCCAGTCTTCCTTGTCCTTCACTGTCTCTGGAGTTTGCTCAAATTCACGTCCACCATTGAGTTGGTGATGCTATCTAACCATCTCATCATTTGCCAGTTTCTTCTCCTTTTGCCCTCAGTCTTTCCCAGCATCACTGAAAAAAGCCTCATGGTTATATTTTGTCACCCTGGAAAAAGCCTCATGGTTATATTTTGGCATCATCATATAAATAATATGAATCTGATCTTTAAAAGCCCTATTTTTTTAAATCACTGTCTTTTCCGATGAGTTGGTTCTTCGCATCAGGTGGCCAAATTATTGGATCTTCAGCTTTAGCATCAGTCCTTCCAATCAATATTCAGGGTTGATTTCCTTTAGGATTGACTGGTTTGTTTTCCTTGCTGTCTAAATGACTCTGAACAGTCTTCTCCAGCAACACAACTAAAAAGCATGAATTCCTGGCATTCAGCCTTCCTTATGGTACAGCTCTCATATCCATACATGACTAATGGAAAACCATAGCTTTGACTATATGGACCTTTGTTGGCAAAGTGACGTCTTTGCTTTTTAATTTGCTGTCTAGGTTTGTCATAGCTTTCCTTCCAAGGAGCAAGTGTCTTTTAATTTCATGGCTGCAGTCACCATTCACAGTGATTTTGGAGCCTAAGAAAATAAAATCTGTCACTGCTTCCACTTTTTCCCCTATTTGCCATTAAGTGACAGGACTGGATGCCATGACCTTAGTTTTTTGAATGTTGAGTTTTAAGCCAGTTTTTTCACTCTCCTCTTTCACCGACAAGTGGCTCTTTAGCTCTTCACTTTCCGCCACTAGAGTGGTATCATATGCGTCATTTAGGTGTTATTTATATGTTAACATATTTGAAATGAGTATGTAATATGTTTAACATATTAATGTTATTATTATCCAAATAAAAATGGCGAAATGGGGGCTCTGTTATCAAGTCCCCCTGTAAGGCTGCACAGGTAGTAACCTGCAGAGCCAGGGTTCAAAGTCTTCTTTGCCTTCAAAGTCTTACCCCTTCTGTATAAGTCACCATACAGATTTACTTGAAACCTGGTATTCACATCAGGAGGTATATTTCTTTTTTGCATAGTTCCTTAAAGGCTAAGGGAACTGACTACAAATGGGAATTAAAAAAATTTCCAAATTGCACAGGGTACAATGAAGAACGGGGTATAGGAAGCTGTGCCAGTTCATGCATCTATTACCTAAACTTCATTTTTGCTCACATTTCACCCTGTTGCACATATTATTATTGGAAATTATCTGGAATAGAGAAGAAATTCTTTGCCTCCTGAACCTCAGGTAATATGCCAAAAATTTCAAACAACACAAAAGAAAATTAAAAAGTAGGATGTCATCCAAAACTTAAGCAACTCTGGGGAAATCAAGATCCTTGCAAGTATTCTTTGAATATCTCATAAAACATCTGAACACACTATTGCACCCTAAAGATTATGCATAGATTAGTTATATTTGGTTAAACCCTTCTTGATCAACTATGAATCTAACATGTATTCTGGTACTCAGAGGACCTACAATTTGCATAGTATTACTTAGTTGCTGGCCTAACCAACACAAGAACCCAGGTCATCTACCATACATCTTTCTAGCTTATAAGAAGACAGAATGGAAGAAACCACACAGTCCAAATCTGAGCTCTTATTTATCAGCTGTGTGACCTAAGCAAGTAATTTCATTCCTCTGGACCTGTTTTCTCAAGAGCAAAGGCCATGATGATGAAAATGAAAACACCACGCTGTGCTGATTAAATTACACCACCAATGTACACTATCCAGCACAGGGCATTGCAAGTGGAATAATCTTAAGGGCTGGATGTGACTATCTTAACTTACCACTAGGTCTTTGCTTTTCCAAATACCAATAAGATAATGCTCCAGTTTTTCATCTAGATTCTGGAGAGGCAGTAGTGAAAAGATCCCTCTGCTATGGCACTTACTCTTTAGCGAGAGGTCATTGTCACTCCTCCTTTGACTTGGTGACCCCAGTAGTAATATGTGGTTTGCGATGGAACTTGGAATCACAGCTCCCCTGCAAATCCAGAAAAACTCGGGTACCACGGGTGTGTCACTCCTTTATTGACCATTTTTTAGGTTCCAGAGGATGGCTTGTAGATCACAGATATTCAGTGACATTACAGACTCAAATCTGTAGTTATACTGCCCTTTGTTATTAATTTACTACCAGGGGAGATATTGGATCAGATCAATTCTTAAATGGTATGATTCCATTTTTGAAAGAACTCTTTCAATTCTGCAAGAAAATAAATTTTAAAATTCAAAATTAAGGGAGTTTACCCACAGAAAGATTGATTTTATGTTTAAAAAAGTCTCAGTATGTGAAATGAAACTTGGACTTTAAAAGAGGAATAGAATGAGAAGGTGGGTTTGCAGATACCAGGTTTGTGGATGCCTAATATCTTCATCATGTGCTCAATATGACAAAAAGAGTTTTATGTAAATAAAAATAATAGCCCTTCAAATTCTAAACACTTGGAATGATCCTATGAAAGTATAACTGGATGGAAAGATGGCAGAGGAATAGGACGGGAAGACCACTTTCTCCCTCACAAATTCCTCAAAAGAACATTTCAACGCCGAGCAAACTCCACAAAACAACTTCTGTAGGCTGGCAGAGGACATCAGGCAACCAGAAAAGCAGACCATTGTCTTCAAAAACAGGTAGGAAAAAATATAAAAGACGAAAAAGGAGACAAAGGAGGTGGGGAGGGAGCTCCGTCCTGGGAAGGGAAGCCCATCCTGGGAAGGGAATTTTAAGGAGAGGTTTCCAAACACCAGGAAACACTCTCCCTGCCGAGTCTGTGGCGAGCCTTGGAAACACAGAGGGCAACATAACAGGAAGGAAAAATAGATAAATAATTAAAACCAAGAGATTACAAGCCCAACAGTAACTCCCCCAGAGGAAAAGCAGCACAGACGCCTGCATCCGCCATTGGGAAGTGGGGGCAGGGCAGGGAAGAGCAGGAGGCACGGGCTGCAGAGCCTTGTAAGAATCGGGCAGGAATGCCCCACGCTCCACCAGAACGATCTAACTTGGGCTAGCAAACCAGACTGTGGGATAGCTACTGCACGAAAAGCTCGAACATAAGACACCGCCAGGACCGAGCACAGAACAAAGGATGGAACGGAAAAAGCCGGCTGCAGACCATCCCCCGCTGGGGACAGGCAGCCAGAGCCGTAAGGACTGGAAAGGGGCAATTGCAGACCCGGAGAGACTTTACTTACCTAACTGCAAGCAGGCTCCTTTGCTAAGACTTCTGGGGGTGCTGGACAGTCACCATCTGCCTCACAGGGGGCGCCAGCGGTCCACCCAGAAAGCTGAGCAGCAGCAGCAGAAAAGGTGACAAGCCGCGGCGATCGCGCTCGCCAAACTCCTGAGCTACTCGGACCTGGGAAGGGCACAAAGCGCAGTCCCAGCCGAATCTGTGCCTCTGAGGGCTGCCTGAGGGCCGAACCTGAGCGGCTTGGACCGGGGAAGTGCACGCAGCCTAGGGCCGGCCCCAGACGGTTCCCGGCTGAGCATCGTAGAGCCGGAGCGGTTTGTGTGCTGCGAGAAGGGACAGGTCAAGCGGGGCTGAGACACTGTGTGCACACGACAGCGCTATTTGTTTGCAGCATCCCCCCTCCCCACAGTGCGACTGAACTAGAGAGCCTAAAAAACCAGCAAACAGAAGAAGTTAAACAGAGGGAACCACCTTGGAAGTGATCCCACACGGCCCACAACATCAGAGAAGGGCCAGGTATATTTTTACTATTTTAAAAATCATTCCTTTCTTTTTTCTTTTTTCTTTTTTTTTTCCAACTTTTTTTAAAATTGTTAACTCTTCTATTTCTCCTCTAATTTTTATTTCTATAACCAACTATTACTATTTAAAAAAAAAGACTTTTTTTTTTTTTTTAAGGCAAACACCATATATAGTCTTTGGATGGTTGTTGGTGGTTTTTTGTTTTTATTTTACTTTTTTGGTTTTTTTGTTTGTTTGTTTTGTTTGTTTTTGTTTGTTTGTTTTTAATAATTCTTGTTTTTTTTTCTTTCTTCCTTTTTCCTTCTGTTTCTTTTCTTTAATATTGTATTTTTGAAAATCCAACCTCTACTCTAGATTTTTAATCTTTGCTCTTAGGTTTTTGTTGTCAATTTTGTACATTTAAAAACTCAAACTTCACTACCCAAGTTTACCTGAGAGTGAGATTACTGGCTTGACCACTCTCTCCTCCTTTGGACTCCTTTTTCTCCACCAGGTGGCCTCTGTCTCTTTTCCCCCCATCTCTCCTCTATCCAACTCTGTGAATCTCTGTGCGTTCCAGACAGTGGAGAACACCTAAGGAACTGGTTACTGGCAGGATTTGTCTCTCTCCTTCTCATTCCTCTCTCTTATCCTCCTGGCAACCTCTGTCTACTACCTCCCTCTCTCTTCCCCGTATAACTCCATAAATGCCTCTGAGTGGTCCAGACTATAGAGCGCACATAAGGAAGTGACTACTGGCTAGCTTGCTCTCTCCTCTTTTGATCTCACCGCATCTCATTCCAGCTACCTCTATCCCCTCCATCTTCTCTTCTCCTTGTAACTCAGTGAACCTCTCTGAGTGTCCCTCAATGTGGAGAAACTTTTCATCTTTAACCTAGATGTTTTATCATCAGTGCTGTATAGATGGAGAAGTCTAGAGGCTACTGTAAAAATAAAACTGAAAACCAGAAGCAGGAGGCTTAGATCCAAAGCCTGAAAACATTAGAGAACTCTTGAATTCAGGGAGCATTAAGCAATAGGAGCTCATCAAATGCCTTCATACCTACACTGAAACCAAGCTCCACCCAAGGGCCAACAAGTTCCAAAACAAGACATACCACTCAAATTCTCCAGCAACACAGGAACACTCCCCTAAGCTTCAATATACAGGCAGCTCAAAATTATTCCAAAACTTTGATGTCTCATAACCCATTACTGGTCACTCCACTGCACTCCAGAGAGAAGAAACCCAGCTCCACCCACCAGAACTCCAACACAAGCCTCCTTAACCAGGAAACCTTGACAAGCCACTGATAGAACCCCACCCACAGTGAGGAAGCTCCATAATAAAGAGAACTCCACAAATTACCAGGACATAAAAAGGCCACCCCAAACGCAGCAATATAACCAAGATGAAGAGACAGAGGAATACTCAGCAGGTAAAGGAACAGGAGAGTTGCCCACCAAACCAAACAAAAGAGGAAGAAGTAGGGAATCTACTGGAGAAGGAATTCCGAATATTGATAGTGAAAATGATCCAAAATCTTGAAATCAAAATGGAATCACAGATAAATAGGCTAGAGACAAGGATTGAGAAGATGCAAGAAAGGTTTAACAAGGACCTAGAAGAAATAAAAAAGAGTTAAAATATAATGAATAATGCAATAAATGAGATCAGAAACACTCTGGAGGCAACAAATAGTAGAATAACGGAGGCAGAAGATAGGATTAGTGAAATAGAAGATAGAATGGTAGAAATAAATGAGTCAGAGAGGAAACAAGAAAAACAAATTAAAAGAAATGAGGACAATCTCAGAGACCTCCAGGACAACATGAAACGCTCCAACATTCGAATTATAGGAGTCCCAGAAGAAGAAGACAGAAAGAAAGATCATGAGAATATCCTTGAGGAGATAATAGTTGAAAACTTCCCTAAAATGGGGAAGGAAATAATCACCCAAGTCCAAGAAACACAGAGAGTTCCAAATAGGATAAACCCAAGGTGAAACACCCCAAGACACATATTAATCAAATTAACAAAGATCAAACACAAAGAACAAATATTAAAAGCAGCAAGGAAAAAACAACAAATAACACACAAGGGGATTCCCATAAGGATAACAGCTGATCTTTCAATAGAAACTCTTCAGGCCAGGAGGGAATGGCAAGACATACTCAAAGTGATGAAAGACAATAACCTACAGCCCAGATTACTGTACCCAGCAAGGATCTCATTCAAATACGAAGGAGAAATCAAAAGCTTTACAGACAAGCAAAAGCTGAGAGAATTCAGCACCACCAAACCAGCTCTCCAACAAATGCTAAAGGATATTCTCTAGACAGGAAACATGAAAAGGGTGTGTAAACCCGAACCCAAAACAATAAAGTAAATGGTAATGGGATCATACTTATCAATAATTACCTTAAACGTAAATGGGTTGAATGCCCCAACCAAAAGACAAAGACTGGCCGAATGGATACAAAAACAAGACCCCTCTATATGCTGCTTACAAGAGACCCACCTCAAAACAAGGGACACATACAGACTGAAAGTGAAGGGCTGGAAAAAGATATACCACGCAAATAGAGACCAAAAGAAAGCAGGAGTGGCAATACTCATATCCGATAAAATAGACTTTAAAACAAAGGCTGTGAAAAGAGACAAAGAAGGCCACTACATAATGATCAAAGGATCAATCCAAGAAGAAGATTTAACAATTATAAATATATATGCACCCAATATAGGAGCACTGCAATATGTAAGACAAATGCTAACAAGTATGAAAGGGGAAATCAACAATAACACAATAATAGTGGGAGACTTTAATACCCCACTCACACCTATGGACAGATCAACTAAACAGAAAATTAACAAAGAAACGCAAACTTTAAATGATACATTAGATCAGTTAGACCTAATTGATATCTATAGGACATTTCACCCCAAAACAACGAATTTCATCTTTTTTTCAAGTGCTCATGGAAGCTTCTCCAGGATAGATCACATCCTGGGCCATAAATCTAAACTTGATAAATTCAAAAAAATCGAAATCATTCCAAGCTTCTTTTCTGACCATAATGCATTAAGATTAGATCTCAATTATAGGAGAAAAACTATTAAAAATTCCAACATATGGAGGCTGAACAACACACTTCTGAATAACCAACAAATCACAGAAGAAATCAAAAAAGAAATCAAAATATGCATAGAAACTAATGAAAATGAAAACACAACAACCCAAAACCTGTGGGACACTATAAAAGCAGTGCTAAGAGGAAAGTTCATAGCAATACAGGCATACCTCAGGAAACAAGAAAAAAGTCAAATAAACAACCTAACTCTACAACTAAAGCAACTAGAAAAGGAAGAATTGGAGAACCCCAGAGTGAGTAGAAGGAAAGAAATCTTAAAAATTAGGGCAGAAATAAATGCAAAAGAAACAAAAGAGACCATAGCAAAAATCAGAAAAGCCAAAAGCTGGTTCTTTGAAAGGATAAATAAAATTGACAAACCATTAGCCAGACTCATCAAGAAGCAAAGAGAGAAAAATCAAATCAATAAAATTAGAAATGAAAATGGAGAGATCACAACAGACAACACAGAAATACAAAGGATCATAAGAGACTACTATCAGCAGTTGTATGCCAATAAAATGGACAACGTGGAAGAAATGGACAAATTCTTAGAAAAGTACAATTTTCCAAAACTGAACCAGGAAGAAATCGAAAATCTTAACAGACCCATCACAAGCACGGAAATTGAAACGGTAATCAGAAATCTTCCAGCAAACAAAAGCCCAGGTCCAGACGGCTTCACAGCTGAATTCTACCAAAAATTTCGAGAAGAGCTAACACCTATCCTCCTCAAACTCTTCCAGAAAATTGCAGAGGAAGGTAAACTTCCAAACTCATTCTATGAGGCCACCATCACCCTAATACCAAAACCTGACAAAGATGTCACAAAAAAAGAAAACTACAGGCCTATATCACTGATGAACATAGATGCAAAATCCTCAACAAAATTCTAGCAATCAGAATCCAACAACACATTAAAAAGATCATACACCATGACCAAGTGGGCTTTATTCCAGGGATGCAAGGATTCTTCAATATCCGCAAATCAATCAGTGTAATTCACCACATTAACAAATTGAAAAATAAAAACCATATGATTATCTCAATAGATGCAGAGAAGGCCTTTGACAAAATTCAACATCCATTTATGATAAAAACTCTCCAGAAAGCAGGAATAGAAGGAACATACCTCAACATAATAAAAGCTATCTATGACAAACCCACAGCAAACATTATCCTCAATGGTGAAAAATTGAAAGCATTTCCCCTAAAGTCAGAAACAAGACAAGGGTGCCCACTTTCTCCGCTACTATTCAACATAGTTCTGGAAGTTTTGGCCACAGCAATCAGAGCAGAAAAAGAAATAAAAGGAATCCAAATTGGAAAAGAAGAAGTGAAACTCTCACTGTTTGCAGATGACATGATCCTCTACATGGAAAACCCTAAAGACTCCACCAGAAAATTACTAGAGCTAATCAATGAATATAGTAAAGTTGCAGGATATAAAATCAACACACAGAAATCCCTTGCATTCCTATACACGAATAATGAGAAAGTAGAAAAAGAAATTAAGGAAACAATTCCATTCACCATTGCAACGAAAAGAATAAAATACTTAGGAATATATCTACCCAAAGAAACTAAAGACCTATATATAGAAAACTATAAAACACTGATGAGAGAAATCAAAGAGGACACTAATAGATGAGAGATATACCATGTTCATGGATCAGAAGAATCAATATAGTGAAAATGAGTATACTACCCAAAGCAATTTACAAATTCAATGCAATCCCTATCAAGCTACCAGCCATATTTTTCACAGAACTAGAACAAATAATTTCAAGATTTGTATGAAAATACAAAAAACCTCGAATTGCCAAAGCAATCTTGAGAAAGAAGAATGGAACTGGAGGAATCAACCTGCCTGACTTCAGGCTCTACTACAAAGCCACAGTCATCAAAACAGTATGGTACTGGCACAAAGACAGACATATAGATCAATGGAACAAAATAGAAAGCCCATAGATAAATCCACACACATATGGGCACCTTATCTTTCACAAAGGAGGCAAGAATATACAATGGAGTAAAGACAATCTCTTTAACAAGTGGTGCTGGGAAAACTGGTCAACCACTTGTAAAAGAATGAAACTAGATCACTTTCTAACACCGCACACAAAAATAAACTCAAAATGGATTAAAGATCTAAATGTAAGACCAGAAACTATAAAACTCCTAGAGGAGAACATAGGCAAAACACTCTCAGACATAAATCACAGCAGGATCCTCTGTGATCCACCTCCCAGAATTCTGGAAATAAAAGCAAAAATAAACAAATGGGATCTAATTAAAATTAAAAGCTTCTGCACAACAAAGGAAAATATGAGCAAGGTGAAAACACAGCCTTCTGAATCGGAGAAAATAATAGCAAATGAAGCAACTGACAAACAGCTAATCTCAAAAATATACAAGCAACTTATGCAGCTCAATTCCAGAAAATAAATGACCCAATCAAAAAATGGGCCAAAGAACTAAAGAGACATTTCTCCAAAGAAGACATATGGATGGCTAACAAACACATGAAAAGATGCTCAAGATCACTCATTATCAGAGAAATGCAAATCAAAACCACAATGAGGTACCACTTCACACCAGTCAGAATAGCTGCGATCCAAAAATCTGCAAGCAATAAATGCTGGAGAGGGTGTGGAGAAAAGGGAACCCTCCTACACTGTTTGTGGGAATGCAAACTAGTACAGCCACTATGCAGAACAGTGTGGAGATTCCTTAAAAAATTGCAAATAGAACTACCTTACGACCCAGCAATCCCACTTCTGGGCATACACACCGAAGAAACCAGAATTGAAAGAGACACATGTACCCCAATGTTCATCACAGCACTGTTTATAATAGCCAGGACATGGAAACAACCTAGATGTCCATCAGCAGATGAATGGATAAGAAAGCTGTGGTACATATACACAATGGAGTATTAGCCGTTAAAAAGAATTCATTTGAATCAGTTCTGATGAGATGGATGAAACTGGAGCCGATTATACAGAGTGAAGTAAGCCAGAAAGAAAAACACCAATACAGTATACTAACACATATATATGGAATTTAGAGAGATGGCAATGACGACCCTGTATGCAAGACAGGAAAAAAGACACAGCTGTGTATAACGGACTTTTGGACTCAGAGGGAGAGGGAGAGGGTGGGATGATTTGGGAGAACGGCATTGTATCATGTATACTATCACGTAAGAATTGAATTGCCAGTCTATGTCTGACGCAGGATGCAGCATGCTTGGGGCTGGTGCATGGGGATGACCCACAGAGATGTTATGGGGAGGGAGGTGGGAGGGGGTTCATGTTTGGGAACACATGTAAGAATTAAAGATTTTTAAATTAAAAAAATAAAAAACTAAAAAAAAAAAAGAAAGTATAACTGGCATATATTTAGTTGCTAGGGATACTCTGTATTCTGAAAAAATAAGGAAACATACAAGTTTCAATATCATCTGGTAGAAGTTAGTCCTTTTCCCTCCCTCCTGGTTTCCTTGAAGTATCATCTTCATTAAGCTCATTTCTGCTCCCTCTTTTCCTGCTTTGCTCATTCTGTCCCCGGGGAGGTAGAGAGATGTATTCCACTGGCAATCTAGGAAACTATATTTATCATGACAAAGCTTCTAGGGTGGGAAAAACAGGAGGATAGGTGGAGAAAGACTGCATAATTACGAATTTAAAAAACTGCTCCATTTTTAGTTTTATTTTAGATGATAGGTTACAAGGTGTAAAATTTCATTATTGAAAATAATGATCAAGCTATCTAAATAAATAAAAGCTGGCCACCATGGACTAATGATTACAAGGTGTCATGGATCAAAGATTGTAACTAATTTGTTTATATGTACATAAACTCCAATGGTGGGGAGAAAATAAAATAATTAAGATCTGGTCATGCTCAGCAAAATTCCACAGCTACCCAGCTTCTCTCTTGGGAGGGAGCTGACTTCAGTTCAGTTCAGTCACTAACTACTGTCCAACTCTTTGCAACCCCATGGATTGCAGCACATCAGGCCTCCATGTCCATGAACAACTCCCCGAGTTTACACAAACTTGAGCCCATCAAGTCGGTGATGCCATCCAACCATCTCATCCTGTTATCTGCTTCTCCTCCCACCTTCAATCCTTCCCAGCATCAGCGTCTTTTCAAATGAATCAGTTCTTTGCATCAGGTGGCCAAAGTACTGGAGTTTGAAGTTCAGCATCAGTCCTTCCAATGAATATTCAGGACTGATTTCCTTTATGATGGACTGGTTGAATCTCCTTGCAGTCCAAGGGATTCTCAAGAGTCTTCTCCAAAACCACAGTTCAAAAGCATCAATTCTTTGGTGCTCGGCTTTCTTTATAGTCCAATTCTCGCATCCATACATGACTACTGGAAAAACCATAGCCTTGACTAGATGGATATTTGTTGGCAAAGGAATGTCTCTCCTTTTTAATAAACTGTCTAGGTTGGTATTAGCTTTTCTTCCAAGGAGTAAGTGTCTTTTAATTTCATCTGCGGTGATTTTGGAAGCCAAGAAAATAAAGTCACTGATTTCACTGTTTGCCGATCTATTTGCCATGAAGTGATGGGACCAGATGCCATGATCTTAGTTTTCTGAATGTTGAGTTTTAAGCCAACTTTTTCAATCTCCTCTTTCACTTTCATCAAGAGGCTCTTTAGTTCTTCTTCACTTTCTGTTATAAGGGTGGTGTCATCTGCATATCTGAGGTTATTGATATTTCTCCTGGCAATCTTGATTCCAGTTTGTGCTTCATCCAGTCCAGCGTTTCTCATGATGTACTCTGCATAGAAGTTAAATAAGCAGGGTGACAATATACAGCCTTGATGTACTCCTTTTCCTATTTAGAACAAGTCTGTTGTTCCATGGCCTGTTGCTTCCTGACCTGCACATAGGTTTCTCAAGAGGCAGGTCAGGTGGTCTGTATTCCCATCTCTTTCAGAATTTTCCACAGTTTATTGTGATCCACACAGTCAAAGGCTTTGGATAGTCAATAAAGCAGAAATAGATGTTTTTCTGGAACTCTCTTGCTTTTTCGATGATCCAGCAGATGCTGGCAATTTGATCTCTGGTTCCTCTGCCTTTTCTAAAACCAGCTTGAACATCTGGAAGTTCATGGTTCACGTATTGCTGAAGCCTTGCTTGGAGAATTTTGAGCATTACTTTACTAGCATGTGAGATGAGTGCAATTGTGCAGGAGTTTGAGCATTCTTTGGCATTGCCTTTCTTTGGGATTGTGATGAAAACTGACCTTTTCCAGTCCTGTGGCCACTGCTGAGTTTTCCAAACTTGCTGGCATATTGAGTGCAGCACTTTCACAGCATCATCTTTCAGGATTTGAAATAGCTCAACTGGAATTCCATCACCTCCACTAGCTTTGTTCATAGTGATACTTCCTAAGCTACTTGACTTCGCATTCCAGGATGTCTGGCTCTAGGTGAGTGATCACACCACTGTGATTATCTAGGTAATGAAGATCTTTTTTCGTAAAGTTCTTCTGTGTATTCTTGCCACTTCTTCTTAATTCCTTCTGCTTCTGTTACATACATACCATTTTTGTCCTTTACTGTGCCATCTTTGCATGAAATGTTCCCTTGGTGTCTCTAATTTTCTTGAAGAGATCTCTAGTCTTTCCAAGTCTATTGTCTTCCTCTATTTCTTTGCATCAATCACTGAGGAAGACTTTCTTATCTCTCCTTGCTATTCTTTTGGAACTCTGCATTCA
Organism: Ovis aries; assembly: GCF_016772045.2. Classification (NCBI taxonomy): domain Eukaryota; kingdom Metazoa; phylum Chordata; class Mammalia; order Artiodactyla; family Bovidae; genus Ovis; species Ovis aries. Next base: position 21,064,032 of record NC_056074.1, read on the forward strand.
AATGGGTCTACCTTTCCCTTTTTCCTTTTCCTTTTGCTTCTCTTCTTTTCATAGCTATTTGTAAGGGATCCTCAGCCAACCATTTTCCCTTTGTGCATTTCTTTTTCTTGGGGATGGTCTTGATCACTGCTTCCTGTACAATGTCACGAACCTCCATCCATAGTTCTTCAGGTGCTATGTCCATCAGATCTAATCCCTTCAATCTATTTGTCACTTCCATTGTATAGTCATAAGGGATTTGATTTAGGTCATACTTGAAGGGTATAGTGGTTTTCCCCACTTTCTTCAATTTAAATCTGAATTAGGCAATAAGGAGTTCATGATCTGAGCCACAGTCAGCTCCTGGTCTTGTTTTTGCTGACTGTATAGAGCTCCTCCAGCTTTAGCTGTAAAGAGCATAATCAAGCTGATTTCAGTATTGACCATCTGGTGATGTCCATGTGTAGTCTTCTCTTGTGTTGTTGGAAGAGGGTGTTTGCTATGACCAGTGTAATCTCTTGGCAAAACAATATTAGCCTTTGCCCTGCTTCATTCTGTACTCCAAGGCCAAATCTGCCTGTTACTCCAAGTGTTTCTTGACTTCCTACTCTTGCATTCCAGCCCCATATAATGAAAAGGACATCTTTTGGGGGTGTTAGTTCTAGAAGATCTTGTAGGTCTTCATAGAACTGTTCAACTTCAGCTTCTTCAGCATTTCTGATCGGGAGCAGAGACTTGGATTACTGTGATATTGAATGGTTTGCCTTGGAAATGAACAGAGATCATTCTGTAGTTTTGAGATTGCATCCAAGTACTGCATTTCGGATCCTTTTGTTGACTATGATGGCTACCCATTTCTTCTAAGGGATTCTTGCCCACAGTATAGATATAATGGTCATCTGAGTTAAATTCACCTATTCCAATCTATTTTAGTTCACTGATTCCCAGAATGTTGATGTTCACTCTTGCCATCTCCTGTTTGACCACTTCCAATTTGCCTTGATTCATGGACCTAACAGTCTAGGTTCCAATGCTATATTGCTCTTTACCACATCAGACATTGCTTCCATCACCAATCATATCCACAACTGGGTGTTGGTTTTGTTTTGGCTTCATCTCTTCATTCTTTCTGGAGTTAGTTCTCCACTGATCTCCAGTAGCACCTACTGACCTGGGGAGTTCTTCTTTCAGTGTCCTATCTTTTTGCCTTTTCATACTGTTCATGGGGTTCTCAAGGCAAGAATACTGAAGTGGTTTGCCGTTCCCTTCTCCAGTGGACCACATTGTGTCAGACCTCTCCACTATACCTGTCCATTTTTGGTGCCTCTACATGGCATGGCTCATAGTTTCATTGACTTAGACAAGGCTGTGGTCCATGTGATCAGAGTGGTTAGTTTTCCATGACTGTTGTTTTCAGCTCCCTTCAAGTGGTATCAATTCTCCTTTCCTCCCTGATGATGACTTTCTCCCTGGGATTTGGTGGGTAAGTTGATTGTATTTTGTGTTTATTCTTAGGAAACCAGTCTGATTCACAGATATAAACTCAAGTTCTCTAATCCAGCTCTGTCAATAATAAAGGTCAGATCATCCCCATGCCCATGTCTACTTTTTGGTTTATTCATCACCTTTTTCAGAATATAATATTTATCAAAGTCCCCCTCAAACATTTTGGTGGTCCCAGATTTGCAGGTAGGGTCAGCATGTGACTGGCATTTGGTGAGTAGAGGACAGAGATATTCCTAAACATCTTACAGTGCATCCCACAATGCATCCTACAGTGCCTCATATAACATCATACTGTTTGACCCAAAATAGCAATAGTGTTATGATTGAGAGACTCTGCTCCAACTTTACAACATTAAGTCAATGGGGTACTTCCAGGAGCAAAATTAGGTTATTTTAATCCCCTTTTGCATCTTCCCAAATATCTCCCACCCAAAATTATAAAATATAGAGAAAATGTAAGAGTGAAAATCATCCAAACAGCTATTCTGATACATAACACCAAATATCCAAACGTCTACAATTCTCACTTTTCATGTCATTCCAATGTCAACCACAGAACTAAATACATTTCATAATTTAATTACTGCCCAGAAATCACCTTCCTTCCTAATACTTAGTATCTGTTTTTGTATCTGGGGTTCTGATAGCCTTTTCCACTCTTCAACAGTACTACTAATAAAGACAACAACAGTGATGGTAAATTCCACTTCTTGAAGACCTATTAAGTGGCTAGCAGATGTAATATTTCATTTCATCTTTATAGAACTGCTGTGCATTTGCCACGTATTCCTCCTTTTCTGATGAGAAAGCTAGCTTAGAGAGGTTATCAAAGGTTGCTCCAGTACTAAGTGGCATCCTGGGTTTCAGGCCCAGAGTCCTGACCACATCAACTAAGCAGTTTCCACTTACAGCCTGGCCACTTGCCATGTACAGACAAAATTCTGAGTGCCAAGATGTCTAAAAGTACCCGTGAAAATTGTCCCCATCCCCAAAAAGCTCACAATAGGGTAGCAGAGACTGGCATATATAAAACCAGGTACATTAAAATGTGATCTCTGCCACTGTAGCAGTATGAATAAAGTGCTGAGAGAACGTGGAGGGGAATGTGATTAATTATGCCTGGTGTACCTGGGCAAAGCTTTGCAAAGGATCTGGCATTTGAGTTAGGCCTGAAATAAGGAGTAGAATTTTTGCCAGATTGAGAAGCACAGAAAAAGAGACAGTTCAAGTCAAAGTTTTGTCCTGCAGAAAGGTACCAAAGAGATGAAGAAAATGAGCAGACGTTGATAACTCACATCAAGGTTAGAGTGGAACATTAGAACAGAATACAGTAAGCCAGGTGGGGAACCAGGAGCATCTCTATGAGCATTACCAACAGACCACTCTCTCCGTTATCCCACCTCCCATCCAATTTCTGGATTTGTTAATTATCTTAAGGCACAATAGTGTCCTGCCTCAATATCTGCATATAGATTTTTTCCATTCTTCTATCTATTATTCTAGTTAGTTGGTTTAAAACAGTATTTTGCTGATCATTCTGAGTACACAGAATTGTACATTCTGAGTACAGAATTGTAGTAAATAAGTTTTATATCAAAAACCCCTTACATGCACAAACAGATGGCCAGAAATATAAAGTTTACTCTTAGTATGTGTAATCCATTCTAATATTTTTTATCATATTGCCTTGGATTGTACTGTATTGCATTGCCTTTATATATGGTATTGAATTCTGTTGTATATAATTTTTAAATGCAGCTATGATCCAATGACTTGCTTTCAGCCCACTAAACCCGCAGTTTAAACCATGCACTTGTTTTATACACACTTGGAAAATACCTGTATTTTCTTTGGTCCACAGCATTTTATAATAGGATAGGGGCACAGAGTCACTTTAGATAAATTGTGAAATGTTCAAATTGAGCTGCTGGTCTTAGCTGAAGAAAGAACGCAAAGATAAGAAAATACCTGTAAGTGTTACTTTCTATAGATGTAGTTACGACTGAGATCACATGGCATGCCAAGTTGAAATATTTGCTCACTAGACCTTTACAGAAAATCTGTTACAGAAGATGAACTCCATGGGAGTGGGATATAGTGAAAGGAGAGACAATACACTCTTGAATTTAGGGGGTCCTATATATATATGTGGGAGAAGGCAATGGCACCCCACTCCAGTACTCTTGCATGGAAAATCCCATGGATGGAGGAGCCTGGTGGGCTGCAGTCCATGGGGTCGCTAAGATTCAGACACGACTGAGCGACTTCACTTTCACTTTTCACTTTCATACATTGGAGAAGGAAATGGCAGCCCACTCCAGTGTTCTTTCTTGGAGAATCCCAGGGACAGGGGAGCCTGACAGGCTGCCGTCTATGGGGTCGCACAGAGTCGGACGCGACTGAAGTGACTTAGCAGTAGCAGCAGCATATATATATGCTTCTATAACTAGACTATGAGATTCATAAGGATAACAGTCACAATTTTTGCAACTCTGACTTCCTCTATATCATCCTGAACTCTGGTGACACCTGAACCCATATTTGTTGGTAAAGTAAATTAACTACACAGAGGCAATTAAAATATTTGAGTAGACAGTTTTGTATATAAAATAACTATATCATGTAATTTGAGATAACCATTTGATCAAGTCAGATCATTACAGCTTTAAAAGTTTATCAAGTATCTACTATGTGCTTGTCACCAGATACTCTGAAAAAAGATATGGCCTCTGTTTTTTTAGGATCTGAGATTCTAATACAGTGGTTCTCTCTGAGGGCAATTTCCCCCCAGGGGACATTTGGAAATGTCTGGCGACATTTTTAGTTGTTACAACTGGAGAAATGTTACTGGTGGGTAGAAATCAGGGTTACCGTGGAAGATCCTACATGAACCAGACAGTCTCACAACAAAGAATCTTCCAGCCCAAAATGTCAATATGATGAGAGTTGAGAGAAAACAGTCCCTTAATTTAGTAATTAATAAACACTTATTGAGTATACTCTGTACAAAGGATTATTCTGAGAATCATTACTCAAACGGACATAAAAAAATTTCAATTTATGGGTTTATATTCTAGGGGGAAGATACGGAATAACAAAATAAACATATGTCAGTGACATTCCAAGTTAGATGATGACAAGCACAGCAAAAAATAGAGCAGAGCAGGAGAATGGGAAGTGTGCCAGTGGGGAAGGTTGCAAGAGAACAGGTGATCACGGAAGGCCCTGAGACTGCAGCATTTGAGAAAAGACCCAAAAGGAGAAACAGTGAGCCCTGCAGTAATCAAGCAGAAGAGTGATCCAGGCAGAGGATACCACGAGTGCAGAGCTCTAAGGAGCAGATGGCAGATTCCATACAGCTTTACAGATACACAAAGTCAAAAGGAGGTAGAAGAAAGGAAAGGATTGTTTCTGCCTGGAAGGTCAAGAATGGCTCTGCAGAACTGATGCCTCCACTGAATCAGAAAAATAAATAATAAGCAACAGGCAGATTGGGGCCAAAGGTGTTAGTGTCAGTGGGAGGAACAGCATCTGCAGAGGTATAGAGGCATGGAGCATGACCAGGTAGCAGAGGAGGCTTCAGCGGCCTGGAAAAGGGACTGAGAGGAAGGAGGAGCAGAGAGAGGCTTAGCTAGGACTTCATGACGGCAGGATTTGGTGCACTCCATAGGTGGGCCATTTCTTCTCTGCCTGTTTCACCAGATACCCACTGGTCTTGTGGATGCTTTAGGACTGTCCATATTAGCTTATTTTTCCACAACTCAATTTCATTCAGAGTAACAGTGATTTTTTTCTTAGGTAGACAGAATCAAATGTTTAATACAAATTCATTTTTGGATTTAAAAATCACTGAAATGTAGAACTGGAGAATCATATAAAAGGAAAAGCAATTCAACAGGAAATTACTGAAAACTTGGGAATGGGGGACATTAAATCCTGACTGTCTGCACCTGGCTGCGGGCAGGGGGGGAGGTCAATCAATGAAACATTACCCAAAGAACCAGGGTGCCTCAGTAAGTCTTTAGTACCACCTATGACTCAGTGAGGTGTCAAGAGCATGACTCTGGAAAGAGAGACCTAGGTTCTAGTTATGGTTCCAGCTCTTATCAGCTGATTGATTTTTTTCCCCCTGGCTTATTGAGATATAATTTACATAAGTTCAAAGTGTACATGTTGTTTTGATATATTTATATATTGCACAGTGATTACCATGACTGTTTTTAGAAAACTTTCATCTCCTTGAGCAAATTTACTTCTATTTTTATTTTCAAAAATTCTAACATGTATACTATCACGTGAATTGAATCGCCAGTCTATGTCTGACTCAGGGTGCAGCATGCTTGGGGCTGGTGCATGGGGATGACCCAGAAAGATGTTATGGGGAGGGAGGTGGGAGGGGGGTTCATGTTTGGGAATGCATGTAAGAATTAAAGATTTTAAAATTTAAAAAATAAAAAACTAAAAAAAAAAAAAGAGAGAGAAACAAACAAAAAAAAAGAAATATACTTGATTTACAATGTTGTGTTAATTTTAGTCGTATAGCAAAGTGATTCAGATATATATATATATATATATACATATAACAATATATGAATATATATGTATGTTTCTCGTTTTCAGATTTTCCCCTAATACGTTATTACAAAATATCGAGTATAGTTCCCCATGATTTGCAGAATGTCCTCACTGCTTCCCTATTTCTTATATAGTAATATGTATATGTTAAACCCAAACCCCTAATTTACCCCTTCCCCACTTTCCCCTTAGGTAACCATAAATTTGTTTTCTGTGTCTCTGGGTCTATTTCTGTTTTGTACTACAATAAATAAATAAATAAACATACAAACTTCTTACTCATATAATTAGGACATAAAGAAAACCTACATCATATTGTTACCACCAGGCTTAAATAAGATAGCGCAGGTGCAAAAATAAAGTCAGAATGGATTAAAGATCTAAATGTAAGACCAGAAACTATAAAACTCCTAGAGGAAAACATAGGCAAAACAATCTCTGACATAAATATCACAGCAAGATCCTCTCCACCTCCCAGAGTAATGGAAATAAAAGCAAAAATAAACAAATGGGACCTGATTAAACTTAAAAGCTCTTGCACAACAAAGGAAACTATAAGCAAGGTGAAAAGACAGCCTTCAGAAGGGGAAAAAATAATAGCAAATGAAGCAACTGACAAAGAGTTAATCTCAAAAATATACAAGCAGCTCATGCAGCTCAATTCCAGAAAAACAAAAGACCCAATCAAAAAATGGGCCAAAGAGCTAAACAGACATTTCTCCAAAGAAGACATACAGATGACTAGCAAACACATGAAAAGATGCTCAGCATCACTCATTATCAGAGAAATGCAAATCAAAACCACAATGAGGTACCATCACACACTAGTCAGAATGGCTGCAATCAAAAAATCTACAAACAATAAATGCTGAAGCGGGTGTGGAGAAAAGGTACCTCTTACACTGTTGGTGGGAATGCAAACTAGTACAGCCACTAAGGAGAACAGTGTGGAGATTCCTTAAAAAATGGGAAATAGAATGGCCATATGACCCAGCAATCCCAGTGCTGGGCATACACACCGAGAAAACCAGAACTGAGAGAGACATGTGTACCCCAGTGTTCACTGCAGCACTGTTTACAATAGCTAGGACATGGAAGCAACCTAGATGTCCATCAGCAGATGAATGGATAAGAAAGCTGTGGTACATATACACAATGGAGCATTACTCAGCTATTAAAAAGAATGCATTTGAATCAGTTCGAATGGGGTGGATGAAACTGGAGCCTATTATACAGAGTGAAGTAAGTCAGGAAGAAAAACACCAATAAAGTATACTAACCAATATATATGGAATTTAGAAAGATGGTAATGATGACCCTATATGTGAGACAGCAGAAGAGACACAGATGTAAAGAACAGACTTTTGGACTCTGTGGGAGAAGGGGAGGGTGAGATGATTTAAGCAAATAGCATTGAAACATGTATATTACCATATGTGAAATAGATGACCAGTCCAAGTTCAATGCATGAAACTGGGCACTCAAAGCGGTGCACTGGGACGACCCTGAGGGATGGGATGGGGAGGGAGATGAGAGGGGGATTCAGGAAGGGGGACATTTGTACACTTCTGGCTGATTCATGTCAATGTATGGCAAAACCCACCACAATATTGTAATTAGCCTCCAATTACAATTAATTAAAAAAAAGATAGTGACGTATGTGGCATAATGTCCACATGGCATAAGTGCTCAATAAATGTTAAAGCTGTCAGTCTTTTTCTCTCTAGGTTAATTAATATAATACAGCATTCTTTTTCCAATATCAAAACTCTTTGCAGACTACTTCCCTGCTGGCTCAGATGGTAAAATAATCTGTCTGTAATGCAGGAGACCTGGTTTCTATCCTTGGGTCAGGAAGATCCTCTTGAGAAGGGAACGGCTACCGGCTTCAGTATTCTTGCCTGGAGAATTTCATGAACAGAGGAGCCTGGCAGACTACAGTCCATGGGGTCACCAAGTGTTGGACATGACCGAGTGACTAACACACTTTCCTTAACTTGGGCACAACTCAATGGCAGAGTCGGTTTGAGAGCTTTTTGAGTGTTGGAGTCTACTTAGTGCTTAGTCGCTCAGTCATGTCCGACTCTGTGACCCCATGGACTGCAGCCTGCCAAGCTCCTCTATGAGGACTCTCCAGGATAGAATACTGGAGTGGGTTGCCATGTCGGAATCCATAACAACAGCAAAATAATGAGGGACATTAAAACCTAAGAAAAGTAATAGAACGAGAAAAAGTGTTCAAATTTCCAAAGGCAAAATTCAGGAAGTTAGTTCGGGACTCCTTACAAACGTAAAACTAAAGCAATTTTCAAATTTCATCTTTGCAACAAAAACTCTGAAAGCAATTCAGAACTTGGCATTGTGTTTACAGGAGCAGAAAGAAATGGAAGCCTGCAAGTGCTTGCTGTGAAAAGCAATTGAGAAGAAAGCCCAGGGTGAGAGGTCAGAAGGGTCCCTGGAGCAGTGCTGTATTGGAGCCCAACACACCTATCACCCCTGGAGCTCACGGTCTAGAGTCTCTTAAGAAATAAATTTCAGTAAGCTCTCCCAGGGAACACTATTCTGTGATTTTGTATAACTGCCTGGAATTAGATGTTAAATCTTCAGTGAGATATGGATCCCAGCCGCAGTGACAGCAGCTGGTTAACTCGGGTGGACCCAAGCTCTCGAGAGAGCTCTTCCATTTCCCATCTTGGAACTTGAACAGTTTCTCAGAGTTGTGAAGCGTTTCATGCAAAGTGCTTCCTAAGACTCCTCAATGGTGATGTGTAATAGTATCCTCATCCGTAAATGGGAAAATTGAGAGGAGAGAGGCAGATAACTTGCTCCAGAGAAACTTAATTGGGAAGCAGGGATGAAGAATTCCAGGTTCTGTGATTCTAACGCAGCATCAGGTACCTGAGAAATGATGTCAGTGTCATTCAGTGGGAGAAAACTAGTCTGGGGATTTAGAAGTCGAGGGGAAGAGAGAAGGTAGAAATACGAGAAGAAGGAAGGATAGAAAAATAAAAAGAACAGAGGAATGAAAAAGAATTACCTTAGCAATCAGGCCCTGCAGCAAACACCGCTCTCTCCATCCTCACTCTTCGATACCTAACCCAGACAGACGCCTAGATTATCAGGTGAGAGGCTTCTGGAAATGGGCCCACAGGTTCCCACTTCACATCTGCCAGTTTCTAGCTGTATAATTTGGGGCTAGTCATGAAATATCTATCAAATTTATCTTCCTCATGACAAAATGGAAAGAAAAATAGCAACCTCTTCACATGGTTGTTACGAGGAATAAAAGTCAAATGCTTAGTTTTAGGTACTCCAAATTTTTTTTAATTATTGACATGATTATTATTATTATTAGTTACATACTTAAAAAGACAGTGGGGAAGTCCATTTGAGGACATATACACTGATGTGGGGAACCAAGGGTAAATGACACCCCTGACTCACAGGGCTGTCTGGCCATTGTTGTGTTTCATTGAAAATGTACTATTTTTCATTCCAGGCATGAAGGTCTCAACCAATGAATCCAGAGTTAGAGTTATTAATAATCATGTTGCCGAATGCAAAGGAATTCTAAACAGTGCTGCTTATTGGAGGATTTAAAACACATATTTGACCTTTCCTTGGCTGCCTTCAAAGTCAAAACTCAAGGTTCTCTTAAGTGAGCTTGTCTGATTAATAGCTGCTTTCATGTTCAAACACGCCCGCCGGGTCTCCAGCCTCCACCACCGCCTGGTTATCTGTCTTTCTAGATGTTTAGCTATATCTCATCTACAACATGAGCTGCCCTCATTCTTGAGCCAATGTTATTTTTGAAATATTTAGGCTCAAATCCCTCAGAATGTATTTCTAATTTATAGGCAGAATGGTACAGGTAAAAAGAACACAGTCCCCTAGAACCAGAGAAACCTGGATTAAATCACTAGCTGTGTGACCTTCAGCCAAATTACTCACCTTCTCTGAGCCTCTGTGTGCCCACTTGTCCAATGAAGACATAAATACCTCTTCTTCATGTCTGTGTCAGATAACTGACAGGATATACATGAAAGTAAGTGGCACAGAGCCTGATACATTGCCTTCCTCTCCAGATCTGTCCCTTGCCACTTTTACCAGCTGCCTTACCCCACACCAGGCACAATGCCTCACACATGCTGAGCTTGGTTTTGTAGCCATCTGGTTAGCCCACATGAGGCTGGTCATAAAGGAATTAAGCAAGAAGCTGTGGCTACTATTTCCTGAGGGTGTTACAAAGGAGTTTTCATGATGTCCAACTTTCTGCCCAGCTCAGGAGTTGCTCTCAGCTCAGACTCTTAGCTGGAAGGGAATCCACTTATTCTGAGAACTTTTAAACATCTCCCCCATACCCACAGTGTACAGAAACTGTTCAATTTAAACAGTGCACTATGATCCCAGAAAGGAGATGGCAGGTAAAGAGAACCCAGGTGAGAAGGACAGGAGACAAGACAGGGCATCTGACATTCACCCTGCATTTGCAAAGTTTGCAGGAGAGAAGCAGAGCCTCCCTGAGAAGCCATTTGATAACATGTGGGCCTCAAGGACCAAATTCTTCCCTCGGATAAGAGGAAGAAGTAAAAAGGGAGCTCAGGTTAAAAAAGAAAAAAAAAGTACTTGGCACAAAATCCCATGAGAGATAAGAACACCACTGAACCAGACCGAGAATGGATCAGATATATTATTAAAACTACATCAATTGAGGATCACCTCCAATTGTTTGTTTGCTGATTTGTTTTCTCAGTGAGAAGGAAGGTGGAATGAATATCAGAAACCACTGCAAGCCTTAGTCATCTTTTTTCTATAATATCACACTTGAAATTTATTAAAGCATGGACTCTGAAATTCTCAAATATTTTTATTTCCTTTATAAAGTTCACAGTAAAAAAAAAAAATCTAAGAATTGGTGATACAACATTCAAAAACTAGCCATTGAAATCTTACTGTGCACCAAGTGCTCTGGTAGGCAGTTAACATATAACAGTGATCAGAGCAGATAATGTCTCTGATTTTATGATGCTTATCTCTTCAGAGTCCCTTGGACTGCAAGAAGATCAAAATAGTTTGCAGTCCTGGATAACCATTGGAAGGACTGATGCTGAAGCTGAAGCTCCAATACTTTGGCCACCTGATGCAAAGAGCTGACTCAATGGAAAAGACCCTGATGCTGGGAAAGATTGAAGGCAGGAGGAAATGGGGGCAGCAGAAGATGAGATGTTTCGATAGCATCTCCAACTCTGTGGACTTGAATGTGAACAAACTCCAGTAGAAAGGGAAGCACAGAGGAGCCTGGCATGCTGCAGTCCATGGTGTTGCAGAGTCAGACATGACTTAGCAAATGAACACATCTTTCAGTAGGGGGAAACAAACAAGTACAAAAATTCAGATAATAAGTGTTACAGGGAAAACTAAAGCAGAGTAAGGGAGATAAGTATTAGGAGCCGGTTACTATTTATGGAGGGTAGTCATAAAGGTCTAAGAAATTGGCATTTGAACAGACACATAAAGGATGAGAGAGGGCAGAGCAGGCAGACACTGGGGTGATGAGTGTTCTGGGAAAAGAAACAAGCTCAGTGCCAAGGCCCTGGCATGGGACCCTACCCAGCACACTCAGGAACTGCGAGGGAGCCAAGCGAGGCAGGGGTGAGACAGAGGAGACGGCAACAGAAAGTTCACGGCATCTTAGTTCTCCTAGGGGCTTTAGGACACTTAAGGACTTTGATTTTTTGGCTCTGAATGAAACAGTTGGTGGAATGCTTTGTGCTACAAGGTGACATAATGTTATTTAGGTTTTAACAGGATCTTTCTAGCTGTTGTATTGAGAAAAATAGACCGCAGGGTTGGAACAAATAATAATGAAAGCAGGCAGACCAGTTATGAAGCTTATAGTAATTCAGACAAGAAACTGGCAGTCCCCTAAACCAGTGTGGTAGAATTGGAGGCATGAGAGAAGTCATCAGCTCTTCTAATAATCTATGGACCAGGAAGAGTTTACAGAGCAGAGGCAAGATCTCTGTCCAAAGGACACAAAATGGGTAAGTAACATGTGTCTTCACCTTCTTCTACAGAGTTATCAATTAGGGATGCTTTTTTTTTTTTTTTTTCCTGGCAATAAAATGGATTACATATATTTTTTTCCGCCTGGAATTCTTCCCCCTGTTGGTAAATTGGGTAACTCCTATCTGGCCCTCCAAATGGCAACTGAAACATCTCCTGACCTAGGAAATATTTTATGAGGGATGACCCTCTTCCATTCCAGGCCTGTAGTCTAGGTTGCAAGTAAAGTGAAAGTGAAAGTCGTTCAGTCATGTCTGACTCTTTGTGACCCCATGGACTATTCCAGGGAATTTTCCAGGCCAGAATATTGGAGTGGGTAGCCATTCCCTTCTCCATGGGATCTTCCCAATCCAGGGATAGAACCCAGGTCTCCCACACTGTAGGCAGATTCTCTACTGTCTGAGCCACCAGAGAAGCCCAAGAATACTGGAGTGGGTAGCCTATCCCTTCTCCAGGGGATCTTCCCAGCCCAGGAATCGAACAGCAGTCTCCTGCATCGCAGCTGGATTCTTTACCAGCTGAACTGCAAGGGAAGCAGCCTAGGTTAAAGGCCGGTATTTGTTTCCTACATAATGGATTCCCACTAACTTGGTTTGTTAAAACAAACTCAAATATTGTTCTCTCACAGTCTGAAATCAAGGTGTCCGCAGGGTTGGTTCTTTTTGGAGGCTGTGGGGGAATATGTTCCATGCCTTTCTCCCAGGTCCCAGTGGCTTCCAATATTCCTTATATTCCTTGGCCTGTAAACTTCCTAAATTCAGTCTCTGCCTTCAGCTTTTATGGCCTACCACATGAGGCTGTGTGTCAGTTCTCCCCCTCGTTTCTCTGATAATGACACCAGTCATTAGATTCAGGACCTGTCCAAAATCCAGGATGATGTAACCTTAAGATCCTTAACCAGATCTGCAAGACCCTATTTCCAAATAGGGTCACATTTACAGGTATTGGGGGTTAGGACACAGTCATATATGTGGGGGTTGCCACTATTTAACCCATTCTCAGGCTCCCTTGCGTTCCTCCAGAGACATTTCATTGCTTACCATACTCTCCTCAACTGTCTTCTTACTGGTCTGTCCAACCTAAGAGATTTAAGCTTTTCAAGTATGCACACCATATCTTTCATCTCTCTTTCTCCAGTTCCACACACAGGTCTTGGCACATAATAATCAATCACTCCTTACTGAATAAATCAATTACAAATCACAGAGTAGAACTTTTAAAATCAATAAAACATTTAGCTAAGTGTCACCAGGCAGTTTAAGCTTCCTATTATCATTGGAGAAGATACTCAGATATCTAATGTTGGCCTTTTACAAGTGCTTTTATAAGTTTCTATTTTCTCCTTCAACAGAACAGAATATACAGTATAAATGAAATTATATATCTATGCAATGGGCAATGAAGAAGAAAAATTCTTAAATATAAGAAATATACTAGCAGCTTTAGAAGTTTTAAATAAAACCTATCTCAATAGTTAAACAATTCCTCTTTCTTCCCTAGCCATTCATGGTGATATTATTTTCCATTTACTATTTTTCAAAAGAAGAATCGGAAGACTTCAACATCCAGAATGATACCATATCTGAAAGCTATTCCCAAGAAATTACTGGAGTGGAGAACAGTAAGCATGAGAGAAAACATCTAGGAAACCAGATGAAGTGAATGAGATTATCATTCAAAAGTGTTCTTTGACTGTATCTAAAATTAGGGAAAAAAGGAATTGATAATTTGAGAGCCTGAGAAACAATATATAGGAAAGACATGGAAAGAAGAGAAGTGGAGCTTGTCTTCGGCCACAGAAGCCATGCCTAAGAGTAAAAGCAAAAAGGACTTAGGACATTTCTCAACCTGAAGATGAAAAGGGCATACAGAGAGAGGGGATCGAGGGGGTTCTAGTCTCTCAGAACCGAAGTCCCCTAGAGATCACAGTAGCAACCTCTTGGGATTCAGCCAACTCAAAAGACCTTTTCTTGATGGCATCATGGCTTTCTATGTGGCAGGAAGTACTCTTATTTGGATGGAACTGCCAGGTGTCATCTCTCCTTCCATGTGAGAGAAGCTTCCTGAGAAAGAAAGGTACCACAGAAAAACTCAGACTGAATGAATGAATGGGAAAAGAGAGATGTCTTCCTCAAACTAATTTGAAATTAGTCCAGAAGTGCCTGATCTATTCCTGGATTGCTAGTTTCAGGAGCCAATAAATTCCATGGTGTGCTTGAGCCAGTTTGAACTGACATTGTGTCACTTATAACTGATTTTTTTTTTAACTAATACAGGAGGAAAAAGCTTCCCTATTTTGGGAACATCAATGAATTCATCACGGGTAGAACTGAAAATGATACTAAAAAGGGGCAGGAGATGAGGCTGGAGACAGAAGAAGAATGTGAGTTCAAGTGGGTAAAAGTTGATATGATGTGAAGTTGCTTGTGACTGCTACTACCAGTGGTACAGATCTCACAGCTAAGGTTTTATGTGTATGAAAAATTCAGAGCACACCAACAGCCACACTGAAGAAACGGCTCTGAAGCAGGAAGAATTCAAGGGGAGAAGACATCTTCCTTTAGGAAGATGATATAGAAGAGACAGCAAAGCCACCCTGCCCCAGATGCCATGCAACATTGGCACAGCATGTTGTAGCAGACCAGGCACAGTGCAGGGATGTGAAACACCATGGCCTAGAACGACCTGTGGTCAGGAGACAGGTCCTGAGCATCTCTTCCCAACCAGACTGGGTGGCCTCACAAAAGTCATGTAACACATTGGGAATGGAGACAATAGCCCCCTACTCTGTCAACTCCACAGGATTTTCAAGAGGTCCAAATAAGATATGGATATCTATGCAAATGGTCACTCTTCTTAATGTCAGGAGATCAGGGCTCGGTGTGGGCTTTGATACTCATTTTCTGTGTGATCATGAGGTCATTAAAACTTTGGGATCTCGTTTCACCTCTTTCTAAGAAAAGATCAAACTCCATGGTGTTAAATGTTCCTTCCAATTATAACAAGATTTCAGTAATTCTCCAACTATGCATTTTCTTTTTTGGAAAAGAGGCAAATAGCTGAGTTTAATAAAGTCATTGGGATTTTTCCAGAAGGCAAGAGCCATACTGGTTCTGAAGAAAGAGTCCAATCATAGGCCAGTTCCATAGCCAGCAGCACCTACAGCTATAACACTACGAACAGAAGTAAAACCTCTAGTGTTAATTCTGAACAACACATGGGTTAAATTTGCTCTGACTATTTGCTTTAATAAAGCAGTTAGTTTGCAGTGCATTCTTTGAGAAAGACTTCCATAAAATTTGTTCAAATTAAACTCCTGGTACTTAACAGATTAAATTACAAGGAAAATTCACTTCAGGTTGACATATCATTCCCTGGAGAAGCAGAATAATTGAGGTGTTCATAATACAACAACTATCATTGCATAGAATTTTCACAGCCAAAAATTGCTTTGAAATTCACTGAGACACTGTGGCATGCAAGGAGATCCAACCAGTCCATCCTAAAGGAGATCAGTCCTGGGTGTACATTGAAAGGACTGACACTGAAGCTGAAACTTCAATACTTTGGCCACCTCATGCGAAAAGTTGACTTATTGGAAAAGACCCTGATGTTGGGAAGGATTGGGGGCAGGAGGAGAAGGGGACGACAGAGGATGAGATGGCTGGATGGCATCACCGACTTGATGGACATGATTTTGGGTGAACTCTGGGAGTGGGTGATGGACAGGGAGGCCTGGTGTGCTGCGATTCATGGGTTCGCAAAGAGTCAGACACGACTGAGCGACTGAACTGAACTGAACTGAACTGAACTGAGACACTGTGGTGTGATGAGGCCGGCAGGCAGGTTTTATCCCCATTGAAAAAGTAGGAAAACGAATGCTCTGGATGTAACCTGAAGTGAAGGGAAGTGATAGTCACTCAGTCATCTCTGACACTTTGTGATCCTTTGGACTGTAGCCCACCAGGCTCCTCCGTCCATGGGATTTCCCAGGCAAGAGTACTGGAGTGGGTTGCCATTTCCTTCTCCAGGGGATCCTCCCTCCCCATGGATGAAACCTGGGTCTCGAGCCACCAGACACTCAAAATACAGAATGCGTGGAACAAGTGGAATTTGAATTCTGAGTCTTTTGACTTCCAAGTCTCTATTAGGCTCTATTTCCTCCTGGCACCAACTCTCCCAGGGTTACCATTAGGCGCCACTGCTCTTCGTTTGCCTTACGTACAGAGGAGATTGCTAAGTTTTTGAATCGGTTGGGGCGGGGGGGGGGGGGCGAAGAAAAGCATTATGAGTAGCCCAGACCAGCTGAATGTCATCAGCAGAGTTCAGATGAGTTTGTTGTATGGTTTACACAACCAAATACACATCATACAATCCTCTAGCTTCTATGTCCAATTTCAGGCCCAGTGCTCACAGGTGTGATTGATGAAACTCAATTAATACTGCTCTCTACTGCCTGATTTCTTAGTGGCACCAAGTTATCTCGGCATGTTACAGCTGCCCTGAAATCTCTCCACAGGCTTCTGCCACAATTGGGTATTGATTGAAAAATTCTATTACTATACTTAGTTACATAGCTTTCAATAAACAGGTTGCAGACGGCACTGTGGCTGGTTTCAAGGAGAGCTGAAAGAGCCGAGGGTGATGGGACACCTGAGAAAATTAGCAAGAAGACTTAGAGGCTCAGACAGGATGCATGGATCTCCTTATCAGAGTGTGATCTGTTAATTTCAGAAGTACTGACTCACTTCTGGTCCTCAAATGGCGCACACCTGCTGGATACAAAACTGAAAATGTTTAACAGACACCTGATTGTACTTCAAATAAAGACAAAAAGAAGGACTTGGCGTGTGATGGTTTGGAGGGGCCAACACACTCCTAGTTCAGTTAACACGTATTGAACAGCCCCTTGATCCCCAGGCACCACACTGGGTGCTGGAAGATGATAAAAAAACATAAGATATGATTGTGATTTCCATGATCAAGAAATGACCAATGGCAACTCACAGGTCAATCTAGTCTGCTATCTATTTTTGTGAGTAAGGTTATATAAGAACACAATCAAGCTCATTAATTTCCATATGTTCTTTGCCTGCTTTTGTACTACGATGGCACCGTTGAGTAGATATGACGGAGCCTATATGCCCCAGAAAGCTAAAATGTCTACTCCTCCTCTCTTTCCTAAAAATGTTTGCTGACCTATGGACTAGACTAGTGTGGGAGAAATAGGTACTAAAGGGCAATCTGAGTGGAACACCCTAAATTCCTTATAATCAGAACACATCATGATCAGAAAAAGAAAAAAATGCCTGTACTTTCCTTAGATTGCCAAGAAAAACTGTGTGAGCTGTCTCTGAAAGAATGAGCGAGTGAGATAAAGGAAGGTAAGAAAAGAGGTGAAGGCCACATCGAAGTGCCTGCTGAGCAGGAGCACTAAGTCGTGGAACGAGAAGATCATTCATGGTTATGGAAACGCAATCAACACAGGAGGAGCCGAACTACGTGAGTTTCAAGAGGAAGTTATGAGCCTGATTATGAAGTGTCTTCTACGTCATGCTGGGGGCATCCAGGCTTTGTCTGCAGGATATTCCAGGCTACTGAAAGGATTAAACCAGGGAAGAAATAGTCAAAATTGTATTTAGACTGGATCTCTCTTGGAGGAAAGAGGATTTTGAATTGTAAGAGACAAAATTAAAAACTGTTAGAAGCAATGCAATAGCAAAAGTTGTAGATAATAGGGGTCTAGGCTGTGGCTGTGGTGAACCTGTCATTCAGAGACCAATGAAGGGGAAGATGGGTGTCACTGAGCAATTTCCTTAAAAATGCTGTCAACCATAGCCAACATCTCTGACAAGCTTTTTCAACACCTAAATAGAGACATAGGAAAATCTCTCTGAGGCATGTTGCGAGGATACGGAATACAACGGAGGAAAGAAGAGAAAGGTAACAGCAGCTGCTTGAAAGAAGAGAAAGGGGACTACAAACGTGCTGTGCCAGACACAGTGCCAACTTCTTCACACGCCATTTCTTGCCTTTCTAGTGCCAGAAACAAACAAACACTATCATAGCTGTTTTAAAATAAAGGGGTCTCCCTAGTCCATGGCATCGCAAGAGTCAGACGTGACTCAGCAACTAAACAACAACAAGCCCCTAGCTATTGTGTAACGTGATGAGTAGAGAGTCTGGGATATGACAAGTACTTAACAGATTTGATGTCTTCACTTATGGGACTGTCCTGAGAAATTACGCTTATTAAATTCAAACATAACTGAGAGCTTTGTCATTTAACAGATGATTCTACATACCTTCTCTCACCCAAGCATTTTTCAGGTATTCAGAACCCAGTGGAGACAGTTCAGACCTGACCCTGGTATCACAGAGGTTATAATCCATGGTGCTGCTGTACATATCTCCCTCAGATAGTAAGAGTTTGGTTTGGAGGCAAAAATCAGAGAGCTTGAATCAATTCCATATTTTGATCATTTATGTATATAAATGAGCTCACATGGCTTTCTAACTATGAAGATATTTGGGAACTCAGAACAATAAAAAATGAGCTCTCAATTGGTCTCTTCTTGAAAAAACAAAAATGTTACTTCGTACACGTTTCTTATCTGAAGCTCTAAACTCCATATGAAGTTTGCTTGCTCCCTCCTCCAAACCAGAACAGATTACATGTGTCAAGTACTAAAGTAATTATACAAGGAAGCCATTAGGCTGAGCTGACTCTAATGCATCAGGATACTATGTAAGCAAACAAAATGTAAGTCAGTGTCAATTCTTATAGATGTCTCAAGGTTAAGAAATCTAAACTTAAGAGGAACCAATCACAACCGACCAACTAGTGTTTGCCAAAGAAGACAAGCTCTTAAGCTACAACCAAACAGATAGATGACTTCATAGCTTTGTTTCTAGATCTGCTCTACAAAAGCCCTTCCTTCCCTTAGCTCCTACTGTGGGGGTGCTGCTAGATTTGAATTGATGTTTGCTAAAGTAAACTGAAAAATTTTTTGAGAAGTCAAAAATATGTATGTGGCTGTGCATGCCTGCTAAATCGCTTCAGTAGTGTCCAACTCAGTGCGACCATAAGTATGGTAATCCACCAGGCTCCTCTGTCCATTGATCCTCCAGTCAAGAATTCTGGAGTGGGTTGTCGTGCCCTCCTCCAGGGGATCTTCCCAACCTGGGGATTGAACCCTCGTCTCTTATGTCTCCTGCATTGGCAAGCAAGTTCTTTACCACTAGTGCCGCCTGGGAAGTTCCAAAAATAAGTACAGAATACACAAAATAAAAATTTGTGCTTTTGACAATGCTAGGAAACCACACAGAGAAAATAGAGTCTTCTATGTCAGTAATGTATTTTGCAGTTCTAGAAGCTTAAGTGACACTCCCTTTTCTGAACCCTGTCACTATATAAATGTGTAACATGCTATATTCTGCCCTGGCTGATTTCTAGTGCTTTACAAATTTGACAGGTTTTGCTATAAACTGTGAGTTGTTCTAAGAAAGTGCTATATCTCTTCTCCCTCCCTATTCAGGGATAATCATACATAATGAAGGCAAAATAGGAGTAAAAGGTGTGTTAGCTTGCTTCAGTTGTGTCCTACTCTTTGCAACCCTGTGGACTGTAGCCTACCAGGCTCCTCTGACCAAGAGATTCTCTAGGCAAGAATACTGGAGTGGATTGCCATTGCCTTCATATATTAGCTTAACTTTATGGAAAACCAGAGCCTGGAACAAATTTGAATGTTTATGAGGGAATGGCAGGGGAGTTGATACAATCCAGCAAAAGCAAGAGGGAAGGAGAGACAAAGAGGGAAGGGGAGACAGCAAGAAGTAGTTATGTCTGTTTGCTAGCCCTGCCCCAACAAAGTACCACCAACTGGGTGACTTCCACAGTAAAACTTCACTGCCTCACAGTTCTAGAGATTAGAAGTCCAAGACCAAGGTGTCAGTAGGGTGGTTCTCCCCAGGGACTGCTTCTTCCATGAAGGAGAAACTGTTCTATGCTCCTTTCCCTTAGCTTCAAGTGGTTTGCTGGCTACCTCTGCCCTTCTTTGTCTTTCAGAAATATCACCTTGAACTCTGCCTCCACCTTCATGTGGTGTGTGTGTGCGTGTGTGTGTGTGTGTGTGTGTGTGTGTGTGTGTGTGTTCAAATTTCCCCTTTTAATAAGGACACCACTCACACTGGATTAGGGGCTCTCCCCACTTCACTATGACCTTGTCTTAATTATATCTGCAGCAGTAAATTTCTAAATGAGGTGACATTCTGAGATACTAGAGGTTAAGGTTTTATCATACGAATTTTGTGAGAACACAGTTCAACCCATAACAGTAGGTATGATAGCGTGACATAATTTTAAAAAATATGTTTTTAGCCTGCCTCCGCAGTTCCAGGCACACAGCTCCTGAAACTCCTATACTTCCTTATGTAAGAGTTGTAGGGGCATCTGTCTTTTAAATTATTTCATTTATGTATTGGGTGGCTTAGATAGCAAAGAATCAGTCTGCAATGCAGGAGACCTGGGTTCAGTCCCTGGGTTGGGAAAACCCCTAGAGGAGGGCAAGGCAACCCACTCCAGTATTCTTGCCTGGAGAATTCCACGGACAGAGGAGCCTGGCAGGGGGTCGCAAAGAGTCAGATATGACTGAACGACTAAGCACAGCACGTTTTTTATTTGGCTGCTCTGGGTCTCAGTCGCCACATGTGGGACCCAATTGCCTGACCAGGGATCTAACCTTGGCACCCTGCACAAGGAACATGGAATCTTAGTCACTGGGCCATGAGGAAAGTCCTCTGGTATCTTAAAAAAAAAAAAAAAAAGTTTTGTCCCAGTTCCACAGTATTAAGGTAAAGTGGGTATCTTTCGTTATTCATAATAAATCCCTCGCAACTATATCTAAGTTTTTGTTAATGAGGTGACTTCTGACACACACTAAGAATGGGACTGGTGGCCAAAGGAACCAACCGCATGATTAGAACTTTCAGCCATGCCCCCATCCCCCATCTCCATGGAGGGAAGAAGCGCTGGAGGTTGAGTTCAGTCACCAATGGCTAATATTTTAATCAACAATGCCTACAAAATGAAGCTTCCACAAAACCCTGAAAAGACAGGATCTGAAGAACTTCCAGATTAGGAAACATATCTCCTTTATAGTAGGTAAAGCAAAATAACATTGTGAATGATGGAAATGGTTTCTCGATGACATGGGATGCCTCAAAAAAGACATTATAAAACCTCTGCCTCTCAGAACAGACTTCGAGAAGGAGAGAAAGCAAGTCACATGTTGCATGCTTATGACTCCTGCCTTTTCTTCATCAAAGTTTGCTCCAAAGAGCATTGACTGTCCTGTAATTTACAATGGTGTTACTCCACCTCCACAGGAGTGCTGGGAAAGCCAGAGCTTCTGGGGTCTGGTCAGGTTGGATTTAGACATGGGAGGTGTTACAGATCCTCCCAGAGCCAGCATGATGGATGCTGGCCCAAAGCCTGGCAGTAGACCCTGGGATAGGTGAGAGAATCAGTACACTCTGGTTGGTGGCTAGAATACTGGTGTTGTGAGAATGACGGAGGCATTGCTCAGCTGTTCCAGCTGGAAGCAGGGAAAGCAGCCAAGGCCCAGAGGACAGATGGGCTCAGAGTGCCTGGGGAAGTACATAAAATTGGTCTAGTAAACATGTATTTAAAAACACAGCGAAACATAATTGTCAGCACTCATGCAAACATGATAAAAACAAAAAACAAAAAAACAATGTATGGATATGGAAAGTTAGTGATGGGTGAGTGTATTCATCTCCTAGGGCCACCATAATAAATTATTACCAACTTGGTGGCTTAAAAACAGCAGATATGCATTCTATTACTCCATGGCTTCTAGCTGCATGAATTCAATTCTGTCTCCATCTTATCTTGCTGCGCATACCTGTCTTCACATGGAATTAATTCTCCTCTTTTTTAAGGAAACAAGTCATATTGGATTAGGGCCACCCCAATGACCTCATCTTAACTTGACTATATCTGCAAAGACTCTATTACCAAATAAGGTGACAGTCACAAATACAGAGGGTCAGGACTTTAAGAATATTTCAGGAGAAAACTGAAATTGAAATTTGCAGTCATGTCCATCTCTTTGCAACCCCATGGTCTATAGCCTGCCAGGCTCCTCTGTCTGTGGGATTCTCCAGGCAAGAATACTGGAGTGGGTAGCAATTCCCTTCTCCAGGGGATCTTCCTGACCCAGGGATCAAACCCAGTCTCCTGCTTTGAAGGCAGACTCTTTAGTGTCTGAGCCACCAGGGTTAGGGTTACGGGTTGATGACGGGACGCATACAATTCAACAAATGACACTGAGGATAAGACAAGCGGGGCTCTAAAGGTGAATTTATTCCTGACGACTTGCTTGATCTTTGGCATCTCTTGAACTGCGGATTCCACCTCTCTAAGTGATGTGCACACTCAGTAGATAAGGGGTGTCCCACTCTTTGCAACCCCATGGACTACAGCGCACCTGGCTCCTCTGTCCATGGGATTTCCCAGGAAAGAATACTGGAGTGGGTGAGATGAGTGGCTCTTAATCTTTTACAGGAAGACCCATATCTATAAAATTTATATAAGTAAACACATAATGTTTCAGGGGATTCCTAGGCCTCCTAAAGCCCATCCCTGGAACCCCAAGAACAATCTCTGTCCTGGTTAATCAAGATCTTGTCAAATTTTGTCAGTTTAGAGTTTTATCATTAATTTCTATGCCTTATTAACATTTTGCTCAAATTTTATGAGCTATTTCAAGTCTTGTGGCAAGGATAGTTCTCTTTAGACTGAAGGGAAGAAATGCTTCTCTCCTACTTGCAATACTGTCCATGCCAGGACTTTCAAGGGATGAATGATGTTGGATATTTTCTGAGGAGTCAGAGTACCTTTGTTGCTATAATCTGGGGTAAAGTTTCATTATAACAGAAGAGCAGTCAGTATCTGCACCCACTTCAGAAGCTCTGGGGTAAAGAACCTTTACAGGAGCTTTGATAGCTCTAGATCTTGGGCCTTGCCCAGACCAGACAACCTTGCACATTTTAGCTACCCTCAGAACCCCATATTCATCAGCAAAGTCTGAGAACCTCTGACACAATGAGATCTATTTAAAGTATGTATGATGGGTGATCACACATAGTTTATGCTTTCTCTAATGTCTTAAATTTGTAATTGCTCTTTATAAAGCAGGAGGACTGTAGTTATCTTATTGCTTTAACAGTGTTCTGAGTGGTGGTGGTGTGGTTATGCACTAAGTCATGTCTGATTCTTTTGTGACCCCATGGATTATAGCCCACTAGACGCCCCTATCCATGGGATTTCCCAGGCAAGAATACTGGAATGGGTTGCCATTTCCTTCTCCACAGGATGTTCCCAACCAGGGAGCAAACCTGTGTGTCTCCTGCTTGGCAGCTGGATTCTTTTACCATTGAGCCACCTGGGAAGCCCTTACACTCTGATTAGCATTTAGCAAATGCTACTGAGTACAGAGTACATCATTTCACGGAAAGATGGGCTCGATAAAGGAGAGAAATGGTACGGATCTCACAGAAGCAGAAGATATTAAGAAGAGGAGGCAAGAATACACAGAAGAACTGTACAAAAAAGATCTTCATGACCCAGATAATCATGATGATGTGATCACTCACCTAGAGCCAGACATCCTGGAATGTGAAGTCAAGTGGGCCTTAGAAAGCACCACTATGAACAAAGCTAGTGAGGTGATGGAATTCCAGTTGAGCTATTTCAAATCCTGAAAGATGATGCTGTGAAAGTGCTGCACTCAATATGCCAGCAAATTTGGAAAACTCAGCAGTGGCCACAGCACTGGAAGAGGTCCGTTTTCATTCCAATCCCAAAGAAAGGCAATGCCAAAGAATGATCAAACTACTGCACAATTGCACTCATCTCACATGCTAGTAAAGTAATGCTCAAAATTCTCCAAGCCAGGCTTCAGCAATACGTGAACCATGAACTTCCAGATGTTCAAGCTGGTTTTAGAAAAGGCAGAGGAACCAGAGATCAAATTGCCAGCATCTGCTGGATCATCGAAAAAGCAAGAGAGTTCCAGAAAAACATCTATTTCTGCTTTATTGACTATCCAAAGCCTTTGACTGTGTGGATCACAATAAACTGTGGAAAATTCTGAAAGAGATGGGAATACCAGACCACCTGACCTGCCTCTTGAGAAACCTATGTGCGGGTCAGGAAGCAACAGTTAGAACTGGGCATGGAACAACAGACTTGTTCCAAATAGGAAAAGGAGTATGTCAAGGTTGTATATTGTCACCTTGCTTATTTAACTTATATGCAGGGTACATCATGAGAAACGCTGGGCTGGAAGAAGCACAAGCTGGAATCAAGATTGCCGGGAGAAATATCAATAACCTCAGATATGCAGATGACACCACCCTTATGGCAGAAAGTGAAGAGGAACTCAAAAGCCTCTTGATGAAGTGAAAGAGGAGAGTGAAAAAGTTGGCTTGAAGCTCAAGATTCAGAAAACGAAGATCATGGCATCTGGTCCCATCACTTCATGGCAAATAGATGGGGAAACAGTGGAAACAGTATCAGACTTTATTTTTGGGGGCTCCAAAATCACTGCAGATGGTGACTGCAGCCATGAAATTAAAAGACGCTTACCCCTTGGAAGAAAAGTTATGACCAACCTAGATAGCATATTGAAAAGCAGAGACGTTACTTTGCCAACAACGGTCCGTCTAGTCAAGGCTATGGTTTTTCCCATGGTCATGTATGGATGTAAGAGTTGGACTGTGAAGAAGGCTGAACGCTGAAGAATTGATGCTTTTGACGTGTGGTGTTGGAGAAGACTCTTGAGAGTCCCTTGGACTTCCAGGAGATCCAACCAGTCCATTCTGAAGGAGATCAGCCCTGGGATTTCTTTGGAAGGAATGATGCTAAAGCTGAAACTCCAGTACCTTGGCCACCTCATGAGAAGAGTTGACTCATTGGAAAAGACTCTGATGCTGGGAGGGATTGAAGGCAGGAGGAGAAGGGGACGACAGAGGATGAGATGGCTGGATGGCATCACTGACTCGTGAGTGAACTCCGGGAGTTGGTGATGGACAGGAAGGCCTGGCGTGCTGCGATTCATGGGGTCGCAAAGAGTTGGACACAACTGAGTGACTGAACTGAACTGAACTGAGTACGGAACAGTACTGAATCAGCTCCCACCACACACTGCATATAGAAATTGTGTGACACAGGCGGTTTCACTATTGTATTGTCTGTATGTCACATCTCGCTCAAAAGACTGTAAGAAACTGGAGGTTAGGAATCATGTTTCCCTCCCATGTACTCCTCAACTTAGGAACTATGAGGCACAGAGTAGCTGGGCCACAAGGAGTGTGAGGAAAGAGAAGGCTATAGGGCACATAACTTGGGAAGCGCTCACTCGTAAGGGCATGCAAGCACCCTGCACAGAGATAAAGAATTTGTTAAGCAGTGGCTGAATGAAGGGGAACCAAGGAAAGATGAAGGAAGACAAGCAGTGGAAGAAAGTAACTGAGAGAGAAAAGGGCAAGCTGGCAGAAAAGAAGGGGGAAAGTCATAGTTACTGGGTCAGAGACAGCGTTCACTAAGTAACCATTTGCTCTTCTCCATTTCTCAGCCTCCACTGCAGTCGCTCAGGGTCCTGTGACTAGTTTCAGCTCTGAGCAGAAGTCACATGAGCCGTATAAGAGTTAGTGGATCCTGTCTACCCATTCTTTCTGCTGTCACAGTGATCTTGGAAGATCTTATACTTCTGAGTATAAGGGATTTTATACTTATGTCAAACACATAGCATAAGATGGAGGAGGATGATTCAATGCACATCAGACTTTATATGAGTAAGAAATAAACTTTTATAGTATAAGCTATTGAGATTGTCTGTTTTACTTTTAGAATGACATAGTCTTTCTATCCTGATTAATACAATGACACATGAAATGTGATGAATGGGGTAATAGTGTTATCTTTAATCATAGGAGAAAAAAAAAAGGATCCAGAGACATGCTTTACTTTGATATAAATTATACAGATGGACTCATCTTCCCCAGCCTCTTCTGTTTTTAAGAAAAATTATATGCATTGTTCCAAGTCACTCACACTGAAAACTGTCATTTCATTGAGAAGACCCTAGCAACCTACCTTGTCCCAGCTTGCATTAATAACTCTTTGCATTGAAACAACTTTTGTATGAGTCCCTTCTCACATTATATCTGTTTTAATGATTGTATATGGTTTAACTAGGCATAATACTTGCCAAGTTTTCACATGCAAAATTGGTCTGAAATTTCAACCCAGTAATCTCTTTATTTAAGCCTAACTCTCTCAGAATATCAATAAGATCTTCAAAAGGAATATCTTTTATCTCTTGTGAATTTTAGAATGTAACTTCTTCTTGCTATAATCCTTGAGTTTAATAACTTTAGCAACTTGATATTTTAAGGCCACCTGAGTAAAGGAATGAAAACAGATAATAAAATTTAAAAAGTTTAACTATAAAATATTTTATTTTCATATCTGTTTAATATGTGTATATGTTCTATACGATGCGTACATGTATGAGATGTTGTAAGTGTAGTGTCAAAAGCAACAGATTAGAAGAATAAAGACCTAATTCTAGTGCTGCCTTTACCTATTATTAACTTTATAATCTCAATGAAATCACTGAAACTATTTCATTTTTCATGTATAAATTTTGATAGAGCCAAGTAAGACTGAAAAACAAGTTGGAAAGACTCTAAATTCTGAATTAACAGTCCTGAGAATAACACCTAGTTCCCCCATCTCTCTAATTAACTTTTTCTATTGGAGTATATCCAATTAACAATGCTATGATAATTTCAGGTGAATAGCAAAGTGACTTGGCCATACATATCCATGTATCCATTCTCCCCTCCAATCCAGGCTGCTACATCACACGGAGCAGAGTTCCCTGTGCTATCCAGCAAGTCCTGGTTGACTCCAGTGACTCTAGTTTGGGCAAGTCATAGACCTCCACAAACCTCAAGTGGGTCAACTATATAAATGGGAATAAAGTCATCCTATACAGTCACTGTGAGATTCAAAATATAATATATAAAAAAGGGCATGGCATACAACCTGGCTAATAGTAAATATTAACTAAAGGTATTTCTGTAAGTGCTACATATATGGGGAATGTTAGTTATTAATATATACATGGATACATTTTCCAGTTAACATTCCATGGCAAGTTTATGCCATAACCTGAAAAATTTTATCAGAAACCAAGGATTTGACATCACAATTACAGTTTTGATAATAAAAGAAGGTTGCCTTTAAAGAATGTTGAAGACTTTCTGATGTACTGAATATTGTACATGATGCATTATCACATAAATGTCAGTTGTCGATTTTGCAAGTCTATTAAAATAGACTTGGGATAAGCTGTCGTAAAAGCGAATATTGGAACAGAACTGAAGCCAGCTCTGCTCAAGAGTGGAAGTGATAGGAGTCTCTCACCTCTGCCCTTGGGCTTAATGATCTGATTAATTACATGAAGTTGGTATATTGTTTCCATCTTTATAATCTTTAGCTTTCTCCTTTGCAAAATTTGGAAATTAGTAGTATCTAAATTGCTGACATTATTTGGGGAATATCTTAAAGAAAAAAATGTAAGGGACTTAGCAGAGGGCAGACCCAACACAATAAATACTGACTGGGGGCTTCCTGGTTGGTGCTAGTTCAATGCCTGTGTGGGGAAAATCCCCTGGAGGAGGAAGTGGCAACCCACTCCGGTATTCTTGCCTGGAGAATCCCCATGGACAGAGGAGCCAGGTGGCTACAGTCCATGGGGTCGCAAACAGTTGCACATGAATGAAGCAACAGCAGACACACGCATGCAAGAGGCATAGAAACTATCATTGTAGTCGTGCGGGGTTAAGATGGTACCCGCTGGAACCAGACTAATCAGGTGCTCAATCCTGATACACTGCTAAAGTTTTCTTTGTATCTGTCAACTGATCTAAAAAATTAGAGATCATAAATGTATCTGCTCCACAGGTTTCATCTGAGAATTAAATGAGCTAATGCATGTAAAATGTTGAGAATTATATATCTGATCAGTAAGCAGAAAGTGGTCTATTATGAGCATTAAAACGGGTTAAAAACCACTTGCAGAAAAAGAAGAAAAGACTTTTAGATGGTATTCCTTCAAATGATACAAACAAACAAAAAACCTTTTTGTTTGTTTTTTTGAAATGAAAGAAAGTCCAATGAAAACAGGAAAGAATTGGTGGGTGGCGAGGGAGAGATAAGAGGCTCAGCGGGTAAGTCTCTGTGGATGTTTCTTTGGGAGATTTACGAGGGTGTAGATGGGACAGAGCTGGTATTCATGGTGGCAGCTGGCATAAGTAGGACAATGAAACACCCTAAAGATCTGTTGGCCACTATCTGGAGCTAAAGGGAGCAGTTTTTGGCAACTGTGATCAAAATGCTCTGTCATCTGCAAAGCAGGATACCAGTGGTACTTTCAGTGCTACTGCTGTACAACACCAGGCCTGTAGCATATTGCTCATTCATTTTTCCTACAGATGTCTATTTATTGCTTTCCTGCTGTATGCCAGACACAACCCTAAGGTCTAGTGACACAGCACAGAACAAAATGCTGCAATCTAGCACTCATGGAACTTATAGTCTAGCAAGAAGACGGACATTATAAACAGATACTCATGCAAATAAATACAGAACTACGAATTATGAAAACATCTGTGAAGGAAGAAGACAGAACTAGGACGATGTTTAAGAGTATAGCTTTGCACACTGAGTTTAAATCCTGGCCCTCCCACTTACAAATGATGTGACTTTGGCATCTCTGTGCCTTGGAAATCATTCTGAAAATGAAAACAATGAATTAATTGCTTCATAGGGTGACTGAGAAAGTAAAACGAGATAACACCTATAAGTAAAAGAATTAAACTCTAGAACATAGCAAGTACATAGTATTAGTTATTAATCACAAGAGTTTCGTGGAAAGGCTCTTTCTTCACTTTGTTATTCAAAATATCCAGAGGGCAAATAATACACACACATACACAATATACACATACATTATCAGTCAATTGCTTTTCTAACCTATGATTGGCGTCATAAACAAAACATAGCAACTTGACCAACATTTCACTTTCTAACTAAATGTGGTATATAAATGGATGCAAGTTTTTAGGGAAGAAAAGGACCTAGCTATGTCATAGGCTTTATTTGACTATCTTCAGGCAGGTTGGCGCCCTGGCAACAAGCATCCATCCCACTCTAAAAGACCTCCTGGTAAGGGGACATTTTAATCTCCACTGGCAGATTTTTTAAAAAAGGCATCAGAAACGCCATAATCAGATGAAGCATAATGTTTAATCCAAAGGGATTTATACCTTGAGTCACATGGTTACTATTGACAACTCTTAGATTAGATCTTTGGCATTTTCCCCACAGCCTTTTTCTTCGTTTAAATATGATCAGGAAAAAGTAAGACCCTGAGATAGTTAAGGGAAAAGGGAGATAACAAGGAGAAAGAGAACAGAAGGGAGAGAAAGCATAATAAAGGAAATATTTAAAAGTCAAAATGAATGTATTTGGATTTTCTCTTTTTCAATCTCTTGGTGTAACTGCCAAAATATATAGAGAGATACTTATAGGAATGCTTAAATTGAAAACTGTTGCTTGGACAGTAAAGAGTCTGCCTGCAGTGCTGGAGACACATATTTAATTCCTGGGTCAGAAAGATCTGTTGGAGAAGGGAATGGCTAACCACTCCAGTATTCTTGCCTGCAGAATCCCATGGACAGAGGAGCCTGGTGGGCTACAGTTCATGGGGTTGCAAAGAGTTGGACAGGACTAAATGACTAACGTTTTCACTTTTCATAGGAACGCTTAGAATGAAAAGCTAGGATTGACTCACAGGAGGATGAATAAAATTCAGTACCTTTTAAAGTGTTTCAGACAGTTTAAGCGCCAGTTTAAAAAATAAAGCTTGGCTTCCTTTATTTTGCAATATCATGAAAATTATGAGTTTTAAGAAATATTAAATGTTTTCTTTTTCTAATTGAATTAGATTCCTCTTCAGGGGCCTCTGCAAATAGCTTAGTGTGCTCACAGAGGATATCATGCCTCTAATTCTATTAAGTACAAATAGTTTTTTTTTTTTTTTTTTTAACCTGTGAAGCAATGGAGAGTCAAAACTAACAAGTTGGCTCATCTTGCTCTGGAACAAAAGGTATTGGAGCTGCTCTTTTCTCTTCTTCTTTCTGTTCCCACAGTACCTGTTCTCCGGTTCCCTCTCCAGTGGCCTCAACAGATACAGCACAATGTACAGGCAATTAATCCAGCCACTGTCACAGAATCTAGACAATCAGAGCACTACAGTCACTAGAACATGGCACACAAACTAGTGAGACGGTTAATCCTCTCCCAGGCGAACTAGACACACAGCCAAATTACAGTATCAAAAACGTATTGGTAAGTTCTGCATGTATTCCATACCTTTGAATTCTATGAGGACATAACTGTAGATAGATAAAGTAGAGATAGGTGCAAGCAGAAAGGTATTTATCTCTCACACAAATCCTTTAAGAAAATAGTGACCATTAACACTATCTGGATAGAGACATAATACTGAGCAGACTGCTGCTGCTGCTGCTGCTGCTAAGTCGCTTCAGTTGTGTCTGACTCTGTGCGACCCCATAGACAGCCTCCTACCAGGCTCCCCCGTCCCTGGGATTCTCCAAGCAAGAACACTGGAGTGGGTTGTCATTTCCTTCTCTAATGCATGAAAGTGAAAAGTGAAAGTGAAGTCGCTCAGTCGTGTCTGACTCTTTGCGACCCCATGGACTGCAGCCCACCAGGCTCCTTGATCCATGGGATTTTCCAGGCAAGAGTACTGGAGTGGGGTGCCATCGCCTTCTCCAGAGCAGACTACATGATGGATTATATGATGTGTTATATACCCTAATGAAGGGTCAGCAGACTGTTTTTGTAAGGCCCATGTGACTTAAGCGTGTTTTTTCATTTTTATACCTATTAACATAAACAACTGATTGGTGGTTTGGTAAGAATAATTATTCCATTTTGCTTATTGGTTTACAAAGCCTAAAATACTTACTACCTGCTCCTTTACAGAAGTTTGCCAAACACTGGCTTACACTATTTACTGTTTACTACCCATGACATCTGGCGCCTCTCCTTTGTAGTAGTCACTGTACATACATATACTCTCTCTTATTTAACATCCGTCTATCCCTCTAGGTAAGTTCCTCGAGGGTAAGGACAAGAATAAGCTTTGTTTGTAACACAGCTGTGTCCTAGCACCAAATACAGCACCTCACACATAGAAATCACTCAATAAGGACTTCATTAAAAACTTAGACGTGAATAAACAGACGCATGTGCAGGACTTTCTCGGGCCTCAGTGGTCATATATCCTAGTAGCTGCAGCAACTGCACAGGAAAGGAAACCTCCCTAGAATTATAGAACTCCACAATGGATAAAAGGCAGTTTCAATTCAGTGATCCTTATTCCTATTCAGTGCATGTTCACCATAAGCTTCCTTTAAGCAAAGGAAGAAAGACCCAGTTTTGTCTGATCTGGTTTATACATGTGTCTATGAAAAACAGATAAGCCAAACAGAGCACTTGCTCACCAGGATTGGGGCAGTCATGTAAACACTGCCAGCTATCCATTTTCTCCCCCACCATTCCATCCTCTGCCTGATTACCCCATTCAGGCCTTCAGAGTTTAGTGGTTCTCTCTACAAAGGTCCTGGAGGAGGACATGGCAACCCACTCCAGCATTCTTGCCTGGAGAATCCCCATGGACAGAGGAGCTTGGCAGGCTACAGTCCATGGGGTCACAAGGAGTCGGACACAACTGAGTGACTGAGCACGCCTGCACGCGCGTGTACAAAGGTCAGGAACCGAGTTATATGGCAACTCATGGTACCCATAAGTAGAGAGATGAATCTAGGGGAAGTACCTAATTCAGGCATATATGCATCCATACTTACATATGGAAGCAAGCTTAGAAACACATAGTTCACACTATTCTGCTTATTTTATTGTAAAGACAGCAAAGGCCAGATCATACTCCTTCACCCTTGCTCAGTCATGTCACTGAAACTGCATCTCCATCTTATCTTTCTGATTTTCATCACTACAACCACAACAAGGATAATGATCACAGTGATATGTCAGGAACTGATATATCTATATTGTCCAATTTCACCTTAAACATAACCTCAAACTAACGGAGATAAAGCTCAAGAAGATAGTAAGTGTTAGGACCAAATCTAGATCTTTCTAACTGCAAGTCTAGTCATTGTAACCATTGGTTTATAGAACTATCCATTTGGGCTGCTGCTTGGCCCAGTCTTTATGTCCTCATTTCCATTTTTATTGACTTTACACATATTTTATCTTTTAAAATGAAGCATGCAGTATGATCTGTCTTAATCTCATTTTACCCAAGACTGACCTTAAATAGATGACACAGAATCGATATGCATGGCCTCTAAAAACATTCATGATAACATTTAATCAGTTTTTAGTGATATATATACATATATATATTATTTATTTATTTATTCCACACCTTTTTCTACAAATGATTTGAAGAAAACTGGAACAAAAGGCATACAAAACCATCTTATAAAAATACCAAAACTAATCTCAGTAGAACAACAACAGAAAATATGAAGCTCCAAAATAATCATGAGAGAAACTAGGTAGATACTTGATTTCTACTTAGAAGAAACAACAACAAAAACCTAATAAATTTAGTTACATAAAAATTAAAGTGTGAAGATCATAAGACAGGACAAAATGACATAAAAGAAAAACAGCAGCTAATGGAGTAGAATTTGGCGAGGGCGGGGGGGTGGTTTGAGGTGCTTGACAAATCAAAAAGAAAAACACAAAGTTAAAAAAAAATTGGGCAGGAATTCCATTTATTGCAATGAGTTTAGTGGATACTACTATTCTTTCTACCATTAACAACTATAAATGTTTAAAATATATGAAGAAACGATTTACAGGTATTAAAGAATGAGAAGCTTGGGAGATTATGCCTCAGAAAAGAAAAGTAAATAAGGCAATTCCTAAAACTGTCTCAACTTTCTGCCTGAAGGCACTTCTTAGACAAAGGTATAGGATAAGAAAAGTCAAGCAAAGCATAACACTCTTGCTGTAAGTTCAATTCGGTTCAGTTCAGTTCAGTCGCTCAGTCGTGTCCGACTCTTTGCGACCCCGTGAATTGCAGCACGCCAGGCCTCCCTGTCCATCACCAACTCCCAGAATTCACTCAGACCACGTCCATTGAGTCAGTGATGCCATCCAGCCATCTCATCCTGGGTCGTCCCCTTCTCCTCCTGCCCCCAATCCCTCCCAGCATCAGAGTCTGTTCCAGTGAGTCAGCTCTTCACATGAGGTGGCCAAAGTACTGGAGTTTCAGCTTTAGCATCATTTCTTCCAAAGAAATCCCTGGGCTGATCTCCTTCAGAATGGACTGGTTGGATCTCCTTGCAGACCAAGGGATTCTCAAGAGTCTTCTCAAACACCACAGTTCAAAAGCATCAATTTTTCGGTGCTCAGCTTTCTTCACAATCCAACTCTCACATCCATATATGACCACTGGGAAAACCATATCTTTGACTAGACGGACCTTTGTTGGCAAAGTAATGTCTCTGCTTTTGAATATGCTATCTAGGTTGGTCATAACTTTTCTTCCAAGGAGTAAGTGTCTTTTAATTTCATGGCTGCAGTCACCATCTGCAGTGATTTTGGAGCCCCCCAAAGTAAAGTCTGACACTGTTTCCACTGTTTGCTCTAAGTTAAGGGACAAAGAACAGAGTTTGTGCAAGTATAGGTGACTAGAACTTGATAACAAAGTGCCCCCAAAGGCAAAACTGTACAAAGCAAGATTTGAAAGTCTGCATATGGGACCCATGAATCTTTGGAGTAATACTCCAAGCAGTCAGCCAAAGAAGAACTAATGGGGCAGCATGACCTGATGCACTTATTGGAGCTAAACAGGATTAAGAAATATTCAAATTATGTCTAGTAAAAATGGAGAGATCTTGTCAAATACCTAGAGCCTTAATTAGAGACCCCAGAAAGAACCAACTTTAGAAATAAACAATAAATTATAATTATAATAAATTATCCCTTGGATAATCCAATATTAGGTTCATTCAAACTGAAGTGAAAAACATGCCTCAACAGGTCGTAAAAAGACAGAATACTGAATTACTCCCCCAAAGAAACTGATCTTATTTAGAAAAGAATGTGGAAAAGTTCAAGCTTTAGGATATCCTTAAAAATAACAAGAGAGAGAAAGAGACTTTGATGGCAAGCATTTAGAAGGAGGCTGATACCTCCTTAAGAGCAACAAGCTAAATCCCAGGTCAACAAGTTTACCAGAGAGAACCTAGACAAGAGATAGTGAAGAAGAGACCTCCTGTGGTCACAATATACTCCAAAGACTGGTCTTGAAATATTTCCCAGTAAGGAGGTCTGACCTGGAGAAGAAAATGACAAGCCAACAAGGATTCTTGCCCGAAAAATCCCATGGACAGAGGAGTTTGGTGGGTAACAGTCCACAGAGTCATAAAGGATAAGACATGACTGAGTGACTAAGCACGCAAAGGGGTATGAATTTAAATGAATCATATAGTGGAGCAAGTTATGTTCATAGCATTATCCAAAACACCAGAGCACTCAACTAGAAATTAGTGGAACCTTACAGCTTATGTGTAACCAATAGAGGCAGTTCAGTGTAGTTGCTCAGTTGTGTCCAACTCTGCAACTCCTTGGACCACAGCATGCCAGGCTTTCATATCCATCAAAAACTCCCAGAGCTTGCTCGAAGGAACCCATGTCCTTCGAGTCAGTGATGTCATCCAACAATCTCATCCTCTGTCTTTCCCTTCTCCTTCTGCCATCAAGGTTTCCCAGCATCAGGGTCTTTCCCAAGCAGTCAGTTCTTCACAACAGGTGGCCAAAGTATTGGAGTTTCAGCATCAGCATCAGTCCTACCAATGAATACTCTGGACTGATTTCCTTTAGGATTCACTGGTTTGATCTCCTGGCAGCCCAAGGGACTCTCAAGAGTTTTCTCCAATACCACAGTTCAAAAGCATCAAGTCATTGGCACTTAGCTTTCTTTATAGTCCAACTCTTGCATCCATACATGACTACAAGAAAAAACATAGTTTTGACTAGACGGACCTTTGTAAACAAAGTAATGTCTCTGCTTTTTAATATGCTATCTAGGTTGGTCATAGCTTTTCTTCTAAGGAGCAAGCGTCTTTTAATTTCATGGCTGCCATCACCATCTGCAGTGATTTTGGAGCCCCCCAAAATAAAGTCTCTCACTATTTCCATTGTTTCCCCATCTATTTGCCATGAAGTGATAGGACCGGATGCCATAATCTTCATTTTTTGCATGTTGAGTTTTAAGCCAGCCTTTTCAGTTTCCTTTTTCACTTTGATCAAAAGGCTCTTTAGCTCTTCTTTGCTTTCTGCCATAAGGGTGGTGTCATCTGCATATCTGAGATTATTGATATTTCTCCCGGCAATCTTAATTTCAGCTTCTGCTTCATCCATCCTGGCATTTCACATGATGTATTCTGCATATAAGTAAATAAGGTGGGTGACTATATACAGCCTTGACATATTCCTACCCCAATTTGGAACCAGTCTGTTGTTCCATGTCTGGTTCTAACTGTTGCTTCTTGACCTGCATACAGATTTCTCAAGAGGCAGGTCAGGTGGTCTGGTATTCCCATCTCTTGAAGAATTTTCCAGAGTATGTTGTGATCCACACAAAGGCTTTGGCATAGTCAATAAAGCAGAAGTAGATGTATTTCTGGAACTCTCTTGATTTTTCAATGATCCAGCAGATGTTAGCAATTTGATCTCTGGTTCTTCTATCTTCTAAATGCAGCTTGAACTTCTGGAAGTTCAGGGTTCATGTACTGTTGAAGCCTGGCTTGGAGAATTTTGAGCACTACTTTACTAGCATATGAGATGAGTGCAATTGTGCAGTAGTTTGAGCATTCTTTGGCATTGCCTTTCTTTGGGACTGGAATGAAAACTGACCTTTTCTGGTCCTGTGGCCACTGCTGAGTTTTCCACATTTGCTGGCATATTGAGTGCAGCACTTTCACAGCATCATCTTTCAGGATTTGAAATTGTTCAACTGGAATTCCATCACCTCACTAGCTTTGTTCATAGTGATGCTTTCTAAGGCCCACTTGACTTCACATTCTAGGATGTCTGGCTCTAGGTGAGTGATCACACCATCGTGATTATCTGGGTCATGTAGATCTTTTTTGTACAGTTCTTCTGTGCATTCTTGCCACCTCTTAATATCTTCTGCCTCTGTGAAGTCCATATCATTCCTGTCCTTTATTGAGCCCATTTTTGCATGAAATGTTTCCTTGATATCTCTAATTTTCTTGAAGAGATCTCTAGTCTTTCCCATTCTATTTTTTCCCTCTATTTATTTGCACTGATCGCTGAGGAAGGCTTTCTTATCTCTCCTTGCTATTCTTTGGAACTCTGCATTCAAATGGGTATATCTTTCATTTTCTCCTTTGCCTTTCACTTCTCTTCTTTTCTTAACTATTTGTAAGGCCTCCTCAAATAATCATTTTGCCTTTTTGCATTTCTTTTTCTTAGGGATGTTCTTGATCACTGCTTCCTGTATAATGTCATGAACCTTCATACATAGTTCTTCAGGTACTCTCTCTGTTAGATCTAATCCCTTGAATCTATTTGTCACTGTCACTATATAATTGTAAGTGATTGATTTAGGTCATACCTGAATGGTCTAGTGGTTTTCCTGCTTTCTTCAATTTAAGTCTGAATTTGGTAATAAGGAGTTCATGATCTGAGCCACAGTCAGCTCCTAGTCTTGTTTTTGCTGACTGTATAGAGCTTCTCCATCTCTGCCTGCAAAGAATATAATCAACCTGATTTTGTTATTGATCACCTGGAGATGTCCAGGCATAGAGTAATTTCTTGTGTTGTTGAAAGAGGGTGTTTGCTATGACCAGTGTGTTCTCTTGGCAAACCTCTGTTAGCCTTTTTCCTGCTTCACTTTGTACTCCAAGGCCAAATTTGCCTGTTTCTTCAGGTGTCTCTTAACTTCTGACTTTGGCATTCCAGTCCCCTGTGATGACAAGGGCTTCTTTTTTGGGTGTTAATTGTAGAAGGTCTTGTAGGTATTCATAGAACCATTCAACTTCAGCTTCTTCAGCATTACTAGTTGGGGCACAGACTTAGATTACTATGATATTGAATGGTTTGCCTTGAAAATGAACTGCATTCTGTTGCTTTTGATACTGTACCCAAGTACTGCATTTTGGACTCTTCTGTTCACTATGACGGCCACTCCATTTCTTCTAAGGGATTCTTGCCCCCAGTGGTAGATATAAATGTCATCTCAATTAAATTTGCCCATTCCAGTTCATTTTCATTCACTGATTCCTAAAATGTTAGTGTTTACTCTTGCCATCTCCTCTTTCAGCACTTCAAATCTACCTTGACTCACAGACCTAACATTCCAGGTTCCTGTGTCATATTGCTCTTTATCATTGGACTTTAGTTTCATCACCAGTCACATCCACAGCTGGGCCTTTTCTTGCTTTGGCTCCATCTCTTCCTTCTTTCTGGATTTATTTCTCCAGTCTTCTCCAGTAGTGTATTGGGCACTTACTGACCTGGGGAGGTCATCTTTCAGTGTCCTATCTTTTTGGCTTTTCATAGTGTTCATGGAGTTCTCAAGGGAAGAATACTGAAGCAGTTTGCCATTCCCTTCTCAAGTGGACCATGTTTTGTCAGAACTCTCCACCATGACCCGTCCATCTTGGGTGGCCCTATACAGCATGGCTATAGTTTCATTGATCTAAGCAAGGCTGTGGTCAATGTGATCAGTTTGATGAGTTTTCTGCAATTGTGGTTTTCATTCTGTCTGCCCTCTGATGGAGAAGGATAAGAGGCTGATGGGGAAGCTTCCTGTTGGGAGAGACTGACTGTGGGGGAAACCGGGTCTTGTTCTGATGGGCGGGGCCATGCTCAGTAAGACTTTAATCCAGTTTTCTGCTGATGGGCGGGGCTGTGTTCCCTCCCTGTTGTTTGACCTGAGATTAAGCTATGGTGGAGGTGATGAAGCAAATGGGATCTCCTTCAGAAGGTCCTGTACACGCACTGCCGCACTCAGTGCCCCCAGCCCTTCAGCAGGCCGCCGCTGACCCATGCCTCCACCAGAGACTCCTGGACACTCACAGACAAGTCTGGGTCAGAGACATGCAGCTTACAAAAGGGATCAGATAGACAAAGAGAGAGTCAAAAAGAGCCCTGATAAAGTGACTATCTGCCAGGGTGACTATGAGCATGTTCAAGACTATATAGTTACAAAGAGCAAATCAGAGATTTTCTACTTCAGAGAAAGCTGGCTTCTACTAAATTGCACTAAAAAGTAACAAACTAGCAAATAGCAAAAATTTGCTTGGAGGTAAGATCAATATTGAGGGTTGCTACAATACATTGTCTAATATGCCAGCTTTTTCACACCCAAAACATATGAGATACTCAAGAAAACAGGAAAGTGTGACTCATGCAGAGAAAAAAAAACTGAAGAGCAAGTAACAAAACTGCCTATGAGAAGACTCAGATATTGAACGTAACAAGGACTCTGAAGTAGTTATACTAATTGTGATTAAAAAAAAAAAAAAAAAAAACTAAGGGAAGATATACTGCAAGAAGTAAATGAAATCACTATGATGATAATGAAAGGTTGTTCCTGAACCACAAAAGACGCCAGGATTCTTGGCGTCCGGAGGAGAAGAATTCAACCCAGGGCCAGAGATGAGGCTTGATCCCTAAGAGCTTTTGTGTAATAAAATTTTATTAAAGTATAAAAGAGATAGAGAAAGCTTCTGACACAGACATCAGAAGAGGGCAGAAAGAGCACTCCCCTACTAGTCTTTAGTTGGATCTTATATAGATATTAGCAGTCTGCTAATTAAAGAAAGGAAACATCTCAAAACTCAGAGAATGGCACCAGGCCCCTCACCCACAAGATGCATTCTGAGATAACCTTGGCACCAGGTGAGTCTTCCTGGGCCATAATATTGACATGAGTCTTGAAGAAAGGCAGATTTCCATACAAATATATAGTTTCACTAACATTGATTAGGAGAACAGTGTATGAGTATAACGTACTGGTTTGTCAAGTCAGTTCTGAGCCTTTGGGTGGAACCCACTTGAAGACAGAGTCTGGGGTAAATACATAGCACATTAACATAGCTTAAGACAAACATTTCCATAAGAAAAATGCATTTGTTAGCTCAAGGTTTGAGAAAAGTTAAGTTCAGGTGGAATCAGGTGTCATAATGGCAACACAGAATTTTAAGAGAAACCTCTATTTAAATTTGTATAGAGAAGAGGAAAAAATATAACATTAGTTTGTTTCCTGCTGCCACTTAAGAGAAAGATAAAACATACCTGACACTTGCAGCCAATTTCCTCCTTTTGGAGACCCCTGGCCTTCCTGCCTGTTACCCTCTCAATAACGTCTTATCAAAGAAAGAATGTCAGTGAAGAAAAATAAACTTATTTTAAATGAGCCAAATAAAAATTCTTGAGTGGAAAACTACAACTAAAATAAAGGATTTACTAAGTATTCCCCAAAATTGACTTGAGCTGACAGAAGAATCAACAAACTTGAAGACAGATCACAAGATTATTCAACATGAAGAAAACAGAAAAAATGAAGAAAAACAAAGAATCTTGGAAATGAGAAACACTGTTAACATACAATATAAGCATAATTGGAACATCAGAAAGAGAAGGAAGAGAGAAAGGAACAGAAAAGTATTAAAGGAAATAATGTTCAAAATTTCCCAAATTAGATGAAAAACATTACTATATACACTCAAAAAACTCAAAAACTCTAAATAGGATAAACACAAAGAAGCTCATACCCAAACAGATCCTAGTAAAAATATTCAAAATCGAGGACAGCAGCAAAGGAAAAATGACTTCATGTATAAGAGACTCTCAATGAGATTAAGAGCTGACATCTCATCAGAAAAAAATGGATGTCAGAAGACAATGAGACGACATATTTAAAGACCTGAAATAATAAAGTTGCTAAACAAAAATCCTGTTTCCAGAGAAAATATCTCCAAAGAAGATATAGGAATGTCCAATAGGCACATGAAAAGATGTTCAACATCACTAGTTATTAGAGAAATGCAAATTAAAACCAAGAGTGAGATATCATCTCATCCCTGTTAGAATAGTCATCAACAAAAAGACAAGAGATAACAAATGCTGGCATGGATTTGGAGAAAAGAGAACCTTTGTGCATGGCTGACTGGATTATAAACTGATACAGCCACTATGGAAAACAGTATGGTGGTTCCTTAAAAAAATTAAAAATAGAACTACCATGTGACCCAGTAATTCGACTTTTAAGAATATACCCAAAGGAAATAAAAACACGAATTTGAAAAGATATCTTCATCTCTATGTCCAGCGCAGCATTGTTACAATAGTCAAGACATAGAAACAACCTAAATATCCACCAATGGATAAATAAATAAAAAGGTTGTAGCTTGCATTTATAAATACACAAACACAAACACATATACACAGCCATAAACAACAACAACAAGGAAATCCTACCATTTGCAATAACACGGATATAGCTGGTGGCTCAGACGGTAAAGCATCTGCTTGCAATGTGGGAGACCTGGGTTCGATTCCCGGGTTGGGAAGACCCCCTGGAGAAGGAAATGGCAACCCACTCCAGTACTTTTGCCTAAAAAATTCCATGGATGGAGAAGTCTGGTGGGCTACAGTCCATGGTGTCGCAAAGAGTCGGATACGACTGAGTGACTTCATTTCGTTTCATTTCGTATATACCGGGAAGTATTATGCCAAGTGAAGTAAATTAGATAATGAAAGACAAATACTGTATGATCTCACTTACATGTGGAATCTAACCCAATAGAAAGATAAACTCATAGAAAAAGAGATAAGATTTGTGTTTACTACAGGAGGGGGTAGGGGAGATCACAGAAAGGTGGTCAAAATGAGCAAATTTTCAGTGATAAGATAAAGAAATACTAGGGATGTAATGTTCTAAATGCCTACAGTTAACACTACTGTATGATACATTTGAAAATTTTTAAGAGATTTGCCCTAAGAGTTCTCATCACCAGGATAATTTTCTTTTTATTATATCTGTATGAGATGATGGGTGTTATCTAAATCTATTGTAGCCATCATCTCATAATACATGTAAATCAAACCATAATGCTGTACATCTTAAAATTATCAGTGATGTTGTCAATAATTTCTCAACTGAACTGGAAAAAACAGAAGAATTACGTAAGAAAAAACAATCTTTCAGCAATGACAAAAATAAAGACATTCCCAGATAACCAAACTGAGAAAATCTGTTGCTAGGTAGCTCATTACAAGAACTACTAAAGGAAGCTCTTCAGTTTAAAACAAGTGACTCCAAATGGGATTTGTATCTATATTTTTAAAAAATAAAAGTACTTATGCAATTATAAAACAATATAGATGTATATTTCTTATCCTTTTTGCTCTTGGCTCATTTAAAATGCAATTGTATAAAACCATGTGCATGCAATTTTATTGCTGGGCCTGTAACATATTTAACTATGATATATTTAACAATAACTACACAAAGAAGGTGAGTGGAAGCAAAGCTATACTGGCAAAATGAATTCACATTAGATGGCAACTTATATTCACATGAATAAAGGAAGAGAACCAAAAATGGCTAATAAGATTACTACAACAAAATGTGTAAACCATGTCATTGTTCTACTTTTTTCTTTCAACTACTTTAAAAGGTATACAATTATACAATGAATTATAATAACCATGGTTGGGCTTCTAGTATATATTAAGTAATATGTATAACAGTACTAGCATAGACAGAAGAGGAAATAGAGTGATATAGGGATATTTATTTCTATTTCACCAGAGTTAAATGAATATAAATCTGACATGGACTTTTAAATTAAAATCTGCATGGTAAGCTTTAGGTCAACCACTAAAAGAATAACTCAAAACACTTAGTGAAAAAGCCATTAATCAAAATATCCACTTAATTTTAACAAAGCATTAACAAGAAATTCAGTTTTTGTTTTTGTTTTTAAAGAGCATAAGACAAAACGGGGAAAATGGTGGACATAAATCCAACTATAAAAGCAACATTAAATATGAATAGATTAAAGATCCAGTCATAAGACAAAGATTTTCAGTCTGGATGTTTTTAAGAAAGCTAGCACACACACACACACACACACACACACACACACACACAAGCAAGATGAGAATGGAACTGCATCTTTTAAGTACTAAGAAAAATATGTA
Organism: Ovis aries; assembly: GCF_016772045.2. Classification (NCBI taxonomy): domain Eukaryota; kingdom Metazoa; phylum Chordata; class Mammalia; order Artiodactyla; family Bovidae; genus Ovis; species Ovis aries. The sequence continues at coordinate 21,106,624 of NC_056074.1, forward strand.
TAATTCTATGTACAGTGAAAACATCCTTCAAATATGCAGGCCAAATATTTTTCAGGACCACAATAGATGAGAGAATTTACCAGCAACTTTCATTCTACTAAAGGAAGTTTTTCATGTGGAAGAAAAATAATGCCAGATGGAAAAACTGATTCTTAAAGGAAAAGGAATAAAGATTGCCAGGGATGAAAAATATGTGGCCATACACAAAAGATATTTTTATTCATCTAAATTTTTTTTTTAAACAGATAATTTGAAGCAAAAATAATAATAATGTATTTCAGAGGTTATAATGTGCATAGAGGTAAAATGTACGGCAATCAGAACACAGATGTTGGAATAAATAATTGAAATATATTCATTTGGAGATTTTGATTTAAACATGAACAGAATAATAGTATTTGAGGTAAAGATACATATTGCAAACCATAATGCAATCACTGAAAACAAAACCAAAAATGCATAACTAATAAGTGAACAGTAGAGATAAAATGGGATAGTAAAAATCATTCTATTCATTTAAAAGGTGGGAAAAGAACAAGAGGAGCAAAGATCAGGTGGAACCCATAGAAAACAAATAGCAAGATGGTAGATATAAATTCCCAAAGAGAATTGGTGTTCATTCCAACTTTACTCATAATAACAAAAAAAGAAAAATACCTGAAACAGCCCAAATGTCCATCAAAATGGGACAGAATGGTGATATATCCATGCAATTAACAATTATTCAGCAATAAAATGAGATAAACCAGCAATATACTGCTACATGCAGATGAACTTCAAAAAAAATCATCCTGAGATAAAGAAGCTTGGTACTAAAGAATTATATACTGTGTGGTTCTACAGATATGAAGTACTGGGGTAGGGAAAACTATTATGAAAGTAATCAGAACTGCGGTTGCTTCTGGGTGGAGTCAGTGCCTGAAAAGGGGCACAAGCAGATCATGGGAATGGCTTATAGCTTGACAGTGACGAGATTAAACAGGGAGGTATTTTTCATAGGTTGTTGAAATGTACACTTAGGATCCCTGTATTTAACTATATGCAAATAATACTTCAATCGTAAAATGCTTTGCAAATAGGCTTTTAAAAAGTTTAACATGAGAAAACATGCAAAAGGCCAATACAGAAATGGGAAAATTTTCAACTGTATTAGTAATAAACATGGTCACTTTAAAACAAGTGGAATATTAATTTTTTCACCCCCAAATCAGCAACAAATTTAGAAAGTAATATTCAATGCTGGGAAGAGGTGGCAAGACAAGCATTTTCATGTGATATTGTGAGAAACTAAATTGTTTTAGCCTTCATGGAAAGTTAATTATTCTATTTCCAGGCATCTACACAAGAGAAAAGAATCAAGAATGTAGACAAAGATTAATATAAAGCAATATCTTCTGAAGCATTATTTATAAGTGAGTAGCATTAGAAACAACCTAAACACTTAAGTCTTAGAGAAACAAGTCAGAAAATAGAATTATATATTCATAATGATAAAACAATACAAGGGAAGAAAAAAGTAGCCATACTGGAAAGGAATTAATATTATTTTCTCTGAATGATAAAATTATGGTTTTATTTTTATTTTTTATTGTAGTTTTCCAGTTTTCTCAAAGATTTTTATTTCTCCAAGAAGGAAAAGAACCTCCTATTTTAAAAGACATGCAGAAAGACTAACAAAGAGAAAGTCAGAGGCAACTTACAAAACAGAAAGCAAGTATGCTTTTTAAAAAAAGGCCAAGAAAACCTGATCAGTAAATTCTTTGCAGACAGGGAAGAGATGGTAAATAAGATATGCTATTCTATAAGCAAAAGGAGAAAAAAAAAATGTGTTTCTCAGTGAAAATTAAATGTTTCCAAGACCTACCTGTATAAAATTATTCTTCTTCCTTTTTCTCAATCTCAGCCTTTTCTTTTCCTCTCACTTGCTTATTAATATCGTCCCTTTTGTTACTGGTGGAATTTAAACCAGACAACCATTGCTTTTTGAACGATGTCTCTTTTCTAGCACATTGGTAGCAAAGTACCAATTGGCAGACCACTTGGATCTCTCAGAATATCCAATAAACTATCTCCACTGAACTGTAAGCTGCTTGAGAGCAGCCTGTATTTCCTTAGTCATTCCACCCTCTATGGAACTTAGTGGCACTTACTAAACATCAATGTTGACTGAAAAACTTTGCTCTGTTTCAAGGAAGGCATCGCTAGGCTTTCTCTGGGAAGCAGGTATTTCTAGCAGCAACACAATACTTAAAGAATAGAAAAACAATAGTATAATAAAATAAAAGTTGTGGTAAATCAGTAGTACTACCTTTGAGAATCAAGACTGAACTATTAATTTGTGAATTACCTAAGATAGTTTTCCCTGGAAGACCCAAAGGAGTACAAGAATGAGAGAAAATAGAATCAAATGTTCTCTTGTCTGAATCACAACTCTGCAGATACTAAATGAACTGCACAAATCTCAAGCGTTTAAGCCTGGGATTTTTATTTCCAAACTGAGGTAAAAATGACTGTCTCACAGGGCCGTAGTGAGGATTACATAAAATACTGCTAGCAGTTTCCAGCACCATGACTGGCCAAATAGCTAGGTAACATTAATTTCCTAAGTAAAATGTCGGTCTTTCCCTTTAGGAAATTAGGACCTAGCAGGATATGTCAACATTTTGTAAGAAATAATCATCCAAGGCAGACAGCTGTGCAACAACAAGTTCTCTGAGAACTGGAAAAAAAGAGTGATTAGTCTTAGGATGGAGCTGGGACGGAATAGTAAACATCTATATGACTCCCTATGTTTTCACTCAACCAGGCAATGTTTTGGTCTGGGGATACAGTGGGGAACAGATAGAGTCCTTCCACTTAGTTGAACTGATATTCTACTGGAAGGTGGCAAATAATAGACATGTATACAAACAAGAAAATTCCAAGTGATACAAAGGCATTGTAAAATAAAAGAGGGTAAGATGGTAGAGAGCCTGGAAGCTAGTCCAGTGAGGTGCTCAGAAAAAAACTTCTGAGATGACACTCTAGCTGAGATCTAAATGAAAAGGACAGTGACCATGGAGCCATGTCAGAGGTTAAATGAGAGGCACTATCAGAAGTAAATTAGAAGAGAGGTCCCAAGATGGTGGAGAAATAGGACGGGGTGACCACTTTCTCCCCAGCAAATACATCAGAAGATCTTCTGCACGTGAAGCAACTTCCACAAAACAACTTCTGAACACTGGTGAGGACTCCAGATACCCAGAAAGGCAAATCAATCTCTTTGAAACGAGGTCAGACAAAGGATCGGAGAAGGCAATAGCACCCCACTCCAGTACTCTTGCCTGGAAAATCCCGTGGGCGGAGGAGCCTGGTAGGCTGCAGTCCATGGGGTCGCTAAGAGTTGGACAGGACTGAGTGACTTCACTTTCACTGTTCACTTGCATGCATTGGAGAAGGAAATGGCAACTCACTCCAGTGTTCTTGCCTGGAGAATCCCAGGGAAGGGGGAGCCTGGTGGGCTGCCGCCTATGGGGTTGCACAGAGTTGGACACGACTGAAGCGACTTAGCAGCAGCAGGACAAAGGACAAAGACAAAAAGGGAGACAAAGGATTTCGGGATGGAGATGGTCCTGGGGAGGGAGTTGAAAGAGAGAAGTTTCCACACAGTAGGAAACCCTCCGACAGGTGGGGTAAGTGGGGAGCTTTGGAATCTTAGAGGGCAACATAACCGGAAAAAAAAAAAGATCACCACAAAAATGGCGCTGAGTGGCGATTATCAGCCAAGAAGTGGCTCACGTGCTCGTGTCAGCCCACAGCAAGTGGGGGCTGGGTGTGGGGGTGTGGGCTGCATCATTGGTCCTTAGGGAAAGGACCAGGGTTGAATACCATGAGGACACTCTGAGGGGACTGTGTGACATGGCACAGGCTGAACGGGGAAAACTCAAACCGTGGGAATGGCAGAGAAACAAAAAATAAAAAGGACGTTTCCTGTGGGAAGGCTCTAATGCTGCACTGTGACACCTGTTGTGCTTACCAAAGGATCACACCCTAGTGAATCCCAAAATAGGGCGAGCCAGGTGCCATTTACAGCCCTCCCATAAGGCAGAGAGGCGAGTGCGCAGGACGCAAGGGGCCGCTGCAGTCTTGGCCCCAGAGACTGCATCTCCCACCAAGCTGTGAGCCGGCCTCCGGTCACTAACCACATCTTCCTGTGATCCTGCACATGTCATATCTGCCAAGACCATCACAGACTGAGACTAGCTCCCCTGAGGAGACGCATGGCCCACCTGGAACTGTGCCCTCGTTGCACATCCAGGAGCCTGAGCAGCTTGGACCTGGGAGGTGCACACCGCCCTGGGCGTGGCAACCCCCGTGTGGTCCATCCACTGCAGATGCAGAGGATGAAATTGTAACTGTAATCAAAAGTATTCCAACAAATAAAAGCCCAGGACAGGATCGCTTTACAGGTGAATTCTACCCAAAATTTAGAGAAGAGCTAATACCTATCCTACTCAAACTCTTCCAGAAAACAGCAGAAGGAAAACTCCCAAACTCATTCTATGAGACCACCGTCATCCTGATACCCAAACCAGACAAAGATGCCACAAAAGAGAAAACTGCAGCCAATATCACTGATGAACATAGATGCAAAAATCCTCAACAAAATTCTAGCAAACAAAATCCAACAACATGTTAAAAAGATCATACATCATGACCAAGCGGGCTTTATTCCAGGGATGCAAGGATTCTTCAATATTTGCAAATCAAACAATGTGATATACCATATTAATGAACTGAAAGATTAAAACCATATTATTTCAATAGATGCAGAGAAACCCTTTGACAAAATCCAATACCTTTTTATGATTTAAAAAAAACACTCTCTAGCAAGTAGGCAAAGAAGGAACATATCTTAACATAATAAAAGCCTTATATCACAAACCCACAGCAAGCATAATCCACAATGGCTAAAAATTGAAAGAATTTCCTCTAAAATCAGGAACAAAACAAGGGTGCCCATTTTCACCACTACTATTCAACATAGTTTTGGAAGTCCTAGTCACAGTGATCAGAGAAGAAAAAGAAATAAAAGGAATCCAGATTGGAAGAGAAGATGTAAAACTCTCATGTCTGCAGATGACATGATCCTCTACATAGAAAACCCTAAAGATGCACCAGAAAATAACTAGAGCTAATCAATGAATAGAGTAAAATAGCAGGATATAAAGTTAGCACACATAAATCCCTTGGATTCCTATACGCTTACAATGAAAAATCAGAAAGGCAAATTAATGAAACAATCCCACTGACCATTGCAATGGAAAGAACAAAATACTTCAGAATAAATTTACCTAAAGAAACAAAGGCCTGTATATAGAAAACTGAAACACTGATGAAAGAAATCGAAGATGACATAAATAGATGGAGAAATAAACCACATTCCTGGATTGGAAAAATCAATATAGTGAAAATAAGTTATGCTACTGAAAGCAATCTATAGATTCAATGCAATCCAGATCAAACTACCAACAGTTATTTCCACAGAACTAGAATAAATAATTCTAACGTTCATTGAAATTTTATTCACAATAGCTAGGACATAGACGCAACCTAGATGTGGATAAGGTTGTTAGATAAGATGTGGATAGGGATGTTAAGATAAGGAAGTTGTGGTATATATACACAATGGAATATGACTCAGCCATAAAAAGGAACACATCTAAGTCAGTTCTAATGAGGTGATGAGCTTCGAGCCTATTATACAGAGTGAAGTAAGTCAGAAAGAGAAAGACACTGTACAATAACGCATATATTTGGTATTTAGAATGATGATACCGATGACCCTACATGCAGGGCAGCAAAGCAGACAGAGATCTGAAGAACAGATGTTTGGACTGAGTGGGAGAAGGCAAGGCTGGGATGATTTGAGAGAATAGCACTGAAACATATACATTTCCATATGTAAAACAGAGGACCAGTGTGAGCTTGATTCATGAAGCAGGGCACCCAGGGCCGGTGCTCTGGGACAACCTAGAGGCATAGAGTGGGGAGGGAGGTAGGCAGGGGAGGCTGGAGGGCACACAGGTATACCTATGACAGATGCATGCTAATGGATGGCAAAAACCATCACAATAGTGTAATTATCTTCCAATTAAAATTAATTAATTAATTTTAAAATGAGCAAAAACAAGTAAATACCATGACTGGAGCAGAAAGCCCAAGAGAGTGAAATGGCTCACTAAGTTTAAAAATGTTTCCCTGGTCACTAAAACTTGAGGTAAGAATAAAAACGGCACCCATGATGAACAGAAACAGGAGAGCAGATAAGAAATTATGTATTCTAATAGGCTAGCTGAACGACCACTTCCATCTTTCCTGGCCTTGTTATTAGCTTCACAAGCAACAAAACAGTGGTAGTGAGAGAAAGAACTTCAGGGAGAGAACAGCCAGTGAGTTTTCCACACCCCGTTCTGCCTGATCACGGAACGTGATCCCTGTCTGAGATACCCCCCAGTCTTTAGGGCTTTCAGCCTCAGTTTAAAATCTGTCAGGTTACCACAATAATTTTCTCCATCAGCCCAAAGGGAGGCCAGCCTGACAGAAATAAAGCCACTTTGTAAGCTGCAAATGCTTTACTGCTCTATTGTGTCCTGGCAAAATATGGGTGATTATTTTTTTCTCTCCAGTTAACTTCCATGCATTAGAGAATTTTAAAGAGTTCCTTTGATGACCAAGTTAAGCAGTTTTATTCCAGGCTGAACTGGCTGATCACTTGTTCATACGACAATGGCTTGTGCTTTTATCCTAAAGGGGCACTTTCAATTCACTTAAGGATAGCAGAGGGTCTAATGCATCACAGAAGCAAAGTAGGAAACTGGGACAGATTGCCTGCCTAGTCAAAGAGGGAGGGACAACCATCCCAGAGGGCAGTGGGGCATGTACTCAACAGTCTGGATTATATATATATATATATATATATATATATATATATATATTTAATCTTCCAAAGCAAGTGGGAGGCAGATGTGGCTTGACCTTGAGAAATTCCCCTTGGCAGACTGATTTCGTGAAAGCAGGTAGTGCTAGCGGGTAATGAAATCCACATGAAATCAATATATTGGGTCACAGCCACCACTTCTACAAAAATGAAGTAGACTCGAATAGAACAGAATACCCTACGGTAATATATTTAAGAGTATAGCACATAAGCAATGGTATTTTTATCAGCCTTCTTATGGTATGCGTGTATGGTTGTGTATTGAATAACAACATAAAATGAAATTTTTTTTTGTTGTTGGCAAAAGTCAAAATGTTTAAACCATTGTTGTAGGGAATATCCCATCTTGAAGGGGACAAATGTTTCCAACCCCAGAGCATATACCTACCATACCCGCAAACTCAGAATTACAGCATCTGAGCTAGAAAGAACCAAAGATACTACCTATGTTGTTTTATAGATAGAGAAATGAGCTAAAGAAATAAAATTATTACCCAAGATGACAAGGGGTTCAAGACATTAACCAAGTTCTCTTTAACTCACAGTTCAGTGATCTTTACACTGCACCATATTTAAAGTCATAGTTTGACACCGGGAAGGAATTGTTCAGAGAATCAGAGTTGTCCATGCATTTTCCAGTCACTATAAAAGAGGGGAGTTTTACTAGGAACACAGATTTTGTCATTTCATGCAATCTTTCCTGCCCACACATCCTCCAGAAAGTGAGTGTGGTCTGATGTATTTGGTACACACCTGTTTCTTTCAATGGCTCATGTCTTCCCCAAAGACTACTTCAAGATGATGCCCCAAGGCTTAGAGTTTAGAAACAAGATGGTATAAACGCTAAGGGCTCAGGTGCCAAGGTCATGCACGCCTACAAATACTGCTGGATCAGAAACGCCATCAAGGTGGAGCTATATCCTTCTTATGCAGGACATTTCCTCAGCAATTTACACCACGTGTGGGAACGTACCAGTGCCCCATGACTAGGACTGTCACTTATTAGTAATGTGACCTGGACAAGTGACTTCATACCATTAAGCCTCAGTTTTCTCATCCATAAGATGGAAATACTCACATGGCTAAAAGAAAGATCACGTGAGAGAATGCAGATCCAGATCCCAGCACAAAGCAAACATCAGTAAGTGTCTGCTATTATGACTGCTGCTGCTGCTGCTAAGTCGCTTTAGTCATGTCCGACTCTCTGTGACCCCAGAGACGGCAGCCCACCAGGCTCCCCTGTCCCTGGGATTCTCCAAGCAAGAACATTGGAGTGGGTTGCCATTTCCTTCTCCAATGCATGAAAGTGAAAAGTGAAAGTGAAGTTGCTCAGTCCTGTCTGACCCTCAGCGACCCCATGGACTGCAGCCTACCAGGCTCCTCCATCCATGGGATTTTTCAGGCAAGAGTACTGGAGTGGGGTGCCATTGCCTTCTCCAGGCCCTTTCTATTCTTGACCAGTGGTTTTCATAAAAGAAAACATACACATAAGAGATAAAAAGCAAAACTTGTCTGGAGTGCTGCTGCACTCCTCTTGAGCCCAGCAATGGCCCCTGAATCACCTCTGAGAGATCCCAGAGGTGATGAGAATTGTGCATAAAAGTCATTGCCCTGGACCATGACCTTTGCAGCTCTCTGGCAGAATTACTGCTGAAGCTGATATGGCCTACTGAGGCTGGAAAGGGAATGAAGCCCACCAGTGAGCACCTTCACAGCCACATAATTCAAAATCTCCTGGCAGACAGCCTCCCATCGCTCGTATACAGTCCTGATGACACATTCTCAGAGCCAGGGAATCTTTGAGTCAATAAAATAAAAAGAAAGCCACATCCTGTAAAAGAAGACAACGGATGAAGGAAGAGCTCTCCAACAAACCCTAGAACCTGCAGAAGCGAATGTCAGATTTATGAGCCATTCTCCTAAATTTCTGGAATTTATGGATTGCCCTGCATCTAACGGCTTCCTCCAGGCACACATTTGCATATGGAAATGGGCAATGCTTTTTATTCATTCTCATTTCTTTCTTAATGTTAAATTAACTGGGCCAATAAACTGTAGGAAGTATTACTTGAAATCTGACTTCAATCACTATTAACATAAAATATTTAAGTGTGCCTGGGAAAGCATATTTCAGGGGGCTTGTCCTGGAGAATAGAGTAGAAAGGAAAGTCAGAATTCCATGTCAGGTAAAGGCAGGCTTTAATGCTGCTCTCTGGCTGGCAATGGGATCAAATATAAGCAAGGTGGGAGCTTCCCACTCCACTGGCAAGGGTCAGAGACAAGGAGAGTCAGTAAGGGGCCCAGTCCTCCTGGGATAAACTGCAGACTGGGGAATGGGAATGAGACCATCTACCTCTCAGGGACACTGTGAGGACAAGATAATGGATAAGAAAGTACACTAAGCTCCTTGCCAGAAGAGCATCACATTCACACCCAATATTATCAGTATTTATTCTGATACATCACCACTATCTCAGTGAAGCTGTGAGTGCCTCTTGGACTATCAGGGTGACACCAGGACGCAATACCAGGTTTTCAGTGTTTTAATGAAGATTGAGGGCTTTTTCTTCTTAAATTAAAATTTTTTCTTTTTAAATTTATTTTTAATTGAAGGATAATTGCTTTATAATGCTGCGCTGGTTTCTGCCATACAACAATGTGTATCAGCTGTAAGTATACATATTATCTCCTCCAGCTTGAGCCTCCTCCCGCCTCTCCCCCATCCCACCCCTCTAGGTCATCACTCGGTTGTGGGGCTCTGGATGTAGCAACTCAGGAAGGGTGAAGCCCATTGATCCTGAGTCAGCATCTTTTGGGGAGCTTTTGAGTTGTCTCCCTGGCCCCTGTAGCATCTCCCTCCCTTCACATTTCATACTCTTGGATTCTACCTTCTCTGCTTCCTGCTCAACTTCATAAACTTGCTCAAAAAATGTCAGTCTTAAAGGCTTTGGGACGAGGACTGGGTCTGAGGAATAGGTAGGTCTTTAGCACAGTGCTTGGCATAAGTCAATCAGTTAATAGGTATTAAATGGCCAGTATATTTCAACCATGCGTTAACTGTGGGTTGTACAAAAGAAGAAAAGCAAAATTAAAGTACCCCAATGTTCATCACAGCACAGTTTACAATAGCTAGGGCATGGAAGCAACCTAGATGTCCATGGCAGATGAATGGATAAGAAAGCTGTGGTACATAAATACCATGGAATATTACTCAGCTATTAAAAAGAACACATTTGAATCCATTTTAATGAGGTAGATGAAACTAGAGCCTATTATACAGAGTGAAGTCAGTCAGAAAAACACCAATACAGTATATTAATGCATATATATGGAATTTAGAAAGATGGTAACAACAACCCTATATGCAAGACAGCAAAAGAGACACAGATGTAAAGAACAGAGTTTTGGACTCTGTGGGAGAAGGTGAGGGTGGGATGATTTGAGAGAATAGCATTGAAACATGTATATTACCATATGTGAAATAGATGACCAGTCCAAGTTCAATGCATGAGACAGGGCACTCAAAGCTGGTGTACTGGGATAACCCTGAGGGATGGGATGGGATGGGGAGGGAGGTGGGAGGGGGTTCAGAATGGGGGCACACATGTACACTGATTCATGTCAATATATTCATGTCAATGTATGGCAAAAACCACTACAATGTTGTAAAGTAATTAGCCTCCAATTAAAATAAAAAATTTAAAAATAAAATAAAAAATACCATTCCATATGTGCACACTGTCGTATTTAAAATGGATAACCAACAAGGACCTACTGTACAGAACAGGGAACTCTGATCAATATTATGTGGATGGGAGGGAAGTTTTGGGGGAGAATGGATACGTATATGTATGCGTGAGTCCCTTGTCTGTCCAGCTGAAACTATCACAACAGTGTTAATTCACTACACACACACAAAAATAAACAAACACTTTCACAGTTCTCATGGGACCTGCAGTCAAATACCATTCATAATTTTGGCAATTTTAACAGTTATCTGTGCTTTAATGAGCTAAACTTGCCAAATTGCTATGTCAATTATGTTTACTAAATATTGCTGAGACTTCAGTGTTAACAGAAGATTCAAATTTGAATAAGAGTCTACTTTAAAGAAGCTTCTAATTTAAGAAAGCATATTAACATGCATACAAATAATTATGGGAAAAAACAAGAAACACAATAATCTAAATTCATTTTAAGTATTGATAATATTTCATTTATTCCAAAGAACAACCTTATAAAGTAACCCCACTTTACAGATAAGTAAGTTCAGTTCAGTTACTCAGTCGTGTCCAACTCTTTGCGACCCTATGGACTGCAGTATCCCAGGCTTCCCTGTCCATCACCAACTCCCAGAGCTTGCTCAGACTTATGTCCAGTCAAGAAAGTGATGTCATCCAACCATCTTATCCTCTGTCATCCCCTTTTCCTCCCAACTTCAGCATCAATCTTTCCAATGAATATTCAGGACTGATTTCCATTAGAATTGACTCGTTGGCTCTCCTTGCAGTCCAAGGGACTCTCAAGAGTCTTCTCCAACACCACAGGTCAAAAGTATCAGTTCTTCAGTGCTCAGCTTTGTTTATGGTCCAAGTCTCTCATGATCACTGGAAAAAATGTATCTCTGACTATATTAACCTTTGTCAGCAAAGTAATGTCTCTGCTTTTTAGTATGTTGTTTAGGTCCTTCATAGTTTTTCTTCCAGGGAGCAAGCATTTTTCAATTTCATGGCTGCAGTCACCATCTGCAGTGAATTTGCAGCCCAAGAAAATAAAGTCTGTCACAGTTTCCATTGTTTCTCCATCTATTTGCCATGACGTCATGGGAACAGATGCCACGATTTTAGTTTTTTCAATGTTGACTGAGGCCCAAAGGAGTTAGCCATTTATCATGGCTACTTACACTGCTCATAAGACCTAGAGCCAGAATTTGAAACCACAGCTTGATTCTAGGGCAGCCGTCTTTACTTGTTATGCTTCAAGTTTGTCAGAAACAGAGTATGGTAAGAACACAAGGGGAAGAATCATTCCTCCTGAGAAAACAAATCCATCGTTTGTTCCTCTATCCATTTAACAAACATTTATGGAATAACTGCTATGTGTTGGATGTCGGGAATGCAAAGATAAACTGGATGCATTCTGCTTTGGAGTTCACACCCTGATGATATTACAAAGATAGGTACCATGAGGATAACTTCCTTTCTGGAATGGGGAGCACTTCCAGGAGGTCTTGAAGTATGGATAAGACATGGTGATATGATAGGGCCATAATGGCCTTGTTTCAAATAAATTACAAAGGGAGGAACTTCAGAAAAATGGATAAGTCCCTGGAAATCATTTCCCAGGAAGATAAGAGCTATTCTGTGCCCTTCAAATTCACAACTTCTGGGGATTGTTGACCGTGGCTGCCATCCTATAGCATTGCCTCCTTGACCCCAAACAGCAGATGGTGACTACTGGATTAAGAACATGGATTTCACATTGCCCTATCTCTGTGTGCCAATGTCAGTTTGACTTGATTTGTTTCCCCTATCTTTATAAGAAACTCTTGTACTATAGTACAAGAGAAGGAACATGTTGTGCTATAGAATCTAGTCAAGGTCAGAGAAACAAATGAACATCGTTATAGTCTATACAAAGGAGCAAGAACTCTGAAGTTTTAAACTGTTCACAATTGGTACATACACCGATGAGCTTCCAGAATTATTAGTTATCTTCTAGAAATAACAACTTTCATTGGAATGCCTTTACCTCCTACCCATTAAAAATATATATTTTTAGAACTTAAGCAACATATAGAATTTTTGCTTTGCAGTATGGGGAATTTGTATTTTATTTAACTTGCACAGCTAGAGAATAACTCACACTAAAATGTTAAGGATGCTTAAAATAGAATAATCTGAACTCTTGATTTTATAGCCTATTAAGTGCATAACTGGAGAGCTAAAGTGACTGCCCTTGTTAAAGTCTCCCAACCCATAAGCATTTAGTCAAAATAAACCTGCATTCTAAAAATCAAAGGCTTTACTTTTCAACATCTACTTTTGCTAATGTTTCCTCTGCCTGAAATTCATTTCTTCCCCTGCATTGCACACCTCCCATAGCCAAATTTACCTATATGTTATCAAATGACCCAAGGAAACATCTAATCCCCTGAGGGCAATAGGAAATTTTGTCCTTGACAGCCAGCAGACTGTCTTCCACCTAACAGGCTTAGCAGGGATGCTGCAAAGAGAGAGACAAAATGTCTAATGCAGAAACTCCCACAAATCTCTGATGGCAATGTGAATGAAATCTCTCAGACAAGAAAAAACATTTTGGCATATATATCAGAAGCTACAGTCTTGTTTATAAACTTTTGAGTCAATAATCTCAGTTTGATGAATATGCCCTAAAGGGAAAAAAAATGAAGCAATGAGACAACAATAAAGCTTTATGTATCAAGATAATCACGACAGCATTATTTACAAAAATAAACCTAAACAACAATGCTTTACTTCAGTAAGATAATGCTTAAGTTTAATTGACACAATCAATGGAGTATGATGTAGGTATCCCAATTATGCTTATGAAGTGTTTGGGCAGTAACACTCAGTAGCTAAGAACATGAATATCAGTTCCAATCTCATCTTTACCACTAACTGGCTATGTGATACTGGACAAGTTTCCATTGACACTGTATGAGTGTAAATTATTATGATTATTATCATAGATATCATTGCTTATGCTAACCTAGGCGAATGAAATTTTTATGTTAGATGGAATATATTAACAGGAATAAAGCACTATATAAGCAAATGACGATGCTTATGTTATGATCACAATCCATGATCACAATCAAAATGACATCAAGCAACCACTATATCAAGATAATAATTGATGCGTCCCCACCCCAGGCTTCAGGCTTAGGAAATGCCTTCATTATCACCTAAGGACCCACCCTTTTCCTTCCCTCTCCCTAGCTTACCTGCAGGGGGATGTAATCCCCATAACCAGAAGCTCCAAGCAGGAGAAGTGAACACCCAGGCATCTCTCTCTGCTGACCAGTGAGGACCAGCTGCCAGTGCTTTTCTTGGAAAAGATCCAGCAAGAATGCTACTCTCCAGTATCCTGAGATCTTCTCCAGTTCACATTTAACTCATCTTTTATGGGAGTGACTCCATTCAGTGATCCAGGCAACTCTTTAGTCCTCAGAACTAGAAAGGGGAGCTCTGGATACCTTAGGGCTGTGGTAGGGTGGGGACACCTGACTGTGCTGAGACTCAATGAAATCCACTTGGACTTCTCACCGAGACAGGGAAGAAGTAGACCATCACGCCCCTCCATGTTACGGACTGGACCTCCACTATAACTGTGATGCTAAACACAGAAGAAAAAAAGATCGGAAGGGAATGTATCAACATATAAGCAGTGGTAATCTGTAAATAGTGATATGCTCTGAGTGATTTTTCTTCTTCCTTTTATTCTTCAATATTTCCAAAGGTTATTTCACTGGTCACATTTTAATCTTCAATAATGAAGAAAAATAAACTTTATAAATATGTGAGGGAAAAAATGGATCTCTTCAACTGTTTGCGACAATTTTAGGCGGCATGATGTCAAAAAAAAGTCATACCTCAACAATTTATTCCTGTTAGAAATTTTCCAAAAGAAGTCCCCTGGGTATCAGCAGGATTTAAGAATCAGGGACTTAACCCTGGGAACAGAGAGGATTAGAGCTGTGGATGACACAGGAGAAGGGAAAACTGGCATATTGAGGATAGTAATAAAAGCCAACATATTTTTGACAAACTCATGTTCAGAAAATGTCCCAAATATGAAACACTAAACCCTTTAAAATGAGAAGCAAATGTAATACATCCAAATGATGAGAGTGTAAGATACTTGCTGAAAAGTCACTGTATTATGTGATAGACAAAAAAAAAAAACAAAAACCAGAAAAACAGAGTGACTTCTTTAACTGGCTGGAAAGTCTGAATGCTCTGTAGTATCTTAATAGAGGCAAAAACAAACAAACAAACAAAAACACCAGCAAATACATTGGTGGGAAATACTGTTTGTTATGTCGGACTTTGAGCGAGACTAACTCTGTGAAGAAACAATGAAAAGATTCTAAATACTCTCCCCAGTAGTGGCAATCATTTAGAGAGAATGTCCTAGATGTTTATAAATCTCTAAGATTTAAAAACATTTTTTATAACATAGCTGAGATCACCTAATGCAGCGACATCTGAGAAATTTCAGGGATCTTCATCAGACCCTTGACAAGCATTATATTAAGCAGAGTCACATAAAAAGGCAGAGCCTAGCTTGTCTGTTACATCCAGCCCTTCACCCAGTTCTATCCCTTGTTTGACCAGAACACTTCATCTTTCCACTCCTCTCCACCATCATTGCCTCTACATGAGTCCAAGCTACCATTGTGTCTTCCCTGGATCATTAAGCAAGATCATGGGGCTAAGAGCATGAATACTGCTTCCAGTCTCAGCCTCATCACTTACTAGTTGTGTGACACTGAGTGAATTGTATTTCAGTAAAGAATAAAATGTTTCTCTTAGCCCTTCCTGGCTCTTACACCTCTGATATTTGCGCAGTAGGCAAGTGTTTACATCTGAGGCAATTTCACATATTGGTTAAGAGCGCCCGTGCTGCATTTACTAAACCCGTCTTCTGAGCCAGGCAGCCAGCAGCCAGCAACCCTTCCACATGTAAGACCAAGATGCCATCTCCCTTTCTTAACCACTCTTGTGGCTTCCTGTTGCTTGAAGGATGAAGGCTCACTTTCATAGGTAAATTGTCCCCAGTCCTCCTCTCCAGTCTCATCCACTATCACTTCCTCTGCTTTCTGTGCTCCAATTATGCCAAGCCTTCTTTCATTTCCTCAAACTTCAGCTTCAAGAGAGCAGAAACGCTGCTGTTGATAGCAACTGCTCAACTTTCAGTTCAGTTCAGTTCCGTTCAGCTCCGTTCATTCGCTCAGTCCTGTCTGACTCTTTGCAACCCCATGAATCACAGCACGCCAGGACTCCCTGTCCATCACCAACTCCCGGAGTTCACTCAGACTTATGTCCATCAAGTTGGTGATGCCATCCAGCCATCTCATTCTCTGTCATCCCCTTCTCCTCCTGCCCCCAATCCCTCCCAGCATCAGAGTCTTTTCCAAAGAGTCAACTCTTCACATGAGGTGGCCAAAGTACTGGAGCTTCAGCTTTAGCATCAGTCCTTCCAAAGAAATCCCAGGGCTGATCTCCTTCAGAATGGACTGTTTGGATCTCCTTGCAGTCCAAAGGACTCTCAAGAGTCTTCTCCAACACCACACTTCAAAAGCATCAATTCTTTGGTGCTCAGCTTTCTTCACAGTCCAACTCTCACATCCATACATGACCACTGGAAAACCATAGCCTTGACTAGATGGACCTTTGTTGGCAAAGTAATGTCTCTGCTTTTCAATATGCTATCTAAGTTGGTTATAACTTTTCTTCCAAGGAGTAAGCATCTTTTAATTTATGACTGCAGTCACCATCTGCAGTGATTTTGGAGCCCCCCAAAATAAAATCTGACACTGTTTCCCCATCTATTTCCCATGAAGTGATGAGACCAGAGGCCATGATCTTTGTTTTCTAAATGTTGAGCTTTAAGCCAACTTTTTATCTCTCCACTTTCACTTTCATCAAGAGGCTTTTTAGTTCCTCTTCACTTTCTGCCATAAGGGTGGTGTCATCTGCATATCTGAGGTTGTTGATATTTCTCCCGGCAATCTTGATTCCAGCTTGTGCTTCTTCCAGCCCACCATTTCTCATGATGTACTCCGCATAGAAGTTAAATAAGCAGGGTGGCAATACACAGCACCTTTATTGAAGTCTTATTGTGCCTCAGACAAGGTCCTTGAGTGTTTCATTTACATGAACTCACCACAACACTATGGCACCAATGCTATCACTGGCCACATTTCATAGATGGAGACTAAGGTTGACAAAATTATGGAAGCTGCTCAAGGTTGCAGAGTTGGTAAGGGACAGTGGGAACCTTGGAAAGAAGAATCCAGAGTGTGAATTCTCAGCCACGATCAGAGATGCCTCATCAACATTCACTGAATGAGTGATTGAACTGTCTGTTTCCAGAGTGCCTAATGAGTCGATTCTCAAATGTAAAAGACCCAATTCAGTGTATCAGCATAATTGAGAAGCATGTCACATTAATAGTCTTCGGAGTTACTTGGAAATTTTTAAGTTAAAAAGTTAAAGCCAATAAAACAGGACTTTTATTGGAGGGGATCCAAGGTCATCTTCCTCATACAAGATGATGTTACATTTACTCTTTGATTTTCCTCTTTCACTGAAGTTGATGCTTCTTAGAAGGACTTATGCCTCATTCACTTTCATGAATCCTGAATGAGAGCAGACACTGGGCCTATCCTGTGGTCAGTGCTCAGAGACAGGCAGACAAACTGTCAGATTCCAGTACCAGGAAAGATGTAAAGAATTTGAATTTTAAAAAGGAAACTGAAAAACCTAGCAGGGTACTGAAAACTGGCTGTCAGATAACTTCACTGGAAAACCACATGAGTGTAGGAGCATGAATGACTTTGAGCTCCTTCATCATGGAGAATAGGTAGCTATACCCCACGTACAAAGAGCTATTTATATGGAGAAAGGGCACTCTGATCTCCATCTCCCCTGAGATGGAGGTGATAGAGAGAAGATGGCTTAATTAAAGGTAGTGATACTTGAGTTTTAAAAAATTGCCATGACAGATCCACGTTTTGATAAACTATAAAATATGCCCCTTACCCATCCATAGCTTTTATAGGTACCCATACTTGCATGCAAAAGTATTGAGACAGTTCTGTGTATTGAGTGAAGAGCATGGCCTTGCATCTTGCTCAGACATGATATACAGTTTCACTGGTGCCATTCCAAAAATAGTTTACTTCCATCTTCTAAGCTTCTGGGTCCTAATTTGTGAAAATGGAATTTTTATAGAATTGAAAAGGAAATGAGAACATGCAAAGTACAAGCCCAGTGTCTGGCATATAATTAGGGCTTGATTAATAGTAGCATCTATTATTTTCATCATCATCAGTGTTATCATTTAATTATTCTTCTGGGAGAGTAAGTATATTTGAAGGGATATGTGTTAACATCAAGCTCCACAAAATCATCATTCCAAAAAGAAAGAGAGTAAGAAAAAAACCAGCACAAAAGAAAACATCCTTTCTATACTAGGCATGCTGCTGCTAAGTCGCGTCAGTCGTGTCTGACTCTGTGCGACCCCAGAGACGGCAATCCACCAGGCTCCCTCGTCCCTGGGATTCTCCAGGCAAGAACACTGGAGTGGCTTGCCATTTCCTTCTCCAATAATAGGCATACCTCATTTGAATAGCACACTGCCAGATAGAAGCTAAGTATATGGGCTCTCCAACCAGCTGCATGGTTTAATCCAAGCACTAACACTTAGTAGCTGTGTGGACAGAACAAGTTACTTAACCTTCCTGCATCTTAGTTCATTCATCTATAAAAGAGGGTAATAATGGTACTCGCTCTTAGTTTGTGAGGATTAAGCAAGTCAGTAAGTATGTAAAGCACCTATTACAGAGCAGGTGCTCAGTAAATGCTTTATTTCCCAAGGGATCAAGTTATTAAATTTCTTTTATGCAAAATTTCAGGACTACCCAGTCATGCAGGATATGTTCTGAAAGCTTTGGGGATAACCCCAATTCTTACACTGGAAGTTAATTTAGATATTTATTTTAGAGATTTGTAAAACAGAATTCTGGCTATATAGGGACATGTTATTAATATTTGTGTAGAAAAACATAAAGAATATACTCTTGATTTTATTCCAGCATGCCACAAAAAACAGTTCCTAAAATACATATGCCCTCAAAGCCCCAAAGAGACATACATAAATATAGAGAACAATATGGGGAAAAGAATGTACATCTTTTCCCAGGCATGGAAAATGCACACTTTTGTAAAAAGGTAATTAAAACCTGACTATCAATACAGGCTAACAAAATAAATTTCTTAAAGAAATGCATTCCCCATGAATTTCTGCTGCCTCTGTGCTCCAATATAATTTTATAACATTTAGTTTACAAAAAATTGACTAAGGAGATATTTAGTCTATTGCTCTGCAATGCAACATTTAATTTTATAGCATGGATAATGCACTTCTTTTTACAAATGTATCAGTTTCTTGATAGCATCAATAAGCCGCTTCAGTCATTAAACACTATGTGAGAAACTGGTGCGGCTACAGATTTCCTTACTGAAACACACAGATTAACTTTCAGCTCATAAACCCCACTACACGGGTTACTTGCCTGGCGTCTGCAGTCCATGCACTGAAGGAGGAAAGGAAAGCTTAGCCAACTTGAATGACAGACTGTACACACATTAAATCTTTGGATGGATTCTCAGCACCCGTCGGATACGGATGAAAAGGCCTGCAATGCACTTAGCGCTCTGCAGGGTCTAGGCTGACTACCTCGTGAGCATCCTCCCCTTTCCCTCCAACACACTAAGTCCTTCCTGCCTCTGAACTTGCACACAGGCTGTAGCACTACCGCTTGCTTAGCCACCACCCCTCCAAACCGCAATCTTAGGCTAAATTTCTACAATATGACATCAACCCTATGGGATGAAAAAATGAAGGAACATCAACTAATTCCTATACGTTCTTCCTAATTCAACCAATGATTACCTCCTCAGAAACTAGGGGCCTTTGCTGACCCAGAAACTAGGTCAATTTACAGTCACACAATCTTATTTGACTTCACAGCATGTATCACAACTGTTATTAACTCATTCTTTGAATTGATCTATGTCTTCCAACTTGGAGAAGGTGATGGCACCCCACTCCAGTACTCTTGCCTGGAAAATCCCACGGATGGAGGAGCCTGGTAGGCTACCGTCTACAGGGGTCACACAGAGTTGGACATGACTGAATTTAGCAGCAGCAGCAGCAGCATGTCTTCCCACTAAATGATAAAATCCCAAGAGGGCAGGCACCATTTATTTTTTTCTTTAATGTTTGCTTTTGCTTAGTTTTAGATACATTGCCTACAATAATGCCTGACACATAGTAGCCACTTGGTGACTTTTTGCTGAGTGAAATTTCTATTATTCTTGACACAATACTAAATGTGAAGGTATTATTATAATTATTAGCCTGTCTGGATAACTAATTCACAGTAAGAGTGAACACGAGTATTATTACAATAAGTGTAAAAAATGGACTCATGCTTAAGGCCAGAGAAACCTGGTTTCAGATATCAGCTCTAGTACTTATTAGTTTAATGCAACTTGAACAAGTAAATAGTTCCTCTGAATCTCATTTTTTTTTCATGTATTAGATCTAATCCTAGTTTTCTCAAACAGTTTTTGTAAAGTTTAAAAAATGAATATAATGCACTCATCACAGCCCCTTACATAATTCAAACATTAAGGAGAAATGCCTCTATTGAGATTAAGAAATTATAGCTCCTATCCCTCATGCATCCTTGTGCGTGCATGCTCAATCACATCTGACTCTTTACAACCCCATGGAACGTAGCCCGCCAGGCTGCTCTGTCCATGGGATCTCCCAGGCAAGAATATTGGAGTGGGTTGCCATTTCCCAGTCCACGGGATCTTGGATAGAACCCATGCCCCCCGTGTCTCCTGCATTCGGCAGACTGATTCTTTACCACTGCGCCATTCTATCTAATGTAAAGCTGCAACATTAAGATCACGAACACTCAAATAATGACTAGGATGAAAAGGCATTGGTTCTTTGTCATGAAAGATTAGAAGTAACCTACATTTTCTAAAAGTTTCCTTCCACTAATCCAATTAGGAAGAGTTAAAGAGAAATACTTCATGACAAAATATTTGCTCTTAAATCAGTTCTTTTGTCACTGAGGAAAAGTGGAAGTAATGAAGAGGAGGAAGGTCAAACATTTAAAAAGTCATTGTAAGAAATAAAAAAAAAAATGTGACATTCAGAAAATATATATTTAAGGAATTCCTTAGTCTTTAAGGGACATTATAGGGTGAGGAGGGGGCTTCCCTGGTGGATCAGAGGTTAAAGTGTCTGCCTGCAATGCCTGAGACCCGGGTTCGATCCCTGGGTTGGGAAGAACCCCTGGAGAAGGAAAAGGCAGCCCACTCCAATATTCTTGCCTGGAGAATCCCATAGAGGGAGGAGCCTGGTTGGCTACAGTTCATGGGGTCACAAACAGTCGGACATGACTGAGCTACTTCACTTCACTTCACTTCATAGGGTGAGGAAGGGAGGTTTGGAGTTTGAGTGCTAATCAAAGAGAGGATATATGAGCTGTTTGCTGACCTTGAAAATGTTACCCTACATTTCTGGATTAATAAAATAAAGATAATTATGATAATTACAGTTGTTCCAAAGGAGGGAGCTAAAACTGAAGTAAAAATTTGTATATATATATGTATGTATGTATGTATGTATGTATGTACGTATGTATGTATGCATGCATGCTAAGGACTGCAAGGAGATCCAATCAGTCCATCCTAAAGGAAATCAGTCCTGAATATCCATTGGAAGGACTGATGCTGAAGCTCAAACTCCAATACTTTGGCCACCTGATGAGAAGAACTGACTCATTTGAAAAGACCCTGATGCCAGGAAAGATTGAAGGCAGGAGCAGAAGGAGATGATAGAGGATGAGATGGTTGGATGGCATCACCGGCTCAATAGACATGAGTTTGAGTAAACTCTGGGAGTTGGTGATGGACAGGGAGACCTGGTGTGCTGCAGTGCATGAAGTCACAAAGAGTTGGACACAACTGAGTGACTGAACTGAACAAGTGTTTAACACGGTATATGGCACATAGCAAATTTTCTGAAAAATGAAGGCTCCTGAGGTATGCCTGAAGATTAACTCTAGCTGGGAACTTTGCTTTCGTCAAGGCATTTTAGAGCCTCATTGCTCCACAATCCTTTTCCTTTTGATGAAATCCTATAACATGATTTCAACCTCACAGGATGATCAAGAGAAACATGTTTGACAAGCAACAGCTCAGCAGTTCAAAAAGGAAACGAATCCATTTACTGTGTGTATAATTAGAAATAATGTCAGAGGTTTATGAGGTTATCAAAAGATAATGTCAAAAGAAAGTGGTTTTCCCACTGCTAGATAAATTTGAAAGTTGAAGAACTGGTCGAATGTCTGGGAGGAGAGAGAGAAATGTAAAATGGAATTTTAGAGAAATGAAATTAAAAAAAAATTCTCATGATGTTTTCTTCTTCCTAGAAGACAATGCTTTTGAAAATGGAACCATATGTTCCATGGTAAAAGAATAAGACACGTAATGATCACTCCTTATAGAGCTAATTGATACTTGCTCCATCACATTTCCATATGTATATACTCTTAGACATATTTCCTCAAAGTCTAATAAAGAAATGCAGGGTCTTACAGGCCACATTTCCCCTGGATGACCTCCTCAGAGGGAGAGTTGACGGAGGTTTCATCTGCCCTCATTTCTCAGCAACTTTCTTTTTTGGTGTCTTAGCCAAGAACCTCAATTTTCAAGTCAGTTTGGCTTCCTTTAACACAATGTTCATGCTACATCCATCAAAATTGTTATGTTTGAAACTCCATACCGTGACACACTATGGCTTCCTTTATATGCAAAATCTCCTTTAAGCTTTACAACAATCTCAAAAGGTATTTACCATTTTATCCCCATTTTATGGATGAAGACACTGAACTTGTTCAAAATCCCTCTGTGGTAGTGACAAAGCCAAGGTGCCAACCTAGAGCTGTCTAATTATACACAGTTCATGCTCTTTCCTACATGTGCTCAGCAGTGCTAAGCATCTGCATTCACACAAACTTTTTGTTCAGACTGGTTCCTATCCATGATCAATAGCTCTGACTCCTTCTGAGCTGAAATAAGACTAGAGAACCGTACCTGCTTAATAACTTAAAAAATTAATTCTGAATACTAGTTTTAGTTGCTTTTGTCACTGACAAATTACATATTGATCTTGGGTTCACCCTGACCATTTGCAATGACCAGGCTGTTGAACTGTGCTAGTTTACAGCAGTGATTCAGATGGATCTCTCTTTTGAAAAAAACACAAAAAGGTTTTGGCTTTTAGCTTAGAGTTAAAGGTAGGGAGATGTAGAAGATCATGGAACCAATGCTTCTGGCTTTTAAGGGATGTGGTGAGATTTCTGCCCCATTGCTGTAAATGGATGTTCAGAATAGACTGCCTAGGAAGGAATCATGCCTGCCCAAGTTCAAAACAGTTATCTATTCATTGTGAACCATTGGTCTTTTCATGTGTCTGTAAATAGATACGTGTGAGTGATTGGGAACAGGTATAAAATATTTTTTAATAGGAAAAAGGAATTTTCCATTTAATTGTTTTTCCTGTTATCTCAGTTTGCTTTTGCCTTATAAACACACACACAGATACACATGATTGCACATAATAGGTGCAAGCTGAAAATGGATTAAATGGAATATTTCCATCCATAGCATATCAGGTATACATCGATTAAAGCTTCATGGATACTAACATCTTTTAAATTTTAATTAGTCAAAAAGCCATTAATGTTCACGGACATGATACTGGCCAGAAGACAACAGCATCCTCTGACGCAGGGTCACCAAAGACTGTTCTAGCAGAGCAATAATGCAGGAACAATGCAGTCAGAATGTTCATTTTTAGAGCAAAGTCCCAAAGAAACACGTAAGTAAATCACATAACTGAAAAGGAAATAAATGAGAACAGATATCTGCTGAAATTCTTCATAGACCAAACCTATAGTTGAAGATTCTATTTTCCATTCATGGCATAAAATAAGACTCAAAGAACTCAGACTTATTTTGTGCCTGATGACCTTGACTTCTATTGTCCCTGTTATTATATCTAAAGGTCATGATAGCAAAGTTAAAAAGATACCACTGCTAATAAAAATAAAAACTTTCACAGAATCAGATGGAAAAAATGGTCCCTTCTTTCACCTCAAGGATAATAACCTCAGATTCATAATTTCAGTTACTTCCCTTTCCTATAATCTCCTTATCTCTGGTCCTGGCATGAATCTAACTGCCGAGTACAGTCTGTGATAAATGAGGGGACGAGCTTTCTCATTTATTAAATGAAGTCAATGAGAGTTTCATCTGGCAAAGGGTCACTGAAAGGAGAGAATCAAGGCTGTTAATTTCAAGGGGAAAATTGCTTTCAGAACATCCAACTCAAGAGAAGAGAAAAACATTGACATCCTGCAATTAGTCGAGAGGCTCCTAGTGCACATGGAGAAACAGATGTTTCCTGAACTTTCCGTCATCACTGTTATTATACTTTGGAAAGAATCAGAAAGGAGATGCATGTGAACTCATATGAGCAAGTCATGACCTAGTTGATGCAGTTCACACTTTGATTTTCAGCTCCTCTTCCTAACATGCTTCATTGACTGCACCTTTATTCTACCAGATGTTTTACTAAATTGATCCACGTGTATGGATGAAATGACCCATTGCATCAAGAGATTGACCAACTGCTCAAATGTGTTGATTAATTGTTTCAGTTATATTGACAATTTGGCTTGACCCAAAGACTTGGCCTTCATAGGCACAGAATTCTGAGAGGCATAGCCAAATGAAAAACACTAGGCTCCAACTAATAAAAGGTGCAAGGACATGGGCAGGCATTTCAGAGAAAAGGAAACAACAGACTAATCAACATAATTTCCATCTCATCAGCAATTTGAAAAAAAAAATTAACAAGTACCAATTTTCACTAGTCAAATTAGCAGACAGAATTGATGCAAAAATAATTCATATCCTTTGACCCTGTAATTCCACTGTGAGTATGGCCTTGTTGGAAAACAATCAACATGGGAAAAAAATGTGCACTAATGTATTCACTGCAGTGTTAGTAAGGATTATGAAAATTTGGAAACTGAAATGTCTAAAAGTATGTGAAAGGGTAAGATTATTGCAAATGCTCAGAAGAGAAAGACGTGCAGCTATTTCCTTAAAATGATGCTAATGAAATCTTTAAGAGAAATGCAACAAATACCTAAAATCTGTTTTACCTAGACTATGCAGCGGTACTGTTTGGTAGCTTCTGTTTACCACATGGCTCTGTAGCATGACACTTTAGCTATGCTATTTATCATATTCTCTTCATATCTCTTGGAAACGTCCTTTTGATAAACATATTGCTGCATTTTACTTGCTAGAATGGCAATTATGATTAATTTGAATGCATTTATGCTTGTCATCCAACAGGCATCAAATGATTCTCTAAGTACCCCTAGAATCTATGTGATTCTAAGTCTCTTACAGTGTAACAAACCTTTAAATAGCAGATTTTTACTGCTAAATTAAATTTCAAATTCAATTACCATAAATAAGGAATAACACATCTGCATCCACACATTTTTCACACTGAGCTCAGAGTGAAACATCATTTCTTATTTCTTTGATGCCTCCTGTCATTCCCAAGGAAACACTGGCCACACACTCAGAGAAGAAAGTTAAATGTTACTTCCAAATACAATTAAGCCTCAAGGTTTGTCTCTTAGAACCAATGATTGCACCCTGGGACTTTTGGTGACTTAGGAAACCTTGATGATCGAAGTGGTTTTCTGTTACCTAACACAAAAAATCTGGACTCCCTTGTGTGGCACCAAAGACCTTCTTCTTTGTGCCACCTGCACACCGGCCCATTTTCTTCCCACATCACTTCCTCAAATGAATGCTTTAAACACCAAGGTACCCACTGTTTATTGTCCTTTGTTATGCCATTTTCTTCATCCTGGAATGCCTCTTCCTATCTTCTACCCACATATCCCTTAAAGGAAAAGATGGCATAAATTACTGGGGGCTTCCTGGGAAGTTTTGGAAGCACTTGGGATACACTTTTAAGCAAAACAAAGATCCCTATTCTCACTGGAGTCTGTATCCTTGAACACGAGAGACAGCCCATCAACAATGGAGAGTAATTAAGCAGAGGATATAGAATATCAGACTTACGGGCTTCCCTGGTGGCTCAGAGGGTAAAGTGTCTGACTGCAATGCAGGGGACCCGGGTTTCATTCCTGGGTCAGAAAGATCCCCTGGAGGAGGAAATGGCAACCCACTCCAATACTGTTGCCTGGAAAATTCTGTGGATGGAGAAGCCTGTAGGCTACGGTCTATGGTAGTCTGTAGTCTATGGGGTTGCAAAGAGTCGGACATGACAGCCACTTCACTTTCACTTCACTTTCATAGAATATTAGAAGATGAAAATGCTAAGTAAAAAAAAAAAAAAAAAACACACACACACAAAAAAAACTGCAGGATACTGGAGATGAGGAGTGCAGAAAATACAGTGTAAGCTGTGAAGAACATGTAGGCTATAAATTAGCATAAAAATATGGGCTGCAAATAGAAGTCCTTTAGAGAAGAGAGCTAAATTTTATTTTTTCAGGTAAGAGAAGTTGATTTTTCCAAGATCACACAGCTAGTTAGATCAGCTCACAAGTCTAGAACTCAGGTCTCCTAAAAGGCCATTTCATGTTGTTTCTGATAGAAACAACATCTACTTCCGCATTATGCAGGGATAAAAAGAATGGGTTTGGTAATCAAGAGGTCCAAGGCTCAAGGCCTGTCTCTTCAACAAGTTAGTTAATTTTTTTACCTAAAACTTTGTCTAGAAAATGAAGATAATTATAGTACCTTCATCACAGACACGCACAAAGGCAAGAGAAACAGCACACAGAAGACATTTTGACAGCAATGACACCCCACTCCAGTACTCTTGCCTGGAGAATCCTATGGACGGAGGAGCCTGGTGGGCTGCAGTCCATGGGGTCATGAAGAGTCGGAGACGACTGAGCGACTTCACTTTCACTTTTTACTTTCATGCATTGGAGAAGGCAATGGCACCCCACTCCAGTACTCTTGCCTGGAAAATCCCATGGACAGAGGAGCCTGGTAGGCTGCAGTCCACAAAGAGTTGAACACGACTGAGCGACTTCACTTTCATGCATTGGAGAAGGAAATGGCAGCCCACTCCAGTGTTCTTGCCTGGAGAATCCCAGGGATGGGGGAGCCTGATGGGCTGCTGTCTGTGGGGTCACAGAGTCAGACACAACTGAAGCAACTTAACAGCAGAAGCAAAGTATCGCAAGCAAACATTAAATGTTATTGTAGCTTTGTTTTTAAATCTCATTAGAATGCCAAAAACTTATACCATGAGAATGAACAGCAGATGCCAGCTTAGATATTTACATTATATGAGCATCTACTATATATAAAAGTTTCTATTGCTCAGAGAGAGATCTGTCATACATGTGATAAGTAGATTAGACCTTTTCATGAAAATGGCTTTTCTGTATTGCTGTTTTATAGGAAGCTGACTTCTAGAAGGTTTCAGAGATCAAACAAAGCTGGAGGTCATGGTATCAGATGAAATCCTCATTCTTTCACCAGTCAGAATGGCTGCGATCCAAAAATCTGCAAGCAATAAATGCTGGAGAGGGTGTGGAGAAAAGGGAACCCTCCTACACTGTTGGTGGGAATGCAAACTAGTACAGCCACTACGGAGAACAGTGTGGAGATTCCTTAAAAATTGCAAATAGAACTACCTTATGACCCAGCAATCCCACTGCTGGGCATACACACCGAGGAAACCAGAATTGAAAGAGACACATGTACCCCAATGTTCATTGCAGCACTGTTTATAATAGCCAGGACATGGAAACAACCTAGATGTCCATCAGCAGATGAATGGATAAGAAAGCTGTGGTACATATACACAATGGAGTATTACTCAGCCGTTAAAAAGAATTCATTTGAATCAGTTCTGATGAGATGGATGAAACTGGAGCCGATTATACAGAGTGAAGTAAGCCAGAAAGAAAAACACTAATACAGTATACTAACACATATATATGGAATTTAGGAAGATGGCAATGACAACCCTGTATGCAAGACAGGGAAAAAGACACAGATGTGTATAACGGACTTTTGGACTCAGAGCAAGAGGGAGAGGGTGGGATGATTTGGGAGAATGACATTCTAACATGTATACTATCATGTAAGAATTGAATCGCCAGTCTATGTCTGACGCAGGATGCAGCATGCTTGGGGCTGGTGCATGGGGATGTCCCAGAGAGATGTTATGGGGAGGGAGGTGGGAAGGGGGGTTCATGTTTGGGAACGCATGTAAGAATTAAAGAAAAAATAAATAAAAAATAAATTCCATATTAAAAAAAAAAAAGAAATCCTCATTCTTAAAATAGTGAATTGATCTAGACATTAGTTCATCTTTGACAAAAATTGGCTTTCACAATGCCCTCATTTTTTGGAAGAATAAATGCCTCAATTTCTTCCATGATATAAAAATAATCTCATCACCAAGGAGAAAGGTATATTTTTATACGAAGAACATCTTTCTGAAAAAAGAACATCTTTCTGAAAATTATCCAGGCCTCCAAAAAGATCAGTTTGAAATATGTCTTAAGGTATATATTCCTCCATAAAAACACATATGTATTTTTTAGATACTCATCTGTACAGTATGGTATTTTATTTATTTATTTTTTTGCTATACTCTAATCACCCTGAAGAAAGAACCAGTTTTCCTTTACTCACGGTTCCTAGCATACTGTTCCTAGCTTTACTCATAGTAGGAACAATAAATGACTAGCCAACACATGGATCAAAACATATCTGGTGCCTTAGCTTATCCTTAGCTCCTGTGAAGAGTAATCACAAAAGAGGGAAAATCTCCAATGCATTTCTGTACAAAGGCAGAAGGTAGAATCACAATGTTACTTATATTGGTGAATCCTAATGAACTCATCTCCCATGTAGAATCTCTTTTCACTTTAATTTTGGATTTGGCTATATGACTTGCTCTGAGGTAATGGCATCACCAAACATCACACAGGCAGAACTTGATTAGCACTTATACAATGGGGCTGGCTTGTCTTTCTGAAATATTCCATCTTGGAGCCCATCAATCACGCAGTAAGAAAGTCTGGCAAGCCTAATGACGGCTGAGATGTCACATGGAAGAGAACAGAGACAATTCAGCCAACTAGCATCAACTGGCAGCCATGAGGATGAGCTTATTTTGATTGTTCCAGGCCCTGGATGAGTGACCATCTGATCATAGCCTCATACATACACCCAAACCAACAACAGATGGAACAGAAGAACCACTCGCCGAGCCCAGCCCACCCCCAATTCATGAGAATCAATATACCATTGTTATTTTAAGCCACAACACTTAGGTTGTTTGACGCAGAGTAATAGATAATAAAAGTAAAGGAAAAGATCATATGGGTAAAAGTCACATGCTAAAACAGAAAAGCAAGTGTCCTAGGCTCCCTCTGCCAGCTAGTTTTGAAACTTATTGTCTCATTGCAGAATTTATTACAATCTTAATTTCTTCATCTAAAGAGCACATAAAGACACTGACCTCACAGAACTGCTGTGAGGATTAAATAAAATAATGCCACACCTAGTGAGTACCTTCAAAATAGCTGCATTGTGAAAACTGCTGAGATAGAAACTTCCTTCTCCAGAGATAGAAATAACATGGACCTAATTTCTTGATAGTGTGATTATGCAAATCTCATCTGGCAGTTCAAACTGAGCTGTATATTTTATCACTTTTTCTCATTCTCTTCTCAACCTCTACCAGATTCATACATTAGGGATAGTGTTAGGAATGTAAATGGAAATGACAACTTTGGACAAGTCTCCTAACCACATTTCCTGACCACCTGGCCTCCACTCTCACTCTCCCATGACAGTCTCTCATCCTACCACCAGTCAAAGTGACCTGTCCAAATTCCAAACCACTTCCTATCACTCTCCAACTTTAAACCTACTTAAGGGCTTCCCCAGTAGCTCAGCAGGTAAAGAATCTGCCTGAGATGCAGGAGACACAGGAGATGTAGGTTCGATCCCTGGGTCGGGAAGATCCTCTGGAGAAGGACATGGCAACCTACTCCAGTATTCTTGCCTAAAACAACCTCATGGACAGAGGAGCTGGGAAGGCTACATCCAAAGGGTCACAAAGAGTCAGACATGAATGAACGACTGAACACATACAAGCTACACACATACGTGGTCCAAACCTGAAACCTGAATGAATCCAAACGCCCTTCATCTGGCTTCTGGCCCTCCTCTTTCCCTTCTGCAATGTCCTCTCCAGTGAGACCAGTCACCTTGCTCTTTCAATGACCCGGGGCTCTCGCTGACTCAGTGATTTCCCTTCCCTGTGCCTGACACTTGCCCCAGGTGTTCATGTGTTTCTCCAGGTATCATTCAGAGATCAGCTCGGATGCCACCTCAGAGAAGCCTCCCCTGATTAGCTCAGGCAGCCCACCAGTCCTTGGGCCACCAGTTGCTCTCTGTTACAATACCCCAGTTTTGTTTTCTTTCCTCCTCCCTTAGAACTTGGCATAATTTCCATAATTTGTGTGTTTGGAGGTTCACTGTCTATTTTCCCTTCTGGCAAATGAAAGTCCTATGGCATCAGACCTTCTGCCTGTTCATTATTTCAGCCACTTTGCCTAGATTGGGGATTCACAGACTATGGCCCATAGATTTACCTAATATGGCACAATGACAAATAATGGCTTTTACATTTGCTAATGGCTGACAAATTTCAAAAGAAAGACAGTATTATAAGACATGTGGAAATTATATGAAGTTTAACTTGTAGTGTCCATAATTAAAGTCTTACCAGAACACAGCCATGTTTATTGTCTGTAGCCCCCATCGCTTTATTTTAAATTTATTTATTTGGTTGCACCAGGTTTTAACTGTGACATGCAGAATCCTTAGCTGTGGCATATGGGATCTAGTTCCCTGACAAGGGATTGAACCTGGGCCCCTTACACTGGGAGCCTGAAGTCTTAGCTGCTAGACCACCAGGGAAGTCCCTCCCACTGGTTTAAAAAGACAGCATTAAATAGATAGTTGCAACAAAGACCACATGGGCCACAAAATCTACAATATTTACACACACACACACACACACACACACCCTTGACCCTGGCCTAGAGCAGTATATAATT
The DNA here is from genome assembly GCF_016772045.2 of Ovis aries. Taxonomy (NCBI): domain Eukaryota; kingdom Metazoa; phylum Chordata; class Mammalia; order Artiodactyla; family Bovidae; genus Ovis; species Ovis aries. Next base: position 21,137,661 of record NC_056074.1, read on the forward strand.
TGTAAAGGTGACCAATTTATATGGGTCCGAGGAACTTTTTAAATGGAAACAAATACCCAACAGAGAAATCTCCCAGGACCATCTCACAGGCAACATCATACCATAAAAGTATTCGTGTGGAATACTTTTCCACACGTAAAGCCAGTTAGGTACAAGTTTCCGGCTAAGCCCTCGGAAGTCTTCCAGACTCTTCACTCTTCTCCAAACACACTATGTTTCTATAAGGAGCAGAATGCCAAGTCTGCATTCTCATCAAGGGTTCTAATTGATCCACACACAGAGAAAAGCTAAATGAACAAAACTGGAGATGTTTGGAAAAATTAAACACAGATTTCTTAATAAAGCTGAAAATAGCTTAATAAAGCTGAAAATAGGCTGCTGGCATCCCGAGGCATGTTTATTTCTGTTTAAATAGATGACTTCCCATAGACTGGTATCAGCTCAGCAGGGATCCTGGGAGAGAAGTACTTTCCTCCTCCTGCACATTTTAAGCTCTTTTCCAATGAAATTCAGCCAGAGTCTATAAAAAGCATCTGTCAGTCTGGATAAAAACAATAACCATGGTCAAGTAACACTAAGAGCCTCAGTTGCCCATTTCTGGAGTGCTCTAAACAGTCAGGGAATAGACCCACTGGAGAAGACCAAGAGTTTGACAGTCTCTTTTGTAGAAAAGTGATCTCTCAGAAAAAGAAGATGAAAGTATCAGGTGGAAGAGTGATAAGGTAATCCTCACTCGGAATGCTGTGGTGGCGATTTGTTTATTTACCTGAACCAGAGGAGTGCGGTGAATTTTCAAGCCATGAGCATGCCTCTGCTACCGTGACACAGAAGAGGTACTTTATGACTGATCTCAGGCAGAGACAAGCCTATGGGCAGCTTCAGGGCCACGAGGAGAGTAGATGATGCCGTTGGCAATAGAATCAAAGCAGATGGAGGAGCATGACACATTAATGTCAAATGAAATCCAAGGTCATTTCCAGAAGGAGGAATCAAAATGGTATGAGAGCAGATCACCAAGGAAGAAAAGATGACGTGTTTCCAGAGATCCAGTTCACTATCCCGGAGGCAGTGGAGAGAGATGAAGGGAACAAGAAGGATGGTGGAAAGAACAAAATGATGAACCGTGCTCTCAGAGAGACTGGCAGAGGAGAACACAGAACAGAAAGGCTTTGAAGAGCAGCAGTTGGGCTGAAAAGTAGCTTAACAAAAATAAAAAATCTTGGCAATCACAGAGTCAACTATGATGAGGTGTCTAATCAGGCTCATTAATCAATGTAAAGAGTCTGTCCCCCCAAAGAAAACACTTCATAGAAAAATCAGGTGCTGTCCTTAAATCTTGAAAATCCCACCTTATAGATAAACATCATCAGGGCAAGGTTGTATAGGTAAAATGAGTTTGACAATAATTACATGCAAAATAAGAAGTGATGAGGGTTAAGAGTAAAAGCTATGAGTATCAGGTAATGGGCAGATAAGTAGCTTATGATGGTAGCTCTTATAGGGCCCTCCCCTTCTGTCTCCTACTTTGCCTTTCTTCTTTTTGCTCTCTCCCCTTCTTTCCCCTCTCTCCCCTTCTGGAGACATAATTTACTCAAGGGAACTGTCTGATTTCCCCTCTTATGTGCTCTCATAGCACCTTGCATATATCTCTATGACAACACCCATCACACTCCATTATATAGGCATACCTCAGAGATACTGGAAGTCTGGTTCCAAACCATCACAATAGAGCAAAACTTTCCACGAGGCAAGTCACACAGATGCTTTGGTTTCCCAGTGCATGCAAGAGTTATGTTTCCATCATGCAGTAATTGATGAAGTGCACCATAGCATTATATTAAAAACACAAGGTATATATCTTGATATATACCATTACCTGAGCATTCAGTGAGTCATAATCATTTTGCAGTCATAACATCAAAGATCACTGATCACAGAAATATTATAAAAATGTTACCAAAAACATGATCCAGAGACGTGAAGTAAGAAAATGCTGTTGGAAGAAGGGTGCCAACAGACTTGCTTGATGCGGTGCTGCCAAAAACCTCCAATTTGTTAAAAACACGATAAAGTAATATACGACAAAATGAGGAAAGCCTATGAGTCCTCAATGACTTGATTCCCTCTGCCCCTCGAGATCCTAGAGAGAAAGGACACTGATTGGCAAGCTGCACCCTCAGCGGTTTGCACAGCACCCAGCTCAAAGCAAGTGTTCAGTGGAGGACAAACACCACTGAGGAACAAGTGAATAAGGAAAAGAACAGACAGACAAAGCGACTGTGCACACAAGTGTATCTTGCCACTGGCTAGAATAAAATTGGCACCCAAATAACCTAATTCTATCACAACATGAATACCTTGAAAAGGATCAATCCCTGAGACGTATCTTACCCCAGAGTAAACACATTCTTTATAAATCAGGCTTTCCAACATATTTTTCTGGTATCTGTCATATAGGTGATTTTTGACACCATAGTTTTTAACAGAAATTACATTTTTTATCAGTTTGAAAAATCAAAACTAAATGAAGTACCCTATGTGTACTCTGGCCACAGCCTTAAAGAGTTTAGTATAATTTCATTTGAAATTCAGTTGTATTTCTTTCCACAATATTACTTATACATCTAGAAATCTTGGCTTCTTCCTTAGCTATTATACATTTTTGCACAATAACTTCAATATCTATTTTCCTTCCTTTTTCCCATTTTCCACGTTCCATTTAGGAGATGATGTAAATGCCTAACTAGGTGGTGGTAGTTTAGTCGCCAAGTCGTGTCCGACTCTGTGACCCCATGGACTGTAGCCCACCAGTCTCCTCTGTCCATGGGGTTTCCCAGGCAAGAATACTGGAGTCGAGTGTCTTTTTCCTTCTCCATGGGATCCTCCCAACCTAAGGATTGAACCCGGGTCTCCTGCACTGCCAGCAGACTCTTTACCAACTGAGCTGCCACTGAAGCCTGCCTAAATAGGAGATAACCCCAAATTTAAGGAGAAACAGTCCCTTTTTATAAGTGATAATATCTAAAAAAGAAAAAAGGAAAACAAATATTCTGGGCAATGCTGAGTAATTTTGCAGGACATCTTAAATAGACAACTACCACCCATAATATTTGATTTTTGGATCTAGTTATTATGCATAGTTGTATTAAGTATGTTATTTAATAGGTAATATTAAATAATAGATTAATATTACCTTTTCCTTTACCATGACATCTTGACTCTCTTCCCATGAATCTTGACCTCAAGGTTTTTCCCCAACCCAGAGCCATTTTTCAATCTCTCTAAAATTTTCCACAACTATCATCTCCCCATCTGTCTAAGCTGTCTGAGATAAAGCACTTTTATGAATTTGTATTTGATGCTTTCTTTGGATATTTTAAGCAAAGTGACAAGAGTCCAATTGTATAATATCAGGATTGTTTCCCCATTTGTCTGATAGGTAAATATTTGTGATCTCTACAGGGTAACAAAAAAACTATAATTTGTTACTAAGTGATTTTTTAATGGTACGTATATAATGACATTCAGTACTTCCAACTATCACAACATGCTTCCAGGAATAATGACTCATCTTTTGCTGAGGATTTTTTTTTTTTTTGCCTCTTTTTAAAATTTCTTCTCCAGATAATTCCTATAAAAATCCCAAACTGGCATAACTAATGCCACTTTTTTCCCTCCTCCAAATACTTTATCATTCAAAATGAAAGAACTGATAGAATACCTGGTAATATAAGAACATGATAAACTTTTGAATTTAAGAAAATTCCTTTCTTCTGAGGGATTAAAGAGGGGGGAAAATACCTTGTATTTGAACATATATAGTGTTTCCTTTCTCCTTTTCAGCAACATTTACTCATTTACATCTATTTGGCATAAACTAAATTTGGCATTAACTCTAGCAAAACAGATGCTTCAGCGGATTAGAGCCCAGACTACTGTCTTCCTTGGAAGATGCTGTTTTCACCCAGGCTGATTTGGTTTTCAAGCATTTACAAAATTAGTAACAAGCTATTTCAATTTTTAAGTTGCTTTGTGAGGTTGAGTCATTTTATTTTTCATTTTAAATATGTCTCCTTTCTCTTTCCTTGTATTTCTTGGAGCAATCACAAACGCAATATATGTAGCTTCCCATGTCAGCATAAGCAAATTCATTCTGATGTGAAGACGTCTCCACACTGAGTCCCAGTTTATGCAAGTTGTCAGGGAAACTTCAAGGACCCAGTTTTCCCATTCAAAAATTTCAAGCCCTATAATCAGTTTCCCACAGTTATTTTACGTACTCCAAAATACGCAAGCCCCCAGGAATAGTCACTTTCTTACGACCTCTATAATGATTCAGAATCTGGATACATTTCTTCAAAATTCTCCTCTTGGCAAGATTCAACATTTCTTTTCCACTTCCTATCATTATTTTAATTACTCTCTTACTTCAACAACATATCACTTCTTTTCCACATATTGTCTACCGTTATCTGTTACTACAAATTACTTTGACTACTTCACTGACCATGTTCATTCAGTATCTGATGCTTGATTCAAGCACTATTACCCTGATTATCAGGATATTTTCATTTTTTCATCCCGGGCTATCTAAATCACCTAAAATTTGGGGAAGCAATTTAGTAATAGTGGTTAAGACTCCACTGGCATCACTGGCTTGATTTGTGTGTGTGTGTGTGTTTTGTTTTTGTTTTTGTTTTTAAATTTTAAAATCTTTAATTCTTACATGCGTTCCCAAACATGAACTCCCCTCCCACCTCCCTCCCCATAACATCTCTGTGGGTCATCCCCATGCACCAGCCCCAAGCATGCTGCACCCTGCGTCAGACATAGACTGGCGATTCAATTCTTACATGATAGTATACATGTTAGAATGCCATTCTCCCAAATCATCCCACCCTCTCCCTCTCCCTCTGAGTAAGAGTCCGTTATACACAGCTGTGTCTTTTTTCCTGTCTTGCATACAGGGTCGTCATTGCCATCTTTCTAAATTCCATATATATGTGTTAGTATACTGTATTGGTGTTTTTCTTTCTGGCTTACTTCACTCTGTATAATCGGCTTGATTTTAACTCTGGTTCCACTATTTACATTCTGATTGACCTCAAACAGATCAGTTACCTCTTTTAAGCTTCAGGTTCTTTGTCAATATAATTGGCTCATGTGAGGATTAAATAAGTTAATGTACGTAAACCATTTAGGAGAGTACCTAACATAGATTAAGTGTTCAAGAAACATTAAACTTTCCTATACATTATACTAGGAGACAGGCTTCCCAAATGGCTTAGTGGTGAAGAATCCATCTGCCAAGGCAGGAGACACAGTTCGATCCCTGGGTCAGGAATATCCCATGGAGGAAGAAATGGCAACCCAATATTCTTGCCTGAAAAATCCCATGGATGGAGGAGCCTGGTGGGCTACAGTCCATGGGGTCGCACAGAGTCAGACACAACTGAAGAGACTTAGCAGCAGCAGCTACACTGTATTATTACTGGGATGGGAGAGGGAGTAGAAATGGTGAGCCTGGAGAAGGAAGCAGCGATCAGAACATGGAAGGTCCTTCATGCTGTGCTCAGCTGACTTTATCTCAAGGTCAAAGGAAACAGGTTGAATGTGAAGTGTTAAGTAGGACATGATTCTACTTCCCTTTCAGAAAGTTCAGGTTTGAGTGCATTGTCAGAATAGATTTGTGGGGTCTAAGCTACAGGCAAGACACAAAGTAGAGAAGGAACAGAGATTGGGAAGTTCCCAAAGATGAGAAAAGCTAATGAGAAATGAGGTGTCAGTGAGAAAGAAGAGAGATGGTTGGATTCAAGAAATAAAGGAGAGAGATAAGGGGCCTTGATAAATAAGCTGATATGGTTTGTGACTCTAGTTGAAAGTCAGTTCTTGTTGTTGCTTAGCCACTAAGTCGTGTCTGACTTTTTGTGACCCCAAGGACAATAGCCCACCAGGCTCCTCTGTCCATAGCATTTTCCAGGCAAGAATACTGGAGTGGGCTGCCATTTCCTTCTCCGTGAAAATCAGTTCAGTTACAAACCCATAAAAATAAGTAAAGCAACTTGCCCAGTAAGTTCCAAAGATAGTAATGAATGAATATCATTTTCCCCATTTTCCTCTTAAGTAACTTTTAGACTGTTATATAATGGATATTAATGAATGTAATAATTTCTAAACTTCATCAAGCACTTTCCATTGGACAGGCAGAGTGCTACCAGCTTTATGCGTGTTTTCTTGCTCTATTTTCCCAACAAGTCTATGAGGTGGGCACAGTTATTATTTTACTTTACATATAAGAAATATTAGGTAGTATCAACCATATCATTCATTTTCATTGATTCAACAAACATATATTACTTATTATATATATATAAGTCATTATGCTACGGGATACAGAGGACAGGAAAAAGAATACATAGTATGTGCCCTAAAGATGTTCATAGCTCAGTGGAAAGAATATCTCAAACTGACAAATGGGAAAATTCCACTATGGTATACTAAGAGCAGCCTGGTCCAAAACTGTGGGAAGATTTTGGAAACAATCATCTTTAACAGAAAAGGAAAGTTCCAGTTCAAATGCACCTATCAGCATAAACTCCCATTGTCAAATAAAATCCAATATCTGGGCTACTGTCTGCAGTTGGACTGGTCGTGAATAAATTTCACATCCATGAGAGAACAGGGAACAGAGTGAGTTAAAGTAGTATGGATTCATTTAGCATTGGAGGTAGGGAGACTTCACCCCCAAATTCATCCCTTTTCTACTTATTAAACCATACCTTTGGTTTCAAGTGTACATCTATGCAGAGGAAGGCACCATGGGGGCCAGTGGCAGCACTGGCCAATGATATCTCCAGTGCCCAATAAAGGACTACCATGATTATTTTATAATTTGCTCATTCCTGCTTGCTTTGTTCTTCAACAAAGACTTCTAGATAGGGTTAAAGGTAGTCATTTCCTCCTCAGATTAAATCCTCTCAAACTAGTGTTTGATTTTCCACATTCTAAGCCCTGACTTTACACATAACAAGGATAGGTGATATCAAGGTAATACGATAAGTCTGAGCCTTTTGGGAAGTAAGACTTTTTCAGCTCTCAGTCCAATGTCTTTAACTTGTGCTCCATGAACCATGACGGGATCCAAGAGCTATAGCTGAGATACAGAGGTTTTCAAAATATTATTAAGGATTTACTGTTTTTCTCAATCTCACTTCTAACAGCAATCTATTCCTGCTGATAAAACTACGTAAATTTTTATAATTGTTGCTTTTATTTCTCACTTGAGTATCATTTTTGTGTTTCTCCCACCTATGCCCTTAGAGTTACTGTAAATAAAATATAGTAAGATGACAGTAAACACTTAAATGAGCTCAGTGTTTTTCATTTTCTTATGTACATTCTTTGAAAGAGAGATTAAAAGGAAGTAAACCATGGAGGATTGTAAGGCAGTGTGCATGGAGTTTACAGTACATGGTTCTGTTTATATAGTAGAGAGTTGTGGGCCCAGTGCCTGTTAACTGGGAATTTAATGTCTAAACTCATGAGCTTAGAGGCTCAAAGCAGGAATTCAAGAGGCCCCTTTGCAGGAGACCTATGGTGCTCAGAGATGTCCATGTGTGAAAAATTACACCAGCAAAAACTCCCTTTTCTCACCTAAACAAGACCAGGAAAAAAGATGGGAAATCTAGGAGGGAGTAGAGGCATTCTGTACTGCCCAGCTTTATAGTACCTTATTATTAAAATGACAACATATATTTTATAGGCAACTTTTATTGCAATAATTAACTCATTAACAACCTCTAGAGAGAAGCCAGACTCTTCTGCAGGTTGGTCTGCAGAATTTTAATGACCTAGATAGGAGAAAAATCAGTGTGCCAGGTTCTGGAAAAATCCGGGACTCTACAAACAACCCTGACCTATTTGGTGTATCATCTCATAGAGAAGTGTGAATTGCAGATTAAAATAGAGGATAATTCCTCACTACATACACAGCACAGTAGGCATGGCTAATTTAAACAAGTGATGTTTCCGGTATTAAAAAGAAACAAAACAATCAAACAAACAAACACTCAGACTTGATTCTTTCCCCCTACCTCTTCTGAGCTAGAATAGAAGCTAGCTTATTCAAGAGTCCACATCCGCCAAGCTGGCTGGGCTTTGTGACTGGGGAGAGTAAAGGCAAAGGTAACGTAAGGTGTGGGACAGAAAGGGATTTGGAGGACAGTTCAGCCTCCAAGGCACTAACCATTTAACTGGCAACATGGATGTCATCCTATGATATTTTGCATGGCATCCGATGTGGTACCCTGGCCTCCAATGTCTGGAGTTTGGATGTCCTTGTTCTCCATGGATGCCAAGACTGGAGGTGGCATAGAAATGGAGCTTGAGGTAATCCAGCCTAAAGCAACCTGCCAGCAGTGCGGCAGTAGAGTCGGTCACGTTACTGGCTATAGTCTTCCTGACTGGCTCGCAGCTGTTTCAAACACTGCATATATGTGGCTATAGTTGGCAGCTGGCACAAGGCCTGCAACCAACCCTGTGCAGACATTATCGAAATGTTGCCACAGAGACTGGGCATCACCATGACATCAAACTGCTGGGGCCAGGATACCAGCTGCATGGGGGTGTTATCCACAATCATGCCCTCAGAGGAGAGTGGGGATAGTAGGATGCCACCTCCCTACAGCACTGCAGGAAGAGACAACCTCCCAGTCTTGTGATGTTGGCCTTGTGCATGGCTGTCTGATGGGCCAGCTGGAAAGCGTATTCAGCAAGGCGCAAACACTTGGCCTCAGTAATGATCTTTAGGCTTTCTACCACTCTGTTCATGCTCTCACGCTCCAGGTTGCTGTATTCACCCTCTGTGTTGTCCCAAACAACTAAGCTGTCTATGTTCTTGTGTCTGGTTTCCACCGGTGGCCAACTCTCAAAATGGATGACGTTGGCACAGAGATCTAGAGTCCTGCAAAACACACCGTTTCAGGATTTGTGAGATGGTGGCAGGTTGTAGTCAGTTTCAAAGCTGCCCTTCAAGGCCACGTGGTTTCAATGGATTGCCATGATGGCACTGTAAATATCCTCTTCACTAGAAGTGGAGGTAATCTTTACTTCCTCAAAGTCCCTGGGCACACACGCATGTCTGGACACATTCTTGACATGCAGTTCAGGCCCGATGCCATCCCCAGGAATCATAGTCACGGTGTGCCATCCATCACACACGGCTGCTGGGAGAATGTTGTATCTAAAAGAGAAGCTCCTCAGTGAGGTCTCATTGCCAAGGAAAATCTCTCAAGAATGACCTAGAATAGTCGGTGGGAACATGGCCTTCACAGAGTGCCTGGCAGATGTCAGCATCTTGAGTGCCATGATCTTTAAATGGACATTTAGTTTAATTTATGTAAAAACATGTGCTTTTCCTCTTGCTTTGAATTGGATTCTTTTGGTAGAATTCTAGATCCACAATTCTTGCTTAGGTCACAGTTTTCTCCTACGTGTTCTATTTTTGACAGACATTTTACTGCAGCGAGAGACTGAGAGTACTAGTTACGAGGAGATGTGATGTGTTACAGGCTAGAAAATTTACTTTGGAGTTGGATAATCCCATGGACGGAGGAGCCTGGTGAGCTACAGTCCACGGGGTCGCAAAGAGTCGGACACGACTGAGCGACCTCACAAAAAAAAAAAAAAAAAAAAATTTCATTAGGCACATTCAATGTATCTGTGTGATACACTTAAAAATAGACTTGATATTTTATAACACTTTTAGGTTCACAGAAAAACTGAATGGCAGATACACAGATTTCTCATATGAACATTTCCTATGCAAAGATTTCCTATACCTATGGCTGATTCATGTTGAGGTTTGACAGAAAACAAGAACATTCCATAAAGCAACTATCCTTCAATTAAAAAATAAATAAATTTTTAAAAAGATCTTACACATCTGTTACAACTGATGGACCTACACTGACACATCGCCATCACCTAAAATCCATTGTTTAAATTAGAGGTCACTCTTCATGTTGTACATTCTGAATGTAGATAAAGGTATGACGTGTATCTTCATTGTAGGCTTATACACAGTTTCGATGCCCTGAAAATTCTGTTTCGCTCCTTCATCTCTCCTTCTCCACAAACACTGGTTACCGTCAATCTCTTTCCAGTCTCCACGATTTTGCACTTCCCAGAATGCCATATATTTGGAATCATACAATATGCAGCCTTTTTTCGGATTGGCTTCTTTGACGAAGTAAAATGCACTGTTTCCTCCGTGTTTTTTCATGGCTCTGTAATGCATTGTTTTGCACTGAAAATGCCATTGTCTAGATGTATCACAGTTTATTCATCGACAGGAGCACATTTTGGTTGTTCCCAACTTTTCTCAAGGATGAACAAAGCTACTATACACATCCATGTGTGAATTTTTTTGGACATAAGTTTTCAGCTCATTTGGGTGAATAACAAGGAGCTGAATTGCTGAATCCTATGGTAAAAGTATAGTCAGTTTTGTCAGAAACTGCCAAACTATCTTTCAAATGACTGTACCATTTTGCGTTCCCACAAGCAATGAGAATACCGGTTGTTTCACATCCTTGCCAGCATTTGGTGTTCGGGATTTTGGCCATTCTAATAGTTATATAGTGGTATCTGATTTTAATTTTCATTTCTCTGATGATATATGACATGGAACATCTTTTCATGTTTATTTGCCACCCGTATATCTCTCTTAAGGTTTCTGCCAATTTTTAAAATCGAGTTGTCTTCTTATTGTTAAATTTTAAGACTTCTTTGTATATTTTGGAAAACATTTCTTTATCATATGTGCCTTTTACAAGTAATTTATCCCAATCTGTGACTTGCCTTCTCATTCTCTTGATAAAGTCTCTCTGCAGACCAGAAGCTTTTCATTTTGGTGAAGTCTAGTTTAGTATTTCTTTTTTTTTTTTTTTTTTTGGTATTGTATTTAAAAAACCATTGCCATACCCAAGGTTATCTAAACTTTCCCTAGAGTTTTGTAGTACTACATCTTACATAGAAATCTACAATTCGTTGTAAGTTAATTTTTTGTAAAAGGTTTGAAACCCGTGTCTAGATTAATTTTTTGCATATGTAATATCCAATTGTTTCAGCATCACTTGTTAAAAAGACTACCCATCATGCTGCATTTGCTCCTTTTCCAAAGATCAGTTAACTATTTACATGGGTCTGTTTCTGGGCTCTCTATTATCTTCCACTGACTTATTCATCCATCCTTCTGCCAGCACCACCGTGTTATGACTGGTCAAGCTTCACTGGAAGTCTTGAAGTCGAGGGCTGTCAGTCCGCCAGCTTTGTTCTTCAATAGTGTGCTGGCTGTTCTGGGTCTTCACTTTAAATACAAGTTTTGGAATCAGTTTGTCAATATTTACAAAATAACTCCCTGGTATTTTAATTAAGTTTGTATTGAATCTATATTTGATATCTTGAAAACTTAACAATATTGTCCCTCTATCCATGAATATGGAATGTTTCTCAATTTATTAGTACTTATTTGGTTTTATTCACCAGAGTTTCATAGTTTTCCTTATATATACATTGTTAGGTTTATACCAAAGTATTTCATTTCTGGAAATGCTAAAGTAAATGATATTATAGTTTTAGTTGAAAACTGGTATATAAGAACACAAATGACTTTGGTATATTAACCCAGTAACCTGCAATCTTTCTGTAATTACTTATGAGTTCCAGGAGTTTTTTGGTTTTTGCTTTTTTTCATTTATTCTTTCAGGGTTTCTTGATGAGCTTGTCATCTGAAAACAAAGACAGTTTTTTCTTTTTCAATCTGTATATATTTTTCTCTCCTTTTCTTGTCCTATTATATTAGCTAGAAACTCCAGGATACTATTTAAAAGGAGTAGAAAAAGGGGACATCCTTGCCGTGGACCTGATCTTAGTGGGAAGACTCTTTCTCATTACAAACTATGGTATTAGTTGTAGAATACTTTTAAGTATTCTCTATCATAGGGCTTCCCCGGTGGCTCAGTGATAAAGAATCTGCCTGCAATGCAAAAGACACAGGTTCGATCCTGGGTTGGGAAGTTGCCCTGGAGAAGTAAACGGCAACCCACTCTAGTATTCTTGCCTGGGAAATCCCATGGACAGGGGAGCCTGGCAGGCTATAGTCCATAGGGTCCCAAGAGTTAGACACGACTTAGCGACTAAACTACAACAACATTCTTTATCACGTTGATGCAGTTTTCCTCTACTTCTAACTTACTGAGAGCTTTTTATAATGAATGGGTGTTGAGTTTTGTCAAATGGTTTTCTACATCTATTGATAGGATCATTTTTATTTTCAGCCTGTTGAAGTGATAAATTACATTAAGTAATTTTTTGAATGTTGAAACAACCCTGTTTATCTGGGATAAATATCCCTTGATTGTGGTAATTTTTTTTACACATTGCTGGGTTCAGTTTGTTAGTATTTTGTTGAGAATTTTGCATCTATGATCATGACAGATATAGGTCTGCAGCTTTCCTTTCTTGTAATGTCTTTGTCTGGCTTTGTAATCAGGGTAATTCTGGCCTCATAGAATGAGTTATAAAATATTCCTTTTGCTTCTATCCTCTGAAAGATATTGTAGAAAATTGGTATAATTTCTTCTTTAAGCATTTGGTAGAATTCATCAGTGAATACATCTGGGCCTGGAAATTTCTGTTTTGGAAGGTTATTAATTTGTTGAGTCAATTTTAAATCTACATATAGATGTATTCAGATTATCTGTTTCTTCGTCTGCAAGTTTTGGCAACACGGGTCTTTCAAGGAATTACTACCTTTCATTTAGATTATAAAAAATGTGTGAGAAAAAAAGTTGTTAATAGTATTCTTTTATTATCTTTTTAATGTCCAAAGTATCTGTAGTGAGATATCCACTCTTTTCTGAAAGTAGTAATTTGTGTCCTTTTTTTTCCTTAATTAGCTTGACTTGATATTTATCAATTTCACTGATCTTTTCAGAGAATCATTTTTTTATTTTGTTGTATTTATATATTAATTTTTTCTTTTCAATTTCATGGCTTTCTGCTCAAATTCTTAATATTTCTTTTCCTCTGCTTACTTTAGATTTAATTTTCTCTTCTTTTTCTAGGTTCCTAAGGTAGAAATTGGGCTTCCTGGTGGCTCAGCAGTAAAGAATCCACCTGTAATGCAGGAGACATGGTTTCAATCGCTGGGTCGGGAAGATCCCCTGGAGAAGGAAATGGCAACGCACTCCAGTATTCTTGCCTGGGAAATCCCATGGACAGAGGGGCCCGGCAGGCTATAGTCCATGGGACTGCAAAGAGTGGGACACAACTTGGCGACTGAACAACAACAAAGGTGGAAGTTGGGTTACTTTCTAAATGCTTCTTCCTTTCCACTATATGCATTCATTAATATGTACTTCCCCAGAACCACTGCTTTCACCAATCTCACAAATTTTCTTGTGTTTACATTTTCATCTTGCTCAAAATTTTTTTTAAATAATTGAGTCTTTCAATTTGACCCTTATGTTACTTAGAAATGTGCTGTTTTTTTCTCATTTATGTGGGGAATTTTTGAGCTCTTTTTCTATTATTTGTTTTCACTTATACTGTGGTCTGAGTAAATACATTGTATGATTTCAGTTTCTTTGGATTAGTTAAGGTGTGTCCTATGGTCCAAAATGTGGTCTGTCTCGGTGAATGTTCCATGAGAACTCCAGAAGGATGTGTATTCTGCTGTTGTTGGATGAAAGAGTCTATAGATGTTAATCACACCCAGTTGGTGGTGGTGGTGTTGAGTTCAACCACATCTTTACTGATTTTATGATGGCTAGAGTTTATCCCTTTTATTCTTGTTAACTTCGTAAGAAACTGCTGAACACTTTTCTAAAATGGTTGTACTCTTTTATATCCCCACCAGTGTAAGAGAATTACAGCTTTACAACTTCACCAACACTGGGTATTATTGTACTTCTAATTTTAGTCATTCTAATAGGTTTTGGTAGTATCTCTCTCTGTTTTTTATTTGTGTTTCCCTTCTCACTATGATACAAAGTGTCTTTTAATATATTCTTCCAGATCAGAGCTACAAGCGTTAATATCTGATATTTCTATAAATCAACCACTCAACTCTGGAAGGCAGGGAAACTCTTAGCTTCCCAAAACTGAATCATTTATGCAATTTAATTGAAAATTACACATATATTTAATTTTAAACCATTTAAAGTCCCATTCTCATTTAATTTTCAGGCATCAACACCCCTGCTGTAGATTAGTATTTGTTTGGGGAAGTAGGTGACTCAATTATGAAGACTTCCAAGTCAAAAGATGAGAGATGTGGACTTAATAATGGCTACTACTATAGATTTCCTGCCACATCTAAGGTACTGTGCTGAATAATTTTATACATCATTATAAATCACCAACGTAAGCATTATAGTTCCCATTTTATGGATGAAGAAACTGGCTAACATAGATTCTACAAATTCACCTATTATGAAAGAACAGAGAATGGCAACAGGAGATGTGAATATTTTTAGGCGTCCAAGAGAGGCCAGAGCTTCTCAAACTTGATCAGCCTACGATCTCATTGAAATTTACATTCTAATTCAGTGTGTGTATTCTCCATTCCACTGGTCCCTTATCATTCTTTGAGCAGCAAGGATCTGCATTTATATCCTCACAAGGTCTGGACAAGTCCAGGTCAGCATGTGGTGTGCTTAGAGGTTGCCAGGAATAAAGGAAAGAAGCAATACTGCTCCTTTCTAAAAACTGATATTAAATGGCAATAGAGGAGGGGCCATCCAGATACCTGTTTGTCACTTAATATTGCACATAAGATGGATAACAGGTGTCCACCACCAGTGCCTTAGGCTGGGGCAGAGGATAATACCAGGAGAGAACACTGGCAGAAAAATAACTCAGACCCAACTACACAATTTTTTTCTACCAATGGACCACCCTTATTATATAAATATACACCCCAATCCTCTTCTCATCCCTGGAAAGGACATAAATCTTTTAAAAGTATGGATAAAGAAGGAAGGAAGCCTTGTGACTAGGAGTATAAAGTGGATAGCAGTTGAACTTTTAATGGCCAGATTAACCTACAAACATCCCTGGACATTAGAGAAAGCTCTTAGCCTCAATGGGACAAAATTATAATATATTCTGTGCAGGTATAAAAATAATAAGTGCCATGTTTCACATACTGAGTGCTAAGAGTTCAACTAAGGCTATTGTCAAGTGTGATGCAGAGATAGTAAAAAGGTTTGGGGTGGGGGGGATAATACAATTTACATTTAAAAATCATACCAAATTGGAAGCAATTTGGAGAATAATTAGTAAGGTGACTAGCCTGGTGTCAGGAAGGCCAATTAACAGGTTATGCCAATGATTATCAAAGTGATCCCCAACACAGACTCATCAGAGCCATCCTGACTGGGTAAGAAACGCAATCTCTTAGAACTATCCCTCGAAATACTGAATCTGAAGTCTGCAGTAGGGAATGCAACAATTTGTATTTTAATGCTTCTGATGCATGCTGAAATTTGAGAACCACTGGGCTATTGTAATAGTTCTAGTATAAAGCGATGAGCAGTTGTACTAAGATGAAGGCACTGAGGAAGGATAGAAATACTTTCAGAGATATTTAGAAGATAAACAGGACTAGGCTATTGACCTTGGAGACATGGAATCTTATTCTTAATGTTCTAAATGACCTGGGTGAATGATAATATAATCAGTGAAAATGTACCACACTGAATAAAGAGCAGTTGGGTTGGGGGAATAAGACAGAAAATGAGTTCAGTTTCAAACATGACACGTTTGGGGAGCTGTAAGACATCCACGTAAAGATGCCCTGTGGGTGGCTTAATAAATGACTCTGAAGTTCCAGAGAAAGGACTGTGGGTAATGGCAGAAATTCAGGAGGCATCAACTTGTGGGAGAGAGTTCACTACACAGAAGTATACAAAATAGCCTCAAGCAGAGGTTTTCAACTTTGCTTCTGCCACGACAGATGATCAATGGCATTCATATGAGACATATTCCCAGGCGTATACCCAGATTGTAATGAAAAGCAAATCCACATGCACACGAGCAAAAGCAGCTGGCCAAATAAAGCACAGATTTCTCACACTGTTTTCATAGCTCATATTTACAAAAGCATTTTACCTGCAAATGATTAGTAAAGTCATCGATTCACTGATCTCAAATATAACTTTATGGAGGGAAAAATATATACGGCTAATCTAATATAAAACCTACATAAAATTATTTTTTAAAGATCCCATTCAACCTCTACAGGTAATATTTTTAAAAGTAAGCATGTACTAATAAAAATAATCCATATTTCATACTTCAAAAGTATATAACATATAATATTTATGCTTATTCATGATATTAGTATAAATAGTATGATTACACATATTCTTTAGATAATCACATTGCCTTTGACTGGAAAACTGTAGCTAGAGCCTGCTCAATTCTGTTGTATGTGGATAAACATGCATGCTTTCTTCATTTCTCTTCCTTCTTCCAAATATGTACAAGGGTAAAATCAAGGAATCAAATATAAGTGTACATCCACAGATAACAAATTATAGTATTTCAAAATTGCTCTCTCAATGCCACATCAATAACCACAGTTCCTGGATATTTTCAGTAACCATAAATAGACTATGAATTATGAGCAATTAACTTCCAGCTAACCCTGGTTCTACCTTTCCCAAAAAGAAGAGGCACCCACCATTAAAATGCAAATGAGTGAATATGACATCCTTATAATGGTAACATTGAGGTGAGTCCAATTACTTAAAAATGTAAATGATTCACAGGAGCTTATTGTCGCTGTTTAGTCGCTAAGCCCAGTCCAACTCTTTGTGACCCCATGGACTGCAGCATGCCAAGCCTCCCTGTCCTTTACAATCTCCTAGAGTTGTTCAAACTCACGTCCATTGAGCTTATAACTCAATGCTTCTGAATATGTGAGTGGTTTTGACGTATGCCATGGCTGATTGTGACACTGTAATGTGTCATATGTCACCAAGGTCATGAAGTACTAGACTAGAAAGATGATTGCAGACAAAACACAGAAAATTATGAAGATGAAACTGAGGACCATCTATCTTTGAACCAAGAGAGCAATAAAGAAGTGAATTGTGGGGGGAAGGGGAGAACGGAGAAGAAAAGATATTAGGGAAGACAGGAATAACACTCAAAGAAGGAATCATCATCAGTGTCAATATCCTCTGAGAGGCGAAGTAAAATTAGAAGGATGTTGGGGTCGTTATCAGTCAGTCAGTTCAGTCGCTCAGTTGTGTCCAACTCTTTGTGACCCCATGGACTGCAGCACGCCAGGCTTCCCTGTCCTTCACCAACTCCGGGAGTTTGCTCAAACTCATGTCCTTCAAGTCAGTGATGCCATCTAACGATCTTATCCTCTGCCACTCCTTTCTCCTTTTGCCTTCAATCTTTCCCAGCATCAGGGTCTTTCCAATAAGTCAGTTCTTCTCATCTGCTGGCCAAAGTATTGGAGCGTCAGCTTCAGCATCAGTTCTTCCAATGAATATTCAGGACTGATTTCTTTTAGGATGGACTGCTTGGATCTCCTTGCAGTCCAAGGGACTCTCAAGAGTCTTCTCCAACACCACAGTTCAAAAGCATCAGTTCTTTGGAACTCAGCTTTCTTCACAGTCCAACTCTCACATCCATACATGACTACTGGAAAAACCATAGCCTTGACTACACAGAACTTTGTTGGCAAAGTAATTTCTCTGGTTTCTAATACTCTTTCTAAGTTGGGCAAAGCATTTTTTCCAAGGGTTACTGACCATCATCATAATACTGTATAGACTAGTGACTGTGAGCATGGGCTTCAGAGCCAAACTGCCATATGCTATCTGTAACATTCACAATTTTTCAGTGACTTTTTCTTGAATGTATATTCCAGGGGGCGTCGAGAGCAGAATGATAAATGGATAGATACACAGATAGATAAATATAGCAACAAGCAAAGGATGCATAAATGGATCTTTTAATGTTGGGAAAAATAAATGCTATGAAACAAATATAAAATCTGTTACCTTCAAGGAGTTTGCATTCTAGACAGAGTTAAATGGGGTGAATGAAGGTACACTATGAACTGAAAGTTGATGCTAAATGATTCCTGAATGACCCAGCTGGGACATGAAAGCACACAAGGTGGATTGTCAACATATATGAGCAGGGATCGCAAGTGAAAGTTCTTCAGTCACATCTGAAAGAAGGGCTAGTAGCAGAAAAGTAGAGAGGCAAGAGAGGATTTCAGGGATGGAGGCCAAATAGAAAGGCCTGTAGGGTACACTAAACATTGCCATTCAGCTGAAAGGAAAGGTTTATGGAGGAAAACAGGGACAGACAAATGGGGAAAGTAAATTGGGGTCAGAGGGTAGAGAAGCTTGAATGGCAAGCCTAAGAAATTTATGACGCCCTGAAGGCAGGAAAGAAACATTCATGATTTTTGAAATAAAAAGTAAAAGGTTTTGAAAGATATCCCTTTAAAAGGGAAAACATGCACTTAAAAAGAGACAGTAAATTTTCAATGCACAAGACTACTTTATAGCAAAGCTTTGTCTTAATGAAAGCAGAATGTTAAAATACACACCCACTCCCAACCCACCCCCCAACACACACTCTTTAAGCAAACTCTTAATATCCATTTCATGTTTTCCTACAGACTACCGATTATGAGTGTTGTTTTATCAGTAATTTTCTAAAAAGATCAATGCAGAGAGTCAATCTGCTGCATTTTCTCCAATGTACAATTAAAACAATTTCTCACCTGTCATTCCATCACTATTTAATAACCACAGAAGAGCTGACAGATGCATAGTTCTCAGAGAGGATGTGGATGGCCAGACTTAAAATAATCCAGAAATGTCCTCCTAGTTTTCCAAAAGGGGATACAGACTGTACAATATCAAATTGGCTACAGAAGCCCTCATTTGAAGAAGCGTTATACTTATTTATACACAAAGAAGAGCTTTCCAGATACACATTTCATTTAGTAAAGAAAAAAACAATCTCACCCTGAAGAAAGGATATTTAGTTGGGGTGGGGAGCCACAGTATTATATTTTATAGGGGGTTTGGCTTTGGAATGAAACAGTGATGATTACAATCCGCTGAAAAGACACTTAAACAAAACTTTAGCCTTTCTTGAAAAGAAGACAGGTGAAGACTAAGGATTACAGGTAAATTGGAAACAGACTTCATCTTCTCTTCTAACTCAACTTTGCAGCCATATGAACATCTCTGTTAAATACCTTGCTATTACCTAGGGCCTTAACTATGCCACTCACTTCTCTCTGCCAATCTGGGAAGACTGCTGTCTTCCATGAAATATTCACAAGTATGATCATTATATTTCTCTTCAACTGCTCTGCATTTCAGAGGTTTCCCTTTGAATCAGGATCTGGCAAGAGAATCACTCTGTGCTAATAATAACTGGATGCATGACTCAACAAAGTCCTCTCTGTTATACCTATCTCAGTTTTTAGTTCAACACACACACACACACACACACACACACACACACACACACACCCCACAACTGTTGACACAAGCTCAGGTAACCATACACTATGGGTTTTCTTAAAAAGTCCCAATTAGCCTGAAATCATAGTCCTTATAAAACACACTTTACTGTTAAACCAGTATGATTCAGTGACCTAATTTTTGCAATAAGGTTATTACAATAACTGGGCTTCCCTTGTCGCTCAGATGGTAAAGAATCTGCCTGCAATATTGGAGACATGAGTTTGATCCCAGGGTCAGGAAGATCCCCTGGGGAAAGAAATGGCAACTCACTCTGGTATTCTTGCCTGGAGAATTTCATGGAGAGAGGAGCCTGGTGGGCTACAGTCCATGGGGTAGCAAAGAGCTGAGTTGGTCATGACTTAGTGACTAACACACACTATTAAAAATAACTACAGAACCTGAAACTTAGGGGGGGCTTTCTGAAGCCAGCTGTTTAGCTAGCTGGTTTATCCCTCATCAACATCACAAAGTAGGTGTTATTATACAAATCTAAAAAACTCCAATGGATTTCCTCCAGCCTCCCCACCCCTAGCCTGCAAATGTTCTCCCTTCTCAAAATGGACAATGTCCTCTACCGGGCACCACACTCAAGGCTCTGTGTTAGGTAGCACTTTATCTCAATCTGAAAATTGCAACTGGAGGTAGGTGATTTATTTTCATTTTATAAATAAACATAGTTATATGCCAAGAAGATGAGCAACTCCTGTTAAATTAGCATAAGATTTAAACACAAGCCTCTTCCCTCTAAGTATATGCCCTTTCTTCTGCCTCATGCTGTTTTTTTTTCCCTCCTGTGTTTCTTATTTTATTAATTTTTTTTTTACTTTACAATATTGTATTGGTGTTCCATACATTGACATGAATCTGCCATGGATGTACATGTGTTCCCCATCCTGAACCCCCCTCCCACCTCCCTCCCCATCCCATCCCTCTGGGTCAACCCAGTGCACCAGCCCCGAGCACCCTGTATCATGCATCGAATTGCATGTGTCTATGTGAAGCTTTCCCTCTTCCACTTCTATCCCTGAGAAGGGATAGAAGAGTCTCACATAAAATCAAAATCACCATTGCAGACTTTCAGGTACCTAACAGATAAACTGATGATTGTACAACATGGAAAATATCCACAATGAAATTTCCCAGGAAAAATAGTTAAATGCATGTACTTGCATCTGCTCTTTCCTGAAACCCCATTACATTTACATTTCAACTTTTACTTTTTGTTTTTAAATTGTATATCTATACAGGCCATGAGAATGACAGAGGAGACAAGAAAACAAATATGGAAACTGGAAAGGAGGTGAAGGAGTGATGATCAACTTTTCAGATCTGATAAAGCTGAATCCTAAACACTCAGGGAAAAAAGCCAAGAAACCATTTGTTTTGCACCACAGAACTCCAAAGCATCGGGAATCAGTTCAGTTCAAATCAGTCGCTCAGTCGTGTCTGACTCTTTGCGACCCCATGAATCGCAGCACGCCAGGCCTCCCTGTCCATCACCAACTCCCGGAGTTCACTCACACTCTCATCCATCCAGTCAGTGATGCCATCCAGCCATCTCATCCTGGGTCGTCCCCTTTTCCTCCTGCCCCCAATCCCTCCCAGCATCAGAGTCTTTTCCAATGAGTCAACTCTTCGCATGAGGTGGCCAAAGTACTGGAGTTTCAGCTTTAGCATCATTCCTTCCAAAGAAACCCCAGGGCTGATCACCTTCAGAATGGACTGGTTGGATCTCCTCGCAGTTCAAGGCACTCTCAAGAGTCTTCTCCAACACCACAGTTCAAAAGCATCAATTCTTCCGTGCTCAGCCTTCTTCACAGTCCAATTCTCACATCCATACATGACCACTGGAAAAACCATAGCCTTGACTAGACGGACCTTAGTCGGCAAAGTAATGTCTCTGCTTTTGAATATACTATCTAGGTTGGTCATAACTTTTCTTCCAAGGGGTGAGTGTCTTTTAATTTCATGGCTGCAGTCACCATCTGCAGTGATTTTGGAGCCCCCAAAAAAATAAAGTCTGACACTGTTTCTACTGTTTCCCCATCTATTTCCCATGAAGTGATGGGACCGGATGCCATGATCTTCGTTTTCTGAATGCTGAGCTTTAAGCTAACTGTTTCACTCTCCTCTTTCACTTTCATCAAGAGGCTTTTTAGTTCCTCTTCACTTTCTGCCATAAGGGTGGTGTCACCTTCATATCTGAGGTTATTGATATTTCTCTCAGCAGTCTTGATTCCAGCTTGTGTTTCTTCCAGTCCAGTGTTTCTCATGATGTGCTCTGCATAGAAGTTAAATAAGCAGGGTGACAATATACAGCTTTGACAAACTCCTTTTCCTATTTGGAACCAGTCTGTTGTTCCATGTCCAGTTCTAACTGTTGCTTCCTGACCTGCATACAGGTTTCTCAAGAGGCAGGTCAGGTGGTCTGGTATTCCCATCTCTTTCAGAATTTTCCAGAGTTTATTGTGATCCACACAGTCAAAGGCTTTGGTATAGTCCATAAAGCAGAAATAGATGTTTTTATGGAACTCTCTTGCTTTTTCCATGAAAACAGCAGATGTTGGCAATTTGATCTCTGGTTCCTCTGCCTTTTCTAAAACCAGCATGAACATCAGGAAGTTCACGGTTCACGTATTGCTGAAGCCTGGCTTGGAGAATTTTGAACATTACTTTACTAGTGTATGAGATGAGTGCAATTGTGCGGTAGTTTGAGCATTCTTTGGCATTGCCTTTCTTTGGGATTAGAATGAAAACGGACCTTTTCCAGTCCTGTGGCCACTGCTGAGTTTTCCAAATTTGCTGGCATATTGAGTGCAGCACTTTCACAGCATCATCTTTCAGGATTTGAAACAGCTCAACTGGAATGCCATCACCTCCACTAGCTTTGTTCATAGTGATGCTTCCTAAGGCCCACTTGACTACACATTCCAGGATGTCTGGCTCTAAATTAGTGATCACACCATTGTGATTATCCGGGTCATGAAGATCATTTTTGTACAGTTCTTCCGTGTATTCTTGCCACCTCTTCTTAATATCTTCTGCTTCTGTTAGGTTCATACCATTTCTGTCCTTTATTGAGCCCATCTTTGCATGAAATGTTCCCTTGGTATCTCTAATTTTCTTGAAGAGATCTCTAGTCTTTCCCATTCTGTTGTTTTCCTCTATTTCTTTGCACTGACTGCTGAAGAAGGCTTTCCTATCGCTTCTTGCTATTCTTTGGAACTCTGCATTCAGATGCTTATACCTCTCCTTTTCCCCTTTGCTTTTCGCTTCTCTTCTTTTCACAGCTATTTGTAAGGCTTCCCCAGGCAGCCATTTTGCTTTTTTGCATTTCTTTTCCATGGGGATGGTCTTGCTCCCTGTCTCCTATACAATGCCATGAACCTCACTCCATAGTTCATCAGGCACTCTATCTATCAGATCTAGGCCCTTAAATCTATTTCTCACTTCCACTGTATAATCATAAGGGATTTGATTTAGGTCATACCTGAATGGACTAGAAGTTTTCCCTGCTTTCTTCAATTTCAGTCTGAATTTGGTAATAAGGAGCTCATGATCTGAGCCACAGTCAGCTCCTGGTCTTGTTTTTGTTGACTGTATAGAGCTTCTCCATCTTTGGCTGCAGAGAATATAATCAATCTCATTTCGGTGTTGACCATCTGGTGATGTCCACGTGTAGAGTCTTCTCTTGTGTTGTTGGAAGAGGGTGTTTGCTATGACCAGTGCATTTTCTTGGCAAAACTCTATTAGTCTTTGCCCTGCTTCATTCCATGTTCCAAGGCCAAATTTGCCTATTACTCCAGGTGTTTCTTGACTTCCTACTTTTGCATTCCAGTCCCCTATAATGAAAAGGACATCTTTTTGGGGTGTTAGTTCTAAAAGGTCTTGTAGGTCTTCATAGAACTGTTCAACTTCAACTTCTTCAGCTGAAGGTCAGGAAGGGTGGCGGGAGGAGATACCCCTCATCCAAGGTAAGGAGCAGCAGCTGTGCTCCACTGGAGCAGCCGTGAAGAGATACCCCACGCCCAAGGTAAGAGAAACCCAAGTAAGATGGTAGGTGTTGCAAGAGGGCATCAGAGGGCAGACACACTGAAACCATACTCCCAGAAAACTAGTCATTCTAATCACACTAGGAACACAGCCTTGTCTAACTCAATGAAACTAAGCCATGCCCGCGGGGCAACCCAAGACAGGCGGGTCATGGTGGAGAGGTCTGACAGAATGTGGTCCACTGGAGAAGGGAATGGCAAACCACTTCAGTATTCTTGCCTTGAGAACCCCATGAACAGTATGAAAAGGCAAAATGGTAGGATATTGAAAGAGGTACTCCCCAGGACAGTAGGTGCCCAATATGCTACTGGAGGTCAGTGGAGAAATAACTCCAGAAAGAATGAAGGGATGGAGCCAAAGCAAAAACAATACCCAGTTGTGGATGTGACTGGTGATAGAAGCAAGGTCCGATGCTGTAAAGAGCAATATTGCATAGGATCCTGGAATGTCAGGTTCATCAATCAAGGCAAATTGAAGTGGTCAAACAGGAGATGGCAAGAGTGAACGTCGACATTCTAGGAATCAGCGAACTAAAATGGACTGGAATGGGTGAATTTAACTCAGATAACCATTATATCTACTACTGCGGGTAGGAATCCCTCAGAAGAAATGGAGCAGCCATCATGGTCAACAAAAGAGTCTGAAATGCAGTACTTGGATGCAATCTCAAAACGACAGAATGATCTCTGTTCATTTCCAAGGCAAACCATTCAATATCACAGTAATCCAAGTTTATGCCGCGGGAATAGAGAGCACCAAATACCCCTCAGAGTTGCAGGGAAAGGTGCATAAAGAGTCTTTTTAGGAAACAAACACGCAGATCATCTTCCATATTCTGTTCAGTGAAATGACTGCCCCCTGCCACCAACCTAGGAGAAGAAGGCACATTGACACTCTACACTGAGGAACACTGCAAAACTGAATCCAAGTTTCACAATGAACTGGGGGGAAATAACTGCAAGTTTACATGGCAAACGGAGTGCTAAAAGATTGGCTTAGAGTCTATGGACAGGAGTTCCAGGGTAGTTTCTAAGGAAATCAACTAAAAATAAAATATGTAAAGATATTAACAATAGACTTTCTCCAGAGAATGGACTAGAATACCCTATCCTGAATTCCATTGTCATTCATCACATGTTCATTTGTACAGAGCTTTCAATTCATGTTTCATTATCCAGATGTTAAGTATCAGTGCAGTTCAACCTATCAGAGCCAGGTTCGAACATGTGGAAAAATCTTCTGACATGAAAGACAGAAGCCAAAGCAAATTCATAGACAGAAGCAATCAGGAGGATACAGGGATTCCATTAAGAGAAGAACATTTTAAATAAATTATCACAAATGTCTGAAGGGGAAAATGACACTGTAGTCATAAAATAAAACCAATATTCTATTTTAAAAAGCATAGAAAGAGAAAAAGTAGTCTTGAAGTATAAAAAGGACTGCAGAAATAGAAAGCTCAGTGTAAGAGTTGGAAGAAAAAGTGGAAGAAATCCTCATCTAAGATATTATATGAAAATGACAAATAACAGGGAAATAGGAAAGTAAATAAGAAAGGTAGATAACCAGGAAGTTTTACATGCAAATAATAGGAGAGCCAGAAAACAAGAAAAAGGAGACAAAAATGTGGGGGTGAGAGAGTATGAAACAAATCACCAAAGACATGATTCAAGAATACTGGCAGACTTAAAATCTATGAATATCTAGATTGAAAAGGACCACTGAGTGCCCAGCAAAGTGAAGGAAAATTACCTAACATCAGCAGAAAATTTAAAAATGTCAATTACAGGTTAGGTAGGTAGGTTTAGTTGCAAAGTCCTGTCTGACTCTTGGGATGCAATGGACTGTATGTAGGTCACCAGGCTCCTCTGTCCATGAGATTTCCTGGGCAAGAATACTGGAGTGGGTTGCCAATTCCTACTCTAGGGGATCTTCCTGACCAATTACAAAGCAAAACCTAAAACATCAGAAAGACATTGGCCTTCTCAAATTGCATAGTGGAGCCTGGAAGACAACGTGAGAATGGCTTCAAAATTCTGAGAAAAGAAAATTACTTACAACCTAAAACACAATGTTTTTTTCAAATTATCAGTCAAGGATGAAGGCAAAATTATTTACCTAGACATATATCTCTTGCTTACTAAGCTCTAGAGAGTCATCTAAGCAATTTTTAAGTATCCATGCATTTAATAAATGATATTTTTCAGAGAAGATCTCAAAGCTTTTTCCCTCATGTACCCTTTCTCATATAATTAACAGAGAATGCACTCCATTAAGCCAGAGCAGTAGACGAGAAAAATGTATGCACGGTATTCAGGAACAGGGGCTACCTCTCCAGGGAAAGGCAAAGGGAAGCCCCCGAATCATGAGGAAAAGAGATTCCAAGGACATGAGCCAGGCAGTGAGCTTAGTGGTCACCCTACCTTTGGGATAGATTTGTTCCAGAACATGAAAGAATTAATGTCTTTGAAGGTATTTATAAAATGGACATGAACTTGGGCAAACTCCAGGAGATGGTGAGGGTCAGGGAAGTCTGGTGTGCTGTAGGCCATGGGGTCTAAAGAGTTGGTCATGACTTGATAACTGAACAACCACATACTACTGGTGAGAGTTTGGGAATAAATTATGATAAATCCATGGTAAACTAAGCAATAATATGAATAAACTAGATGATTACTGATGACAGGGGAACCAAGAACTGTGCAAGAGAGGAAACCAAGGATACCTGATAATAATTCATTTACCAATATCATGCTTCCCTGATGGTTCAGCTGGTAAAGAATCCACTTGCAATGTGGGAAACCTGGGTTCAGTCCCTGGGTTGGGAAGGTCCCCTGGAGAAGGGAACGGCTACCCCACTCCAGTATTCTGGCCTAGAGAATTCCATGGACTGTGTAGTCCATGGGGTTGCAAAGAGTTGGACATGTCTGAGAGACTTTCACTTCACCAATAGGAGCACACACTTATAACAACATAAATGCAGAATAGTGACCTAAAAAGAAAAAAAAAAAAAAAGTGTGCTGAGTTGTGTGGAAAATAGCTAAATCATCCTTATATGGTAAGGAAAAAAAAAAAAAAAAACATTTCAAAGTTGGGAATATAAAGAAGTAGTAAAGAAAAATGTTATTTAGAGATGTGACCAAAAACACCAAAGAGAGAATGTTAAAAGGTTTTAAAGTGATTGTTCTAGGGATGAGAACTGGGAAACGTTTTCTAGGGGATAAATCTTTTTTATAAAGCCTTCTATATCCACTTACCTCTTTAAACTACATGCATGTATAAATTTGCTAGACATCAAATTAATTTTTTAATGTGCATAAACAGGTTTTTTCCTTTGAGGCACAAAAGCATTAAGGTTAAAAGTCAACAGACTGCTTGGTTTCTAATCTTGACTCTTTTGTTTACAACTATTTGACCTTGGGAAAACGGTTTAAAAATCTCTCTCCCTCAGTTTCCTCTCATGCAAATGAGAATAAGATCTTCCTCAATGAGTTCAGAGAGTAATAAATACATTCAGTCTGAACAGTGCCTAACTCAATGCATGTCTATGATCATTATTATTTGTATGAATGAAATATTTGATGAAATAATTATGTTGGTATAAATAATAAAAGAATAAAACTAAAAAATGCCATTTCATTCTGATTTCAAATTGCATTTATTGGCCCAATTATAATTGAAAAAATTCTAAGAACCAACAAACTAACATGTAATGATTTATTAAGCAAATCTGTGATAACTGAATATAGCTGCTTAGTACGGTCATTTATTGTACATCCATCTGAAAAGGTAGAGAAGGTTCTGTAATATATCTACTTAAAGAACACTTACAGCCCTCTACTTAACAATCTGAGAAATTTATAGAAAATGTTAATATGTGTTGCAGAGAAAAAATGAATTAACTTCCATTTATAATTCTCTTATCAAAAAGAAATGATTTTAAAATCTATCTTCATATTTTGTGAGCACTGACTGATTTTTTAATAATTTAAGGCCTGCATAAGTTAAAATTCACTCCTCTAAGGTACAACAAAAAAAGGGGAGGGGTTCCTCAATAATCAAGATAGAATATCATTTGCCCTATGTCGAGACAGACTCTCTCTGCTGTATATGTATTAGTCTGCTGGCTAAACCAGCTAGAAGACAGACAATTCTCCAGCAACTTAAAATACTTCTCTTGCTGAGCTACAGTTTGGTACAGCATGTCAAAGGATGAAAATGTACATATGTAAGTGGTCAACTGAAGATGAGTGCTCTATACAGTTTTTGTCCCAAACTGCCAGAGAATATGTTGCTATTTTTCAGTCATTCAGTTGTGTCCAACTATTTACAATCCCATGGACTGCAGCATGCCAGGCTTCCCTGTCCTTCACCATCTCCCAGAGTTTGCTCAAACTCATGTACATCGAGTCGGTGATGCCATCAAACCATCTCATTCTCCATCAGCCTCTTCTCCCGCCTTCAATCTTTCCCAGCATCAGGATCTTTTCTAAGGCTCTTTGTATCAGATGGCCAAAGTATTGGAGCTTCAGTCCTTCCAATGAATGTTCAGGATTGATTTCCTTTAGGATTAACTGGTTGGATCTCCTTTGCTGTTCAAGGAACTCTCAAGAGTCGTCTCCAACACCACAGTTCAAAAGCATCAATTCCTTGGCCCTCAGCCTTCTTTATCATCCAACTCTCACATTAATACATGACTACTGGAAAAATCATAGCTTTGACCAAATGTATATGCTATAAATGAAATAAACATATAGCAAAAACATATAACATATAGCATTGGTTAAAAATGAAATAAAGCAGTGTGTACCTGTCCATCCCAAACCTAACTATTAACACATAAGGACCTATTGTATAACACAGCGAACTCTGCTCAATGTTATGTGACAGCCTGGATGGGAGGGAAGTTTGGGGGGAGAATGGATATATGTATAGGTATGGCTGAGTCCCTTTGCTGTCCACCTAAAACTATCACAACACTGTTAATTGGCTATATCCCAATATAAAATAAAAAGCTTTGAAAAAAAATGAAATACACCAGGATGCTCTAAGCTACTAATGAGTCAGATTTGAA
The DNA here is from genome assembly GCF_016772045.2 of Ovis aries. Classification (NCBI taxonomy): domain Eukaryota; kingdom Metazoa; phylum Chordata; class Mammalia; order Artiodactyla; family Bovidae; genus Ovis; species Ovis aries. Next base: position 21,166,368 of record NC_056074.1, read on the forward strand.
TATCTGCGGTACCGGCCACATCATCTTGGATTCCTCTGGCTGTTCAAAGGGTCATCTTATGAAGACATTCTCATGATAATAAAGCAGCTTCATGGACAGTAATCTTTCTCTTTCCTGAGGCAGCCTACAATGCTGCTTGTCAAGTCTAATTACCCACAGAAGAACAGAAACCTATCAGCTGTCTAGTACCTTATTAACATGTCCCCAATGAGTTTACATAAAATGAATGCAATAATAGCATAGTCCACTGGAAAAAAACCTGCAAGACATAATCTGGGGTGCTCATCAAGGTCTGGGTGTCAGAAAGAACATGATGTGGGAAAACTGAGGAACTATTTTCAGGTGACTATAATGTGCCAGGTGTGCTGAAATTAAATTCAGTGTTGCAGGTAATAGTGTTAGGGCTTTCTCATATCTGTGGACTACTCGGGTTCCGTTTGATAAAAAAACATTTTAGAAGATTGTATGTCAGCTCCGAATCTACATAAAGTTTATAGAGGTAAGTGAAGTGTCAGTTTGTACGTATGGAAATTAAGTGCATTTGACTTTCATTCATCTCATCTGGAGAAATCCTAGTTCCTCATTTATAGCTTCTAATGCAACCGTGGCAGTTACTAGAGTGTATCAAGAAAAACAAGTTAAGCTCACTGTGGAGTAACATTTGTGTATGTAATGTTCTATACACAGATAGCAAGGGGGGTGTAAAATATGCAGAAGGGAAGGCGGAAACATTGGGAGAAATAATGCAGATTGTGACTGATTCCTTCCGCCATTCCACTTCACTGGAGTATTTGCCACGAAATCAGACAGTTTGAGCCAGGAGATGGGAACCTGTCATGGTGTGACTCAGACTCTGGTACATGACTCTAATATCGTTAGTATCTTACTGAATGTGACTTTAATGTTCAAATACACAGTATTTATTTTTGGTTGTCTTTATGTGGCTTCAAATCACAATATGTTCATTGAGTGCTTAACTAAAAAACTTCAATCTCTTCTAACCATGCAAGGGGGAAAAAAAAAAAAAAGGTTGTGTTAGACTCACCAGGTTCAACACCTGCTCCTCCTGCCATCTTGTCTAGCTCAATAAAGAGCTAATTTTTTTGTCTCATACCTAAAGCCTTGGAATCATCTCTCTTGACCCCCTGTTATCTCATACTCACACCCAATCCATCAACAAGTTCTTTTGGTTCTAACTTTAAACAATTGCCCAAATCCCCTCACTCTTAAGACCTCCAGAGCTACAAGTCTAGTCTCTCACTATCCCTCAGATGAACTACAGAAATATCCTTCTAACTGGTCTTCCTGCTTCCTTTTTTTTTTTTTTTTTTTTTGCTTCCTTAGGGTCAAAAACTCTCACAGCAGCCAGAGTAATCCTTTACAAAAGATAAATCAAAGCATGCAACTACCCCACTGAGAACAACTCCACTGACTTCTCTGCATACATAGAATATAATCCAAAGCATACCTTACCTGGCCTTGCAAGTCCCTAGGGATCTAACCTTACACCTGAATGTATCTGCTACCATCATTCCTGAACACTTACTCCAGCCACCCAGATCTACCTGCACTTCCATCAGCACCTCCACCTTTAGGGAGTTCACGTTAGCTGTTCCCTCTGCCTGCAAAATTCTTCCCAGATACCCATCAGACTTACCTACTCACTAGGTCAAATCTGCTCATATATCACCCAATCAGAAAGGCCATTTACATCAGAAAACAGCCTCCCTCCATCCTTCACTCTGCAGCTTCTTTCCTACTTTATTTTCCTTCTTGGTATCTTTCACTAACTAAAAACATGTTATTTATTTGCACATGTGTATAGTTTAATTCACCAACTGCAGGGACTTAATCTGTTTGGTTCCCTGCCAGACTAATGATATCTAGAACAAATCTGAGCACTCAATAAATATCTGTTGACTAAATGAATGGAGGAATGATGCTGAGTTGTACTTTATAGGAGATTTAAAGAATTTGATGGTAAGTTTGATTGTATATAAATTGCATCTCTGAATTTATTGGCCACAAATGGCTTCACTCTAAAGTATATGATCAGGACAACATATTCAGATTCAATTTAAATACAAATCTGCTAAACAGGGTGAACTGCTTCACTGGCATTGGCTGGGTTCCCAAGAGCTAGGCCAGCTAAATCCTAGAAGAGAAATCATTTCTGAGAAAACAACAAAAAGACAAAAAGACAAACCTATCTTTCTTTTAACTAATGTGATCTAGAGAAACCCCTACCTGATGGTTTATTTCTTCTTTTCTCTGTAAAATACCACTGTGACACTGTCAGTCTTTTGCTCTATAAAGTCCAAACTCCTCACTGGATCCTTCAAGACTTCTTGGATACTGGACCAGCCTACCAGGACCCTTCCTGGAACTCTTTTCTTCCTCTGTTTTCCACTAACCTTGTGACCCAGCAACAACACATTACATTTTGTTTCCCCAAAATACCATGAATGATTGATTGTTCCTCCATGAATTTGCTCATGAGATTCTTCTGCATGAAATGTCCACCGCTCATATTCATGTAGCTAACTCCTACCTGTCCCTTGAAATTCAGATAAAAAGAAACTATGTCAGTAAAGCCTTCCCAGACCCGCTAGTACTCCCACTATGCTTCATAATAATACCTCTGTTAAAGGCCAAAAGACTTGTAAAGTTATCAAAACTTTACCCATCACAGATTGCAGTGGCAGTACATGCTGTACTCAGCTGTGTCTGACTCTTTGCAACCCCATGGACTGCAACTAGATAGATATGCTCCTCTATCTATGGGATTATCCTAGCAAGAATACTAGAGTGGGTTGCCATTTCCTCCTCCATGGGATCTTGCCAACTCAGGCAGCTAACCCACATCTCCTGCGGCTTCTGTATTGGCAAGTGGATTCTTTACCACTGAGTCACCTGGGAAACCTCATCACAGATTATAACATCCTTAAGGGAAGAGACTTGAAACCTAAAGGCTGAGCACTGAAGAATTGATGCTTTCAAGCTGTGATGTTGGGGTAGACTCTTGAGAGTCCTTTGGAATGCAAGGAGATCAAACCAGTCAATCCTAAATGAAATAAACCCTGAATATTCTTTGGAAGAACTGATGCTGAAGCTCCAATACTTTGGTCACCTGATGTGAAGAGCTGACTCCTTGGAAAATACCTGATGCTTGGAAAGATTGAAGGCAAGAGGAGAAGGGGACAAGAGAAGACAAGACTGTTGCATGGCATCACCAACTCAATGGATATGAGTCTGAGCAAGCTCTGGGAGATGGTGAAGGACAGGGAAGCCTGGCATGCTGCAGTCCATGGGGTCGCAAAGAGTGGGGCACAACTGAGCAACTGAACAACAACAACGGAGGAGATGATACCTTATTCATCCTTTAACCTCTATAAGTCAAATTAGATGCAATATTTGGTATACAACAGATGCTCAAGAAATGTTTGCTTGCTATATCAATCATCTTTTCCCTGCTCAACAGGTACCATATAAGAGGTTCATTGTCCAAAAACAGACTTAATTAAGATTCCAATTTCTCTTATCTCAGGAACATTCTTTTCTTAGTCCCCTGATTGCTAGCCTCCTTCTGATCCTGTGACTCTACATCTCTGTGTTCTCTATTTCCCAAGCTTATATCAAATTTTCACTTCTCCGAATACTCCCATTGATCACAGTTATGGCTAACATATCCTGAGCCTCTGACTCAGCCAGTGTTTCTCCAACTTTCTCATTTCATCTCGCCACAAGCCTTGAGGGAACCAAATGGCTTCAAAGAGCATGACGGTGATGGTTAATCTTATGTGTCAACTTGACTGCACCACAGGGTGACCAGATATTTGGTCAAATCTTATTCTGGTGTTTCTGGGAAGGTGTGTTAGATGAAATTAAGTTTGTTTTTTTTTTGGGGGGGGGGGACTTTATTTTTTATTTATTTTTTAAAAAGTTTTATTTTTACTTTATTTTACTTTACAATACTGTATTGGTTTTGCCATACACTGACATGAAATTAAGTTTTAAATCAGTATATGAGTAAAGCACATTGACCTCCATAATGAGGATGGACTGCATTCAGTCAGGTGAATGCATGAACAGAATAAAGGCTGACAATTCTCCAAGTAGTAGAGAATTCTCCTGCCCAACAGCCTTCGTACTGAAATGCTGATTCTTCCTGATTGATGGCCTTCAAACTGGTACATCAGCTTTTCCTGGTTCTATAGCAGCTTCCAGTCTTTGGACTCCAACTGGGACATTGGTTCCAGGATTCTGGACATGGCCAACCTCCACAAGCATATGAGCCAATTCTTTATACTAATCTCTTTTAAAATATATATGTGTGTGTGTGTGTGTCCTCTGTTTCTCCGGAAAATAGTGAGTAAAGAACTTTACCAAGACCATATCTCCAACAAGCTGAAGAAAAAGAAATCCAACCGAGGTCTGTTTTCAGACCATGATTTAACAAATACCACCCACAGGATAAGAGAGTAACAACTTTCATTTTATCCCTGACTCTGAGAAAAAAATTATCTTGGCTTTTAGATGAAATCTTGGTCTTGATCAAGCTCCAGGTATTAATCCAAACTCCAAACGTGCTTCCACCTCTAATCACTGCTGGGGTCTGCTCTGGTTGGGCACTTGCAGGGGAGAAAGGAACTGTGGTCCTTTCTCTTTCCCTACACAGCTGTCACCTCTTTCCTCAGGTGCCTCATTTTTTTTTTTTCCTCCCAAGATCAGGTTGGAAAAAAGAAACTAGGAGAAAAGGATGCAACTTGGTTAGTAGATGTCGTTGTCACTTAGGGTAGCCCTCTCTGGCAGCAGATTACAGTTACGGACTCTCTTGCAGGCACTCCCCTCCTACCATTACATTGACCTTGACAATGACTCTCTTTCAGGCAGGTTCAACTCCTGTTTCTCTTTCAATTCACATACAGTCTCACTGTGTCACTGTCACCTCCTTGCAGCATTTTTGGCAAAACTTAAATTACTCCATGCAGCATACTGGCCATGAGGAAACACGCATGCCTCCGCAGAGGGCTATTACTTCCCATCACAATGTTCTCCCCTTCACTTCAGCTCCAAAGCAACTCACCAGCCTGTCTTCCAAGACTCTAGGTTTCCCCAGGTGGGGAAACTCAGATTCCAGCTCACTGTGTCACCAAACCTCAGAAGCTACATCGAGGCTCCCTAAGTAATCTAACGGAAGGGCTCCCGGGCTCGATGAGAGGAGAGGTACAGGCACATTTGGAAGTGAAGAGCCTTACACAACAGATTTATCCAGAAAAGGTCTCCTCTAACAATGCTAACCCCACTCCCTTGGACTTTCCACATCCTTCAACTGGTGAGGTGTTCAAAAGCCATGATACCAGCTCAAAAATAAATCCTTGGAAGTGCACGCTTGGTGGCCTGGCATCTCCCTTTGAAATTCTGTATTGATTGTACCTTGGAGAACATGAAGAATCCTATTCCAACAACTCTTTGCAGTGGACACTGTTGGTCCCTCCCCTGTAAGCAGCTATTTGCAGGAAACTGCCCTCAGCAGGAAGCCCTTTTCCTTGTCACTTTAGCAAGGTGACACTGTAAGTAACTTTTAAATGAGGCACCCCTATGCTTTACTCATCTCCTGCTCCAGCAGGAAACTTTTCAAATCTTTCAGGAACACAATACCTTGCCTAACTTATTGGTTCTACCCATAGATCAAAGAAGCAGAAACGAAAAATTAGCAGATGAGCAGATCTCTTCCCTCGCTTCCCCTTCAGTAATCTCCAGAACAGACTGTGAACAGCAGAGCATCTGGAGGAAGATCATGAGGAGCTGACAAGGCTGCACACAAGTTGTACAGACAGGGGGATGGCAGTGACTCTGACTCCCATCTCAGTGATGAACTGAGGTTACTTCCCTGTCTCTCTTTAAAAGCGTTCATGGCTGAGCAGAATCTTCAGAGGCGGTTTTGGGGGGATGCTGAGTCCTCTATCTCCCCCGATTGCCAATATTCTGATTAAAAGCACCTTTCTTTTCCACCATTTGCGAGTATTGATTGTGTAAGTGGTGAGTAGCAGGACTTCCAGTTTTTTGGTAATATCCCCCACATTTCCTTTGGCCTTCTCTCTTCCTCACATACCTATTCGTGTCCCCTTTCCAGCATCTGCACTGCTGAGCCTAAAGGGAGGCTGGAAGTAGACAAGCGATGGGAAATTCATTTTTCTCTGGAATGGCCATCCACCAGTGGCTCAGACCTTGGGGGAGAGAACTCTGGACCACAGTTCTCCAACGTTCCCATAAGGACGGAGCTCCTGCTGCCCACATTGTAACTCACTTCCCAAGTGAGGCACCCAACACTGGCCACCCCTCCTTTCCTGTCTGCCCCTCCTGTCTGCCTATCAGTGCCTCCTGGGCTTGCCTCCCTAATACAACCTAGCAGCTCAAATCCTTTCCTCGGGGCCTGCCTCTGGGGAAATGGAACTCAGATACTCTTAGCTTTTAATCATTCTACTACATTGCCATTGTTTTGACACACCAGGTCCTTCCCTCCAAGACTGAGAGCCTTCAGGAAAGGGAGTCATTCAAGAAAGCAGTCAAACGCCTACTGCGATGACTTCAGGCTCCACAGCCTAACAAAATGAGCACTTTTAGGTCACTAGCACTCTGACAGCATGCACATATCTGACCCCAGGGAGTCCAACTGAGACCTGCTACCTATTTCAAGCTAACCCAGCAGTCAAAGCATGATGATGGCTTTAAGCTACTTGTGACCTCCTGAGGCTAAAGTGAAGACTTACATTGCCTTTAAAATAAAATTAAACCACAACAACAAAGCAATATTAGTGGATCCAAGAGCAAATCTACCTTCCAGGCCTTAACTGACAACCCAGCGGCACTTGCTAGCTACCTAGAGCTTCACACCCAGATCAGCAGCAGTTCACTTCTGTTAACTACACAGTACGGATACAAATCCACCCCCTGTAGCATCTGTGTGTCCAAGGGATCGTACCAACCCAGGGATTGAACCCAGGTCTCCCGTATTGCAGGGGATTCTTTACCAGCTGAGTCACCAGGGAAGCCCCATCTGTGTGTTCAAATCACACCAATCTGTACATCTATGCTTGGTTCCTACAAGAACTAGTATATAATTACATAGAAACTGTTCAGTAGAGGTAAAAAGTACCTATCATAAAGATATGAAGTAAAGAAACCTTGAAAAATAAATGTCATAAACATGAATTGGTAATATAGAGGGTTTTTTATGTACCAAGCATTCTGCCAGGCAATGAAGATGAACAAGATATTAGTTCTGCTTTTGAGGGAATCACAGGCTAGCAGGGGAGACGGCTGTGTAAAGAGATGAGATATGTATGCTAAGTGTTGGTATGTCTGTAAGAATTGCTTACAGTGGGAACACAGAGGAAGAATGTTTGAATGCTAAGGGAATTGGGAATATCTTGAGTGAGAAGGTAAAGCTTGAGTTGATGCTTTAAAGAGGAAAGAAAATTTCCTCGATACTTACAACTTAGAGAAAATTCTAAGCAGATATCAGCAAACACAATAGCAGGAAAGTACCAGAACACAGTGCAATTCCCCATCAGAAGAGCAGGTGAGAAGGATCAATATTGAATTTGGACAGGCAGGCACAAGCCCGTAAGATACCTGCGGAAAGAATGGGGTATAGCTTTTAAATTGTATTTTGCTTGTGTATTTTTGTGAACAAACTTCAAAGTAGAAAGAATATAATCTTCAATCAGGAAACACAATAATCAGAGTGTTTCGGGAAATGGGAGGGACGGGGAGATACAGATTAATTACTCTACACACGTATGAAGAGCCTGCCTATTAACAGCACATCTTCATTTTCAGCCTCCCAGCTCTACGAGAGTTTCCTCTCCACAACCCCTGTACCAAATGTTGCCTTGATGCAATCTTGTCCAAACATTCCAATTCTTCCACCAAACCTAGCTCAGAATAAGTATTTTTGCTAGGAAACTTTGAGTTGAGTTTTTATCTTTGCGGTGGATGATCCAAGCAGACAAGACTATTTGCCTTACAATATATATATCCTGCGGGTTTTCTAAGGAGAGTTTGTTGTGTAGCCAAGAAAAGAGTAAGACAATTACTTTCCTGGGAAACAGGAAGGTTATGTGAAGGTTATCAACAGACTTAAGAGAGCTGAGGTTACCAGATTTAAAAGTTCAGCTTCTGTGGACCAGCGAGATAAATGCAACTCCCTGAGAACCACAGTGGGGGAAGACATTGGCACCCCAAATCATCCTTCCAAGACCTATCTACTCACTGCTAACGATCCTCTCTCTAGGATACACTAAAAGCCTCAAGACACTCTGCAGGGCTCTTATTCTCTTTGTTCTTAACTTGCAAACTGTATTTCCCTCTGTAAATTAGCTCATCCCCATCCAGCGTGTCTGTCATTTCTGATCACGGCCGTTCCCTCTGCTCCCTTCCATGTCAGAGAAGGGTGAAGAGATGTGCTTGTGGAAAGCAATTCAATAAGTGCCTGAAGGCTGAGGGGCTCGCTCAGCTGCTCTCAGACATCCCTGAGCTGCAAGCAACCACACTGCAGCCTTCCCAGTGGTCATCTCAGCATAGCCTGGCTCTTTCAGAAGTGGCTGTGAAATGTACTGTGAAAAGAAGGGACGGGGAACTCCATTTAATGGCAAAGATGAAGCTTACCCAGCAGACAGCCCAGTTCAGCTTGTCATTTCATCAATGATCACCAGCATGTCTGCCACCTTTACAGACAAGGAGTTTAGCAACAAAGGCAAGTTTGGCCCAGGATTGCTGAAATGGCTTGTGGGCAAAGTTCGATGGATTTCAGTTCCCTCAGGCACATGCATGCTCTCCTGCTGTCCAGTTTCAAAGCTTCCTTTTCATCCACCTCTTTCCCTGTGTACAAAGGCCCTCTTCCATAAACTGAGCAACAGTTCCTTTAACATTAATCTTATTCAAGATAATATATTCATTTGTTTGTTGGGCACTGAATTTTTTTTAAGACATCTATTAACTCATTCTGATGGCACAGTTTCCATAATGTAATTTCCTGGCTAGCAAGGAAATGGCATTTTTCCATCATCACATTTCCTTCAGGTACCATTCTGAGTGTTCCATTTAGCCTTACAATTACTCTTCTATTTAAACGCATGCTGACCTCACAGAGGCACATTTATTATTTTCATTGCCTATTATTATGAAAAGAAATCTTCAGCATAGAATCAGTGCCCCACAGTTCTTAGGCAAGTTTGGTGGTTGAATGACCAGGCATACGGAGAGGAGTAGATCCATATACATGAATGCTTGCTTGCAACTGGCCCACACTGCTTCTTTGACATGGGTGTCTTGTTCTTTTTCCTCACATCTCCTTCTGCAAACCTCTGATCTTATTTATTTTACTAATGTCTACCCACCCTCATTAGTCAACTTAAAAATTAGTTGTTCATTATATATGGGAAAAGAATCTAAAAAAGAATACATACTCACACATACACCTATGCATAGATATATGAAACTGAATCACTTTGCTGTACACCTGAAACATTATTATAAATCAACTATATTTCAATATCTATGGCTGATTCATGTTGATGTATGGCACAGGCCATTACAATATTGCAAAGTAGTTATCCTCCAATTAAAATAAATAAATAGTTCGACAGACAACAGCAGAGTTCTATAGAGCAATTATCCTTCAATAAAAAAATTTAAAAAATAAAGTAAATAATACTTTTTAAAATAATATAAATAAAAATACCTTGTTCAAACCATCAGAGAAATCTACTCAGATCAAGGTTTTGTTTTGACCATCACACCCCTGACTGTAAACATCTGACAGATCCTTATTGATCAAAAAGTGTGGCATGAATTAACATACGATGACGACAAGTCTATCTCAAACCAGTGAAATTATGTCTCCCTCTTTGCTATCAAAAATGTCACAAGTTGAATATTATAGTACATGGTTGACTTTATGATCAGTACATTGGAAGAAGAGTATATTCCGCACTCAAGGAGTCTGCATTTGACTTTGAGCATTAGTGCCTTTGTTGTGTGGCCTTGAACTATTTAATCCCCCTCTTTCAACTAAAGTTTCATCATCTGTAAAAGAGTTGACAACAATATTTCCCTCCAAGGTTATCTGGGAAATAACAGTAAAAACTTCTTTAAACTTTAATAACAGGAAAATTGCTGTGTAAATCATAGTTCCCACCCTATCACTGCCATTGAGGTATGTACAGTAGCATATAAACATAGCTGCGAAACAAACAGGCAGAGGAAAGTATCATGAGATAATGAAAAGATTACAAGAATTAGAAATGTGGGTTCTCAACCTCAGGTTATGTAACTGATCCGGGCCCTATGGGGCCTTCCAGGGACAGACTTTCCCTACTCTCATTCCTCTACCTCTTGGCTTATTTATAGAAAAGCTTTAATCTCCAGATTCTTCCCTGAGTCACAAAAGGTTGGCTCAAAAACTACCGATTGAAAGAACGTGAACATGTAATAGCAGAGTAGTGGCTGGGCCAGGAGAACTGGAAGCAATTTAAACAGTAAGTCAGCCATATAGCAGAGTCACAGAATCCTTAACTCCTCCCTAAAGGACATAGATAACACTATCTAATGTGCATTTCTGAGCTGTTTTAAAGATATTAAACCCTCATTATTTCTACTGTTTCCCCATCTATTTCCCATGAAGTGATGGGACTGGATGCCATGATCTTTGTTTTCTGAATGTTGAGCTTTAGACCAACTTTTTCACTCTCCTCTTTCACTTTCATCAAGAGGGTTTTTACTTCCTCTTCACTTTCTGCCATAAGGGTGGTGTCATCTGCATATCTGAGGTTATTGATATTTCTGCCAGCAATCTTGATTCCAGCTTGTGTTTCTTCCAGTCCAGCATTTCTCATGATGTACTCTGCATATAAGTTAAATAAGCAGGGTGACAATATACAGCCTTGACGTACTCCCTTTTCTTTTTGGAACCAGTCTGTTGTTCCATGTCCAGTTCTAACTGCTGCTTCCTGACCTGCATACAGAGTTCTCAAGAGGCAGGTCAGGTGGTCTGGTATTCCCATCTCTTTCAGAATTTTCCACAGTTGACTGTGATCCACACAGTCAAAGGCTTTGGCATAGTCAATAAAGCAGAAATAGATGTTTTTCTGGAACTCTCTTGCTTTTTCCATGACACAGAGGATGTTGGCAATTTGATCTCTGGTTCCTCTGCCTTTTCTAAAACCAGCTTGAACATCAGGAAGTTCATGGTTCACATATTGCTGAAGCCTGGCTTGGAGAATTTTGAGCATTACTTTTCTAGCATGTGAGATGAGTGCAATTGTGCGGTAGTTTGAGCATTCTTTGGCATTGTCTTTCTTTGGGATTGGAATGAAAACTGACATTTTCCAGTCCTGTGGCCACTGCTGAGTTTTCCAAATTTGCTGGCATATTGAGTGCAGCACTTTCACAGCATCATCTTTCAGGATCTGAAACAGCTCAACTGGAATTCCATCACCTCCACTAGCTTTGTTCGTAGCGATGCTTTCCAAGGCCCACTTGACTTCACATTCCAGGATGTCTGGCTCTAGATTAGTGATCACACCATCATGATTATCTGGGTCGTGAAGATCTTTTTTTTTTTTTTTTTTTTTTTTGTACAGTTCGGTCCCATCACTTCATGGGAAATAGATTGGGAAACAGTGGAAACAGTGTCAGACTTTATTTTGGGGGGCTCCAAAATCACTGCAGATGGTGACTGCAGCCATGAAATTAAAAGACGCTTACTCCTTGGAAGAAAAGTTATGACCTACCTAGATAGTATATTCAAAAGCGGAGACATTACTTTGCCGACTAAGGTCTGTCTAGTCAAGGCTATGGTTTTTTCTGTGGTCATGTACGGATGTGAGAGTTGGACTGTGAAGAAAGATGAGGGCCGAAGAATTGATGCTTTTGAACTGTGGTGTTGGAGAAGACTCTTGAGAGTCCCTTGGACTGCAAGGAGATCCAACCAGTCCATTCTGAAGATCAGCCCTGGGATTTCTTTGGAAGGAATGATGCTAAAGCTGAAACTCCAGTACTTTGGCCACCTCATGCAAAGAGTTGACTCATTGGAAAAGACTCTGATGCTGAGAGGGATTGGGGGCAGGAGGAGAAGGGGACGACCCAGGATGAGATGGCTGAATGGCATCACTGACTGGATGGATGAGAGTGTGAGTGAACTCCGGGAGTTGGTGATGGACAGGGAGGCCTGGCATGCTGCGATTCATGGGGTCGCAAAGAGTCAGACATGACTGAGCGACTGAACTGAACTGAACTGAACTGAAAACCCTCACTAAATGGAAGAAGCTAACTGCATGATGACCAAAAGCAAATAGCCCCCAGATTGGCTAGAACCTGGAAGCTGATGATAAATTGGGACACCACCCTATTACCTCATCATCAACCAAGGAGACAACTTTGCATGAGCTGATCCTGTATGATATAATCCTCATTTTGCCTTTAAAATCCCTTCCCTGAAGCCTGTCAGGAAGTTCCGGTGTTTCAGCATTAGCTGCTTGCACTCCTTATTTTTGCGTCTGCAGTAAACACTGAACTTCCCCTCATGCTGTCTGGTGTCAGACGATTGGGTGTGTCAGGGCCAACTTGGTCACAGGCTCTGGGCTTGTGAAATAAACAGAAATGCATTTCTTATAGCTCTGAGGGCTGGGGAGTACTCAAGGTGCCAGCACTCTTCCTAATTCATAACCTTTGTGTCCCCATATGTTGGAAGGGGCTAAAGAGCTCTCTGGAGCCTCTTTTATAAGGCACTAATCCCATTCATGAGACTTCCACCCTTGTGACTTGAGAACCCTTCAAAGACCCCACCTCCTAATACCTTGGAGTTTAACAATTCAACATGTGAACTTGATGGGGACACACACATTCAGATCATAGCACTTGCTCATACCATTGCCAAAAATTTGCCTTGGCTAAGACTATGAATTATTGATTCTCTTGCACCCTGGGTGGGGGTGGGGGGTGAGGGGCACCTGTAGACTCTTCATATTCCTTATGGGATCATTTGACCCCAAACTATCCATACCTGGTGGATCTAATGCTGTCCTGTCCAATCAAAGTGCTCAGTTCCTGCTCTTATTGGATGCTAACAGGATATTGATACTGAAATGTCACTACTTTTATATGCAAAAGACTTGGCTAAGGAGGATTACATTGGTTAATAATGCATGGATTATGTATTTAGGTTTTGCTTCCTATGCTGACAAAGAACAACTAGGAGATGGCTCTGAGCATCCTCAATTGCGCATCTGCACGGTGCTCTATGTAAATATACTCTGATGTCTTTAGGAGACTGCTTTTGTGTTTGGGGAATAAATTATCTCAATTCTTCTTTTTAGTTCAGAAAGGCTATGAATAATCTCTGAGTATTTAACCCAGATCCTGACCCTCTCTACTGGAGTGGGTGGTCTTTTCCTTCTCCAGGGGATCCTCCCAACCCAGGGATCAAAAACCCAGGTCTTTCACACTGCAGGCAGATTCTTTACTGTCTGAGCCACCAGGGAAGCCCCATACAGGTATCTTAAGTAATGGAGGTCTGATTTTTTTTTTTAAAGGTATTGGGGTATATATAAACCCTGATAGCTTTCTGGTTGCTGTTTCTTTTTTGTAATACAAGTGCCTGATTAAAACTTTGGTTACCAAGGCATTCATTTCAAAGAGATATTCCCTTCAAAGATGGTTATCACAAACACACTTCCACCCTCACAACTAGATAAAGAGCTGGGACATAGTTGTTTTAGAGACCTTGATTGATTTCAATATTTAATCATTTTGATTACTTTTTCTCCTCTTTCTATGCTCTAAATCCCCACTCTTGCATCTTAAGTATGTCCTATTAATAGAAATTGAGCCCACAAAACCCTAAGCCTCCACCCTTGACCCCAATAAATGCATAACCCTAAACTTCATCTTGCCTCTGGGCTCAACCCCTGGTGAGCTGCCTCAGATGTGTAATTTCTAGATCTTATAAGTAAACAAACCTTATTTTTTTCAGTTTCCTACAGGTAATTGCTGAAGGGCATCCTGTAATCAAACTAAGAAAAATAAGACAATGCTCATTTACAGTATCTCTCTAAAGACTACATCAAGCGGAAGAAAAATAAGGTATAATAAATTATGATCTTTGGCATCTTAAAGGCAAACCACAATATTTATTATTGATAGGCTGAGGCCAGCACAAAACAAGGATGACTAGCAGTAATTAAACAGATAAGTAATGAGCTTCAGGTTTGCGTTTTCATGCTTAAAGCCTCAGTGTACCTCAGAAACCTCTGTTCATCAGATTTGAAAATGCTCCTGGTATATAGACATTTACATTTGGACTAGACCTCAGATTCCTCATTTAAGGATCTAGAACTGAGGACCAAAACAAAATATTACTCAGCCACAAAAAGAACGAAATGATGTCATTTGCAGCAACATGGATGAATCTAGAGATGATCATACCAAATAAAGTAAGTCAAGCAGAGAAAGACAAATATCATGATAATGTTTACACGTGGAATCTATGAAAATGATACAAATAAATTCACTTAAAAAGCAGAAATAGACTCACAGACACAGAAAATAAACTATGGTTACTAAAAGGGAAAGGAAAGGGACAGATTAGGAATTTTAGATTAAAAAATATATAAAATAATTAACAAGGACCTACTGTTTGGCACAGGGAACTATACAATAATAACTTATAGTGTAAGAGAATGTAAAAAAAAGAGTATATATATATATACTCTTTGTATTTGTGTATATATATGTATATGTATATATATGTATGTATGTATACTAATATACTAATATACATATACTAGTATGCTATATATGTATACTAATATACATAGTATATACATATATTTATACATATACTCTACTGTACCTCTGAAATACACACTGTAAATAAACTATAGTACAGCAAAATTTTTTTAAAAAGGAAAGGAGAATGCCACAAGAATATAATCGGGTTGAGTGGCTGAGCTAGGACCAAAATCCAGTCCTTACAGTTTGCAAATTCAAAGGCTTTCCAGTCAGAGCATCAGGAACCGGGTAAGGTGTGCCCAGCAACGTGATACTCAGCAGTGAGCAGCCTCATCTCTTTATACCAATATGCCTATCAAAGAGTATCATTTCTGTTTGTATCATTATCATCTAAAATGTCAAGCAATAGAGTGCTTTGCTCAAGATAATACAACTTAACAGAATCATCTGAATTAGAGTCATTGACTTAATCTTCCCCAGAGGGGAACTCTTCTGAGTTTATTTATGTTTCAATTCTTAGCCAGAGAAAAAAATCTGAAAACCCTTTTCTACCAACCTGGGTGATTAGGCTACAGTCCCTCAAATCCAGCTGGAATCTGATAAAGAATCAAAGCAGCACCATTCTAAAGAAGAGGGAAATGATATTTTAACTCCAACAGCCAGGAACGAAGGAGCAACCCTGCGGGTTTTGAGGATGGTATGAACGATGCAAACTGGTGCCTGTTTTACTGACCCGAACTAAAAGGCTCCAGAAAAGAGTGCAGAGAAGAAAAGCATCCACAAAGCCCCACATGTGCAGTCATACAATAAATAACTGTTTTAGAAAAGAAGAAAAAAATCTTCATGTAAAATAGTGAGACTGATAATAATCTGTCCATGAAAGAGGAGAGAAAAACATACAGTACAAGTCCGCAGCCAAAACTGCTAATTTTTTGTCTATCTAAATCACTGCTTCCTTCAGCTTAACAGTAAGAACTTTGACCACCCTAAGTCACATCACCTTTATTCCAAATATATGTTATACTCATAGAAATACAAAGCTTCTCCCCACTGGAATGTTAAGGATTTTTACTACTTTCCTTCACAAAGCAGTTGAGTTACCATACCGACAGCCAGTGCTTCCTTAGAAAATGACAGAAAACCCAGATCAAGAGAATTAAGCAACACTTGGAGACGGGGAAGCCTGGTGGGCTCCTGTCTATGGGGTTGCACAGAGTCAGACACGACTGAAGCGACTTAGCAGCAGCAGCAGCAGCAGCAGCAGGGGTGGTCCCACTTCAGGCATGACTGAATACACACGTTGCAACAATATCATTAGGACCTGGTTCAACCCTCACTTCGTTTTGTGTGTTGGAGTCATTCTCAGACAGCTTCTCCCCTGTTGTTTCAAAATGGCCATAAATGTTCCTGGTCATATTCTTCCAGATTCTCTTCCACGATAGATAAGTCAGTTGAATGTAACCAGGGTGGGGCAGTGGGGAAAGAACTAACTGGATCTCCTCGGGTAACATGTCAAGCCTGAACCAATTTTTGTGGCCAGGAAAATGCACTTCAATTATTGTGTCAGAGAAGGGTTATGGGTTTCAACACTAGGGCTGTATAGACTATAAGCTCCTAGAAGAGAACTAAGAGGTGGCTACCAACATGGTGAAAGAATGCTAAGTGGTAAAATTGACAGGTATCTAGTTCTCTACTCTGACCAGCCTCCTTTTCCCTCAGCTGTCT
The DNA here is from genome assembly GCF_016772045.2 of Ovis aries. Lineage (NCBI taxonomy): Eukaryota > Metazoa > Chordata > Mammalia > Artiodactyla > Bovidae > Ovis > Ovis aries. Next base: position 21,182,889 of record NC_056074.1, read on the forward strand.
GTGATACAGGTTCTGTCATCCCTCTGACTTCACCTCAGGAACCATCACCGGAATATGAGACTTACCTAGTCAGGCTGCACATGCCTCTGACCTCTGTCACCTCAAATACAACCCTTAATTCAAACTCAATATCAGACCTACTGCTCCCTTTCTCCTTCCGGCTCCTGCTCTGTTTTGTCCCAAAGGCTTTGGCTATGGGATGTCAGCCAGTAGTCAACATATTTCCCTAAATCCCCTTTCTCTTCAGAGAATGCTTCCTCCACCAGACAAATCAAGAATCAGGTCCTCACAAACAATCAGGTCCTTGGTCATGTCCCAGAAGTTTCCTTCCCTTACAGTTTTTTCAAGAAAAGCCTATTATCCCCTCATGACCTGTGTTCCAGGATAAGTCTTGGCATTCTCTAAACGTGTATCCACATAACATCTTGGTATTAACACACATGATAAAAACACTCTTCTGCTTATCTAACCTTTATCCCTGTTTCTGTGTGTGTGTGTGTGTGTGTGTGTGTGTGTTATTCGCTCAGTTTCTTTGTGACCCCAAGGGCTATAGCCCACCAGGCCCCTCTGTCCATGGGGATTCTCCAGGCAAGAACACTGGAGTGGGTAGCCATTCCCTTTTCCAGGGGATCTTCCAACCCAGCAATTGAACCTGGGTCTCCTGCTTTGTAGGTGGATTCTTTACCATGTGAGCTACCCAGGAAGCCTGGCGTGCTGCAGTCCATGGGGCTGCAAAGAGTCAGACACAACTGAGCAACTGAACTGAACTGACCAGGGAATCCCTGTCCTAGATTACGTAGTTAATTGCTTCATCCTTTCTAAAGCCTCAGTTTCCTCGCGTCTATTATGGCGACAGTGATTCTGCCTTCTTCACAGAGAACTATAAGAAGGGATTCTATGGCCTAAAAAGCCCCATCCATAGGGACACAGCTGGGGAGAGGTATGTGGCGGGAGAAGAGTTGGGGTTTTAGGTTACGCTCACCAGGTAACCCTGAACTTCTCCATTCCAGGAGGTGACCTGGGACCTAGCCTTAGACTGTTGAGCAGGAGGGCCTGCCTGGTGACTCCTCACCATCTCTGTGCCTGCTGTCTAGACTCGGTGCAGCCCCAGGCATTCCATCAGGTCCTGGGCCCCACCATCTCCCTGTGACGGGTGAGCTCTGTATGCTGTGTCTCATGTCCAGTATACGAATTGTGAGCAGGGTTCAGCTCTTTGAAACATACATGTATACAAAATAAAAAAATATTTCAAATAAAAAAACCTGGGAAATAAATAAAATATCTGTTGTAAAGCTCTTAACACCATGCCTGGTTCACGGGTGCTCAATAAATGCTAGCTGTCAAAAGGGTGGGATTCTGGGTACATAGCCATGCTTTTCTTCAGGTGTTATATTTTTATTGCTTCAACATTCACTGTGTAAAAAGAAAACATACTTTACAATATATGGAATAACCTGAATCTGGTGGACCCAACCACCAAACCACTTTAGTCACTATTAATGAGAAAAGACACATCCAAATAGAGATCAAATGTCAAATATTTAACTGTGAGCAGGATCCTGATTTATCGACTTTCTCAGTAAAGCGTAAAACCCTTTTCCCACATAACATGGCTACCTAAAAGTAAATTTTAGAGGAAAGGAAATATGTGCCCAATGGTCAACATGTGTTATTTCACTTAATCTGCACAACTATTTTATTGCTTATTTTCCTCAACAAATATTTATTAAATAACCCTTATCTGCTAAACTTTATGGACACAAAGATGAAAAGAACATCCTGTCTGTCTTCCCAGGCCATTAAGGGTGACCAATTAAGTCAATTAGCAGTTACACTATGGTGTGATGGATGCCAAGAGAATGATATGCAGGAACACAGAGGAGAGGTGAAGGTAGATGGTTTGAAAAAGGTAGAACTTCAATTGCATTTTGAAGGACAAGTAAGCACCAAATAAAAATGAAAGCAGACATTTCATTCAAAGTGAGGATGTAACAACTAAGAACACACTATGTATAAGCACTTTATTTAGCCTTCAGGTCAGAACTGCTAAGTGCTAGAAACCAGTATTGAACCAGCAGACTGATCTCAACAATCCATGCACTTGTAACTGTTGAACTGTTCCGCAGCAAGGGAGATTTGGAACACTGTACGCAGTGTAACTAAAGTAGGGCAGGTTTTATTAGAGAGGGAGTGGCAAGAAATAAGACTAAATAGGTAGATAGCCAGTGGATCAGGAAAGGCCACTGTACCAGGCTGAGGCGTGTGAATTCCATCCTTAAAAGAAGTGTAAATTCCATCCTTAAAGTCATTGGGATGCATGGGGGCATCTTCAGCATAGTCACATGGGAGACAGATACTCAACAGTACCCACTACATTCGAGGCAGTACCCTGAACACTTATAGCTCAGTCTTGAAAACAACACATGGAAGTAGATACAACTATTATGACCAGTTCTTAAAGTGAGGCACACATTGGTTAAGTCACTAACCCGAGATACACAGTTGACTTAAGCATAAGGGCCAGACTTCTAAGCAAACAGAAGTCTAGCTCCAGAAACCATGCCCTTCATCACTCTGTCATTCAGCGTGCAGCCTGCAGGTAAACCGTGGATAATCACTGGATCCGGATGTGTCCTGGGTGGACTGGAAAGCAATTGAACTGAAAAAGACAGGGGTGGTAATATCCACTATGAAGCTGGTGTCATTTCCTCCACATTCATTAGGCGAGCAAGCAACTGCAGAAAGCAAAGAGACGATGCCCTATATCCCACAGTATGTGTCACTGTCAAGATTTGATATTAAGAGTGCCAGATTCAAAAGTCCTTGTATTTACAGTGTTTGGGGCTGCCTCTGGCTAATTCAATTTCAATAAAATTATTTCAAATTCTAAATTATCTGGGTCTAAAATAATGAGGGTTTTTTTTTTTTCTTTGTAAATTCAGCATTCAAGTAGGAGTCCATGGATAAGTGGCATGGACAAGCATGTCAAAAAATTATCCACAAATTGCCCTGTTTCCCTGTTCTTTAGAATGCACGGCTCTCCTCTGGCTGATGGCTGTCACAGGAGGCTGCAGAGCACGTCACTATTTAAAGTCGATAAGCATCATCATGGCAAGCAGGTCATTACGAAAAGCGTATGTCTACTGTCTTACGAATTGTTTTTAATATGAAATTGATCTTGAAATGCAACAAAAGTAAATGCTCTAGACTTGTTGTTTTCCCTTATACTCTCTCTTATCTTAGTATAATTTGATCTTTGATGAATGCTACTCATTTCTATTCAATTTGTGACTTTATGGGGAAATTTCATCCTGAGACAGGAAATGTTATACTGTAGAAGGGAATTAGATATTTCCAGCCCCTGGAATATGGATTCCAGCCATCTGTCTGCTTAATAAACACTACAGTTTTGCATTTAACTGAAAGCCAGGCCCGGCTGCTCAACATAACAAAGAAAATGATGGAAAGCCCATTTCTTCCTTTCGGGGTGCCATGCTGCCTCTCTAGACATCGCCTCTGTGTGCTTAGGGGTACAGATTAAAGAATGTGCCATATTCTTAGTAATGGAAATGTATCCTGAACGTTTTATAGCTGCTGTGGTAGTCAGTAGGCACAGCTATCTGTAGAGCCCTTGAAATGTCTGGATTGAGAGATGTGAAACCTATTTCTTCTTCCTTTTGTTAATATAATTTCTAGAAAATTTAAATCAACCTGTGCTTTACATTATATTTCAACTAGGCATTGCTATCCTAGAGTTTTTATGTCTTCTACTAATTTCAAACCATGCATTTGTGTACGGCATGTGTATGTTTTATTTTGTTTTGTTAAACATAAAGCAAGTTACCTTTTAGGAAATTCTATAGTCTTTAGAGACATACTATAAATGAATATACTAATGTCCAATATCCATATCTGTGCAAAACAGAGTTTTCCATCTAGATGTCAAAAGCCATTTCCTTGCTTTAAAGACTCTAGGAGGCTGAATTCAAACCATTTTCCAACCTCATCTTGTCACATCTCCAAAAATAAGCCTATGTTTCCGAAGAATATCTAGAATTCCTCCTATATTTATATAGTCACTTAAGCAAAACACCCACTTTATGAAATTCTAGTATGCTACTTAAAAGAAACTCTATCTTAATACATTATTCCTAACACAACTTAAAAGTAGAGTTAAGTTATATTTGAATAAATAGTTGAAATTTTGCCTCACCCCTGCCCAGTGTCTGTTTCAGAATATGGCACATTAAAAACAGTATTTCCCTAAGTAAGTAAGATGATAGAAGGACACAGTCCAAAGAATCAACACATAATTTATGTAAGTTTAAAAATGAAAAAGTCCATGATTTGGAAAGAAATGATCACAAACAACAGGAAGAGAGTTGTATTAACAAGCAGAAGTCAATGATTTAAGTAACAGAATTATGAGACCCTGGGGCTCAGGTGGAGACTTACTTTACTATGTCACTGGAACTTCTAGTCAAGAGATGTTTAATGAGTCTGAGTATTTTGCATTACTTTCAAGCGACCCATAAAGGAGTTTCTCAATTTTTCTTCTAACAGGCTGGATCTGAAGCTTAGATAAAAAATGAACCCTCTTTAATTTAACTGAAGCCAGAAAGAAGTGGTGATGACACGGCTGGAAAGAATAAGTGCATTCAACTGGAGACCATTTTAAACCCTGGCTACTCCCAGTCTTTCTTACTTAAAAGCCTACAAATGATCTTCACAGTGCATCAGCCAGAATCTATTTTAGTATTGCATATGGAAGTTTATTTTCTACCAATAATAATAATGTAGTCATTTTTATTCACTTAGAATTGTATTTACAGCAATAATATAGCAGAGACTGTGAGTGTTCGCTAAGAGCTGTGGCCTCCCTCTCCTTCCCAAGCTCACAAACATTCTGCTCTATTGTTAAGGGTGGCCACCAAGGTAATTCTGCTCAAGGCCATGTGAGCAAAGAAGTATGCACCAAATTTAGATCTGGCCCATGCAAACCACCCACATAGGACCTAATTCTCTTTCCCCATCTGTTGATGGAATGGTGAGAATTCTGAGAACCAAGAAGAGGCCACAGCTACAAGAGGGAAGGTGAATGGGTCCCTGTACTGCTGTGTGGAGCATGGCCTCCACTCACCATCACCTCTTCAGTTCAGTTCAGTCACTCAGTCGTGTCCAACTCTTTGCGACCCCATGAATCTCAGCATGCCAGGCCTCCCTGCCCATCACCAACTCCCGGAGTTCACTCAGACTCACGTCCATCGAGTCCGTGATGCCATCCAGTCATCTCATCCTCTGTCGTCCCCTTCTCCTCCTGCCCCCAATCCCTCCCAGCATCAGAGTCTTTTCCAATGAGTCAACTCATTGCATGAGGTGGCCAAAGTGCTGGAGTTTCGGCTTTAGCATCATTCCTTCCAAAGAAATCCCAGGGCTGATCTCCTTCAGAATGTACTGGTTGGATCTCCTTGCATTCCAAGGCACTCTCAAGAGTGTTCTCCAACACCACAGTTCAAAAGCATCAATTCTTTGGTGCTCAGCTTTCTTCACAGTCCAACTCTCACATCCACACATGACCACTGGAAAAACCATAGCCTTGACTAGACGGACCTTAGTCAGCAAAGTAATGTCTCTGCTTTTGAATATGCTATCTAGGTAGGTCATAACTTTTCTTCCAAGGAGTAAGCGTCTTTTAATTTCATGGCTGCAGTCACCATCTGCAGTGATTTTGGAGCCCAAAAAAATAGTCTGACACTGTTTCCACTGTTTCCCCATCTATTTCCCAGAAGTGTGATAAATAAGAACTTACCATTCTGAAACTACTGAAATTCTCAAGCTTGTCTCTGATAGAGGCTACCACTGTGTCCTAACCTCATATAAGCAGTTTCACATGTCAGCCCTACTACCTGCCAGTTTTTCCTAAAATTTAGGAGCTAATGGTGAGAAAAATTTGAAAATGTCATTATATCTATTAGCAAATAAGGAAACGAGTAACAAGAGATTGTTTGGTTCATTATCACAGAACAAGGTATAATCCAGATGTCCTGAAAAATAAACATCCATGTATAAATTCAATTCATGGAGTCACAAAGAGTCAGACACAACTTAGCCACCAAACAACAGTAACAATGTATAAATGAGAAGACTGGGAAAGAGAAACAGAAGAAAGAGATACCAAACTCAGTTTGGTTGAGTTGGAAGATAGCTGTATTTTAGGGACTAAGTTTCTGAGCAGTTGCCAACAGAGCTGAACTACTCTGTCAGGAACATATCTAACTTTATTCTAGAAAACAAACAGTGGCATGCATGAGGCTGAAATGAAGAAATGCATCCTTGGGTTGGAAACAGGGTGAGACAGAAATGTGAAAGCAGGCAAAAGAGAACCTCATCACGTTCTACTGGTCAGTATGAGTTTAGCATCCCACAAAAATCCTGTTGAGGAAGAATCACATTGACCACTACCACCAAACTCTGCTGACATTTGCACATTCTTTGTAAATGTTTTTCAATTCATCCTTTGTCTTAATAAAGATCTGAATTGGCTTCCAGCTCAAGATGGTGGAGTAGACAGACGTGTGCTCATCTCCTCCTGTGAGAGCACCAAAATTACAACTAGCTGTTGAACCATCAACAGGAGGACACTGGAACCCACCAAGAAAAGATCCCCTACGTCCAAAGACAAAGAAGCTGCAGCAAGATGGGAGGAGGGGCACAATCTCGATAAAATCAAATCCCACACTGGCAGTGTAGGTGACCCACAAACTGGAGAACAATAACACCAAAGAAGTCCTCCCACTTGTTAAGGTTCCCTCCTCTTGTGAAGGCTGTGAACTTCACATCAGGCTTCCCTGCCTGGATCTGACAAAGGGACTGAAAATCCCTAGGGAATCTGGCATGGAAAGCCAGTGGGATTTGATTACAAGACTTCCACAGCACTGGGGGAACAGAAACTCCAGTCTTAGAGGGCACAAACAAAATTTTATGCTCACCAAGACCCAGAAGAAAGGAGCAGAGATGCCACAGAAGACTGAATCAAAACCACCTGCTAGGGTTGGAGGGCCTTCTGCAGAAGTGTGGGTGGACAGGGGCTCCCTGCAGGGATGGTGGCACTGGTAGCAGCAGGCCTGGAAGGTCCACCTTGGCATGAACACTCTTGGAGGTTGCCATTAAGCCTATCCCAGAGCCCACAGACCCCAGGGCTGAATCACTTCAGGCCTAACAATTAACAGGAAGTGTAACCCCACAGATCAGCAGGTAATTGGATTAAAGCTTTTTTGAGGAAGACCCTGCCCACCAGAGCAAAACCCAATTTTTTCCACTACGAGTCCTGCCCATCAGGAAGCTTACACAAGCCTCTTAGCCTCATCTATCATAGGGCAGACAGAAGCAGCACAGTCCCACGGCAGCTAATACAAAAACCATATTATAGAACGTTAATCACAATGAAAAAGCAGAAAGTTATGTCTCAGCTGAAGGGACAAGATAAAACCACAGAAAAACAACTAAATGAAGTGGAGATAGGCAATCTTCCAGAAAAAGAATTCAGAATAATGATAGTGAAGATGATCCAGGATCCTGGGAAAAACATCTTCTTACAGAAGATACAAGAAATGTTTACCAAAGACCTACAAGAAGCAAAGTACAAACAGAGATGAATAATACACTAGAAGGAATTAATAGTAGAATAACTGAGGCAGAAAAACAGATAAATGAACTGGAGGACAGAATCATGGAAATCACTGTCATAGAATATAGAAAAAGGAATGAAAAGAAATGGAGACAGCCTAACAGACCTCTGAGACAACTTTAAATGCACCAACATTTGCATTGTAGGAGTCCCATAAGAGGAAGAAAGAGAGAAAGGATCTGAGAAAATATTTGAAGAGATAATAGCTAAAAACTTTTTGAACATAGTAAAGGAAATAGTGAAGTCCAGGAAGCAAAGAGAGTCCCAGGCAGGATAAACCCAAGGAGGAATACACTAAGACACATAGTAATCAAACTGGAAAAAATTAAAGACAAAGATAAAATATTAAACAAACAACAAGGGGAAAATGACAAATAACATACAAGGGAGTTCCCATCAGTTTATCAGCTGATTTCTCAACAGAATCTCTATAAGCAAGAAGGCAATGGCATGATATATTTCAAGTGATGAAAGGGAAGGACCTACAACCAAGAATACTCTGCCCAGAAAGACTCTCCTTCAGATCTGATGAAGAAATCGAAAGTTTTCCAAACAATCAAAAGCTGAGACAATTCAGTACCACCAAACCAGCTTTAAAACAAATGCAAGAGGAACTTCTCTAGGAAGGAAACACAAGAGAAGAAAAGACCTACAGAAAATAAACCCAAACAATTAAGAAAATGTTAACAGGATCATTCGTATCAATATTTACCTTAAATGGAAAGATTAAATGAACCAACCAAAAGACACAGACTGGCTGCGTGGATGAAAACACACGTGTATGCACTTCCATTTCCTACAGCACTCTGCTTGACCTTCCAAATCGTATATAATTATCTTTCATTTTTAAGTTAATTATGTTCCCATTAAGGCCTGCAATTCTAAGTATCTTTTATTTTTTATCTGGCTATTGATTTTGAAAACTAATAAACATCTTCCACAACTGTGATTATGTAGCTATTACTTAATATCATTGCTTCGTGATTGACGCTTTTGAACTGTGGTGTTGGAGAAGACTCTTGAGAGTCCCTTGAGAATCCCAGCAAGAAGATCAAACCAGTCCGTCGTAAAGGAAATCAGTCCTGAATATTCATTGGAAGGACTGATGCTTAAGTTGCAACTCCAATACTTTGGCCACCTGATGCGAAGAACTGGCTCATTGGAAAAGACCCCAATGCTGGGAAAGATCGAAGGCAGGAGGAGAAGGGGATGACAGAGGATGAGATGGTTGGAAGGCATCACAGACTCAATGGATATGAGTTTGAGTAAGCTCCAGGAGTTGGTGATGGCCAGGGAAACCAGGCGTACTGCAGTCCATGGGGTCGCAAAGAGTCGGACATGACTGAGTGAATGAACTGAATTGATCATAATTCATCAAAAAGAAAATAATAGAATGCTGTATCACCAAAACTATGATTTAATAGAAAAACCTGTAATCACTTTTTAAAATCCAGATGCATATCAGATCTTGAAATACTGTGAAGAATACAAAATGCCAGGTATTGCTTTCTTTTCTCCAGAGCTCCAGATGTTTCTAATGAGCAGTCATGTTTAAAAACAATTGGACTATATAATGATCTTTTACTTTTATCTAGTTTGCTTCACTTTTTCTATTTCATATTCAATGCTCCCATTTCATTTAATTTGCTTTCCAACTTCTCCATCTATTCTTTTTTTCTCTGATGTTCTTTCTCAAGCTTTTATGAAGCATAGTAGAACCAATACAGTATTGTAAAGTAAAATAAAGTAAAAATAAAAATTTAAAAATAAAGTAGATTTATTATCTGCAAAAAAAAGAAAATAGAAAATCTTTCGTATGCATAAATATAAACAATATATATAATACATATTTTAGAAAACTTATGAATTTTTGCCTAAGTAAAAATTTATGACATTTTTATTCTATTTGTTTGACTTTTAGTATGAATAGAATGCAATATTTCTAACTAAAACATAGATATGCAACAAGCAACAAAGGTTTGCTATATAGCATAGGGAACTACAGTGAATAACTTATAATAACCTAACTGGAAAATAATATATGTGTATATTATAACTGAATCACTTTGCTGTACCTGAAACACTGTAAGCCACCTATACTTCAATTATATATATATATATATATTTATTTTTTTTTTTTTTTTAAAGATCTGAATCAATATAAGCCTCTAAAGTAACATTAAGAAGTTTCTGGGCCAAGCAGACCAAGCATCAGAACGTGTTCTAGGCTCCTGACTGCTTAGCTTTTATAATACAATAGTCATTAAGAAGAATCAGATCTATGCATACTAATCTTGCCTTAAAATATGGCATCCATCCAGGTACCAGACTTTTTCAGTTCTACAAAAGGTAAATGCCCTTTGTGTATATTCTGAGCAGAGATGGGTATGCCAAGTATAGCTGATGCCATCTATAAAAGTACCAGTTGTGAAATACTTTAGATATTTTGGAAATAATTGCTCCCCTAAACAGATCATCACTGAAGAGAGAGCCTATAGATCAACTGTGGCATCTTTCCATAATGTTGCCTGAAGAAGTCTCCTGGTCCATTGAGAATTGTTCCTTAGGAAAGAAAGACAGTCTTATTCTGATTTTGCACCAGAAAGTCAATGTTCAGTAGCCTGTTTTAAAATAAAATCAAGTGATATATATTTCTATGTCTCTGCTAATCTCATGAGTCATTCTGGATGTGACAATTACGGATAAGAAACATCTATGTAACTCACGAAAGTGCAACCTTCAAATGCACTCAAAAGAATCAACACTTGTCTAAGTGTCAGATTTCCATGCCCTCTGAGATACAAGCTGGTTTAACATGTATGCCTTAAGCCCCTAGGGATGTGGTTATGTCTACTGGACTGCAAACTTTAAAAGGTAAGCACTGACTTTGGTAAGTGGTGGAAAGTGCTTTAAGTGCATCCAAGAGACTCTTTTTTTGCCCAGGAGAAAATGTACTTGAAGGGAGAGGCCCTGAAAAGACTACATCAAGGTCTTCCTTGTTAAGTCAAAATAACACAACCAGTATTTTGCAGCTTGTCCCACACAAACTTCCCTTTTGTACCTCTCTTCTTAATGCACCGCTGCTCATTTCAAGACTGTGATAGAGCTTCTGTGTCTTTCTGCCTTTCTTTATCAAGCTGATGAACATAATGCCTCTTGATAGCTTAAACTATACAATCAGTTCTATTTTCAAGCTCCAGTCTCATCTTTTATAGGAAGTATTATTGAAATTTTAAGCATAACAATACATCCATGGGCCAATCAGTATTCTAAAGCATTCTTCCTGCTCCCTTTAAGGACTGTAATACATACATACAGATCTAAACTTAGTCCTTGGTAAGAATTTTCATGACAGTGAGTTTACAAATAAGGCTGAAGTTATCTTAGTGCTGCTCAGCACTGCAGTACTGATACCACAATACTCATGCAACTGTTATTATCAATCTACTTTTATTAGCGATCATATTAATGCATCCAAAATAGGTTAGCATTTCTGGAGGTGGAACAACGGAGGTGAGAGAGTCTTTGTCATGCTTTCTTCTCCAGCCCTCAGGAAGGAATGGCAGTGGAATGATTGTTTTCAGTTTTTGGTTTCCATACCCAAGTAATAGCTTTTTTCCGTTATGTGAAGTGTCTATTTGGCAAGTGTGATGAAGACTGGATCTAAAACCATGTGCCCCTAAGACCATGTCCCCAGCACAATGCAAGTCACCTTTTCCTCAGGTCTCCTACACGGAGGCACAGTAAGATCCCCAGGACTGCCCACCTCTGTGCGTCAGGACTCTGCATCCTCTCTTCCAGCTCCTCCCTCTACAACTGACAGAGTGGGAGAAGGTGACCCCGAAATGGGGCCTGACGATCCCAGGGAGCCAAGATACAGGCCACACTCTGATTCCCTCGCTGACCCTCATCTACTTTCTACTGATCTGAAACTGTAGGGAGGGAGACACTCTAAACCTCCAACATGCACTCAGAGTTTAAAAAAAAACAACAACTCCATTTTTATGGAACAAAGTGATCTCAAGTTTATCTATAGTTGAAAGTTAAATGAGCAGCAAAGAAAAGGATTCCATGCTGTTTGGGGCCACACAGTGGAATACTAATCTGAGTCTCCTGAATGTTTTCCATTGCTCCCGTAAAGCCAGGACACAGTACGCAAAGGCAATGCCCCTTCCAAAAGCACGTGCCACATGGGGATGGGCGGGTGGCTATGGAAATAGAAATTTCTCAGAACCTGAAGGGCAAATGCTTGGTAGCCTGTCATGTTTCCCTTATTACCTTGGCTCTCCAGTATGTGACATGCCTTCCAGCTCTAAACATAGCCCACACTAGAACTGCAGAGTAAATAAGTCAATGAGTCTAAAAAGAGGTCAAATTTAAAAAAAAAAAAGTTGTTGAAATAGATGGAAAAATGATACATGAAAATATTAACAGATGCAAAAAAAATAAAGCAGCAGTAGCGGTCATACTTGGGCTGCTTAGTGCCTCTCAAAACAGGCTAAAGAATTTAGTGATTTCTGGGATAATTATATTCAGTATTCACAGGACATTCAGTATTTATGGGGCATTCAGCATCTGTAGGAATGAAACATAAAATAGAATAAATGAATTTTCTATGTATAACAGACAATGTCTTTGAACTTAAGTAGCAGGTCCATTGATGATTTTCTAAAACATTGAAACAGAAATTGCACAAGCACAGGCTTTAAAATTTTAATTTTCCTTTGATTTTCTCACTGGTGGGCTAGATTTAGTAGTAATTAATACATCAGGCTACAAGAGCAGAGTTGATTTGTGTCAGATGAACTGGCCAAGTCTCATTTTGCATCATTACCTAATTATTGAGCACCCAGGAAGCACAAGGTCTTGAGCTGGCCTAACAAGTATGAACAGGATTTCAACCGGAATAAGAAGAGGATGAACAAATTCACTCCAGGGTAATAAATGATCCCAAGGAGAGGAGAGGGCCATGAGGTGATCTGGCTGTTCTGTTAGGAGTAAGGTTAGTTAACTCACAAGCATGACTGGTGAGGAAATGGGGGAAGATGGTATTTCAAGAGATGAGGCTTCGAATATTCAGAGGCAGCCAAGCTGTCATAGGGTCTTGAGTGCCTTGCTGAAGAGTTTAGGCTTTACTCCAAAGAACTCAGAAATATACTCACAACCCTCATAGATTTATCAATATGAATGCGTTTTTACAAATAGCCTTGGGTCTAAATGGGTCAAGCCATCCCACAAAATCATTCAGTCTTGCCTTGCACCATTCTTGCCAGCATTTTGTCCGCACACCTGAAGGCAGACTTTTGGACGAGATCTTCCTGAATTCTCCCTCAGTCTGTTAACCACATTGCAAAACTCTGTCTAGAGTACTCTAAGTACTTTTGCCAAAGGCGTTCCTAGGCCCCTTGCTATTTTCCTTCAAGATCTGTGAATATCACTTCTCTGATTCACAGCCTAGCAGTTGACCAATTTTTATTATCTTCAGTGATATGTCATTAAAACAACTCTCCTTTTATTCTCCCTCTCCTTTCCGCTCATGTTGCCTTCAAGTCTCTGAAAGCATCTTTGTGCATGTGAGATATGTCTATTTATTAATTCAGGACTTCATTTACATCTTTAGTATGAGGGGCCACACTAACCTTTTTGTCTATATCAAAACTTCTCTGGCCTTCTGCTCCCAACTGTGTATCTTTCTTGTACAACTGATCCAGCATCCCCTCAAACAGAAATTTCTAGAAGCAGCCCCTCTGCACATGCACCTCAATGCAAGCATGCTTGTAATAAATGAGTTTGGAGTACCATGATATTCTGAAGTGTCTTAAGAATTCACCTATGTTGCAGGAACTTTTACAGTGAATTGAATTTTATTGCTTTGAAAGTCAGTCATCCATTAGCAATCAGACTCAATGTTAAAGTCAGTTTGCACATCACCTGTGGGAGCAATGATTTCCTCAAGCTTAGGGTAAGGCTCTAGAAGCTAGGTACCTCTGTGTCCCAGGTGGACTTTCACTTCCTTGTAAAATCTTCTAGACAAAAAAGTGCATGTTCCAATAGAAAGGCATCTTCATGTGTTTATTCAACAAGAAACTCTTAAGAGATGAGTCAACAGGCAACTGCAGCAGGAGATTATAAGGACTGCAGTAGTGTTTAAAGGGTTTCTTTGGAGCACAGAAGAGGGGTGCTCACCCAGACTGAGACCAAGGTGGGCTTCTTGGACTTAGAAGACTAGGAAAAACAAAACCACATTGCTGTAAAATATAAAGTACTTAAAGAGCCCCTTGCATGGTTCGAAAATAAACACTGGGCAACGGGTGGCTAATTAATCTACTTCTCCAGAAAACAGAGGACATTGTGCGGGCACCAGGAGTGTGACACCAGTCCCCGTTTCCTGAAATGCTGGTGGCTTTCGAGCAAGGGCATCACACTAGCTTTGGAACTGACTCTAGAAAGACTATTCCCACCAAGGAGATGGTTGTGGCAGGTGAACAGATACTAAGAGGACGAGCCAACAAAATTCCCACTTCACCCAATGGCTCTGATTTTTCACTTAAGCAATTCTGAATTTTGAGAAGTGGCTCCCTGCCTGTCTTTCACTTAATAAAGGTAAAACTAGAAACACAAACATTTTTCCACGTCTTAATAGAAATTCTTGGTGGATTCGGGGGTGGGGGAGGGAGGTGCTTCTTTTCCATTTATCTGATTTCCTAGGAGTTATTTCCCCTTGGCCTCTTGCCCCTTCTTCTCTGCCGCTGCTACTGCTAAGTTGCTTAGCGACTTAGAGTCCGACTCTTAGCGACCCCATGGACTGCAGCCTACCAGGCTCCTCCATCCATGGGATTTTCCAGGCAAGAGTACTGCAGTGGGGTGCCACTGCCCTCTCCGGCCCCTTCTTCTCATTTCCCCCCAACTGTTGATGCGTGGAGAGAGGAAGTGGACATGTGCAGCCTAGTTCTCGCCTCACTGTTGCTCTAGGAGTCAGGAGGCTCACCGGATACACCCTTTCTGGGCTGTGGCTCCTGCCCTAAACTGCATAGGAAGCCTTAGTAGAGGCACCTCCATGAGAGGCCCTGGTTCAATAGTGACTGGTTACATAAATCGGCCTAATTTGGGTGTTCAGTATTATGAATACTATTGTCATATACATAAGCCATGTTCTCTGGCATCATCTTTACCAATGTTCATATTAACATTCTGGTCTCCACTGGCTTGATTTCTTCATCTGCCTCCTAACTGATTCTCAATGCAGCTGGGGAAAACAAGGGTGTCATTTTTATGCTCTTCTCAAACTCTGACAGTTATCATAGTAAATTAATGTATTGATCCTCAAGAGATTATCCATCTCAGGTATGCTGATACGGCCAGTGTTTTGAACCTACAAAACAGAGGATCTGACTCTCAGCAACATGGACAAACCAGAAGTCAGACTGCAAATAAGGGTATGAAGCCAACACAAAGCAGCAGCAAGGAGACAGAACGAGTGAGTTCCCACAGCAGCCCAGCCCCTGGACACCTGAACCTGGGTCCCAGGCGCCATTTTGCTTCAGGTTCTATGACCTGCCTGGAAAACTCACTAGTGCTAATAGACAGGTGTTACTTCACAAGCATAGAACCAGCTCAGCTGCACAGAACCCCCAGTTCAGAAGGGACTGAGAATTCATGTTCTGTGGTTACCATCTTCAAGTTCTTAATAATTCCATCTTTGAATATAAGTTTTCCAAGTGAGGTTCAGTGGGACAGAGGACCACATGTCGGGACTGCCCAGCACAACTCCCACTTCTTCCTCCCTCTCCAGGAGGGGTTCTCAGCTCTCTGTTCCCCAGTCCCTCAGAGCAGGGACAACTGCCACTCTGTTTCTCCAGCAGGGTCCTGTGCATAGACACGGGGAGGGTGAGGCTTGGATTCACAGACTGTGGGTGTTTCCAGTGGAGCATAGTCACGCCACCCCACCCCCCCCAGCAGGCGGCGTGCAGGCGCAGTCCTCAGTGATCCAGGGACTCAGTGGGGAGACTACAGTCCCCCGAGCTGCCCATCATTAGTGGACTGGGGCAGCGGGATCGTGGGAAGGGCAGAGAGCTGGCTCAGCTTCCCTGCCCAACCCAGTCACAGCACCTCGGTCAGGGCACATGGGAGCCCTGCAGTCAGTGGGCCGGGTTCATGTGCCAAGTGTGTGTGTAGAGGGTGGGTCTGAAGTGCCTCTCGGCATACTTATTGTTGTTGACGCTGGGAGAGTATTTTTCCATCTCTGTGAGAAAAACAAAACAAACCAAAACTCCTTACATGGGCATTAGTCACCAGGAAAGCCCATCTCAGAGAATTTTCACTAATTAGCATTGTTCAAGAAACAGTTGCCTGTGTTTTGCTTGTTACTAGAGGTGTTAGCAGTGTTCATTTCTACCCAGATGTACCCAATTCCATGAACAACACCATGTCTAGGAAAGCTTTAAACATTAAAGAAAAAAAAGAATTAGTTAAAGCTGTCTGATTCTCCTGGTCCAACTCCCTCTAGAAATGATTCAGTTACAAGTGGAAAACTCAACGGTAAGATGTATGCCTTGAAACAGACACATAGTTGGGTACCTCAGTCACAAGGCTGAGATTCAAGCCAACTCATGGACTGCCTTTTCTTGTCCTTCATCACTGTGCCACCAACAATACTGTTTTCACTTTTATAGCATTTGATAGTTTAAAATAGTGATATATATTCCTTTAATAATTCTTTGTAATAACACTACCGGATAAATTTTGAAGGTGATATTGACCCAATTGTAGTACGTAAAAATACAGAAGTGACAACCCACCAGTAAGGAAATCAGGTCTAAATCCCACCTTGCCAAGCCCTTTGTCAAATTTTTCATCTCTGCAGCAACAGCTCCCCACACAACACTGACAAAACGCAAGACCCTCCTGGTTTTATTGAGGTTAACATGACTGACCATGAGAATTACGTTAAGAAAATTACTAGCCCTAATTTATAATTTTTGGGGAAGATGTATTTTCAGAGTCTGTGGACACCAGGAATATTATTTGAACTCGTATTTTTTGCAGTGGGGACTTTCAAATTCCACAAAAGGTGAAGCCGCAACCTAGCACATAGGGCAAGAGAGGGGCTGGCAAACAAACTCACTCACCTGGTGCAACCACTATCGTTTTATAAGGTAAGATCATTCTGAACAAAACGCATTAAAATCAATTCCCTGCGTTGCTCCTCAGATTTACAGCATCAGATCGCATGCACCAGCAGGGGCTTGATATTCCGTGGAATTATATTAATGTTTACATTCCTTTTTCGTTTTGTTTTAGAAATATATTCAAGTCTTCTTTTAAACACTGAGCACTAGTTTCTTTATTTGCCTCACGGAACTTTTTAAAACACACACAAATATTACATATATAAACCCCCACTAGAGGAGACACAAAAACAACTGAACTCATAGCAATAAGTGAGTGTTCTTTTTCACCTGTCCCCATGGTTAATAAGGAGGACAGTCTGCATGGTTGGCATGTCACTGCATTTACATAAATATATGTATAGATATTTATAAATAACAAATTTGCCAAGTGATGATACTATATGTACTGTCCTATAACTTGGCTTTATTTGTTTTTTTCTGAAAAGTATGTCTTCTAGGATGGGTGTGTACAGGCATGTGCCCACGTGTGTGCATATATACGCTCAGAATTTCAAACCACCATATTCTATTCCACGAAATAATTCTCCAAATAAATTAAATCATTCCACTACTGCCACACACTTGGACTGTTTTTGGTTTTCAGTGAATACAAACAATGTAGTGAAAATATCCCTGTTACATGCATTTTTTTCTCCCTCAAAAGCATATACTTGGAACATATTTCAAGAAGCAAAATCAATGGAATCAAGAGAATCTCTCTAAGACCCTTCAGATTTACTTTAAAAGTAGATTGATTTTGTCAACTTGCCATTAAAAACTTTCACCCATTTACCTCTGAGTCATGCATGAGGCTGTTCACCCCAACCTCACTGAGACAGAACACAATCAATATAATAAGGTTCTCCTCTAATCTAATGCAGGAATATGGTGACTTAGTCGCTGTATATTATTTCTCATCATCAGTATGTCATCTCTGCTGAAGAATACTGCTAGACTGCTGTGTGTCCTTGAGTAAGTTATTTAACCTTTCTGTGTCTCAATACTGTGACCTCTAAAATGGGGAGAATAATAATACCAAAAGGTTATTTCCTGGGGTTTTTTGTTTTTCTTTTTGTTTTTAATATAGATCGTGTCTCTTTTTCAGTGTGACGTCCATTTCCTCTTGGGCTGATTGAGTCCGTGAGTGATTGCTGATGCTTACAGTGTGCCAGGTACCATTCTAGTTGATGGGAAAAGAGCAGGGAGACGTGACCAAGCAGTCCCTCTCACAGGACTTATGAGGGGACAGATAATACAGAAGTATAAGCGCATCGATGTATAATGTTCTGAGAGGCCGGGTTAGTTAAGAAAAATAAAGGAGGGTATGGGACTGAGAAGTTCTAGAGGTCTATTTCCAGCAGAATGATCAGATTAAGTCTCTGAGGATGGCAGAGACTTGAGTAGACACCTGAAGGAGATGAGTGTGGAGGCGGGGTGGGGGAGCCCAAGCACACAGCCTCAGATCGGAATGTGGCTGGCATGTGCAGGAATAGCGAGGAATAAGGCGCTAGTACAGAGAGAGTTCGGGGGAGAGAAGAGAGAAAAGCTGAGTGGAGTCAGGGACCAGACTCTGACTGCTCCCATTAGACAGCAGGAGTAAGGGGAATTTATCCTGAATGCCGACAAAAGCCTGAGCACTGGCCTCTGAATTGTTCCAAACACAGAGAGGGGCTGAAACTTTTAGCATCCTATCCCACCTAGAGAGTGGCCATGAGTGGGGTCCTCTTGCTGTCTGAGTAGGGCTCTCAGAGAACAGACGCCCACCTCAACCACCAGCACATCCATCACAAACACAAGCCAACAGGCAAAGCTGGAGACAGCCATCAAGATACGGGACCATGCTCCACCCACAAGCACACCTTCTTCCTTCTTAGCAAAAGTCAGACTCAGAGCATTTTTGTTCTTCTCTGCTGCACAGTGCCCTTGCCTGCTGACCCCACCAAAGACAGGAACCCTGGTGGGGGGGGGGGGGTCAATCACCAGAAGCACACAAAGGACCTGTGACAGGAGCGCCAATAGCCCAGGCAGGGAGGCAGCTCATGGGCAGCTTCACCCCTGTAGCAACCAGCCTACCTCTGCAGATGGTCCCGTTGCCCACATAGCCAGGCTTGCAGGTGCAGCTGTGTCCCTGGACAGTGTTGGTGCAGATGGCATTCTCATCGCAGTTGTGCTGCCCGCTGCCACAGTCGTCGTGCTCTGTTTGCAGGGCAAGAAAGAGAGACACCTTTTCAGAAGTTGGAATCTCTGACATTGGAAAAGGTAGCTGGAACTCACCAGGTAAGAATGCAAGTGGCTACCATGCGTTGGGACCTTGAAATCTCAGCAGCTCTAAGATGTATGTTATTATCCTCACTTTGCACGGAAATAGACTGAGTGTCAGAGAAGTCAAGAGATTTATCCAAGTGACAATGATTCCTAAGTGCTGCTCTAAGGTCATTGCTTCTTTCATAGCTGCAAAGGTTTCTGCAGAGGCTCCAAAGCCGGGTTCTCAAGGGGTGGCAGGGAGAGGTGTTCAATTCTGCATCTTTTCTTCCTGCTGGAAACATTTGACAGTATCTGAGGATACGTTTGGTTGCCATGCTTTGAGAAAGGTGATGCTATTGGCATCTAGTGGATGGAGGGCAGGGATGCTGCTAAGCGTTCAGCAATGCACAGGACCGTGCACCACAACAGAGAATTCAACCAGTCTGACATGTCAACAGTCCCAAGGCTGGGAAACCTTCCTGCAAGGTTGAAAAAAAGAAAAGGAAAAGAAACAAATCCACAGGAGAGAGTCCATGGCTTCTTTAGAACATGTTGGTTGGAAACCTTGGAAGCTTCCTGGGTAGAATCTGAAACTGGCCTTCATACAAAGAGAGCAAGGAGACCAAAGAAAGAGGCAAACACTCCAGACTGCTAGACACAGATTTAATAAGCAAGGGGACTTACATATGAGGCTGGTCTTGGGTGGGTGCAAGGCCAATAGATCTCTGCACTTGCCCACCAGAATCTTAAAAGTTTATATAGAGGCCTTAATGGGGTTCAGTCACGTATTACATCCTCATGGTCTCATCAATACCTTGCTCTTTCAGGGCTGTGTCCTTTAAACAGCTCTGACGGTGGGAACAGTGGCCAGAATATACATTACAAGGGCAGGGATTGCATGTGCGGCTCCGAATGCCAGGGTTCAGCTCGTGGTCCAACCACCTGTCTCATCCTCCCAATATCCTTCTCCAAAAGAACAAGGAGGGTAAAACTAAAGAGGAAGGCCCAGCAAATACAGCCTAGCAAAGGAGCACTAACCATTTTCACAGGATTCAGAATGTAACCACTGTGCTGATGCCTGACGTGTAGTAATATCGTTGTGTGTGCGTGTGTTAGTTGCTCAGTCGTGTCCGACTCTTTGCAACCCCATAGACCACAGCCCACCAGGACCCTCTGTCCATGGGATTCTCCAGGCAAGAACACTGGAGTGGTTTGCCATTTCCTTCTCTAAAAGAAACTATAGAAAGAAAGAAAAGGAAGTCGCTCAGTTGTGTCCGACTGTTTGTGACCCCATGGACTGTAGCCTATAGGCTCCTCCATCCATGGTATTTTCCAGGCAAGAGTACTGGAGTGGGTTGCCATTTCCTTCTCTAATAATATGGTTACATATATTCAAATAGTCACAGCATCCTTAATTCACAAGACACAGGGGAAAGTATATCTAACACTATGAAATGGACTGAAAGATTCCAAGGCAGAAATCAAGATTTCACAGATAACTACTCTCTCCCCTCATCACTGGGAAGTTTTTATATTCACCTAAGTGACTTCTCTGTAAATAAATAATGTGAAAAAGTTTATGCCTTTTACTCCCTTTAACATTTGCTACTGTGACTTAGAAATTTTGAGGAGAAAAACCAAGTAGGGTTATTGAAGCCATAAAAGGCTATAAAACAATAGTTGAAATCCCAGCTAGAAACCTCAAAGAAAACAATACTAACTGAACAAAACTAAACCCTCAATATAGTTTGTTAAGCAAACTATTAGATCAATGTAGCAATCAAGTGAAATAACGCCTATCTTCTTTAACTTTTCATTTTAAATTTCCTAACAGGGACTAGGTTAAAGAGTCCTAGAGAAAAGTTAAATTCTGCAAAGTAGAGCTGTTTCAGTCACCCACAAGCAAAAAGGTCAAGTAGATACTTGCCCATTGCTCTTAACAGCTTGCATTTTTCCAAAGAAAATTTTTCTTAAGGCCGGAAGACCAAATCAAACTGTCAAAGAGACATGTGCACAGGTTAGCAAGCAGTGTGAGGGGAGGAGATTTATGAAGACACACTTCTAGTCAGTGCTCAAATCATCTTCAGGTTGTTCTGGAAATAGTAGAGCCCTGTGAATGTCCAACCACATTTATAGACCTAGCAAGCACCTCATATGTACAGGTGCAATACCAAGAGATGTTAGAAACACAAAAAAGTCTAAGAATGAAGGATTAGACTCCAAGAGTTTTCAATACTTATTTAAATCCACTTAATAAATAATTATTAGAGTCTGTATTGGTATTACAAATGAGTAGCTATGGTCCCTGCTCACATGAACATTTTAATAGAGGTCACCAGACAGCAATATGTCACTAACCAGAACACAAGGGAGAAGCGAAAGGAGTTATAAGTGGGTGACCTTATATTTTATCATATAAATGGAACATATTTTGGAGTGAAAGGGGACTTTGCTAATAACTACACTGGAATAAGAGGCATAATTCAGAATGACCTAGGCCAACGAGCATGTGTGCTCATGTTTGCTAAGAGAAACAAAGGTAAACCGAAAAGAAGTTCACTGGAGGGAAGAAATGCCTTCTAATAGGCAGAAAAATCTTCTTGAAAGACATAGTATTTGAACTAGCCTTTTAAAAACGGTCATGGTTTTCTCAGCCAGAAATGCTCAAGAAGGGCACTCCAGGTGAAGCAACAGTGTGGAGAAATGATTGTATGCAACATTCCGGAAGTCTGGTCCACTGTTGTCTTTCCAGTCTCCAACCATTCCACTCCCATCATCAGCTTAATAAAGGCATACTTAACAAGCAGAATTGAAAGATACTGAAAATGTACAATGTAATAATTTGATAAACAGTCAAAAAGGATTATCCCATTGGGTTAATTAACACACCTATCATGTTATCACTGAGGAAGCCTTTCTTACCTCTGCTTGCTATTCTTGGGAACTCTGCATTCAAATGTACAGTATATCTTTCCTTTTCTCCTTTGCTTTTCACTTCTCTTCTTTTCACAGTTATTTGTAAGCCCTCCTGAGGGCTTAATTTTGCTTTTTTGCATTTCTTTTTACTGGGGATGGTCTTGATCCCTGTCTCCTGTACAATGTCATGAACCATTCTTTGGCAATGCTAAAGAGTACACAAACTACCGCACAAATGCACTCATCTCACACACTAGTAAAGTAATGCTCAAAATTCTCCAAGCCAGGCTTTAGCAATATGTGAACCATGAACTCCCTGATGCTCAAGCTGGTTTTAGAAAAGGCAGAGGAACCAGAGATCATATTGCCAACATCTACCTGATCATCGAAAAAGCAAGAGAGTTCCAGAAAAAACATCTATTTTCTGCTTTATTAACTATGCCAAAGCCTTTGACTGTGTGGATCACAATAAACTGTGGAAAATTCTGAAAGAGATGGAAATACCAGACCACCTGACCTGCCTCTTGAGAAATCTGTATGCAGGTCAGGAAACAGCAGTTAGAATTGGACATGGAACAACAGACTGGTTCCAAATAGGAAAAGGAGTATGTCAAGGCTGTATACTGTTGCCCTGATTATTTAACTAACATGCAGAGTACATCATGAGAAATGCTGGGCTGGATAAAACACAAGCTGGAATCAAGATTGCCAGGTGAAATATCAATCACTTCAGATATGCAGATGACACCACTCTTATGGCAGAAAGCGAAGAACTAAAGAGCCTCTTTATGAAAGTGAAAGAGGAGAGTGAAAAAGTTGGCTTAAAGCTCAACATTCAAAAAACTAAGATCATGGCATCCAGTTCCATCACTTCATGGCAAATAGATGGGGAAACAATGGAAACAGTGACAGACTCTTTTTTTTTTTGGACTCCAAAATCACTGCAGATGGTGATTGCAGCCATGAAATTAAGACACTAGTTCCTTGGAAGAAAACTTATGACCAACTTAGATAGCATATTAAAAAGCAGAGACATTACTTTGCCCACAAAGGTCTGTCTAGTCAAAGCTATGTTTTTTCCAGTAGTCATGTATGGATGTGAGACTTGGACTCACATAAAGACAGCTGAGCACTGAAGAATTAATGCTTTTCAACTGTGGTGTTGGAGAAGACTCTTGAGAGTCCCTTGGACTGCAAGGAGATCCAACCAGTCCATCCTAAAGGAAATCAGTCCTGAATATTCATTGAAAGGACTGATGATAAAGCTGAAACTCCAATACTTTGGCCATTTGATGCAAAGAACTGACTCAGATGCTAGGAAAGATTGAAGGAGGAAGGAGAAGGAGATGACAGAAGATGAGATGGTTGGATGCTATCACTGACTCAATGGACATAAGTTTGAGTAAACTCCAGGAGTTGGTGATGGACAGGGAAGCCTGGCCTGCTGCAGTCCATGGGGTCACAAAGAATCAGACGCGACTGAGCAACTGAACTGAACTAATCCCGTTATCTCCCAATATCCTTGATGCAAAGCCCCTTCTCTGACGAGGTAGCCTTATCACTATCTTACAAGTATATAAGTTAATTACTACCTCTCTAGCTTGTCATGACTTTCCTGGACTCAAAGTATTCTCATAATGAAGTGAAAAATCTATGCCCTAGCCTGGCTTCAAATACCATTTCATATGAGCACCCTTGCCATGCAGGCTTCCATGTGCTCTTGACACCATATGAATTTAACCCATCTTGGAGGGAGGTGGGAGGGGGGGTCATGTTTGGGAACGCATGTAAGAATTAAAGATTTTAAAATTAAAAAAATAAATAAATAAAAAATAAAATAAAATTAAAAAAAATAAATTTAATATCTTTTATCACTTTGGAGGCAATGATATCACAATATATGGTAATGAGATTTGCAAGCTTTATCATCAATGCCCTATGAACTAGTTAACCTTGAGGAGACAAACTGTAGCAAATCTTCTATAACCCAGACTTTACCTCCCTCTACTTCACATGTGCTGTGCTAAGCCACTTCAGTTGTGTCCGACTCTTTGCAACCGCATGGACTGTAGCCTACCAGGCTCCTCTGTCCATGGGATTCTCTAAGCAAAAATACTGGAGTGGGTTGCCATGCCCTCCTCCAGGGGATCTTCCCAACCCAAGGGTCAAACCCAGGTTTCTTATGTCTCCTGCACTGGCAGGTGTATTTTTGCCACTAGCTCCACCTGGGAAGCCCTGCTTCACATAATGATAGTGAACCCAGAGTGCCCAGCACTGAGCTAAATGGTGGCAGTAGTGGTTTAGTTAATAAATTATGCTGACTTCTGTGACTCCATGGACTCCAACCCACCAGTTTCTCTGTCCATGGGATTTCCCAAGAATACTGGAGTGGATTGCCATTTCCTTCTCCAACTGAGCTAAAATTATATATGTATCATTTAATTCTCCCAACAACCACATGAAATATGCTCATTTTTACAACTAAGGAATGAAGACATTATTAAATTTAAAGATTACATTATTAAATACTCTAACATCACAAAACTACTAAGTGGAGGGGTTTGGACCCTGTGACTCTAGACACTGGGGAAGTGATCCCATGATGCCAAGAATAAAGACTGTCTTTTCCTGTACTGGCCCCAAATACCCACTGAAAATCCAATCTATCCTCAAAGGACAAGGGTTTCAAAACATTCCCCCATTATTATCTTTAGTCACACGTAAGTTTCCAAAGTAATCAGCACTTTCAAAACTATGTTGGACAGAGATGGCGACAGAAGAAATGGTCTCCTCCTAAAAATCTCAAATCCCCTTCCAGCTGCTGTGGATGCTGTAGACAGTGTGAGACAAGCATCTGTGACAGGTAGCAGGACACAGAGGCAAGAGGCTTTGGAAGCACACAGCCGGGGTTAGATGATCCTGGCTATGCCACTTACTAGCTGTAGGCATTTGAGTGACTCAAACAGCCAGTGTCTTCTTAGTTTCCATATGTAAAATGTGAATAGGATACAACCCATCTCCTAGGGTTGTGATGAGGACTCAGTTAATATAGATATGATATGTATTATAGCATTGTAACTAGTAAGTGCTCAATAAGTGTACACTATTTGACTATCATTGTTACCGCTACTACTAGTATTGCTATTTTCCCCACTATTATTAGTTACTTGTGAGCAGACTTCATTGTTGAATGGTGGTTAAGCTGGTTAAGAAAATTCGCTTTTTCTTTAAGGGCTGGAAGTTCAGGCAGGAAAGCTATGAACAGATAGAATTCTAAATACACTTAAATTAGAATACCTCTTTGAAGATATTGGGCTTCCCTCATAGCTCAGTTGGTATAGAATCCACCTGCAATGCAGGAGACCCCAGTCCAATTCCTGGGTCAGAAGATCTGCTGGAGAAGGGATAGGCTACCCACTCCAGTATTCTTGGGCTTCCCTGGTGACTCAGCTGGTAAAGAATCCTCCTGCAATGTGGGAGACCTGGGTTCGATCCCTGGGTTGGGAAGATCCCCTGGAGAAGGGAATGGCTACCCACTGCAGTATTCTGGCCTGGAGAATTCCATGGACTGTATAGTCCATCAGGTCACAAAGATATTAAACAAAGAAATATTTGCTTAGCTTCAATTATAGTTCCCAAGAAACAAGACTATAGATTGGGAAGGTGAAGGATTTATGTTTAGGATTGTTGACATACAAACCAGCTTGATTATAGTATATTTGGAGTATCAAACCACTCAGGACAAAGAAATAATGATTCTGTCAAATTCTCCATGCTGCTGCTGCTAAGTCACTTCAGTCGTGCCTGACTCTGTGCGACCCCATAGATGGCAGCCACCAGGCTCCCCCGTCCCCGGGATTCTCCAGGCAAGAACACTGGAGTGGGTTGCCATTTCCTTCTCCAATGCATGAAAGAGAAAAGTGAAAAGTGAAAGTGAAGTCGCTCGGTCGTGTCTGACTCTTCACGACCCCATGGACTGTAGCCCACCAGGCTCCTCTGTCCATGGGACTTTCCAGGCAAGAGTACTGGAGTGGGGTGCCATTGCCCTCTCCATACTGATGATAATTATTGCTATGTTGGCTAATATTTAATTTAATATTTAATTAATTAGTTGGCTAATACTTACTGAGTACTCATTAAACATTGTCATTATCACATGGATCCTTTCTCCTTTCTTCTCTTTTTCATGGGATGGCTCAGAAGGACTCCCATCTACTTCTGTAACATTGTAATCAACAGCCATTTTCAATTAACACACTTTTTCTTAGTGAATTAAACAGCATCCAAACAAGCTACTGAGACAGTCACTACAGCTGTGACTGCAAATGTCTCATATTTGGGATCTGACTGGCTACAGCTTCACTTTGTTAAAAGCAATCTAGTCTGCATTTTACAAAAAAAAAAAAAAAAATGTTATAGTGACCTCACTGGGATATGCTGAGCAGGTCTTATAAGTCATATTTCACAGATGAAATTGGAGTTTGGAGCATCTATACGTAAATAGATATTAAGTTGTATGTCAAAGACTCAAACCCCAATATCCTCATTCTTTCTCCTGCATTCTTTCCAAACTCTCAGAATATTATGAAGCTATTCAAATGTCTACAGTGTTGGTCACAATGTAGATCATTTCTTTTACCTTAAAAAAATATATAGATGTACAGGAAGCTGCAAACATAGTACAAAGAGCCCCTTATCTCCTTCGCTCAGTTTCTCTCCATAGTGCCGTCTTAGAGAGCGTCATATCTAAACCAGAAAACTGGCATCCATGTATCACTGTTAAGCAGTCTACAGAACTATTCAGTTCATACTATGCTTTCCACCTGCATTCACGTTGTGTTTATGTATATGTGGGTGCAGTTCTAAGCAATATTAACTTGGTATAAATTGTGTAACCACAACCACCACAGTCATGCTATGTCTTTGTCTTCGTACCTATCCACACTATACCTCATCACCCCCAATTCCTGGCCCCTATCAACCGCTAACCTGGTTCTCGATAGTTGTCATTTAGACAATGTTATACTGTGGCATTACACAGTTAAGCAATCGTTGAGACTGACTTTTTAAAAAATAGATTTAATGCCCTCGAGTTGCATTCAGACTGTTGTAGCTTCAATAGCTCATCCCTTTTTACTGCTGTGTAGTATTCCACTGGAACAGTGTATCAGTTTGTTCAACCATTCACATGCTGAAGGGACTTGGATTGTTTCCTGTGCTTTACAGCTCTGAAAAAAGGTGCTGCAAACATCTGTGCACAGGTTTTCATGTGGCTATAGTTTAATTACTCTGGGATAAATATCCAAGAGTGTGATTATAGGGGCATCTGGTAAGGGCATGTTTTGTTTTGTGAGAAACTACCAAATGAACTTCCAGAGTGGCTGTACTATTTTACATTCCCATGAGTAATGCATGAGTGATCACTTCTCTACGTCATTGCTAGCACTTGGAACTGTCATTTTTATGATTTTAGTCATTCATGTTGTATGTGTTATGATACCACATTAAGATCTTAATTTGCTATCTTGCTAATAGCCAATGATGATAGCATCTTTCCAATGTTCCTTTGCCATCTATATCTTTGGTGAAATGTCTTCTGCTGATTTTACAACTGGATCTTTTTTTCTTTTCTGTTGAGTTTTGAGAATTCTTCATATACTCCAGATATAAAGCCTTCGTTGGATATGTGATTTGCAGATGTTTTCACAGTCTCTAGCTTGTATTTTCATCCTGGTTACAGCCTTTCACAATACAAAATATTTTACTGTTGATGAAATTCAATTTACATATTTTTAATTTTATTAATAGTGCATTAGATATCACATGTAAGAACTCTTTCTCTAGCCCTAGATCTCAAAGATTTCCTCCCATTTTTTTCTTAACAGTTTTGTACTTCTGCCTCTTAGATTATAAGTTTGTGACCCACTTGGAATTTATTTTTGCATATGGTAAGAAATTTAGGTTTTGGCCTATGCGTGTCATTCGTTGAAAAGGCTACCTTTCCTTCATTGAATTGCAAAAGCTTCTGTCAAAAACCAATTGTTTGTATTTGTGTTCTTCTCTTTCCTGATTCTCTATTCTGTTTCACTGATTTGTGTGTGTATTCCACTGCCAATTCCACACTGCCGTGAGTACTGTGAGTACAGAGAGCCTTCATATCATATAACGGTAATTCCCTTCATTTTACCCTTTCCATTTTGTTTTAGTCATCTTAGTTCCTCTCCCTTTCTGCATAAATTTTAGATACCGCTTGCCCATTTCTAGAGAAAATCTTGTTGGGATTTTCGCAGGAATTTTATTAAATGTATCAGTTTGTGGAATATTGACATCTTTATTCTATTGAACCTTCTAACCTGTAAACACAGTATGTTTCCCCATTTACCTACACTTTTATTTCTTCCATTGGCGTGTTGCAATTTTCATCACACAGACCCTGTACATGTTTCATTAGATTTATGACTAGGAATTTCACTCTATTTCAGAGTGACTGTATATGATGTTGTTTTTTAATTTTAATTTCTATGTATCACTGGATAGTATATAGGAATAAAATCAATTCTGTGTGTTACTCTTGTACAGCTTGTGACTGCTGAACTCACTTATGTTGTAAGATTTTCCTGTAGATTCCTCGGAATTGACTCCACAGATAAGCATGTCATCTGTAAATAGGATTAGCTTTATTTCTTCCTTTCTGATATGCATGCTTTTTAATTCCTTGTGTTGCCACCTTATTCTGTGGCAAGATTTCCAGTGCTGTGTCACACAGGAAAGCACACCATCACTGGTTTGTGCCCAATGCTAGGGAGAAACTAATCAGTCTTTCAGCATTAAGTGTAATGGTAGCTCCATGTCGTACAGCCTTGTCCATCCTGGGTGGAGGTGGAGGTTCTGATGGACCCCCTGGCAATGAAGTTGGGGGGAGACAGACTGCGCATCAACCTTGCCTTGCCCTGGCTTTGCACAGTCTGTGTGCTGCTGGACAGGAGGGGAGGCCCAGCTCCATGGGCCCACCAACATCCCCACAGAGAGGGACTTAAAGCACCACCTGCTTCTGCCAAGCAGATTTCCTACTATCATATGGTTCAAGGAGGGTGAGTTTTCAGAAAGGTTTTCTGTTCTATTAGACTCCCTTTTCTCATTCTTTCTCTAGGAGCAGTCTTTCCTCTGAGCCTATCTATGGATTCAGGTTCCAGACTTCTTTAGCTCCCCATCTGAGAGACACCAGAAGCAAAACAAAAACAGGGAACTCAACGCATTCTTGTTCATCTCCCAGAGTTGCTAGGTAGTCCATCGTCTACCTACCCTTCAGAGTCTACCCGGGCATTTGTTGCATTATATCCAAGGGTTTTTTAGTTGTTAAGAACCTGGGAGGAATGGGGATAGTTCAACTTGGCCAGAACCATAAGTCTTCAGTATGTTTAATTTTTAGGAAAATATTCACTTTCCTTCAATTTTTTAAAGAGACAAATGCTAATAATTGGAATTTTTCATAACACATTTAATTGTTTAGCATATTTTTGAGCAGACATTATGATTTAGGTATTGCTCTAAAAGTGATGTACCATTCATATGAATTAAATACTACCATCCATATTTTCTAAATGAAGAAATGGGAAAAGAGAGGTTTTAAGTGGTCCAAGGGGTAGAATGGGAGAGTGAAACCAAGACAGTTACAGTCAAATCATGGCAGAAGAATTAGCATCATAATCCCTTATCAAACCACCAAGTTTCATTGATTTTTCTTTCTAAATGTCTTTCAGATTCATTCTTTTATCTTAATTTCTACCACCTTCATCGAAGCTACCATCATCTTACCCACATCTAAGCAGTCAATACTTGAGCTCTTCCTATAGCTTCTAAATGGAACTCTCATAATCACTGTTCATTTTTCAATTCATTCTTTGGAATTCAAAGGTGATCATCTTACAGTCTTTTCTAAAACCCCTCAATTACTTTTCACTGGTCTTAAAATGTGGACAAACATTTTTAATATAACCTCCTCAGCCCGTCACAGGTTTGCCCGCACCTGACTCCCTCAGTTCATTCTCACATTTGTCTGCTCAGCTCCTACCACTGTGCTTTATTTCCTGTTTCAAAAGGGCTTTGTCCCCTTGGGTCACAGACACTTTCACATGCTCTTCCTTCTTAGCCACATTAACACTTGCTTATCCTGGGTATCCAGTTCAGTCCTCACCTCCTCAGAGCAAAGAATGCTCAATTACCTTGCTCAGAAAGATTCCCCTATAATATGTGGCTCAGACAGTAAAGAATCCACCTGCAATTCGGGGGACCTGGGTTTGGTTCCTGGGTTGGGAAGATCCCCTAGAGGAGGGCATGGCAACCCACCCTAGTATTCTTGCCTGGAGAACCCCCATGGACAGAGGAGCCTGGCGGGCTACAGTCCATGGGGTCACAAAGAGTTGGCCACGACTGAGCGACTGAACAACGACAGCAAGGAGAATTAAGAAAAGGCATAGGTAATCGAATCATGCAGCTGGGGAAAACTTAGATGGGAAGAACTTATAAATGAAATACAATCAGGTAATGATGTGTTGATATATTCATTTATCACAGTGGCTGTAGGAAAAGGAGGAAGGAATGAGGTTTAAGGAGCTCTCTCTGAGGCAGGCCACTTCCTTCATAAACAATTGCTAAAGACACAACTCCTAGACGCTGAGAAAATACTTGCAAATCATGCATCTTTTAAGCAACTTGAATCTTTTAAGCAATCTTGAATATAAAGAACCTTTACAACTCAGTAATAAAAAAGTAACCCAATTAGAAAATGGAAACAGTATTTAAATAAACATTTCGCGAAAGCATACATATAAATCTCTAATAAACACATGAAAGGATACTCAACATCTTTAGTCATGAAGGAGACCCAAAGCAAAACCACAGTGACCACCTCACACACACCAGAATGACTGTAATCAAGACTGACAACAGAAATTATCTATAAAAAAGAAAAGAAACTGAATTCCTTGTACACTGTTAATGGGAATGAAATATTTGAAAATTACTTGGCAGTTCCACAAAGTAGTAAATATAAGATTACCACATGCTCCAGCAATTCTGTTTCTAGGCATACACTTGAAAAAAATGAAAATATATCCACACAAAGATTCACACAAGCATCATTCATAAAAGCCAAAGGTGGAAACAACCCATAAAGACATTAACAGATTATTGCATAAAGAAAATGTGGTATATCAATATAACGGGATATTTTTCAGTAATGAAAAATAATGAAGCAGAACTTCCCTGGTGATCCTGGGGTTAAAACTGCACTTGCAATGCAGGGGGTGTGGGTTCAATCCCCAGTGGGGGAACTAAGAGCCCACATACAGTGTGGTGCAAAAAAAAAAAAAAAAAATTTAAGGAAAGAAAAGAATGAAGCACTGCTACATATAACAGCGTGTATCATGGATAAACCTCAAAAACATTTGCTAAGTGCAAGAAGTCAATCACCTGCTTTACATTCTCATTTATTTGAAATATCCAGATGGCAAATCTATCGAGTCATAAACTAGGTAAGTGGCTACTTAGGGCTAAGTTCAAGGGAATGGATACAAGTTTTCTCCTTGGGGTGATAAAAATGTTCTAAAATTAGAGTATTATAACGCAAGTGCAACTCTGAAAATACACTTAAAACTTAAGATTTTTGTTTGTTTGAATTTGTCACTCTCACTGAGGTAATTTTTGTTCTAATTCGTGTGGGTTAGTAAAACTCTGTTGGGGTTTTCTTGTTTTCGTTTTTGTTTTTGCTTGCTTGTTTGGGGGCTTACTTTTTTAGCCACACCTGGCGTATTGCAGGATGGGATTGAACTTGGGTCCCATGAAGTGGAAATCTGCAGTTCTAACCACAAGACTGCCAGGGAATTCCCTGAAGTATACATTTTAATGAGGCGAACTTTATGCTACATACACTATACCCCAATAAAGCTGTTAAAAATTACTAAGTATAAAGTTCTTAATTAAACTGGCATTTTTATCTCTAGCTGTGTCTTAAAACAAGGATGGAACGACTCATCAGATATCATTCTTGGGTGAAATGTTCTGCAAAGAAGGATTATAAATGTTAGTTATTTTGCTAATATCCTAGGGACATGCCACATTTCCTTAACTGAAAAAACAACATTTATTTAATAGTAATATTGGGGGAAGGAGGAAGAAGTAAATATATATAAAATTCATTCATTCCAAGTTTCTTAAATGTGAAATCTGAAAATGTGTTCTTTAGGCTCAAGGACAAATGTCTTTGCAATCTAACACAGCGCGTGAATTTGAGAAACAATTTTCTAAGTCAGAGTAAATACAACTCTAAGCCCTGTAAGCCCTCTATTTGCCAGAATGGACAACTAAATCTCATTTATTATTGAACTCCACTCCACCCTACTTTGCCCTTCGCGGGATTCTCTCATGGTTCTGTGGGTCTCAGGCAAAACCTTGCGGGAAGGCTGTCTGATTTTCACACTGGTTAATACTCTGGCCGATTAAACGGAGGCTTGAAGCCCTGCTTTGTTGTTGTTCAGCCACTAAGTCGTGTCCAACTCTTTATTACCCCATGGACTGCAGTATACCCGGCTTCCCTGTCCTTCACCATCTCCCAGAGTTTGCTCAAACTCATGTCCATTGAGTCAATGATGCCATCCAGCTCTCTCATCCTCTGTCTCCCCCTTCTTCTCCTGTCTTCAATCTTTCCCAGCATCAGGGTCTTTTCCAAAGTGTGGGCTATTCACATCACGTAGCCAAAGGATTGGAGCTTCAGTTTCAGCATAAGTCCTTCCAAGTTAATCGTCTGATTTCCTTTAGGATTGACTGGCTTGATCTCCTTGCAGTCCAAGGGACTGTCAAGCGTCTTCTATAGCACCAGAGTTTGAAGGCATCAATTCTTCAGTGCTCAACCTTTGTGGTCCAGCTCTCATATCTGTACATGACTAATGGCAAACTACAGCTTTGACTACATGGACCTTTGTTGGTAAATAATGTCTCTGCTTTTTAAAACACTGTCAAGGAGAAGGGAGTGGAAAACCACTTCAGTATTTTTGCCTTGAGAACCCCATGAGCAGTATGAAGCCCTGCCATTCACCTGCTAAACTCAGGTGCTGAAATCTTTGCCAAGAGCAGGTACTACAGTAGTTAGAACCTGAATTTGGGGGTCCACTGTATACCCAATATCCACCCTCTCTTGGGGACACCAATGAAGAATCTAGAGGCCTCTATATTCCCTCTCCTAGGGCTAAACTGCCATAGCTTAGACTACTTTTACTACTTCCCAGATACCAAGCCCTATAATCCCAGTTCCCTCTGGAAGATTCAGTCTCTAATTTTTTCTTCTTTTTTTAAAATGAGGTAGCATGCGGACTGGCATGAAGTGTACAAGCAATAAATGCTGGAGAGGGTGTGGAGAAAAGGGAACCCTCTTACACTGTTGGTGGGAATGCAAACTAGTACAGCCACTATGGAGAACAGTGTGGAGATTCCTTAAAAAAACTGGAAATAGAACTGCCTTATGACCCAGCAATCCCACTACTGGGCATACACACTGAGGAAACCAGAACTGAAAGAGACACGTGTACCCCAATGTTCATCACAGCACTGTTTATAATAGCCAGGACATGGAAGCAGCCTAGATGTCCATCAGCAGATGAATGGATAAGAAAGCTGTGGTACATATACACAATGGAGTATATTACTCAGCCATTAAAAAGAATACATTTGAATCAGTTCTAATAAGGTGGATGAAACTGGAGCCTATTATACAGAGTGAAGTAAGCCAGAAAGAAAAACACCAATACAGTATACTAATGCATATATATGGAATTTAGAAAGATGGTAACGATAACCGTGTATGCGAGACAGCAAAAGAGACACAGATGTATAGAACAGTCTTTTGGACTCTGTGGGAGAGGGAGAGGGTAGGATGATCTGGGAGAATGGCATTGAAATATGTATAATATCATATAAGAAATGAATTGCCAGTCCAGTTTGATGCAGGATACAGGATGCTTTGGGCTGGCACACTGGGATGACCCAGAGGGATGGTATGGGGAGGGAGGAGGGGGGGAGGTTCAGGATGGGGAACACGTGTACACCCGTGGCAGATTCATGTTGATGTATGGCAAAACAAATACAATATTGTAAAGTAATTAGCCTCTAATTAAAATAAATAAATTTAAAAAAATAATTAAATGAGATAAACTAAAAAAAAAAAAATGAGGTAGCATTATACAAATTGCATGCATATGACATTATATTTCTATTTCTGTATACACTACGGTGTCAGTTCATTTCAGTCTCTCAGTCATGTCTGACTCTTTGCAACCCCATGAACAGCAGCACGCCAGGCCTCCCTGTCCATCACCAACTCCCGGAGTTTACCCAAACTCATGCCCATTGAGTCGGTGATGCCACCCAACCATCTCATCCTCTGTTGCCCCCTTCTCCTCCTGGCCTCAATCTTTCCCAGCATTAGGGTATTTTCAAAAGAGCCAGCTCTTCGCATCAGGTGGCCAAAGGATTAGAGTTTCAGTGTGCACCACCACCGATTCAGTTTCTCTCTGTCGCCATAGAGTTGACCCCCTTATCCCATTTTGCATCCCCAAACCTTCCCCTCTGGTAATTGCTGCTCTGTCCTCTGTATCTAGTTGTTTAATTGTGTTTGGTTTGTTCAATCATTTACTTTTTAGATTGCTTTTTATATTTCACACCAATGAAATCATATGGCATTTGTCTTTCTCCATCTGACTGATTGCACTTAGCACAATGCCCTCAAAGTCCACCCATGTTGTCATTAATGACAAGATTTCATGTTTCATGGCTGACTAGTATTTCACTGTATATATTCATATACGCCGCATCTTCTTTATCCATTCATCTGTCAGTAGACACTTAAACTGTTTCCAGAAAAACGTGTACGAAGTCTTCCCATCAGCAGAGAGGCTTGGGTCTCTAGGACCAAAAGCTATTCTCACAACTGTGAGTAGGAATATGGGTAGAACAGATATGGCAGAATCACTGCACAAGCAAACACAAAAAGTGACAGGAAACAAGCCAGTTCCCATCCTTTCTGGTGTGTGTGATCTGCATAAAATAATCTTTTACTTTTATTATTAGTTTCTGTAAAATATACCCTAATTCCTCCACAGCAGGGAGAAACAAACCACAGTGTAGTTAACTCAATCAAGTGCTTTTCTCTTTGGATATACAGTACTATATAAAAAGTATGGCATGTTATATATAATATATATTAACCATTTACACATATTTGTACATGAATAAAAACATCTATAAAATGTATATTAAACCATTAGCAATGATTCACACTGGGAAGTTGGATAGAGGATAGATGGAAGGCATTTTACTATTTACTTCATTCAGTTTGTACTTATGAATTTTTTACAAACGACATGTATCTTTTATTGCTAAGAAACAGTGCTTGTTTGCTTGTTTTTTAAGGAAAAGGAAAATGCTTTCAGTGCAACCAAATATGTATCGAAAAGACAAAGTTGTGGAGGCTGACAGATCTGCATGCGAATCTTAGTACTGGATACAAATCCCAGAGAGATTTGACAAATTCTTTGCACCACAGTTTCTGCGGATGTAAAACAGACAATGATAGCATGACTAGGAGCAAAAAGCCAGGTTTAGTGTCTGATTCATCAGATCCAAATTATACTATTAAATTATACTGATTATACTATGAAAAAGACATTCAGAAAACATTTATACAGTGAAAGCTATTGG
Source organism: Ovis aries (assembly GCF_016772045.2). Taxonomy (NCBI): domain Eukaryota; kingdom Metazoa; phylum Chordata; class Mammalia; order Artiodactyla; family Bovidae; genus Ovis; species Ovis aries. The sequence continues at coordinate 21,218,655 of NC_056074.1, forward strand.
GAATAAACTTTGTGGAATTATTTTGGGCACATAGTGGATGCTCCAAAAATGGCAGAGGCCACCGCCACCACCATCATCATGATCAACATCATCACGGTGTGACGTTGGCCTGCGTTTTCCATAAGCTCGTCCTCAATAATTATCGGAAGATACTACTAGGAGCTTTCTTACTTTCGTTTATGTCCCCAAGGCTCTGAATCCAAATCCAGCTCTGCTGCTTGCTCTCTGAATCTCAGCACTGTCGCCAAAAATTGGAAGCAATAAGATCCATCATGCAGAGCTGCTGGGAAGAGTAACTGATCGAGCATGAAGTGTCTAGTGTGTACAAGCTAAGAAATACAGATTCAGTAAATGTTAGTTTTGTTCCACAGGGCTAATTTACCAATGCATCATTAAACTACAAAATTAATGAAGAGCTGAACTGCACGCCAGTGTTTCTGGGTTTCTTTTAAACACCTATCCAATAGAAATATCCAAAATGAGAAGAAAAGAAAGGAAAACCTGCTGTCGGGGTTTTGGCTTTACAGAATGGTCACAAAAGAGTCCCCAAAGTGACCCCTTTCTCTTTTTGCTGTGAAGAGGCTGGATGGCTATTGTGTAGGTTCCACAACTACCCAGAGAGAGTCTGAAGAAAACTGTCTAAATATGAAACATGGAGAGAAAACAAATGCTGTATTGATGTTTTTATTTATCACAGAAGTTTGCCTTCTCCTTCAGGACTTCTTGACACGAATGTATCGGTCTTTCTCCGTCTGAAGCAAGGTGATGGTGCAGGAAAACAAGGAATCTGGGAAGAAGACTGGCCAAATGGAAAACTCTCTTTTGCTCCCATTTTAATACATGATTATGACTTTCCTTGTGCTCTTGGGCTCAGATGACTCACAAAGACCCAGAGAAAAAGAGAAAACAATTAAAGGGAAACACAAAACCCTGAAAATGTGCTAGTCCTATTACCCTGCTTTCCAATATATCCCTTTGTTCCTTTTGAATTCCTTCAACATCCCCAAGTGTAGCGGGCTGAATAATGCTTCTTCCCCAAGTTCATGGCCGCTGGAAACTCAGGATGTGATCTTAACAAGAGACAGGGCCTTTGCACCTGGCATTAGTTAAGATGAGGCCATAACGGATTAAGTTCAGTTCAGTTGCTCAGTCGTGTCCGACTCTTTGCAACCCCATGAATCGCAGCATGCCAAGCCTCCCTGTCTATCACCAACTCCCGGAGTTCACTCAGACTCATGTCCATAGAGTCCGTGATGCCATCCAGCCATCTCATCCTCTGTCGTCCCCTTCTCCTCCTGCCCCCAATCCCTCCTAGCATCAGAGTCTTTTCCAATGAGTCAACGCTTTGCGTGAGGTGGCCAAAGTACTGGAGTTTCAGATTTAGCATCATTCCTTCCAAAGAAATCCCAGGGCTGATCTCCTTCAGAATGGACGGGTTGGATCTCCTTGCAGTCCAAGGGACTCTCAATAGTCTTCTCCAACACCACAGTTCAAAAGCATCAATTCTTCGGTGCTCAGCTTTCTTCACAGTCCAACTCTCACATCCATACATGACCACAGGAAAAACCATAGCCTTGACTAGACAGACCTTAGTTGGCAAAGTAATGTCTCTGCTCTTCAACAACAAAAACAAGACCAGAAGCTGACTGTGGCTCAGATCCTGAACTCCCTATTGCCAAATTCAGATTTAAATTGAAGAAAGTAGGGAAAGCCACTAGACCATTCAGGTATGACCTAAATCAAATCCCTTATGATTATACAGTGGAAGTGAGAAATAGATTTAAGGGGCTAGATCTCATAGATAGAGTGCCTGATGAATTATGGATGGAGATTTGTGACACTGTACAAGAGACAGGGATCAAGACCATCCCCATGGAAAAGAAATGCAAAAAAGCAAACTGGCTGTCCGAGGAGGCCTTACAAATAGCTGTGAAAAGAAGAGAAGTGAAAAGCAAAGGAGAAAAGAAAAGATATAAGCATCTGAATGCAGAGTTCCAAAGAATAGCAAGAAGAGATAAGAAAGCCTTCCTCAGCGATCAATGCAAAGAAATAGAGGCAAACAACAGAATGGGAAAGACTAGAGATCTCTTCAAGAAGGTTAGAGATACCAAGGGAACATTTCATGCAAAGATGGGCTCGATAAAGGACAGAAATGGGATGGACCTAGCAGAAGCAGAAGATATTAAGAAGAGGTGGCAAGCATACACAGAAGAACTGTACAAAAAAGATCTTCATGACCAAGATAATCATGATGGTGTGATCTCTCACCTAGAGCCAGAAAATCCCTACAGCACACATAAGAAGACACTAAGCTTTCTCAGTTTCATGGACTGGAATGTACACTCTTGGTTGACCATCCATAATTTGTTGCCCTCTTCCTTCCTTGTTACTGGGAGAGTCTACCCAGCATAGTGTATGATATTAGCTACTTTCCACGATCCTTAATACCGAGATTACTGGGGATCCAGTGGGCTTAGGTAAGTGTGCTGGGAGGTTTCTACAATCGATTTCCCCCTTGAATGAAGTGGAAAAATAAAGAGGAGGAAGAGGTAGAGGAAGAAGAGAAGTACATTGTGAAAATGTTGTGGTCCTCTCCCTGCCTTTTGTTGTCTTCTTTACCCCTCCAGACCAGACATGTTCGAGAATAGATTTCGAAAGCAACTTTCTTCAACAGTGTGTGATTATTCAGCATACATTATGTGCTAACAATGTGCTCAGCAGAGGGAATACAAAGGTAAAGATAGACATTGTTCCTGTCTTCTTAGGAAGGCTCTTCTTAGAGCCTATTATCTAAAGAAAAATCAAGCCTTCTAGTCACAGATAGTAAGCACTAGAAATAATAATAATAACACAACAAGAGAACACAATCCAGGTGAGGAGTTAGGGAAGACTTTCTGGAGGAAGTGACATTTAATGAAAGAACTTAATGGGAGTTAGGTAGACAAAATGATACAGGGGATCAACTTTGAAAATAATTATAAATAAAACAGCAAACAAACTGAGACTGTCAAAGCAACACTAGAGTTCATACAGTAAATCATTACAGCAAGGTGACGGGTCTGTAGAAATTGCCCCAATGTTTCCATGGCAGGGAAACACAGGCAGAGGAAATAACCCCGTTTACATAATGAAACGAGGGCCAGGATTCCTTCCAAAGGAAAAGGAAGCTGCATAAAATAGATGTCCCATGCCTATCTCTCCACCTTTGGGTAACTCCCCTGATGTTTACAGATAGTAACAAGTACCATCTTCTCTTCCGGGCCTGTGGCAGAGTTTCTAAAAATAGACAAAACCGTATCTCCCAGCTCACATGCTATTCTGCAATATAATCTCACCCTTCCCTGAGTCATGGAGGCCCATCTATTCCTCCCATACAAATGCATTTGTAATCAAGGCAATGTGGCAGAAACCATGTCACATGACTTTCAAGGTGAAGGTCAGAAAGAGTGGCAGTTTCTGGATGCCCCATCCCAGGACGTTACCTCCCAGAACCCAGTGCCAGGTGGTGAAAGTCTGAAGATACAAGGCCAGGCGCGTATGTGTGTGGGCTCCAGCAGACAGTCCCAGCTGAGCCCAGCCTTCAAGAAATATCAACCCAGGCATCAGACACGTGAGGACAGAAGCCTTCGGAAGATGGCAGTGCTCAGTTGTTTGAGACTTCTTCCCAGCCCTTTAAGATTTCCCAGCTGAGGCCCAGGTATCAAGGAGATGCAAGCCATCCCTGCCGGGCCTTGTCTAGATTATTCACCCATAGAATTTATGAGTTTAGTAAATGATGGTTTAACATGACTAAGTTTGAGGTGTCCATCAGACAGCAATGGATTCCCAGGAGGGTATCCATGGCTTTGTGTCCATGGTGTGATGGGACACAGAAACTCAATGAGGTTTTTGTGGAGCTGGGATGAAATGAGATCAAAGCACCTGGAAAGACTGTGTCCATTCCTGTGAGACAGCCTTCCATCTTCAGAATGAGGTATGCTAACGGATGACTCACTACCTGTCAGTAGTTTCAAACTGTTTCTCTTTGCAGTGTTTTCAGTTATCACTTGACATAGATAGACCCTAAAATGAACCTGAGGAAGAGCAATTTTGCAACACTCAAAAATAGATTTTTGCCAACTACATGACCTCTCTGGGAATTTCAAGGTATATGCTTATAGAGTTGGTGAAACCTGCCACCAAATTCTATATTCAGTTCCTCTGGCTGGTGCTGTCTAGCAATGTATTAATAGGGGAGGAAGTAGAAAATCCGAGCAGAGCCAAAGGTTTTTCTGGAGAATTTCTAGGTCAGAGCAAAAATAAAGCTCAGAGATAAGGTTTTGTCCTCTCTAAAGGTGGTAAAGTGAAGGGATTAGAAATATGAGCTCTGGACACACAACGTCTCAAGTTAAAGTTCTTATTTTGTTGCTGTGGCTATCAGAACTTTTAAATGTGGCTAGCAGGCAGAGAAGGCAACGGCACCTCACTCCAGCACTCTTGCCTGGAAAATCACATGGACGGAGGAGCCTGGAAGGCTGCAGTCCATGGGGTTGCTGAGTCCGACACGACTGAGAGACTTCACTTTCACTTTTCACTTTCATACATTGGAGAAGGAAATGGCAACCCACCCCAGTGTTCTTGTCTGGAGAATTCCAGGGATGGGGGAGCCTGGTGGGGTACCATCTATGGGGTCGCTCAGGGTCAGACACGACTGCAGTGACTTAGCAGCAGCAGCAGCAGCAGCACTGTGCAGGCGGTGCTAGTGGTAAAGAATCCGCCTGCCAATGCAGGAGACATAAGAGATGGGGGTTTGATCCCTGGGCTGGGAAGATCCCCTGAAGGAGGGCATGGCAACCCTCTCCAGTATTCTTGTCTGGAGAATCCCATGGACAGAGGAGCCTGGCGGGCTACAGTCCATAGCGTCACAAAAAGTCGGACACGACTAAAGTGCCTTCACATGCACGCACAGCATGGTGCATCTGCTGGACATTGCTGTATATCAGGTGTTTCCTAAATGTGGGCAGGAAAGAAACAGAGGAACAGGAGTACCTCTAAGAAGATTTCTGCATTATTAATCCCAAGTTTGCACTACCCCCCCCAATAAAAGTAGGATATACCCAGCAATCTAAAACTCTGATATGGGTTTCTCCCTCTGCAATGGGCACAAGGGAAGCAGCAGTCTCTAAAATGGGATTCATTTGAAAACCAGGTCTGAATGTGTTTGCCTAGAGTGCTGTATCAGAAAACACTCAAAGCCTCAGTACACAAGGAAGATTGCTGGGGTTCACTCATAATATCTACCATGGATGCAAGGAGAGACAGAGACAGTACCACATACAATATAATGACTATTCTTAGACAGAAATAATAATAATATCAATAATTTCTGGAGAATGCATTTTTGTCGTGACATTTCCTAGACCTTTACTCCTCCTGGATATTTTCCATTCACAATTTTATTCTACGGTCACAGTAACCTAGAAAGGTAGTAACTACCATCCCTGTTTTACCTGTGTGACAAAATGAAATTCAGAGGTTAGTTTGCTGAGTTAATAAAAGTAAAGTCCAGGATTTGAAACCAATACAGTATCTTTCTAAAGCTCACATGCTAATTACCACTGGCTGGAATTGGGTCCTATCTCCTGATAGAGAACTTCCTGAGATGCCGGGGTACTAGCAAGAATCTCAGTATTCTGCCTGCTTTCCAGTGGTTAGTGTCAGACTTATTCCTAGACGTGGCTCTGTGCTGACTCACTTTTCACATATAATACAGGTGTATCAATGGAGCATACCCTCCAGTCATTTCTTCCCACCTTGGGAGGTTACTCTAGACGAGTGGTTTTCAAACTTTGTCACTGTTGTTGTTCAGTGGCTAAGTCATGTCTGACTCTTTGTGACCTCATGGACTAGAACATGCCAGGCTCCTCAGTCCTCCAGTATTTCCCAGAGTTTGCTCAAATCATGTCCACTGAGACCATGATACTATGTAATCACTTTATCCTGTCACCCTCTTCTCCTTTACCTTCAATCTTTCTCAGCATCAGGGTACTTCCCAGGGAGTCAGCTCTTTGCATCAGGTGGCCAAAGTATTGGAGCTTCAGCATCAGTCCTTCCAGTGAATATTCAGGGTTGATATCCTTTAGGGTTGAGCAGTTTGATCTCCTTGCAGTCCAAGGGACTCCCAAGAGTTTCACCAACACCGCAGTTCAAAAGCATCAATTCTTCTCAAACTTTGGCATGCCTCCCGATACGGAGGATTTGGATTTCCAATAAGTTCCCAAGTGATCGTGACACTTCTGGTCCAGGAATTATACTTTGAAAGTCCCAAGCCTAGATCTAGCTCCTAGATATTCTTGTCCACATATAAAATCATCTGAGGTTTTAAAAATGAACCAGTGCCCGTATCAGAACAACTGAATCAGAATTTTGATGGTGGGTCCAGATGTAAGCATTTTTTAAAAATCTCCCAGGAAAGAAGTGAAGGTTGAGAACAACCAAGCTATCTGCTCTTTCTGTTGAACCTTTCCCAATATCTATTCTACAAGATAAAATTGGGGAAATTAGCTCAGTCTATTTCAGGCAAATGGCCACGGCTTAACTGATACACAAAAGACAAGTGTAACTGCAGAGCCAAGCTCCAGCCTGGAGGTTGTTAGGCGGGTATTAGGGTGGGAATTAGGAAATATGGAGGCCGCAGGTCAGGCACAGCAGCAGGAGACAGAGCCCCTAAAAATGCCACCGATAACTAACATTAGTCTGTCCTAAAGAAAGAGTTTAACAAAGTAAAGGTCAATGTGTTCAGCCATTGCCTTTGCTTCATAGCTGGGGAATCTTCCAATGTGAAGGACACTGACGTTAAAACTATTCTGTAGCTCAACAGCAATGAAAGTTGATGGAATGGAAATTATTTACATCTGTGAGTTTCCCCAAAGAGGAGACCCAGTGCAGCTGGCATCTAATCCTGTAAAACCTACAAAGCTAAGAATTGCAAGTATAAACACCATGAGGGTTTTTTCCATAAAGTAGGACACATCCTAGCAATCTAAAAATCTGAGTCGAATTTCTCCCTGTGCAGTGCCCAAAGTTAAAGCAGCAGACAGTCTCTAAAACCTCTGCTTTATATATAAAAAAAAAATCAGAACATCAAATGAAATGGCTTCTGTTCTGTGAAATTTTCTGGTGTTTGGTAACTTTGTAGAAGTTCCACTCAAAACTATCCAGCATCTCCAGGACACAAAGTTCCTGAAATGCTTCTATTTTAGATTTACTTACAGGAGGATTTTTTCCCTCTATAAAGACTTTTTTTTCTTTTTTTTTTCAAATGTTTCTTTATTTCCTTGTGGCTATGCCAAAGATGCTGACTGGCTCTAAAATGCAAAAGCATTTTCAAATATTTATTGATTTTTTTTCAAGATTTCTGTAACAAAATTCCCATTATTTATTTATTTGTGTCTGCATTCAGAACCAAACCTTACCTAGTTATTTAAGACTGATCCAGTTTCCTATTTATTGCATAATATCAGGAGAAACTTCATTCTTTATTTCTGATTGATTTGAGAGTATCTACAAAATATTTCAAATTTAAGCTTTCTGCCTGCCAACTTCTTTGAAAAGGAATCGTATTCTTGTGTAAGGTAAATCAACTAATTGCAACATTAAAAATCACTCCATTTATCTTTTCAATGTTAACTTTTAAATTTTCACATAGGAGTAGTCAAATAGCCAGAGTCTTTACCATTATTTTATGTTTAGAAGAAGACAAGAAATGACAAGAAATAACTTTCAGCGTGTGCATTAGTTATATCCATTTTAATTGCTTAAATATTACAATTGGCTATCACTTCTCAGTGCTAAATGGTTTAAAAACATTGAAATGTCCTGAAAAAACCTTAACAGATTCCTAGATGTCCAATTTGCTCTTCATCTTTAGACTGAAAAATGGGGGAGGACGTGTTGTGATACCTTTGCCCTAAGAGGTAAATGAAACAGCTCAGATTCCAGATCTGATGGAATCACTATTGGCGGGACTATTTGTTGATCCATAAAAGTGTGACCACACTCCCTTCTTGGCCTTCTTTTAAAGTTTCTGAGATGCTTCTGATATAGAATCAAAACAAAGTACATTAAATCTCCATAGGAAACATACATTTTTAAAATTTATCACTATGAAATGTGCCTTCTAACAGTGACCACTAGTCACCTGAAAATTCAGAACATGCAAATAATACCTCTATCGCACTACAGAGTGCCACATTTTTGTGAAAACAGAAGCAGTGATAATTATAATAATAGCCTAGTTCACTTTTCATTCCATATACACTCAGACAGAGATAAGTGTAGTGTACTCCTGATCTCAATAAAGGGAATCTGTTGACTTTTTAACAAAATGATTTCAAGGATCTGCTCAATCATGTAATTTTTTTCACTAAATTCATATAACAATGCTACACAATCCACGATTGGTTGAATCTACAGATACAGAGGCACTGCAGATATGAAGGCCGACTATAAATTGTAAGTGGATTTTCAACCATGAAGAGGGCTAGTGCCCCTCACTCCCTTGTTGTTCAAGGGTCAGCTGTATTTTTAAAAAACAATCAAGACAAATAAGCCTTAATTTTATCTGCCTGAATTTATTCTTCTGTACAATCAAACTCACAATAAATATTTTTGAGTTACTTAATCATTAGCAAGCAGTACAACGAGAATTTTGTCATTTCACTTACTGAAAATTAACACACCTTTTAAAATACTTGAAATGTGTAAGTGGAGATATGATAATTATATCCTGGCCAAAGAGACGATCCTTCTGCTTCATCCTCAGTTGAATTAAATAAAGATCATTCTATTTACATTCAGAAATTATAAGCAAAGTTTGCAATTAAAAGATAATACACATTTCTGGGATTTGGAATGAAGAACCATAATTATTACCACATAAATAGGAAATGAATACTGCAATAAATATAGAATACCTAAGAAGAAAAACCATATTCAGTTCAGTTCAGTTGTTCAGTCGTGTCCGACTCTTTGCGACCCCATGAATCGCAGCATGCCAGGCCTCCCTGTCCATCACCAACTCCCGCAGTGCACTCAGACTCACGTCCATGGAGTCGGTGATGCCATCCAGCCTCTGTCGTCCCCTTCTCCTCCTGCCCCCAATCCCTCCCAGCTTCAGAGTCTTTTCCAATGAGTCAACTCTTCGCATGAGGTGGCCAAAGTACTGGAGCTTCAGCTTTAGCATCATTCCTTCTAAAGAAATCCCAGGGTTGATCTCCTTCAGAATGGATTGGTTGGATCTCCTTGCAGTCCAAGGCACTCTCAAGAGTCTTCTCCAACACCACAGTTTAAAAGCATCAATTCTTCAGTGCTCAGCCTTCTTCACAGTTAAACTCTCACATCCATACGTGACTACTGGAAAAACCATAGCCTTGACTAGACGGACCTTAGTCGACAAAGTAATGTCTCTGCTTTTGAATATGCTATCTAGGTTGGTCATAACTCTTCTTCCAAGGAGTAAGTATCTTTTAATTTCATGGCTGCAGTCACCATCTGCAGTGATTTTGGAGCCCCCCAAAATAAAGTCTGACACTGTTTCCACTGTTTCCCCATCTATTTCCCATGAAGTGATGGGACCAGATGCCATGATCTTCGTTTTCTGAATGTTGAGCTTTAAGCCAACTTTTTCACTCTCCTCTTTCACTTTCATCAGGAGGCTTTTTAAAGTAATACAAATGTATTATCTTTCAGTTCTGGAGGTCAGGGAGTCCAAAACAGGTCTCACTGGGCTGAAATCAAAGTATCAGCAGAGTTGAGTTCCCTTTTGCCCAGGTCAGGGCATGGGGGGGCGGTGGCGGCACAGAGGTAGTGCTCTGGAGAAGAATGTTTCGTTGCCTTTTCAAGTTTCTACTGTGGGCCTGCTAGCTCACTTCAGTCCTCTCAAACTTTGTGTGACTCTATGGACTACCCCACAAGGCTCCTCTGTCCATGGGACTCTCCAGGCAACAATTCTGGAGTGGGTAGCCATTCCCTTCTCCATGGTATCTAACTGACCCAGGGATCAAACCTCGGTCTCCAGCATTGCAGCCAGATTCTTTACCATCTGAGCCACCAGGGAGACTGCATGAATTCCTAGGCCCATGGCCATTCATTCATCTTTAAAACCAGCCTAGCTAATTCCTTCATTATGACATCTATCTGGTTCTCTCTTTTGCTTCCCTCTTTCATTTATAAAAGATATTGCAATTACATTGGGCCAACCCATAATTCAGGAAAGTGAAGTCAACTCAAAGTCAGTTGATGAGAAGCCATAATTCCACCTTCAACCTTAATTCTTCTTTGTTTTTAAACTAAGTTATCAACAAGTTCCAGAGGTTAGGACATGGATAACTTCATATTCTGGCTATCACAGAGACAGCTGGCTAGGAAGTAGTACAGCCAGAGTTTGAACATGAATTTGTTGACCCCAGAGCCTACCTGTGCTCTCAAGTCACTATTCTATTCCTATCTCAGAATATGTCCCATATGACATGCAAAGTCTTCCCTGCCAGGAAGGCAGAAAGCACCATTTCTACTATATTCTATCCCCCACTGTCCACCTGAATTGCTGAGGCAACGTAAGACATAAGAGTTAACATCTGAATTATAACCTCTTCCTCCTGCCTCTGGAAATGGATGAGGAACAGCTGATCCCTGAGTGCACATTCTGCAATACCAAGTGAGGAAATACAACCTTTAGAAATAAATGAGGGTCTCACTAGGTTTACCAGGTACTGATTTCTGATTCAAGGCTACTGTGGAGCATCCTAGATGGAGTAGTCAGAATAGTTAGGTCCCTAAGTCAACAGCTGCATATGAGAATGCTGACTGGGTACACTTCCTTCCATGTACTAGGTGACCTCAAGGTGTTAAGCTGAATGTTCACAGACTCTGCAGCTTCTCTATAGCCAGGGCTGGAATTTGTTTGACCACAAAGTCCACCCATGTTCTCAAGTCAGTCAATTATACCGCTATGTTAGAATATGTCCAATATAACATGCAGTGTCTTCCTTGACAGGGAAGGGACCCAGACCACAGTCAGTTTCCATGTCTTGAAACCAAAACAAACCCTGTGCTAGGATGGGACACCAGCAGCTGCATCTAGGTGTCTGAGGCCTCGATGATGCTTCTATTGTGCAGGTACTTCTTGTTCTATATCCTTTCTTAAAGCTAAAGAATTTGCTGCTGCATAAAACTATCATGCCTTGTCAATCTGACTGACAACACAACTGGAAACCTGATCTGTTGTCTTGGTCAACAAATGACTGAGCATCTTTCCTCAACCTGCACAAGGACCAGTCCTGAGACTCCAGTTTCGATACTGTTAAATGTGACAAGCAAATATCCCTATGAAACTCAAAGGACAACAGAAAGTCTTCTTTCTTTTCCTGGTAATAGTTCCAGCATTCCATGTAGCTAAGCAGTATATCCAGAGGACTCTGACCATAAACAAGGCGAATTTATTAAGAATTAAAATACATCTGGGTCTTCATTATGTGTTTTTTATAATGCCAGAAGCACTCTAAATAAAAAACAGAAACAATACATACAAAAAATAAAAACCAGAGTAGAACACCAAAAAACTGTTGTAAGTTAATTTGTTTCAACTAAACTTAAGAATGGTTCTGGTAAATTAGTATAGCCCAATAGACTGAGTAGACATTTTTACTATCATATGTGATAATAACAGGTAGGATAATAAATGTATATTGCTTGTCGACAGTATACAATTTGCTGCAATCAAGTTATAACACTTTTCTGATTTTTATACTTAGTGCAATCCAGTGCCAAAGAGAACATGCAATGTATGTTGAATTTTAAAAAGAGAGTAAATTTAGGGTTGTTAATAATTCCTTGAGCTACCAAGTGATTACAAAACAAACAAACATAGGAACAAGCAATGGTAACGATGGTATTCCAATCTTTGTAAGCAATGTGACAATATGAAGACCAGTTCAAGATGCACACTGCAGAAGAGACCTACACCAGTGTACTAAATCTAGCTCTATTTGCCACTGCAAAAACTAGTGAACAGAAAAAAGAATGAGTAAATTGCGGATTATTCATGCAATTAATTACTGCATAGCAATTAAAATGAATGAACTGGAGGTACACATATGAACGTGGATAAATCTCAAAAACATGTTGAATCACAAAAGCAAATGGCAATTGAATATATGCAGTATGATGTCATATCTCTAATGTAAGAAACAAGTCAAAGAATACTACATAGTATTAATAAATATATAGACAGACAGTAATAATATAGAAATATGAATGGAAATAAGTAATAAATTCAGGAGAAATAAGAAGATGAATGAGGTCCAAGAAAGGCGTCTAAGCAATCTAATGCTACCTGAACTTTATTAAGCATATATGGCAAGATAGTAAAATGTTAGAATTTGATAGGATTCAATGGTAGGTACAAGATTGTTCATTGCATTAGACTCTCAATTTTCCTATATGTTTGCAATAGTTTTGAACATACTAAAGGAATATACTTATAGGGTCACAAAAAGATTATGCTGCAATGGATTATTAAAATACTGAATTCAATACTGATCAGACAGTCAAAATCACACAGCCAGAGGCCTTGGAGCAGGTGAGTGAAAATTCTGAAACTTAAACCTAGTTTCTCTAATTTGCACATCCATTGTCTATTCACTGTGCCTTCCTGTATATTATACCTTGCTTTCATTTCTTGTTCTTTACAGTTACATAAAATGCTTTTAGCATTTTTAATTAGGGGGAGAGGGGAATCCCAGTTCAGTAGTTCTTCCAGTTCTGGGTAATGGTTTTTTTACGCCTTAAGGGTTGTAAATTTAGAGGCCACAGGAATAAGTAAAGGTGAGAGAAAAAAGCCACAGAGCCATCTGAAAGTCCTTATATGTTCGGGCTGGAAGCAATCATTTGGTTGAAACTGCCAACCCATAAACATTCTATGGAAGCCAAACACATTTGCAGACTTGTGGATAAAGGGCTGGGGTGCAGTTATTCTTAATGGAGATGATGGCCATCTGCCTTGTCCCTCAAATGTCAGTCTGAATTTCTGCCAGAATCATGAGAAGTGTCTCAGCCCCAGAAGCTGTGACTAAGGAAGAAATGCTGTTCACCTCCTTCTCCCAAAATGATATTGCTTTGAAAAGAACCGAATCAAGACACATAGTCATTTACCCTGAGGTTCTTTCCGTGAGTTGACCTACCCCTTGGTGCTCCTTCCCCTAAAGTGTATGGCGTAGGGGGTGACCCTCTCCTTACGCTGCAGAAGGTAAATCAGTTCCAAAGAAAGGGGAAGCAGACTAATTGTGATTGAGGTCTTTTGACAAATGTTCCCTTATTTCAGTCTCACAATCATCTTTTGAGGCAGGCATTGTCTACCTTCTTAAATAGAAAGGAAACTGGATTTCCCAAGGTCAGATTACATGTCCAAGTTCATGCATTTAGGTAAGTGCAAGAAATCTACCTAAAATCCACGGTTTTTCTGTCACAAGGTGCTTCAAAAAGTCCATAGTGCTTGGCATTTCATGTCCTTTCTCAGATTTTTCATCTGGAATATAGAGGAATTACAGTAGCCTAACCTTTAACATTCTATGAATCTGAGTAAGTCAACCCTGGGGCAGACACAGAGTTACAATTCACAGAGACAACTCGGAATGTTGAAGTTAGAATAGAGCCTGTGACAAGTAACAGAGTCAACACTTTTTATCAAAGATATTGTATGAAATTTAAAAATAAATAAGAACAAATTTGAAGGGAAAGTGTTCATAGCTTAATACTCAGTCTACTCTTTGATACAAGCCTGGGCATCATGAATGAATTTACTATCTCAAATGTTACTTTGTATGCTTTTCTGGCACAGAAACCTCCTAATATCTCACCAGGAAATATCTCACCACCACCTTCTATCCTTTTCTAACTAACTCCTCTGAAAACCAGAAGGGAAAGTGGTTGGTCTTCCTTACTTTCAACTTTCAGATATGCTGACTTTTCTATTCATGTACTTACTCTCTCTTTTCATAAACTCAAGGAAGTCCCTGAAGTTACTTCTCTCTCTCAAAGACCAGCTCCAAGCTCACTTCTGCAAAGTCTTCCCTTTGAATGAATGATTGCATGAATGAATTCAGATGAATGAATGTCTTACTAGCAGAAGGAATCCTAGGCACAACTGCTCTACACTGAGCTGTGCTGAGGGCCCCTGCAGCCGGGGACTTGGAGGGGACAGGGAGAGACTCAGCTGGACTCCAGGCGTTAAGGTTTTATGGGACTTGACCCAGGAAGATAGCTGGTTCAACCATCAACCTGCCTACTGCCACTGCGTAGTATCACAGGATCCTGCCACAGACCGGGTTAAAGGAAGCACACGAGTATGTGCTTGTGTGCGAGCATGCATGCAAGCTCAGTCGTGTCCGTCTCTTTGCAATCCCATGGAGTAGCCCACCAGGCTCCTCTGTCCATAGAATCTTCCAGGCAAGAATACTGGAGTGGATTGCCATTTCCTCCTCCAGGGGATCTTCCCAGTGTAGGGCTTGAACTCACATCTCCTGCATTGGCAGGAGAATTCTTATCAATGAGCCACCTGGGAAGTCCGAAAAGGTCTTCCCTTAACTAACTCCCAAAGGATCCAGTGTTTTTAATTATTTCAGATTTCTCTTTCTCTTCAATACAGGGGGAAGAGAAAGGGAGACTTATACTTCTGTTTCTACCATGTGCCAGATATTTTGCTGTAGCCTCAGTTACTGTCATCACATGAGATTACATATAATCCAGTCAAACTATTATTATTTCTATTTCACTGGCGACAAAACTGGAACCAGGCAGAATTAAAGTGACTTGCCAAAGGTTACACATTTGGGAAACCAGAAGTGACAACCAAATCCAGATTGATTACTTGGATCTAAACCCCAAACCAAAGAGTTTCTGCTCAAAGAACAGATTGGGGCTGTGAAGAAATGTGGGTTTTTATTTTCCCCTTCTCCTAAGTAGTGTCAAATAGCTTCACTGTTTATTCATATTTCTCTGTTTCAAAAATATTAGGTCTTGGAGCCAGCAGAGCTTACATTGCTGGGTGCCTAAGCAATGTAGAAACAAAATATATTGTCTCCAATCCTCCAATAAATAACATTAACGTTGACCAAGGATATTGACCATAAAACCAAACACATCATCTTTTCCTTGAAACCAATCAAACTGCATCAGTACTCAAACCACTATGCGGCTCTGATTGCCACAGCTCAATAAGGACTTAACAAGACTTGGGGAAGATCCAAAAACGAGCAATTAAAACATCCTCAGAGATGGAAAAGGCTGTCCTAGAAGAACAAACCAAAATCAATCAAGACCCTTTAAGTTTACCAAGATAAAGACCAAGAACTGATGGATTTGGAATCTGTAAAAATATCTGGAGATAGATAGTATAAGCATGTATATACTCACTGTCCTTGGCACTTGCTGTTTTTTGTCCATCCGGCATCCATTCCCTTTTTCCCCAATATCTGGGTTTCTCTGTGGGGAGCTTTCTGTCCTTCACCACTACTGTGTGTACTGTGATGGATGAGTAACTTCAGGAATCTCCCTCCTACCTAGGATCTGAGGGAATGGGGCCTTCCCTTCAAAAGATCCCATAAGCCACTGAGGAGTCATGTCACCTAATTGCAGACAATCAGACTCCTCCTCTGCTTCAGTTCTCAGGTTTGAGAGATACGGAAATAAGAGGGCAGGGAAAGTGGTGGTTGTGTTCAACCAGTCAACCATTCTTGCTATGGAACTATTCCTTTCTTCTTGTATCATTAGGAATCTCTAGATTCCAGTCCTCTCTATAGAAGTTTCTCCATCTTCCCTAGCAAGTCTATGAGCTCCTGATAGCCTTGCAGTAAGTCCCTTTTGTTTAAATTAGAGTCAGTTTCAGATAATTCTAAGAAACAGATATACTCGTCAAAGGCCAGATATGGTGCTGCAAGGTAACCCCTTTCTCATAAATAATTGTTAAGTAGGAAGCAGGTTAAAAAAAGAGAAGGGAAGAAACTGATGCTAGCCAGACGCTGCATTAAGACCTTTATACCTAGCATTGCTTTTAAGTCTCAGAGTTATCCTGCGAGGTGAGAAATAGGATGTCAATTTCACAAACTGAGACTGAGATTCAGGGGGTGAGTAGCTTGCCTGGGTTAAGTGCTTAGAAATGAAACAGACTGGAATAGAGTGTAAGTATCTCCCTAGTCAAATTACAAAAAAATTGAAACAAGTGGTATTTGGACTGTTTGTTTATAATCTTGGTGGACATCAAGAAAGAAAACATAGGCAGAACACTCTCTGACATAAATCACAGCAAGATTCTCTATGATCCACCTTCCAGAGTAATGGAAATAAAAGCAAACATAAGCAAATGGGACCTAATTAAACTTAAAAGCTTTTGCACAGTGAAGGAAACTATAAGCAAGGTGAAAAGACAGCCTTCAGAATGGGAGAAAATAATAGCCAACAAAGCAAGTGACAAAGAATTAATCTCAAAAATATGCAAGCAGCTCATGCAATTCAAAACAGAAAAATAAACGACCCAATGAAAAAATGGGCCAAAGAACTAAATAGACATTTCTCCAAAGAAGACATAGAAAGAAGACAAAGAAGACATGAAAAGATGCTCAACATCACTCATTATCAGAGAAATGCAAATCAAAACCACAATGAGGTACCATTTTATGCCAGTCAGAATGGCTGCTATCCAAAAGTCTATAAACAATAAATGCTGGAGAGGGTGTGGAGAAAGAGAACCCTCTTACACTGTTGGTGGGAATGCAAACTAGTACAGCCACTATGGAGAACAGTGTGGAGATTCCTTAAAAAACTGGAAATAGAACTGCCTTATGACCCAGCAATCCCACCGCTGGGCACACACACTGAGGAAACCAGAATTGAAAGAGACACGTGTACCCCAATGTTCATTGCAGCACTGTTTACCATAGCCAGGACATGGAAGCAACCTAGATGCCCATCAGCAGATGAATGGATAAGACAGCTGTGGACATATACTCAATGGAATTTTACTCAGCTTTTAAAAAGAACACATTTGAGTCAGTTCTAATGAGGTGGATGAAACTGGAGCCTATTATACAGAGTGAAGTAAGTTAGAAAGAAAAATGCCAATACAGTATATTAACGCATATATATGGAATTTAGAAAGATGGTAACAATGACCCTATATACGAGATAGCAAAAAGAGACACAGATATGAAGAACAGACTTTTGGACTCTGTGGGAGAAGGTGAGGGTGGGATAATTTGAGAGAACAGCATTGAAACATATATATTAATACATATGAAATGGATGACCAAGCAAGTTCAACGCATGAAACAGGGCACTCAAAGCCGAGGCTCAGGGACAACTCAGAGGGCTGGGATGGGGAGGGAGGTTCAGGATGGGAGGCATACGTACACCTGCAATTGATTCATGTCAATGTATGACAGAAACATCACAATATTGGAAAGTAATTAGCCTCCAGTTAAAATGAACAATTAAAAAGAAAGAAAGAAAACATTTTCTTTACAATGCCTCTGGGTGATCCTGTCAGATTCAAGCCCTCAGGATGGATAGACAAATGGATGAGTGTACTAAATGAAGACAGATCATTGATCTAGCTCAAGAGAAGACAATTCTTACATGATTAGCTCCTTTAAAGCAAAGCAATAATTGATGCTAATGCAAAACTAGAGAAAAATGCTATATTTGAAGTTTCCATCTGAAGATGTAACACATACTTACTTCATATGGCATATAGATTTTTTCAAAGATTATATTTAGAAAGGTGAAGTCACTATATTATTGCATGGCTTTAAATTTGCCGCCTCAAAAATTAGTATCTAAACTAAAAACTACATGACTTAAAAAAAAATACATGGCTTTCACTTCAATGAAAACCTGTACATCAATAGGACTGATGGCCTTCACATTAGGAAAATTTGTATATCACAAATTAAATCATTTGGTCGAGAAATACTCTTTGAGGGGATGGCACATAGGTTTTATTTTTTTCCCCCCGAGGTATTGATGTAGATCTTGAAAAACTGAGAGTTTCTTCTCAAATGACTATTTTGAAACAATACATGTTAGCATGTCAAGGAAAATAAGACAGGAGAAGAGGGGATAGGAATCAGGGAGAAAATGCAAGATGTTGATTACGGCCAACCTCTTCACTCTGCAAAAGAGAAAACTGAAGGCCGATGAAGCCAAGTGACTCAGCCAAGCACACACAGCAGTTCCTGGCTGACTTAGGGCTCTCAAGCAGCCTAGTATAGGATGGGGCTTCTGTCTCTACCACACATTTCCCATACTCAACTTGGAAAATATACTGTGGGCCAACAAATGAGGAAACAGAAAATTATTCTACTATCTGTGATCCTACCGTAAGAATCACAGTAACAGAAATGCTGCTGTTTCTCTTCTTTTGTTTCAGACTAAAGGAATTATTTCTTTTCACCTTCTCTCACATGCCTTTTTGTTATTGTTCAAAGACATGACTGGTTTCCTAATCCTATTCACTTTGGCACCACAAACCTGATTCTAATCACATTATTAAAATGAAAGAAGAGCTGTCGGGTCAGTGTTGTTCCCATCAGGGATATTCATTATCCTTTGACAGGTAACATGGGGGATCAGAACACTGCCACCCAGCTTGGAAGCCTCCCGGAAATATGAATGAAAATCAGAACCTGCCTTTTCACAGGCTGTGGTTCTGCTGATGGAACGCTGTCAAACAGATCGATGCCTCCATTTCCTTAATTAATGGTCATCTCACCAGGGGAGAGACAGTGGATATTGTTTCAATCTTTGTAAACTTTTCTGCAAACACTGGAGTTCTCTTGAGCATCCACAGGGATGTAACAAGCCCTCATCCTGAATAATAAACTCAAGCTTTACTTGTTCAGCTGACCCCATGAACAAATGCTCTGAAATCTATACTCAAGTCTTTCTGACATCACTTCAGTAAAGATAATTTATTACGTACCTACTATGTGGACTGTACTGGGCTGGCCCTTGAAAAAGGTCTAAGTCAGACACTGTCAGAGAAAATCTGTAATTGAATAGGAGAGGCAGATCATACGCATAAAAAGTTTATAAGATTTCACTGTACTGAGGGAACCAAATAAACTGCCCTCACCCTGAATTTTAAACAGATTTCCCTATTTGAACATTATGCTTTGAGTCAAACCTGCACTGCTTTGAGGTACTGGGCATACTTGCATGCTCAGTCACGTCTGACTCTTTACAATCCCATGGCCTGCAAGCTGACAGGCTCCTCTGTGCATGGGATTTCCCAGGCAAGAGTACTAGAGTGGGTTGCCATTTCCTTCTCCAGTGGATCTTCCAAACCCAGGGATTGAACTCACATCTCCTGCATCTCCTACACTGGCAGATGGGTTCCTTACCACTGAGCCACCTGGGAAGTCCTGTGATGCTGGGACTGGGAGTCAAAACCATGTTTCTGTTCTGCCAGCTGCAGTCTGTTAGGCTCTGCCCATAAGGATGCAGGAAGGAAATCAAGAAGGGATACCATCCTTCTTATCTGTTTTCATTTTGATTCCTTCCTATCAGCATTATCCTAGTAACAATTCTTTGATCCAACAGCAATATTTTTCTGCCAATAGCATCAGTTGGTTCCAGTTTGAAGCTTTTCCAGCACTTGAAGAACCACTGTTATGGTGCCCCCAGATATCAAGAGCAGCTGAACAACACTTTCTCCTTACACATCCATGGACCAGTCCCATGATACCACATTTCCACTCTCAAAGGTACTAGCAGCAGCTAAGTAACACCCGCTCCCCGGAGAGCTCAGTTTCAGCTTCACCAAACTTCTAAAATATTAGTAGTTCCATCTTCACCCTTTGGTCCTCCCAGCTCACCTGCTTCCAGAAGATGCTTTATTGGTGGTACCTTAAAATCCTCATTTGGTCCTTCACTTCTTCAGTATATAGCTGTAGTTCATCATATTAAATCCCTCTTTTAATGTAACTGGTATTGTTTCTGTCTCCTGGGTCAACCCTAATTGTGAAATTCAAAGAACCCAATGCCTTAAGAACATGGTCCCTGGAGTCTGACAGCCAGGGTTTGAATCTCATCTCCCCCACTTAGTAGCGGTATGAAGTTAGTTGGGAAATTAGTTCACCTTTCTGTGTCTCTGTTCTCGTATGTTAACTTGGGATAATGATAGTACCAATACTGTACGGTTGTTGGGAGAATTAAGTAAGTCAATATATGTCAAGTATTAGAGGGATATCTAACACATAGATGCGGTATTAAAATTTTAGCTAGTCTTCTCCCAAGATGAACCATGTATATTCAGAAACAAGCCTCTGACATGTGGTGCACTAAAAGGGAGGAAGTAATGGTAATAATTTAAGGTGTTACATTTTCTATTCTTTAAATGAAGATCTGAGGTTTTTGCAATTTGCTGTGGTCCAGTCAGGAAAGTGAGAACACTTAACTTGCTATAATTGAGGGAAAAAAGAGGAGCAAATGGCAAAAAAATTAAACGGAGACATTCTCTATCTCTAACGCTACAAAAATGCAAACTGCTTACTGAGTACAGGGTTCAGAGATGGTAAAAGAGGTGTCATTCCCCAGCTCACTCCTTAAAGCCGCATGTTCTCCTAATGCACCAGGGAGATAAAGGGAAAGAGAATGATTTGATTTGGAATTGAGTTCTGAATACAGCTCTGCCATCTTCTGTCTCTGAAACTGACAATTAACTAACTACTCAGCCTCAGATTCCTCAGAGCCACACAGCCCTGGCCCTTAGTAGGCATTCAAGAAATAGCAGCTTCTTTTCTCCTTTCAATAAATATCCCCTGAATAAATTCACTTGTCTAAGTTTCCCCTTGTGCTATTTCTTTTGCTTTTCTGTATCAATTCAATATAAAATTATTGCTCTTTCCCCCATATCAGTCAAAGGAGAGCCTGCAGAATCTCAATGATGAGTACAAATTCGGTTTCGAAGATCTAAAATTGGTCTGGTTCCTGCAATGTTACCTTGGGGACAGGGAGAATTCAGCTCACTAAAGGCTGATGGAACTTTAATATGGACATGTGGGCACTCAGGTGCATCCTCGCTTTCAAAGAAGTTTCTCTAGTGCTTAATGCCAACTACATGAATGATGAGACAAGAAGGTAAGGACTGAGATTCAGGATTCGCCTAGAAAGCATTGTTTCCTAGGCATAGGACATTCTTTTGAAATAAGGTGTTCAATTATCAGGAGAATCCATGGAAGAGGATTTCTTTAAAACAGCTGGAAACTTAGACAAAAGATTTGCAATAGGGATTCCAGACAACCTGACCAGAGCAGTGATCCTAAGTCTTGGCCCAAAGAAGCGACAGTAAACACACAAAAGATAAATATAAGGGAGTGGGTGATCACAACAAAAGAGCTTTTGAAACAAAATTCAAAGAAAGGACGAGGCTAGTACGTTCACTAATCAGCCAGAGAAAGAACAGAAACCCTCCTTCTAAATTGAACCCTAAACAGCTCCCAGCTGTAAATAAATAGAAATGGATGATTGATTTCTGTATTATGACCCAACTAATTTCTCTTCCACAGAAAGAAAAATTGTCTACTCTTGATCTTAAAGTATTTTTGATTGTTCAGAAACCACATAAGAGGACAAAATAAATTTCTATGTAAATACTCTCATAAAAATCATGAACAATAGCATGACAAAAAGAATTGGGCACAAATTAGTAATTTTAGATCAGAACACATTCCTACCATCATAAAAATTGTTTTCCAATTAGCCCTCACTAATTGGAATGAAAAAAAAGGAAGCATCTACTATAAACTCAACTTCAGAAACAATCTTAGGTTTTGATTTTTTCTTCTAGATAATGGGATATAAATCAGAGATTATGTAATACAGATTAGTTCTCTAAAGAAAGCAAAATATTTTTAATTTTTTTTTATTTTGTATTGGGGACTTCCCCAGACAGTAAAGACAGTAAAGACTCTGCCTGCAATGTGGGAGACCTGGGTTTGATCCTGGTTGGGAAGATGCCCTGGAGGAGGGCATGACAACCCACTCCAGTATTCTTGCCTGGAGAAGCCGTATGAACGGAGGATCCTGGCAGGCTGCAGTCCATGGGGTTGCAAAGAGTTGGATATGACTGAGCAACTATGCACAGCACAGAACATTTTGCATTGGGGTATAGCCAATTAACAATGTTGTGAAAGTTTCAGGTGCCTAGCAAAGGGACTCAGCCATACATATACATGTATCCATTCTGCCCAAAACTCTCCTCCCAGACAGGCTGCCAAATAACATTGAGTCGAGTTCCCCGTGCTATACAGTAGGTCCTTGTTGATTATCCATTTTAAATATAGCAGAGTGTACAAGTCCATCCAAACTCCCTAACTATCCCTTTCCCCCATCCTTCCCCACTGCTGCTGCTGCTGCTGCTAAGTCGCTTCAGTCGTGTCCGACTCTGTGCGACCCCATAGACGGCAGCCCACCAGGCTCCCCCATCCCTGGGATTCTCCAGGCAAGAACACTGGAGTGGGTTGCCATTTCCTTCCCCACTGGCAACCATAAATTCATCCGCTAAATCTGTGGATCTGTAGTGTTGCCCAATGCATACAGACACAAAACTGTCTCTTAACCATTTATCTGCAAATGATGACCTGAGGGAAAAATACTGCCCTTGAGCTAAATCCAGCTCTCCAGTCAGCTACCTCTTTTTGAGAATAAAGTTTTATTGGAACAGAGTTGCGAACACCTTTGTTGACATATGCTGTACACTATCAGACTTGAGTAGCTGCTACCCAGACTGCGTGACTTAGATATTTTACTATGTGGCCCTTTCCAGAAAAAGTTTTTTCACTCATGTATGACACTGTTGTACAGATACTGTCCTCTATTTCAGCTGCAAAGGAAGAGGGGATATGATCCTCCTAACTCAAACTATATGAAAAATGTAGCTCCTGGAAGCAAATGAGAGGCTACATATCGAGTCTTCTCTTTAAGCCAAGTTCTAGTTGTATTGTGCCTAGGAATTTGGAGAGATGGTTATCATGACTAGTGGATAAATATACCTTACTGAAGCCCAAGAACTAAGTTAGTCCTAGAGACATGATGGAGATTAAGAGATTTATCCAAAACTAGTAATGGGGGGAAAAAACATTCTGCATAATTGTCATTATACTGCAAATAGACATCGAGTTCACACATAAAGTGTGTGTTTTCTAAACATCACCTCTAAGTACAATCTGTAGTATCCTTCGAGGAAACTTGTGGTTTATTTTACAGAAATTCCTAGAATAATTCATATCTTCATAATATATAACACTCATTCACAAACTTGGCTACTTGAACAATTTCCCAGTATTTTCAGGGAGCGTGATGAGATTTTTATTATTATTATTACCTACTGCTTAAAATAACATTATTATTATCAATTGGGAAAAGAATTCTTGGAGGATAGAAAAGCAGAAGATAGTGGGAAACAAGCTTAGTCTTTAAATTCGGGTTCCTTTTTATAGACAATATTGATCAAAGGACTTTATTAGGTAGACCAGTACTCTTGACTGGAAAATGCCATGGTTGGAGGAGCCTGGTAGGCTGTGGTCCATGGGGTCGCTAGGAGTCGGACAGAACTGAGCGACTTCACTTTCACTTTTCACTTCCATGCATTGGAGAAGGAAATGGCAACCCACTCCAGTATTCTTGCCTAGAGAATCCCAGGGACAGGGGAGCCTGGTGGGCTGCCATCTACGGGGTCGCACAGAGTCGGACACAACTGAAACAACTTAGCAGCAGCAGCAAGGAACCCATAATAGTTATGTTTATCTTAAATTGTGACATTAAAAAATTACTAAAACTGTATTCCTCCATGTTTCTGAAAAAAATAAGCTAGAAAATAAAAACACATTAATCAAAACAATCATCTTTTCAAGAGAGATTATATTTTACTCATGAAATAGGGACAAGCAGTATAAAGAAAACTGATGTATAAAATATTGACAGTGCAAGTTTATCTAAAGAAATACAAGAAATTATCAAATGTGCCAAAAATTAAACTTTCACAAAAATACATGAGACTTTCATGAAGTTGAAGAGTATAATCTGATTTATCAAAAGCTCAAAGTATAAAGCTATCAATTTCAAGAAAGTCTTAAAATCAGATAGATTTGGGGCATAAGCCCCAAGAGTTCCACTCTGGTTTTATCTTCACTTCTACATCTTGGAGCCATATGGAATAAGCAGCAGGTGACTGCCTATAGGCAAGAAGGGTGAAAATTCAGAAAGTATTCCTCAACTAAGCTAAAGAAGGAAACAGTAAGACAGAAAAGAAAAAAGGAAAAATTTTAAAACCTGAGCACCAAAGAAAGGGCTGTAGCGTATTATAAAAACATACATTGAGAGAAGATATATCCTGCACTTAGCAACTATGTATTTACAAACATGTGAATACAGAAACACCAAAAACTCACACATTGAAATAAGAACTAAAGGAGCACAGGGATCAACCGTAGGACATAGAGCAAAGCCAGCTGGGTAGGAGGGAGCTCTGAGAGCATGGCAAGCGACCAAGAACAGTGGCTGATTGCAACGGAACTGAGCAATTCATGAGATGGTATCAGATTCACTCTTTAGAAAGTCTCTTTTCCTTACTACTTTGATGGTCAAGAAAGTAAACTGCAAATCACTGTTCACTCTAATATCTCAAGTTCATTCAAGTTCTTTCATCCATACACATTCATGTAACACTTACTTGTTAAACATCTATTATTTACATATAGAGTAATTTTATTTACTCTAGATAATAGATATTACCTAGAGTAATAGATAGGTGTAATAGTAATAGTAGGTGTAATGGATATTCACCATCATTCTAATTTTATATTACGTTACTACCCAATGATCAAATATATCATAGACTGCATCACTGGTCCCAATTCTTCACATTTCTCTGGATCCACACTCTCGGCCCTGGTAACTTTGTAGCTCCTGCTAAAGGAAGACTGTATCCCCTTGCCTTTTTGTCTCAGTCATGTGAATTGCTTTGGACACTGAATGTTTACAGATATAAGCAGAGGCTTAAAATTCATGTGCATGTATATTTATGCTTGTCTTGCACTTCCTTTCAAAAAAAAAAATCGCATGCCTCTGCTCACGTGCTATTGCAAGGAGGATGAGACACACTAGCAGGCTGACCTCACAGAGAAAGTCACCACAATTAACCTAAAGGTCCTTAGTAATAATTGGATGTTTGGAAGCCATTGAGGTTTTTTTTCTTTTTGAGGCGTTTTGCTTTATTTTGGATTTTGGTTTTGTTTTTTAGCATTAGGACATTTTTATTTTATTGGCGTTCAGTTGCTTTACACTGCAGTGTCCTTTGTTATAAAACAAAGTGAAGCAGCCACACGTATTCACATATACCCTCTTTTTTTGGATTTCCTTCCCATTTAGGTCAGGACAGAGAACTGACTAGAGATCCCTGTGTTATACATTAGTTTCTCATAAGTTACCTATTTTATACATGGAAGTTGGAAGTGTTAGTCATTCAGTCACGTAAAACTCTTTGCAACCCCATGGACTGTGGTCCACCAGACTCCTCTACGCATGGGGTTTCCAGGCAAGAACACTGGGGGAAGCTGCCATTCCCTTCTCCAGGGGATCTTCCCTACTCAGGGATTGAACCTGGGTCTCCTGCATTGCAGGCAGATTCTTTACTGTCTGAGCCACCAGGGAGGCAGTGTATATATGTTAATCCAAATCTCCTAGTTCACACCCCCTTGGCATCCACATGCTCATTCTCTATATCTGGGTCTCTATCTCTGCTTGCAAATAAGGCCATCTATACCATTTTTCTTGTTTCCACATATATGCATAATATACAGTATTTATTTTTCTCCTAACTTACTTCACTCTGTATAATGTCTCTAGGGTTCATCCCTGTCTCTGCAAGTGACACAGTTTCATTCCTTTTAATGATTGGATAATATTCCACTGTATGTATGCACATGTCCCACTTCTTTATCCATTCCTCTGTCTATGGATACTTAGATTGCTTCCATGCCCCTGGTTATAGTAGACAGCGCTGCAATAAACATCAGGGTGCATGTATCTTTTTGAATTATAATTTTCTCTGGGTATATGCCCAGGAGTGGAATTGCTGGGCCTGTGGTAGTTTGTTGTTGTTGTTGTTGTTGTTTTTAGTTTTTTTAAGGAACCACATTACTAATGAAGACAGTACAGTACTGGCACAGAAACAGAAATGTAGATCAATGGAGCTGATACAGTCCTGAGATAAATCTATGCATTTAAGGGCACCTAATCCTGCAGTCATGAAATTAAAAGATGCCTACTCCTTGGAAGAAAAGCTATCACCAACCTAGACAGCATATTCAAAAGCAGAGACATTACTTTGCCAACAAAGGTCCATCTAGTCAAAGCTATGGCTTTTCCAGTAGTCATGTATGGATGTGAGAGATGGACCATAAAGAAGGCTGAATGCCGAAGAATTGATACTTTTGATCTGTGGTGCAGGAGAAGACTCTTGAGAGTCCCTTGGACTGCAAGCAGATCAAACCAGTCAATCCTAAAGGAAATCAATCCTGAATGTTCTTTGGAAGGACTGATGCTGAAACTGAAGCTCCAATACTTTAGCCACCTGATGCGAAGACCTGACTCATTAAAAAAGACCTTGATGCTGGGAAAGATTGAAGGCAGGAGGAGAAGGGGATGACAGAGGATGAGATGGTTGGATGGCATCATCGACTCAGTGGACATGAGTTTGAGCAAGCTCTGGGAGATGGTCAAGGGACAGGGAAGCCTGATGTGCTGCAGTTCATGGGGTTGCAAAGAACTGGACACAACTGACCAACTGGACAACAACAAGAAAATCCATGACAAAGGAGGCAAGAATACACCTTGGAGAAAAGACCTCCTCTTCAATAGGTGGTGCTGGGGAAACTGGACAGTTTCATGTAGATGAATGAACTTAGAACACTGTTAATATCATAAATGAATTCAAAGTGGATTAAAGACCTAGTTGTAAGACCAGGCACTATAAAACTATTAGAGGAAAACATAGAACACACTTTGACACAGTAAGATCTTTTTCAACTCACTTCCTTGAGTAATAAAAATAAAACAAAAAATAAGCAAATGGGACCTAATTAAACTTAAAAGCTCTTGCATAGCAAAGGAAACTATAAAAGACAGCCCTCAGAATGGGAGAAACTATTTGCAAATGAAGCAACTGACAAGTGATTAATCTCCAAAATATACAAACAGCTCATGCACCTCAATATCAAAAAACAAACAAACAAATGATCCATCTCCATTTTCAAAAAGGCAAAATCAAGGAGGGGGTTTCCCTGGTGGCTCAGTGGTAATCTGCCTGCCAATGCAGGAGACAAAAGTTTGATCCCTGGGTTGAGAAGATCCTCTGCGGAAGGAAATAGCTACCCACTCCAGGATTCTGGGCTGGGAGATCCCATGGACAGAGGAGCCTGGTGGGCTATGGTCCCTGGGGTTGCAAAGAGTTGGACATAACTTAGTAAGGAAATGGCAACCCACTCCAGTACTCTTGCCTGGAAAACCCCATTGGCGGAGGAGCCTGGTAGGCTGCAGTCCATGGGGTCGCGAAGAGTCGGACACGACTGAGCGACTTCCCTTTCACTTTTCACTTTCCTGCATTGGAGAAGGAAATGGCAACCCACTCCAGTGTTCTTGCCTGGAGAATCCCAGGGATGGGGGAGCCTGGTGGGCTGCCGTCTATGGGGTCGCACAGAGTTGGACACGACTGAAGCGACTTAGCAGCAGCAGCAGTGACTAAACAACAAAAGCAAGGAGGGATTCCAGAGTCGCACAGAAGTAAGATATGCAGTTTTCAAAAGTTAGTAAGGGATTTGATGCAAGGACATCAAATAAGTGAAGCATACCTCTTTGTTCTTCTTATACTGGGAGCACCAAAACTGACCTAGTTTTTAGGGTAGTCATCTCAAGCTGTAGAGAACTAAAGGGCTTCCCTGGTGACTCAAACAGTAAAAAAATCTGCCTGCAATGCAGGAGAACAGGGCTCAGTCCCTGGCTCGAGATTTTCCCCTGGAGAAGGGAATGGATGCCCATGCCAGTATTCTTGCCTCGAAAACACCATAAACAAAGGAGTCTGGTGGGCTACAGTCCTGGGGTCACAAAGAGGAGGACACAACTGAGCAACTAAGCGCACACACAGAGAACTTACCTCAAAAACAGTAGGATTCTCTTTAAAATGCAGATTCCTCGGTCTCCCTTACAGTCTACTAAACCTGGACACCTGGAGTAGAGTCTCCAGAATCAACATTTGCAGCAAGTTCTCCAGATATGAACATGCAACTTGATGTCTGTGCATCACTGACATAGTGATCTATCAGTATAACTCTCAAGGAGTCTTTGCCAAAGCTCATGGACCATAGGCAATGCCTCTTGGTTTGGGGAAAAGGCATTGTCAGACAACCCTGTTACCAGATGAAGGGTCTCTTATCATAGAATCTGATGTCAATAATGCTGCCACTAGGGGGGAAAAAACACATTTAGACAACTAGAGCCAGAAAACGTGAGCTTAGTAGCATAACTCCCAACAAACTATATTTTATTTTCACACAGGAGCTCATTATGCCTGCATTTACTGTTAGACTTCTCCATCCTGGGAATTCCTTGTTCCTACTGCCAGTCCTTATTGGAGTCTGTCAATACGGTCAGAAACACAAGAGTCTCAGAAGTTTCTGTCATTATTCACACTACCAGAAATTCACCTTTGTGCTACCAATGAAACTTCTGGTGGATGACATCATAGAGTAGAGAGAACCTGTGTCTGCTCAACGCCTATCAGATGTAACACAAATGTAAGCAAAGTGTATAAGGCTCCTGGGGACTCATGACTTTCTCTCCTTAAAGAGCCCTTCATCATTCCTCAGTTGCATGAAGTAATGGAAGTGGAATCAAATTTAAAGGCCTGAGCATGCTAAGTGATTAGTATTTCAGTTCAACAGCAAGTACTGACTGGTTCCAACCTACTGGTAGGGCACCTGGCAGGAAGCGGTCACACAGTACAGTGGATGCTCTAAACCTCAGGTGAGGTGGGTGTGGCTCACAGGCAGCTTTTTACAGTCCCCCTGGTGACCTATGGGCTTCCCAAGTGCCTCAGTGGGTAAAGAACCTGCCTGCAATGTAGAAGATGCCAGAGGTATAGGTTCGATTCCTGGGTTGGGAAGATCCCCTGGAGAAGGGCACAGCAACCACTCCAGTATTCTTGCCTGGAGAATCCCACAGACAGAGGAGACTGGTGAGCTTCAGACCATGGGGTTGCAAAGAGTCGGACATGAATGAAGTGCCTGAGCACAGCACAGCAGAGCTGGTGACCTACACATGTAACTGATATCACATTTCCAGCATCTCATAGGAGGAAAACAAAGGACTCTTGAGACAAGCATCTGTTTAATCAGTCACCTTTCCTCCTGGGAGGGAGCATGTTTTACTTCAATGGAACAACTAAGGGAGAATTCAAAACAAAGTGAAGGTGTTGGAATTCTGAGCTGGATGGTGCAGAAAGTACCTGGAGACAGAAAAACTTCTGGACAGTTCCATGTAGGTCGCACTTACTATGTACCAGGCACTTCACTAAGTTGCTTTACATGCATGAGCTTATTTAATCCTCACTGCAACACATGAAGAGAAAGAAACCTTCACATTAGTACCATCAATTCTCTTTGCAGGTAAACGTAGAGGACTAAAATTAGCAAGACTAAAATAGTAAGGTATTCCAAGGGGGTAAGGCACCCCACTCCAGCACCCTTGCCTGGAAAATCCCATGGACGGAAGAGCCCGGTGGGCCGCAGTCCATGGGGTCGCTAAGAGTCGAACACGACTGAGCGACTTCCCTTTCACTTTTCACTTTCCTGCATTAGAGAAGGAAATGGCAACCCACTCCAGTGTTCTTGCCTGGAGAATCTCAGGGATGGGGGAGCCTCATGGGCTGCCGTCTATGAGGTCGCACAGAGTTGGACACGACTGAAGCGACTTAGCAGCAAGGGGGACTTCAGTGGCAGACATTGAAACTGGAGTAAAGATGGTAGATAAAGAAAAGATCCTTTTTAGTTGAAGTACAGTTGGTTTATCACGTTGTGTTATGTTTCAGGTGTACAGCTAAGTGATTCAGATATATACACATAGATCCTCTGCCCATGGGGATTCTCTAGGCAAGAATACTGGAGTGGGTTGCCATGCCCTCCTCCAGGGGATCTTCCCAATCCAGGGATCAAAACCAGGTCTTCCACATTGCAGGCAGATTCTTTACCATCTGAGCCACCAGAGAAGCCCAAGAATACTGGAGTGGGTAGCCTATCCCTTCTCTAGCGGATCTTCCCGACCCAGGAATCAAACCGGGGTCTCCTGCATTGCAGGTGGATTCTTTACCAGCTGAGCTACCAGGGAAGTCCATACATACACATACACACACACACACACACACACACTCCTACACTTTTCAAGGTCTTTTCCCTTTTAGGTTATCACAAAATATTGAGTATATTTCCCTGTGCTATACAGTAGGGTCTTGTTGCTTATCTGTTTTCTAGATAGTGTATATATGTTATCCCTCCTCATTATTCCTTCCCCACCGTTCCCCTTTGGTAACTGTATAAAGTAAAGATTATAAGGCAATATCTATCCAGCAGCCCACTTTTCACCTTAAGGATGAGAAATGCATAAGTTTAACACCAGCACCTTATTTCAGTGGATTACTTTTGAATTCTAAATTGGACCAATTAAGATTATTTTCCACCTGATTAATATTCATCACAAATTCTAATAACAACTGGAAATATTTACAGTGATTAAGCATGCTTTGCCAAAAAAATCCCTTCACATCTCTCTCTGTATCAGGATATGACACCTGCAGTCACAAAATAAAATTGAGCTCTGACAGTGACTTGAGTTAGAGAAAAAGGAAGGGGGAGCACAAACATGAAACGAAAGAAAGGCTAGAAATGAAAATTCAGCCATGCAGAAAGACTCAGAAGCCAAACAAATGAGGAAATGTCATCTCCAAGTGCTAACGGGGCTACCAGCTCTCAAAGCCACCCAGGGTGCAGAATTGATAGGAGAGAGCTAAGGGAATAGGATATTTCCTTTGGAAATGAAAGAAGGCCAGGGTGACACTGCTTCCCATTTTAGACAGCAAGTCAGTAAACTTGAATTTTCTGCAAGATATTCTATTCGTAGCCTGGAGCAGGATTTTCAAACAGGGTACCAGGCCATCTTTGTCCCAACATTGCCTGTCTGCATGGGAAGTGAGGAAAGGTGATTTACAATGATTTATCATAAATAAGGAGCAGAAATTTAGAATCATTTACTTCTTGAATGCCAGTAACAATGGTTCCAAGGTTACTCTAAGTTCCCTCTCATTCATCATCATTCCCTCTTGGAGAGGGAGGGCAAGAAGTGAAGGTAGATTATGGGGACTAATTACCAACAACCTATGGCCTCTTGTTTCTATTCTGCAGACCATATTGAGAAATCATAAATGATGTAGGATGCTAGCTCACCTGAGCACACATGGGGACTTTGCTCATCATGTGAACTGTAGCACACACACACACAAAGCTAAAAACAGGTCTTAAGCAGTTTCCCAACTTGAATGCACCCAGTAAATGATCACAGCAACTTTCTCCTACCCTCCCCCAAACCGCTGCAAGCTCCCACATGCTTGGCCGCAACTGGAGCAATCTTCTCCGTCCTTTCCTCCCCACTGTCTGTCCCTCACTTCTATTATTTGAGAGTAAGAGCACATTTAACCAACTATCTTATCATTTGAGAGGACACATAGCACTTTAGCTCATTTGATTAGCTTGCCATCAAGGTCAGTAGGTACTTTTTTAGTCCTCTACTGTGTACCCCACTCACCACTCATAGGGGCACTACATGCTACGGAAGATGGGGAAGGGTAACTCTGAATGCTATCAGACACAGTTTTTGCAAGATACCATGGATGTTTTGTGGGAAATGTGAAATTTGATAACAGGGACTATTTGGTAGGGCGGACCTACCTTAAAGCTTGCCTGGGACAGGCTCAGTCTCTGCCTGTCATCCTGGCTTATTGAATCACAGTCTCATTCACTGTCAAGACTGGCTGAGTTTGGATGAATAATATACCCTATACAGTAATGAGGGTGCTGTCTCTCAGATTTGAATATTGACTTCAATTCCTTTTGGCCAGATGACCTGGAGAAATTTCTTAGCCAATCAATATGTAAAGTAGGAAGAATAACAGTACTTATTTCATGGAAATCACTGTGGGGATTAAAGAAATAAATACATGCAAAGCATATAGGAGAGAACCTGGCAGGGAGCAATAGCCACAATTATTATCAGTTAAGACATATCAATTAAGATCATGTATTACCTGCTCTAAGCAACTTCCTTGAATCTACTCTGAACCCAAACACATAACCTCCAAGACTGGTTCAGGTTCCTTTCATTGTATTTCGATACTAACAGAGACACACAGACCCACACATAGCCTTCTAGTCACCAAGACAATAATCAAGTCAATTATTATTTACTGAAAGTCACCTCTTATATATCAGACACAGTACCAAGCACAATTTATGGGCCTGTCTCTTCTTGAAGACAGAAAATCGCCTTACTCAACTTATCCATCTCGCCTAGTGTATAGTTTGCTCTCAAATACTTGTTGAACTGACTTAAAGAGAACAAAGAAGAGGAATAGAACTGCCTTCCCCTGGAGTAATGAGGAAGGTTTCACAGAGAAAGCGGGACTTACATCAGGTATTAAAATGTGGGAGAGTTTTGACAGGCAGGGGAGAGAGTGCCATTCTCCATGTGACAAAGTACATCAGCTGTTAAACTAGCAAAAGAATGTGAAAGTGCTTTATAAAGCTGAGAGCCTTGTACATAGCTAATTATAAGCAAAACAGAGAACTGGAGGTCAGAGTGACATTTGCAGAAAAAAAGCTTTCCCTTTTCCCTCATTGGCCTCTACAGAGAAACCTGAAATTCACCCCATTGGCTTCCTACTGTCAAATAATTCACCTTAACCAGGATGGCTGCAACAGTGGGTGTCTCTTAGCAGATATGTGTACTGCAGAAACTTCTGAGAAGTTGTAGGTAAGTCAAAGTTTTCCAAGCCCAGACAAAGCTGAAAGGCACGGAAGCAGCTATTCAGGGATACTGCAGAATGAGTTCTACTGCAAAGTGAATGTAATATGTTAATAGAAGAAATCACACTCTTCAATCGCTGTTGTTTCTAAACTTGACCTTGCTTTCAAAGAGACTGTTCTGTAAAATCAAGGCAAAGTAACATCTCTCGCTTTGCGTCTCTCTCCCTTTCTCCCAGCCCATCTCTCTTTCCATGTCTTTCTCTCTCTCTCTCACAAACACACCCACACACACCTGCCAGTGAGTCAAATCTTGTAACTCTCATCAATTTCCAACAATAAAAAATAGCCTGTCTTCCCTGCCCTCCCACCCAGAAATATCTAGGTTAAGTTTCAAGCAGTCTTTAAAAAGAAATTATATAAGAGTTACATTTCTAAAAATGTGCAGAAATAGCCTCACCCTTAAACATGTACATAAAGTACTTGTCACAGGGTATGGCAAATACTAAATATTCGATAAATGTCCTTCTTTGTAGTAATATCATTATTAAATAAAAATAATAGAAAAAAATACTAATAAACATACCTTGAGACTTAATTCCTCAAGACAGGTAATAAATGGTACACTCCCAGAATAAGATATGGAAACAAAATCATTTGGGGTACAATATCTGAAATATCAGCTATTTTCTCAAAGCCAAGAAAACAGAAGAGAAAGGAAATTATAATTGGATCAGTTATATGATCCTAGAGAAGGAGCCTGTTATCAACTAACTGTACAGGCGCACAGCCAAATAAGCCTGTGTCACTGTGCTTTGGGCTTGAATGGTTGAGAGGTACCCTGCCAACACACAGTCCACATATGATTTAGGAAAGGAGAAAATACAAAGTCAAATACGATGAGCTAACAAGCTTGGGCTAAAACTTAACAATCCAGCAACACTTGGCCTACTGATCTGATATTGTCCTGGGCACACTTAGTTAACTCTAATATCAAGGAGTTTAGAATTTGAAAATTGAAAGGAGCTGAGATGACATATAGATCAGATTAGACATGATTGACCCTATAGTGATTCAAAAGGTAGCTCTAAAAAATAACCTTTGGGATATAATTTTTAAATGTTTTCTTGGACTTTCATAGCAACTTTCACAGTTGTAATGGTTGAAAACAAATTTGAAATAGTGTAATTGTTTGGGCTGTTGAAAGCCAGATCACCATAAAGTACCTTCATAGTAAAGCACTTCACCAGGTTCAGAGGAAGTTCACAAACATGCAAATGTAATTTGAATTGCTGAAGTCATAAGAAATGTACTTTGCTCTCACTGTAATAAAAGTATCTTACTAAAAAAAAAAGATCAGTGCACAAATGCAATAACAAAGCGTTAAGGGAGATTGATCTAATTTAGAAAAAATTGGAGGAGAAGAGTACAAGAAAAACATTAGAAATCCAAATACATGCTCCCTAGCCCCAGAAGAGAACTGTAGCATTGAATTTAATATAGGTAAATTTCACTTTGGGCCCCAAGAAATATCTCAAAATAATACATGTTTTGTGAGGAAAAAGCTACAGCAGCATATATATTCTGATTTAAAAATGCAAAGGTGCCCAGACCTCTGTGGCTTTACGGCAAAAGTAGGAATAAGAAAACTATTTGTCTAAGAGTTGTAAGCAGCCTCCTTAATTATTAAAAAATAGCAGAGCCCCGTCTGGCATTAAAAATGCTAATAATGCATAGAAATGCTCATCTTGTGTCAAGTGAAAGAAGTAGTTTATAAAAGAGTCTATCACAGTTTTGTATCAAAACTACAAAATTATGCATTTTTATGTTTATTTTGTGCAAAGAAAGGAATAAAAGTAAACACACCAAAAAGTTACTAGTTATCTCTGGGATAGTTATCTGTGCACATATAAGTATACATAACAAAATGTTACTGCATATGTAAGTACTGTGTAGGCAAGAGGTAGTTGATATATGTTATTATTGTTCAATTGCTAAGTCCTGTCTGACTCTGTGACCCCATGGACTGCAGCATGCCAGGCTCCGCTATGCTCCACTATCTCCTGGAGTTTGCTCAGATTCATGTGCACTGAGTTGGTGATTCCATCCAACCATCTCATCCTGTGCTGCACCCTTCTGTTGTCCTCAATCCTTCTCAGCATCAGCGTCTTTTCCAGTGAGTCAGCGCTTCACATCGGTGATCAAAGTATTGGAGCTTCAGCTTCAGCATCAACCCTTCCAATGAATATTCAGGATTGATTTTCTTTAGGATAGACTGGTTGGATCTCCTTGCAGTCCAAGGGACTTTCGGATATGGAAGTCCCTCCAGCATCACAATTTGAATGGATCTTCTTCTATGCTCAGCCTTGTTTATGTTTCAAATCTCATATCTGCACATGACTACTGGAAAAACCATAGTTTTGACTATATGGACCTTTGTCAGTGATGTCTTGGCTCTTTAATACTGTCTGGGACTGTCATTGGAGAAGGCAATGGCACCCCACTCCAGTAATCTCGCCTGGAAAATCCCATGGACGGAGGAGCCTGGTGGGCTGCAGTCCATGGGGTCGCTAAGAGTCGGACACGACTGAGTGACTTCACTTTCAATTTTCCTTTCATGCATTGGAGAAAGAAATGGCAACCCACTCCAGGGTTCTTGCCTGGAGAGTCCCAGGGACAGCAGAACCTGGTGGGCTGCCTTCTATGGGGTCGCACAGAGTCGGACACGACTGAAGCGACTTAGCAGGTCTGTCATAGCTTTCCTCCCAAGGAGAAAGTATCTTTTAATTTCATGTCTGCAGTCACTGTCTACAGTATTTTGGAACCCAAAAATAAAACCTGTCAGTGCTTCCACATTATCCCCTTTTATTTGCCATAAAGTGATATACTATGTAGATAAAAAGTACCATGTATGTAAACGTATAAAAAGTACCAGAAAGTTAATAGTTAACTCTGGGTTGGATTATAAACGAAATTTGCTTTCTCCTTTACATTAATATTACACACAAGTTAAATAGTAAACATGTATTTCTTTTACGACAAGAAATATTTGAAATGGTTGGGCTAAAGTGTATACCATTTATTACGAGTTCTATAGGAACTAACATCAAAGTTTAGTAGTTAGTTCAGTCACTCAGTCATGTCAGGCACTTTGCAACTCCATGAACTGCAGCATGCCAGGCTACCCTGTCCATCACCAACTCCCAGAGTTTACTCAAACTCACGTCCATCAAACTGGTGATGCCATCCAACCATCTCATCCTCTGTCGTCCCCTTCTCCTCCTGCCCTCAATCCCTCCCTGCATCAGGGTCTTTTCAAATGAGTCAGCTCTTCACATCAGGTGGCCAAAGTATTGGAGTTTCAGCTTCAGCATCAGTCCTTCCAATGAACACCGAGGACTGATCTCCTTTAGGACGGACTGGTTGGATTTCCTTGCAGTCCAAAGGACTCTCAAGAGTCTTCTCCAACACCACAGTTCAAAAGCATCAGTTCTTCAGTACTGAGTTTTCTTTACAGTCTAACTCTCACATCCATACATGACTATTGGAAAAACCACAGCATTGACTAGACAGACATTTGTTAGCAAAGTAATGTTTCTTCTTTTTAATATGCTATCTAGGTTGGCCATAACTTTCATTCCAAGGAGCAAGCATCTTTTAATTTCATGGCTGCAGTCACCATCTGCAGTGATTCTGGAGCCCAGAAAAATAAAATCAGGCACTGTTACCACTGTTTCTCCATCTATTTCCCATGAAGTGATGTGACCAGATGCCATGATCTTCATTTTCTGAATGTTGACCTTTAAGCCAACTTTTTCACTCTCCTCTTTCAATTTCATCAAGAGGCTTTTTAGCTCCTCTTCACTTTCTGCATTTCTGAAGTTATTGATATTTCTCCCAGAAATCTTGATTCCAGCTTGTGCTTCATCCAGCCCAGCGTTTCTCATGATGTACTCTGCATAGAAGTTAAATAAGCAGGGTGACA
The DNA here is from genome assembly GCF_016772045.2 of Ovis aries. NCBI lineage: Eukaryota > Metazoa > Chordata > Mammalia > Artiodactyla > Bovidae > Ovis > Ovis aries. The sequence goes on from NC_056074.1 coordinate 21,255,795, forward strand.
GTATACAGCCTTGATGTACTTCTTTTCCTATATGGAACCAGTCTGTTGTTCCATGTCCAATTCTAACTGTTGCTTCCTGACCTGCATAAAAATTTCTTAAGGGGCAGGTCAGGTGATCTGGTATTCCCAAATCTTTCAGAATTTTCCACAGTTTATTGTGATCCACACAGTCAAAAGCTCTGGCATAGTCAATAAAGCAGAAATAGATGTTTTTTCTGGACCTCTCTTGCTTTTTCGATGATCAGGCAGATGTTGGCAATTTGATCTCTGGTTCGTCTGTCTTTTCTAAAACCAGCTTGAACATCTGGAAGTTCATGGTTCATGTATTTCTGAAGCCTGACTTGGAGAATTTTGAACATTACTTTGCTAGACTGTGAGATAAGTTCAATTGTGTGGTAATTTGAGCATTCTTTGGCATTGCCTTTCTTTGGGATTGGAATGAAAACTGACCTTCTCCAGTCCCATGGCCACTGCTGAGTTTTCCAAATTTGCTGGCATATTGAGTGTAGCACTTTCACAGCATCATCTTTTAGGATTTGAAATCGCTCAACTGGAATTCCATCACCTCCACTAGCTTTGTTCATAGTCATGCTTCTTAAGGCCCACTTGACTTCACATTCCAGGATGTTTGGCTCTAGATGAGCCATCGTGATTATCTGGGTCATGAAGATCTTTTCTTTACAGTTCTTCTGTGTATTCTTGCCACCTCTTCTTAATATCTTCTGCCTCTGTTAGTTCCACACCATTTCTGTCCTTTATCGAGCCCATCTTGGCATGAAATGTTCCCTTGGTATCTCTAATTTTCTTGAAGAGATCTCTAGTCTTTCCCATATTATTTTCCTCTATTTCTTTGCACTGATCACTGAGGAAGGCTTGCTTATCTTTCCTTGCTATCCTTTGGAACTCTGCATTCAAATGGGTATATCTTTCCCTTTCTCCTTTGCTTTTCACTTCTCTTCTTTTCACACCTATTTGTAGGGCCTCCTCGGACAGCCATTTTGCTTTTTTGCATTTCTTTTCCATGGGGATGGTCTTGCTCCCTGTCTCCTATACAATGTCACAAACCTCCAACCATAGTTCATCAGGCACTTTGTCTATAAGATTTAGTCCCGTAAATGTATTTCTCACTTCCACGGTATAATCATAAGGGATTTTATTTAGGTCATACCTGAATGGTCTAGTGGTTTTCTCCACTTTTTTCAATTTAAATCTGAATTTGTCAATAAGGATTTCATGATCTGAGCCACAGTCAGCTCCTGGTCTTGTTTTTGCTGACTGTATAGAGCTTCTCCATCTTTGGTGGCAAAGAATATAATCAATCTGATTTCAGTGTTGGCCATCTGGTGACAGCCCTGTGTAGAGTCTTCTCTCATGTTGTTGGAACAGGGTGTTTGCTATGACCAGTGTATTTTCTTGGCAAAACTCTATTAGCTTTTGCCCTGCTTCATTCTGTACTCCAAGGCCAAATTTGCCCATTACTCCAGGTATTTCTTTATTTCCTGCTTTTGCATTCCAGTCCCCTATAATGAGAAGGACATCTTGTTTGGGTGTTATTCTAAAAGGTCTTGTAGGTCTTCTTAGAACCATTCAGCTTCTTCAGCATTACTGGTTGGGGCATAGACTTGGATTCCTATGATACTGAATGGTTTGCCTTGGATAAGAACAGAGATCATTCTGTCGTTTTGAGATTGTATCCAAGTACTATATTTTGGACCCTTTGTTGACTATGATGGCTAGTCCATTTCTTCTAAGGGCTTCCTGCCCACAGTAGTAGATATAATGGTCATCTGAGTTAAATTCACCCATTCCAGTCCATTTTAGTTCCCTGATTCCTAGAATGTTGACATTCACTCTTGCCATCTCCTGTTTGACCACTTCCAATTTGCCTTGATTCATGGACCTGACATTCCAGGTTCCTATGCATCATTGCTCTTTATAGCATCACACCTTGCTTCTATCACTAGTCACATCCACAGCTGGGTGTTGTTTTTGCTTTGGCTCCATCCCTTCATTCTTTCTGGAGTTATTTCTCCACTGATCTCCAGTAGCCTATTGGGCACCTACCGACCTGAGAGTTCTTCAGTGTCCTATAATTTTGCCTTTTCCTACTTTTCATACTCCGGCTGTGGGGCACTGAAGCAGTGAGTGGCCAAGAGGAGATACCCCACGTACAAGGTCAGGAGTGGCAGCAGAGAGGAAATACCCCACGTCCAAGGTAAGGAGCAGCAGTTGCACTTTGCTGGAGCAGCCATGAAGAGATACCCATGTCCAAGGTAAGAGAAACGCCAGTAAGACTGAGAGAGGGCATCAGAGGGCAGACACACTGAAACCACAATCACAGGAAACTAGCCAATCTGATCACATGGACCACAGCTTTGTCTAACTCAATGAAACAAAGTCATGCCGTGTAGGGCCACCCAGGACAGGTCATGGTGGAGAGGTCTGAAAGAATGTGGTCCACTGGAGAAGGGAATGGCAAACCACTTCAGTATTCTTGCCTTGAGAACCTCATGAACAGTATGGAGGAAGGAGAGAGTGGAACAAATGGAGAAAGCAGCATCAACACATATACACTAGCATGTGTAAAACAGAGAGCTGATGGTAAATTTCTGTACAACACAGGGAACCCAGCCTCGTGCTCTGCGATGTCCTAGAGGGGTAGGCTGAGGGGAGGGGAGGGGAGGGGAGGGGAGGGGAGGGGAGGGGAGGGGAGGGGAGGGGAGGGGAGGGGAGGGGAGGGGAGGGGAGGGAGTCTCAAGACGCCATGTATAATTATGGCTGATTTGTGTTCTTGAGTGGCAGAAACCAATACAACATTGTAAAACAATGTCCTCCAATTAAAAATAATTTTTTAAAAAGTTTAGTGAAGTCACTCAATTACTAGAATGAAGAAGTTTTTCAGAATTTTAGGAAAACCTTTTAAAGGACAGCCATCAGGTCAATACTTAGGCCACCTGATGCAAAGAACTGACTCATTAGAAAAGACCTGGTGATGGGGAAGATTGAAGGCAGGAGGGGAAGGGGACGACAGAGGATGAGATGGTTGGATGGCATCACCAGCTTGATGGACATGAGTTTGAACAAGCTCCAGGGAAGTTGATGATGGACAGGGAAGCCTGGTGTGCTTCAGTCCATGGAGTCGCAAAGAGTTGGACATGACTGAACAACTGAACTGTACTGATCAGGTCAAAGTCTCACTGTTTAGATTCACTGATAAGAAACAAGTAAATCCAAATTCTGATTAATAAGCTGGACCTACCTGCAGAGTAACCTCTGAAAAGCACACATATGCCCACATCTGCTGTATTTACAATTTTGGTCAATGATTTTATGAATATGTATGTTGCATTGACTGGATATACAGATGACTGATAAGACATTAGTGATGAGAAACAATGTTAGATTACAGTATTTAAATCCAAAAGGATCACAGCAGGCCAAGAAGTGGAGGTGTCACAAAAATGTAGATAGATATATAGAGACAAAAAAAGTTTTCATTTGTGTCTTTAAGAATCAATTGCATGTATAATACACACTGATATTCATTCAACAAAGTATTTAAAGAATCTTGCAAACATGCAGAAAGATAAATTTTAAAAGATAATTTTATATATTAGGTAAATATGACCAAAATCATGTCTAATTTTTTTGGACGAAAAAAATAGGATTTGTCTATTGTTGTATAAAACTGTCACTTGTAATGGTGGATCTGCCTTCAGTCCTAGTTGGATTTCAGTTTATATCTTTAAGGTGTTCTCTCTCTGTCTTTGTGCCTCTCTCATTTTTGCCTCTGTTTCTAATTGCATATCACCCTAATTCTCTTCTCACAGCATCACAGACAAAAGATACAGGAGAGTGCAATGGGCAAGGAAATGCATTCATCAGTGCCTCTAAGCCCACACCCTTGCAGTTATGAACCAAAGGGACAAGAAAATTTCCTAAAATTTTCAACAGAGAAGACTTAGGATTATTCCAGTTGGCTCAGCTTGCATAACATGCCCACCTATGTGCCCAAGGGCCAGACTGGCTACATGAACCTGGGTGCCAAAAGATGACCAAGGAACCAAGATTGACTGTCCCAGTGAGACCCAAAGGGAGTAAGGGAGGGGTTCCCCAAAGATACTGGAATAAAGAAGATGGAAAAGAGTGCATGCAGAGTAAAACTTCAATTAGCATAATGCATTACATAATAGAAGATTATAAACCAAATCATGTATTTTAATGTGTAAAGGAATATGGGCATCAGAATAGCCAAGTCAACAATAATATCAGCAAGAGAAATGCCTACCATACAGCCCTGCATTGTTATTATGTGTGAGCCAAAAGGTACCTCTAAGCTTCCAAATAGTCACATGAAAGAAAGAACTTAGTTACAAGATACACAACATCATAAGATAAGGACAAGGCATTCTTGGGATAAATTAGGAATTAAGGTTTAACATATATACACTACTATATATAAAATAGGTAACCAACAGTGATCTACTGTTTAGCACAGGGAACTATACATTTTGTAATAACCTATCCAACCAGTCCATTCTGAAGGAGATCAGCCCTCGGTGTTCTTTGGAAAGAATGATGCCAAAGCTGAAACGCTAGTACTTTGGCCACCTCTTGTGAAGAGTTGACTCATTGGAAAAGACTCTGATGCTGGGAGGGATTAGGGGCTGGAGGAGAAGGGGACGACAGAGGATGAGATGGTTGGATGGCATCACGGACTCGATGGACGTGAGTTTGAGTGAACTCCGGGAGTTGGTGATGGACAGGGAGGCCTGGCGTGCTGCGATTCATGGGGTCACAAAGAATCGGACACGACTGAGCAACTGAACTGAACTGAACTGATAAGGGAACAGAATCTGAAAAAGAAGATATACATAGTATATATCTGAATACACGTATCTGAACCACTTTGCTGTACACCTGAAACTAACACAACATTGTAAAGCAACTATACGTCTATGAAATTAAATTTTTTTAAGGAAGAAAAGCCATTCTTTCTAAGGAGCTTTAGTGCTTCTTCATTTTTGACAATGAACCGTGAGAACAATTTCTCTCTTAGATCTTCCTAATAAAAACGGTGAGTCCTCTGTGCAGTACCTTAAGCAACATCCTTAACAACATCCCTACGATAGAAACAACAACACATTTCTCTTGTTTGTTCACTATTGCATCTTTCAATAAGGTAAAAACCTAAACAACGGGATCAGCTTGACAAAAGTGGTTTTATACAAGGGAAAATGAGCACCAAGGTCCCAAAAGCCATTGCTCCAATGAACTGGCAAGGTTAAAAGGCATAATTTAGAGCATTTGGAATGACGTAGACTGAATATCCTTCAGGCAATCCTGAGTTTTTGATAAGAATTATATAATAGCAGTGTCAAGGTTTTATCTCTTGTCAGAACTTGGAGAGCGGATATCCTGCATCACCAATACAGAATTGACTCATAGGTTCTGACAAGTATCTGGGAAGAAGGCAGCAATGAAGTCTTTCAGCAGGACTTAAGAGGTTGTTTTGTTTTGTTTTGGTTTTGTTTTGTTTTATTTTTGTTTTGTTTTGCTTTTGGACTTAAGAGTTTAGCCAATGCAGAGGCCTGAACAGTCACCTGACCCAGAAAAATGTTCCTCAGAAAACAATCTTCTGCCTGTTTCGAAAAAAAAAGAAAGCTGAGTCATTGAAAAACGGGCCTGATTTTACAAGTTCATGGCTGCAGGTTTGACAGCAGTGCTTGAGGAAAAACACTTCGGAGCTTGAGTTGGCCACAGGTTCAACTGCAATCAGTAGCTCGGAGACCTTAGGTGGATTTAAGAGAGTTACAGCATCTAAAACAAGGCAGGGAAATGTCCCTCTCAATGGACAATGGAAAATACTGCAGGCACCAATGGGCAGAGGTGAAAGGAGAGAAACTAGAGCATGCTAATGGATGAGTCACCAGGATGGTAAGGACATCCTGTTAGATGAGGCCTAGATGAAAAAGTTAGGGAAATCTAAAGAAAATAACACAGGGGAAGAGGGGAGGAGGTGGTAGCTATATTCAACACCCTGCAAGAGTTTATCATATACCACCTAACTCCAAGGAATAGAACTAGCCTCAGCATACCTAGCTCAGATGATATATGTTAACTCAGCATCTAAAGAAGGAGCATGCTAATGGGTCAGAGACATCCAACTATGTGTGTTAGTCACTCAGTCATGTCTGACTCTTTGCGACCCCATGAACACCAGACTCCTCTGTCCACAGGATTCTCCAGGAAAGAATACTGGAGTGGGTGGTCATGCTCTTCTCCAAGGGATCATCCTGACCCAGGGATCGAACCCAGGTCTCCCAAAGTGCAGGAGGATTCTTTACCGTCTGAGCCACATCGGAAGCCCAGAGACATTCAAAGCTGGAATGAAATACCTGAGGAGTTAGTAAATTCCATGCAACCAGGGTTGTTAAGGCAGAGATTGGATGGTCTTTTGTCAGAGATAACTTTTTAATTTCCTTCCAGCCCAGAGATTTTTATGGCTTTAGGAGCCCATTCACTTATCACTTTATAAACACTTATTAAACACCAATTATGTTCTTAGACATTTTTCTACACGCTAAGGATGCAGCATGGAATAAGACTGATAAGATCTTGCTCTCCATAAAATTTAAAATATAATGAGGAAATAGACAATAAATATTAAGTAAGTAAGTGAACCAGACTATTATCGCTTTTGATGAGCACTATCAAGGAACTAGGATGATGCAGAGCATCTAAGGTGGGGTATGGCTGTGGGTAGAAGGTAGCATTTAGCCTATTTTAGGTGTGTAGTCAAAAGAAAGCTATTTTAAGAGGATGATTTTCAGCTAGGATTTGAAGGAAAAGCAGGAACTAGTCACCAAAAAAAAAAAACAAAAACTGTTGGAGGAAGCAACTTTGAGGTGGAGGAAACAGCTAGTTCACATATCCTGAAGCAAGAAAGAGATGGATTTGTTCAAAGAATAAAAAGAAAACCAATCTAACTGGGGAATACTGAGTAAGGGAAAAGACTGGAACCCCACAAGGTCAGAGGCAGGAAGAGATACACAGTATCTTCAAGGGCATCTATGATGAATATTTCTCAAATGCCAGCCTTATAATCGAGCCATTCCTTCCTTCCTAACAGTATGCTACATTTTCATATTCTCGGTATTTGGGAAAAAAAGGACCCAATATCCACCCCAGAAATGTGCCGTGACTGTATCAAGCCAACCACAATGATCCCATTCCATTGTCTACACTATTTATAGGAAAATACAGAAACCAAGTCAGGCCAATTCAAGATAACAATACTTCACTCTTGTACTTTGTTTGAATTGTTCCAGGGGTGCATTCTCTCTTTCCTCTTAGGACTTGAAAGTCAAAGGCATGTGGATGCTCACAGACTTTCTCAGACCACGAAGGAAAGGTTTAGCCTCAGATAAAATCAACACTGTACAAATGAAGTCAGAAAATGAAGAAAAAGAAAATTGTGCATGATCCTATCACCGATTCACTGCACCAAGCCTCTCTCAAAACCAGTCCTATGTTTGGACTTTTCAGTTGCTTGAGTCAGTATGTTTCCTCTGTTGTTTAAACTGGTTCAGTTTCCTCCTAGTCAATATATAAAATCCCTAATTAATATACAATGTAAGGAGCTTTAATTTTATCCTTGGAGACTTTTAAGCCTGGAACAGAAACAATTTTCTTAACATTTTTTGTTTTTTTAAACTACTCTAAAAGTTAATTTCTGTTAATAAGAGAATTCCAAATTTTATATTCAGTGGCCTAATACATTTATTCCTTCATCTGTACATTATTTGTTGTAGAGTGCCGCATCTTTTTTCTTTTTCTTTCATTTTACCCAAACTTTTGGCTTCAGCTCCTGCATGGATTAGGGTTCTACTCATAGAAACAGGAAAGACTGGAGAAGAAACAAGGTTTGAGGGCAGCGGGCAGTTCAAGAGTTCAGTTACAGACACAACGGGCTTCCTTGGGGCTCAGCGGTAAAGAAGCTATCTGCAATGCAAGACATATGGGTTCAGTCCTCTGCGGAAGGAAAGGGCAACTCACTCCAGTATTCCTGTGTTTGGGAAATCCCATGAACAGAGAAGCCTGGTAGGCTACAGGCCATGGGATCTCAAAGAGCTGAACACAACTTAGCAACTAAACAACAAAATGGACAAGATTAGTCTGAAATGTAGATTAGATATTTAGGCAAAATTGTCAACTTGGCTCTTGGATTTAGAAGATCAGACCACAGGAGAGAGTTCAAGACTGGAGATGTACATTTTTACACCACCAGCATATTAAAAAACAGTATTTAAAAATGTTGAACTACACAAAATCACCAGGGCAATGAAATTTCTGCTATCAGTCTAAGGAACTGACATATCCCCAGCCACAGATCCTAGCAGCTTGTAATGAGAAACAGAAAAACCACAGGCCCACACTTTAGCTGCCTTCACTTTAGACAGCTAAAGTGAAGATCACCACAGGGGTAGATCACTACTGCCTCTTATAACAGCACCAACAATTAGCTGCAAAGTACAGTAACGTTTTATGAAGTCAACCTCTAAAAATTCATAACAATTCTACCCAAACAGTTAAGATCTGCTTTGTCTAGAGGCTGCCATAAATCAAAAGGACATTTTTATTGAGGTAGATTTAATGTATTAATACAATATTTAGTTTCAGGTATATAACATAGTGATTCACAATTTTAAAGGTTATATTCTGTTTATGGTTATTATAAAACTTTGGCTATATTCCCCACGCTGTACAATATATCCTTGTAGCTTATTTATTTTACACATAGTTTCTACCTGTCAGTCTCTTACTCTGAACTCCCCCCTTCCTCCTCCTCCTCTCTGCACTGGTAACCACTATTCTCTGTATCTGTGAGTCTGTTTCTTTTGGCTTTATTCAGTAGTTTGTTGTATTTTTTAGATCCCAATCATAGGTGATACCATATGGTATTTCCCTTTCTCTAACTTATTTCTCTCAGCATATACCCTACAAGTCCACCCATTTTGTGACAAATGGCAAAATTTCATTCTTTTTATGATTGAGTGGGCTTCCCTCATGGCTCAGTTGGTAAAGAATCCACCTGCAATGCAAGAGACCCCAGTTCAATTCCTGGATCAGGAAGATCCCCTGGAGAAGGGATAGGATACCCACTCTAATATTCTTGGGCTTCCCTTATGGCTTAGGTGGTAAAGCATCCGCCTGCAATGTTGGAGGCCTGGGTTTGATCCCTGGTTCAGGAAGATCCCCTAGAGAAGGGAAAAGCTACCCTCTCCAGCATTGTGGCCTGGAGAATTCCATGGACTATATAGTCCCTGTGGTCACAAAGAGTCGGACATGACTGAGCGACCTTCACTTTCACTTCCATTTATGACTGAGTACTTTCTCCTTTATTCATTCATCTGTTGACGGCCACTAAGATTGCTTTCAGATCTTGGCATGGTAAATAATGCTGCTATGAACACTGGGATGCATGTATCTTTTCAAATTAGCGTTTTCGTTTTTTTGTGTGTTTTTTGCATAAATATCCTGGAGTGAAACTGCTGGGTCATATGGCCATCCTATCTTCAGTACTGGCTCAAAAATAGACACATACAATAAGGATGCAGAATAGGCAGCCCCAAAGTATTCACACACTTATGATCAAAGAACTTTGATGGTAAGTTGTTAGAAACAACCAAGTTTCCATGAGAAGGAGTGTCACTGACAAAATAATTGAGTTGAATGGAAATAAGAAAATAAAAGGTTCCCAGTGAGGAATGTTTACTAAAAATGAAATCATATTGAGGAGCACCAAGTTATAAGATGTAGGTATGATCCACACCTATGACTCCGTTTTCATCCCATGAAGTGGTTTTGTGATAGAAGTCGTATAAAACTCTTTAAAATGAGGCACACACTACAAGATTTCAGTTCTCGTTCCATCTTCTTGACGAAAGTGCATCACAGCAGAGGATTCTGAATGTTTCTGAAGAACTGCATTTTCTTTGACCTGACTCTATTTTTAAAATCCAAAATGATTGATGCATTTATATCGTACCATGATTTCCTTCAGAAGTGAAACAAGTAGGGGCACTTTGGATGAAAGATCAAAAGCGTGGCACTAAGCGCACTCCGCCTAACAGGCAAAAACAGGTCTTGGCCAGTGCAGGCTAATCAGGTTGATAGATCAGGTCCCCCCGGTTGTCTAGGTACCTGAAGCGGACATTCAAATCTCAGATTAGCTTGAAGTGGAAGAGTAGTAATGTGTGTAGAATTCTGAGATTCACATAGTCATTCTAGTACTCAATACATTCTTTGACTTGAGACATCTCATTCTCTCAAATTCCAAAAAGGTATTTAGGCAGCTTTGTTTCCCAGGCCTCTTATGAAGTAGAGAATAGAGAAAATAATGAAAATGCCCATAAATGAAAAGTATTTACTACTTATATCAATTTGAAATCAGTCACCATATTAGTCTGCTAAGGGAGCCCTAACAAAGTATCACCAACTGTTGTGGCTTAAATAACAGAAATTCATTTTCTCACAGTTCTGGAAGCTGAAAGTAAAGGATCAAGGTACTAGTTGGTCTGGTTTCTCCAGGGGCATCTCTCCTCGGCTTAGAGACAACCACCTTCAGTCTGTGTTCTCACACGGCCTTCTCTTTCTGTGCCAGCACTCCTGGCATCTCTTCCTTTTCTTGGAAGGACACTAGTCCTGTGAGATTAGGGTTCCATCCTTAAGACTTTATTTTACGTTAATTACCTCCTTCTATATATCTCTAAACATAGTCACATGGAGGGTTAGGGCTGCAATTTATGAATATAAGGGTATGCAAATCAGTCCATAACAGCCATCTATTCCTAAATGTCTGTCTTTTAAATAGTAGCTCACAAATTCATCCCCACTACTACTGATTCACTTCTGACCATCACTGCCTTCATCCAGACAATCCCAAAAGCTCTAAAACAATCTATCTCGGGCATGCAGGGCGGTGTACTGGGATGACCCTGAGGGATGGGATGGGGAGGGAGATGGGAGGGGGATTCAGGTTGGGGAACACATATACACCCATGGCTGATTCAGGTCAATGTATGGCAAAAACCACTACAATATTTTAAAGTAATTAGCCTCCAATTGAATAAATTAATTTAAAAATGTCTGTCTCTAGATAGCCTTTTCTCCATATATCCTCAACAGGATTGCCAAAGCACTGTTGCAAATGAAACTCCACAGTATGAGGGGGCTTCCCAAAGGGCTCAGTGGTAAAGAATCTGCCTGCCAATACAGGAGACAAAGGAGACGCAGGTTCAGCCCCCATGTCAGGAAGATTTCCTGGCTGAGGAAATGGCAACCCACTCCCATATTCTTGCCTGGAAAATTGCATGGACACAGGAGCTTGGCAGGCTACGGTCCATGGGGTCACAGAGAGTTGGACACAACTGAGTGACTGAGCATACTCGCACAGAATGAGGCTGAAGCCCCTAACACAGTGGGTAAGGCCTATTGTCACCTGAATCTTCCCGTCTCCCCATCTTCCTTACTGTCCACTCCCATTTGGCCATTGACATACTCCTTTATTACCAGCTGCTTTGAAATCCCCCTTATATTCAGCACCTGGCTCCTCCACTTGGATTACCTTTTCTCATCTCTCAAGTACCTTGTCATCTTCAAAACTAGGACCAGTATCATTAACTCTGTAAAGTCTCACTGTCCCCTAGACAGGTTTAAATTCTTTCTCAGTAAATCTCTTTAAATCATACCAGTTTCTATCACTGTTATTGCAGTACAACTTCTCTCCCTTTCTAGACTATAAATACCTTGGGTACACAGTAGCTGTCATTTATGCTCTTCTGTATTTTTAAGTCTCAATGAAATTGTTGATTATTAAAAACATGCTGTAGTCCATGGGGTCACAAAGCATCGGACGTGACTGAGTGGTTGAACTGAACTGAAAAACATAATTATACAGACAAAAAGTACATATTGCACTGATTCCTCAACTAGTGGGTATTGTCTACAATACTCAAAAAGCTGCAAATACATAAGCAGTCTTTAGCTCTGCTCTGTGTCTGTATAAAACTACCCCCAACCCCTACCAATGGATCTGTGATGTCAAACAGGCTTGAGGATCTTGAAGGTCAGACTCAACCAACTTCATTTAGAAACTGGTCCCAACAAAGGCATTCTTGAGGGCCTTTCTCACGATTTTTTTCATGACATAGGGACTATCCAGAATCTGAAAACTTGGCTATATCTAGAAAAAGATATCTAGATATATATAAATACACTGTACTACTCAAAGACTACCAAACCAACCAGAAAGACACTGCTGGAATAGACTTAAATTGTGAAGTATAATAATCTAGTCATCCCCACTAGGTTCACTGCATTCTCATTCCTCTCACTTATTCTGAGAGACTGCTCACACCCAAAGCCTGTTCCAGCCAGCCCCACCTGCCCTTCACCCAACTCACACTAAAGCAGGAAAATAAAACAAAACCAAACAAGAACTACTCAGATCTAAGTGTGAGATAAAGATTCTCTTCCCAGAGGCAAGCCTGGAGAGAGACATTTAACATCTTAGAGCCACACTGTCCAATACGCAGCCAAACAGTATTCTTCCGAATTGAGATGTGCTACAAGTTTAAATTACAAATGGGATTTCAGATTTGGTGGGGAAGAATGAATGTAAACCATCTTGTTAATAATTCTGAATTAATTACATGTTGCAATTATGATATTTTGGATACAGTAGATTTCATAAAATGTAGTATTGATTGCAACTGTGTTGGGAAAAAATGCTACTAGTAATTATCAATGTATCTGTCTGTGGGTCTTGTGTGAAGGGTGGCAAGAGGTGAAAATCACAGTTAAAAATAGCAAGTGCATGAAAATTAAACACATTTAAATTGAATAAGTTATTTAAAACTAGTATGTTAGGATAAAAGGACCTCAAGTCCCAAAGAGACTACAGTAATATATATAGATAAAAGATGACCTTTTATTTGTAGGAGAGCTAAAGCAAAACACAAACTGGGTAACAAATACTACAGAAATAGTGATGTGTGAGGTTTCTTTGTTTCCATGAAAATGAACTATTAGTCTTCTTTCTTTTGCCTTGAAGTAAAATATCCATAGCTCAAAACTTGCTAAAATATTCACAAATAACTTACTTTCCCTGAAAGCTCCATTTGCTTCTTTCAAACAAAAGAATAAGGGGACTTCAAATGTTATGATTACACATACACAGATACAAGTGCCAGTTGTGGAATACCAGAAAGATACAAATCACTAATGGATTCTAGAGTAGAGTGTAGCTAAGAAAACTCTATCTCCTTTAAGCTGTTAGTCAGGAACAAAAGAGGACATGATAAAACTTTTTTCACACACTGAAAAATGATTTAAAATTAAAAAAAAAAAAACCTTCCCATTCTGCATAATTAACCTAGAGAACACCATGTCAGGTGATATTTACAAACAGACGTTTCAAACAATACCCAGGATCTAAAGAAATATTAGCTGAGAAAAAAATGTCCTCAAACCATGAAGAGAAAATAGCTCCCAGCTGAGGATGCTCAGCATTTCACACATGGTACAGTGTTGCAATTTCTGATACTTTAAATTACCCCCCCTGAAGCTTTTACCTATCCTCATTTAAAAAGACGAGGGCAGGCTTCCATATGCATTCTTTGAAGAGATAAATGTGATTATATTTAATAAAATCCAAATGTAGTTTTTGTGGGGCAGAGGGGAGAGAATGCCCTTGCTCTTTGGGTAACACACAAATTATCTAGCAGGACAAGAGGTGTCTGGGGAAACTGCTAAAACCATTAGGAATACCCGGGATCTGGTTGTTAGGTCTTGGGACCTTAGCCGATTCTAAGTGTTGATCACAGAGCAGATGGTCTAGTGGGAAAACTGGACCCAGCATGTGGCTCAGGTAGGATGGATATGGATACTCTTACAAGCAGTGGGAGAACCAATGGTGGCATGTTGGACATTTATGCTCAACTATCCAGCAACTGAGCATACTTATATTTTGGCATTGATCTGTAGATTGGTTGGAGGCAGAGTGCTAACTCAATGGACATGAATTGAGCAAATTCCAGGAGACAGCGGAGAACAGAGGAGCCTGGCAGGGGCAGTCTATGGGATCGCAAAGGGTTGCTCAGATAACTGAGCAACTGAACAGCAACAACGAGAGCGCCCCAGCTAGCACTCTAGATGCCAACAAGGACAGGTGTTCCCCTTCCCCTATCCATACCTGGATGACTAGAGCGTGGAGGTGAGACTTTAGCAGAGACCATTAGATGCCCTCTGCCGTGGTCTTTGGCTCTTGGGAAGTGAATCAAAGACTTTGACCAATTAGACTTAAACACTGCAGGAGGAATTAGATTTGAGACTTCAGCAGCATGATGTCGAGTGTCCAGGGCTGGAGAAAACAGATATATAGCTGCAAACGTTCAAGAGCCAGAGTATCATCCACAGCATTTTAATCAGGCCATTCCTACAATAAGATCGTGGATGTGTATTTGCTCCCTTGGTTGACATCTCCCATCAACCTACTCCCAGATCTTTCCAATACATTTATTTTCTACTTAAATGAATCATAGCCAAGGCTATTTTGTTAACACTAATGAAAAACTGAGAAGGATGTCTAATGTGGAACCAAACACGGTCAATAAGAAAAAGGGTTCACAGCTTAAGAACTTATGAGCTGCTGCTGCTGCTGCTAAGTTGCTTCAGCCGTGTCTGACTCTGTGCGACCCCATAGATGGCAGCCCACCAGGTTCCCCCGTCCCTGGGATTCTCCAGGCAAGAACACTGGAGTGGGTTGCCATTTCCTTCTCCAAAGAGATTGATGCAAATAAGTCAGAGGCTCAGTTCTAGAATATGTAGAATGACAAGTACATTATTGAGATGAGGATGGGCAGAGAAACTAAAATCTAGTTTTAATAATGCTGGGAGGGAGCCAAGATCCAACAGAGGCATGAAATCAAAGCCAGACCACAAGCACTCTGAATGCTATGTTGAGTACAAGAAAAGCATACAGATCATGATGTGATCTGGGACAAATCAAGGAACCTCTCAATTCCTTCATTTCTTAGTCTATCAATAACGTTAGTACCATATGTCCAAATTCAGAAAACCCAGGATTTTTGGTTTCTGAACATGGAAACATGAAAACACAAATCTTTTCAGAATGATAAAAGCCACACCTGGATAAAAATGCAAGATTTTATTACTATTTAACATATAAAACTGAATATAATAACCATCTAAACTAAAAAGTGCCTTCCCATACAATCTCATCATACTCATTAGGAAGTTTGAATGAAATATGGATATGATATGAACACTGAAAAAATATTTTCTGAATACAGACAAAAACTAGGGCATAATAGAATGTTTTCACTTTCTATAAATATGAGTTCATCTACTATGGGGACTCTAAGACATCACATGATGAAACTAAGACCCAAGGCAAAAATATAGAATCTCAAGGTGGCAGAATCATATTTAGGATTCAAGTGATTAGGTGTTTATATATAACCTCAGATATGCAGATGACACCACCCTTACAGCAGAAAGTGAAGAGGAACTAAAAAGCCTCTTGATGAAAGTGAAAGTGGAGAGTGAAAAAGTTGGCTTAAAGCTCAACATTCAGAAAACAAAGATCATGGCATCTGGTCCCATCACTTCATGGCAAATAGATGGGGAAACAGTGTCAGACTTTATTTTGGGGGGCTCCAAAATCACTGCAGATGGTGACTGCAGCCATGAAATTAAAAGACGCTTACTCCTTGGAAGAAAAGTGATGACCAACCTAGATAGCATATTCAAAAGCAGAGACATTACTTTGCCGACTAAAGTCTGTCTAGTCAAGGCTATGGTTTTTCCAGTGGTCATGTATAGATGTGAGAGTTGGACTGTGAAGAAGGCTGAGAGCCGAAGAATTGATGTTTTTGAACTGTGGTGTTGGAGAAGACTCTTGAGAGTCCCTTGGACTGCAAGGAGATCCAACCAGTTCATTCTGAAGGAGATCAGCCCTGGGATTTCTTTGGAGGGAAAGATGCTAAAGCTGAAACTCCAGTACTTTGGGCACCTCATGTGAAGTTAACTCATTAGAAAAGACTGATGCTGGGAGGGATTGGGGGCAGGAGGAGAAGGGGACAACAGACGATGAGATGGCTGGATGGCATCACTGGCTCGATGGACGTGAGTCTGAGTGAACTCTGGGCGTTGGTGATGGACAGGGAGGCCTGGTGTGTTGCAATTCATGGGGTCTCAAAGAGTTGGACACGACTGAGCCACTGAACTGAACTGAACTGATAAAGTATAGCTGGAAAATAATAATTGGCAAAACTCATATAGGATGGCCAAGTATGGTTTTAAGTACCAATTTAATCCTCATATCTTACTGAATCCTTAATCATTAAAACTATATTATATTGTAGGACTACTGTTACATTCATTTTAAAATTAAGACAACTGAGGCACAGAGAGGTTAAAGTAATTGTCCAAGGACATAAAGCTTGTAAGGTGTTACAGGTAGGATTTGTATTTCAGCAGCCTAACTGCAGAGTTGATGCTCTAAACTACCATATCATATTGCTTCTTAAAGAAGAAAATATGTTATTAATGAGAAAGGACGTCAGAACCTCAGATTCAAAATTGAACAACCTTACATATATAATCAATTCAAGACTGCAGTTTTCATTCGAGCCAGACATAATTTGGCTTCTCGTGTCTCAGCAAGAACCATTGTACCAAGAAGTATAAATATAACCGCCTGTCCTGTGCCAATTTCCAGTGCGCCATTCTCATAATGCACAGAAGTTGATGATAAACACTTTAATTCATTCAACAAATACAAACACTCGCTTTCATACACAATGCTTGCTGTAATATGCTTGTATAATTTTCCATTACAAACAGATATGTCTAATACTACAGGTTCCATTTATGTGAGGAGGAAAATGAAATACTCTAGAGATATTTAGACAGAATGAGTCAGCAAGGACAAGGGCACTATTGGTCAAAGGCAAATATTTTAAAGAGGTTAGGATTTTTCATTTTTTAATTTGGTGTGTATTAAAGGCTGCCCCAATTCCCAGCATTTTCCTAACTGACTTCAATGTCCCTGTGGATGACCAGTGACCACTCTATTTTCCAGGCTTCAGATTTCTTCCAATCTAGTCCTTTTTCCTGTCCATTTCAGTGTCCCCCTCTCACAATCACCTCTTGGGTTCTGCCGTGACCTTGAATTGATCTGTATCAGGAACCTCAAACTCCAATACCCTGATCCCTGACCACAGCTCCTTCCTCTTCCCGATCTCTGACTTCCCTATTCCTAACACACCTGCTCTTTAAACTACGAAGCCTGGTGCTACCCCTATTTTCCCTCGTTTTCTAACGTTTATTCACGGACCATCCCTCTCTCTCAAACATACTTCCACATCTGCAGCTAAAGCTCTGTCCTACAGTCAGACTTCTCTCCCTCAGCAGACAGCTGAGCATGGCTGGAGCAAGACCACATCCTCAAACAGGCTTTGCTGAAAATTCCTTCTTTACAATTCCATCTTCAAAACCTTATTTTTTAAACTGCCTTCTAGGATGCTCCCTCCTGAGTATCCTAAGTCACATTCTCTCTCTCTCTCCAAATCTTCACCCTCTTTATAAACTCAGCAGATGCTTTTCATTCCAGTGTGCCCCATTCATCTGTAGACAGGAGCAGTCAATTCCCTTAGTCTCCTGCCCTATGTCCCACGTAAAGAGTTCCATGTCTTGGGAATAGTCATAATTCCCTCCTTCCCTACTGACTCCTGGTGAAGAATCCTGTTATATTCGACACCGCTCTATGTGGGCCCATTCATTCATATGAAATTCAAGTACATCCTTTGTCTTCGGCCTCTGGATTGTTATCAAAACCTTGCTTTCATCTCAGGGCATCTTTAATTTCTATTTTGCAAATAAGACCATCTATACCGTTTTTCTAGATTCCACACATGTGTTAATACATAACATATGTTTTTCTCTTTCTGACTTACTTCACTCTGCATGACAATCTTGAGGTCCATCCATGCCTCTTATTTACAAAATAGAAATAGACACACAAAGTGAACAAATGGATGGACACCAAGGTGAGTGGGGAGGTGGGATGAACTGGGAGACTGGGATTGACATTATCTATGTATAAAATAGATAACTAATGAAAACATACTGTATAGCTCAGGGAACCCTACTCAAATGCTCTGAGGTGACCTAAATGGGAAGGAAATCCACATAAGAGGGGATATATGTATATGCATGGCTGATTCACTTTGCTATACAGTAGATATTAACACAATACTGTCAAGCAACTATAAAAAATCAATTTAAAAAATAGAAAAAAAAATAAGGCATGCTCGAGTGCCCCCCATCTCATCTGCCTCAGCCTCCCCTCCCTCCATAGCCCCCTCTTTCTGCCATCCATTTTCTCATTACTGCCACCAAAGCTCTTTAAAAATCTGATTTATGCTCAGTCTTCACTTCCTAATCACTCATTCACACTTTCATCTGCAGCCCTCTGGCTTGTGTCCCTGTCTCCAGCACTCCCTGGCAAGGGTTACAATGCACTCCTACGTCCTAACTCAAGGGACAGTTTACAGCAGTGTGACTTGGCCTCTCAGCTTCCTGTTCTCTCCTCCTTGAAACCTATCTCCTTCATTTCAAGGACAATAGTTCCCTGATGTTTTTCCTTCCTCTTAACAGTTTCTCAGTTTCCTTAGCTATATACTTCCTTCTTCAAGTTCCTAAAATGCTGGTTTCCCTAACAGTTCTGTTCTCTCTCCAAAGATAAGTTCATATATTGACATATTTTTAAATGCCACCCTTGTCTTAACAACACTCCCAAAAGTCTCCATGCCCACTGGTTTTGAGTTCCAGACAATCCATTTACCCAACCCCTAGTCATTTTCATAGAGTTCCTAAAATTCCCTTCACTTGACCTGTCTGAAATGAATCAATGATCTCCATCACTCCTGTCTCCAAACTCTCCTTTTCCTGGATGCCCTCCTCAGTTAGGAGCACCATCATCCATGCAGTCCCCTGAGTCAGAACCTGAACATCATTCTCTGCTGACTTTCACCTTATTCCCAAATCCCAGAAACCTCCAGGAACTGCCACTTGCATCTTAGGCTAAACTTGTGCTCTTCATCCTAATTACCTTAATTAAGGCCACTACCTCTTACTTGAAACAATGCAGGAGACTGTCAGATGAGCTTTCTCCCCTAACCTCATCCACAAGACACCCACAGACCCATTGCTGACAACCCAGACCCATGAATACTATACCTTACAGTACAAGGTTCTTTACAACATGGCCTGTGTGAACTTTCATTGTCTACCCTCCTCATTTCCTTCTCTTTTATTGCAATAACAGCATAGAAGTCTATGCATTTCACAAATTTAATTCTTAAAGACTGTCATTTCAAATTTTGTCTCCACTGCTTGAAATACTTTGTCACATGTCCTTTAATTGTGTGGTTTACTTCCTGTCATCCTACAAATCTTTCCCTCCAGGAAGGTGACATATTCTCCTCCCTCCAGGAAGCCTTTCTTCAGTCCCTTCTCTGCCTCTACATTAACCTCGCCCTCCTCTTGACTACTTAAGAAACATGGATATGAATTTTTATTGAGGTGCAGTTGAGGGACAGTATTATATGCGACAGGTATACATTACAGTGATTCTCAATTTTTTTAAGGTTATGCTGCATTATAGTTATTACACAATACTAACAATATTCCCTGTATTATACAATATATACTTGCAGCTTATTTTATACCTAACAGTTTGTGCCTCTTAATCCCCCACCCATACATTGCACCTCCCTCTTCACTCTCCACACTGGCAACCAATAGTTTCTTTTCTGTATCTGTGAGTCTGCTTCTTTTTTTTTTTGTATTCATTAGTTTGGTTTTTTTTGTTTGTTTGTTTGTTTTTTTTAGATTTCACACATAAGTGATATCATATCCTGGTGGCTCAGACGGTAAAAAATCATATACCATTTAGTAAAAAAAAAAAAAAAAGAGAGCGAGAGAAAATTTTGCCATTTGAAGCAACATAGATGGACTTGGAAAGGATTATGCTAAAAGTGAAATCAGTCGGATGGAAAAAAAATACTGTAAGAAATGTAAATATATTTATATTTTTGCTGTGGTCTCTTTGAAAGAGAATCTATAATTTTACATTGGGCATGTGTTCCTTAAAGGAAGAAACTGTGGTTTATTCATCTCTGTATCCTCAAAACTTAGCATAAAGTCTGGCAGGTAATAGTCACTCACTAAATACTTGTTGGATTGAATTGAAATGGATTTCACAGTTGGTTTTGCTTTTAAAAGTTGCCTTCAAGGATAGATTTCCACCCAGCCATGTCAGGTCCTGGACCAATCATCTTTCAACCTAGATTTCATGTTACAATTCCCTGGGGATAGAAATTATTCTCTAAGATGCACACATTGTTTTTGATCACTGACTGTTTCAGCAGATCTAGAAACAAGGTCTTGAAATTAATCCATTCCTCCTCCTGTGGTCAAGAGACGTAACAGTTCACTAAATCGTTTTTAATAAAGACTAAAATTTTACCCACGGCAGGGCTCAGATCAATCAAAACTTTCAGCAAAAGCCACAGAGCCATATGGCTTATTACTCGGGCAATCTAATTCCATTTCCACAGCTCTTTTCATATAGTCTACTAAATAGGAAGACCGACAGAACCATGAGTTTTGTCACACATGAACTCTTTAATGCTGCCCATAGCAAGGTTCTCAATCCTAGTGAAAAGGACTTGATAAGTCAATGACTGCCCCTAGGGGTTGGAAGCAGTATTCCTATGGGGGTGAGAATGCTTTCTCAACTTCTTCAAGAGAAACAGCACAGTGTGCTAGAAACGGTAGAGACTTTGGAGCCAGGCAATTCTAGATAATAACCTTAGGCAACTGATAATCTCTGAAAGATGAGGATAACAACTACCTCGCTGACTTCTTATTTATAACTATGATAAATAAGGCAATAAGATGTATTAAATTGTCTATCAGAGAACTGGGGGCATTCTAAGCATTAAATAAGTGATACTTTCTTTGTTTTCCCTTAGTTTCAGCTCCCAAAACCCCTATAGGGGATGAACTTCGGAAGAATGAACAGAGTGTGTCTGTTTTGTTCACTGCTGTCTCCCCAGTACCTAGCAGAATCCCTGGAATACAACAAATGCTCAATAACCATTTAATGAAATGAATTTTCTTACAAGTCTATTCTACCCACTTCCACTGAAACAAATCTTAGGTTATTCCCAGCTACATCAACGCATTGATTCTCTCTCTCTCTCTCTCTCACACTCACTCACTCACTCACACATATACACACACGCACACGCACACACCACACACCATTAACTCAGACCCAAAGCCCCAAACCAAGCTACTCATTTTTTGTGAGCTTGTCTGTCGACCTCAGATGGGTTTAATGAATGGTTCATCTGGTTAAATCAAAAACGTCTATTTAACACGCTAGCAATTTTATGATTTGTAAAATACCTGATAAAAATACAATTGTATTTTAAATGCCTGGACTAACATCCATCTTCTCTAAGAAGGTTACAGGGAACATAAAAAGTCCACATTGTTTATGTGCCATCTGCAGCAACAGGAAGGAGACATCTCATGAATTTCACAAGAATAATTTAGAAAGGTCATACTGAGGTTCCAAGGGGTGACAGAAATGAAACTTACAGAAAACAAATCTGAATCAGGATCAGACTTTCCCATGAGTAAGTCTTACGTAAATACAGAAATCCCAAATCAGAGAAATCACTCAAAATATAATTAGGTAAAATTTTTAAAAAGAACACAAAGATATGAAATACCCTGTGCCTGAAATATTTCATTCTCATGCTCATTCCTGCAAGGAAAAAAAGCTCTATAATTTCTTGTTTGCATACTTTTGTTTAATTAAAAAGAAACTCATTTAAGGGAATTCTCATTTTAAGGACCATCTTCACAACTGTCAATTGCACAGACAAAAGTCTGAGAATTCATAAGATGAAAATGCTAATAACTTTACATCTAAGAGTCCAGTATTTTAATGACTGATCAAGGTCAATATTATTATAAATTCTACTTTTGTCCTTTACTTCCTCCAAGCTCCAACCTGCCTAAGACCTTTCTGACAAGAAAACAAATACAGACTGAGTTCTTCATAAACATATCTGAAATGCTGTCTCTCAGCCAAAATTGCAGGCATCTTTGCTGGTTCGACATTTAGCATACACTTCACTTTGAGCAATGGAGTTGGAACTTTAATCAATGTCAAGCAAAAACATACCACCTGTCGAATGGCTACACTGGGATCAATAGGCAGAGATGAGGGTTAATAAGGGGAGATTTGGGATCAGGAAATAGATTAAAAGAATAAATTCTCTCAATGACACCAAAGCTACCATTGCTGGGCAATGGATGCTTTGGAGCAAACAAAATGTACAAACTGCCTTTGCTAGAAAATACAGAACTGTGACAAGGCACCTCAGGGCATCAGAAATAGAGCTGCTCACATCCTTCAGGAGGGTCTACAATTAAGCGCTTCACCTTCAGGGAGGTGAGCGCAACATCCATATCCACCTCTACTATGTCAATCAAAATCCTAAGGTTGGGATCAGGAAGAGGCAACAGAAGACACTTATCTGGAACAAAGAAATCAGCCAGGCCTAATGGATGTGGGAAGATATTTCAATAAAGTGAGACCTACAGACACACCTACCTCTGTGTAACACTTGAACCTGAAACAGATGTTTGAGGATTTTTGCCCTAACACTATCTGTAACAGTTATCCCCATTTAACTGATACAGAAAGTAGGGAAGGTTAAGCACATTCATCAAAACTTCATCTCCATCATATAACTTTTACTGAGAGCTTCCTCTGTGCTAGGCATCAGGCTAAAGGAATTTTATATGCATATTATCTCATTTAATCCTCCAAGCAAGCTTATAAGACAGAGATACTATAGACAGGCCATATTTCAGACATGAAAATCAAGATTAAGAGAAGTACAGTAACTTAAGCAAGATCATCACATGTGATGGAAGATCCACTTGACATTCACATATCACATGCACCATTAATACACAGCATGCAAACGGAAACACATCACAACACACATCCACACCACACTCCATATCGTACCTCGCACGCTCCATCAATGTGTACCATACACACCCTCCATATTTCACACACGTATCCCACAAAGAGCATACAAATGCAGCATGCAGACAGGCACCACACACATACACGCACTGTTTCCATCACACCTCACGCTACTTTCTGTCTGAAGAACACATCTTCAGAATGTGGTAAAGGTCTCTAGTTCTCAAGTCAAAGATATGGAGAAAAGTCTTAAGAAAAAGAAACAAACAACATCAAACAAGGCAGAATGCTCATCCCTCTAGACCACGGGTCCACAGCCTCGCTGTGTGACTGGGCCACGTGTTCCATCTGAGGGCGCTGGGGGAAAATACCTAAGTCTGCGGTCTCACTCTAGATCACTCCAATCGGAAATGTCTGGGTGGGAGGACAGAGTCCCGGGTCTAAGTATGTAAAGCACATCCACTTCAAATGATGTAGATGTGCAGCCAAGGTGGAGAAGGATGGCTTCCGCTCATCCAAGTACGCCTGCATCTCAGCATCCGACTGCCCAGCCCACAAGGAAGGCCCATTCTGATCCGTGTGCCAAGGCAACAGCCGGAGCTCACCCACCTGCTGCATCTCTGGCACCCTCCCCTCTCCTGGCCCCTCAGCAATTAGGGGAGATCTCTGAGAACAGGGTCAGGGGACCCTCTGAGTGGCAGCTTTCCAACTGGCTTAAAGCCTTAACACTGAACCAAAACACAAAACAGGAAGCAGTGACAGTCACAGGGTCAGAGCTCATAGCCTGGCTGCCCCCATGCCAGGCTGAGAAGCCACTTTCTTGCCTGCATTTTGGATAAGAGTTGCTGGATGCCTGACAACTGTGCGGCCATGGCTTTATAAGAGTAAGGCATAACCAGCCCTCGACAGCGCGTGAACCCCCCCATTTCTACTGACAACCAGCTTTCCTGCTTTTAATTCAAAAGGGCTCCTGCAGCCAGTCTCAAATCTGAGCACCCATTTCTGGGCCTCATTATGCTCCAGAGAAACTCATTCCCATGGCCACAGGAACTTTGCAAGCACCCTGCCCTCTGCCTGAAATACTCTCATCTCCTGTCTTGGCATAGCTGCTTCTTTCCAGTCCTTCAGCTCAAGGCCACCTCCTCCAAGAGGCCTTCCCTGACCACTTCATCTAACAAGGCCCTTGCCCCAAACCTAGTCACTTGCAGATTTTTCCTGTCTTGTTTTCTTTTGGTACGTATCACTAGCCAGTATTTTTTGACTTAAGGTTGTAATTATCCCTACCTGAAGTTGTCATATATGCAGTAACCAAATAAATCAGTTTACCTGTATTCTCCTATCACCTAGAACAAACTCAGTCATGGAAAATCATTGCATCATGTCCTCATCTTGGCACTTAGTAGGTACTCAATAAATATTTGACTAAATGAAAAAAACAAACAAGTGAATGAAAAGCAGGGCTTTTTTTTTTTTTTCAGTTCAGTTCAGTTCAGTCGCTCAGTCATGCCTGACTCTTTGCTGCCCCATGAATTGCAGCATGCCAGGCCTCCCTGTCCATCACCAAATCCCGGAGTTCACTCAGACTCACGTCCAACGAGTCGGTGATGCCATCCAGCCATCTCATCTTCGGTCGTCCCCTTCTCCTCCTGCCCCCAATCCCTCCCAGCATCAGAGTCTTTTCCAATGAGTCAACTCTTCCCATGAGGTGGCCAAAGTACTGGAGTTTCAGCCTCAGTATCATTCCTTCCAAAGAAATCCCAGGGTTGATTTCCTTCAGCATGGACTGGTTGGATCTCCTTGCAGTCCAAGGGACTCTCAAGAGTCTTCTCCAACATCACAGTTCAAAAGCATCAATTCTTTGGCGCTCAGCTTTCTTCACAGTCCAACTCTCACATCCATACATGACTACTGGAAAAACCATAGCCTTGACTAGACGGACCTTAATCGGCAAAGTAATGTCTCTGCTTTTGAATATGCTCTCTAGGTTGGTCATAACTTTTCTTCCAAGGACTAAGTGTCTTTTAATTTCATGGCTGCAATCACCATCTGCAGTGATTTTGGAGCCTCAAAAAATAAACTTTGCCACTGTTTCCACTGTTTCCCCATGTATTTCCCATGAAGTGATGGGACCAGATGCCATGATTTAGGAAAGTCAAGACAGGAAATACAAACCTACCTACTGCAGTGGGAAAGAGTGCATTTAATACTAAGCTGTGAACTGAAAATTCCTTAACAGTCAGGCCACCCACAAAGCAAACTCCAGGGGATACAAATCTGGAGCTCTTCCACTAATGCATTAAACTCTCCCTTCCACATGTAAAACAGTCAGGCAGTGGGAACCTGCTATATACACAGGGAGCTCATGTCTTTGCTCTCTGATGACATAGATAGGTGGGATGGCAGGGGCGGGGAGGAAGTTACAAGGGGGAGGGGATATATATATGTATATGTGTGTGTGTGTGTGTGTGTGTGTGTGTGTACACATATAGCTGACTCAGTTGCTTATACAGCAAAAACTAACACAACATTGTAAAGCCATTGTACTCCAATAAAAAATAAATAAATAAATAAAGTTCCCTTCCTAAGTAAAACCTAAAGCAAAGAGTGAAAACTAGCACTGAAGTTTCAGTCTTCCCTGGTGCTCTGTTCTGTATGCTGTGGCTGGTGTGAGAAAGAGAAGGGATGGAAAAGAAGCAACAAAACCAAACAGACACACCAAGGATCAAGTCTTCCTTTCTCCATGTGCAGGATTTATATTCTAGGACTGCAGTGTAGGCCCTGACCTAACACACTATTAAGGGCATGTTATCAGAGGGCTCTATTACACATAAGAATTTTAAAAGGAAAACTTCCTGTTCAAATTCAGAGACCTCACAAGGCTTCTGTTTGGGTAGTTTCTCCACAGAAAGAAAAAACCTCCAGTGAATTTACCCTGATCCCCAATCCAATTTGCCAGCTCCGTACAGATGAGTCGGTGTGAGAGGTGTGTGTGGGGTTGTTTCCTTTAATTAATTTTGATGGGTGAAAAGGGCACCAAAAGCCCAGAAAGAGAAGCTGAACTCATGCTGTTCATCAGCAGCTCAAGGAACTGATTGAAAGAAGACTCTGAAAGCCCACTTAAGTGAAATCCACCAAGAGCAGCCTGTTTCACTTACAGAAGTAAAACAGTCAGAGCCTGGTCCTTTCTTTCCATGAATCTATCACCTGAAGGAAGACATGCTTTACTGGCTAAAACGCTACTACTCCCATTCTTGCCGTATCTTCCACCCGAAACTCCTCTCTCTCTCTCTGTCACCCCTCCCCCCCAAGATATCTACTAAAATCCCATCACCTGTGAGACGAGGGCCAGGTGGGGCTTTATAACCTCTCAGAAGATTACATTCTCCATATACATAACCACAACCAACTATGGAACATCCCTTTTGTTCTACAGTGGGTTTTGTCATTTGAGCAAAGGCAACATCGAAATTTTTTTTTCCAAGTGCTTTATGCATTTATACGCCTTCACAAAGAGATTTTGAGTTCTTCGGTGACAGAGATGGTGTCCAGCCCTTTCCATATTCTTTGCTGTCATACACACTTAAAACACTTGTCTACTGAGAAAGTAGACAGAGCTAGTTTGCCTCAAGGAGATCCAGTAGGTATGCATCCTTGTCAATAGGGGCCTTAGTGTGAAGACTACTATTTGTACATCTCAACTCTCCATTTGGATACGCTTGCTAAGGCCAAACTAATCCAAGCCAGCTACCTTTCTAAGGGGTCAGAGAACGGGAAAGAACATGTGACATAAAGGCATTTAGACCCACACGCTGATTCTCGTATGGAAACCGAGGGTTCAGACCGAGGAAGCCTAGGCCCCAGCTTGCGCCTGAGAAGCAAAGGGAAGATGATCGTGGATTTCCCCTAGGCTGTGCCAAAGTCGGCACTTGCCATCTGCCTCTGCAAGGATTACGTCACTAGCCACTGCCACCGCTGACCTTCAATACCCTCTGAAAGGAGTCAGAGTGAAGATCAGGAATGAGGCCCTCTGTGCTCTAGAAAAAAAAAAAAAAGAACCTGATAGAACAAGCCTTTTGATAGCTAGATATTTTCTGGAGGGGATTTTATGAGTCCAAATTCTTGCATTTCCTCTTATCTAGGAAAGCATTAAAATCATTAACAGTGATACCTGCTCCTTGTAACTAGCTGCAACCCTTTGCCCAAATGTGTGGTTGACTGCACATAGCCCTCTTTCACTAATATCCTACATAGCACTGGCATTATCCCCAGCATCTTTGGAGCAGTTCCTCAGAGCTATCCAAAATGCTGTCTACCAAGCTACAGTCCTCATTTTGCCTCAAATAAAACTGAACTGACAACTTTCACACTGTGCCTTTTTTAGCTATTTATTTTTTCAGTTGACAACTGTAACTCCTAGGCCAGAATTTCTTTTAGCATATTCCAAGGAGTATTAATCCATGAAATGCTCCAAGAAAATAGATTTGGGGAATGCTCTACATTACATCTCCCACAGAGAGATGCAACTACTCCTTAGCAAAGGCTCTGAGAAACCTTTCAGGGAGTAAATCTATTGAGTTTTGTTCGGCTCTGCATTTCCCATACTCATTTAAGCATGGAAAACATTTTTTCCCCCAAACTCTCAGCTATTAAATTCCCACAGAACTACTATTCCTCTAAGTAAAAGGTATTCTAAGTAAATTCCTTTATCACTGATTTTAGAAGCCCAATCCAGCATCAGGATCTCTTGGTACCATTAAGCAAGAAACAGTGCTTTTCCAGGCAATTAAGAGTTGTATTTTTCTCATTATTATCTTTCTTTACTATTCAGAATGGATACTGGTGGCTCTCCATTTTCCATCCATGCCCCTCACTCCCACCCTATTCTCATCCTTTCCTGCCCTGAGCTGAGTCACTTTGGGCGTCCTCTGTTGGTAGCCTTCCAGTGGGAGGGCAGGGGCAGAAAGGTTGGGGTAATCTTCCAACAATCTTCCTGGTTGGTTTTGTTTTTTATGTTTTCATAGGAACAGCACCAGCCCCACAGTTCCGGCTGTCTCTTGCCTCTGGCATCACTATTTCCTCCCCTCATCCCTCAGACCTAAGGATGGCAAAGTCTTCCCCTGATGCTACCACAGTGTGTCACCTTGATTTTGTGGATCCTTAATCCCACCAGCTGAGCTCGACACGATTTAGTGACTGAACAACAATACCAACCCCACGCAGGCCTCTGTGAAGTAACCCAATCAATCAATCTCTGGGCATGAATTGTTCTGTTTTTTGTATGTCTGTTTGTTTTCTGGCAGACCCTAATTGCTAGAGCAGGAAAGGAAACACATAGTAAGTAAATAAGTGTATTTGTCATTGTTCAGTCACTAAGTCATGTCCAGCTCTTTGTGACCCCAAGGACTGTAGTACACCAGGCTTACATGGTCTTCACTATCTCCCTGAGTTTGCTCAAACTCATTACCTTTGAGTTGGTGATGCCATCCAACCATCTCATCCTCTGTAGCACCCTTCTCCTCCTGCTTCAATCTTTCCCAGCATCAGGGTCTTTTTCAATGAGTCAGCTCTTTGCATTAGAAGGCCAAAGGATTAGAGATTCAGCACCAGTCCTTCCAGTGAAAATTCAGGGTTGATTTCCTTTAGGACTGACTGGTTTGATCTCCATGTTGTCCAAGGGACTCTCAAGAGTCTTCTCCAGGAACACAGTTCAAAAGCATCAATTCTTCAGTGCTCAGCCTTCTTTATGGTCCATCTCTCACATCCGTACATGACTACTGGAAAAATCATAGCTTTGACTAGATGGACCTTTATGAGCAAAGTGATGTCTCTGTTTTTTAATATACTGTCTAGGTTTGTCATAGCTTCTCTTCCAAGGAGCAAGCATCAGTTGCAGTCACATCTGCAGTGATTTTGGAGCCCAAGAAAATAAAATTTGCTACTGATTCCATTTTTTTTTTCCCCCATTTCTTGCCATGAAGTGATGGGATTGGATGCCATGATCTTGTTTTTTTGAATGCTGAGTTGTTAAGACAGCTTTTTCACTCTCCTCTTTCATCTTCATCAAGAGGCTCTTTAGTTCCTCTTCACTTTTTCCCATTAGAGTAGTGTCATCTGCATATCTGAGGTTGATATTTCTCCTGGCAATCTTCATTCCAGCTTATGCTTCACCCAGCCTGGCATTTTTGTATGATGTACTCTACACAGAATTTAAATAAGCTGGGTAACAATATACAGCCTTGACATATTCCTTTCCTAATTTTAAACCAGTTCATTGTTCTACATCCAGTTCTAACTGTTGCTTCTTGACCTGCATATACATTTCTTAGGAAGCAGGTAAGGTGGTCTGGTATTTCCATCTCAAGAATTTTCAACAGTTTGTTGTGATCCACACAGTCAAAGCATTTAGCATATTCAATGAAGCAGAAGGAAATGTTTTTCTGGAATGTACTTGCTTTTTCTATGATCCAATGGATATTGGCAATTTGATCACTGGTTCCTCTGCCTTTTCTAAATCCAGCTTGTACATCTGGAAGTTCTCAGTTCACATACTATTGATGCCTAGCTCAAAGGATTGAAGGTTGAAGCCTACCCTGCTATCATGTGAAATGAGCACAGCTGTACATTAGTTTGAACATTCTTTGGCATTGCCCTTCTTTGGGATTGGAGTGAAATGGACCTTTTCCAGTTCCATAGCCACTGGTGAGGTTTCCAAATTTGCTGGCATACTGAGTGCAGCATCACAGCATCATCTTTTAGGATCTGAAATAGCTCAACTGGAATTCCATCACCTCCACTAGCTGTGTTCATAGTAATGCTCCCTAAGGCCCACTTGACTTTACACTCCAGGATGTCTAGCTGTAGGTGAGTGACCACACCATCATGGTTATCCTGGTCACTAAGACATCTTTTGTACAGTTCTGTGTATAATTGCCAACTCTTCTCAATCTCTTCTGGTTCTTTTATGCCTTGCTGTTTCTGACCTTTATTGTGCCCACCTTTGCCTGAAATGTTCCCTTGGTATCTCAGATTTTCCCAAAGAGATCTCTAGTCTTTCCCATTCTCTTGGTTTTGTCTATTTCTCTGCATTGTTCACTTAAGAAAGCTTTCTCACCTCTCCTTGATATGCGTGTGTGTTTGTATATAATTTAATCCTTACCACCTTTAATGAGAAGCATTATTATCCCCATTATTTTGCAAATGAGTAGAATGAAACCAAAAGGCAATGGAATAGCCTACACAGCCCAAGAGAAGCAGAAGCAAATTCAGTCTGAGGGCATTCAGTCTGTCAAATACTTTCTTTGAACTCACTGATACTTTGCTTTAGGCCTCAGGCTAAACTCTGGAGATAAAGGTGAGGAAAGGACATAAAAAGGAGAGAATAAACAGAGGTTGAGACCTCATGCTACGAAAGGAAAGTCTTTGCCCCTTGAAAGTCAATGCTGTAAAATAAGAACTGACTCACATCTGACTCCTGGTCCACCTGGTCCGCCACCCTGATCCTGGCATGGGTCCCAAGGAGCACAGTGTAGAGGGCAAGGTCCACCACCAAGGCCAAAGAAGAACCCCCACAGCCATCTCTTTACTGCTTCTGTCCTACTCAATGTGAAACACCTCATCAAGACCAAGTTTACTGGCTCTTGGGCTGTGTCCCTGACATAATGGACAATTAAGAGATGACAGCAGCCCCACCAATCTGTGTATCCAAACAGTAATGTTGGAATTTATCTTCTGTTTCTGACATCTGGTTAGCATTAAGTATTACCAGCCCCCATCTCTGTATCTTAATTGTTTGGATTAACTCTTTCCCCCCACCCCACACCAATGCCATTTCAAACGATGAGAGTAGTAAAAAAAAAAAAAAAAAAAAAAAAAAGTGTGACAGCAGTAACTCTACACGGAGACATTCGTGAGGGCTGGATACCTGACCACATTCTGAAATTAAGCACTGGGCCTCTAGATGAAGCTTGTTGAGATTTAAAATGCAAGTCCAACACTTACGACCTACAAAATTACTTAATTTATCTACGTTTTGTCATTTGAAAAAGGCTTCCCTGGTGGCTCAGAGGTTAAAGTGTCTGCCTGCAATGCGGGAGACCTGGGTTCAATCCCTGGGTCGGGAAGATCCTCTGGAGAAGGAAACGGCAGCCCACTCCAGTATTCTTGCCTGGAGAATCCAATGGACGGAGGAGCCCGGTAGGCTACAGTCCACGGGGTGGCGAAGAGTCGGACACGACTGAGTGACTTCACTTTCACTTTTGTCATTTGAAAAATAGGGATGACACCTATTCATAGAATTGTGACAATTCATAGAATTCATGACAATGAAACTTGGTATTCCAGATTAAGCACTGTCTCCTCTGCCTGGCACATAAGAAATGATGCTGGTGGTGGCGGGGATGAAACAGAACTACCAGAGTGCTTACAATGTACTGGCTTTTTTCCAAGTATTTTATATGTACTCATTCAATTATCCTAAAAACCCTGTATGGTAGGCATTATTATTCTTTTAAGTTCTGTGGCTGAGTAGACAAATTAAAATGATTTGGCCAAAGGGACATGCCAGTAAGCTATGGAGTGGGCATTCCTATCAGGTCTGCCTAACTCCAAAGCCTAGATGAAGAGCATTACAGACCAACATTTTACGGGAATCTGCCTTAATGGCCCAGTGGCAAAAAGAATCTGCCTGCTATGCAGGAGTTGCAGCAGATGCAAGTTCAATCCCCGGGTCAGGAAGATCCCCTGGATCTTCCCCTGAAACAGCAACCCACTCCAGTACTCTTGCCTGGAGAATCCCATGGACAGAGAAGCCAGGTGCGCTACAGTCCATGGGTTCGCAAGAGTGAGACCTGACTGAGCATGCACACTCACATTGTCAAGGGAACCTCTGCTTCACCTACAGGATTCAAGATTTGTCATCCTTTCTCTGCCTCACTCTCCAGTGACAGCACATTCTAATACTGAATCCTCTCTTCATACTTAGCATCCTGTTCAGGCCAGTTCTTCAGTGACTCTCCATCTCTGGATCAAGTTTAGGTCTTGAAATGGACATGTGGGGCTTCTGCCTGCTGTGACCGCTACCTTCACTTTCTGTCGCAGTCCTGAATCAGCCACACTTAAAGCAGATTTCTGGGGTGAAATGGCCACTCCTCCTTGTACCTAGGAACCTTCCTATGGGAATAAGGCCCCAGTGACACAGTAGGAAGGAAAACCACAGCCTAAGAGAGAGGATGTTGCTGCCAACCAATAGAACCTACATCCGTTCTATCTTTCTACCTCAATAAACACATAGATAAATTTGACAAACCTAAAACCCTAAAGCTTTCCTTTTTTATTTGATAAGATCTTACTTTCTCCATTGTACTCTGCAACACAAAAATAGATGCAGGGAGGTGAACATGATTTCAGATTTCACATATCGCAAATTACATGATTCAATCAAATGCAACTCTCCTTAGATTAAATACGCAAGAAAAACAGTGTGTGTGTATGCTCAGGTAGGTCCATCTCTTTTGCGACCCCATGGACTGTAGCCTGTCAGGCTCCTCTGTCCATGGAATTTTCCAGGCAAGAATACTGGAGAGGGCTGCCATTCCCTTCTCCAGGGTGATCTTCCTGACCCAGTTATTGAAACCATATATCTCCTGCATCTTCTGTGCTGGCAGGGGGATTAATTCCCACTGCTCCACATAGGAAGTCTAAGAAAAACAGTAGTTTAATTCTAATTTCCATTTAGCAGGAACTTATCCTAACATGTCCCCTTTATCTTCCCTAGCATCATTCCCTTGACCCATTACATGACCCACCTGAGATTCCTATGGCCCCAGTGACTCCCTTCTTCAGTGGAATGTGATACAAGCAATGACTTTAAGCTCTGAGACTAGGTCACAGGAAGCCTTACAGCTTCTACCCAGATGTCTTGGAACTCTTGCTCTTGGGACACTCCTTCTTGGAACCTAGAAGCCATCCTAGGGAAAGCCACATGGAGAAACCATCTAAAGGAAATAGAATCAACAGTCTCACCTGAGTTCCCAGCGGACAGTCATGAGTGAGCCCCCTTGCAAACCCAGCCCAGATGTATCTTCAGATGCCTGTATTAAAAACCTGCCCAGCTGAATCCAATGAACCCACAGAACTGTGAGAGAGAACAATAAACTGTTTTAAGAAATTAAGTTTAGAAGAGCTTTGTATCAGAAAACTTTATCTCTTAGGGACATATCTTTAAATATTTACAGAAGAAATAATATACCTAGCATTTTCATTTAACCAATTGAGGTGGGGGAAAGAGTTGAAATAAACTTGCCCATGTGCTGCTAATTACTAAAACTGAAAGGTTGGATCATAAAAAACAACTGTACTGCTCTATCTTCCTTATAGACATCCCTATTTCTTAAACTCCCCATGAACCAGTAATGCTTCCCAGCTCTCACCATCCCTCCCATTCTCACTTGTACTCAGATGCCATTTTGAGATGTGATGCACTTTCTTCCCTTCAATCGAGACATGATGCTTTCCCCCTTTCCTGCTTTTCTGAGTCTATTCCTTATTTACCTTCCTTTTTCCCAGTTTCTACTGCTGGTGACCCCATGGTCCAGCTCCCTGTTCTCTGTCCTTACACTGGTTTAGACACAGACTTTCACCTGGTCACAGAGCATCATAATTTTTTATCTTTCCAACATTCATCTTCTGCTTTATGTTGAAAGAGTGATGGCTATTTCAGTCTGCTTGTGACTGTATAGCAAACCACCTGTCTAGAAACAAGAGAATTCTTTGGAAAGAAGCATCAATTAACTGTAGCTTGGGACTCCTCAACCCCAGTGTCCACCTCGACTAGTCTACACCTCTCTATACATCCGCGGAAGTCCAAAACTTATGCTAGATTATGTAAATCCCAGCAGAGTGGGATTGAGGCACACAATTTGAATGACTTCACTAAGCCTATGGATAGTTTTACTGTCTGAGGTTGTCATTTTTGTTTCTTATGAAATAAACTTAGATGTTAAATTCAGGTCCTCCTTTAGTTCTTAAAAGAAGGAAAGAATGGAAAAGGAAAAGCACTCAGAATATATGTCTGTAAAATCAGATATATTTCTTTGCCTTTTAAGAGGAGGAATGTAGAACCCAGTGAAAAATTTAACACATCAACATGAGATACTCTTGGTCTTACAAGTCCTCTGGCCAGGCTACCAGTGTGGATTTTCTGCTAGCCATTCACCCCACATCATGTCCCAACGTCCCATCATATCACTGGCTATTATCTCCCCTCCAGTCTCCTTTCTCATTTTCCATCAACTCCAAATTGTTGCTTACTTCCATGGTCTACTACTATTCCTCCTTTTCCCTCAATTCCACTTATTCAGTTTATTGAAATATTTTTCTAAGCAAAAATCCTTCTCTAAGAGGAATTCTCTGGCCAGCTCTTAAGATAATAAAAATTTTTCCCTGCTATACAACGTTTATTCAAAATTGCCCTCAAGCTCCAGTGAGCTGGGGCAAAATAATCTTCAACTCTGGGCCTTAATGGCCAAATACAGATTCAAGAAGACAGCTGGTAAGGACATAAAGAGGGAGTCTGATGTAGAAACACATGCCTACGAGCCATTCTATAAATCCTTACCCAGACTCTCCAGTTCAGCCTGCATCCCACTCAAGGTGTCCTTTTGAAAATATTTGTTCATTAGTATATTTCTCAACCTCATTTTACTTACATATAACTCAGGACCCAAAAGGAACCACAGTTAACTCAGATGCTAGAGATGGTTTTATTTATGTCAGACTGTGTTCCTTTGCCATGGGGCCTACATATCAGTTAGGATTAGGCTTCAACAACAAAAAGCAGTGACTTGATTGTGAAGGCTTAAATACTGAAGCTTATTTCTCTCCCATTTAAAGCGATTCAGAGGCAGGCAGTCCAAGAGCAGATGATATGCTGGTTCCAGGGTCTGCAGCATCCGAGCTCCTTCACTGTATCCAATTAGAGGTGGGAAAGACATGATGTAAGGGAAAGGCTGATGAAACAGACTCCAGGCTGAACTTCCAAAAACAATTCCTCAAAGCACACTCCAGAATTGTAACTGCTGCCTCTGCTGCAATGAGGAGGCTATAGAATAAGAGAGCTGCCACCATTCCAGAACCACTTCAGCTCTGCCAGGATGAGGAAGGTGTCAAATCAGAAAGGCTTCAGGGAAGGCTGGAAGCTGACACCACTGCCTCTGCCATAATTTAAACCAGCAGTTTAGTTCGTCATCAAAGCCTCCAAGAATTCATCTGTTTGAGCAACCCTCAATCACACTTGGTCATGCTTGGAACCCTGACAATAAGGGAATTTGGGACATGTAGATCCTAGCATACCAGCCAACATAAAAGAGGAAGACATTTTGTGGGGGTTGAATGGCTGTTGAGACAAACCACTGTCTATCATCTATAGTCCATCATCACTCAATGAATTTTTATTGAGAGGAATGGGAACACTCATCCTAACACGACATCTTCTGCTGACCAGCAGATAGTCTCAACTGGCAGCATTTGAAAGGATGGAAAAGAGAAACAGGACTGTAATCCGGCTTCAGAATATTTAACCTTTGAGCCATGGCTATATTAAAAACTGACAGGAGAGTTACAGAAACAAAGAGAGAGAGAAGGAAACAGGAAATGGTGTGGATACCACTGGCTTCTGCACTGCTAGAGGCTGTGAATTTGCCCTCTGCTCTAACCTACTGTTCTGTTTCTTTTATCACCTCCCTTATCATTTCTACTTGGATTTATGAGGTTCAAACACTACTATCCATTTATCTTCACAGATTTCTTATTCAAAATGCACTGAAGCATAATTTGTCTTTACCACATCTCTATGCAGTAGGGAGGGGCTGGTTTTTATTATCTGAGGCACAAAGAGGTTAACTGGCTCACCCAAGGTCACACAATGAAACTCAAGGATAAAACACCACCAGGGAAAGCCAACTCAATGGTAAGTGCGCCCAGAAGAAA
Organism: Ovis aries; assembly: GCF_016772045.2. NCBI lineage: Eukaryota > Metazoa > Chordata > Mammalia > Artiodactyla > Bovidae > Ovis > Ovis aries. Next base: position 21,291,949 of record NC_056074.1, read on the forward strand.
CCCTCCAGCTCTCAATGCATGCGGAGAAAAAGTCTACAGTTTGAGAGGGAGGGCAGAAGTAGCTCAGACTGTGTCCTGAAGGGACAATTAACTGAATATCAAGGATTAAAAATTTTCTAGTGAGATTTTTATATCTTTTGAGCTTTGAGATCTCAAATTGGATTTTCAAGATCAGTTAATCAAGCAAGATTTTTCTCTGTAAATGCATTATGTGCGCCTGCAATGGAAGTGTATGTGGGCACAAGATGAAATAAAATTTAGTCTCCAATTTCTCAAAACAATCAATTGACCATTTTTCATCTGTGAAAACTAAATCTTCCAAAGCACTTAGTTTCCTTCTCTCTTGGGATGTAGGTAGACTACTTTGCAGGGTCTATTAAAAAATATAGCTATTCATGTATTTTCTCCAGTGTCAATAACAGAAAATTCTGATGCATAATCTGGAAAAAACTTAATCAGAGTCTGAAGATCTAGGTCACTGGTGTAACCTTGGAATAAGTTAACTTCTCTGGGCCTCAGTTTTTCATTCTTATAAGAAGGATAGCTCTATGATCACTAATCTCCCTTTGAACTTAAAAGTCTCCAATTCAATACTTACAGAATTATATAGGAATGATTTCACTAAAGAGCTGCTGATTTACTATAAATATTAATCTAAACAATTTAAATTCTCCTTTCTCTTTTTTATAAAAATGATCTAAGCAGGAAATAAACAACTGGATACATTTTACCATATGACAGCTTTGGGAGCTGGGGTTAACCTTTAGTTCAGTCACTCAGTTGTGTCCGACTCTTTGTGACCCCATGAATTGCAGCACGCCAGGCCTCCCTGTCTATCACCATCTCCCGGAGTTTACTCAGACTCACGTCCATCGAGTCAGTGATGCCATCCAGCCGTCTCATCCTCTGCCGTCCCCTTCTCCTCCTGCCCCCAATCCCTCCTAGCATCAGAGTCTTTTCCAATGAGTCAACTCTTCACATGAGGTGGCCAAAGTACTGGAGTTTCAGCTTTAGCATCATTCCCTCCAAAGAAATCCCAGGGCTGATTTCCTTCAGCATGGACTGGTTGGACCATCTTGCAGTCCAAGGGACTCTCAAGAGTCTTCTCCAACACCACAGTTCAAAAGCATCAATTCTTCGGCCCTCAGCCTTCTTCACAGTCCAACTCTCACATTCGTACATGACCACAGGAAAAACCATAGCCTTGACTAGATGGACCTTAGTCGGCAAAGTAATGTCTCTGCTTTTGAATATGCTATCTAGGTTGGTCATAACTTTTCTCCCAAGGAGTAAGCATCTTTTAATTTCATGGCTGCAGTCACCATCTACAGTGATTTTGGAGACCAAAAAAATAAGTCACTCTTTCCATTGCTTCCCCATCTATTTGCCATGAAGTGATGGGACCAGATGCCATGATCTTCGTTTTCTGAATGTTGAGTTTTAAGCCAACTTTTTCACTCTCCTCTTTCACTTTCATCAAGAGGCTTTTAGCTCCTCTTCACTTTCTGCCCTAAGGGTGGTGTCATCTGCATATCTTAGGTTATTGATATTTCTCCCAGCAATCTTGATTCCAGCTTGTGTTTCTTCCAGCCCAGCATTTCTCATGATGTACTCTGCCTTAGGATTAATTAACTGTAGACTTTCAGCACTGTGGCTAAATCCTGGTCCAAAGCTGATGGTGGTCAGAAGAGATAACTATCCTAATACTCTTCCTAATACTTCTGAGTATTGAAATAACAATAAAAGCAACTTGAACATCAAATATTAAACCCCAATGTGTCTAAACATTCCCAATATTTTAGATATGTGGTTTCATTAAACCTTCACATCCGTGTTCCCACTTCATAGCATGTAGCTCATGAGTCCAATTCCATACTTAATTCCTCCAAAAGACCTAGACTTTGTGAAATAAGTGGTTTTGTCTTTTTCCAAAAGCTTTGTAGTTTTCTCTCTATATCCATTTGCTTGACTCTCAACAGTATCCTGATTTTCACTGAGGTACCATATCACACACAAACCCATGCACACAAGGAGTTTTGGGGAACACCAAGTGCAACCTAGGCTCTTGAGATGAGCCTGTGACTAAAGCTAAGGTAATCACCATATCACTGGCCAGCATTCGGTGCAAGAGCAGACATGTGAGCTGGGGGCTTCTGGGAAAAAGGCTTCCTAGCACTTCTGAGGGAGTTTCTTGGAGACAACCCTCTCTCTGTCTCCTCAGATGTAAAAGAAAGTGTGCTATTGGCCCGCCTTGGAATCATGATGAGATAATGAGATCCCAGGATGGTGACCAAGAAGTTGAAATCAGAGAAGTCAGAGCAGAGAGAAGGCCAAGAAAAGGAAAGGAACCAGGTCTTTGATGGCATCCCTGTGTTGCTGTATCAAACCAGCCCCTCAAACTGCTTGACCCTGGACTTATATGAGTATGAATCAGTAAATCCCTCCTATGGCTTAGTCTACTTTGAGCTGGACTTTTTGTTACCACTTACAACTGAATACATCTTTACTATCTACCACAGCACATAGACTACTCAATGGCCACAGTTATTGCTCATTTACAACATATCAAATATTTATCAAATACCTCCTATATGCCAGACACTTTCTTAGCTGCCAGTATACAGCACTGAGATAAACTGACAAAAATCCTAACCTAATGGAGCTTATATTCTGGTGGGAGAACCAGACCATAAAGAAGGTAACTGAGTGAAATGTATAGCGTGGTGGATAGTGATACATACTGAGGAGGAAAAGCACAATGGAGAAGGGGAAAAGGAAATACCAACAGGGTCTGAAATTTTTGAAAGTAGCCCAGGGAACTTTACATAGATAAAGATTTTGGGTAGAGGCCTGAAGTAAGTGAAGGAGTGAACCAGGAAGATGTCAGAGGGAAGCACATTCCAGGCAGAGGAAAGAGGAAAGGCCCTAAATCCAGATGGGGACTGAATTGATAGTACCAGGTCACACCTCATCAGCCATGAGGGCACATTTGGAAAATAGCAGCTAAGAAAATGTATGAAACCAATCTATTACTTCCTAAAGAAGGTCTGGAAGGACTGATGTTGAAGCTGAAACTCCAATACTTGGGCCACCTGATGCAAATAGTTGACTCATTGGAAAAGACCCTGATGCTGGGAAAAATTGAAGGAGGGAGGAGAAGGGTACGACAGAGGATGAGATAGTTGGATGGCATCACCAACTCAATGGACGTGAGTTTGGGTAAACTTCAGGAGTTGGTGATGGATAGGGAGGCCTGGCATGCTGCGGTTCACGGGGTCACAAAGAGTCAGACACGACTGAGTGACTGAACTGAAAGAAGGTCCTGTCCCTGATCTTAAGACAGTATTTTAAAGGGTGGAGGTAGGATGGACTAGTTCTTTTCAGAGTCAATAAGTGACATCCCTACCCTGGGCTTCTCAGGGTGTTCAGTGGTAAAGAACCTGCCTGCCAATGCAGCAGACACAGGTTCAGTCCCCGAGTTGGGCTGATCCCCTGGAGGAGGAAATGGCTACCCTCTCCCAGGGATTTTGCAGTGAAAATCTCACAGACAGAGGAGCTGGGCAGGCTACGGTCCATGGGGTCACAGAAGAATCAGACATAACTTAGCAACTAAAAAACAACATCCTCACACCACCTAAAGGAGATAAGTCACTAAAACTCCTTTAGAATTACAAACCCTCAGTATTTATGACTTCTATTATTTTTACATAATTAATCCAGTAAGGACAGTGGTTGACCATATTATCATTAGTCAACTGAAACACAGTCAAATACTACCTAGAATATGATGCATAGTGATTGAAGAGCCCTGACCTAAGACCACACAGAGAGACCTCCTTGCACTGATGTATTGCCAAGAAAAAGGACCCTTCCATTGGCCATGCTTTCAGAGACCATCATACCTACCTAATGACAGTACATAACATTTTAGACTTTGTTGTTTGAATGTGATTTTGACATTGCTGAGCATTCATTGAGATTAACCCTGCCTATTCATGGTGTTGAATTTAAAATTTCCTATGGTGACATCCTAAACTCAACATGTCTGAAGAAGCATTCACATCTCATTTTATTTTTAATATTTTTACAACAAGCTAAGGGGTAGATTTTTGTTTTCAAGACAAAATTTCACAACAGGCTCTCCACCCAAAACAACATTTAGATCAAAACAAACTGTATACTCACTTTTAGCTCTCCTGATGATGTGTCTCTGGGTAATAGACGATAAGCCTCTGCTTTTGCTCTGGCAGAGAAGCAGAATCTCTTTACAAATGCACAGGCTATCACCATGGAAATGAACACGAGGTAATAAATATATCATTCTGAGTGCCATCATATCTGGTAGGTGGGTAATGAGAGCACTTTGCATTTAGAATCTTTTTGGTGATTTACAAGACATTAACTTATTAAGCCTCTTAATGCCCTAGGGAAGAGAAGGCTGGTTTTTATACCAGTTTTACAGATGGGGAGACTGAGAGAGCAATGATGAGATATCCCCAAGAGCACAGAGGGAATAAGAATTAAATGCCACTCATGCAGAGCTTCCAATTTCAGATTTAGTTGCTTTAACCACACCATCAGGCTCCCTCCAACCTCACACAGCAAAACACCTTCGCAAAATAAAATGCTGAAAAATGTGACAGAGAATAAGGTGAATATTATATTTCAAATGTCCCTCTGGGGGAGAAACCTTCCATTTCTATTTATATAACATAGAACTGGTTTTTGTGGTCTGTGATAGAGAGGATGGAAAGTATGCTGCAGAAAGTGTACTGAAGAAAGGATGGTTTTAGTGCACAGCCAGGCACTGATCTCCACAAGCATGGCTATCATACTAGACCCCTCTCCCTGGCTCTGTCTTCTAACTCCTTCCAGTTGTACCATCAGCTTCCAAGCTCTCCCACGAAGCCAGCTCCTCTATCTGTACTCTGCCTGCCCACAATGATGCCTGTCTCTTAAGCATCTTCAACCTCCTCCTCCCATATAACCTGCAAATGTTGTTCATCCTAAAAGTCAACTTGAGGCAGATAAGTATCTTTCTTTGTCTTTGTTATTTGAAAATCATTTCCACTTTACTTTTTAAGCATTTTATTTTGCACTGGGGTACAGTCGATTAACAATGTTGTAAGAGTTTCCGATGAACAATGAAGGGACTCAGCCATATGTATACATACACCCATTTCCCCCCAAACTCTGCTCTCATCCAGGCTGCCACATAAGACTGATCAGCGTTCCAAGTGCAATACAGTATGTCCTTGATGGTTATACACTTTAAATATAGTAGAGAGTATATATCCATCCCAAACTCCTTAACTCCGTTCCTCCCATCTGTCCCCACTCCCCACCCCCAGCAACCACAAGTTCAGTCTCTAAGTCTGTGAGCCTCTTTTTGTTTTGGAAGTAAGTTCATTTGTATTATTTCTTTTTAGATTCCACAAATAAGGTATGTCCTACAATATGTCTCCTCTCACTATCTTTCACTTGACCTGGCTGTCCCTTTTCTCTACCATTCTTTCTAACCACTTGACTGCCAAAAGCCTTCATATTACCATCACTGTCCAACTTTCTATCAAAACGTCTCTTTTTAAATCCTGTTACTGGAGACGGCAGTGATTTTGTTCTTTGGAAGATTGCCAATGACTTTCTTCTTGTCAAATATAATGGAATTTTCTGTTATCTTCCCATCCAACCCTCTCCCCAACCCCTAGCCTCTGGAGGATCTTCCAGAAATACTGCCAACCACCAACACTTTCATTCTTTTATTTCCATTTTATAATTGCTTAATTTTACTGCCACACTTACTGCTGTGTCTCTTCACAACCAAAGGCCTTTGTATGGGGTTCTCCTCTAGGTCCCTGGCCTTACACACTTTTCTCTGTACACTTTCTTATATCTCAGTTATCATACCTGTAAGCAGGTATGAGTCACATCTCTATCCCAAATACCTAACTCTCACATATAATCCAGTTTGATATTTCTATCAACAAGGTGAATAAGGTGAATGCACTTTATAAACAGGGAGGAGATCTCCATTGCTTCCTTTTCTCTATATGTCTCATTCAGCTTTCTAAAAGTAGGACATACCAATCAAGTTACTGTCCAAGGTGTTAATTGGTCTGTGTTAATTGCAGGTAGAATTATATATCTAAAGATAGACCCAGTCAGCTTGCCAAGTCATTACTTCTTTACTGGTGAGCAATGGACATTTTTGTCCATAAAGGAGAGTTGGAGATATAACTGGATCTTGACTGGTGAAGAAGATGGCTTCACTTCAGCTTGTGGTCAAATTGCACAGTGGCACAATTAAATTGCCCTGGTGCACAATTACCTACACTGAAGAAAATGGACATGAAGAGATGATCAAAATGTCATGATATGACTCTAAGCAACAGTAGAAGTTACAGTCATTGTCATCATCATCTGTGAGTTTTCACTGGCCACTCCTGAATCCTGATTTAGTCAAGGCTGTATATTGTCACCCTGCTTATTTAACTTCTATGCAGAGTACATCATGAGAAACGCTGGACTGGAAGAAACACAAGCTGGAATCAAGATTGCTGGGAGAAATATCAATAACCTCAGATATGCAGATGACACCACCCTTATGGCAGAAAGTGAAGAGGAATTAAAAGTGAAAGAGGAGAGTGAAAAAGTTGGCTTAAAGCTCAACATTCAGAAAACGAAGATCATGGCATCTGGTCCCATCATTTCATGGCAGATAGACGGGGAAACAGTGGAAACAGTGTCAGACTTTACTTTTTGGGGCTCCAAAATCACTGCAGATGGTGGCTGCAGCCATGAAATTAAAAGACTCCTTGAAGGAAAGTTATGACCAACCTAGATAGCATATTCAAAAGCAGAGACGTTACTTTGCCAACTAAGGTCCGTCTAGTCAAGGCTGTGTTTTTCCAGTGGTCATGTATGGATGTGAGAGTTGGACTGTGAAGAAAGCTGAGCACCAAAGAATTGATGCTTTTGAACTGTGGTGCTAGAGAAGACTCTTGAGAGTCCCTTGGACTGTAAGGAGATCCAAACAGTCCCTTCTGAAGGAGATCAGCCCTGGGATTTCTTTGGAGGGAATGATGCTGAAGCTGAAACTCCAGTACTTTGGCCACCTCATGTGAAGAGTTGACTCATTGGAAAAGACTTTGATGCTGGGAGGGATTAGGGGCAGGAGGAGAAGGGGACGACAGAGGATGAGATGACTAGATGGCATCATGGACTCGATGGACGTGAGTCTGAGTGAACTCCAGGAGTTGATGATGGACAGGGAGGCCTGGCGTGCTGCGATACATGGGGTCACAAAGAGTCAGACACGACTGAGCAACTGAACTGAACTGAACACCATTTTGCTTTAATAAATCCTGCTGACCAGACATGGCTCAATAAATATCATGTTGTTACAACAAATGTGACCCATACTGTTCAAATCCAGTATGAATCATTTTTTCCAACATTGCCATTCCCATTCATGGAAATGCCATCTTTCTATTGTCACAAAGTTCAAACACTAGAATTTTAAAATCATTTTCTTCCTTTAATCTCCTTTATCCGACCTGCCACCAAGGCCACCAGCTTCATCCAGGCTTTGATGAACAAGTTTACTGTGCAATCCACAAACTAGTCTCTGAGCATTTAATCCCTTCTCTTCCCAGGTACACTACTGCCAGAGTGATCATCTAAATACCCAGTTCAGGAGTTTATAATGGTTCCTGATTACCTAATTATGGCTGACCTACTCTGGGAGACTTATATGCCCTGTACATGTAGTTCCTCAAAACTTTCTGGACATTCTTCCTAAATTTGTCTAATTCAATGAAACCACGAGCCATACCATGTAGGGACACCCAAGATAGACGGGTCAAGGTGGAGAGTTCTGACAACACATGGTTCACTGAAGAAGGGAATGCCAAACCACTTCAGTATTCTTGCCTTGAGAATCCCATAAACAGTATGAAAAGGCAAAAAGATAGGACACTGCAAAATGAACTCCCCAGGTCAGTAGGTGCCCAATATGCTACTGGTGATCAGTGGAGAACAAACTCCAGAAAGAATGAAGAGATAAAGGCAAAGCAAAAACAATACCCAGTTGTGGATGTTACTGGTGATAGAGGCAAGGTCTGATGCTGTAAAGAGCAATATTGCATAGGAACCTGGAATGTTAGGTCCATGAATCAAGGCAAACTAGAAGTGGTCAAATAGAGATAGCAAGAGTGAACATCGACATTTTAGGAATCAGTGAACTAAAACAGACTGGAATGGGTGAACTTAACTCAGATGACCATTATATCTATTACTATGGGCAGGAATCCCTTAGAAGAAATGGAGTAGCCCTCACAGTCAACAAGAGTCCAAAATGCAGTACTTGGACACAATCTCAAAAACAACAGAATGATCTCTGTTCATTTCCAAGGCAAACCATTCAGTATCACAGTAATCCAAATCTATGCCCTGACCAGTAATGCTGAAGAAGCTGAATGGTTCTATGAAGACATATAACACCTTCCAGAACGAAGACTCAAAAAAGATGTCCTTTTTGTTATAGGGGACTGGAATGCAAAAGTAGGAAATCAAGAAATTCCTGGAGTAATGGGCAAATTTGGCCTTGGAGTACAGAATGAAGTAGAGCAAAGGCTAACAGAGTTTTGCCAAGAGAATGCACTGGTCATAGCAAACACACTCTTCCAGCAACACAAGAGCAGACTCTACACATGGATGTCACCAGATGGTCAATACTGAAATCAGATTGATTATATTCTTTGCAGCCAAAGATGGAGAAGCTCTACACAGTCAGCAAGAACAAGACCAGGAGCTGACTGTGGCTCAAATCATGAACTTATTATTGTGAAATTCAGATTTAAATTGAAGAAAGTAGGGAAAACCACAAGACCACTCAGTTATGACCTAAATCAAATCCCTTACAACTATACAGTGGAAGTGACAAAGAGATTAAAGGGATTTTATCTGATAGACAGAGTGCATGAAGAATATGGATGGAGGTTTGTGACATTGTACAGGAGGCAGTGATCAAGACCATCCCCAATAAAAAGAAATGCAAAAAGGCAAAATGGTTGACTGAGGAGGCTTTACAAACAACTATGAAAAGAAGAGAAGCAAAAGCAAAGAAGAAAAGGAAAGATATACCTATTTTAATGCAGGGTTCCAAAGAATAGCAAGGAGAGATTAAAAAAGTCTTCCTCAGTGATCAATGCAAAGAAATAGAGGAAAACAATACAATGGGAAAGACTAGAGATCTCTTCAAATATTAGAGATACCAAGGGAACATTTCATGCTAAGATGGGCACAATAAAGGACAGAAATGGTATGGACCTAACAGAAGCAGAAGAGATTAAGAAGAGGTGGAAAGAATACCCAGAAGAACTATACAAAAAAGATCTTCACAACCCAGATAACCATGATGTTATGATCACTTACCTAGAGCCAGACATCCTGGAATGTGAAGTCAAGTGGGCCTTAGAAAGCATCACTACGAACAAAGCTAGTGGAGGTGATGGAATTCCAGTAGAGCTATTTCAAATCCTAAAAGATGATGCTGTGAAAGTGCTGCACTCAATACACCAGCATATTTGGAAAATTCAGCAGTGGCCACAGGACTGCAAAATGTCAGTTTTCATTCCAATCCCAAAGAAAGGCAGTGCCAAAGAATGCTCAAACTACCGTACAATTGCACTCATCTCACAAACTACCAAAGTAATGCTCAAAATTCTCCAAGTGAGGCTTCAACAGTACATGAACTGAGAACTTCCAGATGTTCAAGCTGGATTTAGAAAAAGCAGAGGAACCAGAGAGCAAATTACCAACATTTATTGGATCCTATAAAAAGCAAGAGAGGTCCAGAAAAACATCTATTTCTGCTTTATGGACTAAGCCAAAGCCTTTGACTGTGTGGATCACAACAAACTGTAGAAAATTCTTAAAGAGATTGGAATGCCAGACCACTTTACCTGCCTCCTAAAGAATCTGTATGCAGGTCAAGAAGCAACAGTTAGAACCAGACATGGAACAACAGACTGGTTCCAAATTGGGAAAGGAGTATGTCAAGGCTGTCTACTGTCACCCTGCTTATTTAACTAACACGCCAAATACATCATGTGAAATGCCAGGCTGGATGAAGCACAAGCTGGAATTAAGATTGCCGGGAGAAATATCAATAACCTCAGATATGCAGATGACACCACCTTTAAGACAGAAAGCGAAGAAAAACTATTGAGCCTCTTGATGAAAGTGAAAGAGGAGAGTGAAAAAGCTGGCTTAAAGCTCAACATTCAGAAAACTAAGATCATGGCATCTGGTCCCCTCACTTCATGGCAAAGAAATGGGGAAACAATGACAGACTTTATTTTCTTGGGCTCCAAAATCACTTCAGATGGTGACTGCAGCCATGAAATTAAAAGACACTTGTTCCTTGGAGGAAAAGCTATGACCGACCTAGACAGCATATTAAAAAGCAGAGACATTACTTTGCTGACAAAGGTCCATCTAGTCAATGCTATGGTTTTTCCAGGAGTCATGCATGGATGTGAGAGCTGGATCATAAAGACAGGTGAGCGCTAAAGAATTGATGCTTTTGAGCTGTGGTATTGAAGAAGACTCTTAAGAGTCCGTTGGATTGCAAGGAGATCAAATCAGTCAACCCTAAAGGAAATTAGGCTTGAATATTCATTGGAAGGACTGATGCTGAAGCTGAAGCTCCAATACTTTGACCACCTGATGCGAAGATCCGACTCATTAGAAAAGACTCTCCTCTCATGCTGGGAAAGATTGAAGACAGGAAGAGAAGGGGACAGCAGAGGATGAGATGGTTGGATGGCATCCGTGACTCGATGGTCATGAGTTTGAGCAAGCTCCAGGAGTCAGTGATGGACAGGGAAGCCTGGTGTGCCGCAGTCCATGGGGTTGTAAAGAGTCGGACATGACTGAGTGATTGAACTAGCTGAGCAGCACACTCGGGGACCGTGACAATATGACAACATCAGTTCTGTGCATTTGAAACACATAGTCTTTACCTTTCCTCTAGTTACAAGAACAAAACCAAATGATTGCAAAGCCCCAAAGACCATGCCACCAACTAGCAAGTACAAAATACTGACCTTCTTTCAAAACCCTGTGCCTGTTTAGGGACCAATCATGTAATATATTTGTTCTCAGCTTTAAAAAGTCAGGGCTGCAACATTCTTTTCTGAATTGTTTATCAACAGCAGGAGAAATGGAATACCACAGATGTAAAAATAAAGAAAAAAGCAAGGCTCTTTCAGCTCCCTGGTTGCTTAGAGATATTTTCTGGCCCAGACTCTAGAGTTTCCACATATATCCTGTGGAATTAAATGTGGAGATCTTGTTAACAGTAAGGGGACATGAGAACTGAATTCCCTGCATGCTGTGTTCAAATGCCCCTTCATGAACTCTGTTCCTCTAAAAGGGTATTGTCCTAGTAATGGCTAGGGACATTAAAGCTTTGGCTTCTACTTAAAGGAAAAACACAGTCAGTCACTCCCCTTTTATCCAGTGGCCCAAATTCTATCATCTTTAAGTCTTGAGAAGAGAGTCATGACTCAGAGGTTATGACAGGATTCTCTGCAGCATATAACGGCAATGACATCCATGTACCTGATTCCACCGTAAAATACTAGAGACACTCAGAGGGCAGAGAAGAGCCAATGGGAGTTAACTGATTTAACACGCCTCCTTATCTCACCCTGAGTCATGGAGGGGATGACTGTTCTGCCCATCCATTGATTCCACAGAGTGGAATCTTTTTTATTGCAGGGATCAGTGAGGCTTACTGCCCTCACTGCTCTCATCTCTTTGATTATTTGCCCCTTATCTGTGAGCCCTTTCCAGACCACCCCACATAACACTGCGCCACTGCCCAACCTTGCACACTCATCTCCTTCCCTCACTTTATTTCTCCCCATAGTTCCCACCACGTGACATTCTATATAGTTCCCATTTACTGTTTGACTCCACTCAACTAAGGCTTCCCAGGTCGCCCTAATGGTAAACAAACCACCTGCCATGTTAGACATGGGTTCGATCCCTGAGTTGGGAAGATCCCCTGGAGGAGGGCATGGCACCCCACTCCAGTATTCTTTCCTGGAGAATCCCATGGACAGAGGAGCCTGGCAGGCTGCAGTCCATTGGGTCACACAGTTGGACACACTAAAGTGACTTAGCACACACACACCTCCCAACTAGAATGAAAGCTCCACTGATAGCTAGGCTTTTTCTGTTTTATTTGCTAATGTATCACGGCATCTAGAATGATACCTGATGCTCAGTTCAGTTCAGTCACTCAGTCGTGTCCGACTCTTTGTGACCCCATGAATCACAGCATGCCAGGCCTCCTTGTCCATCACCAACTCCCGGAGTTCACTCAAACTTACATACATCGAGTTGGTAAGATTTCTCAAATAATAACTGTTTAATGACTAAAACAATGATTGAATAAATCATTGACGAAAACAGAATTTTGTGTCCAATATGTTAAAGAAGCAAGGAAAAGCATGGCAAATGTTATTTCTAGAGTTGACTTAGTAATAGGATGAGATCTGTCTCCAGTGGCATTTTTTTCCCAACTCTTTTTTTACTGCGGTAAAGTACATATAACATAAAATTTGCCATTATAGCCATTTGAAGTGTACAGTTTAGGGGTATTAAATATTACATTCACGTTTTTGTGTAATCACTACTATCCAGCTCCAGAACTCTTTTTATCTTATAAAAATAGCCCAAATACCCACTAAACAATAACTCCCCAGCCTGTAACAACCACCATCTTACTTTCTGTCTCTATAAATTTTGTAACTCGAGATTCCACATACAGTGGAATCATTTTGTATTTGTCTTTTTGAGTCTGGCTCATTTCACCTAGTATAGTATTCTCTATGGTTCATCCATGTTGTATCTGTCAGAACGTCCCTCCTTTTTAAAGCTGAATGGCACCCCATTGGATGCATAGACTTCATTTTCCTTATTCATTTATCTGTTGAGGGACAGTCAGGTTGCTTTCACATTTAGCTAATGTAACTAATGCCACTCACTATAAACATGCACAAATATCCCTTCAAGACCCTGCTTTCAATTATTTGGGGTATAAACTCAGAAGTGGAATGGCTGGATCCTATGATTTTATGACCAACCTAGATAGCATATTCAAATGCAGAGACATTACTTTGCCGACTAAGGTCCGTCTAGTCAAGGCTATGGTTTTTCCTGTGGTCATGTATGGATATGAGAGTTGGACTGTGAAGAAGGCTGAGTGCCGAAGAATTGATGCTTTTGAACTGTGGTGTTGGAGAAGACTCTTGAGAGTTCCTTGGACTGCAAGGAGATCCAACCAGTCCATTCTGAAGGAGATCAGCCCTGGGATTTCTTTGGAAGGAATGATGCTAAAGCTGAAACTCCAGGTACTTTGGCCACCTCATGCGAAGAGTTGACTCATTGGAAAAGACTCTGATGCTGGGAGGGATTGGGGGCAAGAGGAGAAGGGGACGACAGAGGATGAGATGGCTGGATGGCATCATGGACTCGATGGACGTGAGTCTGAGTGAACTCCGGGAGTTGGTGATGGACAGGGAGGCCTGGCGTGCTGCAATTCATGGGGTCACAAAGAGTCGGACATGACTGAGCGACTGAACTGAACTGATGATTTTTAAATCTATTTTTAATTTCTTGAGAGACTATCAAACTGGTTTCTACACTGGCCACACCATTTTACATTCTCCCTGACAGTATACAAGATTTCCAAATTTCTCTATATTCTCACCAGTACTTGTTTATTTCTTTTTTAAGTTACTTTTGACCTTCCATCCCTCATTAAAATCATCATTTGTGCAGGTCGTCGGTAAATAATAACACATATTAATGAAGCAAATATGAATAGGAAAGAAAAATGAAATGAAATAACTATAATAACACACCTGAGAGTATAGAGTCAAGAGAAAAAATGAGATGAGAAAAGAGATAAAATTGAACATGTCCACATAGCATTGGAGCAAAAACAAAACTCCAGCAGTTTTGAGAGGTAAGCACAGTTACATGTCAGTGCTGTTTTGTAACTTGTTGGTTTTCTAAATCCTAAAAATAGAGAGAGGGCATCATTCTCCCGCCTCCCTCATGGGCTTGGCTCTGAAGGTGTGAGTTGCTTGAACCTATTCTAAAAAAAGATGGTGCGCTTGAGGCTAAGAGAAGTGTGACAGCCTGTATCTTCATTTGATCCCCTCCGCTGCACTGTCTACAGTCATGCAGACCATACCCTCCCTGGCCAGACAGGACCGGCCTCTGCATGCCCCTCTCACATTAATAGGCAGGGATGCTGTTTCTGGACAGTGCCACAGTTTTCATACAACCAAGTCAAATGGACTTGGCATGAAGAAAATAATTCTCTTAACAAGAAAATACCCTAAGGTTTTGGAGAATTGAAAAGCAAGCTCTCTCTAGACACATTTCCTCAACAGTTCATCCAAATTCAGAATCAAATGAGCATAATTTGAAGGTATTTTCTGGTGCCTTATATAAATATGTAAAATACATCTCAGAAACAAGGTAGCAGCTTGCTGGATGCCTCTGTGTGGTTACAAAGTGTTCTCAATGCAAAATAATTATGCAAGGTCCTGATACCTTCAAAATATGTGCTAACATTACGCAGTACTTTAGGGTCCTATTTTTCCCAGAAATGTCATTTAAGAAATAACACTTGAGAATCACTGATCCCTTCCCCCTGCAAGATCCCTTGTTGCTGCTGCTAAGTCGCTTCAGTCGTGTCCGACTCTGTGTGACCCCAGAGACGGCAGCCCACCAGGCTCCCCCGTCCCTGGGATTCTCCAGGCAAGAACACTGGAGTGGTTTGCCATTTCCTTCTCCAATGCATGAAAGTGAAAAGTGGAAGTGAAGTCACTCAGTCATGCCTGACTCTTAGTGACCCCATGGACTGCAGCCTACCAGGCTCCTTCGTCCATGGGATTTTCCAGGAAAGAGTACTGGAGTGGGTCGCCATTGCCTTCTCCGCAAGATCCCTTAAGCAGGTATATTTACATGCTTGGGGCTGGTTTGAGCTTTGCTCTGTGACTCATTCTTCATACAAGCTCAGGCAAAAACAATGATCACCATCCACTGTAATAGAGGAAGAAAAGACCCATGCATATGATAGACCCATATGAATTCAAAGTAGCAAGTGGATCTCCATAATTCTCCAATGTGGCAAAAGTTATAATGATACAAAGGCTTCCCAGGTGCTGCCAGTGGTAAAGAACGTGCCTGTCCATGCAGAAGATTTAAGAATTGAGGGATCAGTCCCTGGGATAGGAAGATCTCCTGGAGAAGGACATGGGGTAACTCACTCCAGTATTCTTGCCTAGAGAATCCCATGGACAGAGGAGCCTGGTGGGCTAGGGTCCATAGGGTCGCAAAGAGTCAGACATGACTGAAGCATCTTAGCAAAGCCCGTAATAGTGCATCTGGAGAAGAGGATATTTTGCAGACATGAAGAGCTGTGTTTTTTAAGTAACTTCACTAAGTCAGACAATGCTCATGAAATAAGTAGAAGCAATTAAAATTTTAACTGGTAGCTGCACGGTGATTTTCACAATGTAGAATACAGATGTAGGGATAGAAAATTTCATATGGGTTTAAATTGTGGATGGTTTTTAATTTCTTCTTATTCCTCTGAATTTTTTCATTCCATAATTATTTTCATAATTATAAATAATCTTTTATTAATTTTATTAAAGTTGCTGCTGTCTTTACACATCTCTCTGTATGCTACAAATTCTCTCTAAGGACGTTTCTCAACCATCAAAGACCCCATCCTTGAGTCCAACCTAGACCAAGCTTCTGACTGTCCATCTTTATCCTGATAGCAATTTCTCCTGTGGCTGCCCCTAAGAACTAGCCAGATGCCAGCCAGCAGAGCTGATAAATGCCAAAGGTGCTCACAGGTTAGGGGACTTCCTTACTCAGGGAATGAACTTAAATATTTCAAAGGATCTTTCAAAACAGACTCAAAAGCTCTGGTCTACAGTAACTTACAAATGAATCACTCCAGAGACGCTATTAAAAAAAAAAATCAAGGAATTGTATTCCTCATTAATTATAAACCATAGTGAATCTACTTTTAGCTCCTCTCAACCCATCGGCCCAAAGCATCTGTCTGTAGGCTTCTGTTCCCAGGGAATCTGGACACTGTCTACAGAGACTGAGCTTCTAAAGAGAAGCAGCTCTCCAGACATATTTCAAGGAGCCATGGTGCCCCTGGACATGCTTTGATAGCCACCTGGTAAGAAGGGGATTTGCTGATCAGGTCTTAGGGCTTCAGTACTAACCATCATCTCAAAATCAGTTATTGGGTGGGTTATTTCACATGTTTAAACCTTAAAATCCAACCTTCTCTCTTGGTGTTACAATGTGAGTCACAGGGCACATAAGGCAACACTCTGAGATCCCAAAGCTTATAAAGGGCAGAGCTGTGGGATAAATAAGATTCTCTAGGCCCCAAGCCCCAGATTCTATCTGTCACTCTAATAATGGCTGATGTTTATTGAGCCTCAGAAGTCTATATTGCATGAGGATTTAGAAGGCATCTGTAAAAGAGCTCTGATGGAGGTTGCACTTGAGTCTCTGTAGTTAGAAGGCATTCCTATCAAGCCCTATTCCACTTTCCTGAGGTCTGTAGCTATAGACCATTCCCTAACTTCTTGCATCCTAAGTTAAGAGTCCTGACCCGTAAAATAGTGATAGTAGTAGCTAATGGTTACTGAATATTTGCTCTGTGCTTAGCTCTCTCCCAACCACTTTAGAAGTATTATCTCATTTACTTCTCACAGGAGTCTGAGAGAAAGGTATGTCCATTTCCCCCAAGTTGATTCAAGTTGATTCAGTTCATGCTACTGATAATGCCTAAAGTTGGAGAAGGAACCCAGGTCTGCCGGACTCAGAGCCTTCTGTTTTTCCCACTTCCACCCAGGTCACCTCCATGACATAAATGGAGATGGATCCTTGCCTAAAGCACCATGCCTACTTTTTCTTCTTAATTCTCTTATGCCATCTCCCAGCGAACATCAAAATCAAACCAACTCCCATTGGAAAACATATTGTCTACCACGTAGTAATTATTCTCCCCCTTTTTTTTCCCAGAGCCAGTGATCATGCATTACCCACACCTCACAATTTAGCACTCAGCTCTATGTCCTATAAAATTATTCTCCTGAAATGTTAAATGCATGTCCCCCAAAGAGACCATCAGTTGGGCTTCCTAGGTGACTCAGTGGTAAAAAAATCCACCTGCCAATGCAGGAGACACATGTTTGATCCCTGGGTTGGGAAGATCCCCTGGAGAAAGAAATGGCAATCCACTCCAGTATTCTTGCCTGGGAAACCTCATGGACAAAGGAGCTTTGCTGGCCCCAGTCCATTGGGTCACGAACAGTCAGACACAGCTGAGCATGCACACCTGCAAAGAGCTCATAATTTCCTAGGGGTCAAGAACCATACCTTAAAGAATCACAAAATTAGAAATTTAGTAGCTTGTGTGATTATCTCCTTCTAAAAAATAAAATAAGCTGAACTCTCTCCAAAAGAATTCTTATTTGTAATCCCATTCCTGACTGAAAACTATTCTGCTAGTTAATGCCTGATCTTTCAATGTCCAAAGGAAAATGCTGAGACAGTGGCACTCATTCAGTGAGCAGGCGTCAAGCATAGACCTAGAATCTATGTTGTCTGACTCTCTATGTTGCCAATGATTATTTTTATATGGAAATCCTGGGATTTTTCTCTCGGTATCTATCTTTGACTTAGCCACAATTCAGAGTGAGGCGGGAAGAAAATGGACCAACTACCTGGAATCTGGAAACCCTGACAGAAGAGCTTAAGAAAAATACATGATAGTATACATGTTTCAGTGCCATTCTCCCAAATCATCCCACCCTCTCCCTCTCCCACAGAGTCCAAAAGACTGTTCTTTACATATGTGTCTCTTATGCTGTCTCGCATACAGGGTTATCATTACCATCTTTCTAAATTCCAAAACCAATACAGTATGCTTGGGGCTGGTGCACTGGGATGACCCAGAGAGATGATATGGGGAGGGTGGTGGGAGGGGGGTTCAGGGTTGGGAACTCATGTACACCTGTGGCGGATTCATGTCAATGTATGGCAAAACCAATACAGTACTGTAAAGTAAAAAATAAAAAATAAATAAATAAAAGGAAAAAAAAAAGAAAAATACAAAAGGTAGGACCTGGCTATCAGCCCACCTGCTATGACCCACATAGGAGGAAAATGACATCATAACTGCAAGTGTCCTTCAAATGCCATATCCAATCAAATTACCCAGCAAATCCATTGCTTTTAATCCCTTTATTTCAGGCTCCTAACCTAGGTCACTACAAATGAAAGGCATTAGCACAACCAAGTCTAAAACATTTTTTAATTTGATTTAGTAAGATGACTGAATATTTTGGAGGAAAAAACTTGATGTCATCTTTATCTAGCATTTTCTGTTTTCTAATATTTTAATAACATGTTTCTGATATTAAAAGCATAATACAGATTCACTGCATTTCATTCCATTTCATGGAAAAACTGGAAGACATATAAAGTATAAAAAGTGTAAAAAGATATCACATATAAACTTCCACTCACAGATACTCTGTTACATTACATATTTACCTGGGAGAATACTCCCTGCTTTTGTTTCTGTATATCCATACACAATTTTTATGCATTTATTATTTTGATTGGAAAATACTATACATACTGTTTGGAATTTCATATTATATAATAATTTTCCATTGACACTGAATTGTCTTCTAGACACTATTTTAAGATCTGTTGAAGTCATATACGAATACATGGAATTTATTCAATCAAACATTCATTAGTTCCTATTTAGGCTCCTTCTACTTTCTTTTTTTATAAATAATAAGTAGAATAAATAGCCACAATGAAAATCTCACATAAATAACACTGATTTTATCTTTAGAATAAGTTGCTATAAATAAATATTTTCAGCCCTTTTGATACATACTGTCAAATTATCTTAAGGCAAGTTTGTATCAATGTATATTCTTATAGCAATGTATGAAAAGGTGCCTGACTCCTCAGCCATCTCCAAAAATGCGTAAATGACATGTACATAAATAAATATAATATCTATCCATATATCTACACAGAGATATATGTATAAATTAAGTATGTTGTTTTGTTCAGTTGCTAAGTCGTGTCTGACTGTTGGCGACCCCAAGGACTAGGGCCCACCAGGCTCCTCTGTCCATGGGATTTCCCAGGCAAGAATACTTGAGTGGGTTGCCGTTTCCTTCTTCAGGGGATCTTCCCAACCCAAGGATCGAAACCACATCTCCTGCATTGGTAGGTAGGTTCTTTACCACTGAGCCACCAGGGAATCCGCAAATGTAGTATGGTGGCAGTCTAGTCACTAAGTCGTGTCTGACTCTTGCGACCCCGTGGACTGCAACCCACCAGGCTCCTCTGCCCATGGGATTCTCCAGGAAAGAATACTGGAGTGGGGTGCCATTTCCTTCTCCAGGGAATCCTCCCAACCCAGAAAACAAACGCAGGTCTCCTGCATTGCAGGCAGATTCTTTACCAACTGAGCTATGAGGGAAGTCCCTATAAATTTAGCAGAACTAGCATCTAATTGCTGGAGAAGGCAATGGCACCCCTCTCCAGTACTCTTGCCTGGAAAATCCCATGGACGGTGGAGCCTGGTGGGCTGCCATCTATGGGGTCGCACAGAGTCGGATATGACTGAAGCAACTTAGCAGCAGCAGCCGCAGCATCTAATTGCATTTATTTCAATTGCTTCTATGACTGAAATAGTTTTCAAGGCTTTCAATATACTCTAAAAGATGCTGTCAGTTGCCTACACAATTGTGGATCTATACATATGCACACATATCATCTCCTTCCTTGACAATAAAACTCAAGTATTATAAAGGAATATTTGGGCTTTATTTATAATGAGGTGGACCTGCACTACACCTCAGGGATAAATCTTGATTAAAGTTACTTCTACTTGCTTTTTCTAATGCATAATTTAGTGTTCGTTTTCAATCATGTCTGACTCTTCACAATATCATGGACTGTAGCCCAGCAGGTTCCTATGTCCATGGAATTCTCCAGGCAAGAATAGTGGAGTGGATTGCCATTTCCTTCTCCAGGGGATCTCGACCCAGGGATCAAACCTGGGTCTCTCACATTAGAGGGATATTCTTTACCATCTGAGCCACCAGGGAGAAAGAGAAAACTCTTGTGGAGAAGACTCTTGAGAGTCCCTTGGACAGCAAGGAGATTAAACCAGTCAATCTTAAAGGAAATCAACCCTGAATATTCACTGGAAGGACTGATGCTGAAGCTCCAATACTTCGGCAACTTGATGCAAAGAGCAACTCATTGGAAAAGACCCTGATGCTTGGAAGGACTGAGGGCAGGAAGAGAAGGAGGGCAGCAGAGGATGAGATGGTTGGATCGCATCACCGAGTCAATGGACATGAGTTTGAGCAAGCTCTGGAAGATGCTAAAGGACAGGGAAGCCTGATGTGCTGTAGTCCATAGAGTCACAAAGAGTTGGCCATGTCTTAGTGACTGAACAATAAAGCAAAGTTTATTAACAGAGTATTTTAAAATATTTCAGCCAAGGAGATGGGCTAGGGATGGACTTTTGACAAAGTTATCTTTGGTCTTAACGAAGAACTCTAGGAAGGAAATCGTCTTTGGGGATATCGTTAAGTCAAGATCTGACATGTAGGGTTGTTTCAGCCATCCTGAAGCCTTGAAGAGAGCTAGCTCAAGTTTCAAAGTATCAGGATGAAAATAACAAAGTAAAAGTTGGAAACAATCTAGGAAACTGAGGATGTCACGGAAGCTAAATATACTAATTCTGGAAACACTGTCTTGGACTTTTTTTTGTGGGAATAAATTTATCATTTAAGCCAATACGGTTGGGTTTTTCTTGTTTGCTTTTATTATTTGAGCTAAAATTATCTGAACCAATATACTTAAACTGTCTATCTTTCAACAACTCTGTGAAGATACACAGAGAATCCTGATAAAGAGGCAGAGAACTTAAGTGGTTTTCCAATTTACATAGTAAAATTTAAAAAATGGCACTGTTAAAGGTTACATCAGTAGAATTTATATATTAATTCATACACTAGATTTTAACCATAAAAACTTAGAGCTTTCATTTTGGCCCAAGAACAAATAATGTATATTTTCAATAATCTTACATAAAGGAAACATAATCCAAAGATACTTCATTATACCTTAAAAAAGTACGGGAAGAACTAAACATATGCATTTACCAAGTCTTTAAGATGGAAACAAAGAACATATGAGAGCTTGACGGGTTATTAAACAGAAATGTCCGTTCGTTGTGTCAGCTCAAATGTGGATATGACCAGGGCTTCAAGGCTGGCCTCAACAGTGATGTAAATGCATGTTGTCATTGAGTCACTAAGTCTTTTGTGACCCCATGGACTGTAGCCTGCCAAGTTCCTCTGGCCATGGAATTTCCCAGGCAAGAACACTGGAGTAGGTTGCCATTTCCTTCTCCAGGGGATCTCCTGACCCAGGGATCAAACCCTCTTCTCCTATTTGGCAGGCAGATTCTTTACTGCCACTTGGGTATGGTTGGATGGCATCACCGACTCGGTGGACATGGGTTTGGGTGAACTCCGGGAGTTAGTGATGGACAGGGTGGCCTAGAGTGCTGCAGTTCATGGGGTTGCAAAGTGTCGGACACGACTGAGCGACTGAACTGAACTGATTGTTAATAAATATCTGGTTTCTAGCTTCTCCAGGACACATGTGGAAAACTAAAATTGGTGTGGAAAATCAAACATTCACTCTATTAACCCCATTCCGAGGGGTCTCTTAATTTCTCCTGTTTTCTCCTTTGGTGGACTGTTTTTCACACGTGATGGGCAGAGAAGTCCCATCGCAAATCCATATGTGCACATAAAGTAGCTTGCTATAATTTCATTTTGACTTAGTAAATGGTTCTGAACTCCTGTTTTTCTGAGCTAGTGGGTGTGGAAATGTTGTCTCAGTCATTTTGAGGATTCTTTTCTTTCAGCTGGTGGTGTCATCATTCTAGAAGATTTCAAGTGACCCTGACACTGGCAGAGGGAGAGATCAGTCTGGTCCTGGGCCTGTGGAACACACAGGAGATGAACATCACCATGGAGATGGTTTATCTTTAAGGAGATGGTTTATCTTTAAGGAGATGGTTCCGTTTATCTTTAAGGGCTCTTTGCAGTATCACAACAGTCAGGAAACAGTTGAAGATTCAGATCCTACCCATGAGGCCCACTTGAAGAGCATCCCACAGCCTCATTCTCTCCAGAATCTCACATTCCAAACGGCAGCCTTGGAGGTGGAGCCCTTCTCTTCAGAAACTGCTCAAGTTTCTGCTTGAATTATCTTCAACCACCAAGTCACCCACTACCCATTCAAAGCAATCCTTTTCTAGTCTACAATTCAGAGGGCAAGTTTCCTTGTTGATTCCCCCCGCCCGCATTTCCTCTCCAAACTCCAACCCTCTGTGCTCTACAAAAGCAGGAGCTGTCAACCTTGACTGCATGTTAGAATCACTCGGACATTAGAAAAACAAAAAACACTGAAGCCAAGTCACAACTCTAGACCAAAGGAAAACCAAAACCCCAAGGGGTAAATATCAGATTATCAGTTTTTTAAAATTCATGTCCTAAGTAATTCTAACCTAAGGTGAGGGTTGAGAACCTCTGCCCTAAAGACTTAGAATTTGGGGATCCTGCTGTGCTAGTTTTACATATTCCTCTGGAGGGAGAGGAGGGGGACAATGTCTGTTTAAATAAAGGGAAGAAAAAAAGAATATGCAGGACAAATCAAAACAAAAGACAAATGTTTCACAGAGAAGCATCAGAGTTTTTAAGTGGGTTTTGAAATATCCAAAGGTACAGTCTTATTTTGACTTTTCTTATTCAATATGTCAATAAATATAGTCTTATTATCTTTATTAGAAAGATTGGCCTTCTAAAGCATTTGACAGAGCATTTCCTATTAAAGTAAAAGTAGTCTACTAATCCATGACTGGAATTTTATTCTTATATCTGTATCTCCTCTTGCTGTTTCAGCTTTAGATGCTCAGTCTTGTCCAACTCTTTTAGCAACCACACTGACTGTAGCCTGCCAGGCTCCTCTGTCCATGGGATTTTCCATGCAAGGATACTGCAGTGGGTTGCCATCTCCTCCTCCAGGGGATCTTCCTGACCCAGGGATCAAACCCACATCTCTTGAATTTTGCAGGTAAATTCTTTACCGTTGAGCCATCAGGGACACTCCTATCTCAACTGAGTGGCAAATAATTAGTAACTTGCACTAGCTATGATGCCAGGTAGTCAAAAGTAAACAAGAACAATATGTCCAAAACAAGCACATGCTATGCGCTGGAAATATGAGGATAATCAATGTGTAATTCACTACTGCGCTCAATCAAGGAGGAAGATTTTCTACTTCAGCTATATGTCCCATGACTTTGTTCACTGAAAAGTTACCAGGTATCTCAATATTTGAAATGATCTGTATTTCATTAATCTTAGTAAGAAAATATTTTTCCAGAGAACTAGTCTAAAATTTCTAACTTTTACATATTTTAAATTGTTTTCTCACCTTTGATTATATGGAACTAAATTTAAACCATTAAATCAATAGACTACTACATCTAACTTTCAATTTACTTGATTTCAAACATATTTGCTGTAATCTCCATTCCATGCCAATATCAACGAATATTAAAAAAAAAAAATCTCTCAGCAAGGTGATGGAAATCACATGTGATACTTGTTATTTCACTTCTTCCCTTTATTTCTTACCTTTTTGGAAGGTTTTGGCATAAAAATGAATGATCACCCATTATTGTCAAGTACCTGTCTTACTGCTGCATGCTTTGATCGTAAATCACAAGTCTCCTCCCTTAAAGTTGCCTGAATATTCAATGATAATGTCTTATCAAACAACCTAAACACAGGGAGTTTTAACTAGGGTAAATGAATGTCAGGGACCAATAAATCAAGCAGCTTGACCATCGCAAAAATCAAAGGATGCAGGGAAGAGAAAACCACCCACCCCCAACCTCAATTTTAGACACTTTTCCCACTTCAAAATTCATAAATGAACAAGAGCAAATCAGGGATCTCTTACAGAACAGAAAGTGATTTAGAATCACACACAAATTCCAAGGTCAAAAACTTTCCCAGTGTCAAAGACTCAATGCTTTCAATTTTACCAATGAAAACTCTCCTAGAAAAAAGTATGGAGCCTAACACAAACTACACAGTTCTGTCAGGGAACCCCCAGCTCCCCCCACCCTCCACCAGTAATGACTGAGTTATATCACATTTTAAAGTTCTAGACACTTATTTTCAATGTTGACGCCTCAGAACTTTTAATATCCCATGAGATATGACTTTTTCACTTCTAACCAGAAAAAAGTCAGACAGAGGTAATATTTCTTCTCTGTTACATATACTGTCTTTATTTCCAGCATCATCTTGGCATCTGTTGCCTGTAGTGCAGCCTTTGCCAAAGGACTGTTGTTACAGCATAGAACCCAGGAAAGTCAATTTTGGGGTCCCTTCTCTGGAATTTGTCAAGGGCCATCACTGTAGGATGTGAAATATCCAATACTTACACCTCAACTCTTCTAAGACTTTGAAGAAGGACTGATTTGATAAACTTGGAACATTGTTGATGGAGAATAAACATTTGAGTTTTCTCCTTTGAAGATATTGCCACACTAACCATGAACTTCCAGGCAAAGAGGTCATTTGTCAGTCATCTCTTTGGTCATATTTCCTAACACTCATGATAGACAATAACTGTATATTGGACATATAAATGAATAAATGAAAGAGTGAGTGAATGAATGAGTGAATCATTCATTCAATGAATCAATGTATCACCAAAGCTCATACATCTTCTTTAATTTAAGATCACTAATTTTTGATCAAGTGCAGATTTTCAGTAGGACTACTAACTTCTAAAATGTTAGCGCCCGAGGAAATGACAACCCAAGAAAAATTAAAGAGTAAAAAATGACCCAATGTACCTGGAAAGCCAACTGAGCAGTGGCAGCAGATACTTATTGACTTGGGACAGAGACTAGAATGATCTTTGGAAATAAGAATGTCAATAATGAGAAATGCCATGTCAGGTGAACAGAAGGATGTCTTCAAGCCTGTGAATTTCTCCTAGCAATGTTTCTTCCGGGAAACAAAGCATCTGAAAAGACGTCTTGCAGTGGCATACATTTACTATACACCTAATTTATTACAGAGGATTATAACTGCTTGGGGGAAGAAGTCTTCTTTACCAATAAAGAAATGGCAGAGATTAGATGTGGGGACCTGCTCTGTCTTGAAGAATCAAGAGCATATTTGGCCTAACAGACTTATTTTCAGGACACGAAGGTGAATGTCAGAATTCCAGATGACTACGACGGAGTCTAATGGGGGCCCTTGAGTCTCTTTCTCCACAAGGAGAGAGCTTGTCTCTCAGGTCTCCTCATTCCCATCAATGTTCCTCCAAAATAAATTTGGAAAAAAAATAGAGTTCTCTCTCATACATGTCAATATGAAATCCTATTAAATACCTATGTGTAGATGTCAAGTTGAATATATGATTCAGAAGCTCATGAGAAAGATTGGAAATGGACAGAAATTTAGGAGTTATTGACAGAAATGCTATAATGTTGTAATATTGAATTGCAGACATCTAAAAAGATTATATAGATAATAGGAGAAAAGGTTCTAGGGCAGAGCTCTATAGTACTTTAACCTTTAAGATATCAGCAGAGGAAGAAGAATAGCCAGGAACACTGGGCAGGAGGCACCAGTGACATAGAAAGAAAATCAGGAAACGTATTGTCTCAAAGGTCAAAAAAAATGATGTGATTAAATAAGGAAGATGTAGTCAGCTCTGCTAAATGCTGCTGAGAGGTCACAAAGATAAGATTAGATTGAGCAAAACGGGGCTCATGGTTGACCTTGATAAACACACTCTCTGCTGAATGGTGAGACTGGAGGACTTAATGGGAGGGGTTGAAGAGGAGATGTGAAGGAAGTATATGCAATGGAGACAATAACCACTGACAAATCAACTAGGGGGTGAAAAGAAGCAGAAGAATGGGCAGTAGATAAAAAAATCCAGGAGCAATGTAAGATTTCTTTTTTAAAGAAAGAGATCTTATCCTCAATCCTATGATCTATGGAGGAAAGTCCAAAGCCCTCATCGAGATTTTTGACACTCCTGAGAGGAGGCCATGGTGGCTATGATGCATGTATGTCTGTTTAAATGCACTCTGGGCATCAAGGAAAGGATAAGAAGAGTTACCTCTGCCTCTGAGTTCATGCTGTCCTTCATATACATATATGTACCATTTCTGCTGTCTGCCATGTTAACTTAAATTTCTTTAGGGTGGGAAGGGAGAGGTTCACCTTTAAGCAGTAGATTTTGCTGAAGGTTAGAGGGTCAATGAGGAAGACTCACATTGCATATTACATAGCAAAACCACCACCACAAGTCACCTCACATTAAATATTCCTACCCTGAAAAATCCTTTCAGCCATCCTTTCACTGGGTGGTTTTCACTGGCCTCTGTCCTCTACGGCAGGCACCTCCAACCTCCGGGATCTGATGCCTGACAATGTGAGGTGCAGCTAATGCAATAATAATAGAAATAAAATGCACAATAAATGTAATGCACTTGAATCATCCCAAAACCATTCCCAATCAGTTCATGGAAAAATTGTCTTCCATAAAACTGGTCCCTGGTGCCAAACAGGCAGGGGATCACTGCTCCATCGCACCCAGCCTTTGGCTCTCTGGCTGGTTTCTGTCTCCTCTTTTTTTCTCTCTTTTGTTCTAACTTTTCTATTCTGTCTCAGACAAAACATACACACAAACAGAACAAAATATGTGTGCATACATTTTTTCCTGCAGCACTATGTTTTTCTAGAGGGGGAGTGGAGTACCCACTGATACCCATACCCTTGCCTTTTACTCCGAACAACACAGCTCTCTTTCTAAAAATAACTCTGGGGCTAGTTCCTAAAAAATAATACATTTTCCATCCTCATCCATGTCTTTAACAGGCTTTCAATAAGTACCAGCTCTTGCCTTCCTCCTTCCATGACAAAGTAAGAGCAGAGGTGTTATGGATTCTCATATAATTTCCACCCAGCAGTGCCTTAATTAGGTCTGGGCTGCATGACAAGGTGCAGTGTGCTGGGAGGTGATTTGCTGCCTCTGCCTAATGTCAGAACTAACATAAGTCAAGACCATGTATAGACCAATGAGAACAAAGTAATAGTCATCCAGAACATCACAGATTTTTCAATTGTTTATTGACAGGTCCACAAGAGTTTTGCCCCCTTAAAGTGTTTATGTCTCAGCATAATATTTATCAAATCTTTTTTTCTCCAGGGGTTTTTTTTTATACTAAAATCATGTAAAAGACAAATAAATGAGATGTGACCAACTGTGCGAATCAGAAACCTCATCAATCTGAAATCACTAGTCCTTTTAGACAAAGAACAGTAACTTTAAAATATTATTAATACAACAAACAAGAGTAAAAGTATTTGGAGATAAAAATCATACTTCTCAAACTTTCGTAACTTTTTGTACTTTTGGAAAGGTCATTTGAAATAAAAAATATTTAGAAATGAGTACCATTCCATTGTGAGTGAAGAAATCATTGTTAATATACCAAAGTCATTAGGACCAAGAGAAAGATACAAGAGTCAGAGAAATACATAACATGACTGAAATCTTATATTCAAAGAGCCCTTTCTTTATAAGTTACAGATTGGGCATTTAAACACATTTCATCCAAAAGAAGACGGAATCAGAACCTTCTTATATCCTGGCCAACTGACTGCTCATGTCTCCATATTCATGACTTAAATGCTAACGGAACCTCAAACCAAATGCCCACAGGCTAGCACTGCTCACACATAAGCACCAACCATAATGCCTGGCATTCCATTTTAGGGCTGACAGCCCAGTGTGATGAAGGGAGAAGAGAGGAGAAACTAACAATATGTCAGTGAAAAGTTTTGAGTGACCCCCCCCCCATAGACCCAATCCCACCCACCAGGCACTCTTCTACACTTTAAATTTAAGCTCTTGTCCTTCCCAGTGAAAACAAAGTACATTTTCTCAAAAACATTTCACCATGATGAAAGGAGAATAGTTTGATACTCTTCTCTTTTTGGAAAAGGAATCTCTAAGTCCTTCAGTGTTACCATAGGCAACTGAGACTTCAAATTCAAACCATATACAAATGTATGTATGCACACATACCGAGGCAGACATAACAAGGGTGGAAACAAATTATGCAGACTTAAATTCTCATTTTTTAAAAAAAAAACTTGATGGCAAGATAATTAAAGAGAAGAATTAGTTTGGTAAAAATAGTATTAGTATACTTGGGGCTAAATGAAACAACACAGATAAGATGCAGAGAAGGATTGAATCAGAAAAGCAACATTGCTTATTAGTACTCACCTGTACAAGAGAAGTCATCCACACGAATGTATCCTGGGACACAGTCACAGCGATATAACCCAGGCAGGTTGATACATACAGTGTTGGCATGACAGTAATGCATCTTAGCTGCACACTCATCGATATCTGAAGAAGAAAAAAAAAAAAAGAAGCAATAACACAATTAGATAAATGACTGAACTAATTTAATCTTACAATGAAATTAAAAAAGATGAATGCCCGTGGAAGTCAAGAGAAAAAGCAAGATGAGTTAGCACAAAATCTTAAGTGCAAATTTCAGCTGGTGTAGAAGATTCCATCTAATGCTGAAAATCTTTTGAGAAAGATGCATGGTGGGATACAACAGTGAAGAACTCAAGAAGCATGAAGACTGAATCTATTATTAATCCTTCACCAAAAAGATGCTTGATTTAAATGTCCCAAATCAAGGAGTTCTGTGTCCAGGCATTGACACCAATGAATATTTATTAGGTGTCCACTGTACACAGTGTGGCTTTCATCAAAGAGATCAAGAGAATTCAGCCCTTCTCTGCTTGTTTTCCTTACTAATACATGCTTTAATCCACCTGGTACAAAACGATGGTGGAACCACTTTCTCCCATGTTGTACTATGAATACAGACAGCATCTGCTGTCTAATGAAAATTAATGTCTTCCATCGCTTGACCTGGAGATGCATCCCATGTCACAGAATAATGAGATGATTCAACAAAAAAAGATCTTTTTCTCTTTGGAATGGAGATCAGAGCATCACCTTCTGTCTCATAAAAAGTTCATGATAAGAACTAAGATAGCCTACAACCATAAGCATAGAGTTTAGTCTTTTCTAGAGTTTATGTTTTAAAAAATGGGTTTACATTCATTTTACTCAGACTGCTAATGTGTGATGGCCTGGGAGAGGGAAGAATAAAAAAAAAAAAAAATGTGGGAATCCAAAATAGCCAATATGAGCTCTAGCTCCAGTCTGGTTAATTAGTAGCAGATGACCCTCATCATAAGGGTTACTTCTGAACCTACTGCTCTATATCATTCAATGTGCCATCTAATTTACCCACATACAATTCCATGAGTGAAGTACAGCAAGCACGGCCATCATTCTAAAGTCTAGACTGAGGCTTAGAGAAGTTAAATGTCTGGCGCTAAGTCATCCTGTAAGAACACACTATATCCACAATTTGAAATCAAAAGTCCAACTCTTACTTACTACAATCTACCTATGGTTTTTCCAGTGGTCATGTATGGATGTAAGAGTTGGACTGTGAAGAAAGCTGAGCGCCAAAGAATTGATGCTTTTGAACTGTGGTGTTGGAGAAGACTCCTGAGAGTCCCTTGGACTGCAAGGAGATCCAACCAGTCCATTCTGAAGGAGATCAGCCCTGGAATTTCTTTGGAGGGGATGATGCTGAAGTAGAAACTCCAGTACTTTGGCCACCTCATGTGAAGAGTTGACTCACTGAAAAAGACCCTGATGCTGGGAGGGATTGGGGGCAGGAGAAGAAGGGGATGACAGAGGATGAGATGGCTGGATGGCATCACTGACTCGATGGACATGAGTCTGAGTGAACTCCAGGAGATGGTGATGGACAGGGAGGCCTGGCGTGCTGTGATTCATGAGGTCTCAAAGAGTCAGACACGACTGATCGACTGAACTGACTGACTGATTGACCTCATGAAAGCACTCTGAGAATGATAACTAGTCAAATGTGGTATTACTACTAAGATAATCACTGAAATCCTAGTAATCTTCATGCATAGACACTACATCGAACCACTGAAAACTCATTTATTTACTTTAAAAATAAATGTAGATGGGTTTATTTCCTAAATAAAACACCCCAAAATAATATCAGATTCGTTTCAGTACTAAAGATCTGTTAACCTATGCTTGAAAGTTAACTGAGGCTCTGAAAGAAGACACAGTCAGCAAGACTTCCATAAATTTAAGAAACAAACATCAAAACCTAGTGAAAGAATTCAGGCAATCAATAACTCTACGTGTGCAGTATCATGAGCTTTCAAAATAAATGGCCAACAGGAATATAAAAATTGTATAATAATATGAGTACATCAAGCTTGGGTGTGGAAGGGACTCTCCCAAAAATCTGGGATAGGATAGTAACTGCGTGAAATCATTAGAGGTGCTTCAGATCTTTTTGGCACTCAAGGCAATAGAATTCTTAAATAAGTTGGTTCCTTGCATCATTAAAGCATTTTGCTTTACAGAAGAGTGAATATCACAAAAGTCAAGAGGAAAAGTGTTTCAAAAAAGGAATGATGGTCAGTTTTGTCACCTGATGCTGAAAAAGTTGAATAAGATAGAGACAGAATTAACGTTTTGATTTGGCAAGAAGTTCCTTGCTGCCCTTGAGCTGTTAAGAGAAGTTTGGGGAAAGTGGAGTCAATTAAAGAAAGAAGGAAAGATGAAGGAGACAGAAAAACAAGGCAAACTTTTTGAGGTATTTTGCCATCAACAGAAGAAAAACTGTAGTAGCTCTAGGGAGACTCTGTGTTGAAAGAGAGTCTTGTTTAAAGATTGTTCTAGAAAAGATCACAGAATATTTACACACGGTTGGACATGATTCAACACTAGTGAAGAAAACTGACATTACAAAAGAGACAGCAGGGATTTCCCTGATAGACCATTGGTTAAAACTTTGTCTTCCAATGCAGGGGATGTAGGTTCAATCCCTGGTCAGGGATGTAAGACCCCACATGCCTCAAGGCCAAAAAATCAAAACATAAACAGACATAATATTGCAACAAACTCAATAAAGACAAAAAGAATGGGAGCAGATTTCTGCAGGAGCAAAGTCTTGGAGGAGACAAGAGGAGCTGAGTTCCAGTCCACAGATGGAGCATGTCATTTTTCCAACAAAAATGAAACTAACAGATAAGGGGTTGGTATATTTGGTGGTGGAAAGATGAAGTAGTGCTCCTTTGCTTGTTTTTTTAATTTTCTCAGTGAAGTGAGAGAGTAACATCTGAGAATTAGTAGATGGAAGTGGTACTAGATGTTTAAAGAGAGGGGAAAAGGTATGAAGTCATCATTTTGGGAAAATGAGGCTGCTCAGTCATGTCAGACTCTTTGTGACCCCATGGACAGTATCCTACCAGGCTCCTCCGTCCATGAGATTTTCCAGACAAGAATACTGGAGTGGGTTGCCATTTCCTTCTCCAGGAGATCTTCCCGACCCAGGGACGGAACCCAGGTCTCCCGCATTGTAGGCAGAGACTTTACCATCTGAGCCACCAGGGAAGTGGAAAGAAGGAAACAATTTACTAGAGAGTATAGCATGTGGCTACAGAGCCACATGTGACCTGTGACTATAAATGCTAAGTGAGAGCAGTCAGCGTGGCCATGTGCTTCACTCCAGATGCACGCGATACTTGGGGAAGGGGCAGGGTGGTGGGAAAGAGGCGTACTCAAAGATGAGTTTTTGAACAAACAGGATAGATTAAAATGAGAAACAAGGGAACTGATGTTGCAAGAAAAGAGCTGATGATCATGAGATGCCAAGGAATCGCAGTTATTAAGCAAAGAGCTGAGGACAGCAAGAGGGAGTTGAAATGCACTGCCCAGATCAAAGCTAAAGAACTTGTTCCCAAGCCGCTGAAGTACTGCCTGCTATAAAAATCTTCAACTGTTAGCCTTTGAGGAAAACTGTCCTTGACTTATGTGAGCTGCCTCACCCTTAGTCACACCCCCACCCTGAGGACAACCTTCACTGAAGGATGGTTCTCCTTAACAGTAACTCAAGATAATTGTGAAAGACTATACCGGGTTCTCACACGCTAGTAAAGTAATGCTCAAAATTCTCCCAGTCAGGCTTCAGCAATACGTGAACCGGGAACTTCCTGATGTTCAAGCTGGTTTTAGAAAAGGCAGAAGAACCAGAGATCAAATTGCCAACATCTGCTGGGTCATTGAAAAAGCAAGAGAGTTCCAGAAAAACATCTATTTCAGTTTTATTGACTATGCCAAAGCCTTTGACTGTGTGGATCACAATAAACTGGAAAATTCTTCAAGACATGGGAATACCAGACCACCTGACCTCTTGAGAAACCTGTATGCAGGTCAGGAAGCAACAGTTAGAACTGGACATGGAACAACAGACTGGTTCCAAATCGGGAAAGGAGTACATCAAGGCTGTATATTGTCACCCTGTTTATTTAACTTTTATGCAGGGTACATCATGAGAAACGCTGGGCTGGAAGAAGCACAAGCTGGAATCAAGATTGCCAGGAGAAATATCAATAACCTCAGATATGCAGATGACACCACCCTTATGGCAGAAAGTGAAGAGGAACTAAAAAGCCTCTTGATGAAAATGAAAGAGGAGAGTGAAAAAGTTGGTTTAAAGCTCAATATTCAGAAAACTAAGATCATGACATCCAGTCCCATCACTTCATGGGAAATAGATGGGGAAACAGTGGAAACAGTATCAGACTTTATCTATTTGGGCTCCAAAATCACTGCAGATGGTGACTGGAGCCATGAAATTAAAAGACGCTTACTCCTTGGAAGGAAAGTTATGACCAACCTAGATAGCATATTCAAAAGCAGAGACATTACTTTGCCAACAAATGTCCGTCTAGTCAAGGCTATGGTTTATCCAGTGGTCATGTATGGATGCGAGAGTTGGACTGTGAAGAAAGCTGAGTGCCAAACAACTGATGCTTTTGAACTGCGGTGTTGGAGAAGACTCTTGAGAGTCCCTTGGACTGCAAGGAGATCCAACCAGTCCATTCTAAAGGAGATCAGCCCTGGGTGTTCTTTGGAAGGAATGATACTAAAGCTGAAACTCCAGTACTTTGGCCACCTCATGCGAAGAGTTGACTCATTGGAAAAGACTCTGATGCTGGGAGGGATTGGGGGCAAGAGGAAAAGGGGACGACAGAGGATGAAATGGCTGGATGGCATCACCGACTCGGACATGAGTTTGAGTGAACTCCCAGAGATGGTGATGGACAGAGAGACCTGGTGTGCTGCAATTCATGGGGTCGCAAAGAGTTGGACACGACTGAGCGACTGAACTGAACTGATCTGAACTGATACCAGGTTCAGAGCACTCAATGAGATTCAGCTAACCCCTCCCTCTGCGCAATTCTGTATCTTTCCCTTCCCCCACAGGCATTCCATCCCTATTAAGTTTCCTGAATGTCAGCCTCCATCTCAGAGTTTGCTTCTCAGGGAACCTTAACTTCAGTAGGACTCCTGAGGGAGGCAGAAATGATTCCAGTGTGAGGACTGCACTGTGTGAGCTGGAAAGGCAGAAGATGGAGTTATAGAGTGATGTGCTTGACACTAAGATTTCAAAAGTGATTTAGTTGTTGCTAATTACAAGATCTTTTATTTGACTACGTGAGAGTGGAAAAATAGATCATTGTAAGTGAGGGGTTGAGAGACCAAGAAAAGCCAGATATAAGAGAGGGCTGGTCTATATTAGCACATTTCATCCAGTATATTACCAGATTTCCTCCTCCTGAGGAAATAATTCAACTGTACTTTCCCATCCTTTTCCAAGCATGAATCTGAGAAGCCTACCACCTTGAGACAGAAAGATTAAGGGCCAGCGTCAGACTTAACACGTTTCCTTCTTCCTGTCTTGGAAATTATGAAGCACAGAAACGGAAGCTCTTTCAGCCTGCGTCCCTGAGTGAGGAGCAGATCACCAGACCAGCATGATGGACATGTTTGTTGCATGACCTAGAAATATGCTTTTGTTAATTTAAGCCATTGAGTCTACCCTGACTAGTACAGAGAATGACCATGAGAAGCACTGCGATGGAGATCATTAAACTTGATCTTGAAAGATGAACAGAAATTCAGCTTTGAGAATGGAGATGAGGAAACAGAAGGGAAACTGCAGAGCCTAAACTTTTTGTCTTTGCAGAGTTATAAAGAGAGAGGACCATTTAGTCTGTACTCAAAGAACACTAATTAGCCCTCTACTATGCTTTTAAAGCCAGAGTGATGAATAAAACACCATCATAGACCTCACAGCCTGGCAAGATACTGAGCAGAACTTTACATGTTCTACCAATAATGTGAGATCATTTAATGGGGATTTGACCTAGTCTAAGAAGTCGAGAGATGGATTCTCTATAGAAGTGACTGTTCATCCAAGACCTGAAATAGCAATGAAACAGGTAAAGGGGAGAAAAATAACATACCAGAGAGAGAGAAGAATGAAAAGAATTCATTAGAGGAGGGAACTTTGTCCATTTGAAGACAAACTGGAAAGAAGAGCTTGGGCCACCCCTGCTGGGCTCTGGAGGCCATATGAAGGAGCCTGGGCTTCAATCATGGCGATGACAAAGTCCAATTTCTGTTT
Organism: Ovis aries; assembly: GCF_016772045.2. Lineage (NCBI taxonomy): Eukaryota > Metazoa > Chordata > Mammalia > Artiodactyla > Bovidae > Ovis > Ovis aries. The sequence continues at coordinate 21,326,870 of NC_056074.1, forward strand.
TTAAAATATAGCTTGGCTGCAGTGAAGAGAATAGATTGGAGCACGGCGAGCTGAAGGCTAAATCACACTGGTATTTTACTCAGAGAGGCAGCTACAGTGAACTCATTCCATACTGCTAGGCTGCCTAGCCATTTTTTTAAGATGAGGAACTAGTCAGGACTTGCCTTAGAGGCAATGCAGTCTTCAGCCTATGGGCCACAGCTGCCAATCAGGCCACTGATGAAAATAAATGTTTCTCTGTTACGGACCCCTGTCAGCTCCTCCCGCAGAGAAACGCCTAGCTCATTTCCCTCAGGCCACTGCATAACTATTGAGAGGCAGTAGCCTCATCAGGATTTGAAGAAGTTACTCAGCCATAATGAGTTTATTTTGATTCTAACAACCAAGCTATCACCTCGTTTCACAGGATGCCAAGCCCTGAACAGAAATATTTTCAAAAACCAGAAAGAGGATGTTAGGAAATGCCAGGGAGAATTCCCCACATAGGTTTATCCAACCGTTGCTCTATGCGAGCCATGCCCACAGCACAGCCCTGCTGCTCTGCTGATATGTCACTGAGTTCGTTTCATTTTCAATTCGTACCATTGGTAATTCCAGCCTTGGCATATCTCGATTTCCTGGTGAAAGTGTTCATTGCTCAGTCATGTCCAACTCTTTGTGACCCCATGGACTGTAGCCTGCCAGGCTCCTCTGTCCATGGGATTCTCCAAGCAAGACTATTAGAGTGGGTAGCCATTCCCTTCTCCTGAAGAACTTCCTGACTCAGGGACTGAACCCAGGGAAGCCCACAAAAAGAACAAAATAAGGCAGAAAATTTGACAAAAGTACCAGAAAATTAAACTGTCACTACTTTATCTTTGTTGCTTATCTTCTATCATACAAACATCAGATATAAAAATCACTTCCTGGTAAAAATGGTGGTAGGGAGACAAAGTAAAATGTTTAGAGGCATGGGTTGGGTCCGTTGAGACAAGGGGATGGAAGAAAGAAAAGAATTGACAACTGCCCTGGTTTCAGCATGGGGACAAGAGACAAGGAGAAACACATCTGCCTAAGAAAGACTGCCTCTCCAAACTCAGGGAAAGGCACAACCCTGCAGACAGTTTCAAGAGAGCTCAAGAGTGCTCCACAATCAAATCTGATTATACAGAAAATCAAAACACAATCAATGTCTTTAGAGAGCTGGGATATCTTGAGAAAATCCTGAGAAAGAGCAAACAACTGAGATTTTTCAAAATGAGCCTAGGACAAATACTTTTTGTTCACAGACAAAAGATCCTAAAAGGTTATAAAATTACCAAATCAAGAAAAATAAATAAACAGAACTCCCCAATTAAAGAACGAGCTGATGCTCAGAGAGAGAAACTGAGTGAGCCCAAAGCAATGAGGGTTTTAAATATAAGCCTGAAAAGAAATCTGACCATAACTCAGGTGGTGATGGAGTTTTGCCTAAAGCAGGTCCCTCTCTCAAGCAGTGGTCTTTCCTTCTCTGATATTTACCCAGAGCCAGGAGGCAAGATGGAGAAGGCAATGGCAACTCACTCCAGTACTCTTGCCTAGAAAATCCCATGGGCGGAGGAGCCTGGTAGACTGTAGTCCATGGGGTCGCGAATAATCGGACACGACTGAGTGACTTCACTTTCACGCATTAGAGAAGGAGATGGCAACCCACTCCAGTGTTCTTGCCTGGAGAATCCCAGGGATGGGGAGCCTGGTGGGCTGCCGCCTATGGGGTTGCACAGAGTTGGACACGACTGAAGCGACTTAGCAGCAGCAGCAGCAGCAGCAGCAGCAGCAGCAGCAGCAGCAGCAGCAGCAGCAGCAGCAGCAGGCAAGAAGCTGTGTCTGAGACTGAACCTCAAAGGAGAAGTTGAACACACTCAAGGTCAGGCTCAACCTAAAGGTCTAGATCAGTCTAGCAAGATTTTCTAAGAACCACAGCTAAGTTAGCTACTGGAAGGTTGAATGGATCAAAATTTTAAAAATATATCATTAGGCACAGGATGATATGAAAATGAAAAAGAGGCTAATAGTTCCTAACCTCATAATGTAAAACTAGGAACAGCCCCTGACACCTGGTTAATATTCAAAATCTGTCATTTCTACATATCAGAAACTATGTTAGGCACCCCACAGGTAGCACTGCAGCACCTCATTTATTCCATTTGACTCTTCCTATAGGAGATAGAGATTGTAAGTCATGATAAGGAAACTGAGGCTCAGAGGTTTTGAGACCACTTGTACAAAGCATAAAGTCCGTAAGCGTAAGACCCTGGGTTTGAACCCACAGTCTCACTTCACATGTGGCATTGTTCTCCCTGGGCCAGTTCTAGCTCTCTGTAAATTTTTGAGCCTATAATTATGTTAGACATGCCTGGTGCTGCCATGAAATGTATAGAAACAGGCGGATCTCCAAATTGAACCTCATTTGCATCCTGTTCACGACATTTGTTCTGTATGATGCTCTCTGTTAAAATAGGAAAGCTGTACTCTGCATGACTATTCCTGCAGGTCTTTTGCATTAAACCCTAACTCTTTCAAACTTTAGACTCCAGTAACCCAGGACCCCAAAACAGGTGGTAGAATTCTGCCCTGAGCTGGAACCCTTGATTCAACCTTAACTCAGGATGCTTAAGACTGTTGAAGGCCCCCTCTAGTATTAGAAATAGTGACAGAGGGGCCTGGATCTTCTATTAAATACTGTTAAAGAAACATCTCTAAACCCCACTGTGGTATATATCAGCTCCAGTATAATGGGGCTCAAATTGTGATTTATTCTTAGAGATTGCTTGTCACCTTTGAAATATTAGCACTCATCTTCTGAGGTAATAAAAGTACATGATTTATGTCCCTCCCCAGGAAAGTGAAGCAGTTTGTTTTTGTTTTAAAAAGGTATACTTATGGACTTTCAAATGAAATTTGATGTGACATAATGCCTCTTCACAAATCACCAGCCTCCATCTGTACAAGACTGCTCAGAACAAACAGAGCTGAATTTGGCATCATCATCATTAAATTAGAGTGTTGGGCTTGGGTAGCAAAAATAGAAGCAAATGCAAAGGATTTTCTAAATAAAACAGTGTGATCTACTCAGACTTGCTGCCTAAGAACTTCCTAGAAAAAACAACGCAGAGAGGGTTAGATGCAGTGGGTTGGGCAAGGGGGTCCACTCCCTATGAGCATTTAAAAATGAAACAGAGTGAAGAAAGAAAATCAATATTTATTGAGACTGGGTGAGTCTCATTTCATTATCCCCAACCATCCAATGGCTTGGCATCAGAAATGACAGGGAGAGCGCCTATGATGTCATCCCGGGTCTCTGTGACTTCAGGAGCAAACTTGCTCCACTCTGTGGAACCACACGCACTAAACTCACAGCCAAGAGCCAAGCTCTCTTCTTGCTCTTTTTATTAGTTAACTCTAGCACTGGGCACTTCTCTAGACATCAGTGTTTCCATTTATGAAATGACCAGTTGGACCTGAGAGCATCTAAAGACTTCCCCGATTCTAAAATTATTGACTCATTCAGGTGTTTCTGTCCTCACAATGCATCATAAACTCCATCTCCGAAACATTTTATTTTGGGCCACCACTTTTCCTCCTATTTCTATGAGCTTGAAAATGTTCCAGACGCCTTTTCCAAGACACAAGTCCTAGAAAATACTAGTAAGATGACCTGAACCTTCACATGGCCTCTTGGTGCCTGTTTCAACTGAGTTGGCATGTCCCCAGAAAATGAAGAACAGCCATATCTAGTTACAGATAGTCCAACAAAAGCACAGCTCTGGAAAAGCCCTCTAGGAACTAGCAAGATGACTTGCAGAGCAATTCTACCAGACTTTAATCTCCTGACTTTTCAGAAATCATGAGTTATAAAAGCATGGTAGCCCTGGCATTGGTATGAGGTCTATGAATATGCTCCCATCTGTGTCATACTGAACATTTTTTTTAAATGAGGGCCTACATGATCTCTGATTTGAACTTAGAAAACTCCAGTGAAGCAGACAAGATATGAATTATTATGACCTTTTTCAGATGAGAAAATAAAGTCCTTGAAAAGAATTCTGACTTGCCCAAGGGTACACAGATAATCACTGAGCTGGTAACAGAATCAAGGCCTTCTAACTCTGGAATTAGTGTTTTATCCAGTGTTCCATGTAATTCTCTATAACTATTGTTTTCTTCCTAAAGCAAGAGTAGAGAAATTAAATGCCTGTAGAATCTAGAAATATAAACCAAATGAAGAAGCCAGGTAGACGATATATGTAAAATGTAAAATATGTACATTATGTACATATGTAAAATATATGTAATATGTAAAATATGTCCCATCCAAAAAAAATAAGGTATATATTATATCTCCTAAAATATTAATCAATCCTCTTTTTCTCTGTCTTCCATCCCTGTCTCTATCAATCTCTTTAATTTCCCTACTTTCAAGAACAAAGAAATGGTTCTCTCTTACAAGGTAAATAAAACACAGTGCAAGACCAGCGTTACACGAAAAATGAGACTAAACCCCAATGGCAGAAAGACAACAGAAAGAATGTGAACTGTCACCTTCACTTTACAGAGGAGAAATCAGGGCCATAGGAAAGGACAGTCCATTGTCTAAGGTCATATACCAGTGGTACCTGGACTGCCAGGATGTGAATTCAGGCAGCAAGGCTCCAAAGTCTGCGCATCGCTTTATAGTATCTCCTCCAGTGACTGTGGGCCAGACCTCTGATATTTCTAGAGAACTAACACTGTTGTTGCTATTCAATTGCTAAGTCATGTTCATGGGGTCGGAAAGAGTCAGACACGACTGAGCGACTAAACTGACTGTATGACTGAAGTCATGTTCAACTCTTTGAGACCCCACAGACTGTAGCATGCCTGGCTTCCCTGTCCTTTAGTATTTCCCAGAGTCTGCTCAAGCATTAATTGAACTTTTAAAATAATGGCTCCATTTTTTCTTAAATATTTTGAAGCAAGCAAAACACATCTGCCTATCAGATTCAACCCACAAATGCCTGTGTCTTGAGGCATATGATCCCAAGTAGCTTGGGGAGGAGGTGGGGGAAGTGAGAGAGAGATGGGGGAGGAGGAGGAGAGAGTGAGAGAGGAGGTGAATGGAAGGAAGAATGGAAGGGGGCAAGGAAGGAAGACTAGGGAGGAAGGAAGACTAGGGAGGAGAAGGGAAAGGGCATGAGAAGAAGTAAAGAGAATGTAGGAAGGCAAAGAGGAAGTGAGCGGAGGGGAGGGAGGAGAAAGGAAGGGCAAGGGAAGCGAAAAATAAGACAATTTCAAGAGGTATCTAGATAACTTCTCTGAACTTAGTTGTGTTCCCTGCACAAATTACTCATATATTTATATACCAACCTCCACTGTGACAGCATTTGGAGATGGACCCCTTGCAGAGAAATTATGTTTAGATGAGATCATGAAAGTGGTGCCCTCCTAATGAGATGAGTATCCCTTTAAGAAAAAAATGTGAAAAAGCAGGGATGGCATCACCAATTCAATGGACATGAACTTGGGTAAACTCCAGGAGATGGTGAGGGACAGGGAAGCCTGGCATGCAACAGTCCATGGGGTCACATAGAGTTGTACACGACTTGGAGACTGAATAACAACATGAAAAAGCATGCCCTCTTGCTCCACCATATGAGGCCACAGGGAGAAGGTAGCCATCTGCAAGTCAGAAAGAGAGCCCTCGGCAGAACCCAACCCTGATCTCAGACCTCAAGCCTCCAGAACTGTGAATAAATTTCCATTGTTTAAGCCATTCAGTCAATGACATTTTGTTATGACAGCCCCCACGAACTGATACAATGACCCTTTAAATTTCTCTGTTGCCTGGTGAGATGAATTTTTACATCATCTTCTAAGACATGTGTCAAACAAACATGCTTCCTACCAGATCAAATATCTGCATGTTAAAAATTCAGATACCCTTTTGGTCATCCCATGTACAGTAAAGAACTCTTTTCATACAAGGTTAAATACATCATAAGGCAGAAGTTAGATCATTGCATTTTCTGACATTTTAAAGGTGTTTTCCATATATACTTATGTCAGATATTTGCAAATTCATGCTAAGATGTTTTTTCCCCTGCTGAGTTCAATTTCAGAATTAAATACTGTCATAAAGTAACACATCTCTTTGTGCCAAGGGGAATCACAGCATACCAATTTTTAGCTGACATCAGAAAAACGCTGTAAGATACCACTCTATGACTTTTTCCCCCAGCCTGGTAATTCTGACCTTCAAGAGGGTCTACAAAGTGATGCTGAGCATCTACAAGAAAAAAGCATACTGAAAGAAAGGTGACTGATTCAGTTTCAGCTGTAGACTGTGCCCAGACTACATGAATCCATCAATTTCTGAAACCTACATTTCAGCCAATGGTACCAACAAAACCAGGGAGTGCTTCCAAAGAGGTCTGAGGTGTTGTCAAGTGTTGTAAGTCAGCTATGGAAGCTATGAAGATCTTGTGCCTTCCCTACCACTGGGAAAGGAAATTCCAGAGCTACTAAGAGACTGCTAGATTCCAGAGGCAGTCAAGATTCCAAAGCTCAGTGGGATGCGGTCCTTGTCTTCTGGCTTTTATGCTAAGTGAAAACAGCCAGACCGTACAGAACCGGTCCCAGTCCAGCAGAGAGGCAGTCACCTGAACCTGACTTAAAAGAAAAAGAAGTGGCTAATTCCATCAAAAACGACCGAGGAAGAATTCACCAAAAATATATCTGTGGTGAATCTTGAGAAGGCAAGAAGACGCCTTCGTAAGTGCTGATGGCCTTCCCTTATCACTTTGATTTAACTGGGTGGCAATTCTTTTTCCTTCAGCTTTATGAAGACATAATTGATATATAACATTGTATAAGCTTAAGGTATACAATGTGTAAATTTGATACACTCATCATTGCAAAAATGAGCATCATCACTGCCTTGGCTGACACCTCCCTTAGGCCACATAATTATCATTTTTTTGTAGAGACAAGATTTAAAATCTATTTTCTTAGCAATTTCCAAATACATACTATTGTTAACTATAGTCACCATACTGCACATTAGATCCCAAGGATTTATTCATTTTATAACTAAGAAGTTTGTACTCTCTATCAAAAGATGAATGAATAAAGATGTGAGTGTTCACACACACACACACACAGGAATATTATTTAGCCATAGGCAGGAAGTCCTATCATTTGTGATCACATGGATGAACTGTGGCATGGATGAACTGTGGGAGTATTATGCTAAGTAAAATAAGAACTTCTATCTCAGACAGAGAGACAAATACCACATGATACCACTTATATGTGGGATCTAAAAAACCAGCCTCATAGAAATTGATAGAGTGGTGATTAGCAGGGGCTGGCTGAAAATTGGGGGAAATGGAGAGATTCTGGGCAACTGTTCTCTGCTTTACAAAGATAAAGGAAAGTCAGGTAAGAGTGAATGAAATGGAAGAGTGCAATACCACTAACAAAGCATCTATTAATACATCCTTTAGTTGCCAACTAATCTTTTAATTATTGGCAGCATTTATTGATCATTACTCTGTGCCAAATGTAGTTACCAAGCACTGGACATGTATAATCCATTTCATCCTCACAAGTACCATACAGATAGGTATATATTAATATTTTTATTTTACAAAGGCATGCAAGGTTATTAGGCAACCAGAAGATGACCTCAGAGAATTTGAACCCCTGGTATCTATTCTGCTATTCTACAGGGCAACCTTAGCTTTCCCTTTCCCACCAAGGTTATTCACTTTCCTTGATTAATTAAATAGCAATTCCCTATAATCACGGTAGGTCAAATTATTCATTCACCACTTTTCCCATGCAGTCAAAATAAAGTGCAGAGGTTTTAGTCATTTGAAGATAAATGATTTGGTGCCTGAGGTTCAGATCTGATTCACTACAGCATCAAGTTAACTAGTGATTAATTACCAGGCTCTGAATTCCACAAACAAACCGGAGACTGTGGATCTATGAGCAGGTCATTAATGAACATTTATGGAACTGGGGTTCCATAAAACCAGTTCCTTATAATGAACCAGCACCTGTGTAATGAATGAAAATCAGCTGAATGTCCTCAGGAAGAACAGGTACTTTACTCTGGACTTCTCTCCATAGGAAGAGATTCCTTCAATGAAACAATATTTTTGAAATGAAACCAATATTATTAACCACCCCAAATTTTTACACATCAGACTGAATCCATTTTCTCTATATGAAACATGAGCTATGAAACCCAAAATGATAAAGTGTTTCAACTGGTTCTTAAAATCACCAAGTCCAGACCCTATGAAAACTACAAAAATAAATGGATGAGGAGAAAAGAAGAAAAAATCCCACAGAATAATGAATCATAATCCACTTTCTTCTGATAACAAAATCCAAATATACAATGAAAACACCATTCAAAAGAAAGGAAATGAAAGAGAATCAGATTTCCATATAGTGCACTGGTCTTGAACTATTTTTCCTTTTTTAATTTTAAAAATTTACTTTTTTTAACAAGAGGATAATTGTTCTACAATATTATATTAATTTCTACCATTTGAAATATTTTTAAGTGGAAAAACCTTTTAAAAGTAATAACAGCTAACATTTTCAAAAAAACTAAGATTATGGCATCCAGTCCCATCACTTCATGGCAAATAGATGGGGAAACAATGGAAACAATGACAGGTTTTATTTTCTTGGACTCCAAAATCACTGCAGATGGTGATTTCAACCATGAAATTAAAAGACACTTGTTTCTTGGAAGAAAAGTTTTGACCAACATAGACAGCATATTAAAAAGCAGAGACATTATGTTGACAACAAGGGTCCATCTAGTCAAGGCTATGGTTTTTCCAGTAGTCATGTATGGATGTGAGTGTTGGACCACAAAGAAAACTGAGCACCAAAGAATTGATGGTTTTGAACTGCAGTGTTGGATAAGACTCTTGAGAGTCCCTTGGACTGCAAGGAGTTCCAACCAGTCCATCCTAAAGGAAATCAGTCCTGAATAGTCACTGGAAGGACTGATGATGAAGCTGAAGCTCCAATCCTTTGGCCACCTGATGCAAAGAACTGACTCATTGGAAAAGACCCTGATGCTGGCAAAGACTGAGGGCAGGAGGAGAAGGGGATGACAGGATGAGATGGTTGAATGGCATCACTGACTCTATGGACACGAGTTTGAGCAAGCTCTGGGAGTTGGTGATGGACAGGGAGGCCTGGCGTGCTGTACTCCATGGTGTTGCAAAGAGTCAGACATGACTGAGCAACTGAACTAAACTGAACAGTTTCTAAGTAGGAGGCACAAGCCTATGTTTATTAACTCATTTAATTCTCATAATAACCCTTTGAAGTAGGTTTTCAGTATTTCCAAGTCAGCAGATGAGGAAACTGAGGGATGGAGCACTAAGGAGCTTGCCCAAGGTCACCCAGCAAGGAGTGGGCAGAGCTGGAACACAAGTCCAGGAAGACCTGGCTCCCAAGGCAGCACTTTAACTCCATACCCTCACTCTCAGCCAGAGTGATATCACTTACAAGGGGATGAAAAACTGGCTCTTGGCAGAGTGGAAAAAAAATCTTAGCTATTTTAAAAGTTTGTGATTCTCCAAAGGGCCACAGCACAGGAGCAGATATATAGTATACCTCTGGTATTAAATTTTCATGAGAAAATGATAAGGAAAAAATGTCTAAAAGACACCTTAGGGGGCTGACAATAAAAACACAGTGAACACACATTGCCCTATACTGAACTGTCTCCATTCAGAAATAACATCTAACTTAAAAGTTCAATATAAAAAACAGAATTAAACCCTACATCAAATTTAAAAGCTTCTGTACAGCAAAGGAAGCCATCAACAAAACGAAAAGGCAATCTGCGGAACAGGAGAAAATATTTGCAACTCATAAAACTAATAAGGGCTTAATATGCAAAATATACAATAACTCATAGAGTTCAATAAAGTCAAAAAAATCTGATTAAAAAAATAGATCTGAAGAGACATTTTTCCAAAGAAGATATACAAATGGACAAGAGTTCCACGAAAGGTACTCAACATCCCTAATCATCAGGGAAATGTGAATCAAAAGCACACTGAGCAATCACCGCACAAGTGTCAGAAGGGCTATCTTCCAAAACACAGGAGAAAACAAAACAAACAAAAACAAGTGGAGAGAGGCAAAGCCTTCCCCATTATTGATGGGAATGTAAACTGGTGCAGCCACTGTGGAAAACACTAGGAAGGTCCCTTTCAAAATTCAAATTAGAATCACCATCAGTTCACTTTAGTCGCTCAGTCGTGTCCGACTCTTTGCGACCCCATGAATTGCAGCACACCAGGCCTCCCTGTCCATCACCAACTCCTGGAGTTCACTCAGACTCATGTCCATAGAGTCCATGATGCCATCAAGCCATCTCATCCTCTGTCGTCCCCTTCTCCTTCTACCCCCAATCCCTCCCAGCATCAGAGTCTTTTCCAACGATTCAGCAATTCCACTTCTGAGTATTTATCCAAAGGAAATAAAAATCACTGTCTCAGAAAGGTATACACATTCCTAAGTTTACTGAAGCATTATTTACAACAGCCAAGACATGGAAACGAGTGTTCATCAATAGACAAAAGGATAAAGAAAACGTGATACATACAAATACACACAGAGTAATATTATCCAGCTATAAAGAAGTAGAAAGCTTTGCCCTATGTGACAACATGGATGAGGGACTTCAAAGGCATTATGCTAAATAAGTCAGACAGAGAAAGAAAATACAATATGATCTCACTTATATATGGAATCTGAAATAAAAATCCAAACTCATAGAACAGGTCAATGGTTGTCAGAGAGGAAGGGATGGAAAAAAACGTGGGTAAAGAGGTCAGACTTCTGGTCATAAGACAAATTAAGTCTTGAAGAAAAGTATACAACATAGTATAGTCAACAACCCTGTATTGCTATAAAGAAAAGATTTAAGCAGACTTGCTATGGTAAGAGGAGGATTAGGCATTGGTTGGGATGAAAAAGAAAAAGAACCATCTACCTTTCAGCAGTGAATAATGCTGCAATGAACTCTGGTGTACAAGTATCTGTTCAAGTATCTGGTTTCAACAACTTTAGGTAGAAATCTAGGAGAGGAATTGCGGGGCCATCTGGTAATTAGAAAAGACTCCGATGCTGGGAAAGACTGAAGGCAGGAAGAGAAGGGGACGACAGAGGATGAGATGGTTGGGTGACATCACCAACTCGATGGACATGAGCTTGAACAAGCTCTAGGAGTTGGTGATGGACAAGGAAGCCTGGCGTGCTGCAGTCCATGAGATGGCAAAGAATCAGACACAACTAAACAACTGGTAATTCTACGCTGAGGTTTTTGAGGAACCAATGAACTGTTTTCCTGCACCAAACAGTTTTGGCTACACCGAGATGAGAGGTTTACCAGGGGCTAGGAGGAGAGAGGGAGGACAGAGGAATCATAGCTTAATGGTTAGAGTTCTGCTGCGTGATGACAAAGTTTTATAAGTGGATAGTAGTGATGATTGCACCACATTGTGAATGCAATTCACACCATGAAATGTACACCCTAAAACGGTTAAAATGCCCAGTGTTATGTCAAAGAAAATGTTAAAAACAATATTTAACACAATTTGTAAAACAATATAATTTTGTATGGTATGGGAATATCAATAAAGCTGTTTGACAAAAGGGGGAAGAAGGACAATTCCAAACCTGTATTCCTCCTTCCTCAGGAGAGACAAAACCGGCTAAGCCCCCGAGCAGCTGAATATCACAGAGCTAGAAAGAAAGCCATGTGGCTGATCTGAGTTGAAAGCCCAGCTTCACTATGGCCGAGTGTTACTCTGCACAGTTACCGACGGTCTCTGAACTGGGCTCCCACATCTGAGGAGCACAGTGTTCTCCTGCAGGTTCAGTGAGATGGCGTGAGTGATACACTCGTACAGTCTCTCCAGTGTCTTGGACCTTGATAATATCTTTGGCTGTTTCTTCTCACTTTTTTGGCTTCAAAGGCACCATTCTTGACAAGCTGCTAGGTCTGGCTCTCCTCTCTAGCCAGCCCTGGGGGAATCCAAGCCAAAGGGAGGAGGCTTCAAGTCAGCATCCTCTGCCTTCCAGTGGCTCCTCCATTAAACCAGCCAATGCCCCTTGACTTGTTCGTCCAAAGATGAGAAGAGGCAGTCACGCCCTTCCTCCTGGCCCTGCAGCTCCCCACGCCCCATCACCACAGCAGGACTGTCACCCCCTGCTCAGGCTAACTCAATTTTCTTTTCCTCCTGAGGGCAGCTCCTGGGACTACATGATGGCATGGACAGTCAATCTGCTTGATGTGGGGGTGGGGGTGGGTGGGTGTGTGATGTAATGCCTTTTTCCAATAAACTGAAAAATTAAAATGTCTAAGTTTAAATATTTTTTAAAATTTTTTAATCGTGGCATATAGGGTCTTATTTCTTTGACCAGGGATCAAACCTATGCCCCTTGCGGTGGAAGCATGGAGTCTTAACCACTGACTGCCAGGGAAGTTCAAAAATTTTTAAGCTGAAAACTTCAGAACTTAAGACTTTTAAGTTGAAACCTCCTTTAAGAAGAGCAGATTGCTCACTGAATAAAAGGCTGATAACAAAGATGAGTTGGTCTTCCTACCTTACAAAAATGAACTTAATCTCAGAAAAATAAATTTTAAATATTCATAATATAATAACAGTAGCTCTGTGAGGTTAAAATCCCTCCTTTTAGAGATACATCTGTGTGTGCTTTGCTGCTTCAGTCATGTCCAACTCTTTGCGACCCTATGGACTGTAGACCTTCAGGCTCCTCTGTCCATGGGATTCTCCAGGCAAGAATACTGGAGTGGGTTGCCATGTTCTCCTCCAAGGAATCTTCCCGACCCAGGGATCTAACTCACATCTCCTGCATCTCCTGCATTAAAGGCGGATTCTTTACCGCTGAGCTACTAGGGAAGCCCTTATACATGAGGTCTAATTCAAAGATATGCCTCAGAGTTGTAACCAAGGTTTAAAATTTTAAAATACAATCCCCTCCACAGAATAAAGAGAAAGGGGGATGGAGATGGAATTGGGAGGCACTGTTTATCAAATGTGGATCTAAAAACACTTTCCAAGGAGAAAAGCTGGAGGAAGAAAGAAGGCCAGAGCTCAATCAATGACAGACCCCTCCTCCTCGGGGTCTTACACACTATAGTCACTGCAGCACCTAATTTAAGGTGACACTGCTTTTACGTGGTGGCTCAGATGCTAAAGAATCTGCCTGCAATGCAAGAGACCTAGGTTCAGTCCCTGGATCAGGAAGATTCCCCTGAAGAAGGGAATGGCAACTCACTCCAGTACTCTGGCCTGGAGAATTCCATGGACAGAGGCCACAATCCATGGGGTCGCAAAGAGTCGTATATGACTGAGCAACTTTCATTTCCACCAGGGCTTTCTAAAAAGACTCATTAAAAATGACTAGTGGCTGGGAGGGAGATTCAAGAGGGAATGGACATATGTACACCTCTGGTTAATTCATGTTGATATATGGCAAAAATCAAACCAATATTGTAAAGCAATCATTAATCAATTAAAAATAAATTTGAAAAAAAAAAAGACTACTGATCTTTCCAAGAACTGCAGCACTATTCCAGGTGGATGGACAGGGTAGGGTGGGTGTTTTCTCTGTAGGTTCCTGAGGGTGAAAGTGCTTCCCTCTGCCCCAGTCCAGTCCTAGGGTACTCAGTTTGCCTTCAGAAGCTCAAGGGGCCAGGAACTCTGATGAGTGGTGTGGTGACAGAGGTGAGACCAGCTTGTGCAGGGTGTCCACAGTGAATAAGAGGAGACCAAAGCATGAACAAGGAAGGATGCTGAGGTTGAAGGCACTTTGAAGGAAATATGCCTGGAGCAGCCACAAGGAGGTCATGAGCAATTTTCTCCCGCAAAGGGCAAGATATGAGCTATCATAAAAGAAACGTTCACACAATTGATAATGGAAAATGTAAGAAAGGAAAAGGACAGGAAACCCTGCCAGAAGGATTACCAAGAGGAAGGGCCCGGGACGTGAAGGAGACACATTGTGAACGTGAATTCACAGAACCAAAAGGGCGTGAAGAAACCAAACAGAACTAAGGAAAGCGGGAGGAAGGTGAGGACAGGTCAGACAGGACAGGCCTCGCGCACCACACTCAGGGTCGGCACTTCAGTCCTGAATTAAGAGGGGACTAAGCTCTATGTGAAGACACAAGCCACTTGAAACAGGAATTTTTTGAGCAAGAAAAGTTGACAGTTTATTTCATTCTTAAAGAAAATATTAATGAGCTATACACATCTATTGTGAATGGTGATTACAGACTGCTTAGTTCACTATTGTAGATCTGTAAATGAATAAACAGAGTAACAGAATTATTAGTGTTTTAACGTAGGGAATAACACGATCACTGACACATTTTTAAAAGATCATTCTGTATCACTCAACCATGAAAATGAATTCACTTGCTCAGATCTAGTGAGATGGATGAAACTAGAGCCTGTTATGCAGAGTGAAGTGAGTCAAGAAGAGAAAAACAAATACCATATATTAACACATATGTATGGAAACTAGAAAAATGGCATTGATGAACAGGGCAGGAACAGAAACGGAGACGGGAAGAACAGACTTGCAGACACAGCTGGAGAAGGAGAGGATGGGACTAATTGAGAGAGTAGCGTTGAAACATACATTACCACATATAGAACAGATACTTGATGGGAAGTTGCTGATTAAGGCAGGCAGTTCAACCCAGTACTCTGCAACAACACAGAGAGACAGGATGGGGTGATGGGTGGGAGGGAGGCCACAAAGGGAGGAGACATATGTATACTTATGGCTGATTCATGTTACACTATGGCAGAAACAAACAACATTGTAAAGCAATTATCCTCCAATTAAAAATCATTAAAAAATTATTCTGGAAATGTGTAGAAGGTGACGCTGGCAGGAGAGCATCGATGACCATGTTGAGAACAGCACCAGGGATTTCCCTGGTGGTCCAGTGGTTGAGAATCCGCCTTCTAATGCAGGGGACACGGGTTCAATCCCTTTTTGGGGAACTAACATCCCACATGCCATGGGGCAACTAAGCCCTAGCTCCAGGGTCTCCGAATCACAACTAGAGAGCCCGTGTGAAGCAGCAAAAGCTCCCGCAGCTGCAAGGAAGAAATTGTGAACCGCAACTAAGACCCGATGCAGCCAAAGAAATAGACATTAAAAATATACATTAAAAGAACAGCACCTTTAGGATTCAGGGTCGAAGTCTGGCTGCAGTGGTCGGTAAGTGGAGAAAGAATGTGTACAAGCTTGAGACTGAAAGATCAACCACTCAGGAATAGGAGCTGATGGTTTTAGGGACAGAGCAGTTAAGAGATGGCAAAGTTAAGAGCGTAATGAAGTGGTATGGGAGCGAAGGTGACTGTGCTCCCAAAGATAAAAATCTTCAAGGCAAGTCTTTTCCCCAGAATGAGGACACAGGTCAGCATGGAGATGAAGCCATAGCAGCTAGGTATCCAAGGCTTCCATGAGTGAGGGGCAGTGGCTGGGAGACGTGTCACCAACAGCAGCTAGGAGGGAGAGCAGGTGTCAGGAGAGACAGCTAGGGTTTCAAAATAGAAAAGGTTTTGTTATGGAGAAGAAAGAAGTGACTCTAGATGCAGCAAGGCTATCTTTGGAGAAGCTGATGTCACCACTGGCCTCCAAGGCACACGAGGTACAAGAAAACACAGCCTGCACTTGGAGAGCTGTAGGAGGGCTGATCCCCAGAGGAATTCCTGGAGGTGGAGTGATGGGAGGACGTCATTCTGTAAAGAGTTTGAGGAGGCAGTAAGATGGGAGGAGAAAACGGTGCAACGGGAGGAAAAAGCAGACAGAAAGGAGAATCAGCTCAAAGGACACACAGACTAGGACTGGAAGGAGAGTATAGTGGACAACAGACCGGAAGACTTGGCAGCTCCTGCGGTGGGTAAAGGAGATGCAGATAGAGGCAGTGTGGCTCAGCAAGCCCAGGGGATGCTCTCAGGCATGTTCAGCCACCAAGTACATCCCTTGCTGGGGACCAAATTAAATGCTGGGGAGTTCTTTGGGGCCACGGGAGAGGCAAAAACTAGAGGTGACCGCATCATGATAGCCACACAAACCCCCAAGATGAGACTACGCGGGTTGTGAAAGGGCATCTGTGGGTTACAAGATAACCACCACAGTTTATCATCTAGGCTCTGGAGCTGGGGCCCTGCTTTCAGTGGTGTGATCTGTTGCTGCTTTGAATGAGTTCACGAGAGAGGACTATGGTCATATCTTCCCAAAGCCACAGTCAGCAGCTCCCTTGTGGCTGCTTAGTGGTTGTACTTAAACTATGGACATCAATAAACTCTACACAGCAGGCCCCCTGCTCCCCAGCTCCCTGAACCAACATTAAACATTGACCAGCACACCACTGGCGCCTTGCCCTGTTCTCCGAACTCATGAGAAACAAGATTCATGCCTCAGACTCCAAGGTGCCTCTTCTCTAGTCTGATCTCACCAGGCCACCTTCAAGAGAACCACCAGCCTGCCTAGACTTCTATAGTGAGTCTTTTCTAGTTCCATCTTTACTTTTAGTTACCCTCACACTAGACCTACTCCTGGGCCTCCCAGGTCCCAAACTCCCGCACTGACTGCCCACCACCAAGCTACCAGCTATCAGGTCTCTGCATGATAAATAGTGATGACAGACAAATAGATCTAAATGTAGACTCTCCTTCTATATCTTGCTATGTGACCTTTCCTACAAAATGATTATTTTATAGAAATAAACAAATTGGGTTGTTTCTTAAGAATTGATTGAGTACATAAATTGCCTAGAGTTGTGCCTGAAATGCAGACGGGTCTTGGTTTTTTTCCCTTCTCTCTAGGAAGCTGACATCATCATCATCATTGTCATCATCATTATTATTGATGGGACACAGTACTTCTGTGTGCCAGAAGTCTTCTCAGCTGCTCTTTACACTATTATTAACTCAGTTAATTGTTGCTAGGACCATATGCAATAGTACCATTATTTACCCTATTTCCCTATGTGGAAAACTAAGGCCCAGAAGAGTTAAGTAACTTGCCTAAGATCACACAGCTAACACCTACTACAGCCAGGATCCAAAGCCATGAAACTAGCTTCAGAGGGCTCACTCTTCCTGCTGAGTTATCTTCCCAGCAGTCTCCAGTCTCTTACTTCTCTCCTGCTCCCCATGGATATTTCTAGTCTGCCGAACTTATCAATAAAACCTAAGGCACTACTGCCCAGAACCCTGAACCAGAGTCTTAGACTTGAACCAAAAGAATGATACAACTACTCCATAAATATTATAGGTAAACAAGTAGAAACAAAACAAACCACCTCACCTTGGAATATACAATGCCACCTCTCAAGCTGTTCCCTTAACTTGGGATGTTCGGTTCACCGGTACTGTTACTTTTTAACGTTTATGCATTTTTTGTTACTTTCCATTCAGTTATTACAAAACATTAGCCCTATTCCCCATGCTGTACAGCACACCCAGAAGTTTGTGCATCCAACACCCGCCCCCACATCCCATTAGCAAACAGATGCTCATCTTACAGAGCCCATCTCAAGTTTCACTCCACAAAAATCCCTGCATTTCATTCTCTCTCTTTCCACTGACTCCCCACTGATATCCTGTAAATACCCCAACTCAGGATCTACCCTGGTAGAAGAATTACTCTATCTCCTCAACTTCCAGAAACTTAACTTCTGTAAATTTACATTATATTGTCATTATTCTGCATCATCGACCCCCTTTCTGCAATGGCTTATTTTTTTTTTTCTTCCAAACAGAGAAGGTATCTTAGGGACATTTCCATGTCCTTAAAACCCATGACACATAGCACCTTCTATCAAATATGGGTGAAATAACACTTCAAAATAAGTGATGGATGACAAATAACTGACTGAATAAATGGGCAGCAAAGAATAAGACCTATGACGAACATCTTAAAGAGCAAAATAAAATTCAGAATTAGAAATGGGGTCAGATAAGAACTGGTCTTATAATGATCACTTTTTCTACTGCCTGGAACACTCATGAAAAGATTGTTTAAAGCCTTTGCCCTCTAGGGACAGGATCAGCTCAAGATAACGGCATAGGAAGAACGTAAACTCTCCTCCTCCCAAGGATACACATTTATGGCTACATGGGAACAACTTCCTCTGAAAAAGACCCAAAATCTAGTTGTACAACAGAAGATAAAAGGGCCCCTCAAGATGGGCCACAGAGGCAGAGATGTGGTCTCACCAGTAACCCCAAATCAGGAGAAACCTCACAAATACGAACTTTCTCCTGCAACTGGAACAAGAGGTTCATGCCCTCCATTAGGCATTAACACTTGGAACCTGCACCAGAGAGCCTGCCTGAACCCCAAAGGGCTGTAGGATACTGAGATTCCATTCATAAGGCACTGGCACGCAGACGGATCCATCCTGAGACCCAGCACCAAAGCAGAAGTTTAGAAAGAGCCTAGACCATATGTGAAGACTCATTTGCCAATCTTCAGGCACCTGCCAGAGGGCCAGAGGCCTGTTGGGGCTCTCTCTGGGGACTAACACAGCAGTAGGCTCCATATCTGTACTCTCTCGTTATATACTTTGTCAGAACTGGCTGGCAAGCACATCACAGCACCACCCATGGCCCTACTAAAGCCAGTGAGCTTGCCCTGACGCTATACTCTCACACAGCCTTGCTGAAGCCGGTGGGTACTCCCTGGCCCACCTCTCTTCCACTAAACCCAACCAGCATGCCCTACCCCTGCAGTCTCCCACTGCCTCACCAAAAGAGAGGGGCACACCCCAGCCAGCACTCTCCACCTGCCTTGCTAAAGCCAACAGGCAAACCTGGCCCTGTTATTCTCCTGCTGCCCAGAGAAAGCTAGCAAACTCGTCCCAGCAATGTCCTGGCCCTGTGCACTTCCTCTGACTTGACAAGGCCAATGGACACACACAGCTCACATAGGAGACCCCCTTCAGCATGCCTGGCTCTGGTGGTCAGGGGGACTTATATTTCTAGGTCTCATGGGAATGAAATAACTGCAGGGCATTTCTGGCAGGCTATCACACCCAGGGTGACGACAGCAGACTGAAATACACACCCAGTTTTCATGTGGAGGAAAAAACGATAACAAAAAACCGAAAAGCTCCAGCCGTCCTGGAGCTTCAGCCTGCAGGTCAGGTCTCAGGTTTGCCACACATCAAGAGGCTAGAGACGAGGGACATGATCTTTGCACTTACCATGGCCTCGATACAGCTCGCCAGAACCTCCCAGAAAGGAGCTTATAAACTCATCCAGAGCCCCAGTTTTTTCAACTATTGACCCAAGGGGACACACGTAGACTGCTTGGTCTGGAGGCTAGCAGGGTTCACAATTCCAGGCCACAAGACTGTATATATTTGCATATTTTAAAAGCAGCTGCCTGAGGACCTGGCTTCTAGTCTGCCTGAAACTAGGCACTGATTGAGATCCCACCCGTTGGAACACTAGCACACCTGGCACTTGTAAAGAATAAATAAGGCTGCTGAGATAATCACAAGGGTTGGAAAAGCAACCAAGACCTAGGGCGAGGTTGAAGAGCAGGTGCACCTCCTACACATGGCCACTCCTTCAAGACTCATAGAGGTAGCTTCTTTGACTAACCTGCGTTAGTCCCTCAGTCGTGTTCAACTCTTTGTGACCCCATGGACTATAGTCCACCAGGATCCTCTGTCCATGAAATTCTCCAGGCAAGAATACCGGTGTGGGTTGCCATTTCCTTCTCCGGGGATCTTCCTGACCCAGGGATTGAACCTGGGTTTCCCGTATTGCAGGCAGCCACACCTACTGAGCTATCAGGGAAGCCTGTGTTGCTTTATACATAGAAACAAACACAGAAAGGGAAGAAAAATAAATAAAATTAAAAAAAAAAAAAAACAGAGGGATATATTCCAAATGAAAGAACAAGATAAAACCTCAGGGAAAAAAAGCTTGATGAAACAAAGATCAGTAATTTACCTGATAAAAATTTCAAAAGTAATGATCATAAAGATGCTTGCCAAACTTACCAGAATA
Organism: Ovis aries; assembly: GCF_016772045.2. Taxonomy (NCBI): domain Eukaryota; kingdom Metazoa; phylum Chordata; class Mammalia; order Artiodactyla; family Bovidae; genus Ovis; species Ovis aries. The sequence continues at coordinate 21,346,990 of NC_056074.1, forward strand.
GATGAATTCAGTAAGAACTTCAACAAAGAGAGAGAGAAAAAAAGTTAAGTACTAAACAGAAGTCATAGAGCTGAAGAAAGTAACTGAACTGATTTTTCACTAGAAGGGTTTAACTATGTGAAGCAGGAGGAAAGATAAGTGATCTGGAAATAGGCTGTGGAACTCATCCAAGCAGAGCAGCAAAATAAAAAAAAAGAATTATAAAAAGTGAAGATAGCTTAAAGGACCTACAGAACAACATCAAGCAGAATAACATGCATGATAGGGGTCTGAGAAAGAAAAGTAAGAGGCAGAAAACTTATTTGATGAAATAATGCCTATAAACTTCCTTAATCAGAGAAAGGAAAAACACATTAAGATCTAGAAATCTCAGAGAGTTCCAAACAAGAGGAAACCAAAGAGATCCACTGCAAGACCACCGTGAAATGAAATGGTTACTGCTCTACTCTCTACCAGTAAACAAGCCTTTTCCAAATGCAAATGTCTGAGCCCAGATGAAACAAAGTCAGTTGTTTGGAAGCCATCAGCTGCTCCCTCTCAATAAGCCCTGAGGAGCTGCAGGATGTGAGAGGCTGTCATGCACCACACTAGCCATCTATTACATGTACTACTAAACAAGGAATTAGTATATGAACAATAAAAAAAAAAAGAGGATTGGCCCCAGTTAGCTAGATGCATGTGAAGGAAATTGTTTCAACCAGTCCAGATGCTTACATCTTGCCAAACCTTGTTGTTGCTCAGTCACTCAGTCATGTCTGACTCTACGACCCACTGGACTACAGCACGCCAGACTTCCCACTCCTTCACAATCTCCCAGAGCTTGCTCAAAATCATGTCCACTGAATCACTGATGCTCTCCAGCCATCTCATCCTATGTTATACCCTTCTCCTCCTGCCTTCAATGCTTTCCAGCATCAGAGTCTTTACCAATGAGTCGGTTCTTCACATCAGGTGGCCAAAGGCTTGGAGGTTCACCTTCAGCATCAGTCCTTCCAATGAATCAACCTAAAGGTTGATTTCCTTTAGGACTGACTGGTTTGAACTCCTTGCAATTTAAGGGGACTCTCAAGAGTTTGCTCCAGCACCACAGTTTGAAAGCATCAGTTCTTAGGTGCTCAGCCTTCTTTGGGCTTCCCTTGTGGCTCAGATGGTAAAGCGTCTGCCTGAAATGCGGGAGACTCGGGTTCAATTTCTGGGTCGGGAAGATCCCCTGGAGAAGGAAACGGCAATCCACCCCAGCACTCTTGCCTGGAAAATCCCATGGACGGAGGAGCCTGATAGGCTACAGTCTATGGGGTCACAAAGAGTCGGACATGACTGAGCGATTTCACTTCACTTCAGCCTTCTTTATGGTCAAATTGTCACATCTGTATGTGACTACTGGAAAAACCATAGCTTTCACTATACGGACCTTTGTTGGCAAAGTGATGTCTGCTTTTAATATGCTGTGTAGGTTTGTTGTAGCTTTTCTTACAGGAGCAAACATCTTTTAATTTCATGGCTGCAGTCACACTCCACAGTGATTTTGGAGCCCAAGAAAATAAATTTTGTCACTGTTTCCATTGTTTCCCAGTCTAATTGCCAGGTATTTATGGGACCAGATGCCATGACCTTAGTGTTTTGAATGTTGAGTTTTAAGCCGGCTTTTTCCCTCTTCTCTTCACTATCATCAAGCAGCTCTTTGGTTCCTCTTTGCTATATGCCATTGGGGTGGTGGTATCTGCATATCTGAGGTTACTGATATTTCTCCCAGGAATCTTGACTCCAGGTTCAGCTTCATCCAGCCTGACGTTTCACATGTACGCTTTCCATACATAGAACATCGCTAAATCTCTTCACGTAAGAGATTTATTTTTCTCTTCACAAATCCCCTGGAAAAGGAAATGGCAACCCACTCCAGCAATCCTGCCTGGAGAATTCCATGAACAGAGGAGCCTGGCAGGCTACAGTCCATGGGACTGCAAAGAGTCAGGCATGACTGAGCCACTAGCACTTTTAATATTCAGATTACCTGCCCCTTGCTGCAAACTTGTATGTAGCTTGACTCATCCCCTGCCTCCTCAGAGTCAGCTCACTTAGGGTCACCTGAGATACTATCTCCCAGGCTTAAGCTCAGTCCTAACAATCCTACAGAATAAAACTTAACTCTAAACTTCCAGGTTGTGTGTATTTTTTTAGGTGATACCATCACTTAAAATGTCAAGCTTAAAGATAAAGAATCTTAAAAGCAATAAGAAAAAGCTTGTTATTTACAAGAGAATATCTTTAAGGCTATGAGAAGATTTTTCAGCCCAAACTTTGCAGGCCAGAAGGCAAGTACATGATATATTCAGGGTCTGAAAGGAATTTAAAAAAAAAAAAAAAACAACAACAACTTCTAACCAAGAATTCTCTAACTAGAAAGTTATAAACCACAATTATAGGGAGACAGTGTTTCCAAGATGAGAAAAAATTAAAGGAGTTCATCACCACTAAGCCAACCTTAAGAAATGTTAAAGGGACTTTCTTAAGGTGAAAAGAACACTAATTAGAAACAAGAAAACACACAAAAGTAAAAATCTCACTGTGACCCCACGGACTGTAGCCCACCAGGCTCCTCTGTCCATGGTGATTCTGCAGACAAGAATATTAGAGTGGGTTGCCATGCTCTCCTCCAAGGGATCTTCCCAACCCAGGGATTGAACACAGGTCTCCCACATTGTAGGCAGACTCTTTACCATATGAGCAAGAAGGGAAGCCCCAAATCTCACAGGTAGAGAAAACTATATAGTAAGCATTGTAGACTAATATGTTTAAATTCTAGTATGAAGGTTAAAAGGGAAAAGTAGTAAAAAATAATCTATAAGTATAATAATTAAGGGATACACAAAATAAAAAGATGTAAAATGAGGCATAAAAAACATAAAATGTTGAAAGGGGCAGTAAAAATGCAGTGTTTAGAATGCATTCAAACTTAACTTGCTATCAACATAAAATAGACTGTACTACAATATATACAGGCTCTCATTTGTGAGTCTCATGATAACCACAAAGAAAAAACTTACAGCAGATAAACCAAAGATAATGAGAAAGGAATCTAACCATTACAATAAAAGTCATCAAGCCTGGGCAGAGATGGAGATGGTGGACTAAAAGCACCTGGAGCTCACCTCCTCCCACTACTGCCATCAAAACAATACATCTACATGTGGAAAAATTCTCCTGGAAAATCAAAGTACTGGCAGAAGATTTCATAAGACAAAAGCTGCAAAAAAGATAGCCATACAACTAGGTAGGAGAAAAGAAATTTTAAAAGGAATTAGGACAGGACCTATGCCCCTGGGAGGAAGCTGTGAAAAAGGAAAGGGTCACTCACCCTGGGAATCCCCTTCACCAGCTGGGAGATCAGTTGAAATAGACAGAGGCTCAGAGGAGAGAGTAGCAGCTGGTTTCCAGCAAAGAGGACAGATAGAGGACAGCACAGACACTCCTGGCCAGTGCCCTGCACTCCCAGTCCAAGACATGCATGTGCTGGTGCACATGGGGGCTCGGTGCCAAAGGCTGGGTTTCAGCCAGCAGACCCAGAGAGAGGACTGGGGTTGTCTGCACAGAGACAGCCCAAAGAACCAGAGTGTAGTCTGGTTGCAACTACCAGGGGTATGTGCAGAACAGAGGCAGGGTCCACTGTGGAAGCTCTATTGTAACGTGCAAGTTAAAAGGAGGGGCAAGGCTAACTGGCTGAAGTCTGGGAGCCACAGGCACCACTGGATTACTCACAAAGGTGGTACTGAAATCTGAGCCAAGTTCCACAGCTGTGTGACTTTGGCAAATTTACATTTCATGGGTTCCCTTGTGGCTCAGGTGATAAAGAATCTGCCTGCAATGCAGAAGACCTGGGTTTGATCCATGGGTTGGGAAGATTCACTGGAGAAGGGACACACTGCCCACTTCAGTATTCTGGCCTGGAGATTTCCATGGACAGTAGAGTCCATGGGGGTCGCATTCAAGTGACTTACTGGCTCTTCTATGGCTGGGGCAAGTCTGATATTAGCAGGGGCCATGAGAGAATACTATGAACAATTACCTGCCAAAAAACTGGACAACCTAGAAGAAATGGACAAATTTCTAGAAACATACAGCCCATCAAAACTCAATCAAGAAGAAACAGATAATTTGAACAGACTGGTCACTAGAAGTGAAACAGAATAAGTAATTTTTTTTAAAAAAAAAAAAACCTTCCTTGCAAACAAAAGTCCAGGACCAAATTTCTTCACTGAGGAATTCTACAAAACATATAAAGAACTTATACCAACCTTTCCCAAACTCTTCCGAAATATGATATAGTAGGGAACACTTCAAAAGGCATTCTATGAAGCAACCATCACCCTGATACCAAAACCAGACAAAGACACTACCAAAATAGAAAATTACGGACTAATCCTGAAGAACATGGATGTGAAAATCCTCAACAAAATGATAGTAAACTAAATTCAGCAAGACATTAAAAGAGTCATACATCAAATCCAGTGATATTTTTGCCAGGAAGGCAAGAAAAGATCAACATCTACAAATCAATCAGCATGGTACATCACATTAACAAAATGAAGGATAAAAATTTTATGATTATCTCAACAGAGCAGAAAAAGCATTTCACAAAATTTGACATCCATTTATGATAAAAACTCTCCACTTTGTTGAGAAAATATGTACCTAAACACAGCAAAATCCATATGTGACAAGTCCAGAGCGAATATATTCCATGGTGAAAAGTTAAAACTTTACCTCTAGAGTCAGGAAAAAAAAAGGATGCCCACCATACCACTTTTATTCAACATAGTATGGGAGGTCCTAATCAGAGCAATTAGGAAAAGCAAAGAAATAAAAAGCATCCAAATTGGAGAGAAAGAAGTAAAACTTCCAGTATTGTGAACAGCATGATCTTATGTAAAAAGAAAATTGAAGACTCCACCAACAAACTTTTTAAACTAAACTGATTCTTCCATTTTTTCTTTCTCATTTTTATAATTGTAATTTCTTAAACCTATTATATTTTTCTACATTTATTCCTTTGATTTTTCTACTGTTCTTTTCCCCTTGCAGTTAATCTTTAACGTATATAAATCTTCTTCATCTACCTCTATTTAACTTTGCATATCTATTCTTTCTTTCTTTTCTTTCCTTTCCTCTCAACATATTTCTTAGTTTTGTTTTCATTGCTTTATTCCCCACTTGGCACCTTGCTTTATTTTGTTTTCCAGTTTGTGCTTAGTTAGTTTTGTTCTTAATTGGTAAGTATAATTTTTGATTTCCTTTGTTCGCTGGGTAACTTTACTGTATTTTTGTTGGACCATTTTGACTTTGCTTGTGGATGTATATGTATATGTGTATATTCCATTATTTTAATTATCATTTGCCTGATTTTGTAACTGCCATTTGTCTGGGGTTCATCTTTGGTTTCTCTTTTTTGGATGTTTGTTTTAATCTCACTTAGTGCCATAACAAACCACTTGTGGGATCTTCATTCCTGACCAGAGATCAAGCCCTGAGCCTTTGGAGTGGGAGCACTGACTCCAAGACCCTAGACGACCAGAGAACTGACCCTAGGGAGTATCAAATAGTGAGAACTCACACAAAGGAAACCACTTGAATGCAAGAGCTGACATCACCCAACCACCAGTGCCACCTTGTGCAGGACGCTTCATCTAAACAACAAACAAAACAAAAACAAAAATCCAATCATCAGCAGACAGGTTTACCAACTCACTCAGCCTTGCCCAGCAGAGGAAAAACTAAGACTCAGCACAAACCTCACTCTACACAAAGCTTACACAAACAACAGGACCAACCTTAGGAGGGCAGAAAACAAAAGGAAAAAAGAGTTCGACCTTTTTCAAGGAAAGAATTCAACTTTCTTTGAAGACTGGGAAAGTTCAGTTCAGTTGCTCAGTCCTGTCTGACTCTTTGTGACCCCATCAATCACAGCACGCCAGGCCTCCCTGTCCATCACCAACTCCTGGAGTTCACTCAAACTCACGTCCATCAAGTCAGTGATGCTATCCAGCCATCTCATCCTCTGTCGTCCCCTTCTCCTCCTGCCTCCAATCCCTCCCAGCTTAGGAGGGCAGAAAACAAAAGGAAAAAAGAGTTCAACCTTTTTCAGGGAAATAATTCAACTTTCCTTAAGACTGGGAAAAGGAGACCTCAAACATAATAAGTTAAAAAAAAAAAATAATGAAAAGGCAGAGAAATACTACACACATGAAGAAACAAACTAAAAACACAAGAAGTCAAAATAAATGAAGATGAAATAGGCAAACTACCTGAAAAAGAATTCAGAAAAATGATAGTAAAGATAATCAAAAACCTTGAAAACAAAATGGAGAAAATGCAAGAATCAATTAACAAAGACCTAGAATTAAAGAATAAACATACAGAGACAAACAACACAATTACTGAAATTAAAAATATTCTAGAAGTAATCAATAGCTAAATATCTAAAGCAGAAGAACAAACTTCAGTGAATTTAAGAAAATCGAATTGTATCAAGCATCTTCTCTGACCACAACACTATGAGAGAAGACATCAATTATAAGAAAAAACCTGTAAGAAGCACAAACACATGGAGATTAAACAACACGTTTCTAAATAACCACGGGTTACTGAAGAAATCAAAAGGGAAATCAAAAAATTTCTAGAAACAAAAGACAATGAAAACATGACAACTCTAAACCTATGGGATGCAGCAAAAGCAGTTGTAGGAGGGAAGTTAATAGCAATACAATCCTACCTTAAGAAACTAGAAAAACACCGAATAGGCAACCTCATGTTACACCTAAAACAACTGGAAAAAGAAAAGCAAAAATACCCCAAAACTAGTAGAAGGAAAGAAATCATAAAGATCCAAGCAGAAACAAATGAAAAAGAAATGAAAGAAACAATAGTAAAGATTAATAGAACTAAAAGCTAGTTCTTTAAAAGATAAACAAAATTGGAAAACCTTTAGCTAGACTTGCCAAGAACAAAAGAGAGAAGAATCAAGTCCACAAAATTAGAAATGAAAAAGGAGAGGTTACAACAGACAATGCAGAAATACAAAGGATTATAAGAGGTTATTATGAACAACTATATGGCCATAAAGTGGATAACCTAGAAGAAATGGACAGATTTTTAGAAAAGTTCAATCTTGCAAGACGGAACCAGGAAGAAATAAAAATAAAGAACAACCCAATTATAAGCACTGAAATTTAAACTGTGATTTTAAAATCTCCCAAAAAACAGAAGCCCAGGACCAGTGGCTTCATAGGAGAATTCCATCAAACATTTAGAGAAGAGCTAATGCCTATCCTTCAAACACTCTTTCAAAAAATTGCAGAGGAAGGAACACATCCAAACTCCTTCTAGGAGGCCACCATCACCCTGATACCAAAACCAGACAAAGGCAAACACACAAAAAAGAAAACTACAGGCTAATATCACTGATGAACATAATGCAAAAATTCTCTATAAAATTTTAGCAAACAGAAGTCAGCAACACATCAAAAAGCTCATACACCATGATAAAGTTGGGATTATTCCAGAGATGCAAGGATTCTTCAATATATACAAATCAATCAATGTGATACACCATATTAACAACTTGAAAGTTAAAAACAATATGATCATCTCAACAGATGCAGAAAAAGTCTTTGACAATTTTCAGCACCCATTTATGATTAAAACCATTCAAAAAATGGGCATAGAAGGAACCTACCTCAACATAGTAAAGCCCATATATGATAAGCCTAGAGCAAACATTATTCTCAATGGTGAAAATCTGAAAGCATCCCCCCTAGGATCAGGAACACGACAAGGGTGTCCACTTTCACCACTATTATTCAACAGAGTTTTGGAAGTCCTAGCTACAGCAATCAGAGAAGAAAAAAGAAATAAAAGGAATCCAGATCAGAAAAGAAGTAAAGCTGTCACTGTTTGCAGATGACATGACACTGTACATAGAAAACCCTAAAGACAGTATCAGTAAATTACTAGAGCTAATCAGTGAATTTAGCAAAGTTGTAGGATACAACATCAATATATAGAAATCACTTGCATTTCTATATACTAACAACGAAAAATCGGAAAGAGAAATTAAGGAATCAGTCCCATTCAACACTACAACAAAAAGAACTAAATATCTAGGAATAAACCTACGAAGGAGATGAACTATATACAAAAAATTATAAGACACTCATGAAAGAAATCAAAGATGACATAAACATATGGAGAGATATTCCTTGTTCCTGTGTAGGAAGGATCAATATTGTGAAAATAACTATACTACCAAGCACAATCTACAGATTCAGTGTGATCCCTATCAAGTCACCAATGGCATTTTTCACAGAGCTAGAACAAAAAATTTCACAATTCATATGGAAACACAAAAGACCCCGAATAGCCAAAGCATCCTTGAGAAAGAAGAATGGAGCTGAAGGGATCAACCTTCCTGACTTCAGATTATACTACAAAGCTATAGTCATCAAAACAGTATAGTGCTGGCAAAAAAAAAGAACCCAGAATTTTAGACCAATGGAACAAGATAGAAAGCCCAGAAATAAACCCCTGAACCTATGGGTATCTTATTTTTCACAAAGGAGGTAAGAATATACAATGGGACAAAGACAGCCTCTTCAATAAATGGTGCTGGAAAAACTGGACAGCTACATGTAAAACAGTAAAATTAGAACACTTTCTAACACCATACACAAGGATAAAATCAAAATGGATTAAAGACCTAAATGTAAGACCAGAAACTATAAAACACTTAGAGGAAAACATAGGCAGAACACTTGATAACATAAATCAAAGCAAGATCCTCTATAACCCACCTCCTAGAGTAACAGAAATAAAAACAAAAGTAAACAAGTGGGACCTGATTAAACTGAAAAGCTGTTGTACAGCAGCAAAGGAAACTATAAGCAAGGTGAAATGACAGCCCCCAGAAGGAGAAAAAATAATAGCAAATGAAACAACTGACAAAGGATTAATTTCCAAAATATAAAAGCAGCTCATACAACTCAACACCAGAAAAACAAACCAACCAATCAAAAGTGGGAAAAAGACCTAAAGAGACATTTCTCCAAAGGAGACATATAGATGGCTAACAAACGCATGAAAAGATGCTCAACATTGCTCTTTATTAGAGAAATGCAAATCAAAACTACAATGAGATATCACCTCACACCAATCAGAATGGCCATTGTCAAATAGTGTATAAACAATAAATGCTGCAGAGGGTGTGGAGAAAAGGGAACACTCTTGCATCGTTGGTGGGACTGTAACTTGATATAGCCACTAGGGAAGACAGCATGGAGATCTCTTAAAAGCCTAGGAATAAAACCACCATATGACCCAGAAATCCCACTCCTAGGCATATATACTGAGGAAACCAAAATTGAAACAGACACATGTATTCCATTGTTCACTGCAGCACTATTTGCAACAGCTAGAACATGGAAGCAACCTAGATGTCCATCGACAGATGAATGGATAAAGAAGTGTGATACATATACACAATGGAATATTACTCACCCATAAAAAGGAATGCATTTGTATCAGTTCTAATGAGGTGGATGAACCTAGAACCTATTATACAGAGTGAAGTAAGTCAGAAAGAGAAAGATAAATATCGCATTCCAACACACATAAACAGAATCTAGAGAAATGGTACTGAAGAATTTATTTACAGGGCAACAGTGGAGAAACAGGCATAGAGAACAGACTTATGGACATGGAGAGAGGGGAGGCGAGATGAGAGGTATGGAAAGAGTGACATGGAAACTTACATGGAAACTTACACTACCATATGTAAAATAGATAGCCAACGGGAATTTGCTGTATGGCTCAGGAAACTCAAAAAGGGGCTCTGTATCAACCTAGAGGCATGGGCTGGGGAGGGAGATGGGAGGGAAGTTCAAAAGGAAGGGGATATATGTATACCTATTGCTGATTCATGTTGAGCTTTGACAGAAAACAGCAAAATTCATAAAGCAATTATCCTTCAATTAAAAATAAATAATTTTTTAAAAAAATTAAACTGAGTTCAACAAAGTTAGCAAGGTACAAATACATAAAAATCAGTTGTGTTTCCATACACTAACAAAGAACTATCAGAAAGAGAAACTAAGAACCAACTCCATTTACAACTGCATAAAAAACAATAACTATGAATAAATTTAAACAAGGAGGTGAAAGACCTGGAACACTGAACACTATAAGATACTGATAAAAGAAATTGAAAAGAAATAAACAGTTCTGTGAAAAATGTGGCTGGTAGCTTGATAGGGATTGCATTGAATTTGTAAATTGCTTTGGGTAGTATACTCATTTTCACTATATTGATTCTTCCAATCCATGAACATGGTATATTTCTCCATCTATTAGTGTCCTCTTTGATTTCTTTCATCAGTGTTTTATAGTTTTCTATATATAGGTCTTTAGTTTCTTTAGGTAGATATATTCCTAAGTATTTTATTCTTTTCGTTGCAATGCTGAATGGAATTGTTTCCTTAATTTCTTTTTCTACTTTCTCATTATTCGTGTATAGGAATGCAAGGGATTTCTGTGTGTTGATTTTATATCCTGAAACTTTACTATATTCATTGATTAGCTCTAGTAATTTTCTGGTGGAGTCTTTAGGGTTTTCCATGTAGAGGATCATGTCATCTGCAAAGAGTGAGAGTTTTACTTCTTCTTTTCCAATTTGGATTCCTTTTATTTCTTTTTCTGCTCTGATTGCTGTGGCCAAAACTTCCAGAACTATGTTGAATAGTAGCGGTGAAAGTGGACACCCTTGTCTTGTTCCTGACTTTAGGGGAAATGCTTTCAATTTTTCACCATTGAGGATAATGTTTGCTGTGGGTTTGTCATAGATAGCTTTTATTATGTTGAGGTATGTTCCTTCTATTCCTGCTTTCTGGAGAGTTTTTATCATAAATGGATGTTGAATTTTGTCAAAGGCCTTCTCTGCATCTATTGAGATAATCATATGGTTTTTATTTTTCAATTTGTTAATGTGGTGAATTACATTGATTGATTTGCGGATATTGAAGAATCCTTGCATCCCTGGGATAAAGCCCACTTGGTGGGACACCTTATCTTTGACAAAGGAGGCAAGAATATACAATGGAGTAAAGACAATCTCTTTAACAAGTGGTGCTCGGAAAACTGGTCAACCACTTGTAAAAGAATGAAACTAGATCACTTTCTAACACCGCACACAAAAATAAACTCAAAATGGATTAAAGATCTAAATGTAAGATCAGAAACTATAAAACTCCTAGAGGAGAACATAGGCAAAACACTCTCAGACATAAATCACAGCAGGATCCTCTATGATCCACCTCCCAGAATTCTGGAAATAAAAGCAAAAATAAACAAATGGGATCTAATTAAAATTAAAAGCTTCTGCACAACAAAGGAAAACTATAAGCAAGGTGAAAAGACAGCCTTCTGAATGGGAGAAAATAATAGCAAGTGAAGCAACTGACAAACAACTAATCTCAAAAATATACAAGCAACTTATGCAGCTCAACTCCAGAAAATAAACGACCCAATCAAAAAATGGGCCAAAGAACTAAATAGACATTTCTCCAAAGAAGACATACGGATGGCTAACAAACACATGAAAAGATGCTCAACATCACTCATTATTAGAGAAATGCAAATCAAAACCACAATGAGGTACCACTTCACACCAGTCAGAATGGCTGCGATCCAAAAATCTGCAAGCAATAAATGCTGGAGAGGGTGTGGAGAAAAGGGAACCCTCCTACACTGTTGGTGGGAATGCAAACTAGTACAGCCACTATGGAGAACAGTGTGGAGATTCCTTAAAAATTGCAAATAGAACTACCTTATGACCCAGCAATCCCACTGCTGGGCATACACACCAAGGAAACCAGAATTGAAAGAGACACATGTACCCCAATGTTCATCGCAGCACTGTTTATAATAGCCAGGACATGGAAACAACCTAGATGTCCATCAGCAGATGAATGGATAAGAAAGCTGTGGTACATATACACAATGGAGTATTACTCAGCCATTAAAAAGAATTCATTTGAATCAGTTCTGATGAGATGGATGAAACTGGAGCCGATTATACAGAGTGAAGTAAGCCAGAAAGAAAAACACCAATACAGTATACTAACACATATATATGGAATTTAGGAAGATGGCAATGACGACCCTGTATGCAAGACAGGGAAAGAGACACAGATGTGTATAACGGACTTTTGGACTCAGAGGGAGAGGGAGAGGGTGGGATGATTTGGGAGAATGACATTCTAACATGTATACTATCATGTGAATTGAATCGCCAGTCTATGTCTGACGCAGGATACAGCATGCTTGGGGCTGGTGCATGGGGATGACCCAGAAAGATGTTATGGGGAGGGAGGTGGGAGGGGGGTTCATGTTTGGGAATGCATGTAAGAATTAAAGATTTTAAAATTTAAAAAATAAAAACTAAAAAAAAAAAAAAAGAAATAAACAAAATTCTGTGCTCATGGATTAATTTAATTAATTTACAGTAGTTAACTTATTTACATTAATTAACACTAATTAATATTATTAAACTATTCATGTAACCCAAAACAATCAATAAATTCAATACAATGCCTATCAAAATTCCAATGTCATTTTTTCATAGAAATGGAACAAATAATCCTAAAATTTGTATGGAACTACAAAAACTTTCACATATCCAAAGACATCTAGAGAAAGAACAGAGATGGGGGCATGATGCTCCCTGATTTGAAACTATATTACAAAGCTACGGTAACCAAAAGAGTGTGGGACAAAAAGTATGTTCTTGGAATAAAATCAGACATACAGATCAACATAACAAAAAAGAGAATCCAGAAATAAACACACACACATGTATCATCAATTAATTATAGACAAAGGAGGCAAGATTATGAAATCAGAAAATGACAGCCTCTTCAATAAATGGTTCTGGTAAACTGAACAGCTGCAAGCAAAATAGTGAAACTACTGTCTTACATCAGACACAAAAGTCAACTCAAACCATACTGAAGACTTGAATGTAAAACCTGAAACCATGAAACTCCTAGAAGAAAACTGAGGCAGCAAGCTCCTTCACATCCATCGTCACACATTTTTTTCTTTTTTCGTATCTGACTCCAAAAGCCAAAACTAATTACATCAAAAATTACGTCAAACTGTGCTTCTGCACAGCAAAGAAAACCATCAACAAAATGAAAAAAGCAACTTACTGAATGGAGGAAAATATATGCAAATCATATTCCTATAAGGGGTTAATATGCATAAAATATAAAGAACTCATACAACTCAAAGAAAAAAAATCCAGTTAAAAAAGAAGCATAAGATCTGAATAGACATCTTTTCACAAAAGACATACAAAAGACCAACAGGCACAATGAAAGATGATGAACACCACTAATCATCAGGAAAATGCAAAATGAAAACCACAGTGTATGCCTATGACTGGTTCATGCTGATGATGGCAAAAACCACCACAATATTGTAAAGTAATTATCCTCCAGTTAACATGTTAAAAAAGATGCAAAATATGATCCAGCAATCCACTTCTGGATATACATCTAAAGAAAATGAAAATACTAACTCAAAAAGGTATAATCCCCTGTGTTCATTACAGTACTACTTACAAGAGTCAGTGTGTGGAAACAACCCAAGCGTCCATCAGTGGATGAATGGATTAAGAAGATGTAGGGGATTTATACACACGTATATACGTATATGCGTATATGCCGTACAGATATGTATATGTATACATATGTATATCGCATTCTAACACACATATACGGAATCTAGACAAATGGTACTGAAGAATTTATTTACAGGGCATTCTAACACATATATATGTATATATCGCATATGTGTATGATGTATACATACATATATATGGTGTATGTATATATGCCACCTATACATACATATATACACACAATGGCATGCTGCTGCTAAGTCACTTCAATTATGTCCGACTCTGTGTGACCCCACAGACAGCAGCCCACCAGGTTCTCCCGTCCCTGGGATTCTCCAGGCAAGAACACTGGAGTGGGTTGCCATTTCCTTCTCCAATGCAGGAAAGTGAAAAGTGAAAGTGAAGTCGCTCAGTCGTATCCAACTCCCAGCGACCCCATGGACAGCAGCGTGCCAGGCTCCTCCGTCCACGGGATTTTCCAGGCAAGAATACTGATGTGGGGTGCCATTGCCTTCTCTGCATGCTACTTGACTATAAAAATAATAAAGTCTTGCCATTTATAATAAGAAAAGATCTTAAGAGCATAGTTGGCCTTGAACCACACAGGGGTTAATCCATGTATAACTTACAGGTGGTCTTCTGTTTCCATGGTTCCTCTGCATCTGTGGATTCAATCAACCATGGACTGTGTGATTCTTTAGTATTAATGATTGGGAAATATCCAGCATAAGTGGATCCACACAGTTCAAATATATCTTGTTCAAGGATTAATTGTACTGTTAGGTAAAATAAGCCAGCCAAAGAAAAATATCATATTGTTTCTCTTATCTAAGGAATCTATAAAACAAAACAAACAAACTCATAGACATGGAAAACAGATTGATGATTGCCAAAGTGGAGGAGGATTGGGGTGGGTGGGCAAAATGGGTAAAGTGGGTCAAGAGGCACAAGCTTTCAGTTATGAAATAAATGAGTCACAGGGATGACATTTATAACTTGGTTACTATAGTTAATAATACTGTATTGCAGTTGTCAAAGTTGACAAAAAAAAAAAAATACACCCTAGTTCTCATAAGAGGAAAAAAAAATCATGTCACTCTGCATGGTGATGGATGGTAACGACATTATAGTGATCATTTCACACTGGATACAAGTATCAAATCATTATGTTGTACACCTGAAAATAAAACAATGTTATGTGTCAATCATACCTTGACAGAAAATAAGTCCTCTAAAATTGAACATGAACCTCCAGAGAGGTTCCTATTGATGCATTCCTATTGATGCCCCTGTGCAGTTGCTATCAGCTTCAGAAATAACTTCATTTGCTCATCAAGTCCCCTTTCTCACATAACCAGGTTATTTAAATAAGAGTTAAGTGAAGGTCAGTTTTTAACTAGCTAGAAATTCCTCTAGGTATATTTTATAATGTTAAGAAAATGTTCTGAGGTCTTTTGCTAAAACTTCTTAAAAATTGGGATAAAATCTACTGAGTAACGTGACATATTTCCAAGCTCCCCAAGAGGTCTTTAAAGAAGAGGTTATTTGTTAGTGGGAGAACATTCAGCCTCAAATCAACTTCCTGACCTTAACTGAGGTAAAATGTACGTCACTTAAAAACAACTAGAGCTTATTGAATACCTACTATGTGCCAGGAAATGTGTATTCATTAGCTTTAACCCACACAATTCTGTAAGGTGTTAATTTTCCACTTTACAAAAAAGGAAAGTAAGGTTTCAAAAAGTTAATTCAGCTTCTTCACATCATATAATTCACAAATGGCAGAGCTAGGGTTGAAATCTCTGTTTTATTTCAAAGCTCTAGCTCTTTGAAAATATGATGCTTATAAAGAGACTCTACCTGATTACAGGACAATTAGTTGAGAGTGAGCATATTATAAAAGTGATGCCACCACACCATCAACCAAAATACCTGTTAGTCCCAGAGAGAGAAACACTGAACAAGCAAATAGGGAGAACTCCAAAGCCTTTTTCCTTTATTTATGATCCACATCATAGCTATATTTTGCTTACCCTCCTGAGAGGGGTGTTAGTCATAATTTCATGGCAAATGCCCACACCATCACCCATGACTAACGATGCTGTAGAATCCTGGGAAGATGAACTCACCTTTATAGACCTAGCTGAGAGCAAATGTTTCTGGGCCATTTAACACCCATTCTTGGGTCGTTTCTCTTCTTTGTGGACTCTTCCTTTTCTGTATTATTGTGCATGTGTGTGGGTGCTCAGTTATGTCCAACTCTTTGTGACCCCATGGACTGTAGCCCACTGGGTTCATCTGTCCATGGAAATTTTCCAGGCCAGAATGCTAGAGTGAGTTGCCATTTCCTACTCCAAGGGATCTTGCCAACCCTAGGGGTTGAACCCATGTCTCTTGTGATTCCGGCACTGGCAGGTGGAATCTTTAAGACCACACCACCTGGGAAGCCTCTGTATCACTGTACATTTCAAATTACAGGAAGTGGCAGAATGGAAGTTAAAATCAAATAAGAGAAGAAGATAGTTGACATACAAATTCACCACATCCATGAGAAGCCCTTGCTCCATTCCCAACTATGAGCAGAAGAAAATGAGCATTGAGAAAATTCTTGCCTCAGCAGCACCCCACTTCCCTAAACAGGAACCATATAGTAATCTGACAGGAAAACAGCATCTCACAGGTCCACACTTGTTTGAGGAAATGGCCAGCTAGAGTGCCTAGCATCCCTCACACTGAACACCCCTTCCTCATTTGCAACACCCTGGACAGTCTCCTCCCTCCCAGTCAACCAAAGACTGCCAAAGTTCCTGAACAGCAACTGCAAAGCCTCCCCACCATCCAAAATTCATACATGAATAGAATACTTGCCGATCACAGACCATCTCAGCCTTCCCTCTTTTTATTCTATAAAAATTGATTCACCTCTATAATACTTTCAAACCCTCCAGAACTAAAGGTAATGGCAGATGGATTCCCTTGCCATAGGCTTATGAATAAACACTGTGTCAATTTTTTCTTGGACTTTGTTTCATTTCTGACACAATTTATATAGTTAGCCATGTCCATATGCATCTTTAATGAGGGGCTCAATGCATTATTTATAATCCACACCTTCTGTCCATGAGAAGCCATTAAAGAGAGACGACTTTGTCCAAAGGTGGGAAGAGTCTCTCCATAATTATTTTTAATTCTAATCTCAGTGATAATTTTATTTAATACTATTCAGAATTATAGATGAATTTCAAGGGATTACCATACTTTGGTTATTTTTATGCATGCCTTTCACCCACCTTGAAGATGAGAATAAAAAGTGAGATATATTAATATAATTAAACCACTTTTCATAAGATATGTTTAATATGTATTTCACTTTTGCAATCCATTAGACCTGATTCTGCTACTAGTCTAGGATGAACACTAGATCATTGTACCAGAAAATGAATAATTCTTGCCTTTGAACAATTATATTAAAATAGCTTCCAACTTAGTATTTTTATCTGTTTCCCATCCCCCATCCATCTGGGCGACAGGGTTTCACTTCTCTCTTTTTTTATCTCTAATACTCTTACATTGGCTCCGTCCTATCTCTGTGCTGTGATATTGACTAGCCTCTCTTTAAATTCACACAGATGCTATCTTCAAATGATAAATCGTAGCAGGCTACCCATATAATTGATCTCAAATTCCCCGTGCCCCCAACAACCTTTAGCTGTGGCATTTTGAAGGACTTTGCACCTTTCTGAAAAATTAAATGCTGATGCGAACACTGAAGGGAAGATGTCTCTCTCTACCTTAAAAAATGTTGCAAATCTTTCAAGAAATGTGAACATTGACCTCTATAACCATTTTGAAGATACACTTTTAAAAAATTAGATGTGAGCTATGAACAGCAGTCTGTGGTAAGAAATTAATACTCTCTTACTTTGTAGCTGGGAAAAAATGTATTTACTTGACTTGTATGTGCAACATATGACAGTGTGAAGTTAAGGAAAAATGACGTATTGTTATCAGTACAGATCTGTTGAATTTGTCTGCCTTATGTATACAGCTTATCAAAGGAAAAGCAATGAGGTGTGAGAAAGGACATATATGGGCTTCAAACTCAAATTCTGGTTTGAATCTGGGCTGCCTCACTAGATTTGTTGCTTTAAGCAAATGACCTCCAAGAATCTTAGTTTTCTTATGTGACACCCTAACTCTTCCATCTTGCAAGGTAATGGTGATAATGAGAAAACAATGTATGGTATGAAAAAAAAAAATGTATGGTATGGATTCAGACACTGAAAGAAACAGTTTGTTAAAATGAGTTTACTTCTATCAAGATCACTATTTTTCCCAGACTATCTACTGCTATGTCTCTTTTGAAGTACATACACTGAGTCATGTCCCCTGGGGCATGCTGGGGTCATCTATAAACTCCTACAGCCAGGTGAATAAAATCTAGAACAGCAGACTTTATGGGAGCTACAAAACTTATTCAGCAGCACACACAGACAGACACACACACAATCACTCACTCCCTAGGAGTCACAGAAAACAAGCTGTCAGCCTAGAAGATTGATAGACAGTTTGCTTTTCAACTTTTTAATTAAGACATTTTTAGGGATGTTTTAGGTTCACAGCAAAACCGAAGGGAAAGTACAGAGATTTCCCACAATCCTCCTTCCTCCTCATATCAGGGACTTCCCCATTATCAATATACCCTACCAGAGTGGTGCCAGTTTTACAACTGATGAACCTTCATTGACACATAATCACCCCAAATACATACTTTAATACAGTTCACTGTTGGTATTCATCATTATATGGGCTTAGACAAATGTATAAAATGACATGGGTACCCATCATTATGTATCAGACAAAGTATTTTCACTGACCCAAAAACCTCTGTGCTCCACCTATTCATTCCCTTCTGACCTCTGGCAATCAATGACTTTTTTTCTTTTCTTACTATCTCCATAGTTTTGCCTTTTCCAAAACATTATATAGTTGGAAGCATACAGTATACAGCCTTCTAAGGTTGGCTTTCACTTACTAATATGCATGTACGTTTCCTCCATGTCTTTTTATGGCTTCTAGTTCATTTCTTTTTACTGTTGGGTAATATTTCGTCATTTGGATGTGCCACAGTTAAGAGTATCCATTCACCTACTGAAGGGCATCTTGATTGCTTTCAAATTTCAGCAATTATGAATAAAACTGCTATAAATATCCACAAGCAGGTTTTTGCATGGATATACATTTTCAACTCCTTTGGGTAAACACCAAGAAATTCCTGTTTGATTTTGGAATGAAATACAGCAAATTGTAAAACCTGCATATAAAACAGGGGTTGACAAAATCTCCCCATACAAGACAGATAGTAGACTGTGTGGATCACATCTCCACCACAACTGCCCAGTTCTGCCACTGGAACATGAAAATAGCTATACACAAATCATAAACAAACAAGTACGGTCATGTTCCAATGCAACTTTATCTATAAAAATCAATCAGTGGGGCAGACTTGTAACAAGGACGATAATTTGCTGACTGGTGATTGAAAGGAAAGCAGAGAGTGAGTACATGAAGTGAGCTCTATTTGTTCTCCTTCCCCCTGCTATGTCTCAGCAGACCTTGGGATTTAAAGCACTTTGACATCCAAATAGTTTCACAGGACATCAAGTTTGCAACACTGATCAATATTAGGACAAGACAGGGACTTATTGGTCTTCAAAGAATCACTTCTCACTCATTCAAAATGATAACATTTGTCAATATGATCATTAAAAAATGAAGAATAGATGCATTCAATAAATCTACATAATCTGCTATAATTTATGACACTAGTAACTAAAGAATTGTTTTCATTTTTCTTTTTCTTTCTGGACTGCACAGCACTAAATTTGTTAGGTATAACCTAAGATAACTCAACCAAAAGGCAAAGGAGAAAGGGAAAGATAAACCCCAATGAATGCAGAGTTCCAGAGAAAGGCAAGGAGAGATAAGAAAGCTTTCTTAACTGAACAATGAAAAAAAAAAAAAAAAGAAACAGAGAAAAGCAATACAATGAGAAAGACTAGAGATCTCTTCAAGAAAATATGAGATACCAAGGTAACATTTCATGCAAAGATGGGCACAATAAAGGACAGAAATGGCAATGACCTAACAGAAGCAAAAGAGATTAAGAAGTGGTGGCAAGAATACACAGAAGAACTGTACAAAAAAGATCGTAAAGACCCAAATAATCACAATGGTGTGGTCACTCATCCAGAGCCAGGAATCCTGGAGTGTGAAGTCAAGTGGGCCTTAGGAAGCATCACTATGAACAAAGCTAGCGGAGGTGATGGAACTCCAGCAGAGCTATTTCAAATCCTAAAAGATGATGCTGTGAAAGTGCTGCACTCAATATACCAGCAAATGTGGAAAACTCAGCAGTGGCCACAGGACTGGAAAAGGTCAGTTTTCATCACAATCCCAAAGAAGGGCAATGCCAAAGAATGTTCAAACTATCACACAATTGCACTCATTTCTCATGCTAGCAAAGTAATGCTCAAAATCTTTCAAGCTAGGCTTCAAAACTATGTGAACTGAGAACTTCCAGATGTTCAAGCTGGATTTAGAAAAGTCAGAGGAAACAGAGATCAAGTTGCCAACATTCGTTGGATCATTGAAAAAGCAAGAGAATTCCAGAGAAACATCTACTTCTGCTTCACTGACCATGCTAAATCCTTTGACTCTGTGGATCACAACAAACTGTGGAAAATTCTGAAAGAGATAGGAATACCAGACCATCCTACCTGTCTCCTGAGAAACTTGTATGCAGGTCATGAAGCAACAGTTAGAACCTTACATAGAACAGACCGGTTCAAAATTGGGAAAGGAGTACATCGAGGCTGTATATTGGCATCCCACTTATTTAACTTCTATGCAGAGTATATTATGTGAAATGTTGAGCTGGATAAATCACAAACTGGAATCAAGATTGCCAGGACAAAAATCAACAACCTCAGATATATGCAGATGATGCTACTCTAATGGAAGAAAGTGAAGAGGAAATAAAGAGCCTCTTGATGAACGTGAAAGAGGAGAGTGAAAAAGCTGGCTTAAAACTCAACATTCAGAAACCGAAGATCATGGCATCTGGTCCCATTACTTCACAGCAAATAAATGGAGAAAAAGGGGAAACAGTGACAGACTTTATTTTCTTGGGCTCCAAAATCACTGTAGATGGTGACTGCAGCCATGAAATTAAAAGATGCTTGCTCCTTGGAAGAAAAGTTATGACAAACCTAGAAAGTATATTAAAAAGCAGAGACATTACTTTGCCAACAAAGGTCTGTATAGTCAAAGCGATGGCTTTTCCAGTGGTCATGTATGGACGTGAGAGTTAGACCATAAAGAATGCTGAGAGCCAAAGAATTGATGCTTTCAAACTATGGAGCTAGAGAAGACTCTTGAGAGTCCTTTGGACAGCAAGGAGATCAAACTAGTCAATCCTAAAGGAAATCAACCCTGAAAATTCACTGGAAGAACTGATGCTGAAGCTGAAGCTCCAACACTTTGGCCACCTGATGCAGAGTCTACTCACTGGAAAAGATCGTGAAATTGGGAAAGATTGAGGGCAGGAGGAGAAAGGGGTGACAGAGGATGAGATGGTTGGATGGCATCACGGACGCAATGGAAATGAGTTTGAGCATGCTCGGGTCACTCTTCCTCATTTTATGCTTGAAGCTGGATGAAAATTTTGATCCAAACTGCTTTGTTCCTAGCTATGAAATAAAACTGGGCTTCCCTGGTGACTCAATGATAAACAGGATACATACTAATGGAGGAGATGCCCAAGACTCAGGTTCCATCCCTGTGTTGGGAAGATCCCCTGCAGGAGGAAATGACAACCTGCTCCAGTAATCTTGCTGGCAAAATCTGATGGACAGAGAAGCTTGGCAGACTATAATCCATGGGGGTCACAAAGAGTCATTCACATCTGAGAACACAGCACAGAAATAAAACTAGCATTTTCATTCTGCTGCCTCCACTGTCAAAGCTAAGCTCTATCTTTAGTTAAAAACTATTTCATTTAGACTCAATAGTCTACTGGTTACTCATTCCTTTCCTGTCTTGCTCAAGATTTTTTTCTTTCTTTCTTTTTTTTTTTAAGAGTATCATTTTATTTTATTTTATTTTATTTTTAATTTATTTATTTTTTTAATTTTAAAATCTTTAATTCTTACATGCGTTCCCAAACATGACCCCCCCTCCCACCTCCCTCCCCACAACATCTCTCTGGGTCATCCCCATGCACCAGCCCCAAGCATGCTGCACCCTACGTCAGACATGGACTGGCGATTCAATTCTTACATGATAGTATACATGTTAGAATTCCCATTCTCCCAAATCATCCCACCCTCTCCCTCTCCCTCTGAGTCCAAAAGTCCGTTATACACATCTGTGTCTTTTTTCCTGTCTTGCATACAGGGTCGTCATTGCCATCTTCCTAAATTCCATATATATGTGTTAGTATACTGTATTGGTGTTTTTCTTTCTGGCTTACTTCACTCTGTATAATTGGCTCCAGTTTCATCCATCTCATCAGAACTGATTCAAATGAATTCTTTTTTTTCAATCTGCCTTTAAAACTAGTGCCTTTTATCTGAAAGTCATGGTGAGTTTGATCTGGATTTGGAAACTATTATAGCGTAAAGGCTGATAAAAGATGAATGGATTATTATGAAAGTGAGAGGAAGCATTCGGAATTGATAATGATGAAATCAGAATTTGCCCAATGCAACTCTCAGTTTAAGTTTACCCAAATGACCAAAGTCTGTGAGTGGTAGGTAAAATTTCATCTGTTAGCTGAGGCAATGATCACTCAAAAAGTCTTTCAATTCCACCTATTCCATACTTAAAGATCACATTGAGTTGAATGAAAACACTAATGCTTTTAGTGGACTGCAGAAGTAAAATATTCATACTGTAAACAGACCATGAACCCAAATAGAAAGCAAAACTTTAACATCACAAAGTTTATTGTTTAAAAATCTAGAGGTTGAAAAAGAGCACTCTTTTTCTTCTTTCTCCGTCTTTTGCTGTTTTTTATATTGGGAATGTCATTCCACTTACATTACTGAGAACAAAACAACTCAGGTGCTAGGGGAAGACATGGCTCCTGCCTACACACCCCTGGGGGACATGCTTCCCACACAAGGAACTTTCAGGAATAAATGGCTCAGTGGTTCATTCCATTTATTCCTTCTTGCAACCAGCAAGTGCCTCTTGCATTTGAGACCTAGAGGACAGAAAGATGAAACAGCTTCCCTTCAAGAGCTCATGGGTTTGAAAACGCAAATACAACGTCTTGACATTCCAGCTTCAAGTTTTGTCCTTCAATGCCCATTTATGCCAAAGCAGCCAGAGATATTTTTAACAAACATATAAATCAAATGACATCCCTCTCTTGCTTAAAACTGTCCTTTGCTTCCCCCCTTATATTAAGAATAAAATCCATTTGCTTCCATATGATCTAAATAAGACCTGACTCTTAACCTGTCTTTCCTACCACCCTCCTAATCTACAATTCTATTCAAACACAAATTTCTCTCTGTTCTTTGAACCTATCAAGCTCATTCCTGCACTGGGACATTTCTTGTTCTCTCTAAATTAAATATTCTATCTAAAATAAATCTTTGGCCAAAGCTGGTCCCTTCTTATCATTCAGATCTTGATTCTAAGGTCACTTTCTCAGACTTGGCCTCTCTGAAGACCTGGATAAATCGAGCACTTCCTCCAGTCGCTTGTCACACTCTCTATCATCCTGAAATGCACACTTAGTTTATTTGTTCTCTTGATTGTTGTCTATCTCCTCTGCTGCTGCTAAGTCACTTC
This sequence comes from Ovis aries, assembly GCF_016772045.2. Lineage (NCBI taxonomy): Eukaryota > Metazoa > Chordata > Mammalia > Artiodactyla > Bovidae > Ovis > Ovis aries. Next base: position 21,370,580 of record NC_056074.1, read on the forward strand.
AGTCATGCCCGACTCTGTGCAACCCCATAGACAGTAGCCCACCTGGCTCCCCCGTCCCTGGGATTCTCCAGGCAAGAACACTGGAGTGGGTTGCCATTTCCTTCTCCAATGCATGAAAGTGAAAAGTGAAAGTGAAGTCACTCAGTCGTGTCCGACTCTAGCGACTCCATGGACTGCAGCCTACCAGGCTCCTCCGTCCATGGGATTTTCCAGGCAAGAGCACTGGAGTGGGGTGCCATCGCCTTCTCCGGTCTATCTCCTCTAGTGGAATGTAATTTCCATGAAAGTAGAGATCTTGTCTGTTTTATTCACCAAAGCACCCCAATACTTTGAATAATATCTAATATATGATAGATAGGACTTCTCCGGTGGCTCGGTGGTAAAGAACCTGCCAGCTAATGCAGGAAATTCAGGTTCAACCCCTGGATCAGTAAGATCCCCTGGAGAAGGAATCGGCAACACACTCCAGTATTCTTGCTTGGGAAATCCCATGGACAGAGAAGCTTGGCAGGCTACAGTCCATGGGCAGCAGAGTCCGACACAACTTAACAACTAAACAACAACCCTCAAAATAATCATGAGCAATTGTTACTATTCTAATCATTAGCTGAAAAAATGTTGATTGAATGGCATATTGGTCTACATCAATGAAACAGCCAGAGCAACTAGGAAACTGAGGTGAGAGATAAATACTTCTCTTTGATGATAACATTAACATTCATATACCCCAGACCTCAGAGCTTAAGGGAAGCTCAAGACATAATCCCATTTTTAGAAGCAACCACAACCTTGTATGAAAAAGGGGGACAAAAGCACTGCTTTTCTCATGACATTTCAATGCTACCTACCTGAAAATCACGGTGACCATATACATTTATAGCACCTAAGTTGAGAAAGCACTCCTTGGAGTTGTGCAAAGTACAACCTTCACTAACATAAGCAATGTTCCTGCCAAGTCATTCCCTTTTTTGAGGCCCTTTGTATATGTTTTGAAAATGAAATTCCAAAATAGGATTATAAAAACTGTAATGGCACAAAATAAGACTTGTAACATAATAACACATTTTAATCAAGTCATTGGCAATTATAAAAAAAAATGGATATGAATTTACAGTATACTATATAGCAGTGAGGACTGATAATGAGGCCCCAGTTTAAAGCTGTATGATAGATGCCTAATTTCAACCTTGTCAGGATGTTTCTGTTACTGCACGCGTGACTTTGTAAGGAAATGTTTAATAGTCTACACTAGAGGTTATTGTGAATGGGCCTTCCACTCTTCCTGTGATAGAGCCTGAATCCTATCACAACTCATAATGTAACAGTCAACAAGAGGTTCTCTGAGGAGGAGCGTATGCCCTGGTGACACTGGTACCATGAAACTCAACTAGAAGTATGCCCTGAAATAAGTTGGCTTCGCAGATGGCGCTAGTGGTAAAGAATCCACCTGCCAACGCAGGAGATATAAGAGATGTGAGTTCAATCCATGTGTCGGGAAGATCCCCTGGAAGAGGGTATGGCAACCCACTCCAGTATTCTTGCCTGGAAAATTCCAGGGGTTGCAAAGAGTTGGACACAACTGAAGTGACTTAACATGCACGGAAATCAGTTATTGCTTTCTCCAAGCCCGTTTCTTCCAGAAGTCTCTCATAGAAGGAAATTTAGCAGGCAAGTTTAGGGAGAGTGATCAAAGTCCCTCCTATAGGGATTTTGACTCAGGCTTCTGACTCAGGCCACGTGCTGCCTCACAGCGGAACAACATGCAGGCAATCTGATGCAAGGTCTACCACACTCCTAACCAGCTCTTCATCTCTGATTTTTTTTTTAATATTCCAACATATTACACTGAGTTCCATTGTGCTGTAGATTTATGATAACATTATAGGTATCTTAAAAACCATAAATACTAAGACATCAGCTCTTCAGTACACATTTTAAAAATTACAAATGTATTTTCCAATAGCCTAGTTCGCTTACACATCTCTGAGTCAACCATCATAAATAAGTCAGTTCTGTTTCATTTTCTCTTGGCATTTTAGCCTTTATAATCACTAATTTTTCAGACCAAGCCAATAAACAGAAAATAATTCAACTACTGGTTTTGAGTAATCTCAAACATTTCTAACCTTCCCAAAGGCCCTGTAAAAAAGAAATACTCACTTAATTCTCATCCATAACCTTCTGCCTTCTCTCTACTTCACCTGGGATCTGACCATATGCCCACTCTAGTTGCCAGTCTGGGGGTTCAGTGACCTCCACATGAATATACATTCTCCAACCCCGAGGCTCTAGCTGTCCCAAATGGCCCAGCCCCTGTTCTCTACATGACCACTAATCTAAGCCAAGGACCCCTAAAGTCCCCGTCCCTTTAGAAAGCTTTAGTCTCCCTTTTACTGAGATCCTCTTCCACTAAAAGTCATGAAAAGCCATACTGTAAGGGAAAGAGCGGCTTCCCTGGTGGCTCAGTGGTAAAGAACCTGCCTGCAATGCAGCAAACTCGAGTTCAATCCTTGGGTCAGGAAGATCCCCTGGAGATGGAAATGGCAATGCACTCCAGTACTCCTGCTTGGAAAATTCCATGGATGGAGGAGCCTGGTGGGCTACAATCTATGAGTTCACCAGAATTAAGTTCACACAACTTAGCAACTCAACAGCAACAGTGGAAAGAGTAGCTAACAGTAACAATAATCTAATGTCGACCTAGCACTATGCCATGTTTTCACACCTTAAATGAGGATTTTTAAATGCATACACTGGGGAATTCCAAGAATTGTAGGTTGAAGAACCTAAGCGAATATAGAAATGGAGTGAGAAAAATATGAGTTTGTGTAGGGAAAGGCAATTAGTTTTCATTTATGAAAGCATAATGTATGGCGGCATTAGTGGTAAAGATGAGACACAAGAGACACGGGTATGACCCCTGGTTCAGGAAGATTCCCTGGAGGAGGAACTGGCAACTCACTCCAGTATTCTACACGGGAAAACCCCAAGAACAGAGGGGCCTGGAGGGCTACAGTCCAAGGGGCCTCAAAGAGTCAGACATGACTCAGCAACTGAACACACGATGTATATTAAGGGAAGAAGCCAAGATGAGCCTGGGGAAAACGACAGCACTGAACCCCATCCTAGAGAGTCTGAAAAGCCAAAATAAGGATCTGGCCCTTGCTCAGCTGGCAGGAGAAAGCTGCAGAGATTCTTATTTATTGAACTTGCTGAATCTGGGCTATATTTTAGAAAGATAAAATTGGCAGCATGGGGAGAATGGATTGGAAGGAAAGAACTGAAGGTGCTAGATTTTATGCAAAAGCTTCATGGGGAAATTGTCATCTAATGCTAACAGTCTATCTCTACATCTTTGATTACTATAATTAACTGATAAGAGACCTGTGGGATACTCTGTAGTTGCAGAGAAAAACTATGTAAATATGTTATTTCTACAGTATCACCTTAGTGCTTTGCTAAATTCACCTGTACTTTCAGAGAAAGAAAGTTTGCCTGCCTTACTGAGTCCACAACAGCCTCACAAAATGGTGAGCTCACCGGAATGGAGCTCTGAAGTTCAGAATGAAGCCCCTATAAGCTTGTCCTAATTCAGCTGCCTAAAACAAGACTCCCCCTGACGTCGAATGCCAGAGAAACAAATGATCACCACTGTAAAGAATTCAGCTGTAATTTTCAAGGTCCCCAGCGGCAATACAGATGAAGTATTAAGCTACAAGAGTTCAAGTCGCTGTTAGCAGGAAAATGGTACATTTCTGTGAAACAGCACTGTGGGCTCTTCAGACTGTGGGCTCTAGAATCAAGCAGTCTAGGTTTACGCAATATCTCAGTCACCTCAGTTGCAACTTGTGTGACTTTGATCAAATTGCTTCACCTCCCTAAGGGCAAGAGTAGTACCCACCTCATAAGATCATCTGAGGAATAAATGAAATAATCCACATAAATCACTTAACACATAGTTGGTTCTCAAATGATTTGGGATTTTTTTTTCTGATATGGACCATTTTTTAAGTCTTTATTGAATTTGTTGTAATATAACTTCTGTTTCATGGTTTGGTTTTTCGGCGTGGGATCTTACTTCCCCAGTTAGGACCTGAACCCCCTGAATTTGGAAGGTGAAGTCTTAATCACCAGACTACCAGAGAATTTCTGGTGCTCACATGATTTGATATCTATTTTTGACAAAGATAACTTTGACTGCTGGGTGTTAGACTAGATGGAATGGGAAGAAAAGGAAACTGTAGAAAGCAAAAGAGAGGCTATTTCACTAGTCCACGGAAGAGACAATGGCATCTTGAACACGAGGACAAGTAGATGGATGTAAGATACATTTCCAGGGTTGCTGGCAGGAGGCTTGCTTGATGAAGAATGACTCCCAGGCTTCCAGTGGTAGAACAAGATGCTTGTGTGCATGCTAAGATTCTACGGTTGTATCCAACTCTATGCGACTCTATGGACTGTGGCCTGCCAGGATCCTCTGTCCATGGGATTCTCCAGGCAAAAATACTGGAATGGGTTGCCATGCACTCCTCTAGGGAATTTTCCCAACCCAGGGATCGAACCCTCATTTCTTATGTCTCCTGCATTAGCAGGCAGATTCTTTACCACTAGAGCCACCTGGGAAGCCCCAGAACCAGATGTGTACCAATCTAATACAGTTAGATAGTATAAAGACAGCCAGGGACAGGTTTAGGGTAGCAAGTAAGAAGTTCTGATTTGGTTACAGTATGAGTCCAAATAGGACTTGGACAATTCCACACAAATTAAGAGTTCAGAAAGATTTAAGCTGACAATATTAAATTGACATCCCCTAATATGAGTTAGGATGAGAGGTTTGGATGTCATCATCAATTTAATGGACATGAGTTTGAGCAAATTCCTAGAAAAGTGAAGGACAGGGAAGCCTGGCATACTGAAGTATGCAGGGTCTCAAAGAGTTGGACACAAATGAGCAACTGAACAACAACAATAATAATGTGAATTTATAGCAACAACAAAAAAGAAACCAAAACAAACAAAAAATGCTGGAAAATATTCAGATTTTGAGTTTGGTGAACTGAGGAGCCTCCAAGAATGATAAATAGCGAGTGAGCAGACAGGTGGGGAGGAAAAGGGGAAAGTATATAATCACAGGAAAACAGAGACAAAAACTGTCCAAAGAAGAAGGCTGGTGATTAGCCAAGGTCAAGTGCTGCTGGGAGACCAATAAACTGATAACAGGGAGCTGTCCCCTGGATCTAGCAACACATAATTCAGAGAAAAGTGGTAGGCTGGAAATGGCATTGTGACCGGTTACAGAGTAGATATAAGAATTGGAAACAGCCTTTAGAGACAATTCTGAGAAATGCCCTTGAATAGATACACAGATAGAAACAAGGGCTGTCAGAGGATGTAGACAAAATAGGAATTTTTATAGGGTAAAAGATAAGATAGTATACTGAAGGAAGGGATGCTGAAGAGACTGTCAAACTGATGATGCAGAATGCAGAGTGAGGTCCCAGGAAAGCAAGGAGGACATGGGATGTGGTACACAGAAAAAAGACTGGCCTTTGATCAGTCAAGAGGCACTTGTTACACCAGGAAAGAGCATTTGGATACTGAATTGGGTGGATCTGAGGAAGGAATAATGAGGTAGCTCTCTTCTGGAAATTTTTATTTTTCTCAATGATGTATGAACTAAGCTCACAAATTAAGGGTGAGAGTAATAGCATAAACATGGAAGGCTGAAAGTTTGAGAAGTTAGAGAAAACATGCAAGCTAACTAGTCAAATATTAGATGACTGCTGAGTGCCAAATCTTTAGGCATCTCCGTGGAAATCATCAGCATAAAAAATCTTGTTTAAACCAAGAGAAGGAGTTCATGAATGGCTATCAGCAAGGGGAGATGAGAAGTTCATGGAACTGACATATGCCATGTTCGATAGGGTCATCCAAGTAGATACTGAAATCATCAAGATTAATGACAGGAATTAACATAGAGAGAAAGAAAGGAGTCACAAGTTATGGATAAGAGAAAATGTTAACAGAGGAGAGTAGCAAGAGCAGGGAAAGATTAAGTATAGTCAGATGGTGCAGGTCCCAATGATGAGACAGTTTTGTCACAAATTTTTGAAGGTAAGTTAGAAGTATCTAACACCAAAATTTGAAATGTACACGTGCTGTGCTGTTTTTCCTACAGAGTAGGTACTATTTGCTCATAGGGATGAGTTCAAGCATATCCACTGAAACACTTTTGGAAGACGCAAACCTGGAAACAACTGGAAAATTCACCAATAGTAGTCTTTTTTTTTTTTAGAAGGGCTTAGAAAATATGTCATTTATATATACTGCTGAAAATTTTTCTTACAGGCATTCTCTAACCAAGAAATAAATGAATAAAAACAAAGAAAACAATAAAGGGGAATTCATGTCATAAAAGGAATCACTAAGAAAATTTGTGCAGATTTGTCTCGTTAGATAAATCATGCCAGAGCTTGCAAAGGAATACAATGAAGACAAATAAAAGAGTAAGAGGAGTATGTATGTTACCAACATGGAACTACATCCAACACAGTAAAGTAGAAAAAAAGGTACGTTAACAAGATGTATAGACTTCCTGGTGGCTCAGTGGTAAAGAATCTCCCTACAATATAGGAGCTACAGGAGACATGGGTTCAATCATAGGATCAAGAAGATCCCCTGGAGGAGGACATGGCAACCCACTCCAGTACTCTTGCCTGGAGAATCCCATGGACAGAGGAGCCTGGTGGGCTACTGTCCACAGGGTTGCAATGAGTCGAACATGACTGATGAGACTCAGCACACATGCATTGAACAAGATGTATAATACACTTCCATTTGTATAGATGAAAAGAAATATATGCACAAACATAGGTACATATTTTCCCTTATACACACCCTATCACTAAAAGAACATCCTACAAACAAGAATAGTAAAAATAGCCCTAAAAATAGCCCTAAAGAGGGATGTTAAGGGTCTAGGAGACTTTGTTGTGGTTCAGTGCTAAGCCGGGGCCAACTCTTTGTGACCCCATGGACTGCAGCATGTCCAGATACCCTGTCCTTCATCATTTCCTGGAGTTTGCTCAAGCTCATGTCCATTGAGTCAATGATGCCATCCAAGCATCTCATCCTCTGTTGTCCCCGTTTCCTCCTGCCCTCAATATTCCCCAGCATCAGGGTCTTTCCCAGCGAGTCTGCTCTCTGCATTGTGTGGCCAAAGTATTGGAGCTTCAGCTTCACCTAAGTCCTTCCAATGAATATTCAGGGTTGTTTACCTTTAGGACTGACAGGTTTGATCTCCTTAAAGTCCAATAGAGTCTAAAGAGTCTTTTTCAGGACACAGTTCGAAAGCATCAGTTCTTTGGTGCTTGGCCTTCTTTATGGTCCAACTCATATCCATACATGACTACTGGAAAAACCATAGCTTTGTCTATACAGACCTTTATCTGCAAAGTGATGTCTCTGATTTTTAATATGCTCTCTGGGTTGGTCATAGCTTTTCTTCTAAGGAGCAAATGTCTTCATTTTATGGCTGCAGTCATCATCTGTAGTGATTTGGAGCTGAAGAAAATAAGGTCTGTCAATCTTTCCACTTTTTCCCCACCTCTTTGTCATGCAGTGATGAGACCAGATGCCATGATCTTAGTACTCTGAATGTTGAGTTTTAAGCCAGCTTTTTTCACTCTCCTCTTTCACCTTCATCAAGGGGCTCTTTAGTTCCTCTTCATTTTCTGCTATCTGGCTGGTACCATCTGTATATCTGAGGTAATTTATGTTTTTCCCAGCAATCTTGATTCCAGCTTCTGCTTCATCCAGCCCGGCATTTCACATGATGTACTTTTCATAAAAGTTAAATAAGCAGGGTGATAATGTATAGCCTTGACATACTCCTTGCCCAAATTTGAACCAGTCTTATGTTCCGTGTCCAGTTCTAACTGTTCCTTCTTGACCTGAATACAGGTTTCTCAAGAGGCAGGTATGGTAGTCTGGTATCCCCATCTCTTGAAGAATTTTTCAAAGTTCGTTGCGATTCACACAGTCAAAGGATTTAGTGAAGTAAATGAAGCAGAAGTATAAGCTTTTGTGGAATTCTCTTACTTTTTCTATGATCCAACAGATGTCAGCAATTTGATCTCTGGTTCCTCTGCCTTTCCTAAATCCAGCCTGTACATTTGAAAGGTCTCTGTTCATGAACTGCTGAATCCTTGCTAACATGTGAAATGAACACAATTCTATGGCAATTTGAACATTCTTTAGCATTACCCTTCTTTGGGATTGGAATAAGAACTGACTTTTCCAGTCCTGTGGCCACTCATGAGCTTTCCAAATTTGCTGGCATACTGAGTGTTGCACTTTAACAGCATTATCTTTTAGAATTTGAAAGAGCTTAGTTGTAATTCCGTCATCTCCATCACCTTCATAGTAACACTTCCTAATGCCCACTTGACTTCAGACTCCAGGATGTCTGGCTATAGGTGAGTCGTCACACCTTCATGGTTATCTGGGTCATTAAGATCTTTTCTTGTACAGTTCTTTTGTGTATTCTTGCCACCTCTTTTTAATCTCTTTTGCTTATACTGCTAAGTCACTTCAGTCATGTCCAACTCTGTGCGACCCCATAGGTGGCAGCCCACCAGGCTCCCCTGTCCCTGCGATTCTCCAGGCAAGAACACTGGAGTGGGTTGCCATTTCCTTCTCCAATGCATGAAAGTGAAAAGTGAAAGTGAAGTCGTTCAGTCATGTCTGACTCTTAGCGACCCCATGGACTGCAGCCTACCAGGCTCCTCCATCCATGGGATTTTCCAAGCAAGAGTACTGGAGAGGGGCGCCATTGCCTTCTCCATTGCTTGTGCTAGGTCTTTGCTATTTCCGTCCTTTATTGTGCCCATCCTTGCATGCATCCCTTCATATCTCTATTTTCCTGGAAGAGATCTCTAGTCTTTCCCATTCTATTCTTTTCCTCTATTTCTTTCCCTTGTTCATTTAAGAAGGCTTTCTTATCTCTCCTTGCTATTCTTTGGAACTCTGCATTCAGATGTGGATATCTTTCCTTTTCTCCTTTGCCTTTCACTTCTCTTCTTTTCTGAGCTATTTGTAAAGCCTCCCCAGACAATCATTTTGTCTTCTTTTATTTCCTTATGTTTGGGACAGTTTAGGTCACTGTCTCCTGTACAGTGATACAAACCTGTGTCCATAGTTCTTCAGGCACTCTATCAAATCTAATGCCTTGAATCTATTTGTCACTTCCATTGTGTAATCATTCGGGATTTGATTTAGGTCATATCTGAATGGTCTAGTGATTTTCCCTATTTTCTTCAATTTAAGTCAGAGTTTTGTTATAAGGAACTCAGGAGCTGAGCCACAGTCACCTCCTGGTCTTGTTTTTGCTGACTGTGTAGAGCTTCTCCATCTTTGGCTGCAAAGAATATAATCAATCTGATTTTGGTATTGACCATCTGGTGATGTTCAGGTGTAGTGGTCTCTTGTGTTGGAAGAGGGTTTTTCTGTGACCAGTGCGTCCTCTTGGCAAAATGCTGTTAGCCTTTGCCCTGTTTCATTTTGTACTCCAAGGCCAAACTTGCCTGTTACTCCAGGTATCTCTTGACTTCCTACTTTTGTATTCCAATTTCCTGTGATGAAAAGGACACATTTTTTGGTGCTAGTTCTAAAAGGTCCTGTAGGTCTTCATGGAACCATTCGACTTTAGTATATTCAGCATTAGTGGTTGAGGCATAGACTTGGATTACTCTGATACTGAATGGTTAGCCTTGGAAACAAATTGAGATCATTCTGCCATTTTTTGAGACTGCACCCAAGTACTGCATTTTGAACTCTTTCGTTGACTATGAGAGCTACTCCACTTCTTCTAAGGGATTCTTGCCCCCTCAGTAGTAGATATAACGGTCATCTAAATTAAATTAGCCCATTCTCATCCATTTTAGTCTGGATTCCTAAAATGTCGATGTTCACTCTTGCCATCTCCTGCTTGACCATAGCCAGTTAACCTTGATTCATGGACTTAATATTCCAGTTTCCTATGCAATACTGTTCTTTACAGCATTAGACTTTATTTTCATCACCAGACATATCCACAACTGAGCACTGTTTCCACTCTGGCCCAGCCTCTTCATTCTTTCTGGAGGTATTTCCCCACTCTTGCCCTATAGCATATTGGACACCTATGGACCTGGGGGCTCATCTTCCATTGTCATATCTTTTTGCTTTTTCATACTGTTCATGGAGTTCTCAAGGCAAGAATACTGAAGTAGTTTGCCATTCCCTTCTCAATAAGCATTAGAATCAGTAAAATTTCCTCTAGACTCTGGAAAACTGTTTAGTCATCTTTAGTTAACAGTTTAAGAGGTAAGTTGTTTATGTCTTCATAACAATTCTTCCAGAATCAATAAGAACCCAAGAGATATAATCAGAGAGTCTAATAGATTCTTGTTCTAGGAACACATTTTTCTGCTTACCAATCTCAATAATCGTGTTTATTCTAAATTCTGTGCCACATGACCCATCATCAAAAAATAAAAATATAAGGAGAAAACTGCAGATGCGTACATTCTTGTGACTCTGAGTCAAGCAAGTCAAAAACACTGTAGAACTAAGATCCTGGCAAAGACTGATCTGTGCATGGATTACCCATGGTTACGTCAAACATGAAACTCCCTCCTCTTCCTCTTGCCATTATAATGAAACAGCAGGTGTAAATGAAGAGTATTTACTATTTCTACTATTTGTATTACTACATGTACTATTTGTCTTAACCCACACTATAGGGAGATACTTGAAAAGTTTTGTGTAACAGTGAACACATTGAAAAAGAGGTGTCATTGATTATATTTTAAAAGGCACCAAGACCATGTGTTCAAAAATTTCTTTGGTATGATAGTGTTAGTGTCAGTTCAGTTGCTCAGTCTTGTCCAACTCTTTGTGACCCATGAACTGCACCACGCCAGGCCTCCCTGTCCATAACCAACTCCTGGAATTCACCCAAACTCATGTCCATTGAGTCAGTGGCTGTTGACCAAAACGGCTCACCTTGGCCAGGTGCAGTAATAACTGATTGCAAGAGTTGTCTCACAATAGGTGGTCCTGATAAGGAACATGAGGCTGCCACCAAAAACTAACCAGGAGAACTCCAGAGGACACAAAGGGAGGGAGGAGACACCCATCCATAATGTGTCCAGCCAACCTCCCAGAAACCCTCACACTGGAATCCATCTTGGCTGAGAGATACATTTTGTACCAGGAAGGACCCTAAGTCAGACCAAATATGGGCCGAAAGAAGATGAGTGGTCAGAGATAACCCAGAAAGCAAACGGCATCACTCTAACCCCTGAGACTGTGAGTCACAAGGCAGAGCAATTCTCCTGGGTTCTCTTTTTCTCATGCTGTCCACTTCAGTGCCACTTTCCAATAAACTCTCTTGCTTTCTCAGCACGTGTGTCTCTTTGGACAATTCATTTCTGAGTGTTAAAGAAAGACCACGCTCAGGCCCTAGAAGGGGTCTCCCTTCCAGTAAATAATGTAATTTGTTGAATATGGTCATACTAGGTCTAAATGTTTCATTCATCATGTTGCCTAATTTCTGTATGTAAAGGAACCCCATACAGGAAGGAGATAGGAAAATTCACAGATGTCACTATCCACCAAGTCCATCGAAGGAAACTGACCTAATCCTAGACTCCTGGATTACTCTTCTACTACATGAAAATTAATCGTGAAATCCTGTTAAATCAACCTCAGAGAATTCTCTGAATTCCTCCCTACATCACTGCCCCATATAGTCTACACATACCTCCACTTACTGACACCACCCAAATTCAAAATCTCTTGTGTCTTCCATCTGGGAAGTGTTATTACCTCCTGCAAGTTTTCTTCCAGGGACTCTCAAGCTTGGCTGCATGTTAGAATTATCTAGAAAGCTTCTGAAAAACACTCATGTATGGATGAACTTTGTGGTATGTAAATTATATCTGCAGCCATGAAATTAAAAGACACTTTCTCCTTGGAAGAAAAGCTATATGGAACCTAAACAGCATATTAAAAAGCAGAGACATCACTTTGCTGATAAAGGTCTGTGTAGTCAAAGCTATGGTTTTTCCAGTAGCCATCTATGGATGTGAGAATTGGACCATAAAGAAAGCTGAGCACCAAAGAATTGATGCTTTCGAACTGTGGTGCTGAAGAAGACTCTTGAGAATCCCTAGGACTTCAAAGAGATCAAACCTGTCAATCCTAAAGGAAATCAACCCTGAACAGTCACTGAAAAGACTGATGCTGAAGCTGAAGCTCCAATACTTTGGCCACCTGATGCAAAGAGCCAAATCATTGGAAAAGACTCTGATGCTGGGAAAAATTGAGGATAGGAGTTGAAGAGGGCAACAGAGGTGCAGGAGTTTGAGCAACCTCTGGGACTTAGTGAAGGGCAGGGAAGCCTGGCATGCTGCAGTCCATGAGGTCACAGAGAGTCAGACACGACTGAGCAACTGGACAACTACAACCAATTATTATTTTATGAGACTATCACAAAAATACTCATTTATGTGTAAACTCCACTGTAGGCTAATTAAATCAGTGGCTCTTGCATTCTTTGAAACACTACAAGAGATTCTAGTGAGCAGTCATGGTAAAGAATCACTGCTGTAGTCTCACACATCAGTAGCCTCCAAACCTGGATTATTAGAATGTCTGGAGGAGCTTTTTGAAATGTGGAAACTTACACAAAATTTATACAGCCTCCCCACACCTCAACGCCCAACCTCTAATTTATCAGACTTGAATTACTAGTTTTTGTTCTTTTTTTTTTTTTTTTTAATGCTATCCAGTTGATTCTGATCCAGGTGATAGTCAGTGAGATACAGCTGCATCAAAACAAGCTACCCACACAAGAATATTTATGCTTTCTTCATTAGTGCTTCTCAAATGTTAAAGTGCCTACAAAGAATCTGCAGTCGTGTTAATATGCGGAATTGATTCAGTAGGACTGGGAGGGTCTAAGATTCTGCATTTCTATTAAACTCCCAGATGATGCTGATGCTACTGATGCTGGACCACATTTGGAGGCAGCAAAGTCCTGGATCTCCTAGAGATTCTATTTACCACAGAAACTCATCCTCAACTAATAAGGCTTAAAGACTGGTTTTCCCAGGCTTGGTCTAGTTTGCAACTATATACTAAAGGTGTGTCCTTTTTAATCCCTGACTACTTTATACTCAACAGCTACTAGAAAGAGTGAGCTGCCCATTTCTCTCCAGCTTAAATTTTATTGGGTTTTACCTAGAGGTCCCTTTTCCAATAGATAATGGGAAATGTTTTTGTATTCTCTATTTATACCACTTGAATTAATTGACTAAACCTACCTATAAAAAGAATTTTTTAAATATATTACTAAAATGTGAAGCAATAAAACTGTACTGTTTTTGCTGCTTTCACCTTATTGCCTTCAAAATTCCGATGAAATGCTGTCCGCCAGGAACCCTTTCCTGGCTGCGCTTGCTTATAGCATTTGCTTCTATAAGCTAGTGTATTACCTTCAGAAGCCACCAAGTAGCCCCGGATAGCCCACAGCTGGGATGCCATGCATCTGTTTTATGCATCAAAGTTCTCATCCAATCCACCAGGACTTGCATCTGAGAGGGTGGCTTCTCCTCTAGTTCAACACTAAACAGCTACACAAGAACTCAATTTGAAAATCATCATCTCATTCATTAGATAAAATGTACCTACTGATATCCATTTATATTCAACTGCAGATTCCCAAAATTTTCAGACTACAGAAGATTAAACATTGGTTTATGTGTGTACTTTTTCCTTCCATTCAGGGAACAGACTCAAGCCATCATGGAAATTGCACCCTCTAATTCTTTCTTTAGAATCTCTAGACTCCATATCAGTTCTAAGTAATCTATTCAAAGGTGCCCAAGATGATTATCAAAGATTATCTGAAAAATGCTAGCAGTGATTAAGATTTGTTATCTGCCTCCCAGGTGATGAGACCAGACAATCTTTCAACATAACTTCCAGGTGTGGAAAGAGTTGGCTCCAAGTCATCTTCTATAAAAGAGACACTTACAAGTCAACAGCAGAGAGAAAGAGGGAGAGAGATTGCCCAGGAAGAAAAGGTTCAAGGAGCTTTGATGAGATAAATTATGAGATGAAGAAAGAGCAAGTGAGATGAAAAGGTCAGAGGCATAGTTTTGGATGCTGTGTTACCTGAATAGGAAGTAGAATACCCGTTAATGAAATGTGGGTACAGCCATATTGCTAAAGACATACACGCATGGTGAATGGCACATATTCTGAATAATCAACTGAAAAAGAAACATTTTGCTTCTGAGAAGACAAAATTAGGGCATGTTATTCCTTACTGATGTTGCCTGAGGCAGTTATATCTGATTATAGCTTCGAAGCACAGGCTCTTCCCTTCTTCAGCTTCCCTTTCCTGATTTCTCTGGCATGAACCATAGTTCTGCTTCCCTATATAAATCTTCGCCAAGCTTTATGTGCCGGGTTTTGTTACAACTTAACCACCTATCTTTAGTCTGTCATTTTTTATATCCCCCATCCGTATAAAGAATTGTTACTGTGCTATATTCCTCACAGAAAACGCCAAGAACTTTCAGGGCAAAGAATGCTCTGATAAAATGAACTATTGATGTTTAAAATGAAAATAGAATTCAAGTCAGAGTTCTGCAGCTCTGCAGGGGAAAAAAAAAAAAACAACAACAACTTAGCTGAAAATTATAAATAAAATCCAGAGATCACTCTCTGCAGGACAATAATAGTGAGACAACCGTGACATACGAAGTTTCAATATTTCAGCTTGTATTGTTCTTTCCTTCAAATAACAATGGAGTAATTTACAAGCACTCAGTGTTTCTATTCCAGGCCATTACACTTGTGTTTAATAATTTTCGCATTTATTGACTTGATTGTTGTGTGACATCTGGCTATTAGCTGCATCAGCTCTCTAGAAGTTCACCTGCTACATTAGCGACACTGGCGGCTTCTATTAATAATACCAAGATATAGAACTTAATCGACTAAGCCTTCATAAAGATACCTTTGTTGCTAGTTTAAACTCATTCTCTTCTGCATATATGAGAAGATATCCCTATTCCCCTGATAATGACAGGAGCATGGCTCCCCATTTTCTTCGCTTCTCATGAACTTCTGCTACCAATTGGGCAGCATGATGAGTACCTGATCACTGTGAGATACACTGAGCCATCAGACAGAAGGAAACCCTACACAGACATTCAAGATATATGAGTGTGCTCAGTATCTGCTATGGGTATCAGGTTTATAGCGATGTTCAAACCAAATTCAATCCTCTTCCTATAGAACACATATATTTTGATTAATTTATTTACTTCATCTTCACAATAAACTTACTATGTAGGTACTATTATTTACATTTTTTGAATGATAAAACTGAAGCTAAAAATTTGCTGAGTACACAGTGAATAAGTGAGTGGGCAGGATTTAATACCAAGATACTCTAATTTCAAAGCCATGTTCTTAACCTCTTAACTATGCTGATGTTCCAAGGCAAACCCGAAAGGAGGGCTGGAAACAAGATGAGCTCTTAGAGGACTGGGTGTCTCTACACTGGCAGATATGTTTGTCAGTTTCTAGGCAAGCAGGATAGGTAGGGTGTCCAGCTGTCAAAATGAGAGAGGGAAAAATTCCCAGATATTATCCACCTGGCAAGTGGAAAAGCCCATGTGACTAAGAATCTCTCCTACTTGGAGATACCGTCTCAGGCACCTTCAGGCTCAGATCTTGGAGAGTGACTTCTCAAATTTCTTCAGACACAAATTCCAGTGTCATGGGGCTCTTTGAAACTCATCATGAATGATGGAGATATTATATATTCCAATCCTACTGTGCTGAACTGGGATGTTCAGCACATACCACGCCCTACATGAGATAAGCAGCAGCAGGTGCCAAAGTTAAGAAAAACCATGAACATCTATCTTTCAAACAAACACATTCTGTGTACTAATGTACTTTTATGCAAAGTAGGAAAATGTCTGGGTTGTTCCATTTTAATAGCAGGTCCCTCATGGAGCCCCTGAAACAGCAGTAATAGACCCACTACTCTTGGATTGGCCTCATTGTCTGGTTTTCAAATTCTTTTGCCTCTACCTGCAGCCTTGAGAACCTGACCTCCCAAAACCAAGTGAAGAGAAGAAAGCTCTCTAGAAAGCTCTTTCTAGTTGAAAGCTCAAATCAGGATCCTCAACCATCAGTCTTATCAATTGCAAAACTGTCTTAACTCCTGAAATTTTTTTCAAATCTATTTTATTAAAGTATAGTTGATTTACAATATGTTAGTTTCTGGTGTACAGAAAAGTGATATTTTTTCTTATTCTTTTCCATTATAATAGCTTATTATAAGATACTGAATGTAGTTTCCTGTGCTAGAGAATAGGATTTTGCTGTTTCCCTCTCTCTCTCTCTCTCTCTCAAGTAAGAAAGCCTCAGAGTAGAAAGGCTATTTGTAGATATTCGTGTACAGCCAGCTTCCAGTTTTATTCTCAATGAGTCTACCACAAGGCTCCACACTGGAATCCTGATCAGTTTCCTTCTGGCATCAGGCTATTTCAATAAAACAGTCTTGGACTGACCTGATGAGTAAGCTACTGGGGGTATGAGATGAACAAGCATGTCATTCAGGGGAGGAAAATGATTTCGTCCCTTTAAGTGACCACATCATCTCTGACAACACCATGCGGAAGTGCAGAAGTGTTAGTCACTCAGTCATGTCTGACTTCTTGCGGCCTCATAGAGTGTAGCCCGCAGGCTTCTCTCTCCATGGGATTCTCCAGGCAAGAATACTGGAGTGGGCTGCATTTCCTACTCCAGGGGATCTTCCCAAACCAGGGATCGAACTCACATCTCTCACATCTCTTGCATTGCCAGGTAGGTTCTTAACCACTAGCGCCACCTGTGAAGCCCAAGAATACTGGAGTGGGTCACCACTCCCTCCTCCAGAGGATCTTCCTGACCCAGGGATCGAATCTGGGTCTCCCGCATTGCAGGCAGATTCTTTACCATCTGAGCCACCAGGGAATCCCTGACAGCACCATACTTACCTAGGAATACTTATGTATCTGTGACAAGGGAAGAAATAAAGTGAATATAAAAGAGTACCTAACTCTGTGTCAGGCACTGTGCCTTCATACCTCTTCTTCGAAGCTTACAATGACCTGAAAAAACCTCAGAGAGGTTAAATAACTTTCTTAAACAGGGTCACACCAACAGTAAGCAGGCAAGCTGTGGAGTTGCCTCCACAGTTGCTATTTTTCCAATATATTCCTTGGATCCTTAATTGGTAATTTCCAGCCTCCAGCATAAGAATCATGGCAATAAAAAATGCAAAAATCCTCCAAATAACACTGCAAACCAAAAATCAATTTAATTTTTAAAAGTTTAATAATAAATGTATGCCCTACAACCCTCTGTGTGGAAGAACAGATCTAATTAAATATCAGGTTGTACAACTTTACAAAAGGTTGGGACTTGATGGACTAAATATACAAGTTTTCCTCTGCACTTTAATTACCCTCCCAACCCCCCTTTCCCAGAGTAACATTATTAAGCCAAGAGCCAGCAGTAACACTCCAAAGAGGCCCTTCTTGAGATATTTAAAGAATGTTGACAACTTCTAGAAACCCTCATCAAACAAATGGAAGGTAGGCTGTGTAATTTTCCAGGCAAGGAACCATCCTGAGGGCTTAGAAAACAAACACATCTGTTTCCACATTCTAAGGCCTTCTGTTCTTGCCAAGTGGACAGGGAAATTCACTGCTTTCAAACTCCAGACTGTAAAAGCCAAATGGAGTGTTTCCACAAGATTGAAAGTTTCGAAAGAAAGACAGAGTCTGGCTCTGTTCTGTAGGCTTTAGGTCTCCTAAGTTTTCGAGGATTGCCAGTTCACCTGTATGTACACGTGTTTAGAGCTCATCCGTTCATGCTGCCATCACCTTAGTTCAGAAGCACACCAGGCCCCCAAAGCCTTAGTTATTTAATAAACATTAAGCACATCAAGAGACCCTGGGGATTTTCATCCAGGCAAACTTGTATTCTAAAGGCAGTCCTGCCCCATCCAGCCAGCCCCAAGACTGATCTGTTCGAATTATCTCAAATCAGACCACACACTGTGGCAAGCACCTGGACTCCTGAAACTGTTGGTCAATAGCAAATCAACCAGTTCATAGGGCTTTTCTTTTTCCTTCTTTCCTTATTTCGAATCCTCAAAGTTGAGATACTGACTATACTCTCAGCAGCCCTTACTCACCTGCACTATCCATTTATCTTGAGTTGATATAGAATTGAAACTCTTGAAAATGTGCGTGTTTGAACATATGTGTGTTTCTGCATGTCTGTGTGTGGGTTTGAGAAGCGGAGAGAAAGGGAAAGGAAAGGAAGCCCCAGAGTGAGTGATGGTTCAATTTCATATATACTCTAGGTCTGCCAGTGATTCTAATCCATGTTGAGTTATCCTCTGCTTATGTAACTAAGTAGAAAAGTGCAAACTCTGGACTCAGAATTTTTTGTTGTATAGTTGCTAAGTCAGGTCTGACTCTTTGTGATCTCATGAACTACAGCCTGCCAGGCTCCCCTGTCCTTCACTAACTCAGAATGTCCTTCTTTAAATATTGACTCTATGTATTAACTCAATGGCCTTGGGAAAATAACTCAAGCTCTCAATGTCTATGTCTAAAACGGGGAGAATATTGATTATAGGATTAAATGAGGTAATACATGTAAGAGGTATAAAACAGAAGACAGCGCATGGTAGGCACTCCAGAGAGGTCAGCCACCATTCATGTCATTATTCTGTCCTGTAGAGCAGGGCCTTTCCTACAAAGGAACTTGCATTCATCCTGTTGAAGGGTCTGGTATACACCCAAAGTCCACCCAACACCAGAAAGAACACATCATCCTTTATGAGAAGGACTGACTGAAAACAAGGAAGGTGTCAAATCTGGGATGAAAAGAATATAGATGATGGAGTTTCAGAAATGTGTCTTATTTGTGGTATATGCCAAGCCAATGCTCCTTTCTAGCGCCATGCATTTGCTTCTAGTTCATTTCCAGACTTCTTCGTAAATGCACTTTTCCTCAACGAAGAGCAAACCTCCCCTCTGTAAAACTTGTCAATTTCTTCCTTGGTCAGAGACCTTCCTTGAGGTATTCCTTTGACTAATGACAACTGTCTTGCTCCCAACATATGGAAGGCCTTAGTCCCAACAAGCCTTATTCCCTCCCATTCGAGACAGAGTGTTTGATCCCAGGCTAGGCCAGGGAGGAAGAACACGACTTTAGAATGCAAGACATTCAGAAAATATTAAGTCTGCAAATTTAGAAGTTTCCAAATCTCACAAGCAGTCAGAATCTAGGACATCTGACTTAATGTGCTGTCTAGAAATCTCCCTTGATCATGTGATATCATTGTACTTACTTGTTAGGGACTCTCAAGTTTAAAAAGTGTGACTTCACCATGAATTCCCCTTTCATATTCCAAAACAAACCAACAGAAATTAAGCAATAAAAAAATTAAATGTACTTTCACTAATCTAATCTCATACTCTGAAGGAAGGGAGTCAAGGAAGTAACATAATACTTAGGTATTACAACATGTCAGATAGCCTCATCCTAGTCTTACCTCATTCTAGCCTTAATAAAAAGATCGGAGAGGGCAGGAACTATTTTTATTCAGTATTATACACTCAGTGCTTAGAACACTGCTTGGCATATAGGGGTTCTCAATAAACACACACTGAATGATACCACCTGTTATTTTACAGATCAGTAAGCTGATAAACACTAAGAGAATTTAAATAGTACTCAGACAGAGGAAAAGCTACAGTTTGAAAACTGTAAATCCACAGTCAATATTTTTCCCACTATTCCATGTTGTACTATTTCATGGAATATTTTTTAAAAGGCAAAAATAATCCCTTTGCCAACTTCACTGATACAGTCAGAGCAGAGAGTTAAAACACTTGCTATGGACCACGGCCAAGGCAAAATGTGAGATCATCAGAATATGAATGCAATTTCAGGGCTGCCGGTTAAGGTTCCCTTATCAGAGGATGAAACTGGTACCCTGAGAACAAGGATGCATCATAGCTTTATGCAGAGATAGGCAGCTCTAAGCAAGGAAAAGGGGGGGAAGATGTCATCATTCATCATTCACATATCTAGCCTGAAAAGCCTTTTGTTTCATTACCAGCAAGGACTCCAGAGCAAATAAGAACTAAAGAACCATCAAATTTGATTATCTATATTCATTTAAAAGGGGAATTAGAAATTCTCCTTGGGCTTCCCTTATAGCTCAGTTGGTAAAGAAACCACCTGCAATGCAGGAGACCGCAGTTCAATTCCTGGGTTGGGAAGATCCCCTGGAGAAAGGAAAGGCTACCCACTCCAGTATTCTGGCCTGGAGAATTCCATGGGCTATGCAGTCCATGGGGTCACAGAGAGTCGGACACAACTGAGCAACTCTCACTTTCACTTTAAGAAATTCCACTCAGGAAAAGGCTACAAATCAGATAAGACTGTAATACTCAAAATTGTACATCAATTAAGGACACCTAGGGCGGTAATGGATAAGTTTTCAAGCAAAGGCAAAAAAAAAAAAAATGTTTACAAACAGTCCCAACTAGAGCATGTTTGACAATAAAGGAAAAATACATGATCCTTGAAGATTACTAGTTTGATTTTTTTCAACTGATATCCTCTCTTTCTTTCAAAGCACAAAGGATAAAAGAACATTCAATCACCAAACACTTATCTGGTTGAATGGGGAAAAGTTGCTTCTTCCCAGATTCACTGCAAAACCTTTAGCCTTGTTTTATAATAACTGATAGTAAATTTAGAGTTAAAACGAGCAGTGTCCCCTTAGAATTATTTACTCCACAGTTAATATCTAGCCCTATCTAATACAAATAGGACCAGACATCTCTTTGAATTCAGTATATGCAATCCAACACCAGGTTACCAGGAAAATAAAAAAGAAATCTATTGTTTAGTGTAGTAAAAACAGAATGAATGGTTTGCACTTTTTTTTTTTTTGAAGCCTCTTAATAATTCTCTAGACATCCTCACTGAATCAGGGTAGAAAATACTTCCATGAAGACATGAACAGATCACATTAAAGCAAATTGAATCAAGGAGCAAAATCATCAATTGATTCTGGAAAATCTAAGATCAGTGTGTCCTAGAGACCCAAGGTGACTGGTGACTTCTGAAAAAGAAATGTAGAAATTACATAACAAAAGTAAGGACGCCATCTATACTTGAATTTCTCTAAAATCCTGACATTATGAAGCCAGCGGGAACTGAATCTGTTTAAAACGTGCCTCTCAGATGAAACAGCTTCCTAACTGTCCTCCTGCTATCCAGGGTCATTTAATCCATTAGGCTTTGAGCCTATAAGCTTTTTTAGGAGCCTATAAAAATCTTTAAGATGTAGGGGCAGTAGGAGGCGGGGAGTATGTGCTCAAAAATACAAAAAGGAAACTATACAATCAATATGAATAACTGTTAATTTGTCTGTGAAACATACCATTATGTAAATTTCACAAATTATTAAAATCCACATTTGCAGAAATATCTTCACATCTGACAATAACTTGTAGGTGAGATTTTTCTCACTTATTCTAGGTTTGCATAATGGTTGTTGAGAAGTCAAAGTCATTTATGAATTAAATGTGTAACCCAGGTCAAAGGTCAAAAATTTCAAAAGAAAAACTAATTTCTTTAAAATTATTACAGTCTGGGACTTGCCTGGTGGCTCAGACAGTAAAGTGTCTGCCTACAATGCGGGAAACCCAGGTTCGATTCCTGGGTTGGGAGGATCCCCTGCAGAAGGAAATGGCAACCTACTCCAGTACTCTTGCCTGGAAAATCCCATGGACTGAGGATCCTGGGAGGCTACAGTCCATCGGGTGGCAAAAAGTCGGACGTGACTGAGCATTTTAACTAACTAAAAATTGTTATTTAAGAGATGATGTGGGTGAATTCTAATTTGCTTAATATGAAGTGGGTTAGGAACTCCATGATATGAAAACTTAGCATTTACAAGGAGTTAAAATGCATCCCCTGCCCCCAGCATCCTCTACTCTTTCTCCCTTTCCTATCCTTCCTACAAAAACCCTTCAGAGTGATGTCTGTAAAATACTAATGTAATCACAGAACTCCTCTGCTTATACTCTTGAGTGAATTCTCACTGCAGCTGGGATAAAACCCTAACTCCTTACCATAACCTAGAAGATATCCAGGGCCAGGTCTCACCTTGGACCACTCAATCCTTCACTCTCCAACTTAAGGAAATCCTATTAATTCTACCTTCAAAACATACCCAGAACTAACCCATTCTCACCCTATTCTGAACAACCATCATCTCCTTTCTGGAGAATGACAATTATCTCCAAATAGGTCTCTCTTCTATCCTTGCTTGCTATAGTCAATTTTTACATAGCAGCCTAAGTATGTTTCAAAAGGAGTCATGCCATGTTATTCCTCTACTCAAAATTCTATAGTGGAAGACTTCAAACAGAGTAAAATCCAAAGTCTCCATCAATGGTCTACTAGGCGCCCCCCCCTCCCAGGGAGCAATCTGGTCCCTTGCTCCCTCTATTTTTCTCCACTTCTTTCATCTTAGTTTTCTCTTCTTGTTCTGTTCATACTGGCCTTCTGATGGTTTCCTAACCCATCCAAACATTTCTGCCTTTGGGTCTTTGCACTGGCTGTTCCCTTGGCTTGGAATATAGTTCTTCAAGATTTATGTTGGGTTAACTCCCTCACCTCCTTCAAGTCTCTGCTTCATTGTCAGTCTCTAACAAGGCCTACTTTGAACACCATATTATAAGTCATGACCTATCACTGCCATACCAACCACACCGCACTGGTGATCCCTGTTCTGCTTTTACCCAGGATACCATCTTCTAATCTTGGCTCTAGTTTTTATAGTAGGTTTGTTGGGTTTTTGTTTATTGTCTGTCTGCCCCTGCTAGAATATAAGTTCCAACAGAGCAGGGATATTTGATGTTCAAAATATATCTCAAGTTTCTATAACTATTCCTGGCAGCTCAATAAACTCCGGTTAAGTGACGAATTGGTCTATTTGTTCTTCCCACACTGGACTTTCCAGTCTGTTGTATAATAAAGAATCTGTCTGGTCTTTGTGCCAGATTCTGGGCACTGGACTTTTAAAACTCTTAGAATTTCCTAAATAATAGAAGTGTTTCTGTTATTCCTGCAGTTCCGTATCACACCTGAGTTTATGCTAACAGGATGACTCTTGGTGGGCCCCGTGATAACCTCAGGATGGGGGCTAGTCACCAGAAAGCCCAACTACGTTATCAGGGGGTTGAAACGCTGAGCCACATGACCTCCAGGGAGAGGAGTAGGGCTGGAAACTGACTTCAATTACATAGCCAATGATTCAATTAATCACATTTACATAACAAAATCTCAATAAAAACTCTGTACAACAAAGCTCACGGGCCTTCCTGGTTGGTAAACACACTGATGTGCCAGGTAGGTGATGCATCCCGACTCCACTGGGACACGGAAGCTCTGTGTTTAGGATGCTCCTAGACCTCACCCTGTCCTTCTGTTCATTAAGCTGTTCCTGATTTATATCCTTTATACACTGTAGTTATAAACAGAACTTTCCTGGCTTCTTTGACTTGTTCTAGTGAATTATTGAACCTGAGGATGTCCATAAAAGGAAAGCAGTCTTGCTGTAAGCTGTGCCCTTTAACTTGTAGGGTCTGTGCTAACTCCACCAGTGCTTGGGGCCAAAACTGAACTTCAGTCCATCTGTTGATGTAGGAATATAGTTCCTCATACTTCTTAGGGATGAGTGGCCTACAGTTCACTCTTCCTACTCTTTTTCATTTTTAGTTAGTTTATAAAGTAGGTAAAGAGCGTTAACCAAAAGGGATCAAATGCATAGATTTATATATAACTGAAGACAACGTCCTATAAACCTCATATTCCTAGACCAGCATCATTGAAAGGAAATATAGTAAGCTTCAAATCTTAGTCACTTACATAGTTTTAATTTTTTGGTAACTATTTTTTTAAAAGTGTACAAGGTGAAATTAATTGTAATAAATTTTTATTTAACTCACTATTTTCAAAATATGACCCCAAATTGTAATGAATATAAAAAATTGAGATATTTTACTTTTTTCACATTCATCAAAATCTGCTGTGTATTTTACACCCATACTGAAACCAAGTACAGATGCTATGGGTTTTCTGGGGTACAAAATTCTTCTCTTGCCCCCTATTCCTTATTCGTTGAAAAAAGGCTTTCATCTCCTAGCCCTTCCAAGACTTCCAGAGAACAGGCTCAAGCAGCTCATGATTAGAACAAGAGTCACAGGTCTCCTAGCTCCTCCTGAAGGGACATAGTCAAAGCTATGGTTTTTCTATAGTCATGTACAGATGTAAGAGTGGGACCATAAAGAGGGCTGAGTACCAAAGAGTTGATACTTTCGAACTATGGTGTTAGAGAAAACTCTTGAGAGTCCCTTGGACTGCAAGGAGATCCAACCAGTCCATCCTAAAGGAAATCAGTCCTGAATATTCATTGGAAGAACTGATGCTGAAGCTCCAATAATTTGGCCACCTGATGCAAAGAGCTGACTCATTGGAAAAGACTCTGTTGCTGGTAAAGATTGAAGGCAGGAGGAGAACAGGATGACAGAGGACAAGATGGTTGGATGGCATCACCAACTCAATGAACACACGTTTGAGCAAACTCTGGGAGTTGATGATGGACAGGGAAGCCTGCCAAGCTGCAGTCCATGGGGTTGCAAAGAGTCAGACATGACCAAGCAACTGAACAACAATAATAAACTTCATAGATTAATAAGTGGAAATATTATATCAACCATTTTGGGGAAGGGGCAGAGATTTTTCAGGAATTGGGTCACAAGGTCTAGTGGAAGTCAGACTTATCTGCCATATTAGACCCATTTAGTTGTAAGCAGTTTATGTAGTGAGCTCAGGCTATGGCATTCTTTTAAAGTTTGTGACTTCCTTCCTGTTTCACTGTCAAGAGCCACATGTTGCTTATAGCTATCATACTGGACAAAGTAGATCTAGATACCAGAAACTACCTTGAAAATAATAGACTAACTAATTACAAGAGGCAAAATGGAAGAATGACTGGCCTGAAACAAGCGCTGCCTAAATCACTTTCTTTCTGGTGGATCCTAAGGCTAGAGGATGTGTGGTTATTTGAAAGGAGTGAAGCTCATCCTTCCAGAACAGAGAATAGATTTACCCCCTACCAGTACTTTGGCCACCTCATGTTAATAGTTGACTCATTGGAAAAGACTCTGATGCTGGGAAAGATTGGGGGCAGGAGGAGAAGGGGATGACAGAGGATGAGATGGCTGGATGACATCACTGACTCGATGGACGTGAGTCTGAGTGAACTCTGGGAGTTGGTGATGGACAGGGAGGCCTGGCGTGCTGCGACTCATGGGGTCGTAAAGAGTCGGCCACAGCTGAGCAACTGAACTGAACTGAAGTGAAACGTGGTCCCATGAACATCTCAGACTTTAACCAGTCAAAATGGAGAGGCGGTACAAATGGGTAAGCAGCACTAATCCCATGACTGCCAGTTTCCACAACCTCGTCCACAGGGGACAAAAAAGGGAACTTTGCTTTAGAGAAAACTATATCCCTCCTTCTCACTGTAAGCCCTTTGCAAATGTTAATGCTAGCTAAAGTTTCTTGAGCAAGGTGCCACATCAATCAATTTAAGAAATGTATTTAGTTTCATCTTTACAGCAACCCCCTGTTTCAGGTAAGCAGATTAAATACAGTTAGGATAACTATTTTATCCAAAGTCAGCTCAGTAAAGAGCAGATTTGAATTCAGAATCCAAAACTTTGACCCTGAAGCCTCACTTTCTAAAATTCTACAGTGTGGTAGCTTTCCCTCTTGTTTTTACCTAGTTAAAACGTTACCTTTTAAAGCTCTTCAGTAGACAGAAAGACTATTTCTTCAGTGAAACCTTCCATGATATCCTTGCTCAATAAAGTAAGGCCTATCCGCACCCCCCATCCCTGACCATTACTCCCCATTCCACACTAATCATTACTTGAGTTGATTTTGTTAGTGTCTTATCATGACTTGAAATTTTTACACACACATTTCACATGCTTGCCTGCTCCCTATTTGTCTCCACTAGAATATAAGTCCCATTAAAGCAAAGACCTTGTCCAGATTGTTTACTATTTAACACGCAGGGTTTAAATCAGTGATATGAGCACAGAATAGGAAGAACTGATGAATCTACCAGATGTGTCAGGCTGGGTATCAGGTTTTATATGCCAAAGATTGTTCAGGCAGGAAAAAAGAGGAAAGTCCATAAATACAACTGCTGCCAGCAGAAATAATGGAGGAGATCCTAGACAATTCAAGAATTTTCTTCTATTGCATTTTATTCTTCCCTACACTCAGGTTCATTATTTGGTACACAATAGGATTCTGAAATCAATAATATAACATTTTACCAGATGTCAGCAGGCATAAAGAGAACGCAGTTGAAATGCTGTGTAGAAACACACACTAGGCAGACCGTGTTCGTAATAATGATGGCATGGCTAATCCACATCATCACAGGAAACCAAGTGACAATTTATTAGTTATCGATAACAGCTAATTTTTTTAAGTGTTTATAATTCCCAAGGTTTTAACATGTATTATACAATTTAACTGAGTCTTCAAAACATTTCTACAAAGTAAATAATATTATCATTTCTATTATATGGGCTTCCCTGGTAGCTCAGGGTATTAGTCAGGGTTCTCCAGAGAAATAGAACCAATAGGATCTATGTGTGTGTCTGTGTGTGGGTGTGTGTATGTGTGTGTGTATGAGATTTATTAGAGGAATTGTTCATGCCATTATGGAGGCCAAGAAGTCCTACGATTTATCATGTGCAAGCAGGAGAACCAGGGAAGCAAGTGATGTAATTTAGTCAAAATCCTGAAGGTCTAAGAATCAAGGGAGCCTATGGTATAACTCCCAGTTTGAGGCTAAAAGCAAGAGAACATGAGGGGCCACTGGTATAAATCTCAGAGTCTGAGGACCCAAGAACCAGAAGCTCCAATGTCTTAATAGCTGGAGAAGACAGAAATCCCAGCTCAAGAAGAGACAAAGAATTTCCCCCTTCCTCTGCCTTTCTGTTCTATTTCAACCCTCAATAGTTTGGAGATGCCCATCCACATTGGTTACGGGGATTTTCTCTACTTGGTCTACTGATTTAAACACCCTCACAGACACAATGTAAATTCTGTGTTTGTTACCAGCTATCTAGACATTCCTTAGCCTAGTCAAGTTTACATGAAAATTAACCATTATAGAAAAGGAAACTCAGAGGCACAGTGAAATTAAGTAATTTGCTCACAGTCCCTAAGTGAATAAAAAGAAGAGTCAAGATTCTAATCCAGGACTGTATGAGTCCAAAGCCACAGCCCTGCTGAGTAAGGCTGGAGCTATAGAAATGGCTTAAGGAAATGAACACTGACAACATGGTCTTTCCAGGGGCAGTGGAAGCAGAGAGTGACACTAAGGTCCTATTTACCTAATGTGTCTGTCCCCATGTGGTTCATCAGCATATAGCATTCTACATCCTTGCTGGCCTGCTGGGCCCACAAGATGTAGTATCAGGTTGATGCAAAAGTAATTGTGGTTTCGCACTGTTGAACTTTGCTGTTCGATATTGGAATACATTCTTAAATGCAGTTATGTTATACATCATTTTAATGTGCATTTCTCACTTTATCCTTTTTTGCTAATGACTTACTACTCTCTATTTTATATTTATTTTAGACTAGGGAAATGATGTTAGACAAAAAGCAAATATCAGCGATTTCCTTATTCAAGTTCAAAATGGTTTGTAATGCAGCAGAGACAACTCACAACATCAACAACACATTGGGCCCAGGAACTGCTAATGACCATACAGGGCAGTGGTGGTTCAAGAAATGTTGCAAAAGCAAGTGACAGCCTTGAAGATGAGGAGCACAGTGGCTGGCCATCAGAATTTGACAATGACCACTTGAGAGGATCACTGAAGCTGATCCTCTTGCAACTACATGAAAAGTTGCCAAAGAACTCAATGTTAACCATTTTACGGTTGTTCAGTATTTGAAGCAAATTGGAAAGGTGAAAAAGCTCAATAATTTGGTGCCTCATGAGTGGACCGCAAATCAAAAGAAAAAAAAACAATCATTGTTTTGAAGTGTCATCTTCTCTTATTCTAGGCAACAACAACAAACCATTTTTCAATCAGATTGGGACATTCAATGAAAAGTGGATTTCATACAAAAACCAAGTCAGTGGCTGAACCAAGGAGAAGCTCCAAAGCGCTTCCCAAAGCCAAGCTTGCACGAGAAAAAGGTTACAGTCACTCTTTGGTGGTCTGCTGCTAGTCTCATCCTCTACAGCTTTCTGAATCCAACTGAAACCATTACATCTGAGAAGTATGCTCAGCAAATCAATGAGGTACACTGACAACCGCAAAGCCTGCAGCTGGCACTCATCAACAGAAAGGGCCCAATTCTTCTCCACGACAACTCCCGATGACACATCCCACGGTCAACACTTCAAAAGTTGAACAAATTGGGCTACAAGTTTTGCATCATCCACCATATTCACCTGACCTTTCGCCAAGCAACTACTACTTTATCAAGTATCTCGACAACATTTTTCAGGGAAAACACTTCCACAACCAGCAGGATACAGAAAATGCTTTCCAAGAGTTTGTCAAATCCCAAAGCACAGATTTTTATGCTACAAGAATAAACAAATTTATTTCTCGTTGGCAAAAGTGTGTTGACTGTAATGGTTCCTATTTTGATTAATAAAGATGTGCTTGAGTTTAGTTATAATGACTTAATCTGAAACCACAATTGTATTTGCAGCAACCTAATCATTTTTTTAATATAAGATAATAGAGTCAGTCTGTGATTCAGCAACAGTGTACTCCACTGAATTCCAATGGCAGCAATGGTAGAAGCACTAGTAGAAAGCAGACCTATTTATTCATTGTCATGCCCTGTCACTCCTGGGTCTCTTAGGGCAAAGAATAGATGACAGTTGTCCTTGAGAAAATGGGAAGCCAGCCATATCACATCAATCACTTTCAGACCCCAGTGTATACCAGAAAGCAAGAAGCTCTTACTTTCTCTGAAATGGTAAAATAGAAATCTTTCTTATATTTGGTGAAATAAATTTATACAGCATGATTAATACTCTCCTACTAGGATGCCTGTAGCATTATCAGGAATAAAAGCCAGAAGAACAGGCAAGATTTGCTTTGGGGAGTGAAGGCAAGGGAGAAGGATTCTCTTGGAGAGATGCAGAAAGCAGTACAAAAAGCAGACTGGGAAATGTCTGAAGCTCTGCTCATTTTAAGTAGTAAATATTCATTGAGTATGATCATGGGGTGGGCACTGAAGATAATAATCTAAATAAACCTTGATTCTTCAGCAGTAAAGAATCCACCTGCCAATGTAGGAGACACAAGAGATGCAGTTTTGATCCCTGGGTCAAGAAGATCCCCTGGAGAAGGAAATGGCAACCTGCTCCAGTTATTCTTGCCTGAAAAATTCCATGGCCATGGGAGCCTAGCAGGCTACAGTCCATGGGGCCACAAAGAGTCGGATATGACTGAGCAAGTGAGAACAAATGTGCGCGTGCCCTCAGGAAGATAAGAACCTCATAGTATAGATGCAGAGAAAGAGGGTTAAGATGAAGTGCCATGCAAGGTGAAAAGTACTTAAAAAGATGGATCTTCAAAACGTTACAAGAGCTTGATGAGGGAACTCTCCATTCTACCCTAGAGACAGGTAGTATTTGCAGTGAGCCCTGAAGGATAAGCAGGATTTCACAATTCATCATGAGTCTAATGGAGAAGGAAATGGCAACCCACTCCAGTATCCTTGCCTGGGAAATCCCATGGACAGAGGAGCCTGGCAGGCTACAGTCCGTGGAGTCACAGAGTTGGACATGACTGAGCATCTACATGAGCTTGAGTCTAATACAGCCATGGGCACCAGAGCTGCCAAGACTCGACCAGAGGAGCTGAGAGAAGACAGTGATTATGTGGCCAAAGGTGGCTCTGGGTTTACATATGATGGAATTTAATTTTCTCCTAGCAGAAAAGCATACCTCTCATTCTGGAATCTGACACAAAACCAAAGAGATGACGCAACAGTGAGAGTGTGGGAGGAAAGGCATTTAGGCCAGAAGTCTGTTGGAAGCCCCATAGCTCGTATTCCCTGTGACGTCTCATCGCAATGTCCTGTACGTGCATTCAAACTAGATGTCGCATTTCTATGAGACATTCTAGAGCTTTAAAGCCCTGTTTATACAAATAATCCATTGCTACATCTGAGTTAATTACATCTCCCCAAAACCAACAGAAAGTGCACTTGGCACTGTGGATACAGAAAAGTAAAGTTCACATTAGATCTGGGAGATTGCCTTGTTTTATGAGTGCAGATAAACACAAATATCACTGTTAGGGTTGCAGCAATTAGAGGCTTAAGTGTCACCAAGAGAACAGGGTAAAATGCTGAGAAGTCTCCCATCTCGCTTCCAAAACAAAACTCAATGCACAGCACAGCAAAATTAGAAATGACACAGAGTGTGCTTACTAATAAAAGCAAAAGAAAAAAATTTAATTTAAACACGCTAATCCAAGCATTTGATTCACTTAAAGCTTAGAAAATGCCATTTCATTAAATCATGTTTTCATTTCAAAAGATGATTTTCAGACTCAAACTATTTTATTCTAATAGAAGAATGGAACATAAAGATAATATATTTCTAGATTAAGTAATTCAAAATGTATTTGAGATTTTAGAAGTTTTATAATGAATTTATGAATCACTAAGCCTAAACTAGAGAGAATCTTGAACAAATTTGCTTTGAATGACATCCATAAATCCATGCCCACATAACTGCCCTTCTGCCCATGAGTCTATTCGTTACATAGTATGAAAGTTGTGCTCATTGGTGAGTGACAAAATCTCCTTAGAGAGAGGACTTGTTCTTGTCCTTTTACAAAGACTTGTCCTAGTATACAATGTTTTATTTTGGGATCATATACTGCCTAGATTTTGAACTCAGACTCTGTCTCCTTTGGGTAGAAGTTGCCAAACAATTGACATAGCAGTTTTTAATCAACCACCTCTCTACATAAAACAGAAAGCATAAGAAAAAATAAGTTTCTTTAAATCATTTAAATGTCTTTGGAAATAATCCCAGTACTGAATTATTATTAGTGTTATGAAAATAACTCATTGCCATTATAGAAAAATAAAGAAATATAGACAGGTAAAAAATTTTGAATCATTCATAATGCATAGCCAGTTTTAAATGTGGAGGTTAAATTTCCAAACATTGATGCAATTTTTCAAACAGGGGGTTTCATTTAACACCCCATTTGCAGCTTGCATTTTGTACACAGAATAATATAGCAAGTATTTATTTCTCTTTTATTACAGACTCTTTTTTTAATTACATGGATTAATACTATTGATAAAGTTTCTTGTTATTGGACATTGTTTCAATCACTCTCTACTTTAAAAACAAAAGGTGGATAGACATCTATATATTGACGTATTTATCCACAACCATAACATGTCCTCAAGATAAATTCTGAGGAGTGAACTGCTGGCTCAAAGGATGTGTAAAAATTTAAGACTCCTGATAAGCACTGCCAAATGACTCTGCTAAAAATAGAAAGCATGACAGTGTCTATTTCCTTGTTTGTGGTATCTTTATCTATCTTGACTTATTTGATAGTTTGGAAAATGGTATCTAGTTGTTTTAATTTACAGATTAACAGAGTTTAACTTTTTTCATTGGATCATCTTTATTCTTTTATTGAAGTTGACTTACAATACTGTATTAGTCTCAGATGTACAACATACTGATTTTATATTTTATAGATCAGGTGCCATATAAAATTATCACAATATTATAACACTATAGACTATATTCCCTCAGCTATACAGTACATCTTTGTGACTTATTTGTAACTGGTGGTTTATACATCTTTTTTCCCCTTTGCCTGTTCCATCCATTCTAGTTTTTAAAGAGTCGTTTATATTTCTTCCTTTATGATATGCCTTCTTAATATGTTTGGGTCAATATTTAAAATTTACTCGTTGATCTTATTGATTTGATGAAGTCCTAAGTATATGAAGTAAACATTCAATGATATTAAACTGCAAACTTTTTGTTTGTCCTTTACTTTTAAAGTTATCAAAATTTGAAAACCACAAACTCCTTTTCTTATCCGTTCCCTAGAAACATCTTCAATGTTTTAGGCCTCTGATAGTCAAATGTTTTACCATGAAAATAACGGACATAACTATACAGGCTGTAGCTAGAAGCCAAACATGAGTTTATATCACATTCCTGTCACCTAATTACCATGTGGTCTCAGGAAGTAACTCAGCATCTTTGAGCTTCAGTTTCCTTATCTGTGCTGGACAATTTCTAATATCCTTTTTGGTTCTAAAATTTAGTGAGTCTATGAATCAGCAAATATGAAAGTTTACATTTGATGTGCATTGATGCTTCAGAGGAGTAAATTTTCAATTTTAATAAAAATTGGAAAGAATTTAATGGCAAGAAGAGCTTGTTAAACAAATGATTTATTTAAAATAAGCTTTGTGCTCAGCATAAAAATATAGTCAGTGTCAAATGAACGTTCGTTTGAATAGTAGGTCCGGCAGCCTATCTTCTGAGAACAGAAGGTTGTATCATAATCACAGGTGGTTACAGTACTGAAAATTTCCCTAAAGTTTATGTAATCCACCCCCATTTTTCAGATGATGACACTGAAGCCAGAAAGGGAAGGTGACTAAGTTAGTTACACAGTTGAGTTCAACAGGCATGCAAACCTCTTCATTTCTTCTACAGGCTATCTTTAGCCTTGAATTCCAAGCGTAAAAGTTTGATTTTTTGGAGATTAGCAAAAAAAAAGTCATATTTACCAATATCATGTCACATTGCCATGGCCACTATAATTTCACGTAATTCACTGGATGGGACTTCCGTGGATTAACATAACTCAGCTTGGGAAGAAGGGCTATGGAATAGCACCAACTGGCTTCAAAGTCTAGCCCTGCCCACCTCTGCCCATGAAACTGGAACAAACTGCTGGAGTTCTCTCATGCCAGCTCTTGAGGAGATGATGAAATACCTCACTCACCAGCACATTGTGGAGCTGAAAGGCATGGATGTGTGCTTCGTGCTCGGCCCAAGGCCAGGGCAGGCGACAGTACTCAGCAAATGTTAGGGGTTGGGGGTGCGCTTAGATGTTCTAATGTTCCAAAGTGTACAGCATGGAAATCAATATTTCCCTCCATTCCTCCATTCCCAGTCTCACTGAGTAGCAGAAATCAAAAGGGATTATTTGAATAACCAACACATTTTACAAAAGTTTTTACTGAGTTTCTATGGTGCGTTCAGAAAGACGCTGAACAGTATGAGGAACAAAAATTGAAAGACAAAGCATCCATTTCCAGGTATTTTGTTTTACAGGAGGCATCTCTGACCCCCAGCTCCCATCAGGCCCACATTTGAATAGTCCCTCTTCAGTATCTCCTCTGCTCAGTATGAAACCAGTTAAAAATAAAATCACAGATCAGTACATTTCCTAAATCAGACCAACATTCAACCAGAACATAGAAGTTTCTGCTAATAGTAAACCACATGCTTAAATACACAATAGATGTATACAGAATTACACAAGACCTTTAAGAAGAAAATAAACTCAAAACTTGTATTAAAGTATATGGAAGTTGACCTGCAAAAGAGAGGTGCTGTATTCCTATAGTCATGTATGGCTGTGACAGACTATAAGGAGAGCTGAGCGCCGAAGAATTGAGGCTTTTGAACTGTGGTGTCGGAGAAGACTCTTGAGAGTCCCTTGGACTCTCCTAAAGGAAATCCTAAAGGAAATCAGTCCTGAATATTCATTGGAGGGACTGATGCTGAAGCTGAAACTCCAATGCTTTGGCCACCTGATGCAAAGAACTGACTCATTTGAAAAGACTCTCAGGCTGGGAAAGATTGAAGGCGGGAGGAGAAGGGGCTGACAGAGGATGAGATGGTTGGATGGCATCACCAACTCAGTAGGCATGAGTTTGAGTAAACTCTGGGAGTTGGTGATGGACAGGGAGGCCTGGCGTGCTGTAGTCCATGGGGTCACAAAGAGTCAGACATGACTGAGTGACTGAACTGAAATGAACTGATATTCCTATAAAGATGGTAATGCTCTCAAAATTACCTACTTACAAATTTAATTCAATTCCACTATAAACGTCTTTGAAAGCCGATACTGTTATTAGAAGTGGCTTCCTTGGTGGCTCAGTGGTAAAGAATCCTCCTGCTAAGGCAGGAGATTCAGGTTCAGTCTCTGGGTGGGGAAGATTCCCTGGAGAAGGAAATGGCAACCCACTCCAGTATTCTTGCCTGGGGAAATCCCATGGATAGAGGAGCCTGGTGGGCTACAGTCCATGGGGTCACAAAATAGTTGGACACAACTTCACAACTAAACAGCAAACAGTTATTAGAAACACTTTCTGAAAAACTCAACAAGGAAGAGTCAAGGCATTTTTTAAGAAAAAAGAAGGAAAATAAAGAGAAAGATTTGAGGTAAAAACATATATGTGTGCTTGTGCTAAGTTGCTTTAGTCATGTCCAACTCTTTGCAACCCTGTGGACAGTAGCCCACCAGACTGCTTTGTTCCATGGGGTTCTCCAGGAAAGAATACTGGAGTGAGTTGCCATGCACTTCTCCAGGGGATTTTCCTGATCAAGGGATGGAACCTGCATCTCTTACATCTCCAGCATTGGCAGGTTCTTTACCACTAATGCTGCCTGGGAAGCCTTATATTAAAAACAGTGCAATACTACAAAAACTGAAATACTGACTTCACTATTTCAATTTGATGAAAGACATTTTAAGTCAGAAATCAAATGAATACTATTAAGTAAATAGTTCTGATGCATTTGATCAACTATTTGAAGAAAAATAATAATGTTAGATCTCTACTCATACCACAAGGCACAAGTTTTAAATACAGCTAAAGTAGTGTATAAATAAGAGTACACCTGTGACAAATGTCTTTGTAACCAATAAAGCACATAAAGAAGCATTGATGATGAAGATATTAAAGATGTGATGTAAACCAAAGGCTTCTGTCACTCTAGGAACACCATAAACCAATTAAAACGCAACTGTCATACTTGGAAAATAACTGAACATTAATGGCATTGAAACATGTATATTATCATATGTGAAATGGATTGCCAGTCCAGGTTCGACGCATGAGACAAGGTGCTCAGGGCTGGTGCACTGAGATGACCCTGAGGGATGAGATGGGGAGGGGGGCAGTTCAGGATGGAGAACACATGTACACCCGTGGCGGATTCATGCCAATGTATGGCAAAACCACTACAATAATTGCAAAACAATTAGCCCCCAATTAAAATAAATAAATTCATTAAAAAATAATAACTAAAATATAAAAACTAAAAAGGCAAAGATTAATACACTAATAACAAAAAAGGGCAAAGGACATGAATTTGCAATTCCCAAAAGAATAAATGCACACGTATAATACATGTATGAAAAATATTTAACACATTAGTAATCAGAACAATGTCAACTAAAAGAGTCCACTGTCACTTATTTATCTATCAAATTAGAAAGACTCAAAAAATATAATATCATGAGGATGATGGAATTGGGGTAAAAGTACTATATTGACTGTGAGGTATGAAGCCACACAATTTTTTTTTTAGAACAATTCAACAGTATTTCACAAGGACCTTAAAAGTGTGGGATCTAGTTTCTTTAACCATTTTACACATTCTAGGAAAAAACAGATATTCTCAAGAATGTGTCTACAAAGTCTCCACAACAATTTTTTTAATTACTAGACTTTTAGAGAATTATAATACATAGAAAATATAATGCAAGATGCTGCTGAAAATTATGGTCTTGAATATTTAATGCTAAAAATACATTATTTAATGGAAAAGGATTTTACCACATAGTAACAATATGATACTAAGTTTATAAAGAAAAAAAAACAGCAAGTATTCATATTAGACAGAGAGGGGAAGACAGAGATAGGAAAAAAATAGATGAACCTGGAAAAGTCCTTATCAAAATGTTAACCATAGTTGATCGCTAGACGGTAGATTATGGATGGCTTTATTTTATCTTTAGAGATTTTTCTACAGTTCCAACATTTCTGCAATGAAAAGAGACTACTTTTGAAATCAGGAAAAGCAATTATATTTTGAAAGATACATAGGGAGTACCTACAAAATAGTTAATGGGGAAAAAAAAAACACATCAAGTTTTTGATTGCTGTTGTTATTCCTATTGTTTAGATTTCACAGAAACAGAAATTGATTTTGACCAAGAATCTGGTTTATCAGAGAGAGACATTCGCTCAAGTAAGGCATCCTGCCACCTGAAGGAGACCTATTGTAAACACGGACACAAATACAAAGAAAAGCAATTTTGCCAAACAATTATGTTTTAGGGAAAGCTTCCCAGGCCTGATAATGTCTCCAACTGCCTCCATTTCCTGACTGATGAAAATGATGGCAGGAAGCTCTAGAGTCATAAAAATTAGAGGAAGGCTGACTTTTATTCCCCCTTAACTGTGTAGGATCGAGGTAGTTTATTTTGTATCTCCTGCAACTTATAAGCTGACATTTACTATGTAATGTACATAGTACAGGCGAGAGTGACCCCCTGGGCTTCCTGGGGAGAGCTCCTGCCCTGGTGTCAGCAAGGCTCCCAGAGGAGATCCTCGACGTCAGAGTGCACTTAAGTTCAAAACAGGTCATGCTCACACAGACCATCCAGCTGTAACGGATCAACAGTTCCAGCTTCACCTCACTGGCGCAGTTGGGATGGATCCTTCCTGAATATGGGCTCAGACAGCTGGCACTAGCTTCAGCAATGTGGTTCTAGATTCAAATCGAAAACACCTGTTTTCTCCCTTCAAGTTGCCCCGTGTCTCTAACCAAACAAGCCTCAGCAATTCATACTCTCCTCCTTGATCCAATCCCAACCCTGGTTTGGTCCTGTTTACCTTTACAGCTTCACCTTCTATCATTACCTCTGCCTACTCTGACTCACCGACCCACACCAGGCTTCTTATTTCCTCAGTCTGGCTAGGTTCGTGCTGGCCACAGGCCCTTTACATCATCTGTCCCCTTGGCAATGCAACGTTCTCCTGCAATGGTGGCTTCACCTCCTTCAGATCTCAGCTGCCTTTTTGGCGACCAACTAAACCAACTAACCAGTGTTCTCAAAGACTCATCTCTAGTGTTCAAAATATAACCCACAACACTGTAGGAGATGTCCTCGCTCAGTATATCTCCAGTTCTGGAACTAACATAATAAAGACCACTCAATAAATATCTGTGGACTGATTCACTCTATTACTAAATCATTGCCTATGCCCCTGAAAAATATGCAAAATATTACCACTCTCAACATCTCACTGCTACCATTGTGGTCCAAGGTACCACCATCTTTTCCTGGATTTCTCCAACAGCCTCCTGAGCAATCTACCTGCCACCACCCTTGTCCCCTCACCACTGAACGTCTGTCTTCAACACAACTGATCCTGTTTAGAAATAAGCCAGATCATGGGACTCTTCAGCTCTGATTCCCTGGTGGGGAATTCCACCCAGAGTAAAAGCAAAAGCTGTTACAATGAATCACAAGGTCTTGGGGACCTCACTCGCCCTGACTCTCCATCTTCCCCCGTCCCTGCACTCCAGCCACACTGATCAAACGCCTACTGTTTCCTCACTCCTGCCAAGAACATTCCTCCCTGGAGCCATTTGCACTGCCTGTTTCCTCAGCCCAGATTTCTCTTCTCCAGATATCCACATGGCCCACTCACTCTCTTCAAGTCTCATCAAATGCCCTCTTCTCAGTAAGGACCGCCCTCCCTGACTGCCCCCACTGAAAACTGTACCCTTCCTATGACCAGCACTGCCCTTTTGCCTGACTCTATTTTTTTTCTCCCTAACACTTACTATCTCCTAAATCACATCTATGGTCTACTTCCAATTCCCAGATAGGATGGGAGCCTCACAGAAGCAGTGTCTGTGTCAGCTTTGTTCCCTGCTACATCTACCCGCAGCCCCCTAGAACAATGCCTGACCACTGAAGGTGCTCAATAAACATCTGCTGAGCAAATAAATGAGCCAAGGGGAAGATGGACTAGAACAAGGGTTCATTTTGGTACCATCTGTGTCAAACATGTGGTGAAGGTCACTTTCTTATCTCCCTACCACTGCTGCCCCTGAATTTATAAATGAAAAGTATCATGTTCCATAGAAGAAAGTCCATAGTTAAACCAATTCAAATAAAATGCAACCACTGGATTTCAAGGGTGCACAGTCCGGAAAATGAGAGGAGCTCCTCTAGGAGCTCCAGTCCCTGGGGTCTCTTCTCATTCACAGGACTTGCCCCCCACACCCCGCAGCTGTGACAACCTTGGTGAACCAGCAGTAAGGTGAGGAATTGTTAAGAGCTGCCCCTTGAACCTCAAATCTACAGAGACTCGGCCACTTGGCTGTCAAGAATATCTTAGAGTCATTGAATTTCAAAATCAGATGCAATCCGTGTGGTCCCTGAGTCCAACCCCCTCACTTTACAGATGAGAACACCAAGTCCCAGAGAGGTTAAATGACCCTGAGATCACCCTGGTATTTGCCAACCCTTATTAAGGCAAGAGGACAAACATTAAAGCACAAAAGTTTTTAAGAAACATTTATCTAACAAAGAAGCTCTTGTCAACCCCAATCTGAGTTTTGCAGGCTGATCCAGGATGGAGGGCTGCAGATTTACATGTCACAGAAGATTTAGAAATAATTCCTCTTGTCTGAGTCAGACAACACTGCATATTTTAATTCTGCTAGTCGTTTCAGAGTTTGTGCTATCTACACCTTATCAAATCAAGCTAACCGAAGTGGGGGGGGGGGGGGGCAAGCCAATTTAAAACAGACTGTCTCAAAAATTACATTTATATAATATGTGAGTTCTAAGTAATCTCTATTCGGATTGTCACTTCTAAGAATCTGATTAAAATTATTAGTTTATAGAAGAAAGATTGAAGCAAGCCTTAAAGGAAGAAAAGAAAACCTTGCAGGTTTTTCTTTTGGTCTCCCCACCTATCCCTGCTATTTCAATGCTAAATAAAACTCTACGGATCATCTCCTGTGATAGGAGGGAGACGGGAGGAGCTAAGTTAATAATACTGCCGACAAAGGTAGACAATTATATCTTATTTTAATTCATGGGCTCTGAAAGCATTTCAAATGCAGCACAGTCATTGCCAATGACTGACTTCTACATCTGTGTTTGCTTGTGGCTTCAGTTGTCAAACTAACATTTTATTAATCACATTTTTTTTTCAACTTCACTTTTAAAGCATTGAATTTGGGCCCGCAGTGGGGAATTGCCAGGACTTACTGCGCTGTGTGGGTCTTCAAAAGATTAAGCGTGTGTATAGCAAGACGAAGTTGAGATTTTTGCTAGGGATGGATCTGTCTGTTCTGAAACCAACTACTCTGGGGAGGGGAGTACTTAAAGTGACATCTGTGAATAGGTAACCAGCCTTAAACAGGTTTTCATCCTTCCCCATAGTTTGGCAGGAAAATACTCAGGAACTCCTAAAAATGCAGTTCAGCAATCTTAAACACAGTTCCCCTTAGTGTGAAAGGAGGGACCACAAAGGCACAAGCGGACAAGAAGTCCTCAGAGATGGATCCAGATCATGGTCCTGGACCACCCACACTGCAAACTTGAGGGTGCCACTCCCTATATCCCAGGTAGACACACTCCCTGGAGTTACACAGCAATTCCAACTTGCTCCCAGTTAATCTCCCTGCTTCCTTCTTTCAGTTCAGCTCAGTCACTCAGTGGTGTTCAACCTTCCCACTTTATGTTTATTCCCTTATCAAGACACAGGCATTTTAAACCAATGAGATCAGGTCTGAGGAGCAAGCTCAAAGGCTTTGAGTTTATTATTTAAAAAAAATAATAATTCACCAGTAACTCCCTTCCCTTTCTCATTTACTTCCTTCACTCATCCAACCCACAAACATTCACTGACAGCTTATATGTTGCTAGGCATTGACCAATGACAGAATCAAGTTGAGTTGAATCAGAGTGCTATATAGGGGAAAAGAAATCATATCTAATGCACAGAACCACTTCAGACATCAAGGAGTAAGAGGATAATCCACCAGATTTCCTGCTGGCATGAAGAAAAATTAGGGAAGTGATATATAGGATGACACCAGGACAGTGCATTTTCAGATACTTGAGCAAAGATGAAAGATGTCTGTCTCAACATCTGAGGATGGTACCTGTGGGAGAGTGTTGACAAAAATGCCCACAATAATTCTCTTTCCTGTTTCATGCCTTTGGGTGGTCCCCTACCACTCTGACTCCCAGCTTGTCATGTGACTTGCTTTGGTTAATAGGATAATAATGATCACCATAAAAATAGGGACACAGAAATTACTTGTATGTTGGGACTTGCTATCTTGGTAACTCTGAAAAAAATACATTGGGACCACGCCCAGGCTAGTATCCTGAAGGACAGCAGGTATATGGCTATTTCACCCCACTGCCCACCTGACATTGATCCACTTTCTCAGTCAGGTAAGGAGGGCCTTCAAAGACCATCCAGCCCAGGCCAATCTGAAGAAACATTAAGAAATTATACATATTTCTGTTATTTGACAAGAAAGTTGAGGATGGCTCATTATTCAGCAAAAGTTAAGGAGTTAGTTAGTACCTCACTCTAAGGCAAGAGAAACTCAATGATACATCCTGTGAGAGCGGCCCTGATTGGGAAACACTGTGTTAAGTATGCAATCCTAGACATTATAATCAAATACTATCTAGCTCAGATCAAAAATTTGCTTTATGTTTTTTGAATCATGAACATTTCAAGTAGTTAAGAGTTTCTGGAATTATCTCAAAACCAAATCAACTAAAGGAAGTTGAAAGTGAGGTAATCTGTGGTTGGGAAAGGAGATAGAATATGAAAACAATTGTGGTAATGATGCCTGGTCAGAAGTTTCAACAGCAAAAGCAAAAGCTGAAAAGGACAACAGTGAGTTGTCCTGCTCCCTCTTCAGGACTGAAGCACTTAATCCCTCCAATTTTGAGTGTTGGCAGCTAAGTGCGCTCATCTGAGACTCACTCTAGGAATTTCCCTCAGATGAGCAGCTGCCTTGACCAACGTCACGTCCCCTTCCCAGGATCACGTCCAGTGACTGGTCCCTGCTGTGCTTACTCAATCTGCTTATCCAAACTCAGGACAAGGCTGCCAGCCAAGCCCTCCAGAGCTTCCCAAGGGATTGGCTGAGGCTTT
The DNA here is from genome assembly GCF_016772045.2 of Ovis aries. Classification (NCBI taxonomy): domain Eukaryota; kingdom Metazoa; phylum Chordata; class Mammalia; order Artiodactyla; family Bovidae; genus Ovis; species Ovis aries. The sequence goes on from NC_056074.1 coordinate 21,412,094, forward strand.
TCTTCTGACCACATGGCAGTTCCACTTCTTCCTCTTCCCATTCCTGCTTCCTTCTTTCTCCGTAGACATTAATCCTGAGAGCAGTCCCCCGCAAAATTCCTGCAGGCCAGGCTACCCTCCAAGCTGGGTTTCCCTAATGACTCAGACCTAAAGCATTTGCCGGCAATGCAGGCGATGTGAGTACAATCCCCGGGTCAGGAAGATCCCCTGGAGAAGGAAATGGCAACCGACCCCAGTATTCTTGCCTGGAGAATCCTGCGGATGGAGAAGCCTGGTGGGCTGCTGTCCATGGGGTCGCATAGAGTCGGACACGATCGACACGACTTAGCATGCATGTATGCATTGGAGAAGGAAATGGCAACCCACTCCAGTATTCTTGCCTGGAGAATCCCATGGACAGAGGAGCCTGGCTGGCTACAGTCCATGGGCTCGCAAAGAGCCAGACACAACTGAGCGCACACACATTCTGCCTCCAAGTCAGAGTATGTGCTTTGGGGAAGTACATCTTTGACATTCCCAGAAGCCCTGTCTTACCAGGTGAGGAAAATGAAGGGCAGCAATCACAGAGGAAGCTATCACATGATAGGGTGATGCCAACAGAGAAAAAAAAAAAGCCATCAGAAGCATGAATGCTCCATGCAATATTACTCAGTCATAATGAAGAACAAAACTGGGTCATTTGTAGAGATGTGGCTGGACCTAAGGTCTGTTATACAGAGTGAAGTAAGCCAGAAAGAGAAAAACAAGTATTGTGTATTAACATATATATGTGGAATTAGAAAAATGGTACAGATGAACCTATTTGCAAGGCAGCAACAGAGACACATATAAAGAATGGAATTGTGGGCACAGGGGTTGAGAAGTGCGGTGGGATGAACTGGGAGATGGGAATGGACATATAAACACTACCATGTGTAAAATAGCTAGTGGGGATGCGCTGATAACACACGGAGCTCAGCTCTGCGCTCGGCGATGACAGGGAGCTGGGATGGGGGCGGATGGGAGAGAGATTCAAGACGGAGGATATAGGTATACATAAAGCTGATTCACTTTGTCCAACAGTAGAAACCAAACACAACACTGTAAAGCAACTATATCCCAATTAAAAGAAAAAAAAAAAAAAGCATGAATGTTGAAAGAAGCCAGGAAAGTAGCCTAAGGAAATAAAGCAGTTGGTGAACAGGCTGAACACCCTTGTGAATGTCTCCCCATGGTTTGAATTGCCTTGAGAAAGTAAGACTTGTGTTTGTTCACAACATCAAGAAGGTGAAGGCTAAGTCCCAGAAAACTGGGGGAAACAACACACACACACACACATAGTAAAGCTGCTCTCCTAGAAGAGAGAGGATAAGAAGCAGAACATGGCCATGTTATCAAAGAGAGGATTGTAACAAGCAGTAAGATATCAACAGATCAAACAAGACAAAGAAACAGGAATATAAATGAGAATACAATGAAAGACCCAAAGGCAATTGGACATTATAGCAATATTTTGACTATTTTGTTAAAGAACACGTTGTTCAAAATACTGTTTTCCTTTGAAAATTAGTTTACACCTTATTGAGACTTAAGAAACACTGCTTTAGAGAATCAATTAAAATGCCATTAACACTAATAAAAGAGTTCAGTAATGAAGACAGATCCAAAGTAAATATAGAAAAATCAATAGCACCCTTAAACACCAGCAATAAAAAGGTATAAAATATAATGGAAAAAGATAATCACCATATTAGCAGCACAACAAAAGATAACCAGAAATAACATTAACAAGAAATATTCAGAAAAGACACATATTGGGGGAAAAAAAACTATAAAAATTTTAACCTAAAGACTCAAGAGTAATTGAATAGTGGAAAGAAAGGCATTTGTGGTAAAACTAAATAATGTTTAAATGGCAGCTATGCTGAAATTTAATTATATGCTTAATTCAGTTTCAATTACAGTGCACACAAGATTATTACTGAAATATGATCATGTTGGTCTGGAAAAATAAAACAGTGGGAATAGTCCAAAAAGTTTAGCAACAGGGAAGAAATAAGGATGTGGTCCCCCAAAGTTATAAAAGTTAATTAACAGGTATCTTTCTACTAGCGTTCTTAGTGTCTTTCCAATAAAAATATGATTTGTGTCTGAGAAAGAGGAGTGATAGAGAAGTATGCAGTATTTACCAAGTGCTTTTCATGAGGAAACTCATCTGTATAAAATAGTCCCTACGTGTATTTACTCTAAACCACAGAAGACAGTTTGTGATGTCCCCTGGACATTTCAAACAAATGAGACCAGTGAGTCTCCTGGACTCTGTTTCTTGACTTCTTCACCATGGACACTCTTGCCACTTGAGCTATTCACACCATTACTTACACGCGAAATCTTATCATCATCAAAAATTCACTTCCTTCAACAATCTCATCACAAGCCTCTTACAATAGCTCTTTATAATTTTTTACATTAAGTATTTTATACTTGCATATATGCATTGCTTCACCGCTCACAATTCTTCTACCTCATTGAAGGTTGCCAATCCATTAATCTACTCTTTACTTTCTCACTGATCACCAGCCTTTGCCCCTGCTTGGATTAGATTCCATGTCTTTCTTTTTAATCAAACCTTTAACCTCAACCTGCTTGGCCAACTGTTCCCCTGTATTCTCTGTCTAGGCAAAACACTAAACCTTTTTGAACTCAACTCTTCACTTTCCTCTGCCTTCACCCAATTAGAAGTTTCAGGAAATACAGATATAAACCCAAAAACAAAAATACAAATTCACACAAACAGCTTAATGGACTATCAAAAGGACATTCCTACAGATTCCTTTTTTTTTTTAATACAATCAAATTGTAAACCTTTCCTATGGTACAGATTTGTTTTTCTTTTATTTTTTAATTTTTATTTTTACTTTATTTTACTTTAAAATACTGTATTGGTTTTGCCATACATTGACATGAATCCACCACCCTTCCCAACTCTGTTAAACCTCTCTTTACCTCCTGATTCCCATCTCTGTATTCTCTCCAGTGGTCATCTGATGACCCCCCTTCACACTCCACAGAGGAAACAAACTGCCTTATAAAGAAACAGAGTTATTTTTATACCAACAAATCAACACACCAACGACAACAATCTTTTACTTATTAAAAATAAAGGAATGTCCATTGTCATCTACTGGTAGATTGTCTATTTATACTATAGATACCATGCTGTTGCTGCTGCTGCTGCTGCTGCTGCTGCTGCTGCTGCTGCTGCTAAGTCGCTTCAGTTGTGTCCAACTCTGTACGACCCCAGAGGTGGCAACCTGCCAGGCTCTTCTGTCCCTGGGATTCTCCAGGCAAGAACACCAGAGTGGGTTGCCATTTCCTTCTCCAATGCATGAGAGTGAAAAGTGAAAGGAAGTCGCTCAGTTGTTTCCAACTTGGTCCCTAAAGGATCCCCTCTCTCCAACATCACACCTCTCTCCTCCCGGAGCTCTTCCATCCAAGTTGGTACATGCTCTGATCTCTCTCACTTTAAAACATAAACATGCAAATAAACAAAACCTGAACAACAAAAACAAACTTCAGCTAGTCCTCTGATCAGCCCCTCTGCTGCAGGTCCATTTCTCTGTTACCCTTAAAAACTTCTCAAAAGAGTTCCCTCCACATGCTTTCTTCAGTCTCACTTTTCATTCACTCCTCAACCTACTCCTATCCGGCAGTCTTCTGCCCCAACTATTCCCATGGAAACTGCTCTTTGTTAAAATCACCAACAAACAACCTCTTGCTGAATCAAACAGATATCTTTCTGATCGAATGTTTCTCAGCAGCATTTGCAGAATTAACTCCTCCCCTTGAAAATGCTATCCTAGGTTTCTATCTTCTCATTGAAATCACCTTCTGTCTCACTGAAAATCCTATCCTAGGTTTCTGTCTTCTCACTGAAAGCACCTTCTGTCTCACTGAGCACAATTTATCAGTCATCTCTGCTGGTTCCTCCATCTCCATTAAACTTGAAACTATAAATCCTCAGGATTTGGTCTGAGCCTCTATCATTCTCCCTTTATGATCTCACCCATTTGTATGGATTCCAGTATCACCTCTACCCTGATAATTCCTACATTTATATCTCCAGTGCAGGCTCTACTTTGAACTCAAGAACCTATATCCAACCTCCTACTACTCAACTCCTCTTGGATGTTTCGTAGATATAAAGACCCTCTTGACGGAAGTGAATGAAGAGAGTGGAAAAAGTTGGCTTAGAAGTCAACATTCAGAAAACTAAGATCATGGCATCCAGTCCCATCACTTCATGGAAAATAGATGGAGAAACAATGGAAACAGTGAGAGACTTTACTCTTTGGGCTCCAATATCACTGCAGATGGTGAATACAGCCATGAAATTAAAAGATGCTTGCTCCTTCAAAGAAAAGCTGTGACAAACCTACACAGCATAATAAAAAGCAGAGACATGACTTTGCCGACAAAGGTCAGTCTAATCAAAGTTATCGTTTTTCCAGTAGTCATGTATGGATGTGAGAGTTGGACCATAAAGAAACTGAGCACTGAAAAACTGATGCTTTTGAACTGTGGTGTTGGAGAAGACTCTTGAGAGTCCCTCGGACTGCAAGGAGATCCAACCAGTCCATTCTAAAGGAAATCAGTCCTGAACATTCATTGGAAGGACTGATGCTGAAGCTGAAACTCCAATACTTGGGCCACCTGATGCGAAGAACTAACTCATTGGAAAAGACCCTGATGCTGGGAAAGATTGAAGGCAGAAGGAGAAGGGGATGATAGAGGATGAGATGGTTGGATGACATCACCAACTCAATGGACATGAGTTTGAGCAAGCTCCGAGAGTTGGTGATGGACAGGGAAGCCTGGCATGCTGCAGTCAAATGGGGTCACACAGAGATGAACATGACTGAGTGACTGAATTGATCTCAAATAGAACATGGAATTCCTGAATTTCCCTCTCACAAAGTGACATCACCATCCACACAATTATTACATACAGGAACTTCCTGGTTCTCCCTGACCCCTTCTCTTTCACTTCACTCTATTCAATACTCTATTCTTGAGTATTGTCCATTTAAATATATTTCAGTAAATCCATGTCAAGTCCATCCACTTTCCTCCATCTTCACTTCATCTTCATCTGTTTACCATCCTTGCTCCCCTGAGAAGGCCTCTCTGGAGACCTGGTTTCCATGTGACCTTTTCCACCACATTCTTCATCAATCAGTCATTGGAGCATATGAAAATCTAAACCACACATTCTGTCCCTGCTTAGCATCTTTTGTAATGAATGCTTACACTTAGAAAAAACTTAAAATTCCTTAATACAGCCCTCAGGCTCTTCAACATGTGAACTCTGCCAGCCTCACAAATGTCATGGTGTGCCTCTTTCTCACTATTTCTCTAAGCAAAACCCACATTTGCTAGAACACATTATCTTTTTCCAAACTTAAGGCCCCAGTTTCTAGAATTTATTAAAATTTTTGGCCATTTCATTTTCTCATTTAATATCTCTTTAATATCCAGAATATAACTTTTATTACTTCAGAATTAGACCCTGTCAACCTCTCAATTGGAGAAGGCAATGGCACCCCACTCCAGTACTCTTGCCTGGAAAATCCCATGGATGGAGGAGCCTGGTGGGCTACAGTCCATGGGGTCACAGAGTCAGACACAACTGAGCGACTTCACTTTCACTTTTCACTTTCATGCATTGGAGAAGGAAATGGCAACCCACTCCAGTGTTCTTGCCTGGAGAATTCCAGAGACGGGGGAGCCTGGTAGGCTGCTGTCTCTGGGGTCGCACAGAGTCGGACACAACTGAAGCGACTTAGCAGCTGCAGCAGCAGCAACCTCTTAATTGCTGTATCGCTTGCAATGAATATAGGTGCTTGGCCATTGCAGATTCACAGTATTTTTGAAGTTACTGAATGTACAGAAGTACTCTCCTTGCCCACATGCCCCTTTTACCCCAAATAGGGCTACCATATTTTCTTGCCCTCATCTTTACCTACTCTGAAATGATAATTTTGCCATGCTATTACTGCTGCTAAGTCGCTTCAGTCATGTCTGACTCTGTGCGACCCCAGAGACGGCAGCCCACCAGGCTCCCCCGTCCCTGGGATTTTCCAGGCAAGAACACTGGAGTGGGTTGCCATTTCCTTCTCCAATGCATGAAAGTGAAAAGTGAAAATGAAGTCGCTCAGTCGTGTCTGACTCTTCGCGACCCCATGGACTGCAGCCTAACAGGCTCCTCCGTTCATGGGATTTTCCAGGCAAGAGTACTGGAGTGGGGTGCCATTGCCTTCTCCAATAGCCATGTCCTATTTTCATCTTTGGGCTTTGTTAGTAGCACCATAAGCAATTCTCAGTGTGCTTGTAACAATTCCAAATGCTGCTTCAATGCACTGCTCCATAATTACTAATTATTCTGGGTCCTTGATTTACCGAAAGACTTGTTTATGTACCAAAAATGGAAAAGTAGGCATTACAATGAAATAAAACCTCACAAAGCCTGATCTGTGTATGCACCTACAGCAACAGAGAAAAAAACAAATGCAATAAAATTCCGTTTCCAGTGGTGCTAAGAACACAAGGCTGGGGATTTGTGTCAGCAACAATTCCCTGACCGCCCATTCACCTCTCTTCAGATGTTCTCGAGCATTATCACCTTCAAGTCCCCAGGCCAACCCGGGAAAGAACTGGCTCTCACCAGGAAGAGAGGGAAAGACAGGCAGCTACAGTTAGGAAGCTGCTGTCCCCAGAGTGGGTTTCCATTTCAGGCACCTGGTGCTGAGACTGCTGACTCGTCTGTGTTCAGGCTAAGCCTTGCAAGTACAGACCACTGGGAAGAGCCACACTGTCGAATCTCTCAATGAATACTGCGCCACAGTATTTCAAGGCTCAATAATATCTGCGAATATTCACAGCCCCTTTTTATTTCCTCCAGAAAATGTGTTCCCCGTGGATTCATAAGCAGTTATCCTGAAAAAGGGTCCATGGATATTAGGACAATATAGATGCCTTCAGGGATCCATGAGTCCTATGTAATACAATTAATTTCAACAATAATCTTAACCCTTTTATGTAAGTATTGTTCAGTCACTAAGTCATGCTTGATTCTTTGTGACCCCATGGACTACAGGTAGCCTGTGGCAGGCTCCTCTGTCCATGGGATTCTCCAGGCAAACTACTGGAATGGGTTGTCATTTCCTTCTCCATTATCTAAGTATATTTTGGTTTATTATAACGATCTCTTTATAATAGTGCAGCCATGCAATTTCTGTGCCCATCTTTGTTGTTTTTTTTTTTTTTTTAATTTATAAAGCACTGTGCTAAGATGTTATACTTTAAGGACTATTAACAAATGAGAAAGAGGTGGAATTGCCTGATAAGGATATGTTCAAGGCCAAATGAAATTTATGGCACACTTTTCAAAAGAAGACTTAACAATGGTTCAGATACAGAAAGTAGGGGCAAATGAGCAGTCACACTGCAATTGGTGGTGTCCATGTGCCAAATCCAAAGAACTCATGCTTTAGAATCCATGCTGTATAACATGCTGCCACTACAGATTTATTTCCAGCAAACAACCCTTGGTCATGCTGAATCAATGTAATTAAAATTTGAACTTTATTGGCTTGTGGTTTTGTTTATACTTAACTAGTAAATTGGTTTGCCTTTGTGGATGTATAACAGCCATAGTTATTCGAAATATACATCTGATTTTAAGTTTCTATCCATTTAAGAACTATTTGAATAAACATTTAAATCAAGGTCAACGTTTGTTTGTTGCCCTTTAAAAATTTATGAATACGGATCTAGTATAAAAAGCATTTTGTTTAGAATTAGATCAATCTAAGCTCAAACCCCAGCTCTGGCAGCCACTAACACTGCAGTCTTTTTTTTTTTTACGTTTTTTTTTCTTTTTAATTTTTTTTTAAATTGAAGAATAATTGCTTTACAGAATTTTGCTGTTTTCTGTCAAACTTCAATATGAATCAGCCATAGGTATACATATAGCCCCTCCCTTTTGAACTTCCCTCCCATTTCCCTCCCCATCCTACCCCTTTAGGTTGAGATAGAACCCCTGTTTGAGTTTCCTGAGTCATACAGCAAATTCCTGTTGATTATCTATTTTACATATGGTAATGTAAGTTTCCATGTTACTCTTTCCATACATCTCACCCTCTGCTCCCCTCTCCCCATGTCCATAAGTCTATTCTCTATGTCTGTTTCTCCATTGTTGCCCTGTAAATAAATTCTTCAGTAACATTTTTCTAGATTCCGTATATCTGAGTTAGAATATGGTATTTATCTTTCTCTTTCTGACTTACTTCACTCTATATAATAGGTTCTAGGTTTATCGACCTCATTACAACTGACTCAAATGTGTTCCTTTTTATGGCTGAGTAACATTCCATTCTGCATACATACCGCACTTTTTTAACCATTCAGCTGTTGATGGACATCTAGGTGGCTTCCATGTTCTAGCTATTGTAAAAAGTGCTGCAATGAACAATGGGATACATGTGTCTTTTTCAGTTCTGGTTTCCTCAGGGTTTATGCCCAGGAGTGGGATTGCTGAGTCATATTAGCAACACTGAGCATTTTTTTGTGTGTTGGTTAATCACCTGTATGTCTTCTTTGAAGAAATGTCTGTTTAGGTGTTTTTCCCACATTCTATTGGGTTGTTTTCCTGGCATTGACTTGCATGAGCTGCTTGTACATTTTGGAAATTAATCCTTTGTCAGTTGTTTCATTTGCTATTATTTTCTCCTATTCTGAGATCTGTCTTTTCACCTTGCTTATAGTTTCCTGTGCTGTGCAAAAGCTTTTAAGTTTAATTAGGTCCCACTTGTTTACTTTTGTTTTTATTTCCATCACTCTAGGAGTTGGGTCATAGAGGATCGTGTTTTGATTTATGTCACTGAGCATTCTGCCTATGTTTTCTTCTAAGAGTTTTATAGTTTCTGGTCATACATTTAGATCTTTAATCCATTTTGAGTTTATCTTTGTGTATGGTGTTAAGAAGTGTTTTAATTTCATTCTTTTGCATATAGCTATCCAGTTTTCCCAGCACCATTTATTGAAGAGGCTGTCTTTGTCCTATTGTATATTCCTGCCTCCTTTGTCAAAAATAAGGTACCCATAGGTGCAGGGGTTTATTTCTGGGCTTTCTATCTTTTTCTGTTGGTCTATGTTTCTGTTTTTGTGCCATTACCCTACTGTCTTGATGACCATAGCTTTGTAGTATAATCTGAAGTCAGAAAGGTTGATTCTTCCAGCTCCATCTTCTTTCTCAAGACTGCTTTGGATATTCGGGGTCTTTTGTGTTTCTTTATGAATTGTGAAACTTTTTGTTCTAGTTCTGTGAAAAATGTCTTTGGTAATTTGGTAAAAGGAATCACATTGAATCTGTAGATTGCATTTGGTAGTATAGCCATTTTCATAGTATTTGTTCTTCCTACCCAGGAACATGGAATATCTCTCTATCTGTTTATATCATCTTTGATTTCTTTCATAAGTGTCTTATAATTTTCTGTATACAGTTCTTTTGTCTCCATAGGTAAGTTTATTCCTAGATATTTAATTCTTTTTATTGCAATTGATTCCTTAATTTCTCTGATTTTTCATTGTTAGTATATAGAAATGCAAGTGATTTCTGTGTACTGATTTTGTATTCTGCAACTTTGCTAAATTCACTGATTAGCCTAGTAATTTTCTAATACTATCTTTAGGGTTTTCTAAGTACAATATCCGGAGAAGGCAATGGCACCCCACTCCAGTACTCTTGCCTGGAAAATCCCATGGATGGAGGAGCCTGGTGGGCTACAGTCCATGGGGTCACTAAGAGTCAGACAGGACTGAGTGACTTCACTTTCACTTTTCACTTTCATGCATTGGAGAAGAAATGGCAACCCACTCCAGTGTTCTTGCCTGGAGAATCCCAGGGATGGGGGAGCCTGGTGGGCTGCCGTCTATGGGGTCGCACAGACTCAGACATGACTGAAGCAACTTAGCAGCAGCAGCAAGTACAATATCATGTCATCTGCAAACAGTGATAGCTTTTCTTCTTTCTGATCTGGATTCCTTTTATTTCTTTTTCTTCTCTGATTGCTGTAGCTAGGACTTCCAAAACTATGCTGAATAATAGTGGTGAAAGTGGACAGCCTTGTCTTGTTCCTGATCTTGGGGGGGATGCTTTCAGTTTTTCAACATTGAGAAAAATGTTTGTTCTAGGCTTATCATATATGGCCTTTACTATAGGTTCTATAGAACTATAGGTTCTATGCTCATTTTTTTGAACAGTTTTAATCATAAATGGGTGCTGAATTTTGTCAAAGGCTTTTTCTGCATCTATTGAGATGATTATGTGGATTTTATCTTTCAATTTGTTAATATGGTGTATCACATTGATTGATTTGTGTATATTGAAGAATCCTTGCATTCCTGGAATAAACCCAACTTGATCATGGTGTATGAGCTTTCTGATATGCTGCTGAGTTCTGTTTGCTAAAACTTTCTTGAGGATTTTTGCATCTATGTTATCAGTGATATTGGCCTGTAGTTTTGTTTTTGTGTGTTGTCTTTGTCTGGTTTTGGTATCAGGGTGATGGTGGCCTCATAGAATTAGTTTGGACATGTTCCTTTCTCTGAAATTTTTTGAAATAGTTTTAGAAGGATAAGCATTAACTCTTCTATAAATGTTTGACACAATTCTCCTGTGAAGCCATGTGGTCCTAGGCTTTTTGGTTTTTGATCACAGATTCAATTTCAGTGCTTGTAACCGGATTGTTCATAATTTCTATTTCTTCCTGCTTGGAAGTCTTGGAAGACTGAACTATCTAACAATCTGTCCATCTCTTCCAGGTTATCCATTTTGTTGCCATATAGTTGTTCATAATAACCTCATAATCCTTTGTATTTCTACATTTTCTGTTGTAACCTCTCCTTTTTCATTTCTAATTTTGTTGATTTGATGCTTGTCTCTTGTTCTTGATGAGTCTGGCTAAAGGTTTGTCAATTTTATTTATCTTCTAAAAGAACTAGATTTTAGTTGAATTAGTATTTACTGTTGTTTCTTTCTTTTTCATTTATTTCGCTTAGATCTTTATGATTTCTTTCCTTTTACTAATTTTGTGGGGTTTTGTTCTTTGTCCAGTTGTTTTAGGTATAAAGTTAGGTTGTCTATTCAATGTTTTTCTTGTTTCTTGGGGCAGGATTATATTGCTATAATATTCCCTCTTAGATCTGCTTTTGCTGCATCCCATGGGTTTTGAGTTGCCATGCTTTCATTATCATTTCTTTCTAGAAATCTTTTGATTTCCCTTTTGATTTCTTCAGTAACCTGTTGGCTGTTTAGAAACATGTTGTTTAGTCTCCATATGTTTGTGTTTCTTATAGTTTTTTCTTGTAATTGATATCTAGTCTCATAGTATTGTGGTCAGAGAAGACACTTGATATAATTTCAATTTTCTTAAATTTACTGAGGCTTGATTTGTGACCCAAGATGTGGTCTATCCTAGAGAATGTTTCATGTTCACTTGAGAAGAAGATGTATTCTTCTGCATTTGGATGGAATGCCCTGAAGATATCAATGAGATCCATCTCATCTAATGTATCATTTAAGACTTGTGTGTCCTTATTAATTTCTGTTTTGATGATCTGTCCATTGGGATGACTAGGGTGTTAAAGCCTCCTACTATTTTCGTGTTACTGTCATTTTCTCCTTTTATGTCTGTTAGTGTTTGTCTTATGTATTGAGGTGCTCCTATGTTGGGTGCATAGATATTTACAATTGTTATGTCTTCCTCTTGGATTGATCCCCTGATCATTATGTAGTGTCCTTCCTTTTCTCTTGTAATCTTCTTTAAGGTCTATTTTGTCTGATATGAGGATTGCTATTAATTCCAGCTTTCTTTTGCTTCACATGTGCATAGAATATATTTTTCCATCCTCTCACTTTCAGTCTATATGTGTCTTTAGGTCAGAAGAGGGTTTCTTGTAGACGGCATATATAAGGGTTTCATTTTTGTATCCATTCAGCCAGTTTGTATCTTTTGGTTGGAGCATTTAATCCACTTACATTTAAAGTAATTACTAATATATATGTTCCTATTGCCATTTTCTTAATTGTTTGATGTTGATTTCATAGATCGTTTTTCTTCTCTTATATTTCTTGACTATATAAGTCCCTTTAACTTTTGTTGCAAAGCTGGCTCGGTGGTACTGAATTCTCTTAACTTTTCCTTGCCTGCAAATCTTTTTACTTCTCCATAAATTTTGAATGAGATCCTTGCTGGATTCAGTAATCTTGGTTGTAGATTTTTCCCTTTCAGTATTTTAAATATATCCTGCTATTCCCTTCTGGCCTGCAGAGTTTCTGCTGAAAGATCAGCTGTTAAACATATGGGATTTCCCCTGTATGTTACTTGTTGCTTCTCCCTTGCTGCTTTTAATATTCTTTCTTTGTGTTTAGTCTTTGTTCATTTGATTAGCATGTCTTGACATGTTTCTCCTTGGGTTTATCCTGTACGAGACTCTTTGTGCCTCTTGGACTTGGTTGACTATTTCCTTTTCTGGGTTGGGGAAAATTTCAACTATAATCTCACCAAAAATTTTTTTAAACCCTTTCTTTTTCTCTTTTTCTTCTGTGACACCTAAAACTTGAATGTTGGTGCATTTGATATTGTCCCAGAGGTCTCTGAGACTGTCTTCAGTCTTGCCATTCTTTTTTACTTTATTCTGCTCTTCAGAAGTTATTTCCATCAGTTTATCTTCCAGCTCACTGATTCGTTCTTCTGCTTCATATAGTCTGCTACTGATTCCTTCTAGAGTGTTTGTTTTTGTTTTCAGTAATTGTGTTTTGTCTCTGTATGTTTCTTTTTTAATTCTTCTAGGTCTTTCTTAGTTGATTCTTGCATTTTCTCCATTTTGTTTTCAAGGTTGTTGATCATCTTTACTATCATTATTCTGAATTCTTTTTCAGGTAGTTTGCCTATTTCTCTTCATTTACTTGGACTGCTGTGTTTCTAGTTTATTCCTTCACTGGTGTAGTATTTCTCTGCCTTTTCATTATTTTTATTTTTTTAAACTTATCGTGTTTGAGGTCTCCTTCTCCCAGGCTTCAAGTTTGAATTCTTTCTTCCTTTTGGTGTCTGCTCTCCTAAGTTTGGACCAGTGGTTTGTGTAAGCTAAATTTAGGGTAAGATTTGTACTGAGTTTTTGTTTGTTTTTTTTGTTTTTCCTCTGATGGGCAAGGCTGAGTGAGGTGGTAATCCAGTTCTGAAGACTGGATTTGTATTTTTGTTTGTTGTTTAGATGAGGCTTCCTGCACAGGGTGCTCCTGGTGATTGGGTTATGCCTGATCCTATATTCAAGTGGTTTCCTTTGTGTGAGTTCTCACTATTTGATACTCCCTAGGATTAGGCTAGGATCTTGCAGTCAGTGCTCCCACTCTTAAGGCTCAGAACTTGATCTCTGAAGCCAGTATCCTGTGTTTTCTTACCCTAAATTTCCTAAAGGCTTTTAATAGAGAATGATTGCAGTCTGATGGCTACTAAATGGCAGGTATTCCAAAAAGCTTACTTTTTAAAAATCCCCTGCTAGTGTTGAAACATTTCCTGCAGAGGTATAGGTTGGCAGCAGCCCTCGGTGGGGACATGGGCACTGGAAGCAGCAGTGATGGGAAATACACCTTGACATAAGTCCTCTTGGATGTTGCATAGACCCTGCAGACTCCAGGACTCGCCCTGAAGTCTTAACAGAGCAATTTGCATATTCCCTCTGAACCACAGTTTCTCCAGAGTGATTGTATGCTTTACAAAAAGTGAAGTGTGCCAATCACCCAGCCCACACCTGCTGAGAAATAAAGCTTGGTTTCCCTTGACTAATTGTTCTCTAAAGCCAGCTTAAAAGCTGAACTCAGTATATACTCAACATTCACATGTTAATGGCATATTATATTAGTGTTAATGTTAACTCTTTACAATTTTTTTCAGTAAAGTATAATTTATTTCTAGATTGAAAATAATTATTTACATTTTTATACCACAGTTAAATATAAACTCAGAGTAACAATGGAGGCAAGTAATTAGGCATCATTAGTCCTATCTTGTTGAAGTAGAAAATGAGCTTTAAAGTAGCTGATATATCAGGAGTTGGGGATTAAAATATACACACCACTATGCACAAAATAAACAATGAACAAGGACCTACTATAAAGCACAAGGAACTTTACTTAATATCCTGCAGTAACTTATAAAGGAAAAGAACCTGGAAATAATATATATGTATGTATATATATATATAACTAAATCTCTTTGATGTATACATAAAACTAACACAACATTGTAAATAAATTATACCTCAATTAAAAAAAAAAAGCCACAAAGCTGAGAGACTTACTGAGAACCACGCAGTGATACATCAATAATATAGTTTTCTGTCAGCTAGTTTAAGCCTTTTTACGCAAATGCCACCATTCTCTTCACTAGACTATGTCCAAATTATGATCAAAAGAGTCCTCTAAACTCTTTCAATGTAATATCACACTGTGGTTTGTTGATAGGTATGTAAAGGGGCCCAGCTATTTCATAAATAATGAACAACAAACAAAGTTGAAACAGAAAAGCTGGGCACCCATGGCAGGGAACACTGGCTTTAAAGCAAGAGCATTGATTACTGACCTCGACAGTTCCATTTTCCTCTCTCCTTTCATCATTTTGCTCACAACTGCATCCTTTTGAATTTTAAAGTCTATTATGAATTCATGCTGCAAAGAGGTTGTATAATGGCTTTGAAACTATATTAGGTCAGAGAAAAATTATTTTTTCTAATGACCCAAGGTAATATGAGGGATAAGTGTGTTAAGCTTTCAACATGAAAACACAGGTACAGCTGAATTTCCACTGAAATTGGGGGAACTGCTCACTCTTGTCTTTTTACCCAAGATTGACTATAAGGGCAAAAGAAGACCAAGACTGGCAAACACTATTGTCAGAGAAATTCCAGGGTCCAAGCAGACATAAAAGTTCCCTATTAGGTGTACACCAGATCCTTCTCAATGCTCATATCAAAAGGGGGTCAAGCCAGCAGGAGCAACAAATGCATGGTTCCAAGAGCACAAAGGTAACTGAAGCAGGGACAGAAGGGCAGGGCAAAAATTAGAGGACTACAGAGCTTTGACACACAAGGCCACATTCGCACACACCCACTTCATTCATATAAATCAATTCCTTCAAAAGGAATACAAAGATGAATCAGAAGATGTTTTTCAGCTCATACAAATAAGAAGGAAAAAATTAAAACAACCTAGTAGTCACAAATAGTGGACTGTTTTCATGACTTCTATCCTCATGATAGGATATTGGGCAACCATTCCCTTGATGTTCACAAAGAATCCTAAGAACATAGAGAAATGCCTTTGATGTGATGCCTAGTGTTTTTGAAAATGTGTAAATATTCACACAGTGATGTCAACTGCTTTTTTTTTTTTTTAAGGGGGTAAACAGAAAAAAAGCTGGAAGGAAATACATGAAAATATGTGTTACAATTTTAGGTTGGTGGGATTAAAAGCAAATTCTTTCTGATGCATATTTTATCTGTATTTTCCATTATATTTTAAGTAATCATGTGACTTCAGTATCAGTAAAAAATACTACACTACACACCTTTTACAGAACTACTAACATTTGTTGCATCCACTGAAACAGAGCTGAGCCCCTCTCTGAAGCAGACTTTCTATCATCTGGAGCCAAAGAAAGGTACATGCCAATGGAATTAGATTAATGGAGATCTCTGTAGGTTCAGAGGTGATCCCAGACTACCTTAGAGAATTCCTACCCTCCAATGTCATGTCTTTTAGAGAAGGATTTTCCTCTGTTATCCCCTGCATGGGGACTCAGTAAAGCCAAACATGCTATATTATTGCATCTTTTTGTTTTATACAATAAAAACTGACCCAGTTACAATGATGATGTTGGAGATTTTTAAGAGATCTTGGTACGGATCTTCCCCCGAATACTGGATTTTCCCCTATCTAGAAAATCATCCAGCAGTGGTAATTGTTTCTTTATGGGATTTTTAAAATAAAATTCTTTGGAAGGAATGATGCTAACGCTGAAACTCCAGTACTTTGGCCACCTCATGTGAAGAACTGACTCACTGGAAAAACTGATGCTGGGATGGACTGGGGGCAGGAGGAGAAGGGGACGACAGAGGAGGAGAAGGGGATGACAGAGGATGAGATGGCTGGATGGCATCACCAACTCGACAGACATAAGTTTGAGTGAACTCCGGGAGTTGGTGATGGACAGGGAGGCCCAGCGTGCTGCAATTCATGGGGTTGCAAAGAGTCGGACATGACTGAGCAACTGAACTGAACTGAAATGAAAGGCAGAGTGGGGTTCCCTTGTGGTGCTAGTGTTAAAGAACCGCCTGCCACTGCAAGAGATGTAAGAGACCCGGGTTAAATCGCTGGTTAGGGGAGATCCCCTGGAGGAGGGCATGACAACATACTCCCTTTTTCTTGCTGGAAAATGCCATGGACAGAGGAGCCTGGTGGACTACAGTCCATAGGGTCACAAAGAGTTAGACATGACTGAAACAACTTAGCACACATGCAAAGCCAGAGTAAATATGTGTAGAGTGGACTTTTGGACTCTGAGGGAGAGGGAGAGGGTGGGATGATTTGGGAGAATGCCATTGAAACATGTATACTATCATGTAAGAAACGAATCACCAGTCTATGTTCGATGCAGGATGCTTGGGACTGGTGCAGGGGGATGAGCCGGAGAGATGATGTGGGGTGGAAGGTGGGAAGGGGGTTCATGTTGGGGAGCTCATGTACACCTGTAGTGGATTCATGTCAATGTATGCCAAAATCAATACAGTATTGTAAAGTAAAATAAAGTAAAAATAAAAATTAAAAAATAACTAAATAAACAAATAAAAAACAAACAAACCTGAGGTTTCCAGAACATGCACCCTTCCCCATAAACTTAAGGCCTTCCATTCACCTCTGATGTCATCCCTGTCCCATCAGTTCTCACCCTACTCCTCCTTATCCCCTTGATCTTTTAACCCTTTCTCATCCTCTGTGTTACTCAAAATGGTTATTCTGAACAAGTCTTCTTACAGTCCACAAGTTAAGAAGTTTATTCCAGAGTGTGATCTCTTCACAGATGAAGTTTTGCTGCAAAAACCATAATGCTGATAGAGAAATGAACAAAAAAATCATCTAAAATAAGCAGTATACTTGGTGATTTCATTGACTTACATGCGGAAGTAAACTCCTTTCCCTGTCATAGACCAGTAACAAACATCTGCAGAACCGAATTAGTCCACACACCACACTTTGAGTTACATTGCTCTACCCCTTCCCACTGGCCTGCAAATTTTATTTCAGTAACAAATTCATGGGATAAAGTGAAACAGGTTAACAGATCAAGGAGAGTTAGGGAGGGACTAGAGTTTTCAGGGGAGAATTGTGTTAGAAAGTGACATATGAGTTGGTGAGAAGCAGCCAGCCAAGCAAAGATCTGGAAAATGAATTTCCATGTAGAGAAAATAGTTGGTATGAATATCCTCAGGTTGAATACGAAAGTTAAATAAAAATATAATTCAAAAATATACATGCACCCCCAATGTTCACTGCAGCACTATTTACAATAGCCAAGACATGGAAGCAACCTAAATGTCCATCAACAGAGGAATGGATAAAGAAATGCAGTGTATATATACACAATGGAATATTACTCAGCCATAAAAAAGAACAAAATAATGCCATTTGCACAGACATGGATGGACCTAGCAGTTATCTTACTTAGAAATAAAACAGATAGAGGAACACAAATATTATAGGATATCACTCACATGAAATCTAAAGTAAAAAAATTTATACAAATGAGCTTATTTACCAAACATAGATTTTAAGAACAAACAAACTTATTAAAGTGGAGACATGCAGGTAGGATGGATAAATTAGGAAACTGGGATTAATATATACACACTACTATATAAAAAATAGATGATCAACAAGGACTTTGTTGTTGTTCAGTTGCCAAGTCATGTCCAGCTCTTTGTAACCCCACAGACTTCAGCATGCCAGGCTTCCCTGTTCTTCACTATCTACTGAAGTTTGCTCAAACTCACGTCCATTGAGTCAGTGATGCCATCCAAACATCTTGTCCTCTGTTGCCCCCTTCTCCTCTTGCCCTCAATCTTTCCCAGCATCAGGGTCTTTTCTAATGAGTCAGCTCTTCATATCAGGTGGCCAAAGTCTTAGAACGTCGGTTTTACTACCAGCCCTAATGAATATTCAGGATTAATTTCCTTTAGGATTGACTGGTTTGATCTCCTTGCAGTCCAAGTGACTCTCTAGAGTCTTCTCCAGCACCACAGTTTGAAAGCATCTATTCTTCGGCACTCAGCTTTCTTTATGGTCCAACTCTCACCTCTATACATGACTACTGGAAAAACCATAGCTTTGACTAGACAGATCTTTGTGGGCAAACTAATGTCTCTGCTTTTGAATATGCTGTCTAGGTTGGTCATAACTTTCCTTCCAAGGAGTAAGCGTCTTTTAATTTCATGGCTGCAATCATCATCTGCAGTGAATTTGGAGCCCCCCAAAATGAAGTCTGACACTGTTTCCACTGTTGCCCCATCTATTTCCCATGAGTGATGGGACCAGATGCCATGATCATTGTTTTCTGAATGCTGAGCTTTAAGCCAACTTTCTCACTCTCCTCTTTCACTTTCATCAAGAGGCTTTTTAGTTCCTCTTCACTTTCTGCCATAAGGGTGGTGTCATCTGCATATCTGAGGTTATTGATATTTCTCCTGGCAATCTTGATTCCAGCTTGTGCTTCTTCCAGGCCAGTGTTTCTCATGATGTACTCTGCATATAAGTTAAATAAGCAGGGTGACAATATACAGCCTTGACGTACTCCTTTTCCTATTTGGAACCAGTCTGTTGTTTCATGTCCAGTTCTAACTGTTGCTTCCTGACCTGCATATAGGTTTCTCAAGAGGCAGGTCAGGTGGTCTGGTATTCTGATCTCTTTAAGAATAGTTTAAGCCAATAAGTTTAAAATAATTAATTTTATAGTACTCTATCTGTACCTAATATAGACCTATAGGTACACAATTTTAACATAGTCTTACTGCTATAAAGGATGTGTGCTTAGTCAGTCATGTCCAACTCTGTGATCCCATGGACAATAGCCCACCAGGCTCCTCTTTCCATGGGGATTCTCCAGGCAAGAATACTGGAGTGCATTACCATTTGCTCCTCCAATAGGCCATTAGGGAAGAGGAATACAGGGAGAATGAAAAGGAGTAAGGCTTTCTCCAAAATCATCTGAAATAAGCATCGGGTCCTCTTGGCTCCAGCTTGAGAATCTTCTGGTGGAAGGGGTGTGAGACACAGATTTAGCTCTTACCCTCAAGGCCCTCCATGTCTACATGCTGGGGGCTGTTTGTCCTCTTTTTGATTTGGGCTGTGGGTCACTAGGCCTGGTTGGCTTGAGAGGGGCTTCTGCTTCCATGGCTGCTTTCTCTTTCTGGGCAAGTCAGATCTGTGGCAGGAGCTTTCTGCATTTCTTCCCAGAGTAATGTTGGCACATGCACTGGGCGCCCACTACTTGAGGCGGCGCCGTGTCATCAGTCCTCTGCCTATCACACCTCCAATCACCCAGTGTCTCAGTTGCCACTCTCAGTTCAACACTTGACATTGCTTAAACAGCTTCTTCAGCTCTGTTCACGGCCAGTTGGTCTTCCCACCCGCAGCACCCAGAGCTGCACTATGGTTGTGTCGTGTAGGATGTGGAGTACTACAAATAATAAAATGCACCATAGTCTTTACTACAAACTCTATATAGCCAGTTGAGTTTCACAGGATACTTCTGTTGATTTTCTCTGAATTCTCGAATCCATAGCCATCCTGTGATTGCAACTGATGAAGAAGTAAAGTTCCAACAGGAATGTTGGTTCATATTCTTATTTAATGAGTAAGATAAAACAACAAAGACGTATTTCAAAACTTCATTCATTTTATGCTGAGAGATGTTTTTCCTGATTTGGAAAATAATTTTTAAATCCAAGAAGACTATTTCCTCTATTTTTTGTACTATTCACAAGGTAACTACTACACAAATGAAAAGCTATTGCATTTGGTCTATTATTAACACTCCCTTCATCACTGTGTTTAGTCTAGCTCAGGAATCAATAAACATATTCCGTGAACAGTCAGATATTTTAGGATTTGAATGCCATATATATCTGTATCAGATATTCTCCTCTGTGTGTGTGGTGTGTTTTTTTTTTGTTTTTTTTAGTTTGTTTGTTGTTATAACCTCATAAAAATATAAAAAGCATGCCTAGCTCTTTAGCCATGTAAAACCAGTCCTGGGCTGGTTTTGTTTCATGGTTTTGTTCTATGGTTTGTCAAATCCTGATCTAGACAATCAAGAAAACAATAAATCAAATACACTTTGATTTGTATCTTTTTTCAATTTCTGTGTTGTAACTACTTACAGCATGGCCAATTTCAAGTTACTGACATGATGGCAGTACCTGTGGAGTTGGGAAGAAAGGCACAATAGCATACCACTTGTCTTAGCCTGCTCAAGCTGTCGTAACAAAATGCCATAGACTGGGTGATGTGAACAACAAACTTATTTTTTCACATTTTCAGAAGCTGAGAAGTTGAAGACCAAGGTGCCAGCTGACTTGGTTTTTGGTAAGAGTTTTCGTGGTTTGCAGACAGCCCCCTTCTCTCCATGACCTCATGGGGCAGAGAGAGAGAGTGCTAGGTCTCTGCTGTCTTTTCATTTAAGGACAATAAGTACTTTAGCCACCTCATGCGAAGAGTTGACTCATTGGAAAAGACTCTGATGCTGGGAGGGATTGGGGGCAGTAGGAGAAAGGGACGACCGAGAATGAGATGGCTGGATGGCATCACGGACTCGATGGACATGAGTCTGAGTGAACTCCGGGAGATGGTGATGAACAGGGAGGTCTGGCGTGCTGCGATTCATGGGGTCGCAAAGAGTCGGACACGACCGAGCGACTGAACTGAACTGAACTGAACCTTACCCTATCAGGACCCCACCCTGATAACCTCATTAAATCTTAATTATGTCCTTCAGTTCAGTTCAGTTGCTCAGTCATGTCCGACTCTTTGCAACCCCATGAATTGCAGCACGCCAGGCCTCCCTGTCCATCACCAACTCCCGGAGTTCACTCACACTCTCGTCCATCCAGTCAGTGATGCCATCCAGCCATCTCATCCTCTGTCGTCCCCTTCTCCTCCTGCCCCCAATCTGTCCCAGCATCAGAGTCTTTTCCAATAAGTCAAGTCTTCACATGAGGTGGCCAAAGTATTGGAGTTTCAGCTTTAGCATCATTCCCTCCATAGAAATCCGAGGGCTGGGTGCAGGCTTCAGTGTATGAACTTGAGGACACATTTCAGTCCAAAGAACCATTACACAGCAATTCTATCACACAGATGGAAGATCATAGGCAACAATAGTAAAATATAGAAAAATAATTAGGAAATGATGAGTTTTCAGTATTCATTACCTTTGTTTTAATATAATTACTTAATTGTACATTTGCATTATTTAACATGGGCTATATGAAACTGGCTGTCAGGTTGCCTGAGAAGTTCATGACATGTTCTCACAAGCCATTCTGAGCAAATTCCAACCAGCCCCAGCACACCACTGCAAAAGCAAGTTAGTTCCAAAGCTGGTTCTAGAATCCATATATATATATTTTTAGAATCCATATTTTTGTTTAATCCAGTGTTCTTTCTTTGCCCTTCAGCAAGTTGCCAAGACAACCTTGTCAGTACATGTACTGCCTAACTAAGAATGCCGAAGAGACAACATTTAAAATCATAATAGAAGTTATCTAGATGTAAAAATATAGATTCACATATTAACACATCACTATCAAGATTAAAAAGAAATTTATGACAAGACAGTTTTCAGTAGGAAAACTGAAAAAAATTAACAAAAACAAAACTTTTGAAATAGAAAAAGGAAAAGACTACCTACAATGGAATGGCTGTTAAAATAAGCATAGAATCTCAAAACAGCAAGAGAAGTCAGTACATGAAGTGTTATGTTTAAAGGTTTGAGAGAAGATCGCTGTCAACAGGAATTGCTAGTTAAAATACACTATTATATTCTCAAAAAAAAAAAAAAGGAAATGCAATCAAACTATTGTGCCAAATAGGTTTGTTTTTTCTTTTGAATTTCCTCAAGCTTTAAAAGGTATGGAAACTAACAGATTTTAATCCACATTCTATAAATCCCTGACTTACTCATTATGCACAGAATTCCTGTACTAATTAACTCTTTGCTTTCTTGACTATCCAGAATATTCTTGACAATATTTTGATTAAGTATTAAAGAAGTATTATGGGACTTCCCTGGTGGTTCAGTGGGTAAGAATCCACCTGCCAATGCATAGGACACAAGTTTGATTCCTGGTCCAGAAAGATAGATCCCATATGCCTCAGGGAAACTAAATCCACATATGACAGCTACGGAAGTCCATGCCTCAAGCAGTGCTCCACAATAAGAGAAGCCACCTGAATGAGCAGCCCACATACACAACTAGAGATTTGCTGTTGTTCAGACTCTTGAGAGTCCCTTGCACTGCAAGGAGATCCAACCAGTCCATTCTAAAGGAGATCAGCCCTGGGATTTCTTTGGAAGGAATGATGCTAAAGCTGAAACTCCAGTACTTTGGCCACCTCATGCGAAGAGTTGACTCATTGGAAAAGACTCTGATGCTGGGAGGGATTGGGGGCAGGAGGAGAAGGGGACGACCAAGGATGAGATGGCTAGATGACACCACTGACTCAATGGACATGAGTCTGAGTGAACTCTGGGAGCTGGTGATAGACAGAGAGGCCTGGCGTGCTGCGATTCATGGGGTCGCAAAGAGTCGAACATGACTGAGCGACTGAACTGAACTGAACTCGCTAAGTCATGTCCAACTCTGCAACCCCATGAACTGCACCACGCCAGGCTTCCCCATCTTTCTCTGTCTCCGTGAGTTTGCTCAAACACATGTCCACTGAGTCAGCGATGCCATTCAATCGTCTCATCTTCTACTGCCCCCTTCTTCTCTTGCCCTCAGTCTTTCCCAGCATCAGGGTCTTTTTCAATGAATAGTTCCAACTAATAGAGAAAGCCCACACATAGCAATGATGACCCAGCACAACCAAAAATGAAGAAATAAATAAAGGTATTATAAACCAATATTTTCCCAAATACCTATGTATTGCAATCAATAGAGGACACATTATAAAACAACTGGGGGCTTCTCTTGTGGCTCAGATGACAAAGAATCTACCTGCAATGCAGGAGGTTCCACCCCTGGGTTAGGAAGAGCCCCTGGAGAAGGGTATTGCAACCCACTCCAGTATTCTTGCCTGAAGAATTACATGAACAGAGGAGCCTGATGGGCTACAGTCCATTGTATCGCAAAGAATCAGACATGACTGAGTGGCTAACACACACTATAAGACAATACACCCAACAAATGTAGTTGTATATCAGAATTTGGGAGGGATGGATCCCAAGAATCTCTATTTTTAACAATGCTGATGGTGACTCCAATATAACTAGGCCAGTATCTGCTGTCAGACAACATTTGAGAACTCTTAGTATAAACGAAAAAATTACTCTAAAGATCATGCAGTTCAGCAAGCTCAATATTTCCTATTCCTTTTCTGGGGGTCCTTTTCAATCTTATTTCTATCAAACTCTATACTAATATTTTGTTTCAGTCCTATGGGCAATATGAACAAAATGTAATTTCACTAGTTTTCTCATAAAAGTGAGTAAACCAAAACTGTAAGCACATGCTATTTCTCCAAACTCTTCCCAAACTTTCCTTTCTGTTTCCTTTGCAAATTCTTGAATTTCGTCATCTCCTTTATCAAATTTGCGTTTAGGAAAGGACTAGATAAACTTATTCACACTAACACAGAAACAACTAATATGGGGGCAAGTTCAATTTCGCTCTCTCAAATGCTAAATTCCATCTCATCAACAAATCCTATCAACGTCATGCTGTATCTATCCAAGAAGCCAACCACTTCTTGTGACTTTTTCCTCTAGAACTCTAATGAGGCCACCAGCCTCTTGTGCACAACTTTTATAATACCATCATAATGGATTTTCCTGGTTATGCCTTTGTCTGCCATCACTCTCTTCTCAATATACACCTCAGAATGACATTCGGAAGCTATAAATAAGTGTGTCATTCTTTTGCTGGAAGTTCTTCAATGGCTTCCTGTCTTATTCAGAATGAAATCTAAATTCCTTACTTACAGTGGTCTACAAGGATCCCACGTGATCCCCACATGTTCCATTACCACAGAACAACACCTTTCCTGACCAACCCATGTAAAACAGCACACACATGCTATATCCCCTCATCATTTCTCCCCGCTCAACTACATTTCTTTGTCAGAGCACTTGTTATTTGACACATTACATCTATTACTGTCAGTCTCCCCCACTAGAAAATAAGCATCATGAGAGCAGAAATTTGTGTTCCTTGATTTTGTTCCCTATAGTTTCCCAGTACCTGCCAGAGTGTCTGGTATGTGCTGCTGCTGCTGCTAAGTCGCTTCAGTTGTGCCTGATTCTGTGTGATCCCATAGACAGCAGCCCACCAGGCTCCTCTGTCCCTGGAATTCTCCAGGCAAGAATACTGGAGTGGTTTGCTATTTCCTTCTCCCTGGTATGTGCGTGCATGCTTAGTCACATCAGTTGTGTCCAACTCTCTGCGACCCCACAGACGGCAGCCCACCAGGCTCCTCTGTCCCTGGGATTCTTCAGGCAAGAATATTGGAGTGGGTTGTCATTTCCTTCTCCAAAGCATACATGCATGCTAAGTCACTTCAGTTGTGTCCAACTCTATGTGACCCTATGGACAGCAACCCACCAGGCTCCTCTGTCCACAGGATTCTCTGGACAAGAATAGTGGAGTAGGTTGCCATTTCCTTCTCCCAGGTATGTGCAGTAGTCATTAAATAATTGTTAAATATAAATGATTGAACAAGAGGTAGTTTTTGTCACCTTTTAACAGGCATTTCTCTCCACCAACTGCCTACTTGTTCTTCATCGACCCCAGATGGCCAGCCTTCAGCACACTGGATTCCTCTCAGTCATGCTGGCTTCATAATTTGTGGGGCCCAGTACAAAATGAAAACATGGGGCCCCATGTTCAACATTACTATTAAGAATTTCAAGATGGCAAGAGCAGAGCATTAAACCAAAGATGACGTCTTCCTAAAGGTAGGACGCCGTGTTTGCTCGCCCATGAAGCCAGACTCCTTTCAGTTCCCTGTATCTACCACACTTGCCCTTCTCCTGGCCCTGCAGGCTGCCTGACCCATTTTCCCTTCTCCCTAATATAGAGGTCCCAGCCTGTTCCTCAGTGAGGTATTCTGAACTCCCTGGGTTAGAGTAGACCCTCTTGCATTTCCATTGTGTATTACCTATTTCTTAACGCCTTCACATTGCTGATACACTGTGTTGATTTTGGTCTTCTCTGCTAGCAGGTAATGTAGCTCCTAATGTATTATGTAACTGCATTCCTACCACAGGACCTAGAAGCCAGTAGGTACCAATAAGTCTTTGTTAAACTGACTAAAATGATGAACAACTTGCTAGTTCTGGAATTTTAGATACCAGAAAGTGAGGCTTGCAAGGTATCTTGATCATCAGGGAACTCCCAGGCCATGTTAAAATTGGCTATGCTTGGAAGAGACTAGGACTCAAGCAGTCTGTTGGGCATTTCTGCCTCAGGCCTAGGAAGGTGTGGACACAGGACAGAGTAGGTCATCAAAACTAATACAGCTTTGGGTAACCTTTGCAGTGACACATGTAACAAGAAGACTAATAAGATGCTAAATTTAGGAAAATGAAAGCCTGAGAAGAAGACATATAAAAATCAACAGTATCCCCAAGTCATGTTGAACCTGGGACTGCCCTGGTGGCATCTTGATTAATACACAGGTGGGAGCCATAAGAGGCAGCCAGGCAGCAAGACCTCCTTGGCAGTGATGGTGTCACGATTTAGTAAAGAGTGTCAAAGGGATAGGCACGCATAAAATTAACACAGGTGTCCCAACCAAAGCCCAATACACTGGGGTACCAAGGATGGTTTGAATTACAGAGAAGAAACAAAGGTGAACCCTGGCCCAGGGAATTAGAGAAACTCTTTGGCACTTAGAGAGTAACTAGAACACTGAGATGGAGAAGGCAATGGCACCCCACTCCAGCACTCTTGCCTGGAAAATCCCATGGACAGAGGAGCCTGGTGGGCTGCAGTCCATGGGGTCGCTAAGAGAGGGACATGACTGAGTGACTTCACTTTCACTTTTTACTTTCATGCATTGGAGAAAGAAATGGCAATCCACTCCAGTGTTCTTGCCTGGAGAATCCCAGGGATGGCGGAGCCTGATGGGCTGCCGCCTATGGGGTCGCACAGAGTCAGACATGACTGAAGTCACTTAGCAGCAGCAGAGCACTGAGAAAATAGGTGAAAACTAGGTATTCCATTTCAGAAACCTGATGCTAGAACACCAAGATCAATTCCAGATCCCAGCCAGCAGCTGGTGCACACACTGGTTCTGGGATTGAATGGGGCTGGGGCTACAGACTGAAGTCCTCAGGGTCCTCACCAATACAAGAATGCAGAAGTCAGAGCTAAAGCAAATGGGCCTTCCAGGCTCCCACCCAGGTGAGTCCCAGAAAATTCATCTCATCAAGTAGATTTCAATCATTCTAAGTTTCCAACACCGCAATGTAACAGACATTTACTTAACTATCCCAATACTCATTCCCAATTCCTTCCTTGCCTATCTTCTACTAAAGAGTTTGAAAAAGGTGAAACAATCACTTTTCCAACATCCTTTGCAGCCAGGGGTGGCCGTGTGAAACAATGCTTTCCAGTGAGACAGAAGAGCTTGACTCTGTGAAGGCTTCAGGGAAAGTCTTTTCTATCCCCATTAAAGGCACAGACCTAGTTGCCACTTTTGCTTTCTTTCTACTTTGAACAGGAATGTGATGTCTGGAGCATGGAAGTCATCTTGCAACCATGAGTCAAGCCTGAGGATTAAAACAAAACATGCTAAGGATAGAAGGAAGGAAAATAAGAGAGCCTAGATCCCTGACAGCATCATTGAACCAGCATGCTGACATCCTGCTATGTGAGAAAATTTAAAACACCTTATTACAACAACAACAACAACAACAAAACCAACCTATGTAGCTCACCAGTTTCCTCTGTCCATGGAATTCTCCAGGCAAGAATACTTGAGTGGGTAGCCAGGCATTCCCTTCTCCAGGGTATTAGCCCAACCTAGGGATCAAATTTGGGTCTCCTGCATTCCAGGCAGATTCTTTACCATGTGAACCCTCAAAGCCCCAAAACATTCACTTATACCATCAATTCTGCAGTTACAGAAATCAATATATACAACATTAGAGTATTTCTAAAATGACACACAATGGGTAAGAGTCAGGCACTGGAGTCTGAGTTCAAACTGAGTCTCACTGTGTATTAGTATGTGATCTTGAGCAAGTTTCTCAACCCCTCAATCCCTCTCAATCCCTAGGGGGTTTTCCTAGTTCCCAATGGAAAATAGAAATTATAATGGAACATACATTATAGAGTGGATGAAGGATTGAAAAGAAAAACTAATAAGCTTTTAGAACAGTACCTCGAATATGTTAAGTGTTCAGTGTATATTGGTAATTACAATGATAGTGCTGAGAGCATAGAATTAAGATTCATGAAAAGAGATATAACTGCTAGCCCTTCCCTGTTTTTATTAGCCAGAGAGTAGTCCTACATTCTTTCTAATACAAACTACCCATAGCCTTCTCTTTTTGTATTACATAATCGTTTTTTCTGTGTTATCATCTAATTCATATATGCATTTCAAAATGGAGAGGGATGGAACATACATTGACTACTTAACACCAGGAGACTCTTCAAAACAAGATCATCTTTCCCAAAACAATCAAAAGTGTCTACAACCTATTGCCTTGATGACTGCACCTCATTATTATCTTCCAGATTTCTTGGACAGTTGCAATAAGATAATGTAACCTTCACAACATGGATTCATGGCTCACAAATTGATAATCCTATGAGCCTTGATGCAGCTGGCAGAATAGGATGCTTGCAGCTTGCTCAAAATCAAGGTATGTTAAACCCTAACTATAAACAAGTTAACAGTATTCAGTTGCCAATGCAAAATATCACGTTTCACCTATTTTATTCATGAACTTAATGGCCCTTTAAAAAGACCTAGTTACTTTTCTATTCTGTTATTTAACTACCAACAAATATCACTTCCCACACCAAGCATGAAAGGCTTCCAGTGTCTGTCTTCCACTATAAAAAATTAGTCAGAGGAACTGGAGACACTTCCATATTCAGCAGTAAGGAAGAGTAAATGTCCTGATAACTGCCGATTTCATAACAACGAGTAACGTCAGATATAATACAGCAAACCCATTTCACCAAATAAATACCTGAGCTTGCAAGAATAGAACAAAATTTGCAGGCAGCAAAAGGAAGACGGAGCTAAAAATCATAGATATGAGAGATTGGTGAGCAAATAACCATCAGGTTTTACTGTTCAGGCAAGAAGAACTAAGATTTTCACAAGATTAGAAACAAAACCCTTAAATAAAGCTTGCACTCATACATGAACTGGGGAAAGCATGGGCTAAAAATTCATCTGCCCACCAGAAAAGGAAGACAGATCAGGAATGCACCTCTCTTCTATGTATAAAAATATACTCTGAATTTGTTTAACCACAGGCCTATACTGACAGTTACAGATCAAATCTATTCATCTTTGTAGCATGGGATAGATGTTACAGGCTAAATAGTAAAACAAAGTGGCCTCAAATTAGTAGTGTCAAATGTATCTAGAAGAAGCAAAAAGTTCTGTGCTATCCAGTAAGGATCAGGTCAGTTCAGTCACTCAGGCATGTCCGACTCTTTGTGACCCCGTGAATCGCAGCACACCAGGCCTCCCTGTCCACCACCAACTCCCGGAGTTCACCCAAACTCATGTGCATCGAGTCAGTGATGCCATCCAGCCATCTCATCCTCTGTCGTCCCCTTCTCCTCCTGACCCCAATCCCTCCCAGCATCAGAGTCTTTTCCAATGAGTCAACTCTTCGCATGAGGTGGCCAAAGTATTGGAGTTTCAGCCTCAGCATCAGTCCTTCCAATGAATACCCATGATTGATCTTTAGAATGGACTGGTTGGATCTCCTTGCAGTCCAAGGGACTCTCAAGAGTCTTCTCCAACACCACAGTTCAAAAGCATCAATTCTTCGGCACTCAGCTTTCTTCACAGTCCAACTCTCACATCCATACATGACCACTGGAAAAACCATAGCCTTGACTGGACGGACCTTTGTTGGCAAAGTCTTGTCTCTGCTTTTGAATATGCTATCTAGGTTGGTCATAACTTTCCTTCCAAGGAGTAAGCATCTTTTAATTTCATGGCTGCAGTCACCATCTGGAGTGATTTTGGAGCCCCCCAAAATAAAGTCTGACACTGTTTCTACTGTTTCCCCATCTATTTCCCATGAAGTGATGGGACCAGATGCCAGGATCTTAGTAAGGATACCACTAGCCATATGTGACTAAATCAGATTTTTCTATTAAAATTTAAAGTTCAGGTTTTCAAATTAGCCACATTTCAAATGCTCAACAGTCACATGTGACTAGTGGCTACCCTCCTGGACAGCAGACATAGAAAATATTTTCATCATTGCAGAAATTTCTATTGAAAAGTACTGGTCTAAATAAGCACACTCTTAAGCCAGGCTTCATAAGATTCCCATAGCTAACTGCTACTGAAAATGAGTTCACAATCCACAATTACAAAGCAAAAAAAAAAAAAAAGTGGGGGAGAAAAAAAAAAAACAAAAAACAAGGAAACAAGGAACTGTAAGAGTAACCAGCAAAATAACACTGGAATAAGGCTAAAAACAACGTTGAATAATAGAATTTTCCAATGTCTATGACAAAATACATAAATTTTAAATGCTTTTTTAACATTGAAAAAGAACTCAAAAATGTGACAAATTAAAAAGATGCTATCAAAAGGGGTCAGGGAGATTTTAAAAAGAATTAACATAACTTCTAAAAATATATATGTGTACATACATATATGTGATATATGTGTATGATCACTGAAATTATAAACTCAGTGACTAAAGAAAGAATCCATGCACAGGCAGATATCCTTTGGGGTGGGAGTACTAAGCACAGAACACTGGACTACCAGAAAATTCCTGGCCCCAGGGAATATTAACAGATATAACTAACCACCAAGAATGCTACACAGCACTTTTCACAGAAAGTATAGAAATAGGATAAAGAGACATGAAAGGCAGAATGAGAAAATATAGCAGAGTTGTAAGGGAGAGAAGTGAGAAAGAGTGAAAAAGAGCCAATCCTTAAAGAGAAAAGCTGAATATTTTCCAAATTTTATGATAGTCACCAACTCTCAAATTTATTGTATTAATTACACAATTGTAACTAATGACATTGTAAATTAATACAATTTAATTGATACAGTACAATTAATACAATTTCTTTATAGTTATATAACGAGATTCACACCTGGATAAATCATTTTTACAATGAAAAAAAATCATTCTTCTATCATTGTTTATAAAAGAAATGGATCAGTCTTTATAAAATTTCCGATAACCAAAGGAAACAATAAGGTTAGACAAAGCAGTCAGACTGACAAGCAGCACCTGCAAGAGACCACTGACGACCGCAGCAGCAGACCTGGCCACATCAACAAAAGGGAAGCTGGGAGACTGTGGAATAATAGCTTTAAAACACAGAGAGAAAACAACTGACAACTTAGAACTAAATACAGAGGTAATTATTCCAGAATAAGATGGAATTAGTCATTTTCAAACAAAGAACGACTAATATGTTTACCACTAATAGCTCTCACTGAGGAAATTTCTCATGGATACCCTCTGACAAAAGAAAAGTAAGCCAGAACAAAAGACGGACAGGAAGGAAAGAATGGTGAACAAAGATCCTGTGGATAAATCACATCAACAATAGCTAGGCCATATAATTAGTTAAGGTAATAACCAAACAAAACAGAACTAAAATTCTGAAAAAAGTAGCATGAAAGAGATGGTTGGACTTTAAGCATTCTAAGTATGGTCTATTTAGAAGAAGGACAAAAATAATAATGTTAGATTTTGTGATGCTCAGTTTGGATGTTAAAATTTTAAGGATAACAACCAGAAATAGATAAATAAAGTGGACAGTGCCAAAGTCAGTGAAGTAGTAAACACATACTAGGAATGATAAAAACCTAATTCTGATGAGTAACTTTTTTAGGGGGAGGGAGAGGCCATGTCAGTAGAGTGGTACAATGCCTCAATTAAATAAGCGATGTATTTCCTAAAATGGATGTTGGCCACGTAGTTACGTCTTTTAATTTTGTGTCTTTTCATTTGTCTAAAATACTTAATTTTAAAAATGCCTCTGTTAAAAAATAGCTGCTGTACAAAAGAAAATTAGTAAAAATCTCACAAGAAGAAAGTTCTTTAAAGTACTACTATCCTGCCTCATTTGATCTTCACAACAACTAGGAAAGGGAAAATAAGATAAGTTTTGTATTCTGCATTTTGCAAGTAAAGTGAAGTGAAAGTCGCTCAGTCATGTCTGACTCTTTGTGCAGTCCATGGAATTTTCCAGGCCAGGATACTGGAATGGGTGGCCTTTCCCTTCTCCAGGGGATCTTTCCAACCCAGGGATCAAACTCAGGTCTCCTGCATTGCAGGCAGAATCTTTCCCAGCTGAGCCATAAGGGAAGCCCCCATTTTGCAAACAAGAAAGCAAGAATGACCAGAGCAGTGAATCCCTTTCCCAATGTCACACACCCAAAAAAGTGGCAGAACTTGTCCTCAAACTCATTATTTCCAACTGTGATTCAGTGTCTACCTAGAATACAACGCTACCTGGCACCTGTCAGAATATTTAAAGAATACTTTATAGAATTAGCAAGTTCCACAGAAATTGTGTTTTACATGAAAAAAAATTCTGACTATTAACATAAGAATATATTCAAAGGGAATTTAAACAAGTCTTATGTACAGGGATCTTCACTGAAGCATTATTTATAAAGGTGAAAATTGAAAATGACCTAAATATCTCACAATATAGAAGTGCAGAGAATGGTATATCTGTGAAATGCAATGCTGCACAGTCATTATAGATTATTTTCTAAAAGAATATTTATATCTTAGGAAAATGTTAATATTAAGAGGAAATATGGTATTAAAACTATAATATCCATTTTACTCAACTATAGATGTTGATATAAAAACTGGCAATAATGATATATTATGCATATTGAAAGCCTAGACATAAATGTACCAAAACATGAATGGTAATTATATCTACGGTGGAAGGGCTAAAATCATTGATGATCTTTATCTTCATTCTCTAAACTGAACACATATTGCTGCTCTAAACTGAGAAAAATAAAATTGACAAATAAATTTTAGAACTCCCTATTTACAAAAGCATTAGCAACATTAAATATCTTATTCCCCCCCAGAGTTAAACAGTGAAAAGTTAACATGCTAAGAGAAACAGAAACTCAAAGAAAGTAAAATAGATAAAAGATTAAAAGATAAAGCATTTCTGAAATTGAATCATATGAGGTCAGAGCCTGGTTCTCATTATCACTGGGTCCTAAACAAATAGGTTAACTAGCCTCAGATATGTAACTGAAAACCGATCACAGAAGACCCCATTCCCCCAAGTTTCTGGCTAACAACACTATCAGCTGAATATCAAAAAGGCTGCCCTCACAAAAGGCACTCCAGGCAAGTCACTTCCTCTCTAGCAGTTGTCTGTGCCACTGAAAGATCAAATGGTATCTCAAAAAGGGCAAACCACCCAACCACAGAGGTACATCATATCTTCTAATTGTGAGCAGGCTGGAACCCAAACTAGGACAAATTAGGGACCCTTCCTAACCATCTACAGTTCCTAAATCCAGGCATGTTTTCTGATAGAAGACGCCTGTTCAACAGAGTCTCTTCAGCTGACTCCTAAAGAAATATGTAATAAAATTTTAAAGTTCAATTCACAAGCCAACATCCAATACTACAGCCTGTCTCTTCCCCAAACGTGTGTTTACCAATCATCTAATATATCCTGGTGAGCTTCTGATCACTTCATTTAGTTCTGTACTGGCAATCTCTCAAGTACCTATGCAGCAGGTCACTAGAGGTCTTGCTGAGGATGGAGAAATTTTAAGATCTTCAATCCTGTTTTCATGTATAATGTCCCTGCCATCAAAATAAAAACAGTTAACAGTTTTTCCATCCTTTTTCTGTTAGAGAAGTGGTTAATGGAGGGGGCAATGAAAGTTGGAAGCTAACATATTAGGTGATTCCTCCCTTTATTTATATCAAACGTCCTTCCCATACCCTTTATTCAAGCCCTTTCCTGTTCCCTTCTTCCTCGCCTGCTTCCCTTTGGCACTGCAAGCCTGAATGTAAGATTCATGATTCAGGCGAAAAAAAATAAGTTTGGAGCTCAGAAAAATCAGATGACTCTAAGTGAAATCATTAGAGTCGAGTTTCCAGAGACAACCCTGGAAGGTCAGGCTCTTGCCCGGGGACTCAGATCCCAATTAGGTTTTCCTGGTGCCTTTGGGGAGTCACAGTGATGTGGTAGTGATAATGATGATGAGGGAGAGGAGGAAGACGTACAGAAAGAATTGATATGCGCTGGGAAAGTCAGCAAAGATTTAACCTCTGAAACAAAACACATTTGTTACACAAACGCCAAAGTGATAAAAATACTGTGTCAGCTGTGTCAAAGGAAGACAGTGAGACCCAACTATGACATGAAGTTTAAATTAAGCTGAACTTTGGCATGTTTTAAAGACAAAACCCCTGTCTCTACCACCTTCAGTGAATGTCAGGGAGGTACCACACAGCAAGCGCATCCCTGACATCCAAATAAGATATTTATGGGAAGGCAAATGGTTCCATACTTCAGTGCTCCACTTCTGAAACATTCAAGTCAGTACTTACAAACATACACATGATCAGAGGATGAGAAAGGAACATTAGCTTGCTCAGGTGATTCTAACTTAACCTGTGTTGCACTAACCCAGGGAGGGAATCTATTTTCTATCAGGTTCCAAGAACTCGTAAGAGGCAGAGAGCAGAGTGGGTGGGGGGAGGCAAGATGTTCAGGGCAACATATTAAAGATAATAACTTGAGAGCTTTTTAATTTAAGAAAGAGCAACTGTCCAACTAATTTGTTTTTAAAATAAATCATTGAAACACACAATTCCTCAATAAACACTGCAGACATCACAAAATATACCCCATTCATGCTCTGGCCAAAGAGAGAAATAAGAAAAGTAGAGGGGGGAAAGTGGAGAAAAATATAAATCAAAGAAGAAGGGAAAAGGTAAAAAGGTAGAGTGTGTGGATACAAAAGAGAAAGAAGGAGAAAGGATTGGAGAGAGAGAAAAGAGCAGAACAGAATCAGACTGGGGGGTAGACTCCGTTGGAAGTCAGGTAAATATATTAATTAATTAAAACTGGTTTTGCCAATCCCAGCTTTTCATCAGTGGACACTCCCTGTTATCACTGCCCTTTGAAATGCTGATTAGGTCTTCAGCATGGAGTCATTCATTTAAAGCCCCTGTGTTCCCCAAAGGTTTTTTCGTTTGGTTGGTTGTTTCTTTTGGCTCTGAATGGGCCATATTTCCTCTGGCCAAAGTACTCCAGGAAATCTGCAGAAGGAAATGGTTCTCTTAGCACCAAGACCAGAGATTGCCTAAAGCCATAGTTCTCAATCCTGGCAACATGTTAGAATCATAGGGAGAGCCTTTAAAAAAAAAAAAAATTGACTTCCCAAATAAAATACTGATGTTTTTGCCAGCTCTGAGCTAATTAAACCAGAATCTCCAAAGAAAAGTCTCCAACAAGAAAATCTTACGTGCTGGGTGAAAAACATTTTTCTATCCCCTTAAGAATGTATTCGTATCAGGGCTTCTAGAGTGTATGGACATACACTCTATACTTTATAATTATAAAATTATATGTATATATATATAGGGTGTGTGTGTGTTAGTCACTCAGTCGTGTCCAACCCTTTGTGACTTGATGGACTGTAGCTGCCAGGCTCCTCTGTTCATGGAATGCTCCAGGAAAGAATACTGGAGTGGGTTGCCATTCCCTTCTCCAGGGGATCTCCAGGGGAGGACCTGGGCATCAAACCTGGGTATTCTGCATTGCAGGGACATTCTTTACTATCTGAGCCACCACAGAAGCCCAGTTCTGCAAGGAATCAATGAGTTTCTAAGCACCAAGTTCAGAGGCATGTGTTTCTCTGCAGAGATTTATCTACCTGATATTTGTAATGTGTGCAAGAGGAGCCAGCCCACTGAGAAAGCTAAGCTGCAGCAGGAATTGTGCATTCAATGACCCCTGAAGTACAGCTCAGCTTCACCCCCTCTTGTGCAGCACTGCCATGCCCACATCAGCAGCTCAGCACCTTCTAATGCCTTTTATCTGCTCATCTTTGTCCACCACATGAAATGGTCCAGAAAAAGTGCTATGGTTTCAAGGGAACTAAACTGCATCTTACCAAAAATCCAAACAAACAAACAAGTCTTTTCGGAACTGTAAACTGTAAGAAAATTGTACTTGAAACTGTTGGGGGAGTGTGTAGCTTCCTCAGTTCAGCCTTGTCTCAACAAAAATTTGAGGCGATAGACGGACCAGTGTTATAGCCCCATGTAATGTCCTCAGATGGATCAGTTTACAGCTCCATGTTGCAGCTCACCTTTTTTTTTTTTTTTTTTGAAGAATTATTTTTATTTTTTATTTTATTTTTTTTACAATACTATATTGGTTTTGCCATACATTGACATGAATCCACCACAGGTGTACATGAGTTCCCAACCCTGAACCCCCTCCCACCACCCTCCCCATATCATCTCTCTGGGTCATCCCAGTGCACCAGCCCCAAGCATCCTGCATCCTGTATTGAACCTAGACTAGCGATCCATTTCTTACATGATAGTATACATGTTTCAATGCCATTCTCCCAAATCGTCCCACCCTCTCCCTCTCCCACAGAGTCCAAAAGTCTGTTCTTTACATCTGTGTCTCTTTTGCTATCTCGCATACAGGGTTATCATTACCATCTTTCTAAATTCCATATATATGTATTAGTATACTGTATTGGTGTTTTTCTTTCTGGCTTACAGCTCACTTTTATTTACAAAGCAAAGAAATATACATACTTAAGGCAGGAGGGCGGGCCAACCCAAAAGACGAAGAGAAGAGGAGTCTCAATGCTCCTAGGCTTCCTCCTTTTATACATTTGTCTCCTCACCCCGCCCCACCATGAGCCTGCCCTGTGTAAATTGGTCTATCCAGGAGGGCTGTTTGTTTTATCTGAGGTCCTCACTCCAGTCCTCAGACCTTCCTCTGTTCTATTTTCATGGGCTTTTCCCTTCTTTGTCTTTTAGCCACCGCCATTCTGGACTCCTTTTTCCTATTCTGACTACCTAACAAAACTGACCTTCGGCCTTCTGGTTCCATTGGAAGAATCCCAGAACCTGAGAGGCAGTTATCCCTGAGACAACCCAGTTCTGAGAGAACCACAGAATTATTTGCACATACTCCCTGGGCATCTCTAAGTGTTAACAGTAGAGTGGAGGAATAAACAGGCATGAAGATCAATATCAACTCTGAGCCTGGGGTGAATCTTCCCAACAGAGGATGTGTAAGAACGGACTTCATGCCATCACGTATTCCTTTATTCTGCAGTTTGGAATTTAGTTTGGTTTACTGTGGTTAATAGTCACGAGTACTTTGCTCCCTGCTAATATAAGACATGGTCTCTGCCCTGCAGGATCTGGAAAACTAAGTAGAAGTAAATAGAAATAGAGAGGAAATAGCTAAGTCAGGCTTTCCCAAAGTAATAATGAGAACTTTCTGAGCTTCAATTGGAGAAGTCCTATGAGGCTGGCCAGCGGGCCAGCACTCTCTGACATGGTGAATTACTGCCTTGTAAGAACTAAACCAATGGGCATAACATTTTTCCTACAAACGTCGTTTAAAATAAATGTTGATCCTAAACCTTCCCCTCACCCACTCCCTTGTGCTCCTTTATGAAAGGAAAAATATCACTAGCATTGAT
The DNA here is from genome assembly GCF_016772045.2 of Ovis aries. Classification (NCBI taxonomy): domain Eukaryota; kingdom Metazoa; phylum Chordata; class Mammalia; order Artiodactyla; family Bovidae; genus Ovis; species Ovis aries. The sequence goes on from NC_056074.1 coordinate 21,449,385, forward strand.
TCTCCTACCTTCCACTAAAGAACACTTGTTAATCCTTGGCACAACACTGAGAAGGGACATGTTACAGCCCACCAGAAGAAAATGGCCCACAGGACAAAGAGCACCTGTTATTCTAAGAAAGGGAAGGACAGCGATGCAGGCTGGCCTACGAAAACAAGCAGGATCTAATTATTTAGAGCAGGAGTCTTCAGGGGAAGCAGACCTATCATCTTCACTTAGCCATCTGACCTTGAGCAGGATATTTAATCTCTCCAAGCTTGAGTTTCTCCTCTGTCAAGTATGTATGAGATTATTTAGTTTCAAGGAGCACAGTGGATACTTTATAATTTAATAATGAATACAAAATACTAAATACAGTGCCTGACACAAAATAAATGCACAATTGTTCGCTCATGCAAGATATATTTAGAGAGTATCTAGAAGGCGCCAGGTAGTATTCTAGGAGCTGGGACTAGCAGCATAACAGACCCCGTTCCTGCCCCCGTGTTGCTTACCATCTACTGTTCAGGGGTAGATGCTTTAGATGGTGATCATTTATAGAGAAAATGAAGATAAAGAAGGATGACAGGGAGTGGGGATGACATGCAATGTGAAATAGACCTTACTGATTTGATAGCACGTGAGGGGGAAAAAACCTGAAGAGGGACGGGAATGAGTCATACGGAGGAAACAACCATTGCCAAGGCCCAAAGTGAGAAGCTTGTCTGGTCTATCTGCATATCAGCAAAGAGGTCTGACTAGCAGGAAGAGAAAAATGGCTGGGGGAGACGACGAGGAGATGAGATCTAGGCAGGAAGGCATAAGGGACTAGGTAGGGCTTTGAAGCTTGGCTTTTGCACTGAGTGAATTAAATGCTGCTGAAGAGGTCTGGAACAAGTGACACTACCTGATTTAGACTCTACCAGGATGGTGGCTCAGAGGTTAAAGCGTCTGCCTGCAATGCGGGGGACCTGGGTTTGATCCCTGGGTCGGAAGATCCCCTGGAGGAGGAAATGGCAATCCACTCCAGCATTCTTGCCTGGAGAATCCCATGGATGGAGGAGTTTGGTGGGCTACAGTCCAGGGGTCACAAAGAGTTGGACATGACTTCACTTTCACTTTCATTTTCAGGATCCCATTAGCACGGATATACAGAAGAGATTGGGCAGCTATTGTAAGAGCAGAGACACCAAGAGGGGAGTGAAGAGACTGCTGCAGTCAGAGAGCTGAGAGTTAGACGTGACTCAGACCAGACAACGATGGGAAAGACAGTGAGATGTGGTCAGAGAGATTCTGGGTTTTGAAGATTTAGGTGACAAACTTTGCTACTGAGTTAAATGGACAATGTGGGAAACAGGAATCAAGAATAAGTTGTGAGGTTTTAGCCCAAGCAGTTGTAATCATGGCCTTTAATTGGTGGGAAAGACTGATGGAGAAGCAGGTTGGGAAAGACAGGCTGTAGGGAATACAAGAAGTTCAGTTTTGGATACATGTTGTACGTGTATTCTGCACACTAAGTCAAAATAGAAAATAAGCAGAAAAATATGTGAATCTAGGATGGAGACGCAGGTCTGGATTTGGATGTAAATGTGGGCATTGTTAGTATAAAGATGATATTTAAAACCAGGGATAAGATCACTAAGGACATGAGTAAACGCAGAAAGGGTGATGAAGAGAGCCCTGAGAGCTTCAATGTTCAGAATTCAGAAAGGTAAAGAAGAGCCAGCAAAGGAGACTAAAGAATTAGCCAATAAGGACAAGCAGGGGATATATATGTAACCTAAACTTCCCTTAAGCTTATTTACCTAATTATGCACACCATCATGTAACTATCCATCTGGTATGGCAAAACAGTTCTCATCAGAACATGAAATTTAAAATGAGACAAACCTGGATTCCAGCCCAGAGTCTTCCGTTAACTAGGAAGACCTTTAAGCTTGCTGAGTCTCTAGTTCCTTAACTATGAAGTGAAGAGAACAACACCAACTTCTTAGAATTACGAGGAGAAAAAGGAGATTTTGAATACAGAGCTGGGTAACCCAGATGCCCAATGAAGAATCGCTACACCACATGTAAATCATTGACGTTAGAACACTCTCTCATACCATACACAAAAATAAATTCAAAAAGGCTTAAAGACTTAAATGTAAGATAGGATACTGTAAAACTCCTAGAAGAAAACGTAGGCAAAACACTGACGTAAATCGTAGCAACATATTCTTAGGTCAGTCTCCCAAGGCAGTAGAAATAAAAGCAAATATAAACAAATGGGACCTAATCAAACTGACAAGAGTTGGACAGCAAAGGAAATCATAAATAAAAAGACAACCTATGGACTGGGATAAAATATTATTAATAGCAAAAGGTGTAACTGACAAGGGATTAATTTCCAAAATAAACAAATGTTTCATACAACTCAAAGAAAAAACCCAATCAAAACATAAGCAGAAGACCTATACTGACATTTCTCCAAAGAAGACATGCATATGGCCAAGAGGCACATGAAAAGATGCTCAACTTTGCTAATTATTAGAGAAATTCAAATAAAAACTAAAATGAAGTACCGTCTCACACCTGTTAGAACAGCCATCATTGAAAATCCGACAAATAATAAATATTGGACAGGGTATGGAGAAAAGGGAACTCTCCTATATTGCCAGTGGGAATGTAAACTGGTACAGTCACTAAGGAAAACAGTACAGAGAGGTTCCTTTAAAAACTATTTCCATATGATCCATCAATCCCAATCCTGGCCATACATTCAGAGAAAAGTCTAATTCGAAAAGATGCATGCACTCCAATGTTCATAGCAGCACTAGTCACAATACTCAAGATATGGAAGCAAGCTAAATGACCACCAACAGAGGAGCGAATAAAGATGTGAAATAAATATACACACACTTGTGTGTGTATACGTATACACACATGTGTGTAATACATACACATATATGTAGTGGAATACTATTCAGTCATAAAAAATAATGACATTTGCAGCAACGTGGATGGACCTAAAGATTATCAAACTAAGTGAAGTAAACCAGACAAAGACAAATAGCATGTGATACCACTTGTATGTAGAATTTAAAAATATGATACAAGTGAACTTATTTGCAGAAACAGAATCATAGACATAGAAAATAAACCTATGGTCTCCAAAGGGAGGGGGGGTGGTAATTAGGAGTTTGGGATTAGCAGATACAAGCTACTACATATAAAAGAAACAAGGTTCCACTCTTTCAGTTCAGTTCAGCCGCTCAGTCGTGTCCGACTCTGCAACCCCATGGACTGCAGCATGCCAGGCATCCCTGTCCATCACCAGCTCCCAGAGTTTACTAAAACTCATCTCCATTGAGTCAGTGATGCCTCCAACCAACTCATCCTCTATTGTCCCCTTCTCCTCCTGCCCTCAATCTTTCCCAGCATCAGAGTCTTTTCCAATGAGTCAGCTCTTCGCATCAGGTGGCCAAAGTATTGGAGTTTCAGCTTCAACATCAGTCCTTCCAATGAACAACCAGGACTGATCTCCTTTAGGATGGACTGGCTTGATCTCCTTACAGTCCAAGGGACTCTCAAGAATTTTATCCAACACCACAGTTCAAAAGCATCAATTCTTCAGTGCTTTCTTTATAGTCCAACTCTCACATCCATACATGACTACTGGAAAAACCATAGCCTGACTAAATGGACCTTTGTTGGCAAAGTAATATCTCTGCTTTTTAATAAGCTGTCCAGGTTGGTCAAAACTTTCCTTCCAAAGAGTAAGTGTCTTTTAATTTCATGGCTGCAGTCACCATCTGCAGTGATTTTGGAGCCCAAAAAAATGAAGTCAGCCACTGTTTCCACTGTGTGATGGGACCAGATGCCATGATCTTAGTTTTCTGAATGTTGAGTTTTAAGACAACATTTTCACTCTTCTCTTTCACTTTCATCAAGAGGCTCTTTCGTTCTTCTTCGCTTTCTGTCATAAGGGTGGTGTCATCTGCATATCTGAGGTTAATGATATTTCTCCCAGCAATCTTGATTGCCAGAAAGCTGGAAAGTTTGTGCTTCATCCAGCCCAGTGTTTCTCATGATGTGTACTCTGCATATAAGTTAAATAAGCAGGGTGACATTATACAGCCTTGACATACTCCTTTTCCTATTTGGAACCAGTCTGTTGCTCTATGTCCACTCTTTAGCACATGGAATGATATTCGGTATCCTATAATATACCATAATGGAAAAGATAACAAAAGAATGGCTACACTTTCTGCAACTATTATTCATTAAGTACTTTTTCAACACATACAAGGGATGCAAATCGTACCATGTCAGGCACTGGAAATGGAATAAAATCTAGCAGAATAAAAGATAATGGGACTTAAATAATATAGAAATCATGGTCCCCAAGACAGGCTCTTTGAAAGAAGTGAACTTTCCCAGCTGATTTATACAGTCTTCTTAACAAGTGGGACAAGAATGGCACTCAAATGTTTCATGAATGAATGAATGAGAGACTGATGTGAACAAACACTTTGAGTTTGTAGCAGAGAGAGATCACTGGGAGTTGAAATGGAAAGAGAGCACTTTATTAGTGACATGGCAAAAAAAAGTTTCAGGTGAATTTTTCCCATTGAATCAAAATTTACATAAAACAGCCAAATCAAAGGAGAAAAAGAAGAGGCTGGATTATCAAAAACTATAGCATTGGGATTACTGAGTAAACCTTGGAACTTACACAGACAATCCTGTTGCCTTATTAAGTTTTGTTTTAGAGAAGTTTGTTTCACTTCACATTTATCAGCCACAGAATGCAATCTTTTGTCCTCAAAAACAATAAAAATAAAAGTGAGCTCTAATTTGTGCCAGACACTCTTGCAAGCAATTTATATTCAGTTACTCCTCAAAAGAATCTTCTAAGGTAGATATTATGATTTCTACTTGATAGATGAAGTTAGGATGATATAATTCTAATTAATTTTACTAAGTGGCAGAGCTAGGACTTGCACTTCCACTCCAGAACTGACCCCTTCACTATTACAGCGTGTCCTGTAGAGACCATACGCATCCACAGATCCTAACGCTGACAAGTGCGTAGGACCTGTTAGGAAAGGAAAGCCAAGGAACAGAGAATTTAGTCAAATTAATGATAAACATCATGATCAATATCATGCCCTTCCTGAGCTGATGTTACATAAAACCATTCTTCTAAGTCAGTATCATAGCTCCGGTATTTGTAAATGAACAAAATACACACATTCCCAAAGTATCCAAATCTGAGTGAAACTGAAAGTGCTTGTTCTTACTCTGGAACATGGAAAGTTCTCTTGGTCTTTTTTCTTCTCTCTAAATGATGGGCATTTTTACTAGTTTTGAGAACTCAATAACCATCTTTATCTGCAAGAAGGCTTTTGAAAAACACTGGCACCTGTTTTGGTAGAGCAGCTTCTATGCAATGCTGCATTGCCTTAGAGCAAGGCTGGGTGATTATTAATATATGTACAAAATGAAAATAAAACAAAACGTGGTGTACTAAAACCCATTGAAGCAACTGAGCAGAAAGTCAAACACGTCTGCTTTCCGCACAGTGATGAGTCCGATCAAAGACACCGTATCAGCCACCTGTGCCCATGACTGGGAGGTGGGGGTGAGAGTGAGCAAGCCTCATGCATTGTTTTTATTAGCATGTTCCCTGGTTCATTATATCTCAGGTAATGATCCACGGGCCTGGCAGTGTTGCAGATTGCCGATATTCAAAGTCTTAACACTCAGAGCAAGTTTTTCTAGATAGGGAGTATTTTTTCCCCCTGGCCTATTCAATCTGCAATCTTATAGCCTTAAAAAAATAAACGAGCAGCACCAGATATTTTCTGACTTGCAAAGTGATATGTGTGCATGGTAGAACATTTGGAAAATACAAAAAACACCAACAAGTGATATAAGAGTCACCCATATTTCCACTCCCCAGGGTAACCTCTTAGATTCACAGAATTTAAAAGTGAAAGTACAAGTGAAACTAGCACCAGAGACTTGGAGGGAAGACAGGGTTGTGGTTGAGTGTGTTTGTGTCAGTGTTCAATCATGCCTGACTCTTTGCGACCCCATGGACTGGAGCCCACCAGATCCCTCTGCACATGGAATTTCCCAGGAAAGAATACTGGAGTGGGTTGCCATTTCCTTCTCCAGAGGATCTTCCTGACCCAGGGATCAAACCTGCATCTCTTGCATCTCCTGCTCTGGCAGGCTGATTCTTTGCCACTGAGTCACCTGGGAAGTCCTTCTTTTATTGTTCTTTTAACTTTGCTATAAAGTCATTTTGTGAGTCTTTTCTTAATGGGAAAAAAACATATTAGGGCTCAGTTACAATTCTTTTCATAGTAAGAAAATTAAGGTTTAAAGAACAAGAATGATTGCTCGGGACCACACAGCTGCTTGTCTGAACAGAACTAGAACTGCAGGGTTTCCCACACAAGGCTGGGCCCTCTGTGTACTCAGCTCTCCACAGTGGAATCCCACCACTATATTATTCTTGGCTTTGGGTCTTCATGGCCTTTTGCTTTTCAACAGTGCCCTATAAATTTGTAATATCCTAGGAAGGGAGGAAGAGTTTCCGGTATGGATTACAAAATTTCAGTGAGTATTCTTTCTAGATGCAGCCCATCAAGGGAGCCAGAACCCTGACAAGTAACCCCTCCACGGCACCACTCAACCCAGGATACTACTCGTCCATCACAGCCTCAAGTAGTCTGCCTGCTTTCCTTTATGTCTTGACCTCTACCACCTTCCTGTCTTCTCTTGGAATTAATATTAACCATATCAACAATTTTTGAGTGAGTAATATAAACCAGGTGCCATACTACATATACATTATCTCATTTAACACTTCAGTTCAGTCGCTCACTCATGTCCAACTCTTTGTGACCCCACGGACTACAGCACGCCAGGCTTCTCTGCCCATCACCAATTCCTGGAGCTTGCTCAAACTCACGTCCATTGAGTCAGTGATGCTATCTAACCATCTCATCCTTTGTCGTCCCCTTCTCCTCCTGCCTTCAATCTCTTCCAGCATCAGGGTCTTTTCCAATGAGTCAGTTCTTTGCATCAGGTAGCCAAAGTATTTGGAACCTCAGCACCAGTCCTTCCAATTAATATTCAGGACTGATCTCCTTCAGGATGGACTGGTTGGATCTCCTTGGAGTCCAAGGGACTCTCAAGAGTCTTCTCCAACACCACAGTTGAAAACCATCAATTCTTCGGTGCTCAGCTTTCTTTATAGTGCAACTCTCACATTCATACATGACTACTGGAAAAGCCATAGCTTTGACTAGACTTACCTTTGTTGGCAAAGTAATGACTCTGCTTTTTAATATGCTGTCTAGGTTGGTCATAGCTTTTCCTCCAAGGAGCAAGCATCTTTTCATATCATGGCTGCAGCCACCAACTCTGGTGATTTTGGAGCTGAGGCAAAGAAAGTCTGTCACTGTTTCCATTGTTTCCCCATCTATTTGCCATGGAGTGATGGGGCCAGATGCCATGATCTTTGTTTTTTGAATATTGAGTTTTAAGCCAGCTTTTTCACTCTCTTCTTTCACTCTTATTAAGAGGCTCTTCAGTTCCTCTTCACTTTCTGCCATAAGGGTGGTGTCATCTGCATATCTGAGGTTATTGATAATTTCTCCTGGCAATCTTGATTCCAGCTTGTGCTTCATCCAGCCTGGCATTTCACATGATGTACTCTGCATATAAGTTAAATAAGCCAGGGTGACAATATACAGCCTTGACATACTCCTTTTCTTATCTGGAACCAGTCCATTGTTCCATGTCTGGTTCTAACTGTTGCTTCTTGACCTGCACACAGACTTCTCAGGAGGCAGGTAAAGTCATCTGGTATTCCCATCTCTTTAAGAATTTTCCAAAGTTTGTTGTGATCCACACAGTCAAAGGCTTTGGCCTTGTCAGTAAAGCAAAATTAGATGTTTTTCTGGAACTCTCTTGCTTTTCCTATGATCCAAAGGATACTGGCAATTTGATCTCTGATTCCTCTGCCTTTTCTAAATCCAGCTTGAACATCTGGAAGTTCTTGGTTCACATACTATTGAAGCCTTCCTTGGAGAATTTTGAGCATTACTTTGCTAGCGTGTGATTGAGTACAATTGTGCATTAGTCTGAACACTCTTTGCCATTGCCTTTCTTTGAAACTGGAATGAAAACTGACCTTTTCCATGCTTGTGGCCACTGCTGAGTTTTCCAAATCTGTTAGCATATTAAGTGCAACACTTTAACAGCATTATCTTTTAGAACTTGAAACAGTTCAGCTGGAATTCCATCACCTCCACTAGCTTTGTTTGTAGTGATGCTTCCTAAGGCCCACCTGACTTCAGACTCCAGGATGTCTGGCTCTAGATGAGCAATAACACAAGGCAAAAAGATATGATGCTGAAAGATGAATGCCCCAGAACACCCCAATATGCTACTGGAGAAGAGTGGAGAAATAACTCCAAAAAGAATGAAGAGATGGAGCCAAAGCAAAAAAAATGCCCAGCTGTGGATGTGAATGGTGATGGAAGTAAAGTCTAATGCTGTAAAGAACAAGATTGCACAGCAACCAGGAATGTTAGGTCCATGAATTAGGGTAAACTGAAAGTAGTCAGACAGGAGATGGCAAGAGTGAACATCAACATTTTAGGAATCAGTGAACTGAAATGGGTGAATTTAACTCAGATGACCATTATATCTACTATTGTGGGCAAGAATCCCTTAGAAGAAATGGAGTAGCCCTCATAGTCAACAAAAGAGTCTGAAATGCAGTACTTGGGTTCAATCTCAAAACTGATAGAATGATCTCTGTTCATTCCCAGGGCAAACCATTCAATATCATAGTAATCCAAGTCTACGCCCCAACCACTAATGCCAAAGAAACTGAAGTTGAATGGTTTATGATGACTAACAAGACCTTCTAGAACCAATACCAAAAAAAGATGTCTTTTTCATCATAGGGGACTGGAATGCAAAAGCAGGAAGTCTAAGAGATACCCTGAGTAACAGGCAAATTTGGCCTTGGACTACAAAATGAAGCAGGGCAAAGGTTAACAGAGTTTCACCAAGAATGCACTGGTCATAGCAAACATTCTCCCCAACAACATAAGAGAAGACTCTACACATGGACATCACCAGATGGTCAATACTGAAATCAGACTAATTATATTCTTTGCAGCCAAAGATGGAGAAGCTCTATACAATCAGCAAAAACAAGATAGGGAGCTGACTGTGGCTCAGATCATGAACTGTTTATTGTAAAATTCAGACTTAAATTGAAGAAAGTAAGGAAAACCACTAGACAATTCAGGTATGACCTAAATCAAATCCCTTACAATTATATAGTGGAAGGGACAAATAGATTCAAGGGATTAGATCTGATAGACAGAGTGCCTGAAGAACTATGGACAGAGGTTCATGACATTGTACAGGAAGCAGCGATCAAGAAAAAGAAAGGCAAAATGGTTGTCTGAGGAGGCCTTACAAATAGCTGAGAAAAGAAGAAAAGCTAAAGGCAAAGGAGAAAAGGAAATATATACTCATCTGAATGCAAAGTTCCAAAAAAATAGCAAGGAGAGATAAGAAAGCCGTCCTCAGTGATCAATGCAAAGAAATAGAGGAAAACAGTAGAATGGGAAAGGCTAGAGATGTCTTCAAGAAAATTAGAGATACCAAGGGAACATTTCATTTAACACTTAGGATACCATCTCTATTTCATAGACACAGAAATATAGGAGGCATATACCCAAGGTCACAGAAAAGTAAATACTAAAACTCAGATTTGAATCTAGGACTGTTCAGTTCTAAACTCTGTCTTCCTCTTTCTGGATACTGAGAAAAACCCTTCCAGGGTCTTGCCACCATGGCTGCTTCTGAAATCCTTTTTTTTTTTTTTTTTTTCTTAATTGGAATATAATTGCTTTACAATGTTCTGTTATTTCTGCTGTATAGCAAAGTGAATCAGCCACATATGTATACATATATATATATATATATATATATATATCTCCCTCTTCCTTGGATTTCCTTCACTTTAGGTCACCACAGAGAATTGAGCAGAGTTCCCCATGCTATATAGTCAGTTCTCATTAGTTATCTATGTTATACATACAAGTGTATTTTAGTGTTGAAAGTAACTATGGATCACAATGGGAAAATCAGAAAGAAATATCAAAGCAACCAATAGGGCTTTGGAGTTAAATTGTCTTGATTTCAAGCCTTAACAACCAAATTTAGTAGCTGTGCTCCAGACCTTCAGCAAATCACTTGAATCAGAGTTTAATCTTTCTCCAATTGGGAGGATTTGAATATCTTACTCAAACCTATGGTACCTATAAAATTAGTCATTCAAATCTGTATACATTTGGAAGTGAAAGGAAGTACTATTAATAACTGGTGGGACAACAGGTACAAAATAAGACTTGCCAGAGCAAATCAGTACCTACAGTCCTCTGCAGGTAACCAGGTCAAGTAACCTCCTAAATTGCCGAGCAACAGATTTATTCTTTTCTGTGTAAACGAAACATCAAATGGCACAGCGGTGTTCCAACCCAGCCAATTTTGCCTCCCAGAGAACAGCTGGACGTGTCTAGCTAGAGACATTTTGGTTGTCACACCCGGGAGACGGAATGCTATTGGCATCCAGTGGGCTGAAGCTGGATATTCTACTAAACATCCGACAGTGCACAGAACAGGACTCTACAAAAAGATGGCACTTACATCAAGGTGCAAAACACCCAAACTGTACTTTAAGACAGTGTAAGAGAGGGCAGAGAAGGTCTGATGTCAAGGACCTATGTCAAAGGCACAAGTTCACTGAGCTTCTCACAGGTTTATCTGGGTTAGCCCAAACACAGCTCTTCTGAAATCCCCCCCTTTGGAACTCAAGAGAAATGGTACATTCTTTTGATAGTTTAATTACTGGAAACAAATTTGCAAATGGGCCTATCATCACTCTGAAAGTATTATCTCATCTCAGAGGCAAACTCATTATGTAAGGAAACAAGAGGCCAAGTACCACATACATAATGCAATCTGCATACATTCAAAGAACAGCAAGTGTGCATGCAATCAACACAGGTGCTTCTCTAAAGGTGTAAAATTGAAATTAGCAATAATAAAGCCTTCATCTGACTTGCCGTCCCCAGGACATCCTCTGACGCTGAGATAAGCTTAATTTGTAAGCCCCGTGCCTAAAATGAAGGAAGCAACTATTTGGGGAAAGCTCTTTGAGGGAGAATGAGCAATTACCCACAACTATATGGGGATAATTAATTGATCATTCACTCATATTTTTTCATCCTCTCAGATAAACATGAAAGAGATATTAAAGTTTTAAAAAGCTCTCTTCAGATCCACACCCCCGCCCATCCCCATAGGCCAAACTTCAATATTCAATGCTTTCTTCAGTCTGCTCAGCTTGGCTCAAGAAACTGGCTGTAAGGCTGGATATGTAAACACATTTATCTCAACTCTTAAGGCAAATGTAGCTCATTAAAATACAGTTACAAACAAAACATAATCCTTCTTTCTCTATAGAATGAGTACTTTGTAGTTTGGGTACCCTTCTGAAGGTCTAAAAATTCCAGGAAAGAGAATTTTTTTTATTATTATTATTCCTAACTTTCTCTCTGCTCCATCAGCCAGCAGATTCCTACCAGGAGAGGTTTGTTCCTGCTTATCACAAGGGTGAACAAGTTCAAACAGCTCCGCAGATGACTGCTGTTCAGTACAATGTCCAGCTGGTCTACTACATGGGCCTCCCAAAATTAGTGGCCGTTTCTGGGCTCCCTACAGTGGTATCTCTTCCAAGTGATAAAGGGATAAAAGGAGCATGTTCAGGGGTCCTCCCACACAAAGATGTCTTTTCTGACACAAGTCGATTTATCAGGGCAGAAAAGTGGTGAGAGACAAGCAGGAGCAATGTCCTCCTGTCATCTCAGATCAGGGAGATAAATTCAAAGTGATCCCAGGCAGGGAGACAGAATAGCCGAGATAGGGAGAGGGTTCAAGAGATAAACCGTCTTGAGTTTCTAAAATAAGGAGAAATTTTTCCTTTCTTCTCGGAAAGTCCTTCTCCTCATCTGATTTTTCATCTTTTCAAAACTAATGTTTTAAAATAAACAACAACAAAAAAAATTCCTTCCCATACGGCCTCAGATAGAATTAACTAGTCCCAACTTGGAGCTGTTACAGGAGAACATATTTAGTCCTATTATATTTATTCAACTAAACTAATAAACTTACTTAAATGTATGTTTGAAAATGACAGTGTTAGTCTTGCAGTCGTGTCTGACTCTTTGAGACCCCATGGACTATAGACCACCAGGCTTCTCTGTCATGGGATTCACCAGACAATAATACTGGAGTGGGTTGCTATTTCCTTCTTCAGGGCATCTTCCCAACCAGGGGTCGAAGCCAGGTCTCTGACATTGCAGACAGGTTCTTCACCACCTGAGCCACCAGGGAAGCCCGAACGTAGGTTTAGGGAAGTTTCAATTTCCTACTGTCCACTGCTGTGTCCAGAGAAGGCAATGGCAGCCCACTCCAGTACTCTTACCTGGAAAATCCCACGGATGGAGGAGCCTTGTGGGTTGCAGTCCATGGGGTCTAGGAGTCAGACACGACTGAGCGACTTCACTTTCACTTTTCACTTTCATGCATTGGAGAAGGAAATGGCAACCCACTCCAGTATTCTTGCCTGCAGAATCCCAGGGATGGGAGAGCCTGGTGGGCTGCCGTCTATGGGACTGCACAGAGTCGGAAGCAACTTAGCAGCAGCAATGCTGTGTCTGGCACACACACACAAAAAAGGTATAAAATAAAAGTTTCAACCAACTGAACTGAAATGATACAGGAACCATATCCTGATGCTATATTGGTGTGTACTGGCTCTGGGGTAGAGTCAGATGCAAGCTCAGATACATACAGGGGTTCCCCAGTGGCTCAGCAAGAATCTGCCTGCAATTCAGGAGACACAGGTTTGACCCCTGGGGCAGGAAAATCCTGTAGAGGAAGGCGTGGTAACCCGCTCTAGTATTCTTGCCCAGAGAATCCCATGGAAAGAGGAGTCTGGCAGGCTACAGCCCATGGGGTCACAAAGAGTCAGACATGACTGAGCATGCACATGTGCAGATACATAGTGGTTATCTCACAAGTGCTCAGTAAGTGCCAAGCACGATTCTCAGGGGTTGGTAGCTGGCATATAATCATGTTATTTCCACATATTAATTGGACTACAACTGAAAAAGATGGGTACTCATATCTCCATTTTAGAGTCAAGCAAGTGCAGGCACAGAGAGTTGTCTGTGGTCACATCACTAGGAAATGACAGGCGAGAATTCAAAACAGGCATCCCATCTGTTAAGTCCACATTCTTAATCATTAAGTGTACAGGTGCAAGAGACTATTTCAGGATGAACAATAGGTAGAAAAGAGTCCAATGCAAGTTCATCTCATAAGCAGGTACTGGGCTCGGATTAACATATACACATTACTATATATAAAATGGCACAAGGAATTATACTCAATATTTTGCAATAACATATAAGGGAAATAATATGAATTATTCATTATACATATGCATATATACATAATTCACTTTGAATAACAAAGCCATACTCCTGAAACTAACACAACACTGTAAATCAACTATACTTTAATTTAAAAAGACAATTTTAAAAAATGTGGAGAATTCAGGATTTGAGTTCAGGGTTTACCAAAAAATGGCCCTTAGGCAGGCCACTCAGAGTGGTTATCACCTCCTCTGAGTCGTCTTCAACCACATAGAAGCTGCTCACCCCAACTAGTTCTAGAGCGCTGTCGTGGTCGTTTAGTCTCTAAGTCATGTCCAACTGGACTAAATAGGACACATCAGTGGTGTTTGGAAGAGATCATTCTTTGTTGTGGAGGGCTTACATCATGCACTGGAGGATGTTTGGCAGCATCTCTGGACTCAGACCACTAAGTGCCACGAGCACCTCCCAGTTGTGATGACCAAAAATGTCTCCAGACATTTCCCGGTGTCCCCTGGAGGCAAAATCACCCCCAGCTGAGAACCACTGAAATACATGTGGCCCCAAGCAGACAAGACTGAGTCAGAGTATACAATGACCCTAGTCGTCTTTCCGTCATCAGGGTCAACCATACTCTGCCTGTAACAATGGGAAACTCTAACTTTTAAAAGCCTATTGGGCCACATATACTCACCCTTTCCTCCACCACTGGATGTTGGGAGGACACGAGGTGATGTCAACGTTCAGCGGTCTGTTACTGCTTGGGAGTCAAGTTTCCTGTGTAACCAATTACTCATTTAGAGGAAAAGAAGTCCAGCTGGCCTTTGAACACCATGAGGGTGAAGGGCACCAACCTTCCACACAGCGGAAAACCTGTGTGTGAATTACAGTCAGCCCACCATATACACAGCTCCTCTAGATACAATTCTGCATTCACAGATTTCATAACCTTGGATGGTGTAGCACTGTAGTATTCACTTCTGAAAAAATTCCGTATACAAGTGGACCTGAGGTGTGCAAATCAACATTCAAGAGTCAACTGTCTCGGTCCTCATTTTGCTCTAGAACTAGATTATCCTTCATCAGACTAATGTACCCTAGGAGATGAGAAGAACAATTATAATTATCTCTATTTAAAAAAACAGCATGCACACGAGACTCAGAAAGGTTAGGTGATTTAGCCAAAGCCACAAAGCTGGCTCATGTTAGAACTAAGACTCAAGCTCAGACCTTTTATGTCAAATTTGATTATAGTTCCCTGGCAGCTCCAAGCCGGGTGAAGCTTTCACAGGACCAATTAAAGCAGAAGGAGAAGTGAAACTTCACAACTGCATTCTGATGACTAAATCACCTTGAGGCTAAAGAGGGAGATGTTCGAACATTAGGAATCCTTATGGTGAAGCAGCCCACAGAGATGATTGGGAAGCAGACTGTGCTGATGAGAAATGAATAAGGGTTCTGCCACACTGCATCCATCTCTAACTTGCACCATTTGGTAAATAATAGATCTAAGCATTCCTGCAAGAACCCACTTGCTAAAATTCCCCAAGGACAGCTGAAGAGTCGTGGGAAACATACATCTTCTCTTGCACCAGCTTGTGGGGAACCACCAGCACATTACATGTTGGCTTCATCTCTACTTCTGCAGCCAAGAACCGCTTTTCCCACCAGGAAGCCATGATGTAATATACCTGCCACAGTGAAACAGCCAATGACAAGGACCAGGCCAACAGGAAGGAAAACAGCATTCTCTGAAGAACTGGATATTCTCCTAATTACAGAGGTCAAACCCAAACATCTGTCACCCCTAGAGCCACGAGAACGAGACCAGCTTGTTCCCAGTCACAACTGGTTTAGCAGATGAGTTTTTGTGACCACTGGCCAAAACAGTTCCCACTGTTCCATGTACTCACACACAGTTTTCGCAGGATGACAGAGTCTGTAACTTCATGGATTCTAACCGCCATGGCCCCCCGAGTATACTCTTTCAGAAGCTGTAAGGCTGAGGTAGGTATGAAGGTGTTTGATCATTCATTTGTTAAACAGATATGGTTGTTGTTTAGCTGCTAAGTCATGTCCAACTCTTTTGTGACCCCATTGACTGTAGCCCACTAGGCTCCGCTGTCCATGGGATTTCCAAGGTAAGAACACTGGAGTGGGTTGCCATTTCCTTCTCGAGGGAATCTTCCCCACCCAGGGATCAATTCTGCATTTCCTGCATGGGCACTAAGATCTATTCAGTCCTAGTCTGTAGGCTCTGGACACCAGGAGGAATAAGAAAAGGTTTTGATGCAAATATCTTAAAAATTACAGAAGAGATAGACATGCAAATACTGACTTTGGATATGCTGAAGTAACCCTGACAGTTCAAATTGTAAGGGGAGAAATAAATGACCAATTGTTCCTGGGAGCTCAGAAAGCAAAAGGGATGATGCTGAAGAAAAGTATTGGAGTTGGAGAAGTTAACTAGGTGGATAAAAGAGGGAAAGATCTCCCCAGTGTATGGAACGGAATGTGCAAAGGCACAGATGTATGAAATATTCAAGTAAGTTACAGAATTCTTGAAACTTCAGGAAGGCTACAGCACAGACTATGAGTGGGTAAATGATCAGTCACAGCCAACTTTATCTTGCACTCCATGGAACTAGTTTCTGCTTTACCTCCTAGAAAATGAAGAGCTATTTCTGGTCAGGAGAAGAGAAACATGATCAAGTTTGCGATGAGAAACATCAAACTCCTGGAAATGCAAGGAACAGACACATAATGCAATCAAGATGGAAAGCAGAGAAGGCTTCCAACAAAAATGTCTAAATAGACTGGAGCTCATATTCCAATGGGGATGGGGAAGACACATAGAAAATAAACACAAAATATGTTCAAAGAGCTTCAGGTGTGTGGGGATGTGTATAAAATTCATTTAATCCTATGAGGTGGTACTATTATTATCTGCATTTAACTCATGAGAAAACTGTATCAGTCAGAGTTTGATTAGGAAAAGAGAAGCCACCCTATGGATTCCAGGTATAGGAAAGAGAATTGAAGGTGTTCGTTATGTTTGGAAGGATCAGGAGAATACATGCTGGGAAACAACCACCAGTGATCTCAGACTGGAGCAAGTCAGTCAGTGGTTTCAAAACCACACCAGGAAGCCACTGAAAGTCTGAAGAATCTCTGGGACATTCCTGCCACTGCTTGGAGCTATAGCAGCAAACAGGTCATTCTCAAGAGCTCACTAGAAAATGGTTGTGGCTCCCACATCCACCCAGGTGTTTGGCTGTAACTGCTTCCAGAGAACAGGGGCTTCTCCCCTCCTGCCTCCCAACACGTGTCCAAGTGCCTGTCATTGGCTACCACTAACCTGAGATCGTACAAGAAAAATCTGCAAAATATTTTTCCCTGCTTTTCTGTAATCTGATGCAAATGGTGCTTTTAGAAGGAGATGGTGGTGGGGTTGGGGGTGCCCAGTCAACAACACAGAATGCAGCACAAAAATTGAGACATGGAAAGTTTAGATGACTTTCCCAAGAACCCCTAAGACTTAAGGCCAGAGAGGTTAAGTCATTTGCCAGGGTCACACAGCTCAAAACAAGTAAAGCCAAGATCTGGGACTTAGGCAGTCAGATTATAAGGTTTATCCATTTTACCACTATGCCAAGATGAGAAATGAAAGAGATGAAGAATACTTCCAGGTTTCAGACTGGATAACAAATTAGATGCTGCTGAATTAAAACTATTCTAACCTGTTCTTCTGCCACTCCCCCCAAAAGCCATGTGAAACAGGAAAGAAAAAGGAAAATAAAGCTTAAAGACTATAATCCTGATTTTAATGGAATTCCAAAAAGCTCTTAGTTAATGGTACCTGGACCTTTAAAACTCTGAGCACACCTGTGACTTCAGTGGCCTAGAGGAAGTACCAGGACAATCCAGTGAAAAAACCCCTTTATTCCTGCCCTGGAAGCACAGTGCAGAGATGTCTGGGTCAGGTCCTTGAAGTCTTCTCAGAAAATGTTGCCCTAATAGTTCCAGGGTAAAATGGCTTTCCAATGAGATTTCTGTAAAATATTACTACAACCACTAATAATAAATTCAACAACCAATATTCCTACTGTTCAGATTAATGTGGCTTTTCCATTTCACAGTCCTTTACTCAGAGCTTTCACCTTGATCAAATTGCTAAGGGACATGAATTTTAAATGCCTCCAAGGCTCAAGTCAAAATGACTCAAATAGATTGTTTCAAAACTTGTGAAAATCCTACAACAATCTATCATAGTAAATAAGGCCGATATTTATACTCAACTGGAATCCTGTATAATGTTTCATTCATTCATTCATTCATTCATTCCATGGCTACTCGGCACCCCCGCCCACTGTTGCAAGGTCCAAAGCTACAAAGACAACAAAGTGTCCTTCATAGAGACCAACAGTCAGCACACTTTCTGTAAAGGGTCAGACAGTGAGTATTTTTGGCTTTACATGTATGATCTACTGTTGCAATTACTTGGCTCTGTCATTGCAGTGTGAAAGCCTCCATAGACAGTGTAAATGGATGGACAGGCTATTTCCAGTAAAACACTTTCAAAGACAGGTAGCTGGTTAAATCTTGCTTGGAGGCTGTAATCTGCCAACACTGGTCTAGGCCATTAACCCAAGGTATGAATCCACAATCAGAAATAACAGCATCATCTGAGGGCCTGTTAGAAATGTAATTTCTCAGGCCCCACACAAGCCCACTGACTCAGAAACTCTGGGGGTGGCCCTAGGTATCTGTGTTTTAATATGCCCTCCATGTGATTCTGATACACACTAACATTTGAAAACCACTGGTCTGGACCTGCACTGTCCAATACGGTAGCAACAACCAACAACATAAAGTTTCAGTGCTCACCTGCACTAGCCACATTTCAAGGTGCACTAGCCATATTAAACATGCTTCCTTCAGCGCAGAAAGTTCTATTGGACAGCACTGGGGTCCAAAAGTTGTCAAGTGTCACGATGGGTACAATAGTGGACCAAATACAAGTGGAGCCTGAAGTTAGGGATGGTCAGTTCTACAGGTGGAGGAGGGGGTCACTGAAGGGTTAGCAATGATGGGACATGAGTGAGAAGCTACAGTAGACAAAGGTAAGTTAAGGTGAGAGCATTGTGTACAGCGGCACCAAGAAGTAAAGGACATGGTTTGTTACAGGGACTGTGATTCCTTCACTACGGCTAGAAAAAAAAAAGTGTCTGTGGCTAAGAACGGAGAAATAAAACTAGGGAGATGGTGGAATGGAGTCCTGGCACACCTGTGTGCCTGCCTCGGGGGTTTGGAGACTTCCTGGGTATTCAAAGTATGATTGATTTGTGCTTACAAAGACCACCCAACCAAATGCATCCACAGCCTAGGAAAAAGTAAGCAATGTGTTTATCTAATCTATCTCAAGGCTTCTCTAGGTAATTGGTTTATTCTTAGCTACTGGAGGAGAGAAAGGGGGTGAATTCAACCAAAACCGATTTGTCATTAAAAAAGAAGGCATGCAATTACACTCACCTTGCCCTGAAGAGCACTGCCTGTCCAAACACACAATGGAAATGGAAAGGTTAGTTAATGGCATAATCATTATCTAGCATCCATGAGTTAGTGGCCAGCAACGCCAATGGAAGCACCACAATGGAAGGGCCTCTTTCCACCGACAGGTTGGCAGGACACAGTTTCTCTCTGCCAAGACGGGAAGCACCAAGGGCAAATGCTATAGGGTCCTGAGGCTCAGCATTCAGACTTAAAAGCTCTATACCTCTGATTCACACAAACCAGGCTGAAAGACCATTTATACAGCAAAAGAGTGTCCCAGAAACAGCGACAGCGCAAAGAGAGTTACCAGGAGGTTTCTGGGAATGAACATACTGTGTTCCTAACAAGATGTGCCTGCTTAAAAGAGGGCAATGTTATGTTTTACATAAATGCAATGTTAACACCTGTAAAGAAGAACCATTTAGAGGAAAAGCACAGATGGGGCTCTGGGGTCGATTCTTGGTGGAAGAGGAAAAAGGAGGGGTGGGAGGAATTTCAAAATGAGCCTTACATTCTGTTATGAACCAAAGATGTTTCAGAAGCTGCTGACCTTTTCACAACAGCATTGATTCAGTCACAGGACAAAAGAATAGCCATGGAATGAAAAAAAAAAAAAAAGCACCTGAGGTTAACAGGTAAAAGAAAACTGTGAAAAGAAGAAAGAAGTTTGACCTTCAAAGGCTAATATATTGTCAGGCCAACACAACACGGACAGGCATTTACCCCCAAGCTCAATCCCAAGTAGGAGCCGCTATCACCATAGGAAAGTGGACGGGGGTCCTGGCTTGCAGAGCAAATCCTGAGCCCACTACGTGTTCAGTTCCCGAAGGCATAGCAGTCAGTTCACCAGCAAGCATGAATCTCTTCCTCTGCTTCTCAGCCCTTCATTGGCAACCTAGCTTCATTCATATTTGGGTCCATTCTTTATAATGGCATCCAGCAATAAACAGAATCAATATATTCATCAAACTCTTTGATGTTAAAACATAAAGGAAACTGAGAATCACACTTGCAGAAGAAAGAAAAAAAAAGGAAAAATAAGATCAGTGAACAGAAAAAATAAATTGTCAAAAGGTAGTTACCTAAGGAAAAACAGAGTTGACATAACAAGAAACGGTACAGAAATCTGAAAAAATAGACAAAGTTCAGGTCAGTGAACAGGTTATGTTCCATGATAAGTAAAAGCCAAGAGGCAAAATGCCTGACAAATGCAGTGGGAAAGGTCAGCTAAGGAAAACAAGAGCTAAAATCAGCGCTTTTTTCCAGAACTGCTTAAGAGGCTGATAAGAAAACAACCAACCACAATAAGGAGAGGTGGGCACAATCTGAATTACTTTAAATAATAATTGTATTAACAAGTTCATCAAGTTAGGTAAACTAATTACTTTTCCAGTCCTGAGTTATTTAATCAACATGTTTAAGCCTCTAATACAGTACTGTGCCAAGCAATGGATTCATAAATATATATATAAAATATACTCTCTGTGTTCTAGGATTTCGCTGTGTTCTGAGATTAGAGCAATCGGCAAGCAACTTATTAAAGAATTATAAGTGCTCAAACCAGGAGTTATGCATTTGTTGAATTGTGGTTTCATCAGCCTCATGGATGTAAAACTTATTTGGGAAATAAGCCTGTCTAGCGCTTAGTGAGAGGAAACAGACTGTGAGGAATGCCAGCATTGAGGGGCTGAGGATATAACAGTGCATTAAACTCTATTTCTTCATTAATCTGTCCTAGGGAAGATCTTTCTCCGTTGCTCAAACTGAATTTACAGTGAGAACAGGGAGACAAATAAGGAAATAAAGTTTACAAACTTCACTCCACTCCAAGAATTTCCATCTCAGAGGTTAGGAAAACCTGCCTGGACCCGGCCTGACCACTCTGGTAACTGGAAGAATTTAATCACAGGGAACAGCACTGGGAACTCCCGCTCAGGACCCCAGTTCTGTTGGGTCAAATCCAATTACATCACTGAGTTGACAAAGTTGAATTCAACTGAAAATCCCTGTCCCTGGAGCCAGCTGAAGAAGCTCTTGTTCAAAAAGGCTGGAAGAATTAGAGCAACAAAATAAAGTCGTAGTGGGTTATAACCCAAAGTACGAAATAAGTATCGACGAGATTTCCTCCCCAAAACACATAAACCCAGCCAAAGAATGAGGAAAAAAAAAAAAAAGACAAATCCCAACTGAGGGACATTGTATTTAACGCCTGACCGGTATGCATCAAAACCCTCAAGGTCATCTAAAACTGTCATGTTACGGGGAGCCAAAGGAGAGATGAGGGCTTCCCAGGTGGCTCAGTGGTAAAGAGTCTACCTGCCAATGCAGGAGACATGCATTCAATCCCCGAGTCGGGAGGATCCCCTGGAGCAGGAAATGGCAAACCACTCAAGTATTCTGGCCTGGGAAATACCATGGACAGAAGAGACTAGCAGTCTGAAGTCCACAGGGTTGCAAAAGAGTCTAAACAACAACAAAGGAGAGACGATGACTAAATATAAGTCTGGAAGTCATTCAAGGACGTCTGAATGAACGCATGGGCTTTAACTGATGACAGTGTACCAGTTTTGGTTCATTCATTGTAACAAATGGATCACAGTTCATGTATGATGCTAATAGGGAAACTGAGAGCTCTGTGTACTCTCTTTACAAACTCTGAGAGCCTAAAACTGTTGTAAAATCCAAAGTCGATTCAAAGGAAAAAAGAGAGAGGAAACATTTAATCCTCTCAGCAACCCAATATGATAATGGCTGTAATTATTCCCATTTTACAAAGAAGAAGACTAAGAGAGAGGGTAGTTAATTAACTTGCTCAAGGTCACATGGCTGGTGGTGAGTGGATTCAGATCCAAACTCTCCGATGTTAGAGACCATGCTTCCAGCCACCATGCTGTGCTGACCCCAGATCCTAAACTCAGAGTGCTTTTCCATCTGCACACACCTTGTTCCCACCCCGCCCCTTGCAGCCTAGACCGCTGCTTCCAGCTCTCCTGGCACAGGCTCTGAGATTGCTTCCTGCCTGGTTTCCTCCTTTGCTGTCATTTCCACCTCCCAGCCTTCCAGCCATCTATGTTCACTGCTTGCCTCAAGATTAGAAACCAAACTGGCTTCTTCCTAGGCTCTTCTCAACCAATTCTAGGTTTTTCTAATCTTTCCAGGCTGATTATCTTCAGCACTGCTATATCCCCAAGCCAGAGAGAGGGCTTAGATTAGGTGAGAATCCACTTTAACATGGGCCACAAGCCCATGGGGGATGTCCAGGGCTATGCCTGTTATCAGGGCACCAAGAGCCTCCTGGGCTGGTCCTAACAGATGCCAGCAGAACTCTCATGCAGGATAAGTGGGTGAGTGGGCTTCCCATGCCCCTCACTCAAGACAATTCCTGGATGGGGGAAATAAATGGCACCCCTGGGGAAAATTTTATGGTCTTCAGTGAAAGCCTGGCAGGGATCTGAATACAGCACACAGTCAACATCTGGGATATGCTCTCAGAGTTGGAACAGACAGAGTAAAGCCCAGGAAGACTTGCAATCCCAAGAAGCTTGCTGTATCAACAGAGCTTCTGGTTACAGGAGGGTGTTCGTCTTACCTTAGGAAGACAGCAATTGGAAAGTATAGCAGCTACAGTGGCCTATGTCCTCTGGGCTCAAATATCAATATGAATGCCAGAGAAGACACAAGACCTAACCCAGAGGTGCCCCCATCAGGTGCCTGGAAGCCCAGCCTCACCAGCAGTGCTGACTCAGTGCCTGGGAAAACTCTAAGCTCTGGAGTCAGAGGGCTGCTCAACTTCTCTGAGCAGCAGTTCTTAGACTGTAAAGTGAGAGCAATGGCTTTTATTTTGCAAAATGGTTGTCAAGAGGAAACCACTTTGCAGGTGTAAGGCTGGCACAGCAGCAAGCCTCCAAAAGGGACTCAGGAATTATCAGTGTTCTGGTCTTCGGATTATAGTGATGACTACAGCAGTAGAAATAACTCTAGACGTTGAACTTGAAGACAAACACTGGTTTTATGACTCTTTATTGCATGCCCACTACATGTTGGGTGATGGAGAGGATGAGCCCAACAGGGGCGAGCTCCTGAGCTTAACCTACCATCCTAGGGAGAAAGTGCATAGTAATCAGCAAATTACAGTCAAGGGTATTTGCTAAGAAACTGATATAAGTACTGAATACTCTGCATATGTAACAGACACGAAGATGGACATCAAAGACTGCTCACCTCCCTGCCACTCTCCCTACAAGAAGTTCTGGCCACCCAGCTCCAGGAGTGCAGTCAGTAGGCAACTCCTAGCTGTCAGCTCTTTCGAGGTCCAACTTAGCTGCAGAGAGATGCCTGGTTTGAGAACACTCTCTTTCCAGAGCAGCCTGCACTGAGGGCGGAGCCAAAAGTAGGTGTAAAGGCATAGGCATGTTGTTCTAACATGACATACCTGTCAACTCTGACATACAATATTTACCCCAGATATTTGATGTTTTAGCGTTTTAACTTCTCCCTGTGCCCAATCCTGCTTCCCCCCCCCATTTCATAGATGTTGATCCCTAATAATTACAGGCTTTCCAGGTGGTGCTAGTGATAAAGAATCCACCTGCAAAGCAGGAGACAGACATAAGAGATGCAGGTTCGATCCCTGGGTTGGGAAGATCCCCTGGAGGAGGAAATGGCAACCTGTTCCAGTATTTTTGCCTGGGAAATTCCAGAGACAGAGGAACCTGGTGGGCTACAAAAGAGTTAGACACAACTGAGCACAGCACAGAAAGATCTCTAATAAACATCTTTGGCCACACACTCCATCTTAAGAATCTGCTTCCAGAGAACCTAGGAAGTCAGTCCCTGGTCCATCTCATGGACGGCCAAGAAACCCTGACGACAATGGGAAGTCCAAAAAGGCTTCACTAAAAAGAAAATTCTGTGGTTGATTTCTGAGTTTGATTAGATCTTAAAGAAGCAAAGAGAAGGGAAATAAGATTGTCCGCTGAGAATTAAACTCGTAAAATCTACATACAGTGGGGTGAGATTAGCCATCTGGGGAAATAAACCTAGAGAATGTAAATGTGACTGAGGAAGTGAGAAGCACTGAAAACCCCATCAAGGTGATTCAGGAGTCATTTCAAAAAGCGAGAACAGCAGCATGATTGTAATTCACTAAGCAGAAGGAAGCCTCATCAATGGCACTGTACCTTGTTTAGAGAAAGACTGAACAGAAAGGGAGCTGGGAAGCCAAAGGTGGAAAAGTACGCCAGGGTGACATGGCTCAAAGCTGGCCAGGCTAAGACCAGTTTGCAGATAGTTTTTTCAAGATGCGGGGCAAAAGAGAAGGGGCATATTTCCACCTGCTTTAAATTTTCCAGTATAGGTTTTCCGTGGTAGCTTAAAGAATCCACCTGCCAATGCTGAAAACATGAGTTTGATCCCTGGACAGGGAATATCCCACGTGCCTCGGAGCAACTAAGCTAAGCAACTAAGCCTGTCATGAGCCACAACAATCGACCCTGTGCTCTACAGCCTGGGAGCTGCAACTACTGAGTCCACGAGCCCTAGAGCCCTTGCTCTATAACAAGAGAAGCCACTAAAAGAAGTCTGCATACAGCTAGAGAATAGCCCTCGATCACTGTAACTAGAAAAAGCCCACACAACGACAAAGCTCCAGCACAGTCAAAAATAAATAAATTGCTTTTAAAATAATCCTCTATCATAGAAATAGCTATAGTCAAGCTCTGTGACACCTCACCTTTCAAAAGAGCCCCTCAGGACTATCCTCATCTTAGCCTATTGTTCAGGCATGCAGTTCTAGGCACCTTCATGCATTATATTATTTACCTTCACTTTCTAGACAGCAAGTATTAACCCATTTTGATTTTGAGGAGACTGAAACCCAGGTTCTTACATTTTAAATGACTTGCCTGTAGTCCTGCCAGGTAAGAGCATGGGATCTGAACCCTGGTTGGCTGTGCCCTGGGCTGTGGGGATTACAACTGCAAGTTCAGCCCTTTCAAACCTCACTAGAAGCCTCCTGTTAATCCTAGCTCTAGGGGATGGGTGGAAAGAAGGAAGGGCAGACAAGGTGGATTGGGAAGTAGTTAGCAAACTGAATCCTCCTTTGTCATTAGAAAAACACCAAGGAAAATGAACATAATTGTCTAAAAGATGGGGACACACAAACATCCATAAGAATAAATGGAAATAAAAAATGGATGAAATTTCCAAAGAAACATCCTCAGGGAAGGAGTAGTACGGAGGGAGCAGAAGACTGTTGCCGTTTCATCATGAGCCACGTACCACTGTATCACTTCTAATATACAAAGGCTGTACCCTGATAAAGTTGGAATGGAAACAGGAGGGAAGGGGGCAGGGCACAATGTTTGAAAGAATGGCATAACCCGAGGACACAACATAAACAGCGTCAGATGGTTCTAGGATGGCAGACACGGCAACTTTGACTTTGCCTGGTCTGCCGTCTTGGAACTTTAACCTTCGGGATATCCTCACTGTAATACATCCACAAGCTAAATGACACATCCAGAGGAGCTATGACAGATCCAAGGCCGACTATCAAAGACCAAAAGCGGGCACTGGTCCAGTTCCGAGAAATCTCTGCCCCTTCCCCAAAATGGCTGGAATAATCCTCCCACTCATTCGAGTCTATGATATTACCCAGTGAATAAAAGCTAACCACACATTTTGATGCCACACTCACCCTCTGCAACAGCCTACACTCTGTGGGGGTGTTTCTCTCTCAACAGATCTACTTCTTAGCTATCAATTTGTCGCTCACTGAATTTCTGTGATGAGACATCAAGAACTTGAACTTCATTAGGTCCTGAAACCAGATCTGTGGTCTCAGGTGGAAGACCATGGGTTTTGGTTGGGTTCCAATCCCGGCCACATAGGTTAGAGTCTCAAGCAGGGTTTCGGCCAGGTTTGAGCCCTGGCCAAGTGGGTTCAAGTCCCAAAGTGAGTTTTGGCTGGGTTCAACTCCCAATCTGAGGTAAATAGTTTCAAAATTAGTATGAAGTGCAATGCTCTATGAAGGGAACAAATGTTTCTGTAGCACAGTCTGAAAGACATGCCCTCAATCCACTCCTCTCAATACTTTATACCTAGATTGAGCCAGGATAATAAACAGCTGCAGTCCCACAACACAAGGACAGAACTGGCGTGTCAGCAGGGCCCATTCTGGGGAGAGAGGACTCTAGTGCCCATTCAAGAACAGCCACCTCCGAGAATTCCCTGATGATCCAGTAGTTAAGACTCCACACTCCCAACGTAGTAGACAGTTTCTGTCCCTGCTGGGGAACTAAGATCCTGAATGACATGACCAAAAAAATAAATAAATTGTTTTAAATTATAAAAAAAAAAAATATCCAATCACCTCCTGACCCAGGAGGTGGGGTATATTATCCAGATGGGAGTGACCAGCCTACGAGAGATCTGGATACTATGAAAACCTTCCTCTGAGCACATGCTCCTTAAGGAACCCTCTAATCAGAGGTTTCCTTCCCTTCAAGGTGAGAATATCCTGGTCTGTCTCAGAAAGATGTCTAACCTGCCTGACAATTACTATAAATTATTGAGTTGACATTCTGAGATAGTATATATAATCAAGTCCTACAAGCATGTCAAATATGAGCCTGTCCCGAAGACATGGAGCTCTGCTCAGTAAACTAGTAAAGTCAGGTGTCTGAAGCAAGCAGCAAGAGGCAGACCCTGGGAGGCAGTGACTTGCATCAGAGGAATCGCTACCTTGCTTGTGAACTCTGGGTAACCCTATCATGCATCTTTCTGCTGGTGAAACCCTCTGCTCCACTGTAAGGCCCAGTCTGGTCCTATGAGACACTATGAAGTCAAATTAAGGCGTGGGGTCTTATTTTTCTCTTCTCACCTCACAGTGAGCACTGGGAACACAGGTAATGGTCCTTCCATCTTCTTATCATCAGCACTTTGCACTAATAATAAGCACATTGCACATCTAAAAAGCAGACAACCTTCAACAAATGTTACTTGAATTTGTTACTTCATTCATTTATAAATGAAGAATGAATGAATGGAGTGACGTTACATTCCATGAGGCTCCTAGAAGTTGATGTGAGATGATTAGGGGCTCAATGTCAAGCAGAACACTGAATCAGGTGTACTGGAGTGCCAGGATTTCTGCTGGTGGCAGTTGTGGGTCAGAGGCAGTCATTACTGGGACTCCGGCCACTTGTACTGACTACAATAGCAAAAGCACAAAGGTTTGGAACATATGAAATAAACACAAGGCTTAGGACATCAAAGTGTTCATAAACTTTCACCTCCCACCAACCAAATTATCTCACTTGCATTTTACTCGATATTTTGAATTGCCTCCGTTGATGGGACCTTGAGAGAAACAGTATTTTAGGAATTCATCTTCCCCTCTACATTATTCACCACTTGCCCTCTCGAGTGCCCAAGGTCAGTGAGTTAGCAAAAGAGCTGACACTACAAGATGACATAAAGTTCAATAGGCCCAGGCCGTGGCACGAACCTGCTGACTGATACACGTGAGGGTGAACATGGGTATCCTAACAAGCACTTGTTCTTATAAACTGACTCATCTTCCCCAACTTCTGTCCACAGTTGCTGCTGTTGCTTTTCCTGATTTACGTGTTGCCCACATTTTTCATTAATTTACTCACTCATTTATTCAGCAACATTCTCTTCAGCACCGACTACATACCAGGCTGTGTACATATTTCTATACTGCAACTTTTTCCCCAAGACACTCACAGTCTAGATGCCATATACCAGAAGGAAATGCAAAATATTCACATGTCATTTTTAATTTTCTAGTATTCTTTTACAAAGAATCATGTAGACAAAATACTTGGATATTTAAAACAATCAAGGAATATTTATGGACTCTTCCCACTAAATGATTAGCATCAACCCAATCTTCACCATAGAAAAACTTTAAGATGTAGTTCTTATCTTCAACACATTTTCAGTGAAGTAGGTTTAGACAAGTCAACACATATGAAACAATAAGCAAGCAATGTAAGAAGTTTCAAAATGTGTGAGTCAATTTCTAAGTATTTGGAGACTCATGGTATAATCACTGTAGCAGTTGGGAGAAGGCAAGTGGGAATAGCTGAGTGAGAGCTGGTGAAGTCGACCTCCTCCACTGGAGCCCGAGGTATGTTCTTTTCATTCCTAGGGCATCTCTCACCCCTACCATGAAAGAAGATGGTTGTCTTCAGTGACTAATAAAGTCACTTTCAGTTCTGAATTCCTTGGTATATCTCTTGCACAAGTCATATAAGGTTTCATTCTAGGGCATGAACTTCATCTGAGCCTCTGTACTGGGTTGGCCAAAAAGTTTGTTTGGGTTTTTCCATAAGATAAATCTTTTAGCCACACTGATAGATAAACCAACAAGGATATTGCTGTTTACATCTGCTAAAGTCAGTCAGAAAGAGAAATATCATATACTAATACATATATATGGAATCTAGAAAAATGGAACAGATGAAGGATTCCCTGATGGCTCAGATGGTAAAGAATCTACCTACAATGCAGGGGACCTGGGTTTGATTCCTGGATTGGAAGACATCCTGGAGAAGGGAATGGCTACGCACTCCAGGATTCTTGCCTGGAGAATTCCATGGACAGAGGAGCCTGGTGGGCTACAGTCCATGGGGTTGCAAAGAGTCAGACACGACTGAGCAACTAACAGAACACGGAATCTGGAAAAGTCGTACAGATGAACCTATTTTCAGGGCAAGAATAGACAAGCAGATGTAGAGAACAGATACTTGGACACAGGGGTGGAAGGAGAAGATGGGACAAACTGGGAGATGAGGACTGACATATATATACTACCACATGTAAAATATGTAACTAATGGGAAGATGCTATATAGCACAGAGCTCAGCTTGATGCTCTGTGATGACCTAAAAGGATAGGCTGTGGGGGGTTGGAGGGAGGCTCAAAAGGGAGGAGATATCTGTATACATATACATCATGAGAAATGCTGGGCTGGAAGAAGCACAAGGTGGAATCAAGATTGCCGGGAGAAATATCAATAACCTCAGATATGCAGATGACACCACCCTTATGACAGAAAGTGAAGAGGAACAAAAAAGCCTCTTGATGAAAGTGAAAGAGAAGAGTGAAAAAGTTGGCTTAAAGCTCAACATTCAGAAATGAAGATCATGGCATCCGGTCTCATCACTTCATGGGAAATAGATGGGGAAACAGTGGAAACAGTGTCAGACTTTATTTTGGGGGGTTCCAAAATCACTGCAGCCATGGGTGATTGCAGCCATGAAATTAAAAGACGCTTACTCCTTGGAAGAAAAGTTATGACCAACCTAGATAGCATATTCAAAAGCAGGGACATTACTTTGCTGACTAAGGTCCGTCTAGTCAAGGCTATGGTTTTTCCTGTGTTCATGTTTGGATGTGAGAGTTGGACTGTGAAGCAGGCTGAGCACTGAAGAATTGATGCTTTTGAACTGTGGTGTTGGAGAAGACTCTTGAGAGTCCCTTGGACTGCAAGGAGATCCAACCAGTCCATTCTGAAGATCAACCCTGGGATTTCTTTGGAGGGAATGATGCTGAAGCTGAAACTCCAGTACTTTAGCCACCTCATGCGAAGAGTTGATTCATTGGAAAAGACTCTGATGCTGGGAGGCATTGGGGGCAGTAGGAGAAAGGGATGACCGAGGATGAGATGGCTGGATGGCATCACTGACTCGATGGACGTGAGTCTGAGTGAACTCCAGGAGTTGGTGATGGACAGGGAGGGCTGGCGTGCTGCGATTCATGGGGTTGCAAAGAGTCGGACATGACTGAGCAACTGAACTGAACTGATAGCAGATTTACATAACTGTATAGCAGAAACTAGTGCAACATGGTACAGCAACTACACGCCAATAAATAAAATTTAAGAACTTTACAAGGTAACTAAATATATGAAGTTTTAACTACATTCGTGAAGTTACAAAAATCATCTTAGATAGCAGACCATAACTTTAACGCTGAAAATTGCTTGTTTTACACTGGACATCTAGACCTCATCACTGTTCTTTAATTTGAGGACTGAAAGATGTGATAGAATTATTCACTGTTAAATCATAATTGCATAGCACCTGCAGTTGCAAATGAGCGTGAATGAGCGTACATCCCTCCCACACAAACTCTGCACCGAGACGCCGAGAGGATGGTAGCAGGCTGCCTGGCTTCTAACAAAACAGAGAAATCAGGAAAGAGACAGGGAAGAGAAAGCCAGCAAGGAAGGCTGGTGGGGGTGTAAAATATGCAAGCAAAAAGCTCCAAACAAGAGTTGCAGCAGTTACAGCAGAGAGCAGCCCCAGGCTACCAATAATTTTCACCCCAATCATTTCTGAAGCTTCTCACCCCATGCCTGATATAAACCACTGGTTGTGAATGCCCTGATCCTATCAATATGTCACATGTTATTACGTCTTCTGGGGAGACTGTGTCACAAAGAATTGACATTTATAACAAATTTAAAAGTTCCAGTCATTTCAAAAATGCCCATCTCCACCCCAACTTTGGAAAACAAAATGTAACCAGACAATAAGAGGACGAGGGAAGATGCTAGGTGAGTGAACTGCTTCATCTCATTTCCCTGGTTACAGGAGAGGGTGGAGGATGAGGTCTGCAATAGAATCCTGCCTTGTTCAAGAAAAATACTCTGTGATCTTCCATTCTCCTCCCAAGAATAAAGCACTGTTCACCTCATATTGCTATATGTAAATAAATCACCCGTTATCCCACCCACAGGCAGATATCCTTAAAAAGTTAGCTTTGATTTTCACTTTGTGTTTTGCTTCTCCAGTAATTCATAGCATTAGAAGCAGATACAAAGGTTTGTTCCATTCAGAGGTCAAGGAATTTACTTTGGCTCATCCTGTCCACCTCCCTATGAAATGGTCAGAGAGAAACAGTCATGTCAGGGTGAATGAATTAGTGGGGAAGTAAGGCACCACAGTGGCCAAAACTCCAGTGCTAAGCTTTCGGATGAATGGGATGGGGTCAGTGGCTTCAAACCCAAGAGAAGTCTTGGGATCTCACCTTGCTGCAGCCAGCCACTCAAGAGACCTGTCACTAAGAACGCACAAACAGTGATGAGAAGAGAGGACTGAGGACCAAAGGGAGGGGAGCCTGTTCCGGGAACAAGGCCTGAGTCACTCACCACATGGAGAGAAAATGAACAGGAGTGAAGATTGAGTTCAGTGACTGTTCCCACTAGAAGATGGGACTCAATCATTGAAGTACAGTATGATGCAGGCATACTAATGGTCCCACCTCTTGAGAAAAAGAAGACACCTGGAGAGAGGGGTCCTTTATATTCTGCATTCCACACACAGGCTGGAGACTCTGCCATTCAGAAACCTTACTGAGGGAGCAGGAAGGCTTCTGATGGTCTACACTTGCTGTCACTGAATCTTCATGACCCCAGGCAAACCATCTGATTTTCAGGGTTCTTTGTGGACTTCCCTGGCGGTACAGTAAATACAAATCTGCCTGTCAGTGCAGGGAACATGGGTTCGATCCCTGCAAGGAGATCTAACCAGTCAATTGTAAAGGAAATCAGTCCTGAACATTCACTGGAAGGACTGATGCTGAAGGTGAAGCTCCGGTACTTTGGCCACTTGATGCAAAGAACTGACTCACTGTAAAAGACCCTGATGCTGGAAAAGAATGAAGGCAGGAGGAGAAGGGGATGACAGTGGATGAGATGGTTGGATGGCATCACTGCTTGATGGACGTGAGTTTGAGCAAGCTCTGGGAGTTGGTGATGGATAGGAAAGCCAGGCATGCTGTAGTCCATGGGGTCGCAAAGAGTCAGACAAAACTGAGCGACTGAACTGATTCAACCAAGGGTGCCTAGATAATATTAAAAGTGAAATGCCACTGTGAGTTAATGAGATATCGGAAAGCTTTTAACCTCCGGGCTGCAAAACTGCACTGTTAATGCTGACGCTCATAAACACCATCTTTATCGAGAAGAGACAAGATCAGAAATGCACGCTACTCATTCATAAAGACAAGGGCCAAGAGGCAGCAAAATGCCAGTGATCAGGTAGCAGTACCCCAGCACAATGACGTGGGCTCAAAATACCACCAATGTGATGATCCATCCATACTCCTTCCCCAGCAAATCTTTGCCAAGAGTTCAGTTCAGTGGGAAGGCAACCTGGGACAAAACCACGCTATCCCTGGTGCAGCAGACTTTCTCCTCCCAAATCAGCTTCTGGATTGAGGCATCTGTAGTGTTATCCAATGTTTAAACACAGCAGAGGGGCAGGGGAGGGGACACAATTGTCCAGAATGCTCTGAAAATAAATAAATAGGAATCTAAGATGGGGCTTAAGTGAGAAGTAGCATGAACCTTGCTTCAAGTCTTAGGAAAATCATCATAGACATTTTTCATCTACCCATATTCGTACTAAGTTGCTCCAGTCGTGTCCAACTGTTTGTGACTCTATGGACTGTAGCCCACCAGGCTCCTCTGTTCATGGGATTCTCCAGGGAAGAATACTGGAGTCAGTTGCCATGCCCTCCTTCAGGGGATCTTTCCACCCCAGGGATCAAACCTGTGGCTCCTGCTTTGCAGGCAATTTCTTTACCACTGAGTTACCAGGGAAGCCGTCACTCACCCCTAAGCATCAGTAAATACCATCATAATAAAATACAAGCTTGTAAGAATAACGTGACTACATTTATTATTCTGAATATGAGTCTTCTCCTTCCAGGGATGGAGTTAAGTTTAACCTAAGAAACTGCTGCTGCTGCTGCTGCTTCTGCTGCTGCTGCTGCTGCTGCTGCTGCTGCTGCTAAGTCGCCTCAGTCGTGTCCAACTCTGTGCGACCCCATAGACGGCAGCCCACCAGGCTCCCCCATCTCTGGGATTCTCCAGACAAGAACACTGGAGTGGGTTGCCATTTCCTTCTCCAATGCGTGAAAGTGAAAAATGAAAGTAAAGTCACTCAGTCGTGTCCGACTCCTAGCGACCCCATGGACTGTAGCCTACCAGGCTTTTCTGCCAATGGGATTTGCCAGGCAAGAGTACTGGAGTGGGGTGCCATTGCCTTCTCCAACCTAAGAAACTAGATTTGGCATATTCTGATTCTAAGACTTGCCTTATATGACTTTAGGATGGATGTGGTCTTAATGGAATTTCTGATATGAACTTGTTTTCTCATCATTTTCTTTCAAAAGACAGGCCTGGGGAAAAGTTAATGAGTTGAGACATTTCACCAAGGTAGCTGTGGTTCCTAGGCTGTGAGATTTAGCAAACTGGCAACACTTAGAAAAAACCTTTTTCTGTAATGTTTGTCTTACAAACTATATTCCTTTTTGATACTAAAGTTGTTTAATATACCATATGGTACTACTATCATTTTTAAAAGAAAACTTAAAAGCAAAAACATGTAGGATAATCCTTTATTTTAAATTCAGCATTATTTTTAAAAAACTCATTTATTACTTATTTTTCTCATTTTATCATGGATATGCGTGAGCTATCAAACAGGCACCAGTCTAGGCCTGGTATTTAAAAATCTCCATGGAGAGATTAAGGCATGGGGTTTGGATCCAGGATTTCTGAGTTGGAATCTCTATTTTCTTATGCAGTAAAAATGACTCCTCTGATTCTGGGCCTTCCTATAACAATGAGAATACAAATACCTCTTTCCTGGGGCTGATATTAGAATCAAGTAAGGCAATAAACAAAAATACTTTGTAATCAAAAAAGATCAGCATGCGTATTACTGTACATACTAGTATGTAAATTTAGCCTAAGTCATTCTAATTAAATGGGTTTTATTACCTATTATCTCAATTAATATATATTGAACACCTATTACATATCTGTGACAGGCTTTAGAGACGTAGTGATGAGTGTGGTTGTTCCCTGCCACTCAAATTCACAGCACAACCAGGGAGAAAGACTTCAAGAGACAATGAAGCTTCAGTGTCCCGAGCGCTCTGATGGCCATAACAAAGCGCAGTCGGGACGCAGACAGGAAGACTGTGCTCAGGTGGGGGCACAGAGCAGCGGTGATAGGAGGGTGAACGCACAAGGTTTCCAGGCAGAGAAGCCGAGGGAATTCTAAGGCAGAGGCAATGCGAAAAGAATAGACACGAGTCCTATTTTCTCACATTCATCACTCCACAAAAGGCTGGGGAAATTTTTCATCTGAATTTGGTATTTAAACACTTCTTTCCCTTATAATCTGAGCCTACATGGCTTTGTTTCAAAAGTTTACCTCCCATGAGCTACACAATTCCATTATTGGGCTGCCTTGCTCATCAAGAAACCATGTCAACCATCCAAATTCATAACATGTGGGACTGTGCTCAGGCTTGGGGACAAGGGCTTGCAGGACCCAGCCCCTGGTCTCGAGTGGGGTGAGATCAGACATGAAAAGAACAACAAGCAGCTACTTAAATGTTCAAAATGCTATTTGTGGTCAAGGCAAAAACTCATATCATCGAAGCTGGGGAAGTTCTAAATGCTGCTCTCTTCACATTTGCAGCCCTTGTGGATGACAAAATAAATCACAATCAGAATAAGTCAATAAAAAAGGAAAAGTGACAACAGCTTAAAAATATTTCAGCCTACAGAGTTTAGAAACACTATCATAATTTAGTTCCTTTAGGTTACATGCATGTATCCTCAGTTGCTTAGTCATATCTGACTCTTTGTGACCCTATGGACTGTAGCCTGCCAGGCTCCTCTCTCCATGGGACTGTCCAGGCAAGAATATTGGAGTGGGTTTCCATTTCCTCCTCCAGGGAATCTTTCTGACTCAGGGACTGAACCCATGTCTCCTGTGTCTCCTGCATTGGCAGGTGGATTCTTTACTACTGAGCCTCCTGACACGGTGGCCCAACCTCTTCCAGTTTCTCTGGCACAAGGACCACAGGTCTCTGCAACAACACAAGTCAGAACAAAGTGAAGGGTGTGTAAAAATAACCAGGGTCTTAGATCTCTCATTTATGGGATCCGACCTTGGGCAAGTCACTTTCCCTCTCCAACTTTTGGTCTCCATGCCAATAAAATAGTCTGAGCTAGGTGGTCTCTAGGTGTTCCTGCCAACCTCAACTTTCCAGTACACAAAATTAGTGTGACATAACAGAACAATGTGTCTCAGTGACCACTGCGCTGTTAATGTTCTTTAGACTTGTCCTCCTCATATAGCCTTATGTCATATCTCGATGTAGTGGTAGCTGGCCCACCAGACATACCCCCACTCTGTCAAAGAGCCAGATATCCATCAGTAAAGCTCAAAGAAAAAAAAAAAAACAGTTCTCATGTTTATAGGCATGATTTACAGGAAAACGTTAAAGACCTCGATCCTCCTGAAGTCAAGAACCAAATCTAAGTGACTTTATTTCAAAATTTACTCTAGCAGACAGCCTAGAATATAGAAGATGCCTTGCATACTTGTTCAAATAATTATCAATTAGTTAAGGAGTGACAACAGAAAACAGATTCAAGAGTACAGAAATGATCAATTCCTTTAGTGAATGAAATATTAAATTAATATGTATTCTATTAGTGGTTAAAAATGGCAATCATGTTTTTTAAGGAGTCAGTGGTATGCCTCAGGGGCAGAGGACTTGGGGAGCATTAGAAGAAATTTGCAGCATTCAAGATAACACCTAGGGTAGTCAAAGGTAGCAGAAGAGAATTCACTGCAAGCAGAAGTAGCA
Source organism: Ovis aries (assembly GCF_016772045.2). Lineage (NCBI taxonomy): Eukaryota > Metazoa > Chordata > Mammalia > Artiodactyla > Bovidae > Ovis > Ovis aries. Next base: position 21,485,159 of record NC_056074.1, read on the forward strand.
GGAGATGGCATGTGACAGCTGCAGGGGGAAAAAGCATTAGGAGAGGAGTCGAGGTTTAAGGTCAGTGCATCTCACGAAGGTGACTTAGCAGAGGAGGAAAGTTTCCCACTGGCTGAGAGCCACAGGACTGGGAGTTCTCTGGCAAGCAGCCCCTGGGTAGTAACACCTTCTGCCAGACTGAAGGTCACACTTTTCGGATGAAAGAGGAGATAAAGATATTGAGGGGGATGTGGCAGGCAGATTTGGTACAAATCCAGGAAGGTTTTTAAGCTGAGAAAGTTCCAGACAAAGTATACCCACCTCCTGGTCTCCAGCATCCTTACTTATGAAGATAAAAGCTTTCTAACAGAATGGAATAGATGATCCAGACAAGCAGGAAGACCTCCCAGTCCATCTATCCCTTCACCTTCAGACTTTCCCATTCACTGCTATGGATATAATGGTTATCAAAGACAGAAGGATCAGAACACCCAAATATCTGCAGTCTTTGCTTTCATTTGTTAATCAAGGTGGCTAATTGCTATAGAATGTCCTTGCCCAGCCTCCATATTCTAAGAGCCTCCATACTCCAGTCTAAACCCTTTTATGACCCTAATAGGTACCTAGATCCTCTTCAGAAATGTTAAGTTTCAGAGATACTGGTATAGTTAGGAAACACATGGAAAAGCAGTTTGCCATCCCCAGTAGCCATGGAGATGGGCTGCTTGGTTCTCTCTTCAAAAAAGATCTTGCTGCTAGGTCAGGAAAAGCACAGTTAGCTGACAGCCCCCTCAGCATCCCCTGCCACCATCCCAGAGTTGAGGCCACATTCTCCCCAGACTTCCCACAGCAAGTACGGAGCCCTGCCGAAGGACTAGAGCCAGGCCATCTGTGCCTCACATGGGACTCCATTACAGGCCTTCCTTTTTGGGAGTTCCCCACTGATGATGGGTGAAGAATTGATCAGGTCTGAATGTGGTCTGGGGCTTTCCCTGCCTAAAGCTGCTTCTTTCCACTTCGTCTTTAATAGGCATTCCCGTCTTCCCCAATAAATCATCTGCCCTTCTAAATCTCCCAAACCACACACGTTCTCCAGGAGTATCCTTGAAACTCTTCTCATCAGGCTGAATGCGGAGGATGGACTTTTCTCCCTTTCCCAATGGTGGGAAGAGTTATTTCCATCCAAAGAAACCCTCTCTCCAAGTTTCTATTCCACTCTCCTCTCTCTGACCTTCTCAATAGGATGAAGCGAATGGTCAAGAGTTCTGAGGTACCTCTTTATAAGTCAAGTTGTCCAGCACTTCACCTTGTAATGAGAAAGTTGTTGTTCTGTGTTAGGACTCTGATCTATTCTCCACAGGACAGAAAGAGTCCAATTTTAATATCCAGCTAAATAGAGAACATTTAAGTCCAGAAACAAGGCTTACCAAAAGCCTCAACTTCTGCTGTAGCTTATAAAAAAGCCACATACTGACCTATATAAACCCTTGTCAAATGGACTCCATCAGGACAAATTGGAGACATTACAGTGTTTTCTCCCATGGAGTCTCAAAAAGACTTCTCCTATGGCGCCTCCAATGACTTCAAAAAGGTAAGAAAATGTTAAAAGTTACTAAAAGCTGTCTTTGTATTTCCTAGATGTTCTTTGTAATGAGAAAAGAACTACCTCCTGAGCTATCAGGGAAATCCTAGGTGTTCTTCAGCTTTCTTAAAAGTATCAGTTCAGTTCAGTCACTCAGTCACGTCCAATTCTTTGTGACCCCGTGAATTGCAGCACGCCAGGCCTCCCTGTCCATCACTAACTCCCGGAGTTCACCCAAACTCATGTGCATTGAGTCGGTGATGCCATCCAGCCATTGCATCCTCTGTCGTCCCCTTCTCCTCCTGACCCCAATCCCTCCCAGCATCAGAGTCTTTTCCAATGAGTCAACTCTTTTGCGTGAGGTGGCCAAAGTATTGGAGTTTCAGCCTCAGCATCAGTCCTTCCAATGAACACCCAGGACTGGTCTCCTTTAGGATGGACTGGTTGGATCTCCTTGCAGTCCCAGGGACTCGCAAGAGTCTTCTCCAGCACCACAGTTCAAAAGCATCAATTCTTTGGCGCTCAGCTTTCTTCACAGGCCAACTCTCACATCCATACGTGACCACTGGAAAAACCATATTTATCCATAACTGCTAAGAGAAAGGATGTTAAGAATCTAGCACCATCATTTTAGATTCTGGCTCAAGATGAACAGCCAACAACAACTCTGCAATTCAAATCCTGGGCCCCCAAAGGCTTGTTTTGGATGAATGGACAGTTCAAGAAGATGCTCTTACGTAGTTATACTCACATTTCACAATGATCTCGAATCTCACCATCGCTCAGTAATATGGGAAGGTAGATTCAAGTTCTTATTCAAGGTAAAACAACAACTATGAACACCAGCTGATTACGAGAGAAAAGCTTCCCAAGGCCAAATCTGCATCTTTCACCATGATTTAATCACTACCAGCACTTTTAGTCCAACCCCATTTATTGGCTCTTCCTAGATCTGAGTGAGCGACATCATTCATCAACCCTTCAAACACCCCCATCCAAACCACTTAACACCTTCATACGACCTTTCAAGTAATCTAATATAAGCAGCAAACACATTCTGGAGCATCCATGTCCTTTACAGAGAAAGTGGTAGATTAGAAGCTGAAATTTTGATAGCATAAAGAACAAAAGAACAACAGAATCCACTTAATTTGAAGCTGTGACACATTTCCAGTTAAGACAGCTCAAAACTTAAAATAAGAAAAGCTCATGCCCTTTAAAGTTGAGGGGAAAGTAACAGAAGTTGGGATTTTTCACTGAGGAGGGATGATCAACATTTTTACCACCAAGCTTTTTTTTTTTTTTCCCTAAAGAAAACAAAAAAACAGGGTCCAGAGGAAGAATATTAGTAAGAAAGTGACTCTTAAAAATTACCTGTTTTCAATTTAATCATTACTGATAGACTTGTAGTATTAGTGCCAATTTAGCCACCAGGGTAAGGGGTACTAATTTTGGAGAGTGGATTCAGTGGATACTCTTCATCTTCTCTCAGAAGTTTTACACTCTTGTCTTGGAAACATGAGAAGTGTAAAACCAGAGGAAATTCAAGCTGGGATGTGAATTTTTTATGATGAAAAGTCTAAGGAACCAGACTACGATTATTTTGGGTTATCTGTGTTATCACCACCAAAAAAACAATCATACACCAGCTAGAGTACTGCCAGGAACCCAAACTAGCTTATAGCTGTGGACAGACAACCTCGGAATGACACAGTAGCATCACATTAAAGTCTGATGGAGGCCCAACTGTTAGAAGAGAGTCAACCATGATGGGCAAGGAAGCAAAGCACAGACATAAGGAACAAAGCAGCAAGGTGCCATGCTTTTTATGCACGTTATACTGCCATAACAGAGTTGTGCCAGTCTAACAGGCATGGTACCCTAACCCTGGCACTGGACATCCATCATTAACCGAGGGTAGGGGCATGGCATACAATATAAAATATTACAAACCACCATGTATTCCAAACTTGGAAACCATGAGTCTTTCAGCTTAATGATAACAGGAATCTTGTTTAATGGAATCTGTCAAATTACATTTGTTGCTCATCAAGTGATAGGTGTCATCCTATTCTACCTCTATTGAAAATGAGTTCCTACTGAAAATACACAGTTCATTTTAATAAAAGCTGAGTTTATAGAAAGAAGAGCCCCATATAAAAGAAGCCTTTATAAATGAGCAAGGTATGCAATTTTCATCATCCTTGACATTGTACAGATTGAATTTAATCCAATCTTCCCTTATACAGAGGCAAACACAAACGGCAACCTTCAAGCACACTCGTTAGCCTACAGAGTTAATAATGCTGACTGGCAGGAGAATGAAAGACAAAGTTTTTCTACTGGTCAACATTATTGACCAAGTAACGCTGGTAAATTAGCTGCTGCTTCGGCCCAATAGTCTGCAAGATGTGTTTTGTGTCAAGGTGCTTACACATCTAGGAAAGAAGATTAATTTTGGTAATAACAGGACTAGAGGTATCTAAAGATGGTGGAAGGCAATGTGTGAGGTGCTTAATGAAAATTGTCACCACCATCACTGGCAGAAAAAGATTGTGAATTGAGACTGCAAAAATATCTTCTTATAAAAGAAACATCAGAAGCAGTAACGGCAATAACAAAATGAGCTGTGACTAAAAGAAAAAAAAGAAAACTTCCATTATTTAAAACTAAATCACTGAAACGGGCTTCAGTGAGAATCAATCTATCGAAAGTATTAGAAAAGAGGCATCTTTCTCTTTTTTTCCACATATATAATGACTCTCTGAAAAGAGCCCATGTAAACTATATATATAAACACACAAAATATACCTATTGCTATATATACACAGGCATATATAGGGCACCAAAGAAACTACTTAACAAACCATTCTAAAATATTAAAGGACAGAAAATAAAAGGAATATAGAAATAAGACTGTAACAATTAATACAATAGTTTGTACTTTGCTTCTTGCTTTCTGGCTTTGTCCATAGGTAAGTAATTCATTTTGAATAAAATTTTTATTGTGTTAAATTTACAAAGTTTCCAAGGTAGTACAGTGATACCCTGAATACCATAATCTAGTTGCCCCTAATGTCAACGTCTTATATGACCATAACCTAGCTTTGTCAAAACTAGGAGATCCATATTAGTGCATTTCTATTAACTAAATTCAGATTTCATATTTCACTGGATTTGGCACTAACGTCTTTTTTTTTTTTTTTTTCAGTTCCAGGTGCGTCAAGGGTAACATGGTCCATTTAGCATTACTCTCTTTTCAGGCTGGTTTGGGGAGATAGACTCCAAATCTGATCCAGTCCTCTGTGTTATAAAGTACAAAGGAACCCTTGACCTTCATATTTCATCCTTTAGTTCCAGGAATGTCCAGTACTTGGTCTTGTCATGTCCTGTCCATGTGACTGAGTTGGTATTCAGTTCAGTTCAGTCGCTCAGTCATGTCTGACTCTTTTCGACCCCTTGAATTGCAGCATGCCAGGCCTCCCTGTCCATCACCAACTCCCGGAGTTCACTCAAACTCATGTCCATCGAGTTGGTGATGCCATCCAGCCATCTCATCCTCTGTCATCCCCTTCTCCTCCTGACCCCAATCCCTCCCAGCATCAAAGTCTTTTCCAATAAGTCAACTCTTCACATGAGGTGGCCAGAGTACTGGAGTTTCAGCTTTAGCATCATCCCTTCCAATGAATACCCAGAACTGATCTCCTTTAGGATGGACTGGTTGGATGTCCTTGCAGTCCAAGGGACTCTCAAGAGTCTTCTCCAACACCACAGTTCAAAAGCATCAATTCTTCGGTGCTCAGCTTTCTTCACAGTCCAATTTTCACATCCATACATGACCACTGGAAAAACCAGAGCCTTGACTAGACGGACCTTTGTTGGCAAAGTAATGTCTCTGCTTTTGAAAATGCTATCTAGGTTGGTCATAACTTTCCTTCCAAGGAGTAAGCATCTTTTAATTTCATGGCTGCAATCACCCATGGCTGCAGTGATTTTGAAGCCCCAAAAAATGAAGTCTGACACTGTTTCCACTGTTTCCCCATCTATTTCCCATGAAGTGATGGGACCAGATGCCATGATCTTCGTTTTCTGTATGTTGAGTTTTAAGCCAACTTTTTCACTCTCCTCTTTCACCTTCATCAAAGAGGCGTTTTAGTTCCTCTTCACTTTCTGCCGTAAGGGTGGTGTCATCTGCATATCTGAGGTTATTGATATTTCTCCCGGCAATCTTGATTCCAGCTTGTGCTTCTTCCAGTCCAGTGTTTCTCATGATGTACTCTGCATAGAAGTTAAATAAGCAGGGTGACAATATACAGCCTTGTCATACTCCTTTTCCTATTTGGAACCAGTCTGTTGTTCCATATCTAGTTCTAACTGTTGCTTCCTGACCTGCATATAGGTTTCTCAAGAGGCAGGTCAGGTGGTCTGGTATTCCCATCTCTTTCAGAATTTTCCACAGTTGATTGTGATCCACACAGTCAAAGGCTCTGGCATAGTCAATGAAGCAGAAATAGATGTTTTTCTGGAACTCTCTTGCTTTTTCCATGATCCAGTGGATGTTGGCAATTTGATCTCTGGTTCCTCTGCCTTTCCTGAATACAGCTTGAACATCTGGAAGCTCATGGTTCACGTATTACTGAAGCCTGGCTTAGAGAATTTTGAGCATTACTTTACTAGCATGTGAGATAAGTGCAATTGTGTGGTAGTTTGAGCGTTCTTTGGCATTGCCTTTCTTTGTGATGGGAATGAAAACTGACCTTTTCCAGTCCTGTGGCCATTGCTGAGTTTTCCAAATTTGCTGGCATATTGAGTGCAGCACTTTCACAGCATCAACTTTCAGGATTTGAAATAGCTCAACTGGAATTCCATCACCTCCACTAGCTTTGTTCGTAGTGATGCTTTCTAAGGCCCACTTGACTTCACATTCCAGGACGTCTGGCTCTAGGTGAGAGTTGGTATTAGGAAACTTGAAATCTTAAATACAAAGTAGTCACCACCTTTTGTTATTTCATTGAATTATAAATCAGAAAATCAGTGTTGGACTCCTTTGGTCGTACGTCGTATTTATTGGTAGATAAATTTTGTGACATACTGATGCATTTTTCTTCTTGATAATCTAGTGGTGGTGATGGCTTTTTCTCCCCTATGCTTTTCTCATAATTAAGGATAAAGGGTTATTTTTTGCCAAAGCAAAGTGGAAGGTATGCACACTAGGTAAGAAAAAACGACAGTATGATGTAGGGGAAGTTCCTATTTGATATAATTAGGAAGCCTTTCTGGTGAGTGCAGCATGATGATGAGGGAGATTCTAAGAGGATATATGAGGGATGAAGGTGTTAAAGACCTAACACTCCCAGCCCTTTAGCTTTATGGGGGCAGAAGTAACAAGAAGATGAAAACCCCAGAGAGAGCAGAGGAGGATGTAAGAACAAAGAATTTGCTACTCAACTTGCCATTTGGAAGTCTGGAAGGAGACTCTCCAGCAGGGTTCCACTACATCAACAGAGGGAAGCTGCAATTGAAGAGAAATGATGGCGTGGCATACTTTTGTAGAGACAGGACCAGTGGTTCCTAGGACCCTGGGTATGGGCAGGAAGGATTCCAGAGTTTCCTGGGTGCCCACCATGAGAAGGTTCCTGAGCATGCCAGCTAGGGAGGTCACCAGAGAGTGCCCAAGAGCAGAGCACATGGGAATTGCAGTCAGGTCTCCGAGAATCAGGAGCACCAATGACAGCAGAATTGGGAACCACTTCTTGAGTTATCAAGATCAAAAGCCTCCCTGGGAGCACTCAGCATGCATGGAAACCCCCACAGGACTCAGAACAGAGACCACTGCCCAAAGACTGGGTAAGGTGAATTATATCTCACCCAAGGGTAGAAAGAGCAAAGCACCTTGAAAGAATAAATCTCAGTCCAGACACTCCAGCCCCTCCCCTAGGAGGACACATCAACATCATCTTGAGAAAACTAAGGGAAAGGGGAAATCTCCACAAGCTTGAATAAGCGTGACGCTTTGAACAGACTGTGGCTTCCCTGGTGGCTCAGAGGTTAAAGTGTCTGCCTGCAATGCAGGAGACCTGGGTTTGATCCCTGGGTCAGGAAGATCCCCTGGAGAGGGAAATGGCAACCCACTCCAGTATTCTTGCCTGGAGAACCCCATGGACAGAGGAGCCTGGTGGGCTATAGTCCACGGTATCGCAAAGAGTCGGACACAACTGAGCGACTTCACTTTCACTTTTGAACAGATCTAGCACGGAAGCTTACCTAAACAAGACTGAGTTCACACAAATAAGAGTTTAAAACTAAGGAAGACCCAAAGACTGATAACTGGATACTTCCCCACTTCTTTTATTGAGAATAAAGGCCAGAGAATGAATCAGGCTGAAAAAAATAAATTCTTATACACTGAATTGAAGGGTATTGATTTCTGAAGCATTAATATAAATTTGATACTTGAGTATTAAAATACTAAGTAAAATTTGTTGTATAGTCACTAAGTCATGCTGACTCTTTGCAATCCCACGGTGTGCAGCACACTAGGCTTCCCTGTCCTTTACTAACTCCTGGAGTTTGCTCAAACTCCTGTCCATTTCATCAATGATGCCATCCCAAACATCTCATCCTCAGTCATAAAAAGGAATGAAATTCGGCTATTTGTAGAGATGTGGATGGACCTAGAGTTTCTCATAAAGAGTGTGATGAGAAAGATAAAAACAAATATCCTATGTTAACACATGTTAACACATGTGGAATCTAGAAACATCGTATGATGAACCTTTGACTACAGAGACACAGAGAATGTACACATGGACATGAGGCAAGGTGGGGATGTGGAATGAGTTGGGGAAGTACCATTGACATAAATACACTGCAGTGTGCTTAGTCAATCAGCCATGTCCAGCTCTGTGTGACCCCATGAACTAGCCCGCCAGACTCCTCTGTCCATGCGGATTCTCCAGGGAAGAATACTGGAGTGGGTCACCATGGCCTCCTCCGGTGGATCTTCCCAACCCAGGGATGGAACCCAGATCTCCTGCATTGCAGGTGGATTCTTTATTGTCTTATTTATTGCACATTTTTTGTGTGCAAAACTGATAGCTAATGGGAACCTGCTCTATAGCACAGGGCGCTCAACTCTGTGCTCTGTGATGACCTGCCTGGGTGGGATGAGGGACTTTGAAGGTCCAAGATTGAGGAGATATATGTATACATGTAGCTGGTTCACTTTGTACTTGAGCAGAAACCAATACAACATTGTAAGGCAACTATACTCCAATTTAAAAAAATTAATCAACCTTTGTAAAATGAGCATAAAATACATCCCTTTTTCTATCCCTCCATCCAAATTCTGTTCATTCTTCAGCTCCCACTGTCTTAATGAAACCCCCATCTAGTTCAGTTCTCAATGACCTGACATTACTCTGAATTCCTCCTCCATTTATTTTTGGTAGCATTCCAGGCAGCCTAACTAGCTCTAAGGAGGTGATTTACAGAAGACAGAAAATCTGGCTTACTCTTCTTTGATGCCCTACACTGCCCATCACGAACCAAGGCAGCACATAAATATGTGCTAATTGACTTATCGATTGCCACAAAGTAATGGAAGGCAAAGAAAGCTGGATGAAGGGATAACAAAGGGAAGAAAAGAGATAAATGGAGGCACTTGGCTCTGCTGGGATATGGAAAGTGAAACTATTTATGGAAGTCCTTTTTTTTTTTTTCTTTTGCTCCCTCTGACTCTCAAGTTATTCAGTTTCCAAAACTACTAATTATTAATCACAGGAAAAACATATGCCAAGCTAATTCCTCTGGACAAATCACACACACCGCAACCTAACACAATCAATTTTCTTTGCAACAATTAAGAATAAAAAAATAATAATAACATGAAGTCTGTGGGAGACTGGCCTCCTCTGTGGAACTTGCAGTTCTAAAATAAAATAACGTTATGTAAGTGAGGAGAAAGACGAAGAAAAATTTTCCAGCAGGCTATCGCTCCTGTTGTGATTTTAAGATTCAGAGGAAAGCATGGTGGGAATATGGAAATGGCTAAAATCCATATCTAACATAGTTGTTAAAATAAGATCTGATTGTTGCAAGGTTGAATTTGTTAGAAACAATAATTATTTATGACACTTTATTACAACACCCTCCAAAGCATATGGTTACCTTATTAGAAATTAAAATTCATTTTCATATAAACCACAGCAGGATATCACACCAAAATAACTAGAGTAACTCCAGGGGACAAGGAATAATTCTAGCTTAGCTCTTCTAAGACCTGGCATTTGTAATATAAAATTTAAACTAATTCACTTGTAAATATAATGGCACATTTTGAAAATGTGGACAATCTACAAGTATGACCATATTGGGTTGTTGTTTTTTTTTCACCACTTTGAGGACATGTATAATTTACACTTTCCTCATAAGTTTCTGTTGCTTGGTTTTACGTTTTCAATATAATACAAACTTTGTTCATTATAAAGGCCATTGCTGTTCTCTCATTTTTAATTTGTGAATGTTTACAAAGCAGAACGTTCAGCTGACTGGCTTTCTGTTCTTTCAACCACAGTGAACAGTACATAGGATCATAAAAACAGTCATGCTGCTGTGAGCCCATGCAGCCATCAGTGGAGTACAGATATTTCTGTTAGATTTCACCTAGGTTTCATCATATCTCCTTTATTGCAGTATTTGGTGGCTCAGGGAATCTTCAGGCTTCCCTAGTGGCTCAGATGGTAAAGAATCCACCTGCAATGCGGGAAATCTGGATTCAATCCCTGGATTGGGAAGACCCCCTGGAGAAGGCAACGACTACCCACTCCAGTATTCTGGCCTGGAGAATCCCATGAACAGAGGAGCCTGGTGGGCTACAACCCAGGGGGCCGCAAAGAGTCAGACACAACTGGGTGACTTTCACTCACTCACTCACTCACTCACTCGGGGAATCTTCATGTTTTTCCATGACAACACTCAGTGCTTACTTTCAAAATTGGCCTACTGAGCTTCTATCATGACTGTTTCTGACAGTGTGCTGTATGCGGGGGGTGACGGGTGTTAGTCACTCAGTTGTGTCCGAACCTTCTGTAGCCACCAGGCTCCTCCGTCCATGGAACTCTCCAGGCAACAACACTGAAGTGGGTTGCCATTTCCTTCTCCAGTATGCTAGAAATGAGTGTATATATCTTCAAATTCAGCAACCAAATCCTAAGCAACAATGACTCAAGAGCTACAAAATATAACACCCCCCATCTACATATGCTACCCCCCAAAATAAAATAAAACAAAAGTAAATTAGATTCCTTAACAGTTGCTTTAATTAACCAGGAAACTGTAAGCTACATAGAGATTATACGATGATCCCAGTTTATCTTTACATTATTGTCTTTGAAGATATAGAAGAATATAGGAATCACATTTATTTTTGTTATCAAACTTCAAGGCTACAGAGACCATGATGCTAAAAGAAAATCTCTAAAGTAAAATCCCTCCTGTCTGTCTACTCACAAAACACTCCTGATACAAGATATATAGAATTTTCCCCACATCAACCAATTCTCTGAACACCAGTTGGTTGTCCTACAATTAATTCTGACACTATTCACCCAGAGTTAGTGTCAGGTCCCACAGATTAAAGGATCCATCCCACAAGACTGCCCCGACTTCAGATACCCATTGAAAATCTGGGTCACCATACTTCTGACTATTTCCTATGACCCCTGCCTCAATTTCTATTATCTGCTAGAACAGCCCACAGAGCTCAGGAGAGACTTTACTTACAATGGTGTGATCATTCACCTAGAGCCAGACATCTTGGAGTGCTAAGTCAAGTGGGCCTTAGGAATCATCACTACGAACAAAGCTAGTGGAGGTGATGGAATTCCAGCTGAGCTATTTCAAATCCTAAAAGATGATGCTATGAAAGTGCTGCACTCAATATGCCAACAAATGTGGAAAACTCAGCAGTGGCCACAGGACTGGAAAAGGTCAGTTTTTGTTCCAATCCCAAAGAAGGGCAATGCCAAAGAAAGTTCAACCTACTGCACAACTGCACTCATTTCACACTCTAACAAAGTAATGTTCAAAACCCTCCACGCCAGGCTTCAACAGTAGGTGAACTGAGAACTTCCAGATGTTCAAGCTGGATTTAGAAAAAGCAGAGGAACCAGAAATCAAATTGCCAACATCCACTGGATCATACAAATACCAAGAGAATTCCAGAAAAACATGTACTTCTGATTCTTTGACTATGCTAAAGCCTTTGACTGTGTGGATCACAACAAACTGTGGAAAATTCTTAAAGAGATAAGAATACCAGACCACCTCACCTGCCTCCTGAGAAAACTGTATGCAAGTCAAGAAGCAATAGTAAGAACTGGACGTAGAACAACAGACTGGTTCAAAATTGGGAGAGGAGTACGTCAAGGCTGTATATTGTCACCCTGCTTATTTAACTTATATGCAGAGTACATCATTTGAAATGCTGGGCTGGATGAAGCACAAGCTGGAATCAAGACTGCTGGGAGAAATATCAACAACCTCTGATATGCAGATGACACCACCCTCATGACTGAAAATGAAGAGGAACTAAAGAGCCTGTTGATGAAGGTGAAAGAGGTGAGTAAAAAAACTGACTTAAAATTTAACATTCAGATAACTAAGATCATGGCATCTGGTCCCATCACTTCATGGCAAATAGATGGGGACACAATGGAAACAGTGACAGACTTTATTGTTTTTAGGCTCCAAAATTACTGCAGATGGTGACTGTAGCCATGAAATTAAAAGACACTTGCTCCTTGGAAGAAAAGCTATGACCAACCTAGACAACTATGTCTGATGCAGGATACAGCATGCTTGGGGCCGGTGCATGGGGGTGACCCAGAGAGATGTTATGGGGAGGGAGGTGGGAGGGGGGTTCATGTTTGGGAACGCATGTAAGAATTAAAGATTTTAAAATTTAAAAAAAAAAAAAGTAGAGACATTACTTTGCCAACAAATGGTTTTTCCATAGCTGGATCATATAGAAAGCTGAGCACCAAAGAACTGATGCTTTTGAACTGTGGTGTTGGAGAAGATTCTTAAGACTGCAAGGAGATCAATCCAGTCAATCTTAAAGGAAATCAGCCCTGAATATTCATTGGAAGGACTGATGATGAAGCTCCAATATTTTGGCCACCTAATATGAAGAACTGACTCACTGGAAAAGACCCTGATGCTGGGAAAAATTGAAGGCAGGAGGAGAAGGGGATGCCAGAGGATGAGATGGTTGGATGACATCTCTGACTCAATGGACATGTGTTTGAGCAAGCTCCAGGAGATAGTGAGTGCTGCCGTCCATAGGGTCGCAAAGAGTCAGACACAAGTGAGTAACTAAACAACAACCAATTTATTACAAGGGCTATTTTAAAGGATTCATGTGAACAAAATAAAGTGATACATAAGTGAAGTCTGGAAGGATCCGAGCACAGGAGCTTCTGAACTCATGGTATGTGGAGTGTGCTACTGTCCTGGAACAAGGATATACGATTGTTCACCAATCCAGAAGGTCTCTGAACCCTTTAGGTTAGGGCTTTTATGGGGACTTCAACCTCCAGCTCTCTTCCCTCCCTAGAGTTCAAGGATAAGGCTAACACTCTAATCACAGGATTAGTTTCCTAGGCAACCAGTCCCCACCCATATCCCTTTAGCATAAAAAGCCCCATATCACTTCAGATGTTTCCAAGGGTTCTACGAGCTTTGTGCCAACAGTGCCAGGAAAGAGGACGGGGACAAGAACCAAATGTGTTCTTTATTTCACAACAAAAAAGCACAGTTAAATATATTCATGGAGATTGTGTTTGCTGGCCAAGCTAATGGATGCTAGCCAAAAGCAGTCCGCTGTTGCCACATCTAAGTGAGAAGTGACAGCAACCTTTCTGCTCGCTCCACAGAGCCTCTCCAAAAGACCTACCCCAGCCCAGTGCCGCTGAGTATTCACCGAGTCAACAAACAGGTACGGAGCAGCAAGTTTAGGCTAGTGCCTGCCCTGGAAAGACACAGAGTCCACTGCAGGGAATAACGTGTCACTCACCAGTCACGCCACCATGATTACAACAACTGGAACTGTAATGGGTAGAACATATAAAACGGAACCGGAGTAGAAAGAATATCAAAGTCTTCCTGGGGGAGTCAAGGAAAGTTGCAGGGAAGTAGTACTTCAGCGCAGCCAGGAGTATTAGGTAAGGGTTTGTCGGGCCCACAAGGAAGAGGAGGGCTTTCTACAGAGAGAAACCCCACTTCACTAGAAGCTGTAAGCAAGGCAGTGATAAGCACCATCAACTCAAGGTTTCTAGGAAGTGGTCAGAAATGACACTTCAGACTGAGGGAACGGCAGTCATTCTGGTCCAGTGATAAGAGCCCAGACTTGGGTCAGAAGACAGGCATTCTGCTGCTACCAATCACTCTTCACCTGACCTTGACCCACACCAGGCCGGAGAGGCCACCAACTTGCAAGGGACAGAAACTAAAACTGAAACCCAGGTTCTCAGCCTCTTTGAATCGCCTCTCCTAATCAACCAGATGTGCCAGTTGAGTCCAATAGTTTTCAAAGACTGAAATTTATGGAAAGCATCACAGACTGCAAACCCTAACCTCCGGTACCCTGTGCAGCAATGAAACGTGTAAAGAATTCAATTTAAAGGCAAGGCCAGGAATTAAAATCATGGACTAAAGAACTCCAGAAACCCAGTGTTAACTGCCAGGCTTGTGTGCAGTAATGGAGATCACATTTAAGTAGAAAGCCTCCTGCCCAGCTTCCTCATCTGAGAAGCCCTGCTCACAGGCTGCCCCAGGAATTGTTCTTTCTTACCTATGCAGTAGCCTGCAATTCTGAATTAATTACCTTGCATGTAAATATCTTTGTCTTCATAAAAGTGTTATTGGGTTAAATAAAAATGTCTTCAGAGATTTTTTTTTTTCCTTCCTGAACCCTACACAGGCTTTGAAGGAACAAAGGAAGGAGAGGGGTTGCTATGCCCTTTTTGCACAATACGTGTCACCTTGGGAATGTGATTCTCCTCAAGAACAACACTTCTGGGGGAACAGAGAATAAGAGACGAGTTTAATTTCCTTCTGCCGAAATTAACTTCCTCTGCTGCTGCAAGGAATGCGCATGACGATAAGCCTGGAGAATGGGATGCTGGTGTGGACTAGCAGGCCTCGCTCCCAGAGCAGGTTCTGGCTCAAGGTCAGACACTCCTCAGGCCAGGAACTGGCCATTCATGTCCTCCCCAGATGTCAGCATCAGCATCAAGAGGCGTTTATTGAAACCTGTGCCAGGTTATGCAAACAAACAACCCACGGGAGGTGCCAGTGTGCTGGCCTTGCTGGCATGCCTTCTCCACTCTCATTTCATTGTTATGGAGGGGAAAGAGCAAAGGGTTTTGGAATCAGACCTTTATGGATTTTTAACTCCAGCCCAGGCTCTTCGTGCAGTAGGAAATGGCAAGCCACTGCAGGATTTCTGCCTGGAAAATCCCATGGATAGAGGAGCCCAGTGGGCAGCAGTCCACGGGGTCACGAAAGAGTTGGACATGACTTAGTGACTAAACAACAAACAGGCTCTAGCCAGACTGGGGTCATGTGACTTACATCTTTCAGGGCCTCAGTGTATAATTCTTTAAAACATGAATATGGACACCTACCACACAAAGTTACTGGGAAAATGAGGGTATGTGTATGAAGTTTAGAAATAAAGATTCATGATTTTCCCTTGTTGGAAATATACCTTAGAAATCCCAGTGGCAGTTCAACAGTGGATTTCTGCAGTCAGCCCAGCCCACTGATCAAAAGAAACAAAGGAAATATATTACAACAAAACCACTGGTTGCTAGAAATGTTGGTATCAGAGATGCAAGTGAGACAAGGGAAAGAGATTCTTGGGACATGTGCCCTCAGCGGGCAAGACGCCCCCTCCCTGGCGATGGCCACGGCTCCAGTCTTTCTCACCAGACCACGGTGGCCACTCTGCCCATCCCTGGATAGTTCCTTTGGATAATTCACTTGCCAGGAGCTGGAACACATTTGACAAAGCTGGACATTCCGGGAAAACACCAGAGTTGGTTATCAGTGTTGGGGATGGTCAGGAAAATAGGGAGCTGAGAAATCCAGGAGTAGGAAGCCCCTGAAGATAGGATAGCCACAGGGAATGGCCAGGGAAGCTCCTGGGCTCAGAACACAGAGAAGCAAGTGCCACCAGATGCTGACCAAGACTTCTCCTGAGAACCAGACTCAGTCCCAAACCTGAGGACAAATGAGAGTCACATACCAAATTCTAAGGCAAGTTAAAACTGAGGGCTTCCCAGGTGGCGCTTGTGGTAAAGCACTCATCTGCCAATGCAAGAGATGTACGAGACATGGATTCAATCCCTGGGTCAGGAAGATCCCCTGGAGGAGAACATGGCAACCCACTCCAATAGTCTTGCCTGGAGAATACCCATGGACAGGGGAAAGGCTGCAGTCCATAGGGTTGCAAAGAGTCAACATGGCTGAAGCGACTTAGCACACACGCATGCAGAACAATTGAGTGCCTGACATCCTCAGTAGACTCTGCTGCTCAAATCACGGCAACTCTATTCCCCTCCCCTGTCTATACCACCAAAGACTTAAGGAGCAGGGAGACAGGATAATGTGCCATGAGTCATTAGCTTGGGAGGAATGCCTTGGTCACTGAAGGATGGTTCCAAGGGATTGGGGGTGCAAAGAGCAAGAAGGAGAAACTGAGATGCTATTTAGTCATATGTTTATCTGCTTACGAAATGAATCTATTGATCTTCTCTGTGTTTGAACAGAGGGAAAGGAGTATTAGACAGAAGTAGCTGGCAGAAAGAGGTCTGCAGAGGGGTGGCCTGCATACCTGGTATTAGCACCTCAAGAATGGTTGTTCCCTATGTGTTAAGTGAAAACTGAAAAGCAATCACAATTCGAGGCATTTTTCCTGATCAATATCCAAGAGTTGCTACTTGAGTAAGGAAATCCCACTAGCAAGGGGCTATTGGAGGACACTGCTGAAAAAGGGAAAGAGGCGACTGGGTAGTCAGACATGAAGGGCCAGGTCAGGCAACCTCCGTGTTTGGGACACCTGCCCCAGGAGGCCCCACAGGACCTGCCATAGATCCAACACACTGACCCACAAAAGGACCTGTATCTGCTGCCCAAGAGGAGGTAGGCTGAAACACCAGACTACACTCCATCCCTTCCTCCAAGCCTTCAGGTCAAAGCTCAGGCAGTGCTCAAAGGGAAGGGAAAAGATGAGCATGAAATTGGATATGAAGCTGAACTTTCAAACTGGACAGGAATTTTTCTACACAGAAGTTACCAGAAAGCAGTGGAACCAGCCCAGGATGTTAAGAAAAACAACTGATGGCAGTGACTGAAGACGAAGTTGCTTCTGGCCTTATAGCCCAACTCATTTCAGGTTGTTCAACTGACCAGGGACATCAAATCCTGCTTTGTGATTCTGGATGAGTTTGAGGTCTAGAAAGAAGGTGAATGTCAAGAAGATACGGCAGTAGAACAGAAAGGATCATAACAGCAAAGTGGAGAAAACAAAACAATGAAAACAGCTTCAATGCCCAGGCCCGGTTTGTACTGATCATTCTTTTTGTAATGAGTGAGTGAACAGGCTTGATTTTGCAGCACAGAGCTGGGAAGTTGTCTCACCCAGCAGGAGGGCCCACCTAAACTTATCAACTACAAAACTCAACCAAACTCCTGGTCTGAGAGCTCCTGGTCAGAGAGCCACAGGCTCCTTCATCCCATAAAGGCTCAGGACTGGAAACCCAGAAACCACAAACCATCCTCCTCTTCAGAAATCACATGTAAACAAACAACCAAAAAAACATGATAGAGTATTCTATGTCACCCAGACCTGGATTTATAGCCAGCTCTGAAACAAATTGGCTGGAAGAATGCAGGCTAGTGTCTCAACCTTGATGTACTTCGATACCACAAAGATGGAGAAACTGAGGCTCAGAGGGGTACAGCCCTTTGCCTGAGGCTGATCAGTGAGCTAGTGGGGGAGGCAGCTGAAGAGCTCAGGCCTGCCTGACTCCAAAGCTTTGTGCAGCAGCAAGCAGAGAAAATAACAACCCTCCCTGAGGTGTTCTGACAACCCTACAAGAAAAAGCTTTGGAAAAAATATATAAGTATTATGCGCATAAGATGTTGCCATTATTATCTACAAGCAGATGACAATAGGGCTAGTGGGATTAAATTCGCAGCTATTATTTACTGTGATAGGTCATTCAATTCTGACTCAGATGACTAACATAACGTCTGCTCAGAGGAAGGAATTTTAAGGCAGAAGCGCAGTTCATCCCTATGTGATAAAATGGCAGGAAAAGCAAGGGGAATTTATTAAATTAAGAAAATATTATTTCTTTAAACAATAGGAAATTGCAACTACCAAACGGCAGGGTGAAGACACCAC
The DNA here is from genome assembly GCF_016772045.2 of Ovis aries. Classification (NCBI taxonomy): domain Eukaryota; kingdom Metazoa; phylum Chordata; class Mammalia; order Artiodactyla; family Bovidae; genus Ovis; species Ovis aries. Next base: position 21,503,194 of record NC_056074.1, read on the forward strand.
ATCTTATTTACCTTCTCACATGCAAGACAGAAGCACAGCTCAACTCAGGAGGCTGAACTCTGGACAGTAACCAGTCTTTGTGAGCATGAATTCCAGTCTTTTTTTGTGTCTCAGTTTTCTTTTGCATTAATTAGAAAATGATATATCAGAATCAAGAAGTTACTTCCACAAACTATACCCTGGAGAAGGCAAGAATACTATTCTAATATTAAAATACATATGTGTGACACATTGTCCCAAACCCTTTACATACATTCACTCATTTTGTCCTTAGAGCAATGGCATGATGTAAGAGCTAGCATGATCCCCATTATTCAGATGAGTTAAAATGAGGCACAAAGAAGTTAAGACTCTTGCCCAGTATTTACAGCTACAGTAGAGAAGGGATTTAAACTTGGGCAGACTGACTCCAGAGCCCATGCCATATAGGTTTTTATTAGGTAATAACCAAGATCAAATTAGTTAAGGAAGGTTACAAAGGGATAATATGAAAGTAAGTAGGCTCTATCTAGAGCAAAATCTACTTAGAATGGCTTTGGCCTTTTTCATTCGAATTATGCAATGCTTCAGCCCTGTAGGGTTTCTCTCTTATCTATTAAAAGAACCATTTTGATTATTGCCTACCATATGCCAGAGTTTGCACTAGGCAAATACTGCATTATATGCTCAGCAGTTTCCTTCTTCATGAATCCTTTAAAACATTTAACTCTTTAATCTAGTTAAATAATAAATATTTTTGTAATCTTTGAAGCTACTTTACATAGAAAAATGATTTCTCACATAATGGTGTGTCACTGAAGTTTACAAAATTGAGAGGAATAAAAGAGTCGTCACCCGGCCACAACTTCAGTCTCTGATTCTCTTAGAGGGTGATACTTCCCATCATTGTAGGGTCAGGCATATGATGGCTACAACTATTTGTTTTATTTATTTTTATTTTATTTATTTATTTTTGGTCACACTGAGCTGCATGCAGAACTTCCCTGATCAGGGATCAAACCTCCACTGCCTACCGCGGAAGCACAGAATCTTAACTACTGGATCACCTGGGACGGCCAGTCATTGGTTTTATTGATGCGGGCTAAGAAAGGTAAAAAGGTGCCCACATCTATAGAACAGTGGTTCTCAAAGCATAGTTTAGCCAGCCAGAATGAGTGCGGGTGCTGCATCGCCTGGGAACACGTTAAAAGGCCAAATGCTTGAGTCCTACCTAAGGAGCCTGCTGGGCTGCACTCCCTAGAGTTGCACAGAGTCGGACACAACTGAAGAGACTTAGCACATGGGCGCGCACACACCCACACACCCGCCCAACCCCGACCTAATGAATCAGAAACTCTGGGGATGGGGCCTGGTGATCTGACTCCAGGTGCTGCTGATGCAGGATGAAGTTCAGGAGCCAGTAGCACCTGGTGAAACCTGATCCTTTGGGCTCCTTGAAAAGGTACTAAAGATCACAGTTGCCAATGGTTCAGAGGGAGAAGACAGACAGGAAATAGTCTTCAAATTAGAGGTGAAGATGAGCGTGGCCAGTTGACAAGGGCCATCTTTCCTGACAATCTCTCTCTCATCCCCTTCTGGAACGTGGGCAGGCAATATCTGGGGAGGCAAGTGAGCCTGGGACAGGATGGGAAAGGAGGTCCTGGGACCCCAAACGTCCTGATCAAACATGTACCCCTTTGAGCTTGAGACCTCACCTGGTCTGTTTTCCAAGACAGGCTCCCTGGCTTCAGAGAAGAGAGCTATGTGTATCACAAAAGGAGGAGAGGGAATGTGGTAGACTGGATGCCTGGAAACCTTGTCAAGAGGCATCAAATGAAAGTCTCTAAGATGCCGGGAAGCCAAAGAGAAATGTCTGTAGACCAAATACAGTGCATAGGATGCCAATGCGTGACATCTAAATCTGAGTCCAAATTCCTTTTGACAAAGAAGGAAAAAAAGGTCAAAGAGTTGAAGGTTCTTAAGTAAACTCTTGTAAGACAGTACCAGCAATAGCCTGGCCCTGAGCCCAAAAGACTTCTTCTTCCAGCAAAAAGCCTAATTTTTGTGCATGGACAGTATGAATTTTGTAAATAATCAGGATTCCTCTTTTGCTCAGAAAAATATGTGCAGCCTAATTTTGCTAATTATATAAGGCTTATCATCAACAAATACTGTCACCCTGCTTATTTAACTTATATGCAGAGTACATCATGCAAAATGCCTGGCTGGAGGAAGCACAAGCTGGAATCAAGATGCTGGGAGAAACATCAGTTAACCTCAGATATGCAGATGACACCACCTTTATGGCAGAAAGTGAAGAGGAACTGAAGAGCCTCTTGAAAGAAAGTGAAAGAGGAGAGTCAAAAAGCTGGCTTAAAACTCAGCATTCAAAAAATGAAGATAATGGCACCCGGACCCATCACTTCCTGGCAAATAGATGGGGAAACAATGGAAACAGTGACAGACTTTATTTTCTTGGGCTCCAAAATCACTGCAGATGGTGACTACAGCCATAAAATTAAGACACTTACTTGCTCCTTGGAAGAAAAGCTATGACCAACCTAGACAGCATATTAGAAAGCAGAGACATTTTTTTGCCAACAAAGGTCCGTCTAGTCAAAGCCATGGTTTTTCCAGGAGTCATGCATGGATGTGAGAATTGGACCCTAAAAAAAGTTGATCACCCAAGAATGGATGCTTTTGAACTGTGGTGTTGGAGAAGACTCTTGAGAGTCCCTTGGACTGCAAGGAGATCCAACCAGTCAATCTTCAAGGAAATCAGACCTGAATATTCATTGGAAGGACTGATGCTGAAGCTGAAACTCCAATACTTGGGCCACCTGATGCAAAGAACTGACTCCTTAGAAAAGACCCTGACGCTGGGAAAGATTGAAGGCATGGGAGAAGGGGACGACAGAGGATGAGATGGTTGGGTGGCATCACCAACTCAATGGACATCAGTCTGACTGAGCAGGCTCTGGCAGTGGTGATGGTCAGGGAGGCCTGGCGTGCTGCAGTCCATGGTGTCACAAAGGGTCAGACATGACTGAGTGACTAAACTGAACTGATCACCAACAAATTGAGATAAAGGATTTCCTTTTTCTATTTCTAGTCTAGCTATGATATCATTGTCTAGTGGTATTTTCATTTTAAGTTATTTTACCCTTTTATATTCTTGTAAGCCACCTCAAACTCTTTATGGAACAAAGCAGGATATACCTAATGAACTGCTAGTCACTCAGTCCTGTCCAACTCTTTGAAACCTCATGGGTTGTAGCCCACCAGAATCCTCTGTCCATGGAAGAATTCTCCAGGCAAGAATACTAGAGTGGGTAGCCATCCCAACCCAGGGATTGAACCTGAGTCTTCCCTCATTGCAGGCAGATTCTTTAGCATCTGAGCCACCAGGGAAGACCAGGAAAAACCTAATGAAGAGTAACTTTATTTTACCTCATCATCCTCCTAATGGCATGTCCATTCTTTTTGTTCACAGGTACTCAGGGTAACTAGTTTGATCACTCTGGTGAGGTGACCAGGAAAATTAAATCAAGAAGTTATTTTAGCAATTTTTTTAGCAAATAGCTGACCTAATCCACCCAGTTCCTTGAGAGAATCAACATAACTGGGAAGGTACTACTAACCTGGTGAGCACATATCGATTTTTTTAAAAAATTATTGAAATTAGCTTTGAAGTCAAAGAAGATCCAAGTAGAAATGCCATTTGGGAACTCAGAAAAAAATTTAATCATCAAGTCTTAGTGACCAAAGCGAGTTAATGTACCTTCAAAACTAAGCAAATTACTCCCATCTTCCTGCAAATGACCCATCATCATAAATGTTGGCTATTAAGGTGCCATGTGATTCTGCACGGGCCACTAAGAGGACATAGAATGCTGAAGACTCATCGCTAATGAACTGAACAGCATCCAGCAGGAGTCATGCAGGTGCCCAGCCCAGGTGAAAAACGGAGATCAGACAAATATGAAGATGAGAGCATCTTGACATTTGTAAAAACATAACCTGTCATATTCTGTGGAGAGCTGGAGGGGAGAACAAAGGAAACGATATTTTCTTAGTTTCTACCACGCATCAGGCCACCTTGGGGTGAGTTATTACACTATCTCATCTGATTCCAAGCTGTGCCGTGCTTAGTCTCTGCCGTGTCCAACTCTTTGCAACCCTGTGGACTATAGCCGGCCAGGCTCCTCTGCCCATGGGATTCTCCAGGCAGGAATACTGGAGTGGGTTTCCATTCCCTCCTCCAGGGGATCTTCCCCACCCAGGGATCAAACCCAGGTCTCCCGCATTACAGGCGAATTCTTTACCATCTGAGCCACCAGGGAAGCCAGGCAGTAGAATTACAGGACAGATGCAGGTGCTGCTGCTGCTAAATCACTTCAGTCGTGTCCGGCTCTGTGTGACCCCATAGATGGTAGCCCACCAGGCTCCCCTGTCCCTGGGATTTTCCAGGCAAGTGTACTGGAGTGGGGGGCCATCGCTTTCTCCAGATGCAGGTGAGGGAACTGAAAACCCAGAGAGTTCATGTCATTCACTCAAGTCAGGTAACAAGTAAGAAGCAAAGCCAGGATATAAATTCAGATCCGTTGACATCAGAGGTCATACGTTTTCACAAAAATAAAACTCAATATTTTTTTACTCACTTAATATGTCCAACACTTTATTAAGTACTAAGGATAATAATGTTCAAAGGGAAAATGACTGGAAGAATCAAGAACTTATACAAATATAAAATTAGCATTGTGAGGGTAGATAAAAAGGAGATCAATATCCAAAGAGGATGGATATTGAAAATTTGATCCAGGTAGTGAAGTCAACTGAGCAGGTGGTAACTGATCTGAGATGTAAAGAAAAAGTGGAAGATAACTAAGGAGAACTTATAAGAAATGGGGAAAGGATGCTGCAGGAAAGGGACCAACAGTCTGTTAGAGAGAGACGGTTCATATGAATGCAGAGAAAGATGGAGCACACTACAGTGTTACTAAAAAAGAAATCCTAGAGGTCCTTGTGGCCTGTGGCCTCTTTTTCCTTAAAGCAGTGGGAATCCATGCACTAGGGCCTGGTAGATGGCATGAAAGGTTTTGCATTTTGAGAAGATGACTCTGGTGCAGCATGCAAAATCCATCAGAAAGAGCCAGAAGACAGGAAATTCAGAGGTCACTGCAAAATTGAGATGAGAGGCAAGGAAAGGTGAGACTCAAGGGAGCCAGGGGGAGTGGATGGAAATAGATGGACTGATAAGGTACTCAGAAGATAAAGTCAAGCAAAACTGGTGATGGACTGGACTTGGGGATGAAGCAGAGGAAAGCATTAAGGATGTCTCATGAATCTGTGCCTTGTGTAATGGGATGGTTGGTGCTATCACTCACAGAGAGGAAGTGCTGGGAGAAAAGCAGGTATTCCAAAGGGACACAGGACATCTGTTTCGGCCACATTGCATTTGAGGTGCCTTTGAAACATCTGAGTAGAGCTGTCAAATAGGCAATTAGACATGCAGGCATGGAGCTTAAATGAGCAGTCTCAGCTGGCGGTCCAGTACAAATGTGTGAGTCACTCATCCATCAGAGCTAAACAAAGCACTGCTGTAGATGGGGTGGGAGAGTGGCAGCGAACAGGGAGTGACCAGGGACAAGGTTTCAGATCAGGACTTGAGGAGCTTCATCATTTAACAGGTGGGGAATGGGAGTGAGCCACCAGGGAGCATGAATTCCAGAATTTTGTGCCACAGTGGAGTATGTGTTTTAAGACAGTGCAGGTGGAGTGGGGATTCAATAGCTTTGAATGTTACTGTGGGCAATAATACAGTCCACAAAGGATCAAGACCAGCATCTCTGTAACTTGCCACGGCCACAAAGCTGAGTATCAGCCACACCAGAAGTGGAGCCCAGGTCTCTCGGCTGCCTAAATATGTTCTCTTCCTACTACGTTATGATAGCAACAGTGAAAATCAAATATCGCCTTACAATAACAGTCAGCAGACCTGACCTTACTTTAAGTAAAGGTGGTGTCTAAAAATATTTATCAAAACAAAAATAAACTGGTTTGATTTTTTTCACTTAACAAAAAGATTCTAAATTATTAACCACAGATATCCTTTAAAGTAGTAAGATCAACCTTTTAGAATTATTTCATTAGCAAAAATTCCATATACAAACAACTTCTCAGAAGAAGAAAATCACGTTGACATAATTCTTTAAACTTCCTAGAGCACTTTCACAGCTGTTATTAAAATCCCGGCTTTAAGAGAGATTCCACTTCTGATTCTCTCCTTAGTGACTTGATGACCTTGGTTAAGTTATTTAACCCTCCCCGCCTGCAGAAGGAAGGGGCTGGGTAATCTCTAAAAGTACCATGTGGGCAATATCTTATCTTACTGTCTGCAGAGCAACACCAGGCAGAGTATCATTCCACCCACTCAGCAGGTAAGGCAACTAAAGCACACAGAGATTTGATCCCAAAGCCAGAGAGCAGCAAATGGGGCTTTAAACCTGGTCCTCTTCAATCCCAATTCAGGGCTTTTCCAGGGTAATCATCAACTAGATCATCATTTTTACAGTAACCTCATCTGTAAATATGAAAGACATCAGAGGATATTCTGGATATTCCTACCCAGAATCTTTCCTCTCATTTTTTCTAATATGACACCCTAAGATTCCTTTAAGGAACCCTCTCTCCTCTACACTCACTCCACATTACATATGAGTGGAGAGGAGCTTTGCTGTCACTTTTCAAGCACGGGACTGTGCCCCAGGACTGCCTAATCAGTGTGTTATAGCTCGTAAGTGAACCATGAGTGGTTCAGGTTCAGGGCCAAATACTGGACCTAAACCTGACTATTAATCATTAGACTCAGTGCTATGACTTTCGCCAAAATGACTGGGATTACATAGTTAGGAAGCAAGCTTGAAGCTGACAGTTGCAGTGGAATAGATCTGCCTGTGAATAAAACCAACCCAAGCCAGAGAAAGACAAAAAGAGTCCTGGTGAAACTGCTTGAGCATTGGATTCCCCTGTGCCTGAAGGCAACGTTCAGTTATTTTTTGGCCCATAAATTTTCTCTGCTTAAGTCATTTTGGGTTTGAATTTCTGCTATTTGCATATCAAAGAAATCTAATCATGCACTGAGCATACTTATATGCTATTACTGGATTCTTATTTCCTTGGGTTTTCAGGGAGAGATGTTCTGGCTATAAACTCCGAATCTAATGCAAACCTACATTTGCTTAGCTTATTAAGGGAAACCAGAGGTGAGAAAAACAGGAAGAGGGCTAAAGAAAATGCTTTAAGCTTAATTGAGTTTGCCAAAGGTCTGATGATTTTTGCCAACTATTCACAGAATTAAGACAACAGGCCTAATGTGGCACTGCTCTGCTCAGAGGAAGAAGAATACCTCCTAGGCACCGGGCTTTTGTTTTGTTTCTTTTACATTTTTTAAAATTGAGGTATAATTGAAATATACCATTATTTTAGTTTCAAGTGTACAACATAACAATTTGATATTTAGGTGTATTTCAAAATGATCACCAGGATAAGTCTAGCTAACACTCATCACCATACACAGTTAACAATATTTGTTGGTGATGAGAACTTTTATATTTACTCTCTTTAAAATTTTAAAATATGCAATGTAACTATTAACTGTAGTCAGCATGCTGTGCACTACATCTCCATGACTTTTTCTGTGTATAACTGGAAATCTGTACCTTTGACTCCCTTCACGCATTTTGCCCTTTTCCCATCCCGGCAACTGCCAATGAGCATGCTTTTTTTTTTAATATTCTGAACAACTCATTGGTTCAAGATTGAGAAAGGAGAACAATAGGGCTATCTGCTGTCTCCCTGTTTGTTTAACCGATATGCTGAGTACATCATGAGAAATGCCAGGCTGGATGAGTTACAAGCTGGAATCAAGATGGGCGGGAGAAACATCAACAACCTCACATATGCAGACAATACCACTCTTAACAGCAGAAAGTGAAGAGGAACTAAAGAGCCTCCTGAAGAGGGAAAAGGCTGCTGCTGCTAAGTCGCTTCAGTCATGTCCAACTCTGTGCGCCCCATAGATGGCAGCCCACCAGGCTCCCCCGTCCCTGAGATTCCCCATGCAAGAACACTGGAGTGGGTTGCCATTTCCCTCTCCAATGCATGAAAGTGAAAAATGAAAGTGAAGTCGCTCAGTCATGTCTGACTCTTTGCAACCCTATGGACTACAGCCTACCAGACTCCTCCGTCCGGGGGGTTTTACAGGCAAGAGTACTAGAGTGGGTTGCCATTGCCTTCTCTGGAGGGTGAAGGAGGAGAATGAAAAAGCTAGCTTAAAACTAAATGTTAAAAACCTAAGATCATAGCATCCAGCCCCATTACTTCATGGCAAATAGAAGGGGAGAGATGGAAATACTGACAGATTTCCTCTTTGGGGACTCTAAAATCACTGCGGATGGTAACTACAGCCATGAAATGGGAAGATGATAGCTACTTGGCAGGAAAGCTAGGATAAACTTAGTGTGTTGAAAAGCAGAGACATTACTCTGCCAACAAAGGTCCATATAGTCAAGGCTATCGTCTTCCCAGTGGTCCTGTTCAGTTGTGAGAGGTGGGCCATAAAGAAGGCAAAATGCCAAAGAATTGATGCCTTCAAAGTGTGGTGCTGGAGAACTCCTGAGAGTCCCTTGAACAGCAAGGACATCAAACCAGTCAATCTGAAGGGAAATCAATCCTGAATACTCATTGGAAGGACTGATGCTGGAGCTGAAGCTCCAGAATTTTGGTCATCTGATGCAAACCAATTCTGATGAGTCTGATGACTCATTGGAAAAGACCCTGATGCTGGGAAAAATTGAGGGTAGAGGGAGAAGAGGGCATCAGAGCATGAGATGACTGGATGGCATCACCAAGGCAATGGACATGAACTTGGGCCAGCTTTGGGAGATGGTAAGAGACAGAGAGGCCTGGCATGCTGCAGTCCATGGGCTTGCAAAGAGTCAGACCCAGCTGGGCAGCTGAACAACAACAAATAAGTGAGACCGTATGGTATTTGTATTTTTCTGTCTGACATTTCACTTAGCATAACACCTTCAAGGTCTATCTATGTCATGACAAAGATTAACAAGATTTTATTCTTTTTAAATGGCTGAATAATATTCCATTGTGTGTGTTTGTGTGTGTGTGTGTGTGTGTGTGTGTGTGTGTGTATATATATATTATACCATATTTTCTTTATCCATTCATTCTTTGATAGGCACTTGGGTCGCTTCTACAGCTTACCAATTATAAATAATGCTGCAATGAACATAGGCATGCATTTATCTTTTCAAACTAGTGTTTTTTGGGTGTTTTTTTCCTTCTTCTTCAGATAAATAGGAGTGGAAATGCTGGGTCACGTGGTAGTTCTACTTTTCATTTTGGGGTCAGTCTCCATACTGTTTTCTATAGTGACTGCATACTAGGCCACTGTTAAGAACTTAAACTGCTTTATTTTCTATGACCCCCCCCACCCCCGCCAAATATAATTCATGTTCAGGGTATAGTAACTACTCAACTGCATCCCATCACCACATGGTGCCCTTTCTCCAGCCTCTTATCTGTGGTACCCATGTGCCTTTGATGGACTTTGAGGCACCCACAGATGAGAATTTATGGTCCCTTTACTCAACTCCTACATTTTCTCAACTCCTACATGTACCTCTGAAATCACTTCTAAAATGACAAAATTAAGAATTTGAAAAGAGTGTCAAAATACATATGCTTTTCCTTCTGGCTAACCCTCTTCCCCCTCCTATCTGCCTGGTAAAATACTACTCAGCCTTTAAAACTCATTGTCAAGTGTCTTGTATGACACAGAATGGTAGTTTCCATATATGTCTACTACAGATTTTGCTGGGATAACAAATGATCTCATATCTCAATAGCTTAAAAACAAAAGTTAATTGAATTCATATTATATGTTCAGTGTAGGTTGGAAAAGGGAGGTACAGATCACTGTAATACTCAGGAACCTTGGCTGACAAAACAACCATTATCTGGGGTTACTATTGCCAATGGGAAGGCATTTGGCAGTTGCTTACCCAGAAATTAAATACTCTGACTTGGCAGCAACACATAGGACTTTTGCTTAAAATTCCTTGGCTCAAACCACTATGGCAAATGTTTAGTGCCTGGAATAGGGTAGAATCTTAAATATTTAGTGAACTGCTCTACAGCTATACATCAGGATCCCATGGTCTGGGAATGGCTGAGTTATCCAATAACCAAACCATGGGGTAAGACACAAGGAATCCAAGAGGAGTGAAAGCAAGAGAGAGTGCAAGCCAGAGCATACAATTTAAAGATAAATTGATATGTAATCTTTCTAAAGTTATCCAGTAGTCATCCCCAGTAAAAATTAAGACCTTTATAGGACTTCTATATACTTATTTTATAATTTTACTTTCAATAATAGTGACTTATCTATGGGAGGTATATATTACAAGGGCTTCCCTTGTGGCTCAGCTGGTAAAGAATCTGCCTGCAATGCAGGAGACCTGAGTTCAATCCCTGGGTTGGGAAGATCCCCTGGAGAAGAGAAAGGGTACCCACTCCAATATTCTGGCCTGGAGAATTCCATGGACCATACAGTCCATGGGGTCGTAAAGAGTCAGACACAACTGAGTGACTTTCATATCACTTCACATATTACAAACCTCTCAGTCGCAAAAGATTCTGCTCAGGGAACTACCCTGGAGGTCCAGTGGTTAGGATTTCACCTTCCAGTGCAGGGACTGCAGGTGCAATCCCCAGTCGGGCAGCTAAGACCCCACATGCCTTAGGGCTAAAAAACCAAAACCATGTAACAAAAACAATACTGTAACAAATCCAATAAAGACTGTAAAAATGGTCCACATTAAAAAAAGAAAAAGATTCTGCTTGGATTCTGGATCTAGGAAGGGCCCTTGGAAATGAGTCTTCACAGGACTTCCTAGGAGATTCTGATGCTTAGCAGCATTCAGAAGGCCCAGGAGTAAATGACTGGGTGTTTATGAGCTGACCTACAAGTCTACCCTAGCTATAATCCTTCTGGAATTTATATCTTCACCTTTAAAAGTGAAAAATACAAAATCTACTATAAGGTGTATTGTGACCACTAGATAAGATGGTATGTGTAAAAGCAATCACCACCCAATGTGGAAGAGGGCAGTCAGAAAACACTGATCTTTTCTTTTCTTGTAGTCTGAGTGCCCACAGAATATCTGAAAAGAAGTGTTCAGTAAATCCAAAGAAAGAAACGGTGGGAGGAAGTGAAGTCAGCTACCCAAAAGAAGAGTCTGGGAGGCTACAATCCATGGGATCACAGAGTCAGACACAATTGAGCAACTAACACTTTAAAACCTCAGTGATTCAAATCATCTATTTTAAATCATCAAATACCATGGTGGCTCAAAGGTAAAGAATCTACCTGCAATGAAGGAGACCCAGGTTCGATCCCTGGGTCGGCAAGATCCCCTGGAGAAAGGAATAGCTACCCACTCTAAGAGTCTTGCCTGGAGAATTCCATGGACAGAGGAGCCTGATGGGCTAACAGTTCATGGGGTTGCAAAGAGTCAGGGACAACTGAGCAACTAACAACCAGTGTGCCATGAATAGTATTAGGTGCCGGAGATGGAATGATGAAGAAGACAACCTTTCTCCCTTTAAGAAGATCCCATTTTTCCTTTGCGGGGTACTACTTTGTGGAGAAAAAACCCAAATGATTAAAAAAAAAAAAATAGGCCACAAAAGCCACCTCCAAAGTTGTGTTCTCATGTACACACACCTGGAGGCAATAAGCCTAAACCCGGCCATACACACCTACCAAGATGAAGCAGAGGCTGAGAACTGATGCCCTAGGCTGGCTGGTGGCCTTGTCAGTAACCTTGGTCACCAATCAGAAATCAACAAGGAGCACAGCCTCATGCCCTCCCCAAGGCCAGGAGAGGGATGCAGGAATTGAAAGAAGATCTTTCAGTAACAAAGGGCACACAAAGGTTTACAGGCTTTCCCCCAGATTATCAAAATTTCTAAGTCTCTAAACCCATCATTAACCAGTTTGGCCTTGTTTTCTATTATTTCCAACTTCAAGTTGCCTGGGTTAAAGCAGAAACTATTTCAATAAGTACATTTCATTCCTCTGAAAATATGGTAAAATATGCCATTAACATAACACTAGCAGGCCCAGTGGTATGATTTTTCAAAACATGTATATATCTGCATGTTTATGTGGGTGTGCATGCATGCTCTCTCTCTCTCTCTCTCTCTCTCTCTCTCTCTCTCTCTCTCTCTCTCTCTTTCTCGTATCTTCCAGTTAGGAAGAAGTGATATTTTCAGTTTCTTATAGCTTTAGTAGACCAGGTTTCCTTTTATCGTTACATGGTTTGTTTTTCTTTTTCTAGAAGAAAGCTGTGGATTTATGATGTTTGGCCCCTTACTAAATGAGCTGAAGGGAGATTTATAAAGCAAATAAACAAAAAGATTTACAGTTCCTTTCTCAGAGCAGCTAAAAATTATGGAAAAACTCATTGACCTTTTAAGAGAAGAACTTGGTTCAGTCGACCAGAAACTAAGTGAACCTAAGAGGCTTCCAATTAATCCGTTAATTTAAATCCTTTGTCTTTCTCCAATAAATATGCTGGGAGGGTAGGGGACGGGGTGGCATGGCAGAATCCCATTCATTCCTTTTGAAGTGTAACTACCTGTGGCCAATATAAATAGCATGTCCTATTACACTAAGCACAGAGCATCTATAATGTGGACAATAATTAGAAAATGAGGAAACTGGTGGGATTAGAATGAAAAGGGAAATAGAGCAGACAGCTAAATGGGAGGAGCCGAAGGAGCTGATTTTGCAGGATAACCTAGGGAGAAAAGAAGAACACGGAAGGGAAGATTCCTGGGTCTTGGAGGAGGAAGATGGAAGAAGGGGATGTGGGCAAAAAGGTGACAGGTCTGCTGTTCATCTAGGTTTTACTGTGAAGTTCTCCACAAGGGAGAGTCTGAGAAAGGGATCTAAGAGGTTTAGAAGGGTGTTTCCTCAGCTACGTGGTCTAGGACTGTGAAATAAAAATTGCCCAAAGCCCAAATTCTTTCCTATCTAAGGCACCCAAATTGTGTTTTGGGGACCCACTACAGGAAGATAAAATAAAAACAGATAAAATATCTCATTAAATTTCTCTGATTGCTTTCTTCCATTTTTTTTCTATTTGTCTGTATGGAGACAAACTAGGCAATCTGGGATTAGGATTGCGGGCGTACCATTTATTAACAGTATAACCTTGGGTAACTCACTTATCCTGTCTGAGCCATGGTTATATGGAAACAAAAGTAGCTCCTAGCTTGTAGAGTTGTGAGGATTAAATGAAATAATGTATATAAGATGCTAAGAACAATGTCATTGAATAGATGGTGAGGATGTGGTAATTGGCAGCAGTGGCAACAGCAGCATTATTATTTGTTTACCATGGGGCTGAATTCAATCTAATGATGTTGTTTCATATAGAAACAGCTGGCTTAGGTATAAAAAGATACAGGTTTAATTATAACATCTGAGCCTCAATTCCCTCCTGCAGGGATAACAACTAGAATTGCAGAAGCTAAGCGATCTAACTTTGTTACTTAACGAATGGGGTAACCTCAAGCAAGCCACTTGATTTTTCTGAGCCTTATTCCTCATTTGTAAAATGAGAATATCCATAGTTTTATTAGGGTATAATATGAAAAAGATGAAAAAGCATGTAAAGTATATATCAAATATATTAATAAATACTAGCAGTAAAGATTACTATGATTCATTCTTTCACTGATGCACTCAACAACTACAACAAATTAGCTTCTACCTGTCAGGTGAAACTTGACGTTAGAAACTCAGCAGTGAAGGAAGCAGACAAAAATTCCTGACCTCTTGGAGCCTACTCTTCAAGCTAAGAAGAGTGCCTTACATACTATAAGCATTCAATAAACAATTTGAGTATGTTTTAAGAGAAGATCCTAGTTTCTCATCTATAAAATAGTATAAGAATGTGAATCCACATTTTATGGGATATGATAGAAGATGAAGACTGGTTCCAAATAGGAAAAGGAGTACGTCAAGGCTGTATATTGTCACCCTAGTTCTATGCAGAGTACATCATGAGAAACGGTGGGCTGGAAAAAGCACAAGCTGAAATCAAGATTGGCGGAAAAAATATCAATAACCTCAGATATGCAGACACCACCCTTATGGCAGAAAGTGAAGAGGAATTAAAAAGCCTCTTGATGAAAGAGAAAGAGGAGAGTGAAAAAGTTGGCTAAAAGCTCAACATTCAGAAAACAAAGATCATGGCATCTGGTCCCATCAATTCATGGGAAATAAATGGGGAAACAGTGGAAACAGTGTCAGACTTTACTTTGGGGGGATCCAAAAATCACTGCAGATGGTGGCTGCAGCCATGAAATTAAAAGACGCTTACTCCTGGGAAAGAAAGTTATGACCAACCTAGATAGCATATTCAAAAGCAGAGACAATACTTTGCCAACAAAGGTCCATCTAGTCAAGGCTATGTTTTTCCAGTGGTCATGTATGTATGTGAGAGTTTGGACTGTGAAGAAAGCTGAGCATCAAAGAATTGATGCTTTTGAACTGTGGTGTTGGAGAAGACTCCTGAGAGTCCCTTGGACTACAAGCAGATCCAACCAGTCCATTCTGAAGGAGATCAGCCCTGGGATTTCTTTTGGAAGGAATGATGCTAAAGCTGAAACTGCAGTACTTTGGCCACCTCATGTGAAGAGTTGACTCATTGGAAAAGACTCTGATGCTGGGAGGGATTGGGGGCAGGAGGAGAAGGGGACAACAGAGGATGAGATGGCTGGATGGCATCACTGACTCGATGCACATGAGTCTGAGTGAACTCCGGGAGTTAGTGATGGACAGGGAGGTGCTGCGATCCATGGGGTCGCAAAGAGTTGGACACGACTGAGTGACTGAACTGAACTGAAGGAGCTAAAATATGTTAAAGTACTTCATAAGCTACCATGCACTATACAGACATGTTATCCTATTTATCCTACTCATATACATGCTTAATGGCCACATATCCTGCAGCATCAAACACAAACTTTACCAAGTGAGGGAAAACGATATTATGAACCATTTTCAAAATTATTATTTAGAAAAATTAGATTTGCAGTGTATCAGTTCAGTTGCTCAGTCATGTCCGACTCTGCGACCCCATGAATCGCAGCACACCAGGCCTCCCTGTCCATCACCAACTCCCGGAGTTCACTCAAACGTATATGCATCGAGTCAGTGATGCCATCCAGCCATCTCATCCTGGGTCGTCCCCTTCTCCTCCTGCCCCCAATCCCTCCCAACATCAGAGTCTTTTCCAATGAGTCAACTCTTCACATGAGGTGGCCAAAGTACTGGAGTTTCAGCTTTAGCATCATTCCTTTCAAAGAAATCCCAGGGCTGATATCATTTAGAATGGACTGGTTGGATCTCCTTGTAGTCCAAGGGACTCTCAGGAGTCTTCTCCAACACCACAGTTCAAAAGCACCAATTCTTCAGTGCTCAGCTTTCTTCACAGTCCAACTTTCACATCCATACATGACCACTGGAAAACCATAGCCTTGACTAGACAGACCTTTGTTGGCAATGTATAGGTCAGGCAAATTATTAAAGAAAAAAAAACAGATTTTGTGAAGGTTCACATTAAAGAAAGTTTCTTACACTTTTATAATTCACTATAGTCCTGATAGGAAATCTTGATATTTGTGTAATACAGATACCTAGAGATTTGGGGGATCCCCAGAAATCTAATGTTTGTAAACATTAGTGGAGCCTATAATTTATGTGGTTAAAACACATTAAGGACCATTTTCCAAAAACATGTTCCAGAAAACACTAGTTTCATGGAATAATAAGAGATTCCATGTATTATGATGATTTCATGTACAAACAGGTTTGACAGATGATGGGTTAAATGCAGTTTTCTAGGAGTTCTTTAAAGTCACAATGCAATTTTGATCTCTGGTATTCAATATGTTCTAATATATTTGAACAAAGAATCCATTCTTAGGGACAAGGGCAATAAACTCTATGAATGCAACAGTTAATACAACTGCAACACCGGGATGATCCCTCCAGATCTTCAACAAGAGGGGCTCAATACTCAGTGAGCAGTGGACAACCATAAAGCAGAGAGGGGATGTGGAAACCAAACGGCCTGTCACTGAGTAGCCAGCTAAATTCCAGTGGGCTTTGGCCAATTGCTCCATGTCATGGATATTTACTGTCTAGACTAAAATGAATTACAAATTATGTTTAAAAGTGAAAAAAAAAAAACCCTAAACACTGTGTGCATACGTACACAGGGGTGTGTGTGCGCACGTATGTGTAGTATTCACGTTGGGTTTTTCACTTTCAAATATAATATTCATATCCCATTAACAACAACAACAGAAGTGTTGATTGTGGGAGCTGTACCAAAACTAACCACACAATAGGTGGTGGGTTTCAACTGTATCCTCAGAGAGGCCCAGTTCTTAAGACTGAATTGGGGAAGAAGAAAGGTAATACACTGAGATGTATCCAAGAACACTCAAAGGAAGCCCCTGATTTTGATCACCTATGGGAACAACATTAGTCAATAATAGTGGATAATCATTTACTACAAATGAGTTGCAATTCATCAAAATGGAGTTCGAAAATAATCCGCTTCATGGAAGTATATTGAGATACTAGGAAAATACATAGTACTAAAAGCACTTATCTTTTTTAAATGTAAGCATTTCAAACTCCACATGAAATAGATTCTCTTAGACTGCCTGCACCCGAGACCAGTAAATATGAGGTATTAAAACCTGGATAGAAGAGAAATCTCCCAGACTCCTATGAATTTGCAGAATAGTAGCCCAGGAAGGGAGAGCTAACTAAAGATCCCCGAGTATCGTGAGAATGTCTACTTATCACAGCTTGTCTGCAACTGAGAAAGGATGATTTGTTTACCCTGCCCACCACAAGATGCTCTACTGGTGTGTAGGAAATACAACTATTACTTCTGAGTAAGAAATCTGCCACTGACTGGAACTGGAGAAAATAGACTTGGCCAGATGTATCCTGGCAAAGAAAAGAAAAAGTATTAACAGGAATCAACTGGAGTTATATTTCCTCTAGATCATGGCTTCGCGCTACGCATTACTTTTATGTCAGGAGAACCTGAGATTAAATCCTAGCTCTGTCATTTACTACAGAGCAGAGATGTGTGAAATTGGGTTTCTTTATTAACTAAGTGAGACAGTTTGGATTAAACAAGATAACAAGTATAAAGACCTGACTAGCACAAATGTTTAGTGTTTCTAGACTAAGGAAAACTATCAAACACTTGAGAGGGTCCCATTTCCTACTATCAATCGTGCATTTTTTCAATAAATACTTAACTGAGTTGGGCTTCCCTAGTGGCTCAGATAGAAAAGACTGTGCCTGCAATGCAGGAAACCTGAGTTCTATCCATGGGTGGGGAAGATCCCCTGGAGAAAGAAATAGCAATCCACTCCAGTATTCTGGCCTAGGAAATCCCATGGACAGAGGAGCCTTGCAGACCACAGTCCATGGAGTTGCAAAGAGTCAGACACAACTGAGCGGCTAACACTTTCACTTTCTTTCTTAACTGAGTAACCACTCTGTTCCAGGTACTGCCCTAGATGCTAGTATTTAGTAATGACAAGCAAAACAAGCAATAATCCCAGCCTCTGTGAACCTTACATTCTGAGTGCTCATTTCCCTTCTTCCTTCCCAATTCTAAAGAAATAAACTTGCTACATTGCCACTCAAATGTAAAACCTGAGCTTGCACAATGCTAGAGGCATGGACAGGTAAACCCTACCCACTCTGCTACAAGAAATTCCTATAGTTTGGCTCAGAAAAGTTCCCTTTAGAGTTTTGAGTATCCAGGAATTAACATCAAATGACAAAGTTCAGCATTTCAGCAGCAACAAGAAAAGTGATAAATGGTCAGAAGTGGATGGGAAGAAGTCCCTGAATCTCTGCAGCAGCTCCTTAGAAAGTGTTGGGTAGCACTGGGCTTTCTGCAGATCTTTCTAATACTATAAAAGGAGGGGGGTGGTGGGGGGCTCTTGGAAAGATGTACAAGCTACAAGTGGAACACATGTTAAGGTCACTTTTTCTACTTTAAATTAGCAAAGAAATTAACAAAATCTCTCTCTGAGATGCCAGACATTTTAGTGCAAAGAAGCCATAGACCACTAGCATGTATTCATGGGCAATCATGCCTCCATGTATTCATCAGTTCATTCAGACATATTCCCTGCATATTTACTATGTTCCAGCCCTAGGCAGGGTCATGGGGATACAAAGAAATCAGACACAGCCCTGAACTTTGAATAGCTCTTTACCTAGAAAATATGTTAAAAAACAATTACGATCCTGTGTGATGAGCACTCTAATAAAAGTCTGAACAAAATACTGTCAGATCCCAGAAGAGGAAGCTGTGGAGTCAGCCACCAGAGTTTGCTGTGGTATGGATGAAGCAACCAGAGAATTGATTCTAATTTCACTTCTCAGATAATATCCAATCTACCCCTCACATCAAATCCATCAACCAATCTTGCCAATTTCACCTCCTGCCCTTTGGTCCACCACAACATCTTGCCTAGATGACTTCAAAAGACTGACAATTGGAATCCCTGCCTGGCTGTTATATTCTGTCCTCCACTGTAGCCAGAATGATTTTTCAAAATGTAAGTCTGATCTTATCACATCAGCTTTAAACACGTCAACAACTCCCCATGGCCTTTAGTGCAAAATTTGAACTTCACAGGCCTGCGAGGCCTCCTAAGTCCGCCTCCCTCTGTACTCGCCACTCTCCAGCTCCCACCTTGGGCTCCAAACAAAGTGTGCCTTTGCTCCCTTGTGTCTCCAGATCTTTAGAGGTGTTGTTCCTAACTCTTGCATTTTTGGGGGGTGTGTCGGGGGGTGATTTTTACTTACTTTTTATTGCAGTATAATTGCTTTATGATGTTGTGTTACTTTCTGCTGTACAAAGAAGTGACTCACCTATATGTATACATATATCCCTTCCTTCTTACAGCTTCCTCCCACAGTGGAATATTACTCAGCCATAAAAATGGAATGAAATTGGGTCCTTGGTAGAGATGTGAATGTACCTAGAGTCTGTAGTACAGAATGAAGTCAGAAAGAGGAAAGCAAATATCATCTATTAATGCACGTATGTGGAAACTATAAAAATGGTGCTTAGGAACCTACGTGCAGGGGAGAGAGCGGGACATGGACATAGAGAGTGGCCACGTGGACACAGTGGGAGAATAGGAGGGGGAGATGAATTGGGAGATTAGGATTGACATATATACAGTTAACTCTTGCATTGATCTCTTTTTACCCTCTCTCTAGTGTCACTAACTGTATCTCATCCTAACGTCTCTGCTTGCATGGCCCATAGCATCCCACACTTATCCATCAAACATTCCTCATCCCTCACAATTAATCCCAACCTTTCAAAGTCCTTCTTTACATGATCCTTATTAATTCCAGGAATTAGCCCTCCTCTTCCTTACTACTTACTGACACATATCCTGAACCATAGATCACAGGAATGAATTGTGTCTAATTGAGCATTTATCGTACTCAAACATAACAAGCTAGTAAAATCTGAGTTTGTACCAGATCTTACCTTAGACCTTTTTGCTCACTTGAGTTGCTCTAGCAATTCTTAAGAGAGACTAACAAAGTAGAAACTGGCATACTGATTGTACAAAGGGGAAGGGAGAATTATGACATTCCCAAATTCAGTTCACAAAATAATGGTAAAGCCAGGATTTCTAACTCACACAGGTGCCTCAAGCAAAAGGTGAAGCTGTTAGTTGCTCAGTCCTGCCGACTCTTTGTGACCCCATGGACCATAGCCTGCTAGGCTTCTTTGTCCGTGGAATTCTCCAGGTAAGAATAGTGGAGTGGGTTGCCATTCCCTTCTCCAGGGGATCTTCCTGACCCAGGGATCAAACCTGGGTCTGCTGAATTGCAAATCTAAGTCAAATACTTTTTCAACTATACCTCTTCTATTCTCCCCTAATTATTTTGAGTGTACAATTCGTGTTTTCCCAGGCAAGCTTCACCAAGAAGCAGAAGCCCCAGTAGGCATTACACTAGCCACAATACCAAGGGCACAATAGAAACACTGATTTCAATTCTTCTCAATCCTGTCTAGATTTTAGGCACATTGGAGACAGCCAAAAGGTATTTTTTAATAACCAAAAATGTTTAAATCTACTAAATTCTCATTATCACTAAAAGTTCTAAGACTTGGACTTGTTTCTGGAAAGTGAGCAAGAATTTTTTCCCCTTCCTCTCTTTTTTCTCTTCCTTCATTTTGCTACATAAAAATGCTAAGGACTGGACATAACATAATATATGCATAACATCTTTCAAGGAGACACTGTGAAGTCTTAACATACTGCACAGTGAGTCAAAGGTGAAAGTACATCACTGGAAGATAATGTAAGGCCATCCTTGCAGGCTTGGCCCCTGGGTACCACTCAGCCCTTCTGATATATTCACCAAAGAGCAGAGCAGGGAAGATTCACCTGGGAAAATGCCAGACACTGGAACACTCAGCTCTCAGAAGGAAGTCATGGTCAAGAACCAGATGGAACATGTCTGCAAGGATTTGGGGAAGACGTCATGCTAGGCCAGACAAGCTCATCTCTTTGATATCAATGATGCTTTACTACCTCGGCACCCACTGTAGCCAAGTCTGAGAGTCCACGAAGATACCAACTATGGGAGCAGCGTTGCCTAACTTGGCTCTCTGCCCTTAGCATCTCCCCAGCCAACGCTGTTTCCATGAAGCCATGAGACTGACTTTTGCTGACATTGCCAATTTGATAATGTCCTCCCCACCTCAGATCCTCCACTAAATTCTCTACACTGCTGTGGCCTACAGCAGTGATCTGTTTTTGACCATGCAACCTTACTGATAGTACTTAGAGGGCATTACCTTCTATACAAAAACGTAATAAAACATATGCATGTACTATTATACTAATATATGATGCACATTGTGTTTAATCACTCAGTCATGTCTGACTCTTTTTGACCCCATGGACTGTAGCCTGCCAGGCTCCTCTGTTCACGGGATTGTGCTGGCAAGAGTACTGGAGTAGGTCGCCATTTTCTCCTCCAGGGGATCTTACCAACCCAGGGATCAAACCTTCATTGTAGTTGGACTCTTTAGCTCTGAACCACCAGGGAAGCCATTCATTATGGCATTCATTCAGGGAAGCCAACATTATGAAACACAAAAATAGAAATTCAAAGGATGAGATAAAAATAAAGTCCTAATTTTTCTTCCATATCCCAATGGATCCAATTTTTCACCTGCTGCTATGCCTGCATCCTACACAAATGTACATTGGCTTACAGGATACAACTCAAACTCTTTAGCATGCTTGCAATACTTTTCACCATCCAACCACCAGCCATATTTCAATTTTCATATAGATTTATACAGAGGAGATATACTATGGGTATTGGCTCAGTGCCTCAGCTAGGCAATGCAACATACATAATATGTTATGTTATGGAGGCTTAGAAGTCCCACAATCTGCCATTTATAAGCCTGAGATCCAGGAAAGCAGGTGGCATAATTCAGTCCAAGTCCAAAGACATGCATACCAGAAGACTGCTGTTATAATTCCTGGGATCTGAAGGCCTAAAACCAGGAGCTCTACTGTCTCGTGGCAGAAAAATGATGGATGTGCTAGCTCAAGAAAGGAAAGAAGGAATTTATCCTTCTTTCATTCTTTTGTTGCATCCAGGATCTCAACAAATGAGATAACTCCTGCCCATATTGGTAGGAGAATCAGAGGTTACTTTGTTCCAGAAAGACTCTCATAGACACATTGAGAAATAATGTTTTATCAGTTATTCAGTCTTTTAGCACAACCAAACTGACACTTAAAATTAACCATTACAATTAGATATACATTGTGTGTGGGTGGGTGTGAGTGTGAGAGAGAGTATTGTTGTTAGTCACTAAGTGGTGTCTGACTCTTTATGACTCTATGCACTGTAGCCTGCGAGGCTCCTCTGTCCAAGGAACTTCCCAGACAAGAATACTGAACTGGGTTGCCATGTCCTCCTCCAGGGGATCTTCCTGGCCCATGGATAGAACCCAGGTCTCTTGAGTCTCTTGCTTTGGCAGGTGGGTTCTTTACCACTAGAGCCACCTGGGAAGCCTGTGTGTGAGTATATCTCAACCGTAAATACGGTTAGGGTTAGGGTAGGATCAAGTTCCAATCTAAGCACTGCCAAAGATGAAAATATTTATTGTTACTATAATGAAAAATAATTATATAATTATAACCTCATCAATAAGTTACAGTACAAAGCTAAATTACTCTTGCTTGTGTGCTCAGTTGGGTCCGACTCTCTGCAACCATATGGACTGCAGCCCACCAGGCTCCTCTGTCCATGGAATTCTCCAGGCAAGAACATTGGAGTTGGTTGCCATTTCCTCCCCCAGGGGATCTTCTTGATCCAGGCAAGGATCAAACGTATGCCTCTTGCTTCTCCTGCATTGTCATTTGGATTCTTTAGTATTGTGCTATTACTATTATTATTGTTTTCATGATTCCAGTCGTCTTTGATATGGCAAGTATGTCATAAAACACGTAGAAAGGTGCTTATTGTATGCTGAAGCCCTATAGTTGCCCATGGTTTACCAATCATCTCTCTTTTTAAAAATCTCTGAGCTCACTGGAAAGGCCCATCTTGGAAATCTTGCCCTGACATTACTGTAGTGTTTACAAAATATTGTCACATTCCACACCTTATTTAACCTGCACAAGTGGCCAGTACTATTTAAGACATGTTTAAAAGTCTTATTTGGACCATGAGAAAGTCAGACACAAAAGAACTGGGTGATTCTCCAAGATTACCAGCTGGCAAGTGGCAGAACCGGGATCATTCAAGATCACCTTATTCTTTGTTCACATTCTTTCACTCTATCACAGCCCTGGGAGTTGTCAAGAAAAAAATAAATGAGGTCAGGGACAATGCTAAATAGCAGGGATATTTGAAGATAGCTGACTACCACGGCAAATTCCCAGGCACAGACAACCCACTTACTTCTGCCAAGAGCTCACTCTACCACACACAGGAGATTTTTTTTTTTAATATACTACATGAAATTTAAAAGTTTGGGAATTTTCTTAATCAACATGCATCCTCTTTTAAGAATGCATTTACCTCTGGGAACATTATACAGATATCAATCATTTACAAATGTGTGTAAGCTTGTTCCATGAATGGCTTTCCTCCTAGCATAAACCTCAGAACTGCAGCATGTGAGAATCTGTGAATTTTGTTCAGAAGGAAGAGGAAATGGGTGACGTTGGGACATGATGTATACGGGGCGGGGCGTGGAGCAACAGCAGGTGAGGTGATACAGAGGAAGCCAGGGAAGTCTGGAGATAATGCAAAAAGAAAGCAGAAGTAAGATGGTTAAATCCTATCTATCTAGTTTCCAAGTGAGCAAGTTTTCATACAATCAAAAAGCCAGAGGCCCATTCAGGGAGATTCAGGAAATAAACAAAAAGAGGCATAAAGTTAATAGGGGAGTTTCTTTGTTTGTTTGCTTTTACTATGCATTGGAGAAGGAAATGGCAACCCACTCCAGTGTTCTTGCCTGGAGAATCCCCGGGATGGTGGAGCGTGGTGGGCTGCCATCTATGGGGTCGCACAGAGTCGGACACGACTGAAGCAACTTAGTAGCAGCAGCAGCAACTGGGGCAGAAGTGATTGACCGAAACAGATTCTTTTTCTTCCCAGGAACACAGCTGCACATTTACCAGCCTCTCCTGCAGTTAGGTAAGGCCAGTGAGTAAGTCTGAGACAAGTGGAACGTGACCAGCACTGGCCATAAAAACCTACCAGTCGTCACTTTCCGTTTCCTTTCCCCGATCATGTCAGCCTTGGAAGCCACACTGCATGTAGCTGAGCCAAAGAGGGAAAGAGCCTGGGCTCTTGAATCAGTTTTAAGAAAAACCACCTGCCAACAAGGAGCATCCATTTCAAAGCCTGTATGAATGGAAACAAAAGCTTCTATTTTGTTGAATCCCAGAAGATGTTTCTTTCTATAAGCAGCTGACAAACACAAATTTTTTTAAATGATTCTCTTACCAAAATTAAGGGAGAGCTACAAGGGCTTCCAAGATGCCACTAGTTGTAAAGAGCCTGCTTGCCAATGCAGGAGACATAAGAGACATGGGTTCAGTCATCGGGTCAGGAAGATCCCCTGGAGGAGGGCATGGCAACCCACTCCAGTGTTCTTGCCTAGAGAATCCCATGGACAGAGGAGCCTGGTGGACTATAGTCCATAAGCTCACTAATAAGAGTTGAACATGACTGAAGCAACTTAGCACGCATGCCCAGTTTCTCTTGCCATGTGGTGAAGAAAGTCAATCTGTAACAAATAATGGCAGTGCAGTTACCATGGAATGAAGGGAGCAGACAGCACTGGAGCATTACATGAATGGGGTATTTGCAAAAAAAAAAAAAAAAAAAAAAAAGAGAGAGCAGACTCAGGCCCAAAATCAGATTCTGTACTCTAAACAGTGGCCCTTAACTGACACTAACAAGACAAATCTGACAAGAAATAGCATCAAACACAGACAAGCATGAACCATTCATTCGTCCATTCATTCTGCAAACAGCTTGGTGTATTTATCACACCCGGAGCACTATCCTAGTGCTGGAGACACAGTGAATAAGATAAAATCCTGCCTTTCTACAACTTTTGTTCTAAAGGGAAAAGTCGGTTGATAACCTTTAAACCAGGAAACACAAGAAAGCAAAACAGTTATAGATAATAAGTGTATAAGGAAAATAAAACAGATAAAATGAAAGTGGTATAGAGTAGCTGAGGGTAGTAACAGAGCTAATTCAGGGAGGGTGGTTATGTTAGGGGAAGCACATTGACTGAAACCGCCCACCCTGGCCAGGCACCATAGTAACCATTTGCATGAGTTGTTTTATGACAGGAGATCCTGATAAGGAAGACGGAACTAATAAACCACCACCAACCGGAAGAGTCGGAAAAGGTTGAAAGGAGACATCACGTGTTCGTCCACTTCCCAAAATCCCTCTCACTAGCATTCATCTTGGCTGAGCGATGCGTGCGCCACCAGGAAAGACTCTGAATTAGAATGACTGGCCAAAGACCACCAGGAAACTAATCTTATCACCGTAAAACCCAAGA
This sequence comes from Ovis aries, assembly GCF_016772045.2. NCBI lineage: Eukaryota > Metazoa > Chordata > Mammalia > Artiodactyla > Bovidae > Ovis > Ovis aries. Next base: position 21,528,471 of record NC_056074.1, read on the forward strand.
GTGCGAGCCACACGGCAGAGCAGTTCTCCTGGGTTCTCTTACCCTACTGCTCTCCACCCGGGTGCCCTTTCCCAGTAAAATCTCTTGCTTTGTCAGCGCATGTGTCTCCTCAGATAATTCATTTCTGAGTGTTAGACAAAAGCCCAGTTTCCGGCCCTGGAAGGGGTCCGCCTTCCTGCAACAGTTAGGAAAGACCTTCCTAAAGAGTGACATTTGAGCTGCAACTTAAATGATCCATCAAAAACGGATTTGCAAAGATCTAGGTGAAGAACATCCAGGGCAAAGAAAGAACTATTGCAGAAGCCTACTGGAGAATATGAGTCCAAGTGTGGCGGGTAAAGACAGAACACACAACAGAGTGCCAAGGGACCAACACAGAGAGGCGGGCAGTATCCAGTTCACACGGGGCCGTACGCAGGACCAAGCCTGGACATTATTCTAAGATGTAGGGAAACTATCAGATGATTTTAAAGAGCAGATTGGCATCATATGACTTGTATATTTAAGAACTCACTCTGACTGATGCCTGAAGAATGGATTACGGGTGGGGCAAGAGTAGACACCAGTGCAATCACCAACCATGAGATAAAGGAGGCTTGGACTAGAGTCGAGCAAGATGTGGGTGAACGTGCGATTTATTTTGTAAGTAAAACTACCCAGACTTCCCAATGCAGTTGATGTTGGGAGTGAGGGCAACATAGAACTGACAATGACTTCTCCATCTAGTGACCTCAGCAACAGGGTGGATGGAAGTGCCATTAACTGAGATTGGGAGAAAAGTACATGGTCCTCTGTTCTCAGGACCCTGGGACTCAGGAGAGTTCTGTAGTACAATAGTTCAGCTACTTGATGAGCTACCATGGCTTCTATGTGCTAGTCTGGTAACTTAACACTTAGAACATTTTTATCATGAAAAAAATTACTAAAAATTCCAACTATCTTATAAATGATCTTTTAAAACATGGTTATATTGAAAACAAAAAATAAAAACAAGTGCTACTTTAACCTCCAGTCCTGACCATTGCCCCAGCCAGTTTGACTAGGTCACCTTCCTCAGTAATAAGCTTAAAAATTAAACTCTTGGTTCAACACAAGTGCAATAGCCATGGCTTAGATTTGGAGTTTTGTTCTTTTAATTTAAAAAAAAGTTATGGGGATGGGAGGGGTGGGTGTTTCTAAGAAGAGGCAAGAGTTTAAGTAGGTGGGAGAGCAAGAGTAGATGCTTTTGTAAATTCGCCTTGGGAATAAAGAAGCAGAGGCAAAAGAAAAAAAAAAGCCAGGTCCAGGAAGAAAGCGCAACTCTGCTGCTGGGATGAAAGTGACACATGGGTCATCACAAGCAGTGCAACGGCCAGAGATCTCTGTGTCTTGGGAAGGCTGGCAGGATAGGGTGGGGTAGGGGGCTGTTTACATATCTGGATACCAGAGGATCTCTCCATTAGTTGTACAGGCTACACTGGAAGGGAAAGGGGGATCCCTGAGGTATTCTTATCTCAAGCATTCTGAATCTCCAGAAATAAATGCAAGCAGGAGCTTAGAGTTAATGTTTTACAAACATGAATAATCCATAAGCGGCTTTTGATCCCTGTGCGGTCCACATCAGACTTTAGGAGACAGAACCTCAGATCTGAGCATAAACTGGGCTTCACGGATTGCAAGGTTCGTGCATTTTAGAAAATTTCAAAATAAGAGTTACCTGATTAATCCTTGGAGAATTAGCAGTATAACTTAAGGATGCTCAGCATTTTCACACATTCTCTTCATCAGGGACTCACAGAGGCTTGTTTCTATGGCAGTGTACACACACTAGCCTCTGCATCCAAAAAAATCTACCCCCGAGTTCTGCATTTTCTTTCTGCTTGAACTCTGACCTTCTGCCACTTTCCCAGCCTCTTAACACTATGGGGTCAGACTCTTTGTCATCACCTTCAGTCATGCAAAAGACATTATAAATCACCTTGCTAAGCAGTTGCTGTAGCTTTGTGTGTGTGTGTGTGTTTTATTACATGCAATCATTAAAGCGAAACCAATAAAATCATTTTGTTCCATCACATATTACCCTTCAACTCAGCTCCATTCATGTTTTTACAAGGAAGGAAGGACTTCATCATTATTTCTATGCTGGGTACCTCACTGCTAACAATATGCTCCTGGCAGGACTGATATAACTTGGTCCCTCCATCTAAGAACGCTCTCCCCTGCTACCTTCCAATACTCCAAAAAGAGGTAGACATGAGAAGCCCACATTCTCAAAGTATTGGCCTCTACAAGCACACACTCTTCCAAGAAAGATCCTTATAAACATTGATATAGGTTGATGACAATAACTGTTGTAATTCACTGAATCACCAGTAAAAACCAGACAATTTACTGAGTTTTTGACCTGCATTGTCTCATTATCATCTTAATTGGGAAATACAATTTCCCACATTGGAACTGGCTATAAAAAAGCAGTAATCTACTACTTGTGGTCTGTAAATATCTATTACCTGGTAGCAGAGCCAGGGAAGACTATTAATGGTCTACACAGTTTGTACTTTTTCTAGTAACTCTCAATGCTTACTCTGTAGAAAATTACTTTCAGTCATGAACACTGAGTTGGAGGTATCCTTCTGAAACCAGAAGATTTGGGTCAACTAACTTAGGCAGGTATACCAGTAGGCTTAGGCTAAGTTACACAAAGCTAACAGATAATTGCACCTTCCAAAGTATCAGTGATTTACAGTTATTTCTCATAAGGCCACGTGTCCATCACCTGTCCATTGTCACTAGTTCCAAGTCACCTTCGTGCTGAGACCACAGCTAAAGGAGAGATGCCACTCTAGAACATTGCCAGTTGATAAGAGGTGGAACCCTGTAACAGCTCTTTGAGCTTTCACTCTAAATGGTACAGATCTCATATACATTCAGATTTCATTAGATCAAGGAGATAGCAAATATTTTTAATAAGCCCACATTGGAACAGGGTGGGGGATGGGGAGGTAGGGTGCAGTATAAGTCAAGGCATATGAGTTGTGAGTTGAATATTAACTTTACTTCATTTCTCTGAGTCTTTGTGTCCACGCTTACAAAATGGAGCTCATCTGATGAATGCTACCATTTTCCTCAAAGATTCGCTGGAAGGCTCAAAGAGTATACTATACGTAAAAGGAGTTCAAAAAATGCAGAGCACTCTGTAAGTAGGAGGTATTATTTAATACTAATTGTAGTACTTTCTATGCCCGGCGGATTTCATGATGTATAGGTACCATATCGCTCTTTATTCTTCAACCTAACCTTTTACTACTTTTTTACTAAGAAAAGTGTGAGACTATGTAGGCTTCAAATTCAAGATCAGGAATAGACCCCAACTACTGTACTTTCCTCAAGATACTACCTCTAACTGAAGCTAGTGTACCAGAAACTATTTAAGACCAACCCATTGTCATCACAAAGGTTTTTTTTTAAAAAGTCACAGTAGACCAGATTTCATAAAACACAAAAAAACGACTACAGCGATTTTCAACATTGGGAATGTTCCTGTTGGAGCCAGACGAGGCAAAAATGAAACAACCTCCTTTGAATTGTATCATAGCTGACAAAGGTTCTTATTACCTTCTATTGATTGGCCAGGAGTTCTGATATCTCCTCAATGGCAGTTTCTAAGGCAATCTCTGCAGAGCAGGAACAGCCCTTAATACACTATCTCTCTTCTACTACCCAAGGAAGTTAAGAAAATTGAAAGTCTTTTGTGATTCTTTTTCCACTGAAAGCCTGAATAGGCTCTTCAAGACAGTCTGGACAATGAGTGCAATATTTTGTTTTAATTTGCAAGCCAGTCTTGTTCATCATGATTTGTACAATATGGGTCATCTTCACTCCATTTACTCTGAGTAAAAAATAACTTGCCTGAAGCAGTTCATACATATCTACTCCTCTCTCTCTAGGCTATAGTGAGACGATGAACTCAGCCTCTGAGCATCTCTGGTACCCAGCTGGCTGTGTGGTGAGGATCCCAGAGGATAATTCTGAAGACAGAAGCTGAGTAAATGGCCATACTGCATTTTGCCATACCAGAGTGTGGTATCCATGGCTTTCTATCCACCCAAAGCCACACATACCCTCCTCCTGCAGCTACGACCATATTTAATTCAGGCAAAGAGCAAAGATCACTTAGTCTCAGGGCAAGTATAGCCTTATTCCAAATCCAGGGCTGGAACACAATTAGTGCAAGCCATTGTGCATTGAGACAACCATCTCATTGGTCTAGGGGTGGATAGCAGGTAACCCAGGTCTAAAAACTAAGACAGCAGAAGTCTTCTGCATGGGGAGAGCCAAAGGAGGCTATAAAGGACTTTCTAGAAGAACTTTCCTTAAACATAAAAAGACAGAACCTTACACAGAGAAGGTTTTTAACCACTGCCCATCTCTTCCTTGGGATGCTGGTAGAAGGACATCCCGCCTGGGGCTATGGCAGCCATCAAGCAGGCACAGGAAAATAAGCCCAAAACCCAGGCGTGCTGAAGATGGCAGAATGGAAAGAGAGAAGGGTGTTTGCTCTAAATATTGATATTCACTCTACTTGGTTCTCTGTGCTTCCCATTCAATGTCCAGGATGCGACTCCTGTTTTTTCCCCTGATTTCCATTCTTAGACAGTATATAGGCTCTAATGTTTAGTCATTTTTTTTCTTAGGTGTTATCCTTGAACTTGTGAAATGTTCCCATGATTACAGAGAACTGACTGAAGACTGAGAATATCACCATGTCCCAAGGTAGTCCCATAGTATACACTGGCCCAATGCCCTGCACACACAATGAGCTGAGAAACATGTTCAAGAAAACAGGGATTTAGACCTAAAATTGCTCAACAGAATCAATAACATAAGGCCTCACACACAAAGTGAGTGAGTGATAGTCACTCAGTTGTATCCAACTCTTTGTGACCCCGTGGACTGGAGCCCACCAGACTCCTCTGTCTATGGAATTCTCCAGGCAAGAGTATTGGAATGGGTTGTCATTTCCTTCTCCATCACACACAAAGGGTAGGCACAACATGGCACCTCATAAAACTAATTCTACATAACAAAAATGAAGAGAGAATTAAAGAGTCCCAAACAGCATTTATGCCAGCTATTTCCTGCCAGGTCTCAACAGCTAAGGGGAGTCAGGAATGGTGTGCGCGCTGCTTCCAAAAGACAACCAAAATGTCTGCCAATGATAGAATCAGGATTCACATTATTTTGAGGTTCTTCTATTATTTTTATAATTGTTGAGTCTATCCCACATATAGCAGAAGGTAAAAAACTAAATTTTTCAGACCATTACCTGGCTTGTGGGATTTTTTTCATGATGAATGGAGAAAATAATGTTCATATTTTATTTTTTTAAAGATGCATTCATTTTCTGACAGAAACACAGAATAGTGTAAGGCACAATACAAAAACAGCACAAGGTACAATATAAAAACAAATGTTAACATGAAACATTAAATTAATAATCCTCTTTCTCAAAATTGACTAGTCTTGATAACATGATATTAAGGCTAGATGAAAAGTTGCATAGCTAAAGAGGCAACTTCATTCTCCCAAGTGACACGTCTCCCAAATCAAGTTCAGTAAGCAAAAGAAAAAGAACTGTAGAAAAAAGTGGGGGAGGAACTACTAGACTTATACTGTATTGCCAATGAGAACCAAAATGGTAATGAAGAAAATCTCCCATAAGAAATGGAAAACAGGATACACTAACAGTAATTAGACACATTTCCTTAACCACTGACAAGGTCTTTAGCAAGCCAAATGTTAAGCTAGAAGTCAACAACATAAAACAGCAGAATGGAAAGAGATTTACCACTATTGTCATCAATTGTCTTCACCTTGACAATACCTGATCTACTTGAGAACCAAAGCAGTAGAGGATAGTGACCAAGACATTGCAGCATTTATTCCAGTTGTGATATCCACATTCCTGAGTAACAGGTCCCTAAGGTTCAATATATAGTTAGTAAAGATGACAGGAGTACTTGGGTCCAACCAGGACAGAGAAACAGCCTAGCATCAATTTCCCTATAACAATTTCTCTAAACCAACAGGAGGAAGCCAGTGAGCACTGGAGAAATGGAAGGTCTTACATTTTAGGGCACTTCATATGTTTAAGTCCAGGGTCAGAAATAATTCCTGACCCTCTGGTATGTTAAAGGAACAGGAGTCTGCAATGCTTGCCACCAGAGTACTGAGCATGGAAAGAGGGGTTCACATAAGACAGAGGAGTTGCTCCGCTTTGTAAAGGAGAAAAGGGGGTCACGGATCCTCGAGGCCACCAACCTACTATCATGACACCAATCCATGTGCCAAAGTTATGAGTCCATCCGTCACTGGGGCTTTTACAAGAGTTTGGGAATTATTAATAGCAACACGTGACCTTGGCAGAGGAAGATGATGGCAATTGGGTAGAAGGTAGTATCAAAGCATTCCATTCAAAAGAGAATCCACTGCATAACATTTAACTGAAATCGAAGATGATGATCTTCCCAAATAAGGCAATGTAAAATGAGGTATTTAGGGTTTTGCTGGTGATTATTAAATGCAGTGACAGTAGAACATGGGATCTGATATGGCTCCATTGCTTTTGTTGCTTTCTGTGTTTCATAACTTCCTTCAGAAGTCTTGCTATTACTAGCAAGATTCTGAATAGCTACTAAGCTTCCTGGATAAGTCAGGAGAGGAGAGTATCTTAGGAAGTTGACAATTTCTTCTAGGATCCCACAGGACCAGAACCAAGGGAAAGCTTTCAATCTTCAGCAATATCTATCAGGAATACATTTCTCACAAGTTGATTTTATTAAATAGCTCACTTACCTTCACAGTAGGCAGAGTCTCCCTGGACAGAAATGTAACCATTCTTGCACTCACAAGTAGCTTTGGTATTCCAGTTTTTGCACTCTGAGTTTTCACCACATTTAGGTCCTTCAGCACAAAAGTTATGACCTAGAAGAAACAAATAAAATTTTACATCAAGAAAGAGAAGAATAAAAGACTTCCAAATAATAAAGCATGAAACATTGTTATTATATGTCAGCATACATGAGAATATGCCTTGGCAATATGCAAAGGCAAATTTGCATATCCATAAGGAGGAATAAAGAACTTTGGACCATCCTATACCTGAGAATTTTCTCTCCTAAATCACAAACTTGCTGAAGTTATTCCTTTTTGAAAGCTTTTATCCATGTTGATTCTGAATTTTCTTTCCACTGCCTTCTTATGTGACTAGTCTTTTAAATGATTTTATTACAAAATTTATGATACATAAGAAATGTATAAAATGTATATATATGAATATATCAAATAAAATTAATACAAAAAGTATTATCAGTACCTATTTATTAAACATCCCCAAAGAAGCCCCTTCTCAGCCATCAGAGACAACTACCCTAACAATTGTGTTAATCACTCCCTTACATATTTCTATATGCTTTACCATACATAGGTATGTATTTCTAAATAATAGGTTATTTAGTTTTGGCCATTTTGAACTTCACCTGTAAAATCATACTGTATCATATCCTCTATGGCATATTTTTTTTTTCCTGTTCATTCATATTAATTCCTATGGCTATCATTCATCAGTGGTATATAATATTTCATAGTATAAATATTCCACAATTTATCCATTATACTAAATATTGACTTTGACTTACTTGCAGGTTTTGAGTTATTAGCACAGCTGCAAGAAACATTCGTGAACATGTTTCCTGAGGCATACTTTTTTAACCACATATTTTACATTTCTTTGCCCAAGAGTCTTTCTTGAATCCAAAGCATTCCCTCAGGGATAGTTACTTTTCCTCTTAATATATTCTTCATAAATTCCTTTTAGTGAAGATAAATTTGACAGTAATTACACGACTGAGTGACTGAACTGAACTGAACTGAAGTCGTTCAGTAGTGCCCGACTCTTTGCGACCCCATGGACAGCAGCCTGCACCAAGCTCCTTCGTCCATGGGATTTTCCAGGCAAGAGTACTGGAGTGGGTTGCCATTTCCTTCTCCAGGGAATCTTCCCGACCCAGGGATTGAACCCAGGTCTCCCGCATTGTAGCCAGACGCTTTACCGTCTGAGCCACCAGGGAGGTCCGGAATTGAACTGAACTGATGCTCAATTTCAATTTATCTAAATATGTCCTTTGACCACCCTCCTACTTGAAAAACAGCTTTACTAGGTACATATTTTGTCTCAACATTTTGAAGATATCCCATTGTTTATAGCTTCTGTTATAACTGTTGAGAAGTCAGTTGTTAGCCTAACAGTCATTCCTTAGCATGTGACAAACCTTTTCTCTTTGACTTTTAAGATCTATTTTATTTGGTTAGTCAAGTCGATGAGCTTTGTTTTCTTTCATATTCATTAACATTAAGGTTTTTAGGTGTGAATTTATTTTTATTTGTTCTTCCTGGGATTCCTTGGGATTCTTAAATATAAAGATTGGTTAAATCTTTTGTCAGTTTGGAAAATTCTCAAGTATTTTCTCTTCAAACATTCTCTCTTCACCATTGCCACTAAGTCTCTCTTTCTAGAATTATAATGAGATTCTTCTTCTTCTTTCTTAAGCTCTCCTCCATGTTACTTCTACTTGCCTTAATAATCCCATCTCTTTTTTCTATGCAGAATTCTGTTTAACTTCTAGATGTATCTTTCGGTCTCTTAATTCTCTCAAGTAGGGTCATATTCTCTCAGTCATCCACCTCATTTTTATTTTACTTGTATTTTCTTTTTATTTTCTAAAATTCAATTTCTTTTTAAATCTCCTTGGCCAATTTGTAGTCTCTCATTCTTTCCTCTTTTGATTTCCCCCTTTTAAAAACATATCAGACGTACATTTTACACATACAACTCCAACATCTTCAGTCTTCTGATTCTGGTTTGTTTCACTGAGTATCCTGCATGGTTACCATTTTGTGTTTTGAGTGATTCTTTTATGATTCTTTGTGAGCTCATGTTTTTTAGGATTTAATCTGCAGGAATTATTTGAGGTTTGGGCTTTGAAACTGTACTTCTTCAGAGAGGATCTGTGTTTGCTTTTGTCAGATGCCCAAGGGAACTATCAACCCACAATCACTTTAAACTACATTTTGCCTTGGGACATATGGATTGAGCCACACAGGTAGAATAAATTTAGATTCTAAGCTTTCAGGAATGCAAACTTTTCTCTGCTGTACTCCCTATCTAGAGTCACGACTGACAGGCAAGTCTCCTCTTACAGAGCAGATTTTTCCTAGTCACCCACTGAGGAGATACCCTTCAAGATTCTTTACTTATGCAAGCCTCAGGCTTTTCCTCCTGTCTACTTGAACAGTAGTCCATTAGAAGCCAGATTCTACCACCAGGGATTAAAAATTGACCTCCGGGCAAATGCCAACCCCAGTGTGCTTACTTATCTCAATGGAATCAATCTTTTTTCTGGTCACTGGTTTTTTTGTGCGGTTTTTTTTTTTCGTCCTACCTCTATTACCAATTCTACCTATCTCCCAACCCTCAAAAAATTTTATATATTATGCATTTTTAGGTTATACCCACCACAGGAATTGCGAAGTTCAAATGTAACAAGGTATATAAAAGGTGCTTTATCATTTTTAACTCATACATTTTAGCAGATAATAACTACACTGCTATATCACATACTGTACTCTCATAGAAAACAAGTGATCTTGGAGAAGAGATCTAATACATAATTCAGGGTCTTTACTAATAAACACAATAAGTCATTTTGCCTGTCTAGGTACATATACCAAGAAAGGACAACATCAGTGATTTTCACACTATTCCTCAGTCTTGGGTACAGCTGAGTTGTTGGTCAGAGCTCAAGTCCTCCAGCCCTGATTCAAATAGAACAGCTTTGCTTTTATACTGTTGAAACAGTGATTATATGAACAACAGTTTCTGGTTTTAAAAAAATATAAAAAGCACTGAACTATATAAACTCGAAGTTTAACTCCTTTTGGTGATAACATTCTAGAATGTTCTTCTTTTGAGACAGAATTTTAAACCAACATTCTTAGGATAAAATAACTCCTATTAAATAATAATATTCATGCACCTATGTCTGGCATTACACTAGATGTTTTAAATGGGGATAATATACCTTATTAATTTGTGTGGAACCAGTTAAATGGGTTAATTCATATAAAGCACTTAGAGCAAAGCTTGATACACACTAGGAGGTCACTAAATGTTAGCCTCTGTGATAAGAATGATAATGATTATGATAACAGTACTGCTGACAATGATGGCTAAAGTTCAAAACAACTTGATAACACTGCTATCCTGAGCTTCAAGATAAGAAAAGAGAAGCTCAAACTCAAACTCATTAATATATAGCTAATAAGTGGACATGCCAAGATTCTAAATTATGTCTGGGGAACTCCAAGGCCTATATAATTTGTTTTTTCATATATCCTCTCACATATAAAAAAAATTTTTTTTTTAAAGTGAAAGATGTAGACACTACTTGTGACATTAGAAAGTGGATCCAAAAGCTGAGGGGAGCATAACAGCCTCACTATCTGACCTGTTAACTGGTGACTGCCTCAGTCAAAGTCAGAGTAAAACTTAACTTATTGAAAATGTGAAACCTCTGTCAGCCAAGAACACTTTTCCAAGGACTTAAAAGGCTTATAATAACCATTAAAGTACTTGATGTTTCTGTTAGTAAAAGGACAATTTTTGAGTATCATAGCTTTCTTTGCCAGAGGAAGTGCCTGGACTTCCCTCCCCGCATCACAATTGATCAATAATTAAGTTGTCACATTTTCTTTTATTATAAAGTTTGACTCAATGTTATATGAACACCCTTTGTTGCATGACTTTTTTTTCTCTAGGATATGCAACTGTCCTTCACTTTCCACAAACATTTGATAGATAGCCCAGAACAAAGCCCCTCAAACACTGTTGACTTTCCAATGCATGTCTCTCTAGCAGGCATGTGCCATGTCAATTCACAATGCAGAGAGCTGGGTCAAATGTATTTCAAAGGCAATGAAGGGCCCATGAGACAGATTAATGGTATGGACAAATCCACTTTGTCTGGGCCTCACCATTGTGTCAAAAACATGTGTTGTTCTTTTTTTTCTTTTTAATTAACTCAAGCCTTCATTCAAGCAGTATTTATTCAGTACCTGCTTGCCTTTCTGCATGAGTGAACAATCACCTACTCAATATTTACAGGGCTGCAGCACTATGCAAGACCCTGGTGTTTGAGACATTCCATGACCACAAGAGAGTTAGAAACTCTAAGGTGAGGTAAGCCAAACACAGAAGTAGTTAAGTAAGATGTGAGCAGTACAAACTATCATAGTGTTCCAGAGAAGAAGAAATCCCTACTAGCTGATGCCAAACTTGACCTTTGACTCATCACAGGTAGAAACTTGTGCAAGACACAGGATCTGCAAGACACAGATTCCAATGGGAGGAATGGGACCCCAACCCTTGAAGAAGAAGAGTAAGTTTGAAGAACCTCAAATAATCTGGCACAGTTGTAATAAGAATGATTAACATTTATCAAGCACAAAATATATGCTAGATGCTCAGTAAAGTGTTTCAGATGCATTATTCCATTTAATTCTATTGACAATCCTATGAAACTGGAATTATAACCCTATTTCACGGATGTGGCACTAACTCAGAGAAGTTAGGGCAGGAGTGAAAGTACACAGAGCCACGATCCAGGTGTCACTGATGCCGGGGTTCCTAATCAAAAAGCAACAATTTTATGAGCATCCTACACTCCAAGGGATAAAAAAGATATTCTGTTTTGCATGCCTAGATTCAAGCAGATTACATTTTAGATTTCTTTTTGATACACACACACATACACAAGCATGTACACAAGGCTGGGCAATTTAAAATATTCTTGTAAAATACTAACTCTAATCACTCCAACTTCTTTAAGTCAAGATCTATGTCTGACTCATTTCTTTCAACTCAAAGCTTTTCACACAAGGATAGCTGTCTGTGGAGAAGGATGGCTTATAGACAAATGTAAAAACTGACAGGTAGAAATATGGGTGGTTAAATTAATGAGTGAATGGAGATGTGGATGAATCTACAGTGGTATTTTAATGCCCCCTCTTGAGCAACTAGAAGGCTAATGGGACTAGTTTGCTAGTCACCATTTTTCTTTAAACATTTTTACTGAAGTACAATTTACATACCATAAAATTTACCTATTGTAAAGACAAACTGATGATTTTTAGTAAACTCACACAGTTATACAGTAAATCACCACAATCCAGTCTTAAAGCACTTTCATCACCCCAGCTGCTCATCTGCATTCTTCAAAACCACCCCAAGATAGCTGGCTGCCAAGTCATAAATCCTCAATCAACTCTCCGCATTTCAACATCTTTCTAAAAGTTTAGTCTTTCCTGTCTGCTGTCTGAGAGGCATGGCATTTAACTTACAGACCTGTCCCTTCAGGATATCTGTCTTCAGTTGCCACCTGTCTTTCTCTAGTCCTCTTACTAACTCTTGGTACAATATTTTCCTCAGCAGCTGGTTATCAATATAGATTGATGCATGAGATTTTTCAACGTCACCTTCTTTCTTTAATCAGTATCTTTTTCCCCCCAGCATTAGAAGTTGTGGCCAGACTGTAGAATACACACACACATGCGTACATACATACTCAATATCCATGTTCTTTTACTTGAATATTTTAATAAATGAATCTGGAGTCTCTGTAGGCTTCCCTCATAGCTCAGTCAGTAAAGAATCTGCTTGCAATGCAGATGACCTGGGTTCAATTCTTGGGTCAGGAAGATCCCCTGGAGAAGGAAATGTCAACCCACTCCATCATTCTTGCCTGGAAAACCCCATGAACAGAGGAGCCTAGCAGGTTCTAGTCCATGGGGTTGCAAGAGTCAGACACAACTTAATGACTAAATCACCACCAGAGTCTCTGTAATTATCATCGTATAATTAGAAGCACACAAAGCAACATCGTCTAAATGGCAGTCGTCCAAAGACAGAGAACACTTTTGTTATAAAAGTCGCTGTTTGTTGACTTTTTCCAATTTGTCAGGCACAACAACTCTAAAGATTAGTATTATTCTCACTTTATAGATTAGGAAAATGTGGTTGGGACCATCTTATCTAACATAACACAGCCAGGAAGTGGCAGAGTTATGATTTAACTCAAGTTCTTGTTAAGACCACTAAGAAAATTATTCTATGATTTAAAAACCTCGCATAGACAACTACTAATGACTATTCTCTGATGCTGTTTGTAGATCTCTATGCCCAATAAAGTTTTCAAAGAGGCCCATTTAGGACCCAACTGCAGGTTCTGCCAATCTGTTCTCAAGAGAAATCGAAACAAGGTCAATGTTTGTGCCCTGTCTCTTCTGGTCTCTGGTTAAGAACATTCACCTCCTCTAAGGAGCCTGGTAGGCTGCAGTCCATGGGGTCGCTAAGAGTCGGACACGACTGAGCGACTTCACTTTCACTTTTCACTTTCATGCATTGGAGAAGGAAATGGCAACCCACTCCAGTGTCCTTGCCTGGAGAATCCCAGGGACGGGGGAGCCTGGTGGGGAGCCATGTATGGGGTCACACAGAGTGTGACACGACTAAAGCGACTTAGCTTAGAAGCAATAATAAAGGCTCCCACAGCCCTCTACAGACAGGAAGTCACACTGTCTTGTATACCTCACTTTACATATTTTACATCATTATAGCCACGGCCCACTTGACATTCAGTTTGGATGACCTCAGAGTCGTCTCATGGCTCACCCAGCTGAAACTGCACTCTTGATCTTAAATCTGATATGCATGCTCTCCAAGTTCTCCGTATCAATCTGCAGCACTTTTATTCACTTAAACCATCTTTTTTTCCCCTCCAAAGGAGTCATCTTTGTCCTCTCTCTTCAAATACTGCCCCTTCCCAAGTTCTATTCATTTTATTTCATGAATATCTCTGGAATCTCTTTTTTTCCTCCACTACATGGCAATAAGAAAAAAAAAAAAAAAAACCTACTCCAAACTATTATTTCTTAAAAAGAAAGCACCTCACTTGCCTTCCTGTTCCCCTTTTTGCTTGTCTCTAATCCATTTTCCCCACAAACAAATCCTTTTAAAACATAGATTGGATCATGTCACTCATCCCCTTAAAAGTCTTCTCCCGAAGACTTTCCAATTTCTCAAGAAAAATGCAAAATTCTTAACTCTGATTTGAAATGACAAACAAGGCTCACCTCTCCCTCTGTCATTCCCCGCCCCACCCCCCACCCCCCGCCAAGTTTATCAGCCTTTATTTGAATTCCTCTTGTACTCCAATCTCTTTCCTGATTCAGAGTCTTTGCAAGCTTGTCCCACCAACTCAGAACCTATGACACATCCCTGCCAGAATAATTTCTACTCAGTTGTCAAGTCCCAGCTTAAAGATCATCTATTCAGAGAAGGCTTTCTTGTCCCTCAAGTCTAAAGAAAATCCCATTACTCTCTCCTATACTACTCTCTTCTTGTTCATAGCAGGTAGCACAGTTACTAATTACATGTTCATTTCTGTGTGTATTTGTTGAATGTCTGTTTCCACATTAGAAGCTCACTGCTTCAAGGGAAAGGACCCTGCAAGTTTGTTCCCTGTGTGCCTAAGGCAATATCCAGCACACAATAAACACTCAGGAAATATTTGTAGAGTTGATGATTAAATCCTCCGTGTTCCAAAAGTAAAATTAGAAGAGTGCTTTAAAATGAATAAACCAAGACTCAAAGATGTTAATTACCTTCTTGTGGTCTTACAGCTGGTAGGCAATGCCTAAAAGATATATATAGACTCCAATATGATTCTAATGCCCAGTCTCTCCCCACCACTCTACATGACATCCCAGCCATGATTTTACTCATTAAGGGACATTCAAGGAATGCTGACCTGACCTGGAGACCACTACTCCATCACTCAGCATTTTCTAGTCCATAACATGCCTTGAATCTTTCCAAAGGAACAAACCGTGTTTCTTTCTCCAGGATGCAGTCCACCATTACTTTGTTGCTTGGGGACTTAAAGTCAAGAGAGAAATAACACCACACAACAGAACACCATTCTTGGATGAGATACCAAAATGAGTAATATCCATTTGGAGCTTATTTACACTTGAGTGGTGGAAATGAGCAGATGCTCAGAGGAAGACACACAATCTGCTGAAATGGAATTCCAGGTTTTACTCCAACCGCTTCCTTAATTTTAGTTCCTGGCAGAGATACCATTCATTTGTTTGACAAATATTAAGCCCCATGATGTGTATCCAGCCACTGTCCTAGAAAATTGGGATAAAACAGAAATGCCATAAACAGCATAAACATTCCCTCATTCATTTAACACTCTAGTCAGGATGGCTATTGTTGACTATTGGGTTATGGGAGATGTTGTGATGGAGAGGAGCAAGGTGCTTCCAAAATGTTATCACACAGAGGGGCCCTAACGCAAGGTATCGAAAGGAGATTTGAGGGATGAGTGAGGCTGGCTGGACAAGGCACAGGATGTCCAAACACAGGAAGCAGCATGTGTCTACAACATGCTCAAAGAAACTGAAGAAGCATAAATGTTGAGGTCATATTTTCTCCTTTCATTGGGAGCCATCTACAATTTGGACTCCCCTTCATGGCTCTGAATCTAGAGTTCTATTACCAGTGAAAGACCAATAACACTTATTTGGGGAAAAAAAAAAAAAAAAAAAAAAAAACCTCTTTGGTTTCTTTAAATCCATTGGCTTAACTGCATATAAAATCCCTGCCCATCATAATGAAGGCCCCACACTGCCATTCTCCAGATCCCACTCTGTAACTTTTCAAATCACAGCAAACCTTCCACTCTTTCTGCTTTATCTAGGGCCAACGATGGATAAGCATCTGTATGATTTACTACTGTGATTTCTTCCACAGCAAGGACTGAATGGGTCACTACTCAAGAGCAGGATTTAGTTTCTCTAATATAAAGTCTGATTCCACATAGAGCATCACCGCTTGCTCTCAATCACATGCCCCTAATGTATCTGCAAGAAGGCAACCAGGTTACCTTTGAAATGATGGATGATCTAAAAATGCACCCCAGGTTTCCCCACCCTAACTCAAATCCTAGAAAGCCAGTACCCCTCACAGCACTGCTGCTTGCCCAACCCTGAAAGTCACAGAGAGCAAAGGTACACTGAGTACAATATATTCCAATGTACCTAGTTGGTATGGAAAGAGCTCCTCCCATGGACTGGCCCTAGAGGAGGTCTAAGGCCCAAAGGTTCTTTATGAGAACCAGATGCCCTAGTGAACTTCACAACCAACATACATGCCACAGAAGCTTGGGCGCTGCAGGGGTAAGGACACTCCTTCAGCTTCTATGAACAGAGGGTTGTGACATCATGGCAGAGGTTGTGACCTGCTAGAGACAGAGCTCTCTGGATTCTCATAGGTTCTTAGAAAGCTCACGGTTTTTGACAGTAATCACACTTAAGGGTCTTCCAGTCTAAGGCAGCTTGGCCTTAATTTCAAGCCTTTTCTCTGGGGTAATGTGCCTCCTTCCCCAGACTCCTTGGGCCTGGATCCACTGCAGCACTTTTAAGAGAACAGAATTCATGGGCTCCCCGAGACTCTCTCCTCCAAATGCCCTGTATTCCCAGCCTCAGTTGTTGAAAATACAGACCTGGCTTTCCAGTGCCCACCATGGTCCATGGCTGCAGCGATTTTTCTATCAGTAGGCAGAGCACCTGGCCCATCTACAAACTGCCTGCTCCTCTATCTAGGCACTAGCTTACCTTCTCATTACGTGCCTCTTTTCCAAGTCTCTTTTTATCTCCATTACACTGAAATCCTCTAAAACCCATTTCAATTACAAATTCACCTAAGATGAAGACAAAGACTAGACAAAAAGAAAATCATGCACCGCCAAGACTCTTTGGGAGGGTTTAATTGAAGGGCATAAAGCCTTAAATAGTACAAATAATCTCAACTAATTTCAGCCCAAGCCAGATGACAAGGCAAGTGAGCATGAATTAAAATTACAGATAAACACGTTGGGAACAGATGCGAAAAGAACTTTTTCTCCAACACTGAAAATCTTCAATGTGCAGCAAAACCCTCCAGAGTCACTGGCAACATTCAAGGTACAATTAGAGCTGATTATGAAAGGAATAAAACCCTGAGGAGTGTGTCAAGAATTCTGGGGTGGGCCAAATGATTGTTGTGTTTTCCTGGAGCGATCCTGAGACTATATGGTCAAGTTGGCATTTTTTTCCCCCGTTAAGTGAGAACACCAGCAATTCACGAGCAATCTTTCTGCTGGGGCTACATCCATGCTTTCATTACTTCTTCCCAGGCAGACGCATAGATGTTATTCCAGTACACACTCCCCCTTCTCCATCCTCGTGGCCTTATACTTAGGTAGATGGACTCCTGCTATAGCCATTACCACAAGGTAATGCTGCTGCTGCTGCTGCTGCTGCTGCTGCTGCTAAGTCACTTCAGTCGTGTCCAACTCTTTGCGACCCCGTGGACTGCAGCCTACCAGGCTCCTCCATCCATGGGATTTGCCAGGCAAGAGTACTGGAGTGGGGTGCCATTGCCTTTTGGTAATGATGAGGATAAACAAATTTTTGCTGCTGGCACAAACTGGCCAGAGGCATCAGAGAGAAACTACAGCAATGATTGGGGCTGTTCTTGGTGGTGCTGCTGGTGACTAAGACCTTGGATCCCAGCAATTGCAAAGTGACTTCCCCTGCCAACATCCATTACCTTGACTTTTTGTGTGCGTCTCCCTAGTTGTCCTGCAGTTCTGTCCCTAAAAGCCTTCTGACTATACCAGGAGCCCTGTGGATTTAACTACATGTCAGCTGATTACTTCAATTTTTCTTTAAAGGGTAGAAAAATTATTTACAGCATTTGTCATGACCCAAGGTTTGAAGGCAATGGCACCTCACTCAAGTACTCTTGCCTGGAAAATCCCATGGATGGAGGAGCCTGGTGCACTGCAGTCCATGGGGTCGCTAAGAGTCAGACACGACTTAGCGACTTCACTTTCACGCACTAGAGAAGGAAATGGCAACCCACTCCAGTGCTCTTGCCTGGAGAGTCCCAGGGACGGTGGAGCCTGGTGGGCTGCCGTCTATGGGGTCGCACAGAGTCGGACACGACTGAAGCGACTTAGCAGCAGCAGCAAGGTTTGAAGAGGTAAGGTGTCCACGCAACGAGTCCAGATATCAGTTCAGCTGATACAATGAACAATGTAAATCAACCAGAGTCTGTTATTCTTAACTGGAAGGTCTTAGCTCTGATTTCCCAAAGAGAAAAACTCCATACAAAACTATAGTCTCCTTGAACAGAAGTGAGGGGATGGGGAGAGCTGTATCATTACACTGTTATACAAAAAAATAGACATGACTCAGTTAAAGAAAAAAAGCTTCATAATCAAGCCAACAAGTTATGTGTTGAGGAACCAAGTTATAAGTCCACAGAATGAGTCTTAACACTGTTCCACAGATGAAACAAAGCCTTCAGCTGGTGTCAACTACAAACTGGCACTTGCCATCCACCTCTACAAGAACTAAATCCTGCGCTCCTGCTGCTGCTGACCTTCAACCCCCTCTGAAAGGAGTTCAGGGTGGAGAGTAGAAATCAGGCACTCTGTGGCCTGGAAAGAACTGACGGGATAGGTCTCCAGATCATTAGATACTTTCAGGAGTCAATTAATGAGCCCAACTCTCATATCTCCTCATATCTAGAAAAGCACTAAAATCCTTCATGGTGACAACTGTTTCTCATGACTAGCAAACAGCTTCATGAGGCTAGCAGAACCTTCTGGGAAAACATATGTGTTTTACTCCCCCTTCACCAAAATCACATACATAGTGACCTATCCACCCTGCCTCTTTGGAACAGTTTCTCAGAGCTATCTGAGGTGCTATATTCTGGACTGCAGTCCTCACTTTGCCCCAAATAAAACTTAAATTGAAACATTTATGTTGTACATTTTTAAAGTTGACATTGATACTAAAAATAATTTCATTCAATGTCACTGGCGTGAAAATGACAGGATTATTCTAAATGGTATGGACATATCTTCATCCCTCCCTTTTCTCCTACAATTACAGAAACAATTCATAAAATGTGGTCATTAAAACAAGCATCATTTTTTAAAAAGTTAGAGAGCTTTATGGATTTGATTTAATCAGCCAACTGAGGCTGCGGGCAGGAGGGCGGAGGGGAAGGTCAGAAAGGAAAAGCACCCTCTCTGCCTTCTCAAATTTCAGTCTAAGCCTAATGAAAATAAACCTTGGAGAACTTCAATCCCCAAGCAGGCATGAGAAAGGTTTTGACTCAGACTTCTGAGGAATGTTACTGAGCGGTGATTTCCCTCAGACTAATGACCTGACATTCCTAGTAAGACAGAGAGAGATGATAAATATGCTAATTGAAGGGCCTTCAGTGCAGGTTTTGAAAGAGGGCATAGCCACGTTTGTGTCTGTAATCAATACCATCAGGATAGCAGAAACCACACAGCTGAAATCACACCACACCAATGTGCTCAACCCTTAAATACCAATTCCAGGTCACGGGAGTCCCAGCGCTCTGCTTGCTTGCTACCTGCCAATCAAAAGACTCTTTCAATCCACAAAGGAAATGGAACAGCCCTTCCATATGCAGGATAGAAATGACTTTACATAGAAATTGAGTGTTTCTCACCTTTTCATTACTTTTTGCTTTTGAGAGGAGCAAGGAGGAGGGGGGAGACGAGAACTGAATAGCATGCCTTCGAAGAGGCCCACCAGGCTTTCCTTGTCTTGTCAGAATCAAAATTGTCCAGCCACCCCCGCCAGGTCATTTATCTTCCAAGACTCCGCACAGAAACAAGAACACAGGGGAAAAGGTAAAACACAAGCAGAAGTCAAAGGGGAAAAATATTTCCCAGAGTATTTTGAGAGACCCTTAGGCTACTTCCAAGGATGCTCTTGGGAAATAGAAATTAAGAGACAGAGTAAGATTCAAAGACTCTTGAGCTCATCTGGATGAATTTTTGTTCATCATATAAATTTTATATTTTTATGAAAAAGAACACCCCACTGCCCAAATATCATTTTCTGACTGTCTAATGTGCAGAACAAGCCTAAGTATGTGGACAAGTGGATGAAATGTTCTGGGTTCCTCTCTTGTAGTGGGTCGATGGGAACGGGGGTAATGACAGTAAATGGTGCTGAAAGGGCTTCAGTCAAAAATAATGCTTTTCTTATTCCAGGCTCTGAATTCCGAGATTGGCATAAGTAGAAGAATCCTAAGAGAATCCATATGCCCAAATGGTTTCACTCAACCTGCTCCCCAGAAAAAAGGCCTGCCCACCCTATCTTTTCTGAAGTTCTCTGGTTCCTTTAAAACACAGACTTGTCAAGAGACATAAATAACTCCCTCACTCGCAGACGCAGACACCTCCAAAAAAACATGATCAGCTGCCAAATAAAGGAGCTGATAGTATTCTGGCTGAAAAGGAAGCAGGTGGGAGAAAGAAGAAAATCCTTAATTGTACAAACTGGCTCTGGCTATGACCTCATTTAGGAAGCCCTACTCCTGCCTCCCACTTTCCCTCAAAGCTGAGTCAGCTTTGGGAAAAAGCCATCGAATCGCTAACAACAGGAGCCTTGAATGAGTCAACTTTTCAATGAGATCTCTCTCTCAGCATCTTCATTGGTTCAAAAAAAAAGTATCTGCTTTTCTGAGAAGTGTGAGCAAAGCAGCGGCACTTGTTCTATTGTAAATTAGGTCAGAGCAATGAAAATCTTCTTGACTTTCTGTGGGATAATCAATAAGCCTATTCTAATGAAACCATAAATCAGAAAAGGATTTACATAAACTGAGTCCCACCTGGCACCTCAACAAATAGCAAGTGATGGATTTTGCATTAAATTGTAAGAGCTACCTAACAACCCAATCAGTTACCAATAAATGTATCTCTCTGCAATATCCAGTCAATCTTTAGTCTTTCTAAAGCATCTCAGCTGCAAATACACCTGTAGGCAAGAAAGCAGATAAATCAGAGGAGATCCTCTGATGGCACACTTGAAGTCTAACAGCCATTTGTGACTGTCCATGTATTAAGTTTTTCTGGAAATTTTACCAAAAGATAACTCTCTTATGACTAACCACAAAGAGAAATCTCAGTCTCAGCTGAAAACCTGTGATGATCAAACAGATACTTTTATATATCAGAAGGAACTAGAGGAGGGGTCAGCAAATGACAAGCTGCCACCTGTTTCTCAAAATAGAGATTTAATGAAACACAGCCACTAAACTGTGTATTTACCTATTGCCTATGCTTCTCTGATGGCTCAGCGGTAAAGAATCTACCTGCGATGCAGGAGTCACGGGTTAAACCCCTGGGTCAGGAAGATCCCCTAGAAGAGAGCATGGCAACCCACTCCAGTATTCTTGCCTGGAGAATCCCATGGACAAGGAGCTTGGTGAGCTACAGTCCATGGAGTTGCAAAGAGCTGGACACGACTGAAGCACCTGAGCATGCACATTGCCTATGCTGCTTTGGCAATACAACAGCAGGGATGAGTGGTTGCAATGGAAACCTTCTGACCTCACCAAAAGCTGTGGCCCTTTGCAGAAATGATCTGTCAAGGCTTATGCTAGAGAAAAGATGTAAAAAAGTAAGATATGATATAACCTGAACTAAAATGCTATGCTCCTGGGTTCTTAACTCTAGATACTTCTGAGGTAAATCAAAAAGACTGTAACTCACTGGATATGTGAGAATGTGGAAAAGACTTTGCGGTGGGTAAAAGTTCAAAATAAAAGCTGTTAGTTTAACTGGACTTCTTTTGTAAAATTTGAATACATTTTAGATTCTACTAATCTATTTAATTCTTCCTGGGTGAGACGTTTCAGAGAGGAAGTAATATTTGATTCAGAGGATTTGAAGAAATAAGAATAAATCTGGAAAACAGAAGAATTCCAGCAAGAGGAAAGAAAACCATTTCTGCTCAAGAATTAATTACCAGGTAAGTGCCTTCCCTGGTGGCTCAGACGGTAAAGCGTCTGTCTGCAATGCAGGAGACCCAGGTTTGATCCCTGGGTTGGGAAGACCCCCTGGAGAAGGAAATGGCAGCCCACTCCAGTATTCTTGCCTGGAAAATCCCATGGACGGCAGAGCCTGGTAGGCTATTGTCCATGGGGTTGCAAAGAGTCGGACACGACTGAGCAACTTCACTTCACTTTAAGTGTTACTTAGTTGAAGCCTATTTTCCTTGCAGGAAGTAAAACTGTATATAAATCTATGTGTAAGGATTCAGCATATGTCATCCTCTGGCAGAAAAGGGAATTGGCCAGTGGAAAAAGCTTAAAAGAATGCTTTCCAAACCCACTCATGAAGGAAAATGTAATAATAATGATAATAGTTATTAATATAATAATAGCCATTATTACAGGAAATGTTATCATTATAGGAACCATCATTTATTGAATATTTATCATGTGTTAGTCATAATGCTAGCTGCTTATGCATTATCCTAGTTAATCTCCACAACCATCCTATGAAGCACATAGATTATATCCTCCTTTTTCAACTGATAAGACTATAACCAAGGGCAATAAATAGGATAAATACATTTTTGAGTAGCGGAGTTTTGGACCCATGTTATTATTATAATCACACTATTCATTAAAACTTCCCCCCAAACCCACCTCCACCCAAAGCCCCACTGCCAAGCCCTCTTACCTCTGCAGACACTGCAGCACTGATTCTCTGGGAGAATGTGATCCTTTTCTGAGCAGTTCAAAAGAGGGCATGCTTCGGTAATTTTTACTAAAACTCCACCCTGCAAGCCAAATAATCAGGAAACAAAAAAATGTTCATATTTTGAGTTGATGATCCAAACATATAACACTCATTGTTAAAAGCCTGTGGTGATAACAACCTACAATAATTAACAGTACTCGCAGGAATTCTACCATAATGCAAAGTCACAAATTAAATTGATAAGACTCCTGGAAGAGAAGGCAACTTTCCCATTGTATATCAAAATAGCAATTTCAACAAATAAGGTGTTTTTTTTTCTTTTCATTTTAACAAATGGTTGTTGAGTATCTTCTGTGTAGCAGAATGTCACTGACCATGAAGAGCTGACAAATTTTCAACAGTTGACTGTTAGATGGGGGAACCCTAAAGTTGCATTGGCTGATTTCTGTCATATAAACACCCTGACATTGTGAACCACTAACACTACATCACTGATTACAAAGTTGGGAGCGCTCATGAGCTTTTATGAGACAGTTTCAAGACTGCACTGGATCACAAGCACTGTGAACCCAAAGATAAAGAAGACATCATCTTTGCCCTTGATAAAAACAAACTAGAAACCATAATAAAATACAGTAAGTCCTAAAAAGAAAAAGTGCTCTAATCAAGGTATGGCAGTGTATCATTTACTCAATATTAAAGGGAATCAACCATGAATATTCATTGCAAGGACTGTAGCTGAAGCTCCAATACTTTGGCCACCCAATACAAAGAATTGACTTATTGGAAAAGATCCTGATGCTAGGAAAGATGGAAGGCAAAAGGAGAAGGGGGCGACAGAAGATGAGATGGTTAGATAGCATCACCAACTCAATGGACATGAATTTGAGCAAACTCCAGGAGATAGTGAGGGACAGAGGAGCCTGGTGTGCTACAGTCCATGAGGTAGCAAAAGTCAGACACAACTTAGTGACTGAACAAGAACAACAAATACATCATAGGAGAATAATTAATTCTACCAAAGTGGGAAGAAATTATGAAGAAGATGCCACATTTGAAGGAAGTAAATAATGAAATAAGAAAGAAGACAGTTTCCCAGCAGAGGAAACAGACAAGAACCAAAGTATACAGGTATTGAACTGAAAGTGGGTCAATTAGAGGAACACTAGATTCTCCCTAGAAATACATAAAACCACTTACAAAATTTTCGTTTAAATATTTGGCAAGTGCATCTTGTGACCCTATTTCAACAAAGGTCCTCTTTGTTGACATCACTAGCATCTATATTTAGTTTCACACTGAATATTTAAAATTACTTCAATAATTACTCTAAAAGGCAGGATTTGAGAGTCCCTTATTTAATCTAAAATGTTCAGTTATTTCTTATTCTCCCATTCTTAAAAGGATGGGTAAGTCAACCAAGAAGGAGCTCAAGGAGGGTGGGTCTCATTTAAGGCTGAAAGGTAATTCTCAACACAGATGGGAAGAATAAGATGGTGCTGAGCAACCAGAAAGAATGAAGGAGATTCTGAGTTTTCTATCTCCAAAAGATGACTGTCATTCCAGTGGCCCCAGAATTCCCTGGTTTGGCAGGAACACCCATTCTAGCAGGCCCATCAATTCTAAAATATGAACATAAACATAACTTTAAATGTCAAATATAATTTCCAAGTACTGATCATATGGATTACTGGCACCATGGTTTCCTCTCCTTTCCCATAAATTTCAGCCCAGCCAGTCCAACCTCTATGACTCTTTCTGGTGTCCTTTGTTCCCTTTCCCTTTTCATTTCTTGATCTGTCCCAAGGCATCTAGATCTCATGTTTTTCTCCCATCATAAAATTGGCCCTAAGATTCTGAGAATCTATCCTGCTATTCACCCACAGTCCCCATTTCAGCTCTATTCCATTCTCACCCCTCAACGAGGCCACACTGGATCACACCCTGGCCTCAACAGCTAGCACCAGTCTAAGGGCAGTTTGTCTGTCAGCTGTACCTCAGTTTCTACAACAGGGAATCAAATCAGTTGTTACAAGCCAACATGGTAATAACCTTGCTATCAGCAGCACTCAGTTGAATGGAAGGGAAAAGACAATGCTTAATTATGCACCATTGTTGCCTCTACTTCTATCCCTCAATATTAATATATTTATTCATTATCTACTCTTCCCTGGTGGCTCAATGGTAAAAACACACCTGCCAATGTAGGAGACTAGGTTTGATCCCTGGGTCAGGAAGACTCCCTGGCGGAAGAAATGGCAACCCACTCCAGTATTCTTGCCTGGGAAATCCCATGGACAGAGGAGCCTGGTGGGCTAAAGTCCATGGGGTCACAAAGAGTCGGACATGACTTAGCAACTGAGCATGGATGCACTGCCTCCTTGCACAAACAAGAATGGCAAACTCTGCTAGATCCGTTTAATCAGTTCACTGTGCCCATCCCTCACCTTGGCTCATCTCTCAACCCTCAGAGAGTCCCTGAGGGCTCTGGAGCCTCTTTGCAGGGAACCAGAAGTTACGTACAAGTTCCACATCCTCAGCCCCCACAGCCAAAAGCCACTGGAGGCTCTTTACCTCAAAGGGAGACAATGGCTGGGGTAACATTTACACTCCAGAACCCCACCAGAATCAGGGTACCTCTAACCTTTCACCTAAAATTGCACCTTTGATGAGTTTCCTGCCTGCCCTAGCCTGAATCCCCCACACCCTTACTGCTTCCTCCTAGGAGCACTGCCTTAATAAATCTCTTGTTCTTAATCCTGAGCTCAGGGTCTGCTTCTGGCTTAATCTAAACTAAGACAGTAAGATAAATTTCACTCTCGCTGTCAAAAAATTAAACTGTTAAAATAGATTATCTATAGGTGGTGAGATTTTGGAGTGATTTTCTTTTACTTTCTTACACTTCCTTCCTCTAAATTCCAAATTTTATATCTTGAGTATATATTTGCATTTATTTTAGAAAGCAATATTAAAACTGCTACAGAAGGCTTTTTAAAAATAATCACTCATGAAAGGTTCTTTTTTATATATAAAAAGTTGCTTTGACTGCTGATTAAATCAATCAACAATTCCAGTCAACCTTCAATGTATTTAATGAGTAAGATCATAGTTCCAAACATTCAAGTAGAGATAAAAACCCTTTGCTTGAATTTGAAAATAATATGCACTGTGACTCTAGTAACATAAGTGCCACCAAATCCATTCAGTTCAGCGACACAATTTGGTACACACCTTTATTTTCATACTCATAAGCATCTGATTAATAAATAAATCATCCTGATTGTGGTAGGTTATTTTATGACCTTTGCAACTCAGCATTGGTGGGGAAATATAATTCATCCATTCTTTCTCATTTAGAGTGACTGTCACCATGTCACTGATCAAATATAAACACTTTCAAGCTCTTTACTAATAACTATGCTTAAACTTGAATTTCTAATAACATACAGAACTCACATCTTTAAGTAAAGAAAAAAAAAACTGTTACTAGCCTAAAAAGTGCTTCAAGGCAGCAAAACTGCACATAACTGACCGAGATTGCTAGGAAAGTTTATTCATCTTGATTTAAAAAAACAACAACAGGGAAAACAAACAAACACAGTATGTTAACTTCTGAAATTACTTGGTGAAAATCTTTAAAGCAAAACTTAGTTTCTTATCTAACTGGTAGTGCTGAAGCTTTGATATGATCCCAGGAAAATGAAATGCATGGACTGCCAGGCAGCCTTTTGTCAACTAGGGATCTGCATTTAAACCACAGAACACAAGAAATTATTTGAATAATTATTTGCTCAATTCTCCCAAGGATAGCAGTGACACAGTACCATTTTAGATGTCTAGGAAAGAAGTTAATTCATCACATATAACAGGTACCTTAGGGCATTAGGGCTTAAATCTTGCAAAAGGCTGCCCAAGAGAGACCGGAGGCGCTCCCCTCTTAGACCCATCACCCTCTCTCCCTGCTGACAACATCCATTAAATGTGTCCCAGAGCTCTTCTCTGGCCTTTTATAAATGCTACCCTTTATCAAGGGAATCAATGAGCCATAGCCTGACCAATCTGGTATTCTCAAATAGACTGAAAAGTGATCATTCAATCTTTCTAAATCTCCTTTTTTACAATTCAAAAATGAGAATTACTTCCAAGTAAATCTAACACCATCAGGACTAGCAGTAGAGAGGCTAAGAGATGAGGCTGGAGATTCAGACCACACAGGTTGAGAAACCAGCTGGTTCCTTTACTAGCTATGGGACTTTGCTCCCATGTGCCGCAATTTCCTCATCTGTAAAGTGGGAACGACAATGCTACCCACCCCACAGGGGTTATTATGAGGTTTTATTAAATAAAGTTTCAAAGGTTGTATACGGTGTTTAGAAAATACTAAGTACTCAGGAGATGTTATGTGTTATTGTCAGTGATGCTTCTCTTTGTCCAAAAGTATTTAGTAGATAATGACAGAAAGACAATAAATGAAGAAATCCACGGCTTTTAAATAGAGGATGAATACCTACAGTGTGCCAGTAACAATGGTAAGTGCCTATCCAGTACACTGGCATTTAAATCCACACCCGTCTCTGAAAGATCTCCAATAGTGTCTGCCCTGAGTCTCTCTGATGATAACAGAGACTGAATCACAATTATGACCTTTGTCAAGATCACCGCTACTTCTGCATAATATGTGAAAGGGGCTGCTGGCTGTGAGTGACAGCTACAGGCTGGATACTGGGATCATCAGCTGAGTGGGTAAAATTGCTCTAGTCATCCCAGCTTCCCTTGAGGGGTAAGAAAAACGTTAAGGGTTTCATAATCTAAATCATCTTCCCTCCTCTCAACGTGAGGCAATCTACAGAGAATGTGACATATGTCTTCTAGTCAGGAAGGACATGTACGGTCATGTAGAATAAGAAGAGCTCACATGTGTTGAGGGCTTACTTTGTATCAGCCAAGTTCTTCACATGCTTTATCTCATTTAATCCACTCAACACCCCATACGGTAATGTGCCAGCCCCAGGTTGGGGACAACCCACCCATTCCTAGATCTGGAAGCTTCCATGGTTGACTGAGACACCATGAAGCCCTCACTGTCACACTGCCCTTGCCTCTGCTGCAGACTAAGGAGCCCCCACACGGAGCCCACTGTCACAGAAGGACCACAGCTGCATACCCACCAGACTGCCTTGACCCACAGAATCTCTGCCATTCCCAGAGGCAGCAAAGAAAGTGTGAATGGGCATTCCTATACACTAATAATGAGAAAATAGAAAGAGAAATTAAGGAAACAATTCCATTCACCATTACAATGAAATAATAAAATACTTAGGAATATATCTACCTAAAGAAACTAAAGACCTATCTATAGAAAACTATAAAACACTGATGAAAGAAATAAAAGATGACACAAATAGATGGAGAAATATACCATGTTCATGGATTGGAAGAATCAATATAGTGAAAATGAGTATACTACCCAAAGCAATCTATCGGTTCAATGCAATCCCTATCAAGCGACCAATGATATTTTTCACAAAACTACAACAAATAATTTCACAATTTGTATGGAAATACAAAAAACCTCAAATACCCAAAGCAATCTTGAGAAAGAAGAATGGAACTGGAGGAATCAACCTGCCTGACTTCACACTATACTACAAAGTTACAGTCATCGAGACAGTATGGTACTGGCACAAAGACAGACATATAGATCAATGGAACAAAACAGAAAGTCCAGAGATTAAATCCATGCACCTATGGACACCTTATCTTTGACAAAGGAGGCAAGAATATACAATGGAGAAAAAACAATCTCTTTAACAAGTGGTGCTGGGAAAACTGGTCAACCACCTGTATAAGAATGAAACTAGAACACTTTCTAATACCACACACAAAAATAAACTCAAAATGGATTAAAGATCTAAACATAAGACCAGAAACTATAAAAATCCTAGAGGAGAACATAGGCAAAACACTCTCCGACATAAATCACAGCAGGATCCTCTATGACCCACCTCCCAGAATATTGGAAATAAAAGCAAAATTAAACAGATGGGACCTGATTAAAATTAAAAGCTTCTGCCCAACAAAGGAAACTATAAGCAAGGTGAAAAGACAGCCTTCGGAATGGGAGAAAATAATAGCAAATGAAGCAATTGACAAAGAATTAATCTCAAAAATATACAAGCAACTCCTGCAGCTCAATTCCAGAAAAATAAACGACCCAATCAAAAAATGGGCCAAAGAACTAAACAGACATTTCCCCAAAGAAGACATACAGATGGCTAACAAACACATGAAAAGGTGCTCAACATCACTCATTTTCAGAGAAATGCAAATCAAAACTGCAGTGAGGTACCATTTCATGCCAGTCAGAATGGCTGCTATCCAAGAGTCTACAAGCAATAAATACTGGAGAGGGTGTGGAGAAAAGGGAACCCTCTTACACTGTTGGTGGGAATGCAAACTAGTCCAGCCACTATGGAGAACAGTGTGGAGATTCCTTAAAACAACTGGAAATAGAACTGCCTTATGACCCAGCAAGCCCACTGTTGGGCATACACACCAAGGAAACCAGAATTGAAAGAGACACGTGTACCCCAATGTTCATCGCAGCACTGTTTATAATAGCCAGGACATGGAAGCAACCTAGATGTCCATCAGCAGATGAATGGATAAGAAAGCTGTGATACATATACACAATGGAGTATTACTCAGCCATTAAAAAGAATACATTTGAATCAGTTCTAATGAGGTGGATGAAACTGGAGCCTATTATACAGAGTGAAGTAGGCCAGAAAGAAAAACATCAATACAGTATACTAATGCATATACAGGAAATTTAGAAAGATGGTAACAATAACCCTGTACATGAGACAGCAAAAGAGACACAGATATACAGAACAGTCTTTTGGACTCTGTGGGAGAGGGCGAGGGTGGGATGATTTGAGAATGGCATTGAAACATGTATAATATCATATGTGAAACAAATCGCCAGTCCAGGTTTGATGCATGATACAGGATGCTCGGGGCTAAGGCACTGGGATGACCCAGAGGGATGGTATGCAGAGGGAGGTGGGAGGGGGGTTCAGGATGGAGAACATGTGTACACCCATGGCAGATTCATGCTGATATATGGCAAAACCAATACAATATTGTAAAGTAATTAACCTCCAATTAAAATAAATAAATTTATATTCAAAAACAAAAACAATAAAAGAGAAAGATTTGATATTGACAGCAAAAAAAAAAAAGGAAAACACAATAGGGAAGTTCAAGGGACTTAGCCGCTGAGGCAGAGTCTGGTCCGTGAGAGACAGGACATAGGAAAGAGCCTCTCCCGCACCCCCGGAAGCTCCCCATAAAGAACTAGATTTGAACTCCCAAGAGTTTCTGTGGGTCTCTAAATGCTTCCTTCTCCTCACCCTTTCAAATACATTCCTTTCTTTTTGCCAGCGATGTGACAAAAAGCCAATGAAATGCCGTAAATGTGACGAAACACAAATGAAATGCTTGGAACGCGAGTCTGTTCTGAGACATGTGGTTCCAGCCAGCCTCCCTAAAGATGCCCCACAGAACCAGCCATGCCTCGCTGTGGGGCTACGGCTGCTCTGGAAGGCACCACCTTGTATCTGCTCCCCTCCCTCGCATCTTTCCCTCTGTCTCTCACTCCCACGATCCAGGACAACATCTCACCCAAGTAACTGCCTGGCTAGCTCCCACCTTCATCCAGCACTGTGCTCAATTAAGACCTCCTCAGAGAGGTCTTCCCAGACCACCTATGCCCACCTCAAAGCTCTCGCTCCCTTTAACCTGCTCTGTATTTTTATAGAATTTGACATCAGAGTTGACCCTTGAACAATGCAGGGGTTAGGGACACCGACCCTTCACACCATCTAAAATTGGCACATAATTTATAGTCAACTCTCTGTATCTGTGTATCCATGGTTCTGCATCCAGGAATTCAATCAAGCACAGATAGTGTACCATCACAGTATTTACTATTGGAAAAAAATCCATGTATAAGTGGACCTGAACAATTCAAACATGTGTTTTTCAAGGCTCAGCTGTCTTGTATATCTATTTGTTTATATCTTACTGCCTATCTCCCCACCAGACTGCAAATTCTCTACAGACGGGGCTTTGTTTTGTTCACTGTTGTTCACCCAGAATCTAACAGCATGCCGATAAGTAGCACTCGCTCAATGCATGTTTGCTGAATGATTTACTGAATGAGATCTATGGTTCCACAAATCTAACCTCGAGGAGTACATGAGAGGGGGCAGGCAGGAGACAGGCATTTTCTAAGACTGTCTCAGACATTGAGAACTAGAGGTGGCACTATCCACAACTCATATCACAGACTAATTGCCCCAATACCTAATCAAAACCTTTCCCCAGGGCCAGCTGACAAGCTCCTGACTCATGGTAGCTGCTAGCTCCCTTCCCCTTCTCACTTCCTTCCCTGACCATCTTTCCCAAGACTACATGATCCACAGCTGACCACAAGCTATCCACACAGTGACAGTGGCTGAGAACTCCCCATCCTGGACTCCAGCCCAATGAGAGTCTTTCCCCACCTTGGGCCAATATGCTCCATTTCAGAACCCTACCTAAAGCTCACATCTCCTTCCCAACAAGTAATGGGAACCGTAAGATTGAAACTTACTCTGCATTCCTGACAGCTCTTGCTTAAAATCCGCTGGCCTTCTGCGAGGACTTTTCCTCCATAGATACATTTTGCTGTAATAAAACAGAAAAGCAGGTTAGATAGTCATACTATGTAACAAAATGACCTCCAAGGCACTGTCTAACTCCAGCATATTCCATAGAACATAAATACTCTAAGCAACACAAATCTCTGTGCATGTCTAGAGTAAGACATGGAAATAGTATGGGAATAACTGCTGAATCCCCTATCAGACTGTCATCTTGATTATGTTTTCCATGAGTCCTTCACACCAAGATTATACAACTATTTCCTTGTTGCGGTGGCTGAAGGACTAGAGAATGAGTTGCTGAGGTCGGAGTTAAAACAAGGAAGAAGTGGTTGTCATCACCATGGAGTACAAAAGCAGTAGCTTTGATTCAGCTACTCCAGCCATAAAATGAATGAATGGGTGAAAAGGAACTCACATACATTCCATTCATCAGGACCTCAGTCTCAATGCAGAAAAACGCAGTTTCCCCCTTTGTAATCATACAAAGCACATGTCTCCAGCTTATCTGTTCCCAAGAAGCTCAGAAAAGTAAGAAACACAAGCCAACACAATGCTATATCAATGCATGACAGAGACTGCCTTTGGAAAGGTGAGTTTAACAGGCTAATAGGGAAGGAAGGGAGGAGAGATGGGTCTTGGAAAAAAGTTAACAGAGAAGCATAAATGCTGACCCACTTTTGAACAACTGCAGAATATGTTTAATTTGATATGATTCTAATGTGTCTCTGTCAAATTCTCCAGTCACATCAACAGGAAGAAGGAAGCAACATCCTTGTATTGTAGCAAGTGCTACTTACCAGCAGGCTGTTAGATTCTGGGTGAACAATACTCCCTCCCCTGTACAATGAGGATCCTTCCAGCCCTACTCCTCAGAAGAAAAACTGAAGACGAGCACTCTAAGAGATCTCCACCACTAATTCAGTCTTATCAATACCACCCCATCTCTCAGAGCCTCCATTTCTGTATCTGTTACAAACAGGTAAATTCAATTTGGTAGTTCCTTAGTTCTACCATCTTCAGACTCACGGAATGCTCAGGTACGTAGGGACCTTAGCAAACAACTCATGCAACTCCTTCTTTTTGGCCACAGGAAGAGGAAAGCTCAGAAACATTGCTTTACTTGTCATCATGATCCCACAGCAGATACTGTGGTAGGCAGCCCAGATCACCCTCCACAGTCAAAGGTCACATTCCTGAAACTGTCATGATTGGTGATGACCGACAGCTCTCAGCTGAACAGTGATTGCAAGTGCCCTTGCGTCGAGGCCCCTTCCCAGGGCAGCCCACATCCAATAGGTGCTTGATGAAGATATTGCAAAGTTGGAAGGTCTTCCAGCTCCAGAACTTCTTGAGGAATGACTGAGGCATTTTTGTTGTAACTGCATTGCAGTTCAACCTCTCCTGCCCAATTCTGTCTCTTTCACTATCTCACTCCCACCCTAGACTTGATCTTGAACTTCCTAATAAAGTACAAGTGCATCTCCATTTCAGAGTCTGTTTCCTCTAAGGTCTTGCCCTGCAACAACACAAACCTGACTCAAATCTGTGCCTCTTTAATATCTGCTTTCAGTGAATGGCACTAGTATCCATCCCAGCCCCCCATCCACACGCCACCACCTAAGGTCCTTCAAACTTCTCTTTCCTCAACCCCATGTCCAATCAGTATTCAAATCCCAGCCATGCCTCCTCTTCAAGTTTCTCAAGTCAACCAACTTCTCTCCATTCCCATCACCTGCCCCCAGCTTTCATTTTCACTCAAGCCATCCCTCCTCTTTAGTCAAGTAGAAAACTTCCTAACTTGTCTCCCATGTTCTGGTCTAATCTTACCCAGTTCTTCCCCATACAACCGACAGACATATTTTAAGTACAAATAGGAGGCTCTGCTTCAAAATGATTATGAGTTGCTCACGCTCTCAGAATTTAATTCAAATTCCTGAAGTCAGCATGCAAGGCCATCCCTGCAGCTCCTCCTTATCCCTTAGGTTTCACCAATTCCTGCTTGCTCACTCTCCCTCTGAAACTCCCAAACACTCACATCTCCACTGAGACTCGAGCCATGCCCTCGTCTGTTTAGGGATTTGTACACACTGCTTTCTTCTCCAGAACACTCAGTCCCATGCACCTGTTGCTGGTAACCTTCTGTCCTATGTACCCATCAATTTTACCTTAATCCTGACATCCCCCTAAGAAGTTTTTAAAATTTTTTAACCTCAAGCACTGGAGAACCGTCCTCATCCTGTGCTTCTGTGGTACCCTGGACCTCGCCCTAACAGAACATATATCGCATTTTATCTTTGTTGCCCCAATGAAGGTAGGATCTATGTCCATTCATAATTTTATCCCTAGCCCCTAGCTACATGCCTCTGTGGGCTTCATGTTAGTAACAATAATTTTAGAATTAATGAGCCTCCTAAGTAGAAAAAAATAGACACATTTGCTGATTCCCAGATGAGAGTTCTTCCTGCTAGTCAATGCTATTCCAAATGTTAAAAACAGATACTAAGGTTTTCAGAGCAAAACCAACTACAAAGCAGAAAACCAATACAATTTTCTATATAACTCCCTTCCCTGCTTCATTAAAACAAATTATCCCTGAACATCTTTTATGCCTCAATTTTCTAGATAAATCAGTTGCCTCTGACTCACTGGTCCTAATGAGGATATGGATTCCCAAATGCGCTTACATGGGGAAACCACACTTCCAAGGGCCTGAAATTCCTGCCTAATCAACTCCCACGCTCCCAAACGCAGCTGCTGCCAACTTGGCAAGATGGCTCACTCCAGAGTGACAGTTGTGCTAAATACACTGCTGTCAAACCTGCCATCTGCTCCCTGGCCCAGGCTGGGACATAAGGACGAGACCTCCCTTCTCATGTCGCACCTTGCCACCCTCACGATGCTATGATCACACTTGCTGACCTGTCTGAAGACATTCGCCTGATTTCTCTCGTCCTCTGATCAACACTCACCCCAGAGCTTCGATCTGAACACAGGAGTGTCTTACAGTTCACATTCAAACCACATGTGGGAACACATCCATCCCTCAGATTTACAGATCCGGTGTAAAAACTAGTATCCGCTGAACTTCACGTCTTCACATACACATGTGCGTGCCTGCTAAGTCATGTACGACTCTCTGCCACTCCACGGGCTGTAGCCTGCCAGGCTCCAATATCCGTGGGATTTTCCAGGCAAGAATACTGGAGTGGGTTGCCATTTCCTTTTCCAGGGGATCTTCCTGACCCAGGGATCAAGCCCAAGTCTCCTGCTTGGCAGGTATTTCTTTACCATTGAGCCACCAACCTCACATATAGAGGCTGCAAAAGACATCAACATGATGGCTGATGTGCCCCAGCCATTCAAAGCCTTGGCACCGAAACAAGATGTGTACCTGATTGTGATATCAAAAGGTACCTATGGAATTATCTTAAGACAGTTCAGCATCACCACTGAGGTCACAAGAATTTCCCCTGCTTTCTCATCTTTGCCCACTTCTCTGACGGTCCCCCTCCTTCCGCCGCTCTATCCCTAACACCAGTCCTCACTATCCAACCTCTTGACCTACCGCCAAAAGGCTTATTTTTGATGTCTGAGGAAATTCAAACAGAAGGTGAGTCAGGCTCCAATGCCTGCGGCTGGGGCATTTGGGACTCCGTTCCAACAGCTTTTGGTGTGAGTGGAAATGTAAATGGACACCTGAAGCCCTTCACACCACACCGGGGACATGCAAACAAGACAATTTCACAGTGTCTGACCAT
The DNA here is from genome assembly GCF_016772045.2 of Ovis aries. NCBI lineage: Eukaryota > Metazoa > Chordata > Mammalia > Artiodactyla > Bovidae > Ovis > Ovis aries. Next base: position 21,563,688 of record NC_056074.1, read on the forward strand.
GAAATTGAAACCCTGCACCAACACACATTTCTTCATGATGTCAGAAACAAATGTACTGGGGGTTTAGAGAAACAGGCAGTTGCAACCAGACACCTGGCCCTTCAAATTCAAACCTGATTTCCCTGGTGCTGGGGATGGACGCTTTTTGCCATTTGGGTGCGCACTAACTGAACGACAGACAGGCACCACATGGCACCCCTGTCAGATGTGGACGTGAGGTTGCTCTGTCTTTATTTAGATATTTGCACTCTGCACACACTGCACCATCCCTTGGCACTTGGCAGCTAAGAACATCAAAATCAACACTCCATGTTACACTTTAAAGGAGAGCAGCAGATCAGAAAGTCTGAACACCCAAGGAACCGACCTCACTCGTTCACAGGTCTGGCTTCAGATACTGCTTCTCGGAGCAAGACACCCACATCAAACTGGTTCTCTCTCAGGCGTCTCCAATGTTTCTGAAACCATTTCTTCCACCTGCTTTATTTCTGTTAATCACGCTAGGAGTCTCCCATGCACTCTTGTTCAAAACCTGGCAAATTCTGCCTTATAGATGCTCTTGATTCAGTTATCTCAAATGAAAACAAAATGCTTACGGAGTACCTACCATGTGCCAGGTCCTTTGGCTATTACTCACATTGGTCCCTTCCTTTCCATCTCCCCAGGAAATACCTGTCAGCCAGCTTCATCACCTTTGCCTGCAGAATGCCTGAATCCCACACTCAACTCCCTATCTGCAGCTCTCCCCACACAGTGACTTTTGTCAAAGCATTTCTTTGATTACGCCACAACCCTGCTTCAAAATCTTGCTATTGAGCCCCCAGACAAATGCTGTGTTTAATTCATGATTCTGCATGTGCAATCCCCTTTGGCAGGTATGTTCTTACCTACCTTGTCTACACGGCAAACTCATATTCATCTGTCAACACCCTACTCAGCTGTTCCTTCCCCTACAAAGCTTTCCTAACACTCATACACACACTCAAGTTTCTGATGGAATTGATCACTCCCTTCCCTGTGCCACCTCTGCATTTCACATAGCACGCATGCTGCACAATACTCTTATAATGAGATCATACAAATATCTCCCTGGATAGCATGCGGTAGAGGCAACAGTTAAAAGCATTAGCTCTGGAGCCAGATGACCTGAGCTTTATTTTGGTTCATCCAAGGCTAAGAGACCTCGGACAAGTTAGTTCTCCTCTCTGTGCTTCACCTGCTCATCTATAAGATGGGGATCATAGTGGAACCTATGACCGGGGGTTATTGAAAGAATTACATGAATTAATGACCATAAAAAGGCTTAACACAGTGTCTGACATAGAATGAAAGATCCACTTTTCCCCACTGTTGTGCCCAGAGGTAAAATAGAGGTGGGAGAAGAACTTCAATCAGGATGACTGAAGGAATTAAATGAAATATGATCACCATCATTCATCCCCTGAAACACCTTTGCAGCTTATTTCTACTTCTCACCCACAGAAACCCTCTATTATCAAATAGACTATCTCCCTCTCCTACCACTTCTTTTCCTTTCAAATACTGTCGTGGAAAGTTCAAGATTTTCTCTGCATCCTTTCCTTTCTCTCTCATCTGTGATAGCTCCCCCAAATCTATCCAAAAGAATGCCAATTCTTACTTCACACTGTATGACACTGTTTAGGTCCATCCACATCTCTACAAATGATCCAATTTCATTTCTTTGTACAACTGAATAGTATTTCATTGTACATATATACCACCTCTTCTTTGGCTGCTCCTCTGTTGATGGCCATTTAGGTTGCTTCCACGTCCTGGATATTTTAATAGTGCTGCAATAAACAGCGGGCACAGGGAACTCTACCTGATGCACTGTGGTAACCTGAATGGGAAGGAGCTCCAAAAGGGAGAAAGGAAGTGAAAGTGAAGTTGCTCAGTCGTGTCTGACTCTTTTGCGACCCCACGGACTGTGTCCATGGGATTTTCCAGGCAATAATACAGGAGTGGATTGTCATTTCCTTCTCCAGGGGATCTTCCCGACCCAGGGATTAAACCAAAAGGGAGAGGAGATATATATATAGGGGCAGCAAAAGACATCAACATGTTGGCTATATATATAAATATATGGCTGATACATTTTGCTGTATGGTAGAAACACAACACTATAAAACAACTATACTCCAAAAAAGTTAACCACACACACACACACAAAAAAAAGATTCTAGGACACCACTGCCCAGAGATTCTAATTTAGTAGGTCATAGAGGGTCCCTAGGACCCTCAAGAAGGTATCTCAAGAAGCTCACTAGATGATTCTAATGAGTAGCTAGGTATGTTCAATTTCTTGAATAGAGCAGACGCCCCAAATGTTTGAGGAATGAAACTCCTGCACCACTTTCTGGACTTCCATGCCCACAGCTGAGGAATCTAGAAGGCTCTCTGGAGTTTACCCTGATGCATTCCAAAAAGATGAAGAGCCCAGTATCAGGAATTATGAAAACCACCTTGCTCTTGGAGACGGCCTGATTTGTTGGGCCTTTTAATCACAACAAAAGGACAAAGTACTTTTTCCAGGCAATGAGCTGAGATATGAACTCTCAGACCAAGTTCCTTCCTATTTCCGCATGGACGCCCTCATCTGTAAGTGCTGCAGCTCCTGAAGCCAAGACCAGAGGATGAACGTTTGGTAAACGAGCAGATGAAATAATCTGCTTTCACGTATAGGTTCTTGAATCAAACCAGTACTTTTTCTGAGACCCTAGGACACTACCCCAAATCCAGAGAGGAGCTTAGGAAATTTTATCTGAAAGGGACAACCAAAAGAAGTATTTTCCATCCTTTATCTGATGTGAAGATACATGAAAACTTCTGTGTATTTTTCATCCTTTGGAAGTAAAAGTAAAGTCGCTCAGTCATGTCTGACTCTTTGCAATCCCATGGACTGCAGCCTATAAGGCTCCTCAGTCCATGGGATTTTCCAGGCAAGAGTACTGGAGTGGGTTGCCATTGCCTTCTCCACGGGATCTTCCCGACCCAGAGATCAAACCCGGGTCTCCCGCATTGCGGGCAGACGCTTTACCATCTGAGCCACCAGGGAAGCTTATAGATAGATAGATAGATAGATAGATAGATAGATAGATAGATAGATAGAGATAGAGATATATATAGATATTTGCACCCTGCAGTACACCCTTTATAAATATATATTTGCACCCAGGAGTGGAATTGCTGGGTGCATATGATAATTGAGTAGTGTTCTTAATCATTTATTTGTATTACCATCTTATTAAACCATAAACATCTCAAACTACTGATCAGAGTTGCTGAGAAAATTTGTACTACCTAGCTAAATGGTTATCAATTCCAAACAAAGGCGAAAACCAGACTGATAGTTTAGCTAGCTCATTTATCAGCATTGTGGTAAAATCAGGTAAGCTTGCTGAAAAGCTTTTTTTAAACTTAAAACTCTACAATAAGTTAAAGAAAAATGACTATACCACACACTTCTAGTGAGAGGACAATTTGATGATAGGTAACAAGAACTTTGAAAATGTCAACTTCTTGGCCCAATAATTCTACTTTGGAAAATTCAAAAAAAAATGTGAAATAAAAAATATGGTCTCACAAAATATGTTAAAGTGAAAGTAAAGGTGTTAGTCATTCAATCATGTCTGATACTCTGGAACCACATGGACTGTAGCCCAGTAGGCTCCTCTGTCCATGGGATTTGCCAGGCAAGAATACTGGAGTGGGTAGCCATTCCCTTCTCCAGAAGATCTTCATGAGCCAGGGATTGAACCCAGGTCTCCTGCACTGAAGCCAGATTCTCTACTGTCCAAGTCACCAGATTTTGAAAATGTCAGTCTCTTCATTCAGTAATTCTACTTTACAGAATTCAAAGAAAACATAAAATACAAAAATGTGGCCTCACAAAAAAAAACATATTATTGAATAGTGATTTATAATAATGAAAAGCAGGAAACAATCTAGTTATCCAACAATTGGGGAACAATTAAGTTATGCAACAACCAAACAGTAGAACACTATGAAGCTCTTTAAAGTGAAGTTCACACAGTTTTTAAAGGCATAAAAATATACTTGTTATAATAGCAAATCAATACAGTAGGTTAAAATTATCTATACAATAAGAATTCAACTGTCCACAAAATAAAAGTTTTTTAAAAATGAAATCTACTATGATTTCAAGTGTTTGTTTTCAAGTGGTGGCATTATGGGTAATTTTCCATCTTTATCTTTACCCTTCTCTGTGATTTCACATTTTCAATGGCACAGAACAGCTGAAAAGACTCACCTATGCCCATGTCCAAATAACATCTGCCAAGAGACAGCATTTATAGATCCATGAAGCTCAACATAATAGATTTAAAATGCTTCATTTTTTAAAAATCCCTTGTAGTTTCTCAACTTATTCCTCTGCTATTATATAGAATACATCAAGATAGAAAAATAATCTATACATATTATTCTAAAAACTATCTTTCCATCATGGAATCAAACTATAATCTCAACATCTGGGCCCTTGATCTAGCCATGACTTCCAAAAGTGCTTGGAATAAAAACAAGAAAGTTTCTTTCAAATTAACTTGGAGTAAGCCCTCCAGAGTAGTGGATGTACCATATCAACTATAAACAGAAGACATTTTTCAAAGTTCCTTCTGAAAGAATATTTTAAAAGATTGGGCTGGTACAACCAGACCGGCTATCTACATTCCAACTGTCATATTAGGGGACATGCTGTTCTTGACAAAAAGTTAGTGCTTTGAAGATCAAGTAATGATGGTGTTTTCTGGCAGAGAAATGACTTTGAAAATTATCCATCAGATGGCACATTTATAACTTAAACTTTCCTTTTTCAGTGAAGAGCTTATGGTCTGATAAAAAGACTAAAGGCTCTGTAGTCAGACAGAATTTGCTTTATATTTCACCTCTGTCACTTACTAGCCTTGCAAACTTGATAAGTTGTCTTCCCTAAACTTCCTATAAATAGTGATAATAACAATCCCTCCCCCCAAATATTCCAGTGAGGACTCAATAAACTAATAGAATCAAACCACTTAACATAGTAACTGACACATACCATACCAATAATTCTAAATGACAGCTTTAACTTTTCATGCTTATCTCAGTGTTCATTTCACCATTTCATTTGAAATACTGTCCTCTGTAATACAGACGGAAAAGGATTTTTAAATCATCGCATAATTTGGACAAGCCAATTTTCAAAGAAATTGTCCTAAAATTTTAACTGAAGTTCAATCTTGAAATTCCTAAGAAATGCCATTTAATAATAGGAAACCTGACTGAAATCTTGGATAGCCAAAACACAGAGCGTGGGCCTTACTTTGATCAATCAAAATGAGTGGACCCGGGGCTGCCTCAGTGGTGCAATGCAGGGGACAGGGGTTTGATCCCTGGTCTGGGAAGATTCCATAGGCTGCAGAGTAACTAAGCCTGTGTGCCTCAACTACTGAGGACCACGTACCAAGAGCTTGCACCCCACGAGAGAAGCCACTTTGACTCGAGAAAGCCCACACACAGAACGAGAACCCAACACAGCCATGAATAAATGTTTAAGAAACAAAAAAAAAATGAGGAGACCAAAGCACGTGGAGCCTTGGAGTCATGACTTCACAGATCAGCTCCACCCACCCCCAGCTGTTTGATCCTGGGCAACTGACTTAATCCTTGTCAATGCCAGTTCCCTGTACAAAAGAATGGAAAGAATGGTAACTAAGGTTGATATGAGATTAAGAAAAAAAAAAAATAATATATATATAGCCTATGTAAAGTGTCTGCACATCACAAGTAATCAATTGCTAGTATTGATATTTCATCACTGTTGCTCAGTTGGGGGTCTGAAAAAAAGGGGAATAAATCAAGCTCAAAGCACTGCGGGCTGCCCTGACCCTCAGTGAGTACTTACGGCGGCAGACCTTACAGCACTGGCCGGCGATGTGCACGGGGAGGGAGTCTGGAGAGCAGTTGAGTGGGGGACAGGACATCCTTCGGCATTCCACAGCCCCGCTCTGAGGAAGGAAAGGCAGGAAAAGGCATCTCAGCAGAGGTGAATCAGCAGGACAAAGCTCACATTCCATCCCAGAAACTTCACCAGGAAAACGGAAGTAGTGCGAGGAGTTCCTGAGGCTTCCCAGACGGCTCTAGTGCTAAAGAACCCTCCTTACAGGGCAAGAGGCCTAAGAGATGCGGCTTCAGTCCTTGTCAGGAAGATCTCCTGGAGAAAGGCATGGCAATCCCCTCTACAAATAATTTTCTCCAGCCCATACGAAACCATGCCATCTCAGTTACTTTTCTGGTATACATTTTCTGCTTCATTCTGCCCATCAGACTAAACAGATAGGCAGAAAACAAAAGCCCATTTGTATAAGAAGATAAGTAACATCTTTTGCAGACCCTGAAATCACTGTTGAAGTACTAGCCATCATTTTGTATTTTTGCAGACAAACAATGGCATTCTTCAGGCACTTATCAAATAATTTCAGCTTGACGGGGTTTACATACTAATGTGGGGTAAGGGTGGGGGTTCTTTAATTCTCCAAAACAGATCAAATAATAGATACAATTAATACAAATAATGAATAATCTGAGAGTCAGGGGGTCCTGCAATTCTCTAAAACAGATAATTGACACCTTGTAAAATACAATGAAGACACTTAGAAACTAATTAACCTCCTTTTAAAATGTATTCTAGCGTAGAAAAGCTGTGACTCAAGTGAGCCACTCAGTTCAGTTCAGTCGCTCAGTCGTGTCCGACTCTTTGCGACCCCATGAATTGCAGCACTCCAGGCCTCCCTGTCCATCAACAATTCCCGGAGTTCACTCAAACTCATGTCCATCGAGTTGGTGATGCCATCCAACCCTCTCATCCTCTGTCATCCCCTTCTCCTCCTGCCTTCAAGCATTCCCAGCATCAGGGTCTTTTCCAAAGAGTCGGTTCTTCGCATCATGTGGCCAAAGTATTGGAGTTTAAGTTTCAGCATCATTCCTTCCAATGTATATTCAGGACTGATTTCCTTCAGGATGGACTGGTTGGATCTCCTTGCAGTCCAGCGAACTCTCAAAAGTCTTCTCCAACACCACAGCTCAAAAGCTACAATTCTTCAGTGCTCAGCTTTCTTTATGGTCCAACTCTCACATCCATATATGACTACTGGAAAAACCATAGCCTTGACTAGATGGACCTTTGTTGACAAATGTCTCTGCTTTTTAATATGCTGTCTATGCTGGTCATAAGTTTTCTTCCAAGGAGTAAGGGTCTTTTAATTGCATGGCTGCAGCCACGATCTGCAGTGATTTTGGAGTCCGGAAAACTTAAGTCAGCCCACTGTTTCCCCATCGTTTTGCCATGAAGTGATTGGACCAGATGCCATGATCTTAGTTTTCTGAATATTGAGCTTTAAGCCAACTTTTTCACCCTGTTCTTTCACTTTCATCAAGAGACTCTTTACTTCTTTTTCACTTTCTGCCATAAGGCTGGTGTCATCTGCATATCTGAGGTTACTGATATTTCTCCTGGCAATCTTGATTCCAGCCTGTGCTTCCTTCAGCCCAGCATTTCTCGTGATGTACTCTGAAAATAAGTTAAATAAGCAGGGTAACAATATATAGCCTTGATGTATTCTTTTCCCAATTTGGAACCAATCTGTTGTTCCATGTCCAGTTCTAACTGTTGCTTTCTGACCTGCATCCAGATATCTCAAGAGGCAGGTCAGATGGTCTGGGATTCCCATCTCTTAAGGAATTTTCCACAGTTTATTGTGATCCACACAGTCAAAGGCTTTGGCATAGTCAAAAAAGCAGAAATCGATGTTTTTCTGGAACTCTCTTGCTTTTTCCATGATCAAGCAGATGTTGGCAATTTGATCTCTGGTTCCTCTGCCTTTCCTAAACCCAGCTTGAACATCTGGAAGTTCTTGGTTCATGTATTGTTGAAGCCTGGCATGGAGGATTTTGAGCATTACTTTGCTAATGTGTGAAATAAGTACGGTTATGCAGTAGTTTGAATATTCTTTGGCATTGCCTTTCTTTGGGATTGGAATGAAAACTGAACTTTTCCAGTCCTGTGGCCACTGCTGAGTTTTCCAAATTTGCTGACATACTGAGTGCAGCACTTTTACAGCATCCTTTTTTAGGATTTGAAATCACTCAACTGGAATTCCATCACCTCCACTAGCTTTATTTGTAGTGATGCTTCCTGACTTGGCATTCTAGGATGTCTGGCTCTAAGTTAGTGACCATACCATCGTGATTATCTAGGTCATTAAGATCTTTTTTGTTCAGTTCTTCTGTGTATTCTTGCTACCTCTTCTTAATATCTTCTGCTTCTGTTAGATCCATACCATTTCTGTCCTTTATTGTGCCCAGCTTTGCATGAAATGTTCTCTTGGTATCTCTAATTTTCTTGAAGAGTTGTTCCCATTCTGTTGTTTTCCTCTATTTCTTTGCATTGACCACTGAGGAAGGCTTTCTTATCTCTTCTTGCTATTCTTTGGGACTCTGCATTCAAATGGGTATATCTTTCCTTTTCTGCTTTGCTTTTCGCTTCTCTTCTTTTCACAGCTATTGTAAGGCCTCCTCAAACAACCATTTTGCTTTTTTGCATTTCTTTTTCCTGGGGATGGTCTTGATCCCTGCCCCCCGTACAATGTCATGAACCTCCATCCATAGTTCTTCAGGCACTCTGTCTATCAGATCTGATCCCTTTAATCTATTTGTCACTTCCACTGTATAAAGGGATTTGATTTAGATCATACCTGAATGGTCTAGTGGTTTTACCTACTTTCTTCAATTTAAGCCTGAATTTGGCAACCAGGAGTTCATTATCTGTTCCACAGTCAGCTCCCGGTCTTGTTTTTGCTGACTGTGTAGAGCTTCTCCATCTTTGGCTGCAAAGAATATAACCAATCTGATTTCAGTGTTGACTATCTGGTGATGTCCACATGTAGAGTCCTCTAGTGTTGTTGGAAGGGGATATCTGCTATGACCAGTGCATTCTCTTGGCAAAATTCTATTAGCCTTTGCCCAGCTTCATTCTGTACTCCAAATTTGCCTGTTACTCCAGGTATCTCTTGACTTTGTACTTTTGCATTCCAGTCCTCTATGATGAAAAGGACATCTTTTTTGGGTGTTAGTTCTAGAAGGTCTTGTAGGTCTTTATAGAACTGTTCAACTTCAGCTTCTTCAGCATTACTGGTCAGGGCATAGACTTGGACTACTGTGATATTGAATGGTATGCCTTGGAAACAAACAGAGATCATTCTGTCATTTTTAAGACTGCATCCAAGTATTGTATTTTGGACTCTTGTTGACTATGATGGCAATTCCATTTCTTCTAAGGGATTTTTGCCACAGTAGTAGATATAATGGTCATCTGAGTTAAATTCACCCACTAGGTAGTTTAAAAACCAAAGGCATTCCTTCCCCCTCTGAGATTCCGATCTCCAAACAGTTAGATTCTTCACATTAGTTTATGTTATTAGAGTGTGTTTGCTTTCCCTTGACAAGTACTTGTAGTTATAATGACACTACAACTTACCTTTACAATTGCTGCTATTCGTAAATAGGCACTTAGTAAAAAGGCAGTACATTGTAAGTTGGCTTTATAAAGAAACAGGTTACACAATAATCAGCAGAACTGCCCTCTTTAAACTGTTAGTCTGTTTATGTACAAAGAGGCTTACTTTGCATGTGCAGTTCCTGCAATGATCACCGTCGACCCAGGAGTCTTGGTCTCTATAGAGCAGTCCACTCACTTGACAGGTCTTCTCACAGTGACAGTTTTCCAATTGACTAAGTCTTGTTTCTGCATAGTTTAGCTGCAAGCAAGAGTTGCTACATGTAATTTCTATAATTCAACTGTGTTGTCCTAACAAAGCTAATCGTAATAAGAAAAAATAAATCCAAGCAGGAGTGGGTAGGGGGTAAATGCTCAAAGCAGTTCAGCCAGATCTGGTTTTTTGGGTTTTGAAGGGTTTGTGTTTTGTTTTTTTTTCTTTCTTTCTTTTTTTAATTTCACACAAGGTAGAATCATTCTAAATTGAAGACATATTGGTACCCGTGGTCTAATGAGCACCAAATGAGACATTAAACTATCTCAGGGACCTCATGGGTGTTTATCAACACATGCTTTCAGCTCAAGCCCGCAAGAAACCCCTTGTAAGGAAGGTGCTCAAGGACTCGTTTCAGTGTTTACAGGTGATCTGATCAGCAACTCTGAAGCACTTACATTTATCTCCTACTATCCTGTCCCTGCTCTTCACACACTAACCAAAGCGTCATGGTTCACAAGCTGGGACATCACTGCTTTTTCTTTTATGAAAAATGTTGGGGAGCTGGAGCCAGAAAAGGGGTGAGTCAGAGGCAGATCTGATTTCTCCCCAGTTCAGGATTCTCCAGGAATGCCCCAGGAATCCACTTCGGTATTCAGACAACGTCAAGAGAGGCAAACAAATCCCCAGGTGAGATGAGGATTTTGAAAAATAATCTTTTTCCTTTTTCTAGCTCACTCAACTGCTCCCATTAAACATCTCTGATTTGAAAGCGTTTATGACGTTTGAATGATGTCACAAGTAATCCCTTCAAGGGATCATCCAGCCTCTCTTTGCACACCTATCAGTGATAAAACATGCATTACCTTCCAACGGAGGCTACTTCTCTTGGCTAGCTCAAGATGTCTGAAATGTCTTACTGGCTTGAGCTGTGTAGTTTCCCTCCCTTTTTCCTATTAGACCTAGTTTTGCCTTGTAGCCGGTGCTGAGCAAGTCTAATCCCTCTACAAACATTTGAGGTTTCCTCAATGCCTGTTCCAATGTCCCCAATGCCTGCCCCTAACCACATTTGGTCCCAACAGATTCCCCTAATAACTCCTCGTGATATGGTTCCAAACTTCTCTCCTGGCCATTTTCCATGTATGTGACTCCAGGTTGCCTTCCAAAATATGGTACAAAAGGCCTGAAATCTGGTATGATCTCTCTGTTGTCATATCCTTATTTACACTAAGGTGTAACTCAGCTGCATAGCAACCTCACTCTTCTTCTTACACAAAGATCACCAAGAACAAATACCACTTTCTAAAAATTTATCAGTTTCTTTTCCTTCTCAATCATACTTACATTATACATCCCTGTCTTTAGTATTTTCCCCATACAGGAGATCAAGTCAATTCTTGATCCAAACTAAGACTATTTCAGAGTGATATTTTAGTTACAATAGTTGAACCTGGCTAACGGCAACTTCTACCATCTTTCTATATTTTCAATGGTCCTGTCCACACATGCTCCTCTCACTCATAACAGCACTATTTTCTGGAAATAGAATCCATGTGTAATTCCAACCTTAGTTTTTATCACTTATTCAATCCTCTTCCTCTACACTTTTAAAATTTCTCAAGAAAAATTGTTCCTTGTCTGCCTGTCATGGGTAGTACCCAGAGGAAGGACAAAGATGAAAAAGGATCCTAAACAAACCACATGCAGTATAATCAACTCTGAAAAAACTGAGGTGACTATGCCTGAAATATTAGCTTCCTAGGACACCTCTACTGTACAGGATCTTCCAAAAATTCAGGTCACATTTTAATCTTCAGCCTAGTCATGGAGCTTCCAGAAATGACGATAATTAAGTTATTTGGGAATTCTTTACAAAACACAGATAATATAGACTTCCAAAAGTCTGGTGACACCAAGTGACCAAAACCGTATATTGGTAAGAGATAATAAGAAGGGGGGCTTCCCTTGTGGCTCAGCTGGTATAGAATCTGCCTGCAATGCAGGAGACCTGGGTTCAATCCATGGGTTGGGAAGAACCCCTGGAGTGGGAAAGGCTAGCCACTCCAGTGTCCTGGCCTGGAGAATTCCATGGACTGTATAGTCCACGGGGTCACATAGAATCGGACACGACTGAGCAACTTTCACGAATAAGAAGGGAGTGGTGACACAGCACGTATTATCTTGACCTCATTTCTATCACCTCAGCAGTTCCTGCATAAGGCAGTGACACTCCTATGACCTCGGAATGAACAAGAACTGAACTAGAAGGGAATCTTTCCCAAAAGTGGTTCTGCATGAGGAATCCATGAGAGGAAACCACCCGTCTTACTCTGAAACTCTGGAACAACTCTAGGGACTGTATCACTCTGAGAAGAGAACTTCTCAAGGACAAGTCCAAAAGGCAATTCTGTATCTATCCCAGTTTCCCGAAAATCCAGGAGCTTGCCTAAAGGCAATATTGTCAATTTCTAGTACTACCCACTGAAGCTGAGCTATGCTCACCTCCAAAACTCAATTCCAAGGAAGAGCCTCAGTTTTAATACAGTGGAAGCTATTCCTATGGCTGGTTTTGTTTCCCTTCTGAGCTTTCTTCATTTTTAATATACTTAGCCTTCTCTGAAAACAATGAAAAGCCCTAATCTCTGTAATAATAAGAATGCATCAGACAGACTTTCAAAGACAAAGGAACACAGAAAAGCAAAAAGCTAATTTTTCAAAGGCACTTAATATGTAATCTTGCCTTCCTTTTCCCCCTGCGAAATCCTGAAGCAACAATAAAGGGAAAAAATAACTCTGAATCCAAAGAAAAAAGAATTACATTTTCTGTCACTGGCATTAACATGCTGAATTTCTACAAATTCATTTTCAAAAGCTATTTCTACACTACCTGCCATTTTCTCAAGGAATGCCTGCAGATCCAAAATAGATACAGTATCAAATCTGCATCTCTTTTCTGTTTTACCTTTGTTCAAGCATTTATCTAAGCAAACATGGAGCAAATCATTTATTCTTAATTCCGCACATTCAAAGACAGGCAGCAGAGGCCTTTTTCACAGTAAGAGGTCAATGAATGAAACTAGGTACATTAGTCATGCAATAGATTGGGTTTTTTTTCCCTTTCCTTTGAAATATTATTTATTCGGCATTTGCTATATGAAAGGTAAAAAAAGAGATCTATTGTATTAAACCTTTAAACTTAACTGAAAAATCACTATTGAGCTTCCGGAAACAATGAAAATCTCAAAAATTAAATATGTTACGAGTTGAAATGCCACCACAAGTGCTGCTTGATTTCCATAAGTAGATTTGTCAAAGATTTAGACAGACGAAATTGGGTAATCAAGAAATTACCCATCTTCAGCATCTTTTCTTCCTGAGCTTGAAGGGAGAATGGGATTATAGCACAGGTAGGTTGCAAGATCAGGACACAGCCTGTGTACCTAGCTTAGGAGGTTTGTGGTTCTCAGTGTCAAGACTGCCTGGGCCAATTTCTAGAATAAGTTAGTGGATTAGTGGTCTCTAGTGGATTACTTAGGGGAGGTGTCAGGGGAGGTGTTAGGGAAGGTACTTTGTTGCACCTTTCCCCCCTTGTAAAGGTATGGCTTTGCCAGACTGTAGGGATTCTTCCCCTGCAGAAGGAAATGGCAACCCACTCCAGAATTCTTGCCTAGAGAATCCCATGGACAGTGGAGCCTGGTGGACTACAGTCCACAGGGTCGCAAAGAGTCAGACACAACTGAGCAACTAACACACACAGGGATTCTTTAAGAGGGCTCTTCTGTACCCTGGCTCCTGTTACCTGAAACTACATGTGAGCTGCTTTCCTGATCTGTCCTTTCACACATTTTCAATCATCCCTACTTTGAAAGGAGAAATGAAACAGCAAGCCCGCCTAGTCGCACCCGGGGGAAAATGCAGCTGGAAACGAGATCGGTGACTCATTCCAGGCTGCAAACACTAGAAGACATGATAAAAATGAGATTCAACATCAGATGAATCTCACTCCAAAGCCCATTTGTATCTCCACCAAGATCTGTATGACTAATGCCTATTTAATCATCAGTTCAGTTCAGTCACTCAGTCATGTCCGACTCTTTGTGACCCCATGAATCGCAGCATGCCAGGCCTCCCTGTCCATCACCAACTCCCAGAGGTCACCCAAACTCATGTCCATCGAGTTGGTGATGCCATCCAGCCATCTCATCCTCTGTCGTCCCCTTCTTCTACTGCCCCCAATTCCTCCGAACATCAGGGTCTTTTCTAATGAGTCAACTCTTTGCATGAGGTGGACAAAGTATTGGAGTTTCAGCTTCAACATCAATCCTTCCAATGAACACCCAGGATCTCCGTTAGGATGGACTGGCCAGATCTCCTTGCAGTCCAAGGGACTCTCAAGAGTCTTCTCCAACACCACAGTTTAAAAGCATCAATTCTTTGGTGCTCAGCTTTCTTCACAGTCCAATTCTCACATCCATACATGACCACTGGAAAAACCACAACCTTGACTTGATGGACCTTTGTTGGCAAAGTAATGTCTCTGCTTTTTAATATGTAATCTAGTTTGCTCATAAATTTCCATACCAGGAGTAAGGGTCTTTTAATTTCTTGGCTGCAATCACCATCTGCAGTGATTCTGGAGCCCAAAAAAATAAAGTCTGACACTGTTTCCCCATCTATTTCCCATGAAGTGATGGGACCAGATGCCATAATCTTAGTTTTCTGAATGTTGAGCTTTAAGCCAACTTTTTCACTCTCCTCTTTCACTTTCATCAAGAGGCTCTTTAGTTCTTCTTCACTTTCTGCCATAAGAGTGGTGTCATCTACATATTTGATCTTACTGATATCTTATTGATATTTCTCCCGGCAACCTTGATTCCAGCTTGTGCTTCTTCCAGCCCAGCATTTCTCATGATGTACTCTGCACATAAGGTAAATGATCAGGGTGACAATATACAGCCTTGATGTACTCCTTTTCCTATTTGGAACCAGTCTGTTGTTCCATGTCCAGTTCTAACTGTTGCTTCCTGACCTGCATACAGATTTCTCAAAAGGCAGGTCAGGTGGTCTGGTATTCCCATCTCTTTAGGAATTTTCCACAGTTTATTGTGATCCACATAGTCAAAAGCTTTGGCATAGTCAATAAAGCAGAAATAGATGTTTTCTGGAGCTCTCTTGCTTTTTCCATGATCCAGCAGATGTTGGCAATTTGATCTCTGGTTCCTCTGCCTTTTCTAAAAACAGCTTGAACATCAGGAAGTTCACGGCTCACGTATTGCTGAAGCCTGGCTTGGAGAATTTTGAGCATTACTTTACTAGCGTGTGAGATGAGTGCAATTGTGAGGTAGTTTGCGCATTCTTTGGCATTGCCTTTCTTTGGGATTGGAATGAAAACTGACCTTTTCCAGTCCTGTGGCCACTGATGAGTTTTCCAAACTTGCTGGCATATTGAGTGCAGCACTTTCACAGCATCATCTTTCAGGATTTGAAATAGCTCAACTGAAATTCTACCACCTCCACTAGCTTTGTTAGTAGTGATGCTTTCTAAGGCCCACTTGACTTCGCATTCCAGGATGTCTGGCTCTAGGTGAGTGATCACACCATCGTGATTATCTGGGTCGTGAAGATCTTTTTTGTACAGTCCTTCTGTGTATTCTTGCCACCTCTTCTTAATACCTTCTGCTTCTCTTAGGTCCATACCATTTCTGTCCTTTATCGAGCCCATCTTTGCATGAAATGTTCCCTTGCTATCTCTAATTTCCTTGAACAGATCTCTAGTCTTTCCCATTCTGTTGTTTTCCTCTATTTCTTTGCATTGATTGCTGAGGAAGGCTTTCTTATCTCTCCTTGCTTTTCTCTGGAACTCTGCATTCAGATGCTTATATCTTTCCTTTTCTCCTTTGCTTTTCACTTCTCTTCTTTTCACAGCTATTTGTAAGGCCTCCTCAGACAGCCATTTTGCTTTTTTGCATTTCTTTTCCACGGAGATGGTCTTGATCCCTGTCACCTGTACAATGTCACAAATCTCCATCTATAGTTTATCAGGCACTCTATTAGATCCAGCCCCTTAAATCTATTTCTCACTTCCACTGTATAATCATAAGGGATTTGATTTAGGTCATTCCTGAATGGTCTAGTGGTCTTCCCTACTTTCTTCAATTTAAGTTTGAATTTGGCAATCAGGAGTTCATGATCTGAGCCACAGTCAGCTCCTGGTCTTGTTTTTGCTGACTGTATAGAGCGTCTCCATCTTTGGCCGCAAAGAATATAATCAAGCTGATTTCAGTGTTGAGCATCTGGTGATGTCCATGTGTAGTGTCTTCTCTTGTGTTGCTGGAAAAGGATGTTTGCTATGACCAATGTGTTCTCTTGGCAAAACTTTATGATTTTAATCATAGCTGCTGGGCAACTCAAACCAAACCTCTAATCCTATTAGGTAACTCTTGGCTCATTTAACCAAAGGCAAAGTCCAAACACAGATGAATTTAGTGCCCCAGAGTTTCCTTTGTGCCCAAGAATCCTACTTGTCTTCTGATTTGGCTTATCACCCCAGACTCCTTCTCTTTCACTCTGCTTCCAGCAAGATGACAGAGTAGGCACCTTGAAAGACTTTCCTACTTGAACCAACTAAAATGCTGGATAAAATACACAAATCAAAGCTTTAAAAAAAAATCATCACAGGCGCTAATACAAAAGGAAGAAAGCCATAGTGGCCAAAACAAACTCACAGCCAGGGATCTAGGGAGGTGAGTGAGCACCAAAGCTTCATGATGTCAGCCAAAACATGCGGCCTTTGGGCTCCTACCTTGATGGTTGCAGAGGAGGCCAGGGAGACAGATAACAGGGTCTGCCCAAGATGCGATGTCTTAAAGGAAACTGCTACATCAAAGTGGGGCCTCAAAGGGCACTCAGCTTCAGAGTGAACGAAAAAGAAACAAAGCTTATACAGGCACAGAAGGAAGACCATCCAACTCAGACTGTGGTCCTGGCTAGAGAGAAATATCTTCCTTGAGAAGTCTTAAGGAATTCTTTGCTGAGAATTCACCTGGCTGATCCCAGGTTTGCAGTCGAATTCTGAGTCATGCCCATGATCTGAAAAACCTTAAAGAGATCATGCAATAGAAGTTGCCCTTGAGTGGTCTTGGCAGAAGCACACATAATGTGAACCCAGAACTCAGAAAATTGCCACATAAACCTAAGGACAACAAGTGGCTATAGCCAGATGGGTGAGATCAGAGGCCTTGTTCTTACCTGATCTTCCTCCTTCAAAAGCTACTACAAGCTCTATGCTCACGTTTCACTCCCAACAGATGCCATCTGAACACACACTCCTCTTTTTCCCTCCTCTTGCATGCCCATGCTTCTTCTCACTATTATCGCCATCCTCTTACGGGCAGCATCTTCCTCTCTTTCTCCATCAGTCTTTCTTCCTTTATATCTTTTGATTCTCTTTCTAATCCTTTCTCCTCCAACCATAAACTTTCTCAGTCATGTCCCAACTTTCAGAATCTAAGCTTGAATTCCAGCTTTGCCATTCACTTTTCTTGGGAAAACTTATACAACCTTCTTGGAACTCCATCTTCTCCTGGATAGTGGGCTAATAAACCTGACTCGGGATTGCTGTAAGGATTAAAGAGAGGGAATCTAAAAATTTAAGCATTGTCACTCACTCATAGTAAATGTTCAATAAATAGTACCTAGTATCTTTCCAGCTTATTCCAGATCAGGGGTTGACAAACCAAAGCCCATGGATCAAATCTGGCCCACCACTTATTTTTGTATGGCCTGTGAGCTGAGAATGATTTTTATATTTTTCAGTGATTATATTTTTTAATTGAAGTATGGTTGATGTTTAAGATATTATAAGTTACAGGTATATAATATAGTAATTTACAATTTTTAAAGGTTTATACTCCATTTTTAGTTATACCATATTGACTATATACTCCTTGCTATATAATAAGCTACCACAATATACTGTACAATAGTTTGTACCTCTTAATTCACTATCCTGATATTGTTCCTCCAGCCCTCTCCACTAGAAATTGCAATTTTGTTCCCTATGAGTCTGCTTCTTTTTTGTTATATTCACTAGTTTGTTGTATTTTTTAGATTCCACATATAAATGATATCAAACAGCATTTGTCTTTCGCTTATTTATATCACTTAGTATAATGCCCTCCAAGTCCATTGCTGTGAATGGCACAATTTCACTCTCTTTTTTATGGCTGAGTAGTATTCCATTGTGTGTGTGCATGTCACCTGAGGCTGAGTGGCATCTTTCTTGGTCCAAAAATTTGGTAACAAGCTACAATATAATATGTATATGTACACATCTTCTTTATCCATTCATCTGTTGAGGGACACAAGGGTTGCTTACATAGCTTGGCAATTCTAAATAAAACTGCTATGAACACTGGAGTGCATGTATCTTTTTGAATTAGTATTTTGATTTTCTTTGGATATGTACCCAGGGACGGAATTGCTGGGTCATAAGGTAGTTCTACATTTGGTTTTTTGAGAAACCTCCATACCATCTTTCACAGTGGCTGCCTCAATTTATACTTCCACCAGTAGTTTACAAAGTTTCTACTGTAAATGAAAACAATTCAACAAAGTATTGTAACAGTTTACATAGTTTCCCTTTACTATGGAGAAAACAGTAGCATGTGCTGCTTGGGTTCTTTTTGAAGATAGCCAATCTGACAGGTGTGAGGTAATATCTCATTGTGTGGTTTCGATTTGCATTTCCCTGATGATTAGCCGTGTTGAGTATCTTCATGTTATATTGATCAATTTCATTCACATGAAATAAATATATACATCATGTTCTCAATTTTGCTTCTTGATCTACAAAAACTAAAATTTACTAACCGGCCCTTTACAAAAAAGTTTGCCAGCTCCCCAGATTATCATGGGTTCCAAATTTTCCAGAGAAAATTGAAGTCCTCAGTTTTCTAATTATAATTCTATTCACAGTTTGAAAGAAATAGACTTATAAATCTTCCACAGGGCCGGGGGGTGTTTAGAAGGTGGATTACACCATTTTCTGCTTGTAATCACCCACAATTAAATATCTTCTGCCTCACAAATGCCCATTTTACATAATAATGTTTTGAGGACAGAGCTCAATGTGGCTGCTAGATAATGTACAGCTAAAAAGACAAAAATGGCATTCCTGCAACAAAAAAGAGTGAGAAAAAAAGGGCCCATCGACTCCAGGATATGGAGAACCACAGTCACCTGTGGCAAGTTTCTTGGTCCAAAAATTTGGTAGCAAGCTAAAATATAATTAACAGTATTGAGATCAAGCTGCTCCAGACAATATGAAATAATAGCTTCTACACGCCGCAAGCTGGGAAGGCAAATAATTGCCTGCGTTTCACATTTCCACTATACTCCGAAGTGAAAAGCTCTCGTTTCTGTTTTAGTTTCTCCCTTTACGAAAGTGCTCTTTCTCTCCTTTGCAGACAAAAAAAAAGACTTGCCCCCAAAAAAACCTAGTTTCAAACAGAAAGACTGTCTTCAGCAGCACAATCTTTGAATCCAAAATACAGCCCTACCTCCCAAACACTGACCTACCCCACCAATTTTTCCCTCGTACTATGGCTGATGGTAGGAGCCGTCACAGCTGCAGGTGGAACAGGATTAATGTATCATTTCCACTGTTATTAAAAGTCTTCCTTTTGCAGAGTATAATGTCTCTTAGGCCCAACCTAATTCTTTCTTCGCCCTAGGCCGGAACTCATGTCCATGACGGATCGGTATCATAACAACAGCACTAGCCACATTTTCTATTTATTCAGCACCTTTCTTCACAAGGCTCAGCGCTTTTCATTATCAATCTAAATTTTATGAATATATATTATAAAAGCCCTAATTATCTACATTTCTGGCTCTGCCACTCAATATGACGTCTGTAGGGGTAGAAATGACTTCATCGCTGCCTCCTCTGTACCTAACGCAGTGTCAAGCAAAGAGCAAATCCTCAAAAGATGTTTGTCAAGTGGATGATGGAGAAGATGGAGAGATACAGAAGTAGAGGACTGCAGCTGTTAAAAGCAAACTTGCCTCCTCAACTATTTGAACTCAGGACCAGTTTTAAAATGAATTATGTATTAGAAACGTGATATAATGCCTTCCTGTGACAGTAATCTGTTCCTAACAACAGTGATTTTGCCCTTTCTGATGACTGGCAATTATTCTTGCATCCAGAATGCATTAGCTTATAAGCAGCAATGACTTTGACCATATATTAGCTCGCAGTGTTACTAGTTTAATAGCCAATGGGAAAATTCCTTTTCCACTCCCAGGGAGGCTACAGTGATACATATTGCCTCTTTCTTCCAAACATTTTTCAAGTAAACATTTTGATACAGCTGAATAGCATTGAAGATGTAAATGGTTATGTTTACTATAGGTTGTCCTATTTCAAGAAAGAGTAAGCCATTTTTATGGTAACATATTGCAGATGCCAAAGCTAAAAATGTTTTCATTATAGCAAATCACTCTGAGTTCCAGACAGGATAGACAAAAAAATGAAACATCACAAGTGAAGTTTAGATACCTACTTTTGCAGTCATCTTGGCCAAAAGCTCTTGTAAATCCATTATTCCTTGCACCAGGCTTAAGAAATCACTGCAAGTTGGGCAAGCTCAATAAAGAAAATATAAAATAAATGTTGATACTGTGCTAACAGAAGAAAATATATTTTTCAACCATAGTTGTTTGGTTATGTAGAAGGGTTTTCACTTTTCTGGTTAAGTTTGACTTCAAAATTGGAGTGAATTCACAAGGATTTCAGATCTAGGTCTTTCCCTTTCATTAATAAAAATGAAATGAACTGAAAGGAAAGGCAGTATATTTTAAACTGTAAAACATTTTAAAATTTAAATTAAGCTCATTTTTATCAGCCCTAAAGAATTGTGAATTATCACAGAAGCAGCAAAAGTAAACTAGCTAATTCAAGAAGTTCTAAAAATAGTTTTTATACATGCATTTATATAGTTATATCAAGCATAACTTTCTGTATCAATCTACAGACTAAAAACTGCTCGTTAACTTTTCTTGTCTTCAAATGCTAATTCTATGAATAATACATAAACTTTTTAAAAATTCAAAGACAGAAGTATTTAGGATACATAAGATCTCTCACTAATCCCACCACCTCATAAGTCAACAATGTAAATAGTTCGTGTATCTCCTTCCTGACAGCTTCTCTCATATTATCAACAAGTTATATTACATAATTCTGAAATGCTTTAAGTTGCTACTTACTGCGATTCAGGTTTGGACACTGTGTTATATATCCATTTGGCATGAAGATGATTTTCCCATCTTGGATAATCCCCTTGATAAAAGAAGAGAGAGGTGGCAATCACTATTACACATATCAGTTCAAATGGCCCCCGTCACATGCTCTCTGCAGGGAAGATTTTTTTATTTAACACGACTGATAACCTCATACAGAAGCTGAGTTGGCCACACTGACCTACTCCAACTCATGCTCTTCCAGAAATCTCAAAATGTCCATTCATCTTGAGAAAGCTATAATTACTTACTACTGATTCATGTTAATCATATCATAGAACTAAGGATCCATCAATCAATGTTTTTAAACTGGCCCTTAAAAAGGCACTGATGCAATAAAAATTCTCCTCAATGCCCTAGTCGTCTTAAAACATTAAATATTGCTGATTTCCAGGATTATCTTAGGTGGGGGAAAGAGACAATAGGAACATATTAGACTAAAATGCTCTACTGATTCATTTTATCAAGGAAATAATATTAGACTTGGGGAAAACTAAGAACCTTGCTCTCAGCTAATTGAATAATATGAGTCTTTGCTGGTGAGTCTTAAGGTTTGTTCAAAATCTCACTGTGGATGAAAGGAGGTCTTTTAATTTTGCAATATGTCTAGAAGAACAGCCCTAATTTAAGAAAGTCATTGGGGCTGTCATCTCTCAATGAAAATATTGACATAGCTTTTGGATTTTTCATGTTGAACTTCAAGATTTTGTTTCTAGGGTATTTTTTCCCTGATTTGATGGAAGAGATATTATAGAACAGATGGAACATGTAGAAGCTGGTTCAGTACACTCAGCTTAATCTACAATTAAAATATAGGCTTATGATAGTGTGGCAAGTCTTTCAGAGGGAGTAAAGTTTAACATTTATGTGTTTATCCTCTGGAAGAGCAAAAGGTAATCAGCAAATGCTGTTTCTGCTTATTATTTCAAGATAAAATAATAATTGGAAATGTTAATAGCAACAACAGGGTCAAAAGGCCTCTTCCTCAAAACTAGATACCTTTATTAATCTCTTCCTCTTTGAGGATGATGCAGTGTCTGTGATTACCAGAGCAGACAGCCTCACCATGGGAAGGAGGTCCCTGCTACAGTTCTTCGAAAAGAATTTGCCATGTCTTGCAAGGGAATTACAGGGAGTAATTAATGGAGTACAATCTAAATCAATCAGCTTCTTCCTGGCACAATGCTGTACAGTTTTTCAAAGCAAATAATCTCTTTTAAGAAGCCAGGGCACCTTTCAAGCATGTTTGAGAATCTGAGAAAAGCATGGGATTGGCAGTCAATGGTTTATCTGTAGCTAACTAGGTTTACTTAGGAAGTCAACCACCTTCTCTGAGCCTCAGTCGCTAGATCTAGAGAAAAAGAAGTGCTTTATGCAAAAGCTGCAGAACCTTCCAGCACTTAAGTCAATGAAATCTTTGTCCAAACTGAAATGGTCACAATTTAGATCTGTGTGCTTTTGCTAACTTTCAAGATAAAAGAAAAAATCAGTCAAGAGTAAACAAAGCTATAGATTTCCATCAAAGAACAGACCATCAGAGAGAGATATCACATTAGAAAATATCTGTCTAATGAGGCTAAACATGGATGAAGTTGGAGTGACTATCTAGGTCTGCCTGGGATTTAGAGATTTGGGTGCTAAAACTGAGACTGCCAGGCAAAACAGGACAGTTGATCACCCTGAGTGATGCAAAAGGAGAGAAAATATTATATTAGGAAAGGGCTGGGTCTATTATCTGCTGGTCAGAAGAGCCTAAATCATTCTTATTTTTATTAGCCATGAAAAAGACCCTTGGAAACCTAGACTATATTTCTCATGGTATTATCTTTGCCAAAAGAAATGGAAAATCCATTTGAAAGGATATCTCTTTTGCTTATCCTGTAGCAATGTATATTAGACACCGTAGTATTCTTTTTTGGCTTTTTTTTTTTTTTTGGTCACATAGTTGCTTTACAATGTTGTGCTATTTTCTGCTGTATAGGAAAGTGGCCCTTTTATTTTAATGACTGATTTTGTCATTTTAAAATTACCAATTGTCTCTCCCACACTTTCTTCTTCCTGCATCCCTCCTCACCTCTCTTTCTACTTTTAATCTCTAGCACACACATGTGTGTTACACAGATCATTAGATGAAGGTCAATGGTGTTGACCTGAACAAAAATGGAAATAAGAATGGATTCTTGATCCCCATCGGCATAAAACCTCAAGGCACTTCATATTATTTTCTTAAAAAAAAAAAAAAAAAAGGTCATGAGAGTCAGCCCACATACTGGCTTAAAAATGTGTTCTTACCAAATGAATCAAGATGGGAATGCTAATTTGTTTGAATGGTTATAATTCCAGTCTGGATTAAAAAGAAAGGCAGAATATACTGTACAAATAACAACTGTAACCCAAAGAAGAGTGAGTGTATGCATTTACCTGTAAATACATATCTATGTATATATCCCAGGACTTTCTCATAATAACCAAAAGGTCTTGCACTGTATTGTCATATGGACTAGAGTCATCCCTCAGCAGTTGGAAGGTAATTCTGGGACCTCCTTTTCCCTCCACCCATCAGGGATACAAAAACTTGCAGATTCTCAAGTCTTTTATATAAAATGACTATGACTTCTGTATACGCAGGCTCAGCATGCATGGAATCAACCAACTGCGGGTCAAAATTGGTTGATTCTGAAGACGTGGAAACAGCAGATAGCGGGCAGATTGTATTTATTTCCTGGACATTTGTTGATAAAGGAAGCATTTGCTAGGCACTTAGTTTTCTTTAGAAAACAGAATTTTTATAAAGCATGAAACAACAAACAACAAAGAAGCTTGATCAGCCATCTCTCCCAGAAAACTCATCTATGAGGATTTCTAAAGATGAAAGCATACCTTAAAGCACAGCAACTTCTCCCCAAAAAAGGCAAAATGAGGGATAAAAAGATAGAATTTCTATTATTTTTCTTCATTTCACTTTAAATGTATCTATACTTAACTGAAAAAAAGAAACTCTGGCTGAGCCTATACCAGCAGACCTCCTTTGATCTCATTTTTTGAGACTATGCTTTATTTCATACCATTCACCACGGCAGTATTTCTCAAAATGCCAGCTTCTTAAGAATCACATTGAGTATTTAACCTTCAGATTCCTGGGTCAATGCCAGATTCTGTTTCAGGAGAATCAGGGTGGACCCAGATTCATCATTTTCAAAAGCTATCCCAGAGGATTCTCACAAAAAGTCAAGAGGCCCCACTTTGAAACACGCTGCCCTGTTGTCCCTGGAAAAGGAACTGGCAATCCATCCCAGTATTCTTGCCTGGAAAATCCCATGGACAGAGGAGCCTGGCAGGCTACAGTCCATAGCATCACAAAGAGTCAGACAAGACTGAGCGACTGAACGTGCTCCCTGTTGTCAATCATTTGGATTTCCTAGAGCAATATTTACTCCTTACACAATGGTAAAGGTAGCATCAACATCCAATACACAAATAGAGTAAAATATTACTATCTAGAACTGAATGGCAACCAACCAAATTACTAAATTAGAAACACCATGAAGGACAAAACATAGGCTTTCAGCTCAGCATCCCCTGCAATTCCCATCATAGTATATTTGACAAAGTAGTCACAATCAACACCTTACCTATATCAAATGCTTAAAAACTATGAAGTATATAACTGTAGGTGAGCAAAAGTTGCCACTTGAAATGTTTCATTGGAATGTAGGTCAATTAGACCTGAAAACAATCAAAGCTCAAAAGACAGAGGAAGAAACTTTGACCTTCACCCTAACTACCCAAAAGGATCTAGATAGAAGGTCTGTTCCCAGAAGAGAGCTATTACCAGAGATCTCTGCAAGGAATATGAGCCAGGTGTGATAGGGAAACAAGATCAGCATGCACTCTGCACCCCACCGTCTCTGCAGGTCCAGCAACATTTATCTGCCATCTCCATCTCCATATGAATTGTCTACCTCCCCTTGGCAATCCCAAAGTTCCACCACCACGTCCAGTTAGTCTTTAGCTGAAAATGGTATTTAAGGTGAGGTATTTCAGCCATTTATGGTAAGCTACTTAGTTTTCCTGGATCTCAGCCATGTATACATGTCGTTGAAATTTGTTTTGAGTATCTGCTAACTGGTCTTACATCAGTTTAATTCATTGACTCGCCAGAAAAACCTAGGAGAGAAGAGGAAGATTTTTTTTCCTCCCTGACACAATATTAAAGTATAAATTTATAGCTCTTAAGAGTCTGTGAAAATCACATGGAATGCTAGTTGTTAAACTAGGGGTACATATCAGCATTTTAAAGGAGGGTGAGGGAGCACAGTTTTCTATAAAAATTTTAAATGGCCCTGTGGTGATTTTGATATGCCTGATGAAAACTACTGATCTAGGAACTGATCACTTTGTCATTAGACCTATGAAAAATCTAAAAGCTCTGATATTTTAATTAGCTTTTCTAAAGGATACAACTGGATGACATCACCAACTCAATGGACATGACTTTGACCAAACTCCGGGAAATGGTGAAGGACAGGGAAGCCTGGCATGCTGCAGTCCATGAGGTTGCAAAGAGTTGGACCTGACTTAGTGATTCAACAAGAACAACAAAAGGACACCTTAATCTTGGGCCATCAACTACAGGTCTGCTAATTTCAGACCAGTGCTGGGCCACTATCAGTTCAGTGCAGTCGGTCAGTTGTGTCCAACTCTTTGCGACCCCATGGACTGCAGCACACCAGGCCTCCCTGTCCATCACCAACTCCTGGAGTTTGCTCAAATTCATGTCCATCAAGTCGGTGATGCCATCCAACCATCTTATCCTCTGTTGTCCCCTTCTCCTCCTGTCTTCAATCTTCCCCAGCATCAGGGTTTTTTCTAATGAGTCAGTTCTTGACATCAGGTGGCCAAAATATTGGAGCTTCAGCATCAGTCCTTCCCATGAATATTCAGGGTTGATTTCCTTTAAGATTGACTGGCTGGATCTCCTTGCAGTCCAAGGGACTCACGAGAGTCTTCTCCAACACCGCAGTTCATAGTGTAAATAAAATCGAGAAAGTCTCCTAGTTACGTGGACTCACAAGATGGTGCTACAAGGTAGTCCTGTTCTCAAAATAAGGTTCTAGAGCACCGAACGAGCTCCCTGTGTCACACAGCAAACTCCCTCCGGCCACCCACCTCAGTGCTCCACAATAGCTGACACAACATTTTGGAGAAATTATCCTCCAATTAAAAATAAAAAAAAAAGATGGAAAAGAACTAAAAAAAAAAAAAGATGTTCTATCTTAATTGCCCTCATGGAGAGATACTATTCAACTGTCCATAATGAGCTATTTGCATTCGATGCTAACAGTCTGCTGAAATAGTTTTTCAGTGCTGGAAAACTAAGGTCCTTTTAGGTAGCCTAACAGTCTCCCCTGCAATCTTATTTACACTATTAACTTGCTAAACAATCCGTTTTCTTGTTGTTAGTATAATGCTAAATCTCAGCCACTCTGGGGCTGTAAATAAATCCCTAAGGGGCAGAGCCCAAATTAACAAGCTTTGACTATTAGCACAATGGAAAGAGAAAATGGATCTTTCTTCCTCTTTGTTACATCCACTTGTTGCCACCTTCTTCGGCTTCCTGCACTCAGCTCACCAGGCACTGAAAAATAAATTTGCACCAGGCAGGTGATACGTTATGTGTTGTTTTGTTTTTTTTCCCTGGTCTGGGGCACTAATGCCCATTATTTCCCTTGTTCCAAGAACATTTCTCATGTCACACTAAAAAATACAGGAAGATGCAGAAAAAGAGTTAGAAAAATTATGCCATTATTAGCCTCTTCTATGTGGAATAAGGAAGATTAGGCAAGCCCCTCCAACACTTGGAGTTTTCCGATACAAATGAAAGCAGCTTTGCCGCCAAACAAATGCTAATTCTTCTTTAACACTCTTATTTCCCTGCAGATCTCTGTTTACACTGAAGAAAATGGTTTCCTTTTTTGTAGGCTAAAACACTGAAACAAATTGCTTTGAAGGGGAAAGGAAAAGGGAGTGGGGAAGAGTTGCTGGCAGGCATGTAAATATATGGATGAAGATGTGTTCTGTTTATAAACTGGCAAGGACCCAAGCTTTGGCAACAGGATAACAAAAAGTAAGACTTAGCGAAACTGACAAGGAGGGTTTTCAAAATGCAGCCAATTATGTATTTCTGCCTTGAAGACAGTTAATAAAATATTCCAGCTTGCATAAAGGCCAAGACAGACACTTGTCGACTTCTATTACAATCAATAAAAACTGTCAGCTCATTAGCATATCATTAGCTTTCCTGCTGTTTCCAAAGACTTTATGCACAGAAATATTAATCTACAAATATATGATTCCCTGGCTGTATGACTTTGACTTTCTGCATGAAAGGAAAAAATAAGAATTAGAGATGGGAGGAATTCAGTATAGCTTCTTTTTCTATGTGCCTATAAACATATGCTTACCATCTGTGGAATTATGGGAACCAGCTGAGGTAAAAAACAACAGCTGTGGCAGAGAAAAAAAAGTAATCAATTTCACTTCCCCATGACAGCTCAGCTGTTAAGGAGACAGTGATGTCCAGGTAAGGGAAAGGTTTCAGACCTAAATTCACCAGACACAGAGACACCGACTGAGAGAATAGTTCTAACTCTGTAAATGGCTTTGGGATCAGAATTCTCCCTGAGATCTCAGCCATTTAGAAACTATCAGAACAACCAAACCTCTGAAGCACTGTGATTCACCTAAACTTGTTTTTTCATTTCTTTACCCTCTGGAATAGTGACAGCATAATCAGCTTAGTACGCATCAAAGGGAAATTGAGCAACCACCTTGATAATGAAAATCTATGACAATCAGATTCAGATAAGCCTATCAGTACTGGCCAACTACTTTCTCAAATGGATGCTGTTTTGAAGTGAAGAAATCCCCAGCTTGTGTTGTGTCTCTGATAGGCAGTACCTAACACTAGAGGTTTATGTGCAAAACACCAAGCAAATGATTCCATCCTCTGCTCTTTCATCAGCAACATTTTATTGCACTATTCCTAAGGATCCACCAGGAACCAGAATAAGACTTGACAGCTTTATCTTTTACTTTGCCTTTGAAGTAACCATTCATATTTAAAATAAAGAAAAACACAGTTTTAGCCTGAAAACACAACATAAGAATTTTAGTTCTGGAACCAAAACACAGGTGTGGTTCTTGGTTTCAGGAGGCAGCTTCTACAAAATATATATTAAAAACCTGAGAAGTCACCTGAGAAGTGAATGCCTCTCTTTACAGGAAGATTTTTTGACACTGAAACTATCAGGATAATTTCTGTAATGAGACACTGACAAATCCCCCCTGTCCTAGCCCATCTCACCTCACCAAAGGATGGACTGAACACACTCTGGTATACAGGACACTAATTGGGGATGAGTTTTCAAAGGTTTCCTTCTAAAGAGCTATTGGATGGAGCTACTCATACTAGGGGATAAGGAGAATCACAACGCTCCCTAGGAAGATGGGGTGTGTGGAACTGCCACCTCCCTTTGGTGCTTACCACTGAGACTGCCTATTCCCGGTTAGAGCTAAGGAAGAAGATAAGTTTGTCTTCTCCATGGGACACGGTATTCTTAAGTGAAATACTCCACCATCTAACACAGTGACATAGTAAGCAAGCCCCTAAAAACATCTGCTGCATGAATGAGCAAAAATCTTAAAAAAAAAAAAAAGTTCTAAGTTTTAATCTCATTTCACTCACTTATAAACTATGCGACACACATGTTGCTTGGTCTTTCTGAGTATCCTTGCCTCATTTATACACGAGGCGTAACACAGTCAGCCCCTTGTAGCTGCAGATGCACGATCCACAGGATACATGAAGGGCCAATTGTACCCTGTCATTTTATATAAGGGAGTTGAGCACCCATGGAGTTTGGTATATCCACAGAGGGTCTTAGAAACAGGCTACAGAGGGATAATTACGTTACTATTTAATTAGGATTCTCTGAAGGTGAAATGTAACTAACTGAGATCATACAGTTATGGCCAAACAAGGTCTACAACAGAGAAAGCAGTCAATAACCATTGGTACTCTATTCCTCATCCCCACAACCCACCTCTGCAGGAAAATGTCCAGGCCTATGAATAGCCTCTGTGTTTTCTGTCTGTAATGGGTATTGGGGTTCTTAAGCAAGGATTCCTTACATCTACAGAGAATCACACATCATCAAGCTGGAACAGACGTAGGACACACTCTTCTCCCTCTCTCAATCACGAGCTCCCAACTGAAACAAAAGTCCCTAAATGGTGGAAAAAATACCTAATATGACTACAGAATAGACTTAAGCATACAAGGAACATTAAATACATAAGGGGAAGGGTATGCGTGTTGTAAACCTACTGTGTGTCAGGTGCTTTTAATATATATTCTTATACAACCTGCATTACCTTTATGAGAGACATCTTTGCACTTTACAAATAAGAAGTCCAATTCACAGCTTGTGCATTTACTCATTCATGTTAAGAGTACACCATCTGCCAACTATGGACCTGGTATATCTGAAGCACTTGCTGAATAAAATAGAGTTCTGACCTTGTTAAATCTCTGAATCTAGATATAGTCATCAATAATAAACAAGTAAACCCTCATAACCCTCGTATACACTATTTAGGATCAACTACCTAATTTGCAGAGTCCCTTATTCAAAACATTATTGAAGACTTGAAGATGGCAATAGCAGAAGCATTAAACCAGCCATGGAATGGCACTGGCTAACTGCTCACGAAGCCACCGCTATGCTTTCAAACTGTACTAAGAGTGAAGAGGAGTTGACGTTTCAGTGAGATGGTTGGTATACCCACACATGCCTTGGATTCACATGCTTCCAGCTATGACTTCACTCCTTTTTCTTTTTGTCCTCTGACTGCTTCATTACAATTATTTTCAAGTTCAGTGATTGTTTTCTTCTTCCTGCTCAAACCTGCTGGTGAATGCTTCTAATGCCTATTTCAAATGTACTTCTCAGTTGCAGGATATCCATTTGGTTCCTTTTTATACTTTCTCTTTAACGATATTCTCTTTTGTTCATACATAATTTTCCTCACTTCCTTAAGCTTTTAGGCTACGTTTTCCTTTAGTGTTTTGAACACATTTAAGGCAGTTGTTTTGAAGTCTCCATCTACTAAATCCAATCTTTGGACTTCCTCCAAAATGGCTTCTATTTATTTTGTTTCTTCGAATGGCAATACGTTTCTGATTCATCTTATTTCAAGACTGAACAACTGAATATTGTAATGACTCTGAAAATCAGTCTCTCCCTTCCCCAGGATCTCCTGTTTGTTTGTTTTTGTTGTTGTTGTTGTTGTTGTTGTTCTTTTCATTTGTCTTGTCCATAGTTGAATTGCTGCAGTGATCCATTTGTTTAGGAGTTTATCTATTTTCACAGAGACTGTATTCCTTATTATTCAGTTGGTTAAAAAGTAATTGTGGTTTCAGATGGTGAATTTTAAATCATTATAACTAGGCTCAAACACATCTTTATTAATCAAAATAGGAACTATTAGAATCAACACATTTTTGCCAATGAGAAATAAGTTTGATTATTCTTGTAGCATAAAATCCAGGCTTCAGGATTTGATGGACTCTTGGTCTGTGTCCTGCTGTTCGTGGAAACCTTTTCCCTGCAAAAAGTTGTCAAGATGCTTGAAGAAATATTAGTCATTTGGTGAGAAGTCAGGTGAACGAGGCGGATGAGGCAAAACTTTGTAGCCCAATTCATTCAACTTTTGAAGTGTTGGTTGTATGACATGTGGTCAGCACTTATTGTGGAGAAGAATTGGGCCCTTTATGTTTTCCAGTGCTGGCTGGAGGTGTTCCAGTTTTCACTGCATCTCATCAATTTGCTAAGCACACTTCTCAGATGTAATGGTTTCACTGGGATTCAGAAAGCTGTAGGGGATCAGATAGGCAGCAAACCACCAAACAGCGCCCCTGACCTTTTTTTGGTACAATTCTGGCTTTGAGATGTGCTTTGAGAATTCTTCTCTGTCCAGTCACTGAGCTGGTCATTTCCAGTTGTCGTATAAAATCCATTTTCCATTGCATGTCACAATTCTAATGACAAATGGTTTCTTGTTGCATAGAATGAAAGAAGACACTTCAAAATGAGAATTTTTTTATTTTTGGTCAGCTCAAGAGGCACCCATTTATTCAGTTTCCTCATCTTTCCAATTTTCTTCAAATGTCAAATGACTATAGAATGGTCGAAGTTGAGTTCTTTGGCAACTTCTCTTGTAGTTGTAAGAGGATCAGCTTAGATGATGGCTCTCAATTGGCTGTTGTCAACTTCCGATAACCAGCCACTGCACTCCTCATCTCCAAGGCTCTCATCTCCTTTGCAAAACTTCTTGAACTACCACTTTACTGTACATTCATTAGAAGTTCATGGGCCAAATGCATTGCTGATGTTGTGAGTTGTCTCCACTGCTCAAAGGCCCATTTTGAACTTGATGAAGAAAACCATTCAGATTCACTTTTTGTCTAACATAATTTCCCTAGTCTAAAATAAATATAAAATAAACAGCAAGTAATAAGTCATTAGCAAAAAGAAAAACATAAAGTGAGAAATGTGCATTAAAATGATGTATAACATAACCACATTTAAGAATGTATTCCAATATCAAATAGCAAATTTCAAAAATGGAAAAACAAAATTAATCTTGCACCAATCTAATATGTTTGGTCACTGAAATCTCTGCTCCTGAGCTGTGTTCAGAAATTTTTTAGACCAACACAATTTCCTTGAATGCCAGGAACTGGGAGAGGGGGAAAATAAGGGACAGCACGCTATATGCCAGGGCCCTCTAACACTTAGCCATGCTTGTGCAAATCCTAGGGATCATCCCCAGTGAATGTTTACTGTGTTCCCAGGGCTCTGCTGAGCAAAAATCTTGCTCTGAGCTTGCCTTAAATTGCCCAGTGAATCTCTCTCTTCAGTTTTCCCTCTTTGTTTCAGGTTGTCACATGTGTGTGTCTGTGTGTGAACTATGATCTTTTGCCCCAGGTTGTCTCGTATCTCTGCATTCTTTTTAAGCAATGTCTACCTTTCTTCTGCCCAGATAGAATTCCGATTCTGAGTTAGGTGAGACAGAGGTAAGTGCCTTAATTTAGTCCTTCAGGTAGTTTCAGACAGAACAAACTTGCAAAATAATTTGTAGACAGAAGGTTTGCTCTGCTCTCTTGGAACCAGGGACCATGGCTTCTTACTGGGAACAGGGACTGACATCTTTTAAGACTGCCACCAAGCTATAGTTGATGTGGGATGAAGGCAAGTAACACTGCCACAGAGCTTTCCTATTTTGATGTTGCCTTTTTCTTTATTCAGAATTAACTTGGTTGCCATAAGTCTTTAACATTTTCCAAAATTCTGACAAAGTTGCTTCTAACAGTTTCTGCTTGTTTTCTGATATTTCTGTGGAAGTAAAGAAACTTGGAGCTGCTTACTAAACTGTTTGCTGACATCAAGCTGCCTGAGTTCTAACAGTCCCTCCTGGAGATTCAGATGCAGTCTAAAGTTGGAGAGATATTAACCTAAAAAGACACTAAATTAGAAACTAACTATTGACCATATCTTATGAGATCCTTATAGAGACCAAGATGAAACTCTAATCTAGACCATCAATACATGTCACCTATGTCAGTGCATTCAAATTTGAGTCTTCAAACCTACAGATCAAAACCAGTGAGAAAGCCTTTAAAAAACCTATAAATTCCCAAACCAAGGGACAGTCTCAAGATGGCAGAGGAACAGGATGGGGCAACCACTTTATCCCCCACAAATTGATCAAAAGATCAGTTGAATGTTGAGCAACTTCCACAAAACAACTTCTGAACTGACCCCAAACTGCCCACAACAGCTCCATAGAAATTCCTAGATATAGTTTCACTATTATCACTTCTTAATTTAAAAAAATATTTCTTTATTACTCCTTTGACTTTCATTTTAGTAGCCTACCTTTCAAAAAAACTATTTTTAAAAATAAATTCCATATTGTTTTTTAATTTTTGAGATTGGTTTTGTTTTGTATTTTTTATACTGTATTTTTGAGCATCTAACCTCTATTCTAGGTTTTTAATCTCTGCTTTTTGATATCTGTTATCAATTTTGTACCATTAAGAATCTAATCTTCAATATCCATTTTCACTTAGAGAGTTGATTACTGGCTTGATTGCTGTCTTCCCTTTTGACTCTCCCTTTTCTCCTCCAAGTCACCTCTGTCTACTTCCTCCTTCTTCTCTATATAACTCAGTGAATCTCTCTGGGTGTTCCAGGCTGAGACAAGCACTTACGAATCTGATCACTGGCTAGATTGCTCTCCTCTCTTTTGACTCTCCCTTTTCTCTTCCTGGTCATCTCTATATCCCCCTTCCTTCTTCTGTATTCTACATAACTCCGTGAATCTCTCTGGGTATTTGTGGCTGTGGATAATTGTTTCACCATTAGCCTAGGGGTTTTACCTTCTGTGCTTTATGGATAGAGAAGTCTTGAGGACTGAAAGCCAGAGGCAGAAGGCTTAACTCCAGAACTTTAGGGCATCAGAGAACTCCTGACTCCAGGGAACACTAATAGGCAAGAGCTCACCCAAAAGTCTCCATACCTACACTGAAACCAAGCTCCACCCAAGAGCAACAAGTCCCAGTGCAAGACACATTACACTAATTCTCCAGCAAAACAGGAACACAATCCCAGACATTAAAAGGCAGGTGCCCAAAGCCATAAACACCATATGCCAAACCCATAAACACCCAAAAACTCACTACTGGACACTTTATTGCACTCCAGAGAGAAGAGATCCAGCTCCACCCACCAGAACACAGATGCAAGTCCCCCAGCCAGGAAACCTTGACAAGCCACTGATCCAACCCTACCCACAGGGAGCAGACTCCACAATTAAGAGGAATCATGAACATCCAGCCTGTAGAAAGGGCATCCCAAATACAGCAATCTAAACAAAATGAAAAGGCAGAGAAATATTCAACAGGTGAAGGAACATGATAAAAACCCACAAAACCAAACAAAAGAGGAGATAGGGACTCTACCTGAAAAAGTTTTCAGAATAATGATAGTAAAAATGATCCAAAATCTT
Source organism: Ovis aries (assembly GCF_016772045.2). NCBI lineage: Eukaryota > Metazoa > Chordata > Mammalia > Artiodactyla > Bovidae > Ovis > Ovis aries. Next base: position 21,597,914 of record NC_056074.1, read on the forward strand.
GAAAACAAATGGAGTTACAGATAAATAGACTAGAGGCAAGTACTGAGAAGATGCAAGAAATGTTTAACAAGGACCTCAAAGAAATAAAGAAGAATTGATCAATAATGAACACTTATAACTGAGATTAAAAGCACTCTGGAGGGAACCAACAGTAGAATAACTAAGGCAGAAGAGAGGATAAGTGAGGTGGAAGATAGAATGGTGGAAATAAATGAAGCAGAGAGGAAAAAAGAAAGAAAGAAGGACAACTTCAGAGACCTCTGGGGAAATGTTAAATGCCCCAACATTTGAATCATAGGTGTCTCAGAGGAAGAAGACAAAAATAAAGGGCATAAGAAAATACTTGAAGAGATAATAGTTGAAAACTTCCCTAAAATGAGGAAGGGAATATCTACCCAAGCCTAAGAAACCCCGAGAGTCCCAAGCAGGATAAACCCAAGGTAAAACACCCCAAGACACATATTAATCAAATTAACAAAGATCAAACACAAAGAGAAAATATTAAAAGCAGCAAGGGAAAAGCAACAAATAACACACAAGGGGATCCCCATATGGGTAACAGCTGATCTATCAATAAAAACTCTTCAGGCCAGAAGGGAAATGACTGGACATAATTAAAGTGATAAAAGAGAAAAATCTACAGCCAAGATTACCCTACCCAACAAGGATCTCATGCAGATATGAAGGAGAAATCAAAAGCTCTACAGAGAAGCAAAAGCTGAAAGAATTCAACACCACCAAACTAGCTCTTCAACAAATACTAAAGGATCTTCTCTAGACAGGAAACACAGAAAAGGTTTATTTTTTAAAAAATGAACCTGAAACAACAAAGTAAATGGTAATGGGATCATACTTATCGATAATTACCTTAAATGTAAACGGGTTAAATGCTCCAACCAAAAGACAAAGACTGGCCAAATGGATATAAAAACAAGACCCCTATATATACAGTCTACAGGAGACCCATCTCAAACCTAGGGACATATACAGACTGAAAGTGAGGGGCTGGAGAGATATTTCATGCAAATAGGGATGAAAGGAAAGCAGGAGTAGCAGTACTCAGATAAATAGAGTTTAAAATAAAGATCGTGATAAGAGACAAAGAAGGACACATAATGATCAAAGGATCAATCCAAGAAGAAGATATAACAATTATAAATAAATACGCACCCAATGTAGGAGTACCTCAATACATAAGACAAATGCTAACAAGTATGAAAGGGGAAATTAACAGTAAGAGAACAATAGTAGGGGACTTTAATACCCTACTAACACCTATGGATAGGTGAACCAAAGAAAAAATTAGCAAGGAAATACAAGTTAAATGATACAATGGGCCAGTTAGACCTAATTTATATCTACAGGGCATTTCACCCAAAAACAATGCATTTCACCTTTTTCTCAAGTGCACATGGAACATTCTCCAGGATAGATTATATCATAAATATGACATAAATCACAGCAAGAGCCTCTATGACCCACCTCCCAGAGTAATGGAAACAAAAACACAAATAAACAAATGGGACCCAATTAAACTTATAAGCTTTTTCACAACAAAGGAAACTATAAGCAAGGTGAAAAGACAGCCTTAAGAATGGGAGAAATGAAACTGCCATCAAAAAGGCTACAAACAATAAATGCTGCAGAGGGTGTGGAGAAAAGGTACTGTCTTACACTGTTGGTAGGAATTCAAACTAGTACAGCCACAATGGAGAACAGTGTGGAGATTCCTTAAAAACTAGAAACAGAACTGCCATATGACCCTGCAATCCCACTGCTGGGCATACACACCAAGGAAACCAGAATCGAAAGAGACACACGTACCCCAATGTTCATCACAACACTGTTTATAATAGCTGGGACATGGAAGCAACCTAGATGTCCATCAGCAGATGAATGGATAAGAAAGCTGTGTACACAACAACCCAAAACCTGTGGGACACTATAAAAGCAGTGCTAAGAGGAAAGTTCATAGCAATACAGGCATACCTCAAGAAACAAGAAAAAAGTCAAATAAATAACCTAACTCTACAACTAAAGCAACTAGAAAAGGAAGAGTTGGAGAACCCCAGAGTTAGTAGAAGGAAAGAAATCTTAAAAATTAGGGCAGAAATAAATGCAAAAGAAACAAAAGAGACCATAGCAAAAATCAACAAAGCCAAAAGCTGGTTCTTTGAAAGGATAAATAAAATTGACAAACCATTAGCCAGACTCATCAAGAAGCAAAGAGAGAAAAATCAAATCAATAAAATTAGAAATGAAAATGGAGAGATCACAACAGACAACACAGAAATACAAAGGATCATAAGAGACTACTATCAGCAGTTGTATGCCAATAAAATGGACAACGTGGAAGAAATGGACAAATTCTTAGAAAAGTACAATTTTCCAAAACTGAACCAGGAAGAAATAGAAAATCTTAACAGACCCATCACAAGCACGGAAATTGATAATGTAATCAGAAATCTTCCAGCAAACAAAAGCCCAGGTCCAGATGGCTTCACAGCTGAATTCTACCAAAAATTTCGAGAAGAGCTAACACCTATCCTCCTCAAACTCTTCCAGAAAATTGCAGAGGAAGGTAAACTTCCAAACTCATTCTATGAGGCCACCATCACCCTAATACCAAAACCTGACAAAGATGTCACAAAAAAAGAAAACTACAGGCCAATATCTCTGATGAACATAGATGCAAAAATCCTCAACAAAATTCTAGCAATCAGAATCCAACAACACATTAAAAAGATCATACACCATGACCAAGTGGGCTTTATCCCAGGGATGCAAGGATTCTTCAATATCCGCAAATCAATCAATGTAATTCACCACATTAACAAATTGAAAATAAAAACCATATGATTATCTCAATAGATGCAGAGAAGGCCTTTGACAAAATTCAACATCCATTTATGATAAAAACTCTCCAGAAAGCAGGAATAGAAGGAACATACCTCAACATAATAAAAGCTATCTATGACAAACCCACAGCGAACATTATCCTCAATGGTGAAAAATTGAAAGCATTTCCCCTAAAGTCAGGAACAAGACAAGGGTGCCCACTTTCACCGCTACTATTCAACATAGTTCTGGAAGTTTTGGCCACAGCAATCAGAGCAGAAAAAGAAATAAAAGGAATCCAAATTGGAAAAGAAGAAGTAAAACTCTCACTGTTTGCAGATGACATGATCCTCTACATGGAAAACCCTAAAGACTCCACCAGAAAATTACTAGAGCTCATCAATGAATATAGTAAAGTTGCAGGATATAAAATCAACACACAGAAATCCCTTGCATTCCTATACACGAATAATGAGAAAGTAGAAAAAGAAATTAAGGAAACAATTCCATTCACCATTGCAACGAAAAGAATAAAATACTTAGGAATATATCTACCTAAAGAAACTAAGGACCTATATATAGAAAACTATAAAACACTGATGAAAGAAATCAAAGAGGACACTAATAGATGGAGAAATATACCATGTTCATGGATTGGAAGAATCAATATAGTGAAAATGAGTATACTACCCAAAGCAATTTACAAATTCAATGCAATCCCTATCAAGCTACCAGCCACATTTTTCACAGAACTAGAACAAATAATTTCAAGCTTTGTATGGAAATACAAAAACCTCGAATAGCCAAAGCAATCTTGAGAAAGAAGAATGGAACTGGAGGAATCAACTTGCCTGACTTCAGACTCTACTACAAAGCCACAGTCATCAAGACAGTATGGTACTGGCACAAAGACAGACATATAGATCAATGGAACAAAATAGAAAGCCCAGAGATAAATCCACACACATATGGACACCTTATCTTTGACAAAGGAGGCAAGAATATACAATGGAGTAAAGACAATCTCTTTAACAAGTGGTGCTGGGAAAACTGGTCAACCACTTGTAAAAGAATGAAACTAGATCACTTTCTAACACCGCACACAAAAATAAACTCAAAATGGATTAAAGATCTAAATGTAAGATCAGAAACTATAAAACTCCTAGAGGAGAACATAGGCAAAACACTCTCAGACATAAATCATAGCAGGATCCTCTATGATCCACCTCCCAGAATGCTGGAAATAAAAGCAAAAATAAACAAATGGGATCTAATTAAAATTAAAAGCTTCTGCACAACAAAGGAAAATATAAGCAAGGTGAAAAGAGAGCCATCTGAATGGGAGAAAATAATAGCAAATGAAGCAACTGACAAACAACTAATCTCAAAAATATACAAGCAACTTATGCAGCTCAACTCCAGAAAAATAAACGACCCAATCAAAAAATGGGCCAAAGAACTAAATAGACATTTCTCCAAAGAAGACATACGGATGGCTAACAAACACATGAAAAGATGCTCAACATCACTCATTATTAGAGAAATGCAAATCAAAACCACAATGAGGTACCACTTCACACCAGTCAGAATGGCTGCGATCCAAAAATCTGCAAGCAATAAATGCTGGAGAGGGTGTGGAGAAAAGGGAACCCTCCTACACTGTTGGTGGGAATGCAAACTAGTACAGCCACTATGGAGAACAGTGTGGAGATTCCTTAAAAATTGCAAATACAACTACCTTATGACCCAGCAATCCCACTGCTGGGCATACACACTGAGGAAACCAGAATTGAAAGAGACACATGTACCCCAATGTTCATTGCAGCACTGTTTATAATAGCCAGGACATGGAAACAACCTAGATGTCCATCAGCAGACGAATGGATAAGAAAGCTGTGGTACATATACACAATGGAGTATTACTCAGCCGTTAAAAAGAATTCATTTGAATCAGTTCTGATGAGATGGATGAAACTGGAGCCGATTATACAGAGTGAAGTAAGCCAGAAAGAAAAACACCAATACAGTATACTAACACATATATATGGAATTTAGGAAGATGGCAATGACGACCCTGTATGCAAGACAGGGAAAGAGACACAGATGTGTATAACGGACTTTTGGACACAGAGGGAGAGGGAGAGGGTGGGATGATTTGGGAGAATGACATTCTAACATGTATACTATCATGTGAATTGAATCGCCAGTCTATGTCTGAAGCAGGATGCAGCATGCTTGGGGCTGGTGCATGGGGATGACCCAGAAAGATGTTATGGGGAGGGAGGTGGGAGGGGGGTTCATGTTTGGGAATGCATGTAAGAATTAAAGATTTTAAAATTTAAAAAAAAAAAAACTAAAAAAAAAAAAAAAAAAAAAAGAAAGCTGTGTACATATACACAATGGAATATTACTCATCTATAAAAAAATTCATTTGAGTCAGTTCTATGAGGTGGATGAAACTGGAGCCTATTATACAGAGTGAACTAAGAAAGAGACACACCAATACAGTATATCAACGCATCTATATGGAATTTAGAAAGACGGTAACAACAAAACCCTATATGCAAGACAGTGAAAGAGACACAGATGTAAAGAACAGACTTTTGAACTATGTGGGAGAAGGTGAGGGTGGAATGATTTGAGAGAATAGCATTGAAACATGTATATGACCATATGTAAAAGAGATGACCAGTGCAAGTTTGATGCATGAAGCAGTGCACCCAAAGCTGGTGCTCTGGGAAAACCCAGAGGGTTAGGGTGGGGAGGGAGGTGGGAGAGGGGTTCAAGATAGGGGGACACATGTGCACCCATGGCTGATTCATGTCAATGTACGGCAAAAACCAGCACAATATTGCAAAGTAATTAACCTACAATTTAAAATATATATATTTTTGTAATTTAAATAAATAAATAGATTCCCAAACCCTATACTTCAGATTCTCAACACAAGAATTTGAATATTAAAGTCTCCCTCACATGATTCTGACCCTTTTCAGGACTGGAAAATAGCTGCTGCCCTTCGTTACAGACCCAAAGTCCCTAAGAAAAGTGTAGGTTCACTAGCAGTTATCTAGCAACAAAACAAGAAACAGCATTAAATGAGAGCTAGTTTGGAGCAGAGACACTTTGGCACATTTCTGTTGATTCTTGGACACATGGAAAAATCATAGAACATGAAAAAAATCACACATATGTATATAGATATATGTACTTACTTTTACATATGTGTGAATTATCACTGTAAAAATGTCACTTTATTTTGAATATTTATGATGCACAAAAGGACTGAAACCAATCTACAGCAAATACCTGTGAATTTACCACCCACCTTAAATAAAATGTTATTACTATAGTTGAAGCCTTCTGGATATGAATCCCTAATAAAATCCCATTTCTTCCTCTTAGAAGTTAAACTAGTCTGAATTTAAGCTTATCATTCCCATGTCTTTATCTTTTCACACATCAGTTCAGTTCAGTTGCTCAGTCGTGTCCAACTCTTTGCAACCCCATGGACTGCAACACGCCATGGTTCCCTGTCCATCACCAACACTCCGAGCTTACTCAAACTGATGCCCACTGAGTCAGTGATGCCATCCAACCATGAATGTATAAATAAGCAATATATAGGATTGTTTTGCATTTTAAAATATTAGTTCAGTTCAGTCGCTCAGTCGTGTCCAACTTTTTGCGACCCCATGAATCGCAGCACGCCAAGCCTCCCTGTCCATCACCAACTCCCGGAGTTCACTCAGATTCACATCCATCGAGTCAGTGATGCCATCCAGCCATCTCATCCTCTGTCGTCCCCTTCTCCTCCTGCCCCCAATCCCTCCCACCATCAGAGTCTTTTAAAATGAGTCAACTATTCGCATGAGGTCGCCAAAGTACTGCAGTTTCAGCTTTAGCATCATTCCTTCCAAAGAAATCCCAGGGCTGATCTCCTTCAGAATGGACTGGTTGGATCTCCTTGCAGTCCAAGGGACTCTCAAGAGTCTTCTCCAACACCACAGTTCAAAAGCATCAATTCTTCAGCGCTCAGCCTTCTTTACAGTCCAACTCTCACATCCATACATGACCACTGGAAAAACCATAGCCTTGACTAGATGGACTTTTGTTGGCAAAGTAATGCCTCTCCTTTTCAATATGCTATCTAAGTTGGTTATAACTTTCCTTCCAAGGAGTAAGTGTCTTTAAATTTCATGGCTGCAATCACCATCTGCAGTGATTCTGGACATATAAATGATCTAATACCATAATTTTCTTCCACACCTTGCTTTTTCATTCAACATCAATTTTTATTCAATTTCTAAGATTTTAATGTTTACCACAGTTTAAATATTCTAATGATGGACAGCTTGGTTTGTCTTTTTTTAAGTTTTTAAAATTGAAAAAAACAAATGCTCCTGTGATAATGCTTGTACATATCTCCTTGGGTACATACATTTCTTTAATAGAGAAACATGGAAAGAAGAGTTTGTTCAGGGTTTATACCTAGAAATTGGGATCCTGTGTCATAAGTTATGCACATCTTCAATTTTATAAAAAATCTCTCCAATTGCTCTCCCTAGCTGTTCTACCAGTTCAAATTTCCACTACAGTGAACACATAACAACTATCTCCTTCACACTTAACATTGTTGGTTTGGGTTTTTGTTTTTGTTTTGTTTTTCATTTTGTTAGAATGATGGCTAAGAAATGTGCGAGTGTGCTCAGTCACAGCCCACTCTTTGAGACCTCATAAACTGTAGCCGTCCAGGCTCCTCTCTATGGGATTTTCCAGGCAAGAATATCGGAATGAGTTGCCATTTCCTACTTCAGGGGATCTTCAGAACCAGGGATCTAAACCACATCTCCTACACTGACAGGCAGATTCTGTACCACTCTGTCACCTGGGAATCCCGGCTAAGAAACAGTATCTCCTACTGGCTCCAATTTGCATTTCCAAGATAACTACTGAAATGGAATTCCTTTTAATATGTCCATTTGCTTCCACTTTGGGGGACTGCCTTTTATACATATTTTGATATATTTCTTATTGAGTTATGAGAGTCTTGATTTGTAGCATTTCTTCAATGAATATTATTCAATATTTCTTTGCTAACTGATCATTGTTGCCAAGATTATCTTTCATGAACAGATTTTTTTATTCTATATATTAAACATCAATATTTCCTTTACTGGTTCTGTATTTTTTGATCTTAAGAAATTGTTCTCTACTCCAAGAACATGAAGATTTGCTTCTATTTGTCTTCTAAAAACTTTTAAAGTTTTAATGTTTAGGTATTTAAGTTAATTCTAAATGTTAATTGTTTTTTTTTTGGATATGGTATGCAAATAAATATTTAAGCTTTTCCAGTCACTATACACAAAAATCAATCATATCAATTTCTATATATATGAAATATTTATTTAACTGAGTTTCCTAAACATTATCAATGAATAAACATATCTCATCATGTATCAGATATGCCATTTCAAGTTTCCAAGTTGCCATATATAATGGAACAGTATCTTTCTGACTTCTCCATCTGTTCTATTGACTCATATGCCAATTCTTGCACTATAAGATTCCTATGAGTTTATTATAAGCCTTTATATCTAAAAGAGTAAGCCCCTTTTCCTTTTTCTTCTTCAGAATTGTCATTATTCTTGTCCTTTAATCCTCCATAGGGCTTCCCTGGTGGTTCAGATAGTAAAGAATCTTTACCGCCTGCAGTGTAGGAGACCCAGTTTGATCCCTGAGTCAGGAAGATTCCCTGGAGAAGAGAATGGCTACCGACTCCAGTATCCTCCTCTGGAGAATTCTATCGACAGAGGAGCCTGGTATGTTACAGTCCATGGAATCGCAGAGTCGGACACAACTGAGAAACAACACTTTCACTTCTCTTCTTTCTTCAATCGTCTACATAAATTTTAAAATCAGCTTATAGATTCCATCCAAAATAAAAATAAAAATCCTGTTAACTGAATCTACAGATCAATTTGGGAAGAATTGCATTTACTATTTAAAACTTTCTCCAGGAACATGGTATATCTCTTCCAATTTAGATGTTCTTTAATATAGTTTATAATAGAATTTTATAATTTGTTTCATAACTGTTATGGATATATTTGATTTTATTTGTTCTTAAGTACCTATACATTGTTATTATAAACAAAATATTATATCTAACGGCATTTTTGTTGTTTCTGCTACAAATTTCATTCAGTAATGCAGCTGACTCTGTTTTTTGATTTTGTATTTACTCAAATAAAGTAAAAACTTCTGTTCATACAAAAAGAGTATCCAAAAAATCCCAACAGAAGTGTCCAGTCTTTCTGAACTCTCTTGGCAATTGTAATAATTCATGAATCCGATTTTTGTAGACTATGACATACTTTGTGAATAAGTATATTTTTCTTTTTCATAATCCTAAAGGTTTTAACTGGTAAGGACCTACAGTAAAGTGTTGAAAAGAAACATGGTAATAGAGATTCCTACATGATTTCTGACTTCAGCAGGAATCTTAATATTTAAACCATAAGTGTGATGTTTCTATGTATGTTTTCTTCATGTACTTTTTATCAGCTTAATGTTTTCTTCTACTCTGATTTTGCTAAGAATTTTTTTGTCATGAATCAGTATTGAATATTATGTAGTGTTTTTTTTCTGCCTCTTGAGATAACCACAGAAATGAATAAATATTCTGATGATGAAAACAGATTTACCTTATTGACTGAAATAACCAACAGGCTCTCTCTCTCTTTCTCTCTCTCTCTCTCCCTCACACACACACACACACACACACACACACACACACACACACACACACACACAGATACACTCAGTTTGCTAATATTTTGTTTAAACATGTTAATCTGTGTTCAAAAGTAAATTAGCTTGTACAATTTCTTATGCAGTCCTTGTCTAGTTTATACATCAAAGTAACTCTATCTTCATAAAATGAGATGGGTAGTGTTTTCATTTATTTTCTCCTCTGGAAGAGTTTATATAAAACAAGAGATGTTTCCTTGGGTGTAATACAGCTCCCTTGTATAAATGTCTAAACCCATTGCTTATTTGGTGAAAAGACATAATAGGCTGCAAAAATGGTCACAATCCTTTGCTCTTTGGTGGTTCCATGCTCTGTGTAATGAGAATTTGTAGCATATGTCATCAAAAGGCAGAGTCTATTTCCCATATTCTTAAATCTGGCCTGGTAACTTGCTTTGGCCAGTAAAATGCAGAAAAATAATGTGCAAATTTCAAGGGCAGGCTTCAAAAGGCCATTCAAAGTTTTGCTCCAGCTCTAGAAACCCTTATCAGCAATCATGTTAACAAAATTGGGCTAGACTATAACATGTAGCAGAGATAAACCAAACTAAACATTCTAGAACAGTCACCCCCTAGAAAACCTAGCAGCCGACCAAAGATACCACAAGTGAACTCACTGAGAATGCAATAACCAGTGCAAAGCCCAGCCCAAATTGCCAATGCACAAAATTCTGAACTGCACAAATGGTTGCTGTTTCAAGCTGCTAAGCTTCGATTTGTTTTGCATCAAAAGCTAACTGATACAATATACAGATTTTAAAACATACATTTTTTTATGATGTTAATGATTCCAAGACTATCTGGGTTTTTCATTTGTTAAATCCATTTGATCATGTATATACTAAGGAATTATTCGTTTTTCTCTAGTTTTCTATTTCATTGGCACAAAACTGTTAATAATTAATTACTATTGGTTTTATTTTCATAGTATTTTTTGTGTGCATTTGTTATTCACATTGGTTTTTATACCTTCTCCCATTTTCTTCTTGCTCAAACTTCCAGATGTTTAGCCTGAGTTATTCTTTTCTAAAAAGGTTAGCTTTTTTTCTCCAGCTATTATTAAGATCTTCTCTATGACCTTGGGTGTTCTGCTATTCTGCCAGTACATCTAGATTTGGCTTTCTATCTATCCTCATTTGTGTAACAGATTATCAAAATGATCCAAAATTCTTCCATTCCTTGTTTCCATATCCTTGCAATGTTATATTGCAGAATAGTTCAAGAGATAAAGTCTATTTATTTACCCCTTGCTACTAGATTTGGTCATATGACTTTCTTTGGTCAATAAATTATTAGCAAATGTGATCAAGCAGGGCCTTAAAATGCACTAGAATTCTAAGGTTTCCTCTATTCTTTTTGAAATTTTGAAATTTCCATGTGAATAATCTGGAGTAGACTCCACCTGGGGGAGAACAGCAGTACACCAGTCAACAGTCAGCCTACCACCAGAGTTGTGAAGAAGATATCTATTGACCAACCAATTGATCACAGACATATCAGAAAGCTCAGTAGATTACCAGCATACCCTGACTAAACTAGATCATCCCATCAACCCAAAGAATTATGAACTGAATAAAATGACTTGTTTAAGCTTCTAGGTTTTCCAAGTGACTTTTTATAGACAGCAAGAGCTTACACTTTGATTGTACTGTGTTTTCTATAATAAGAGTTGACGTCTTATCAACTTTGCAATACCCTTTAATCATCACACTTTTGTTGAGGTTCAGTGGCTAAGTTCTCTCTGACTCTTGGTGATCCCATCAACTACAGAACATCAGGCTTCCTTGTCCTTCACCATCTCCTGGAGCTTTCTCAAACTCATCTCCATTGAGTCCATGATGCCATCTAACATCTCATCTTTTATAGTCCCTTCTCCTCCTGCCCTCAGTCTTTCCCATCATCAGGGTCTTTTCCAGTGAGTAATCTAGTCTCAACAGGTGGCCAAAGGATTGGAGCTTCAGCATCAGTTCTTCCAGTGAATATTCAGGGTTGATTTCCTTTAGGATTGACTGGTTTTATCTACTTTCAGTACGGGGGACTCTCACAAGTCTTCACCAGAACAATTCAAAAGCAGCAGCTCTTTAGCGCTCAACCTTCTTGATGGTCCAACAATCACATTCATACATGACTACTGGAAAAACCATAACTTTGACTAAGACAGACCTTTGTTGGCAAAGTAATGCCTCTGCTTTTTAATACGTTGTCTAGATTTGTCATAGCTTTTCATCCAAAGAGGAAGTGTCTAGTGTGTATATGTGTATATATACTTTCATAAATACTTGAAAACTCCAAAAGATAATGGGAGGAAAGAGTTATGGGCACTATCAGAAGTATGATGAATCATGCATAGAGAGAGGAAGACGACAGAATGAGAAAGACTAGAGATCTTGTCAAGAAAATTGGAGATACCAAAGGAACATTTCATGCAAAGATGGGCACAATAAAGGACAGCACAAGTGACTAAGAAGCAGTGCCAAGACTATACTAAAAGTATACAAAAAAGTTCTTAATCACCATGATGGTGTGGTCACTCACCTCGGGGCAGACATCCTGGAATGCGAATTCAAGTGGGTCTAGGAAGCATTGTGTGTGCTTAGTTGCTCAGTCAAGCACAACTCTTTGTGACCCTTTGGACTGTAGCCTGCCAGGCTCCTATGTCCATGGGATTTTTCAGGCAAGAAACAGTGGATTGGGTTACCGTTTCCCTCTCCAAGGGATCTTTTTGACCCAGGGATTGAACCTGTGTCTTCTGTGTCTCCTGCACTGCAGGCAGATTCTTTACCCACTGAGCCATCAAGGAACTCATTACTATGAACAAAGCTAGTGGAGGTGATGGAACTCGAGCTGGCCTATTTTAAATCCTAAAGAATGATGCTGTTTTAAAATGCTGTACTCAATATGACAGCAAATTTGGAAAACTCAGCAATGGCCACAGGACTGGAAAAGGTCAGTTTTCATACCAATCCCAAAGAACAGCAATGCCAAAGAATGTTCAAACTACCGTACAATCACACTCATTTCACATGTTATAGCGAGGTAATGCTCAAAATCCTTCAAACTAGGCTTCAACAGTACATGAACTGAGGACTTCTAGATGTACAAACTGGATTTTAAAAAGGCAGAGGAACCAGAGACCAAATTGCCAACATTTGCTGTATCATAGAAAAAGCAAGACAATTCAAGAAAAATATTTACTTCTGCTTTATTCACTATGCCAAAGCCTTTGACTGTGTGGATCACAACAAACTGTGGACAATTCTTAGAGATGGGAATACCAGACCACCTGACCTGTCTCCTGAGAAATCTGTATGCAAATTAAGTTAGTAGACTGCAAACAGTTAGTAGACTACTTCTGCCTATCCTTTCACTGAAGGGGTAGTCGTCAGTATCATGGCTTTATTTTACAAGTTTCTGTCCTAATTTTTAATCTTGCATAGAATCCAAGCCATTCTCCATATCCCACACAGAATGTTGAAATTTAAGACTCTAAATGGAACTCTTATATATTGCTAATGAGAGTTTAAAATAATATAGCCATTTTGAAAAGTAAATTGGCATTTTTTGATGATGTTAAACATACATTTAATATTCTTGTTGCTATTTAGTACCTAAGTCATGTCTGATTCTTCTCAGCCCCATGGACTGTAGTCCACCAGGCTCCTTTGTCCATGGATTTCCCAGGCAAGAATACTGGAGTGGGTTGCCATTTCCTTCTCCAGGGGATCTTCCTAACCCAGGCATCAAACCTACATCTCTTGCATTGGCAGGCGGATTCTTTACCACTGAGCCACCAGGGAAGCCCTACCCTTAAGATACAGGCTAGCAATCCCACTCCAACATATTTACCCAAATGAAAATGAAAATGTTTTTTTATAAATAGCCTATATGCAAACGTTTTAGTAGCTTTATTCATAAATACTCAGAACAACCCAAATTCTCATGAACTGACAAATTATAGTACATGCATACAATAGAATTGGAATGCAACTCAGCAACAGAAAAGAATGAATCTTGATACACACAATAGCATGGGTGAATCTCAACATATATACACACACATATAAATTATTCCATTTATAACACATTCTGGGAAGGGCAAAATTCTAGGAGAAGGCAACAAATCATTGATTCCTAGAGATTTAGGATAAGGAGAAGACTTGAACAAAGTGCAGTACAATGGAATTTCTGGAGGTTATCAACAATCCTTTATCTTGATTACGATGGTATACATGACTGTATAAAATTCCTAAAACTCAGAGAACCATAAATTTAAAGGGAAATTGACTTTATATTAATTATACCACAATTTTCAAAAAAGGAAAAGGAAAAAAAGCCCAAGATCAAATGGTTTCACTGGTCTACCAAACATTTAAAGAAACATTAATGCCAGTCCTTCTAAAATTTTCAAGAAAAGTTAGAGGCAGAAACATGCTTAAACTTATTTTTCAAGGTTAGTATTACCCTGATACCAAAGCCAGAAAAGAACACTACAGAAAAAGAAATCTATACACCAATATCCTTGATAAACATAGATGCTAGGGGCATGGTCCTGAGATGGCAGAGAAATAGGACAGGGAGACCACTTTCTCCCCCACAAAATCATCAAAAGATCAGCTGAATGTTGAGCAACTTCCAAAAAACAACTTCTGAATGGTAGTGGAGGACACCAGGCACCCAGAAAGGCAGCCCATTCTCTTCGATAGGAGGTAGGACAAAATATAAAAGACAAAGAGAGAGACAAGAGAGCTAGGGACAGAGACCCGTCCTGGGAGGGAGTTGTGAAGGAGGAGAAGTTTCCCAACAACAGGAAACCCTCTCACAATGGGTCTGTGGGGAGTTTTGGAATCTCAAAGGGCAACATAACTGAGAGGGAAAAAAACAAAAAACAAAAAACAAAAAAAACAAACCCACAGAATACGTACCTTAACCAAAACTCCCAGCAAAGAAATACTCCAGACACTGGCATCTGCTACCAGCGAGCGGGGGAGGTGCAGGTTGCATGCTTAGGGTAAGGACCTGGTCTGAATGCCCTGAGGACTATCTGAAGGAGCTAAGGTGAGATAGCAACCCAAACTGTGGGATAGCCTGAGAGAGGAAAAAAATAAAACAGAGAGAGAACTTTTCCGCGAAAAGTTCTAACCCAAGGCGGAGCTTGGCCGACTCAAGGAACAAAGGATTGAGCAAATACCAAAGGAGAGCTAGCCAGCTGTGGACTGGCCCATCTGCCTGCAGGCAACATCCAGGGCCAGAAGGCTAGAGGCAACCTCAGCCGCAAAAATGGCATCCTCCACCAAACTGGGAGCAGGCTCCCAGTTGTTAACAAAGTCTTCTGGGATCCTGGACGGTTGACATCTACCAGGATGGTCGCAGCCTGAGATCAGCCCCCCAGAGGAGACACATGGCACACCTAAGACGGTACTCTTGCTGTGCACCCAGGAAACCGAGAAGCTGGGAACAGGGGTGATAAGATGCACCGTACACCTGGGACAGTGTGCTCGCCAAGTACCTGGTCGCCTGAGCTCCTCAGACCTGAGAAGGGTACAAAACACAGGCCTAAATGAGTCTGTGCCTTTGTGGAGTACCCAAGAACCTGAACCTGAGCAGCTTAGACCTAGAAAGTGCACACAACCCAGGGCCTGCTTTGGACAGTTCCCCTTCAGAGCAACCTGGAGCCTGAGCAGTGTAGCCCGGGAAAGCACACGTGCTGTGAACTGGGGCAAACCCAGTGTGGTCCAGACACTGCGAGCATTCCCCACACATGCCAGTGATATTTGTTTCCACTGTTCCTCCCTCCCCACAGCACAACCGAACAAGTGAGCCTAAATAAGTGACCACCTTCACCCCAATGTGTCAGGGCGGAAATTAGACACTGAAGAGACTAGCAAACAGAGGAAGCCAAAATTAACACAGAAGAGGGAGCCACGCTGGAAGTGACAGGTGCAATAGATTAAAACCCTAAGTAAACATTGACTAAGCACTGGAAGGGGCCTACAGACCTTGAGGAGGAGGATAAGCTGGAACAAGGAACTATCTGAAACTGAACTGACTCCAAACTGCCCTCAACAGCTCTAGAGAAATTCCTAGATATATTTTCACTATTATCATTTTTTTATTTTTAAGTTCCTTATTACTCCTTTAATTATCATTTTTATAACCTACTTTTCAGTTCAGTTCAGTCACTCAGTCAAGTCTGACTATTTGCAACCCCATGAATCTCAGCATGCCAGGCCTCCCTGTCCATCACCAACTCCTGCAGCTCACTCACTCCGGTCCATCGAGTCGGTGATGCCATCCAGCCATCTCATCCTCTGTCGTCCCCTACTCCTCCTGCCCCCAATCCCTCCCAGCATCAGAGTCTTTTCCAGTGAGTCAACTCTTTACATGATGTGACCAAAGTTCTGGAGTTTCAGCTTCAATGTCAGTCCTTCCAATGAACACGCAGGACTGATCTCCTTTAGGATGGACTGGTTGGATCTCCTTGCAGTCCAAGGGACTCTCAAGAGTCTTCTCCAACACCACAGTTCAAAAGCATCAATTCTTCGGGGCTCAGCTTTCTTCACAGTTCAACTCTCACATCTATACATAACTACTGGAAAAACCATAGCCTTGATTAGACACACCTTTGTTGGCAAAGTAATGTCTCTGCTTTTGAAAATGCTGTCTAGGTTGGTCATAACTTTCCTTCCAAGGAGTAAGTGTCTTTTAATTTCATGGATGCAAACACCATCTACAGTGATTTTGGAGCCTAAGAAAATAAAGTCTGACACTGTTTCCACTCTTTCCCCATCTATTTCCCATGAAGTGATGGGACCGGATGCCATGATCTTCGTTTTCTGAATGTTGAGCTTTAAGCCAACTTTTCCATTCTCCTCTTTCACTTTCATCAAGAGGCTTTTTAATTCCTCTTCACTTTCTGCCATAAAAGGTAGTATCATCTGCATATTTGAGGTTACTGATATTTCTCCCAGAAATCTTGATTCCAGCTTGTGCTTCTTCCAGTCCAGCGTTTCTCATGATGTATCCTGCCCAGAAGTTAAATAAGCAGAGTGACAATATACAGCCTTGACGTACTCCTTTTCCTATTTGGAACCAGTCTGTTGTTCCATGGCCTGTTGCTTCCTGACCTGCATACAGATTTCTTAAGAGGCTGGTCAGGGGTTCAGGTATGCCCATCTTATTCAGAATTTTCCACAGTTTATTGTGATCCACACAGTCAAGGGCTTTGGCATAGTCAATAAAGCAGAAATAGATGTTTTTCTGGAACTCTCTTGCTTTTTCCATGATCCAGCAGATGTTGGCAATTTGATCTCTGGTTCCTCTGCCTCTTCTAAAACCAGCTTGAACATCTGGAAGTTCGCGGTTCATGTATTGCTGAAGCCTGGCTTGCAGAAATTTGAGCATTACTTTACTAGCGTGTGAGATGAGTGCAATTGTGCGGTAGTCTGAGCATTCTTTGGCATTGCCTTTCTTTGGGATTGGAATGAAAACTGACCTTTTCCAGTCCTGTGGCCACTGCTGAGTTTTCCAAATTTGCTGACATATTGAGTTTAGTACTTCCACAGCATCATCTTTCAAGATTTGAAATAGCTCAACTGGAATTCCATCGCCTCCACTAGCTTTGTTCGTAGTGATGCTTTCTAAGGCCCACTTGACTTCACATTCCAGGATGTCTGATTCTAGGTGAGTGATCACACCATCATGATTATCTGGGTCATGAAGATCTTTTTCGTATAGTTTTTCTGTGTATTCCTGCCACCTCTTAATATCTTCTGCTTCTGTTAGGTCCATACCTTTTCTGTCCTTTATTGAGCACATCTTTGCATGAAATGTTCCCTCAGTATCTCTAATTTTCTTGAAGAGATCTCTCATCTTTCCCTTTCTGTTGTTTTCCTCTATTTCTTTGCAGTGATCACTGAAGAAGTCTTTCTTATCTCTTCTTGCTATCCTTTGGAACTCTACCATCAATATTTCCTAATATTTGGAAATATTTGGAACATGATAAATGCCCACCAAACCAAACAAAAAAGGAGGAGATAGGGAGTCTACCTGAAAAGAATTCCGAATAATGATAGTGAAAATGATCCAAAATCTTGGAAACAAAATGGAGTTACAGATAAATAGATTAGAGACAAGGATTGAGAAGATGCAAGAAATGTTTAACAAGGACCTTGAAGAATTTAGAAAGAGTCAATCAGTAATGAATAATGCAATAACTGAGATCAAAAGCACTCTGGAGGGAACCAACAGTAGAATAACTGAGGTAGAAGATAGGGTAAGTGAGGTAGAAAATTTAAATAGAAATGGTGGAAATAAATGAAGCAGAGTGGAAAAAAGAATGAAAAGAAATTAGGACAACCTCAGAGACCTCTGGGACAATGTTAAATGCACCAACATTCAAATCATAGGTGTCCCAGAAGAAGAAGACAAAAAGAAAGGTCATGAGAAAATACTTCAGGAGATAATAGTTGAAAACTTCCCTAAAATGGGGAAGGAAATAACCACCCAAGTCCAAGAAATCCCAAGAGTCCCAAGCAGGATAAACTGAAGGCAAAACACCCCAAGACACATATTAATCAAATTAATGAAGATCAAACACGAAGAACCAATATTAAAAGCAGCAAGGGAAAAGCAACAGATAACATACAAGGGGATTCCCATAAGGATAACAGCTGATCTTTCAATAGAAACTCTTCAGGCCAGAACGGAATGGCGAGACATACTTAAAGTGATGAAAGAGAAAAATCTACATCCCAGATTACTATACCCAGCAAGGTATCCAACATGAAGGGGATCAAAAGCTTTACAGACAAGCAAAAGCTGAGAGAATTCAGCACCACCAAACCAGTTCTCCAGCACATGCTAAAGGATCTTCTCTAGACAGGAAACACTGAAAAGGTTTATAAACTTGAACTCAAAACAACAAAGTAAATGGCAACAGGATCATACTTATCAATAATTACCCTAAATGTAAATGGACTGAGTGCCCCAACCCAAAGACAAAGACTGGCTCAATGGATACAAAAACAAGACCCCTATATATGTTGTCTACAAGAGACCCACCTCAAAACAAGGGACACATACAGACTGAAAGTGAAGGGCTGGAAAAAGATATCCCATGCAAATAGAGACCAAAAGAAAGCAGGAGTAGCAATACTCATATCGGGTAATTTAGACTTTGAAATAAAGGCCATGAAAGAGACAAAGAAGGACACTACATAATAATCAAAGGATCAATCCAAGAAGAAGATATAACAATTATATATGCACCCAACACAGGAGCACTGCAATATGTAAGGCAAATGCTAACAAGTATGAAAGGGGAAATTAACAGTAACACAATAATAGTGGGAGACTTTAATACCCCACTCACATCTATGGATAAATCAACTAAACAGAAAATTAACAAGGAAACACGAACTTTATATGATACAATGGACCAGTTAGACCTAACTGATATCTATAGGACAATTCACCCCCCCAAAAATGAATTTCACCTTTTTCTCAAGTGCGCACAGAACATTCTCCAGGATAGATCATATCCTGGACCATAAATCTAGCCTTTGTAAATTCAAACAAAACAAAAATTGAAATCATTTCAAGTCTCTTTTCTGACCACGATGCAGTAAGATTAGATGTCAACTACAGGGCTAAATCTATTAAAAATGCAAACATATAGAAGCTAAACCACATGCTTCTGAATAACCAACAAATCACAAAAGAAATCAACACAGAAATCAAAATATGCATAGAAAAAAATGAAAATGAAAACATGACAACCCAAAATCTATGGAATTCAGTAAAAGCAGTGCTGAGGGGAAAGTTCATAAACAAACAAGAGAAAAATTAAATAAATAACCTAACTTTACACCTAAAGCAACTAGAAAAAGAAGAAATTAAGAACCGCAGGGTTAGCAGAAAGAAAGAAATTATAAAAATTAGGGCAGAAGTAAATGAAAAAGAAACAAAGGAGACCATAGCCAAAATCAACAAAGCTAAAAGCTAGTTCTTTGAGAAGATAAATAAAATAGACAAATCATTAGCCAGACTCATCAAGAAACAAAGGGGAGAAGAATCAAATCAACAAAATTAAAAATGAAAATGGATACATCACAACAGGCAACACAGAAATACAAAGGATCATAGAGACTACGATCAGCAGCTATATGCTAATAAAATGGACAACTTGGAAGAAATGGACGAATTCTTAGAAAAGTATAACCTTCCAAAACTGAACCAGGAAGAAATAGAAAAATCTTAACAGACCTATCACAAACACAGAAATTGAAACTGTAATCAGAAATCTTCCAACAAATAAAAGCCCAGGAGAAGATGGCTTCACAGGTGAATTCTATCAAAAATTTAGAGAAGAGCTAACACCTATCCTACTCAAACTCTTCCAGAAAATTGCAGAGGAAGGTAAATAGCCAAACTCATTCTATGAGGTTACCATCACCCTAATACCAAAACCAGACAAAGATGCCACAAAAAAAGAAAACTACAGGCCAATAGCACTGATGAACATCCTTAACAAAAATCCTTAACAAAATTCTAGCAAACAGAATCCAACAACATATTTAAAACATCATACATCATGACCAAGTGTGTTTTATTCCAGGGATGCAAGGATTCTTCAATATTCACAGATCAATCAATGTGATACACCACATTACAAACTGAAAGATAAAAACCATATGATTATCTCAATAGATACAGAGAAAGCCTTTGACATTCAACATCAAATTTCAAAATCCATTTATGATTAAAAAAAAAACCCTCCAGAAAGCAGGCATAGAAGGAACATACCTCAAGACAATAAAAGCTATATATGATAAACCCACAGCAAACATTATCCTCAATGATGAAAAACTTAAATAATTTCCCCTAAAGGCAGGAATGAGACAAGGGTGCCCACTCTCACCACTAATATTCAACATAGTTTTGGAAGTTTTAGACACAGCAATCAGAAAAGAAAAAGAAATAAAAGAAATCCAGATTGGAAAAGAAGTAAAACTCTCACTGTTCACAGATGACATGATCCTCTACATAGAAAACCCTAAAGACACCACCAGAAAATCACAGGAACTAATCAATGAATATAGTAAAGTTATAGGATATAAAATTAGCATGCAGAAATCCCTTGCATTCCTAGACACTAACAATGAGAAAACAGAATGAGAAATCAAGGAAACAATTCCATTCACCATAGTGACAAAAAGAATAAAATACTTAGGAATATATCTACCTAAAGAAACTAAAGACCTATCTATAGAAAACTATAAAACACTGATGAAAGAAATCAAAGATGACACAAATAGATGGAGAAATATACCATGTTCATGGATTGGAAGAATCAATATAGTGAAAATGAGTATACTACCCAAAGCAATCTATAGGTTCAATGCAATCCCTATCAAGCTACCAATGATATTTTTCACAAAACTACAACAAATAATTTCACAATTTGTATGGAAATACAAAAAACCTCAAATACCCAAAGCAATCTTGAGAAAGAAGAATGGAACTGGAAGAATCAACCTGCCTGACTTCACACTATACTACAAAGTTACAGTCATCGAGACAGTATGGTACTGGCACAAAGACAGACATATAGATCAATGGAACAAAACAGAAAGTCCAGAGATTAAATCCATGCACCTATGGACACCTTATCTTTGACAAAGGAGGCAAGAATATACAATGGGGAAAAGACAATCTCTTTAACAAGTGGTGCTGGGAAAACTGGTCAACCACTTGTAAAAGAATGAAACTAGAACACTTTCTAACACCATACACAAAATAAACTCAAAATGGATTAAAGATCTAAATGTAAGACCAGAAACTATAAAACTCCTAGAGGAAAACATAGGCAAAACACTCTCTGACATAAACCACAGCAGGATCCTCAATGACCCATCTCCCAGAATATTGGAAATAAAAGCAAAACTAAACAAATAGGACATAATTAACCTTAAAAGCTTCTGCACAATGAAGGAAACTATAAGCAAGGTGAAAAGACATCCTTCAGAATGGGAGAAAACAATAGCAAATGAAGCAACTGACAAAGAATTAATCTAAAAATATACAAGCAGCTCATGCAGCTCAATTCCAGAAAAATAAACCACCCAGTCAAAAAAATGGGCCAAAGAATTAAACACACATGTCTCCAAAGAAGACATACAGATGGGTAACAAACACATGAAAAGGTGCTCAACATCACTCATTATCAGAGAAATGCAAATTAAAACCACAATGAGGTACCATTTCACGCTGGTCAGAATGCCTGCTATCAAAAACGTCTACAAACAATAAATGCTGGAGAGGGTGTGGAGAAAAGGGAACCCTCTTAAACTGTTGATGGGAATGCAAACTAGTCCAACCACTATGGAGAACAGTGGGGAGATTCCTTAAAAAACTGGAAATAGAATTCCCATATGACCCAGCAATCCCACTTCTGGGCATACACACTGAGGAAACCAGAATTGTTTGAAAAAACTGGAAATAGAACTGCCTTATGACCCAGCAGTCCCACTGCTGGGCATACATGCCGTGGAAACCAGAGTTGAAAGAGACACGTGTACCCCAATGTTCATCGCAGCACTGTTTATAATAGCCAGGACATGGAAACAACCTAGATGTCCATCAGCAGATGAATGGATAAGAAAGCTGTGGTACATATACACAATGGAGTATTACTCAGCTATTAAAAAGAATGCATTAGAATAAGTTCTAATGAGGTGGATGAAACTGAAGCCTAATATACAGAGTGAAGTAAGTCAGAAAGAGAAACAGCAATACAGTATATTAACACATATATATGGAATTTAGAAAGATGGTAATGATGACCCTATATTTGAGACAGCAAAAGAGGCACAGATGTAAAGAACAGATTTTGGACTCTGCGGAAGAAGGCGAGGGTGGGATGATTTGAGAGAATAGCATTGAAACATGTATATTACCATATATTGAAATAGATCCAGGTTCAATGTATGAGACAGAGCACTCAGGGCCAGTGCACTGAGATGCCCCTGAGGGATGTGATGGGGAGGGAGGTGGGAGGGGAGTTCAGAATGGAGGACGCATGTACACGCATGGCTGATTCATGACAATGTATGGCAAAAACTACTACAATATTGTAAAGTAACTAGCCTCCGATTTAATTAATTAATTAATTTTTTTAAAAGACTAGATTGGAAAAAAATAAAAACATAGATGCCAAAATTCTTAAAATACTAGCAAATCAAATTTAAGAGTACATTAAAAGAACATGTACCAAGGTCAAGTGAGATTTGTCCCTGGGATGCAAGGATGCTTCAAGTCATGCAAATCAATAATTGTGATATACCACATTAACTGAACTGAACTGAACCACATTAACAGAATGAAAGACAAAAAGCATATGATCCTATCAATAGATGTAGAAAAAGCATCTGACATAATGCAGTATCCTTTCATGATAGTAACATCCAAATTGGGCATAGAAAGAACATAGTCCAACGTAATAAAGGCCATAGTCAACATCATACTGAACAGTCAGTGACTGAACACTCTTATTCAAAGATCAGGAATAAATACTAGGTGTCCATTCTCACCATTCCTATTCAACATAGTACTTGAAGCCCTATATAGAGCAATCAGGCAAAAAAAGGGGAACAAAAGGTTTCCAAATTGGAAATGAAGAAGTAAAATGTAACTGCCTGTAGATATGATCTTATACACAGAAAACTCCAAAACTCCACCAAAAAACTTTTAGAACAAATCAATGAAAGTCTGTCAAACTGTAGGGAACATAATCAAAATATAAAAATCAGCTGCATTTCTATACACTGACAACAAAATACCCCAAAAAGAAATAAAACAATAGCATCAAAACTAATAAAATACTTAGGAATAAATTTAAGGATATGAAAGATCTGTACACTGAAAACTGCAAGACTGACTAAAAACCTGAAAAAGACACACATGCATGGAAACGTATCTCATATTCATGGATCAGAATAATTACTACTGTTAAAATCCCTCACTACCCAAAGTCATCTGGAGAGTCAATGCAATCCCTATGTAAATCCAAAAGGCATTTCTCACAGATACTGAAAAAAAAAAATCCCCAAATTTGTTAAAGCCAAATAGGCATTGTAAGACCCCAAATAGCCAAGGTAATCCTGAGAAAGAAGAACAAAGTTGGAGGCACCATACTTTCTGATTTCTACTTGTACTACAAAGCTATAGTAATCAAAATATGATACTAGCCAAAAATAGACACATAATCCAATGAAACAGAATTGGGAACCCAAAAGTCAATCCTTGCATATATGGACAACTGATATTTGCAAATCACAAAGCTGATAAGCGGTTAGTATCTGAAATATACAAAGAACTCATACAACACAATAGCAAGAGAAAGTCTGACTTTAAAATGGGCAGAGGAACTCAATAGACATTTCTCCAAGGAAAACATACATTTATACCCCCAACAAAAAATTTTAAGAAGACATGGTATGTATATGTATGTGTACACATACAGAGTAGAATATTATTCAATCATGAGAAAAAATATCCTGCCATTTGCAACAACATGGATGGACCTTGAGGGCATTATGCAAAGTGAAACAGTTCAGATAGAGAAATACAAGTAATGCATGGTATCACTTATATGTGGACTCTAAAAACCTGATTCACAGACACAGAGAATAGAATGATAGTTGCCAGGGTTTAGGGGAAGCGGGGAGAGTGGGCAGGTATTGGTCAAAGGATACCTTCCACTTATAATACAGCATAGTGATCACAGCAAATAATACTGTACTATAAACGTGAAAGCTGCTGAGAGTAATCTTAAATGTTCTCACCATGAAAAAGAAATGGTAATTATGTAATGTGATGGAAGTGTTAGACCACATTATGGTGGAAATCATTTTGCAATATATTACATGTGTCAAACTGAAGTACACCTTATACATAATGTTGTATGTCATTGACATCTCAATTAAGTTGGAATAGATAAGTAGATTACCAGAAAAAGGAATAAATTTAAATATCTAACTCTTTGGTATTGGCAGACATCCCTTTGGTTTTCACTTCCCTCCATATATTTAGCATCTAAGGATCTCCCTTCTTGTAAGTGCAATGACAAGTCTTAAAAGATTTTTGTTCTATTTTATCCAACATTTATAGGCATTTTGAAGCAAAAGGATTTCACAAATATCTAGTCTACCATATGGCCAGAAGCAAAATTCTGCCATTCTATTGAAGTACAAGACTATCTTAAAATTTCATGATGTTTTTTAACTTTTTCAATTCACTTTATCACTGAGTCCTGATGCTTCTATGAAGCACAATAATGCACTTATTGTATTACACTCTTTATAGACAGGAAAACCAAAACTGATGGAAGTTGAGCCATTTCTTATTATTTATCTAAACTAGACATCTACCCCAAAACTGAATTAATAAAGATTCTGAGAATGAAAAGGAACTTGAAGATTACCTTAAATCTTCCAGAAGTAGAGCAATAAGGAACAGTTTGAGGATTATTTACATTCTGGAGGACTTCCCTGGTGGCTCAGATGGTAAAGTGTCTGTCTACAATGCGGGAGACCCGGGTTCGATCCCTGGGTTGGGAAGATCTGCTGGAGAAGGAAATAGCAATCCACTCCAGTACTATTGCCTGGAAAATCCCATGGACAGAGGAGCCTAGTAAGCTACAGTCCATGGGGTCGCAAAGAGTCGGACACGACTGAGCGACTTCAATTACTTACATTCTGATTCATCCATAGTTGACAGTAGAGTGAAGTGTGTGACCTCGGGCAAGTCATTGAAGTCTCTATCTAATCTCAAAACACCCACATCATAGAATTGCTGTGACAATTAAGTGCATACGTTCACATCAAGCACATAGAATAGCACGTTGCAAAAAGTAGAAGGTAGTGCTTACTTTGAATAAACCGTGCTTTTGGTTGCGCTGACCAAGCCACAAATTGCTTCCAGGGGGAAGGTTGGTCTCAGGAGGGTCTATCACACGTTCATAAATCCTGTAGGAGCAAAGAACACAGTTACTAATAAAGAGGTTCAAAGCAGAACCCAAAGGTACATAGATATTGTTGGAAGTACTCAAGGCATTTGCTGCTGGTATAGAGATGGAGGCAATATGGGGTACATTTTAGATGACAGGTAACATAATCAGGGATCTGTTCCTGACAACACTTGGAAACATTATCTGGGGCCCTCCCAGCTTTCTATGTTGGCTCTTTTTGCAGAGAAAGAAGAAAGAAGGTAACATTTTTGCATATCTCCTCTGAGTAATGAATTTTATATAACCTCTGAGTAAAGTGGTTTTACCCATTTTTCAGGCGAGAATGTTGAGGTTCAGAGACCATAAAGAAGCCAACCAAGACAGCCAGTGTAGAGAACTAGGTTTAAAGAAGGTTGAGAAGTGCTTGCAAACGAGACTCTCAACCAGGGCTGAACATTCTTGCAAACGAGATGTTCAGCTAAGAATCCTGTTTGTTCCCATGGAAAAAGAACATTGCTTGCACACAAGGATGTTTCTCTGATTCCTCAATAAGAACAGACCTTGGGACAAAACGGATTCTAAGTTGATAAGGAAGTTCCCCAAAACAAAGTCTTAGCTGCAGTAAATAAGCCAAGGTAAAGGTTATCTCGCCCTGCGCCTGCGCACTGTATAGTCTCTAAATCGTAGTGCTTGGCAGCTTGCCCTGTAGGGTGTTGTGCAAGGGATATAAAATAAAGCAGCTGTAAGAAGCGAGTGTTAAAAATATAAAGATTTAAACCACTCTGCAGTGTTGGTGTTTCATTCCGTCGCCGGCAGCCAGAGAAGAGAAAAGTTGGGATGAGAATCTATCTGGCCTGGCTGTGCAGCCCATGCACCCTCCTCTGTGCTCTACGACTCTCTGACAGCTTTATCCAGCTGCTACTTATTTCTACAGTAATCTCCCAGACCCCATCTAAACAACTGAGGAGCAGCTGCCCACATGATAATGAGCTTCCTGTACAAAATCAAGTAAATAAAATAATCATCCAATGAACAAATATTTATTGAGCATTTCTTTATGCTTCAAGCTCCTTTTAAGGCAACAGAAGATAGAGCAATAAACCAGACATACAAAGTCCTGTCCTCATAGAGCAAAAGAAAGAATTCTGCATAAGAAGAAGAATCTTCGTGTGATACATGAAGACACGGAACTAATACAGAGGAAACAACCATCTCGGGATCTTTGCAGGCACTGAGAAAACCTGCTGAAAAGCAAACTGTCTCAGTTACTCTGCCCTCCCAAGCTCCATGTTAGTCAATAACAAATCCTGAAATATTGCTCTCTTTAGAAACAATCCCTGCAAACACCAGCTGAGCAAAGGCCTCCACCTCACCTCTGGCAAGTACCTTCCAGCACCTGAGTATTGAGAAGGGAAAGGAAGAGCTCAACTAAGACTTGAACCTGTCTCCATAGATGCTCAGAAGAGGCTGAGTGTGGTGAGACTTAGGGACTGCCTCTTGCCAGAGGGTTCTGAATTTCTCCATCAGCTTTCAGTAGTAGAGTGCAGAAGAACTGGAGAACTGTCCAGTTACATCAAGGCCAGTGAATTATTGCAAGGCTGATGCAGCTGGGATCTATCACATTGCAGCCTTAAGCTTATGTCTTAGCCACATCATCCATTACTCTCCTGTTCCCCAACAATATATACAAGGTATCCAACTGACAAAGCTCTAAATATATCAGATCCTTCTGTACTAATTATCTTTCTGTTATAAATGGAGGCTCAAAACATAAACAAGGTAAATAAGTTTCCCTAAAAAAGATAGTGTCTTCTCCACAACAAAGCATCCTTTCTTTTTCTGTTAGAAGGAACCATTTGAGATGAAGCAATGTGTCAAAACTGCCTTAATACAAGATGCTGTATACTTCCTTTAAAAAGTTTTCTTTCCTAATATTAGTGAAAAACTAGAAACAAGCCAAATTTACAACAACAGAGAAACATATACATTATCAAGTAGATCAGCTTGATAGAATTTACTACAGTCATTAACAGTGATAAATAGGCAGGTTATGAAATATGGGGAAGTATACACAAAATAATTTTCACCAGAGGAAAGGGGAATGCAAGATTATTTATGCACTATGGAGATAATGATGCAAAAATTATATTCAATGTTGGTGAGTTTCAGAGGAGTCCAGAGAGAAATGAAAATCGCTATATTTAGGTGAAGAGGCATAGCATAATTTTCCATGAGGTGGTTTCACTAAACAGTTAAAAGTGTTGTCAACCTATTTATCTTAACCTTCATTTTAAACACCTGCATCTGTCCTAGTGAGAATAGTTTTCCATCCAAATGCCTTCTTTTTGGTTTTCAAAATGCTAGAAGGTAAGCTCAAAGGAGTAAAGGAAGGGGCTTTATCTAATGTTTACTAAGTGCATTTAAGAAGGAAAAATCAGAAAGATCAACTCCCTCTCCTGCTCTCTCTTCCACAAACATAGTAGTTCCCTGGAAGAAACCTTGAAGAAGCAAACATTTGAGGCCACTGTCATAAACAGGTGGCAACCCAAGGCGCATTAGCCAAAGGGGCAAGCTGACGTCCGTGTCCTACAGTCCTGTCAGGATCTGCTATTCATGCCAAGGGAAGTCTGCACTGCTGCCTTCCTGGAAGCCCCACCTATTCATTTGGATCAAAGAGCTCCAAGCAGCAGTCACAGTCCACAGATTGCATACAGGCCTAGCAAATGAGAGAGCTTAAAAACTATATTAAATTGACATAAAAACCCACACAAAGGGTATCTTCAGTTCAGTTGAGTCTCTCAGTTGTGTCCGACTCTTTGCAGCCACGTGGACTGCAGCATACCATGCCTTCCTGTCCACCAACAACTCCTAGAGCTTGCTCAAACTCATGTCCATTGAGTCAGTGATGCAATAACCATCTCATCTTCTGCCGTCCCCTTCTCTTCCCACCTACAATCTTTTCCAGAATCAGGATCTTTTCCAATGAGTCAGTTCTTCGCATCATTGGAGCTTCAGCATCAGTCCTTCCAATGAATGTTCAGGACTGATTTCCTTTAGGATGGACTTGTTGGATCTCTTTGCAGTCCAAGGGACTTTCAAGTGTCTTCTCCAACACCACAATTCAAAAGCATCAATTCTTCCACACTCAGCTTTCTCTATAGTCTAACTCTCACATCCATACATGACTACTGGAAAAGCCATAGCATTAACTAGATGGACCTTTGTCAGCAAAGTAAAGTCTCTGCTTTTAATATGCTATCTAGGTTGGCCATCACTCTTCTTCAAGGAGCAAATGTCTTTTAATTTCACGACTACAGTCATCATTTGCAGTGATTTTAGAGTCCAAGAAAATAAAATCTGTTACTTCTTCCATTGTTTCCCCATCTATTGGCCATGAAGTGATGGGACTGGATGCCATGATTTTAGTTTTTTGAATGCTGAGTTTTAAGCCAGGTTTTTCACTCTCCTCTTTCACTTTCATCAGGAGGCTCTTCAGTTCCTCTTCACTTTCTGCCGTAAGGGTGGTGTCATCTGCATATCTGAGGTTATTGATATTTCTCCCAGCAATCTTGTTTCCAGCTTGTGCTTCATCCAGCCTGGCATTTCACATGATGTACTCTGCATAGAAGTTAATTAAGCAGGGTGACAATATACAGCCTTGACAGACTTTTTTCCCAATTTGGAACCTGTCTGTTGTCCCATGTTCAGTTCTAACTGTTGCTTCTTAACCTGTCTAATCATGAGGAAATATCAGACAAACCCAATTGGAGGGATATTCCACAAAATAACTGCCTATGCTCTTTCAAATATCAGTATCATGAAAAGTAAAGAAAGGCTGAGGAGCAGTGGCCAATCACAAGCAACCAAAGGGACGTAAAAACTAAACATGAGATGGGATCCTGGACTGCATCTTGGAGCAGGAAAACAAAAATTCATAAAGGAGTCAGTAAAAAATCAGTGAAATTTGAATCAGAATGGTAGATCAGAAAATAGTATTGTATTGGTGTTCAATTTCCTGATTTTGAGAAATAGGTGGTATATATTTCTGTGACTTGTTCTTAGGAAATACACACTGCAGCATTTAGGGATAAAACGTCACAATGTGTGCAATTTACTCTCAGAGAGTTCAAATTAACAATATAAATACACACAATATAAGTACATACATACGTAGACACATCTTTTTTACTTTGAGAGAGAACAGAATTTCAGCAGAGGTTATGGCTGTTTTCTTGAATCATTCTCAAAACTTTTATGTAGGATTAAAATTATATTAAAGTAAAAAAGTTTTAAAAATAGAGTAAAAAAAGCTAAAAAGTTCTATGCTGCTGCTAAGTCACTTCAGTCATGTCCGACTCTGTGCGACCCCATAGACAGCAGCCCACCAGGCTCCGTCGTCCCTGGGATTCTCCAGGCAAGAACACTGGAGTGGGCTGCCATTTCCTTCTCCAATGCATGAAAGTGAAAAGTGAAAGTGAAGGCGCTCAGTCGTGTCTGACTCTTAGCAACCCCATGGGCTGCAGCCTCCCAGGCTCCTCCATCCATGGGATTTTCCAGGCAAGTGTACTGGAGTGGGGAGCCACTGCCTTCTCAACATATACAAATTAAAAAGACAAACAGGCAAAACTATTTTATCTATGAGCCAAGGATATACACAAACTTGAAGTGTCATGTAAGGTATATGACACTGTTTTCCTAAAGGAATGGTAATGGTTAGAGAGGAGGAAATGAAAGGCAGGGAAGGAGGGATGAAGGAAGGATTTACAGATGAATGCTAAGAATATCTCATAAACGAAGAAACAAGATTATCACATTCCTATCCTCACCTTTCTACAGGGGGAGTTTTTCAACCAACATAGCAAACACAATCAGAATCTTGGCAAAATGGCTGCTGATCCCTGAGGTGGACTGACTCATAGAGATAGGCCAGTGGGGCACAATGACCTGTCACTGAAATCTAGTATTGCCCAAATAACGGAAATGAAAAAGCCAAAGCTAAAATATGAACTCCTTGGTTTCCAGTGTGCTCAGGAAATCGAATTCGATGTTCTGATATTCTAGTATTATGGTTAATGAAGTTTCCTTCTCATCAGCAAATATCTGACTGTCTATAATGTGTGGGACACTGCTGGCTATGGGGACACCCAGGCAAAGGCCACAGGGCCAAGTTCCTGCCCTCAGGTCAAATGCACGAGCCAGACAGACAACATGCCCTCACACGCCTTACAATTCAGTGCACCAAGTGCAATGATTTGTGGGAGCAGAGAAGAAAGAAAACAGAAGACTTACAGCTGAGTCATGAATGAAGAATAAAGCGGAGCTGACATCCAGACATAGTAACCAGCGCTTGCACAGAACTGTGTGCATGCCAAACATTTTTACTGAGAATTTTATATATATTAACTTAATCCTCACAATACCACCATCAGACAGATGTTCTCGGTTCACCAAGGTTAACTAATTTGCCCTCGGTTAAGCAGCTGGTGAATGGCAGAGCTGGGATTTGAACCCAGACCCCCAAGTCTGAAAGACTCACTCAAATAAATTAAGATTCCTAACTTGACTAACTCATCAGGAAGGGAAGGCGAAACAAGCTCATGTGCCAAAGCACATGGTCAGGACTGATCAGCTCTCCCAGAATCCTGGTACACTGCTGTGTGGCTACGAGGATCCCAGCCTGCTACACGTCTGGATGTGGCCATGGAATATGAATGGAAGGGATCTGCACCCTCCAAAAAAAGCCTCCCTCAACATCTTTCACTTATTCTCTTTCAGCTGACAGGAGAGGACTCTGGGGCTAAGAGGTGGGCAGAGCCACAAGGCGGCAGGGCCCGGATTCCTAAATGATGACCTGGGAGGCTGCCACCCAGCCAGACACACTCAACTGAGATAGAGAGGACTTGCAGTAGTTGTGGCTAGTATTACTTACCCTAGCAAACATACCCTAATGAAAAAGAGAAAAGTGACTCTTACATTTTCATGCCCTGGGTGCCAAGGGGTATCAGAGATCCTGCAGTGTAGCAGAGACACATGAATTTGGGACAAAACAGATTTGGGTTCACATTCCAGCTGTGCGTTCTGCTAGCTATATAACCTTAAATTATTTAATTTCTTTGTACTTCAGCTTCCTCGTTTAAAACAATGAGGTTTTACCACCAACTGTATGGGCTACAGAGAGGCTTAAATGAAATACTTTGAATGCCATTGGTACACAGTAGGTGCTGCCAGTCTGTAAAATTCATGGGTATCTAAACGACCCAGAGTACACAGGACATGTGACACATTCCGGCCCACTGGCTGCACCTCCCTTCAAATGAATCCACTGAGATGGGATTATCAGTATCTTAGGAACAAGGCTTGTGCTTTGAGACACAGTGTAAGGAAATAACATTACTGTCAAATGGAGGTTATTTCAGTTCAGTTCAGTTGCTCAGTCGTGTCTGACTCTTTGCGACCCCATGAATTGCAGCACATCAGGCCTCCCTGTCCATCACCAACTCCTGGAGTTCACTCAGACTCATGTCCATGGAGTCAGTGATGCCATCCAGCCATCTCATCTTTGGTCGTCCCCTTCTCCTCCTGCCCCTAATCCCTCCCAGCATCAGAGTCTTTTCCAATGAGTCAACTCTTCGCATGAGGTGGCCAAAGTACTGCAGTTTCAGCTTCAGCATCATTCCTTCCAAAGAAATCCCAGGGTTGATCTCCTTCAGAATGGACTGGTTGGATCTCCTTGCAGTCCAAGGGACTCTCAAGAGTCTTCTCTAACACCACAGTTCAAAAGCATCAATTCTTCGGTGCTCAGCCTTCTTCACAGTCCAACTCTCACATCCATACACGACCACTGGAAAAACCATAGCCTTGACTAGACGGACCTTAGTCGGCAAAGTAATGTCTCTGCTTTTGAATATGCTATCTAGGTTGGTCATAACTTTTCTTCCAAGGAGTAAGCGTCTTTTAATTTCATGGCTGCAGTCACCATCTGCAGTGATTTTGGAGCCCAAAAAAATAAAGTCTGACACTGTTTCTACTGTTTCCCATCTATTTCCCATGAAGTGATGGGACCAGATGCCATGATCTTCGTTTTCTGAATGTTGAGCTTTACACCAACTTTTTCACTCTCTTCTTTCACTTTCATCAAGAGGCTTTTTAGTTCCTCTAAACTAAAGGTGGTGTCATCTGCATATCTGAGGTTATTGAGGTTATTTAAGGCTGTACAATTTCAGTGTTACAATGTAAGAATTTAGTGTGTATTTTGTCATAAGTTCTTACACTTTGAAATTTTTAAATCCTAAATTTCTTTTCACCTTTTACAAATGTAAAAGCTAGAACAAGAGAATATTTAATAGGGCAAAAACAAAAGAAATTAACAGCATTAACTTCTGTTGTTGCTTAACCCAATTAGAGTACACACTGACAACCTATTCAGATACTAAATTTTGGATGAGAAAACAAAATTTTTGGACAAAGTACATTTTCTATGACATACCAAAATCCCAAGTATTTTTACTATGTTAGTTTTAAAATACCCTTCATTAGCTTCTTTCAGTTCCTTCAAGACAAAAATCAAAGTTTTCTATGTCAATTAAGCAAACATTTGAATATCTTTTACAATCCTCCAAAATACATAATTCTTTGACATTTACAAAAGTTTGACTTTTACTGAAAGTTCATCGTAAACTCACATAAGACAGGAGAAGGACTCAGGAAAAAGGAACAGGTAGAAGAAATAATCAATCACCAAACCAAGAATCAGGCAGTCCATAGCTTTTATATGAGCAAAACATGACAAGACACTGCTGTTAACACTTTGCCTAAATCAGAACTAGGCACTTATTTAACTCACTCCACTCGGAACCTTAACTGAATTTAGCTAAGCCATGGAAAAGGTTTCTGGGAAAATAAAAAATGTTGGCTGTAAGCCAAAGCCCTCTAAGTTATTTCAGACTGCCCTTATTTATCTTATATTTATATATATATATATATATATATATGTATTACTTTTTATATATTCTAACTGCCCAGTATTTTTGCTCTTCACTGAGACTCTGCCCACTTGGATGACCCATTTGGACATACTCTCTTGCACATCCGCATATGACCCTATCCCCTCCCACTAACCAATGAGGTCTATACTCTGGCCCTGACTGAACCTGTTTGCCCTGACCTCTCTGCCAGAAGAGGAGAAACTGGTCTTCCCTGGTAGCCCTGGATCAAGCACTGTCGCCCTCAAGGTATGTCCGCACTTTTTGAGTGCTACGGCCATGATTATCCGCTCAATGTGGAGAAAACAAAACCCTCCCCACAACACCCCTTCTCCCACTCAGTTGTCTCCTGCACCAGACCTCCCCTAGCCATGCTACATAATGTAGTACCTAACCACTCATCAGGCTTCCCTGGCGGCTCAGTGGTAAAGAACCCGCCTGCCAATTGAACCTGGGTTCAATCCCTGTGTGAGGAAGATCCCTTGAAAAGGAAATGGCAACCCACTCCAGTATTCTTGCTTGTAGAGTTCCATGGACAGAGGAGCCTGGCAGGCTATAGTCCATGGGGTCACAACTACACAACGACCACTTGTCACTTAGCTTGCTTTACCCTTATCAAAGCACATGACTCTCCATATATTACTGTAAAGTAATTATCCTTTAATTAAAAATAATTTTAATTTTTTTTTAAAAGATGAGTTTTAGTTTTTTTAAAAAGATGAGTATTAGGTATGTAACTTACTATGTGATGACTATAACACTGCTGTATTATACACAGAAAATTGGGAAAGAGTAAATCCTAAAAGTTCTCACTATAAGGAGGAAACTGTTTTCCTTTTCTTTCCCCTTTTATTTTTATTGTATCTATACGAAAAGATGGATGTGTTAACTGAAGCTTCTGTGGAATCATTTCACAATTTGTGCAAATCATACCATCATGCTATACACCTTAAACTTATATAGTGATGGATGTCAGTCATTTCTCAATAAAATTACAAATTAAAAAAGCACATGACTCTCCACACTAATCTTGGCTCTCTGCTGATTGACTGCCTACTCCTACCAGAAGTAAGCATCCTGAAAGCAAGGACCTTGCCTGAATTTTTTTCATCAGTATCTTTAGCATCTGAGAGAGCACCTAATCAAAGTAGGTGCCCACTCCACATACTGAACACATGAACAAATGAATGAAGGCAGTATCTTCAGAATAAGAGAGCTACAGACACTTATACAATGCACTCACCTTTTTCAAGTGTTTTCATGCATCATCCTCAGCTCATGTGAATTTCACCAGGACCCCACCCTGGCCCCAAAAAAAGCAAGATGAACCCCTCTTAATGTTTTCCATCCAGAAAGGAGATAGGGACAGCAAGTTTGAATCTGCCAGGCAGACAAATTCACTAACAGGAAAGCCAGGTAAATGAATTTCAGGAAGAAACCATCAAAAGAAATAGTCAACAACTTGAAATTAATTAAATCAAGCACAGTCTTTTTGATAAGTACACAATTTACTGCTTAAGTGGATTGCATTATAATCAGCCCAAATTTATTACATTCCCATAGACTGACACACAATGCATTTACTCTACCACCATCTAAAATCTACACTTTCTTTCAGCCAAACAAAGTCCAATTCCCACTTAGTCAAGTTTCTAGGCCTTGAACTCAAGGGAGGTGGTCCCCATTAAGATGTATTGGGAGAAGTATGGGAATTTTGCACGCCATTAGTATCTTATCAGTATTTCAAAGTGTAAGCAACTCATTTCTAATATAATAGCATGCAAAATCAAACATCTAGTCAAACATAAAAACTCCCTTGAGAGGAATGAACACTGCAAAGAGTGACTGTCATGCTCCTTGTGAAACTCAGTCACTGAATCAAGGGCTCATATTAGGAATTTTCTTCATAAGGTACAACTTCTCTGTATTCATGACTCGGGTTAAGAATGCCCTCCCTAGCAAGCGTCCCATCTCCTTAAAAGACCAATCAATATTCTATGGAGAACTCGATTTTCTGTTAACGAATAAAGCCCTGAGAGCTCAGCACAAAGCAATGCAGTGGTTCAACAACATTACTTATGAAGGAATATTGGATTTTTATTTACCTGGATGAAGGAAGGCCTCTGAAGGGACTCCACAGTACCTTGCCAATTATACAGAAGAATGAATCTCCGATGTAAACGTTGTGAATCAACATGCATTATGCCACTGTTCAATAAGACAATATGAAGCCCAAATGAGATGCTAAATGGGGAGGTTTATCTGGGGCTTTGCCTAGAACTGAAGAAAAGTGTTCACGTTCTCCCTGAAGAGGAAAGTTACAATGACCTTCCTTTGCTAGACAGAGAATCTCATCCTCACTGCCTTTTAGCCAGCACTAGTTAACATCAAGGTGTTCCTTGGAGAAAGCTCCCTATCAGAGAACACAAGGCCACTCCCATCCTGTCTCCCCTCACCATCATGGTGGTGGCAGAGCTCGCAGATGGGTTAATTCCCTCTTTTGGCCTTAGGCTAAAAGGGAAACCATATCATCTTCCCCCCTTATCTTCAGCCTCATAGGGAAATATGAGAACAAAGTTCTTGATCATCACTAGGAAAACAAAAGGCATCTATGGTGTCATTGGCACTGTTCTTGGACCCAGTGACTCTTTAGCACAGGTCGTGGCAACCTACAAAATAGTTCCTCAAAGCTCACTCACTGTCCCAAGTGTTTGCCAACAGTGTACCCTGATAAGCCACTTGTTGAATTTCCACGTCAGGTTGTTTGGCTCTTGTTCATTATTTGCTAACAAGCGGACGTATCACGCAGGGCTTGTACCAGAAGGACATGAAAGGAATGCCCCCAAGGGGAGCTCTGTGGTCTCCTCCCTCCAATCTGTTTAACAAAACCAGTGACACTCAGCAAATGACAAGATGAAAATGGCACCTCTGGCATTATACAGGAGGAAACAGACTGTAACTGGGGAGATGGATTATACGGATGAATACAGTATGGCCCCAATGTTTAAGAACTGACTTCTAAGCCAAATCCATGCAGGGCTCAGGAGGGATGGTAGCAGGGCTCAGCAGGTTTCTGAACTGCTCCTCCGCTGCTGTCTGCAGAGTAAACACACATGCCAGCTAAAAAGAAAAGGCAAAGTTGAAATCTGGACAGAAATGCCTTTCTTCTGGTGAACAAAAACACAACAGTGTTCAAAGCGAGATTAGCAAAGAGACTTTGCTGGAGAAGGGTGTGAATATCTTCCCAGAAAATGAGACAACTTCCCAGGAAGATTTAAGTCCTCATGTGACCTGCTTCATCAAGTTAGAAAACACTAGCAGATGCGTGCTTTTTCTCGTCTGGCAATTAAAGTTTACTCTTTTCTCTCTCCTCATCTGGATCTCTAAACCAAGGGTGCTTTCCTCTCCTAATCATATATTATGCCCCAAATGGCTCTCTCCCACTAGTTCTTACTAACCCTTATGCTCTGCCTATCCCAAGAGCATGCTGAATGTGGGTCAGATTAGACAAAAGAATCTGTCTTATTTATCATCATTACCTACGATTTGGCAGTTTAATAGCAGACACGCTTATTGAATTTGCAGAAAATACAGAGTTGGTATGATTACTTCAATCACAACTTATTTTAAGATAATACCACCAGGGTTAAAAGAGACATTAATAGGCAGAAACCAGGACCAAATCAAGTAAGATGAAATTTGACATCAAAAAAAAAAGAAAGAACATGTGCTTAGGGACTGTGCTTCTCAAAGACAGAATGTGAGACCTAAGATTTAACAGAAATACTGAGAAAAAGTACATTGCTGTTTTGAGCAACAGTAAGCTAAAGCTGTCAAAAACTATGTTATCATCTTAAACTGTACCAAAGAAGACAATTATCTCATTCTGAGTCTAGTAGAGATAGTCACATTTAGTTGTAGGAACTTCTCAGATGATAAACAGACACACTTTAGAAAGAACCAAGCAAGATCATGAGGGCTCTGTGAGCCAAATCAAGTGATGAATGGTTGAAGGAACAGGGGATGTTCAGTCTTAAGAAGTAAAGATTAAGGGATGGCAAGATAGTCTTCAAATATTTGGAGGACTGTCATGTGGAAAAAGGACTGGACTCCTTCTATGTAGCTAAAAGAGGTAAAACGAATATCAATAAGTGTAAGCTACAAGGAGGTAATTTCAGTTCAAGATAAGAATTTTTTAAGGCAGAATACACAGAAAGCAAGAACAGCCCTGGGAAGCAATCAGCTAGTCTCTGAAGGATGTCCCAAGATGGTAGAAGACCACTTGCAAGGACAGTAATCCTCAAACACAAAGACACAGCCTCCAAAGTTGTAAGAGCTGCCCTTGATTATCTACTATATGCCAGAACTTTACAAACTTTATAATCCTTAAAATAACCCTAAAAGGCAGGCATTGATATACTCTATTGATAGATGTTCACAGAGGTTAAACGATTTGCCTAATACCATTCAATGAATGGCAAAGCCTAAATTCAAATTCAGATGTAAATTTGTGCAATGCCACATTGCCTCATAATCCTCTATTGATTCTGCTCTTAACAAGTCAAATACTCAACTAGTTGGGTACACCAACAGTGTGAGGTACAGAAAGATCACTGGACTAAAGTCAGAAAACATCCATCTGTGTCTTACCTTTACTATTTAAGCTTTGTGACTTGGGACAAGTTGTACAACCTCTCTGAGCACTCAATGTATCTTCGCTCATAAACGTAATAATAATATGTATTACACAGGTTTTTGATGAATATAAAACAGATAATCTCAATGAAAGCACATTGTAAAATCTAAAATGCTTTTCTAAAGTAAAAGATTATTAACATTATTAACACCAATGCTTTTATCCTCACAGAAGAACCTAAGAGATACTTGAAGTATTTGCAGGGGAAAAAAAGCCAGAAACCTCATCCAAGCCACTTGGCTCAATTGGCTAGAAAATAGTACCCACTGTCAGCTTTACAATTTCTATAAAAGAGGAGCTTAGGGGCAGCAATCTGACGGGAAAGAGAGCAGAGTAACAGCCTCCTAAATCACTCCCATGGTGTAGCCACTGACAGCACATGTATCCATAGTCGTTAGTCCCATTTTATTTTCTATGAGTTCAGACAAATTTTGCTGCACAGAATGTTCAATAATAGCTGCCTCCAAAATATTTGCTGGTATTCATAAGTGGGTGATAATTTAGTGTAACCCCATTATTCATCTAGATGAAGATTTAAATGTAATGATAAATCAAAAGCCTGCTGTTCATATAAAGCTCACATTGGTAACTAGGACTGTCAGGTCAGAAAGGACATTGAAGGTCTCTGATTCAACCTCCATCTGCTACTTGTTACATTAACATACAAACATCCAAAAGCCATCTGTCATCCAGAGACTGTATGTGGTATCCTCATGTAACGTTTAAAAGCTTCTCAGAGCAAATGGATGTCTCCCCCAAGGCCCAGACTGATCATTTCCAAACAACCCATGTGAAATATATCAGGGTCTAGCAGCTATGGTAAGGGACAAGGCAACTATTTCTCTCTCCATGAAATCCTGATGCAACCACAGACCACCACCCCCCAACCCCCGCCCCTGCCCCCCGCCCCCCAACACTGGCATCATCAATACAGAAGCAAAGGTGTGTATTCTTAGGCCTTTTTTTTACTTTTTCAGGACCTTGGAAAGCACCCATAAGGTCTGTTGACAAATATTATGGGAGCCTAGCAAGCTTTTCAGATTCCTAGGCCCCTCATAAAGTCAGACTTAACAGGTA
Source organism: Ovis aries (assembly GCF_016772045.2). Taxonomy (NCBI): domain Eukaryota; kingdom Metazoa; phylum Chordata; class Mammalia; order Artiodactyla; family Bovidae; genus Ovis; species Ovis aries. The sequence goes on from NC_056074.1 coordinate 21,637,326, forward strand.
CCAGCCTGGCCCCACTATTAAAAACAATCTCTGATGAAGGCTTTATTTGGCAGTCTATCCTCAAGCAGCAAAGTCAGACTTCACTAGGACTTCATCCTGCCTGGCTACCCCACCACAGCCAAGCTAGCCTATGACAGGAACAGCCTGGACTCTACTTAGGGTGTCTCCAAGGCAGGCTGAGAGGTCCAGGGAAACAATGGGGCTATTTTGAGATGCTTTTCTATTTAAATTGAAAACAAAAATTAAACAAAGAGGGCAGCACAAAGAAAAGAAAAAAGCCCTTCAGCACCCTACTCTTTTGTGGTGGCATGGTCTCCCCAACAAGTCCCATTAGTAGTTGCATAGAAGATGGGTGGAGGGACAGAGGAATGGGTAGAAAGACAATATATAGGTAGCCACTTGTAAATTTATTTGGCAAGAATAATATTATATCCCTGGCCTCGTGGAATCTTCATTACAAAATCATAGTTATTACAGTTATCTGTTCATTGTTCGTCAATTTCAAGTATTTGCAAATGCTAAAGTGAGCCAAACATCTCCATTTACCCGCTCCAGATAGATCCTTTGTTCTGCCCTGTGCCAAAGGAGACTAACAGGTTCCCTCTTCTTTTTGGTTACAGTTGGTTTCAAGCATTGGGAAACACCAGTGGGAGGGCAGGAAGGGTTGAAGTGGCAGTGCTAGTTAATTCACAAGGAAAAGACTTAGCACAGTGCTTGGCACACAGTACTAGCTAAAGGTAGCTGCTCCTATTAATAACAAAGCTAGTAAGGGCAGCACTTGACTGCTAAGTGGTACTGTTATGCCGCTTTTCTCTCTCAGCTGCTGTCTATAGCCTTCCACACATAAATGTGTCAATACAAACTTGATTGCTTTTTAATAATGTTTACTGAGGACAACTTGTGTGCCTTGATTTCTGCTTTGTAGCAAGTTCACTGAATTATTCATTTAGTTTGGGGCACTTTCTTTTAAAAAGTAATCATCACTTTCTTGAAAGAAATTTTTATTTTATCATGCTATCAGTCCTGTCAGACTTTAGCAGTTCACAATCACTGAAGAAGAGCAAAGCAATTTAGATAAAATTTCCTGTTCAGAAGGAAGACTTTTGTTATTAAATGCAAGGCATTCAATAGTAACTGCCAGCTGTTTAATCAAAAAGTTATTGTTCATTGTGGAGGAAAAAATGGAGTCTGAAAAAACAATGAGGCTACAACTCCAAGCTCAGAAATGAAGTTTCAAATTCTTTGCAAACTCCAACTAATCATTTAAACTATAATGGCCCATTTCTGATAAGGATGATAATAAGAAAATCACTCAGAGATCTCCTACTCATTTCTTTAATTATTTCCTTTCCTAGTGACCCGTGCATGTTCAGATTACAGGGTACAAATTAAGGAAGTTTTAAGAGATGTCTCAGATAAGTCTATTATTCATGACACACAGGTGATTCCTTTAATTCCAAACCAAAATGAATGATAAAAGAAAAATTAAGTGGGTGAGGGAATTATAAGGGAAATTTTGCAAGCTAGTAAGAAGGTTTTGAAGAAGATTAAAGGGAAAAGAAAAGATTCAAGAGTCAGAAGGAGTCTGTTGTAAATTCTGGGCTTACCCACTAAACTTAGGATGTGACTTTGGACAAATCACTTTATCTTCCTAGGGTTATTTCCTCACCTTTTACATAAAGAAAATGATGCCTGCACTCTTTACCTTTCTAAGGCTCAGTGAAACACTGTACAGCAATTCCTTTGAAAATTGATGCCCAATGCTGATGTGAAATGCCTTAATAATGCTGAGCCACCTGAATGCTTATTGGCTTTTCAGATTCTCCCAATGACCCAGCTATAGCTCCTCCCTTATGTTTGGTCCATGAGACAATCTGGTAACCTTTTAATTATCTTGCTTTCTTTGATCAAGTTATTCAGGTTGATTTTTGTTACTTACAACATAAGGATCTTAACATGAAAATGTACAAGAAAATACACTTAATTCAAACTCTTCTATACTCAAGTGAATAAGCACAGTAAGCCATGGGAATGCCTGCTCAGCAGTGTATAGGAAAATAAAAATTCTGATCTTTCCACATCTTGATGCCTAGCTCATTTACATTCCATGATATAGTCAGCAATTTACAAATTTGTAGGCAACTTGAAAGCAGTTCTTATTTGGCCTTGCATCCACAGTACCTACACCAGTGCTAGGCACAAAACATACACTTAATAACAGTGGTTTAATTTCACATAGTTTTGCATTTGTGTCAGCCTGATCAGTTCCTGGATGCACCCCTCTTGCTAGGCTTGTATAATGATTAACCAATGGGTGAACTGGAGTTGTAGGAGTTCTTTATTCTGGATATTAAGCCCTCACCAGATATAAAATTTGTGAACATCTTCTATTCTTTTCATTTCTCCGGAATACTCCTTTAGATGCACAGAAGTTTTTGATATTCATAAAGCCCAATTTATCCATTTTTTTCTTTTATTGCCTATACTTTGGGATCAAGAAATCACTGCTGAATTCAACATCACAAAGACTTTTTTCCCTATTCTTTCTTATAAGAGTTTTATAGTTTTGGCACTTACATTTAAGTCATTTTTAGTTAATTTTTGTATGTGGTAGAAGGCAAGAGTACAACTTCATTCTTCCAAGTAGATATTCAGTTTTGACAGTACATTTCTTGAAAAACTGTCTTTTCCACTGAAGGGCATTGATACCCCGTTTTTGAAAGATGTCAAATGATAACATATGTGAGAATCTCTATGGATTTTCTATTCTATTCCACTGGTCCATGTGTCTATCCTATACCAATACCACACTGTTTTGATGATTCTAAGTTATATAATAAGTTTTCAAATTGGAAACTGAGTCCTCGAACTGAGTCCTTTTTCAAGATAATTTTGCCTATGTTGCATTGTCATTTTAAATATTAGTTACATTAAATTATTTCATTTTTCTTCTTCAGATACTTCAATTATATATATGTTGGGCTATCTTTATTTTCTATTTGACTATTTTCTTCCAAAGCATTTTTATTTATTTAATATTCATTTTCTAAGTTTTTTAATGCTTTTCTTTAATGTCCCTTATAGTTCTTTTGTTTGAATTTACTCTGTTGGAGTTCTTGTAATTTAGTCTTTATTTCTAAAATAATAATGTCCATTTCTTTCTTGCATTGTCATTCATGCTCTATATATTCCTGAGTTTTATATATATTTCTACTCTAAATTGGTGAATTTCTGATTAAGAGTGGGTTTCATATCTCTAAAATTTTGTTAAAGGATAATTGACTCAAGCTGGAATGTTGTATTACAGCTTTTGATACTTTTTTTTTTAAGGATTTGTATCAGCTGACATATTTTCTCATTTTTAATAGCTTTGTATACAAGATTCTGCTGTTTTATGTTCATTTTGTAGAGTCTTATTTTCGGGTACATTGTAGTTTATGGAACTTTCTGCCTCCATTTATGCTAACAATGTGAGTATGCATACATTTATTTGTTCTCCTTGTTGACCTTTCAGTATTTTTTGAAAGAATGTGGAGAGATTCAGATTTAGGCAACTACCTGGAGCAACCAGACAAGAGGGAAATGTTTCTATATCCTCTCTGTAAGCCTCTCCCGCAAGTCAGATTAATAGCACACCTCTGTATTCTTACAGCATCCTCTGCTACACTATGGTAGAACCTACCACTCTGTTGCAAGAGTCAATTTACCTTTCCACTCCACCCTGGGATACTTAGAACTTGTAGCTTTTCTTCAGTACACATAGGTATGACTTTACACTTAACTACATTAATTGCATTCATTACATGACTGTGCTGCATAATAGCAGCATAAACCTGACCATATAAGTAACTTCACCACTGTATTCTAGTTTTCTTATCTGAAAAAAAAAATGTAGACAATAATAGTACCTACCTTAAAAGGTTCTTGTAAAAATTAACATATTTAGAGTACTTAGAACACTGCTTAGCATACATCAAGTATTTACTACTCTTATTCTTATCATCATCATATCTTTATCCCCAGTAAGCACTATTGGACCTAACACATAAGGCATATTCAACAAATGCTAAGCTGAGGGTACAGATTATTCTGTCTTCTGAATTGCAGTAGCACTTAAAGAACAGTTGATACAGCTCAGCATTGCATTGAATACTACTGTGTATTACAATCGACTAGTCCATCTGTTGTTTTATGTGTCAAATAAGACTATAAGCTTCTTCAAGGACATAATATGTATTTAATTCTACATGCCCTGTAGTATTAAGCTGACTCAAATGAAAAGGAGCTTGACTAATGCTTTTTTGAAAGGTTTAAATCGTGCTCAATTGTGATTGGTTTGCTTCCTGATAATCCTACCATTAGGTTGAAAATATCTTGAGTCAAAAATATATAGAATACACCTACCTACCAAGCATCACAACTTAGCCTAGCCTACCTTAAGTGCTTAGAACACTTACATTAGCCAACAGTCAAGCAAAATCATCTAATAGAATCCTGTTTTACATTAAAGTGTTTAACATCTCATGTAATTTATTAAATACTGTACTTAAAGTGAAAAACAGAATGATTGTATGGGTATAGAATGGTTGTAAGTGTATCAGTTGTTTACCCTCATGATCGCATGGTGGACAGGGAGCTGTGGCCCACTGCCACTGCCCAGCATCACAATGGGGTATCAAACCATGTACTGACAGTCTGAAAAAAGTCGAAATTCAAAATTCCAAGTATGGCTTCCACTGAATGCATATCACTTACACACCACCGTAAAGTTAAAAAATTGTAAGTCAAACCATTCTAAGCCAGGGACCAAAGACACTGAAAACTAAATGTTCTGAACATATTTTGAAAATACCCTGTGTAAAAAGCCTCTTGACGAAAGTGAAAGTGGAGAGTGAAAAAGCTGGCGTAAAGCTCAGCATTCAGAAAACGAAGATCATGGCATCTGGTCCCATCACTTCATGGGAAATAGATGGGGAAACAGTGGAAACAGTGTCAGACTTTATTTTTAGGCTCCAAAATCACTGCAGATGGTGATTTGCAACCATGAAATTAAAAGACGCTTACTCCTTGGAAGAAAAGTGATGACCAACCTAGATAGCATATTCAAAAGCAGAGACATTACTTTGCCAACAAAGGTCTGTCTAGTCAAGGCTATGGTTTTTCCAGTGGTCATGTATGGATGTGAGAGTTGGACTGTGAAGAAAGCTGAGCGCCAAAGAATTGATGCTTTTGAACTGTGGTGTTGGAGAAGACTCTTGAGAGTCCCTTGGACTGCAAGGAGATCCAACCAGTCCATTCTGAAGGAGATCAACCCTGGGATTTCTTTTGGAAGGAATGATGCTAAAGCTGAAACTCCAATACTTTGGCCACCTCATGCGAAGAGTTGACTCGTTGGAAAAGACTCTGATGCTGGGAGGGATTGAGGGCAGGAGGAGAAGGGGATGACAGAGGATGAGATGGCTGGATGGTATCACTGACTCGATAGAAGTGAGTCTGAGTGAACTCTAGGAGTTGGTGATGGACAGGGAGGCCTGGCATGTTGTGATTCATTCCGCAAACAGTCGGACGCAACTGAACTGAACTGAACTGAAGAATGTAATATCTGAAGAGAAACCTAGAGCTAACTTTCTTATGCCTCACCTTTCCTTCCCCACCAATGAGACTTCTGTGCCATCATATCCAGCTCTAACTTTTTGGAGCTAAGAGAGTTTGACAGTCATTCAATCTATCTGTAAAATGAAGAGGTAATAGATGCCTCCTAAGTTTTATGTGACATTGAAGTAAAATGATCATAAATCAGGGGGCCTGCCTTGTAGTAGCTGCTTTACAGGGTGGTGGCCCTCAGTCTTCTTCCTCAACTATGCCCTTCACTCCATCCCACCCACTTTACAGGACAGACTCCAAAACACTAGTCAAGAGAAGAGACCCAGCAGCACTCCCTAATAGGCCAAAAACATCCCTGCTACGTGCCTACTGCAGAAAATCTCCAACATATTCTTGTGGCCTTGCATGCCCATCTGCACAAGTGACTCCAGTGCTCAACCTCTTGGTGGATCAGAGAATCATTGCCATCTGCTTCATTTTTGTTTTTGTCATTTTCAGTTTGATTTGGTTTTGTACCACTTGCATATTTAAGGTAAAGAGCTTAACAGTGAGTAACATAAGATACAAAGCAACCAACATATGATAGAAGCACTGTCCACAGGGAAAATACAGATGTCAGAAAAACTGCTGACCTTTGGGGAAAGGGGAGGGGGAGGTACAAATACATAATTAGCAAATAAAGATGCAAAATGATAAATGCCAAGAAGGAAACAGCAATGAGGTGGAGAACAATGTGGTGGGAGAGTTTCTATTACAGCAATAGTTTCACTGATGAGAAATCATTTGACTACATTAAGGAACTCTATAGGAATACATTAAAAAAAAATTCAGGCAGAGCAGACAGTAAAGAAGTCCTGGGGCAGGTATGTGCGTAAATGTTCCAGTAAAATCAACTTCTCAGGTGTGGCTGGAACAAAAAAAGTAGGAAAGAAAGCTGGAAGTGATAACAACGGAGAAGCAGAAAAGAGGTCACCTTGCTGTGAATTTTAGGTCATGCTATGTCTCAATCTTGTAATTTTAATGAGATGGGAAGGAAAGGTATCACTCCCCTCTGCACACCATGAAACGAAAGTGTTAGTCACTCAGTCATGTTCGTCTCTTTGTGGCCCCATGGACGATAGCCCGCCAGGCTCCTCTGTCCATGGAATTCTACAGGCAAAAAATACTTGAGTGGGTAGCCATTCCCTTCTCCAGGGGATCTTCCTGACCCAGAGTTCAAACCTGAGTCTCCCACTCTGTAGGCAGATTCTTCATCATCTGAGCCATCAGGGGCTAACATAAAAATACTGTGTATCCTTCAAGCCCAGGTCTAGGAACATAATCACAGTCTGAGAAACCCAGAGAGCATCAGGTTCAAGCTCTTCATTTTGCATGCTGCCCAGAGAAGGGGAGTCCTTCCTCTGGGTCACATAGCTGTGTACCAGAGTTGGAATCCAAATCTCATCTCCTGGCTAGGATTCACTGAATTTTATTTCATAGCATTTTCCTCCTCTCCTTCCACTTTCTGTTATAACTGTTATTAAAAATAATTGTGCGCTCACTACGTACCACCCATAAACCTATATGCATTCTATGTATTAGTTCAATTAAATCCATGATATAGGGCCATTTATTATCTTTTTCCTCTAGAAATGGAGTAACAAGCAAGTTTGGCCTTGGAGTACAAAATGAAGCAGGGTAAAAGCTAAAAGAATTCTGCCCAGAGAATGCAATGGTCATAGCAAACATCCTTTTGCAATGACACAAGAGATGACTTTACACATGGGCATCACCAAATGGTCAATGTTGAAGTCAGATAGATTACATTCTTTGTAGCCAAAGATGAAGAAGCTGTATGCAGTCAGCAAAAATAAGATCCTGAACTCCTCATAGCAAAATTCTGGTTTAAGCTAAAAGAAATAGGGGGAAATCACTAGCTACTCAGGTACAACTTAAATCAAATCCCTTATGAATATACAGTGAAGGTGACAAATTGATTCAAAGGATTAGACCTAGTAAATGGAGCACCTGAAGCACTATGAACAGAGGTCCATAATATTGTACAGGGAGCAGCAAGCAAAACCATCCCAAAGAAACAGAAATGCACGAAAGCAAAGTGGTTGTCTGAGGAGGCTTTACAAATAGCTGAGCTAAGAAGAGAGGCAAAGAGCAAGGGAGAAATGAAAGGTAAACCCAACTAAAGACAGAGTTCCAGAGAACAGCAAGTAGAGACAAGAAGGCCTCCTTCAGTGGTCAATGCAAAGAAACAGAGGAAAGCAACAGAAAGCTAAGACTAGAGATCTCTTCAAGAAAATAGGAAATATCGAAGAAATATTTCATCAAAGGCAGGCACAATAAAGAAAGGTGAAGACCTAAAAGCAGCAGAAGAGACAGAAAGATTACACAGAAGAACTGTACAAAAAAAGATCTTAATGGCCTGAATAACCACGATGCTGTGATCACTCACTCAGAGCCAGACATCCTGGAGTGTGAGGTCAACTGGGCCTTAGAAGCACTACTGCCAATAAAGCTAGTAGAGTGATGGAATTCCAGCTGAGCTATTTCAAATCCTAAAAGAGGATGCTCTTAAAGTGCTTCACTCAATATGTCAGCAAATTTGGAAAACCCAGCAGTGACCACAAGACTGGAAAAGGCCAGTCCTCATTCTAGTTGCCAAGAAGGGCAGTACTAAAGAGTGTTCAAACCACCAGCCAATAGCACTCATCTCCCATGCTAGTTAGGTTATGCTCAAAATCCTCCAAGCTAGGAGGATTCAGCATTACATGAACCAAAAACTTTCAGATGTTCAAGTTGGGTTTAGAACCAGAGATCAAATTGCCAACACTTGCTGGATCACAGAGAAAGCAAGGGAATTCCAGAAAAATATCTACTTTTGCTTCATTGGCTATGTTAAAGCCTTTGACTGTGTGGATCACAACAAACTATGGAAAACTCTTAAAGAGATAGGATACCAGACCATCTTACCTGTCTCCTGAGAAACCTGTATGTAGGTCAAGAAGCAACAGTTAGAACACTATGGAACAACTGACTGATTCAGGATTGAAAAAGAAGTATGGCAAGGCTGTTTATTGTCACCCTGTTTATTTAATTTATATGCAGAGCACATCATGCAAAATGCCAGGCTGGATGAGTTACAAGCTGGAATCAAGATTGCTGGGAGAAATATCAACAATCTCAGATATGCAGACAATACCACTCTAACAGCAGAAAGTGAATTGAAACTGAAGAGCCTCTTGATGAGGATGAAGGAGAACAGTGAAAAAGTCAGCTTAAAAAAACTCAACTTTATTTTTTTTAATTTATTTATTTTAGTTGGAGGCTAATTACTTTACAATATTGAAGTGGTTTTTGCCATACATTGATATGAATCAGCCACAGGTTTACATGAGTTCTCTATCCTGAACGCCCCTTCCACCTCCCTCCCCATCCCATCCCTCGGTCATCCCAGTGCACGAGCCCTGAGCTCAACTTTAAAAAAAAAAAACAAAACTATGACCATGGCATTTGGTCCCATCACTTCTTGACACATAGAAGGGGAAGAAGTGGAAGCAGTGACAGATTTCCTCTTCTTGGGCTCTAAAATCACTGAGGACAGTGACTGCACCCATGAAATTAGAAAACGACTGCATCTTGGCAGGAAAGCCTAAACAGTGCGTTAAAAAGCAAAGATATCACTTTGCTAACATAGGTCCATATAGTCAAGTTTATGGTCTTTCCTATGGTCATGTACAGATATGAGAGCTGGACCATAAAGAAGGCTGAGTGCTGAAGAATTTATGTTTTCAAACTGCAGAGCTGGAGGAGACCCTTGAGAGTCCCTTGGATTGCAAGGAGATCAAACCAGTCAATCCTAAAGGAAATCAATCCTGAATACTCTTCGGAAGGGCTGATGCTGGAAGGCCAAAGCTCCAATACTTTAGCCACCTAATGTGTACAGCTGACTCATTGGAAAAGACCCTGATGCTGCAAAAGATTGAGGGCAGGAGGAGAAGAGGGCATCAGAGGATGAGATGGTTGGGTGGCATCACCAATTTGATGGACATGAACATGGGCAAACTCTGGGAGATGGTGAGGGACAGGGAAGCCTGGAGTGCTGCAGTCCATGGGGTCACAAAGAGTCGGACACAACTTGACGACTGAACAATAACAATCAAGGGTAATGGGTATGGCTCAGGGAGAATGAGACACAGTAAAATTGTAAACAGGTAAATGATCAAGATAATTTCACATAGAGAAAGTCCTTCAGAGGCAATAAAAGAGGACGAGATGATTGGCATGATCAAGAGTGATCAGCCCGAGGCAGCACCACATCCCTCTTGAAGCTCAGGTACACGCCGTCCAAAGCAATTTCCAATATAAATACCACTGCCATTTCTTTTTAGCAACCAGTGTCAGATTATCCCAGACACAAATAACAGGATTTAGTCCTGCAATATTGTGTTCTCTGAATAGTGAAAAACAAAAGCCCAGAGATCGGCCTTTTCATCTCTGTCTCCCAGCACCATTTGACAATTTCCTCTTTTCCGACCACATGATTATATTTTTCCAAAGGCCTTATCAGAGAATCCATTTGAGCAGAGACTAATGTCACCACTCGATAATGTATCTGTAATTGGAGGGGATCTCATCTGTATTCCACATGAGCTGGACCTGTGGGCTGAGGTGAATGGAAGAGGAGGTCCTGTGGGCTTGGCTTTGAAGGATAATCTGTGGGGTCCCGTCCTCCCGTCAGCTGTGCTTCTCATTAACTGTGCAGGAGACACGGGTGAGCATACACAGCCCTCTCAGAGACTGATGCGCTCCATCCTCAAAGCCTTCAGCTTTCCCCAGTTTCCACTTAAAGCTCCTGGCATATCACAGAGACAACAAGAACGGCACCCTTTGTCCCCAGCCCCATGCATGCCACATTACAGTTTACATGACATTTTCACGCTGTGTGTTCCTCCTCGAAGAGAGAGACAGAAGCAATTATTTTTGCTACCCTGCTTTTATTGATGAGAAACCTAGGACTCAAAAAGGTTAAGAAACTTGTCCAAGGACCCACAGCTAGGAAGCAGTAAAGTCAGAGAGTAATCTGACATTTCCAACTTTGAACCTATAACAGTAAGGATCCTGATGGGAAACCGTCACCCTACTGAGATTGGGTCATTTGAAAAGAGAATCAATTAAAGGGGTATTTGCAGGACAAGCAGGGAGTAGATAAAGCACAAGAGATGGTACCAGAGAGAATGTAAATACAGAACGGGGTTCAGGAGCTCTTGCCTTTCGAGGCATAAAGGGGCCAGGAACTCGAAAAGGGTCACTTGATAGCACCTGCGGCTTTCAGTCAAAAGGGGACCCAGTCCAATGTGACCCCATAGAGAAACAGCTAGGAAAGTAGAAAGCCTCACCTCCCTCCATCCAACTTCCAGCCTATTCTTTCTCCTGATGAAATGCAAAAAGAAATTGAGATGGCAACAGAGTTCCCAGATGCAGTCCACAGAGGTCAGCCTGCTAGGAGACAGAGTGGAGCAGAGAGGGGAGAGATGTTTCTGGAGAGGCAGATGGAAGATAGCCAGCCCAGACCCCAAGGCTTCTTCCACCATCCCAGGTTGCCTCCCCCTTGAGGGGCTACTGGAGCCAACACCAAAGCACAGTCACTTTTGATGGAGGCAAAATCTGGGTCAGCCCCCAGGATGGCCTATGCTGCAAATATACGGTCACCTTTTTCACGTAATACTTTGCAAGGATGAGATTTAGGGCAAGGCTTGGTCACATAATGTGTATGTTGAAAGCTTTGTGATATGCCCAAGGTTGTCACAATGCTCTTCTTCACTGAAGGGAATCCAGGTTGCCTCCAGGTGAAGCCTTGAACCCACCTGCAGATGTCGAGTCCATTGGTGCACCACTCTAACTCCAGAGAGTAAGCCACAACACCCTCCTCCTTCCCAAGCCAAGTGGGCCCGGATCCTACTTGTAGTTAAATATAGCAGAAAAGAGAAGATCAAGCTATGAGAAGGAGTCAACATCAAGACCATCAGAAAACCCAAGTATGGAGTACAGAAAGGGCTGTCTTGCCAGAGAGGACGCTGGCAATTGGTGGTCAGGGGAACTATGACATTCTGAGGTCAGTCAACAGAGAAGAAATCCAAATAAATTGCCAAACTGATCAGGTAAAGCAGCAGGCATCAAAAGCCAGGGATAGGTAGGCCAAGAAGATGAGAGATGAGAATATGAGAAGGTAAGAGTCAGAGGGAAGGCAGGCCTGGGAAAAAGCTGCCGTAAGGAACCGGCTCAGATGGGGCTGCACGGAACTTCTTGTGGAAAGGGCAGCTATGTTAAAGGACCCGAGAGGGCAGCAGCAACAGACAGAGGCCAGGTTTCCCAAAGTAAAGATGTAACAACAGCTACCCAGCCTTACAGCGTTTATGGGCTCTGGAGACAGAAGCCAGGCCAGCCTCTCGGATGCACTCATATCCTATCTCCTGTTAGAGCATGGCCTTGAAGATTCCCTGATGGCAGGATCATCCATATATATAAATGATTCCTGGTTAACCAGCTACTCCTATTCTCTCCTTGTATCTGTCCTCTTGTTTATGTCAGTTCTGCCCAGATGTGGAAAACCATTATCATTATGGAACTCAGCATCAGCAGCATCATGGCAGTATTTATTGAACAATTAACAGCCCTGGTGCTAAACTATTGATACAAGGCAGCAGCAACACTGCTGACAGTCTATAAAAGAGCCATTTCCCCATCTCTCTCCAAAGTATCTTCAGTTTTACTGAGAAAGCAATGGGCCAGCACCATGGAAGGAAGGATGGCTGGTCTAAGACAATCATGGTGACCTCTTTCCCCTTTGCCACTGTCTCAAGACACTTCTCCCTGGCAAGGATGATGGAGTAGATGGATTAAAAAGGACTGCATTGGCCCCTGATGACATGTCTGAGCACCAACTCATCTCAGTTACTACCTCATCTAAACTTTTTGCTTAAATAAACATTATATATCCTTATATGCGTGCTAAGTCATTTTAGTCATGTCTGACTCTTTGTGAGCCTATGGACTGTAGCCCGCCAGGCTCCTCTGTTCATGGGATTCTCCAGACAAGAATACTGGAGTGGGTTCCCATGCCCTCTTCCAGGGGATCTTCCCAACTCAGGGATTGAACCCATGTTTCTTATGTCTCCTGCATTGGCAGGCTCATTCTTTACCACTAGCGCCACCTAGGAAGTCCTGTTATTTGCAACCACGACTGTCTCATCTGATTCATGTGCTGCTGCTGCTAAGTCACTTCAGTCGAGTCCGACTCTGTGCGACCCCATGTGCACAGGGACACTTAATTCCAGTAACCCAGTGAGGGAGGCATTATATCAACTTTATCATGATTGGGACTTAGAGTTGTTACTTGCCAAGGGTCTCACAGGAGTAACAAAGCCAGAGCTGAAACTCAGAGCTAACCAACTCCAGAAGCTTGTGCTCTTAACCATGAAACGACACTCTTTCATTGTGCTCACCTGACGCCTGAGCCTGGCCAGCACCAGTTCCACTCCAGCCACACAAAACAAGCTTCAGCATCATGCCTGTGCTCAGAACATCTGACCCTCATCACACACCCACGTTGATCCTGTAACTCCCATCTCAGCATAGGCTAATTGTCATGGTCTCACCGAGCTACACAGCTGAGACAGGCCATGCTGATCCAAGGGCAGGGGTGCCTGGCTTCCTGCCCTGTTGCTATGTCACTGCTGCACATGACAGGCCCAGAGGCATGGATAACAGACCAAAGCATGAGGCTAGAGCATGCAGGTAAATACTGTTCCTCACACTGCCAAGGGACAGAGCTGCCCAGACTAATCTACAGCACTCATTCTTCTTAAATATGTTCCTGCTACACATCAGTGGCGCATCAGGCTTTACTCTGTTGAATGAAAAAGCAAATTAAAGACAAATACATACAGTGCTGTCTTACTATTGAAAACAACATTTGCATATTCAAAGAAAAACTCTAGAGAAGAGAAATAAAACTGTGCAAAGGAGTTAGGGACAGGGTGATTGGTAACACATGGTTTGGAACGGTCTGTATATTTCATTTTTTATAAGTTATCCAGTATTTTATTACATATTATGTCACTTATATGGGGAAGCCTTTTAATAAATATTCCATTATATAAAACTAACGTATACTGCAAGAGTTTTCACCCCAAACTCCACAGTTATTGCTTGGAATTTGTGTTCCCACATTTCTTCTTGTTATATTTTTTGTTTTTAATTTTGTGTAATATGTGAATCAGACATAATTTAAGAAAATTAAAGAAAAAATGTATCCATTGAATTTCACAATAAGGCTATACCAAAACAGCCTGGGACTCTCATGGAATCCTGCCCAAAGGGCTCACTGAATGGGCTTGATGGGAGATTCTGTTGTGAGCTTCGGCTATAGTTTGAAGAAACAGACCCACAGAATTGGATGATGGCGATATGTCCACAGACCAGACAAGTGTACCCAACTGTGTTTCCTCTCTAAGAGAGAGGGCACATTCCCCTTAATCCTATCAGTGATCAGTTTATGTTTGTGCCCCACATGTAAGTTACCTCTACTCTCCTGTGCCTGCCAGAGCTCCTGCAGACATAGGAGACATGTAAATTCAATTTGCGAGTGGGGCACAGCTCACCCTGTGCGGTGACTCAGACCAGGAAATCACCGAAAGTCTTCTACAGATTAACTGCCTTCCTCGAGAAAAGAATCCGCAGAAGTTCAAAGCAGAAATGCCAGGGTAACTTTATCTTTGTCTTTCCCCAGGCCTGATATTTACAAATCACATTGAAATTTACAACACCTATTATGTGACAGCGCTACGGTATACACTGGTGATGCAAGGGTAAGCTCTCGAGGGGGGCCTGCAGCCTGTGAGAAAGACAGACATCAAGCAAATGATCAAAACCCACTCTTCAGGGAAACAGTTTATGATGAAATAGTAAAACACAAGAAACGTCTTTCTCTTGTCCTGAAAATTAAGGGTAAGTAGACGTGAACTTGATTTTCAAGAAATGGCATATACAGAAATCCTGAGGCTTCAAAGACCATGGTACTTAAAGAACTAAAAGAATGTAGTGCAAAAAGAAATTGAAGAAGGAAACATTGGCCAGACTATGCAAATAAAAATTTTAAGCTATATTAAGGATAGTGACCTTTAGCTTTAAGCTTATAAAAAGCCATTAAATGAGCTTATGTGGGTGCTAGGGTGGGAAGGGAATATGTGATCTAGTTTGCAGTGTGAAGTCCTTATGTATCACCCTAATGTCCATGAAAGATTGTTGCCTGTGAAAAAGACTCACAATTCGGTGTGCTCACCTACTTCCTAGGTCTTGCTCTTATTAGCTCCTGCAGGCTCTAGTACATATCTAATTAGATACCGATAAAAGAAGCAATAACGACAAATGCCCTCCTAAGTGGGGGTCCGCCACCACCCAGCCCTTTATTTCACCACCAGTAGTTTCTAATGAGACCTTGTGATTGCAAAGTCACCTTAAAGAACACAGAGAGTTTATCACCTTGAAATAGCGAATATCAAAATTTATATCAGAACAGTGTAAAACCACCCATGCAACACTGAAGACTAGCGTAATGCTTCTGTTTCACATTTGAAGAAATGGCCCAATGGCTCATTTGCGGTCAGTCATGATTTAAGATTAGGTCCTTGGCCGTTGCACATCAGTAGGCAGACACATGCAAAGCATACAAATTATATAGGGATGACGGGTCATTCGAAGCCCTGACCCGGTATTTCTCTGTGGGATTGAAGTCGTGAACCTGTCTATCAATACTAGATTCCAGGAAGGAAGGAGAGTCTGTAAATCTAAAAAGGTGATGTAAAATTATCTATAGAGTCCAAAGACCAACAGTTGTTGGAATTTATAACAAGGTCAATTTTGGCCCAACAAGGTTCTTGGAGGTAACCAGCCTCTTCAGTCTGAGAAAGTAATACATGGAATTTGGCCTTTGTTGGTTTCAGTTTATAAGCAGGATAAATTATACTTATTCATAAGAAGTTAGAAGTAATATCTTGTCACACGGGGGTGTTAAAAAGATGGAGGAAGAGAAGAAGGAAGAAGGTGGAGGGGATTGGTAAAGAATAATCTCCCTGAAAAAGAAATAAGGAAAGACCTCTGGACTCTGGCTTCCATTTGTCACTGACTAACCATGAGCTCCTGGACAAGTCATTTCTATCCTCACTACCTCAAAAGTCTCCATCTATAAGGTGCAAGAACATCCACCTCAGACTGCTTTTACCAAAAAAAAAAAAAAAAAAAAATCAAGGGAATATATACATCACTTAAAAAAAAAAAAAAAGTCCAAAACATTAATCTTCAACTCAACAATGACTGAGCAAAAAGTCTGAGTTTTTCCCAGCATGGTGCTGGGCCTCTGACGCCAAAATGTCAAAGAATCCAAAAAATTGAAATCATGGATTCCTCAGCTCCGTCCTTGCTTGTGCTTCAAAGACAGTACCAACCTGGAGAACACGGAGTAACTGGATGAGCTCTGCTGGGGACACACCAGGATGAATCATAGCTGTTTACTTCTCCTGGAAATGAAATTCCCTTCTGGGTAATATAGGTATTCTGAGTATCCCAAAGAAGCCCACTGAGAGCTCCAACTCCGAGCCTGTAGGTTCCTATGTGTGAAATTTGATGTCAGGAAAGTGATACCCTCAGACTAGTGACTAGACACAGGAGCGCCTTCCTGAGGAAGAGTTAGAGATGGCGTCACACAGACCCTTTATGGAGAGGGGAAATTCTTTCCACCCTAAGTGCCCAGGAAAACCCTCAGGTGGAGGCCCAGACGCATTAACCAGCTGGCTGAGGGGCTCTGTAGCTCTTACTGGAGACACACTCACAAGAAATTAAGAGGATAAGCTGAGGTGCAAGAGTTAACTAAATCAAAGGGGTTACAGCAGGGAAAGACATTCACAGAAACCTTTTCCTTCCAAGCCTCCTCATCCCCACGCCCCATCTCCACCATACCCCCTACAAGAAAAGCCGCTGAACAGGTTCAGCTATAAATCTGTTTCCTTGCATCCAGACACTCTGGCTGCTATTATTTATAACATTAATTTAATTAAAGTTCCCAGAGAGATAGATGAATTTCTTTCCAGTAGTATAGAAAATCAGTTCTTTTCAATGACAACATCAGTACCCCTGCTCTAACTAGAAAACTAATGTAGTATTTGGAATTCTTTTTCTTTTTCAATTAAAAAGTCCTCATGGCTCATGCATTTTTTATTCCCCAGTGTTCCTTTCCAACAAGTGAAGCAGAAAAGGAACAGAGACAACTAATGTATAAATGTACATTTTTAAAGAAATTGAGTTCCATCATACATATTATTCTGGTTTGAGTTTTTGTTTTCTCTTGCTGCTTTCCTTTTTAAGGAATAACCATACGTATCCATCATCAAGGACAGAGTAGAACTGTAACAATAAAGATGCAAGCTTTGATATTTTCTCCCACCGAAACACATTATATCTCCTGGAGCCTATTTCCCCCCTTCCTGTATAAACCCATGTCCATGCATTAAATCACAGCTCAAGATGTGTCTGAAGGCATATAGATGAAATCACTGTAAGTTAGAAATGAAGTCTTATTTTCCCTTCTATTTTAATACATCTTAGGTCCTGTGTATGCAATAATGTACCTTTCTGTTAATCTACTCATAGCCTCAGGTAGCCAACAAGCCACCAGATAAAGAGAAGATTCTATTGTATTTCTTTTTAGTCCTTTCCATTTGTAATTCTGAAAGCCGAAGAATGCAGATAGATGGGGAAATGCAGGCCACTCTCTCATCATCCACTTGAGTTAATCCTTTTACCTTCTACCTCTCTGCCACTGAGGCCACTGTTGACCAAAAGCATATTTAAACCCACTAGGCAACAAGAGAAAAAAGATAAAGATATTTGAAAAGACAAAATTAGAAATGGGTTTGCTACTGATGGCATTAGAAGATCGGGCAGAGGTAAGCTTGGAATCCCCCTAATGAGGTTGGAATTAATAAGCTGCAGGGTACAAAGCATGAATACAAGTGTGCAGGTCTCAGCCAGAATGAGACATCCAACATGGTCATGTCTGAGCACCTTAACAATTAAGCAGCCACTTTCTACTAAGCTGAAAATGAAAGTGTTAGTCACTCAGCCATGTCCAACTCTTTGTGACCGCATGGACTGTAGCCCAACAGGCTCTTCTGTCCATGGAATCCTTCAGGCAAGAATACTAGAGTGGATTGCCATTTCCTTCTCCAGGGAACCTTCCTAACCCAGGGATTGAACTCAGGTCTCCTGCATTCCAGGCAGATTCTTTACCAACTGAGTCACCAGGGAAGACCTACTTTGTTGAATAATCTACAGTTTGGAATGTATTACATTGGCCACCTAGACCTTTAGATTCATTATCTCCCATTATTTAAGTGCCTATGGTTTGGCAGCAACAAAGGCTTTTTTCCCTTCAGTATTCAAAGGATGTGTGCGTTTTTTTTTTTTTTAATAGTACAACTATCCATCATCCTCTTGCTACAGTATACTGCTTTATCTTGTAGGTCACCAAGCTACCAGGCCTCCACAACAAGGATAGCCTATATACCCCCAAAAAGGCTGTCCACTGTCACATGTCTGGATCAGAAGATGTCTGAAAGAAAGAAAGAGCACAAGGTGGAGAGAATAAGATGTCAACATTCCTTAGATATCCAAAATTACATATTCAGCATCTACTCTAGCAAGAAGGAAGGCAAGCAGGGGGAGGTGGGGGCGAAGATTGGGTATCTAGGGTAAGTAGCCTTTCTTCACCATCAGCATGCTGCACTGTCAACACACAAATCTATTTAGATGACTGCAAGCTGCCTGCTGGTCTACCACAGAAGCAGCCCTATGAAGATGGCGCACTCAGTTGCTCTCCAGGGTCCTGAAGGCAAAAGAAAAAAAAGAAAAGCATACTCTAAGCATTGTGATGAGATATGCCTGGAAGAGTAGAGGTGGAAGGAAATTCAGAAATCTAGTCCAGGCCCCTTATTTTATTTCTAGGGAGCTAAGATCCAGGGACAGTAAATGAATTTCCCAGGGTCATACAAATTTAACATTCTGGTAGCTCTAGTTTTTAGTTCAGAATGTGTTTGTGACAAAAAGCCAGATTTTCAAAGGAGAGATGCAAATAGTATCTATTGTTTAGGAACGCCAGGAAATTATAAGACAGTGGTTTCCTCATTCAGTAAAACTGTACCTGTACATCTCCTCCTAAAAGCTGTGATCATTTTGGCTCATGGTTTGAGAATGGGGGAAGTAAATCTCCGAATCTCCTCTCTCACAGAAGTAAAAAGGGAAAGGGGCCATGCCACATTCTCAAAGCCCTGCCAGGATCAAGGAAACATTGTATCACATTGGAGGGGATGTTCTCTTTCCCATTCAGCCTCAGTAATATATTTTTAAAGAGACTCTGCAGTTACTTTTACAGGGACTCTGTTGGCATGAAAATCATTTACCATTGTGTTGTACTACCAACCATGGAACTAAAGGACAAACTATTGGAGAACCATGCCTAGGATTTGGCAGTTAGAATAATTTCAGGGACCTGATGGACCTCAAATCCTACACTGCACCATGGATTCACATTATGCACCAGGTCCTCATCCATGAGACATGGATCTTCACACAAAAAAATCTTCACTTTTTCTATAAGTGAAGATTTAATTAAATTGCTTTCATTTCCAGTATGACACTGAAACATCTTTGCTACATGATGGCATATGTTTGCAGTACTTCATGACACTGTGTGTTCATAGAGTAGCTTGAAATTTTCTAAGGATTTTGCACACACTCTCTTGCTATATTCCTACAACAAGTATATGGTAGACGAGTTACTATTAATCCCATTTTATAGACATAAGCACAGATTCTGATGGAGAGAAAGGATTGGAGATGAGAGGACAGGAGGAATCTTCAAAGAGTCTAAGACACAGATTTCCTGGTTTCACACCCATTGCACATTAAGTCACATTTTATGAGTGGCATTAAGTCACATTTTATAACCAAGACAGAGGTCCAGCATTCATTACAGGTTTCAGATAAACCAGATACCATGTGCCTGGTCACATAAGAACAGCTCTCCCCCTCCGTCGTACTTCCTTCTCTGGCTCTCCCTGCAGGCTGTCTCTCACTGCCAACTTGATCCACTCACTGATACACAGTCTTTTCTTACTGGCCCTATGACTGGCTTTGTCATGCTCACAAGATGAACCTCATTCCAAATCGGATTCTCATATAATTTATACAGAATCAGATCACAGTGGCAAAACTGTAAAGCTGCAGAGAGTGTCATGCATTTTTACCTGGGATGGTAAGAAACTGAGTGGCTACTCCATGTCACCAGGAGCTCTTCCCTCTGTGGTCTCCCAGACCTGATGGTCTCTACTAGCAAACCAGCAATCCATCAGGTACTGCCTTACAACATTCCTTGTACTGTCGCCTTTTCAGTTCAGTCGCTCAGTAGCATCCAACTCTTTGCAACACCATGAACCGCAGCACACCAGGCCTCCCTGTCCATCACCAACTCCCGGAGTTTATCCAAACTCATGTCCATTGAGTCAGTGATGCCATCCAACCATCTCATCCTCTGTCACCCCCTTTTCCTCCCACCCTCAATCTTTCCCAGCATCAGGGTCTTTTCAAATGAGTCAGCTCTTGGCATCACTGTTGCCTTTTACTGTTAATTCAGTTACTCATGGGTTATATCCTATGTTCTTTCCTTACTTATCACGTCTCTCAGGACAGAAGATTGGGTGCTGCTAGGTTAGCTGGACATCAGGCATATACTACATTCTCAGTTTTAATTCTGATGAGTTGTGCGCATGTGTTCCTGTTTGTGAAGTAAATAATACATCAGTGCAGGAAGCAGGAGACTGAGAATCTTGGCCTAGCTCTTTTGGAAGTGGTGGTCTTTGATAGTCATCTCTTAATTTCTCCTTTACTCTAGTGCAAATGTTTGTCGAAAAGTCATTGAAGTACATTATACATGGCTTAACTACGTTAAGGAATGTTTGGTTTAACAACATGCTTATAAATACTTTAGGAGCTCTCTGGAAAGATGCCACCATATCACCATATTTCATTATGAAAAACCTAGAGATACAAAGAAATGCTCATATCGTGAAGTTATTCTGAAATATGTAACAGAAACTTTGAATTACTGACTTGTTCAGTGATTTACAGTAAGTTTATTTTTCTGGGTCTGCAAGTTCTTCAAAATCAGTTGTATGGAAAAGCTGAATGCGCTCTGCAGTGAATCAATACCAAGCTTTAGAGGTAAAATCTAAATAATGTTTGCTGTTTAGACTACAATCACTGAGTTAACTCTGTCAGAGTGACAACCGGGCTGCAGGTGTGTGTATTTATTTATGCACGGGCACTATGTCCACTTGGACAAGCTTGAACAAATGCAGTGTGAGTTCAGAGTTTCATTTCAGTGGGACTGGGTAAGAGGGAAGTTGTTCCAGCAGTGAGGCAAGAGGAGGTGGGGGATTGGAGTGGGGAGACGTGTGTATTCCAGAATACATGCTGAAGCCTGGATGCATGTACCATTTGAATGGAAAACACTTTTGAGTCCATTCCTCCACTGTCATTTCAAAACCAAGATGCTGGGAGTGACTATTTTCCATTTTCTCTCTGCTTAGCTGCTATCATTAGTGTTTAAACAGCCTGCTCACAGGCTTCCATGAGAGTCCACAATTCTTCTAATATCCAAGGATCAGGGCCAGTCACTGTGGGGGACCCTGGTGGCTTCAGAATTCAAAAGGACTGAATGAATAAGCTAAGGACTTCCTGATGGCAAGAACTCCTATTTCTTTGTATCCCCACAGCCCAGCAGAGACAGTGTGCCCAGTACTTTAATTGGATAGATTGACTGAAAATTACAAGTTACCAAATAAAGAGAAGGAAAGAAAATCCCTTTTGTGGAAAAAGAACCCTTATGCACTGGATCCCAGATGTCAGGGGATTGTGGGCTTTGAGTGACTGGAACAGGCTGCAGGGTGAACTGAGAATGGAGCAGGGTAATCGGAGGAATGTGAGTTCAGGCCTCCTTCTCAGCTTTGTTGGCAACTCTTAATACAAAGGAAGCAAAAGAAAAACCTAAGGCAGTGGAGATAATCAGGCTGGCCACCCAACTGAGTGGTTCCTTTAATGTGTCTAGCTTGAGGTAATCTGCTACCCACACTTAGGGAGTTTCTAAGTAGGCCCAGCTGAACAGCTGAAGCAGGAAGACAAGTGTGTCTCAGCAACAGGCAGAAAGTGTTAGATCACCAACTGAAATAGCAGTCACTTTTCTTGTGACAATTTGTGTAATTAGGTCTGAAAAGGTTCTGTTTCTCAATTCTAAGAAAAGGGGAAATTTCTGCCACATTCCAGTTCCTCAGAACAATGGAACTGCCTGGAAATCTTCTCGCTCTGATTTCGAGTATTTTTAGGATTCCTCACATTTTTGTAGCTTCTTTCTCCTGGGAAGACTTCCTGGCATGGTTATGACTTTATCTTGGAAAGGATGTGAATTTCAGAGGCAGAGAGCAGAGGTAGGCAGGGAAAGGCTGGGGAGTTGGATCCTGGTTCAGAATTTTAGCTCCATGGTTATGTTATGTGGTTGGAACTGAGTTACCATCTTGGAGGCTTTCTACTTCCAAATCTATAAAATCGGTCTAATGAAATTGCCTCCACACCGTATGGCTGACCCAAGGACCATTACATCTATCCCACCTAGCACGTTACCTGGCTTATGGTAGATGCCCAGTAGACAGAAGTCCCTTTCCTTGTGCCAAACCAATGGGTTATGTAAGATTCCACATCTTGCCCACCAGCCCCAAAGATCAGCAATGTAAGATGCATGAAAGGAAAATGCTAGAAGTAAAAAACAAACTGCTCACACTGAGTCTGGCTTTTTTCTTCCATCATGTTCTAAGTCCAGTGCCAACAGTCCCTCATGTTGAGCTGAAGAGCATAGTGGTTAGAGCAGGCACACAGAAGTCAGACTCAGGTCCAAATCCTAGAGCTGCCTCTTAGCAGCAGAGGGTTACAAAAATAGAATGTAACCTCAGTTGCATCACTTTTAGATGAGAAAAATAGCCAGAGTGATAAATTAATATATGTAAAGTACTTAGCATGGTCACTAGCACAGTCAACACCCCAAAATGTTATCTATCACATCACGATTTATCTTCTAGCCAGCACAGCTCTAGCAGGTGACAGGTTGAGAAAAATAAGGAAGCATGACTTTAAGGGAAAAAGGAATCAGAAAGGAAGAATCTCACACTGGTATGAAATGCATAGCTTAGAGAATAAAAATCAGCCTTTCTGAAATTCACTCTCTGTAAGGGTGGCCTAGATAAAACATAGTAGACCAGCATCTTGATAAAGAGCCCAGAGCTTCTGCCATTGTAAAAATCAGCCAGTGCTGGCTAGGGAGGAACTCTTGAAGAAAAGTTTGTTCCACATACTAGACACTCTCCTCACCTTAAACTTTCCCTCCTCCTCACTGGGGCTGTGCTTTTCAGGTACTTGGATTTCCAGGGTCCCTCACTTATTTATTGCAGCCGAGGCTATTCTGCAGTTTCTGCTCCCTCTTTCTTTTTTTTTCCCCCCCCTCAAGGGAAAGCACAAATGCAGTTTCCCACTACCACCAATTATGCGGGCAAGTTTCCCACATTTGGGGAAACCGCAAGTATCCCTCTATTTAAACCAGTGGTTTTCAAATGCCAGCCCTTGCACCAAGGCTAACCTGTTTGCGTAAGAACTACCCAGAGAGTTTATGAAGAATATAGTTCCACACTCAGGGAATCTGATTCACCAGGTCAGAGATGGCCCCTGGTTATCCATAATTCTTAAGTGTAGTCAGGTTTTATAACTGTTTCTAGACTTTTCCTACACCAAAATCAAAATTGACCTATCCCCTGGCCCAGTCATTCCCAGCTTCTCTCTCCCTAACCTATCTAAAAACTTCATCTGTCCTGGGTCCATGAATCATAAATTGGCACCAACTTTATGTTTTCTGTCCAAGATCTTAAATAAAGGAAAATAAGTCATGCTACGAATGAAAGTATAAAAAACAAACCACCAGAGAAGGGGACTAGTATTTAGAACCTCCTTAAATCCATTCTGTATAAATGCTGCTGCTGCTGCTGCTAAGTCACTCCAGTCATGTCCAACTCTGTGCGACCCCACAGATGGCAGCCCACCAGGCTCCGCCGTCTCTGGGATTCTCCAGGCAAGAACACTGGAGTGGGTGGCCATTTCCTCTCCAATGTATAAATGCAGCTGACCCTAAAGCATACTGCGGGTTCCAGCTCTCCTGTTCTCTCCCTACTTTCATGGCAGAGAGGCCAGAATACACAACAAATGAAAGTCTGGAGACACTGGGTCACCACAGAAGTGCAGAATAAAAAATAACAACAGTCACAACCACCACCACCACCAGGGACTGGGTGCCAAAGGCCAAGCACCACCCAAAGCACTTTATGCAAATTGTCTTACTTAACTTTCCCATCTGTGAATACGCATAACAGTACATATAGTACTAACAGTCCCAGTTTACAAATTACATTGAGATGCAAAGGAATTAATGTGTCCAAATTCACACAGCTAACAAGTGTCTGAGGATGGCAGAGGAGACAATTTCATAGGGACCAGAGCATTTGTAAAGGCAGGGAACCTTCAATTAGCACAAACTACCCTCCCTCTCTTTTCTCTTCTCTAGAGAGAAGACTATTGGGAAATAAAAGATAAGACTTACACAAAGAGGAAGTAAACAATTGCGGAGCAAGAAAACAGCAGTTGTCTCCAGGATGTTTCAGTTGGGAAGTACTAAACTAGGGCTTCAACGTCTCTTTCTTACCTATGGTATAGAAGGACACACAGGACCCTTCTTGTCTCCCATTTGAGCAATATATGGGTGGTGGGTAGGGTGAAACAAATGCTACCTGACAGGCCACTTTAGTTCTAGAGAATTGAAAGAGCCAGTGAGTTCTTGAAGGCAGAAATGGAACGAGTGGCTGAGAGCTGGCTTCATCCAAGCTGCCCAGCCCAAGGTAAAAAGGAGCTACTTGTTTCTATGGAAATGTCATCTAGGCACACATTACATCTAGCTGAAGCCACAATTCCCCAGAAAATCCAGAAAGCACTTTAAATAGATAGACTAAGCTAGACCAAGACTCACTTCAAGATGGTGGAACTTCCCTTAAACCTGACACTAGCTTCTGTTCTCAGCCTTTCCAGGTCCTCTCCTAAGAGAGACCGCAGAGTCGGAGTAGCAAGCACACTGAAATATCCCCTTCTTTCTACTGGACCCCAGAATGGAGGCTGTCCTCAACATGCCTGTACATTTTCCAGGGCCTAAAAGAACAAGTCCTGTGACCAAACAATCATTTAAACTTTGGCAGTAATAGTAATGAAGACCAATCATTCATGGCTACTTTGCATCACAAAAGATTCTCTATAAAAGGACTCAGATCACTATTCATAGACTTTCAGTGGGTTCTTTAGAAATGAAAACATCCCCCTTCACCACCATCATCCAGCTGTCCAGCCACATGTGAACCAATATAGACCAGTAGTGTCCTTTCTTCAGCTGGCAGTAAACCTCCTCCTCGGGACAGACATGGAGGAAGATATCTCCTTCCCACCCCAATCCACAGCATCCAATGAAACTCTCCCTTCCCCTTCTTGCCCCCTACACCCCCATCTTCAAAGTAATCCTGCCATCCTCTGATAAACCAGAAGGCTCATCCCTCTGCAGAGGATAAATGGCATCAATTCCAAAAGATTCCAAGAATAGCCCCTTTAAGAAGTTTCCATTTGGAAAAAATATTTAAGCAAAGCTGTGCTTGATGAATTGAAATAGAATTAGCCGCTCCAGTAGCACCGGCTTCTCAATTCATTTGAAGGTAGACCAGCTCATTCGCTTCCAAGTGGAATGGACTCAACAACAATACATCACAGTTAACTGTAGTCACAGCTCCAAGGAATTCCAGCCGGTTACACCGAGGTGTACTTAATAGTCCCCCATCTGTAATCAACCTTTTGTACATTTCTTCCTAATCGCTGCATATGGTTTCATTTTAATGAACTGTTTTCTTAGCATATTACAGTTGGTCATTCCAGGACACCTAATGGCCCATTCGGTATGTTAAATGACTCCTAGGGTCCCTTGGTTTTTCTTCCCCAGCAAGGCTTGGAGGGAATTGGTTTTTTCCCCTCCCCATTGCTCGATTTCAAGGGCACAATCACAGAAGATCAAAGGCCAGGACATACCTGTTGCAGTCGATGTGGAGGAGGAGATGGGAGGCGCTGACTGACAGTGCAACCCTGTGCCACTGCCCATCGGCCAGCCGGTACGGAAGCGCCTCTGTCCGGGGCCTCCCACTGTGCATGTAGTGATAGCGAATCTCATCCCTCAGACCACTGCTCTCCAGCTCAAAATAGCTGTGTGTAAAGAACAAAAATGCGCTTTGTTTTACTTCTGGTTATCACAGCCCTCATCAATCCTCGTGACTTCTATCAGGATTCCCAGACTCTAAAATTAACTCAACATGATGCAAAGAAACACAACCCACAGTTAACTGTACAACATGGAACCCAATTCACCTTCCGTCCAAGAGTCCTCACAGTGACAGCTTGAAGGCCTGATATGGTGACTCACGGACGCACTGTGAGTGACAGGTGACAAGCTAATTGGCAAAGCTCTGTGCAGTGTCACTTAAATGTAATTCAGGTCTCCTTTCTATTGTCTACAAAAGGCCATTCACGTGGAATGGGTTTAACGATGTTTATTTTTATTACTGCCACTTCCACTTTTTCAAGAATTAAAGGAAAATACAAGTCACGTGGACTATCAGGGATGGAAACAAACTATCACAGAAGAGATGAATAAGGTTTTTTGTTGTTGCTGTTGTTTTTACTTCCCCCTGGACAAGACACTATAAGTGAACAATTCCTACATAACCAATAAGGAAGGAACATTTGAAGCTACTCGCATTATGTGTTAATATTTCCAAATGTCATGGAATGAAACATGTGATTGACCTTTTCTTTTTTGCAGATTGTTACCTTCTTTTTCTAGATCCGTGAAAAACTCAGCACCTCCTCTGCAGTCGGCACACTGGCCATAAAAGGCAGCAGGCAACTTTGGGACAGTCCTCAGTCACACACCAGGGCTGGCACTTTCACGGGGGCAGAACTAGGCAGTTTCCTATGTATCCCTTCTGAAATGTGTCACCGTGACCATCATCACCACAGGGTCCAATCTCGCTGCCAGGCACTGCACTGGGCCTCTGACATATGCTGTCTAATCCATCACTCACAAAAGCCTGGAAGACTGATACGATACCTTCTGAGGATCTTTAAAAAAAAAAAACACTGAGATTCTGGAATTAAGTAACATACCCAACCCAGATTTTAAACTCGGAGCTAGATGTGACAATACCAGTTAGGCCTCATCTCAGAGGCACAGAGACAAGGTAGTAAAGATGGACTCAGCTGGCACTGTCTCCCAACAGCTTATCCGCACAGGCAATTCAAGAACTGCTTGCCCAAATAGGTAACCATGTTCAATCTCAAGATGTGGAAGGACCTACTGCTTCTGCTTTAATCCGCTGAGTTGGCCTGACCCCACTAACCCAAGCACATTTAATCCAGAACATAAAATGCATCCTCCATGAGCACTGTGATGAATATATTATGAATCTCAGCTTCTATTATCCATGACTTCCAAATCTCACATAAGAAAACACACGCACATTTCTTGCTCATCTTTCACCGAGATCACACTGCAGGAAAAGCGAAGTCAAGACCAGCCTCTGACCCACCTCACGAGAACTATACAAAGAATTAGGCTCAAGATCATAAATAGAAAAGGTTATTTATACTATTGCAGCCATCTCCTGGGGCCAGGTACATACTTACTAGTAATAATATAATATATATATTTTTAAGACTGTTAGGGAGGAAATCCCTTAACATACAAGACATTCATTTTAAGAGAATTCTCCAATTTTTTTTCTAAGCACCCAGAATACTAGAAGAATCAAACAATCAGAGGACTTAAAAGGTCAGGAGAATCTTAGAGATTATCAGGTCATTCATTAATTTACTCAGTGTGTCAGCGCTGGACACATATTGAAAAGCTAAGATAGGATTTAAAATACAGATCCTGTTCTAAGATTTCCTACTTAGAGAATAGTGGGAAAAGAAATCAAATGTATGCCCCTCCCCTCAAAAAAGCTAGAAATTGGTGAATGGGAAACAAAGGAAAGTCGAAGCTATCATTTCATGATTAAATATGGCATTCTAGAAATGGGCTTTCATAAATATCTCATTTAATTTCTTCAGGCTAAGTACTATTATCACTATTTTACAGATGAGTTCACAGATGATCAGAGATATTAAAATACCTTGTCCAAGACCACACAGCTCCTGTACAGAAAAGCAACATAACTTGGTACTTAAGACCTTACCAAGATTAACACATAATAAGAACTCTTTCGATGACTTTACTTGGACCAATAAGCTACTCCTAGGGGAAGGAACATGAACTTGAAAGGACCTCAATCAATGACAATCAAAAATATTCATGATAAATTGAATCATAATAAACAAAGAAAAAATGAGGCATATATATTTAACCAGATTTAATCATCATTGCCTCATTGAGCAACTGCTCAGTGTATTATAAACATATCTATTAAAGATCATTTTGCAATGAACTGGAGTAAGTGGGTACCTCAAGGTAATCACAAACATACAGTTATAACAAATATGCACTAATATTATGCAAATGGTTACTTGTGTCTTGGGACATCTTGCATATATACAAAAATTGCTGTATCTCAAACAACCCAGATGAAAGTCAAGATGCTATGTTTAAAAAACAAAACTGTTAGAGTTCAAGACCATTTACACATGACAGTAATTCCCCAGCATTTCAAGCCTGCAGACAAGGCCAAATCTTGTGCCTAAGAATGCTCTTATGCAATTAAAAAGGGAAAATAAAAGTTATTAATAGATAACTGCAAAAGTGGTCCTAGAGATGAAAAAGAAATCAGATAGCTAAGTGATACCTGGCTAAAACTGCTTCATGAATACTGAGAAGAGAACAGGGCAGTACTTGCAGGCAGTAATCCTCTGCTAATACTGTTGTGAGGCTTAGTCCTGAAAGCAGCATGGAGGAGGCAGTCATTTGGCCTGAGAGCGCCTGACATTAGGCTAAAGCACAGACTGCAGATTTGTAGTAGAGCCTGCTTCTCTGCTGGTTCAGAGATGATAAAGAATCTGCCTGCAGTGCGGGAGACCTGGGTTCAATCCCTGGGTCAGGAAGATCCCCTGGAGAAGGGAATGGCTACCCACTCCAGTACTCTTGCCTGGAAAATCCCATGGACAGAGGAGCCTGGTGGGCTATGGTGCATGAGGGTGCAAAGAGTTAGACACAACTAAGTGACTAACACACACACTTGTTACTCAAGTATGGTCCACTGACGTGCAGCATCATCATCTACTGAAATTCAGATTATAGGGCCCGAACCAAGACCCACTTGAATCAGAATCTGCACTTGAATAAGACTCACAGATGATTCACGCACACACTAAAAGTTAAGCAGCACTGTGGTTAAGTACACCAGGTGTTGCTTTATGCCCCGGGCAACTAATCATGGTCAAACAGCAGAAGTCTGATGCTACGAGCAAGTGAATAAGAACCATGTGGAGCTTTCAAGGGAAGAGAGGGCACTGAAAGCAATAGTGAGTCAGTGTTCAGTGAGCTCTCACCCCTACCAGTCCTCTCTCTTCAGCCCTCAAGTGCTTTTGAGTCTTCCTAGGAGTTTGTGGGAAGGACCAGCTGTATAGGTGATAAAGTTACCAGTCAGATTTTGTGAGCAGCATTTCTCCCCTTAGCCTGGCACCTCAGCCAAGTGTACTGCTCCAGTGAACTGTCCTGGCTCCCAGAAAAATTTGTTCAACCTTCAAGTATGTGAAAACAGCAATAATATTCACTACAAAGCTTTCTCTCTTAGACCAAGCATTTCCAGCTCAATCTTTTATACTACTGCTCCCACCCAAAATAAAAGGCCTTCCTGGCCAAAGATGGGGTCACACCGTTCTTTTAAGATTCTTGCCCAACTTGGTCGCCAGGTTTCAGGTATGGTAAAATGGATCAGCTGCTCCCATAAATATCGCATCCAGGAATAAAAATGCCTCCTTTGCACTATGCACAAATGAGTGTATCCTAACGTTCACATTGACTTACAGATTATCTAACACAGCAAATCCTTTGACTCAGAATTATTTTGAATCCAGTATTTTGACTCAAAATAACTATGAGGGTGAATCTTCCCTACCATGTATTTACATAGCTCAATTTTCTTCAACCTAAGTTCTTGCTTAAGTGCTAGGCAGACCCTAGCCATAAACAGTGTGAATAATTCTCCAAAGCCTATCCTTAAGGGTTCAGTTCAGTCTCCCAGTCGTGTCCAACTCTTTGCAACCCCATGCATCGCAGCACGCCAGGCCTCCCTGTCCATCACCATCTCCCGGAGTTCACTCACACTCGCACACACCGAGTCAGTGATGACATCCAGCCATCTCATCCTCTGTCATCCCCTTCTTCTCCTGCCCCCAAACCCTCCCAGCATCAGAGTCTTTTCCAATGAGTCAACTCTTCGCATGAGGTGGCCAAAGTACTGCAGTTTCAGCTTTAGCATCATTCCTTCCAAAGAAATCCCAGGGCTGATCTCCTTCAGAATGGACTGGTTGGATCTCCTTGCAGTCCAAGAGACTCTCAAGAGTCTTCTCTAACACCACAGTTCAAACGCATCAACTCTTTGGCGCTCAGCCTTCTTCACTGTCCAACTCTCACATCCATACATGACCACAGGAAAAACCATAGCCTTGACTAGGCGGACCTTAGTCGGCAAAGTAATGTCTCTGCTTTTCAATATGCTATCTAGGTTGGTCATAACTTTTCTTCCAAGGAGTAAGCGTCTTTTAATTTCATGGTTGCAAATCACCATCTGCAGTGATTTTGGAGCCCAGAAAAATAAAGTCTGACACTGTTTCCACTGTTTTCCCATCTATTTCCCATGAAGTGATGGGACTGGATGCCATGATCTTCGTTTTCTGAATGTTGAGCTTTAAGCCAACTTTTTCACTCTCCTCTTTTACTTTCATCAAGAGGCTTTTTAGTTCCTCTTCACTTTCTGCCATAAGGGTGGTGTCATCTGCATATCTGAGGTTATTGATATTTCTCCCAGCAATCTTGATTCCAGCTTGTGTTTCTTCCAGTCCAGCATTTCTCATGATGTACTCTGCATATAAGTTAAATAAGCAGGGTGACAATATACAGCCTTGACGTACTCCTTTTCCTATTTGGAACCAGTCTGTTGTTCCATGTCCAGTTCTAACTGTTGCTTCCTGACCTGCATACAGATTTCTCAAGAGGCAGGTCAGGTGGTCTGGTATTCCCAACTCTTTCAGAATTTTCCATCATTTTATTGTGATCCACACAGTCAAAGGCTTTGGCAGTCAATAAAGCACAAATAGATGTTTTTGTGGAACTCTCTTGCTTTTTCCATGATCCAGCAGATATTGGCAATTTGATCTCTGGTTCCTCTGCCTTTTCTAAAACCAGCAACAATCAATTACTATGAACTGAATTCAAATCTCACAAAACTGCCTGATTCCCATGTTAGATTCATAAATAAAAGTCAGGAACAATAATTCCAAATAACATAGATAGGTTAAGATCAACCAATTATTTTCATTAAAATATTTGTCATTTTCCCAGTAACTTATGCCAGGGAACCCATTTCTTCAGAATATTAGGCAGACCAACAGGATAACTACATACACTCAAAATGTTGAAGTGGTTATTGCTGGATGAGTGTGTTTTTTCCATACACTAGGATGAAAACATCAGGGTTAATTTTTAAATGGTTCCAGAGCTAAATCAATATTAAATACAAAAAGCTTTCAGGAAAAAGTCTTTTTTCCAGCAGCTCCACAAAGATATATATTGATTGTCTGGAGAAATAGCTCACACCCCAAAGAGCTCCAAAATGAGTGCAGTACCAGCTTCCACCCTATGGCCTCTATGTGCCCCTGAACCAAAAACTGCCTCCCTGAAGTCTCAGTGGGGAGTTCAAGGCAAAATGGATGTGAGAAACAAGGCCACTCCTATCCAATGTGTATCCCTGGCAGGATTATTGGGAGGAAAGGAGAAAAACCAGATAAGCTACTATCTTCTTTCTGTAAGGGAAACAAATCATCACAGGTGTAGAGAACACCTGGGTAGACTATTCTCCAAATCCTAAAAAATGTCAAAGAAGATTAAAAGAAACAAGTTTGCTAGCAATTTCCTAGCAATATCCTAGCATAATGCCTACAATGCCTAGGAAAAACATCTACTTCTGTTTTATTGACTATGCCAAAGACTTTGACTGTGTGGATCACATCAAACTCTGAAAAATTCTTAAAGAGATGGGAATACCAGACCTCCTGACCTGCCTTCTGAGAAATCTGGATGCAGGTCAAGAAGCAGCAGTTAGAACTGGACATGGAACAACAGACTGGTTCCAAATAGGAAAACGGGTACGTCAAGGCTGTATATTGTCACCCTGCTTATTTAATTTATATGCAGAGTACATCATGAGAAACGCTGGACTGGAAGAAACCCAAGCTGGAATCAAGATTGCTGGGAGAAATATCAATAACCTCAGATATGCAGATGACACCACCCTTATGGCAAAAAGTGAAGAAGAACTAAAAAGCCTGTTGATGAAAGTGAAAAAAGAGTGAAAAACTTGGCTTAAAACTCAACATTCAGAAAACTAAGATCATGGCAACTGGTCCCATCACTTCATGGCAAATAGACAGGGAAGCAATGAAAACAGTGACAGACTATTTTTGAGGCTTAAAAATCACTGCAGATGGTGACTGCAGCCATGAAATTAAAAAACACTTGCTCCTTGGAAGAAAAGTTATGACCAACCTAGATAGCATATTAAAAAGCAGAGACACTACTTTGCCAACAAGATCTGTCTAGTCAAAGCTATGGTTTTTCCAGTAGTCATGTGTGGATGTGAAAGTTGGACTATAAAGAAAGCTGAGCACCAAAGAATTGATGCTTTTGAACTGTGGTGTTGGAGAAGACTCTTGAGAGTCCCTTGGACTGCAAGGAGATCCAACCAGTCCATCCTAAAGGAAATCAGTCCTGAATATTAATTGGAAGGACTGATGCTGAAACTCCAATACTTTGCCCACCTTGAGTTAGTCAAGAACTGCTTCCTTGGAAAAGATCCTGATGCTGGGAAAGATTGAAGGCGGGAGGAGAAGGGGACAACAAGGGATGAGAT
The DNA here is from genome assembly GCF_016772045.2 of Ovis aries. Lineage (NCBI taxonomy): Eukaryota > Metazoa > Chordata > Mammalia > Artiodactyla > Bovidae > Ovis > Ovis aries. Next base: position 21,670,331 of record NC_056074.1, read on the forward strand.
GGTTGAATGGCATCACCAACTCAGTGGACATGAGTTTGAGTAAACTCCAGGAGGTGGTGATGGACAGGGATGCCTGGCATGCCACAGCCCAAGGGGTCACAAAAAGTCAGACACAACTGAGTGATCGAACTGAACTGAGGAAAGATTAATTCTACTTTTGACAATATAGCTAACATTTATTCGGTAACAGCCAAGCAATACCACTCTTGGGCATATACCCAGAAAAGATGAAAACTCTAATTTGAAATGATACATGCACCCCAATGTTCATAGCAGCACTATTTATAATAGCCAAGAAATGGGAGCAACCTGAATGTCCACTGACAGATGAAGAGGACATGGTACATATACACAACAGAATATCACTCAGATATAAAGAATTAAATAATGCCATTTGCAGCAACAAGGGTACACCTAGAGATTATCATAAGTGAAGTCAGATGGAGATTGACAAATATTATATGATATCATGTATATACAGAATCTATAGATGATACACATAAACTTATTAACAAAACAGAAATAGAGGTGGTCATAAAAGGCAGTTATATGGTTATCAAAGATGAAATCAGGGAGAGGGATACATTAGATATACACTGCTACATACAAAGCAGATAAGCAATAATGAACTACTGTATAGCACAGGGAACTAAATTCATTATCTTGCAATAACTTATAATAGCTAAGATTGTGAAAAATAGATTTATTTATGTGAAACTGAATCACTTTGCTGTATACCTGAAAGTAACACAACATCGCAAATCAACTATAGGACAATTAAATTAAAAGAAAATAGTAACAGCCAATATGTACAATGCTTACTGCCAGGAAGTGACTGTAGGCCTTTATATTTCATATTTAAATAATCCCTACCACATCCTAGGGTATATTTATCTATTTATTCTTTGCTTTAACAGACGCTTCCACAGCACTATGTGCCAGGCACTCTTCCACAAGTATTTACTCATTTAATCTTCACTGAAACCTCAAATATTACCAGCTATTACCATTCCAGTTTTACAGAGGTTGGAAGCAAAATAAAGATTAAATAACTTTTCCAAAGCTACAGAGCTAGGTAATAGCGGAACTAGGATCCACATGGGAATAGCCTAGCTCCAGGGTTCCTGCTTTATGCAGCCTCCCAAGTTCATGCTTTTAACTACTACCTCATTTTTAAAAAAAGAAATTTATGATTTGGGAATGGAAAAAGGTATTCCATGTAAATGGAGATCAACTGAAAGTTAGAGCAGCTATACTCATATATCAGACAAAACAGACTTTAAAATAAAAACTGTTACAAAAGACAAAGAAAGATACCACATAATGATCAAAGGATCACTTCAAGAAGAAGATATAACAATTATAAATACATATGCACCCGACATAGCAGCAACTCAATACAGAAGGCAAATAAGGGAGAAAGCAACAGAAACGCAGCAGTAATGGGAGACTTTAATACCCCACTTTCCTCAATGGACAGATCATCCAGACAGAAAATCATTAAGGAAACACAGGCCTTAAATTACACATTAGCCTTAATTGATATTTATAGAATATTCCATTCAAAAGCAGAATACACATTCGTCTCATGTGCACATAGAACACTCTTCAGGATTGACTGCAAAGTGAGCCTCTGTAAATCTAAAACTGAAATCCTATCAAGCATCTTTTCTGATCACAACACTATGAGATTAGAAATACACTATAATGGGGGGAAAAAGTGGCTTCCCAGATGGCACAGTGGTAAAGAATCCACCTTCCAGTGCAGGAGACACAGGAGACACAAGTTCTATGCCTTGACCAGAAAGACTCCCTAGAGAAGGAAATGGCAACCCACTCCAGTATTCTTGCTTGAAAAATTCCATGAACAGAGGAGGCTGGTGGGCTACAGTCTACAGGATAGCAAAGTTGGACACAACTGAGCATGCACACACACAAGAAAAAAAAAAAAACTAACACACACACACACCCAAACATGTGCAAGCTAAACAAAATGCTTTTAAACAACCAATGGGTCACTGAAGGAATTGAAGAAGAAATTTAAAAATACCTAGAGACAAATGAAAACAAAACCCAATGATCCAAAACCTATGAGATGGAGTAAAAGCAATTCTAAGAAGGACATTTATAGCAATACAGTCTGATGTTAGGTAACAAGAAAAATCTCAACTAAACACCCTAAACTTAACACCTAAAACAACTGAAGAAACAAAAAGCAAAACCTAAAGTTAGTAAAAGAAAGAAATCATAAAGACCAGAGCAGAAATAAAATAAATAGAGATGAAGAAAACAATAGCTACAATCAATGAAACTAAAAGCTGTTTCTTCAAAAACATAAAATTGAGAAAACTTTAGCCAGTCTCACCAAGAAAAGGGAGAGGACTCAAATCATTAAAATCTGAAATGAAAAAAGAAAAGTTACAACTGATACCACAGAAATACAAAGGATCATAAGAGACTATTACAAGCAACTGTATACCAATAAAACAGACAACCTGGAAGAAATGCACAAATTCTTAGAAAAGTACAATCTCCCAAGAGTGAGCCAGGAAGAAATTGAAAACAAAGAGACCAATCCCAAGTAATGAAATTGAAACTGTGATTTAAAAAACTCAACAAAAGTCCATGACAGATGGCGTCATAGATGAATTCTATCAAATATTTAGAGAAGAGCTAACATCTATTCATCTGAAACTGTTCCCAAAAAATTGCAGAGGACAGAAAACTTCCAGATTCATTCTATGAGGCTGCCATCACCTTGATATCAAAACCAAACAAAGACAACACACACACACACAAAAGAAAATTATAGGTCAGTACCACTGATGAACATAGACATAAAAATCCTCAACAAAATATAGCACTTTGAATACAAAAATACATTAAAAGAACCATACTGGATCATGATCAAGTGGGATTTATCCCAAAGATGCAGGATTTTTCAATATCTACAAAACAATGTGATACACCACATTAACAACTCAAATAAAAACCATGTGATCACATCAATAGATGCAGAAAGTTTGACGAAATTTTGATAAAGACTCTCCAGAAAATGGAAATAGAGGAAATACATCTCAACATAATAAAGGTTATATGTGACAGACCAATAGCTAGCATCATACTCAGTGGTGAAAATCTGCAAGCATTTCCTCTAAGATAAGGAACAAGACAAGAATGTCCACTCTCACCACTTTTATTCAACATAGTTTTGGAAGTCCTAGCCACAGCAATCAAAGAAAAAGGAATAAAAGGAATCTGAATGAGAAAAGAAGTTAAACTGATATTATTTGGAAATGACATGATACTATACATAGAAAATCCTAAAGACACTACCAGAAAACTACTAGAACTTATCAATGAATTGTTACCTGAAGAAAGCTGCAAGTAACAAAGGATTCCCGAGTAGCTCAAATAGTAAGAGTCTGCCCACAATGCAGGCAAAGTAACAAAATTGATTCACAGAAATCTGTAATCTTTGGTAGAGTTGTAAGTCACAAAATTAATATACAGAAATCTGTTGCATTTTTATATAATGGATAAAAAATATCAAAAAGCAACTCAAGAAACAATCCCACTTACCTTCATATAAAATGATTGCCTAGAAACAAACCTTTCTAAAGAAATAAAAGACCTGTATTTCAGAAATTATAAGACACTGATGAAAGAAATCAAAAGAATCAATATTGCTAAGATAGCTACACTAACCAAGGCAATCTATAGACTGAATGCAATCCCTATCAATTACCAATGGCATTTTTCACAGAACTAGGAAAAAAAAATTTACAATTTGTATGGAGACAAATCATGGAGACACAATTTTGTGTATGGAGACACAAAAGACACCAAATAGTCAAAACTATCTTGTGAAAGAAAAATGGAGTTGGAGGAATCAAGTGCCCTGATTTCAGACTATATGACAAAGCTATAGTCATCAAAACAGTATGGTACTGTAGTCATCAAAACAGTATGGTACTGGAACAAAAACAGGCATACAGATGAATGTAACAGGATAGAAAACCCAGAAATAAACTCATGTACCTATCATCAATTAATCTATGAAGGAGGAAGCAAGACTATACAATGGAGGAAAGACAGTCTCTTCAATAAATGGTGTTGATAAAATTGGACAGCTACATATAAAAAATGAAAATAGAACACTCTTTAACACCACACACACACACACACACACACACACACACACACAGATTAAAGACCTAAATGTGAAATCTGACACTACAAAATTCTTAGAGGAAAACATAGGCAGAATACTCTACATGAATCACAACACTATCTTTTTTGATCCATCTCCCAGAGTAACAGAAATAAAAACAAAAGTTTTTGCAAAGCAAAGGATACCATAAGCAAAATGAAGATAACCCAGAGAATGAAAGAGAATTTTTGAAAATGATATGACTGACAGGGATTAGTCTCCAAAATTTACAAACAGCTCATGAATCTTAATATCATCAAAACAAACAAGCCAATCAAAAATGAGCAGAAGACCTAAATAGACATTTCTCCAAAGATGACATACAGATGGCCTAGAGGCATATGAAAAGATGTTCCACACTGCTAATTATTAGAGAAATGCAAATCAAAACTACAATGAGAAATCAACTCAGACCAGTCAGAATGGCTATCATCAAAAAAATCAATATATAATAATTCTTGAGTGGGTGTAGAAAGAAGGAAACCCTCCTACACTGTTGGTGGGAATGTAAATTGGTACAGCCATTAGGGACAACTGTATGGAGGTTCCTTAAACAAGCTAAAACCAGAGATATCATAAAACCTGCAATCCCACTCTTGGGTATGTATCTGGAGAAAAATATGGTCCAAAAGGATATATGCACCCTAATGTTCACTGCAGCACTGTTTACAATAGCCAAGACATGGAAGCAACATCAATAGAAGACTATATAAAGAAATCAGAAGGACAAACTAAGTAATCAATCCCATTCACTACTGAAACAAAAAGAACAAAATCTATCTAGGAATAAAGCTACATTTTGCAGCCAAAGATGGAGAAGCTCTATACAGTCAACAAAAATAAGACCGGGAGCTGACTGCGGCTCAGATCATGAACTCCTTATTGCCAAATTCAGACAGAAATTGAAGTAAGTAGGGAAAACCACTAGACCATTCAGGTATGACCTAAATCAAATCCCTTATGATTATACAGTAGAAGTGAAAAATAGATTTAAGGGTCTAGATCTGATAGATAGAGTGCCTGATGAACTAAGGAATGAGGTTCGTGACATTGTACAGGAGACAGGGATCAAGACCATTCCCATGGAAAAGACATGCAAAAAAGCAAAATGGCTCTCTGGGGAGGGCTTACAATTAGCTGTGAAAAGAAGAGAGGCAAAAGCAAAGGAGAAAAGGAAAGATATAAGCATCTGAATGCAGAGTTCCAAAGAATAGCAAGAACAGACAAGAAAGCCTTCTTCAGCGATCAATGCAAAGAAAGAAAGAGGAAAAGAACAGAATGGGAAAGACTAGAGATCTCTTCAAGAAAATTAGAGATACCAAGGGAACATTTCATGCAAAGATGGGCTCGATAAAGAACAGAAATGGTCTGGACCTAACAGAAGCAGAAGATATTAAGAAGAGGTGGCAAGAATACACAGAAGAACTGTACAAAAAAGATCTTCATGACTCAGATAATCATGATGATGTAATCACTAATCTAGAGCCAGACATCTTGAAATGTGAAGTCAAGTGGGCCTTAGAAAGCATCACTACGAACAAAGCTAGTGGAGGTGATGGCATTCCAGTTGAGCTATTTCAAATCCTGAAAGATGATGCTGTGAAAGTGCTGCACTCAATATGCCAGCAAGTTTGGAAAACTCAGCAGTGGCCACAGGACTGGAAAAGGTCAGTTTTCATTCCAATTCCAAAGAAAGGCAATGCCAAAGAATGCTCAAACTACCACACAATTGCACTCATCTCACATGCTAGTAAAGTAATGCTCAAAATTCTCCAAGCCAGACTTCAGAAATACATGAACTGTGAACTTCCAGATGTTCAAGCTGGTTTTAGAAAAGGCAGAGGAACCAGAGATCAAATTGCCAACATCCGCTGGATCATGGAAAAGCAAGAGAGTTCCACAAAAACATCTATTTCTGCTTCATTGACTATGCCAAAGCCTTTGACCATGTGGATCACAATAAACTGTGGAAAATTCTGAAAGAGATGGGAATACCAGACCACCTGACCTGCCTCTTGAGAAATCTGTATGCAGGTCAGGAAGCAACAGTTAGAACTGGACATGGAACAACAGACTGGTTCCAAATAGGAAAAGGAGTACGTCAAAGCTGTATATTGTTACCCTGCTTCTTTAACTTCTATGCAGAGTACATCATGAGAAACACTGGACTGGAAGAAACACAAGCTGGAATCAAGATTGCCGGGAGAAATATCAATAACCTCAGATATGCAGATGACACTACTGTTATGGCAGAAAGTGAAGAGGAGCTAAAAGCCTCTTGATGAAAGTGAAAGAGGAGAGTGAAAAAGTTGGCTTAAAGCTCAACATTCAAAAACGAAGATCATGGCATCTGGTCCCATCAGTTCAGTTCAGTTCAGTCACTCAGTCATGTCCGACTCTTTGCGACCCCATGTATCACAGCACACCAGGCCTTCCTGCCCATCACCAGCTCCCGGAGTTCACTCAGACTCATGTCCATCGAGTCCGTGATGCCATCCAGCCTTCTCATCCTCGGTCGTCCCCTTCTCCTCCTGCCCCCAATCCCTCCCAGCATCAGAGTCTTTTCCAATGAGTCAACTCTTCGCATGAGGTGGCCAAAGTACTGCAGTTTCAGCCTTAGCATCATTCCTTCCAAAATTCCCAGGGCTGATATCCTTCAGAATGGACTGGTTGGATCTCCTTGCAGTCCAAGAGACTCTCAAGAGTCTTCTCCAACACCACAGTTCAAAAGCATCAATTCTTTGGCGCTCAGCCTTCTTCACAGTCCAACTCTCACATCCATACATGACCACAGGAAAAACCATAGCCTTGACTAGGCAGACCTTAGTCGGCAAAGTAATGTCTCTGCTTTTGAATATGCTATCTAGGTTGGTCATAACTTTTCTTCCAAGGAGTAAGTGCCTTTTAATTTCATGGCTGCAGTCACCATCTGCAGTGATTTTGGAGCCCAAGAAATAAAGTCTGACACTGTTTCTACTGTTTCCCCATCTATTTCCCATGAAGTGATGGGACCAGATGCCATGATCTTCGTTTTCTGAATGTTGAGCTTTAAGCCAACTTTTTCACTCTCCTCTTTCACTTTCATCAAGAGGCTTTTCAGTTCCTCTTCACTTTCTGCCATAACAGTGGTGTCATCTGCATATCTGAGGTTATTGATATTTCTCCCAGAAATCTTGATTCCAGCTTGTGTTTCTTCCAGTCCAGCGTTTCTCAAGATGTACTCTGCATAGAAGTTAAATAAGCAGGGTGACAATATACAGCCTTGACATACTCCTTTTCCTATTTGGAACCAGTCTGTTGTTCCATGTCCAGTTCTAACTGTTGCTTCCTGACCTGCATACAGATTTTTCAAGAGGCAGGTCAGGTGGTCTGGTATTCCCACCTCTTTCAGAATTTTCCACAGTTTATTGTGATCCACACGGTCAAAGGCTTTGGCATAGTCAATGAAGCAGAAATAGATGTTTTTGTGGAACTCTCTTGCTTTTTCCATGATCCAGCGGATGTTGGCAATTTGATCTCTGGTTCCTCTGCCTTTTCTAAAACCAGCTTGAACATCAGGGAGTTCATGGTACATGTATTTCTGAAGCCTGGCTTGGAGAAGTTTGAGCCTTACTTTACTTCATGGGAAATAGATGGGGAAACAGTAGAAACAGTGTGAGACTTTATTTTTGGGGCTCCAAAATCACTGCAGATGGTGACTGCAGCCATGATATAAAAGACACTTACTCCTTGGGAGAAAAGTTATGATCTACCTAGATAGTATATTCAAAAGCAGAGACATTACTTTGCCAACTAAGGTCTGCCTAGTCAAGGCTATGGTTTTTCCTGCGGTCATGTATGGATGTGAGAGTTGGACTGTGATGAAGGCTGAGTGCCAAACAATTGATGCTTTTAAACTGCTGTGTTGGAGAAGACTCTTGAGAGGCCCTTGGACTGCAAGGAGATCCAACCAGTCCATTCTGAAGGAGATCAACCCTGGGATTTCTTTGGAAGGAATGATGCTAAAGCTGAAACTCCAGTACTTTGGCCACCTCATGCGAAGAGTTGACTCATTGGAAAAGACTTTGATGCTGGGAGGGCTTGGGGGCAGGAGGAGAAGGGGACGACCAAGGATGAGATGGCTGGATGGCATCACGGACTCAATAGACGTGAGTCTGAGTGAACTCCGGGAGATGGTGATGGACAGGGAGGCCTGGAGTGCTGCAATTCATGGGGTCGCAAAGAGTCAGACACGACTGAGCGACTGAACTGAACTGAACTGAAGGAGATGCAGGGATATTCCATATTCCTGGATTGGAAGAATCAAATTGTGAAAATGACTACACTACCAAATGCAGTCAACAGATTCAATGTGATCCCAATGAAATCACCAATGGCATTTTTCACAGAACTAGAACAAAACATTTCACAATTCATATGGAGAACAAAAGATCCTGAATAACCAAAGCAGTCTTGAGAAAGAATAGAGCTGGAGGAATCAACCTTCCTGACTTCAGATTATACTACAAAGCCACAATCATCAAGACAGTATGGTACTGGTACAAAGACAGAAAAATAGACCAGTGGAACAAAATAGAGAGCCAACTATAAACCCACACACCTATGGGAACCTTATTTTTGACAAAGGGGCAGGAATATACAATGGGGCAAAATAGCCTCTTCAATAAATGGTGCTGGGAAAACTGGACAGCTTCATGCAAAAGAATGAAATTAGAACACTTCCTAATGCTATACACAAAGATAAAATCAAAATGGATTAAAGACCTAAACATAGGACCAGTAACTATAAAACCCTTAGAGGAAAACATAGGCAAAACACTTGATGACATAAATCAAAGCAAGATCCTCTATGACCCACCTTTTAGAGTAATGCTAATAAAAACAAAAATAAACAAATAGGACCTAATTAAACTTAAAAGCTTTTGCACAGCAAAGGAAACTACAAACAAGGTAAAAGGAGAACCCTCAAAATGGGAGAAAATAAAAGCAAAGGAAACAACTGACAAAGAATTAATTTCCAAAATTTACAAGCAGCTCATACAACTCAGTATCAGAAAAACAACCCAATCAAAAAGTGAGAAAATGCCCTAAACAGACACTTCTCCAAAGATGACATATGGATGGCTAACAAACGCATGAAATGATGCTCAACATCACTCATTATTAGAGAAATGCAAGTCAAAACTACAATGAGATACCACCTCACACCAGTCAGAATGGCCATAATCAAAAAGTCTACAAACAATAAATGCTGGTGAGGGTATGGAGAAAAGGGAATCCTCTTGCACTGTTGGTGGGAATGTAAATTGATACAGCCACTATGGAAGATGGTATGGAGATTTCTTTAAAAACAAGGAATAAAACCACCATATAACCCAGCAGCCCCACCACTAGGCATATACCCTGAGGAAACCAAAACTGAAAACGGCACATGTACTCCAGTATTCACTGCAGCACTCTCTACAGTAGCTAGGACGTGGAAGCCACCTAGATGTCCACTGACAGATGAAAATATCCATGGACATGGATAAAGAAGCTGTGGTACATATCTACAATGGAATATTACTCAGCCATAAAGAAAGGGATGCATTGAGTCACTTCTAATGAGGTGGACAAACCTAGAGCCTATTATACAGAGTGAAGTAAGTCAGAAAGAGAAAGATAAATATATGCTAACACATACGTATGGAATCTAGAAGAATGGTATTAATGAATTTATTTGCAGGGCAGCAATGGAAAAACAGACATATGAGAACAGACTTATGGACACAGGGGGAGGGGAAAACGCAGGGGTGAGATGTATGGAGATAGTAACATGGAATGGGAATTTGCTGTATGACTCAGGGAACTCAAACAGGGACTCTGACAATCTGGAGAGGTGGGATAGGGAGGCAGATGAGAGGGAGGTTCAGCAGGGAGGGGACACGGGTGTACCTATGGCTGAGTCTTGCTGATGTTTCACAGAAAACAACAAAATTCTGTAAAGCAATTAACCTTCAATTTAAAATAATTTTTAATAAAGATGTGGTTCATATAAATGGAGCATTATTCAGTCATTAAAAAGAATGGAATAATGCCATTTTCAGCAACATAGATGGACCTAGAGAGTGTCATACTGAGTGAAATAAGTTAGAGAAGGAGAAATATCATATGACATTCCTTATATGGGGAATCTAAAAATAAATTACACAAATGAACTTACTTGTAAAACAGAAAGACTCAGACAGAGATTGAATTTATGCTTGCCGGAGGGGAGGGAGGGGGAAGGGATAGTTGGAGAGTTTGGGACAGACATGTACACACTGCTGCATTTAAAATGGATAACCAGCAAGGGCCTACTGTACAGCACATGCAATTCTGCTCATGTTATGTGGCAGCCTACATGAGAGGGGAGTTTGGGGGAGAACAGATACATGTATATATGTATTAATATATGGCTGAATCCCTTCGCTGTTCACCTGAAATTTTAACATTGCTAACTGGCTATACTCCAATATAAAATAAAAAGTTTACAAAATAAAATAATAAATTTTACAAATAGTCTTAAACCACTGAGTAATCTGTTAATAATCTCAGGTCTAAATTCATACAATTCTGAAACTGCTTTGCACACTGATAACCTTTAAGATGAACGGAATAACCAGTTGGTCAGTTACTTTCATTCTACCCTTGAATTTTCTGGCAATGCTTAGGCTCCAGGTTCTTAGCCGCCTGGGGGAGAGAAGACAGGAGACAATAGATGTAGCTAATATTCACACCCTGCCTTTCTCCCTGGGAACACAGCTGACTGCATTTCCCTGTGCCTTTGAGTCTAGAGGGGACCATATGACTAGCTGTCAGGAGCAAAACATGAACAGAAGTGATAGATATGACCAAGGCTAGATAGTTACAGAGAAGTGCCTTATCTGTGCTGGTTGCAGAGGGGCTAATAGAGGATTCTGAGTCCTTAGTGGGCAGTGATGTCATCATATGAAGTGGGTCTGGATCCTCAAATGCCTGCAGGGAGCAGGAATACCATTCTTCACACACACTAAACAAAAATAAAGCTTTATTGTTAATAATCCATAGAGATTCAAAGGTTATAAAACTACCTTGACTTACTAATGAGAAATACAGGAATATGAAGCTGAGGAAAAGCAAAAAGCTGAGAAGTAACCAAGGACACGAAGCTACCGCGAGACTATAAATAGAAAGAAATGACAGGAGGCAGGAAGACAGTTATCTTCAGTCCTGTATGTATAAGGCATATAACCTGCACTGTATGGCCTAATATTCTGTTGGCCAAATGATATTTTCCCAAAAGTGCCCACAAAGATCCTGGCCACCTTGTGTGGTCTTCTACAATGTAACCCTGACATGTTTCCGACTGAAAGGTCGGATCTAGGGTCCCTCTCCTGGAATCTAGGCAGGCCTTGTCAGTGCTTTAAACAGCAGAAATAATGCTTGATGACTTCTGAGACTGGGTCATAAAACGTGGCACCGTTTCTGTCTTATTTGCTGGAACACTTGGACTCGAAGACCTGAGTCACCATGTAAGAAGTCTGACTCGCCTGATGCCACCATGCTATAAGAAAACCCAGTCCAGTGTGGGAAGACGACATACAGATACTCTGGTCAACACATCCAACTACTAGTACAAACCCCAGTCAGCCCCCAGTAAACACAGGAGACATATGAGTGAAATCGCCTCCAGATGGTTTCCCCAGTTGTCCCCTCTTCCCAGTTGAAGCCGCAAACATTGTGACTACAGACAAGCCATCCCTCTCTGGACGCTGTCCAAATTCCTGACCCACAGGGTCTAAGAACATAGCAAGTTTAGGGATGATTTGTTACCAAAACTAAAACACTCTAACGTCAGGTATACAGGTTTTATACCTTTAAAAATGAAAACTATCATTTAGGTATGTCCCTGCTAAATGCCTGGGGCCACTGGACAGATGATCTGATCTCAAAGTGCCTATTTTCTGCTGACAGCCCCGCAGATTCATAACTATGCATTTTCTTCTAACATCAAAGATGGAATTCTGCCCAGAAAATGCAATGGAAACAATGTCAATAAATCATATCTTTTAAAATGCATGGTTTTCAGTAGCTATTTAAAGAAATAAATACTGAAGGGATATATTGGTGTCTTTCTCAGTAACCCTTTTTTTTTTCCCTTGTATCAAGACCCAAAATTTGGGGCCTGAAACATCATGTTCAGTGAAACGAAGTGGCTACCTCAGTGGTCCTTTCATAAATCAGGTACTTTCTCTAGGTTCTAGCCCCAAGTTCTCTTCTAGTCGACAGTTAAAGGGCAGCCCTGGGACTTCCTTGGTGGTCCAGTGGTTAAGAATCTGCCTTCCAACACAGGGGATGAGGGTTCAATCCCTGGTCTGGGAATTAAGATCCCACATGCCCCAGGGCAACTAAGCCCATGTGCTAAACTAAGACCCAACACAGCCAAATAAATAAATGTATTTTTTTCCTTCCAAAAAAAGGACAATAGTAATTAACTGGGATACACTTCTATTAATCCCAACCTCTGTGCTCTTTATTCAGAGCAGTGTGTGTTATAGAAAGAGGACAGACACCAGAAAAGCATGCCTATTTATGAGGGGCTTCAGAATCTAGGCAATTGGTGTTCAATCCCTGTCACAGCCATAATCCCTCTGTAAATGTGGACAGGACACGTTTCGATAAGTCTCCTTCTCTTCTTCAAGTAGAAAATAACACCTGCCTCACAGGTTTCTTTTAAGGCAAAAAAAGGATGTAACATTTGGAAGTCACCTTATAAAGCGCCTCCTGTATCTCCTGCATTGCAGGCAGATTCTTCACCTGCTGAGCCACCGGGGAAGCCCAATAAAGCGCCTATTGTCCACTGATACAAATGATTTCCCTTCCTGATTTCGGAGCATGTGGAAACAACCTCGTAGAGTGTGATACTGATGGAAGAAGCCACATCCTGCCTCTTCTCAGAAAGAATATGTCTCTGCCTTCCTCTTTCCCTTTCTTTAGATTTGTCCTCTATGATTTTATTTGCAGCTGTACTCAATCCTCTTAGCAAATATTTAGCAAGAGACTAATGGTGACAGGAATTACAAACTGTCTCCACAACTGAAAATAAAACATCCACTGTGAAATGAAACATAAAAATAAGGTTTTTTACACCTATTCACAACAGTTTCACGATAGTCTTAAAAAACATGCAATTCTGAATGAAACAAAGACTGGCTTATAATTTTTCCAGAAGAAAAGATTACTGGGAACCAGGAGAAAAGATGTGAAACTTTTTAAAGTTAAGATAAGTTTTAATTTACAAAAAAATTTAATTGAGAGAAGGAACATACCAGCAACTGATGTGCTGATCAAGGGAAGACGGATTGTTAGCATTTGACTAAAGACCTCTAAATACAGCCAAATACAAATATTTATTAAGCAACCAAGCCCAAGGCATGGAGTTTTGAGTCATAGAAAGGTATCTTCTTTTAAGCCTAAGGTATAGCTCCAGATCTCAAGGAAGAGCTTTCTAAATATCAAATCTTAAGAAAGACAGAAAATATAATAACAGTAATGGCCAATACGTATATAGTAACTTTCACACTTATAAAAATTTTCTGAAGAGTCTGTGTACATGCTAAGTCTCTTCAGTTCACTTCAGTAGCGCAGTCGTGTCCGACTCTTTGCAACCCCATGAATCACAGCACACCAGGCCTCCCTGTCCATCACCAACTCCCGGACTTCACTCAGACTCACGTCAATCAAGTCAGTAATGCCATCCAGCCATCTCATCCTCGGCCGTCCCCTTCTCCTCCTCCCCCCGATCCCTCCCAGCATCAGAGTCTTTGCCAATGAGTCAACTCTTCACATGAGGTGGCCAAAGTACTGCAGTTTCAGCTTTAGCATCAGTCCTTCCAAAGAAATCCCAGGGCTGATCTCCTTCAGAATGGACTGGTTGGATCTCCTTGCAGTTCAAGGGACTCTCAAGAGTCTTCTCCAACACCACAGTTCAAAAGCACCAATTCTTCGGCGCTCAGCCTTCTTCACAGTCCAACTCTCGCATCCATACATGACTACTGGAAAAACCATAGCCTTGACTAGGCAGATCTTAGTCGGCAAAGTAATGTCTCTCCTTTTCAATATGCTATCTAAGTTGGTCGTAACTTTTCTTCCAAGGAGTAAGTGTCTTTTAATTTCATGGATGCAAACACCATCTGCAGTGATTTTGGAGCCCAAAAAATAAAGTCTGACACTGTTTCCACTGTTTCCCATCTATTTCCCATGAAGTGATGGGACCAGATGCCATGATCTTCATTTTCTGAATGTTGAGCTTTAAGCCAACTTTTTCACTCTCCTCTTACACTTTCATCAAGAAGCTTTTTAGCTCCTCTTCACCCTCTGCCATAAGGGTGGTGTCATCTGCATATCTGAGGTTATTGATATTTCTCCCGGCAATCTTGATTCCAGCTTGTGTTTCTTCCAGTCCAGCATTTCTCATGATGTACTCTGCATAGAAGTTAAATTAGCAGGGTGAGAAGGCAATGGCACCCCACTCCAGTACTCTTGCCTGGAAAATCCCATGGATGGAGGAGCCTCGTAGGCTGCAGACCATGGGGTCGCTTAGAGTCATAAATGACTGAGCGACTTCACTTTCACTTTTCACTTTCATGCACTGGACAAGGAAATGGCAACCCACTCCAATGTTCTTGCCTGGAGAATCCCAGGGATGGAGGAGCCTGGTGGGCTGCCATCTATGGGATCACACAGAGTCAGACACGACTGAAGCGACTTAGCAGTAGCAGTAGCAGCAGGGTGACAGTATACAGCCTTGACGTACTCCTTTTCCTATTTGGAACCAGTCTGTTGTTCCATGTCCAGTTCTAACTGTTGCTTCCTGGCCGGCATACAGATTTCTCAAGAGGCAGGTCAAGTGATCTGGTATTCCCATCTCTTTCAGAATTTTCCACAGTTTTTGTGATCCACACAAAGGCTTTGGCATAGTCAATAAAGCAGAAAGAGATGTTTTCTGGAACTCTCTTGCTTTTCCATGATCCAGTGGATGTTGGCAACTTAATCTCTGGTTTCTCTGCCTTTTCTAAAACCAGCTTGAACGTCAGTGGTCCACTGAAGAAGGGAATGGCAAACCACTTCAGTATTCTTGCCTTGAGAACCCCATGAACAGTATGAAAAGGCAAAATGATAGGATACTGAAAGAGGAACTCCCCAGGTCAGGAGGTACCCAATATGCTACTAGAGATCAGTGGAGAAATAACTCCAGAAAGAATGAAGGGATGGAGCCAAAGCAAAAACAATACCCAGCTGTGGATGTGATTGGTGATAGAAGCAAGGTCTGATGCTGTAAAGAGCAATATTGCATAGGAACCTGGAATGTCAGGTCCATGAATCAAGGCAAATTGGAAGTGGTCAAACAGGAGATGGCAAGAGTGAACATTGACATTCTAGGAATCAGCAAACTAAGATGGACTGGAATGGGTGAATTTAACTCAGATGACCATTATATCTACTACTGCAGGCAGGAATCCCTCAGAAGAAATGGAGTAGCCATCATGGTCAACAAAGAGTCCGAAATGCAGTACTTGGATGCAATCTCAAAAACGACAGAATGATCTCTGTTCGTCTCCAAGGCAAACCATTCAATATCACAGTTATCCAAGTCTATGCCCCAACCAGTAACACTGAAGAAGCTGAAGCTGAACGGTTCTATGAAGACCTACAAGACCTTTTAGAACTAACACCTAAAAAAGATGTCCTTTTCATTGTAGGGGACTGGAATGCAAAAGTAGGAAGTCAAGAAACACCTGGAGTAACAGGCAAATTTGGCCTTGGAATGCGGAATGAAGCAGGGCAAAGACTAATAGAGTTTTGCCCAGAAATGCACTGGTCATAGCAAACATCCTCTTCCAACAACACAAGAGAAGACTCTACACATGGACATCACCAGATGGGCAACACCAAAATCAGATTGATTATATTCTTTGCAGCCAAAGATGGAGAAGCTCTATACAGTCAACAAAAACAAGACCAGGAGCTGACTGTGGCTCAGATCATGAACTCCTTATTACCAAATTCAGACTTAAATTGAAGAAAGCAGGAAAAACCACTGACCATTCAGGTATGACCTAACTCAAATCCCTTATGACTATACAGTGGAAGTGAGAAATAGATTAAAGGGCCTAGATCTGATAGATAGCATGCCTGATGAACTACGGAATGAGGTTTGTGACATTGTGCAGGAGACAGGGATCAAGACCATCCCCATGGGAAAGAAATGCAAAAAAGCAAAATGGCTGTCTGGGGAGGCCTTACAAATAGCTGTGAAAAGTCTCTTCAGTCATGTCCAATTCTGTGTGATGCTATGGACCACCAGGCTCCTCTGTCCAAGGGATTCTCCAGGCAAGAATATTGGAGTGGGTTGCTATACCTCCTCCAGGGGATTTTTCTGACTGAGGGATCAAACCCACGTTTCTTATGATTTCTGCATTGCCAAGCAGCTTCTGTACCACTAGTGCCTCCTAAGAAGGAACACTATTGTTCTCAAACAAGCAATATAAAGTCTTCAGTTTTCTTTACTTAACAGTTCAATAGATTGTTTTATTTTCACAGTTCAAAAATAAATACTTTTCAGGTACTCAGTGAAAAATTTTCCTCCCATCCTATATTCCATCTTACTAGCATCAAACACCCTCACAGGCGGTCCCTGTTCAGAGTTTCCGGTGGATCTTTCCAAAGATTTTAAATAAACCTTTTAACAGTTACCAATTTTCAGAAAATCTACAAAGCGAGCACAGTCCTTGTAAACCCCATAGCCAGTTTCCCCTATATAGGAGATACATTTATCACAATCAATAATCAATACTTTATTGTAAACTAAAGTCAATATCTTAGCCAAATTGCCTTAGTTTCTACCTAATATCCTTTTTTTCTGTTCCATGATCCCATCCAGGATATGACACTATTCAGTCATCACATCTCACTAGATTCCTTTTAAGTATCACAGTTCAGACTTGCTTTTGACCTTGAGAATTTTAAGGAGGACTGATATTTTGCAAAATTTCCCCCAAGTGGGATTTATCTGATGTTTTTCTCATGCTTAGACTCCGGTTTGGGTTTTTAGAAGGAAACCCACAGAGGTAAAGTGTAATTCTAACAGAGCAAGCATACATACACTAGCACCACGACTTGTTACTACTGATGCCAACTAATCTTGCTGTTAACCTACCTGGCTGAGTAGCATCAGGTTTCTTGCCTGGAGAATCCCGTGGATAGAGAAGCCTGGCGGGCTACAGTCCATGGGGTCGCAAAGAGTCGGACACAGCTGAGTGACTAACACTTTCACACTTTCACTTTCTCCTCTGTAAAACTAGTCTTCCTCCTCCCTTTCTATACTGTGTTTTTTGGAAGCAGTCTCTACATGCAGTCCACACTTAAACAGTTAGAAGTTACGTTCCACTGAGGGTAAGGTGTCTACATTCCTTATTTGGAATTCTGTAGCAAAGGAGGTCTATTCATTCCAACTATTTATTCATTCATTTATTTATAACAGTATGTATTCATGGGTTATCATTTTATACTCTGGGTCATTGTCTAATATTAGTTTATTTTGTCCTTATATCTTCCCGCTTTCACCACTGGAAGCTTCTTCAGTTGGCTCCTATGTCCCTTTAACATATTCCCGTCATTTGCAGTCATTTGGAGTTGTTTTGAACACTTCCTTAATTTCTGGTACTACAAGATATTAAAGGCTTCTCTAATGTATTTTTCTGGCTCAGTCCTAAAATCAGCCATTTCTCCAAGGAGACATGGTTGCTTTAATGGTTTTAGAAGCCAAGATCTGAGCACTGGTGTGCTCATTGCTACTGTGGTATTGTCACTAAAAGCCCTCTGTGCTGAAAGAACAAAGAAATATACATATATATTTGAAATATACATGTATATATATATACACACGCACAGTATATACATACTGTTTATTATACCACATGTCTAAATATTTCAGTATCTATTTACATCTAAATTAAGCTAAGCATGAGCTTACACTGATGTCTTTAATTCATTACCATATGGATCATCCTGGTCTCTTAATAGATAAAGTCATCTGTATGTAACTCCTCATAATCCACCATCCATTTACTTAATTATAAAAGTTGGCTTAAAGCTCAACATTCAGAAAATGAAGATCATGGCATCTGGTCCCATCACTTCATGGCAAATGGATGGGAAAACCATGGAAACAATGTCAAACTTTCTTTTGGTGGGCTGCAAAATCACTGCAGATGGTGATTGCAGCCATGAGATTAAAAGATGCTTACTCCTTGGAAGAAAAGTTATGACCAACCTAGATAGCATATTGAAAAGCAGAGACATTACTTTGCCGACTAAGGTCCGCCTAGCCAAGGCTATGGTTTTTCCAGTAGTCATGTATGGATGCGAGAGTTGGACTATGAAGAAGGCTAAGCGCCAAAGAATTGATGCTTTTGAACTGTGGTATTGGAGAAGGCTCTTGAGAGTCCCTTGGACTGCAAGGAGATCCAACCAGTCCATTGTGAAGGAGATCAGCCCTGGGATTTCTTTGGAAGGAATGATGCTGAAGCTGAAACTGCAGTACTTTGGCCACCTCATGCGAAGAGTTGACTCTTTGGAAAAGACTCGGATGCTGGGAGGGATTGGGGGCAGGAGGAGAAGGGGACAACAGAGGATGAGATGGCTGGATGGCATCACTGACTCGATGGACATGAGTCTGAGTGAACTCCGGGAGCTGGTGATGGACAGGGAGGCCTGGTGTGCTGTGATTCACAGGGTCGCAAAGAATCGGACATGACTGAGCGACTGAACTGAACTGAAGAGACTTAGCATGTACACAGACTCTTGCCTGGAAAATCCCATGGACGGAGGAGCCTGGTAGGCTGCAGTCCATGGGGTCGCTAAGAGTCAGACACGACTGAGCAATTTCAATCTCACTTTTCACTTTCATGCATTGGAGAAGGAGAATCCCAGGGACGATGGAGCCTGGTGGGCTGCTGTCTACAGGGTCACAGAGAGTCAGACATGACTGAAGCGACTTAACAGTAACAATAGTCTACATGTATGGTGATTTTAGAGTTGTTAAACCACATCCTCACGTAAACAATTTTAAACTATAGTGCAATATCTATACACAGTTCTTCTGACCTTTAGTCTTATAGACGCTACTTGTTTCCAAAGTTGCTAAGATCAACAACTTTTCTGCAATCCCCTTTTTATTGAGGTTGTTTCACACATTTGTAATACAGTTAGATTGTTAAGTCATATTCTGCAATCCATCCTAGGATCCTCTGATCCTCTGAATAATGCTTTTAATATGCATATATTAAGGTTCATTTTTGTGTTGTAAATTTCAATGGGTTTTTGACAAATGCATAGTGTCATGCATCTATCATTAAAGTATCACACAATAGCTCCACTACCAGAAAATACCCTCTCTACTTCACCTATTCAACCCTCTCCCAATCCTCAAATCCCTGGGACTCACTGATCTGTTTATCACCTTTTTTTCACCTTTTCCAGAATGTGATATAAATGAAACTATACAGTATATAGCCTTTTCAGGCTGCATTCCTTTACTAGGAATATTAAATACACATTTAAGACTATTTCAAGTATTACATAACTTGATAGTTCATTCCGATTTTAGCACTGAAGAGTATCCCATTATATAGACATACCAGTTTACTTGTCCATTTACCCACTGAAGGATATTTTGGTTGCTGGTAAAACCTTTTCTGTTACACTACGACCTAAAACAAATTGATAAAGTATACTTTCATAAATAAAGATAAAACATTTATCTTTTTCTCTCCACCTAACCCTGCCAGAATTTGGCTTCTCCAGCAGACTCTCCTATGGCCTTGATGGTTTAATGCAACTGGATTACAACTAGCTATACTAATCAGTTTTAATTTGTTGTTTCCAAATTCCTTATGTTTTGTGTTTTGCTACACTATGTCATGTATGGATGTGAGAGTTGAACTGTGAAGAAAGCTGAGCACTGAAGAATTGATGCTTTTGAACTGTGGTGTTGGAGAAGACTCTTGAGAGTCCCTTGGACTGCAAGGAGATCCAACCAGTCCATTCTGAAGGAGATCAGCCCTGGGTGTTCTTTGAAAGGAATGATGCTAAAGCTGAAACTCCAGTACTTTGGCCACTTCATGTGAAGAGTTGACTCATTGGAAAAGACTCAGATGCTGGGAGGGATTGGGGGCAGGAGGAGAAGGGGACGACAGAGGATGAGATGGCTGGATGGCATCACCAACTCGATGGACGTGAATTTGAGTGAACTCCGGGAGATGGTGATGGACAGGGAGGCCTGGCGTGCTGAGATCCATGGGGTGGCAAAGAGTTGGACACGACTGAGCGACTGAACTGAACTGATGACTTTGCCAATGTCACTAGCCATATTAATTATAAGACTGTTGTCTCATACAGTACGCAGTGTGTACTCAGGCCTTCAACAAAAATAATGATAACTAGGCAACTTGAAACAGTTGATCAGATGCATAGTTCTGTATGCAATCAATGATTGTAATAGTCCAACCCTAGACATGGGAAGACGCAAAAAGGAAAACATTTCCTAAGTTATAATAGATTAGTAAGACAGGATCCAGAGAATCTTTTAATTTACTAACAGGGCCTAATCCAGAAATTAGCACCTGGAGTAGCATATCAACACAAAGTTTCACCTGATCTGGGATGAGCATTCCTACCACTGCTGGGCAAAAATTTGTCATGAAATGTCTCCCAAACACTGGTTGAATTTCAGACCAAGAAGAGGAACTGAGAAATGGAATACTTCCTGCCATGTCAGTATATAAGGATGTCACAAGTCATCAGCAACTGTAGCCCTTGAATGTGAGCAGGTGAGTCCTGAAGGTACTCAGGAAGGAGAATAATGTCTGCCATGTAGCAGCCATTGGACTGTAGCCAGTCCCAACAGTAATGCCTAAGGAAAGGAAGCTCAGGATATTAAAACACAGAAAACTGGCCCCAGACAGCTGAGGCACATATCAAAGGAATGACTTCAGTAAGCCCAGATTCTTGCATTTTCCCACACAAAGAAAAGTGCTAAATTTCTTAACTTCGGTTGTCTGGTTTTCTTTAATTAATAATCTTTTGATGTTCCTATAACCTGCCCTTTGTTGTAAAACTTCTATATAACCTGGCTCATCCTCTTCCCCATCCCCACTCTCAGAGCAGTTTTCTCAGGATTACTTGAAATATTATCTCCTGTGCTTGAAGTCCTAAAAATTTCTGCCAAATAAAACGCAACTCAAAAATAAAAGGAAAGAAACAAAATGACTAAAGCAAATTATAACCTTTGTGTGCAGGTTTTGTGTGAAAATAAATTTCCAAATCAACTGTGTAAATATCTGAGTATGATTGTTGGATTATATAATAAGACTATGTTTAGCTTTATACCATCAAATTGTTTCTAAAGTGGCTGTACTATAGTACATGCCCACCAGCAATGAATTAGAGTTCCTATTGCTCTACAGCTTCATCAGCAATTGGTGTTGTCAGGTTTTTTGGATTTTAGCCATTCTAATCAGTACGTAATGGTATCTCATATTTAATTTGAATTTCCCTGATGACAGTAATACTGAGCCTTTTTTCATGTTCTTGTTACAGAAACCAGTACTCGAGAAACCAAGCACCACACTCAGAGAGTTGGAGAACTCAGGTTTATTACACCAGCGGGCCCAGAGGAGAAAACACTCCAAGCTCTGAGCCCTGAACAAAGGGATTACAGAGTTTTTATAGACAGACTGTAGTGGGCAACACTAGCTGTTAATAGGTTGGTTTAAACTAAGGGGTATGGCACACACAGGAACAACAGTCAAGATGGGGAGGGGGATGCCTGGCCTGGACAGGCATGATTAAGCAGATTTGCAGGGGCTGGGCAATTACAAAGAGCAGGACAAGGGTGAGTGAGATAAACTCCAGTTCCTAGTATTGCAGGTCCCCACTCTGAGACTATGTGACCTACATGATCTAGACTTTGCAAGGGGCAAACTGAGCTACAGACGGAGAAGGAGATTATGTAAAATTTTAACTTTTCCACTTCATTCTTATTTGTCATTTACATATCTTCTTTGGTAAGGTGTCTGTTCAGATATTTTGCTCATTTTTTTTAATGTGAGTTTTAAAGTTCTTTACATATTTTGGACACAAGTTCTTTCAGATGTTTTGCAAATATTTATCCCATTCTGAGGTTTTTCATTCTCCTAATACTATCTTCTGCAAAGCATAAGGTTTTAGTTTTAGTAACATTCAACTTATCCACTTTTTTTCATGATAAAATCTTATCACTAAACCCAAGGTCATGTAGATTTTCTCTTATGTTTTCTTCTAGAAGTTTGATAATTTTACATTTTACATTAAGGTATATGTTTCATTTTGAATTAATATTTGTTAAAGGGGAAAGGTTTTTGTCAAGTTCTTTTTACATAAGCATGTCCAATTGTTTCAGCCTCCTTTAATAAAGACTATCCTTTCTTCCAGAAGTTTTTATGCTACAAAAGCAAATATGAATATATGCTTCCCATTTTTCTAAACATTAGTGGTAGTATATCATACTTGCAGTTCCATACTTTTTTCAATTAATGTAACAAGAGATCTTTTTATACACGCAGCTTATCCTTACAGTTTTCAATTGTTATTTGATAAATATACTCCTGTTTAGAATTTAAATGACTGACTGCTTTATACCACAAATCCAGAATACAACTGCTTAAAGGTCCATGGCTAAGCCAGGGATATATAATGTGAAAGCAGAATTAAAAATCATATGCAAGGAATGGCACACAGTGTTGAGGCTAGTAAACAGCAAGCACCAAGTAGTCTAAAGCAGTAGTATGAAGACCTTTGATATGCATGGCTTCCTTCAAGGAACTTACATGCTACTTATGGTAAAACCAAAAAAAAAGAAAAAAAAATTCAAGTCAGACCTTTAAAAAGAGGGGAAAAATCCATTCTTCAACAGTGATCTAGGAAAATTTCATGGAGACAGATGAGAACTATTGCACTGGAGGGAGAAAGCTAAGAAGATAAATCAGGAGAAAATACAGCTAAGAACATGCAGGGAGAAATGTGTCTGGAACTCTCAGGCAACAGAGAAAGAACAAGTATAGAGAGCATTGAGGACGTGTGCAAAGAGGGGAGCAGAGGAGTTAGGCAACAACCGAAAGGGTCTGAAGGAGGAAACAGAACAGGCTCTATCCTGAAAGCAGGACTCCATCTTGGGCCAGATTGTGGACTTTGAGCTCTATGCCCAGTATCTATGGAAATGACATACCAACTGGAAAACAAGGCCCCTGGAAGGAAGAGCCCCAGGGCTCTCCATCACCTGAAAGAATACCCTAATTAAAACCCTAATTATCTGTGCAACTGAATAGAATCATACATTCTACTATGCTTATTGGGGTATGACCACAGGCCTATTGATAATTGTCCACTGTTAACTACCTAGGCTTAAGGCATATGAATCACAGTTAACTTTGATTGTATCTTTCTTTTTCCTTTGTTCAGACTAGTTTCAGGGAATCTTATACATTAGGGTATATAAGGTTTTCACAAAAACTGGTTGGGATCCTTGGCTAAGAGGAGACTCTGCCTTGCGACCGCTGGTGTAATAAACTGCACTCCACTTTCTGCATTGTCCTTCTGAGTGAGCTTGTTTCCTGAAATGCGTGGCTACAACAGGTCAACTGGGACTAGATTCATAGAACCAATCTCTGACATCTAGCCTTTACCCTACACCCTAGTGGTTCTCAAGCCATTTCCCACTATGATAAAAAGGCGAGTGATGTTCACGGGCGTGAACCACTCCCCAAGGTGTCAATTTCTGGTACATTACCTCTAACTCCAGTCCTTTCTCTCTCCTCTCAGAAAACATCAGATCAGTGGCTACCTGACCCCACTCTGTTCGGTTAGGGTGCTTTTTAGCATAAACAAATGACACATTTCTATCTCCGATCACGACCTATTTTCTAAGATGTATACTTATATAGCCAACTGTGTACTCAATTCCACCTGGGTCCTTCAGATTCAGTAAGCTCAAGATATACCTCCTGACCCAGCAGAAGACTGATCTCAAAATAATGAGAAAATTAAGGGTATATAAGGTGAAGCTGAGAAAATGGACATATAGGCACTTAAAAGCCATGTTTAAGAATTCTAGTCTTAAGCTCAATATCAATGACAAGTTATCAATGAATTTTAAACTTTGGGTGTGGGTGGTTAGAAGGAATGAAGGACTATGACTTCTCACTGGTCTTGGGCACTCTCCATTTTTCTCTCTGCACACCAATCTTTCACTTTGCTCTCTGCATACTAATCTTTCAAGTCTCTGCACTTTAGCGTGTTCCTTCTGCTTGTTACCTGGAAGACTCTTACTCCCATTCTTTGCCTAGTTGACTTTTTCTTATCCCTAACTCTTACTTTAAGACAGGAAGACTTGTATTTGTTCCCCACCACCACTCAGGATTTTTCAGGGACTATGTTCCTTTCCTTCACAGTACTCATCTGTTTCTGCTTAGACATTCTTCTCATTTTGTAAAGCTGTCTCACTGGACTACATGTTCTATGAACACAGAGACCACGTGTGAATTTGCTCTTCACTGCATCTTCAGAGCCTAGCATAGCGCCGAGAATAGAGAATTAATAATCTTGGAATAAATAGTACATTAACAAATCTCTGGGTTTGGGGGGGAAGATTGGGATTTTTTAGGGGTAGGAGTTGCTTGTTGGTTGGTGGGCCATGCCACACAATATGTGGGATCTTAGTTTCCTGACCAAGGATCAAACCTGTGCCCCTGCATTGGAAATGCAATCTTAATCAGTGGACTGCCAGGGAAATCCCTGGTTTTTATCAGTAGCTATAAATCACATATGGCAAATTTCACAGCTTACTATGAAATGAAGTGCTTTGACACTGAAGAATCACTGTTGCAGAAAATAAAAGTACCTTATCATAGAGGTAATCTAGTAAAAGCACTATTTAAATAATGATAATATTCATAATAATTGCTAATATATTCAAGTTCTTACTGCATATCAGCTTGATAAGTATTTCATATACAATATGTCAGTGAATTCTTAGAACCACCCTGTGAATGAGGAACCAGCATTATCTTCAATTAATAAGTGAAGAAACGAAGTCAGAAAGAAGTTGGTTAACTTGACCAAAGATACAAAGCTAGCATGATGATGTCTAAGCCAGACCCTTTCTGATCAGATAAAAGAACCGTGAGAATCAACACAGACTCATTTTCCCGTGACTGAAACTCCCATAGGAGTCACTGGGAAGGCAGGCATCATGGGCAAAGAACTGCACTGCAAGAGGCCAGCCACTCTGGGCTAGAAACAAACTCACACTTTGAACAGACTTAAGGTAGTACCCACCTTTGTCTATGATGCTGATTTCTCCACAGTACTGGAGGCCGAGAGTGACTACTTTAGGGAACACAGTCCGGTGATCCCCAAATGCTTCTGTTAGGAAGATCTGAGTTCTCAAAACATACTGAGGTACATTGGATGTAAAGCACTTACCATAACTATACTGCTGTAAAACTCACTAAATATCTATTATTATTATTATTAAATGTTGCTTTTACTGAATCACCTTGACAAGCAAGTTTTATTTTCTGCAACAATGATTCTCAACTTCAATGTCAAAGCAATTTGATGTATCATAATAAGCTGTGAAGTGTGCCATATGTAATATATCACTGTTAATAAAAAACAGAGGCTCATTAATCTCACTCATTCTCAAAATAATTATTTAATCTCCACTATATGCTAAGACCTACACTAAGCCTGGTAGTTTCAATAAGCAAAAACAGACATGGCCCATGTGTTCCTAGAGTTTACAATCCAGTTGGAGATAAAAGCATTGTCAAAATTACAAGATAAGTGCTGTGATGGAACAAAAAACAGTCTTATGACAAAGTTGGATCAATTTAAGTCCCACTGGGAGAAGGCTACCTGGACTGGTAAGCACAGGATGAATGTGAGCATTGTAAATAATCTCTCTTGAACATTCAGGGTTACTGAGAAGAACCAGGTTTACAAAAGAGACTAGGAGATGAGTTCAGCCAGACCTAAGACATACTGTCCATTCAATATAAGATAAAGATACTCAATAGGTGATGGCTCATATAGTACATCTCTCAGGGGGCCTTTAAGAAGAAAAGTATCACAAGTTCACCAGCCCACCTGACACTTCAAGGCCTCCTCCATAGCCAGCATGCCCACGAGAGGAAATAATCACCAAACATTTCCATGAGTGAGCTTATTGTCACCACTGACTCTGAATTCCAGGTCCCCCCCTCAAAAGAGGACACCTGGATCAGGTGAATTCATCTAACATCAATTTACCTAGGGCTAATACATGTAAGGGGCAGGAGGAGAAGGGGACAACAGAGGATGAGATGGCATCACTGACTCGATGGATGTGAGTCTGAGTGAACTCCGGGAGTTGGTGATGGACAGGGAGGCCTAGCATGCTGCAATTCACGGGGTCACAAAGAGTCGGACACAACTGAGCGACTGAACTGAACTGAATACACGTACACCGAAGAATTGATGCTTTTGAACTGTGGTGTTGGAGAAGACTCTTGAGGGTCCCTTGGACTGAAGGAGATCCAACCAGTCTATTCTAAAGGAGATCAACCCTGGGATTTCTTTGGAAGGACTGATGCTCCAGTACTTAGGCTACCTCATGTGAAGAGCTGACTCATTGGAAAAGACTCTGATGCTGGGAGGGATTGAGGGCAGGAAGAAAAGGGGACGACAGAGGATGAGATGTTTGAATGGCATCACCAACTCGATGGAAGTGAGTTTGAGTGAACCCCGGGAGTTGGTGCTGATCAGAGAGGCCTGGCGTGCTGCAATTCATGGGGTTGCAAAGAGTCAGACACGACTGAGTGACTGAACTGAACTGAATGCATGTAAAGAAAATTTGCCTAAAGCAGGTTTTTCTAAAACCAAGTTGCACTAAACCCAATTTACCTTCCTATCACACGCGAATTCTTATGAATTTCACCAACATCATATTTTACATCAGCAGCACTATTATGGGAAATTATCATTAAGTAAACTGTTAGGTAAATTGGTTTTGGAATAATTCACTTTGGGCAAATTGATGCATATAAGCCCAAACTCTGAATGTTCAGAAGGAAGATGAAGTGGCTCCACACTGCAAGGCTGCCTCTCACAGTCACAGAACTTAAAGAAGCAGTGTAACCAGAGTCCTGCCAGCCTCTCATGAGAACTCGTGGGCTTCAAAATTAACCAATTTGTACTGGACTGCCAGAATTCCTGTTATGCTCCCCCTCTCCATCATGCCTGCTTAAGGGCTAAAGAAACTTCCTGGACACCATCATTCTGAAGCTGACTTTGTCTTCACCCTTAATCAGCTCAGACCACTCGGGTGACTCAGAGGTAGAGCCTCTGTGAATACAGCATCTTTGAAGAAGTGCTCCATAGACTCTAAGGTGCACATGAATCATCTTGTTAAAAATGCAGGTTCTGATTCAGTGAGTCTGGCTGAGGTTTAGGACACTGAATTTCTAATGAACCCCAGTGGTGCCCCTGCTGCTAGTTTGCATGCCACGCTAGCTATAGCAAGGCCTTACAAGATGAGCATGGCTTTTGAGATGCACTAGAGGTAAAAACTTCTGGATATTAGGAGGTATTCATCTCTGGACTTGGACACAGGATGCAAGATTAAGGCAATCAGAGACTAACTTGTATGTTCTTGGAGTTGGAAACTATGACTTAAATTTTCTCTGAAATCAGAGAGTGTTTGCTGGGCAAATGCTTTCCAATACTAAGAAAGCTTCAAAAGTCAAATCTCTTAAAAAGAAGATGGAGTAATTTCTTTGTTGTTAATTAGTCACTGTCATGTCCAACTCTTTGGCGATCCCATAGGCTTCAGCCCCCCAGGCTCCTCTATCCATGGGATTTCCCAGGCAAGAATACTGGAGTGGGTTGCCACTTCCTCCTCCAGGGGATCTTCCTGACCCAAGGAAGAACCTGTGTCTCCTGCATTGGCAGGTGGGTTCTTTACCAGTGAGCCACCATGGAAACCCATATCAAGAATTTCATAATCATGTAAAATATATCCCTGCCTATCTTGGAAAGGCATCTGGAAAGGTGCTTCCCTCTCCATCACACCAGAGGGCCTAGAAAAACATTTTGGGGGGCTAAGAACATCCTTTAACAGAAGACCTTAAACCACAAAGGTGATGAGCAAGTTAGATGAAGAAAGAAGCTGGAGAGAGCCATGGGTCAAGCTTCTGAAGGATGGCTCCCCATGCTGTGCCTTTTTCTACAAACAGACGCACAAGAACTCTGTCTCTGCCCAGTGATTCAAAAGCAGTTTCTCATTTGCAGCATGGCAAAGACCTTTACAAATTGCTGCTTCCTTCAATTACCAAAGGAAACACAGAAACTTATAATAAAGAAAGCTATCAAGTTCCACTTTAACCAAGTGATCAAGGTCAGCACAATCAGTAATAAGATTATCAACATCAGAAACCCCTTGACAGGATACTCAGAGACTGCATCATGTCATTTCTGTAGTATTGTTTCCCCAAGAGGCTTAACTTCATAAAAAAAAAGAATGTCATTTGCAGCAATATGGACAGACCTAGAGA
The DNA here is from genome assembly GCF_016772045.2 of Ovis aries. Taxonomy (NCBI): domain Eukaryota; kingdom Metazoa; phylum Chordata; class Mammalia; order Artiodactyla; family Bovidae; genus Ovis; species Ovis aries. The sequence continues at coordinate 21,699,236 of NC_056074.1, forward strand.
TTATTCTATTAAGTGAAGTCAAAGACAAATACCATGATATTGTTTATAAGTGGAATCTAAGAAAATGATACAAATGAACTTATTTATAAAACAGAAAGATTCACAGATGTAGAAAATAACTTATGGTTACTAAAGGGGATAGCAGGATGTGGGGAGCAGGAATAAATTAGGAGTTTGGGACTAATACATACACACTACTGCTGCTGCTAAGTCACTTCAGTCGTGTCCGACTCTGTGCGACCCCATAGACAGCAGCCCACCAGGCTCCACTGTCCCTGGGATTCTCCAGGCAAGAACACTGGAGTGGGTTGCCATTTCCGTCTCCAATGCATGAAAGTGAAAAGTGAAAGTGAAGTCGCTCAGTTGTGTCTGACTCTTAGCGACCCCATGGACTGCAGCCCACCAGGCTCCTCCATCCATAGGATTCTCCAGGCAGGAGTACTGGAGTGGGTTGCCATTGCCTTCTCCAAATATATACACACTACTATATATAAAATAGATAAACAAGGACCTATTGAATATATTGAATTATATTCAATACATTGTAATAACCTATAGTGAAAAAAAGAAGCTGAGAATGTGTGTGTGTGTATATATATATATACACACATATATATATATATATATATATATATAGTTGAATCACTTTGCTGTAAACCTGAACTAACATTGTAAATTAGCTATACTTCAATTTTTTTAAAAGGGCTTAACTATGAGAAAATATCAGGAACTCCAATTGAAGGGTATCCTACAAAATAACTGGTCAGTATTCAAAAATGTCAAAGTCATGAAAGAAAAGTCTGGGAAACTGCCACATTTTGGAGATTGAGGAGAAAGCGTAACTAAATAAAAATGTGGGATCCTAGACAGGCTCCTGGAACAGGGAGAAAGAAATGTTATTAGTGGAAAAACTGATAAAATTCAAATAAGGCAGGCAGTTTTGTTAGCAGACCTGCAGCAATGTCAGTTTCCTGCTTTTGATCATTTTTCCAGTTATATGAGATGTCAACATTAGAGGAAGGTAGGTGAGGGATATGAAGAACTCTGTACCATTTTGCAACTTCCCTCTAACTCTAAAATTACTTCAAAAGAAAACCTTAAATAAGTTACTGTTTACTGTGATTACTGTAAATAAATTCCTCCTCCAAAACAGAGAGCCAAGAAGGCCATACCAGTGGTTGACATCTCAACAGGAAAATCTGTGACATTTTCTGTACTTGGGAACAAGGAAAGGCAGGATCTCTAGACATTCTGCTTTTTCCCAACAAGATCTTGGCTCATGGCTTCCATGTATCTTCCCCAGGCACTGGAACATTCTTACAATAAAACAAGGGAAGCAATCACCTTACTCTGGTTGCAACTGTGAAATCTACCTTTACCTGTCACAGTCACAGAAAAGTGAAATCTTAAGAAGAATGACTAGAAAATGAGCTACTAGAATTGACTGGAAGGGACTTTCTGGGGGAAAGAATAAAAAGAAATAGGTAATGACAGTAAGAGAAAGAAATTAAGCATTCTCCCACTCTACATGAAAGCAGGGAAGGCCCAAAGACATACAGAGAAGTTATTGATCACCAATTCCTGGGGAAGAGGAACCCCAAAACAGTTCTGTAAAGCCCTCATTTCCAGCCAGCCACTCTGAGCAACATTTGAGTAGAAACAAGACCCAATTCTAAACTCTGGATAAGAGCAGCCAATAGCTCATAATCAGTCACTAAGATAATGACAAAGTTACTATTATTATTAGTTCTAGTGTTTGCAAGTTAGATGCAGAGATCAGATTCCACAAATAACTGATTTTAATAGATATCCCAAGAGTAGAGCATACAAAATAATGCCAGATAGTAAGAAAAATTCAACCCATGCCTTTAGGGTTTAGAACAGTAAGCACAGCTGTATAATAATAATAATTACCACAAATTATTGAGTGCTTACTATGTGGCAGATATTTTTCCCAAATCTCAGAATAAGCCCAGAGGGGAGATAGTAAAATAATATGTCATTATTCTTATTATAGATGAAGAAGCTGAGTTTGAAGATATAAAGTGATCTGACCAAGATAACATGGCCAGGAAGCGGTGGATCAAAGATTTGAACCCAAATTCATATTACACTAAGGATGGTCTTTCCACTCCATGCCACCATGTCTGGGATGCTGAAAAGGACATGAAGTTGCTGGCACCAACAAAGAGATACTAAGCCTGCTGGCACTGTGTGAATGAAGGTAGGGGCTGGTAGCAAAGCTTCCTTGGGCACTTACATGATCTTAGTGTATTGTGCTCATTACAATAGACAACTGTCACTTAAAGTCTCCCCTTTACACCCTCATCACTCTCTCCACAGAGAACACTGTTTTCAGAATTAAAATGATGGTGTACATTAACTTTGCATAGAAGAGTCTGCTAGCATTATCACCAAACCCATGTACTTTTCTTCTTGGCACAGAGTCAGCCTCATTTCCCAGACTATTCTGTCAGGTATGGCCATGTGCTAGAATTCCAGCCAAGGAAAAGCAAACAGAAATAGCTGATATATGCTGCTTTTTAGGAATGACCCTCAAATTCTACATACAATCCTCTTCTTTCTGGATGCTAGAAGATGATCCCTTTGAGTACCACACATTGAAGAGAGCAGAATGGCAAAGTAGATGGAGCTTGAATCTCTAAATGTCCACCAGAAATACCTGCATCGGTCTATTGTGTGAGCAACACACACAGTACATCCCTAGACAAAACTGTCAATTAGAAAACAGGCTCCCAAAACTAATTTTAAAAGATACATGCACCCTATGTTCACAGCAGCACTACTGACAATAGCAAAGACATAGAAACAACCTAAATATCCATGAACAGATGAATGGATAAAGAAGATGAGGTGGGTATGTGTGCGTGGATATATATACCCACACACTCACACACAGTGGAACAGTACTCAGCCATAAAAATGAATGAAATAATGCCATTTGTAGCTACGTGGATGGACATGGGGAAGAATGGATTGAGTCTGGGACTAGCAGCTGCAATTTTATATGTAGAATGGATAAACAAGGTCCTCCTATTATCTAACACGGTGGACTATATTCAGAATCATGTAATAAACCGTAAAGGAAAAGAATATGGGAAAAGGTGTATAACTGAATCACTTTGCTGTACGTAACACTGTAAATCAATTTTAAAAAATTCAACCCCGAAGATAAGCCACAAGAATTCCTCTAAGCCATAGAAAAAGCTTCCTGCCACTTCATTTGATGAGGTGCATTGACAATGTTTACAAAGTTTTATAGCTGTCTCATTTGATTTTAAATTTTCACAAGAATTAAAACATAGTATTTTGGCAGTGGTCACCTAGGTGTTTCAGATCTCAGGACAATGTAAAGGGGTCCATGGAATTAGGAAGTTTAACGTTCACATCTTGACAGTGACAATAAGAATCTCCATCTTAAGGATGAGGACACTGAGACTCAGATAACCCAAGCCAGGCCTCCTCCTCTCTGTTCACTGACCTCAAAAACCAAGGCTGTTTCTTGTCAACCTCAACATGAGCCTCTCAGAGATATAATGGTTAGACCAAATACCAGTAAGCAGCAGAGAGACTGGTCTGAAATTCATGTCCTCTGGATGGATCATGTACTGTCTCACATGGAAAGCATTTAACACAAAAGCATAGGCTTATTAGCAAATTCTGGGTCCCTCTGCCTCCACTCGGCAACAAATATGCTCTTTACAGACCTACCGATCCCTTTTCCCTCTCTTTTATGCAAAGGTCAAGTTCAAAGCACAAGCTAATTTAAGCTGTATCAGTCTCCAGCCAAAGTTCTTTCTGGCTTGGAGAGGTTTCATGGCAAGAACTTCCACGGGAAGTCAGCTTCTGCAGCTAGCCTTTGGATGATTTTCCTGGAGAGCTACCAAATCCCAGACCAGCTTCTCACCCAGATTTAGGCAATAAAAAGTTAATTCTCCAGGAATTAACAGACTGAATCTCCACACTCACATGTACAGAAAGGAATCCAGAACTCTCTTAGTAAAAAGCTGAAAAATGACTAGAGACAGAGAATGCCGGCTAACCCCAACGTGTACTTTCCTCTTCTTTAATAACAGAATCTTTTTTTTTTTTTTAGTTTTTTATTTTTTAAATTTTAAAATCTTTAATTCTTACATGCGTTCCCAATCTTAAAGGAACGACTGGCTGGCCAGAATAAAGGCCACGCTTCCCCACTTTTCTTTCAGGTAAGTGTGGCCATGTGATCACCTTCTGGCCACTTGGATGCAAGTTAGAGTCACCCTAGGATAAAAAGAATACACTTTCCACTTCTGTTCTCCCTCCTGCTGGCATAGCAAGGGTTGGGAGCAAACTATCATGAATATGGGGGCAGAGGGCAGCATCCCAGAGGTTTCGGGGTCACACTGTGGAAGTCACATCAATGCTGGCCTATCTGCATTCATACCACCTCATGAGCAAGAATTAAACTTTTATCTTGTTTAAACGATTGCTATTTTGGTCTTTGTTTCAGCAGGCAAACCTGGTCCTAATGGCATTCCTCCTGTGTAGATTCTGTATAGTAGGTGCAGAAAGATTTCTGGGCAATCTCCATGAGCCCTGGCTTGCCTTCCAGTCCTGCCTGAATGGCAGTGTCCTCTCTCTAGCCTTCAGAGAGGAAGGGGCATAAGGCAGAGTTGGAAATGCCTTGCAGTGATTCCCGCACAATTATCCACAGAATGCCTGTATTAGAATTGCCTGGCAACATATTAATACTTAACACTGAGATTCCTAGACCAAATTTCCAGGGCTTCAGATTCAGGATATTTTTAATAATCCCTAAAGTCTGTATTTTAAAAGTTTGCCACATTATGAAAATATTCAACCATGTCTTCTGGGGCCTGAAGTCCACGGACGGGGATACCAATCCATGCGTAGAAAAGAGCTCAGTGCTTCCTTGGGACCCTTCTAGCATCAACTGCTGCTGCCTCCCCTCCCAAACTTTGTGTTTTTCTTCCTTTAGTGTAGGTTCCTTCAGTTCTATTACAGTTTTTATCCCTGGGGCAGAGCTGTTCTCTCCAGCTTTCCAGGTCAAGCACCTTAGATGCACCTACAGGGATTAAATTCCACACTGCAAGTTAGACCACCTTTAAGTCTCTTTTACTCCCACTGCCTATAGGAAGACTTCGTTCACTCATCAGCATGTACCATTATAAGTCCAAGCTCTTCCCACAAAGTCATGCATACCAGACTCCTAACAATGTGACCACCGCCAACTTTCTGGCTGCATCTGCCGCCTTTCTGTTCCCACTCTGCATTTGTAATCACTATCTCCTCTTACCTGGAGTTCTCTTCCTCTCCTGGACACTTACAATTGACACCAACCCTTCAAGACACAGCTCTAGCATCCCTACAAAGGACTATAAAGATGCTTGATACTCCCAACACTGTCCAAGTCTCTGGGACAACCCAGCTTCCCCATTCTCATTTGAAACACATGAACCCCTGAGGGATTTCACTGTCCACATCAAGAGGCCCTGGGCAGATCTGTCCCAAGGGCAAATCTTGACCTAGTAAAATGGCCTCCTATCTCAGGGGAAAAAATATTCTAAAGAATCCAATCAATATATTGGGCATCTACGCTAATGTCTTGCCCTGGTAAGACATATGAAGAAAGAAAATGAACACTAGGAAAGAAAATGAAATGACCTTGTTACTAACGGCTTACTATGCTACACTGCCTATTAGACTTCTTTCTGGAAGGGCTTTGTATCCATTACCCCAGTGTTCACTGAGTCCTGATCAGGTCAGTTTACTAAGCCATTCTCTTGACCTTGACCTCTTCAACTTCTGCATGTACCCTGGAGTCTTTCTGCTTGGTTTCCAATCTCCTACTTTGTCTAATAATCCAACCTGTATACATTCTCCGACCCCTAACCCAGCATCAACTGCCAATCAAGGTGTGCTCCCATCCATTTCTAGCTGGACTTGGTTCTCAGTTCTGACCTGGGACCACCATGGACTCAGTACAAACCTAATAAAACACAGGGGCCTAAGTACTTCTTTACCCTCGGCATAAGACTCTTACAAAACAAAAACCTGCACAGCATTGCGCCTACAATTAAAAATACTGCATCACATGCTTTAGATTTTGCTAAGGGGATGAGATAGGTCTTATGTTAAGTGTTGTTATTACATATACACAAAATAATATTTTATTTTTATTTATTTAAAATAAAGTATTATATTTAAAAATAATGGAACAAAGATGGCAGGAGGAGACTTTTGGAGTTGATGGATATGTTTATGGCATAAGTGATAGTTTCCTAGGTATAGGCATGTGTCCAAACCAATGCTGTTTACATTAAATTTATTGATGGATGTCAACTACACTTTCATCAGGAGGCTTTTTTAGTTCCTCGTCACTTTCTGCCATAAGAGTGGTGTCATCTGCATATCTGAGGTTATTGATATTTCTCCCAGAAATCTTGATGCCAGTTTGTGCTTCTTCCAGCCCAGCGTTTCTCATGATGTACTCTGCATAGAAGTTAAAGAAGCAGGGTGACAATATACAGCCTTGACGTACTCCTTTTCCTATTTGGAACCAGTCTGTTGTTCCATGTCCAGTTCTAACTGTGGCTTCCTGACCTGCATATAGGTTTCTCAAGAGGCAGGTCAGGTGGTCTGTATTCCCATCTCTTTCAGAATTTTCCACAATTTATTGTGATCCACACGGTCAAAGGCTTTGGCATAGTCAATGAAGCAGAAATAGATGTTTTTCTGGAACTCTCTTGCTTTTTCCATGATCCAGTGGATGTTGGCAATTTGATCTCTGGTTCCTCTGCCTTTTCTAAAAACAGCTTGAACATCTGGAAGTTCCCAGTTCACATATTGCTGAAGCCTGGCTTGGAGAATTTTGAGCATTACTTTACTAGCGTGTGAGATGAGTGCAATTGTGCGGTAGTTTGAGCATTGCCTTTCTTTGGGACTGGAATGAAAACTGACCTTTTCCAGTCCTGTGGCCACTGCTGAGTTTTCCAAATTTGCTGGTATATTGAGTGTAGCACTTTCACAGCATCATCTTCCAGGATTTGAAATAGCTCAACTGGAATTCCATCACCTCCACTAGCTTGTTCATAGTGATGCTTTCTAACAGGGCTGATCTCCTTCAGAATGGACTGGTTGGATCTCCTTGCAGTCCAAAGGACTCTCAAGAGTCTTCTCCAACACCACAGTTCAAAAGCATCAATTCTTCGGCGCTCAGCTTTCTTCACAGTCCAACTCAAACATCCATACATGACCACCGGAAAAACCATAGCCTTGACTAGACACACCTTTGTTGGCAAAGTAATGTCTCTGCTTTTCAACATCCTATCTAGGTTGGTCATAACTTTTCTTCCAAGGAGTAAGCATCTTTTAATTTGATGGCTGCAATCACCATCTGCAGTAATTTTGGAACCCCCAAAAAATAAAGTCTGACACTATTTCCACTGTTTCCCATCTATTTCCCATCAAGTGACGGGACCAGATGCCATGATTTTCTTTGGAAGGAACTATGCTAAAAGCTGAAACACCAGTACTTTGGCCAACTCATGTGAAGAGCTGACTCACTGGAAAAGACTCTGATGCTGGGACGGATTGGGGGCAGGAGGAGAAGGGGACAACCGAGGATGAGATGGCTGGATGACATCACTGACTCGATGGACGCGAGTCTGAGTGAACTCCGAGAGTTGGTGATGGACAGAGAGGCCTGGAGTGCTGCGATTCATGGGGTCGCAAAGATTCGGACATGAATGACCGACTGAACTGAACTGAACTACACTTAGTGTGGTGATCATTTTGCCATATCTACAAACATGTATACCTGAAACTAATATGTTATATGTAAATTATATCTCAATTTTTTAAATATTCAAAAAAGTGCAGCTTTTTGAATGTCAATCATACTTCAATTAATTGATTTTTTTTTAAAAAAAAAAAGAAGGGAAAGAGGAAAAGAGAACAGAACTGACCCTTCTTTTACTGCCTACCCAGGGGGATCTAGAGAGAGGCCCTCAGCTTATCTCTGTGACAGTATTTAAGAGCTTTCTGATGGCTCGCCCTCATTTGTAAGGCAAGTGGTCCCCAGTAACATGCAAAAAGGACAGAGAGCAGCTTGGATATTCAGAGTAAGCATTATGTGAATTACTACAGAATACAGGCTGAGCCTGTTGTTATATAAGTTATTGCTGCCCTTTTTAAAAATTTAATTACAGTGTTTGAACATTATCTCATTTTAAAGATCCAGCTACAGAGGCTCAATTAAAATTCTAAGTGTCAGAGTGAGAAAAAGCCCCAAGTGGAGATCTAACTTCATCCTGAGCTTTAAACGTATGAAAACAGTTGGATGCTTTACAATCATAACAAGTCCTTTGGAGATGGACATTATTACCCTACAATCAATTCAAGATGCTTTACAATCCCTTTGCCAGCATGTGAAACCCTTGTGTACTTCATATAAGGAGCTAGTTATAAGCTGATAATACTCAGTGCAGAAGAAGAAATACATCCACCCCTTCCCCAATCTCATCATAATCATATTTAAGCTCAACCAGGCACTTGACACATCTTACTATAATGTGGGGGCCTGAGAACAAGATGCTCAGTGGTAAATTCTCCTAGAAGTGATGATAGCTGATAATTTACATGCCAAGAAGGGAAAGAGAAGAGGGAGGGAAGGAATCATATATCATGCCTTCACTTTTACTGTCATGACCAGAAATACCCTTCATCCTTCCCTCCCTCCACCTACCACCCCAACCCACATCCCCCCGCAACCTTGCAAACTCTTATTTGTGCTACAAATTCCAGGTGAAATGCCACCTATTCTATGAAGACTCCTTTGATTTTCCCTGGAAGTTGGCAGTTTCCTTCTGTGTTTCAACAGAATTTTTCCTCATTTATTCTTTCCGTATTGATTGGGTACTTCCATGGTGCCAGGCACTGCTCAAGGTGCCTGAAATATAGCAAAGAAGAAAACAATTGAAATTTCTTCACTTGAGCTACTTATTTAATAGAAGAAAGGGGGAACAAGCAAACATGTTAAGATGAGAAAAGTGAAAGTGAACGTCACTCAGTCGTGTCCAACTCTTTGCGACCCCATGGACTATACAGTTCATGGAATTCTCTAGGACAGAATACTGGGTAGCCTTTCCCTTCTCCAGGGGATCTTCCCAACCCAGGGATCGAACCCAGGTCTCCCACATTGCAGGTGGATTGTTTACCAGCTGAGCCACAAGGGAGTATATAATATAAAACATAAATCAGGGTCATGGGAATAAGAGGATGGCATGGGTAAGGAGGGATGTTTTATAACAGGGCTGCCAGAGAAAGCTTCTCTAATGAGATGTGGGCAACAAGAAATGAAGCACAGAGTGAGTCCCGCAGGAAGACATATTCTTCAACAAGGGACATACACGCAAAAGCCTTAGGACCAAGGCAAGAGGAAGCTGCCCATGTTCGTGAAGTGGCAGGATGGCCACGGGAGCTGAACCAAGTGACACCAAAGAAGGGATGAGATCTCAACGCAGGAGACGAGATCAGAGAGACAGACAGTAGCCAGACCATACTGGGACTTATAGCTATGGTAAACCCTGTGGGTTTTATCCCAAATCAGTGCAGAAGCAATAGAAGGATGCTGAGCAAAGGAGCAAGATAAGGTACTCTTTTCTAACCCTTACCCAGTGTGTTGCAACTATCGATGGGTCTGACTTCCCAGAGTCACACCTCCATCCCCCATCAACTAACACAGCATCCTGTTCACAAAAGGTGTTTAACTCTTCAGAAAACAGAAGAGAGAACAGAACAAATAGAAGACCCTGAGCCAGCCATGCATAAACATGGGCACCAACACTGGCTACCCTATAATATCTTTCTCTGGAAAGGTGTAGCCTCCTAAGTTCTGCATCTCCCCACAGTTACCTTACAGCAGGCTTTATTTAGAAACATCACTGTTCTGTGAACACAGAAATAAGCAATTACTCCAGTCTTCCCCAAACTACAGAGCACCAAGAGTCACTACTGAAAAAGGTTGTTCAAAATCTCTGCAACCAGAATTCCTGGGACATCAAAACAGCATTCTACTCCATCATAGGGTTCAAGTTCCATTGCTACTACAGTCTGGATTGACAATCACACCTCGCCCTCCAATAATACCCACCATATATCTTTGTAAATGGTTTGCGTGGAAAGAGCTCAAGGGATCAGATAGATTCTCTCCCGATCCCTGAGGTATCATGCAGCCTTAGTAAATAAGTCTTAGAGTCCCCAAGGCACTCTGAAAGATGAAAAAATGAAGTTATTTCGAACCCCTGGAGTTGCTGTACTTCTAGTTCAGAGGCTTTGCAAAAAGTGGGAAAGGAGTCTTATAAATTCTCTTTTTTTTCCTCAAGTTTAAAATGTCTGAATTTTACCAGCCAAACCACCTATTTCTGGGATCCACGCTGGCTTAAAAGAGGGAAATTTGACATCAATCAAGCCCATGAGTTGTACTTTCCTTGACTAGACAAGCTCAGGAGCAATTCATCTTCCTTCATCTGAAACTGAACAATTTAAAAGTCTCATCTGACTATTTATAAGTAGACATTGTAGTTGTCAGACTTCCCTAGTGGCTCATACGGTAAAGAATTCACCTGCAGTGCAAGAGACCTGGGTTCGATCCCTGGGTTGGGAAGATCCCCTGGAGAAGAGAATAGCAGCCCACTCCAATGCTTTGCTTGGAGGATCCCATGGACAGAGGAGTCGAGTCTGATGGTCTACAGTCCCTGGGATACTAAGAGCCAGCCGCAACTGAATGACTAACACACACACGTTAGTTGTCAGGCCCTTCCTCTTCCTGCCTCTGAATGCTGACAGGTAGATAGAACAGCAAGGAGTGCCCTGGACACCTTCAAGCATCTGAACGACAGCCTTTTTCAGCAGGCCCCTCACTGCTAAAAACGGAAGGCGAAGTGCAGGCACCAATGACTAGTGAGACTTTACCTGGCTTCATCCCCAGCAACCCTCCAGTGGCCTCTGGCTACGAATTCTGTGACACCCTCCCCTATTCCACTGTGTTCAAGGTTCCAAGCCTCTCACAGGCTGCCAAGCTGCTTCTCTTAGGACTAACATTCTAGAGCGATCCTGAATTTATGCTGCACTTGCAGCTTTTGTCCAGGGTTTGTTAGAATGTTAGTTCAGCTAAATGATACTAAATAATACTCCCCAAAGCACTGAATGATAAAAATAAGTTTGAGAACAGCTACAGTGAGTGAGTTGAAAGTGAAAGTTGCTCAGTCGTGTCTGTCTCTTTGTGACCCCATGGACTGTACAGTCCAGGGAATTCTCCAAGCCAGGATCTGGAGTGGGTAGCCTATCCATTCTCCAGTGGATCTTCCCAACCCAGGAATCCAACTGGGGTATCCTGCGTTGTAGGTGGATTCTTTACCAACTGAGCTATAAGGGAAGACATACAGCCTTTGTCCAGTGTTTGTTAGAATGTTAATTCAGCTAAATGATAGTAAATAATACTCCCCAAAGCACTGCATGATAAAAATAAGTTTGAGAACAGCTACAGTGAGTGAGTTGAAGAAACCAATATAATACACTGGTTAAGTAAACCTGCTGAGGAGCCAGGCACCTGGATCTGATGCCTAAGTGCCATCATTTTACTAGCTGGGTGACCCTTGACAAGGCCACCAACAATGTTTGATCCTTGTCCATGAAGTGGGGGTAATGATAGAACCAACTTCATCATTCTGTAAGGATTCAATGTAGTGATGCATTTGAAGTGCTTAATACATGGTCTAGGACTTTATTACCTGATTTTAAAGAGCCTTTAATATGCTAATGTTTATTAAGATTCACCATGAAAGACAGAGCATCTGTCATGTTTTCCAAGTTTATTTCATCCCATAACATTAATTTGTTTTTCAAGACTATCTTGCAGACTTGGTGGTCCTTGGATCCTTTGTGGGGACCTGCCATGTGCTTGTGAGTGATATATACACTAAGTCAGGATGGAACGCCATCAATCTCAACATGTCCAACCCAAAAAAACTGTAATCTCTCACATGAGTGAATGACAGAGATAACAGGTGAAAAAATGGCATTTAAAGATAACACATTGGTCAAAATCCTTAAGAACGCTTCTGGGTGTTATTTCCAACTCTTCAGACTTGGCTTTGTACTCTAGCTCTGCCACTTGCTCTCTGTATTACCTTGGGCACAGTACTCAACCTCTCCCAACAGCAGTTTCCTAATCTCAAAGACAGAAAAACAATATCTACTTTGGCTGTGATGAGGACAAAATGAGACAATGATGGTCAAATATCTAGCACATTCTAGATGATCAATTTTGCCTCTGCTTTCATTATGTTTCAAGATAAGTGCAAATTCAGGCTGAAAGCTATCACCATTTAAGGCAGGTCAGGCCAACAGCCCCGGTTTCTAGCCCAAGGTTCTTCTGTGAATGGTGAAGTCAAAATCATCAAATGAATTAATTTGCTCTTTGCAAAAATACATCAGTATGTTTTGAAGGCTGGGAACAACTATGAAGCATTTCCACTTCTGGTTGGTATGATCAAGATGAAACACAAGACTCTAAAGTTACAAAACGCAGAAAGACATCAATTGTTCCATATCCCCAATGCTGAGATCAGAATACTCGGCATCAAATCATGGCAGAACAAAAGGAAACAAATGGGCAGGCAGTGGTTAATTTTCACTGTCTCCTTTAAACTCATCATGCACACCTACTGTTTCTACAGGGCCAAGTGTGCTAAATCAAGGATGGCTGTGCAGCACAGATTGTCAAGGACAGTTACTTTAGGATAATTTATTGTCCTACTGCCTAGTTAATCATTAATACATCCCAAATATTCCACAATTTTCAGGAACCAAATCCTGCCTTCCAAACTAAGAATTACCCCTGAAGTCAATCTAAAATTCCTTATCCAACTATATATGTTTCCAAATTCTGATGTCAGAGAATGTGGCCACCACCACGGCCATAGAAAAATGAAATGTCCTTGGAGGTGATTTCTGGAAAACAATCTAATGCAACTTCAGAAAGAAATCCTGTTTGGAAGGTGTAATGTGTAGAATCCAGGGACTTTTCAGCTACTTTCATCTCTTTGCCCTTTTGTTACATTCATCCTTTCAATCTGAAGAACATCTGTCATGATTCCTCAACTGGCCAACTCCAGTAACAACTAACAAAAATGCCAACATGATAAATATATCCTCTGCACAGCCATCTAAGAACTCTAGAGTGACCATCTCAGCATGACACTCTCCTGCTTTTCAACACCTCACAGTACCCTAAACCCAACAAAAGGAAGCCGCCAACTCTATTGGCTATAGGAACCAGGAGGTAGCTCATATGACTGCAGTGGGCTGACAGTCTGTAGTTTTGTTCATGAAACAAGCAGCCCTTTAACTTTACTTTTCTTTTTCTAATAAAAACATGAGCCCAAGAACTTCACTTTTCTAACTGTACATTAATATATATATTTATATAAATGAATACATATATATTTATACAAATACATATATACAAATGTATTTATATGTATGTATATAAATATATGTGTATATATATTTATATATATATGTATATATATGTGTGTGTGTATATATATATATAAAGATAGCAACAAACACTGGGTCTTACAGTGCTGAGGAGACAACTGGGGAGCTGGGGATTGGAGATATCAAGGGACTATTTTATGCAAGGATGGGCAGAAAAAAGGACAGAAATGGAAAAGACCTAACAGAAGCAGAAGAAATTAAGAAAAAGTAACAAGTATACACAGAAGAACTCTACAAAAAAGTGTTAATGACCTGGATAACCACAATGGTGTGATCACTCACCTAGAACCAGACATCCTGGAATGTGAAGTCAAATGGGCCTTAGGAAGCATTACTACAAACAAGGCTAGTGGAGGTGATGGAATTTCAGCTGAGCGGCTTCTAATCCTAAAAGATGATGCTGTGAAACTGCTCCACTCAACATGCCAGCAAATTTGGAAACTCAGCAGTGGCCACAGGACTGGAAAAGGTCCGTTTTCATTACAATCCCAAAGATGGGCAGTGCCAAAGAATGTACACACTACAACTGTTTTCACTTCACAGGCTAGTAAGGTTACATTCAAAATCCTTCAAGGTAGGCTTCAGCAGTACATGAACTGAGAACTTTCAGATGTACATGCTGGGGTAGAAAAGGCAGAGGAACCAGAGACCAAATTCTAACAACCAATTCCAGAAAAAACATCTACTGCTTCATTGACTACACTAAAGCCTTTCATCATGTGGATAAAAAATTGTTGATAATTCTTAAAGAGATGGGAATACCAGACAACCTTACCTGTCTCCTGAGAAACCTATTTGTGGCTCAAGAAGCAACCTTTAGAACCTCACATGGAACAACAGACTGGTTTAAAATTGGGAAAAGAGTATGACAAGGCTGTTTATTGTCACCCTGCTTATTTAACTTATATGCAGAGTACATCATGAGAAATGCCAGGCTGGATAAAGCACAAGCTGGAATCAAGACTGCCGGGAGAAGTATCAATAATCACTGATATGCAGATAATACCACTCTAATGGCAGAAAGTGAGAAGGAACTAAAGAGCCTCTTGATGAAGGTGAAAGAGGAGAGTGAAAATGCTGGCTTAAAACTCAACATTCAAAAAACGAAGATCATGGCATCCAGTCCCATCACTTTATGGCAAATAGATGGGAAAAAGTGGAAACAATGACAGATTTTATTTTCTTGGGCTCCAAAATCACTGCAGAAGGTGACTGCAGTCATGAAATTAAATGATGCTTGCTCCTTGGAAGGAAAGCTATGACCAACCTAGACAGCATATTAAAAAGCAGAGATATTACTTTGCTGACAAAGGTCCACATAGTCAAATCTATGGTTTTTCCAGTAGTCATATACTGATGTGGACCATAAAGAAGGCTGAGCACCAAAGAATTGATACTTTCAAATTGTAGTGCTGGAAAAGACTCTTTAGAGTCCTTTAGACTGCAAAGAGATCACACCAGTAAATCCTAAGGGAAATCAACCCTGAATATTCATTGGAAAGACTGACTGTCGCTTGAACACTTTGGCCACCTGATGTGAAGAACTGACTCATCGGAAAAAAACCCTGATGCTGGGGAAGAGTAAAGGCAGCAGGAGAAAGGGGAAACAGGATGAGATGGTTAGATAATATCACCAACTCAATGGACATGAATTTGAGAACACTCTGTGAGATAGTAAAGGACAGGGAAGCCTGGTGTGCTACAGTCCATGGGGTCGCAAAAAGCCAGATATGACTTAGTGACTGAACACCACTTCCAACAATAAGAGACTGAGGTCATCTGAAGATTGTGTCTCTTGCTTTTCATGAGAAGCTGGAAAGCTGGGACTTCAGGACAAATCATGCAAGTTTTTTTTTGTTTTTTAATTTTTACAGTGTTGTATTGGTTTCTGCCATACAACAACATGAATCAGCCATATCACACATATATCACCTCCCTCTTGAGCACCTCCCTCATCCCACCCTTCTAGGTCACCACACAGCACCAGGCTCAGTATCCTGTGTTATATAGCAACTTCTCACCAACTATCCACACAAATGCGTGCGTGTGTTGACGCTTCTTTCTCCATTCATCCCACTCACTCCCTTCCACATCGTGTCCACGAGTACATTCTCTACGTCTGCATTTCCATTCCTTCCATGCAGTTAGGTTCATCAAGACCATTTTTCTAGATTCCATATATATGAAAACACACATTTTTAAAAGTTTGCAATAACTTGATTGTTTTTAATCTTTAATAGAAAAAAATACCATGGGGGCCATTACAATGTGAGCCAAACAAAGCTCTTCTGCAAGTCAACACTAGCCTGTACTTTCAACCTTTATCCCATAAGATGAAGTCCATGTGTGTGTGTGCTTAGCCGCTCAGTCCATGCTCATCAATAGATCCTTGCTCCTGTGGGAAGCCCACCAAGATCACTGGACCACCTCTCTGCCATCCCTGCCCTGCAGGCTACACTTCAGCCCCAGGACCTCTTCCTGCGCCTCCTGACACAAACATCTTTCATCTCTGTGCCACACCCATCTTAGGGATGAGCCGCTCTGCTTCTCAGGAAAGGCAAGCATTGGTTAGAAGAGCTTCATTACTTCCAGACAGACTGATAACCTTTCAGATGGTGAATTGCTATTTCACTCCTACTAGGCTATCATTTGGAGAAAGCAAGGGCAGCCCACTCCAGTACTCTTGCCTGGAAAATCCCATGGATGGAGGAGCCTGGTAGTCTGCAGTCCATGGGGTCGCAAAGAGTCAGACACAACTGAGCAACCTCACTTTCACTTTTCACTTTCATGCACTGGAGAAGGAAATGGCAGCCCACTCCAGTGTTCTTGCCTGGAGAATCCCAGGGACAGGGGAGCCTGGCAGGCTGCCGTCTATGGGGTCACACAGAGTCGGACATGACTGAAGTGACTTAGCAGTAGCAGACTATCATTGACTTCCTTGGTGGCTCAGACGGTTAAGTGCCTGCCTGCAATGTGGGAGACCCGGGTTCCATCCCTGGGTCGGGAAAATCCCCTGGAGAAGGAAGCAACCCACTCTAGTACTCTTGCCTGGAAAATCCCATGGATTTTACAGAGGATCCTGGTAGGCTATAGTCCATGGGACCTCAAAGACACGACTGAGTGACTTCACTTTCACTTTCAGGCTATCACTATTGGCAATGAATTCAATCAATTGGTGAGGAGGTACCTAAAATTTAAAAACAAAAAACAAAAAAAAAAAAAAAGACTAGGTTCATCTGCTCATTTGCTCTACCAAAAATGTAATTATAGTTTCACATACTGTGAAATTATATTTTGATTTCCAAGAAACAGATCTAATGGATACTTTTTACATATAGCATGTGTTCCATAAATGATTTTTGACCAGAAATGATATGGCCTGTGTAAGCATCTCACTTTGACATTTATTAAGCACTTTTCCTCACAATGCAAAAATGTCACAGCAGCTATTATTACATTAGCTTCACATCTAGAGTCACTCCCTCACTTTGCCCTCTATTTATAACACCCCATACACACCAGCCTCAGTCTAGTCCCTGAGAGCACCAAGCTGGCTTCCGCCACAGGACCTTTGTACTGACTCTCCTATACCTTCTTTCCAGTTTTCTCATAACTGGCTTCTTCTTAGGTTCAGTTCAAATGCCTCATCTTCATAGGCCTGTCTGGCCTCTTCCCCATGGCCCGCCACTCATCTCTCTGATTATTTTCTTCCGTGACACGTACAGTTCCATATGTTTATATATCTACCATCTAATTCACCCCACTAGAAGGCAAGCTCCCTGAAGTCAGACTTTCAGCAAAGCCTCTTCCCTATGCCAGAATCCACCTTCCTGCCGAAGATTAGTATCTGACACAGACTAGTATCTGAGGAATAATGAAAGAATTCCAATTTAACAGATAACTCAGGGAATTATCTGAGGCTCAGGGAAGGGCCTGCCCAGGGTCTCCTGGATATTCACTGAGAGAGCAGAGGTTTGAACCCAAGTCTTCTGACTTGTGCCATCAATCCTTTCACAGTGCCACCCTCATCACTAGTTTGGCAGTCTGGAATGCCTTTCACCTGGAACTCAGAGGTCAGGGGGTTAAATCTTCCAGTAGTGACAAGGCCCTTTTCTCCACATTGCTCTCTGCACAACCAAATGAGTGACTACCTATTACCCAGGCATTCAAGTGTTTCACAACTACTAATTCTAAACAAAGTCCAAGATGACAGTTTAAATTCTCTAGAACTGCAATGAACAAATAAATTTTATGCATAAATATTAATGAAATTGTGACTTTTTTTTACTAAGAAAGTAAAGGTTAATGGCTGTATTTGCCGGTTTCCCATTTCTCAAACACTAAGCAATCCAGAATCTAATAAGCATATTTACAAGCATGAGCAATTTACTCAAAACATTATACTCTCTTGCTGTGACACTTCTTGTCCTCAATTAAGGTCAAAAATTATCTGAGCAGCTTCATTTCTTCCAACAAAGATTTAAATTTTATTTAATTAGTATGTTCCTGAAAAAAAAAAAAAACCTATTTTCTTAACAGGTGAGCCTTCCATTCATTTATTTCTGTATGAAAATTACTACTTTCTAATGCTCACCACAGCCTTTAAACTTTCCCTTGAAACTATCCGCACTCTGCTAGAGGTAAAGATAAAATGATGAAAAACGCTGGTCCCATGTGTCTTGTCTCCTCTCATTTAGAAGCATCTCCCAAGAAAAAGAAATGCAAAAACCAAAAATGGCTGTCTGAGGAGGCCTTACAAATAGCTGTGAAAAGAAGAGAAGTGAAAAGCAAAGGAGAAAAGGAAAGATAGATCCATTTAAATGCAGAGTTCCAAAGAATAGCAAGGAGAGATAAGAAAGCCTTCCTCAGCAATCAATGCGAAGAAATGGAGGAAAACAACAAAATGGGAAAGACTAGAGATCTCTTCAAGAAAATTAGATACCAAGGGAACATTTCATGCAAGATGGGCTCAGTAAAGGACAGAAATGGTATGGACCTGAGGAAGCAGAAGATATTAAGAAGAGGTGGCAAGAATACGCAGAACTGTACAAAAAAGATCTTCACAACCAAGATAATCATGAAGGTGTGATGACTCACGCTCACCTAGAGCCGGACATCCTGGAATGTGAAGTCAAGTGGGCCTTAAGAAGCATCGCTATGGAGCAGCCACCCGCGCCGCGTCGCGGGTTTAAGCGCAGTGCGGGGCCGCGGCCGGGGGCGGCGGTAGTGAGACCAGAGCTGCGCTCCAGCCCCCTTTTCGCTCCATGGTTTCTCTCCGCTCCCGCCAGTAACTTGGCTCCGGGGGCTCCGCTCGCCTGCCCGCACGCCGCCCGCCACCCAGGACCGCGCCGTCGGCCTGTGCCGCGAGCAGACCGCTTCCGACGGCCCTCGCTGCGCAGGCTGGGACGCCTCTCCCGCCTCCGCCCCCGCCGCGGAAAGTTACGTTTGAAGAGGGGGGAAGAGAGAGAAACATGGACGTGAAGAGGAGGATCCACCTGGAGCTGAGGAACCGGACCCCGGCAGCTGAAAAAGAACTAATTCAGTTGGAAAATAAGGGATGAGGAAGAGTGAATTGGCCCCCAAAGTTGTCATGTATCTTCAAGCAGAAGACCAAGTAACTGTGCCTTGGATCAAATAGTGGTTCGAGAACTTGTCCTGGACAATTGCAAATCAAATGATGGGAAAATTGAGGGCTTAACAGCTGAATTTGTGAACTTAGAGTTCCTCAGTTTAATAAATGTAGGCTTGATTTCCGTTTCAAATCTTCCCAAACTACCTAAATTGAAAAAGCTTGAGCTCAGTGACAATAGAATCTGTGGAGGTCTGGATACGTTAGCAGAAAAACTTCCAAATCTTACACATCTAAACTTAAGTGGAAATAAACTGAAAGATATCAGCACCCTGGAACCTTTGAAAAAGCTGGAATGTCTAAAGAGCCTGGATCTGTTTAACTGAGGTTACTAACCTGAATGACTACCGAGAGAGTGTCTTCAAGCTCCTGCCCCAGCTGACCTATCTGGATGGCTATGACCGAGAGGGTCGTGAAGCCCCAGATTCAGGTGCCCACGTGGATGGTGGGGATGAAGAAGAGGATGAAGAAGGAGAAGATGAGGATCAGGAGGAGGATGAAGATGGTGAGGAAGAAGAGTTTGATGATGAAGAGGATGATGAAGACGAAGATGTAGAAGGGGAGGAGGATGAAGATGAAGTCAGTGGGGAGGAAGAAGAATTTGGACATGATGGAGAAGTTGATGAAGAGGATGAAGATGAGGATGAGGATGAAGATGAAGAAGAGGAAGAAAGCGGGAAAGGTGAAAAGAGGAAGAGAGAAACAGATGATGAAGGAGAAGGTGATTAATAAGACCCCAATAACCTGCAAAAAAAGAACTGTTCGGTATTGGTTGGACTGCTGACATGGATTTGGTAGCTTTTTTTTTTTTTTTTAAGAAAAATAAAAGGGTAGCTGTGATACAAACCCCAGGACACCCACCCACCCAAAGAGCCAAAGAATAGTTCCTGTGACATTCCACCTTCCTCCATTTAGTCCCTCTTGGAAATCCACCACCAAGCTTGGGGACTTCACCCCAACAAAATTGTAAGCGTTGTTAGGTTTTTGTGTAAGACTTGCTGAAGCGTGGATAGCTGTGATTGATGAGTCAACTGTCCATGGCTACCAGTTACACCAAGATTGTAACAGCATTTTTACTTTCTGTACCACAAAGATTTGTAAATAAAATCTTAACATTTTGGGTCAAAAAAAAAAAAAAAAGGCATCACTATGAACAAAGCTCGTCAAGGCAATGGAATTCCAGTTCAGCTATTTCAAATCCTGAAAGATGATGCTGTGGAAGTGCTGCACTCAATATGCCAGCAAGTTTGGAAAACGCAGCAGTGGCCACAGGATTGGAAAAGGTCGGTTTTCATTCCCATCACAAAGAAAGGCAATGCCAAAGAATGTTCAAGCTACCACACAATTGCACTCATCTCACACACTAGTAAAGTAATGCTCAAAATTCTCCAAGCCAGGTTTCGGCAATACGTGAACCGTGGACTTCCAGATGTACAAGCTGGGTTTAGAAAAGGCAGAGGAACCAGAGATCAAATTGCCAGCATCCGCTGGATCATGGAAAAAGCAAGAGAGTTCCAGAAAAACATCTATTTCTGCTTTATTGACTATGCCAAAGCCTTTGACTGTGTGGATCACAATAAACTGTGGAAAATTCTGAAAGAGATGGGAATACCAGACCATCTGACCTGCCTCTTGAGAAACCTGTATGCAGGTCAGGAAGCCACAGTTAGAACTGGACATGGAACAACAGACTGTTTCTGAATAGGAAAAGGAGTACATCAAGGCTATATATTTTCACCCTGCTTATTTAACTTATATGCAGAGTACATCATGAAAAACGCTGGGCTGGATGAAGCACAAGCTGGACACAAGATTGCTGGGAGAAATATCAATAATCTCAGATATGCAGATGACACCACCCTTATGGCAGAAAGCGAAGAACTAAAGAGCCTCTTGATAAAAGTAAAAGAGGAGAGTGAAAAGGCTGGCTTAAAGTTCAACATTGAGAAAATTAAGATCATGGCATCTGGTCCCATCACTTCATGGTAAACAGATGGGGCAACAATAGAAACAATGAGAGACTTTATTTTCTTGGGCTCCAAAATCACTGCAGATGGTGATTTGTAGCCATGAAATTAAAAGATGCTTACTCCTTAAAAGGGAAGTTATGACCAACCTAGACAGCATATTAAAAATTAGAGCCATTACTTTGCCAACAAAGATCCATCTAGTCAAGGCTATGGTTTTTCCAGTAGTCATGTATGGATCTGAGAGTTGGACAATAAAGAAAACAGAGCACCAAAGAATTTGAGCTGTGGTGTTGGAGAAGACTCTTGAGAGTCCCTTGGACTGCAAGGAAATCCAACCAGTGCATCCAAAAGAAGATCAGTCCTGGGTGTCCATTGGAAGGACTGATGTTGAAGCTGAAACTCCAATACTTTGGCCACGTGATCCAAAGAGCTGACTCATTTGAAAAGACCCTGATGCTGGGAAAGACTGAGGGCAGGAGGAGAAGGGGATGACAGAGGATGAGATGGTTGGATGGCATCACTGACTCAATGGACATGAGTTTGTGTAGGCTCCAGGAGTTGGTGATGGACAGGGAGGTCTGGAGTGCTGCAGTCCATGGGGTCTTAACCAGAGATGGCTGAGCGACTGCACTGAACTAGATAGTACGTATGTAAGTTTTGTCTGCTCTTTCCTTCTTCAAGAAGAAGCTTCCTTCCAGAAAGAGGTGATCCCGTTTCCCAGAGAATATCTCCCATCTATTCTTACCCTTTTCAGCTTTTCTCTATTTTGGTTAATTTAACTAAAAATTTGAGCAAATTAAACTCAAGGAACTATACACTATGTGACATGCAAACACAAGGATAAAAAAGTCATACCACCTCCTCCTGTCTGCTCAGAGCACAGTACCTCCCAGTAGCCCAAGTCAGAACCTGGGGCATCACCCTCCCTCTCTGTCTCCCACAATATCCAACACAACTACAGCCAGTTCACACCACCTCCTAACTGTCTCTTAAATTAATCCATTTCTCTCCATCTGCACCACCATTATTGGACACAGCCCAGGTCTCCATCCTCTTGAATCCTGATTCTGGAAAGCTTCAGCAACCTTCTAACTGGCCTTTCATCTCCAGTTTTGCCTCTTCCATGCAGTTCTCCACTAAGCAGCAGATGTGATTTTTCTAAAATACAAATCTAATCATGGCACACCTGTACTTAGGTCCCTTCCATGACTCCTCATTGCTCTTGGAGCAAAGGCTAAGCCCGATGAATAGCTTAGAAGGCCATTCACAGTCCAGCCTCGTGCTTAACTCTCTGGTTCACTTCTGGCCACACCTCACCCCTACGTCCCTACCTATGCTCTGCCCACTCTCCAACAACATGGCATTTTTCTTTAATGAATTTAACCCACCATGATCGGTCTCATCTCTCACCCACTCACTCACGCTTCATTCAGAACTCTGTTCTGTGTTCATCATCTTCTGGCTGATTTCTACTTATTATACTTTGCCTCTTAAGCATAACCCTCATTGAGAAGGCTTTCCAATCTCTTTTGGGAAAATCAAGGTATTCTGCTCTGTGCTCCCTACATTCCTAGCAGGGCACTAACCACACTTTGTGGTGCTTCACTGATTATCTCTATCCCTGCATGCCTCACAGTTGTAGCCCAGTATCTACCACCACACAAGATATGTGATAGATTTTCATTAATATTTCCTGAATGTTATTGATGAAGGGGTTTACAGTCTAATAAGAACACAGTTCTAAATCTACAACCTCCCCAAATTTATTTGCAAAGTGACAACCTACTTGTATACTTTGAAAACAGCATAGAGAGATCTGCATTTGGTCAAGATTCCAATTTGAACTTGATTCTTTCCTTCCCAACTGTAAGCAATTTAACAACTGAAGTCACCTACTTTTTTTTTTAATATAAGCTTTATGCTATTTATCCTTGAAGAATTAAACTTGAGTTTATATAAGAGCTTTAATTTCTAAAAATGTACTGCTAATCATCCATGAAAAAGCTTTTCTCTTGGGTTATGTTCAAAACAGGTAATACTCTTCTAGAATTCCTTTCACTTCCTAGCCCTCCATTCTGACAGGCTTCAATAAATTGTCTGAAACCGCAAAATAATTTACATATTAGCATAAATCATCCATAATTAGGAAGGCAAATCTGCAGCTTAGAAACTACCAAATGCATTCCATTAGGACAACCACTCTTTCTAGATTATACATAACAATGTCTTAATGTGAAAACCTAAACACTATTTCAAATGATGAGGAATTGCCAGTATCTACCTTTTTCACTTCTGAAGAATTTGGGAAGGTATGAGGAAGTATCTACCCAAAAAAAAACCCTGAGGAGAGAAAGGGTAATGATATTTGTTGAGTGCCTAGAAAAATGAGACATGAGGAAACATTCACCTAAACACTCCTGCTGAATCCTCCCAATAACGATGACATTAGGCTTCCTAGATGATGCTAGTGGTAAAGAATCTAGCCGCCAATGCAAGAGACTCAGGGTCTATTCCGGAGCCAGGAAGACCCCCCTCCTAAAGTAAGAAACGGCCACCCACTCAGCATTCTTACCTGGGAAATCCCATGAACAAAGGAGCCTAGTGGGCTATAGTCCGTGAGGTTGCAAAGAATCGGACACAACTGAGTGTGCACACACACACACACATACACAACATCATTAACTTCACTTTCCATAAAAGAACACCAAGGTTGAGGTAAATTAAAAGCAACTGCGAAAGCTCACACATCTGATAGCTGATAGACTTGGGAACTGAACCCACATCAATCCGGCATCAAAGTAGAAAGCTCTTTCCGCCACAAGAGCTACAACAACTTAAGAGTTATTTTGTATTTCAAAAGTTTTTTAAAAGGAGATGCCTTCTTAGCAAGTCAAAAATGTCCTCTTCATTTCACAACAGTGTTCCACAGTAAGCTTTTTTCTTAGACCCCCAACTTTCAGATTCCTGGCTAATTATGTTTAGATTAAATTTTATCTATAATTTAGGAGTAAAATTGAAAACCCAGAAGATTTACCATTATATCTTATAGAGTTGCATATACTGGCAGAACGTTCAATTAGATTTAATCCATGTTAATTAAGCTTTCCATTTTAACAAAGCTCTTTATTAACATACTTTAATCAGGAAAAATAAACATTAAATCTGCATTGCTATTAAGATAGCTCAGCAAGACATTCGTCTTTGTCACTCTACCAATGTGCTCAACTGGTACTATTAAAAAAATTCATCAAATTAGAAATACAGGCAAGAATAACAGAGTGCCCATTCCACTACATAAAAGAGTCTATTTCGATTATTACCTCCAGGTATGTTTGCAATTGTCTTTATATTTAAGCTTTCCGATTCATTTTATCTACTCACTCAAGACAATCAGGGGAACTCAACTGACTCAGTTTCCAAGGGAGTTTCTAGATACCATTGTGCCAAGTAGTTCATTCCTGGTTTAAGGAATCATCTCCCAAATGATCCACTTCCGGCTGCTGGAATCCCGCCAGGTGAGAGAGATGCCTGCCTTTAGCTAGAAGGAACCTCAGCCACTGAAAGAACTCTTCCGCCATTGATTCAATAACGGCCTTGCGTGAGAAGAGGTGGAAGCCTGGCAGACACTGGAAGCAGTGATTTCCAAAACAGTAAATGCAGCTTTGCTGGATGACAGAAAAGGCACTGGATGATGGCTTGCCGTGGTGCACATGGGGGAGAGTGTTCAGATTCAAAATGTGGTTCCCCATGGTGCTTCACCGGCAAAGGTGACTTTTCACTGGAAACTGAACACTACCAGGAGGTTTGGGTGATTGATACTGTTTTCTTAAACCAGTGAACTAAAATGGCTGTTTGCTCATCTGGCCACTTCCCAGCATCCACCTTCCCCCCAGCATCAAATTTCCACCTTATCACCACCATCATGGCTTTTTGTTTTTTAAAGTACAGCCAACAAATACTTCTTTTTTTCCCCAAAACTTTAGACTTTTCACTTTGTATTGGGGTATAGCCAATTAACAATGTTTTGGTAGTTTCAAGTGAACAGTGAAGGGACTCAGCCATACATATATATGTATCTATTCTCCCCCAAAACTCCCTCCCATCCAGACTGGCATATAGCATTGGGTAGAGTTCCATGTGCTGTACAATAGGCCCTTGCTTGTTATCCACTTTAAACACAGCAGGGTGGCACACACTTCCAGTCCTGTCCAGAAATCCCAAGGAGCTACTCGTTTCCGTCTCCAGGTACCCCCACCTTTGCCCTCTCCACCGTCCTGTGCAACCTCCCACATATAGTACATCAGGGGCAGCATCTATTCCAGGGGCAATACATTCCATGCGAAGCTTGGGAATCAGACATGTCATTTCTGAGCAGCCCTAAGCAGAGCCAAAGAAAAGGAATCATCTGTCTGCTTAGTATTAACAGTTGCTAATTACATACCGTGTGCCTCTGAGTACCACCTGGCAAAAACCCCTGTGAGATGCAGTCTCTCACCTGTGCTATTATCATTATTTGGGCACAGACCACATTCCGAACAATCAAGACAGAGACCACCTAGTTACTCCAGTAACCAGGCTTCCTCATCCTTGGCACACAGTTAGAACCAATTTCCCAGCAATGGTCAGTAAAGTGTGGTACAGGCAATGCATGACACTTCCAGGATTAGCCCTTAAAGCTATCCAGGGAGATTATGACAAAAGTCTAATCATAGTAGAGGCTGTTAATCTGTCTCTCTCAGAATGTCATAGTTCAAGGTCATAAAATAAAACAGTTGAATAACGCAACTAAGATGCTACACAAAGGTTTATCTGTGTACACACAAACTGCACATCCTTTTAAGATGTTTCCCCTCAGAAAATAAAAGTAGTGAGTACGTACAGATACCAGAAAAGGTTTTCACTCTCATTATCTTACAGCACATATTATACATCTTTAATTAACCATAAAAACCAGAAGTCATCCATTAAGTACTTCATTTAATCACTTCAAAATTTTTAAATATTCCTCTAACTTAGATCAAAAAGAGTGAGTTAAACTGAAATTTAAAAACTATAGAAAAAACTGAAAGTGAAAACAGTATATAGCAGTATCCATGGCTGTGTTCAAACTGATACTCATAGGAAAATATAAAGTCTTCAGTGATTTTACCAGTAAACAGAAACTACTGAAAGCAAATGAACTAAACATCAAAGGAGCCAGTAAAAATACCAAAGTGATTGAAAAAGAGGCAAGAAGAAAAAAATCAATGAATTTAAAGTGAAAAAAATAGCAGACCTCAATTAAACTTAAGAACCGTTTCATTAAAAAGGTCAATAAATTACACAATCCATGATAAGCTTCACCAAGAAGGAAATATACATATTTCCTATTACAAGTTAATGAAGAAATAACCACAAATATAAAATTTTTATTAAGTAAAGGAATATAATGTCCAACTATTTGCCCAAAAGAGGGAAATCTCAATAAAATACATGATTTCAACAAAATGTAAATTGGTCCACAGAAGAGTCTAAAATTAATTAAATAGAACAATACCATAAAAGAGATGAGAAATGAACACTTTCAGTAATAAAAGATTTCTCAGCCTCCCCAAACACAAATTATCAGCCCACATTATTTTCAGGCAAATTCTATCAGAAACATTTATAAAAGAGGTATTGCCTCTATATTTAAACCAGTCTAGAGCATAAAATTCAAAAAGCTTTGAATTAAATCATGTAGTCAGAAAAACCTACTCTATCTCACGAGGTAAAAAGTATTTAATGAGTTTAAAGTGTTTAGAACAATGTCTAGCATTTATCAGCACTTAAATCATTACCATTTTATTATTATTATTAATATTGATGCAAAAATCTTAAACATTCAGTTCAGTTCAGTCGCTCAGTCATGTCCGACTCTTTGCAACCCCATGAATCGCAGCACGCCAGGCCTCCCTGTCCATCACCATCTCCCGGAGTTCACTCAGACTCACGTCCAACGAGCCCGTGATGCCATCCAGCTATCTCATCCTCTGTCGTCCCCTTCTCCTCCTTCCCCCAATCTCTCCCAGCATCAGAGTCTTTTCCAATGAGTCAACTCTTCTCATGAGGTGGCCAAAGTACAGGAGCTTCTGCTTTAGCATCATTCCTTCCAAAGAAATCCCAGGGCTGATCTCCTTCAGAATGGACTGGTTGGATCTCCCTGCAGTCCAAGGGACCCTCAAGAGTCTTCTCCAACATTAGTAAATATAAATTTAAGGATTTCATAAATAATTCAACTTTATGGACTCAATGTAATTAATGTTAATAAATGAAAGAAAAAAATAATTATTTCAAAAGGTACCCAGAGAAGGTGTTTAATAAAATGTTACAGCTGTTCATAATTTTTGGCCTTTTTAAATCAGATGATGATTTTATGTGTGTGTATATATACAAAACACACACACATATATATACTATATATACACATATATATAAGCGAGATTGATTTAATAACATGTAACAGCCGTTCATGATCATTTGACCTTCTGGTAAATCAGGAACAGAACTAAGTTTCCTTTACATGGTAACGTATATGTGTGTATATATGTATATATACATATGCACATGTAAGATAGATTAGAAACTGTCATAGAAACTGTCAGACATTATATTAAACAGATGAGGAAAACATTAAGATAGTATTGTCTGCTGCTTCTATCTGACTTTAATGAGGACCTTTAATCTCAAGAGTCTAGCCAGTATCGTAAGACAAGAAAAAGGGATAGCTACTGTAAATACTGGAATGAGAGAGACAAAACTCATTATTATCAAGTTACAAAACAGTATATTTAAAAGCAAGGGGGATCATCTGAAAAAAACAAAATAATTTAAATGCCTAGTGCCTGTGGACTAAGTCACTTCAGTCATGTCCAACTCTTTGCAGCCCTGTAGACTATAATCCGCCAGGCTCCTCTGCCCATAGGGATTCTCCAGGCAAGAATACTGGAGTGGGTTGCCATGCCCTCCTCCAGGGGATCTTCCCAACCCAGGGATCAAACCCGGGTCTCCTGCATTGCAGGCAGATTCTTTGCCATCTGAGTAAGCCACCAGAGAAGCAAACGCCTAGTACATGATACATAATCAACAAACGTTAGCTTAAAAAAAAAACTATTCCACATAACTCACATAGCCTAAAAGTCTAATACAAAAATCAGACCAAAGGCATCAAAAGAAAACTACAAATCATTCTTTCTCATGAATAGAGATACAAAAATTAATATACTATCAAATCAAATCCAGGAACATATGAAAAGAACTATATCCCACATGACTAAGTGGGATTTATCCCAGGTATGAAATCTTGGTATAATGTCCAAAATCAACTAGTATAATATCCCACATCAATAGAATAGGATAAAACTACATGATCATCTTGATAGATACAGAAAAGCACTTGAAAAAAGTTAATACTCTTTCATGATAGGAAACACTCAAACTAGAAATGGAAGAGAACTTCCTCCACCTGGTAAAAGCATGTTAGGAACAGAAGGAAATTTCTTCAACCTGGTTGAGAGCATCTGAGAAAATCTACAACTAACATCACACTTCATAGTGAAAAATTGAAAGCTTTCCTCCTTAAGATCAGAAACAAGACTATCTGTCCCTATCACTTCTAGTCAACATTGTACTGGAAGTTCCACTCAGAGCAATTAGTCAAGAAAATAAAAGACATTCAGATAAGACAGAAATAAAACTATTTGTAGATGATTTGATCTTTTAAGTAAAAATTTTCAAGAAATTCTTTAAAAAATTATTAGAATAAATCAGCAAAGCTGCAGGACACAAGATTAATATGCAAAGATCACTTTGGATTTCTATAAAGCAGCAATAAGCAGACATGAAATTAGTACTGACATTTACAATGGCATCAAAAAGAATATTTAATATACATTTTTTAAAAAACATTAACAAAAGTCATGCAAAATTTATACTCTGAAACTACAAAACACTGTTGGAAAAAAATAAACACCATCTAAATAAATGGAAAGACATTTTATGTCTATCAATCAGTTGACTTAATATTGTTCAGATGGCAATACCCCCCACCCTGATCTATAGATTCAGTGCAATCCCTTTCAAAGTCCAGCTGATACTTTTGCAGAAATTGAAAAGCTGGTCGTAATACTCATATGAAAATTCAAGAGAACTGAACTAGCCAAAACAATCTTGAAAAGGAAGAAACAAAGTTGCAGGACTCACACTTATCAATTTCAAAACTTAACACAAAGCCAAATAATCAGAACAGTCCTGGCATAAGAACAAGCATATATATCAATGGAATAGAATTTGAGAGTCCAGAAATAAACCGTCCTATTTATGTGCAATTGATCTTCAACAAGCTTACCAAGAAAATTCATTGGCCTTCAACTAACGGTGCAGGGACAACTAGCTTTCTGCATACAAAACATCAAGTTGGACCACTACCTCACACCACAGAGAAAACGGACTCAAAATCTATCAAAGATTGAAATATAAATATTAAGCCTATAAAACTCTTTAAAGAAATTATATGCAGTAGATCTTCAGACTCGGGATTAGGCAATGGTTTCTTCAAAAAGAAGTACAAGCAACAAAAGAAAAACTGAACATCAAATTTAACAACTTTTTAGCCTCCAAGTATATTATGAAGAAAATGATATAATCTGCAGAATGGGGGGGGGGGAATCTATAAATCATACGTAATAAGGGACTTGTACCTATAAAACAACTAATACAAAATCATAAAGACAAACAACCCAATTAGAAATGGACAAATGATCTGAATAGACAATTTTCCAAAGAGGATATATATAGCAGCCAATAAGTGCCTGAAAAGATACTCAACATTATCTGCCGTCAGGAAAATCTAAATGTATAGCAAAGGGACCAATATTCAACAATTCTCAGTGGTTACCTAAATGGGAAGGAAATCCAGAAAAGAGGGGATACATGTATATGTGCAGCTGATTCACTTTGCATACACCAGAAACATAACACTGTAAAGTAACTGTACTCCAGTTAATAAAAAGTCACAGTGCAAGCAAATCACTTCACATCTACTAGGATAACTATATCAAAAAGAAAGATAATAATGAGCATTAACAAGAATGTGGAGAAATTGGAAATCTCATACACTGCTGGTAGAAATGTAAAATGGTGCAGGTACTTTGAAAGACAGTCTGACAATTCCACAAAACAGTTAAACATAGTGACTACTTGATTCAGCAAGTCTACTCCTAATTAATACCAAGAGAATAAAAATGTGTCCACGTAAAAATTTGTACAGGAAAGCTCATTGAAGCATTATTCATAATAGCCAAAAAGAGGAAACAACTCCAACCCCCCATCAATTGATGAATGGATAAATAAAAGGTGTATCCAAACAACAAATATTATTCTGCAATAAAATGAACTACTGGCCCACACTACCAACATGAAAGAACTTTGAAAACATTCTAATCAAAGAAGCCAGCTACAAAGGACCACATATTGTAAGATGCCATTTATATAAAATGTCCAGATAGGCAAATCCATAGAGACAGAAGGCTATTGCCAAAGGCTGGGGGAATGAGGAGGAGATGGTGGAGTGACAGCTGAGAGGTGTGAGATTTCTATGGGAGGTAATGAAAACCAGATCTTTATTACCTAAAGCCAAGTGCATTACAGATTCAGAGTTAATCCTTTATAGTAATACTTCCCCTTGATAAGACTAAACAAACATGAGGAAAGCACCATAGAATTAAGAAGTGGAGGGGAATGTTTTATATTTCCTCATTTATTTTGTTTAAGTCAAGACCTGAGGTTTTCCTATTACAGTGAAAAATGGTCATATGATTTCCATTCAATGATCCTCAGGTTCTATTAGAAACCTGCCAGGAAAGTAAGAAAAGGTAGCCTCAGATGACTCTACATGACAACACCAAAAGGGTTTTCAAAACCTTTCTTAAAATAAGATGTGGATTTTTTTAGATTCCAAAGAGAAACCCATAAAATAGTGTTTCAACACTTAGGATTGGACAAAGAAAGGAAATATATTTTTTAAGAGTTGTGCACTTAACACACACTCTCTTTTTTCATGCTTACCACCACCCTGCAAAGTAGATGATTATCCCCATTTACAGACAAAGAAATTGAGGTTCCAAGAGATTCCATGGCAAGTATGCTGAAGCTAAAAGTCAAACTCCAGGCTCCACGGCATCTGACTCTGGAGCGCTCCTGTATCGGCTGCCATTCCACTCACTTCTCACCTGCTTTGGGAAGCTCTCTGCTTCCACTGAGAAGCATTTGAAGACACCGTACATTCTATTTCTGGACATTTGCATGGCCCTCAAGCAGAGGAGGCCCTCACACCCAACCCCTAAGCCAGTGAGGCAAGGACATGAGCTTCCTGTATCTGTGAAGCTGAGACTGGCTTGACATCTCCACCCTTGGGCAACAAGAAACCTGCGCTTTCTCCCAACCTACAGAACACAGGGACTCTAGCCCGTACCTGCTCACCGACAGGTACGCCAGCTTGCTTTCTCCAGGCTGACCCAGAAACAGCCAGCTCACTGGACTGCCGCAGCATCCTCACTGAAGGCTCAGGGTCCACCACATCCCTCTGAGGCTAAGGACCAACTTGACCACTGAAAAGAGTCAGAATGGTTGACCCTGACCTCTGATGGAAATGTGCATGAAAAGACCCTCGGCTCCAGCCAAACTGGTCTACTCTCTGCTCTTTTCTCTTCACACACACACACAAAGAATTCTGTTTCCTTAACTTCTCCCCCGTGAGACTGCCCACACTGTTCTCCCTACTTTGCTACCCTTCCCTTTCCCTTGCCTGCAAAACTCAACCTGTTTCAGGAGTCTCCCCTCTAGGTCGTCTTCCTTAACCGTCATCTTAATATACCGAATTCACTGAACCTAACACCTTTCCATCATTTTTGGCCTCAGTGGGCCCATCTAGGTTGACATACCAAAAAGTAGTACAAGGAAGGTTTACTGAACTCTGGTTTCCCAGTATAGACTCTGACATGAGAACGTAAGAGCAAGTGACCTATTGAAGTGCTTCCAGGAGAGGGACGGGGTAAAACAGGAAGTCGCAGCCTCAGCCTGTCTTCTGGTCGCTGTGGGGAATGAATGAAGCCTCAGAGCCTGACTGGTCTCCAGGCATCCAAGGCCAGGGGACTAGGCTTCCATACTCCACGCTCATAAGTCAATCATTGACTTCAGGCTGCCTGGGGAAGAAGTAAACTCCCAGACACTTCCACTCTGAGTCCAGTAGGATGAAGAGATTACAGAAGCTGATGTCCAGTGCTCTGAGGCAAGTTGTTAGGTGCTAACCTTTGGAAACAGAGTCCATCGAAGCCAGGTGAAGGGCACACCGAACCTATACAAGAGATCTGAGGGGGTCGGGGAGGGTGGCACCGTGTCTGCTGTGAGGTCAAGGTAGAGCCGGCTTCGTGGGCAGGTGACCAGTATATCTGCACAGGATTCTGTCCTCAGAAGGGCCCCACGCTTCTGGTTTAATAGTCTGCAGTCACCATCTTGAAATTCTTAGTAATTTTACCTTTGACTGCATTTCCTAAGTGAGGTCTGGGGGGGACAGTGGAGCACACACTGGGCAGGCTCTGTTCGTGTGCAGCCCTGCCCCCCACCACCGGCCACCTCCCTGGGACCAGTTCTCAGCTTGGCTGCCCCCTGGTGCCCAGGGCCCACCTGCCTTTCCCGCACCCCCTGCCCAGTAACTCTTGCCACCCTCTGCCTGGGCAGTGACTGTTACATGGGCTTGGGGATGCCAGTGTTCCCCCACCACTATCCACTAGGGGAGGAGAGGGCACAGAATCAGTTTGGGGGAGCCACATGATTTTGAAATTAGCTACACACTGCCTTTTAACTCCAATGGAATACTTTTCTGTTGATAGCTCTTTTTCATTCCTTAGTTTTTGGTGTGGTCATGCCCTGCTTCCCACACGAAACTCTTAGACACTGTTTCTTTCATTTCCCCACAAAAAGTTGCATAGCACCTAGAACAGAGTAGGTGCTTCGTAAGTATTTTCAGAGGATTAATATAAAGCTGGTATTACATTAAAACTGGCAGGAGGTTCCAATCCAAGATGGTGACTTAAGATCCTGAACACACCTCCCCCATTGGACACACTGAGTCTCCTGCTACCAATGGAACAATTACGTCTGGAGAAAACCTGAAGACTGGCTAGGGATGTGGGCAAATGAGAATTAAAAAAACTACACTGAAGCAGATAGGAGAGGGTATGGGACATAATCTCACCGTAAACCCCACCCTCATTCAGAGATCCACAGTCAGGAGGAATTCAAAACCTAGAACTTCTGTTTAAGCGGCAAAGAGTTTGAACTCCACAACAGGGACCCCAGTTCTTAAGACCTACATCTAAGAGACAAGCTGCCCACAATGCCTAGCTTTGAAAATCAAAGGGATTCCCGTTCCCAGGACCCTCAAGGCTATAATGATATAAGAAAGAGCTCACCCACCCACCTGGCGGGGGCGGGGTGGGGGGCAGGTCAGAAGCAGCTCATTTGCTTACAGTAAAGCATTGGCTTGAGGGGAAGGCATCTAATCTAACAGACAAATTCAGGGTCCTGCCGTAAGACTCTCCAGAAGGAAGACAGGCAGCCACCCCATCTTGGAGGTCTGCGTCTGTGAACTCCAGGCAGGTCAGTATAAAGAGAACTTTTGCACTATCCAGTGCCCTGGGTTTGTTTATTGGCTTTTTACAGCCGTCACCCAAGGGACACCTTTCATTGCCCAACCGTGGAGCCAGGCTCCTGGATCCCATGGAACTGTCGCAGTCGAAGAGACAGTCCTTGGCAGGTTACCACTTCCAGGGTGCTGCATATACAACACGCCTGAAACACACCCCCAGTCTTTTTGAGAAAGAGGCCTACTTGCCTGTCCAGGGGCTCTGGTCTGGGGAGCAAGCTCCTGGTTTGGCACTCTTATGGGGGCCAAGAGAGGGGGCTCTCAAGGAACAGAGGCTTGTGGACACACTCTTTCTCCGCTCTCCTCCTGCTTTGCTCCAGCTTACCAGTATATCCCAGAGAGGCCCTTATACCTTGTCTTAGATTACCTAATTACTTCGAATTCCCTAACAGAGGGACTTTTCAAAATGAAAGCCCTTATACGGCTTCCCATTATCTATGGGGTCTTCAGTCCAAGTTTTGTGACTTGGCATCAAAGCTTTGAAAGGATCCGACTTTCTGCCTGCCTCTGTAATGCCACCCATCGCTGACTACCCCAAACATCTCACCCCTTCCCCACACACACTTACCTGCAAACCGCTTACCTGTTCCATACTCATATCATGACAACCTCTTTCTGGAATGCTTTTCTTCCTATTCCATACTCCCTCCTATACAGCCTGCCAAATATCTACTCACTTAATTTCCTTATCAACCATCATCCTTTCTTGGCTTAAGACAAAGTTTAGTAGAACTAACAGCAACTACTTTCATCCCCGAAACACAAGTTTCCAACACTTCTTCACAACATTCATTTGTCTATCTTCCCTACTAACTTCTGTGATGTGATCCTTAGAATAAAAATTCTATACTGTTCATCTTAATATTCCCAGGGTCAAGCACAGTTCCTATAAAATAAACACAATGAAGGCCTATTGGAGGTTGCTGGTAAATATAACCACTTAACTTGGTGACCTAAATCTGATGGATAGAATGTGGTTTTATATGAGCGAAGTCTATCAGGAGATACAAAATAGGTGAGAAAGACACTCACGAGTGGTCCTTGGAGAGCAAACAAGAAAGCCACTTCACCCAAAATAAATTCTTAATGCAAAGTAAGTCCACAAATGTGTTCAACAGCCCCAAGGTTTCATCCAGCCAAACATTTTCCTGGAGTGGCACCCTTTACATTTTGTGTAGTGATGAATGCCAGGTAGATCTTGAGAAGCAGACTGTGCTTTCTTACCTGTGTTCCAGTTCTCGAATGGACAGGATCACTCCTGACGTGGATGGCTTCTGCTGCACAGTGGCCAGAAAGGTGAACTCACTCTTATTCCGGAACAGCTGAATTAATTTCTCACTCACATGAGGGGCTGCGTGGATCTCTCTTTCTGCATCTGAGGGGTCAAGGAGCAGGAGAAGGGGAAGGTAAGAAGAAATACAGATGGGAAAAGAGGAGAAGGAATACGAGAGGGAAAAGGAAGAAAGACACACAGTTAAAAATGCCTTGTCTGGAGGATCCAGGGTATCTTTCCCCTTTGCCCTTCTTGTCAATAGTTTCCATTTTCAGGTGCCACCCACCACTCCACATGGCTGACTGCACTCAAGGCAAAGCCTGGGAATGCTGTCCCGGTCATCATCCCCACTTGTCACTTTGACAAGTCCACAATTGGCCAGTCAGTGATTTTTCTGACAGCGATGTTGATGGGACGTGGAGCAATTTGGCCTGCTGCAAACAGATTAGGTTGCTGAAAATAGGCTGAGAGGCAGTCAGATCAATGGTGTCCAAAATTCAGAAAATCCTGAGTCTAATAGGATCCAGTGCCACTCAGCAGGCTCTCATTTCCCCTTTCCCGTGGCCTCAGCTTCTATCTCTCCACACACATCTAGGGAAATATGTCCTCGCTTTGTGACCAGGAGAGATTTACTAGAGCTAATAATGCCAGACAACTGTGCTTCTGCTAAAAGAATAAATACAAGGCATGCTCAGGATCCATCAGTGTGCCTGGAATTTCTGTACACATCCAGTAAATGACTGTCCTCATGAAATATTTATTAAAGTTGAGGCCAATTGAGCAGGTCTAGGGGTGTGTGAGTTCGGCGAATCCTGCTCCTAGACAGGAATCCTTCTTTCTGCAACATCCGCATAATGAGAGAGATCCCTCATGGTTTCAGACTCACCCTTGTCATGATAAAACTGGGTGTCACACCACTATTTTACACTATACTTTCTGGCACCAGAAAGTGGGCACCAAGGGACTGGAATTAGAGAAAAAGTATTCAGAGGATTGGTGGCCCTCTCATGACCTGCCAATGTCCTCTGCAAGCGATAGGGTGATACGTATGGTAACTCTTGGTTATTTCTCTAGGACTGCCTGAGCAACCCTT
This sequence comes from Ovis aries, assembly GCF_016772045.2. NCBI lineage: Eukaryota > Metazoa > Chordata > Mammalia > Artiodactyla > Bovidae > Ovis > Ovis aries. The sequence continues at coordinate 21,735,506 of NC_056074.1, forward strand.
GAAAAACATATTATAGAACTGCATTATTTACAATAGCCAAGATACAGGAAATAACCCAAGTGTCCATCGACAAGCGAATGGGTAAAGCAGCTGTGATATACATATAGTGGAATCCTAACTCAGCCATAAAAATAGAATCAAATACTGCCATTTGCGGAAACATGAATGGACATGGGCATTATGCTAAGTAAAATAATCCAGACTGAGAAAAGCCAAATACGGTATGATATCACATATGTGGAACCTAAAAACTACAATAATCTAGTGAACATACCAAAGAAAGGAGCAAGACTCACAGATGGGGAATCAACCAGTGGTCACCAGAGGAGAAAGGGGAGGGGAGTGACTGTACACGGTGGGGGAGGGGAGGCATAAACTGTGCGGCTCGAGAATATACTGTGCAACACGAGACTATACCCACGATTCTGTGGCAGCTGTAAATGGAAAGCAACCTTTAAAAATTGCATAAAGAGTTTCTAAAAAGAAAAGAAAAACAGAATTACAAAGGCCCTGTCGCCCAAGCAATATCACAGACTCCTATTAGGACCTTGAACCTCCTCCTTCTAAAGAGTGGCTTTTAAACAAAAAGAAACCCTCAAATTCTTGACCTCAAGCCTCAGTCTTCTCAACTGCAAAATGAGGAGGATGGACTAGGTGATTCCTCACAGTCCCCCCAGCTGCATCGCCTATAATCCTACACGTTGCCATTTCAATCCTACACGTGTGCCATTTGCAGCGCAGAAAAGAACACAGTCTTCCAGCTGTAGGAGTCTAGGCTACAGATGGTGGGAAGTAAGAAATTAATTATTTCCTGCCGTGTCCGTAAACAAAGCATGCACAGTCAACAGCAACTGCAGCCACCACAGAAGGTAAGCTGGCGAGCCCTTCGGAAGGTGAACTGGAGGCGGGTGAGCAGGTGAGGGAACTCAGGAAGGAAGAATCTCTGCTATTAATATCAGCCATCAGACTACAGCCACTTCCTACAGTTTCCCCTGAGGAAACTCAAGATGCGAAAACAGGATACTGGCCTGCAGATATGTGAGGTGCGGAGGAATGATTTCAGGGAGCCCAGACACTTGCATCTTTCCATACACAGAAAAGCACTAAATTCCTTAAAGTTACCTGGTTTTCTTTAATTTAAAATAATCTTTTGACTTCCAACTACCTACCTTTTGTTGCAAAATTTCTACATAACCTGGCCCCTCTCCTCGCCTCCTTGGAGCAGTTCTCTCGGGGTTAATTGAGGTGCTGCCTCCCAGGCTTAAGTCCTAAAAATTTCCAGTGAATGAAACATAATGAGTTTGAGTAAGCTCTGGGAGCTCGTGATAGACAGGGAAGCTTGGCGTACCACCGTCCATGGGGCCACAAAGAGTCAGACATGACTGAGCAACTGAACTGAACTCAACTTTTAGGTTGTGACTAATCTTTTTATGTCCACAGAAGTAAGGTTGTTACTCTACTAAGGAATGGCCCAAACCAAGAACACTCTACCCACAGAAAACATACGTGGGTGTCATTTGCTTTCCTGCCTAGAGAAAGGCCTTCCCTACTTTACTACTAAGTGGTATGCTGTCAGGCTTCTGCCAAGGGCTGATATAAGAGTCACTTAGGGAATGCTTCTATGCCTTTTACAAAATTTTAGCAAAAGACTATCTATTGTTGCTGTTATTCAGCTGCTAAGCTATGTCAGACTCTTTGTGACCCCATGGACTGTGGTATGGACTTCACTATCTCCCGGAGCTTGCTCAAACTCACATCCATTGTGTCAGTGATGCCATCCAACCATCGCATCCTCTGTCGTCCCCTTCTCCTCCTGCCCTCAATCTTTCCCAGCATCAGGGTCTTTTCCAATGAATCAGCTCTATGCGTCAGGTGGCCAATGTACCGGAGCTTCAGCATCAGTCCTTCCAATGAACATTCAGGATTGATTTCCTTTAGGACTGATTATTTGAAAGCATCATTTCTTCAGTGCTCAGCATTCTTTATGGTCCAACTCTCACATCCATACATAACTAGTGGGAAAACCATAGCTTTCACCAGACGGACCTTTGTCAGCAAAGTGATGTCTCTGCTTTTTAATACACTGTCTAGGTTGGTCATAGCTTTCCTTCTAAGGAGTAAGAGTCTTTTAATTTCATGGCTGCAGTCACCATCTGCAGTGATTTTGGAGCCCAAGAAAATAAAATCCGTAACTGTTTCCACTTTTTCCCCATCTATTTGCCATGAAGTGATAGGACTTTCCATACTTTCCCTAAAGATATTCAAAACCTATTAAATGTATGGACAAATCACTCTGCAAACTAGAGACCATTAGCCAATGTTTGTTAATGTTATTTTTATTATTATTACCGCTGGGCAAAGAGCCTTGCAATCAGTTTCACTTAAAATTTAGTGCCAGGTAAAAAGTCTTGGTTGAGATTAACATCTAGATTTATTTTTTTCCTTTATGCTACTTCCTTCTTTACTCATCAGTTAGGATTCAACTGACTGGTGGTGGCTGCATAGAGAGCTCGTAGAGGATTCTGAAGCTTAGAACCAGTGAAAAGAGAGCCATGATTAATCACCAGGCTGACTGGGGGAATGATGAATATCAGATCAGTTATGGGGGTCCTCACCTCTCAATTTTCCCTGAGGGATATGATCAAATCTGATGGTCAATGACCCCAAAATTTTATATCTGCAACCCTAACCTCTCCTTTAAGTAACAGACTCATATATGCAATGGCCTCCGGATGATCTCCACGTGCACACTGAATATCATTTCAAGTTGTATCCACCACTGAGCTCTTTTTCTCTCCAATGACCCTCTATTTTCTCCTAGAGTTCCCAGTCTTTGCAAATGGAATGACTCACTTCCTAAGGTCAAAAAACTAGTAATTGTTGTCGATTTTTTCTTTTTCTCCACCCTCCATATTCAATCCAAGAACGTATCATGAGGGCTCCGGCAGCTGGCATCTGTTTATTTCTTCCTGGCCCCACTCAAATTTTTGTCCAAGCTGCCATCATCTCTCCAATAGCATCCTCAAGGTCTCCAGGCTGCCTTCCCTCCTCTGCCACCCACACAGCAGCCCAAGAAGTCAGGGTCACTTCCATCTGCTGCATAAAACCTTCCAGTGGCTTCCCATCACTTCCGGGGTAAAATCAGGCTCCTCAGGATGGCCTGCACGGTCACACACAAGTTAACTCTTGCCTACCTACCCCTTCTCCAGCTCTCACTGCATATGCAACCTCTTGGCCACTCCCTCCAACAGAACCCCCATTAATCTCATACGCCACTTTGGTGATTTCCCCACCTATCATGTCCTGTGATCAATTATTTCCTTGCATCACTTATCATAACCTTGTTCCATGTTTCTTACTTCCTTTCTTTCCTCCCTCGACTGTAAGCATCAGCAGTGCAGACATACTTATTTATTCCCTGTTGCATCCACAGTTCTTAGTGGCTGGCAGGAAACAGGCATTCAATCAAGACTCAGTCAGTTCAGTTCAGTGGCTCAGTCGTGTCCGACTCTTTGCGACCCCATGAATCGCAGCACGCCAGATCTCCCTGTTCATCACCAACTCCCGGAGTTCACTCAGAGTCACGTCCATCGAGTCAGTGATGCCATCCAGCCATCTCATTCTCTGTCATCCCTTTCTCCTCCTGCCCCCAATCCCTCCCAGCATCAGAGTCTTTTCCAGTGAGTCAACTCTTCGCATGAGATGGCCAAAGTACTGGAGTTTCAGCTTTAGCATCATTCCTTCCAAAGAAATCCCGGGGCTGATCTCCTTCACAATGGACTGGTTGGATCGCCTTGCAGTCCAAGGGACTCTCAAGAGTCTTCTCCAACACCACAGTTCAAAAGCATCAATTCTTCAGCGCTCAGCTTTCTTCACAGTCCACTTCTCACATCCATACATGACCAATGGAAAACCATAGCCTTGACTAGACGGACCTTTGTTGGCAAAGTAATGTCTCTGTTTTTCAACATGCTATCTAGGTTGGCATAACTTTTCTTCCAAGGAGTAAGCGTCTTTTAATTTCATGGCTGTAATCACCATCTGCAGTGATTTTGGAGCCCCCCAAAATAAAATCTGACACTGTTTCCCCATCTATTTCCCATGAAGTGATGGGACCAGAAGCCATGATCTTCGTTTTCTGAATGTTGAGCTTTAAGCCAACTTTTTCACTTTCCTCTTTCACTTTCATCAAGAGGCTTTTTAGTTCTCTTCACTTTCTGCCATAAGGGTGGTGTCATCTGCATATCTGAGGTGATTGATACTTCTCCCGGCAATCTTGATTCCAGTTTGTGCTTCTTCCAGCCCAGCATTTTTAATAGATGGCGTTTTTCATGATGAACTCTGCATATAAGTTAAATAAGCAGGGTGACAATATACAGCCTTGACGTACTCCTTTTCCTATTTGGAACCAGTCTGTTGTTCCATGTCCAGTTCTAACTGTTGCTTCCTGACCTGCATATAGGTTTCTCAAGAGGCAGGTCAGGTGGTCTGTATTCCCATCTCTTTCAGGATTTTCCACAGTTTATTGTGATCCACACAGTCAAAGGCTTTGGCATAGTCAATCAAGATTACTCAATTAATTAACTAATGTATTTTCCATTGTGTATCTGCATAGTTGCTAAGTCAGGTCCGACTCTGTGACCCCATGGACTGTAGCCTGCCAGGCTCCCCTGTCCATGGGATTCTCCAGGCAAGAATACTGGAGAGGGTTGCCAGTTTGTCCTCCAGGGGATCATCCTGACCCAGGATCAAACCCACCTGCCTGCATTGGCAGGCAGCTTCTTTATCACTGAGCCACAAGTGAAGCCCCTAAATCTGAGTTTGTTTCTATTTTGCCAGTGTGTTCATTTGTATTGGTTTTAAATTGCACATAAGTGATATCATATGAGTATCAAACAGGTCTCTTCTCCACTCTTGGCTGCCCTAAACCCAGCGCGATGATGTGGCACGGAGGTGGTGGGAACAGAGCATCACCATGCAGACAGTGGGCTCATTCACAGGAAAGCCAGGAACACTGCTTTCCTGTTACAGTTATGGAAATACACATCTCTGTAAGTTTTCCATTTATGTCATTTATAGTGTTTACATTGTTACTTCAAGTAACCACAAATATTACAGTCAGAAAATAGCATGATACCTTCGGACAACTAGCAGATAAATGAGTACTTCTTAAGTGACTATCAAATTAAAATGATTGCCAGTGCCAGTTTAGCCTATTCCTCCTTGTAGGACATTCCAGCTAATGCACTAATCCAGCCCAGCCCCCTTAGAAAGCTGAATATGTCTTTTACCGGCTTTTCTCATTTATCATTGTAAATGATTGGCATGTTGAAGTAAGGAGAACCCATTAGCACTCAGAGTGAAATGTAAAAAAATAAAAGAAAGAAAAGAAACATGTACTTTGATAAATTGAGATTTTATGTACATTTTCATTGTCAAAATAAAAAGCTATTTCAAATAAATGTTTACCATACTTCAGCCACTGAAAAATATGAGAAATCCTACTCCTTTTACAATAATAATTGGACCAGGTTTTAAGGAACTAAAGACTAAGTTCTGCAGATAACTAAGCTGTGTGATCTTAGATAAGATACTTGACCTCTGATCCTCACACACTGTATCTTTAAAATTTAAACAGTTGAACTCAATGGTCTCCAAGTTGTTTCCTAGTTCAATGGTTCTGTGAATCAGTTTCCCCTGCTCCTAAGTCAATAGCAAGATGGTACTGAGGGCACTTCCCATCTATAAAAAACCCAGGTTCTATATTTTTTCTGCCGATTTTCCGAGACAACGATAAAAACTGTGATCAATTTCTGAAAACAGTGTATGTCACCTATTTTTGCAGTAGCCTGCTTTTTTTCCCTAGAGTTAAAAGGGCAAGTGATGAAAACCAGTTAATGAGAACCTATCATGAATATTATACTTCTATGTGTATGGGATCACTACAATGTGGGTTTGCTGCATTATTTGAGAATATTCAGTTCTTCTTGAGAGAACAAGAAAAATAAGTGGAATTTATAAACCTCATGTGTGTGTGTGTGTGTGTGTGTGTGTGTGTGTGTTAGTCGCTCAGTTGTGTCCAATTCTTTGTGACGCGATGGACTGCAGCCCTCCAGGCTCCTCTGTCATGGGAATCACCAGGCAAGAATACTGGAGTGGTTTGCCATGCCCTTCTCCAGAGGATCTTCCCAATCTGAGATAAACTCATAGACATGTTAAAGATAGATAAAAATTTAGAAATCTTTGAAATGTGCTAAACATATACCCAATAATTGCACCATAAGTATGCTGAACGTAGATACAAAGGACTGAATAAGAGTATCACTTACAAATAGAAGGGGGTTGGAGGACCAAGTCACAATGTACAATAGCCCCCTTCAGAACGGCCGCTCTGTCGTCCCCAAATCTGACATCCATCTCTGACACTCATTCTATTCCCATGCTGGTCCCATCTCTACTCTCTCTCTCAGAAACATTAATAGAACCCATTGGTGCTCACCGAATTAACTGGTGAACTACAGCTATGGCCAGGCATATTTGCCCAAGTCTCACTATTAAGAGGAAACACACTGGGGCTAGGCATCTCCTATCTGCTGAACCTCTTTTTAATAACCTCAGATACTGTCCTTGTAGCCACAGCATTAGAGAAGAGACTGAGAGAAAGACAGACTAGAGAACCAACACGTAACCCAAGAACCCGGTGGGTTAGCCCATCCTTCTCCCCTCACCCTACCTGAACCCTAGCAACTCTTGGTTCCCTGCTTCCTTTTGGGTATTTCTAATTGATTTGATAAGCCACATGATTCAAGCACATGAATTTGGCCGACCAGTGAGGCTTTCAATTGTGTGACTTCTGGGAGTATACTTGGAGGCTACCATTGCACCAAGCTAATTTCCTACATAACCACCACTCATAGTGAACATTTTACACTTTAAAAAACAGAGAGAAAAGACAATGTCATTCCAAATACTCAAAAGGTTTTGCCTGATTTAGTTAAGAAGTGCTAACTCAGCAGCAAGGGTTAAGTGTTTTTTCCTTCCTAGGATGAAATGGCTCTACTTAGTCAATTTTCAAGAAAGACTAAAAATGCTAATATGATAATCAACCATCAGTAAAACCGTGCTAGATGAAGGGAGGAGGCTGAGGAGTGGAGCAGGAAAGAAATTAACTGGTGGTATTCACAAGCTCTTCTCTACCTAATCTAGAAGCAACTTCATTTCCCTTTTCCTTGACATACAGTGTAAGAAAGGTGATGATTTTCATTGTCAGCAAACATACCTGTGTTTACTCTGTGCCAGGTACCAGCAAAAAGGTCAAAACACAATTTCTGCCGTCAAGGATAACTACATAAGCAAGACAGTTACTTGGTGAAAACCAGGGCACAAAAAAAGGAAGGGAGCCTGGGGATGACATCACATAAGATGCATCTTTGAGGCTGAGTCAAAAAGATGAACCAGCATTTACTAGACAGGAGAAACAGAGAGAAGAGGGCATTCTTTGCAGATCGCTTTGAACCTTTCATTACCCACATATTTTGCATTATCCTAGCATTCTTCTTTCTTTGCAAGCCTCTCTCCCTAAAACTCTTAGCAGAAAAGCAACTATTCAGTCCAATATTGGAGGAAACTCTCCCCTGATCAGTGAGTCAAGAGAGCAAAACCAGCAGAAATAGGACAAAACAAACACAGCAGGACAGCCTTGACTGATGAACTCAGGCGACATCTTGGTAATCACAGCATGTGTACACTAAGAACTTCAACACATGGCAGAATCTTGTTATAGACATGGCACATCCTTCTAGCCTGAGTCCCACATAAGCTTGTGGTTAAGATTGCCCTGAAAGGTAAAGCAACACTTGCTAAATTGAAATGACAGTCGGCTTTTCATTTCTAAGTAGAGATGAAACTTGCCATTTCAGAACTGCCAACTCTCCAGAGGGCAAGTGCTGCTGTGTGGAGAGGCGTACGTGTCCACCGTTAGGTCCTGGGGCCCTTCTCTGAGAAATTCAGATGCTATTGATCTAAGTACTTTCAAAGCAGCCGAAATCACAAGCAGAAAGTAGTAGGAACACCAAGAGCCTCCCACTTAATATGTAAGGGATTCCTATCTCCACTAACAAGTTCACAATAATATCCCATTAAGCGTCCATTAGCTTCAGAAGCCAGGATAATAAAAAGCAAATATGTGTATGGTATATTATGGTACAAGGGCAGAGTTAACTACTTTACATGTATTCTCTAATTACAATAATCTGAGGAATAGCCATTACTATTTTTCCTACTTTACATTTGAGAAAACTAAGTTTTACAGAACATAAATGATTTTCTGAAAAGATATTGGACTAGGAGGCCACGGTTCTGAGATTCCAACCTGGCAGGCTGGTTCCATATGCTACAGCCTTCACTGTGCCAGGCCTACTGTTTGCCAGTATGTATGATCTCAGTGCTTGGTACATGTGGGAAAGGGACAAATCATCATATACCCAGTGCCTGACACTATTCACTCAGAAAATATTTATGAACAATCTATTTGCACAACCCCTGAGCTAAATAACATTCCCCCATTTTATAGGTAAGGAAACTGAGGCACAGAGAGTCAAACTCTGAGCACAGAGAATGGCTTGCCCAAAGTCACACAGCCTGTGACTAGAGAAAAAACTTGAGTCCTCAGCAGAGTCGATCAGAACACTCCACGGCCTTCGCCTAGCATCCCTGCTTATGTTCACTTTCATTCTCTTTTCCTGTCTCCTACCCACCTTGTCCTGCACTCAAGCCACACAAGCTCCTGTCTCTTCTTCTCAGGGCCGGGTTCCTTCCCACCCTGGTACGTTCCATCTGCAGTGACCTCCCTTCTCGCTTCTGTGAATACCAACTTAATTGTTAGTCCTCAGGCCATCTTTCCCTGACCACCCAGACCTTGTATTCCCTATGTTACCATCACTGGACTGCTTATAAATATCAAGGTTTTACGTGAATAATCATTATATTGTGCCATCACTTCATTAACAACTATCATGCCCACTGCATTCGATTCCATAGAAAATGGTTTATCAATAGATACTCACACTCAGCATCGTGCCTGGTGTGTGGTGAAACCTCAAAAGCTATTTGCTGCACTAGTAATATATCTTGATTCCAAAGTCTGGGACCCAACAGAAGGGGTTTACCAAAGACACTCAATTATAACCCCAACCTGCAGAGAAAATGACATTAAAATAATAAGCTGCCTAAGGAATAATAAAGCCAGCAAAGCACCCCTAGCTCATTCAGAGACCAAACCCAAAGGATCCTGTGACACATGGTGCTAATTTTTTAAAATTCCTGTGTGACTCAAGAGATTCAGATGTCCCCATGATTTTACTAATTAGATGAGCACGGTGGGGGAACCGAACCCCTCTTCTCAACATTTAAAAATACCAGTAAGGAAAATCAAGGCATCCCCTGATCACTAGGAAGTCAGCAAACTAGTCCTCTGCAGGCTGTCTCCCTGTGTGTGCTCAGCCATGCCCACCCCTTTGCGACCTCATGAACTGTAGCCCACCATGCTCCTCTGTCCATGGGATTCTCCAGTGAAGAATACTGGAGTGGGTTGCCATTTCCTCCTCCAGGAGATCTTCCCAGACCCAGGAACTGAACCCGCTTCTCTGTGCCTCCTGCATTGGTAGGCAGATTCTTTACTACTAACGCCACCTAGGAAGCCTATATTAGCCTATATTAGGAAATCTCCCTATATTAGCACCATAACCTACCAGTGATCAAGTCTCCCTCCATAATCCTCATACCTCCACCCCCATCTCAGTGGAATCCTCAAAGCAGAGACAGAGGTAAAGCGTGGATGCCAACTCTATCTGAATCACAGGACAGGAAAACAAGAGTCTGATAAAGATTTTTAATAAAGGCTGCATTGTGTAAACTACAAACTTGCAGTTCTAAGATAAGTTCGTTCTAGGGATGTAGTGAAAAGCATGGTGACTGTAGTTAATACTGTATTATATATTTGAAGGTTGCTAAGAGTAGATCTTAAGTTCTCATCATAGAAAAAAAATGTAATGATGCGAGGTGATGAATGTTAACTAAGCTTATTGAGGTAATCACTTTGCAGTATACATACATCAAATCATTATGCTGTAACTTTAATACAATGTTATACGCCAATTATATCTCATTAAAACTAGGGGGGTGAGAAGAGGGACTACTTCACTGTAAAGCAAAAAAGCTACCTAGGGAATGGTTATAAATTAGACTGCATATAACCAATGGAAAATTACACAGGATGATATAACATCAAAAGTATTAGAATAACAGAAAATTCCTAGGTAATAATATCAAACAGGGATGCAACTGCATGCATAATGACATATCAGTATATAAAAATGTATTTAGTGATGCATAGCAGAAATATACAAATGGCCTTCAATCAAAATGTTAACATTGGAGGCTAATCTGGGTTATATTTTTCTTCTTTCACCATGTCTCAATTTTCCAGATCTCCTCTGAGAATTACTGTAAGGAAAAAACAATCAATTTTATGCTAAAAATATAAGAGCACATTATAGAAACAGGAGAAGCAAAAAGGGCATCCGAAAAGAAAATAAGTAGCAACTCTCCAGCTTTCAATCATGAAATTGTGCCTCTTTAAATCAATAAGACCCCCCTTAACCCCCACTCCAGCCAAGCTCAACCAGCTCTGGCTTCCCATGGAATACCACTCCCCTCCTTAATGCAGGGGACCAGTCAGCTCCCAGAATGGCCTGCAGGGGCATTTCAACACAGAACCACCCCCCTCCCCGCAGTTCATAGCAGCTCAGGCTGATGGGATTTGAGGCCTATTTCTGTAATAACTAGCAGTTGAGTCAAGCGTCATTTTAATCCACAGTCACAGTCAAGAGTCCGAGGGTGCAAAGGGATGCCCACCACATCCTGATGCACAGAGGCTGTCAAACACAGGCGACTCTCCTAGCACATGATGCTCTCCGGGTTCCTGCAGAAGACATGAGGACAGTCCTGGGCCGTGCCCTCTGCCTACTACTCAGCTATTCTTCCAATCATTCGCTCATTAATTCCTCACCTTGAAAACCTTCATTGAGCACTCTTCTGAAGCAAGAATTATGGACACAAAACTTGAGACACATCTTTTATCTGCCAGGGGCTAAGCATCGAGTAATAAAGACCCAAACATAGACGAACGAGAACTGCTCAGTTGTTCAGTTCAGAGGCAGAAGCAAAGTAGGAATTCTTAGGAGGGAATACAAGGCTAGAATAGCCTGAAACAGGACCAGAGAGCTTCCCCTCAGAGACCTGATCCTCCCAACAAGGGGCAGTGCAGGGTAGCGGTTAAGCACTCAGACTATGGAGCCTGACTGGCTCAGATTCCAGCTTCCCCACATACCAGATATGTGACCATGGACCCATTAACCTCTCTGTGCCTCAGCTTCCTCATCTGTAAAATGGGAATAAAATTCCATCTACCCATAAAAGCAGTATGAACATCAAATTGATTCATATGTGTTAAGCTCTCAAAACAGTGTCTGCCACAGGGGAAGCACTGGCCAATTGTTTATTTGGAAAACAGGTAGGGCAGGCCCTGAGACCTAGAGGATGGGGGTGTACAAAGCTATGCCAGTCCCCACCTTGCCAGGAGGGCCCAGCAGGAGGATAACGGGCAAGTGAGCAAGGGTCGCCAGCCATGGCTGGAGGCATGGTGAGTGGTCAGTTCTAACCCTCTCCTCTTAAAAAGCTGGCAGAGCTTATGAAGCTTCCTATGAATCCAATCTAGGTCTAGCCAACCAGCCAACATCCAAACATCTTTGAATTTTTGCTATGTGCTAGATCAAATACACTTAAATATATTTAATCTATTTAAGCAATGGGCTTAAATATACTTTCTAATTCAGTTCTCACCTGCAGCCCAGCAATGTCAGTATTGTTATTCCCATCTTATAAATGAGGTATAAAGAGTTAAGAAGCTCTGTATTTAAGTATTGCCACTGGATTTCAAACTCAGATCTGTCTACTGTCAACCACGACTCACCACTGCCTCTCAGCCCCGATCACTCATCTCAGCCCAACTGGTGCCTGAATACCAGCTCCACCATGGAGCCTCTGTGAGACTTTAGGCAACTTAGCTTCCTTCCTTCATCCTTGAGTTGCCCCACCTGTAACACAGTGGTAATACTACGCACAGGGCCGGGCTCAGTAAGGAGTCATGGAGTGTGCCCACTATATAGCTTGTGCTCTGTATTTCTTCCACGCTGGCCTCTCTTTAGGACATCATTTCTGAGTCGCTTTGCACAGACAGCTTAGAAGTCTACACATGGGAAGTCTGAGCTTTAACATTTACCAGTGGGTTCACACACAGGATCACATTTCACATTAATAATAATCCATTGTGCAAGCATGCGCGTGTGTGCCAAGTTGCTTCAGTGTCCAAAGTGTCCAGCTCTTTGCAACCCTATGGACTGTAGCCACCCAGGCTCCCCTGTCCATGGAATTCTTCAGGGAAGATTACTGGAGTGGTTTGCCATGCCCTCCTCAAGGGGATCTTCCCAACCCAGGGAATCCGCATCTCTTATATTTCCTGCATTGCCAGGCAGGTTCTTTACCAGCAGCACCACCTGGCAAGCCCAAAAACCCACTAGGTAGGCATTAATAACCTCACTTTCAAGATAAGGAATCTCTGGCTTGTAGAAGTTACATAATTTGCCCAACAAATTTTCAGCTCTTTCTGGGTATTTCTGTATGAATTCCCTAGTCCCCAGACAAAGAATCTTTAAACTTCTCCACTTCACTCCAATGCAGCTCTCCCCTATCAAAGGGGCACTCCTCCTCCAAAACTCTCAACTGTCCCATATACTGAGTGCACTCACCAGCCTGCTGGAAAAGTCTGGAGCAGGGGTCCGACCCAAATAGGATTGGTTCCCTTTTGTGCAATCCCAACTCTCAGGCTTAAGAGAGACATCTTCAATGCTACACTGGCCTTGACCTTGCCATATCTACTCCAACTCAACAGTAAATAGTGAGGCATCATGCTCGACCGCAAGCTCTCTAATTCATGATTATTCATTATAAATCATTTTTACATGTTGCTTCGAATGCTGCTCAAGAATAAAAATCTGCCTGCGTTGAAATGCACTGTGATTTTAATATGCAAACCTCCTACAGAGATGATGTCTCATTTTAATTATTGTTTCAGTTTAATGGGTTTTCATTAAATTAGAGGATGGAGCAATTATGAGGGTGAACAGCTAATGTTTCAAAGGTAAGCTCCTGTGGCTCTGTGCGCAAAGAGATAGTTGTGGCATCAATGAGCAGAAAGTGACACTCTTCTGGATAAGCCCGTGTGCAGCCTGATAGAAAACAACCCTGGCTATTTCTCTTTCCAGCTTCAAAACAAAGCTAGCATCTTCTCACTGAAGATAAGCGAACAGCTCTAAGCATGTGTCTGACTGAAGGTATCTTTATCACATAACTTTTCTATCAGGAATCCAAGCTCCCCTGTTTATCAGGCCAGAAAGCCCTCTTCAAAGTCCACAACCTCAGTCATGTCTGACCCTTTGCAAGCCCATGGACTCTAGCCTGCCAGGCTCCTCTGTCCATGGTATTCTCCAGGCAAGAGTACTAGAGCAAGTAGCCATTCCCTTCTTCAGGGGATCTTCCCAACCCAGGGATCGAACTCCAGTCTCCTGCATTAGAGGCAGATTCTTTACCATCTGAGCCACCAGGAAAGCTAAGTATCAAACCATAGGAAAGTACTCCTGATGAAACAGTCTTATCCCTCACAAGCAAGGAATTTAGTTGGTTCTGTGGATGAATATCTGACTTCTTGCCTCCGGGAAATTGTTCCAACTGCACAACAGATTGCAATGACCAAAATAATATTAATTAGCAAACTGGGAGAAGTTCAATGAGAAATTATTTTGGTGGCTTCCAATATTTTACCCCAGAAACTGCACAGACTTTGCACTTGGGACCAACAGGGTAGAATTACCCCAGACAGAGGCAAAGGAATGAATGAGTAGTAGCGAATGAGGGGAGGGCCACAGGTAGGATCTACTCCACTGGGGTCCCAGTCAGAGGTAAAGGGTTATGACGCCACACTGGACAGAGTGGGGGGTCTGCATTGCAGAAGTCTGCACCTGGGGAGAGGGAGAGAGCTTGGCAAAGCTCACATGTGTGATTTCAGGAATTACCCAGCGGTACAGTGGTTAAGACTCTGTGCTCTCACTGCTGAGAACCTGGGTTCAATCCCTGGTCAGGGGACTAAGATCCCAGACGCCTCACAATACAGCAAAAAAAAAATTTTAATTTAATTTTTCTTTCTCTCCAGCTAGGTGGAAGGAAAAAGACGAGAGCCACAGAAGGTCATTCCAGACATAATTGGTCCATTAGGGTAGGGCAGACCTGGTCACTATACATGCCAAGAAAGTAATATGGGAACATCTCACTACGCTGTGGGAAGGAGAGAAAAAGAAATCTTTCCCACAACAAAGAGAAGCACCGGCCCCAGGTAATACAGCAATGACTAAGTGCTGAATGAGGTGCCCTCTCTGTTCAGCACTGCCCCTCCCCAGCCTGATGCTGACCACCTGTCGGGGCACACACTGGCTGGCGTGGCCACCGGACAAGTTCTCTTTGCTGTTATTTCAAGTGTCCTGAATATTTCCAAAGGGACAGTAACTTGGAACTCCTCGGTGGAATGCTCTCTTTCAGCTCCTTTATTTTCGCTGTCCTAAAAAGCACATCGTCAGCTCTTAGATCACACGTTTTAATCTAATTACATGCCTTGTTAGCTAATTAGTTCCAGAATCACTGCTGGGAAGGTCTCCCTCACTATTTATCTATCTGTGTTGGCCACTGGGTGTGCTTCTTGATTCCTGGAAAAAGTGAGTAATTATTGGCCTTTCAAACTCTGTCCTGAGGAGGGACAGCAAAGCTCTCCAGGCCCCTGAAACTCCAGGCTTTGAACAGAAGCTCCAGGAAACGTGGGCACTTGTGCAGCAAAGGGCCCTTGGTGTGGTTTCTCACAGACTTGAAAACTGACCCCTTCAGAGATGTTTTCCAATCCATTAACATTAATGTAACCCTTAAAACAAACTGTTGGAGCTGCTGCTTGCCTGAACTCAAAGTCAACTGCATTCCGACTACTGGATCCTTCTCACCAATTCCCCACAACTGCCCTCCCAAAAGCAATCTACGACCAAGGGTTCAAATTACAATCCCCATTTACTGAAGACTTAAAACAAACAAACAAAAAAAAACAATGAAAATATCGATTTGGGAGAAAACTGGCCTTTCATCACCACTGGAAATAATTTGGAACTGGCCTGTCCCAGGGTAACCATGCTGAGTCACTTCAGTAAAGTATGCCTTCGGTATATTAAATAGCATCTTCATGATAATTCATCTCAAAGGGTGCTCGGTAGGTTTCCAAGCAATCTTTTCTACCTGAGTGTGATCTGACTTAGTCAGCAGATATTCTTTTCAGCCACGAATGGCCTGAAAACCCCACCCTCCACCACGAGTGCTTGGTTGGTTGGTAGCTGATCCTTGGACAAGCGCTCTCAGCCGAGCCCTGGGGGTACAAAGCACGTGAATGCAGTTCAATCTCAACTCTTCCCCCACCCAGAGCTCCAGCCACCTTCTCCACACCTATCCAAATCCTGCCCATCTCCTCTTGAGGCCCAGACCAAGTCCACGAAGCTCTGGAGCCCTCAATTCAAAGGAGCTTCTCCCATCCCTTCACTCCAACATTCTTCACCCGTTCAAATGCATATTTATGGCAACTGTTCTCTGTGGCCTGGTAGGACAAACTTGGTCTGGGCAAAGACTCCAGCCAGTATCTGTAGCTGCACGGACCAGTACCGCGCACTGTGATCCATCTTACATCCTGCATCTTGCCAAATCCAGTGGCCAGTTCCCCACCCTCCACCTAACTGACCTCTCAGCAACCTCCAGTGGCTGTCCTCTCCCTCCTCTTTCAGGCACTCTTTTGGGCACGGAATTCTTCTGGCTTTCCTCCCACCTCTGCAGCCAGCCTGGGGCTCCTTCACGCCCTCCTCTGCCTGCTCTCTTACTGTCAGGGTGTCTCCAGCACATCCAGCCAGCCCTGAGCTCTGCCTCTATCACCACCTGGACTCGCCATCCTCTTGCCTACCACGCTGCAGCAGCCTCCAAAGCCCACTTGCTTTGTGTCTTTCCCCTTCTCCCCCACTTTCTGACTTTCTCTCATGTAGCAATTGGAGCGACAAGGAAATCCTTTTCAGACTTAAATCATATCCTATCAACCACCTCAACTACTTTCTTTAAACCCTCAAATAGCTGCCTGTAGTTGTTTCCTGTTGCTTCTGGAACATAGGCCTGCAAACTCAGTGCTTAAAACAACACAAACTCATCATCTCATGGTTCTGGAGGTCAGAAGCCTGAAATGGGTTTTCCTGGAACAAAACTAAAATGCGGGCAGGACCACCCTGCCACCCTCCAGAAGCTCCAGGGGAAAATAACTTACCTTGCCTTTTCCAGCTTTCCTTGGTTCACGTCCCCTTCCTAATCCTCAAAGTCAGTTTTGCAGCACCTTACCATCTCTCTCTGCCTTTATCTGCACATCACTCACCCTCCCTGACTTAACTTCCAGTTTCCATCTTATTGGGCCCAGCTGGATAAGGCAGGCTAGCCTCCCCACCTGAAGATCCTTAACTTAATCACATCTTCAAAGCTATTTTTATCATGTAAATTAACAATCACAGGTTCTGGGGATTAGGACATAAGTATCTTTGGAGGCGGGGAGGTCCTTGCATTTTTCACCAGTGCAAGGGAAAAAAGACCCTAACTCCTTACAATGACTGAAAGACGCTGCATGGCTTGGTGCTGCTGCCGGGGCGGAAACAAAGACCAAGCTTTTACTTTGGCCCTGGCCACGCTCTCCAACCTCCTTGGATACCTTCACCCACACAGGCCATCCTTGTGCCCCTTAAACTTGTTTGATCCAAGGGGTTTTGTATCAGCTCTTCCAAAAATGTCAGTTCTGGGAGCAAAACAGCCTGGATTCAGTTCTCAGCTTTGCCACTTACTGCACCTAACCTTGACGGTATAAATAACAGGGTTATTTAACCTGTTTTCCCTTCTGTAAAATTGGGCCCATAATACCTATCTCCCTTGTAGGATTATTATGGATTGTTCTGAGAATGAAATGAATTAACAAACATAAAGAATTTAGAACAATGTCTAGCACCTAAAAAGTGTTCATCACTAACCATGTAAGTGATCGGGAATAATATTATCTTTGCATGGCTGACTTCTTCACCCAGGCATCAGCTCAAATACCACCTCTGCAAGGAAGTCTCCATAATCCTACCTAGAGTCAATCCTCTCCTTCTCTTTCTCTCTTCAGTATTGCTATTTTATTTCCTGCATAGTCTCTACGACTACCTATAGTTACTAATTTATGAGTATACTTGTTCACTGTGATTCCCTATCTCTGCTGGAACTGAAGCGTCATGAACTCAGAGACTCTGTCTTTTCTCTGCTACATCTCTCATATCTAACCAGAACAGTGCCCATCACTAGGGTGTGCAATAAACATTTGCTGAATGAATGAATGAATGCGACATGTTCCTGGTTCTCTCCTCCCTGCACCTGGATCCAGGGCCCCCAAGGGCAGAGCATCCTGCATGTTCCTCTTGCGCAATCAGGACCCAGCAGAGTGGCTGGCACCGGCGGCAAAGCAGAATCACACTTAATGCCTGCTGATTGATCGATGTATAAGTGAGCTTTAGAGGCACCTTCAAGATAACGGCTCTAAAAAAAAAAAATTGTTCTCCAGCCAGTCACTCCAAGACTGAGAGAGACAGGATTCCAAAGTTACATATGGAAAAAAGCAATATTCCAAGCAGAAGTCTAGCATAGGAAACAGACTTGCAGTTGCCAATGGGGAGGGGGCGGAGGGAGGAATAGAGTGGAAGGCTGACGTTAGCAGATGCAAACTATTACATACGGGCTTCGCCGGTGGCTCAGTGGTAAAGAACCTACCTGCCACTGCAGGAGACCCAGGTTTGATCCCCAGGTCGAGAAGATCCCCTGGAGAAGGGAATGGCTACCTGCCCCAGGATTCTTGGTTGGAAAAGCCCATGGACAGAGGAACCTGGTGGGCTACAGTGCATGGAGTCACAAAAGAGTTGGACACGACTTAGTGACAAAACAGCAACAACTATTATATACAGAATGGATAAACTATCAGGTCCTACTGTATAGCACAGAGAACTATAGTCAATATCCTATGGTAAACCATAATGGAAAAGAATATTTTAAAAGAATATATATAAGTGTAACTGAATCACTTTGCTGTATAGCAGAAATTAAAACATTATAAATCAAGTATGTATACCATGTTGATTCAGTTGTGTCCAACTCTTTGTGAGTACAATTTAAAAAAAAAATTAAAAAAGAAAAAAACAGAGCTTCCCTGGTGACTCAGTGGTAAAGAATCTGCCTACCAATGCAGGAAACACAGGTTCAATCCCTGATCGAGGAAGATTTCAAACGCCACAGAGCAACTAAGCCCGTGCCCCACAGCTATCGAGCCTGTGGTCTAGAGCCTGGGAGCTATAACTACTGAAGTCTGAACTGCAACGAGAGAAGCCACTGCAATGAGAAGCTTGCACACTGCAACTAGAGAATAGTGCACGCTTGCCGCAGCTACAGAAGAGCCCGCACAGCAACGAAGACCCAGCATAGCCATAAATAAATAAAATTATTTAAAAAAGAAAGCAGAAGTCCAAGAAGCTGCATTCCCAAGATTGCCCTGGCCCCAGCACACACTCTGAAGAACACACTTATGGGTTGGGCAGCTTTCTAATTATGGTGAGATCTTCGATTTAAAGTTAATACCAGAAAGGATGCTGTGGCTGGCTTCTGCACGAAATATGCAGTTAAAAGCCCACTGCCAGGGAAACTTCTGCCAAGCTCTAAGTACCAGCCACCCTGTGTTTCTCCTTTCCAATGATACCTGCAGCTCATAAATGCCTAGGCGGATGATGGCCTTCTCTTTTGAGGTACCTCACCCCCGGAGACCTAGCAAAGTAATCTAGGGTGGAGCTGGCATCAGGATTTATTTTATTTAAGTGTCCTAAGTGATGGTGAGAAGCAGCCACCGCTGAGAATTGAGTCCTGCGCACCCTCCTGGCTCCAGGTCCAAGGTGATAAACTGAAAAGCCTCCTGCCAGACACAGCACAGAAGGTTAGTTTAGCCCCCATGTCACCCACCACTCTCCCAAGCTACATACCACATTTCTTCAAGTCCAAGGTGTCACCGATTACAAGATACAAGATTATTTTACACATCCTACCAAGAAAACCAAAAGCTAGCAACAATGCCACTATTGGTCATTAGACCAACAGTTTATTACAAAAGGACGAAAATGTGAATGTGTGTGTGTTAGAATCAATAAAAGTACAAAAACTCCCAGATTTCATCTACTGCAAAAAGCTCAGTGATCTGGCAATGGGGCCCACATTCGCCCTGGTAACAAAGCAGTGAATGCGGCGATGAGGAGACTCAGGGCAGTACACAGGGTCCCCGGCTGGCTGTATCCTCTCACAGGTGCACAGGCTCAGTGGCTGACCCTCCTCACATCTGGGACTGCAAGATCCCTCCCCAGCAAGGCTCAGCTGATGCTGCTGCTAGTCGCTTCAGTCGTGTCTGACTGTGCGACCCCACAGACGGCAGCCCACTAAGCTCCTCTGTCCCTGGGATTCTCCAGGCAAGAACACTGGAGTGGGTTGCCATTTCCTTCTCCAATGCATGAAAGTGAAAAGTGAAAGTGAAGTAGCTCAGTCGTGTCCGAGTCTTCGCGACCCCATGGACTGCAGCCCACCAGGCTCCTCCCCCCATGGGACTTTTTAGGCAAGAGTACTGGAGTGAGGTGCCATTGCCTTCTCCGCCAGCAAGGCTCTAGCATGTACTAATACCACGTATTCTCTACACACCCAGGCCCCACACTAAACCTCCATCCTCTGCCCTCACAGGTCTTCCTGGCTCACTCAGGTGCTTCTCCAAAGATGCTGTGGCTTCAGTAACAGGTGTCACTGAGATATGGGTGCTCTCAGCCCTTGGTGTGGCCAGGAAGAGTACTTTTGGACAAAAAGAGCAGCCCTTTGTCTTCTTCCCAGTGTCATATACAAATATCGCCATTTTCCTTGTGCACTAAGATGTGAAAAAGGTTGGGAAACACAGCCCTGTGTGGGAGTAGAATTTGGGATCAGGAAATCTAGGATCCAACATCAGTCCTGGCAGTTGGTAGCTGAGTGACAGCTCATTCAGTCACCCTGAAACTTTTAAACAGCGACTAGCAAGCGTGCACACACACAATGATGAAACGTGTATCACAAAATCCACGTGACAAATACATGTACTCATCTATATGAACAGTTTTGGAAAATGCTCGTCACCGTCACTTTCTTCCCTATCTGAGTGCCGGGTCAGACAACACCATACAAGTTGGGCACATGCAGAAACTATGGTTAGAAGACTTTCTCTTACTGACTTCCAAGTCACTTACATTCCAGCAGTGTGAGCAGGTGGAGAGAACCTTATATGATGAAAATAAATCCTGAGTGAGTTATTAGCTTGCACTAAATCCATCAATAATTTGGGCCAAAGATGGGGAGACATATGGAGCATAAGGATGGAGTGGGTTGGTAGGTATCTCAGGATCAGTTCAGTTGAGTTCAGTGCTCAGCCGTGTCCGACTCTTTGTGACCCCATGAATTGCAGCACACCAGGCCTCCCTGTCCATCACCAACTCCCGGAGTTCACTCAGACTCATGTCCATCGAGTCAGTGATGCCATCCAGCCATCTCATCCTCTGTCGTCCCCTTCTCCTGCCCCCAATCAAATTAGGAAATAAATGAGGAGCACCCAAGCTCTGTGTTAGCAGAGGAAGCCACTGATATAACAGTGGGCCTTTTTTTCCTTTTTCAGTGAAACTGGCATCTTTTTTGACGTTATTTTTTATTGGACCTAGAGCCTGTCATACAGAGTGAAGTAACTCAAAAAGAAAAAAACAAATATCGGATATTAATGAATATATGTGGTATCTAGAAAAACGGTAGAGATGATTGTATTTGCAAAGCAGAAACAGAGACACCGATATGGCAGAACAAACATATGGACACCAAGGACATGTGTTTTTTAAAAAGCACTTAGGCTTACTTTTTCTAATTCATGACGTAAACCAACAGCTTCCTTCCTAAACTCTTTGTTGCTGTCCCCCAACACCTAAAGGGTGTGAGGCATACTTTTAAGTAGGCTTTTTCTGCCATGATCCCCCGAAATCTCCCCACACAAGGCATACCACACAATCCAAACCCCACAGTCTATTAAAAAGAAGATAAAAAAAAAAACACGGGAATACTATATGTTGATCAACGACAGAGTAATCACATAAGCATGATAAATGCAAAGATACCCATCAGCGTTTCTATTTATGTGTGACCAGCACGGTTGCCCTCTCCTGAATTATGCTCTCATTCACCGTAGGCACAGAATCTCTCAGTGTAGGTCCGGTTGTAATTGAGCCCAGAAGCCCCAACCAGCAAAATTACGTGCCACACACCGAGCTGTTCCGTGCAACTTTTTCAAATGAATTACTGAAGAGATTTAAGAATTCTTCCAAAATGTCACAATAATAACTATTTTATCTTTTTTATGCCATAATTATGATTTGGAGCTTTGCTTTTCTTATTTCTTCCAGGCACACCACAACTCATGAATAAAATATGACAAGTTTGATAGCAGCCATTGGAGAGGGTTCATCTGTAACAGCCGACGTGCTCGGGGTACAAAGAGCTTTTGTATTCCAACAGCCTTTGTTTCTGGGACGAGCTTTTATCTCAAAGAACGACCACGTGCATTCTCTCTTCTCCCTACTTTCCCTCCCATCTCCCCACAATTCCTGCCTTCAGCGTGGCACCTGAAAACGTGTTTATTTTGTCTCTTAATGAGGACGTTTCTAAACAATTAGGGAACAAGTAAAAAGACCAAAGGGTGCTCTATTGGCTAGGAAACTGACTTGAAACAGCACATCAAACAATGTTACTCAAAGAGACACAACCAGAACCATAGACTAGTGGGCAAAATGTGTGACTTTGGGTCTTAAACATCATTCAGGTGATGTATGCATTGGAGAAGGAAATGGCAACCCACTCCAGTGTTCTTGCCTGGAGAATCCCAGAGACAGGGGCGCCTGGTGGGCTGCCGTCTGTGGGGTCACACAGAGTCGGACATGGCTGAAGTGACTTAGCAGCAGCAGCAACTCATCTGGAAAGATATTTAAAGCACCCACAAGGTTCTCTTTTGAGAAGTTTCCTCTCCCCAGAAAAGACTGCCAGGTCCCTTCCAAGTTCAGATTTTGGCCTGGCTTTCAAAGAAATAAATGTGATAAAGAAAAGAAAGGAACTTGCCCAACCATCAGCATTTATCATATGGCCTCACGGATATCAAACTTCAAATTTCGAGGTTTCATTTTTTTCAAGCAAATCTCTGAGCATCTTGTTCTAACATAGTAAACCATTCACATCCAAGTTTTCTTCCATATATACTTTTTCCCCCAGAGTTTGTTTCAAAATATGTAAGAGTAAAAAAAAAACAGCTTAAAGCCACTGCTTGCCTAGAACCTGAAGAACTGAGATGTCGACCTCCTGGATGAGCAATTTGCCAAACTTCTCAACTTGCGGGTTTATCTGTGAAGCATGACAAGCAAGTCTAAGATTAAGCCGAGACTGGGAAACATTTCTAACACTCCTGCAGAAAATGAAACCTGGCATCATCAGGAAAACCAGAATGCAAAAGCTTCAGCATATGTTGCTGTTTTCTTGTGTGTACTTTGCAGATGCACTGTGATGACTATTTTGGGAAACTGTAAACTCACATGCTTTTTTTTTTCATCTTCACCCAGATCCTCCAAGACAACAGGTAGTCCTGAACTGTGACTTCTTCTACCCACAAGAACCAGTGTGCACACTGCTGTATTCTAAATGGATAACCAACAGATCTCACTATGTAGCACAGGGAACTCTGCTCAACGTTATGTGGCAGCCTGGATGGGAGGGGAGTTTCAGGGAGAATGGATACATGTGTGTGTATGGTCGAGTCCCTTTGCTGTCCACCTGAAACTATCACACTGTTATACCAATATAAAATAAAAAGTTGAAAAAATATATTTTAAAGATATTTTTAAGTACTAAGAAGGTCAACATATGCTTTTGGTTCAAAGAAATGGAAAGCAACTCATGAAAGCTATCGACTATAAATATTTTACATTAAAAAAAAAAAGAACTAGCTTGAAGCCTAGTGAGTGGTGACTATATTGAGGCTGTAGTTTCAGAGGGAATGACTTTAATCATGTTGTCTTACCTAATGCCATGTGGCATTAAATGTCATCTCAGCATCAGCTGACACTTCATGACATCAGGGAATGCAACGGTGGTGAGGTGCCAATAGCAAATACATCCCCCACACATCTTTCTATGCCAGACAAACTTGCTATGGGGGCAGGAGGATAAGTCTGAGTCTTTGGCAGATAAATAAGGTAGCAGCATGAATGCTCATTTTTTAAAAAAGCAAATTTTTATTCCCTCAGGATAAGGCACAGTAGCAGTGTTCAGCACTCTGAGGAACTGCCCATTTGTAGGTGCCAGGATGAGCCTTCCTTCCTGCAGACCCAATATTTCAAAGAAGCCATATAAGGCCAGGGAATCTGGCAGCAGCATTTAAATCTTCAACACACACTGTCAAATGAGGTTAGACGTCGAAGTTCAGGTTTAGGAGCAAAAGGAAACTAAGAAGAGGAATTTCTCTGGTGGTCCAGTGGCTAAGACTCCACTGTCTCAATGCAGGGAACCTGGGTTCAATCCCTGGGTGGGGAACTAGATCCTGCATTTGTTGTTTAGTCACTAAATTGTATCCAACTCTTTGGGGATCCCACGGCCTGTAGCCCACCAGGTTCCTCTGTCCATGGGATTTCCTGAGCAAGAATGCTAGAGTGGGTTGCCATTTCCTTGTCCAGGAGATCTTCCTGACCCCGGAATCAAACCCCATCTTCTGCATCAGCAGGCAGATTCTTTACCACTGAGCCACCTGGGAAGCCCAGATCCCACACGCTGCAACTTTCGTTGTTCTTGTTCAGTCACCCAGTCATGTCTGACTCTTTGCAACCCCATGAGCTACAGCACGCCAGGCCTCTCTGTCCCTCACCATCATCACCAATGCAACTTTAACACACACACACACACACACACACACAGATCCCCTGGGCCACAAGGAAAATCAAAGATTCTACACGTTGCAACAAAGACCCAGCACAGCCAAATAAATGAATATATTTTAAGAAAAGATAAAGGAAGATAAAGAGATGACTAAATCAGCACTGTGTACACCAATAGCAACACTGCCTGAAATTCTAAGAAATCCTGTTTTTAAGTCAAAGGGCCTCAAGTGGCAGATCTCAGGGTCTTGACTGACAGGTCTTGGAGCTGTCTTCTAGCACCACAGGCCTAGTCAGTACTTCCTCTCTGCCCAACTGCCTGGGGCATTCCACACCCCATCTCCCTTCTTCTCCCACCCAGGCCCATGAGGGCAGTGAAAGGACAGCGCTCATTAGATCCACTTTTCCCAGATTAAGCCTAGAGACTCGAGATCTGGGACACGAGACTCATCTACATGTGTGCCAACACCGGTGTGTACCCAAATGTTTCCCAGGCTCTCCAGTCATAACCCCAAATGCAGCTGGTCAGGGGTGTCCTAGATATAACCTGAGTAGCTGAGAACTAAACAGGCCACACTAGCCAAACCAACCTAAAAGATGAATCAAACACACTTAAGATCATCAGAGTTACCCATACTCCAGCTTAAAAAATTCCAGTTATGGCTCAGGAAATATTGACATTTCCCTAGTTGAGTGTTAAACCTCCTCGTTCCTTTGTGTAAGAGGGCATGGTGGCTACTATGTGGAGGCTCCCTCCCCATACTGAGCTATATAGCTGCTGTGTGTTCTGGGACTTTTGTTTGGCAACTGTGCTGTGCTAAGTCACTTTAGTCGTGTCCAACTCTTTGCAACCCCATGGACTTTAGCCCACCAGGCTTCTCTGCTATGGAATTTTTCAGGCAAGAATACTGGAGTGGGTTGTCATTTCCTCCTCCAGGGGATCTTCCCCACCCAGGGCTTAAACCGGCATCTCTTAGTTCTGCATTGGCAGGCAGGTTCTTTACCACTAGCACCACCTGGGAAGCCCCAAGCAACTGGGGAAGAAAAAAATAAGGATCTGTTAGGATGGCAGCCTGCAGGTAGAAAATGATGTCTATTCACTTCCCACCCAGGCCTTTGGGCAAGGTGGAGCTTCTCTGTCTAGAAGGTAAGAGCTCAGAAAAAAAGTATTTTCCTGAGAGATTTTGTGCATTCTAGTCAAAGCAGTGATAATTAGGGGCCAGGAAACAAAGTTTGGAATAACTGGAATCAGAGTCCTTCTCCTACTTAAAGCTAGGAACGCTCTGCTATTCCAAGGGGCTAAGTCCCAAGCCAAAGTAGGGAGAGCAGCTCTGTCTTCAGATGGAGCAAGTGCCTTCTGGGTCCCTGAAGACTGGCATCCTTGGGGTCCTGGGCAAAGCACCCTGGATGGAAGTAATGATTCATAAGAGATTCTACCAGTTCTGGGGATGACGAACCTTCTCCTAGCAGATTCCTGAACTGGTCAAAGCAGGGGGGGAAAAAAAGAACGTGCCCAGTGGTGGATGAAGCTGTCAGACTGAGTGGTGAGGTGTCGTAAAGGGCCCTCCGAAAGACCTGGGGTTCCTGAGATGTTGCACAGAAAACTAGAGGTTCTTCTTGGACAGAAAGGAGCAAGCATAGATATCTTTGCAGTTATTATCAATCCTGTATCCTGGAGTAAGGCACGACAGCAGCACAGCACACAAGTGCTGTATGGTTCCAGGAGTATTCACAGGATTATGGATCCCAGGAATGTCTGAAGTGAAGCGAAGCTGCTCAGTCGTGTCCGACTCTTTGCAACCCCATGGACTGTAGCCTACCAGGCTCTTCCATCCATGGAATTTTCCAGGCAAGAGTACTGGAGTGGGCTGCCAAGCCATTAGAGCTATTATTAAAAAGGCAAGAGATAACAAGTTTTGGTGAAAATGTGGAACCAAGAGAACTCTTGTGCACTGTTGATGTGAATGTAAATTGATACAACCACTACGGACAAGAGTATGGAGGTTCCTCAAAAAATTACAGATAAAACCACCATGTAATCTCACTTTGGGATATATATCCAAAGGAAATTAAATCACACCTCAAGCAATATCCACACCCCTGTGTTCACAGCAGCATTGTTTACAATAGCCAAGATACAGGAACAGCCTCTGTCCATCAGCAAATGAATGAAGAAAGAAAATGTGGTATGCGTACATATGTATACAGTGAAGTATTATTCAGTCACTTAAGAAAGGAAATCCTGCCATTTGCAGCTACACAGATGGAACTTGAGGGCACCATGCTAAGTGTAATCAGACAGTGAAAACAAATACAGTACGATCTCACATGTGGAATCTAAAAAAAAAACCAACAACCTTATATAGAAACAAAGAGAAGACTTTTGGCTACTGGGGCTGGAGGTGGAAGAAATGAGACGGAAGTAAAAGATACAAACTTGTAGCTACAAGATGCGTAAGTTCTGCTGATCGAAGGCACAGCATGGTGACTGTGGTTAACAATACCACATGGCATACTTGAAAGTTGCTGAAAGAGTAGATCTCTTTTTACTGAGATATAATTAACATACAACTACCATGTTTGTCTCAGGTATACCACAAAATGATTTGATATGGGTAGATATTGCAAAATGATCGTCACAAAAATATCCATCAGCACACAGAGTTATAAAATTTTTCTTCTGATGAAAGCTTCTAAGATCTGCTTGCTAAGAGAGACCTTAAATGTTCTCACCACCCACACACACCACAACGGTAATTATGTGAGCTAACAGGTACTAACTAACCTTGTTGTAATCATTTCACAATAGGTACGTACAGCAAGTCATCACATTGCACACTTTAAACGTATACAAAGCTACATATTAATCATATCTTGATAAAGCGGGGTGGGGTGGAGGGCAAGCCATGAGTAGCATTAAGAGCGTTCAGTGCCCAGGCATCACTGTGTGGGCTACTTTGCTGAGGCTCTAGGTTAGCCCTTATAGGGGAACACTGAGCTGAAGTTCTGTGGAAATTTACAAGAAATAAATACAGTAGTTCCTTGGTATCCATGGGGAATAGATTCCAGGACCCCTTCAGATAGCAAAATCCATGGATGCGCAAGTCCTTCATATAAAATGGTCTCAGCTCAGTTCAGTTCAGTCACTCACTCGTGTCCAACTCTTTGTGACCCCATGAACCGCAGCACACCAGGCCTCCTTGTCCATTACCAACTCCCAGAGTCCACCCAAACCCATGTCCGTTGTGTCGGTGATGCCATCCAACCATCTCATCCTCTGTCGTCCCCTTCTCCTCCTGCCCTCAATCTTTCCCAGCATCAGCTTCTTTTCAAATGGGTCAGCTCTCCACATCAGGTGGCAAAGTATTGGAGTTTCAGCTTCAAAATCAGTTCCTCCAATAAACACCCAGGACTGATCTCCTTTAGGATGGACTGTTTGGATCTTCTTGCAGTCCAAGGGACTCTCAAGAGTCTTCTCTAACACCACAGTTCAAAAGCATCAGTTCTTCGGCACTCAGCTTTCTTTATAGTCCAACTCTCACATCCATACATGACCACTGGAAAACCATAGCCTTGACTAGACGGACCTTTGTTGGCAAAGTAATGTCTCTGCTTTTTAATATGCTGTCTAGGTTGGTCATAACTTTCCTTCCAAGGAGTAAGCGTCTTTTAATTTCATGACTGCCATCACCATCTGCAGTGATTTTGGAGCCCAAAAAAATAAAGTCTGACACTGTTTCCACTGTTTCCCCTTCTATTTGCCATGAAGTGATGGGACCGGATGCCATGATCTTCATTTTCTGAATACTGAGCTTTAAGCCAACTTTTTCATTCTCCTCTTTCACTTTCATCAAGAAGCTCTTTAGTTCTTCTTTACTTTCTGCCATAAGGGTGGTGTCATCTGCATATCTGAGGTTATTGATAGTTCTCCCAGCAATCTTGATTGCAGCTTCTGCTTCCTCCAGCCCAGCGTTTCTCATGATGTACTCTGCATATAAGTTAAATAAGCAGGGTGACAATATACAGTCTTGACATACTCCTTTTCCTATTTGGAACCAGTCTGTTGTTCCATGTCCAGTTCTAACTGTTGCTTCCTGACCTGTATACAGGTTTCTCAAGAGGCAGGTCAAAAATGCTCTAGTATTTGCATATAAGCTACACACATACTCCCATACACTTTTAACTATCTCTAGATGACTCATAATACCTAATGCAATGTAAATGCTATATAAATAGTTGCCAAAGAAAAAAACTGAAGTTTTGTATTTCGGAAATTTCTGGATCTATTTTCCTTTTCTGAATATATTTGATATGTTGTTGGTTGAATCTGCAGATGCAAAACCTGTGGATAAAAAGGGCCAACTGTACTGAAATACCCTCAGATTTGAATGTGAGGTTCATGAAAGGAGGCAGGTTCACGTAAGAGTCAAGTTTAAAGGCAATGAGAGACAAACTGAGGTAAAAGCAGGGGCGGACAGGGTGGAAGAAGACAGAGTTTGTCAAGCAGGTCCACATTGGAGCCCCACAGCTATGCCACTCATCAGTTGCATGACTATTCTGAGTCTCAGATTTCTTACTTGTAAAATAAAACTCCCCACCTCTAAGACTGTCATGGAATATGGTAGACTCAGTAAAGATCTCTTCCTTCTCCATCCTTCCCTTTTGTCCTCCCAGCCTACAGAATGTGCACTGATTTTGGTACATGGAAAATAGAAAAACAAAAGCATTCACAGATTCTCACTGGTAGAAGGGACTCTGAAACAGTGGTCCTCAACTGGGGTGACTTTGCAGGACGTTTGGTAATGTCTGGAGACATTTTTGGCCATCACAACTGGGCAGAAGGATGCCACTGGCACCTACTGAGGATGCCAGAGGACAGGGATGCTGCCGAATATCCTACAAGGCCCAGCACAGCCCCAACAGCAAAGAACGGTCTGGCTCCAAATGTCAGCAGTGCCAAGACGGAGAAACTCTGCCTGAGAGGACCTCTAACCCAACCTCCCACTAAGTTAGGAAATCTCTCTCTAATATCTCTGACAGATGGTCTTCCTGGCTTTTAGGTGGATACTCACAGGGACAGATACTCACCACCTCCTAACAAATCCATTCCTTTATTGATCAGCTCTACGGGACAATGTCTCTCTGTAGATTAAATCAAAATTTAAAACATTCTACTGGTTGGTCCTACCTGTGCTCTTTCCTCCTCCACAGAATAAATCTAAAACCTCTTGAGTTTGCCAAGTGGTTGGAGCATTGAAGATCCTGGTATGCAAACCCCTGGAGGAAAACAGAACTTGGACAACCAGAGTCCTTGCCCTCAGGAAGCTTACACCCTAACTGAGGAGACAGAGAGATGAACAAGCTGCAAAATAAGGCAAAATAAAATGTGGACTGAAGGTGATTTTAATATGCCAAACCCTCCAGGAGAAATACGCCATACCCTCCATGCATTCCCTGGTAGCTCAGTTGATAAAGAGTCTGCCTGCAGTGCAGGAGACCTGGGTTTGATCCCTGGGTCAGGAAGATCCCCTGGAGAAGGGAATGGCTACCTACTCAAGTATTCTTGCCTGGAAAATCCACGGACAGAGGCGCCTAGCAAGCTGCAGTCCCTGGGGTCGCAAGAGTTGGACATGACTGGGCAACTAAACCACCACCGGGAGAAAGAACTCATTTAATTCTGAAGTCATCCAGGATGGGTCAAGAAAAAAAAATGTGATACATGTGAAGGAAGTTAAAGGGGCAGAAATGGAGACAGGGGCCTCTCTGGCTGATGAGAGAGCACAGAGTGACATCATCAAAGGACAACACACACTCAAGGATCAGATGGAGACGGACAGGTCTTAGAATCAGGAATGTGATGTGGTGGGAAACGAACATAAAGATGAGGTGGAAGGTCTCCAATGTTATGCGAAGGAGTTTGGATTCTTCAGGCCACATTCTGAACAGAGCAATGTGTGACAGGTCCTATTGGAGGACAATGCTGGCCACAGCTTGGAGTGTGGACTAGAGAAAAGCAGGATTAGCAATGGTATGAGGGGAAATCAGAATGAGAGATTGTTTGGGAAGGAAAGAGATAGGTATGTGTTATGAACTAAATTGTGAGTGCCCCCCCAAATTCCATGCTGAAGTCCTAACCCCCAGTGTGATGGTGTTTGGAGGTGGGGCCTTCGGAAAGTAATTAGGTTCAGATGAAGTCCTTGGAGTGATCTGGACATTACATCCCTATTAAGGTGGCCTAAGAATGATGGCATAGGTTCTTCTGGTTCATATTGAACCATTAAAATAACAAGGTCTTTTTCTCATAAACTGCTCTCAAGGTAGTCTTGGGTAGCTGAGCCATTGGGAACGACTTTATACTCAATTTCTATGAAATTCCATCCTGTCCATTTCACTTCCTGGCTCTTGCTTATGGGGATATGAGGACCTTGATTTTGACATTCAGGGAAGGAGTTATTCGTCCCAGCTCTTCAACACCTCCAGCAACAGCTGTGGAATAGGGGACCTGGGCAGAGTTTGGGTTGGTTGGGGGTGGGCAAAGGAGGATTTGGTTTCTGCTGGTTTGCAGCTTCACTCTCAGCTTCTTTCCTGCTTGCCTCACTCAGACCCTGGACAAGGTACCCGGAGTCTTTGTCTGAGAGCAACAGATGAGGGCAGCCCTTTAGGTCACAGCACCCCCTCATGACCGCCCGCACACCTCACTGCCAGAAACCACGAGGTTCTTCCCTGTCCTGTGAGGGAAAGTAAGCGGAAGACATGCCAGAGGCATGGACTATGGGGGAGGGGTTCTTTCCTATCCTCACTTGATATAATGTAAAATAACTGAATTGAGTGAAATAGCATTAAGAGTGATATTCTTTTATTTTTGCCAGCAGAGCTGTGTGATTCTGAACTTTTCACAAAGTCTAAAAACAATTAAGTCCATAGGCTGACATTAAAGCTCCACACTGTAATGTACTGTCAAATATAAATCTCTAAAATGGCAAATCTATAGGGAGAAAATTATAGAAATTAGACTCGTTATAATTTTGAAAACTGAATTTTTATGTTGCAATAATTTGTGTTATATCCATTCTGTTATTCTCTTTCAATGTCACTAAAAGGCAGTCAATAATCCTTTGGGGGGGGAGGCCTTTCTTTTTTGATACAATCATGTCCTCCCTTTTTTGATATTAAAATATCTTTTCTCCATAAACATTGGTGAAATGAATAGATGATACTTAACATATTTTCAGCCTTACTTGGCAAAAATAAAAAATTGAAGACTCTGCATCATTTCCTAAATGTTTTCTATAACTCAACCAGATTGTGAAACCCAAAATTCCAGGAGCTGTCAACCCAAAGGTCTGATAAGTATACCTATGATGTCTTCATCCAGGTTGAGGATGAAAAATGCCAGCCCAGAGAGGACTATGTACAAAATCAGACAGCATGGCCCTGAGGACCACCATTCGGGTCAATATCAATCCATGAATCAACACATTTAGGATATGTTTGTTCAACTAACTATAAATCCACCTATTTTATTTTCTTGGCTCCAAAATCACTTCTGGTGGTGACTGCAGCCATGAAATTAAAAGATGCTTGCTCCTTGGAAGGAAAACTATGACAAACCTAGACAGTGTGTTAAAAAGCAGAGACAACGCTTTACTGATAAAGGTCCATATAGTCAAAGCTGTGGTTTTTCCAATAGTCATGTATGGACATGAGAATTGGACCATAAAGAAGGCTGAGCACCAAAGAATTGAGGCTTTCAAATCGTGGTACTGAAGAAGACTCTTGAGAGTCCCTAGGACTTCAAGGAGATCAAACCAGTCAATCCTAAAGGGAATCAGTCCTGAATATTCATTGGAAGGACTGATGCTGAACCTCCAATACATTGGCCACCTGATGTGAAGAGCTGACTCATTGGAAAAGACCCTGACGCTGGGAAAGACTGAGGGCAAGAGGAGAAGGTGGGGGTGGCAGAGGATGAGATGGTTGGATGGCATCATTGACTCAATGGACATGAGTTTGAGCAAACTCCAGGGGACGGTGAAGGACAGGGAAGCCTGCTGTGCTGCATTTCATAGGGTCATAAAAAGTCAGACACGATTGAGCAACTGAACAACAACAGATTATCAACAAGTTCATATTCAACCATCATGCCCAAAGAGTAGCTTGAGAGACTGCGCTTAGTCCCCACTGGAATCAAAGTATACTTGTATATGAGATAACAATGGATGAACTGGTTGAAAACCCATTAGTACCTGAGGGTTTTTTCCTGTTTATTATGCATTTTCCCTTCTTCCTGTAACTACACTATGGTTTTCCTTTAGAGAACCACCACTCAACCACTTTCAGTCTATTGGGTCCAGGTCTTGATTCCACCCCTCAACTCTATGGGTGGACATGTGGCTGGCCAGGCTGGCCAATCAGCATCATCCACCTTTCTGAGTATACTATTTGGGTCAGAGATGGGTATAAGACTGATGACAATTCAAAAAGACAGTTCTAAAGTTTTATTTTACTTAATGACAAAAAAAGGGGGGGGGCATCTTTCTACTGACATTCTGGAGAGAATATGATATAAACCTGGGATCCTAGGGAAAACCTAGCTCCCCAAAAGAACAGCCTGCCTGCATATAACCAGCCCCAAACATTAGAGCTAAAAACTGAAGAGAAAGTGAGATTGTCATGATGATATCATTAGAGTACTTTAATCCACAAGGATTCAAGTCACTTCTATCCCTAACATTGGTTATACGAGTCAATTAAATGTCTCCTTTTTACTTAAGCCACTTGAGTTGTCTGTTGATTACTGCAAGTAAAAGAGCTTGACTGGTACAGAAGATTCTTTCAAAAATATAAGTTTGGCAAGTCCTATCATTTCATTTATCATACATTTAGTATGAGCCTTCACAGTTCAAGGCACTGTGCTAAACTCAGAGATAACAACTGAGAATAAACTTGGTTCTGGCCTCTAAAGAGGTAGTTTAGTGAAGGAGACAGACATGTGAGAACATATGTGTTCAGGGCCAGAGCCAAGAATAGTTAACGTAGGAGCTGCAAACCAAACTGAACAGATTCTACCTTTCAGGGTCCGCAAAGCCCTCCGAGAAAGCTGACATCTGAATAGATTCCTCGTCTTTCACATTTACTCATTTACTTGGCTGCTTTGGATCTTAGTTACAGCAAGCAGGATCTTCATCGCCACACGTGGACTCTAGTTTGCAATGAGTAGGCTCAGTAGTTGCTGTGGGCTCTCCGGTACTGCAAGGCAGATTCCTAACCACTGGACCACCAGGGAAATCCCTCAATGGATTCTTGAACCAGCTCCAGAGGAGTCAACAATTTCTCTTCTAATGTTCCCATGTGTTTAATTAAGAAAGAAATCTAGAAATCTTTCTGGAGGAGCTTTTAAGATCACTAAGTTATGCTTTCTGAAACCCAGAATTTCCCCTTTAAAAAAATAATAATTATAAAGTGTATATATCTACCCTTCATCACCTCCCTAGTTCTCCATGATTTCCCTAAGATTATAAGACAGAGGTTGAATAATCAAAACTAAGTTTATTCTCTTTCTCCGGATGAGATTATCTGAGCCTCAAGGCTAGAACTTGCTTAAAGCACTCTGAAACTCTTTCCATCTCATAACTAAATTGGACTTTCACTTTCTGTTTGTTCCACACTGTTCCATATTAAGATCATTTTTTAGAAGGCAAGACTGAGCCAAATAAAAAGAAAAGTATTTCTGTAGTCATCTGTTAATCTTATACCTCCCATACCAAGCATGATTCCCATTCTTATCTTTTTCTTCTCTTTCTCCAAGACACAGTTAATGGTAAGATTTTAGAAACATGGTAATTTCTAGTACATGAGATATATATCTGAAATTTCCTGTTTAAAGGACAATAATTGGGACAAAGAATAATTTTGTGGTGTCCCCAGTTATAACTTTAATACAGAAAATTCACAAAGAAGAGTTAGTTTTTCTCTGCCCTTTGTATAAGAGATGTTTATAAATTTTTGCCACCTCACAGTTCCTGCTATAGGGATGGGTACTCCCAAAGCTGACTAAAGATAGAGTTAGCATCAGATCGTCTCAATAAATGCAAGAAAAGCACCTGACCAAAATACAACAACCTTTCATTATAATGGGGGGAAGAACTCTTTAAAAGTAGATTTAAAAGTTCTAACCACAAGGGGAGAAAAGGCAACTGTGTTTGGCAACAGATGTTAACTATATTTGTTGTGATCATTTCTCATTACATACAAATATCAAATCATTATGCTGTACAAACGAAACCAAGATAATGTTATATGTCAACTATATATCTCAAAAAAAGCCTCTCAGCAACCTAGAAATAGATTACAATCTCCTTATTTTGATACAGGGCATGTACCTCCAAAAAAATCCTACAGGTAACATATTTGACAGTAAAGCATTGGACGCCTTCTCTCAAAGATGGAGACAAAAATGTTCTGCATCACTTCTATTCAGCATTGTACTAGAAGTCCTAAACTGTGCAATAAGGCAAGAAAAGAAATCAATGACAAAAGATTAGAAAGAGTGAAGCAAACTTCCACCCTTAACAGATGCTGCTGCTGCTGCTAAGTCACTTCAGTCATGTCAGAGTCTGTGTGGCCCCATAAACGGCAACCCACCATGCTCCCCCATCCCTGGGATTCTCCAGGCAAGAACACTGGAATGGATTGCCATTTCCTTCTCCAATGCATGATAGTGAAAAGTGAAAGTGAAGTCACTCAGTCATGTCTGACTCTTAGCGACCCCATGAACTGCAGCCTATCAGGCTCCTCCGTCCATGGGATTTTTCAGGCAAGAGTACTGGAGTAGGGTGCCATTGCCTTCTCCACATTAACAGATGACATAATTGTATATGAAGAAAACCTTATAGAAGACATGAAAGAAAAAAAAACAGAACAAGTAAGTGGATCTAGCAAGATCTCAAGATTAATGATCAATATATAAAAGTTAATTGCAATTCTAGCAAATAGAAACAATTAAAAGTAAAAATTAAATGATTTTATATTTTAAATATATTTTTTAAATCTGACATCAAAGAGTATATCCAATGAAAGAAATGCAACACTTCCACACTAAGAGCTACAAAATAATGCTGAGAGATATTTTTTAAAACCTGAATTGATGGAAAGATATATAATGTTCATGGGTTAACTCAGGAAAGCTCAATATTTTTAAGATGCACATTATCCCAAATTGATACACAGATTTAATACAATTCATATCAAAATTCCAGTAGAATTTTTTTAAGAAATTGAACAATTTTGTTGATGTTTAGTAGAAACCAATGCAATACTGTAAAGCAATTATCCTTCAATTAAAAATAAATAAAAAGAAAAAGAAAGTTCAGTTCAGTTCAGTCACTCAGTCATGTCGAAGTCTTTGCGACCCCATGAGTTGTAGCACACCAGGCCTCCCTGTCCATCACCAACTCCTGGAGTTCACTCACACTAGCGTCCATCAAGTCAGTGATGCCATCCAGCCATCTCATCCTTGGTCGTCCCCTTCTCCTCCTGCCCCAAATCCCTCCCAGCATCAGAGTCTTTTCCAATGAGTCAACTCTTCACATGAAGTGGCCAAAGTACTGGAGTTTCAGCTTTAGCATCAGTCCTTTCAGAGAACACCCAGGACTGATCTCCTTTAAAATGGACTGGTTGGATCTCCTTGCAGTCCAAGGGACTCTCAAGAGTCTTCTCCAGCACGATAGTTGAAAAGCATCAATTCTTCTGTGCTCAGCTTTCTTCACAGTCCAATTTTCACATCCCATCCATACATGACCACAGGAAAAACCATAGCCTTGACTAGATGGACCTTAGTCGGCAAAGTAATGTCTCTGCTTTTGAATATACTATCTAGGTTGGTCATAACTTTCCTTCCAAGGAGTAAGCGTCTTTTAATTTCATGGCTGCAGTCACCATCTGCAGTGATTTTGGAGCCCCAAAAAATAAAGTCTGACATTGTTTCCACTGTTTCTCCATCTATTTCCCATGAAGTGATGGGACCAGATGCCATGATCTTTGTTTTCTGAATGTTGAGCTTTAAGCCAACCTTTTCACTCTCCTCTTTCACTTTCATCAAGAGGCTTTTTAGCTCCTCTTCACTTTCTGCCATAACAGTAGTGTCATCTGCATATCTGAGGTGATTGATATTTCTCCCAGAAATCTTGATTCCAGCTTGTGCTTCTTCCAGTCCAGCGTTTCTCATGATGTACTCTGCATAGAAGTTAAAGAAGCAGGGTGACAATATACAGCCTTGACGTACTCCTTTTCCTATTTGGAACCAGTCTATTGTTCCATGTCCAGTTCTAACTGTTGCTTCCTGACCTGTATACAGGTTTCTCAAGAGGCAGGTCAGGTGGTCTGGTATTCCCATCTGTTTCAGAATTTTCCACAGTTTATTGTGACCCACACAGTCAAAGGCTTTGGCATAGTCAATAAAGCAGAAATAGATGTTTTTCTGGAGCTCTCTTGCTTTTCCCATGATCCAGCGGATGTTGGCAATTTGATCTCTGGTTCCTCTGCCTTTTCTAAAACCAGCTTGAACATCTGGAAGTTCACGGTTCACATATTGCTGAAGCCTGGTTGGAGAATTTTGAACATTACTTTACTAGCATGTGAGATGAGTACGATTGTGCAGTAGTTTGAGCATTCTTTGGCATTGCCTTTCTTTGGGATTGGAATGAAAACTGACCTTTTCCAGTCCTGTGGCCACTGCTGAGTTTTCCAAATTTGCTGGTGTATTGAGTGCAGCACTTTCACAGCATCATCTTTCAGGATTTGAAATAGCTCAACTGGAATTCCATCAGCTCCACTAGCTTTGTTCATAGTGATGCTTTCTAAGGCCCGCTTGACTTCACCAAAGCTGCAATTACTACACTATCTGATTTCAAGACTTACCATAAAGCTGCAATGATCAAGAGTGTGATAATAGTGTAAGAATAAAGCTACAGATCAGTGAAACAGAATAGACAGCACAGTCATCTGATTTTTTAATAGATTCACCAAGTTAATGAAATAGGAAAAGTGTTTTTAACAAATGGTGCCAGAATATTAGGAGAAGGCAATGGCACCCCACTCCAGTACTCTTGCATGGAAAATCCCATGGACAGAGGAGCCTGGTAGGCTTCAGTCCATGGGGTCGCTAAGAGTCAGACACGACTGAGCGACATCACTTTCACTTTTCACTTTCATGCATTGGAGAAGGAAATGGCAACCCACTCCAGTGTTTTTGCTTAGAGAATCCTAGGGACGGGGGAGCCTGATGGGCTGCCATCTATAGGGTCTCACAGAGTCGGACACAACTGAAGCGACTTAGCAGCAGCAGCCAGAATATCTGGATACCTTTATTTTAAAACGTGAGCCTCAACTTTTATCTCACAATTAGATGGTAAAGAATCTGCCAGCAATGCAGAAGACCTGGGTTCAAGCCCTGGGTTGGGATGATCCCTGGAGAAGGGAATGGCTAACCACTCCAGTATTCTCACCTGGAAAACCCCATGGGCAGAGGAACCTGGCAACCTACAATCCATGAGGTCGCAAAGAGTCCTACATGACTGAGTGACTAAGTCACTTTCACACACAAAAATTAACTCAGGGACAAATCCAGCTGCCAGTGCAGGGGACACAGGTTCAGTCCCTGGCTGGGGAAGATTCCACATGCCGCAGAGCCACTGAGCCTGTTCACCACAACTATCGAGCCTGCAATGTAGAGCCGCAAGTTGCAACCACTGAGCCCACATGCTGCAAATACTGAAGCCCGTGCCTAGAGCCCAACAAGAGAAGCCACCACAATGAGAAACTTGCTCACCACAACGAAGAGTAGCCCCTGCTCACCACAACTAGAGAAAGCCCACACGCAGCCATGAAGACCCAGCGCAGCCAAAAATTAACTCAAAATGCATCATAAACCTAAACATAAAAGCAAGAACCATAAAATTTCTGGAAGATAAAGTTTATTCGCAAGTTTATAGGGTAGGCAAAGACATTTTAAGCAAGATACAAAAAGCTAACCACAAAAGAAAAAAAAGATTATGTATTGGATTTCATCAAAATTTAAAATTTCTGCTCATGAAAACAACAGTAGAATAAAGACAGAGACCAGGAGAAAGATATTTGAAATGCATATATCTGACAAAAAGCTTGTAGCCAAAATATGAAAAGAGCTCTTACAAGTCAATAACTTAAAAAAAAAAACTAGTAAAAGGTAAAAAACTGTAACAGACTCTTCATAAAGATATAGGAATGGGCAGACACAAACACACAAAAAGATACTCAACATTGTTGGTCGCCAGAGAAATGCAAATTAAAACCATAATGAGATACTGCTAAATAAACATTAGAATAACTAAAATGAAAGGGACTAATAATACCAAATACTGGCAAGCACGTAGAGCCCTTTAACTCTCATTCCATTGATGGGGTAGTAAAATGAACAACCACTTTGGAGGACTCTTTGGTGGTTTCCTACAAAGTCACACAGACTCTCTGACCTAGAAAGTTCACTCCTAGATATTTACCCAAGAAGAAATTAAAATATATTCACACAATAGAAGACTAATTGGCAATAAAAATGAACTGCTGATACATGCAACAACATAGTTGAATCTTGAAAATATTATGTTGAGCAAAATGAAGCCAGATAGAGAAAATGTATACAGTGTGATTCCATGTGCCTGAAGTTCAAAGACAGGCAAAACTAAGCAGCTGATGGGGTCACAGAGGCAGGGAGGGGTGGAAGGCAGCAGGCAATGACAAGTGTTCTCTATCTTACTTGGGGGTGACAATTTTATGTATAGACACAATTCTAAAAACTCATCAAACTCAATTAAAAGGTGTTCATTTTATTGTATGTTAATTACATCTTAATAATACCTGTGGCGGATTCAGGTTGATATATGGCAAAACCAATACAATATTGTAATTAACCTCCAATTAAAGTAAATAAATTAATATTTTTTTTAAAAAATTTACATAAGAAAGAAAAAACAACATAGGAAAACCACATTTTTTTGTTTCATTCCAAAGGATGCTAGTAATTTCTTGTCCACCTAAGTCCCTGATATGAAACTCACTTTCTTGCATTCCTCCTCCCAAAGCTAACTAAACCAAGAATTGTCACCCAACCAAGGTCAGACATGCCTGGAACAGCCTAATCGCATACACTCTTAGATTATTTGTAGTCATTTAATGTCTGTCTCTCCCATGAGATTAGGCAACATTTCCTGGAACATAACAGACCTTCAGTAAATACGTGTCAAAGAGAAGATGGATAAATGGATGGATGATAGAACATAGTCAAGGATTATCTGGTCCACGTCTTTCCATGAGCACAGAAAGGAGAGAAATCTAGGGAAACTGAACAATTGTATCAAGGTCACATAGCCAATGGCAGAGCTCATACTGGGGCATGACAGAGGAGACGTGTTCTTTTCCGCTGCTGCATATTGTGGTGTTAACATGTGATGCCCGGAAATACGGCCACCATCTTGCAGGTATGAAGAAAGCAAAACCAATATGCTGAGAAAGAGAGAAGGCAAAGATATGGGGGAAACCTTTGGTTTTTGCTGATGTCACAGAGCTACTGAACCTGGAGCTTCTCTTCTTTAGGACTTCTTATTACATTAAATAATAAGTAAATCTTCCTTTTTATTTAAGTCAGATGAATGTGAGCGATCACTTACTTGCAGGCAAAATACCCAAAATTTACACAAAAGCATGAGCAAAGACAAGGCATTCAAGATACTGACACAGCAATGTGACTGGAGTACAGAGAGCAGAGAGGGTAGGAAGACACTATTGGGCACAAAGACAAGGCCACATCACCCATCCCAGGTGCCTGGGGAGGCAGAGAAGGAACACTGGTGTTCCACTGTGGACAGGCAGGAAGAAGAAAAATGTGACTATGGAGTGAAATTTTGCATGTACACTGATATGTTGCAGCCTTTATTCTTGGTACAAGTTCAACCCTCTTTGGCTATGGCCAGGGTACAGACAGCAATCGGTGCTTAACCATCTAACCAGTCAGGAAATATACTAAGAGTATAAATTCCACCTCCCAGACCTCCCTTTCCTTCATTCAGTGATGCCAACAGACAAGCCAGGTGAGGGTTTATAGGTTACTGACATGCAGGTCCCAACTACACAAGCCAGAGAAAACACACAGAGCTGCCAGGATCCAGAAGGTCTGAAGCTCACTAACTCAGATTCTCCTCTAATACTCCAATAACTCTTATCTATGTATGATCATAGGATCTCAGGCACTGTCTTCTGCTTCCAAATTCCATTTCAGATCCTTCTCTTCTAAATGAAAAGATACCAAACAAAACATCTATCCCTTTGCCTCATGCCTAGCCTTCCTAGTATCTTGCTGTCCAAGACAGGTTCTTTTTTGCTGAATCAATCGATATATATATACTTATTTCAAAAGACATTCTATTTCTACTAATAAAACACGTCATGTAAAATATTCCCACATATGCATAACCACATGAGTATAGCTTTTTATACACAGAATCTCAAAGCAGGTACATTTCCCACACAGATCACTTAACTTTGTCTCACTTATCTAAATACACTCAGCTGCATTCCGGGTCAGTACTATCCAACACTCCAAGACAACATTCAAATTCTCCCACAGAATTACTGCTATATGTGCCAGGGGTTTTATAAGAAGGAAGTCAGGCATGTAATTGTGAACAAGATACCTCTCTAAGACAAAAGGGAGCAGACAAATAATCAGCTAATACAAGCATCATCACAGGAGACTTTGCCAGAAGACCAAAAAAAGGAAGGTTTTTTTTATCAGCCTAGGATGGTGTGAAACTGGTGTTGAACTTCAGGCATGGGGACAGGTCAAAGTCATTTCAAGGTCTTTCCTGCTTTGGGAGTATATTGTACATTACCAGGAAGAAAGCACTGGGGAAGCTGTATGTCTGACACTAGAATTCCATTTACCAAAACACCAAAGGGGAGTAAATCATTGGTAAAAATAGTGAGGGGATCAAGAAAACATACCCAAAAATGATCTAGGATGCATCGTGCAAATAAAATTTTGCCTTATCTGAAAGTCCTGCTCAGCAAACATGACAGAAACAGAAAAGGGAAATGTTGGATACAACCTTGAATAATAACCATCACTATTTACTGAGTGCCTGCTCTGGACCACAATGCTTTGATTCCTTACTACAGACCTGAAGTGAAGAAAGTTATTAATGTTCCTTTAGTTTGCAGATGAGGAGATTAAGGTCAGAGTGGTTAAGTTACTTGCCCCAAACCACTGACCTAGTATGTCTGAACCTAAGTCTGCATGTGTGCGTGCATGCCTGCTAAGTCACTTCAGTCATGTCCAACTCTTTGCAACCCTATGGACTGTAGCCCACCAGGCTTCCCACTCTATGGGATTCTTCAGGCAAGAATACTGGAGTGGGTTGACATGTCCTCCTCCAAGGGATCTTCCTGACCCACAGATTGAACATGCATCTCGTACGTCTCCTGCATTGCCACGTAGGTTCTTTATCATACCACTAGCACACCTGGAGAGCCACAAACCCAAGTCTACCTGACTCCAAACTAGTCTATCACTAGTCCATGCCACCTTAAAGATTTTGAAGCTAGGAGACATTTTCTGATGACTCCCAAAGAACTTTGGTCTATGGATCACTGTAAGAGGTAAGGTCGAAGGTCCTATGGACCCTGTGCTTCATCCTCTGACAACTAACACTGTAAAATTGTACCCTCTACCTGTAGCCACTCAGGTATGACCTAAATCAAATCCCATATAATTATACAGTGGAAGTGGCAAACAAATTCAAGGGGTTAAATCTGATAGAGTACCTGAAGAAATAAGGATGGAGGTTCATAACATTGTACAGGAGGCTGTGATCAAAACCATCCCCAGAAAAAAGAAATACAAAAAAGCAAAATGTTTGTCCGAGGAGGCCTTACAAATAGCTGAAAAAAGAAGAGAAGTGAAAGGCAAAGGAGAAAAGGAAAGATATACCCATCTGAATGCAGAATTCCAAAGAACAGCAAGGAAAGATAAGAAAGACTTCTTAAGTGAACAATGCAAAGAAATAGAGGAAAACAATAGAATGGGAAAGACTAGAGATCTCTTCAAGAAAATTAGAGATACCAAGGGAACAATTTAAAGAAAGAATGGGCTCGATAAAGGACAGAAATGGTAGAAGCAGAAGATATTAAGAAGAGGTGGCAAGAATACACAGAAGAACTATATAAAAAAGGTCTTAATGACCCAGATAACCACGATGGTGTGATCACTCACCTAGAGCCAGACATCCTAGAGTGTGAAGTCAAGTGGGCCTTAAGAAGCATTACTATGATCAAAGCTAGAGGAGGTGATGGAATTCCAGCTGAACTATTTCAAATCCTGAAAGACAATGCTGTGAAAGCGCTGCACTCAATATACCAGCAAATTTGGAAAACTCAGCAGTGGCCACAGGACTGGAAAAGGTCAGTTTTCGTTCCAATCCCAAAGAAGGACAATGCCAAAGAATGCTCAAACTACCACACTCATTTCACATGCTATCAAGGCAATGCTTAAAATTCTCCAAGCTAGGCTTCAACGGTACCTGAGCTGAGAACTTCCAGATATACAAACTGAATTTAGAAAAGGCAGAGAACCAGAGATCAAATTGCCAACCTCCACTGGATCACAAATAAAGCCAGAGAATTTCAGAAAAAATCTGAGTGACTGAACAACAACAACAACCTGTAGTCACATTTCAAATGACCAAGAAGTCTTCCTTAACTCAAGAGACAGGGATTCTAGTAGAGTTCTGCCTCTGGCTGGCCCATCACATCTCAGTTTCCCTACCTATTCAATAGAAGAGTACCTTCTTTGACCCTGCCTCACGGGTCCATTGAGAGTTAAGGAACTAAGAGTGAACAGGCTCTAGACAGGGAGGAAAACCTTCTTCCTTGAGAAGGAATTTTCACTCTGCATGGAGATCCAGACTGGAAGAGCAGGGGAGTCCTAAGACTGAAGTCAGATGACCAGAATAATAGTTCTTGATTCAGCCATTACTACCCATGGGTTCTTGGACAAGTCACTGCCCTATTTGGACTTTCAATGTCCTCATTCAGAAAATGACATCATCATCACACTAGATGAAGAATTCTTCAAATATGGCCTACTGCCCAAAAGTAGATCACATGCATTCTCCTAAAGGGTCTCAAGCTTGACCAAGAAATAAAGGTGTTTTTACTAATTTCATGAGCAGATAGCCCATTTCAAAGAGTTATTTTTATGGACAGCTAATTGTTACTGTAATGTGTTACCAGTCAATTAAAATTAATGTGTTTCTGGTCTACTAGGACTTAAATATTTAGCAACATTCAACACTCCTACTGTGTATGAACACGTGCCGATGTTGATACACTGACATCAACATCATTAGCACTGTCTTTAGTTGATCGTGGCTCGCAATTACCGTTATGACTGCTTATAAATTAATGTTAATTAAACTCTATAATTACCAATTTAGATTATAATGGGTCATTTGATTAACCTTCCCACACGTGGTGATGCACACTTGGATCCACAGTGTTTGAGGCTTAGGATTTTCAATAGTTGGACTTGAGGCATATAAGAATTGGATGGCTGGTCATACCAAATATTTGTTGAGCACCTATTATGTTAACAAATTCTGTTCTAGGCACTAGAATCCTTCCGTGAATGAAAGTCCTATCTTCTAAAACTGTATGTGCCATTGGAGGATTATAAACAATAA
This sequence comes from Ovis aries, assembly GCF_016772045.2. Lineage (NCBI taxonomy): Eukaryota > Metazoa > Chordata > Mammalia > Artiodactyla > Bovidae > Ovis > Ovis aries. The sequence continues at coordinate 21,779,532 of NC_056074.1, forward strand.
ACAAACAAGTGTGTAAGGCAATGCCAGGCATCAAGCAAGTATGATGAAAAAGACGGGAGGGACTTCCCTGGTGGTCCAGTGCTGAAGACTTCGCCTTCCAACGCAGGGGGTGTGAGTTCAGTCTCTGATCAGGAAGCTAAAATTCCACATGCCTCACAGCCAAAATACCAAAACATAAAGCAGAAGCAATATTATAATAAATTCAGGATATTTATTGTAATAAATTCAGCAATATTGTAATAAATTTGTAATAAATTCAAATGTATTGTAAATAAATTTTAAAATGGTCCACATCAAAAAAAAAAAAAAAAAAGACAAAGTAATGTGGTAAACAGGGAATGAAAAGACTACCTCAGCCAAGACCAAGGGCCTTCAAAGTCCTCTCTAAGGGAATAACATGTAAGTTAAAAACTGAATAAGGAGAAGCAGGTTCACAAAGATATAAGCGAACTGCATTCAACTCCAACAGAACAGCAAGTAACAAGGCTCTGAGGCAGGAACGAGCCTGCAGTATATCATGGTTTGGACTGTCATTCAGCAAGTGGATTCCCTTCCTCCTCCCACTGTGGACAGAATGCACTACCCTACTCCCTGATGTTGAGATTGGCCATATGACGTGGCTTTGGCCAATAGAGTAGAAGCAAAGGTGACGGAAGCAAAAGCTTAGAAGGGGCTTGTGCGATAGGCCTGCCTCCCTGGGCTTCTGCCTTGCCCCTAAGAAGAGTATGCCCTGAGTTGTTGCCGGTCCTTCATCCAGGGCTCCATAATGATCAGACATGGAGCAGTTCAGTTCAGTTCACTTCAGTTGCTCAGTCACGTCCAACTTTTTGCGACCTCATGAATTGCCACACGCCAGGCCTCCCTGTCCATCACCAACTCCTAGAGTTCACTCAGAGTCACGTCCATCGAGTCCGTGATGCCATCCAGCCATCTCATCCTCAGTCGTCCCCTTCTCCTCCTGCCCCCAATCCCTCCCAGCGTCAGAGTCTTTTCCAATGAGTCAACTCTTCACATGAGGTGGCCAAAGTACTGGAGCTTCAGCTTTAGCATCATTCCTTCTAAAGAAATCCCAGGGTGGATCTCCTTCAGAATGGACTGGTTGGATCTCCTTGCAGTCCAAGGGACTCTCAAGAGTCTTCTCAAACACCACACTTCAAAAGCATCAATTCTTCGGCGCTCAGCCTTCTTCATAGTCCAACTCTCACATCCATACATGACCACAGGAAAAACCATAGCCTTGACTAGACAGACCTTAGTCGGCAAAGTAATGTCTCTGCTTTTGAATATACTATCTAGGTTGGTCATAACTTTTCTTTCAAGGAGTAAGATCAAACTACTGTGAAGACCCAAGCCCAGCTGGATTTTCAGCTTGGGGCTGAACCTCCTAGCCAAAACTCAGACTGAATCAGCTGATTCACTCAACTTGGAGTCCTAAAAAGTGAAAATAAATGTTTATCATTTTATGCTGAGTTTGGGAGCAGTTTATTACACACCAATAGCTGACTGATGCAGCATGTTTGGACAGAAAATCAGTCTGTCTACAGTGAGCAAGGAAGTCATCTTCCATACTCATGTACCAATATGGATGAGATAGGAAGGAGCCTGATAAGGTAGAGCTTTACAAGAAAAGTTTTTAGCTTTGGATTTTAAGTGTATTGGTAAGTTATTTGGGAGTTTTAAGTATAAGAGTAATAGTAATCTGGCTGTTGTATGTAGGATGGACTGCAGAGGTACAAAAGTGGAAAATGGATTACCAGTTGGATAGCTATCACGATATTCCAAGCAAGAAATGATGGTAGAGTAGGGATGTGGGTATGAAAATGCTGAGAAGTAACCTATGTCAAGATGCATTATGGAGGTACAAGAGATGGTACGCCTCTTGGAAAATGAAGTCCTTCGTACTGCAAAGTCCACCACGTTAGAGGAAGCACCAGAGTTTTAGGTCAAAGCCCCAGCAAATAATAAAAGCACTCCTTTGCTGACCCTTTGTCATCCAGCCTTTTGCTTCTCAAAGCATCATGGAGCAGCAATAGCATCTCTGAGGAATTGTTAGAAATGCAGAGTCTCAAGTCTTATCCCAATCTACTGAATTAGAATTCAGATGTTAGCAAGATCCCCAGAAGTTTCATACACACAGTAAACTTGTATAAGCGTGACTCCAGCATATACATCCCCTGGGAACTTGTAGCAAAGGGGTGACTGATGGAGCAAAGATGATGTACTCCCAGATTCCCTGGCCAAATACCCAATCCAATCTCTATGAGCACAAAATAGGAGAATTCTAGGAGTTGAGAGACCTTTACACAAGACTTGGAGGGTTCCTTGGCTGACTTAACCTTGATGGGTTTGGGGTGGCTTATCTGTATACTCTCTGAAGCACACACTACCCACAGAAATCAGTCTCTTAGAAACCCCAATCTCTGGAAACTTCTTAGGGATATTAACAGAGATGAAGAGAACAAAAGACCCTGATAACCTTGGCGGCTTGACAAGGAGGAAACCACGTTGCTTCTGCCACTTTTATCCTAAATAGGATATATTAAATAAATCCTGACTATGTTCATGGACTTCAGAGACCTGGGTGCGGGGGCATCAATTCAATCACAAAGAGAAGGTGGCATCATCTGTGATCAAAAAGAGAGGAACAGAGCCCACCTGCCAGGCAATACAATGGGACACATTCTTGAGTTGTGACAGGAAATAAAGCCTGCTAGTGGCAGCACAAGGCCAGGTGCCAACAGGGAAAAGTAAAAGGTCTCTACCTAAAATGCTGGCAGTGAGAACCAGACCTGCATCAAAGCTGAAGAAAAAGCACCATCAGGGGCATGAAGGCTTCAGGGATGACTGTGTGCACACAGAGAACATCAGAAACCCAGGAAGCAGGAGAAGAACTTAAAAATGGATTTTGAGCTTGAAGACAAAATGAAAGTGAAAGAAAGTGAAAGTTGCTCAGTCATGTCCAACTCTTTGCAACAGTGAGTCCATGGAATTCTCCAGCCCAGAATACTGGAGTGGGTAGCCTTTCCCTTCTCCAGGGGATCTTCCCTACCCAGGGATCAAACCCAGGTCTCCCTCACTGCAAGCAGATTCTTCACCAGCTGAGCCACCACGGAAGCCCAAGAATACTGGAGTGGGTAGCCTATCCCTTCTCAAGAGGATCTTCCCAACCCAGGGATTGAACCAGGGTCTCCTGCATTGCAGGTGGATTCTTTACCAACTGAGCTATCAGGGAATCAGAAATGAGAAAAGTGGAAAGAAGACAGGAAAATCTCAGGACCAGTCAGAAGTATTAGGCCTAACATGGCAAAGAAGGAAATGAAGAAGCAGGTCGAAGTTATTTCAAACAAGTTAAAAACACGCAGAAAGAGGGAAGGAAACACCAGAGGGAGATCAAAAAGAAAACACTAGGAAAAAAAAAAAAAAAAAACAACTAGATTCAGGTTCCTTTTCTGCAGGCAAAGAGGTGCTAGAAAAGATTGTTTCTGACATCCCTATCCCAGAAAAGTGACTTAAACTTGCAGAAATCAAATGCTGTGGGAAAGCAAATAGGTTGATGCTGAGACCTGAGGCACCAGCAGCAGCAGGAATCTGAGGAGTTCTCCATCAGGAACAAGGAAGGAAGGAGTTCTAAATCTAAGGAATTCCACGGCCAAGGTCAGCCACGGAAGCTGCTGTGCCCTAAATGGCATCACAAAACTAAGAAAGCTTCGGGACCCTGCAATTTTAGAAAATGACAGAAAGGAGAGGAGAAGCCATGCCACTTCCAGATTGAGTAACCTTGGCTGAGTTCCCTAACTTCTGAAGAATGGAAGGTAATAATAGTGTGGATTCTGTAGGGTGACTGCAATGGATTAGAAAAGTATCTGGCATATTCAGGACTCAGTAAGTGCTAGTTCTTCTTCCCTCACTGCCCATAAATCCCATGAAGACAGGGATTATTGTCTGTGGAGTGCTGTAACCTTAGGCGCCTAGAACAGGATGTGGCAAATAGTACTTGCTCAATAAATATTTGTTAGGTGAATGAATATTTCTCTTTGAGTCTTTGTCCTAGTATACAGGTGAAGTATATTAGGCAGTATTTTTTTATTCTTTTCCATTATGATCTATCATGGGATATTACAGTTTCCTGTGTTATACAGGGAAAAGATATTCCTGTTGTTTATCCACTCTGCATGTAATAGTTTGCATCAGTTAATCGGAAACTCTCCTTCTCCCTCCCACCTCTCCCTCGGCAACCTCAAATCTGTTCTCTTTGTCTGTGAGTCTGTTTCCTAGGTAAGTTTATTTGTGTCACATGTTAGATGCCACATGTAAGTGATATCATATACTTGTCTTTCTCTTCACTTAGTATCATAATCTCCAGGTCCATCAATGTTGCTGCAGATGGCACTGTTTCATTCTTTTGAACAGCTGAGTAATATTCCCTGGTATATAGGTGCCGTATCATCATCATCCACTCATCTGTCCATGGACACTTAGGTTCTTTCCATGTTTTGGCTATTGTGAGTAGTGCTGCTGTTGATATAGGGATGCATGTGTCTTTCTGAATTACAGTTTTGTCCAGATACATGCCCAGGAGTGGGATTTCTAGAATCACTTGGCACAGAGTTACTGTGTATCTTGTTGTATACCTTCGAGTGGATCCTTTAAAAACTTCCCTTCCAGACCACTTGAGTTTTCCAGACCATCCACCAATGGCCTTTCCAATTGCACCCCCACTATACATCAGTCACTCCCCTGGGGAGCCCTGTAGACAGTGAGGGGAGGTCACATCCTCTCTCTGTGCCCCGGGAATAGCTGGGGAAGATGTCCATGGACAGGTCTGTCAGTTACCCAGCTGAATCCCACCAAATCCCACTGCACATCAGCTGAGCAAGGGGTCCCCTGTCACTCTCGCAGCTCAAGGAGTCTGAGAAGACGCTGTCAGGAGGATGACAGAAAGCAGAAGGGGCTTTTACTCTGCTGCAACGGAAAATGGAAGTACTGGCAGACAAGAGCTGGGTTCTTGACTACTGGGAACGTTTAAAAGCTAAAGGCACAGCACAAACCTAAGAGGCAGCATTCATTGATGGGGAGCATCTGACCCCCAAACAACCTGATGAGTGTGCTAAGTGTCCTGCCCGTCCCCAAATACAGCCTGGAGGACAGAGTGGTGTTGCCACTGCATGAAGGCACTCTTACCCGAGGGATGCCCTCTGCAGGTACCACTGGGCAATGTCAGCAGACCCTGGAAGGTGCTGCCAAGCCCCCACCATCTTCTTGGTGCTTTCTCCTGACCCCTGTGAGCTCCCACCCTACCTCTTCACAGGCAGTGCACCCTCTAGAATATTCCACAATGACAGCAGTGCTGTCCAATACAGTAGCCAGTGCAATGTGACTCCTGAGCCCTTGAAATGTGACTCCTGCCACAGAAGAGCTGCATTTGCAGTTTTTATTTAATTTTCAATAATTCACATTGAAATAGCCACGGCGATTTACGGCAACTGTGTTGGACAGCATGGCTCTCTGGTAATAAAGGGCCCTCTTGCACCTCTGCCCCCAATCCTCACACCTCAATGAGTTGATGCTCCAATTAAAACCACACTTTCAAGGAATACACTAATTTAAGCAAGTCTGCCTCCACTTCCTGGGGTTAAGGATCAGGGCACCGCCACCTCTGATGAATAAAGAAAGAAGCGCCATCCCTGGCATATCCACGGCTCTTATCTAGTCTACGGAGTTCCTCCCCACACATCACCTCCCCAGGAACTCACAAACCCCCGGGAAAACAGGTACTATTTCCCCCACTTTACAAATCAGGGACATGGTCCAAGTTCATGCAGTTAGTCCTGGCCAAGTTGGGACTTGAATCCAGGTCCAAATGTGGAGTCCTCCTCTGAATTTTACCAGAGAAGAATGAAGGGAAAAAAGAAACAGCCTCTTAAAAAAAAAATCACATTTTCTTAAAAGAGTACAAGCTGCAAAGTGACCCAGATTTTTATTTCACAGCAGTTCAAACCATTCTCTCCCAAGACCTTATGTCTGAGCTGAAATGCTCCTGATTAAAACCATCAGTGATTCCCCATCATCTTCACCCCTTGGGCCCAGCAAACCCAGTGCCCCTGACAGCATCTCAGCGCCTTTCTTTCCAATTAATCCAGTTTGTTTGCATTGAGCGTTTCCATGCACCAGCACTCTGCCAGGCACCAGCATTCCAGCCCAGATGTCTCCTGCCTGCTCCTCAACCTGCCTCCACCCACCAAGGCTCAGAGCATCCTCTCTTGGGATGCTTTCCCAGAAAACACACACACGTGGACACACACGTGCACTCATGGACACACCCCTCCAACCCACAGTAGAAACATCTGCTATGATCTTACAATCCTTTATATTACATTTTCTCTGCTTTTAGTTTGTATAAACACCTCCTTCTGCCACTCAACTGAGTATTACTAGGATGCAGTAACTGAACACCACAAATTAGCCAACTCATGAAGCTTAAACCTAGTGGGGAAGAACAACATCAAATTCACATATAACAACAATTCCTGATGGTTTCAATTCAGAGTGCCGCATGGTGCCTACATAATAGTAGATCTTAGTAAATATTTGAAATTTTGCCCACTCTGAATTTTTACAAATAGAATACTGAGCATTCCACAGAAATAATGCCAATGATAATGTGAAGTATTGCTGATGCTTATTGTATATGACGTGCCAACTGCTTGCTAATCTCTCTGCAGAAAGTATGCTCCTTAATCTTTACCACCTTTAAGTTCCTTAACCTTTACAATATGGGGTGGATACTACCACTGTCCCCCTATTTCATATGGAGAAACTGAGGCACGGATAAGTTAAAGAATTTGTTCAGTGTCATATACCTTTGGACCATTGTCATGGATTCACAGATTGCCAGTAACAATTTATTTCAACTGATGGTCATAATTATTGCTTTTGATAAGTAAATTGCCCCACCTCAGCCAATGGGAGCCTTTTCAGTTTGCCTCTTGGCCACTTTTTGCACTAACCCAGACACATCTGAAATTAGATAACCCAGAGCCATCTTGATGTTCCCCTGCCCCAAATTTCATAATTAGCTACATCAGGGAGCTCTGCTCCCTTTCAGTATTAAGAAACAAAACAGCAAGCTGGAGGGCCGAGACTGAAACCAAACTATCAGACTCAAGAGCCCAGGAAAGTGATAAAAATGAGAATAAAAAACCAAAAATTAACAGTAGCGAGAATGCCATGCTTGACTGAGGGGTGGAAGGAGGGAGCAAGAGTCTGAAAATGATTGATTTTTTGCTTTATAAATTTTAGGATTATCTCCCTTGTTACAGTGAAAAAGTACTTTGCAATTTAAAAGATAAAAACAGTAAGTAATGCCACATTTTAAACAACAGTCAACGGAGCACAGGCCTGAGAAACGCTATGGACCAAGTAGACTTCTGTTCTCTCTGGATGGGGAGAAAAGCCAAGATGGTTCTAGAACTTCTAGAGACCATCCCAAACCACAGTGAAAGGGGCTCAGCATCAACTCTGGGCTGAGTGCCCAGCTTCCTTCCTGACTGAGGGCATCTTGGAATCCTTGCCTGCGCCATCCCTGTGTGTCATTAAGCAGTCCTCCTCAGCCAGTGGGCAGCTGGGGCTCTGGGGGCAACGTCAGGGTGCCCTGTGGGAGAAGCTCTGATCCCCTCCTGGCCCTCTCACCTGCTACCCATGAGGACAAAGAGAGTGCATGAGGAGGCCATTCTGTCGCATCACAGCACCCATTTTATTTCCATCTATTCCACGCTTATTTCTCTCGCTTCAAACCTCCACCACCTCCCCGAGCCCTCTGTGGATGACCGCACTGCTTATTTCACTGAGCAGCTAGAGAAAATGACCTCATGTTTGCACCTTTAAGTCTACCAACCTCACGGCCCTGTACACATTATCCTCTGTGTTCAGTGCCTGCTGTGACTCCCTGTACCGCCTGCCTTCCCTCCGACTGCCAAGGGTCAGCTCGCCTGCTCCTAAGATCAGTTCCCCACTCATGTCTGGAATTACAGCCCCTCTCACCTGTTCAAGGACCTCCCTCTTACTATTAGCCATTCCCCTCTCCTGTATCATCCTTTTTTATTTACTGAAGTATAGTTACTTGTGTTGGAGAAGGAAATGGCAACCCACTCCAGTGTTCTTGCCTGGAGAATCCCAGGGACAGAGGAGCCTGGTGGGCTGCCGTCTACAGGGTCGCACAGCGTTGGACATGACTGAAGCAACTGAGCAGCAGCAGCTGCAGCAGCAGCAGCAGTTATTTACGGGCTTCCCTGGTGGCTCCAACTGTAAAGAATCCGCCTGCAATGCGGGAGACCTGGGTTCTGTCCCTGGGTTGGGAGGATCCCCTGGAGGAGGGCATGGCAACCCACTCCAGTATTCTTACCTGGAGAATCCCCATGGACAGAGGAGCCTGTCAGGCTACAGCTCATGGGGTCACAAAGACTCGGACACAACTGACTGACCAAGCACAGCACAGCACATAGTTACTTATAATATTGAGATAGTTTCAGGTCCACAGCGTAATGATTCAGTTGCAGGGGACGGGGGGGCGGGGGGGGGGGGTTGCAGCTTATATTGCATTATAGGTTATTACAAGATATTGAGTATAATTCACTGTGCTATACAGTATCCTTGTTGCTTATCTATTTTATAAAAAGTATTGTATCTGTTCATCTCATTCTCCTAATTTATCCCTCTCCCTTCCCCTTCCCCTTTACTAACCATAAGTTTACTCTCTATGTCTATGAGTCTGCTTCTATTTTATATATAGATTCATTTGTATAATCTTTTAGATTCCACATATAAGTGATACCATATAGTATGTTTCTTTGTCTCGCTTATTTCATTCAGCATAATATCCTCTTGGTCTACCCATGCTGCTGCAAATGGCAATACTTCGTTCCATTTTATGACTGAGTAGGGTTCCATTGTATAAATACATCACATCTTCCTTAGCCATTCATCTGCTGTTGGACATGCAGGCTCTTCCACGTCTTGGCTATTGTAAACAGTGCTGCTGTGAACACTGGGGTGCGTGAACCTTTTTTAATTGTTTTTTTCCTGATATATACCTAGAAGTGGATTTGCTGGATCATATAGTAGCTCTATTTTTAGCTTTTTAAAGGAAACTCCATTCTGTTTTCTATAGTGGCTGCACCAATATACATCCTCAGCAAGAGTATACGACGGTTCCTTTTTCATCAAACCCTCTCCAGCATTTGCAGACTTTTTGATGAAGGCCATACTGACCGATGTGAGGTGATTCCTCACTGTAGTTTTGGTTTTCATTTTTCCAATAACTGGCGATGTTGAGTTTCTTTTCATGTGCTTGTTGGCTCATGTCTTGTTTTGAGAAATGTCTGTCTAGGTCTTCTGCCCATTTTTTTATTGGGTTGTTTCCTCAATATATTTGTATATTTTGGATATTAATCCGTTGTCACTCACATCATTGGAATATTTTTCTCCCATTCCATAGGCTGTCTTTTCATTTTGTTTATGGTTCCTTGGCTCTGCAAAAGTTTATGAGCTTGATTAGGTCCTATTTGTCTGTTTTTGTGTGATGTCTTTTGCCTTAAGAGATTGATGTGAGAAAATACTGCTGTGATTTATAATATGTCGTAGAATACTTCATCTATGTTCTCTTCTAGGAATCTTATGGTGTCAGGTCTTGTGTTTAGGTCTCTAAGCCATTTTGAGTTTATTTTTATATAGGTGTGAGGGGATGTTCTAATTTCAGTGATTTACATGTAGCTGTCCAGCTTTCTCAAGCCTTTTTCCATTGTATAGTCTTGCCTCCTTCATTATAGACTGACATGTCATGGGGGTATGGGCTTATTTCTGGGCTCCCTATCCTTTCCACTATCTATATGTCTGTTTTTGTGCCCATTCCACACTGTTGATCACTGAAACCTGTAGCATAGGCAAAAATATGGAAGGATTATATCTCCAGCTTTGTTCTTTTTCCTCAGAATTGCTCTGGCAATTCTGGTGCTATGTGGTTCCATATAAATTTTAGATTATTTGTTTTGAAAAGTAAAAGTGTTAGTAGCTCAGCTGTGTCCAGCTCTTTGTGACAGCCTCATGGACGGTAGCCCACCAGGCTCCTCTGTCCATGGAATTCTCCAGGCAAGAATACTGGAGTGGGTTGCCATTTCCTTCTCCAGGAGATCTTCCAAACTCAGGGATAGGACTTGGGGTCTCCTGCATTGCAGGCAGATTCTTTACCATCTGAGCCACCCAGGGAAGCCCTTACTTGTTCTAGTTCTGTGAAAAATATCATGGATATTTTGATATGGATTGCATTAAATCTGAATATTGCTTTGGGTGGCATAGCCATTTTAACAATGTTGAATTCTCCCAATTCAAGAGCACAAGAGAGCTTTATGTTGCTTTAAATCATCTTCAATTCCTCTTATCAATGTTTTATAATTTATAACTATAAAAAATATAGTTTTTTCTTTCTGATATTTTAGCATTAATGTAAAGAAACACAACATTTCTGTAAATTAATCTTATATCCTGCTATCAAGTTGAATTCATTTATTAATTCCGATAAACTTTTGCACAGAGGCTTTAGAGTTCTCTATAGAATATCATATCGTCTGCAAATACTGACAGTTTTACCTCTTTGCTTCTAATTTGGAAACATTTTATTCTTTTTCTTCTCTGATTGCTAAGACTTCATATACTATGTTGAAAACAGTCAGAGCAGAAATCCTTGCCATGTTCCTGAATTTAGTGGGAAGGCTTTCAGATTTTCAACAAGTATGAGGTTTATAAAAAAAAGGCTTTCATTGTTTGAGATATGTTCCCTCTATACCCACTTTGGTGAGAGTTTTTATAATGAATGAATGTTGAGTTTTGTCAAATGCTTTTTCTACATATTTTGAGATGATTATGTGTGTGTGTGTGTGTGTGTTTTTTTTTTACTTTCCTTTTGTAATATGGTGTACCTCATTGATTTGCTTATGTTGAACCATCCTTGTGAACAGTGAATGCCCCAATGAAGCTGTCTAGTCTCAGACCCTTGTTTTCAGGGAGTTTTATTACAGATTCTATTTCATTTCTAGTGATGTCTGTTCCAATTACCTGTTTCTTCTTGACTCAGTCTTAACAGGCTGTGTGTTTCTAGAAACTTGTCCATTTCACCTAGATTATCCAATTTATTGGCATGTAGTTGTTCACAGTATTTTCTCCTGATTTTTTGCATTTCTGTGGTACTGGTTGTCATTTCTCCGCTTTCATTTCTTATTTTGTTTGAGTCCTCTCTCTCTTCCTCTTGGTAAGCCTGGCTAGAGGTTTTTAGATTTTGTCTATCTCCTGCATCATTAATTGTCTCCACTACATTATTCCCACTCACTTTCAAATATGTTACATCTCCTGTCTTAAAGGTCTTCCCTAGTGGCTCAGACATTCATAAAGATCCTCTGGAGAAGGGAATGGCTGCCCACTCCAGTATTCTTGCCTGGAGAATTTCAAGGACAGTGGAGGCTGGCAGGCTACAGTCCATGGGGTTGCAAAGAGCCAGACATGACTGAACAACTAACACTTTCACTTTTTTCCTTTCCTATCTTAACACAAAACATAACAAAAACCTCCCTAGACCCCAAGTCACTTTCCAGCAGCTGTTCCTTTTCACTGTTATTCTTTATAACAAAACCTCTGAAAACTCTTACCTACACTTGCTGACTCTGCTTCTTTGCCTTCATTTTACTCTTAAACTTAACACCCTTTTTAAAAAAGTTTTGCCACAGCCACTCTCCATTGAAACTGCTATAGTCAAGGCTAGGAAAAGATGCTTATCTTGCCAAACCAACTGGATCATTTGCGGTCCTCATTTCCTTCAATCTTTGGCAGCATTTGACCCAACCTTCCACCATCTTCTTCATAAACATTTGGCATGTATTACACAGCCTGCTGAGTCTGCCTCTTAAATTCCAGATTGATTCTTTTCATTTCCCTTTTCTGGCTTCTTCTCCTCCAGATTTTACACATTGAGGGACCCGTGGATCAATCTTTGGACCTCCTCTCTGCCTACACTCACCCCTCAACACTCAATTTGAGTTTGTACCAGAATTATCTGGAGGGCTTTATAAAACTCACATCACTGGACTCCACACCCAAAATTTCTGCTTCAGTCAGTCTAGGGAGGAGCTTGAAAATCTGGATTTCTAACAAGTCACCAGGTGCTATAACCACCACCGTTCGTCCATGGACAACACTCTGAAAGCCGCTGTCCCACAGGCTTTCATCATTCCCTTGGCCTCAGATGCCACATTCGTGCTGATGGCTCCCAGAGATATGCCTCCAGCCCCCTTCTCCCCTCAACTGTGGACTTGAAGGGTCCAGTGCCTCCTCACTTCTCCTGTGGACAGCAGACAGGCTCCTCAAACACAACATGGCCTAATATGACTGAATGATAGCAATACTTCCACTAGTCTTCCCAGCAGCAATGAGGAGGAGGCAGCTTTGATTCCACTGGGTCCCTCCAGCCTCATATTCCATTTATCACAGATTCATAAGTCCTGTTGTCTCCACCTGCAAAATGCATCCCGAACCTGAACGCTTCTGACTACCTCCTGCACGGTACAGTCAAAGTGATCATCTTCCCTGGACCCCAGCATATCGCCTCCTGTCTGATCTCTCTAGTACAGCCTTGACTCCATGCATTTTATCCTCCACAGAGCAGCCAGTCATATTTCAAAAATGTAAATCACACATCATTGCCCCACTCAAAATCCTCCTACTGTTTGTTCCTCACCCATGGAAAATAAAGTCCAAATCTTCAAGGCCAAATATTGAGCTGGCTAAAAGTTCATTCGGGTTTTTCTTTTTGGCCAGTCCAACATGATCTGGCCTTTGCTTTCCTCTCTGATTATAACTCCTACCACTCTCACTCTCACCCCCTTCACCTGAGTCACCTTGACCTTCTAGATTTTCCTCAAAGTCATCAAGCTTGGAGCCTCTGTACCTGCAGTTCCATCTACTTCATATGCTTTCCCCCTAGCATGACTTCTATTCCTTCAGGCAAGTCTTGATTCTAATATCATCTCCTTCTTGAGGCTTTTTCTAAGCACCTGTACTCTGTTATTGTCCTTTTTCCCAATAGTACTTATCACTAACTGAGCCTTACTGTATATTTATTCATCTGCTGATTGACATGTCACCACTAGAATGCAAAGTCCATGAGGGTAAAGACTGTCCCCTTCCTTGCTATATTCTCAGCACCTAGAATAATAACTAGCAAATAGAAAACACTAAAAATTGTGTTGGATAAATAAATAAGTGGTCCTCATCTCTGTTCAAAATTACCTTGTAATTTCTTTGTTAGTGAACTTATTATCTGATCCTACACAAACTCCATGAGGGCAGGGAATTTGTTTTATTCACAGCTGTAGCTCTAGCAGCTGGACAGCAATAGGCATATGGCACACATTCAACAAATATTTACAGGAGTTTCTACACCCCTCCCTAGTAGAGTCTCCCCTTAGCCTGGGCTCCTTTATCTCTTCTCATCTGCCATGCTCCCTTCCTCCAACTCTACTTCCCCATCTCCATCTGTTCCTGCCCTTTCTAGCCTGTTTTCCCAACCTAGTTCTTTCTAGGTGTGGTTCAGCTTGAGTTCAGAGCACATTCTGAATTTGCAGTCATCCTGGAGAAATTCCCAAGGCACATGTAGGTTAATATCTACTTCTCATGAACCTCAATTAACGCCAATTTACAGTCACTCCCAGGAGGCAAATACATGAAACTAAGTACCTATGGAGAGCGCCAAGCTGTAGTTGGCAGTCCAAGGGGCAGTCGAAATAGTACAATGTCCTTCTTTCAGAGCAGCAGGCATAGATTAAAGCTAATGGAAAGACACAAGGAAACAGAAATGGCAAGGAGAAAGAGGAAAGAGGAGCGAACATCACTCGGATACACAGCTGTTTTTTGTTTTCACACGATTTCATTTAGCGATGGCCTAGCGAGCTACAGTCCATGGGGCTGCGGACAGTCAGATATGAACAAGCCATTGAGCACAACACATTCCTCTCCTTACAGATGAACTGAGATCTGGAAAGTTTTAGGAACTTCTTGATGTTTGCCCAGGAAGGAAATAACAAACCTAGGACTTAAATCTAGTAGAATATAAGTTCAGCAAGGGTAGGGGCTGGTCTTCATATTCCCCACTGTGTTCCCAGCACTGGCATTTCAATTAAGGTGTTATTGAAAAAATGAGTGAATGAAACCAGGTTTAAACAATAACAAAGCCCATGCTTTCCCCACCATAACTTCCCAAGCCTGGCATTCAGAGATTTTCACAGCCAAGCCCTAACCTCCCTTTCTAGACTTCTCCCCCATGCACTCTCACTTGAACTCATTATTCAAGCCAAATTCTCTTCTCACTGTCCCCTGATCAGGACCCTCTCGGTCCCTGTGCTCAACCATTCCTCCTGAACAATATGCCTCCCCTCTCTCAGCCTCACCCATCCCTACTCATTCTTCCACTTCTATAGCAAGTCCTTCCAATTCCTGCCAATCCAGAATCATCTCTCAGTCTTAGCCCTGCAACAGCACCCACCACCTGGGAGCCATTCCAGGAACACCAGTGATACCCCATATAGCTTATCATCTTTTCACACATACTTGTATTGCCTCCCTGACCAGACTCTTCTGGTGTTGACCCGGACAGCAAAACTATAGGAGTATCTCAAGCTTTGAATGCAGAATAAAAGTCATAGCAAAGGCGGCAACTAAAGCCCACCAGCCTGTGGGCTCCTCCAAGGAGGAGCCATACCTTATCAACACACTCATTCAACCCAGCCTGAGCAGAGAGCCCCAGACATGCCTGACTGCTCAGAAGCCAGGCTGAGTCCCTCCTGCCCCAAAGGTAGTCCCAACGTGGTTGAGGAATCAGCCTTAAAAACAGATCATTGAAATATAAGGTTACAAGTGCTGAGAGAAAGGTCTAAGAAGTCATCCCCTCTAAGCTGCACTATTATTTTAGTAAAAGCTTTAGGGATAAGCAAAGGTAAGCAATATCACCTTCAGTGACTATATATATATACTGACTATAAGATATATTAACACCATGTTAAAGGCAAAAGGTGAATCTCAAAGCAGAGAAAATGCAGCCATACTGACCACAAAAAGCTGATGAGGACTGAAGGTAGAACTTAACACAGGAGGAACCCAAGTATCCTTTTCCACTCACTCCACAGGAACCAAGAAGGAACAAGCAGGAGGAAAGAGCGAACTGTAGGTAGGGTTCAGATGGAAGTAACGGAGCCTGATGTACATGAGATCACCTAACCTGTCCCCCATCACATTCTCCCTCCACCAGTGACAGGGGAGGGACTTGAAAATGATGGCTGATGAGAAAGAGACGCAAATAGGCAGTGCAAAAACTGAACAAACCCACTGGGAAACCAAGGCAAATCCTGGCAAGGCTGGCTCCCAGTGGAGATTCACTGTGAAATTCTTCTCTGGAAAAGGAGCTTTGGAGAACACATCAGTGAGTCTTAAATGAGGGAAGTGCCTTAGTTAAAGAGAGTCTGCTAGGGCAGCCAGGGATAAAATCTATGTGTGTGCACACACATATGCACAACTTACCACACATGTACACACACACCTACTCCCATTACAAACACTAACGCCTGCCATTGGCTCAACACTTACTAATGCTAAGCACGTACTTCGCATTTTTCTTGCATGGTTTTTATTTTGATCCTCACAGTAACTCTGTGAAGTGGTTATTATTCTTATTTGACAGGCAGGAAAACTGACACACGGAGAGATAAATTAATTAACCCACCCCGCTTATAAACAGTGGCTCTGGAATTCAAACCCAGGTCTTCATTGCCACAAATACACAGTCCCAGGCCCGCATCACACTGCTGAAGCCACAGGCATGCATTCATACATATAACTTCACACACACCACACCATAGCTCTTAGGCACACCTTCACGGTCACCTCGCTTCTGACCTCGTTCAGGTGCAGTTCTGTAGTTCTGGAAGCTTCTTTCAACTATGAATTACAGAAGCTCCAGCTTTCTCTTCCTCTTTCATCCAGCCACAACCAGTAGTTGGTTCAACTGAACAGAATGATTTCCCAGTGTGGTCTCAATTCACTCAGCAGAACCTAACCAGGTCACTTCTATAGGCTTGCAGCTTGCCCAGGTGTGAAAGTTCTCACAAAGCAAGGAGGTGCAGACCTCCCTGGGCATCTGCATAACTGCATATCTCAAGGTGAAGGGCAAAGTTAAAGGATGTGGGTGGGAAATCCCGCTGCTGGGGCTTCAGCCTGCAGATACCAGAGAACGCAGGCCTGGACACACAGCGAACTCACCGCTGGCCTTCAGATGTCAGGAGATTATAGTGGATTTAGAAACACAGAGAAAAATGGTGATCATAGGAAGCCTTCAAAGATGACGTATCTTCCCCTGATTTTAAACAAAACTATTCAAGACAGGGGCTTCCCTGGTAATCCAGTGGTTAAGAATCCGCCTGCCAATGAGGGGGACACAGGTTTGACCCCTGGTCTGGGAAGATCCCACAAGCCACAGAGCAACTAAGCCCATGCCCCATAACTACTGAAGCCCGCACTCTAGAGCCTGTGTTCCAGAAAAGCCACCACTTAAGAAGCTCGAGTATGGCAACGAGAGTAGCCCCCACTCACCACAACTAGAGAAAGCCCACCTGCAGCAACAAAGACTCAGTGCAGACAAAATAAATAGCTTTAAAAAAAAACCACCCTTTAACATGGAAATTTACAATACCATATGTAAAATAGATAGCCAATGGGAATTTGCTGTATGACTCAGGGAACTCAAACAGGGACTATGTGACAGGCTGAAGGGTGGGATGGGGAGGGAGGTTTGGGAGGAGGGGACATGGATATACCTACCTATGGCTGATTCTTGTTGATGTACGACAGAAAACCACAAAATTCTGTAAAGCAATTATCCTTCAATTCAATAATTTAAAAAAAAATAAATCTTACACACACACAAAATACTATCTAAGCTAGAGCCAACTCTGACTGCTCAGGAGACTTAACCCCTCCTTCAAACAGCCACTCAGAAGTCAGGGAGTTCCTCCTGCAGCCAGGCACTGGCCCTGGCCTCTGTGGGTACAGGGACAGCTGACCGCCATGACCCTCACCGTGCCCCTTCAGGAATCCAATGGAAGGCGTGCTGCCCTGGGGCCACTGCTCCGCAGGCTGAGTGACCTGAAGTCTCAGGGCTTTGCCACAAGGTGTGTACTTTCTGTTCAAAGCAGCAACCACACTCCATTCCCAGGCACAAATGAGAACTGCTTGCTTCGATTTCTTCCTAATGCTGTGAGAGGAAATACACTGTAGCCAAGCGGGTCAAGCAGAAGGTCTGAGATCAAAGAGGTTTGGGTCCAGGTACTGATTTAGCCCCATAACCTCTCTGGGCCTTGGTTTTTGCACCTGAAAAATTAGGGTTGCTATGAAAATGAATCCAATAGAGTGAATTCTATTTCTAAGGACTGCACACACCTTTGGGAATATGATGGGAACAGCAGACCATCTCCCCGCAAAAAATATATAGACACACAAGGTCTATGTGCAATTTCAGGGGGTCCACAGACTCCCTAAAGCTTATTCAGGGACTCCAAGTTGAGATTGCTGAGATATGACAGGTACCTCCTGACGAACACACTAACTGTTAGGTATTAATCTTAATAAGGCAGTATTATTAATAGTATTTTATTTATTTATCTTCCAACTACACTCTCACTTGCTGAAGGGTAGGAATAAGGCAAGGACCTGCCTATAATTCACAGTTCCTACATGGAGCCTTGCAGTTAGCAAGCCACTAGGCCCTTCGATGATTTGGTCCTATGGGGAGGCTATGCCTCAGGTCCTGTGAGATTCAGAGAAGCTGGTATTCTGCTTGGAAATCCATCTTCTGATGATTGAGAGCTGCTGCCAGTACAGCATAGCTCAAGCCAGAGATGGAACAGCAGCTTTCCTTTTCCCTTGGCCCGGACAACCTCAGTCATTCCGTCTACCAAGCATCTGGAGTGCACTCAATTTCCTCCCTGTTGGCTTACCTTCCCCACCACCACAGCAGAAGAGGACAGAAAGGTGGGAGAAAGAGGGGACGACAGTTTTTCTCCTGTCCTAGTACCGCACTCTTTTGTGAGAAGTGCATAACCCAAATACAAGGGAGGGCTTCAGTAAATGGCAAGCACAGAGATGATAGATGGATGGTAGGATGGATGGATGGATGGAGGGAAAGAGATGAGCTAGAACTGAACCAGGGGTCACAGATCAGAAAACCCCAGACCTAACTCATCATAAGAACTGGATTCTATTAATAGCTTTTATCCTGCAACTAACAAGCAATGTTACCTTCAATAAATCCTTTTGCACTCTGAATATCTGTTTCCTCACCTACAAAGTGAGAAAATGGGGCTAAAGAGGTGATTATGTTTATAGGACACCCAGACTGATGAACCTGCTTGGCTTTCAGGCCAGACAGGGCCCTGGCAGCCACTCACACTAGACCCACAGTGATGCAGCCACGAGGCTGCCATCACCAGCACAGCACCATGGAGCTGCTCCAGTTACTCTCATCTCCCAGATGCATGCTCTAAGGTCTCCTCCCCTCTCATCAGGCCACCCACCTTCATCTCATGCTTGGGGTCTCCCTGATGCCATGGATGCAGGAGACATCTCAGGACCCACACAGCATCCACACACATGCAGCCCAAATGTGAGGGTATGTAGCTGCTTCATGGTGGGAATTTGGACCTATGAGATTTGGGAGTCAACAGATAAATTCTTCTCCCTTCCCCCCTTAATGCATGGACTATTAGAAGAGGTGGTGGCAATATGTGACCCCTATGAATACACCCAGAGAGATGGACCAATCAACTTGCCAGGAACCTATGATCTGCTTGGTGATACTGTCTTATATTTGCTCTTCTTTCTCCTCTGCTTCAACTTCTTAGACTCAGGGCCCTCAATAAAGCATTAGTGCAGAAAGCAATGGTTTCATATGTACTGCGTGCCCACTGTATATCTGGCACTGTGTATCACCCCAGCTAACTGCAGCTACAACAATCATGAGCATTTATTGAGCATTTACTACCAACCAGACACTGGCTTGGAGAAGGCAATGGCACCCCACTCCAGTACTCTTGCACGGAAAAATCTTATCGGCAGAGGAGCCTGGTAGGCTGAGTCCATTGGATCGCTAAGAGTCGGACACGACTGAGCGACTTCACTTTCACGCATTGGAGAAGGAAATGGCAACCCACTCCAGTGTTCTTGCCTGGAGAATCCCAGGGACAGAGGAGTCTGGTGCGCTGCCGTCTATGGGGTCTCACAGAGTCGGACACGACTGAAGCGACTTAGCAGCAGCAGCAGCAGACATTTGTTTAAATGTTTCAAACCATCAAATCCTTTTAGCAACCCCATGAAAGACATACTGTTATTATCTCCATTTTACAGATTAAAAAATTAAGGTATATATAAGTCAAGTATCTTGTCCAAGGTTACATAGGTACCGCATAGTGGAAACGAAACACTCAAAACATTCCTGGACCACACCACTATTTCCGTTGACAAATGAGAAAGAGAGACTCAGAGAGGTCACGTCACAGAAGTCACAGCTACTAAATGGCAGAACAGCAACTTGAAATTCTAGAGTATACAGCTTACTATGCCACCTCCAAGGATGCTTTCAACTCTGAGATGTTAACCTGTTAAGTCTCTGATGAAAGATAGATTCTTCTGGTGCTAACTCTCATTCCCAAAGCCGAAGTCCTTCTCTTTATCCAGTGCTCTCGTTTTCCCAAGGTGTCAAACTCCATCCACTATCTCTCTGAACATTCCTAAAAATACTCAACCTGTGATTCTAGACTATTAACATGCTTACAAATATTTCCTGCCCATCGCTGGAAGGAAACGGTGCTCCCCATCTCCCTTCATTTAAAGCTTGGCGATGCAACTTGCTTTGGCTAATGACGCCCGAGGAGAAGTGACACCTGTCACTTCGGACCAGTAGCATTAAGAGCCAGTGGATGCTCCACCTTCCTTTTCCCTTTTCTATATCAATGGCCAGGCTACAGCCAGAGATTGCACTAGAACTCAGAGAGCAAAACTCATGAAGCAGAAAGGTAGCCAATTCTTGACTGACACATAGCATGAGCTAGAAATAAACTCCTGATCTTGTAAATGAGTAAGATTTGAAGGCTGTTAACTGCAACAACACCTAGCCTTCTTGTCAATACATGAAATGAGGTGTTGCTGTAACAACACAACAATAAATAAACTAAAAATGTGTGGCATTGGCTTCTGGCAGTAGGCAGAAAGAATCTGTATTATTGGAGGCTGGCAAAATGTTTATTCCTATTGCACAGTGATAAATATTTGGTAAAGCTGTCATCTGAAAAATACTGGAAGAGAAAAATGTACCTGGTGAGCTTGAAAAACAGAAAGTTAGTAAGTCTCGATTACTATTGGCAACATGTGACAAGGACTTTATAGGAAAGCAGTGTGTTATGCATGGAACTGAGTTCCCCAAAATTCATATGTTGAAGTCTTAACACCCAGTATGTGGTGTCACTCAAAATGTGACTATATTTGGAAACAGGGTCTTTACTAAGGTAACAAGTTAATACTCATATTAACTTCTTTCAGTTTAGTTCAGTTCGGTTCAGTCGCTCAGTTGTGTCTGACTCTTTGCGACCCCATGAATCACAGCACGCCAGGCCTCCCTATCACCAACTCTCGTAGTTCACTCAAACTCATGTCCATCGAGTTGGTGATGCCATCCAGCCATCTCATCCTCTGTCTTCCCCTTCTCCTCCTGCCCCCAATCCCTCCCACCATCAGGGTCTTTTTCAATGAGTCAGCTCATCACATGAGGTGGCCAAAGTATTGGAGTTTCAGCCTCAGCATTAGTCCTTCCAATGAACACCCAGGACTGATCTCCTTAACGATGGACTGGATGGATCTCCTTGCAGTCCAAGGGACTCTCAAGAGTCTTCTCCAACACCACAGTTCAAAAGCATCAATTCCTTGGCGCTCAGCTTTCTTCACAGTCCAACTCTCATATCCATACAGACCACTGGAAAAACCATAGCCTTGACTAGATGGACCTTTGTTGGCAAAGTAATGTCTCTGCTTTTGAACATGCTATGTAGGTTGGTCATAAATTTTCTTCCAAGGAGTAAGTGTCTATTAATTTCATGGCTGCAATCACAATCTGCAGTGATTTTGGAGACCAAAAAAAAATAAAGTCTGACACGGTTTCCACTGTTTCCCCATCTATTTCCCATGAAGTGATGGGACCGGATGCCATGATCTTTGTTTTCTGAATGTTGAGTTTTAAGCCAACTTTTTCACTCTCCAGTTTCACTTTCCTCAAAAGGCTTTTTAGTTCCTCTTCACTTTCTGCCATAAGGGTGATGTCATCTGCATATCTGAGGTTACTGATACTTCTCTCAGAAATCTTGATTCCAGCTTGTGCTTCTTTCCAGCCCAGCGTTTCTCATGATGCACTCTGCATAGAAGTTAAAGAAGCAGGGTGACAATATACAGTTTTGACATACTCCTTTTCCTATTTGCAACCAGTCTGTTGTTCCAAGTCCAATTCTAACTGTGGCTTCCTGACCTGCATACAGGTTTCTCCACAGGCAGGTCAGGTGGTCTGGTATTCCCATCTCTTTCAGAATTTTCCAGTTTATTGTGATCCACACAGTCAAAGGCTTTGGCATAGTCAATAAAGCAGAAATAGATGTTTTTCTGGAACTCTCTTGCTTTTTCCATGATCCAGCAGATGTTGGCAATTTGATCTCTGGTTCCTCTGCCTTTTCTAAAACCAGCTTGAACATCTGGAAGTTTACGGTTCATGTACTGCTGAAGCCTGGCTTGGAGAATTTTGAGTATTACTTTACTAGCATGTGAGATGAGTGCAATTGTGTGGTAGTTTATGCATTCTTTGGCATTGCCTTTCTTTGGGATTGGAATGAAAACTGACCTTTTCCAGTCCTGTGGCCACTGCTGAATTTTCCAAATTTGCTGGCATATTGAGTGCAGCACTTCCACAGCATCATCTTTCAAGATTTGAAATAGCTCAACTGGAATTCTATCACCTCCACTAGCTTTGTTCATAGTGATGCTTTCTAAGGCCTACTTGACTTCACATTCCAGGATGTCTGGCTCTAGGTGAGTGACCACACCATCGTGATTATCTGGGTCATGAAGATCTTTTTCATACAGTTGTTCTGTGTCTTCTTGCCACCTCTCCTTAATATCTTCTGCTTCTGTTAGGTCCAGACCATTTCTGTCCTTTATCAAGCCCATCTTTGCATGAAATGTTCCCTTGGTATCTCTAATTTTCTTGAAGAGATCTTTAGTCTTTCCCATTCTGTTGTTTTCCTCCATTTCTTTGCATTGATCACTGAGGTCTTTAGGGTGGGCCCAAATCCAATATGACTAGTGCCCTTATAAAAAGGGGAAATTTACAACCGAGCAATCCCACTGCTTGGCATACACCCCAAGGAAACCAGAATTGAAAGAGACACGTGTACCCCAGTGTTCACTGCAGCACTGTTTATAATAGCCAGGACATGGAAGCAACCTAGATCTCCATCAGTAGATGAATGGGTACGGAAGTTGTGGTACATATACACACTGGAATATTATTCAGCACTTAAAAGGAAGGCATTTTGAGTCAGTTCTAATGAGGTGGATGAACCTGGAGCCTATTATACAGAGTGAAATAAGTCAGAAAGAGAAAGACAAATACTGTATACTAACTCATATATATGGGATTTAGAAAGATGGTACCAATAATCCTACAAGCAGGGCAGCAAAGGAGACACAGATGTAAAGAACAGACTTTTGGACTCAGTGGGAGAAGACGAGGGTGGGATGATTTGAGAGAATAGAACTGAAACATGCACGTTACCATAGGTAAAAGAGATGACCAGTGCAAGGTTGATGCATGAAGCAGAGCACTCAAAGCCAGTGCCTGGGGCCAACCCAGAGGGATGGAGTGGGGAGGGAGGTGGAGTTCAGGATAGTGGGGGCATGTGTATACCTGTGGCCAATTCATGTTGATGTATGACAAAAAAAAATCACAATATTGTAACATAATTATTCTCCAATTAAAATAAGTTAATTTTTTAAAAATAAACGAAATTTAAAATTTTTGAAAAGGGGTAATATAGGCACAGAAATGTAGATAGAGCAGAAATAATGTGAAGAGAAGGAACAGAGCAAAGACAACCATCTACACGCCAAAAAGAGAGACTTAGATCATCCCCTCACTGTCTTCAGGAGGAACACAGCCTGCCAACAACTTGATTTTGAACTCGCAGCCTCCAGAATCCTGAGACAATACATTTCCATTGTTGAAGCCGCTCAGTCTGTGGTACTTAGTTATAGCAACACTGAAAAACTAATACAAAATGAGAGAGAAAAGAATTGGCCACCTTGTAGATGGAAATGAAAGAGAACAGAGTCTGGAAATTCCAGGACTTGTATCATTGAAAGAGACAACTTTTACTCATCTCCAAATAATAAAAAAGATAAAACTGACAAATACTTTGAGCAGCCAATCAAAACTCAGCCTTGAGGCAAGGATCACAGCAAGAGTTTGGACACTCACCCTTTCATAAACCATCCAAGCAAATTAAAGCAGTTCCAGTGAATCCCTTCAGCTGGACAAAATGGCTGAGGGTTTGGCTCTTACCTCATGAAAATCAGATAAGTTCAAGGTTATGAAGATTAATTTTGAATGTGGCTCTTTGTACATAAAACTGACTGGAATTAAATGAATAAGAAAAGTAACTAAGTTTTATTCTTCTTTCACAGTTGAAGAACCATACTATCTTGAACTAAACAAGACCATGACCCTTTAGGAAACAAAACAACATTCAGGTCCCCAGCCTTCTATGGGGAGGAAGTGGAATGAGGGAATTTTTTTGGCTGCCAAAGAGAATAATGGAAGAAGAGATTCCCAAGGAAGTGAAACCAAGAATCATGGAACCTACTGTTTTCCACAGTGGCTGCACCAATTTACATTCCAACCAACAGTGTAAGAGGGTTCCCTTTTCTTCAGCATTTACTCTTCATAGATTTTTTTGATGATGGCCATTCTGACTGGTATGAGGTAATGTGTCATTGTAGTTTTGATTTGCATTTCTCTAATAATTAGTGATGTTGAGCATCTTTCCATATGCTTCTTGGCCACCTAAATGTCTTCTTTGGAGAAATGTCTGTTTAGTTCCTCTGTCCACTTTTCTATTGGGTTGTTTGTTTAGCTAGTGGGAACCTGCTGTATAACACCAGGTGCTCACCTCAGTGCTCTGTGATGACCTGGAGGGGTGAGAGGGACGTCCACGAGGGAGGGGATATATGTCCACATATAGATGATTTACTCTGTTATACAGCAGGAACTAACACAACATTGTAAAGCAATTATACTCCAATTTAAAAAAAAAAAAAAGAGAGAGAGAGAGCCATGGAAAACAGCAGACAGAAGATCCACTTCCAGGGAGCCACAGAACATGCCCAATCCCAAAGGCAAGAGGCCCTTGTAACATGTCTCCCACTAAATCCCAAAAATGCTATAATAGTGTATCTATCGTCCCACCCCTCTCACTCCCGCAACCCAGAAAAAGTATTGATTTAAGTTATTCCAGCCCTGTTCTAACATTACATATTGGGCATATGTGAAGCAGAAATTTTAGTGCATGGTATCTGAAGCAAGAGAGGACAATAAATAACTGATGTGAAATCTACCAGAGAATCCTGGGGTTTGAGTGGACCACCATGACTGGATAGACTTTCTGTATGATCTCCCGAGAGGGAGGCAGGGGAAGGGTGTGTTCTGTGAGTTGAAAGGAGACTGACCCACATATTTGTCATGAGAAGGAAAGGTTATAATAAACTATATTGTCATTCACAAATATTTGCTGCCTTTCCCACGCTTTGTCATAGAACTTGCCCTGAGCAGAAGCGACACACTTCTCGGAGAAGCTTTAAAGGTTAGCTTCATGCTTTGCCACGTTCACTTTTCCCTCTGTCACAACAACCAGCAATGTTCTACATAAAGAATGTTCTGTCAGCTTGTTCCAGAAGCCCCAGATGTCCCACAAAAGGACAGAGAGAGAAACCAGCCCTCGTGATAACACACAGTAAGATCCAGCCTAGACTGAGTAACACAACCATAAATGTCCTCCTGCTTAAAAAGTCCAAGCCAACATTCTTTCCACCTCATGAACAGTTGGCTCCTCACTCCTCTCATTCCATGGGGGCCAAGTTCTAAACTATCGAGTTCTAAAATCTGGAAACCTGGGCAAGCAAGAGATGACAAAAGCATTGGGCACAGAAACCTAGTTTGAAGACTAATAATACATTTGTTCAAGAGATGGGAGTCCAAGGACTTCCCTGGTAGTCCAGTAGCTGAGACTCCGCACTCCCAACTCCTGGGTAAGGAACTAAATCCCACCTGCCACAACTAAGACCTGGCCCAGACAAAAAAGGAGAGAGAGATGGAGTTCAGAGATTATCTTCTAGATATGTTTGCAGGTTTGACACCACAACACAACAAATAAGACCATGTAATAGATTCCATGGACCACCATGTTTCAGGAAGTCTTTTATTCTTGGGGAGGGAAGATCAGGTCGCAAAAGAATATCAAGTAGAAGACTTTAGAATATGCATGAAGCAACACCCCCCAAAAAAGTGTAACTGTAAACAGGACTCTCTCCAGCTATTTACCAAGGAGGGCAGTTACTTTCCCCTGGACCAAAGATTCTTAACCCCAACAGTCAATTAGAGTCACTCCTAGAGCTTTTACAAGATGACCAAAGTCTAACATTGAAGAAAACACGGTCTACTAGAGAAGGGTTCCAGATAGGAAAAGGAGTATGTCAAGGCTGTATATTGTCACCGTGCTTATTTAACTTATATGCAGAGTATATCATGAGAAATGCTGGGCTGGATGAAGCACAAGCTGGAATCAAGATTGCCAGGAGAAATATCAGTAACGTCAGATATGCAGATGACACCACCCTTATGGCAGAAAGTGAAGAAGAACTAAAGAGCCTCTTGATGAAAGTGAAAGAGGAGAGTGAAAAAGTTGGCTTACAGCTCAACATTCAGAAAACTAAGATCATGGCATCCGGTCCCATCACTTCATCGAAAACACATGGAGAAACAGTGGAAACAGTGGGAGACTTTATTTTGAGGGACTGCAGATGGTGACTGTCCCCATGAAATTAAAAAACACTTACTCCTTGAAAG
Organism: Ovis aries; assembly: GCF_016772045.2. NCBI lineage: Eukaryota > Metazoa > Chordata > Mammalia > Artiodactyla > Bovidae > Ovis > Ovis aries. The sequence continues at coordinate 21,805,831 of NC_056074.1, forward strand.
AAAAGTTATGACCAACCTAGATAGCATATTAAAAAGCAGAAACATTACTTTGTCAACAAAGGTCTGTCTAGTTAAGGCTATAGTTTTTCCAGTAGTCATGTATGCATGTGAGAGTTGGACTATAAAGAAAGCTGAGCACCAAAGAATTGATGCTTGTGAACTGTAGTGTTGGAGAAGACTCTTGAGAGTCCCTTGGACTGCAAGGAGATCCAACCAGTCCATCCTAAAGGAAATCAGTCCTGAATATTCATTGGAAGGACTGATGTTAAAGCTGAAACTCCAATAGATTGGCCACCTGTCGCAAAGAGCTGACTCATTTGAAAAGACCCTGATGCTGGAAAAGATTGAAGGCAGGGGGAGAAAGGGATGACAGAGGATGAGATGGACATGAGATGACTCAACGGACATGAGTTTGAGTAAACTCTGGGAGTTGGTGATGGACAGGGAGGCCTAGCATGCTGCAGTCCACGGGGTCGCAAAGAGTCGGACATGACTGAGTGACTGAACTGAACAGAACCAGAAAAGGGAATGGCAAACCAGTCCAGTGTTCTTGCCTTGAGAACCCCATGAACAATATAAAAAGGCAAAAAGATGTGACACCGGAAGATGAGCCCCACCATCTAGTAGGTTAGTAGCTTTCCAATATGCTATAGGAAGGGCAGAGAAATTACTACAGAAAGAATGAACAGGCTGGGCCAAAGCAGAGAAAATTCTCAGCTGTGAATGTGTCTGGTGGTGAAAGTAAAGTTTGATGTCATAAAGAACAATATTGCATAGGAACTTGAAATATTAGGTCCATGAATCAAGGTAAATTAGATGTGTTCAAGTAGGAAATGGCTAGAGTGAATATCGACATTTTAGGAATCAGTGAACTAAAATGGATCAGAAAGGGTGAATTTAATTCAGATGACAATTATACCTACTACTTGGGCAAGAATCCCTTAGAAGAGTTCAAAATGCAGTACCTGGATGCAATCTCAAAAATGACAGAATGACTTCAGTTCATTTCCAAGGCAAACCATTCAATATCACAGTAATTAATCCAAGTCTATGCCTAACCACTAATGCTGAAGAAGCTGAAGTTGAATGGTTCTATGAAGACCTACAAGACCTTCTAGAATTAACACTCAAAAAAGCTGTCCTTTCCATCATAGAGGACTGGAATGCAAAAGTAGGAAATCAAGAAATACCTGGAGTAACAGGCAAGTTTGGCCTTGGAGTACAAAAATGAAGCAGGGCAAAGGCTAACAGCGTTTTGTCAAGAGAATGCACTGGTCATAGCAAATACCCTATTCCAACAACACAAGAGATGACTCTACATGTAGACATCATCAGATGGTCAACACTGAAATCAGATTGATTATATTCTTTGCAGCCAAAGATGAAGAAGCTCTATGCTGCTGCTGCTAAGTTGCTTCAGTCGTGTCCGACTCTGTGCGACCCCATAGACGGCAACCCACCAGGTTTTGCAGTCCCTGGGATTCTCCAGGCAAGAACACTGGAGTGGGTTGCCATTTCCTTCTCCAATACATGAAAGTGAAAAGTGAAAAGTGAAAGTGAAGTCGCTCAGTCATGTCCAACTCTTCTCGACCCCACAGACCGCAGCCTACCAGGCTCTTCCGTCCATGGGATTTTCCAGGCAAGAGGACTGGAGTGGGTTGCCATTGCCTTCTCCAGGAGAAGCTCTATACAGTCAGCAAAAACAAGACATGGAGCTGACTATGGCTCAGATCATGAGCTCCTTATTGCAAAATTCAGGCTTTAATTGAAGAAAGTAGGGAAAACCATGAGACCATTCAGGTATGAGCTAAATCAAATACCTTATGATTATACAATGGAGGTGACAAACAGATTCAAGGGATTAGATCTGATGGACAGAGTGTCTAAAGAACTATGGACGGAGGGTCACAAGATTGTACAGGAGGCAGTGACCCAAACCATCTCCATGGAAAAGAAACGCAACAAGGCAAAATGGTTGTCTGAGGAGGCCTTACAAATAACTGAGAAAAGAAGAAAAGTGAAAGGTAAAGGAGAAAAGGAATGATGCATTCATATCCAACTGAATGTAGAGTTCCAGAGAATAGCAAGGAGAAATAAGAAAGCCTTCATCAGTGAACAATGCAAAGAAACAGAATGGGAAAGACTAGAGCTCTCTTCAAGAAAACTGAAGATACCGAGATACAAAGGGAACATTTCATGCAAAGATGGACACAGTAACGGACAGAAACAGCAAGAATCTAACAAAAGTAGAAAATATTAAGAAGAGGTGGAAAGACTACACAGAAGAACTTTACAGAAAAAACTTAATGACCCGATAACCATGATGCTATTGTCACTCACCTACAGCCAGACATCCTGGAGTGTGAAGTCAAGTGGGCCTTAAGAAGCATCACTACGAACAAGCGGAGGTGACAGAATTCCACTTGAGGTGCTTCAAATCCTAAAAGATGATGCTGTGAAAGTGCTGCACTCAATGCCAGCAAATTTGGAAAACTCAGCAGTGGCCACAGGACTGGAAAAGGCCAGTTTTCATTCCAACCCCAAAGGAAGGCAATGCCAAAGAATGTTCACCCTATCACACAATTGCACTCATTTCACATGCTAGAAAGATAATGCTCAAAATCCTTCAAGCTATGCTTCAACAACATGTGAACAGAGAACTTCCAGATGTACAAGCTGGATTTAGAAAAGGCAGGGGAAACAGAGATCAAACTGCCAACATCCACTGGTTTACAGCAAAAGCAAAAGAATTCCAGAAAAACATCTACTTCTGCTTCATTGACTATGCTAAAGCCTTTGACTGCGTGGATCACAACAAACTCTGGAAAACTCTTAAACAGAGATGGGAATACCAGACCATCTTACCTGTCTCCTGAGGAAGCTGTATGGAGGACAAGAGGCAACAGTTAGAACCAGACATGAAACAGCGAACTGGCTCAAAACTGGGAAAGGGGTATGTCAAAGTTGTTTAGTGTCACCCTGTTTATTTAACTCATATGCAGAGTACATCATGCAAAATGCCGGAATAGATGAGTCACAAGCTGAAATCAAGATTGCCAGGAGAAATATCAACAACCTCAGATATGCCACTCTGATCGCAGAAAGTGTAAAGAAACGAAAGAGTCTCTTGATGAGGGTGAAAGAGGAGAGTACAAAATCAAGCTTAAAACTCAACATTCAAAAAACTAAGATCATGGCATCTGGTCCCATCAGTTCAATTCAGTTCAGTCACTCAGTCGCGTCCGACTCTTTGTGACCCCATGAATCGCAGCACGCCAGGCCTCCCTGTCCATCACCAACTCCCAGAGTTCACTCAGACTCACGTCCATCAAGTCAGTGATGCCATCCAGCCATCTCATCCTCTGTCGTCCTCTTCCTGCCCCCAATCCCTCCCAGCATCAGAGTCCTTTCCAATGAGTCAACTCTTCACATGAGGTGGCCAAATTACTGGAGTTTCAGCTTCAGCATCCTTCCCTCCAAAGAAATCCCAGGGCTGATCTCCTTGTAGTCCAAGGGACTCTCAAGAGTCTTCTCCAACACCACAGTTCAAAAGCATCAATTCTTCGGTGCTCAGCTTTCTTTACAGTCCAACTCTCACATCCATACATGACCACTGGAAAAACCATAGCCTTGACTAGACACACCTTTGTTGGCAAAGTAACATCTGTGCTTTTCAATATGCTATCTACGTTGGTCATAACTTTTCTTCCAAGGAGTAAGTGTCTTTTAATTTCATGGCTACAATCACCATCTGCTGTGATTTTGGAGCCCCCAAAAATAAAATCTGACACTGTTTCCACTGTTTCCCCATCTATTTCCCATGAAGTGATGGGACCAGATGCCATGATCTTCGTTTTTGAATGTTGAGCTTTAAGCCAACTTTTTCACTCTCCTCTTTCACTTTCATCAAGAGGCTTTTTAGCTCCTCTTCACTTTCTGCCGTAAGGGTGGTGTCATCTGCATATCTGAGGTTATTGATATTTCTCCCGGCAATCTTGATTCCAGCTTGTGTTTCTTCCAGTCCAGTGTTTCTCATGATGTACTCTGCATAGTTAAAGAAGTTAAAGAAGTTAAAGTGAAATAAGCAGGGTGACAATATACAGCCTTGACGTACTCCTTTTCCTATTTGGAACCAGTCTGTTGTTCCATGTCCAGTTCTAACTGTTGCTTCCTGACCTGCATACAGATTTCTCAAGAGGCAGGTCAGGTGGTCTGGTATTCCCATCTCTTTCAGAATTTTCCACAGTTTATTGTGATCCACATGGTCAAAGGCTTTGGCATAGTCAATAAAGCAGAATAGATGTTTTTCTGGCAAATAGATGGAAAAAAGTGGAAACAGTGACAAATTTTTCTTGGACTCCAAAATCACTGCAGATGGTGACTGCAGCCACAAAATTAGAACACTTGCCCCTTGGAAGAAAATCTATGACAAGCAGAGACATCACTTTGTCAACAAATATCCATATGGTCAAAGCTACGGTTTTTCCAATAGTCATGTATGGATGCAAGAGGTGGACCATAAAGATGGCTGAGCACCAAAGAACTGATGCTCTCAAATTGTGGTGCTGGAGAAGACTCTTGAGAGTCCCATAGACAGCAAGATAAAACCACTCAATCCTAAAAGAAATCAACCCTGAATATTAATTGGAAACACTGATGCTGAAGCTGAAGCTTCAATACTTTGGCCACCTGGTGCAAAGAGCAAATTCACTGGGAAAGATTGAGGGCAGGAGGAGAACGAGATGACAGAAGGTGAGATGGTTGGATGGCATCACTGACTCAATGGACATGAGTTTGAGCTAACTCCGGGAGATGGTGAAGGACAGGGAAGCCTGGCGTGCTGCAGTCCATGGGGTTGCAAGGTGTCAGACACAACTTAGCAACTGAACCACAAGAACAAAGTCTAATGTAGGCCTCACGTTCAATGAAATAAATAATAATCTCTTAAAGGCAGGTCCTCATCATCTGAATTTTTTAAAGTTCCCCAAGCAATTCTAGTATGAAATCCAGAACACCGCACCAGACAGGAAGTTCCTTGTCAGCAGGGGTCATAACTACCTTTTTCAAAGCTCTATCTCCAGCATCTAGTACTATGCCTGGCACTTTGCTGATGCTCAGTAAAAAATGAAAGAACTTTATTAAATAAAACAAAAGAACACTGAGTAGATGAACAGGCTCTGTGATTCCATGTTGGTTTCTCCATAAATGTTATACATAGCATTCCATCTTTTCAAATTTTGAAACTTTTTCTCTAGAACTGCTCGGTCCAATAGAGTAACCAGTAGCCACACATGTCTACTTAAATTTAAACTTTAAATGCTTAAAATTAAATGAAATTTAAAGCAAAATAAAGTAAAAATAAAAATTTTTAAAAATAAAAATAAAAAATTGCTTCTAAAAGTGGGCTTACATCATGATAAATAAGCATGATATTTTGAAATATCTAAATTAAACAATAATAAATAATAAAAAAAATAAAAATAAAATCTCTCAGTTACACTAGCCACAATCCAAGTGATATGGGTAGCCACATATGGCTTGTGGCTACTCTATTGGGCAGCATCAATATAGAGCATCTGCCTCACTACAGAAAGTTCCGTTGGACAATTATGTCTGGAACAACCAATCCATCTTTAAGAGGTGCAAGTGACCTTGGTGGTTTAATTCAACACTTTCCCTTTATAGACAGTAATGAAATTTAATGGTAATGAACATAAGGACATAAACACAGATCCAAAAAACCAACTACATAAGCTCAACAAGGGAAAAGTCAAAGTTTAGCTGTAGTAAGTGAAACAACAAACAAACCTCTGTGGGGTCTTGGTCCATAATAATTTATGATGAATTAATTCTGTAGTGGGGCTGCAGCCATAGAAACTTGATATAAACTTGAATACAAATTTGAACCAGAAGGGGATGCTCTGCTGTGTCCTGGCCAGACCAGACTGAAAGCACCAAGTTTAATTCAAGACATCAAACATCATTAGGAGCACAGACAACTAGACAGGTAGTTGAATGAGAGAAAATGATGGGGAATTCAAAATGATGCCCATCGAGAACCGCTGAAGTAACCAGAAATGTTAACCCTGGAGAAAGGAAGGGAGGGAGACCTTGAAAGCTGTCTGCAAATATCCAGGCAGCTATCTCTTGAGAAAGGGATTCAGACTTTTTCTCTGCGGACATAGTGCCTCGTTAAATCATTTCTTTAAAGTTAACCTTAAAAATGCGTTCCAATATACATTAGTGCAAACAGATACTGTTTGATTCCACTTATACGAAATACCTAGAATAATAGTCAAATTCATAGAGTCACAAAGTACATCAGTAGATGCCAGGGTTGGCAGGGGGTGTGGTAGGGGAAATGGGGAGTTAGTGTTTATTTAATGGGAACAGAGTTTCAGTTTAGGAAGGTGAAAAATTCGGGAGACAGATGATGATGATGAGAGCTGCAAAACAATATGGATGTACTTAGTGGCACTGAAATGTACAGTTAAAAATGGTTAAAATAGTATGTTTTATATTATGTGACTTTTACCATAATTAGAAAACATTTTTAAACATCATTTCTTTATTCATCACCTGAACAACTCTCCCTTAAGTACCAACTCTAAGTGCCAAGTATTATGCTAGATAATTGATTTAGGATGGAAAACGAAACAAGAGGAGTCACGGAGTTACCTGTGATCTACTGGCGGACAAAAACATATACAGGAAACTATATATATATATATATATATATATATATATATATATATACATATATATATATATATATAATATACATACATATATATATATACACACACACATACTTTCAACTTATGAGACCATGCTGAAGGACTAAACACCAGGAAGTGGTGATTGATAACATGGGGACCCCTCAAAGCTAAGATGGTCAAGGAAGGCCTCCTTGAGGAAGTGGCATTTAACTGTAAGAGCCAGGAAAAAAAAAAAAGTGCGGATATAAGGAGGTCTTCCAGGCAAAAGGCAAGCAGGAATGACAGCACCAGTCAGGAAAAATCTTGAGGTAGTCAAGGAACCAAGAGGTGGCCAAAGTGACTACAGTGATTTAGATAGGATCAATGGAAGGGCATTGTATTAAACTAAACCTGTCTTCCTTTAAATTATTTCTAACAGAGTACTCCAAAAATAATAAAAGTTGCCTCACAATGTAATGCTATTTCCATCACTAGGCAACCAACCACAGGATTGAACTAATGGATTATTGGATAATTATGGATTCCCTTAATGAATCTTCTCTACAGTGAGATATGTGTTTCAAGAATTTAAGAACCATGGGCAAGGAAGCATGCACAAAGATGTACCACGAAGTATTATGTGTCAGAAATCTGGGTCAAGCCAAGCTTCCATCAATAGGCAAGTTAACGACTACACTATTGGGTTATGTACCAGTTCGAAGTAATGAACTAGATCTGTATGCCCTCAAGAGAATAATGGTGAGTAAAATAAGTTTCGGAAAGATCCATGCTGTGTGATGCCATTTAGATAATGTCTTAAATCACACAAAGCAACAACTACTAACATTTACAAATGTTTACTACATGCCCAATAATATTCTAAAACATTACATGAGTCAAGTCAATCCACAGAATAAAGCATCTATAGATGCTTTATTATCCCCATATTCCACATGGGCAAAATGAGGCACAGAGAAGTTAAAGAATTTCCCCCAAGGTGACACAGCTGGTAAGAGTCAGATCTGGGCACTTTCCGGGTGGTCTTGGCTAAGACTCTACTCTCCCAATGCAGGGGCACCAGGTTCAATCCCTGGTCAGGGAACTAGATTCCACACACCCAACTAAGTGTTTAGGGCTTCCCTGGTGGCTCAGATGGTAAAGCGTCTGTCTACAATGCGGGAGACCGGGGTTCGAGCCCTGGGTTGGGAAGATCCCGTGGAGAAGGAAATGGTAACCCACTCCAGGACTATTGCCTGGAAAATCCCATAGACAGAGGAGCCTGGTAGACTACAGTCCATGGGGTCGCATGTTTAGATGCTGCAACTAAAGATTCCACATGCCGTGATGAAGACTGAAGATCTTGTGCACGACTAAGACCCAGCACAGCCAAATAATTTTTTTAAGTCAGATCTGGGATTTGAATCTAGGCCATCTGGCTCCAAAGACTGTACATTTAGCCTCTACACATACGCCCTCTGTGTTACGTAGTTTGTATACTGACACATACAAAAGCATGAATGTGGTAATATACAAGTGTGCACACACTGATACATATGCAAATGGACATGTTCATCAACCATGTTAGTGATGGCCTTTAGGAAGTTGAGAAGAGGAACGGAACAGGGAGGGGAATGCAGGGACTTCAACTTAGTCTGTAATGCTTTGAAGAGTCTAGGCAATATGACAAAATGTTAACATTTGCTGATTCTAGGAAACAGCTACTGCATTCTTGCTTTGTGCTTATCCATAGTTTTCTTTTCTTTTACAAAATAATTCCTTTTCAAACTAATATTCTATGACTTTAAAGACCTGAGGCCCAGAGGAGTTAAGGAATACACCCAGGAGTCAACAGTGAAAGAGCCAAGTTAGACCCTGGGTCCCCAGGCTCAAGGTCCCATGAGTGCTCTGCGACCCTAGATAGCCAGATGGTGTGTGTGCCTTTATTTTTTTCACAGGCTATAAGCATGAGGGCTGAGCCAGCCTAGCTTATCAGAACATCATGGCTTCACTTCATACACTGGCTCCATCCATGAAAAATTGTATTTAAATAAAATATTTGCATATTGAATCATATTTTCTCCACTGATTTACATCCTAATTTTGGAGATCTGTTCCCAAAGAAAAGAATTTGGACCCAATACAGTAAAATAAACCCCAAGTAAAAATCACAGCATTCATCAAAGGGCACAGCAATCAAGGCACAGCTAATTCCCCCAAAATGCTTTCTCAAGAAAGCCCTGGCCCAAAGACCACAGAGTAAAGTGTAGCTTCATGGTTAATTCTGATATTCTTGCATGTTCTCTTCAGGCAGCCAAACAGATTACGAGGTAGTCATCTCCAGATATTCAGTAGAACCTTCCAAGTGAAGGAATTATTAAAAATTCTATTAAATGAAATTCATTAATTTACAAAATAACCACCTGTCCTGGGTGATTTAAAATACCTGCCGAAAGATATGTTGGCAAATTATTCTTCAGTGTCTCTTCTAAGAAGCGAGATCTCAATCATATTGCATTTATTTTGTCTTTCCCACCCTCATGAGGTAGGGAAAAACAGCCACATGTCTGGGGCTAAGATACAAACTCTGCACGTGTAGACTCCTGAATTCGAACCCTATGTCACTATAGCCAATGTCAGTTACTGGAACTCTCTAGGTCTGTTTCCTCATCTCTATAATGGGCATGAAAACAGTACATATATAGGAATGTCAGTGGAAGGATTAAAAGGCAAATAAATTTTAGGAATTGAGGTAATCCTTCCTTTGAAAAATTCAGGTCAGACAACACTCATCCATCCTTATTAAGAATTAAGTAAGTAAATAACTGCAAATACATACTCCTTGAGAGAAAATGAAATAGAAATATTTTCCTGACTATAAATACATGAATTGTTTAAAGTTATCTAAACTTACTTTCTACTTATTTGCTTATTATCTGTTTATCCTCAAGAGTCAGACTTTTTATGATTTGCTCTCTGCTGCATTCCCCGTGTTTGAAAGAATGCCTACTACACAGCTCCTGCTGTTGCTGCTGCTACTGTCTAGTTGTTAAGTCATGTCTGACTCTTGCAACCCTGTGGACTGTAGCTCACCAGGATCCTCTGTCCATGGGATTTCCCAGGCAAGAATACTGGAGTGGGTTGTCATTTCCTTCTCCAGGGAATCTTCCCAACCCAAGGAACAAACCTGTGTCTCCTGCTTAGCAGACAGGTTCTTTACCACTGATACACCATGGAAGACCATCTAATACCTAGGAGATACCCGTTAAACATTTAACTAATTTTTAAAAGTATATTTCCTGAATAAATACTCAATAGTAATACTAACATTTCCATTCCTTCTTATGGCTTACAATAAATTTGTATTATCTAAATTAACCCTTTAAAATATCTTGTACCATAGACATGACCATCATTCCCCAAAATGTCCAAAGAAGAAGCAAATTCCAAAAGGTGATTGGCCCAAGATCAGTTTGTTATCACAGAATTGGCTTTTATACTTAATAGTTTCTAAAAGATTTCTTATCTTTTTACATTCTCTGCTGTCTCTCTCCATCTCCTTCCTTAAGGTACAATTTGATACGAAAAGGAGCATGAGTGAGAAAATAGATTTTAGTGCAGATGTTAGAAATATGTAGATTTGGGAAATAAATACAGAATTTATTTGCTCTATGATATCCATTTACTCACAGAGCCATTGAATGATTTTCCAGAATATGCCAGTGCAGGTGTTAATTTGCCCCAGAGAAGAATTTGAAAACCCCACTCCCACAGCTTACTTGAGGGTTTTTTGTTTTTTGGCAAGAGCAAAAATATCTATTTGGGAGATGCTAGTATGTGAATTGAATCACTCCACTAACTGATTAAATGCAAAGTTATACTAAATCATTCCACTCAAAGTGAAGTTCACTTGTAAATGTTCCCAGAGGTAATTAGCAACTAGGCACATCCAATCAACAGAAAAAACAATTTAGACTTGGGCAATAGTGGGTGCAGGAAATTTAGAAGATCAGCATTAAACCGACCCTTTGGGTAACTTCGTCTTACTCAAATTTTCTAAGTATTAAGAGCTATGGCTCAAATTTCAAGCACATCTTATAAAAATGATTACACACAGGTAGTACTTCTACGAAACTGAAAACACATAGCTACTTCCTAACCATCTTTTGAGGTCTGGTTCAGGCACCACGTTCCCCAGGGAGCCTTCCCCAAGTGAGGCAGTAAGAGGAAATTTCTCTCTTCAACACACTTTATCCACACCCCACTGCAAGTTCTCTTGTCCCCTGCATTAGAATGTCTGATGACATGCTGTGTTTGCCTTCTAGAGAGTACGCTCATTGCAGCCAGGATCGATGCTTATTCCTCTGTGTCTTCCTCAACATCTAGTTCAAAGCCTAGACTGCAAATAGGTCCTAAAAGCCTCAGTCTTTTCCTCAAAGTATCTCTTATCAGCCTTTGTTCTTTCTTGTCACATAAAATAAAACACCACTTTTTCTTTAGAAATCCTCCTAAAAGTAGAACTCCTACAAGGTAGCACTTTCCTGACAGGAAAAAAAAGAAAAAACTAACACATTCAAGAATCTGCACTCATGCATATTCTAATTCACTTTTATAAATGAAACACCAATACACAGACACATCCCCCAACTACTCAACACTAAGATGCTGTCAGTCACGGAGAAGTACAGTCTCAAACTCAATCAGAGCTTCTCTCAGTCCTACTCAAAGCAAAGCAAAGGTATTCTAGAATGATTTTTGAAACTTGGATGCTGGTATTCAGGATGTTTTTCAGCCTAGACAAGATCAATGACAGTCTTACACATAGCCATTCATTCTCCCTGCCCCTAGCCCCAATCTTTATCTATTAAAATAGGATTTGTTTCTGGTAAAAAGACAATAAAAATCTTACTCACTCAAGTCTTTGCATTCCACAAGGACAGCAGTGACAAAGATAAGCTTAAAAAGCTGAGTAGCCACAAAATAAATCCTATGGGGCTTTGGAACTGGTATGGATAGGAGTGCTTCCAGTTAACTAAGCTTTCTACTTAAATTTATCAATATTAAGAGGCCAGCATTGACATGAAGGTTTTCATTCTCTCATACACATCAATTCAGAGCTGGACTTAGGATAGCGAAATAGGAGAAGAAATAAAAATAAGGGAAGGAAAGAAGAATAAATTTTTTTAACTTTATATATTTCTTTTTTCTAAATTTTATTGAAGTATGATTGAGTTACAACATTATCTTGGTTTCTGGTATACAGTAGAGTGACCCAGTTATATATATTCTTTTTCATCTTCTTTTCCATTATGGTTTATTATTGGATATTGAATATAGTTCCCTGTGCTAGACAGTAGGACCTGATTGTTTATCCATTCTATACATAAGAGCTTTTGTTTTTCATTTCCGCAAGACAACCTGTCTCAGTCGGTGGGGAAACCCACTTCCAGCTCATGGGAAAAGGAGTGGGTGGCAGAGGGGAACAGAACAAGCTGCAGCCCCGGGACGACCAGGGCGGTGCCCCCAGCTCCGGCCGCCGTATTTCCACGTCTCTGTGGCTCTGGCTTAACTCCCACTTGGGCAGCATCAGCTACACTTTATACTCTTCAAAGTAGTTTCTCATATATTATTATTTAGTTTATATAGTCAATCCCATTTTCCGATGAGGAAACTGAAGCTAGAAGACATTAAAAGACATATCCGCTAATCCCCCTAAGTACTGACTCAAGGTACATCCATTTATGAATGATAATACTTCCTCTATGCATTACTGAGGTAAAATAAATTTATACATAGAAAGTGCTGAGACCTAATCTATCCTCTATACAATCCTCTGCTTTTCCCACTATCCCAATTTACCTCTGCAGGTTAAATTTTGACATTCATAACACATACTGCTAAGTCACTTCAGTCGTGTCCGACTCTGTGCGACCCCACAGACAGCAGCCCACCAGGCTCCCCTGTCCCTAGGATTCTCCAGGCAAGAACACTGGAGTGGGTTGCCATTTCCTTCTCCAATGCATGAAAGCGAAAAGTGAAAGTGAAGTCGCTCAGTCATGTCTGACTCTTCTCGACCCCATAGACTGCAGCCTACCAGGCTCCTCCACCCATGGGATTTTCCAGGCAAGAGTACTGGAGTGGGGTGCCATTGCCTTCTCCACATAACGCATAAGACAGATAATATACATAAGACAAGAAGACCAAAGTTATACCCTATTACTTACAAATGCATTCACTAACATTTAACAAGAGCTTACCATGTATCAAGCACAGTTCTAATGCTCTATGTGTATTAATATATTTCATCCTCACTATAATCATATATAGTAAGTACTATTGTTACCCCAGTTTATCATTGAGCAAATGGGGATACTTTGAGGTAGAGAGCTTAAGTAGTTTGATACTTACTATTACATATTAAACTTGAAAGAAGGACTTCTTGATTTGATCAAATTAACTGAACTACAGTGAAATACTAAAATCCCTGAGCCTCTCTAGACCTGCACTGTCCAACATAGCAACCCCAAGCCACATATGGCAATTGAGCACTTGAAATATGACTAGTGTGGTGGAGAAAATGAATTTTTAATTTTATGAAATTTGAATTAGTTTGAATTTACATTTTAAATGAATATTCAATGAAACAGCAGACACTGGACATCAGTCAATGAAGGACAGTGACCCTTGAGAAATGAAAAGCAAAAGAGATGAACCCTACAATTACACAAGCTTACCGCTCTGAGTTTCCAAGCTGTGTCACAGGGAGAAGAAATGCAGGCAAAGCCCAGGAGTCTCCCTGCACTGAGATGAAGAAGCTGAGAGTGTGGGGAGACCGAGGCACCTAGATTTCATAGGACAGCGTATGTGAGAGACAAACAGCAGACAGAAAAACATAGAACTCTCTCAACAGACTACTGATCAATGCATGCATCTAAGAAAACTACTCAAGGACAGAGAAAAACCACCCAAAGGAAACAGTGCCCAGCATACACATAAGGTGGAGAACAGTACCTACTCTCACCGCTAGAACTGGAAAATCCCATGATTCATGGGGCACCCAGAAGCTCTTAGCTCAGTGATGGAAAATAATTCATTCTAAACTATTCACTAGCACTGCTCTGAGTCATCTAACAAATCTTAAAAGTAGGACCCATAACCTTCAAAATTATTGAAGGACTACACTGTATACCCAAAACTTGCATAATATTGTACACCAACGCTCTCTCAGTAAAAAAAAAAAGGGGGGGGGACCCAAAAGAATAAAATCATTTTGTAATAACTGTGTCCTAGAACAAAACTCCAAAGAATTGATGCTTTTGAACTGTGGTGTTGGAAAAGATTCTTGAGAGTCCCTTGGACTGCAAGGAGATCCAACCAGTCCATTCTGAAGGAGATCAGCCCTGGGATTTCTTTGGAAGGAATGATGCTAAAGCTGAAACTCCAGTACTTTAGCCACCTCATGCAAAGAGTTGACTCATTGGAAAAGACTCTGATGCTGGGAGGGATTTGGGGGCAGGAGGAGAAGGGGACGACCCACGATGAGATGGCTGGATGGCATCACTGACTCGATGGACGTGAGTCTGAGTGAACTCCGGGAGTTGGTGATGGACAGGGAGGCCTGGCGTGCTGCGATTCATGGGGTTGCAGAGTTGGACACGACTGAGCAACTGAACTGAACTGAGAACAAAACTCAAGACTACTTATAAAAATGCAAAAAGATTTATCAAGTACTAAACAAGGCAAAATTCACAATGTCTGGCATTAATCAAAAGTTACCTAGGATACAAGGAAGCAGTAGTGAAGAGAAAAATTAATCAGAATCATCCCAGGGCTGATGATAACTGCATTCCACCTATTCAAAGAGTTGGTTAAAGAATGGAAAAAATTTTTTAAGAGTCAAACTGAACTTGTGGAAATGAAATTACAACACATGGCATTAAAAAAAAAATAAAAAACAATGATACTAAGAGCAGCCGATACAGAGGACAGTTCTTAAAGGCAGAGTAATAGGAACTACCAAAAGCGATACATAGAAAAGTGAGGAAGAACTTTTGAAATGAACAGAATATCAGTGAGCTATGGAACAACCTTAAGCAGCTTAACATACACATAACTGGAGTTCCGAAAGTAAAGAGAAAGAAACAGAAAACATATTTGAAGATAGAAAGGTCATTTTTTTCCTAAATGTGATGAATGTCAACAGATCACACACACAAGAAATATGAAGAAAATCAGACCTATGTACATCATTATCAAATTGCTTAAAGTTAGTGATAAGAGAGTCTTAAAAGCAAGGAGCATAGTTACATTACCTACAGCGGAATAAAGATAGGATGATGACAGATTTCTCATTGAAAACGATACGAGTGAGACGATGGTGGGGCAACATCTTTAAAGGACTGAAAGAAATAAAACTGCCAACCCAAGATTCTACACCCAGCAAAAAGAGTTTTAAAAAATTAAGACTTCTTCAGATATACAAAACCTGAAAGAATTCATTCCCTACACTATAAGAAATGTTGAACAAAGTCCTTTAGGCAGGATAAAAATGAAACCATGTCAATGTATGGCAAAACCAATACAGTACTGTAAAGTAAAATAAAGTAAAACTAAAAATTAAAAAAAAAAAAGAAACCAGATTGAAATAAGAATTCACGCAAGAGAACACAGGAAATAGTAACTAAATATGAGTTAATATGTGATTGATTTTCTTATTATCTAAATATGTTCAAAAGAGAATTGACTAACAAAAATAACGACAATGTAGTATGGAGTTGATAACATAAGGTAAAATGTAGAACAACAATAGTGCAGTGTCAGGGGAGGGAAGTCTACCATCAAAATATTCTTACTATACACATTAAGTTGTATCACCTGAAGGTACACTGTCATCATTTAAAGATGTATGCTATAAACCCCGCTGCTGCTAAGTCACTTCAGTCGTGTCTAACTCTGTGTGACCCCATAGATGGCAGCCCACCAGGCTCCCCCGTCCCTGGGATTCTCCAGGCAAGAACATTGGAGTGGGTTGCCATTTCCTTCTCCAATGCGTGAAAGTGAAAAGTGAAGTGAAGTCGCTCAGTTGTGTCCGACCCTCAGCGATCGCATGGACTGCAGCCTTCCAGGCTCCTCCGCCCGTGGGATTTTCCAGGCAAGAGTACTGGAGTGGGGTGCCATTGCCTTCTCCTTATAAACCCTAAGACAACACTAAAATAGTGAAACAAAGAGTAAACCAAGAAAAGAGATTAAAACAGAAATCATAAGAAATTTTCAATTAATCTAAAAGAAGCCATAAGGGGGGAGGGGAGAAATAAAGAATAGACAGGTAGAAAACAAATAACAAAAACATAGATTTAAGTATGACCTTGTCAATAAACGGACTTCACTTGTATCTCAGTTGGTAAAGAATCTGCCTGCAATACAGCAGACCCGGGTTCAATCCCTGGGTCGGGAAGATCCTCTGGAGAAGGAAATGGCAACCTACTCCAGTATTCTTGCCTGGACAATCTCATGGACAGAGGAGCCTGGCAGGCTACAGTCCATTGGATCGCAATAGTCAGACACAACTTAGCAACTAAACCACATATCAATAATCATATTAATATAAATGGCCTAACTAACCTTGATGAACAGAGATTGACATACTGGTTTAAAAAACAGACTCTTCTATATATACTGGCTATAAGAAAAGCACTTTACATGTTATTACAAGTCTTGAAATAACTATAATAGATGAAAGAATTTAGATCCTCCTAAAATGAGTAGACACTGTATAATTCTATTCAAATAAAATTTCTAGAAAATGCTAACTACTGTATATTCACAGAAAGCAGATTAGTGGTTACCTGAGGGTAGAGGCTGAAATACAGAAAGGAGGGATTATTTTAAAGAGAGGTAACTTTGGGGGTGATAGCTATGTTCATTATCTTGATTGTGATGATAATTTCACTGGTGTTTTCACATATCAAAATTAACAAACTGTACAGTGTGAATAAGCACAGTTTATTATAACCCAATTACATCTTAACAAAGCTGTTAAATTTTTTAATGATACTTAAAATTATATATGGAATAACTTGGCAAATCTACTGTATACTGTAGCTATAAATTATAGAGGAGATTTTTTACTTTGAAAAAATATAAAATATCTCATTAACAATTTTCTTATATTGACCCTATGTTGAAATGATAATATTTTTCATATGTTGAGTTAAATAAATGTATAGCTAAAATCAATTTCACTTGATTTTTACATGTTTCATATGGCTACTACAAAAACTGAAATCAAAGATATGACTCACTTACTTATATTTCTGTTGGACAATGATGCACTAGAAAGAAGGACTTATCTGGAATATTCTGGAAATATCCTATTGCTCATATTTCTGCCCAACAGTGAGCAGTGATCCTACGGTAGACAAAATTAAATCCCTACCCTCAAAAGATCTCTACATCTTAATCCCAAAACCTATAAATATATTACTTTACACAGCACAAGCCTTTGCAAATGTGACAGAGTTATGAATCTTAAAATGACGAAATTATCCTAGATTATCCAGGTGGGCCCAATATAGGGAAAAGGACCCACAAGGGTCCTTGTAAGAGGGGAAAAGAAGGAGCAGAAGAGTCAGTACAAGAGAAGAAAACATGACAGAAACAGAAAAAAGGAAATGTGAAATAGAAGCAGAGGCTGAAGCGATGTGGCCACAAGTGAAGGGACGTAGCAGCTGCTGGAAGCCGGAAAAACAACAAACTGATTAGCCTATAGTGGCTATGCAAGGAACACAGCTCTGCCAACACATTGATTTTAGCTCTTTAAAGTCTATTTTTTACTTCTGATTTCCAGTGTTGAAGGCGCAGCCTGGTTTGTCTGTTGCATACAGAAAAAAAGTGAGAGGAAAAAGATTAAGCAAAGAGCCGTTTAGCAAAAAGGAACCAGGACTGATCGTATAGAAAATTCCCAGCCTATCCAGATTGAAAAGACAATAAAATTGGGAAAATCACTGTCAGGAAAGTCTGCTCTGGAAGGAAGCCAAGGATGTGGCTAAACCACTTTTTGCTAGTACTTCCGAAAGATCAAAACAGTCAGAATATTCAATCAACCAGAGGGCGCTTTGAAGAGATCAGAATTGTAATTCAGGGATCCCCTCAGCCATCCCAGCGGAAGTCAGAAATATAACAGAGATGGAATTTCTTGGAAAGGTCTGTAAAGGAGGCTTTTGTCTCATGGACAGGAAACCCTCCAAGTTTTTGAGAATGTTATACCAGAGAAACGCTGCCACCTAGGACTGAAGGGAACAGGAAGAAGATGAAATAGGCTGATGGACGCCCCAGATTCTATAGGCAAGAAATAGGTGGATAAAACTACTCAACTATAGGGACTTCTTTGGTGGTCCAGTGGCTAAGACTCCGTGCTCCTAATGCTGGGGGCCCAGGTTCAAACCCTGGTCAGGGAACCAGATCTTCCATGCCACAACTAAGACCGGGTACAGTCAAATATTTAAAAGTAATTTTTTTAAAAAAACTATCAAACTATAAACATATGCTACTTTTCATGAAAAAGAATGATTCATAGAAACAAGTCATAAACTTAGAAGGCAGAGCCAAGGAACACAGAGGATGACCCTCAGGCCCTAATCCCCAGTGGGGTTTGTCCTGCTGGATTTCAAATTTTCTTGGGACCGGTGACCCCTTTCTTCTTTCTACGTTTCCCTTTTGGATAGGAACTTCTATAACTGGAATCCTATACCTGTCACACAACTATATTTTGGAAGCAGATTACTTTTTTCTAGTTTCACAGATCCACAGATGAAGAAAAATTTTGCTCCAAAACAGCAAATACTCAGAGTCCCACTCATATCTGATTTAGATTATTTAGACAGTGAGACTAGAAATTTTTCAGCTAATGAGTGGATGAGATTTTAGACTTTGAGCTGATGGTATAATGGATTAAGACCTTGGGAGACACTGGGATGGGGTTCATTGACTCTTCATGTGGAGTAGACATGAATTTGGAGGGGCCAGTGGGCAGACGTTGTGCTAAGCAAAATAATAGTTCCCTAAAAATGTCAATGTCCTGATTGCCAAAATATATGAAATATGTTACCTTACATGCCAAATGGACTTTACAGATTACAGATCCTGAGATGGAGAGATTACTGTGGATTATCCAAGTAATGCAATCACAAGGGCCCTAATTAGTGAAAGCCCTCCTCAGTCAAACTCCCGTGATACAGTTATTCTTCCCACCAAAGAGGCTGAAAATCTCTCCCTATTGTTGGAGCATGGTAGACATCCCAGAAGCAGAGAACACACAAATTAGAGAGCAGAGATCTAGCCTAGGGAATAAATAAATGAGTAAATGACTAGATTAGTGTATAAAGCAGGCAGCAACCCTTTCAAAGAGCACATTGGACAGAGGGAATTTTAATGCAGTTCAAAATGCTTCTTCGTCACCTACTATCTACCATGCACAATACTTGGCCGTAGGGATGTAGGGGTATTTAGATAGAAAGACTATTGCTTTCATGAAGTGTAGAGATGATCCAGGCTTCCATAACAACTCTGTTGACAAAGCGTCAGCATCGCCTCTCAAATCAAGAGTGGGATGGTCTCTCAATAGTAAGTGAACAGATCTTGCACAATGCAAAGAGAAAACTAACCCAGTCTGTCTGCTCTTAAGCATGCCCAATCTATTTGCTTCACTGATTCCTAAAAGTGAGTGGAAATTAACATATCTGTAGCCTTGTTATATATTACTATATAGGATCCGTAGATGTGCAGTATATTGTTAACAAGACTGAAGTTCTCTGCACAGGATATATATATCATCCCATAATGTCGGTTCAGTCACTCTAAAATAATCCTTTTGTTATCTTCACAAAAGGCTTGGTTCAAAGAAGCCCGCCAGGCATTTTTGCTTCAACTCATCAAAGGCCCCCACTGATCTGAGAGTAAAGCAGAAAACTAACAAGAGCCTGGGTAATATTTGAAATAGTTAACAAGTACATGGCCCCCCGCCTATCAGAATGGACACTGGCCATAAGCGTCAGCACACCAAGCCCATGGATGGACATCAGCTGAATGTCAGTTCTGCCTACAGGGCCCATGTGACCGTGTGCCAACCTCTCTAGCCGCTCACCACCTTAGCCATGCTAAATGTCTTCCTGTTGGTTTCTGCCTTAAGACCTTCATACATACCATTACTGCCCAGAATGTTCTGAGCTCCCACCTCTTCTGCTGACACATCACTTTTTCAGGGTAGCCTTTCCCTGACCACTACCATCTCCCCACACCCATTAAATCAGATCTCCCTGTATACTCTTATTTGGCAACCTATACATCTCCCTCAAGATAAGTATAGCCATTTGGAAGTCAGTAATTACTTGTGTAATGACTGTTTCCCTCACTCTATTTACTTATTCTTTTTTTTCTTTTTTTTTATTTTAATATAAATTCATTTATTTTAATTGGAGGTTAATTACTTTACAATATTGTATTGCTTTTGCCATACATCAACATGAATCCGCCACAGATATACACATGTTCCCCATCCTGTTAATAATCCCACTATTAGCATGGTACCTGGTATACAGTAAGGGTTCCATAAGAACAGCTAGTACTTCCTGGGAATTTACTGTGTTATCAGGCACTGTTTGAACCACTCTAACGGATTCATTCCTCAATCACTGTAATAGTCCCATGATGCAGGTACTATTATTTCAGATGAGGATATAGGCAGAGTCAGGCTAAGGAGTCGTCCAACGCCGCAAAGTCAGTAAATGATAGGGTTGGAATCTGATTCTAGGCAGTCAGGCTCCAGGGCTCGGGCTTTTAAGAAGTGCACTATACTGCCCTGATGAATGCTTGTTGAACAATTTAACAAATTGTAGTCAGATTTATAGCAGGCAGAACCAAGTAAGCTGTTCCCCTAAGACACTGCAGCCATAAAATGTCCTCTGTGTGCATGGTCCACTGATTAATGAGAGATGCAGATAGAAGAATAGGAATACATGCATTAATAGATATAGGTAAGCATATGGATAACAGTAGAAAAAATATCCTGTGGAAAAAATATGACTGGTCAGTGGCTTTCAAGGACTTTACAAATTCATTCCACTTCAGATCCCCCATTAAAATCCCCTGGGATATGTATCACTGCCAAGCCAAATATTCCATCACCATGACCACTTCTGCCCCTCTTATACCCTCAGAACACCCCTCAAATGTCTAAGCACCCTCAGCATCTCTGAACATTCCTCATGGCGATAACATAGGAGAAGTAACAGAGATGATCACCCAACAAATACACTCTAGAGGAACACGCCCCAGGCAGACCCCAAATTCCTCCCCAAGTCCTGACCCCATGCAAAGGAGAGAGATGCCTTTACCTTGAAATAAAAATGCTTTGCTGGTGTTGTGCAGTCCGGACACCTGCGTGACCCCAAGGGTGGTGTTCACAAGGTTGAGCTCCGTGATGATATCCAACTGAAGGTCCGGATCCATCCCAAAGCCCACCACTGAAAAGGAACAGAGAGCCATCTTGTCTGAAAATGCAGACTTGCTCGAAACTACATAGAACAGAAGTGGCAGGGACTACCAAGAAGCCAGTGATGCGTGCATGGAGACACTCTTTTCCTAGATGGAAAAGGAAGGCAACTCTTTGCTCCATCATCCCACTGATACTGTGGTTTCTTCGTCCCTTTCCCATCCCCGCTACAGATTGATAATCCCTTATGCAAAACCCTCAGGGCCAAATATATTTCAGAACTCAGAATGCATCATCTGTTGGAAAGCTAATTTGGCCCATATACTCATTTTATGTAACACCTTCAACAAAGTCTACATCAGCACCCCATAACCAAACACAGTATTTCTAAAGCAAAAAGTATGGTGTGTCCTTCTAATTGGTACAAGTAAAGACTATACACAGCCTCATATCAGTTTAAGTCAAGTTTTGCCACCAAAGGAGTTCAGCTCAGGGTAGGTTTTGCTGCCAAGCGAGCTATATTTCGGGTTTCTGAGCTTTTCTCAATTTAGGGACGATGGGTACAGGACTGTGGCCCTGATCTTCCTGTTCAGACTGATGCAGTAATGACATCTGACACCATCGTCACCAGGAAACACCTCTGCAGAGCACTGTTAATCAGGCACCCACGTGTGTGATAAAGAAGAAGGAAATGGGAGGGATGCTGTCCCCGCTGGTCAGGAGTGGCAGGGGGCCTGGCCAGGAAAGGGAATCCCCAGAACGACGGGTGTACATTTCAAGGGGGTCATTGACAAGTTAGACTCCCTGACAACTCTTGTTGGAGAATTACAGGGCACAGAGAAACAGGGCCCTGAGCCTCCATCATCTGGTCTGATAAAGGCAAATCCTCGAACCTGTCTCCCATCTACACGGTGCTCTGTAGAATGATTCGCTCACGACTGCGAAGTGGCTTCCAGTTATATATATTAATAAGACTAGCAATCACTCCAAGGGATTCTGTTTAAGCCATTCCTAAAGGCTGTGTCTGTCTACACTTAGCATCTCAATAGCGCAATTCTGATTGCACAATTGGAGACGTTTTAATCAGCAACAGCTGTCAACGATTGTCTGGTGGTAACGTAGTCACTAAAGCAAGATTTGGAGAGCTTGTCCCAGAGAGACCGAGTGCATTTCATTCAGGACATCACGCCCTGTGACAACCTCATCTGTCCTCCCACCCTCACCCCTTTCCCCATAGACCTGCAGAAGGAAATCTACACACTCCTCACTCTTTTCCCATTTGGAGACAAAGACTGCTGCAGCAATCTAGGCTTCCATCGATGGAAGGTGGCTCAGGGAAGGGTCTTGGGAGCCAAAGCCTGTCATCTCCAATGTGGACAAAGGGTGAAATGAGAAGCACTGTGCATAGAGCCACCTTCTCAGTTTTTGTCAGGCTTCCCCTTGTCCTCTAAACTGAAGTTGTAAGTTTTCCCCCTTCCAAATACAGCCAAATGCGAGACCAGTTTAGCCAAAGACAAGTCATTTATTCAGCCGTTCATTCACCCATGTGTTTTTCAACAAATGTGACTGAGTGCTTTCCTTGTAACAAACAAGGCACTGGAGCTGGCCTCACTGAGCACATTCCTAAGGCAGCAGGTGAAGAGAGGGCAAGTAAGCAAATAGATAAATAAGATAATTTGAGATGGCAATGTGCTTGTGTGTGTGCTTGGTTGTGTCTGACTCTTTGTGACTCCATGGACCGTAGCCCGCCAGGCTCCTCTGTCCAAGGGGATTCTCCAGGCAAGAATACTGGAGTGGGTTGCCATGCCCTCCTCCAAGGGATCTTCCCAACCTAGGAACTGAACCCGGGTCTCCCACATTGCAGTCGGATTCTTAACCGTCTGAGTCACCAGGGAAGCCCGAGATGGCAAGAAATGCCGCAAAGAAACTAAAAGCTATGAGAAAATAAGAGTTATGAAATAGAAAGCAGCTTGCATGGAGGCTTTAAAAAGGATGGTAGAGGAAGGTTCCTCTGAGCAGAAACCTTAATGACTATAGGGGCTGGCGATCATTCCAGGAGGGAAGATCTGGGGTGGGGGGAAGCTTTCTATTTATTGAGAGAACAGCAAATGCAAACCAGAAACAAACTTGGCATGTTCAGGAAATACACAAAAGGCTGCTGTGGTCAGAGCAGAGTGGGCCAGAGGGACAGCGGTAGAAAGCAGGGCCCCTGAGTAGGAACTGCCTTGTGAACTGCAACAAGGAGAGAGAGAGTATTCTAATTGCAATGCGGCATCATTAGAGATGAGGCTTCCCTGGTGGTTCAGTGGTAAAGAATCCAATGCAGGAGGTTCAGGATTGATCCCTGGGTCAGGAAGATCCCCTGGAGATGGAAATAGCAACTCACTCTAGTATTCTTGCCTGGGAAATCCCATGGACAGATGAGCCTGCTGGGCTACAGTCCATGGGATCACAAAGAGTCAGACATGACTTGGCAACTAAACAACAACAATCATTAGAGGGCTTTCAGGTATGTGTTAAGGGGGAAAGAGTGGGATGTGCTCTGATTTACATCAGTCCATCCTACCTGTCTGACACAGACTCAATTCACAAAGACTGATGACCGACCAACTACCTACTCTGTGCAAAGAAGCACCAAGCCAATGGGCATCTACCAGCCAATGTCACAGCACTGGATGCCTCTCACTGAGACTGGTGATGCTTTTCTCCAAGCAAACAGATATCAGCAGTTCAATGATCATCTTGGAAAGGAAGAAAAGCAATTAATATTTCAGTTTAACCTATAGTGCTCTATACCTATATGGCAGAGATTAAGAGTGATCTCAGAGGACCTCCATGCTGGTCGAGCTCTGGACAGGAAGTTGGACCCTTCCTGGACCCAAGACGAAGCAAGCATTCCTGTAGTCTCAGTGCCTTGCACAAGGCCTTGTATATGTCACACCCTGAATTTAGGACCCACAGAATTAACCAAAAAGTGGATGCATGATCACTGCTTTGGGTACAGTGATCTCAGACAATATGCATATCTGGGGAATACCATGAGAGGTCTGGATGGAATTCAAGCCAAAGAAAGTGAAAGTTGCTCAGTTGTGTCCAACTCTTTGCAACCCCATGGACTATACAGTCCAGGGAATTCTCCAAGCCAGAATCCTGGAGTGGGTAGCCTTTCCCTTCTCCAGGGGATCTTCCCAACCCAGAGATCAAACCCAGGTCTTCCGCATTGCAGGCGGATTCTGTATCAACTGAGTTACCAGGGAAGCCCAAGAATGCTGGAGCAGGTAGCCTTTCCCTTCCCTTCTCCAGTGGGATCTTCCCAGTCCAGGAATCAAACCAGGGTCTCCTGCATTGCAGGTGGATTCTTTACCAACTGAGCTATCAGGGAATCCCAAATCAAGCCAAGGAAATTTTTTTAAAGGGATATGGTTGACTGAATTATTGGCTTCAAATCTTTACCCCTCCCATATCCACACTTTTTGCTATATGGCTATGCAGATCCTTCAGAGAAGGCGATGGCACCCCACTCCAGTACTCTTGCCTGGAGAATCCCATGGACGGAGGAGCCTGGTAGGCTGCAGTCCATGGGGTCGCAAAGAGTTGGACACGACTGAGCGACTTCACTTTCACTTTTCACTTTCATGCACTGGAGAAATAAATGGCAGCCCACTCCAGTGTTCTTGCCTGGAGAATCCCAGGGATGGCGGAGCCTGGTGGGCTGTCATCTACGGGGTCACACAGAGTTAGACACGACTGAAGCGACTTAGCAGCAGCAGCAGCAGCATGCAGATCCTTAGCATAGAGTGGGAATAAACTTCCCCATCCCTTGACTTTGAGCCTGGTCAAGTGACTTGTTTGATTCATTAGGATGTAGTTATAAGAAAGAATAAAATCTGACTATATGTTGGATCTGTTTCTTTTACTTTAACCTTTGCTTCCTGTTGCTTTTTTTCAATAAAAGAATACTGTCTATACATAATGGCTTGCCTCAGGGAACCTGTCCCTCTAACTGAACGCTAAACCAGAGTGCTTTTGTTCAGGGAAACATCATGACCCTGTCTACCCACTGGTTGCAAGTGTGAATGGCTGCAAGAAAAAGGAAATTGACACATCCCCTTCCCAAGGCTGGTCATTCCAGGAGATATTTGCAAGATTAATGACCTTTTTACTTTACTTCCTCACCTCCTCTACTCTGTTCCGTGGAACCCTGTACCAAGGTCACAGGATAAAAATCTCTGGAACTGATCATGCCCCATACCAACTATTGCCATGAGCCTCTGGATCTAAACCAGCCAGTTCCCTGACCCCATATTAGGTAAAATAACCACCCTATTACCCACCCTATAGCATCCTAACCAATCACCTAATGCCATCATTCCAGTAGGAATTTTCTGTTTTGAGGCTATAAAAATTGGCTACTAGCCCACAAAAGCAGTCGGCTGTCCCTTGAGCTGGCCCTCTATTCTAATGGCACCTCCCACTCTAATAGACTTTATTCTCCTCTCATTCTGTCTCATGTCTGGAAATTCTTTTCCAACCTGCACAACGACTAAGACATGCTCTATAAAAGAAACTGGCATCCAGACCCTGATAAGATGGTTATTTTAAGACATTAGTCGGCCATCTTCTTTGTCTGCCAGCTTTCCAAGAAAAGTCATTGTTGCTTGCCTCAACACCTCATCTCCTGATTTATTGGCCTGTCAAGCAGTGAGCAGTGAGCTTGGACTCAGTAACAATATTAGCAACATGATACAAGCAAAGACTTGAATAAGCCTGTGTGGTGGAGCCTGTTCCCTTGAACCTCTGCATCACGATGAGAAGAACATGGTCCAATGGGCCACTAGTCCAGCAAGATTCAGACACATGGGACAGACACCTTATTGGGTTTGGGATGATGCCCAGCCAAACCTGGCCGAGGTGAGCCAATCATCAAACCAAGCAACAGATGCATGAACCAAAATAAATGCTATTTTGAGTTTCCGGTGGCTTATTAGGCAATATTATTGTGAAAATAAATGACCAGTGCAGGCCAGACTTGGAGCCCTGCAACTGGACGAGCCTAAAAGGCACCTGGGTTCTGTAGAACTGGCAGAACACCCCAATGGTGCCCTTGGATCCCCATCTCCATGTGAGAACACAGCACCCTCAATCTGGAACACTCAACTAAGGACCACTTTCAGTCCTGGTCTCCTCCCCCTAATAACTCTGTGCCCTTGAGGGGAAAAAAATTGCTTCAATTCTCAGAGCTTCATTAATCTCAGCCATAAAATGGGGATGATTATACCAGCCTCCAGGGCTTTCCTGGTGGCTCAGCTGGTAAAGAATCTGCCTGCAACATAGGAGACCTGGGTTTGATCCCTGGGTTGGGAAGATCTCCTGGAGAAGGGAACAGCTAGTCACTCCAGTATTCTGGCCTGGAGAATTCCATGGACTGTATGGGTCATGGGTCACAAAGAGTCAAACACGACTGAGTGACTTTCACTTCACTTTCAATACCAGCCTTCCAGCCTCATGAGGTTTCAGTGATAACTGTATGAACACTCCACCACATATTTGGTGCCCAGCTGGGACCTGCTGCGTCTGTCTTTCATAGGACCAGCCCTCCAGGCCATTCCATTTCCCTGGTCCGCAATTTCGCTGGACTTATACAAAAGGTACAGATGGCTCCCATTTTCCCAATCCTTCCACATGCTCAGAGGAATACAAGGGATTCTCACTCTGGCCGCACTTTGTGAAACCCATATACTGAATCTATCAGTTCAGTTCAGTTCAGTCGCTCAGTCGTGTCCGACTCTTTGCGACCCCATGAATCGCAGCACACCAGGCCTCCCTGTCCATCACCAACTCCCGGAGTTCACTCAGACTCACGTCCATCGAGCCAGTGATGCCATCCAGCCATCTCATCTTGGGTCGTCCCCTTCTCCTCCTGCCCCCAATCCCTCCCAGCATCAGAGTCTTTTCCAATGAGTCAACTCTTCACATGAGGTGGCCAAAGTACTGGAGCTTCAGCATTCCTTCCAAAGAAATCCCGGGGCTGATCTCCTTCACAATGGACTGGTTGGATCTCCTTGAAGTTCAAGGGACTCTCAAGAGTCTTCTCCAACACCACAGTTTAAAAGCATAAATTCTCTGGCGCTCAGCCTTCTTCACAGTCCTACTCTCATACATGACCTACTCCATACATGACCACAGGAAAAACCATAGCCTTGCCTAGATGGACCTTAGTCAGCAAAGTAATGTCTCTGCTTTTGAATATGCTGTCTAGGTTGGTCATAACTTTTCTTCCATGGAGTAAGCGTTTTTTAATTTCATGGCTGCAGTCACCATCTGCAGTGATTATGGAGCCCCAAAAAAATAAAGTCTGACACTGTTTCCACTGTTTCCCCATCTATTTCACATGAAGTGATGGGACCAGAAGCCATGATCTTCGTTTTCTGAATGTTGAGCTTTAAGCCAACTTTTTCACTCTCCTCTTTCACTTTCATCAAGAGGCTTTTCAGTTCCTCTTCACTTTCTGCCATCAGGGTGGTGTCATCTGTATATCTGAGTTTATTGCTATTTCTCCCTGCAATCTTGATTCCAGCTTATGCTTCTTCCAGTCCAGCGTTTCTCATGATGTACTCTGCATAGAAGTTAAAGAAGCAGGGCGACAATATACAGCCTTGATGTACTCCTTTTCCTATTTGGAACCAGTCTGTTGTTCCATGTCCAGTTCTAACTGTTGTTTCCTGACCTGCATACAGGTTTTTCAAGAGGCAGGTCAGGTGGTCTGGTATTCCCATCTCTTTAAGAATTTTCCATAGTTTATTGTGATCCACACAGTCAAAGGCTTTGGCATAGTCAATAAAGCAGAAATAGATTTTTTCTGGAACTCCCTTGCTTTTCCTATGATCCAGCAGATGTTGGCAATTTGATCTCTGGTTCCTCTGCCTTTTCTAAAACCAGCTTGAACATCAGGAAGTTCCCAGTTCATGTATTGCTGAAGCCTGGCTTGGAGAATTTTGAGCATTACTTTACGAGCATGTGAGATGAGTACAATTGTGCGGTAGTTTGAGCATTCTTTGGCATAGCCTTTCTTTGGGATTGGAACGAAAACTGACCTTTTCCAGTCCTGTTGCCCCTGCTGAGTTTTCCAAATTTGCTGGCATATTGAGTGCAGCACTTTCATAGCATCATCTTTCAGGATTTGAAATAGCTCAACTGGAATTCTATCACCTCCACTACCTTTGATCATAGTGATGCTTTCTAAGGCCCACTTGACTTCACATTCCAGGATGTCTGGCTCTAGATGAGTGATCACCCCATCGTGATTATCTGGGTCGTGAAGATCTTTTTTGTACAGTTGTTTTGCGTATTCTTGCCACGTCTTAATATCTTCTGCTTCTGTTAGGTCCATGCCATTTCTGTCCTTTATTGAGCCCATCTTTGCATGAAATGTTCCCTTGGTATCTCTAATTTTCTTGAAGAGATCTCTAGTCTTTCCCATTCTGTTGTTTTCCTCCCTTTCTTTGCATTGATCGCTGAAGAGGCTTTCTTGCTATTCTTTGGAACTCTGCATTCAGATGCTTATATCTTTCCTTTTCTCCGTAGGGTTGGTCAAAAAGTATGTTCAGGTTTTTCTGCGTCATCTTTTGGAAAAACCAGAACAAACTTTTTGGCCAACCCAATATACTGCCCTCTTCCCCTAGAGCCCACAAATGAAGGGGCTTCCCTGGTTTCAAGATGACTATATTGCTCTTATTATAAAAACATCCCACAAAACAGAACAAGAAAAATCAATTAGCCTTCCAGATACAATATTCTTTTCTCTAAGTGGTTCCCTTCGAGATGAAAATACCTCATGCCAATAGCAGAACGAGTGAAGCTGCTTTGCCCATTGCCTAAGGAATCGGAAAAGCTATTAATAAGGCAGCATTTGCATGGCTTCACCTGAACCTTATATAGTATGAGAGTGTTGGCTCCATAAAGATATTTTTTTTATTTTAATGTTTCTGCTTTTCGTCCAAGCATGGAGCTCCTGCCCTTTCCAGGGAAATTCTATTATAAGTTTTTTACTTTGGTCATAACTGCTCTATAAATGGCTGAAGCTGGGTATTGGAGTTAAGTAGGATAAAAAGAGCCTCAGGGGGAAAAAAATATTTTTTTAAAACCTGGAAGGCAGCATGTCAATCTTGCAGAGGCACTTGAGGTCTGACTCTGAGATTCAGAATCTCCACCCTAATCTCCCAAGACACCTGCTGCTGCTGCTGGCCACTCTTCAGCCCAAACCAGGGAGTATTCAGGTCCAAAACCCACTCAATCCACCTCCAGGGTCCCGGACCTAAGCTCCCAAGCAAATCCTCCTGGATCTGGCTCACTTCAAACCTAATCCAGCTCACCATCCATGAAGGCAGCTGTTTTCCAGCTCCATGCAGGACAAACCTCACTGGAGAGATGCTCCAAGATCTCATTTACCAGCAGGATTTCACAATCATTTGATCGGATTTGGGCCTCTGGACTCTTGCAAAGTTTCTTAATATCCCAGAAGCATCCTCTGTGCCTGTTCCAAGTCAGCCAATATTTCACTTGATTACTGGACGCCAGGAGCTTCTGTTCATAGCTCTGTTATTCAACTCAGTTAATAACAGCCAGGGAGGTACTTTAAAAAGCTCTCCTTCCCAGCAGGTAGCAGCACAAAGCATTCACTCAGCCCTAGGAGCTCCCTCTACCCATTGCCTTGGTGACTACATGGGGCAGTAATCACTGAGTTTTGTACTATTCACACTTTCAGGCCACTGGAGAAAACTCAGGGACAAGATGTGTTATTACTGCTGTTACCGTGGCCTTCTGTGTGTGTGTGTGCTTGCTCAGTCACTCAGTTGTGTCCAGCTCTTTGTGGCCCTATGGACTGTAGCCCACCAGACTCCTCTGTCCTTCTCCAGGCAAGAATACTGGAATAGCTCGCTATTACCTCCTCCAGAGGCAGAGTCTCTACCACCAAGACACCTGGAAAGCATCGTAGCCTGCTAAACTTCCATTATTAGTGATGCACCTGGAAATCTCAGAATTTTTCACCCAGAAATAACCAAAACAACACCTATCTTAACTCCACTTTACTCTTTAAAACAAGTTCTCTGAACAATGAGGTAATGTAAGTAGCTTCCTGTGACACCTATCATTAGATCTTTTCATATGTAACTGCTACTGCACTGCAGTGCTGCTTTAATTAAAATGTGCCTGATAGCATCTATTCATTTCCATTAAAAGCAGTGATATCTGAGCAGTTCACTCAGTGAACCACGTGTTTATTTCATCTTGGGCTGTTAACAGCCCAGACAACAATTATCCCACTTGACAAATAAACTTTCCAACTGGCTTTTTGGATCCTGATAAACTAATTAAGAGCCGGCCTTAGCTACCTCAGAGGATGGATGTGTGATGCAGGGATGATGGTTCCCAGGTAAAATCAAAGAGAAAACTGCTGATCATATCCCCCAAGTTGCAAGAAATTGTAAGTAAAAGAATTGAGATATAATTCCCCCATGTCTCTCTGATTCTTCTGATAATTTCTGTAGTAGAAATGTGTAGCCTCTTGGTACTCTTTGAACGAGTACCAAGTGCGCAGAAAACCCAAGCTCCCTAAGCAACTGCACAACTGATTGGCAGATCCTTCCATTCTTCCTTGCCTTTGGACAAGCTGTGCTCTTTGTCTAGAATGCTTTCCCCACTCTGCCCACCTGGAAAACTCCTAAAAATCCTTCAAGACACAACTTTCAAATGTTACCTTCTGATTAAAGCCTTCCCTGACCATCTACCACCCCTCCCCAGAATTCATTTCTACAATTTCTCCTCTATATCCTTAATGCAGACTTCTATAATCCCATCTCTCTTCCCTCTGCCCCATCAAACTGTACAATAAACACACTTTTCAGTATCTAGATTCTCAGCTAAGCTGTAAGTTCCTGGAAGTCAAAGACCAAGTCGGTTCCTCTTTGCATAAGCAATCCTAGCACCCAGCAAGGCGCTCAACTCTTCAGCTGAATGAATGAATGAACACAGAAATGAAACTTCCCTACAACCAAATTTTTACAAGATTTAAAGGGGCTCAATGTGGGGAAGGGGAAAAGATTTTGTTATTAAAGAAACTCCACAAGCAACGCTCCCTGGACCCACAATCCACTTCTGGCGAAGGTACTTTTGGCCGACTTTTCAAAGGAGTAATGAGAACAAAGGACGTAGGCATACTCCGTAGCGATGTGCACTTGAGAAAATTAAGTGACAGATATCTCACCCCACCCCAGCCCCACCTAGTTTCTCTCTCTTTGGTTCCCCTGTAAGATGCTCACCAGCACCAGATTCTCCACTAGCAGGGCTGGTCGCCCACACTCTGCACTGTCCCCACTGCTCTGATCTTTCCGGGGGGCAAGCTTTTTCTCGTGTGCTCTTGGCTTTAAAAGACTAACCCACCTATATAGGCCGGAACTCAAGAAGCGCTTATTCTAGGTTGGGCAGTCATGGCATCTTGGCAGGCTGGGGAGCTCTCGGGTGGAGACTGAAAACGGATGGGGATTCTTTTTATCGCTGGAGAAGTCCACACCCGCCGCGCTTTCATTAAGCAAAGGAAAAGCTGCCGCCTGCTCGGTCCTGGGGAAGATGGAAAGGGCCAGCAGGAAGCTGCTGGACGCCCAACTCTTGAATCCTCAGGCGGGCTGCTAACAGCCCAAGAGGGACGCCTGGGGAGCGAGCGGAGGGAACTTTTGAGCCCACCCAGGCCGGGCACCCATTCCCAGCCCTCTACCTATAAACTTGCTCCCTAGCGTGGGCAGGAGGCTATGCCTCTAGAGAGGAGAGACGAGAGTGATAAAAGAGGAAAAAAGCAGTGGGGATGACTACATATCAACTCTAGGGTGCGAAGTCTGCCGCACGTTAGGAGGGTGCCTAGCGTAGGAATAAAAACTCGCGACGCTCCCACCCGCAGTGGAGAGTCCTATTTTTGCCAATTCCCTCGTCCAATCCACCGCCACCTTCCCCAATCTACTACTAGCTCCCCAGAGAAGGCGGCTGAGAGTGGGTCTCCAAACCCCCAGGGGACATGCAGGCTGAGGGCTGAGAGAGGAGGTGCTCTTAACGTCCTCACAACTGCTTCCCTGGAGGCAGAACGAAGTGGAGACTTCAGAAAATTACGCCCGTTTTCCTGACCTCCCCTCCACGACACCAACACGCAGCTACAGTCTGCGAAAACTGGCTTGGAGCTTAAGAGCATCTCCCTGGGATTGCCCCCACAGCTCCAATTCCCTCGAATTTGTCTTGCCTTCTGGGGGAGAAAGGGAGTGGCAAGAAAAACTACTTCAGGAGTTCCCCGGGGGAGAGGCAGGAGGGGACGAGAAAAGGGGTCTCGGAATCCCAGCCTCGTCCGCAGCTCCCACCCCGCGCCGCGCCCGCCCGCGCCCCAGCAGCGCCCGCCCGCCGGCCGGAAGCGCTCCCTCTGCGGGTGCGCCTCCCTGCCGCCGCCCCTGCCCCGGCCAGCAGGGCGCAGAGACCGCGGACTCCCCCGCACCTGTCAAGTTCACGGGGGTGGGCTTCCCGGGCCCGCCCTACTATGTGGGTTTCTACCCGGAAGCCGGTCGCTAGCAGCTGGAGGGTGCGCCTGAATGGCCGCGCCCCTCACCCCTGTGCCCGCCAGGCCGCGTCCTCCGGGCAGGGGGCTGCTCCTCGGGGGCATCTTCCCCCGGCCTGTAAGTCCCACTTCTCAGCCTTTCACCTGGAGCAGGGCAGAGAGATTCGAGGGACCCATCCACGCCCTTCCCCGGACCGGCGCGGAGCTCTGCTCCAGGTCCTCCCCACGCCGAGGTGGGCGCTGGGCACAGCGGCTGGGCTCGCCCGTTTCCCCGCATCCCTCCGACAGCCCCAGCCGTGCTTACCTGTCCTGGCGGCGCACACACAGAAGCACACAACTAAAATCACACCCCTCGGCATCGCTCCCAAGGGTCCCGGCCAAAGCGGGCGCGTGGAAGCCAGGAAGAAACAAATGCGCCTGGATGCCGAGACGCGCCGGGCTCCGAGCCGCCAAACTTGCTGGCGGGCGGCGAGGGAGGTGGCTCTGCTGCGCCGGGCGCCGCGCTCAGGGATCGCGCCCGGGAAGGCGGCCCCGGCCGCCCCGCCCCCAGCCCGCCCCCACCGCGGGCGGCGGCACCCGGCCCGGACCCCGGCCCCCGCTGCGGCGGCGCCCGCCTCGGCGCCGGGGTGGGAACGCGGGGCTTGGCCGCTCCGGCAGGTTGCGCCTGGCGCTGGCAACGGCTCCTCCTCCGCGGCGAGGACCCGGGCGATCGGCGCAGCAGCCGCTACCACTCGGAGCGCCGGAGCTGGAGTCCCGGGACCCGGGGGCCAAAAGGGAGGAGCTGGAGGCGCAGGGCACCCCCTCCCTGAGCTTCACGCTCTCCAGCCCAGACGAGCCGGCGGAGCCGCTGCTGCTGTCTCTGCCTCGGCGCCGCGGTGGGGGCTGCCGAAGTTGCCACAGTTCATCTTGGTCGAAACGAAGAACCCCGAGTCCTTGCGGGTGGATTCCCCCCCGCCCCGCGTCCCCGCCACCGGGGGAACCCCGACCCAGACGGACTCAACTAGCGCCCTCAGCTCCTCCCTGGAGGACAGTTACTCCGGATTTGCTTAGGTGACTGGTTGGGGAGGGGGGTGTAGGGAGATGATGCCTGAGTTCCGTCTCACCACCTGTACCTCCAGTCTCCTCTCTCCGCTGGGTCCCTCTGAGTGGAGACCCGCTTTGGGGGTTCAGGGAGAGGACGCTAAGACCGGGGGAGGGGGGTGCAGAAAAAGTGTCCCTGAGCCCGAGCGAAGCACGGTGGGGAATTGGGGAGTTTTATTTGCAAGCCTTCCGGTTCTGCAGGGCAGATGCTGCCACTTAGGGGAAATTCCTAACCATTTTTTTTTTTCCTTGAGTGAGTTTCTCGATGGTTTTGTCAAAAACCCTACTACTCTCCTTTCACAGTCACGGTTTGACCTCTCCCGCAGTTATTCTGGAACCCTCTCCAACACCATTCCTGGAGAGAATGGCTGGACTTTGTTTTAGGAGTGTGGGCAAGAAGACCAATCCTCCTGCTTCTATGTGACCCCCTTGCAGAACCCAGCCTTCCCTAGAAATATCTCCCAGTTTCATGGCACTTCCTTTCAGGAACGTTATTTATAACTAGATTGCAGAGTCGTGAAATCAGACATGACAGAGCCTTTGATTTACACCAAACGAGCCCCACATGATTTAAAACTCCTTGGCTTGCTCACACTGGTCCCCTCTCTCTGAGTCCAGCCCAGCCCTCTGATATGATAGGGATCCCAAAGAAGGGAAACGTCTCTGAACAAAGCTCTCCCTCATTTTCCAGGAAACATTTACAACGTTCAAGAAAAATCCTCTTCATTAATCCCCTTCTTACTTCTTCTGTTCCTAACCCCTTCATCACCGTGACCCCAGGAGCCCCCACTGAAGGTCACCAAAGTAGCAACACAGTTTATTAAGAGAGAAGGTTTTTATCTACACACTCTGCCCTATTTTTCTGGATATTCCTGTATGCAAGCCACTGTCCCACTTGGCCCTTTACACTGTGGTCCCTTAGCAGATAAAAAAGGAAATGAACAAGCAGATAAATTCCAGCATCTAACACCTGAGGCAGAAGAAGGGAAGCAAACAAAGAAGTGTATTGCCATGCCCTAAGCTGAGCTGAAAGATTAAGAGGTAAACTGATGTCAAAGCTGAGCATGAACAGATTCTCCATCTCTTCTGGGATTCAGCTCGAGCCCAGAGGGGATCTGTCTGCATTGACTGTCTGATTTCACTACAGAGGCAAGACTTTCTCCTTCCACCTGGAGCATATTACATTTAAAGCTAAAATTAAAATCACACGCTAGTGGTAAAGAAGCTGCCTGCCAATGCAGGAGATGTAAGAGACACAGGTTTTATCCCTGGGTTGGGAAGATCCCGTGGAGAAGTAAATGGCTACCCACTCCAGTATTCTTGCCTGGAGAATTCCCAAGGACAGAGACTTGGAAGGTCACAATCCATAGGGTTACAAAGAGTCAGACACTATTTAGCATGCACACAGAACATGTTACATTTAAGCTAACTTTAAAATCACACCTGTTGCAGAAAATAGGACTTCTCAAGTTGAGCTGGGCCTTGTGAATGAGGATTCCCCAAAACCACATTGTGTTGTGAGACCCAAGCCCTCTCTCTCTGCAGATTTTAAATACACCTCAGTAGGAGCAGTCTCTGTGGCTTAGAGCTGTTGTTTCAAAGGTGTCTTACTGATCCCAGAAATCCTAGAAGTCACAGTGACCCCAACCAAGGGAAAAGGTGGTCTGAGTCAGACCTTTAGAGCTCTCTCTCTCTCTGAAAGTCTCTGTGTAATTAGTTGGTCCTGTGGGATGGAGCTTTCAGTGTGTTCCATTAAAAAATAAAGCAAGGCATATGTTCTGTCAAAGCTTTGCAGCATCACATCCATTAGCAGAACTAGTGTTAATCTTAACAAGGTCATAAATCTTTCTATATAACTGAGTACCTCAATCTCCTCCTATAAATGCACTTCTGGAGTGGGAATTTGGAGTGTGTAGCCTAAGGTAACCTTTATAGAGCACGCCTAGCAAATTTCTATGGTGGCGATGAAGGGACCACGTGGCTGTGTGTTGGGATATTGCAATGGAACCCATGCTCAATGGAAGCAGTGATGAAGCTTAGTTTACCTAATACCACACCCCAAGCCAGCCCTCCCCTTCTGAATGGCCTCCCTCTATGATCTGTCTAAGAACAAGAGGCTTCCTCTGATTATCCCTCTGCCTCTTCTTCCTGACCTCTAAATATTGGGGAGCCTCATGGACCCCAGACTTCTTGTCTTCAAGCCACAGTTACTACTATGTGTTCTCATCCAGCCTCATAGCTTTAACTACCATCTATACTCCGGGAGTTGGTGATGGACAGTGAGGCCTGGCGTGCTGCGATTCATGGGGTCGCAAAGAGTCGGACACAACTGAGCGACTGAACTGAGCTGATACATGGATGATTCTCACCTGGTGCATTTCCAGTCCACACCTCTCCTTCAGAGTCCGGGCATACATACTCAACTACTCATCATGTGTCTCAAATGCAATATGGCCACATCATCAAAACTGAAAACATTTGTGTTTCAAAGGACATCACAGGAAGTGAAAAGAGAGCCTACAGAACAGGAAACAAATCTGCAAGTCCTATATCTTATTTGGGCTTCCCAGGTGGCACAGTGGTAAGGAACCCACCAGGCAATGCAGGAGATACAAGAGACATGGGTTCAATCCCTGGGTCAGGAAGATCCCCTGGAGTAGGAAATGGCAACCCACTCCAGTATTCTTGCCTGGGAAATCCCATGGACAAGGGAGCCTGGCAGGTTACAGTCCATGGAGTGGCAAACAGTCGGACATGACTGAGCACATTTGCATAAGATACCTGATTTAAACTACTCGCACTTACTAAAAATTATTATACTCAACAGTAAAGACAAATGACCCAATTTTAACATGTGCAAAAGATCTGAATAGACTTTTCTCCAAAGAAGAAAAACAAGCAGCCAGTAAACTCATGAAAAGATGCTCAGCATCATTAGCCATCTGGGAAATGCAGATCAAAACCACAATGAGATATCACTTCACACCCACAAGGATGGCTAAAACCAAAAAGCCAGATAGTAAATGTTGACAAGGAAGCGGAGAAATTAGAACCTTCATATACTGGTTGGTGAGAATGTGAAACAGTTCTTCAAACAGTTAAACATAAAGTTACCATATGATTCAGCAATTCTACCCCTGGGTACAGACACAAGAACTGCAAACATATGGCCACACACTAAGCTGTAGACAAATGTTCATAGCAGCATCACTCATAATAGCCAAAAAGTAGAAACAGCCCAAATGCCCATTAGCTGATGAATGGACAAGTAGAAGGCAGTACATTTATATAATGGAATATTATTCAGCAATAAAGAGAAATGAAGTACTAATATATGCTGCAACAGGGATAGATCTTGAAAATACTATGCCGAGTGAAAAGAGTCTGTCCCAAAGAACCACATGTCATATTATTCCTTTTATGTAAAATGTCCAGATCTATAGAGACAAAAGTAGATTAGCAGTTGCTTAAGGCAGGGGGAAGGGGAAGGAAAGATTAGCAGGTGCCAGCTAAGGAATGCAGGACTTGTTTGCGGGGTAATGAAAATGCCCTAAAATTGATTGTGATGATGCTGAAAAACTCTCACAAATACTCACAATATATTAAAAGCCATTGACTTGTACACTTTGGGTGAAGTGTATAGTATGTGAATTGTATCTCAATAAAGCTGTTTTTACAGACTTCCCTAGTGGCTCAGTGATTGAGAATCTGCCTTCCAATGCAGGGGACACAGGTTCCATCCCTGGTCGGGGAACTAAGACCGCATGCTGCACGGCAGCTAAACCCAAGCACCACAACTAAGACCCAACAAAGCCAAACAAATAAATGTTTTTTAAAAGCTATTTTTTTAAAAACTTCTTTAATGATCATTAAAAAATTGCAACGTGTTCCAAGTGAGGACTTTTAATTCCCCCTTACTCCCAAACTGTGTTCCCTGGTGGCTCAGATGGTAAAGAATCCCCCTGCAATGCAGGAGACTGGGGTTCGATCCCTGTGTTGGGAAGATCCCCTGGAAAAGGCGATGGCAACCCACTCCAGTATTCTTGCCTGGAGAATTTCATGGATGGAGGAGCCTGGCAGGCTACAGTCCATGGGGTCACAAAGAATCAGACATGACTGAGCAGATAACACACACACACACACACACACACACACACCACACACACACACCTCTCAAACTCCCTGCCTGCTGTCTTCTAAGGAGATGGCACCAACCTTCATCAGGCGTTCCAACCAAATAACCCAGGGTCATCCTGACTTCCCTTCTCTTGCATTCATGCTAAGTCGCTTCATTTGTGTCTCTTTGCAACCCCATGGACTGTAGCCCACCAGGCTCCTCTGTCCATGGGATTCTCCAGGCAAGAATACTGGAGTGTGTTGTCATGCTTTCCTCCAGGGGATCTTCCCAATCCAAAGATTTAACCCTCTTCTCTTACACCCCCTGCATTTGCAGGCGGGTTCTTTACCTCTAGGGCCACCTGGGAAACCCCTGCTTTCCCTTAGACATAAAGAAAAGTCCCAAATCAACTGCATCTCACCACCCCTCACTCCTCCTGCCTCCTTCCAATCCATGACTTCCCCATTCCTTGGCTCTTGCCCTCGACGTCCGATCGTTCTCTGTACCTCCACTCTGGCCCCTTATAATTCAGCCATCCCTTAGCAGGCATGGTTGGCTTTTTAAGACATGAATCAGACCACATTCCCTTACTCAAAAGTTCCCTTGCTCTTTTCTATCATATTTTTAAGAAATCCAAACATCTCACAAGACCTCTGCCCAGCTTCCCGGCTCTCTCCCCCTCACCTCCTTCCTCACCCCAGAATCTTGCTATTCCTTAAACATTCGAAGTTCACACCCTCCTTCCTCATGGTCTCTGCACTTGCTGCCCCCTCTGCCTGGAACATTGCTTCCATAAATCTTAGTGCGGTACACTTTTCACATGACTTCAGCCTCTGTTCAAATGTCAACTCCTTGGGGAGACTCCGCCTACAGAAGCTTCCCACGTCATGCCCATGGCTCTCTGTCTCCTAACCCTGCTTAAGTTTTTTATAGTGCTTAGTACTATCTGAAATATCGATTGATTTGTTGACATTTGTTCTGTCTCCCCCCGCAGAGAATGCCACAAAAGTAGGATTTTTGTCTTTCTTGTTCACCACTGTGTCTCTCCACCTAGGACAGACTTGGCATATTTTAGGAGCTCAATAAACATTTGTTGGATGAATCAATGGATGTTGTTCGGGAAGCAGCATGGAGGATGGACACTTCTCATTGGCCATCACCAAGGCAACAGACTGCCTTGTCCCTCTGGCCCCCAGAGCTGCTCCACGGCTGACTCTATGCAGGGCAGTGAATTTCACAGAGGAAGAAAGAGGAAGACTCCTTCTTAGCATCCAAGGCTGAGAAACTCTCCATCTCATTTAGTGCCCTCCAGTCCCTCACCCCAGGGCACTCTCCTGTGTCCAAACAGCCTTCCAACTACCTTCACATTTAGGGATGCATGACACATTTCCTTGTAAAAGTGACGAGAATGGAGGATAGTTATGGATTGGTTTGTGTCCCCCACCCCCGTGCCCCACCACCCCACCCCCATGAAAAAACACATGCTAAATCCTAACTCCCAGTGCTTATGAATGTGACCTTTTTTGGAAACTGAGTCTTTACTGATGTCATCAGGTGAAGATGAGGTCTTTGGTGGGTTCTCGTTCATTGCGACTGGTGTCCTTGTAAGAGGAGGAAAATGCCACGTGAAGACAGAGACATTTAACAAATGAAAGCATGTGGCAGGCAGACACTGAAGTGCTCTAAGTCGCAGAACGCCTGGGGCCACAAGCCAGAAGCAGTAGAGGCGGATCCTCCCCTGGAGGCTCCAGAGAGATCCTGGCCCTGCCAACACCTGGCTTCAGATTCTAACCTCCAGCACTGTGAGAGACTAAATATCTGTTGTTTTTAAGCGTTCCGGTTTACAGCACTTTGTTAACAGTCCTAGGAAACTAACCCAAGTGCCAATCAACTGGCAGAGTCCAGAGAAGTGCGAAAACTCCCAAGTGTCCTTTGCCAACCCAGCAAGCGCCAGACCCTCTTGAACTAGGCACACCTGGACCTGGGTGGGTATTTTCATTTCCTGAAATGCACATGCAATTGCAAAGAGGGGATGAATGAATACATCCATGCATGGGCCTCTGTTTCTATATGAATATAAGAATTCTACACACACACACAAAATATGCATTCTCTACTCCAGTCACTACAGTCAGTTTCAATGACATCCAGATAAGAGAGACCCGTGTCTTGTGAAGTTAACTATTGTCTTTCTGTCTTGCAGCTTCAAACACTTTATAGGACAAAGTGAGGTGTCAATCTGAAGGAAGACAGAAAAATCTATACATAGACATCATAGACAAAATTGTTCCATAATTTTTTGGATGAAACCCTCCTAATCCATAACATCAATGATCTTAGATAAGTTTTGAGTTTCTGATGATAAGAACCAAGGTGTTCACATATCCAGGTTAAGTGTTACATAAGCACATGTTGGCCATTCCTATAGACCAGGGGAAAGCAGAAGCCCATTCTCAAGCAGGTGCTAGAAGCAGGCCTCACCTCGACCCTAACCAGAATGATAATGGCTCATTTTTCAAGTATAATGAAGTATGGGTTCCTGCACTAAGTGCTTTCTATGGATAAATTCCTCAAAGCAACCCAGTGACGTATGTGGGATTATTACACTTAGTTTACAGATATGGTAACTGAGCAATTTGTCAAATGAGTGCCTGAGTCAAGTTTCAAACCCAGGCATCTGGACTGCAGAATCTGTATATTTAACTGTTAAGCTGGGTTTCCCTGCTGGCTCAGTGGTAAAGAATCTGCCTGCCAAGGAGGAGAAATGGGTTTGATCCCTGGGTTGAAAAGATCCCCTGGAGAAGGAAATGGCAACCCACTCCAGTTCTTACCTGGGAAATCCCAGGGACAAAGAAGTCTAGAGGGCTACAGTCCATGAGGTCACAAAAGAATCAGACACAGCTGAGAAAGTGAACCAACAACTGCTAAGCTACACCACTTTTCCTAGGATAAAGCCTATGGATTTGGTCTCCTTGTTGAGGTCTTGTGGGAAACCAGTACATAGCAGCCCTATTTCCTTCATGAGTTCTGACCAACTGAGAAATAAATGAGTTAGCAAGAGGCCAAGCATCATCTTTATCAACATGACAGTGTTGGGAGAGCATAGCCTCCCATGAAAGCCAAAATGGGCTGGCCATCTTCCCTGCCTCCAACCTGGATCCTGGCGCAGCCATCTGCTCCCGCCGATCAGGGTGGAGAAAGTGAAAGAGGACTCAGTGAAAAATGAGGACCGATGGCTGTCTGCCTCATCTATGAAAAGTGGAGCAAGCAGGGAGTACAGGAAAGGTCCAGGAGTATCAAAGGAAAATCCCTCACATGGAAACCAAAAGGGTGGGGAAAGACCCCCTTGATACTCTCTCAAACTTCCCTCCATGAAGGATCCTTTGATGGTCCTGTGGCCCTGGGCTGCCCACAAAGTGCACCCAGCCTTGTTTGCCAGGCCTGAAAGTGATACTTTATTCCCGGTAGAAGAGCCCTGTGCTCAACACTGCTGCCATCGCTCCACAGAAAAAGGAGGAGGAAGGCATCCTTTTGTACTTACGCTGAGTTAGGGAGGATGGCGCATCCTTGAGCAGGTCTGGTGACCCAAAGCCATGACCATCTCCTGGAGGAAATTCAGGCCATGGGATGGCATAATGGGACAGGTGTTCTTGAACAGGGGTAGCCTGCTCTAGTTACTTTAGGCAACAACCCTTCATGTGAGTTCTTGAGACTGGGCCTCCTCATCTACATGAAACAAAAATGCTCATTTCCCATGCTTTTAGACTGCTTTCCAGAGTCACAGGCCTCTAAAGTTCTACTCAGCAGCCAAGTACCGTCAAATTCTGCCACATCTCCCAGAGGTTCCCTGGGTCTCCTTCCAGTCTTCCTAGTGCATTTCACTACCTGTATCAGGAAGGATACTGTCTGCCTTCCTGTAACAGGAAAAACTCCCAGATGATAACTTATACAAGAGTTAAGGCTCTGTCAGGTTAAAAAATGCACATTCTGGAGTTGAGTGAGGTTTAATTTAGTGGCTTTATGAAGTCCACGGGGAGCCAGGCTCTTCTCAGATTTCTGGTTCATCATTCCTAGATCATTGCTTTTGTCCTCACAGTTCAACATGGCTACTGGTACTCCAGCCATTTATTCCACATTCCAGAAAGCAAACAAAAAAGAGAATGAAGAGAATGGAAATAGGTCAAGTCTTCTAAAGTCTGGATTCAGAACGGACGCACTATCACTTCTGCTTACACGCTAATAAAGTCAAGGACGAGTACAATCTGCTCGCGATGAAGACATAGCCCAGGTGTGATTTGGGGCAAGGTAAAAAAGCGGAACCAATAGGCAGTCTATCTTATCTAT
The DNA here is from genome assembly GCF_016772045.2 of Ovis aries. NCBI lineage: Eukaryota > Metazoa > Chordata > Mammalia > Artiodactyla > Bovidae > Ovis > Ovis aries. Next base: position 21,848,145 of record NC_056074.1, read on the forward strand.
CATTCCTGAAAACTAGGGAATGTCATGTTCTGGTCAGGTGACAACAAGCCTGCTGAAGTCAGAAACGCTCTTCTTTAAGAACAGGAAACCAGAGCAGCTCAGTCTCCACACTCCCATACACTGTACCAACTTTGCAAAATATCAATACCGGTCTAGCACAAGATCCTCATACTTTTTACCCTCACCCCAAAACACAGGGTGTGTAGAAGCACTCATCAAAACGCAGGAAAAGGGAGCCAGCACATTGAGGCTGCCATGAGCCTACACTTGGCAGTGCTCTCCCCTTTGGAGCGGAGGTTTTTTTCGGTATGGCTTATCTCAAAACCCACAGTCAAGAAGGATCAAATTCATACAAACTTGGAAGGTCATGCCCAGGGTTCTCTTGTGCACCTCTCCCCAACACCAGCGTGGAATGGACATGTCACCAGCAAACAGTCCGGAGGCAAGTGGTATAAATGAGCATCTCTCATAAACAGCCACAGAGTCCCTCAACCTCCCCTTCCTGAGAGGAGACAGCAGAGGAACCAAGTAATGGAAGAAGAATATCCAGGCTGCCCTGAGAAACCCGAGTCCCAACTCAAGGCCCCGCCTGTCCCAGCATCCACTCTGAACTCAGACTTTGCCAAGATCCAGAAACTAACACGGCAGTATCTGGCAGGGCAAGAGTCTCCAGGACCATGTGCCAGCCTCCATCCCTATTGACTGGTGTCATCGCCATGCTGATTGCTCAGATTTTTAAATATAAAACCTGATGGCCCCAGTGACATGGGTCAGAAAGGAGAGTGCCTGCTACTGTTGGGTATATCCCTAGATTTACGACCTAGTGTTTCGCTGTTCTTTCTAACATTTTGAAAAGTCTGGTTTCTTGCACAATCAAACCAGTGTTCTTGCCCCACCTCTCTCCCCACTTCTATCCATCCTTGACATGGCGACCAGGCCAATATTCCGAATGCACAGCTCTAACAGCCAATATCCAACAGCTATCTTAGGTGTTAAATTCTCACATACAAATTTCAGCTGAATGTGCATCGTAATTATGTGAGATGGTTACACCAGAAATTGAGAAAACCGAGGCTGTGATAAGAAGACATAGAGCTGGCGCGCGAACCCAGGACAGCACTTGGTCTCTGGCCTCATAGCTGCCTTTGCCAGGAAATCTCTCTCCATGATCAATAACCTTCCTTGGTAGCTTCTGAACTCTGCATGTTGCCATTGAAAGCACCTGACTGTCAAGTCCTAAACCCCTTTTCCAGCCTTAGTTCTCACTTCCCACAGGCGTGTCTGACACTTTCCATCCTACCCCCCATTTTTCTTGACATGATCTGTCTTGTCCCCGTACCATCACTCACTTGGTCTTGTCTACCTCCAAAGCTCATCCTAACAAAACAGAGCAGGACCCTCTGCCTCTTGTCCCACCATATCCTCTGCCTGCCTTTTGCCTGCGGAGAAACTTTAGCTAAAGAACAAGTTTAATCAGAGAAGTGAGAAGATGCAGAAACAAAGGTAAACAGTCAAAGGAGGCCAAATAATAATAGTTTAACCATTAAGCAAAATCAAGACCTTTAGTTCCCTCTCAAGGGCTATAGATAATATTCTGAGCTATCTCCTGTGAGCTGTCTTATAGATACTGAAACCCCCACCAGGTGGAGAAGTTAACTACACGATAACCAAACTGTAACCATGACATAAGCTGCCACAGTTCCAAGAACTGGTCTCAAGGATATGGGAACAAATTGACCCTGGAACTGAAGATGAATTATACAATCAAGAGGATGCTGGTCAGAACACTAACGACCAATTTCAAGATAACTGTCAAGAGTGACTGTGCTATTTCTGCATGTAGTTCCCTTCCTCAGCCTATAAAAGCTCTAGCCCATGGATTGTCACTGGAGAGGAGCAGGCCTTTGGACAGGTATCCACCCCCCAACCAGTTGCCAGCATCCAGAATAAAGCAAACTTTCCTTTCCATCAAGCTGGCCTCTTTATTGGCATCTGAGTGGCAAGCAGCCAGACCCCGCTTTTGGTTACGCTGATATTTTTCTCATGGTCAAAACTCTCCCCGTGTCCCTGTTTCCTGAAATCCTGCCTAATCCGCTCAGACAGAAGGCATTTCTTCCTCCACATCCCCTCGGTGTGTTCTTGTCCTGTACCCTGTGGTTCTTCCCACTGTGTATTACAGCAATCACACTGAGTAACCTGGAGGCACAACCCAACTCTTAACGCATTTTTCTTGCACGTTAACACTGAGCTCTGTTCCTCGTAGAGAACCAACACTCAATATTTGCTCACTTGATTAAAAATGCATTTATTGAGTATCTACTATGTGTCACAAACTATTACGTACTGGAAAGATATCAATGTCTTAACATTATTAAGACATTGAGTAGAGTGTAAAAAATGAATACATGAGTGAAGGGACCAATAGATCCTCAAAGTGTGATTCTGTTTCAATGCAACCCATATTATATTCCAGATATTATTTTCTCCTCATCCTAAGGCATCTGGAGAAGCTTCCTGGAAAGAGGAACGGGGTCGGGTTAAATCACTTACGATATGAAAATTCTCATAGAATTACAGATCGCACTAAAGGCAAGAAAAGAGGGACCCAAACCACACACAGTCTCAGTTTAATGCAGTAGGTTATGTAAATCCAGTTTTTGTCAAGTTGAGCTATTTTAAAGGCCCTGGAGGTGTTTTCTATTGTAAGACTCCTATGGTGAACTTGTTTCAGACAGTGACTACCCACCCTACATGTATCATCTTGAAAACACAGTTCCCACAAAATGGACTATCAGAGAAGAATCTATACATCAGAGATGCTGGAATAAATGACCTTGGACCTCCACACAGCCGTGAGATTCTGAATCTCTAGTTCCAGGAGACACGTCTGGGGAGACGAAGGAAGGAGACAGGAACAAAAGCAGAGAGCAATCAAAGAGGCAGGAGTGAGGTCAGCAGGAAAACAGCCACAAAGTCAGGGGAGAATCATTGCCAAACAGATGAAAACAAGATGAAAGATTGGATGCAGGAAGCAAGGGGAGGCAGGGGAGGTATCGGAGTAAACGCCATTAGCTCATTTCGAACAGATCCTTGTACCCTTGTTAACAGCCCAGAGAAGATCAACCTGCTGCAGATACATGAGCGCTAAGCCTCCCACATTTCATCATCATCCCCACTTCAGTTCAGTTCAGTTCAGTTCAGTTCAGTCACTCAGTCATGTCACTTAGGGAAAGACTATTTAAAGTTATATACACACTACCATATATAAAACAGATAACCAACAGGGACCCATTATATAGCACAGGGAACTATGCTCAATTATTTTGTAATAAACTATAATGGAAAATGCTTGTTGAGGTTGTCAAGGTGGCCGGGCTCACCAGGCCTGGACAATAACTTTGAGGAGCCACAGGGCAGGAAAGACAGGGGCCAGAGCTCTGCCAGTGGCAGGCCAGGTGGGCAGGAGATTGACCCCAGGGCAGCCAGCAGCAGCAGTGAAAATTCTGAAAGAGATGGGAAGACCAGACCACCTTACCTGTTTTCTGAGAAACTTGTATGCAGGATGAGAAGCAACAATTAGAACTGAACATAGATCAATGGACTGGTTCAAAATTGGGAAAAGAGTACAACAAGGCTGCTTATTATCACTCTGCTTATTTAACTTATGAGTAGAGTACATCATGTGAAATGCCAGGCTGGATGACTCACAAGCTGGAATCAGGATTGCTGGGAGAAATATCAATAACCTCAGATATGCAGATGATACCACTCTAATGGTAGAAAGCAGAGAGGAATAAAGAGCCTCTTGATAAGGATGAAAGAGAGAATGAAAAAGCTAGATTAAAGCTCAGTATTCAAAAACCAAGATCATGGGATCCAGCCCCATCAGTTCAGTTCAGTTCAGTTCAGTTCAGTCGTTCAGTCATGTCTGACTCTGCGACCCCATGAATCGCAGCACACCAGGCCTCCCTGTCCATCACCAACTCCTGGAGTTCACTCAGACTCACGTCCATTGAGTCGGTGATGCCACCCAGCCATCTCATCCTTGGTCGTCCCCTTCTCCTCATGCCTCCAATCCCTCCCAGCATCAGAGTCTTTTCCAATGAGTCAACTCTTCACATGAGGTGGCCAAAGTACTGGAGTTTCAGCTTCAGCATCATTCCTTCCAAAGAAATCCCAGGGCTGATCTCCTTCACAATGGACTGGTTTGATCTCCTTGCAGTCCAAGGGACTCTCAAGAGTCTTCTCCAATACCACAGTTCAAAAGCATCAATTCTTCAGCGCTCAGCCTTCTTCACAGTCCAACTCTCATATCCATACATGACCACAGGAAAACCATAGCCTTGACTAGATGGACCTTAGTCGGCAAAGTAATGTCTCTGCTTTTGAATATACTATCTAGGTTGGTCATAACTTTTCTTCCAAGGAGTAAGCGTCTTTTAATTTCATGGCTGCAGTCACCATCTGCAGTGATTTTGGAGCCCAAAAAAATAAAGTCTGACACTGTTTCTACTGTTTCACCATCTATTTCCCATGAAGTGATGGGACCGGATGCCATAATCTTCGTTTTCTGAATGTTGAGTTTTCATGGCAAATAGATATGGGAAAAGTGGAAACAGTGACAGATTTTATTTTCTTGGGCTCCAAAATCACTGCAGACAGTGACTGCAGCCATGAAATTAAAGGACCCTTGCTCTGTGGAAGAAAAGCTATGACAAACCTAGATGGCACATTAAAAAGTAGAGACATCAAATCACTTTGCCAACAAAGGTCTGTTTAGTCAAGGCTATGCTTTTTCCAGTAGTCATGTACTGATGTGAGAGTTGGACAATTAAGAAGGCTGAGTGCCAAAGAATTGATTCTTTCAAATTGTGATGCTGGATAAGACTCTTGAGAGTGTCCCTTGGACTGCAAGGAGATCAAACCAGTCAATCCTAAAGGAAACCGACCCTGAATATTCATTGGAAGGACTGATGCTGAAGTTCCAATACTCTGGCCAACTGATGTGAAGTGCCAACTCATTGGAAAAGTCCCGGATGCTGGGAGAAATTGAGGGCAAGAGGAGAAGGGGGTGACAGAGGGTGAGATGGTTGGATGGCATCACTGACTCCGTGGACATGAGCTTGAGCAACCTCAGGGAGATGGTGAAGGACTGGGGAAGCCTGGTGTGCTGCAGTTCATGGGGTCACAAAGAGTCAGACACGATTTAATGACTGAACAACAATAATAAAGGAAAATAATCTGAAAAAGAATATATATACACACACACACAACTGAATCATTTTTCTGTAAACATGAAACTAACACAGTATTGTAAATCAACTCTACTCCAATAAAAATTAGGGACTTTCCCAGCAGCCCAGTGTTTAAGAATCTGCCTTGCAATGCAGGAGATGCAGGTTTGACCCTTGGTTGGGGAACTAAGATCCCACATGCCTCATGCCAACTAAGCCTGCGTGCCACAGCCAGAGAAGCACACACACTGCAACTAGAGAGAGGCTGACTGCCACAACGCACACCCAGCGCAGTCAGGGTTTTTTAGCAAATAAATAACACTGGGGCATATAAACACAATGGAGCCTTCCCAAGTGAAAGTTCATGGTGTCTAAGCTCTACTTCGAAACACTCCACAGAAAGTTTCAATTCAGAGTGGGGAGAGGGATACATAAGAAAGAAATGGGACATGAGTCGGTTAATGGTTGGAACTGAGTGATGTGGACATGAGAGACAATATTCTACACTCACTGCTTTTATAGAGGCTTGAGAATTTCCCCCCAAAATTAAAACACAGCGGAGCACAGGGATCTCGGGAAGGAAACCAAGGATGATGAGCCGGAGCCAAATTCTGATGCCATGGAGAGATCTTCTTTCAGGATGAGGTCTTCATTGAGTTTGTTCTTTGCTGCTCGGTCTGCGTGCTGAAGAGCAGCAAATAGACAAGCCTGAGCGGCTGTGTGGCAGTCTCATTACCACAGGATGGACCCTGATGCTCGTGGCTTGCAGTTTGCAGCATCAGCTTCCGAGAGTATCTCTTTTCCCAGTAAGAGTGGTATGGCTTACCCCCATAGCCAGCCCGAAATGGCAGCTGGAGGTAGAGCATGTTTGGGTTCATTGAGGAAGACAGGGTCAAGCTTCTGGGTTAACAGGATCTGACAGGAATGCACAGCTGCCAGTCTCTACACACGACCCCAGAGCTCAGGGACTCTGTTTGCCCGGGGGGAGGGGAACATGGGGGCTCCGCACTCTTAAAGGAGAGGAACGCCATGTATTGATCTGCTTGTGGCTGGTTTAATATGTGTAGTCTTTCTACTTAGCTCTGTGTTCCATGAGCTCCGGGACTGTTTCATTTTTCATTCAGTGTAGCCTGGGGTCTAACTCAGCGGAGGACGTAAATGTTTGTGGAATTGAAATAAAGTTGAATTGAAGACTGACAAAGTGGTCATTCAAATATACCCAAGGATTTAACTTGCCCAGCCCTTCTGCTCAGATTCACTCAGATGCTCTCTCCTTCCCTCTCTCTCCCTTCCCCAGGAGGGGTGATTAATAATTCAGCAAACAATAGTGTATTCTGATGGCTCCGAATATAACAATTTAATTGATATTTGTTTCTGCAGCAGTGCAATATCTCATTTTCCCAGGAGGGCAGTTTTCCATTTCTGTTCCAGGTTTCTCCCAACAAAACAGATCAATCCTGGGAATACCTGAAGGCCATTTGTTAAGAAAGAATGTGGGTAGTGGGTTTGAAAAAGACACAGTTCTGTAGCAATCGGGTTTTTAAACACTGACATTTATTTAGGGGTTTGTCAACTCATACATTATTAGGATATATTCTAATTTATATCAGTATATAATAGGCAATATATAATACCATAAATTGCATTTGTACACATAAATACAAAATTTGAGGTAGGGCCTCAAGAATAATGACTTCTTAAATGAATAATGCACAGTATATAATATGTACTCTATAAGATATATATATATGGTGCATCATTTATAATGTAATATATTTTCTTCATGTACAGTTAATGAAAAAATATAAGGACCTGATTAGGGAACATATCTTTATTCATTGGTGACAGGACCACATAAGATGCCTGCATTAAGGACAATAGCCAATTACGCAGTTAAAGAATAAACCTATCCCATGATAGGTCCATATAAAGTGCAAAAAAAAGACCCAAAAAATGAGACACAAAACAGTTCCTAGTCAGTTACTAAGTATCATCCTAGCAATAAAATACACCTATAAGGCAAATGGTTACCTGAAGATGTATTTAATCCATGGCAGGCAAATCAAGCCACCGCTCCCTCTTCAGGGGTGATGAATACCCAATCTTAGAACACTTTCTCTTTGGCTGCAGGCTGCTTAGAGGTGACCAAAGCAGAGACCACAGTTCAAAATCACTTGGCCTTTCTGTATAGTTGAAGCAAAATCCAGGAAAGATAGCTTTACTTTTGCAAATCCTCAGACCACTTTGCAGAGAAATCAGCATTAAGATTCGATCATCCAAACCTTTGCTCCCAGCCTGGAGGTTTCCTACACAATACCCAGGAGGAAACAGAGGCGACACTCATTCGCTGGCCTTGGCCTGTTTTCTCTGCAAGAGAACCTACCACCCAGCCTGAAGAAATGTGTCACAGACCCAAAGCCAGGTAGCAGCAGCAGGATCTTGCCATCACACTTACATGAAGCAATAGTTATTGTACAAGTCTCTGGCGAAAAGAATGATGACCAATGGCCAAGGGAACAAAGAGAAAAGAAAAAATCTTAGTTTTAGGCATGGGAAAACCATGCTGACAGGTCAAGTTTATCAGAAGCACTGAGACACATAGAGATAACAGAATTAGAACTTAAAGGAAAACTCAACTCCAGTGCAACATTAGCAAAGACAACCCAAGTCTTATCCATTTCCGGGTCATTGTGTTCAATGTCCTTTTAAAGTGCCGCTCACTGAAATACAAGTTGACTCCATTTCTGACCTAATACACATCGGAAATTTCAAAGACATTGAGGTCATCGAGATTTTGCATTGACCACAGATTCCATGCAATAAATAAATATTAGAGAGAAAGAAGAAAAAGACCAGACTGGACACATTTGTACATGACAAACACACAGCCTTAAAGAGATTAAAAGTTACTAATACACAAGACAAATAAATGTATAAGAAGCCACAACACCAATTGTGAAGGCATACACATATTTTTCTCCTTTAAGGATATTACAGGGTTACTGTTTTTAACATATGGCTTTTTTTTCTCAGAATGGGTTTCTGGCATTTGTTGGTATTAGGAAACAATTTCACATGTAGAAAACACCCTACTATTCTGCACAGTGAGCCAACGCAAGCCTTTCCTCAGCAACTCAGTTTTTGCCTCCATTTGAAGGGGAACTGTCAAGTGGCGCTTTATGACAATGCTGTTCATTTCATTTTTATTCATTCACTTTTTTCCTTCCACTTGACTGTGCATTTCAATAACATGGACACATCCATCTGGCCATATGCATCTCAGCGTCCCAGCCACGTCCAGGGGAGGTACCACGTGAGCAGACTGGCCATGAGTGGAGACAACTCAGATACCGAACACTGCTCTGGCAAGGAAAGCCTCGAAAGTTAAACACGACTATAGAAAGAGACAAAACTAAACTCACAAGGTAACCATTCCCAGGTAAGCTTAGAACCTTCCACCTTTAAGGACACTGTACTTGAAACTTGGATGCTGTAAGAAAAAAGTTTTAAAAACACAGACAGACACACACACACACAAACCCAGTTGCTCAGGGAACAGCCCCTGGGTCTTAACTGGACAAATTGTAATGAACACAAATGTCCTGCCCCCAAGTGCAAAACGCACTAGTTAATGAGGCTGTCCCCATTCTCACAATGAATTGAACTTGCGGTGTGTACGAAACAAATCTGGCAGCATCCATGAGTTTACCTCACCCCCTTTTTAATCACAGCAATTAACAGAAATTGGGTTGGCATCCAGCATCCAACTCAGATTTTAGCCAAGAGGCAAGAAAGGAAAGCCAGAAACCACGCATCCTTACGCAAACCCATTGTTCCCACGGGAGGATGCTAATTGATTTCAGTGATTTTCTTCAACGTTCAAACTGGAAAGGCTGCAGATCCTTTCCAAACCAAAGCTAGTCCTCCCTTCCTCTCCCACCCCGTCAGATACCAAGGGGAGAGGCTAATTTTTGGTACCACCGTGCAGGATCTGCTAGAGCCCTCGGGACTTTTCAATATGGCTTTCTCGGGGAAACCAATGCTAACGCTGGACAGGTCACTATGGGAAACACCGGGGCGGGAAGGTCATGGCTCAGCTTCCTAAAGCTAACTCTAAGGGAAGCGTAGGGTTAGTCTCTGTGATGGATTCCAGTAAGTTCTAGCTTTGGGAGGTAAGTAAGCAGAAAAAGGGAACACGAGGAAGAAGAACAAACACGCCTTGAAAACAAAAGAGATGAAAAATCTAGAGTTTGAAACCCATCTGCATTTCCTTTTGTGAAAGTTTTCACAGACCACGCTTCAAAACCTGAAGTCCACATGGCAAATGACGATGATATCTGCCCCAGAAAAGAAAGAGCTCTCAGTAAGATGAGCTGAGGTTTTTTTTTTTTCTTTAACAAATGAAGTTATTTTTTTAAAGTATTACTTTCAGGTCTGTTGTTGGGTTTCGTTACTGTTGAAAAGGATGAAAATGTCACATCAATATACAAGATTTGAACTGAAAACTTTGCCTGAGACCCTGTAATATGAAGACAAACAAGAAAATGATTGCAATGGTCTCCCCTAAGGAAACAATTTTAAGTTTAGATACTATTACTAGAAGGGGGAAAAAAAAAAAGACTATACTACACTATACTCACCATCTCTACAGTGATTCATAAGATATTTATAAGGACAGAAAACACCATTACAAGTACACACTACGTGAACACTTATCACATTTTAAAAATCTCATATATGCATGTTCAGGATGCAAGAAGATAATAGAGGTTACAGCTTTGCCAATCTCTGTAGACATATGATCCGCTCTCATTAGAGTGTGATTATGAGTACTGTGAACTGGGAACTCTTCAAATGGTATCAGCTAAGTGTAGTCTTAAAAGCAATAGCTCTAATTGGCTCACTTGCTACTTACCTAACCTGCATGTATCAGAAACTTCTGTACCTACAGTGACCTAAAAAGTGCAGTGAGTATTATGGTTGCTTTCTCTTCAACTCTCTACTTCTTTGATTCAATGGCTACAATGGGCATTGACTATGAGTGAAAAAGTGAAGAGTAAAAACTAAGACACTGTCTTTCGAGAGTTTGTGTCTGATATGTGTAACACATGGACAGAACCAGATTAAGTCTCAGTTTCCCAGACGTTGAGAGACAAGGTAACTACAGCTCGTAGAAAGACATTTGGAAGAGAAGATATATGGGATGCTGACGCTGGACCACGGTGTTCGACGTATGGAGAAACCAGAAGGGCACTCTGGTATGAATGTATGATATCAGGCACAAATAACATGAAGCAGAGGTAGAGGAAAGGACCCAAAGAATTCACAACTATGGTCATTAAACAAAAATCAACTGAGGGAATAGAGCCGACTCTTCAATTGAGGTTCTCCGCTTGCAGAGAGAAAGCATGCGAGTCCTTGGCGTATTTGAGATAGCTGGTCCAAATGATGGAAACAGAGTCCCAGTCATGAATGGAAATGGGCACTTCATCACCGTGGGGGTGTCTGAATCCACCAGCCTTATCTTACTTGAAAACATTTTCTGACCACTGCCAACCCTCCAGAGATACCCTGCCCTGAACTTCGTGTGCCTGAACGAAACCACGACGTGGCTCAGATGAGTCCAAACCAACCATCTGGTTATCCTGCATCAGCCTGACTGGCCTCACCGGTGACAATCACAGAGGATGCTTCTCTCCTGACCAACTCATGAACATCTACGTGTGACTTCACTGGGAGGTGCTCCCCTCGTTGATTCGAGCCTGTGAGGTAAACCCCACTGGAAACTGACGGCGTGGACACGGGCAAACCAAGCTCTGTCCAGCTCTTGGCTGCAGCATGCAACACTATGTCCTACTTTTCTAAATCATCACTCTCATGCACGGGTATGAACCGAGATGTGGGGAGAAGGAAGACGAAAAATGGGCAAACAGCTATCAGGGAAAGGCAGAGAGGAGAAAGAGAATCAAGTCTGGGCCATCCCATGCCATCAGACTAGCACTGGGTGCCTAGTTCCAAATCCTTCACTGGCAGTTTGAGTCCCAGCGAAGAGGTCCCCAAGGGGTCGATCATGTTCTTGTAACGCTCCCCACGGTGCTGAGCTAAGAAGGGACCCCAGTCCGGCTGCGGCGAGCACACCAACTTCAGCCTCTGCAAAGAAGCCAAAGACACACAGGGTCACAGAAGCAAAGCACCCTTTTCCCCCAGACACCACTCACCCATCCGCAAACTGCATGTGACCACATTTGCCAGAATACCTCCTGGAACCAAGAGGTCCTCAACCAGGAGAAGCGGTTAGGAAGACCAGCCCCATTCATTAACGAGGCCAGGAGTGGGTTACAGAGGAAACTTAGTTTAGTTCACCTGAAATTATTTATATCACCCTGCAAGCAACATTACAGTTGCTCAGGGTTTGCTGTGCACAAGATTAATAGAAGATAAAGGGCCCAGATTCTAATTATACATTTTTTCCCTCCAAATGGAGAGGATCCACAAGCTGCTCTCTCTACTGCCAAACACAGTCTGCAAAGGACATGTACTCAATTACTTTGTTCTAGTCTCAACAGTGAGTTGTTACATCAAAATAATTGGATTTTGTTTAGCATATTTCCCAAAAGTATATAAATGGCCAGGAAAAAAAAAAAAACCCTCAACCCCAAAGATACAATGCCAAGAGTGAGCAAAGATTTTAATTATCTGTTGACAAAAGTATACGCTTCTGACTTGGTTCAAAAGTGTGGGTTCTTGCAGAAGAGCTAAAAACAATGGGAATGTCTCTAATCCTTCAACTGAACGTTTCAGGGAAAACATAATTTGACCAGAGCATTTTCTAGAATAAGGAAAAAGAAGGCAGATTTCTGACTACATCAGAGGGAACAATGATGTGTTTATTACCTATTAAAAAGAAGCTGCTTCTTATAGCTGTTAGTTTAATCTCCCCCTTAATCATCAGTTTGCAACCTTTGTGTCCCAAATTAACCATAATAAATTTATATTGCCGCCTCATCAGTTTAGAGGATTTCAGCCTAAGACAAGAGTAGCAGAGGCTAACGCAGCTTCTGTTCAGAAGGAAAGAGGTTACTGGGTCAGGGAGTGGGCATCCACCTGCGGCCAGAGCAAGCCATCCTTGGCAGGGAGGGGACCGTGTCAGTGCACCTTAAGGAGACAACAGGCAGAATGTCCTGAGGATGGAACCTGGACCACTGCTTCAGTAAGAAGGCTTCTGCTTCTCCCTCTGCCAACTCTGCGTCCAGCTTTAGTCCAAGAAAAACAAAGGCTGCCTCCTCATTGCGCGCACATTCATGTGGCCCATTCACTCGTGCGCTCTCTCCCCATCTGCTGTTCCCCTCCCGAGCCCGCATGAGATGTTCCAGGGCGCTCTCTTCCTCCATCTGGCTGACGGAGAGCAAACCCCACGCAGCTGTTCCTCACCACCTGCATCTCCACGTGTGTTTCTTCATCTTGTTCTCATCCAGTGCTTCTCAGGCTTGAATTCGCATCAGAATCACCTGGGGGCTTGTTAAACTATGGCCACCAGAGACCCACATCCCCAAGATTCTGGTTCAGCGGAGCAGAGTTGGAGCCTGATTATTTACATTTCCAGGAAGCTCCCAGGCTTCCGGGGTAGCTCAGAATCTGCCTGCAACATAGGAGACCTGAGTTCAGTTCCTGGGACAGGAAGATTCGCTGAAGAAGGGAATGGCAACCCACTCCAGTCATCTTGCATGGAGAATTCCACGGACAGAGAAGACTACATACAGTCCATGGGGTCGCAAAGAGTCAGACGTGACCGAGGGACTGACACCCGCACTTTTACGTTCAGGCCCCCAGGTGGTGCTGGCCCCTGGGCCAGGCCCTGAGTAGCGCTGACCTGGTCCCGAACAGCAGCCCGCTGGACCCCCAAGACAAGGCAGCACTGATCGCTTCCTAGCACGTCTGAGCACTTGATTTCTCAGGAATAGCAAAAGCCCGACCACACGTCACCAGTGGCTCAGCAAGTGGCTGTCCATCCTCTCTGGAGTGAGGCAGGGAGTTTTTGCATGAGGAATGGGAAATGGGTTCAGCGAGGGACTAACTCAGACAGGCATCACCTCATACCAGCCATGCCCTGGACCTTTCATTGCATTCTACGGGCATGTTACATTCTAAGTGATACACTGACCCTCAGCTATGCCTAGTGATTTTAAATGTGACTGGTAATAGGTGTTTGGAGGGGGAGGTGCCTCCGACAGAGAGAAACATCAGGAAAGGGGCGATCTGCTGTGTGGTTAACAACCAAATGCTGGGATTTAAACTCTGGGTGAAGGGAGAGGAGGCGGGAACTCGTGGAGAGAGGCGACACCCTGACCACTTATTTTTCGGAGCCGTCACTGCTCTGATGAAGAACACAATAACAGCTCAGCCTGCCGATAGGCAGAGCCCCTCCATTCGAAGAATAACACATAATAAAAACAGGTTTAATAGAAACGATAGCAACTGTAACCACTTAATCACCCAGTCTCCCGCTAGAATATGTTTACCAAATCTTTTTTTTAAAAAAAAAAAAAGCACAGAACGCTCAGAGCTTCTCCCCTGGGAGGGAACGGCAGGCGTAGGAGCTGATACAATTACCTCAATAAATCTGCCAGGAGCCAGGTGCATTTTTATCACAAACATGATCGGGATCCAGATAACGGAGCAGGCAAGCATGAGCCATCCAAGCACCATGGACCAGTTAGGGTAGCGGTAAGAGCCATAGGTCATGGGCTCCCACTGGTAGAAGCTGAAGCAAAGGATAAACTGGGAAGAAAAAAGAAGCGCACATGTTAGGTGGGGACGTGAGTATGCCCTCAACAGTCACGTGTCAGACCCCTGCTGTGAGCTGCCTGCTTCCATACCTATTATCTCATTTCCCCCCAGGATGATCCTGTAAAGGAAGTATTATGACTACATTTTCCAAACGAAAGAACTGGACTTCAGAGATGAACTGACGCACACTGAGGTGCTAAAGCTGTACTTGCCATCACATAAAAATTCAGCGATGCATGTGGGTGTCTATACACTCAGAGGGGCTGCGAGGACGAATTTAAAGGATGTACACCAGGGTGACTGAGGGGTGGAGGTGGGAGAGGGGATGGCGTGTGGTTTTAAGGGGCTGTCTCTGCTTTCTGTAACTGATAATCAAGCCTGAGTTATAAGGGGGAAACCCACTAGGTTAATGTGAAAAGCTAATTGAATCTACTCTGCTTTCACCTTGAATAGGGAAAGGACCATCTCCAGGAGCTGCCTCTAAAGCTGGCCAAGTGGTCCCCGAGCAGCCGCCGAGCAGGAAGTTTGGTTCTATAATCAGCGCTGGGACAAAGAGAGGGGCGGCCCAGCCCCCCTCAAATGACACAAGGTGGATGGCCTTGCCACAAAATGGCGAGCTGGGGACAGGCTAATCTCAGCTCTACCACTAACTAGCTGAGGGACCCGTAAGTCTCAGACTTCTCTGCTATAAAACAGATCCGTTTTACACCGGGTAGACACCCCAGGGGTGTTCTGGAAACAACAGTCTGCTATTTACTCAGGGGCCCCCTCTCCCTTTCTTGTTGTTGGTTTTTTCAAAAAATGTCTGTTTCTTGGGCTGAGCTGGGTCCTAGCTGCGTCTCGTGAGATCTTCAGTTGCAGCAAGTGAACGCTGAGTTGCAGCATATGGGATCTAGTTCCCAGACCAGGGATCAAACCCCGGCCCCCTTCACTGGGAGCATGGAGGCTTAGCCACTGGACCACCAGGGAGGCACCGCCCCCTTCACTTTTAGGAGAGGTCATGATGCATTTTCAGCACTTGATGCCCCCTCACCACACATTTTGGCAGACAGCAGTGATGAGAAACCTCTGAAAAGTTGGTTAGAGCAGCTGCAAAGGAACAAAGGAACAGATATGTTGGGAAAACAAACAAGGCACCAGGAAAGACGGAAGAGGGGTCCTAATGGCTGTGTTGGGGGCCGGAGGAAATGGAGTTCTCCCCTGTGTCCAACCCACCCAAGGCAGCCTCTGCCTAGAACAATGCACCCGCCTACTTCCTCCCTCCTCCTCACCTGTCTTGTTCTATCTTAAGCAGTAAAAGAATTGCCTGAAAATGATTGGGGGGAATTATGTCAGGAAAGATAATACATGGAAGTGTTCTGGAAAAGTGGGAAGCATTATACAAATGTAAGGCATCTTTATGATTGCTGCAAAGCCCGGGCTGTCGGGGCAAGTGATTATTCCAATGCAACAGTAATTCAATATATGGATTCAAAGCAGCAAGAGCCTGAAGACAATGGCTGAAAATACTGCTCCTATAAGAGATATATCTACTCTAGACCCCCTTTAGAACACTTGCCCCTAGAGTTATAAGCTTTATTAACAAGTCTATTGGAAACAGGGCTTAATGTAATTATGGTAAGTTGCTCCATTTCATTTACTATATAAAGAGCAATACATCTGCTTATGTGTGCATAAGTCAGTAACATGATCTGCCTATGTATACAATAATTGCATGCAGAATATTTATAGCTCTATAAATTCATGAAGGCACATATAAAAATGATCAATTTTATTTCAGGGGTTTTGAAGTCATTGAAACCCATAATCTCAGCTCAGTCTAGTCTCCTGCAAGATAACCGTGTTACAGAAGGGCAAATGGCCAAAGAGGAAGGGTTAGGCTTGGTCCTCTGATACCATTTCCTGTTACACAGGTATCATATCAAATTTATCTGTGTAAACTTGTTCTTGCCATCAATTTCACCCTGCCAAATCAGCTTTGATAAAACCCTGCTCTCAGATGAACCTGGCCATGAGAAAGGATAATTTGGCCATGGAGCCAGGTCCACCTGACATTCAGCTGATGGCAACAGAAGGTGATGCTGATGATGGAACTGACCCCTTCGTCTTGTCTCTAGCTCCTAAACACAGAAGGAGGATTTGGCGGAAAATATCTTCTGGGACCTCGCCACAAGTTTCTGTGGAGAGTTTTATAACGGAAACTGAGTAAAGCACAGCACAGTTGAGGCACTTTCTCAAAACACATAGCCAGTCCCCATTATCCCTTTTCTCTGAAATTCTGCTCTCAAAGAAGACTGGGATGATTGTAATCCAGAATTGGCCAAACTCCACTTGGAGATGAAAGCAACCAGGCTTTCAGAAATATATTAGACGTGTGTTGCTGCTACTGCTAAGTTGCTTCAGTCGTGTCCAACTCTGTGCGACCCCATAGATGGCAGCCCACCAGGCTCCCCCGTCCCTGGGATTCTCCAGGCAAGAACACTGGAGTGGGTTGCCATTTCCTTCTCCAATGCAGGAAAGTGAAAAGTGAAAGTGAACTCTCATAGTTGTGTCCGACTCTTAGCGATCCAATGGACTGCAGCCTACCAGGCTCCTCCATCCATGGGATTTTCCAGGCAAGAGTACTGGAGTGGGGTGCCCTTGCCTTCTCCAAGAAGTGTGTTAGACAGGTATTATCTTAAAGCCTAGATAGCCTTGGATTCGATTCTTATTCTGCCCCCTGCAAGCTCTGCGGCCTCAGGCAAGCTCCTCAGCCTCTCCAAGCCTCAGCACAGGCCTCTGTAAAGTGAGGAAAGAATCACCTAGCAAGCAGGGTGGTCGGGAGCCTAAAAGACAATGTTCCTAAAGAGGCTGCCGGATGCTAGAGCCCCACGTCATCGTGTTGATTATCACTGTGTGATATGTTTCTGCAGAACAGAGTAAGATTCTTTGAAGCTTAATCTGTTCTAAGACAGGAGGCAAAGGTCGAAAGAATCTGGGACAGATTCTAACTTTGATTTCACCCAAGAATAAACCGTGTGTAGCAGTAACATGAGGATCTGGCGAAGCTCAGCAGAGATAAAAACAGCAGAGGCAGACGGGGTCGAGGGCGGGGGCGTCTCCTGTTTTCCTCTCAGTAGCTGGCTAAACCCATCGGTCCTGAATTCAAGAAACTGAAAAATATATCTCAATCCTTTTAACTCTCATGTCCCCGGTCTGGTGGGACTTTTCAGATAAACTGCAGCCTCTGGTAGGTGATATCAGATACAGACACAGACGTGCACACAGATGTGGCTTCTATATAATGTCTCCTGTCAATGCCGAGGGAGGAAATACTGAATGTGTTCTCTGTCTAAACTTCTTTTTCTGAAAGAAATTGAGCTGTTTTGATTAAAACACACTTTGTGACAGTTTTGGGGTTGTTTTTGGATTTTTGGTTTTGTTTTAAGGAAAATATCTGTTTTCTTTACTATTTTAGTCATGTTCCTTTAAAGAAGCTGTTATGATGCAGCGAAACAAGGGTCTTAATCTGGTTTCTAGTGCCCCCTGCTGGGTTTAGCAGGAACTACAGCCAGCTTCCTGCAGCCTTTGACCACAAGCCAGGGAGGAAGAAAGACAAGGTCTCTTGACAATTACTGTGCTTAGAGGGTGGATGGAGGCAAAGCCAGAAGCTAAGCCGCAATAAAGGAGCAGGTGACAGGACGTACATGTGAGTCCCTACGCAGATTTACTGGTACAGGAAGGGCTCTGATCTTTAAGAAGATGAATGTCAGATGATCTTAAATGTCATCATCACACTTGAGGATGGTAAGATAGTCCTCAAAAAGCAATAAAGATGAACAATAAAAGTCTAACTTCTGCTATACGTATTAGTTGCATAGTGCTGTGTTGAGCAGTGTTTAAAAGTTCTAGAGACAGACTGCTTGGGTTGAAACCCAGGCTGTTGTTACTATTAATAATTCTGCAATCCTAGGCAAGTCGCATAAGCTCTGGGTAACAGCTTCCTCCTCTGTAAAATGGAGATAATTATAATACTAACCCCACAGAACTCCTGTAGGGGAGAGACGAGATGGTACATAAAAAGCACTGTGCACAAAGGGTGGACCATAGTTAGCATGTGGGAACTGTGATCACACGAGGCAGACTGATATAATGGGAAATGCTCCTGAGAGATGCTCCAAGCCAAGCCTGAGTCCTAGCTCTGCCCTCCACCCCTCCATCAGCCTTGAGCTTTTGGGCAGGGTGCTTCACCTCTTTGAGTTTCAGTTTCCTCAGCTGAAAGACAGGAATGATATCCATCCTACCAGCTCCCCAGGCTCATCTGTATGTAGGCACACGTCTTGTTCAACATAAAGCATCGCATATGCATGCAAGGTGCTGCTGGCATGATAAACCATGCAATCCTTACAGTTAAAATGGTCGGAGTCACAAAGGCCCAGCAGACTTTCCAGAAAATGTTTGGCTGGAATCCAATCATCATCTCGATATCTTCACAGAACCTTTGCAAGCCTGCAAAGAGACAAACGGAGATGGAACATGAGGTGTGGTGGCAGGGGGTGAGATGGGGCAAGGGACAGCAGGAGCGCCCCTCACTCACGTGCCATTGGCTGGGATGGCCCCCTCTTGCTGCCAATATGACCCCTATTATGTAGGAAACCATCAGACAGGTGACTCACTGCTGGGAAGATGAAGGCAAATGGACTGTTTAAATAGATAGCAAACACTCTCTGCAGTGAAGTTCAACGTGAGATGTCATCCCACGGTGCCAGCTAGACAGCTCCATCCCAGCCTAACCCAGGCATCTCCATGCTGCCAGTCTGACACAGTCACCTGTGTGGCTGTTTTCACGGGTGGGTTCATGGGTTCAGCAACCAACTCTGGCAAACCCAATTACAATCATGATCAATAAGCAGAGTGTATTATGAAAGCCTTGGGATTTCAAGGGAGACTCACCGTATGTTGCTTTTTATCCCCCACCCTCCCGAGGATGGGCTTCCCTGGTGGCTCAGCTGGTAAAGAATGTGCCCACAATGCAGGAGACCTGGGTTCAATTCCTGGGTTAGGAAGATCCCCTGTAGAACGGAATGGCTACCCACTCCAGTATTCTGGCCTGGAAAATTCCATGGACTGTATAGTCCATGGGGTCACAAAGAGTCAGACACAACTGAGGGACTTCCAGTCACTCCCAAGGATACTCTTCCATGAGTCAATTTATCTCTGCTCCATGGAAGATGATAAGGGCAAGCAACAACCAATGTGACTTCCACGTGGCTATCACCCACTTTATTGAAACTCAAAGGATTGTGGTCTTCTTGGTCACTGATCAACGTAACTATGTAAAGCAAAAAGCAGACGAGGGTTTTTCTCAGGGTCCCAGATACCCAGCATCCACTCTTTGAAAAGAAAAGCCACAGAGAATTTTTGAGGAGGAAGCAGTTTCTTGTATTGTTTCCTGAGCTCACCAGAAGTGAGGCTGTCTCAGAACTGGAGGGTTGCCATGCTGAAGAGACGTGAAAGGGCCCTGAATTTGAGCCCCTTCATAGTCGGCAGTTCCGACTGGTAGCCCCAAATAAGGGGCCACTGCAGGCAAGAACTGCACACTCGAAGCAGCTCTCTGACCATCTTTGGGTTTGCCTGTGTCTCGTTTCCCATCATCAAGCTCCTTCAATGACTGGCCTCTGGACACTAGACCCTCTGGATGTAAGGGAAGGTTAGAACGAAAAAAGAGATGAAAGTTAAAGATGAGGACCTCAGATGACCTTATCTGCAGGGCAGCAATAGAGATGCAGACGTAGAGAACAGACTTGTGGGAAGAGGGGGTGGGACGAATGGCGAGCGCAGCAGTGAAGCTCTCGCATCACCACGTGTGAAACAGTGGGGGATTCACTGCGTGACCAGCGAGCTCAGCCTGGCGCCCTGTGAGAGCCTGGAGGGGCGGGAGGGGGAAGGGGGCGGGAGGGGGAAGGGGGCGGGAGGGGGAAGGGGGCGGGAGGGGGAAGGGGGCGGGACGGCGGGGACACATGTATTCCCCTGGCTGGTTCACGTTGCTGTATGGCAGAAACCAATACAACATTGTACAGCAATTATCCTCCAATTAAAAAAAAAAAAAAAAAGACAATGAGGACCTCAGAAACCCATGTGAAATCCTGAAAGTGGGACTCAGTTCTTCACAACAGAAAAGACTCTAAAATCTTCTGTTTTCAGTATCAATCCTGTTACCAGACCCTTCCTCTCCATGAAACCATTCTCCAAGGAGATGGTGGTGTGCAGCTCGCCTAGGAAAACTGATGTGACAGGGTTCAAGGTTAGACTGAGGAAGACGCACAGAGCCAGCCTCCTACGGGAGGCAGGGGTGGGAGGAGAAGTGCTCAGGTTCCCCCAGAGGGGATCGAGAGCTGGGTCCAGACTGTGGGAGGGGGTGGATGGTGGGTGCCCAGTTTCAGCAGGAGGCAGTTCGATGCCCAGGAGCAGCCCGGAACTGAGCGAGATGACTTGGGCTCCAGAGTTAGCACAAGCCCTGGAAAGTCAGCTTCCTCCCTTCCCGTGAGGGCTTTGGACGCCTGCTCCTACGGGCTCCACTCCAGGTCCCGTGATGGATCGGCCTGATCTGCCAGTGTGGCCTGGCAGATGCTGCCCAAGGGCACCAGTGGGAGCCACCAGGCAAGCCTCCTGCCTCTTGCTCATCCCTGAGTCAGGCTCTCCAATCCCTCCATCCCCTATCCGTTCTGGCCCCCACCCAGCACAGCCCACCCGCACCCTGACTCACGCCCAAGCCCCCACCAGAGTCCCTTACTGAGTCAGTGGCTAGGCCTTTGTTCTTATGGTTCCTCTGCCTGCTCTATCCTTCCCACTTGTCCCAGTCCCTCATCAAGGCTAACGCTAGACAGAGGAATTGGTTCCCAGTCCCTCATCAAGGCTAACGCTAGATAGAGGAATTGGTCTTGGAGCCAGGAGCTTGTGCATAGAGATCTGCCTGCTGTACGACCTTGAACCTGGAGGGGTAAGAGAGCTGCAAAGGGATCAGAGCAACAGCTTTTCCCTGAGCCAGCAGAAAAACAGCAGGAAATAAAAGCAGCGGTGAGTTCATAGCTACTGTTTTAGACTCAGTCACGCAGACCTGGTGCCCAGAAAGGGGCTACCACAAGCTCCATATAACCAACCAATCCTGAACCGTTAGTCAAGGACCTGCCTCAGCAACCAATCACTTTCGCCTGCGCAACTTCGCGGCCTTTGTCTTCACCAGCCGCACCCTTGCCTTTGGTCTGAGTATGGTCTTCCAGGGACTGCTCTCCTCGCTGTGTGGCCTGGTGCTGAGAAGGGTGACGCCCCTGGATTAACGGCCTCCTGTTGCTATTTTGAACAATTTTTAACATGGGGTTCCAGATTTCCATTTTGCCCTCAGCCTCACAAATTAGGTCTCCAGCCCTGTGTGTGCCTCCAATTATTCTCTTACGGTTAATGTGACGTTTCAGCTGCATCCCCTGGAGCCAAAATGCAATGTGTGGGCTTAGAATTTCCCTGCCTCGGCTAGCAATAAGCTCAATACTCAGCCTCAGTCCTTGCTTTCGTTTATGTCCTTTTATTTCTGAAATGCCGTCTTCTCGAGCCCTTTTCTGGTTAGTCTGGCCCTCCTTTATCTCTGGGCAGCCTTAGGGCTCCCAGCCAGGTAAGAGTCATTGCCTGCTGGAACTAACATCCCTCACAAGGACGGAGAGAAAGACAGAGTGCGCATGGGATATAAAACAAGTCAGTCACTGACCAACGTGGAAGAAAACAGATCAAGACCACGGAGCACACTGTGATCTGCGGGAAACGCACAGTGTAGAGCCAAGCAGTTACCAGGCACGAGGGCTCTGTGGCCGCAGGTTAATGCCAGGGTTTCCCCATCAGGGAAGTCCCTGTACTGGCTCTCAGGAAAGTACAAATCACTTTTACAAAGCGACTCTATTAGGTAAAAGTCTATTAAAGAGATTGTTCCTACACCAAACTTGAGGAGTTCCACTTCTCTAGCTACCACAAATCTGGAGATTGGCCTTTGAAGAGCACTGTCTTAAGGGCCTGAATCAGCTCTTTTGATCTAAAGAGAAAACTTGAAAGTTGTCCCCAATGTATTTTAAATGTTTGAATGGCAACCTCTAGAATCTAGACTCGAGATCATTAGAACTGAGAAGAAAACACAAATCTCTGCAATTTGTCTGCCTCCTTCTCAGATTCAGCAGCCAGGATGATCAAATCAGTCAAGCTCATTTCCTTTCTTCATGGGTTCATGTTGAACTTCCTCATGCTAACCGGCATTTGTTTGGGGGCTTATCGTCTCAGTAAAGAATCCACTGGCATCTGGAGCGTACATTGTATATTTACGCAAGCTTTTCCTTTCACCTCTGATAATGACGTTCGCTTCAAATGTTTCCTCTAAGCTTCCCTTCTTGGAATTCCCTCCAGGTCCAAATCAGAGGGTCACACCCGCATGTGACGATACCGGAGTCAAGTTCAACCTGAGCTTAGCACAGAGTCCACCTAGCCCTGGGAGCTGGCCCAGCACCAGCCTTCCAGAGCCCCGGTAATTGCCCGGGTGATCCCCCTAGGAAGGCTAGCAGAGCCCAGGGAAAAGCACTCGGGATTTACTTTTTCCTTCGGAACCAAAAAATCTACCAGCAGATTTATATGAGGGCTGGGAGAGAGAAATTTAAGTCCTAAAAACAGAAATGTTCAAAGGTTTCTGTTTTAACGGGTGCGTGTAAACCACACTGAACAACCCTGTTTTATTGGAAACAGTCATGCAAATGTGCCTTTTGTGGGCAATATCAGGGAGGCTTCAGACAGTGGAGGAGGTCAATGAGGTGGCTACCTACACTTGGGCCAGTGCCACAGTGAAGTGCCTTCCTGACTTTGCCAACAGACCATCTGGCGACTTCAGCTTATGTGTGGAACCACAAGGGCTCGAGTTTCCAAAAGAGAGCCCCAGAGGCCTCTCCGCAGTAACTCCTTTGCTATCTGGGCAAAAAGTTAGGATTCACTGTGGCAGACTGGCCGGGTTTCAGCCACTCTCTACTCAGGTAGGAAGCTCTTTGAAGCCTTAGCCTAAATGCGAGTCTTCAATCACAGCGTCACTGCAGGCTTGAAGCTGTCTCATCAGCCCAAAGTGCTGGCAGTCTGGCCTCTGATGCCATCAGGACAGCTGGCATGCCCGCCTGCTTCTCTGGCCAGAAGCTAAACTCTCTCTGCAGTGGGGATGTACACTCCAGCTGAGATAAATTCTTCTTCTGCCAATGCCCAACAATGGCTGCAGTGTCTTCCTGTTTCTGGGGCACCCAGATTTTACTTGAGAGGTTTCCTTTTTATATCTTGACTGCCCATCACCCTCCATTTTAATGTATTTTTCAGTAAAGCAAGGAGCTGCTGAAACCCTGATGGGCAAGAGGCTAACCATTACATTAAAGGCAAAAGGCTCTTAAGCACATCCCTGCATCCAAGTGATACCCTGCCTTTCCTTTCACCATCCCTTTTTGGTTTTGAAATACAGATGGGTCTTCTGACTTGGCATTTTTCCTCTGTAGTAAATACGGTATTTACTATAGAGGCCTTATCTATATTAGGGATGTCCCTGTGAGATACAAGGACATCAGCACCACCTTGAACCCCATAAGACTGGTGGTACACAGGAGGGGCTCAAGAGGTCACCTGGTGAGACTCAACCCCACCCCCCAGCCAAGCACAAACACCTCTCCAGGAAAGGCAAAGATGGCATCTGCTAATTTTTCCTATTCTTCTTGAGAATGGCCCCACTGATTATAGGATGCTCGTTGCTATGGTGATGCTTGCTGCTGCTGCTGCTAAGTCGCTTCAGTCACGTCCAACTCTGTGTGACCCCATAGACGGCAGCCCACCAGGCTCCTCTGCCCCTGGGATTCTCCAGGCTAGAACACTGGAGTGGGTTGCCATTTCCTTCTCCAAGGCATGAAGGTGAAAAGTGAAAGTGAAGTCACTCAGTCGTGTCCTACTCTTAGCCACCCCACGGACTGCAGCTTACCAGGCTCCTCTGTCCATGGGATTTTCCAGGTAAGAGTACTAGAGTGGGGTGCCATTGATAGGAAGGGTTGATTTATCAGGGAATTGGAAGTTTCTTCCTGGGAAAATCTGGGGTTGAGATCTTGCATCACAGGTTCCCAAGATGCTAATAAAGTCTCCTAAGAATCTACGATGGGGCTCTCCTGGTGGTTCAGATGGTAAAGAATCTGCCTGTAGCTCAGAAGACCTGGGTTCAGTCCCTGGGTCAGGAAGATCCCCTGGAGAAGGAAATGGCAATCCACTCCAATATTCTTACTGGGAAAATTCCATGGAGAGAGGAGCCTGGAGGGCTACAGTCCACGGGATTGCAAAGAGTCGGACACAACTGAGCAACTAACACACACACACACACACACACACACACACACGGATCTGTGAGGTTCTTTTTCCTCACTAGTATCAGGAGACCACCAATGAAGCTACTCCTCACCTCAAGCTGCATGAAGACTATAGCTACCAAGATCCTGAAATACTTTCACAGGAGCAAAGCAGTCTCCCTCTTCCCCCCTAGTCTGGCCACCATCCACAGGCATTAAACAGTCACTTGTCAAGGGCATGTCCCAGTTCTAGCAGTTTCTGATAACAAAGTTTCACCATCGGTCATCTTTTAGATCCAAGTGATTGAGGCAAGCTTGGAAATAAAGGTGCAGCTCTGTTTCCTAAATAGCTGCAATGAAGCCTTTGCCTTGTCTTATTAAATAGGAGAAACCTGCCAGCCACGGACGCCTCAGCGACACTCAGTTTGGCCTCAGCATCCATCTCAGTGGTTCCCTTACCGTACACATAGGAGATCCCCACGAGCTCAAAGATGGCAATGATGACGAGGGCATAGGAGGCGGCGTACGTATCCACAAGCTGAAACATGTAAATTCCACCCTGGCAGGGAAGAGAGACAAGCAATGTCAGTGGGCCTGGATCCAGGCTGTGTCCCACTTCCAGCAGCCAGTCCTTCCAGC
This sequence comes from Ovis aries, assembly GCF_016772045.2. Taxonomy (NCBI): domain Eukaryota; kingdom Metazoa; phylum Chordata; class Mammalia; order Artiodactyla; family Bovidae; genus Ovis; species Ovis aries. The sequence goes on from NC_056074.1 coordinate 21,873,169, forward strand.
CTGAGCAGGGTCACGTGCCAACAGGAGTCAAAGGATTCCCCCCTCCCCTGGAGAGGAGCAACTTAACTCTGGTCAAGTAAGCCAGAGGCCTTGCTGTGTTAGCAAAGCAGTCCCTTGAGAGACTCCCAAGCTCATCAATAGCACAAGCCCAGAAAAGTGATTCAACATCTGACTCTTCAGAGGCAGAGGTCACACATTTGAAGATGTAAATGTAAAAGGAGCCAGACTGCGTCATTTCTGCTTGAAGCAACAGATGGCCGTTTCTGCCCAGGCACCTGCCTGTGGCTGACCTCCATAGGACCCTCAGGTGTCGATGGGCAGTCCTCACACATCCGTCAATGGGCAGTCTTCATACATCCCCCTGTATCTTTACCCCACTCTTACATGAGGTTTAGAGACCATCTCCTTTCAATCCATCATTTTACAAATGAAGGAACCAAGGCCCAACGTGGTGACTTGCGCAAGGTCAGAGAGACGGCAAAAGCAATATACATATACATCAGGTGAGCAAATACTCATCTTCCCAGACACTCGGGACCAGAAGAAACTCCAGTGACTATAGATATTGTATATTACAAGTAATCAAGTGGAAATGCCTCTGGCCAGTGAAGCTGGATTTCCACGTATTTCATTTTCTTCAAGTAGGACACACCTGTCTCGTTGGCTCAAGAAGGCTACATCTCAATTATGAAGATGCTAGAAGTATCATTCGTAGCCAAGGTGACATATTTCCCTCTGTGGTCAGAATCTCTAATGGACTGGTGCCATCTGCTTGGAAATGGCAATGGTTTGGCTGTTATTCTAAGGTCTGGGAGTTAAGAGTAAAGAGACTGAAAAGCCATCAGCCCCACCCGCAACCTGCCCCCATCCTAAGCCTGTGCCCAGCAGGCGTCCTACCTGAGTGATCATTGGGAAGCCCATGATGAAGAAACAAACGCAGCAGCCCAGAGTAAAGACCGGCTTGTGAGTGCGCAGGTACTTGGGGAACTCGTCCGAGATGGAGGTCACTATGGTCTCGATGGTAGCAAACTGGAATGATGCCAGAGAAGGGACGCCTGAGACGCTGCCCAGCCCCACAGGCTCAAAAGAGTCCTCTGTGTCTCCCACCAGGCCAAGTGGCACTGGTATGAGGATTGCTCTTCGGGGTTGCTTTCCCTTGATGAGTCTAAAGGATCTTGCTGGGGTCCAACCCACAAGGTCAACAAGCAGAATCTAAGCAGGATGTGAATCTTAGAGCTATGTCTCCAGCCCCCAGAGGCTGCACTCACATCCATCCACGAGGACACTTTAAGCTTCACTTTGTATTCATGAGATGCAAATTCTTCTCCTCCCGTTTACATCGCATTTGATCTTCCACTTGAGGGAAAAAAACCCTCCTTGCACCCAACTACTAAACTTTGAGCACCTGTCAGCATGATTTGTAGTAGTCTCAGCCCCAGAGCAATTTCCCTAAAATTGACTTCACATTATTCTCCCTTATGTGGCCCCACAGAAATCGCTTTGGCAAAAGGACACCAAAGCAGGAAGAACATAAGTAAAACTCGCACAGAAAAAGGAAAGGGAGAGAGCACAGCTCCTTTGCACCATCACCTAAGTCACCCACAAATGCAAGGTTATCCTGAGCTTTGGCCAGGTACCTCACCATCCCTACCCATCACTTCAGGAAACACTGAGATAATGCTACCCCCAAACCCTGCCACAGGCTGGATTATAGAGCCCCAGGAGAGGGGTCTTCAGAAGGAGGACTGGAGCAGAGGTCAAAACGGGACACTCACCATAGTGTCAAGTCCAAGAGTGAGGAGCATCAGGAAAAAGATGATGGCCCAGAAGGGAGAGAGGGGCAGCCTGGTTAAGGCCTCTGGGTAAACCACGAATGCAATACCTGGTCCTGGAAAGAACAAGACAGATGACTCCAGGCAGGTCCAGCTCCAAGACCCCTCTTCCTGGAAGTCCACAGGGCCCTCTCTCCATGGCAGTCCTGAGTTATTTACAGAAGAAGCTGCTCCTTCTGTGTCCTATGTTTTCACTCCTCTTCATCCATTTCCCCAATTAGACCTCAAACTAATTGAAGAGAAGGACCAGAGGAATTAGGTCCACATCTCAGGAAACTCATAGGAGAGGCTCAAAAAGAGTGGCAAAGCAGAGACTCAGGGCCAACCCAACACTACGGCCAGGCTGTGTCCCATGCAAATAAACACAAAAACCTCCATGTCTATATTAATGGGTTGAGGAAGGATGTAATATTACCCTCTAGAACAGTGGAGATTTTGCTCCCCAGAGCATATACGGCAATGTCTAGAAACATTTTTATTCTCATAACCAGGATTTTTGATTCTCATAACCAGGATGTCTTGGAGGATGATTACTGGGGTCTAGTGTGTAGAGGCCAGATGCTGCTAAACATCCTTCAATGCACAGCCCCCACAGCAAAGATTTATCCAAGCGTGCTGAGATTCAGAAACCCTGCTATCAGGGTTAAACATTCCCAGAATGACATCATTTCCCCCTTTTGCTACCCTTCTTCTTAGTCACTCCTCCAGGCAAAGCCATGTATACAAAACATGAATCAGTCTAATGCTTTTAGGATCTTGCCCTACAAACGCTTGGTAAACATGGGGCTATATCAGTCCACAGGTAATTAGATAGGGATGAGGGAAACACAAAAGTTAAGAGAGTTTGGGCTCTAATGGCTAGGCAGTTCAGGGTCCAAATTCAGACTCCATGACTTGTTAACTGTGCAGCCCTAGAGAAGTTAGTTTATTGCTATAAGCCTCAATCTTGCCTATCTGTAAAACGGGGATAACAATAGTTCTTCATAATAGGACAGTCACGAGGAACAAATGAGGAAGTGCAGGGAAAGCACTGAGACCAGTGCCTCACACATCAACAACACTCTCAGAATATTAGCTCTTAGGAGCAGACAAGGAACTTGGAAATTAGCAGCTCTGATCTGGGTCTTCCCAAGAATATCGAGTGTGGTCTTGATAGAGGATGTCTGAGCTGCGTTTTTCTCTGCTAAAACCCTGCCAGCCATTCCTACCTGCCTCATGGCCTCACCGGGAAGATGGTTAAAGACGCGGCAGTTGTGAATTTCCCTGTAAGTAGAAACCTACATGATAATGGGCAGAGACCAGGGAATGTTGAGGTAATCCACAGCCAGGGCACGTCTGGAAGCCAGAAATCGCAGCACCTGGAGTTTTTATAACTCAGTCATAACAGCCCTTTTTTCAAACTGGAATTTATCAGATTGTTAGCTCCTAATGTTGCCTAGGGCTTTGGGTATTTAAAATACAAAGCCTGGAATGCCTAAGATACCCTCACTTGATGCATTTATTGAACAGACAGTAGAAACAGCCTCTGAAGACTCCCTGGGTGAACCATAAAAGAAAACTCAGTATTAAACTGCAGTTCAAAACTGGTCTCAAATGCAGCACAGCAAGGAAGCCAGTTCAGTTTAGGCTCCTAAGGTGGACAAGAAGGCCTTAAAATGGCCACCGCCGGAGGACCTCGGCTGATTGCTTTAACAGGATTCCAGCCATTTGGACATTACTGCCTTTTCAGGGTGGAGAAGGATTTTCAAATACCTGGCCTGTTTCTATTTCGGTGGCCTCCCTACTACACAGGGTAAAGGCATCATTTCAGAAAACTCCGTTTATCCAAGATGGCTAGCGAGTGGATTTTTTAAATATATGTTTATAATATTCTGCAGAGTCCGGGAAGAGGGACTGCCTGAGCCACAGCGGAATTTTCCCTGGGTGAGGCCGGTTTGTCTGACAGAGGCAGAGTCCTGCCACTTTCAGCAAAGCCCAGGAGCTGGAGGGCAGGCTCCCCTGCCCCCGGGACCAGGAGACTCACTCTGCCTCTTTCTAGCTGCAGGACTTTAGATAAGACTTGGGTAAGACTCCGGACACACTTCAGTTTCCTTATCCATACAATGGGGATAATAGGTGGCTCAGACGTTAAAGCATCTGCCTCCAATGTGGGAGACCCAGCTTCGATCCCTGCGTCGGGAAGATCCCCTGGAGAAGGAAATGGTAACCCACTCCAGTATTCTTGCCTGGAGAATCCCATGGATGGAGAAGGCTGGTAGGCTACAGTCCATGGGGTCACAAAGAGTCGGACACGACTGAGCGACTTCACCTCACCTTAATGACAGTACCTACCCTTAGGGCTTCCCTTGTGGCTCAGCTGGTAAAGAATCCGCCTGCAATGCGGGAGACCTGGGTTCGATCCCCGGATTGGGAAGATCCCCTGGAGAAGGGAAAGGCTACCCACTCCAGTATTCTGGCCTGGAGAATTCCATGGACTGTATGGTCCACGGGGGTCGCAACGAGCTGGAGGTGACTGAGCGACTTTCATTTCACTCACCCGCAGGGAATCTCTGTAACGTTAAGTGTACTGATACTAGTGAAGGGCTCAGAATAATGGTCTGTGCTTACTGAGTTCTCTCCACAGCCCTTCACTCAGGGCTCTTCCCATGAAAGCGGCCCAAAGGGGCTCGGCAGGCCAGCTAGTCAGGCAGGGCCCCAGAGACCTACAGTGACAGCCTCCTTGGTCCTAGAGAGTCGCTGCAGACAGAACCAGGGGCTCTGGAGCCAGCATGGCCTGCAGCCACGGGGAGTGCTCACTCTGCTGGTTACCTGCTGCACATGTATGCGTCCTCAGAGGAGGCAGCGCTGAACCCTGCGCCTTTGGAAGCTCTGGCTTCCAGGTGACAGACAGATGGTGGGACGGTCCCTTCATCTCGATCAGCAGGCTCTCTGTACTGTGAGCGGGCGAGGGAGCCGCGGGGGGGGGGGGGGGGGGGCACTTCCCAGTGGCCTGGTTACCGGGGAGTTACCACGCAGGCCCCGGAAATCTACACACACTGTGCTCCCCTGCTGCGTCTCATCCAGCACTGCTGCCGGTGGGTGAGCATCTGGGCAGGGCTCTGGGCAGGATTCTGACAGTGAGTCAGCACTCCCCAGGGAGCCGTGAAGATGGCTGGGAGATGCCTCTAACAGGCTGACTTCCCAGGAAGCTGCTTTTCTGAAGTCGACGCCTGAGAAGACCATGCCCCCTTCCCTGTGCCCATCGTAAGAGCAGAAGACGGCCTGGTCTCATACCAATCCACCCTCAGTCACCCTCAGTCTGATACAGCCAAGATTTGAGGTAGTGACTTTGAGCCTCTCTTAAAAGGGAGCTCTAAATAAAATGCTCTGCTGTTAGGTCATTAGAGAGAACCAGCTTTGGGCTGAATATCAAAGCACAGTTACTAACGCCAGATCAGCACAGATGAACTCAGCGTTCACGCGCCAGTGTCACCTAGCAAGGAGGGCATGGGGCTGGCACCTAATGCAGGCCTGACCCCAAACCTCTGTCCTGTATTCTGCAGGGCCCCCATTATACCAGAGGAAACCAGACAGCCTGCAAATCACATACAATAAAGTATGTGAGTTCAAATGAGCAGGGTTAGCTGCCCATGGGTCTGGGAGAAGACTTCAAGGGCCCCTGCCTCTCCCCCGTGGGGGATGAGACCCACTTCTGGTGGGTCTGCTGGTAACAATGAGAAACTGCCAAGTACAGCTGCCCCTTGAGCAACACAGGTTTGAACTGCGAGGCTCCATTCATGGATTTTTCTCAGTAGTAAATACAAGACAGTCCACAGTTGGGCAAATCCATGGATGCAAAGCAATCTCAGATTCAGAGGAACTGTATCTACAAAGGACTGACTGATAAATTATGACTTGGATTTTTGACTGCTCGGAGGTTCGGCACCCGTAACTCCCGTATCTGAGATCTATCTGCATTGTTCAAGGGTCCACTGTATGAACACAACATGTTAGAATCCATGAGAAGAGCTCTTCTCCCTGTTAGAATCAGAGGAAATGAGAAAAATCCAGAAAGGGCAAATTCTAGAGGGAAACCCGGACCATTTGTGTGATGCTTTGTACATAAAGGAAAATAAAAATTTGATTTGGGTTTTAGCAACTTGTGCCCCACATCCCTTTCCTGGGGTAGGAAAGCGCTTGGAAGAATAAATTAACACGGCCATGTCTCAGGAATCACTATCTCTGACCACTCAGCCACTGGTTCAACTGGTTCACAGCTCAGTAATGTCTCAAGAATAACAAAACACCTCAGACCTGCCAGAAAGTGGGGTAGGACCCAGCTGCTCCAGGTACCCTGCTGGCAGGAAATACAGACAGCTGGGTGTCACAGGCACCCTGAAAACAAAGCCTTCAGTTCTCTCCCCACCCACGTATCCCCCATCCCTGCCACGTCCCTTCTCCCCAGGAGTTTTAAACTCTTCAACCAGGGAAGGGCATTGGCTCAGCTCTGGGACCTTTAATTTAGTGCACTGCTGCAGGACCAAAATCCCTGGGGGTTCAACACTCTCTCCAGGGAGAGAGAACTACCCCCGATCCCCCAGGAACAAGCTGGTTCTCTAACTCTTGGAGGCTCGCAGCATGCTATCAGTGCCACTGAAGTGGTGAGTCCCTATCCGCAGGGAGACAGCAGCCCACCACGGAGGAGAGCTGAGGCTCAGTTCTCTCCTGTGCTGCTGTCTGAGCCATTATCTGAGGTCTGGAGGGAGCTTCTTGAAGAAAGATAACTGCCCGGAGAAGCCACAAGACAGGCCCACAGTCTGGGCGGTCTAGAGCCCACAGACAGTCCCGTCCCCTCCGCCCCGGCCACGGCCCCAGCCGCGGACCTGACCCCGAGGCATCTCCTAAACGCCTGATCAGAGGGTGACCCTAGTGACAGACGATGCCACCATGAAATCCCTTCGTCACCAAAGCCCGCTCAGCACACAAATCCTGCGTAGAATGAGGCTGGGTGGAAATAAAAAGTTCAGTAAAAGTATTACATCTCTCTACAAAATACTGTGCTAGAAATATGGATTAAATGAGATTTTAAAAAATGATAGCCCTCTGTACACGCCACAGAGACCACGCAAGTGTTACCCATTAACAGATGGATCACCTGGGCGGAGAGTAAACATTTATCCCACATCCTTCCCTCCACCGTCCAACCTTTCCACCCGCTGGGGAAAACACCACAGGTCCGCATTGCTAACTAAGCAGAAGTCCCTGAGTGCTTCGTCAGCAGAAGGCCGCTCTTATTAATAAGCATTAGCTCAGTGCCTGCAGAGCCCTTGGCAAGGGATGCCACCCTGCGGCCGGCTGAGGCCACACCAGCTGCAGGAGCGCGGGTTGGCTTATAAAATCCTCTACATATGCCTAACAGGTAGAGACCTTACATAGGTTAGAGCTTAGCTAAAACAGGAGAGGGACTGGGACTTTCCTGGTGGCCTAGAGGTTACGAATCAGCCTGGCAATGCAGGGGACGTGGGTTCAGTTCCTGGTTGGGGAACAAAGATCCCACACGCCATTGGTCAACTAAGTCTGCGTGGTATAATGAAGACCCTGGATACCACAATTGAGACCTGGCACAGACAAATAAATAAATATTTTTTAAAAGAGAGAGACAGGAGAGGGAAGCAGGAAAGGGCTTTTATAGCCACCCCTCTAGGTAAGGACCGGCCGCTGCAGTTGTTCCGGGCCCCTCCAGAGGGGGACCGAGGCTGCGCCCTCTCCAGCCCGCCCCAGAAGGACAGCTTCCTAGCACAGCAGCACAAGTGAGCAGCTCAGGATGCGAAGTGGAACCTGGCCCACAACAGCAGGGCGACGGCCGCACGGTACCTTGGTCGGCCACGTTCTCGATGTTCACCTTGCGTTCGTTAGCCATGAAGCCGATGACTGAGAAGATGACGAAGCCGGCGAAGATGCTCGTGGCACTGTTGGTGCAGGTGACAATTAGCGTGTCCCTGGGGGGAAGGGACAGGTCCGTCATCAGCTGTGCTTTGTACGGAGGAAGGGACAGGGGAGGGACACGAGTGTGTCGGTGGACACCTGTGCCTAAGCCCATTTCTAAACAGGTGCTCGCTGTAGGCTGGTCTTGCTCTCTCTTATTCTCGAGGAAACAGCCTGACCGCAGGCTCCCTTGGGCTGAGTGTATAAGCACCAGAACAAAGCTCTGCTTCGAAGCAGGTCTCCCCTGCTGGCAGTGGCAGAGTAAGTCTGTCCATCAGAGCAGAAATTGAAGGCATGGGGGCCTTTTGCAGAATCTGGGACAGGAACCACGTATGAGAGAAGGCAGTGGGACCACCCAATGCCACTAAACCTTAGAACAGCCTGGGGTTCCTGCATACAGGCTTAAATGGGCAAGCCTGGAGGGGAGGAGAGAGGCCAGCAGCTTAGAGGCAGCGCCCTCTGCTGGCCATGCAGCTGCAGTTCCTAGGCTGCATCCTAGACCCAAAAGAAGGGTCACAGCTAGATGGAGCCATGGGGCCAAATTCCAGTCCTGGCTCTCTCCACTGTCAGAGGCGTGACCTTGACCAAGTCTCTTTCTTTCCACTCCTAATTTAGATGGTGGCAGTGACCCCACCTCACTCACACCTTGTGAGGATAGAACCAGACGAGGCCCGGGCCACACAAAGCCTGGCAGGAAGCAAGGGCTCAGAACACCATCTGCCTCATCCAGCCCTTTGGTTTCAGTTCAGTCACTCAGTCGTGTCTGACTCTCTGCAACCCCAGGGACTGCAGCACGCCAGGCTTCCCTGTCCATCACCAACTCCCGGAGCTTGCTCAAACTCATGTCCATCCAGTTAGTGATGCCATCCTACCGTCTCATCCTCTGTCATCCCCTTCTCCTCCCACCTTCAATCTTTCCCAGCACCAGGGCCTTTTACCAATGGGGAAACTGAGACCCAGGGGAAGGTAATGGGCTCATCAACAGTAAGTTCCAGTTTGAACCCAGTCTTCCTGCCCCTCAGCCACACCACAAAGCCTCATTTCTAACACAACACAGAGCCACGCTCGCCCCTCTGAGGGTGCTCAGGTTGATTCTCATGGGTCATAAGTCAGCAAGCAGCTATGACCAAAGAAACTCAAACTCCTTAGTCTGGCATACCAGCTGTTACGGGCTGAACTGCAGGCCCCCAACTGTGTGTGTGGAAGTCACTATCCCCAGTTCCTCAGAATGTGACTGTATTTGAAAACAGGGTCTTTAACCAGGTAATTAGGGTAAGAGGAAGTCATGAGAGTGGGCGCTAATCCAGTATGACGGAGGCCCCAGTAAGCAGAGGAGATAAGGGTGCGCAGTGAGCAGGAAGACCAGATAGAGACTCAGGGAGAAGACAGCCAGCTGCAAGCCTAGCAGGGAGGCCTCACAAGACGTCATCCTGTTGACCTCTTGATCTTGGACTTATGGCCTCCAGATGGTGGGGAAGTTAATTTCTATTGTTTAGGTCACTCACTCTGCGCTATTTGTTACAACAGCCCCCCAGAGACTAACACAAAGGCTCTCTCCTCAGCTGATTCTCAGGCCCCAAGTCCTTCTCGTCCCCATGAGCCCAGCCCTGCAGCAGTGCCGTCAGCCTGCTCCCCCTATATCTCCGTCACCCCCAGCCCCACTCAGCCCCACCTGCAGATATGCCCTCCTCCTGTTGAAATCTGGCCCACAGAGATGGCACTTGTGTGAGGCCATCCCAGCCAACCTAGGCTACAGCTTACAAGTAATCTCTTCCTCTTGGTTCATGAAAGAGCTCAAGCATGATTAAAAATAATCATGATGGCTACTGCTATTTACTGAGCTCCTATTGTGTGTAAAATATTGCCATGAGAATTTTGTATACAATATCTCTTACCCTCAACAAAATATTATAATCTGCATTTTACAGATTAGAAAATGGATTCATGGAAATGAAGTTTCTTACCCATGTCTTGGAGTCTTAATAAATGGTGAAGTCATAATATAAACGCAAGTCTGTCTGACTCCAAGCTTCTTTCCTTTTTTTTTTAATCAGCCCTTCAAGAGAACAAACCCTATCTTCTTACTGCTTGTCAGAGACAGATTTAACTATCAGGTGTCACCTCCTCCAGGGGCTGTACGGACTGTCTCATGTCTTCGGGGTTCCAGAGCCCCCTATTATCCCCCCATCCAAGTGCCACCCTGCACCAACACCACCTGAGGATCCTGTCTGGAAATGTAGATTCCCAATGCCCCAGCACCTTCTGATGTTCTGTTTCTTAAACCTGGGAGGGAACTCAAAGTTTGCATAACTTTGGGTTTAACGGACAAATAAAATGTAATATATTTTAACATATTTAAGATGTGTAATGTGATGATTTGATAAACATATGCATGAAACAGGGCTCCCACTATTGAGTTAATTAACACAGCCACCACCATGGTACTTCTTCGACTATACCACACTGCGTTTCTCATAGGGCTCACCAGAAAAATGTCTATCAAGTGGATGTATGACCATACTTCATCAACTACTGCCATACAGCTGTCTCCATGGACTAGAGAGCTCACAAATGACTATCCCAGGACACAGCCAGTGGGACAGCACCTCCAGAGAAATTTAGTTCCATCCCAAGGGTCAGAATCAGGGTGCAAGTTGGGGGCCAGGCCAGGCCACCAGCAGCCAGCAGCTCAGCCTTAGCAGGGCGTTTCCTCCACTCCAGAGACAGCTGTCTGGCCCTGTCTCAGGTGAAATGTGAGGATGTGGCCTCAGGCATGCGGTAGCTCAGCCCAAGGCTCTGTCCCCAGGCCCTAGTCCCACTCACCAGCCACCTCTGGGGCTGGACGTGCCTCCACATACCTGTAGCAGTTGTTGTGGAATTTGTTGTAAGAAGAGAGAGTGATCAGGCCTCCCCATGCAGCAGATAAAGAGAAGAAAATCTGAGTGGCAGCGTCTTTCCACACCTGGGAGGCAAAAAAGGGGAAGATTCAAGGTCACTGAAGGAGGCTGGTCTGGGGCAGGGGAGGTTCCCAATGCCACATGGTCGGAGGCTTGGGAGGCAGGGAGGCAATCAGAACAGGATGACTTTGGCACCAACATAAGTGGGAAACATACGCAGTCATTTGCACTGGAAACCGAAGAGGCAGTGACTGAGCTGGGAGACCCTAACTCCATTCTAATCAAAGGAGAGGAACTCGGTAAGCAATGTACTCATGTCATGCTGGCAAGCCCTACCATATAAAACTATACAGAAGGGGAAAGCCCTTTCTTCAGCTAGAAAATGTCTCAAAATAAGAAACAATTCGCAAAAGCAAAAACATTCAGGGATACAAAAGCAAAACTTTTTACAGCTGACATTCTCACAGATGACAATTTGCTAAAAATTTGAAATTCTGTAGCCCACCCCATCGAAGTAAAGCATGTTCCATTGCCACCACACAATGGAGTTTACAGTGCGACCTCCTTGAACCTGCCTGACAGCACCTCTTGTTTGTCTTGGCAGTTTAATCGTCCTCATAAAACTACAGAAGGCAACTCAAGAGTTTGAGCTAGAGATTTATATGATTTGATAATGACTTCCTACCATTTTTATCAATTAAATCTGGCTTTTAAGTTGTGCTCAACATATGCAAGGTATGTGCTGGCAAAAAGTCTGTGCCTATCCCAGCCTCTATTCTCTCATGCTCCTTGGTAACAAACTGTGGTTTTATTTAAGGCAGCCATACATCCAGCCAAATGACGATCTCCCGGAATCAAGGGGAGGCACACCCGAGAGAAGATATCTGACTTTGTTTCTGGCCAATGATGAGAAAAATCAAGTGTTATATCGAACTTCCGGGCTTTCTCTCTTTTTAAAGAGAGGAAGGAAGGTGTTCTCTCCCTTCCCTCAATATTTTGTGCTACTTGGAATGCTGACGTGATGGCTGGAGCTCTGGCAGCCAAATGGCAGCTATTCCCTGAGGATGGTGGGGCAAAAAGGAGCCTGGGACACTACGGAGCCACCCAACCAGTGTCTGACTGTCTACCACTAGACTGCTGTAGCACCTCCAAGTAAAATAAACTCTTGTTTAAGCTGCCATTATCTGGAGGTTTTTCTTTGTGTGCAAACTCAATTCTGGCTCTGCTTTCTTAAAATCTTCTGGAAAAGCAGAATTTTCTTTAAGGAGAGAAAATGCATTTCTTATTAAACAATCACCCCTTCACATGGAGTTCTAGGGGATTTTAGAGTAAGATATGCCTGTACTGAATATGCCAACAGAAAGTATAAGTGTCTGCTGGCTCTTATAAATCTATCTGAGCCCTTTAAATTATAACTGCTTGCAGTTTGTCTAAGTGCTATTATTTTCCAACCAGCAAAACCCATTTCCAACACACTATAATTAGCAACAGATAAGGGGCATGAGGCAACCCAAAGCTATTAAGGGAATTTCGTTCTTCCTTTCAACCTCCACAGCAACCCCAGATGTAAGACAACTGTTCCAGGAATCTGAAACCCCCTGCTGCTCACTTCTCATTAAAAACTTCCTGAGTACATAACATTTCAAAATCATCAGGAGCTTGTAAAGGCTAACAGTGAGCTGCCCGAGGAAGAGGAGGTCTGACCCCTCCTGCTAAACCGAGTCCCAGAGTGGGACCCAACCCCATGTGCTGTTCCCCTGATAGGCGCTTGATGAACGAAATCGGAGGCCCACCGTGGCGTCTGTGAGTTTCTCCCACTTTGGCGTGATGAAGTACCAAATCCCAGCGCCGGCTCCAGGCAGGGTGACGCCTCGGATGAGAAGGATCACGAGCACAACGTACGGGAAGGTGGCTGTGAAGTACACCACCTGCAGAAACCACCACGGGGGGGGCAGCAGTGAGCGGAGGCGCAGCAGAGAGGCAGAGTGTGATCTCCATCTGGACACGGGCGCCTCGCAGGCTATTTTCCCCCAAACTCTTCCAGGATGGGGAACACAGTAAAGACACTGAGACCAAAGGTGAGTCAGTGAGAGCTAGAAATAAAGTCTCGAGGGGGACATCCAAGGCTGTGAGGGTGATTCACAAGTGGCTAACTCCCTGAGAACCGACTGAGCGAGAAGTGTTCTATGCCCTCTTCCTCCTGAACACCTAGCTCACCCTCAGCTTGAGGCCCCGAATCCCACCATTAGAGATTAACTTATTTAGCTTAAGTTTTCCATCCTTATTTATGCACACTCACTCACTAACTGAGGCAGCCCAGTGACATGAAAGAAGCATGATCTTACAATTTGGTATATTTAGGTTCAAATGAAATTGCCCTTCTGGCACTGAGTAGCTATTAGACTTGAGACAAGCTATTCAGGTCTCTGAATCTTAATTTCTGCATCTGTAAATGGGATAATAGCACCTTTCTTAAAAAACAATAATTGTGAGGAGTAAACGGGCCTCAAGCATAGCACATGATTAGTGACAGATGGTTATTAAATGCAGTTAAGTTCAACAAGCATTTATCATGGGCCTACTATGACCTGGGAGTTGTGCCAGGTCCTAGATGCATAAAGATGAAGGAACTCAACCTAGGAGACCCAGAGCCAACGTCTGAATAATGGCTAAGCAGTTCCAAACAGGACACTGTGGAGTCCAGGGCGGGGAACTGAGCCCCACCCGGGAGTTCTGAGAAGATGCATGGAGATGACACGTGGGCTGGATCTTAGAGGCCGAGTGCAACGTGAAGGAGGCGACGCCCAGCGGGAAGGTGAGGGAAGAAAGGGAGCAAGGCAGGGGTGAGGGCCAGGCCCTAAACTCACTGGGAGCACAGCACGCAGCTGAGGCTAAGAGCCGAGGGGTGCTGGACGCATGGGCCAGGTCGGGGAGGCCCTGCGTCCCAGCCAAAGGAGGCGCCTGGGCTCGGAACAAAGGGAAGAAGCAGAGCGAAGAAACATCTGGGAAATAATACCAACAGAATTTGGGGGCTGTGGTTGAACAGGGACGAGGAGGAAGCACCTTCCTTCTCTGTCGGCCAGATCTCGGAGTGGAGGACGGGCTTGGGACCAGGACCCAGTAGATGAGAGCAGAGCGGGCTGGGAGAGCTCTGACTCTGCACTCCCCGAGCTCAAGTCCCAGCTGCACCATTTACGAGCTGGGCCGCCTGGTGCAGTGACTCAACCTCCCTGAGCCTGAGTGTCCACATGGGCAAAGTGGTGATAACGACTGCATATTCCTCATGGGGCTTTAGAAGAGCAGGCTGGGACAACCCAGACAACGCAGAACAGGCCTGAGGGCCCTGGAAACAGAAGTGCCACTTGCATCTTGCTTACGACTCACCAGTCCTGAATTTAACGACCCCGGCAACCCTCAGGTCACGAGCGGGTTGCATCCCAAAGTGCATCAGACCACACTTGGAAGGATGAGGTCCAGCGCCCATCCCTGACCACCTAGGCCTCCCTCATCCATGACTGGGAGGGGGCACAGACTAGGCACCGTGGGCTCAGAGCCCCTCTGTGCCCACCCACAGTCTGCCTTCCTAGGCACCCCTGGCCTGCCCCCAGGAGGGAGACAGAGGCCCCCTCCTCATGCACTGGCTGCGCAGACCCCAGGGCCTGCCAGGAGGCTCCAGCCAGCAGCCACTGGGATTATCAGGGGACGAGACCGGACCCAAGGACTTAGGAAGGACGGCTTGGAGACAGTTTGAGATAAAGATAAAACTCTCAAGGTGACCTAGTTCTTCAATAAATACACACATATGTGTACATTTGGACACATATTTTTGAACATTTAATACATTCCAGGCACACGCTGGGGAGGTCGGCTGGGAAGATGGCCATATTAAAGGGTGGACAGGGAAGACCTCTTTGAGAAGTTGCCCAAGACTTGAAGGAAGTGACAGTGAGCCAACTGGATATCCGGGAGAACATTCCAGACAGAGGGACCCGCAGGAGTAAAGATCCTAAGAAGGGAGTGTGCCGACCTTCTAGGAGCAGCCAGGTGGCCAGTGGGCCAGGAGTACGGTGGGAGAGGAGGTCGGGGGAGGGGAGGCGGGCAGGGACGGGCCATACCTTGTAGGGCCTGGAGGCACTAGGGTGAAGATGGGGAGGATTGGGGCAGTGACCAATCTAATATTTTAAGTGTCACCCGGAGGCTACGTTGAGTTTTTACTGCAGGGGGAGCAGTTAGGAGGTTATGGCTGCAATCCAGGCAGAAGACAGCAGTTGTTCCACCCAGGGCATTACAGAGGAGCCAGGACAAATGGTCAGAAACCAGATATGCTGTGCAGCAGGACTTGCTGACCGATTTCATGGGGCATGAGAGAGACAGGCAGGGAGGATTTCAAGGTGACCCCAAAGGTTCTGGCCTCAGCAGCTGATGGGCAGAGGTGCCCTCGGCTGAATGGGACAGGCTGCAGGTCAAGGAAAGAAGAGGAAGTATTTCTTCCTCTAAATACAATTCTATCCATGGGTTGGGAAGATCCCCTGGAGAAGGGAAAGGCTACCAACTCCAGTATTCTGGCCTGGAGAATCCCATGGACTGTGTAGTCCATAGGGTCGCAAAGAGTCGGACACAACTCAGCCACTTTCACTTTCTAAACCCAATTACTCGTCAAGGCCAAAGTCTTCCTGTCTGTAGACCAGGCGTGGGCTGGTCTCCTTGTCTCCACACAACTTCCACCACCCACCAGGCGCCTCTTCCCTCCCCCGTGACAATGGTCCATCGTCTGTCCTTGCCCCAAGGCACTAGCATTACCAGGGACTGTGAGGGGGTGGCCTGCTCCCTCCTATCCCCCCAAACTTGCTTCTCTCCTTCCCCTTCCACACACAGAGAGAAACTCAAAGGCATCTGATGTCTCAGGAGAAAATCACTCGCGTAGGACGACCCAGGCTGTCCTCCACCTGTCAGATGGGGCTGAGGGGGAGGATCGCTACAGGGGCCAGCGGGGCCCTGAGCAGTCTGACCTCCCCACCCCAAGACGGCAGGGGCAGGGTGACAATTAAGGAGTATCCTTCTCACCTCCTGATCACGTGGGGCTGGTGCGAGGTGCGGATGGGAGGGGCCGAGGGAGATGATGCAAACAGTGGGGGCTAGCAGGAGGAAGACCCCAAGATGAGCACCGGTCTAAACGCCTGAGACGCTGCTCCCGTTTGATTGCTGGAGATGGTTTGGGCACAACCGTTTCTGGAGCTCCCGCCATGGGTCAGCTCTTTGCAGTCCCATTTTACAGAGGAGAAAACTGAAGCTCAGGTTAAGGCTCGCTCAAGGGTTAAATATCTCATACAAGGTCTTCCAGCTGGAGCCAAGATCCAGACTTGACATTTTCTAACTCCAAAACCTATTTCCTTCCTTTCAATGCCAGTCCTTGAGCCGTCAGATCAGAGATGTGAGAGGCAGGGACTCGGGTGAGGCAAGGGAACACCCTTGCCTCAATTTAAGGAAGCACTCGTTCTCAGCGGCCCACCCTGCACGTGCGGGAACCTGAGCGTGAACACTGCCTTAAATTTCACACCCTAGGCACTTGTCCGCCTCACCAGATCAGGCCCTGGCGTGTGGAATGATGCACTCAGGTTGTTGATGGGGACTGCCCGTGATCTGCAAGGGTGCACAGTTTCATGTCTAAATCCTGGGGATGCCTCCAATGTGAGTCAGGTGTCCGTGGAGGTTTTATCACAGCTAGTTTTCCTGTATCGTGGGGACTTCAGAACGCACCTGTTTCAGGATGGACTGCCAGAGGCGTTAAACTTGAACAGTAATGAATTATACCTGGCGGGAGTGACAATGACGGGTTGATCTGAGCCTGCTGGCCTGACACCTGGCAGCATCATCCTCACATCGGGAGCCCTGAACAGGTGCTAAGGCCACCTCGCTCCCAAGACCGTGCCAGCTAATTAAGCGAGCTTCATGTCCTTGCCATAACTCTCCAGCAGAGCAGCCCCGGAGGTCAGATGGGCTGCATTTGACCTTTGGGCTGCCTGCTGGTCGTACCAAACTCAGGAATTCTAGCTGCTCAAAGGGAGACTGAGATCTCATAGAAGGCAACCAGCCACTCTTATCTCCTAGGACCCTGAACAAGAGGACCTGAGCTTATCTTGCTGAAAGAGAAGGACATCTCTGTTGCTTAGAAATAACAGTCTTGGTGGAACCTCCATCACAAAGCACCCTGCTATAATGAAGACCTGCAGCTGTGTTTCCAAACAAAGCTTCATGATTAATATCTGCACACCCCAGGGCAGGAAAATAAATCAGGACACATTATTTCTGGCGGTATTCCTCATTTTAAAAAATTAATTACTGATCCCTAGTTGGAAATCTTTCTCAATGAAGCAGAAAGATAAGTTAGCAGACCTAAAAGAAAAGCTTACTTGCTGAGAGCTACTCAAAAATCCTCATTTCAGAGAGAGAAGCCATGATATCTGGCACCAAGGATTAACATCTACATCACGCCAAGAACTGATTCTGACACCATCCCCCTAAAAATCAGACTGATAAACAAAGAGCGGTCTAAGAGAAAATATACCTTAACCCTTGAATTTGCAGATGTGGAATAAGGGACAAGGTGCCTCCTGGGACTTGCCCAGCTGGCAATGAGAACTGATGATGGCAGAACGGGGCAGGAGTGCAAGGGTCCTGATTCATGGTGGGGGGACTTTTATCCCCTCAGTGCAAATGATGAGTCCAGAATTCTGCACTTCCTTATTTCTAACAGTCTCTTCTTGGGAGAGGATGTCATGTAGGGGAAAGAGTCTAGGCTTTAAAGGGAAACACCTGGGTTCAAACCCCAGGGCTGCCTCTTAACAGCAGTATGACCTCAGGCAATTTACTTTGATGTGCTTCAGCTTCTCTGTCTGTAAAATGGGAAGAAATGTCCTTACCTAGCAGGTGGTTGGGGAGATTGAACGCGCTAAGCGAAGTACACTGCCTGGCCACAAAGTTTCCTTTCTCTTCCCGTTTGCCCACCAGAGCCACTGCTTTCAAGATGTCAGGATGGCACAGTACCCAGTCAATCAATCAATAGCACAAAAATGAAAAGAGCTACTGTTAATTAAGAGCTCACTATATGCCAGGTATGCAACTTTCACCTAATCTTAGAACAGCTCTATGAGGTATGTACCGTTATTCCCATTTTACAGATGATGAAACTGAGGTTCCAATGGTTAAATAGCTCTTCCACAGCTACGCGACTAGAAAGTGATAAAGATGAGATTTGAACTCAGGCTGGTCTGAATCTACAGCCAGCAGGCCATCCTTCCTCGGGTCACTGAGAAGGCGGTGTTATCCCCTTCACCATCACCTCTTCTGCCACCGGTCATACCTTCTAGCCTATCCTGCTAGAGACCTGTCTGACCTCTGATTATGGTTGAAGTTGTCCTCTCTTCATTTAGAGCTATAAGTGATGGTCCTACCAGTTGGATTTTGGCTGAGCAAAGGTGTGGTCACTCTTGCTAGGCAACCTCCTGTCTGGCCCTTTCTTCCCACTCGAAGCTCAGTTCCAAGTCACAGAAGGTGAGGAGACTCGGAAACCCTTGGGACTCATGGGACGTTACTGTCAAGGTCATGTTAACATTTTCCCCATTTTCCTGTTGCCCTAGAAAAACAATTGCTCCAGTCTCATAATACTCATTCAGAGTCAGTGGGGTCCTCAGGGGTCACGTGATCCCAGCTCTCATTTTACGGAGTGGGGAAACTGAGGTCAGAGAGGAAAAGTGCCTGCATCTTAGCCAGCAAGTGTTCTGACAGAATCATATTAGAGCTAGCGAGTCTTGGACATCACCCAGTCCAATTGCCTTCGCTTTGGAAATGAGAAAGCCATTAGCTCCTGAAATAGCTAAGATAAAGAAAATCTGCTTTCCACTTACTGGCAAAGAGATAAATCAAAGCTAAGGGCAAATGTGAAGCCCAGACAGGTTTCATGGCCCGAGTGGAGATGTCCCTAGACAGAAAATACCATGGGAAAGGCTGGGGGGCTAGAACCCCGGCCGGCTCTCTCCCCACCTGATGTCACTTAAGGGCCCCACCTGGCTCAGGCGATCCTGACCAAGCTGCCAGAATCCCCCGTTCGGGCCCATGTGGAACCAGATTACATGGAGGGCACCAGAGGCCTCACGTGGATCTTGTCCACGTGTCTGGGAGAAGACAGGCTGCTTTGTGTCGCTGATGGGGGCCGGGTGGGGGCTGGGAAGCATGCCCAGCAGGTGAAAGCTGGCACAGACCCTCGGCCCTGCGAGGCCTGATCCTTCCAAAGTGGTTGCTTCTCATTGTGACCACACTAAGCCCTGACCCAGACAACTGGACCCTGTCAAACGCCACAGCCTATGGACTCAGAGTCCACCGTCACATTCTATTCCTTAGGCCTTTGAGGCAGTTTGGGTTTCACTCTGAAACATGCAAATGACTCTTAATTATTGGTTGTCATCAAAGCAGTTGGTTAACCATTTAATGTTTTTTTTTGTTTTTGTTTTTTTTTTTTTTCTAAAGCAGCGGGAAGATGACGGGAAACATTGGGACCCTACTACAAGGTCCAGTGTGTCCTGAGGTCACCCACATGGCCTGCGTGTTGTGCCCTGGAACTGAGCTTGGGGTAGGGGTTTCACCACCTCCAAAGGACCAGCCAAATGACTACGTAGCAAGAGGGGCCAAGCATGTGCTCGACAAAAAAAATATCCCGCTGGCAGGACCATCACCCTTTACTGCTGGGGGCACGTGGGGTGGGAGAGTGTTAGGCTCCGGACAGGAGAAAGGCATGAAATGCGGAGGGGTCAGCAGTGGGAGAAGGAATCCACTTTACAATTGTGATCTTACTCCAGCTCCTTGAGAGGAGCAGTGATTGAGCTAGCAGCCAGACCAAGATGCAAAAAGCGAGACTGAAGCATATCAGGGATTCCCATCTACTGAATGGAAGACCCGACAGGAAAGAGAGGAAACCCATCACTGAGCCCCCGACATCCCCTAGGAGCCCTGAGAACATGTCTCATTTAACCCTTAAAACCTCCCGGGCAGAAAGGCGCTATTATCCCATTTTACAGACAGGAATGAAGTCACTTGTCCAAGGCCCCACAGCTACTCAGGGCCAGAAGGAGAAGGACACCCACGACCCTGACTGTCTTCCCAGTGCCCTTCGGCTGCTCCACCACACAACCAGCCCTGGGTGTCCCAGAGCTTCCTCTCAGGTAAATCCAGACTCTTACTTTTCCTGAAGTCTTGATTCCTTTCGCCAAGGAGGCATACACAATCACCCAAGCCAGGAAGAGGCAGAAGGCTAGTGGCCACCTGATCTCACCAGGATACTCAATCCCTGCAGAAATCTTCAGCACAAAGTACCTGCGAGTTGAAAGGGGAGAAGTGATAGGGGCTGGGTGGGGAGGGAGGCGGGCAGGGAAGGGAAGGAGGAGGCGGGGGAGGTAGCCGTCTGCAGGCTTTCTTTCCCTGCAGAGCCAGGGAGCCCGGAACAAAATCCCAGCATCCCCCAGCCTCCCCACCAGGGGCCGGATCAGATCAGGTTGTGAGGGGTCTGCTGATCGGGCTCCCGCCCACAGCTGTCTGCGGTGAGACCAACTGAATTTACTCTGCTTTTAATTAATTATGGCCCTAAATGACTTACAGTATAGCACAGGGAACTCAGTATTTTATAATAACCCATAAGGGAAAAGAATCTGAAAAAGAATATATATCTCTGTGTGTGTGCATAACTGAGTCACTGTTCAGTACACCTGAAATTAACAGGCAGTGATACAACCATACTTCGACTTGAAAAAATTAATTATGGCCTTGGGCGGGCTCTGAGCAAGACTACAGCAGCTCCACCGTCATCAACAGCTGCCCCGGAGGAGTGTAAAAAATCCAACAGCCTTGGGGGTCCTGGTGCAGCCCCCCTCCCCCAACGGGCATTACAGAGGTTGATTATTTATATAAGAACACACCACTAACAGAAACTCTAAACTGCCAAGGATGATTTTGTATGTGCTTTTATATTGTTCTACCCTTTTATGAGAATGCGCCCCAATAGATTTTTGATAACTTAAAAAAAAAAAACTCAGTACAGAAAGAATAAAAAATCCTGCTGTGCATTTTAGTTCAGGTTGTGACGAGCCTGCCCAGGGGCTGCTGCTGCTACTGCTGCTAAGGCACTTCAGTCGTGTCCGACTCTGTGTGACCCCATAGATGGCAGCCCACTAGGCTCCCCCATCCCTGGGATTCTCCAGGCAAGAACACTGGAGTGGGTTGCCATTTCCTTCTCCAGTGCATGAAAGTGAAAAGTGAAAGGGAAGTCGCTCAGTCGTGTCTGACTCTTCGGGACTCCATGGACTGCAGCCTACCAGGCTCCTCTGTCCATGGGATTTTCCAGGTAAGAGTAGTGGAGTGGGGCTGAGCTTGGCTGAAATGCAAACGCAGGGCTAGCTGGCCTTACTCAAGGAACATATTCAAAGACAGATGACCAGCAGCAAACGGACATGAGCTGGCACTCATCTGTAGTGGCTCCTGGCACCTGAAGCAGTCCCAGCCTGTCTGGCAACCCCCGAATCCCTGGACAGAGGGCAAACGGGCACCCTCACTCCTGGGAACAGGAGGCTGCATCAGGGACCATGAGTCATCACGACAGACAAGACAATCCCCTCAACTCTGCAGCATCAAATCACGGAGCCTGTGTGTGTAGAAGGCAGGGCAGGGGGGTCTTTCTGTGACCAGAGCCAAGGGCCAGCCAGCATCCAGACTGTGCAGCAAGGGTTCCCAACCTCCAGAATCTAATGTCTGATGACCTGAGGTGGACCTGATGTACCAACAATAGAAATGAAGTGCATGACAAACGTTATGTCCTTGAATCATCCTGAAAGCCTGTGCAAAAACTGTCTCCCACAAAACTGGTCTCTGGTTCCAAAAAAGGTGGGGGACCGCTGCTCTAGAGGGCTGCAGACAGCTGAGTGTGCTGACCTGCTGAGGGAAGCCAAGGGGCCAGCAGCCCTCCTGGTCTAGCTGGGGACCCCCTGGGCTCAAGGCTAGAGTAGAAGTCACCAAGCGTGGGACCAGCCTCGGCTCCCAAACCTCAGGGGCCGTATTTCCCAAGCACTGAAAATGTCCCCCAGCCCCTGGGTCCCCACCCTGCAATGGGCAGATCATATAATCAATGATTCCACAGCCCCTTGGCCTTCTCAACCACCCCATGGTTTAATAAGGGATGTCGGATGGGCCCAGAGAAGCTCTTGATAACAGTCCCTCTGGGGCACTAAGATGGTCCCAGAGGATTCGCAAAGCCACCAAAAGCAGATTTACAACTCACTCTACCACACACACCATGTTCCAGGCGGCACTAGAAGTAAAGAACCTGCCTGCCAATGCAGGAGACATCAACGACGTGGGTTTGATTCCTGGGTCAGGAGGATCCCCTGGAGGAGATCGACAATACCCCTGACCATGTGATTATGTGATCAGATTTCAGCCAACTACGGGGTCAGGCTCCTTTCTCAATGCTCAGGGTGAATCAAGGCCCACCCTCACTGGTCGAGGTTATCTGTAGAGGGGATTTTTTTCCCTCATTCAGCCTAACTGCCCCTTCTGTTCTACAGGGAATGCTCACATACCCTCGGAGTCCATACAGGAGAGGAAACTTGGAATAGGAATTCACGGCACTCGGGAAAACCAGCAGGGATATAATGGCCACTTTTCATTATCTAAGTAGAGGCCGCAAACGAGGGGCCTACTGACCTATGCATCTTATTTGACATCAGTGTTTCACTTTAATTGATTTGCTAACATTTAAAATGAGAGAGAGACATAAGAATTCATATTTGATTTCCAGCATCTCTTGTAAAATGGAAGCCCTGGTGCACCGGCCCAGTGGGCAAGGAGGGTGCAGAGAGAGGCAGCCCATTCCTCAAGTCCACAGGTTGGATATTCACTAATTTTCTGGGTTTCTCTCGGAAAGTTTTTTTAAAAAATCTTACTTGAAATACTCTTCACTCCCACTGACGAACGTTTTATTGGCCTGGCTGGTGAAGTTAACCATTGTCAAGTTGGGATAGGCGGTCATGCAGAAAGTCGAGTTCTTGATCTGTATTTTGGGATGGTCATTGATCACACAGGAATCTGTTCAGGAGAGGATGGAATGAAAACACAGTGAAATCTGTACAAAAAGTAGACACTTGTCTTTCCAGCAACTTAAAGACAAAAGCTAAAATATTTCCTAAATATTGGACAGTCACTTTGGGAAGGTATTAACTGAGCAAAGCTGGATGCAGATGAACCCCAAAATTGTGTGTTACTCGTCCCGGAGCCCCTGGTACCAGCTTCAACTGTGCCTGGTCCTGGTAACAACAGCGCTTCTTTCTGGAGCACTCTCTACATGCTAAGCACTTTACAGGCATTATTTACCCTGAGGCTCCGAGCAGCCTATGCTGTGGGTACCACTGCCTCCATCTTTAAGATGAGGAAAAAGGCTCAAAGAGGTTATTAGGTGATTCTACCAAAATCACACAGCTAACGAGAAGCAGGATTCAAACCCAGATCCTTATGATTCCACAAAGAATAAACGGCTTGTGGAAATGAATTTTAATCAGGCATCAACAAAGCTGAAGGGCTACTACCACAGAAGACCCACTAATAAGCTCACCTTGAACCCACTGCCTGGCGTGACAGCCGACACACAGAGGTCCCCTAAATATACATGCCACGTTCTTTCCACACACTAACATGAGCTCATGAGTCTGCAACAGGGCTTCTCAACTGGGGACGAATTTGTCCACCAGGGGGCACTTGGCAATGTCTGAGGACACAGTTGTCCCTGTTCAGGGAACAGGGTGCTCCTGGCATCTAGTGGGCAGAGTCCAAGGATGCTGCTGAGCACCCAACAATGTACAGGACAACCCCCATGATGGAGAATTATCCAGGCCCCACATGTCAATAGTGCAGAGGCTGAGAACGCCTGACCTAGGCTGGGGTGGGGTCAGGGAACTAACCAGATGAGTCAGTGTGTCAGGCACCTTGCTGGAAGCTTTGCCAATTATCATCTCATAAAAGCCTCTGAAAACCTGGGAAGTGCCTATCATCACCCTCATTTTACACAGGAAGAAGCTGAAGTCTTTCTAGTCATGTTACAATGTCTCTATGATCCCTTGATTGATATTTTAGATAAAGAGTCCACCAGGATTAATGCCAAAGGATATTTAATGTATAAAGATGTGAAAGTAACACTAACAATAACACTTACACAGCACTTAACCATGTACTATTTTAAATGTCTTGAAGTGAAGTCGCTCAGTCGTGTCCGACTCTTTGCGACCCCACAGACTGTAGCCTACCAGGCTCCTCTGTCCATGTCTTAGCTGATTTAACTCACAGCTGCAAATAAAGAAACTGGGCACAGAGAAGGGCAGTTGCTTGCCAAGGTCACACAGCAGAATCAGGAGGCAAACAGTCACTCTCTCCTTGGAGACCATGCTTTTAACCACTCTACTGGGAAGCAGAAAGCAGGGAACATAAACTCAAACACCTTCAAGAGTCAGGCTGGTGACACAAATGAGAAAGATATACAATGGAGGGTACAAAGTTATGATAACAGAGAGGACGACAGAGGACGAGATGGCTGGATGGCATCACTGACTCGATGGACGTGAGTTTGAGTAAACTCCAGGAGTTGGTGATGGACAGGGAGGCCTGGCGTGCTGCAGTCCAAGGGGTCGCAAAGAGTTGGACACGACTGAGCAACTGAACTGAACTGAACTAAAACAGAGAGCATGATCTTCCCTCTGTATCTGCAGATTTAATATCCTCGGATTGAACCAACTGCAGACTGAAATGTCAGTGGAGGTTGGCTGGATGCTGTTTTCATTGTCCTACACCACTTTATATCCTGCACGGGAACACCTGCAGACTTTGGTATCTGAAAGGGCTCTGGAACCAGTCCCGTGAACATCGAGCGATGATTGCACCAGCCAATCCTGCCATGCTTTTCCAGGTGTTCTGATAAAAGATGCAGAAACGCTGGATATTTCCATGGAGTCTCTCCATTTTAAACTATTGGGAATAAGCCCAGATTATCTTTAAACACTGCGGACCAAACAACAAAAAACACATGCAGCCTAGATCTGGTGCATGGATTCCAAATGCACGTCTTCCGTGGCACCGCAAAGTGGGAACTGGGTTCAGGAACTCCACTAGCATTGAGAGCTTGGACAAGTTCCTTTATCTGTCCAAGCCTCTGTTTTTCTGATCATAAAGTGTCTAGTTTGAAGGCTGTCCCAAGAACCAGATTAAGTGAGATAGGTCATGAATGAGACCATCGCATGCAACACCTAGCACACAGCTGGACCCGGTAAAATTTAGCCATAAAGCAAATGTCATTGTTACACCTTTTCATGGGGTGAGCATCTCTGATCCCCAACATTGTCTCTCAATTCCACTTGCCAGCCATAAAGCATCTAATGCCTCCCACACAACCTCTCCAGAATATCTGAGAAAGCTGGATAAAATTTAAAGCTGTAATAATAAGAACCCCTTACCTCTGATTGATTCTTTAGACCACAGGTTTTCTAAACAGCAGTACTACTGACACTTGGGGTCAGAAAATTCTCTGTGGTGGGGACACTGTCCTGAGCATCGCAGGGTATTATATTAGCAACATCGCTGGCCTCTGCCCACTAGATGTCAGGAATATTTATTTTCCCCCTGCCCCGCTTGTGACAACCAAAGATGTCTGTGAACTTTGCAAAATGCCTCCCGCAAAATCTCTGGGGTTTGAGATTTCCCCAGCGGGGACCAGAATGAAGGCAATTAAAGCACCATCCATGTCCCTTTAGGAAGAGATCGCTAATGCACAGGCAAACTCAAAATCCCTTGCTTCCAATTCTGCCACAGAGGAACACGTGGACAGCTTCCTTAGAGAGCGTCTCTGGGCGCCTCTGCATTACCACTCACCGCCGCAGTCAAGGTCACAGCGTCCCTGCGGCACTGCGGCCTCCTGCAATATCCCTTCTCACCACTGGGCGGCAGGAGCGCGCTTCCCAGGGCACTGAGCCTTCAGGTCCGCCAGCAAAGGAACGACCGGCCCTGCAGTCAGCGAGCTCTGCGGCCCAGCAACCCTGAACAAAGAACCGCGATAAGGATCGCGCTGAACTGGAAGCGGTTGGAAGGATTCTCTTTACTTGGGCAATTATGAATAAATGAGAGCACACGAAAGACAAGGTAGAAAAGGAATCGTTGAACTAAAATTCTAATGCAAATTAAGCCATTCTAGAAATAGAAATGGTATTTATGCGATTCCCATTTTAGGTGACCCAGCTAGCTCCTAATTTCAAAAAGCAGTCACTGGTCTCACTCAGCAGGGCATGCATTAAGCCCTTCAACGTTACAAATACCCAGAGGATTGAATGTCCGGAAGGTAAACAGCCTTTCTCACAATCTACACGTCAGAAATGTGTGGCAAGCTCTTCCGGTGGACTGAGCCAGGGCAGATACCAGGGTCCTGGCATCTGAGTGATGGGGGGAGGGGAGGGTCCCAGGCAATGTGTCCCTAGCAGAGCTCAGGGGCCAAGGGATAAAGCCCTTCCTGCTGTAAGTGAAGGTCATAACGGCCAGGGAGTCTATCCCGCTTTCCTGGGACCAGCTGCCCGCTATCACAGGGTAGGATGGTTATGGGGTTATAAGGGGGCAGATGAGCTTGGAAGGTCATTTGTGGAACACTGCACTAGGGGAGGGAGTTTTTCCACTTCCTAAACAAGGACAGTGAAGCCTGGCATGCTGCCGCCCATGGGGTTGCAAAGAGACGGATTAGACTTAGTGACCAAACAACAAAAACAAGCCTCTCTCAGAATGGCCATCTGGGAGGCAGCCTGGGACGTCATTGTCTGGATCCCTTTATTTTATTTTATTTTTTTGGTGACACTGTGCAGCATGCAGGATCCCTGACCAGGGATCAAACCTGTGCCCCCTGCATTAGGAGAATGGAGTCTTAACCAGTGGGTCAGCACAGAAGCCCTTGAACTCCCATCTTGTCCAGCAGGAAAATGGGGCTACAAAGTTGACTATGTCTCTGCAAGTCATCCCCTTTTCTAAGTCACTTTAGGACACCACAGGGTCAATACTTATGAAAAGGATAGCCTGTCCCTGGTCATGGAAAATGGTCAAGTTTACAAAACCCAGCAAAGAGCAGATAGAGGGGTTGCATTGAGAGAGGGGAAATTGAGACCTCCACTTTAAGCAAACAAAAAATTTTAAACTACCGGCTAAGAATGAGATAAGATCTTCTAAGCCTGTCCACATGCTTCCAGGGAATAGAATGAAAAGTGTTCATTTCTCTCTCTGCTCAGAGCTTGCATCGTTTTTACGGTTTGTACCATAAGGTGCTTTGCTGTATAATGTCTTCACGCTGCCTTTCATGTTCTCTGGGATATTATGAGCCAGAAAAAAAATTCCACAAAACCAGCAATGCCTGCATGCACATGCCTGTAAAAATACACACACACACTATATAAATGTATATGTATACATATACATATATATTTTCCACCCATAAAATAAATACGTGTCCCTGATAGAAAATCTAGGGAAAAAGAAAAAAAAAGAATGGCTCCAGATCTACCAGGAAATATGTGTGTGTTTCTTTCCTATATGTTCTCTACCAGCACATAATTGTTAGTAAAAACAAAATTACACTATAAATCTGTATCCTGCCTTTACATTTAACTTGATGTGCTGATGATTTCCCTATGTTTTATGCATATTCATTTTTAAAGACTATGAAGTATTCTTTAGTCTTTAAAAATGCACTGTAATTGGAGAAGAGCTAGCACCTATCCTATTTAAACTCTTCCAGAAAATTGCAGAGGAAGGTAAACTTCCAAACTCATTCTATGAGGCCACCATCACCCTAATACCAAAACCTGAAAAAGATACTACAAAAAAGGAAAACTACAGGCCAATATCACTGATGAACATACATGCAAAAATCCTCAATAAAATTCTAGCAATCAGAATCCAACAACACATGAAAAAGATCATACACCATGACCAAGTGGGCTTTATCCCAGGGATGCAAGGATTTTTCAATATCCACAAATCAATCAATGTAATTCACCACATTAACAAATTGAAAAATAAAAGCCATATGATTATCTCAATAGATGCAGAGAAGACCTTTGACAAAATTCAACATCCATTTATGATAAAAACTCTCCAGAAAGCAGGAATAGAAGGAACATACCTCAACATAATAAAAGCTATATATGACAAACCCACAGCAAACATTATCCTCAATGGTGAAAAATTGAAAGCATTTCCCCTAAAGTCAGAAACAAGACAAGGGTGCCCACTTTCTCCGCTACTATTCAACATAGTTCTGGAAGTTTTGGCCACAGCAATCAGAGCAGAAAAAGAAATAAAAGGAATCCAAATTGGAAAAGAAGAAGTAAAACTCTCATTGTTTGCATATGACATGATCCTCTACATAGAAAACCCTAAAGACTCCACCAGAAAATTACTAGAACTAATCAATGAATATAGTAAAGTTGCAGGATATAAAATCAACACACAGAAATCCCTTGCATTCCTATACACTAACAATGAGAAAGTAGAAAAAGAAATTAAGGAAACAATTCCATTCACCATTACAACAAAAAGAATAAAATACTTAGGAATATATCTACCTAAAGAAACTAAAGACCTATATATAGAAAACTATAAAACACTGATGAAAGAAATCAAAGAGGACACTAATAGATGGAGAAATATACCATGTTCGTGGATCGGAAGAATCAATATAGTGAAAATGATTGTACTACCCAAAGCAATTTACAAATTCAATGCAATCCCTATCAAGCTTCCAGCGATATTTTTCACAGAACTAGAACAAATCATTTCAAGATTTGTATGGAAATACAAAAAACCTCGAATAGCCAAAGCAATCTTGAGAAAGAAGAATGGAACTGGAGGAATCAACTTGCCTGACTTCAGGCTCTACTACAAAGCCACAGTCATCAAGACAGTATGGTACTGGCACAAAGACAGAAATATAGATCAATGGAACAAAATAGAAAGCCCAGAGATAAATCCACACACCTATGGACAGCTTATCTTTGACAAAGGAGGCAAGAATATACAATGGAGTAAAGACAATCTCTTTGACAAGTGGTGCTGGGAAAACTGGTCAACCACTTGTAAAAGAATGAAATTAGATCACTTTCTAACTCCATACACAAAAATAAACTCAAAATGGATTAAAGATCTAAATGTAAGACCAGAAACTATAAAACTCCTAGAGGAGAACATAGGCAAAACACTCTCCAACATACATCACAGCAGGATCCTCTATGATCCACCTCCCAGAATTCTGGAAATAAAAGCAAAAATAAACAAATGGGATCTAATTAAAATTAAAAGCTTCTGCACAACAAAGCAAAACATAAGCAAGGTGAAAAGACAGCCTTCTGAATGGGAGAAAATAATAGCAAATGAAGCAACTGACAAACAACTAATCTCAAAAATATACAAGCAACTCCTGCAGCTCAATTCCAGAAAAATAAACGACCCAATCAAAAAATGGGCCAAAGAACTAAATAGACATTTCTCCAAAGAAGACATACAGATGGCTAACAAACACATGAAAAGATGCTCAACATCACTCATTATTAGAGAAATGCAAATCAAAACCACAATGAGGTACCACTTCACACCAGTCAGAATGGCTGCGATCGAAAAATCTGCAAGCAATAAATGCTGGAGAGGGTGTGGAGAAAAGGGAACCCTCCTACACTGTTGGTGGGAATGCAAACTAGTGCAACCATTATGGAAAACAGTGTGGAGATTCCTTAAAAAATTGCAAATAGAACTGCCATATGACCCAGCAATCCCACTGCTGGGCATACACACCGAGGAAACCAGAATTGAAAGAGACACATGTACCCCAATGTTCATCGCAGCACTGTTTATAATAGCCAGGACATGGAAACAACCTAGATGCCCATCAGCAGATGAATGGATAAGAAAGCTGTGGCACATATACACAATGGAGTATTACTCAGCCGTTAAAAAGAATACATTTGAATCAGTTCTAATGAGATGGATGAAACTGGAGCTGATTATACAGAGTGAAGTAAGCCAGAAAGAAAAACATCAATACAGTATACTAACACATATATATGGAATTTAGAAAGATGGCAATGATGACCCTGTATGCAAGACAGCAAAAAAGACACAGATGTGTAGAGTGGACTTTTGGACTCAGAGGGAGAGGGGGAGGGTGGGATGATTTGGGAGAATGGCATTGAAACATGTATACTATCATGTAAGAATTAAATCACCAGTCTATGTCTGATGCAGGATACAGCATGCTTGGGGCTGTTGCATGGGGATGACCCAGAGGGATATTGTAGGGAGGGAGGTGGGAGGGGGGTTCATGTTTGGGATCGCATGTACACCCGTGGTGGATACATGTCAATGTATGGCGAAACCAATACAGTATTGTAAAGTAAAATAAAGTAAAAATAAAAATTTTTAAAAATGCACTGTAATTTATTTGAACCATGGAATTATTGAATTTTTGTTAGTTTCCTATGCTTTCCTAGACTATAAATGTGACTACAATGAACAATCTTGAATAGTCCTCACCTGTGTCTTTGGTTTTCCTTTAACAGTAGATTCCCCAGGAGTGGTATTACTAAGTCAAAACTACTGTTCAAATGAGCTTTCTTTTAAACCCCATAGAATCTCAGCTACAAACACCTGGACAGATGTCAATCTGCCAAGGCTAACATAATAAAGCCTTCAGGAGCCCTGGATGAGCAGAGAATCGGGGGTCACTGAGACCCAAATCCTGGTGCTGGCTCTGCCTGGAGACATGTGACTGGGCACTCCACTCTCTGAGGCTTAGAGCCCACTTTGTCACCTGTAACATAGTGACCGTGTCATCTGCCTCTTGGGACTCATAGGGCTCTAATTAGGAATAGCAGAGACATCATTTATGAAGCTGCTGTGTAGGCTAAGGAGTGGTTGGGGCCATCGCCTTGGAAGGATCCATGGGATCCAGTCCTAGGTCTACCACAGAGCTAGCTTTATGCACTTGAGCTCTAGATTTTTCACCTATAAACTGGAAATAACAATTAAACCCATATGTTGCTTGTTGTCCATCCTAACATTGGTAATATGAGTTATTAAAGAGTTTAACACGGTGGTTCATGTGTAGTAAGTGATGCTTGCTATTACTGTTAAGGCTCACTGTGTTGCATAAATACTAGTGGATATTGTTAGCAGAGGGAACAGTGTTTCTGAACTACCATCCCTCCCAAGGGACAGCTGCAAGACCCGATCACCATGACCCAAGAAGGCCCTGATGGAAGTGCCCAAGGAAGCTTCCCTGGAGTCTGGATCAAGGCAACAACCCTCCCCAAGCGGGCACTCCTTCAGAAAGTGACTTCTGTCCCAGACACAATCCTGGATGGACAGTCTGGGCACTGGGATGACTTGAGGCTCTTCTCCACTCCAGACCCCACGTCCTAGACAATGCACTTTGCCAAAATGGCAACCAGTTTCCAGAATCCATTCCAGCAGCAGATTGTCAATGATGAATCTGCAAATAGCCAGCTTACTGAGTGGGGTTCTCTCAGCAGCTTTGCAAAGGTGGCTCTGAGCTGGTAGGGAGCACAGGGCAAGAAGCTGGGCACTCCATTCCAAACATGGTTGAGGAAAGACTGATTAAGGGCTGTGGGCAAGAGCGAGCCTGGTGGTTCCTACTCCTGGGTGTGCCTGGGAACTGTAAACATACAGCTTTACAGAGTACTAGGCTTCATCCCCTGAAGAAGGCAATGGCACCCCACTCCAGTACTCTTGCCTGGGAAATCCCGTGGATGGAGGAGCCTGGTAGGCTGCAGTCCATGGGGTCACAGAGTCGGACACGACTGAGCGACTTCACTTTCACCTTTCACTTTCATGCATTGGAGAAGGAAATGGCAACCCACTCCAGTGTTCTTGCCTAGAGAATCCCAGGGATGGGGGAGCCTGGTGGGCTGCCATCTATGGGGTTGCACAGAGTCGGACACGACTGAAGCAACTTAGCAGCAGCAGCAGTGCTAGGCTTCATCCTCGGAGGGTCCAATTTACTTGGTCTGGGCTTGACTCTAAGTGATGTCTTGATTTGCTAGTTCCCAGGTGATTCCTATGTGCAACAGCTTGGGCTGAGAACCACTGCTCCTAAATTTATAGTTCATCCACATGGAGATTGTAAAGATGAAGGCATGGAAGCCCAGAGAGTCTAGACGGGCACTTACTCCTGGTCATTCCGCTAGTGGGCCCCACACCAGCTGTTGTTCAGTCGCTAAGTAGTGTTGGGCTGTTTGGGACTGCATCATGCCAGGCTTCCCTGTACTTCACCATCTCTCTGAATTTGTTCAAATTCACGTCCGTGCCTGTCCCCACTGCAGGGAATCCCACAAATCCTCGTCCAGAGCTTGTCAGCTGCCCTGGGTTTGAATTTGATGAGCATGTCTCTCCATCATCAGTCCTCCTGCAATCCCATCCACGTGGAGGCGGGATGTGTTGTGTGCCTCCAGGCACGGGTGTGTAAAAGCACCCCAGTGTGATCTCCCGCCTTTACAAACGTGCATCTCTGGGGGGCGGGGGTTGGGAGGTGAGGGATGGGTCGTCTTTCTCTCTTACACACTCAAAGCGTGTAAGGAACTTCCTTGTTCTGCAGCGTGCGGGCTGTCCAGGCAAAAGAGCTGGGTTGGGGGGCCACCACTAAGAGACACAGGATTCTGACTGCTTGAAGGGAGTGATAGACGTGCCGGGAAGGAAGAAACTGCGTGCTAACCGGCGTTCAGGAAATGAACAGCACCTTCAAAGGCATCTGATGCTAGCACCTTCCATTCGTGCTCTTTCCAGCTAGGATCACATACCCCACTTTTCTCCTTTCAGCAATCCCATGAGGTAAGCCCATGAAGAATGTTGTTAGCATTTCTGTGTCTCAAATGAGGAAAACCGAGACCCAGAGAGAAGTTACCTGACACAAAGGCACGTACCACCAGGGGCAAAACGCCATACACACCGGAAGCCGTGCCAGCCGCTCTGCCCCGCCCCTCCTCACTGCCACACGTTTGCCCTTGACCTAACAAACTGACAGTTCCCCCAAGCCCCAGCCCCAGAGTATTTCAGGTCTGAACCAGTGTTAACACTCCCCGCCTCCCCAGACAGCCTCCCCAGACAGCCTCCCCTCCTCTAGGCACTTAGCTACGTTCCTTTCTATCAGAGGTCTGTAGGTCAAGCGTCTGTTCTCTTGTGTTACCGCATGCTCTGGGCAGCATCGTGTGAAGTGTGGACCCAGGCTCACATGCCTCACTCTCCTAGACTCTAGACCTCATTGCTTTACAGACTGTACCATGCGCACAAGTCACCAGGGGAAACCACTCTAGCCAAATCTAGTAAATCAGACTACTTGGTGGACTTGTAATTCTACATTTTCAACAAAAACTCCAGCTATTCATGAGCAAACAAAAATTTGATTACCCAGCCTAGGCCATGAGTTCCTTAAATATTAGAATTAACTATATTCGAGGTTGGTTCTCATCTCTGTACCCCCAGCATCTAGTATAGAACTTGACAAACATAATAGGCGCTCAGTTCATCCTCCCTGAATGAATGAATGAATGAACAATTCGCCTGGTGCAGGTATATCCAAACTTACCTAATAAAAGTTTGGTTTTGTCTTTGCATTCTGGCGTGTTCCAAGGGTTGTTGCAGGAGCCCCAGGGCAGCACAGACACAAAGGAGGCAAACAGGTAGAAAAGTGTGTAGCAAATAATCACATTGTAGTATATGGCTATTAGGACAGAGATGATCAGCATTGCGATGCCACAGCCTGCGGAAGCAAAAGTTTCAGGGATTCGTTTCCTCCAGATCCTGCGGAATCCTTATGGTTGGGCGCAGGGGCGGGGAATGTAGGCGCTGGCTCCCTCTTACAATGGACACATTAATAGTGGAGTGGACTCTGTCTCTACCAGGACATCGAGACATGCTGCCAGGAACAGGGTGATGCCAGAGGTGATCTCGGGCCATTCTTCAGAGGGCCCCAGTGGTGAAACTGATCAACTAGAGAAGGAAGGAGTGGGTTCTCCCAACTACAGAAGCAGGTCTCACTCCCTGGGGCCATTTGGTGCCAAAGAGGGCAGGGAAGGGCTGAGGCAGCTGAGAAGCAGGGAGCACTCACCTTGCAGGGCTGGGATGGCCTTCCACACAGACACCGGACCCTGGCTGGCAAACTGGCCCAGGGACACCTCTAGGAAGAAGATGGGCAACCCTGCCAGAGCCAGCATCATCAGGTAAGGGATGAGGAAAGCACCTTGGAAAGAGAGAGCGGGAGGTGAGAGCTCAGAGAGGCCCAGGCTGGCAGGCTCCACCCTCCCCTTCGGGGAGCGGGAGCGAGCTCCCTGCCTTCTCCAGGAAGCTTTTGATATTCCAGCTCAGCTGCAAGCACCCAGGGATGGATAGGAGCCATCCTCTAAACAGTGCCAGGGTTCCCTGCAACCACACTGTTCTTTTCAGTTCCCCATTGGATGGGTCGTTGAGGGTTGCATGCTGAGTGCACTCTATTCTTTTCTTTTTCTTAGTCTAGTAATTCAACGTCCCCAAATGAAGCCCTTCCTTCCAATGTTCAACATACCCACACTCCACACTTCTGATTCACTGCTGGACTCCGATTTGGTGAAATCTCATTGGCATCCCAGCTCTCCAAATCTGCTAAGCTAGACTGCAGGGGCCCTCGACTTCAGTCACCTGCACACCTTCTACCAACAAGACGGGTGGTGGGGACATCCTTCCCCCCGCCCCCCACCTCAGCCTTCACACAGGTCTCCACTTCCTTCTCCATGTGAGAAGTCCCTTCTGTCCTTCAAGGTCAGCTCAAATGCCTCCTCCTCCAGGAAGTCTCCTTTCTCTACCCTCCCCCAGCACCTCCCCTCCCAACACCGGGTACTTGACAATATTTATGTGGGTGTCTTATCTGTGGGCTTCTGATGATGTTGATCCTTCCTCTCTGTTCTCTAGAATGCCCAGGCCAGGGCTCTGGGAGCTGGCAGGTCTCCAGAGACTGGCTGAGGGTTCCTGGGGGTTCTTCATCCTCAAGGATTCTTTGGGGTTGTTTGGTAGGAGCTTGGGGAATAGCCATGATCTTTGGAAAGGTCTGGACCAGGGAGGGCTGTTGCACAGTCAGAACCAATTTGGGGACTCGACACCAGAGCCCAGAACACTGGACTCCACAGAAGGAAAGCTGATCTTTCTCTTGTCAGTTCCTCCTGCTGGAAGGACCTTTCCTGGCAGGGCCTCTCCAGAGAAGGAAGGTAAAACCAGGGCTCTTGCTTTATCCTCTCCTGAATGGATTTTCATGAAAGATGTGGACCATGCAACCCTTCTCTTTTGTTCCTGGGAGGGAGGGAGCGAGCCAGCCCTCTACCTCCTCCCCTCCATTCCCCTGAAGGGGCTGGAGACAGTGTTTGCAGAAGAGGTTGCCTTCCCCCCTGGTGGCCAGACTCAACTCCCCATGCAGCCGGAGTTTTTCTCAGATCGTGTTTTTTCTCAGATCTTTGTATTTCCCAGATCGCGGGCGAGGAAAGCTCAGGCCCTTCTCACTAGTCCAGCAGAGCCTCTGGCTGCAAAGCTGCCGTGCTCCCTGGACTGGAACTCCCTCCCTCACCCACCCTGGCTGTCCGCCCCCTTTTCTGGCACTGGAAGCTTAATCACAGCACCCTGGTCTGGGGACTCCCTTCAGAGAACCGAGCCGAAACACAGCTGGGGCAGCAGTCGGTGTGTGATCAGCCTGCGTTCTTCTGTTCCCAGGGCACCCCTCCCTGATCGCAACCGCCCTGCACTCCTCATAAATACTTGTCAACAGTGTCCTAATTTGGAATTAGGGGGAGGGGTGTTAACATAGTTTTCCGTTTTCATCATCACGTGGCTCTGCACCTGTCCCTCCTCCCCGTACCTGGAGAGCTCACCCAGAGACCAAAAAACAAAGAAACCCAAACCCTTAAGCTGCCTAACCCGATAGGGCAAGGGGCGCATTTCTTATCTCCTTGGTCCAGTTGAGAAGCTGTGAAAGAGAAACAAGGTGCAAATTCCTATTTGTAAAGGGGGCTTGGCTTAGCCCTGCCCTGTGGTGCCTCAGTGTTGCCAGGGCAAGCAAAGGGGACCCTGGATGTGCCGGGTTCCTCCTCGGTGGGTACAGGAGCGGCTCAATGGATCCTAGAGGCCTGGCAGCTGGTGCATGCGTGACTGGCACCCACTCCATTTTAGAAACGGTTTTACTTCCACCCAGTGAGGACAAATGCAACGGAAACTGTTTTTGCTAAAGTCAAAATAAGCCCTGCTTGCTCCCAAGAGGACGTATCTGTGTGAGCACTTCTACTGGATTCTCAAGAGCACAGCCCCCGGCCGCTCTGCGCGCCCACCTCCTGGCTCGCCTGCATCCTGTCCTCTGCACGACCCAAGTGCCCAGTAGGCTCAGATTTCCAGGTTACTATCTTACCATATACTTAATTCGATGTCCAGGACAGCACAGCTCCTGGCTCTAAAACTATTCGTGTGCGAGGAGGGCACTGGGTACCGAAATACTTGTGGGCTAAATTAGGATTTGAGCTCGCCTGCATCAGTGTTCACCTGAATCAGGACCCAGCCTCCCAAGTGGACAATGGGGCCTTGTGGAAACCCATCTCGCCCCTGAGCTCCATCTCCAGATAAAAGCCTCCTGGATCTAGTACCAACCAGGTATGGTAGCTCCTGCTCTCTGGCTTCCCACAGATGCCTACAGGGGATGGAGCTGGAGTGTGAAGGGCCTGCCCGGAGCCTCCTCTGTCAGCCTAAGTCCCAGATTCTGTATCTCCTGCTCTGTGTCCCCCGCCAACCCCCAAGTGCCCACCCCGCCGTGGGGGAAAGAGCGGAAAAGCCATACCTCCCCCGTTCTGGAAGGCCAGGTAGGGAAACCTCCAGACATTGCCCAGCCCCACTGCGTACCCCACCATGGACAGGATGAAGTCCAGTTTGCTGGACCAGTTCCCTCGGGCCTTATTCTCATCCCCTTGCTCGTCCTCCTGGGGGCGGAAAAGCACATTGTCGGATCACAGCCCTAGGTAGGCCGGCAGGCAGGTCCCATTCCACCCCTCTCCCCCCTCAAAGCTGAGGGTCCTTCCCAGCAAGCAGGCCCCCACTTTTCACACGAGGATGCATCGGCAGGCAGGGCCCTGACCCCTCAACCCTGCACACTTTCAGCAGGCAGGCTCCCAATTCTGATGTGAAGATCCATCTTCAAGAGACTCTTGAACCCCCTCTTTCCCCAAATCCCGCAGTCAAGTCACACCAGCAAGCACTTCCCCCAAACCTTGAACCTGTAGGTTGATTGCAAGCAGATCCCTCCATCCCTAACCCCTGACCAAGAGTTCCTTTGGCAAGCAGGCCCCAATATCATGCCTAGGGTTCCCAGCAAGCAGGTTCCTAAACATCCCCTACCTCCCCAAATTCCTCAACACACCCCTTTCTCTCTCTCTCTTTTTTTTCTTTTGGACTCCATGCTAAGGCCAGAAAGAGAGCTGCAATGCCTGAAGCCAGCCAGAGCCCCTGCATCACTCTCTCCAAAGCCTACGGGCAGAAGCTGCCTCTCAGCTCATTGAAGGGGTGCCTTTCAGCTCTCGGGAAAGGGAGATGGGAAGGAGGGAGCTTTAGGGGTGAAACAAGAGGGGGACAGAAAAACAGACATGGAAAGAGACGGGACATAAAAAACCTTGAGTTCTGGTCTACACTTTATCCTACCCAGCTGGATAACCCCAGACAAGCCACTGGCTCTCTTGGAGCTTCTGTGTCCCCACCTGTAAACTGAAGTGTTCAGAATCACAGCCTCCCGAGGCACCCTCCTGCTCCTGCAGTCTATGGGTTTGGGGGTCTCACCTCTCCAAGCACATGCTAAGATGCTCTATTAGGGCAGTCCCTGGTTCTGGAATGTCTTACTGTAAAGCAGAAAGAAAAACTGCAAATAAACTCAGAAAGTGTTTGGGACACCTGGACACGACACAGAGCTTCCAGGGACCTGAGCCCCGGTCCTTCTCAGTCACCTTCTCCCTCCTCCATTACCCTCCACCTCCTATTCTAGCATTCTGGCCTGTCCACACTGTTCCACAGGCCATGGAGGATAAAGAAGCAGCTGGCAAGATGGGGAGGAGGTCTGGGGGAGAGAGGAGGAGGGGCAAGGTGGGTGGCAGAAAGACGAGAATCAGAAAGATGGGCAGAGCTGAAAATAGGGAAAGGCAGGGCTTGATCTACACTGACCATCTTTAATGTCCCCGCTACACACCTCCCACACACATACCGTCTCCAGCGCCCTCCCCCTTCAATTCTTCCAGGGCTGGAAAGGGTGGGAGTTCCGGCTCCTTTTGCCGCAGTGCGGAGGTTAAGCAAGACATGTGAGACAAATTTTCTGCCTCCACCTGGGGTCACACTCTTGGGCACATGCTGTCACAGGCAGTTAATGCACACAGTCAAACGCTCCAGAAGAGGACCCCAAGCGCTAGAGCGCGTGGGAAAGCCTAAGCTTACATCCATTTCTAGTTATTTTAACAGCTGAGCTCTTGCTGTGTGGATAACTGTGTGTGTATGTGTGTGTGTAAGAGAGAGAGTCTACGAACACTAGAGAAACCAAGAAGGGCTCCATAAACCCTAGACTTCACACAGGGAAATGTTCTGGTTCAAGAAACCCGCCCCCCCCACCTCCACTGGATACACAGGCTTAGCCCTTGAGCTAAGAGGAGAGGAGGGTGTGGAGAGGCCCGCAGTGGGAAAGGAAGAGCTGAAGTCTATGAAACAGGATGGAGGGAAGAAATCAGAGAAGGAGGCGAGAGACTGGAGGGAGTGGGAGAAGACAGAGGCCTGTATGGGAGTGGGGCCACCAGCAACAGCTGCCTTCTCCCCCACTCAGGACTGGGATTTGCTTTGAGGATTTTTCATGCCTCTGGTTGAACCTAAAGGATCAAATGCACAGGTGAATCCAGGTTTGTAGGGCCTGGAGCTTATACGATTGAGAGGAGTACTCTAAGAAAAATATATACACGAAATTAGGTACAGGTTTTAGAAAAGATAGGCTCTGAGGCTTAAACTTCAGTAGCGGCCTCATATAAACCACCTATCAAATGAGTTCTCACGATTACCGTAACTTGCAGTACAAAGCCCACAGGACTAAACCATCATTCCTCCCTTCTCCCCGCCCAGGTTTTTCTCTTTATTTTCTTCTCCTTTTTAAATTAAGTTAAAAAATAAAAAATAGATCCAGTGGTTAGCAAGAGGGGGAGTCCTGTCTGCAGAAAGGGGTGAGAATCTAAACGCCTCGACTGCGTGATGAGTCTGCACCTGGATGGCCGCTACCACTGAGGCTGGGAAGGGGCAGATAGTGGCAGCTCCCGAGGTCTCGAGCCCTCCAGCAGGGTTGCGGCAGCCCTCCCGCCGCCGAACCAGCGACCCCCCAGCGCAGTGCGTGTTTCCGAAGCCCCAAAGCTGCCTCCCGCATCCATCACCTGGCACTGCCAACCGGTCTCCCCATCAGCACACGTGCACCCGCTTGGGCCTGGCTCGCCTCTCCCGCGGCTGGGGAGCAGGAGGCGGCGCGGCTCCAGCCCGACCTGCTTACCTGGGTGGCAGCGGTAGCCACGCTGCCCGGGAGCACGGACGTGATTCCATCCGTGCCCAGCACCACGGTGCTCTGGCTCATATTCACCCAGCCCACGGCCGGGGTATTGTTCCGCTCCAGGGTGCCCTTCCCCACACTCACATTCGCATCCCCCTCCAGGCCCCGCAGGGCCGGAATCTTACAAGGCAGCGCGTTGCCGGGCCCGGCACCCCCTGAAGGAGAGGCGGTCTGCGCACAGTGCGCCTCGCTCCAGTCCCGCAGAGCCGCCGAGGCCGCCGGCGCCCGCGGGCTACTCAGTTTGCAAGCCCCGGCTCCTCCGGGCCGCTCGGCCTCGCAGGCTCGCGCGTCGGGGGCATGGAAAGTTTGTGCGCCGGTGGAAGCGGACCTGGGCACACGCGGCGGCGGCGCGGCGGTGGCCGCGGGAAGCTCCTGCTCCGGGCTCGTCCTAGGTGCGCACGGGCCATCGTGGGGGCCCGGGGGCACCGTCGCCTCCAGGCTGTTGGCTGGTTGTTTATTCATTTCCTTGGGAGCACTGCAATCCTGCGAACACAACGTGAAGTTCGTGCAAAACAAGTCACGGCAGCCTTTAAAAATACCTGTATCCACATATAGAGACGTTCACAACTCAGATCCAGACATAAGATCCAGGGAACAAATGGGAATCTGGATTTTTTTTTTTTTTTCTTCTTCAAGAAAAACTGTAATCAGTATTTCTCAGTCTGTCTCCCCAATAACTAAATGACATAAGGAAGCTAATATTCTCCTCCCTGATAGAAGGTGAACTAAAAAAAAAAGATGCAGGAGTGTTTTTTAGGAAGGAGGGAGAAGAGGAGGGTGGAAATAGCCCTACAGCCATGAGC
Organism: Ovis aries; assembly: GCF_016772045.2. Lineage (NCBI taxonomy): Eukaryota > Metazoa > Chordata > Mammalia > Artiodactyla > Bovidae > Ovis > Ovis aries. The sequence continues at coordinate 21,913,403 of NC_056074.1, forward strand.
TCCTCACCTTCTTTGGATTTCACATCATGGCTTTGGATGCCCACGGTCCCCATCACCATTGTAGAAAGATTCTTTAATTTTCCGCCCCATTTCCTTTGTCATTCAACAATGCACATTTGCTGCCTTTTTTTTTTTTTTTTTTTTTTAATAAGCGATAGACAAGCTGTGGCCACAATAGCTGATGCCCTGGCACCTGCAAGTATTAGAGGCCAAATCTGTTCTGTGAATCCCAGCGATCCAAAAACTACCCACACCTGCCAGGTAGTAAAGGCAAGGATAAGAGAAACTGACCAAACAGTAACAACAACCCCGCAAGAACAACAATAAGCCAGATTTAAAACACAAGACAGTAACCAGGTTTATCTTACACAGCCTACATTCACTTCCAGATTCCTAGATATGCAAAAGAACCTGAGAAGATTTTTGGTCCTCCCCACTCCCCAAGAATAGCTATTCACAAGAGTTTAATACCCATGCTCCTATACTGGCTTAGGAGCTGAAACTCGGGACTACTAATTTTCACTTGCTTTCTCCCAATTGAGAAAGAAAATAACTGCCAGCAATATTTTTTTTCATCCACTTTCTCTCTTCATGTTATCTTTCAGGGCTTCATAAATATTAGTACCACCAATTACTATTATACTGTAAGAATAATCATATTACCTTCACCTCAGCCACACCTAACCTTCTTGCACAAATGCACAGGTCAGAACTCTTTAATTTGCACCAAATTAAGTATCTCAGCTCCAGCCAGCATTCTTATCTCAATAGCCTCTAGGACTCGGTGGCTCTCTTCAGTACTGGCACCTGGCTTTTCAGCACCAAGGACAGTTCCCAGAACAGCGGGATTGGGAGACACCTCCAACCTCTTCGCTCCAGAGCCTCAGAAACCTCTTTCCCACCCCCAGGTGATGCTCACAACTATAATGTACCTATGGTTGTCTTCTCTTTGCCTTTCAGAATATATAGAACATCTCACAAAGAAATATCCAAAACGAATCTGCCCTTCTTACCCTCGCAGCCCCCTCTCCTCTTAAAAGAACAAAAGCAAACACTCACCATGTCTGAAACGGGCAACAGAGTCAACGAGTAGAGACTGAGACCAGCTATTGACAAGACTGGGTTTGGCTCCAGCAAGAGAGGCGCTTTCTATATCTCCTTGGGAAAGGCCGGGTTTGCGTCAGTGCAAAGCAAGGTGCCCTTCGTTTGACATTTTCTTGATAATACAAGTTTGATAAATCATTACCCCCTTGGATTCGAGTTTTAAAGGGACATCAGCTGAGAGTACGCTGGCCAGTTGTCACTCAGGCGGGAGGGGGCTGCGTGTTCGGCGTGACTCATGTGGGTCTGATTACTAAACCGAAGCCGGCGGGAGGGGATGACAGTTTTCCTCCTCCTAATTAAGGGAAACATGGGAGGGACACGTCCCACTGCACCCAAGCCGAGGCGCAGCCACCAATGGATCGGATTGGGCTGCCGAGGTGGGCGTAGGGGAAGGAGTTAAATCACTGTCGTGTTTCCTTCTTTCTCTTCGGCTAGATCCCCTTGCCACCTCTCCAAACCTGCAGGAAGAGGATTCCGCAGTACCATGCTAAAGAGATGGAGAGTTGCACGAAGCACCACAGCCCTGCAATGGCTGTGCACAGGGCCCCTGCATTTAAAAGGCTGTACCAACCTTGCCTGTACCTGACTTCAGATTCCCAACCTCCCTGTCAATTAGTGTTGGGGGGAATCCTTAAAAAATAGGTCTTCGCTTAAAAAATTGAGGTCTAGTGTTTGCATTTCTACATTATCTCCATGAACACAATGAAGAGACATTCCTAAGTAAAATTAGGATTATTCTCATTGCATGTTTTAAGCTCCTCTGACAATATTATAGAGAAATAACAAAGAAATTATTCTCAACACTGATCTGGTTCTTAGGTCACTTTCAAAGTCAAAGGAACTCCATTCTTTCTTCCTGTCCCTGTTGATAAAAATCCACCACAGGCAGGGAATGACGCACAAGGTGTAACAGACCCTCCAAATCACCATCCGCGGCAGCCGGGCGGCAGGGCTGGCCTCCGGGTGCCAGCAGAGGACGTTCTACCATGCTGAGGTTAGGGTGGCCGCGGTGAGAAAAAAAGACGGGCTTTCCTGCTGGTATAAAGCAACGACTGCAATCATAAGACAGGGAAGACATCTTTACAAAAGGGGTAGTTTGGAGCCTGGCAGGGAAATCGTAGCAAACGCTTCCCCTCTGGCCAAGCCAGTTCAGGGAACCCCAGGCCTTGGAAATGGGGAGCTCCGCAAAGCATTCTGTCCCTACCCTGCTGCCCGCAGCCGTGCCCACTGCCTCGGGGTCGGCGGCGTCGCACTCGACTGGGCTGTCCCCACGCGGCGTGAGGACAATGCTGCGGCGCCCGCAGGCGAGGCTGCGGCGGCAGATCAGCTCACTGACTCTGCCCCTCCAAGAGCAGCCGGCTAGGGACCCACGGTCTGCAGGATGATGGAAGGGGGAGAGGTTCCCTGAAGTGCCATTCCTCCCCAAGTTTACTGGGGGGCGGGGCGGGGAGCTTCAGGCCTCTTTTAGTTTTGATTGAACATTTATTAAGCTCTCAACATTGAACAATCGTTCAAGTGCTTTCCATGAATGGGCTTTTCCATTTAGCTTCAAAAACAGTGTTTGAGAAACTCCCAGTTAGAAAGCGGGAGACGGAGGCTCAGAAAGTCACCTTCCAAACCTGGAGAGTCTTCCTAACCCTCCCACAAGGCCTTCTGGGGGCCCGATAGCGCTTTCCAGGAGGGAAACCCAGCTAGGTGGCAGAGAGGGGAAGAAGGCAAGTGGAGTGGGACTGTGGTGGGCTCTCGCTGCAGGAGGGTGAGAAGAGCAGGTGAGGCCAGGAATCCCACATGGGGCGCTTGCTTCGACCCTGGCGGGATCGTGGAAACACCTTGGACTCCCGGAGCCTCGGGGAAATCCAATGGGCTCTGCCAGGCGCTTCTTCCCAAACAGTCCGCAAAGAGTCAAAGCAGGATTCGAGAACTTAGGTAAACGGCAGGCAAGGCAGCCCCGAATTTCTGCGCCAGGATGCGCACCCTTAGATCCGGGTAGGCCTCGCCCTCCCGGCCCTGGGCTGACTTCCAAAAGACAGTCACGACTTCGAAGTCAGTTTTCGCAATTTGCATTTGAGCCGCCTCCGCCAAGTGCCAGATGCCAGCGCGCTGACGCTTCGGGGCGCACAGACGTCCCGACCCGGGCGGGAGAGAGGAAAGTGCGCAGAGGCGGCGGCGTGCTGCTGCCTGCCGCCCCGAGCCCTGGCTCAGCCCCCCACCCCCGGGTCTGGCCTTTCCCCCGCAGGCCCTCCCCGGCCAAGTGCGCACTCGGTTCCCGCGTGGGGCCGACGTGCGTCAGGCCCTTTGGAGGTGGTTGAAGTGGAGGTTGCAGTGCGTTAGCGGAGGCGCAGCTTTGGCTTCCAACCTCCTCCCCTTCCAGTGGCTAGACCCTGCAGAGGAGGGGCCGCGTGCAGAGGGGAGGGAGAATGCGGAGCGGGGAGACCTAGATGGGTCGATCTGAAGTCGACTGGGGTGTGGAGTGGCGGGCATCAGCCTAGCAGCAGGGCAGGGGTGCGAGGGCTGGGGAGAGCACGGGGCGGGCAGCGCCGAGGAGGGAGCCGCAGTATTAAAATACTCCGGTCCTGCCATTGCGGGCCTCCATCCCCCGCCCTCTGCCGCCGCCTGTTTGGAGTGATAATCTGGCTCTGAGCACCGCCGCCAAGCAGGCCGTAAATCCGCATCCATCAACGCGCAGCCATTCGGTCGGAATTAGCCAGTCACTATGGCCTTAATTACTTTGTCAAAGATGAAAAATAGTAATTGATTTTGCCCTCGATCGCTCTGCTCCCCCTCCTCCTCTTGCAGTTGAGCAAATAAATAGCTATTTTTGAAAACTCGTGTCTACCCAGCGGAATGTGGAGGTGGGGAGGGGGCAGAATTTAGTTAAAAAGAGGCCATCCAGTGGCAGCCCTTGTATCAGTCGCAAGGGGCAAACTGGGACCCAGGCAGGGGAGGACTAGGAGCCCAGCCTTTGGCATTCAAGATGCTGCCTTCAACCGCGCTAGAGGAGGAAAGAAAAGGGAGAGGAAGCGGTGTTTAACTACCCCTGGCTCTGGTGTTAGCCTGGCGCTTGCGGTGCCAGCTTCCTCGCGTCTGCAGGGCAGCAGGTGACAAACAGCTGCCCGGCCAGTTTGACAGAATGGCGAAGAAACTTGCCTAAGGTCAGAGCGCAGAGCCAGAATTTGAGCCGGAGTCAGTGCTGACTCTGGTCCATCGTCTGTATCTGTGTTCAGATGATTTTGCTAGGAGCCACAAAGACCTAAAACTTCTACAGATGACAGGTGCATGGGCTCAATGTGGGTTTCAGGAGACAGTGAGAAAGCTGCAGGAAAGCCGGGCGGTTATTTTCGTCCCTCTTGTCTGCTAGCGCCTGGTTCTACTGGAGTGTTGTTCTGTGTTAAGAATGTGGGTGCTGCCAGACACACTACACCACCTCCTGGCTTCTGTGACCTTGGGGAGGAATTCTCAATCTGTAAAATGACGATAGTAAGAATATGTATTAACCTCCCTAAAGGGTTGTTTGTGGATTAAATGGAAGTATGCCCGTGAAATACCTACCCTGAGGCTGGATGCCTGGTATTCTTTCAATAAGCAAATGGTCATTTTCCAGACTTCAAGAATTATCTGTTTGAAGCCCTTTAGGTTTAACAAATAAATCTTTCTTTGTTTGAAGCCCCTTAGATCTAGTAAATAAACCCAGTTCTTTCTCCCTGATCCAGAAGATTCACTGTTGGTAAACACGCACAGGATAGAAAGCCTAACAAGGGAGATAACCACTGTGCAACGCTTGGCCTCCTCAGTCAGTGGTGTGGTCACGTGACAATCAAGCATTTACCTCATTAAAAGACAATTGAGAGCATCCTGAGAAAGTACTCAAACACAGTGCCTGCTCTGCTCGGAGTGTGTCCTGTTTAGGTGAAGGTACATCTCAACTTACTCAGCAGAACCTTAGATCTCTGTAATCAACTTCACTGTCCAGTTCTCCCTTGAACCTTGGGTATCAGGGGGATGCCAACTAATCAGGGCATGCCTCCCTCACAAAAGCATTTCAGAGGAGCCTGGAAGCAACTAGTCTCTGTGTAAAATGTAGGTCCAAAATAACGAAACTCAGACAGGCAGGACGCTTGTTCCTGAGTCAGCAACAGTGGTCATTTTCAGTTCACTGCAGCAAAACACAGGACAGTGGGCACAGGCGCAGAAGCAGAGAAGTTTAAAACAAGATGCAGAGGACGTTCAAGGTCGTCATAGTCCCATATGTCTGCTTCACAGTGAGGAAACAGAGGTCCAGGGAGGAAAAGAGAGTGTTCAAGGTCACTTGCAAATTAAGAAACAAACTCTAGCATCATCTCTTTTTTTTTAAAGGATAAAAAAAATCCACATTAGATCAACAGTATGTCTAAAGCATGAAATGATTTTGTAGCCTTGAAAAGGATGGTTTAGAGCCATACAGTTGGTTTGGACAGATTCTCATAAATAAGAATGGCAGATACACTAAAGCGTGTATATCATTCCAATGTGTGTGTGTGTGTGTCTGTCTGTCTGTCTGTCTTCCAGTAAAATGTGGAAGCACACACACTATATAGTACCTAGGATTACTGGTGGGCAGTGTGGGCATTGACATGAACAGAGAGGAGAGGGCAAGAGGTAAAAAAAAAAGGAAGAAAAGGAAAAGAGTATACTTTGAAAAAAAATGGTTGTAATGGATCATATGTATAAATTTATGTTAAAATGTATATAAACAAGTTTTAAAAGAAAAAATTCAGTACTAAAACCTACTGCTTTAATTAATGAGACTATTCACCAGGCTACTTTCATTAGGAAGTATTAAGCCTACATCTATTTGACTGTCTTTCTCTAAGGAGTAGAACTCAGAAAAATGAATTCAGTTAATTAAGGATCTCAGCTACCGATATTTGGCTAATCCTCCTTCCTAAAGTCCTGCTGTTTGTCTCCTAGCTCTGCTGGGCTGGAACCAGGGTCTAATCAAAACCTTTAGGGGACATAGTTTTGGAAAATATGATGATTTTCTGCTCACCTACCCCCATTCTTGCAATGTCCATTAAGCTATAAGATAATTTAAACTCAAACAACACTAAACTGAAATTTTCTGATTGCTTATTCCATAATGACATTGATATTTTTCTGAACAACAACATATTCACTTCTTTCCCCTACCTTCCCACAACCACCTGCCCCTCTGCTTTTTTTAAATAATTCCTTTGGTAGACCTGCTTTGTGAAAAGTATGAAAGTGTTAGTCGCTCAGTCATGTCCAACTCTGTTGGATCCTATGGACTGTAGCTCACCAGGCTCCACTGTTCATGGGATTTCCCAGAAAAGAATACTGGAGTGGGTAGCCATTCCCTTCTCCAAGGGATCTTCCTGACCCAGGGATCAAACCGGGGTCTCCTACATTGCAGGCGGATACTTTACCTTCTGAGCCACCAGGGAAGCCCTAAGACCTACTTTAATGGTTGCATATGTTTGGGATAACTACTTAGTAATCAATATCCAAGTTTAAGTCTTCTGTGTTTATTCTGCTCTAAGTTCCCAACCAAAGTTGGGGAAACATGTTTTGAAAGAGACCAGGTCTCAAATATATTCACTATTAGAAAAAGAAATTTTCTAATACATGCAGTAGGCTTCTCTGGTGGCTCAGACAGTAAAGAATCTGCCTGCAATGTGGGGGACTCAGGTTCAATTCCTGGGTCAGGAAGATCTCCTACAGAAGGAAATGGAAACCCACTCTAGTATGCTTGCCTGGAAAATCCCATGGACAGAGGAGTCTGGGGGGCTACAGTCCATGGGTTGCAAAGAGTCAAACACAACTGGGCAACTAACACTTCACTTCAATGAATGGGACAAGAGAACTGACATTTTATTAAATGCTAATAAAGAAGAGTCTTTTTTCTTTCCTCTTGAATGTCCCTATTTCCCCTGGCCTTCTGTTGCTGTCCTAATTAGTGGGGATGGGGGGTGGTGGTGAGATTTGAGTTCAATGTCATGCAAACCTAGCAGGAATTCCCACAAGTAGAGCAGAACAGATGTTGGGAAGCTTTACTGAATAGGCAGTTGATGGAGTTAACTCAAGGCTATTGAGTCAAATCAGAGTAAGGTTCAAAAAGACACAATGGTGAGGACAGTGGCCCAGAAAGTGGGACATTGAAAATTCAAGATCTTTTACACCAGTGGGAGCTGCCAGGCAGCATAGATAGGTTTCTGAACCTTAGATTTTGTCATTTGGTAATGCCCTTGTAAATCAGGCCTAGGGGACATGGACATTGGCACTAAATTTGGTTCTATTGGTTCTAGTAATCTACAGCATTTGATATGGTATGAGATCATATCAAACAATGGCCTGGAAGAGTTCAGCTCAGTCTTGTCTATCTTTGATAGACAACTCAGAGTTAATTAATCATGATGGTAGTTGTCCCCTGGGATGTCACCATTAGGGCTTAGAAATGACCCATGATATGTTTAAAAATAAAGTCGTGGAGTCTGCATTCCACTAAAGAATGTTTCTATGTTCTATTTAAGCCTATTTCTGGGTGGGTTAACATGATATGCTCAGTGGTGTCCGACTCTTTGTGACCCCATGAACTGTAACCTAGCTGGCTCCTCTGTCCATCCATGGGATTTTCCAGGCAAGAGTCCTGGAATGGGTTGGCATTTCCTCCCCCAACAGTGAAAATAGGGCTTTAGAATTAGCTGAGTTAGAAGTTTGAATCCAAGTTAAGCTACTTACTAGCTGTGTGTTCTTGGGCAGTTACTTATCCTTCAAGCCTTGCTTTCCTTTTTAGTAAAATGTAGTAATTAAATGAGATTAAGCATATGAAGATGAACAGAGATCATTGCATCCAAGTACTGCATTTCGACTCTTTTGTTGACCATGATGGCTACTCCATTTCTTCATTCAATATCACAGTTATCCAAGTCTATGCCCCAACCAGTAACACTGAAGAAGCTGAAGTTGAACGGTTTTATGAAGACCTACAAGACCTTTTAGACCTAACACCCAAAAAAGACGTTCTTTTCATTATAGGGGACTGGAATGCAAAAGTAGGAAGTCAAGAAACACCTGGAGCAATAGGCAAATTTGGCCTTGGAATGTGGAATGAAGCAGGGCAAAGACTAATAGAGTTTTGCCAAGAAAATGCACTGGTCATAGCAAACACCCTCTTCCAACAACACAAGAGAAGATTCTACACATGGACATCACCAAATGGTCAACACCGAAATCAGATTGATTATATTCTTTGCAGCCAAAGATGGAGAAGCTCTATACAGTCAACAAAAACAAGACCAGGAGCTGACTGTGGCTCAGATCATGAACTCCTTATTACCAAATTCAGACTCAAATTGAAGAAAGTAGAGAAAACCGCTAGACCATTCAGGTATGACCTAAGTCGAATCCCTTATGATTATACAGTGGAAGTGAGAAATAGATTTAAGGGCCTAGATCTGATAGATAGAGTGCCTGATGAACTATGGAATGAGGTTCATGACATTGTACAGGAGACAGGGGTCAAGACCATCCCCATGGAAAAGAAATGCATCTGAATGCAGAGTTCCAAAGAATAGCAAGGAGAAATAAGAAAGCCTTCCTCAGCAATCAATGCAAAGAAACAGAGGAAAAGAACAGAATGGGAAAGACTAGAGATCTCTTCAAGAAAATTAGAGATACCCAGGGAACATTTCATGCAAAGATGGGCTCAATAAAGGACAGAAATGGTATGGACCTAACAGAAGCAGAAGATATTAAGAAGAGGTGGCAAGAATACGCAGAAGAACTGTACAAAAAAGATCGTCACGACCCAGATAATCATGATGATGTGGTCACTAATCAGAGCCAGACATCATGGAATGTGAAGTCAATTGGGCCTTAGAAAGCATCACTATGAACAAAGCTAGTGGAGGTGATGGAATTCCAGTTGAGCTATTTCAAATCCGGAAAGATGATGCTGTGAAAGTGCTGCACTCAATATGCCAGCAAATTTGGAAAACTCAGCAGTGGCAACAGGACTGGAAAAGGTCCGTTTTTATTCCAATTCCAAAGAAAGGCAATGCCAAGGAATGCTCAAACTACCACAGAATTGCACTCATCTCACATGCTAGTAAAGTAATACTCAAAATTCTCCAAGCAAGGCTTCAGAAATACGTGAACCACAAACTTCCAGATGTTCAAGCTGGTTTTAGAAAAGGCAGAGGAACCAGAGATCAAGTTGCCAACATCCGCTGGATCATGGAAAAAGCAAGAGAGTTCCAGAAAAACATCTATTTCTGCTTCATTGACTATGCCAAAGCCTTTGACTGTGTGGATCACAAGAAACTGTGGACAAATCTGAAAGAGATGGGAATACAGACCACCTGACCTGCCTCTTGAGAAATCTGTATGCAGGTCAGGAACCAACAGTTAGAACTGGACATGGAACAACAGACTGGTTCTAAATAGGAAAAGGAGTACATCAAGGCTGTATATTGTCACCCTGCTTATTTAACTTATACGCAGAGTACATCATGAGAAACGCTGGACTGGAAGAAACACAAGCTGGAATCAAGATTGCCAGGAGAAATATCAATAACCTCAGATATGCAGATGACACCACCCTTATGGCAGAAAGTGAAGAGGAACTAAAAGCCTCTTGATGAAAGTGAAAGAGGAGAGTGAAAAAGTTGGTTTAAAGCTCAACATTCAGAAAACGAAGATTATGGCATCCAGTCCCATCACTTCATGGGAAATAGATGGAGAAACAGTGGAAACAGTGTCAGACTTTATTTTGGGGGGCTCCAAAATCACCTAGATGGTGACTGCAGCCATGCAATTAATAGACACTTACTCCTTGGAAGAAAAGTTATGACCAAACTAGACAGTATATTCAAAAGCAGAGGCATTACTTTGCAGACTAAGGTCCGTCTAGTCAAGGCTATGGTTTTTCCTGTGGTCATGTATGGATGTGAGAGTTGGACTGTGAAGAAGGCTGAGCACCAAAGAATTGATACTTTTGAATTGTGGTGTTGGAGAAGACTCTTGAGAGTCCCTTGGACTGCAAGGAGATCCAACCAGTCCATTCTGAAGGAGATCAGCCCTGGGATTTCTTTGGAAGGAATGATGCTAAAGCTGAAACTCCAGTACTTTGGCCACCTCATGCGAAGAGTTTACTCATTGGAAAAGACTCTGATGCTGGGAGGGATTGGGGGCAGGAGGGGAAGAGGACAACAGAGGATGAGATGGCTGGATGGCATCACGGACTCGATGGACGTGAGTCTGAGTGAACTACAGGAGATGGTGATGGACAGGGAGGCCTGGTGTGCTGCGATTCATGGGGTCCAAAGAGTTAGACCCGACTGAGCGACTGAACTGAACTGAAGCATATGAAAGCTTCTAATACAGTGCTTGGCACAGAGTAAGAGCTCTTCCTACCTTGAGATTGTGGGTTTTGATTGACACTATTCCCCATGAGATGTAGCAAAAAGACTCCTTCCTCTAGAGCTTAATTTTTTAAGCTTGGCTTTATAAAAAGCTTTAAGCCAACTTTTTCTGTCTTTTTGAGAAAGACAGAAAACAAAAAGCAAATAAAAAACAATACCAGAAAAAGCTTAGAAAACAAACAACAAAGCAAAACAGAAAAGGACACCAGAAAAAGCTCATGTCTCCTTAAGACATGATGGGGAGAATACAATTTGGCTAAAAAATCCAGTAAGTGATGGACGTGAGTCTGAGTGAACTCCGGGAGATGGTGATGAATAGGGAGGCCTGGCGTGCTGCAATTCATGGGGTCACAAAGAGTTGGACATGACTGAGCGACTGAATTGAACTGAACACTTCTACTTGTACTGACATAGAGTAGGCCCTTCGTATTTTTGAATGAGTGACTTAAAAATCACAGGATAACCTCTTGATTTCTTATGTCACCTTACGGCATTCTCTAAATCATATTATTCTACATTTTTGCTTTTTCATTTTGTTTTTCTGATTATAAAGATAATACAGGCTCATTACAGAAAATCCAGAAAAGCCCAAAGAACATAAAAGTATATATTCCCCACACCCCAAAATACAGCCTATTAATATTTTTGTATAGGCCTTCTAGACTTTCATGTTATGAAGATTTTGTCTTCAGAAAATTGAGATCATGCCGTTCATGGCAAACAGGTGGAGAAAAAACGGAAACAGGGACAGATTTTATTTCGGGAGGCTCCAAAATCACTGTGGATGGTGATTGCAGCCGTGAAATTAAAAGATGCTTACTCCTTGGGAGACAAGCTATGACAAACCTAGCTTCTGCTGCTGCTGCTAAGTTGCCTCAGTCGTGTCCGACTCTGTGCGACCCCATAGACGGCAGCCCACCAGCCTCCCTCATCCCTGGGATTCTCCAGGCAAGAACACTGGAGTGGGTTGCCATTTCCTTCTCCAATGCATGAAAGTGAAAAGTGAAAGTGAAGTCGCTCAGTCGTGTCCGACTCTTCGCAACCCCATGGACTGTAGCCCACCAGGCTCCTCTGCCCATGGGCTTTTCCAGGCAAGAGTACTGGAGTTGAGTGCCACTGCCTTCTCCACGACAAACCTAGACAGTGTACTAAAAAAGGAGAAACATAATTTTGCCAACTAAGGTTGATCCATATAGTCAAAGCTATGGTTTTTCCAGTAGTCATGTACGGATATGAAAGTTGGACCACAGAGAAGGCTGAGAGCTGAGGAACTGATGCTTTCAAAGTGTGGTACTGGAGAAGATTCTCTTGAGAGTCCCTTGGACTGCAAGGAGATCAAACCAGTCAGTCCTAAAGGAAATCAACCCTGAATACTGATTGGAAGGACTGATGCTGAAGCTGAAACTCCAATACTTTGGCCACCTGATCCGAAGAGCGTACTCACTGGGAAAGACCCTGATGCTGGGAAAGATTGAGGGCAGGAGGAGAAGGGGAAGACAGAAGATGAGAGGGTGATGGCTTCCCAGTAATGGCTGGCATCATTGACTCAACAGACATGAGTTTGTGCAGAGTCTGGGAGATGGTGATGGAGAGGGAAGCCTGGCGTGCTGCAGTCCATGGGGTCACAAACAGCCAGGCACAACTTAGCGACTGAACAATCTGCCTTTTCTCTCACTTATATTGTAGATTTAGCTCTTCCCCATTGCCATGAAATCTATATTACTTTTAATTGCTGCACAGATTTTCATGATATGAATACACTACAATTGAACTAATAAGTAATTATTGTACATTTGAATTGTTTCCAATATTTATTATAAGTAATACTATTTATATATCTATCTATATCTATCTATATATCTATCTATATATCTTTGCTCACAGCTCTAATCTGGATTCTTAGTGCAGATTTCTAAATATGGAATTACAGTTTAAAGGAATTACACATTTTTGAGAACCAGAACCATCTTATCTGGACCAGTTTGATTTTGTTTCATTGATGCTTGCCTCCAGATACAGACATGGAGCTGTGTATGAAAACATAACTGTGCTCTGAGCAGAGAGTGACAGTACTCTGCGTTTTTCTCCATTCGTCTTCCCAGCAATACCCAGCAATCTGTGAACACCTCTGGCTATAAAAAAGCCACAGGAACATAAAGCCTTAGTATGTTTCTGTAAAGACTAAACCAGCTTTCTCTTTAGCATAAAGCATTTTTAAATGGAAAGAATATTACTTGGTAAATACAAATATTTGTAATTATCAGTATGCACGATATACAAATTTTATTAATATAACTCTTAGGACCAAACAAATAAGCCCATCTGTTTACACAGGATTTATAATGACTAAATAGTTGTGAGAAATAACACGTTGTTAAAACGTGCGGGATCAGTGAATGCTTGCTCTGCATTGGAAATGCCTGGTTCAGGGCTCTCCCTGGATTCTGCAGATTCCATGGATGATGACATGGTTTTCCAAGTCATTAACTAGGGCACAGCTTTGGGGCCAAATGAGAAGCAACATCCAAATCATTCTAAGAGCCGGGGTGATTGGTGGAGCTGACAAAGGAAACACGCTCTGTCATTCAGCACTGTGGGAGCATTTGGGGAGTGTGCTTGCCTGTGAAGACTCATGGTTCACTGAGTCCATTGTTTCACAAAGGCCTGGTTTCACTGATAGTAAGAGAAGAGGGTGAACTCTGCCCATACATGGGCTATTTAGGTGACACTGTCAAAGACATTTCCATTGTTTGTTTTTTTTTTTCCTTAGAACTTTATTCTGCCGTTTTTTGGCATACCACACAACTTGCAGGATATCAGTTCACCAAGCAGGAACTGAACGCAAACCATGGCAGTGAAAGCGCCGAATCCTAACCACTAGACCATCAAGGAGCTCCTCTATTCTGCCCACTTTTTTTTTTTTAATAAAAAGCTTTTGTGTATTGCATGAGAGAAAAACATATGCAAAAAGAAGAAAATAAACATCACCCCACCAGGACTCTTTTGCTTGCAAGAGACAGAAACTCAATTCAAAACTAGTTGAAACTCAAGATAACAAAGTAATGTAATGTCCAGGTCAAGGTCAGAGTGGAGTTGACCTCAAGGTGGGCTGAATCCCAGGATGCTCACAGCATGAGGGTTCTCTCTCTAAGTCTTGGAGTCCATCTGTCACATGTTCTCAGACTCAGATTGCAGAAGTCATGCCACCAGAATTCTAGATTTCGTGCTCATGGATTATCATCCAAGGGGAAAGAGACAGCTACATCTGTACCTCAGTTTGGGAAGTTTTCAGAAAAGAGCCTAATAGGTTAGACCCCAAGACAAGGCTTTTGGTGCAGGTAGAGTATTTGGGAAAGAGTACAAGGGAGCACAGATGAGGAGGCAAAGAAAGTTCACCAGATGGGAGAAGAGTCAACAGGGTGTTAATGAGTGAGTTACCACTGTGGGCAACTGGAGCGCAGGTCTGGTGGGTCCCTCAGAGGCACCATATGGAACGTAGGTCAGAATTCTCCCTCCAGGAGACAGGGGAGCCAGGAGGCAATTTGTCCACAGACTCTCATCCCTAATTGGCTGAGGATGGTCCCTGAGGGTGTCAATCCCCAGCACTTGTGAACACTCTGCACTTGGGTTGAGCCGGGTTTCTATAGCACTGGAAAAATGTTCGAGATAGAGAAACGAGAGAGACATGGGTGTCGGAGGTGGGAAGCCGTCAGTATTCTGGGAACTGCCCAGCACTGCTGCAGGTGAGCTCCGAGAAGGGATAGAGCAGTGTGGGTGGATATCAAGAGCACTTTAGTTTGCTGCCCATTGAGACCAGTCACACCAGACACTGATTGGTCCAGGCTTGGTCACACGTCCATTTCTTGGGTGCAGTGAGGCAGCATGCTGACCTCATGGAGGGGGAAGAAATTTCCCACCCACAAAAGGAGGACAATTACAGTTATCGATATAAGTGCAGGAGAGATGACGGACATCATTATAATTATAAAATATATTCACTTCCAAATTTTAATTCTATTATAGGATTATAGCCATTGAATGTCTTAGTAAATATCCTTCTAGATTGTACCTATTTATGCATTTTTCTTTCTAAACTGGAAATATGTCATCTATGTATACTTTCACTTTTTCTTAATAGGATGTAATCCTTTCAATATATAGTGAACACTTTTCTCTATATGAAGATATTGTAGAAATATAAAAAACATATCAGTCAATATATTAAAATTTTTTGTACTAAATTATTTGATTAAAAGTGGAGTTGAAGGATAAATACATGAAATCCCATCCCCAGTAAGCTCTCTACCCAGATGAAGAAGTGTTAGTGGTCAAACTGTATCAGAGGAAGCAATGCTAAAAAAGCACCAATTTTGGAATTATAGGGCTTGGGGTTTGAAGCCTAAATTTTAATATGGCCTTGGTCAATGTATTTAACCTTACAAAACCTCATATCTTAAATTACACATAGTAAAGGCCAAGTATTTAGCCTTTACTAACTTCCCTAACTTTACTAACTTGGGGCTTCCCTGGTGGCTCAGAGAGTAAAGCATCTGCCTGCAATGCGGGAGACCTGGGTTCGATCCCCAGGTCAGGAAGATCCCCCAGAGAAGGAACTGGAAACCCACTCTAGTACTCTTGCCTCGAAAATTCCATGGATGGAGGAACCTGGTAGGCTACAGTCCATTGGATCACAGAGTTGCATACAACTGAGCAACTTCACTTCTCAAAGGCTAAACAAAATGGCAGCTCTTACTATCATCATCTGTAATATAAGGTCCATCACTCCTTACTGATAGCATTGTTCTAAGGCTTGAATTAGGTCATTCAAATAATATGCCCAGAAGAGAGCTAGAGACATAGTTGGTCTTAATCAATGATAATGTGTTGCTGGACCCCTTGGTCTTACTTTAAGGCAGACTTTCCTGCCAGGAAAAGATTCTGGGCACCATAGCAATCAAAGGAGTTGTTGTTCAGTTGCTAAGTTGTGTCTGACTCTGCGACTCCATGGACTGCAGCACACCAGGGTTCCCTGTCCTTCTTCACTATCTCCTGGAGTTTGCTCAGACTCACGTCCATTGAGTTAATAATGCCATCCAACCACTCATCCTCTGTCACCCTCTTCTCCTCATGCCCTCAGTCTTTCTCAGCATCAGGGTCTTTTCCAATGAGTCAACTCTTCGCATCAGGTGGCCAAAGTATTAGGGCTTCAGCTCCAGCATCAGTGTTTCCAATAAATATTCAGGTTTGATTTCTTTTAGGATAGACTGGTTTGACCTCCTTGCAATCCAAAATACTCTCAAGAGACTTATCCAGCACTATAGTTTGAGAGCATCATTCTTTGGTGTTCAGCTTTCTTTTGTGGTCCAACTCTCACATCCGTATATGACCACTGGAAAAACCATAGCTTGACTATATGGACCCTTATTGGTAAAAGGAGTGCGTTATGCATAAAGAACCTTCCAAACTCAAAGATTTTTTACTTGGCTACCGACTCCCCTGAAATTCTACCAACTCAAAGTTCATTTAGGAGCATAACCAAGTTTTTTTTTTTAAACTTTAACATACTCCATGAACAACCAACTACACATTTACATCCTGGTGTAAACTTTATTATAGCGCTTTCCTCCTTACAGCTAGTTGACACCTGCAGTATCCATAAACAATAACCCTTGTTAACAAAGATAGCACTGGACAGACAGTGTTGTACCATAAGCTATCGTAGTGGAGGCCCCAAATAGTATACATATTTGTGCTGTCAGAAGAGAACATGATGTTTCTGATCCTTGTAGCTATTGGAAGAGAGGTATCAGGAGGTGCAAAGATGCCTTAGAAAGGTAAACTTTCTCTCTGGTTTTTCAACTATTTTCAATCTGAGAAAGGTAAACTTTCTGTCTTATTTTTCAACCACTGTCAATCCCATAAAATTACTAATAAGAATGAATGAATTTGTTCCAATTGAATTGAGTTCCAATTTTCCACCTTTTCCCCTAGCTGTGGATGAAAATGCTCTAAATTAGGTCAGATGCCCTGAGTCTAGCACCAGTGAATTGTGCTGCCTCGGATAAATTACACATTTCTCTGAGACTCACTTTCTGCAGTTGGAAGGAGATGATAAATCTTGTTGTGACTAACTCTCAAAGCTGAGATAAAGATCAAATAAGATAATGGAATGGAGCGAGCTAGGTGATTATAAACTACCATGCGATCGTGGGAACCTGAAGCTCTATATTCCAATATTCAAGGGCCTAATGCCCACACCTCTGGGCTGAATCACAGGTGTGTGTGTGTGTGTGTGTGTGTGTGTGTGTTTTGCAGGAGAAGAAAGTGAAAGTGAAAGTTGCTCAGTTGTGTCTGATTGTTTGCAACCCATGGTATAATCCATAGAATTCTCTGGGCCAGAATACTGGAGTTAGGCACAACAAGATTTATTATCTCCTTCCAACTGCAGAAAGTGAGTCTCAGAGAAATGCGTAATTTATCCAAGTGGGTAGCCTTTCCCTTCTCCAGGGGATCCTCCCCAAGCCAGGGATCAAACCCAGGTCTCCCACATTGCAGGTGCATTCTTTATCAGCTGAGCCAACAAGGGAAGCCCAAGAATGCTGGAGTGGGTAGCCTATCCCTTCTCCTGTGGACCTTCCCAATCCAGGAATGGAACTAGGGTCTCCTGCCTTGCAGGTGGATTCTTTACCAACTGAACTATGAGGGAAGCAGAAGGGTGTTTCTTAAACAGGAGCATAATCAAGGTTACTTACCTAAGGAATGGACCATTGTCAGGCCCAGAATGAGAAAAAGATGCCATGAGCTGCGTGAGGCAGTCTGCTAGGTGTATTCCTCTCTCTTCTTTTCCCGTAATAATTAAGTTTAGCTGGGCACATGGCAACCCAGCTAAAGACGGCATATCTAAGGGACTGCCCTGGTGGTCCAGTGGTTAAGAGTTTGCACTTCCAATGCAGAGAGTACAGGGAACTAGTCAGGGAACTTAGATCCCATATACCACGCAGTACAGCCAGAAAAAAAACAGCAACAAAAAGCAAACTGTACCATGTGTTTGTGTGACTGAATCCCTTTGCTGTCCACCTGAAACTGTCAGAACATTGTTAATTAGCTATACTCCAATAAAAAACAAAAAGCTAAAAATAAAAGAAATCCACCCCTCCCCCTCCCACCCGCTGCCATACACAACAGCAACAACAACAAAAAAGAATGTATCTAAGCCTTCCTTATAGCTCGGTGAGCCCTTGTCACTAGCTTCTGGCCAAATGAGATATAAGCTAATGATGGGTGAACCCAGGGTCTTAACTTATAAACCTTGAGCATACGCTCTCCGTTCCTGCTAGGTAAGAGATGATGGCCACCACTTTGCGCCTACAAGGAAGAGCCACATGTTAACGGCAGGGCTGCCCATTAACTTAGCACCCCTTCACTCATGCCTCTACTATGACATAAAGACAAACTCTTATCTAGTTTAAGGTACTGATATTTGGGGTCTGTTAGTTACAGCAGCTCAGACTTTACCCTAACACATTGGACATTCCATACAACATCAACAGGCCCCTGCCCCTAGTGGGAGCAAAAGTCTTTTGTCAGATTGAGGCAGTGTCCATGCAACTGACTGAAGGATTCCTTGCCTCCTTGATTTACTGGATGACCAATGAGACATTTTTCTTGAAAGCCATATCTGTCAGGATGGCCTGCCAAGGTCACATCCACGAGGCAAGCAGCATCTGTCTCAGATTGAAAGGAGAGCCTGAGTCGCCGCCTCTGCTCCTTTATTCTGTGCTGCTGTTGAGCTAGACTCCCAGGGGCAGAGTGGAGTATGTGTTCATTAATTGTATCCACCCATAATGATAATGGGTCTCTGCACGCCTCTCTGCACGCCTGCTAGGATCCAGACAGAGTTTGGTACTTTATATCCATATCATTCCCTGGTAGCTCAGCTGGTAAAGAATCCACCTGCAATGCAGGAGACCCTGGTTTGATTTCTGGGTTGGGATGATCCCCCAGAGAAGGGATAGGCTACCCACTCCAGAATTCTTGGGCTTCCCTTGTGGCTTAGACCATAAAGAATCAGCAATGCGGGAGACATGGGTTTGATCCCTGGGTTGGGAAGATCCCCTGGAGAAGGGAATAGCTACCCACTCCAGTATTCTGGTCTAGAGAATTCCATGGACTGTAATTTATCATCGTTTAAGCTTCCCTGGTTGGTCAGATGATAAAGAGTCTGCCTGCAATGCAGGAGACCCACATTCAATCCCTGGGTGGAGAAGATCCATAGAGAAGGAAATGGCAACCCACTCCAGTATTCCTGCCTGGAGAGTCCCAGGGACGGCAGAGCCTGGTGGGCTGCCGTCTACAGGGTCACACAGAGTTGGACACGACTGAAGCAACGTAGCAGCAGCAGCAGAAGAGTCCTATTTCCTGAAAACCTTCCAATGCCTACAGATAATACTACCAAAAACAAACAAAAAAGCATTTAGGCCTACCTTGATAATCCAAGATAATCTCTCCATCTCAAAACTCTCGATCATATCTGCAAAGTTCTCTCTTTCTCTGTTGTCATATGATAACATCCACAGGTTCCAGGAATTAGACAAGGGCATCTTTTAGGGGAACATCATTCAGCCTACTGTGATTTGTCTTCTGGGCTCCAAAGATGCATGCCTGTCCCACACAGGCAAAATGCATTGACCCCATCCCTACATTCCCCCAAATTTCAACCCATTAAAGCATCAGTGCATCTGAAACTCCCATCTAAATATCATCAATTCAGACTTCCCTGGTGGGCCAGTGATTAAGAATCTGCCTGCCTATGCAGGTGACATGAATTTGGTCACTGGTTCAGGTGTATCCCACATGCTGTGAGGCAAGTGAGCCCATGCACCATACATAACTATTGCCCGCATGCTCTAGCGCCTGTACTCTGCAACAAGAGACACCAAGAGAAGCCACTGCGATGAGAAGCCCTCACAAGGCAACTAGAGTAGCTCCTGCTCACTACAACCAGAGAAAGTCCACGTGCAGCAGTAGCAAAGACCCAGTGCAGCCCAAACTGAATACATAAATAAGTTAATTAAAAATATAAATATCATCAGCTCAAAATTCCCAAATCTCATCATTTAAATCATCTAAATCAAGCATGAGACTCTGTATGATAACATCCTAGGCCAGAATTCCCCTCCATCTGTGAACCTGTGAAATTAGAAAGCCAATCATCTGCTCCCAAAATGGTGGGGTGGACAGTGACAGATATTCCCATTCCAAAGGGAGGAAAGGCAAAGAAGAAAGAGTCAAAACCCAGCAGGGCAAACTCCACTGGGTTTCAAGGCTTGGGGATGATCCTCTGGGTTGGAAGCTCTGTTCTCAGGGCCCATGACTTGAGGCAGGTGCTATTATTATGTTCACTTTACAGATGAGAGAAAGGAGGTGAGGAACCTGGGGAAGATCCTACAGCTGGGGACAGCGGACAAAGGAGACGTTACCAGCAGTCTGACGGCAGGGCCTCCATCCACAGAGGTTCTGCATTTACAGAGGGCCCCAAAAAGGCATGGGCTGTTTGGCTGTTGCAACTTACAAACATTTGCCTAGACATAGAAAGCAGACTTGTGGGTGCAGTGGGGGAAGGAGAGGGTGGGACGAATTAAAAGAGTGGAGACAGATACATTACCATATGTATGGAGAAGAGCCAGCCAGTGGGAATTTGCTATATGACTCAGGGGTGGGAGAGGGTGGGAAGTGGCTGACTCATGCTGATGTGTGGCAGAAATCAACACAATATTGTGAAGCAATTATCCTTCAATTAAAAATATTTTTTTTAACTTAAAAAAAGCCCTGCCTAATTACATAGTCTTTAAAAATGGTTTTGAACTAAGCAAAGCATATGTGGAGCTGTACTTTGCCCTCTCTGCCTAAATACTTTGTTTGCAGCTATCATTTTGACCAAAACCAGGCTTTTCAAACCATGAGAACGTGAATGGGAGACCCCTGACAAAGTGGAGGCAGCTTTGCAATCATCCAGGAACCCTTCCCATACTGGTCATGCATGTTCTGAGTTTTCAGGCTGGTTGATATTGGAGGCTTTCGAGTCAGACCTAGTTTGGGGTCTGACTTTTTAGTTCCCTGACCATAGGTAAGTTATTTCTAACCTCTCTCAGCTTTGATATCTTTTTTTTTTTTTTAAGGTCAAGCCTTTTATTTTTATTTTTTTATTTTTTATTTTTTTACATTTCTTATTTTCCTGATTTTTTTTATATTTATTTATTTTTATTTTTTTTACTTTACAATACTGAATTGGTTTTGCCATACACTAACATGAATCCACCACAGGTGCACATGAGTTCCCAACCCTGAACCCCTCTCCCACTTCCCTGGTTTCATTTTTTGAAAGTGAGGTAATAATGGAAACTACTCCTGGGTTTTCTGGCAATGAATACTGTAATGACATATGGAGTACTTAGCACGATCATTAATAAACATGATCAAGTGCTAATATTATTACTGTCGTTGTCATTTCTCTGTTATGGAATGCTCTCTGGAGCTGACATCCTTCCAGAAGGATAGTTCAAAGTCTCTGGTCCAGAGACTAAAAATCTTTTTTAAATACTTTTTTTTTTTTCTTTTTCCTGGCTATGCTGCACACGTGGCATGGAAGGTCTTAGTTCCCTGACCAGGGATGAACCCAAGCCCCTGCAGTGGAAAAATAGAGTTTTATCGACATGGACCTTGAGGGAAGTCTCTAAAACAGATCTTTAGCAGTGTATTATTCAAAATATCAAAACAGATCTTTAGCTTTAGCAGTGTATTATTCAAAATATCAAATCCCTGTGCCCTTTTCACATTCTTCCTGAAAAACAGTAACTGGAAATATTAAATAAATTCAATTTTCATCCTTTTAGATTTCACGAAAATGTGTCCTTTCCCCACTTCCTCTTCTCTTTCCCTTGGTTCTATGTGTGATAAGGAAAAACACTTTCAGTGAATAAAAAGTTAGCAGACTTGTAAACCGGTCTTCCAATTACTGAGCTTCTATAACAACAACAAAAAAAAGAAGGCATAATAGCTCAAGGTGAGTGGAAAAGAAAGAGATAAGAAAGTAAATTATCATGAAGATCGATGATAGCAGCTTTCTGAAGACCCAGCTAGTACTTTTCCCATCTTACTTGTCAGCAGACATGAGGGGATAAAACTACACGCTCACCACAAAATGCACATATGCAATCATCCTTGCGCTAGATCTTGCTTCACTACTTTTACACAAACACACACACATGCAAACACACACTGCAAAGAATAGCTCGGTCATGTGGTTCCAGCCCAAGTGAAGGTTAAGGATGGACTGAAAGTCCCGAGAGTGGAAATGGCCCTGCTAACAGTGTGAGTGGCAAGAGAAAGCATCCTGAGTCAAAGTGAAAGAAGGAAGATCCTGGGGGAGTGATTATCTGGAATCAGCGTGCTTTGATTCATTGGTATTTTCCACGTTCCGTCTTTGATTACAGACTCCATCTTTAGAAGGCCAGATGTGGACAAGGACAAGGCAAATTGCTAAGGCCCAGCACTGACTGCTGAATAGCTCTTGGCGACTCTACTGACTATCTTCTTGACTAAGTGCATAGCCAGGGGCTTTGTGAGCACACGGGTATTTATCCTTTGAGCCAACTATGGGAATTTTCCTGCAGTAGCCCGCTAGACTAGGTATGACCTAAATCAAATCCCTTATGATTCTACAGTGGAAGTGAGAAATAGATTTAAGGGACTGGATCTAATAGAGTGCCTGATGAACTATGGACAGAGGTTCATGACATTGTACAGGAGACAGGGATCAAGACCATCCCCATGGAAAAGAAATGCAAAAAAGCAAAATGGCCATCTGAGGAGGCCTTACAAATAGCTGTGAAAAGAAAAAAAGTGAAAAGCAAAGGAGAAAAGGAAAGATATAAGCATCTGAATACAGAGTTCCAGAGAATATCAAGGAGAGACAAGAAAGCCTTCCTCAACAATCAATGCAAAGAAATAGAGGAAAAGAACAGAATGGGAAAGACTAGAGATCTCTTCAAGAAAATCAGAGATACCAAGGGAACAATTCATGCAAAGATGGGCTCGATAAAGGACAGAAATTGTATGGACCTAACAGAAGCAGAAGATATTAAGAAGAGGTGGCAAGAATACGCAGAAGAACTGTACAAAAAAGAGCTTTATGACCCAGATAATCATGACAGTGTCATCACTCACCTAGAGCCAGACATCCTGGAATGTGAAGTCAAGTGGGCCTTAGGAAGAATCACTACAAACAAAGCTAGTGGAGGTGATGGAATTCCAGTTGAGCTATTTCAAATCCTGAAAGATGATGCTGTGAAAGTGCTGCACTCAATATGCCAGCAAATTTGGAAAACTCAGCAGTGGCCACAGGACTGGAAAAGGTCAGTTTTCATTCCAATCCCAAAGAAAGGCAATGCCAAGGAATGCTCAAACTACCACACAATTGCACTCACCTCACACGCTAGTAATGTTCAAAATTCTCCAAGCAAGGCTTCAGCAGTACGTGAACCGTGAACTTCCAGATGTTCAAGCTGGTTTTAGAAAAGGCAGAGGAACCAGAGATCAAATTGCCAACATCTGCTGGAGCATCGAAAAAGCAAGAGAGTTCCAGAAAAACATTTCTGCTTTATTGACTACGCCAAAGCCTTTGACTGTGTGGATCACAATAAACTGTGGAAAATTCTTAAAGAGATGGGAATACCAGACCACCTGACCTGCCTCTTGAGAAACCTGTATTCAGGTCAGGAAGCAACAGTTAGAACTGGTCATGGAACAACAGACTGGTTCCAAATAGGAAAAGGAGTACGTCAAGGCTACATATTGTCACCCTGCTTATTTCACTTCTATGCAGAGTTTCATAGGTTGTGGTAGATTGTTGCAGTAATGAACCAGAGTATCTGTGACCTTGTGTAGATCCCTCCCATATTGAGTCTGGGCTCGTTCCCTGAATCTGTGACTTGCTAATGGGACATTTGCAAATGTGAGGCATGCAGAGGCTAGTGTACTGAGTTTTATCCTCTGGTTGCTGGGAACTGGGTGGAGAAGCAAAAGCCAGCATCCTGGATGGTGAGACCACATGGAGGGAGAAGTCAGATCATCCCAGCAGAGCCCAGCACTCAGTCATACCAGCTCCCAGCTGACTGCAAATAAGTGAGCTAGTTAATTCCAACAGAAGATCCACTTACCCGCTGCTGCTGCTGCTAAGTCACTTCAGTCGTATCCAACTCTGTGTGACCCCATAGACAGCAGCCCACCAGGCTCCCCCATCCCTGGGATTCTCCAGGCAAGAACACTGGAATGGGTTGCCATTTCCTTTCCCAATGCATGAAAGTGAAAAGTGAAAGTGAAGTTGCTCAGTCATGTCCGACTCTTTGCTACCCAATGGACTGCAGCCTACCAGGTTCCTCCA
The DNA here is from genome assembly GCF_016772045.2 of Ovis aries. Taxonomy (NCBI): domain Eukaryota; kingdom Metazoa; phylum Chordata; class Mammalia; order Artiodactyla; family Bovidae; genus Ovis; species Ovis aries. The sequence continues at coordinate 21,937,367 of NC_056074.1, forward strand.
TTCATAGGATTTTCTAGGCAAGAGTACTGGAGTGGGGTGCCACCGCCTTCTCTGCCACGCACCTGAGCCTAGCCCAAATCACTGACTCACACACTTGTGAGCAAATAAAATGATACTTATTTTAAACTATTAAGTTTTGGGGTGGTTTGTTACAGAAGTGATAGTGATACAGAGGTGTTACATCGAGGTTCTCTTTGGTTCCCTTTGCATTTGTAGATTTCACATATCAAGGCTATGCTGTTTTTGTTCTATGTGTCCCTGCAGGCTAAGCCTTTTTTTTTAGCTCTGTAATACGATTTTAGTGTGGTTTGCTAAAGGAGTAGGCTTCCCTGATAGCTCAATTGGTAAAGAATCCACTTGCAATGCAAGAAGACCCCAGTTCATTTCCTGGGTTGGGAAGATCCCCTGGAGAAGGGATAAATCATATATGTAAATTATATGACATTTAATTGGAAGTCTCCACTCCCACTTCATCAGCCCAACAGGTTATTTATTGAGCATCTAGTAGGTATCAGCAGCAATGGGCACTTGTAATGTGACTTTCACTTAATCTTTACAATAACATTCATTCGTCTCTGTTTTCTTCCTTAAACTGTTATGACCACATCTCAGAGTTAAGTGATTTGCTGGAAGTCAACAATTAGAAAGCAGCATTGTTAGGATTTGTGCCCTCGACTGAGTGTTGACAAAACTCCAATAGTTTTAGTAAACTCTGTTCATCTAGGAAATACACATTAGCAATGCACAGAGTGGGATGAACAGAAGACCCATTGCTGAGTAGACCTGACCCACAGCTGATTAGATATACTGGCTTCCCTTGAGGCTCAGTTGGTAAAGAATCTGCCCACAGTGCAGGAGACCTGCGTTCAATTCCTGGGTAGGGAAGATTCCCCGGAGAAGGAAATGGCAACTTACTCCAGTATTCTTGCCTGGAGAATCCCATGGACGTACAAGACCCATCGCTGAGTAGACCTGACCCATAGCCAACTAGATATGAGAGATGATAGTAACAATGTCTGTGATTCCAGCTCCTACAGATCTGCCTTTAACCCCGTGAGTGCTAAGGGACAGCACCACCAACAAAATGCAACCACAGAGGCCTGGACGTCTTAACTGGGGAAGATGGGGCATTTGCTGCTAAGGGGCTTCCTTGGGGCTCGCTGTCTGTTCTCCTCGGCATGTTCAGATCAAGGCCCCTCCGAGTACCACTGTCAGCGTTGCCTGCAGTCTGCCCTTATTGGGGGAAGATTGGTTGGCGATACTTACAGGGCATTTTCCCAGGGTAAATGGTAGTTCCTGATCGAGCTCCTCAGTGGTGGGTGGGGAGCTAAGCCCTGTGAGGCTCAATATGGTTAATGGCTGTCGAATGGTTAAAACCCCAGGCGTTGCCTGGGAAGTATTCCCAGAAGGCCGCCAAAATGCCTTCAGTGCTCCATGTAAGGGAAATTAAGTGCCGAGAAAAGCGTGTTCAATTTAGATCCATCTGGTTTGTGTTGTTTCTTTTCCTTCTTTTTCTCCAGGAAAGAGACCTATTCAAAGATACTTGTGATCACTCTAATCTGCTAGGAAGCTAGGGTATTGCCAGCCCAGCACAATGAAGAGCAGAGAGAGAAACTGCTCTGGTTCCAGATTAGCAAGGAGACCTCTCTGAGGCGTAGGGATGGGGTTTGAGCTGGGGGCAGTATCAAGCCTGTCTTGCTCACCACTCTAACCTAGTACCTAGCACCAGGTCTGGTCACATAATAGGAACTCCTAGGGGTTGATGTGGACTTCTATAAGCGCATTTTTCAGTGTCACAGTGATTCGAGGCTGCTTCTGGAATTTAGTGGGCAGGGCACAAGAATGTTAGATATCCTTCACAGTGAAGAATTATCCCATACCCAACACAGCTGTCACACGTGCTACTGGACACAGGGAGCTGAAGAACTTGTTCATAGTTCTCTGACTCTGGAATGTAGCTCTGCTTTAAATAATGGATGCAGGACTTCCCTCTGCCAATGCAGGGGACACAGGTTTGATGCCTGGTCTGGGAAGATTCCATACGCTGCCAGGCTACTAAGCCCATGTGCCACAACTACTGGGCCCACGCTCTAAAGCTCACCAACTACCGAAGCCCGAGCACCCTAGCGCCTGTGCACCGCAAGAAGCCACCGCAGTGAGAAGCCTGTGCCCCACAGCGAGGGAGCAGCCTCAGCTCGCCACAGCTGGAGGAAAGCTCGAGCACAGCAACAAAGCCCCAGCGCAGCCGAAAACCCACAAAAATAACTGCTGGGATTTAGAAATGAATCCATCTTTGAAAAATTAGGAGCACAATCCATGTTTTCACAACCTGTATACACTGAATTTTTTTTTAATGGAATTACCGTGTAAATCAAGGGTAAAGTACACTTACAGTATGTAAATCATAACTATTTTTCTTTCTAATTGAAATATAGTTTCAATTAAAAAGAAAAATAGAGAAACACAAAAGACAACATACTGTATGGTTCTATGTGAAACTCTAAAAAAAGAGAAGACAACTAAATTCACTCATTTTACATACTATAAAATCCACTCATTTTTAAAGCGTTAACAATTCAGGCAAGTTTTTAATCAATTCAGTGATTTGCTAAAATTGATAAGTTGGGCTACCATCACCAAAAGGCAATTTCAGAACATTTCCATCCTCCTAAAGTGTTCCCTTTGGTCTCTTTGCAGTCACCCTCAGCCCCAGGAAATCACTGATCTGATTACTGTCTCTATAGAGTTGTCTTCTTTTTTTTTCTTCCCCCAAGTCGTCTTGTCTAAAATTTCACATAAATAGAATCATACAGTATATATAGTCTTTTGCGTTTCTCTTCTTTTACTGAGCATATTTTCTTGAGGGTCATCCATACTGTGCCATGGATCATTATATATAAATAAGGATATAACAGTGATTTTTTTTTAAAATTATGTACACAGGTGGCTTATATGAGTTTCACTTCAGGATTGTAAGGAGGGTATTATAAAGAAAGAGTTTCAGGACTGGTGATTTTAAGGACTTTGACACCCGTGAATTTTTAAATCCTGTCCTCAGAAAGTCTTAATTAGAAGGGTAACTGGTAATCCAGATTTGAATCAAACAGCAAATCTAAGCAATTGTCTTGCACCAGTTGCTTTGATCATCAAACTGTGGCCTACATTCAGATTCAGGCCAGAGTCAGAGAGACTGAGAGGGATAAGCAAACCCATGAGAACCATCATGAAACTTACAGGAAGAGCTTCAGATTCTTTAACTCAACCTGGGTTTCAGCGTGAATAACAGCTCAGACAGGCTGGTGCAAAAGGTCCAACCCTGAGAGAGCCCTGTGGGGGTCTATATTCCACACATCAGAAAGGGAGGGCTGGAAAAGGAGTCGGGGTCGGGGAATAGCCAGACCAGGTCTGGGGGATCCAGGGGGGCCTGGTAATTAGCTGCCTCTTCAGTCAGACATTCTGCAGTCATCTAGAGAAGAGTCTGAGTGGGAGACCCAAGTTTGATCCCTGGGTGGGGACGATCTCCAGGAGAAGGAAATGACCATCCACTTCAGTACTCTTGCCTGAAAAAGAAGCCTGGTGGGCTATAGTCCAGGAGGTCGCAAAGAGTCAGACATGACTTAGCAACTAAACCACCAACACTGAGCCGTGTGGGGGATGGCTGAGATGGAGAACGCGGAGAGCAGAGCTGTGTCCCCTTCCTGCCTCAAGCAGCCCTGGCTCAGGCTTGCCTCTCCTCTAGTTAACCTGACCCACCTTTCCAGCCCGGAAGGCAACACTTATCTGCTGTTACTCCAGAAATGGTGTTAAGGTCTCCCCACCGGCAACCACTCTTGGTAATTTTTCAGAGTATGCCTGTGTTCCTTTACCTCCATGGAGTCCTGGAAGAATACACAGAATGTTCTCCATTCCCTTAGTTTATTGCCGCTTTCTGGGCACTCCTTGTTGCAGGGACTGGAGACAGTAGACTTGCCCTTTGACCTGGCTCTGCACCCAGTCAGGCACTTCTCTCTCTCTCCCGGCAGCCTCGACAGTTAAAGCAGAGATGAGCATTCATTAGAGCAGTAAATCTGACTCCGAGGAGATCAGGCCATGCGACAAGGTAGCTCGAGGGTGGCCTTGGAACCCTCTCTCGACCACCCCTTAAATCTGTGGTAGACAAGGAATCCCAGGGTTGGGCTCAGCCCTTCCCAGGGGGGTCCTCACTGGAAGTGAGGTGTGTGGAGACCCAGATACCTGTATGGAGCTGGCAGTCCCTGCCCAGGCTTGGGCACCAGCCTTCCATATAGCCACAGCAAGCTTCAAAGCTGGACTGGAGTTAAAAGCAGACACACAAGTCCTTTTGTGGGTTTAAGTCCTTTGTTGGGTTTAAGCTTTGGCCTGGGCCTCCTGGGTGAGCAGCAAGAGGTGAGCGGAGAGGCAAGCGCCCTGCAGCCTGGGCTCTGATGCCAGGACAGCCCACGGCAAAGGCTGGCAGCACAATTCCTGTCTCCTGCTGCTCACCACATTCCCAGAGTCATTTTCTGCGTGTTTATGATGGAGGAATCACTGGCTGTGGAACAGTCACTGTGTTGCAAACAAAGCATTATGGTTGGAGGTGAGAGGCAAAACAAACAGCAGGCACTTTAAAATCTGGCTCTTTTAAGGCGTCTGTAGCAAACTTCCCAGGTGTGGGGCGACTGGAGCTCCTGGAGCCCAGCAGGAAGCTGCTGAATTAAAGACATTTGCACAGGAAAGAGTATAGTCAGCCTGGTTTAGACAGAGCAGTGCACATCTAGCTCTGGGAAGCCTGGAGCGTGTGCCTTGCAAGCAAACAGCAGTGCCTGTCTGAGCACTGAGAAAGCTGAATGAAGGGCTTTTAAAAATGAAATGATCATACCCATTGCTGTCAAGAACTAGAGCAAGAAACGGTAAGGTTATTTTTAACTCAGCTATTTGCTCACTGCTGATGAAGCACACGCTTCCTTGCACCCAGGTAGATGTAGACAGACAGCAGTGGAGAGAAAGCTGGGCAGGATGGAGGGAGATTAGGACCACAGGCCTTGGGCCACCGGTCAAGCTGTCTGCATTTGCATCTGACCCCTCAACTTTCTATCTTTGTAACCCTCTGATATTGTTTCTCATCTGAAGCCTCAAAGGGCTTTCATGAGGATTAAATGAGATCCATAGAAAATGCTTCTGTGTGTGTTAGTCGCTCAGTCATGTCTGACCCTTTGCAACCCCACAGATTGTAGCCCACCAGTCTCCTCTGTCCATGAGATTCTCCAGGCAAGAATAGTGGAGTGGGTTGCCATGCCCTCCACTAGGGGATCTTCCCGGCCCAGGGGTTGAACCTGGGTCTCCAGCATTGCAGGCAGATTCTTTATCATCTGAGCGACCAGAAAATGCTTCAGTTCAGTTCAGTCACTCAGTCATGTCCCACCCTTTGCGACCCCATGAACCGCAGCACGCCAGGCCTCCCTGTCCCTCACCAACTCCCAGAGTCCACCCAAAGCCATGACCATTGAGTTGGTGATGCCATCCAACCATCTCATCCTCTGTCGTCCCCTTTTCCTCCTGCCCCCAATCCCTCCCAGCATCAGGGTCTTTCCCAGTGAGTCAGCTCTTTGCATCAGGTGGCCAAAGTATTGGAGTTTCAGCTTCAACGTCAGTCCTTCCAATGAACACCCAGGACTAATCTCCTTTAGGATGGACTGATTGGAACTCCTTGCAGTCCAAGGGACTCTCAAGAGTCTTCTCCAACACCACACTTCAAAAGCATCAATTCTTTGGCACTCAGCTTTCTTCACAATCCAACCCTCACATCCATACATGACCACTGGAAAAACCATAGCCTTGACTAGACAGACCTTTGTTGGCAAAGTAACATCTCTGCTTTTTAATATGCTGTCTAGGTTGGTCATAACTTTCCTTCCAAAGAGTAAGTGTCTTTTAATTTCATGGCTGCAATCACCATCTGCAGTGATTTTGGTGCCCAGAAAAATAGTCAGCCACTATTTCCCCATCTGTTTGCCATGAAGTGATGGGACCAGATGCCATGATCTTAGTTTTCTGAATGTTGAGCCTCAAGCCAACGTTTTCACTCTCCTCTTTCACTTTCATCAAGAGGTTCTTTAGTTCTTCTTCACTTTCTGCCATAAGGGTGGTGTCATCTGCATATCTGAGCTTATTGATATTTTCCCTGGCAATCTTGATTCTAGCTTGTGCTTCTTCCAGCCCAGCATTTCTCATGATGTACTCTGCATGTAAGTTAAATAAGCAGGGTGACAGTATACAGCCTTGATGTACTCCTCTTCCTATTTAGAACCAGTCTGTTATTCCATGTCCAGTTCAATCTGTTGCTTCCTGACCTGCATACAGGTTTCTCAAGAAGCAGGTCAGGTGGTCTGGTAATCCCATCTCTTTCAGAATTTTCGACAGTTTATTGTGATCTACACAGTCAAAGGCTTTGGCATAGTCAATAAAGCAGAAATAGATGTTTAGACCCAGGCAAATGGCAAGTAGCCCACCAAGCATTGGTGACTGTCAATCACGTGACCACTAGTTTGTATACTTGGCAGCTAGCTTGTGAATTATCTAATGCTTACAGAGGTGGGGTCCTGTCATGGACACAGGTGAAGTCACCCACTCTTTCTCCCTTCTTGATGCACTCACATGGCCAGAGACATTCTTTTCCAGTAGGGCCTGGCTCCATTCTAAGATGTGCTTCTCATCCAGAAAATGTTAAATTGGGCAAGATCCAAATGAATCATCATGTCTACACCATTTAGTTTTTTAAGTGTACAATTCAGTGGTTTTTAGCATATTTTCAGAGTTGATTAACTATTACCATAATCTAATTTTGAAACATTTTCATCACACCACCCCACAAAAATGGTACTTGGGAGCAGTCATTTTCTAGTTCCTCTCCCCACCAGCCCCCAGCCTTGGGCAACTATTCATCTACTTCTGTCCCTGTAGACTTGCCTATTCTGAACACTTGATAAAAACAGAATCATATAATATGTAGCTTTTTGTCACTGACTTCTTCACTTAGCCTAATGCTTTCAAGAGTCATCATCACTTTATACCCATCAGAATGGCTATAATAAAAAAGGCAATAACAAGTGTTGGTGATGATGTGGAGAAATGGGGACATTCATACATTGCCAGTGTGAAGTAAAATGTCTCAGCCACTTTTGGAAAAGTTTGGAAGTTCCTCAAAGGATGAACGTAGAGTTACTATAAGCCCTAGCAGTTCCAGTCCTGGTACCTAAGAGAAATGAAGACATACGCCCACACAGAACCTTGTACATGAATATTCACAGCAGCAATATTCATAATAGCCAAAAAGTAGAAACAACCAAATGTCCGTTGACTGACGACTACTCTTTTCATTTTCTTGATGGTGTCCTTTGAAGCACAAAATTTTCAGTTCAGATATAGTCCCAACTTGTCTTTTATCACTTACACACTTTTTGTCATATCTAAGAAATCATTGCCAAATCCAAGATCATGAAAATTTACTCCATTGTTTTCTTCTGGGAATTTTATAGTTTTAGCTTCAACTATTTAATTTAAACCAACAGGGAAACTAAGACCAAGTGAAGGTATGATTTACTCCACATTACACTGCTAGTAAGTGTCAGATAAGTAATTTTTAAAAATAGTTTAATTTTGTACAATCTGAAATCAATATAACTTTAAGACCAAAGAGGGTCTCAAGTCATGTGAAAAAAAAAATCAGAGTCTAAAACCCAATTTATATTCACCCTTAAATAGAATCAACCTTTTATTTGAGGCCAATAATGATAAGAACAGAACCCATTTCTTGAGCAATCAGTCTGGGTCAGGCACTGCGCAACATGTATTCTCTTTCTAATTCTCAAAGCCACATAGTAAGTAAGTGCTATTATTATCCTTATTTTAAAGATGGGGAAATGCATGCTCAGAAAGCTTTTTAAGTAAGCTTTCTTAAAAGTCCCACAGTTAATAGGAGACAGAGCTGGGTTTTAAACTCACGGCTCCTGCTCTTCTCGTAGGGTGTCCTATTAGAAAAACTAATGATTGTTGCTGAAACCCTAATAAGTGGCTTCTAACAAGACAGGAATCTCCTGATAACTTGAACTGGACCCCAACTGTCACGCCCACTCTTTGTCACATCTGCGGTAATTTCTCTTGGTGGGGTTGTGTTGATTTGTGGAGGTGAGAACCCAGACACAACAAGCATTTGGGTTGCCATGAAGTCTTGATCCTTTTCCTTTAAATCCAATTTTCCACTTGGTTTGGCCACGGCAGGAGGATGTCAAATTCTGTGGCAGAGGTCAGTCCTATAAGGTGTTTATCTCTATTTACGTAATTCATTAGAACATTTCATGAGGGGAAAATCCATCTTCCCTGACATGAGTCTTAGGATGAAGAGAAGCAATCCTAGGCTTAGCCGTGCACAGAGGTCTAGGTTTGCAGTTTCAATCAGGCATATTATTTACATGTGGAAATTCCCGGTGGGAAGCTGAAGAACACAACTTAGGAGTGGTCCCCAAGTGGGAAATTGAACAGTACACTGAGCTCCTTTTATTTCCATTTAATTTACCATCGGTATCATTACCATTATTTTCTTAATCATTTCGCTAGCAATGCTGTAACTTGGGACCAAGGTAATTGCAGTCAAATGGGGAAGATGCTTATCTGCAGTATTAGTTAGCAAAGGCTTTCATTCACCTTTTTAGGGATGGGTATTAGTTCTTTCCTTTATTCATGGAGCATAGAGCTGCCTGGAAATGCCAAAGATATTAAGAGCTCCCTGCAGCTTAATGAACTCTGTATTTGGTAGAAGAGAGATTTCTGTAATTTTTAGCTCAGTGCTGCCTGAAAATGTATCACACTACACAGGAAGAGGCTTCCTGAGATGCTAAGAAGCCTGTGTGAAATAGGTCAGGCCTGCCCCACGGTCAGAGCAACGTGGAGTCAATGATCATAACTTTGCCTTCAGTGATCTGACTCTACTATTTGACAGCTGTGTGACTTTGGGCAAGTGGCTTATGCTCTCTGAGTCTCTATTTTCTTGGTACTACTACTTATCTCACAGCTTGTTGGGCAGTAAATGAAGTAAGATGGGTGAAGGCTCAGAGCATTCCTTGGCCCATAACAGGTGTTCATTAAATGCTCTTTCTTTCCTGAGAAAGTGCTGGTGTGGAGGACTTTTCTGCTGAGTCTCAGGATTCTTTGAGAGCCAAAGGCAAGAAAAGTTTTGAGGACTGACTAGATAGGTGGTACCTTTCGGTGGGCAAGAATGAAGATCTTGGAGGGGCCACAGATGTGTTGGTGAGGGGACTTGGTCTCCATACTTACCATTAGATTCCAGGGATCATCTTGGCTGGGGAGCTGGAAACCCCATGGGACCCAGCCCAGCCCACTTCTGCACATCACCCTTGACCTCTCCTCCACGTGCTCCATGCATTCCCCTCCCTGTCCCCTCCCCCATTTCCTCTGATGTGCTAGACATCCCTTCTCAGGGTCTTTGCACAGGCCCTCCCTCAGCCTGGTCTATTCTCGTCCTTCACTCCCTCCACTTGGCTGGAGCCTCCTCATCCCCTTGGTCTTGTCTTCTTTGTCATGTCCTCACTGGACACGCCCCTGACGGGCTCTCATAGATCATCCTGTGCTTCTCAACAGGGCACAGATTGGGTTTGTAGCTAAATGGCTTCTGTTTGTCTGGGGTTTTTCATTTGAAACACCTTCACCACCACCTAGCACTCCGTTACTAGGCATATATCCTGAGAAAATCATAACAGAAAAGGACACATATGCCCCTCCGTTCACTGAAGCAGTGTTTACAATATCCAGGACATGGAAGTAACCTAGATGGCCACTGACAGATGAATGGATAAAGGTATGGTACATCCACACAGTGGAACATTACTCATCCATAAAAGGAGCAAATCTAGAGTCAGTTCTAAGAAGGTAGGTGGACCTACAGCCTATTCTACAGAGTGAAATCAGTCAGAAAGAGAAAAACCAGTATCGTATAGTAACACACATATATGGAATTCAGAAAAATGGTACTGATGAACCTATCTGCAGGGCAGGAAGAGAAACTCAGGCAGAGAGCACAGACTTATGGACACAGCAGGAGAAGGTGGGGTCAACTGAGAGAGTAGCATTGAAACATATACATTCCCACACGTGAAACAGATAGCTAATGGCTATATAGCTATACAGCACATAAAGCTACATAACACAGAGAGCTCTGCCTGGGGCTCTGTGACAGCCTAAAGGAGTGGGATGGGGAGGGGGGTGGGAGGGAGGTTCAAGAGGGAGGGAGCATATGTATATCTATGGTTGATTCATGTTACTGTATGGCAGAAACCAACATAACACTGTAAAGCAATTATTCTCCAACTAAAAATACATGAATTTAAAGTAAAAAAAATACCTTCACCACTAGCCAGTTAGTTCCTTGAAGCCTGGGTCTGGGAGGATTTTCCTACAACATCTCCCCTAGAGGTGTTCAGTCATATTCGTTGAGTGGCTAAGTTCAACATTGGGGAAAATGAAAAGGGGACTTCGATGCTGTTGAACCCTCACAGTCTTGGGCTAAGACTTTTAAGCAAAGGCGGAATGAAATTGTTGATATTAACGGACGCAGTGCCCTTTCCATCCAGCCAGGACTCTCCTAAGTACTTCTGGGCACTATCTTTGTCAGTCTTCATAACCATCCTATCGTTACTGCTCCCTCCATTGTAAAGATGAGGAAACGGGGACATAGATGTATTTCTCAGGTAATGAATGGCTGAGCCATGACTTAGACCTGGACACTCTGGCTGCCCAACACATGCGCTTCACCCCTACATTCTGCTGTTCAACAGGCATTCCTTCTCCCCTAGAATATGTTCTCCTCTAATTCTCCCCTTCCTACCACACCCACACATTTGAGGCCTCAGGTTTGAGGTGAAATAGCCCTTCCTCAGGGAGACGTTCTCACCTCCTGAATTTCCTATCCACAAATCCTGATCGGTTATTTCCTCGCCAATGTCAGGGCATGTCTTGTTTATCTCTAGGCTCTCTGTAGCGCCTAGAACAAAGCTCAGCACACAGTAGGTGCTCAGAAACTTGCTGTCAGTGTGCAGTGCTCCAGTGTTCCCAGAAATCAGCTGTTAATAATACTGTACCCACTTTTGGTGATAGGTCAACACATGTTTAATATGTGTAGGTTTGACCCAACGAGCCCACATCTAGGAATTTATCCTAAGGAGATAATCAAGCAAGTTCAAAAGGATGTGGATGCAGGAATTGTTGACACTGGGAAAAAACTAGGAACAATCTAAGATGGTGATCAACGGGGGACTCGTTGAATAAATTCTGTTCTCGCCATATGATGAAATCCTATGCAGCTATTGAAAAGGATAATATAATACAGGCGATAACACAGAACTTTACCCATGTTATACTGGTGTTTTAAAAAAAAAGCAGACTAACAACTAGTGCCAAAAGACTCCTGCCAGGAGCCATGCTGAGCCCTTTTATACACATTAGCTCATTCAGTCCTCACACTGGTCCTGTGAAGTAGGCTTGTTCTATCATGATCCCTAATTTATAAACCAATGAACTGAAAAGTAACTGGGGAAGCCAGATTTCAGTCCATAGTCATCTTCAGAGCCTGTATTCTCTATTATACTGTCTCCGTGATCCTGTTAAGTAATGCTGCATAAACAGTATGACAAAGACTGCAGGATACCCCTTCACATCCCACTTCTCCACTTCTTAGTAAGACGATTTCTAGCTGGGCACACGGCTGTCAGAGTAAGGACTACATTTCCCAAAGCCCCTTGCAGCTGGGTATAACCATGTAACTTAGTTCTTGACAGTGGGATATAAACAGAAATATTATGCATTCGTTTGGCACTTCTCTCTCTCAGTCTCTCTTCGTTTCTTCCTCTTCCTGCTTTCTAGAATGCAGATGCTGTCCTTTGGACCATGAGGTGGAGGCCATAAACAGTAGAATGAGAAGATGGCGCAAGCCTGTACAACTGACACCAGGGAGGACCTTGCCAGTCCTGAACCACCCACCGAGCGCTGCGCGTGAGAGACGAATGAGCTGCTATCCCAATTCCATCATCGATATTTTGGTTGTCCATCATTCGTAGCTGAGCATAACCTAACGTGTGCACACCCATGTGTGCACACGCCTAAAAACACTCCTGCAAGGATAGCTAAGCATAACCCAACGTGTGTGTGCACATGCCTAAAAACACTCCTGCAAGGATGTCCATCATCATGTTGACAGTGACTGCCTTAGGAGTGCAGGGTTTGTAGTGATTTTTACATTATCTTTACCATTCTCTGGACATATGGGCCACTTCTTACAAAAGCACCACATCAAAGGAAAATATAGCGTGATAACTTCTACCTTCTGCCCTACAGTTTTGGTTCAGTGGCCAAATTCTCACCTGCCCTCAGCCCATTCATAGCACTGTGACTCTGGCTGACAGCTCACCATGACTCTGGGTGACAGCTCACTGTGACTCTGGCTGACAGCTCACCGTGACTCCGGGAGACAGCTCACTGTCACTCTGGGTGACAGCTCTCTGGGGCACACTTCGGTCTTGCCTCTATTGAGGTTCAAGCTTACATGTGCAAAAATGCATTTGCAGTACACCATCATTTTAGGAGGGGGAAGAAATATTAGCTCCATGCCCTCTTCCCCAAAAAGGGAAAGAAAACCAGAAAATCAAGCTAATGTCTCCAAAGAGAAGACAGATGGAAATACGCCTGGAGTTCGTTCATTTATTCAATAAATATTGAGGGAGGGCCTATCTGTGCCAAGGTCTGCTCTAGGTGTAGGGATACAGCAGTGAGCAGGAAGGAGTCTTTGTTGTCATGAGTGCACAGCCTAGAGAAAGGGACAAATGTCACCCAGCGCACACTGAGAGGCCTCCATGTTACTCTGCCATGTCGAGCTGGTCAGTGTTTGAACCCATCTGTTAGTGACAGTTCCACCTTCCAGAAGATCTCAATGTCTCATTGCCTCCTTCAATCCTGGAAAAACCTTTTCTGTGTGCCTAGAAGCTCCAGGTTGTAAACGGAATTTAAAAGGCAAGCAGGATAACCTGTTCTCAAGATTCAGCCAGTCTGATGGGAGTGGCAGCACTAAAAATGGCAGCAGCTGGGCCTCTCCTGGTGGCCCAGTGGTTAAGAATCCACCTTGCAATGCAGGGGACAAGGGTTTGATACCTGATCAGGGAACTAAGATCCCACGTGCTGTGGAGCAACTAAGCCTGAGCACCGCAACTACTGAGCCCCCGAGTCACAGCTAATCTGTGCGCTGCAACATGAGACCCCACATTATGTAGTGAAGAAAATTAATTTAAAAATTAAAACATAAACGGCTGCCACCAAGTCAGACGGGAGTCAGATCTCCCACAGGCCTCTGTCTGGAGATCAAAAGGAGCCCTCCACTTGTCTGGAGAAGGGGCGCCAAGAAGGCTTTGGGGCACAGGGGCTGAGATAAGTTCTGAGAGTGAATGAAGGCCACTGGGCTATGTCTCAGGGCCGGGGAAAATGATTCCACCTGAAGCACAGGCATCAGCGGCAGTATGATGCCTGGGGCCCTTCATCGGCCAGGTATACCAGAAGACTCAGCTAACGTCTGAACGTAGGGTTCCGCCATCCATGAGGTGAACAGATGAGCTGGGCTTCCTAGTCCTGAAGTGTGGCTGGAGTTAAGGGGGAAAAGCAGGGTTGGAGGAGGGGGTCTGCTCAGCTGCTCATCCCCGCCTGGTCCCGCAGACTCATGTGTGAGCCCTACAAGGACAGGCAGAGGCTGGAGGAGTGGTTTTCCTGGGGCTGTGTGAAACCTGGAGACAAGAGGAGCCTGCTGAATGGACAAGCAGTGACCCCGCTGTGGGAGGGGGAGACAGTTTGGCAGTAGCTGTTAAAATGTAAAAACCTTCAAATATCGGGACTCAGTGGTTCTGTTTCTCAATATGTTCCTTAGAGGAGCACCCACACCGGCCTGTGGGGATACCCATAAAGCACGGTGACTCCAGCATTGTCATTTCTACACAAGCAAGACAAAACAGCAACAAATACAGAAGGAGAGGAAGCCGCTTCAGTGCTGGCCTCTAAATAAACCTGTTTGATGTTATGCAGTAATACGCAAAACACTCATGAAACATAAAAATAAAATAAGTTGCATATGTTACTACATTTCAAAAAAAAAAAGAAAAGTGTGGTGGTGTTATGTACCGACATGGAAAAATCCATCACACACACCCATAGGTGAAAAAAAGGGTAAGTTGTGGAATGAAAGAGTATGATACCATCACAGGAAACAGTAATCAATTGTTCCCATAGAAACTGTATAGAAGAGAGCCTGGAAACGTAAATGCCAAATTGACAGCATAAATTTGTGCTGGGGAAAGGGAGACAAGAATCACTGCTGGGGAACCCTTGTCTTTACTGCTCTGCCTTGTTTAGAAAGGCAATGTATTTGTGCATGACTTGTGTAACCTTAAAGATTTTTTTTCAAATATTAAAATATATTAGCAGTTGATGGCTGGCAGGCTCCCTTTTTCCTAGGCTCCAAGGAACAGAATTCCTACTCCATAAATTACAGGATCATCCCAAACCACCCCCTCCCGCAGCATGTGCCTCCCCCGGCTCTGCACTCAGTCCTCTGCCTTCCACGCCCATCCCAGGGGCCAGGCCCTCATCGTCCCCTTTCAAAGATTCCATTACAGTTGTTGGCAGTGCCTTGACATTTGTTCACCCAGAGCTAACTGCAGGGCAATTCTACAATTACAGCGCAGTCTTTTATTTTATTTTTTCAATCAAGAGAAAGGTTGAACTTGTAATGTTAACCTGGTGTAAAAACATTTCAACCCAAAGACTTTGGAAATTGATTTTTGTGGTGAGCAACCTGGGAAACATTTGTTAAAAAGTTGCTCGTGTTTTGAACTATGAACCAGTAAGAGGTGGTGGGGGTGTTCATTGAGCGCAGTGGTTCTCAAAGGGTGGCCCCCAGATCAGCAGCATCTGGGAATCTGTTAGATAAGCACATAGTCAGGCCCCACCCAGACATACAGAATCAGAAACTCAGAGAGGGAAGGCCCAACAATCGGCGTATTAACAGGCCCTCCCAGATGATTCAAGGGCACACCAAGTTTGAGAATCTCTGATTTATACAGTGAGATATAAATGGCCTCTGGGATCGCTGATCTGTGCATCTATGGAGTAATAGCCTGAGCTAAACTCTGCTCACATTTCTACTCTCCTTCAGATCTCAGCGGAATCATCACTTTCCCAGGAAACATTTTCCAGTTCTATGCTTCCATCACCTCCTGTATCACAGGCATATGTTACATTTATTTGTATGCACATTAGATGAATATTTGTCCCTCACTATGTCACACACACACACCCTAACCTACTTGAGACTAGTGTGCCAGGCACATGGCAAGCACTTCACACATCTGTGAATAAATGAATGAATGAACAAATGCTTCATAGAGAGTTTTCTCCTGACTTTTCAATACATTTCAACAAACAGATAATGAAGATCATCACTATTTTGCCTGGCCAGCATTCCCACTGCCAGCCATGAGCCAAGCTCATCACTACACTCACAGGTCAGGTGAGCAGGCTCTCAGTTGACTCCAAGCTCATGTCAGCCTACTTGGTCAATTCCCTTTAACTACTGTATTCACTCAAATTACAGATCACAACGATTAGTATCTGATTAGCATTTTACAATGGCACCCCACTCCAGTACTCTTGCCTGGAAAACCCCATGGACGGAGGAGCCTGGTAGGCTGCAGTTCATAGGGTCGCTAAGAGTTGGACACGACTGAACGACTTCACTTTCACTTTTCACTTTCATGCATTGGAGAAGAAAATGGCAACCCACTCCAGTGTTCTTGGCTAGAGAATCCCAGGGATGGGGGAGCCTGGTGGGCTGCCGTATATGGGGTCGCACAGGGTCGGACATGATTGAAGCGACTTAGCAGCAGAAGCAGCAGCATTTTACAGTTTCCAGAGTGCCTCTACTTAAAATATTAGCAATCATTTATTGGTATCTTTGGTGCCAGGTGCTGAAGTGATTCCTCTGAGTATGCGAGATACTTGTTATTTACTCTATGTCTTCATGGAAGGAGAAAGCCAGAGGTGGAGGGGCCGAAGTAACTGGCACAGAATTTCTCAGCTCTTAAGTGCAGGAATGGGATTTGACCTCTGACTCTGACTGATTCTGTGACCTATGCCCTGTGCTCTCATGTTCTCTACTTATCTCTTATTCACAGATCCTCAGGTATTTGGATTCCATAACTGCTGCTTTAAGGTCACTTCTCCATGTCACTCCTGCTCACAGCATGCAATGAGAAAAAGTGTGTATCCCAGAGAGAAGATGAGCTCTGGACACAGACTGGGTTTAAATCCAAGCTGTGTGAAAGTACAAGTCACTCAGTCGTGTCCGACTCTGTGACGCCATGGACAATCCACGGAATTCTCCAGGCCAGAATACTGAAGTGGGTAGCCTTTCCCTTCTCCAGGGGATCTTCACAACCCAGGGATTGAACCAGGGTCTCCCACATGGCAGGAAGATTCTTTACCAGCTGAGACACAAGAGGAGCCTGAGAATACTGGAGTGGGTAGTCTATCCCTTCTCCAGCGGATCTTCCGAACCTCGGAATTGAACAGGGGTCTCCTGCATTGCAGGCAGATTTTTTACCACTGAGTCACCAGGGAGGCCCCCTCAAATGGCTGCTATGAGAACCAAATGAGGCTCTGTATGTACTGGCATACTTAGCGTAAGCAATAATCAATGCTAACTATATTACTGTATCTACTTCGAGTTCTTTATACATCAACTCTGATCTCTAGACACCTTTCAAGGCTGCATGTAATCTAGGCTCCTCTTTTCCTAACATTTCTCTTTATTCTACAAAGGTTCATCTTTTTGTTCTCCCAGGACAGGGCATATGATAATCATTGCCATTGCCCTATTTCCAATTATAAAATGGGTGGTAAAATGGGTGGATGCACTTTGATAAATAAAATCAAACAAAATTTCCAGATTCCAGCCCCCCACCCACCCAAGAAATAACCTCTATAAAACATCCTTTCTTACTTCTGTGTGTCTATGTTCATGTGTGTAATTGTGCCTAGATTGTGTTCTGAAATCTGGTTTCTTTCACTTAATAATATTGAATAGACATCTTTTTACGTCAGTAAATATTGATCATATCACCATTTATAATAGTTGCATAGTATGGTTTATTAAAATATGTTCTACTGATAGACTGTATTGGATAACTAGTGCTATATAACAATGACTTAAAACAATTATAAGCAATATACATATTCTGTATAAATTATACATATTCTATGTAAATTTCATTTATATATCACATGTCTGCAGGTTGGCTGGAGTTTGGCTGACCTAGCCTGGCCTCAGCTGGGCAACTCTGCTTCCATCTATAGCTGCTCTATTTATAGTTAACAAGGATGGCTCTTCTCCATGTATCTCTTTATCCTCTCTCTGGAGCCAAAGAGCCAACTGAGGAATGCTAGAGAGAATACAAAAATACAGGAAGGAAAGCAGAAACACTTGAAGCCTCTTAAAGTTTAGGCTTAATGTCACTTCTGCCCACATACCATTGATCAAAGCATACCCATGGCCAAGTCCAAAGTCACGGGGTGGGGAAACAGATATTGCTTATAATGATGACATATACAGATGGAGGTGAAGAGGACTAACCATTCAGTCTATCATATAGATAACTAGTATGGTTGTTCAGTTGCTACATTGTGTACGACTCTTTGTGACCCCATGGACTGCACCACGCCAGGTTCCTCTGTCCTTTACTCTCTCTCAGAGTTTGCTCAAACTTATATCCACTGAGTCGGTGATGCTATCTAACCATCTCATCCTCTGCTGCCCCCTTCTCCTGTTGCCTTCAACCTTTCGCAGTATCAGGGCTTTTTCCAATGAGTCAGATCTTCACATCAGGTGGCCAAAGTATTGGAGCTTCAGCTTCAGTATCAGCTCTTCCAATGACTATTCAGGGTTGATTTCCTTTAGGATCGATTGGTTGAATCTCCTTGCAGGCCAAGCGACTCATAGTTTCCAATTTTTTCTTATTATGAGCCACTACCAACCTCTTTGAACATATATTTTTGTTTACGTGTTCAGTTTCTTGTAATAAATTTCTAAAGACAAATTGTTATGTCAAAGTGCACATGCATTTTGAGTACTGACACATATTATCTAATATTATTCCAAAAAGGTTGTATATTCCAAATAATACTGTATAAGGTGCTAATTTTCTCACTTGTGCCACTACTAGGTTTTATCATCTAAAAAAAAAACTTTGCTCTGATAGAGGAAATATGACATCTTAATTTTATTTCATTTCTTTGATGATTAGTGAGGTTAGACATATTTTTATGTTTGTTGGTCTTTTAAATATATATTTTTTGGATGACTTCTTCATGCTCTTTACTTCAATTCACTATTTTTTGAATAAAATCATTTTCACAAAACTAGGATGAAGTCACCACCAGCTTCTCTTAACGCAGCTCTTATGGAATTCTGTATACTGTCACCTCACCACCTTTACTGAGAAGAATGCAATCAGCCAAGTTGGCAAGAAGACAAAGCATTGGAGCGTTCATGCCCTTCATTTGACTGGGAAAAAGTCAGGGATATGAGATAGCTACGGGTCTGAACCTGGAACCAATCCTCTGAAGGGTAACAATTCTTGCTCCTGATGATGCTGACTCAGAAGGAAGAGGCCTACTAAAACTCACTATTTTATTTTTTTTCAAAGGAAGGGAAAATTCCTCTATAACCAGTGTCATGGGATATCTAAATGGTTTTCAGTTAAGGGCATTTTTATTTAAATATATGCACATCTAAAACCACAGTCCCAGTTGGCAGGTTCTAGAAAGAAACTGGTAAAACTCATATCCTTCTAGTGTGGTTAGAAATGCTTTGAACTCAGAAAAGAATGTCAAGAGATGCTTCCTTCCCATCCCTCTGCCTTCTTCCAGATTGCTTGACGGATCTGAGAGTTGGGGAGACCGGAATGACTGGGCTGGAAGCCGAATGGCATGAGAATAACAATACAAGCTTAAACCACACAGCACTTTTTAGATGCCTGGCATTGCTCTAAGAACTTTACCTGTATGTTAACTCATTTAATCTTAACAACCATATGCCATAGGTACTACAGGCAGACCTCATTTTTTTTCCTTCAAAAGTAGAATTTTGTGTGGTTCAGTTATACACATACACATTTATTATTTTTGAAATTATTTTCCATTATAGGCTATTAAAGATATTGACTGTCATTCCCTGTGCTATACAGTAAACCTTTGTTGCTTGTTGCATATCCATTTTCCTAAATTAGAAATCTAGCATTCTATGCATACTAAGTCAAACAAGTGGCATCAAAATGTCATAAATTTTTAGTTAGGCAAAAATTTATAAGTTTTCTAAAATATATTATCATACATATTATTTATATATATATATATATACACACACACACACAAAAGTTTTTCTATTATGCTTGATAAAGGCTTGAGAAAGAACATCTAATAAGAGAGATGGAGAAATTGGAAAACATAAACTAAATGAAATGGGAGCACTGAATATAAAATAGAAAAAGTGAAACAAACTAGATAAAAGTAAAAGGTTCTCATATAGTCCAGTTGTTTTTAAACATGGCTGCTCATTAGAAACATTTCTTGAGCTCTGGAGGAAAAAAGGCAATACCTGGGGCATTTGTACTTTGCAAAGAATTTCAAGATATTTCTGCTATGCATCTGGATTTTTAAAAGTGATTACAAGTTTTTCTATTGAATGATAATTTTGGCGATATAAAATTCTATTATTTTTTCATTGACCAATTATGATACAATGGCACTGAGTAACAGTTACATAATCACAATAGTAAAATCTTTTACTATTTAGTAATAGTATTTTACTATTTACTATCAGTTTTCATGTAGTCAATAGCCAGAAATAAAACAGATAATTACAATTGCAAGCCATGATGGGAACATGATTAACCTGACAATATAAAATAATCACATATAATTTGTGGGGGGCGGTCAAGCAGAGTGATGTGGTGAGGGGAAGCGTGTACACGCACATGGTTTCATCTGCTCAGCCAGTCTATGTCTTTTGGCTGCAGACCTCATTTCATTGCACTTCACTTTATTGTGCTTCGCATATAGTGCTTTTTTTTTTTTTTTTTCCAAACTGAAGGTTTGAGGCAGCCCTGCGCTGAGTAAATCAATGGGTGCCATTTTCCCAACAGTATTTGCTCCCTTCATGTCTCTGGGTGTCACGTTTTGGGTAATTCTCACAATATTTCAAACTTCACTATTATTCTATTTGTTATAGTGGTCTGTGACCAGAGATCTTTGACACTATTCCTTCAACTTGCTGAAGCCTCAGATGATAATTAGCTTTTTTAGCAATAAAGTATTTTTAAAGTATATACATTGTTTTAGACATCATACTGCTAAGTCTCTTCAGTCGTGTCCAACTCTGTGTAACCCCATAGATGGCAGCCCACCATGCTCCCTCGTTCCTGGGATTCTCCAGGCAAGAACACTGGAGTGGGTTGCCATTTCCTTCTCCAAAGCATGAAAGTGAAGAGTGAAAGTGATGTCGCGCAGTCGTGTCCGACTCTTCTCGAACCCATGGACTGCAACCTACCAGGCTCCTCCACCCATGGGATTTTCCAGGCAAGAGTACTGGAGTGGGGTGCCATTGCCTTCTCCGAGACATTATACTATTGCAATCTTAATAGACTACAGTATGGCATAAACATAATTTTTATGCCCTGGGAAACCAAAATATTCATGCAACATGCTTTTATTGCAGTGGTGTGGAACCATACCTGCAGCATATCTGAGATAAGCTTATAATTATTATACCTATTTTATGGCTGAGGAACTGAGACAAGAAAGTTATATTTGCCCAAAGATCCACAACTCGTAAATGATGGAGCCAAGATTCAAACTCAAGTTGTCTGGTTGGCTCGAGTCTATGCTTTAATCAACCTGCTAGATTTTGCCCAAATGCAAAGCCTGTCTCAAGGGGATTCTAAGGAACAGAAAGGAATCTTTGGGTTGGGGTTATCAGGCCTCTTTCCCTTGGCACTTCTTAGGACTCAGTGGTAGATTTTAAAGAAGCAAATTAACCTGGAAGCATTTCCCTAACACATTTGATCCTTTAAAATCTTGTTTCAGGAGACTCTTAAAAACTCATATTCCATAGACCACATGGTGTTAAACACTAGGATAGAGGGTTTTGGGGTCAGACACACGAGGCCACTGGAGCTGGTTGGCATCAGCTCATGAGAGCCAACTGTTAAATTTTCAGGAACTGTGAAAGCCAGTTGTTAAACTCAATCATTTTTAAAAATTAAACTGAATAAAGGGCTTCCTTTGTGGCTCAGCTGGTGAAGAATCTGCCTGCAATGCAGGAGACCTGGGTTCGATCCCTGCGTTGGGAAAATCCCCTGGAGAAGGGAAAAGCTACACACTCCAGTATTCTGGCCTAGGGAATTCCATGGACTGTATAGTCCATGGGGTTACAAAGAGTTGGACACGACTGAGCGACTTTCACTTTACTTTTTACACTTATATAACACAGGTAATGGATACTCAAAATTTACTACTTCCTAATTATTTTATTATACCTTAATCTGTGCTGTTAAGGTTATTTCTGTCTATATGTCTACTTATGTTGTTATATTTACAGGATAGAAATATCTGTGATCTCTTAGGTGTCTCTTCCCATCTCCAAATTCAGTGATGTCATGCTGATAGCTTGAAGTAAGCCATGGAAGAGTATCAGTAAAAAGCAAGAGAATTCCAGAAAAATGTCTACTTCGATTTCATTGACTATGCTAAAGCCTTTGACTGCGTGGGCCATA
This sequence comes from Ovis aries, assembly GCF_016772045.2. Lineage (NCBI taxonomy): Eukaryota > Metazoa > Chordata > Mammalia > Artiodactyla > Bovidae > Ovis > Ovis aries. The sequence continues at coordinate 21,959,296 of NC_056074.1, forward strand.
ACAAATTGTGGAAAATTCTTAAAGAGACAGGAATATCAGACCATCTTACCTGTCTCCTGAGAAACCTATATGTGGGTCAAGAAGCAATAGTTAGAACCTTATATGGAACAACTGACTGGTTCAATATTGAGAAAGGAGTATACAATTCTATATATTGTCACCCTGTTTATTTAACTTATATGCAGAGCACATCACACAAAATGTCAGGCTGGATGAGTTATAAGCTGGAATCAAGATTGCCAAGAGAAATATCAAGAACCTCAGGTATGCAGATAATACCACTCAAATGGCAGAAAGCAAAGAGGAACTAAAGACCCTCTTGATGAGGGTGAAAGAAGAGAGTGAAAAAGCTGGCTTAAAATTCAGTATTAAAAAACTAAGATCATGGCATCGAGTCCCATCATTTCATGGCAAATTGAAGAGGAAATGGTGGAAGCAGTGACAGATTTCCTCTTCTTGGGCTCTAAAATCACTGCAGATGGTGGCTGCAGCCATGAAATTAGAAGATGATTGAGTCTTCAAAAGAAGGCTATAATAAATCTAGACAGTGTATTAAAAAGCAGACATCACTTAGCCAGCGAAGATCCATATAGTCAAAGTTATGGTTTTTTCAGTAGTCATGTACGGATGTGAGAGCTGGATCATTAAGAAGGCTGAGTGCCAAAGAATTGATGCTTTCAAATTGTGGTGTTGGAGAAGACTCTTGAGAGTCCCACTGACAGCAAGGAGGTCAAACCAGTCCATCCTAAAAGAAATCAACCCTGAATATTCATTGGAAGGACTGATGCTGAAGCTCCAATACTTTGACCACCTGATGCAAAGAGCCAACTCATTGGAAAAGACCCTGATGCTGGGAAAGACTGAAGGCAGAAGGAGAAAAGGGCGACAGAGGATGAGATGATTGGATGGCATCACCAATTCAATGGACCTGAACTTGGGCAAACTTTACAAACTAGGCCAGGACCATTTCTCTAGGCCATCTAGAGGGTGTGCAAATACACAGATTGGAAATTGTATTTAGTAATGTTTTTTTACTGTCAGGAGCTTTTTAACTTGTCTTGCAAACAAATCTCAACAGGGCAGAGACACCAGGATTTAAGTACAGGCCGCTCTAATTCTCCATGCATCATTCACACCGGAAAGGGAAAGTGCAAGTTGCTCAGTCGTGTCTGACTCTTTGCGACCCCATGGACTGCACAGTCCATGGAATTCTCCAGGCCAGAATCCTGGAGTGGGTAGCCTTTCCCTTCTCCAGGGGATCTTCCCAACCCAGGGATCAAACCGGGGTCCCCTGCATTGCAGGTGGGTTCTTTACCAACTGAGGCGTCAAGGAAGCCCCTGAACAAGGCCAAAAGCCAACCAAAGCGGATGTACTGAACCAGACCCCTGACCCAGACGTCCCAGAAACCATCCTACCTCTCCAGCCCATCCCAGCCTCACTTTCAGAGGGGTCACTAGTTTTGGCTCAATTTTAAAGGTTTTATCACCTAGACGATACATCTATATGACCATACACATTGGTTACAAAATTAAAAACTATAAGAGGTCATCATAAGTAGACTCCATTTTCCCATTCCTCTTCAACTCCACCCCTCCTTCCCAGAACTGACCTATTTTAACTTGCTAAACAATTTGCTTTAAATTTTTGCCATCACTTTTAAATCCTTAAATAATGTAACTGCTTTTTGACACCTCCATTTTAGGCAATATCTGTTACTGTCCTTCTCTACAGTAGGAGAGGACTTAAACCTTCACAGCATCTAGTATTCTTCCTGTGTCCATAACTGATTAAACACTTTACACATAAGCGTTTTTTGGCTTATCCCATTGACACTGGACTGTGTTCTGAGTTACTTCAGCAGAAAAATTTTAGTGTCCGTGCTTTCTTCTCTGCTTTCCTGCACACACTCCTTTCTGCTCCCAGCTTGTGGCTTGTCTTTCTACATTGTGAAGGCTAGGTGGGCTTTTGCGAGATATAACCTGCACAGCCACAGCTGAGATACGAGCTTAAGTAACCACTGTGATCTTCTGGGCTCAACATATTCAGGCCCGTCATCAAATAATGGTCACATATAATGGGAGAAAACAGAGAACATAATTTTGAATTTCCTCAGCTATCTATTTAAGGAAAAAGGCCTTTTTTTCCCTGGATCACAGGAGTTGACTCATTAAACCAAACATCATAGCACAGCATGAGAAGCCAGGGCAGATGAAGGTGTAAGGGGAAGAAATCCTATTAGGGTTCCCAGCAGGAGGGTCCTTGGAGAGACACACACACTAATGAAACAAAGACCTGGGGCTGCATTCACATTCACGCAGACTCAGCTCCAGTCATCGAGGAGGAAAAAAAGTGCTGCTTCCAAAAAGCATTCCAAAGACACTGCTTAAACCACACAAGACCTTTTGTCTTTCTAGGGGTAAACATCCTCTAAGGTAGAGATGGGGACAAAATTTTGACTTAAAAAATTCCTTGCTGTTACTACTGTTATAAACTCTGTAAGGTTTGGAAGAGATACCTGGTCAAAATTTCTCATTAGCTAAAATGTTCCTAATTATTAATGTCATTAGTTTATGTAGCTGTGTGCTGAAGAGATTTTGAGAGTCACTCATAATTGTGTCCTTATTTTCTTAACTATTAATTCCTAATGAAGAAAAACTGTATTGTTTTAGAAATAATTTATTGGATTTTTAAAAATGTTTTAAAAGAAGTTTAAACTACATCTGTGTGCCGTTTCCACACACTTACTGCAACACCAGAATTAGCCTTTGCCAAATCTAAATTATACAAAATTATCTACTTTTTGAAAAGGATCAATATATAAATCAATTACAAACAGTATTAATGTGTATATGTCGATTAAATGATTTATCCATTTGCAAACCCATGGTTCTGTGGGCTCAAAACCATGTGATGGTCACAGGCTCTGAAATTTTATTAAAAAAAATTATTTTTCACTTTACAATACTGTATTGGTTTTGTCATACATCAGCATGAATCTGCCACAGGTGTACATGAGTTCCCAATCCTGAACCCCCTCCCACCTCCCTCCCCATACCATCTCTCTGGGTCATCCCAGTGCACCAGCCCCAAGCATCCTGTATCTTGCATCAAACCTAGACTGGCGATTTCTTACATGTTGTTATACATGTTTCAATGCCATTCTCCCAAATCATCCCACCCTCGCCTTCTCCCACAGAGTCCAAAAGTCTGTTCTATACATCTGTGTCTCTTGCTGTCTCACATACAGGGTTATCATTACCAACTTTCTAAATTCCATATATATGTGTTAGTATACTGTATTGGTGTTTTTCTTTCTGGCTTACTTCACTCCGTATAATCAGCTCGTTTCATCCACCTCATCAGAACTGATTCAAATGTATTCTTTTTAACGGCTGAGTAATACTCCATTGTGTATATGTACCACAGCTTTCTTATCCATTCATCTGCTGATGGACATCTAGGTTGCTTCCATGTCCTGGCTATTATAAACAGTGCTGTGATGAACATTGGAGTACACGTGTCTCTTTCAATTCTGGTTTCCTCGGTGTGTATGCCCAGAAGTGGGATTGCTGGGTCATAAGGCAGTTCTATTTCCAGTTTTTTAAGGAACCTCCACACTGTTCTCCATAGTGGCTGTACTAGTTTGCATTCCCACCAACAGTGTAAGAGGGTTCCCTTTTCTCCACACCCTCTCCAGCATTTATTGCTTGTAGACTTTTGGATCGCAGCCATTCTGACTGGTGTGAAATGGTACCCTCATTGTGGTCTTGATTTGCATTTCTCTGATAATGAGTGATATTAAAACATCCAAGTGGTTGAGAAAAATAAACATTTAAATATGTAAAAATGATATGCAAGGTTTCCTAATTCAGAAAAGCAAAAAATAAATTCATAGATAATAAAATAATTAAGTAGAAGAAACTGGCATCATATCATTGGTTAACTGCAGTAAACCACTCGTCTAGATGATCGGCCAGCTAGATGATGCATTCCTTTGTTTGTTGATCTTAGTTTGCCAATCAGGGATTGAACCCAGGTCACAGCAGTGAAAGTACCAAGTCCTAACCACTGGACCACAAGGGAATTACTTGCATTCATTTTAAAATTCAGCAGATACTTATTGAGCTCCTATCATATGCCAGGGCACAATATAGCAGTTAATAAAATACATAAAAATCCTTTTTCCTCTGGAACTTCCATTTCTGGACTAATTATATTGAATAACAAACTCACACATTGACAGGAATAATTTTTTAATGAAAATAACTTAAAAAAAATAATGACCAGAGTGGTACTCTGTAACATGCTTACAAATCTCTATTATCAGGTTTAGAAGAGCACACAGCTGGATCGTAGTGGCTTCTGCAGGCAGTCTGCTATGATACACTGTTTTGAAGTATATGAAGAAAATATGTGGTATGTGCCTAGACACTCAGTTGTGTCCAACTCTTTGTGACCTCATGGACTGTAGCCCACAAGGCTCCTCTGTCTATGGGATTCTCCAGGCAAGGATACTGGAGTGGGGTGTCATAATTTTCAATACTAAAGCCAAACAGGACCAACAGTTTACCCTTTGAAAGAATATTTGTTAACATTATGCAATTTGGTGCTGGTGGGGGATATACTTTTAGCTCATCGAATGAATCATCTTCCAAGATTAACGTTTTATTATACAGCATCAAAAATCAGTTATTACACCATCATGACTGGTTCACCATATGTGACCTCCAAATATGGTACCTTGGCATAGTATTTCAAGCTGAAGAAATCTGAGAGATGGCACGTGAGGGGAAGAGTCTTCTTTTTTTTTTTTGCTTGTCTGCTTGACTCGTTGCTTCTCAGTAAACAGATGAACTGAAATCCAGTGTCCAACAGAGGCCATTAGAATAAGCATTGATTTGTTCTGGTGATTTGTTTCATCTTCAGGAAGGACTTCCTAGGCTTCCCCTGAAGCAGGTCATAACACCCTCACGTTGAGTTGCGCTCCCAGTGCCCAGAGGAAAGGCACATCCTTATCTCCAAAGACACTGGGATGCCAGGAAGAATAGGCATCAGTCAGGGCTTGCAAAGTGTCCCCGTCTACTAAGCTCAGCTCAGCTTTGTCCTATGACACCTTTCCAAGACTTTCCACTCTTCATTCAGCCTAACATAAAGCCACTTGGGCTTTTTTCTTCTTCAGGTCTTCACTCACTTCCTTGTGAAGCCTTATGTGTCACATAAAAACTTCTATTAGATACATCCATATGCTCTTCTCTTTTGTTACAGAGGTTTCAGTTGAGAACGTCAAGTGGTAGCTGCTGCTGCTAAGTCACTTCAGTCGTGTCTGACTATGTGCGACCCCATAGATGGCAGCCCACCAGGTTCCCCCATCCCTGGGATTCTCCAGGCAAGAACGCTCAAGTGGGTTGGCATTTCCTTCTCCATCAAATGTTAGAGGAAGAGGTTTTCCTTCCTTGTCCCACTTACCTCAGTCTGAAAGAATCAGGAAGCTGTCAAGCCCCTGGTGATGGATATACACTTTCCAAAATTATAACTTTAGCTTAAAAACTGGAAACTAGAAACAAATTGCATCAGTTGTCTTCACTTGAAGTAATGTCACTTTTTTTCTTTCCAGGACAATGTCTGTCATAGTTATTCTTTCCAAGTAAAAACGTTACATTAAAAAAGTGGCCAGATCAGCTTGCAACTCAGTGACACAAATGCTTTCGTGGAGACAGATATTGTTATTGCCATATACAATAAAAGTGCTTTATTAGTATATCATATAGAATCTTACAAGATGAGTACTCAAGATTTAATGAAAAAAAAATTTTTTTTTTAAATCAAGGACACTTTAAATAGAGTATGTGGCAATGAAGAATACAATGACTTAGTATAGTTTGGTGACTTGATCTGTGCTAGAGCCAGCAATTTTACCTGATTGCTTTTGTACCATCGGTATAAATATGAATACAGTGAAAAAGGCAAACAATACCTTAGTACTATTGCAAAAATAGTTTTGATTTCCTGGACTTCCTCTAAGAGGTTTTCAGGAACCATGAGGGGTCCACTGACCACAGTTTGCGAACCAGGGATCGAGGTTTAGACTGCTGTTGATTACCTTAATTTTAAATAACTCACTGATAGACAATCTTTATGTATGTATTTAACTATACTCTAGATGTAAATGAATCTTAACCATATTTCATCATTCTGCGTGGAAAAGTTTACCTTTTCAGGAAGGAAACAGACACAAGATCTTAAAGCAACACAGCTTTGGGTTTTCCCTGGTGGCCCAGTGATTAAGAATCCACCTTCCAACACAGGGACATGGTCTCAATCCCTGGTCCAAGAAGATTTCACATGAGGAGGAGCAACTAAGTCCATGCACCACAACTACTGAGCATGCACACTGCAAGTACTGAAGCCAGCGCACCTACAGCCTACGGTCCACAAGAGAAGCCTGCACTCCGCAACAAAGAGCAGCCCCTGCTCGCTGAAACTACAGAAGGCCCACGGACAGCAACGAAGACCCACTGCAACCAAAAATAAATAAATGAACACATCTTAAAAAAAAAAGCAAACTGGTCTTATCTGATAGCTAGGAAGGGACTTCACATACCTTCCCAGGATGCCTAGTATCTTAGTACAAAAGCAATGCCACATTTTAGGCTAAAACCAAGCAAGGAAGGCATCGAGGAGCCTCAAGTCATGTTGAAAAGCACTCATATAAGGCCATTCCCCCAACTGTCTTTCCTAAGGTTGACAGTTTCGGGCCCTAAGTCTCTTAAAAACCCAGAGGTTAATGAGCTGCATGCGAATTCTTTCTTTTAGGCTCAGAAGTCATTCATTAGCTGACTCTGCTTGAAGCTTGTGGGTAAGGTTCAATCATCTCTAACTGTGAAAATGTGTCCATTTCTCTACTCTTTTTTTAAAACTTTCTACATGAAGCTGATAATCAGCTAGTTTCAACTTAGATTCCTGTTGCAGATCATTAAAGGTTCAGTTTAAGACATCAGTCTCATAAATATTAATAATTTTAGGTACGTCTTGGTCAACCCTTGAAGTCTTCATAAATGGAAGGTCTCCATATTTTAAGAAATAGTCCTTATAAGCTATAACTTATTGTGTCTTCTTTGCCATGGCCATTAGTGAGTCATATGAAGAAATACAATTTCTAAAATATTGCCTATCTCAGGTTCAGTAAAATTTAATTTACTGAAATGAGCAACGTGGTGGAGTTGGCTCTGGCCTGTAGTTCACCAATCCAATAGTAGACAACACTTGACTTCAACTCTATTTTACTTACCTAACCTTTCATAATAGGCTGAAACTCCATGATAGTAACTGCATAAGAGATATGCATTTTGAGATATTTCATTACACAGAAAAAGTCTGAATACTGGGACGTTTAGATTTGCTGCGGTCCAGCAGCTTAATATATGGCCAGCAGAAGCTAAACAGGGCCTCATCCTGTTTTATTTTTTTCTGTTGAAGCTCTTAGCAGCACTGTCACCGTACTTCCTCTGCTTGATAGCATGGGCATGATCAGTGAGATTAGTATAAAGTGATCTCAAATCCATAAGGTCACATAGTACATTCTAAATATTCCATTCTAAGAAGTAATAGGGGTAGAATGCTGAAAAACACAGGTGAATCAGACTATAGATTAAGTGATAAGAAAGAAAAAAACTCAATATTTAAGCAGTATTACTTACTCATCTCCACTGAGAGGAATTATTTCAAAGATATCTGACAGCTCCCTGATTCACTTTGAAGTATGTTCCTAGCATTTAGGGCTACTCACTGGACCACCTTGTCTATGCAATGCTGTACACCCTCAGTTCTGTTTTCTTGGAACACTGATTCCAAAGTGCTCTGTTTAGAAAATACTGCTCTACCAGAGATGACTATTAACCTTGGATGAGCCCCGCACACTATAACATTAGTTTTCACAAAGGACAATAGGAGAAAAATGTATTTTCTTAATGGGAATAAGATTCCTGGGACAGAGCAAACTGCTATCCCTAAATGCCCATCTGCCACAGCGGGAAAGAATGCTGTACTTATCACTATAAAGAGCTATGAAGTAGTTATTTTCTATAGCAGTTTAATGGCTGAAATTCTAACCAAAGAGCTAATATTCAGACTCCTACATCTCAGAAAATGTTTAGGTACACAAATTAGGATGTTCCACCCTGGGGAGGCTACCAGGAGGAGAATATCAAAAGAGACACTGGCTGCAAACCCCCTGAAAATCAAGCAAGACTTTTAATGAGAAATCATTTTTGAGAAGTACTTTTTTAAATAGTAAAAACTACTTGTTAAGAAAGAAAAAAAAAATTAAATGTTTTCCGGTTACTTTAAAAATTTAATGGTAAATCTTCATATATGGTAAATCTGACATATATATACTACCACTAGATAGCTAGTGGGAAGCTGCTATATAACCAGGAGCTCAGCTCGGGGCTCTGTGATGACCCAGATTGGGACAGGGGGCGGAAAGGAGGTTCAGGAGGGAGAAGATAGACATAGAAGATAGACAGACACAGAAGATAGCTGATTCACGTTGTTGTACAGCAGAAACACAAGAGTGTAAAGTAATTATATGCTATTAAAAATTTTTTTAAAGTTAATGGTAAATCTTTTTACTTTTGATCCATCATCCCATTACTCAAATTGTTATATGAAATACCCTAGACAGAAATTTAAAATATTTTGAGCTGTATTAGCAACAGTACACATTTCCAGTAGTGGCCGGAATCCAAACCATGGTGAAAACAAGCTGACTAGTTTGGCTCAGTGAAAAAAGAAACCATGCTTACGAAGAACGAAGACTTACATTAAGGTCTGAAATACCATCGTTTGATGAGGCTATTTTTCCTATTGCTGGAACTCTAGTTTTCTACTGAAGACCAAAAGACAGCTTCTTTTTGATGTATTTTTTGCTAAATAAATATTAAATTCTCTTGTAATCTTCCCACTCACTCACACACTACAGTAGTATCTCATAAGGTTGACAATTCTCAAACTGACATAATGTAGATGCCACCACAGTCTTTGGAAGGGGTCCTTGACTGTATGCTGATGATGATATCACTGAGCAGGGACTAAGTGTTTTCTATGTGCCAGGCATACGGAAGTTGTTGAAATGCATCAGTTGAAATGTATACATTTCAGTAGTTTAAATGTATCAGCTCATGAATTGGCACATTTATGGAGGGAGAGAGAGGTTAAGGAACCTAGGATTACACAGCAAGTAACAGCTGCAGCCAAGGCTTGAACTGGCTCCAGAATTCATGCTTCTCAACACAACACTACGCTGCTTTGTGTGTGTCATCTTGTGAAAATGAACCAGCTGATGAATGGAAATGAACCACGTGATCCACCTCTTCTTAAAATTCCTATTTTCTTAAAAACGATTCCTTTGCTAAGACTTGTTTTAAATGTTTCTAATTTTGTAAACGGCTTTGGTATGTGGAAATGTCACTTTATAATATTAATGGCTGTTGTATATGTTTATTTGAATGTTTTCTGTATTTCAAACTGGGTCAATAATTGTAAATGACACAATTGTGCAGAGTGACAAAAGTATATTAACAGTTACATGTTTAACTTTGTACACAAAACTAGTTTGAAAAAAGTATTAGTAAATAAATACAATATATATCCCAATCTTTCAAATTTTTTTTTGAAATCTAGGGCAGATGTATTGAAACGATTTCCTGGGCAGTAGTAGAAAACTATATGACTGAAGAATATTTGCAAAGAGAGAAGCAGCTAAAAAATGGGAACAGAATTATATACATCAACTAAGCTGTCTTCAAATACAGTCTGTGTGGTCTTTTTTCCACATTTTAGTCCCTTATACTTGCTCTATATTATATCCTGATATTCTAGCAGATACAATTAAAACTATTTCTTAGAAAGGAAATTTTCAATAAAATGTGTAATACCTTGTGTACAGTTACTAGTTTCATAAAACATTATCCAAAGAACAATCAATTACTAGCGTTTAAAATTTATAGTAAGAAAATTATTAAAAACAACAAAAGATTATACCTCTGTTCCAAATTTAGGCCAATTTGAATGACTTTCAATAAAGCTAAACTCAATGCAGGGATTATATTTTGTTAAATCTCACCGGCCAGACTTTGAAGAATGTGATTACAGAGGTGGATCATGAGGATCAGTTCCCTCTGTAGCTAAATTACCAGATTCAAAGATTCAACATCCATGTGTTCACATAAGCTTCCTCCCCTACTGCCCGCCCCTCCCCGACCATAAAAGCTGCAGATTAGTTGGCGCTTTTGTAGCCTTTTCACTGGAGACCATAAGTTTGAGTTGTATTGTTCAATGTGAGGGTCACAATGAGAGAACGTGGATCTTTCTTATTCTTGTGCACTGTGATCTTTCCTTTCAAGGCTTCACCTAAAGAAGAAAGGCAAAAATTGGGTTTCAGAATTCAAGGAATACAGTGTAGCAGAAAAGCAACATGGTACACTTAGAATTGATACTTATTTTTTCTTGTGAGAATGTTTCACTTTTTTTTAACTTAAAAATTTTCAGGACAATTTTATGTTTAATTTTTGAAGAAAGCAGATCTATGGGTGTCAAATGCTTATGAAAAAGCATAACTACAGTGGTCACTGCAGTGTTGGGGACTGTTTATTGGACTCCTCAATATGAGGCCCTGAGGTATGTCCTGGGCATATTATAAAAAAGACATGGTCCCTGACCTCAAAGCATTCACAGTTCAGGGCGAAGAAAATAGAGGTACTGACAATTATCCAACAGGTCTAATAGGGTATGCTGGCACAGAGGACTGGGGATGGTTGGAAGGCAGTAAAAGGCAAGGTTTCACAAGAATTAATTCACATGCTAGTAAGGTAATGCTCAAAATCCTTCAAGCCAGGCTTCACCATTATGTGAACTGAGTATTATCTAGATGTACAAGCTCAATTTAGAAAAGGCAGAGGAACCACAGATCAATTGCCAACATCCGTTAGATCACAAAAAAAGCAAGAGAATTCCAGAAAAATATCTACTTCTGCTTCACTGACTATGCTAAAGCCTTTGACTGTGTAGACCACAGTCATAAACTGGAAATTCTTAAAGAGATGGGAATACCACACCACCATAACTGCCTCCTGAGAAACCTATATGCAGGTCAAGAAGCAACAGTTAGAATCAGAAATGGAGCAATGGACTGGTTCAAAATTGGGAAAGGAGTACGTCAAGGATACATATTGTCACTTATTTCACTTACTTGCAGAGTATCATGCGAAATGCAGGGCTGGAAGCAAAAGCTGGGAAAGATTGCTGGGAGAAATATCAACAACCTTAGATATGCAGATGACATCACCCTTATGGTAGAAAGCAAAGAGGAACTAAAGAGCCTCTTGATGAAAGTGAAAGAAAAGTGTGAAAAAGCTGCCTTAAAACTCAACATTCAAAAAATGAAGATCATGGCATCTGGTCCCATCACTTCATGGCAAATAGATGGGGAAAGAATGGAAGCAGTATCAGACTTTATTTTTTTGGACTCCAAAATCACTGTGGATGGTGACTGCAGCCATGAAATTAAAAAACACTTGCAGCTTGGAAGAAAAGGTATAACAAACCTAGACAGCATATTAAAAAGCAGAGATACTACTTTGCCGACAAAGGTCTCTATAGTCAAAGCTATGGTTTTTCCAGCAATCATGTACGGATGTGAGAGTTGGACCATAAACACTGAGTGTTGAAGAACTGATGCTTTTGAATTGTGGTGCTGGAGAAGACTCTTGAGAGTCCCTTGGACTGCAAGGAGAACAAACCAGTCAATCCTAAAGGAAATTAATCCTGAATACTGATTGGAAGGACTGATGCTGAAGCTCCAATACTTTGGCCACCTGACGCGAAGGACTGACTCCTTGGAAAAAGAAAAGAAAACAGCTACTAAAACTCTCAGAAGGTTTAGCAATCTCAGGACATAAGATCAATACAAAAAATTAATTGCATTTCTATACACGAGCAATGAAGAATGAGAAACTGAAATAAAAAACAATAGCATTTATAGTAGCATTGAAAAAGCATTTAATTCTTGAGATAAATGTAACAACATATATGCATCATTTAGTTATATCAAATTATGAAACACCGCTAAAGATGATCTAAGTAAATGAGACATCTTATTTGTGGATGACACTCAATACTGTTTTAAGATGTCAATTCTCCCCAAAGCAATCTATAGATTCAACAGTCTCAATCAAAATCCCAGCAGGACTGTATCATTTGGGCAGAATTTAAGTTGACTTGAAAACGCATATGCAAATTTAAAGAGCCCAGAATGGTGAGAGAACAGAATAAAGCAGGAGGATTTATATCATCTTACAGTGTCTTACTGGCATAAGAAAAGACACATAGATCAAGGAAACAAAGTTCAGAAACAGACATGCATACATGGTTAATTAATTTCTGGCAAAAGAACCAAGGTAATTAAACAGGAAAAGAAAAGTCTTTTCAAGAAATGATGATGAAACAACCTAATATAAATTTGGAAAAAGATTAATATTACTTTTAAATTCAACATGAAATAGTTTATAATCCTAAATGTACAGGCAAAAATATAAAGCTTTTAGAAGAACCGTATAGGAAAAGCTGTGATGTTAGAGTAGCAAAGATTTCTTAACTTAGGCCACAGTAGCACAAAGTTCAAAAGACCTTAAGAAAATGAAAGGACAAACTAGGATTGAGATAGAAATATCAGCAATGCGTATATCAGACAAACAACTTGTACCTTATTAAGATTCTTATAGCCCAGTAAGATGACAACCCAAACAAAAATTGAGAAAAAGTATCTTAAAGAAACCTCACCGAAGACATACAAATGACCAATGAACAATATGAAAAGATGCTCAACATCATTAGTCATGAGGTAAATGCAAATTAAAAACACAGCTGTCGCTACATACACTTACAACACAATGACATATTAAACCTTATATTAAAATGACTGCCCTTTTATGTAAGTGTCGACAAAGATGTGGAGCAAACAAACCCACAACAGTGTAGGAACCTTGAATAGTATAGTCATTGTGAAAAAGTTTGCCAGCTTCTTATGAAGTTAAGTATTTATTTATCATAAGACCATATAATTCCACTCCTAGATATCTGCCTAGGAGAAATGAAAACATATGTTCACACAAAAACTTTTATAAGAATGTTCATATTAATTTTATCCATAATGGTGCCTAACTGAAAACAATCCAAAAGTCTATCAGCAAGTGAAAGCCTACTTACAGTAAGTCCATACAAAGGAACACTACTTGGCAATAAAAAGGAACAAATGACTGACTCACACATGCACTTTAAAATATGCTAAAAGCAAAGAAGCTGGAGTATGTTCTGTATAACTCTGATATAAAATTCTAAAGAATACTAATGCCTTACTATTATTAATAGTAATATAATACGTAGTGACAGAAAGCAGATCAATGGTTGTCCAGACTGAAAACTGAAGATGGGGATGACTAAATGCACAAGGGATCAACAAGGAAACTTTTTAGGGTGAAGTAAATATTCTATATCTTGAAAGAGATGGGAATACCACACCACTTGACCTGCCTCTTGAGAAACCTGTATACAGGTCAGGAAACAACAGTTAGAACTGGACATGGAACAACAGACTGGTTTCAAATAGGAAAATGAGTACGTCAAGGCTGTATACTGTCACCTTGCTTATTTAACTGATATGCAGAGTACATCATGAGAAACGCTGGGCTGGAGGAAGCACAAGCTGGAATCAAGATTGCTGGGAGAAATATCAATAACCTCAGATATGCAGATGACACCACCCTTATGGCAGAAAGTGAAGAGGAACTAAAGAGCCTCTTGAGGAAAGTGAAAGAGGAGAGTGAAAAAGTTGGTTAAAGCTCAACATTCAGAAAACTAAGATCATGGCATCTGGTCCCATCACTTCATGGGAAATAGATGGGGAAACAGTGGAAACCATGGCTGATTATTTTTCTGGGCTCCAAAATCACTGCAGATGGTGACCGCAGCCATGAAATTAAAAGATGCTTGCTCCTTGGAAGGAAAGTTATGACCAACTTAGGCAGCATATTAAAAAGCAGAGACATTACTTTGCCAACAAAGGTCCATCTAGTCAAGGCTATGATTTTTCCAGTAGTCATGTATGGATGTGAGAGTTGGACTGTGAAGAAAGCTGAACGCCAAAGAACTGATGCTTTTGAACTGTGGTGTTGGAGAAGACTCTTGAGAGTCCCTTGGACTGCAAGGAGATCCAACCAGTCCATCCTAAAGGAAATCAGTCCTGGGTGTTCATTGGAGGGACTGATTTTGAAGCTGAAACTTCAATACTTTGGCCACCTGATGCAGAGAGCTGACTCATTTGAAAAGACCCTGATGCTGGGAAAGATTGAGGGCAGGAGGAGAAGGGGACGACAGAGGATGAGATGGTTGGATGGTATCACTGACACAATGGACATGGGTTTGGGTGAACTCTGGGAGTTGGTGAGGGACAGGGAGGCCTGGCGTGCTGCGGTTCATGGGGTCACAAAGTGTCGGACATGACTGAGCGACTGAACTGAACTGAATAGAGTGGAACATACATTTGCCAAAATTTATTAAACTGTATAAATAAAATGCGTAAATTTTTACTGTATGTAAATACAGAATAAAGTTTTTAAAAATGTGATGGCTTAGGAATAAATTCATAGATAAATGGAATAAAGATTCATTATAGAGATTCAGTAGATTCTAATTGGGGCATTTTACATCACTGAGCAAGAAAGGAGTCAACAGAAATGTATAAACATAGTTACACAATATTTCGTAGTATGGAAAAAAAGTTAGAAACCAAAAGGAAAGAGTTGATGATTTGTTTATACAAAAATGAAACAAATTCTATAAAGCCAGATACTTTAAAAAGGCATAAAATGTGTCCCATTTTTACATTCCAGCCATCTTCACCAAAATTTGGCTGTTATTAGAATCCAAGCAACAACAGATAAAGAACGAAAGAAACCGGTAACAACCAACCACCAGTATCTGACTGCTTTGATTTGCATTCTGGTGATTATCAGTAGTGATGCTATTATTTTAAATGTTTAACCACCATCTAAAAAGATTCTTTGAGCATTTTCTTTAACTCAGTGATTTTCTTGCTGATGTGCCCTAAGGGTAGTTGCTCTTTAAGTGGCTTTAGACACGTTAAAACTTGGCTTGTTTATAAATATCCTAGTTGATCCTTAGTGTAGGGTCAAAAAGGAAATGTTCCCTGGTGCCTATAAAGCAGGTTATCAAATACTGCATTTCAAGTTTAAAAAATATGTTAAAAAAGAATGTATTTAAGAGGTTTATGTATCCCTTAACTTAAAATACAGCTCAACATGTATGAGTAACAGACAATTAAATTTTCACAGAAGAAAAAATTTTCAGCATCAATATTAAATAAAATATTTGAGTAATTAAAAAGTCTTAACACTGTCTTATAAGCTAATATTGTAATTTTTGTGTTTTAAAACAAAAACAAATAACTTGCTGTAATAGTTATTTTGTAACCTTAATTTCAAAATGGAGATGCAAAACAATACTTATTTAAGTTAATTATACAGCACGAAGGGTCACAGTAATAAATCCACAGTCCACACTGCTGCACCCACTTCAATTGTTCAAGCCTGGCTGAAGTGCCAAGGTAACGGCTATAATGCAGTAGAGATAGGAGTAATTAATCAGTGTCAAGCAGATATAAAGTGACTGATGTTGTTAAGTGTGTAAACTGGTGAGAGCTGCACAGGACAGTCTCTATGCAGCTGAGCTGTATCACCTTGTTTTTGTCGTCAGCAGACGGCTATTAGTACATCACAAAGCAGCACTGCAGTTCAATCAAGAACAAAACTGATTTCATTCCAATTCGGTCCTAGTGGTTTTCTCAAATTAGTTTCTTCCAGAGCAATAAAATTTCATTCCCCACAAGGGGGATAAATAAAAATCAGTATTATCACTATCAAAGCTTAGAGTTAAAAAAATGAAAACAAAAAAGGATTCTCCATCACATAAAAGCTTACTAATAACATATAAAGAGAACTAAATAGTATGATTTTAATAGTATTTTTCAAAGCCAAACCACAAGAAAAAAATCTGGATCTTTAAAATAAATACTGTCACGTAGGTTTGTACAATAAAATTGCACATTATTTTTTAAAGAAAAAGGGGGGAAAAAACCACTCTGAATTTAAACTTTAAAAGTGATCTTTAAATCCTTTAAAAGTATTCATTCTGGGAGGCTGGTTTCTAACTCCCACAATGCTGGGAATGCTCAAATGTTGTAGAGTATTTCTTTGGAAACTATTGTTAGAACTATGTTGTGAAAATAACAACAACAAACAAAATCCCACACCAAAGCAAAAACACATTAGGTTCATCATCTTATAGTTACCTTGTGCTGTTGGTCAAATGTAAAATTCCTATTCTAAGAAATTTCCTATTCACACTGTCTTTTTCTTTGCTTTCCAAATATCCTGTCTGCCCCCAATGGTAGATTTTGTTGTTGTTTACTAGATAAGTTGTGTTCAACTCTTTGTGACCCCACCGACTACAGCCTGCCAGGCTCCACTGTCCATGGGATTTCCCAGGCAAGAATACTGGAGTGGGTTGCCATTTCCTTTTCTAAGGGATCTTCCCGACCCAGGGATCAAACCCAGGTCTTCTGCATTGTCAGGTGGATTCTTTACCACTGAGCTGGCAGGGAAGTTCAATGGTAGATTTACCATTACCAAAAAATGACTTATCATTATTCAAAATACTAACATGTACACATACACACACACACAAGTTGCATGGAAAAACTATATAGGTATGATCACAATATCTTGTCAAAAAAAATCTTGTCACATTACTATCTGGACAGTAAAATAAACTTGACATGCACAGCAAACTGTCATGATTAGACGCTTGGCTTTATTTAATTTTTTCTAAAAATTGTACACCATATTAAGTCAAAAAGTAGTTTTTGACTCAAGCTATTTTTCGACTCAACAGTACTCTCCTCAGCCATGCCACAATTTCGGAGAACATCAGAGCTGACAAAATGGGGCAACGAAATACAGCAACGAGATAAATGCCCCTGGCATGTGTCACCCACGGTGATGAAAGGAAGTTATATTTCAATGACAATGCATATTACTGTACTTATTCATTCATTCAGGAGCGTATTTATGACATGCCAAATACTGCACCAGATAAAAAAAGAAGTGAGAAAAGCAAATAACTCATCTATGAGAACCCCGTATCAGAGCACACTGGTATGTTATAACACAGATATACGTATGAATTATCTGGGAGAAAAAATAACAGAACAGTTAACTTTTTAAGACAATGAGGAAAGATGTACAGAAATAAACTGGGTTATAAAGGGAAAAGTGTAATTCATCAAGTGAAAGAGGTCAAAGTAGTTTCCTAGGTAGAAAAGTATCTCAGATAAAGGCAATGAGGAAGAAAAGACAGGAAAACTAGCTAAAAAATGAGCAGTACAGCTGGAGCATATCATGGGCTTCTGTGGGGTTCCGACAGGTCAGGGCTAGAAACGATGAAGAATGGTCAGACTGTAAAGGGTCATGGTAAAGAATCTGGATTCTACCCTGGATATACTGAGGGTCCAGTGAGGGCTTTTTTTAAATTTTAAATTAATTAATTAATTTTAATTGAAGGCTAATTACAATATTGTAGTGGTTTTTGTCATACATTGACATGAATCAGCCATGGGTATACATGTGTTCCCCATTCCTAACCCCCTTCCCATCCCTCAGGGTCATCCCAGTGCAGCAGCCCTGAGCACCCTGTCTCATGCATCAAACCTGGACTGACGACCTATTTCACATATGACAATATACACGTTTCAGTGCTTTTCTCTCAAATCACTGCACCCTGGCCTTAACTTTATTAAGGTGTAGGTTATATATAATAAAACTATAACATGTAAAATTGCAGTTCAATGAGTTTTACTTAATATTTCACTTTTGTAAACTTTCACCTACCTTAAGTATCAAGGTGCTCTCTTATGTTATTATCTAGAAATTTCACAGCTTTAAGCTTTTATGTTTATGTCTATTATCCATTTAAAGTCAGTTTTTATATATTTGGTGTCAGAGAAGAAGAGTCATTATTTTCCTTTATGAATATTCAGCTGTTCTAACACAATTTTCTGAGAAGACTATCCTTTTCCAATTAAATTTATACTGGCCCTCTGAAAAAATTTAATTGACTATACAAAAATGAGGCTATTTCTGCATTTTCTATCACTGTATTAATCTATATATCCATCTTTTATATGTCAATACTATACTGCTTGTGTTAATATAATTTTTAAGTTCAGAATTTATATAGTGTAAGAAGTACAATATGGTTCTTAAAATTGTTTGGCTACAATAGTCTAGATCATTTGTATATAAATTTTAGAATCAGCACATTAATTTCTCTCTTGCTAAATTCACTTACTAGCTCTGTATTTTTTGATAGATTTCCTAGAATTTTCTATGTATACATTATCTATAAATAATAACAGCTTTATTTCTTCCTTCCCAATGGTTTTAATTCTTTTTCGCTTCTTACTGCACTGGCTAAGACTTCCAGTTTAAGAGCGCAGGAGTGCAGACATAAACACTGGTCACAGTGTATTTTCTTTTTACACATCACTGGATTCAATTTGCTACTATTTTGTTGAGGATTTATTTATGAGGGACATTGGTCTGTAGTTTAATTTTCTTGTACCATCTTTGTCTAATTTTTGCTTAGGCTAATAAACAAATGAAAAGATGCTCAACATCACTTATTATTAGAGAAATGCAAATCAAAACCACAATGAAGTATCATCTCACACCAGTCAGAATGGCCATCATCAAAAAGTCTACAAATAACAAATGCTGGAGAAGGTGTGGAGAAAAGGGAACCTTGTTACACTGTTGGTGGCAATGCAAACTGATACAACCACTATGGAGAACAGTACGAAGATTCCTTAAAAAACTAGGAATAACACTACCATATGACCCAGCAATCCCATTTCTGGGCATATACTCTAAGGAAACCAGAACTGAAAAAGACACATGTACCTGAATGTTCAATGCAGCACTATTAGCCATCCATCAGCAGATGAATGGGTAAGTAAGTTGTGGTATATATACACAATGGAATATTACCCAGCCTTTATAAAGGAATGCATTTGAGTCAGTTCTAACAAGGTGGATGAACCTAGAGCCTATTATACAGAGAGAAGTCAGTCAGAAAGAGAAAGACAAATACTGCATATTAACGCATATATACGGAATCTAGAAAGATGGTACCAATGATCCTACATAAATGGCAGCAAAGGAGACCCAGATGTAAAGAAGAGACTATTGGAGTCAGTGGGAAAAGGAGAAGGTGGGATGATTTGAGAGAATAGCATTCAAACATATACATTGTCATATGTAAAATAGATAACCAGTGCGAGTTTGATGCATGAAGCAGGGTACCCGAAACTGGTGCTCTGTGACAACCCAGAGGGATAGGGTAGGGAGGGAGGCAGGATGGGGTTCAGGATGGAGGGAACACATGTATTACCTATGGCCAATTCATGCTGATACATGGAAAAAACCATCACAATACTATACAGTAATTATCCTCCAATTAAAATAAATTCTAAAAAAACAAAACAAAACAGTGTAGGAGTGGAGCAAGTAGACACATGGCCTTGTCTCAAATTTAGTCTTTCTTCATTCAGCGTGATGCTAGCGGTAGGCTGTATGGATGCCATCTGTCAGGATGAGGAAGCTCTCTTTTATTTCTAGTTTGCTATATTTGTCATGAATTGATATTACACTTGGTCAAACTTTTTTTTTCTGCATCCACTGATACGATCATGTAGCTTTTCTTGTTTAGACTGCTAGCATGGTGGACTACATTATATGATTTTAAAATACTGAATCAGCCTTGAATTCTTGAATAAAACCCATCTGGTCACAGTGTATTTTCTTTTTATGCATCATTGGATTTAATTTGCTACTATCTTGTTGAGGATTTATTAATGAGGGACATTGGTCTATAGTTTAATTTCTTATACTATCTTCATCTAATTTTTGATATCAAAGAAATACCGCCCTCACAAAATCAGTTCTTTTCTATTTTCTGGAAGAGACTGTGTAGAGTTGGTGTCATTTCTTTAAGTGGTTGGTTTCTTTCACTCAGGAATATGGGCTTAAGATTCCTCCATGTTTTTTCACAGGTTGATAGCTCATTTCTTTTTAGCACTGAATGAAATTTCATCTTCTAGATGTATGGACCATTTATATTTAATTATCAACATGTTCGATATTGATACAGAGGTCCCTAGAGCTCTTTTTTCTGACTAGCTTCTATCCCAATACTCTGCCCCACAGCTTCTGGCTTCTATTTATCAGCAATACCATCAGAGGCTAATGATTAGTTGAGTAAAAAAAAAATTCTTGTAACTGAGAATGACTATTTTTTCCTTTCTTTGAAATTTTGTTTCCACAAACTTTCCTCAGGTTGTACTCTTTCAGGGGAGCCTATTGGACTTACTATTTAAATGTAAGTACACACAATGGCAATAAAAGAAATACGGAATGTAGATGGTGCCCCAGGGCAACATTAGAATCATGTATCTTCTTCACAGTATTCTGAGAAATCAATTACTCAAAGGATTACTGTGTAAAGAATAGTTAGGACTTCAAAATTTCACTAGATATAAATAATATTGTGTTGCAATTAGGTAGGAGAAAACTCAAAGGCTATCTTAAATCTCTCTCAAGATTAAAACATGAAAGAATTAGTGTTGCCTTTAGAATTCTAGTAGTAAGACAACAAACGGTTACAGCGAGGGAAAAAGCAGTATTTTCAATTTTCCCAAAGTTAATCCAAATAGCAGAGTAAAAAAAAGCAAAGAAACATAAATGAAGATGTCTTTGCTTCATGTCAGTTTTGCTGTGCTATAGCTTTCCAGAGAAAGAGAAAATGACACCATCAAAGTTTTATTTCCATAGCATTACAACCTCAAAGTGAAAGAATGACAACACAGCGCTGCTTTACTCTGATGGTGTTTATTTGCATCTACTAAATTCCTTTATGCTTCAATAGTGAAATCAAAACTATATTACAATTTTATGAAATATTTTAAACATGGAGAATGATATAATAACCACTTGTTCAGTTTTGTCAAATCTTGACATTCTGCACAGTTCCTTCAGTTTTTCAAAGAAAAAGTTCATATATATGGCACTAAAGCCCCTTTCTGCAATCGTATTTCTATCCTCCTCTAGAGGTGACCATGTTGATGAATTCAGTGGTTATCATAAGTGTTGCTTCTTAATCTACTACGTGTGTGTATAGCCTGTTGTTTTACATGTTTTTAAAACTTCATGTAAATCAAACTCATATATTTTAGGAATCCTTCTGCAAATCTTTGCTCAATGTTGCTTTTAAGTGAAGTCACTCAGTCGTGTCCCACTCTTTGTGACCCCGTGGACTGTAGCCTACCAAGCTCCTCTGTCCATGGGATTCTCCAGGCAAGAACAGTGGAGTGGGTTGCCATTTCCTTCTCCAGGGGATCTTCCTGATCCAGGGATCGAACCCGGGTTTTCCACATTGCAGGCAGATGCTTTAACCTCTGAGCCACCAGAGACACACAAATAATCTGATGTTGAGTATCTCTACACTGAAGTTTGGTGTACATTCAGTTTTCCCACAGTCAAGAGGCTTTCAGTGAAGATGGGACAAGACATACATGTAACAAGCAGTTAAAAAAAAAGAAAGATTCCATAATCAAATTCTAACTTTTGGTGTTAAATGTGTAGAAATATAAGAACTATAGGTGCTCATGTAAGTGAACAATCAGTGAGATGTAAAACAAAGGAATGCAGCATCGGATCAGCCTTTAAACACTATGCAAGATCTGAGGAGCTGGACCCAGTGGAAAGCATTCTAAACAAATAGATTTTGAATATAATAACTACTGAATGACAGTCTTTTTAAATTTACACTTTACTTCTATTGGTGATATTTCTGTTTAGTCACTTGGGAAATTAAAATATTTTCTTTTAGTTATAGTTTCAACTTAGTATATACTAGTTAATGCTTAACAAAAAATTTTCTGAATTACTGTGTAGTACTCAACATAAGAGCTACACAATGGCATTGTAACTGGCAGACATCAGATTCAAATAAAAGTTTTCTTTAACTTACTTATGTAATGAAATGATATGCTACCTAAACTTTATGTACATGGTAAACTCTTAAGAACTACTTACCTTAGTATGCTATATTGCTTCAAATACAGCGGGCACAGAAAAAGCGGTTGTAGAATGGATGAATACTGTTCATTTCAGAATGAGTAAGACACCCACCCCTCTTTCTTTCTTACCTGCTTTAACTGAAAATGGCTTTTCCAATAGAAATATTGTTTGTTTCCAGTGTGTTTTGGTGCTCAGTGGGCCCGTAGAAAACACAACCTGCATTGGCAGAGTTCAAAAATGTCTGATGAAGTACAAGACTTTTAATATCACGGTACATTAATTTACTACATCAAATACAAGCTCCAACTACTCAC
Source organism: Ovis aries (assembly GCF_016772045.2). Taxonomy (NCBI): domain Eukaryota; kingdom Metazoa; phylum Chordata; class Mammalia; order Artiodactyla; family Bovidae; genus Ovis; species Ovis aries. The sequence goes on from NC_056074.1 coordinate 21,981,879, forward strand.
AAAAGCAAAATGCTTATGATCAAATACCTTGGGGCACGAAAATAAAATACTTGCCTAGTTATGAGATAGTTACCTTGTTGTGGCAATTCTTCTCAAAATATATATCGAAGTAGCCAGCAATTGCCTGTTTTTTAAAAAGAAGTAATATAAATAATTATTAAGCTAATCATGTAACAATTGATTTCATGGTCTTTTAAGTCACGGCAAGTAAGAAACCATTTCAAAGATTAGACATTCTTAAACAAATGGCAGGTCACTATTTTCTCTAGAAAAAAAGATGTTAAAAATAAAGTAATGTAACTTGGCTTTCCCCCATATAAACAAGATAATAAGGGTAACAAGGCTAATCAGATACTCAATATGTGTTCAATTAGAGAAATAACAGTGCTGGACCACTGAAAAGTGAGAATCTACATGGAGCGAGGCTCATCCAGCCCCTTACTCATCCAGACTCTCCCACTGAGATGCTGCCATGTGAGTCTCATACAGCCACAGCAGTGTGAGACAGCCCAGGAGAGACCAGTAGAACTAGTACTGAACTAGACTAGCAGAACAGTCAAGACTATAGAAACACAGACAAATAAATCTATGTGATTTTGACATCAAACCACTAAGTTTTGGAGTGGTTTGCTACACAGAAATAAATAACTGACACATACTCTTTTGTACAAACCAGTTCATTTCATTTCTTCTGATTTAATTCATCCAATTTTAAAGCAAAGTAGTATGATTATGTTTGTGATGAGATAAATGAAATTTTTAAATATTATATATTTTGTTTCTGAAAATAAAAATTACACCATTCAAATAAAACTTATGTTTTAGGTATATACTCCCAAAGAAGAAATCTGATGTAACTCTTAAGGTTCACTATAATTGCATAAAAGGCTGCTAGAAGAAATTAATATGTTCAATCAAATATAAATTTTAATTTCTTTTTGTGTAAAATTTAAATGATACCATTCCTTTTTCTTTTACTAGTGGGACAGGCTTGACTCAACCTATTTTAAAACTGGCATTAAATAAAGCTTATAAAGTGTAAAAGTTAGAAACTGATTATCAAAAAGTCATATGAAACTAATTTGTGTACTTTCCTGCTTTTGTTAAAAACGTGGAGTTTTACTGATTCCACAGGGTTAATGCAGATTGAGCCCAAACCAAATTCAGTATTTAACCTTTAGGTTCATTATGCTTCAGATACCAAGAGAGAATCAAAATACTATTTATAATTCTGTCAAACAGAAAAAACCATGTAAGTCTCAGACCAATTCTTAAACTGCGTTCCTGCAGGAGAGAACTCAAAAACAGAACAGCACGCTCTCAAAGAACAGAAATGAGGTTTGAACCACTGCCTGCTGAGACACTGCTGACAGAACTTATGTTCTGACTTTCACTGGACTGACTGCCTGTTAACACCAAACATCAACATGGTCCAGATTAAGTCAGCAAAGAGTCCACAATATCCAGGATACAATGCAATACTACTCAGCATACAAAGTCCAGGAAAATGGAACCAACTGTCAAGAGGAAACAGTCAACAGATGTCAGTGCTGAGATGACCCAGATGCTGAATTATCAGACAAAGACGTAGAGCAGAAGCTATAACTATGCTGGTATGAGTTAACAGCAAAGCCACAACAGAGACACACTGAAATAAATCAAAGAGAAATTCTCAGTGGAGAAACAGAAATGACAAAAAGGGAACCTAAAGGGAATTTCAGAACTGAAAAACACAATTAACTGAAACAAAAAACTTCCTAGGCTGAGTTGCAGAATGGAGAAGACACAGGGGAAAAAGTCAGTGAATTTGAAGTGAAACCAATTGAAAGGAACCAATTTTAAAAAACAAGGGGAAAAGACTGAAATAAAATGCCCAGAGACTAGGGGACCTACGGAGCTAACAGACACCTGACTGGAGGTCTAGACTGAAGAGAAAAATATGATAGAACAGGAAAAAAAAAAAAAAAAAACCCAACACAATTCTATATCCGGAAAAATATCCTTTAGATAATGAAGGATAAAAATATTTCCAAGTGAAGGAAAATTAAAGAATCTATTGACAACAGGCTTTTTAGAAGATATTTTAAAGGAAGTTCTTTAGGCTGACAGGCAATTATACTGGAAGGAAACCTGAAATATCAAAAATAAGAAAACAACAGAAATGATAAATAGTTGGATAACTATAAAACACTATGTTCCTCCTCTGAATTTCTTTGATACCTATGATTATTTAAGGCAAAAAATTGTGACATCATCTGGTGGGGTTTTCAATGTAAGCACACATAAGCACAAAACTCAGTGCAGGGGCTAGAGGGTAGGAGGAAGAATGAAATCTAAACCATAAATAATGTCTATAAAGTCTGCAAATAAAGAAGGCTCTTCAAGCAGCATACACAAGGCAGAACCTTAATATAAGAAAATGTTTAATTTTAGTATCAAAACTAAAAGATAGAGATGAGAGAATATTTGCCATACATATAACAAATGGTCACTGTTCTTTGTACACTCAGTTCAGTTGCTCAGTCGTGTTCAACTCTTGGCGACCTCATGAATTGCCGCACTCCAGGCCTCCCTGTCCATCACCAACTCCCAGAGTTCACCCAAACTCTTGTCCATCGAGTCCGTGATGCCATCCAGCCATCTCATCCTCTGTCGTCCCCTTCTCCTCCTGCCCCCAATCCCTCCCAGCATCAGTCTTTTCCAATGAGTCAGCTCCCTAAGCTACTACAAATTAGGAAAACAGCAATGCATCAAAAGAAGCTAACAAAAGACAAAGCAAGAGAATTACAAAAGAAAAACAAATGATTAATAGACATATTAAAAAAAAGTTTCACCTACTTAGAAAAAAATAAGTAAATTAAGACAACTGGATACAATTTTCTTTGATTGTGTTTTTTAAATGACATTATTCACAGTTGGTGGAGAAAGCAGCATTCATGCTGGGAAAATAAAATGAAATAACTTTTCTACGGAAAATAACTAATACATATTAACAAGAAATCAGATGCAAAATAGCACACATGATATGACTCAATTTATATACAGAAATCCAAAAATAGCAAACTTAATTCATAGTGTTACAAGTCAGAAGAGGAGTTATCCTTGCAACAAGGATAGAAACTGGAAGGGGTTAGAGTTTCTAGTAATATTCTGTTTCGTAAGTTGAATGCTGGGTATATACACCTGAGGGAAAAATCACTTTGTGTAATTCTGTTAAACTATACTTATGACTTGTGTACTTTTCTGTTTTCGTTCACTCAACTAAGATTTTTTACAATGTAATACTGGTTGATCCAGTAATTCAAAACTTCCAAAAAGTTATTCTAAGGAAATTATTAAGTATGCTTGCAAAGATTTAACTATGTCAGTTTTAGCCCAAATTTTCAACAACAGGTAATCAGTTAATAAATCACAAAATCTACAAATAATAGAATACTATTTGGCCATCAAAAGTAAACCTACAGATAAGTATTTACTGATTTGGAAAAAGAGTTGTGGTATACTATTAAGAGAAAAGAATAATATGTATTTATTTGGGGCACTTATTCTGTGTTACACAAATGTGAATATATAACTATCTGGAAAGATTTGACCAAGCTATTGAAAGTAATAGATAGATTTGGAATATCGATATTCTTCATGTTTATCTATCCATTTCTCACAAATATGGAGAACTGTGGTAAGTTATTTTTAATAGGACTTGAGCTAAATAATCCATAGCATTGCATGGAGAGGCATTCAATTCAGCTGTTATCTGATTATTTCCCTTAGTGACTCTCAAAAAAATCTGTCCTCTTTGTACCCCAAAGGCTAGGGCAGTGTCTAACATGTAAAAGGAACTAAACTGATTTAAAGAATGACAAGTTTTACCCAGCTAGTAATTCTAGAAAAATAACATTTTCCAGGGCTTCCCTGGTGACTGAGATGGTAAAGAATCTGCTTGCAATGCAGGAGACCGGGGGTTGATCCCTGGGTCAGGAAGATCCCCTATGAAAGGGAATGGCCACCCACTCCAGTATTCTTGCCTGGAGAATTCCATGGATAGAGGAGCCTGGTGGGCTACAGTCCACAGATCACAAAGAGTCAGGTATGACTGAACGACTAACACACACATTTTCCAATGAGGAGAGTAGCAAAAGTGAAAGTTTAGTCACTCAGTCATGTCCGAAACTTTGCGACCCCATGAACTGTAGACTGACAGGCTCCTCCGTCCATGGGATTTTCCAGGCAAGAGTACTGGAGTGGGTTGCCATTGCATTCTCCAGAGGATCTTCCTGACCCAGGGATCGAACCCAGGTCTTCCACATCGTAGGCAGACACTTTACCGTCTGAGCCACCAGGGAAGTCCCTAAAGTTGCAAGTAGAGAAGAAAAGCTGCAAATGGGAAAGTAACAGCAATAGAAATTACTGAAACCCTCTCTATATGTATATATATTTTATTATAAAATCACTAAAAAATGATAAATTTTATTTGTATTGGTTTGTATTAATTTTTATTGAAGAATAGTTGCTTTACAATGCTATATTTGTTTCTGCTATACAGCAAACTGAAACAGTTACATGTATACATATATCCCCTCTTTTTGGATTTCCATCTCATTTAGGTCTCCACAGAGCACTGAGTAGAGCTCCCTCTGCTATGTAGTACGTTCTTATTAGGTACCTATTTTATACATAGTGTATATACGGGGATGGGCTTTCCAGGTGGCTTAGTGATAAAGAATCTGCCTGCCAGTGCAGGAGATGCAGGTTCAATCCCTGGGATGGGAAGATTCCCCTGGAGTAGGAAATGGCAATTCACACCACTATTCTTGTCTAGATAATTCCATGGACAGAGAAGTCTGTCGGGCTGCAAAGAGTCGGACATGACTGAACAACTGAGCAAGCACACAGTGTATATATTAAAACATTATGAAGACTTCTAAAAATTTTAATAAGTGGGTTCTAGAGGGAGAGGGTTACTTTATAATTATTCTTCAAGTTATACATATGTTGTATCCTCTATGTTACCAAAAATGGAAGTGAAGAAATAAAAACTTCAGTGACCTAATAAAACCTTTCGTGAAAACAACAAATTTGGGCTGAAAAGCAGCTGTTACAACGTTATCAGAAAATGCGACCAGAGTTTGAAATATATAAACTATATGAAGAGAAAGACCTATTTAACTCTGGTTTAAAAAAAAAAACTAAAAACAGGCTGGTAATGTTAATATAACAGAACATTACAGAACTATAATCATGGAGTATAGGTTTTAATGAACACAAGAGGCTGATACACAAGTTTACAAACAGTTAAAAAATAAAAAAGATCTGAGAATATAAAGGCATTTTAGAATTGTCTTTCAATCCCTAAATATAATTTCTATGAAATTTAGTTCTCAAAAAAGAAACTAACCTTCCCGCAGATACCCAAAAATACAGTGAAAGAAATACTGGGTAGTTTAGCATAACCAAAAAACAAATAGTTTATAAACCCAAAGACAAACAAATAAAATAAGAAAGAAAAATAGAAGACATATCTATATCATAGTTCCCTGTGAAGGACATTATAGGATCTCCAACTCTTCATGCAGATCTACCTTCCTAATGATGTTTGCTTAAGGGTAGTGTTAAGATCAGTTCCACGGCAAACATTAAGCAGAAGCATGAGAAGTCAGGAAAAAATTCACCTGGGATTTAAAATCACATGCACATAATGTACTCATCAGAGAACTAAATGGTATTTACCCTCTAATACAAGCAACGCCTAGAATGACACTTTAAGGAAAGAGCTTTTTCTTCTTTTTAATAAAGTGATCCTTGATAATTAAAATAGAGATTAGGAAAAAAGGAAAAAATCCTTAAACTTGAAACATCATATAAACTAGCTGAACTATGATCACTGTTTTTATTTCTGCAAAGATGTTATAAACAGTCAAATATGTCAGATGATTTGGGGACAAAACTATTCATTTCACTGCAGAATATAAACATGCAAATATTTTTCAATTACAGTTTAACCTCCTTGTTACCATCACTTTGACACGATATCTCTAGGTGTTTTAAATGTTAATTTCAATGAACTCTGTGGAAGTCATTCAAACACAAGAACAAACAACCAGCACAGGAAATTGAAAATGATGCCGAACAGGTAATGGCAATAAATAACTGGAGCACATCTTGACATGTGCTTTAAAAAGGTCAGATAGATTGGAAGACCTGGCCACAGAATGAATTTCCCTTTTGTTCCATATATATCTCTAATTAGGGGCAAGGGGAATGCTAAGGAGAGAAATAAGCTTTGAAATTAAGTATCTATAGGAGCTAGGTTAGTTTGCAAAGGCAAGGTCACAATGAAATAAATAAAATTCACTGCCTTATACCACAGGCAGAAAAATACAGGTATAAAGTCACTAAGACTGAGAGAAAGTTAATGGTAATTAAGAACAACAGTAACGACATGAACAGAATGAAAGGAAAATATATGCATACAGTAAATTTCTGGGATAGTTTGATCATGCTTATAATTTGGTGAGAATCTTCCATAATTACTCTGAAGTACATAGGAAAATAATACTGACATGTAGCTTTATTGTGCATCTTAAATATTCCAAAGTATTACAAGAGAGTTTCAGAATGAGCTATTTGTTTCTGCTTTGTGGATTTCACAAATCATCTCATGTGTACATTGAACCATTTAAAAAATCTGTTTTAAGCTACATTTTGTTTTTTCATCCCATACATACAAAGTAGGATATGATACATGCTCATTTGAAGAACAATGACATGGAATAAAAATGAATTGCTTTCTCATGTATTTTAGTGTGACGAGTATTTCTTTAGAGAGGACATATCTTGTGTGTATATAACAGGATGGCAGCCAATGAAGTGAGATCAGGCTAGACCTTATGAGGAAGAAGGAAATTAAAAATTATCATTATCACTATCACCTGCAGGGAGTAATTTATCATTTCTGTTCTTCATTGGTATCATGTTCCAGCAGCGTGTGGTTACAGCAGATACAATTAGGCAGCTGGCCACAGAAATAGGAGGATAATGTGCTTTTGATGGAGTTTATCCAAGCATGGAGATAGAGTGCTTGTAATCCATGCAGCAGAATCACTATAACAAAAATACAGTTCATTTTTTGTTGGAGTATTTCTTTCAAAATCTTAACATGGAATTCAAACACTAACTGATGATGAGTCTGAAGCAAGTAAAGCAAGAGTAAGAAGATAATGCGTAAAAAAGATTATACATTTTAAACTTACATCACTGTCTATAAACCAATCAGATGAAAATACAAATACAGGCCATAAAAAGCTGCTGCATAAAGAGCATGAACTCTGCTGGTGATAACTGGTATTTAAGAAGACATAACCAAGAAAATGAAAACTACATACTACATTATTCTCCCAATATTAACTATAGCTTAAATTATAGGCTCTTCCCTCTTCAATTAATTTTCGATTTCATCCCAGGAGGAAATTTGCATCTTTTCTTTCTTTCATGATTCCTCTAGGGAACAATACACATTAAGTGCCATGTACTTCTCAAGGGGTATCACCAAACTGAGTATCGTTTAGAAATAATCAAGCAATATGGAAAGCATCTAAACAGACAATAGGTCTAAGAATATTTTAAAAGGTACTTTTACTAAAAAAATTCAACATAAATCATTTTTGATCTACTAAAATATTCCCAAAGTACAACTGAAATTCCTTTAAAATTTACCAAGATTGCTCCCTTGTAGTTTACCTACAAAACTACCTACAAAGGCAGTTTTACAGAGCAGAAGGGATCACTGCTTCAGAGACTAAAACATAGGTACTTGAATTCTGACATTTCATAAATCAATAGCTTATATGGCCTTACTCAACACTTCTTCCTAGCTAGAAACACAAGATACTATTAATTTATACAGTCAATGATGTAACTAACCTAACAATATATAAGGTGTGTCATATGTTGATTTGATACACTTACATACCGCAAAACGATTACCACCAGAGCATTAACTAAACCTCCATCATGCCACATGATTATCACTTTTCTTTTTTGCAGTGAGAACATTTAAAATCTACTTTTCATACTCTTCAACTATATAATATAGCATCGTTAACTACGGTATAATCACCTTGATGTACAATGGAGCCCCAGAACTTACTCAACTTCTAACTAGAAGTCTGTACTCTTAACCAACATTTCCCCATTTTTCCCAGTCCTCCACCCACTGGTAACCACCACTCTGTTCTGTTTCGGAATCTGGCCTTTTCATTTAGGTTCTAAGTATAAGAGATATCAAACAGTTATTTGTTTCCTTCTGACTTTTTTCACTTAGCCTAATACCCTCAAGATCCATCCATGCTGTGGTAAATGGCAAGATTTCCTTCTTTTTACAGTGGAATACTCCTCCACTGCATGTGTGTGTATATATAGTGTGCACATGTGCGTATATATAATCTTGTATCTTCTTTATCTAGTCCATTGTACACACCTTGGATGTTTCTATATCTTGACTATTGTGAATGATCAAGACCCTGTTTTCACTTCCTCTGGACATATACCCAGAAGCAGGGTTGCTGGGTCAAATGGCGGTTCTATTTTTAATTTTCTGAGGAACCTCTGCACTGTTTCCTATAGTGGTTGTACCTACTTACATTTCCACTAAAAGTGTACAGAGTTCCCTTTTCTGTATGTCCTTGCCAAGACTTATCTCTCCAATTTCTAAGCGCAAATTCATTTTCCCTATTACATGCTTCACCAATATCATATAGTCTTTTGTGCCTAGCTAATTTTATTATTGTTTTTGACATTCACTTATATGACTGCATATTACCTAAATAGTTATCTGGCTCTAAGACATTTTTGACTATACAATTTATGTATCCAGTCTACTGTTGACAAGTATTAAGTGCCATCTTTATGAACATTCTTTTATGAATGTATCTTGGTGAACTTAAGTACTCAGTGCTGTTGGGTACATACCTAGGAGTGGAACTACTGCTATATGTACATATACCACTTCTGTTCACTTTCATTGCTTCCTGTATTTCTGGACTTCCATCTAGGATCACTTTTTGTTTGCTTTTATTATCTTCATTAATCAGTTTCCTGGGGCAAATTCTTTTTTGTTCACCTGAAATACCTATTTCAGCTCCATTCTTCATTTTTTAAGTTTATTTTTGGTTGTGCTGGGTTTCACTGCTGCATGTGAGCTTCCCCCAGCTGCAGTGAGTGGGGGCTATTCTTTGTTGCAGTGCACAGGCTTCTCACGGAGGCGGCTTCCCTTGTTGCGAAGCACAGGCTCTAGGGGTGCAGGCTTCAGTAGTTGTGTGTGGCACATGGGCTCAGCTGCTCCGTGGCATGTGGGATCTTCCCAGACCAGGGATAGAACCCATGTCTCCTGCACTGGCAGGTGGGTTCCAATCCACTGTTCCACCAGGGAAGCTCTCAGCTTCATTCTTAAAAGTTATTTTCAGTTCAGTTCAGTTCACTCACTTAGTCGTGTCTGACTGTGACCCCATGGACTGCAGCACACCAGGCTTCCCTATCCATCACCAACTCCCATAGCTTCCTCAAACTCATGTCTATCAAGTCATGATGCCATCCAACCATCTCATCCCCTTCTCCGCCTGCTTTCAATCTTTCCCAGCAGCAGGGTCTTTTCCAGTGAGTCCGTTCTTTGCATCAGGTGGCCAAAGTATTGGAGCTTCAGCTTCAGCATCAGTCCTTCCAATGAATATTCAGGACTGATTTCCTTTAGGATTGATTAGTTGGATCTCCTTGCTGTTCAAGGGACTCAAGAGTCTTCTCCAACACCACAGTTCAAAAGTATCACTCTTGGAGCTCAGCTTTCTTTATAGTCCAACTCTCACATTCACACACGACTACTGGAAACATCACAGCTTTGACTAGACGGACCTTTGTTGGCAAAGTTATTTTAGTTGGGTAAAATTCAGGGTTGGCAGTTATTTTCTTTCAGCACAGTGAGGATGTCATCACTGAATTACCTTCTATCTTCCAATTCTATTGTTCCTGCTGAGAAATCCTCTATTTATTGTTCTTTTGAAGATAATTTCAATGTTCTTCTTACAGCCCCACTGAGGCTTTTAAGATGTTCTCTTTGATTTTAGTAGAATGTATCTAGGGATATTCTAGGGAAAGTCTTCTCCCTTTTTAAATTGAAATACAATTCACATTCCATAAAAATTTCCCCATTTAAGTAAACTGTATAATTCAGTTTTTAAAAACTGAGTTGTACAATCACCACCACAATCTAATTTTACATTTTTATCAACCCCAAAGAAACCTTGCATCCATACTGCTCCTTTTATCCTCGGTTCTCAGATTTGCCTAGTATGAACATGTCAGATGAGTGGAATCATAGAACTGGAACATCATATAAATGGAATCCTCTCTCAGCAGGCCTTTTTCACTTAGCATTTTCACTCATTATTTCAGGGTTCATACATTTTGCAGCATGTATCAGGATTTCACTGTTTTCTATTCATTATATGAATATTGAATATTGAATATTTCTATTCAATATTTCATTATATGGCTATACCATGTTTTGTTTATTCATTCTTCAGGTGATGGACATCTGGACTGCTTCCCTTTGTTAGCTGTTAAAAGTAGTGCTGCTATGTACATTCATGAACAAGTATCTGTATGGATGTATGTTTTCATTTCTTAGGGGCATGTATCTAAAAATGGAAGGATTTTTAAAATCATTCCTATTCAAGATATGCTATATTTCTTAAATTGTAGCTCATTGTCTTTCATCTGTTTTGGGAAATTCTCAGCCATTAGCTCTTCAAACAGTTTGAAAATTCTTACCTCTTTTTCCCTTTGGGACCCCCATTTAAACATACAGGAGACTGTTTCTTGTTTCTTCTGTATCTCTTGCCCTTCCCAATGCTGCATTCTGACATCCCTGTGTGTTGTTCTGGATATTTCCTTCTGACATAAAATCTAGTTCAATAATCCTCTCTACACTAGTGATTTAATATTTGCCACTAAACTCATCTTTAGTTGTTTAGAATATCTGTTCAGTTCTTTTTCAAATCTGTTATATTATTTCTTAAATATTCTCAACTCTTTTGTTCAAAATTTTCCATTTTTGTTCTTGAACTTAGTAAGCATAGTTAAAGTCCATATCTGATCTACCTACCATCTGGAGCTGTATTTAAAAAAACACATGTGTACTGATTTGGCTGCACAGTCTCAGTTGTGGCCTGTAGGATCTTTGTTGTGGTGTGACTGCTAGTTGCAGCATGTGGAATCCTAGTGCCCTGAACAGGGATCAAACCCGGGATCCCTCATCGGGAGTGCAAACTCTCGGCCACTGGACCACCAGGAAGTCCCTGGAGCTCTATTTTTATTGCCTGTGTTACCTGGTTCCTGATTATGCTGTCTTGTGTTCTTGTGCAACTGATTACTTTTGATTATGTTCTGACCATTATATATGAAAAACTAGAGAAATCATTCCAGATGTATAAAAACGCCCTTCTGGAAAGAATCTTTTTTCCTGCAAGGAACATGAGGGTGCTGGCAAAAACCAAGGTCATCTTAATCTAATAATGGGGTTTGAGAATTTTTTGGGCCACACAGATGATATGAAGTCGGCCTGAAGCCCTTCCAAGGGCTCATTTACTTCTGTTATTCTCTATTCTTGGGTGCAATCTTTCTGGATTCCAGGGCAAAGCACTGGGGAACTTTTAAATGGCTCCATTTTTGTATTTCTGCCCATGTGAGGCTATCAAAAGGGTTATACAAGTCCGTTAGCTGCTTCCTCTGAAATGGTAAATGCCTACAGGGCAAAAGCAGTCCCAAATGCCAGTCTTGTTTCTTAGGATTTCCTTCTGAGTCTTGGCTTGGTAATGCTTCATTGATTTATCTTTCTGGTACTTTCAAACAGACAGTATTTAGTTTTTTTCCAGCTTTTGAAGTTGGTCTCAGTAAAAGGGTTACTCCATTTCACATAGTCTGCTGTTACAGGAGGCAGATTCATCACTGGACTGTTTTTGGTTTTTTTCCTATCTAAGGTCCGTCATCCTCTAAACTAGCTCCTTCTCACGTGTTGTGTCTCAGTTTAAATGTTACTTTCCCTGAGCAGCCTTCCCTAATTCCGCAGAGATTATAACACACTCATTAAATGTTCCTGTGTTTTCTGTAACAATATTCATTATATTCATAATGCTTCTGTTCGACTGAAAATCCCAACAGGCCCTTTAGGGCAATCTCTCTGCATCTGTGCTTACGTTCCTATATTCACTGCCTAGGCACAATGACCGGGTGTTCAATCTAAACATTTAGTGAAAACAACCGTACAGTTACAAGGGCATGAAATAGCCTGGGATGTTCAGGGACCACAGGAAATTAATAAAGATTTGTTAATTGAGAGAACAATTAAAGAACGAAATCATATAATATGCTCCACTCCTATCAACCTTCAGGAAAAGGAAACTATGATGCTTTACTTCTCTTATCATTTCTTACTTTTTATTCAAAATTGGAATTTGATGTCAACTGCTCTAGAGGAATATTTCTTGATGTCTGTACTAACAAATAATCACTCCCCACTAATTTAGTGCAAACTGTATTATGAAGGCTTTTTGGAAGAAAGTCATGCCTAAGGTAAAACCTTAAATATGAGTGAGTAAGAGTTTGCCAGGTCAAGGGTACCTTTTACATATGCCTGTATCATTAAAACTCTATTACAGGGAATTCCCTGGTGGTCCAGTGGCTAAGACTCTGAGCGCCCAGTGCAGGGGGCCCAGGTTCGATCCCTGGTCAGGGAGCTAGATCCCACATGCTACAACTAAGACCCAGAGCAGCCAAATAAATAAATAAAAATTTAAAAAAAAAAAAAAAAAAAAAAAACTCTATTACAGAGCACCATAGTACAATTATCTGTTTATATGCTGACCTCTCCTACTAAGTGAAGGTCTCTGGCGTCAGCGACTATATTTTCTGTTGCCCTCACGATGCCTAATACAGCATAGAATCCAATACATGCCTGAATAAAAAGTCATCGTGAAAAGGTGTGTGTGTGCTTGCCTGCTTGCCATTTAAGAACTCTTGCAGCCACTGCTTCTTGAGCTTTCTATCTCTTGCTTCCTCACGTCATCAGTTTCTCATGGCTCAATGTCAATGGTTACTGTTTCATTATTATTCCACCTTTCATGCTGCTTTCCAATATTCCATACAAGATATAAGAACTATATGGCCCATTACTTATTCTTTAAATGGCAAAAAATACTATCAATGGTAAGAAAACATTAAATTTAAAAGTTTAAGAACAAAATAGTAGATAAACTGAATTTAAAAAATCAATGCAGAACAAAAAAAAATTAGTTTTCTGACTGCTACAGAGGTTTAAAATCGAAAACTATTAAAACTCATTTTTGTGGCTAGGAGATCAAGCTCTACAAGATATTTCTTGTTTTTACAAACCTTCAGAAGTATAAACTAAGAGATGGAATACTGAAAGAAATCCTGGCAGATAGGAAAGAAAAAGGCGGGGCAGGTAGAAGATGTGATATACTTTAATTTCCAAGAATGAACAGGGCTGTTTTTTCTCTCTTGAAATGTGAACTAAAAAGATGGCTATTACCTTTCCATCTGAGCCCTTCAAAAAAGCATCCAACATCTGAGGTGAGAACTAAAAATCTAGTTAGTAGACATTCAGTTTTTTTTTTTAATTGTGATCTTTGAATACTAAGTGAGACTAGCCCATCCCATATTCATGGGGTTGGATGCTGAATAAAAGGATGAGAAGCAGAGAAGAAAGAAATCAGATTTAAGGCTATGGTACAGTCTTCAGGGACAGCCAGGACTTATCACCTGTTAAAGGAAGGGGTCTGCTGTAATAGTTATGTCACTGCCTTAGTGATCTAGAGGGGAAAGCTGTGACTCTGAAAAACAGCAGGCATTAAAGAGTGATTTTGCTTTGAGAAGCACCTGGTTTGCATAAATGTGGCATTTTGAAAGAATGACTCATTTCTCTAATACATTAGGTATTCAGGGATATGAACAGCTTACAAAGTTTACTGCATATCTTTGGCTGTAAAGAAATTGGTACTGACAGACAAATCAGGACTTCCCAAGTGGCACCAGTGGTAAAGAACCCACTTGCAATGCAGGAGACATAATGAGATGTGGATTCGATGCCTGGGTGGGGAAGGGCCTGGGAGGAGGGCCTGGCAACCCATGCCAGTATTCTTGCCTGGAGAATTCCACAGACAGAGGAGCCTGGTGGGCAACAGTCCAATGGGTTGCAAAGAGTCGGACATAACTGGAGCAACTTAGCACACACGATAGACAAACCAGTGACACTTATTTAATCCTGATGGAGTAAGTAAGTTCAACCTATGAAATCACACTCCCCATAAACAAATGAATAAGCTAAAAATAAATAAACCCTTCTTTAAAAAGATAGGGAAGTGAATGGAAATATTAATCAGATCATTTTATGAGCATTTCTATGTGCCAGACATAGTGGTAAATGCTTTTATGCACCGCCTCATTTCACCCTCAAAATGACACCCAGGAGGTAATTATTGGTATTATAATCTCCTCTTTTCACATAAAAATGTCAAGGTCAGGTGAAGTTAAATGCCTCTTCTAAAGTCATGCTGGAAAAAAAAAAAATCATACTGGTAAACATGGCCCACTGGATTTAAAGTTTGAAGTTTTTAACTGTGGCACTATGTTACCATCGTCTAAACTTTCCTCTTTGATTTACATTATTTTTTAGAAAACTCTATTTTAAGACTGGTCCTTTTCTATCTAGTCTTCTAGAAAAGAGAAAGACTGACTTCAGTTCAGTTCAGTTCAGTCGCTCAGTTGGGTCTGACTCTTTGCGACCCCATGAATCGCAGCACACCAGGCCTCCCTGTCCATCACCATCTCCCAGAGTTCACTCAGACTCAGGTCCATCGAGTCTGTGATAACATCCAGCCATCTCATCCTCGGTCGTCCCCTTATCCTCCTGCCCACAATCCCTCCCAGTATCAGAGTCTTTTCCAATGAGTCAACTCTTCGCATCAGGTGGCCAAAGTACTGGAGCTTCAGCTTTAGCATCATTCCTTCCAAAGAAATCCCAGGGTTGATCTCCTTCAGAATGGACTGGTTGGATCTTCTTGCAGTCCAAGGGACACTCAAGAGTCTTCTCCAACACCACAGTTCAAAAGCATCAATTCTTTGGCGCTCAGCCTTCTTCACAGTCCAACTCTCACATCCATACATGACCACAGGAAAAACCATAGCCTTGACTAGACGGACCTTGGTCGGCAAAGTAATGTCTCTGCTTTTGAATATACTATCTAGGTCAGTCATAACTTTTCTTCCAAGGAGTAAGCGTCTTTTAATTTCATGGCTGCAGTCACCATCTGCAGTGATTCTGGAGCCCCCCAAAATAAAGTCTGACACTGTTTCCACTGTTTCCCCATCTTATTTCCCATGAAGTGATGGAACCGGATGCCATGATCTTCGTTTTCTGAATGTTGAGCTTTAAGCCAACTTTTTCACTCTCCTCTTTCACTTTCATCAAGAGGCTTTTTAGCTCCTCTTCACTTTCTGCCATAAAGGTGGTGTCATCTGCATATAAGGTAAATATTAAGTTCTGAGCCATCTGGTATATAGAACAAAAATTTATTTTTCCAATTCTTGACTCATCTTTCCACAAGAACTGATCTTTCCACATATATATACATATATATATATATATATATATGTCTGGAAACATTGGATGTTTTAGGATTTTTTGAAGACCTGGATGCCAATATTAATGATGGTTTCTGCCAGAACATAAGTCAAAGGGAATTTGAACTGAGAAAATTACTTAGAGGTCATTACTCCAGGGATAACTGCCTCAATCAGAGAGGAAAACACCTGGTCAAACTCATTTATTATCACAACATAACAATGCTAATTGGCAGCCTCTGAGATAAGTCTGGGGAGAACTCCCCTGACATCTCTAATCAAGAGTTCACTAATACTGATTATTTCATTTTTATGCTTATTGCTGTGCTGAAGACAATATTTTAGTCCTGCTTGAGTGTGATTATTTCTCTCATAAATTTATTCTGACCCTGGGCTGACTTCAAGCATGACCCTATACCTATCTAGAATTAAACTGTGATTGTAATGTAGCTTAAGATTTTAACGTTCCATTCTAGTTGTATTTCAGAACTGAGGTTAGAATCCTTCACTCAGTTTCAAGGTTCCTCATTTTGTGGATTTCTGTACTCTGTCTGCGTAGGTTAAATAATGGTTTAATATTGCAGATGATCCCTTCCACTGTTCTACTCAATGAACGTGAAAAGACTTTAATAGGATGCTTTGTCTCTTATTTGAAGGGATTCAAAGTTAATATGAAGTGTGAAAGATAACTTTTTTAAAATTAAGTTTTTATTAATGATATGTTTCCAAGGACAGAGAATGGAAGTAGGTAAGAAGGCAACTAAACATAGAGAATGGGTTTAAGAAATCTAGATTTTAAAAGGTTAAAACCCTCAGGGGTCCAGTTTCCTTCTGTGGCTGGGACGACTGAAAACTAAGAGAGGATTGAGTGGAAATGTCCAAAATTTTTTAGACAATGCATAGGGTACACCTGGATTTTAATCAAATATAAAAAAATGAGAACTAACTAGGATCCCTTCAAATAAGAGACAAAGCATCCTATTACAGTAGAGTCATATATTATATATTGGGTAAGTCACATAAGGAAAAATCTTAAGATAATCAAAATCACTCAGGAAAATCCCTTAAGGTTTTGCACTGGAAAGTGAAATATAAACCAATCTTCAGTATGTTCAAGACAACCAGTTCTCCTGGCAATGGCAAAAATCAACATTTCTTTGGCTGGAATCCAGATGAAGTAGATGGCTTTCAGGGTGTCATGCTGTATCAAAAATACAGTACTCCCCACTTACCTGAAATTTTTCTTTCTTTGGTTATCTGCTACCCAGGAAAGTACTGAATGAAAATTTCCAGAAAGCAACAGTAAGTTTTAAATTTCAAGACCTTCTGAGTAGTGCGACAAAACTTCACGCTTTCTTGCTCCATTTTGCTCAGGCTGACAATCATCCTTCTGTCCACAGTATCACTGCTGTTTACACTACCTACTCATTAATCACTTTAATAGACAACTCAGGATTGTTGAGTAAACCTTACTGTACTTAGTAATAGCCCTGAAGTGCAAGAGTATGATGCAGATAGTTTGAACATTCCCTTATTATGTCTAGTTATAAATTAAAGTTTACCACAGGTATGTATATGTAAGAAAAAACACAGTGTATATAAAAAGTATGGTACGATCCTTGATTTTAGGCGTATCTTAGAATGTGTCCTCTGAGCATGACGGTGACTACTGCAAATACCTTGAGAGACAAGAATCACGTGCAATCCAGCAAGATATTCATACTACTGATAAACTTGCAAACTGAACATAACTGAAGAAAGAACATATGTATTTCCCACCTCAGGCTCATTCTAGGGCACATATTCATTAAGTAAAATGGAGGGTAGTATCATCTGCACTAATTAGACCATTATTTCTCTCATGGACTCTCTTTCTTCTATTTGAATAGTTAATTTGGATTAAGTTCTATTTGACATGATGCTACTCCATTGGATTTGATTATTAAAAAGAAAAAAGAGGAAAAAAAAAAACCTTCTAGAGCCTATTAACCTTGAGAAGTACCACAGGTTAGAAAATACATCCAGTTCAAGAGCAATTTGTGTAATGTTTTTTATTGCTTTTGCTTCCACTATCACATATCATATCTGGATGGAATATGTCACAAGTCTGACTTGACAGAACCAACCATGGAGTGAGTGAGTAAGTGAGTGAATTCGCTCAGTTGTGTCTGACTCTCTGCGACCCCACGGAATAGTTAATTTGGATTAAGTTCTATTTGCACATGATGCTACTCCATTGGATTTGATTATTAAAAAGAAAAAAGAGAAAAAAAAAATTCTAGAGCCTATTAACCTTGAGAAGTACCACAGGTTAGAAAATGCATCCTAGTTCAAGAGCAATTGGTGTAATTTTATAATTGCTATTGCTTCCACTATCATATATCATATCTGGATGGAATATGTCACAAGTCTGACTTGATAGAACCGACCATGGAAGAGTGTCCTAATTTTCAACTGGAAATCACCACTTGGATATCTCAGAGGCATTTCAAATTCAACACACCAATAAATGAGCTTCTTATCCTTACCTCTAAACCTGTTCTTCTTCCAGGTTTCTTTGTCTCACAAAATAGTATTATAATTCTTCAAACAGTAAAAGAGAGAAACCACAGAGTCACCATTGTGACTTCCTTCCTTCATCCCCTCCTATCTATTCCATCCTCAAGTCTGGACATTTTACTTTCTAGGTAGCTCTCAAACACATCCGCTTTTCTCCATCTCCACTAAAGCTATCTTTATGTAAGTCTATTTCTTGTTTGAGGTACTGTGACAGCAGACCCATCAGTTCAGTTCAGTCACTCAGTCATGTCCACCTCTTTGCGGCCCCAGGGACTGCAGCATGCCAGGCTTCTCTGTCTATCACCAACTCTGAGAGCTTACACAAACTCATGTCCATCTTGTCAGTGATGCCATCCAACCATCCCATCCTGTCATCCCCTTCTCCTCCTGCCGTCAATCTTTCCCAGCAGCAGGGTCTTTTCCAATGAGTCCGTTCTTGACATCAGGTGGCCAAAGTATTGGAGCTTCAGCTTCAACATCAGTCCTTCCAACAAATATTCAGGACTGATTTCCTTTAGGATGGACTGGTTTGAACTCCTTGCAGTCCAACGGACTCTCAAGAGTCTTCTCCAACAAGACAGTTCAAAAGCATCAACTCTTTGGTGCTCAGTTTTCTTTATAGTCCAACTCTCACATCCACATATACCCTCTAGTCTCCTAACTGTTCTTCATATTCCATCCATGATCTTTTCAATGTGCCCTTCAGGTCACATTATTCTCTTTAACAAAAACCTCCATTATTTCCCACTGATTTAAGGAAAAGCGTAAACAGCACAGGTGCTAAATGACCTGGACAGCTTACCACTTTTCTTCAAAAGTAGTCTACATCTTCCAGCCACACTGGGCTTCTCTGAGCTCCTTTCGCTCACCAAGTTTCTGACCAAAGGGGGCCCTTTTGTGGTTTGTTCTTTATAAACTTTTTAACCGAAATATATACATGCAAAACTAGAGATGTTTCTTTCAGCTCAATGTAAGAATCATTTATTTTAGAATACAAGAATAAAATATACAACACACATCTAAAAGTGAGGAAATCACTGATAGAGCCCAGTGAACTAAAGACTGTTACCCAGATCAAGATGCAGGGCCTCTATTATTCCCCTTCCAATGATTAAGCTATTTCAAATCCTAAGAGATGATGCTGTTAAAGTGCTATACTCAATATGCCAGCAAATTTGGAAAACTCAGCAGTGGCCACAGGACTGGTAAAGGTCAGTTTTCAGTCCAATCCCAAAGAAAGGCAATGCCAAAGAATGTTCAAACTACCACACACTTGCACTCATCTCACATGCTAGCAGAGTAATGCTCAAAATCCTCCAAGCCAGGCTTCAACAGTACATGAACCAAAAACTGCCAGATGTTCAAGTTGGACTTAGAAAAGGCAGAGGAACTAAAGAACAAATTGCAAACATCTGGATCATAGAAAAAATAAGAGAATTCCAGAAAAATATCTACTTCTGCTTTATTGACTATGCCAAAGACTTTGTGTGGATCACAACAAACTCTGGAAAAGTCTTAAAGAGTTGGGAATACCAGACCACCTGACCTGCCTCCTGAGAAATCTGTATGCAGGTCAAGAAGCAACAGTTAGAACTAGACATGGAACAATGAACTGGTTCCAAATTGGGAAAGGAGTACGTCAAGGCTGTTTACTGTCACCCTGCTTATTTAACTTATATGCAGAGTACATCATGAGAAATGCTGGGCTGGAAGAAGCACAAGCTGGAATCAAGATTGCCGGGGAAAATATCAATAAGCTCAGATATGCAGATGACACCACCCTTATGGCAGAAAGTGAACAGGAACTAAAGGGCCTTTTGATGAAGGAGAAAGAAGAAGAGTGAAAAAGCTGGCTTAAAACTCAACATTCAAAAAACAAGTATCATGGCATCCAGTCCCATCACTTCATGGCAAATAGATAGGGAAAGAATGGAAACAGTGAAAGACTTTATTTTCTTGGACTCCAAAATCACTGCAGACAGTGACTGCAGCCATGAAATTAAAAAGTACTCGTTCCATGGAAGAAAAGCTATGCCAAACAGAGAAAGCCTATTAAAAGCAGAGATATTACTTTGCCAACAAAGGTCCATCTAGTCAAAGCTATGGTTTTTCCAGTAGTCATGTACATATGGGAGAGCTGTACCATAAAGCTGAGCGCTGAAGAACTGATGCTTTTGAATTGTGGCATTGGAGAAAACTCTTGGGAGTCCCTTGGACTGCTAGGAGATCAAAGGAGTCAATCCTAAAGGAAATAAATCATGAATATTCATTGGAAGGACTGATGCTGAAGCTGAAGCTCCAACACTCTGGCCACCTCATGCAAAGAACGGATTCATTGGAAAAGACCCTGCTGCTGGGAAAGCTTGATGGCAGGAGGAGAAGGGGATGACAGGGGATGGGATGGTTGGATGGCATCACCAACTTGACAGACATGAGTCTGAGCAAGCTACAGGAGTTGGTGATGGACAGGGAAGCCTGGTGTGCTGCAGTCCATGGGGTCACAAAGAGTCGGACATGACTGAGTGATTGAACTGAACTGAATCATTAAGTCCTCCCACAAAATGTAACCATTATTCTGATGTTTATCACTATACTAATCTAGCTTTTTATGAAAATTTAAAGACAAAAGCTTTTGTGTATTTGGCTTTCTCCCCTTCTTTTTCATGAATGTTCTATTCATGAAATTCATCCATATCACAGTGTACAGTCAAGATCACATTTTTCTCCCCACTGCTGTATATTACTTCATAAATATACTGCACCATTTATCCATTCTACTACTGATGAATGTCTCGCTTACTCCTAGTCTAGGTATCCAGAAACAATGCTGCAACAGAACTCTTGTACAGGTCTTTTTGGTGAACATATGAACACATCTCTAAGTGTGAAAACGTGAAGCACGTTACAAGCATGTGTTTAGCCTTGGTAGCTATAGCAGAGAGCTGAGTTTTGCAGAAACAGCGTAGGATAGCACCTTTGCCTCTGAGCACCTATCACCTATATACAACAGTGACCAATACTTGGCACATTTGCTTCATATATTCTCCCTCTGCTTCACCTTTTTGACTCAACTATCTTGAAGCAAATAAATGCCCGACACGTTATTTCTCCCTTACCTGTGCACATCTCTAAAAAATGTGAACATTTCCTTATATAACTATAATACCTTTATCACACGTAACTAAATTCTCAATAATTCCTTGGTATTATCTAATATCCACAAAGTGAACTTTACCATCTATCTCCCCCATTGATGCCTCATGAAGAAAAGAGCTGCTTGTTCTGGCTTATTACTATATTCCCAATGCCCAGTAGCCTTTAACACATCCTACTACTCAAAAACCAGTTCATGGAAATATAGAGATTCAACAACATCTAAGCCTAACTCCAAAG
Source organism: Ovis aries (assembly GCF_016772045.2). Taxonomy (NCBI): domain Eukaryota; kingdom Metazoa; phylum Chordata; class Mammalia; order Artiodactyla; family Bovidae; genus Ovis; species Ovis aries. The sequence goes on from NC_056074.1 coordinate 22,003,521, forward strand.
GTTCACAGAAAGAGCAGGAAGTTCAGGAAAAGGCTCTAGATTGTATGGTCATTCATTAAAGTAGAAACCTAAAACTGACTGTAGAGGTGGAATCTCATAATTAGAAATGCTCTCCCTCTAAGACATAAAACTTATTTAATGAAGCCTGTTAAGATATATAGCAGATGTCCCATTAAAACCTATGATGCAAGTTCAAGACAAATCTTACTATTTTGAAGCAGTGCAGATGTGTTTTAATAATTAGTTTCTTTAGCTGATTAGCTCTGCTGGGTCAAAATTAGGTCAATTTATACCCAAAAGTACTAAGAACTGATTCAATACCAAGGAATGAGTTTAAAATTAGTAGGCTTCAACTGTCAGGAATTTTTCAAAAGCTTTAAAAGAAGACTTAAAGAATACAATTGCAAAGAAATTGGCTCATTTTGATGTTTCTTCTTAAGCCATTAGAAAAATTTAAAGCTTAATTAAAACATAAAATGAAAACAAGGAGTACCATGAGTACTTCTTGAGAACCATGAAAGTTTGAATGGCAAACGTTTTAAAGTTTCTTTTAATAAGATCTGTATTAGCCTTAAAAAACTGTAACTTAAGACCTGTTCTAAGTATCAGTGCCGCTTAAATATGTTTCTACTGTTTATCAAGTATATCATACTTCTTTAAAATAGAAAAAAAAAAAAAAACACCAGAACTGAGAGGTAACACATAATTCAGTTTCAGTTAACTTTTATTTTCATAAAATTCTACTTTTCCTAACTTAAAATCCTAAATACCTTAACTTTTAAAAAAATTTTTCATTTACTCTTCCTAACTTACAAAGTTAAATAAGCAGACCCAGATCTACCTTCCAGATTTTTAAAGATTTATCTTTAAAAACTCAGGGTGTTTAAAACAAAGCTTTCAGGGACTTTACTTTCTAGTGTGCAAAAGACCCTCTTCTCATTCTGATATAGCTACTACAACAAAACACTGAGTAAATGGAACAACTATATTTTTCAACCATCAAAGTGCTTTGGATACAAGCCATGAAATTAAAAGACACTTAATCTTTGGAAGGAAAGTTATGACCAACCTAGATAACATATTGAAAAGCAGAGATACTACTTTGCCAACAAAGGTCCATCTAGTCAAGGCTATGGTTTTTCCAGTGGTCAGGTATGGATGTCAAAGTTGGACTGTGAAGAAAGCTGAGCACCGAAGAACTGATGCTTTTGAACTGTGGGGTTGGAGAAGACCCTTGAGAGTCCCTTGGACTACAAGGAGATCCAACCAGTCCATTCTAAAGGAGATCATCCCTGGGTGTTCTTTGGAAAGAATGATGCTGAAGCTGAAACTCCAATACTTTGGCCACCTCATCTGAAGAGTTGACTCATTGGAAAAGACTCAGATGCTGGGAGGGATTGGGGGCAGGAGGAAAAGGGGACGACAGAGGATGAGATGGCTGGATGGCATCAGCGCCTCGATGGACATGGGTTTGAGTGAACTCCAGGAGTTGGTGATGGACAGGGAAGCCTGGCATGCTGTGATTCATGGGGTCACAAAGAGTTGGACACGACTGAGCGACTGAACTGAACTGAAGAGGGATTAGCACTTCCTAGTCAAGGAAACAGTTGCTTTCACCTGCGAGCATCTATTCAATGCAGGGGCAAAGAAGCAAAAATGTCACGGCACAGGAACCTTGCTGGGACAAGGAAAAACCAACCAACTTTTAACGGCCAAGTCTGGGGTAGTATGGTGCACTGGATTCTGGAAAATTCTCAAAGGCTTGGCTAGTCCTCTCTGCAAGCTAAGAAAGTTGATGAAGCTGGTGCTTATACTAGAAAGTAGGAAGAGAGAGGTTTTCTTGTGGTGTTTAGATCTCAAAGCCAAAATCATCTGCAACCACACGGTTCACCGGCACCATTAGCCTGGTCTTGCTATTCAGCTCTCTTGTTATTCCACGAACTCTTGTCCAGGAAGATGAGGCAGTTTGTTTCAGGTACCTCAAGAAAATCCATGTATATGAACAATAACCCTGTTTCCAACTAACCCTGAGAGTAAAATATCCTCTTCTCAAACAGAAGGCTCAACTACACTGTTAACTCTTCAAAACTCAAGCTGAAACCCAACCATTACTATGTCTATGGTCAATCAAAAAAAAAAGCACAATGTGAGAATTGTGAGTTATCTTATTTGGGGCAAAATGAGGACTAAAGCCCAGGAGACAGCATCTTAAGACAGCTCTGAGGAACTGCTTTGAAGAAATGGGGTGGGGAGGGTTAGTACACGTCATTTTGGTGAAGGGGGACACGTGCAGTCAAGGACACATTTGGGCAGAGGGTTGCTGCTAGTCACGAGAAAGCTGTTGCTAGCCATGAGGGACAGATGTCTCCTTCAATGATTTTAGTGCTTTTCTAGATAAGAGGGATGCCAAGAAACTGGTCTCATAAAATCTTACCAAAATATCTATCTGTACGCCTCTGTCTTTCCCAGAGCACAGAGGGCATCATTCCACTCTGAACTCTTTTATAGAGTGTTGAAGGTCAGCGACTGCAATGGCTAGTGACCTTGCAGAGGCAGAAGGCAACTGACAATTTTTGACTGGCATCATGAACCATGCCAAACCCAGATCAGAACCTTTCCTCACCCCTCTAATCCCTTGCTCTAAAATGAGAGACCCTTCAAAAATCAGATCTCCTAAACCTTACAAATATCTTGATTTTGTTTTCCTCCCTAAAGTCAGCTCTATTTTGATGGTCTTTCCATGAAGCTGGAATGAGGGAGAGGTCTAATTTTATGCTCAAGACCAAGTAAATTAACTGCAGTGGAATCTAGATCCAATCAAGCTCAACTTCAGATTAGATAAAAGGGATCAGGCCCTCAGAGTAGCTACCAGACAGAGGTAAGTGGAGATCTTTGTAGGTGAAAATATTAGATAAGTCTGTACTATCTTTTAACTTGGGCTGGTCAAAAAGTTAGTTCAGATTTTTCTATGTGATCTTATTTAAAAAACCGGAACAAACTTTTTGGCCAATGCAACACAATGAGTAGCATAAAATACAAAGTTATGAAAAATGAGAAGAAATAGGAAAATCTGACCCACAGTCAAAAGAAACAGCAATAGAAGCAGAATCACAGGCAGCTCATAGAATCACTAAATAGATCTTAAAAGAATTATTATATATATGTTAAGCGATTGAGATAAAAAGATTAACCAAAGTGGTTAGAAAGATGAAATGTAACTCAAAAAAATCAAAATAAGAATGATAGAACTAAAAAAGATGATATTTAAAATGAAAATATTTATTGGTGACCTTAGCAATAGAAAGAATACAGATAAAGAAAAGACTAGCAAATTAAAAATTAGGTGAACAAAAATTATGCCAAAGTCAAGTTATTACATGGCTATCATACCTCAGCTTTTCTGTCGGTCTTTACATCCTTGGAAATAGGATAGGCTTTCTTGTTTAAAATACAAATCTTTTTTTTTTTTTGGGGGGGGGGGGGCAATGAGTTTTTATCTTTCTTTGTCATGAAATCTTGGCTATAAAATCTGATCACCAACTATAATTTTTCCATCAGAAAAATACCTCACTTCTGAGCCCCCAAACTCAGACCACACTATTCATCCCTCTATATTCCTATCTTCACTATTCATACTACAAAATTTTACATTGTTATCAAGATTTTTAAAGTTACATTAAAAACCAAATAGCTCTCAAATGCCACTGAACTCATGCACTTTGATAAAATTCAAAATAAAGACTTTATTGTAAGAGATCATTAAATCCAAAATAAAGGTTACTAAATCCAAATATTTAAAAAGTCTGATTTTTTAAATTTAATCCACTGTTTTATGTTTAACAAGTGCAGTAAAAAAAAAAATTGCTGGAAAATTATTCTTCTTTAAATGAAGTTTAAAGACATATTAAGGAAAGTTTATACAAACTGAACATTATTAGTCCATGCTTTTATAGAGGTAGAATAAAAGAAAACATAATGCTAAAATTAAGGTATAAAAATCATTGCTTTAAGAGATGATGTATTAAATAAAAAATCTTTACATGTCAAAGACATTATTGAGCATGTAATCTGATAAAACCAGCTTAATTATTTTCATTTTTAAGGTATAAACAACTCATTTTTATATGAAGGGAACTATAAGAAGTCATTTAATGTATAGGATTAGGAAAAAGGATGCTTTTCTGTATCTTTATGGAGCTTATTCAGAAAGATATCAATATAAATGCTGCTAGAATACAGAGTAAGAGAATTAACACAATTATATAAATGGCATTAAAAAATAAACCTAAACTCACAAGATAAAACACACTGGTTCTAAATGATATAGCCTTAAATCATTTGCTTCTGAACACCTATGAACTTTCCATGAAAATAATGTTCACTTACTGCAAGGTTAGACAGGCTGATATGATAGCTCGGAGGTCAGTTGCTAACTAAAGCTGCATACCTCATCATAAGACTAAAAGTGATTTGACCTTAACTGTGGATAATACCTTATGATTCAGTAAAAAATGCTCAGGAAACTGCTGTGTATGTGTCACCAGCATTCACTGGAAAATTATCCTTCAGTCATTACAGACAACCAAGACCTAAATCAAACCCTTTACGATTACACAGTGGAAGTGACAAATAGATTCAAGGGATTAGATCTGATAGAGGGCCTGAAGATCTATGGATGGAGGTTCCTGACGTTGTACAGGAGGCAAGGGATCAAGACCATCCTCAAGGAAAAGAAATGCAAAAAGGCTGTCTGAGGAGGCCTTACAAATAGCTGTGAAAAGAAGAGAAGCAAAAAGCAAAGGAGAAAATATCCATCTGAATACCCATCTGAATGCAGAGTTCCAAAGAATAGCAAGGAGAGATAAGAAAGCCTCCTTCAGCAATCAATGCAAAGAAATAGAGGAAAGCAATAGAATGGGAAAGTCTAGAGATCTCTTTAAGAAAATTCGAGATTCCAAGAGAACATTTCATGCAAAGATGGGCTCAATCAAGGACAGAAATGGTATGGCCCTAACAGAAGCAGAAGATATTAAGAAGAGGTGGCAAGGATACACAGAAGAACTGTACAAAAAAGAGCTTCACAACCCAGATAATCATGATGGTGTGATCACCAACATAGAGGCAGACATCTTAGAATATGAAGTCAAGTGGGCCTTAGGAAGCATCATTACGAACAAAGCTAGTGGAGGTGATGGGATTCCAGTTCAGCTAATTCAAATCCTAAAAGATGATGTTGTGAAAGTGCTGCACTCAATATGCCAGCAAATTTGGAAAACTCAGCAGCAGCCACAGGATTGGAAAAGGTCAGTTTTCAGTCTAGTCCCAAAGAAAGGCAATGCCAAAGAATTCAAAATACTGCAAAACTGCACTCATCTCCCACACTAGCATGCTGCTGCTGCAAAGTTGCTTCAGTCGTGTCCGACTCTGTACGACTACATAGATGGCAGCCCACCAGGCTCCACTGTCCCTGGGATTCTCCAAGCAAAAACACTGGAGTGGGTTGCCATTTCCTTCTCCAGTGCATGAAAGTGAAAAGTGAAAGTGAAGTCGCTCAAATGTGTCCGATTCTTTGTGACCCCATGGACTGTAGCCTACCGGGCTCCTCCATCCATGGGATTTTCCAGGCAAGAGTACTGGACTGGACTGCCATTGCCTTCTCCACAACACTAACATAGTAATGCTCAAAATCCTCCAAGCCAGGCTTCAACAGTATGTGGACCGTGAACTTCCAGAGGTTCAAGCTTGTTTTAGAAAAGGCAGAGGAACCAGAGATCAAATTGCCAACATCTGCTGGATCATGGAAAAAGCAAGAGAGTTCCAGAAAAACATCTATTTCTGCTTTACTGACTGTGCCAAAGTCACTGTGTGGACCACAACAAACTGGAAAATACTTAGAGAGATGGGAATACCAGACCACCTGACCTGCCTCCTGAGAAATCTGTATGCAGGTCAAGAAGCACCAGTTAGAACTAGACATGGAACAACAGACTGGTTCCAAATAGGAAAAGGAGTATATCAAGGATGTCTACCGTCACCCTGCTTATTTCACTTCTATGCAGAATACATCATGACAAACACTGGGCTGGATGAAGCACAAGCTGGAATCAAGATTGCTGGGAGAAATATCAATAACCTCAGATACGCAGATGACACCACCCTTATGGCAGAAAGTGAAGAAGAACTAAAGAGTCTCTTGATGAAAGTGGAAGATGAGAGTGAAAAAGTTGGCTTAAAACTCAACATTCAGAAAATTAAGATAATGGCATCTGGTCTCGTCACTTCACGGGAAATAGATGGGGAAACAGTGGAAACAGTGGAAACAGTGACAGACTTTATATTTTGGGGCTCCAAAAGCACTGCAGATTGTGACTGCAGCCAGGATATTAAAAGACACTTGCTCCTTGGAAGGAAAGTTATGACCAACCTAGACAGCATATTAAAAAGCAGAGACATCACTTTGATGACAAGGGTCCATATAGTCTTGTGCTGCAGTCCATGGGGTTGCAAAGAGTCGGACACGACTGAGCGACTGAACTGAAGGCTCAAAACATTTACATACAAATACTGCACCATGCTATATTCCGCAAAACATAAAGTCTGGTAATGCAAAATGTTAAATGGTAAATGTTAAAATGGTAATGCAAAATCAGAAATGCTATCAAATTTCTTTTGTGGTGTGGATATGTGTCTGTGTGTATGCTGGCGGAGGAGACTGCAAAGAAAAGATATTTTCCATTAAAGGCTCTAACAAACTTGAGAAAGCCATCTAAAAGCACTATCAGTTTACAGCACACACGCAATCAAAATTAAATGCAAAGAGGGTGTTCTAAGCATCTAGTTTGAAAAATGCAATTTCCTCCAATGTATTAATTAGGCCACAAATTGAGAATCTCACTAATAAATAAATGGTTATGCATATATTTAAAATGGGCTTAACCACTCAGAGAAATTCTCTTATTTTTTAGCTATGCATTCAGGTTTCAAGCACAAGAAATAGAGTTTAATGTATCTGAAGGTTTGTATTTGGCAATACAAAACTGGGTACTGTTCTCTTCAGTCTAAGAAAGCCATACCTCTTCCTCCCCAGGGTAACTTTCTCAATCTCTTTACCAGGCATTGCTTTTTATTTCCCATATTTTAATTAATTTTTCTGATTATGTAACTGAATAACTAAATTCCAATTAGACACTCATCCTCTTAATACCTTTGTTAATGGATTATTCCCAAGTAACCAGGCAAATAATCTAAAAAGTAGCCTTGAAGACTAGGCTTGCAGAGTAGCTCCAGACACTTGTTAAGTGAAGAGGGTAAGGAGTTGGCACTCCATCAAAGAGCAAATGCTAAATGCCAGGCTGGATGAAGCACAAGCTGGAATCAAGATTGCCAGAGAAATATCAATAACCTCAGATATGCAGATGATACCACCCTTATGGCAGAAAGCAAAGAGGAACAAAAGAGCCTCTTGATGAAGGTGAAAAGGAGAGTGAAATAGCTGGCTTAAAACAACATTCAAAAAACTAAGATTATGGCATCTAGTCCCATCTCCTCATAGCAAATAGATGCGGAAACAATGGAAACAGTGACAGACTATTTTCTTGGGCTCTAGGGTCCATACAATCAAAGTTATGGTTTTTGCAATAGTCTAATACGGATATGAGAGTTGGGCCTAAAGAAGGATAAGCAATGAACAATTGATGCTTTCAAACTGTGCTGTTGGAGAAGGCTCTTGAGAGTCCCTTGGACTGCAAGGAGATCAAACACCCAGGAGATCAGTCCTGGGTGTTCTTTGGAAGGACTGATGCTGAAGCTGAAGCCCCAGTACTCTGGCCACCTGATGTGAAGAGCCAACTCATTGGAAAAGACCCTGATGCTGGGAAAGATTGAAGGCAGGAGGAGAAGGGGATGACAGAGGACGAGAAGGCTGGATGGTATCACTGATGCAATGGACATGAGTTTGAACAAGCTCTGGGAGATGGTGAAGGACAGGGAAGCCTGGTGGCAAAAGTTGGATACAAGTGAGTGACTAAACAACGACAACAAAAGAGCAAAAGATAACTGGAGTAGATATGGGTGGATGGTTGAGATTCACAAACAATGAAAATGCAATACAAGCATTAGGCCACAAAATCTCACTCAAGTCAGGTTCATGTCAGAGTAACATACTTGGAAGGAAAGGAAGGTTTTACAAAATGTACATGATTAATCAAACAACTATAAGCTTACTCTGACAGAGTAAAGAGAAGATTTTTCTAAGATATACTTTTTCTTTGCTGCAAAGAGGATGGGCTATGGGGCTTATTGTATCCTATGAGCCAGTCAGTCCTACCCCTGACGAAGAGCACACTGATCATACACATTCTCTTCCCTCTCCCTCTCAACAACTGCTAGATTACTGGCTAGGAATAAGATTTTCAAACCTGTTTCAAATAGAGAACATGCAACCTCCTGTCTTTCACACCTGGAAGAACTCATTCATAACGTTTCTCAATGTTCCTTTAATAGTTTGTATGATCCCACTATGAAAGTTTCTTTGGGTTAGGAAAGAGTAAGTGTATTTCTCAAGATATTACAGTAATTTATCTTTTTCTTCACCCATAACATGGGAATATTAGTATCCATGTCAGCTAATCATTATGCAAACTAAACGAAATAATGCTTTTAAAGTGATTATCACATTGCCTAACATACAAATGCCTGCTAGATAGTATCATCATCAAAGATAATTTATATTGACTATCTGACCACACAGTATCAGAAGAGTTAGCATAAATGTTGAGTACTAAAATTTTTATCTTCAATACCTGGCAGGCAGCCAATAAATATGATTTGAGACTATACATTCCTCTCAAGGTGAGTTACAGAACTATGTTATTTAGCAGTGTGATCACACACATACGCATCCCTTCCAATCTCCTGCCACTTTCTCTCAAACTCCGGGCCAGTCTCAATCCAGACTTTTACATTAAAATCATTCAGGCAAGCTGGGAATAAAAATGTAATTCTAAATGGTTCTTCATAGATATGGAACTCCAAATGTACAAGGACAAATGCAGCAGCACCTATTTGATACATTATATTTCAACATAAATATTTTCATTACAATCTTTGGATTAAACAGACTACCAGTTTTTTTCCCTTTTTTCATTCTATTTTACTCTTTAAGCATACAAAATAAAACTAAGATCATCAAAGGATAAATACAATTTTTTTTAACATAAAGCTTCTTTCTTGTACTCTATTCCAAATAACAACAGAAATAATTCTATATAGGTATCTCCTGCTTTTCAAAAGTTCACTTTACACCATGTCCCTTTTACAAAAGACCTACATTATTCTGTTTTCCCTAACAGAAATAAATTTGAAGAGGATTTTTGCTTTTACAAAAGAAGGTGAAAAGCAAAAGTAGCATTCAGTGTTTGTTTTGGAGAGTGCCACACTCCTTTCCCAGGATTCACACTAGGCATCTCAGCATCAAGCCACAAGAGTTATGAATTGCATCTACACTTTATATCAATTTAGCTTATGTATCTTTAGCAAGATGTGTTCAAAGGTAACGTTCTTCGCTTTACACCATTTCAGCTTACAAAAAGTTTCACAGAACACTCTACTTTCAGATAGCAAGGGAACCCAGCTTATGTGTTATGATACTTTCTCCAGCCTAACACTTCTGTGGCTAAAAGTATTTTCCAAGACTTTCTGTAACTAGGGTACGACATAATCTGCATTCAGCTATGCGGAGGTGTTGAATGAAGACTTGTAAGGAGGAACTGGACAGCATGGGTCGGGTTGGGGGTGGAGGACAGGAACAGAATGGTAGTGAAGTGGTTATTCATCTGGGGCTGTCAGTGGTGGCTACCTGAGTGGGCCAGGGGTACTGGGGCTTATAAGGCCTGCAGTGGGGAAGATAGCTTTTATAGCAGGCCAGTTCTAAGGTGGTGTGGTTCTATAAGTTGTTTCTGGAAGTTCAAAATGTAGCCTATCCTTTAGCTCTGCCTTTGTGTCTGGAAATCCTCTTATTTTCTTTAGTAAATTATTCCTGCTTAAACAAGCTTATCTGGATTCTGTTGTCACTAAGAACCTTGACCAATACTCAGAAAATAAAAAACATTTCAATGAAACTCAATAAACTCATCTGATAAAGTTCAAAAATATGCACAACTAAAAACAAACACAGTTTTGAGGTCTTCACCAGTTTCATATTTGCTCTACTTTGATTTGTGCGGAGGTCATTGCAAGTAGATTTGAAATAATATTATTTAATAGTAGTGGTAATACAACAAGTAACTTCTAAGAATTACTTTATAGATCAATGGCCATTAATCAAGAGGTCTCTTTTAGACAGTCTCTTCAGCAAGCAGTGTAGGCAAAGTTGGACAGTCACATGTAAATCAATGAAATCAGAACATATTCTCACACCATACTCAAAAACAAACTCAAAACGGCTCAAAGATTTAAACATAAGACATGACCCCATAAAACTAGAAGGGAATGTAGGCAAGATATTCTCTCACATAAACTGTACCACTGTTTTCTTAGGGCAGTCTCCCAAGACAATGGAAGTAAAAGGAAAAATAAACAAATGGGACCTAATCAAACATGAGCTTTTGCACAGCAAACGAAACCATAAGCAAAAGAAAAAATAACCTACAGACTGGGAGAAAATATTTGCAAAGATGACAACCACCACCACCACCACCACCACCAAGGGACTAATATCCAAACTATACAAACAGCTCATGCAACTCAGTAACAAAAAAACCAACTCAATCAAAAAATGGGCAGAAGACCTAAATAAACGACCTAAATAAGGACCTAAATTTCTCCAAAGACGACATACAGATGGCTGACAGGCACATGAAAAGATGCTCAATATCACTAATTATTAGAGGAATGTAAATCAAATTTCAGTCGGTAAAGAGTCTGCCTGCAATGCGGGTGCCCTGGGTTTGATCCCTGGCTTGGGAAGATCCCCTGGAGAAGGAAATGGCAACCCACTCCAGAATTCTTGCCTGGAGAATTCCATGGACAGAGGAGCCTGGTGGGCTACAGTCCATGCGGTCACAAAGAGTCGGACATGACTGAATGACTAACTTTCACTTTTCAAATCAAAACTACAAGGTACCAGCTCACACCAGTCAGAGTGGTCACCATTAAAAATCTAAAAATAACAAATGCTGGAGAGGGTGTGGAGAAAAGGGAATCCTCCTACATTGTTGGGGGCAATGTACATTGGTATAGCTACTATGGAAAGCCTACGGAGGTTGCTAAAAAAACTAAAAATAGAGCTACCATATGATTCAGCAATCCCACTCCTAGGCACTTATCTAGAAAAAATTACAACTCAAAAAGATACACGTACCCCGATGTTTGTAATAGCACTATTCATAGTAACCAAAACATGAAAGCAACCTAAATGTCGACAGATGAATGGATAAAAAAGATGAGGTACAGATATACACAACGGAATACTCCTTAGCCACAGAAAAAGAATGAGATAATGCCATTTGCAGCAACAAGGATGGACCTAGAGATTGTCATACTAACTGAAATAAGTCAGAGGACAAATATCATATGACATCAATTATATGTGGCATCTAAAATATGACACAAATGAAATTACCTACAAAACAGAAACAGACCCGTGGATACAGAGAACAGACTGTGGTTTGGTGTAGTGGGGAGGGATGGAGTGGGTGGTTGGGATTAGCAGACGCAAAGTATTATATACAGAATGGATAAACAACACGGTCCTACCGTATACCACAGGGAACTATATTCAACATCGTATAATAAACCACAAAGAAAAAGAATGTGTATATATGTATAACTGAATCACTCTGCTGTACAGCAGAAATTAACACATTTGTAGATCAACCACACTTCAATAAAATAATTTTTTTAAAAAACGAGGTCATTTTTAACACTCAAGGATTATGAATATCAAAACACAAAGTCTAGGAGTTAAAAGCTGGAGTCTGTAATTTCAACTGACCAAAATAACTTCAGTTTTTATTAATAAAAAGCAGAATTACAAAGTATGGGATAAACAAATGGGAAAAATGAAATTTTGTTTTTCACCAATTAAATACATGAATATAACGGGTGCTTAACAATAATAAGTCTGGGATTTAGATATTTTTTTAAACTATAAAACCAACTTCGATTAAAAAAAAGACTTTCTCATAACATCAAAAAAATAGCTAAAACATTTTTGGATATAAAATAATTATTGGCTCAAAATGAACTGAAAAAACTCTTAAAGAAATCACATAATCTTTTGTACGTTGATCTGAACAAATTATTTAAAAGAATCAGGTTGAAGAGTCAAAGTTTACGTGACCATAATCTGTTTCACAGTTTCTGATGATAGTTTTCAATAAAAATTTTCATTTTGAAGATATAATTAGTATTTTTTAAACCATGTAATTAAATTTTAAAATGACAAAAATATACCTATAATACCTATGTAAATTTATACATTGGTAAGGAAAGGTCTACATTTTGTTAACATTCTGTCTCCTGGTAAAGGTATATACTGTAAACTTAGTGTTAATACACATTTAGAAATTATTTAAGAAAAATTAATATATTTTAGTAATAACATTTCTGGCTACATTGTAGGTGTTTTCTCATATTATATCTCACTAATCTATATAACTAGTCTTCAACACAGAAAGAATAACCATTTTTCTTAAAGCAGTTAATTAGTCTGCAGTACTTATTACCTAGGTAAGCTGAACAAAGAAACTATGGAGTGGCAGAACCAAATGTGAATCTAGATTTGTCTAACTTTTCTAAAGCAACTACTTATTTCTATTAGAGCAGGCTGAATCTTTCAAGACAGGTACGCCATCAGTTTCTTCATTATTTTTCTCACAGGAATATAAAATATTATACCAAATAATCATCTTATTTCCATCTAAATTGAGTGTTAAGAGTCAGTGAGAGGAGCAGGACATTTCACTTTTATCTCTGAAGATAAAGTTGAGTGCTCTCCATTAATTATATGATAAGTAACAGTGAAGAGTTTATACAGAAATATCACTATGTAAACATGGTTTCCTAATACTTTCTCTTCTCAACTTTCTGACATCTACTGACTTATTAAAACAGATCTATTCAACAGACAGATTCGATAGACTGTCAAAGGCAATAGTCTTTTTCATTTATCACAAACCTGGTAATTAATTCATTAGCCTGCCAATCAACCACACTACTAGAGAGATTTGTGAAAGTAGAATGAAACAGCTTACCGTGCACAATGATGTCTCTGTGATTTTTAGGGTAAAATCTGAAGAAAATTCCAAATCTGAAACAGATGTCGTATGACAATCTATATGCTACCCATTAAAAAAACAGTAGAGGGAAGGAAAAATAGTAAAAACAAAATCAGAAACACATAAATTTTTTCTTTTTATGCAAAAAAATTACTATAAACCAATGCTTTGTAAACTTTAATCACCCACACTCTACTTTGGGGATTATTTATAAACTTAAGGGCTACTAGCACTAATATTTAATTACGTCTACTTTAAATCAAATCAGTATTTTTTACTTAGACTGGTTATACGAATAATATATACAAATTATGGCTCTGTTGTGCTAAAGTTTTTTCTAAGATAGATTAAAATACTCTCAAATAAAAAGTGTTTTCCTGTGTTCCAACTAAAATCATTTTGTAAACCACCACTGGTACACATTCGCAATAAATTATGTGTGGTAAATCAATCTTTATTGTAGGAAATGCCAACTTGAAAACACATGCTATTTAAAAGAATAAGGTGTTTTAGAATTCATTTTTGTAAGTGCATTTGAAGTTTGTTAGATATTAAGAACAACCATAACAATTCCAACCAATGAACAAAATCAACTATGAAGATTCACTTCAGGGAAAAAAAATGGCCAAATATTCTTATTTTCCTGTTCTGTCCTAGTTCAAAGTCTTCTCCATTTCACTATGGACAGGAGATGGACTTGGGTACAGCAGTGTGACCAAAGGATGCTGTGCTGTGAAGGCTCTCATTGGCATCTGGCTGACCATGAATAGGTTATAACACAGTGAACACAATTCACACGACTACTTGAGGCATTATTCTATTTTAAACAGCGAGAAAATTTTAAAGAAGCTACACTGTGGTTGCCTTTTATTTATAACAGAATTGGGGAATACAGAACAGGCAACATTTACCTAAACAAACAAAAAGAGAAAGGCTATGTATACTTTTTAAACACCTTTGTTTATCAGTCCTAAATTTTCTATTTCAACTATTTTATTTACCCATAGCATTTTCAGGAATTAAGCCAAGAAATAACTAGAAAGAGAAATTAGCACCACGACATGGGACCCTTCTCTTTCTGTTCTGTCTTAAGATTGAATTGGCTATAACCATACATCCTTTCCTGAGTGGAAGAATCCAAATAAATCCTTTACACTCAGTGTACCAGGGCACTGAACAGTCCTATAGTCATTAACCATGCTATATTTTTTCTTAAAAGCTGAATGCAAGTTTAATCAGCTTGTTTTCTTGTTGAGAAACTTTACATATTAATTTAAGACTTTATCCACTTAAGAAAATTAATGAACTTTTACTGATTATCTGTTGAATACTTTGTGCCAAGAATAATTATTGATACTATGAAAGTAACAGTGTGACTAAAAAGAGACAGTGTTCTGAATTTAACACTAAACAAGCTATATTTATTTAATTATACAATTGAAATAGATAAATTAAGGAGTCTTTCACCAAAACCAACAGTACTATCACTAACTGCAAAATTACTCAACCTATGCAAATGTGACATAGCAAATTGTCAATAAAACTAGAGATTAACATGGTGAAGAATATAAAATTAAAATAGCAGGGTTTTAGTCTCATGGACATAGTCTCTATAATTACTTAATCTGAACAGGCTGGAAGAAATCTGAATGAGAAGTTAAACTGTGTGAAATATATATGAATGAATAACCTGGCTGTAAATAAGAAGCTTACAACTAAGGGGAGGAGGTGGTGGTGAAACAGAAATGACAATACCACAGGACTTTCTGCCTTTACTAAATCAATGATTCAAGCTTTCAGTGTAAGAAACTTTACTGCATAAAGAGAAGTGATTCCAAACGGACAGCACAGTCAACTGGTAAATATTATGACATCAAGTTGCTTTAATTAAAATGAAGAATGATTAGTTTTGAAGACCCATACTTAAAATCAATTCATTAATTTGAAATACTAATCTCATAAATGAAAAATAAGAAAAAGCCACACCATTAAAGAAAATTAGTACAGTACCCACCTTAATACTAAAGGCATCTGAAATAAGTGTCTTTGGATCTAAAATATCCACCACAGCCTCTGGAATGACTGCTTTCTTCATGCAGGACATGTTGAAGCCATAGACGTCATCCCAAAAAGCAATTCTGTCAGCATGCTTATTCATATCACTTACTGCCACAAGGCTGATAGTGCAAATATCAGGGTAGACTGTAACAAATAAAACACCCAACAATTTAGTATTATCTCCCTTTATAACAAAATACAATCATTAAGGCTAAACAGAAATACCAAATCCAAAATAGAGATTACTAGCAATTGATTACTAGCAATGGAGGGTAGGAAGATTAAAATAAGGATTTCAATGATGAGCTCCTATTCAAATTATTTTAAAAGGGTGACACAATCTTGAATTTATTAATATTAAACATGCTGACTGTAAAAAGGTACTAGATTTTTACCTTATATGTTCCTCTGAAATGTGTGAAGACAAGTCATTTCTAAAGATGTTATGTGACATGTAAAGAAAATTATGGGACAGAATTTTATAGTTGTATAGGAGACCAGTTCATATTACCCTCTCTTATTTATTATAAAAGGTAAATATTTAGGAGCACTCAATATGTGCCAATAAGCTACTAATTTACAGACTGTGGATACATGACCCTACTCAAACTTACATTTATACAATTTTGACAAATAAACTGACAATTATTTGTGATGTAATAAATACTAAGAAAGCGGAAGCATAAGGTATTAAGAGACCTACAGAAAAGAAAAAAAAAAAAAAAAACCCAGCTAACTCAGGTTTGTTTATGGCAGGGAAACAAGGATATTATTACAATGAGCGCTGAAGAACAAGCAAGTTTGGAACAGGGAGGGGGAGATAGGTTCTAGATAGGGTGGGCAGTGGGCATCTAGGAGCATAGTACACTCCAACTTGAGAGGAATAAGAAAGGAATACTAAGTTACAAAGGTAAGTAGAAACCAAAAGAAATAAAGCCAGTGCTGAGTAAACCACGTTAATAAACTGGACTTTATTCTGAGAATAAGGATAACCCAGTGAAAAATTTTATATGAAGAAGCACCTGGTCAAATTTTGGTTTCAGAAAAGCCACCTGGAGTGCAATGTGGAGAATAAATGGTAGGAAGCAAGACTTAAGAAAGAGGCACTTGTAATAACTGAGCTGATCTGAGGTAGAGTGACGGCTGTGGGAATGGAGAGGAGGGATACAGTCCAGGGAAGTTTAGGAGGCAGAACTTACAGACTAAGACAGGCTGGCTATGAAAGCGAGAAACAGGGAAGAGGCAAGGATGACACGATTTATACTCAGTGACTGGGCAAACTATGGTACTAATCAGGGGAACAGGGAATAAAATAAGGGCAGATTCAAGAGGACTATGAGAGTTTAATGCTTAGACAAATAGGTAAAAATTCCCAATCACCAGCTGATACATAGGCCTGGAATTCAACAGAGGTGATCTGGATTCAATGCCAAGCGAGTAAGTGTTGAGAGGTAGGGGAATAGTGTGTTCAGAGAAGACTCTTCCTTTTTATTTCCTTAGTTTTGGCTGTGCTGGTTTCCACTGCTGTGTGGCCTTTCCTGTAGTTTCGGAGAACGGGGGCTACTCTCTAGTTGTGGTGCGTGGGCTTCTCACTGCGGGGGCCTCTTTTGTTGCGGAGCATGGGCTCTAGAGCACAGGCTCAGCAGTTGTATGTGGACTTGGTAGCTCCATGGCGCGTACGATCTTCTCGGATAAGGGAATGAACCTGTGTCCTTTGCATTGCCAGGTGGATTCTTTACCACTGAGCCACCAGGGAAGCTGAGAGAAACCCTCTTCTAGTAACAAGTAAAAGTCTGTAACACAAAATTTTTAAAATATTGATGTTCTTTTTTTTGGACTAATAATAAAATTAACTTTGTCCTTCAAATGTCAACATTTAGGAAATTGTATCAACACCTTATTAACTTAGCCTTCAGACTTAAACATCAGAGAAATAACCCTCCTTCCTCCGAACTTTCTTTCCACCGCTGTAGGAATTTTATTATTCAACGAGAGCGGTACTAAATTATCTTCTACATAAAGCCCATGATAAGATGTGTTGACAACAAAGCAACTGCTTCTTCCAAACCTGACATCTGAGATACCCAGAAAAAACCCTGGTGCTCTGATACTGATAAGAAGTTTCCCAAGTCTTGTCTAAAGCAGCGACTGAGTCAGGTATGACAGCTGCACTGGGCTGGAGTCGACTGCTGGGTAACCTGAATTACTTCTATTTTCCTCTTCCTCCACTAACGTGGTAAGCCTCTTGACTGTGTTTAAATTTCTGATTGATATAAATTCTTCAAAGTAAAAGATATGCTACTGCAAATGGTGATTCAGCAAGAGTTATCTGCTACAGGAAAGGTATGCATGTTTAGTTTCCTGAAGTAGGACCTTATGATGAGGAACACTGAAGAAGAAATAGAAGCAACTTTAGATATCCCCTGGAGAAGGAAATGGCATCCCACTCCAGTATTCTTGCCTGGAGAATCCCGTGGACTGAGGAGACTGGTAGGCTACAGTCCATGGGGTCACAAGAACTGGACATGACCTAGCAACTAAACTACCACCAAGTTTACACTTTGTCAGACTGAATATGACCATCACAGAAGCTTTCCAACATTATGTCTTGTAGTTTCACCCTTAAAGAGGAACATAATAGATCAGGGGTCAGCAAACATTTTATATAAAGTGACTGCATTAGGTTTTGTAGGCTATATGGTCTTTACTGAAACTATTCATCTCTGGTGCTATGATGTAAAAGCCCCACAGATAATTATAAATACATGAGCATGGCTACTTTCTAATAAAACTTTATCTACAAAAATAAGCAGGACACTAGGTATCAGTTCAGTTCAGTCCCTCAGTCATGTCCAACTCTTTGCGACCCCATGGACTGCAGTCATGCACGCCAGGCTTCCTTGTTCATCATCACCAATTCCGGAGGCTTGCTCAAACTCATGTCTATCAAGTCAGTAATGCCATCTCATCCCCTGTCGTCCTCTGCTCCTCCCGCTTTTAATCTTTCCCAGCACCAGGGTCTTTTCAAATGACTCAGTTCTTCACATCAGGTGGCCAAAGTATTGGAGTTTCAGCTTCAACATCAGTCCTTCCGATGCATATGCAGGACTGATTTCCTTTAGGATGGACTGGTTGGATCTCCTTGCAGTCCAAGGGACTCTCAACAGTCTTCTCCAACACCACAGTTCAAAAGCATCAATTCTTTGGCGCTCAGCTTTCTTCACAGTTCAACTCTCACACCCATACATGACTATTAGAAACACCATAGCTTTGGCTAGACGGACCTTTGTTGGCAAAGTAACATCTCTGCTTTTTTAACATGCTGTCTAGGTTGGTCATAACTTTTCTTCCAAGAAGCAAGCGTCTTACGGATATTCCTAACACAGATGAGGCAGTGTACATTCAAGCCACTTAACATGGTTCATGTAATGTAGTAATGTAGTAAAGTCGCTCAGTCGTGTCTGACTCTTTGCGGGTCCCATGGACTGTAGCCTATCAAGCTCCTCCATCCATGGGATTTTCCAGGCAAGAGTGCTGGAGTGGATTGCCATTTCCTTCTCCAGGGCCTTCTCCATGGGATCTTCCCGACCCAGGAATCAAACCCGGGTCTCCCGCATTGCAGGCAGACGTTTTACCATCTGAGCCACTTAGAAACAGCATTAAGAAGTAAGGATAACTTTTCCACTGTTTTTATAAGGAAAACCTCAGTTACTACAATTAATTAAAAAGCAATTCTGATATTAGAGAAATGCAAATCAAAACTACAATGAGGTATCACCTCATACCAGTCAGAATGACCACCATTAAAAATTCTACAAATGATAAATCCTGGAGAGGATGTGGAAAGAAGGGAACCCTCTTGCTACTGGTGGGAATATAAATTGATATAGTCACTATGGAGACTCCTTAAACAGCTAGGAACAGAACTACCATATGACACAAAAATCCCACTACTGGGCATATACCCTGAGAAAACCATAACTGAAAGAGATGCATGTACCCAAATGTTTGTGGCAGCACTTTTTACAATAGCCAGGACGTGGAAGTAACCTAGATGTCCACTGACAGATGAATCTTACAGAAATCGTGGTGTGTGTGTGTAATGGAATATTACTCAACTATAAAAAAGAACACATTAGAGTCAGTCCTAATGAGGTGGTTGAACCTAGAGCCTATTATACTGAGTAAAGGAAGTCAGAAAGACATTGTATATTAACGCATGCGTATGAATCTGGAAAGACAGTACTGATGAACCTATCTGCAGGGCAGCTATGGAGACAGAGACACAGGGAACAGATTTGTGGACACAGCTGCGGAAGCAGAGGGTGGGACAAATCGAGAGAACAGCATGGAAACATATCTATCACCATATGTAAAATAGATAGCCAGTGGGAATTTGCTGTGTGACACAGGGAGCTCAACTCAGTGCCCTGGGACAACCCAGAGGGGTGGGATGGAGAGGGAGATGGAAGGGGAGTTGAGGAGGGAGGGGACATATATATATCTGGGGCCAGTTCATGTTGATATATGGCAAAAACCAACACAATACTGTAACGCAATTATCCTCCAATTAAAAAAATTTGCTAACACAATTAGCATATTATAGGAAGTAACAATAACACTTTAAATGTTAAAAAACAATTAAAAATATGTTGGTAATAAGAAGAAACAGACTAAAGAGGAATATGACTTAATTTTTTGAAGTTTATTTTTCAAGCTAATTATCAAATATATTTCACAAAGATATAAAAAATCATGGCCTCTGTATTTGTTAGAATTTAGAAATAAGTTTTTATCTTTCAGTTAGTAAGATCTATGAATATTCATGAAAGACTTGCTATCAGTGCTATAGGTCAATTTGATTCTTTATCCACCTCCTCACAGCTGGCTAACATTTTGGGCCACCTGCCAGCATCCTGACTAACCCTCTACCTTTGCATTCTGATACATTTGTCATCTGATTTTTGTCAGATAGAAGCATAATTGAATAATTATTCCCTCTTGTAGGTGAAATTAACAAAGCACTGACTGGACAAAAGCCTTCTCTTAGCAGACCATTTATAAATTCATGGCTTTGACATCTGTGTCCTTCTCGATTCATTGCCCAGAATTCATTTGTCACTAGAACAGCTCACATGGTGAACAGATAAAGATGGGAAATCCTTTATCCCTTAGAAATGCCTCACAAACTTTTGGACACTAAAGGATAAGACTGAGATGCATGAAGAAACAACTCCTAGTAAACACTAGCATCATTGTTTGTATATAAATAACCAGAGAAGGAAAAGGTTTATAACAAAAAGGAGATAATAAATAAGTCAAAACAGACTGTTCTTTTCACAGTATATGAACCACATAGAGGAAAACTTTAGTGAAATAATAGTCAATGATAAAATGACTGTCACAGATCAAGGAAAATGCACTACTAGGTAACTACGTCATCAAACAATCGCAAGAGTTTTAAAAAACTAATTTATATAATAAGGTTATCTTAAAAATCAACTGTTTATTTAGAAATTGGAACATTTTCTCATCATTAACATAATACTGACTGGGCCCACACTAAAGCTTAGCTAGGCTAAATTGTTGCTGTAATATACACTGAAAAATTATACTAAAAAAGGTAGAAAATGATAGTACTGCAATATCACAGAACAAAACCAAAATAATAAATGTGGGGAAAATGAATCTGAAGATGAGGAAGGACACAGTGAATTATGGAAATACTGAAGGAAACCTCTAAGCACTATGACACAGAGTCAGTGACTGGTCATACTGAGATAAGTTATGGAAAAGTCAAGTACTATACAAAAGGCAGGTGAAGATGCCTAAACTGGCAGCAAACTTTTATAATGTATAAATTTAACGTGAATCTCATGTTTATCAGCCATAACTCAGGAGTGGAATTAACGTTTATTGAGCAACTACTTTATGTCAAGCACCTCATTTAGACTTTTGACTGATTCTATGAAGCTAGATTATAATCTTCATTTTTCAGATAAGGAAACTGAAGTTCAGAGGAATAAAATAACTTGCCCAAATTACTGTTCTTAATCAGATACCTAGGAACTAGTCATCTGATGAAGCAGGGATTTAATTCAAGGTCTGACTGCAAAATTTTGTGCTTTCCATTATTCATGATGCCACATTTTGTGCTTTTCAGATGGAGAAAAAGGAAAGAGGAACTCAAGTGCCCTAATGAGCACCTGTTGGAAAAGAATGAGGAAAGAGAAAAGCATTGAGAAAGATTAAAGATTAATAAAACTTCAGGGCAAAGTGAGGAAAATGGGAACGTTCTGCCTTACCCATGCCATCTGAGTAAAGGAATGAGGTGACAAAGCAAAAAGACACTAAAAAGGAGAGCAACCAAGCAGAAATGGGGGAGGAGTCAATACACTCTAGAGTTCAGCTTGCAAGGGAAAGGCATTCGTAAACCTGGAATTCGTAACAGAGGCGATTTCTTATTAGCATAGACCAAGATTCCAGTGTATGTATCTGCCACTCTGTTCTGCCGCCCTCTTCTGACCTGTGTGTGAGATTTCCTGTTATGAGGCAGATCTGCTTTCTTTTACAGAAGCTGAAAATGAGAAAAAGTTGCTTTCCCTCCTTTGCAAGTTAGGCACGAGTCCATGACTGAGGCTCCACTAATGATACACACCTAAATCTCTGTCTACTTTTCAGAGGCAGCAATGCCTACTATTGTGCACTATCGCTGTTTACTTGCTAAATCACGTCAGACTCTGCGATCCCAGGCACAGTAGCCCTCCAAGGCTCCTCTGTCCATGGGATTACCAGGCAAGAATACTGGAGTGGGCCACCACTTCCTTCTCCAGGGGATCTCTCCGACCCTGGGATCCAACCTGAGTCGCCGGCTAGGAAGGCAGATTCTTTACCAATGAACCACCAAAGGAGTCCACTACTGTGTACATCTTAAATAAATTTGAAAAATAGGATGATTCCCTGAGTTTTTGGTTCAAAAGTATCTGATGTGGTTTTTGGTTCAAAAGTATCTGGAATTTTAATAAAAGGTCCCAGACATTGTGATGGTCTGTCAAGATTGGGAAATAATGACTTAGGAAATGGCTGTCTGAAAACTCTGCTTTGCATAAACAAAGTTCTCAACTTAATAATCCTGACAATTTATAAATTAGAGAAGCAGTATACTGAGAAGGACCTCATAAGGAAGCTGAATTTTGTTCTGACCATATGAGAGGGGAAGAAAACTTTCATTTTCCTTGTAATGAAGGGCAATGAAAATAACATTCTTTTCCAATACCAGAGAAGATGTCTCCTTTAGGGCCTCTACATTTTTATGCAAACTATAATTTTGCAAAACTGTTATCAGTTCTGAGGAAGTTTCAAAACAACAAATTATTTCTTCATGCTCCAACAGTATCAATTAGTCCAATTCTGGAGGATGCCAACTCTGATTATGACTAAAAGTGGAGTCTGCTAGGCTTCTACAGAGAAATTTACTCTTTTCCCTTTTATAATGAGAAGATATTTTGTGGGGGAGATTCTCAGAAACAAACAACTGAAGTATGCCATTCTTAACCAAATTTTCAGACTGTTCATGTATTTTATATACATCACCTTTTCAGTAGCTATGAAGATGGGCATGATTTTGCTACTTAGTGCTAAGCCTTATTTTTATGATTAATTATATGCTTTGCCCAAATTCCCTTTTGTTAGGTATCAATATCATAACTGTTTTTTCTTATTTGCTTGAGTATCTTTTTTTTGTCCTGACTTTTCTATGTAATTTTGTTTTAGGTGTACCATAGAATCAGGGTTTCTCTTGTGTTCCAACCTAAAATTCTTTTTCTTTTATAAATTAGTTTAGTCCATGTACACTACTGATATGAAAAATTTTCTTGTTCCTATCAATGTTACTCTGTATCTGCAGTTTTTGTTTTATTTTGTTTTTCAAGCAGTTCAACTGCACAACCTTTTCCCTTTTTTCTTAAGTATTAATTCTTTTATTTACGAAGTATGCCTTTTTTGTTCTAATAGCTAACTTTACAATTACAACCTTACAGAATATCTTCTGTTTGTCTCTTTTTAATAGTATTTACTAATCTCCTATCACAAGTAATGATAGTTACTGTATTTACTTGGTTCTTCCCCTTTCCTTTCCTCTTCTTAATCACCCAATTATTTTTTAGTTATAGAGCTATATTGATAATACTAACAAAAATTACAGAAATGGCCATAAAGTTAGTACATAGTTTTATTTTTCAAAATAGCTAGAAATCAAATTATATCATGATTCATTTGACCTGATGGAGGTAATACTGCTTCTTTTTTTTTTTTAAGTCAATTCTACTAAGGTAAAATTTACATGCAATAAAACTCACTCTCTTTGCCCTTTTTGATGTATAATCCTATGTGATTTGACAAACACACTAGTTATACAATCACCACCACAATCAAGACACAGACAGGATTGATGACCACAAGCTTCACCATTCAATTTTAATCAACAGTATCATTTTAATATTACCTTTGTAGTACTAAATGTACTTATTATGTTAGTTGTCAATTTTAAGTGACATAAACAGCCAACCCTCAAATTATGAAATAATGAATTCCATAAATTCCTATTAAAGATAAATCTGTGTAAGTATTTTGACACTTTTAGTGTATAAAACATTTGTATCTATGCTTCAATCCTAAAATATACATTGGTTTTCAACTTCCTTGTAAAAATATGCACTGGTCATGATCTAACATTTTCCTGGTTTTCCTCCTGATTTTTTGGTTGGTTGAATGTAAAACCACTACATTTCTGATATACAATTGGTAAACTGATAATAAGCAGAAAGCAGTAAACCCACTTTCAGTAACTTTATAAAACTTAAAAAAAAAATTATTTTTTTTTTTATTTGGCCTCACCACATGGCATGTGGAATCTTAGTTCCCCAATCGAGGACTGAACACAGGCACAAGGCAATGAATGCACCGCGTCCTAACCACTGGACTGCCAGGGAATCCCAACGGAAGTTTCATTAGTGATAACAGCAGAAATGAGCACCTCTACAGTACTGTGGAATTACTTGGTGATTAGGAGAGTGAATACTTCAGTTATTGGCTGACTATGTTTTATAAAGGCCTTGCCATTATATATAAAGTGAGACATAAATTGAACTAAGACTCCTAGAAAAATAAACTGTGGTCCCTCCATGCTTATATAGTCTTCAATAGTCTGTTTTTCATAATTCAGTTATTCTTTCTTAAATCTTTACATTACTAATTGCTTAGTAAATCTTTCGTTAAGGAAAACATAAAACTCTTGTTTGCAATAAAAGAATGAGCATCTAGATGACCGACGATATTCGCTGAAGCATGCTCAAACACACAAGACAGGCTAAACCACTTCATGTTACTCACTTCTGTCTTCTCCTACTTTTTTGATTCTGTTGACAAGTGACATTCAATAGCACCACTGAGGCATCTGAATGCTGACCTCTCTTTAATACACCCCTAGAAAATCTGAGTGCTAAAAGCAGCTATATAAAAATATGGAAAGAGAGATTTATGCGTCTCTACTTTATCCCTCCAATGATGGAAAATAGCTCTGCCACTGTTTCAGCTACAACCTCTTTATTCACATGGCTGTAAGTTCTTAATGAATTTCATCAAGAATTCAATTTAAATGTATTAAGCTGCTGTCAGTCCTTCAGTAAGATCAATGAACACCACTCAGGGAGGTATGGAAACAGTTTTCTGAAATCTTCCCCTGAAACAACTTCAAGGCAAGAATGAGATTCAATAAAATGCACTTTAGTAAAGAAACAACAAGGGACAGTCAATAGAACATGAATACTAGAGTCTGGCAGATCTGTGTTTAGAAAAACAAGTTCAAGGCTTGGATATTTAAACGTACCATCCAGGACGTTTCTAAAATCTCTAAGGGCTGTTGTGACGATTATATGTAATACAATAAATAAAGGCAGACTGTATTATTTGGCAACTAGTAGACAAACAGTAGATAATATTAGTTTTTAGTCATTAAGTATACTTGTCATAAAAAAAAAACCACTGCAATTATTAAAAGATATAGCCAATTATTACAGGTTAAAATACATCTAAAACATTCTAGCCACATTCATGTCACAGATCAGAAACATATCTTGAATTGGTTGCAGAAAATACAGTGATAAAATAAGAGCATTTTGCAAAAGAAAGGCAATCCACTTAAATGTTATCATAAAAAGACCTCAATTGTACTGGAGAATTTTCTGTGCACTTTCTGTTTTGGCCTTACTGATTTTTACTGCCAAAGTAATTTCATAGAACATGAATGGGCTGGAGGCATATGTATGCTCAAATGCTTTATGATATCAGTTCAAAATGTATCCTCCTTTTCATCTACTTTTATATAGCAGTTTTATCAACTATACTCTGACCACAGAAATGACTTACTAATTCTAAAGCTTTGAGAAAGGGAAGGTCCAGGGAAAGGTGAGTGAAGGGAGACAGATGCTATTCAACTCAGTTTTAATGATTCAATGCAATAAACATGTGTTATGTACTATCTATAGTCCAGGAGCTGTAGAGCTCAGTAAAGAGCCAAAGATGAGCAAAACATAATCCTGAGGACACTCTATCTGTATACAGCTGTTTATAGCAGAAAGCCTATAAAACACAATCTCACCAAGTATGCAGATAATGTGAGTGAAAGTTCACTACGGACATGAAAAGGAAGCCTTCCACATTTATTGGGATCTATTTTAAAATACTGACTGGTATGCGGTGCTTTATAAATTTAACAGAAACCAATATTTAAATGTTCTTGTTAAATCACAGGGAAGACAGGTTTATACATTTAGTGAAGCCATGGAAAATTTGCTACCAAAGTAAATGATTTTCAACCTAGTATGAAAAATTGTTTTGGGGAAAAACAACTAAATGTCATAAAAACAAACAAACAAATCAAAAGACTCACGTGTTTACGAGAATACCATTAACTTGGGAGTCCTGCCTATCTTATATTAATATAATGTTCTACTATCAAGAGTACACTAAACAAATGTCTTAAACCTTCCTCTAATGGAAACATCTTTCATCTCTATTGGGAACTTTCTCAGTCATGCATAGTTTATTTGAAATCCAAAGGTTCATTTGGTTCTGCCAGACTAAAATTAGATTACTAAAACTAGAATTTTATACTCACCCGATCCTCCTTTTGCCAAGTATTTGTTCTTTGCATAAAGGACAGAATCTAACATAGACTCAAAGAGAAGAAAATAGCCCTATATAAATAAAAAGGAAAAAATGTTTTCAGAAATGTGCAATATCATCATAAGCAGATAACTTTAAATATCTAGGCTACTATTTCAGCAAAAAATAATTTTTTGACTCTACAATATAATAATAGTCTTCAAAGTTTGAAATTACTTTTTGCAGGAAATTCCCCATGTAATAATTAAATCAAGCAAGGGTACAAAGTGGATCCCGAATGTTTATTACAGTAGAATGTAATGAACCTTCTCCACCTGTGCTTCCACTTCCTAGACTATTGTTTCTTCCCCATTAAAAGCAAAGTTTCACATAGAAATTGCTAATATTATATAACTTCCTGGAATACTGCAGTATGAATCTAGACCAATTGTTCTATTTGCCCCCAGAGAACATTTTTGATTGTCACAACTATTTAGGAGGTAAACATCCTTTACTGATAAACATCTTTTACTGACACAGGATGGCCCCCCAAACAAACAAATGTCTGATCTCAAATGTCTATAGGGCTAAGGCTGAGAAACTGGTCTAGAATATCTTTTCCCGAAGTTATTTTCTGCCCAAAGACAATCTCTTTAGAGAGTTTTTTTTAAAAAAAGACGAGAGGGGACTTTTAATCAAAGAGGTGAGGAAGAGCAGATGCTCTATTCTCCTCAGAGAGATTCATAATGCACAATAGCACATTAACAAGTTCTGAAAAGTGTTACAGTGAAGAGTATGGCATATTTCCCGCTTTTTGACTAGAGACCTTTCTTTTTCTGTGTAACATATATCAACATCTTGCAGAACTCTGCTGTCTGAAACACACTGCGTGAAACTTGGCCCCAGTGCACTTCAGATTCTGGAGAACACCACTGACTACTTCACCAAAAACGGATAATCACAGCACAAATGAAAAGATAACTCACCACTTCAGTAAGTCCCCTACATACGAACCAGTTCCATTCTGAGAGCACGGCTGTAAGTCCGATTTGTAAATCCAACAAAGTTAGCCTAAGTAACAAGCTAACACAACTGGCTATATAGTACTATACTGTAACAGGTTTATAATACATTTCATACAATAAAACATAAAAAAACAAAAAATTAAGAAAACGTTTTTACTCTTACAGTAAAGCAACTTGAAAAGTACAGTAGTACAGTGTGATAGCTGGGCATATTTGAATCTTTCAAAGTTTGCTACTTGAAGGTTCGTATGTAGAGGGCTTACTGTATCGGTGTCACATACACAGCATATTCTAGCAGTATGCTACAGTTTATTATAGAAATGATAAAGTAATTATAAGTGAGAGATCAAAGCCAGTTTCTATTAGTCTTCTTCTGGGACCCATCTCCCAATAGCCCTGAACAGTATGGAAAAGTAAGTCTTCAGTACAGTGCTTATTAGCATATAGTAAACCCTATTATTGCTAATATGGATTTAACTCAGATGACCATTATGTCTACTACTGCGGACAGGAATCTCTTAGAAGAAATGGAGTAGCCATCATGGTCAATAAGAGAGTCCAAAATGCAGTACTTGGATGCAATCTCAAAAACGACAGAATGATCTCTATTCGTTTCCAAGGCAAACCATTCAATATCACAGTAATCCAAGTCTATGTCCCAACCAGTAATGCTGAAGAAGCTGACGTTGAATGGTTCTATGAAGACCTACAGGACCTTTTAGAACACCCAAAAAAGATATCCTTTTCATTATAGGGGACTGGAATGCAAAAATAGGAAGTCAAGAAACACCTGGAATAACAGGCACATTTGGCCTTGGTATACAGAATGAAGCAGGGCAAAGAGTTTTGCCAAGAAAATGCACTGGTCATAGCAAACATCCTCTTCCAACAACACAAGAGAAGGCTCTGCACATGGACATCACCAGATGGTCAACACCGAAATCAGACTGATTATATTCTTTGCAGCCAAAGATGGAGAAGCTCTATACAGTCAACAAAAACAAGACCGGGAGCTGACTGTGGCTCAGATCATGAACTCCTTATTGCCAAACTCAGACTAAATTGAAGAAAGTAGGGAAAACCACTAGAACATTCAGGGATGACCTAAATCAAAGCCTTATGATTATACAGTGGATGTGAGAAATAGATTTAAGGGCCTAGATCTGATAGATAGAGTGCCTGATGAACTATGGACGGAGGTTCATGACATTGTACAGGAGACAGGCATCAAGACCATCCCCATGGAAAAGAAATGCAAAAAAACAAAATGGCTGTCTGAGGAGGACTTACAAATAGCTGTGAAAAGAAGAGAAGCGAAAAGCAAAGGAGTCCAGAAAGAAAAACACCAATACAGTATACTAACACATATATATGGAATTTAGAGAGAAGGTAATGATGAGCCTGCAAGCGAGACAGTAAAAGAGACACAGATGTGTAGAGCGGACTTTTGGGCTCGGAGGGAGAGGGAGAGGGTGGGATGATTTGGGAGAATGGCATTGAAACATGTATGTTATCATGTAAGAAACGAATCACCAGTCTATGTTCGATGCAGGATACAGGGTGCTTGGGGCTGGTGCATGGGGATGATCCAGAGAGATGATAGGGGATGGGAGGTGGGAGGGGGGGTTCATGTTTGGGAACTCATGTACACTCGTGGCAGATTCATGTCAATGTATGGCAAAACCAATACAGTATTGTAAAGTAAAATAAAGCAAAAATAAAAATTAAAAAAAAAAAAAAAGAAAAGAAAAGAAAAGGAGAAAAGGAAACATATAAGTATCCGAATGCAGAGTTCCAAAGAATAGCAAGAAGAGATAAGAAAACCTTCCTTGGTGATCAATGCAAAGAAATAGAGGCAAACAGAATGGGAAAGAAGAGATCTCTTCAAGAAAATTAGAGATACCAAGGGAACATTTCATGCAAGGATGGGCTCAATAAAGGACAGAAATGGTAGGGACCTAACAGAAGCAGAAGATATTAAGGAGAGGTGGCAAGAATACAGAGAAGAACTGTACAAAAAAGATCTTCGAGACCAAGATAATCACAATGGTGTGATCACTCACCTAGAGCCAGACATCCTGGAATGTGAAGTCAAGTAGGCCTTAGAAAGCATCACAATGAACAAAGCTAGTGGAGGTGATGGAATTCCAGTGGAGCTATTTCAAATCCTGAAAGATGATGCTGTGAAAGTGCTGCATTCAGTATGCCAGCAAGTTTGGAAAACTCAGCAGTGGCCACAGGACTGGAAAAGGTCCGTTTTTATTCCAATCCCAAAGAAAGGCAATGCCAAAGAATGCTCAAACTACCACACAATTGCACTCATTTCACACGCTAGTAAAGAAATGCTCAAAATCCTCCAAGCCAGGCTTCAGAAATACGTGAACCGTGAACTTCCTGATGTTCAAGCTGGATTTAGAAAAGGCAGAGGAACCAGAGATCAAATTGCCAACATCTGCTGGAGCATCGAAAAAGCAAGAGAGTTCCAGAAAACATCTATTTCTGCCTCATTGACTATGCCAAAGCCTTTGACTGTGTGGATCATAATAAACTATGGACAATTCTGAAAGAGATAGGAATACCAGACCACCTGACCTGCCTCTTGAGAAACCTGTATGCAGGTCAGGAATCAACAGTTAGAACTGGACATGGAACAACAGACTGGTTCCAAACAGGAAAAAGGAGTATGTCAAGGCTGTATATTGTCACCCTGCTTATTTAACTTATATGCAGAGTACATCATGAGAAACGCTGGACTGGAAGAAGCACAATCTGGAAACAAGATTGCCAGGAGAAACATCAATAACCTCAGATATGCAGATGACACCACCCTTATGGCAGAAAGTGAAGAGGAACTAAAAAGCCTCTTGATGAAAGTGAAAGTGGAGAAAGTAAAAAAGTTGGCTTAAAGCTCAACATTCAGAAAACTTAGATCATGGCATCTGGTCCCATCACTTCATGGCAAATAGATAGGGAAACAGCGGAAACAATGTCAAGACTTTATTTTGGGGGGCTCCAAAATCACTGCAGATGGTGACTGCAGCCATGAAACTAAAAGACGCTTACTCCTTGGAAGAAAAGTTATGACCTACCTAGATAACATGTTGAAAAGCAGAGACATTACTCTGCCAACAAAGGTCCGTCTAATCAAGGCTATGGTTTTTCCAGTAGTCATGTATGGATGTGAGAGTTGGACTGTGAAGAAAGCTGAGCGCCAAAGAATTGATGCTTTTGAACTGTGGTGTTGGAGAAGACTCTTGAGAGTCCCTTGGACCGCAAGGAGCTCCAACTAGTCCATTCGGAAGGAAATCAGCCCTGGGATTTCTTTGGAAGGAATGATGCTAAAGCTGAAACTCCAGTACTTTGGCCACCTCATGCGAAGAGCTGACTCATTGGAAAAGACTCTGATGCTGGGAGGGATTGGGAGCAGGAGGAGAAGGGGACAACAGAGGATGAGATGGCTGGATGGCATCACTGACTTGATGGACGTGAGTCTGAGTGAACTCCGGGAGCTGGTGATGGACAGGGAGGCCTGGCGTGCTGAGATTCATAGGGTCGCAAAGAGTCGGACACGACTGAGTGACTGAATGAATGAATGCTAAAGGTGAACAAATATCAGTGTTACCCTCACTCAGCATTGTGAAACAAAACTGTTTTCATTTGCTCTGTGCACAAATTAAGTGTCTAACAAGATCAATATACAACACAATGAACGATGTTTCAAAGGTTTCTATACAACCAGAAAAATCTGCAAAGCCTGAATCGGTAATTTTCCCAAGAGATTAGCAGCAAATTTAAATTTACAGAAAACACAGTTCTCATGTTTGAATCACTTATAATGGAACCTAATTAAACTGCTGCTATCAACTCTACACTGGCATTTACCTTTTCCCCCCAACTCACTAATTTATTGATAAGAAAGTAACTGCCTACAAAACACAGACTTAGCAACAAAACTCTTATTAATGTGTTTACTTAGGAAAATTAAGGATTTGGACTTCCCTAGTGGCTCAGACAGTAAAGATCTGCCTGCACTAGAGGAGACCCAGGTTCAATCCCTGGGTCCAGAGATCCCCTGGAGAGGGAAATGGCAACCCACTCCAGTATTCTTGCCTGGGAAATCCCATGGACAGAGGAGCCTGGCAGGCTACAGCCCGTGGGGTCTCAAGGAGTTGGACGCAACTGAATATGCGTGCATACATGCATGATAATAACAGTGACAATAACAATGGTATTCTATATCACAGTGCTGTTGCGAGACCTAAATATGTTAATAAATGTAAAAGGGTTTACAGCAGTAAATCTTATCAGTTTAACTAAAAAAAATAAGTACTTAAAATTATATTTGTAAAGGCTTCTGAGATTTTTTAAATTATGTTTAATACATTAGAGAACGAAGGTTTACCAGATTCTTCAGAATCATATAGTATTTACTTAGTGAATGGTCCTTTATTAAAAATCCTTGACTCAGAACTAAAATTCCTTTTCTTTTTTCCCCAGGAGTCACTTTTTTCCAGACTATCCAAGACTATGTATATGTGTGTGCATACAAAAAATAAAAAGACCCTTCTTTAAAATCCTTGAAATTTCTTTGAAATTCATAAACAAAATTTTAAGCCCAATCAAAATAATCTGATCAAGTTGGCCAAATTAGTGCCAATTCAAACTTCAAGGTTCTCAGATTTTTTTCCCCTGAGTTAAAAATGTCAATTTTTCTTAATCCTCTGAAGTTTGGTATTTATACTTAAAAGAATTTCCTATTTATGTCTACTTCCATTCAAAATAAAAAATATCAATAAGCCCTTTTCCACATACCGCAGAATGATTACCCAGAATCCTGATCAAACAATATTAGAAAGCGCTTCTGAGGTTCTAACTATTTGAACAACGTAATTTTCACATCAGAGAAATCAGTACTAGTGAGGTTAAGTGACTTATTTTAGGATATGTAGCTGGAAAAATAACTCTGGACAATCTTCAGATCCCATCATAAACACTGGCTTTAAGATTCAATTCCAAATGCTGCTAACCAAACTCAACCTGAGATAGAGGGCAAGCAAACAAAGGAAGGATAATCATCCCTTGAAGCACGAACATCCTTTCCTAGATGCCACGCCTTTACGTCACAATTTTTAGAGCGAGCCACCATTATTAAGTAGGAGAATTTCTGAAAGCAAACGATCAAATGTTTTTGTTGATACATGTAAAGGATTTAGCACAGTGCCTGGCACAGAGTTAACACATAAAACCTATTAAAGACTATATCACACGACTCTATTTTGGCAGAAGTCATACAGGGTCTGCTACTATGGGATAGAACTGGGCTAAAATGGTAGAAGCAGGTTTTCTTCTTTCCCCATTCCCTTCCCCGCCTTTTTCTCTCTTCATTGGTGTATAATTTTAAACAATACTTTAAATCTATTTAACCTTGGTGTTTTTAATAATTTTGTTTGTTTTGGTTGTGCTAGATGTCCACTGCTGCACTTTTCCCTAGTTACAGCAAGCAGGGTCCACTCTAGCTGCGGTACACGGTCTCACTGTGGTGGCTGTGTTACAGAGCACGGGCTCGGTGGCGGGGCGGGGGTGGGGGTCGCTTCAGTAGTTTCGGATCCCGGGCTCTAGAGCACAGGCTCAAGAGGTGTGGCAAATGGGCCTAACTGCTCTGTGGCATGTGGGATCTTCCCAAACAGGGATCAAACCTCTCTCCAGCACGGGCAGGCGAGCTCCTCACCACTGAGCCACCAGGGAAGACCCTATATCAATTTCTGATAATACCTTTCTTCATTTCTGTAGCAAGATATTTGAATGGACATGAACTTGGGCAAACTCCAGGAGATGGTGAGGGACAGGGAAGCCTGGCTTGCTGCAGTCCATGGGGTCACAAAGAATCGGATTACAACTTGTCAACTGAACAACAGTAAGATATTTCTAGTATAAGTATACGACAAGGGCTCTATTCTGTCAGAGTACTTTTCTAAACTTTATGGTAAAGATCAACTGAACTAGCAAATCAGTAGAACAGCATTTCTTCAAAACAACAATGGATTACACATATTCATATTTAGCCTATCTACTAAATATGCCACATTATTATTATTATGGTCTAATTTTGCAGCTAGTGGGCTCTTAGTTCCCCTATGAGGGATCAAACTTAGGCCCTGGCAGTGAAAACGCCGAGTCCTAACCACTGGCATACGTGCACGCTCAGCTGGGT
Source organism: Ovis aries (assembly GCF_016772045.2). Taxonomy (NCBI): domain Eukaryota; kingdom Metazoa; phylum Chordata; class Mammalia; order Artiodactyla; family Bovidae; genus Ovis; species Ovis aries. The sequence continues at coordinate 22,037,255 of NC_056074.1, forward strand.
CTGGCTCTTTGCAAACCCATGGACTGTTTAGTCCACAAGGCTCCTCAGGACATGAGATTATACTGGCAAGAATATTGGACTGGGTTCCCATTTCCTCCTCCAGGGGAATCTGCCTGACCTAGAGATTGAACCTGTGTCTCCTGCACTGGCAGGCGGATTCTTTACCACTGAGCCACCTGGGAAGCCCCTCTAACCACTGGACCACCAGGGAAAACTCAAGCCACATTATTTAATACTTGATGAAGACTGACAATTTTACTAGTCATTTATTTCACTTAGTATCTGGATATCTGTTCAACTACTACCTCCTCAAAAAGGATTTTCTGGATTCTCCATATTAAATATCTTCTTTCCCCACCAAACTCCACCTCTTTATTCTGCTTTGTACTCTATCATGGCACTTTAATGAGAACTGGTTATTTTAAAAAGCTGTTTTGCTTTCTAAAATTAATTTTCAAATGTTAATAGTGGTAAATATCATCACAGTAATATTATGTGGCCTTTATGGAATATCTTATTAAATTCATCCCTAAAGCACGTTATTATTTTCATTCAGTTGACAAGGAAACTAAGGCTTAGAAATGTTAAATAACCTAAAATCATGAGACTTTAAAAAAACAGCTCACAGTTAAAGAAACAGTTGAACAAGTCAAAATCTGAATCCTGGTCCATCTGACTATAGAGGCCAAGTTCTGAGTAACTATTCTATGTTGCTTCTTATTGATTTACCTGAGTAAAAATAAGACTTGGTATTCATATTATATTATGGAGCTTCCCAGGTGGCTCAGTGGTAAAGAATCCCCCTGCCAATACAGGAGATGCAGGTTTGATCCCTAGGTCAGGAAGATCCCCTGGAGAAGGAAATGGCAACAGTGTCCAGTATTCTTGCCTGGAAAATCCCATGGACATAGCAGCTCAGTGGGCTACAGTCCATGGAGTGGCAAAGAGTCAGACATGACTTATCACACACATTTGTATTATATTATACTACGTGTGTAATTAAGGACTCAAGCGTTCTGAAATAAAAAATACCCAGCACATATTAAACAAGATTAGATTTACAACAGGTACCTGATTGATAATATTTCAGAGTGAAAGCTTAGTTGGCAAGTGGCTGTTAGCCAGCATTCACTGTGAAAAATATTACTTTAGAAAATCCATGAATATATGTAGAAACAAAACAATTATTTGTGAGACAAATTAAAATGTCTAGTTAAGTACATTAGCAGATGAAAAGATTCATATACGGACTGCTCGCAGTTACTGTCCTTTCTCTCAACTTTCCACTTTGCTAAACTTCATTTTACTATAGGCTCCCTACATGACAGAATGGGCTTTAATTTCCTGGGAATTGTCCTTGGTTCTGAACCAAGTCATTTATTACTGATATCAGAAGGCTTTGCTCCAAATGCCCTGCTTGTCTGCAGTGTGATTCAGACTGTAATTTCACAGGCTGCTGCCTTACCTGTAGGGGTACCATCTGGAAGAGAATTATACTCTGTACTTTCTCCCATGATGCTCATGGAGCACTCTTCTTCCCAAATTGACATTCATTTTTTAAAATTAAAATTTGCATTTACACTTCAAAAATTAATTACTACAAAAGGAACACACTGGATCAAATCTGGAACTAAAAGAGCCATTAACATTATTCATTGAAATGAATAATGGAACCTTATTTTTAAATGCCTGTTCATGATATCTATTCTTTGAATAGAAAAAATTAATGATAAAAAGAAAGTTGTGATACCTTCAGAATAAGGTGCTTCTCCTGACTCTTTTTTTTTTTCAGTTCAAATAACTGAATTACTGATACACTCTTAGGCAGAATTAACTAGTTAAAAAAGTGAGGCTAGGGGAAAGCAAAAATAAAACAAAAAGCTAATCTGTAGAAAGTCTAGTGACAAACAGGCAATAATATGGATTTAAAGATAAAAATAAAAGATTATTTCAAAAACTAAACAAGCCTATAAAATCTAATCCCAAATTCTTTTTCATATTCTTTTCCATTACAGATTATTACAAGATACTGAATATAGCTCCTTGTGTTATGGACTTCCGAGGTCGCTCAGTGGTAAAGAATACTCCTATCAATGCTGCAGATGCGGGTTCAATCTCTGGGTCTGGAAGACCCCTGGAGGAGAAAATGAACCCATTCCAGGATTCTTGCCTGGAAAACCCCATGGCAGATGAGCCTGGTGGGCTAGTCTATAGGGCTGCAAAAGTCTGACGTGACTGGGCGTGTACATGCGCATATCTTGCATTATACAGGAGGTCCCTGTGGTGTATCTATTTCATTTACAGCAGTGTGTATATGTCAACCCCTTTCCCGTCTGGTAACCATAAGTTTGTTTTCTATGAGTCACTTCTGTTTTGTAAATAAGTTCACTTGCCCCATTTCTTTTTATTTTTTTTTTAATATTTTTATTTTTTTCGGCCTTGCTACGTGGCATATGGGATCTTAGTTCCCTGACCAGGGATTGAACCCGCATCCCCTGCGTTGGAAGCACAGAGTCTTAGCCACTTAATCACCAGGGAAGTCCCCGCCCCATTTCTTTTAGACTGCACATATAAATAGTATCATGATGAGCTGTCTTTACCTGACTTACTTCAGTTACTATGATAATCTCTAGGTTCATCCATGCTGCTGCAAATAGCATTATTATTTTATTCTTTTTTATGGCTAATATCCCATTATGTGTATACACACACACACACACACACAGAGTTTTTTCTTTTTCCATTTATCTGTCAATGGACATTTAGGTTGCTTCCATGACTTGGCTATTATAAACAGTGCTGCTATAAACATTGGGGTACATGTATCTTTTCAAATTAGAATTTTCTCCAGATTTATAAGCCCAAGAGTGGCATAGCTGGATTGTATGGTAACCCTATTTTTAGTTTCCTAAGGAATTTTCCTACTTTTCTCCATAGGGGCTGCACCAATTTCATTCCCACCAACAGTGTAGTAGGGTTCCTTTTTCTCCATACCTTCTCCAGTATTTTTATTTGTAGACTTTCTGATAATGGCCATTCTGATTGGTGTGAGGTGTACTTCATTGTAGTTATGATTTTCATTTCTCTAATAATTAGTAATACTGAGCATTTTTTCATGTGCCTGCTGGCCACTTGTATGCCTTCTTTGGAGAAAGATATATGTGAATTTCTGAAACAATATTCCCAATTCCCCACAGTGATTGAAAAAAATTGTTAATTATAGCTGGATATTCTACTTATAAAAATAAAACAATTACTTGCTAACTCTTTTATTAAAGAGAATTATTGACATATTAAGTTACATTTATATAACAGAGTAGTCATACAATATTCATAAGTGATAGATATTTGAGACTACAGGAAAGATGAACTCTATTAACAGCATGGATTCAAGGCTTGAAGAACAAGATCACATTCTGTTTCCTGCAAAAATGCATTTTAGGAGCTACTGATCCTCTGAGTTCAACATATATGCCAGAAGAAAAAAAACAGACCATCTAGTTAGATGCATCAGTAAGCTAGTTGTCACCTTGAGAGTCATTTGCTAAAGCTATTATAAAGTGAATAAACTGGGAAACAGGAGATAAAACCTATCGTCCAGCCAAAGTGAGGAATAGGAAAGGAAATGATCCTAAATAAAAAAACAGAGACAACCAAATATATCTGCAGAGTAAATATAAACTTAAAATCTCATCTGCTGCCACCTTGTCCCCTCCCTGCCAACCCAGTTTAGAACCATGGTCAAATACGTCATCTCCCCACCCCAACACCATTTCCAATAATTCTTAACATAAGCTAGTCCTCTTGTTAATTCACCACGCTAATTTACAATGTCCAGGTGGCAGGAAAAACTTCAATCATTTAAAAGTAATTCTGCAAAATACTTTGTTGGTAAGACTGAAAAAACAGGAATTCTCATACTACTGTCGGCAAGAAAGCAGAATGGTAAGATAAGTGCTATGAAGAATTTGGTAAAAATTGTTAATACTGTATATGCATTAAGTCTTTGACCCATCAATCCCACCTCCAGGAACATGAAATAAAATGAATAATGTATAAGAATATGCAATACATTATTATTTGTAATAGCAAAAGAATGACAGACATTTCCATGAATGTTAGTTATTTATATTACATTTATCTAGACAATGGAATATTACCCAGCCATAGAAAAGAATGAGGAGTATTTCTCTACAATGATATAGAATGATGGTCAAGATATAATTTTTAATTTTTAATTTTACACAAAGCATAGAACAATACACAGAGTATGTTAACTCTGCATAACACAAGGGTAAAAATGTAAATATATACATATCTAATATTTTAAAAATAAGCCAAAAGCTAAAAAGGAAACAAGAATTTATCTATTAACTAAGGGATAGAAGAATGGAATCACTGAACTTTTCTGTAATTAAAACATAAATTTAAACTAAAAAGAGAAAAAAGCAATTCTTCCAAACTGAGGAGAAAGAAAACAAATACATCTGAAGGTATGTCAAGTTGGTTACATAACCAAAGGAAACTCATTACTTCAAATAACTGTGCTCAGTTGTGTCTGACTCTTTGTGACTCCACAGATTGTACTCGGCCAGGCTCCTCTGTACAAGAAATTTTCCAGGCAAGAATACTGGAGCAGGTTGCCATTTTCTACTCCAGGGATTGAATCCATGTCTCTTGCATCTCCTGCACTGGCAGGCAGATTCTTAACCACTGCATCACCTGGAAAGTCCCCCTCAAGTAACTTTAAAACACAGTATTTAGACTATGTATTTCTCATGAGATATATATTCTAGAACAAAAGAAAATATAAGGAAATCATAAGTGAAGTTATAAAACTTCATTTACAAATTTTATTACTAGTAAAATTCATGTAAAATTTTTGAAACTATTATATAGATATATGATAGAACAAATAAGCAATTATTATTCTAAGAATCAAGATTTTTCTACAGAGATACAGTATAAAATCAAAGAATTAAAAATTCCATAATCTTAAATTGGAAATATCAGTGTAAACTCATGGCTTTTTTTAATATTAAAAAAATAAAGAGACACACGCACCCCAATGTTTATCGCAGCACTGTTTTTAATAGCCAGGACATGGAAGCAACCAGGATGTCCATCAGCAGATGAATGGATAAGAAAGCTGTGGTACATTACTCAACCATTAAAAAGAATACATTTGAATCAGTTCTAATGAGATGGATGAAACTGGAGCTGATTATACAGAGTGAAGTAAGCCAGAAAGAAAAATACCAATACAGTATACTAACACAGACATATGGAATTTAGAAAGATGGTAATGATAACCCTGTATGCGAGACAGCAAAAGAGACACAGATGTATAGAATGGACTTTTGGACTCTGAGGGAGAGGGAGAGGGTGGGATGATTTGGGAAAATGGCATTGAAACATGTATACTATCATGTAAGAAACGAATCACCAGTCTATGTTCGATACAGGATACAGGATGCTTGGGGCTGGTGCATGGGGATGATCCAGAGAGATGATATGGGGTGGGAGGTGGGAGTGGGGTTCAGGATTGGTAACTCATGTACACCTGTGGCAGATTCATGTCAATGTATGGCAAAACCAATACAGTATTGTAAAGTAAAATAAAGTAAAAATAAAAATTTAATTTTAAAAAAATTGCTATATCTGTCTACTAAGAATAACATACAACCAATGACAGTCCAGTAGTAATGAGCACTCCTAGATCCCAGACTGTGATCTCTAGATACTATTTCCCAGTGAAAGAATCAGGATTCTTTGGTTCCTTCCAAGTTTAGGCAGTATAAAGTGACTGTAAAGAGTTTTATACTATCAGAAAGTATAATCTGAAATACAAACATACATTTTTTCTTTTCATCATTATACTGAGGATAACTAGAAATTGTTAAAGGGATTTAAGAGGTTAATTCAAATGCTTATCATTAGCTAAACATGGGCCAATTCAAAAATCAAAATAATAATTACAATGATTCAAAACACATCAAATATGAGTTCATAATGACACTACAAAAAAAAAAACCCTCCAAAAATTCCTTTAGAAAATGCTGCAGAACAATTCATTATTCTAAAAATGTTACATAGAAAATATCCAGCATTTATTGCCCTTTCAACTATAAACTATAGTTCATAACCAAGTATTTGATGAAAGTACTTAGTAACAAAGAACAAATGATAGAATATCACAATTTTGCAATTTCTAATGAAATAATGAATCTAAGAGATCATTTTCAATGAATTCTAAAATCTTTAAGTCAAACACTGATAGGGAAATTTTTTTCCTGTTTGAATTCCAACTAAGATCCTGAGAAGAGAAAAAGGGAGGAAAGGAAGGGGAGAGTGTTCCACCATGACAACCCCACTAAAGCCACATGGAGTAGAGTAAAACGTTGTGATGGGGAAAGTGGTTACTTCTGAGTACTAAATCCGTGACTAGCTTGTATGATTCAGTTTTAGAAGAACTGAAGAATTAAAACAAACAAATCCAATTTTAAAATGGGCAGAAGACCTGAATAGATATTTTTCCAAATAAGACATACAGATGGCTAACAAGCACATGAAAAGATGTTCAATGTTGCTAATTATTAGAGAAATGCAAATCAAAACCACAATGAAATAAACATCACTCACATCTGTTACAATGGCTATCATCAAAAAGTCTACAAATAACAAATGCTGAAGAGGATGTGAAGAAAAGGGAACCCTTCTACACTGTTGCTGGGAATGTACATTGGTACAGCCATTATACAAAACAGACTGGAGGTTCCTTAAATCACAAACAGAACTACCATAAGACCCAGCAATTCCACTCCTAGGTGTATATCCGGAAAAAAACAGAAACACTAAATGAACAGGATACATATACCCCAATGTTCAGAGCAGCACTATTTGTCATACTTCAGACATAGATTGTGAAGGACAGGGAAGCCTGGAGTGCTGCAGTGCATGGGGTTGCAAATATCAGACATGACTTAGAGACTGAACAATAAGACACAGAAGCAATTCAAGTGCCCAGCACTAGATGACTGGCCTAGGAAGATGTGAAACACACACACACGAATATTACTCAGCCATAAATAATAGTGAAACACTGCCATTTGCAGCAACATGAACAGACCTAGAGAACTTTATGCTTAGTGAAATGTCAGAGAAAGACAAATACTATATAATATCATCTATCCGTGGAACCTAAAAAATAGCACAAATGAATGTATATGCACAACAGAAATAGACTCACAAACTTGCGATCACCAAAGAGAGAAAAAGGAAAAGGGACAAATTAGGGGTACAGACTAACCGATACAAATTGTGAAGTGTTAGTCACTGTCAAGTCTGACTCTTTGTGACCCCATGGACTGTAGCCCGCCAGGCTCCTCTGTCCACGGAGTCGTCCAGGCAAGAATACTGGAGTGGGTTGCCATTTCCTTCTCCAGGGGATCTGCCTGAACCAGGGATCGAACTCAGGTCTCCTGCATTGGCAGGCAAATTCTCTACCATATGAGCCACTAGATACATAAGCAACAAGGAAATGCTATATATCAGATAAATTATACCCATTATCTTATAATAACCTGTAATGGAATATAATCTGCAAAAATCATGAATCACCATGCTGAAAGTAACACAATATTATAAATAACACATGTATTGTAAATAGCACAATATTGTAAATCAAACTATCCTTCAATTAAAAATAAAAATCTAGAAGAGGATATAAAAAACGGATGAGTTTAACAGACTGTGAAAAATAACTTCAGAAAAAACCAGGTGGACTGAAAAATTATCCAGAGTGCAGTTCAGAAAGCCAAAACATTAGAAAATATGAAAGAGGTGAAGGGGCATGGAAAATGGAGAAGTCTAATAAATATACAATGGCAATTTTAGAAAGATTCACTAAAACAAGATACAAAAAACTCAAACCATAAAGTCTGATAAATTTGATACACAAAATTAAGAACGTCTATTCATCAAATTACACCAAAAAAAGAGAAAAATGACAAGCCACACACTGCCAACAAATGTAATTGATGGAGAATAATGTATCTGTCAAGACAAGCTAGGTTATTCTGCACTAACAAACACTCAAACAACCAACTAAAACCAAAACAGACTTCTTTCCGATATGACAGATTGACAAGAAACATTGCTTATTATAATCACTCAGGGATCAGGGAAGTCACAGGGCCATATCTAACTTCAAAGGAGACAGAAAGAAACATTCTATTATGTGCCTCAAAATAAAGAGAAGCAAAAGACAGAGTAGGCCAAGTAACAGTTTGATAACTGTAATAATAAACTCTTTCAGAAAATAAAAAGACAAAAGTCACAAACAGAATGATAAGCAAAAGAAATGAACAGAAATTTTACAGAAGACAATGCTGAAATGAGCTATAAGCTCATTTAAACCTGTTGTAGTTTTGATTTCCATTTATCTAATAATGAGCAATCTTGAGCATCTTTTCATGTGTTTATCAGCCATCTGTATGTCTTCTTTAGAGAAATGTCTGTTGAGGTCTTCTGCCCATTTTTTGATTGGGTTGTTTGTTTTTCTGATACTGAACTACATGAGCTGCTTATATATTTTGGAGATTAATCCTCTGTCAACTGCTTCATTTGTAATTATATCCTCTCATTCTGAGGGGTGCCTTTTTATCTTGTTTTTTGCCTTCCTTTGCTGCAATTTTTTTTTAAGAAGTAAAACTCTGCAGATGACATGATGCTATACAGAGAAAAACCTAAACATACTGTCACAAAATTACTAGAGCTAATCAGTGAATACAGTAAAGTCCCAGGATACAAAATCAGTACACAAAAATCCTTTGCATTCCTAGACACTAACAATGAAAAATCAGAAAGAGAAATTAAGGAAATCAACCCACTCACCACTGCAACAACCAAAAAAAGATACCTAGAAGAGCTGGACTATAAAGAAAGCTGAGCGCCGAAGAATTGATGCTTCTGAACTGTGGTGGTGAAGACTCGAGAGTCCCTTTGACAGCAAGGAGATCCTAAAGGAAATCAGTCCTGAATATTCACTGGAAAGACTGATGCTGAAGCTGAAGCTCCAATACTTTGGCCACCTGATGCAAATGACTGACTCCTTGGAAAAGACCCTGATGCTGGGAAAGACTGAAAGTGGAAGAAGGGGACGACAGAGAATGAGATGGTTGGATGGCATCACCAACTTGATGGACATGAGTCTGAGTAAGCTCCGGGAACTGGTGGTGGACAGGGAAGCCCGGAGTACTGCAGCCCATAGGGTCGCAGAGAGTCAGACACAACTGAGTGACTGAACTGAACTGAGGAATAAACCTATCTATGGAGACATAAGAGCTGTATACAGAAAACTATAAGACATGAATGAACAGGTAGAGAGACATACAATGTTCTTGGATTGGAAGAATCAATATTGTGAAAATGACTACTACCCAAACCAGTCTACAGATTCAATGCAATCCCTATCAAATTACAATGGCATTTTTTCACAGAGCTAGAACAAAAATTTACCAATTTGTATGGAAATGCAAAAGACCACAAACATCCAGAGCAACCTTGAGAAAGAAGAATCAAGTTGGTTTTCGTGACTTCAGACTATACTACAAAGCTACAGTCATCAGGAGAGTACGGTACTGGCACAAAACAAAATACAGACCAATGGAACAAGATAGAAAGCCCAGAGATAAATTCACATACCTAGGTGCAACCTGTCTTTGACAAAGGAGGATATATTAAGAATAAGAATATATTATAAGATATAATAAGAATATGTTAAGACAATGGAAAAAACATAGTCTCTTCAATAAGTACTGCTGGGAAAACTGGACAACTACGTGTAAAAGAATTAAATTAGAACATTTCCTAACACCATACACAAAGATAAACTCAAAATGGATTAAAGACCTACAGGTAAGACCAGAAACTATAAAACTATTAGAGAGAAACATAAACAGAACACTCTTGGACATAAATCACAACAAGATCCTCTATGACCCACCTCCTAAGGTAATGAAAATCATGGCTTCTTTAACTTGTCCCTCGAAGTACTAAGAATAGTGCAAGAGAATGAACTGAAATTCCAAGGAATTAGGGAGTACTTAACTAAAATCAGCTCTGTAAGGGCTCAAAAAAGTATGAAAGGTAGGTGTTTTAAGAGGCTGTGAGAATTTTGTATTTCACTCTACAAAAATGATGATGATGCCCCCCCCTTGAAGCTTCATAAAGATATAATTTGTCATTTCTCAATCACATGATTGGGGGTTTTCTAAATCCATGTTGTGAAGCACTGGAGCAAGATTATTTATTATAAACTGGTGGAATTTATATGATTACTCATGGCATGTGAATCAAATATCTGTCCCAGGATAATCCTTAAGTAGAACCACTTCATATTAATTATTATAATAATTATGACTAAGCCAACTCAGTTACATGAAACAGAGCTTGTAATGAACACCCATCTGCTTGCAAATGCAAACTGTTAAATTTTAGGAGCTTACTTTCATTCCCTGGCAAAGGTAAACAGTATTATTGAAAAAAAAATTTTTTTTAATTGTTATACAGTTTTAGAGTTTTTAATCAAAACTAACAAAAACTTCCTGTTCTCTGTCTTATACTGAAAAATTTTTGTAAGGACAGTTGATTCATACTCCTGAGTAACTTATGCCCTTTACCTTCATAATTAAAATAATTTACAACTTATTGAGCAAAATGTTTTTTTTTTTTAAGTAATGCATACAGGACTTAAGCACAAGTAGAATGCAACATGGCACAGGGAATTATGGAGAGCCAAAAACAAATAAACCCAATCCAATCAATCATATATGAACACAGAATCTCTTGGTAACTGCCACTTCCACAACTTTGATGAAAGAGATACAAAACATCTAAAATATATTTCAAAAGCAAAAACTATCCACAATACATAAGTGTTTCAATATAAACACTTTGTTTAAAGGACTAAATATTTTCACTTACATTTGGTCTCAAGCCCCAAAGGGTTAAATTTCTCCTATAGCTTTTAAGATTATAAAACAGCCTCCTCTCTAGAGTAACAAATAAAATGGCTGCAGAGTGTGATCTAAATTTTAATCTAAACAAATATGAAATAAAGGAGAGGCTGGGGAGCGATTAAGAATGCAAGAACACAGGTAAAGATTATAAAACTGGCCTAGTCTTAATTATATTTTTACTGTTTTCATTTTATTCTTAATTCAGAATAAAGAAAAAAATTTAAGAAAAAAAAATACTTACAAACCACAATTTCTGATTCAGTATTCAAGTACTGTAACTATTTCTGTTAATATTTAAAATACTAAAAAAAAAAAAGCCTATTGAATGTATATTTTGTACTTTACCTGAAATAATCATGTAATATTAGTATGCTGCTGCTAAGTCGCTTCAGTCATGTCCGACTCTGTGCGATCCCATAGACCGCAGACCCCAGGCTCCCCCGTCCCTGGGATTCTCCAGGCAAGAACACTGGAGTGGGTTGCCATTTCCTTCTCCAATGCATGAAAAGTGAAAAGGGAAAGGGAAGTCTCTCAGTCGTGTCCGACTCTTCGCGACCCCATGGACTGCAGCCTTCCAGGCTCCTCCACCCATGGGATTTTCCAGGCAAGAGCTTCTAATTTATTTACAGAGCAGCAAACTGATAATTATTCTTGAAATATACATATAACAAATTTTAATATGAAGAAGAATATAAAAAAATCCCAACCCCAATAATCCACATTCATCAGCTGATGTTTGTATTTCTTTGCATTCATTATAGGCAGAGTCAATTAGTAAATACTAGCCATGGAAATAGAGGGTCTTCTGCTTTTACAAAGGGCTCAAAAGCCAAGAGAGAAGCACCAAGTATGTTCTTCCCTCAAGTATTAGTATTCCTGATTTCACATATATTATCATTTCCAGCTTTTATTAACTGAATAATCTACTCAAGCAGCTCATTCTTTAGTTACAGAGTCCTTAAGAGTTTGTACAACTTTCAAAATGAAGTCTTAAGAGTAATCGACAGATCTCACCTCAGGAATTCATCTATGAACTGAAGATGGGGTCTGCAGATGAGAGACTCTTCACGTACCTGGAGTCCCTCCGTGTGTTTTTGACAAGTAATCCTGTGAGGTAATTCGTCTATATGAACATGAGGGCATGTACTGAATTAAACAGATGTCATGATTTGTCACTTTTATACTTCATGGTGCCTGTGAATAAATAGCTGGTCTACCTCAACAGCTTCTCAAGGTAACAACTGAATACCTAATATTTATATTCATATGGTAATATAGTTTCAATAAACTTTTTGTGTTTATTACTGAGAAATATATAGCTTGCTGACTTTTAAAAAAATCACGCCTTTTTTCCCTTAGAATTTTAAAAAACTTAAGCTATTTTTCAAAAGAGAATTAATCATAATCAGAAACTATTGATTTAATGTGGTTGAGTTTCACACTGAATTTTGGCATTGTATATATACTGGCTCATTTCTGTTTGACATAGCAAGAAATGCCAATAATTTTTTTTTTCTTTTATTGGAAGGGATATCTTTATAGGAGCCCGTAGGTTAGTGTTGTCAGGTTTAGCAAATAAAAATATAGGATGCCTAGCAAAATCTGGATTTTAGACATACCTACAGTACGAAATTATTTGTTTTTTTCCAGAAATCCAGATTTCACTAGGTGCCCTGTATCTAGCCATACTACAGTAGGTGCCTTGATAAACCAATTTTTAGACTTTTTAGCCCAGCATAGTCTTGAAAAATTTTAAATAGGGGTTGTTATAAATTGATCAGTCATAGAATTTCCAAGCTGTAAGAGTCTAAGGTAGGTTAGTTTTGATTTATTTGTATAATAAATGAATGCTTACTTCTATGTAAATACAAAAATATATTCTAGCCTTCTCTCTATATGCATATTTATGTATACATGTATGTGTGTATAAAATGTAGATAAAGGGCCAGAGGGCCAGAGTGACAAACTATGGTTGGAGGTTAATGATATGTAAAAGAATTTTTTTGATATTCTGATATTCTGGATATTTCTTAATTTTGGCTACAGTAAGATAAAAATCCTTGACAGTATAATTTTTAAAATAAAAAGACCCTACCTGCTGAGAGACATGAGAGTGAGGTTTAACTAAGGAGTACAAAAGTGAATGGTGAAGGTGAAGTTGCTCAGTCATGTCCGACTCTTTGTGAGACCATGGACTGTAACCTACTAGGCTTCTCCATCCATGGGATTCTCCAGGCAAGAATACTGGAGTGGATTGCCATTTCCTTCTCCAGGGGATCTTCCCAACCCAGGGATCGAACTCGGGTCTCCCGCATTGGAGGCATATGAAGAGTGAGCAAAGAATCTCTATTATTTCAACTTTATCTTTCCATATTTTACCATTTTAGTCTGTTCTCTAGGGTGTAAGGAGAAGGAAATGGCAACCCACTCTAGTACTCTTGCCTGGAGAATCCTGTGGACAGAGGAGCCTGGTGGGCTCCATGGAGTCGCACAGGGTTGGACATGACTGAAGCGACTTAGCATAGCATATTATGTGCCAGAATGTTTTATGAAATTTCCATGTATTAATTCATTTAATCCTCACAAAATCCCTATAAAGTAAGTACAATTGCTGTCTTCATTTTAGAGAGAAGGAAACTGAGGCACAGACAGGTTCAGTAATATACCCAAGGTAACGAACCAAGATGCAGCAAAAGAGCACCAAGAATTCAGGTGTCTGACTCTAGAGCAATAAATATTCTTAACTCTGTTTCATCTGTGCCTTCCTCTGATGTATAGAAAATTATAAATAAGATTGTCTCTGTGGCCAGTGAATTTCTGTCTGGAAAAGTTCTCTTATATACTCTCTCATCATTTACTCATACTGATCCCTTTGACAAATTCTGACCATATCAAGTAAATGCTGGTTCCCAATCTCAGAGAATGGAGAAAGGTTTATGAACAATTAATACTAATATACTGTGAAAGTATATAATAGAAGCTTAAACTAAATTGCAAAGAAAGGGGGAAAGAGATTTATGTGATCAAGGTGCAAAAAGGGAAAGCTGCACAGGTGAGGTGATGTCTGAAATGAGTCGTGCAGAAATTGTGGAAAGTTGCCAGACAGGGAAGGTAGAACACATCAAATGAAATAAGTCAATCTGCTAACACAGATTTCTCTCATCATCAGTATATCCCATTAAAAGACAGATTATTTGTCAAAAATATAAATAATAACATGATTTTAGAAAGAGAAATAAAGGACATTAAAACAACAGTAGTCTCTGTAATCAAAAGAACATATTTTACAATTAATTTTATGCAACAATTTACCTTATTTTTTATTTTGAAGCGTTTATTGGCTTCCCAATGGTAAAGAACATGCCTGCCAATGCAGGACACATGGGCATGGCAACCCACTCCAGTATTCTTGCCTGGAGAATCCCATGGACAGAGGAGCCTGGCAGGCTGCAGTCCAAAGGGGTGCACAGAGTCAGACACGACTGAAGTGATTAAGCAAGCATTTGTTTGTTTAATTATTATCATACTGATTGATTTTAAAAAATACCAGAAGTCGGGCAATGAAAAGATGACTTTTTCTCTGATGGAACAACAAAAAAATAAGAAAAATAAGGGGAAAGATTGACCAGAGAATATAGAGTTGAAAGTTACATCTTACATTCCTTATCTTGAACCACTGGACATTAGATTATGTCTACTTTTAAGTAAACAAAATACATACTAGATATAGACAATTTTATTTTGCTTAAAATTTTCAGAGTAATATACATAAAAGAGAAAAAAAAGACGACTAAAAAAATCCTTAAATTCAGGTCATAAGCATATTTCTTATCAAGGACTGGAAAGGCAAAAATGTACCTATACAATTAAAAATTTGTGTTGCGAATCAATCTCTTATACTTTCCCTAACACTAAGATTAATTTAGCTTATCTAACTTACTAAACTACTTACATAATTATTATTACATCATTTAAGGTAAGAAGAGAAATCAGGAAAGGCCACCTAATCTTCATGGCAGTTGGCTGACATGGCATGGCTTCACTGCCAGACCAAACTAAAAACAACAAAAACATTTCAACAGTTGAAAATGTAACCTATGACACGCTTCACGGCCCAGATTCTACAGCGTAGAATAAACCAAATGACAAGTCATGTTTCTAAGTGATAAAGTCTAAAGTGATAAAATCCTGAAAAGCTATTTACCAACAATAAAGAGTATTAAATGTGAAGGAAAGGTACCCCATTATTGTGGGTGTGGGCAGTACATGCATGCACACTACACAGACACCGGTGCTGGTAAAATGGGATGGGAATGCTGAGAAAATTTTTGGTCATTTCTGTGAAAAGCAAGCCTAGACAGAAAAATCACAAAGGACAATTTGAATGTATATAGTACGTGATCGTGACAATGTAACTTAAAAGTTCACCTAATGTATAATTTTGCTGATGGTCCTGATGACAGAAAATAACACGTCCAAACAAGATTCATCTCTGGCAATTGTATTATGCAGTGCCACGATCTTATCTATGTAAACATTTGTAAGGAGAACATGCTGAACACCTAGATGGCAAACAACAACATCAAATCAGTCTATCTGGGCTTACTGGCTCACAGGACAAGAATCAAGTATGCTTACTTTGAACAGCATTATTAGGCCATCAGAAATGACAGGTCATAAAGAATGGCTCTATTGGTACAACAAAATGTAAAATATGAGAACAGATATTCATAGGCATGCATAGTAACATCTATAGAAATTAAACTTTCTATTTAACCGATAAGAATTTTATCTATTTAGAAATTTCATTCAATAAAAATAAAAATGTAAAAATTAAAGAGAGGCCTAAATATGGAAATTCGTAAATCTAAGAGGCAAGTTTATTAAATGACACGCTAACAACAATTATTTGGATTTTAAAAACACATTCTTATCTGAGAACATCTCGCAAAATAAAAGCAAAGTTCATGAACATCTGCAGACAAAAAAGATATCTAAATTAAGCCATGACACAGTTAGTGGACCATAGTCGAAGCAAACAGATGTACATCTCTACAATATATGACGCCTACATTGCTATATTGGATTACAAGTTCATTAAACATCTGTGTCCAATTCTTCAAGGTACATTCCTTTTTTTTTTTTTTGGTTCTTTCTGGTTCAAAACACTTTAAAAAAGAAAAAAAAAACACTATGCCATAGTTTAAATTTGAATTATTCTAATTTTTGCATCCCTACTGCTGTATGTAAAAAAAAGAAAAAAAAAAAAAAAAAACCCAGAAACTTCCAAAGACAGGATTCTATGCAAGGTATTTTAATTCTAAAATGCTGGTTCAAGAAAACGTGGCTTTAAAAATCACCGTTTAAACAACTTGGGTTTAAGTAGGAATATCTGAAAAAATGTTGGCTGTATTTTAGGAAGCATACTTGCTTCTTGTTTAGTTACGTAATTAGAATTTTCCAGCATCCAGGCTCAGAAATTCTAATATGTGTACCAAAGTTAGGAGAGGATCTAGAATATATTATAAATGATATTGCCAAGCCACAAAGATGACTCTATAACTGCTGTAAGTTACAGTGTCAAATGCTCCCTCTAATGTGTTTAACAAATCTGCTAGACACCAACCTCACTGATGCATACAAGGAAAGGCTGACAGCAAGATAATGCAAACTCTAAAATTACACCTTTGTGAGGAGAAAAAGAAATTTCTTAGCCATCACATGCTGGACACATGTATTTTTTTCCCTTTCTGAAGGGTTTCTGAAAACATCTCGGTTGCAAAGAATGCATCCTTTTCATCTCGGGTTCCAGTGACTCTTGCTTATGTGACTGCCTTCCTGATAGAGGCAGAGATCATTCCTGACCAAACCCCCAAAATAAAAAAGTACTGGAACAAGAGCCCAGGGTCAGGGTCACACAGTGGATGCGGGAATTATGAGAGGTTTGTCAGGTAGGAACTAGAGCCACAAAAGAAACAATTTCTGCCAGCAACACCACCAGAAGCAAAAAAAAGAAAATGCCCTGGCTTCTTCTTTCATAAATCTCCCATTCAGTTCCGTTCAGTTACTCAGTCATGTCCGACTCTTTGTGACCCCATGAATCGCAGCACGCCAGGCCTCCCTGTCCATCACCAACTCCTGGAGTTCACTCAGACTCACGTCCATTGAGTCAGTGATGCCATCCAGCCATCTCATCCTCTGTCGTCCCCTTCTCCTCCTGTCCCCAATCTCTGCTTTTTAATAATGCTATCTAGGTTGGTTATAACTTTCCTTTCAAAGGAGCAAGCGTCTTTTAATTTCATGGCTGCAGTCACCATCTGCAGGGATTTTGGAGCCCCCCAAAATAAAGTCTGACACTGTTTCCACTGTTTCCCCATCTATTTCCCATGAAGTGATGGGACCGGATGCCATGATCTTTGTTTTCTGAATGTTGAGCTTTAAGCCAACTTTTTCACTCTCCACTTTTACTTTCATCAAGAGGCTTTTAGTTCCTCTTCACTTTCTGCCATAAGGGTGGTGTCATCTGCATATCTGAGGTTATTGATATTTCTCCCATTAGATTTCCCAAGCCCAACTGAAGTTGGCTGTCACAGGAGCTGAAGAAAAGCCACCTGCAGTGTTAGCCCATCTCCATCAGACAGCAGAAAACAGAAGGGTGTAAAATGAGTCTTAAGGAAACAAGCCCAAGACCAGCACAGCTTTCAATAAAGCTCACATCATAATCGTGACAATCTCATAAATTCACTCAACCTAGTCAGGTTTTTGTTATTATACCAATCATGGGGTCGCTAAGAGTGAGACACGACTGAGTGACTTCACTTTCACTTTTCACTTTCCTGCATTGGAGAAGGAAATGGCAACCCACTCCAGTGTTCTTGCCTGGAGAATCCCAGGGATGGAGGAGCCTGGTGAGCTGCCATCTATGGGGTCACACAGTTAGACACAACTGAAGCGACTTAGCAGCAGCAGCAACTGGCTCTAAGATTTCAATTTCATATTAATACTTCTCTTGAGAGTCCCTTAGACTGCAAGATCAAACCAGTCCAACCTAAAGGAAATCAGTCCTGAATATTCATTGGAAGGACTGATGATGAAGCTGAAACTCATATACTTTGGCCACCTGATGTGAAGAGCAGACTCACTGGGAAAGACTCTGACACTGGGAAAGACTGAGGGCAGGAGAAGGGGAGGACAGAGGATGAGATGGTTGGATGGCATCACCAACTCAATGGGTATGAGTTTGAGCAAACTCCCGCAGACAGCGAAGGAGGGAAGCCTGGTGTGCTGCAGTCCATGGGGTTGCAAAAAGTCAGACATGACTGAGCGACTGAATGACAATTAATACTTCTAGACAGTGTTTCAAGTTTCAAAGTTCCTGAAACATCAATATCCAGAAGGATAATTCTGGTAGCCTGGTCAAGAACTATCAGCTGGTTAACTGAGGTGACAGGAAGTTTTAGTAAGGTCTTTTTTTAGTTTGCTTATAGTGTAATCTGGGGTAATTTAAAAGATGCATTTCCCAAGAAAAATAAAATGATCCTCAGAGAAATAAGGACTACATTAGGCAACACTTAGTACAAACTACTTAAGCTGCTGTCAGGCAGATGCCTCAAATGCACTTTCCCAAAGCACCTTTCTGTAGTCTTTAAAGAGGTGTTAGGTTTTCAGTTAGATGTAACTAAATTCATTCCTTCTCACTCAATTTTTAAGGGAAATCAGAGTACTGATACATATTACTTTGTTAAGAAGCACAAGAGTATTACGATCAAGAATTGTTAGAAGACAACCTTAGCATGAAAAAACTCAACATACTGTTTTAGATGCAAAAGAGAAACTGCCAATAACAGCGACTGTCACAGGCTCTGAACTGAAATCACGACACTAAATCTAAAAGCGCCCTAATTCTAGCTATTTTGCTAGAATTGTTATTCAAAATTTACAGATAATTATAAAGCAAAACTCAATCTTTCCAAGAAGTTTTGATAAATTCACTTAATTAAAATACAGGTATCAAATACAGTTTCTTTAAAAAAAAACCTTAATACTTTCCAAATAGTTATCCAGAACTACTATATACTTGTCTTAATAGAAGCAGCATATCAACAGGTCAAATCAGTTGACAAATACCATTAATTTTACTTTATAGACACTTTAAATACTCTGACCTTGATTTGTGGTTTCAAAAGCAAACTATAAAGCTATATAATAATATACCTTTATCTCATTATTTTAATAATGCCAATAAATACTATTTTATGTGGTATAGGTGGAGAGGGAAATGGCAACCCACTCCAGTTTTCTTGCCTGGAGAATCCCATGGACGGAGGAGCCTGGTGGGCTACAGTCCACAAGGTCGCAAAGAGTCGGACACGAATGAGCGACTTCACTTCAATAACTCACGGAGAAGGCAATGGCAACCCACTCCAGTACTCTTGCCTGGAAAATCTCATGGACGGAGGAGCCTGGTAGGCTGCAGTCCATGGGGTCGCTAGGAGTCACAACTGAGCGACTTCACTTTCACTTTCACTTTATGTGGTATAGGACACATGACCAAAGAGATCAGAAAGATATGCTATTCAATATGACAACAACAGTAGCAACACCACATTATTTTGACATGAACAGTCTTAGTAAATCCTTAAAGAATCCTTGTAGGCTTTTAGGCAAACATAGTTAGGTCTCAACAAATCTCGAAAGTAGTATTATGACTTTAAAATTTAAAAAGACAATATATTCTCTTCTTAAAAATTACAAATTGCCAGTAAATAAGTGCCACTGCAGAATAAACTACCATAAAAACACTGTAGCTGTTTTTAAAATAATGCTACCATTCTGCCATTTATCAAATATAATAAAATACAGAATACTTGCTACTTTATTCATTGCCTTTAAAAAAAAAATTAATGAAAGTAGTTTTGTGTGCAAACACTTACCATCCATTCAGATATAATAACATCCACTTTTTCTACAGGAAGACGAACTTCTTCAATTTTTCCTTTAATTAGTGTAATAGTATCTTCAAGTTTATTTAATCTGAAAAATGCCATAATGGACAAATTAAAACAAATTCTGAAAACTAGTCAAACTACAAAAATTCTTGGCAACTGTTCTTATTACTTAATAGAACTCAAAGTATGTTTGTTCAAAGTTTTCTTATTCCCCAGCATTACAATCGCTCTTTGGTCACTTCATGAATCCCCAAGAATGTTTGTGGTTAATAACACAATACAGCTGAACCAGTGTTTAAAAGTACAGCATGAAAAGAAACTCAAATGCTATTAAGAATACATGTCAATAAAGTCAAAAATAAAAGTTTTTTAAAAGGACAGGTGGAAACAGACCAGATAACAAAAGTATATTTTAAAGGGAAGTAGTTTGCCATAGCAAAGAGTTAGGGCCAGAAGCTTTAACTCTGAATTCCAGGTCCTCTAGCACTTGTCAGCTAAGTGATTTTCAACAAATCATGTAACATCTCATTGGGCCTGAAATCATATATAAAACAGAAATAGATACCTACCCGAACTATTAACACTTCTCCTAACAGTCTATTATGAGGATGAGATATTTGTGAAAGGTATGTACACATCCTCTAGCACTATGTAACAGCAAGGTATTATCATGAATAACAATATACTGCATGTTACATAAACTTGAAACTTTCCTCCCATCATAAATTATTTAACTTTGTCCAATAGCATTCATTAGATACTTTTATATCCCTGGTCATAAGATTAGCACGTATTTTTCATCCCTTCCCTTTGCAATTTCAAATAAATAACACAGATAATTTCAAAAAGCTAAAATTAAGCTACTAAGTTTGTATATAGTTAAATAAATTTACAGTCTTCAAAGGCTGTATATCTGAATTACAAAAGATTTTTTTCTGCAAACAATGGAGGGATTCTCCTCCTGTAAATTTCACTGAAGTATTACATACATAAAATTAAATGCATTTTTAAGGGTAAATTTTTTTGAACTTTAAAAAAAAAAGAGAGAGACCTGAGTGGCCACCATCATCATATAGATTATTTTATGTAGAATATTACAATTTTCTCAAAAAGATTCATCACTGCCCTTTCCCACAAAACTCTACTATCCACAGATAACTATTAATTTCTTTCTTTTACTACATATTATGATTTGTATTTTGTAGTTTTATATAAACAGATCATATTGAATGTACTCCTTTGTGTCTGGCTTCTTTCAATAAGCGTACTTTTTAGATTCATGCCTATTTTTCTGTATATTAGAAGTTTGATCCCTAGTTACTGTTGAGTAGTATCCTACTGTATAAATAAAACACATTTTGTCTATCCACACATCTGACGATGGATTTCTGGATTTCCACTTTTGGACTACAATGAGTACAGCTGCTACATGTTTATGTATGTACCAGAAGTACTCAGTTAAATGGAAGTGATAGAACTTTTTAAGAAATTGCCAGTTTGTTTCACAAAGTTCATATATGATTTTACATTCTTACAACATGTGAGCATTTCTATTGTTTCACATCCTTGTAAACTTAGTATAGTATCTTTTTAATATTAACTGTGTGGTAAGATCTCATTATGGTTAAAAATTGAACTTTCCTAATGCAAGTCTTTTTTCCATATGCTTACTAGTCATAATCCCCTATTATCTTTTGCTCAAACATTTTAACCATTTAAAAAACTGGACCAGTTGTATTCTTATTTTTGAATTTTAAAAGTTCTTTACATTCCTGGATAAAAACTCTCGAAGAAAATAGTGAATATTTTCTTCCAACCTGTGGCTTTTATTTCTGTAATATGTTTTAAAAGCTAAAGTTTTTAATTTCGATAAAGACCAATTTATCTTTTGCTTTTCATATCCAAGAAATCTTTGCCTACATCAAGTATTTTGACCTATGCTTTCTTCTAAAGTTTTTGTTTCCATTTTGAGTTAATTTTTCCAATATATCATCATGATCTTTTTTCCCATATATAAATATATAATGAAAAAACTTTGTTAGAAAAACTATCATGAGTGATAGCTGCAACTCTATTGAAGAAAAAGTTTCACCAACCCATGGAATTACTTCAGAATCACTGTCAAAAACCAGCTAAGCACAGATGTGTAAGCTTATCTCTGGACTTTCAATTCTGCCCCAAGATTTAGATGCACATCCTTGCACTAATACAACACTTTGTTGATTCTTATACTTTTAAGTCACAAAGTCTGACTGTATATATCCTTTAATTTCATTCTTCTTTTAAAATTCTTTTGGATATTCTAGGCCATTTGTGTTTCCACATGAATTTTAGGATCAGCTCATGGTATCGTTCTGCATTTTTTAGTGTTTATGCTTTGAACATAAACATATTTTGCTAAATTTACCCCTAAATGTTTAATGATTTTTATTGCATTGTAATGGTATGTACTTTTTAAGTTTCAACTTCCAGTTGTTTATGGATAATAACAGAAGCATAATCGATTTTCATCTTTTGACCCTGAATCCCTCTGACTGTTGTAAAGGTTTTAGCTTTAGCACAGTTTTAGCGGCTATTTTACAGATTTCTTAGGATTCTACGTGTACTTGATCATGTCACTTGGGAGTAACGCGTCTTACTTCTTTCAAATCCTTTGTATTTACTGCCATTTATTGCCTTCCTTTAAACGTTATTTATGGCACTTGTTAGATCCCCGGAGACAACGCTGAATAGAATTGGTAAGAGTGGACATTCCTTGTTTTATTTTCAGTTATAAGGTGACAGCATTCATTTACTGTTACTTAAGATACATTTTCTGATGGTCCAGTGGTTAAGAATCCATCTGCCAATACAGTAACATGGGTTTGATCCCTGGTTCGGGAAGATTCCACATGCTGCAGAGCATCTAAACCCATGTGTCATAACTACTGAAGTCAACCTACCTAGAGACTGTAGGCTGCAACTACTGGGCTTGCATGCTGCAAGTACGGAAACCTGTGCACCTAGAGCTTGTCCTCTGCAACAAGAGAAGTCACCTCAATGAGAAGCCCATGCACCACAAGGAAGAGTAACCCCTGCTTGCCACAACCAGGGAAAAGTCCATGTACAGCAACAATGACCCAGTGCAGGCAAAAATAAATATTTAAAATATCCTCAAAAAAAAAAAAAAAAGAAATCAGAAAACATTTCTATTGAGTTATTAGTAAGTTTTGTAGGGAATGGTTCAAATCCTGGTGATCATGAGCATCTTCACAGGCTTTTTCTTTGCAGATTATCACTGCAAAGATAATAGAAAATGTTGAAAGATACCAGAGAAATACATGACAAGGAAATACTGACCAATGTCAGAGGGTACACTGGGGAAGAAGCTGTTAGAACAGTTCATGCACAGTACCTACTGGGGGACATTCATTTCATGGATGAGTTTTCCATTAAATGTGACTTACCATCCTAGCATTGTCTAAAAAGTTGTTAGAAATATTAGCAATACACTTTGATATGCTTTAATTTTCACTGTCTTGTTTGTGTTTTTTACAGAAATACAATCAATTTTTACATACTATGTTTTTGTACTATGAACAATTATATGCCAACAAACTGAACAACCTAGAAGAAATGGACAAGTTTCTAGAAATACATGCCTACCAAAACTAAATCAAGAAGAAATAGATAATTTGAAGAGACCAACCACTAGAAGTGAAATAGAATCTGCAATAATAAAAAATTCCCTGCAAACAAAAGTCCAGGAACAGATCGCTTCACTGAGGAATTCTACCAAACATACAAAAAAGAATTTACATTGATCCTTCTCAAACTCTTCCAAAGACTAAAGTGGAGGGAGCACTCCCAAAGTCATTCTATGAAGCCATCAACACAGTAATATCAAAATCAAAGATAATACTTAATATATATATATGCATGTATATATAATTAGAGGCCAGAATACCTAATATATACATATTTTGGTCTCTAATATCTTTGATGAATTCATCAAAGAAGCCAATATCTTTAATGAATACAGATGCAAAAATTTTCAACAAAGTATTAGTAAACTAAATCCAAAAACACATAAAAAAGATCATACGCCATGATCAAGCTGGATTCATCCCAGGGTCAAAAGATATTTCAACACACTCAAATCAGTCAATGTGATACACCACATCAACAAAAGACAAGACAAAACCACATGATCATCTCAATAGATGGAGAAAAAGCATCTGAAAAAGATTCAACATAACTTCACAATAAAAACTCTTATCAATGTGGTGACAGAGAGAACATATTTCAAATAATAAAAGCCATTTATGAGAAATCTACAGCCAACATATACTCAATGGTGGAAAAGTTGAAAGCCTTCCAACTGACTACAGGAAGAAGACAAGAATGTCCACTCTCATTGCTTCTGTTAAGCATAGTATTCGAAGTCCTAGCCACAGCGATGAAACAAGAAATAAAAGGTATCCAAATTGGAAGGGAAGAGGTAAAACTGTCATGATATACAGATGATATGATACTTAACTCTAAAGCCTTCACACAAAAACTACTAGAACTGATAAACAAATTCAGCAAGGTAGCAGGAGATTAATATACAAAAACCAATTGCATTTCTTTACACTGAAAACAGGAAAAAAAAATCTCTTGAAACTGCATCAAAAAAATAAAATCCTGAGGAATAAACGTGATCAAGGTGACAGACTTACACACTGTGAACTATACAACACTGATAAAGGAAACTGAAGACAATTTAAAAAAAATGGAAGGCTATCCCATGCTCTTGGACTGGAAGAACTAATAGTGTTAAATGGTCATACTACCCAAAGCAAGCCAAAGATTTAATGTGATCCCTATCAAATTACCCATGACATTTTTCAAAGAACTAGACAAATAATTCTAAAATTTATATGGAATCACAAAAGGCTCAGAATTGCCAAAGAAATCCTGAGGGAAAAGAACAAAGCTGGAGTTCCTGAAGTTCAAACTATGCTATAAAGCTACAGCCATCAAAACTACATACTATTGGCACAAAAACCGACATGGGTCAATAGAACCAAAAAGAGCCCCGAAATAAACCACATACCTACAGTCAATGAATCTCTGACATAAGAGGCAAGAATATACAATAGAGAAAAGATAGTCTCTTCAGCAAGTGGTGGTGGGAAAGGTGAGTAACAATATATAAATCAATGAAGTCAGAACACTCCATCACAGCATATATAAAAATGAACTCAAAATGGCTTAAAGACTCAAAGACACGACACCAAAAAATTCCTAGGAGAAAACATAGGCAAAACAATCTCTGACATACATCATAACAATGTTTTCTTAGGTCAATCTTCCAAGGCAACAGAAATAAAAGCAAAAATAAATGGTACCTCATCAACCTTATAACCTTTTGCACAGCAAAGGAAACCATAAATAAAACAGAAAGATCACCTACAGACAGGGAGAAAATATTTGCAATTAATGCAGCAGACAAGGGCTTAATTTCCAGAATATACAAATGCAAAAAAGCAAAATGGCTGTCTGGGGAGGCCTTACAAATAGCTGTGAAAAGAAGAGAGGTGAAAAGCAAAGGAGAAAAGGAAAGATATAAGCATCTGAATGCAGAGTTCCAAAGAATAGCAAGAAGAGATAAGAAAGCCTTCTTCAGTGATCAATGCAAAGAAATAGAGGAAAACAACAGAATGGGAAAGAATAGAGATCTCTTCAAGAAAATTAGAGATACCAAGGGAACATTTCATGCAAAGATGGGCTCAATCAAGGACAGAAATTGTAGGGCCTAACAGAAGCAGAAGATATTAAGAAGAGATGGCAAGAATACACAGAAGAACTGTACAAAAAGGATCTTCATGACCAGGATAATCACGATGGTGTGATCACTCATCTAGAGCCAGACATCTTGGAATGTGAAGTCATGTGGGCCTTAGAAAGCATCACTACGAACAAAGCTAGTGGAGGTGATGGAATTCCAGTAGAGCTATTTCAAATCCTGAAAGATGATGCTGTGAAAGTGCTGTACTCAATATACCAGCAAATTTGGAAAACTCAGCAGTGGCCACAGGACTGGAAAAGGTCCGTTTTCATTCCAATCTCAAAGAAAGGCAATGCCAAAGAATGCTCAAACTACCGCACAATTGCACTCATCTCACACGCTAGTAAAATAATGCTTAAAATTCTCCAAGCTAGGCTTCAGAAATATGTGTACCGTGAACTTCCTGATGTTCAAGCTGGATTTAGAAAAGGCAGAGGAACCAGAGATCAAATTGCCAGCATCTGCTGGGTCATGGAAAAAGCAAGAGTTCCAGAAAAACATTTATTTCTGCTTTATTGACTATGCCAAAGCCTTTGACTCTGTGGGTCACAATAAACTGTGGAAAATTCTGAGAGATGGGAATACCAGACCACCTAACCTGCCTCTTGAGAAATCTGTATGCAGGTCAGGAAGCAAAAGTTAGAACTGGACATGGAACAACAGACTGGTTCCGAACAGGAAAAGGAGTACGTCAAGGCTGTATATTGTCACCCTGCTTATTTAACTTATATGCAGAGTACATCATGAGAAACGCTGGACTGGAAGAAACACAAGCTGGAATCAAGATTTCCAGGAGAAATATCAATAACCTCAGATATGCAGATGACACCACCCTTATGGCAGAAACACAAGCTGGAATCAAGATTGCCAGGAGAAATATCAATAACCTCAGATATGCAGATGACACCACCCTTATGGCAGAAAGTGAAGAGGAACTCAAAAGCCTCTTGATGAAAGAGGAGTGAAAAAGTTGGCTTAAAGCTCAACATTCAGAAAACGAAGATCATGGCATCCGGTCCCATCACTTCATGGGAAATAACATGGGGAAACAGTGGAAACAGTGTCAGACTTTTTTTGGGCTCCAAAATCACTGCAGAGGATGATTGCACCCATGAAATTAAAAGACGCTTACTCCTTGGAAGAAAAGTTATGACCAACCTAGATAGCATATTCAAATGCAGAGACATTACTTTGCCGACTAAGGTCCGTCTAGTCAAGGCTATGGTTTTTCCAGTAGTCATGTATGGATGTGAGAGTTGGACTGTGAAGAAGGCTGAGTGCCGGAGAATTGATACTTATGAACTGTGGTGTTGGAGAAGACTCTTGAGAGTCCCTTGAACTGCAAGAAGATCCAACCAGGCCATTCTGAAGGAGATCAGCCCTGGGATTTCTTTGGAAGGAATGATGCTAAAGCTGAAACTCCAGTACTTTGGCCATCTGATGCGAAGAGTTGACTCACTGGCAAAGACTCTGATGCTGGGATGGATTGGGGCAGGAGGAGAAGGGAATGACAGAGGATGAGATGGCTGGATGACATCACTGACTCGATGGACGCGTGAACTCCGGGAGTTGGTGATGGACAGAGAGGCCTGGTGTGCTGTGATTCATGGGGTCGCAAAGTGTTGGACACGACTGAGCAACTGAACAAACAGCTCATACAATGACCAAAAAAAAAAAAATCAAAAAATAGGCAGAAGACCTAAATAGGCATTTCTCCAAAGAGATACAGATGGTCAACAGGCACTTGAGAAGATGCTCATTATCACTACTAATTAATTATTAGAGAAATATAAATCAAAGCTATAATATTATACTACCTCTCTGATCCAAATGACCACCATTAAAAAGTCTCCAATTAACAAATGCTGAAGAGGATGTGGAGAAATGGGAACCCTCCTATGTTGCCGGTGGGAATGTGAATTGGTGCAGCCACTATGGAAAACATTATGGAGGTTCCTTAAAAATTTAAAAATAGAACTACCATCTGATCCAGTAACTCCACTCTTAGGTAAATATCCAAAAAAACAGAAACATTAATTCAAAAAGATACATTCACCATCATGTTCACAGCAGCACTATATACAAAAGCCAGGACATGGAAGCTACCAAAGTGCCCATCAACAGATCACTGGATTAACAAGATAAGGCAGGGACTTTCCTTATGGTCCAGTGATTAAGAATCTGCCTTGTAATGCAGGCTTGATCCCTGGTCGGGGAACTAAGGTCTCACAAGCCGCAGAGCAACTAAGTCTATGTGCCGCGACGACTGGGCTCTCACACTGTGGAGCCCGTGTGCCACAACTGCTGAAGGTCGAGCATTCTCCAGTCTACGCGCGGCAACTATTGAGCCCTCATGCCACAACCAGAGAGTCTCTGCACTGCAACAAAAGAGCCCATGTGCTGCAACTGAGTCCAGGGGCAGGCAAATAAATAATTTTTTTAAGATCTCACACACACAGAGATATACACAATGAAATATTACCCAGCCATTAAAATATGAAACATGGATGGACCTAGAGCATATTACGCTTAGTGAAATAAGTCAGAGAAAGATACTGTATGACATTCATATGTGGAATCTATAAAGTAACAGAAATGAATGTATACACAAAACAGAAACAGATTCACATAAATAGGATCTGACTTATGGTTACCAAAGGAGAAAGGTGGCATGAGGAGAGGGCAGGAATAAATTAGGAGTTTGGGATTAGCAGATACAAACTTGCTATATATAAAACAGATACAAACAAGGTCCTACTGAATAGCACAGAGAACTATATTCAATAGCTTATAATAAACCATAATGGAAAAGAATACATATATGTATAACTGATCACTCTGCTGTACACCAGGAACTAATACTGCACTGTAAATCATGTCAAATTTAAAAATTATGTATCACATTTAAAAATACATAATAAAATATTAAGCACCTTAATACTTTTACTGCTGTAATAACTTATATATAGTTTATTTCTGATATCTATATTCATAAACATATTACTAGGGAACATGAAAAGTCTTGATCCTCCATTTCTAGTTCTTGTATCTTTCTTTTATTGCCTTGTTCCATTGTCCAGGATCTCCTTTACAGTGTTGAATAGAAGAGATGATGGCAAGTGTCCCTGTCCTATTCCTGAACTTAAACTTCAAAGATTCATCAAGTTGTGGGCTGTAGTTTTTGTTTTTGGAGATACACTGTATCGTGTTATAATACATTCTAATTCTAGTTTGCTAAGAGTTTAATATATAGACTGAAAGGACATGGAATTTTATCAAACTTACTTTCCTGAGATACATCAATAAATTTTTCTGGTTAATTTTCTCAAATTTAACCAAACTTGTATTCCTGGGATAAACTTTATCTTCCAATATATTGCTCAATGGGCTTTCCCGATAGCTCAGAAGGTACAGAATCTGCTTGCAATGTAGGAGACCCGGGCAGGGAAGATCCCCTGGAGAAGGGCATGGCAACCCACTCCAGTATTCTTGCCTGGAGAATTCCATGGACAGAGGAGCCTGGTGGGCTACAGTCCAAGGGGTTGAAAGAGTCAGACACAACTGAGCAACTAAGCACACACTGCTCAATTAAGTTTCCTAACAGTTTGAATAGGATGTTCTCCATATATGTTTGACCTGTAAGTTTTTGTCCTGCCTTAGTAGAGTTCTGGTATAAAGGTTATACTTGGCTTCATATATGGATGCTTCAGTCCTGACAAAGATGACATAGTACAAAGTAGAGGGGAAAATATGGTCTTTGGAACAACTAGGTCATTTTTAAACAGATTAATACTACTATTACTACTGCTACTAAGTTTTAAAAAGCTGGACCACTACCTCATACCACATACAAAAACAATGCCAAGTAGATTACAAATCTAAATATTAAAAAAAAAACTATAAAATTTTACACAAGAATATAGGAAAACACCTTCATAAGGATTTTTACCCAATTCACATATAGTGGTAACCATAAACAATGATACATGAAAACTGAGAATTTCAGTACATCAAAAGATACTTGAAGAGAGTAAAAAAGCAAGATAGAATTTTTTCATTACATAAAGCTTACAAACATTTCAAACACACACACAAAATAAAGACTGTCTACAAATAAATAAGAAAAGGCCCAAGTCAATGGAAACCTGAACAAAAGACATAAACACATACTTCACTGAAAAGGAAATCCAAATGCCAATAATCACAGGAAAAAGTGCTCAGTTACATTGACAATCACAGAAATGCAAATTTAAATTTCAATGAGACACTGCTATACAATCAACTGGAAAAAATTCTTAAAGGTAGGCAATACCAACCCAAACTGTTATATACTGCTGGTAGAAGTATAAATTGGTATTACCACTTTGGAAAACAGTCTGGCAATACCAAGAAAATCTGAAAATATGTATTCCCTAAAGTCTGAACTATTTTGTAAATATATACCCCACAGATGTGTACCAGGCACATGGACAAAAAGGTTCATAACAAAATTGTTCTAAACAGACCTAAATTGGAAAACACAAAAATTCCCGTCAAGAATAGAAAAGATAAATTGGGATATGCTAATCAATACCATTCTATGTAACAATAAACATAAATGAACACTAAAAATAATGTTGAACAAAACAAGCTAGACCAAAATAATGCGTAATAAATGATTAAAGTGAAATATAAAGCAATATCAAGCAAGTGATTACTACAAAAGCCAGGATGGTCATTACCTCAATCAAGCAGGGAGAGCATCTTAATGATAAAGGACAGATGGAGATGGGAGGAAATCTGAAGTGCTGGAAATATTCTCTTTCCTATTACTTATTTGTACTTATGTTACCTCGTAATTTACGTGCTATGTACCTTTTAATATGTGTATTTCACACAAAGTTTAAAAAGGATGCTTATATATCATATTTGAGCTTTTTAAAAGAGGTATTCAATAAAATTCTCTATGATGAAATTGCTGTAGTTGATTACATTTACTGAAATATTTTATTAAGGCTTAACAAGTACAAACACTTCAAAAGAAACAAAGAGCAATCTTCTTAGAAGATCAAAATGTTCCTACTGCCTTAGAAATATTTTCAGGATGCTCATGCTGAAACAAGACATGTCCTGTAAAAGGCCATCTGCTCAGGCTGTTTATTGTCTGCTACAAGTCATAATCCTATCTGCCTCAGTAATTACTTGTTGGAATATAAATACAACTGGAAAGATTAAGATTTCAGGGAATACATAGAAAAAAAGACAAAAGGCCATAATTCCCAGTGATTCTATATTAAAACACTGCAACACAGACGTGATTCACAGAGATAATCCCTTTTACGAGCCTGCTCATCTTAATCACCACCTGATTTTACCATTCATGAAAAAAAAACTATAGATTTTTACTTACTTTTCTTCTCTCAAGAGGCCAATCACTAAACATTACTTTAGCATAAAAGCATTCCAAATGAATTCTATCTCTGAAAACACCTGCTCAAAAACTAGCATAGCTTTAATTTTCAGAAATACAACACCATAATATAAACGGTATGTTAGGTCTCTTAACTAATCCAATAAACACTGAAATTATTTTTCCGAGTGGATATTTTGTTAGAACAATAATCACTATCCTATATTATTTCCTATCTCAGAAGCAGCAATTTAACTTTTATCTCATGATACAGGGACATCATCATGAGTAATTATCTGATACTGGGCTTACAGAGATAAGAGAGAGTCCGTGCACTTAAGAACATGGTCTAAGGCACTGAGAAGGGTAAAGAACACAGGCTTCATAGGAGCTAATATAATAAGACCTTACCTGAGTGACATTTGAGTTTAATCAGAAAAAGAGCATCCAAGACAGAGATATATATGAATATGGGGGTAAAAGAAGGTGCCTCATCTCTGTATGCACAAACTGCCTGTGTGTGTATGTATGTGTGTATGGAAGACAAATCGCAAATTTGAAGAGCTATAAATAGTTTAGTATGATTAGAGCAACAAGAGGCAGTATGTAGTGACAAAGTTGGGAAGTAGTTAGAGGTAATGCTAAGGAGTCTAGTTTTTAGAGGCAATGAGGAGCCATTTCAGGATTTTTAGAGTGAGGAAACAGGATCAAATTTGTAATGTACTTCTGCCCAATGCAATTTTGATAAAAAAAAAAAAGACACAGTCTAGGTTCTAAGGAAGAACATGGTCTAGCAGGGAGACAGACGTGTAAACAGCATAAAGTACCACCAGTGTTCATACAGTGAACACCTTATCAATTAAATGACATTTAAGTTGGTGACAAAACGACTGTAAAATTCACCGAGAAGAATACCTAGGTGATAATTATTTTTTCAAAATGCATACGGGGGTGGGGTGGGGGGAATACCATGATACAAAAATATACAAGGCATTTTATTTTGTTTTCAGTTCACTATGGCACCCAAACATACATGTTTGTCCCATTCCCCAAGCATGCCCAAATGACAATAAAGTAATACAAAATGTAATAAATTGATAAATGCATGGAGATTTTAGATGGTACTATCAAAGAACCAAAGATATAATTCAGTGGAGGAAGAAAGGGCAATCAAATCATTTGGTAAACTTGTGAGGAAGGATCCAGTGCTCACTGCACACACCAGAAGACTAAAGTGTTGCCCAGAGCAGATCTCCCTCTTTTCTTCTGAGGCAGATAACAGAAAACACATAGCAATTACCTTTATTAAGTGTATTTCATGAGCTGTCTCCCTCCCAAATGTATAATTTCTGTTTATAGGCGTGTAGCTAACACTGAGGACATTTACTGTTTAAAGTTAGCAATAGCTTACTTAGCTTCTCATAAAATGGGGGGGGGGGGGAAGGTTAGAGAATAATGCGAATTCAAGCAGAAAGATAATGGGTTTTCATCAAGCTTTGAATATTTCATGTCCTGGGTAGTAAAAACCCATTCACTGATTCAACAAGTATTTAACTGAATACCTGCATGCCTGGTACCCTTCCAGATGGTTTCGCTATGTCCATGAATAAGAGAAAAATCCCTGTCTAACCTTGGGGAGCTGATATTCTAGTAAAGCTTACATTTTCATGTGATAAGTCTTTAAAAAGCCTTACCAAAGTGCTGATAGTGAGATCTCATAGCAGGATCAGAGGTAATTTTTAGTTTTTCCATTTTCCTCTCACATCTTCTCAACACAAAAACATCTGTTTACTCCCTTTCTTCCTTTATTTAAAAGAGACGAGAACTGGTAGGGAAATCAACCTGGCCACACTAACAGAGTAGATGACAGAGAGCCAAATAACTGCATTATGTACAAATGCATTAATTCAGGTAAGCATATAAAAAATACAAGAATGTGAATGAAGGCACAGATTTAAGCTACATCAAAGAGTAGAAGTAGGATGGATTTGAGAAACAGCAAGGATTCTCATGAGGACTCTATCTCCAGTAAGTCTGCTGGTAAAAGAGAAGGCGAGGTCAAGTATCAGCCCCAGGTTTTCAATTTTAACCTGTGAGAAGAGCTAATGCAGGTCTGTTCTCTTCGTTCTTATCTCTGTAACCATGTCAATAACTCTTGATAAAACCCTAAAAACAAAACTCCTGAACATTCTTATATTTACCGGTTAATGATGCTATTCAATTCACCTGAAGATGTGCTGCTGCTGCAGCTAAGTCACTTCAGTCATGTCCAACTGTGCGACCCCATAGATGGTAGCCCACCAGGCTCCTCCATCCCTGGGATTCTCCAGGCAAGAGCACCGGAGCAGGTTGCCATTTCCTTCTCCAATGCATGAAAAGTGAAAAGTAAAGTCACTTAGTCGTGTCTGACTCTTTGCAACCCCATGGACTGCAACCTACCAGGCTCCTCCATTCATGGGATTTTCCAGGGAAGAGTAAAGGAGTGGGGTGCCATTGCATTCTGCGCCTGAAGATGTGAACCAAGACAAATCAGGAGAACAGCATGTGTGAAGTTAACAGGAAGATTCCTGATACGCACCCGGCATCTGACACCACTGCACAATGGCTGATCACACAGCGGCCATGTGCCTATGCCCCCAGTTCTCTTTGAGAACCATAAACTCTTAGGACTCGAATTTCCCTGGGTTGAGGCACCTCTTGACAGTCTCTGAGGTTCACAGC
This sequence comes from Ovis aries, assembly GCF_016772045.2. NCBI lineage: Eukaryota > Metazoa > Chordata > Mammalia > Artiodactyla > Bovidae > Ovis > Ovis aries. The sequence continues at coordinate 22,071,146 of NC_056074.1, forward strand.
TAGAGGGGAAAGCACATCTTGCGTGACTTTGTGGGAGCCTGTATGTGACCTCTTTACCGATGGGTATCTTTTCTTTGCTGTCCCTGGACTGTATTCTTTGCTATAATAAATCTTAGCAGTGAAGCTGTGAATACAACTTTATACTGAATCATGTGAGTTCTTTCAGTGAATCACTGAACTAGTAGGTAGTCATGGGATCCCCAAGACAGGACCCTTGAGTAGACAGGAAATTGAGGAGGTGGCAAGATGTGAGAAAAACAGAATTTAGTTTCCATGTAAACCACCTTAATCACCTTCATTAGAAGACTTCTGAGCAGCAAATTGTTTTTAACCATTTTTATCCTCATCACTGGTTCAAAGTTTCCTTCAGCTTTCATTTACTCTTTTATTATTTCTATTAAATTTAGAGGACCTCCCTGGTTGTTCAGTGGTTAAGAATATGCCTGCCAGGGCAGGAACAGAGATTCAGACAGAACAGACTTATGGACACACTGGGGGCAGGAGAGGGAGGGACGAACTGAGAGAGTAGCACTGAAATATATACATTACCATGTGTAAAACAGGGAACTAATGGGAAGTTGCTGTATAGCACAAGGGGTTCACCTGGTGCTCTGTGACAACCTAGAGGGGTGGGACGGGGTAGCAGCTGGGAGGGAGGTTCAAGAGCGAGGAGACACGTGTACACCTATGGTTGATGTAGGGAGCAACCAACACAACACTGTAAAGCAGAGTTAACCTCTAATTAAAAAAAAAAAAGAATCCACCTGGCAATGCTGTTAACAAGGGTTTGATCCGTGGTCTGGGAAGATTCCACATGCCACGGAGCACCTAAGCCTGTCCACCACGATAACAGCCCACACTCTATAGAGCCCGCAAGCAACTACTGAAGGAGTGCGCTCTATAAGAGAAGCTACCACAGTAAGAAGCTGCCACCTCAGTGAAGAGTAGCCCCCACTTGCTCCAACTAGAGAAAGCCTGCACGCAGCAACAAAAACCTAGCACAGCTAAAAATAAATAAATGAACAAAAATAAATGAATTTAGAAACAAGATATGACAGAATATCCCTTACTTCAAGAATATATCCTAGTATATTTTGTGATCTTGTTCCAAATCTTATACATACCACCACTATCTTTAAATTCATTGTGTTAAGTTGCTGCTGCTGCTGCTGCTAAGTCACTTCAGTCGTGTCCGACTCTGTGCGACGCCATAGACGGCAGCCCACCAGGCTCCCCTGTCCCTGGGATTCTCCAGGCAAGAACACTGGAGTAGGTTGCCATTTCCTTCTCGTTACTAAGTGCCTAAAAATATTAAGATAAAGCTCCTGTCCTAGAATCTAGAGAACACTTACATGAATATGACTCGGCTCTAGGCATAAAAATGAAACAGATCTGTTTCATTTCTAACAGTATTCTAGGCACAGATAATATAAAAGATTGCATCTTTAAAGTTATACTGAGATTGAAAGTACTGCATTACAGTCACATGACAGATCAACCTTCTCATGAAAACTTTGCAAAAACATCCAAAAATCTGAAGAACGAGCTTTCCACTGCAGAGTCAATGAGAAACCAGAGGCAGTCAGAGTGAAGGTAAATACTACCAGAAGCTACCTCTGCTTCCTGAGGTGAACAGTGCATACGATCGTCTGACAACTAGAGAGCTTTGCTATCCTCAGGACGTTTATGCTTCTGGAATGATTAGTCACCAGAAAGTGAGAGCAAGAAAAAGAAACAATTTCTCATTCCTCCCACGTATTACTTTGAGTCCTATTTGCCCCTACTAATAAAACATCTTTCATTTCTTTAGAAATGCTGTATCTCCTTTTTAAATAAAAGAGATAAAATTATTTTATCATCTTTTTGAGCACCATTCAGGGACTGTTAAGTTGAATATGTTTAAAAGAATATGAAACATGTAATTATTCATCTCTTATGTATGGCAGAAACCAACACAATTCTATAAAACAACTACTGTCCAATTAAAAATAAATATATTTAAAAACAAAACACATCTCTTTCAATCCGTTTGACTTAAAATAGCCAGTGGTAGATTTTGTTGGTTGAAATCTAGTTCCATGACTGGTACAATAAAAATATTTTCCTACCCAAAGGTTGGTGGTGGGGGGAACTATCCATCTTTTAGAATTTAAAGTATCTTGTTATAGGTATAAGCTTAGGGAGGTTTACAGAAATTCTGCTGTGTACAAATTTCTGGCAGCAAAAGAAGCCTCAGAATTGCGAAAGACAATTCACAGCCTGCTAATCAGAAGAGCTGCTTTCACTGATTGATGATGGTTCTAGAAAGATCCAGTGCAATAATAGACAAGTATAGAGAAGCTGAAAGTAAATTTCACGGGAGGAGAGTAAATACATAATAAAGCTGACTAAAGCTCGAAACTTTATGGTATAAAAGAACAGAGATCATGAAACAGAATACAGAAAAGAGAATCAGCATATGTTGGTGGGATAGCGTCAAGAAATGATCATTTCAGAAACATAACCAATCAAATGTAAAGTATTATTGTAGGCACTGGTGCCAAATCAAACATATCACTGTAATTATCTATTAATATTATCATAATTACTACTAACATTTAGTAAGCAGTTACGTATCAACCGGGCTTCTCTGGTGGCTCAGACTATAAAGAATCCACCTGCAATGCAGGAGACCTGGGTTCCTTCCTGGGTTGGTAAGATCCCCTGGAGAAGGGAATAGCTACCCACTGCCGTATTCTGGCCTGGAGAATCCCAAGGACAGAGGAGCCTGGGGTCCGTGGGGTCACATTTGAGTCCGTGGAGTCACAAAGAGTCAGACACGACCAAGTAACTTTCACTTCACTTCACTTACATGTCAGCCACTTTGCGAAGCACTGTAAGTAGATCCAATCTTTACAACAATCTTGTGAGACAGATACTACCATCAACCTCATTTTATAAATGAAGAAACCAGGGTTAAAGAAGTTAAGCAATTTGCCCATCAGCATAGAGCTAGTCAAAAAGCCAGTTAGAAATCAAGTCATATGGTTCTAGATGCTGAGAGCAGTATGCTATTCTGCTTTCTCATCTGGTAGAAAAATGAGCCAGAAAACACTGCAGATATTAACAATAAACTGTTTCATGAAAATTCTTCTATAGATAAATCCACAAACAGAAGAACAGAGGTTACTTCATCCACAGTGTACATTTCAAGTTTCTGAATGGAAAACGACGGAGAGATACTATGAACCCTATGGAAATAGCTATCTTATCTTTTCACGATATAAAAAAGGCAAAGGAAAACATCTTTGAAGAAAAGTATAATGTTGGCTCATCCAAAACAAAAAGGTCTAATATTCAAATGCTATAGGTTCTAAGTAAAGCAAACAACTGGCCACAATAAATATGTGCCCTGTGAGCAGTGCAGTGGAGACACAGCATAGCAGGCTGGCTGTCAGGATCAACTATGGGGTCCAATCCTGGCACTACTACAAATAAGGAAACGAATGTGTTCTCCAGGTCTCAATTTCTTAATCTCTACTAAAAAATAATATTATACTGTTTTTGTACCTACCTCAAAAAAAAATTCAATAGGAAGTACTAAGTTAATGTTAGCAACTTTTATTATTAAGTTGAAGTGCCTAAAACAGAATGCTAAGTCACTTTCAATAAATGCTCTCATGTAAAATTTCTATATATTCCAGCACTAAGTTTTATACACAAAGAATCTGAATATAATGATTGTAAAAATGTATCTCTAAAACGTCACTAGGAATTAGGGCTTCTGTGAAATAAAATGAAAATCAAATGAGTGGTATCACCATCCTTTTCTTCCACAGAGGAATTAAAATGAGAGTACACTGGACCCTCCTGGTGGTGCAGTGGTTAAGAATCTGCCTGCCAGTGCAGGGGACATGGGTTCAATTCCTGGACGGGGAAGATCCCACATACCACGGGGCAACTAAGCCCATGCACCTCACCTACTAAGCCCGAGCTCTAGAGCCTATGAGCACCAACTACAAACCCCAAAAACCTAGAGGCCATGCTCCACAACAAGAGAAGCCACCACACTGAGAAGCCTGCACAACACGACAAAGAGTAGACCCCACTCAATGCAACTCAAGTCGGCACACAGCAACAAAGAACCAGAGCAGCCAAAAATAAATAATTTTTAAAAATTATTCTTAAAAAAGAGAGAGAACATCTAGTCTCATAGAAATCAAAAATGACAATAAATATATAAATGAACATGGGTCTCCCATATTTCTAATAGATCCCTATCTTACATGATCTTACTATCAACAATAAATGTCGTTAATTTATGTAAAACAATCTCTTCTTTGGGATAGTAGTTCTCACACCTGTTTGGAAAGCAAGGCACAAGCAAGAAGAGGGTGCTATTTACAGAACCCGCAAAATGATGTTGTAGTTAATGGTAATAAAAGAACTAAAAAAACTTTTCCAGATTATGGAATTGCACATTCTCCAATATGAAAATAATAACCACCAGTCTCTATCTATGAAAAAATCTAAGCAAGAGCAATGTCATTTTTTCATTAACATTCATTTGGTGCTTGTTAACAGTTAACAGTTGCTAACTTCTGAATACCTACTATATGTCAGGTCAGGCAATATGCCAGAGACTGAGGTGCGTATTTTACTTACAACTTATTTACCTTGCTCACAACCATTAATGACTCCTTGTCATCATTACTTTCATTTTTACAATGAAACAGCTGAGGTTTCAAAGAGGTTAGATAGTTAATTGAAGTTCCAACAATGGGGAAGGGGCAGAGCAAAACTGTCCAACTGAAAACTGTTCGTGTATGTGCTTAGTTGCTCAGTCATGTCCGACTCTTTGTGAACCATGGACTGTAGCCCGCCAGGCTCCTCTGTCCATGGGATTCTCCAGGCAAGAATACTGGAGTGGGTTGCCATGCCCTCCTTCAAGGGATCTTCCCAGGCCAGGGATCAAACCCAGATCTCTTGCACTGCAGATGGTCTCTTAACCTCTGAGCCATGAGGGAAGCCTGAAACTTTGCATGCTTAACCACAACACTACACTCTACACTACGCAATAAAATCTTAAACATTTTATACAATTGTATTTAAATGTTATACGACTCAGAAAAGATCAACATTAATCAATTTTAAGAATAAAATATACACATCAGTGAGAGGACCATTGAAGGATCATTGCCAAGAATGTAATGTAAGCATGGTGAAAGTTGTTTAGAGAGTATACCTTTAATGTTCTCCCTCCAAAAGAGAAATGGTAATTATTGGATTGGCCAAGAAGTTGATTCAGGATTTTCTATAAGATGTGAGGGAAAACCAGAACAAACTTTTTGGCCAACCTAATATTTCATGTGACACAACGGAGGTGTTAACTAACACTATGGTGGTAGATATTATGTTAATATATTAACGTATCAAAGAAATACATTTATAATTTGTTTTCATTAAACTCACACAATGTTATGTGTCAATTACATCTCAATAACCCTCGGGGGAAAAAGAATTGCTGAGAAGCCTGCTATTAAAATTATTTTGGAAATTATTCCTAAGTTGCAAATGTAACATGCTTTGGTTAAGTACACAACTAACAAAATCTAGTTTTATAAGCTGTAATTCAAATAAAGGTCTTCCTACTAGAATATAAGCCAACTGTAAAATCAACCACTGGTCAATTAACCTAACTTAATTCCTCAAAGAGAGGATGTATTTTTAGAGAATAAAATTAAGTTGTAGGGGATAAACTAAATCCACTCTAATCTGTGTGTAGCCATTTTGGACTTCACATTTTAATTTGAGTAGGCACAGGGCTACCAGTACTGTCAAAAGGAAAACGATAACCTTTAGTTTTCTTTTAGCTGAATTGTTATCTGGTAAACAAAATACTACTGATATATTGAATTTTGTAGCATATCTTCTAACATTACCCTATACATCCATGATTTCTAATTTAATATTATTATAATTAGCATATCCACAGTCATAATTGAAAAGAAAACTATATAAAAATAATTCTCAAGAGGAGTGAAAAGATTGTTCATACTTCAAACATGTTTAGGTCAACTTAAAATCTTATTATGCTGGAATGAAATTTTACTAAAAGATAAGGGCCTTAGGTCTGCACTGGACAGCTATTAAAGACAAGAAAATCTACTAATCATCAAATTTAAAAATAATCTTAACTAAAAAAATAATAATAATAATAATCTTAACTGAAGCCTTAAAATGTATTTACCTTATGATATCCATTGCCTGGTAAAGTATTTCAGACTGATCAACTCCAAGAACCTTCTTTGCCCCTGCTTTAGCAGCAAACATAGAAAGAATTCCAGTTCCACAACCAACATCCAAAACTACCTGGTATAATAATAAAAGAAAAAGAACAGATGGTATTGAGAAGGTCTAACACTTTAAATCCTATTCATATATGATGATGTTTCTGGCTAGGAATAGATAACAAAATTTAAACGTTACCAGTCAAACATGGTAATAATTTCTATTTGGGTAAACTGAACATATAATTACATTAAATTATTTTAAATTCATAACTGTTTTTGGCCACAGTTTATTGCAATCATATGCAACAATGTAAATTTAAGAAATGTTTTATATGAAATGAGCAATTCCCACAGACTTACTAGGGAAGTACTCTGTCTTTAATTTAGGTTCAGTAATTCTAAATTTTAACAGAAATAAGCTTTCTCAAGTTTGAATACCAGAAATTAGCCTAAGCAGGACAGTCTGATCCAATACAATTTAGAAATGGTTATAAATGAATCATGGATGTAGAATGTTGTCATACCCACTCCACTTCCTAAGTTTAATATTAAACTCATTTTAATTACAGAGGTACAATAAAAAACAGGCTTTCAGAATTCAGTAACTTGAGAATTTAAGTTTTCAAAAAGATATTATCAATGGTAGAAGCAGTAAGAAGAATGAAATTTAAGATGTTATTGGGGATTGGAATGTAATAATTATTTCTAATCAAGAATTTCATACGGTTCTTCCCAGAATAGTAATAATGAAATCTGCATGGTCCACAGTAAAAAAAAAAAAAAAAAAAAATTACCAAGGAAACACATTAAGCAAAATACTCAGAAACAACCAAGAATAAAGAATAGACAGCAAAAGAGAATAGTAGTGTGATAAAGAAAACTCAAGCACAGAGCAGAGCTTAGGGCAAGGGGAGAGGATACACACACTCTTAGAATTTTAAATAGGTCCATGAAGTGCTTTTCCTAGCAAGAATATTGGAAAGGGTTTCCATTTCCTTTTCCAGGGTTATCTTTCTGACCCAGGGATCAAACCCGTGAGACGTCTCCTGCTTGGCAGGTAGATTCTTTACCACTGCACCACCTGGGGAGCCACTATAAGAAAAACAGAACTAGAATTTATCTATCGTATTGTTCAATCTATAGGGCTTCCCTAGTGGCTCAACAGGAAAGAATCTGCCAGCAATGCAGGAGATGCAGGTTCAATCCCTGGGTTGGGAAGATCTCCTGAAGGAGGAATTGGCAACCCACTCCAGTATGCTTGCCTCAGAAATCCCACAGACAGAGAAGCCTGGTGGGCTATAGTCCATGGGATTGCAAAGAGTCAGACAGGACTGAGCAACTGAGCAATGTTCAATCTATGTAAATCAATCTTTGTAAATAAACTTATTTACAAAACAGAAGCAGGCTCACATGCTTAAAGAACAAACTTATGGTTGCCAGAGCGGGGCGAATTGGGGGAAGAGATAGTTAGGAAGTTTCGGATAGATATGTACACATTGCTTTACTTAAAACGGAAACCAACAAGGACCTACTGTATAGCACAGGGAACTCTGCTCAATGAGACAGCCTGGATGGGAGAGGAATGTGGGAGAGAATGGATACATGTATATGTATGGCCAAGTCCCTTTGCTGTCTACCTGAAACTATCATAATGTTAATTGGCTATACTCCAATATAAAATAAAATTTTTTTAAAAAGAATCTATTACATTGTTCAACAGCTATTTTTTCACTAGGTATTTTTCCACAAGCATAAGATAATCAGCTTGTCTATTTTTTTTTAAGTCTTAGTATTTTTATGGGGACTGAACTAAAATATAAATTTACAGAACACAGACAATTTCAGTTTGTGTTTTCTATTCAGGAACATGGTAAGAATTTCAATTTGTTTTAAGCATCTTTTATGTTCTTTAGGAGTTTGGGATTTTTTAAAAATCTCTTTCATGTAAGTCCTGCACACTTGTTAAATAACATCTGTTCCTATGCATTTTATCTTCGGCACTGTTTACTAGTATAAGGGAAGTCTGTTCCATTACATTTTAAAATATACCAGAACTGACTCCAAAGGAGAGAATCTGAACAGTCTTAATTTCTATTGAAGAAATAAGGTTGTCAAAAGGCTGCTACTCTGTGTCCCCTATCCTCTCTGCCCCTCTTAGAAGGTAGAAGCTGCTTAGGGAGAATGTGACTGTCCCTGACCATAATGTTACCTGTTTGGGTGAGTCAGCACATTTTAATATAACCACTTCACACATTAAGAAAGTTCAAAACTGTAAGATGAACTCTATAAGATACCACTGCAAAACCATTCTTTTAAGTTACAAATAAAATATACTAACCACACCATCAAGTAAATACTGTAACACCGAGCATATATATTTATAGCATGGTTATAGTATATCAACTTGAAATATTACATGGCATGAAATGAAAATAAAATGTAAAAACATATACAACACAACAGTAAGTGATGACTTCCCAGAAACTTTCATTGAAATATTTGCAAAATTAAAAATAAAAGATCAGTGTAGAATTTACCAAGTTTGACAGCACAGTGCTTTGACAATGGTGTTTGGGAATACTGAATATCAACACTCATGCACTGTTTCTGGAAAGACAAGCTGGCAGCACTAACTCCATCCAGGGTAGAACCTTTCTGAACCAGAGAGTCCTCTGCTAGAATTTATCTTATTATTCTATTCCTACATTTATAAAAAGATTTTTAATATTTTATATTTTTACAAGCATTATTTCTAATATAAAAAATTTGAACTTACGGACAATTTACACTGAATTTTTGAGCCATTAAAATAACATTAATAAGCAATTATCTTAGAGAAACTGCTAAGTGACAACAACTAAGTACAGCAGGATATATATCATGTACTCCAATTCAAGTATGTATTCTCTGGTAAAACTACACACGTACATAATTTATATACATATGCATATATATATATATAAAATCTTAATTCTTTCTGAAGGAAAGAGAGCTTTAGAGAAAGAAACAGATTCAGGATCATACAGCTGGTAATTTGTAAAGCTGAAACTCAAACATAGGTCAAGCTGCTTTTTAAAAAGTGCATACTTAAATTATATTTTTAGTTGCATACTAATTATTACATCTAGCTCAGATTTAGGTATTTGGGCGAATAAACTAAAACTTGATAGAACCAAGAAAGAGGGAGAATGATAACAGAATACACTAACATTATTTTTCAAAACAATGAAGGAATGTATATAAAACATTTTAACTGTAGATAATAATCAAAAGCATAAAAAAGGCACCAAACTGTGAATTTCTTCAATGAACTACAAATAGAAATTAATTATGAGTGAGTGAGAACAACATTACGCCACCCAACATTAAATTAAATCTGAGAAACCATATGGCCTCCACAGGAGCTTTGTGAATTAAAACAATATTAAGAAAGGAAAGAAGGAAAGGAAGCAGGAAGGATGGAGGAAGAGGAAAAGAAATTTTAATTTTAATCCCTTTTCTGAAAAATAAATTTCTACCATGCCCTAAACAATATATGATACAGAAGCTAGAGCTGTGATATGAAATTTATCTACCTAATGAAGAAAAATGAAAACAAAAACAATGGTATAAAACTTAAGAAATGTTATTCCATACATTTTTTAAAAGAACTATATTTAAATAATTTCATGCACATGTTCTGTCATGCCACAGAGGACCTATGCATGAAAAATAATGAGAATTAAAATGTCATTAATGAATCTCACCCGAATTATTTTCTCCTTAAATTGCAGTGGCACAGGGTTAAGGGCACTAGACTAGGACTAAAACCTTCAAGTCCTGTTTTTTCAGTTGCCTATTTTAGGACAAGTCTTTAACCTATTGGTTTCAAATTCTTCATGTATTAAATACCTACCATCCCTAGTTACAGGTATATTATACAGCAGAGAGACAACATGTTTGAAAATAGTCTGTAAATTATCAAACACTATTTAAATGTATGGTAGTATATTTTCTACATCTGCACCCATAGTATAATACAAAGAAGAGTATTCCAAATCACATAAAATCTCTAGATTACTATTGTTAATTACGGAGAATTATATCCTGAATATGCTTTAAAGAATTAGAAATTGATACATATTTTACATTATACTCTTAAGAAACCATAAATGCCAAGCAAACCTAACCACACATTGATAAAAGAAAGCATGTTAGCCAAATTCCAATTTATTAATAAGCCCTCTCCTAACTGTGACAGATTTAATCTCTTCAGCAAAAGCAGTAGGTACAATACAAAATAAACTTTATATGTTTTCCATGGTCATGTATTTTGTCCAAAAGTGTATAATATATATGGTATTTCTGTAACAGTTACTATCAAAAAATTAACAGCAGATAATGACTGGGTACAGGTCTATGAACCCAGTAAGATGTGTTTCCTATACATAGAAATATTCATAATTACTCAATTTCCTGATTAATCTTATGATTACAAATACTTTTGTCTTTTCACTATTTTCTTATGTAATACAAGACAAAAGTCTATTCAGAGCATATTGAAAAAGAAACTGCTGCTAAGTCACTTCAGTCATGTCTGACTCTGTGCAACCCCACAGACGGCAGCCCACCAGGCTCCCCCATCTCTGGGATTCTCCAGGCAAGAACACTGGAGTGGGTTGCCATTTTCTGCTCCAATGCATGAAAGTGAAAAGTGAACGTGAAGTCGTTCAGTTGTGTCCGACTCTTAGTGACCCCATGGACTGCAGCCCACCAGGCTCCTTCACCCACAGGATTTTCCAGGCAAGAGTACTGGAGTGGGGTGCCACTGTCTTCTCCGGAAAAAGAAACTACTTTTACTTAAAAAATTCCTACCGCATTGGTATCAAAAAATATTTACAGCATTAATATCAAAAAGTATTTTTAAAATATTTTACAAGATAGTTCAAAGATACTGGTTTTATAAAAACAGAAGTCCTAAAGTTTTAGAACCAGAAAAAAATTTTTTTAATCATTTTATACATGAGGCCCAGAGACTCACCACTGTCTAAATTTATTATGTGGCTGGATCCTGAGTAGCCAGGCAGAACTAGTGACTCCCAGACTAGTACATGTTTAAATTGTACACAACATATTGAGGAAAAAATAAAAACCTAGGCATAATCTAACTAACTTTAAAGCAAAATTTTAATAGTAACATTATTTGCTTCACTGGAAAGTATTTTTTTACATATTAAATAAACTGTTCAAGAATTTTAGGTGCAAATATAAAAACTACTAAAAAAATGATGAGTGCTATAATAATAAATAGAAAGCAAATAAAAAAGCCAACAAAGAACTGATAAAAACTAATATTTAAAAAAATGAAATAATCTGCCTGTTGGGGAATTAGCAAAAACAAAGAAATACACGCCGTCATTACCTTATAGGTAATGCGTTGGCCAAAAGATGTCAGAACCATATAAATTTCACATCTCCAACTCAGCTAAGTCACAAGTTAAACACTGCTCTTAGGAAACAGGTATGGAAAACAAAAAGCCAGTCATATATATATATATGTTATTCCAAGCAACATAAAACTCAGGAAAACAGTCTTTTCAATATATTAAGGTCGTGGGTCACTACTGCAATATCATATAAGGTCTATGAAATAACCTTAGAAAAGTATCTTTTAAATTAAGGGGAACTATGAAAACCTGATGTTACCAGTATACATATTCTTGAAGTAGAAAGTGTGTGTTTATGTTACTCAAGTCGTGTCTGACTCTTTGCAATCCCATGGACTACAGCCCACCAGGCTCCTCTGTCCATAGGATTCTCCAGGCAAGAATGCTGGAGTGGGTTGCCATACCCTTCTTCAGGGGATCTTCCCAACCCAGGGATTGAACCCAGGTCTCCCACACTGCAGGCAGATATTTTACCATGTGAGCCACCTGGGAAGCCCCTCAAGTAGAAAGAGAGGGGGAAAATTTCCAAGCAAAGGTATGCGAGTGGCACAGACAATCATATACTAGACTAAATTAGTGGATTAACTTCCAGGTAGGTGGAACAAATAGAAAACCTGAACTCTTAGGTAACATGCCAATGTAGAGAAGGAGGGAAAGAGAAAGTGAAGAAAAAATGGAAAAATTCACAAGGGAGGAAAAAATATATGACACAAATTTCACACACATACTCATACACACCATGAAGGATCATCTTTGAAATAACCAGAGGCAGTATAAAGACTAATTGTAAAATATTAAGTATCTCATAAAATGGTCTCAAAAAAAGGCACATAAAATAAATTCTATCTGAAAATATTTGACCCTATTTACCAAATGAGTTTTTAAATTAAGTTTTAACTAATTAATGTGAACTAAAATAATAATTAAATGCTTTGATATGGGGTTTATCTTGTACATTTGAAATTAACAAGAATCACAGTAAATCAAAAACATGGTTTAAGAAAAACTTACCTAACTGAGCAAAGTTTAAGTTAAATCACTATAATTAATGAATTTCAATTAAAAAAAGTATAATGAATAACACCAATCAGCATTTCTGTTATCAGTATTCTGCACCACAGATCAGCATCACAAAAGTCTTCCATTAAATAAAGCCAGTATACATAAAATCGGGCTTCCCTGGTAGCTCAGCTGGTTAAGAATCTGCCTGCAATGCAGGAGACCCTGGTTTGATTCCTGGGACAGGAAGATCCCCTTGAGAAGGGATAGGCTATCCACTCCAGTCTTCTTGGGCTTTCCTGGTGGCTCAGACGGTAAAGAATCCGCCTGCAACGCGTGAGATCTAGGTTTGATCCCTGGGTTGGGAAGACCCCCTGGAGGAGAGCGTGGCAAACCACTCCAGTCTTCTTGCCTGGAGAATCTCTGCGGACAGAGGAGCCTGGCGGGCTACAGTCCATGGGGTCGCGAAGAGTGGGACAGGACTGAGTGACTAAGCACAGCACACACATGAAATCAACTGCTGTCACAATGACCTAAGAGGATTTCTGCTACCCGAGATCCACATGAAACATGTAATTCTATAGACTATGCTACTCACCTTGTCTTTGAAGATATGTGGGTTTTGGTATATAAAATCTCGGTAACTTTCTGTTCGTACTTTGTCCTAGGGCAGAGAAAGGAAAATATCACATTATACTTACAAATAAAATTTTTTAAGGAAGATATCTGCTAATTATCACATACGTTTCTACAGCTCCTTTTTGCCTAGAAACCCATGTTTAATCTTTTTTTGCTACAAGAAAATAATAGGGACTTCCCTGCTAGTCCACTGGCTAAGACTTCAAGCTCTCAACGCAGGGGGCTCAGGTTCAATCCCTGGTAGGGGAACTAGATCCCATAAGCCACAACTAAAGATTCCGTGTGGTGAAACTAACACCCAGCACAGCCAAATAAATATTTTTTCAAAAAGAAAATAGGAACAGTAACAGCAACAACACACAAAGAAAACATTTAATAACATCACTGAAAGTCAAATAAGACCTAAGTTCTTAAAAATGTATATATTTTTGTCTTGACGTGCACCATCACTGTAAGACTTCAAGTGATAATTAATACTAATGGGCCTGATTCCCTGTAGTAGAACTAGGTTAAAATATGAGAGAAAAAGGACAAAACAGACAGATGTGAAAATTACAGTTACATAATGAAAACTGAAGGTAAACTGAGTACAGTTTTCCGAGAAAGTCATCGATCAGCACCTACGTGATTTATAATCCTGTTTTGTTTCTAGAACTGTCTGTAGTAGGAAATGATGCTTAAAAGCCTATAAGCCTAAAAGTAAATCATTTGAGCCCTACAGTCCACATTATGAGACTTCCCCACTCCGGAGTCTCACATGATCTGTGACTCAGGCAGGCACTGAACGTTAACATTTATGTTGGTTCCTGAACAGTGCTGATTCCCTTTTAAATCACCTCAGCTGAGACATGTACTGACAGCAACTTAAGCAGTAAGGGCACAGTTGCTAAGGGAGGAAAATGAGTCTGATACAAATATCTCAAATCGGGAATTTTAAATTTCACACTTGGTAAAAAGTAGTTATCAACAAACACTACAACATTTATACCATTCACATCACTGACAAAAAAAACATGTTCATGCCAATATTGGAATTAAAAAAAAAAGATATATATATGTCTTAAATTAGAAGCTGTTTTACAGGGGGAATTCCATAATTAATTCCATGTTTTATGATAGAATTAGTTCTAACTGCTTTACAAACAAAATTTTAAATCAGGTTTATTAAATTTATGTATTTTAAGAATTATTATGAGAATCTAATACTCAAATGAATTTAGACATACTATTAAGTAATTAATTTTACAAATCTTTAAAAAAATACCATTCCATACATTCTTTCTATTTTTATACTCTTCTTACACTATAACCAGTGATTTTTGCTGACACAACAAAACCCACAAAGGGTGAACGTCAGTCAAGAAGGCAGTCACTCAGAAAGCTCTCACCAATCACACTGCTCTCATTTAATCACTAGCACCCCAACTCCTGTCCTTAGTCCATGCACTGCTGCTCAGTTCAACCATAATCCTTCATCCGGCTCTTCCTACACATCCATCTGCTTTCACTCAGATGCTCACCCTGGTGCAATGAAATTCAAAGTATACTAACAAACACAGTGCTTTGGACATAGCAGAGCTTTGATTTAATAAATGAATTTTTGAGAGGAAAATCCACTGAATGTGAAAATCCAAACAAATTAAAGACAAGCCCTTAAACCATTCCTAAAAATTTATTCCAACAAAGGACTAAAACTGTTCAATATAAAATAAGGTAATAAACAAAAATAAAATAATCTTTTGCACTCACCTATTAAAACTAAGAAACACAAAAGAACAAGAGCTTCTTTTGCTTCTCAATATTAAGAAGCAAAATAATCTTTTAAGACTAGTACATGGTGTCATGGAATTATTCCTACAAATATTTTAAAAATTTAAGTATGAGACTAAAGACAACAGAAAAATTATATACTATAAATTTTACTGATATAAGTTAAGCATGTTTTAAAATACAGGCTCATAAAGGTGGACAGAATGCCTGAGTCAACTACAAATACAATGAAGAAAATGAAGTAAAGAAAAATTATTTAATGGTACTATAGTCTAGATAAATGTTCACCAGGATAAACAATGTTTTTCTTGGGGGAAAAAAAAACAGAGAGAGAGAGAGAGAGAGAGAGAGAGATACATCTCAGATTTAAAACATTAGCAACAACTCCTTTCAGAAAGATAAAGTGGTGAAGGATTTTGAAAGTTCATGTCATCTATTCTGCGATCAACTACATCTCTGGAATTCAAAGTTACCTTCATCTTGATTCTGAAAAATAAGATTATAAACTATCCTTATTTATAATCACTAAATAAGGCATATACAAAATAGTGTCATTAAAATACTGTATCTGAGACTAAGCAACAAAAAATCCAAATAATATTTTTATAAAAGCAAGGCCAATTCTAAGCATAAAAGTAAGTCCTGTATGTATGCCTTCTCAATTTAAAATGATCACGTGAGATGATCAATTTTAATGATCTTAAATGTAAAGATCATGTGAGATTCTGGTAGTAACACAACCTTGAACAAATTATATGTGCTAAGAATTGTTTTGATAGGAAACAGAAGAAATATTGTGTGACATAAGGCAATATTTCATATTCGTCCACAGTATATAACTTAGCAAAATATAAAATGGACAGTCTTTTTGAACGAACTATATCCATATTTCCTATGATCCAAGGAGAGGTGGTTACACTGTATATCAGCTAAGGGGGATTAAGGCATGAGAAATTATATTAATAAAAATTCTTAAGTGATTCCAGATCTACAAGTGAGAAGACAGCACTGGGAATTTTCAGCTGGAACTTCTTAATGTACATCAAAAGGACTTACAGATACTCTATCTGGTATGAAATCCTCTAGTTACTGAAATATAGCTACAAGGGTCCAGGAGAAAGATTTGGAAATAAGTCCAAACTGGATTTCCCAGATGACTGAACCGAGAGCACTCAGATGTACTATCTTCTAGGAGTCTCAGTGACTTACCAGTCTGAAAAATCCAATACAATTTCCCTATCAAAAGCATTAAAGGTTCATGGCATTGAAACTGATGGGGTGATTTAAAATGACGAACATGGGCAAAGAAAAACTCCTTTAAAGAAAATATTCTAGACACAATAAAATTAATTTTAACGAGGAAAACGATGTATGTCCGTTTCTTTTAAATAAATGCATCCTGGACTTAAAATAATTTATTACTTATAACTGTTACTTGCAATCCTATGCAACTACCCAAGGAACAACAAAAAGCACAACCAACCACGACAAGTCATTAGTGAAGAAATGACATGACTTTGCATTAAAAGACCCCAAATAATTACAATTACTATTAATCAGCAAACCTCCAACTCTGCAATCCTGCAAAACTGACTCAACAAAATATATACATGTTATTAAATATTCCTGATTGTTTTAAATAGGTGTTTCAAGGAACACAGTCTTCAGGCTTCCATAAAATAAATCAATCTTCTGAGGAAGGATTCAAAAGGGAATTTTTCTTTTGTTGGTTTTAAGAAAGGAAAAAAAAGGTAGTGACATCTAAAATTGACAGATAAACATCGAAAATTTTCAATAATTTTTAAACTCCAACATTTGTTAGCTATTTTCACTTTTACTAAATTAAAAAATTACACTTTGCTTTTTTATAATCTATAATAGATGATAAAATGTATCTATTATACCAGGTACAGCTAGAAATCTACTTATAGTTTATATAAACATTACCATTATAAAAATTAAAACCAACCAAGTTCAAGTATCTAATCTGACTTAGGAAATTCTTTCTATCATTGATTTCAAATGTAAAAAAGTTATGCCATAACTGTGAGAATTATCTACAATAACTTTATACCAAAGAATTATTCTTTGCCTAAACTAATGACAGGACTGCTAATTAAAACACTAATTTCTCCTTTACACATTAAAAGGCAAACATATAATTTATTTCTTCCTATTTAAAAGTTGCTCTTGAGAAGCCTAAAATCATTAGCAATTTTTCCCATTGTCCCATTTTAAGCAAAAGTAATCTCATAATAAAGATTAACAATGATCTTAAGTAGAATTTACAGTAATTCTGATACTTCTATAATCTTTTCAACGTAAGATGAGCTATCAAGTACCAAAAAGATCTAAAAAGCAGTTCTCAAAAAAAGAGAAAAAGGCAGTTCTACCACAGCATGTGTGCTAAGAACCAGTTTCACTCTATCTTTCCTTCAGCATGGACTTGACACATCTGTGCTCTTTTCTAACCTTGAGCATTTCTTCATGTATCCCATAATGCCCGTAGGAGCTGAAATAAACACCATCCTCATCCTCCGGGAGGTCTGCAATGGCAGTGGTAGATGACGGGCAGGCTCTGACATCTGCGTTCATCACAAAATCCTGAGCAAATTGTCTGTAATCAATTTGAAATACACCCTTGAGACAAGTTTATTGGACCATGAAAAAAGGAAAGGCTAGAGGCTGAGAGGCAGAGGTAGGAGGGGAGTGTGGAGTGTGATGAGCCTCTAAATCACGCTTTATCTTAAGCAACAAAAAGCTCCCCCTGCTGGATTTTAAGCAATGGGCATATTCAAACCCAGGTGGAAGTAGCCAACTGCAAGTTATGGCTGTTGATACCTTTCGACCAACAAAATAAGCATACTATGACTCTATTCACTTTTCTACTGTTTCAAAATCTTATTATATCGTGGAAAGGTTATATGAGCAGAAAGCAGATCCAAACTGGAAATTATTTACACACACCAACACCATCCACTTAGCCTCTAAAACTCAGTTCCCTCTCTGATCACAACACATCAGGAACCTATAATGTATACATGGGAAAGAAGTGTAAAGAGGCAGATAGAGTTGTTAGTTACTAGGTTACTCAGCATAAAATATCAGAAAAGGGGAAGGGAAACTACAATTCACTTGACTATTTTTCCTGCTGGACATTCTGGCAAACCATCAAATGGGTTCTCAGGCAGTAGCAGCCAACTTACAAATCTAACAGGTTAAGCTGGAGGTATATATATACTTGACAGAAAGGCAGAATCTCAGACTCTATCTATTCAAGGCCTCCTGAATCAGAATCTGTAGTTTATTGCATTACCCAGGTGATCTGTATACACATAAAATTCTGACAAGTACTAAGCCAGCAGAATGCTAATTTATGCACTGTAGAAAACCATCTTATGGAGCCAGTTTTCTGATTACATACTTCACCATAATTATCATTTGATTCTTTAAAAGCAAATATCTCAACTGTATATTTTCCCCAAGTCTAAAAGTATTCATGCTTATACTTTAAAAAGCCTAGGAGAAGAAAAGTAAAGAGGAGAAAGCTATTAGAAAGAAGGTAATTCAAAAGAAGGTAGCATTAAGGAACAAAAGCACTCAAGAGGAAAACACTCCCGAGAACAATTACCATTAATACAAAGTAATTACATAGAAGTATATGAGAACAGAATTTTATGTTAATTAGTTATAGCCACAATGTACAAAAATACTGCATATCCTCAATATTACTAAAATTAAATATCTACACTGTGCTTTCTAGTACATGAAATATTTTACTGTATTCCACCTTGAACTGTATTATTTGAGGGCTCTAAACCATTAATTTTCTGTAAGATTGATAAACTACTTCATTTTCTGCAGGTCCTCACGTGCTCCAGCCAACGCAGCTTCAGCAGCTAGTGCCCTGGCTTCCATGTGTTTCAGCTTTTCAACAAGAGATGCATTTTCACTGAGCCCATTGGGATATGAGAATGGGACTGACAGCGGTTCATAAAGATCTTCTACATCTAAAAAAAATGAATGGACATTATTTTCAAGCCATCTTATATGTGCACATCTTATATGTGCAACAACAAAGCACATGTACATGTGTTACAAATAAATATATACTAAGTGCCTATTATGCAGCCAACTGAGAAAAACCAGTACATTAAATATTTAATATCCAAATCATTTTGAGTTTATAAAGAACATGCTATTAGTCTAAGTTTTTCACTAGTTGGCTAAACTGAACACACAAACAAACAGTAACTGTACTGAATCAAACCCAGGACAAAGCAAAAAAGTAGAAGGAAAAAAAATGCTAATATTTATTGATTGGGTATCTTCCAAATTCATGTATCACATCTCGTTTCATCTTCAAAACAAACCTAAAATATAAACATTTATCCCTGTTTTAAGACATGGGAAAAATAAATTTCAGAGAAATTGACTAGCCCAAAGTCATAGAGCTGTTTAATGAGTGAACTATGATTCAAACCCATGCCTGCCTTTCTAGCCCATGTCCGGCCATCACAGAAGGCCACCTCTAGTCTCTGGGTCTTTACCTATAGAAAAACAGGTATTACATTTAGCTATTCCTTAAGGACAGCATGGAGGTTAAGGAATTTTCTACATTCACTAAGTTTTTCATCTTGGGTAAGGTGATATGCAATCTATACACTGTCTTAGTGCTGATATTGTTAAATATCCTAATTCCTAATATTATTAAAAATTGAATTAAATTTAATTTCACTATATGTAAATTAGTAACTTCTGCTATAGAAGTTAATGCATGTAAATCATTAATTCTGCAAACAGAAATTAATATACAGAGCTAGTGAGTTGTACAAAACTTCAATGTCCACTGACTAGTCTAATTAACTTTCACATCAACTAAGGCAATAAAAACAATACAGGTATTATACTGTCTCCTCAGAGCAGCACTGAGGGAAACAGGACTTTTTTCCCCCATTCAGTCTTTACTTGCAACAATTCTTTAGAGCTGAGACAAAATACTAAGTTTAACAAATTCACAATAATATTATATAACTTAAAGACTAACGCCTAAATTGAACTTGTCATAAAAGCAGTGCAGGATAATCAGTCTGGCAGAATGCTGACTCTTCGCTATAAAAACTATAGATTCATCCACTATTTAATTCATCCAAAATTAACAATAGCAACAAAACACTGCCAAACTGTTAAAGGATGGTGTACCATTTCTCTACTTCCTACTATAATTCTCATTGTGTATCTTGTCTTCAAAATTCTTTCAACTGTTTGCAAACCACCTTGTTAAAGAACTGAACAAAGAAACTGGCTTGTTTCAGCTAGTTTCTGTGATTTGCTTTCTGCTGCAATAGGTGAGTCACAATAAAAATTTGAAGTATTAATAATACAGTTTTCCCTTGGTATCTGCAAGGGCTCTGTTTCAGGACCTCCCTCAGATACCAAAACCCACAGATGCTCAAGCCCCTGTATAAAATGGCAATTTACACTTAGCACTTTAAATCATCTCTAGACTCCTTATAGTAACTAGTACAATATAAATGCTATACAAATAGTTGTAAATACAATGTAAGTAGTTGGCACTGAGCACCAAATTCAAGTTTTTTTTTAATTTTCTGGAATTTTTTTTCCTGAATATTTTTGATCTTTGGTTGAATCCAAAGATGCAGAACTCCTGCATACAACAGGCCAGTTGCACACAAATAATTATAAATTAAAGGTTAAGTGTATAGCTTTGAAAATGAGAAAGGATTCAGTAAACATTAACATTCATACCTACAGTATATCGAAACAGTCCTAAACCACACTCAGGAAGAACTGCCACATCTACATTCTATCTGAGGAAGTTCAAATCACCTGGACACTCTATCCTGGCTGCTGGAAACTACCACAAAAGATAGTTTATCACGAAGACCTAACAATTATGAGAATAAATCTCACAAAATCTCTCAAAATACATGAAGCCAAAGCTGACAGAATTAATGGTAAAAGCAGAAAATCCTCTAAACACAGTCAGGGATTTAAATACACCTTAATCAACAATTGACGGGCAGATTTTTAAAATTCCAAAAAGACAAAAAATCTGAAGGAAAATACTAGCATGGTGACCCATTTATACAATAATGTGCCCAATAACTATCTTGACACTTGTGAAGATTACTCATCAGTAATTTTGTAGAATGTCCCTCAACCTGGGACTGTCTGATGACTTTTTCATTACTGGAATGAGGTTATACACTTTTGGCAAGAACAACAGAGAAACAACGCTGTCTCCTCAGAGCATTACACAAAGGGGTTCATGATGTCAATATGGTTATTACTGGTGATGTTAACCTTGATCACTCGGTTGTGGTGGGGTCTGGCTTGGTTTTTCCACAAAAGTTAACATCTCCTTTGTAACAGATTTCTTAGGGGAGATACTTTGAACTATGCAAATCCTATCTCACCCACCTAAGTTTTCGCCCACTAATCTTAGCATCCATGGGTGGCTCTTCTCTGCAAGTTACTACTGCAGTACTTGCCTAATGCTTTTCTGTCTTTCTTCTTCAACATTTATTAATAGAAATTCTATGCCAAAGAAAGGCAATGCCAAAGAATGCTCAAACTACCACACAATTGCACTCATCTCACATGCTAGTAAAATAATGCTCAAAATTCTCCAAGCCAGGCTTCAGCAATACGTGAACCGCGAACTTCCTGATGTTCAAGCTGGTTTTAGAAAAGGCAGAAGAACCAGAGATCAAATTGCCAACATCCACTGGATCATGGGAAAAGGAAGAGAGTTCCAGAAAAACATCTATTTCTCTTTATTGACTATGCCAAAGCCTCTGACTGTGTGAATCACAATAAACTGTGGAAAATTCCGAGAGATGGGAATACTAGACCACCTGACCTGCCTCTTGAGAAACCTGTATACAGGTCAGGAAGCAACAGTTAGAACTGGACATGGAACAACAGACTGGTTCCAAATAGGAAAAGGAGTACGTCAAGGTTGTATATTGTCACCCTGCTTATTTAACTTATATGCAGAGTACATCATGAGAAACGCTGGGCTGGAGGAAGCACAAGCTAGAATCAAGATTGCCGGGAGAAATATCAATAACCTCAGATATGCAAATGACATCACCCTTATGGCAGAAAGTGAAGAGGAACAAAAAGTCTCTTGATGAAAGTGAAAGAGGAGAGTGAAAAAGTTGGCTTAAAGCTCAACGTTCAGAAAATGAAGATCATGGCATCTGGTCCCATCACTTCATGGCAAATAGATGGGGAAACAGTGGAAACAGTGGCTGACTATTTTTCTGGGCTCCAGGATCACTGCAGATGGTGACTGCAGCCGTGAAATTAAAAGACGCTTGCTCCTTTGAAAGGAAAGTTATGACCAACCTAGACAGCATTATTAAAAAGCAGAGATATTACTTTGCCAACAAAGGTCCGTCTAGTCAAGGCTATGGTTTTTCCAGTGGTCCTGTACGGATGTGAGAGCTGGACTATAAAGAAGGCTGAACGCTGAAGAATTGATGCTTTTTTGAACTGTGGTGTTGGAGAAGACTCTTGAGAGTCCCTTGGACTGCAAGGAGATCCAACCAGTCCATCCTAAAGATCAGTCCTGGGTGTTCACTGGAGGGACTGTTAAAGCTGAAACTCCAATACTTTAGCCACCTGATGAGAAGAGCTGACTCATTTGAAAAGACCTGATGCTGGGAAAGATTGAGGGCAGGAGAAGGGGACGACAGAGGATGAGATGGTTGGATGGCATCACCAACTCGATGGACATGGGTTTGGGTGGGCTCCAGGAGTTGGTGATGGACAGGGAGGCCTGGCGTGCTGCAGTTCATGGGGTCGCAAAGAGTCGGACACAACTGAGTGACTGAACTGAACGCTGAAGTGGAGATACTTCTTCCCATTTGATTATTCATGTCAGTATGAATTCATGGACATTTATATTATCCTAAGGGTTAAAACCCAACACCGTCATTTTCTGTGTTAATCAAATTCTTCCATTAGTTTTGGCCATTAGGAGCTCCTTCATGTTGGTTTCCTGCATTCTTCAGGTAAGTCTCTTTTCACTTTTTCTTAGGTACTTCCTTACTTTCTGGAACAAGATGTCCCACGTTTATCTTGTATTTTCCCTGCCGTATCACGGAATCAATCACCTCTCTCAGGACCCTTGGCACCTTATATTAATAAAGGATTGTAAATCAAGGTCTGGACATGATGGATGCTCATTGCTACTGACATTTTTCTAGGCCCTTTCAGCAAAGCTAGACAGTATATAAGTATGTATTATACTAACCCACACACATCTATACTTCTGTATCTGTCTATATGCACACACATCTGTATTTCTGTATCTATCTGTCTACATAAGAAATACTGTGAATTTGTACTTCTGATTCTAATCTCTCATCACAAGATTTATTTCATCCTTCAATTCATCCTCCTTCTCCAACAATGAGAAATCTGGCTCTTATCCATTCCAACTTACTTTTTCCATTCTGGCATATATGAAAGTAGTGTCAGAATTGTTAATCCATACCCTCCAAGAAGGGCATCCCATGTGGCCAGTGGTAATGAATCTGCCCACCAATGCAGGAGACATGGGTTCAACCCCCAGGTTGGGAAGATCCCCTGGAGAAGGAAATGGCAACCCACTCCAGTATTCTTTTCTGGAAAATCCCATGGACAGAGGAGCCTGGCAGACTACAGACCATGGGGTCGTAGAGTCGGACATGACAGAGCAACTGAGGACACACATATATACACACATGCACCCTGCAAGAAACCCTTTTCTTTCTGGATTACAGCAGTTCCTTTTATCTGCAGCCTCAGCACAACATCCAGTCAAGGTCTCACATAGTTCTTCTCCTCCCCCCTCTCTGCAGTAGGGTTACACTATTCCTTTGTATTACAGTTCAGTTCACCTGTTAGTGCTTGCATTCCACCTCACACCAACATCACCCTCTTACCCCTTCAGACTCATCATTGCTGATTTAACTACATGAAAGCTACAAAACACATGACTACAGTCCTGAGAGTCAGAGCTGCACAAAGATATGTTCAGTGAAGGTGTCACTCCCTCATCTCTGTTACCTCAGTCTCTGCTCTCTTTCCAGCCTTGTCCCACAAATCCAAGTAAGTAACCAATCTCAATTTCTAGTTTATCCTTCCTATATTTCATTTGCAAAAATGAGCAGACCCATAAGCATCTTCTCAAATCTCTCCTACACGAAGAGTATCATACTAGATATTCTTTTGAGCTTTGCCTTCTTCATTTGACACTACATCTTGGAACTCCCCTAGCAGTCCAATGATTAAG
This sequence comes from Ovis aries, assembly GCF_016772045.2. Lineage (NCBI taxonomy): Eukaryota > Metazoa > Chordata > Mammalia > Artiodactyla > Bovidae > Ovis > Ovis aries. The sequence continues at coordinate 22,095,562 of NC_056074.1, forward strand.
ACTCTGTGCTTCCAATGCAGGGGGTGCAGGTTTGATCCCTGTTCAGGGAACTAAGATCCCACATGCCACAGAGAGCAACCAAAAGATTACAAAAAAGAAACGAAAACAACAAAAGAGACAGAATGTCCTGGACAGCATTCTGCACCAGCTCAGTTCATTCTTTTTAATACAGGATTACTGCTCTGTGGTACGGACGTGCCACAGTTTATTCAACCACTCTTCCATATATGGACAGTTAGGATGCTTTCAACATTGTGAAATTGCAATGCTGCAATGAATAATCATGTTTTCTATGTATTTTCAGAGTGCTGGAGGTGTATCTTCAAGACCAATTCTTATGAGAGAAACTGCTGAGTTTAAAAGATCATGTCCAGGTTTGTTAGGTACTGCCAAATCTGATTCTACTAGCAGTGTATGACAGTGCCTCTCTCTTCACAGCCTTGTCAACAGACTGTGCTGTCGTACTGTAAAAATCTTTACCAGTCTAAGAAGTGAGAAATGGTAACTTGCTGTTGGGTTATTTTTATACCTTTTTTTGGTCTACAGTCCAACCACATCTTTCCCCATTGTTCCATCAACTGTTTGATCTTCTGTCCCTTAATTTTTAAGAGGCCTTTTACATGAAAAGGATATTAACCCCTTGTGGAATATGTTTCAAATACTATACCATACTTAAAAAAAAAAACATTGACTAAACTCCATTTTATTCACTCAGATTTCATTAGTCTTTCCCTAATGTCCCCTTTCTGTCCCAAAATTTCACCCAGGACACTACACGTGTTTAGCGCAACCCTTCTTGGCTATGACAGTTTTTCAGGCTTCCCTTGTTTTTATCAACTTGGGCAGTTTTCAGGAGCACTGGCCAGACTCTGTGCAATGTCCCTCACTTTGTGTCTGTCTGATGGCTTTTCATGGTTATACTCAGGTTACTGGTCTGGAGGGAAGACCACTGAAGTAAAGTGTTATTTTCATCACATTGTACAAAGGGCTCATACTACCAACATGACTTATTATTGACGACGCTAACCTTGATTACCTGGCTATGGTAGTGTTTGCCAGGTTTCTCCATCGTATAGTTACTTCTCCCCTCTTACACTATACATTCATCACCTATTTTCTTAGTCATCTTTTTAAATTTAGTTATCTTTATACCCTCAAAAGCCAAAATACAAAGCAGATGCTCAATAAATATTTACTGAAGGGCAGTGGAGATGAAAAGGTCGGTCACCAAGCCAGGAGTCAAGGGGGATGAAGACCTTCTCTTCCATCTCTCTCCACCAACGGCCAGGAGCACAGATCCTTTGTGAGGCTTTTCTGTTTTGGCTGCAGGATCTTAGTTTCCCAACCAGAGACTGAACCTGTGCCCCTTGCAGTGGAAGCATGGAGTCCTGAAGAGGGCCCACCAGGGAAACCCGCAGATCCTTTGAGAGATGCAAACAGTTCACTAGTGAGCACACCCAGTTCAAGGTCCACTTCCTTCCCTAGGCCCTTTAACTGTTCCAAATCTCAGTCATGACTTCTTCATCTAACTCCTTAGAATCTATTTACTGCTGCTGCTAAGTCACTTTAGTCATGTTCGACTCTGTGACGCCATAGACGGCAGTCCACCAGGCTCTCCCATCTCTGGGATTCTCCAGGCAAGAACGCTGGAATGGGTTGCCATTTCCTTCTCCACTGCATTAAAGTGAAAAGTCAAAGTGAAGTCACTCAGTCGTGTCCGACTCTTTGCGACCCCATGGACTGCAGCCTACCAGGCTCCTCCATCCATGGGATTTTCCAGGCAAGAGTACTGGAGTGGGGTGCCATCGCCTTCTCCATCTATTTACTAATAATAACAAATTCTCTGTCATTAAGCACTTATCCTGACAGGTAATACGCTAATATGCATTATCTTTGCAACGATTTTGTAAGACAGGTGTCATTATCTCCTTTTTACAAATTAAAATTAAGGCTGAAAGAAGTTTATATGCCTTTGGAAAGTAAAGAGTTCAATACTGGTCTGCATCCATCATAATCACCACACAGTACTCAGTATCTATTGATCTGAGTAACTGCTTTCTCTTCTGAACTGCCCTATTCTTCCTACTTCGCATGAAACTTACTACATTCCACCATATATTATTAATATAATACAGGACAGTCACTCAAATACAAAACATACCTACTATTAGATTATGGGCTCTCTACAGGAAGGACTCATTTGTTAGGTTTGTACAGAATTTAACATACTACTTTTAACCTGTGAGTGTTCAATTTGAGCTTAGGATGTCATGAAGACCACCTAGTGGGTACTTCGTCATGTATCAAAGAGATCACTCTGGTCACTTCTGAGGAGAAAATAAAATTTAAGAGAGGTTATAAAAACAAGAGAATCAACCTAGGCCTCACCAAATTTTAGAATTAAAGTTGGAAATCTGGCCCAAGTTCTCATTTTACAGATGAAGACTTAAAAACAGAAAGTGTAAGCGCTTTGTCCAGGGTCACTTAGTCCCTGAATCATACTTTAAGGTTCTTACTACAGCATCACACTGCCACACAACTCCTGTTAATGGTAATTCTTAAGGAAAGGAGTGGTTCCCCACAGTTCTCACTTATCAGAGAACTGCTCAAATATATATTGTCAAACTGCTATCTGTGACAGTATGTGTCTATTTAGAACAGTCTTGCTGATCTAAAGACAGCAACCCTCTATGTCACCCAACTGGCACAGAAACATGAAAGAAAGTAATAAATTAAAAAATAACAATAATAAATCATGAACTCCAATAAATTAGATCCATAAAGGACGAATAAGAAGCCAAATGAATTTTCACAAGATTCCAGTTCAGTAAGGAATGAACCAAAGCACAGAGCAAATAACTCAGAAAGAAAGCTACAGTCAAGAAATGAGTGAACCTGCCACAAGGCAGGCTTAAGAGTTAGTGTACATGGGTAAGCCCATGAGAATCTGCATGGAGTCTGCTCTACACCAAAACAACAGCTCTGAAAATTAGATATCTTAAGAAAAGTCAATCATCTGATGATGAGGTAAAAGCAGCAAATATTGCTAAATTTACTTAAATCTAATAAATATTATATCTGATTTATATTTTTAAATTTAGATTTAAAAGTTGTCAATTTGAGTTACATTAAAAATTAGTCTGCCAACTAAAAATTACTCTCTTAAATTTTCCTATGTTTCCAAACATCTTGTACACAATGTTTATCCCAAGCTCATAGCCCTCTCTGGTAATTGTTAGTGTGACTCACTTTTCAAGTGACTTAACTTATCCTACTGAAACCAACTACCCAAAAGGTCTTTCGAGAATCAAGAAGGTAACATATCTCCTGTAAAACCTAACCACTATTCTGCTATAACAAATGACCCTACTTTAAAGTAGATGCCGTATGTTCAGCTTACCAAATTGAAGTAAAAGGTCATCTTCTAATACTGGCTTTAAATATTCTTCTTTCTCCCAAGGCACTGGGTTGTATATGGAATTCATATATTCAACTGTAGGATTCTGGAAGTAAAATCAATTGCATATTTTTTCACTGTACATAATCACACAATCCCCTTACCAAAAGAAAATTAAAAAAGGAAAACATATCTACATTAATACACAATTGCTATTTAAAATGAATCTGTGTTAACCTGGCATTCCATTAACTTGTCTGAATGACTGCTTAATTGTTTCGGTGCACAGTTTTATACTGTTTGGATTTGGGGGAAATGGCAATATAAATATCAACTAACCAGAAGAAAGTGTTTAAAAAAAGAGCAACCAAAGCACTTAAAAACCACACTAGAAATCAGAAATTTCTGATTTTACATAGACTGTATTTTTTATCTGACACTGAATTACTTTGCCACATAATACTGATTCATCTCTCACATGCAATTAAAAATCATACTTGAGTATGGTAAGTATGTATGATACCACACATAAGTATGGTACTTATGTATGTATGTAAGCACCATGTATTTACCTGGTGCTATGCATTGTGCTAGTTCCTAATGTCCAGGATTCCAATATGATGAGTGTCAAATTTAAAACACTTCCTTATATAGCAGCTCTTCATGTTCTCTTAAAAATGGGTGCACTGATAATAATTGCAGTATTTCTTTAGGTTTTAAACGAAACTGTAAATTAAGCTACCATCTTACCTTAAGTCTAATAAAATTTATCAGTTTAATGTATCCATAAAATTCAAGTCCTAAAAGGGAAAAAAAAAAGTCACTTATTTCAACATGAGTTTTGTTTCATTGACTTGCTCCAGTGATGCTTCTCTGGTGAGACAACAGCCATAGATGACAAATTTTTAAATGCCTTCCTTGCATTTCTACAAAACGGGAATTTTTAGAATTCTACTCTTCTCAGAAAAATACCAGTAAGGAAAATTAGGCCCTAGATTTTACCAAGTATTTGGCAGTTGACATGAGAGCCAAATTTTCTAATTTCCCAATTTTTATAGCATCTACCAAACTATCATTTTGCCAAGACACAGAGTATACAAAGTGTACTGGCTTTTACATTAAATTAAATGATACAAATGAAAAAACAATAAGGCTTGTATCTATTCTTATCTTTTCAGAAATGAAGCAGCATTTAAAATAAGGGAGAGCAAATAGCATGTCCAACCAATTATTATTTGTCATGAGAAAGACTGTTATGAGAACATGTGCTGTGCTAAGTCACTTCTCACGTCTGACTCTGCAACCCTACGGACTGCAGCCTTCCAGGTTCCTCTGTCCGTGGGGTTCTCCAGGCAAGAATACTGGAGGGGGTTGCCATGCCCTCCCCCAGGGGATCTTCCCAACCCAGGGATTGAACATGCAGCTTCTGTGCCCCCTGCACTGCAGGCGGATTCTTCACCGCTGAGCCACCAGGAAAGCGCTGGCAAAAGACTGTTACGAGAACATACTGGTATACGAAAGTGTTTCATACGCATAACAACATACAAAACCCCTATTTGATAAGTGAAAACATAAAATTATATTAAGCATGATGCCAATTTTAAAAGGCACATTAGAAATATGAAAAAAAAACAAACAATGAAACAGTACTTTATGTCTTACAAAAATAGTTGCAGTTGAACTTCTGGTTCACAAACATAACTGCATCATATGTGTATCCAAGACCTAAAATCTGCCCATTTGCTATTCTTCAGTAATGTCCTTTCTAGTTATTAGTAAACACAGGGACCAAAAAGTCGATTCTCTACTGAATTAATTTTAGTATCATACTGTAGCTCTTCAATATTTATTTAAAGCAGAAGGCTCTAAGTATGTCTAGATCCAAGTCAGAACAGAATCATCATCTGAACCTCTGGCTACCACCTTAACTTTATCACTCCCTACTTCCATACTCTTACTGAACTCCTTATAAATTCAGTCTCCTATGCCCTGAAGCCTGTGTTGTGCTCTGAGCTGGTACACTGTCTTTTTTCATAATGATCTGCCTCCTTTTCCAAAGTCCACCTATACCCTTATTCTCCCTAGTCTAATATTCCCCCCTTCTCTTAAAATGACTAAAATGCAATCACATGCCAAGAGCGATTTTTTTCCCTTTCTAGCTGTGAAGCCAATTTAAGCTTAAATACAGTGACTCTTATCTAGAAGAATGACTTATTAATATTTCCTCAAAAACCACTTGCCAAAAACACCTTATTTTCATAAACTGTTACTATATGTTTCACTATATTAGACTTGTATAGAAAAAGAAGATGTGGAAAAACATAAAGTTTGAATTTGAATTTCATTACTAAAATTTTATTTATTCTAAAAAATACTTACCATGTTTATGAACCATGTTATCAATACTAAATTGATGTTCTGACTTACAATGTGAAAATGTTTCTTCAGCAGATGTAAATAACCTGAAAAATCAAGCAATAGCTTCATGGAATAGTCCCCTAACAACTCTAAGTACTGATTTCATACTTAATCAGATATAAACTTTTCCCCCTCACTCTACAAGTTTCCAGTTTTACTTCCAATTAATAATAATAAAAACCACCTGTAAAGAGGATCCCAGCACTTCTAAAGAGAATTAGTACTTCTGAGTTCCATTTTACACCTAAAACAAACTGTCCTTTAAAGGTCAAGATTAATTTGCCAAACAACAGTAATTAATTTATCACAAAGCTTTTGAGAGAGAGAAATCCCTTTGATAATCTCTCTCTCAAGACATGAACATTCCCCATGTAAGACTCTTTTTCCCTCAAAGTATCAACTCTTGTTTTCAGAGGCTCTGAACTGGCACAGCTCAAACATCTTTTAGAAATAAAGCATAAAACGTAATTTTATAACTGGCATATTTCCAAAGTGCCATATTTCAAAAAGTGGTCTTATCGTGCTCCACAAGGATTTGCATTACACACACTGGGAGGCCCAAGCTTCTTTATTATGTTATCTGCAAAACTGAAGGATGCACAATGTTAGGAATTGACAACAGAGACACATCTTTATGCTTCGCACATAGGCAGCAGTTTTAAATAAACATTTACCAAGATAGGTTATTTTTGTAGTATTTAAGCAGCCTACCACAAAGAAGTACCTCCCTGATACTCAATAAATATTTTGTGACTAGAGTATATGCACACATCCCTTATTTACCCAAATGAGGCTACATGTGGAAACTGACGAAATCAAGAGAAGCTAATATACCATCAATCAGCACCATGCCCAAATTCAGGGGGCACTAGTAAAACATTTACTAAAGTAATACTAGTCAATGCCAATCAGTCCTCTTTCATCCGCACTTGCCCAGAGAAGCAGCCAAAGTCAAAGCTTGTTGAGATGAAGAGGCAGAATTTTAAACGGAAAGAACACTATTTTGGATATAAGACAAACACTCTGAACAAGTTACTGGTATTGCCATGTCTTTCTCACAAAGCGAAAAAGACATCAATTTCCTTCACCTTCAACAGGTGGGGATCCTCTAACAAAGATGATTCTTTAAATGGTTCAAATGAACTATTTACACCTGAAAAGCTTTTTACTTGTCAAACAAATACAGAAAGAAGAGCTGGAAGGATTCTGAGGGATTAATCTAGTTTAGTGACTCCCAAATTTGTTATTCTTTAGAATCACTTCGGATAGTCTTTGTTAAAAAGCAGATTCCTAGACACTAACCCTGATTTAGAAGGGCGGAGGTGCAAAATTTAGCATGTTATTTTTTTTTCTTAAGAGTTTTAGGTGACAACCAGATTAGGGAACCACAGATCCAGTCCAGAACACTTTTTACACAAGGGGAAACTAAAGGCCGTCGAAGACCAATACTGTAACCTGGCTTCCAGTTCATGGCTCCTCCCTCTGGACAAACCCTCACTCCCAAACACGGGTTCCACATTTCCAGGGCAGCCACTCGGGTTACAGACTCCAGCTGAACCGACCACGAAAACCCACGTGGCTCGGCCACGCTGGGCCAGAGCCTGGCGCTGAGGTGGACGAACCTGTCACAGAAGAGGCAAGGGGTCTGCTGCTCGGCGTGGGGGAGATCCGCATCGTCCTCATCCTCCCAGCTGGCCTCATCTCCGCTGTCCGACAGGCCTGGAGGGTCCTCCTCCTCCGCGGCGCCTAGCACACGCAAACGGTCAGACGGCCTCGGACACCAGTGCTAAACGGGCGCACGAGGGGCAGGGAGGGGAGACGGCTCTGGGCCCGGCCGGCCCTCCCCCCCGCACCTCCCCGTCCCTCTCCGCTGGGCCCCTCCGCCCCGACCGGGGCGCAGGGCGAGAAAGGGGCTCTCACTGGCCCCTCGGCGGCGCGGCCTACACGCTGAGGGTTCGGGGTACCCACCGGTAGTGCCTGACGCTAACGAGCACATGGCTGGGGCGGCCCTGGGAGACCAGCGTGCCTCGGGGCGGGGAACGGCTGGAGCAGCGCGCGCGTAGCCGCCTCAGAGCAACGCCGGCCCGGGAATCCCGGAAGTAACGTGAGCGCGCAGCGGCGCGGTTGCTCGGGGAAACCTCGGGGACGCCAGGAAACGCGAGAGCGCGCGCGCCGGCTCGCGAGCACTTCCGGCCTCAGGTGCGCGGCGTCTTTCGCGTGAGCTGGGGTAGGCGGGGCGAGGGCGGGGTTCTTCCCCGCGCCCCCCTCTCTCCCCGGCCAACGCAGGGAGGACGCAGCGCACGCCGAATGTGCGCGGAAGCCTGGGTTGGGCCTTGCAGCTTGTAGGTAGTTTTTGTGTTCTCCTCGGGCTGCGGCAGGCATTAGCGTTGACGCCCTCGCCTACAGCCCAGAGCCAACAGCGGCTCCACAGCCCTCATTGCTCCCCTAGTTCATCCCTTATTCGAGGGAAGAGCGGCTAGTAGAGGGCGATCTGCTTGCAGCGCCCTCTGGTGGCGGAGGTCAAGCGCAGACCAGAGCCTGGGACTCCACCCTGGTTCAGGCCCCGAGGCGCCTCTGGGGTGCGACTGGGGAAATGGAACTGCAGAGACCATTGAATGGAATGTACCAGGGGCCAAAGCCTGAAGGGCTGTTTTAAGCAGTTTTGTCTGTGAAGTATATGTCCCAAGTTCTAGTACCAGATGTTAGCACTGGGCTTGGCACAAATTTATCCAGTTAAACTGACTGCTGTGGCCTGCCAGGCTCTAATTTTGCCTAACATCTCAACTCATGCCTCCTCCGTGGGCCCCGCTCTCCAGGGACTTCCCTGGTGGCTCAGACGGTGAAGAGTCTGTCTACCTGTGAGAGACCTGGGTTGGACCCCTGGGTCAGGAAGATCCTCTGGAGAAGGAAATGGCAACCCACTCCAGTACTCTTCTCTGGAAAATCTCGTGGGAGGAGGAGCCTGGTAGTCTACAATCCAACACGACTAAGCGACTAAACTTTCACTCCAGCCTTTCATTTGGTGCTACCCATTTTCCCATCTCTATTGTCTGTGATAACAAAGTTCTACTGAAGAGGAGGTACTTTTGTCTTCGCCGGCAAGTCTCAGACCATTTTTCTGAAGTACTTTTCCACTGCCATCCTAGCAGCATCCAGTCAGTTTCTTAGCACCTGCGTGTGTGCTGTCTCTTCAGTCGCCTCCGACTCTTTGCGACCCCATGGACTGTAGCCCACCAGGTTCCTCTGTCCATGGGGATTCTTCAGGCAAGAATACTGGAGTGGGTTGCCATGTCTTTCTCCGGGGGATATTCCAGACCCAGGGATCGAACCCTTGTCTCCTACATTGCAGGTGGGTTCTTTACCACTAGCGCCACCTGGGAAGCCCCTTTTCCTTTCTTTCAGTCTTTAGCCACAGTACTGTTTGAGCATGCGGGAAGGGCCATGTCTCTACTTTCATTTCTCTGGCACATAATATGTGGCCTAACTTATAGTAGCTACTCAATAAATTTGCGGAGTGAACAAAAGAAATCCTTAATGAGAATTCCTTGTATTATTGCTACAGTCTTCTGAAGTTTACTCCTTTTACTGCAACCCCTAGGGGACAGAATCCATCAAATACTAGTTTTAAGGTCCCCTTATATCAGGATGTGCCACTCTGCCTTCCTTAGTCACTCAGTCGTGTCCAACTCTTTGCAAACCCCACGGACTACAGCCTGCCAGGCTCCTCTGTCCATGGAATTATCCAGGCAGGAATACTGGAGTGGGTTGCTGTGCCCTTCTCCAGGGGATCTTCCAAACCCAGGGATTGAACCGTCTCTGGCATTGCAGGCAGATTCTTTAACGTCTGAGCCAGCAGGGAAGCCCAAGAAAACTGGAGTGGGTAGGCTATCCCTTCTCCAGGGCATCTTCCCGACCCATGAATCAAACCCGGGTCTCCTGCATGGCAGGTGGATTGTTTACCAGCTGAGCTACCAGGGAAGCCCATGTTATAGGATACTGCCAGACTATCTGCTGGCTTCGCTAGGTTAGACTTACTGTTCACTGTTTACTGTTGTAAACCCACTGCCTACATGTCTAGTGGCACACAGAAGTGGCACCTATTACTGAATGAACTAATGAATTCAAAGTCATTTGTTAACTGGGCTCATCCAGCTTTTTCCTTCATCCTTCCAACACAGTCTCCAGCAAGGCTTATCTTTCCCATCTGCATAACATTTGGAGGAAAATGTGCTAAATCCCACTAACACCCCAGGTAGCTCAGTGGAGCCACAGGTTTGATCCCTGGATTGGGAAGACCCCCTGCAGAAGGAAATGGCAACCCACTCCAGTATTCTTGCCTGGAACATCCCATGAACAGAGGAGCCTGGCGGGCTACAGTCCATGGAGTTGCATAGGAGTCGGACATGAACAGCGTAAGAGACTGAACAACTCCATGTTAACAGTAATCAAAATAACACCTGGTCTAGAGGAGTGACAGGGTCCGAAGTTTATCTGTCACCACAATGCAGGGAGCAGCTTTTTTCTTTACTCCAAAGATAAAACACAGACCCTCTCCTATCTCCCCGCTTCACTGAGACCCGACAGAAGGTTTGTGGGTAAGGAAATAACAAACAGAATAATTTAAAACTGGGCACTGGGTATAGCTGCTTTTAGAGCCCACCAGCCTCAAGATATCCTCATGGGGTCCCCTCACTTCATGACACACTTCTTGCAGCCCATGCTTGTTATCACCCAAACACACAGACTCTTCAAGAGTTAAGCCCCAAAGGAAACCCACCCTCCATGAAGAAGGAAGATGTTCTACCTCCTTCTTAAAGCCCACGTTCCAAGATCTTATCCCATCCTAAGATATGCCTCTTTCCTAGACGACTGACATTGGGAATATCCAATACCTTCTAAAGACAGACACGTGCATGCACGCGTGCACACTTCCCTTATGGATCAGATGGTAAAGAATCCACCTGCAGTGCGGGAGACCTGGGTTCCATCCCTGGGTTGGGAAGATTCCCTGGAGGAGGGCACAGCAACCCACTCCAGTATTCTAGCCTGGAGAATCCCCGTGGACAGAGGAGCCTGGCGGGCTACAGTCCGTGGAGTCGCAAAGAGTCCAACATGATTGAGCAACTAAGCACAACACACACACACCCATTAAAGGGGATAGCCTTTATCTTCTGGCGTCCACTGAAGCTTGAGATTCACTGCTCGGCTTCCCCCAGCACAGAAGTTAAGACAAATTTCACTGCTACCCTTCGCCCCGTGATGTGTGCTCCTCTTGACTTAACCTTCTGCATCTTCCTTTCCTTCTCCATAGTTTTTAAAGTGAAGCTCTTTGAGACATGTTAACTGGCTATGTGAACACTTTGTGGTTAATCATGAGAGAGACTCTAGACCAACAGAGAAACCCAGATATTTCTATCTTATGCATCCCTGGCATGTACTGATCCAGTAACAACAAATTCCTAGGTGGAATTTCCTGGAAATACACGGATACTGGACCCTCTTGCCGAGTGGCTGAAAACAGAAGCTATGGATTCAGGCTGACTTGGGTTAGAATCCTGGTTCTGCTATTTTCTGGCTTTAGCTTTGGGCCCTTGGGCAAGGCACTTAGCCACAGTGAGCCTCAGTTTCCCCATCTAAGATATGGGGATGATATGAATTATAAGGATTGCTTGGAGGGTTAAAGGACAGACAGCACACATAAAGGCTGGCATTTAGCAATCACCTGATAAATACTAGCTGCTATACTATCACCCCACTGGCCAATACACTGCATATTCCAAATGAAACCTGGGCAATCTAAGGGCACCCACGACTTGTCCGTTCATATTAATTATTTAATTCTCCCATGAGTTATATAAGCTCGGTTACATAATAACTTTTATTATATATCCAAAAGTAGTAAGGCACAACGTTCACTTACACAATGAACACGCAGTCAGCACAGGGTAACTCAGAGACACAAACGTCAACAATTTTAGTTCAGAACTCATCTGCATGATACATAAAGTGTGCACTGCTGCTGTGACTCTGCAGAAAAGCGTTTCAAAGCTGGCCTCTGTGCCAGTGGCATCAGAACATTAAGATTCAAAACAGATTTCTGTGCCCATAACGCAAAAGTTCTGAGTCAGAAAATTCTGACTCAGGCCCTCCTATGAACCTCTTATTTCTGTGCAGAACACCGGACACTAGGCCACCAGAGAGCTGGTGGGTCTCTATTTTTGAAAGGCTCCCCAGGTGATGTCTACTTATGTACAAGCAAGCAAATGTTAGTTGCTCAGTCGTGTCTGACTTTTTACAACCCCATGGACTGTAGCCCGCCAGGTTCCTCTGTCCATGGAATTCTCCAGGCAAGAATACTGGAGTGGGTAGCTATTCCTTTCTCCAGGGATCTTCACCACCCAGGGATTGAACCTGGGGTCTCCCATATTACAAGCAGGTTCTTTACCATCTAAGCCACAAGGTTCGAGCCCCAGGTTCTAAAACGCTGAGGCAGAGCACAATAACTTTTTGACTGGACAAAAACTGAAAACCATAGTTAAAGCACATTTTTTTTTTAGACTCTGAAATTACCAATTATCTGGTAGGTGTTGAGTCTGCCAATAAAAAAAAAAAAAACATTTCTCCAGTGTGGTCATGGCTTGAGAGAGTCATCGGCTTTCCCCAGGTCATGGATGACCTTGTTATCCAGCAGTTCCTTCTTCTTGTCGCTTGGTCTCACCGCGTTGTTCAGCATTGCTCTGACCACAGTTATCACTGGCACAGAGTGCCCACTGGCCCAAGATTCTGGTAAGGAGCCAAAGAACTTCCTAACCAGCCATTCACCTGGGCGAGATTCCTGCCGATCACATAAGAGAACTCTGAAGAGAAAAAGGAAAGCAGGGGAAGAGATGGTAAATTGCATTCAGACCATTGTGTTGTTGCTCAGTCACTAAGTCATGTCCAACTCTTTCCAACCCCGTGGACTGCAGCACACCAGGCTTCCCTGTCCTCCCCTATCTCCCGGAGGCTCAGACCATACAGGATGTTAACTGAACATCCCCAAATTCATGCTAAAGCCCTAACCCCAAGTGAGACATCACCCAACACTAACCCTGATGGTACCTTGATCTTGGACTGGTAACCTCCCATTCTGTGATGTTAGGGCAGCCCAAACACCAATCCAGTGTGAAAACAGTCTTATTTGGGCATGAAGAAGATTCTGAAGAAGGTAGCAAAAGCTACCCAGGAAATTCCAGACTATTCTGAAGGTGGCAGCAACAACCATCTACCCCTTTCTTGAAAGCCCAAAGCTGGGTTCTTCAAGGAAGTGCTCTCCCTCCATACAACTTCTATTCACATCATAGATATCTTATTTGTTAGTCTCTTCAAATGAAAAACCAGCTCCTATAGAATAACCAACTTAAAGGGGTACTCCTAGGCAGCAGGAATACTTACCCAGGCCTAAATATGGAGTAACGATCAAATTTTAACTCTTCAACTCTAGCTTCCACTTCCCCCTGTTAGCAAAAGAAACGTTTAGTATGTAATCAAGACTGACTTGCTGTAATGCTAACAACAAGAGTAACTTGGGGTTTTAAAGACAATCTGCTTCTGCAGGCCTCAATATTTGTAAATATCCTCTTCCAGAGTTTTAGACTCTAGAGTCTGGAAAGTGAAGGAAGAGATGACATGCAGTAGAAAATGAAAAATGATGCACTGAACTATCTCAAAGTCTCTTCTGATGCTAGGGTTCTGAGCCTATCTTCAATACCAGAGATGGCAACTTTTCATTTCATGCTTACCAGATAATCAACAAAGGGGAAGACACTGGGAACTATCTTTCATATCACTCTTGATTACTAAATATATCCCTGCAAAAGAGCAGTCCCTGCAGCTATAAAAAATGCATAACATAATGCATTTAATGCATTTTGGTATTACCTAACATTTTATGTTATTACTGCCAAAAAGCCAAGGTTCCCCAAAGTATATAAAAGACAGAAACAAGCACAAACCTTGACTTGCAGATATAAAAAATTGCTTGACTTATCAGCTCCCTTAGAGGAGAGCAAGTTGAAATGCTTGCACCCTCCAGACTTCGCCAGCTCTGCAGACTTCAGGACATAATCACGATCAACACGGACAAATCCCTCCTAAGGGCAAAAAGAATGAGTTATTTCCAAACAGCTGTGAGTTCGCCTTAAAAATTACTCCTCAGCTTGGGTGGCAGGTAAGCAGTCCTGCGGTGGGGAGGGGAGGGGATCCAAGCAAAATGAACCCGAGTAAAACATGAACGTCAGGCTCAGACCCTGGGAAGGGCTCCGATAAGACGCTCAGGATGGATGTCCCAGCTTCGGTAGCAAGGCCAGACTGTGATGAAAAAACAAGGTCAGTGACACTGAAACACAGACACCGAGCAAATCTGCAAGGAACAAAAGGAACGATAATACTATCAGGCTTGCAAACAGTGTTTAGCCTCACGTTTCTTTGTCTTTAGTCGCTTACAACCTTACCACCCTCCTCCTGTCTCCTCTGTATTTTTCAGTGTTAACTTTAACGTGGGAGTGTCTCAGAAGAATGGCTGTGGACACTATCCAGGCACTATGACAATGAAGTCTATTTAACTTCCAACTTTTATGTATGTTTTACAACATACTTCACATGTTAGTAAGGAGTGCATCTGCAAATTTTTTACTGACAGATGTATAACCAAGGGGGGTTTCCCAGGTGGCTCAGTGTTAAAGAATCTACGTGACAGGCAGGAGACATGGGTTCGATCCCTGGGCTGGGAAGATCCCCTGGAGAAGGCAACAACATGCTCCAGTATTCTTGCTTGGGAAATCCCATGGACAGAGGAGCCTAGTAGCCTACAGTCCATGGGGTCACAAAAGAGCTGAATAAACAACAACATATAATTAAGAATGTTGGGCGACCCCTGATCTAGACTCAGTCCAGTGAGGGTAGCAGTTGGATCTTTCTTAGTTCACATCTCAGCATCTGCACACGACCAGTACATCCAAAAATACTGGAATGAATATAAGTCCAGTGAAAGCAGGAAAAAAGGCAAATCCAACTAGGAAAAAAATAAGAGGCAATCAAAGGAGGAGGGGAGAGGATGGTGTAAACAAGAGAATACGGACTCATTTTTATTTTTAGGGTCTAACTGAAGGACACATGCCTGTATCCAGAAAAGCAAATTCCGTGTAATAGTTTCTTGGGACCACCACAAAGCCAGGCATCTTCAAACTCAGGACAACTGAAAAGAAGTCTAAAGTCCACTGAAGTTGAACTTCACAAGTACCCACGATTATATAATGAAGTTACACATAAGGAGGATTCCAAATCTGAAGGCTGAATTACTGTTCCAATGATTTTTTTTTTGTTGTTTTTAATTAAAAATCTGCTCAAACAGGGGTTCTGTAACCGTCTAGAGGGATGGGATGGGGGGAGATATAGGAGGGAGGTTTGGGAGGGAGGGGACATGGGTGTACCTAAGGTTGCTTCTTGTTGATGCTTGACAACAAAATTCTGTAAAGCAGTTATCCTTCGATTAAGAATAAATAAATTTTAAAAAATCTGCCCTCTCGTAGTTATTGACCCTAAATATATGTATCTTTCATAGGCTAGATAGAAGGCACTTTTGGAAACATCACCACCAACCCCCTCACTGTGGAGACGTGACCACAAGGTCCAGCAATCCAAGAACTCCCGGCTAACAAGTGAGAGAGATGAGAGCAGGATGCAAATTCCTGACTCTCTAAGCAGGGCTTCCCACTTGTACCCATGTTCCTTCTTACCTCACACCATCTCCAGCTAATGACAGGACTAATTCATTGCTGTGGTAGGCAGAATAATGGCCCCTCAAAGATGCCCACATCCTAATCCCCACACCTGTGACTGTGTTAGATGCTGCATGGCCAAGGTGAATGAAGGTTGCAGAATCAACCTATGGCTGCTAATCAGCCTTTCCACTCTCCTCTTTCACCCTCGTCAAGAGGCTCTTTAGTTCCTCTTCACTTCCTGCCATTAAAGTGGTATAGTCTGTGCATCTGATGTTGTTGATGCTTCTCCCAGCAATCTTGATTCCAGCTTGTTATTCACCCTAGCCTGGGCTTTTGCATGATTTACTCTGCATATAAATCAAATAAGTGGGGTGACAATACACAGGCTTAAAGTACTCCTTTCCCAAGTCTGAAACAGTCTTTTGTTTCATGTCCGGTTCTAACTGTTGACCTATATATACAGGATTCTCAGGAGATATGGAAGGTGGTCTGGTATTCCCATCTCTTTAAGAATTTTCCACAGTTTGATGGGGTCGCAAAGAGTTGGGCACGACCTAGCGACTGAACAACAACATTCAGTAACAACAACCTTGATGCTGAAAAAGGTTATCCTGTATTATCCAAGCGGGCCCAATGTAATCACAAGAGTCCTTACAGTGGAAAAGGGTAGCAGAAAAGGAAGCTGGAGTCAGGCATTGTGAGGCTCACTGGATCCCCCATTGCTGGTCTTAAAGATGGAGGAAGGGACCATGAACCCCCATGGCCTCTAGAGCCAGAAACGTCAAGAAATGGATTCTCCCCTAGAGCCTGCAGGAGAGAATGCAGCCCTGTCAACACCTTGATTTTATCTCAGCAAAATCCACATCAGCCTGCTAACCAGAAGATGATAAATTTACATTGTTTTAAGCCACTAACTTTGAGCGAATTTGTTACAGCACCAATAGGAAACTAATACAGAATTCAATTCTAAAACAAGGGGCCCAAGCGAACTTTCCTGACTTTGTATGGCAGTGGATCATAAAAGAAAACATATTCTCAGTATAGGACTGGCTATAAAGTGTTCATATACTAAACATCTTCTGCAACCAGCTCCCAGACCCCAAAACAGAGCATCACTGTTACCCCAAAATCCTGTTTTGTCCTCTCTTCTCATCACTCCCCACAGAGAATCTTTGACCAGGTCCACGACCTGCAGGACAGGTCTGTTGTTCCTTTGCCTTTCCTTTTTTTAGATGATATAACCTTAACTCCTGGCCAGGTATCATCCCCATCTCCTTTTGTGTTGTAGACTTTGAGATTCAATCCTAATACTGGATTTCCATGATAATACTGGAGGTCCATGATTTCCAATAAAATTACCCTGGTGACTAGTGGAATTCCTTTTTGTTGCTGCTGCTGGTTTAGCGCTATTTCTTTGAAGGGTTATTAGAACTATCTCTGTTTAAAAATGTTTCTTCTTTCATCAGCATCTTTAAAAATAAGGGAAAGCTTCAGCCAATCACAAGGCTCTAGACCGACGCCGTGCCTCTCACTTAATCCAGGGCCGGTAAAGGGATAATTTGATTAAACTGAGACCCCAATTTATTTGGCTTTAGTTCTGGATCAACCTCTCCTTAATAGAGTCCTGTCGTCTCCGATTGTTTGATGAAAATTAAAGTGACATAAATACCATGGGACTTTTTTCAATCTGATTAGTCAGCTAAGGCACATCAATAGCACCCCAGCCATCAGCCTCTGGCGTCCCTCCTGTCACCCGCCTGGCGAAGGGCTGGCAAGGGCCCCTTGCGGGACGAGCACCCACGCCGCTGCTGCGACCCCCACGCTTGGCCCGTCAGCCCTGCTCAATGGGCCCTGCTGACAAGGTGCCCATACCTTTCTCCACCGCTGTTCTCTGGACAAAGCGAAATACTGTTTTATTAGCAATCAATGGCTGTTAATCCACAACAATTTCACAAATCCTCTGAGCTCTCAAGCTGATTATAAATACGCATTTTTCCAAGCCCACAAACTGAATTTCACTTCCCCCACCCTGATGCGTGGCCTTTTAGCTGGTGAATGAAACTCAAAAGCAAAGGGGTCAACGGCTTTCAAGGACTTGGAAACCAAACTAAACGCGGATCCCAGCGACTAAGTCAGAGACACCGACACACAGCTGGTTTTCTCTGGAGTGAGGAAGATGTTGTTTATAGACCGAAGGGAGCTATCTTTAAAATCTTATTATTAACACCCTTTCTTATTCTCCAGCAACTCAAATAAAAAAGCAATAGAAAAACAAACTAAAACACGCTACTCCATATCGCAGAAACACAATTTTCAGAAAAACCATATTTCGTTTCCCTAACCATATAGCAGGAAAAAAAAAGACGTCTCTTCTGAGAGCATTAAATCCATTATATTATTGAGTCTTTACAATCCACAGTCGGTGTGTTTTACTCTAAGACAGGAATCAGGGTCCTTCTAGAAAAACGAATTGATTAAATAAATTGCCACTATAAATTTCCTTTTCCAGTACCTGCTCAAAAGAATAAACACAATATACTTATATGACACAGCAGAGAGAGCTTTGAGAGCTCCACAAACATCTAGGGAGACAAATTCTCTAATTACTCTTTAAGTCTTATGACAATCCAAAGCTACTAAGTATTCTTTCTAATCTTTGCCGATGCCTACACACTGGGAACACTGTGCCTTAGGAATAATTCATCCTGACACAGCATTTCAATATTGACTGATATGACAAGCAAGCACCAGGAATGATGCAAAGTCAAGAAGAATCTTTTCCAAGAAGGGAGGCTCTATCATCCCGCAAAGGGTCCACTTGGCCATATTTCTGCTTCCGATTCTTTCTCCTCCACTCCCTTTTCAATCCAACTCTACGAATTAGACTAGAAACCAAAGAGATGCTGACCAACAACGGACAGTATGACCTGAGACCCCATTTGTTCCTGTCCTGGAGAGCACATCTGTACTTCATGTACAGAGTAGGAAGCAAGGTCTTGGTGAGCAAAGGAGCTCTGGAGAGAAAAACAGAATCTTACAGAGATTCCTAAGTCAATCTCCATGTTCTCACACTTTTTTTTTTTTCTCCCATTCGGGGCACTCTTTTCTCTGTGTTTTAAAAGTCAAAGAATTTTGCAGGCCAAATGAGCTGCAGTGGTTACCTCCCTCTCAGCACAGACAAGGAGGCAGTGGTCCACAGGAGCTAACTGGCATACTCAAGGCCCCACAGCCACTCGGTATCCAAACAGACCCTATAATCTGGGTTCCCTGAACCATCTGGGACCTCACCACTTCAGAAGTCCCCTTCTAGACATCAAAGAAAACAGTAGAGGTGACAACAGGGGCTGGCAAACTTTCCCTGTACAAGATGAGATAATAAATATTTATAGGTTTACAACTGTAATTACACAGCTCTGCCATCATCGTGCAAACGTAGCCATTAATCATACATAAAGTATGAGACTATTTCAGTAAAATTTTATTTATGGATACAGAAATTAGAATTCTTTATATCCTCATGTGTCATGACACATTTTTCCTCTTTGAAAATTTTTAACCACTTAAAAATATAAAAACATTCTTAGCTCAAGGGTTATTCAAAAACAGGCAGGCTGTATTCAGCCCACAGCAGTGTGCAAGTGCCGGGTTTAGAAGAGTGTATTATTAGAATCAGAAGCCCAGAGACTTCAATGATGCCTAATAAACATGACAGTAGCTGTGTTAATCACATTAATGGCACCGTTCATTTGATAGACTCCAAAAGCCTGGACTTTGGAATCCTGTGCTGAGCTGGTGAGGAGATAAATGAAAAGATGAAACTACAATAACACCCCCCTCAAACTCACTAACCAAATCCTTCTCTTAATAAGGAGAAAGCACCATTCTCAGTGGCACCTGTGAGTTTTCTGCACTTCACTTACAGCCAATGTAGATCTAGTTTCCAAGTGATATTTCAAACTTCACTGGCACGTAAGTTACATACCAAAGCAATGTGAAGGTCATCTGGGTCAACAGTACCTGGAAAACCAGCAGGTGAGGAGGACTAATACTGCCTAATGCCTCCTGAAAGCAGGCCCAACAAGAAGAAGAGAGTTGGCTGCATCAGAACCCCCCAGGAAGCCTATTAAAAACAGGCTTTCAACCTCAGATTCTGATACAACACATCTGGATTAGGGCCAGGTCATGAAGTCCCTGCATTGATTAGACAACTGTGGTGTGTGAATGTGAAAAGATCAGCATCTCACCAGCTGCTGCTAAAGGAAATGGTTTTCCAAACAGCTCAAGATGGCTAACAGACCCTAGCACCAGTGTCAATAGAAATCTTGGTAGACTGTATTTTATGGCTGTTCATATGTTGAAGGCCTAATCTCCAGTTAATGTGTCCTTGTTTGCAGATGTAATTAGTTCAGATGAGGTCATACTCAGTAGTTGCTCAGTCATGTCCAACTCCTTGCAACTCCATGGACTGTAGCCAGCCAGGCTCCTCTATCCATGGAATTCTGCAGGCAAGAATACTGGAGTGGGTAACTGTACCCTTCTCCAGGGGATACCCTCCAGGAAGCTATACCCTTCTGACCCAGGGACTGAACCCAGGTCTCCCGCATTGCGGGCAGATTCTTTACAGTCTGAGCCACAAGGGAAGCCCCATACTGAGAATGGTTTGACTAGTATTGTTATGAAAAGAATAATTTTGGCCCTGGCCACAGGCAGGTGGCGCTAGTGGTAAGAACCCACCTGCCAATGCAGGAGACATTGACTCGGGTTTGGCCCCTGGGTCAGGAAGATCCCTTGGAGAGGGGCCTGGCAACTCACTCCAGTATTCTTGCCTGGAGAATCCCACGGACTGAGGAGCCTGGCAGGCTATAGTCCATACGGTCGCATAGAGTCAGACAGACTGAAGTGACTTAGCATGCACACACAAGTATGTAGGAAAAACGCCACGAGAAGAGACACAGGGAGAAGTCAGCCATCTGTAGGTCAAAGAGAGAAGCCTGGAAAGTGTCCTTCCTTCCCAGCCCTCAAAACGGACCAACACTGCCAATCTCAGATGTTCAGGCTTCAGGACTGGGAGATAGGAAATTCCTGTTGTTTAAGCCACGGGGGTTATCATTTTTTGTTATGACAGCCCTAGCAAACTAATACAATGAAGGTCAAAGGGAAATAAGCGGACTACTCAGATGACTTCAACACTAGAGATAGAAATCCTGAATTTCTTGAAGTTCCTCTACTGGAAACTCTGGGTACTAGACGAAAATGTGGGCTATTTCAGTTACAAAACAGCTACAGAACAGCACTTAGCTAGCCACCAACTTTGCAAAAGCCATCCAATGACCTTTAAAAAAAAAAAAACAACAGACAGGGTTCCTGACTAGAATACCAGGTGGGGTGAGGCCCCCATCAAACAAGTACCTAGCCACTTGTGAACTGTCACTTCTTTTAAACTGCCTTACGTTATCACAACCTCCAAGCTTTATATTGCATCCAATCTAAATTAGTGTCAAATTAAAAACAAAAAAGACTTTCTGGAGGAAATGTCAGGTTATTTCCTATCACTATCTTCTTAAACTATTTATGCCTTAACTAATTTCTGAGATTATATATTTGGTTTACTAGTCTTTTCCTTACTCATTAGTTACTTTTATCTTTTCGAACTGTTTGGAGAATAAAAGGTATTGAGCAGCCTGTGGGGTGGGGAAAAAACTCCCATCAAAAGAAAAATATTCTAGATCGGGAACACACCCAAATCCTGATTAAAATTGCATTACACAATTTGAATGCAATAAAACAATTTAGACCTTCCCCTGGAGAGCCCTATGAGATTTGCCTTCTGTCATGAAAATCAACCGCTCTATGCCTAATGCAGTGTTTTTTATTTTGCTGAGTCACCACCAAAGTCAGGTTGGCAGTTGAGACCGTGGAACCTGCAGTGTACTAGAACAAAAATTTTTCCATGCTTTTAGAGGACACAAGGCTTGTGACTGTCCCTGGGACAGAAAAGACTGCATGAGCTGCTCAGCAGGAAAATGACCCTTCATAGGAGAGATGATGTGCCAATTCCTGGGGGAGTCAAACTTCTTGATAATCCTCACTTCTCAGCAAAGAACTCAAAAACCAGACTGCTCCTCTGGGCACATGGCAAAACTACAGAAAATCTGGAAATTCATCCCTAATGAAAGCATAAATAGAATTATTCTTTGGATCACCCAAAGAGCCCAGAGAAATACATCTGAGCCTAACTTCTTGGTTGGTATAAATCAATAGTTCTTAACTGTGTGTTCTCTGAATGTTTCTGATGCCTGGGCCTGTTTATAAACCTATGGTAAGCCCGCATGGGACCACTGTTGTCCTGCATATTAACAGACATGTTTAACTCCAGCAAGTAAATTCTGTCAGAGAGATAAACTGTAGTCAAGGTATAAATTAGATAAGATGTACGAATTAACACTTGCCCAGCATCTATATAGTAAGCTTTGATTTCTAACTACATAGTAAAGTTTGACTTCTAGATAGAGGCCGACGCAATTTAGAATGCAATTTATCATTAAAAAGCAAATAAAATGTGTGTGAAGACAGTTCTGCGTCAGTTAAGGCTGAATCACCACAGGGGTTGAATCATCGCTGGAGGCTGAGTCATCATTGGAAGCTAGCTGAATCGTGCCTCTGTTCTGATGTTCTAGCGCAGGAGCTTAAGGCTCTGCATGGAAATAGGTTGAAGCAAATCACTCAAGTAAGAGAGATCAATTTAAGACATTTATAAAGAAACAAAAAAACTTACTCCTAAGAGCATGAGCCAGTTACTTTTACTCAAACCTTAGTCAGAGGATGGAGTGACCACAATATTTGCAAAAGGCAAGACCATGAAATATCTATGATGGGATATGAACTCAAGGATTATGTTGAAGGAAAGATGAATTTATCAGTACTATTCAAAGTATAGCAAATACTAGGGCAGCACATGGAATCTTAAATGTTTAAGTGCTAATATACATTTAAAGCAAAAGGGGGAGCAAAAATAGAATCTTTGACGTGACTGACAAGAGAAAAGGGAAAAGGGTGTATTTCTTCCTTACCGCACCAGCTTTTTTTCTGGTGGTACCCAGGCAACAGAATCCAACATCATGACCTTGAAAGGCAGAAGCGTAGTCATCCAGTTTCTCAAAGTCCACCACTTCTTGATTCTAGACAACAGAGACATAGCTGTATATTACTTGATGTTATTAAAACAAAACAAACAGGAAAAAAATACCCCCTCTAGATTTAAAGAATAAATGAGAGAATATTACTAGAGTCAATTCATTTAACATCACAATTTGCAAGCTCATTTTCTTCCAGAAAAAGCAATAAATCTAAACTTAAACTTAATGTCTACTGTACTTAAATGTCTACAGTACACACAGCTGGACTACAGGTGATCTAGCTCTAAGTCAGGTTCAAATATAATTTTCTCTCTGGAAAAAATAAAAGACCTCTCTGTATATTACCAGGAGAAATACCAATGAGGTATAATGTCAAGGAAGGAAATGGCGTCTGGAATCTCAAAACCCAGGTTTGAGTCTTGGGTTTGCTGCTTACTAGGCATGATAATCATTTTGGCCGAGTTATTCACATGCCTCAGTTCCTTCAGCAATAAAATGTGAAAGATAATCTTTCTGTCTAAACCAGCATTACAATCAGGCAGCAGGTGCTTGACAAAAAGCCATATTCCTAGGTCTCATGCCAGCTCTGCACTTTTGATAAGCACCCTTGCTAATTCTCACACTTATGAATATTCATGACACTCCATCTAACCTTGTAAGTTTGCTTTGAAATTTTAAAAAGGAAAGTTTCAGAAGTTCCCATGATCCAGGAGTTTACATAAAATGTTGCTTTTCCTCTCTTTCAAAAGCATTTCCTGGCACTGTACCCAATGTTGAAGAAAGGAATGCTTACAGAAAGTGCCTGACCAAAAGAAGTGCCAACAGAACTCAACCATCAAAGCACAGAACACCATTTCAGTTTCTAATGGCCAGAAGTGTCTGACTTCGTGGCCCATGAAGTCAGACTATAAAGATCACATATTACCTGCCTAAGTCTGAACAAAGATGTCCATTTAGAACAGAGAAATCCTGAGAGACCAAAAACATATACAAAATGACCTGCAGGAGTCAAGGACATTTATCTGTTAGACAGTTGTTAACTGGAATGTTCCACCTGTGAAACCTGTGCGAACAGTTGGAGAGATCAGAATTACACCACAGTTTAATTTACCGCAGTTTACAAATTACTCCCTTTACAAATTTCCACCAAGCTCAAGCTTCAGCTATTTAGAGGATTAGCACCAGACTGCAATCTGCTGTATCAGTGGGTCAACCAACAAAGCGGACGTGACAGTAAAAGCATGATTCAACTTACAGACACAAGCCTGCAGCCCTGAGAAGTCAGGCAGGGCAAATTCTTGCAGCTGAAAAACTGCACCTCTCAGAGCCAGAAAGTGTTTCCCACTCCACAAACCATCTTCTGATTCACTGACATTAGTATGGAGTGGACAGGTAAACAAAACAAGCAATGGGGTTGAGAAAATTGCCCAAGGTCACAGGACTGTTTTCTCTAGAAGCCATATTGGAGAACCCTGGCAACGTGGCTCTTCTCTTCGTCCCTGGCCTCCCTTTCACCTAGGCTTCACCTTATGGGGGTCTGGACTGAGAGAAGGGTTTTGTTCAAGTGAGGAGGAAGCCCACCTGGACATACAATCCAGCTTCCAGTAAAGCCTCTCACAGACCAATCGTGGTCACACTTCACCTCTTAAAGTGAAGTGAAAGTTGCTCAGTCGTGTCCGACTCTTTGCGACCCCATGGATTATACAGTCCATGGAATTCTCCAGGCCAGAATACTGGAGTGGGTAGCCTTTCCCTTCTCCAGGGGATCTTCCCAACACAGGAACTGAACCAGGGTCTCATGCATTGCAGGCAATGAGCCTTTACCAACTGAGCTTTGAGGGAAGCCCGAACACCTCTTGGGGCCACCGCAAGCAAGCCTTGCAGCAGAAAATACCCTCATCCTGCAGAAACACTGCGGGGACACTTTTGAGTCATAGCTCAAATACTCACCACGTTTTTATAAGCTTCCTCGTCCAACGTGAGCTTCCTCCGGCCAATCAGCGTGACTTTGGAAAACAGGCCCTGTTCCAGAATTTCTTTCAAGAGCACTCTGCCGGTTTCCCCGCTGGCGCCCAGAATAAAGACGGATTTATTCTGCATCCTGAAGTCTTCCCGAAGCTTCGGCAGGGATTCTGTCTCGGCCATGCTGCAGAAATAACATTAACAGGTGCTGTTCTCGGGACGTTGAAGGGGCGGCCGTGCTTCCCCCGTAACAAGGGTGGGTGTGTGGGTTGGTCAGGAGGAAGGTAAGATTCTTCTCCGCAGTCTAGGCCCAGGGGAAAGTGCAGAGTCACCGGCAGGGTGTGGCGCCCTGGCCGTTCCCCACACCTGAGCCAACCCACACCTCAGAAGGGGCTGGAACAGGGGCTGCACCCAGGTGTCACAAATTGCCGGTACCAGGGAGCCCGTGTCCCCGACTCCGGCCCCTCCTTCCTCCAACCACAGGGGGTGCTGAGCCCAGCTCGGTCCCCCAAGCGGAGGGGTTACCTGACGCTGGCCCCCTGCCCCACGTCCTCGGGCTGCAGCAGGAGCAAGGCGGCTACCAGCGCCGCCACCCCCGCCGCAGCCGCGGCGCTCAGAGATGCGGGCCGGGACATCCGGCCATCCCTCCAGCCCCGCGTTCCTCGTCCCCTGGCACGCCTCGCTGGGGCCCCTCCCAGCTCGACGCCTACCCGGACTTCGTCTTCCGGGTGACTTCCGGGTATCGCTGCTCGCCCCGCCCAGAGGGATGGGGCCCGGTGGGGGTCGGAGGGTGCGGCCCACGCGCGCCTTGAGCACGTGGCCGCGCCCATCTGGGTAGAAAGCTCGGAGACCTCTACCTCAATGTCAGGCATCTCTGGACCCCTCTCTCCAGCGTTCTTCCTCACTCCCTGGGCTGAGCTGGCCTGCATCCAAGGCCTCCGGCCAGTAGCCTTGACCTGCGTTTGACCCTTTTCAAAACCTATAATGTCAACTGCGTGTTGAACATCTTCATCTTGAATTCACATCAAAATGTAACCCTTCCCTTCCAGCCTCCCCCAAACAGCAGTAAAACCAGTCTGTTCCTTGCCTCTCTTGGGTGTCACTGTCTGTTCATTTGCACAGTCTTCACCCTTTCCCTCTCAAGTCAGAAATTCGGACTCTCCCCTTTGACTCCTTTGGCAGGTCTTTCCACATTCTAGATTAATCACCAAGGCCTGCCATGCTCTCTGCCTTTCAAATATTTCTCTTATGCAATTCCGGCTCTCACTTTATCTCACCAGTACAACAGGTTTCCCTGCTTAGGTTCTAGATGGTTGAGCCAGAGCAACCTTCTACACCCGTTCCCCTGTACACTCTTCGGAGCCAAGATCCATCGATTAGTAAGTAGTAAAGTCGCTCAGTCGTGTCCGACTCTTTGCGACCCCATGGACTGTAGCCTACCAGGCTTCTCCATCCATGGGATTTTCCAGGTAAGAATACTGCAGTGGGTTGCCATTTCCTTCTCCAGGAGATCTTCCCAACCCAGGGATTGAACCCTGGTCTTCTGGATTGTAGGCACTTTACCATCTAAGCCACCAGGATTAGGACATAGCTATCTACACTGGGCCTGTCCCGGATTTTGGAAGTCCTGGACAGGAGTTAGAATCATAAGCCAGAACCTGTACAACAGAGATAGATTGTGTTGTGGACTTTGGTAATTTTTGGCTGCCCAGCATTCAAATACTAGTCTTATTCTGTGCTGTGCTTAGTCATTCAGTTGTGCCCAACTCTTGGCGACCGCAGAGACGGTAGCCTGTCAGGCTCCTCTGTCCATGGGATTCTCCAGGCAAGAATACTGGAGTGGGTTGCCATTTCCTTCTCCAAGTCTTATTTTAGGGAATTCCAAAATTAATGGGATACAGGGCTCTACCTCCTACTCTAGAAGTCAAGTAAAACATGTTTCTTCTCCCAACTGCCAGGGAGTTATTTTACATGCAGGTGAGACCTAGGCTCAGCCAGTCAGACACTTCTCATCTAGGTTTTTCACTTTGGAAGGTTATACAATGATGCTGTGGGAAGCTGAGAGATAGAGTTTGGTTGGACAGAGCAACTGTATAGAATAAGGGCATCCTGGGATCTGCCAGTGATCTGATGATCTGATTGGTTGCTTCACTTTCTTTAATTCCTGCCCATGTTCAAAGGCTGTTTATTATACTTCCTCTTATTCTTTTCTTTCTTTCCTTTTTTTTTTTTTTTTTGGCAATAGTTTCATTTTCTGCTTTAGCTAACCAGAGCTATCTTCTGTTGCTTGCAACCAAAAACCTTAACTGATACAAGGCGGAGTGTTTCCTTCCCTGCTGGTCTGCCACAGTGTGGGATTCTTCTATTAGAGTTCCTAGAGCTTTTCTGCTAAAAGGCAACTTGAAACCATGCCAGCTAACACTGCCTCAAGAATTCATTAATCAAATCTGTTGCAGAGATGATTAGCATTGTAGTGTTAATTCTCTTTTTTTAAAAAATTGTGCCATAATTAATATACAATAAAATCAGTTAAGTTCAGTTGCTCAGTTGTGTCTGACTCTTTGCAACCCCATGGACTGCAGCATGCCAGGCTTCCCTGTCCATCACCAACTCCCTGAGCGTGCTCAAACTTATGTCCATCGAGTTGGTGATGCCATCTAACCATCTCATCCTCTGTCATCCCCTTCTCCTCCTGCCTTCAATCTTTCCCAGCATCAGGGTCTTTTCCAATGACTCAGCTCTTCACATCGGGTGGCCAAAGTACTGGAGTTTCAGCTTCAGCATCAGTCTTTCCAATGAATATTCAGGACTGATTTCCTTTAGGATGGACTGGTTGGATCTCCTTGCAGTCCAAGGGACTCTCAAGAGTCTTCTCCAACACCACAGTTCAAAAGCATCAATTCTTCGGCATGGATGGAAAAGGTTCTATTCCATGCTTTTAGACAATTGTGTATTCATCTTCACAACTACCACTAGAAACAAGATACAGAACATTTCTGTCACCCCAGAAAGTGCCTTCAATCCCTTCCATCCCAAAGGCAACCATTTTCTAATCTGTCAGTAGGTTAGTTTTGTCTGTTATAGGACTTCATTAAATATAATCATATAGCACATACTCTTTTG
Source organism: Ovis aries (assembly GCF_016772045.2). Taxonomy (NCBI): domain Eukaryota; kingdom Metazoa; phylum Chordata; class Mammalia; order Artiodactyla; family Bovidae; genus Ovis; species Ovis aries. Next base: position 22,123,359 of record NC_056074.1, read on the forward strand.
TATCTCAAGTTTTTTGCTCAGCGTAATGTTTTTAAGATTCATCTCTATTGTTTGTAGCTCTGTGTTATGACTTTCATGGATCCTATGCACTTCAATGAGCCCCTTCCTTCATAAAAAATAAAATTTATCTCCTATGACTGTGTTGCTATAATGACAAATATAATTATGTAATAAAACATTTTCATCAACCTAAAAGTTCATTTTTTCCTTCTGATTTTAAAAGAAAACATTTTCATGGGCCTGGGCACTGTGCCTACTATGCTAAATGGGTAAATCAACCTTGGTTGCTTCACGTATCAGCAGTTTTGTTCCTTTTTTATTGCTAAGTAATAGTCCATTGGATGAATAGCCCATGACACGTTTAAACATTCTGTTGATGAACATTTGGTCTGTTTCCTGGTTTTGGCTATTATGACTAAGACTTCCATGAACATTTACCTGCTTGTCTTTCTGTGGACACAGGTTTGCATTACTCTTAGCTAAACACCTAGGACAGAAATGACCAAGGATTTCTCCTACCTGCTCTTTTAAAAATTTAGTCATTTCCCTGGATATTACATGGTCTTTCTTGTCTTTAACAATAGAGCTCTGAGTTTTATCAAGCCACATGGCTGACCATTTATATTCTATAGTTCCCAACATCACTTGCAAGTCTCTTTGAACATGTGACAATGTTTTAGCCAATTAGCTGCAACCAGAGACAATATGTGTGCACTCAAATCACATTTTAATAAGAAAACTACCTGCTTTCCCTTCCCTTTCCCTTTTCTCCTTTCCTTATGCCAAGATGTGAATGTGGTATGAGTGAGCCAGCTCTAACCATATGCAGAATGGCAGAGTAAGAAGTTGGAAGCTGAGTCCCTGCATCAATTCATAGAACAGAGCTACCTGCCTACTACCCTGGACTGTTTGCCCACTTCCAGGCTGTGGGATAGGCCAACTTCTGTCACGTTGGAGCCACTATAATGTGTCACAGAAGCTTCATCAGTATTTTGCCTAATATAAGATGCTTTGAGTCAATCATGTCAATGGATACTCACTGGATACTGGATACTGATTCTCTAATGTGAGCTAAATACTGTTCTAGGTACTATAGACTTTTCCAGGATGAATCTGATACAAGATAAATGTACTCTTACCTGAGATGGTAAGTTATGAATACTTGGGGAACTAAAGAAAAGTACAAGTTAACATTATCCAACATCTCCCAAACTTTCATAGGGTGCTGCTGCTGCTGCTAAGTCGCTTCAGTTGTGTCCGACTCTGTGCGACCCCATAGACGGCAGCCCACCAGGCTCCCCCATCCCTGGGATTCTCCAGGCAAGAACACTGGAGTGGGTTGCCATTTCATAGGGTAGCACATGCTAAATGCAAATGAGTGACAAGGGATGGAAACTCAGAAAAAGATAAGCCCGTGACTTTTCTTCTGTGACAGTTGGTGAGCATCAATGCCCTTAGATAAGATGACACAACCTAGACTACTAAGGCAACAGGGCCACAAAATTTCAGAGCAAATAGGAAGGGAAAAGCATAAGGGAGGGAGATAAAGGGAACACAAGAAAGCTGGGGTAGCATGGAAAGGCCCTGGGCCAGAAGACCTGCCTGCCAAGTCCACGTTTGACATTACCTTTGACTTAGATGAAGTTTCTTCATTTATCCTGGCATCCATTTTCTTATGTGTAAAATGGGAACTGTTTTATGATGTTCACTTTCCTCCAAGAAACAGAGACTCACTCATGCTAACTAAAGACAATGAATATTGTAATACCCACGTAGTATGTATGGGAGACAGAATTTCAGAGAAATCTGAAAACAGAATCAGCTGTAGGATCAGGCCTCAGGCAGAATGGAACTAGAAGGTAGTTTTGCATTTAAGTCAGATGTAGAGTCTTTACCATCAGGGATCCAGGTGTCTTCACTTTAGAGCTATATTTTTAGTAACACCTTCATTAAGACTTCTGTTTCAAGCTATTGAAACATCAGCTCAAGATGTTTTGAGCAAAGGAAAAAATATATACTGGATTACATAATAATAAAAAAACCAATTCTGTGTGTGAAGGCCTTGGGAATCACTGAAGTCAGGCGGTCAGCCAGTGAGGCCAAGATTCAGTCCCTCTTCCTCCCTTGGCTCCTCTCTCCTTCTTGCTGGCCTGACTCAGACCTCACAAGGTGACTCAAAGGCGGTGGGCAGGTCCAGCCTATCACCCCCTATTTTAGTCAAGGTTCAAGATGGGAAAGACATGGCACTCAAAATGGGTAATTGAAGGCAAGGGTACTAAATGGATGGTGTTTCAAAGAGCAAAATAGAAGAGGGGTTCAGTTCATCAGAACTGAGACAGAGAGGGCTGTCTTATAGGACACAGTGAGTTTGGAGCAACTGCACAGAAAAGGAATTGAGGGAATAATAGCCCAACTTCACTCCCTTTCACCTTTTTGGTGCAGCTTGTGAGACCTTAGGTCCCACAAGGGAATCCCACAGGGAATCCTCTCCCCCCTCCCTTGATCTCCTGCTGGTACTAATTGGTCAGAAGGCACTTAGACTGTGCAGACCAGTTTTATTCAGGGCACAGAGCCAGGGGCAGGGATGAAGAGAGTGGATTATTCAAGATATCAGTGCATCCTCTGAGATTTAAGTCCAGTGGAAAAGGCCAAATCATAAGCAAAAGTCCCTTCTTAGTCAACTGCATCTCCTTAGTTCTGAGTGAGAAGAACTAAGGAGACCATCCTGACCATCAGTGTAGACAGAGGAATGAAGCCTAGATGAGGTCAACTCCTCATGTCTGAAAGTACCACCTCAAGGAAAGCAGCAATTTGGATTCCTTTCGTTTCTTTTCTTCTCTGATTGCTGTAGCTAGAAAATAGAGGTTACTATTAAAAAAGAAAGAAGAATGGGTTTAAACAGTATTCAAGGTGACCATACTTCTTCCCCATTTATTATCCCATTTATTCATAAATATGTATGCTGGATGACTTTTTTGCAAAGGAGAGCTATAAATAAATGTAGCACTATTAAGATATCTGGTGGGGCACAAAGAATTTAGATTTGGTAAAGGTTAGCTGTTTAGAAGAAAATTTTGCTATATTCTTGTCACAGAACAAATATAGGCATGAACTGTATTCAGCAATTTAGGTGCTGATTTGGTATATTTACCATGTTCTTGACGGTAATTTTTTTCCCCTTTTGGAAGTTGTAGAAGTGAAGAGATGCTGGCATATGTACCCACATGTTTCCTGCTTCCATGCTAATTTTTGTTTCATTTTATAGATAAAAACTGAGTCACATTCCCATTAAATATTTTATGTAAGATCATAGAATTAAAGTCTGATGCCAGGACAAGACCTTGGACACCCAGATCAATGACCAAATGTTTAGTGATTCCAGTGCAATTCTAGAATAGTCTTCAGGAAAGCATAATTTCTCTTGTTTTTAGCTGACTGTCCTATATGTGTTGTATTATTCAGTCCCCTAGCATTTTTAAGAGTGTTCTCTCATTGACCAATGCTAAAGAATAACCTATGCAAAGGCACTGTGGTGGGTGAGAGAATGGCTGGTTTTGAGGGGCCAAAAATCAATATGGCTGAAATGGAAGCATAAACACCTGGAGCAGGGGTGGGGACAGGATAAGCAGGCAGGGCCAGATAGTACCTGACCTCAAAAGATAAACAATCATTTATAATTATTAATTTTAATTTTTAAATTTGGGGAAATGGTTTCTTTTCATTATATTTTTAATGGTTTTCTTCTATTTAAGGTAGCCACATATTACCTGAATTACTAGTAATACATTTATTAGTTGTTGTTCAGTCTCTGAGTCATGTTTGACTCTTTGTGACCTATTAATACATCTAATAAGGTATTTAAAAGTGAGGACATTTTAAAAATATTAAGAATAGATGAATATATAGGATACATGGAATATGATGAATTCAAGAAGGTAATGTCTGAATGGGAAACGTTGGTGAAATACTGGTGTACTGGGCATTTCTCATTTGCCCCTTCATACCGACTTTCTACCCTCTACACCCTTCTCTGTGACGGCAGAGCTGACCTCTAAAGCTTGTAACATTCTGGCTTGTTCTCTAGTTTCTAGTTGGATTTGGCCAATGAGAGGCACTGGTTATCTGAAAAGGGGAAGAGAGTGAGATAAGGGTCTTTATTTCCCCATATCCTTCTCTACAGAGTCACTGGGGTTGGTCTTCTGCCAAGAGGCACAACCCCATCATTCAGATCTCCCTCACAGCTACAGACACCCTCTCCAAGTTCCTGTAACCACCTCCCCGCCACACCTCTTCAGACCCAGCTATTGTTAGCACTGGGGCACAGAACCATTCCCTGTGGATTTTCCTTAACCCTCCCCACACTCTTATAAATCTTCTCTTATTAAATTCTCCTCCACTGTCCCATTTGAATAACTATGTTTTCCTGCCAGAAGTGAAGTGAAGTTGCTCAGTCGTGTCCGACTCTTTGCGACCCCATGGACTTAAATTGAAGAAAGTAGGGAAAACTGCTAGACCATTCAGGTATGACCTAAATCAAATCCCTTATGATTATACAGTGGAAGTGAGATAGATTTAAGGGCCTAGATTTGATAGATAGAGTGCCTGATGAACTATGGAATGAGGTTCGTGACATTGTACAGGAGACAGGGATCAAGACCATCCCCAAGGAAAAGAAATGCAAAAAAGCAAAATGGCTGTCTGGGGAGGCCTTACAAATAGCTGTGAAAAGAAGAGAAATGAAAAGCAAAGGAGAAAAGGAAAGATATAAGCATCTGAATGCAGAGTTCCAGAGAATAGCAAGAAGAGATAAGAAAGCCTTCTTCAGCAATCAATGCAAAGAAATAGAGGAAAAGAACAGAATGGGAAAGACTAGAGATCTCTTCAGGAAAATTAGAGATACCAAGGGAATATTTCATACAAAGATGGGCTCAATAAAGGACAGAAATGGTAGGGATCTAACAGAAGCAGAAGATATTAAGAAGAGGTGGCAAGAATACACAGAAGAACTGTACAAAAAAGATCTTCACGACCAAGATAATCATGATGGTGTGATCACTCACCTAGAGCCAGACATCCTGGAATATGAAGTCAAGTGGGCCTTAGAAAGCATCACTATGAACAAAGCTAGTGGAGGTGATGGAATTCCAGTTGAGCTATTTCAAATCCTGAAAGATGATGCTGTGAAAGTGCTGCACTCAATACGCCAGCAAATTTGGAAAACTCAGCAGTGGCCACAGGACTGGAAAAGGTCCGTTTTCATTTCAATCCCAAAGAAAGGCAATGCCAAAGAATGCTCAAACTACCACACAATTGCACTCATCTCACACGCTAGTAAAGTAATGCTCAAAACTCTCTAAGCCAGGCTTCAGCAATATGTGAACCGTGAACTTCCTGATGTTCAAGCTGGTTTTAGAAAAGGCAGAGGAACCAGAGATCAAATAGCCAACATCCGATGGATCATGGAAAAAGCAAGAGAGTTTCAGAAAAACATCTATTTCTGCTTTATTGACTATGCCAAAGCCTTTGACTGTGTGGATCACAAGAAACTGTGGAAAATTCTGAAAGAGATGGGAATACCAGACCACCTGACCTGCCTCTTGAGAAATCTGTATGCAGGTCAGGAAGCAACAGTTAGAACTGGACACGGAACAACAGACTGGTTCCAAATAGGAAAAGGAGTACATCAAGGCTGTATATTGTCACCCTGCTTATTTAACTTATATGCAGAGTACATCATGAGAAACGCTGGACTGGAAGAAACACAAGCTGGAGTCAAGATTGCCAGGAGAAATATCAATAACCTCAGATACGCAGATGACACCACCCTTACGGCAGAAAGTGAAGAGGAGTTAAAAAGCCTCTTGATGAAAGTGAAAGAGGAGAGTGAAAAAGTTGGCTTAAAGCTCAACATTCAGAAAACGAAGATCATGGCATCTGGTACCATCACTTCATGGGAAATAGATGGGGAAACAGTGTCAGACTTTATTTTGGAGGGCTCCAAAATCACTGCAGATGGTGACTGCAGCCATGAAATTAAAAGACGCTTACTCCTTGGAAGAAAAGTTATGACCAACCTAGATAGCATATTCAAAAGCAGAGACATTACTTTGCCAACAAAGGTCCGTCTAGTCAAGGCTATGGTTTTTCCAGTAGTCATGTATGGATGTGAGAGTTGGACTGTGAAGAAGGCTGAGCGCCAAAGAATTGATGCTTTTGAACTGTGGTGTTGGAGAAGACTCTTGAGAGTCCCTTGGACTGCAAGGAGATCCAACCAGTCCATTCTGAAGGAGATCAGCCCTGGGATTTCTTTGGAAGGAATGATGCTAAAGCTGAAACTCCAGTACGTTGGCCACCTCATGCGAAGAATTGACTCATTGGAAAAGACTCTGATGCTGGGAGGGATTGGGGGCAGGAGGAGAAGGGGACGACAGAGGATGAGATGGCTGGATGGCATCACTGACTCGATGGACATGAATCTGAGTGAAATCCGGGAGTTGGTGATGGAGGGAGGCCTGGCATGCTGCGATTCATGGGGTCACAGTCAGACACGACTGAGCGCCTGAACTGAACTGGACTGTAGCCCACCAGGCTCCTCCGTCCATGGGGTTCTCCAGGCAAGAATACTGGACTGGGTTGCCATTTCCTTCTCCAGGAAATCTTCCCGACCCAGGGATCAAATCCAGGCCTCCAGCATTGTAGGCAGATGCTTTAACCTCTGAGCCACCAAGGAAGCCCTGGTCGTGCCAGAACACTGGTTAACAGGCATGATGTGGTGGAAAGTGTGAACTTTGAAATCAGATGTGAATCTTAGCCACTTAATAGCTTAGCTTATGTGACCTTGGGCAAGTCCAAGTGGATAAGCATGGTATTCATCAACCCAGGAAGACTACCCTGTGAGTTCAGGCACCACATCTATCTCACTGATATAGTCCTGGTTCTTGGGGTAGTGTTTAATACTTATGTTGACTAAAAAAGATGTGCAACTTGAGAGTTGTGAGTTAAGTTTTATTTGGGGCAAAATTAGGACTGCAGCCCAGGAGGCAGCATCTCAGATAGCTCTGAGAGACTGCTCCAAAGCGGCAGTGGGGAAAAGTCTATAAGGTTTTGGTGAAGGGGGAGTTCAACACCATGAAGCACTCATTTTACAAAAGGCTTTTTGTTAGTCATGAGGATCTGATGTCACCATGAAGGGAGTTAGTGCTTCTCTAGATGCAAGGATTGAGATCATAAAATCTGTTCCTAAAAACATCCAACTATCTAAAGACCTGTCCCACCAGCTTCCCTGGAGCACAGAGTGCCTCACTCCATCCTGAACTCCCTCAGGGGTTGCTGAAGGTCAACAGCTAGAGCAGCATGGGGTTCAGTCTCCATAGAGGCAGATGGCAAATGCCTTTGTTGTTCAGTTATTGGCAGTGCTCTTGGTAAGTGCCAATTTGTAGTTGACACTTAGCTGGTACTCATGAAAAACTTTTGTATGATATTTCATCTTTTATGTGACCCCCAAAGGAGAGGAAGGAGTCAACTTGTCAAACATTCTTACTTTGCAGATGGTACCCAAAAATGAGGTATAAATTGTGCAGGTAGTAACGCTCAGATGTGCTCTTTAATGGAAACAATACAGGGAGGGATTAAAAGGGGTGGGGGGTAGGGATTCCCTGATGGTCTACTGGTAAAGAATCCTCCTACCAACGCAAGGGACACAGTTGCGATCACTGGTCCGAGAAGGCCCCACATGCTGCAGGCAACTAAGCCCATGCAGCACAGCTACTGAGCCAGCAAGCCTAGAGCCCACACTCTGCAACAAGAGACACCACCACCATGAGAAGAGTGGCCCCCACAACTAGAGAATAGCCCATGTGCAGCAACGAAGATCCAGCCAAAAGTAAACAAACAATAATTTTTTAATTTTTTTAAGAAAGGAGAAAACACAGAAAGGAACTCATGGGCAAATGGTGCTGTGCTTACACACCATCTGTCCTTACAGGGTTCATCTCCTTCCCCATGTTACCCAAAAGCCAGTTCCCTTCCGAGGGGGAACTTCTGTTGCCATGGCATGTCTTCTTTCCAACAAAGAAGCAACATGAGGGAGAGCACATAAAGGACCCAAGGGTCCCACACAGAAGACAGTGAAGGAGTCCCAGAAAGGCTGAGGGTTTATTTGAGGCACAGAGCCAAATGAACAGGGAAGCCAGAGATGTCATGAACCCTCAAAGTCAAGAAGAGGTAAAGAAATGGTATATTAGTTTCCTACAGCTGCCATAACAAATTCACACTGAGTGGCTTATAACAACACCAGTGTATTCTGTCACAGTTCTGAAGGCTTGAAGTCTGAAATCAAGGTGTTGGTGGGGTCATGTTCCTTCTAGAGGCTCTTTGCTTCTTCCAGCTTCTGGTTTCTTCAGGGATCCCTTGGCTTATGGCTGGGGACACCAGTCTTTGCCTCTGTCTTCACATGGCCTTCTCTTCTGCCTTACAAGGATACTTAAGGCTGGATTTAGGGCCAACCCTGAAAAATACAAAATGATCTCACCTAGAGGTCTGTAACTTAGCTACACTTGTTTTTTTTTTCCAAAACAACAAAACATTTCGAGATTTGAGAATAATGGGAAAATTAAGTAATGGGAATTGGACCCTTATCGGGGTCTTCTGGGAAATTAGAAGCACCGCCCTCTTCTGCAGCTCGACGCTTCTTCAGTTTGGCGATCAATTCTTTCGCTGGATTGAAGACTCCGTTGGTCTGCTGGTCACAGACGTAGCAGCGTGAGGTGGTGCGGAAATGCTGAAGCGCACAGCCCTCGCAGAAATAATGCCTGCATTTGGTGACCACAGGGTTTTGGAAGGTCTGGCGACAGATGAAACACTTGAATGGTAGTTCCTCCTCATCCCTTGCCACTTCATAGTTTTCATCCTCATCGACGCCATAGCGACCTTCGTCGAGCTCGCGTTGGACCTGCCACCCGTGCTTGTAATCTGAGCGGTCATGGAGGAATTTGCAACTGTCTCCGAAGCCGCAAAAGCCGGTCTCTTTGTAGTCCTTACAAATGTCGGGCTGGTAATCCCAGCGCACGGTGGCACGCAGATGCTCGGGAGCTCGAATGGGGCCCTTCCTCGCCATTCCAGAGGAATCACTACCCGCAGACACGTCTTTAGGCCTCATGTATTTCTGATAATTATTCATTCCCCGGTAGATCTTATCATCTTCCTTGCCTCTCAACTCCTCCCGGATCTTCCAGCTGCGCTCAAAGATGGCTTGTGCATCACGCTCCTTCTCCGTGTCTAGCTCGTACACAGCGGTTGCCCCCATGTCCTCCGGCCCAACGGGTTTCGCCGAACGAGTGGACTTATAGACCACGCCGAGACTCTCGGGCTCCTCTACTTCCTCCTCGCTACTCCGGTCCCCGGAAGCCCCCTTCTGTTTACCACCGCCCTGGGTCTTCTGGACCATCGGAGTGTGGATCGCTCGCTTCTTTTCCGGACGTACCACCCTGTTGCCTTCGTCACCGCTGCTGCTGCTGCCGCCACCGCCCCCACCTCCGGACTCTTGGTCGCAGATCTGGCGTTTTCTACGGCCTGCACCCCCCTTTCGTCCAGGCTTTCTAAAAAGAAAGGTGCACACCTGGTCCGTAGTCTTTCCCGGGGAAAGCTGCTCTGCCATTTTAAGAGTCGCGAGCTCTGAAACTGTTGTGGCCTGCTGGGTGGCGCGGGGCTTCTGAGCGTCACTGCATTCGTGCGCTCTGCCACGAGGTGGATGCAAAACAGGTTACGCAAAGAGGACTGTGGGAGCAAGGGGTGCGCGAGAGCGTGCGCGCGCCACTCCTTAGCTACATTTTAAAAGACTCCCCCCGCCCCCGCAATAAGGTCACGCTCACAGGTCCCAGGGGCTAGGGTATGTATATATATACATATATATATATATTTTTTTTTTTTTTTGAGCCACCGTTCAACCTACTGCAAATGGCAGACAAAACAGATGTTAGCCAAATTTTAATCTAAAGATTGATAAGCTCTGCATTTAGTAGATGAAGAAACTGGAAGTAGTGTGCAGAAAAGAGATAAAGATAGAAGAGGGCTTTTGGTTGAAGCTCTTGCCAGAGGGAATGATGGCATGGATCAAAGCAGTCATTGTAGGAAAGAGAAGGTAAAGCATATGAAAGATCTTATAAAAGAACTGTCTACCTTGGTTTATTTGGGAGAAGGAAAGGGCAACCTACTCCAGTATTCTTGCCTGGAGAATTCCATGGACAGAGGTGCCTGGCAGGCTACTGTTCAAAAGGTCAGACATGACTGAGCAACTAATACTTTGGTTTATTTGAAGTTCCCTGTGACAATAGAGAAAGAGAATAGGATTTCAAGTTATAAGACCCAGGTGTAAGCCTCAGCTTGTACACTGACTAGCTGTGTATATTTGGTCCAGTCCTTAGTTTTAGTCTCTGCAGTTATAAACTATGAGTAATGGCAAAACCAGCTTACTGCACAGGCTTATGTGCAAGTTTGGTTTTATTTTTTTATGTGAAAGATTTATTCAAAGTTCAAATTAGACCCTATATGGGAAGGTAGTCTAAGCTGCTAGTTAAATGTACAGGCCATGGTATTGGTCCACTGGGTTTAAAATCCCCACTCTGCCACCAGCTATGTAAATGACCCTGGGCAAGTTCCTTACCTTCTTTTCCTTGGTTTTCCCGGCTGTAAAGTGTGGATGACAGTAGTTAGCTAACTCATGAAGCTTTTGTTGGAGGATTAAAATGAGATGATCCAAATAAAGCACTCAGTATATAGCATATAGTAACCCCTGAATAAATATTACCTTATTATGGAAAAGATCTTTGTCAACATCTAAGTACTACAGCAGTGACTTGTAGTTTTGGCTGTAGATGAGTATCTCTTAAAACTTCAGAAAAATGAAGATGCTTGGGCTTTGCCCTAGACCTATTGAATTGGGATCAGTAGTTTTTAAAGATCCTTTGATGATTGTGCTGCACCCAGAAGAAATTCACCTTGCCTAGACATGTTATTAGGATCCATTTCATAACAATATCCATTAAGAGAAAAAGCATAATCTTCATCTTATTGAGAATATAGAGTAGTCTGAACCAACCTAGGCTTCACTTCCTTTTGTAAAAGTACTTTTATAGCACTTAACGGTATGCTAAGGACCATTAGCTCATTTAATACCTGCAATATGCTTCTGAAGCACGAGTTATTATAGACAAGGAAACTGAGGCACAGAGAGATTAAGCAAATAACCGAAAGTCACACAGTTATAAAGTAGTAGAGCCATCATTGGAACTGTAGTCTTGTGGCTCAGACAATTATAGCAGACAGATTCTCTCAAAGCTATGGTGTCTCTCAAATTATGTAACTTCTCTGCATCTCAGTTTTCTTATCTGTGAATGACAATTATAACACTATTTACTTCCTAGGAGACTTGTGAAAATGAAGCAAGACGCTGCCTTAAAACACGCAGCAGTGTATTTAGTGTTTATTGCTTAACTATTAAGCACTAAATAAAATTCAGTCATTATTATTAATAATTTTGATATCATCATTATTCAGTTTCATGGAAATATAATGCAGGTTCCAGCTAAAGTTTAATAATCTGAAACATCTGAGCCTGTTTAGCCAACTGCTGGGGCAGGACAGCTCGTTTAAGGCAATGTAGAATCTATCACTTGCATTTTTACCTCCTGAGCCTCTATTGCTTTCCAGTGCTCACATGTCAGAGTCCAGTGATGCAGGGGGACATGAAAGGGGGACTTGAAAAGTAGTACCAGTGAACCAGTGAAAACTGCAAGACTTTGATGAATAAGCAGCACTACCTCAGGGGGCCCTTTAAGTCAAGGACAAGTAGATGGACTGCCCTCTTCCAAAGACAGCTTCCTGCAGCTTTAAATTTTTTTAAGGAAATCAGCCTTGACGGATGAGAGAGAGAGAAGGCAGTCCTGCCAGATAACACAAGTCACACATGTTTCCAAAAAACATGTAAGTTCATTTTACAGGTTGTATGAATCTCTAGGAATAAGAGCTGGAGGAAATTCAAACTGGTTAGGTAAATTACTGGAGAAGGCAATGGCAACCAACTCCGGTACTGTTGCCTGGAAAATCCCATGGACGGAGGAGCCTGGTGGGCTGCAGTCCATAGGGTCGCTAGGAGTCGGACACAACTAAGCGACTTCACTTTCACTTTTCACTTTCATGCATTGGAGAGGGAAATGGCAACCCACTCCAGTGTTCTTGCCTGGAGAATCCCAGGGACAGGGGAGCCTAGTGGGCTGCCGTCTATGGGGTCGCACAGACTCGGACACGACTGAAGTGACTTAGCAGTAGCAGTAGATAAATTACAGCCTACCTGGTTAGGTAAAACCAGGTTACACAATATTTTACAATTCCTGACACAAGCACTGATTAGTGTAACATGGAAAGATGGGCGGAAAAGAGTTTAATCTCTAAGAGTGTGTGTGTTGAGTTTTAAGATTGTTTCACTTCTTAACTCCTGGAAGCATCAGCACTTTGGATTAGTTTCCATGACAAAGCACAAGAGGGCGCCAGAGAAGGTGGAAATTTTTCTTTTCCAGGGACCCACTCCAGTGTTAGAAAGTCCTTTCTGATCTCAATATAGGGGTGTTTACTATTAGTTCTTTTCGAGTTTTTTTAAATGAAATAACTATGTGCCTAAGCTTGTTGGCTAATACTTTTGATCAAGGTGAGTAGTTAGCAAATGCAAAGCTAAAATACTTAAGGAGAAAGCAGAGAGTAAAGAAGATTGCTAATGCTGAATCAGTTCAGTTGTGAAATACTTATTAGTTGCTTTCTGTGTGCACGCTGGTTAGATGCTTTGGGTGCCAAGATAAATGAGCCCACAATTTTTCATTGAATTTATTAGTCACATGAGAAGTCAAAATTATCTATAATACTTTACTTTTTCTTATTTGAAACTCTATCCTCTTCACCTATTAATTTCTTCAGAAGGATTCTGTGTAATGGTTAAGCGCAAAGGTTCTAAAATAAAAGTTTTTGCTCTTTCCAGCTATTAACCTCCCTGTGTCCCAGTTTCCTCACTTGTAAAATGAGATGGTTATATCACCCAACTCATTGAGTGTTGTAAAGATTAAATAATACAACCCGTACAAAGTGCTTGGAACCGTGTCATATTTAAGAGCTCGATATTTATGAATTTGTATTCAGATATTACTTGTTCTTGGGAACACAGCTGAAATAATAGACAGAATGATTAGGTCCAAAGGCATTGTTTGATATAACTATGTGGACCAGTAACTTTTTTATTTCTATCACCTGCAACAGAAAGCATCCTGACTGACACAGCAGTTATATTTAATTTCTTGATTTGTGTTAGTTACTGTGCTAAATTTTCTATATCTTATCTATCCTTTTAGTTTTCATAGTAGCTCTATGAGGTAGAGATACGATAGGTACTAATATTATTTCCATTTTACAGATGAGAAAACAGTAAAAACCACTGAGTAACACATCTCAGATCACACAACTAATAAAGACAAGAATCAAGATCTGAATCCATTTCTAGTCTTACTCTTATCATAAAACTGATATTCCCCCAAATGACACAAATATCCTCTGGTATAACACACGTTAAAAAGTTTGACCTCAATCACTTGTGGTTCCATAAGCAACATACTTCCTTGAACTTTCAGTGACTTCTCCTTTTCCTGAGTATTGGCCGTGGTCACTATGAAAAGCTATCTGATTTATCCCTCAAATACCTACTCTGCTGTATACTACTTACTGTCTTGCTAGAATGAACAGTCTATGAAGTAGGACTTTGTTTTGCTCACTGTTATATCCCCAACACCTAGGATGGTACCTGACACAGCACAGATGCTAAATAGATGTTTCCTGAATGAATGAACAAACAAATGTGGGTTGGCTTTCCTTGATCATATTGCACAACTTGGAGAGCAGAATGTTTGAGAACATTACACACTTGGTAGCCCTGGTCAAAAATCCTTGTGTGTTTTTCTATATTGTCATATCGTAGGAGCTAAACACACATACACACACAGAAATTGACTGATAGATATATCAACTCTACCCTAAAAACAAGCTCAGTTCCCTCAGATTCCACAGCAAAATTCTGTGAACACCTGGTTAGTACATTGAAACTGAGTGTAAAAGTTCCTAAACTCTGTTATAGGCTCCATCCCTAAGGGCAAGGCAGGGTCTACATTCTTGCCACTATTGTGATGGAATTGGCCCCAGTATACAGCCTAAAGAAGGAAACAGCAACCCACTCCAGTATTCATGCCTGGAAAATTCCATGGACTGAGGAGCCTGGTGGGCTACAGTCCATGGGGTCGCAAAGAGTCGGACATGACTGAGCGACTTCTCTTCACACAGCCTAAAGCAGCTTCGCTGGTGGCTCAGTGGTAAAGAACCCACCTGACATTGCAAGAGACTTAAAAGGATCAAACTCAGGTTTGATCCCTGGGTTGGGAAGATCCCCTGGAAAGGGCATGACAACCCACTCCAGTATTCTGCCTGGAGAATCCCATGGACAGAGGAGCCTGGTGGGCTACAGTCTGTGGGGTCGCAAAGAGTTGGATGCAACTGAGCATGCACACACAGAACCTAAAAGATCTGGGGTCTCTAACTTGTCCACTAGCGAACCATGTGGCCTTGGACAAATCCTTTAACCTCACTGAAACTTCATTTCCTCCCATGTAAGACAGAAATAATCTCCTAGCTTTTTGTGAGGATTAAATTACATGGTTATGAAAACACTAAAAAATCAAGCAGGATATATAAGGGAGGACAAATTGAATTCATACCTTTCTAGGTAAAAAGTAAAAAAACCCTCATTTGGATGATTAAATTCCTTATATTGATTGGCTTGTGTGGGTAGTATGGGATTTGGCCAAAGACAAATTAGAAACAAGTTCTCAAAATATGATTTGGAAGAAACCAGTTTGGTTGAAATCAAACTGGCTCAGAGGACAATTAGGTCAAAATAATAGTTTGAGGAAAGCAAGTTTCTCAGTTACTATTATTTTTTAATGGTTATTTTGGTTTACTTCGGGAGTCTTTTTACATGTCAGCATTTTTATCAGTTTAAATTTCTCAGAGTTTTTTTTTCTGTTTAAAGTCATTTTAAGGATGCCTTGAATTAGGTTTTTCACTGGTTTGACCGTTTGTCAAATGTGTTTCCTCTCAGATCTGATAACATCGATTATTTATAACTGGGAATTCATAATTGACTAATTATAAAAATGAAATACTGGAACACACACAACTTTGCAGCTCAATAGATATTGCAGTTTCTCTTTCGAATATTTGAGCTCTTGGAAACTGTCCGCTTTGGGGTCTTTTTACCTCTTTCATACAATTTAGTATTAAGAGAGAGCAATGAAGAGGAGAAAATCTTGAGTGCAGGGGAGGAAGTGTTCAGGATTCCAGTGTGGACAAAGACACCATTCTCTGCCAAGAGCCTTCATAAACCTTCATTTAAATTTAAAACAAGCAGGCAAACTCAACTGTTGAAGTGCTAGAGGGAAGATTGAGTGCAAAGAAGGCAGTGAGATTTTAATTGCCTTGATGCTGTAAATGTGGTCAAAAGCACAAGAGGGCAGTGCAGTGCTAAATATCTCAGCATCGACTGCTCGAAATGTACACTGACTTGCGCCTAAACATGGCATTAAGCAAAGGAAAAAAGTCGAACTCATAGAAACGAAAAGTAAACAGGTGTTTATGAGGGGCTGGGAGGTTGGAGGGATGGGGAAGGGTACAAACATTCTGTAAAATGGATATTTTGGGAACACAGGAGTCTTGGGAGGATTATCTAAGACAGTGTATGGGAAGCGCCTGGGACCTAAAAGCTGCAGCATAACTGGTAACTCTTATTATTGCCAAACATTAATTTCATAGTACCTTCCATCTCTGAACAAGTCAAGTAACACACAATCTGATTGCAACAGCCGATAGTTCACTTTGTCCTCATCACGGGTGAAAATTATAATTAGTTTAGCCCTTCCACATTCATTCTCATGCTAAAAAACCATCTAATGATGATAGAGATCAGTATAACTCATTCAAATATAGAAATCAGAGTTCTAACGGAGCCACAGCAGATAAAAATGTCCTATTGTGTATTAAGATGATGTTAAGGAAAAGTTTCTGAGTAGAACCCATCAAGCCAAGAATCTATAATCCAGTTTTTCTTGTCAAATCCCAATACCTGATTCAATAACAATAGTCATGGTAATGACAATAGTCCTTATTTGTCCAGTCAACAAGACTACTAAGCCTTAATTGATGAGAAGAATTCACCTGGGCATCCAACAGTTATTCTGCAAACAATGTCAGTCATGATAAATCACTGTGCTATGGTTAAATCACTCAGCAAATAAATATTGGCTGGTAAGAGTATAGAGAAAAAAGCACCAAGGAATAGAAGGAGTCATGGAAGCCTCCTGGTTCATTAGAGACTATTGCATGAGATTCTAACATTTAATAGCAGTTCAGAAAGATTTCTACCATCACTGCTGACCTGGACAAATCCAGTATTCAATCCAGTTTCATGTGGAATATTACTCAGCCATTAAAAAGAACAAGAGACTGTCATTTGCAGCAACATGGATGGACCTAGAGGTTGTGATACCGAGCAAAGTAAATCAGAAACAGAAAGATGAATACCATACACTATCACTTATACATAGACTCAAAAAGGAGTACAAATGAACTTATTTACAAAATAGAAGTAGAGTCACAGATGTAGAAAACAAACTTATGGTTACTAAAGGATAATGAGGGGTGGGATACATTGGGAGATTGGGACTGACATATACACACTGCTATATATAAAATAGATAACTAGTAAGAACATACTGTATAGCACCGGGAACTATACTCCATACTCTGCAATGGACTATTATGGGAAAAGAATCTTTAAAAAGAGAGTATATGTGTATATGTATAACTGATTCACTTTGTATACACTTGAAATCAACACAACATTGTAAATGAACTCTATTGCAATAAAAATTTTTTTCAAATTTCAGAAAGTACAGTTGGACGCAAGACTGGATAAATACTCCAGACAGTAATTAGTGAGGTGGTATATACAGAATATAGAAAACACCTGTGTACGGGTGTTGAGTTGCTCAGTCATGTCCAACTCTTTGCGACTCCATGAAGTGTAGCCCACCAGGCTCCTCTGTTCACGGAACTTTCCAGGCAAGAATACTGAAGTGGGTAGCCATTTCGTACTCCAGGGGATCTTCCTGACCCAGGGATGGCACTTGTGTCTCCTGCATTGGAAAGCAGATTCTTTACCACTAGGCCACCAGGAAGCCCAGAAAACACCTTAGCTGGAAATTATTCTTGTCCATTCAAGCTGGATTTTCCTTAAATTGTTACTTTTACACTTGGTTACTATTTCTTTCTCAGGGAAATATGTGTACCTTTTTGAACATGGAGGCTGAACTAGCCTGAATAGCTCCTGGAAAAGTTTTTTGTATAAACGAAAGTGAACTCATTTAAAAAAAAGGAGGGGGGAATTCATTTGGGAATTGAAAAGTGGAAAGATTCAGGTTTACTTTCAAATTGTATATAAACAAAAAGAAGAGAGTGAAGTTAGCTGATTATATTTTAAATTTCTTTTGTTAATCTGAAATAATCTATGTATGTGCATTTAAAAATCTTTTAAATTAAAAGACAGAATTCTGTTTTATGGAGTTTCCCAGGTGGCACAGTAGTAAAGAATCTGCCTGCCAGTGCAGGAGATGCTAGAGATGCAGGTTCAATCCCTGGGTCAGGAAATCCCCTGGAGTAGGAAATGGCAACCCACTCCAGTATTCTTGCCTGGTAAAGTCCATAGACAGAGGAGGAGCCTGGTGGGCTACAGTCCATGGGGTCACAAAGAGTTGGACACCACTGAGTGAGTGAGCATGGTTAACATTTTGCTTCATATTCTCTTTGGTACAAATCTAGCTATATGTAAAGAAATCAAATTAAATGAAAACATAGTAATTACATTTTAAAATAAACATGTGCTTGTTGTGTTAAAATAATTACATATGCTGATTAAGAAAAAACATCCAAAATACAAGTATGTATTCAAAGATAATGTATTTTGGTAATAGTTTCACTATGCAAACACAATACAAAATAACCCTCATATCTCCACTCTGAAGATGATTCACCATCTTCTCCAGTAACTTCAAATCCATCTGCTACAATTAGCTCTGCTTGTTAAAAGATTATCCTTCTGTTTTCTAATATGCTACAAAAATGGGATATCAAAATTACTGCCTTAAATGTATTGTGCTTTTGTAAGGAAATGCATGCTATAACTATCGAACTTGCAAGGACTATTATATAGGATTATGCAACAAAAAACAAAACTGTGCTCTTTGTAGGAAAACTAGTGATTTAAATCAAACCTACTCAAATTCAAAGAGAGGCACGGTTATCAGTTGGATAACTGTGGTTAGTGGCCACACGATGAATGACTTCATCTGCAAATCAAATTCCTCAGTTTAATATTGGATGGCCTTTTCCCTTGAAATTGCTTGGAGGGGATCACACGCTTACTACAGAGCCAGCATGAATTCATTTGGCTGGTATTACTCTCTTTTTCCAAGATAAGATGGACTGCATGAGAACATTTGTTCCTTCTATAGTCATGGTTCAAAAGTGGACCTGATTGTTAGTAAAACCTGCCAGTTGTCAGAAACAGATGCTTTAATACGGGTAAGTTATTCTTAACAGTGTAATCAAAACTCTTGGAATGATGATCTGCCCTTGAAATATGGATTCTCAAATTTAAGAGCTGAAGGAGCCTTTAAGTCATTTAGCTCTTCCTGTAGCCTCTGTTCGGATTAGGCTGGAGAGTCTTATGATTTGTAAAACTCTCTAAGGATGAAGATTCTATTCCTATCTTACTAATTGATTCTAAGTGCTTTTTAACACAGATGTCTAAGTCCTTTCCTAGAGTCTAAAGTGAAACTGATATTTTGTGGTCCCCATAAATTTCCAAATGTATATGCCATGCTGTTGTAGAAAGAGTATTGGACTTGGAATAAAAAAACCTGGACTTGACACTCCTTATTTGATCTTTGGCAAGTCCTTTATCCTTTCTGGGGTTCAGTTTCCTCATCTGCAAAGCTAATAATCCTTACCTGTCTCAAAGGAGGTTGGAAGGATCAAATAAGCTAAGACATATAAAAACATGAAATAATTATAAAACTGCAGATTTTATCTCATGTCATGATAATTAGGAAGTTCAGAAAGAAATAAAGATTTAGGGTTTAGATCTTAAATACCTATGCTATTAGGAATCTTGGTTATGTCAGTTCTCAGGCTACCCTAGACATACCACTCTCTTAGGGGCCTGACCGCAGGCTCAAAATCTACAAAATTTCAGCATCCACTGCTCTCAGACTCTTTTCAAACAGTTTACGAACTGCAAGTCATCATACACAATAGACTGTTACAAAAAAGCCAGAGTCACCTGTTTCAGAAAAGCCTGCGGTTAGATTGTCTAATAAGAGCTGGGCTGAGTTTTTTCTTGGAACCCTTAAGGTTTGCTGTTGTTCAGTTGCTAAGTCATGTCCGACTCTTTGTGAACTCATGGACTGTAGCCCACCAGGCTCTCTGTCCATGGGGATTTTCCAGGAGAATACTGGAATTGCTTGCCACTTCCTTCTCCAAGGGATCTTCCTAGATCATGGATCAAATTTATGTCTCCTGCACTGGCAGGCAGATTCTTTACCACCAAGCCACCAGGGAAGCTCATAAAGTTTATCCTTTATGACTCGGTCTAGTTACTGAGGAACTCAACTGTTCAGAGAATCACACGATCCTAACATACTCGCTAGTGTCTCCATTCTGACAAGCAAAGTAGCAAGAAAAGTATCTGCTATTTGCATAGTTGCTTTACAGTTCTCTAAGCTCTTCTATATATTACAAACCAAATATATAATGACTTTCTTCATGGCAGTAATCTCAGGCATTTGAAAGGTGGCAACAAAAAGGAAACAATGAAAGATCATGAATTAAATCACTTAAATATCTTAAAACTATAAAATAAATATACAGATGTATGAGCTGTGGTACTACCATCCATCAGAATGCAAATCTGTGCCATTCACACAAAGGATTTGTGCCCACTCAGCATTTATTTTCTTTCTTTTTCCCCATTCTTAACTTTTTTTCCAGAAAATATCACTTGTTGTCCAGAATATTGGGTTATCCAAAAAGTTTGTTTGGGTTTTTCCTTAAGATATTACAAATGTGTGTGTGTGTGTTTGTGAAGTTGATTTTGTCGTGTCCAGCTCTTTGTAACCCTATGGACTATAGCCCACTAAGCTCCTCTGTCCATGGGATTCTCCAGACAAGAACACTGGAGTGGGTCACATGTCCTCTTCCAGGTATCTTCCCAACCCAGGGATCGGACCAGCATCTCTTACATCTCCTGCATTGGCAGGTGGGTTCTCTACCACTAACACCACCTGGGAATTTGACCAACCCAGTATTTTGTGTGGTACTGGAGAACACTACTCTCTAGTAGAGCTGGAGAAAATAAAAGAAATATTGAAACAAACTATTTAAAAATAATTAAATTCTATGTCTGTAGCACTGAATCTGTTTACATAATGAATATCAGTGTGGGTCCAATTTTCAGAAAAGACTTAAAAGAAGGTGGTGAAACATGAATCCAGTAAGAATAGGGGAAAATTTTTAATTTTCCTAACAGAGGGTCCCTCTGCCTTGATAAGATTCACCTCCATGCATCTGTCTCTAACTGCTTTAAATTAAGCAAAGATTCCAGCTTTTTAAGCTGAGATCATCATCCATAAAATAGGAACAAAACTACAACCTTCTTCATGGGGTGGTGATGACTATCCAATCATATGATGTCTGAAATGAAAGTATTTTTATATCAGTTGGGGTGCATTCAGTTATAAGTAAGAGAAAACCAATTTTAATTTTGGCATACATACTACAAGGAATGTATTCTCTTTCCCAAAGAGAAATACATTACAACTATAGTAGCTCAAGCAAGCTTCAGGCACAGCTTGACTGGGGCTCTAACTTCATTTTTCTCTGACTTTCTCTAATTTTTCCTTCTTTGTGTAATGGCTTTATCCTCAGGCTGGCTTCCAGATTTTTTCAGAGTATGGTTCTGAGACCATCTTCGTCAGACTCTCCTATTGAACCAGAATCTTGGGGTATATGGTAGAGACAGATGTCCAGAAATCTTATGTTTGAACAATATTTCAGATAACTCAGACATGCTAAAAATTAGAAACCAATGGAGAGCCCTGAAAGAGGAAGGCAGAAAGTACACAGTCCTATTCCAGATTTCCCAATCACAGCTTACAGCGATTATAGGGATTCAGCTAACTACTTACTAAAGCGCAAATCCATTCATTCTTATTCCAAAGGCCCTCAGAGAGAAACTGAGGTTTGAGACTCTCTTAACATGATGTTTCACTCAAGACTCTTTGGCCTGTGTCCTTCCCTGCAGACATTTGACACAATACACTACTGTCTTCACAGAGGAATCTACAGAGGGAGAGGCAGACAGAAAGTGAATCCGCAGAGAATATCACTGGGATTTTTTATTGCAGCAATAAAAACAGATTCTGGCTGTATTAGAAAGAAAGGGGAGTTCATTAGCTAGATATTATTAATAGGTAGAGATGATGAGAAGGTGTTTGATCAAATGGTCAAATGAAAATCACAGGTCTGTTCTTTTGCACATGAGATAGAGAATGAAATCTGGCATTTGGGGATTCTGAATTAAAAGCTACTCTCTTCTATGAAGACTATATATGAAAGGGAAGTATCCAGAGAAGAAATAAGAAGTGAGGCCTTCTTACCTATAAGAAGGTAAGACGGAAAAAAAAAAAAATACCTGATTAAAACATGGGCAAAGGAAATAGATATTTCTCCAAAGAAGACATATGCATGGCCACCAGGTACATGAAAAAGTGCTCAGCATCACGAATCAACAGGAAGATGCAGATCAAAACCACAATGAGATATCCCCTTACACCCTACTTGCTGCTGCTGCTAAGTCGCTTCAGTCGTGTCCGACTCTGTGCGACCCCATGGATGGCAACCCACCAGGCTCCCCCGTCCCTGGGATTCTCCAGGCAAGAACACTGGAGTGGGTTGCCATTTCAGGATAGCTATTTAAAAAAAAGGATAAATATTGGCAAGAATGTACAGAAATCAGAACACTTGTACACTGTAGATGGGAGTGTAAAATAATATAGCTCCTATGGAAAACAGTATGGAGAGTCCTCAAAAAAATAAAAATAGAACTACCATGTTTAGCAATTTCACTTCTCCATATTTACTCAAAAAATTGAAATCAGGATCTTAAAGAGGAATCTACTTTCCCATGTTCAATGGAACATTATTTACGATAACCAACATAAGCAAACAACACAAACTGTCCAAAAACAGATGAACTGATAAAGAAAAGGTGGCATATACACACAAAAGAATGTTATTCAGCTTAAAAAAGAAAGAAACCTTACCGTTTACAACAACATGATAAAATTGGGACAAATGATAAGCTAAGTAAGCCAATCCCAGAAAGACAAATACCATAGGATTCCACTAATATAAAAAGTCAAACTTATAGTCAACCTTCTAAAAGCAGAGAGTGGAATGGTGGTTGCCAGGAACTTAAGATGGGGAGTTGGTGTTCAATGGATATAAAGTTTTAATTATGCAAGATGAATAAGTTCTAGAGAACTTCTGGGCAACGTTTGCAACCCCAAGAATACTAGACTGGGTAGCCATTCCCTTCTCTGAGGGATCTTCCCAATCCAGGTATCAAATATGGGTCTCCTGCATTGCAGGCTGAGCCACCAGGGATGTCCATAGCAACATTAAGAAGGCACATCTCACATTAGGCATTCTTACCACAAAAAAGGATGAGGGAACACAAGGAAACTTTTGAAAGTTAAGAATATGCTTATTACCTTGATTATGGGGACAGTATCATGGGTGTATGCTCATATCCAAAGTCATCAAACTGTATACATTAAACATGTGCCTTTTTTGTATATAAATTATATCTAGCCATTTTTTAAAGTTTTGTTACTTTTCCCATATAATTTTTTTTAAAGTTGATATGTTACGATTTCATTTTTATTCAGTTCAAGAATTTTTTTTTTTTTTGGCTGCATGCCATGTGTTGGAATCAGTTTCCCAACCAGGGATCGAACCTGTGGCCCCTGCAGTGGAAGCACAAAGACTTAATCACAGGACCTCCAAGGAAGTCCCAATAAAGTCATTTTTTTTTTTAAGGAATGCGACTAGATGCTGGGTAGCCAAATAATGACAAATGCCTAAAGCATTTGTCTGCACTAAAGATCTCTGCACTAAAGCATTTTCCAGGCAAAACTGAGCCTGCTTCTGGAAAACATCTCCCTGGGTGTTAAAAGTAGATGATACAGGTGGTCAGACAGCACCACCAACGAATACCAAGAAGGAGCCAAAAGAAGTTCCAAATTCATATTCTTCCCATTTATATGACATGCAGGGGCTCTACTGAGCAAGCAAAACCTCTACAGTTCAGGAAAGATCCAGTAGGTAGGGATGGGTGAACATCCTTATAATATTTATGTCTGAGATTCACTTATCTTCAGTGAGATCTAAAATAAGAACTTGAGAGTTTTCAGAGAATCCTAGAAACTCCAATCTGTAAAAAAAAATCATTAGAAATCAAATAGCACACTGGCTTGAAAATATTTTTGCTGCAGACACACTTCGTCAGAGCCTGATAAGGAAAGAAGATAAAAGCGGGGTCACTATGGCTGATTCTTGTTGATGTTTGACAGAAAACAACAAAATTCTGTAAAGCAAGCTCATTAAAAAGTGGGGTACAATTCTAAGCCACCCGTTCAGCTGCCCCTGCTTCATCCACACTCTCCCCACTCCCCAGACAACTCTCTTGAGTCACTCGTGCGATGCTATGAGAGTCACCTATTATTACCAGATAGCTGGCCTAATAAGCCTGTCCTCAAACTCAATGGTTTCTAACAAAGAGCATTTATTTTAAATTATGCAGTTCTACAGAAAGCATGGGGTGTGGCATGGATTAGGTGAAGGAAGGGTAGCTGGTTAGAGTTTAATGGGAGCAAAGAAGGCCCTGCTAGCTTAATATACATTGCAAATTGTTCCACCGATAATGCCCACCTTTGGGTCCTCTGCCATCCCTCCTATTTCTATCACATTCTACAAATTTATAGACTAACTATTCAGTGCTTGACCCTACCTTGGTAATTGAGAAGCAGAATTCAACCAGTGGTGGGAGCTTTTGGCACTAATTTACACTAAAGAATAAATGACTTCTTGGATCTGTTCTCTACATGACTGGTAGGACTTGCAACAGAGAGCACGGATGTCCAAGTAGATGAGAGCTGTGAGAAAGACACTGTTGCATAGAGGTTGTTGTTGTTATTTAGTCGCTCAGTCACATCCGACTCTTTGCGACTCCACGGACTGTAGCCTGCCAGATTCCCCTGTCCGTGGGATTTCCCAGGCAAGAATACTGGAGTGGGTTGCCATTTCCTTCTCCAAGGAATCTTCCCTGACCATCTCCTGCACTGCCAGGCATACTTCACCTCTGAGCCACCTGGGAAGCCCATTGTGTAGAAGGGCAGGACATAAACAGGGTGGCCGAAAGTCAAGTGAGCCTATTTTGCCAAATTCTGTATCTTATACTTTTTTTTTTTTTTAAGATATTTCCCAGGACGTGTAATGCAGAGCTGTATATTCAAATCATGAAATAAACACTTCATTAACTTGTTCATTCATCAAATACCCATGCACCTCCTCTCTCCCAGGCAGCAGGAACTTGTCAGCTGATTGATCTGTCTAGCAAAACAGTGATTCCAAGAGATTATCACCATTTTTCTTCAACCACTACTTTCAAAGGACATTGAAAACACAGATCTGACAGGATAGTTAAAGGGCCAGGCTCTGTGAACTAGAGGGTTTAGTGCAAATATCAGAGATTTCCATTATCATCAGTATCACTGTAGATAGAGGAGGAAGGGGCTTAAAACATGATCCCTGCTTCAGGTTCCAGGAAGATAGAGACTTGGAGGATGATCAAAGCTATTTTTTGATCATGTGATCATTTACTGTATCTCTAGGTACTATGGTAGGTGCTGAGGATACAGCAGTGAATGAGACAGGTGCATTCTGTGTCCTTGTGGAAATAAACTCTAGTGGACTGAGGGTCAAGGGCCATGTGGTGATTGTAATTTCTTTGATTCAATATTTACTGAGTGTTTTCTCTGTACCAGCCCTGTGCTAGACATATAAAGATGAAAAAACAAAGCAAACCAATGACAACCATCCATCCTCGCTTGCCAGGTACTCACAGACACAAAGACAGCAGCTAGGCTGACATGTGAAAATCGCTACTGTCCAAGATGTACTTTAGAGCTCCAGGGTACAGACGAAGTTGCTATTACTTCTAACTGGGGAGAAGGAGTCAGAGAAAACCACAAGGAAGTTTTGACATGGACTGAGCTTGGAAGGACAGAGTAGAGCTCACCAGATGGATCTGTGAGGTTGGGTTAAGATTTCATCCTTAGGGTTAACAATGGGCCATTCAAAATGTTGCTGCTTCTGAAAACACACCAAGAGAAACAGAAACAACTGCAGCAAAGCAGATTTAGGCTTCATTTGATTCATTTACAAGCACAGTTGCTTAAAAATTAGCTTTCCCTCTGATTTTGTTAATATGTCCCCAGAGAGACCACTCCAGTACCAGTCCAGATATTGGGTGGATGTTGACAAGACTGGCTGATGTACTGACTCTTCTATTTATTTCTTTAAACTTTATCTTTCCTACATGTTGTTTACCAATTTGAAAAAAGAGAGAGAGAGGATGGAGAGAGAGTGAGAGGGAGGGAGGAGAGAGAAAGAACGGAGGGGAGGGAGTAAAGGATAGAGGTTGATTCTGGGGGCTCATTCATTTGGAGATTAGAATCTAGTGCAAAAGAGACACTAGTTTTAGAAAGGAACAGCACGGACTGGCACCAAATGAGGTATGAAAAAAAGCATGTGGAAAAGGTGAAAAAAATAACAATCAAGTAAGGGACTGAAAAGCTCTGAGAGGAGTAAGTCAGAGAAGAAAGGTGACAAGCAGCACCTGGTACAGATGACCTAATTCCCCAAACAGCAGGCTAGGCAGTTGTTCTACTTACTAGGAAAAAAGTTAAAAACAGAAAAAAAAAATGTAAAATGTTACTTCTGTGCACATAATCACCTACAGATAAAAACTGCTTCAGCAGAGTGAAAGCAATTAAAAATTGGCAGCTTATAGGGTAGGAGTTGGGAGGGAGGTTTAAGAGGGAGAGGATGAGTGTGTACTTACAGCTGATTCATGTTGTTGTATGGCAGAAACCAGCACAACACTGTAAAGCAATTATCCCCCAATTAAAAAAAAAAACACTGGCAGTTTGCAGAGAAAGAAAATTAAAATTTCACATTTTGTGTGACGTAAGCAGTCCTGCAAACAGGCTCCTCTAAGCCAGCTGAGATTGTGCTCTGGGGGTCGTTGCCTTTAAAGGTCTACCAGGCTCATCTCCTGACGTTCTCTGGAGCCTTAGGCCCAGAGCAATTTCCAACTGCTCTGATTCCTACTTTTCATTCTCTCTGGTTCCATTCGAAAATCTCTTTCAGCCTTTTTTTTTTTTTTTTTGCAAGAAAACAGTGGAAATAAGCTCCTGGGGAAGATGAAGCTATGCTATTTTTGATTGCTATGGCTGAGTCCTAGAAAGTTCCATTCCTTGAAATGTCTGGCTTATAGGCAGCTGCACATGACCTGATTTTCAAATAGAGTCCCAGACCATCCCTTCCCCAGGGGATTTGCCCTTTAAGCTGCACAGCCGACAGGCATCAAATGATACCCATCCCGACGCTGGGAGCCCAGAGAGAATTTTTCCGTTTTGCAGCTGAACCAAACTTCACAAATGCACCAGGGGAAGAACTGGTAAAAGGTTGAGCTGGAATGACTGTCTTCAAATTGGAATACTAATGATGACCTTTAATGAAGCCTGACAGTACAATCTGTTTCTCATTGTTGTTTAAGTGCCGGCTCCCAAGCACACCCTGGTTTTTCAAGGAAGGGACAGACTGGGATAAATGGGCCCTGCTGGTGTGCAGGCCTGAATACAGCTGATCTTTCAGCTGGGATTAAATTAGTTAAAGTGATTCTCTTGGCCACAGAATTCGTCTTTTTATCTGTCATTATTGTATTGTTGATTAATCTCCAGTGGAGGCTAATTGGAATCTGAGCTTTCGGAGGCGAGGGATCTTGGAGTGATTGGGATGAAATTGTCCTCATTTGGAATGGCGAGAACAGGAAGGGTTGTCTTAGTTCCAGACGTGAAATAAGTTTGTTAATTTAAGATCTCCATCAGAAGACTACAACAGCCCAAGGCAAGAACAGTAAGGCAAAATGAACCTATATGGAGAAAGCTTTAGCTGTGTGGGCTTTGCCCCAGATTAATAATCAATAGAATAGTCGCTAAGAAACCTACTATAAGCATGGCTTTGTGCCAGGAAATTAGAGGGACCCATTCATATGCCATGGCTCCTTAAATTGGGTGCACTTTAGTTAATGATCTGCCTGAGTCCCATGCCCTAGAGGAATCTGGAAAAAACTTGAAAACTCATCTAGTTCAAACTCTCATTTTACACATAAGATGGAAGCTATAGTCAGCAGTGATGATGCTCATCAAAGCTAGGGTATTTCTTGAAGTGGGAAAAAGGTGCCAGGTCATGACTGGAAAATCAAGATGTCAGCTGGGTTCAAAGAGAACACCATTTCCCCTTCTTCTCTGAAGGCTGGGATGAAACTGGAAGGATGACCCAAAGAGAGATATTGGAACTGGGAATCCATGAGAAAACAAGACAAGCTGAGACAACTTGCAAGGGAAAAAAAGAACCAACGTTCTGTTTCTATTAGTAAAGGCTTTTTAAGTTGCAAGTGGCAGATATTTGATTATCCTTGGCCTCCATGGCCACTCCAGGGAGGTATATTCTAGTGGAATTCCTATTCTGAAGGCTCTGCTGCTGCTGCTGCTGCTGCTGCTACTGCTGTTAAGTCACTTCAGTCGTGTCCAACTCTGTGTGACCCCATAGACGGCAGCCCACCAGGCTCCCCTGTCCCTGGGATTCTCCAGGCAAGAACACTGGAGTAGGTTGCCATTGCCTTCTCCTCTGAAGGCTCTACTGTTAAGCCATTCTCTCCTATAAGTTTGAATTCTGGCATCTAGGTATTGACCAAAAAAGCTGGTTGACAAGGGGATATACACATAAAAATTTTGACTGATTCACATTGTTGTGTGGCCGAAACCAACACAACACTGTAAAGCAATTTTCCTCCAACTAAAAAAACAAAAAGCTGATTGATTTCAAGACATTATTCTGCAAGCTTCTGACCTCTCTGGCAATAACAACACGTAAAATTGCAGTTGGCTGCTCCCGTTAGTATTCCGTGACCCTGAACTCGGGTCCAAAGTCAGATCTTATCTGTGATCCTTACGTGTAGACATCACCATTGCGGTTTCTGTCTCTTAGCAACAGTCTTCCCAATTTAACGAATTCTCACTCTGATAGTAGGTGACACTTCAGCCTCTGCTAAGCAAAATAAAAGCCTGAGGTAGGAAACAGGTGATGTTTTCTTACCTCCAGGCTGCGTCTCAGTCAATGGCCGTCTCCAACAGAGCCAGTGGGGAGTGCACGACAGGAAGGAAGAGCAGAGCAGGTCTGGCTTCCCTGTTCTATGGTTCTACCCGCATCCCAATATTATTTCCTATTCTGTATTCCATCTCCTTCCTCTTTTTCTTTGTTGTCACTCTTTTGTTTTTGGTTGCACTGGGTCTTCGTTGTTGAGTGTGGGCTTTCTCTAGTTGTAGAGAACAGGTCTACTCCGGGTGCGGTGCACGGGCTTCTCACTGCTGTCGCTTCTCCCGTTGCAGAGCACAGTCTCTAAGTGCCTGGGTTTTGTAGCTGTGGATTCCTCCCGAACTAGGGATCGAACCCATATCCCTCGCATTGGCAGGTGGACTCCTAACCACTGGGCCACCAGGAAAGCCTGGTCCCCTTCCTTTGTTTGTACGGCCTAAAGAGTTGATAAAGGATTCATGTTTTCCAGCTCAGGCAGATACAACCATCTTGAATGGCTGGCCACAGCAAAAAGGGTATCTCAATAATGTGCCTGTGTTGCTCTTGGTGTGTGTCAGAAACTCACAAAGGCTCAGTCCGGAAGCAGCCACCTCCACCATACGAATGTGGGGAAAAGGGTGTCCCTTCTTCGCTGGAACTCACCTGGTAGAGGGTGGGGAGAATCCCAAGCGCTTCACCCTCCTGGGGCCACTTCCGTTGCTGCTGCTGCCACACAGGTGGGGAGAGAGGTCTGCTGTTTCCTTACTGGCTCTTGCCTGGAGTAAGCCAGGGAACATTAAAAGACCTCTGTCCCACAGGATTCTCTCCTACAGGTCCTTGAAAGCATGAACTTTCCTCAAAGCCTTTTACATCTGTATCTACTTGTAGGTTTCAGGGTGCCCCCGAGTCTGGGACAGGCTGTCCAGGAGGGACAAAGGCAGCAACCTAGGAGATCCACAGCCGGCCTGTCCCTCAAGGACTGGCTTCCCTACCCAGTCCTCCTGCTCTGATCCCCCTCGCAGAGTCCTCTGACAGTTGCTTTACACGTCCTACCCACAATTTTTTGTTGTAGTCAGAGAAAGCAATGAGGTGTATTATGCTTATTCCATTCTGACCAAAACCAGAAATCTTCTGTGTTTTTTCATCATGTCCCCATTAGTCTTTGAACACATCTTTGCTTTTGTATTCAATAAGGTGTTCCAGGGTCATCTTATATTCTTCTTGTCCAGCTCTTGAATCAGTCATTTCCCAAGCGTCCTGATTCTGTTTGACAGAGAATGGTATTTAGGAGCCAAGATCTGGGCGCTAGATCGCTATTTGCTGTTGCTACTACTTTTGGGTTTTGCTTCTTCCAGACCCTTTCATGGCTCTTGGGTCCTCTCAGTGATCAGACCTTAAAAGAAGCAGCCATGGTACCACAGATCATAGTGCTACCTGGCTATTTATATATAAGTTTAAAATAATTAAAATTTGATGCCTCGGTTGCAAGAGCTACATTTCAAGTGCTCGACAGTCACATGTGGCTGGTGACAACATTGTCGATATGGAACATTTTGATCGTTGCAGTGCTAGGTAATTTCTGCCCCAAATTTTCTGCATTATTTATTTCAGTTTGCTTATGAAAATGAAGCATAAAACTCAAGTCAAACTTTTTATAACATCGATAAATTAAATATACAAAAAATAGTTATCAAAGGAGAAAGAAGGGAGAGATAAATTAGGGGAAAGGGGGAGGGATTAACCAATACAAACTATTGTACATAAAATAGATAACAAACAAGGATTTACTGTAAAACACAGGGAACTGTAATATCTTAGTCTATAATGGGAAATAATCTTTAAAAATATATACATATAACTCAATCACTTTGCTGTACACCTGAAACTAACATGATCTTGTAACTCAACTATACTTCAATTAAAAAACTAAATATACAACGCCACCTGTAACAAGCATACAAACAACCCAGGATGGGCTTTAGAGCAAAAGAATGAGCAATGCCTTCAAAGTTGCCTTCCAGGCTAGCAGTTTATCTACTTAAAGTCAGTTTTAGCTTTCAAAGAACACCAGAGTTTCTAACAGAAACTTCTCAAGGATTCCGTCCAAGCGGTACTACCAACTAAAATGAGAAATTTTAATTTTCCTTCTCCATCTGTACTTTTTCCACTTAACCAGTGCGGGAGGGAAGGATACTAAGTGAACACACTGTTGATTACAGAAGATGTATTCTATTAAGAGCAGTTTGATGCATAATGCCCTTCCTCACCAGGGGACTGTAGGATGGACTTGGTCTTGATGAGCTGCTGAAGAAGCTAACATGGTTCTCACTATTTTAGCATTTGTACCAAAGTGTCATAAGTCTAGGCCTGCTGAAAATGATTGGTCAGGGAAAAAACAGAGGGAAAAAAATGACATAAAAATTGTGTCAGAGATGAAAGAGGTATATGTCTGTCTGTTCAATAACATCAGTCATGTCCAACTCTAGGGCCTGTAGCCTGCCTGCCTATTCTATCCATGGGATTCTCCAGGCAAGAATACTGAAATTGGTCACCGTGCCCTCCTCCAGGGGATCTTCCAAACCCAGAGATAGAACCCAGGTCTCTTGCGTCTTTTGCATTGCAAGTGGATTCTTTACCGCTGAGCCACTGGGGAAGCCCCCAAAAGGAGGTATATGTGCAATATATATATATATCAATAATATCACATATGTTATTGTATGTATATGTAATATATAATACTATTATAACAACATAATGAAAGGAGATAATGCACATACAGAGTTTAGCATAAGACTCAGCACAAATAGCAAGCACCTGTTACACTTTAGCTATTCTTTTGATTCCCTTTTTTAAAAAAATGAAAGTCTAGTTTCTGAGTGCAAGTATACTTCTCTTCCTCCTTCTCCTCCTATGATGACCAAGAGAAATTCTGTAACTACTTGGCAACCATTTTGGCAAATGTTTTGATTGTATTATCTCATTTAACCCTGAAAACAACCCAGTGGGATAGGTAACATTATTATACTCAGCTCCAGGAAGATTAAATAACTTGCTCAAGATCAGACAGCTTGAAAATCGTAGAGGAAAAATTTTGTGCATGTCATCTGGCTCTCAAACCACAACTCTTAATCCCAGTGTAAGAAATTCTAAACCAAGTTGCGAAATACTTTCACACCAATTTTGTGTGAAAAGGTTCAGAAAATATTGATCTCAAGCTTTGAAGCCTTGTACATCATAAGACACATACTCTCTATACATATAACACGCATACTTTAATATCTAATGAAAAGAGGCTGGGGACATAGATTCACAAACAATGAAGATGATAGCACACACATACAGTCCTCCCTTGGGTGCTCAAGTCTCTCATATAAATGGCATAGTATTTGCATATAACCTACATATATCCTCCTGATACTTTAAATCATCTCTAGGTTACTTATCATTCTCAATACAATGCAAATACTTGGTAATAGTCGCCACTGGTTGGCAAGGTCAAGTTTTGCTCTTTGGAACTGTATGAAAAAATATATTTTGCAATATTTTTGATCTGTGGTTGGTTAAATCTGCAGACTCAGAACCTGCAGATACTGAGGGCAGAGTATACGGTACTTACTTTGTGTCAGACTGTTCTCAGCCCTTTATTAATACTCATCCCATTTTCACAATAACCCTATTAGGTAGGTATTATTATGATGCCCATTTTTCAGAAAAGGAAACCAGGCAGCAAGATTTGGTGCCTCACACAACATCTCACACAACTAGTAAGTTTTGGATGTGGGATTTGAACTCAGATACTCTGATTCCAGAGGCCACAGTATATTGTCCCAAATGCGTGCTATCACATAGCTAGTGACGTCAGTTACTAAAGAAGTGATCCAACCACAACAACCACGGCCACAACTTAAAAATTCCCTAAAACTGAAGCTACAAAGTCTTTAGCTTTATCTTAAGAGAAGCATAAAAATAGAACATTTAAAACAGTAAATCCAGTTGCTGTGGGTTTTCTAGTCCCATAGGCTACCAGGATTCTCCTCCACTCCCACGTTTTCTTGTTTTATTATTTCTTTATCACTTCATATAAACACATACACACACAGCTCCTTCAGAAAAACTCGACCACTATGTTTGTCTTTCTGAATTATTCTGACCCTTCACACTTGAGACTTGTAGCTCCTTGAGTAGCAATATGCCTGAAACAAAAGAGGAGATCAGTTGAAAAACATGAGTGGATTTTCTTAGAAAATTGCATGCTTCCATCACAGGGCTGTTGTGAGGATCAAAGTGGGAATGTGTGTGATCTCGCTTTGAAAATTCTGAAGGCCTTCAGAAATGGAAGGAGTCATTATTATCACCATACTAAAACCAAAACCCTAAGCTCTCTTCCCAAAACAATTCCCGCAATCACAAAATCAATGGGAAGGCCAGGTCTGTGGTTCATGGTTTTTCTTTATATTGTGTCAGACTTCAGAGTTTTTGTGGTTCTCTAGTTGTTAATATTTGTTTCACTGGCATTGCATAAGACTTGCACAAGCTCATGAAGAGTGTATAGTAAGATTCATTTATGAATGGCCCAACAGATGACACTTTTTTTTTCAGGGAAATTTGCATTTGTCATTGCAATAATTGAATTCACTGCTCAACCCACAAGTAAATTCCTCAAAGAAGCCTTTGTGTTGTGCTTGGGATTAAGAGTATTTCTTTCTATCAAAGCAAGGCAAGTTTTGTCTGAAATGAGTTTCTTTTTGCAGCACACACACACAAAAGTAAATTAGAAAAAGATACTAAGATGATCCTTTGGATATGATGACCTCAGTTGAACCAACTTGCCCTGTGGCCCAAGTAAAGTCATACAATTTATCTGGACCTTGGTTTTCCTCATGACAAAATGGGGAGGGTGAACTAGGATTCTGCGATCTAACTCTTATTTTATGATTCTTCCCTTCTGATGTGCCCGAAAGATTAAATGTGGTGCATCTAGGACCTAACGATTGATAAACCTTAATGTTCCAGAAGGAAAAATGAGACTTATTCCAACTTCATTCTAATCAAAATACATTGTATCCCTCAGTTTATAGTTAACAGTGTTTCACATCTATTATTTCATTCGATCCTTGCCATAAGCCTTTGCAGTAGCAATTTTTATTCAATTTTATAGATGATGATGGATTTGAAACTTAAAGGGAGTGGTTCAGTGTCGCTTCCAGAATTCCACATTTAATGAATGGTGAGCCCATTCATATAGGTCTGAAGTAGTGTAATTTCTACTAGTCTATGATGCTTGATTATTAATTATAGGAAGAGAATTTTACACTGTCCCTATGGATTACAAATGTTGGTATTGAAAATTATGCTGGTGATCCATATCTTTTCTCATGAAATGATAGTAAGAAACTAGTTGAGCCAGAAAGTTTGAAATCCTATTAGGTCTATTTCATAAACACTGTAAATGTAAATTACAAAAAAAACCTAAATACTATATCTTGACATTCATTCATCCATGATTTCTTTCATAAATTCAGCACATATTTTTCAAGTGTCTATGATTGCTAGGCATAGTGTTAGGAGGCATACTTAATAAGGCCAAACTCCTGCTCTCATAAAATGTATAACTTAACAGAAAAAAAATAAGCGTTGTCATGAGTGTTCAGCTAGGAAACGGTTAGGGTGCTGTAGTAGCATACAAAACAAGCTTGTGACAATCTGCAACAGTTAGAAAAGACTTCCCAAAGGATGTAGGGTTTAAACTGAGAACTGGAGGAGGAAGAGACTCCTGATGATACAAACGGTGACAGAGAAGTTCCATCTGGAAGAAAGAATACCTGCAAAGGCAATCTTGCTTTTATTTTTGTAAAGTTATTGCATCTTTTTAAAACATGTTTCTAAGATTTTAAAAGTACAAAAATAATATAAGTATGTTGTGCCACATAAAATAACATAAAGGTCTATAAATGATAAAGTTAAAAGACTTCCCTGGTGGTGTAGTGGTTAAGACTGCTCGCTCCCAGCGCAGAGGGTACAGGTTCCATCCCTGATGGAGGGAGCTCTGTATGCCATGCAGCTCAGCCAAAAACAACAGAATGGATAAACAACAAAGTCTTACCGTATGGCACAGGGAACTATATCCAATCTCCAGGATAAACCATAATGGAAAAGAATGTTTAAAAAAATGTACATATGTGTATAACTGAGTCACTTGTTGTATAGCAGAAATTAACAAACATTATAAATCAGCTATACTTCAATTTAAAAAGATAATGGAACACCCTTTAAAAAAGAATAAGTTAATATTCTCTTTATCTCCACTCTCCTTCCATTTCTACCCAGCCAACATGAATTACTTTTATGTGGAATCTTCCTCTTCCTCTCTATGAAACAATTAATATATAGCTAAATTGCTTCATAATGCTTGGACCCAGACAGGATGGTATTATGTGTGTGTTGGTTGGTTGAAGTCACAAGCCAAGAACAGCTAGTTGCTGTGACCCAGATGTGGCTGTTATAACTGCTTCCGTGATTTTCATCTTTTTTATGGATGCAAGAACATCTGATTGATTGTATAGTGAAAGTCAGGAATGGATTTTTCACAGGTGAAATGAGTAGCTTTTTAGCATCATAGAGGTTAAAATACCCTCTTATTGGTGAAATTGGTGGTATTCAATTGTATATGGCTTATCCAAAGTCTTTTAGAGACACTGCATTTCCTTGTATGGACAGAGATTAAGACTCCAGCAAGGTCTGCAGCCTTCTCCCTTAGGGATGGTGTCTGAGGCCTGATCCTAAAGGGTACTGTCCAGTGTGTTCTGGGGGGATTTCTGATGACCCAAAAGACCATAAAGAGAACAGAATCCCAGCCCTGCAGTATTGTCCCATCAGGCTCAAGGGAACCTGCTGTGCAAGACAGTGAGTAAAGCAACTAGAGGGCTTAACTAAGCTTCCAGAACTAGCGATAGGCCTTGTTTATGCTTGTTTGCTAAAAGTGTTTATTTATGCAGCAGAATTGAGTCAGACACTTGCTTTTACTATAGCCCAGTAGTGAGATTATCGGAGACTAACTACCTTTACCTGCCTGGAACTATTAAGAAGTTAGTATTGACTTCTTAGACCGATATGCCCCTAAGAGTGGTACATGTCTAAGCTGACTTAGATAAGTTCAAAATACATATAGATAGACACACATACACACACACGTGTAAAGTTTTAAAAAGTAAAAATATGGCATGCCATATTCATTTCTGTTTTTTACTAAATACATCATGGTTCACCTGGGTTAAAGGATAAAGGCAATCTACTTTTTTTAGAGGCTGAAAAATAGTCTATAGAATAGACACACTCACTTATTTGACCATTCACCATATACCACTATTATTGAATATTTCCAATTTTATTTCAGTTTTGTTTTTATGATGATAAGTATTGTTATAACAAACACCCTTGAACTTCAAATCTTATTCTTGTTTTTGTTTCTGTGGAATGTATTTTTTAAAAGTAGGATTGTCAGGCCAAATGCAATTCTAACATATAAAAATGAAGAATATTTTAATAGATATTGCCAGACTGCTTTCCCAAAGGTTACAGTAATGGACAAATTTCCATACTCCATAAATTTATGGGAATGCTGGTTCTCTAGCATCTTCTCCAATTCACAACAGTATTGTTCTTTTTATTCTTTGTCAATTTTATGGGTCAAAATGGTACGTCATTGTTATTATATT
The DNA here is from genome assembly GCF_016772045.2 of Ovis aries. Lineage (NCBI taxonomy): Eukaryota > Metazoa > Chordata > Mammalia > Artiodactyla > Bovidae > Ovis > Ovis aries. The sequence continues at coordinate 22,159,754 of NC_056074.1, forward strand.
TGGCATCTTCCTGACTATTAAGGTTAAGCCTTTTTTCCTTCTGTTTTGAGACTTTGGGATTTCCTCTTATGTGAATTTCCTGTTCATATCATTTGGTAAATTTTAAGGTACCTTTTAAAATGTTTAGTCTGGTAGAAATATTGGTTTTGTTTGCCATACATTTCATATTTTTTCTAAGCTACTACTTGCTTTTGATTTTGTCATGGTGTATTTTGCCATGTTAAAAAAAAAAAAACATTTCTTTTCCTTCATGGCTTCCTAGTTTCCTGTGATGAAGATGGTCTCCCATATAACAGGTTTCCTTCAAATATTTTTCAAATTTTTCCAATTTATTTTAAAATGTTGAAATATTTAATCCACCTGTAATTCTTACATAAGATACGAATTAAGGGGTCTTTTTCTTCTGAGAGGAGAGCAAATACCATTTATAAAATGGAATGTCTATGTTTACTGAAATAGAATGCTATGTCTCATATGATAAGCTCTCAAATGCACTGTATCTTTTTTTTTTTTTAGATTTTTCTATTTGACTCCAACACTGCAGTTTTCCTTTTCTATGTGCTTGCCAATGCTCTGTTGTTAGAACAGAGAGTTGGTTGTCGTTAGAACAGACTTATGGTAAATTTTGCTTTCCTTGGTTAGCTGTTGTTTATTGATAAAAATAAGTTAATCAAGTGAAAAAGCAAATTATTGAAAGCTTATTATTCGTAAGGTGAAAAAACCAAGTGGAAACAGGCAATAAAATCAGTTTTACCTAACCAAGCAACTTCAGAAACCCCCTTTACTTCCCTCAACTTCAGTTTGCTTATTTGTAAAATGGGCATTTATAATTATCACCTACTCCACAGGTTCATTGTAAGGAGCTAAATAAATCAGACAGAGAAAACAGCTTGTAAATTCTAAAGCGTGTTACAAACGCCAGTTATTGTTGCTTACATATGTTGTAATACGTGTGACCCCCTATTTCTTTATGGACTATTTCTGAGTATGTAAGCAGAATGACATTTATAAATCATGAACCTACTCTGGTTTCTCCACTCAAAATAGAGGAACAGCCTACAAGGCCTTAAAAATCACATGTGTTTTCAAAGTCCTGGCCAATTAATTGGGAAGAACTATAGAAAACAAATGGAGATGATGAACAATGCACTGTGGAAAAGCTGCCTCCCCAAATCCCCAGGTTAAATAGACTTAAGCAGCATCCTACGTTGCAGCCTTCTCTGGGGAGGACTCTAAGAGGATCATTGCCCCATGGCAGGCTGGGTAAAGGGTGAAAGGTTAACAGGCCAATCCCAGGACAAGGTGTTGGCCCAAACGAGGTGTTTGAAACATTTGTTGAAGGATTTAGTCTGCTGAGTTCTTTATTTCCAACAGCAAAAGTATTTAGGGAACAAAACAAGACTTTTGTGTGGAAGAATTCGGGAAATTTAGTTAGGTCCTCTCTTCTCCAAGGGAACCAAAAAGATTAAAAAGTTTCCCCGTATTTTGAGGACACTATTACAGATAAACAGACACAAGTGCACGCGCGCGCGCGCGCGCACACACACACACACACACACACACACACACACACACACAAGCTCATTTGTGTTCTGAGAACTAACATCATGCTGGCAAGACTCCTTGTTCAATAACTTTTATTTGGAATTACTTTTCCTGAGAGCAAACAGAAGCACCAAGAATACAAGTGGTTGCCTGATACCCTGACATCTAAACGCTTTAATAGCTCTTTTAAGAGCAATGAATTTTTCAGTAAAAACTAGGTTTGAGGCAAGGGCAGGTAAGAAGGGAACAATTTCAGAGTATGAGGAAAGAAACTCATTGGACGCCTGCCCTCCCCTCACCCTCTAACCCTACACATTCCAAGGCCAGAAAAATTGTCCTCAGTCATGCATCGAAGTCCTTAAACATTGGCTTTGGCCAAATTGTTATTCAAAAGCACTTCTGTAGGAATGAGATCAGGAACCTGGAAAATGACATTTTGAAGGGAGAAAACAGTATTTCTTCAGATGTTTGTACAACATACTCTGAAAAGGCCTCTGGTCAAATTTATCTGGAACCAGAATGTGCATATCACCTTTCTGAATTTTGAAGATGTTAGCAGTGATGGAATGCAAAGGATCACACAGCAAATTCATATGAACTTGGCACCAAACAGGTAGGAGTTCAGCTTGATTTTACAATGATAGGCCAGAAAATTTGTAAAACCAAAGTGACTGTACGAGAAACTAATTCCAAACCCTATAAACTACAAATTTTAACCATATGGATCTGGAAGAAAGGTACATTTGTGGGGAGAGGGTTGCCGGAAGCATTAGTGGCAATCAATGCATAGAAGGAATTGCAAATAGAACTTGGTTATATCCCTTTTTCTCCTTGCCTTAATTAAAAGAAAGGGTAGAATATAAAATCATTTTTTTGCTATGATAACAAGTGTGTTATAATTGTGTATGCTTGTGGGCCAACTTTGAGAGGCACCATGAAAAAATAATAAAAACAGTGTAGTATGGGGATTAGAGGTCATTTCGTCTCTCTCTCTCCCTCCCTCTTGGCTTTTTAGTATGTTACAATATTCCTTGGAAAATAAGTAACAGTTAAAAAAATTAACAAGTCCAACTTATTGTAAGATTATCCCCAGGAGGATAAAAGATACTTCTTCCCATAATGGGCAGATAAATTTGCTATTTGCCAGAGGAGATACGCAGATGACACCACCCTTATGGCAGAAAGCAAAGAGGAACTAAAGAGCCTCTTGATGAAGGTGAAAGAGGAGAGTGAAAAAGCTGGCTTTATAAATTCAACATTCAAAACATGAAAATCATGACATCCGGTCCCATCACTTCATGGCAAATAGATGGGGGAACAATGGAAAGAGTGGCAGACTTTATTTTTTGGGCTCCAAAATCACTGGGGATGGTGACTGCAGCCATGAAATTAAAAGATGCTTGCTCCTTGGAAGAAAAGCTATGACAAACCTAGACCGCGTATTAAAGAGCAGAGACATTACTTTGCCAACAAAGGTCCGTCTAGTCAAAGCTATGGTTTTTCCAATAGTCATTATGGATGTGAGAGTTGGACCATAAAGAAGATTGAGTGCTGAAGAATTGATGCTTTTGAACTGTGGTGTTGGAGAAGACTGTTGAGTGTCCCTTGGACTGCAAGGAGATCCAACCAGTCCATCCTAAAGGAGATCAGTCCTGAATATTCATTGGGAGGACTGATGGTGAAGTTGAAACTCCAATTGAAGTTGAACTTTTGGCCACCTGATGCAAAGAACTGAGCCATTGGCAAAGGCCCTGATGTTGGGAAAGATTGAAGGCAGGAGGAGAAGGGGACGACAGAGGATGAGATGGTTGCATGGCATCACTGAATCGATGGACATGAGTTTGAGCAAGCTCCAGGAGTTGGTGATGGACAGGGAAGCCTGGCGTGCTGCAGTCCATGGTGTCACAAAGAGTCGGACAAGACGGAGTGACTGAACTGAGAAGAGAAAGTTTGTAGAAAATCAAGTTATAACAGGTTTTGTTATAAAGCTATGTGTTTTGAAAGGCCTGGCCAACTTACTAGGAGGAGCTATAACATAAGTGTTTTTTCCCGCATAAAAGAAAATTAGAGAAATTTAAAATTACAGATGTAAAATTTTCTAAGCCTGATTTGCTCATTACACAAACCCTTCTATTCTTTCTGTGTATGCCAAAGATGACTTGCATCTCAAAAACCCTCGTCCAAAGAGGATCCTCACAAAGCACTGAGAAGTCCCCAGTTTTGCCCTGTTAGAAGAGTGAACCTCCTCTGGCAGTGTTCTCAAGTTCACACTGCTGTGAGGACCACAAAGAGAGCATAAATATGGGGACTGTGGGAGTGTAAGACATAAGGGAATGGTGGGGCCTGGAATAATCTGAACATCAAATTCAACTCCTAGGTGGGCAAACAAGGCTCCTGTCTGCTTCTGCAGCTTCACAATCTGTCCCTTGCCCCCATCGCTGCACTCTGGGGCACACATCTCAAATCCAGACATACTGACCTTCTTGCAGAAACCCAAGCAAATATTCTCTTAACCTCACACAGTCTGTTTGGCCTTCCCTTTCCATCATCTTCATTAGGAAAACTCTTACCCATTCTCCAAGACAAATGGTAATATTCTTTTAGACCAGTGGTTCTCAAACTTCTTGGTCTCCAGACTCCTGGACACTCTTACCAATTACTGGGAACTCCAAAGGTTTTTGTTGATGAAGGTTATTATTTCTTGATATTTACAGTATTCGAAAACTAAAAAGTTTTAAAAATATTTATTAGCTTATTAAAAACTAATTATATGTTTTATAAAAAATAACCATTTTCCAAAACAAAACATATTTGGTACGCTTTTTGCAAGTCCCTTTAGTGTCTAGGTTAGTAAAAGACAGCTGAATTCTCATCTCTGCCTTGGCATTGAATCTGTTTAAATAAATATGTTGTTTTTGGTTGAAGTATATGAAGAATATCTGGTCTCACAGATATGTAGTTGGGGAAAAAGTGAGTATTTTAGTAACCTTTGCGGATAACTGGATTTTATTCTTGACATTATGCTCAAACTGGACAAACAATGATTTCTGAAAGGTTAGTTGCCATGTGGAATTTGAAACCATGTCAAAGGAATTCTCATACTGCGTTAAATTAAAATCTCAGTCCACCTGACATTCTGAATGGATCTTTTATCCATGTCTGATTTTGTAACACTAGCATTGGTCATTTGAAAAATATTGGTTCACTAAGGTAAGCAGATCTTCCAAATGTTGATGCATTTCATTACATAATATTGAAACACTGTTGTCATTAATCTTACCACTAATCTTACTGAGAAAGCCTTTTTTATTGGGATATGTCAAGCTCATGATGCGGGGGGCGGAGGCGGGGCTGAGATACAGTTTTTAAAACTTTATCATCACCAAGAAGTACTGTCAATTGTTTCCCTTGAAATGTCAGGCCCACTTCATTCATTTGCAAGAAAATACTCTTTCAAGTAAAAATTGTGTTTCACCAGAAAAGCAGTCCGTTCAGCTCACAGGTTGAACAATCACACAATGCTTTGCCTTGAGGTCATCATCATGCTTTGGTATGAAGAACGCTTTATATATTACTTCCCAGGTCACTACACAGAATGTTAAAAACACGTACTCAAGGGCCAAAATTTGACAATATTAATAATTTGAACTCCTTCCTCAAGGAAATCCATAAAGGAACCTGGAATTTTTTTTTTTTTCCCTGCAAGTGTGCAGTCGTGAAGAAAGCCGATACTAGCAGAGCCAGACCTTCATTCACAGTAAGCCTCCAGTTTTATCACCACTGTTTTTGCACCATCAGTGCAAATGTCAACCAACATAGTGGGAAAAAGGGAGATAGTAGCTTAGAATACTGTGGAAATAGTTTTGATCTCAAAGACCCCCTCCGAGAGCTATTGCACAAAACTGTAAGTAATATGAGGGCGCGGCCTATGTCCAGCGGTGTGCTGAAGTCAGGTGGTACTGGCTTGCAAGAGCTCATGGTTAACTTTTCAGGAATTTTTGCAAGCAGATTGACATCACATTGGCTGTGTGACTATCAGCCAGAGTAGGAATGTTTAATCCACAGAAACCATCAGACATTACAAATCCAGGTCCTTATGGAGAATTGATTGTTAACTGTCTACCAAACACCACTCTCTGTGTGCCTAGTTCTTTGTAAATCAATGTCTTACATTGTTCTTGCCACACATAGGTATTTAATGAAAATCTGTTAAATAAATCAGTTAATCTATTGATGCTACCTTCTCCAGGAGGTTGTCCCAGATTCTCCAGGCAGTCAGTCTCTCCCTGTGTTCTGTTTAACATCCTTACACTGGTTATGCATGCGTGTACATGCATGCTCAGTTGCTTCAGTCGTGTCCAGTTCTTTGTGACCCTGTGAACTGTAGCCCACCAGGCTCCTCTGTCCATGGGATTCTCCAGGCAAGAATACTGGAGTGGGTTGCCATGACATCCTTCAGGGGATCTTCCTGACCCAGAGATCAAACCCACATCTCTTGGGTCTCCTGTATTGGTGGGACATGGCATACAGGATCTTAGTTCCTCAACCAGAGATGGAACCTGGGTCCCCTGACATTCAATGAGATAGAAAGATTATAAGACGTCTCACATCTGTTCATGCCAGGCTTTTCTGCCAGATGAATTATTGAAACAAAACCAAAACACTTTGATTTCCTGAGCTTTGGGGATTTCAGAATTGCAGAGAAGGAGTGTGGACCATTTTAGACTTTGGGTTGGCAGAGATGGGCATCTGACCCTGTCTGGTAGTGACCTCTTCAAGGAAACCATCCAGCTGAAGCCAGTCGTCCTCAGATTCCCGTCCTTAGCTGCATGTTCTGCAGACAGGCTGTACAGGACTACAGGGCACACCCCTCTGCAGATGGGAAACTGAGTCATGGTGTCGAGCCACCAAGGAAAAAATAAGATGGGCTAGGTACAACTCCCAGATAGCATCTGCCTGATAGAGTCTGGAAAGCCAGTAACAAGTGATGAATCATGTTGGTAAAATCCCCTCTCACTGCTTCACAGCTGTCTCTCAGGCCCTTCCCGCCTGTGGGGGAGGAAGAAAAGCTCCTCCTGGAGGCCACTCTTACGTTGCTGGGTATGCCTAAACACCCAATGGCCGGATTTATTAACTTCATATCTTTAGTAGGCCTTCACGTCAGACCCACCGCAGGCCTAAAGGTGGCTCCTGGTGGGCCCCCAGCAGGAGGACAAACGTTGAGGCTAAGAGTGCAAGCTAGCATGAATAGGCCTAAATTAGGCCGGGCCTAATAACCCGTTTACTAACACCTGTATTAGTCCTCCAGCACTCGGGGCGAACCGCTGTCAGACAAGCTGTAATCCCATAAGCTTTTCATTTGCATACCCCTCATTAGCTGATGAAAACTTGCAGAAGGCAGGTTTCTGCAGCTGGTGGGCCCATTCCTTCACACCGCCTGCCTGGGTGGTTTTGGTAATGAAGTCATGTGAGTGGATGTGAGGTTTATATGTATGGAAGGGATTAAGAGTATTAGAATGTGTGTGAGCTGATGTTGCCATATTCTCTGTACCGGAGCCCAGTAATTGGATGGGAGGAGAAACGGCAGACCCATTAGTTTTGTCTGTTTACTCAGGAGCAGGGTGCTGGAGATTCAATTTTGCTTCCTTGGGTCCCTTGGCTTTGTGAAGCGGGCCTGCTTTGTCTCCTCTGCCCCCAGCACCTCCAGACCCCAGCCCTGCTAAGGCGATTCAGCCACAAAGGAGAGAGGTCGGTGCCTAGAGGTCTGGGGAAGAGAAAATGCAGCCCCGACTCAAGTACTACTTGAAGGCAGCCCCATCCCGCCTCACCCAATCCTGGGAGAGCGAGCGAGAGATAATTGAAATTTATCAACACTTCTGAGGCCTTTTTTGATTATTTTATTAGTTCTCCACATTTGGGATTAACCATCCTCAGCATCAAAGGCACCGCAGCCTCCTTATTTGGGAAATGAATGGTACGACATTTCAGAGACTTAGCAAAAGCAATTGTTGTATTTGCCGGGTTTGCATAATTTTAATAGACAAAAAATAACATGAAGGAAAAAAAAAATCATTTCCTGTGCTGTTTGTACAGCTGGAGACAGAGCTCCTTGTGCTCGGTGATGTCAGAGAGGCACCATTGTTTTGCCCCTCACGCCGACAATGCGGTCCCACTAGGGTTGTTCACAAAACTGGACCAGGCAATTCTGCAAACTTTGAAGCTGAACATTGTTTCTGAAATGTATTGGGCGCCACAGATAGAATGATGTTTATTCATCAGCAGGGCTGAGAACTGACTCCCACCGGCAAAGAGCGAAGAAGGGAGGTGTGGATGAGCATGAGGCCAGAGCTTGAAGCCAGAGAAGACGGGGTGGGGGGGGGGGGTTGGGGAATGTGGACTGGGGAATTTTCTTCCTGAAAAATATTGGAGAAGTACAGGAGAACGCTTCAACTCAGACCCTGTGAAGGTTTATGTTATACTTGTAGTTTTCTTTATTAAAAGTTACAGCCTTGACCCCCTCCAAATATTCTGATGTGAAAACTTTATCACTCGCGGAAATATTCCATTTCAATCGAGTTTACATTTTTAAATGAACTTAATGAAGGAAAAAAAGTGCACCAAATGCAAGTCTGAGTTAGATCATTTGCAGGATTTTTAGAGAGATCAAGGCATTCAAGTGAGACTCCCATAGGCAAAAGAGAAACTGCAGTGCCAGTTGTCATCAAAGGTTTCCCTCAGTAAAATCCAACCTTTAAATACAAAGCAAACAAAACACCAAGTCAATAAGCCAGAAAGCACATTTATGTGTTTGACCAATCAGTAAAAGACAAATTTTGCCATTTCTACCTTCCTTTGTCTTTATGATTTTAATTACTTTTTCCATTTCTGTTAAAACAATTGGATCCCCTGTGCTTGACACTCAATACAGTTAACATTTTTGAGTCCCTACTCTCTGCTGTGTTTAACGCAGGGTTAGAAAGAAACAAAGCGTGCAAAATTTCAACCAGTACCCTGTATTACCAGTGGGCAATTAAGGAAATCTGGTTAGGAAGGTGGTGAGGGAAACAAGAGGAGAAGTCTTATCCTGGCTTCTACAATGATTCTTAATGACAGATTCATCAAATGTCAACCTTGAAGATCCTCAAATCCAATCATGCAACCAGTACCCTAAAATCCCCTTTACTCAAGATTCAATAGACCTCCTTATCTGTTCCAAGCATTTTGGACCTATCATCTTCTTCAGTTTTTGTAATTCTGATTTATAACTTGATTACAAATTACAGTTTTTGTAATTCTGATCTTCTAGTCACTTTGCTGCAGTCCATGGGTCGAAAGAGTCGGACACGACTGGGCGACTGAACCGACTGAAGCCACTTTGCATTCCTCTCAAGTTTATCTTTGCTATAGTCCTCATGGGGAAAGAATTGACCATTTTTTGAGCACCTGCTTACACAGCAGGCTTCCCTGGTGACTCAGATGGTAAAGAATCTGCCTGACAGTGCAGGAGATGTAAGACACAGGGGTTTGATCCCTGGGTCGGACGATCCCCTGAAGAAGGGACTGGCTACCCACTCCAGTATACAGAGGCTCAGAGAGGCTAAGCCATGGTCCCAAGGACATACAGCCTTTAAGCAGATCAGCCTAATTACTACTCCAAACCTAGTGGCTTAAAACAATAGCCATTTTCTTCTTTCTTATGGTTCTATGGCTTGGCTGGGAGTTCTGCTGACCTGGCTGGCATAGCTGGGCTGGGTCATCTAGGATGGTCTCCCTCACAGGGCTGGGCCTCAGCTGGGATGGCTAGGACAGCTGGTCCTCCCTCTGCTCATCCATCAGGAGGCTGATGGGGACTTGTTCAGACAGAGGCAGCTTTTCAAGAGAGTGAGAACAGAGGCTGCAAGACTTACTGAGGTCGAGGCTTAGACCTTATGGTCACTTCCCTGCACTCTACTGTTCAAAGCAAGACACAAGTCCAGACCAGGCTTACCAGGTGGGTAAACAGATTCTGCCTCTTGATAAGAGGAGTTGTAAAGAACCTGGGGCCATTTGCAATTGAACTTATGGTCTGAGGTTTCGACTGAGTGGATATATACAAAGCAGTTAGAATACTGCCTGATACAGACTCTGCACAATATAAATCTCAGTTATTATTATTATTGTTGTTTTTAACCCATATGTTACACTGCCTATCTCTATAATTACTAATGTTTATTATGTGCTAAGGCCTGAGTGAGTGAGTGAGTGAAGTCGCTCAGTCGTGTCTGACTCTTTGCGACCCCATGGGCTGTAGCAGGCTTCTCCATCCATGGGATTTTCCAAGCAAGAATACTGCAGTGGATTGCCATTTCCTTCTCCAGGAGATCTTCCCAACCCAGGGATTGAACCCGGGTCTCCCGCATTGCAGGCAGATGCTTTACCCTCTGAGCCACCAGGGAACATTTAAAACAAGAAACTGGATGGGAAAGATTTAATATTTATTTACCACCCATTTATGTAGGCTCTGTGCTGGGTACTTTACATTTTCACTTAATTCTTATAAGAATCCAGTAAGGTAGGTATTCTTCTCTGTGGTTAGGTAACTAGGGGCTTCCCTGGTGGCTCAATCAGTAAAAGAATCTGCCTGTAATGCAGGAGACAGCCTATCAATGCAGAAGACCCAAGTTCAATCCCTGGGTCAAAAAGATCCCCTGGAGAAGGAAATGGCAACCCACTCCAGTATTCTTGCCTGGAGAATCCCATGGACAGAGGAGCCTGGTGGGCTGTACACTCCATGGGATCACAAAGGGTCAGACACAACTGAGTGACTAAATCACCACCACTACCATCACAGGTAACTAAGGAGAATAAGACACGGATCCCTTTTCTCAGAAAGGTCACGTCCTACTCTGGAAGACATTACCTAAATGTGGCTTTTGGTTATTTCACAAAACACTCATTAAACATGTTATTAACTCACTGGAGCTCAACAGCATTTTTGTCAACACTGTGAAGCCGCTGAAGACAACGGTGTGCAGAGAAGGTACGCATCGGAAAGGCCACAGCCAGGCTGGAGAAGAGTCTGGACCAGGGCTGGGGTCTTTGGCCACTCCACTGCAGGCTTCTCCATGATACCCCCTGATGTCTCACTTATTTAAATCAGCCAGTGTCAGGCGAAGAAGAAAAAGATCTCCAGAAACTAATAGGAAAACCTTGACCAGATGAAGGCAGAACAGCCAAATGCGGCACAAGCCAGCCAGCCTGGAACATGCCAGCCCCATCACAACACTTACAGCTGTTGTGCTTGTGTTTAGTCGCTCAGTCGTGTCTGACTCTCTGCAACCCCATGGCCTGTAGCCCACCAGGCTCCTCTGTCCATGGGGATTCTCCAGGCAAGAATACTAGAGTAGGCTGCCATTTCCTTCTCCAACAGCTGTTGGCTGAAATCATTTTGGATGTGGTGGGCCTAGGAAGCAGGTACGGCAACATGAACCTGGAACTTCCATGGCCTTCTCAGGACTAGGGTTGTGGAGCCCAGTTCATGAACGGAAACCATTCCACAGACGGCTTGATTTGTGATCAGCTCACAGATACAAAGCATTCATCAAAGACTAGGATGGTCATTATCTGAACAATTTTGGAAAACTAGGGATCCTCCACTTCATTTAGGATTGCCACAGATCCTGGTCAAGACCAGACTGGCATACATGGTTCCCTTTACACATTGGAGGGGACCGACATAACCCTTCAGAGAAAGCAGAGTCCAGCAGACTCTGGTGACACTGCCATGCACTGGGCAAGCCCTTCACTTGGTGGGCCTTGAATGCCTCATCAGTGAGAAGAGCAGCTGTATTAGTGTGAGGTGCGGAACACATGGTAAATTCTTAACTGGTGATGGATGAACTGATAGTATTGGAGTAAGGAACCCAGGCATGTTCAAAGCCTGTCCTGCAATCACCACTTTGATGGAAGATAAACACATGAGGAACAAGGGCTGAATGGAAACCAAAGTTCCATTTTTGAGTTGGCTGCTTGCACACCCTGCTCCTGAGTTCTGGCAAAATGATGGTGGAGCACACAGTTTTAGCTTGCGGACTACGGAGAGCCTTCCCACTCTCCTCTGAAATTTAAATCTCAGCATCGTCTACCCTCTGGTGGATTCATGGGGGTGGGAGGTCAAAGAAAGGAAGAAGAAAGAAGTTGGCCAGATTTGGAAAGAGAGAGAGAAAATGGGAGAGAGAGAGAGGAAACAGGAGCCAGATGAGGAGGTGTGGGGAGAGGGAAAGAGAGGTGACCAGGCATACTTGCCGTGACAGCTCTGGGTGGATCTGCTCACCACACAGGTACGAGGAGATGCTAGCTGCTTTGTAACACGGTGACCTTGTCTACTGATAACCATGACCCAGTCCACGTTTTAGATTCTCATTATTCATATTAGCAACTCCTCTTCCTGCGCTATGGGTACTAGACGGTGAGTGGAGGTAGGGGCAGCGTTGGGATACAAGGTCGAAGACTAACCTACCTGGTGGCACTTAGCATACCTTAAGCATAATTGCAGTCTTGTCATCGCTGCTGTCGTTCCATCTCTATGCTTGTGTTTTCACTATTAGTGAAAAGGAAATTGAATAGTGAGGGTTAAGGTTTCTTTCAGCTCTGAATTAACGATAGTAATACTTCAAAAAAAGAAAAGACTGATAAATAAAAACCTATCAGTCCAAACTCATTGGTTTCCAATGATACATTGGGAGACAGTGGGCCATAAAAATAAAGCCCGAAGAGACAGTCATACTTGGGCATATTATTTAACCCCTCTGAATTTTAGATTCCTTATCTGTAAATAATGATAACTATTTCCCAACCTTGGGAGAATTAAGGAGCTAATGTAAAGTAAAGCCTTGTTAAGCAGACAGAGATAGATATCCTATGATATCGCTTATTTGCAGAATCTAAAAAGATTGATATAAATGAACTTATTTACAAAACAGAAACAGATTCACAGACTTAGAGAAGGAACATATGAGCAGGTAGCAGGGGAAAGGGTGGGGGAAGGGATAGGTAGGGACTTCGGGATTGACATGTACACACTGCTATATTTAAAACAGATAACCAACAAGGGCCTATTGTATAGCATAGGGAACTCTACTCAATGTTCTGTAATAACCTAAGTGGAAAAAGAATTTGAAAAAGAATAGATACATGTATATATATATCTGAATCACTTTGCTGTACAGTTGAAACTAACACAACATTGTTAATCAACTATACACCAATATACAAGTTTTTAAAATTGTTTTAACAATCAAAACTAAAACACAGCCTTATATGTAGTCAGGGTCTAGAAATGGTAGATCATTATTACTGAAAATAGGATATAAGAATCTACTTTTTCATCCGTTCTGACCTGTATTATGCTATTCCACGAACTGCTGTGTTTGCAGCTTTAATTTTATCACGCCTCACTCACAACTCCACTGCCACTCCATATCCCCACAGGGCAGGTCCGAGTGGAGCTTTGCAATTGAAGTGGCATCAGATTCCGATTCAGGGAGAACCAGAGATGAATCTAGGCTCTGTCGCTTTACAATTTTGTGACTTGGGACAAATAATTTTCTCTGGACTGCTTCCACGCCCAGATAATAATTCTGTGACCAAACTTTTAGCTGTTGACCCTAGTCTACATTCACTCCCTTATTATCATCACACACTGCTTAAAATGTACTTAAAAGACTACATTCCCCAGCTTCCTTTGCAGCTAGTCATGGTCACATGACTCAATTTTGGCCAACAAGATATAGCTAGGAGTATTACCTGGCATTTCATTCATCTCTCCTATTTCTAAGAACAAAGCCATAATAGCTGGAACTCAAAAAACTCTGTGGCCCCTAGAGATAATTGAACAGAGACCAGAAGGAGTCTAAATCCTGAGAAAATGGGATTCCAGTACCAGCTCTGTAGTGACTACCTCTGAACATCTCTTAAGAATAATTAAAAATAACCAAACTTGTTTAATCTTATTCCGAGTTTTCTATCACCTGTAGCCAAACCTACGTAAGATAATGAATGAAAGTACTCAGTATTTTGTAGGCATTCAACAATTTTAGTTTATTTCTCTTATCTTCCCTATCAAGTCCATTCTTGTTACTGCAGTCAAAGAGCCTTTTAAAATTCAAATTATTAAGCAACAAATTTCATAGATGTACTCAGTTATCCCCGTTGCAAAGTCATTAACTGGCTTATGATGAAGATCAAATGAAATATTTCTGTAAAAGTAATTTGTATGTTGTAAATTCTACCTAAGTGGGAGGCATCAAGACCCTTCGCACTCTGGCCACACCTCTCTGATCAGCCTTATTCTAGCTTTCTTCTCCTGTCTATCCTAACCCCTCCTTCCACATACTTCATTTTCCAGCTATATCCCAAACTGAGCACCTCCTACATTAGTCGCAAAATTTTTAATTGGTGACAGAGAAGAATAAGCGCAGACCCCAGGCATATCCGGAGACAAGCCTGAAACAGCTTTATAGAAAAGTCCAAAATTTCTTGGAAGTATTAGATTTTATTTAAAAAAAAATTTAAAATTTTCATTCTCCTTCACAATATCCTCCTATTTCCATTAGCAAAATTATACAGTTTAAATCACTCAACCTTGAGTAGTTCGTGACATTGGGAATTCTCCAGATCCAGATCCAAGAAGGAAGCCCAAATCTGTCACAGCTCTGTGCTTTTGGTGCTATTTTTTCTGCCAGAAACACCTTTCCTTGAACTTGGCCCTCCCAGCCTCCTCTGTAAAAGTATTCTTGATAGCTTTAAGTGGATTTAATTTCCAGCAAGCTGTCCATTGCTCCACTATAGCACTTAAGAGATGATACTTAAACTTGCTTTGGGAGTGGGCTGTCTAAAGTGAACGGGCTGACTCCTTCGTTAGCCTACAATATGCTCCAGGAAAATGCCTGCTCTCTTGTGCCACCATCCCCATTAGGGCCTAGCACTGTGCCTAGCCCCCAAGAGGTGCTCAGTAAAGGCCAGATAGAATAAATAAATGTCCAACAAATAAATCAAAGGATAGAAGCAACTTTGTGGACCTTAACCTCAGATTTCACCCACCATGCACTGTCCAGTTTGGCCTGGGTCAAGGCCAGTGGTGACCTCTTCCATGGATGTGGCTCACTACACTTCTAAACCGGATCCTGAACCCTACTATGTGTACAATGGAAACACAAAAGCAACCACCTTCAACGCAAGTCAGTCCAGCCAGGAAATCCACTGCCAATGTCCCAATGGTCTCCAAAATGTCAATACTATTGAGTTTGACGCTAAGCCTCGCACACCCCCACATGATCAAATGCCCGTTTGCTTTATGTTTTGTCTGGTCTGTCAGCACCATTTACTGCTGAGCAGGTCCCTTATCTTTATTGATCACTTAATTTATCTTTTCTTAACTTCCCTTGCACCGTCTGGTGCCGTGTGTCCGTCTGTTGAGGCTGTCATGACTGGTTTGCTCTTGACATAATAGGGGCAGCAGGTGGTGTGACTAAGTCGACCCTTGGCAGAATGGAGGATCATTCCTAGTCCCTGTCTCAACCTGCCAGTGCGTCTACACCCTCCCAGCTGTTCCACATTAAAGCAGTCAACTGTGACTTTACAGTCCGAGTTTTACACAACTGTTTTACAAACCGGGAAGAAGGTCTTTTGTCGCAAATCCTTTGTCAGGCAGTAGAATAGGGGTGTGGGGAGCCAGTTCCGAGACTCGAGACTCGGTGCATTTTAATGACTATGCAGATAGATGCATATTGCTTTGCTTTAGTGTGGGTTGATGGTGGAAGGCTGGCTGGGAAGAGAGAGGCCAGCTGACTCCTTGCTCTTGGGACGATTTAGCAAGAGGAGCAACTGTTGTTTTAACACTAATTTCAACTTCAAACAGACAGACTCTCTACTCTATGAAAGTCTTCATTCTTCTTATAAAGTGAAAATAAGGGCAGTTATTTAGAGCCTTATGTCTAAGAGTCAGTACCCTGGGGGCAAGTGCTGCCCTAATGAGAAAACAGCAAGAGAATTATGCCTTTGGGATATAAAAGTCAAGTGTCCTTATGATTTAGGGCTTGTAATCACATGTGAGAAGAAATGAGACAAAGTGAAAAAAAAGCGTAGAGTTTTGAGTCAGACAGATCCAGACTCTAAAGTTAAGTGACTTTTGACATAGCTCTCTAGTAACAATATAGTATATTGAAATTCTTATTTCCATTTGCAGCCAATCAGGGGTTAATTTCCAAATTAGTTGCCATTCTAACAGAGTACGCAAGTCAATAAAAAAAATGCAATCAAAAAATAGGCAGAAGATCTAAATAAACATTTCTTCAAAGAAGACATACAAAGGGTCAACAGCACATGAAACAATTCTCAATATCACTAATTATTTGGGAAATGCAAATCAAAACCATAATGAGGTATCACCCATTGGTCAAATGGTTATCATCAAAAAGTCTACAAGTAATAAACCATAGAAAGGGTGTAGAGAAAAGGGAATCCTCCTACACTGTTAGTAGAAATATAAATTGGTAATTGTAAAATGGAGAACAATATGGAGCTGACTTAAAAAACTAAAAATAGATATGAATATAGATATAAATATGATCCGGTAATCCCACTTCTGGGCATACATCCCAAAAAGGTGCAAACTCTAATTCAAAAAGAAACATGCACTTTAATGTTCACTGAAGCACTGTTTACAACAGCCAAGACATGGAAGCAACCTAAGTTTCTATTGATGGATGATTGGGTAAGATGCATTATCCAGTCTCACACACACCCACCCACCCACCCACCCACACACCCACACACACACACACACACACACACACACACACACACACACACACACACTGGAATATTACTCAGCCATAAAAAGAATGAAATAATGCCATTTGCAGCAACATTGATGATCCTAAAGAGTATCATAATAAGTGAAGTAAGACAAATATAAAAAGTGAAGACATAGGCTATAACTTATATGTGGAATCTAAAAAATGACATAAATGAATTTATTTACAAAACAGAAACAGCCTTACAGACATAGAAAATAAACTTATAGTTACTAAAGAGGAAAGAGAAGTGGAGGGGGGAAAAATTAGGGGTATGGGATTAACAGATACACACTGCTATACATAAAATAGATAAGCAGTGAGAATTTACTGTATAGCACATGTGTGCGTGCTAAGTCACTTCAGCTGTGTCCAACTCTTTGCAACCCTACGGACTGTAGCCCACCAGGCTTCTCTGTCCATGGGATTCTCCAGGCAAGCATACTGGAGTGGGTTGCCATGTCCTTCTCCAGGGGATCGTCCCAACCCAGAGTATGAACCAGGGTCTACTGCATTGCAGGCAGATTCTTTACTACTGAGCCACCTGGGAAGCCCCACTGTATAGCACAGAAAACCATATTCTATATCTTGTAATAACCTATTATGGAAAATAATCTGAACATATATATTTATATATTCAGATTATTTTCCATAATGGAATCACTTTGCTGTACAGCTGAAACTAACACAACATTGTAAACCAATTATTCTTCAATAAAAATTCTTATTTCTGATCTATTTCTGTCTGATTCCTTACAGCAACTTTTCTCTCCTGGGTGGTGTGCACTGTTAAAGACTGCTGTTTCCAGAAGACCTATCTTTTTCTTTTTAAGATAGATATCTTTGATATGACATGTATCTGTTAACTAGAAGTTGATTAAGCAAAACCTTCAAATAACTAAAATCCACACTCCCTGTCTCTACACATACATATATACCTGCATTTTAGTTAGAAGTGATAAGGCAGGAAAAGATGATAAACTTATTGTGAAAGGGTATATTAGAGTAAAAAAATCTTTCATTCTCTCTTGTTAATACTAACCAGCTGTAACCAGCTGGATGAGTTTAGGCTTATCACTTAAGCACTGTGAGCTGAGTTGGGAAACCATTAAAAGTAGTTTATCTGTATGTGAATTGGAGAAGTGGATGGTAACGGGGGCAGTAAAAGAAGAGTGAGGTTTATGATCTCTTTCTCCTTTATATAGGTCCGCAGAATGGCAATTTCTACTTTCTTTTTAGGTATCAGAATGGCACTGGTAGCCTTTCCTCTCAATGACCCCTAATTAAGGTAGGAGATGTCTAGTGTCTGACTCCTTACAGCAACTTTTCTCTCCTGGGTGGTGTGCAGGGTTAAAGACTGCTATTTCCAGAAGACCTTTTTCTTTTCTATTGTCTAGCCGAAAGCTCACAGGTGCAGTATTCTCCTTCCAGCCTTCATGTCTTTATCAGGGGTGGGGGGGTGGTTGGTGAGAAAACCTGAGTTAGAACCCAAGTCCTGTCTTCTAAGGCAATGATACTCAAATGTGACCTGCTGACCAGCGTGTTTATAACTGACCCATGATAAGTAATGCAGACACTGTCATTAGTATCTAGAAATCTGTCAATCCATGAAGCAAGCCTGCTTTTCACATTAAAAACTAAATACTGATGTAGCCAAGAGGTAAATGTATATATAACATTAAGTGTTTATATTGGAAAACAAGTCCTTTAATTAATAATCTAAGATTCCATCTTATGAGACTAAGAAAACAAGATCAAATTAAAACCAAATCAAAGGACATAAAAAGATAATAGGAGAAATCAATAAAATAACAGAGATAATCAATGAAGTCAAAAGTGATTCTTTGAAAAGAGCAATAAAATTGATAAAACTCTAGCCATGCTGGTCAGGAAAAAAGGAGGCAGACATAAATTACCAATATTAGTTAAGAAAGAGAAGATCAATATGTAGAATGCTCACAATTTAAAAGAATAATAAGATACTATCATAAACATGCCAATAAAGATTTTGATAGCTTAGATGAAACTGATTCCTTTAAAGACATAAACTACTCAAGAAGAAATAGATAATCTGAATTGTCCTTATTTATTAAAGCAACTGAATTTACTGCCAAAAACTATCCCACAAGCCGTAATTCAACTCTAGATGGGTTGACTGACAAATTCTACCAAACATTTAAGGAAGAAATATGCCAATTTTATACAAACTCTTACATAACTTACAGGGTTTCCCTTGTAGCTCAGCTGGTAAAGAATGTGGGAAACCTGGGTTTGATCCCTGGGTTGGGAAGATCCCCTGGAGAAGGGAAAGGCTACCCACTCCAGTATTCTGGCCTGGAGAATTCCTTGGCCTGAATAGTCCATAGGGTCTCAAAGAGTCAAACATGACTGAGCAACTTTCACTTTGACATAACATAGAAGAGGAGAAAGTATTTCTGAAGTCATTTTATGAGGCCAGCATGACCTTGGCAGCAAATCCAGAAAAGACATTGCAGGAAAAACAAACAGATATTTCGCATGAAAACTAACAGAGAAATACATAACAAAATTTTATCAAATTGAATCCATTAATATATAAAATATTATATATCATGATTAAATAGAGCTCATTCCAAAAATGGAAATTTGATTCCACATTTGAAAGTTAATCAATCATGTCAATGGACTAAAAATGAAATGGTCTATGGGCAAATCAAGATGCAAAACAAAAGCATTTGTCATAATCCACATCTATTCATGCTAATATTTTCAGCAAATTATAACTAGAAGAGAACCTTGTCAACTTTATAAAGGCCATCTATGAAAAACCTATAGCTAACATTATACTCATCTCATAAGCTGGCAAAGTAATGCTCAAAATTCTCCAAGTCAGGCTTCAACAGTATGTGAACCATGAAATTCCAGATGTTCAAGGTGGATTTACAAAAGACAGAGGAACCAGTGATCAAACGGCCAACATCTGTTGGATCCATAGAAAAAGGAAGAGAATTCCAGAAAAACATCTATTTCTTCTTTATTGATTACACCAAAGCCTTTGGCTGTGTAGATCACAACAAACTGCAGAAAATTCTTCAAGAGATGGGAATACCAGACTACCTTACCTGCCTCCTGAGAAATCTGTATGCAGGTCAGGAAGCAATAGTTAGAACTGGACATGGAAAAACAGACTGGTTCCAAATTGGGACAGGAGTACATCAAGGCTATATATTATCACCCTGCTTATTTAACTTCTATGCAGAATATATCATGTGAAATGTTGGGCTGGATGAAGCACAACCTGGAATCAAGATTGCTGGGAGAAATATCAATAACCTCAGATACTGCAGATGATACCACCTTTATGGCAGAAGGTGAAGAGGAACTAAAGAGCCTGTTGATGAAAGTGAAAGAAGAAAGTGAAAAAGCTGGCTTAAAACTCAACATTCAAAAAACTAAGATCATGGCATCCAGTCCCATCACTTCATGGGAAATAGACGGGGAAACAATGGAAACAGTGACAGACTTTATTTTCTTGGGCTCCAAAATCACTGCAGATGGTGACTGCAGCCATGAAATTAAAAGACAGTTGCTCCTTAGAAGAAAAGCTATGACCAACCTAGACAGCATATAATTTTGCCAACAAAGGTCCATCTAGTCAAAGCTATGGTTTTTCCAGTAGTCATGTATGGATGTGAGAGTTGGACTGTGAAGAAGGCTGAGCGCCAAAGAATTGATGCTTTTGAACTACGTTGTTGGAGAAGACTCTTGAGAGTCCCTTGGACTGCAAGGAGATCAAACCAGTCAATCTTAAAGGAAATCAGTCCTGAATATTCATTGGAAGGACTGATGCTGAAGCTTAAATTCCAATACTTTGGCCAGCTGATGTGAAGAACTGACTCATTGGCAAAGGTCCTGATGCTGAGAAAGATTGAAGGCAGAAGGAGAAGGGGATGACACAGGATGAGAAGGTTGGATGGCATCACCAACTCGATGGACATGAGTTTGAGTAAACTCTGGGAGTGGACAGGGAAGCCTGGCGTGCTGCGATTCACGGGGTCGCAAAGAGTCGGACAGGACTGAGTGACTGAACTGAACTGAACATTATACTTACTGGTAAGAAACTGAGTATTCGCCTCACTAAAATCATGTAGAAGGTAAGGATGTTTGCTCTCGCTCCTCTTATTCAACATTGACTGTAGCCAATGTAACAATGCAAGAAAGAGAAAAAAAGGCAAACAATTCTAATGAACTAAATCCGTCTTTACTGCATCATGACCATCTAAGTAGAAAATCACATGGAATCTTTTTTTTTTTTAAGTGCTACTAGAAGTAATCAGTGAGTTTAGCAAGGTCAATATACAAAAATTGTTTATAATTCTGAAGTGAAGTGAAGTGAAAATCACTCAGTTGTGTCTGATGCTTTATGACCCCATGGACTATATAGTCCAAGGAATTCTCCAGGCCAGAATACTGGAGTGGGTAGCCTTTCCCTTCTCCAGAGATCTTCCTAACCCAGGGATTGAACCCAGGTCTCCTGCATTGCAAGCAGATTCTTTACCAGCTGAGCCGAAGGGAAGCCCAAGAATACTGGAGTGTGTAGCCTATCCCTTCTCCAGCAGATCTTCCTGACCTAGGAATTGAACCGTGGTCTCCTGCATTGTAGGCAGGTTCTTTACCAGCTGAGCCACAAGGGAAGCCCAAGAATACTGGAGTGGGTAGCCTAGCCCTTCTCCAGCAGATCTTCCTTACCCAGGAATTGAACTGTGGTCTCCTGCATTGCAGGCAGATTCTTTACCAACTGAGCTATGATACTAGCAATAAAAAAATTAGAAATTAATTCTTAAATTCATTTGCAATAGCACTGAAAAGCATGAAATACTTATTGATAAATTTAGCCAAATATGTTTAAAAATTGTATGCTAAAAACTATAAAACACTGGTAAGAGAAATTTAACAAAAAACATGAAACATAAAAGAAAAAATAGATAATATGGACTTAATATAAAATTAAAATTTCTGTTCTTTAAAAGACGTTATTAAGAAAATGAAACATGAAACCATAGACTGTAAGAAAGAAAATATTTGCCAAAAAAATTTTTGCGTGAGTAAAACTATGGCTGATTCATGCTGATGTTTTGTAGAAATCAACACAAAACTGTAAAGCAATTATCCTTCAAATAAAAATAAATAAAAAGGAAAAAAATACATTTATTAAGTTCAAAAAATTTTATAAACAATTTGTATACAGAATGTCTAAAGATCTCTTTATAATTTCATGATAAGAAAGAAAATTTTCATTTGTAAAAATTCGAACACACACATCACAAAAGAAGAAATCTAGATGGCTAATCAGCACAGGCAAACATGCTAACATCATCAGTTACTGCACGCATGCTCTGTCACTCAGTCATGTCTGACTCATTGTGACCCCTGGAGCCCACCCAGCTCCTCTGTCCATGGGATTATCCTGGCGAGAATACCGGAGGAGATTGCCATTTCCTCCTCTGGGGGAATCTTCCCAACCCAGAGGCTGAAGTCCCATCTCCTGCATTGGCAGGTGGATTCTTTACCACGGTGCCACCTGGGAAGTGGTATGTAAATTATATCTCAATTAACCTGACTTAGATAAATAAGAAAAGAAAATACATACACATATATATATATAAGTATACAAATACTTATACAGAAGGAGAGGAGGGCATCAGAGGATGAGATGGCTGGATGGCATCACTGATGCAATGTACATGAACTTGGGCAAACTTCACCTGGCATGTTCCATAGGGTCACAAAGAGTCAGACATGATTGGGTGTTGATATATATAATGTTCACTTAAAGTGTCCATATATGTATCAAATGTGGGGAATTGCTATTTCACTCATAATTTTAAATTTTGTTATAATTCACAAGGAGAAAAATTATGAGTGTGATATTGATTCTATATATTGATTGCCTATAGGCACACTTTCAATGAATTATACATACAGTTTTATAGTATTTTTTTAACCTTTGTTATTTGTTTTATTATATTAATGGAAATGTAATTTTTATCTGTTGAATCTAATAAACATTGCAATTTGTGTTTTGTATATCTTTGCTTTCTTCATTGCGTTTGTCTGGTAATTCATTTTTATTGCATTTGGCTAATTAATGAGTTTATTATTGAATAGGAATAAAGAAAAGGAAAAACTGGTTCTTCAACACAGATAGTTACAGAAGCGCTATTAAGGGGACTTCCCTGGTAGTCCAGTCGTTAAGAATTTGACTGCCAATGTAGTGGACACAGGTTCGATCCCTGGTCTAGAAAGTTCCCATGTGCCTCAGAGCAACTAAGCCCGTGTGCCACAACTACTGAGGCCATGCACCTCAACTCCTGAAGCCTGTGTGCCTAGAGCCTGTGCTCTACAAGAGAAGCCACCACAACGAGACGCCCTTGCATCACAATGAAAGAGTAGTCCCTGCTTGCCACAACTAGAGGAAGCTTGTGCACGGCAACAAGGACCTAGCGCAGCCAAGAAAGAAAAAGCACTATTAAGGCAGGTGTAGAGGCCCGTGCGTGTATGTGCATGTGTGCGTGTGTGCATTAGTCGTTTCCCTTGTAACTGGTTTGAATCACTGTCCATCTGCAGATTCAAGCTCCTCTCCATAACAAGCAGCAATTCTAATAATCCACTGAGTCTTAAGTACAAAATCATTTCCCAGTATAGCTCTCCTGGCAATCTGTGACTATTTCTCAACTCTTTCTGAAATTGGAGAGGAAGAGATATGATCAGCTATCTCAAATCCCAACATAAAGATCCTTCCAATTTTAAAATCCTAAAATTTGATTGGGAGTTTATTTAAAACAAAGCTTAGGGTGTTTGCCAGGGTCACTGCACAGAGAAGTCTCCTCAACCTAGCCCTTTTCACCAAGCCTAGATACTTTCCCTCAACTCAGTCAATGGTAACAGATACCTGCTCTCTATAGGGCCCCTACTCAGCCCTGTAATAGAAAAGATGAGCAAGGCAGAGTCTGTCCCCTCAAGCGATTTATAGTTCATCTTATAATAACAATTGCTCTTCACAATGTTAATCCCAAAGCCTCTCTGCGTGCATGCTAAGTTGTGTCTGACTCTTTGCAACCCATGGACTGTAGCCCACCAGGATCCTCTGTCCATGGGGTTTTCCAGGCAAGAATACCGCTGTGGGTTGCCATCTCCTCCTCCAGGGGATCTTCCAGACCTAGGGATTAAACCCACATCTCCTGCATTGGCAAGCAAATTCTTTACACTGAGTCACCTGGGAAGCCAATCCCAAAGTCAGTAAAATCCAGAATTATCAGGAAACATTCAATTGTGTTTTCTTCCTTAGGTAACAAAGTAGTGCCAGAAATGTTAGAGAAATTATATGATTACAATAATCACAATCAATAGCTCGTCCCTTAAATTTCAGTAAAGCAAGAATTAATTCTTACCCAAACACCAAATTCCTCAGAGTTTTAACTCCTATTGATTAAGGCTTTCACTGCCCACTTGAAACTGTTATCCAAGAAGGATAGAATCTCTGTTCCCAAAAGGGAATAATTAGTTTGATATTGACCACCTGACCTGCCTCTTGAGAAAGAGGACCTGTATGCAGGTCAGGAAGCAACAGTTAGAACTGGACATGGAACAACAGACTGGTTCCAAATAGGAAAAGGAGTACGTCAAGGCTGTCTATTGTCACCCTGCTTATTTAACTTATATGCAGAGTACATCATGAGAAACGCTGGGCTGGAAGAAGCACAAGCTGGAATCAAGATTGTCGGGAAAATATCAATAACCTCAGATATGCAGATGACACCATCCTTATGGCAGAAAGTGAAGAGGAACTAAAAAGCCTCTTGATGAAAGTGAAAGAGGAGAGTGAAAAAGTTGGCTTAAAGCTCAACATTCAGAAAACGAAGATCATGGTATCTGGTCCCATCACTTCATGGCAAATAGATGGGGAAACAGTAGAAACAGCGGCTGACTTTATTTTTCTGGGCTTCAAGATCACTGCAGATGGTGACTGCAGCCATGAAATTAAAAGACGCTTGCTCCTTGGAAGGAAAGTTATGACCAACCTAGACAGCATATTAAAAAGCAGAGACAGTACTTTGCCAACAAAGTTCCATCTAGTCAAGGCTATGGTTTTCCAGTGGTCATGTATAGATGCGAGAGTTGGACTGTGAAGAAGGCTGAGGGCCGAAGAATTGATGCTTTTGAACTATGGTGTTGGAGAAGATTCTTGAGAGTCCCTTGGACTGCAAGGAGATCCAACCAGTCCATCCTAAAGTAGATCAGTCCTGGGTGTTCATTGGAAGGACTGATCTTGAAGCTGAAACTCCAATACTTTGGCCACCTGATGCGAAGAGCTGACTCATTGGAAAAGACCCTGATGCTGGGAAAGATTGAGGGCAGGAGGAGAAGGGGACGACAGAGGATGAGATGGTTGGATGGCATCACCGACTCGATGGACATGGGTTTGGGTGGACTCCAGGAGTTGGTGATGGACAGGGAGGCCTGGCGTGCTGTGGTTCATGAGGTCGCAAAGAGTCAGACGCAACTGAGGGACTGAACTGATTGATACACCCTTGTTTTTTCCCATTGTCTTGGCTTTTTTGATCAAAATGTTTCTGTACTTTCTTGCTTGTTTATAGATTTTTCTATTGAGATAATAGCCGTAGCCCCACTGCTTTATTGCTATTTTCAAGTAGTGGAATGCAAGGTTTATACAGAAATCCTAATTTCCAGGTTTTTCCTCTGCTGAAATGTGAAGGTCGGGACCTTAAAAGATAATGATCTAAATGGCTCTCATTTTGAAGCTAACAGTTTAAAACCCAACTATTTGTAAAGAAGTTCTTTCTAGAATTTGCCCTCACTCCCTGGAAAAGATTTGACTTTCCTAATGAGCCATGTACCTCCATTTGCTATAAAATAGAAATTCTGTAATTTATCCTGTTTTCTTTTGGCTTAAGCTAAATAACTATGTCTCTAGATATCAATTACTCAACTGTTCCCCTATATGATTTTTTCACTTCTCTTTTAACCTGTCTTGCAACTTTAATCTGCCTCAAAACTTCTGTGGAAGTTAGCAGGCATACAGCACTCAAAAGTAAACATTAAATTAATAATGGCAGTTTAAGAATGGATTCTATTAATTCCTTCCTCTCCATTCACTACTAGTTGTATAATAACCAGATTTTGAGGTATTTCAAGTGCCTAGATTTATTTCTTTTGGTGAAATCCATCTATTGATGCAATCAGGTAGAAATACTTATTAAGGTAAATTAGATATTATTTATTCTTTCTCTAAAAAATCAGAAATAACTGACTAGGTTTTTGAAGAAGATAATTTTTTAAACAAAAAATTTAAAAATTTGCAAGCAACTAAATCTAGGCAGTAAGTAATAGCACTCCCCAAGAAAATACTACTATAAAAATTTGAAATTATTCTTTAAGAGCAAACCAATAAAATAATATTCAAGATATTTGAACAACATGGATAATAAGCAACATGTTTTCTTAAAGACAGCATCAAAAATTTTAACCTATAACCAAAATCTGGAGTTCAGGTTTACCTCTGAATACAATCTCATCAAGGGTGATCATGTTTCCAGTATCTCTTTACACCTCGGTAATAAAATAATGTGAGCGGACACTGGAAATGTCTGTCTGCCATCCCATTCTGAAAGTTGGTCTTTCACTAAAATATCTTCAGTTAAAAGTTCTCCAGTTGGTATTATTTACTGTGGTCAGGCGACCAGAGAGCGGGGTCCCTCACCTCAGGGTTGGGGTGTAAATTAGAGAGAAGGCATAAGTGAACTGAGTTTGGTGGTCATTTGAGATCCTGATGGACATTTGTCTGCCTCACAAAAGCCCCCTACAATTGGGCTCAATTTGTCACCACTGACAGCTTCTGCTCTAAAGAGGCCCAGATCTGGAGTGGCACAGATGTTAACAGTTTTTCTCTTTCCTCAGTTTGGACCACAGGTACAAAATTCACAGAGTTGATAGTTCTAAGCAACCTGCAAGACCTCAAATATACACCTTTTCCTCTCTCTTTTCAGAGCTCACTGATGTTGGTCCGATCAGTTTCCTCAGTGCGAAAGCCATCGCCAGAGCCAGCCAGCAGGAGACCGACAGGCACACAATAATTTCATGAAGCATTGCTGCTGCTGCTGCTGCTGCTGCTAAGTCGAGTCAGTCGTGTCTGACTCTGTGCGACCCCACAGATGGCAGCCCACCAGGCTCCCCCATCCCTGGGATTCTCTAGGCAAGAACACTGGAGTGGGTTGCCATTTCCTTCTCCAATGCATGGAAGGACTCTAAAAAACACACACTGAAAGGGCATCTGCACACCAGCCTCTAAGCTTTTAGAAGGCAGAGCCCAGCCTCACTCACTGCTGTACCCTCCCACAGGGTTCAACGGGGTGGACCACGCAACAGTCCCTCCGTAAAGGTTACACAGAATTGACAGAGGACCTTGACATGTGGCCTTAATGAGCCCATTTCACTTAAGTCTCCCTTACACTGATTTCAAAGAAGTTCCAATTTGTAACCAGACATCTACAGCAGGGGCCATCAGAAGGTACAATCGCAGTGGATTCTTGCGGCAAAAGCCATCCAACTCCTGTGTGTTTTGTCTGTTCCCAGAAAAATGACTGAGGAAAACAAAAATTTTTGTGCAGGCACCTTGCAGTGAGTACAGTTTTCATATAATTGTCTTTAAGAGTAATTGAATCTGTCTTTTAACAACTCACAAATTATCTCCTGACAACTTGAAATAATAGACTTTTTTGTTAAAAGGAAAAGCCTGTGGAGACCAAAGGTTAAACAGGTCTTTTCATCATGATAAATCACTGGTTAATGAGGTCACTATTGTTGGGTATTACGACCATTCCCTTTAATGCCATTACCTCCCGGTTGTAAAGCTGACACTACCAATGGGCTGCATTCTTTGAACTTTTCCACAATATTGACCGGCTTTTCTGAGCAGATGTTCCTTGGATGTGATTGCAAGAGGTGCTACAATTCTCAGTCAAGGAAGCAGCTTCAGGCAAAAGCTTATGGAAACCAGACGGCCGAGGCTTTGGCAGAGACGAGGTAAGAAGGAGCAGGAGAAAGGAGCACAAGTTTTAATTCTGTGATAATAACATCAATTTGCCCTCAGGTACCTGAGGTGATATTATGTGGCAACTAGCACCAAAGAGCTTAATGAATGGTTATTCATTAGAAATAAGGTGAAAAGCGCAATTAATACTTGGATTTCTCCTTATACAATAGCACACATCTTCTCAAGTTGATCCTTACACAAATTCTCTATGTTCCATTTATTAATACTACTTTTAGATGCGGAGACCGAGAACCTTAGAGAATTCCTTTTTCTAGGTCTTGCAGATACTAGGTGATAAGGAATTGTTGACACCAATCTCATGCTCGCTCATATACACGGCCATTGACACCAGAAGAAGAAATTAACTAATGACACATTAGACTGCGCTAAGTATTAATAGTCACTTCAGATGTTTCTTTTAGAAACAACAATTCCACAAGTTGTTCTTCGTTTGCACTCAATGACTGAACAGAAACAGAACTATATAATTTTTACAATAGAAAGATTTTAGAAAGATTGTAATTCCCAATTACATAGGGGACAGAGGCCCAGAGGCAAGTAACTTAGCAATTCTCATAGCCAGATGATGAAGCCAGATGAAAATATTATGAATGTCATATTTGCAGCAGCATTCTTAGAGCAGAATTGCTTCAGGGCACATTCACAATTTTTTAATCACAAAATCTTCCTTCCTTAATTTTTTCTTGTTGCTGCATTGTGTTGTTTTGTTTGCCTGAATTAAAAATGAAAAATGGAATTAATAAATCAGATATACTGCTAATATGAAATCATGTATCATGCCTTCCAAATACACATTGTTACTATTATGTAGGCAGGACACAGATATTTTGGCATGAACTGTACATTTATTAACATCTGCTACCCACTGCCTTTGTGAAAAAAAAAAAAAGGAAATTGAAGTCATTGCCATCACTGGAGAGCTAGCAGACATTCAGTTGAAAAAAATGTGTATGAATTTGTACCATTCCTGTTTCATAAAATTTTGAAGCATTGGAATAACTTGAATGTTTTACTTTTTGAGTTATTGAGAAAGAACTTTTCTCATAAGGGAATAAATCCAGAATCACTGATGTTTGCTACTTTTTCCCCCCTCACAGTAAGTAATGACATCTACAACATTAGCCAAGCTTTGCTACTTCAGTCGGTTTTTTTACATTTTTCACATGCTTTAAACTGTTTATTTTATTTTGGAATATAGCCAATTAACAATGTAGTGATGGTTTCAGGTGCATAGCAGAGTGACTCAGCCATGCATATACATGTATCCATTCTCCCCCAACTCCCCTCCCCTCCCCTCCAGGCAGCCACATGAGTCCAGCCATCATGGTTTGGGTTGGCATCACTTTTGAGGGCTACTGATGAGATTTAGAGAGGATTAAAAAAGAGACTCTAAAAGATGGAGAGGCAAGAGAACAGCAGCATATTGGATGTTCATTAAGGGCAAAGACTATATTCACTTTTGTATGTAGCAGATAGAAGGCATTCAATCCATGTTTGTTGAATTAACTGAATAGGTACAAATGCACAAAATCATAAATGAATACTTCATATATACTCTATAGATAATGGTTTAATTTTTATACTTCAGGCTTCCTTTTCCAAAGCTGGCTTACTTCAAATATTTAATTTATTATCACAACTTCCAACTGTCAGTCAGGTGGGGAATTATTTTGTCTCTTTTGACAGATGAGGAAATAGAGCCACTGAACAGGAAGCAAACTATATAAAAAAGGAAATACTGATTTCAACTGAATCATGCTCCATGTTTGCAAAATTATAAGAGGGAAGCCATCCAAAATAAAACTGACAGATTTAACACAGGAAGAGGCAATCTTGGTTGGGTGCGTTCCTGCAAAGAGGGAAAGGTTTCCATTTGGGGGGAACAACAACAACAAAAGAGTCAAAAATCTTCCCTCTCACACAACGAAGGATAAAATGTGGTATTGAAACAGGAAATTAATCTCCCCAGTGCTTTGTCTTTGTACTGTCAAAGACTCTGATATGGGGGGAAATTCTAGATGTCTGGAATCCCATATCAAATCCCTAATAATGAGCTGTTTTGCACTTTTTTTTTTTTTTGAGAACTGCAACCCTGGATCTACAGGGGGGATTAGGCAAACCTTCATTAGTAGGGCTTAATTTCCAAACCTAAACTCAGAGTAGGCCTAGGCCACATTCACATGAAATTAAAAAAAAAAAAAAAAAACCAAGAAGTCAGGCACACTTCAGGATGTTTTGAAATACATGGGTATTAAGTCCTGTCTTGGTAAAACAAATATTCCGCTTAATTTCATTTTTCACCACATTCAGGTATCATACAGAGTCTGAATTGGAGACTAAACCTATTCTCTCACTTTAAGGGATTATAGTGTTTCAATAATCAAATGAACTTAAATAAGAACACGGGTCTGGTCAGTGAACAGAGAAATAATGAGAGGATGACAGTCAACGTTTTACTTGAACTCACCACAATGTTGTACTGTGCTACCTTTAGCTAGCATAGTTATTCTCATTTTAGATGAGGAAAATCAGATGCTGATGAGTGAAATGAGAGGGGAGCATGTAACATTACGAGGGAAACAGTCTTGCCCCTCTGTTTCTATGATTCGGGGACTTTTTTCCTTTTGACAGCTCACTGCAGTGGTCAGCTGTATGGCGGTTATAATGTCTGCAGTGGTTTAAAAAACTTCAATATAATCTTGTGATAGAGAAGATGGGTCAGATAGCTTAAAGTGTGTAACTCCAGGGGTGGTGAGCTCACGTCTAGAACGTATACTGCCCAGGAGCAGTTGGCTAGTGCTATCTCAGAAAAGATACATCTCAGAGGAGGCCAGGTCATTCCTGATCGACAACTCATATGCTGCTAATTGGAATACAGGCTGTCAAAAAGGGATATTATTAGTGAAACTAGTATCCTGTTAAATAGAATAAATGTTAGAAAATGGGTATGCATTCAACATAAAGGGATGGGCAAAAATAGTTTAGGGTCTCTCTCCATCTTTGTATGAACAAGGTATAAGAATCCACTGGGGGACTTCCTTAGCAGTCCAGTGGTTGGGACTCTGAGCTTCCAATGCAGGTGACACAGGTTTGATCCCTGGCTGGGGAATTAAGATCCCACATGTTGTGTGGTGCAGCCAAAAATAAAATAAAAGGCACATGCCATCTGGGAAAAGAGCATCTAAAAAAAAAGAGAATCCACTGAGGCACTGAGAAGTCTGTCTTCAAGGAGAACTAGGAGACAGCTACACAATCCATCAAGCATTCCTGGACTCACCCCTGTGACCACTTAGTATCCACCTTCAGCCATACTGTAGCCCCAATCTATAGATTAAGTTCTGATCTTCAAATTCCGAATCAAAAAGATTCAAGGAACCTTAGTCTGAAGTTTGGAGTTTAAGCATCATCAACTTTCCCACATGTCTGGGGTTGACTTTGGCTGGCCAAGGTTTTGACAACTTGGCTTTTTCTTCTTCCTGGGGACTCTGTAATATGATCACAACTTGGCTGCTTGGGTAAGGATCCTCCTCAACAGTCATTCCAAACCCAGAGTTTGGGTCCTGCTCTTGAAATACAGGTTCCAGCCAGAAAAGTACAATCTCCATAAGTTTGCCCAAGACAGTCCTGGTTAATTCCTACTGACACAGTGTCATTATTGTGTAAGTATTAACAGCACTCCAATTCCCTCTTAGAAGTGTCCTGGTTTGCATAAGAAATTATTTGTTCACTCTACCCTTGAGAGAAGAAAACCTTGTCTTCTTCAGCATTATATTCCTGGGGCTTGGCAGGGAGATGGGGTTCAATGTGTATCAGCTGAAAGTGAAAGTCACTCGGTCGTGTCAGACTCTTTGTGACCCCATGGACTATAAGTTCAAGGAATTCTCCATGCCAGAATATTGAAGTGGGTAGCCTTTCCCTTCTCCAGGGGATCTCGCCAACCCAGGGATCAAACCCAGGTCTCCCGCATTACAGGCGGATTCTTTACCAGCTCAGCCACAAGGGAAGCCCAAGAATACTGGAGTGGATAGCCTATCCCTTCTCCCTTCTCCAGGGGATCTTCCTGATCCAGGAATTGAACCAGGCTTTCCTGCATTGCAGGCGGATTCTTTACCAACTGAGCTATCAGGGAAGCCCCCATGAGGATTCTCCAGGCAAGAATACTAGAGACGGTTGCCATGCCCTCCTCCAGGGGATCCTCCCAACCCAGGGATCAAACCCAGGTCTACCGTATTGCGGGCAGATTCTTTATCAGCTGAGCCACAAGGGAAACCCGTGTATAGGCTGAAGGAGTGAGTTAAGTAAAGGAAGGACTATGTCACAGTGTGTTACCTGGGGCCAGTCTTCCCTGATATTACTACTGCTTAAGACTTGCAAACACCACTTGCATTGACTTTCAAATACATTCTTACATTTTCTGCAGCCACTTAAATCAGGCCAACTAGAAGCATCTTCTACTGGCCAAAGCTAGGAAAATCTGAATATCAATGAGAGTAACAACATCAATGGGTTGAACACATTAAATAAGATAAAGCTCATAATTAAAAGTGATAATCAAAAGATTCCAAAATAAAACTTCACTTGTGATTTTTGGAATACCTGAGGAACCAATTCATCATTTAAAAACTAATACACATGGACTTCTCTGGTGGCACACTGGATAAGAATGCACCTGCCAATGCAGGGGACACAGGTTCGATCCCTGTTCCAGAAAGATTCCACACGCTGTGGAGCAACTAAGCCTGTGTGTCACAACTACCAGAGCCCATAGCCCTAGAGCCTGGACTCTGCAGCAAGAGAACCCGCCACGCTGAGAAGCACATGAGCCACAAGAGTAGTTCCCACTCTCCGCAACTAGAGAAAGTCTGGACGCAGCGATGAACACGCAGCACAGCCAAAAGTAAGTAAATAAATACCGCAGTGTGTACATGTCAAAAAACAAACAAACAAACAAAAAAAAACCTAATACAGAAAGGGGAAGAATTAAGCACTGAGCCTGCCTTTCTTATACAGCCTGCCTTTCTAACTACACCTCACTGTAGGTCATCAGCTCCTGAGGGGACGTTTGGCTTTATGATAGGACACCAGCTAATAACCAATGAGTGAATGAGGTATTTAGAATATCAGCATTTTCCAGCTTCTAAGGTTCTCAAATGGAGCAACTGACCTTCAGTAGACAATTGGCAATGTCTGAAGACAGTTCTGGTTGTCACAACTGGGGAAGAGATGCGTATAGCATCTTGTGAATAGACACCAGGGAGGCTGCTAAACATCTAAAAACACCCAAGACGGTCCCCCGCAATAAAGGATTATTTGGCTCAAAATGTCAACAGTGCTAAGGATGAGAAATCCTGAAGTAGACAATAATCCTTAGTGGTTGCAAATATTAGAGACAAGCAGACACTGTGTCCCTTGTGAGAGGCATATACAAAGCCTCCTATACAGCATCATGCAAGAAAAATCAGCCTTGCCTCTGAGTAAACCTCTAGTTCAGGGGCTCTAGTAGGCATTCAAATCCCCA
This sequence comes from Ovis aries, assembly GCF_016772045.2. Taxonomy (NCBI): domain Eukaryota; kingdom Metazoa; phylum Chordata; class Mammalia; order Artiodactyla; family Bovidae; genus Ovis; species Ovis aries. The sequence goes on from NC_056074.1 coordinate 22,192,764, forward strand.
AGTGGGCTTGTGAAAACACAGATTTCTGGGACCCTCAACTGAAGTTGCTGATTGGATAGGTCTGGGTAGGTTCGAGAGTCGGTATTTACAACAGGTTCCGAGGTGTTGGCCCTGCTGGCCCAGGCTCACACTCCAAAATATAAGTTTCAGTTTACAAGAAATACAGAAGGTAGGAAAACATCTTAACTCATTATAATATTCATCCATCATACTCTTTATTATACTATTAGAGTTCATTATAATATTCTCTTCTGACCTAGGGGTGGGGGGCTTATCTAACAGTGTCATATCGTTTTGTCTTTTCATACTGTTCATGAGGTTCTCACAGCAAGAATACTGACTACTTTTTGTTAGAATTCTTCACAATGACCTATCAGTCTTGGGTGGCCCTGCATGGCATGGCTCATAGCTTCATTGAGCTTCACAAGTCCCTTTGCCATGACAAGGCTATGATCCATAAAGGGGTGTCCAATATGCTATGGGGAAGAGCGGAGGGCAATCACTAATAGCTCCAGAAAGAATAAAGTGGCTGGGCCAAATGATGCTCAGTTGCAGACGCGTCTGGTGGTGACAGTGAAGTCTGATGCTGTAAAGAACAATATTGCATAGGAACCTGGAATGTTAGGTCCATGAATCAAGGTAAATTGAACATCATCAAGTATGGGATGGCATGAGAACATCGACATCTTGGGAGTCAGTGAACTAAAATGGACGGGAATAGGCAAATTTAATTCAGTTGACAATTATATCTACTACTAGGGACAAGAATCCCTTAGAATAAATGCAATAACCTTCATAGTCAACAAAAGAGTCCAAAATGCAGTACTTGAGTACAACCTCAAAAATGAAAGAATGATCTCTGTTCGTTTCCAAGGCAAATCATTCAATATCACAGTAATCCAAGTCTATACCCGAACCACTAATGCTGAAGAAGCTGAAGTGGAACAGTTCTATGAAGATCTACCTTCTAGAACTCACACCAAAAAAAGATGTCCTTTTCAGCATAAGGGACTGGAATGCAAAAGTAGGAAATCAAGAGGCTCCTGGCGTAACAGGCAAGTTTGGCCTTGGAGTACAAATGAAGCAGGGCAAAGGCTAACAGAGTTTTGCCAAGAGAACACACTGGTCATAGAAAACACCCTCTTCCAACAACAGACAACTCTACACATGGACATCATCAGATGGTCAATACTGAAATTAGGTTGATTATATTCTTTGTGGCTGAAGATGGAGAAGCTCTATACAATCAGCATAAACAAGACCGGGAGTTGACTGTGGCTCAGATCATGAACTCCTTATTGCAAAATTCAGACTTAAATTGAAAAAAGTAGGGAAAATCACTAGGCCATTCAGGTATGACCTAAGTCAAATCCCTTATGATGATATAGTGGAAGTCACAAATATATTCAAGGGATTGGATCTGATAGACGGAGTGCCTGAAGAACTATGGATAGAGTTTCGTAACATTGTACAGGAGGCAGTGATCAAAACCATCCCCAAGAAAAAAGAAATGCAAAAAAGAAAAATGGTTGTCTGAGGAGGACTTATAAAGAGTTGATAAAAGAAGAGAAGTGAGGCAAAGGAGAAAAGGAAAGATATGCCCAACTGAATGCAGAGTTCCAAAGAATAACAAGGAGAGATAAGAAAGCCTTCCTAGGCGATCAGTGCAAACAAATAGAGGAAAACAATAGAATGGGAAAGACTAGAGACCTCTTCAAGAAAATTAGAAATACCAAGGGAACATTTCATGCAAAATGGGCTCGATAAAGGACAGAAATGGTATGGACCTAACAGAAGCAGAAGAAGTTAAGAAGAGGTGGCAAGAATACAAAGATGAACTATACAAAAGAGATCTTCATGACCCAGATAATCATGATGGTGTGATCACTCACCTAGAGCCAGACATCCTGGAGTGTGAAGTCAAGTGGACCTTAGGAAGCATCACTGTGAACAAAGTTAGTGGAGTTGATGGAATTCCAGCTGAGCTATTTCAAATCCTAAAAGATGATGCTATTAAAGTGCTGCACTTAATATGCCAAACTCAGCAGTGGCCACAGGACTGGAAAAGGTCAGCTTTCACTCCAATTCCAAAGAAAGGCAATGCCAAGGAATGTTCAAACTGCTGCATAATTGTACTCATTTCACACATTAGCAAAGTAATGCTCAAAATTCTCCAAGCTAGGCTTTAACAGTACATGAACTGAGAACTTCCAGATGTTCAAGCTAGATTTAGGAAAGGCAGAGGAACCAGAGATCAAATTGCCACCATCTCTTGGATCGTAGAAAAAGAAAGAGAATTCTAGAAAAACGTCTACTTTTGCTTCATTGACTACACTAAAGCCTTTGTGTGGATCACAACAAACTGTGGAAAATTCTTAAAGAAATGGGAATACCAGACCACCTTACCTGCCTCCTTTTGTTTTGCTTTTTTAATATTAAAGATATTCTCTTTTATTCTAAGAAAGTTACAAAAATTTCTCTGGAAACTAAATTTGTAATTGTCGATTCTGTGTCCATCTTAGTGTCCTTACCTGGCGGAGAGAGTGCCTCCCAGACACAGCCCCTTGAAGGCTATAGCAACCTTCTGTAGGTCTTGGGCAGTCCTAAGCTATATTTATGAAATGACACAAAATGACTATCACACAAGACACCCTGGGAACTCAAGGATAGTATCACTGGGGTTGACCGGAAGGAAAGACCACCTCCTTCCTGGTGTAAGAAATCAGGGATGGCTGCATGGAAGAGGAAGGGTCAGTTGATTCAGAACCTGAAGCGAATGCATAAGATTTTGACAGCTGGAGATGCAGTAGATAAGACAGACAAATGAGAAGTCAATCACTGCAATAGATGCAATGGGGCAAGGTCGAAACTGGTGAGCTCAGCATCTGCTCAGAGGCTGGCAGGAGCATGGGAGCCCAGGAAACTTGTAGGAGATGTAAGGAAGTTGGAGACACATTGTGAAGAAAGGAGAGTGCTCAGCAGATGATGGGTCATAAGTGTCTTTTGCTTTTTCAAAAGACTTGCCTTATTTTGGAAGCCTCACCCACATAGCTGTCTTGTGTACGTCTAGTTCGTGCAGGTTCTTTTCTACTTCCTTTGCTTTTGATGATACTGCAGACAATTCCCCTCTCCCTCTAATGTGGACAATTCTCTCCTCCAATAGGTCAGTGTATTCTTTCATTTCCACAAAGACAGCCCGCTGCAACACTACCCCCAGATGCACGAGGTCCCAGGTTGAAGAACAAACTACAGAGATGGCCAGGCCAGGCAGGCTCTGTCAAGCTCTCCACTGCCTTGCACGCATTCCTGCCCAAGGCTGCCCCAAGGCTGTGCGCCTCACTGAGGAAAATGGCTGTGACCCCTCAGCTCCTTTATTAGGTTTCCAAGTGAAAGAAATAATTTGGTTAAAAAAATGCTCATTTCATGTACACTAATTAGCATAGAATTGCTCTTTTGTCTCAGCTGCTACGGAGAACAACGGCGCTGAGACTCCTGGCTGGGGAGACAGTCCCTCTCCCTTCTTGCACAGCGGTTCAGGTCACTCCACACAAAGATCCCAGGGAGCCAGGATCAGCCAGACTTCCTAAACACCAAGAAGGGACCCCTGGCCTCAGCCTGCTTCATCTCTAGGTGAAAATATAAAACATGGACAGGACAGAAAGCATTCCTCTCCAAAGTGCAATTTCTACCTCCCTTCAACCCCAGAACCTTAAGACATGGGCGATTTTACTCACTCATTTTCTCTCTTATTATTTATGCAGTGGCTACTGCATAAGTCCTGATTGGCCTTGACTCTTAGCATCTGAGAAAGAGACGAGAAAGCAAATCAATGCTTTTTCCAAGAAGAACTTGGAAGGAATTACCAGCCCTATAATGCTGAAATCTAAGTATATGTGTGTGTGTGTGTACAAATATGGGCTTCCCTGGTGGCTCAGTTGGTAAAGAATCTGCTTGCAATGTGGGAGACCTGGGTTCGATCCCTGGGTTGGGAAGATTCCCCTGGAGAAGGGAAAGGCTACACCCTCCAGTATTCTGGCCTGGAGAATCCCATGGACTGTATAGTCCATGAGGTTGCAAAGAGTTGGACACGACTGAGCGACTTTCAATTCATTGTATACATATATATGTGTGTGAATATATATATTTGATTCTGAAGTATGTACTTTCCTACATTTTAATATCTCCTAAATAGGCAGATTAACAGTGCAAAATTATAAATGGCAGGAATTTTTCTTTCTTGGTGGCACATGAAACTGTGTGTTTAATAACTGAGAATATCTTGGATTGGATTTAAAAACCAGTAAAAGTCAATGACAGACTGTTCATGTTTGGGAACGCATGTACACCCGTGGTGGATTCATGTCAATGTATAGCAAAACCAATACAGTATTGTAAAGTAAAATAAAGTAAAAATAAAAATTTTTTTAAAAATTAAAAAAAAAAAGAAATTGATTAAAAAAAAAAATCCTCGTATTGACAAGCTCTACGCATCTCAAAGGAATTTCCCTTCTCATTCCAGTCCTCCAAAGAACAGTTTTCCGGGAGACAGAATTCTGTTTTATCAATCTGAAAATGAGATCGTGTATCTCAAATTCCCTAAGACTACTGGTTCCTAGCAAAACTGCAAGGAGACAGAATCAACTTTAGGCAGACAGAGCTGGTTCTAACTTCCATTTCTGGTACTCACTATTCTTTCCTTTTTGAAGCTTCACTTACTTGCTCTATAAAATATTGATGACAACATTTCTTTCCTAGAAATGAGAAAAAGCCTGGCATGTAGGAGATGCTCCGAAAAAGCTTCTTATCCATTAATACAGTTATTTGTGATACTCGATACATAACTGCCCAGAAGTTCATGCAATCTGCAAAACACGCCAATCAGATATGAAACTGGTAGCTTAAAGCAAGGTCACACGGCTGGTGAAAGAGATGGAGCTGGGGGTTCAGTCTAGTGTTCTCTTTTCTATCCAACAGCCAACTCTGTCAAAATTCTCATCACAGACCCCAAGACCTGCACTCTGGATCCTAAAGAGTTCCAACCCACTCAAAAAGCAAACAAACAAATCCAGAGAGTGACATGAAAATGGCTAGGCTCTTCAGAAGACATTGACTGATTCTAGTGAGCATCTGTGTGAATTATCATGTCAAAAATGCAGGGGTCATAACGAGCTCTGATAGGATCCGATGCCTGTGACCCCCTCCCCTGACATCCTTTGGGGGCCACCAGTCCTGGCCCGACACAGCTGCTCTGCTACCCCAGTTCGCAGCTATATTGACACAGCCATTTTCATGGTAGGCCTGTTGTAAATTTGTTGTTACATGGTGCGTCTGCCCCAAATTGCACGGTGTACGTAAATTTTTGTGTGTGTGGCGGGGCTGGCACGGGGGTTGGGGGGGTACCGGGGCTGAATGGAGCGTGTGATGAGCAACCCGCAGGAGACCTAACCCTGATAAATTGTTTACTTGTTAGCGATGGGGCTCAAGAGTGGGCCGGGGGCTGCAGGCTCAGCGGGACAGACGTAGAAGGTGGACCCACGCCAATTACCAGCCATTGTGGCGTCCCACCCTGTGATTGACACCAATGTCTCCCCTCTCACCATGGGTCCTTTTACTCTCCCAGACCCAACACAAGCCCCACTGTGCTAATACCATGGTGTCTTCAATTTCCTCTGCTGCCAGCAAAAATTAACCTAGGCCTGCAGCCTGTGGAAGACCTAAGGCCTCTGTTTTATCATGCATTTTCCCCCAGTTTTTCAAGGATGAGTTAAAAAATAGAGGTTGCTAAGGCCAGTTGGGCAACAAAGGAAGCAAAGGGACAAACATTATCTTTGGATGACTGACTTCAAAGTTAATGATCTTCCCCACTGAATTGTGCCCTCCGCTCCTCAATGAGGTCTTTGCCATCAGATAAAGAAGCGCCTCTTTAATCCACTAACACTTCTTTGTCCCTTTGTGGCAAAATGATCATTTCATCAGTTTCGGGTACTCTCTGCCGGGAGAGGTTTTTTTTTTTTTTTTTAGCCTGAGTGATTCAGAGCAGGAGGGACAGAGAAGGGTATTTCTCTACTTCATTTTTCCTCAAGTGACGGCTGAATAACTATGCAAAAAAATTAAGGCATAATGACCCAGCAACAGTGACAAAACCTAATTAGTCACGGAGGCCACTGGGTAATGAGCCGCAAAACCCGGCTCTTGAGTGTGTAATAACTGTATTTTTCTCCATTTCTTCCCCTTTAGTCACAGCCTTGTGTGGCATTTTTAACAAACTAAAATGGCACCAGATGCAACAGGGTTCAGACATTTTAACTTGAATTAAGAAACCATATGTTCCGATAAGTCATGGTCTCTTCTTTCCCACAGACTGGGTGCTCCATCTGCGAGGCAACACCCTGATGGCCCATGGTGAGTGAGCACCCCACGAACACGATGAGGGGTTGGGGTTGGGAGTGGGGTCTCCAGAACCCTTGCTATAGACAGCGGTTCTGACTCCCACCAGCATCCTGGATATTCCAGATATGGGGCCCAGATTGTTCTCTGAGCACACTAAGACTGAGAAGCTTGATGAGGAGAGCAGATGGGAAGGGGTTCTGTGTCCAAATAATAGAGTCTGGAATGCTGAGAATTGCCTTTAACCCTGGTGGCTCAGGTGGGAAAGTACCGCTTGCAATGTAGGAGACCCAGGTTCAATCCCTGGGTTGGGAAGATCCCCTGGAGGAGAGACTGGCAATCCACTCCAGTATTCTTGCCTAGAGAATCCCATGGACAGAGAAGCCTGGTGGGCTACAGTCCATGGGGTCGCAAAGAGCCGGACATGACGGAACAGCTAAGCATGCATTTATGACTGTGTTATCCACTTTTGGGTGATTCAAGACACACATTAGCCAAATCTGAGGCTCCCATGAGCCTTGAGAAGTAGGATGGTCCTCGTCTCCTCCATCCTTTTGAGATGAAGCAACCAAGGAGCAGCGAGCTTAGGACACTGCCCATGATCACAGTCAGGAGTGCAGGCATCAAGCTTTGGAGCCACATCTGCGATCATTATCCCAGTGGATTTCCTATGTTTATTGTCATTATTATTGTTGTCAGCAGTAATTTCCCTTTGCAGTTAGAACATTTTTTAAAGGGTGGGAAGTTTACATAGCATAGTTTGGCATGATCTCTGTCTTCAACCCTCACTCAGATCCAGAGTCAGTTAGGTAACAGGTCAGTAATAAACAATGCTTATTTGGAGCGGGGCATCATCAGGGGTGTGCCCTTGGCCCTGGTCTGATTTTATTTTATTTTTCCACAGTATTTGTTAATAGTTTATTTATTGAGAGACTATTTCTCACCCCAGATAGTCATAGTTTCATAGTTCAGGGACACAGGAAAGTGACAAACTTCCAAGGAACTCAACCCAAAGAAATTCTTTATATTCCAAATCACTTTGCACTCTGAAAGATACCAGCCTTCTTCATCTCCTCAAAATCTTTCATGGAATCGTAATTTCTGTAGAAGTCTGCATATGCCTTCTTTCTTTTTTCAGCCACAGCAAACTTACAGAAAGCTGCAAACCCCAGGGAGACCATGAATGCTCCAACAATATGAAATTGCAGATGTTTGGCCACCAGGCCATGCATCTGAGGTTTTGCCAAAGTAGTGGACATGGCAGTTTTTCTTCTTGACGGCTCAACCGCGACGTCCTCTCAGGCTGATGGAGAAATGGACCCCTGGTCTGACTTTAATGTGAGATGCTTCCAAACCCCATCCAGGCAGGCGCTGCCCCACAGGGTTAACTTTCATTTCTCCTCTGCCTCGGTGAAGATCATCTTACTTCTGGACGTCACCAACTTTGGGGCTGAGACTGGGCTTAGAAATAACAGGCATTATGATCTTTGCTCTGAGCCACAGAAAGGCTGACTTTTCTTTTGTTCCTCCCCATACCCAGCAGACCAAGAAAAGAACCTTCACGAGATGAATCCAGCTCCCCCTAGATTTCAATAAGGATCTTATCTCCACCTGAGCCTCTGGCTGGGGAATCACATAAGGGGACTCTCAAATGAGGAGTCCCACGTGGAATACAGAGTATAGAATTCACCAGAAGACACAGACACAGGTTTGGAAAAAATTCCCTCCTTGGGGAATTTTAAAATTTCATGCAGTTAAAAAAAAAAAAACAAACAACCCAAGCTGCAAATGTCTTCCTATAACAGGAACAATGCATGATATGAAAACATACACAAAAACAGAAAAACCAGATTATCCAACTCGAGGGTTTATATAACACGTGTTATATTTTAATTCTCCATATAATTCTGACACAGCAAAGGCCTGGTGTCTGGGACTGTGTAAATGTGACAGCTCTCTGCTTCTCTAATCCAAGAGCAGCTGCATAAGGCAAAATAAGAATGTGGCGACCCCTGCTCAAAAATTCTCAAGGATTTCAAGACAGAGCATTAAATGAGGTGCGGGCTCTTCCACGCCTTGGGTCCTGTGTGACTGCACAGGTCACATACTCATGGAACCAGCCCCGGAAAGCAAAGCTCACGCATCAGCGTCCAGGTCGCAAAGGCACATATGAGACAACCGCGAACAGTTGGGCCTAGAAGGCCGCCTTGCATTATCCCGACTTCTCACTCAGAGCGGTTCAAAGCGGACTCTTTTTCCTCTAAACTTTGAACTTCAGAAAGCCTACTTTAGCATCTCAGAAGTACTGTATGTAAAATAGGGAGTTTCTCCTTGCAGACAATGCCATTTCTTCTTGACTCTTCTCTGGACTTTCATCTATTCTAGTCCCCGGCAAGCTTGGCTGCTCTGTTCATTGGGCCTTTTCCTGCACTCCAGTCATTATCCTCTTTTTATATACTGCACTTCGTGCCCTTGTGAACCTGTTGAAAAATAGTGAAAGAGAGCTGAAAAGTACCACTGGCTCCTAAAAATAGTGCTGAGGAGGAGGCAGAAAGGGGGAACTCCGGTTTTATTCAGTGCTAAAGATAACACCACCAGAGTGATAGACTCCTCCGAATTGTCTGTCCCCACCGCCCATTGTCCCCCCCGGGCACTGAATGAGCCTCTTAGCAGCTCTTGAGGGCCTGTCACAGGTAGGCACCCAACAGAGATAATTCCCAGCCTATGCTTGACTGCTTCTTTATAGACACTCACTCATGGTTCTGAAAGGCCTCAGACACTGTTGAATAAACTCCTACTCGCTTCCATAACCTTTTTCTCCCGCTGAATTTTCCGGGGATGTGAGCAGCTTCCCAGCCTCGCCAGAGGATGCTTCTGAATGCACTCCTGTTCTGAATCAAAGTCTGACAGCCAAGCCCCTTTCCTAAACAAGAGAAGAAAACAGGGGCATCGGTCCCCAGGAGGAATCTCTGCGCTTTCTTCTTCAGGTGAAGGCCAGCTCCCAGAGGCTCTGGCCTTCTTCCTGCTCTTCTCATGGGTTTATTTAGTTAGGTTGCAGGAGACCTGTTTGTTTGTTTTTTTTTTTTAATAAAGGAAAAAAGCCTCCGTTATCTGAGTCCTCTCTCTTTTGGTTTTGAAAATGAAGTGCATGCCTATGGGACATGCTGGGGGCTGTTTGTCCTCAGAATGTCCTGGAAGAGCACCACACTGGCTGTGAATCCAAGATCCACCATTTATTAATGTGTAGGGCCTTGGGCAAGTCACTTGCCTGTCACAGTCATCTATAAAGTAGGGCTAATAACAACCTCTCTCATAGGCTCCTTTCTATCCAAGGTTCAAATAGATCATGTATGTAAAGTGTTTTCCATGGTGCCCAGAGAATTCAATAAGTGTTAGTTTTTATTACTATACTATTACTGTTTTTCTTTTGTTATTCTTCTGATTTGCAGACTCTTAAAGGCCCTTTGAGGCCAGTCTTTGGCTGCTGAAGACTTGTCTTCTGGCCTCTGACTGACCACCTGCCATCCAGATCTTTCTAAGCTGGCTTCTCAGTGAAGGAGACATGACCTCCTCCTTATTACTTTTAATTCATCTCTCTCTGTGTGTTCTAAACTTTGGGGGCTTTATTTATTTTTGGCTGTGCTGAGTCTTCATTGCTGCTATTGGGCTTTCTCTAGTAGCGGCAAATGGGAGCTACTCTCCCTTGTGGTTCGAGGGCCTCTCACAGCGGTGGCTTCTCTCCTTGTGGCACACAAGCTCTAGGCTCATGGGTTTTGGCAGTTGTAGAGCACAGGCTTAGCGGTTGCAGCTCTTGGGCTTGGCTGTTCTGTGGCATGTGGGATTTTCCTGGACCAGGGATTGAACCTGTGTCCCCTGCACTGGCTGGCAGGTGGATTCCTAATCACTGGTCCACCAGGGAAGTCCACTTTTCATCTGTCTCTTGAAACACCCTAGGTAGACACATTTTGTTATATGTCCTCATTCAAATGGAAGTGAATATTCCCCATGACTTCATAGGCCTCTTTTAAGATCACTGAGGCATGAGAGCACTTAGGAAAAGTATTATATAAGACTCTGTATTGCTGTTCTTTTTATCCTTTGTTCACCTTTTACTTTATTGTGTGAAATAAACAAAACAAATGCTTTGCTGCCTCCCTACCAGAAAGATAGAGAGATCCTTTTAGAGATTTCTCATTTAGAGGAAAATGAGGCCAAAAGTGGGGGCAATCTCCTTTCCTCTTCTCATTCCCCCAGCATTTCCTCTGGAACATCTTTGGCACAAAATGCAAACTTCAAGGCGACCCATCTCTGAGGTCTTTGTTTTGAAATATCAGGTGCAGCAACACTCCTTTGCTGAAACCACAAGGTTTTGATCCACACGCTGATTGGTGTGTGCTGGTGCTGGTTTAGCCACTCAGTTGTGTCTGACTCTCGAGACCCCCTGGACTGTAGCCCGTCAGGCTTCTCTGTCCGTGGAACTCTCCAGGCCTGAATACTGGAGTGCATTGCCATTTACTTCTCCAGGGGATCTTCCCAACGCAGGGATCAAACCTGGGTCTCCTACACTGCAGGCAGATTCTTAATCGAAACTTCTAAAATCAAGAGAGCTAGAGGCTAGGAAGGAGACTCCCTCACGGAACATGTGAGCACTCTTTCTCTTAACAAGAAGAAAGGCATTTGTGTCCTGTTCGAGTTGGTCCCCCTTTAGGATCAGCACAAGGCTCTCTGAGGTAAAGTCCTGGGGGAAATTGTTCAAAGGGAATCCCACCCCAATTTTAACCCACACCAGAGAACCCATCACTCTGAGACATCTTTCCTGTCAGCAGGACTGCTTGTGAGTAGTCACTTACTCACTCAGCTGTCTACTGAACACCTACTCTGTGCCCGGTCCTCTGCAATATGCACATGTGTGTACACTAAGCTGCTCAGTCGTACCCGACTCTTAGCGACTCTATGGACTGTAGCCCACCAGACTCCTCTGTCCATGGAATTTTCCAGGCAGGAATACTGGAGTGGGTAGCCATTCCCTTCTCCAGGGGATCTTCCCATCCCAGGGATGGAACCCGTGCCTTTTATGTCTCCTGTACTGGCAGGAGGGTTCTTTACCACTAGTCCCATCTGGGAAGCCGCTCTTCCTGTTGAGGCCTGGTAGAGGCCATGACTAAAATAGGCCGGAGCAAGCATCCCGGAAACAGCTGAGACACTGCCCAGGCGGGATCAAAATTACCCCGCCGGTGACAGGAGGACTCAGCCTGTCAGCATGCTCCCCGTAGCCTGGTCTGTGCCAATCGGGATGAGGATAGGAATCTCCTAAGAAAGCCCGCACGTGCAAAAATCTAGCCAGTTAGTAGATGCAGAGAAGCCCTTGTAACCAATCCAACCTTGCCAATTCCCTGTCTTTGTCCTAAACCTATAAACACTGCTGTAAGCCAGGGCTCAGGGCTCTGGCTCTGTTCCACTGTGTTGGATGTGGCTGGGGCCCTAGCTCGAGCTAGTAATAAATTCCCTTTTTGCGTTTGCATTGCCGTGGATGTCTTGTTCTCTCAGTTCTGGGGATTTGGACCTTGGCATAACACTTCCATGTATGGGGATATGGAAATGAGTCAATAAAAGATCCGCATGGCCAAGAACTCACCCTCAGAGTAGGATAAGCAGAGTACATACAAAGAACTCTAAGACATGATTTTAAAAACCCACTGTGCTACAACAGAGACGCAGGCAAAATATTGTGGGAGTACAGAAAGAAGGGATGAGTCCAATTTTCAAGAATCATCAGGTGAAAGGATAGGATCAGGAAAATCCTCTTGAATTGTGCCTTAAAGGATAAATCTGGATTTGCTCTTGCAAAAATCGGTTGAAAGAGGAAATGAGCTTCAAGGTGGAGGAACAGTCAAAGCTCAAAAGTGCGGGCCTGAGAGGCATGTTCAGGAACAAGAGATACTGCATTGCCATTCAATTTTCAAACATGAGTAAACTCTGAGAGAAAGGGACTTTCAGTCTTGTTTGGAGCCACCTCCTGCTCTCAGTTTATCCCCAAAATGCTCACCTCTTTCCAAAGCACACAGAGTTCCACCGGGAGGCCTGAGGAGTTACACGAGCATAAGACTTAGTCTTTGCCCTCCCAGGGCTCACAGCCCTGCTTCTTCATCCTTTTCTCTCTCCATACCTAGTGCTAACATCCCTTTCACTATACTGAAACAATCTATAGGTATCATCAGATACCTTCCCGGGCTTCCCTGGCTCACTGATAAAGAATCCGCCTGCCAATGCAAGAGACGTGGGTTCAGTCCCTGGGTCAGGAAGATCCCCTGGAGTCAGAAATGGCAAACCACTCCCAGTATTCTTGCCTGGGAAGAATCTGTCCTGGGAAATTCCATGAACAAAGGAAACTAGCGGGCTACAGTCCTTGGGGTCGTGAAGAGTTGGACAGGACTGAGTGACTGAACATACACACACAGTATCATATATGATATAAGCTACATATTGAACTGTGGGTTTGGAGAAGACTCTCAAGAGTCCCTTGGACTGCAAGGAGATCAAACCAGTCAATCCTGAAGGAAATCAACCCTAAATGTTCATTAGAAGGGCGGATGCTGAAGCTGATACTCCAAAACTTTGGCCACCAGATGTGAAGAGCCTACTCATTAGAAAACACCCTGATTCTGGGAAAGATTGTAGGCAGGAGGAGAAGGGGACGACAGAGGACAAGACGGTTAGATGGCATCACTGACTCAATGGACACGAGTTTGAGCAAGCTCCAGGAGTTGGTGAAGGACAGGGAAGCCTGGCGTGCTGCAGTCCATGCGGTCGCAAAGAGTCGGACATGACTAAGCAGCTGAACAACAACAACCTACATATATAATTTCAAAAAAAAACCATGGGATACCCTGTCAGAGATATAAAGGAGAAATAAAAGGAAAATAATTTATAATAGCATATATTTAAATATGTAAATGCTTGAGGAAGCTTACACCAAAGTTATGAGAGATCAAAAGTTTTTATCTACATGTAGGATTATTGTAAATACGGTCACTATAAAAGTAGACCAACAGACCTGTATTTTGCTGGAGAATCAAGCACCACAAGCAGTGTTGCCATCAGTGGATGTAATTTTCTGAAGTGGTTGAACACTCTTAGTCAAAGGCCAGTCTAAACAAAATGGACATGGGGAGAGGGGAAGAGAGGGTGAGATGTATGGAAAGAATAACATGGAAACTTACACTACCATATGTAAAATAGGTAGCCAATGGGAATTTGCTGTATGTCTCAGGAAAATCAAACAGGGGCTCTGTATCAACCCAGAGGCATGGGATGGGGAGGGAGATGGAAGGGAGGTTCAAAAGGGAGGGGGTATATGTATACCTATGGCTGACTCATATTGAGGTTTGACAGAAAACAGAAAAATTATGTAAAGCTATATATATATATATATATATATATATATATATATATATATTAGCCCTTCTTTGTTTTTTAAACAATGGTTGCTACATTCCTGAGAAATTTTCTGTGTATTAAACTGTGCAAAGATTACTCGGTGCCTACAGGCTGCAATCATTTGGCCACCTGATATGAAGAGCCAACTCACTGGAAAAGACCATGATGCTGGGAAAGATTGAAGGCAGGAGGAGAAGGGGGTGACATTGGATGAGACGGTTGTATGGCATTACCAATGCAATGGGCATGAACTTGGACAAACTCCAGGAGATGGTAAAGGACAGGGAGGCCTGGCGTGCTGCGGTCCATGGAGTTGTGGACTTGGACGTGACTTGGCAACTGAACAAGAACAAAAAAATAGGTAAAACAGAGTTTGGTTGATTCATGTTGATGTTTGGTGGAAACCAACATAATACTGTAAAGCAATTATCTTTCAATTAAAAATAAATAAAAAACAAAAATAAACCAGAGTTAGGTTTGAGCCTTAGACAATTATAAAAAGTTTTAAACCTTGAACATTTAGTGGAATACCACAAAATTTTGTGACTTGTGGTGTAGTTATTGTCTGGGACTATCCTCTGCATTGCCTCTGCATAGTATATGACAGCAGTCCTCGACAATCAACGTGATCACTAGTCACCACACATAAATATTTACAAAATGCCTCTGAGAGGCAGTGCCAGCCCATTGAGAACCATTGGTTTAGAGTTTAATTGGGGAAGGAAGGCTCACACCACAAAAGACAACCGTATCATCTATTAAATGTCAAATCAGTCATTCAGAATAGCCATCAAGTACTCTTCAAAACAGGTCAAGAAAACTGGGGTTTCAAGTTACCAGGAAATTCTTCACGACTTAGCATGGTTTAAGAAAAAGTAAAGTCTCTGAATCAGACTCTGGGGCCAGGATTCCAACTTTGACATTTACTCCCTGCATGAATTTGTGTAAGTACTTTAACTCCTCCAATCCTTCTTTTGTCTAGCTGTAGAATGGGAATGATGATACCTACTCTGAAAGGTAAGTGTGTGTGTGTGTTAGTCACTTAGTCGTGTTTGACTCTTTGCGACCGCATGGACTATAGCCTGCCAGGCTCTTCTGTCCACGGGATTTTCCAGACAGGAATACTGCAGTGGGTTGTCATTTCCTTCTCCAAGGATAGGTAAGTTGGGAGGATTAAATGAGGCTGGATATGTAAAGTATATGGGAGAATACCTGGCTCTCGGCAGATGTTCAACAAGCAGTAGCTGTTATTGTTATAAAGGAAGAGCAACTCCGGCTAGCCTTTGAAGGCTGACAGGAGCGGGGAAGGCAAGGTAGACATGGTGTGAGCAAAGGCCTGGAGGTGGCACTATCTATGGTGGGTTTTCCAGTTAATAGTCCAGGAAGACTGGCAAAGAAAGTGAGAGTGGGAGGCATGCTCAGTAAGTTGGGCGCATTTAAGAGGGTGCAGCCTTGAATGCATGGCTAAGGAGGCTGGCATTTATTCTTCCTGGCTAAGAAGACAATGGATATGGAACAGTCCTGGAGACAACCTAGGTTACAAGCAACTGCAGACAAGCCCAGAGAGAGCTACAGTCCCCACTGCTCTTAACAGCCGTGTTCGGCACTGTGGCTTCTCACCCTGCTCATGCCTGAAAAGCCTTTTAGCAAAACTGAGCTGGGTCAATCCAGATTCTTCTGTGATGAACAAGAACAAGACAGTAGCTGCTACAGCTGAACAGAAGAGTCTCGAGGCAAACCTGAGGCTGGGGTGCCTGCTTGGGACCACAGGTTCACTGAGGCTAGGAGGATGCTGGGTGATAGAGAGCAAGGAACCTGGACCAGACATGGATGAAGCTGTAACATCATTATGAAAAACCACATGGCTCATCGAAGAGACCAAGAGAGCAGCTACCTGAGGTACTGGTGGTTTTCTGGTACCAGATTCAGTTTCTGTGCATCCTCACAAAAACTCCTCCTTCCTTAAAGTTAGTTGTATTGGTTTATAATTTCTAATTACTACAGATTATAATACAAGCAGTACCATGTTTCTGGATGGCCCACCAGAATGCCGTGAGTTGTCCATGGAAGAAACCCCAATGGAACCCAGATAGCAACCTCTAGCTTGCAACATTTCCTGGGGGAAATCAATAAAGCAAATCAAACTTCAAACTTCCTAAAGCCTGTAGAAAGCCAGAATGCTATAACACAAAAGGAATGGGAATCCTATTGCAAAGACCACACCTGACATGGATGAATGGTCAGTCAAAATGTACAAAGAACCCAGCCAAAGGTAGATCCTTGAAAGGGCAGTCCTGCAAGTTAGAGATGAGACTGAGTGAGGTTAACTCAGACAACTATACCCGAAGAAGAAACATCTTACACCCAAGTCAGTATCCTTTCCTTGACACAGCTGGTGACCGCTTCCTTCTACTACAGTAGATGAAGTGACTTCTCTGATCATTGAGTGACATAAACTATGGGTTGCCCCTCATAACAATTCCCCTCTCCCTGCTAAACAGTGAACTGTTTAGTGAGGCAGATGACCACTTAGAATATAATGTGCATTTCCCAGCCTGCCTTGCAGGTAGGATTCAGTCATGTGACTAAGTCCTAGCCAATGAAATGGAAGTAAAAGCATCATGCGGCAGCTTCCATAAACTTCCCTTAGTCTCTTCTTTCCCCTTTCCTCTATCTTGCTACCTGGAATGTGGGTGTGGTGGCTGGAACTGTGTCTTGAACCATGGGCATAGGAAACACACCCTGATTGTGGCAAAGACGGAAGGAGCCCGAGTCTCTCAGGACTTGGAGAGACCTGCCTTACCCGCCCTAGAATGATTCTTTTCAGATCTTTACATACAACACAAATCTCTCTCTCATTTCAAATAATGTGATTTCATATCTCTGATACAGTCCAACCTAACTCTGAGGGAAAAAGCAACACTATATAAATCTGAAGTGTGTATGTTCCCTTTCATCTGAGTTTAAAGAGGTATATAAAGGTGACACATGATCAATCATAGAAATCTCAATACTGGACAAATAAAGGCTTCCAAGTGTAAGGATGAGCAAAGGGAAAGAACTTTTTGGATATATAGCAATATTAAGCAGTTCCAAAGAAAGGGTTGATATGAGATGATATACAGCCCTAAAAGCAAAACAGAACTATAAAAAATCTCCAAATTGTATCATCAATATGCTCTAGAAGCTATTACATCTATAAAGCAGGATCAATTTGGCAATTAAAGGGAAAAAAATCTACATATAGTTTTCTTAAACAAGGAAAGTATAACTAATGGATTTTAGAATACAGTGAAGGCGATAAAGGGCAGATTAAGTGCTGCAGAAGTCTGGGTGTCCCTGATTATTCCCCTTAAACATGCTAAGCTGTCATTATTTTTACTCAAGATTGCAACACAATCTATCCTACTCTTTCCAACATCTGACTGAACCTGTTTCACCAAGAATATTAAGTGTATTAGGTATGAAACCCCTCAAACTTTTTCTATATACCTATAGTTTATCTCTGTGTGGCCTGCTCTCTCACCAAAACACCCTCTCATTGAAGAGGAAGATGGATCTTTTCCTATTCTTAGGCCCATCTCTATTCCTGATCTCGTCCTTTTCTGATTTCTCTAAGATCAGGACCTTGTTCTTCCTCTTTCCCTATATTGTTACCCTTTCACTCTTTGCCAGATCCTTTTGTGCAGACTGAAGATATGCTTAAGTTACCTATCTTTTTAAAAGCCCTTCAATTATTCATCCTCCACTAATACTGCATCACCGAGCATCTCCTGCGCCAGACATGGTCCTCAAAACAGCCGGAGCCCTCACTACCTCTATTTTCTCACCCCTAAGCACTCATTTTTAAATAAGTTGCTTAGATAAGTTGCTAAATAAGTTGATTTTCCTTGTTATAAAATTATATGTGTTAATTATAGAAAGTTGGAAAAGTATAAAAGAATTTATCCATAGATCTGTGACTTAGAAACAATTAAGTGAATCTTTCAGAGATGTTTCTATTCATCTAGTTTCTATATATTAAAATACAAAATTGAATCAGACTCTAATTATAGTTTCATAGGCTTTTACTCACTTTAAGAATATCTGGTAATTTTTTTATATCATCAAGTTCTCTTTAGAAATACATTCACTTAAATAACAACTTGTACATGAATGTTCACAGCAGCCCTCATTACAATAGCCAGAATAGAAGGTGAAAACAACCCAAATATTCTTCGGCTGACGAATGGACAAACAAAATGTGTTACACCTATACAAGGGATATTATTTAGTCATAAAAAGGAATGAAATAGTATCTATGAAAGTGAAAGTTGCACAGTCATGTCTGACTCTTTGCGACCCCATGAACTGTAGCCTTCGCGGTTCCTCTGTCCATGGAATTCTCCAGGCGAGAATACTGGAGTGGGTTTGCCATTTCCTTCTCCAGGGGATCTTCCTGACCTGGGGATCGAACCCAGATATCCTGCATTGCAGGCAGATTCTTTACCAACTTAGCCGCTAGGGAAGCCCAGTATCTATACTGCTGCATAGACAAATCCTGAAAATGTTAAGAAGCCATACACAGAGGCCACATATTTTATGAATCTGTAGATACGAAAAGTCCAGAAGAGGCAAATCCATAGAGACGGAAAGTGGATTAATGGTTGCCAGGGGCTGGGAGAGGGTCAATGAAGAGTAAGGGCTTAGTGGGTAGGTGTGTGTGTGTGTGTGGAGGGGAGGCATGATAAAAATATTCTGGAACTAGATAAGGGTGATGTGTATGTACCAATGCCATTGTTGTACACCTTATAATGGTTAAAATATTCAACTTTAAGATTATATGTATTTCACCATAATAAAAAGATATTTAATAGTTGTTCCCCCTAGAACAGATAAGTGACACAAATACCACAATAATTCATTAATGACTCATCCACAGGTATGATTCATTAATACATAGTCATTCTTTAGCAGGGACCTATGAAAACTGGACATGGAGAAGGAAGTTTTAAGGTAGGAAGGCAGAGGGAATTTCCCGGCTGTCCAGTAGTTGGGACTCCGTGCTTTCACTGCAGAGGTGCCTGGTCGGGAAACTAAGAGCCTGCAAGCCACATGGCATGGCTAAAAAATAAATAAATAAGGGAAGGCAGAACACAATGGGAAAAAGAACCTCCTTGGCATCACCCAGAGTGAGTGCATTTTGGCACTTAGAGGGCCAGTTAGCAAAGAAATGAATGGAGAAAGGAAGAGAGGTGGAAGCAGAGGAAGACTTCGGTTTACTTCTCTAGATTTGTAGTACAAGCCCCACAAGTGGCTTGGACAAGATGGCTGGGAAAGTACAAGACACACTAGCATGAACTGTAAACTGCTTAGGAGTCTATCACTGCCTTTTCATTACTGTAGTCCTAAAGGTTGGCACAATGTCAGTTACACAGTAGGTGGTAGGTGCTCCATAAACTTTTTTTTTATTAGTTTTTTATTTTTTAAATTTTAAAATCTTTAAGTCTTACATGCACTCCCAAACACGAACCCCCCTCCCACCTCCCCTCCCCATAACATCTCTCTGGGTCATCCCATAAACTTTTTTAATTTAAAGGAATAATGGAAATTTCATAGTTTTGTCATAATATTTGCTTGTACATAACAGAAACTTCGTCAAATTAATTTAAGTAAGTTTAGCATGAGGATAAAGATGAATTTCCCACAATCCAACTGTAGAATGCACAGCAAAGTCTTGTGAGAACAGAACAATTGTCCATTCTTTTCCTCTACCTGGAGCCATGCAGATCTCTCACCTTGACTCCTTTGTCCATATCTAATCTACTCTTCCTCTTACAGATTAGTTTCCTCTGCAAAACTTTTAGTTTCTATTCTTTCAAAATTCTAGCTGCATGAAGCTTTGGGTAGACATGTCAACTACTTTGCATGCCTACAGCTCCGATGAACAACACTGCTGACTGACTCAATCTCAGCTTAATTCAAGTGTCTACATCAGAAAAGTGGCTGTGACTAGGCTGGAATCATGAAGTTCTCTGGACTGTCTCTTCTAGGCTATGAATAAGAGATTTTCAAAGATGGATCATTGTTTGTGGAGGCAATGGTAATGCTATGACATGGATAAGCACAAAGTTAAGGGACTCATATTCCACCCTTTGAAGCTTTGGGCTACAGCCCATGGTCCAATGAAAATGTCTTTAGGCTATAAAGTGTCACTGTGTGTGCGTGCGTGCTAAGTCACTTCAGTCGTGTCCGACTCTGTGCGACCCTATAGACTGTAGCCTGCCGGGCTCCTCTGTCCGTGGGATTCTCCAGGCAAGAATACTCGAGTGGGTTGCCATGCCCTCTTCCAAGAGATCTTCCCAACCCCTGGGTTGAACCTGCACTTCTTAGGTCTCCTGCATTGGCGGGCAGATTCTTTACCACTAGCGCCACCCGGAAAGCTCCTAAAATGCCACTAGAGTCATTGAAATACCATCAGCCAGATGCTCCAATGACTCATCTGCTTCTCAAGTCGCTATTTTTCAAATGGATGCTAGCCTCCGCAAATGGAGATCAAGCTACAAGGGTAATCACTTAGTCATGACATACATTGCGCAAGATTCCCTTCTAATAATTAGCATCTTGTCTCTGCTTTCCATGGGCACTCTGAGTCCACAGGACTATTAAGAGCCCACAGTCAGCCAACGATGAAAATCAGAGTCCCTCCCTAATGTGCAAATAGCAAACACTTTTCTTTCCTTTTCAACTAAAGTATAACTGACCTATAATACTGTGCTAGTTTCAGGCACACAACATAGAGATTCAGTATTTCTACACAGGAAAAATGATCACCATGATAAGTCTAGTTACTATCTGTCATCATACAAAGTTAGTATAATATTATTGACTATATTCCACACGCTGTGCATTTCATCCCTGTGACTTATTTTGTAACTGGAAGTTTGTACCTCTTAATCTCCTTTACCTATTTCACTTATCCCCTCAACCCCCCCTGTCCGGCAACCACCTGTTTGTTTTCTGTATCTATGCATCTGTTTCTTTTGCATTACATTTGCTTTGTTTTTAGATTCCACATAAAGAGAAACTGTATGGTATTTGTCTTTATCTGACTTATTTCACTTGGCATAATATCCTCTAGATCCATCCATGTTGTTGCAAACGGTAAGCATTCTTTTCCTTCTTCTTTTTTTTTTTTTGCAATCTTTCTGAAATTTCCAGGATTTCAACCTTTCTAGCAACATGCATAGAAGCACCTAGGAACCAATGTGTTAATTTGGATTAACCAGTAGTGTTGAGGCATGCAAGAAAACAGTAGCTTTCTACAGTGAGTCCACCTGGTACTGATGGTCTGAGGGAGTCTTCAGACTCTCTAAGGGTCCCCTAAGTGGCCTGAGGGGGCAAGGCTACCTCCAAGTCCCATCTTACTCTTGAAGCTTTCTGTTTTTTTTTTTTTAAGCATTTACATGCAGAGTTTAACACATATCAAGTTAAAAAGTTAGACCTAGAAAAAATAACATAAATGTGGTATACCTTAGTATTTGCTTGTACATATTGTTACTGGTGGCTCAGCTGGTAAAGAATTTACCTGCAGTGCGGGAGACCTGGGTTCTATCCCTGGGTTGGGAAGATTCCCTGGAGGAGGGAACAGCTACCCACTCCAGAATGCTGGCCTGGAGAATCCCATGGACAGAGAAGACTGGTGGGTTACAGTCCATGGGGCGCTGAAGAACTGAACACGACTGAGTGACTTTCACTTCACTTCATTGTTATAACAACAGTGGATCAAAATACATGCTGAATAGTTAAGGGAAAAATATTTGCATTTCCTTCATTCTGGTATTCTGCACTGTGTTTTAACTCGTGTAACAATAAGACTCTCGAAAGCCACCATGTGGACAAAATTTTTACAAAATGATTTATTACTGAAAGGCCCTAATTCCAAGTAATAGCATATTAGTTTCCAAAATGTCTATAATCTAATGTTTTGTTTCTAAAATCCTTAGTGGGTCCCAGATAGAGTTGTGTCCTAAAAAAGGAAAAAGATAAGTTCCAGTTCTTTTCTCAAAATACTTTTTAAAATCATTCTTTTTTTAAAATCTTTGAAGGCCTACGCTGTTGGTTAACTTGAGAGAGCACTGGGGTTGACTGACAGTATCTGTCAGAGGCAATGAACTCCACTCCAACGTTGCCTTTATGCTGGTGTGTCAAGTTGCTCAACTGTGACCCTTCCATCTGTTCCAGCTAATCTGAAAGTCATTTAGACCCGCGTCCCCATTCATCTGAAACACAGCACATTCTCCTGTTAACACACATATGCAAAGTTGGCTGCTGTCAGCAACCTATGGGTTTTTTTGAAAAGTCTCACTTACAACATCTGTATAAACATTTATACAACAGAAAATCCATTTATTGGCTATTACTGCTTTCCTAACTTAACTTTTTCAGACATTTCTAAGTACAGGGCTGTTTTGGATATTTAGTGTCTATTGCCACCCCAAATTAATTTTTAAACAGGAACGGTCACTTGACTTTGACATTTCAAAAAAAGCATTCTGTGTTATGTATTAAGACTTCTTGCGAATTCATGATCTTATTTTCAAGGATCCAGTTTACAATTGAAAATCTTTTCTTTTTTTAAAAAATAAGTTTGGGAGGAAGGAGTCTAATTCATCAGACCTACTAAATCAGAATCCCTGGAGTGGGACTCTGGCAATCTGTTTATTCAAAAAGTCCTCCAAGTGATTTTGAAAATCAACCAGTTTCAGAAACAACTGATCTGATTTACTTACACTTTACTAAGATGCCTGGTAATACATGACTTTCTTTTCTTATTTGTATGACTCTAATAAGATTCTATTAAGTAAATCACTTAACTAAAAGTTAAAAAAAAAAAAAAGAGAGAGAGAAGTGTAATTAAAAAAAACCAGAAAAGCTTATTTGAGGGATTTATACAGCATTTCCTTGCATTATGTGTAAATTGAAATTGCATTTGGATGTAACACAATAGGAATACTCATACTGTGCTAAGTGAATTAAGACCTCCTTTGGCACAGACCTTTAAAAAAAATTGCTTTGCTTTATTTTAACCTGTTTCTTTCTCTGTACTTAACCCTGTTAGATCTGCACCATGTAGCCCTTGTGTGATCTTGTGTAGAACCTGTATGACCCCGAGTGAGTTACTTCTCCTCTCTGCGACTTAGTTTATATGAGGGAATTAAAATAATTTCTAAAGTCCCATTTAACTCTGACAGTGCCTGGGGACCTG
This sequence comes from Ovis aries, assembly GCF_016772045.2. Classification (NCBI taxonomy): domain Eukaryota; kingdom Metazoa; phylum Chordata; class Mammalia; order Artiodactyla; family Bovidae; genus Ovis; species Ovis aries. Next base: position 22,215,835 of record NC_056074.1, read on the forward strand.
AAACAAGTTCTAGACAACCTTTCCTCCTGATAAAATCACTTCTAGCCTAGAATGCAATCTCCAACCAGACATAATTAGGGGATCACAAAGATAAAAAGTTATCAAGGTATTTCTGGATAGTATTTTTGAGGTTTAGGAGTTTAAGTTTAAGGGACTACCCTTTGTGAAATGTTCCTAGAATCTAAATTGACAGCCCTAGCTCCAAAAGGTTTTTTTCACTAATCTATTCACAAAATGTGCCACTCTCTCCTTAGAGGTTCTATTTCCAACCATCAAAGGTTCTTTATGTTACATCTGTTGAATTTGTCCTTCCATATACACCCCTATCTCCTCTTTGTGTCTCGAACATGTGCGGCTAAAAATAACATAAAACTTCTGATGAGCTAAAAGATCTTGAACAAATCATTTAATCTTCTCAAGCTTTAGGGTTTTGTTTTTTTTTTTTCATTTGTAAGATTGAAATAATACCTGCTTGAGTAGAAAATAACTCCTAGGTGCAAAAGAAATGAGAGAGAAGCACTTTTTAAACTCACCTTGCTGTGCAGATGTCACTCTCTGGAGTAAGGTGGTCCTCCTCTGTGTCACTCCTGTGAATAAAGTATCATCTACTAAATGACTATTTGGAGACACTTTTAAAGAAAAATGGCTGGAGAAGGGAACAGCTACCCATTCCAGGATTCTTGCCTGGAGAATACCCATGGACAGAGGAGCCTGGCAGGCTACAGTTCATAAGGTCACACAGAATTGGACATGACTGAAGCAACTTAGCACACAGCACACATGTACACATGGAGAAAAATGGAAGGGAACTGAAAATGTGTATCAAAAACTCTTAAACTTTAGGCATAATAAATTTATTTCTAAGAACATACCAAATTGTGCCTTCTATTTTTGCATAAAGATGTCCATCAAAGCATGTCTATAATAGCCCATATGACAATCAATCCAATGTCCACGAGTAAATCATTATCTAGTCATCTTTGAAATACTATGTAGCCATTCAAACTGGTGTTTTGGAAAACTATTTAATGACTTTGGAAATGCTCAAACTACATAGTAAGGAGTTTAAAAAAGATGCAGACCTGCATTTAAGTACTATTGCAATTTTACGGCAAAATATATTGTCTAAATATATGTTAAGGAAAAAAAGATAAATTGAAGTATTTATAGTGACTGTCAATAATAGGGGTATAGATAATGTCTGTTTTCTATTTGTCTCTGTATTTTGCAAATTTTTTTAAATGTATTTTTTTTAAAAGGCATCAATTCCTCCTCTGCTAAATTCCAAATCATATATTCATTCATCCATCAAAACACTGAGGATCGCCTGTCCTCCGCAGGACATGGTGGAGACTTGGAGGTGGGAAATACGGTTATAGGCTTTACAGAGCTTACAGTCTAGAAGGAGAAATACTGTTCCTTATACAATGAAAGGTAGTAATAAGAAAAGAGTCCTTAGAACAGTACGAGTGAGTTGCCATAGAAATTAAGAGAGGAAGTTTCTTTGAGGATGGAACACATAAACTGTTTATTAAATCCTGTAAGAAAGACTACTGATATGATAAGCAGTTGATAGAAATGCAAAGAACTGACTCCTTAGAAAAGACCCTGATGATGCGGAAGTTGAAAGGCAGGAGCAGAAGGGGATGAGGATGAGATGGTTGGATGGCATCACCCACTTGATGGACATGAGTTTGAGCAAGCTCTGGGAGCTGGTGATAGACAGGGAAGCCTGGTGTGCTGCAGTCCATGGGGTTGCAGAGTTGGACAGGGCTGAGCTACTGAACTGACTGAGAAATACTTTAATACGATTAGAGTTTACACAGACTATACCTTCTCATCAGGAAATGAAAAGCATTTAAACTTTTACTAGAATGCTCTTATCAAATTCAGTCCTAGCCTGGTGAACCCCATATTTGTCCAGAAAAAAAAAAAAACCCATGAAATTAAACTCATCAGCAATCCATTCTTAAGAGGTGATATACCCAAGAAATAATCTGAAGAGACTTCAAATAGCACAAGGTCACCAAAATCATAAGAGGGCACTTGGATTCTTCTAGTTACTCTTTCAGTCCCCTAAACTCAGGAGTACAATGCCAAATACAAAAATGCGGGGAACCAAAGTGAAGAGGAAAAGAACACTTTCTATCCAGCGTCCAGAATTCTCTAAGAAAGAAAATAAATACAGTTGAAGTCTATGATGCTGAACCCCATAGTAGAAATAAAAATAAAATTGTCCACAGAGCGATCCCATCTTCCACCTCCAACAGCATCATTTTTAATTTTTAATTGAGTTGTTTGCTTTTTGCTGCTGAGTTGTATGAGTTCCTTATATATTTTTTATGTTAACCCCTTATCAGATATATGGTCTGCAAATATATTCTCCCATTCTGTGGGTAGCCTTTTCATTTTGTTGATTGCTTCCTTTGTTGTATAGAAGCCTTTTAGTTTAGTGTAATTCTATCAGTTCGTTTTTGCTTTTGTTGCCTGTGCTATGGGTGTCATTTTCCCCAAATCATTGCCAAGACTGATGTCAAGAAGCTTTTTCTCTGCCTTCTTCCAGGAGATGAATAGCTTCATGTTAATACATTTCAAGTTAATTTTTGTGGGTGACGTAAGATGAGGACCCAATTTCATTCTTTTGTTTATGAATCCCTAGGTCGCAAGAATGAGTCAATGTATGCAAACCAACAAAGGTGATACAGAATTAGCAGAATAAAGGACAAAATCGTATAATCGTCTCAACAGACAGAAAAAGCATTTGAAAAATTCAACATTTTTTTCATGATAAAAATTCTCAGCAACTTAAGTACAGAAGGAATGTATCTCAACCTGATAAAGGCCATATATCACAAACCCACAGCTAACATCAAAATCAATAGTGAAAAGTTGAAAGCTCTTCTTCTAAGACCAGGAATAAGACAAGGGCACCCACTCTTTCATTTCCAATCAATATAGTACCAGAATTTTGTAATGTATTTAAATGTTGAATCACCATGTTGTACACATGAAATAAATGCAGTATTGTATGTCAACCGCATTTAAAAGAAAACACTGGAAAATCTAGCCAGAGCAACTAGGCAAGCAAAAGAAGTAAAGGGCATTCAAATTGGAAAGGATAGAGTTAAACTACCCCTGTTTGCAGACGATGTGATCTTATATAAAGAAAATCCTAAAGATTCCAGTAAAATATTGTTAGAACTAATAAATGGATTCAGTAAAGTTACAGGATATAAAATCAACATATAAAAATCAGTTGTGTTTCTATATACTATATGCTAAGAACAAACTAATCAAAAAAGAAATTTAAAAATCCCATTTACAATGCAATCAAAAACTGAAATATTTAGAAATTAATTTAACCAAGGAGGTAAAAGATCTGTACAATGAAATCGCTACAGTGAAAACTGTAAAACTTTGATGAAAGGCACTAAGAAGACACACATAAATGGGAGTATCCTGCATTCATAGATTTGTTGGAGTAGGAAATGGCAACCCACTCCAGTATTCTCGCCTGGGAAATCCCACAGACAGAGGAGACTGGCAGGCTACAGTTCACAGAGAGAAAGAAGCTGAAACAAACATCCCAAATTGACACCCTTTTCGCTGCTTTGCCCCAGAGCCAGCGCAGTAAGGGTTCTGTCAATACTGGCAGAATATAGGAAAGTTACTTGTCCCAGAGTTCCTGGGACAGCCCTGGCTTCTGCCTGATGTCCTAGCTTACTTATTTCCTTTCACTCTCACAGTGGTCCCAGGTTGGATAATACATATTCAGGAGCTCTTGGGTCTACTGAACTCAGGAGGGGGACAGCCCCAGAGAATGTTGGTATCTGGTATCTTGGTATGTTGGTGATGGTGGTATCCGAATGAATCAGGTAATGTTAATGCTGGTATCTGAGTGAATTAGAGAATGTTAATGCTGGTATCTGAACAAACCAGATACACTGGTATCTGAATGAATCTCAGCCTCTCTCCACCTAGACTCTACCGAGGGCACAGTGAACCAGCCAGAACAGCCAGGTAGAGGAAAGATTCTATTCACTATCTGCCACCAGGTCCCTAATGCAGCCATAGAGGACACACATATATTGCTTTCATTTGTCTTTCATTCATTCCCACACCTTCTGGGAAAGCTACCTGAGTGTGCTTAGAAACCCCATCTCCCCTCTATTAAGATGAGGGCTGGGGTGCAGCTCAGGAACAAAGGTGTGGCCCAGGGTGGTCACACAGAGCATTTCAGACCCTTGGTTACAGGGTTGGTTCAGGAACAGACATGTGACCGAGGCTTGGTTGTTCAGAGTTCAACCCTGGATCGCTCACATCTGAAAAACTGCCTCTGCTACAGGACACCTGACAACCTGGAAAACCAATTCCAGGATATTTTGGAAATTGGTTGAATTGCTGAGGAGTTAAGAGGAAGCTTGGTGTCCTTGGCAACAATCTACACTATGAGAGGACAGTCTACCGAAGAATGGAATCAACATAGAGGAGAGGCAGGATAGCCAGAGTGGTGGAGAGAAAAAGATAAATCCTAAGGACAGTGTCTAAATCCATGTATCTAATGAGGCCCAAAGTTAGTATTTCCCTAAACTTTTAAGTTAGGGGTGAAAGTGAGAGTGAAAGTTGCTCAGTCATGTCCGACTCTTTGCGACCCCATGGACTATACAGTCCATGGAGTTCTCCGGGCCAGAATACTGGAGAGGGTAGCCTTTCTCTTCTCCAGGGATATTCCCAACCCAGGGATAGAACCCAGGTCTCCTGCATTGCAGGCGGATTCTTTACCAGCTGAGCCACAAGGGAAGACCAAAGTTAGGGGTAAAGTTACTAATTTCCTTTTCTAAAAAATTGAGTTTAAGTTGGATTTCTAGCTCTTGAAAAACAACGAGAACATTCAATTCAGTTCAGTCACTCAGTCGTGTCTGACTCTTTGTGACCCATGAATCACAGCACGCCAAGCCTCCCTGTCCATCACCAGCTCCCAGAGCTCACCCAAACTCATGTGCATCGAGTCGGTGATGCCATCCAGCAATCTCATCCTCTGTCGTCCCCTTTTCCTCCTGCCCCCAATCCCTCCCAGCATCCGAGTCTTTTCCAATGAGTCAACTCTTCACATGAGGTAGCCAAAGTATTGCAGTTTTTCCCTCAGCATCAGGCCTTCCAATGAACACCCAGGACTGATCTCCTTTAGGATGGACTGGTTGGATTTCCTTGCAGTCCAAGGGACGCGCAAGACTCTTCTCCAGCACCACAGTTCAAAAGCATCAATTCTTCGATGCTCAGCTTTCTTCACAGTTCAACTCTCACATCCATGCATGACTACTGGAAAAACCTTGACTAGATGGAATTTTGTTGGCAAAGTAATGTCTCTGCTTTTGAATATGCTATCTAGGTTGGTCATAACTTTCCTTCCAAGGAGTAAGCGTCTTTTAATTTCATGGCTGCAATCACCATCTGCAGTGATCTTGGAGCCCCAAAAAATAAAGTCTGACACTGTTTCCACTGTTTCCCCATCTACTTCCCATGAGGTGATGGGACCAGATGCCATGATCTTCGTTTTCTGAATGTTGAGCTTTAAGCCAACTTTTTCACTCTCCTCTTTCACTTTCATCAAGAGACTTTTTAGTTCTTCTTCACTTTCTGCCGTAAGGGTGGTGTCATCTGCATATCTGAGGTTATTGATCTTTCTCTCAGCAATCTTGATTCCAGCTTGTGCTTCTTCCAGCCTAGCGTTTCTCATGATGTACTACTCTGCATATAAGTTAAATAAGCAGGGTGACAATAGACAGCCTTGACATACTGCTTTTCCTATTTGGAGTCAGTCTGTTGTTCCATGTCCAGTTCTAACTGTTGCTTCCTGACCTGCATACAGATTTCTCAAGAGGCAAGTCAGGTGGTCTGGTATTCTCATCTCTTTCAGAATTTTCCACAGTTTGTTGTGATCCACACAGTCAAAGGCTTTGGCATAGTCAATAAAGCAGAAATAGATGTTCTTCTGGAACTCTCTTGCTTTTTCGATGATCCAGCAGATGTTGGCAATTTGATCTCTGGTTCCTCTGCCTTTTCTAAAACCAGCTTGAACATCAGGAAGTTCACTGTTCATGTATTGCTGAAGCCTGGCTTGGAGAATTTTGAGCATTACTTTACTAGCATGTGAGATGAGAGCAATTGTGTGGTAGTTTGAGCATTCTTTGGCATTGCCTTTCATATATATATATAAAATCTTGGGACACAGTGAAATGCTTTTATTTTGGTATGCATCCACATCTAAGCATTTAGTGGTCCTGAACAGAATAGTGGAAAATTCAGCCATTTGCCAGGAGTTTCAAGGATCTTCTGTGCACACTGAGTTCTTTCCTAATCCCTGCTAACAACCAAGAGAAGCAGCAGTACCAAAACCAAAGTAGGCACCAAATTCAAGGTTCTTTTTGTTCCAGTTGTCAGCTTTCAAATTAGATCTAAATGAATTGCAAGGATGACCAAATGAGAGCCCCGTTTATAACTTCTTCAATTTTTAAGAGCAAAGCAATTACAGCAAAAGAAAACAATTCATTCAGAGAGATTGTGTGTGCTTGCAAGTGCTTTCTGCGACCTTTCTCCAAGTGTAACCACCAAGGACTCTGAGGGCTGGCAGGTCTGAGCAACCCTGATGACTACTCTTTCCTCCTTATCAAAGCCTGAGCTTAAAACAAAACAAAACAAACAAACAAACAAAAAACAAAGAAACACACACACACACACAAACACCTCAGCTGATGATGACAGCAGAGGGTGACAGGGGTGAGAACCCAATACTCATTTCCCAGGCTGGTGCATGCATGCTAAGTTGCTTCAGTCATGCCCAACTCTGTGCGACCCTATGGACTGTAGCCCGCCAGGGATCTTGTGAAGAATAAATAAATGTGGCTCCAAGACTAAATGAAGGAGGTCAGAGACCCTTTCCAGCCTTACCTGATGGCTTCTGATCAAAGCACGGAAGCAGCATTGCCAAGTGCTGTGTGGTGATGGTGCAAAAAGGGACTTGAGGAGGAGGAAGGAAAAAGCAGCACCCTTCAATTAAAGTGGGGTGAGGAGATATGGGGAAAGTCCTGAATTCCTCACCAAAGGCCAGTGTCAGGAAGGGAGCAGAGGGGGTTACAATCTATGCCTCAGCCAGTGGTGGCAGTGGAGGGTGGGAGAAAGGAGGAAGGCTTGGAGAGTGGGGGAGGGGCATCATTTAAGACTTAGAGAAAAGACCAGGGATGCGGACAAAGCACCCTCACCATTCAGCAGCATCCCACAGGCTGTGACTGGAAAGCTTCACGTCTACTCTAGCAAGTCACTCCAAGCTGAGGGCTACTGCAGGGAGGGAGGGAGGCAGGGGAAGGGGAAAGGGGAGAAGGCAGAGACCCCAGGCCATGTAACCAGCAGCAAGGTGACTGTGTGAGGTGTTTTTTCACAGCTGAGTTAGATGTGCCCCGCCAGTTAGGATAGGAATCAATTAAAACACACTTTCTTGACCCCAGAAGTTCAACTATGTGGACAGTGCTTACATTTGACAGGATGATTTGTTAGAGCAAAACATACATTTCAAATGGACAAAAAAATAGCATCAGTTACAGTATCTTAAGCAGCCCTTGAATGGGAGCTTTCTTTCCAGTACTTCGAGGTCTACAAGACATATCTAGAAAATTTCATACTGTGGAAAATGAAGACTGCTTAAACTGAAAGGGGGTAGGGGAGGGTCTGTGATTTTCCTTTTTGATTAACTGCTGTAACACTGTCCTTCAGGCAGTTGAAAAAGTGAAAGTGTTAGTCACTCACTGGTGTGTGACTCTTTGTGACACCATAGACTATGGCCCACGAGGTTCCTCTGTCCATGGGATTTTCCAGGCAAGAAAACTGGAGTGGGTTGCCATTTCCTTCTCCAGGGGAGTCTTCCTAACCCAGGGATTGAACCCAGGTCTCCTGCATTGTAGGCGGATTCTTTACCATCTGAACTACCAGGGAGTGTCTCAGGCAGCTGAGAGAGCTTCATATTTTCCTTAGACACCATTAGGCACCAAAGCTCCTGCAGAACAACTCTGATGCTGTATGAATTCTGCCACTCTGCTAGCACTGATGTGGTTCTTGGATCCACCACTCCATTAGAATTATTAACTCCATTCAGATGAATTTTTGTTACAAATCATACAAAAAGGAGGTGCTTCTAGGTATTTAGGTCCACATTCTATTTAAACGGTGTATATCTGGTTTTCATAAATTGTTCTTGGTGGCCCAATCATCATCCATGTCCACCTTGTAAGTGTCCTGTCATTGTTATTTTCTAGATCCCAGCTAACTCTGCCATCTCTTACTCCTTTCTGACCTTCTTTGAGTTCTTCCAACAGCCAGGAATCACAGGGGACTTTTACTTCCAAGACCATGGTGGCTGCCATCTTGTATCGCTGTGGCTCAAAGACCTATACCCGTATATCTGAAGATAGATCTCATGTCCCCCAAGGATAGTCATCCTCATATGCCACAATTCCAGATCTCTACCACATTGCTCTTACTGCTTTAAGGCTCTCCCAGAACTCACCTCCACCCCTGATTAGGTGCATTACCATAATAGCCAGGAGGTATTAAGCATTTACATCTAGGCAATGTGCTGGGCTTCCCCTATGGTTCAGCACATAAAGAATCCACCTGCAACGCAGGAGACAAAGGAGATGAGGGTTCAGTTCCTGAGTCAGGAAGATTTCCTGGAGAAAGAAAACGTCAACCCACTCCAGTATTCTTTCCTGAAAAATCCCTTGGACAGAAAAGCCTGGTGGGTCACAAAGAGTCCACAGGGTCACAAAGAGTCAGACACAGTTAAGCACTAGGAATTCTGCTAAGTTCTTTACAGTCCTCATTTCATTTAATCCTCATAGCAACTCTACAGAGATGGGTCCTATTATTATCTCCATTTTACAGATGAGAAAACTGAGGTTTTGAAGATTAAATAACTTTCCTAAGGTGATATAGATATTAAGTGACAGGTCTGGACTCATAGTTTGATTAATGGAATTCATACTCATTTCACTACTACATTAATACCACTTTTATGGCCTGGGACAGAGGGTCTTATATTACACATAGGAACTTGGGTAATAACTCTATACTTGCAATTGCATTTGTATACAGACTACACAATGTCAATAAAATATCTGTTAGGGGAAGCACACTGATTGAAACCATCTGCCCTGGCCAGGCACCATAGTAACCATTTGCATGAGTTGTTTTCGGATAGGAGGTCCCAGTAAGGAACACAGAACTAATAAGCCTCCACCAAACGGAAGAGTTCGGGAAAGGTCAAAAGGAGACACCACATGTCTGACCACCTCCCAGAATCCTTCTCTCTGGCATCCATTTGGCTGAACAAGGCATGCACCACCAGGAAGGACTCTGAGTCAGAATGATTGGTCAAAGACACCCCGGAAACTAATCCCATCACCATAAAACCCGAGACTGCAAGCCATGTGGCAGAGCTGTTCTCCTGGGTTTCCTTACCCTCCTGCTCTCCACCCGGGCGCCCTTCCCCAATAAAATCTCTTGCTTTGTCAGCACATGTATCTCCTTGGACAATTCATTTCCGAGTGTTAGACAAGAGCCCAGTGTTGGGCCCTGGAAGGGGTCCCCCTTCCTGCAACATATTCATGAGAAAATACATTTCTGCTGTTTTAAGCCACCAAATGTGTGACAATTTGTTACAACAGCCACAGAAACTAAGGTAACTACTGGGTAGCTTCAGATCTTACTTTCCAAAACCAATGAATAAATTCTATCTCCCAATCTTGAGCCTCCAACAATGTAAAATGTATCATGCCTTGACTTTGATCACACCCTCTACTTATGTTACACTCATGTAACTGCTAAAATGGAGACCAGACACAGAACCTTTCATGTCATTGGCAGAAAGGGACTCTGGCTTCACAGTGGGAATTACCAGACAAAAGAGCTTCCTGGTTTAGTAAAGAAATTTGGGAAATACTGGTTTGAAAACATTTGAAAAAGTTTCTCTACTTACAGGACTTCTCAGAGCCTTTAATATGCTAATAAGACTGTGAATCTCCAAGGAGCAACGTGGTCTTCAGTGTTCACCAAGCTTAGTGAAGTCGCTCAGTCATGTCTGACTCTTTGCGACCCCACAGACTGTAGCCTACCAGGCTCCTCTGTCCATGGGATTTTCCAGGAAATAGTACTGGAGTGGATTGCCATTTCCTTCTCCAGGGGATCTTCCCAACCCAGGGCTCAAATCCTGGTCTCCCGCATTGCAGACAGATGCTTTACTGTCTGAGTCACCAGGGAAGTCCATTCACCAAGCTTATTTCATTATAATCACCCTACCCGTGGGAATGGGCTTCCCTGGTGGCTCAGACTGTAAAGGATCTGCCTGCAATGCAGAATACCTGGGTTCGATCCTTGGGTTGGGAAGATTCCCTGGAGAAGGGAATGCTACCCTCTAAGAAGCCTCTTGAAGAAGGTTAAAGAGGAGAGTGAAAAAGCTGGTTTAAAACTCAGTATTCAAAACATGAAGATCATAGCATCCAGTCCTACCACTTCATGGCAAATAGATGGGGAAACAGTGGAAACAGTGACAGACTTTATTTTCTGGGCTCCAAAATCACTGCAGATGGTTACAACAGCCACGAAGTTAAAAGACGCTTGCTCCTTGGAAGAAAAGCTATGACCAACCAAGACAGCATACTAAAAAGCAGAGACATCACTTTGCCAACAAAGGTCCATATAGTCAAAGCTACGGTTTTTCCCAGTAGTCATGTATAGATGTGAGATTTGGACCATGAAGAAGGCTGAGTGCTGGAGAATTGATGCTTTTGAGCTGTGGTGTTGGAGAAGACACCTGAGAGTCCCTCGGACTGCAAGGAGATCAAACCAGTCAGTCCTGAAGGAAATCAATCCTGAATATTCATGGAAGGACTGATGCTGAAGCTGAAACTTCAGTACTTCAGCCACCTGATGTGAAGAACCGATTCACTGGAAAAGATCCTGCTGCTGGGAAAGACTGAAGGCAGGAGAAGGGGATGACAAAGGATGAATGGTTGGATGGCATCACTGACTCAATGGACATGAGTCTGAGCAAGCTCTGGGAGATGGTGAAGGACAGGGAAGCCTGGCGTGCTGTGGTCCATGGGGTCTAAAGAGTCGGGCACGGCTGAGCAACTGAACAACAACAACATCCCACTCCAGTATTCTTGCCTGGAGAATTCCATGGACAGAAGAGCCTGGCAGGGCCATGAGGTCATAAAGAGTAAGACACGACTGAGTGACTAACACCCATCCCTGAGAAAGTACCTTTAAAGACAAGTGTTAACAAGACCACAGTTAGGAGAAAAACAGGTCTGGCCCAAACACCCTCACTGCACTGATGACACTGAAGCTCAGAGCAGTTGATCTGCCACCGTCCCACTGCTGGTGGGGCACCGTCAGGGTTATAACTCAGGCTTCCTAACCTTTTGTCTGGTGTTCCTTCTATTAACCATGTTGAAAGTCTTAAAAAAAACGAAGCACTGAATGTCATCTTAAAGTAAAGGGAGGAGGAGGGATCTTCAAAGACAACTTCATTGAAAGGAAACATTTTCTGCAGTGAGTTAACAGTTTATAGAACGCAGCAATGAGATATGAGGAAAGGGGCATTTTTCTCATCTTTTGTTATTGGCATTGACCCTGAAGGCCCTTAGTCCTCCCCCAGAAGCTTAAGGGGCTTAGATCAAGGGCAGATTTTGAAACTGAATGTATTCAGATTAAGCAAAACCTTGAGTGAGAGGATTTACTCCTCACAAGCTGTTGCCAAGTTGGGGCTGTCTCAGCCAGGCCCCTTTTCCTCAACGGCAGTCGACTGGTTTCCAAGTTGCTAGCATTCAAGCAGCCCAGTTTCCTGGGACATTAAATATCCACAGAGCTTTGTCAGCCTCCCGGATCCTTTCCTATTTCTCCACTGTTTTTAGACAGGTTTCGGGTAGGCTGCAGATTTTCTAACAATCACCCGAGGAGATGGTCCTGGGGAAATTACCCAGAGATTCGGAGTCTAGAAAAACGCTCCTTTCTTATTAGTTAGTGTTTGACAAGTCACAGTGAAGATTATTCCTGGCAAGGAGGATACTTTGCCATGATAATCTAGAAGACAGAGGCAGCTGGGAGTCCAGGGTTGCAAGTAGTTGTTTATTTGGGGACTTTGCTTTTAATGTCGTTTCCCCTGCGTTGCTGGATGCTGCTCTTACTCCTCCAGTCTGAAAAATTGCCACTGATTTTGAGAGTCTTGAATGTGGCAGAGAAAATAGTTGCCAAGTTTCCATGAAACTAAAAAAGACGGTTGCCCCTTGAAAGGAAAGTTATGACAATTCTAGACAGTGTATTAAAACACAGAGGCATCACTGTGTTGACAAAGGCCTGTCTTGTCAAAGCTATGGTTTTTCCAGCAGTCACGTATGGTGGTGAGAGTTGGATCATAAAGAAGGCCGAGTGCTGAAGAACTGATGCTTTCAAATTGTGGTGCTGGAGAAGATTCTTGAGAGTCCCTTGGATTACAAGGAAATCAAACCAGTCAATCCTAAAGGAAATCAGTCCCAAGTATTCACTGGAAGGACTGATGCTGAAGCTGAAGCTCTAATACTTTGCCCACCCAATATAGAGAGCCTAATCATTGGAAAAGACCCTGATTCTGGGAAAGAATGAAAGTAAAAGGAGAAGAGGGAGAAAGAGGATGAGATGGTTAGATAGCATCACCAATTCAATGGACATGAACTTGGGCAGACTCTAGGAGATAATGAGAGACAGGGAGGGCTGGCATGCTGCAGTCCATGCGGTCGCAAAAAGTCAGACACTTAGCGACTGAACAACAACATTTTGAATGAGCTCTGTCTTTAAGACTGAATTTCTCTAAGTGTTTAAAAGGCTTCAAATTTTTCGCTTTTGTGTCTATGTTTTTAAAATAGCTTCTCTACTTTTTCCCTCATAATACCTGTTTGTTTTAGAAATGTTGGAAGTATGAAAAAAGCATAAGAAAAGAAAAATCTTCTGCGTTCTCACCACTCAGAAATAAAGGTAATAAACATTTTTGGCTCCAAGCTCTTTTAGAATCGTTTTTGAATATCTTAACAGGATGCTGGTGAGGATAAAGTCTGAGGTGAGTCTCCCTAATCCCCACAGGATGGAAGGCAAACTGTGTGCTCCGTCTCTGAATCAAGCACATGGAGAATCACCTATCATTTATTGAGTTACTATATAAAAAAAAAATCTTAGTTTGTCAAATTGTATGGAATCAGAGAACCCCATTGAATGGGTAAGAAACTGAGCTCCAGAGAGTTAACTGACTTTCCCCGTGACACCTGGAATCTCAGAGGTGGAGCAGGGACCAAAAATATTTTCTGGCTCATCTTAGTGTTTCTTCTCCCCTCACTATACCAGTGTGTCACTAGAGAAAGAATTATAGTTAGGAAATTCAGTTTAAGTAAGAATATTTGGCTATGCCCAAACTCCAAGCACGAGGAATTTTTATGTACTAATTATTTGGCATTATGGAGAGAAAAATAATCTCCACATAAATAGAAATTTCCAAACGACTGAAGGTCAGCTTTTCAAGCACAAAGACCGGCATTTTAATGTTAGCCAGTGCCAGTGGAAATTATTCTAAATATGCCTTTTTAAAAGATAGGCACATTTAACAACACAGTTTTTTTCTTGATGACTTGAAATCATAATTACGAGCATCAGTTTCTATTCTGTTCTACAACAGAGTGAGTCCTTCTGGGATTGGTAAATTATAAACCCCTAATGGTTCCAGACTGCTAAGCTTTCATCGCGTTATGTTCGCTGTATATGGATTTTCTGTCTCCCCCTTCACAATCAAGCTGTCAGCTATTATTTCTTGCTGCTCCCAGTATGTCTGAGATCTTCTCCTCATTTGTTCCCCATCTGCTATGCTCCTGCTAATCTTTTATGAGCTGGAGAAGCGGATATCCACGTGTGTTAGAAGTATTTGTAATGTACAAGTAATTAGGCTCTGAGTGAGTATTGAGGGGTTTTGTCAGTCATAAAGTTAGTGAGCAGACTTAGGAACACATATTTTGGCCACTCAGAAGCCGTTTTAAATCTGTGTTCTCTTCAGATTGGCAAATAACATTCAAATAAATGATACATCACAGAACTTTAAAAATAAACAGACATGAAGAACTCAGAAATCTTTTGCTGATCTTATGCACATCATTCTTTCCTTGGGAAGCGATCCAAATCTCTAAGCGACATAGTGGGTCCTGAGCTCATACTTTCTTTCTTTCATTTCTTTGCTGCGGCTGTTCAGTCTGTAAGTCACGTCACACTCTTTGCAATCCTGTGGACTGTAGCACCCCAGGTTTCCCTGTCCTGCACCGTCTCCTGGAGTTTGCTCAAATTCATGTCCATTGAGTCGGTGAAGCTATCTAACCATCTCATCCTCTGCCACCCTCTTCTCCTTTTGCCTTCAATCTTTCCCAACATCAGGGTCTTTTCCAACAAGTCAGCTCTTTGCTTCAGGGGGCCAAAGTATCAGAGTTTCGTTTCAGAGGTTTGTAACACTGTACAGGAGGCAGTGACCAAAACCACCCCAAAGAAAAAGAAATGCAAGAAGGCAAAGTGGTTGTCTGAGGAGGCTTTACAAACATCTGAGGGAAAAAGAGAAGTGGAAAGCAAGGGAGAAAGGGGAAGATGTACCCAACTGAATGCAGAGTTCCAGAGAATAGCGATAAGCGTCCTTCATTTCTTTTAAACTTCTAAAATTTACTTTATAACCTAAAATTGGTCTTTTTCAATCTAATGGAAACACAGCCTCAGCATCACTCATGAGGGCCTGTCAAGTGCAGAGAACAGGCCTCTACTATCAGCGCTGTTTCCCACCCCTGCCCTTCATTTCCTGACTCCTTCCCCCTACCTCCAGATGCTGACTTCCCCTCTTCAGTGCAAAAAGTGCCAACTTTTCCTCTCTTCACTTGTGGCTTGCGTATTTTTGAAAAGATCAAAACATCTTTCCCTTAATTCAAACTTTAAAATTCTTTTAAATGATCAATGAGACAGATTTTCCTACTCTAGCCACCCTCCCTCCCCCATTTTCTTCCAGATTTTAAATTTCTAAAAATTGTCTTGCCAAGAATAAGCAAGTAACTGACATGGACCAGGAGGAAGCTAATGTCCCTGCTCATGCGATGCTGAGATCATTCAGAATGCTACCATTAGAAATGGTGCTGCGGGAACAGCCTGGCCTGTAAAAGCCAAGTGATTGCAAAATTACGCCAAGAGGAGGAATTACTCAATGCAAACACCTGCTGTGGAGTGATTATCAAATTATCCACAGTGTAGCTATGACCCTGCAAGTTGACTTTCCTTCCCCCCCTCAACTCCCAATGCCACGCTCGTTTGTATTTACCAGTAAACATCCACAAAACCACCGCACTCTGCTAAACCAAAAGGCCAAATTAACTGACTCGCGCTGGAATTAATGAGGGGCTGTAATAACAACAGCTTAGCCACATCAGAACGGGGCATTAACCATTTGCAACATACTCAGGAGCTCAGTTTGCAACCATAGCTCTAACCCATAGCTCTAACCCGGTGGTTCCCACCGCTGGGTTCTCCCAAAGAAAGCACAAATCTTTAAAAGAAAAACCGAAGTTAAAATACACCCTAACTGTCTGGTCGACTTCTTCCCACCACCCCCCCCCACCACCACTTTTCTTTCCAGCTGTCAGTTCCTAAAGAGTATATTTTAATTTTCCATGGTGGACCACATCCAAAGCTTTTTTAAGGAGCATGGGAGTCTATTCTTCTCTAAAATCTATATGCAGCCATGGATTACCACAGCTGGCTCTGGTAACACGCGCAAAGTCCAACTTACTCTCTGAGACGATTTCTAAGGCCATTGTGAGTGACATTAGGCCTGTTTCTGGCAAGAAATCCTCTAGTTGTAATGTACACCATCTTAAGTGGTCTTTTTGTGATCAGGGTCCCAGCTCTTACACAAATGCAGGGCACATTTTCTCCAATGGGTGTCCCAAGGAGAGCTTGGGAAGAAATCATCATTATCAAGGCGGTTCACCCAGACACACAGACTTGCTTGTTACCGTATTTAAAGAAGTGGCCACAAAGAAATAGTCATTGCATTTACAATGGGAGAAACCTAGTATGCATTTCCAAGGAACCACATTTTGGGGAGAATTACAGAATAATTACACATATGCTTAGATTCACGAGCATTCAATGAAGCGGACAGTATTTTGAGGATTTAAGATGTTGGCGTTGCGGGCGTCTCTAAGAAACCGGGATAATTCAGACATTCAAATGCAAAACTGCACCATTTGGAGAGTGTAGTGCGGTCTGTTCTGGTCACTGTTACAAATTCGGAAAGGATTCCCTGGCTGCAGACATTAGAGGCACTTAATACTTAAATCTGTTTCCAAATGTAAAGCATAGAACAAAAGTGCTGGGTATTAATGAAACATATCCTAACACTGGGGTGCTGGCACATTTCATTAAAGTGTCACTTTGGGAGAGTAAAAAATAATGACAAGGGCTTTGCTGTGTGCAACTTGATAAGGTCCTCAGATGAAATATCACTAATAACACATTAGACATCCATTTTAACACTATCAGGGGTTTCAGATAAGGTTGGAATTAACTTTACCCTAGGCTGTTGTCTATAACCAATTACTATAAATGAACCTCTTTCGTAGGTCTAAATACTGATTGTTCATGTTAGTTGTATTCAGACTGCCAGGAAATCAAGTATTCTTGGAAGTTATTGCAAGAATCTTAAGAAAAAGACTTTAAAAAGTCAAATATCTTGTTTACTCATATATTATTCATTTCCTGAAGGAATATATCATGTGTATGTATTTTTAAAAATACACATCTTTATCATTTTTGCTGGGTCAGTGGCAAAAAAACTTTTCTACTGCACTATAAACACAAAAGTGGCCTTCTAAACTCTAAAGGGTTTTTTCTTTTTATAATTAAAAAAATTGGATAAAAATAAGAATTCAACAGATATAGACCAAAAACTCAGCATTTTATGAATTTGAAAAGATTTCCAATTTCATGTTCCAATTTAAAGCTAAGTAGCTATCTATTTAGGAAAATTTTCCATGTGCAAATACATGGAATTTGCATTTTCAGTAAAATTTCAAAACATCTCCTAAGATCCTGTGTTCAAAATATCAGAATAACAAGAACTTTGCAAGTCTGGCAACCACCTGGAAACTCTTACCAGACAGATTTATGCAGCGTGTTTTTCAACATGTATAGATTTGTTTGATTTTATGCAAACGAGTCATTCTATAAAACGTAGCAAGGCAAGAAATTCTCCTAAGCTGGTCGGATGCAGCCAAGAATCGAGTTACAAAGTAACACAAAACAAAAGAGATGAAATAGAGAAATTAGTCCAAAGCAAAACAAGAGAAGTGCAGGAGAAATTTGGAGCTGGCAATCTCCTAATGTGAAAGGTTAATCACAAGATTTAAAACCAGATCTCACTCTCTAAGGCAGCTCATGTAATTGCATACATTGTAAAGAGACATGAGAACAGTGGGAACAGGGAAAAAAGATCGAGCTTGATGTAAACTGTAAATTTAATGTGGAAAAAAGCAAAAACAGGCAGAGAACTCAGCAAGGGGTCAGCTGTGGAACTAAGACAGTAGAAATGGCTATAAATAACTACTTTTAAAGAAAAGACAACCTTTAATTTTTGGATTGATACATAGCTTAATGGGATACTCCATAAAGGCTCTTTAGATTAATTCCATTCATCTGTGCTGCCTAGCGAATATTTATAGGGCATCTATCATGTGCTGATACTGTGGGTATACAAAGATAAATCCGACACAAGGAGAAGAAAGCCATGGCTCCCCAGAGCAGATAGTACCAACTGAGAGTTGAGAAGGAGAACTCACTCCACAGAAAAAGCTGGTATTTAAACTCTGGCTGGAAGAACAGGCAGGCCTTGGCCATATGCAGGTAGGAGTGGAAAGACCGGGGCAGAGGCAGGAGAGTCTGGAGTATGTGCATAAGTCAGAGGCAACCGCAGGTGGACTGCAGTGCAGCTAACAGACACAGAAGCAGCGTGGGCTGCAAACGGAGATGGGTAGACATCATGGGCTCTGGAGGAACTTGACTGCTTTTTAATGGGAAGTGGGAAAACATTGGAGTTTGGGGATTCCAGGAATGGTCTGACTCTAAAGGTGTTGAAGAAGATTAATCTATGTGGGGCAGTCTAGAAGAGTAAGAGGAAAATATCATCTCAGCAGAATATATTTCAGGACAGCAAAAGCGCAGAGATTTGTGTTTGGGGGCTAGAAAGTACTGAAAGCATATTTATGAGTTACATATTTCTAAATTTTAAGATTCACTTCTTGCTAAATTGGAAATGAAGTAAGAGGTGCCATGCAGGAACATGTAATTTATCAAGGACTCATGGAAGACCCAGTGGGTGTGAATCAAACCAGTTTCCCCAGTTTTTCCAGAGAGATCTCTGGGTGCGTGTTGAATGCCAGAGACTGAATGGATTAAAAAAACACACCAAGGGTGTATATAATTCCCTATCACAGCAAGAATTTGGATACATCTCAGGCCCAACCAGGACATACAACAACCAGCTGCCCCATGAGTAGCCCCTATGTCCAGGAATGTGCCGCTGCTGCTGCTGCTAAGTCGCTTCAGTCGTGTCCGACTCTGTGCGACCCCATAGACAGCAGCCCACTAAGCTCCTCTGTCCCTGGGATTCTCCAGGCAAGAACACTGGAGTAGGCTGCCATTTCCTTCTCTAATGCATGAAAGTAAAAAGTGAAAGTGAAGTCGCTCAGTCATGCCCGACTCAGCAACCCCATAGACAGCAGCCCACCAGGCTCCCCCATCCCTGAGATTCCCCAGGCAAGAACACTGGAGTGGGTTGCTATTTCCTTCGCCAGTTCATGAAAGTGAAAAGTGCAAGTGAAGTCGCTCAGTCATGCCTGACTCTTAGCGACCCTAACTAGGCTAAAAATTGTCTCTGCATCGACATCAGGAAAGAGAAGCAGGCATACACACGAGGAAGCCCTTGGCAAGAAGTGCATGGTGTCAGGGCGTGGGGGCAACATTTACTAAGGAGGATAATGTGCCGGTGAGTAGAGTGTTCTGGGGTTTGTGTTCATAGGGACATTTCTTTCCTTGTCATATTTATATGGCTTCCCCGGTGGCTCAGTAGCAGGAGACATGGGTTCAGTCCATGGGTCGGGAAGATCTCCTGGGGGAGGAAACGGCAACCCACTTCAGTACTCTTGCCTGGAGAATCCCATGGACAGAGGAGCCTGGCAGTCTACAGTCCGTGGGGGTCGCAAGAATCAGATACAACTTAGTGAATAAACAATAACATATTTATACAATACTTTATACTTTTCAAGGTGTTTTTATTAACTTTAAAAAATATATATTTATTTATCATTTGGCTGTGCCAGGTCTTAGTTGTGGTGTGTGGGATCTAGTTCCCTGACCAGGGATTGAACCTGGGCCTCCTGTATCGGGAGCATGGAATTTCAGCCACTGGACCACCAGGGAAGTTCCCCTCAAGGTGCTTTTGGATACATGATTTCATTTCCCCCAGTAACCCCATTATTCTCCTTTTACAGAAAAAGTTACCAAAGCCCTGCGGGACTGTGTGACTATCTCAGAGCTTCTTGGCAACAGGGTGAGCACTCAGAACCCAGCTCTCTGGATTTCTCCTCCATGTCTTCACCCGGTCTGTTCCTCCTTATCATCAGCAAATATTTATCAAGCATCTGTTCTGCAGAAGCCATGCTTCTAAGTCTGAGGAAAGCCTTAGGTTTTCCTGGGAGAGTTAGAAAAATCCTAGCAGGGGTTTTCTTGGCGAACGATAACCTGGCTCATCTTTCCTGCATAGCGCCCCCTGGTGGCATGTAAGATAAGCGTTGTGAAGTAGGAAGCCTTGAGAAGTTTTGGGGATTCAGAAACTGAGTTTTTAAGACTTAGCTTCATGGAAAGGTGAAACTATTGAAACATAGAAAATAATTTTCACAAGGGCTCATCTAATCCCGTGCTCTCATTTGGCATATTAAGAAACTGATGTCCAGGGACTTCCCAGGTGGTCCAATGGCTAAGACTTCATGCTCCCAATGCAGGGGGCCTGGGTTCAGTCCCTGGTCAGGGAACTAGATCCCACATGCCACAACTAAGACCCAGCACAGCCAAATAAATGTTAAAAAAAAAAAAAAGAAATTGATGTCCAGAGAGGTCAAGCAATTGTGCTGTTGGTAGTACAGCATTCCAAACCAGCGCTTCTCTTCAGTAAGAAAGGCACTCCTTGGCCTCTTCCTCATTTGCCTTTCTCCTGTGTGTTAATATTCGTGCCACAAAGGCAATGTCCTTGGGAAGGAGGACATGGAAAGGATAAGCCCCTGGTATTTGCACAAATGGACACTTCCTGGATTCTGCTCTTAATAGTTATGTGACCCATGTGACTTTAACTCCCTCATCCTCCTCTGAGCCTCAGTATCCTCATTGCTAAACTCAAAATATTCCTACCTTTCTGGGTTGTTTTAAGTGTTAAATGAAATAATGCAAGTGACACACTTAGCAGAAGCCTGGCATGTAGCAAACCTGCAATGCAGGGTAGTCGCTATTAGGCTTAGTCAGCCACCTCTATCTGGAGTCATCAACCCTAGGCATTTGGTAAGAAATATGTAAGTAACAGGAAATCAATAGGTTGGTACTTACAGATGAAGCCTTTGAAGTTGAAACAGGTATAGTAACTTGTTAAAGGCCTTATTTCAAATAACTGGCAATGTTCTAGAAGTTATATGCAGCATTCTTTTCATTATGCCATCACCAACTCCACCATTAAGAGATTTTTGTTGGTCTTTGTATCATCTGCAGCTGTTGTCTGTAACAATCCTGAGTTTCACACATGAAAAGGTTGATATAACACCTGACTGGCACTTCAGTCTATAACTTTGCACCCCTTTTAAGACTCATATTTTTTGAAATATAGTAGGAAAAATAAGCTCCTCCCCCAAATAATAATATTATTAGAGGCTTTCAAGATTCTCTGGAGAGTTAAACCAAAGAAATGTGGTGCTCATTTGTTCCTATAATGGTATGCTGTCCCTAGACTTCCATTATGCACGGAAGCTAACTGAGCTCATTTTGAGAGCAGGCATTTAAGAGAATATGCTATATAGCCATCCCTCGGTATCCGGGAGGGATTGGTATCAGGACCCCTCACAGATACCAAAATTTGAAGATCCTCAAGTCCCTTATAAAAAATGGTATAGTATTTGCATATAATCTATGTACATCTTCCTGAAAACTTTAAATCATCCCTGCTGCTGCTGCTGCTAAGTCACTTCAGTCGTGTCCGACTCTGTGTGACCCCATAGACGGTAGCTACCAGGCTCCACCGTCCCTGGGATTCTCCAGGCAAGAACACTGGAGTGGGTTGCCATTTCCTTCTCCAACGCATGAAAGTGAAAAGTGAAAGGGAAGTTGCTCAGTCGTGTCCGACTCTTCGAGACTCTATGGACTGCAGCCTACCAGGCTCCTCCATCCATGGGATTTTCCAGGCAAGAGTACTGGATTGGGGTGCCATCGCCTTCTCTGTAAATCATCCCTAGATTACCTATAATACCTAATACAATGTAAATGCTGTGTAAAAGTTGTGAATAAAATGTAAATATTTATGTAAATAGTTGCTGCTGTATGGCAAATTCAAGCTTTGCTTTTTAGAGCTTCTTCGGATTTTTTTTTTCTTTTTGGAATATTTCAAGCAGCAATTGGTTGAACCCACAAATGTGGAACCCAAGGGTATGAAGGGCCCACTGCATCTATATTCAGAATCTTAGTAACCTAAGGACCCCCTTGGGTCCATGTATTACTAAGAATACTCTTTAACTCTCGAAAGATCTCAGATTTAGACAATAAATTATATATATAACAAAGTATATAGCCATCCTACCAACAAATCATGGGGGTAAGGAAAATTTCCTTCTTCTTTGATATTTTAAATGGAAGGAAAATATTGGACTAACCCTCTTATAAACTGCCATGAAAACTGAACAAATAAATGGAACAACTATGTTCACACACTAGATGAGAGTTAGCTCAGGGCTGTGGGCTAAGCACGATGATTACCCCAGATTTCTTTCCACTGGCATTTTCCAAATCTCAGAGCGGATACGGCGAAACCAGAGTATGATAGTTTCATGGAACAGAGGAGACGGAGGTCAGATTTCAGAGATGCTGAGACAACCAGAATTTGTGAGGAGAAGTACTGAAAAGAGAGCTACACAGTGAAAGAACTCTATAAACCTGCGTAGAGTGCGGTGAGCCTTTGAATATTGATATTAAGCCATACACACACAGGTGGGACTCAGGCAAAGAACAAGTGCTGGAGAGCTGTCAGCTGAACAGCTACAGAAGTCTGCACAGTGCTCGGAGACGTGTGAGTTCCCGAGAGTGCTGTGACCTGACAGAACGGATATGCAGCACCCCTCAAGGCATATCTTAATTAAATTGCTGAAAACCAATCATAAAGAGACTATCTTAAAAGCAGTCAGAGAGGAAGAGACACCACCTTTAGAAGAATGAAGATCTCAAGCCAAACAATAACAGAATGGCATTTTTTAAATGCTGAAAGCAAGGGGGAAAATGATTTTGTATTATTAAATACATCATGTATAAAGGCATCAAAAATATGAACTACTTAGGGATAAATCTAACAAAATAAGTTAGGAACAGTAGAGTAAAAACAAACCAACAAAGAATGGAACTGGCAGAAATGAAAGAAGACTAAAATGTTTACGGATTGGAAGATTCAATATTATTGAAATGTCTGTTTTCCACAAACTGATCTGTATAATTCAAAGCAATCTAAAGGAAAATCCTTGAGATGAAACTGGGATTTCTAATTCTTCACTCTCACTCATGGATTCTTCACAATCTATAACATTTGCCCAAAGAGAGGTTGGCATTCTTTCTGCTTTTCCTGTGCTTTCTCAGTTTGTCAGGCTAGTTTTATGATATTGCAGTCATCATGGGAAATAGCTCAGGGTGAAGAGTTTGCTGGTTTGGAAACTTGTGCCTTTAACATAATGGGAGAGGATCATCAAAGAGGTCACTGTCACCCTCCTAAGCCCACTCGAATTGTTCTGTGAGCTCAGTTACTCAGTCATGCCTGACTCTTCACAACCCCGTGGCCTGTAGCCTGCCAGGCTCCTCGGTCCATGGGATTTTCCAGGGAAGAATACTGGAGTGGGTTGCCATTTCCTTCTTTAGGAAATCTTCATGATCCAGGGATCGAACCCACACCTCCTGAGTCTCCTGACTTGGCAAGCAGATTCTTTACCACTGAGTCACCTGGAAAGCCCACGTGAATTGTTCTAGCTCACTTCAATTTTCCGAGTGGTTTACACTTTGGCTCCATCCCTTGGGAAGACTGGCATGAAGGCTTTAAGATTTCTTTAACTTCATCTATAACTGCGCCTGCTAGAATGACATTTGGATATGTCATTCACTTATCTGGATATAAGCAGCTCTTTGCGGGAAACTGCCCTCAGCAGGAAACCCCCTTTCTGGTTACTTTAGTGAAGCTACATTGTCACTAACTTTCAACCAGGTACCCCCATGCTTTGCTCATCTCCAGCCCTGGCACACTTTTCTTTTTATCACACAATACCTTGCCTAACCTGTTGGCTCTTTCCTCAGATCAAAGAAGTAGAAAGGAAGCATTAAGTAATTAACAGATGGCCAGGTCTCTCCCCTAGCTTCCTCTTTCAGTAATTGCATGAACCAACTGTGTGAACAAGATAACATCTAAAGAAAGATCTCAAGGAGTCAACAAACTTGCACACAGTGGAAGATGGCTGACTTTGAATCCCAGTCTCAATGATTAACCAAGATTATTCCCCTTTTCCCTTTAAAAACTTTCATGACTGAGCAGAATCTGGTTCAGAGGGTAATTTTTTGGGGAACAAGAGTTCGCCTTCTCCCCAGATTGCTGGCATTCTGATTAAAAATAATTTTCCTTTCTACCTACAACTGCCCCTTGGGTACTGACTTTTGAGTGGGAAGCAGCGAAACCTGAGTTTGGTTACATTCACAGGACAAATGTGGCTCAAAGTGTCTTTAACCTCATTGTAGGAGGAGTGAATTTTTTTAAAAAAAGCCGGGGGGTGGGGTGGGGCAGACCTCTGTAAGAACTCTCTTCAGTCCTCACAGTGACATTGGTTTTTCTGGCTCTTTCTCCAAACCACATACTGAATGGCTTAATGCTGGTGGTATGGAGTGAAATTCTATTTTGGGAAGTTAAGTCCACAGGATAACTTATTCCACTGAAAATATTCCTCTGCCTTTGAATGCTGACATTCATGGATCTGAGTGCTGCAGTTTTCTATGACATCATGAAGAATTATTGGTTTCGTTCAATTGCTAAGTCATGTCCAATTCTTTGCGACCCCATGGTCTGCAGCACGCCAGGCTCCCCTGTCCTTCACTATCTCCTGGAGTTTGCTCAGATTCATGTCCATCAAGTCGGTGAGGCTATGAAGGATGTCATGCATGTTTCTAAACATGTCTAGATTATCCAGATGAACCTAGACTCTGAACTCGTCACTAAGGTTGGTGAATACCCCTACTCATCAGCTGCTGTGCAGTTCAGCCATACCATATGGTACAGACCAAGCACCCAGCTTCAAACCAGCTCTAACATTCCACTTACTGACACTCCTCGATTGGGAATTTGATAATATTTTGGACGGCAGAAACCAGTGTCTCTGTACACACTCTGGATGTTTTGTACTCTGCCCTCAGAGTACAGCTCCGTTCTGGCAGCTTCTCTTTTTGCCAGTCTGACATACCCCTGGTATGACAGTTCTGTTACTGCCCTGAGATATAAACATAATTGATTCTGGGCAAGGACCAGCTGGTCAGAGAGTCACAACAATCTCTCCCTTCTCACTTGATGCTTCACAGATGAAAGAAATCTGGGTAGTAGAGTTTCAATTTCAGTTAATATAATTTGTTTCTCCCCCAAATCTGTACTTTGGGGTGGTTGACAACAACCCTTTAGCAGCAGGGAACAGTGTAAGTAAACCTTCAAGCTGGGGGGGAGTCCGAGTCCTGCCGCTTACTGGCTTCATGATCTTGGACAACTTATTTAACCTCTCTGATTTCTCAGTTTCCTCATCTGTACTTCCACCTTCTTTTCAAGGAAGGGCCTCTTAATGCTTTCATATGATCCTTGTGGAGGTGGGCCAGGAAGTAGGCACAGGCCCTCAGGTTCTCCCTGCCCAAGCAGTCAGTGGAGATGGTTAGGCTGCCCCTCGAAGGAGCTCACAGTGCCAGCTGATCCCCACTGACTGGCGACCCAGCAGGGCATGGAAGCCCATGCCAGTGTTGATGGCTAACACTTCTGGAAATCTGCCAAAAGATTTCTTAAACATGAAAGAAAAGCGCTAGCAATAAGAGAAAAATACGAATTGAATTTTAACAAACTTAAAAGCTTTGATTGTTCAAGAAAGAGTGTCAAGAAAGAGAAAGGTCAAGTCTCATACTTCTAGGAAAAAGTATTCACAATACACATACCTGAAAAAATGCTTGTGTCCAGAATAAATGCAAAGAACACTTAAACTCAGGGAGAAGACAGCAATCCATTTCTCAAATGGGCAAAAACTCTGACAGTCATTTCACAAAAGAACATACATATTCTTGAGAGAATATCTGTGAGGGAAACTTTGGAGGTGATAAAAATATTCTATGTCTTGACTAGCAGGGAGGCTACATACATTTGTCAAAATTCAATGAACTGCACATTTTAAATAGGTGTATTTTCTTATATCTAAAATATAACTCAATAAGGTTTTTTTAATAAAAGGGAAAGGGGAGGAAAAGGGGAAAGTTATAGGACACTATACAGCTATTAAAAAGAATAAGGTAAACATCTACTTTGAATTTAAAGACAGGATATCAAGTGAAAAATGAGAGTTATTGAATAGTACCATTAATCCCACACACTTTTCAAAGAAGTAGTCTCTCCTCCCCTCCCCCAGCAAAATATATATATTTGCTTATATATACCCAGAGAGAATGGTTACAGAAAAAAGGCAAGTCAAGGGCTATTCTGTAGAGTATCAGAGGAAAGAAGGAGCAGGCGTTTGTTTTCATTTTAATAGCCCACTGTTTACCCAGTCACGCATCACGAGCATCTAGGTTGCTTCTATCTTTTGATTACTGTGACTTAACGCTGCTATACACCTTTTTGTACAAATATCTGCTGAGTTCTTGCTTTCAATTCTTTTGGGTATATATCTAGAAGTGAAATTGCTGGATCATATGATTATTCTGTTTAAATTTTCCTCATCTATAAAATGGGCATGATAATCCCTGCTCTGTTCACATCCCTGGGGCTTTGAGAACCCTACAAAAACCCCTTTGTAACCTGTTAAACATCAAATTCCTGTAAGAGGTTATGAGAAAGTTTTTGTGAAGAGTACAATTCTAAAACAGAAGTGTGTATAAATAATTTAGAAACAATGAATGCTTCATGTGCCAAGTACTGACCTACGCATTTCACAGATGTTAGCAAACTTAACATTGGAAGGACTGATGCTGAAACTGAAGCTCCAATACTTTGGCCACCTGATGCAAAGAACTGACTCATTGGAAAAGACCCTGTTGCTGGGAAAGATTGAAGGTGGGAGGAGAAGGGGAAGACAGAGGACGAGATGGTTGGATGGCATCTCTGACTCAGTGGACATGAGTTTGTTGAGCAAGCTCCAGATTTGGTCATGAACAGGGAAGCCTGGCATGCTGCAGTCCATGGGGTCGCAGAGAGTCAGACATGACTGAGGGACTGAACTGAGCAAATTTAAGCCTCAAGGAGCAATCTTGTGAAGTAGGTTTTCCTACAGTTTGGCCCTCCAAATCTGTGGGTTCCATATCCACGGATCCAACCAACTACAGGTTGAAAATATTCAGGACAAAAAAGAAACTTCCAGAAAGTACCAAAAAGCAAAATTTGCATGCACTGGCAACTATTTTACATACTGTTTACATTATATTAGATAGTATAAGTAATAAAGGGATGGTTTAAAGTATATGGGAGGATGTGCATAGGTTGTAGGCATTTGATATAAGGGACTTTAGCATCCATGGATTTTGGTATACTTGTGTGTCCTGGAACCAATCTCCCATGGAAACCAACGAATGACTTTATTATCATTCTATATGTGAGAAAACTTAGGCACAGAAAAGTTACATAACCTGCCCAATGTCATATACCTAGCAACTGCTGCTGCTGCTAAGTCGCTTCAGTCGCGTCTGACTCTGTATGACCCCATAGATGGCAGCCCAGCAGACTCTCCCATCCCTGGGATTCTCCAGACGAGAACACCAGAGTGGGTTGCCATTTCCTTCTCCAATGCATGAAGGTGAAAAGTGAAAGTGAAGTCGCTCAGTCGTGTCCGACTCCTCCCAACCCCATGGACTGCAGCCCACCAGGCTCCTCCACCCATGGGATTTTCCAGGCAAGAGTACTGGAGTGGGTTGCCATTGCCTTCTCTGTACCTAGTAACTAGGAGAATTAAAAAAAAAACAACAAAACTTCAAGGAGTAACAGACTTCCCCACATGACAGAGTTCTTTCCTCATATAGTAGGTTTTATCATAATTTACAATTTCAAATTTTGAAAGAAGAAATATGCATGTATCTCATTTCAAAGCTATATTAGTAGTTTAGGAAATGCAAAGGGAAATAAATGTTATTATAAATGTTACCTAAGTTTCCCCATAAATGGTTACTTCTCTGATTCTG
The DNA here is from genome assembly GCF_016772045.2 of Ovis aries. Taxonomy (NCBI): domain Eukaryota; kingdom Metazoa; phylum Chordata; class Mammalia; order Artiodactyla; family Bovidae; genus Ovis; species Ovis aries. The sequence continues at coordinate 22,243,672 of NC_056074.1, forward strand.
AAAGAGGAGAAGAATCTAGACTTTTTAAGTATCACCATATGTAGGTATCACAACAACTGGCTCCTGAAAAGATTCTGACCTCCTTGTTACTATTGGAGTTTGGGGGAATGGGTAGGGGAGCACAGAGGGAGGGGCGCAATGTCTGCCTTTGGCATCAACACGAAGGAAAGAGACAGCAAAGGAAAGCATGTGTGAGCCAACAGGAGAAACACCATATTTCTAATGAGGTCTTCATGCCTTCTTTGTCTTCAAATGAAGACTGGAACCATGAAATTCCTTTTTTGTTAACGTTAAGATGTGGTAATGCCAAGCATTCATGACCATAAGCATGGAAAACTGATGGAATTACAATCTGTTCAGGGAAATAATGTAGTGATGAGAGAAAAAATCTTCACCTGTGTCAGGATCCTGATGGCAGCTTTTAAAAACAGGTGAACATTCTCTTCCCTCTCTGGGGGGAGACATCCCTTTGTATAACATGCCAAGTAGATGCACATGGAAAAAGGCCAAAGGAAAAAAAAGAGATTGACACAAATAATTGAGATATTTTTAAGGGCATGTAAGTCAGTGAGCAGTTCATTAGTATCATTTCAGCAATTTTCTGCTCTCCAAGAAGAAGCCAAATTGAAATCATATCCTTCTACTTAATGAGCAAAAGAATGTGATTATCTTGCTGGAACATTAAGATTTGAGACGTTCATGTGACGTAAATCAGAGTTAATCTAAGTAAAATAAGCCTGGCCCTTTCCCAGGAATGCTTTTCATCAGGATACATTAAAAGTCATCATTTCTTTAAGAGCTATTAACAGCCACAACTCAATATTCAGAGTCATGCATTTCTAACATATGGTATATTGAAGTCTCGAGTAATTGAAAAAAAGAACTGCTTTATCTGGCTTCCCTGGTGGCTCAGACCATAAAGAATCTGCCTGCAATGTGGGAGACCTAGGTTCTGTCCCTGGGTAGCGAAGATCCCCTGGAGGAGGGAATGGCTACCCACTCCAGTATTCTTGTCTGGAGAATCCCATGGCCAGAGGAGCCTGGAGGGTTACAGTCCATGGGGTCACAGAGTCGGATAAGACTGAGTGACTCACGCACACACACACACACACACACACACCTTATTAATGCTCTCAAAAGTGACAGAATGATCTCCGTTCATTTCCAAGGCAAACCATTCAATATCACGTTAATCTAAGTCTATGCCCTGACCAATAACACTGAAGAAGCTAAAGCTGAACAGTTCTATGAAGACTTACAAGACCTTCTAGACCTAACACTCAAAAAAGATGTCCTTTTCATTATAGGGGACTGGAATGCCAAAGTAGGAAGTCAAGAAACACCTGGAGTAACAGGCAAATTTGGCCTTGGAGTACAGAATGAAGCAGGGCAAAGGCTAATAGAGTTCTGCCAAGAGAATGCACTGGTCATAACAAATACCCTCTTCTAAAAACACAAGAGAAGACTCTATACATAGACATCACCAAATGGTTGATGCTGAAATCAGATGGATTATATTCTTTGCAGCCAAAGATGAAGAAGCTCTATACAGTCAGCAAAAACAAGACCGGGAGCTGACTGGCTCAGATCATGAACTTCTTACTGCCAAATTCAGACTGAAATTGAACAAAGTGGGGGAAACCACTAGACCATTCAGGTATGACCTAAATCAAATCCCTTATGACTATACACTGGAAGTGAGAAATAGATTTAAGAGACTAGATCTGATAGACAGAGTGCCTGATGAACTATGGATGGAGGTTCGTGACATTGTACAGGAGACAGGAATGAAGACCATCCCCAAGAAAAAGAAATGCAAAAAAGCAAAATGGCTGTCTGAGGAGGCCTTACAAATAGCTGTGAAAAGAAGGGAAGCAAAAAGCAAAAGAGAAAAGGAAAAATATACCCATTTGAATGCAGAGTTCCAAAGAATAGCAAGAAGAGATAAGAAAGGCTTCCTTAGTGATCAATGCAAAGAAGTAGAGGAAAACAACAGAATGAGAAAGACTAGAGAGCTCTTCAAGAAAATTAGAGATACCAAGGGAACATTTCATCCAAAGATGGGCTCGATAAAGGACAGAAATGGTATGGACCTAACAGAAGCAGAAGATATTAAGAAGAGGTGGCAAGAACACACAGAAGAATTGTACAAAAAAGATCTTCATGACCCAGATAATCATGATGGTGTGATCACTCACCTAGAGCCAGCCATCCTGGAATGTGAAGTCAAGTGGGCCTTACAAAGCATCACTATGATCAAAGCTAATGAAGGTGATGGAATTCCAGTTGAGCTATTTCAAATCCTAAAAGATGATGTTGTGAAAATGCTGCATTCAATATGTCAGCAAATTTGAAAAACTCAGCAGTGGGCACAGGACTGGAAAAGGTCAGCTTTCATTCCAATCCCAAAGAAAGACAATGCTAAAGAATGCTCAAACTACCACACAATTGCACTCATCTCACATGCTAGTAAAGTAATGCTCAAAATTCTCCAAGCCAGACTTCAGCAATACGTGAACTGTGAACTTCCAGATGTTCAAGTTGGTTTCAGAAAAGGCAGAGAAACCAGAGATCAAATTGCCAACATCCACTGGATCATGGAAAAAGCAGGAGAGTTCCAGAAAACATCTATTTCTGCTTTATTGACTATGCCAAAGCCTTTGACGGTGTGGATCACAAGAAACTGTGGACAATTCTGAAAGAGATGGGAATACCAGACCACCTGACCTGCCTCTTGAGTAACCTGTATGCAGGTCAGGAAGCAACAGTTAGAACTGGACATGAAACAACAGACTGGTTCCAAATAGGAAAAGGAGTACGTCAAGGCTGTCTATTGTCACCCTGCTTATTTAACTTATATGCAGAGTACATCATGAGAAATGCTGGGCTGGAAGAAGCACAAGCTGGAATCAAGATTGCTAGGAGAAATATCAATAACCTCAGATATGCTGATGACATCACCCTTATGGCAGAAAGTGAAGAAGAACTAAAAAGCCTCTTGATGAAAGTGAAAGAGGAGAGTGAAAAAGTTGGCTTAAAGCTCAACATTCAGAAAACGAAGATCATGGCATCCGGTCCCATCACTTCATGAGAAATAGATGGGGAAACAGTGGAAACAAGAGGCTGACTTTATTTTTCTGGGTTCCAAAATCACTGCAGATGGTGACTGCAGCCATGAAATTAAAAGACGCTTACTCCTTGGAAGGAAAGTTATGACCAAGCTAGACAGCACATTAAAAAGCAGAGACATTACTTTGTTAACAAAGGTCCGTGTAGTCAAGGCTATGGTTTTTTCAGTGGTCATGTATGGATGTGAGATTTGGACTATAAAGAAAGCTGAGTGCTGAAGAATTGATGCTTTTGAACTGTGGTGTTGGAGAAGACTCTTGAGAGTCCCTTGGACTGCAAGGAGATCCAACCAGTCCATCCTAAAGGAGATCAGTCCTGGGTGTTCACTGGAAGGACTGATATTGAAGCTGAAACTCCAATACTTTGGCCACCTGATGCGAAGAGCTGAATCATTTGAAAAGACCCTGATGCTGGGAAAGATTGAGGGCAGGAGGAGAAGGGGACGACAGAGGATGAGATGGTTGGATGGCATCACCGACTCGATGGACATGGGTTTGGGTGGACTCTGGGAGTTGGTGATGGACAGGGAGGCCTGGCATGCTGCGGTTCATGATGTCACAAAGAGTTGTACACAACTGAGTGACTGAACTGAACTGAACTGAATGCTCCTGAATTCTGCTGATCTGAATGAGACCTGCCTGATCTCAGCTGGGCCCACTCCTATGGTCAGCTGGCGTACTGACTGTGGGTAGACTGGTCTAGGATGACTTTGACCGCCCACCTTAGCTCTGCTTGCACATGGTGACTCATCCTCCAACAGGCAGGTCCCAGTTTATTTTCATGGCAATGACAAAGTTCTGAGAAAAAGAATAGAGGCAATCAAGACTTCTTGAGGTCTAGACTCAGAACTAACGCATGGTCTTTACCACATTCTTTTGGCCAAAAATAGGATATAAGGTCAGTCCTGATTCAAAGGGTGGGGAAACAGAGTCTGTCTCAGGATGAGAGGAACTGCAAAATATCATTGCCAAGGGGAAGAATGGAAGCCACCGAATTTAATTGGAAATGGATTGCCTCCAATTTACAGATGGATTGAAATGCAAAAGTACACTGGCCCCCCATTGTTTGACTCTGGAGACACATATTCCTAAAGCAATAAATGTTAAGTCAGGTTCCCCAGTTAATGAATGAGCTTATTATCCCACAAAGTTGAAGAAACAACTATGCATTAGCAACGTATATAAAAATAAATCATGCAGTTGCTAGGAAAATCACAATGAAGAGGAAATTAACTGCATTAAATCAGACATTTTTTATTTTTTTTTAGATAAAAGTGCCTTAGAAAAGCAAGTTTTGTTAAGAGAATGCCAAGTCTATGGATATCTTGAATCATGCAGTGCTTTTGTTCAGTCACTCAGCAATGTCCAACTCTTTGTGACCCGGTGGACTGTAACACACCAGGCTTCCCCATCCTTCACTATCTCACAGAGTTTGCTCAAACACATGTCTGCTGAATCAGTGATAATCCAACCATCTCATCCTGTCATCCCCTTCTCTTGCCTTCAATTTTTCCCAGCATCAGGGTCTTTTCCAATGAGTGGGCTCTTCACATCAGGTGGCCACATTAGTCAAGCTTCAGCTTCAGCATCAGTCCTTCCAATGAATATTCAGGACTGATTTCCTTTAGGATTGACTGGTTTGATCTCCTATCCAAGTGATTCTCAAAAGTCTTCTCCAGCACCACAGCTCAAAAGCAAATTCTTTGGTGCTCAGTCTTTTTATGGTCCAACTCTCTAATCTCTACATTACTACTGGAAAAACCATAGCTTTGACTATATAGACCTTTACTGGCAAAGTGATATCTTTGCTTTTAATATGCTGTCTAGGTTTGTCACAGCTTTTCTTCCAAGGAGCAAGAGTCTCCTTGCTGCAGTCACCATCCGCAGTGATTTTGGAGCCCAATAAAATAAAAGTCTGTTACTGTTTTTATTTTTTTCCTTCTTTTTGCCAGGAAGTGATGGGTCGGGATGCAAGATCTTCAGCTTTTAAATGTTGAGTTTTAAGCCAGCTTTTTCACTCTCCTCTTTCACCTTCATCAAGAAGCTCTTTAGTTCCTCTTAGCTGTCTGCCACAAGAGTGGTGTTATCTGCATATCTGAGGTTATTGATATTTCTCCCAGCAATCTTGATTCCAGCTTGAGCTTCATCCAGCCTGGCATTTCACATGATTTACTCTGCATATAAGTTAAATAAGCAGGGTGACAATATACAGCCTTGATGTACTCTTTTCCAAATTTGGAACCAGTCCGTTGTTCCATGTCCAGGGCTGTTGCTTCCTGATCTGCATATAGGTTTCTCAGGAGCAAGGTAAGGTGGTCTGGTATTCCCATCTCTTCCAGAATTTTCCACAGTTTGTTGTGATTCACAGTCAAAGGCTTTAGCGTAGTCATGAGATTGTAAGACGGTGACCTGTGAGAAAATGAACAGTGCCTTTTTTCCAAGCCCTTCTTTACCATATACTGCCTCCATGGTTCCACCAAACATATGATTCTGGGTTCTAAATGCCCTCCCCCACTCCATTCTCATTCTTACACTTATCACTGGGAAATTGAGGCAACTGGAGTAAAACTTCTCAAACCAGTTGTCTAGTTGTTCATTCCCCAATCACTCATCAGCCTACTTCCATCTACCTTCCATTCCCACTTCTCCAATGAAACTGACCTTGTCAAAGTCATCAATCAGATCTGAGCTACAGAATTCAAAGGTCATTTTTTAGTCATCATCTCATATGATCTTTGAGCAACGCTGAGCCCCACAAAGGACACTCTCCTTGAAACATATTCATCCCTTTGCTTTTGTGAAAGGGATTTTCCTGATTTTCCTCTTGCTTCACCAACTCTTCCTTCTGTCTGCTTTGCCAGTTCATCTTTTCTTTCCCCACCCGTAACTCCTTACATATAAGAATGCCCCAAAGTTTGATCCTAGTACTTTTTCCCCAGCTGTACTTTCTTCCCAGAGTATCTCAGCCATTCCTATGGTTGACAATCAGAGAAATATCAAGGGCAGGGAAGTGAGAGTTGCCCATTCCTGGTACAGGCAATGCGGGTATATAGTCTACAGAGATTATTAAAACAACAGGACCAGTTATGTGTGGGTCTAATTTTCATTATCACCAATTCTAAACAGTCATAAACTACTCTTTCCAAGGTAGGATGGGTATCTTTGGCTGACTTAAGTTGTAACAGCGGTTGCCATTATTGTGGAGTTTTAATAAAAATTTGGAAGTTTCAATTTAGCACATTTTGATTCCTTATTCTTTAATAAGCACTGTATTCGACATGGAAGTTAATTTTGAGAAGGCCCTTTTATGCAGTCAGTTCTCCCCCTCTTCTATAGGACACAGGCAAGCTCTGCTATAGGCGTTTATTTCAAGAGAGGTTAGTGATAGTTTGAAATTACTCAGTCTTGTGGTACAGTTCATTCTGTTGCCCCTGGAGCACCACATATTCCCATGGTTATGATTATATACATCATGGTTATATATACCCTCAGCAGGGACAGCGTGGAGTTGGAAAGAATATGCCCACTTCTCTCTTCCTTTTAACTTGTTGAAGTTTAGAGAGGAAGGGAAACCAGGGGAGGAGGGTGAGAAATGCCTGTACCCCCTCGTAGCTCAGCTGGTAAATTGCAGAATCCACCTGCAATGCAAGAGACCCCGTTTCGAATACTGGGTCAGGAAGATCTGCTGGAGAAGGGTTAGGCTACCCACTCCAGTATTCTTGGGCTTCCCTTGTGGCTCAGCTGGTAAAGAATATGCCTGCAATGCAGGAGATCGGGGTTCGATCCCTAGGTTGGGAAGATCCCCTGGAGAAGGGAAAGGCTACCCACTCCAGTATTCTGGCCTGGAGAATTCCATGGACTGTACAGTCGACTGAGCGACTTTCACTCACTCACTCATAGAGTGGAAAGCATGTATGTGCGTGTTCACTCGGTCATGTCCGACTCTTTGTGACCCCATGGACTGTAGCCCATCAGCCTCCTCTGTTCCATGGGGTTCTCCAGGCAAGAATACCGGAGTGGGTTGCTGTGCCCTTCTCCAGGGGATCTTTCCAATCCACTGATCAAACTGCAGTCTCCTGCACTGTGAGAACTCCCAAGAGATTTTGTTTATGTATATTATATCTGTCCACTATCATTCTATTAGAAATTTAAACTGAGAGATTTTAAAAATATTTGTTACTTCAATATTCTGAAAACTGTAACTTAACAAAAATAACCTATTTGGGTAAAAACAACTGTTTCCAAAAGAAAAAAAAATAGGGAGAAGAATTAACATTGTTTTGCATTTTTGCATATCCCTTTTACTGTCTAGCTTAATAAGATGGATCTTCATGTCATGTAGACTCTGGAAAAGTCCACTATACACTCATGAGAAAATCAGTTCAGTTCAGTCGCTCAGTCATGTCCGACTCTTTGCGACCCCATGAATTGCAGCAAGCCAGGCCTCCCTGTCCATCACCAACTCCTGGAGTTCACTCAGACTCACGTCCATCGAGTCAGTGATGCCATCCAGCCATCTCATCCTCTGTCGTCCCCTTCTCCTCCTGCCCCCAATCCCTCCCAGCATCAGAGTCTTTTCCAATGAGTCAACTCTTGAGAGAATAAGAGTGAATAAATCAAACAGTACATTACTATTGTTATGAAAATAATTTGAGCCTCTCTGAAAGAGTTCTGGAAGCCCCCAGGAGTTTCAAGATCACATCTGGAGAGCCTCTGATCTAGTCTGAGTGTGACAAGTTCAATTTCTTGGATCAAGGACCATGGGAAGCAGTGGAGCCAGCCGGTGACACACAGACATTGAATCAGGCAGAGGTGAATCTGTCCCTCAGCTTCGCCACTTAGAAATATGTTGTATATATCATATAAGCCTCAGTTTACTTACTTCTGAAATGGGAATAATGTCATTTATTCCACTGGGCTACTGTCAATATAAAACAGGGTATATATGTACTTGCCACAGTACCTAGGACATTCTAATTATGGAGGAGAGGGGAGACAGGGAGAAACAAGGTCACTAAATGACCTTATAAAGTCATGTGCTGTCCTGATACACTTTTGTTCTTATTATCTAGTTTGAGGGGGTAAATGTAAAAACATGAATAGTGTATTACAGCACGAGATGGGATGATATGCCATGGTACCTTCTCCTATCCATTCATACAGTGGAAGCTCCCACAGGCGGGGTTGAAAATTGGCCAGCTACTTGAAGGAGCAGTTAAAGCAGAGGATCATACAAAATAATACGCACACACTCATCTAAAAGGTGTTATTTTAATCTAAAACATGTATACAAACATCAGTCCGCCAGTCTCCTGAATCGGGGCCAATGCTTTTCTTTGAGGACACATCTCATAATTGGTGAGATTCATAATCTCACCTTTCTTACAGAAAACACACCCTTAATAATCACATGCGATTTCCAGCCTCTTTTTTATTTTAGTGTATGGAGAACTTACAGACACTCGAGAAGCAAGTACAAAACCTTCTGTTTTCACTATTTTTTCCCGAATAGTCTCAGTTTTCTTTACCTGGCTAGGAATTTGTTTTAGTGATCATCTTTGAACTTAATCCCAAGACATCAAACTTAGTTTCTGAAGGAACAACAGCTCTTTCATTTTGCACTGAAATGTCATTGATTTATCTCATATTTAGTTAAATCATATAACTACAGTAGAAGAACAACTGGCATAAAAAGGCTTGCGAACAAACAACTCTCTCTTGATAAGCATACAACCCAACCCACGGCAGCAGACACATCCAGGGAGCTGCAGAGTGACTGATAAGCCAAGACTGCTCATGGGGCCTGAGAACATAACTACATACTTAATAAGGAAAACAGAAGCCAGTGGTTTGTCTGAATTAGTTTGAAGTGGAAATTGCTTAAGAGCACTTTTTAGATCTGTATGTACTGTCATAGAAAGATATTTAAAAACCGAGGATCAATCCCAACTGAACTGAAAAGAAACCCCCCAAATCTATATACATCCACATGGTGCAAATGCACAGATTTCAGATTTGTCAGCCTCTACAATCATGTGAGCCAATTCTTTAAAATAAATATCTTCATACATATATTTATACATGTATACACAAACACACGTTCACACACACGATGCGCATGCTCATGAGAGGCCTTTAGTTTCCGTTAGGAATAAGCAAGAAAAGTAGGTCAGGGGCTTTGACTCTTAAACTCCGTGGGGCTTAAAATCACTATCATATCCACTTTTGTTACTTCCCCCCATATTATCAGTCAAATGGTTCAATGCCGAAGCGTCACAGCTAGTTTCAGAGATGGCATAAAAAGGGTCCCAGAGCAGGTGTATGCTGCTCCCTAGCTGCACTCAGTAAGGAGAATCCCAGAGGAGAGAGCTGGGGTAGGACCCAAAGTCACAGGAGCAGGCTGAGTCCCAAGATACACAACAAGGAGGAATAAAGCCTCCAGGAAGGCAAATCCCACTCAAGGTTCTAAGACCTCAGAGCAGAAAGGCCTCTGATCACTCCCCTTCCCCACAAGCCCACAATTTCTAAGAGTTAGGGGATGTGCAGAGGTCACTTGAATGCTTGATACAACCCTCTCTTCTGTGCTGATTTACAGATTAATAAGAATCTAGCAGAAAAAAAAAAAAAAAACAAACACCACCACTAATGAGGCTGACAGGTGTGCCCACAACAAACCTAAGCTTTCCCAGGCAGTCAGTCTAAAAAAGCATTTTTCCTGCAAGGCCAAAGGGACATCTCCAGCAGGTGACCCTTTCATTTCCTACTAATTCAATTTGTATAGTAATAAGCATAGCTCATCGACTAAATCTGCCTTTCTCTTAGCAAGGAACTTGATATGCCTTGAAGTTGCTCACTTAATTCCCATCTCCTGTTACAATCAGGAAGCTATATTTTGACTTGATTAAAATTAAGAAATCTGAGATTTGGAAAGAAGCTTAACATACATCAAGAAGAAGCTTTAGCCTCTTCATTTGATGGTGAGAAACCCTCAAATAAGACAGATCAGAGAGTGAGTGCTGCAGAGCAGAAACTACCCAGGGAAAGGGATCCAGGGTGTTCTGGCAGACTGGCTACATGCGTGGGGTCAGGCGAGGGGGAGGCTAGATGCTGGGGGGTGACAGGGTGGATGATCCATTTCCCAGGAGAATGGCAATGTGGTGATCTGGTTCAGCCCCCGCCAGGAAGCCCTTGGACCTTCCAACCTAGGCTTAAATACTTTCAGTGATGTGATGGGGAGCTGGGGGGTTGGGGGGTGGGGGTGGGCAGGGGTCTCACCATTTCAGTTCAGTTGAGTTGCTCAGTCGTGTCTGATTCTGCGACCCCATGGACCTCAGCAGGCCAGGCCTCCCTGTCCACCACCAACTCCCAGAGTCCACCCAAACCCATGTCCATCGAGTTGGTGATGCCATCCAGCCATCTCATCCTCTGTCGTCCCCTTGTCCTCCTGCCCCCAATCCCTCCCAGCATCAGAGTCTTTTCCAATGAGTCAGCTCTTCGCATCAGACGGCCAAAGTACTGGAGTTTCAGCTTCAACATCAGTCTTTCCAATGAACACCCAGGACTGATCTCCTTTAGGATAGACTGGTTAGATCTCCTTGCAGTCCAAGGGACTCTCAAAAGTCTCCGGCAGACCCAAAATAAACAATTTTTGTTGTCGTTTCTGGTTTTTTCTAATCAAACCAAGTCTGCTTCCTTGAAACTTCTACCCATTACCCCACTGGTTCTCACCTTGGCTGACATTTAGGCTTACATGTGGAGCTTCGAAAAAGTCCTGACACCCCAGCCTACACACCACACCAATCAAATCCGAATTTCTGAGGGGAGAAGTGGGGGGGGGGCATAATGTGTGCGTACGCGCATGCGTGCTAAGTTGCTCTGCCGCGTCTGACTCTTTGCGACCCTGTGGACTGTAGCCCGCCAGGCTCCTCTGTCCATGGGATTCTCCAGACAAGAATACTGGAGTGGGTTGTCATGCCCTCCTCCAGGGGATCTTCCTGACCCAGGGGTTGAACCCTCCCCTCTTACGTCTCCTGCATTGGCAGGTGGGTTCTTTACCACTAGAGCCACTTGGGCAATGCTAACCCAAGCGTTAGTATTGTCTAAAACTCCTCGGATTGTCGCAACTGGGGGGCCAGGTTTGAAAAAAACCTCTGTTTTTGGTTCAGTTCTTTTGGCTAGGGCTTCCATAATAAAATACCACAGATTAGGTGGCTTAAACAACGGAAGTTAATCTCACAAGTCTAGAGACTGGGAGTCCAAGATCAAGGTGTCAGCAGGTGTGATTCCTCCTGAGGCCTCTCTCCGTGGCTTGTAGATGGCTGCCTTCTCCCTGTGTTCTCACATGGCATCTCACTGTGTGCGTCCCAAGGTCTGTCTGTCTCTTCCTACCAGTCAGGTCAGATTAGGGCCCCATCCTTATGGTCTCATTTAACCTTAATTACCTTCATAAAGGCCAAACACAATCACATTAGGGACTGGGGCTTCATATGTGAAGGGGCATGGTGGGGGAACAGGGCAGGAGACCCAACTCCTCCTGTAACAGTCCTGCTCACTGACTAGAACTGGCTGATTTAGAGCTCCTCACCCACAGTGCCATGGCACCCACATAGGCCATGGGCTGTCAGGCTGTGAAGGTGGCCAGCTGGATTCTGGGGCCGTTGGAGGGCCTAGGAGAGCTGCCTCTAGCCCTGTGTAGCTATCCAAGCATCCTTTGAAAACAACAGGGCCAGATGCCATGCCCAGCAATCTCATGAAGCCCCAAATCAGCAAACAAAATGAGTTATGTCTGGCCTTCAGTTATTTGGGCAGGAACATCTCCTTGGCAGATAGCTACAGAGTATCCACAGGGCTATCGGAGGGTCCCGGGTACTCAAGAAGCACAAAGCACAGGACAGAGAGGCAGGGGTTAGGGGCTACATGGGTGGGCTCCAGGTGGTGGCTTCTACCCTCTCCCTTCACATAAATCAGGTGACATATTATGACAAATGAAGTCCTGGCAAAGAAGTGGATTCTACAAATTAGGGCTCAATCATTCTTTTGAAAGACTGATGTGTAGGTGTTTAGAACAGTACCTGGCACTTAGTAAGCCTCAATAAATGTTGAATGAACCAATTAATAACAGAATATTTTATTGGATTTGAAATCCATTAGAAATGTTACAAGAGATTTCAATGTTAAAGTTATCCACACTTAGTTACAACTCTTGAAACTGCTGAACAATTGGAAGAGTATTTCTTTCTACTTTTGTCTCATGTTATGAAAAATGGTTTTCATTGTTGTGATTTTAAAGAATTGGAACCAGTTCAGTTCAGTCAGTCAGTTGTGTCCGACTCTTTGCGACCCCATGAATCGCAGCACACCAGGCCTCCCTGTCCATCACCAACTCCCGGAGTTCACTCAAACTCACGTCCATTGAGTCGGTGATGCCATCCAGCCATCTCATCCTCTGTCATCCCCTTCTCCTCCTGCCCCCGATCCCTCCCAGCATCAGAGTCTTTTCCAGTGAGTCAACTCTTCGCATGAGGTGGCCAAAGTACTGGAGCTTCAGCTTCAGCATCATTCCCTCCAAAGAACACCTAGGGTTGCTCTCCTTCAGAATGGACTGGTTGGATCTCCTTGCAGTCCAACACTCAAGAGCCTTCTCCAACACCACAGTTCAAAAGCATCAATTCTTTGGCACTCAGCTTTCTTCACAGTCCAACTCTCACATCCATACATGACCACAGGAAAAACCATAGCCTTGACTAGATGGACCTTTGTTGGCAAAGTAATGTCTCTGCTTTTCAATATGCTATCTAGGTTGGTCATAATTTTCCTTCCAAGGAGTAAGCGTCTTTTAATTTCATGGCTGCAATCACCATCTAGGTGATTTTGGAGCCCCCAAAAATAAAGTCTGACACTGTTTCCACTGTTTCCCCATCCATTTCCCATGAAGTGATGGGACCAGATGCCATGATCTTCGTTTTCTGAATGTTGAGCTGAATAGCTTATCATTAAACAGTCTTGATCAGAATTGTGTGTAGCTGGGCTTCCCTGGTGGCTCAGTGGTAAACAAAGCACCTGTCAGTGCAAGTGATTCCTGACCACTGTAGGAGCTTCTCGATCCTTGGGTTGAGAAGATTCCCTTCTCCAGGGAATGGCAACCCATTCCAGTATTCTTGCCTGAGAAATCCCAAAGACAGAGGAGCCTGGCAGGCTACCATCCATGGGATTGCAAAGAGTCAGACACAAGTTAACAACTGAGCGTGCACACACACACACGCACACACACACACACATACTTCAAGTTTAAAATCTGACATTAAAAAGAAAAGCCAGGTTCATTGAAGCAATGTTGTTCATTGTTTCCAAGCAATGTTCCAAAACAACTCATTAACTTTATTAACTTTAAGGAATTTAATTTAAGGGACTTCCCTAGGGGCGCAGTGGATAAGAATCCACCTGCCAATACAGGGGACATGGGTTCAATCCCTGGTCCAGGAAGATTTCATATGCTGGGTAGCAACTAAGTCCATGTGCCCCAACTACTGAGCCCACGCACCTAGAGCCTGTGCTCCGCAACAAGAGAAGCCGCCACAATGAGAAGCCCTAGCACCGCAACAAAAGGAGCCCCTGTTTGCCGCAACTAGGGAAAGCCCAGGCAAAGCGACAAAGACCCAGCACAGTCAAAAATAAATAATTTTTTCGAAAAAAGAAATTTTACTTACGAGGTATTTCTTAAATGCATTTGATATATCATCCCTAATACTTTGTATTTTATTTTTTCTTGTCAAAATAGTATGTAAAGAAAATATAATGAACATTTTCACCAAGCCTCGTATGTTGTTGTTTAGTTGCTGTCATGTCTGACTCTTTTGCAACCTCATGGACTGTAGCCTGCCACGCTTCTCTGTTCATGGGATTCTCCAGGCAAGAATAGTGGAGTGGGTTGCCATTCCCTTCTCCACCGTAGATTCCTGACCCAGAGATCAAACCCAGGTCTCTTTCGTTGCAGGCAGATTCTTGAGCGCCTGAGCCACATAGACATATACAAATCCTCTTTAGTTTATATATTATGAATATTGTCACTTTTTATACATGTTATAACATGAAAAAATTTAGGAAGCACTGCCTTCCTACTTCTCTCAGTAAATGGCACAATATCGAAATCATTAAGCCTAAATTAGGGTGCCACCCTGATTGTTCTTTTTTCTTCATGTTCTCAATCAGATCCTTCCATGAGTTCAGTTGTGACTCCCTTCAAAATCGTCTTCTCTGTCCACTTCTTTCCTTCTCCAATGCTTCTACTTGGATTAAGCCACCATCATCTCTTAGCTGGACTACTGCAAAAGATTCCTATCTGAGTTTCCATTTCCTTGCCCTTCTTCAATTCCTTCCTCACATGGCAGCCTGTGTGTCCTTTTGAAAACTCAATTCGATCCTGTTATGTCTCCCCAACTCTTTACACCCTTAAAGCCTTGCAGTGGCCCTTTAAGTAAAATCTAGACTCCCTCCTATGGCCTAAAGGGCCCTAATAATATGGTTTCATCTTCCTCTCCAGCCTCACCTCTACTGCCTTCCCACCCTCACATGCTCTAGCCAAAACAGCCTTCTGTTTCCTAAGAAAGAATTCTAGAGCAAAGGTCAAGGTCAAGTGGAGATACCAGGCAAACAATTAGGTGGAGAATCTAGAGTTTAGGGCACATCTGAACTGGATCTATAACCTGGGATTCTAGTAGAAAGTCACAAGATTAGGTGAGATCACCAAGGAAGAGGGCTTAGAAAGAGGAGGACCAAAGCCTGGGCAGTGCAGCATTCTCAACATTTAAAGGTCAGCGAGATGGAAAGAAACCTGTGAAGGAGACCAGGAAACAGCAGCCAGCGGGTGTAGGAGAAAAAAACAGGAGGTTTGGGACCCTTGGAACCACTCTGAGAAGTCTGTTAAAAATTCACACTTTCAGAACTACCCACTGGATTTTTCAGTACGAAGATGAACACCAAGCATGTTCATCAGAACACCCAGTCCTGTTATTATGAGAGAAACCTGGGAAACACTGTTCTGGAGCTTAACACAATCAGAAGAATCACCTGCCTGGGGCCCTTTGTAAACATACACTCTGCAGGGACCTCACCCCCAAATACACCGAAACTGAACCCCCAAGGGACTTACAATTTGGAAGTTCATCTTCCAAACTAATGATTTCTTTTTGGGACTTGTTCTTAAAGAGTTTTGCTTTTGAACCAACGAATCAGCAGTTCTCTCTTCATTGACAAAGGCTGATATACCATTTCCATCATCTCTTCAACTGGAGGCATTTCCTAAAACCATATGGTGTTGATTTTAGCACATGCGAGGGTCTCAGCAGAGAGTCTTGCCTTTGAACTAGAATTAAAACTACCTAACAAAAAAAAAAAAAAAAAAGGGGAATTCCCAAGTCTGGACACAATAGTCAAACTTCAAGTTACAGCACTCCACCCAAACTTCCTAGCTAACTTAGCTCCCAAAGCTCTCAGAGTCATCTTCTCTGAGTCTCAGGAACCACATTTTCCTTCCCCAAGTGTTCTAATGGTGGCCATGTCAAGACGACCCTTACAGGGCCTCTCTTTCTGGGGTCCTCACAGCTGCCTCCCCTAACCCAAACTGCTCCCTCAAGCTTTTTCTAGTTCTATGCTCTTCCTAAATTTCCTTCCTTTGAATGTTAAAACCTCTCCCTCCCGTCCATCGGATCAAAATGGGAAACTTTTTGCCCTCTTTGACAGAAATCATTCCTTGTTGGCCACCTGATGGGTACTTGGGGTTAATTAGAAAATCCCCATCAAGAGTTCAGAGGCCAATATCAGCTGTCAAAATCCCACATTCCCCTCTCGCCCCTCTTTCAAGTGCAAAACGACCTGTGTCTGAAGATGTGCGGGAGATAAAAGGGCACACACAGCAGCGCGGGGGGCTTTGCCTCGGCCTCATTCACGGCCCCACCGCCATGAATACTGCAAAATCTCAAATGAAAGTTTTAATCTCCCCACTGCATTCAGCCTAAAGAGAAAAGGGCTTCCTTTTAACAATTTTCCCCCTTAAACCTTTTGTGTTGCCATGCTCCTGAAAAAAAGCGGAGATTTCACTCTGACCCGGCGAGGGCTTTACGCCAAAGAAAGCAACGCACCTCGAACCCTTTGTGCTGAAAGAAGAAGGGCTGGGCGGCTCGAAGCCACCGGCGCGAAAGCGGCAACCCACGGTGGGGCGCGCGGGGGGCAGAGGGTGCCCGCGTCTCTGCAGACGCCGGGCTCTGGCCTCGGGCCCCCTGGGCCTGAAGGAACGAGTGTGATGCGCCGCGGACCCCACTGCTCCCAACAGTGCGGAGCCTGGCGTGGGGGTGCGACATGGGGCGGCTGACTTTCCAGCCAGGACGCCGGTCTGAAACGCACCCGCACTCGCGGACCAGGGGGCTCAGTGTGGCCCTTCTTTGTTTTCACAAATGCACTCAAAAAGAGAAGGAACTCCAAGTTCAACGCTCTCTAAGCGACCCTTTGGGGAGAACCCCTGTCGGTGGTGTTCACAAGACCCCGGCCGATTGCTAGGAAGCTGATCTTTGGGCGCAGACCCCGTCCTCTCCCGGAGCTGCGGCCCGCACTCTGCAGAACGCCTTTGCGCCCAGGGCGCTTCCCGCGCGCAGACCCGCCGCGTCCGGAAGAGGACCTGGAGAAACGCCGAGGAGTGTTTCGATCTTTGCCTGCCTTCACCATTACTCCCTTCGCACATAATGCTACCGAGGTGCTCGTGACAAGAAACCCTACTCTCAGCTCTTCTAGCATTGAAAAAAAGTCCTCAAATTATGACGTCCCCTTATCTCCTCCAAAGGGCTGCTCTAAATGTTTGAAATTAACACCTGATATTAATCCAAAATATCGGGATTAAAAGCAAGAGGCTCTGTTTCTGAGCCCAGCGCGGTTTTACGAGCGCCTTAATTTGGTGTTGCTTGATTCTGACAGCCCAGTGAATGCCAGCTCTTTCAAAAGAGTGTTTTCTGTCGAGCGGCCAGAGTTCAAAAGGCCCAGCGCCCAGCTTTCAGCGCAAACTGAGTGCAGGGCCGGCTCGGAGCGGTTCTAAAGCAGCCCCTGCCGGTCGGTCTCTCCTTACATCAGCAAAATGATGAACGCGCCCCTTCCCTCAAGAGTTCTGCCTCCTCCTGTTTGACAGTTTGCTTCGCTAGCCTTTTCAACACTTCTGAACGTGATTTTTATTGAGGGTCATAGCCTGGTAGGTATGTTGTCACTGCTCAAGGCAAAATTGCTTTGATAGTTTTCCTTTTTAAAATCTGTTTGTAAGGGGTCTGCCTTTTCCCTCTCTGGCCAGTTCTTTTTGGCGTGTGTGACTTGGAATGGGTGTTGTCTTCGGGACAGCGTGGGGCGGGGGCGATTTTCAAAAGATGTCTCAAATTCAAACGTTTAAAGAAACAGCGGTGAGAGGGCGGTAGCGTGGAGGTGAACAAAAGGCCAAATAGCATTTAAAATTATTACATTTATCTGTGTTGAATGACATGTATTTTAAAAATAAAAAGCACATATAAAGACTTTAAAATCCCTTCCTTTACATTTGCCACTTGCTGAATAAAAGCTTATCGAAAACCTGCCTTTGATCATTTTTAAGCTGTGAAATTCTGGCCAGCCTCTTAAACCAAACGCAAGCGAATCGCACACACATAACACACTTGCAAAATGAGAGCAGGAATAAATTGATAATGCTGATCAACTTTTCTGCATCTCCGCTCTAACTGCGAGCTCAACAATGAGCCCCAAATGGACATACAGGTTCTAATTAGAGTGTTTCTGAGTTCCTTTCCAGTTCTAATGGTCCATAAATAATATTTCACAGTTTGTGGGTAGTTCAAGGGAAAATACATCTTTTTTAAAAAATCATAATTATCTAGATAGACTAAGGCAATAAAATTTAAGCACTGATTTTAGCAGTAATAGACATAGAAAATTTTCATTTTATATAAAATCATACTTCAAATGCACAAATACTGCTACATTTAAAGGAACTTGAGTGCAAATTATTCTGTCAAATGAAAAAGACTTTTCTAATAAGAATAAACACCATCTTATTAATCTATTTATTATATTAATATATCTGATTTTTCTTAAACCAGATCTCTTAAAAAAACAAAAAAGAGTTTCCTTACACAGATGTATGGCCATATTCATGGTATACTTAGATTAACAATTCTCCAGAAGGTTTGTAAGGACACTTAACATCTTTTCTCATTAGGAAAATGACAGGAGATAAAAAAAACTTAGAGATATCTGTTTACACAATGAAAAAAAAGTTATTCAGAGCAGATGAAACTTTTTAACTCCTCTACTAAATATAGGTGTTCCAAATTTACATCTTTATGAAAGGCATATAAGATAATCCCATATAAATATTCTGCATTTTAACTGAATTATGAACAATGCATCTTTTACATAAGCTGATTTAATATGGCTCTTTGAGGAAAAGTTTTCATTTGATAAAATTTTGTTACTTGCTTCAGAAGTTTCAGGGAAGAAGAAATTGAAAAAAAAGTTAATGCAATTACTAATGAATTTTAGTTAAGCCAAGGTAGAAGAGGGACAAAGTCACTGGATATGAGGATATGTGAGTTTTTAATCTTCTGAGGATATCTGAGTTTTTAATCTTCTAATGCTAAAATCTTCAGAACTCAATATTTGGAAAATCAGGGAGTTTTGCTACCAACTGCAATAACATTTTTCGCCTGAACATTTTCCCTGCCTGTCTTAAGGTTAAGGGACAACCTAGCATAAACCACCTGTTGTGCTATGCACCTAGTCCAATTAGACAAGTCTTTTGCCTTTGTGGCAATAATGACCCACATGAATCACTACTTTCAGACTAACCGAATCTGAAAACCCCAGTCAGAGTGGTCTTTTCATGCTCACAAAGTCAGCAGGCAACTTGCCTCTCATAAAGCTTAAAATCTATCAAGCACACGCAGAATAATTCACATCCCTGCCCCTGAAACCCTTTGAAGCAAATAAACAGAAAAGAAAAAGATTAAGATTTGATCTCAATTTAAACATGTTAACAGTAACGCTATATTATTCCAGATTTTACCCAGCTGTTTTGGATCTTTAGAGAATGTGAACAAGAGAGCAAACCTGTTTCAAGGATTACAGAATATAAAGGTTCAAAAGGAGTCGAACCCTTTCGGAACTATACATCTCCTGCCTTGGTTTCTTGCTTGACAGAGTTTTAGAATTCAATGCCATTGGGTTCTTTTTCACTTTTTTTTCTCTGCAATCTGGCTTTCTTATAATTACTTCCCCAAACAGATCTCTTACACTCTTTAAAAGTATAAACATTATAGATCACATAGGGTGGGCTCAAATCATTTGCCTCATAGGGCACTGGGTTTATATCTAAAGTCATTCATAATCATCTATGTCAAATTCAGTGAGAGAGGACTTATTTAGTTTTACTCTTTTTTCTTTTCTTAAGGAAGACATGAGCAAGCCAGAAAGAGACTAAATATGACCACATTTAGAGTAAAACTGCAACCACTTATCAAATAATCACTTCCTTTAAAAGAATACATCTGTTAAGTTTCCCAGAACTGTAGAAGGAAAAGACATTTTCACAGACAAGAAAGACAAATGTTTACTAGAAGCTGATTCTGCCAATTAAGTTCAAATGGAGAGCTAGAGAAAAATATTTAACAGCAGAAAAAGTCTGAAAAAAAATGAATCAAAGGGAATTATTTGTATGTAGCATCAGTTGTTGTTGGAGAAGGCAATGGCACCTCACTCCAGCACTCTTGCTGGAAAATCCCATGGGTGGAGGAGCCTGATAGGCTGCAGTCCATGGGGTCACGAAGAGTTGGACTTGACTGAGCGACTTCACTTTCACTTTTCAGTCATTGTAATTTTGCTGATGAGAAGGCAGTTTGTCATTACAATTGGGTTAACCAAGTTCCACAGAAGATGCAGCAGGAGCTATAGGGGTGAAGTACCTGGAAAGATACATTTCATTTGTCTTGGGAAGAGAGACAGAAGGGTTTGAGGGTAGATGTATAGGAAAATATTCACCAAACAGTACTTTACACAGGTAATCATCACGAGAACTCGTACTAGTCCCCATTTTTACAGATGAGTAAAATGAGTTTAGAAAGTTTGTTTCTTGCATAAGGAAGACAGTAACTACCTGATGGTCTGAATTTTGCTTTAAGCTTATTTTTTCTAAAATAGATTGGTTCTCTACTCAAGAGCAGGAAGGCACATTTTAAATTTTCATGGAAAGCAGTAAGTATAGGATAGTAGGTATCAAGGCTTCTCTTTTTCCTATTATCTGTTCATGCATCATTCATTTCACCAAGTTAGTAAATATTCACTAAGCATCTTTTACTATCCACTACTCCCAAAAGATACTTGAAAGAAAAAGTGAAAGTTTAGTCGCGCAGTCGTGTCCAGCTCTTTGTGACCGCATGGATTGTAGACCACCAGGCTCCTCCGTCCATGGGATTTTCCAGGCAAGAGTACTGGAGCGGGTTGCCATTTCTTTCTCCAGAGGATCTTCCTGACCCAGGGATCGAACCTGGGTTTCCCACATTATACACAGACACTTTACCGTCTGAGCCACCAGGGAAGTCCCGCAAAAGATACTTGGTACAGGTTAAATGCCTTGCCTAAGATTTCACAGAACCCAGGCAGTCACATTAGAGGCCATAAAGTGAAGGTGAAGTCTCTCAGTCATGTCTGACTGTTTGCAACCCCATGGACTGTAGCCTACCAGGCTCCTCTGTCCAGGGGATTCTCCAGGCAAGAACACTGGAGTGGGTTGCCATTTTAGAGGCCATGCTCTTCATTAAATGTCATCCTCTGATGCCTCTGCTACAGTCTTGCAAAGTAGGTGATCTGGCCAAAAGGAGGAGAGAGGGCTGCATAAAGGTGATCTGACAAGATGATGTGTGCCTCTGAACTCAGTGGGAAATATGGCATCTGGGGAAGATTCCAGAGTAGCAAAAATAGATCGTTGACCCAATGGGATGATAACAAGAAAAGAGAACAAGTTTCTATAAAGCAAAACAATAACATCAGTAGTTCTCTATTCAGAGAAGGCAATGGCAACCCACTCCAGTACTTTTGCCTGGAAAATCCCATGGATGGAGGAGCCTGGTAGGCTGCAGTCCATGGGGTCACCAAGAGTCGGACATGACTGAGAGACTTCACTTTCACTTTTCACTTTCATGTGTTGGAGAAGGAAATGGCAACCCACTCCAGTGTTCCTGCCTGGAGAATCCCAGGGACGGGGAAGCCTGGTGGGCTGCCGTCTATGGGGTTGCAAAGAGTCGGAAACGACTGAAGAGACTTAGCAGCAGCAGCAACAGCAGTTCTCTATTAGATTAAGTGCAAAACCACAATACATATAAAGGAATAAATAGCATTTATTATTCATGTAAGAAATTTAGAAAAATTACAAAATAGAAAATAAAAATCATCCATAGTCTTGCCACTCAGAAATAGTCACTACTCTCTCCCTTTTTTTTTTGTAATATACATTTATGTCTACATGTATAATACACATGTATAGGCACATTTTTAATAGAATACATATCATATATAATTTTCATGCTGGCTTTTTCACTGCTTATTATATCAGGTACATTTTCCAATGCCTTCAAAAAGTCTTTGAAAACATTCTTCTTTATTTTACATGTTAAAATTTATTAAACCAATTCCCTATAGTTAGGCACCTAATAATTCTACTTTTTGCTACTGGAGGTAGATCCCCATTGTACAAATATTTTGTATTTTTGTGAACATCTCTGATGATTTCACCAAGATTAAACAACACTTTTCATGTTCTTTTTTATTGCCATTGTGTCTTCCAAAATGGTTGTATTTATTTACCCTCCAAGATGCAAAATGATATTTTCACTGCTGGGAAAGAATATTTTCAAAAAAATTTCTACCAACTAAATGGAAAGGGGAAAGCATGCTATTATTTGAAATTCCTTCATTATTAACTTGAATATTTTAACATGCTTCTTGATATTTTTGTTGTTTATGGATTATATTTATGCCCTTTCCCTTTTTGGTATTGGTATGCTTGACTTGTTGATTTTAAAGAGCTCTTTACATATTAAAAATATTGAGTAACTACATAATACTACATTTGGATCTGTTTTTCAAGGTCCCAGACCAATTTCTGCATCTTTCATTATACCCTTCCTGACTCCTTCAACTCTAACTCAAGTCTCCTGCTTCCAAAATCCTAATACAATATCCAATACTGAATTATATGCTGTTTGCAGTCCTTTATCGGAGAAGGCAATGGCAACCCACTCCAGTACTCTTGCCTGGAAAATCCCATGGACAGAGGAGCCTGGTAGGCTGCAGTCCATGGGGTGGCTAAGAGTCGGGCATGACTGAGTGACTTGACTTTACTTGCAGTCCTTTAGAGTTTCTCCTTTCAGCCTCCATAATACCTTTCCAGAGAAGACTTTGTGCCTCTTAACAACTACAAAGAACCAACTTGACATCTCTGAATTCTCAGTGTCATTAATCATGACATAGTTGTAATTATCCTCCTTTAGCAGGTGATGGAGCTGGGGTTCAGCCCAGATTTACCAGCTGCTCCATGGTTAGCCTAAGTCCTCAATCAGGCTTTCTCACTCCTATAGTGCTTCTGCCAGTTCTCATGTTAGCATGTCTACATTGAGATACTCTTATGTTAGCATTTTTTCTTAGTTTATTTTAAATGTACAGGGCTTCCCTGGTGCCTCAGTGGTAAAGAATCTGCCTGCCAATGCAGGACACATAGGTTCAATCCCTGGTCCAGGAAGACCCTACACACCTCAGAGCAGCTAATCCTGTGTGCTGCAATGATTGAGCCTGTACTCTGAAACCCGGGAACTGCAACAACTGAGCCTGCAGGCTTCAACTGCTGAAGCCTGCATGTCCTTGCTTCGCAGCAAGAGAAGCCCCCACAATGAGAAGCCTACGTACGCAACCAGAGTAGTAACCACTCGCCACAACTAGAGAAAAGCCTGCATAGCAACGAAGCTTCAGTACAGCAATAAAATTATAAAAAATACAAATAAATGTATAAAACACAATTCAAAGAGCTCACAAAGAAGACTTAGCTGGTAAGAAATAGAACCAAGTCTGATATTTTAGATTTTTGGTATAGAAAAAGGAATTCTTTTATTTTTTCTGGTCATAATTTCTTTAATAATTCTTTGCCTTTAGAACAAAGAACATCAAATTTCCTTGAAACTTGAGTTTATGGGTTTTTTATGTATAAAGGATTTGTGTGAGTCACCCTCAGATCACAGCAATGATAACAGAAATGAAATCAAGCAGCCTATGGCTTTGGATATCGTCTTCTTCCCAAGTCTCGCTCCAGAAGTCAAATCCTTACAAATGATTTGGATGCTCCAAATGAATAGCTTTATCTTTCTTTTTATTAGAATGGGAATTTACCCAGTACTCACTCATAAATAGCTTTTGTTTAAAAATCACTCTCGTTGAAATGGAGAGGACCCCAGGGATGGCGAATCCAATGGAGAAGAATCTGAAAAATAACTTATTTGGGGTGTGTATGTGTGTATACACACACACACACATATGGACAGAGACAGAGAGAGGCATACTTGTTTATTCACAATGTGCTACTTTTTGTACAATCCAATATGACTTAGCTAGAGGCTGGGATAAATAAGAGAGGATAAATAAGGAGGAAGAAAAGATCATATGAGAAGGTGAATCTCACAGCTTTTCTCTGGAATTGAATTGGGCAGGTATGTGTTTTAGAAAGACCTTCAAGGTTCTTCTGGAGAAAGGTCTGATTTGAATAGATTAACGTGGCTGGACTTCCAGGCCTTCGAAAATGGTCTTTCATTTCCATGTGAATATTGGAAAATGCCCTTCTTGGGAGAGGGGGCTGGGGGATCAGACCTCTTTGCCTCCATCTCTGCTAATTTACATGCTCCCCAATGGAGGTCATATCGATATGAGACCCAACCACTGTCAGCTTTGCGGGTCCCTTAACCTGAGAACCTTGAAGCCCATTGAGAGCTATTCATACTTGGCAGATTGATTTCTTCAGTCATTTTGTCATAGTAACTGACAATTCACTGCCATCCAAGTGTATCTGGGAGCACAATGCCCACATAAATATTGTTGGCAATTCTCAGCATATCCCTTTGTGGAAATGGTGGGTTAACTTACTTCTGCCACTCGACTTTCTATAGCTATGTGGCAGAAGATCATTTCCTCTGCAACCATACAGCCAACAGGACCAGTAGGGCCTATTTCAGAGCAACAGAGAGTTCAGAACTCCTCATTAATGCATAATGAAATGAATCAAAACTTCAAATACAGGTTAATCTGAGGGGGAGACAAGGGGTCCACAGGAACATAAAAACCTTGATGAGAATCAGGAACAGCTCAAGTCTTAAGCTATTCTAGAAAGTTTAGGGTGTGGAAATAATAGCTTATATGATCAGGAAAATGTCTCTACTTAAAAAAAATAATCATGTGAGAGACAAAGGACACTGACCCTTACTCACACCAGCCAATCTGAAAGGTGTGTTCTGATCTGCGCTGATTCTCAAAGCAGGTGAGGGACTTCCCGGGAGCAGTTCAGAAAGCTCTGGGTGACCTTAGTCTATGGAGGACTTTCTTATTGTTTCTCTAGTTGTTTATCCAACCATCCCCAAATGGTGAGGCAGCTACAGCTGTGGCATGACAGAAAGAATAGGTAGTAGACATTCCTGGATTTGATACCTAGCTCCACTGCTTAGCCCTGGTACCCTAAGTCCCTTCATCTTCCTAAACTCAGTTTCACTATCTGCGAAATGGGATTGTAAAGGCACTGACTTTATGCAGTGGTCATAATGATTAAATAAGATCATTTATTCATCAAGTAAGTCTTTTCTAAGTACCTTCTCTGCAATAGGCACAGCATTTAGGACTGGGAAATGAAAATACCTGGAGGTGGAAGTCTCTTTGATTTTAATGCATTCAGTTAGAAAGGAAAATAAAATTGCTTCAGTGTAAGATTTGACTCTGAGTTGGCCTGGAAGCTTCAGGGAAGGCTTCTCAGAGAAGACAGCACTTGAGATTTGAAGGAGGAGAAGTTGTCAGCGGATGACAATGTGGGATAGGGAAGGCCAGAGGGGTAGGCGATAGCACTCTTGTTGCTGCTGGAGTGTGATGGGCAAGGAGCCTGCAGCAGAAGACAAGGCTGAGTGGGGAAAGGACTGAGTCAGAAGGAGCTGTGTGCCCACTACAGAGGAGACTAGATTTCAACCTGTCATCACCGGGAGCCTTGGAAACACGCCTGCCTCACCGAGCATTTGTAGGTGCCACGTGCTGTGCTCAGTCACTGGGATGCTTCTTGTCTGGTCGGACTAATCAATGCTGATGTCACGGTGGAGCTGACTTTCCACCAAGTTCCTAGTGATGCAGGATAGTGAGCCAAAGTTTGTGTATGGGGGTGCGGGACGGAGGCAGTAAACCTTTTGAAGAATTCTACTCATGCCTGGAAGTCAAGAGGCGGGGATACGCCTCCAGTCGGTTTCTTTCTCTCTCTGAACCTTCCTCTGTCTCTCCAGTGTACATGTGTAAGTAACATTTGCCAAGCCTCAGTGGAGAAGTTTTATGGCATGAGGGATGCCTAGCACCTTGCAAAATTAAGTACTATCCCCCACTCCAGTACTCTTGCCTGGAGAATCCCATGGACAGAGGAGCCTGGTAGGCTGCAGTCCATGGAGTCTCAAAGAGTCGGACACGACTGAGCAACTTCACTTTCACTTTTCACTTTCATGCATTGGAGAAGGAAATGGCAGCCCACTCCAGTGTTCTTGCCTGGAGAATCCCAGGGACGGGGAAACCTTGTGGGCTGCCGTCTATGGGGTCGCACAGAGTCGGACACGACTGAAGCAACTTAGCAGTAGCAGCAGCAGCAGCAAGGCTATATCTAAGACTGTAATAGTCACTGAAAGGACTGATGCTGAAGCTGAAGCTCAAATACCTTGGCCACCTGATGCAAAGAGCTGACTCATTGGGAAAGACCCTGATCTTGGGAAAGACTGAAGGCAGGAGGAGATGGGGATGACAGAAGATGAGATGGTTGGATAGCATCACCAACTCAGTGGTGGATGGCATCACCAATTCATTGGACATGAGTATGAGCAAACTCTGAGAGTTAGTGAAGACAGGGAAGGCTGGTGTGCTGTAGTCCATGGGGTTGCAGAGAGTCAGACACAACTGAGCAACTGAACAACAAGGCTATAATCTGCTGCAATTTTCTCCTTCCTCCTGCTGAAGTGTGTGACTGGGACACTTGAATATCTGAAGGAGCCTAAGCCCCAAGAGAAGGGAGCCCCAAGCCTCCCAAGACCACTTAAATAGGAGGTGGGATTTCCCAGAAAGTTGGTACCACCCTCTACTTCTGAGGCCAATGTAAGGAGAGTCAGGACATTGAAAGTACTAGGAAGACGAATCCTAGAGATGCATATACTAGGGCTTTACCAGTTACCAGCTGTGTGATCCTGGGGAAGTCACTGAATCCCTGCGAGCTTCTGCTCCCTCATCTTGAAATGGGAATAAGTGATGATACCCACTCTGCTCACTGAATAGCGCAGCAGGGTCTGTGATGACACATGCTCTGGTCGTCTGTGGCTGCCTAACCATTACTCCAAAGCAGAGCGGCTTCAATCCATCACAGTCACCTAGTTCACAGATCTGCTAGTCTCTGCTCAATTTGCTATCAGCTGGGCCGGCTCAGTGGCTGGGGCTGGAATTTCAGAGGGTTCACGCACTCACACATCTGAAGGTCAGTGCTGACTCTTGATGACCTCAGGGTTTCCTCATAGCATGGTGGCAGTGTAAAGTGTAAGTGCCTGATTAGGCAGAACACCAAGCCAGAAGTCACACACATATACATTTCCCCTCATTCACAGCCATCATAGTCCCACTGGGATTCAAGAAGAGGGAACACAGACCCCTCACCTCTCCACAGGAATGACAGCAACCTTGTGAGACGATGATGTGGGATGGGATAGACATATTGGTAGGGCCATCTTTGGAAAATATAATCTGCCACTTGACGTGGAAAAGAGAGCTTTATGAAGTATAAAGCAACATATGAATGGTGTTGCTGAATGAGTGAATAGGGTTGGCTGAGCAAACTCTGGGAGACAGTGAAGGACAGGGGAGCCTGGTGTGCTGCAGTCCATGGGGTTCCAAAGAGCTGGACATGACTTAGCGACTGGACGTCAAGAACAACAACAACAACCACTCAAGGTTTTCCACTTAAGCGCTGTTTCACACAGTTAAGTACTATTATTTTTAAAGTCTTTGTTCAATATCTATTGATGTCTATTACATGCAGGCACCATTCAAGATGTTATCAAGCCCAAGATCTCATTTCACCCATATAACAAGCACAAGGGATAGAATTTATGATTCCTATTGTAGAGTAAACTGAGGTTCGGAGCATTAAGTGATAGTGTCTATTCATTCACTCCATAAATATGTATTAAACATCTACCTTCTGTCAGACAATATGCTCAAAGGGGAGCAATAGTAAACTAACCAACCCTGGTCTCTGCCTCATCTAGTGGAGACAAAAAATAAAAGCCAGATAATCTTGAAAGAAATTGATTACTATTGTGACCAACACTGTAGTAGGAAGATCCCCTGTGGATGTCGGGGAAGCTTCCCTAGGCAAGTGACATTTTAAATGACACTTGAAGAAAGAGTAGGAATGAGGTAGGGGTAGGGGTGTACAGGAGAACATTCCCAGCAGAGGGCGAAGCCTGTGCAAAGGCCCTGTGGGTGGAGGGAGAGGGACACAGCTGGAGCACAGAGAGCGAGGAGCTTGCTTTGAGATGCAGCTAGAGGGACTGACAAGCCAAAAAAACTAGCAAAACCTTGCAGAGCCTTGCCCAATCATAAGCCAGAAACTGCAGAGTCAGGACTTAATTCAGGGCTTCTAAGCACCCCCTGGAGAAGGCAATGGTACCCCGCTCCAGTACTCTTGCCTGGAAAATCCCATGGACAGAGGAGCCTGGTGGGCTGCAGTCCATGCGGTCTCGACTGAGCGACTTCACTTTCACTTTTCACTTTCATGCATTGGAGAAGGAAATGGCAACCCACTCCAGTGTTCTTGCCTGGAGAATCCCAGGGACGGGGGAACCTGGTGGGCTGCCGTCTATGGGGTCGCACGGAGTCAGACATGACTGAAGCGACTTAGAAGCAGCAGTAGCAGCAAGTACCCCCTAAGGGTTATTTCAATCCAGGACAGTTGCCTGGATTGTACTGGACAGAGCGCTACCTTATTGCTGTCTCCCACAGATCCTTACACGGGTGAGGGTAAGCCACATGTGTCTCCACTCATGTGCCAGGCTCTTGGAGGGCTGCATGCTCTCCCTCTCTGATTAATCTCTGCATGGCACTGAATTGTGGAGACTCTGCAGACACTGAGTGAGTGCTTGTTACTCAGCTAATTACTCCCAGCCTGACTGTGAATAATACAAACACCCTCCTATCAAACCGCCCCCAAAGGCAGATACCCTGCCAAGGACCTAAAAACAAAGAGGCTCCCTGGAATCTAGATGGCATTTTCGTGGGTGAAAATGAGAAAGCAAGACCTTTTCAAAGCCTCAATTTGCCCTTCTGTGAAATGGGGGACATTCAACCCAATTACTTCCTAGCCAATTTATTAAAAATCAATTCATTCAAAAATGAATCTAAAATAATTGGCACAATTATGCACCCTTTGGAGAAACAGTTTTGCTTGCTAGTTTTATAGAGGAACCAGTAAAGTGAGGTGGCTAGGACGGCAGGACCCTAGGAGAGAGAATCTCGGCATGCGGATGTACAGTCAGAAAAGAATGCTTGCAGATAGAAAAATGTTTCTTACAGAATGTGCTTCTCAGCAGCTCTCTGGCCCTCTCATTCAGAGCCTACAACCGTTTCCAAGAGATTTCTATTAGGCTTTTGAAAGAAAACAGCCTGCTTTCCCTATTGGCAGCTATCTAGTCTACCAGCAGCTTCCCCGGTATTCTTGGCTGGGAAATCCCATGGACAGAGGAGCCTGGTGGGCTAGAGTCTATAGGGTCGCACAGAGTCGG
This sequence comes from Ovis aries, assembly GCF_016772045.2. Taxonomy (NCBI): domain Eukaryota; kingdom Metazoa; phylum Chordata; class Mammalia; order Artiodactyla; family Bovidae; genus Ovis; species Ovis aries. Next base: position 22,272,914 of record NC_056074.1, read on the forward strand.
ACACAACTGAGCATGCGTGCCATGCCAGCTTAGAAGGAAAATATTTTTCTCTCTTTGGCAAAAGACACATTATGGATCCTTCAACATTAGGAGAAAAATGTTTTTCTGGAGATGGGCACTATGTAAAAAGTATTCTTGATTTGCATTGTCATTCGCAACTACTGGGTCATTTTCTTGTGGCGTCAACTAATGAAATGATTAAACCACGATCCCCTACATAAATCTCTTCGACATGTTTATTCATAATAATAATTTTTTAAAAACTCAAATGACAAGGTTAGAATTACTCACCAAAACCCAGTAAAGCACACCCACCTCCTCAAACCACTCCAGCAAAAGGCTCTGAATCTCATAGTGCCTCACTCATTCTGCTGGCCACAAGACCATCACTGTTTTCATCCTGAATAGCTATTACTGGGGAGCTCCGCCTGGAATTCACTCATCAGAACTATAATATCCCTTCAAATTTCTCATCTGAGATAAAACTTTATAAAATTCTTCCTAACTCAGAAATCATTAAAATAGCCACTGAGATAAGAGTAGGGTGGAAATAAGAAGGCAGCCAGGAAAAGAGATACTCTTTGGGGAAAATATCCTCACTGGTTTTCACTTTGGTGGTGATGGTTTGGTCACCAAGTTGTGTCCCACTCTTGGGACCCCACGGACTGCAGCCTGCCAGGCTCCTCTGTCCATGGAATTCTCCAGGCAAAAATGCTTGAGTGGGTTGCCATTTCATCCTCCAGGGAATCTTCCCAACCCAGGTATCAAACCCGCATCTCCTGCATTTCAGGCAGATTCTTTACCACTAAGGCACCAGGGAAGCCCTGGTTTCCACTTCTGTGATTCTTTTATCGTGAAATGAACTCTGACTCTAATGGCACACAGAGATGGTACTTTTGTCTCAGAAGCAATACATTTCACACCATAGTCTTGTCTCTTTTCTGGATGTAAGTCTGAATTTCCTACCATTTTAAGCACCAGAGTAGGTTGTACTTAGTTGTCATAGGGAGCCAGTAAAGGTTTTTTTAAAAGGGGACTTGCCTGGTGGTCCAGACTCCACGCCCACAATGCAGGGCCTCGGGTTCAATCCCTGGGCTTTTTTTTTTTTTAAAGGTAAGTTCTTGAAAACATCTGATGCAACGGTGAAGCTGCTATTTAGAACTGAAAATACCCCAAGAATAGTATAATTATGGTCCCACTGTTGCCAGTGTAAAATTTTTCTTAATATTTTCAAACTAACCTGTGTAGCAGCTGTCTAACCAATCAGTCAACATACTGTTGACCAGTCTTCTAACTGTGAATCATCAATCACATAGTTGGCAGCCCAGACAGGGTAAGAACATTGTGGAAAAGGTGGGGTGGGGTGAAGGGATTCAATGAGGGCAAGAGTGAGGCAAGATGACCCTGGAGAGCCCTCCATCGCTAGTCCTGTGCAAAGGACCTAAACATCTGTACTCTCCCGCCCCTGCTCTTTTGGAAATAACCTGTGATCAAGAGCCATTCCTTTGATCTTGTGTGTGCTCAGTTGCGTCAGACTCTGAGACCCTATGGACTGCAGCCCACCAGGTTCCTCTGTCCATGGGATTGCCCAGGCAAGAATACTGGAGTGGGTTGCCATTTCCTCCTCCAGGGGATATTCCTGATCCAGAGAGCGAACCTACATTTCCTGCATTGGCAGGCAGATTCTTTACCACTGAGCCACCCAGGAAGTCCATTCCTTTGCATACATTCAAACAAACCTTCATCTGGTTATAAATGAATGACTAGCTATTTAAAATGGGGGGAAAAGCTTTTAGATGTCATAAATTTCTATCTCATTATGCAGCATAATCAAACTATGGTAGATAAGTAAGGTCAAATATTTTCATATAATTCAGTCCAACTCTATTAAGTGATTATAATACAAGTACTAAAATGTCTAAATTTTCAGAGACTTCTATGGGAATAGGAAAATTTTTAGACTATTTGGGGTGTGTTATTTCAGTTCTAGTATATATTCATTAATCTGAAATGATATATTCTAAATAGTAATGAATGTTTACCTTCTGTATCCCCTTCTTTTCTTCCTTTGTCTTTTTTTAACCCTATTACTGTCTTAGTAATGCTTGTTACTCTCACTTGACATCCTAGGCTTGGGTGGAGCCAAAAGTCTTTAACTTCAAAGAAAGTCAGTTTCGGGTTTTCTGGATCTGATTCAGTAGTTGAAAATAATAGCAAAGGAAACAGGAGACTGGATTGTAGGGGAAGGGCTTCCCAAACCTACCATTGGGCAAATATTCACAAGTGTTTCAAAAAGCAGCTAAAAGAACTGGTGTTGGCTTGAAGGGAGGGCACTAAGATATCCTACTTCCCTTCAGATTGTGTTTAAATTCTACATATGTTCAAACTAACTCTCACCTACTATGACCCCAAATAAGAACAGTTCACCAATCCTACATTTGTTCAATCAACTCTTTATTATCTACCATGTGCAAGGCAAATATTCACAGGAGTGACCCTGTGAAATGGTTCCACCATTTTATATAAACTCGATAGCAGGTTAAAAAGTAAAAGGAAATTTTTTAAAGAGATTTTAGGGAAATAACCCTTTACATATCACAGCTATGATGAAGCTCAGCAGATCAAGACACTGGAGATGGACAAATAATAGCTGAAAGTTTAAAATCAGTATGTCAATACCTCTATCCTAAATGAAATTTAGGAGGATTTGTAACCAAAACAACTCAGGAAATACTGAAAAAAATATATACTTTTACAGAATGGTCTAGAAAATGCAAGCAATATTATTAATGGAAGAAAAATATAGGCCAATGTTAATGTTATTTCAGAGTGTTAACTCTTTAAAAATACAAAATGGATTGCCCTGGCAAATCTGATAGAATATGGAAAGATATAAAAGTTATGCCCTGTGGCCTAATTTGAAATATTTTAAATATCCCTTGTACAATAGATTAAGGGCAAAATTGAGGTCTTATTTCTTTTCATTCCCGGACTCTAGAAGTTCTTGAAAATAAGAAGCATTTGGGAAAAATCTTGGATGAATTATTCAGTCTTTAAAAAGGTGAAGTACACAAACTGGGAGTTCAGTTTCACTTAGTTATACTTATTACTCAATAAAGCTGTTATGAAAGCTAGGAATGAGGAAAATGCCTGTACCTTTTCAAGATGAAAATGTCTTCAGAACCATTTGATCTTAAGAGCTCATGTGATAAGTATTTTGGGTTCTTGATCAAATCTAGAGAATCTGGCTTCAACATTAAAGGGTACCGATCCCTTGTTTTCTGTTGGATACACAGCCTTCTTTCTAGAACATCGAATTTAAATAATTTAAGGTCTGATTATCCAGTTTGTGAATGATCAGAGTCCCTTTCTTGCCCTTATCTTCCCTGAGGCTGTTTTCCCTGAATCTTTGTTCTAACCAGCCATGAGCTTTTCTTCCAGATAGGCAGAGGACAGGGAATTCAACACTGTCAGCCTCTTGCCCTCCCTCTGACTACCCTTGCTTTTTCTCTCTCTTCCTCCCTCTCTTTCTTCCCTTCTACCAACTTCTGTCCCTTCTTATGAAACTTTGTATCAGAGTAGTACATGCACATCATTTAATTATTAAATAATACCACAGATCTTACAATAATAATCCTTAGCCTCTTCTTCCTACTTTTGAGATAGAGCTATTTTCATACATCTTAAACAATTTCTTCCCATATCTCCTTTTTTTTAATTGAAGGGTAGTTGCTTTACAATGTTGTTAGTTTCTGACATACACCAACACGAACAGATCCTCCATATTGCTGAACAGTTCGCTTCTAGTTCCATTTGCTGACTTGTACATTTCAAACATCAGCTATTGACTTTCCATAATGGACAGTGAAGGTTTACCCTTCACGCTCAATGCCTCCCACCACTCTACCACAATAATTATATCACTATTTTTGGTACAATCACCATTACATGTATCCTTTACTACATGTGTGCAAATAATGTGCAATGGTAAGCTAGTATTAACCTATGGTTACATTGCCTTGTCTTTTTCTTTTTCCTGAAGCTAACAGTTTCTTTTCCTTTACATAGCTCTCTGGGTAGTTATCATTAAGTCCTTCCAAGACTCTCTCTCAGAATTTTAAAACACCCCTAAATATTCCTCTCTTTACCATATGCTCAAAGGCATCAGCTGATCTTCAGTTCTGTGTCTTCTCTTGCACCCTTCCACCCTCCTGCTTCTCTAGTCTTGCTGCCCAGATTTCCCTTTGCTTTCTTCTGGGTTGGATCTCTTATTTCCAGTATCCTATGTCTTCTTCTTCCTTAGTCCATCCTCTCTTTTGGCAAAGCATCTCCTGCTGAAGCTCCTTGAGAAAGAATGGAAGTTTCCTCACTGCTAAGAATCTCACTTCTCATTTCTAAGGATCCTGCTCCCTTACAATCTCTTTTAAGGCAGGGGCCACGAGCTGTTTTTCTTTTAATCTCCTAGTGTGTACACTGCTACTCCCCTACCAGTTCTTGTTCATCACAGACCCTGAAATTATCTTAGTTATTACCTGTTTACCAATATATATCTTTCCAACTTGCATGCCTTATCCACCAACGTATCTTCAGTGCATTATAGTTGCTGGTCCCACCAAAACCACTGAATAAATAGACAAATGAATAAAAATGTGCAAAAAAGAGCCATGAGGTTTGAGCGTCAGACAGACTTTTACTCAAACACTGGCTTTGTACTTCAGTTCTGAGACTTTGAAAAACTTACCTAACATTGCTGAGACTCCACCTTTTCATTTGTCAAATAAAAGTAACTATTCCTTATGTGTCAAATCACACATAAATGATGCTGATTTATTTAGGGTTGAAATACCATGAGACCTATAACTTATTTTCAAATGGTTCAGGTTCCTTTCCCCAGATGTATATGTGAATACTTTGAGGACAAGGCAATATGGCAACAGTTAGTGAGCCCAGATGAAGGATATATTAGTGCTTACAGTATTTTTCTTTCAAGTTTTCTCTAAGTGTGACTCTTTCCAAAATACACAGTTGAAGAGGGGAAAATGGCACAGCTACCGCTGAGGGTCTTTTTTAGAATTAAAGGAATCTAATAATGAAGCATTTACCACTGTGCCTGGCAGCACTCTAGTGCAAAAATGTTATTGTCCTTCATTCCCTGGAACTAATTCCAACCTTCGACTGGAGAAAGATAAAGGAACTGAGATCTGTGGACTATCAGCTTAACCTTCAGCCAGCCCTGCAGTAGGCTCCCTCTGACTTTATAGACCAGTTCTAGAAACTTGTCTTCTCAACTTTGCTCCTGGTGGTAAACTGAAAAATTCTTCCTCTCCAAGAGAGAAAAGGGAAAAAAAAGATATGCACATCAAATCCTTGGAACTGATACAAGTCATTTTATTAATTTTTGGTAAAATGGTCTTTACAGAGCAATTAAGAACCTTGAGATGAGATATCCTAGATTATCTAGGTAGACCCAAATCCAGGGACAAGTAAGAATCTGCCTTGTAATGTAGGGGACACCGGTTCAATCCCTGGTCCGGAAAGATCCCACATGCTGCAAAGCAACTAAGGCCATGCACCACAACTACTGAGCCTGCGCTCTAGACTCTGAGACTCGGAGCTGCGGTGTCCCCACGCCACAAGTACTGAGCCTGCGCTCTAGACTCTGAGAGTCACAGCTGCGGCGTCCACACGCCACAAGTACCACGCCTGCGCACTCTCGTGCCTGTGCTCCACAAGAGAAGCCACCATAATGAGAAGCCCTCGCATAGCAGCTAGAGAGTAGCCCCTGCTCACTGCAACTAGAGGAAGGCTGCGTGCAGCCACAAAGACCCAGCACAGCCAAAAAGAGAGAGACACAGAAGAGAACAGTCAGAAGAAGAGGAGGCAACATAAAGTCCAGGGCAGAGACTGGAGGGATGTGGCCAGAAGTCAAGGAAGTGAGGAAAGCTGACGGCCACTGTAAGCTGAAAGAGGTAAAGAATGGACTGTCCCCTTACAGTTCCAAGAGGAAGCTCAGTGCTGCAACACTGAGTTTGGACTGTCAGGCCCAGGGAATAAAGTTCTATTGTTTTAAGCCCCCAAGGTGGCGGTAATTGGCTAGGGCAGCCCTAGGAAACAAATACACCTCCGCCACACCAGGTTCTCAACATGCATTTCTATTCAAGCCGCCTGGCTCTGCCTGAGTCAGCCAACAGCCCTCACCCAGCCCCTTCCCCAAAGCCCCATGACCAGGGCCCTGGTCCCTGTCCTGGTTCTTCTTTACTTCTCTCCTACTTACCTGACCTTCTCCTCCAGCTGTTGGCTGCAAGATCTCTCTGATGCCAGCTACCTGCTTCTCTGTTCTTTGCATGTGACTTCTCCTTCATTCTGGAGAAGGCAATGGCACCCCACTCCAGTACTCTTGCCTGGAAAATCCTATGGACAGAGGAGCCTGGGAGGCTGCAGTCCAAGGGGTAGCTAAGGGTTGGACACAACTGAGCGACTTCACTTTCACTTTTCACTTTCATGCATTGGAGAAGGAAATGGCAACCCACTCCAGTGTTCTTGCCTGGAGAATCCCAGGGACGGGTGGAGCCTGGTGGGCTGCCGTCTATGGGGTCACACAGAGTCGGGCACGACTGAAGCGACTTAGCAGCAGGAGCCTCCTTCATACCTCTCAAGTTTCACTCTTGTAGTCCAGCTCCCTGGTCCCTGCTCTAACTAGCCCCACCAAATACCATGTTCCAGACAGGACATCCTAATCATTCCAAAACAATGGGCATAATAATCTACAGTGAAAAAAAATATCAGACCATGGTTGTTTTGGGGGTTGGGGAGGGAACCAACTGGGAATGGGTACAAGAGAACTTCTTAAGGATTATGGATATGGTGTACGTATTGATAGGAATCTGATGTGCAAGGATATTTGCATTTGCCAGAAGTGATCAAACTGTAACTAAACGTAAGATCTCCACATATCACCATATATAAATTATTTCTCAACTAAAAATAGTAAAAAATTAAAAAGCAAACCTGCTTATAATAAGTTTAGAAGAAAAATGAAAGTCCTTTGGTCAGATCAGAGTTTCTCACCTTTGACACTATTGACATTTTGGGCCAGAAAGTGCTTTGAGGGGGGCCGTCCTGCATGTTGAATAGTAGCATTCTTGGCTTCTTCCACCAGATGCCAGCAGCATTCTCCTGCCACCTCCTACTCCCCAAATGTGTGACAACTAAGAACGTCTCCAGACATTGCCAAATGTCCCCTGGAGGGAAAAATCAGCTCCCGGTCACAGGTTATCGTACCTGAGTTATTTAATACATAGTGCTTATCCATGGCCAACCCATGCGGTGACTTGTATACACTATGACAAGCTTTGGAGAACCAACTGAGAGGGGCTTGCAGAGGAATCTTTCTCTTAAAGGGAAAAAAAACTAGGGACTTCCCTGCTGGTGCAGTGGATAAGAATCTGGGAAGATTTCACCTGTCGAGGAGCAACTAAGCCCCTCTGCCACAACCACTGAGCCCAAGAGTTGCAACTACTAGAGCCTGCATGCCCTAGAGTCTGTGCTCAGCAACAAGAGAAGCCACCACAATGAGAAGCCCACCCACCTCAATTAGAAGCCCGCAAGAGTAGCCCTCGCTCGTGGTAACTAGAGAAACAACCTGTGCAAAAAAGCAACGAAGACCCAGCGCAGCCTTAAAGAAATAAACAAGTAAAAGGGAAAAAATAACTTGTTGCCAGGGATGTGGGCATGATCTGATGGTTCTCTGCTTTTCAGTTCTAGTTGTAATAAGAAAAGCATAAAATTAGAATAGGCAGTAGCAATAGCACTAATTATTTTAGCAGTGCTAAATAATTGTGGGGGTAGAGATAATAATATCACCACCAATGACAACATAAATACCAATGACAACTAACATTTTCATGTTATATAATTTAAGTCCTTTAAAGATCCACTAATTTCTCTGTAACAATATTCCTTTGAGAAAGTTAGATATGATATCAATTTCTCCACTTAATAAAATCAGGGAGCAAAGGTGAAGTGACTGCCCAAGGTCATGGTGAATTAAAAGAACAGCTGGAGCTACAACCTTGGTCTTGCGGAGGCGGGACCCACATCAGAGAAAACTGTGTGCCTGGGAAGAAATAAGTAATCAATTAGTCCCTGAAGGGCTGGCTCTGCAGACCCAAATTCATCTACGTGAATAATGAATAATAAGTTTTCTTTGGAAACTACAGCCACTGAAGATTTTCCTTTTCGGTATGATGCCGGGGCAGGGGCGGGGCTTCCCAAGAGGTACTAATGGTAAAGAACCCATCTGCCAACGCAGGAGACAAGAGATGCGGGTTCAATCCCTGAGTTGGGAAGACCGTCTGGAGGAGGGCATGTCAACTAGATGACATTCTGGAAAAAGCAAAACTATGGAGACAATAAGATCACTGGTTACCTGGGCTGGGTAGGGGAAAAAGATAACTAGGCAGAGCACAGGGGACCTTTAGGGCAGTGAAAATACTCTGTATAACATTGCAATTATGAACATATGTTATTATACATTAGTCCAAACCCACAGAATGCACCATACCAGGGAGTGAACGCTAAGTTAAACTATGGACTTGGATGATTATCATGTATCAATGTAGAGTCGTCATTGGCAAAAGTATACCATTTTGGTAAGTGTTTTTGATAATGGGAGAGGTTATTCATATATACATACTTTTTCCTCAGTTTTGTTGTAAAACTAAAACTGCTCTGGAAAAAAAAAGGCTTTAAAAAAAAAAAAAAGACCTTTTGGAGGCTCACCCTTCTTAATAGGAGATGCTGCTAAGTCACTTCAGGAGATGAGGGAGTACAGGTCACGAAGAAGGGGATCCTAGGCCCACAAAGCAGCTGACTTGTCCAGAACATCCTTTCCCCTCTCTGCTGTATTAAGCTCTTGTTCCTGGATGTTCCTAAGTAACAAAGGAATTTTCTCATGTTTGTTCTGGACACAGTTAAGGGAAGGGACAGTGAAAGTAACCTTCACTGAGCACCTACCACAGGCATTTCTTTTATAGCAAGATGCTTTCATTATAAAATTTGGAATTAACCATGAAGTCAATTAGAAAATAGGATTTTCCCTGCTATTGTTTTAGAAGTATCTCCATCTGGAACTTGCAGAAATAGAAGTATTTTGAGTCAACAGGGCAGCTTTATTTGAATGGCTTGCGGCTTTATTCAGCACAACAATGGAAGATGAGGGACTAAAGGTGGTAAGAATGGGTAAGAAGCACTGAAGATAGTGTCTATGGGTCTACAAGAAGAAGGCTTTTTATTCTTGAGCAGAGGACGGAAGTAATCAAAGCTGGCTTTGCTAAGTAATGTTCATAGCAACATTTAAAATTTCCATTATTGAAATGTCGGCAGGAAAAATAACTTTTGACAGAGAAAATCTGAAACTCTTGAATCCTTAGCCCCTTTTGGTCCATTCTGTTTTTACAACGCAGGTTCTTAAAAAGATAACACTGATCCCACGGACATACCCACGATACATAACAAACCAGGCAGTGCAAAGCAGGTACTTCCTCAATCGATGGACTTCATCAAAATAGGTTGCAAATGGCTTGAGTTTTGGCAATGAAATTGCTTTGTTTCTCTGTGGAGTGGCAAATAGACCTGAGATTATCTTCTCAAACACCCATGAACAGAACCTATCTATGTATTTTCTGAAACAATGATCTTATTGGACCAGAATGTGAACCAAGGTGGACTGTCCACTTGGGGCCGATGGCCTGTTCCTCCTCTGAGCCTCATCCTATCACCTGAGCCAAGAGCCAAGTCCCCTAAAGCAAGTGCCAGGAGAGGGCCTTGAAAGTAGGTGGCTTTTGGCCGGGAACAGTTAAACATCTTGAGTGAACAGGCCCTGCTTCGACTACCAACCCGTTCCATCCAGAAAGCAGTCCTGGGAGCCCCAGAGGGGGCTTTCTCTGCTGACTTCTCACACACCCTTCTTTCAAATGAATTTAAAGCTTTTCTTGTCCAAATCCCCACAGAAGGAAAAAAGAAAAGAGTAACCACTCTGTAGTTTTTCTACTATTATGCAAATAGATTAATCAGGCAATGTTCCTGTGAGAATTAATTTATGTTTGAATCCAATGAGGCCTGGATGCTTGCTAACTGAACCACCGCCCCCCACCCCAACCATGGCCAAAGCCTCAGCTAGGTAGCACCTCATATTATTCCTTTGACGAGATGTGAACTGACACAAACACTATGGCTCCCTTTCAATCCGATTACCCCGTTACCTCACATCAATGCTACCCCAGCCATCAGATTCTGGCGTCTTTCCTTTCACCGGCCCCAGGAACAACGGACAACTCCTCCTGGATAAACAAGCATCCACGCTACCACCTCGTACCCCCGCTCTTAACCCATCATCCTCATTCAATGGGCTCTATTCGACAAGGTATTCTATTTTGTTTGTAGGAATCAAGGACTGAAAAACAGTTCAAAATCAAGCCTGGCTGGGGCTGTTCATTCAAAGCTGCCCTTTCACACAATCAGGAGCTGAGAGCCCCTGCGAGCAACACCCCTGAAGTAGCCACCCTTTAAAGGACGTCCTTCCCTTGGGACGCTACCCGCCCCCCACCTCCGCTTCATCTCCCTCCCTGGCGTCTTCTGAACTCTTTTTAAAACACACAAGAAACAAATAGCAGCACAGGTTTCCCTAGGCTTGCGTGACCTGAAGCTCAGTCAAAATGAACCTAACACTTTAAACCATACCTTTGTACTAAACTCATGTTGACAACCACTAAATTCTTTCCATTGCTCTGCATGGAAACTTGCAAAAAAAAAAAAAAATTCATTTCTCTCCCTGCCCCCCAACCCCAAACTCTGCCCATTTAAAAAGCTTGGCTAAACAATCTACCAGGTGGAGGGAAAGCTTTTCTATGTGGGCAGCTAAGTTTCTGGAGCCCATACCTTGGAAATTAGATTAACAGGCAAAATGTGAATAGCAAGGCCCACAACGCCTCCCCTCCCTTCATGCTTTCTACCATTTAGAACACTTAACCCAGAGCAAAATATCTTGAATGGTGACAGTAAAAAAAAAAAAAAAAAAAAAAAATGGATTTGTGAATTGTTCTATGCTGAAAATGGAAATGAGAGAGGATGAAAACAAAGCCAGCTTTATTTTTTAGAAAGCAATACCAAGTGATTGTCGTGCTTGGTTTTTTGAGAGAGGGGCAGAAGTTATACATGATCATAAATTTGCACTGTCAGTATGTTTTGTCAGCTTTGCAGTTAATAAGCTTCAATATTCTCTAATTCCTTTTAAACTTTCTAAGCTAGAGGACAGTGACCCCACAGTAATTCTTATCTTCCTGAATTGATGAAGTTAGGGCTAACTTCTGTAACCACGATCCCTCTACAGGCTCTGATCTTGAGAAATCCTTTAAGACACATTCTAACTAAACACGTGTATCAAGAAGCTACTCCCTTTGAGAAATAAGCAGTAAGCATTGAAGCAAATGAACATTCCCTCAGAACACTTACCTACAAGGAAAATTATTGGTTTTGCCAAATACATTCATACTTTTTTCCAAAGCAACTTTCTCTCTGTTTATACCAAAGGAGAACATCTCTGTTTTCACATAAAATAGACTTCAGTTTATTTTTTTCCAGTTTTTTTTTTTTTAATATTTATGTATTTGTTTGGCTGCTCCAGGTCTTAGTTAGAGTATGTGGGATCTAGTTCTCGGACAAGGGATGGAACCCTGGCCCCCTGCATTGGGAGCACAGAGTCCTAGCCACTGGCCCACCAGGGAAGTCCCTAAAATAGACTTCCATTTAAAAGTTAAAGAGGCATTGAGGGAATGTGTTAGATTTTGGTCATTGATTTTCACTAGAAGAGACACTGTCTTTCTCTTTCATCTGAACATTACTGAACATCTGACATTTTCCAAATGTTTAAAATGTGCTGCTTAGGGTCTGCCAAGTATAGTCCTAGCAGCTATTCCAGAAATGTTGCCTCACAGCATATTTTGACTCAAAAATAAGTGCAACTGCTTTCTTCCCTTCCCTTGGTCTAACTGTTCACCATTCATTCAACAGTCCTTCCATATCTACTGACTAGGAGATGTAGCGCTTGGTTTTTTGAGAGAGGGGCAGAAGTAGGTTCTCAGTGGCATTCAGAGTGACCGGTGTGATTAAAATCCTCACCTGACATCCTTCCTATAACTACCATTTGGGGCCACAGGAACCTTCTCCTGAAAGCTCAGCTCTATTCAGTCCTGCCTCTTAACAGGAAATATCTAGGAAACTTCATGCATGAGCTTCAGGAACTCAGTCTCCCCATTGCTGAAGCCTTCTGCATGTGATGAAGGTTTCCAGGCTACCTTAAGAGACCCCTTGCATTCCTCAGCCCCTTCCCAGATCACCTGCCTGCCCAGAACATAGGATATGCCTTCCTCTAATCTGGTGATCTTCAGCCAGGGGGGCAATTTAACAGTGTCTGGAGACATTTTTCTCTGTCTGGGAAGGAAGAATACACTACAGCTATCTAATGGGTGGAAAGTGAAAGTCTGAGTCACTCAGTCGTGTCTGACTCTTGGCAACCCCATGGACTGTAGCCCACCAGGCTCCTCTGTCCATGGGATTCTCCAGGCAAGAACACTGGGTTAGGTTGCCATTCCTGTTTCCAGGGCATCTTCCCGACCCAGGGACTGAACTCGCATCTCCTTGCAGGCAGCTTCTTTACCATCTGAGCCACTCAGTTCAGTTCAGTCGCTCAGTCGTGTCTGACTCTTTGTGACCCCATGGACTGCAGCATGCCAGGCTTCCCTGTCTATCAACTCCCAGAGCTTGCTCAAACTCATGTCCATCGAGTCGGTGATGCCATCCAACCATCTCATCCTCTGTCATCCCCTTCTCCTCCTGCCTTCAATCATTCCCAGCATCAGGGTCTGAGCCACTAGAGGCTAGCAATTCTGCTAACCATCTTACAATGTACCACACAGCCTCCACAACAAAAACTGAAGTTTAGAAATCTGGCTATAAGCAGCTCCCTCCCCAGTCCCATAGACAGCATAGACAGACATAGTTTGGATCAGACCACACTGGTCCAAATCTGCCTCTGCCAATAAATTAAATGCATGATATCCTGCAAGCTACTTTATACTTCTGAGCCTCAATGTCTTTGTCTGTAAAATGGACTTGTTATGAGGAGATAAGGAAATAATATGTATATAAAGCATTAGCACAGTACTCACTAAATGGAAGTCATAATTTTTGTTGCAACTGTCTTATCATTCCTAGAAATGCACCCCAATATCCAATTCCCTGATTCCTGTTATTTAATGACAAACTTTTCTTCTGTGAGCTTTCACCTGGTAGCTCTCATAGTTCTCAAACCACAGATGCTATATGGAACATGGGTCTACAATTTCTGCCGCCAGGTCCTGGAAGGTAATATTAATTAAGAGCAGAAAACTTTCCCAGGCTACTCAGAGATGATCTCATTTTATTATTATTATTGTTATTTTTTTGGCTGCACCCTGCAGCATGTGGGGGTCTTAGTTTGCTGACCAGGGACCAAACCTGTGCCCCTGCAGTGGGTGTGCAGAGTCTTAACCACTGGACCACCAGGGAAGTCCCCAGACATGATCTTAAAATCCTTCTCTACATAGTAGTTTAAATGCAACTATCAATCAGTGAGATTTGGCACATGTACTTATTTGCCACCTTTCATTAATATGTCACCTCATCAACCAGAGGTTATCTCTTGCTAGAAATAGTAAGCTCCTTATCATTGGAAGTGCTAAAGTAAAGTTACCATGAAAGGAATTTTATTTTTAACATGTATGGCATTTTACACATGTTTGAATTACCATCTTAGAAGCCTGGGACCTGCACACCAGATCTGCACCCCTATGCCCCCAAAAGCAAGGTACAAGGAAGGTATTTTGATGGGTACAGCAGTCACAATAGGATAAGTTCTCTGATAAACTCAAAATCTTATAATAAAAGCTTATTTCTTACTTCTGACACCATCCAATATAAGATGGGTGGCACTCCTCCAAACCATGACTCCGGGGTCTAGGTTCATTCCATACTGTATCCCTGCCACTCCAACATATGGCCGTCATGTCCCAATGGGAGGAAAAGTGAAAATGATTGTACATGAGAAACTTCATATGCCAAGACTGGAAGTGATCGCCATCACTTCTGCCAGCATCCCACTGCTCGACCAGAGTCCAGGGCTCCATCCAACTGTGAGGAAAGCTAGGAAATGTGGTCTATGGGCTCACAATGAGAAGAATGGATATTGGTGCCCACTGGCAGTATCGGTGGTGGTCAGCAAACAGGAGAAAGACTAGTAACTGGCAGCTAGGAGTACTCATCATGGGTCTAGCTTTTGGTAAGGCACATTTTAAACACTTTGCTTTATTTGACACAAAGTAATAGACACTGTTGCCTATATAAAGCCACACCCCTTTTCCTTTGCCAATTAGTATTTTCTTTGTTCGGAAATCTAACACCCATGTACTTCCAGGAATCTAGGAAGGTGACCCTTGATCCACTTGATTAAAAGAAAAAAAGGTAATTCCATTTTTCTTGCTATTGACTGGCTCAGATTTGAGCACCTGGCACTATTCTGGCCAATGAGACTACAGTAGACATCCTCCAAGGTGGGCTTCTGGAAAAGATTTTTTTTCCTGCTGATAAAAGGAGAGAGAAGACAATGAATGGACTCTCCTTCTGCAGCGTGTTGTCATCTTCACGTAATGCCTGGAACTAGGGCAGCCATTCGACACTGTGCAGGACCCAGCAAAAGAGCTCAGTCAACTCATTGGAGAAGGCAGAGCAGAGAAAAAGAACCTGGGCTTTGATGACATAAATGAGAAAAGAAATTAACAGACTCTGGATCTGTTATACTTCTGGAGTTCTTCTTTTATGAAATAATAATTTTTCTCTGTAGTTTACTCTATTTTTGGATGGGTCTTTTTGCTAATGCAGCCAAAATCATCCCAACTGATAGTGATATGTGCTAAGTACTTTATAGTTACACTCTCCAAAATGGAGCCAGTGGAGAACTAAAGGTCATCTATTTCTATCTCCTTTTGTCAGAGTAGAGAGGAACTAAGAGCTGCCCTCACTCTGGGTCCCTTACCCTCACAAAGTTCACTTTTTTGAAATCTAATATCTACTTCTATGAATAAAGTAAGTGTTGGAACTACTGCTGCTGTTTCTTGAGATGACTGTGAAGATGAGTTGATACATGAGCACTTCAAGCAATACCTGAGATTCTGTAGATGCTAAATAGGTGGTTATATCATCATTATTATTATCAAACATAAATACAAAGGATCATAAGAGACTACTACATGCCCATAGTAGTAGTACACTATGACTACTATATGCCAATAAAATGGGCAAGCTAAAGAAATTAACAAATGCCTAGAAAGGTACAACCTTCAAAGACTGAATCAGAAAGAAATAGAAAATATGAACAGACCAATCTCACGGTTTCAATTGAAACTGTGATTAAAAATCTTTCAAGAAACCAAAGTCCAGGACCAGATGGTTTCTCAGACAAATACTATCAAACATTTAGGGAAGAGTTAACACATACCCTTCTAAAACTGTTTCAGAAAATTGCAGAGGAAGAAACACTCCCAAGCTCATTTTATGAGTCCACGATTACTCTGATATCAAAACCAGATAAAGATCACAAAAAAAGAAAATTTCAGGCCAATATCTCTGATGAACATAGACACAAAAATCCTCAACAAAAATGCTAGCAAACCAAATCCAACAACACATTAAAAGGATTATACACCACGATCAAGTGGGATTTGATCCCAGAGGTGCAAGGATTCTTCATTACACATAAATCAATCAATGTGTTATACCATATTAACAAATTGATGAATAAAAAGCATATGATAATCTCAGTAGATATAGAAAAAGCTTTTGACAAAATTCAAATCCATTTATGATAAAAACTCTCCAGAAAGTGGGCATAGAGGGAATGTATCTCAACATAATAAAGGTCATACATGACAAACCGACAGCAAACATCATTCTCAAGTATGAAAAATTGAAAGCATTTCCTCTAAAACCAGGAACAAGACAAGGATATCCACTCTCTCCACTATTATGCAACATATAATGGTTCTGGAAGTCCTAGTCATGGCAATCAGAGAAGAAAAAGAAAAGGAATTCAAATTGGAAAAGAAGAAGTAAAACTATCACTGTTTGCAGATGACATGATACTATACATAGAAAATCCTAAAGATGCTACTAGAAAACTACTAGAGCTTATCAGTGAATTTGGTAAAGTTGCAGGATACAAAATTAATACACAGAAATCTCTTGCATTCCTATACACTAACAATAAAAGATCAGAAGGAAAAATTAAGGAAACAATCTCATTTATCATCTCATCAAAAAGAATAAAATTCATAGTAATAAACCTACCTAAGGAGCCAAAGACCTGTACTTAGAAAACTATAAGATACTGATGAAAGAAATAAAAGGGGACACAAAAAGACGAAGAGATATACCATGTCCTTGGATTAGAATAATCAGTATTATGAAAATGACTATATTACTCAAAGCAATCTACAGATTCAGTGCAATCCCCAATTGCCAATGGCATTTTCCATAGAATTAGAACAAAAAATTTACAGTTCGTATGAAAACTCAAAGAACCATGAATAGCCAATGCAATCCTGAGAAAGAAAAATGGAGCTAGAGGAATCAGGCTCCCTGACTTCAGACTACATTACAAACTACAGTAATCAAAACAGTATGGTACTGGCACAAAAAAAGAAATATGGGTCAGTGGGACAGGATAGATAGAAAGCCCAGAGATAAACTCACACACCTAAGGTCACCTAATCTATGCCGAAGGAGGCAAGAATATACAACGGAAAAAAGACAGTCTCTTCAATAACTGCTGCTGGGAAAACTGAATAGCTACATGTAAATGAATGAAATGAGAATATTCTCTACCATAATACAAAAATAAACTTGAAATGGATTAAACACCTAAGTGTAAGACTGGATACTATAAAGCTCTTAGAGGAAAACAGGCAGAATATTCTTTGACATAAACTGTAGCAAGACCTTCTTCAACCACTCTCCTAGAGTAATGAAAAAAAAAAAAAAAAGCAACTGGGACCTAACTATATGTAAAAGCTTTTGCACAACAAAGGAAACTATAAAGAAAACAAAAAGGTAAACCTCCAAATGGGAGAAAATATTTGCAAATGAAGCAAAATATATAAATAACTCATGTAGCTCAATATTTTTAAAAAATAGCACAATCAAAAAATGGGAGGAAAATCTAAATAGACATTTCTCCAAAGAAGACATACAGATGGCCAAGAGAGGCAAATGAAAAGATCCTCAACACCATTAATTATTAGAGAAATGTAAGTCAAAACTACAATGAGGTATCACCTCATCCTGGTCAGAATGGCCACCATCAAAAAATCTATAAACAATAAATGCTGGAGAGAGTGTGGAGAAAAGGGAACCCTTCTACACTGTTGGTGGGATGTAAATTGGTGCAGCCACTATGGAGAATAGTATGGAGGTTCCCTAAAAAACTAAAACTAGGGCTACCAATATGATCCAGCAAGCACACTTTTGAGGCATGTATCTGGAGAAAATCATAATTTGAAAAGACACATGCACCCCAAGGTTTATTGCAGCTCTTATTTACAATTGCCAGGACACGGAAGCAATCTAAATGTCCATCAACAGAGAAACTGATAAAGAAGATGTCATAACATTATGCCCTGGAATATTAGCCATAAAAAGGAATGAAATAATGCCATTTTCAGTAACACACAATGGACCTAGAGATTATCATACTGAATGAAGTAAGTCAGACAGAGAAAAGCAAATATATGATATCACTTATATGTGAACTCTAAAACAAAAAGGGTACAGATGAACTTTTATACAAAATAGAAGTAGAGTTATAGATGTAGAAAACGAACATATGTTCACCAGGAGTAAGAGGTGGGGAGGGATAAATTGGAAGATTGGGACTAACATATACACACTACTGTATATAAAACAGATAACTAATAAGGACCTACTGTATAGCACAGAGAACTCTACTCAGTACTCTAGAGTGGCCTATATGGGAAAAGAATCTAAAAGTGAGCGGACGTATGCACGTGTAAGGGCTTCCCTGGTGGCTCAGCAGTTAAGAATCCGCCTGCAATGCAGGAGATGTGGTTTCCATCCCGGAGTTGGGAAGGTCCCTTGGAAGAGGGCACAACAACCCACTCCAGTATTCTTGCCTGGAGAGGCCCAAGGACAGAGGAGCCTGGTGGGCTCCATCCATAGGGTTGCAAAGAGTCAGACACTGCTGAAGTGACTGAGCTTGCTTGCACGCACACATATGTAATCTGATTCACTTTGCTGTATATATGAAAGTAACGCAACACTGTAAATCAACTATACTCTAATAAAACTGTTTAAATTTTTTGTTCAAATTTTAATTTTTATTTAAATTCTTTATGTATTTAGCTAATTTGAATTTAAACAGTCCCACATGGCTGGTGGCTACTGAATTGGACAGGGCACTCTAGTTCTACACTCTGACTTTGCTTTCTGATAAGTTGGACATCTCTGCATTTTCTCTGAGCTTCCTGCTTTAACTTCCTTCCCACCATAATTAACCAATTCTGATACCCATACCTGTGTTGACTTTCTGTCTCATGTCAGATTTCGTACCTAAGACATAAAGATTAGCTGACAGGCACCAGTTTTCAAAGCAATTTTTTGCTTTCTGAATAACAGAATTTCTCTTAGTGATGAGTTCATTAACATATATTTATATTAATACATACATGTTTGTGTATATATTAATATACATATTTATATAACATAAATATTTATACTTCCCTAAGGTCTGGGTGGGGAATGTGCCAGATCATTCATTACTTACACTGCAAAAATTAAACATTTACTGAATTTAATGCTGTGAGATCAAGAGTTAGTGTATTTGTGTTCATCGGAGCTTGGTTCTAGTGCTGTGGAAGTTGACTCTCTGTAAACATATTTAGTCAATTAAGCATATTAGCTAGTAATATCTAATAATGACCAACAATGCCAGTAGAAGTCATCAGCTAATCATTCAAATAAGCAAAGAGAACTGCCCTAGGAGTTATAGATGAAAATCAGACAGTCTTTGAGAAAACCTGGGAGCTTTCTCATCTGGTTCGCATCTAGAGAACCCAACACCACAAAATGAAGAGCTAATAATAAGACGTTAGAAGAGGTTAGACAGAGAAGGCACTGGCACCCCACTCTGGTACTCTTGCCTGGAAAATCCCATGGACGGAGGAGCCTGGTGGGCTGCAGTCCATGGGGTCGCGAAGAGTCAGACACGACTGAGAGACTTCACTTTCACTTTTCACTTTCATGCATTGGAGAAGGAAATGGCAACCCACTCCAGTGTTCTTGCCTGGAGAATCCCAGGGACGGGGGAGCCTGGTGGGCTGCCGTCTATGGGGTGGCAAAGAGTCGGACACGACTGAAGCAATTTAGCAGCAGCAGCAGCAGCAGAAGAGGTTGGAAGAGAGATCAGTGAACTACCTACACTGAATTTCAAAGCAGGAAAGGTCCTTTGAAATGAGGCAAGAGAGTGCTCACAGAACTTGATTTATCACTCTGCACATATTCTCTGAATGCCTGCCACGTGCCAGGCATTAGGACACAGAGTCAAAGAACACGGTGCCTACCCTCAAGGAGTTCATGGTCTATAGGGGAAACAAACACACAAATTATTCCAATAGGTACAGTTGCCAGCAAATAAAAATTCAGAATATCTAGTTAAATTTGAATTTCTGATAAACAATTTTTAGTGTAAGTGTATCCCACACAATATTTGGGACATACTTGCACTAAACTAAGATTTGCTTGAGGTTCAAATGTAACTGTACCTCCAATATTTTCCTCTGGCAACTCTAAATAGAGGGTAACATGCAGTAATAAAGAGTAGTTTGTTAGATACTACAAGAAAATATCCAAGGGGCATGGACCTCAGAGTACATCAGAGAAGGATCACAAAGGAGGTGAAGCTCAAGCCAAATCTTTCCCAATGAATGGAAGTCAGCCAGGTGATGAGAGTCTAGAAGGATCCTCAAGTCCAAAGGCACTGTGGATTGAGAGAGTGGGACATACTTAGGCAAGTGCTCAGTAGGGACAGAATAAGTAATGAGTAAAATTTCAATAACTATCTGGGGAAGAGCCAAAGGTAGAACCCAGAGTAATGCTACCATCTAAGGGCTTAGAGGAGAAAAGGAGAGTTCATGAACAGAGCAAGAAGGAACAGTCTGCGGAGGGAAAAAGAAGATCATGAAGCCAGAAGGGAGAGGTCCTCAGTGACAAATACTGAGGCCACACTAAATAAGAAAAGATCATTGACTGCCAACAGGGAGGACATCAATGACACCGAGAAATCCATCTCAGTGGAATGGAGTGGCAGCAGGTGAAGAAAGGTCATAGGGGTGGCAAGAACAGAAGAAAACAAGATTAGGCATTGCTTTCAGAAAGTCTAGCTGTAAAAGAAGTACCATGCTTCAACCTGGACAAACAGGGAGCTCAAACCGGACCCTGAACTTTAGAGAGGGCCCCAGTCTGGCTTCCTTCCAGCTCCACCCATGTCCACGTGACCAAGGGGACAGGCTCACCCACAGCCTATATGCTCCCTTCTAGGCTCTGGGATTCATTGTCCAAATGGAACCAAGTCTCTTTTCAAAGCCGACACAAGTCTTTTCCTGGGTCTATCTTCCCATGGGTGGATGATGTCACTAGTGTGCCTCTGCCTGAACCTGAGACATGGACCACATGTCTTTGGAGAGAGGTGCGGGGGGTGTGGATATGTGGACCAGGGGTCCAGACTCTTGGTTGCAGGACCTTCCCGATGTAGGATGGAGTCAGAGTGGGACATGAAGTAGGGTGGGCCACAGGCTTCCATCTGTAGTTTTGTCTCAGGCCTCACAAAAGTTAGAGGAAGTCTGTAAGGATATGTAATTGAAAATGGATATAAGGCCAAGGGAGGGTCCTTTTGAAAAAGCACAGTTTGAAAGAACCTGTGGTGAAGGGGAGATTGAAACTATAGACAGAAAGGATAATGAAGAACAAGGTTCAGTCAGGAATTCAGCAGCAAGCATTTCCAATGAAGGAGCCACTTACAGAAGTGCAGACAGGGTTAAGGGAATAAGCAAGAGGCACTGCTGCACCCAAAGCCTAGCAACAGTGTGAAGCCATTATATTCTATTACATCCCTATGTCTGAAAGGTCAGGAGGTGGACAAGACAGTATTGTCAGGGCTTGGTGAACTTGGGAGCTGCAGTTACAGTTACTCACAGAAATGCAACAAAAAGCAAGAAAGGAGTGGGAGGAAGAAATATCCCAACCTTTCTCTGCTATCCTTGAGTTGGTGCCATTGGCTCCCACTAACTGAAACCGTTCTGTTTCTGTCCTTTATTGTGCCCATCTTTGCATGAAATGTTCCCTTGGATCTCTAATTTTCTTGAAGAAATCTCTGATCTTTCCCATTCTATCATTTTCCTCTATCTCTTTGCATTGTTCACTTAGGAAGGCTTTCTTATCTCTTCTTGCTCTACTTTGGAACTCTGCATTCAAACAGGTATATCTTTCCTTTTCTCCTTTGCCTTTTGCTTCTCTTCTTTTTTCGGCTATTTGTAAGGCCTCCTCAGACAGCCATTTTGCCTTTTTGCAGTTCTTTTTCTTGGGGATGGTTTTGATCACCGCGTCCTGTACAATGTCACGAACCTCCGGCCATAGTTCTTCAAGCACTCTATCAGAGCTTATCCCTTGAAACCTAACAGATGCAGAAGATATTAAGAAGAGGTGGCAAGAATACACAGACAAACTATACAAAAAGATCTTAATGACTCAGATAACCACAATGGTGTGATCACTCACCTAGAGCCAGACATCTTGGGTCTTAGGAAGCATCACCATGAACAAAGCTAGTGGAGGTGATGGAATTCCAGCTGAGCTATTTCAAATCCTAAAAGATGATGCTGTGAAAGTGCTGCACTCAGTATGCCAGCAAATATGGAAAACTCAGTAGTGGCCACAGGACTGGAAAAGATCAGTTTTTATTCCAATTCCAAAGAAGGGCAATGCCAAAGAATATTCAAACCACTGCACAATGCATTCATTTCACATGCTACCAAAGCAATGCTCAAAATTCTCCAAGCTAGGCTTCAATAGTATGTGAAATGAGAATTTCAAAATGTTCAAGCTGGATTTAGAAAAGGCAGAGGAACCAGAGATCAAATTGCCAACCACTGGATCATAGAAAAAGCAGGGGAATTCCAGAAAAACATCTACTTCTGCTTTATTGACTACACTAAAACCTTTGATTGTGTGAATCACAACAAACTGTAGAAAAGTCTGAAAGAGATGGGAATACCAGACCACCTTACCTGCCTCCTGAGAAACCTGTATGCAGGTCAAGAAGCAGCATTTAGAACTGGACATGGAACAATGGACTGGTTCAAAATTGAGAAAGGAGTATGTCAAGGCTGCATATTGTCACTTTGGTTATTTAACTTGAATGCAGAGTACATCATGTGAAATGCCAGGCTGTATGAAGCACAAGCTGGAATCAAGATTGCCAGGACAAATATCAATAACCTCAGATATGCAGATGACACCACCCTTATGGCAGAAAGTGAAGAGGAACTAAAGAGCTTCTTGATGAAGGTGAAAGAGGCGAGTGAAAAAGCTGACTTAAAACTCAACATTCAAAATACGAAGATCATGGCATCTGGTCCCATCACGTCATAGCAAATAGATGGGAAAACAACGGAAACAGTGACAGACTTTATTTTCTTGGACTCCAAAACCACTGCAGATGGTGACTGCAGTCATGAAATTAAAAAGTCACTTGCTCCTTGAAAGAAAAGCAATGACAAATCTAGACAGTGTATTAAGAAGTAGAGACATTACTTTGCCAACAAAGGTCCATCTAGTCAAAGCTATGGTTTTTCCAGTAGTCATGTATGGAAGTGAGAGTTGGCCCATAAAGAAGACTGACTGCGGAAGAATTGATGCTTTTGAGCTGTGGTGTTGGAGAAGACTCTTGAGAGTCCCTTGGACTGCAAGATCAAACAAGTCAATCCTAAAGGAAGTCAGTCCTGAATATTTATTGGAAGGACTGATGCTGAAGCTGAAGCTCTAATACTCTAATACTTTGGCCACCTGATATGAAGAGTCGACTCAAAGATTGAAGGCAGGAAAAGAAGGGGACAACAGAGGATGAGATGGTTGGATGGCATCACTGACTCAATAGACATGAGTTTGACCAAGCTCCGGGTGTTGGTGATAGACAGGGAAGCCTGGTGTGCTGCAGTCCATGGGGTCGCAAAGAGTTGGACACAACTGAGCGACTGGACAATAACAACTAAAACCAACCAGCAAGATACCTAGATGCATTTTGCTAGTCTCTTAGGGCAAAAGCAGAGAGAGAAGGAGTAGGAGGTAGATTTGGAAGGGTAAACAGAGATTAAATAATCAGTATTTATTTATTAAATAACTAACTCTAAGGAGGCAGGAGATGTGAATAGAACGGAGAGTAAACTGAGGGGAAGGAAATGGAAGGCATTTCTGTCTGATGACCATCTTCTCTCTGCAGTTCGAGGGGAAAGTTGGTCATGGAGGAGGGTGAACAGGCTAGAGAATGTTCTGATTTTCCTCCTGCAGGTGGCAGCTCCCAGTAGGCCCTTGTGCAGTATAGGTAATACCTAAAGTAGGACTATTTTACTCCATCCCTTCCCCAGGTAAGAGGAATGTCACATTCTCCCATGCCTCCCTCCAACTTCCCTACACTGATCAAGCAGAACTGCAGAGAAAGCAAAAGTCTTAGGGGGACTTTTCCTTCTCCCTTTCCTGCAATAACCTCGAAACCCACCTCAGCCTCAGGCAAGTAAACCTCCAGCAACATGAGTGTCCCACACACTACAGAATACTTCCCTCTTAAGTATTGACTCATGGTTCCAAACAGCTTCTCTATCTGACAGTTCCCTCCTCTGACCAAATCAAGACTCCCTATTTGTCAGAAGAAAAATAATTTTTAAAATTAACTTTCACATTATAAAGAATGGAAGTCTTACCTCTAATCCTCCCATGGACATATAGATTTAAAAAAAAAAAAACAAACAAACAAAAAACAACCTCTTTTCCCAAAGGGGCAATCTCTAAATTTCAAAGATGAGTTGGAGAGTTCACAACCTTTAGCCAAGGATGTTCCGTCTCCTCCCCCTACCCCACCTTCTCTAAGCAGCTGACCCTAGACCTACAATGACTCTGCTTCCTTCTATACTTGAGAACACAGCTTCTGATTTTTTAACATGAAGAGAGAAAAAAGAAAGGAGAAAGTGAAGCAAGATTCTGCTTTAGGAAAGAGAGTCTCAATCCATTGGCAAAAGTCTTTGTCCCTTATAGGTTCTTAGACGGACTAAGGTTTAATATTAAGACAATAAGCTCCCCAGAGGGAGAGAGAGCTTGAAAGATTGGTGCAAACCAGGCAGCATCTATTTCTCACAGCCACTCCACATAAACAAGAATAGTCTTCTCAGCGTCCTCTGTTCTCCAAGTGAGTGTGGCAGTGGAGGGCAATCCCATTCACTCTTCTGGGAACTGCCACCAAACCAACTAAACCGCCAACTCCCTCGGGCCACCTCCACCCACCCCACCCCACCCTCAGCCCCAACCCCCAACACAAACCCAGCCTCCCCAAGAGGCACCTGCTCCCCAGCCGTGAGTCCTTGGGCCTGGAAGGAAGAACAGAATACATCTCATATTCTCTCTCTTCTCTGTCCCACCATTGGCAAAAGTGGCCCTTTCAGGTCCAGGGAAAGATCCTGTATGATTGTCCACCTGGTGCACCTGTCAGCCAGCTTCACCTTTGTCCCAGCCTCTTTATCCGGAAAGATTCTGGGACAGGAAATCAATAGTTCAGCTTGAGATAAGGAGAAAGAGGTGGGTGGGGGCTGTGAGGAAATGGTTCATGGAGAGGGGGGCACAAGGAGTAATTGGAGAAGCTGAAATATGCAATGCACAGGACCCAGGGAGCCGAGCCAGGGAGGGTCACCTCCTGTTTTACCCCTGGCATTGGGGTGCAGCTCTTTGCGGAATCAGGACAGAAGAGAAGTGCGCACTGGGAGCCATTCGGGGTGAGATGTAGGTGGGGTGTAAGCACCATTAGCCTAAGGGCTCTTAGCGGATCTCCAGACCAGAGACCTGAGGAGCAGAAGCCAAGTTGATCTGCCCTGAAGCTTCTGTCTCCCTCCACGCTTCTTCCCTCTCCTCAGGCCTCACCCCTGGTGCCCGGAAATGTAGTCTCTGCAGTCTCCCAGGTCCTCCCTGCAGAGCTGAGGCCCACAGTGGGGTGACAAAGAGCAGAGAGTTTTTAAACCTTAGAAGATCAGACATAAAAGGGACCTTAGAAAGCTTTCTAAGGTAATCACTGGTTTCCCACACAGAGACACCTAGGCCCAGGAGACAAGGACTTTCGCCCAAGACACACAGTAAAGTGAAACGGATCCAAATGTAAGTTAAAAGGATATTTAACCCCGCTGTCTGCCGAGAGCCAGTTAATCAAGGAAAGGCAAAAGCAATTTACTTTTAATGGGGGTGGGGGGAGGGGACATCAGCTTTGAAAAGAAGCATTATAAAATTAATTTCCGAGACAAGGAGGTTGGAGTAATGGAGAGAAAAAGCACTCAAGGCTCAGCTCACTAAAATTTCATTTTCATTATCTTGAATGGGCACAGATCGCCTCTGTCAACATTTCATGGTGCTAATATCACTTGGCTGCAGGGCCCAAGTAGAGAGTTAAACTCCCGCCAAGCCGGGCCTGAGCACAGCTCTGTTCTACAGAGATTCCCTTTCTTTGGGTTTGGAAAAAAAAAAAAAAGAAAACACACACACAAAAAAAAACCCACAAAAAAACACAACACACAGTTAACCACCTGTCAGGGCTGAGGATACAATGAGGCTCTTGGAAAAAGAGCTTTTCATGCATGCGTAATATATTTGTTCAGCTATTCACTTAATGAAGCTGATAAATGTGATGCAAGACAATAGTCAAGTTAATCTATTTAGTAAAATGTTTTTGAGACTTTCAGGCTACGTTAAGGAGGGGAGCATTCAGCGACATTTTCATTTAAATGCGCTCATCTCCCCTCTTAGGCTGCACAAGGGGTTCAGGCAATCTAAGTGAATATAATTTCTTATAAATGTGTCTTTAATGGGTTTAATTCACCCTTGCCAGCTGTTTTGGGGGCTATTTTGTAAGAGCAAAACAAACCTTTCGGGCTTGGAAAGCTAGTTAAAATTAGTTTCGGTCAGCGAGGCCAAGCTATATTTCCTGCAAACCATCTGCTTGATTGGCACAATAGAAGGATTTTCAAGGAAAACGGGGGAGAGTGACTGTGAAAGGAATGAAGGGTGGGGGGAGACGCTAGAAAGGGCTGGGGCGGCCGGTAGCTCCTTGTGGCCTATTCTGAAGGTGAACCCCTTAGAGGTGTCTTAATAGAGCGACTCGCCTAAAGAGCTGGGGCGGCAGGAAAGCTCTTTCAGCCCGAGCCTTGCTGCTCTCCTCCTTTGCCTTGACCGTCAGCTCCTTCTTTTGCCCCGGGGCCCTGGAAGCCAGGCGGCGGGCGCTGATTCCGATGCCGCCGCCGCCAGCCAGCCTGCCAACTTGCAAAGCCCCCTTGGTTGGTAGCTCAGGTCGGCAGCTCCACGGCCCGGGGCTTTGAACTCTGGCCAAAAGTGTGAACCTGGTGTCCCAGTCTTCCCGAAGCCACGTTCGTTATCTTTTCGGAGGGCAAAGAATCTCAAGTCACTCTTTACTTTGCAGACCCTTCACCTCCTCACGGGTGGCCTGTGCTTACCCGGGCTGGCGCTCGCGGTGGGACCCACTTTGGAGAGGGTGCGCAGTGGCCAGAGCTCGGAGCGTGGGGTAGGGACCCGCCCTCTCTCCATGGCTCCCGGGGGTAGGGGTGGGGTGGAAACCCCAGACGGGTTCCAGGAGTCCTTCCTCCCTTCCCAGGAAGGCTCCGACAGCTTTGCCGGGAGGCCCCAGAGTCCCGGCTCCCTCTACCGAGGCCTCCCCAGGCGAGCAGTGCGCCCGCGGCACAGACGAGGGCCTTCACCCCAATCCAAGCCTCCGATTCTCTCTTTTCCCCAGAAAGAGAAACAGAAAACCCCCGTTCTGGGAGAGAGGATGCAAATGACTTCTCTGAAATAAACTCGAAGATAACGACATTACAATGAATGGCAGGACGCACAAAACCCCATGGGCTCAGGTCAAACGGCATTAGTCACAGGTCTTAGCCGCAGCCGCCACGCCGCACCGCGCAGCCCCTTAGGCTATGGTGGAGTTTGAAAAGACGCGTTCAAGGAGATCACTTCAAGTAAGATCCTTTCGTCTGATTTCTTGCTTCCTTGGGATTTACTTTGCCTTTTCACGGGCCGCCAGCCCTCACCCCACCCTCACTTTTCCTCTTTGGCGCCTTAGGAATGCTTTAGGAAGCTATGGAGATGGAGGCTGAGAACACGTGGATCACAGCAAGGGGTTGACCCACCTTCCAAAAAGTGTCAGGCCCCCCTTTTTAAAAGAAGAGACGTTAGCAGTAGTCAGTCTAGTGTGAGGCAGAATGGTCAGTGTGTGTGTGTGTGTGTGTGTGTGTGTGTGTGTGTATAAGGGTGGGAATCAAGTAGCAGGTCCATGGGCAAGATACTAATTGTAAAAACTACCCCAGGGAAATATTAATACCCCAGATGGAAAAGAAGTTTAGAGAAGAGGGGAGGTTAGGAAGGCCCTAGACTGGCTTTGAGTCCTTACTGTCCCTCAGAACAAAGTCCTGCAAAAGTAGACTGTCTTCTAGTAGGCTGCAGTCAGAAGCTCTAGCCCTGAGCCCTCTTGCTTGATGAGAAATCCAACATGGGGGTATGGTAGGAAGAAAGGAAGGAATGCAGGCGAAGAGGAGGAAAGGACTAGAATGAAGAAGAGGAGAAAAAGAAGAGAGGTGGGAGGGAATGCACAAACCAGAGCTGGTCTTTCTGCTTCCAGAAAGCAGTTGGTGGGAGGGGTGATATGGAATGAAAACTTTGTGACAATGTGAGAGCACAGGTGTTCAAATACTTTAAACCTTTTTCTCCCCTATTTTATGGCAAAATTTCTAAAAGAGGAACATTTGAAGTTTTTCAGATATGTCTCTCTTTCAATTCCAGGGGATTCTGGTTAACTTCAGCAATGCATTTTCCCTATTTAAGTAGCCACTTATTTAAAAGATGCTCTTTCCTGAGTGGTTTTCCACCTCCTGCTCCCCCAGAATGCCTCGGGCTCAGAAACTCCATACTTGTGTCCTCCTGGAGCATTAATTCGGCTCCAAGCCCAACTCTAAATAACTTTTTAATTTGAATCAAGGGAGAGCTTTAGCGGGCTCTATCTCTGGTTTAATGTGATATAAATCACAGATGCACTTTTATTGAATGGTTAAAGCAGCGACATGGAGATCATCAACACAAAACACCCTGAACAAAACCATCGAGAGAAATAAAGCTGGTTAATAAGATTTTTGAGAAAGCTTTGTGTTAAAAAGCAAAAAGGAAAACCAGCTGAAGGTGACAGTTAGTTCATGGTTAATAGGATCAGGGCGGCCTGGCGGGGCTGCACACTTCTCTTTGGGGAGGTTCAGCCTCACTAAAGAAATGAATGGGACATTTAACACATCTGTTATCTAGCCGAGGAACGGAATTGAGGCTCAGCATCACCCGAGCCCCAATCCAGAGGAAAGCCAAGTGCGGTCTACAGGAAGATTCTGATTTGAGGTACCAAATGAAGTAAGAATCGTCTTTCCTGGTGTGGACCAACATTTTTGGGGACCTCGCCCTTCACTCTGTTTTCACACATTTGTACATTGCAGTTGTTAAGAAGCAGCAAAACTATGCCCGGGGAAGTGCTGGCAATGGGTAGGACCCTCTCAGGACAAATTCCAATCTTCTGCTGCTGTGGTTTTAAAAGTCCAGGCTGTGAGTTTCAAGTGAAACTGCCAAGGGCTCCCAGAGGTTGGGAAAGAGCCAGCGGAGCACCCAGAGCCTTCAGGTCTGTGGCACAAGGCAGCTTCCAGCAGAGGTAAGCCCGGGAAATGGGGCTTCCATTGGGAAATGGAACCCTGCCACCTCGCCCCTTTTCGAGGCTCCCCTCTGAGCCTCCCCTGGGTTAGCTGCGGTTCATTCCTCTGTGCCACTTCTAAACACAGGTCGCTGAAAATTGTTTTCTAAGTTGCAGGGGTTTGCAGGAGAATCATATTACTGTTCAGGTATCACCAACTCTCTCAAACTCACTTTCCCAACATGAAATAAATCAAGACCTCCCTCTTCCGACCCCTGAGGGATGCCCATTCAATAGCTCCAAAGTATCGATTTCAAGTTTCCCTCTTATTTTAGAACAGCACTCCTCTACCCCACGTTTATTTAACACACCCCTCACAGCTGCTTTATGCCTCAGCTGGGGTAATGTATAGGGAGGGCAGAGACGGAAGAAGGAGTATATTTTTTTGTTCACTGACTTGAAATTTTCCATTGCTCTCCGCACATGGGGGGAGGATTATTTTACTGATTGCCTGGAGATGAGTTTCTATGAATATTTATTGATTTATTTTCCAGGCTCAGCAGGGGAGCTGCAAATAAATTTAATGTGTTCTCTAAATAATTCCTTTTCTATAAGGCAAGATGTCATCTGAAACTTCTAAATAGGCATTTAATTAGCCCGGGTGTTGCTCCAGAACAAAAACTCCTGGCGAGAGCTTTGGGGGCGCACTGTATTGCAAAGAGGCGGTCGATACGCAGAATTGATGCGCGCCAGCCTTTGTTGCCGGCCCATTGTGCGGGCCATGCTTATGAAGACTAATCCAATCATAAATTGCACCCCTGCGCCAATCAGATCGCCCAGAGCCTCCGGCGAATGAAGCTCGAGTGGAGAACTTTGTTGAACTTCATTGTCAGAGCTGTCACTTTTCAAAGCGCTTTAACGGGCGGGCCACTATAAAACCATCACCTCGACGGGAGGACTACGGAGGACTCGCAGACGCCCAAGTAGGATCGTTCCTTAAAGACGTTTGCTAAGCCCAAGAGAGAGGGCACCACGGGGGTGGGAGGGGCGGGAAGTCAGGAATTTACCTCCTGGCCATTGGAAGAAGTTTTTCGGCCCGCCCTGCGCCTAAAATGATGTTCCCTGGCCTCCTCGCGCCCCCCGCCGGGTACCCCAGCCTCTTGCGCCCCACACCCACCTTAACGCTGCCCCAGTCCTTGCAGTCGGCATTTTCCGGTCACTCGAGCTTCCTGGTGGAGGATCTGATCCGCATCAGCCGACCCCCCGCCTACTTGCCCCGAGGCAGCGTGCCCACCCCCAGCATGTCGCCCCCTAGGCCGGGGGCCCCTGCGGCTCTCACAGACACCGGGGCCTCGGACCTGGGCTCCCCGAGCCCGGGCAGCCGGCGGGGTGGCTCACCGCAGACCGCCGTCTCCCCTGCCAGCGAGCCCACGTTTCTGAAGTTTGGAGTGAACGCCATCCTTTCCTCGGCGCCCAGAACCGGTAAGTGAAAGCGAAACGCTGAGGGCTGTTCTGATCTGGCCTCAGTTTCCCTTATGCAGCGGGTATCCACGCACACAGCGGAGCACACACTTAACACAAGATCCCCGAGGACCCAGGCCAAGCAATGTGACACGTAGGTCCAGACGATTCCCAGAAAGAAAAGCCTCCAGGTTCGCCCCACCCTCAGAATGAATGTGAACACCTGCAGTCTGAGCGCGCAAAGTACCTGGCTCAGGGAATCGAGCGCACGCCGCTGGGCGTCTGCGTTTCTGCCCTCCAGCTTCTGGATGCCCGTCCCTTAAACCCAAGGCAACATACTTACTAGCGCAACAAGTATTATGGGTCTGCAATTCTTTTCTCCCCCGCTCCAGTTCTATCCATCTTGTCTGCGCCTAGGATGACATTGGGGGGATGGGGGGTAAGCGACTGTGAGGACTATGGGGAGAGTTCCACAGATGCGGGAGTGTTAGGGAAACATTTATTTTACTCTATCATTGAAGAAGAAGCCTTTGGAACCAGCCTAAGGTGTAATCATGTCATGTATTCACTGTCCTGTACAATAATCATGTGACCTAATGAAATTCCCTTTCTGTCTCCCTCCTTGTTCCTCCTTCCCTCACTCCCAGAAACGTCTCCCACCTTGCTCCAGAGTGTCCCTCCCAAGACCTTTGCCTTTCCCTACTTTGAAGGCTCTTTCCAGCCTTTCATCAGATCTTCGTATTTCCCAGGTAAGTCTCGTCCCCCTTCCTTTCAGGAGGCTGGACGTCACCCCAGCCCCGCCCCATCGCTCCCTGTCCCGAAGCCATATTTCTCCGTCCACCCCACGGGGTTACGCTCTGGTTCAGAGGTTGCGAGACGTACAACATTCACGAATCCGTCGCGCCAATTTGATGCCCTATTTAGCACAAGCAGTGACTGCTTGACACTTTGCACCAATTCCCTGCTCTACAAATTAGCAGGAATTGTCATGGTCCCAATTTGAGGCGGTTCCCTTCCCGGCGCGGAGCTGTTGGCATCTCTTCACGCCGCCGTTTTCCCACAGAGTCAGTGCACTTGGCCACGATTCCCCACAAAGGTTTCAGCACCATGACCAATTGGTCAGCTCCTCCGGGCAGCCACACACAGACCAGCCCTCGCCCCTCCGAGCCGCGGAGAGACACCTACCAGCCGGGGCTAATTTCTCTTTAAAACTCATTCAGGGCTGCGGGCTTTTCACAAGACCACATGGGGTGCCCTCTTGTGTGGGATGCCTGGGGTCGCCCAGGGGGAGGGGGACTAGATCCTCCCACACCCCCAACCCTCTATTTCCAGCCCGACTTCCCAAATTATACCCTACCCCCACCGCCGAAACGTTTTAAAGACCGTAGAACTCGTAAAATTAGAAGTCGGAGGGAGGTCCATAATTGGGTCCCAGTTTAAAGGAGAAACACCTTAAGCAGCTTCCACGAAGTTTTCATCCTGAAATCCCAGTGATGACTCAAAACTCTACAGCTGGTCAAGACTGAGGAGACGGGAACTCATAAAGGGAAGGGAGACTGGGTATGGTCGGTGGGGGGTGAGTAAAAAAAAAATCTCGACAGCACTTCCCGGTATCAGCGAAAGAAACACGCAATTGATTTTTGAAAGGGGGAGAGAGAATTCACCAACCGCCCCCCCCCCATTCATGCTGTTGCTGCTAATGGAATTTGCTCCCTTTCTCCCCCAGCTCAATGCTCTAACAAAAACAACCCGAGCTTTATAAATAGCTTTTCATGTCCATTTAATGAAAATGATTCGGGGAAGAGAAGCCTCTGCCATCAGTATTCTCCCAATGGTCTTGGCCTGCAGTTGTGTTTAGTTTGAAAGTGTAAATCTCTTTTGTCCCAGTAATATATGGCTTTCGCTGCTTGTCCTCAGTCTTTTTCTGTTAGTTCATTACTACACAATTACCATTCACGCTTCATTAGAGTCTCTGTTTCTTTTGGGTTTTTTTTTCCCCTCCCTTAAAGCGAAACTCTCCCCTACCCCCACCCCCGCCTTTTATCATGCCAATACCCATTGGGAAGCGGTCAATGTGCTAATTAGCTGCCACTTTTCATGTATTCGGGCCGAATTCTTTACGTTTTGCGGGTGAGGGGAGGAAAGATTAATATAAAAAAGATGAATACCGATTGGATTTTTCCAAAAATAAAAAAATCCAAAGCGGATTTTCTCCTAACAAATCAGTAAAGCACCTCATTTTCATCCAAATAATGCAAAAGCCACCAATGTGCTGAAAGCTTAGGGGGGAAACCCAAGAGGCCTCGGCTGGCTATTTTATTTTCACTTTTGTAATTTATTTATTTATTTTTCTCCTGCTATATTAGCTGATGCACGCAGGTTTGGTTTCCCTGAGACCGTTAAATGGAAAAACGAAACAGGCTATTGTGGGGGCTGTTTTCTGTGTTTCCGTGGTTTTACCTAATCCGGGTTTGCACGGTTGAAAGGGAAAGTTATTTGGGCGGAAAGCGCCTTTCACTCTCGCAGGTTTGTAGGTTCGTAGCCTATTCTCCAGGGGGAGAAAAAAAGAGAGCTTTAAAGAGACGAAGGATCAGAAAGGAAAACCAAAGGAAGCCGCAATGGAGGGGCGGACGGGGCAGGACACCGCCCACTCACCCACCTCGCACTCCTGGCCTCCGCAGCGTCCTCCAGCGTCGTGCCCATCCCGGGGACCTTCTCCTGGCCACTGGCCGCCCGCGGCAAGCCTCGCAGGGGCATGCTGCGTCGAGCCGTGTTCTCCGACGTGCAGCGCAAGGCTCTGGAGAAGATGTTCCAGAAGCAGAAGTACATCAGCAAGCCGGACCGCAAGAAGCTGGCGGCCAAGTTGGGCTTGAAAGACTCACAGGTGAGGGCGGTCTCCCCGTGGCCCCTCCCGCCAGGCATGGTCCAAATGGGAGGGTTCTCAGAAACCGTTTAGGTCCCAGTGTACAGATGCTGTCAGGACTAGAGAGGATGGAAGGGGCGAGAGCCGGCTTCGCGGAGGCTCCTCTCGATAGATAGCCACTCTCCCTGCCCCGTCTCTTCCGGGCTCAGCATCGACCCCCACCCCCCCACCCCACCTCGGCCAGGTACCCTAAGACCCGGCGAGAGGTGCGTGAAGTGGGTGACGGGGATGGGGGTGGGGAGTGAAGGGAAAGTGTCACGTGGCGTCCCAACTCGCTTTAAGGGATGGGGAGCTGGCAAAGACGGTGGCGGGGGCTCCGCGCTAACCTCCGCTCTCGCCTGCTCTCACCCCTTTCGCCCCAGGTGAAAATCTGGTTTCAGAACCGACGCATGAAGTGGCGGAATTCCAAGGAACGCGAGCTCCTGTCTAGCGGAGGCTGCCGCGAGCAGACCCTTCCCACCAAACTCAACCCGCACCCGGACCTCAGCGACGTGGGCCAGAAGGGTCCTGGGGACTATGACGACGAGGAGGACGAGGGCCCGGGCAGCCCCCGCCCCCGCCTGGTCTATCACGCGGCCCCCGCCGACCCTCGGCACCTGCGGGACCCGCGGCTGGAAGCGCCGCTGCCCCCCTCGCCCGCGCGCTCGGGCAGCCCCGACAAAGCTTCGGACTTCTCCGACTCCGAGGACGACGAGGAGGGCGAGGAGGAGATCACGGTGTCTTAGAAGCCCCCGCGTCCCCCGGGGTACTGATTACTAGCGCTTTGAAACTGAAGAGGTGGGATTCGGTGCGTGTTCACTAGGCCCGCTGCCGCTCCCTGCTGCAGACTTCACCTTGTCCGAGGGCACCCTGGCCCCTTCCGTTGCCCCAAACTACATTTCTCTCCCCTACACCCCTCCCTCAACAGCCCTCTCCGCACAAGTTAAATTTAGGTCTTGGTCCCAGCCTTAACTCTTCCATGAGGAAGAGTCTTTGTGTCTATCGTGTTTTATTGCAAGCTATTTTAAACACAAGTAGGGGTGTTCACTCCTACAGCCTGGGTTAAGCTGTGTGCCAGGTGCTACTGGCTTCAGCAGCAACAACCTTGTAAGAAAGCCTGTATGAAGCAGGAAACCGAGACAGGATATCTCACAATATCAAGCCTATAACTTCAAGACCCCTGACTTCCCAGACCTCTCTACAGACCCCTCTACATCCCCATCTTAGGTAGCAACTGCATCCTAGCCAACTCCAAACTCTGGTGACACAGTCTTCTATAGCAATACCCTTAGAAAGCTCAAGAAAAAAAAAAAAAAACCCACAAACCTGTGCCTTCTGGTCTAAGGTACCGCATAAACACTGGATCTTTTCTGTGTGTCCTATTCCCAGTGTTCTCTCGGCAAGGAAGTGAGACCTCTACACGGGAAGAAGAGTCAAGCTGTATTTCTCTCTGTGTGTCTTAAAGTATTTTATTTACTTTTCAGAATCTATGGTATATGTACCAAGCATTCTCCCTTATGCCCTTTTATTATGACTGGGGATGTTTCACTGAGCATTGGGCATGAGGTGAACAGATAGAGACCCACAAGCCTCTTTGATTTATTTTTCATGGAACTTTGCTGTCTTTGTGCAGCTTTTTATGAACTGTACACTCTTTTGTACACGTGTATGGATATTTTATACCAAGGTTATTATGAATGATATAAAGAACTGACTAGATTTACTCTCTTTTTTTTACAATGCTTTTTAAACTTTAAAAGGTAGCTGTTTAATTGCATAACTTATAAAGAAATTACTTATTTTGTATTTTTACTGTGTACAAATTTTTATATATGTATATATGTATTAAATGAAAAATGCCAAATAAAAAATAGAATGGACACAATGATCAAGCGATATCCCTAACTCACAGACTGTTAAAGCTATTCCAGTCTGAGAAATGGAGCTATTCTGGTCTAAGGGCCGCTGGAATTTACAGAAGGTATGCTCAT
This sequence comes from Ovis aries, assembly GCF_016772045.2. Lineage (NCBI taxonomy): Eukaryota > Metazoa > Chordata > Mammalia > Artiodactyla > Bovidae > Ovis > Ovis aries. Next base: position 22,308,411 of record NC_056074.1, read on the forward strand.
ATTCCAGAGGGAAAGACACATGTCTAAAGCACCCAACTAGTTAGAGGTCAAGCTAGGACTAGAGTCCATTTTTGACTCCCAGGCCAGTGCCTTTTCTGCTTCCCTGAGCCATTGTTATGTCAGTTGGTCAGTTACCAGCTCTTTGCCACCCCCATGGACTGTAGCCCACCAGGCTCCTCTATCTATGGGATTTTTCAGGCAAGAATACTGGAGTAGGTAGCCATTTCCTTCTCCAGGGGGCCTTCCTGACCCAGGGATCGAACCTGGGTCTCCTGCATTGCAGGCAGATTCTTTACCATCTGAGCCACCAGGGAAGCCCTACCATAAAATAGCCAAATTCACTATGGTTACAAGTAAAATAGCTCTAGTGAAGTGACACCAACAAATTGAGTCTGGAGTGATCCTTCTCCCCTACTCTGAGGACTGAACTGATAGACTAAAATAAATCAATGAAAGTCAATTTAAGTGGTTCAAGTTTGCAATGGTTTTTCTTTCCCTCCCTGAAGGCATGTTTTCCTAGTCCCTAGGAAAGCTCAAAGCTGGTTTTGATTTTTGTGTAGGAACTGATTTTATTACCAATATCATCTACAGGCAGTGCCAGGGAACCTGATACAGGTTCTGGGGCTCCCCAGTGAAACAAAGTTCTTCAAAGATGGACTCTCAGCAGCAATGATTTATTTAACCAGCAACCAGTGAAGAGCATCAGTTAGAACTCTGGCGAAGGCTCTGTGCCCCTGGAGAGACCAATCTCTGCCAAATGGATCACACAGATACACAGTTGGTTGTTATGCTAACACATACTCCGACAAAAGTGAAGTGTCGAAGCTGAAACTCCAATACTTTGGCCATCTGATATGAAGAACTGACTCATTTGAAAAGACCCCGATGCTGAGAAAGATTGTGGGTGGGAGGAGAAGGGGACAACAGAGGATGCGATGGTTGGATGGCATCACCGACTCAATGGACATGAGTTTGGGTGGACTCCAGGAGTTGGTGATGGACAGGGAGGCCTGGCGTGCTGCAGTCCATGGGGTCGCAAGGAGTCGGGCACGACTGAGCGACTGAACGGAACTGACACTCCGACAGCCTGGAAAGAAGTTGTCAAGCTTAAATTTCAGTAGTTTTATTACATTTGAAATTTGAATATATTTTATTTTCAACTCTCTTTTCAAAAAAAAAAAAAAAAACACAAGCCCCCTCCATGCTGCTGCTGCTGCTGCTAAGTCACTTCAGTCGTGTCTGACTCTGTGCAACCCCATAGACGGCAGCCCACCAGGCTCCCCCGTCCCTGGGATTCTCCAGGCAAGAACACTGGAGTGGGTTGCCATTTCCTTCTCCAATGCATGAAAGTGAAAAGTGAAAGTGAAGTCACTCAGTCATGTCCGACCCTCAGTGACCCCATGGACTGCAGCCTACCAGGCTCCTCCGTCCATGGGATTTTCCAGGCAGAAGTACTGGAGTGGGGTGCCATTGCCTTCTCCTCCCGCTCCATGCTAATGTTAGGATATCCTCCCCTGCTGGGCCCATGCGTGACACTGGGGATCACTTCAGTGCCATGGGAATTTGGAGCAAAACTGATTTTAACTATCATAATTATCTTACTTCAAGAAATATACCACATTTCCCCCTCAACACATATGAAAATATTAGCATGGTGTCCTGCATACGGTAGGCATGCAATTTTTCAGACCAGAAACCCTTTCTGCTCTGAATAATTCAGGCTATTTTCTCCTTTTCTCTGCTGTTGCCCGGAGGGATATCCAGAGATGGAATCTTGACCAGAAATGGCCCACGTTTCCCTCTCCGCCAGTTCAAGCCTGCAGTTGTTACTTACAGTCAAGAACTATTTACCAGCATGGGGATGGATTCATGTCTACATCAAAGTAGTCTAGTGGCACACCCATGCGCATACCAGCATTATCTTTAATAGTCAAGAGGTATTCGTGTTCCAATCACTCCCATTATTCACAACAGCTTCTGCAACCCAAATATCTATCAATGGATAAATAGAGAAAAAGTGGTATACACACACAATGGAATATTATTCCACTTAAAAAAGGAAAGGAATCTTGTCATATGTTATCATGTCAACATGAATAAATTTTAAGAACATTATGCCAAGTGAAATAAGCTAGTAGTAAAAAGGCAAATACCATATCATCATACTTATATGAGTTATCTAATATAGCCACACTCATAAAAACAAAAAGTAAAATTACAGTTGAAGAGCTGGGGTCATAGGAAAATAGGGAGTTGTTCAATGGGTACTGAATTTCAGTAATATTTCAGTATTGGAAAAATAGCTCACATGTTCGAAGATTTAAAATTCCAGTAATGGTCAAAATTATGGCAGGCAAGTGAAAAAACTTGAGGTAAGAAATATGTGTGTGTGTGCATGTGTGCACGTGTGTGCGTGTGTGTGTGTGATGTGGCTTGCAGAATCTCAGTTTCCTCTCCAGCGACTGAACTGATGCCAGGACAGCGAAAGCCCAGAGTCTTAACCGCTAGGCTACCAGGAAGTCCCTGAGGTAAGCAACATTATCATAAGGCCATGTAAAATTCAAACCAAAAAGTATTCTGTGATGTAAATAAATTTTTTTTTCCATGTTAATAAAAGTTAACTTTTGGGGTGAGCAGCCCGAGGTGACCTCTAAAAATGATGTGCTATTCACTTGACCCAGAAAACCCCACAAAATCAAGCAAAGCAAGAGTTTCAAATCCTTGTGTTCACTTTAAGAACACTCATGAAGCCGCCCAGGCCTTAAGGGTGTGCATATCTGAAAAGTCACCAAGTATCTGAAGGCTGTCACTCTACAGAAGTAACGTGTGCCATTCCATTGTTGGTAGGTTGGAGTTGGTAGGTGTGCACAGGCCAAACAGTGGGGCTGGACACAGGGTCTGTGGCCCAGAAAGAGTGCTGGATTTTTACTGCACATGCTCAAAAATGCAGAGAGTAAAGCTGAACTGAAGGGCTTAGATGTAGATTCTCTGCTCACTGAGCACATCCAGGTGAACAAAGCCCCCAAAATGCGGGGCTCACGGTGGGATTAACCTGTACCTGAACTCCCTGCCACACTGAAATGATCCCAACTGAAAAAGAACAGACTGTTCCTAAACCAGAAGAGGAGGTTGCACAGAAGAAAAAGATATTCCAGAAGAAACGGAAGAAAAAAAACTTAGTCTGGAAATAATGTCGCAAAAAATAAATGCAAATGAAATTTTAAAATAAAAGTTAAGAAAATCCAGAAAAGGAAAAAAAAATACTCTGGAGATTTTTTTTTTTTAATGTATGCTATTCCTCTACATGCCCAAAGTTTTACTTCCTGAGGATTACAAATGGCACATTTCAGCTCTAAGTAACTCCTTTAGCAGAATTTCACAAGGGTGAGGAGCAGGCTCATTTTGCATGCTGCTTCCTAGTGTAATGCATAGTCCCTAACACATATTAGGTGTTTGATATGTGTTGAGTAAATAAATAAATTAAAAGGAGGGAGGGAGACCCTCTAGAGTCTAAACCATATGTCTGAAAGCTCCAAATCTTTCAAATAAGTTGAAGGGCTACTTAGGCCAATAATAAAGTAAAGGAAAAACACTAAATTAACTGGTCAGATGTGTTTTTTAAAACCAAACCAATTACTTCAGCCCAAAAGACTAAAATAGTTATAAACTGAAGAATAGTAAATACTAAAAGGAAAATTTTTGTTTTGTTTTGAGCACCTGTGACAGGAATGCATTCTGCTAGGGGCCTTACACATTAGTGCTTCTCAAACTTTAAGGAGCATAAGATCACCTGGGGATCTCATTAAAATATAGATTATGATTCAGAGTATTTAGCATTACTAACCCCTGTTAGGGGCTTACCTGACAGCTCAGTTGGTAAAGAATCTGCCTGCTGTGAAGAAAAGCCCACTTTGATTCCTAGGTTGCGAAGATCCACTGGAGAAGGGATAGGCTACCCACTCTAGTATTCTTGGGCTTCCCTGGTGGCTCAACCAGTAAAGAATTTGCCCGCAATACGGGAGACTTGGGTTTGATCCCTGGGTTGGGAAGATCCCCCGAAGAAGGAGAAAGGCTACCTACTCCAGTATTTTTGCCTGGAGAATTCCAAGGACCGTATAGCCCATGGGGTAGCAAAGAGTCAGACACGACTCAGCAACTTTCACTCACCCTTGTTAGTCCATAGATCACAGTATAGCAAAGATTTACAAGAAGTTTTATCCTCACAGAAACCCGTTTAAGGTAGAAATTATTATCCCACATTATAGATGGACAAACTGAGGCCAAGAGTTTTGGTAACTTCCCCCTGCTTACCGCAACCAGAATCCAAATTCAGGTGCCTCTAACCCTAATACACCATCCTGCTTCCTTGACTAAACTGGTAAAAACCCATTTAACCAAACTCCAACCAACAGGTACACTTAATAGAGTTTTAGGATTTTTAATATTCTGAAGTTATAAGAAAAAAATTAATGGCTATTTAAAACCTTTTCTTATCCACCTGAATCTCTCTTATCACTAGCCCTGCTCCCTGGGGCCTAAACCAGTAATCCTCAAACTGCAGTGCCTTATACATCCCTTTACACTGTTAAAAATCATTGAACACCTAACAGATTTTTTGTTTGTTTCTGTGTGTTTTATCTATTAATACTTTTGGTGCAAGAAATTAAGACTGAGAAAATACTTTAACGCTTATTGTGCTTGCTGTGCTAAGTCACTTCAGTTGTGACCAACTCTGCGACCCTATGGACTGTGCAGCCCACCAGGCTCCTCTGCCCATGGGATTCTCCAGGTAAGAATACTGGAGTGTGTTGCCGGGCCTTCCTCCAGGGAATCTTAGAGTAACAAATGGAAGTAATAAATGCTTATTACTTCATTTTAAAACCATTTTGTTAAATACTCATATAAACACCATATTTTACAAAGGTAAATATTGATATATATACAAAACAAAAAATTAGAAGAGTGACACTTTCGATTTCTGCAAAACTCTTTAATGATTGGCTTAATAGGAGACAGCTGAATTATCTATTTCTACAATCTGTTGCAATAGGAAGAAAACTTGGCTTCATACAAATATGCAATTGGAAAAGGAGAAGTATTTGATTAACCTTATGTGATTGTGGCTCTTCTTTGATACCATAACAGCAAAACTGGACAAGTAGTATCTTTTAAAGGTTAGTAGCAATTTGAAATCCAAATTCCTTTTGGGATTTCCCTAGTGGTACGGTGCATACAAACCTGCCTACAGGGGACATGGGTTTGATCCCTGGTCCACGAAGATCCCGTACTCCATGGGGCAACTGAAGCCCTCGTGCCACAGCTACTGACCCTGAGCTCTGGAGCCTGCGCTCCGCAACAAGAGAAGCCAACACAGTGAGAGGCCTGGGCCCTGCAACCGGAGAGCCGCCCCTGCTCGCAGCAGCTGGAGAAAGCCTGCGCACAGCAAGGGAAACCCAGCACGGCCAAAAATAAAATGTCTTCAAAAAAATGGAGTCCTGGGGACTTCCCTGATGGTCCAGTGGCTAGGACTCCATGCTCTCAAAGCAGGAGGCCCGAGTTCAATCCCTGGTCAGAGAGCTAGATCCCACATGTCACAACTAAGACCCAGTACAGCCAAATAAACAAAGATAAATATTTTTTAAAAATGGAGTCTCACAAAAAACGTGGCTAGTTCAACCGCACAAGTGCTTCTCCTTAAATAACCATCACATTTTGGGATGTGGCAGAAATGCTTCATGCACATTTCCCCTGTCATCATACAAGGCACTAAAAGGATTATAAGCATCGGAATTTGATAACATTAATGATTTTTCCTGCCCCACCAAGCACATTCTTAACTGAAACTGGCTGTGTTTGGGCAAAAGTCAGCAGAGAAAGCAATGACCACTGGTGTAGTTTAGCACCCCTGCCTTGATTTGTGCCCAAGGTGCCAGCAGTTGTACCAACAACCAGCTTTGTACTATCACTAAAAACGTCAAGGTGGTAGTTGAGTAAAACCTAAGATTCAAAAAGGTATCCAATACTTTAAATATTTCAGCAACCTTTATGTCTGTTGTCAAGGATTTCCAGATATTCTTTGATTATCTGTTTTGAATACTAAGTAAATACAGACTAGGATGTCTGGGCAGTTGTGCAGATCTGTCCATTGTCAAAGCAAAATTACAGTTTTACAGATGATTTATTAACTCTGTCTTTGATGAGTTACTCTATCATTGGAAAGTGGCACCATCGTGATTTCTTTTACTGACCGTTCATCCAGCAGGTGTTCAGCATGGTTGGCTTTAAAGGGTTTTAATCAGTCTCTCAGCTGTAGAGTGTTGTTCCTGAGCTAATGCAAGACGTTTTTCCATTTCTAGTCTGAAAATCTGTAACAAACTGTTCTTAATTTTTAAACAGTGTCTTTTGTTTTTGTCTTAAAAAGGCAATTCAGTTCCTTTCTTGACATTCTGAATGATTGATCTCAGAATGATGTACAATTTAATTGGAACCATAATACTATTCTCAAATGGTCTGTTGTATAAACCAAGAAAGGTAGAATATTATAAATTAACCTTTACCATATTTTCTTTCTTTTTCTACTGTTTCATCCAATTTTCATTTTTGTTTTTGTGGGGAATGGGAGTAGCATATTCCTGCCTTCCTTGAACTCTGATATGTCATTTTTATCGGTTTTAGCATCTTCAGAAGTAGACAGTGCAGCGATGGATTGAGAAAGTGACTGTTTTAGTCTCCATTTCAAAAGTCAACAATTCACCCTTAAATATAAGAAAAATACATTGCACATTTTCTTTTATTTTTAAATAAAATATAAAATTATAAAATAATAGTAGTTTTTGGCAAAATCTTACAGAGTGGAACATTTTCCAAAAATTTAAAAATATTATTGCTAAACAAGACAACCACCTGTACTTCTTATGTTTCTGCATAGATGCAAGGAAAATACGGGAATTTCAAAACAGCAATTTACTGGATGGTAATAAGGTTACAGATGTCATAGCAGGTATAACTGGAGACAGCTGTAAAAGTACAACAGCAGTGCTGAGAAAAAAAACTAAGTTAATCACTAAACATGTACATAAATCTAAATTCACCACCTTAGAAAATTCTAAGAAACACAAGACTCCCATTAACCATGAGCAGGAGACGCCACGGCACATGCAGCCTCTATTGTCCAGAAAATCCCACTGTGTGGCTATGGGAGGCTCTCAGGGGGCGCCCAAGGGTCCCACATCACACTTTGAGAGTCCTTCCTTTAAACATACGAAGTGTTTTACTAGAGGAGAGATGGAAGGGAACTACTGGGTGGAGTCAAAATACTTGTTCAGGCTTTTCCATAAGATCGTACAGAAAAACCCAAGTGAAATTTTTGGCCAACCTAATATTTGGCTAAGCTCAAACCACCTCCACTTACAAACTCAGATGCAACCCCAGCTGGTGCCTTCCACAGGTCCTCAGCTCGCTCACTCCGTCAGTTCTTCCCTTCCCTCCAGGAATCCTCGATCCACCTTCAACCCATCTCTCTCACTAGCACCTCCCTATCAGCATAGACACGTGACCTTCCCTGCAAAGTGCCCTGAAAAATCTTGTTCCTCTTCTGTTCGCCTCTAGCTACTGCCGGATGTCTCTCAGGCCCTCAAGCTGGAGAAGCCTCATCCTTGGGCTTGTCACCCTGTGTATTTCTCTTAACATAGATGTTTCCCAAGGTTTTTATCCTTAGTCTTTGATGCCACTTCCTGTACTCCAGCGATCTCCCCCTCTCTCTGGTTTGATGGGGCACCTGAGAGAGTCAATTCCTAGGGAGGTTGATAAGAAGTCCAGGGTTCCCCAGGAGGAGATAGGGGTCTGGAGTTCTCAAGGAGGAGAAAAGGACAAACATTTTTTTCTACATTGCTTTGTCTTAGTCTGAGTGAACTCTGGGAGTTGGTGATGGACAGGGAGGCCTGGCATGCTGCGATTCATGGGGTCGCAAAGAGTCGGACATGACTGAGCGACTGAACTGAACTGAAATTGTCTTAGTCAATATAAGAATGTATCTTGCTCAAGGACATGTTTCTCCTTAACAAGAAACTTCTGACTAATCCTGTCATCTTAAAATGTAAATTGTGGGAGTGGGTCTAGCAAGATCTTTACAACCTTGAGCCATTCTTTTGATTTATTGTAAAACCAGTTAAAAAGTATATAGCTCCCTTGCTAAGACTAGACAGTGGGGGCACTGTCCGTCCCCCTTCTGATGTCTATGTCAGAAGCTTTCTTGGTCCCTTTTCCACTTCAATAAAACTCTGCTACACAAAAGCTCTTGTGTGATCAAGCCTGGTCCCTGGTCCTGAAGCTAAATCTTCTTCTTTGGAGATCACGAATCCGACATCTTTCACCTTAAGCTATCACACCAGACCCAGAGAGTCAGCAGTCTTTGGATACCTGCCCTCAGGTATCCTAAGAACCTGTTAAATTCCACCATGCCCAGGACCACGGGCATATTTTCTAGTTGCAACAGTCCCTTCAAACAAAGCAAAAACAAAACAACCCCCTGCAAAACAACAATTAAAAAACTTCACCAAAGTCTTGCCCGTAACTCCAAGAATGCCTTCATTTCTCTTGCTCAAAAATTAGAGACAAGTGCCATTCCCCATCTCTTCCTCTCATCCATTCCATACAAGGGATCAACCTCCAAGGTCTGTCCTGGTATGTAAGTCCTTAAGAGATTTTCTACTGTTCCATCCATTCTCACCGCCTCTGTCTTAAATAAAAGCTATTATTATTGTTGCTGTTACTGTTGGTTATTTCAGAGGATCGTACTCTGTGCTAGATGTGGTGATTAGCATTTTATGTACATTATTTCCTTAAATCCACCATGACTATTTTAAATTCCATTTTACAGATGAGGGAACAGACTCATAGATCTTCCTGGTTATCCCCTTTTCTTGGCATTGAGAGCATCTAAGAATGGTTTGTGGAGAAATCTGCCCCAGGTCTTGAAGGATGGTATGATTTTTATGGCGTAGGAAGAGGAAACCATATAGAGGGAAGAATGTGGCTGAGTGTGTTTGCGGTCAGTGACGTTAAGGTGTTTTTATTCAGTGGCAATGAACTGAAACAAGCAGTCCCCGAGTAAAACATTTCCAAAATGCCTTGCTCCCTTTCTTTATATATAAAAGAATAACTGTAATGGCTACTGAGTCCTAGTATGCAGGGCAGATTGCTAATGCGTTCATTTACTTTGCAACTAACCTTTACTACAAACCTCCATGGAAGCATCAATACCTGGATGGAATAGAACAAGAAAATGAGGGTGCATAACTTTCACCTAATTACTGAGATGGCAGAGACTCCAGCACAATCTCTTTCCACTGAAGGCAGTGGCACCATGGAATGCAAGTCTCCGCTCCTTCTCCTCATCCCACTGCCAATCGCAGCCTCTTTGTTCGGTCCTTCAGGTAGATATTCATGCTCTCTTTTAAAAAGTGTCTTTAGCTGGAGACCCACAGTCTGAATTTGGAAAGATGATGTTAAATAACTATAAAAAGGTTTTTCTATTATCTTCCAATTAAAAACAAATAAATTATAAAAAGAAAGATTTTTATGGAACCTAACCTATCTGGCTGTCCAGTGGTTAAGACTCCACACTCCCAATGCAGGGGGCACAGGTTCGATCCCTGGTTGGGGAACTAAGATCCTTGCATGCTGTATGGTGTGGCTTGAAACACAACAAAGAAATGGTTTTCCTGGCAAAGACCTGTAAGCCTGCAAACTTATGCTCTCAAAAAAATAAAAAATAAAAATAATAAGTAAAATGGTTTCCCTGTTTTTATATTTGTGTTCGTTTTTTTAATGACTTTGATGTTGATGCAAAAACAATCCCAACCAGGGGAAAGATAGGGAGTAGGGATAAACCGGGAGTTTGGAATTGACATACACTTGTGCTTAGTCACTCAGTTGTGTCCGACTCTCTGCTCTTTGTGACCCCATGGGCTGCTGTCCACCAGGCTTCTCTGTCCATGGGGATTCTCCAGGCAAGAATACTGGAGTGGGTTGCCATGCCCTCCTTCAGGGAATCTTCCCAATCCAGGGATCGAACCCAGGTCTCCTGCATTGCAGGCAGATTCTTTACTGTCTGACCTACCAGGGCAGCCCATACTACTATATTTAAAATATATGATCAACAAGGACCTACTGTATAGCACAGGAAACTCAATATTCTCTAATAAACTAAATGGGAAAACAATTTGAAAAAGAATAGATACATGTATAAATATAACTAAATCACTTTGCTAAATACCGAAACTAATACAACATTGTACATTAACTATACTTTCACAGAAAAATTTTAAAAAAACATTTAAACAACAAACAAACAAGCAAAACAATCCCAATCAAATATGATCCCAGGACAGAAAAGGACAGTAAGTAAAAACTAAGGCAATCTGGATAGAGCATTGATTTTAGTTGATAATAATAATAATATACCAATATTGATTTTTAACTGTGACAAATGTACCATAGTAAGATGTTGACATTAGGGAAGATAAGTGATGATACAGGAACTCTTTGTACTATTCTTGCAGCTTTGTAGAAATCTAAAATTATCCGCCAATAAATTATTTCTTTAAAAAAATTCCAAATGTGTTTGTATAGACGTGTTGTGAAGGAGAAAACAGGACCACATTCTTTACAGTTTAAACAGCAGAAGTACTATTAGAGTAAGGTGATTATTAAAAGGAAAAGCGAAGTTTCAATTCTTTCTTTGGTAATCCACACAACAAAAGTGTGTACCCCACCCCCCTGCCCAAACCCAGTGGGGCTGATGATTCTATTATTTAACCCACTCATCCCTACTCCCCCTTCCAAGCCCCCCACCATTAGAGTAATGCCTCCTGGAATTCTTTTTTGGACCAACATCTTGTTTTAGGAACATGTTTAGACTGTGATTAAAAGAGGATTATTTACACTGCGTAGGCATCCAGCGCAAAGGAACAGGCCACCTCCTGCACTTTTCTTAACGTTTCTGTAAATACCACACCCCAGCAATCACCAGCAAACTAAGCAAAGCAGATCAAGGGGCAAGGGAGGGAAGGCTTTATTGTTCTTAGCAAAAAACTTTCATTTCAGCTAGCAGCTGCCACTAAACTCCTCATTCTTAATTCAAAAGGACTCATCTACTGGAACTGAGGGTGTACGTAGCGCTAAAGTTTGTATGCCAAGACAACCCTCCATTTACAACTGTATAATGGGAGGAAATGACCAGGAATCAACAGTTATTATTAACAAGGCCTTGGACAGACCAGTTTACAGAGGCCTACTTTACATACAGGTATTTGAGAAAGTAGGTTCTCATTCTAAGTTCTCACATCATGTTTCCTTCACCTCCACAGCAAATCAACTGCTCACATTTGTTCATAGTTTAAAAAGTTGAACTTACCTCATCCCATTTGATTTTCACTTCAATCCTATGAGATAATCAGGGCAGGCTTCATTTTCCGCATGTTCCCCATAGGCTCAGAAAGTTGATTGATTTCCCCAAGCCTGTAAGCAATAAAGATGGTACTTGAACCAAAGTTTCTTAACTCTAAATCGGGGTTCTTTCATTTGACAGGTATTTACTGAGTTCCTTCTGTGTGTCTGGATCTCTGGTTGCTCCTGAGGATGGAGTGATACTTGAAACAAGCAGGGTCCTTGGTTCTGGAGCCAGCAGGAGAGGGAGAAACTGACCAAGTCAGTGAACAGATGTATATATAGTTACAAATTGTGATGAGGGTCATAAGAGAAATAGAGTGCAAAGCTAGCTAAGGGAAAGCCTCTTTAAGGAGGTGATATTTTAGCAGGTTCAAGTGGGGCACATATTGTGGGAAGGATGCGCCAGATGACATATGACAGAGACAGCAAAGGGCTTGATGATGGAGAAAGGAATCAGGGGACATGCAGTGGTGAAAAAGAACTGGAGTCAGAGGATGGGCAGAGAGACTGCCCCTCAGCTTTGCAGGCCTGTTAAAGGGCTTCAATTTCATGCTACATAAGGCAGGAAAGTACTGAAGGGTTTTTAACACAGACTGGCATGGCTTGACTTATGTTTTTTTTAAAAAAATCATACTGAACACTAGGTGAAAAATGGATCAAAGAATAAACTGGTTCTACCTCTAGGCAAGAGTGGAAGCAGAATGATCAGTCGGCAAAACTTAGAAAGTATGGTGGGGTAATTCCCTGGAGGTCTTATGGTGAAAACTTGAAGCTTTCACTGCCGAGGTTGTGGGTTCAATACTTGGCCAGGGAACTAAGATCTAGCAAGCCTCAGGGCCCAAAACAATGACAACTTCAAAACAGTGACACCAACAAAAAAATTTAGCCCTGCCTACTCATTAAAAAAAGGAAAGAAAGCAACTGTGGTGCCGGAGAAGGCCCTTGGACTGCAAACAGATCAAACCAGTCAATCCTAAAGGAAATCAACTCTGAATATTCATTGGAAGGACTGACACTGAAGCTGAAGTTCCAATACACCAGTACTCTGGCCACCTGATGTGAAAAGCCAACTCATTGGAAAAGACCCTGATGCTGGGAAAGATTGAAGGCAGGAGAAGGGATGACAGAGGATGAGATAGTTGGATGGCATCACTGACTCCATGGACATGAGTTTGAGCAAACTCTGAGAGATAGTGAAGGACAGGGAAACCTGGCATGCTGCAGTCAGTGGCGTCACAAGGAGTTGGGCAAGACTTAGCGACTGAACAAAAACATTGGTGACTTGGACTAGGGGGGTGACAGTGAGGATGAAGACAGGGTGAGGACCAAAAGGATCCACAAGTTGTAGGAATGAATGAAATATGGAAGGTGATGAGGATGAAGGAGTGGACTGTATTGTCTGGTGAAAAACAATAGCCACAGATTCATACATGAATTCATTTATGGGAAAGAAAGATACAGGTGTTAATAAAGAATCCAAAAGGATATCAAGCTTGAGCTAGGTCAATTTTGGATGTGAGAAAAATCCCAAATAACAAAGGTTTCACTGCCTCCTGTACAATGTTATGAACCTCTGTCCATAGTTTTTCAGGGACTCTGCCGACCAGATCTAATCCCTTGAAACTATTCATCAACAGTATGCATATTCCTCTCCTGTTATACAAGTTCTATGGGGTTGGAACAGCATCTCAGGCCTTCTCAGTCTTCCTGTCTCCTTTAGTGGGCAGCTCCCACTTTAGGGTCTGTGATATAATGACTTATAATAAGAAATATATATTTGGTCTTTGTCCCCCTTTCTGACACAGTTCCTAAAACCCTCACAATCTCCTAAGTGGTAAGAGAGCGTCTTGATATCTCTAACAAACACCTTTCAATCACATCCAAGTTTATGTTAGTAAGGTGACTTCTAGAAAATACCTAAGAATAGGACCACAGGAACCAACCATGGCAAATAAAGGTAGGAGCTTTCAGTCCCCCTCCCACTTTTGGGGAGGAGAGAAGGGCTGGAGAGTGAGTTCAATCACCAATAGCCAATGATTTAATCAATCGACTTAACATAACAAAGCCTGCATAAAAGCCCAAAAGGAAAGGGTTTGGAAAGTCCCTAGGATGGCAAAAAGCCTAGAAGATCCACACGCCTTTTTACATACCTTAGTCTATGTATCTCTTCCATTTGGCTGTTTCTGAAATGTATGTTTTATAGTAAGTCAATAATTTAGTAATATAGTAAGTCAATAATTTAGAATTGGCCTACCCATGCATGAGACTTAGGTTTGATCCCTGGGTAGGGAAGGTCTCCTGGAGTAGGAAATGGCAATCTGTTTCAGTATTCTTGCCTGGAAAATTCCATGGACAGAGGAGCCTGAAGGGCTACAGTCTGTGGAGTTGCAAAGAGTCAGACACAAATGAGCACACACACTCTAATAAGCAAACTGGCTTCCTAAGTTCTGCGAGCCACTCTACAAACCAATGGAAATCGAGGTGGGCGAGATGGGGCCCTCTGATTTACAGCTGCTGGGTCAGAAACACAGCTGAAGCCCTGCACTTGCAATTGGCACCTGAAGTCTTGTGGGGCTGAGACTTGCTCCTGCCAGCTGACATATCTCCATGTGAATAGCATCAGCATTGAGTTGAATTGAAGGACTTCCAGCTGGCATCACAGAGTTACTTCCTGTAGGAAAACACTGCCCCATATTGGAGGGTCCCAGGCAAAGAACCGATGCTTTTGAACTGTGGAGTTGGAGAATACTCTTGAGAGTTCCTTGGACTGCAAGGAGAACAAACCAGTCCATCCTAAAGGAAATCAGTCCTGAATATTCATTGGAAGGACTGATGCTGAAGCTCCAATACTTTGACCACCTGATGCGAAAAGTCAGCTCATTAGAAAAGGCCCTGACGCTGGGAAAGATTGAAGGCAGGCAGAGAAGGGGAACAACAGAGGAGGAGATGGCTGGACAGCATCACCAACTCAATGGACATGAGTTTGGGCAAGTTCCAGGAGATAGTGAAGGACAGGGAAGCCTGGTGTGCTGCAGTCCATGGGGTCGCAAAGAGTAGGACATGACTGACAGAACAACAAAGCGGCTGTTCTGGCATCCAAACTGCAGAAAGCAGCAAACAGGAGAAGGGTAGGTCTTTTTCTTTGAGGGAATATCTCTGCAGTTGCACACACCAATTCCACTTCTCCATCTCAAGCCAGAACTCAGTCACACAGCTGCAGACAGCTGTGTGGGAGGGAAAGGTTACGTAGCAAGGGCTGGCTGCCTAACACGCATAGAAGCCAATACTATGGCACTGGCTTTCGAGAAAAGAGAAAGCTTGATTAGGAGGTCTACAAGGAGACAGAAGTGCAGTGACTCAGTCGTGCCCGACTCTTTGCGACCCCAAGGACAGTAGCCTGCACCAAGCTCCTCCATCCATGGGATTTTCTAGGCAAGAGTACTGGAGTGGGTTGCCGTTTCCTTCTCCAGGGAATCTTCCCGACCCAGTGATCAAACCCAGGTCTCCCGCATTGTAGACAGACGCTTTACCGTCTGAACCACCAGGGAAGTCCCAAGGACACAGGAGGCCGGGATCAAAGCTGTCTGCCCTATCCAGGGTTAGGTGAATTTCGAACTTGGAAGCTGATTGGCTAGTCTGGAATCAGTCCACCTATGGCAGCAGAGCTACCTGTGGCGCTTCGAAGTGGGACTTTTTTATATTGGAAGTACTTCTTGCTTCCTAAAGAATTCGGCTGGCAACTTTTCTATTCTTTGAGTTCCCTAGATAGAAGATTCTTGGTTCTGGAGTCATCCTGGAGACCTGGGTAGGGGGGTGGGGGGCGGGACGGTGTTCCCATCTTGCACTTGCGCAGTGCTAGCTCCGAAGTGACTCCAGGTCTGATTAATCAACAACCTATTTTTAAGGAACCAAAACCAGTTTAAGGTGGTCAATGCTTTATGTTTCCGAATCTAACTTCGGAGCAGTTCGATTACAGAAGATAAAGGGGAGAATGGATCGGGGTGGGGTGGTGGCGCGGGTGTGGGCAACTCACATGCTCTGCCCCCCTCCCCAATAGTCTACGTGCCTCTGTGGGGAAGCAGGAAGTGAAAGTGGCTCAGTCGTGTCTGTCTCTTTGCGGACCCCATGGCCTATACAGTCCATGGAATTCTCCAGGCCAAATACTGGCGTGGGTAGCTTTTCCCTTCTCTAGGGGATCTTCCCAACCCAGGGATCAAACCCAGGTCTCTTGAATTGCAGGCGGATTCTTTACTAGCTGAGCCACAAGGAAAGCCTGAAGGGAATTAGGTGATGGGTAATAAAAAGGTATGTGTTATGTTCCTCTTTTGGTTATGCCTGGCTTCATTTCTCTATTTTGGAAACATATTTGTGTTCTTTTTTTAAAACAAAACAAAACAAAACAAAACAAAACACCAAAGTGGGGTTGCAGAAGGAGGAGTGCTGGGACTGGGTAGAGCAGAAAGTTAGTGAAAGTTAAGTCGCTCAGTCGTGTCCGACTCTTTGCGACCCCGTGGACTGTAGCTCACCAGGCTCCTCCATCCATGGGATTCTCCAGGCGGGAATACTGGAGTGGGTTGCCATTTCCCTCTCCAGGGATCTTCCCGACCCAGGGATCGAACCCAGGTCTCCTGCATTGCAGGCAGACGCTTTAACCTCTGAGCCACCAGGGTAGAGCAGAAGGCATCCACAAAGGAAATGGACAGGGGGAAGTGCTCTTGGCAGGAGGAAAACCAGGAGAAGTAGGTTGTCCTAGAGTCAAAGAAGTATGGGGATGCCAATTCTCCTAAAACTTCTGAAAGGGCAGTACAGATGAAAACAGAAACTATGTCACTAGACATAAATCATCAGGGACCCTGAGAAGACTGGTCAAGAGATGGTGATGTAAGCCAGACGGAAGTGAATTAAAGAAGAAATGCCCCTGAAACAGAGCCAATACATAAAACCTTGCTGTTTGATACAGAAGGCATTTCATTCAATGGAGAGAGAGTATGTACACTGATGAAGGATGTTGGGACAACTGTGTCCAAAATTTTATACACTTTTGATCCTGAGCTCACATCTTATGCAAAAAGTGACGTGAATTGAAAACCCAAAACTTAAATGTGAAGTACAAAAATTTCAAATACTTAGAAAAATATATCTTTGTGTAGATGCACATAGATTTAGTAGAAGTTTAAGAACACAACCAGAATACAAGCTCAATTTCTGCCTCCAAAGAGGGAGAAAGGGAAAGGGGAGCTGGGTGGAGGCAGTGTAGGGGACATGTTTTTAAATCCTAAGGACACATAGCAGTGTTAATATTTGTAAATTCTCAGTTGTAACAACAAAGTTGATTGTACTGTCCTTTGACCTTAAATATATTTAAACATTTCTCAATGTCAAAATGTTACTAGGAGAAGGGAAATGGAGCAACAGTTTAGGCAGTGTCTTAGTCTGTTCAGGCTGTTACAACAAAAATGCCATTGACTGGGTAGCTTATAAGCAACAGCAGTTATTTCTCGCAGTTCTGGAGGCTGGACGTCTGAGTTGAAGGTGCTGGCAGAGTCAGTGTCTTGTGAGGACCACCTCCAGGTACACAGCTGTCTTCTCAAATGGAGAGGATGCCTTCTGCACCTGGAGGAAGTAGTGAAGGAGCTCTCTCAAGCCTCTGCTATAAAGGCACTAATCCCATTCATGAGGGCTCCACCCTCATGACCTCATCACCTTTCCAAGGCTCCACCTCCAAATATCATCACCATGGGGTCTAGGTCTCACATATGGATTTGGTGGCAGCAGGTAGGGTGGGGGGACACAGTCAGTCTATAGCAGTCAGTTTTTTTTAAAAATTGAAATGGCATAACATAGCATTGAATAGAACGGAAAGTCTCAGTGTATTTTCCATGAGTAATATTTTATGAAATGTTTGTTTCTATTTCATATGTGTGTTTGTGTGACTGTATGTGTCCTAGTACATGTGTGTGAGTGTGGGTGATTGTGTGAGTGTGTAAAGGACAGAGATTGCTTTGTAAAATGTTTTTCTTACTATGAGTCATGATCGAAAAGTCTGAAAGTCCTGGGAGAAAAGTATAGTCAAGTTTTTCAATCAGGTTGGCTCTAGAAAAAAGCAGAGAAATGGAACAGCTGTTGGAAAAGGGATGTGTTGTTAAGGGAGGTTCTTGGTTTGCCTTTTCCTCTGTTTTTTAAGTCTGCAGATTCTGGAGTATGTTTGTGGGTTGACAAAAGATACATCAGGAGAGAAGGAGGGAATTCCCTTGCAGGTCAGTGGTTAGGACTCTGTGCTTCCACTGCAGCAAGCTGCATTGCACAACCCCCACCCCCACCCTCTCAAAAAAGAGAAAAAGAGTTTGGTGATTAAGACTAGAGTGGGGGTGGGAGTGAAGATGAGAGGGAGGTGCATGATTGAATGATGTTAGTCACGCATCTAGCAGGCTCTGATGGGCACAGATCAAGTGTGTGTGTGGTGGGGGAGGATGCAGAGGAAGACATGGGACACGTTCCCATGCCTGGCACCCCATGCCAGGGCTCACAGTCTTTGTGATGTGACATGGCAGCCACTGAGCAAGTTGGCAAACAGGCTGGCAGGACAGGGCTCTGACAACAGGTGCTTCTGGAGTTCAGGTAAAAGACAAGGACTAGGAGTAATCTAGGTGGGGGAGCCTTCTCTGGGTGAATAAATCTTGGGTTGAACTCAGGGATAGATGCTGAATGGGGCCAAGGAGTGAGGGGGTATTAGGGAAAATGTGATTTCCCACAGAGGGGGAGTGGGGACAAAGAAAGAGTGAGTTTTGATAAAGGGAAGATGGGCACACTGCTTTGGATTCCAGTCTAGAGGCAGAGACTGGGATATGAAGGTGGACTTCTCTTATTTAAGGCCAAGTTTACAGGTAGACAGAGTAATAACATTTAAAACCTGCTTACTAGGTACTAGTCTACAAATAACCTATTTATTGCCTAAGTTATTCCTAATAACAACATTATAAGGTAGATTCTGTACTAAACTTAATTTTACACTTACTGATGGGCTTCCCAGGTGGTACTAGCTGTAAAGAACCTGCCTACCAATGCAGGAGGTGGAAGAGACGTGGGTTCGATCCCTGGGTCAGGAAGATTCCCTAGAGGAGGAAATGGCAACCCATTCTGGTATTCTTGCTTGGGTGAAAATGAGGCTCAAAGTATTAAGAAATTTGCTGGAGGTCACACAACCAGCAAGTGAGAGCAAAGTTTCAACCCTAAAAATTCTTGTTCCAGAAGCCATACTCTCAACCTTTACTAGTTTATACCACCTCTGGTAGTGACAACACAAACAAGTCATCAAGTAGCTCATCTAGGATGTGAGCTTTTGACCAAAATGGCCTTTGATCAAACATCATGTTGTTTCCGGGAGAAGGCAATGGCACCCCACTCCAGGACTCTTGCCTGGAAAATCCCATGGATGGAGGAGCTGGGTGGGCTGCAGTCCATGGGGTCGCTAAGGGTCTGACATGACTGAGCGACCTCACTTTCACTTTTCACTTTCATGCACTGGAGAAGGAAATGGCACCCCACTCCAGTGTTCTTGCCTGGAGAGTCCCAGGGACGGGGAGCCTGGTGGGCTGCCGTCTGTGGGGTCGCACAGAGTCGGACACGACTGAAGCGACTTAGCAGCAGCAGCAACATGTGTTTCTTCATCAGGTGATCATGCCTGAAACTTAGGTTCAATGGGATGGCCTATCATGCTCCATAGGTAGAGCATTGCATCCTAATAACTTTATACTTTCTTACCACCTTGAATCATCAGCTTCCCTCTCTCATTTCAAGGTCATCTCCCACTGAGAAAGAAGAGGTTTTCCTCTTAAATCCTTTTCAAGTTGTCTGCTTGGCAGAGTTTCCTGGAGCTATAATGACTCAACTCCTTCCAGCAGTCCTGAGGGTGACCTCTCATCTTTGTTGCTCATCATCAACTCTTGTTGATGGGACTCTTGTGTCCCTCTTCTCAACAGGATGCTGCCATTTCTCCATGGACCAGGCCACACTTTCCTCATTGCCTTGTCTGTAGATTCTCTACCCCCACCATGCTCTTTGAAGCCTGGAACCATTAAGGAGAAGACAGTAGCTGTACACCAAACATAGTGTTTCCCCTAGTCCGTGGGAACAGGATAAAGGGCAGCCTAGAGTTGGTTTGTCCATCAACACACCATCAATACCATGCTCTTTTCATCCTTTTATTCAGCCTTCCTTAGCACGTTGGCTTCTGAGTTTCTGGTTTTCTCCCCCCAATGGTGGCAAGAGGCCTGCTGTATTTCCAATCATCACCTCTTCACGTGACAGCGTCCACATGTTCTGTCTCATTGGTCAGAACTGGATCCAGGTTCATGCCCAAACCCATTGCTAACAGAGGAGCTGCCATTTGGGCTTTCGAACTGTGGTGTTGGGGAAGACTCTTGAGAGTCCCCTGGACTGCAAGGAGATCCAACCAGTCCATCCTAAAGGAGGTCAGTCCTGGGTGTTCATTGGAAAAAGGACTGATGCCGAAGCTGAAACTCCAATACTTTGGCCTCCTGATGTGAAGAACTGACTCATTGGAAAAGACCCTGATGCTGGGAAAGATTGAAGGTGGGAGGAGAAGGGGACGACAGAGGATGAGATGGCTGGATGGCCTCAGCGACTCAATGGACATGAGTTTGAGTAAGCTCCGGGAGTTGGTAATGGACAGGGAGGTCTGGCATGCTGCAGTCCATGGGGCCACAAAGAGTCGGACATGACTGAGCGACTGAACTGAACTGAACTGAATCATGGTTCACTTTCTGTGGTGGGGTACATTGTTGCCTGAATGAAGTTGGGATTCTGTGAGTCAGAAGAAGAGTAGGATAATTATTGGGTGGACAACCACCAATGTCTTCTGCAGTATTTAAGAACTTAAATCCTTCACCTTCTTCCTAACCCTATCCCTCAATTCCGCCCCATCATTATATTCGGCATCCCTTCAAAAGAGCTTCCCCTCCTCCCCCTCCACCCTCAAAAGCCTCCCTTTTCATATATTAATCAGGAAGCCTTCCACTGAATTGTTTTGGAAAATCCTACTCTTTATCCCTAGGGAGGGGTCTCATTCCAGTTCAATCTACTTCTCTCCCTGTTTCATGTGATAATTTCCCTCTCTCCAGAATGGGGGCCAAAGAGGAGGTAGCTGCCTGATGTGGGGAGGGTGGTTGGACTCAGACTCCTAATGCAGACACCAACTCTCAGAGGTGCAGTTTTAACTAGTGATCATAACTACTGATGACTTCGGGGATCAGGCAGGTGACACAAAGTGAAGGGGACCAGCACTGGTGAGCTGCAGGACGCAGAGCCCATCCCAAGGTCTGCTGTTCTTTCCAGCTGATGGTTTCCATGCGGGAATGAGGGTCAGATTGCCTGGGGAAAGCAGGAAACCTGGAACTTAAGTGCAATTCCCCACTTAAAACATAGGTGAGCGAATGCCTCCTCTCTCGCCCTGCAGCGGGCTTTCCTTGTGGCTCAGCTGGTAAAGAATCTGCCCGCAATGTGGGAGACCTGGGTTCGATCCCTGGGTTGGGAAGATCCCCTGGAGAAGGGAAAGGCTACCCGCTCCAGCATTCTGGCCTGGAGAAATCCATGGACGGTATAGTCTATGGGGTCACAAAGAGTCAGACACAACTGAGGGATTTTCTCTTCACTTCACTCACCATGAAGTCTCTTTGCTGCTGTTATTATTGTTCACTCGCTAAGTTGTGTCCAACTCTTTGCCACCCCATGGACTGCAGCTCACCAGCCTTCCCTGTCCTTTACTATCTCCCAGAGTTTGCTCAAATTCTTGTCCATTGAGTTGGTGATGCCATCCAACCATCTCATCCTCTGCTGCCCCCTTCTCCTCCTGCCTTCAATCTTTCCCAGTGTCAGGATCTTTTCCAATGAGCTGGCTCTTTGCATCAGGTCACCAAAGTATTGGAGTCTCTACTTCACAATATTATGTATGTAGAACTGTTCCTAACTTTTGTTTCCCCAGATTCCTCCTGATGGTCTCTTTATGCCTTTTTGGCAATAGAAGGAGGCCTGAGGCTGAACACTACACCTCTGAGTGGCAGCATTCTTAACCTTTGGCTATCTCCATGGATCCAGGGATGTTTGTTTTATTAAATTATGTTATGATGCATCAGTATCATTGGTTTTTTTTGATGCTCAGACTCAGCCAATGGGAGTCCCTTTAAGCTGGCCTCTGTGACCCTCAAATATGTCTCTAGTAGCTCTTGAGCGCCTCCATGCTTTCTGGGACAACCAACTTCCAGGCTCACCTTGTAATTTTTCTGCCCCATACCTGGAATCAGCCACTGCTCCATAAAGCTCAGGATAATTTTTTTTTAATGGGAAACAGTATTTAGATATCAAGACCTGTGTTGATTTGTACTGTAATATCATTGCTTCTCTGCCCTTTCAGGGGAGAGAGAGAGAGACAGAGAACTCATATCAATAATCTACAGCAGCACGGGGTTCCCTACTGCATGTTTTTAATCTCTCTTCTCTCACAATATGTGAGAATGATTGTTACCCCACACAATATATTTGCTTTAACCTACATGCATTACTCACAAAACAGTACCAGAATGACAATATCAATATCACAACCATCAGCACGCCTGCAAGTCAATACAAGATTATATTCCACTAAATTATATAAAGTGCTATTATCAGTCTGATGCACTGTTAGGACGGCTTGCTTCTGCTGGTCACCATTTGTAAGCCATTTTTCTATCCTTGCTGATGTAGCTTTATCTCCCGAGCACACCTGTGGAGTTTACCTTCTGAACTTCCCTGCACCTGGCTTCCTTCTATCTCAATTTCCTCCCATCTCAATTTCCTCCCATTTCCTTCTCATTGTTCTGCCTGACGTGGAGTCCTTTAAACATCTGCATTTCCTTTTATCTTTCTTTATTCTCTGTCCCTATCGCTTTTACTGATAGGAGCCAAGTTCTGTGCCTGGTCCTAGAACCCCCTGGTTGTCCAGCACACCTTCAGCTCACCGTCTGTGGAGGAGACGCAGGTAACCGACCATTGCAGTGGAGTGATGGGGACCATGCAGGGTGGGAGCAGAGGATGCCGGGAACACACAGGAAGCTCCTCACCCCACTGTGCCCATCACGGGCTTGTGGGTGGCACTCCTTAGCTGGTTGTCCTATTGGGATGAAGAGACAATGTCTCTTAACATTAAGTGAATAATATTTGCTATTAACTTATGAAGTATTAACTTGATAATACTTATCATTAGCATTGGGTTAATAAACTCATATCATGGGGTCGCGGTGAGGATGAAATGGGATTATTACATGCTTAGCGCAGTGCCTGGCATGGGAAAGGGTTGAGTATCACTAACACGGTTGTGTGATGCTCTCCACAAAAATGCACCCACTGTGGAAGTCCAAGGTAAGGAGGCATTAGCCTGGCACAGGGCTTCCACCCTCCTTGCACCTTTCCCACTTCCTTGCTGATGTGGGCATCTGTCTAACTTTGCCCATGAGGCATCATCCCCTCCTCTGGGTTAGAGTACGCCTGTTTGCCTTTGCCAAGCCAGTTTTCCTCCCTCTTGGTCGGCGTGGCTGGTTAACCTCCACACCCAGCTCAGCGAGTGGACTCAGGACTCAGGCGCATGAACCTAAACCAGGGACCACTCCATCATCAGCAAGGCCCAGGGCAACATGAAAGGCCAGGGCCCTTTGTTCAAAATTTAGGAAGAATTTCAAGAGGACAGCTGCGTTAAGACAGACTGCACCTCCCTGCGGCCCCAGGACTTCCGCAGTCAGCTCCCAACAGGAGCAGGAGGAAGGATCCTAACCCACAGACACCTGCCAAGCTCCTCCACCGTCCTGCTACCTGAGGGGGTCTAGGGCCCACTCACATCTGGAAATAGAGCAAAGACTTGCCAGGGGAGCGATGGAAGAGGTCAGCAGTTGAAGAGCTCTCAAGGGTGTGGTCCCTCTCTTACATATCTGACCACGCTGAGCCCAAAGATGGAAATGTTTCTATGAAGGTCACTCAGCAAGTTCATGGCAGTGTCTGAACTGGAACCCAGGTCTCCTAGAATTAAGGAACTATTCGCTGAAATTGCCTACCCTGGCCACGCATGATAATAACACCTCACGTGAGTTGTCTCACAACAGGAGGTACAGACAAAGAGCACACTAGCTGGAGAATTTAGGAGGGGCCAAGAGGAGGGAGGAGGCTCCAGCCCATAATATGTCCCATCAACCTCCTAGAAACCCTCATGCTGGAATCCATGGTGACTGAGAGATGCGTGTGCCACCAAAAAGGACCTGGGTCAGACCAAATATGGCACAGGCAAGACAGATGGTCAGAGACAACCCAGAAAGCCAACCCCATCACCGTGAATCATTAGACAGCGAGCCGCATGGCAGAGCAGGTCTCCTCGGCTCCTTCACCCTAGGCCTCCATCCTGGCTCCCCTTCCCAGGAAAGCCTTTCGCTTTGTCAGTACGCATCTCCTGCTTCAATTCATTTCTAAGTGTTAGACAAGAGCCCACTCTTCCACATGTGTGGCTGAATCCCTTCGCTGTTCAGCTGAAACTATCACAACATTGTTAATCGGCTATGGTGGTGGTTGAGCTGCTCAGCTGTGTCCGACTCTTGTGACCCCACAGGCTGTAGCCTGCCAGGCTCCTCTGTCCATAGGATTTTCCAGGCAAGAATACTAGAGTGGGTAGCCATTTCCCTCTCCAGGGATCTTCCTGACCCGGGGATCGAACCCTGGTCTCCTGCATTGCAGGCAGACTCTTTACTGACTGAGCTACCAGGGGAGAACTAATCAGCTGTACTCCAATACAAAATAAAAAGTTTAAATTAAAAAAAAAAAAAAAAAGAGCTTTCTTGGACCTTGGATGGGGTCCCTCTTCTGGTGACTAGGAGCACTGCCATCACAGGTGAAAGTGAAAGTCGCTCAGTCCTGTGTGACTCTTTGTGACCCCATGAACTATACAGTCCATGGAATTCTCCAGGCCAGAATACTGGAGTGGGTACCTTATCCCTTCTCTGGAGGATCTTCCCAACCCAGGATTGAACCCAGGTCTCCTGCAGTGCAAGCAGATTCTTTACCAGCTGAGCCACAAGGGAAGCCCAAGAATACTGGAGTGGGTAGCCTATCCCTTCTCTGGAGGATCTTCCCAACCCAGGTTTGAACCCAGGTTTCCTGCTTTGCAGGCAGATTCTTTACAAGCCCAAGAATACTGGAGTGGGTAGCCTATCCTTCTCCAGCCGATCTTCCTGACCAGGAATTGAACTGGGGACTTCTGCATTGCAAGCGGATTCTTAACCAACTGAGGTACCATAAACTACATTCATTATCACTAGGCAGGAGGTCAAAATAAATTCCAGCCTGCCAAGGTCTTGGGAACCTTTTCAGAACAGCTATGACGATAGCAGCTAACGTTTGAGTGCTTACAACAGTGTTACACACTTCTGGGAGCCTCACAGATCTTAGCTCATTCAACCTTTGCAGTAACCCTAAGGAGCAGGTACCATGACTGTCATTTCCATGTCACAGGTGGGGAAACTGAGGCACTGAACTATTAAGTGACTGGCCCAAGGTCACACGCCTCTGATGTAAGTGTCAGACCTGGAGTTTAGACCCAGGGAGGCCAGTGCAGGGCACAGGGTCTTGGCCAGCACGCCACACCGCACAGAGTATTTGGGGGTGTTGTCCCACGGTGGGCAAGCACCCCCCAGCGGAGAAGCAGCTCCCATCGCTTTAGTGCTCGTGGCCCCCAGGCGGCACACTCGGCGGTTTACAGGACTCCTCACAGCGGGTGGACCTCCCTCAAACCTCTGTCAGGCCTTCCCCCAGTGTCTACTTACAGAAACCTGGATTCCTCGGACTCCGTGGATTATCTCATTTAACTGGGCGTCCAGAGAGACAGGGGACTCCTGCCGCGGATGAGTCAGTGGCTGGACCACAGGACCTGGCTCTGTCTCGGCTCTGCTCCCCTTCACACTGCCTCATCCTCACGGCAGGGGAGTGCGGGGGCAGGGGAGGGGCGGGGGGGGGCGCCCACAAGATGACTGCACCAGGTGGGGGGTCCCCTTTCAGACATGACAATAGTCAGAGGAAGAGGAAGCGTTTCTCCCCTGAGGATCTCTCTCAAGAAATAAGAAACTCTCTCATAAGTGACCCTTTCCCCAAAGACTTTCCCACAAACGGCATCCTAGGTCTATTTCTGACCCATGCCTTAGGAAATGGACCCGGGTCTCTTGTTAGACCATGACTCCTCCATGGGATGGGAGTCAGGCTCCTTGAGTCACATGACCTTGTCAGGGGAGTGGTAGATGCTTGGGCGGTATCAGGGTGTAGATAGGAAGCGGAGGAAGATGGATGCTGGACAGGACACAGCGGGTATTTCACGGTCATTTTACAGATGAGCAAACTGAGGCTCAGGGAGTGACAGCTTCCTCAGGGTTACAGCTTGCAAACAGGGCAGCTGGGATTTAAACCAATTCTGTCCAACTCCAGAGCACGTGTGCCTGACTTCTTCCCCAGTTGCTCAGGAAAGGAAGCCAGGACAACTGGGTTCTTGTTCCCGTGGCACCATTAGCTCGAGATTTGTTCCGGGACAATTTCCCTCCCCTCTCTGAGCTGCAGTTTCCTTCTCTGAGTGCAACAGGGCCTTCTGGGCCTAATATGCGGGACTGGGGTGGACACCAATGAGCTTATGGATGTGAGTGTTTCAGCAGCTGCAGGGGGAGGGTGCCTTGTGGTCTGTGAGAGACACTAAGCTCTGGAATCTGACTGGCTGTGAGTTCAGATCCTTATTAGTGAGACTTTGCACAAGTCCCTTAAAACATTCTATAGAGTGGGATGATGATACCGAGTCACACAATTGTTAGGCCACATGAAGGCAAATTACCTGGCTTAATAAGGTGTCTAACACACAATAATTTCTTTTCTTTTTCTCTGTATAGGGAATTCAGCTTCATCCTCCAAGCATAGGGTACAGGGAAAATACTACACTCAATTTTCTGAGAATAATATCCAGTGGGGTTTTTTTTTTTTTTTTTTAATGAGAGAGGGAGAGGGCAGAAGGAAGGAGGGAGAGAAAATTTTGCTGCAGTGCAACTGAGCCAACGCGCTGCAACTACTAAGCCCGGATGCCACAACTAGAGTCTGTGAGCCACGGTGAAAGGTCCACCCTCACAACAAAGACCCTACGTGCTGTTCAGTTCAGTTGCTCAGTTGTGTCCGACTCTTTGCGACCCCATGAATCGCAGCATGCCAGGCCTCCCTGTCCATCACCAACTCCCGGAGTTCACTCAGACTCACGTCCATCGAGTCGGTGATGCCACCCAGCCATCTCATCCTCTGTCGTCCCTTCTCCTCCTGCCCCCAATCCCTCCCAGCTTCAGAGTCTTTTCCAGTGAGTCAGCTCTTGGCATGAGGTGGCCAAAGTACTGGAGTTTCAGCTTTAGCATCTTTCCTTCCAAAGAAATCTCAGGGCTGATCTCCTTCAGAATGGACTGGTTGGATCTCCTTGCAGTCCAAGGGACTCTCAAGAGTCTTCTCAAACACCACACTTCAAAAGCATCAATTCTTCGGTGCTCAGCCTTCTTCACAGTCCAACTCTCACATCCATACATGACCACTGGAAAAACCATAGCCTTGACTAGACGGACCTTTGTTGGCAAAGTAACGTCTCTGCTTTTCAATATGCTATCTAGGTTGGTCATAACTTTTCTTCCAAGGAGTAAGCATCTTTTAATTTCATGGCTGCAGTCACCATCTGCAGTGATTTTGGAGCCCAAAAAATAAAGTCTGATACTGTTTCCACTGTTTCCCCATCTATTTCCCATGAAGTGATGGGACCGGATGCCATGATCTTTGTTTTCTGAATGTTGAACTTTAAGCCAACTTTTTCACTCTCCTCTTTCACTTTCATCAAGAGGCTTTTTAGTTCCTCTTCACTTTCTGCCATAAGGGTGGTATCATCTGCATATCTGAGGTTATTGATATTTCTCCCAGGAATCTTGATTCCAGCTTGTGCTTCCTCCAGCCCAGCGTTTCTCATGATGTACTCTGCATATAAGTTAAATAAGCAGGGTGACAATAATGCAGCCAAATAAATAAATGAATAATTTTTTAAAAATAGATTCTTTAAAAAAAAATTTTTTTTTGCCAAGCAGCTCCATTCCAATGGAGAATTGATATTGTTTGGGCTTTGCTGCCCCCTCGTGGCCATTGTGAGTAGAAAGTGAAAGTGAGAGTCGCTCAGTCGCGTCCAAATCTTTGTGACCCCACGGACTGTAGCCCGCCAGGCTCCTCTGTCCAGGGGATTCTCTGGGCAAGAATGCTAGAGTGGGTTGTCATTCTCTTCTCCGGGGGATCTTCCTAACCCAGGGATCGAACCCAGGTCTCCTACACTGCAGGCAGATTCTTTACCGTCTGAGCCACCAGGGAAGCCCCGTGAGTAGAAAGGGCTGCCCCTAATTGCCGCCTGGGACGGCAGGAACTGGGAGAGCCCTTGCCGTCCACACATTCTGATTCCCCACGCACTAAAGGGAGGCCAAGTGGTTCCTGGGCTAGGGGTAGTCAGGAAACACTGAGCTAGTTCATTACATAGATGGGAAAACCATGGCCTTGAGAATAGGTGGCCTTATCTGAGGGAGACACCAGGATAGGGACCAGGCACTCAGGGCTCTAGACAGCAATGCTCTTTCCACTGTGCCCTGTCTGAAGTGATCTTGCCAAGTAAGCTCCAAAGACCCTCAGAGCTCACCTGCCGACCAGGGCTGGGATCCCTCTCCTGCTGCTGTGTCAGGGGGTCCCCCAGCCTGTGCTTGCTCCTCCGCAGTGGTGGGGCTCTCACTGTCTTAGAAAGCAGCCTGGTCCCTACTCCTGACCTTCAGGACATTTCCCTTGCCTGGGCTCCAGACGGGCCTCTCCTCCTCCTCCTGTACTGGATCCGGTTCTGCCATCTGGCGGTGAGGCGCTCTGTTCCCTGGCACACTGCAGAGACGGCAGGGCCAGGGGAGCTGGAGCTGGGAGGACGAGGAAGACGGAGTAAGTTCTTTGCAGCATCTGGCACCCCCAGATGCATCTCTTCCCTGAATCCTGCAGGACAGGTGAGGTTAGTCTCACATTACCTCCGAGGGGGTTGAGCTGTAGGGAACTGGCGTTACCTTGTGCAAGCTCACACATGGGTTAGTGTCAAGGTGGACACAGCGGATGCCCTTGGGTTCTGGATTTGGGAACTTAGTCTGCTCACGACCAGGCACATCATTCTCCGCGGCCCTGCAGCACTCACTGGGTGTTGTGGCCACGTGGGCACCTGGGGTAGACTCTACTTTGTACAAACTTATTGTGAAGCATAACACTCACAGGAAAAAGTGCGCAAAGATGCATGACTCCATGATCTATTAGAAAAGCAGCCGCTTGTAAAATCACCACCCAAGTCACCAAAAAAAGGATGCCGCCAGCAACCCAGAGCCTCTTAGCTTTCCTGACCGCTGTTCCCATCCTTCTTTCTTTTCATTCTATCGGGTTGGCCAAAATGATGTTACGAAAAACCTGGATGAACTCTTTGGCTGACCCAGTAGTTTTACAAACACGTGTGCCCATGCCTGATGGTAGTGTGACCCTTATGTGAATGGAACCACACTTAGCGTCATCTTGTCTCTGACTGCTCTCATTCAGCAGTCACTCAGCACCCACCTACAAATATTTTCATGACTGGAGGACACTGACATCACAGTTTCGTCAGTGGATGTGGGAACTGTTCCCAGGTCTTCTTGTACTGACCATGATAACTGCTCTGAACATTTGTGTACATATTTCTTGGTACATAGCTGTATTCACCCCTTCATGGATCACTGCCTTGTCACGGCGAAGGGGCTTGCATAACTCAATGAAGCTATGAGCCATGCCGCGCCGGGTCACCCAAGACAGACGGGTCATAGCAGTGAGTTCTAACAAAACGTGATCCACTGCAGGAGGGAATGGCAAACCACCCCCATATAAATGCCGTGAGAACCTCATGAACTGTATAAAATGCCAGAAAGATAAGACACCAAAAGATGAGTCCCCCAGGTCTGAAGGTGTTCGATATACTACCAGTCAGTCTTGAGAGAAATCGGTCCTGAATACTCATTGGAAGTTCTGATGCTAAAGCTGAAGCTCCAGTATTTTGGTCACCTGATGAGAACAGCCGACTCATTGGGAAAGCGCCTGATGCTGGGAATGATCAAAGGCAGAAGGAGAAGAGGGCATCAGAGGATGAGATGGCTGGACGGCATCACCATGTCCATCATGCAATGGACATGAACTTGGGCAGACTCTGGGAGATGGTGAGGGACAGGGAGGCCTGGTGTGCGGAGTCGGACATGACCGGGTGACTGAACAATAACAACGTGTGTATTCACGTATTTCTGTTGGGTGTCTAAGTGTGCTTCTTTCCTAGAGCTTCCGTAACTCAGTCTCTCAAACTGGGTGGCTTTAAAGTACAGAAAGTTATTCTTTCTCAGTTCTGGAGGCTGTAAGTCTGAAACGAGGTGTTGGCAGGGCTGTGCTCCCTCTGAGGTTCCAGGTGGACTCCTTCCTTGCCTCTTCGCAGCTCCTGGTGGAAGCGGGCAGCAGCCATCCCCAGTGCTCTTTGCTTTGCAGCTGCACAGCTCCTGTCTCGTCTCCATCTTCACGTGGCCCTCGTCCCTCGTATCCTTCTGCTATCTTCGTATAAGGACAGTGGGCATAGTGCCCTAAGGGTCACCCTATTGCGTAGAACCTCTTCTTCATCAATTACACTTGCAAAGACCCTGTTTATAAATAAGGCCACATTCTGAGGTACTGGGGGTTAGGATTTCAACATTTTTTGTTGTTGTTGTTATAGCACAACATATATTTCAGGTAGACAAAAAATTAGTATCAGTTACGACCGAACAACAACAGTATCTTAAGCTGCCTTTGACTGGGAGCTTCCTTTCCTGTACTTTGAGGTCTATATGACGTTTTTAGAAAGTTACTACTGTGGAAAATGGAGACTGCTTAAATCGAACGGAGGTAGGGGAGGCCTGTGGTTTTTCTTTTTGATTAACTGCTGTAATACTGTCCTTCAGGGTGGCTGAAGAGGTTTCATATTTTTAGACATCGTTAGGGGCCGGAGCTCTTACAGGACAACTCTAATGCTGTATGAATTCTGCCACTTGGCTAGCGCTGATATGGCTCTTGGGTCCGCCACTCCATTAGAACTGTTAACTCCATTCAGGTTAATTTTTGTTACAGATCTTACAAGGGGCTTCTTCTGGATATCTAAGGCCACGTTCCATTTTAAGGCTGTATATTTGGTTGTCGTAAATTGTCTGAGCCTGTGGTGGCTGCCATCTTATGCTGCTGTTGCTCAAGATCAACATATGATTTTAGGGAACATAATTCAATCCTTAGTTACAACTCAGAGTGCAGATGCTGGTTGTCTTATCAGAGCCCAAGAAAGATCTGTGAGGGAAGCACTTCTGAGGCAGGGGAAGCTTCTGGGGCAGAGAATTTAGGGTGGACTCATTTTAGTGCCCAGGTGTCTCACCAGTGCACCACCAAGGTGATAGGAGAGAAAGCCAGTGAAGCGTTCCTTGATTGCCACTGTGGGCAACTGGATCAATCAATCCCATTCGGGGAGCCTCTAAAGAGCTCTATGGCGCTTCCCCAGTGGCTCAGAAGGTAGAGAATCCGCCTGTAGTGAGGGAGACCTGGGTTCGATCCCTGGGTTGGGAAGATCCCCTGGAGAAGGGAATGGCAGCCCACTCTAGAATTCTTGCCTGAGAATTTTGTGGATGAGGAACCTGGCGGGCTACAGTCCACAGGGTCACAAAGAGTCAGACATGACTGAGTGACTGACACTTTCACTTTTCACAGAGCTCTGTAGAATGTGCCTCCCACTCGTCCCACAGGCGGATGGGAAAGCTGGCCATTCATCTACTAACTACTGTATCTTACTGGTTGCAGGTTGTCCCCAAGGGCATAAATCCTCTGTGGGCTGCTCTGCACTTGAGTGGACAGGCTTCTGTGGCACCAGGGAAAGGTCTCAGATGCAGGTCCTTGCAGTGGGATGCTGTCGGCCTCAGTTGTCCACTGTGGACTCAGGTGAAGCCAGGGCTGTGGATCAAGTCATCGACAGTGTCTGCTCCAGCGCGTGCCTTGTGATGCTTCTCCAGAGAAGACATGGAGATGGCCCACAGACACATGAAAAGATGCGCAACGTCTCTAATTATCAGAGAAATGCAAGTCAAACTACGAGGTCTCCATAAAGTAGGTCCTTCAGTCTGAGACGTTATTCACTATTCAATGCAGTAAAGCAAGGGTGTGTTGGGTTTATTTGGGGAAGGTCTATTCTGTTTTCTTGAATGACCTGTGAGTTCTTGCACCATAACACACTGACTTCATGATCTTTGAAAGTCCTGATATCTGGTAGAGAACTCTCTCTCTTCTTGGTCTTCTTCCTCATTGGCTATGCTTCATCTTTTGCATTTCAATATACATTAAAAAACTATCTTGTTAATTCCGTAAAAATTACGTCAATTCTTTGAGCAGGCTTGCATCAGCTCTGTGACCATTTTGGTTTTGGGGGAACTGGCATCTCCATACCACTGAGCCATCTAATCCATACATATCACATCGTTGTTCAGTCGCTCAGTCATGACTCTTTGCAACCCCATGGACTGCAGCACACCTGTCCTTCGTCATCTCCTGAAGCTTGCTCAAACTCATGTCCATCGAGTTGGTGATGCCATCCAACCATCTCATCCTCTGTCATCCCCTTCTCTCCCCACTTTCAGTCTTTCCCGGCATCTGGGTCTTTTCCAATGAGTTGGCTCTTCGAATCAGGCAGTCAAAGTATTTGAGCTTCATCTTCAGCATGTCCTTCCAATGATTATTCAGGACTGATTTCCTTTAGGATGGACTGGTTAGATCTCCTTGCAGTCCAAGGGACTCTCAAGAGTCTTCTCCAACACCACAGTTCAAAAGAATCAATTCTTTGGCGCTCAGTCTTCTTTATGGTCCAACTCTCACATCCATACATGAGTATTAGAAAAACCATAGCTTTGACTAGATGGACCTTTGTTGGCAAAGTAATGTCTCTGCTCTTTAATGTGTGACCTAGGTTTGTCATAGCTTTTCTTCCAAGGAGCAAGCATCTTTTAAATTCATGGCTGCAGTCAGCATCCCCAGTGATTTTGGAGCCCCCCCAAATAAAGTCTGACACTCATTCCATTGTTCCCCCATCTGTTTGCCATGAGTAAGTGATGGGACTGGATGTCATGATTTTCATTTTTTGAACGTTGAGTTTTAAGCCAGCTTTGTCACTCTTCTCTTCCACCTTCATCAAAGGGCTCTTGAGTTTCTCTTCGCTTTCTGCCATAAGGGTGGTGTCATCTGCATATCTGAGGTTATTGATATTTCTCCCAGCAATCTTGATTCCAGCTTGTGCTTCATCCAACGTGGCATTTTGCATGATGTACTCTGCATACAAGTTAAATAAGCAGGGTGACAATATACAGCATTGACATACTCCTTTCCCAATTTGGAATCAGTCCATTGTTCCATGTCTGGTTCTAACTGTTGCTTCTTGACCTGCACACAGGTTTCTCAGGAGGTAGGTAAGGTGGTCTGGTATTCCCATCTCTTAAAGAATTTTCCAGTTTGTTGTGATCCACACAGTTAAAGGTTTTAGTGTAGTCAATGAAGCAGATGTTTTTCTGGAATTCCCTTGCTTTTTCTATGATCTAATGGATGTTGGCGATTTGATCTCTGGCTCCTCTGCCTTTTCTAAATCCAGCTTGCACATCTGGAAGTTCTTGGTTTACATACTGTTGAAACCTAGCTTGGAGGATTTTGAGCATGACCTTGCTAGCATGTGAAATGAGCACAGCTGTGTGGTAGCTTGAACATTCTTTGGCATTGCCCTTCTTTCGGACTGGAGTAAAAACTGACCTTTTCCAGTCCGGTGGCCACTGCTGAATTTTCCAAATTTGTTGGCATATTGAGTGTAGCATTTTCACAGCATCATCTTTCAGGATTTGAAACAGCTCAGCTGGAATTCCATCACCTCCACTAGCTTTGTTCCTTGACTCCACACTCCAGGATGTCTGGCTCTAGGTGAGTGATCACATCATGATTATCTGGGTCATTATGATCTTTTTTGTGTAGTTCATCTATGTATTCTTGCCCCCTCTTCTTAATATCTTCTGCTTCTGTTAGGTCCATAGTGTTTCTGTCCTTTATTGTGCTCATCTTTGCATGAAATGTTCCCCTGGTATCTCTAATTTTCTTGAAAAGATCACTAGTCTTTCCCATTCTATTGCTTCCCTCTATTTCTTTCCATTGTTCACTTTAAAAGGCTTTCTTATCTCTCCTTGCTATTCTTTGGAACTCTGCATTCAGATAGATATCTTTCCTTTCTTCCTTTGCCTTTTGTTTCTCTTTTCTCAGCCATTTGTAAGGCCTCCCCCAACAACCATTTTGCCTTTTTGCATTTCTTTTTCTTGGGGATGGTTTTGACCACCGCCTCCTATACAATGTCACGAACCTTTGTCCATAGTTCTTCAGTCACTGTATCAGGTCTAATTGCTTGAATCTATTTGTCACTTCCACTGTATAATCATAAGGGATTTGATTTCCTGAATGGTCTAGTGGTTTTCCCTACTTTCTTCAATTTAAGTCTGAATTTTGCATAAGGAGTTCATGATCTGAACCACAATCAGTTCCCGGTCTTGTTTTTGTTGACTGTTAGAGCTTTTCCATCTTCGACTGCAAAGAGTATGGTCAATCTGATTTCAGTATTGACCATCTGGTGATGCCCACGTGTAGAGTCATCTCTTTCAGCTTCTTCAGCATTAGTGGTTGGGGCACGGACTTGGATGACTGTAATATTGAATAGTTTGCCTTGAAAGCAAGTTGAGATCATTCTGTTGTTTTTGAGATTGCACCTAAGTACTGCATTTCAGACTCTTTCATCCTAGGTAATTGCTATTTTTGATGCTCTTAAATTGTGTTTTAAAGTTTTTTATTTTTAAACTCAGGTGCATATAGATATTAAATAAATTTACACTGACTTTGTACCCAGCAATTTTTCTAACTTATTATTTCTAATCATTTATCTGTGAGTTATTCTGGGTGACCTAAGCACCGAATGCTCTCTATGAAGGAAAACAGTCCAGGTTCTTACTTTCCAGTCTTCAGGATTTACTTCTCTTGCTTCTCTGCACTGACTGGGGTTTCTGTGAAGTTATGTGGTGAAAGGAGTCATCTTTATCTGTCTCTTGATCTGAAAGTGAACACAGTCAACATTTTACCATTAAATATAATGCTTTCTATAGTTTTTGCTTTAAATATTTCTTATAAATATTTGAGATATGTCAAATGCAGTCTTGTGAGAAACTCTGACTGAGCCAGATGACCCAGCCCCACCAACCTGATCCATACAGAGAGATGTTTGTTGTTTTAAGCTGCTAAATATGGGAGTAATTTGTTACACAGCAATAGATAACTCATGCAGAAGGATGTATCATTTCCCCCTCAAAGTCCAACCTAATGTGACTATAGCATCGTGCGGCAGAAAAAGCATGGGTTTTAGAACCAGATAAAAAACAGGGTTCCAGTTCTTTTGTAGAGTAAGTTACTTATCATCACTCAGCCTCAGTTTTCTCCCTAGAAATGAGAGAACTATCCACCTTCCACCTCTTAGAGATGCTGTGATTACACGGGAGGAAGTGACATCTCAGTGCAGGGTCTGGCACACAGGTAAGTACTTAAATGCCTAGCTCCCATCCCACCCATGTGACAAAGTCATCTAGCTCACTGTGGCTTTTAAATATGCTCATTATATCTCCTGGATAACATCAGAGTATACTGTGTAGCCAGGGGGTGCAATTTTTTTTTACATTTTAAATTGGAGTACAGTTGCTTTACAATGTCGTGTTCGTTTCTGCTGCACAGCCAAGTGAATCAGTTATACATATACCTATATCCCTTCTTTTTTAGACTTCCTTCTCATTTAGGTCGACAGAGCACTGGATAGAGCTCCCTGAGGTTTACAGCAGGTTCTCACTAGTCGTCTATAGTACTCTATAAATAGTAGTGTACATATGTCAGTTCCAATCTTCCAATTCATCCCACCCTGCCTTCTTCCCCTCAGTATCCATACGTTTGCTCTCAACATCTGTGTCTCTATTATTGCTTTTCAAGTAAGTTCATCCTTACCATTTTTTTTTAGATTCCACATGTTGTGATATGATATGATATTTTTCTCTGACTTATCTCACTCTGTATGAAGGTTTATCCACATCTCTACAAATGGTACAATTTCATTCTTTTTATGGCTGAATAATATCCCATTTTACATATGTATGGGTAGAATATCTGACATAGAAAACCTTGGAAATTCAGGATATCCGGTTGCCACACCATTGTACCAGCTCTCGTTCATTTTGACAGCTATTACAAACTGCCTACTCTCAACATGTGGATTATTTATTCCCCCCGCCCCCACCCCCGGTTGGGCCACTGCTGCGGGTTACAGTGATTTGGACATTTCACGTCACCAGCAGTTGAGCCCACTGGGTAGGATCCATTTCCCAATGACCCCACATGCCTCACTTCAAGTCAAGCCTTTACAATTCCTGTTGTTGCTGGTAAAAGTGAAGGCTGAGACATGATAACATCTCTCATTGCCTATGCTCCGCGATGGGTATCACCTGTAGTGTGGAATGGCCTCTAAGGTGAGAAGCAGGATTTGGGGTTGGAATACAGGGCTGAAACTCCAACTCTCTCACTTCTTAGCTTACAGAACACTCAGCAAGTTGTTTTCTCTGAACCATTTATCTTTTGTTTTTTCTTCACTTATAAAATGGGAGTAAGAATATTTACCTCCTCTGGGTGATTCTGCAGATTATACTGGAGCATTTGGGAAAAGCATCTGGCAATTTGTAGGTACTCAATACATTAAAAAAAAAAAAAAAAAAAAAACTTTCCAGGGGCTTCCCTGGTGGCTCAGTGGTAAGAATCCGCCTGCCAGTGCAAGAGACATAGGTTCAGTCCCTGGTCCGGGAAGACCCCACGTGCCATGGAGCAACTAGGCCTGTGTGCCACAACTACTGAGCCTGTGCCCTAGAGCTTGCGCTCCGCCGCGAGAGAAGCCACGAGAAGCCTGCACACTGCAACAGAGAGCAGCCCCCGCTCCAGAGGAAAGTCCATGCAACAACAAAGGCCCAGCACAGCCAAAGATAATACAGGAATAAAACTACTGAAAAGAAATCTTTCCTGTGCCAAGGGGTCCACTGGGGGGAGGGTGGGGCAGCTGCATACTGATAGGGCTTGCCTCAAAGTGTAGTGTAGGACCTGAGTGTGAGCATCACCCAGGGGCCTGTTCGAAACTGAGAATCACAGGCCTCACCCTGGACCTGCTGAATCAGGATCTGCATTTCCACAAGGTCCTCAGTGACTCAATGCTTGCGAGGAACCCAAAGTCCTGCATTGCTAATAAGCTCCATGGAAGAAATAACTGAGGTGAGGAACTGAGAAGAGGCAGGACATTGATGACACAGCAGCAAAGACGGGTTTGCAGACTTGGTAGCTCTTCCTGTGTTTGTTGCATCACGACCTCTCCCTGGCATGAAACTGAATGCTGATGAGGATGTTATCCAGCACAGAAAAGTCAAACCACTCATCTGAATAAATAAGCATCAATTTTATTGAATCATGAATAATTTAAGACTGGTACAATCATCAGCTTTATTCTCTATGACGTGGGGCATGATCTCCGGCAGATCATTGGCAAATCCAAAAACCTCATGATAAATGAAAATTAAATAGGGAGGGAGGGAAGAAGGGAGGAAGGAAACATACCGTACACAAAATACTCAATTCCTAGTTTTCTCTTTAAAAATGGCTAGAAAAAATTCATCAAAATGCAGCACTTTAATCAATTATTTACAATTTCTATGTTACAATGAAAAAATGTACATCTTATAGAACATATTTCATAAACTGCTCCACTGGAAACAACTAGATCAAAACAGCAAACCTTTCATTTCATATCCACAAAGTTGGATTATTTTCTTTTCTTTTGAAGTAGATTCGCCACGATCAAATCCGAATACACAGAATTTTGAAGTTTAAGCATCAACAATAAAATTAAAAAATGTCCCCAAGATTACAACAAAGATCTAGGTAAGTCTCGTTCCGTGTCCCACCCCTGTCCCACCCACCTCCTTAAATTAAAAGGAATTCCCATCTCATTTATGGCCTGTAAAATTCTTGGCAGTTTGGGAAGAAAACTTTTGGCTTCCATCGGTAACTCAACACAAATGTTGCATAGAATTTCATAATTTTCAAAATTAGCCTAACTGTAGAAAAAGGCAAAAATGGAAGCATTTCGGACAGAGCTCTACATGAGCACGAAGTCACTTTGTCAAAGGTGAGCGACACCAAAGGAAAGCAGGACCAAAGTAAGACGTGTGCGTATCAGACAACCCTGCTTCCCGAAGCATTAGCAGAGACACTGCGCTGTGAATCGTGCAAGGCTCCGCTCCTTGACACTGCCATGCAGTTGCCAGGCAGCACCAGGGACAGAGGTCTCGGCGCTGGGCCTGGCCCTCTAGGAGGGAAGTCTGTGGGATCGGGCAAGAAAGAAAGAGTGAAGAGGGAGTCATCAAAAGAAACGTTTCAAAGGATACTGGCAGGTGTCTACTCACCAGGTGACTGGGAAAACTGCCCACGAGGAGGAGGAGTCCACTGTGCCTCCTCCCCAAATTCACAGTATGAGCGTATAAGGTCATCGCCGGGAGACAAGACTGAGGAGGACTGTTCAGGTTTACACAGAAGGCTCAGGGTGGTGGCCCCGAGGTCACAGGCTAAAATACATGCTTTGAACATTTTATGGAAAACAAAACAGAGTTAAGACACACTCACACACCCAGATGACTCAGGAAGGCTTAGCAGAACACCATCTGCTAAGATTGTTTTAAATTAAGATTAAAGAAAAGAGCATGTCGAGAGGTTGGCCATTCACCTGTTAGTGGGACACAGTTCACTTTTCATTTTAAAGAGGGAGTAAATGGTGTCATCCAAATGTCATGTGAGTGGTTTCAGGTCAAGCTCTTGTGGGAAGAAAATAACATGTGGAGAGAGGGACGTTTGGAAACAGAAATGATTAAAAAAAAAAAAAAAGGAGTAAAAACCCTGATCATTAACAGAGATATCCCCCTGGGGGTCTGATAAAAATAAAACACAAACGAATGATTCAAAGACTGACCACACTCTGTAGAGAGAATATCAGCACGTTGAAGACACGCACCAGCAGAGCACGACTCGGCAATGCCACGTAACATTGCAACTTTTTGCCTTTTCCTGCACACGACAGACTGCTGTCTAGTCAGGGTGTTAGCTGATAAGAACCTAAAAAAAAATGATTTTTTTTTCTTTTTCATTTTCCATAGTCACACATCCACACGAAAGAGTCTTTCAGATGAGAGAAGTCACATTAACTGAGTTCTCCTGGTGAGTACATGACTTGTTAGCCCTGTTTGCTCTGATGTGGAAAACAGACCCCAGGCAGGCACAACACTCAACAATGATCACGGTGAATACAAAACCAGTAAGGCATCGCTTTGGGAAGGTCAGCACCGAAGAGGTCAGGCAAGACTCATCACTGGAGGCTGCGGCTTCTGGAAGGGGGCGGCCACCCCCACCTGTTGACTTGGGTGATGTCCCGTTGGTACTGGGGAAAGTGCAAGTGTTCAGTGAGGTGACCTCCCACCCCGGCCCTGAGGCTGGGGGCTGGCACGCTGGAGGTGTCGACATGCGTCCTGTAGCCTCAGGGACGAGGAGGAAAGGCAAGGTCCCGCTCACCCACTGCGCTGAGGATGGGGTGCTGGCCCCACCTTCAAGGGCGCAGCGACCGCAGCCCCAGCAGGAGGCGGCGAGTGTGTAGAACCGTGAAGATGGGCAACTGAAAACCAAAACTCAGCAGGACCAAACCAAAAGCTAACTCCTGCGGTTCTCACGTTCACCAAAGGATGGATTCTGACCACGAAGGGGGGGTAGGGGGAAACCTTGGAGAGGGGGGCGGGAAAAAACCTTCAAAATCAAGAGTCAGAAAGGAAGTCGATGTCGTTTTCAAAGGAGGTGATGGGTTCGCCAAGGTAGACCAGTTCTCACTGTACACAGTGTTAGCAGGAACAAGACCGGACGCGTTTCCGTAGGAGGAGGAGGACGCGTGCAGCTCGGCCTTTACAGCTGCGACCACTCGGCCGCGCACTCTCGCCGGAGGATGAACGGGAGGCTGATGGATCTGAGAGGTGGGGGTGAGCTGGGACAGGCGGAATACCTCTCGGGTAAGAAGAGCACCATTTCGAAAACAAACAGAAGAGAAAGCACGATTTGTTTTTCCTAAGGTCTCCCTGTGATGTGGCTCTGCGGTTTGCTGAGGGCGTCCAGAGCAAGGACCCCGGCGGGCACTGGGTCTCTCTGGGGCCGGCCGAGTGGAAGGGCGTCAGCAGGGTGGAATGGCATCAGCGGGGTGGCGAGGGGATGGTGGACCCGGGCTGCTGTCTCCATTTCCAACTCTGCTTTGGTCTCTTCCATCTCCAGGCAGCTCAGGGCGAGGAGGCTGCTTGGTCTCAGAGCTTCAAGAGGGTTTGCTGTTGTTGCTGCTGTTTTTCACCCTCTTGTTTCAACGGTGATGGGCCTTTCCCGA
Organism: Ovis aries; assembly: GCF_016772045.2. NCBI lineage: Eukaryota > Metazoa > Chordata > Mammalia > Artiodactyla > Bovidae > Ovis > Ovis aries. The sequence continues at coordinate 22,348,585 of NC_056074.1, forward strand.
GAAGTACCTTTCCGTGTCTTGGGGAGGTCACGGCAACAAGGCAGAACTGTAATGAAAACGGAAGATAGTGCAGTTTTCGCTGTGAAGGACGCGGGCCCGAGGCAGCCAGCAGGGGCGTCTGCACCCAGGTCAAGGCTGGAGGACGAGGAAGGGCGTGGGGCTCCCTGCAGCGCTCACGCGGAGGCCGAGGGCTGGCTCAGGAGGGCGTCTTCGGGGGGCGTGGGGGAGGCCGGTGCAGGGCGAGGAGGATGTGGGGGCTTGGACCGGGAGGAGGGCGGGCTCTGCGTGCCGGCCCCCATCACAGAGTAGACTCCAGGGACGAGTCCAGGATGTCATCCTGGTGGCTGGTGCTGTTGGAGTCGCTGTCGTAGCTCTGGGGGCTGGAGTAGTTGGCGGCCTCCTGCAGCCTCATGAGCATGTTCATCTGGGGAAAGAGCGAGGGGTGTGAGCGGGCTCCCGGTCTGCGCAGAGCCGCCCACCTCCGGCCTCTCCGAAGCTCACGCCCCCTCCTCCAGACTCACCTTGGGGCTGTGGCCCACCATGGAGATGGTGGACAGGAGCATGGACTCTGGAGCCAGGCTTCCAGGGTTCAAATCTAGGCTCCACCACCCCTAGCTGAATGACTGAGGCACATGACTTAATCTCTATACCTCAGTTTCTTCACTGGTCACGCGTGAATAATTATACCTACTCTATCACCTTATACTGTGGATGAACAGACACAGAGAGGTCAGAAAACACAAAGTCCTCTATATTTTTACCCTTGGGAAGAGCACCTCACCCTAGTGTAGCCCTCAGCCTGGGTGAGATGCCAGCCAAGTGCCCCAGCTTCTGGAACACAAACAGCGGCACGGTTGACCTCGAGGCCCATGGCGCCCCTTCAGCAAGCGTCCAGCCTGTCTGCACCCCCGGCTCTGGCCAGAGGGCTCCCTAGAGTCACCTGCGGCTTCAGTTCCTGTCAAGGCTTCCATGGGGAGGGGGCAACAGCACCGGCTACAAGTGGAGCCTTGGAGTGCACAGAGGCCTGGATTCCGACTCAGAAGCCTTTGGGAAATTAATATATCCCATCCATCAGCTCCTTATCTATAGACTGGAGAGAACAGCAGTGCCCATCCCATCGGGCTGAAGGAACAAACGATGGGATGGGTGCTAAACCCTTACACAGGGCCTGGCACAGAGTAACTACTCAATCAATGTGATACCTCTGCTATCATCATCGTCACCACCTGTCTTAAGAGTTCAAAGGCAGTGTTCTTGTATCTCCCCTGATCCACAGTCTGTGGGTCATCTGTGTTGACGTGGAGATGGGGAACCAAAAGCAACTTTTATTTACAACTATAAATTGTGTGTATATATCTTTTATATTGGAGCTAGCAAAATTAGGAAGATAGCATCTCTGAGCTATCTTCAGATTTGCTGCAGCTGGGCATGAAATCTGGCTGCCCCCTGGCAAGCCGCCCATCAGGATGCCTAGCAGAGTATGCCTGGGTGAGCCAATCACAGAAGCACCACGGGCTGGTGTCCATCTGCATGGCCACAACCGCGACGGGGTGGAGCATGAACGTGAAGGAAAATCCTTCACAGCCAGAATTATTCATTCACTCATCAAACATCCCCTGTGTACCCACAGCATATGGTCTGGAGTGAAAACAACACAGTCCTGTCCTCCTGGAGTCCTTGGTCTCAGGAGGGCAAGAGGTCAGTAAACAAGAGGGCTATTATAGCCAAGATCTGTGGCCCTGGGCAGAGAGAACAGGACTTGGGGGAAGCACCAAGTAGCTAACATGATGTGTAGGGGTGGCCAGGCCAGCACAGATGACCTCTGGGAGCCAGAGGTTGCCAGGAGAATTCTATGTAACTATTCCAAGAACCCTGGGTCTTACCTAAATGCTTTCTGTGTTTAGTTAGTGACACAAATATTTCTGGTTAAGAAAAGACAGTCCAGGGATGAGCTGACCATTCTATCCTCTAGATATCCCAAATTCTGTTTTTATATAACTTAGAGTATATATCAGCTTGAACCCACAGAAAGAGTTCTAGGACTTTCACTTTTAAAAATGGTTCCCCCGGGCTCAGTGCTAAAGAATCTGCCTATAGTGCAGGATACTTGCAGCAGATGTGGGTTTGATCCCTGGGTTGGAAAGATCTCCTGGAGAAGGAAATGGTAACCCACTCCAGTATTCTTGCCTGGAAAATCCCAAGGATAGAGGAGCCTGGTTGGCTAAGTCCCATGGAGGTCTCTTTTCTGAGTGACTAACACAACAACAACAACATTAGAAATGGCTTTTTATAGGTTGAACCTTTCCTCTGGAAAATTACTGCTGTAAACACTGCAAATCAAGGTGTGTAGTAACACAAGCCCTAAATACATTTAAAATAAAGTCCCTCTTTAAAAAGTCTCAATAGGACCGCAGCTGCATTCCGCCAGTCAGGAGTGGCAAACAACCCTAAGGTACCTATTACGATGATTATTTTTTATCTAGCAAATCAGTTCGTCACTAGGGATAGCACAGCAAATCAGCTGTCCTTTAATTCTGCTGCCATCTCTTATGAATGTGTTTGTTCATTAGGTGGTGCAAGCCATAGTCTTTGCCGTGTTTTCCCTCTTGCCTCAGCTGCTAAGAGAGCTCAGGGCTAAATTTATAGCATGACCACGGTCACTTAACCATGCAAGGTTCTTCCACCTTCTTTTACAGGACTTCTGATATCATTAGGTCGAATCTCACAGTATACCTACGCATGGGTCTTACGTTGGCAGAGAGTACTACAATTGTAGGGTTACAGCCTCTGGCCCAGGTTCTTCTTAAAGGATCTTTATTGCTTTAGCATCCGTGGAATAAAGATGCTCAGGCAGCGTTAAGGACTTAACTCATCTCACTGGCCTTGGGACCCACACTCAGGCCCCCCTGGCCTTTCCTCTACGAGCCCCTCCTGTCCTCAGACCTCACTCTGCCGGAGCGCTGGATACCCTGGCTCGAACTTCTGCCCTTAGCATGCTCTGCCTCTGCTCAGTTACTAGTGGGAGGGTCTAACGGGATGGGACCAGACATTGTAAAGGTGAACTCAAAGCAGAGGGCAGAGAGTGGTGCAGGGACATTTAGGGGGGAAAACCGAATTCTTAACTTTTTATCTGAAAACTTTCATAGGGGCTAAAGGCGTAGTGAAAAACTAAAACCAAGGAAGAAAATATTGGCCAAAATGTCCCAAACCTTGGGATGGGTCTAACCTTCCTAAGCAAGACCGGGGCTCGGTCACCTCCAAATTTCCAGCATGCCCTGTATCACACCCAATACACAGTGAGTGCTCAGTGAGTGCCAAGCTGCCCTGGAAGCAGAGAACTCACCAGCGGGTCTCCTTCAGCGTCACTGGGGGGCATCTGCTTGCTGGTCGACCCCTCCCGAGGCATGGAGTAGCCGTCGAAGCCAACATCCTCGGGCCGGAGCTGCAGGAGAGGGGGCCACTCGTGCTGCTGTGGGCTGGCTGCCCAAGGATAGGTGTCCATCACCCACTTGGCGGGATCCTCCCAGGGGGCCCGCCTTCCATACAGCTGGAAACAGACAAAGAAAGAGCAGTCAGGAGGTGGGCCGAGACCCCTCTGCAGTCCTGGTTTTGCAGCTTTCTGAAAAGCTCTCCAAACGCAGCAATATGTTTCCCTTGATGGGGTAATTCCACTTGCAGAATTCTATCCTAAGGAAATCATCCAAGGTGCTAAGACCAAAGGTGGTGTGACCCAGGAGTAAGAACACTGAAGCCAGCCTGACCTAGGTCACCTCTCCCCTCTGCCACTGGCTCACCGTGTCACCCTAAACTCTGAGCCTTGCAGATCCAACTTGAAAATCTGATTTGAAGTATTTGCCAGTTTCCATGGTATAAATACTCTCACTGTGGCCAGTCACTTATCAACATGATGTCGCTGAATGCGGAGCTTGAAAGAGGTGCTATCATCCCATGGAGGAGGCCCCCCCACCATGGCACACAAATGGGGGTGCTGGGCATCAGGACCACAGGTGGAGGCCATGATGGCCCTGGCTCAATAAGACCCCATTTCCTGAAGGAAGTCTGACTCTCAGGGGCCCTCTGCAGAGGTACTGGTCACTTTCAGAACAGGAAATTGTTAAAGAGGCTCCATGTGGGTTCTGGGATTGCAACCGTTTCTCCTCCGTCATGTATTTCTCAGAATTGTCCACGACAACCGATCTCCTCTTAAAGAAGAAATTAACACAAAATTGTGTAAGACCAGTGCCATGCCTCCAACTCCTTAAGTCAAAAATACCTAATAATACGGTGACTTCAGTGACTTCTCCTGGCAATTACAAGCAACATAGACACTCTTTACAAAAACAAAAACCTAGGCTGCACCACTTTCTAAGGCTTGGCTCAGCACATCATACAGAGAGGCCCTCTCTGTAGCCTTTCTCTTCAAGGCCACCCCCTCCACCACACCTTACAGCTCACTGTGCGCCAGGGATCGCGAGAAACACTTGACAAATATCTTGTTTTACCACCACATGACTCCGAGAGAAAGTATCACTACCCAAGCAGGCTCCAGAAGGAGAGGAGGCAGAACTGGAATCCGAGTCTGTCCAACCATGTGAACCACTGGAGCCTGAGCAAAGTTGTGCTCATAGCCAGGACACGATGTGCCCACCCAGGACAGTGCCCTCTCTGTGGCTCTGGAAGGGCACCTCCTCTGTAGGGGGCTATGGGGTACAAAGAACCAAAGCCCTCTGGACCACCATGGCTGCAGGGGGCTCGGGAGTGGAATTACATGTGGACTGCAGCCTGTCTGTCTGTCCTTCCAGGACTCCTACAGTTGAGGCAGGGGGTAGTGTGGAAGAGAGGGCCAACAGTACAGCAGAGCTGAGCTTTGACTGCTAGAACCATGTCTTTCCCAGGTCACAGGCTAACTCAGCTGGAAGGAACTGGGGTCACCTATCCCAGCCCCTTCATCTACCGGATGGAAAACTTGGGACTTAAAGAGAAGAGCCAGTTGTTAAAGGTTTCAGAGCAGAGCTGCATTCAGAGCTAGGACCCCAGCATCCTTGTCTGAGCCTTTTCTTTCTCCACCCCTCCTGATGAACTCTACTCTGAACCACTCGGGGGTATCAAGAGTCACGTGGCTCAGCCAAAACCGGCGCCGGGAGATGCAGGCCAGGTGTCTGCCTGATGAGGATACATCACCTGGGCTGGACCTGCTGTCCCTCTGGCCGTCTCACCACTACTAAGCCACCTCTGATCTCTCCGGGAAGCACCCGCCCTGCCCACACTGCAGACAGGCCTCCCCACCTCCCTTCATCCACAGCTGCCTCCACCTCCGCTCGAGACACACAGCCTCCTATGAGCTCATGGCCCTCAGACACCAGGGCCCCTCCCGTCTAGCGCCCTCCAGCCCTGTCTACTGTGAAATCTTTCTTAACCTGGGGCAGTGGTGACTCGGAGGCTGGAGAATTCAGTCTGGCATTCGAAAGGCGATTCACAGTCTGTGCAGGAAGGGATCACATGAAGGTGTGTGGGTCAGGGAGGAAGGGAAGTGCAAGCACTTGGGGATTTTTAGAACTGAAGAAGTCTTGGCAGATTAGAAACATTTCTGCAACTTTTAGCTTCTCCCTCCAAGGACTTTCCCTACAGAGCTCGGCTGACTTTCCCATGCCAGACAAATCAAACATCATTTCTGACAGCTCCTGCTTCTGTCTCCATCCTCCAGGATGAAGAGGAGACGCTCAGGGCTGCAGAATAAGTCTGGAACCCAAGCTCAGCAAGTTCATAGAGAGTCTGGCCCCGTGGCTTTTAAATTTTTGCTCTGCTCCCCAGACTATACTACTCGGTAGTTTGAGGAGCTTTGTAGTTCTGCACAGGCAGGCTGAAAAAACCCCTGGTCCACACATTTCAGGTCACGGTTGGGAAATTTGAGGTTTAGAGGAGGCAGGTCTACCCAGGGTCTCAGAGCAGGTTGGGTCATCTGATCAACGATCCCTGCTCTACCCTCTTCCAGCAGGGGGACAGAGGTCTTTTGAATGACTCTGCAGGCTTTAGACACTTTGCCAAGTGTTTACATCGACAGCTCTCAAGGGGAACAGGGCTGGGGACTGAGTCATAAGACAAAAGCACTCTAGGGAGCATCTAACGTCATTTGCAAGAACAAGGAATATTTTCACAAGTCTCCCCACTTGCTGTTCAAGTCCAAGTGATGAATGGCTAGGTGAGTACCATGGCAAGCAAATGATCTATCACAAAGCTCCTTGGTCCCACTGCAGAGCCCTGAGGCAGCTCTGGGAAATAGCAGACAACTGTACACACAGACAGACAGACAGACAGACAGGACATTCACTTTCCCCAAGGCAGGGAGGAGCTTGGCATGACTGCTGGGTCAGGAACAGAAACTGAAACCTCAGCCACTGACTCTGATTTATGACTCTCTGGATGCACATGTTTATCACACATGAGGGCATCAAGGTACAGATTGTGCAAGAACCTCCAAGTAATCGTGCACGCATGAGCACATGCGTGTGCACGCTCACACACAAATTTTACTGGGAGAAAAGCAGGAGTCAAAACCTGCAATGATATCTGGTATCCACTAGGGGGCAATGCCATATCTCCTCTAGGCAAGGCAGTGCCCACTGAGGGGCTGACTGAAAGTCCATGGTGAGACCTGATTGCAGTGGGGTCTCTGTGTTGTCTACCACCACCGGCAGTCCTGCCTAAGCCCAATCTGGGGACTTCACCCCTTCTCAGCATATGACCTTGGCCAAGCGCTTGCCTGCTTTGAACCACAGTGCACTCACCTCACAGAGTCAGGGAGGAGTAAATGGCCCACCAGTGCCCAGCACACAGTAAGCATGGCACTCCAGGTAACAAGCAGAGTGGGGAGTTTTGAATTTTTTTTTAATAGGACAATCTTTTTGCAAATGAAATCTTACGTATAACTTCATGCTATGAAACATAATACTTGGTTCCCTGAGCCACCTGAAGCATCTAAGGTATAGAGCAGGGGGTCTTAGGACAGCCTGAAAAATCTTGGAAGTAACTGAGAAGTTAGCTATAGGCTATGATGCTGACTCATCCACACCCCAGCAAGTGAACTGGGGAAGGGTCAAAAACTCCCGTGAGCCTTGGTTTCCTGTCTATGAGGTGCACACTGGGCTGTGAGAACTAAATGGGATTATGTCTATTGGGCCCCTGGCACAGTGTCTGGCAGGCAACAGCCATTCAAGAAATCTCAGCAAACTTTCCTTCAGAACTGGAGACACGAAGAACAATCCCAGGTTCCTCGTGAACCTGCAGATTCTATGGGGTCTCCTGGACTAAAGAACGGCACGAAGTCACAGTTTTGGGGCAAGAGGGCTCACTTTTGAGCAACGTAGTAATGCTAACTTTGGCTGCCTCCCCTAGTTGTGTCCATGTTCTTGTAAGACTGTCCTTCAAACGACCTCAACAGCATAAGCAGCAGATGACTTCTCTTGCCTCACAGGGAACAGGCGAGTCTCCTGAGGTGGTGGCATGTTTCTATTCCTTGTCCTAAATAGGCTCGTTCACAGACACCCCAAAGCCCTTTCACCTGCAGACTCTTTGATCTTTGTAGGAAAGAAAACGACTGCCCTTATAACCAACTCATCAGCAACCTTTCCAGGATAGGCAGGAAAGATCTCACTGTGCTTTTATAGCCGTGCCCACAAGGCCTTCTTTGAAGCTGAGGTCCAAGCGGCAAGGCATTAGCACCATCCAGCCGTGGTGAGGACCAACGAGGGGCCTCTACCTTATACCTCGCGGCTGGAGCACCGACCAAGCTTCCGCCTCCCCGTTAGCGCCTCTTTTGGCAGGAAACCTTTATTCAACAGCTCCCATGAGTTTTTCCAAGCACACAGAGGATATATTTGGGTAAAGAGCAAAGGGGAGAAGTAGGTGGTGAGGCAAAAATAGAAGCAAACTGCTTCTTCCTCTCCTGCAGTTCCTTCTGCTTCTTTCCAGCAATGTGAGTTTCCCAGAGGTGCCTGCCTACTACAGTCCCTGGAAGCCCCTGATGGGAACAGGGAGAGGCTTCTGAAAAAGACTTCAAGATTCTATCAGGGGCGGGGAATACTTCCACTGGCCCCCAAAAACAGGAGTGACAGGGTGGCTGTTTGGGTTTGCGGTCCTAACAAATCCATTTGAGTAAAGAATACATGATGGTTACTTAACCCAGGCCAGTGAATTTATCTACCTAGAGAGATTCCACTGCGGAGCTCTGAAGTCTTACTCTTTTTTTTCCTCATAAAATCCACCTTCAACAAAATAGAAATGCTGCCATCAATGGGAGAAATAGATGAAGGCAATACAAACTTTCAGTTGTGAAGTAAATAAGTCTAGTCAATAATATGGTAATAACTCCGCCATAGTGACAGATGGTGATGAGATTTACCATGGTGTAATTTCATAATGCATACAAATATCAAATCACTGTACTGTATACTTGAAATGAATATAGCATACATCAATTACAATTTAACAAAAATATAAAATGCTGCCATTGATTAATGATCTTCAAATACTGGAAACTGATTTGGGACTGGTTAAGGGACTGCCTCATTTCTTGCCCTTCTCTGCCTTCACAATCACTTGTGGCTTGAATTTGTAGCCTACATGCTCCAGGCCAATGAAATACCCATGACCAGAGGCACACCATCTTCTTTTTGGAGCTCTGGTTGTCCTGAGTGTCTCTGGAGACCATCAGTGCTGTTACGCATTACAGGGATACAATGACAGGCTCAGCTGAATATACGCAAATGACAAACCCCACTGAAGTGTGCCATCACCCATATGCATGCAGGTGTGCAAGTCCTATGTGTACCATTGCACACGTACATGTGGGTGTGCACACAGCACCATCCCCTGAAACGGGTCCTTTAACAGCAGCATGCGCCTCCCACTGCCCAGGACCAAGCAAACACAGCACTTAGAAACCCAGCTGCTAAGCTGGTTTCCAGATTATTCAGCTGTGTATGACACCTGCTAATTCCTCAGAGTGGTCCTGAAAGCTGACAACCTTCTCAGGCTACCTCCAGACTCAACAATACAACTACTGCAAACTCCGATTTACTGCTAAGCCCCTAGCATTAACCCCTGGGCTGAGTGAGAAGTGCAGGGTCCGGGCTTTCCAGCTGCAGCCGGGGAGGAGGGATAGACAGTCACATGGGCACCAGAGTCATCTATCTCTGAGGGGTCCTGGGGTCGGGCAGAGAAATGCCAAATCCTAGATTCTTAAAGTTTCACTTCCTGACCTTGGGGCAAGTCACTTATTCACTCTGAGTCATAATTTTCTCTTAAAAACTAGAGATTAAAAAACAAAACAAAACAAAAAACCTCTGGCCAAGCCTCATTATAAATGCTGAGCCTGAACCAAATAGCAGACACAAGACTACTTAAGCAAACTGGGAAGTGCGACCTATTTCATTTCTTGTGCACTCATGATGCTGAGCACTTGCTGGCCGTGACGTTGCTGAAGCCTGGCAACACTCTTTGTGGCGGGGTGTGATGGCTCTCTCTTCCGTGGATGAGGGCACTGTGGCCCAGAGAGGCTGGATGTCTTGCTTAGGGTCACACAACTAACAGTGGCAGAGCCAGGATTTGCAGCCCAGTACGTTCTACGCAGGGCTAAAGGATGGCCTTACAGGTGAGAAGCTGCCACCTCACCTCAGTCAGTTTTGGTCGGGGTTGGGGGGGGGGGGGATAAAGACAAGAGTGTTGGTCACGAGAACAGTCCCTGGAGCTGAGGAGGTCAGCGGGCGGTGTGCTCTCACCTGGAGTCCTTCTCTGACGGCTTCCAGGAGGTAGGGGATGATTGAGTAGTTCCACAGGTCGGTGAACCACACCCTGGAGCCATCCACGTCAATGGGACACGACAGGAAGAGCCGGGGGCCTGGGGACCACAGGGACTATCAGTCCAATTGAAATAGATGGGGAGCAGGAGAAGCCAGCCCAAGCACCCCTCACAGGAGGGACCCTGCATTTCCTGAGTGGCAGCAGAAATACCAGCTGCCACGTGGTGGGCCCTTGGGCTCTCTAACCCTACCCTGGGATCTCGCACCTGGTGGGAATCACCCCAAGGGAAGGGGAGACTTTCTGGAGAAATATGGTCACTGTGGTATTGTCTAACCTTTGAAAATGGAAGCACAGCAGATGTCCATGAGAATAGGAATGATTGAGGAAGTGATGGCATACCCACATCTGACTCTATCACAAAAGAATTATTTCATCTAATTATTTTGGAGAGCAACAAAGAATACTCATGAGACAACGTGAAATGGAAAATGAAAAGAATGTACTGTATGTACACTGTGATTGCAACTACATAAAACATGTACGGACACAGACAGAAAAAATGAGCTCAAATTACGAGGATTATGTCAGGATGGTGGGATGACCAGTGTTTTTTTTTTTTTTTTTTTCCCTTTTCTCTGAAGCCTAAGCTTCAGGAATGTTAATAACATTAATCATAAAGCAAAGCCAATCGTACTGGGTGGTTTCCATCTGGGGGAGCCCCGGGGTGGGGCCCCTCACCTAGCCTAAAAGTTTACACCAGCCTAGAGCTGGACACTTCTCTCTGCCTCTCATCAGTGCAGAGAGCTGGGCGAGAGAGAAGGGTGGAGACACAGTCCACCACAGTCACAGGGTGACTTGACAGTTTAGGGTCTGTCTAGGCTGTGGCTATCCTATGTCCCCTTCTCCATCTGTGTGGCCGGTGCAGCGGCCAGCTGCCAGGGCCCAGGGCCAGCCATCCGAGGAGGCCAGGGCTCCAAGAGAAGCAGCTCCGGCCCCAGCCTGCCCGCCTGCCCGCCCCCTACCTATGGTGACGTCCGAGGAGCTGTGTGCCTCCAGGAAGCGGTTGAGGTGATGCCAGACCTTGGGAATCCAGTCGATGATTTTCACCAGCTCCAGGTTCCGCATCCGCCCACCGATCTCCGTCTCCATGAGCTTCCGCCGCAGGAACCGGCCCAGGAAACCCTTCACGGGCTCCGTGTGGTTGGCACAAAGCACCCACCTGGAAGGAGTCACAAATTTCCCACGACAAAGCCCAGGGTCAACTTCATGAATCAAAGCTCGTTAGAGCTGGAAGGTGAATATGCTAATAGTGAAATTGGACTCTTCTGAACACTGCACATATACATTTTTATTTTTAGTTTATTTTTTAATTGAAGGATAATTGCCTTACAGAATTTTGTTGTTTTCTGCCAATTATCAACATGGATCAGCCCATAGGTATATACCCATGTCCCCTCCCTCCTGAACCTCCCTCCCATATGTCACACAGCTCCGGGTTGAGTTTCCTGAGCCATACAGTAAATTCCCACTGGCTCTCCAGTTTACATATGGTAATGTTAAGTTTCCATGTTACTCTCTTCATACCTCTCACCATCTCTGAGGCATGTGGGATCTTAGTTCCCTAACTAAGGATTGAACCCATGTCCCCAGCATTGAAAGTGCAAAATCTTAAGCACTGAACCACCAGGGAAGTCCCCATTGTATGTACAGTAACTCACAATTCCTCACAGCAACCCCATGCCACAGATATGACCACTACCCATTTTACAGATAGAAATTCCAAGGCACAGACGGAAAATCTCACTTGTCCAAGATCAAACCGCTAGTCAACAATCTTAGAGGAAGAGCTAAAACCTTTAGACACTTAGCTAGCTGCGTCCTGTGCTGTGCCAGGCCCTGTGCTGGGCTGTGGGGCTGTAAGCAATGACAGAGACACGGTCCCTGTTCCCCAGGAGCTCACAGTCTAGCGGAGGAGGGGGATAAAAGAAATGAGACCTGACGAAACCTGGGTAGTCAGGGAAAGCTCCTCAGAGGAAGGGACGTCTGAGCTGAGACCAGAGGGGGCGGATGGAACAGCTCCATGAGGCAAAGCAGAAACAGGAGGAGGAGCAGGCGTTGGGGTGGTGGGGGGCGGGGAAGGTGGGTGGAGTGCACGCTGCAGCATCGGCAGGGGCGTGAGCAACGGCACGGGGCGTCTGGAAAAACTGCCAGAGGTGCAGTGTACCCAGAGTTTAGACTTGACCTGCCAACCAAAGGGGCCTGGATTTTGTTCTGGGGGGCCATTCAAGGACTTCTTGCATTAGGGTTTAGGGTCAGGTTTGAATTCTAGAATGCTCACTCTGGCTGTCACTGATATAGGGGATGGCCTGCAGGTGGCCCAAGGTCCAGGTAGGCATACTTGTTAGAAAATGACTGAAACAGCGTTCTGGGAGATGTGTGGCAGCGGGAGGGGAAGGAGGAGGGGCAGGGGGGAAGAGAATTATCTCGAGGGACCTTCAAGAGAATGGACCAGGACGTCCTGGATGCAGAGATAAGCCAGATCCTAGTGACCCGAAGGAGTTGGCATTTCTCAGATAATCACAGTTCAGCTCTACTTTCAACAGAGATGCCAGCAGGGTGGCCGTGAAAACGATCTGGAGGAGGCGGTCTCATCCCGGGTGACAACTGTTCAACCTTATCTAAGGGTCCAGGCAGGAGGGGAGTGTATGGAGCCAGCTAGGTGTCAGGGCAAAGGGCACTGTGCAGCGGCAAAGGCAAGCAGCCACAGCTGAGCGTAACAGACCTCCCACCCTGCAGCAGTGGGGCAGCTCAGGACCAGGCTGGGGCAAAGGCTTCCCAGCAGCTGGAGCCTGAAGGCCAGAGACCCCGCCCAGTGGGGACACTCTAAGGAGCTCTCACTGCTCTGTGTCACTTGGGGCAGAGAGATGAGCCACTGGTGACATGCAGTCCATCTGCCTACAGCCCCTGAGTAGAGCTGTCTCCCAGGCACCAACCGCTACCCCAGGACATAGCATCCAAGAGACCTGGGCTCTGCCACTGACTGGCTGTGTGACCTCAACAAGTCACCTAATCTCCCCATTTGTAAACTTAGAAGGGTAAATTTAATGACTTGAGGCTTTTGTGAGAGTCAAGTGAACTAAGCTGGGAAAAATGAGCATAGTTCCAGGCATTGAACAAGTACTCAAAAAGGGACACCTTACCTGAAGTTGTGATGAAGCTGCAGGTTGGGAGTAGAAGAGGTAGCCTGGTTCATCGTGCCAATTATGTAAGGGCTGTGGGGGAAATGAAGGATGACAGAGCTGGAGAAGAGGGTCCCCGTGCACCTAAGCACATGGCTACTGGCTGGGGTCAGCCCCTCCCACAAGCCCCGCCCCACGCCACGCGCATGCGCTGCTCTTCAGGGGGCCAAGACGTCCGGAGCCGCCTTTACCATTTGTGGTCCTTGCAGTTGAGGAGCCCGTTGAAGATCTCGCCCAGGGAGCTGACGTGATGCAGATTGTCGAGGATGATGACAAGAGGCATGTCCGCGGCGTTGTTCTCGCTGGCACACTGGTCGGCGAGGTTGGACAGGTACTGGCGCAATTCCTGTGGAACCCAAGGGAGTTGGGGGGAAGGAGCCCGTGAACACCCCCAGGAAGATGCTCATGCTCAGGGCATCACCTGGGCTGGTACCGGCAGAGGGGCGCTTCCTGAGGCCACTCGCGGATCATGTGCTGACCCCCGAGGCGCTTCAAGGCCTCAGTCTGGGTGCAGAGGAGTGCAGGCTGGGGAAGTCTCAGCTCTGCCTTCTGGAATTCTCCAGGCAACAGGAAACCCAGCAAGAGCAGGCACTGTGAGGGTGCCCAGGCATGGTTCTGTACACGATTGATCACTCTCTGGAAGTGCTGCCCCTTTTCTCGATATTTCTTACTATACCAACCTCCCAGGAAGCTCCTGAGGGCAGGTGCCTCATACATCTCTGTGTATCCACAGCACCACCTGAGAGCCGCTTACAAGCCCTTGACAAATCAGCACAGCAAAGGATGCCCCCTGCCATGACCTGCTAATTAGTGCTGGGGCAGACAGACAATGAACAGGTGCAGAGGCGGCGATCTCCGTGCACAGCGGGTCTTGAAAGGTCTGGGTGAAAGGATATGGTTTGGTCTTCACTGTGAAGAATGGGCAGGGCAGTGTCTGGAGCTGGGAGTAGAACACAGCCCAGCTCGGCTAGAGCAAGGGGCACATCAGAAAAGGAAGAAAAAGAACGTGCAATGGGGAAAGGCTGAAACGGTGAGCTAAGGACCAGCCACTGAAACCAGAACCACTATCTGATGGTATTAGCGTTACAGTGACAATGGGCGTGACCCGGCGCCAGGCATGGCTTGGGGCCTCACACAAACAGACTCCTGTGGGTGGGTGCTGTGACCATCTCTGTGCTACAGATGAGAAGCTGAGGCATCCCTCAGTCAAGTGACCCGCCTGAGACAGCACAGAGGGTGGGTGCAGGGCTGGCCTCCCTTTTAAGTCAAAATGCGGCTTTTAGCAATAGAAGGAGCCCAGTTTTTAAAGTTTCTAGCTATTTTCCCTTCTTTTAGCTTTTCCCCATCATGGGTCCTCGGCTTCAGGTGCCTGACAAGGACAGGGCTCCTGAGGCTAGGAGCCCTCCCTCCCTTATTCTGGTTTACCAGGTATAGCTGGGGACTGCCTGAAGGGAGACAGTGGATGCTGAAATCAAGCCTGGCCTGACAGCCCCAGCCATGTGCCTGGGATCTTCTCTCTCGCTGGTCCCAGGAGAGGGTGCCTTCCCTGAGCTTATTCTCAGAGGGTCTTGGTTCAGGGGGCTCTGACCACTTCTCTTAGCCCTGCCCTTGTATCCACGCCACTTTGGGAACTTGAGAATGGCATGGAGTCCCAGCCCCACACAACCCACTGAAACAGAATGTCTGGGCATTGCATCTTCAAGGATGCCAAGTGATTCTTAAGGTGGAAGAGTCACTTCCAATTCACCTTTGATCCCCCAGCCCCTCTGCACAGAGGCAGTTGGAATGAAACATCCAGCAACAACCTCTGCACGGATAATGAACAGGGTTGAGAAGACACCTCACAACCCTAAGCTGGGTCTAAGGCAGACTGTCCAAGCACTTCCACTGCTCCCCGAGAGGCAGAACCAAGCCTATTTGTTGACTCTGGGGTTTAAGACATCGACTTGAGCTCCAGTCCACTGCTCAGTATCTTAAGTACTTAAGAGTAGCCTTAAGTACTTGGCCATCGGCCTCAAGCCCCAGTTTCCTCCTCTGTAAAATGGGATCATGACAACTACTTCCTTGAAGGTCCTGCTGTGAGGAGACCCCTTGCAGGGGCAGGCCATCTGTAAATGAGAGCTGTTGTTCGTATTGTTATTGTTGATCCACAAAAGGAGGTTTCGGTTTGGAAAAACAGGAGAATCTAGTAGGCATGTGATGAATTCTTGGTAAACTGAAATGGAAGCATCTGGGTTAAAGACCTTAAAGAACTACCAGCTTTGAGCATCATGCCCAACTCAGCAGGGAAGTAAGAAATAGACTATTGGGTTGGGCAAAAAACTCATTCAGGTTTTTCCGTAAAACCCAAAATGTACAGAAAACCCATAAATTCATACAGAAAACCTGAATGAATTTTTTGGCCAACCCAATACACTGATTTGGGACTTCTCGCTGGCGAGTCTGGGGTCAGAGCCTTCCTTTCCGCTGGGTCCATTCTGCCCTCCTTCCCCAGGCTTTTATAACCAGCAAAGGTGAGCACTGTAGGAAACGCTGCTTTGCCATCAGGCTGGTGGTGGCCTCAGTAGTTCTGAAAGGGCTAAGCAGCAGCCTCCAAACGCCCTCCTCACCTTGCTGGACTTGTGGTCCACATTGAAGGTGGCGATGACCCCATCGGTCAGCTCCCGCCCCTCCCGGAGCACCAGGTACTCTGAGAGCCGGTTGGCCAGGTAGGTTTTCCCAGTGCCGCTGGGCCCCGAGAGGATGATCCGCCGGTGCTCCGCCAGCAGGGACACATAGCGCTGCAGGATGGGCTTGGGAATCAGGGACTCGAACACCAGCGAGTCCAGGCTGTTTTCCGCGAGCCCTGTGTTTGAGAGAGACAGGAAGTGTTCACAGCCTGGCAGAGCGGGTGGCACTCCAAAACCCCGGGCTATCCCTTTTCTGGGCAGCCCCCTCATCAGAGACCCCCGCCCACCCAGGGACACTGCAGGCTTCCTGCTCACCAGCAGCCTGTACTCTGGCCCCTGGCGGGGCTGATGGTTCCAGACTCAGGTTTGCCTTTCGTATCTGGACACTTGGTTCTCATCTGTCCTCTGCAGAATTCCTAAGATGCTGGGCTTGGGTTGTTTGTTGGGATTTACCATTAGCGGTGGGGCTCACTCTGATCTACCGTGAATCTCCCATGTCTACCTGGACCCTTGGGCTGCCTCTTCACCCGGTTTCTTTCCTGCTGCCCACACTGAGATACACCACGAAGGTATCAACACTTTTATTAAAATGAGGAAAAATGCAAGCAGGGACCATTTGATTTGGGGATGGAAATACTGGCAGACCTACTCTGAGCCTCTCCCACAACATGAGGATCATTTTTCCCCCTCCTCTCTTGGAACAACTTCATTACTTAGGGCTGTTGGCTTTCTAAGAGCTGTTTTCTTGATATTATTCTCAAGAGAGGACCCAGCCAAGGTTACTTCTCCGGAACCAAAGGTTAATTCTATTAAAAAAGCACCTCAACTTTCAATGGCTGAGTCGAAGATCCCTCTTGGTAAATGTCGCATTGCACTTGAAAATATGTCGGTTATTTTCAACTATCTTTTGATACTGATTCCTAACATAATTCTACAGGGATTATATAATTCTACAAGAGAACAGACTCTGTATGATTTCAATACCTTTAGACCATGACACTTTTGCATCCTGTTTTATATGTCCCTAGATATGTTCCATTGTTTACTAGTTTACAGTTTATGGGAACTTGAATAGAATTTATATCTTGCTGCTGTGTGAAAACTGTATAAATCTTAATTATGTTGAATTGGTTCATAGTGCTTTTCAGGTCTACTCTATCCTTCTGCTTTTCTGCCTATTCATTCTATTAATTTTTGAAAGTTTGATATTGAAACTCCAACTAAAAATCTCAATTTATCTGATTAAAAAATAATTGTAATATGATAGAACTACACATAACTTTGTTCTATATTTTCCAAGTCTCCTGTAAATGTGTTATCATACTTTCATAATTAAATTTTTTTAAGTACCTCAAGAAACCAGTATATATAGGCAAAAAATAAATTGAAAGGAACTTATTCTGTTTTATAATAGCATTTTCCATCTACATAATTAATTCACTACAAACAAATCCCTATAATGCAATTATATGCTTGTTTCCAATCCTCCTCAACCAAGGATAGCAGCTAAATGCAGTGACTATTCTGGAACTGGCTTCCCTGGTGGCTCAGTGGTAAAGAATCCATCTGCAATGCAGGAGACACGAGAGATGTGGGTTCGATCCCTGGGCTGGGAAGATCCCCTGGAGAAGGGAACGGCAACCCACTCCAGTACTCGTTTTTTACTCTAGTATTCTTGCCCAGGGAAATCCGATGGGTAAGAGGAGCCTGGTGGGCTACAGTCCATGGGGTTTCAAAAAGAGTTGGACACAACTTAGAGACAAAACAAAAACCAAATCACCCTGATGAAAGATCCCAAATGACATCTGGGTACAGGTCTAAAACCTTCCTAAAACTGGTCTCAAAAGAGCCTACATTGGCTCAGAGCTTGATGCAAAGTATGGGGGAAGGGTGGGGTCTCCTGTCTAAACTTAACAACAAACACAGGGCAGGGATTAAAACACACTGAAACCCCTCTCTCTGCTCTTCGGTGCTGTTTCAGCCTCTTGCCATAAACTCCACGGGAGTGAGTACTTTGCAGACGAACTCACTTCAGAGACAGCCCCTGCCTGAGTACCACTGAAGTGAATCATCTGCAGTTCACGGATCTCTTTCAGCTCAAATCCTTTGGTGGTTTTTAGTGCCTTGAAGGCCTAAGCATCAGGCACTAAAGGGAAACACAGAAGAGTCAGGTATCACTTAAAAACAAACCCGAGCTGACCCCTGGAGATGCTGAAACAACCTCCTGCGCTGAGAGTACCAGCTGCAACTCCATAGTGGGGTGGCCCGTTTGGGAGGCAGATAATCCTGCCACTGTTTCTATAGAGGTTTGGTCTGATCTAAGTAACGGGTCACTCCTTTTCCCTGTCAGCATTTCCAGTGTTCACCTGCTCACCAGCGTGGATGAAAGGCAATTTAAGGTCATGGCGTATCAGGCTTTCCTTAAAGGGTTCTCAGGGTGGACAGCTGCTGTTAGGGTGTGCCTGGCAGCCCTCCCTCCTCTCCTTGCAGTGGGGCTCGTCTTTCTTGTAGGGAGTTCATTCCAGCTGTCCAAGCAGGGCTGACCAGCACCTGCATCTACCAAAGGTGGGGGTGTGTGACCAGGCTGAGCCAAAGCCTCTCCCTGGTCCCTGTGACTGGTTTGGTAATGTGATGAGTGATTCACAGTGGGCCAGAATCCCAGGTAGTGCTAGTGGTAAGGAATCTGCCTGCCAATGCAGGAGACATAAGAGATGCAGTTTCAATTACTGGGTTGGGAAGATCCCCTGGAGGAGGGCATGCCTACCCACTACAGTATTCTTGCCTGGAGAATCCCATGGACAGAGGAGCCTGGTGGGTTATAGTTCATGGGATTGAAAAGAGTTGGACATGACTAAGTGACTTAGCATGCACACACGGGCCAGAATCACCCCTAAGAATTTCCTGTTACACTTGTCCTCTTTTAAAAGCTTCCTAAGCTTAGAAGGATGAGTCAGGGCCATTGATCAGCCAGGTGCAGAAAACTCAATAAAAACCAGGTAAGCCTGGTCCTGATGGCATTGCTGGAACTCCTGGTTCCACCTGTGCTTGAAGTCCATGCCTGGATTTTCCAAGTACCTGAGCCTGTGTGTTTCCTTTTGGCTAAAGCCAGTTTTTGAGTAGGTTTCTGTCACCTGCAGCCCAAGGCCACAATTGTGGAATGAATGCTAACAAATAAGGCTGTGTATGTGGCTCAAACAGGAACCTGCTACTTGTCACCAGAGAAGCAAGACCTTCCTTCCTATTGAAGAAGAATGCTGGGTGCTTTTGGAAAACCTCCCAACCAGGAAACAAAGTTTGCATCAAACAGCCCCCAAACTACCGTCAAAATCAGTGCCTTCTGGGGAAGATATAAGATGCTGTGAAGCTTGAGCTTAGAACAGTGTTTAGCAATCTCTTCTTTAGGTGGTTCATAAAATACAGGAAAAAGGGGTTTTGCAGTCATATGCATTTGTATAAGATTGGATCATTCAGCCTTTTGAACAGTTAGAGAGTCAGGACATTAAAGTGTTAAGTGTTAGTCGTGTCCAACTCCTTGCAGCCCCATAGACTGTAGCCTACCAGGCTCTTCTATCCATGGAATTTTCCAGGCAATAATACTGGAGTGGATAGCCATTCCCTTCTCCAGGGGATCTTCCCAACCCAGGGATAGAACCTGGGTCTCCTCCATTGCAGGCGGATTCTTTACTGTCTCAGCCACCAGCAAAGCCCCAGGACATTAAAGGACAGAGGCTTTAGAGTACCCATATGCTCCTGTTCCCCACCCCCAAACTCAGATGGGAATAACAATTATTTGGCCATGAAATTTCTCCCCCTCCCCCCCCAGATACTCTGTGAGTCTGAAGTTCCAGAGAATACACTTTGGCCTGAGGTGTAGCCTCTTTGGGTGATGAGGCAATCAGCAGCTTGAGTAGCATCTTGCGTGGGCAGGAGCTTCAGCATTTCTTCGGGCTGTTCTGAGTGACTCCTCCCTGGCCACAGCGCCCTGTGGCCTCCCATCTGTAGAATGGGACCGCGTCCAAGGCTTGCCAGCAAGAGTAACTCACAGGTATCAGCAGAGCCCCATTTCAACATTAAGATTCCATTATGTCAGAGTCATAAGGCTAATGGGACCTCTTGTTATGTAATTTCAGCAATAAACTAAAATCGTTTGTTTCCAACGGTGGTTGAAAACACTGAAGACTGTTGCTTAGGTAAGTGTAACTGTGGTGGCAGGGGAAAAACAACATACAACCCACAATCACACACACAAATGAAATCCTGGCCACTGGTTCCTGTGCCAAGTCACAGAACAAAAAGTGCAACTCTGGAAGCTCCCCCTCTGCAAGTGGCCGGATTACCTTTGACTGCCACGGAGATGGTCGTGTTCTCCCCGACCAGGTAGCCGCAGGGAAGCAGCTCGGGGGTCTCGGAGGTGTTGCTGCGCTTGACGTCCCCGATGCTGTAGCCAAGGACGCTGTCTGAGTTCAGCCCCAGCTGACTCACTGGGTCAATGTGGACAATGTACTCCTGGAAAAAATCAAATAAAGACCCCGTCAAAGATGTGGGAAAAAAATCTGTGGAAGACCCACGTTTTCGTTGGGTGATTTATGATCATCTTCTCCTCTTCCCCAGCTGATGCCTGAGTTGAAACTGACCTGTGGAATGGCGGGGCAGAAGAGCTGACTTTCAATGGAGGGGGCGGTGTCCTCGCATCACAGGCCCCTTAAAGCACAGATTTATGTGGCTAGTGATGGGAGGGTGGCAAACCCTAAAAAGATGGTGAACGTGTAGTCTGGATAAACCAAGCAGGGAAGCTATGGTGCTTTTCCTATAAGTTCAGCTGAAGTTTTAAAGACACTGGGGCCTGTGAATGGGGCTGGAAAATGCATGAAGAAGTGCATGAAATGCATGAAAATTCTGATAAGAAATCTCTCCACCAGCCCCTTCTTTTGGCTCAGGTCAAGGGCCATACTAAATGACAAAGGGAACAAAACTCCGGGCTGCTAAAAAAAAAAGCAGCTCTAGAATTTTACATAAACAAACGCGTGTTTAATTTGGAAAGTGTTCCAGATTAGGTGAGTGAGTGAGAGGTTTTAGGTCAATGACCTTGGAACAAAGTCCGTGGGCTCTGTGGTAGCCAAACAACTGAGCTGGAATCCTGATAACAAGCTGCTACCTTTAATGGTCTCACTTCTCACCTGTGACACCTCCCTGGCTCTTTTCAGCCTGATCTGTGGTCATTTTAGTCCAAGGATGTCCCAACTGCCCATGAACAGAGACAAGGTTCGGGCCGGGGCAGCAGGCATGGTCTGCCCTAAGCCATTTCCGCCTTTTACCCCGTCTCACTTCTGCAGACTGGTCTGCTCAAAATGGGAAGCAAGCTTGAGTCCAAGGACAGAATTTTCTCTGTGCCACCTCAGTCTAGATGCTGGGAAACTAGAGCATACTAGGTTAAAAGTCAGATTTCGAAATCAGACCAACAATCAGACCAATATGGTCTCTGACACACAAAAAATGTGGGCTATTATTAATACTTGGGGATGTGATGAATGAACACTCTGGTCATTGACGTACTTTAGGGCAATAGACCAAAAAATGTACTAAAAGCTTCTTTCAAATCACCAACACACCAAGGTTCACCTAGATGCTCATTAGTTATTTCTCCTGTGGCAAACACCCACTCCAATGATGTGATTAGAACGAACAGAAAAGTAACTGTGCCAACATCCTTGACACTAGCCGTGGGTCAGAGGTCAATGTCACACATAGCACAAATCACACTCTGAAATGTTGGCACAGGACACTGGGCGAGGTGGATTAGATCCCCTCACCAAAATGAGGGGTGGAAATGGGATGTCTTGGCCCCGGACTCAGGACACACAGTTCAAGACACACCCAACAGGACAGTCTAAGGTGAAGACAGAATGTGGCCATTAGCAGTTCACTTTGAGAGGCTCGTGCAATGGTTCCAGGCTGGGGAAATGCCCCTCGCTGGCTGGCCAGCCTCTGCAAAGGGCAGGCATTCTCGTCTGTTGGTCCTGTCACCAGTCTGTACTTAGCATCCTCCTTCTGTTCCCTTGACAACCAGGCATAAGTCCCAGCAACGGAAGAATGTGGGAGAAGGGACACAGGCCAAAAAATGACCAGGTTCAGGGAACAAACCACCCTTTCTTATCCCGAGGCCCAGGCCCCCACTTGGGTGGCTGTCTCCACGAAGCACTTACTTTGAAGAGCCGTCTAACCACCCCATCAAGCACGTCCCACTTCGTCTTGCCACTAACTCCAATGCAGCCGATGAGGAAGAGGTGCGGTCTGGAATCCTAAGGGTGAGATGTCCACAGGTGAAAAACAGGTGGATCCTTTCTGACTCAGGTTAGCAGAGGACTTGGATTGTCTTAGAACTCCACCAGTGGCTTGAGAGGGGCTCACAAGTCCTGTTTGCTTTAACACCAGATATAACTTGGACTAAATGCAACTGTCTTAAACACTTTCCTGCTCTATCACAACCCATGGGTCAGGAAGAGAGGGTCTCCTTTCTAGAATCTAGAACCTTTTACTGAAGGTGTACCTCATATGGATGTAGATCACATATCCCCTGTGGGGAATGCTCTCCTCTCTCCTTTCTGCCATCTCTCCCTTTCCAAACTTTGCTTATGAACTCACCTCTTCCAGGAAGCCTTCAATGATTAACCCACCAGGCTCACCACTCACACTGCTTCAATAGTTCTGTGTACAACTTATATGATGATATATTTTGTACTTGTTTATTTTGAGGTATTTGCCTTATTTGTCTGTCAAGTTTGTCTCCTTGTTAAATCTTAAATTCCTTTGGGATCTTTTTCTTTTCTTCTGGTTTTTTTTAATAATATTGATTTCTTTCCTTCTAGTTAAAATTTTAAACATGCTCAATTCTGAAAACCAGTAAGACTCCCAGAAGTTCACACACACAAAAAATCTTTTTCTACTTCTTTTGCCTTCCTGCCCACAGAGCTCTGCATAGTAGGGGCTAACTGATCACACTGACTAAAGGAAACTAGTAGAACATTCCATTCTGTTTGGTTTTAAAATATCTGACATGCTGATAAGAATATAATAATTAGGAGGGTAGAGAGAAGAGGGGAGAGCTGGGGATATATTTGCCAGCTGAGCAACATCAGCAGAGAAGAAAGCACCTGTCTTGCAGTGAGATGATCTGGCCCCACCACTTCCCTTACAGCCTTAGGTAAGTGATGCTGGGGTCCTGGGTTTCTCAACTGTAAAAGGGAGATGATAAAATCTGGGCAGCCAACCTCATCAAGATGTGGTGACCCAGAACAACACCATTTTGAAAAGGGACAAAGTTTTATAAGGTGTTAGATCTATCTGTGTGTGTTGATGATCATTAGAATAAAAGGCATTCACAGGTATCATACGTTATAAGAATGACTTCTACCTGGGTAATCTATCACTCTACCAGCCGAGCTCTGAAAATGGAGTTGTTTATTGGATCTTTCTAAACTAGATGATGCTCAGACCCCCTAGCAGCCCCCCTCTTCAGTGAGACTAGAGGGCCAGCCACACGTGGAATCCTCTGGCAGAGAAGTCTGGCTAGAGACGCTGTGTTCTGATGGCCGCTTTGGGCTCCCAAGATCTCAGAGCTTTTAATAGCATGTTGGCTAAAACACTCAGAAATAATAAGCAAGCAAAAACTTCAAGGGACTTGCATTAGAGGCTCATGAGGCCTCTCACTTATGTGAGAGGTGGTCATTCCCAGCATCATTTGGATTTAACCAATGACTAAAAATCAACTTTGATTATCAACCCCTGCCCCCCACCCTAGAACAGTCTGATGAGGATATGACCTCTGGACCCTGCAAGAGAACATAAAACTCAGATGCCCCAGCTTCAGCAAATCAGGATGTCCCACCATCTCCACTGCTAGCACCTGTGTGCTCCTGGGCTTGGCTACCTCTGTCTCCCAGGGTCTACTTGGTCAGCAACCTCTGACGATTAGATAAAACTGGTGCTGTTGGTCAGCTGAATTTGGTCAGCTGATTTCTGTACCTTCTGTGCTAAATGTGCTTAGCTGCCTTTGAAGAGTTTTGGGAACATACTAAATTAGGAAAAGCCATTTCTGACTGATGTTAATGTTTAGTTAGATACTTAAAAGTAGGGCAACCTGGACCAATTTTAAGGACTCTATAAATTTTCCAAACACGAGAGATAGGGAAGGGCTGTTTGTTCACGTTTGTGGTATCAAAATGCTGCTGGGGATTTAGGGTTAGTTAGGGAAAGCATTAGTACTATTTCTAAGTCACCCCAGGCTCCGAGATGATGGGTGTGATGATGGAATCACTACGCTAGGCAGTTCTACCTGGGGAAGGGGCAGGCTGAGCAGGGTAAGGGATCCAACTAACCTCCTTCCACTTCATTTCCTCCTGAAAGCTGACAACTATCTTAACATGCCTGCCTCCTTCCTTCCGAGCCGAGCATTCACCAGCGTCATCCAGCAACATGTCTGCGAATGGAAAACATCGACAGCCTTAGGCACATGGGACAGCGAAGCCGGCCTCCCGACACCCCTGCTGCTGGTTGGCGCAGCAGCAGGATAGACCGGGTGTCGCCGTGCAGGGGCAGGGGAGGGGCAGCATGGAGAGTGCAACCACAGAACCAACAGCGGGCCAACCAAGGAGCCAGCAGGCTGACGATGCACCTTGCTGAATGGAAGTGCGAGGGAGACTCAACCAGAATGATAGCAAGAGCAGCCTCATGGATAAGAAATCAAAAGCGTCAGCCTCGGGAGGCTTACAAAGAAAACTTAGATGGCGCTCGCTAATTATCCAGCCAGCCTAGAATCCAGCCCCAAGGCAGGAAGGTCATAAACCAAGCCATCATCCCAGGTGGGACCATTTACCATGAGGGGGTGGTAGGCAGCATACAGCTTGCACGTCAGCCTCTTAAAATGGATCAAACACAATTCAGCATGGTGGGCGAGGGGATCCAAGCTCACGGCTTGGAGATCTCGGGGCACTGGAGCAAAGCATGACAGCAGTCTAACGGCTGGGCTCATGTTGGTAGCAGACGCACACCCACATACACACATACACACACCCTAAGTGCACACACGCCTCTGCTTCTCCATTTGATCTGCTGACCTGCTCATCTTGGGGCTCCTGCTTAGAGACCAGAGGGCCAACTGCAGGCGCTGTGACACCACTCACCCAGGCTGCTGGACTCAGCGAGATTCAGGCTGTGCTGGGAGAGCCCCAGGGATTGCCTGGGGGAGGCGGACAGGGACACCTGGGAGGGCGCTCGGCTGCAGCCACTGCCTTGAGACTCTGACTTCAGCCGGTCATTCTCAGCCTTCAGCTTCTCTATTTCACTCTGTAAACGGGAAGGCAGAAACTCACTCGCTGGGCCAATATACGACCAAGCCTTTTCTGGAGGAGGAATTTGAAAGTTCCCTGCAGGGATCAAATGCGCATCCTGGCCGAGGTACAGTAAGTTACACTCTCAGAGACATTGTTCAACGTGGTTCCTTTGCTGTATACAGAAGGCCTCTCTGGCAGGGGAAGGTCTGAGAGCTGGCCTTCTTTGACAAAGACCTCAGAAATCTTTCCCAGAGTATGGGTGGTAGGTGGAAGAATTCATATCTAAGAAGTCTGGAAACCTCCGGCTTTCTCAACCTAGGCCTTTACTGCAGGACTTGATATCTCAGAGCCTTTAATGAGCTGGTATGCATTATAAATCTGAGGCGCACACAGTGTGCAGTATCTCTCAAACAAATTTGATCAAGGAGCTTTCTTTTCACACAGACTCTCGTGGAATGAGTGTTCCATGGAACCCCCTTTGGGAAACACTGCTCTCCAGTTGAGGTCTGATTTGGTAGAACCCACAGGGGTCTTTTACTCTGTATTTGTGAAGGACCTACTGTGTGTTAAGCACTGGTGCTCACACATCCAGAGGAAGGGACGCAAAAGAGAATAGCTCCAAAGATGCAGATGCCTTCAGTCTGCATCAGGTGAGAGGAGCTGGGGACAGAGCAAATCTATAGGGATTCAGAAGAGGGCACCGCACTAACACTCCCAGCTGCAGGACTCGAAAGGGCTTGGCAGAGGAAGAGGCATAAGGCTGAGCCCTGGGCAAAGGGTCCAATTCGGAAGTGCAGAAGGCTGTCGGGGGGGGGGTGGGGGCCGGGAGCGTGGCAGGAACAGCTCCTCCCCTGCAGCCTGGGGCTCACCTGCATCCGGTTCATGGCCTCCCGCAGCTGGTCCAGCTGGTGGGCAGAGCTGAGGGCTTCCAGGCGGATGTCGGTCAGCTTCATCTCCTTGTCTCTCAGCTCGTTTCGAAGCTGCATGACCGTCTCAGCTTCGCTGTCCATGCACTCCGAAATGCTAGGGAAAGAGAGGTGCTGCTGACCAAGGCAGCGCTGAGTGCAGCTCCTCTGAGTTGCCCCCGACCACTACTCCATCATCAGGTTTGCTCAGGAGTAATCCTGTATGAAAGGGGCTTCCCTGGTGGCTCAGACGGCAAAGGACCCCGTATATCCAACTCCCTGGTGCTTCCCGGAAGTGAAAGTGAAAGTGCAAGTCGCTCAGTTGTGTCCAGCTCTTTGCAACCCCATGGCCTATACAGTCCATGGAATTCTCCAGGCCAAATACTGGAGTGGGTAGCCTTTCCCTTCTCCAGGGGATCTTCCCAACCCAGGGATCAAACTGGGGTCTCCTGCATTGCAGGCAGATTCTTTACCAGCTGAGCTATGAGGGAAGCTTCCTGGAAGAGACAATAGCTTCCCGGAATTGACAATAGCAAAAGCACCTGAAATTCACAGACTTCACAGTCCCTGTTTTAAGAGGTGGTGCTGCCAGGCTGGGTTCCTTATTTAATTATTGAGGTCTGTCCTTCCACTACCTGGCAAGTCAGCACAAACTGGGAGATCATAAGAGTAGTGATGAAATGCAGTGTTAGAAAAGACAGTTCAATTTAGAAAAGGTTCTGTTGATTTCAATGATAGGAGCTGAGGTGCAGGGTGATCCAGAAGAGAAAGCTTGGACATTTCTTGGACTGAAAACAAAAAACAAACAAAAAAAAAAACACCCAAGTTCAGAAAGTCACAAAGCTGAAGCTGATTATCTCTGAATGACATAGTGAGCATGTGGTCTGCAGAAATAATCATGCGAGCCGTCTCTCCAGGACCCAAGCACTGGATGTGACCAAACCAAACCTGACCTGTGAAACCGAGAGAGGGAGTGGACATGTTAATTGCCAAACAGGAGGCCCGTGATCACTGTTAAAAGAGACGCCGTTGTATCTGGGAGACAGAAAGGACTAGAAGAAAAATTTAACACCTGAACAGGCAAATCTTTCTGTGGTTTTCTTGACCAGCACCCTGAACTGTTTCGAGAGATACAAAACCACTTCCTTTTAAAAAGTTGTCAGCAGCCAATAAAACTTCACTTCAAAAATCTGAGACCTCCAACAGACCCTTGAAAATCTCCTAATTATTCCCGTTTCATACTTGTGAGAAACAGATTTGGGGCCAACAGATTTAGGGCTAAGACAGATTTGGGTTAGAGAGACAGTAATGTCTTTAGAAATCATATCCTCCCCCTCTGCCCACTGCCACCCTCTCCCAGCTCTCTGTGACTGTGGTTTTGTAGGGTTTAACTATATAGTTGCATATATATAATATACATATATTTTTTTGGTTTGGGAGGTTTTCAAGGGGAACTTGGAAAACTGCTTCATTCTTGAGAGGACTATGGTTTCCTGGTTTAAATGGAGTGTAAAGTCTGAACAAAATTCCACTGTGACACTCTGGTCTTAGCCAAACCCTGTCTCATCCAAACTCGAAGATTCCAGGTCACTGCAAAGAACAATCGGCTTTGGTTCGCACTGTCTGTCTGTCACATGGCAAGGCATTTTGCTCCAGTCTCCTTCACATGGTCTGTGCTTCTCCCCAGAAAGCTTTCTCAGCAAAGAGAGACAACATTTCCTTGGCACCCGCTTTGTGGAATTTATCACATGCGCTACTCTGTGAAGCTTGGCCAAACAATAACTTTACAAAGAAAGTAAGTCTGCTACGAGTAACCCTACCAAGAGTTCAAGGCCCCCCATGAGCCCCCCTCTACCACCCCCAAATCGGTCACTTCTCAGAAACGCAGCATGGCAAGACTGCCCAGGGGGCGTGTCCTACAACTCAGAGATGATGCTGAAAATGAGCCCCAACCAAGTGGGCAGTCCCTGCGCCCACTGCCCACGCCAGATGCTTCCCCTGGTTCCTGCCTACCCTAGACTTCTGCTGTGTCATCGATAATCACACCCTACATGACTGCTGACTCCTCTAGGACCAGGATTCTCGTCTGTTGCATCTGATCACACTGACCCCCACATAACAGCTACTGAATACATAGACCACTGCACTGGGCATCTGCAGTGTACTACTGAATGGACTACGTATACTACCAACTTCAGGAAAAGGTGCTACAGTTATTTCCGTTTTCAGAAGAGGGAGGCATAAAGCAATTGACATGCCTACTAAAGATGTGAGAAGCACAAAGAAATCTGGTGGGTCTACTTAACCCCAGGGCCACGCTCCAGAACTATATCCTGCAGGCACTCAACACACGCTCGTCCCCTCCGTGAACCGCTTACTGAAGCAACTTGATATTAATTTTTCCTACTCTGCCCCTAACACTTAATGCCAGCATATTCCTGCCATCTTGCCCAGGAAGCAGGGTTGGGGGCATACCTAATTTTACACACCCCGAGTGTGGGAAACACTGCCTTCCCACATGGCCATTCCTTCCGCCCACGTTGTAGGAACTTTTCCGAGCTCCGACTCCTCTGCCTTTGGGATCTTCTTTGAACGCCCTCTCATGTCTAGATCTGCACATTCTTACAAACCCTTCAAGGCTGGAAAGAACCATTTGCTCTCTGCCCACCCTTTGGAAAACCAGACCCAAAACAAACATCTCCAGTGTGCGCGGATGCTGTGGAATGTCAGGAAAGGGCTACCGAGCCAAGAGTGAGCCCCGCCCAGTCCCTCTGGGGAAAGTGGTTTGGGTTTGGAGGGAGCACTCTGGCTCTGGGCTCCGGGAGTTGCACAGGCTGAGCACATCGCCGCCACCCTCGACGCGCTTGGCTGCCTGGCAGCTTCTGGCCCAGTTACTCCTCCCTCCTCCAAATGGACTCTTCTCTCTGCCCCTGGGTTTCCACTCACCTCGCTGGCTGCTTTACTTTCTCCTCCCGAACGTCAAATATCTGAGAGTCCCAGAACTCAGTCCTTGTCCCCCTGTCTCTCCCCTATGTCTATTCAGTTCCTTAGAGGATCCCTCCAGTTTCCCAGCTTTTGAACCACCTGTGAGCTCATGTTTCCCAAATCTCAACCTTTAGGAACTCCAGGCTGGCTGGCATTTCCACAGGGATGTCTCCTGGGCATCTCACACCTCACGCAGCTCCCGGTCCCCTCCTGGCCCAGTGTGTGTCTTTCACCCATCCCAGAAACAATACCTCCACACTCCTAAGTCCTCAAGTTGCAAATCTAGGAATATTCAACATTTCTTCTTCTCTTCCCTTCACATGCCCCATCACAAGGTGCTATCAGCTTTCCTTTCAGAATATATCCTAAGTCCACTCAGGACTCACAATTAGCATCAATTACTCATTCCACCTAATATCCGAATGCCTGCAAAACCAACAGGGTACCTAACTACATGGAGCTTCACCTGGAGACTGGAGAATTGGGGCAAAGAAGAAATAACCAAGGAGATGCTCCATAACAGGTGGTGATATCTACAATGGTGAAAAAATAAAACACGGAAGGGGGCTGTTGGGAGTGCTGGCTGGTGGCAGATGTGGTTTCACACGAGGTGCCTGGGCCGGGCCTTGCTGATAGGGTAACACTGAGCCGCTTGTGCCAGGCAGAGGGCACAGAAAGGGCAAAGGCCCAGGGATGGTGACCGTGAGTGGCGAGTTCAAACAACAAAACAGTCCAGAGCACCTGGGGATAGCGGGGGCTGGGCAGTGAGGGGAGCATGTTGTCAGCCTCCGCTGCAGTCTCCCTCCTCACATTCCGCTTGTGAGATGTTAATTTAGACAATCTCACGTTCGTGCTGAAAACTCTCCAAGGTCTCCCCAACACACGGGAAATCAGATGCAAACTCACCTACAGCTTCAAAGCCTCACGTCTTCTAGACTGGTGCCGCCCCCTTCCCCACCACTTTCCACATGCCCGCAATGCGGCAGCCGCGCCGGCCATACCCAGCTTTCTCAGACACACCAGGCCTGGTTCCAGGTCCCACCAGGAAAGCCGCCCTGCTGGCTGGGAGGCGGAGTCAGCTACATGTTCACTGAGGCCCCCCACCTCCACCCCACAGGGCACACTCAGTTCACTTCTCCCCTCCCAGGTCGTGGAGAAGGCAGTGGCACCCTACTCCAGTACTCTTGCCTAGAAAATCCCATGGACAGAGGAGCCTGGTGGGCTGCAGTCCATAGGGTCCCTAAGAGTCGGACACGATTGAGCAACTTCACTTTCACTTTTCACTTTCATGCATTGGAGAAGAAGATGGCGACCCACTCCAGTGTTCTTGCCTGGAGAATCCCAGGGATGGGGGAGTCTGCTGGGCTGCCGTCTATGGGGTTGCACAGAGTCGGACACGACTGAAGCGACTTAGCAGCAGCAGCCTCCCAGGTCGTAAGCCCTGCTCAGCGGTCAGTGGGAAGAGGCCCGGTGCACCCCAGCCGCCTGCAGGAGTCCCACTCTGTCCCCTCCCTGCCTGAGGCTGGACACACTGAGGACATGGGCCCACAGGACAGGCAGAGCCTGGGGGCCAGCATCGCCACGGGGCAGGCCGCCTGCTCAAGACAGATGTCCGTGTTAGGTCTGGAGGGAAACAGCGATCGATAGCCACGGGTAAAGCCTCTGTGCTTTGGGATTGAGTCTGTCAAAGTGTTACCAACAAGAACTAACCAGGGATCCCTCCCGGCACACAGGTCTTGGCTGAAACATCACCTCCTCAGAGGGGCCTTTCCGGGCCACCCGTCTGCAGCTGCTGTCAAGGTCCTCTGCATCCCAACACACTGTTTCAGTTCCCAGCGTGAACCCTTCGCACTGTCCAGTTCTCATTTATCCAGCTTTCCGTGTTTAACCACCATCTCACCCCCTGACCCATGGGGTCTACAAGGGAGTGGGGACTTGACTCTCTGACACACTGCTGTCGCCGGAGCCAAGAATGCTACCTGGCACAGAGCAGACCCCAAGAGTGGAATCAGCTCCACTGTGTCATATCCCCACGGGCCCTAAACATCAGCGGTGGGAATCGGGCTAACATCCTCTTTGGTGTCTCCAGAACCATCTCGAACAATGTCCTGCTCACACAGGCTGACGTATGAGAAGTCTGTATCAACCTATAAAGAGCAGATGAGGGGTCTTCTATTCTCCTGCTCAGGAAACAACTGAACCGGGATGACGGCAGGCGAGCCACAGGCAGCTGGCCCTTTATGCGCCTCCTGGGCACCCTGCAGGGCAGACGGGACCGTGCTCCAGAGAACTGGTTTAACCCACACGCTGGCACACAGGGTGCTGGGCAGGAGCCACAGTCTAGCCCTCCGTGCTCCTCTCCCTTCTGCTGCTCGGGCTTACACCTTCGCCCAGAACGGAAGTGCCCATCCTCACCTTCTTGCCAGGGCACCCCCCACCAAGGGAAGAGGGGCCGCTGATTTATGTAAAATAGAGACCATTCTTCACGGAGGGTGTGTTCATAAATAAAAGTCAGAGCCCTAAACTCTGCCTCCTCACTCCCACTGCCTGTCTTCCGTGTGGTCCGAGCAGGCGATGGGCTAGTCCTGGCTCACCCTCTCACCTGCATTTCCTGCACCCATCTGGTGAGCTGGGCTTGGGATGCTGGTGCAGGCCGCTGTCTTCTGTGGGCAGGCTGGCTGGCTGAGTGGGCTCGGGGGTGGCCCCACAGCCTTGGCCTCCTGAGACAGGAAGGAGGTAGCCGTGCATGCAAGGGATCTGACTCCCCCCTCGAGAGAATCCAGTGACGTAGATGGAACTCATCCCTCTTTCACCAGTGAGGAAACTGAGGTGTCTACTACCTCACTCAGGTGTCCACTCCCCACCCCCAAACCCTAGCTTGCTGGCTGATCTGACCCCAACCGCAGTGGTCCGCTTCTCCCAGGCACTGTCTCGTCTCATGGGAACTGCCCTTGCAGCCCGCTTGAGCGCCAGTTCTTCCTTTTCTTGCCTGGTGATACCAAAGGCTCTGAAGGAACTTAGTCCCGTGGGGCAGGGGCAATCTCTCTCGCTGCTGCAGGGAGTCAGCTGAGCCGCCTTCTGAGCAGATACCCGGGTCCCCGCCTGTCTGTCCCAAGCCATTCCTGACCAAGCTTCTTGCCTCCAAAGTCTGGGCCTCGTGTTTTGAGATGGGACACAGACGTGTCTCCCTGCGCGCTGACGGAACAATGACGAGTGGGTGCTCAGTGGAAACCACGGGCGCTTGTCTGGGCAAGAGCAGATGACTCTTCCTTTCTATGTAACTCGGTGTCAAGGGGAACGGCACCTAAGCCAAGGCCAAGTGAGCAATCGCCTGTCTCACTCAACCAGCTGTGTTCCCAAAGAGCTCTGTACAAACTGACTCATTTACAATCAATGGGGAGAGTTCAGGGTATTCAATCATGCTACGAAATATAGAACACTTTGGTAAAGAGAATGGTCACTGAATCACTCTATTTTTTAAACCTCTAGCTTTTGAGTGCTGACCTTAGTTAGAGAAAGAGTCAACACTAAATTTTGATCCAAGAAGAAAAGTGTAAACTCTCTCAGCCCTGCCACCCAAATGAACCAGAATTTCAGCCCAAACTGCCAACACTTATACCATCGTCCCCCCAACAGAGCATACCGGCTGCAGCTTTTCACATCTACTTATCTGTTCAATCCTTACGACAGGATAAGGAGACAACCACTGTCCCAGTTTGAGACAGAAATGGAAACAAAGAGAGGTTAAACCACTTGCCGAAGACCAGCCAGCTAATTATCCACACCGATGCCAGCAGAACAAAAAACTTTCCAGTCCTAAAACATGGAAAGAACATGCAGAGTCCCATGAATGCAAGACACAAAGGACCCCAAGGAGCAGAGAGAGCGTAACAGGACTCCTCGCCATTCCTGTTGGAGAGAGCTCTCAGGGGCCAAAGATGACCAGAGTGACCCCAGCAGACAGACTTACAGAGAACTGGAGTGAGAGTTTCGCAGCAGGGGAGTGGAGCCCGTGGATCCATTGTGTGGTAGCTTCGGTGAGGAAGGCAGAGAAGAATCCGTCATCTCCTCAATGTCTGAATGGGAGGACGCTGACTTGGGGGACTTCTTCTTCCCGAAGGCTTGCTTGAAGGAGCTGCGTAACTGAATACACAAGACTATCAGGCTGGCAGATGCCGGACCCACCCCTCAGGCCTCAGCAAACAGACATGCAGAAGAGCAAATTCCTTCTCCCGCGCTCTCCTCCCGGCCACGGAAAAGGTTCCCCACAGCTCCCTTGAATCAGTGCATTAAGGGAAGAAGAGTTATCTGGTGTTGACAGCTCAGGGGACTGATCCTGTGGGTGACATTCCATGCCTACTCTTGGGTCAAGACTAGATGCCAACAGCAAGACAGAGCCTGGCTCAGCAGATGATGTGGGGAGGAGGGGGTGACACGGCAACAAAGCGGGGTGCTCAGACACGGTGACGGATGCGGGTGAGGTTAGTCATATCAGTGGATGGGTTAGCTTGGTATCTGATATTCACGTGGGTCTTGCTTACCTCATTGACCTGCCAGAGAAAACGCAAGCAAAAATGGGGAAGGGGGAGGAAAAAAGACACATTTTTAACAGAGAAAGCCAGAGACAGGGAAAGCTTTGGACTTTTCAGACATGGCATGGCTCATAATAAACACCATACAGAGAGGAGGTGTCTGGTAGGACCAGGGATCTTTCAAAGCTTAAGAGCTAGCTTCTCCAATTATGGAAGGAGAGGAAGAGTGTGTCTGGAGGTGCCTACAATCTAAGCTCTACAGGCTTCTTTGTCTGGCTGAAATGACTGCCCCATCTTCCTATACTCCTACTCTTTCCCGCCTCTAATCAGTCATCTCTAAGTCTTTTTTTCCTTTTTTAAGCATGTCTTCTTTTCTCAGCAAGGGTAGCTTCATTGCTGCACCAGTCCCAACATGGCTGCATAGCTCTCTAACATATGTACTTAGGAGCTCCTACTATCCTTCTATACACATAGTAAAAGCAGAAGATTAGCCATGTCGCTCCTTGCTCCAAAAAAAATTTTTTTAAAGAAATGTTTTAACCACATTGGGAAAAAGGAACTGGTATATCACAAATTCCCCAAACCATGAAATGGATCTGAAAATTCTGAGAACATAAAAAAATTAAAAGTATGATTTCTCTGAAAGCCATGATAAGAACATACTTTCCTAGGACCAAGAAATACAGCTTCATCTTGAAAACGTTCTTTTAGAAAGTAAATTTCTTCTTCTAAAGTTTTTTTTTTTTTTTCCTTCTGAAAACACATTCTGGGAGTTTCCTTAACCACTGTGAAATTCAGAAAACGAGCCATTCAGAAATAATGAGAATTTTCTCCTATCAAAGTTTCACCTGTAACAAACTGCACATCCAGCTCGTGGTCGAGTCTGGATCCCATTTCTCTCCCATTTCCTACTTCCAGTCATATTTCCAGAGAGTAGTCAGCGAAACAGAAGGATCTGCACACATCAACCTAAATCCTTGCTCAACCTCTGGTAAGATGCCAGGTAAAGGAGGAGCTTACAATGATCAGGCAACATTGACCTTTGGGATTAACTGAGGATGCCTATTGGCCATCCTCCCCAATGGCACTGATAACCAAAAGCTGTCTTAAAAACATTAAGTTTTATTTCCTTAATTAATAAAAAAGGATAGTCACATTTTTTCATAGAAAATAATTCTCTCATCACTTTGACAATCAAATCAGATCATATTTAGCAACAGCATATTAGAAACAAAACTTGAGTTAATCTTATTTAAGTCACAGCAAATGAGTTGACTAAAAGCCGTCAGTAATATAAGGAAAGACTTAATCAGAAAGATGAGAGAATCACCCGGAACTGGCCTTTCCGCTTGCCTCCAATGCAAGTCATTAATAATCAACATGAGTGACTCCTCAACTCTTCCATCACTGGACCTCGCCACCCATCCAAGATAACACAAAATGAATGAGAAGTATATGGAATGAATGCAGACACTGAAGCTACTATGAACACATGATGCTGTGAGCATTGACAAATGGGGCTCTGTGCGTCCTGGCCAAGTTCAGATCAACCTGGGGTGTCCCTGCACTGAAGTCGGGGAGCAGTGAATGTTAAACAGAACTCCACAGCCGGTCAGCAGAACTGAAAATTGAGTGGGGAGAGGACAGTGGCATTTTCCATGAAGAATGGGAAAAACTGTTCAAGAGGCCATTGTACAGCAAGTCAAGTAGCTGGAGGGAATTACGGAAACATGGAGAAACACTGTATGGGAGACTTCTATTAAATTTGCTGTTTTGAGTTATGACCTCCGCCCCCCTCCCAATTCAACCACTCACTAACTGCTAACAACCACTTCATGAAACTTTCACTTTCAGCAAAGGGTCAAAAACATTTTAAAGAGAAGGGTGGGTGATTTAATGCTCTCATAGGCAATCATGTAAATAAGTAGATAAGGACTATGGTTAATGATGGGATGGCCAGTGATACACACTCCAAAAAATACTTTGGAACCAAGGGAAAAAAACCACGTAATAGTAGCCCTGGTCTAGTATCTGGAACTTTGTGGCCAGCCTGTGATGAGGAAGAAATGACGCATATGAAATGAAAGATGAGTGCTTCACATAAAGTCTCGTGAGACAGTACAACTATAAGGAGGTGGTTATTTCATGAATCCTAGTGCTTGGCTGAGCACAGCACTGACTTTTAGTAGAAATCTGTCCACAAGCCACTTCACTGGACTGACTCCCAAGGGTCTATGCTGTGAAGTTAAGAGCTTTATATCTGGGGCGCACTATTTCCAAGACCAACTCTGACTCTGGCACAAGAGTCTTTGGAGGCACACTCACCCAGTTCTTTCTCTTCTTCTTCTTTGAATCGGTCTCTATGTTGCTGCCCACGCTGGAGTGGCTGGTGGCGCTGTTGATGCTGGAGACGCTGTCGGAGGAGTGCTGCCTGCGGATGCGGAGGTCTGTGGCCTGGGAGGTTCCGTTGCCTGGAGACCCAAGATCCAAGGCATCAGGAGCTGCTGACTTTGCCCCTTCCTTTGCCCCAGGATTTACACCCAAATTCACACACCCAGGGACTACTAGCTATTTCCCATTAGACCTCACCTGCTGTTCCCAGATACTGGGTTTAAGGTCCTTGAGTAGGTGGGGGCCATGCCCTCTTTGATCAGTTAAAGGTGAACTCTTTTCATTTTGCCCAATAGAAGTCAGGGGAGGCTCAGCGACAACTCCCCCACACCTGCTCTCTTGAGCTTTAGACACGACAGTGTGTCCCCAAGCTGGCAGTAGTCATTTGCATTGTGAGCGCCTCCTTTGCTGTCTCTGCTCCTGCTGCACCAGCTTTTTCATGCCCTTGGACATGCCATGCCCATGTCCTCTCACTGCCTGACAGCTACTATTCTCTCTTCCTGGGATGCTCTTCTCCCTCTGTTCTGCCTGGCCAGCTCTTATCAATCCTTCTCACGTCACCCCTAGCCTCACTTTCCAGGAGGCCTGCCAGCTGAGCTGACAGTGGTACCAGAAATAACACTGCCCCCAAAAGCAGTGAGACCAAAATAAACCTTGCAGACAGTGTTCCCCACAAGCACAAGACGACACCAACAGCTCTCTCTTTAGAGCACTGGTTTCAGGGGCAGACGTGGGTTCTCGTCCCATTTCTGTTTCTTACATTCAGTGGCCTCAGGTTGGGATCATCGGCTCTAAAACTCATTATTCCCTTCAGTACAATGTGGAGAGAGGACCAGCATTGCCCTCATAAGCATGTTGTGGACAGAAAACGGGTTAATGAAATCATTAAAACACTGAGTGTAGTGCTCAGAACACAGTGAATATTCCATAAGTATTGGCTCTATCACCTATCAGTACTCTTCATTTCATTTTTGATGTAACTCCTCATGCCCACATTTTCCCCCACCACCCCAAGTAACATACATAAGGACAAAGCAATTCCTTCCAAAATGTTTCCTGGGACAAATGAGGGATTAACCCATTTTAGGCAGCCCCACGTCAGTAGGCAGAGTACCAGAGAACAGCAAAGAGAAATAAGAAAGGCTTCTTAAGTGAACAATGCAAAGAAATAGAGGAAAACAGTAGAATGGGAAAGACTA
The DNA here is from genome assembly GCF_016772045.2 of Ovis aries. Taxonomy (NCBI): domain Eukaryota; kingdom Metazoa; phylum Chordata; class Mammalia; order Artiodactyla; family Bovidae; genus Ovis; species Ovis aries. The sequence goes on from NC_056074.1 coordinate 22,385,632, forward strand.
GAGATCTCTTTAAGAAAATTAGAGATACCAAGGGAACATTTCATGCAAAGATGGGCACAATAAAGGACAGAAATGGTATGGACCTAATTGAAGCAGGAGATATTAAGAAGAGGTGGCAAGAATACACAGAAGAACTATACAAAAAAGTTCTTCACGACCCAGATAACCATGATGGTGTGATCACTCACATAGAGCCAGATATCCTGGCATGTGAAGTCAAGCAGGCCTTAAGAAGCATCACTACGAACAAAGCTAGTGGAGGTGATGGAAATCCAGTTGAGCTATTTCAAATCCTGAAAGATGATGCTGTGAAAGTGCTGCACTCAATATGCCAGCAAATTTGGAAAACTCAGCAGTGGCCACAGGACTGGAAAAGGTCAGTTTTCATTCCAATCCCAAAGGCAATGCCAAAGAATGCTCAAACTACTTCACAATTGAACACATTTCACACACTAGCAAAGTAATGCTCAAAATCCTCCAAGCTAGGCTTCAACAGTATGTGAACCAAGAACTTCCAGATGTACAAGCAGGATTTAGGAAAGGCAGAAGAATCAGAGATCAAATTGCCAACATCCGCTGGATCATAGAAAAAGCAAGAGAATTCCAGAAAAACATCTACTTCTGCTTCATTGACTATGCTAAAGTCTGACTGTGTAGATCACAACAAACAGTAGAAAATTCTTAAAGAGATGAGAATACCAGACCACCTTACCTGCCTGCTGAGAAACCTGTATGCAGATCAAGAAGCAACAGTTAGAACTGGACATGGAACAACAACAGACTGGTTCAAAATTGGGAAAGCAGTATGTCAAGGTTGTATATTGTCACCCTGCTTATTTAACTTATATGTAGAGTACATCATGCAAAATGCCGGGCTGGATGAAGCACAAGCTGGAATTAAGATTGCCAGGAGAAATATCAATAATCTCAGATATGCAGATGATACCACCCTTATGGCAGCAAGTGAAGAGGAACTGAAGAGCCTCTTGACAAAAGTGAAAGAGGAGAGTGAAAAAGCTGACTTAAAACTCAACATACAAAAAACGACGATCATGGCATCTGGTCCCATCACATCATGGCAAATAGATGGGGAGACAATGGAAACAGTGACAGGCTTCATTTCCTTGGGCTCCAAAATCACTGCAGATGGTGACTGCAGTCATGAAATTAAAAGACACTTGCTCCTTGGAAGAAAAGCAATGATCAACCTAAACAGTGTATTAAAAAGCAGAGCTATTACTTTGCTGACAAAGGTCCATATAATCAAAGCTATGGTTTTTCCAGTAGTCATGTATAGATGTGAGAGCTGGACAATAAAAAAGGCTGAGTGCCAAAGAATTGATGCCTTTGAACTGTGGTGCTAGAGAAGACTCTTGTGATTCCCTTGGACAGCAAGGAGATCAAACCAGTCAATCATAAAGAGAATTAGTCCTGAATATTCATTGAAAGGACTGATGCTGAAGCTCTAATCCTTTGGTCACATGATGCCAAGAGCCAACACATTGGAAAAGACCCTGATGCTGAGAAAGATTGAAGGCAGGAGGAGAAGGGGACAAAAGAGGACGAGATGGTTGGATGGCATCACTGACTCAGTGGACAGGAGTTTAAGTAAACTCTGGGAGATGGTACAGGACAGGGAAGCCTGGAGTGCTGCAGTCCATGGGGTTGCAAAGAGTAGGACAGGACTGAGCAACTTAACAACAACAACACGTCAGTCTGTAAATATCAAAGCATTAGTGAAATTAAGGCTGTGGAATACTCTGATACTTGGTCAAGAGGGAGACATCTTCCATTTTGAGATATACCAGAGAAGAGGACAAGCCAGAACAGCTCTCTTCCTAGAAGCCATCATTAACCGGATGCAGTGTCTTCTAAGCCCTGTCCAACTGACACAGACTCCCGCCCTCTAGGAGGGCGGCTGCATCATATATTGTCAGGGGAGGGATCCTCAGGGCAGGCAGGTCGCCAGACTGAAAGCTGTTTCCCTTCCTCTACCTTTGCAATTGAGCTCCGGGGTGTTAATGACTCCATTAATGGCAGCCTGGGCAGCTGCGTTCTGTTTCTTCAGCAGCTCAATGGTTTTTCTTAACTCATTCAGTTCTGAATCCTGAGGAACAGAAAAAAAGACTGGTCATCCCCAAATCATTCTGTACTGAGTTCAACTGAAGTCAGCTTAGCATCAGCTTAGAGGCGAGGAGAGAATGAAGGAGCTGCAGGAAACCTTTGTCACAAACGTTAGCCTGGATCAGTTTTCAACAGGCGTCTGTGAGCACAGGACAGCAAACAGGACTAAGATCTGTTGCCAGCGCAGTTACCACCACTCCATCCAAGTCATATTTTCACTCAATAAATTCTGTTCTTTCAGATTCAATTCCAATAGTCCAACAAGCACACTACAATCTATACAATTTCCTGGAATAAAACCGGATCATACTTTTAGGTTTGTTAATTCTAAGCAGGGAGGGAAGAAGCATCCTGTTTTACCTTCTGCTCAGCCGTCATGGTTAAGCTCTGGAGCCTGATGGTCATGTTTCCAAGACTCTGCTCAAAGGCTGCCACGAGGTGAGCCTGGAGGGGAAAGACACATTTCCCTGCAGTTACATTATCTTGCAAGGTTTGCTGTTGCTGGTTAGTTGCTAGGTTGTGTCCAATTCTTTGCGACCCCATGGACTATAGCCTGCCAGGCTCCTCTGTCTACAAGCTTTTCCAGGCAGGAATACTGGAGCAAGTTGCCATTTCCTCCTCCAAGAGGTCTTCCTGAAACAGGGATCAAACCCATGTCTCCTGTTTGGCAGGCTGATTCTTTACCACTAAGCCAGCTGGGAAACCCACCTTGCAAGGCAGGCGTGCCTTAAGAGTGCTGGGTCTTAAAGATGGAAATCTTACTGGGGACACGTGGGTGAGCCCCTGTCGACTTCTTCAGCCTCTTGAGCCCCCACTCCCCACCACTCTCTGGGATCTGGTTACTCTAGCCTTTCACATTCTCCAACGTCACAGACACACACACAGACACACAGACACACACACACACACACACACACAGACACACAGACACACAGACACACACACACACACACACACACGGGATCACTAATTTACTACACTACAGGATACCTTTCGTTCCACAGGCACCAAGCTCACAGTAGAGGCTCACAGTGAGCATGTTTACAGAATGGACGAACAAAGTGGTTGGCAGATGTTGCCTGTTATAATCCTGGTTAACAAAAAGCCACCAAAAGGCCCATCTGTTACCACCTCAGAGAACCTGCTCCCTGTTCCCCCTGGAGTGAGGACTTTCTCTGGGGCTCCCCTGCACTTTCATGTATCTCTGTAGAAGACAGCATCAGACACGCCATTATCCTATATATTACAAAGACAGCTTTAAAAATGCTGCCAATTATAGTTGAAATATGCATCCAATTTTAAGAGATGTTGGGAACATGAAAAAAAAAAGTGTATCTTAGAATTGAGAGATGTGATGTTTCCTTGTCTGCCCCTTTCTTTGCAACCCTCTTCAAGGGCAAGATGCAACTCTGTGTCCCTAAAACTTCTTCCATAGAGCAGTAGGTGAGAGAGCAGTGAGTTGACTGAGGATCCTGATAATATTGTTAAAACCAAGGATAAAGAATGGATAAGTCATCTAACCCTGCAGGCCTCAGTTGCTTCATCTATAAAATGGGAGCCGCATCTCTGTTCCTCCCAGGGTGATTCTGAGTACCTACTGACGCAATGTGGTTGAAAATGATCTATAAGCTGCTAAGGAACTGCAAAACACAGGCATGACTAGAGCCTGTGGGGAACAGACGGGGTTTGGGAACAGATATTCTGAGAACACAGGTGTAGAGAGATGAAGAAAAGGTCCTAGGAGCAGGGTGGGTAGATACACAGAAGGTCACGGGAGGAACCAGAAGGACCGGCAAGGTACCTGAGTCTTGGGAGAAGTGAGACCTGATGGTTCTGGAAAATTCTCCAGACAAACGTGATAGATGCATAGAGTGAAGAAGACAAGGGTGGGAGAGGAGCCATCACCCTAGGCTCTAAGGGGGTCAGGATCAGCACACATCTCAGACTAGGGAGGAGAGACTTGAGGGGTGAGTGGGAGGCCTCTTACTGGACTTCATGGAACAGGGAGACTGAGGGTAAGACACCTCTAGGATCAACTGTTGAGCCTCTTTCCCATTGGCCGTAGGAGCTGGCAGGGGACGTGAGCACTTGTCGAACAAAGGTTAAATGGACTGGCCAGCTTCTTTCTGATTGCGTGCCCTCCCTCACAAAAAACTGAGAAAATGCCTTTGCATTGTAAAATAAAGTGATATGCTTCAGTCTGCCCTGGAGAATGTGGCAGGGACAAAAGCCAACCAGATTGGAGACAGTCAGGGCATGGAGGTGAACAAGTTGACTGCTACCCTGGCACTTCAAAGGAATGACAAGGTCAAATTTAAATGCCTGAATTTCCATTTATTTTGATTCCTCGTTTGACTGCCACCCAAGATTCTATTTGTGGGCATGAAAACTTTCTATTCGTTTAAAAACAAAAGCAAAAACCTGAGCCCACGAAGACTGCTTATCGAGAGAGTGTTTTTGCAAACTGAAGAAGAAACCACATGTGCTCCAAAGAACCAGAGGATCGCATTTTGCTGGTGAGCAAAAGGACTGAGTCACGGTCTCAATTATGAAAATACGGGCCAAGAGGCTGGTTCAGAGCCGCGCAACAGCCTTCTCAGCAAGCAGCATTCTCACATTCCCAGGGAAAACAAACACAAGCAGTATAAAAACACCCAGAGAAGGTGGCTTTGAGAAGTGTGTCCTAGAAAAAACAAACACGGCTTGGCCTGCGAGAAAGATGGCAGACAGTAAAACACGTTAGCACTGCCGGTGGTGTGTGGCAAGACTAAATATTTACTTTAAAACAATATGGGATTCAGTGGCTTTTATGAGGAGCAAAATGGATTAGTGAAATAATAATAATGTGAGGGATCTCACTCTTACTCTTCTGGATCAGAGAGGAGAGTTCCAAATGGCCTAGTGAAAGGTCCCTTGGAGGCAGCATGAGGTCACTGGAGGAGTTAATCAAGTTCTTTGATACACAAATTACTATTTTTCAATTAGTAAGGGGCAGTCATTGATAGCTGTAGTTCTTAATAAGGACAGTATTTCCAAATCACTTGCTGTCAAACCTCATGTGTTTCAAGGAGACCCCTGGCTCAGTAATTGATGATGTCTCAGTCTTCGAAAAAGACTCTAAACCTCAAATTCCAGATCTAACATCAATTTCTGATCTTTTTTCTTTGTATTTATTTATTTATTTGGCTTCACCAGGTCTTAGTCGCAGCATGCAGGATCCAGTTTGGTTCCCTGACCGGGGATTGAACCCGGGCCACCTGCATTGGGAGCATGGAGGCTTAGCCACTAGACCACCAGGGAAGTTCCAAATTTCTGATCTTTTAGGATACAGTAATAGAGAAAAAAGTTAAGAAAATAAAGAAAGATTAAAAAAAAACACACAGTAGCCTAGTATACTAGGGTTTTGGGGGGAAGGCAAAAAAAAGGGGGGAGGGGAAGCAGAGATTTCCAGAAATGTAAGAAAGCACAGGAGAATGAATAGTTCAGAGTAGTCAGCAATTACTGAGCCTATAATTAAGGTCAAGTACTCTGCTAGGTACTTCATGTGCAGACTTTAAAATGAAATGGAAAGTTTCCTCTAGTAGACTCAGGCTCAAACCAGGAATTACATGGGCAAAAGCTCCAGATATTTACTAATTACAGTCCTGGTCCAAAGAAGACAAGCTTTTTGCTTTTCATTTTAACAGCATGCTGGGATCACGCAGGTGGCTTTCTGACGGGCTCACACTCACAATCTATGGTCCTAGACTGGTGGTATGCTCCCAAGCAGGAAGCCCTGCCTCTGAGGCATCTCAGCACCTTCCAAAACCTCAGGCTCTGCGTCTGAGCTGCAGCCCTGACAACTTAGGTGCCCTGCCACCTTAACAGACTGGTCTGATGTGGTAGGAGATCTCTGCCTCTACTCTGACCCCGCAAATCCTGTAACCACACCACAGTTAGGAAGCTAACTTAACCACCTAACAGATGAGTGTGCTCATGATGTGCCCTGACCTTTGCCCTTCTTCCACACTGCCCTCATTCCCACTTCTTTCTCCCTTCCACCCCAGCCCTCTTCCCCCACATCCACGCCATAGATTCTAATCACACTGAGCTTACAGTTTCCAAATGCAGCAACATCTTCACCTTGGGCTTTTGCACAAATTACTCTCTTTGGTTAGAATGCTGTCCTTCCCATGCATCCTCCCCTACCCAGCAATCTTAAGATGTAACCTCCTCCAGGAAGCCTTTCCTGACTTCTCCCAGCCCCATCAAAACTGATCTAGGCATTCCTCTCAAGTATTCCCACAACCATCCCCCTTTATTGCTATCATAACAGCTATCATGTCATAGCAAAACTGTTTTGTCTCTCTGCTGTACCACAGAAAGAACACTAAGATGACAGTGATTATGCTTGCTTTGCTGTTGAACCCACATTGCCCGGGGCATAGTTGGCACTTAAACAGCTGCTGAATTGAATGCTGGTTGGCAGTGCCTCCTGAACACGTAATTGTGTATATTATATAATAATTACAGAGCAGTCAGCCATTTATTGTGGAGTCGTAGATTTTCTTCTTTCTCTCTCTTAAGATGAAAATTTCCAGAAAGAGAAAGGAAAATGAACCGTTCTGAGCACTTAATCTATTTCAGGTACTGATCACATTACACCCCTGAGAGCTAAGTATTATCATCTCCCAGAGCACTGAGGAGCAAAGGCAGGCTCAGAAGTGAAAGGATCTGCCCAAAGCACAGAGCCAGTAAGTGTCAGAGCTGACACGCACACCCTCAATACCAAACCCTGTGTCTCTTTCGTTACACCACTGCCTCTATAATGCTCCGAGGCAGCAATGGCTACCGCTCTGGGTCTATACTCACATTTGCTGTCAGCTGGGTGGTCAAAGCAGAAACTTTTTCTTGGGAGGCATCCAGTTCCCGCCGTAGTTTGCGAATCTAAAGATGACAAGGAACAGAGTTACTTGCTTTGGGAGTCCACTTCCAGGATGAGCTGGGAGAAAGAACTGACCATAGGGAAAGACGGAAGAAATCCAACTAGCAAAATGTTCCTTACCTCTGACTGGCATTTTTCTTCTGGCTGTAAAGAAAAACATAGACGAAATTAGACCAGTTGAGGAACAACTGGAGGGCCATATTTGGACACTTGCAGCAGTCTTAAAGATTATTAGCTTCTCTTCCAATGGACTTCTCTAAATAAACCGGTTCAGTTCATGTGACCAATCAGAAAGGCCAAATACAAACAATGTATGATTTTAAGAAATTAGGAAGAATTAGGAAATACTCTGGCTATATTGATTGTGAGCAGTCCCCTGCTCCCACATGGAGATAACGGCAGGGAGAAGGGGTGATGAGAAGGGGATAAGCCAGGGGAAGAGTTGCCAGATTTAGCAAATTAAAAAAAAAAAAAGAACAGGGCACCCAGTTAGATTTTTTTCTCTTTTAAGTATGTTCCATGCAACAGTGAGAACACACTTATACTAAAAAATTATTTGTTGTTTATCTGAATTTCAAATTTAATTGGGCATTCTATATTTAATCTGGCAATCCTACCTGGGAGGCAGGGAGGACAGCTCATAGGTTAATTCTGCCCCATTTTATTCCTCCCTCTCATCTCCCTAGGGCACTGAAGCAGAAACAGTAGCAGGGCAGGAAGGCTCTAGAAGTGAAGGGGACTGGGAGGCCCCATCGGCCAGCCTGGAGACTCCCCAGCTTATAAGAAGGAAGACGGCTGGCACGTTCCTGCTGTTCCATCTGGAGCCCCCAGTTACCTGTGACCCTGGGGAGTAAGAAAGAAGCCTATAGACTCTCTTACTGGAAAAACCTTCCATCCGGGGCCCTGGGTCTGTGATGACACAGCAATCACCAGCCAGAGACTACAAGCTACTTATCTCTTCCCATAGTGGGAGCCCACATGGGTTGGGGGGAACCTATTGCAGGGGGAACCATTCTTTCTCTCTTCTGGAGTTTCTGTAGGGGCCCATATAAGAAGAAACCCACAACCTCCAACACAGGCTTTCTTGGAAATGTTGGAAGTGTCCAATGGCCTTCTCTCCACACGCCACCATTTGTACTTCCTTGGGGTGGAGCAGCCAGGTAGGTGAGTGAAGATCAGTAAAGACTCTGTTATGTCCTGAGTCCTCTGTGTGTGTCATCATCCAGTTTCACTAGTGGCAAACCCATTACTCTTAAAGATCAGCATCTGACTCTGGTGTCTCCTCCTCTCAGTTAGAACGCAGAGGGGTATCACTCACCAGGCCCTGCAGTTCCCTATAACCATCAGCTGGGACAAGTGGGTAGCCGGTCTGACTGCCCCTCATACCTTGCTCCCCACTTGTGATCCTACCCCAGAAGACCCTCTCTCCAGGCTGATTCCTAACAGCAGCAACTAATTTTTAGGTACACTGTGACCAAGTTAGTTAATCCTTGCAGTAAGTCCACAAAGTAGGATGGCATTCCTTTTGAGGTTCAGAGAGGTTAGGTATCTTGCCTAAAGTCACACAGCTGGACAATCTCCTTATCTAAGACATGCTTTCAGAAGGTTGGGAGATGTCCTCACTGCTTACTCTTCCCTCTCTGATACTACTCAGCATCCCTCTTTGTCTGTCTGTCTGCCTGTCCATCAATTCATCCCCACCACCACTACCTATCGAATATTTATTGATTTCCAACTACGTGTCAAGCACTGTTTTAATAATCTGGGATACAGCTGTGAACATGACCAAGTCCCTCCTGTCTCCTGTTGTTTACATTCAGGTAATAATAAGTAGCATTTTACTAAACACTTACTATATGGCAAAGGCAGTTCCAAGCACTTGACATTTATTATTCATTGAATCCTCGTAACAACCCTTTGAGAAGGTACTAATATAATTTGCCCATGGTGACAGCTGATAAGTGGTGGAACTGGGATTGGATCCAAGGTAGTCTGGCTCCAGAGCTTATGATCTTAACCAGCACATACTCCTGGCTCTTTGACTACAGTGACATTCTCCTGGAGGCCTTCCAGAAACAAGGCCCTGGCTTCTGAGTCTGATCCAAAGGAGAAAAGTGAATGGTGATAGCGTCACAGCTATCTAACATTTGGGAGGCGAGTGGGAGGTCTGTTAGCAGGCTGAACCATCCACAGAGGACCAGCCCAACTTCTAAGCACTTCTATCAGCAGGACTAATGCTCTTTGCTCAGGCTGCTACCACCGTCTGTCCCTGCGCCCACCTGTCTCTGGGGTTGGGCCCAGGGTTCTCAATAGCACCCTGGAGATATCGTGCGTTTTGTATCTTGCCCCCAACTGCTGCCACACTTCTGTGCATCTGGGAACTCTGAGTAAAGCTCTGGGCCTCGGAGCCTCTACTGGGCAGTTCCCCTGGGAACTCAGCTGCCGCTCCCTACTGATCAAGAAAGCAAGTCTGATGCCAGATGTGCCCTCCGTAATTTTTTTGTATTCTGAGAGCTGGCCATGACCTCTCTATGGCATTTGTTTAGCATCAGGCTGTCTTTTCTTTCCTTTGTAATTAAAATTACAGGCAAATTTCAGCCAGAATGAACATTCTTGAGCATCTAAGAATTAGAGATTTTGGTGGGGGGCGGGGGGGGGGGGAAGCATGTTATCATCCAATAAGAGCCTTTAAAACACCAGGGTATTAAACAGACTCTTTGGTCTGAGTTGGTGGCAACATAACAGACTCCAAAGATTTCTTTCTAGACAACAAATACGAACTTGTTTACCTTAACATTTGCAAAGGCGCCTAAGCATCTGTTTCAGAATTTCATCATCATCAAGGAGCTAATAATAGATAAGGGACCACACACCACTGTTTGGTGGTAGCAGTCTGGTCAGACTTGAAGTTGTCCTTGGAATGAGCATTGCACTCCATCAGTGAAAACATTCAAAGGTTAGACTATTTTTTTTAAGTCTGCAAAAGCAACTTATATTCTCAGAGAAGGCTCACGTAAAGGACAGTACATGGGAACCCTTGACTCACTGACCTCAGAGACCACCTGGCCTAGCTCCCTGAGACCAAGGGTAAAATGAAGAATAAGGAGGTAATTTGTCCAAAGTCATACAGTAAGAGAAAAAACTAGGGTTAGGTCTCAGGTCTCTTGCTATCCAGATAAACATGGAATTAAAAAGTATTAGTATTATTAGAAGAGAAGGCAATGGCACCCCACTCTAATACTCTTGCCTGGAAAATCCCATGGGTGGAGGAGCCTGGTGGGCTGCAGTCCATGGGGTCACGAAGAGTCGGATACAACTGAGCGACTTCACTTTCACTTTTCCCTTTCATGCACTGAAGAAGGAAATGGCAACCCACTCCAGTGTTCTTGCCTGGAGAATCCCAGGGAAGGGGGAGCCTGATGGGCTGCCATCTATGGGGTTGCTCAGAGTCAGACACGACTGATGCGATTTAGCAGCAGCAGCAGTATTATTAGGTTTTTGGTAATTTGTGAATTTATATCAACTCCAAAAGGACAATTTCAAATTTCACGAAACCACCAGCTTCAGGTCCACACACCAGAACAAGAGCTACTGAAAGAGAACCTGTGGCTGCAAGAAATCTCAGTGGTCGGCATGAAAGGCACGAAGGGGCAGCAGCCAGGAACTGCACGTGATAGCTTCCTGCCGTCGAATTCTCACAGGTGAAGAGCTCCTGTCCTTTCGCTCTGAGGCTGGCTGAGGCAGGCCAGCCCCTAACTGTTGCTTTTCTGAGTGAAAAACGTGTGGACAGGAAACCCTGGAAAAACTTGGGGCTTGGGCACTGAAATGTCTGCTGCGGCAACACCGCACCAAACCTACGGAACTAGAGTCCCACAGCCCCCGCCCCGTGCCTTCCACGCCTCTGGATTCTGCTTTCCGCAGCAGGATCCTCTCTCCACCTCAGAGAGGAGGGGAGAGTCCTCAGGGCTCAGCCCAGATATTGCCATGTACTTGGGCCAGTAAATACTGTGGTGTTGGAGAAGACTCTTGAGAGTCCCTTGGACTGCAAGGAGATCCAACCAGTCCATTCTAAAGGGGATCAACCCTGGGTATTCTTTGGAAGGAATGATGCTAAAGCTGAAAACTCCAGTACTTTGGCCACCTCATGCGAAGAGTTGACTCACTGGAAAAGACCCTGATGCTGGGAGGGATTGGGGGCAGGAGGAGAAGGGGATGACAGAGGATGAGATGGCTGGATGGCATCACCGACTTGATGGACGTGAGTTTGAGTGAACTCTGGGAGATGGTGATGAACAGGGAGGCCTGGTGTGCTGCGATTCATGGATTCCAGCGTCAGACACGACTGAGCGACTGAACTGAACTGACTGAAATACCGTGGAAGAAGTGACTCCAGGTCTCCAAGTATCCCCTCCGGTACCCTCATCACAGAACTTCATTCTAGAGGGGAAGACTAGGAGGCCTCAACCGCTGACAGTTAGAAGGCCATCCTTGCGCTTTCCTGGATGATGGCTTGAATGACCCCTTCCCAAAGTTACTATATATAAAGGCTTTAAGATGAAAGCCCAGACTCTGATAACATTTCAGACAAGATGATGTAGCAGAGGAAAGAGGTTATTTTGGAGTTGGAGGGACAAGGTGGTAGGAACAGAAGAGAATGTTTCTAGGTCCTTCAGCTCAGACCATGTCAATAACCACTGAAGTCTGTCTGCTCGCTACATGCTCAAGAAGGAACAGTCTGGGCTCTTTAACTTGATTCTGGGATGTCCTTTAACTTACAAGGGGCTATCTACAGTTTGTCCCACGACATAGCCCAGATACCTGGCATTACCAAAATCTGAGTTATTAAAACATCTGTCCTTCATGGAACGAAGGTCTAAAGAACCCCCAATTTCCAATTAATCAGGTGTTTTTTCTCCTTATATGAATTCCCGAATGAAAGTTTTTAAGATAAATAGTCAGGCACTATTATAGCCATAGAAAGCATCCCGAACAAATCCAGTACTGCTTGGCTACATGTGGCTTTTCTCAGTAGCCCTCTCACGGCTGACAGCTTTCCTTTACCAGAGCTTCCTCTGGGCTGTGTGCATTCTAGTCACTGCTTTTACCTGCATTTTCTTATTTCATTCAAACCCGTTATTTGAACACTGTGTGCTCAAGTTCTAGGCCCAGTTCTAGGCACTAGGAATAAAACCAGAAAAAAGTCCTTGTCCTCCAGGAGTTTACGTTGCAGTGAATAGTAATCTTCACATATTTAATTCTCAGTACAACTCCACAAAGTAGGGACTGCTACTCTTTCTACTTTACAGACAAAGAAACAGGGAGATACAAAGTTGAAAAAGCCATCTTGGCACTTCCTCGGTAGTCCAATAGTTAAAGAATCTGCCTTCCAATGCAGGAGAAGCAGGTTCGATCCCTGACTGGGGAACTGGGATCTCACATGCCAAGGAGCAACTATGATTGTGAGCCACAGCTAGAGAGTCCATGTGCCACAACAAAAGATCCTGAATGATGCATGCCATAACTAAGACCCCATGCAGTCAGATAAGTGAGTGAATATTTTTTTTTAAAAAAAAAGAAAGAAAAAACAGTAAAAGGCATCTTATACATTCTAACCAGTTACTACCTGAAGTGCAATGCCACTTTAACAAAAGTCAGCTTCTGATTTATTGGTTGCTACATTACAATCAATAGCTGTTTGTAAATTTCAAATTGTGTTCCCTAACTAATTGATCCCCTTATGATGGAAATACTTTCTCTAGGAGACATGCTTATATTTTATTTTTGACACACATAGCCATACAGCATTGATTTATACTCACTGTAGAATAAATTGATGATGTGCTGGAAACCAAGGAGAGTGAGGATCCATGAACTATGAATAAAAGAAAAAGTAAAGGTCAATTGTACAGCTGGCTACTAGGTAGCCCAAAAGGGGAAGGGAAGGAGAAACTCGGCATCAGAGGACACTACCAGGCTTAGAGCAACAACCTCACCGTGACCCAACCTTGTCTGGTTCGGTGACAGGTCAAAGTCAAGTAAGGAATAATTTTCTATGGGAGTCGTTTTTCTGTTACCACATTTTATTTCCTACAACCTTCTAAATACTTCCCCCCTCTGCCTATCAAAATAATACATAATTAAGTTAAATGGTGCAAGTACAGAGAAGTGTTAAGAAGCATATTCACTGTCATCAATTGTGTGACTCAGTTCTAACACCCAGAGGCAAGTGCTACCTGCTTTGTTCCAGCAGATTTTATTCCTTTCTTTTCTCTTATATGTCCCTTAAGGTTAAAATTGTGTTGCAAATGTATTTTATATTTTGCCAGCATCTGTCCTTTGTGCAAGCAAAAAGACGATGAGTCGATTATTCTGAACATAAGAGTCTGGCTGTTGGCTACAGTAAATTCATTCAAGATGACCATGTAGTAGAACATTGGTTAGAAAACATACCCATTGAAACTTAGGTTCTTCGTCTGATTTTTGTCATGTTTACAAAGTGTCCTCTTCCTTGATTGTGACTGGACTTTGGGACTTAGAACCATCCTGTACTTTCCTCCTTCGCCTCCTGCCCCCCACGCTCCCCCCGGCCCCAAGCCATGGAAACATTTTATTATCTGTTTTCAGGTAATTTTAAGCCACGGTCCTCATCAGGACTAGGTATTCTGGCTGACTTCTCTTCCTGGAAACCAGATTCTTTAATGACGTTTTCCTAGTAATCTCTCAAAAAACTGCCTGAAAGATAGAAATACGCCTGTGGAGAAATCACAGACCTTTGCGCTGGTCACAGGTTCCCTGATCAGGAGTGGAATGGCCCTCCCCTCCCCACCACACCGCACTGTCACCTGTGATCTGAGAGTGGGAAGCTGGAGAGGAACACACGTGTACTAAGCAGCTTTCACTTACCACCCAAGGAGTGAACTCAACTTGGATCAGGGGTTGGCGGAAGATGCCTGACCACAGATGTCTCATGAATGGCTGCACCACCCTCCCTGGTGCCTCCACAACGTATTCCCAATAAACGTCCCGAACCCCAGCCTTCCTTCAGGCTATCATACTCTGAATCCTGCCCTGCTCTCTCACGCATGACCTGTGAAGTTCTTTGCCATCTCAGAGTCTCTTTCGGTGCAGCTCCCTTGGTTTAGGAAGTTTCCCATCGCTGCCCATTCAGATCTCCAGCAGGATCAGCTCAAACATCATCTTCTCCAGGAACCTGACCTGGAGAAGGTTCCCAGATGGCAGGTTCCTCTCCAGGGCAGCTTCCTCTCTCCTCTGACTATACAGATCCTGGGCTTGCACTTCTGGTCCTCTCTCTCTCAGAAGCTGCCAGCTTCCCTGAGGCCGTCCCTGCACTGTCACTTACATCCACCCTCCTCAGCAATGCCTGGGGTTCTAGATCTTTCCCTCTGTTCTTCCTCCATCTATCATTCACCTGGCCTGTGCCCATAAAAAGTCAACTTAAGGTGTTAATGGCCAATAATGGCTTTCAGTGTTAATATGTCCACACATTAACATAAGTCTCTCATGGCCCAAGCTAGTGGTCTAACGATCCCAAAGGGTAAGTTACTTTAGCCCCATGACACAGACACTAGCGGGGAAATGACAGTGGAGGCCAAGGTTGGGGAAGAGATATGAGTAGCATGGAGCCACCCTGCCATCACACTGCCCTGCCAGACGCTGGCTCCGGAGGCCTGCACAGGGCTTCTGTGTGGACTTTGGCTGCTGAAAAAATGGAAGTCTGACTCTTATTTCTCTGTCTCATACACATGGATTCACTGACACTGCCTTCAGCAACATCTCAGGGCAAGCTTGGGGCCGCACGCAGAGAGAGGCACATCTGGCAGGCTTCGGGTGGAGGTAATTATTTTTCTCTATAATTAACTCCTCTTGTAACTAGCAACAGCAAGGCTGTGGTCCAAAGGAAGAGTCCTTGCTTTCCAGATCAACCCCGAGCTGAATGTGGCTGCCTGAACCACTGCAGCTGGCCCTCCTTCAAGTACGCTGAGCCAAGGCAGAGCCTGGGTTATGTGGCTGGGATACTTCTGGACAACAAAACGCACATAAGACTTAAAAAGCCCAGAGCAGCAGAGGCATGCCCCGCAGCTTCCTCCCTAGACCTATACTTCCCCAAATTTGAAGGTACAAGGAACTACAGAATATCCAGGCTACCTCTGCCACCGACTATCTGAAACCCAGAGAGGGTAAGCGACCCGTGTAAGGTCCTACAGCATTCAGGAACAAGATCTGTGGACCAGAAATCTGGAGATGGCTTTGCCCTTGAGTGACCTCATTTACTGGTTTCTGAGGTTTACTTTTCTGTTTTTGGTAAAGCCTTCTGGTATATTTAGAATGGCTTCCTAAAGCCCTTGTTCAATCTACACAGGCATAAGCTGGGACTAAGCAAGCACACGGTGCGTGTGTGAGAAGCGTGTGACTTCACCCCAGCCTAAAGCACAGATAGGGGTGAAATCGCATGATGGAATGACAACTGGGCATATTCTAGCCAACAAAGCAAACAAGCGCCTCTGCTGTCACACTTGGGCATCATATATATATACACACACACATATATTTTATATATATATATAATGTACATATTCAGCTTCATACTAACCAAAGCAATTTCTCACTTATAGTACTGTTTGAAGTGATCCTCGACATCACAGAGAATGTGTAGGTAATATTCCAAGTAGGGCAGGAATTTCCACCCCTAATGAAAGCAGGAGTAAACTAAGGTCCAGAGGGGTTAAGAGACGTGGTCAAGCACACACAGGTAGTCAGGAGTGAAGAGAGAACGTGAATCTGGCCATCGCACTCTAGACGCCCCTCTGCTACTGGGGGCTGCGAAAGGAGGCAGTGAGATGAGATGCAGTTCTTGTGGCTACTGGGCCACCCTCTCAAGCAGCTAAGAAAGCATAACTGAAGACGGAGACCACACTGATGAAGGTTCATGTAAGAGAGCCCAGCTATGGCCAAGGTAAAGCGTAAAGTAGGACTGAACAGAAAAAACAGAGGGCTGGGAGCTCAGGAGTTCAGTACCTAGTAGTCCTGACTGCAAAAAGTCCCCAAGTCACTTCTTCTGTTCAATTTTGCCATAAAAAAAATGGGGTTGAAATGGCCCAGGGGGAGAAGGATAAAATAAAACGTACAACTGTTCCAATAGCTACCACTGATGGAGTACTTACTATAAACCCCTTTCAAAGTCATTCTACGAAATGCCTTCTAGGATTTATCTCACCTAATCTTCATGTCAGTCCTTTGAAGTAGGTACAATTATTTTCCACATTTTAGTGAACAGGAAATAGGCTGACCAAGGCAAGTCCCTTACCGAAAGTCACCATTCTAACAGTGGAGGTACCAGGACTTAAATCCAAGTGTAACTCAGGGGCGAGAAGCACAGGAGAGCTACAATACAGGATTTATTTACTAATAAGCGGCTTTGTTTCTGTGGGCTCCAGATAAACTGGTTTAGACTGCACCAGTTCTTAGGGATGACTGGTAAAGTTCTGGATTTTTTTTTCAGTCCAAAGACATTCATCTGAAAAATGCCTCAAGCATCTCTCTAAAGTACACTATTAAAGCTGACTTGAAGATTGCATAATGTGCCTGATGGAAATTTACCTGAAATAACTTTGAAAGGTTGCACCTGGGCCATGCTTGTACTCATCTACATATTTATAACTTTTATTTCTTTCAAAAGGCAAAGTGCTAATTAGATCCCACAAAAACCTCACACAGGGACTTGTACTAATTCTTCCCAAATTTCTATTAATATTTGCTTTCTGGCATATGATATACCTAACTGCCTCTTATGAGGAGGTTCTATTTGGTTCAAACATGAGATATGAATTTTTTTCCCAGCTGTTTCTGCAACACCAGGAGTTTATATATTCAAGAGGGGGGGAAAAATGTCTTCAGCCAGTGGAATTAAAAATACCTAACTGCATGAGCCCTATTTTGCTTTTGTAATGTAACAGCTTTGGAAGAAATAAAATCATTCTGATACCAAATTTCCCAAAAGATGAAGATGTAACATGTTTCTTAGTACTGATACATCGACAACAGCCCCTGCTCCTTCTCCCTGAATTCGATTTTACCTCTGCATGTGAGTTCCACGTCACCATGAATCATCAGGGTTTACAAAAGTCTAGACACTGCTTGTGGGCAAGCCCTTTTTATCAATGTCACTTTAACATCCCAGATATCCCACAGTTGTGCTGCCTGACAGCAGCTTGATTCCAGATGGAATAAATAAAAGCCATCTGATGATGATACTGTAATGGTCCTGGACCTTTATGAGGCGAAGTATGCTTGTTTGGACAAGTTGCAGGACGGAACTCCATTCACTCAGGTACACACAGGAGGGAGCAGATGAACAGGGCACACTCAAGACTCGAGTCATCATCAGGAGGGTGGGGAAATGCTTCGTGGCCATGCTCTGCTCGCCCACTGAGCAGAAAAAAGTTCAAGATAAACGACCTACTCCTTCACCTTAGGATCAACATGCCCTCTGAGTGGTTACTGCTCTGAGTGGTTAAAGCACTGATTTCTAGCTCTTAAATCCAGCAAAACATTCTCAGTAACTCAGGCTCCACCCCGCCTTAATCCACCATCCCAGTGGGTTCCCATATATGGATTTACAGACTAGTTAGTGTCTGCTCCCTGGATGCAAACGATACAATCAGAGTGGAGAGAATGAAGGAAGATTAACCAGGGGGCAGCTGCTCTGTAACGAAACTCTAAAACTTTTGTTAAAAAGAACACTGGGGAGAGCAGAAACCAATATCCTGCATTTCTCCCCCTCTGGACTTATTTAGGGATTTCCTCAACAATCACAACTTCATTTGTTCCACCAGGAGGACGCTGGGCACATTTTCCCACTCTCACAGGGACTAGGAGCAGAGGGACTCGCCTCTCCACCCCTGTTCTATTCTGTCACTGGAAAAGAAGGTACAGCTAGGGCTCTCAGCCTCGTTTGGCCTTCCTCTGGCTGGGGACTTTCAGCTGCCAGGACATCAATGCTGAAGCTGAGTGTTCAGGCTACGACAGGTACCAGCATTATTGGATTAACATTTATATATATTATTTTGTTTAATTCTCAGAATTTCAGGACCCAGGTACTCCTAATTTTTATCAGTGAAAATACAAAGGCACAGAGAGGTGAAGTTAATTTGTCCAAGATCATATACCTAAGAAGTAGTGGGGCTGGAATTCAAACCCCAGTAGTATTACCCCATATCCTCAACCATGTTCATCACTGGTAAGACACCAGTGATGATAAGACACAAGTATATTATCAACTTCACCTTTGCTTTTTGGGAGGCGGGTGGGGGGACGTGCCTGACATTTTGGCAGCTGGCTCCCCTAACTCACACTTTGCCTGGAGGGAGAAGAAATGATTTGAGGTAGGAAGATGGCTGATGAAGGTGCCCACAGTAGTTTTCTCCCCCAAATTCTGATTAAAATGAACAAAACATAAAAATCCTACCCCAAATATTCCCAATTAGCAAGCAAAGAGGGAAAAGGGCAAAACTGAACGCAACAACCTTAAAGAAAAAACTGGTGCTTGAGAAAAGGAATAGAAGATTCTGGAGAGAAGTGGAGAAGCATGGCGGCCCACAGCTCCCCAAAGTGAACCAGGTGCATCGGCACAGAGAAAGGAACTTTCTTGTAACTGGTGTTGCCAAGGTGGTGCAGCAGCAGCAGCAGCTGAGCCTGAGCCTCACAGTGGAACTCAGTCAACTCCAGGGCTCACCAGTGTTTTGCCAGCAGCCTCTTCCCTAAAGCCCTGCAAGGTTAACTGAGAGTCAGACCCTACTGTTCAGTTCCCCAGCGCAAGTGGGTGACTTGAAAAAACTCGGGCGGGTGGGCTTTTGCACTGACGACGAGAACTCAGTCTACAGGACCGCTAACCACTCTGCACGCCGGGAGAGAGAGTGAATCTCCTGGCTTGCTTACCTTCCTCAAACCCATCGCGGAATGAGCCTGAGCGGCTCATGGTTCTGCTCTTCTCGTCCAGGGACATGGAGCTGTTGCGGAAGCGGGTGTCGGTGTACGGGTCATACTGCCCGTCGGCATTGGAGAGGCTGTGGGTCCTCAGCATGGTCGGGTTGGACAAGCTCATCTGGGTGACGGTGGTGGGACTCGCTGCAAGGAAAGGAGTCAGTCAAAATGTTGGAGGCTCACGTCCCTAAAGGGGACGGAGAGGAGACTGCTGACGATCAGCCATCTCCGGCCCCATCAACTCCTCTCCCTTTGACTGTTTTCTCAAAGGTAGTCACTTCAGCATTTGAGAAACACACTTAGAGCTAAAAATAAGGGAGGAAAGGTGGGTCAGTTCCAAAGCGAGGCTCCGGGCCCCAGCTTTCCCACTTGGCACGTTCAGACAAGCTAGTGTCACCTTCCAGGCATGAGCTAATTACTCTCTGGGCTCATCTGGAACAATTCTCTCTAAAGCCAAAAGCCCAAAATAGTTCTGCCGGGCTTTTGATCAGATGGGAAGCATTTGTGCATGACAAGAAACTCTTGCCTCAAAGAGTTACAGCCGAGAAAAGAACAACAGGAACACAGGTCTCACAGTCTCTGATGGGGAGATTTCATAGTGGGGCCTGCAGAGCTTCAGTGCAAAGGGGGCGCATGTACTTTAGCTGAAACTGGCTTTCTTATTAAACTCCTGTCCACTTCAGTAATGTAAAATAGTTTAGAAGTGCATTCGGTTCATTAAAAATGAAGAGTTAAGCCTTCCTTGATTAGAAGTCCTTAAAGACTGAGCTTCTTATTCACAATAATCAGAAAAGGCTGCCTCTCTGAAGAATGAGATGAGACTGGAAAAAAAAAAAAATACTTCCCTCTGTATCCATCTTGGAAAGCTCAGCTCTCATCCTGCCACCTCCATGTAACCTTCAGTCATTCAAGCCAGGACTAGTCCTTCCTTTCTCTGTGTATAATACTTGCTATTAGGTCACATTCAGTTTCTACATGACTTCACATAAAACTTTGACCAATTCTCGTTTACCTGTGGATGAGTCTGTATGGCTGTCTGTCTTTCTAAAAAAGCATCCGTTGACAAGCCAGCAGGGACTATGATACAAATTCTTTTCCTTTCCTCATTGTGCCAGTCAAAGCCTTATGTCACCAGTAGGCACTTCCAAGAATACTCATTCAATCAAAACTTGATCTTTATTTCCGGTTTAATAAAGCAAGGAGGATGACCAAATATGGGATATGCTGTAGAATGTACTTCTTCAGAGATCTTAGAATACATGCTTTTCATTCCACGGATAGTTTGCCCTACCTACATCGACCATGCAGAGAAAATTACTGGAAGAGAACCAAGAAACCTTTCTCTTTCCTGTTGCTATCAATTGCCTGTAATCAAACTTCACTGCTGAGGGCTGATCAGATACCGAGAGCTACATGACCACATGTCTCTCAAAATGTAAGATAACCTCCGCCCCAAGATGCCGATCAACATTGTTAAATGCCAAGTGGCTACTCACCCAGCTGAGAAAAGTTGAATCTTGTTCCAGAAGGAGAAGTTACACTGGAGCCAGAGGAGAAAGGGGAGTTGGCGGTGGTGTCCTGCAGGCCTCCTGCAGAGTGGGACCGTAACCATTCTTTTGCGTCTTCTTGTGTGCGGAGCTGGGAGGTGGGGGTATACCTGGACAGACAGAAATCAGGCTGGGATTAACTAGGAACAATGTTTATGAGAATGAGTGCCCTGGAGCGGATAACAAACATATAAAAAGAAAATATATATCCAAACATATAAGAAGAAAGTCTGAGGTTTGAAAAATCAGATTGCTACACATTCTGCAATTCACAGATTTTCTCAAAACCTTTTTGGCTACTTGGCTGTCTTTGGGGAAAACTGCAGTTCCTAAAGGGAACTACATAAAGGGAAGGAGACTGGTAAATGCTCAAAGAGCCGTCCCTGGGCGTATCTGTAACATGTTGATTCATGACGGTGTCATTTCAAAGCCCCCACCTTGACAGGACTGAGGCAGTGAAACGAGCTGCTGTCAGAGCTTTGAGGAAGTTTTAATTAGATAGCTCCTGGCATCTGCATTCTGAAGTGCAAATAAGCAGCCACGAATCGCAGAGTATCAGAAACCAGACATGTAACAGAAGGTGTGAGGAGACCAGCGTTGAGAGCAGTGGCTGCAATCTGGCAGAGACCAGTCTTCAGAAGGGGACCCCAAATCACTGGGTCTCACACGAGGCCCACCTCCTCGTTGCTTCTGAAACAAATTTGGTAATGATTTACTGAATGTCTCCAACGTGCCGGGCGCCTTCACAGACATTATCTTGCTGAAGCCTGAGACTTGCCCAGCAACTCAGGTGCAATCATTCCATTTTACTGAGGTGTCAATCCATACGTGCCTGACCCCCAAACCCATGCTCTCCTCATTATGCCCACAGGCAGCATCTCAAATGTCTGAAGTGTCCAAGTGACCAGAGTACTTTGGACTTATAAACAGATTTTGGTGGGGTAACTACTGGATATGTGTGTGTACAGAGTGGGTGAGCCAGAAAGAGAGCCACAGTGAGAATTTGGAATATAGACATGGTTCTTCCTTAATCTAGAATTGGACTTTCTAGGTCCCATTAATTGGCTGAGGATACCATGTCACATATCTCCATTCTGAATTAAAAAAAAAAAAAATTTTTAAAAGCCAGAGTTACATAATTTTCATAGGATAGATCTGCTCCAGAAATATACACAGGATTATGAAATGCTAATATTCAGAACTGAGCTTCCACACGAAGCAACAGTGGGGCATCAAGGTCAAACTCATGTGAAGAGTGGATATGATTTAAACACTAGCCTGAGTGCCAACAAGCAGCTCTCACAGGCATGATGAAAACTGTTAAATACAACAGGCCTTGCCAACTGCCCCCCTTGAAGGCCACAGGCTGAACCTTCCTCCCTCGGGAGGCCTGCTGGGGGTTTTTCAATACTTCTCAGATTCTTAGATTTGGCTGCACTCGGAGCTCCTGCTGAAAGGAAGCATTGATACCTACCTTCCATTACTGGTCAAAATGCTCTCAGCCTTAAGAGCTGCTGGATATTAACTACCGACATACATGGCAGCAACGAAACATTTCATTCCAACTTCCATGTTTTGCGAAAGCTCTTAACGCTTAGTGCAGGGTGAAGCTGATGCTACAAAGAACGAGGTGTTTAGAGAGCGAGAGAAATGACAGCTGCAACCACATGACATTAAGATCACGGGACAGGCGGGAGGACTGAAGTTCTTCTGGGTGGTAAAGTGAGGTGAACGGCGTGAGCAATGGTGACTTATAGCATCTTGTTACACCAGGACCAGAGTCAAAAATGAGCCATCACTTATAGTGAATGAGAGGACACTCCTTCTGGGAAAGAAAGTCTTTTCTTTCTTTAAATTTAAAAAAAAAAAATCGCCCTATATCTTGTGGGGCATTGAAAACTGGCCCAATTTTTGATTAGAATATTCTGACAAGTGCAAAGCATCTGTCCTTAGCAATTTTCTATGGGCCAGATAGTCAGAAATCCTCAAACTGTGGGTAGGGAGGGAGGGGACTATTTCTCTCCTTTGATCGTGTCCTGGCTGACAAATCAACATGCTACAAGTCATGTCCTTTCTCTCAGAAGACAGCCCGTGGATGGAATGGTCATGGCGAAGTGATCAGCGATCAAACCCACTGGCCCCAGCAGTAGCAGTAACTGCTCTCCGGGTTTGCTCAGGGATGGCTGTCATGAGATGGTTTGACCACAGTAAGCCCGAAAGAGCACAGCCCCTGCTCAAGCAAAAGAAGCCAACAAATGGAGAGATGAGAACAAGAGGGTTGCAAGGAGAGCCGTCGTCCACAGGGTCCTGCCGCGTGGGCCCAAGCGGGGACCCCCAGCCCACCCGCACCCCCATCAGCCACGAGCTAGCCACACAGCCAAGCCCCAGAGCCACAGCAGATGGCACGGATGCAAGGAGGAAACACAGATACCTGAGTCCTTTTTTAGGCAAAGTGTTCCTATCAAGGTGCGGGTCACTGTAGGAAAGTTAAAACACACGTGAGAACCTCGGAGAAGCTCAGGGAGAACAGGCAGCGTGAGGTGGGAAAGGCTCAGGGGCGCCAAGAGATCTGGAGGAAGAGACTCACTTCACCGGGGAGAAGTCCATTGCATGCAACACAGCCACGGGGGCAAGGCAACCGAGGCCCGTGCTCACAGCTGGGCGCCTCCAACCCCGGCACCAGGCGGTCTGAGCCTCTCGGCCCCACCTGCTCCTTCCTTTCCCCCGGGTTCAGAGCCGAACCCAGGAGCTGCCCCCACCTTGAAGCAGGGCCCACGCCTTCCTCGGCCCGTCGCCCATCGGTACCACCAGCGCTTAGGGCTCTCTGCGCCCGTAACCACTCTGGCCCACCCCCAGATGCCTCCGGTGATGACTTCAAGTGAAAGAAGGGACTTGTTGGACGGTTTCAAGAGGCCAGCAGTCTGCATATTTGGAATTCATCTGTAACAAGTGGATTCCGGATCCCTCTCCGTTTTTGAGGCCCTCATTGGGTGGAGCTAGAAGCTGAGCCTTGAGCAGAGTTGGGGCATGTTACAACTTGCTGGCTGACAAAGTCACAGCATTCGGATTTCCAAAGGTGGAGGTTTAAAAGGCTTGGTCTCTGAGTCTGACCAAAGCAACGTTTTTGCTGTTGACATGGTGAAGAGGGTTTTCGCTAATTTTTTTTTTCCCCTAGCATGAAACAACATCTGCTTATTATGTTTGGCCAAGCCATGGCTCCCCCACAAATTCAAGGTCAATAATCCATCTCTGAGGCCCACCCACAGGGCAGCTGGGGGCCAACAACACTCCCCATGTTCTTATCTTTACAGAAAATGGGCACCCAGAACACAACAGCCTGCGAGACACAGAGCCAAACTGCAGCAAAGGCCTTGGAGAGGGCAAAGAGCCAGCTGCGTGGGGAGAAGGGGGAGAGGGGAGACAAAGGTGAGGGCCAAGCCGCGTGGTGGGTGGTAGATCATGTCTGGGCCTGGAGGGGGAAGGGAGGGAGGCAAAAGGGCAGGAAGCCAGGGAGCAAGAAGCATGCCATGGGGGAGGCTGACATGCCAGTGAGAGCTTCTGCCGCCCCTTTCCAGGTGGCAGGTTTGAGGTTCCTTCCCAAGCTGGGAGAGGAGGGGCCGGCCCCATGCACCTCTTCCTGAGCTCTGTGGACAGCGGAACTGACCCTCACGGGCATGTCTGGGATTGGGGGGTAGGTCACAGAGTACACCGGGGCCACGAACACAAGCGGAAGCCACAGGCCAACAGCCTCACACAAAACATCCGGCTCGACACAGGGTTGGGCAGAGGATGCTAGAGGCTCGGTGGGGTCCCCGGCTTACGATGTCATTACCTGTCCTGTTTCCGGGGCAGAGTACTTCTGCAGAACTTAGGGCTAGCGGCAGGGGAAGAGAGAGGGCTAGAAGGCCAGGCAGGTGGAAAACAAGAGAGGGAGCATTAGATCGGAAGGAAGGGGGCAGGGTGTCACACACAATGACCAGAACATTTTCCTCATTCCCAGGGCTGATACTGGCTTTCTTCCCCATGTGGAGAAGGCAGATACGTTATCACTGCTACAGTGAGATTCGAAGCTCTGAGGAAGACTCTGGGTGCATGATTTCCTATCACTCTGCCCAGCAGCCCTTTGGTAGGAGGGTGTGTGCCACTTCCACTCAGCTGCTTAAGGAGCACCCCACCACACACTCCGTGGACGCAGCCGCCACTGATTCGGCCTGCACCATTAGAAGGGCAGGGAAAGAAGCAGGTGATGAACAAACAGGATAAAAAGGAAGGACCTCGCAGGTGGAATGCTGTTTTAAAACGGAAGCATGGAATCTGCCCCCAGGAGACTTGCAGCAACTCCACACACTGAGAGTAACCACAGTCAGAAAGATAACAGGAAGCAGAGCCCGGCTTACTCCAACCCAAACTGGCTTCCCCCTGGAGAGACAGCAGTGATCCAAAAGGGAGAAATCGCCCAGCAATGGTAAATAACACCTGGGCTTCCTAACATAACGTCTGGACTCTCGGAGGGGCGTCTTTCAGGGAGATAAAGGCAGCCAAACGCACAGCACCAACCTTTCCGACAGTGTGGTCTTCACACTGTTGGTTCTGACAAAGGGGGTGAGGGCGTCATCCTTGGAGGCAGCGATGAGGCCGGTGGAGGAGTTGTGGCTCAGCGCCCCTCCGCTGCCCAGGGAGATGTCAATGGACTCGCAGCTGGTGTGGAGGCTGCTGACCGACTGGAAGCCCAGGCCGTCCTTGCTCACGGCCGAGGAGCTGCTTGCATTCGTGCCCCAGGTGAGGCTGTTGGAGGGGCCCGAGTGGGCAGAGCTGGGGCTGGAGGCCAGGGGGGACTGGGTGCTGTCCACATTCTTACTGTAGAGAGGGCTGCTGCTCCCGCTGCTCAGGACGCCGCTGCCCGAGGGGGACTCTAAGTTACCCTGCTGGCTCAGGGTGGCGTGAGGGTTGGAGATGACCACCGAGCTTTTCAGGTTTTCAGCTGTGGCGATGGGCACTTGCTTGGTAGGCTTCCCACCAAAGAGTCTGCGAAGAGACAAAGGGTTGTGTGGGTTGAACACCCAAGGCCAGGGGGCGCTGGGCTGTCAGAGGATGGTGGGGAGCAGGAGCCAGTAAGGGTCCCTGGGGAGGTAGGTGGGGTCCTTCCCAGGGCTTGAGGCAGTCCCCTGGGAAAGGTACAACGGGCCAGGCACTGGCGGAGCAAAGGCTCCACCTTCAAGTTCTCAGATGCCACTGAGACCCTGGATCTGAGCGAAAGGGAGACGGGCAGTAATCTTCTACTGGCCTCTCCTTTGCTACTTCAAGATCTTGCTTCTCTTTCTTTACATAAATAGAGTAACTAGAAAACTGCCCCTGTCCAGGAAACATCTAGAAGAGAAACGAGCTGTCTTAATCATCTTTGTATCTGTGACCCCAGGCACAAAGCATGCCCTCATTTACGACAGTTCGGCTCCGAAGGATTTGGTTTCTCTGATCTCTGAGCAAACATGCAGCAACAGGCACAGGAGTCTGGATCTGCAGGCAACCTGGGCAATGTGTCCTCCAGATTCATTCTTGCACAAAAGCCTGGCAAGAAGGTGTCTTTTAGGGCCAGAGAGCAAGGGCTGCCCAGTGATATGCTCAAAACCTTGCAGGGTTCACAGGATGTCAGGCCAGACACGCCAGGTGTGAACGGCGTCTCCGTGACAGACACACAGAAATGCCCTTGCACGTCATCCCCCCAACTGCTCATGACCAAAACCATGCTACCAAGGACAGAGGGAACGGCACAAACACTCCCCTTTTCTGCTGGCAGAGAGTTCTCTGGTAGGATGGAGCGACTACCTTAAAGTCGAAGGACAGTCCATGCTCTTATAACAATGGCCTGATTCCATCCACTAAAACTCTTATGAAACAGGTATCTCAGAAAAGAAATGATACCCACTACATACTAGACAGGTTGCCTTCCACCCAGCTGGTCAAGTCATGTAAATTTGATCTTCTATCCTCTCCAGTGGAGAAGGAAATGGCAACCCACTCCATTATTCTTGCCTAGAGAATCCCATGGACAGAGGAGGCTGGCAGGCTACAGTCCATGGGGCCGCAAGAGTTGGACACATTTTAGCAACTAAACCACCACCACCATCCTCTCTAAACAGTCCATGTTGTTTAGTTGCTAAATCGTGTCCAACTCTTTTGCAACCCCATGGACTGTAGCCCGCCACGTTCCTTTGCCCCTGTATTTCCCAGGTAAGAATACTGGAGGGGGCTGCCATTTCCTTCTTCAGGGAATCTTCGACCTCAGGGATCGAACCTGCGTCTCCTGCTTGGCAGGCAGGTTTTTTTTACCACTAAGCTACCTGGGAAGCCTAAACAGTCCTTACAAATCTCAATTACTATAGAAATAAATAAACATGATCAACCCTCACTACAATATCTGGTGATAGAAGAAGAACACTCTCTGCCTGGTGACAGAGAAAGAACTATTCTGTTGCAGAACCTTGGCTTTAGAGTACTTGCACACCTGCAGTGACAGGGGCCTCACTACTCTACTCCAAAGGCTAAGTGGCTTCACTGCCAAGCACTTCCAGTTGTTACAAAACCAAAATCTAATCCACATCTTCCTGACTTGTACGCATTGCTCCTAATCCTACTATATGTAACTACACAGAAAGAGCCCAATCTTTTTTCTGCTAGTCCTTCACACCACTTGAAGACAGCTATCACACTTCACTTAAGACGCCTCTCCTTCATATCAAGGCACAATGAGAGAATTCAGAACACCTTACTAACTTAGGAAAAATGTAATTGCTAGGAATGGGCTGAAAGGTGCTTAGTTCAGAGCCTAAGAAGCTGCATGCATTTTCAAGTATTCTATTACACTAGCCTCAGGGTCTAGTAAAATGCCTTTGTAGCTACTAAAGGAAATCTATAATACCAAAGAGAATATTACATATAATACTTGAGGCAAGAAGCAGAGAAAATTTTCATTTACAAGGCAACCTGTTTAAACAACAAAGAACAGCCCAGTAGGACCTTCCCCTGAAAAAATAATCATTACTGAAATTCTAATAATCAAGTCTAGACAAAGAACAGTGACCCGCTTCATTATACCTCTCATGTGGAATGCTTCTTCTGAAGGCTTTGCAAACATTCCTATTCATTCCCAAATATGTACATGTGCACATAAGTTTTATTTTTCCACTGTTAAATTTTCTATCCTCGGGACTTACTCTTTCCTGAAAAGGTAGGATGAACTGTGCCCTATGCGGCTGCAGTTTTAAAGATGGTCAACTGTATGTTATAATGAGGCAAAAAGTTGTATAAACTGAAAGGAAATTCTATTTTTCAGAAACACTTCTGCTGTAAGAATTGTTTTTTTCTTTTTTGTAAAGGAAGCTAACATTTCAGAGACTAATTTGGAATCATGCACGCAGTATAAAAAAAAGTGTGTGGGGGGATACTGGACTATTTGGGGAAAAGATCAGGCCAAGATCACTATCTGGCATAACGATGAGGAATCTGAGTTACAGCTTTTAAAAAAAAAACTATTTTCCTTGAGCTCCTCATCTAGATCTAAGGGGGTATTAGGAACTCATCTTCGATGGTAACTAACTATTTTACTGAGTACTTACTATGGGCTAAATATGGCTACATAGATTAATGGTCACAGGTAGGTATCATCCCCATTTTACAGATGAGGAAATGGAGGCAGAAGTATTAAGAGAGGTTACACGGTGGCTACATAAGGTGGACCTAGGATTCAAATGCAGGATGATGGATTTCAGAGGCTTATGTTTTTCACACCAACACGGGAAAATACTCAAAGCTGCTGGCAGCATCTGACCAAACAGCTTTATTAGAGGACTGAAGTGGAGAAAACCAGAGATGGTTTCAGCTAAGAAACAGGAAATTATGAATCCAGGATGCCATTCCACATCACATATTCCAGTTCCACTCAATGCTGTTTACCCACTTACCTGCGGAGCGTGGGAGAGGCCACATCGGGGTACTTGGCCCCTGGCTGGAGAGTGGCCTGAGCCGCACTGGACATGGGCTGGGGCGGCGGGTTCACCTTCACCGAGTTACAGGAAGCCACGCTCTCGTTGTCGGAAGAGATGCCTTTCTCCTTATCGGTCTGGTTGACCAGACCTGGCAGAGAGCTGCCCAGGGCTGTTTTGGAAGGCTCCCTCAGCTTGGGCACTGGCAGGCCGGCTGACTTGCTGCTGATGTTGGAATCTATGCTGCTGGTACTAGACCTGTTTCCGGCCCCGTTCCGGCTGGTGGACTTACTGGGCCTTGGCAGACTCCGGTACTGTAAGTTCGTCCGGGAGCTGAGAGACAGATACCCATCGTCCTGATTCTGAGCCCCATCCATGCTCGTCTTCCGACCGGTGGACCGACCGACAAGTGCGGACGACTTTGGGATTTTGCCCAGTGTGGCTGACCTGCTCGTGACGGTGGCCCCGCTGGCTGTGATCACGGCCAGGCCAGCGGCAGAGCCACTCTGCTTCTTGAACCCAAAGCTGTTGGCATTGGCAGCGGGCGTCCTGGAGCTGCTGGGGAGGGGCTTCTTGGATTCATCACCACTGCTGCGGCCGGCATCTGATGGGGAGCGCTTCACCTGGGCGGCTTTGGGTGACAGCCTTCCTTTCTCAGACACTTTTGCATCGTCTGTTTTCCCTACGACAGAAATCAGCAAAGTTTGCCTGCATATTAAGAAGCCAGCTCAGTCAACTCAGAGTATTTAAAATTCTCCCCTACTCCAAAGAACGACTTTGCTTTCTCCTGGGGGAAAGCAGGCCCCTTGGGAGACAGAGGAGAGAGCTTTTTATAAAGATAATCTCATCTACGACTGTCACCAAGAGCCTTTAGGAGATGTCAGTGATTTTCCTCATTTGCAAAGCAGTCTACATTTACCCAGAATAAAGCAAAGCCAGCCAATCACCGACATGTCTGGGAAGGAGACCTTGTCTTTTACTGACCATTCTCCCTCTATCCATTAAGAAGCTGTCCCTAACATCTTCAGTGGGCATCCTACCTTCCTGCAAAAACTCTGCCCCTGTTTATACACATCCTTAAATCACGGGCAATACTGACTCACCATATCAACAGCTCATAACCATGTGCCCTTTCAGTCTTCACTGGGTATGTTAACTCAGAGCCTGCCCACGCTTCAACCAATTGAACACGTCTCGGCAGCTGAACCGTCTTCAGACTTTAAGAGGCTCTCATGCTCACAGATTTCCACTTGGAAAAAGGCAAAGATATGAATCTTTCTGAAAGCTGGCTATGAGCAGAGACCAAACCCTAAGTAATACCTGAGCATTTACAGGGACTTGAAAACATCAAGCCCTGCTAGCGCGACTGCTTTCCCGGTTTTGAAGCTGACAAGCGCGCATGCGAGACAGTGCATGCCTCTGACTCACCGGTTCCGGGGGTCTTGAGCGTGCCTGTCGGGGCAGCCGGCTTCGTCCTTGGCATGGTGATGCCGACCTGAGCCGTCATGCCTCGCCGCCACGAGCCAGTCTGTGAGATGACGGGGTTCTTCTTGCCTGACGTGCTTTTGTCAGACTCATCGGACACGTCAGACGGGTTCCGCCTCCACTTCGACCCCGGCTCCATCTTTATGCCGCTGTCTGAGCCCCCGTCTGACTTCTTGACATCCTCGCTGGACCACAGGGAACTCCTCTCCACCTGTGAGTGTTTCTCGGCGTCAGTCTGTGAAGGAGACCCTCTGAATCAGTCTTTCTCAAACCCCAGGCTAGGGAGCCCCTCACTCTGGAGCAAAAAGGCCCATGTCCTGGACAAGTTAGGGGAAAAATAACAGATGCCCACTTTAAAACGTTTAAGCCTTTGTACCGGTTATCTTATTAGGAAGCCTGATTTGTTGGGTCCAAGGAAAGTGAAGAATACGAATATGTCTGAGGAGGGAGGGAGGGAGGAGAGTAAACGGAGCCAGAGGAAAAAGAGGGGGAGAGTTCCATGCAGGAGAACCAGAGGACAGGGCTACGGCAAGATCTGAGCCCCCCAGCTCTGCCCCTTGGCGACGTGCCTCCTCTAACTCCGACAGCCCGAGCTCTCTGCAGCTCCCAGCCCCCCAGCCCTGGTCCCCTTTGTTCTGCCGGCTCCTGAGCACCACAGTCTATCACACAGAGAGTCTCACACGGAGAGCGGAGAGCGAGGACAGACTGAGGCTGCTAGCTCCCCTCGAATCAGGGACAGAGAGGGGCTGAGAGAGGAAACGACTCCTCAGAAGTCACGTCCCTGGGTGCTGCCAGCCAGAGGGTGCCTGCTCCCAGCCCAGCTCCATCCATCTGCCACAGCTTGCTCCTCTTGTGGGCTTCTGTGAGGACAGGGGATATAATTAGCCAGCTTTCTTTGGAAGAGGGCTGACCTCCTGGCCATGGAGCCCAGGAGGGGACAGAAGTGTGATGTTAATGATTTGTTGCAGTTAAAAGCCGTAACTTGCTAGCCAGAAAGCAAGCTTTGGGGGGGCCTCCCTTGGGGTTGGGACCAGTCCGAGCAGATTTCAGCAGGGTGAAGGAGTGCACTGACCAGGGAAGGGAAGGGAGGTCAGCAACACTTTGGGGTGGCTCCCCTGAGAGACAAGTCCATATGTGCCACACTTCACAACCAAGAGTGGGCAACATCTGCAAAGAAGGAAATCAAAATGACCCCCTGGCAAGAATCTGGCCTGATGCCTGTCATTTGAGATCGGTACCGATGGCTTCCTCCAGGGAATACGCTGGCTGAATGGGAACAAAGCTCCATACAGACAAGCAGCCCAAGTTCAGCCACCTCTCAGTCACCACCACAGCCGCCCCGCTCTCTCCCTCTGCCATCTCACGGATGTCTTCGGTTACCCGACCACTCTTCAAACATGCTGAAGTTCCCGCTAGGTATGAGGCATAGGAAGAGGAGGACAGACACACTCCCGGGCTGTGAGAAGCTCGTCATTCAGCTGTGGCAAGGGACACAGACAGAGGCGTGTCCCCGGCAAGTGAGCAATCAAGGCTCGATGATTAAATGAGTGAAATCAGTGAACACACGCTTCTCGAGCTACTGCACACTTTAACAAAAGGACCTCATCCAATCCGGACGGCCACCTGGTCAAGAAGGGTAAGAAGGTAAGTATTACCGAACTGTCTTCATCTTCATCAGTTTTAGAGAGGAGCAGAAACTCATGGGACTCGCTCCATGTCCCAAGCACCCCAGCCTGTGGTCCTTCCTTAACCTTCCAGTGCATTCATTCAACCTGAATTTCCTCCATACACGTGGTTTGCCAGGCACCAGGGTGGGTCTGAGGATCTGTGAGTAAGATTGGATCTCATCCCTTCTGCAGCTTATGATCCAGTGAAAGAGGCAAGACTTGGAAATATAAGACATATAAATGGAAAAGGACAAGGAATCTGAGAGAGTATTACAAGCACTGATGTAATTTAGATTATGACGATGGGGATAGGGAATGGTAGTTTGGTAGGGCCTTTTTGAAGATGTACCCTAAAGAATGAACAGAAACTTACTAAGAGAAGAGTTTAAGGGAAGAGCATGCCAGGCAGGGGGAAGAGTACATGCAAAGGTCCCGAGGCAGAAAATATCTTGGCTTTAGAAACATTCACTCAACAAATATTTACTTGATACCACAATGTATCGAGCAAGTTTTTAGGTACCAGAAGTACTATGCTTAATGAGAACAAAGTACAAATCATTAACCTCCTGGAGCTTATGTTCAAATACATTCTAACACATTCTTTTATACACTAAGAGGTACTAAAAACTTCGCACAAACCACATCCTGGGATACTGCATTAATTATTCTTTTAATGTTCCTATACCTTATTTTCCCTGATCAAATTATAGTGATGCTAATAGCAATAACAATTAAAATTTACTACGTATTTACTGTGTGCTAGCACTGGGCTAAAGTGCTTTATATGCATCATTTAATCTTCACCAAAAAAAAAAAGAAAACCTGTGAGGAAGTTTCAGCTCATGAGAAAGCAGAGGCACAAAGTGGAAAAGAAGATTGCCCAAGATCACGTAGTGCAAGGATTCTGGGGAGCCTGTGTACAGAGCCCATATTTTAGCCACCATGCTATGCTGCCTTCCCAAAGGAGAAGCCCAAGGACGAGAGGATGCTGCATGGCCAGGGCGCCTACCACATCACCTACTCTCAGAAACTTTTCTTTCCATCCTGATTGGTCAGTGGTTCCCCAAGTCCAATTCTTGAGCAGTTCCCGCCTCTGGGTGGGACCCCAGAATTCTGATTCCCTACCAATAGCAGAGAGAGTGCACACATGCCCAGTCTGACTACAGCTTGAATAGCCCTCTGGAAAGAACAGTCATCCAACCATCACGGTCTAGGGTGGAAGCCATCCCAGCGCTCTCTGCACTGTAGCATGTGCCCTGGACACTCTGCTGGCTTTGAGTTCACATCCCCTCCTGAGCTCTGGGCCAGATCACGTAGTGGCACCAGGAGAGATTAAAAGATGAAGGGCCAGCCTCTCTGTTCCTAGAGCTTAACACAAGAGGGCCGGCAAGACAGCCGTGTCGAGACGCACCCTCCCTTTTGCCAACTACTCCCTTCTTAAATGGTACCTCCTTTCGGTAGATTTCCCTGCTGCGCCTACCTGCAAGTCCACTTACTCATTCAATAGTCAAGAGGGAAGTGGAGAGACCCACACTCAAGGAGGGACGGAGAGAGCCTAGAAGAGGGGACGGGAGAGTTCTTCCCTCGAGAGCCCAGACTCCTGAGGACTGTGGAGAGGGGGGTCAGGCTTCTGAGAGTAAGAGAGTGGAACCCATGCGCCGGGGAGTGAGGTGCAGCCATGGGGCAGGATGTTGGGGGAGGGGGGTGAAGCAGGGGCTTGGGCTCCGACAGTCTTGAGTTCAAGCAACTAGGTGCTAGCATGTGTGACCCTGGAGGAAGCGGCTGAACTTCCCTGAGATTGCAACCTTGTGTGTGAAACATGGATGGTAGTCAGACAGGTGTCTCAGAGAGCTGACAGTGGTTGCAAGGAGCTCAGTGTGGAGGGACCAAGAGTAGCTTTCTATCACCAAATGTCCTGCCTCTGAAAATCTCCAGCACGTTAGCATTTAACATAATTCTGTCTTGCATGAAGGTAAACAGGGAATTTGTATTTCTATTATTAAGTTTGGCTCCAAGAAAGCATGTTCAGATAAAGTATGTCAGTATCTCTCTCACACTCACCCTTCAAGATAAGTCTTAATTACCGTGATTTTTTTTTTTTTTAATGGATGAGAAGGCAGAGGCTTGGAGAGGTTGAGCTCATCCAAGGATGTCACAGAGCTGGGAGCTCAACCCTGACTTCAAGGCCATATTTTTTTCCCTGTTACCGCAAGCAGACTCCCCAATTTTCCCGGAGAAAGTCCATCAAGAGGCGGTCAGAGCTCAGGCTGGGGGATTCTCTGCCTAGAACACTGAGGAGCAGTGAGCAGAGGTCAGTGCTGGGTATCTGGGCATGTATGCCCCCATCAAAGACCCTCCCAGTGCTCCTCAGCACGCTGGAGGAAACAGTCACCCACAGACAAAGGGGATTTCCATCCCCAAGGATCACTCCTCCAGTACCCGGCTCCTCTCTCACACAGCTGAACGAGGCTATTGCTTAGGCTTCCAGGCGATAGTTTCCCTGCTCCTTAGATGTTGGCTGGTCCTCAGAGGCTTTTCAAACATGAAAACCTAGGCAGGCAACCTGTCCTCAACCTGCTTTCCTGACACATTGGACCACTTCTCCCTGCCTCTGGGACGGTCTGTGCTGCCCGTTTGTCCAGGGAAACCAGCGTGTGACGGGGACCTGAATGTGCCCTGGGAGGAAGGCAGCAGACACGTTCCCGCTGCCTGACGCTGCCTGGAGAGGAGTAATGGTCCTTAGTCTTCCTGAGAGTGGCACAGGGGAGGAGGACAGAAGGAGGCGATTTATGTGGATCAGATACTCAGGGATGCTCCCTGGACAGGAACAAAGGGATACCAAATAAACCAGCTCAATAGGAATCTTAGTAACTGTGGTTGCAAGTCTACATTTTATCCTGGTATCTACTTAATTTTACTTAAATATTCTAAACTCAGGTAGTTTTATAGCAAAAAAAAAAAAGAAAAAAAGAAAGCAGTCCAATGAATCGTAAACTTCTTACAACACTCCTGATGTTAACTTTCTGCTCTTGATCAAAAGATATGCTGTGTCATATTCTTGAAGCTCTTCTAATGTAACCTTTGCTAGATGAAAGCAAAGAGCTGGTCAGAGAGGAGGGGGTCTTGGCATTAGCCAAATTCAAATGCATCATTTGTAAACTCCAGATGTTTACTCTGTGTCGGTGTGGAAAATAGATTCTAATTCCAGCTCTGTGGGAAGGGAACAAAGACAAGGAGATTGTTCTGACAGTGTTTTGTTGGCTCAGCGAGCATCTTAGGAGCAAGCTTCTTCCTGCCTTGCGAGTGAGCAAATCTACTTTACAAATCTTCTTCTCTCCTCTCTGTCTCTGTCTATCTTTCCTTCTAAGTTCCACAGCTCAGTATCTAAGGACAGTCTAGAAACTTGATTGTGGTTACCTTGAAACTAGAAGGAGTCTCAAAAAAATCATTTAGTGTCCACAAAGAAAGGAAAAGGGTAGGCATTATAACATTTGCCAAGTGGTAGGAACACAGTCTGGCTTGGTATCTCTAATCTGTATTTAATAACTGAACACTCATCCCTTGGGTGGTATGGCTAGGTTTTTTTAATCAACTTTTTAAAATTGAGGTATAGCATTCATACACTAAATGTACAATCTTAAGTATATAACTTGAAGAAATTTTATGAAATAAACATACTATATAAGGACCACTCAGACCAAGACATGGAACGTTTCAGCACTGCTTCCCCAAACCTTTATGCTCCCTTTCATTTAGGGCAGCTTCCCCCTGCCCCACCCCCCTTAACAACCACTACAAGCCTCCCTCATTCACCAACAATAATTGGAAACTTGGGCTAAAAATGAAAACTCAAGAAGTCACAGGCAATCCCAGAAGCAACACCTCGGAGATTTCATCAGGCGGCCTATGCTTACATTTCTATGGGACAGAATGACTCCCACACTCTGACACATCCTTTATTTAGCCCTGTCCTCAAAGAAAAAGATACCTTTGAAAGCAGAGAGACTCTGAAAGAGGCTCCTATCTGTCCAGAGGGAGAGAGAGAGGAGAAAGGAAGCAGATGTGAAAGGAAGGGAGTGAAAGGAGGCGGACGCGCCAGCCCTGCCCTCACGAGGGCCCTCTGGGAGACTCTGTCCCCATCGGACCTTCACAGGGGTTCACCCGAGGCTGCAGCCCCCACAGGTGGGAGGGACTCATCATGAAAAGGATCCCAGCCCATGTGTTCCTACGTCACCACAGCCGGTCAGCCCCAACACGAGCAGCCGGGCGCGAGGATGATAACTTCGCCTGTCCACTAGTCAAATGGGCTCATTAGAACCAACCCCTCTGAACACTGAGGGATGGTGTGAGAGCACACAAATGCACCCCCACAAAACTGCTTTGGAAGCGCTGCCTCTGAAACATTAGCTCTGAGAGTTTAAAGCAGAGATGGGAAACCTCAGTGACTTGGCACAGTCAGGCGAGGGTGCAGCTGGCCAACACACTGGGGCATGGGTGCCCTGTCCAAAGCGTGCATGTATGGGGCAGGGGTGGACGCTTGGACACCTGTTGGTTGTGGAGAATGCAGACTCAAAGAGGCAATACTGTCTGATTTTTCAAGAGAAATCAGAAGCTCACTTTTTATGTGAAATAATGAACTTATAAAAACGTGAATGATACTGAGGGCCAAATAAAACACACTGGCAGAATAGGACCCACCGAGCAACAGTTCCCAACCTCTGGTTGGTACGCACTGGTCTTCTGGGCCAGGGCTCTGGCCCTGCCCCCACCCCGTGGCTCTCAAGGCCACCCTTGTCCTGTGGACATACATTCCACGCTAAGAATGGCTACTTGAGTCCAATACCCCTGTTGCTGTTGTTTTCTACATAGATGATGAAACCGAGTTCCGGGAAGGAAAGGTGATTTTTGCCAAGGCCACAGCCATGAGAGCAGTGAGTGCCCCCGACTCCTGTTCCAAGCACCCCGCCGCCCCCCCCCCCCCTGCAGGGAGAGGACACAATCAGGAGACAAGACCGCAGGCAGTGAGCAGGAGGCTGGGCCTCCTCTCACGGACCTGGGGACTCTGCCCACCCTAAATGGCTCCTGCGGCCCACAAGCTCAAGGCTCTCCACTGGCAGGGGCCTTGGGAGGGGCCCCGTTCCTTACCTGCACATCCAGGTTCTTGCGTGAGGAGGCAGGCGTGTTGGCATAGGAGCTGATGGACGAGCTGGTGTTGATGTCATCCGTGCTGAGGTTGTCTATGGTGTCACTGATCCCGCTGCTGACGGAGCTGCTGTCATCCCAGCTGCCAAGACAAACACACCCTGAGCACGTCACGCCGCACCAGCTCAGCCTGACGATATAGACAGACAGCTACCATCCCCGAAGGCTCTTGGTGCACAAAGCCCCAGACAAAGCTCCTTTGCCTCTAATTTGACTCATTTTCAAGGGTGACATCCAACTGCTTCTGTCTGGCAGCTGGGGAAGTGGGTGATATGTGTCTTCCCCTAAAAGGCGGTGCTTTCCTGAGCAGAGGTGACTAAACACATACACACTACCTACCCCATCCTCAACATCACCTGGGGGGCTTTCAAAAGCCAAGGGCAACCTCCAGAGACAGAGGAGGCGCAAGGGGGTTGGGGACTGGATCAGAAAGTGGGCAGAGAATGAGTCAGCAGGGGTGTCCTCCCTGTGGCTCAGAAGGGGAAGAAGAGCTGCTGTAGGAATTCTCTGGACCCCACTCCTGGCACAGAAAGCCAAGAGAAGGGAAGCGCAAAAGTCGGCAGAAACCCATCAACTCTATTGGCAGGTCTAATAATTGGAGAAGAGAATGGCAATCCACTCTAGTATTCCTGCCTGGAGAATCCCATGGACAGAGAAGCCTGGGGGGCTACAGTCCGTGGGGTCGCAAAGAGTCAGACATGACTGAGCGACT
Source organism: Ovis aries (assembly GCF_016772045.2). Taxonomy (NCBI): domain Eukaryota; kingdom Metazoa; phylum Chordata; class Mammalia; order Artiodactyla; family Bovidae; genus Ovis; species Ovis aries. The sequence continues at coordinate 22,423,272 of NC_056074.1, forward strand.
AACACAACACTGCTGCTGCTGCTGCTGCTAAGTCGCTTCAGTCGTGTCTGACTCTGTGCGACCCCATAGACGGCAGCCCACCAGGCTCCCCCGTCCCTGGGATTCTCCAGGCAAGAACACTGGAGTGGGTTGCCGTTTCCTTCTCCAATGCATGAAAGTGAAAAGTGAAAGTGAAGTCGCTCAGTCGTGTCTGACTCTTCGTGACCCCATGGACTGCAGCCCACCAGGCTCCTCTGCCCATGGGAATTTTCAGGCAACAGTACTGGAGTGGGATGCCATTGCCTTCTCCAAACACAACACATACAACTCTAATATATCTCAAGATGCATCAAAAATAGAGTCCTTCATTTCTCAATCCTGAAATCCATCAAGACCCTCATCCCGCACCACTCAAGTCAAATCTCCAAGCAAAGATTCTTCTTTTTCCTTCTACCATCTCCGCTTCCCAACACCAAGACATTCGGGGCGCCCCCTGGTCCTCCTGCCCCTGCTTGCAGAGTCTCTCCCAGTGCGCATGGCTGCCCCCGCCCCTGCGCCCAGAGGTTCTGGCTGCTTCTGCCCTGCCTGGTGACTGCCAACAGGCCAGCTGGGCTCCGGGCTCCTCTCCTGGTTCCCAACCATCTAGTCTCCCCACAGCAGCTAGGGGAAACACAAGCCAGATCTATTGCTCTGCTGCTTCAAATCCCTCAGGGCTTCTCGAGACTCCCTACTCTGGCCCTCAAGACCCTGTGATCCAGCCCCTCCTCCAGTCAGTCCTGCCATGGACGCCCATCTTTATCGCTCACCAGCTCTGGGTTTTTGCATTCTAGGCTTTGCATTTACTGTACCTCTGGATGCCTGCCCCACCTCCTTCTCTCTGAAGAGTCACCTCCCCAGAAGGCCTTCCCTAGTCCCTCCAGTGTCCCCTCCTCCCACCCTCTCCCAATCCCTGACGTCAGGTCTGGTTGCAGGGTGGTAGATACACAGCAGGTGCTCAATAAATACCTGCTGATTTAGACACACAGAGTGGGAAGTTGAGGAACCTATAAAGTAAGCTTCTAGCATAAACTGTGACACCACTCTACTTGATGGAGTAGGAATAGCTAAGTATTACTGTTTCTACGGTACAGGTAGAGAAAGCAAGGCTGAGGAAGGCACGACACCTTACAGGAGGTCAGACAGCATGACGGGCAGGACCTGAATCCAGCTGCCCCCTCTCTCCTGTGACGACACACGGCTCTCTATCACGTCCATTATCAGTGCACACGGGCAAACGACAGGGCCCACTTCCCCAGGAGGAAGCCCAGGCTCGGGAGCTGGTGTGTCATGGAGCAGGAGAGGCAGGGCCAATACGTGCCCCCGGGGCCGTGTGATGATAAAGCATTGACTTAACCACATGTGTCCACCACTCAGCCCTCCACAGGGAGCCACGCCTCACCGAAAGGCCCGCAGAGCGGCTCTCTGATGCCTCAGAATGCCAGGGTCAGAACAACTCCACGCCCCAGTATACATCCAGAAAAACAAACACAGCAATTTTAAAAGACACACACGCATCCCAATAAAGCTGCATGATTTAGAACTGTCACGATATGGAAGCAACCTAAGTGTCCATCGGCAGACGAATGGAGAAGATGTGGTATATAAACACAGTGGAATATTACTCAGCCATGAAAAAGAATGAAGTTTTGCGATTTGCAACAACATGGATGGGCTTGGAGGGCATTATGTTTAGTGAAATAAGTCAGACAGAGAAAGACAAATACATATATAAGAACACTTACATGTGGAATCTAACAAAATACAACAAAGTGGAGGATATAACAGAACAGGAACAGACTCACAGAACAAATGATGGTCACCAGTGAGGAGAGGGAGTAGAAGGGGCATGAAAGGGGTAGGGGATTAAGAAGTACAAGCTGTGTATAAAACACATCAGCTACAAGGATATGTTGTACAGCTTAGGTAATACAGCCAACATTGTATAATGACTATAAGTGGAGTATAATCTTTAAAAACTGTGGCATACATTATATATCTATGCATATATACACACACACACAAAAAGAAATGCCACTGTCTGAGATTTAGAAAGTCAGGAGCACCCCAAACCACCACTCCCGAATAATGAAAAGGAAGTTCTGGTTTGTTCCACCAGCTCATAGGATGCCTGTCTGAGCTCTGCTGATCAGGCAGGAAGACGAAGCTTAGTGGAAACCTGTTTTCATTACCTTTCCCTTCAGCCCGCCAATTTGGCTTCTAAAGCCCACCTGGAGGGTCCCACCCAAGTGCAGGGGAAACATGCAAAGGTGGTTCTCAAGCAGAGAGGATAAAGGCGGGCAGGGTGGGGGCTCAGGGGGAGGCTCACTAAGGATGAATTCGCAGGGAACTGCAGTGCCAGGTCTCAGGCAACTTCCTGCCTGTGATTCCACTGGCTTGGCCAGGCCTCCATCCAGTTCCAAATCCTCCTTTAAGGCCTTCTCCAAATATCCTGGCCCACCCTGACAATCCCCTCCTCTGAGTTCACAGTCTTCCGCATTTGGGTTCATTCAGTGCGCTCTTGCAGTTTTCCAGACGTTCTCTCTGTGATGGTCTGTCCTACTTTCTAAACACCCGCAGGGATCTGCCTAGTGATAGTAAGCAGTGCAGCCTGTGTGTCAGGCATCAGGCCAGGTGCTTCCGATCGTCATTTCTATCTCCGCTCTTCACATCACACCTGCAAGGGACCCGTTCTCCTCCCCAGTTCACAGGTGAAGGGATCAAGGCTGAAAGAATGAGTATCTTGCCCAGTGCCCGCCTTCAGTCCACTTTGGAATTGGGTTTAAGGCAGAATTGTCTAATTTGGGAACATGTGCTCCCTCTGGCCTGCGTCACCCGGCCGTTCGTTGAGCACTTGCCACATGGCAACTCTTCAGCACCTGCACGTATTCTCAGCCACGCTCCTATTCCCTCACGGGTGGCTATGCTTCCTAATGAGGGCACAGGCTTTGAGAGTGCCGTCCAGGGCTCTCAGCAAATGCAGGGCAGGGCTGGCCAGGAACCTCTCCCTGACCCCGATGCCCACCCTCCCCACCACCACCTCCAGGGCAGCGGTACAGCAGCAATGCCAGCCTCCCCATCCCCCATCTCCAGGCATACAGTGCGCATTTATTGAACGCCTGCTGACTGAACTCACATGCAGGACAGGCGCGGCATGTTCTGATGCAAAGGCAGCCCCAGCAGCGGATTCTGAGCCCGGTTCCCTCCCACTTTGTCCTCTGACAGGTCACAACCTCTGTGCCTCAGCTGCTTAATGGGTGACACACGGATGTGGATGACACGACCTAGGCTGGCAACCGTGTAAGGCTCTGCTGGGAAGAGGGTGACAGCACAGATGGAAAAGGACTCCAGCCACTCTCATGATGGGAAGAAAATCCCGAGTCTTTCATTGCCTCTGCTCTCCGGGGTTAGCCACTGAAAGTATCTGAAACTTCCTATAAGCCAAGGATGAAGAGAGAAGACCGTGCGCAGGAGAGGAGTGTGGCTGGAGAGGAGGAAGCAGGGGAGTCAGTAAGGGGCGCCCACGCACCCAAGCTCCGGATTTTCTTGCTTTGAAATTGTACCCGCTGCTCCTCTGTGCCCTCCGAACACTGAGATGTTGCTGCAGGGGGGCACGTGGCACTCCTCACACACATGCTTCTCCCATGTCTGTGCACAGAGCACCATGGGGCCACCCTGAGCTGGCAGGGGTCCTAGCAACTGAGTCAGCCTCCTCACACATGCTTCTCCCATGTCTGTGCACAGAGCACCACGGGGCCACCCTGAGCTGGCAGGGGTCCTAGCAACTGAGTCAGCCTCCTCACACATGCTTCTCCCATGTCTGTGCACAGAGCACCACGGGGCCACCCTGAGCTGGCAGGGGTCCTAGCAACTGAGTCAGCCCAGAAGGGGGCAAATCAAGGATCTACCCCACAGAGAAGCGGGAGTGGGGAGACTGAGAAGGAGGATGGAGGAGCAATGGCAAGGGAGATCTATGCTGAGCACGAGCTGCCTTGGGGTCCCCAGCGCGGTCTGTGCACCAGAAACAACAGCTGTCCCCGACCTCAGAAAACCAGCCGCGTCTCCCTCACTTCTGGCTCTTTGGGGACACTGGTGAATCTCTCTAGATATAAAATCACTTAGCTCCAACTTGTCCCTTCTCTAAAATTCAGGATATTCTAAATGGTGCTGGGCCACCAAGATCACTGTCTGGGAGTTCCAAGAAGCATCCTAAGGAAAGCTAGTTCCAGAAGATGCTCTGTGATAACAATGTGGTCCCAACAAGAGAATGTACGGTATGCTACACGCCCCCTTCAGAGATTCAAGTTGCTCGTGAAGTTCTTATAAAGTGCTGGCATGATCTCTTCAACGTTGCCTAAAAGAGCACCCCCCACACAGGAGATGCTGAGAATGGCACACACTCTGGAAGAAAAGCGAAAGAAGCCTAAAGCTGCCGCTGGGCCCTTCATCCTTGGCTGCCTGAGAAGGCAGCTAGCAGGGAGGGAGGGGAGCAGAAGCAAGAGCAGTTGACATCACGTGAGCTCTGCATCCAGCCAGGCCAGAAGTCAGCAGCCACCTCTGGGAGACCAAACAGTGAGATCTAATAAACTTCTTTTTTCTACTCAAAACTAGCTTGCTTATGACTTGTCACTTGGTACACTGGTGCTAACTAATGGGGGATTGCCATTTGTTTGTAAAACGACTCCAGACGTGCGGCTGAAAGGCAGATGGGAAAAATGTGGAAAGCATGTAGAATTCATTCAGGCAGTAAGAACGTTAGTTGAATCCAATCAAGCGGCAAAGGAAATTAGGTACAACGTGGGACGGGGTACAAGTCTGTTGACCCAAGTCAGGCGATAAATGTTGAAAGAGGTTACAAAACCTGATTATGGCTGAAATTTGAAAGAAACTCAGAGGATTTGGGTTTGGCAGTGTGGTGACACAAAATTCCAGTGAAGAGGCTCGAGAGACGGAAAGAACTACAGTGCACTCAGCCATGGCCCCAGAACAATCATTCTGGAATATGGTTTGGCCATTCCTGCACCCTGCTCTTGAATCTGTGAAAAACAACATGAGGGTTTTGAGCCCACTTGATAGGATGAACTTCCTCCCCTCAGTGGGGAGTAAAGTGATTTTAAATCCTTGGGACGGTCTAAAAAGATGAAGGGACATAATGAAATAAATCCTCATATTAATGCTTAATTTTATAGAGTAAAAGATTGATGATCATTGGGATAATCTATATAATTTATACTATTTTTAAAAATATATGGCATGTTAGAGAATCTAAAAATGTCTTGTGCTTCGAATCTAAATGAGTACTGATTTTTCATTTGAGATTTTTAAGATGAAAGATTTAAGAACTGGATTCAGACTGTACAAAGAACTGAAGTGTTTTGGACAAACTGAAGTTACAAAAGTCATAAGTTATTTGATTTGCAAAGGTTGTTTAAGTGCTTAGAAAGATTTTGCTTGCTAGGCTACTAAAGTCTATCCAATCCAACATTTGAAGAACTTGAGGAAGCCAGGTATGTTAAGTTTACAAATGTGATCTAAAATATTTCAGGAAATTTATCCAGATTCGCAAATAGTACTGATCAGTCAAATACAATCTGTTAAGTTTGAATTAATAAAGTACTAATCAAAATAACGGGTGGAAACATTCTTACTTTATGCAAAATACTTGACTTACAGATAAGATTTATAAGAAAACATAGGTTTAAAATTAAAGCTTAAATAAACTGAATAGTAAAACCTAATTAATTCTAAGATGCTGTTTTTGGGTACAAAAGTGTTCCTTAGACATTGAGAAAGACATTAAAGAAGATTTCGTTTTGTGAATGACTGAATGATTTTTATATATGAATAACCAGAAGAATAAATGAACACAAGACAGATCTATCCTCTTTACCCAGTTTTTCCTGTTCCACTTCACCTTCACTCTATATTGTAGGATTGCCAAGACTACTCCAAAACTGCTCCAAAAGTGTTGGTGGAAACAGCACTGTGTTCAACAGCCTTGGGAAACAACCAGAAGAGCCTGAGGGCCTCCTCCTCCCCAGTTTCTATAACAGGAAACTAAAAGGGCATAGGGCCCACAGCCTGGCTGGTTTCCCTTTTTTTTTCTTTTTCACAACAGTGTATAATGTTTACACCCTATAAATTCTTTGGCTGGGACATCTAGAGAAATGGCAAGAAGATGCTTCTGTTGACTTCTCAGAACCATCAACAAAAAGCATCATTTCCTACCCAGACCACGGCCACGTACTTTTCTCTCTCCTCAATGAAAAGTCCTCCACTGGTGGTCATATGGCACGACTACAGGTGTAAGTGATCAGACTGGAAAACGAACTTCACCTATTTTTGCCAATAGGTGGGTGGAAAGAATTCCATCAAATATTTGCTGTTTTTCTTCAAGACTCCTAAACTCCCATGTTTTTGAATCCGGAGCCACAGACCTTGAATTCATTTTGTTCATCTCACCCTGTCAGCCAGCACCCTCTACGTGCCAGGCACCACGCAAGGTATAAGGGATACAGTGACGACTCAGTGGTCCCTAGCCTTGATCGCAAAGCCGGTAGACGTGACAGACAAGAAGGCAGAGCTCAGGCACTGAGGAAAACGTCAAACAGGAAGGTAAGCAAAGGACACAGAGTGGAAACTGCGCTGGTTTCTGACACGTCTACAGATTTCAGCAGCCCCTCAAACCACCAACCAAGTGCCAGCATAAGGCACCAATCGGCAGCGTGCCAAAGCCCAGGCCCGCTGAAGCTCTTTGCTGTGCGGCTCGCTCTCTCCGTCAAGGCTTGCAAGTGACAAAGGTAAGGAACCAGGAGAGCCAGGCCTGGGCCCCAGCCCTCCCCAGAACCACCTCCCAGAAGACTTCAGACACCTCACTTACTCTCCAGTTCTCTGTCTCCAGTGAGGGAGCTGGACACAGCGATCCCAGAGGGTGCTTTCTAACCAGCATCCTGGGGGGTTAAGCTCAGAGAAAAGCTAGTAGAGGCAAAGGGCACTGAAGGTCCCCACTGATCAGAGCATCTCCTTCCGTTCAGTAAAAGCTGCCAAAGAGGTCACCATACTTTCTAGTCTCTGGGTTTCCTCACTGCTGATTTCATCTCATAGTGATTCTTTTTGAAGAAGAATCTTCACGCTGAGTCTTTTCAATATTTGGAATAGGTGTCGATATCTTACATACAGGAGACGATTACTTAGCGCTGAGTTGTAACTGCCCTCTTTAGACGGACCTGAGCTTTCTTATTTGACACCACCCCCACCTGAGCGTTTGTAGTCAGATAGGCTACCTGAGTTTGAGCAAGCTCCGGGAGATGGTGAATCACAGAGGTCGCAAAGAGTGGACAGGACTGAGCAACTGAACAATAACAAGGCTCCCTGATTGACCCCATAATACAGAGGCATTACAACCCAATCCACAATAGAGGCTCTGCATGACCACACTATTTATCCACAAAGGAATAAGATGCAACCTTACCTAAAGTATAAAGCCACCACTGGCAGTGTTTACCAAATGCCAGGCACTGCACCAGGCATGGTATGTATGCCGTTTAGGAGTCATCTAATGACTCATCACAGAGAGAGTACACATAGGTCAGCTTCGAAATCTCTGTCTGCTAACCAGCCTCATCTTAAAAGAACCTCCACTGACTGACAGCAATCAAGCATAATATCAAAGAGACCCTGTGTGGGCCAAGACACAGCATTTTAACCAGAGTCAAGGCGCTAGAAAGTGACCAGAAAATCTATTCAAAAATAAAACAAGGAGATTCAGTTTCAGAGTCTTACAAGAGATGCTGACATCACTGTGTCAGGAATTCAAATGCCATTCAGAGGGCTTAAAGCACAATTTCAACAGCCCAAACACAAGCTATCAGCTATGAAAAACGCAGGTGAAAGAATCCTAAATTATTCCAGCCTCTCACACTCCCTGTTTCCCTCACTGTTGTGGGGAGTTAGCATTCCACAGAACCTGCTTTCACCAGGCTCCCCTGAGAAATCACCTCTAATCTGGACAAATTTTTAAAATCAAGCTCTTCTGGGGAGTCTGTAGATACATCAGGAGTCCGTAATGGTTCTGAATTAATGGGGTATTGTATTTACAACTTCATCTCAACAGCAGGAATCTTCAATGGCTCTGAATTCATGCGATACTATATTTACAAATTCATCTTCCACGAAGTAAAAAGGCAAAACCGAACCCCAAGGTTAGAAGGATGATTAAACAGATTTTTCCACTAGGATTTACACGCCCAGGCATGAGGAATCCTGGCTTTCAGCAAAAGACTCCTGACTCTGAGAAGAGGAGTTACTGAATGATCTGGAGGGTCATTAGACTTTCCAAATGGACTCCCTGTGAGATAATGTTGTTTATGCAAGAGAAAGACATGCTTAAATGATGTTGTAAAAAAAAAAATCAGCTTGTAGAGAAATATTCATTCCCTGCTCACTAATAAACCACAGAAGGTTAGAACAGAAGAGATGTAGTACTGTAATTCTGGTCCTGAAATGCAGCCTCACTAAGCAAGGGATCTTAATCACCCTCCACCCAAAACCCCCACCCAAAGACTGGGTCTACTCCAGAAGGCCCTAACCATTCTCAGGAACTGTCTTGGCCCGCCCCCGCCCTCCTGTCTGCCCCTATCCTGGTGACTAAACTCACGCTGTAGAGCCACCCAGGGCTCGGTCGCGGCTTTACCTGCTCACTTTTCCAGTTCTGCTCCTGAATCACAGCAGAGCCCATTTCCAGGGCCCCGTGCCCCCTGCCAGACAGCTGCATTCACTTGCAAAAGCCCAGACTGGTGAAACTTGTTTTCTGGCTATTGTTCAAGGCAATTGTTCCTGTGAAACCCCAGGGCCCAGCGGAATGAGATCCTTTGGTGTGGATGAGTGAGCAAGTCCAACCAGGGCTTAGCAGTAACCCCCGGGGAAGGGAAAGGGTTTGGCTACCTTCATTTCCCACCAGACAGGTATGTTAACTATTTCCTCCCCAGGAGCTTTTCTCAGGAGCATCACCTCCTCTAACCACTGCTGGGGCCCATTAAGAAAATCCACCTTCAAAGAACGCAACAGGACTCCTGCAAAATCCTTTTGCTGCCTATCTGAGAACGATAAGAGCCAACTTTAATTGAAGTTTAAAGCTGCGCCAGACTCCGTGCTAATTATATTACTTGCATTCTTTCATTTAATCCGCCCAACTCTACGATAAAAATAATAACTAGTATTGAGGGCTTATCTATATTTTCTCCTGGGTACCATGAGATTGAGACTAATTCTATACCCATTCGAGAGATGAGACAACTGACCCTTGGAAAGAAAGGCCCAAAGGTCATACAACTAGGAACTGTTGAAGCTGGGATTCACATACAGATCCAAGAATGCGCAACAATCTTGTTTATCTATTCAACTGACACATTTTCATGAACATTTGTCATGTGTATTAGAAGGGCGTTCAAGTTTCCCACATGAACAAAAATAAGTAAATAAAAGAGAGCTACTTGAAAAAAGCTATGAGCAAGCAAGTCGCCCTTTAGGTTTTCCTCCTGCGATCAGCCTACACAGTCTGCTGTTGCGGTACAAAATAACCCAGAACCTGAGTTTGAGTGAAAAGCCAGGACGGAGTTAGATGCTAATCCAAATAAATTAAGTTTCATCCAGCAGTGGGCCAGGGTACTGTAAACCTCTGAAGCTCTAGATGGAGGCAGCACATGCTCTGAAGGAAAAAAAAAGGCAAAATATTGGGCTGGCCAAGAAGTTTGGGTTGTTCTGTAAGACGCTTTGGAAAAACCCAAATGAACTTTTTGGCCCATCTAACAGATCTCAGTTTGAACCCTGGCCCTGCCATTTACTTTGTCAGTATCTTCACCTCCAGAAGACCCAGACTTCCTCCTCTATGACCTGGTGCTGATCAACACCCAGGCCCCTAACGCCTTTCATGGGGACCAAACCAGAACTCCAGGCACGGAGGAGATAACCAGCTCCTGTCAGCTGTAGGGCGGGATCCAGGGACTTTGCAAAGACCACAGGAAGGAGAGGAAGGCCCACAATATGAAAAAGATGATGAAGCTCTAGTGCAAGAGCTCGCTGCCATAAGTGGGCAGGGTCCCGGGGGAGAAGCAGCTTCTACAGACGGTGCCAGGTGCAAGGCCAATCATTTGAGGTGAAGAGAGGGAAACAGGAACCCCATAAAGAAGGCTCCGAGGGGATTTAGTAGCACTCAGAATGTCAGGGGTTGAGTTTCACCCCATGGCACCTTTGTCCCATTTTGGTAACTCATTCCCTCAACAAGTGGGTGGTCCCCTGAGTAAGCATGAAATTCCTCCTTTGGCTCCAGGGGCTGGTTGAGCTACCAAGCCCGGAGCTCTGGCCCGGATGCCCTCTACCCTCATTGTTAGCATAGGCACCAGCATGTCTGCTGGCCTCAGCTGCACAAAGGCCTCGCTCCTCCAAGGCTCCACCAGAGAGAGCTGCTGACACTTGGTCCACAGCCTCCTGGCTTTTGCCAAAGATTGCAGCAAAGTCATTCTGCTGTTCTGTTTACCAGAAGATAAGAGTACCGTAAACATCAACAGAATTCAGCATATCATATACAGCTCAGCCTATCATACAGCTCATGAAAATACTGGCGAACACAAGCTGAAAAGCTGTAACAGTGGGCTCCAGGGATTTTGCTAAAGCACTTTACATTCATTATCCCACACACTTCTATTAGACCATAAGGCACAAACTATTAATGTTCCCTTTTACAGATGTGAAAACTGAGGCTTACAGAGGCTATGGCGACCTGCCCACGGTGCCAGAGATAATAAACAGAGCTGGATTTGAAGGTAGATCTGCACGGTTCTAAAACCCAAGCTCTCATTCTATGTAAGAGCAGAGGCAAAGAGGCTTTCAAGGAATTACAGTCAAATAAGAACTCAGAACTCCCAACTGCTTTGCAAAAAGCCCAGGACACCTTTTTTTTTTTTTTTTTTTAAAAAAAAGTTATTTTGTCTTGGAGTATAGCTGATGAATAAAGTTGTTATAGTTTCAAGTGAACAGCGAAGGGACTCAGCCATACATTCTCCCTCCAAACTGCCCTCCCAAAACTCGGGACACGTTTTAATGGAATCAAAGTATTCTCCATGTAATTATAGAAAAGCTGGGGTAGGGAGGAAGTCCCAGACAGGGCACTGACTGGCTGCCCTAGGTCTAGAGTTGCTGGTGGAGGAAGATGTGGGGGTCTCAACACTTCCATTAACACCACCCACCCACCCACACATACTCCCAGTCATCTCCCAATACATCTCAGGTGTTTGGAAACCTGAATGCTCAGGATAGAACAACAATTGCTTCACTCAGGGCAACTTGTTAGGGGCCTGCCCTTCAGCTACCCTTTCCAGGCCAATGGGATGGGAAGGGAAGGAAGCCCAGGTCAGGAAACAAACACTCAGAATCAGCTCTGGGACCCAAAAACAGTTCCACCATAGCAAACTAGCCACCCCAGGCACACATGTGAGTGGCTAATGCCAAGCCTGGGTCAGCCTTAACACACGGGGTGGGGACTCCGGGACTCCAGCAGCCCCAGGCCAACTTCCAGACTACTGACCTTCCCACGTTTGACTTTCACTTGGGCTTCCACCTCCTCCCTCAACCACGTACAAATCCAATGAGCCACAAATCCAGTCACAGATTCATCTAGAGTCCAAAAGCCTCAAAGAGATTAGCAAACTCTCAGATAGGTCTTGCTGCCAAAGTGCAGTTCTTTTTGATGCCACCCCTCTCCAGAAATGAGTCGAATCAGAGAGGCCCAGGCAGGCCATGCTTGCAAGTATCATGCGTACGTTGGTGCGTCCTCCACAATAAACAGTGCCCTTCATCTAGCTGAACCCACATTTAAACTTACAGATAAAACCATCCTGAGCCATCTGCCAAGTCCAACAAGGAAGGCAGAGTGGTGGCCAGTCCCAGCTCTGCCTAGTGTCTGTGTGACCTTGAGTGCATTCCTTAGCCTCTCCTGGCTCCCACTGCCTCACCTCAAATTAAAAATAATATTGTTGGCTTCGCAAGAAAAATTAAATGAGACAATGTCTGTTAGATGCCTGGCCAGTAGTAGGTGGCAATGAACAGTGTTTCCTCTCCCCCTTGTCCGGCTTAAAAATAGAAATGTTCCTCTTTGGGGAGCTTTAGAGCAGTCCTAACAAACAAGAAAAGGACTCCTACTTAAATCTATGCCATCTCTCCTGGAACCTAGTTTCCAGAATAAAAAAAAAAAAAAAAAAAAAACCACCCGGTAATTTGCAGTATTAGTAAACACAACCACAAGTTCACCCGGCTTCTTAGATTCCAAACAAAACCAACTGCAAGTCATTTTAATCAGAGCCCTCTGCACCACCAGCAGTCCTTGCCTGGGTCCCAGCGTTGCCTCTCTCCAGTTCTCCTGCTCCCCAACCCCACCCCAGGCTCAAAGGTCTCCCTCTAAAAGCTGAAATAAGGACCGAAGAGAGCCAGTGTTTTGGTCTCAGCAGCCTCATTTGATAAGATGGTCTGGAATATACTGACATTACCCAAATGTCCAGGTGAACCAAGGACATTTGCTCTAGCTGCCTTTACGACTATCAAGGTTAAAATAAAAAGGGATGAGGGTGAGAAGGAAAAGGATGATGAGTTTCCAGACCCGTGACCACCCACCCCCCACCACCAACTACGTAGTCCACGGAATTTTGGCAGCTGTGCCGCTGGCTGCTCTGCCCTGCTTTCCAGTACCACCCAGGGCAGCAGGAGCGCCACACCCTGCCCCAGGCCCTAGGAGTTTCAGAATATCGTCCTACCTTGTCAGGTTCCTAGGCCAGAGCATTCTACATTGTGATCCTTGGAGAAAGCAGACAAAGAAGCTGAATGAATCTCACGATGGCAATTCCGTCAGCCAGCCAGCCAGCCAGCCAGCCAGCCAGCCAGCCAGCCAGGCAGGCAGCCGAGCCAGCCCACACCGGGACAGGGAATCCCAGGCACCAGCAATCAGCTACTAAAGTACCCACTACAAGGGGATCTCCATTCCCCTGCCCGGGAAAGAAACCGGATCCACCGACAGAATTAACCCCTAAAGTGCCAAAGGAGCGAGGGGTCAGGCCAGAGTGCTGGTATCAAGTCAGCTGTGAAAAGTTTCAGCAAAGCAAAAGCTAACACCAAACTTGGAAACTGTTACCGTAAAGCACCTAGTGGAAGGGCCCTCACATGGTCCCAAGGGAGCCAGGAACAGTTGGTCAACCTGAATAAAATCTAGATGTGAAAGGCTATTCTAAACACCCGTGGACTGTGCCAAAATGTTAGGAAAAGTCTCTCGGTCAATGCTGTGGCTGTTAACGATGACACAGAAATCGCTGACAGTAACATTTCTTAACTACTTCCACCCACAACTGAATGCGGAGCATTTGATTGAAATGATTAGCCTACAGAGATAACTGCGGAACCTGGGAAGGAAGAGACACCTATTTGTACAGTTAACAATGACACAAATTATTTCTGGTGATGTCAATTTTGAGGCAGTGCCAACAAAAATAAGCATTAATTTCTTGTTTGTTTGTTTGTTTTTTTTTTTTAAGGAAGCTCGGTGTATACATGGCTACTTTAAACATTATGGTATTCAAGCTGGGAGAGGAGGTGGGATGGGAGAGAGTCCCAGTTCTGGGATAGGAAGGGGTTGCACTAACTAATCCCTATTAAAACCTGTAATCAAGGAATTCAGGAGAAACTATGTAAACAGATGCTGAGAACAATGAACAACTGTTTTACTAGTGAAAATTCAAAAGCAAAATAATGTCAGAGCCACAAGTCTTTATTTTAAAATGAAAGACTAAGAGGCTCTCGAAAAGCCCTATTCCCTCTCCAAATATCCTGCCAGTTGGCTCCCGGCTGCTTTCAAAGGCTTTCCCAGAGAAAGACTCTCCCCCTGGCCTGGGCTGCCTCTCCAATCAGAGTTCAGGGTTGGGGGACGTGGGGAGGGGGTAGGGGGTTCTCTGTGTGTATGTGTTTGGGGAGGGGAAAGGGTAGGCAAGGAAGCAGTAACTGGCCGAGAGCAAGGTCTCAGAGTGGTCAACGTTTGCTCAGCAAACAAAAGCCTTTCAAAGGGGGAATGAAGAGCCACCCCCACCCCCAAAAGGGGACAATAAAAGGTCAGCTCAGAAAGGAAGTGAGGGTCTAGTGGGGCTTCCCAGGTGAAAGAAAAAGCAAGTGTGTCCAGGAGCCGAGATTGTAATCTTGAAGGAGTCTCAACCAAAGTTAATCATTCACCTCTCATCCCTTAGGGCCCTCCCCCAGGTGAAAACCTATGACCAGAGCCTGTCTCTGCAGTGGCGAGTGGAAGGCTGAGGCCGGGATGCTGAGGGGTGGGTTCAAGGGAGGGCAGTGTAGCCCAGATTTACTGAGACAAAGTCAGGATGGACCCAAACTCTGGCTGACAAAGATGCTTTAAACCATCCCTGTCTCTGAAACTGAATTTATCTTTACAACATGACTTATTTGAGAATCTGGCTGACCTCTGGGTTACTTTAGGTGGAATGAGACTACATATATGGAGACATACATACAGAAAGACACATATACAATTTCCACTGTTTGCTGCAGTTGTTCTTTGTTATAAGCTAGTATAATATGTAAACATCCACATTTATTGCCAAGGTAACTAAGGGATTTATTTATGTAACTGATATTACCGAGCCCCTGCTATGCAAGCCAACAAAATAGACAAAATATTCCTTACTCAAATGGAACTTACTGTTCAGTGGTAGAACTATACAATCAATGAGACAAAATGTAAATTGTAGAGTACGCTATAGTGATCAGTGCTAAGGAGAAAAAAGTAATGTAGGAAAGAGGCTGTGATTTGTCAAGGAGGGTGTCTGAAATTTTACACAGGGTAGCTAAGGAAGGTCTCCTGAATGGATGAGTCCTGCAGATCTGAAAGAAGCGGGGCAGCTGGTTAGGTGACTATCTGGAGGTAAGAGCCTTCCAAGAGAGGGAAAGGTCAGCGCAAAGGTCCTGAGACAGGATACAACTTACACATTCAAGAACCACGTGTGGCAGGAGCAGAGTGAGCAGGGAAGCAAAGGAAGCCAAGGAGGTCAGGTCAGAAGGTTTGGGAGGAGGGTCCCTGAGGAGAGCCTGGCAAGTCGCTGTAAGCATCTTGGCTTTTCCTCTGAGAAAGGACGTACTGGCAGGGGAATAAAGGAACTTCCTCTCATGTACAAGTTTCTGTAAATCTCCTTCAGCACTAAATATATAATCTCAATTATGCACAACTTTTTCAAGGGTGACTTTATTACATGAGACAATGCAGTTTAAAAGGGTCTCGGTCCTCTCCCTGCTGTTAAAAGGTCCCATCTTTAATACGAAACGCTCTGAATTCTCTGCATCTGCAGGGTAAGGTTTAGGTAGGACTTTCCCATGCTCTGAAAGGCAGCACACACTGTAGCTAAGAGTTCTGGCAATAGGAGGAGATAAAGAAAGGAAGGCAGGTCAGCCAACCCTGTGGGAGCAGATGCCCTTTGGCTCTTTTCAAACAGCCAGTCTTCCCCTGTCATTTCTGACCCTGGTTTCCAAACAGGCCAGATTCCAAAGACCTTCTAGGACACATAACATTTTTCTCCACAGAAACAATGTTATCAATGATGTCAAGGTTCTCAGGTTAACTTACAGAGCTATTTTTTAAACCAAAATGCAGCTGATCAACTCTACCCAGGTATCAAAGAGCAGAATAAAACTGCATTCTTAGAATATGGCAGGTAATTACAGAATACATAAAACCACTGAAATGAATCTAAAAAAGATGTTCACTTATTTTATGAATACTTTTATTAAAATAATACTAACGAGTCTACTTTGTTCCTTCTTCAACATCATCAGGTTTTGCCCTTTTTACCAGCTCTTCCCCACTAACTGGCCAAGGAAATATATCACCAATTTCATCAGATAAAATTTTCTTTAACCCCACGTCCATATTCCCCTCCATGACTATGTCACAGCAGAACACGTCAAAGAAGCCGTCTACATCCCAGCTCCCATGGTCCACTGTCTCCTCCCCGTGCCAGGCAGACTTGTGTTCACATCACCCCACTGAAACTGTTTTGTTTCTCCCAAGAACATCAATGGTTTAATTTTTGCCAGTGATCCTTCTGCTACCTAAGCGTTCAGCAGCACGTAGCCAGGTTTGGCAGCTTCTTCCTTCTGGAATGGGTCTCTTCACAGGTTTCCATGCCATCATCTGCACCTGGTTACTTCCTCCCTCACTGGCTGTGCCTCTGTGTCCTTTTGCTCAAGCTCCTCCTCTGCAGACCCCTCGGGCTCTGTCTCTTGTCCCCTGCTCTTTCCTACCTAGCCTTTCCCTAGGTGATCTCATGCACAGCTTCAAAGACTAGGCACAGACCACTCTGAAGTTTGCTGCTCTATCCTGAGCCCCTTGGGTGCACGCAACACATCTCAAATCTAATGCATCTCAGACAAAACGATTGTTTCCAACTTCTAATTTGTGTGCATTCCACTCCCAAATTGGAATCCTCTCCTTCCCAGTCAATGTACCGTTGACCCATCAGTCATCTATTAATCAGTATTTCCTTCATAGCTCCTATAAAATCCCCTAGCAAGTTCTTTTGCCTATACCTCTCCAACACACCTTGAACCTGATCACTCTTCAGCATCTACAGTAAGATAACCTTGGTCCAAGCCACTATTGCCTCTCTCCTTCAACAACCACCTCCTTGATTGCTCAGCCTTCCTTCTTGCTCTGCTAGGATCCCTCACCCCCATGGCAGTGACAGTGATCTTACTCAAAGAGACATCGGGTCAAGTTGCCTTTCTGCCTAAAACCCTCCAGCAGCTACCCGGGGAAACCCAGAATAAAATCCAAATTCATTAGGATAAAATCCAAATTTGTTCCTTCGGCCTAAAAGGGATCTGACTACGCCTGCCTACTCCCTCTGCCAGTCTGCGCCTCTCCTTCATGAAGTTCAAGTACAGGGCCCACATGGGCCTTGGCACACACTAGGTCTCTTTCTATTTCATAGGCCCTGCGCTGAGTTCCACTCGCCTGTGATGCTCTCCGTCCACATCTCCCACGTTCATCTCCTTCTCCTGGTTCAGGTCGTGGGTGGAATGTCACCTTCTCAGGGATTCCCTCTAGACTCTGGGCCAGTTACCTTCCATAATACTCCATGGTACTTAACCAGTCAGTGCATTATTTGTTTATTTTCAAAGAAAAAAAAAAAAAAAGCCAGTAAGCTCCTTGAGGGCAGGAGTGCTGTCTGCTTTCCTTCAGAGAGATCTCCCAGGGCCAAGGGTAAGAAAAGACATTACCCATCAGTAACAGGTGATTCTGGTGCCGTATCGGTGAAGATGCTGTCAGTCTGGAGATGTTGTCAGTGTGGCTTGACTCCTCCATTTCCCCCGTTCTTTGCTGGGGCTCAGAATCTATCTAATAAGTGAAAAATCTCCCTTTCCTGCTGAGGGGCTTATGGCTTATTCTCTGCATTTACAGAGTGGGTCCCACTCTCCTTTTCCAGGGAGGAGGTGATACTGTCCTTCAATCTTACTATAAAGACAGAATGAGCCACATTTCAGTGTCGGATATTTTATCTTGAGGGGCAGCAATTTCTGTTACCTTCAATTGGCTAATTCTTGGGGTTTGTCTGGAGCTCACACTTGTGGGTCCTCACACGTGAAAGCACACACACTCCTCTGTCTCTAAACAAAAGGCTTCATTCACCAGGAAGAGTACCCACTCTGTTATCTGTGTTTACCTCCCTCCCATTCTGAATCTGAAACTGCAGGCTTGTTAACAAAACCTTGGACAGGGGAGGCTAGAGAACATGACCCCAGGTGCCAGCATCTTTGGCTTAAAATCATAAGCCTAGACTTTTCATCCTCGACCCAACATCAGAGATGCCTTTTCTAACAGGGTGCCAATCAACAACAAACCAACTCCCAAATGGCAGCATTTCCAACAAAAGACACATGAGGTCAAAGCTATTTTCAATGATAAACGACAATTCAGATCTATACACTTTACTGTCTATGCATCTCAATTCTCACAACTGGGTGGACACATTCATTATTATCTTTATGTCATAGAAAAACAAACTGGAACTCAGATAACCTAGTTGTCTTGTTCACAGTCAAAAAACTATCAGGGACCCAGAGCCTCAGAGGACAAATCCTGCCCATTTTCCATGACCCCACGAGCTCAGAGTAGCAAACATTGCCAGGCTACTGTGCCAACAGATGCCACCACGACATTCAGTGGGTCAGGGGCACTGTTAACAGGTTACCTAGAGTCCTTTAGCTGCTTCTAATATTGTTGGGCTCGGCCCAATTTAGACTTTTACCAAATGCTATGACATCATGGTTTCTACAAGGAAGGTCGTTCTGGATGCTATGGGAAAAGTGATAAGATAAATAAACAGGGTATAGGAAAAGAGAGTCACCGGAGGCACTTCCTTTAAATAGAGTGGTCAGAAAAGGCATCGCTGGAAGTGATATTTAAGCTATTCTCCTTAAAATATCGGCTGGATGCTGACCTTTATGCATCAGGCACTGTGCTGGGGAAACAGCAGTATGCAAAAGAGAAATGGTCTCCCTCTCTTCTTCATGGAGGTTATCATGTGGGATTTGTGGGGATTTCAGACATTCAAATAAAGAAACAAATGCATTTAATTGCAAGCCACGATACATGACATGAAAGAAAAGCATAGTAAGCTGTGGAGCACATCAGAGGAGAAAAGAGATTACTGCTTATAAAGTCAGAATAAATCTGTGCTCAGGCCGCCTGTACAGGAATGCCGTGCAATGCTAACAGTTGACAATTTGGTGCAACATTTTAAATTTGTGCCTATTTATAGCTTTCCACATAATAAAATCTAGATCATCCCATAAAACCCCATGCCAAACACCCCAGGCTAATAATAACAGCCACAAAGATTCCTATCATTGTCCCCACAGCCAATAAGGAGTAACGGCAGACTGGAAGGTTAGTGTGTCTGGTGTTTGGGGAATAATTCAGTTAGGCCTTCCTGCATCTGTGGTCATGGTAATAAATCCGGTTACCTAGAAGAAAAAACACCCAAGAAGCAAATCCACTTGGTAATTTGGTCTTTTAAAAAACAAAACATTAAAGGAAATTGAAAACAATACCATTGGCTATAAGGGGTTGGATGCATAGGGAATACTCCAAGAGTTCAAATATTTATTTTTCAGCTGGGATATTATCTATCTCTATGAAGATGGATTAACAAAATATTTCAAAGCCACTCTGGCCTTTTTTTAACATGTGGCTCCAGCTGCAAGGACATCCTTGAGTGTGTCCAGTGTAGGGTGAGATAATGAGCCGGGGACAGGGAAAGAAGCTGGAAAGGGAACACTAGGGGCTAATCACGGGCAGCCTTGAGCAGCTGGGATTTAAGCCAGCGGTTGGTTGGGAGACTCCAGTCTTATGTTACTCCACACACCCAAGGCGCTCCCTCTGGCCCCAGGTCGCTCAGCTCTCAGGTGTGACCTCTCTGGGTGTCCCGCAGAGCAGTAGAGAAGACACTAACCAGGGCTGAGTGCAGCTCAATCACTGACTGCTGGAAGCTCTCAGATTGCTGGCCTGTTCAGTGAGCTGACCGCCACCCCAGATGTTCTCTAAGACCCCTCTAAGCAGGAACACCTTTGCAAGTCTACACCGCTAGATCTGCTGAAATCCCTCTGCAAGAGAAAATTCATTCGCCTTCTGGGTTTGTGCTCCCTCTGTGTCCTGCTGGGGACAGCCCCTGAATGGACTGTAGACTTGCTAGGTGTCAGGTGTTATCCTCAAGCTGTAAAAACCTCATCCCATAGAACCTTTCTCACAACATTGAGTCTCTTGTAAGAAAAGCTGTCCTGGTCCTTAGTTTGGTGTTTCATTGTTTCGCTTCTGAGTTTATAGGGAGTATAAAATAGGTTCACAATCTCTGAACCACAATCTTGTCTAAGTCAAAGGGAAAAAAAAAGTTTGGCCAAGAGCCCAACACATTCTAGGTATTTGTCTAGTGGAGAGGGTAGCTAAAAAGTTAGAGTGGTTAAGAATTACATTCTTTCCACTTGACCATCAGTCTCTCAGAGGAAAACTGTTTTCAATGAAGGAAGAGAAATAAAACAGTTACTGGCACATAGTAAGTGTTTACAAATTTTGCTACAGGTACTGAAAACCAACTGTGTGCCACGGATGTCCACTGCTGATATCAAAACTCAGAATAGTCTAGTAAGATAGATTTTTTTTTTTAAATTATCCTCAATTCACAGACGGTCTACAGCTCTGCAACGGGAGATAAGCTATGGAAGGTCACAAAGCTAATCAGTGCTAAAGAACAGGTCGGCCATATTCCTAAGTCAGTATCCTTCTTGGGATTTCTTTTTAAGCTCTCATTTTTATTGAATTCTTATAATGGCAGTTAGGTGCTAAATTCTCCAATCTTATCTTATTCTTCTGACATTCCCTATACAGTAGGTATTATCTCCTATGTACTAGGAATTATTATCCCTAATATAAGATCAATATAAGGATGTTGAGAAGCAGTGGGGTAAGTAACTTGCCCAAGGGCACACTGCTGCTAAGACCCTATTAAGCAGAGGCCGTGATTGTAATCACCCTCATCACCTCTGAATTTTGGCCTTGAGCCTGGTACTTGGCACACTGGGGACAATTTTCTTCATCACCAATAGTCACTTCGCCCACTGAGTATTAAGTACACTGACAACAGCCTATACCGATGGGCCCTGTATTTTCTCCCCTTCCTCCTTCCCTTCCTATAGGAGTAGTTGGCTCCAAGGGTAGGTAGCATCACAGGAGATCCCAGCTCTGTACTTTTCCTGAAGTTTAGAGAGAAAGACAAAAACTCTCATTCAATTCAGAGTGCAGTGCAGACTGACACTAAATTTGCAGGTTCAGCTGCACACAGCTAGCTGCGCCCAGACAGAAACTCCATTCTTCAGCCAACCTTTTCCCAAACACGGTACCAGGAACAATGGGATGCAGGGACGAAAAGTGTGTGAATGGTTCAGGGCAGCCCCATCACCAGTAGCCAGAATATACTTAAGACTATGTTCTTCTCACAATCCCCAAGAGTGTCATCTGCACGCACAAATGTCAGAATTATAAGGAAAGTATAGAATACAGTCTTTATTTGCAGCTCACAGTAGCATGCAAACATTTAGCTCCAAGAACGGCCTCTGCATTGTTCTTTGTGATGACAAAAGGAGTGGGACACCCTGAAAAACCCTCAGTGGGGAAAGAGTTCATCTAATTATGGCTCCACTATAGAATGGAAAGCTGTCAAAAATGATGCCAATGGATCCTGATATAAAAAGATGTTTACACGGTGGTGTCAAGCTACAAAAGTAGAAGATAAAAACTCGTTTCATTTTTCAGTTGTTATATAGTACAGCAGTTAAAATTAAGAACTGCAGAGTTATAATCCCCGGCCACTTCTAGCTCCCTGACTGGACATATTGCTTAAGCAACATATAGTGGACATATAGCTTAAGCAAAGTAACTCCTACTCCTAGAGTTACTGTACAAATTAAGTGAATCAATATAAGTAAAGAGTATAGAATGGCACCTGGCTGATAGCAAGTGCTCAAGAAAATTCTTTTTTCCCCCAAAATAAGATGAATAAGGGCTTCCCTGGTGGCTCAGATGGTAAAGAACCCGCATGCAATGAGGGAGACCTGGGTTCCATTCCTGGGTTGGGAAGATCCCCTGGAGGCCGGCATGGCAACACACTCCAGTATCTTGCCTAGAGAATCCCATGGCGGGCTACAGTCCGTGGGGTCGCAGAGTCAGACATGGCAGTGACTAAGGCCAGCACAGCACAAGATGAGCAAGCTGCTTACATGCACAGAAAAAAAGTCTAGACGTCATCGAGGCGCTGAGGCTGTCTCTCACTGGGTCATACGTTATGATGACATTTTGCTTCCCCCACTACTGTTTGCTTGTCTGTATTTTCTATTTTTCCATAATAAAACATGTTAATTTTTTAATAAGGAAGAAAGAAAAAATTTTTAATTAAAAAAAAAATCCTGATCTTTAATGAGAAACAGAAACCTCACCCAAATGTGTTTTTTAAAAAAGCTGTAGACCAGGCCAGGCAATTATAAAATCTGGAGTCTGGAGAAACCGCATGGTGTTCCCTGGTCTTCAGTGCCTTAATAACAAGAAAGAATCTGCACCCCAGCACCTCTGTCCTGAAGACGCACAGGCAGAGCTGGGGAGAGGAAGAGACCCGAGAGACAGGAAAGCCTGGTTTCATTCTTAGCAATCCACTTAGTTTAAAATATCAGGAAGTTTAGAGGATTAAAGGTATTACAGCCGCTATTCATAAAGGTGTTTTGTTAGAACTTCCAAATAGCAATCTGGTGAAATAAGCCTTGCACAGCCTTAAATGAAAGCCTGTTACAGAACTTAAAGATTCCTAGAAAAGGCAAAAGAGCCCCAGGTATTAATTTACCTAAAGAGCAGCTGCCTGGAAGATACTGTAACGTATCGTATGTAGCCAATGTTATAACATAGGTTACTAGTCACAGACCAGGAAGTTTGAGTCCAGATCACTCCGCGGAGAACTGCAATTAGCAGTAATGAGAGGTATGTCCGTGTTCTGATAAGAGCCACGGCTGCACACATGTTACAGACTTGGGTCCCTTCCTACGAAGTCCAAGGGCATTCAAAGCTACTGGAGGGACTTCCCTGGTGGTCCAGTGGTTAAGACTCTGCCTGCCAATGATACGCTCTGGGGCAACTAAGCCCGTGCGCCACAATTACTGAAGTCCACACGGCCGACAGCCTGTGCTCCACAACGAGAGAAGCCACGGCAGTGGGCAGCCCGCGTACCGCGCGAGAGCTGTCCCCACGCGCCGCAACTAGAGAAAGCCCTCGCAGCAGCCAAGACCCAGCGCAGCCCAACACAGACAAATAAAGCTGCTGGAGTCCAAAATGCACGTACACGCACACACACACATACACTCCAACCAAGCAAAACTGGTGCTGGAGTCCAAAATGAGCGTACACACCCCGCCCCCCCCCACAACCAACCAAGCAAAAATGCTGCTGGAGTCCAAAATGCGCGTACACACACACACAACCAACCAACCAAAAATGGCGCTGGAGTCCAAAATGTGCGTACACATACACACCCCCCACACACAAACAACCAAGCAAAAATAGTGCTGGAATCCAAAATGTGCGTACACACCCTCCCCCCGCCCCCAACCAACCAACCAACCAACCAACCAAAAGTGGCGCTGGAGTCCAAAATGTGCGTACACACACACACCCCACACACAACCAACCAACCAAAAATGGCGCTGGAGTCCAAAATGCGCGTACACACACACACACTCCAACCAACCAACCAAAAATGGTGCTGGAGTCCAAAATGCATGAACACACACACACACACCCAACCAACCAACCAAAAATGGTGCTGGAGTCCAAAATGTGCACACACACACCCCCACACACAACCAACCAAGCAAAAATGGTGCTGGAGTCCAAAATGCACGCACGCACACACACACACACACACTCTCTCCAACCAACCAAAATGCATGCACACACACATACATACACTCCAACCAACCAAGCAAAAATGGTGCTGGAGTCTAAAATGCACGTACACACACACACACACACACACACACACCCCCAACCAACCAACCTAAAATGGTGCTGGAGTCCAAAATGTGCATACACCCCCCCCAAAAAACCAACCAACTAAAAATGGTGCTGGAATCCAAAATGTGTGTACACACACACACACACACACCCCCCAACCAACCAACCAAAAATGGTGCTGGAGTCCAAAATGCACATAAACATACACACACACCCCCCTGACCAACCAACCAAAAATGGTGCTGGAACCTAAAATGCATGTACACACACACACACAAACACACACACATACACTCCAACCAACCAATCAAAATTGGTGCTGGAATCCAAAATGCGCATGTACACAGACACACACCAACCAATCAAAAAAGTACCTAATACACTTATCCCACAAACACATCTGGGATGGGAAGGTCATGGCAAACTCGGGGGGCGGATAAAAGCCTATTACTGAGCCCTGTTAGCTCAGTGGGCCCTGTGCTGTTCATGTCAATCAACAGTAAGTTTTCTCAGGTCCAGTCTTACACATGCGACAGAGTCTTGTGAGGCTCTAAATCAAACGTCTGAGATGCAGATTCCATTTTTTCTCCACAATTTGTTTCTTATGAGATCACAGAAGATGTCTCAAGAGAGGTGGACTTTAAAACTAGGGGAAGAGGGGGGTCAAGGTGAGAAGTCTTAGAGCAGAAAAGAGGTGGGGTTTGGAGACGAGCAGCCTTGGGAGTGATTTCTGGCTCCACGAACAAGCTGAGCTGGGTGAGCTGGCACTCATCTACCTAGCTGGACAGTCTTTCATTTGGGCAAGAGGGTATGATGCTAAGTCAGGCCTGGCTCTCAAGATGCTCGGAGTACAGGTGAGGTGACAGGCAAGTAGCAGACATGTATAATATGCTGTGTTTACTGCTCTGATAGGGCAGAGTTCCAGGATACTATGAAAGCAAATAGGAGGATCAGCAAATCTGGCCTTGGGAGTTGGGGTGGTTAAGGAAGGCTTCCTAGAGGTGACACTTATGTGTCACCTTGAAGGATAAGAACCAAGCTGTGGGTATGGGGCAAAGACGGAAGGAACAGCCTCTGCAAAGCAAGAACGGATCGTTTTCAGAGAATGGCAACCAGTTCAGTGTGGATGAAGGGGAAGTAAATAACGGGAGCTGAGGCTCACAGTAGGCCCAGTAACAGAGTTTGAACTTTATCCTTACAGGGACTGGGAAGCTCAGACACCTTCACTGCTTCTGGAAAAGCTCTGGGAAGCAGGGATGCAGATATACCAATGGAAAGTTACCCGGCTCCGCTTCCCAGTTCAGAAATCTCCTTCGGTGGCTTGCATTTTATGTAATTTTTTTGACAAGCTCAGCATTTAAAAATTATTATGTCCAGCCCATGGGAGCTCCAAGTCACACCAGGATCTCATAGCTCATCTGTTTTAAGTCCTGGAGAATTCTGTTCAGACTTTGCTGAGTTCTACAAGCACCTACCTCCATGCAGTTCATCTGCAATCACCAGATTCCAAATCTTACACAGGGTTGGCTAGCTGATTAAATGCGGTCACTCTAGAAGTTCAGATCTGAAATGAAACTCAGGTGCCATGTGGCTCAGTTCTCTCTCTCTAGGGGTGAGTTCAGGCAGAGAGGAAGTAACTTGCCTGAGCTCACAGAGTTTAGTGACAGAGCCAAGGTGAGACCTCAGATCTCTAGCACCCAACCCACATTCTGCTTTACTCCTCCCCACCCCATAGCTCTCTTCTTACAGACCAGGGATTCCCAATTCCCATCCTACAGTTAGGGAGGTCTCACAGACACCTGTGCAGCCAAGCAGGGCCATGAAATCTCATTTGCCAGCAAACGCTGCAGGAAGGAGCAGAAAAGATGGCTGAACAGGATAGAAGCGATAAGAAGGGAAACTAATTAGAGTGATCTTATCCATTAAAAAAAAAAAAAGCAGCACCACAGCAGTCGAGGAAAAGAATCAATTCTATTTACGCAAAGCACTTTAAGGTAATGAAAAGAGCTTCCAGCATTACTGTATTTCAAAACATTTATCAGATGCCAGGGAAATTAAGCATGTGCAGACACACACAGCTCTGTGCAAATGGTTTATCTAGAAAATAACCAGGGGAAAAAAGATCTGAGGAACTTCAATTTTCAACTGCCAAGGAGATCAAAGACACAAGCAGCAGAAAAAGAAATACACAAATCTAAATTTAGTCATCTCCACAGCGCTGAACTTCTTTTCCAGAGTGTGTTGGCTGCCCGGCGGACATGGTGTGGTGTGAATGATTTTCATCTGAGCCTCTGTCTTTGCCG
This sequence comes from Ovis aries, assembly GCF_016772045.2. Lineage (NCBI taxonomy): Eukaryota > Metazoa > Chordata > Mammalia > Artiodactyla > Bovidae > Ovis > Ovis aries. Next base: position 22,449,237 of record NC_056074.1, read on the forward strand.
GAGCAGAGTCCTATGCGTAGCACTGAAGGTGCTGATTTGCAAGCATGCTTCGCTTGTGTCCCTGAAATCTCTGCTGGCTGTAAAGGGGGGCAGGGAAAGCTCTGGAAGGTTTTGTACCTCAAGAAATAGCTGAAGAAAGAACAATAAAGGTGAGATACAAAAGACACCGAGACAGGTGAAGACAGACACACAAACTTTAGTAAAAGGAAAAGTCACTATGAAAGAAAACCGAACGTTTTAATACACGTTTAAATAAGGAGGCCTATCTAGTAATGCGAAGGCAGATTAACTGAGTGAGGCTTAAAATACACAGACTAAGATTTCTGAAACATCTGCGTTCTGCTCTCCTCCCTCTGGGCTTCCTTGTAGCTCAGGCGGCAAAGAATCTGCCTGCAATGCAGGAGGCCTGGGTTCGATCCCTGGGTCTGGAAGATCCCTTGGAGAAGGAAATGGTAACCCACTCCAGCATGCTTGTCTGAAGAATCCCAGGGACAGAGGAGCCTGGCAGGCTACAGTCCATGGGATCTCAAGAGTTGGACACGACTGAGCGACTAAACCACCACCACCTCCTGCCTCCACGAAATAGGGCTCCAGCACCGACACATCCTCATAAGACCAGAGCAAGGAGTTAAAGCACAGTGATGCTCTTCTCCCATTCTGTGGACAGAAAACATTTCGACAAATTCTCAATAGCACTGCAAAGCCAAGATCCAAAGTGCAGGGCTGGGTGGAGTAGGCAGTTACCCTAATGCTGGCTGATCGGGCAGACGACCCCGGCAGAAGCCCCAGCGAGGAGGCAGCGCTGCCTCTTGGTACCCAGCGCTCCTGCTGCAGCCGCCGATCCACAGGCTCACATGGCTCAATGGAGATAAATACTGAACCTGACTTAGGAGAACTGATTTCTTCAAGGACTGGCTTTTGTCCTCCAGCCAACCTGTCAAACCTATCTTTTCCTGGTGACCATGAATACCACAAATACACTCTGCTGCCTAAATTTAGACTTTGAGAGCCTTTTCTAACCTGTCATTCACTCCAGAGAAGGGCAGATCTGTTTCTCCAGTGATAATAACACTGCCAGCCCCATTGGCATTGAAGAGATGTGGCTAGGTCCCAGGGGAGCTCAAGGGTTCCTGCACTCTTGCCCTATGAATGACCAAAGGCATTTCAGTCGTGTCTGACTCTTTGTGACTCTGTGAACTGTAGCCTGCTGGCCAAGCTTCTCTGTCCATGGGATTCTCCAGGCAAGAATACTGGAGTGGGTTGCCATTTCTTTGTCCTGGGGATCTTTCTGACCTGAACCCTTCTCTCTGTCACCTACCTGCACTGGCAGGCAGGTTCTTTACCAAGAGTGCCGCCTGGGCTCATGGGTCCCTGTACCCTTGCCCTACACCTCCAGGAAAATTCCTTTCACACACTCTGTACATGTGGACAAGTCTCATTCTAAAGATCTCTAGGAAAGGAAGGGCCACCATTTTCCTTAATAATCTAATTCTTCTGTATTCTACAAAGTGCTTGCTAGCGCTTTCTCGAAAACAAGAACAAAAATGGTTTATGGAGACCAGGGTTCCAGTCTCAGATTATTTAGCATCTTTGTACCTTACTTTCCTCCTCTGCAAAATACGCATATCTCAAGCATACCTCATTGAGGATTAAGTGAGGAGATTTCAGTAAAGCACCTGGCTCATATAGTAAGTACTATACAAATGTTAGCTGCTGCTATTACTGCTACTACTATTATTTCTGCTGCTGCTTCTATAATATAATTAACCCAGCTCCTCCAGCTGTCTGACCTCATGTAAGTTCACCTCTCTCCAGCTCATTTAAGTTTCCTGATGTGAAAAGTAAAGGTCATACTGACTTTGTGGGAAGGAGTTTGGCAGGATGAAATAAGCTGAGACCTGGTGCCTTTCGCCTGCCACCAGGCACAGGACATGCTCATAAATGTCAGTTCCCTTTGCTGCGTTCCTCAGCAGCAGCAATCCAGACAGGACTCATTTCCCCTTGTTCTGCTTTTACAACGCGAAAGCATCTATGGTGGGATATTTTACATCACAGAAACTGGCAAACTCGACAGTTCAGGATTTGGTTTCTTGTTTTGTTTATTGCTTTGTCTTCAGAAGTGATGGAGAAAATGTTAACAAAGTAAATTAAATTAAAAAAAATAAGTAGAGTCATTTGGCATTGAAATTATTCACAGATATGGATGAGGCTTCTCGAGCGTGACATTTACGTCCCAGGACCTGGTTGTTAAAGTGTTAAGACAGACACAGAGGGTCTTTATGGCCAGAGGCTCACAGTCTAGCAAACATACAACAGAAGGTACATTCTTTCCTGCCCTGCCTTAGAGCCGAATCTTCCTTCTGAATAAGTGTTCTTGATTATTGGGGTTCTCACTGGTGGGTCTCACATCAACTCCACTAAGAAGGGCTTCTAATTATCTGTAGTAAGTGACTTTAAGTCATTTGGTTAGCAAGTGGCTGAGCAGGGGTTGGGCTATGCCAACCAAATTATTTGGGTGACGGGCTATTCCTCTGCTCTTAACCACTACGTTTTGCCTCAGGTTTGAGATCTTGAATGCAAAGAAGCATGAGAGAAAAAGAGAGGCGAGCGAGGAACTCTGACTCCTCAAAGCCCATCAGATAGCACCTGGAATAAGAGTGGGGCCAGTGCAACTTTGGGGAGGAGGGAGCTAAAGCTTATAGCCTGTAAAGCAGCCCAGTGGATTTAGATGCTATCGTCTTTCAGCACCACCTCAAGTTACACTCAGGCCCTGGGTCAGGGAAAGGGAATTTATGAGGCTAGTAATAGTAAGACTGCCTCCCATGGAAGGAGGTTCTGAGAGAATTAACTGTAACCTGATCAGAGCATCAACACTGCCAGCCCTCGAGCACATCACTTCATGTTCCATTAGCACCGAATTTCCTCATTGGCAGCACGGAGGGTCCCGGCTGCTCTGGCCAGAGCCCTGCTTGGTGAGCTGCATGGGAGAGGAGACCCCAGGATGTCACACACCCATTTCACAGAAGGGAAAGCAGAGCGTAGAGGAGGAGGGGATTACCCTGGAAACACGGGTCTGCTGAAGGACACCTAAGCCTGGCGGGCTCCCCTCTGACACACAGCAGGAACAGATTAAGCTTTTGGAGGTGCTGCGGGGGAGAAAGTAGGGTCAGCATAGTAACCACTGCTGCTGGGAACCCAGCTGAGATCCTAGAGAGCCAGCATGCGGCTCCGCCTCTGGGGTGCAGAGCCCACACTGTTTGAAACACACTTTCAGGGCTTCCGGGGTTTGCCAGCAGGTGAGGCTGGAGGCTCACCCAGACTGGATGCAGTCCTAGATGTTTTCTTTTCAAATATCTCTTAACTCCACACGAGTTCTCTATGCGCTTGCTGCTGCTGCTGCTGCTGCTGCTGCTGCTAAGTCACTTCAGTCGTGTCTGACTCTGTGTGACCCCATAGACGGCAGCCCACCAGGCTCCCTGGTCCCTGGGATTCTCCAGGCAAGAACACTGGAGTGGGTTGCCATTTCCTTCTCCAACACATGAAAGTGAAAAGTGAAAGGGAAGTCGCTCAGTCGTGTCTGACTCTTCGCGACCCCATGGACTGCAGCCCACCAGACTCCTCCACCCATGGGATTCTCCAGGCAAGAGTGCTAGAGTGGGGTGCCATGGCTTAGTATCCACTAGATACTATTACCACTATTGTTGTTATTAACAATATGACAAACCCAGAAGCTAAAAATACTAAATCCCATGAATGGAATGGTAGTTTTACTCAATGAAGAGTGGGAACAGTGGATCCTAATAAATCAAGATGACTGGTGACAAGTGGGCTTGTCGAGAGGGCTTCATTCTCATCCCCGGCTCTCAAGAGGCTTCATGGCCCTTCTAAACCACTAGGAAGTGTGCAGGTGGCTAGGCATGAACCCCCAACTTTTTCCACCAGGAAGCCCCAGTGGCCTCTTTTTTGGAGAGGCAAAAGGCAGAAACAGGTACAGGTGTGATCCTTTCACCTGCTGGACTCAAGTGGTAACCTAGAGATGGTAAGCAGCGGTTACAGAGAGGAGAGGCAATTTCCCACACCTGGCCCTTTGAGTCCCTTGACCCCTCCGAAGAGTGGCTGGGGGCAGTGTGTGGTCATTTGAGATAATGGAGAGGGCTTGTGCAAGCAGGCCAGATGACCTGGGACTAGTCCTGCTTGCTGCGTGACTCCAGACAAATGACCTAGCCTCTCTAAGTCAGCTGCATCATGGAACTCGAAGGTGGTGGAGATAGGTTTCCCCTCATCATGGGTATGCAGATGAATATAACATAAGACCTCATTTGAATCCAGCCCCACGGGTTACTAGCTCTGTTTCTCCATCTGCAGTACGAACTCACCACCAGGCTGGGGTGCACACTGATGCACACTAATGCATCTAACACAGCAGAGGGGAGGGAGGCACTCGCTATTTTCCATGCTCAGTGACCTCTGAAGCCCACCCTCCCTTGCCCCACAGCCCTCTTGGTGGAAGTGAAGTTCTGGGTCTGTTCTCTGGGTGCCTGTCCCAGGGCTCATCGCTTAGAGCAGAAAGCATTTCTCCAGCCTCCTTTCCTCCAGTTGGTGGGACAACAGCTGTTGCTCCCCCCACCCCCGCCCCAGTCCCGGGTTTACAGCCCATTTATGGCGGGACACTCTGGTCACTGGGTGTTTGTGTAGTGTTTAATCATTAGGAGGTGGCCCCAGGGCATCTGCAGATAAGTCAGCTATTGCCTCAGTCTATCAGCGTCTGTTTTCAGAAGGCTCCTCTCAAAGGCCACAGAGATGACCTCTGGTGCAGCCTGGAGCTGGGGGAGGTGATTCTGAAGGGCACAGGGGGACATGGCTACTAGAGGTGAGGCTTTCTGTATCGAAGTAAAGCGCTGGCCAGCCTGGAAAACACAGTCAGCCTGCAGAGATGGGACTTCCTTTCTCTTCAACCCATTTCCCTCCCTGCCAAATCTAGACGGCTCTTTATCCTCCTCACCACCCAGACACCCAACTTGTTTTCCAAGATCCACCTAAAAGACCCCTCGACATTCCCCTGCCTGCATCGTCCGTTCATGAGCTGGTCTTTGAGATAATGGAGAAGCCTTTTGTATGTTTAAAGAAGGCACCACTCCAGAACCCTGGGTACCCACATATGCTAAGTTCCCTGGTGAGCTCTCCACTGGATGGAAGGGACAGCCATGCCTGAGTCATCTCAGTCAGACTGGCACCTGCTCTTCGATGAAGACCTACTCTGTGCCCCCCATGCTGCTAAGGGCTGAATCAGCACTGAGGAACAAGAGAAACAACCATGTCCACAGTGAAGAGCCGAGGTCTCCGGCTGGGGAGACGTAACTCATCCGATTAAAAAGCAGGAGTTCAGTTCAATAAACGTTGACTGAGCACCTCCTGCATGCCAGACACTGTATTATCAGGTCCTAGAAACTCAGCAATAACTAAGATAATCCCTGTTTTTCAAGTTTAGTACATCTAAAAAAAAATAGTCAAGATTTTGTCAGAAGTTAAAGAATTGCATAGGGCCGTTTGGGAGCTCCTTGGAAGGAAACTTAGGTGCCAAGTAAGGAAACATTGGAACTGAATGCTGGAAGCCATGTACGTGTTAGCCTGGCAAAGTGGGGTCAGAGAGGGCATTCTCAGCAGAGGGCATCCCATGGGCAAAGGCACAGAGACCTGGAACATCGTGGAGTGTGTGGGCAGCTGTGAAGGGTTCGGTGCTGCGGATTACAAGGCTGGCATGGCAGCTGGGGCCAAGGCTGGATGAACCATTCCAGGTGCTTCTCGGCAGGTGAGTGGTGTACACGATCAGATCTGCCTTTGGGGAGATCACTGCGGCTGTGCTGGAGCTGATGTGTGGAGTAACAGCATAGCGGCCGTGAGAGCTGAGGGACAGTGCCAGGAAATACAGCACGGGAGACCATGCCATGAAGTGGTTGGGTGGGGGTTGTGGAGAAAGGGGCCCGGCTCTCTGGCTCCAGTGGAGCTCAGATCTGAAGTCTAGGATTGACGTTGCGGGGAGGGGGGGCGGGCGCTAGGGACGGAGTGGCTGGTCATTAGCATGATAAGCACAGCTTGTGGACAGAGGCCCTGGGCTCCAGCTCCAGACTTCCTGCAGGGACATTCAAGGCCAGCGCCTGCATTAGCTCCACCAGCTTGCTGGCTTTGCCCTCTAGCATTTTATTCCAGATCATTAAGAGCACAGCCCTCTGGGAGGCTATCTCAGGGCCTTTGTTTAAAGTGAGAAGCAAGGGCATTTAATTGCCTCAGCTCAACACCCTGCCTTACTCCCTGGTCCCCTCCCCTCCATGCACCCTGCCGGATCTGTACCCCAGGCCCTCCCACCCACAGCACCTAGGGCCCACAGCTTGTCTTGACACATAATCAGTGTGCGTTCTGAGGCCCTCCTCAAATTATGGCTCTGATCTTTACTTCTAAAAGCAGAGCTGGAATTATAGCTTGGCTTAGAGAGACATTTAAATCCCCAGGGTCATAAACCCTTTCAAGTTCTGTTTCAAGACCTTTGCTGAGGATTTGAACAGGTTTACACCTCTGATGTTGTTCTACTGTGGTGAGTCTGCCAGTTTCCAGAGTGAGACCTCTTGTCCGGGCGTGCTGGCTACTTCAGCTTGTGCCAGTCTCCCATGGTGGGGCTCAGGCCTTAAATGATATCTTCTGCTTTTCCTCCTGCCAGAGTTCCCCCAGGATAGAAGAAGCAGGGAGACCGGAGCTGAGACTGCCCCAAAGCAGAATCACAAAGAGAAGGGTATTCTGTAAGAGGCAGGTGATGGGGGCAGGGGGTCACAGTGCTGCAGGTGGGCCTGCAGGACCCGTGCTCACATCCTGGGCCCACAGCTGAGGCTCTTCAACCTTCCTGTGTCTCTCCTTCCTCATGTGTGCAACTGGCACTCTAATCCTTTACAAACCGGTGGCTGTTCATGGAGGGGGTTTAACTGGGCTCAGGCACTGTGCTAACATTATCCCTGCAGGACAACTCGACGAGGTAGGCTCATTATTTTTATTCTACAGAGCACAGGGGCTCAGGATGGTTAACTAGTCTCTGTCATGTGGCTGGGAGGTGGTAAAGCTGGAGTCTAAACATGACAGGGGGTCAGAGGTTTGAAATCTTTTTCCAAGAAAGATAGTAGACTAGGTCGAACCATTCGGTCTCCTACCAGAGAACCTCCTGGACACTAACAAGCCCAATTTTGAGTCCAGTTTGGGGCTGTGGTTAACTGAAGACTGGACAAGGCTGTATGGGATGGATCAATAAGCCACAGCACCAGAACTGATTTGTGTCGGCAGTTAAGAGCTGTTTGCTGCCGCTGGTGCCGCATTCGGATTGATCAGCGCCTGCTCTGGCCAGTTGCTGCCTGCATCTCGCTGGTTTTAAGTATTCTGCATATTGGCCCTGCATCTCAGAGCCAGGCAGTCAGTCATTCACAAACACCTATCATGAGCACCCTTCTGAGCCAGGCACTGTGCTAGGTAGGAGATTCATTTGCCGACAGAACGAACCCAGTTTCTGTTTCCCTGATACATACAGCCTAGTAGGAAGACATAGCAGACAAATAAAGAAAAATTAGCACAAATGCCAATAAGGGATGTGAAATAAACTGGATGCTGCAAAAGACACTAACAGCTGAGACCTTCTTGAGAGAGTGGTCAGGAATCATTTCTGAGAGAGCGGTGAAATATTTGAGTTTAGACCTGAAGGATAAGAATGAGCCAGCCTTATAAAAAGGTGAGAAGCACATTCCAGGCAGAAGGAATAGCATATACAAAGGTTCTGAAAGGAGATACTTGGCAAGTTGCAGGGCTTGAGTTGGGGATGGAACAGTGGAATGAGGCCAGAGAGATGGCAGGGGCTGGGCTTCCCTGATGGTTCAACAGGTAAAGAATTTGCCTCCCATGCAGGAGACTCAGGAGATGTGGGTTTGATCTCTGGGTCGGGAAGATCCCTTGAAGGAGGAAATGGCAACCCATTCCGGTATTCTTGCTTGAAAAGTCTTATGGATAGGAGCCTGGCGGGCTACAGTCCAAAGAGTTGCAAAGAGTTGGACACGATTGAGCATGCATGCAATGGAAGAGCAACAGAAGGTGCCCTACTCTCGAGACCACGGTAAGAAGTCTGGACTCCATTCTATGTGCAGGGGAAATCCACTGAGGTAGTTAAGGGCAGGGGTAGTGGGATCTGTGTTAAGAAGGTCACAATAGCTGCTGGGTGGAGAAAGCACCACATGAAGGTCATGGAGGAGACAGTGAGCCCAGTTAGGAGGCCAGAGTGGGCGTTCAAAGAGAAACCACGGCAGCCTGGGCCCGTGTGATAGCAGGCGAGTCGGCAAGGAGCAGAGAGATTCGAGAGACCACTTGAAGGGCCTATGCCCAAGACTCACCCATAAACTAGACGAGGAAGAGAGGAAACCTAAAGATTCACTAAGTCTTATTAATCATTCTTAGGATAGTATTAACTAACTAATTAATTATACGGCAAACATCTACTACCGTATATGCCAGGCCTCTGCAGAGTCCAGGAAAGCTAAGTAGAGTCAGACACCATTCCGGTTCCTCCCTTAGTTTAGCCGGGGATACCATACCCATGAGTGCTCACTCAGCCGTGCTTGACATTTTGGGACCCCATGGACTGTAGCCCACCAGGCTCCTCTGTCCATGGGATTTTTTCCAGCAAGAATACTGGACGGGGTTGTCATTTCATCCTCCAGGGGATCTTTTTAATCCAGGGATCATACATATTTCCAATACAACATCTCCTATATTGCACCGAGACACTGGGAAAGCACAGACCACACCTAGGAGCAGACAATTCAAAAGGCATGTTAAATGCTACCAGAGAGCAAAACATAGGTTACCAGCAGACCCTGGATGGATGAGAGGTGCCCAGAGGACCCTGTCTGGGGTTAGAGAAGGAGAGGAGGGGGCAAGGAGGCTTCCTAGGAAAGACAGGGCTGGGGCCAATCCTGGAGCATGAATGGGGGTTATGCAGGTAAGGGAAGCCAGGAGGTCATTCCTGAAAATTCTAAGCCCCAGCTGAATCCATGACTCGGGACTGGCACACCCTCCTCCTTTAGAGATGGGTAGCACAGTACCCCAGGGAGAACATGGGGTTGGAGTTAAATGCAGTTGGAGTCTAAGCTCTTCTGCCACTCACTGCCCATGTGCCCCTGGGCAAGTCACTTAGATCCACTGACCCAGGACTCATCTGTGAAACGGGGCAAACTCCTTACTGGGTCTTCTGGGAGGTTAAAGCATTTAGGGGGAGAATCCCTAGAAGTGTAGCCATTGTTGACAATGAGGCTCAGAGGCCAGAGCCACAGACAGCAAACTAGCGAGAATCCTAGGCAGGAGCTAGGACAGCCTTCCAGAGGGCATCCATCCTTGGGGTACCCAGAGCCCTGGTGAGCTGTCCCACACCAAAAACCGAGAAATGATCATTTCTTCCTGCAGGAGCTCCTGCAGAACAAGGCAGTGGGTACCTGGAGATCCACTCACACACGCCCGCATGGTACTCGGGCCGACAGGAGGACACCCTGTAGGACTCACTCTCTGGAGCCACCTGTGTGCCTGTACAGGACGACACCCCAGACTCCTGCCCAAGCCGAGATGCCCTGCGGGTCCGCTGCTCGCCTCCTCTGCGGCTGAAGCCACCGCACCCTCGTGAGGGACCCATGGGTCGTGTCCTGGAAGCCCACAGAGGCAGCCAGGGAGGATTATTTTTTAAGCCTTGTTTTGCCACCCAAGGGCTTTTGAGTCCCTCTCCCCAAATGTCAGGGTAAAAGCTTAAATGGAGAGGAGGCAACAGAAATCCTCAAGTCGGGCCCTGAGCCCATCGAGCCATGCAACCACCTCATTTCCTTCCATTCCCCATTTAATCTCTGCCACACAATCTTGCAACATCCCTCAAAACATCAGAGTCCCTCTTCAGATCTCATTTCAGGCGATTTTACAGGCACCACAGATTAATGAGGGAGATAAATCAAAGTGCAGAGGATGAGGGAAAACAATAAGGCTGTAGCTGCCGCAGACAAAGCTGGCCTCCTCTTCCTGACATCCTGAGACAAAGGCCACGGGGGTGGATGGCAGAGGCCACTCCCAGAGGAGACAGACCCTGAGGGCCACTAGGTGTGACCAGCAGGATTAATGCAACTCTGAAACCTCTGGTGGAAGCTCTGGAACCAAAGAAGCCAGATGTCCTTAAGAGGGAAATATTACTCCCGTAGCTTCAAGCATCCCTAAACTCTGCTGAGGGAAGGGCTAGAGTTTCCTCAGCAGCAGGAGAGTTTGGCTTGGGCCACACCCTCAGGCTTTCTTATGACTGAGCCTCCAGGTGGAGAAAATCAGACTGAAAAGAGGACTGTCTCAAAGGGCCCCGGGCTGTCACCTTTACAAGCACCCTCAGCCGGTGTAAGGTCCTAAGGAGATGATCAGCCCTCACTCATAAGCTTCCAGTGAGGGTCACCTTGTGGAAGGATGGCATCAAGCCTTTGAACAAACAGGGAGGCAAGCTCGATGATGGAAAGCAAAGGTTTCCGAATTCAAATCCTATCCTTGCCCCTTAAGGGAATGTGGCTTTGGGAAGGAATGTCACCTTTCAGAGCCTGTCTCCTTATCTGTAAAGCTCATGGTCTTGTCCAAATCCATTCCCAGTTTTGCTCTCCAGGACTCTGGTAGACCATACAAAGCCTGCCAACTGCATGAAAAAATCATAGTGCAGGAAGTCCCCCCACCCTCCAATGGTTCATCCCCAAGGCAGCCCACTCCCCTCTAGACAGGCAGAGCCCCCTGCTAGTGCTGATTTAGGGAACAATGTCCTTCCAAGTCTAATTAAGTCCTGAGTCAAAACATCCACCAAAATAAATACAATTCATGGCTTATCAGTCACTTGGAATTTTATCTCGATGAAAACAAGACTATAGTCCCATGAACTTCAGCTCCTAATATAGTTTTGGTGATGCTCCAAGTTAGAGCAAAACCCATTATCATGTATAATGAATGGATTTTCTCCAAAGTGCCAGGAAGGTACAGGCCCCCACCACTTCTGCTCACAGCTCTGTCTGCCCTGCCTTCCCCTTTTGCAAGATGTCATTTGGTCCTTCAGCCTGTGCCTGCCATCAGCAACACTGCCACCCGCCTCCCTTGCTAAGTGCGTCTTGGCTCAGCCTTGAAGCACAGTGAGGATGGACGTTGAGGCTTTCTCTCCTCTGGAGGAGATCTGCTGCATGAGAAGAGGGGTCTACACACATCAGGGACCAGGGGCGAGCACTGCACTCTTCCTCGAAATGCCATCACACAACAACAGCTGTCATCGAGACCATCAGAGCTGAAGGGTTGGTGGGGTCCCGGCCCTGCAAGGATGAGCACAGTCCTGAGTCATTCTGTACTTGTCCTTCAAGTGACAAACAAGAACACCAAGTCTGGGAGCTCAAGGACTTTAAACATCAGTAGGTCAGACCACGTGGATGAAGGAACAGGGGTGCAGGGACGGGAAGCATCTTACTCAAGATGCCCAGTGAGGGCAGAAGAGATCCAGGACAAGTACTCTTGATTCCTAGTGCACCCCATCCCTTGCTGCATGGACTGCATTCTTCGCCTAAGAGACGATGTGCGCTTTCATCAGCTACTTGTTCATCTCTCCAAACTCGCACCGAGGCAGCTTTGCTCCCCAGAGCCTGGAGGACAGAGTGGTCACTGGACCTCTACCAATCTCCCCCGGCCTGGATTTCCTCACCGGCAGAGTGAGAGGGCTGCAGCGGGGACCCTCTCATGCCACCTTGGACGGTGAGCTTCTCTTTAAAGATGCAGTGCTGGGAAAATACATTAGAATGCCAGGTAACCTTGAACAGAAACTCTGGGCTGGCACAGTGTCCCGTATTGACCAGCCTAAAGGCTACACTTAACCAGAACACTTTCTACAGCTGGTATCAGAACTCTTTCTACACCAGGCTTATTTCATCAGCTCTTATATTTCAGTAACAAATCACAGCTAGGCTGCTCTTCAAACAGGACAAAGATATTAAAGGAAACAAAAGGAAAATCCCAAACAGATAATAAAGTAAGCAGACCTATTTTGACACTTGGGTAGTATTTCTAAAGGATCTCTCAAATCATCACTGACAGGAAAAGAAACCTCTTATAGCTTATTACAGTAACAACAAGTTCCCATCATAGGATGACATTTAGCCCCCAGGGCTACCCCAGTCCTTCCAGGTCCCCTAAATCTCTTTGGCACTTAGCATGTGGCTTATTGAGGCTCTGCCCTTCTCAATTTGATTGCAAGCTTCTTGAGGGCAGGGAGCAGAGATGATGGTCTGACTTCCCTTTGGATCCTCAGGGCCTAGTGCATGGGAGATGCTCCATCAATATTAAACAACCATCAGCATTTTCTATAAACTGTCATATATCAAGACACAGTCCAAATACTTTGCTGAAATACAACTGACCCATAGCATTGCTTAACATTCATCAGCCAATTCAGTCAACGTGTTCCTCATCTATGTGCTCATGCTCTCCTATCGTTGACAGTCAAGGCCATCAACCAGACCAGGCAGCATGGTGCCCAGCATCTGATAGGAATGTAGTAAATATTCGAAGAAATGCATGATTCAGAGCTGGTTATGTAATGGTGGGGTGGGGTGGCATTAGGCTCAGACTGCCACTTACATGTAATAAAACAGTGATGGTCACTAAGCAGTTCTCCATGTATTTTCTATTCTCCCAGCAAAAATGTACTTCTCCTGATCTCTGAATTTAAGTGTAGCCCTGTGACTTCCTTTGGCCAAAGACAAATGAATGTAAGTTAAAGAGACCATTCCCTGGTAGGAGCTTTTAAGAGACAGCATGTCTTCTCTTTGCCATGGGGACTGTCAGTCCTCTAAACAGTCATCTCTTTGGCACCCTGGGTCCTAGGGTGAGAATGATGTACATTACAGTCTCCCACTGACATGCAATGGCCAGATACTGAGGGTAGGTTTGGGGGAGTTGCTTGTTACACAGCACAACCTAGCCTGTACTGACTGATGTAAAGACTTGTCTAGGCACTCAGATGCAAACATACTATTTTCTGTTCCAGAGCACAGGTGTAGTCCGATTCTGACCTGGGTGGGGGGGGGGCCTATGCTTCAGGTTGCTGGGGGAGGAAGCACAGAAAAAGGTGCTCCGTTTGGACTTTTTTCTTTGACCTCTCTTCCTTTCATATTGCTAGATATCATCTCATCCATAGAAAGAAGAACGATCAAGTCTCCAAATTACCTTTAAGCAACTACTGAAAAGGAACCACTTTTGGAAAAAGTACTTTGGAGGAGCAACTGTCCTCTCCATCCCCCAACACGCACATACTCCACTGTGCTTCTCCTGTGGTGTAACCTGGAACAAAGCTGTGAAGTTGAGCAACATTAGGGAGTGAAAGGTTCTTGTGGGGCCGCTATACAGCTTTTTTTTTTTTTTTTTCCAAGTGAAAACACTGCATACATGAGAAATAACACCCCACAGACACTGAGCGAATTCTTTCTCTTCTCTTTACAACCCCCTGGGAGAATTCCTTTGTAGCTTAAGGTGCAGATGGCTTGCTTCCTGTCAGCACTAGCCCCCTGTTAGCACACGTGGCCTCTGCCCACCCATTCCACAAGCAGACACTCTCTCTTAAAAAGGAAGTCAGTGGTACCAGCAGAAAAGACACACTTGGGAAAGGCCAATGCAGTAATTACTACCCTGTTACCACAGAAATACAGGTTTGCCCCTAAGGCTCCTTTAAGAGCTTTTAGATTAAAATGACTTTCACTCTCTCCTAGTTTCTGTTCTTTTGCTACACACTGGGAGGAGAAAGCGGAAAGGGATGGAAAGCAAACATAATGGAGATCACTGATGCTGGGCACTGTGCTAGAGGCATCTTCTTTTTCCACGAAATTGAGTATAACCCTGGAATGCAGGAGGGGGGAAATGCTGGGCACACTAGTGGATACAACAGGCAGCTATAAGGCAGTGAGAAGGAGTAGGCCAGCAGAATGAGAGAGGGGAGAGGGGAAGGGCTGGGGTGACAGAGCGATCCAGAAGGACACAGAGAGATCAACTGACTGTCCCGAGCAAGACAAGATGAAGACCAGAAAGGTGGTGGCAGAACAAGGCAAAGTTCATTTTCACTTAGGCTGGTGGGAAGCTCCATGGTGAATTACCACGAAAATATGCAACCATGCAGGACCTTATGTACATCTGTATTCTCAGTTTTCTCCCTTTTCTGCATGTCATATTCTCACTTAAACTCCCTCGCCCTGTCCTAATGCTTCATTATTTTAATTTACGATTGTTCTTTCATTATACATCATTACTCTAAGCTGTTATAAAAGAAGAGGGCTTAACTATTAATCAATTAAATATAAAGGAAACAGAATGGCAGAGGGGTAGAGCCTAGATTGCCCGGAATGGCTTGCAGGACTGAGGAAAAATCAGTGCATTTATCTTTGTCTGGTACTTTACAAAGGACTCTCCTCACCTCCACCTCAGGCCCTCCTGACAACGGTCTCGTGATGCATGTACCACAGTGGTCCCCAGCTTATTTGGCACCAGGGACTGATTTCGTGGAAGACAACTTTCCCATGGACTGGGGGTGACAGGGGATGCTTTCAGTGCATTACATTTATTGTGCATTTTATTTCTAAAATAACGCTGCCATTGATCTGACAGGAGGTACTAGTCCGTGGTCTGGAGGTTGGGGACCACTGCATGTGAATACTGTCCTCATTTTAGAGACAAAACCATGAAACTCAGAGGTGCTGTCTAGCCCGCTGGTCCCTCCACAGCAAACCCCACAGCTGCCTCTAGAAATAGCGATGAGCTGGTTTACAGTAGCACTACACAAAAGAACTCTCTGCAGAGATGAAATGCTGTCTATCTACTGAGGAGTGTCTGCGTTCTCCAACAGGGTAGCCCTGAACCATGCGGTACTTGGGAGCACCTGAAATGCGGCTCATGTGACCAAGCGACTGACTTCTAATTTGGATTAATTTATGCTGCATGGCCATACCCTTCTCGGGGCTTGAGAGCCCCACTGGGCAGTGGGGCAGAGCAGGCCTTTAGTCTCCCACTCCCACCACGTGGATGTGGGGAAATAGCTAGAGATGGCATGACATGGGATTAGATAGAAGAAGGCGAAACTCTGCCCCTTTGCCTTACTCGGTGATGATGGGAAGATTAGGAAATGACAGCACCCAAAAGACCCAGGGGGAGAGAGTAAGGGGAAGGGAAGGAACATTTTAGGGGAGCTCTCCTTAAACCACGGCTCCAGCCATGCACCCCTGCAGACCCCCAAACTCTGGGTAGACGAACACCAGCCATGCCTCAGGGACTACTGTGGTAGTCAGGGAGCAGGGAGAATTCTTTGAATGATTGCAGATTATCTGTAGATTCTGGGGGCCCTGGTTTCTGGGATCACTCAAGGGAAGGATGAGCCTGGCTTGGAATCATGAAATAGTGGACTCTGGCAAATGGCACAAGTTGGCAGCACGTCAGAATCCACAAACAGGGATCCCTCCTCCAAACCTGCAAGCAGACCAAGGGGTAAACTGGTCCAGCATTGTATAAGAGCTGCTACTACTGCTGCTGCTAAGTCGCTTCAGTCATGTCCGACTGTGCAACCCCATAGGCGGCAGCCCACCAGACTCCCCCGTCCTTGGGATCCTCCCAGGCATGAACACTGGAGTGGGTTGCCATTTCCTTCTCCAATGCATGAAAGTGAAAAGCGAAAGTGAAGTCACTTAGTCATGTCCGACTCCTAGTGACCCCATGGACTGCAGCCTACCAGGCTCCTCTGTCCATGGGATTTGCCAGGCAAGAGTACTGGAGTGGGGTGCCACTGCCTTCTCCGTGTGTAAGAGCAAGCCTTCTCAAATGGAGACGCAGACATAGAGAATGGTTTGTGGACACGGCAGGGGAAAGGGTGGGATGAGCTGACACAGAAGCACCGACATATACTCAGCACCGTGTGTGAAACAGACGGCTAGCAGGAAGCTGCTTAATGCAGGGAGCCAGCCCGGGGTTCTGTGACCACATATGGTGGTGGATGGAAGGGTGCACAGGAGGTTGAAGAAGGACGGGATACATGTGTACATACACACACACACACACATAGTTATAACTGATTTGAGTTGTTTCATGACAGAAACCCAAGAGAACGCACTGGTCATAGCAAACACTCTCTTCCAACAACACAAGAGAAGACTCTACACATGGACATCACCAGATGGTCAATACGGAAATTAGACTGACTGCATATTCAAAAGCAGAGGCATTATTTTGCCGACTAAGGTCCATCTAGTCAAGGCTATGGTTTTTGCAGTAGTCATGTATGGATGTGAGAGTTGGACTATGAAGAAGGCTGAGGGCTGAAGAATTGATGCTTTTGAACTGTGGTGTTGGAGAAGACTCTTGAGAGTCCCTTGGACTGCAAGGAGATCCAACCAGTCCATTCTGAAGGAGATCAACCCTGGGATTTCTTTGGAAGGAATGATGCTAAAGCTGAAACTCCAGTACTTTAGCCACCTCATGCGAAGAGTTGACTCATTGGAAAAGACTCTGATGCTGGGAGGGATTGGGGGCAGGAGAAGCAGGGGACGACCGAGGATGAGATGGCTGGATGGCATCGCAGACTCGATGGACGCGAGTCTGAGTGAAATCAGGGACTTGGTGATGGACAGGGAGGCCTGGCGTGCTGCGATTCACGGGGTCGCAAAGAGTCGGGCCACGACTGAGCGACTGAACTGAACTGATATTCTTTGCAGCCAGAGATGGAGAAGCTCTATACAGTCAGTAAAAACAAGACTGGGAACTGACTGTGGCTCAGATCATGAACTCGTTATTGCCAAATTCAGACTTGAAGAAAGTAGAGAAAACCACTAGACCATTCAAGTATGACCTAAATCAAATCCCTTATGATTATACAGTGGAAGCGAGAAATAGATTCACGGGATTGGATATCATAGATAGAGTGCCTGATGAACTATGGACAGCAGTTTGCAACACTGTACAGGAGGCAGGGATCAAGACCATCCACAAGAAAAAAAAATTCAAAAAGGCAAAATGGTTGTTTGAGGAGGCCTTAAAAATAACTGAGAAAAGAAGAGAAGCTAAAGGCAAAGGAGAAAAGGAAAGATATACCCATCTGAATGCAGAGTTCCAAAGAATAGCAAAGAGAGATAAGAAAACCTTCCTCAGTGATCAATGCAAAGAAATAGAAGAAAACTAAAGAATGAGAAAGACTAGAGATTCAAGAAAATTAGAGATGCCAAGGGAACATTTTATGCAAAGATGGGCACAATAAAAGACAGAAATGGTATGAACCTAACAGAAGCAGAAGATATTAAGAAGACGTGGCAAGAATATACCAAAGAACTATACAAAAAAGGTTTTCATGGCCCAGATAACCACGATGGTGTGATCACTCACCTAGAGCCCAACATCCTGGAATGTGAAGTCAAGTGGGCCATAGGAAGCATCACTACAAACAAAGCTGGTGGAGGTGATGGAATTCCAGTTGAGCTGTTTCAAATCCTAAAAGATGATGCTGTGAAAGTGCTGCACTCAATATGTCAGCAAATTTGGAAAACTCAGCAGTGGCCACAGGACTGGAAAAGGTCAGTTTTCATTCCAATCCCAAAGAAAGGCAATGCCAAGGAATGTTCAAACTACTGCACAGCTGCACTCATCTCACACGCTAGTAAAATAACGCTCAAAATCCTCCAAGCCAGGCTTCAACAGTACTTGAACCATGAACTTCCAGATGTTCAAGTTGGATTTAGAAAAGGCAGAGGAACCAGAGATCAAATTGCCAATATCCGCTGGATAATGGAAAAAGCAAGAGAGTTCCAGAAAAACATCTACTTCTGCTTTATTGACTATGCCAAAGCCTTTGACTGTGTGGATCACAACAAACTATGGAAAATTCTTTGAGAGATGGAAACACTAGAACATCTTACCTGCCTCCTGATAAATCTGTATATAGGTCAAGAAGCAACAGTTAGAACTGGACATGGACAATAGACTGGTTGCAAATAGGAAAAGGAGTCTGTCAAGGCTGTATATTGTCACCCTGCTTATTTAACTTATATGCAGAGTACATCATGAGAAACACTGGGCTGGATGAAGCACAAGCTGGAGTCAAGACTGCCAGGAGAAATATCAATAATCTCAGATATGCAGATGACACCACCCTTATGGCAGAAAGTGAAGTGGAACTAAAGAGCCTCTTGATGAAAGTGAAAGAGGAGAGTGAAAAAGTTGGCTTAAAACTCAACATTCAGAAAACTAAGATCCTGACATCTGGTCCCGTCACTTCATGGCAAACAGATGGGGAAACAGTGGAAACTTTATTTTGGGGGGCAGACTTTATTTTTGGGGGGCTCCAAAATCACTGCAGATGGTGACTACAGCCATGAAATTAAAAGATACTTGCTCCTTGGAAGAAAAGCTATGAGCAACCTAGACAGCGTATTAAAAGCAGAGACATTACTTTGCCAACAAAGGTCCACCTAGTCAAAACTATGGTTTCTCCAGTAGTCATGTATGGATGTGAGAGTTGGACTATAAAGAAAGCTGAGCACCAAAGAACGGATGCTTTTGAATTGTTGTTTTGGAGAAGACTCTTGAGAGTGCCTTGGACTGCAAGGAGGTTAAACCAGTCAATCCTCAAGGAAATCAGTCCTGAATATTCATTGGAAGGACTGATGCTGAAGCTAAAGCTCCAATACTTTGGCCACCTGATGCGAAGAACTGACTCATTTGAAAAGACCCTGATGCTGGGAAAGATTGAAGGTTAGAGGAAAAGGGGATGACATCACTGATTTGATGGACATGAGTTTGAGTAAGCTCCAGGACATGGTGATGGACAGGAAAGTCTGGTGTGCTGCAGTCCATGGGGTCACAAAGAGTCAGACACGACTGAGTGACTGAACTGAACTGATTGCAAAAACCAACATGACATGGTAAAGCAATTATCCTCCAATAAATAAGGAAAGGGCCTTCTCCTTGAGGCCTGAGATCATGACAGGATAAAGGATGAGGGTCAGCCCAACTGCTGAGTCCCTGGTTGCAAAGTCTGGGATGCAGGGAGAGGAGGTAAGAAACATCTCCTCTTCCCTGTAATGCAAACTGTTGTCCATTGTCCTAATGCAAACTTGTCCATTGTCCCTGAAGGATGGAGTTTGCCTTTCCAGCCATCTGGGCACTGCTTACATTTTTAGTGAGCAGGGCCTCATTCAATGAGATGACACCGAGAGAAGGGCTGGAGCTAAAGAGGAATCCACGCACAGAGGGCTCCCTGAGCGAGCAGATGAGTGGGCCAGACGGTAGGTGGTTAGAGCCTTTGGCAGTGGAGGGGTCTGCTGGGCCTGGGTTTCAGTCCCAGCTAGGACACCAGCTAGTTAGGTGTGCATGTAACCTGCAGTGAGTTTATGAACCCTCTCACAGATTCAAGTCTGCGAAACTAGGGTAATAACTCCTTTCAAAGGGTCAAGGTTAAAAATTAATGACCAAATGTTTGTAAGGTGCTGGACACAGTTCCTGGCATATAGCACTCCGTCAGGAAATGGCAACTATACCTGTTTTTATTATTTTCTGATAAAAGTTTGTATTCGTTTTCCATTGTTGCTGTAACAAATTATAATAAACTTGGGGGGGGGGGGTTAAACTAATAAATATGTACTATCTCACAGTTCTTCATCTGAGTTGAGTCGCAAGGACTGAACTCACAGTGTCAGCAGAGCATCTGTTCCTTTGCCTTCTCTGTATAGAGGCTACCAGCCCTGAGTTCTTTGATTGTGGTCCCTTACCTCATCTTCAAAGCGAACTAGGATGGATGGTGTACGTCTCAGATCTCATCAGTCTGCCCTCCTCTCCTGCCTCTTCCACCTTTAAGGACCTGTGATTACACTGGGCTGATCTGGATAACCCATCTAAACATCAGCTGATAAGCAACCTTACTGGGCTTCCCGCATGGCTCAGGGGTAAAGAATCTGCCTGCAACGCAGGACACATGAGTTCAATCTCTGGGTCGGGAAGATCCCCTGGAGGAGGAATTGGCAACTCACCCTCATATTCTTGCCTGGCGAATCCTATGGACAGAGAAGCCTGGCAGGCTACAGTCCATGGGGTCGCACAGAGTCGGACATGACCGAGCATGCACGAAGCAAACTTATTCCCTTGGCCATGAGTCATAAAATATTCACAAGTGCTGGAATTAGGCCTTGGGTGTCTCTGGAGGGGCTGTTTTTCTCCCTATCCCAGGCTTGAAAGGGAAGACAATGGGAGAAGTTCCCCTCAGTGCTCCCTCCAGTCTGCATATCCCAGCAGGGGCGATGGCTAAGAAATAGCTCACCTCACATGGTGAGGGCGCCCACCAATTCCAGCTGCTGGCTGGGGAGCCCTGTCCTGGATTCAGCTCCTCTCTCCAAGTCGGGTCCGAATCTGTGAATGCACTGCTGAGTGCTAAGAGGCCAGGCTGTCCCACACAAATCACAAAGCCAAGCATAGTCCTGGGCCTGAAGATCCTGCGACACTCCCGGTGAGGGAGGTGGGCCTGGCTTGGCAGGCTGGTCAGATACCAGGCTGCACAGTAACATTCTCACACTGCAGGTCTCCCTGCTCAAGCTGAAGCTGGGATGCATCTGAGCACTGAGGCCCGGGTCCCAAATGCACAGTCAAGTTGTACAATGACTGAAGCCCAGCTGGAAAGCCATCTCCATACCTAAACTGTACAGAATTTGGAGGGCAAAGAAAATCTTGTAACTTAACAAGAAAACAAAACAGTTTCTCCTTTATGTTTGGTGATGTTAGAGGGAAATTTTCATTTTTGTTCAAGTCTCAGGCTGATGTTTTACCATGTGGCATTAGTTTTTTTTTTTTTTTTTTTTTTCTATTTTTCTTACTACCTGAATCTTGGCTCAGTCAGTCAAGAATCCACCTGCAATGCAGGAGACCTGGGTTCAACTGCTGGGTCAGGAAGATTCACAGGAGAAGAAAATGACACCCCAGTCCAATATTCTTGCCTGGAAAATCCCATGGACAGAGAAACCTGGCAGGCTACAGTCCATGGGGTCACAAGAGTCAGACATGACTTAGCAACTAAACCAAATTAACAAGAGCAATTGGTGTTTTAAGGGTTGAGAAAAAAGTTATCAAGTAACTGCAAAGTCTTGCTCAGGATCCACGTGCACAGGAGCCTGGCTTCTGTCTTGCACGTGCTGTCAGTGACAGGTACGTGACCTTGGGGGGAACATCTAACTGCCTCAACCCACTGCACACTACAGCACCATGCATGCGGGAAAGGGCCATGGCGTGCTTTCAAGGGACAGAGAAAGGGGCCTGAGAGTGGAAACCTTCCCAGAGCTGAGCTTTAATCTTTGAAGGCACTCAACCTGCTGAAGTTCGAGAACTTTCGACGTGTTCCCAGGAGATAGCAGTGCCTGCAACCAGCTGGAGTTCCACAAACCCTGTGACTGTGAGCTCAGCCCCTGGGCCCTCCTTGTCGTATCCCTTCCTCCTCCCAGCCTGCTAGTCCACAGACCTCCATGTCACAGATCTCTCTACGCATCTGTCATCTGGAGCCAAGAGCTTGTAATAAGCCACCTCCGTTTGTCCCTTTTGATCCTTCCTTCAGAGCCGGCTGGCTCTAGTTTGCTGAAAGTCGCCCCGATGACTATCAGGTAAAAACGAGGGCCCACGGGTGGCAATCCTAGAGAGCGACAGGAGATCAAGGGCAGGCTTGGCATCCTGAATTTACGATCGTCATTTATTATTTCTCAGAAGCCGGCTGGTGACATACGAGACTCACCAGCAGACACGGTCTCTGTCTCCCAGGCTCCGAAGGTACACATTCCTATCGGTTACTTTTAATAACCCTGAAGATACCGCAGCCACATCCTGCCACCAACAGCCTCAGCCTGCCTGGTGGGTGGGTGGGTGGGTGTCCTTCAGCCTCCCTGGGAGCGGTCCTCTGGGCTGAAGGGCAAGGTCAGTGATGTCCTGCTTGTAAGTGATGGCACAGTGGGCTTGCCATCCCTTTGCTGAGGTCTCATCAGAAGTCATCTCTCAGTTCGTTTCCTATTTCTTTTGTAGAACTCATGTAATTGACTGCTTGTGTGTGAATCCTTAAGGACTGGGCTTTTCATTTAAAAAAAATTCATGGAAGTATCTTAGCTCTTTTTTCAGGTTAGAAGGGAAGACTTCTGGAAAGGTTCTTTGCATTTTTTTTTTCACTTGTCTAAATTATTTAAACAACATATTTCTAGTTACAGGGATAGGAACAGGATTACCTAGCCTGCAGTCATGTGCATAGTACTTGTTATTTAATATATCTGCACACCATCTGTGATATTATTCCTTGATATTTTACACTAAATTGTTCCAAGTGTACACTATCCCGACCCTAAGAAATGTGTGTAAAATCATCAGTTTGAGATGCTAGTTGCAAGGGTGTGGGTTTTTTTTTTTTAATTAAAATGTAATTGTTAAAAATTACCATCTACCATCTAAAATTATTTCTGTACCAATAATGTTTGCCTTGCACTTTGTGGAACACTCATTAAAATGGCAACCCACTCCAGTATTCTTGCCTGGAGAATCCCAGGGACAGGGGAGTCTGGTGGGCTGCCATCTATGGGGTTGCACAGAGTCGGACATGACTGAAGCGACTTAGCAGCAGCAGCAGCATTTTGAACATAATTTTGGGAAGATTTACAAGAACAGACGGCTTCCCTGGTGGCTCAGACGGTAAAAGCATCTGCCTGCAATGCAGGAGACCCGGGTTCGATTCCTGGGTCGGGAAGTTCCCCTGGAGAAGGAAATGGAATCCACTCTAGCACTCTTGCCTGGAAAATCCCATGGACGGAGGAGCTTGATAGGCTATAGTCCATGGGGTCGCAAAGAGTTGGACATGACTGACTGACTTCACTTCACAAGAACAGACCTCCCAGGTGGCGCTAATGGTAAAGACCCATCTGCCAATGCAAGAGACCTAAGAGACTCGGGTTAGATCCCTGGGTTGGAAGATCTCCTGGAGGAAGGCATGGCAACCCACTCCACTATCTTGCCTGGAGAATCCCATGGATAGAGGAGCCTGGCAGGCTACAGTCCATAGGGTCACAAGGAGTTGGACATTACTGAAGCGACTTAGTACGCACGCTTACATGAAGAATCTGAAAGAAACCAATCTACTACTATTTCAACTGAGCCAAAGCTAAAGCATTATTATAGCCCATTTACACTAACTTTGAAAGAAGTAATTTAACACATCCAAGAATAATATAGGAGCTTCCCTGGTGGTCCAGGGGTTAAGAATCCACCTGCCAGTGCAGGGGACACAGACTCGATCTCTGGTCTAGGAAGATGCCACGTGCTGCAGAGCAGCTAAGCCCGTGCGCCACAGCTACTGAAGCCCACGCGCTGTAGAGCCTTGTGCTCTGCAACAAGAGAAGCCACCACAACGAGAAGCCCACGCATCTCAACTACAGAGTGGTCCCTACTCATTGCAACTAGAGAAAACCTGTGTGCAGCAATGGAGACCCAGCACAGCCAAAAATAAATAAATAAAAATAATGAATAAATGATAGTGCAGTATTAAAAAAAAGAGTAATACACAATATCTCACTGCCTACAGGTCCAAATTTACATAAAATAGAAGATTTATGAGCATTATTAAATCTTTTTTTTTTTAAGCCACCTGAATTCTTTCTTTAAAAGTTGGCTCATTATTCATTTAGTCTTAAATGATCACATCTGAGCAATTCCAGTTTGGGGAAAACCGGAAGACACTATTGTCTGTTTTGTTAACTGTGGAGACTGAGTTGGAACAACAAAACAAATGCCACCCATCTTTCCAGCCCAAACCCAAACCTTCCACCTCCAAAAGCAAAAGCAAGCTCAGCTGTGATCTATAATCATTCCATTAACCCTGCACTGAAGCATTAAATTAAACTGCCTAGTGCAGACACTGCTTTTGCTACAAGGGGAAATGTACCTTGTAAGGCCATCACTTTATGCTAATAGATTTACTGAGCAATTCCATGTTTACAAGAGAATACCAATAAACAAAATAATTTAACAAATTGTGAACGGTCCAATGGGGGTGTTACAACAACTGATTTTTCTTTTGCTGATATTTACTCTAAAGACTTTGGTTATAGAGAGTTTTAGCCTTAGAGTAGTTCTCAAATAGTTCATCTTTCTATAGAATTTTTAAACCAATACTTTAAATAAAATCACAGGGGAAAAGCTGACTTGAATTGGCACAGTAGTGTTAAGTCTTTAGTCCTCTCTGGTATAAATCACTACCTTGGAGGTGGAGGAGACTCTGAGAAGGACATGGTTGAGTTGGTAGCTGAGCCTAGGCCTTGGGCAGGTGCCAAATTCCTGATAGCTAATTCAGCACTCTTCACACCAGCCCAAGCCTCCAAGTCTTCCCCAAGAGAGGGTGAAGATTCCTTTTCGGCAAATTCCATTTCCGGGGGAAACTTCAGGGTCTGTCTCTTTAATAATGCTGCCCTATTTCTCTGAAGCCAGGGAACTAGAGAAGTCATCTCACTCTCTGTTAGAAACTGTCCTTCTAAGAGAAATGCACGAAGCTGGTTTGGTGCAACAAATATTTGGCCTTCTGACACAGGAGACTTCGCCTCCAAGAAGAACAGAGTGACTTCAAACCGCTCACATCGAAATTCCATGTTCTGTCTCATCAACCCAGATGTGGCAAGAGGTCAAGTACGCCAGAAAAAGTTCTTCAACAATCAGATCATTAAAGGCTATTGAAATCCAGAAATACAGCACATCAGAGCTGGAAGGGATCTTGGAACCCATACAGCCCAAACCCCTTCCTTAACAGATAGTTCACAGTCACAGAATCGGCTTGTGTCAAAGACTAGAAACTTGTAGGCCAAATATTCTTCTTTATTATACCTTTCTGAAGCTCTTCTTTGTCTCTGAAGCAATGAAGACTGGTCAAGCCCAATCATGACAACCATTCAGCATGCAGTTTAGAAACTACATGGCTAAGCCCTGCCTCTTGTCACCAGGCAACAGAGAGTTATGGGGAAGCCTGCTCAGCCACGGCCAGGGGAGCTCTCTTCTGCACACAGACCTTCTGTGCACCACCAGGGACTCTGTTCCTTCCAAGATGCAATACCTAGAAAGCTGGCTAATGGAGGAAGCAGAGCAGATCCCCAGGGCCTGCTGAACTGATCAAGATGCGGTAGCAACAGTAAAGCAACAACAAAAACTTTCCCAGCCTGAACTCCCTGGGTTCTTGCTGTCAGAGCCATCATCCACCACCTACAAGCAGGATGCAAGAGCCGGTCAGGAGCCCTCTTCCACCTGCTGGGCCAGCTCCTAACCTCAGGCCTGGCTTCAAGGCCTCCCAGCCTCTGGTGGGTTAAAGCAGCACGCATTGACTCTCACTATGACTGCCCTCGTTTCTCAGGCCCCACTGGAGTCACCTCCACATCTGGGCCACCCCAAGTGGAGCAGGCTTACCTGTCAGCATCTCCGAGGCCCAGGGAGGTGTTTCTTTGCAGGGTCTCTCGCACCACAGCCATCCCATCAGGGAGCCGGTTCAGGCGGCGGGTGTAGAGGCCAAGTCCACCATCGGTCATGTACCTTTGAAAGGAGAAAGGGATGATGCAAATATCTGGTTAAGGGCAAGTCATGGACCATCTTGCCGTTCATATCCAGAAGCCCTGCGTGGCCATCCTGTGCCCTCAGATAGAAGGAACCAAAGCTTTCCGGAGGTTCTGTCACTGATCACAGCCTAGGCATAACTCAGCTAATTCAACCCAAAGGATTACCAGCTTGCTAGCAAAAATAAAACTCAGATTAATTAACCCAAACTCACAGGGATCTATGGAGCAGAAGGGAACTAGTGAAAAAATTAACTGTCAGATGCATTCATGACATTCTTTTTAATGTCAGCAATTATACAAGCAGGTGTTTTACCTAAGTACTATGAAGGGAACTGACAAGTCACTGGCAAATCATAGGGGAAAATATTACAGAACAGCGCAGGGGAAAAAGTAGGCAAGATTTAAGAAGGATGGTAAGAAAAGATGGAGGATACAAGAGCCAGCTTTGTCATTATGGGCAAGTCCTGGATTTTTCATCTAAACTCTGTGAATATCAGTCTTCCTGCATCACCAGATGGGCATGGGAATTAGTGAGATAAGGAGTATCAAAGTGCTCTATAATTTGTAAAGGATCACATAAACAGAAGATGTTATTAAAATAGTGATCATCCTAAAGCATGTGCAATGGTAAATTTCACCTTTGATACTGATGTCTTAGGGGGGTGTCCCAGCTCTCTGAATAACAGTAACGTTACTTATCTAAACTTCGTGTTGATGCCACAGAGCTATCTTCCTATGAAATCAGTGTCGTCATGGGAAGGGAAGACCTCTGAGACTTTCTGTATAGCTAGCTGACTATCCACCAATCAGATCAGCTCCTGAAAGATTAGGCACCAGTAGCAGGTAGTTTGGCTCCCCAGGTGGTTCAGTGGTAAAGAATCTGCCTGCAGGAGATGAAGGAGACATGGGTTTGATCCCTGGGTCAGGAAGATTCCCCTGGAGGAGGAAATGGCAACCCGTTCCAGCATTTTTGCCTGGGAAATCCCACAGACAGAGGAGCCTGGCGGGCTACAGTCCATGGGGTCACAAAGAACTGGACGTGACCGAGAGGCTGAGCATGCATGCATGCAAGCACGAGGCAGTACTTCAGGTCCAAAGCAGCTTTACTTCATCCACCCTGGTTACTCCAAGACACCCCTCAGAGGAGACTGTTTGTGCCATCATCCCCATCTCCAGAGGAGAATGCAAAGCAAAACTTGAGCAGAGCCAGA
The DNA here is from genome assembly GCF_016772045.2 of Ovis aries. NCBI lineage: Eukaryota > Metazoa > Chordata > Mammalia > Artiodactyla > Bovidae > Ovis > Ovis aries. The sequence continues at coordinate 22,476,133 of NC_056074.1, forward strand.
AATCAAACTCAGAGCCCTTTAATTCCCCCATGGGCCCCATCAGACTTGCAACGCATCTGAAAATACAAGTGATTTACTTTTCAAGTCCAATAACAGGGCGTGAGAAGATCAATGAATGGGTGATTATTTTGCCGCAATAGTCAGCTGAGCTATTAGTACATCATGGAATGTTTCACTGCCTTTGGTATCTTGGCTTTGGAATATATGGGATAGATCCTGAGCGTTCTTCAATACTTGAGATTCTTCTATGTCTAGCTTAGGAACTTCTTGGAATACAGTCTTAGAAAAATGGACTTTTAGGATGCTGTGGAAGTTTTCCAGAACCAGTAGGGTCACAGAAGAAAGTTCTCACAAGAGCCATCTTGGGTGAGGAGCTTCTGCTTTGGGTCAAGAGAACTCTTCCTTAGGGCAGCTTCCAGGAGATCACATCTGAATCGACTTCTCTGGTGGCCCCTTTCACCCCCTATTTGTGACATTAATGATCACAAAGCCAACATAATGGAATATCTGTTGAAGTCGGTCAAGCCAGTTGTTTGTGGTTGAATTGTACACTTTAAAATGATGAATTTTAGGGACTTGTGGTGGTCTAGTGGATAAGAATCCATTTGCCAATGCAGGGGACCGGGTTTGATCCCTGCTCTGGGAAGATCTCCTATGCCGAGGTGCAGCTACTGAGCCTGCACTCCACAGCCCATGCTCTGTGACAAAAGAAGCCACCACAGTAAATAAGCAGCCTGCACACGTGGCTCAGACGGTAAAGCGCCTGCCTGCAGTGCGGGAGACCTGGGTTCGATCCCTGGGTCGGGAAGATCCCCTGGAGAAGGAGATGGCAACCCACTCCAGTATTCTTGCCGCACCCTCACCCCCCGACAAAAGGGGCTCAAAGAAAAGGGCTTCCCTTGTAGCTTAGTCGGTAAGGAATCCACCTGCAGTGCAGGAGACCCGGGTTGGATCCCTGGGTCGGGAAGATCCCCTGGAGAGGGAGATGGCAATCCACTCCAGTATCCTTGCCTGGCAAATCTCATGGACAGAAGAGCCTGGTGGGCTGCAGTCCATGGGGTCGCAAAGAGTCGGGCACGACTGAGCGACTAACACTGCACACCACAAATAGAGAGCCATTCTCCCACGCCATAACTAGAGAAAACCCATGCGCAGCAGCAAAGACCCAGTGCAGCCAAGAATAAAAATTTTAAAAATCAAAACAAGAATTTTATGGTATTTGACTTAGGCCTCAATAAAGAAGAAAAAAGAAAAACCAAAAAATTCCAGCCATCATAGCTATAGTTTAATAATTGTGTAATGACTTAAAATTTTTAAATTTATTTTTGGCCATGCTGGGTCTTTGCTACCGCAAGGGTTTTCTCTAGTTGCGGTGTGAGGGCTTCTCATGGCAGTGGCTTCTCTTGTTGCAGAGCACAGGCTCCGGGCATGCAGGCTTCAGCAGCTGTGCTGTATGGGTTTAGCTACTCCACAGAATGTGGGATCTTCCAGGATCAGGGATTGAACGTGTTATCTCCTGCACTGGCAGGCGGATTCTTTCCCACTGAGCCACCAGGAAAACCCCGTGTAATGACTTTTTGATTCTTGGTTCTCACACTAGATAAAAAGCTCTTTGAGAAGGGACTATTTTATTTTGTTCAAATCTATATTCCACGTCCTAACACATACTAAGCGCTTATCAAGTATTGTTTTTGTTGAATGAAATCCAAAAGACACAGTCATAGGGTGAAGTTTAGCAAAAACGTTTTGGGAGGAAACCAATTACAGGTTTTCCTTCCTCTTAAACGTCAGAAAATTTGATATCTAAGTCATATGGCAATTAAACTATCTACCTGCCAGTCAGGGGCTTCCCACGCAGCACTAGTGGTACAGAATCTGCCTGTCAATGTAGGGGATGTGGGTTCAATCCCTAGGTCAGGAAGATCCCCTGGTGGAGGAAGTGGCAACCACTCCAGTTTTCTTGCCTGGAAAATTCCATGGACAGAAGAGCTTGATGGGCTAAAGTCCATGGTGCCACAAAGGTTCAGACATAACTGAGCACCTGTCAGTCAACCCATCTGTCCATCCATCCACCCACTCACCCAGTAGATACAGTCACCCAGGATCCATGCACATGGTGAGCTCCATGCGCATCCTACAACTAGCATAAGGAGGAAAGAAAGGACCTACAGCAAAATGCGTTAACTCTGCCAGAGGCTAGAGTTTCTAGATCAAATGTCCGTTCAAGGAGATTTCAGTGGAAGCTGTTCAAAACACAATCTACTGCACCATTAAGCAAGGTAGTTAATTTCGATTTTAGCAAAGCCCGCTCAGCCATAGAGATAAACAAAAATTTTTCAACTGGGGAGATCTTGTCAAAGGACAAACAAACTAATTAAAGCATGCATTTCCCTGCTGGATTTTTTTTACTGCTGGTGAAACAACACACACGGTTGGGCAATTACACGTACCTGGATATGTAGATGGAGGCCCACACATATACAGCCCTGGCTTTCTGTGAAGGCCAAGAGCAGAGGTTGGTGAGCTTCCAGAGCTGGAATGCTGAGATGTGCTGCAGCCTCCAGCCTGGTATTGCCAGGCACAAGGTGTCAAAAACTGACCACTGATGAAGGTGGGGGGCCTTGGAGAGACGTGACTGTGTGACTGGCTAGGCTAACTTAGCTTGTCAACTGCTACTGGGAATTCTGATCTTGTTTAGGCAGAGAGATGGGGTGGTGGTGGAGGAGTCAAGGATAAATCAGGATCCTCTGCCTTCCCAAATGGACCAAAGACTGAAAGCCAGAGTTGAATGCTACCAGCGTGATATGATCCAGTTTCCTTACAAATCTATTCCATTCGTTTTATGCATGTATGTAGGTGTGTGTGAGAGAGAGAGAGGCGGTGGGAGGCAGGACTCAGGAGAAGTGGTTAAGGAAAAGAGGGAATTTACCTCTTCCTCCTTAGGTTTGTAAAAATGTATTAAAACATAATTTTTAAAATAATATTCAAAATAAATTTTATGTCCTCTCACTGCAAGATAGTACAGCGCTGTCACTTTAGCCTCACACTCAAGAACTTAAATTTCTTATTTCTATAATTATTATTCCACCAAATACAGTATAAAAAGCCCCGAATTTATCTTTAAATAACTCTTCTGGTCTCAATGAAAAATACACATACTTTGGCTCAACCCAAATTTCATAGGAATTGGCTACTGAATATATTAATATAGATGTCCATCAGTTCAGTTTAAGGAAGCATAATTTAGAGATGATGCAGTCATCGGTGTGTTGCACTAGCCCTTGAGCACAAGGGTGAAAAGGTTTGTAGTCCTGAAGGCTCAGGAGGCTGGGTGGGATGGCTGGGTCCCATCTTGCGACCTTCATCAGAGGCCTGCATTGGGTGGAAATGCAACGAGTTGCCTGAGGTTACAAGGAAGGGAACCAGCTGATCTAGGGACCAAATCCCTGAGCATCAGGGCCACACTTTCCTTCTCCTTGGGGAAACAAATCATTAGTGCTGGAGCCTAATGAGGTGCTGGTAACATCCTAATGTTTGCTTGCTGGGGTCCTAGCTAAGCACCTGCACAATTTCAACACTATCCTCCACCTTTCTTGCTTCTCCAGAGGTCCCTGGATGGAGAGCAGGAGCCTCTGTTAAAGAGCCACGGTGTCTGTGGGTGTTTTTCTTGCTTTTCAAGGCTGGGGTGGCTCATGAACATCAGAGCTAGGAGCATGGCTGCGTCATCAGTGAGTCTGGGGTTAGTCTCCCTGCCTCATGCTAGCTAGGGGCCCTTCGGTGCATCGCTGATAGCAAGTACTAAGGGTTACTGATGCTGGCCGGATGCTGTGCCAAGTGCCTCACAGAAATCCTGATATCTTCAAAAGAGTCTTATCAAATGTTACTTTCATCTCTATTTTTTAGATGAAGACAATGAAACAGGTCAAGATCACTGTGCAGGTAGATGGGTTCGAATCCCAGCTTTGTCACTTTTAGGGGCGGGTAATTTCTCCAAGTTTCAGCTTCCTCATCTGCAGGATAGTTGAAACTACGGATGAATCTCATAGGGCCATGGTGGGTTGACTGAGACATTATAATGCCCAGGGTCTGCTACCTCAGGAGCCCTTTAGGAGATCAACCCTGAATATCCATTGGAAGGACTGATGCTGAAGCTAAAACTCTGAAACTTTGACCACCTGATGCAAAGAACCAACTCACTGGAAAAGACCCTGATGCTGGGAGGGAGGGAAGGCAGGGGGAGAAGGGGGCGACAAAGGATGATGATTGGATGCCATCACTGACTCATTGGATATGAGTTTGAGCAAACTCCAGGAGACGGTGAAGGACAGGGAAGCCTGGCGTGCTGCAGTTCATGGGGTCGCAAAGAGCCAGACATGACTTAGCGACTGAACAACAACTGTTACTATCAGCAGCAGTGACGGCCTGTGTCGCTGAGTAGTGACACTGCAGTCCCTCCTCCCCTTCCAATTCCACAAACATGGTGTACCCGGCCCATGCCAGACTGGGATTACAGAGATCTCACTCCTGCCCAGCCCTGGCGAAGCTCAAAACTGACAAGGCTCTCAGACATGTAAGTAGGCAGCTCTCCTACCCCATGATGAGCGGTGGTAGCTAGACATACTGTACAGACAGATGCACAACAGGCTCTGCGCACACAGGGGATGGTCACAGAGGGATGCTGCTTAAGTTGGCCTCTGAAGGGTGCACAGGAGTTTGCCAGTCAAAGAAGGAGGATCCATCTAGGTATGTAGATGGCAAGTACAAATGCTGGGAGGAAGCTAAGAGGATGGGAAGTAGTTCACTGTTGCCAGAACAGCAGGAACAAAGATAGGAGCTGGGCTGCAAGGGGTCTGGGGCCCAGTCAGGAAGGGCTTGGAGGCCAGGAGGGGCTGAGACCTTTGTCTGGAAGCTGGGTAAGCTATGACAGTAGGAAGCCCATGAATAACAGGTTCGGGCTTTCATTTGAAAGAGAACACTGACTTTTCGATGCCTCCGTCATTCAACACTTGATTTTTGGTGAGCAATGTCTCACTGATATTTCCTGCAGTAGATTTTCCAGATGGTCTGGATCCCATCTGAGGCACCCCAGACCTTCAGGGAATGATCAGACTTGCAGAGTAAACCTCACCATCCCTCAAACTAAAGGAGACCTGTGAAGGCAACATGCCTAGGACAAGGAACTTTATCAACAGAACAGGTGCATCCTGAGTAACTGACGGGAGCTATGAAAAAGCTCTGGAATCTCATAGGAGCTGTCAGAACAAATACGCTAGATTCTGAGTCCAGCGTTGTTGACAGATCTCGTCTCCTTGAAATGTGCGTAGTGAGGCACCAAGGTCGAACAAGTGAAACTGGCGTGAGTCACCTTCAGAAGCGGGGACAGAGGACCCCTCGATCCTGAAGTTCCCAACATGGAGCATAAGAACACAAAGGGGCTCTCAATAATCACAAAGGAAACCACTTTTTGTCAAGAATTGGGGGAGATAAGAGAAGGGAAGGGAAAGCAATTTGTACATTGACAGAGTCCAGTGTATTCCTATTAGAGCACAACATAAAAAAATGAAGAACTCTCAGATGCAAAAAATGAAAGCAATACAAACAGAAAAAAAAAAAAATCAAGCCCAAGTGATTACTTTTCTTCAAAGACGTGGCAGCATGTCTGTGTTTTTTGGGCACACTTTTGGTTTAAATGTGAACATAGCAAAGAAAAATGGAATAAAAGAATTGCACACAAAAAAGCTATTCCCTGCCAACATCAATATAAATATATGAACACATATATCAACACATACTTTGTTGTATAAGGTTAAAAAAAAAATGATGTGGGCTGCTGAAAAGTCCTTGCATTTGAGTTTTGGCAGCAGCCAAGTCCTCAAACAACAAATGCTTTCACAGTGCTCTTCACTCCATGACAAAAGGCCTGACATTTATATTTGAAGTTTATTAGGATGTAAATTGAGTTTCTAGACAAACCTGTAAAAGGATCCCTTTAGTTTAGAGCCTCTTAGAAGTGCGATGAATACACTCCACTCTGGGTCATAGAAGGACAAACCCACAAGTGAGTCTCACAAAGCTGCCCGAAACCTTTTGAAGAAAGTCGATCTTAGTGACAGAAAACAATCTGCTACGTTTAGCTTAAGCGGAGAAGACACATTTGAAATGCAAAAATATGGTTGGGGGAAAAAAACAGATTTTTTAATTTTTCAGTGTTCTTTTTGGGAGACTCATGAGAGTTCAGTTTTCCTCTTAAGCAAAATAAGAAGACCGGAGCACTAAAATTTAGGCACTTAAAATTTTACTATGGGAACCACTTTGCCCTCAGTTTGTAGGCATAAAAGCTGAGACAAATATCACACATTTCATTTACCAAGCCACCCCCCGCTGCCTCCACCTTCAATGACAAGAAACATATCACAGAGCGATTCTCAGATCTTACCCACTACACAGCTTTAACACAAAAACCAAATAAAGGTGAATCCTAATCAAAGAACATGGTGCTGCTGCTTCTCAATCGTGTGTGTGTGTGTGTGTGTGTCTGTGTCTGTGTGTGTGAGTGAGTGTTAGCTGCTCAGCTATATCTGACTTTGAGACCCCATAGACTGTAGCCCTCCAGGCTTCTCTGTTCATGGAATTTTCCAGGCAAGAATACTGGAGTGGGTTGCCATTCCCTTCTCCAGGGGATCTTCCTGACCCAGGTATCACACCCAGGTCTCTGGCATTGCAGGCAGATCCTTTAGTCTGAACCACCAGGGAAGCCCTATCATGGATCATTCCAAACTGACATGCAATGAAACAAAACCCACGGCAGCCTCTGGAGAGAAAGTCTAAGGTTCAAGTGTCTTTCTTGGTCAGGTTTCCCTGCAATAATAAGACCTGATGCATAAATAATCCAGACAGGCAACACGAATAATCAAGAAACATGTCTATGGTGTTCACGTCTTCTGGGGAACTCCTCCAACAATCCTGCCAGCCGAGGAAGAGGTGCAGACCCACAGGGCCACTGTCCTACCTGTTTGCCCAGCGCAGGCATGGGGCACCGCCGCCCACTGTGCTCCAGGACGACTGCTTCTCCAGGAAACCCCCAAGCTGGTATCTTGCACTTTTAAGGAGGATATGAGACTTCAGCTTTCCTCTCTAGCAGAATCTGCCATTATTTCGCTCACTCCTAGAGCACCCACCTTGGCTCAGAGCACAGAACAGGGCCATAGCAGATAGATGTCACTTTCACTGCAGGAAAGTTCCTTCAATGGCCAGCAGCCACCGACCTGGAGCATCCACAGCTCCAGGGGCACCCGGCTCCTTCCATGGCTCATCTGCATCTCACTCCATCTTACCGAGTCAGTCCTGGCTGTGAAGTGAGCCAAAAGTCCAGGCTCAATTCTCTGACCCTGGTGCAGCAGGAAAGCAAGCCTGTGACAGAAGTGAGCCGGCCTTGGGAGGTCTGAAGCCTATGCTGGCTACTTAGTCACCAGAGCACATCTCTCTGGGGAGTGCTGCAAAGATGTTGCTAAGCTAGTCAGACAAGAGCTCAGTCCTGGCAGGCCACAGGGACAGAGGTAAGAGCAGGAAAAGGCAGGCCTGAGGGAAGGAGGAGTCAGAGAGTCCCAGGGGGCCGCGTTAAGTGTCACTTGGGGAAAGTGATGTCATAGTCTTTATTTCCAAAAGACAGGTGCTGTGAAGCTGCTTGAAGAGAGAAGGCACGCTGCGGGAGTCATGCCTCCAACACCAACACCTGCCTCACCCGCTACCCACCACTGAACCAGCAGCTTCAGCATCACTTGGCAACTTACTAGAACTGTGGTACCCTAGCCCTCCTGAATCAGACTCTGCTGTTCAACAAGCACCCTAGGAGGTTCTAATGTGCATGAAAGAATGGAAAGCAACGACTTCAGGCAGTGGTCTCCCTAGTAGGGGGCATAAGATGGTCCACACTGATGAAAACGAAAATGCTCCTGTTTTATTTATTTCTTATCATGTCACTTGTAAATCCTGGGTGTAGGCAGGTATTACAGTATACACAGTATTTCAGTGAGAAAGCACATAAATGTTCAACAAACAAATACAACGTCTAACAGAGGAACAAGCTCTTTTTTGACACAACCAAAAAGTCTAGAGATCATTATCTAAAGCAGAAATTTCTAAATCTTCTTGAGTTGTGGATTCCTTAGAGAAACCGGTGAAAGCCGTGGAGGTCAACCTCACATATGTACAAAATGAGTATCCAGTTCTAGTTGGTTCACAGATCACCACCCACATCCACCCCAACCTGGCCCCACGTTAGTGGCCCCTCTGTGGAGTTAGAGCAGAAGTGGATCCTGGCTGGGTCTGTCCCTTCAACATATATAGTTTACAAATAGCAAAGTGTTTGCTTGTCTTTGCTGTAAATAGACACAGCAGTGGCACGTGGCATTGCTATAACTCATAAGTCACCTTGAATTTTAGCATACGGGCTCGAGTTTACCACTGCTGTGGGTTTGGGCTTTGCCCCCACCAAACTTCCAGCAGAGGAGAGGCTGAGCAAGTGGTAAAATTCCTGCGTGGTGATGAAACACGCTGTTATGGTTCTTGCGTCTTCTGCAAAATGCAACGTGGATTTTCACAAGCTTAACGAAATTCCATCTAGCATTGATTGCCAGAGCATTTTGGTCTAACTTGCCTAAGGATCTATACATATATTTTTAAGAACCTGTAACTGTACTAATAAAATACACAATCACCCAGAGAGCCCAGGATTATAACAATTAACCCTTATTTATCACTCCTATTGAAATAAATTTTTGTTGTTTAGTTGTTAAGTCATGTCTGACTCTTTGCAACCCCATGGACTGTAGCCACCAGGCTCCTCTATCCAAGGGATTTCCCAGGCAAGAATACTGGAGTGGGTTGCCATTTCCTTCTTCAAGGGATCTCTCTGACCCAGGGATCAAACCCATGTCTTTTGCACTGGGAGGCAGATTCTTTACAACTGAGCCACTAGGGAAGCCCACTGAAATGAATACACACACAGACATTTTTCATTACAACCTGTAACTATGCTTGTTTAAAATGGGCGTTGGCAGGGCAGCCTCCTGAAGAAAGGCTGCATGCTTTGGAAATTTGACAGTCCCCATGTCTGGAATTTGGTCTGGCCTGAATTCTCTTTATTGTGGTTCAACTGTCAGTGCGGGATTGCAGCAAGTATTTCTAGCACGAGCAGGAAGCTTTTTGTCCACCTACTGAAAGATGAAACACATTCTAGCACACAGGAGACAGCTCTCTAGACAAAGCCCCTTTAAGCTCTTTCTTGGAATGAAACAGATGGTGAAAGGAGATTGACTGATATCCAGGAATTCTCAAACCTGAGAATATACCCAAATCATCTGGGGAACCTGAGAAAAATGCAGACTTCAAGGCCCCAGCTTCACAGATGCAGAATGCCATTCGTGGGGCCCAAACCCTGCATTTTAAAACAGACCTTATATTTTAAGACCATTTTGAGGTTTACAGAGAAATTTCACAGAGGAAAATACAGAGTTCCATTAAACTCCTTCCCCATTACTACCAGTTTCCCCTACCATCTTGTATCAATGTGGTACATTTATTAAAACTGATGAACTAATACTGACACATTACTATTTGATACTAACAACTAACATTAATTATTATCAATCATATCAATATATTATTAACCAAAGTCCATAGTTTATATTAGGGTTCACTGTGCTCTAAGGGTTCTGACAAATGCATAATGATATGTATCCATCATCACAGTCTCATGAAGATAATGTTTTATTGCCTTAAAGATGTCCTGTCTCCCCATCCATCCCTTCCCCCAAACCTGTATTTTTAACAGATACGTAAGTAAATTTCTCTCCCTCCCTCCATCCCTCCTTCTCTCCCTTCCTTCCTTCCATACTTCCTTTTCTTTCTCTGTTAAATAATTTTCCTGTAGTCGGGATCAAGCTTTCGGAAATGCTGCCTTAAATCTGGAGCCCTGGATGGAGGAACTGTGAGCTAGACTGACCTCAGTTTCCCTAAGAGCTCAAGACTCACCGAAACGTGACTATAGTGTAACAGTAACTTAAATTTCTAATCCTCACAGGAACTAGTCTTGGTCCTGTACATTATGGGAGTATGTGCGTGGTAAGTGTACCCGATTCCTGATTCCTAATGGCCTCTCCATCTCAGATCGATGCCTGATAAGAGTTTTTAGAACGTTATGGCCCTTCTAAAATATTATCACTTGGTTGCGGACTTTCAGGCCTAAGTCCAACTGTGGAAGCCCAGACTGGGAAGGGGCAGGAGAGAACGCAGAGGACTGGGGCCATCTGTGGAAGGCTCAGCGGGGGCATCATAACTAGATGCCCTCACCCTGAAACAGCCTTCTGCTTGGTCAAGAGAACCTGTCTGTCTGTCCTCCTAGGCACTTCTTACGCACTGGGACACACCTGTCAATTTTATGGCTGCTGCTACACCTCATTCCCATGATTTCTGACGTGACTCCCGACCTCTAAAGTTCCCTATGACACAAATTCACTTGTCGCCTTAAGTCGGTAGAATCGGGCCAGCATTCAGGACTGTGTGTTCCTTTCCCAGATAACTAGAGCTCCTGGCGGTGGGAATCAGACATCCAGAGTCTCTTTCCCTTCTGGTTCCTGGTAGACATCCCTTGGTTATAACCAGAATTACTATCAAACTGAGGAGAAGCCAGCTGGCCCTTGAATTTTGGTTTATGCAACTTTCACTTTGTCTTACCTAGACCCACCTGAAAGAAATGCCCAGCAATACTGAGAACAGGCGGGGGCTTCCTTAGTGGCTCAGACAGTAAAGAATCTGCCTGCAATGCGGGAGACCTGGGTTTGATCCCTGGATTGGGAAGATCCCCTGGAGAAGGGAACGGTTACCCACTCTAGTATTCTGGCCTGGAGACTTCCATGGACTGTATAGGCCATGGGGTTGCAAAGAGCTGGACACAACTGAGCGACTTTCACTTTCACTGAGAACAGGAGAAGGACCAAGGTGACTAATGTAACTGGGAGGCAAGCTCTTCTGCAGTCTGGGGCATAAAGCAGGCCTTGGGATATCCCCCAGCCTCAGCAAAGATTTCTGCAAACAGCTGGGGGGACGCAGGAGGCACCGCACTAGAGCCATACGCAGGCTGCTGTCCTAGAGATGGTCCCACTTTGGGGCCAGGGTCATTTGTTTAATAAACATTTATGCAGCCCCTGCTGAGAGGCTGGTGCTGGCCTGGGTGCTGGAGATACAAGAATCAGAGCCACTCCTTGACCCTGAGGGGCTCAGTGTTTGGGCGGAGGAAACAGACGTGTGAATGTTTACATGGGCTTCAGCAAGAGCCAGACCAGGGAGCGGGGCCAGAAAAGGCTTCTTAGAGGAAGGAACCCTCAAGTGGCAACTTGAGGGATGAGAAGGTATCTGCCAGGAAGCCTTGGGTTGGAGCGAGTAAATTAGTTCACACAGACCGACATGTGCCAATACAAGGGATCTAAAATGCGTAGTGGGGTCTTCCTTGGTGGTCCAGTGGCTAAGGATCTGCCTTCCAATGCAGGGGACACAGGTCCCATCCCTGGTTGGGGAATTAAGAGCCCACACGTGGTGGGGCAACTGAGCCCGCGTGTCACACTAGAGAGAAGTCCACGCACCACAACGGAAGAGAACGCATGCATGCCGCAAGTAAGATGCGATACTGCCAAAAACAAACAAATATTTTAAAAAAGTAAATAAAATGTACAGTGGGTTCACTGTACCGTCTTAGATGATAAATTCCTACCAGCTAACAGTTTCATTAAGAACCTCATTATTCTGGGCACTCGCTCTAAACGGAATTCAATAAATATATTTCCAACCACAAAGAAATATGTATATAGGCCTCTGGCCTTCAAACACGGGGATTAAGCCAAAACTGAGTGTCCACAAGGATACTCGAATTACCTGCCACTAAATCTGGCAGGCTCAGTAGACACAACAGCTGACAACACAGGATGCCCGGCCCTGCGCTCTTTTCCATCTGTCCAGGAACACTGGTCACCTTCAGAATCAGAACCCGGGCAGCCTAGAGCGGTGGCTCTCACGGGAGTGGGCCACAGCTGGGGTGGGGCAGGAGTTTGAAAAAGCATATTTGATGTTATAAATCTACCATTTTAAACAAACAACTAAAAAGGCCCAATGTTTTTTATAAGGTATTCTATAAAGTTTGGCAGAATTTTGGTTCATGTGAAACTACTAAAGAGACATTAATTCTCTAAAGACACACCTAATCTTATTCTCACATCCCCTCTCTCCTCCCAATTCAGAGTGTGATGCCTTTACATTAACGGATATTAGATTTTTTTTTTTTTAACATCCGAAAAACACTGAGTTAAAGTTTTGTGAGGAGGGAACCAGTCATTTTCTTTCTGGAGAGTTCAGACTGAACTGTGTAAGCACCAGCCCTGAATATTAAGTGAGGTTACCTAAAGATGCATTGTGCAGTCCCAGCAGTAGCCCCGGATACCTTCACACGGAGAGAACCAGCCTGTGGCTGACAGCACAGGAGGGCCCTCCCTGCCTGAGCCATGGCAGGCAGACCTCATGGCTACCTCTTTGGGGTGCCACCCCTTCCCCCAAAACAGCTGCAATGCGTAATTCTTTCCTTGGGTAAATCACTTAAACAGGGCATGTCAAAATTCTCAAAAATCCTAAAAAAAAAACAAAATCCTAAAGTGAAAAGGCTTCATGTACAAACTAAGGGCCACTGGAAAAAAAAAAAAAAAAAGGGAGCCCAGCCCCCACCTGAGCATACCCCAGATAATACCTGAGTCCCTGAGCCACAGAAAAATGCCCTTTTCTACCAAAGCTCATAAAAGTCTGTCCTACTCCAAAATGTGCCTTGGGGTCCAACACGGTACAAACTCCAAAAAACAAATGATGTGCTCCTCAGTGATTAAAACACCACGCTTGAGTTGCCATATGATTCAGCAATCCTACTCCTGGGCATTTATCTGGAGAAAACCATAATTCAAAAAGATACGTGTACCCCTAAGCTCACTACGGCACTATTTACAATAGCCAAGACGTGGAAAGAACCTGAGTGTCCATCAAGAGAGGAAGGGATAAAGAAGACATGGTCCATATATACAATGGGATACTCCCTCAGCCATAAAAGAGAGCGAAATAAAGCCATGTTCAGCAACAGAGATGAAACTAGAGATTATCACACTAAGCGAAGTCAGAAGGAGAAGGACAAATACCATATGACAACATCCGTATGTGCGATTGAAAATACGACACAAATAAGCTTATCTATAGAAACAGACTCACAGACGCAGAGAACAGACTTCTGGTTGCCAAGGAGGAGGGGTATGGGGGAAGGATGGCTCGGTAGTTTGGGGAGAATAGGTGCAAACCATTATATACAGAATGGATAAAGAACAGGATCCTACTATATAGCACAGGGAACTATATTCAACATCGTGATAAACCATAATGGAAAGAATCTTAAAACACCCCTGTGTTCATCTCTACACGGACATGCAGTGGTCTCATTTCACCATACTCTGCCTTCTCTATCATCTTGGTGTTGAAATATCTCATGCTTTTTTAAAAAATCATTTTCCCTACCTCCCACTTAGGATACCAACCTGAAAAGGTTGTACCTCTAAAACTTTAAAATGCAACCAGGCATTAAGAAGAAAACCAGTAATACACAGTCTTACAGAACGACAGAATATTAGGTCAGGAGTTGGGGGGGAGGTCCCCAAGATTACTTGGTCTGAGGATTTCTCGGATGAGGAACTGACACTCAGGAGTTTAAGTGATTTACTCAAGGAAACACAACTAGGAAATAGTCACTGCTGTGTCTTTGTTTTAATATATTTTTGCGCTCAATAAATTTATCATGTTCAACAAATCTTTTATAGTAAAACTGAAGTTTGGTTCCCCTATCTTCCATTTTGTTACAACTGTTTTATCTATGTTCCAGTCTCTCAACAAGCTCAATAAATGTAGGACCAGTATTATTACAATTATGATGATCATAATTATTGTTTTTGAGCTTATATTTTTGCTTCACTGCCCACAGTCCCTAGATTGTGATTAGAACTCTTGAGATAGGTACCTAACAAATGTTCTTGATGAACTAAATGAAAGAATAAATAATAACCCAGAGTTAAGTTGTTTTAATATAAATATAATATGTGTCTTAAGGATTTAGAGAATACAAAGAAGTGAGACATCCTTGCATCTATTTAGAGAAAAGTTAAATATAGTCACAGAGGCTAGGTTAGCTAAAGGCTTCAAGGAAGACTTCTAGGAAGTTGGGGGCCCCCCCACACAGGGAAAGTTAGTAAGAAAGGGCTTGGAAGGGAGGGTCACAGGTCCCATTCAAGGGACAGTGTGGCATGAACAGAGTCCCCCGTGGAGGGAACAATGTCAGTGCCACTCTCAGCGACTCCTGAACCTGCGCTGAAGGCAGTCATGCTGTCCCGTGGCTGAATTCCCATTGTCTGTGGTTTTTCTAAAACGGAGTAAAAAGTGAAACCAGCAGAGCAGGGAGTTCAGTTGGAAAGACATAACTACCCCTTGAGTTCAATATGTATGGACCTGGACAGTGCCATAGGCGTGTTTGCACGAAGGACAGGGTGCATCTTCCCCCAGCGAGGCAGCTGCTGGAGCCAGGAGGTCACATGGGCAGGAGATACCCAGGAGTCCAGCATCCAGGCAAACGGGCCAGCCTGGGGACAGACAGAGCCGCGGGTGGTGCGAGGAGGGAGGGGCGGGGCACCCCTGGGCAGCTGGAGCCTGCTGGCGGGAAGGGTGGGCCGAGAGGGAGCCAGAAGCCCGGGCAGGGACCTCCAGAGCAAGAATCAAGCAAAAGCTGGTTGTCTACAGGATGCTCGAATTACCTTCTATCACGGCTGTAGGAGCCCCAGTTGCAACAGCTGCACAGACAAAGGAACATGGTCCCTGACTTTCTCAGGCTTCCACTTGTTCAAATGTTTCTACTTTCATAAGAACGAGAGATGGATCGGCTGAGCAGGGGCAAAGCAGAGACCCCCAACCTTGCATCCTTAGAGCAAGCTTACTCCATACTGTAACCTTTTTACACTTGCAGAACCTACGGATTTCATTACACAACCAAGAGAGTGTGACTCTCAGGAACATCTGGGCGGGTGTGCAGTCAGCTGATTCTCTACAGCCCCTCCGAAGGCCGCCAGTCCAGAACCTGCAGACGGGGAAGGAGGCGGGTCTGATTTTTGTGCTTATCTGAAGGGGGCTTGTGTGAGAACATTTTCAGAAGGAATAGCTTTCGTGCCCAGCTACCACCCGCAGGCTTGTCAAAGAGACCTTCTCCTGAGCCCAACACCCAGCTCTGCTCCATCCTTATTAGAACCTCAGTGATTTCCATGGGAACCGAACACCCTGAATCTTACACTGGGAAGAACTTTTACAGGTCCCTCCTCTCAGCTTCTCATCTCATCCAACAATTCCTTCTGCAACGCGTGGAAACAGGTTTCCAGGTTCTGCCTGATCACTCTCAGGAACAGGAAGGAGGCTCATGTTCTTACAAGGAGCCCAGCCCGCTTTGGACAGCTTTGATTTTCAGCATGTTTTTTAACAGTCACCTTCGTGTTTAGGAAATAAAAAATGGAAGTCTAACCTCCAGTTTCAGTTTGGTCCTTTTAAACCTATTGCTCTTCTAAGTATTTTCCATGTCAAGCAGATCTAGCTTCTGTGAACATTTTTATGACATTCAAACCCTTTTCCTTGCTTGTCACCCTTCCCTAAACAACCCTTACCTGATTCTGAACCTCTTCAAACCTGGCACCAAGAACAAAGCAGACACTGTCTGGCCAGCAGATACTCTGTCACTTCCCACATTATTATCCTGCCAATCCAGTTGAAGGTAGGATTTATATCTTTATAAAGAGAGATCTTTAGAACCTAAAACTCAGCAGGTGGCAGCACCAAGTCCTCAAGCTTCCTGAAACTGGCTGTATCCCTTAGTAGTCGGATGACCTTGGATAAGTGACCTCTTTTATCCAGTTTCCATGTGTATAAAATGGGGATAATAATAGTATTATGGGCCTCCTAGGATTTCTCTAAGAATCCAATGATATAATACCTGAAAAGCACCTGCCATATTAAAAGCACTCTACAACACTGGGTGCTATTATTATCAGCAACAGCAGTAGCATCAGTACCAGTGGTACCACTGATATAATTACCCTCTTTCTCTCTCCCTTCATTCCAAACACATGACTAAGCATATACAGCAGGTCTGGCAGGAGATGTCAGAAATGCAGGTGTGAAAAGACACAATTCCTCTGCTCACAGATATCCTAATCTAGGGGACAGACAGTTATACAAACAGACAAAGCAAAAGGAACCGAGATGAGCCGTCTGCGAGGCATTACCAGCTGTTTGGGACCCACCGGAGGGAAGCCGACATCTGCTGGTATTGTCAGGGAAGGCTTCCCAGCTTCAGCAGATTCTTAAAGGACTGCAGCAGGTGGGGGGAACGGAGCAGGGAGGGATTTATGGACAGAGAGAGACCGACCACATGCTAAAGGCACAGAGGTCTGAGAGCGTGGCACGGCCATCCAGGAAAATGTCAGTGGTCCAGAGTGGCAGGGCCAGAGTGCCAGTGGGGGAGGAATGGGCATCCAGGGGGCAGTGGAGAGGACAAGCTATGGGGCTGGGCGAGCAGATCCCTCATTAGTTCCCCAGGAAAAGGAGGGCTTCCTTTGTGCCAAGCACTGTGCTGGGCACAGGAGATACGTGGTCAGTGAGACAGACAAGCTCTGTCTCCACAAAACTTACCCTCCAACGGAAGGCCATGGAGGGCCAGGTGTCTCAGCATGCTGGACAATGCACGGGGTGGGATGGGGCAGCTGTACTTTCCAAAGACGGCTCCACAACATCGCCATCCCGAATGGTCTTCTTCAAGGTGCCCCGTTCCCTAAGAGGTGGGATCTACGCCCCCTCTAGTGAACTGGAGGCCTGTGACTGCTTTGACCAACACAGCTGGGTGAAAGTGACACTCTGCGACTTCCAAGGTAGAGGAGAAAAGGCCACCTTTGCTTTGCTCGCGGTAACACTTGTCCTTGGGGCTTGGAGGCTTCCAAGTTCAAAGGAAGCCAAGCCACAGAGAAAGGTACGGGCGTCCTTACCTTCAAGTTGTCCCAGCCTAAGTGTCAGATGTGTGCGTGAACAAGCTTTGGAACAGCACGGACCCCCCACTATTAAGCCAGCTCCAGCCCTGGGGGCCTCCCCACTGAGACTCCAGACGTGGGGAGCACAGACAGGCCGTCTCTGCTGTAACCTTGTCCCAATTCTGAGACAGAGACCTGTGGGCATCATCAAACACTCCTTTCCAGCTGCCAGATTTTGGAGTCATTTATTATACAGCCACAGAAATGCAAGAGTTTACCTGCCAGGCAAGGTGGGGCCACTGAGAAATGATAAGCAGGTGATCACATAATCAGATTAATACTCTAGAAAGAGTTTTCTAGCCCAAGAGTAGGATGGACTTGTTGGATACGCACTGGGATCAGAGGTGAAGAAAGCAAGGAAAGGGCAAATGCAATCATCTTGGGGAGAAACCTGAGCAGAAAGACTGGACAAAACCATGGTAAGAGACAGTGAAGAGAGAGAATCGATTGACCCTGGTGATCAGCCTTCCAGGAACAACAGAACAGAAGAGTCTGAGATTCTTCCTGATTTTCTGGCTGTGGAAGAGAAATGGATATGGAAACGTAAGAGGAGAATCAGGTTTGAGGGGGAGAAGAGGGGTTAGATTTTTAACATGCTTACGCAGATTACAGGGTTCTCAGAAAACATCCTGAGACAGGGTGGCTGCCCTTCTGCTTTGCAGTCAGGTGTGTGGGAGTCCCGGCTCCCTAACTCACCAGCTCTGTGACCTTGGGCAAGATACGGATGCCCTGTGAGTCCCTGCATCCCTGTTGGGAAGAGCAGATGACCACATGGACGACGGTGAGGGACAAGAGACAAGGTGTATAAAGCGCCGCACACCGAGCCAGGCATTTAGAAATGCTCTCTAAACAGTAATACAGAGTAGCTGCTATTTTCACCACCATGATCCTTATTGCTAACTGTTCTGCATACTTGGTCAGAAGCTTTGTGCACAGGAGGCCTGGCTGCAGGGCATTAAATGAAAGCCGTTCCCAGGAAACCTCACACACACCTCTGGAGAAGGGTTTATTCAACCGTAAAGCCTGTGTCCACCTCTAAAATAGCTGCGCCAGCCTGCCAAGGCGGGAGGGAAGCCCGGCTGTTAGCTGTCTTCAATCTCTCTGTCTCCCTCCCTCTCTTCCAACTCAACGGTTGAGTGGTTTTAATTAACAACTCCCACAGCGTAAGGCAAAAGTCAGTCGATTAATAAGCTCTAACGTGCCGTGCATGGTTCTGGGGTCTCCGGGTGGCGCTGAGCTTGTAATTGTGTGTTTTGTTTGGGTTTCCAGTGGGTGGGAGGCTACACGACTACAATTTCCTCAGAGGAGTTCACGTATTACATGCATAAAGGCTGGAAACCGCCGGTGACTAAAATGCCCACTTTGATGAGACTTCATGGCCTGAAGCCACATTGCGGTGAGGTGCTTCAAGAAATCACCATGCAGGAGGGGCTCAAACTCAACCTTCCTGACTCTGACCATCTCATTGGTTTTTGTTTCCAAAACACACACATCAGTTTCGTCCCCACTCACTGTCTGCCGGCCAGCACCTGGAGAATGTTGATACAAGTGTTTCTAATGCTATAGCAAAACCTAAGCCATTTAATTGAAATGAAATGCAAAATAATGCTTTTGAGGCAAACAAAAGTATTCCCTTTTGCCCCCACCTCAGCCAGCCTCTTTGGTCCTTCCACAAACACTGGCCAAGTAAAAGTTTGTATGCAACTCAACCCTCCAAGCCTTACCCTTTGAACATCACCCTCCATCTGTTTATATGGTTTTAACGCTCCCTAATATGGCACCTGCAAGGAGATCCAACCAGTCCATTCTAAAGATCAGCCCTGGGATTTCTTTTGGAAGGAATGATGCTAAAGCTGAAACTCCAGTACTTTGGCCACCTCATGCAAAGAGTTGACTCATTGGAAAAGACTCTGATGCTGGGAGGGATTGAGGGCAGGAGAAGGGGACAACAGAGGATGAGATGGCTGGATGGCATCACTGACTCGATGGATGTGAGTCTGAGTGAACTCTGGGAGTTGGTGATGGACAAGGAGGCCTGGCATGCTGAGATTCATGGGGTCGCAAAGGGTCGGACACAGCTGAGCAATCTGAACTGAATATGGCACAGGGGAAACCAAGGGTTTGTAATGTTCACAGATGCCCACTCCTCCTTTTTGGTCTTGCCTTCCATATAATTAGAGCTATAGCAAGAAGCCATACTACAGAGTTCTGGAGCACAGGCTCTGAATTCAGCCTGGTTAAACACCTGGTCCCATCAGTTACTGTAACTGGGAAGAACAAATGTGACTCCATATTGGAGCTGTTTCTTTTGCTTTGTGTTCTATTACTTTTGCTACAGGTTGGGAATGTTGTCTATAGCCTGAAATAGACAGGATACTTGTCAAGGCTCTGACCTTTAAGGGTGTAGCAATTTTCCATTCATACAGAGAAAAACAGTTGTAGAACAGAGTATAACATGTGTCTTATTGAGAATTACAGGGACATGGTATCTGACTGACAGTGGGCTGCTGCAAGAGCTAAGGATTCTGACCTTAAGAAGTCTGCAACAACCAATCACACGCCCTCTCTTTCAGTGTGAACAGAGCCTGAATTCTAATTTGAATAAGATGGTTCTTTGGGACACCAGTCCACTATCCTCTCCATCTGCTGGCTCTCTAAATAAAGTTGCCATTCCTTTACCCAACAACGCACCCCTCAATTTATTGGGCTATTGTGCAGTGAGTGGTATGAGTCTGGACTGGGTAACATTACCAGCTGTGTGACCTATTCAAGTAACCTAACCTCTCTGAGCTTGGTCTCCTCAACCATAAAGAGAGGATGAAAAGCAGCCTTTATTTCAAAAAACTGATGTAAAGGACAAGTGAGATAATGCATGTAGCGAGCTCCACTGAGCGCCCAGCCCACGAGAAAGACCCCAGGGCAGCTTAGCTGTTGTGAATTCCAGCACCACCGCTGCGAGGCAGGCAAAAGGACACACGGTAGCAGGCGGGCTGGTTGACTTCGACGTGGCCTTTTCCCAGCTCAGCAGAGCCAACACCACGTTTATTCTGCCCCACGTTTCTAACAACTTGAGCTGTCTTTACCCTTTAAACTTCACTGTTCAAGTACGTGAGATTTCTCATTTCAAAACAGATGCCTGGGCAATGACAAGTACAAAGCTCTGGGAACTGGGACACGGACCCCAACGATGCAGCAAAGAGAGACACAGACCCCCGTCTCCAGCTTGTTACAAGATCAGGAGGTGAGTATGGGCTTGATTTATAGCTGGGAGATCCTGGAGACAGACATGGGCCTCTCCTTAGACTCTGAATCTTATTTTAGTCTGGAGTCTCAAAAAAAGCATCATCCTTCCAGAGGTGTCCATGTCAGGATTAAGCGGAAAGATCAAAACCTCTACTTCTTGGGGACATTGCTTATCAGGACCTGGGAATTCTGGAAGAGTTGTGATGACTTTCCAAGGCATGCACAGACTCATGATTTGTGGTCATATCCCAGGTAGGATCTATTAGCCTCGAGCCCTCACAGATGTTTCTACAAGCTGTGTTGCTCTTTGTCTCTAGACCACAGGTAAGCCGCCTCCTGACCCAGATGACTCATTCCTACTGATCACACTACATAGCCTGCTGGCAGACTGTACTGGTTAATTTTATGGGTCAACCTGGCTAGGCTGTGATACGTAGATACTTGGGGAAATATTAGCCTAGATACTGCTGTGAAGCTGCTTTTTAGAGGGGATCAACATTTAAACTAGTAAACTTTGAGTAGAGTAGATTATGCTCCAAAATATGGGTGGGCTTCATCTAATCCATTGAAAGTCAAAAGAGAATAAAAGACAGATGTTCCCAGAGAAGAGGAAATTCCGCCTCTAGGCTGTCTTTGGGCTTGAGATGCAACATCATTTTTCCCTCTGACAAACCCTAATACACAGACAGACTCTCACCCACTTAGCATGTATCTGGCTATCGTGCTCAAGAATAAGAAATGGTATTACCTCATCTTAATTAACATTCTAAGTAGGATAAAAGAGCAGGAAAGCAAATAGAGGCAATGATTCCAAAACCCCAAAAGGAACAACCGTTCCGTATGTGCCAAACACTTTTGAAACACTATCTCCTTTCCTATGTACACTGAAGAGGCAGCCTGTCGCTCAATAAGTGGGAAACAGGCTTAGAAAAGGAAGCCGATTCGCCAAGGTCACACAGCTGGCAAGCAAGGAATATGAAAGTCAGATCTTCTGACCACGAATCTAGAGTTTCTTCCATTCAACCATGTCTCCAGAGCAGCATGGTGAGAGGATCATGAGTTCCCAGCAAAATTTCAATTTCTTATCTTGATCTCAGTTCAGGCACATATGGTCTATTTTAGGGCCAAAATACTCCCAACCTCATCCAAATGGTTCTTTTCATCTTTACCTCAACTCGAACTTGGTGGCCTCCAACCTTGCCATCATAAATCTGTAGAACCACTCTGTAGCTGCTGGCCCTTGAAAAGTAGCTGGAAAGGGTGCTTTCGGTGCTCTAAAAGCTGAAGACAAAGATAAATACGACTGGGTTTTCTAGACAAGAGCCATGCAAAGGCTAAACAGGAAAAACAGAGGACCTTCAGTTCTACCTGTGACATAATCTCTCCATTCAAGGTACGCATGCAGATCTCCCTGGTGGCCCACTGTTCAAGAATCTGCCTGCCAATGCAGGATCGATACCTAGTCTGGAAAGATTCCACATACACAGGGCAGCTCGGTCCATGTGCCACAACTACAGAGCCCGCCCTCTGGAGCCCGTGAGCCGCAACTCCCGAGCCCACGTGCTGCAGCTGCTGAAGCCGGCTCACCGTGGAGCCTGTGCTCCGCAGCAAGAAAAGCCACCACAATGAGAAGCCCGTGGATCACAACTAGAGAGTAGCCCCTGCTCATCGCAACTGGAGAAAGTCCACGCACTGCAGGGAAGACGCAGCACGGCCAAAAGTAAGTAAACGAATGAACACATTTTAAAAAAAAAAAGGCATCTTTGCAAAACACAGAGTAGAGCAAGAGGTGCCTGCAGACTCTATCAGAGAAGGCAGTCCTGGAGAAGCAGAAAATACTCTGCTCGGAGAAACAGAGGAACCGAGATCTTAATGAAATGCCGGCACACGAAGGGAAAGAAGAGAAGGGCAGCCATCTGTTACAAATCTCGTTCATGCGCTTACAAGCAACCAAGTTAACAATTAGCCTCTTGGCTCTTCATTTTTATCAGTAAAATGAAAACCTCCTATAAAGTTCAGGGGTTATATATAGTACCTGGCACACAGAAGATGTGTGATATACACTAGCTCCTACTCCATCATCCATCGAGGGCTGCAGAGCTGGCATTTGTTTTCCCTGCATGTGTAAGCATCCTTTGGTAACTGTGAGCTCACAGTCCCTGCTTTATCCTGACGAAGGATCTATATCGATCAAAAGTGAGATCGCAAAAGAAGGCGTACCAAATGGTCAGCCTGAGAACTGATCCTGTCAGTCAGACACCCCAGAGCAAAGCCTGGGACAGAGGAGACCCCTGTTAAAAAACTTGTTGACTTGAAATAATTAAAAATGGAGTCTCTTTGCAGCACAGATTAATGGACACTTTCCCTTGGTTGGATAGGTGGGGCTGATCTGAGTAAGGCCAAAGCGGCTGCGTTGATGATGCTCACCAACAAAGAGCCCTGTGAAGGGCAGGAAGTCTGTTCCAACAGAAGGGAAGAAGGGAATGGGATATAGTACGTACTGTTACCCCGCACCAGGCCCTGAAATGGGTATTATACGTGCATCCTATCCCATTTAATCTGGGCAACACCATCACTATTACGAGAAGGGTTTGGAAGGGTCTAGCAGCAGTGCGCGTGTCACCTCATTCAATTGGTCACCGCAACTCCAGACGTTAATATTCTCATCTGTAGATGAGGGAAGCCCGTTCCCCAGAGAAGAAAGTGAGAACAGAAGAGGTCCCCTCGGGGCCTGCCCTATTGTCAGACCCCCCACATCGTGCCTCCCAATGTGAACATTTACCACCATCTGTCTTGGGTTAGACTTAACTGTTGAGCACAGGTCAGCCTCCCCCTTGGGCCCGGAGCTTCCTCCGGGCAAGAACTGGAAGGCTGTGGGAGTGGAGTTTTCCTAAAGTGCTGAAACACTCAGCCGGCCCTGGTCCGGGGGTGGCCTGCAGGCCTGAGACAGTCTAAGGGCAGTGAGCGGTGCCAAGAGGCAAGAGGGCAAGCTGGCAAAGGATGGACAGACATCAGCTATTTCAGACAGTGCAGCGCAGGCCGGAGCCTGGGAGCTGACCTTGACTCTCTGGCATCTCCATGCCCCCAGGTCAGGCAGAGTTTTAGAAGAGAGTCTCTCTGACTCCATGTGCCCATTCCTGGGGCCTTGGCCTTACCCAGAGCTGCGTCACCCCTCCCTGGACGCAGAGCTCCTGGCCTGAGCCCACCCCCGCCAGTCTTGAATCTCCAGCCAACCCACCCCCAAACAAGGCACCACCCTTACAGAACTACGCCCGGCACCCATATGTCTTCATGCCTTTGTTCTTGACCTCCGTCTGCCTGGCTGCTTGCTTATCCTTCAAGGCTCAGCTCACGGGTCCTGAAGGTGCTATCACTGCTGCTGGTGGGGGACACCAAA
This sequence comes from Ovis aries, assembly GCF_016772045.2. Lineage (NCBI taxonomy): Eukaryota > Metazoa > Chordata > Mammalia > Artiodactyla > Bovidae > Ovis > Ovis aries. The sequence continues at coordinate 22,499,962 of NC_056074.1, forward strand.
CACAGTGCTGAGTGCTCTGTCCATGCAGCCGGCAGACTCTGGGCCAAGTTCACGGGCATGAACTCACTGAAGCCACACAAGAGCTCTGAGACGGGCCCGGGAGCGTGCTCCAGGGCACCAAGCCCAGAGCAGAGCAGCTAGGCTGGCCTTCACGCCATGGGTCCCAGCTCACAGCACACACTCATCTCCGCTCACTGTCCTCTTGGAAGGCGCTGCTTCCCTTCTCCGGAGCTCCCCCGTCCTGACACTGACCTGTCACCCGCCTGTTCTGTGAGCATCCTCGGGGATGCTCTGTGTCTCATTCGTTTCCCTCAGCCTTCCTGTCTTCGGCACGGTCTCCAGTACACAACAAACTCCATAAACACTTTTTAAATGGCATTTTACTGCCTTTTGCCTGGAGCCTCCCCAGAAGGCAGGCCCAGGAAGGGTTTCCAGGCCCAGGGGAGCCCATGCATGGGAGGATGTCGCTGAGGATGGGCGAGCAGGCGGTGGGCGGCCCCTCCAGAGGGTTTTCTTCTCCCCAGAGCACCCACTTTCATTCACTTCTCCCCTTCCTTCCCCGCAGGATTCTGTGGTCGGGGGTGGGAGTGGGAAGGGATCAAATCTCAAAGCAAGCTAGGAATTTCCCAAGCAGTCGGGACCCAGTTCCTGAGAAGACAAGGCACCCCTCTCCCCCCTCTCTTCCCCCTCTCTCTTCCCCATAAATTACTAGGCCAACATTTGCTCTTACGAGTAACGGTCTGAGCTGCCCATGTCAAAGTTGGACCACACTTCATTTCTCCACGGGGCTGTTCTCCAGGAAACCTTTTTTTGCATTCTGTTCTCTGCCTGCTAAATCTATCGTCACTGACACCAACAGTGGTGTGAGCAGGCTTGGGAAGCTGGAGAATTTCTCTACTTTCACCATGTCCTGAGCTCAACTGTTCTTTCTCCTCTGATTAAACTGCCTGCTCAGCTGCCTACAAGGGCTGAGTTATTGTCCACACTCAGTAAATCAAGCAAGTCTGCGGTGTGGGGAAGAAGACGTGCTCAAAAGCGATGCCGCCCCAGCCACTGGGGACAGACAACTCATCTTGGTAGCCAGAGCCACCAGTCCGCAGCACCGCCCGGGTCAGATGATGTCACAGCCAGGTGAGGAGAGCTGGCATGTGCTCAGCGACACTTCGGGAAATGAATCCTGCCCGCTGCACGACCCCCCGTGCTCGCTCACTCTGCCCAGGGAAACGGGTCACAGGGTTTGCCTATGAATTTTAACACCAAGGAAAATATCAGAAGGGGCCACGCATTCCTGGTTTCTGTGAATTCATGCACTGCTAAGACTTGTACAAATCACCAAGGGAAGTGAGGAAACACCAAGGGAAGTAGGGAAGAACAGAGAGGCTGAAAGACTGGGACCTGGCCCAGTTCCACCACTAACACAATGGGCTACCCTGGGCCCATGGATTCATGCTGGAGCACCATTTTTTTTTTTTTTTTTTGATATCACATGACTTGCAAAATCTCAGTTCCCTAACCAGGGATTGAACTTGTGCCCTTCCCACTGAAAGTAAAGAGTCCTAACCACTGGCCCTCCAGGGAGGTCCCTGGATTTTTGATGTGTGAGTGTTTATAAAAGGAATGCAGGGCATTAGGGACAAGTGGTTTGCCCAAGGCCCTACAGATCTGTCTAGAGAGCAGTCTCCACCCTTCCATGGTGGTTCAGCCTCCCGAATATCACTGAGACCTGACCAGTGTCCGACGGGAGACTTGGAACTTCCAAGCCTCCCAGGAACCCCAAAACCAAGATCACTTCAGAGGGATCAACCTGGAGAAGCACGAGCCCACCTTTTCGAGTCTCAGAGGCACCTGCCGCATCTGGCTGGACCCTATCATGCCCCTATCAGGACAGCCTCACCTAAAACTGTTTATCTTGGCTCCGTGCATTTTGGCCAAAAGGAGTGTTTTGGCGTCCTTTCCTATCAGTTTGCCAGGAACAACAGCCTGTCAAGGTGCCTTCAGGTCTGGCCTGCAAAGACCAAGAGAAACATTTAGCAGAGAAGAGCCCGGCTGTATCCTATGCTGACTTGATGAGAAACGCTTCCGTCATTTGTCCCATGATGGTCTCTGAAGGAAGAGAGGAACAGGGCACCTCCGCTCCCGTCCCCACAGAGTATGGCCTTGGCACTTTCTTTCCCTTGCACTGTCGATGTCCAGCTCGCTGGGATCGAGGGAGGCACAGGTTTGGAACAGATAGAGCCACGGAAAGGAAGACCACGTGGCCAGGGCATCAAGTTCAAGGGGCCTCAACCTGAGGCGCATCTTCTCTCAGAGGCCTGTGACCGCTCTTGTTTCGCTGAAGATCCCTGTAGCCTTTAGTCAGTGAGTGTCGACTGGTCACTTACTATGAAACAGGCACCGTGCTAGCCAATGCCGACAGGGGGACCCCAAGACAGACTGGACTTCGACCTCTAAGAGCTGGTAACAGGCATGGGCTTTGTCCGTGTCTCATAATCAATGTGCCGAAACAATCTGAAAACATGTTTTGTATGGATGCCTGGTTTGATTTGATACACACATGATATATTTGTAATAATTCTGGTGTGACGCTGTCAGTACTATTACAGATATGCCGAAGACTATCAGAGCCCAGAAGAAGGAACCACTGGCTCTGCTTGGATAGAATCGGGGAAGGCTTCCTGCAGGAGGTGACCTGGCAAGCGACGATGGGAAAGGCAACACAGGGTGGTGTGCAGGAGAAGGGTGCACGGAAGCATGAACACCCCGTTGTAGTGAAACGTCCGTGTTTCCCCCAGCCCTGAAAAGTCATGTGGTGAAGCCCTAGTCACCAATGTGATGGCATTAGGAGGTGGGGCCTCTGGAAGGTAAATGGGTTTGAAGAGGTCACGAGGGTGGGGACCCCCACATGGGATTAAGGCCCTTAGAAGAAGAGGAAGACACTCCAGACCTGCCTCTCTCTGCTCTGGGAGGAGCATAGCAAGCCAGCAAGGGGAGCTCACCAGAACGTGACCACACTGGTACCTTGATCATGAACGTCCAGCCTCCAGAACTGTGAGAAGTAGGTGTCTGTTACTGAAGTCACTCAGCCTGAGGTATTCTGCCATCGCAGCTGGAGCGAAGACATGCCATGACATTTCTATGCAGGTGTAAGGAATTCAGTGAGGACGGGTTCCTCAGCTGCTGAGGGGTGAAGTCTCCCAGCAGGCATGTGCAGCACCCGTTGATGGGGTAACCCCTGACACCCAGCAGGGAAGACTGCCATCATCGAAAAGCCGACTCTGAAGACCTGCCTGCTCACAGCCCCGTGTCCTCTCCTGCACTAGACTCCTGGCCAGGCCACATCCAAAGATGAGCCAACCACTACACTCCCCACTCTCTCAGTGTTGAACAACACCAGCTCTGAGTCGTAAACCAATAAAATGAGTTAGCAGCAACCAAACCACCGCATCAGACCCTGTATGCGCCACTAGATGGAGCTATGCGTTGCCCTGAAAAGAAATACCAGAGGCTAAATTGATTTTCTGTTAAGTGTTCTGTAAATAGAATGACTGCCTAACAGAGTTGGCAAGTTATATAAGCCCAGAGGCCTGTGAGGGTAGGCATGAAGGACAGACCATTCACAAAATATTTATGAAATTCCTACTTGTGCTAGAATCTGAGACAAATAATGGGTACTGCCTGCCTTCTGGAAGCTCCATGTTTGGCGGAGGACAGACACACAACGCATACATTGTGCGTGATGGTTCTCGAGTAGCCCGGACTCTCCCAGGCGATCCTCAAGGTCTGTGTCTAATTCTCAAATGAAAACTTGTTCTCAGTTTATCAGTTTGCGCAGAAGTGAAAGTCGCGCAGTTGTGTCTGACTCTCTGCGACCCCGTGGACTATACAGTCCACGCAATTCTCCAGGCCAGAACACTGGAGTGGGCAGCCTTCCCCTTCTCTAGAGCGACTTTCTGACCCAGGGATCAAACTAGGGGCTCCTGCATTGCAGGCAGATTCTTTACCAATTGAGCTATGAGGGAAGCCCTCATTTGGCAGAGGCAAGATTAAATCTCAAATCTGCCTGCCTCTCAAGACGATACTCTTTCCTCAACACAGTCCCCCTCAAACACTTCCAATGCAAAGCAAAAGGTTCACACACAAGGTTGGGTGTGGACCAAGAAATGAGACAGAGCTGACTCTGCCTGAGGGAGTCTAGGAGCACCACAGAGGAGGTTGTTCTGTTTTGAAAAGTCAGATAAGCTTGAGGGGAAAGCAATTCCAGGGAGACAGAGACAGGTCCTATGGCACAAAGCTTTGCAAATGCAAGAAACGACCTCAGGTAACAAATGGCACAAGCCAGGGACACTGGGGAGTACAGGGTACTGTAAGGACAGATGTGGTCAGGGTGGAGGCTGGGAGGGCGGCTGAGGGAAAGCCCATAAGCAGCCTCCCTGTTAAGAAGTTGACATTTGTTCCCACAGGCAATGGGAAGCCATCAAAGGCTCTTAGAGAAATTTCTGATGTTGCATTTAAATGGTCTTTTCTTTTTTCCAGGAAAGGAGGTATGTTCATAGTATGGAACATTATTACAACTCAATGACTCCTTTGAAAAGAAAAAAAAAAATCTTTCCAAACATATGGACTCTAAGTCTGTCCCTTTAATTTCACTCTATACCATATGGCGCTCTGAAGTTTCAGAAGATGAGTAGATGGATCGACTTCACAGATCACATCTTAGGAAGAGACATCTACGTCTGTTACTTTTAATTCCTTTTCCACTAACCACAGCTGAATTCCAATTTATCAGTCTAATAAAATGAAGTGGTGAGGTCAGGCGATTTCTTGTAAAGTGCTTAGACATGCCTGGCACATGCTAAGTGCGATAGAAGGGTTTAGTAAGTACACACACAGAGAGACCAGAGGCGTGTGCCATTAGCTCCTTAGTAAACTCCACGGAAATCAAGTAACGTCAGCCCACCGTAGGGGAGCCCTAATGGTGCACAGCTGCACACGCGTTCGTATCCAGGAGCAACAAGGAGCTGGAGGCATCAAAATACAGCTATTCGAACAAGCCGAGGTCCAGCGTCATTCTAAGAACAAAGGCCATGGGTTTTCCAAAACTAGAATTTACTTCCACATCAGTCTTACTAAATACACTTGCTGTAAACTTTTACAAGAACTTTCCTCAAAGAGCCTCCACACTGATTTATATAATACTCATACGTCAAGGCTGCTTCCACTAAGTCAAACAAACATGTGGATGAAAACTGTAACCATTTCACTGTTCCCAAGCGAAGAGTGGGATCTTTGAGGCTGATAAGACATCTAAACGCTGTCTGAAACTGTGTGTCTTCATCAGATGTTTTCCATTAATTAGATAAAACCTCAAAGAGAAATCTAACTGCGGAAGGTTAAAAACCAAATTCACTGTAGTGCTTCAAGGCTTCGGGAAGCTAAATAACGAGCTTAAATGTCACAGAATTCAGCAGTGGTAGAGCGGGATTCAATCTTATCTGATATTTGTCTGTTTTCTTTCCACTACACCAACTGCCTCAGCAATATGGCTTATTGGGCAGATTCTGAAGCACAGACTAAAGGACCAGTCCTTCAGTATCTACAGCCTTGTCATGTGTATAAAAGGAAAAAGAACTAAGTACAAAGGACATTATATGGTGCGCCCTGAGCTCTGCATAAAGGCGAGCGGGTAACTGAACCTCAAAGCAGAAACTCACACGCACTTCCACAGAGTAGAGTCATGCTTAACTAGTGCTCTAGAATGTCACAACTAGGAGGAGTGTGAGATGCCATCTGTGCTGCCTCTCTTCACTGGGCAGGTAAGTTTCTACATTAATAGTAACTGGGGCGGGTGGCTGGGGGGGGGGGGGGGGAGAGGGAGGGAGTTGGAAACAGACCAGCGTACTCCAATTTCAATAACTGGGTGGTTTGCTTACATTTCCACACTTTTATCTACACTTGCTCTAAGTGCTATCTCACTTGCTAAAAATGTAAGCTTCCCAAAGCAGGAAGTGAAATGTAAACATTTGTGCTTTTTAGCAGGGATAACGGCTCTGGTTTGAATAGCTAAAGAGACTGGGAATGTCTCACTGTAACATCCCTAAGGTTCAGTTTAGGATGTTTCAATGTCGCCACCTTGTGGAAACTGTTGGTAGTACATGAAAATAAACACACCTTCACTTAAAAGACTGACCTGACAAGAGAATAAATGTTTCTTACTAAATAAGAAAATCTCAAAATAATCCAAAAATGTTTGGTTGTATATCACAGTGGGAAGTGATAAAGATAACCTTGACACCATGCTGAATACCAATGGTCTTCTCAGTTCAGTTCAGTTCAGTTGTTCAGTCATGTACAACTCTTTGCGACCCCATGAATCGCAGCACACCAGGCCTCCCTGTCCATCACCAACTCCCGGAGTTCACTCAGACTCACATCCATCGAGTTCGTGATGCCATCCAGCCATCTCATCCTCTGTCGTCCCCTTCTCCTCCTGGCCCCAATCCCTCCCAGCATCAGAGTCTTTTCCAAGGAGTCAACTCTTCTCATGAGGTGGCCAAAGTACTGGAGTTTCAGCTTTAGCATCATTCCCTCCAAAGAAATCCCAGGGCTGATCTCCTTCAGAATGGACTGGTTGGATCTCCTTGCAGTCCAAGGGACTCTCAAGAGTCTTCTCCAACACCACAGTTCAAAAGCATCAATTCTTTGGCGCTCTGCCTTCTTCACAGTCCAACTCTCACACCCATACATGACCACTGCAAAAACCACAGCCTTGACTAGATGGACCTTTGTTGGCTAAGTAATGTCTCTGCTTTTTAATATGCTATCTAGGTTGGTCATAACTTTCCTTCCAAGGAGTAAGTGTCTTCGAAATAATAATAAAATAATTATTAATGAAATTTAATTATAATTTTTTTAATTTTAATAAAAATTTAATTGTAAATTATTAAAATAATTTAAAAGATTAAACTATATGCAATGTTAGTAATACACACGTATTACTGTTTTCATGGGCTTCCTAGGTGACGTTATAGTGGTAAAGAACTCGCCTGCCAAAGCATGAGACGAAAGAGACACAGGTCAAGCCCTGGGTTGGGAAGATCCCGCTGGAGGAGCGCATGCTAACACACTCTAGTATTCTTGTCTGAAAAATCCCGTGGACAGAGGAGGCTGGCGGGCTACGGTCCACAGGATTGAAGCTGCACACGACTGAAATGACTTAGCATGCATGCACGCACGCACTGGTTTCATGTTCACGTTAAACTAGAGACACAAAATGACGCTCTAAGTTACCGGAATCATTTGATCTACCACTAACTTTCCCAGCTATGAGGGGAGCAGAAAGCTGTTGCACTCTAAATAAGAGTTTGGTGGCGCCTGTCTTCCAAGATTTCACCATGGGATGGTTCTAAAAATAACAGGCAGAAAGCCAAAGTACTCCTATCTCTAAGCTTTAAAATAAAAGAACACTTCTGGACAGACAGGTAGAACTAAGCAAATCAATTCTGAAAGAAACTCAAGTAGCTGTGCTATTTCAACACAGCAGTGAAATCCTAGAGAAGGTGGGCCGGTATACTGGTTAAGGAGCTGTGTTCAGGAGCACTAGCTCTGAGCCCTGCCTCTTAACTACTCAACTTGGGCAAGTGATTTAACCTTCCGGAGCCTCAGTTTACTCCTCCTTAAGATGGGGATGTTTGATATTGCCTACTTCAAAGGACTGCTGTGCGGGAAGAAGATAATATATATAAAGCACCTAGCACAATGCCTGGCACACAGTGGGAGAATGAGCTATATTAAGAACATACTGACCCACCCACGGGGTTCTTGATCACTACATTCAGGAAAATGAACGGCATGATCCTCAGGCCTGATTTTTATCACCTGTAATTTTACCTGTTAGAATGTTAGAGGAGGGAAAGATCTTGAAGGACTTCTGGGCAAGCTAGATTAACAGATGAAGGGATCATGGGCAAGTAGGGTAAACGGATACTTGTTCAGCTTCCCCAGGGATCTGCAAGTGGGTCAAACGCAGGAAGCCAAGCCTCGGGCCACACAGGGTCACGGCCCAGCTCAGACATCATCTCATCGCTCCCCTTATTTTCGCATGTTACAGGGAGGCTGGGCTTGCTCCTTCATCCATGCCACCACGTGCTCACCAGCTCAGCAAAGTTTATACACTCCTGCATGTACGAGGCACTGGGGATTCAGTGGTGGGCAAGCCGATTGCCCTGCTGCACCTTGGCACTTACCACTGTAAGCAGGAGCAGGAGAGACAATAAAATACCAACCCATTCGCAGAATAATCACACGGACGGAGGAGCCTGGTGGGCTACACCCCACGGGGTCGCAAAGAACCAGACACGAGTGAGTGAAACACATACCCAGGGTAATTTCAACACTGATAAGCTTCCAAATGAGTATAAATACAGTGAAGGAGAACAGGCCTGGGACAGGTCACATATAGGACTTGAAGTTGAAGGGTCAAGGAGGACCCTTCAAAGAGATGCGGCAGAGCAGCCAGAAGGAACCAGTATAGAGATCTGGGCGAAAGGACTGAGGCAGAGAAACAGTGCAAAGGCCCTGAGGCAGGGAAGCTCGATGAGACAGGAACATGAAAACCAGCCGCAGGAGCAGAAGCAAGGAGAATGGAGAACAACCAGCCCTCAGAGGCAGGGGAGGGCCAGATCCACCAGGCTCAGGGGTCTGGATTCTACCCACGGGGTTTGCCGTCGAGTGTCACTCTGGCTGCTGGCGGAGCCTGGCTGGGACTGCCCAGCGAGTTACTGCCAGGCCTGGACTGCAGCCCAGGTCGTGCGCCTCTCGGCCCAGAAGGCTCCCCTCCACAGCACACAGCCTTCCGCATGGACAGAACATGAGGAAAGCAGTTTGCTCTCTCCCAGAGAATGTTGGGCTTCCCTGGTGTCTCAGAAGGTAAAGAATCTGCCTGCAGTGCAGGAGACCCGGGTTCGATCCCTGTTTCAGGAAGATCCCCTGGCGAAGGAAATGGCAACCCATTCCAGTATTCTTGCCTGGAGAACACCATAGACAGAGGAGCCCGGTGGGCTACTGTCCATGGGGTCACAAAGAGTCAGACACGACTGAGTGACGAACAGCTCACTCCAGAGAACATGAGGAAGTCCCGCAGAAGAGAAGGTAGGTGCCAGGCCGCCACTCCATGAGAAGAGCAGCGGCCCAGGTACTCACCCGCTGGTGATGTCGTCCGCCCGCATGTTCTTGCTCAGCACGTCCCCGTCGCTCATGTAGCCAGGCGCATCCATGCTGACGGCCTCCAGGTCCATCTCATCTCCCGCCTTGTCCGAGACGTCCACGTGGCAGATGCTGCTGCCCCTGGAGGCGAGCTGCCTCCGCAGGGGGGCAGAGTACACATAGCGGCCCGACTCGGTGTTGATGAAGCGGCTGGCGTTGGCCCGGGGAGGGTAGCCGTTGCCCATCGAGGGGGCATCTCCCGCCTGCAGCCGGGGGCTGGACTGGCCGAGCCTCCAGGCCAGGGGAGCGGGCCTGCCCGTCAAGCTGAGGATACTGCGCCCGCTGATCTCCGTGGTGACGTTGGTGCCAAACGTGGTTTCCAACGTGCTAGAGACATAAAACCGGCCTTGTGTGAGACCCCGATGTGCCCAGCGGCCTTTGCGTTTACATCCTCTTTCTTTTCTAGAACTATAAAATACTTCCCATATACAAAACAGGATCAAAAGGTACCAACGTGCCACCCAGTGTTAGCTCTGCTGTTAAAAATGAAAAGATGAAGCTGCATGCCTGAGTGACACTGCGGAAAGCCCAGTGGGGACTCTTCCCCTGAAACATGGTGCAAGATACCCACCACCAGCTGCCTCATCTTTAACATCTGCTTTTAGTCACTTAGTTGCCGGTGCCCAGTCTCAGTTGCAGCACGAGGGATCTTTAGTTGCGCCATGTGGAATCGAGTTTCCTGAGCCCCCTGCATTGGCAGCAAGGAGTCTTAGCCCCTGGACCACCAGGGCAGTCCCCCGGTTACTTTAAAGAAATGATCTTAACTAGTCTTCTTTGTAACCCAGGAAGGGAAGTAGACAATGCTGGACTGATAACGACGGGATATAGCGCCTGCCTGCTTGTCCTTGGATGCTGCCTTTCATCTCTTCCTTCCTAAAGGCGGGAGGTGCCCATCCTTCCCGGGGGTCCTAAGACAGTTCACATCCTCAGCTCTCTCCAGACTAAGCAGGTGGGGAGGGCCCTGATTTTCTCACTCTGTAACATGCATTTTCCCCACACATTTGCTTCTCTCCTCTTTTGTCCAAAATGACAATTAAACTTTGGGGGCAAAAGATCAGAAATGAAAGATGAATGCCTGGGCTGGTGAAACTAGCTAGGTCTGAATCTGCCAGGAGACTGAGCTCATCCCAGGTCTTGCCATACCATCAAGATGAGAAACACAGAGGTCTCTTAACAACTTATTGACCAGAGAGGTATTAATACGTCTTTTGTTACTCGAACGTTATTGATGGGAGTGTTTCGATATTCACTGATGTAACAAATCACTGGCCACAGGTGCTGGTTTCTGCAAAACTCCCCCAGTCAATAATGTGTTAACTAAGCAGAGATAGTGAGAGTCTTTCCTGCAGGACAAAGCATGGACGCTTTCCCTCCTCTCATGATCACTATCTTAGCCTGAGCCAAGAAATCCACCAAACTGCTGGAACCGACTTTAAGTCAGTTTCAGTGATGGTGGAAGGAGGGAGGTAACTTATCTCATCACAGAGGGGCAGTCCAGCACCGGGCTCCAGGCCAGCACCATCCCACCCAGGGTACTTGCCTCTGAAAGGAACCGATTAGGTGCCTCGGCTGCTTTTGTTTCCCTCCGATCCAGGAAGCAGCCTGCCTGACTCATCTCATCCTAGGAACCCCTAAGATTTAGGTGAGCTTTCCAGCTGGCAGTAGTGGTAAAGAACCTGCCTGCTATTTCAGGAGACATAAGAGATGTGGGTTCGATCCCTGGTCAGGAAGACCCCCTGGAGGAGGGCATGGCAACCCACTGCAGTATTCTTTCCTAGAGAATTCCATGGACAGCGGAGCCTGGTGGGCTATAGTCCCTGGGGCAGCAAAGAGTCGGACAAGACAGAAGCGACTTCACATGCACGCAAGGTTTAGGCCCCGGTCTTCTTTAAGAACCCACGGTGCTTAACCCTGTTCTGCCAAAGCTACAGGCAGAGGGGGAGCCCAGCAATCTCCTGCTGTGTTCATTTATCAAAAAGACTGAAACTGGAGAAGCAAAGGAGACCTCTCTGACCTGGGAGCTCACAGGGGTAACTAGGCCTTTACCTAGATCATCAAGGCCAAACACAAACCGTAAAACCTGGTTCTGCCCAAATCATGAAGGATGCCCAGGGCTGCATCCTCTTCACCTTCTCACTCAACCATGAAAAGAAGCTGATAAATGTTTCCAGTGTAATCCTAGAGTTCATCCAACGAAACCGTGGTTTAAACATGATCCTCCGTTTTTATAAATATTTCCGTACGTGTTTTATACACGTGCATGACTAACAACATTACAGAGTGCTGGGGATCAGAAGAGAGGGCAGGAATGCGAGTTAGTCATTTTATCACACAGGTCAAGTACAGTTCACCTGCTCATTTTAACAGCCCAATATCATTTTGGAAAATGCAAGCAAAGGGAAATTTCAGTGCAGCTGGTCGGCCACATCCTCTGTGGAATGGACTGAGCAACCTTCTGCTTTGGGAAGGAATTTGTCTCTACGGATTTTTGCTCCTGACACTTCTGCACGCCATCTGGTGTGCTCAGTGAATTTCAGCACATTGGCAATCCAGGTTATTTATTCCATTATTAACTAAATCACGTATGTGGGTAGGGCGGGAACACACCATGGCAGGAGCAGCCATGTGATAATCACGTTACCAGCTGATTCAGGGAAGTGATTCACGCTCCACGTACCTGTGTGTAACCTGAGTTCCCCGTAAACTGGACATGGTCTCCTCCAAATTCTGCCGCAGATCGGCAATATTCTTCACCGTCCGCAGTCGCCGAGCCTCGGGGTCCTCCCCTGGAGAGACAAAGGTGAAGACTGTTTAAGTTCTCAGGTACATGGGGAGATTCATGGGAACAGCAGTCGTGTCCAAGACCATAAGCATGCTGCCTGCTTGGGACCTGGCTCATCACACATCCGCAAGAAGGATTTGAGAGTGAATGAATGGATGGATGGAGGAATACCCAAAGGAAGGCACTAAACCTAAATAGAGAAGTCTGTCTTCTCCCTGCAGGTCCCTCCAGCAATAGGTGAGGTCTAGCTTGTGAGACAAAGACAGAGTCTGAGACAGTAAACACATTTCCACACTGTCTCCCATAAAGACAGACACACGTTAGGTCTGAGCCCTGCCCAGGAATTATTTTCCAACCACACGGAAGTGGGAAAGGCCTTTTGCCTTCTCCTCCATAGACAGGTGCTGCTATCTACTGACCCAACACTACTTTACTTATTTACGTATTTTTGGCTGTGCCGTGTTTTCGCTGCGGCTCAGGCTTTCTCTAGTTGTGGTGAGCAGGGGCCACTCTCTTGTGCTCTGCAGGCTTCTCACTGCTGTGCCTTCTCTTATCGTGGCGCACAGGCTTCAGTAGCTGTGGTTCCTGGGCTTCGTTGCTCCAAGGCATGTGGAATCTTCCTCTGGGAAGGGATCAAACCCGTGTCTCTTGCATTGGCAGGCAGATTCTTTAGCACTGAGCCGCCGAGGAAGCCCTGATGCAACGTTATAGACAGCTCATCTGTAGTGGCTAAAAGATTTGCACCTATTGATCATTAATATTTCTACAGAGAGAGGTTTGCCTTCTTGGCCCGATTTGTTATGCCATCTCGAATTCCGGCTCCTCTCCTCCCTGGCTGAGTGGTCACAAGGAAGGTGCTGACCCTCTCCGCTCTTCAGATGCCACGGTCCTAATCGAAGACAGTGACAGAGCTGGTCTCAAAAGACTGTCGCAGGACTAAATGAAGAGCCCGAAGTGCAGCGCCCACCAAAAGCACCCGATCATGCCAGCTGGTGCTGCCGAGTGGGGAACGTTCGAGAAGAGCCAGGCTTCTCTCTGGGGGACAAGGGACTTTCATTCCTGGGCAACATTTCCCACTAAATGCTCCCAACAATTCCCACCTCTCCACTGGTCTGGAGAGGCGAGGCTGGCACAAACATCCCAGGAGAAAGACGCCACATACAAGCTAGGAAGCCACATCCCCTCTCAGAGGAGCCTCGGCCTGGGGGTATCTGGCCATTCTGCCTTGTTTGGGCTTATGGGGGGAGAAGAAAAGCTGAAAAACTACAATAGTGATGAGAGGAGCCACACATGTTTCCCTCAGAGAAATTTCAGGAGAGCTGAGAAGACCACCATCAAGGGTCTTTTAAAGCTGATGACTACTAAGCAATATTTCTAAATTAAGCTCCATACAGAATACGGTACACATGGGCAACAGCAAGCGGGATTTACCGCAGACGCCAGCAAGTGTCAGTAACAGGGCAACAGGCAGCTAAGAAAAGGCATGGAATTAACTCTCCTTCTGAGACAGATGACCACTTCTTAGGTTATTCTCAACACAGTGATGCCTGGAGGCTAGATTCAATGATTGATTCTATGGAAGAAACTTGCTATAGCAAACTCTCTGGCCTTGAAAACGTCAGTGTTTTCAATTTTCTCCCCACTCCTAACCAAGAGAAATTTGAAAGGCATTTTTCCCTTATCTGAAGAGTAGTCAGACCTGCATTTCCCACCCAGTTCTTTCAAGTACATACGAACGTCCATGTTTTTAAACGAAAGCAGTGATGAATGTCTACTTTACGTTCCCCTAATGGCTTTGGAGGAATGTAATTGCATCTATCCACAGGGCCATCAATTAAATATCTTTCACTGCCAGTTTGGCCACATTTTATCTGTGTAAAGGCGGCCAAAAAAAGGTACTGATCTTTTGGATGGCTCTAGGCCCTTCAGGGAATATTTATTATGAAGCTAGGTCTAGGCACCAGTTTTCAAATTACCTTCATTAATTAACTTAATCATGCACAACAGTATAATAACTATATTCACAGGCACACCTTGTCCTGTTGTGCTTTGCTGATATTTGTGATCTTTACAGATTGAAGGTTTGTGGCAACCCTGCTTCGACCGCGTCTGTCGGCACTGTTTTTCGAACGGCACTCGCTCACTCTGTGTCATGCTTTGGTGATTCTGCCAATATTTCCAACCCTCCACCAGCAAAAAAGACTATGACTCATTGAAGGTTCAAACAATGGTTGGCATTTTTTTAGCAATGAAGTATTTTTCAATTAAGTACGTTGTTCAAAATAGTACGTTGTTTTTTCAGACCTCATGTTACTGCATACTTAATAGACTGCAATACAGGGGAAACACAGCTTTTCATGAGCTGCTGTTTAGTCGCTCAGTTGCGTCTGACCCTTTTGCGACCCTGTGGACGGTGGCCAGCCAGGCAGTTCTGTCCATGGGATTTCCCAGGCAAGAACACTAGAGTGGGTAGCCATTTCCTTCTCCGGGGCATCATGCCTGGTATTGAACCTACATCTCCTGCATTGGCAGGTGGGTTCTAAACCCTCTGCTCCACCAGAGAAGTGCACTGGAAAACCAGAAAAATCTGCGAGACTTGCCTTCTTGCAATCTTTACTTCATCGCAGTGGTCTGGAACCAAACTGGCAACGTCTCCGAGTTAGGTCTGTACATGTCCACGTCTCTAATGACGTCTTAACGACACATTTGCCTGGGTTAAGTCTCCTAAGTCAAAGGTCTTTGACACAGAGTGGTAACTCACCTTTGTTCTTGGTAACCCCCACACAAATCTAGATATGTTCAAGAAATATTTATTGCCCCAAAAATGTTTGGTCAGTATAGGGTGAAAGAGAAAGGATAGATTTTGCACTCCAACAGATAAAGGTTTGCACAGCGGCATTGCCACTTATTAGCCACTTGACCTTGGACAAATCACTTATCCTCTCTGAATGTCATCTGTAAAATGGGGATAAAAGCCCTTCCCTTAGGTTAGAAGGATCAGATGAGATGACACGTGATATCCCTAAGCAACTGATCAAATAGTCCCATAAACGTCCATCCCCAAATACTGGCTGTAGATAAGCTGGATTCAACCTCATACTTACAAGCTACTATGTAGTGTCTCCATAAAATTATTCACACACACATGATACAGCCACACACGTGAGTTTCACTGCTTAAATGTAGGGCTCATTGAATCTGAATGCGCTGTTTCCTCCGAGGAGTCCCACTGGGAAATATATGCTCCCCTCAAAGATTCCAAGGGCAATGTAGAAGCACAGACTAGTAATCCACCTGCCTCGCTCAGGTGTTGATGTTCTAAACTGCCCATTCTGCATGCTGGAAGATGGGCTCAGTGTAAGATCTCCATCCCAACTCATTGTCTGAACAAAACAAACACACGGCGTGCCCCAGGGCAAATGACTGGGCCCATGAAACCCATCTACTATGAACCATTCCATGTCTACCCGTGACTCTCCTCACCTGCCCAGGGCAATCCCCCCGCAAGCCAGGCGCTACGATGGAGAGAACTGCACATTCTGATCACACAGAGCAGATGTGAGGATGGCAGGGTGTTAACATGAGGAACACGGATGGGACTGGGAGGTTTTACTTGGAAGAGGGAGGCTAGGGGACACGCTGCTGCAGGAAAAGAATGGAAACTGTCTGTGAGCTTCAGGCGGCTGGATTATGTCCAGTGATTTAGAGATGGAAGGATAAGACTCCATTACCAGGCAAAGCCAACTAGGTATGGAAGGGCTGTCTCGTGAAGGAATAGCTTTTCCATCACAAGAAGTATTCCAGCAGAGGCTGAAAGACAACTCATCAGTGAATGACAGAAGGGCTTCGTGGACTGGATAATAAGTGGATGTGGTTCCTCCTAACGTTATGACCCAAGATGCCTATCTCACCTGTAACTGTGTGAATGGCAGAGCACCATGGGACAACCCACCTACTTGCATAAGTAAGGGGAAAGAACTAAGCAATAGATCAAAGAGTCTCATAAATGGCAACTCCTAGACACACACATTTGTAGTCATTTCAAGGGACTGGCTGTAGATAAGCTGAATTCAACCTCATACACACGTGCTACTGTGTAGTGTCTCCACAAAACTATTCACACACACGACACAGCCACACGTGAGTTTCACTGCTTAAATGTAAAGACACGGCATCCTGATTCACAAAGTGTCCTTAGCAACTAAAACCCTTTGACTTCACACCCAAGAGCGCTTGATTAGCCATGACTGGCTGCAACAGTTCTGGTCCCCAAACCCACAGACAGCATCTCAGGCTTTCTGAGCTCTCACTTGGTTGCTGTCCTGATGCACAGGAGACATGGGGAGAAAAAGAAAAAGGACTGAAAAGATCACAGCTGCCATCTGTCCCTCTGAAATTTAAGTGTTATGTGGAATGTTCTCCGGCTGCCGCCTTCACTTCTCAGATGTAAATTTCACTGAGCCCCTGGGTCTGACATGAATCCATACTCCTCCACAAGACACACGTCTGACCCATGCCAGCTGCTGAATCACTGGCCTGGCTCTTTTGATGTGTGCACACATGAACATGATCTGGAATGTGTATGGAGACCTGAGTAGTCATTAACCTCCATACCCTTCTCCTGAGAGCTGACCCTTTTCCTGCACCATCCAGGTTCTCACATGCAAGGGAGCTAAAACCTGAGAGAGAAGGAAACGTAAAATCAATCCCAAATGTGGAGCCCCAAACCACTGCAAGATGGATCACTTACAAACGGCTGGAAACTTCTCTGTCTCCTCAACATGCCCGGCCAGCAGAGCCAGAGGGAAAGAGCTAAACCTCTCAGATCCTCTGAAATGAACACTCAGAGTTAACGGTCAAATAGGTGGACGAGGCGATCATATGGGCTGCATACCAACTCCACCGCAGTACCGTAGCTATTAAAATGGTGGGGTCATGGATACTTAGTCTAATGAATGGATTTTAAACATGGATTCAGTTTTTAACCCAACCCGGGAAGTGGTATGATATGCAAAGACTAACACAGCCACTGCTCAATATGTGGCTTGCCACTCACGTCTCTGATTAGAAGTTGCTGGGACCCAGGGCACAGAGCTGGCAACAGGGATGGGCAGAGAGAAAGCGGTGGCCCAGAATGCACTGCAGCAGGAATTCAATTCTGATGCTACTTCTGTTTCTTTAAATGAACACTGTGACAGTGTAACGCTAATAAACATTCGTGGAACTAACTGTATGACAATTGCAGATTTTACGTTTTTATATGACATGACATCCTTTAATCATCATTCCTGTCTAGTGAAAATGTTAGCTGCTCAGTTGTGTCCGACTCTTTGTGACCCTATGGACTGTAGCCCGCCAGGCTCCTCTGTCCATCGAATTCTCAAAGCAAGAATACTGGAGTGGGTTGCCATTCCCTTCTCCAGGGGATCTTCCCGAACTGGGGATCAAACCCCAGGCTCGCACACTGCAGGCAGATTCCTTAACACCATCTGAATGATCAGGGAAGCCGCTCCTTGTCTAGGTTACATTTAAATAAAATTTAGACTTTTGTTTTTGGTAAAAGAAATATGCTGAAATCTTCTTTCCAACTGTCTGAGGACGCTCAGAACAATTTTCAATCAGTGCTTCTAGAAAGGAAATTTGAAAAAAGGCAATACATTTTAGAGTTCTAACTCTTTTTGGAAAGCAACTCTATCTGAAGAGTGAATAAAGGCGATTCAAGGTAAAGTGTTCCAAGCCCAGAGCCCCTACGTGAGTGGGGTAGAGTATGGCTTAAAGCAGAATTTACCAACAGTTAAAGACTTTTTACAGTCTGGGAAGGAGGGAATAGACTGTGAGAGAGAGAAGAGGGGAAAAAAAGAGGTAGCAGGAAGACGGAAAATCAGTTTGGCTCATCAATCAAAGCAAGAGTGAAGCAGGTTCACGACCAGCTGGGTTCGGCCCTTCCAGCGGCGGTGGCTTGGGAGGCCTCATCTCCCAGAGACAGGGAAGTTCCAGGGCTCCGTACTCACCAGTGAGTTCCTCTAGGGCGGGCTGTCCACTCTTGGTGTAGTGGCTGGGCTCCGTGGTCACACACCCTGAGCTGGACTCGGCGGTAACATTCCCTTCGGTGTCTGTCTGGGACCTTCACACACAAACCAGGGCAGACATACTTGTCACAAGCGGTAACTATCCCGTCTGGACCACTGTGCTCCAATCACAACCCCCGTGAGCCCCTCCCTTGGTGAGAAGCTTTAGAACAGAGCACACCAGCAGACACTCTAAATAATTCATCGGTGCACGAGGAGCGATGTCCCAGAAACAGAGAAGAGCCACCGAAGTGTAAAAGGTGAAATATTCATCACCCAAATGGAGGGTCTGCTGTCCTTCACTGGGGAACGCGTTTCTGCGTCCCCTATGGGGAGCTGGATCTAGCCAGCCAAAGGCTGGCAAGTACCCGGCGGTTTGGATCATTTAACCTGTGCCAAAGAGCCAGTTCTAAGTAACCAGCGATGCCAGCAAGCCAAGCATGAAGATGATTCCACTGGCAGCCCCGTGCGCCAACCCCCCCACCCACCGCCCAGATCCTCCTGACACGGCTGTCTCTGGAGAGGTGACTGTACAACCGGCCAGGAGTGGGTGCCAAGCAGGTGTGTTTGCCCTCCAGGTCTGATTCAGAGCTCAGATCTCCTGAGATGAAAGGTCTCACTGATCATTATTTCAACACTTGACTGAAATCTGTACTTCCCCAAACCTTCTCCATGCCCTTATTTGTCAAGCAAATCGAGACAATCAAGCAGTGTGCTCTAGCCACAATTACCTCTGCTTATTCAGGCGTGCCAGGCAAATATGATTACATTCGGATACATAACCCTGGGCGTAATGTTATTCATTCATCGGCATCCTCAGCTAATTCAACCAGATTTCACTCTCTATGAAAAAGTGATTGCCTGAAACAGACTGTGGGGGGGTGCACCGATAAGCCCACATCATCCATCTACACTCCCCCCCACCTTTGCCTTCCTATTGACGCCATCGGTTCCCCATTCCCATCATCTCTGAATTTAAAGGATTTCCGTGCTTTCTGTGTTCCTCTCCGTCCTTTGACCAGAATCCAAGCTTTCGCCATCTCTGCCCAGGCCGGTGAACAGGTATATTGCCTCCAGCCATAGAACTTACAGATGACAGCCTGGTATAGAAACCAGCCCATGGATGATTCTTACTGGTCTGCCTAGTACCTTTCAAAGCTTTTGAATTCACGTCCACATTTAAAACTGGAGAGAGGTCACCAAAAAACTCTGGATTTCTGTCCCTTTCTCAGTAAAAACAAGTCTGGAAGGACTGAGCTCACTTTCTTGCAGGGCGCCACCTGCTGGTGAAAAGTGGTGGCGGTCCCCTCTGGGGAGGCGCGAGGTTACCTTTCCTGGAGTCCCGTTCACCCTGAACCGCTCAGGGTGCTACCACTGTGGTATCACCTTTGCGGACCCAAGCAGGCACCTGAACCGTGATCTCTGTTTCAGACTGTTTCCAGGTCTTGTCCACTCCCCATTCTGCTCTCCACTGACCTTGGTGGCCCTGATGTGACCTTTCATCTTTTGATTAAAGGCTTCTAATGGTTTTCCGTTGCCCGCAGAATAAGATCTAAAGTCCCTATTGTGATAGAAGACGCCCTACATCACAGGATTCTTCCTCCTTCATTTCCAGCCCGTCTCCTGGCGCTCCTGCCATAACACACGGACCCGCCCTATGCTCCACCCACATGCGGCTTCTCTCCAGTCCCAGCTCATACCCAGCCCTTCACAATTTTGTCTTTGTAGTGACTGTGCCTTTGAATGAAGGCTCTTTTCCTCTTTCTTCCTTAGTTTGCTCCTGAGCTGCCCTGAAGGCACATCCCCATGCCATCTTGGTTTGGAAACTTTCCCCAATTCTTGGCCAGTGGATGGCTCCACCTCTTGTGCGTTTTTGTTCTCCTGATGTCTACTTATTACAGTAAGATCTAATTAATAAACCTTTCCTCCACTAGATTACGAGCTCTCTGAAGGCTAAGACTGGCTCTTTTGAGTGGGCATTTAAGAACACTCTGCTCCAATTCATATGCTAAGCAGGCACTCAGGTAGGGTGTGATGAATGGATAAATGAGTTTTTAAGTCTAGAAAGATTCTGGGTGAGAGAAGGACCATTGGACTTGGAGGTCTGAACATTGAGCTGGGTGGAGTCTGCCGTCTATTACTTGATAGCCACATACATCTCAGTAAATCACTGCACCTTGGAGAGAGGCTGGACCCTTATCTGGACATGGGATTACAACAGCCACCTCTCCCAGCTGCTACAAAACTCACAGGTGAAACCACACGAAAGCACTTAGCGAAGTATTAAGCAACAGAGGTGTCCAGTGTGTCTTATGAACTGGTAACTATAGTTCATTCCGAGTGATCTTTCTAAAAAAAATGGTTTATTTTCCTTTTTCTTTTGGTAACATCACTAACATGAGAGGTTCTAGGAGGAGCACTGTTAAATAATAAACAGTGAGCTGTAAACTTGAGAGAGAGAAACCTGGAGCATAAATGGAGTCTAAGCCACTTTCTAAGAATCCTCTGATCTAGTCCTGGCTCCTCAATTTATAGATGAGGCTCAGCATGAGGCAGTGACTTAGAGTCAAGACTATTTCATGGTTAAGCACTTGGTCCCTCTAGGTAGAGAGACTTGGCTATAAGCACGGGCTCTTCTGACTACCAGCTCTTTGACGTAGAGCAAGTTATTTAATTATTCTAGGCCTCAGTTTGCTTATCGGAAGAATGGGGATAAAAAAGGAAGCCAGCTCGTGGAGCTGTGAGAAGGATCCAGTGATCTGGGTTTCTGCACACACGTGGTGCACGCTCAGCAGCGGTGCCTGCAGCCAGGTCCCAAGGCCACACAGGGACGCACAAGTGAACAAAAGACCAAGTTAGGCAACAGGGCTCTTCTCTCCAGCCTGCCGGGCTCACCAGAGGAAAGACACCTCAGAGGAGGAACAAGGACATCACTCGGGCTGAACACAAACACTAGAGAGCAGTTCAACACATGGGATGCTTTCTCCCTCCCATCTGTTGGACTTTAGCTCTTTACCATTAAGAGCTTTTCCACTCATAGAAAAATCTTGAAATATCAAAAAAAAAAAAAAAGAGCTTAAATGTTTAGAATCTTTCAAATGATTACAGCCAGAAAAAAAAAGCGGGGGAGAGTGGAATTGACCATGATCAGACTGTCACATATTTTAATTCTGAAAATGCAAATCAAAAATCTGGGAATAGCAGCCTGAATATGCCTGACGTTAAGACTATCCACATGACTACAATAATAAAAATTTCACGGCAAGCAATTCAGTTGCTTCCATGGTTCAGAAAACAGTTGTATAAAAAGTTGAGCATGGAGACCAGCGCTGAAGCAGTATCTAAGTTTTGGCACCCTTCTCAGGACTATTAGCTGAGCTGATGATTTAATACAAAGATGACCACCTCCCATTTAAAAAGATCTGGTGTGACCCTCCCTGAAGGGGAGAGTGAACAAGGAAAAGGAAAGAGCTTCTCCCCAGAAGCCTGACCTTCCCTCAAAGGCTGGATGCTGTGGGCTTGACTCCGCACTCAGTCGCTTGAACCAGTCTTCCTATCAACTCTTGGCGGGAATGGAAACAGAACTGGAACTCACCTCAGGCAGAGAGAGGAAACATCTAATTCACTGGGGAAGCATGCAGGCTGAGGAAGCGGAAAGCATGGGCGCGAGTCTGTGCATATGAACAGGTATGTGAACACACGTGTGGATACGTGCATAGGTGCATTCACATTTCATCTATGAATGTGTACTTGGGTCCTTATTTACGTGTGACTGTCCGTGATGTGCACTCACCATATGGATGCATCTGTGTGTGTGTATAAGCTGGGTAGCGTGTGTGTGTGTGTGTGTGTGTGTGTGTGTGTCTGTCTGTCTGTCTGCCTGCCTGCCTGCCTGCCTCCTTATTTACGTGTGACTGTCCGTGATGTGCACTCACCATATGGATGCATCTGTGTGTGTGTATAAGCTGGGTAGCGTGTGTGCGTGTGTGCGTGTGTGCGTGTGTGTGTGTGTGTGTGTGTGTGTGTATCTGTCTGTCTGTCTGCCTGCCTGCCTGCCTGCCTGCCTGCCTTCCATCTGCCCAGACAGGACTCATCGCAAGAATCAAGCATCATACAGAGACGATGTCCCCCAACCTGTCCAGGTGTGTGGTGTGACCAGAGGCTCTCACAGGCCACAACCGCCCAGCACAGTAGCACCGGGCTCCCCGTGGCCCCCTGTGGTCCCCTGCATGTGCCATCAGAGGCAGGCAGAGGGACTGGCAGTGGGAACATTCAGGCTTGCCACCAAAATACAACTCAGGCTCTCTGGTTCTTCTAGAACTAATCCTTCCTTATGGTTACCCTTCTTCCTCATCCTGTTCTCCCCTCTGAAAAATCCCAGCACATAGCAGGGACTGAAAAAATATTTGAGTTCCCTGGCTGCCTAGTGGTTAGAATTCCGGGCTTTCACGGCTGTGGCCTGGATTTAATCCCTGGTTGGGGAACCCGCAATCCACACAGTGTGGCCAAAAAATAAAAATAAAAAAAATTTTTTAGAAGAAAAGAAGAAAAATACATGCAATAGGGTAACAAACCATGAGGTTCTGGAAGTTCAAGATGAGCCTCTCTGTGAGAAGTCTCAGTTGCTCAGCAAGGTGGTTTTGTGTTTCATCGTTTAAAGCACATTCAGGATGCTTTAGGACTGACCTTGGAGGCTGTCAAGTGAAACCAAACCACCCTCCTAGCTATTGTTCAGGCTGCTTCTGCCAAGCCCCTGGGTCCCCGCCTTCCTGGGCCACTCCTCCGCATCTCAGGATCACTCACATTTTCCTTCCACTCTTAGGCTTTCTAACCTACCCCCACGCCCCAGCCACGCTGAATTAACTGTCCCTCAAGCACACTGCGTAGGTCTCTATCAGGAGCTGATCACGGGGCCCCTGAACTGTCTGCCTCAATGTTCCCGGAAGACCCCTGCCCTTGAAGACCCCTTGCCCAGGGCTGGGCAGGGCTGGGGAGGGGGGCAGCCGCTCCTACCTGTACAGGAAAGGCGCCACGGTGGCAGTGTTGGGGTGGCTGTATTGCTGCTGGGGCTGAGGTAGCTGGACACTGGCAGTATTGCTTCCTGTGGTCTGGGTGGTCCCCACGGCCGCACTGACAGTCTGGCTGCTGATGCTGTGGTTCAGGCCGGTCCCTCCGGGGCCTTTTCCTTCCGAGGACGCCAGGCTGGAGGAGGAGCTGGAGTGCCTGCCGTCCAGCGGGGGCTTCTGCTGGGGGAGCCCCGAGCTCGGCTTCCCACCCCGGGCTCGCTCCCCGTCCTTGGAAGGCGTGGGGGCACTTGGGGATTTCCCGGGCACGCTCTTCATCCCTGGTTTTGGTATCCCGCTGTGGGAAGGGGCCGGGGCCTCCTTCTTGGCACTGTTGAGCTTCCCCCCTTTGGGGATGAAGCTGGCGATCTTGGAGGACTTTTTGGGCATCTCGGTCAGGGCGGCCCCGCTGGGGTCTTCTCTCGCCCCCTCTTTGAGGTCCGGCCTGTCTGTCACGGAGGCTCTCTTGGTGAGGTCCTTGCTTTTCTCCTTCTCGCGCTGCTGTTTCTCCTTTTCCTTCTCGCTGCCTTTCGGGGAGCTCTTCTTGTTGGTCAGCGCCCGGCTGAAAGTCCTCTGGGCGATGCCCTTGAGGGCGATCTTGGGGCTGTTGGACGCGGGGCCGGCTGCTGACAGCGGGCGGCCGCCCGCCTCCATCTCTTCGCTCTCCTCGAAGCTGGGCAGGATCTCCAGCCGCTCGCAGCTCGTGTCCCGCGACCCCGGGCCCTCGCCCGCCTTGGAAGCTCCCTTGCTGTTGAACAGTTTTAGCTTTTCCAGCATGGACCTCTGATTGTTGGGGGCCGGCTTCAGGGCTTCGGGGGCGGGCCGGGGGGGCTCGGGCGTGGGCGGCTTGACTGAGAGCGTGGCGGCCGCGGCGCTGTGCTTCGCGCTGACCGACTTGCTGCGCCAGGGCTTGGAGGCCGAGCTGGGCTGGGGGATGGCCGAGGAGGCGCCGCAGCTAGCAGGGCCACACCCGCCGCCTCCCTCCAAAGCGGCGGGTGCATCTTCGCTCATTGCGGGGTGGGAGGACGCCGGGCTCGCCAAAGGCTCTGCGGAGACGGGGAAGAGAGGGAGACCCGAGTTACACGTATGGGCCTGCACTCATCACGAGGGGGCATCAGCCACGGCTGCACGGCCGATCGCTCCAACCCGGATGCCACGCAGCTCCACCACCTGTCTCAATTTTAATTCCGCCTTGACTTTCTCCTATGCTCCGTCAGGCACTGTTCACCTCCCCCCCCCCCCCCCCCACATTTTGGCATATGCTATGTGAACGCACACCGACCTTAACATCCATAAGCATGTGGCACAATTAAGCACACACTTCACGGGAAAACAAACGAAAATCCACACCATCACTGTGATTGTGTGGGAATGGTACAAGAGATGTCTCCTGTCTTGAATGATTCAACCCATAACCAACCCCGTTTTCCAACTAAAGGGAAACAATGGAGGATTATCCAACTTTAAGAAAACAATGTATCAGAGACATTAACACAGAACAGATTCCCCCCCTCCACAAAAAATCCAGAAAAAAGAGAAACCAAGCATAATCTTGACAGACCTAATTACCCACAGAAATTGCTAAATCCCATCAAAGCCTATGCGTTTTCCCTATGTTGGCACTTTTTAAAGAGTTACAAACGTGATGCAGGCTGGAGTTTAAAAAAAGGCTTTCGAGCTTAAGAGCATGAACCGAGCACGAGGCTTCACCGTCAGCAGGAAAACTCGCAGGTTATCTGAAAGTCAAGGCTTCCCCCTTGGCACACAGGGTGTAGTTCCCCAGCCAGCCCCTTTTCTCAGAAAAGCCTCAAAATATTTCCAAATTGGAACTGGAATTATTTGGAGACAGGCGGGTTCCAAACTGGCGCTCTGCTAGGCACCGAGGCAGCCTAGATTGATGACCTGAACGCCAGAGCTGCCTTGCTCAGGCGGCAGGCAGAGCCACACAGCGCCATCCTCCACGTCGGGGCAGCTGTCAGAGGGAAGGGGGCCGGGACACGGCTGTGAGCCCATCCCCGCGCCCACCCACGACCACGCCTGCCCAGCGCAGACAGGGTGCAGCACCTCGGCCCCCAAAGAGCCTGTCCCCCACCCTTGCAAAGTCACAGGGACACGACTTACCCGGCCACAGTCACTTTCTCCCGCAACGATTCCCTAGGAAAACGTCTCCAGCCCGAGAGGCTGTCCTTCCGACTGTCACAACTGGTTTCGGTTAAACTGCTCATGTTTCTAATTAACTTTTGTCATCCGCAACTGCTCCAGTGCCCAGAAGCCTGGCGGGATTAACGGCTGCTTCTTCTGCTTTTTTTTTTTTTTTCCCCTTTTTAAATACCTACGTTCCACCGCCTTTGAGCAGCAGAGTAAACTGTATATAAGAGCGGCTTTTTATGATTTAAAAGTCAACGGCCGCCAAAGCCGAGCAAAGGCAGCCCCTTGTGGGACACGAGCCGGGAGCACTCCCAGCAGACGAACTGGCCTCCCTTCCCTCTCAACTGCTCCGGGGGGTGGGGTGGGGGGAGCCGCAGCTCCGGGGTGATCCAACGCAGACCTCCCAATGTTTTAAAACACATACATCTTCCTGACTTCCCGGGGATTCAGGTTTGGAGCGGGGGCTGCTGTGCGATCCTCCCTTACAAAACGCACGGTGGATTGCTGGATCTTTTCCTGGGGAGAGCTGGGGACTGGCTGGGAAACAGGCTCGCGGAACCCACCCACACCACCAGCCCCTAGGAGGGTCTCCTCGGGTGGGACACGCTGCTCATGGAGGGCCTCCTGGGCTCAGGAGGTATCATGCTAGGCACTCTGAGAAGAGGGGCTCACTGCCCCCGTCTGACGAGTGGGGAGACTGAGGCTTGGAGAGGGCTAACGACTGACCCTCCATCACACCACTGGAGATGGTCCAGGGTGGGATTTGGACTCAAGTCTCGAGACACAGTGCTCTTTGGGACGGCATCCCAGCTACCTCCCGCGATAAAGAACACGTGTAAACGACAGCCACTTAGATGACCAGCGGACTTCAGGGCATCTACCTCTCCTACTGCTTGAGTATATTCACGATGTCCATGGTGGGGGACAAACCAGCCCAGCCACTGGACAGGAGGCACCGATGCCATGGAGGCCAGCTCCTGGGAGGGCAGCAGTGACCCTCCAATCGCCAGTTCCACTCTCTCAGGACCGCTGTCCTTCCCTTTACTTGGGCTCAGATCTGGGGCAGAAATATTCATTCATTCGTACATTCAGTAAATTCACTGATGTCAACATTCAAAGATGGGTCATCCCTGGTGGCCCAGTAGTTAAGAATGCCTCTGCCAATGCAGGGGACACGGGTTCCCTCCATGGTCTGGGAACTATGATCCCACATGCGGCGGGGCAACTAAACTTGAGCCACAGCTAGAGAGCCCTCCTGCCGCACTTCTGAAGCCCCCATGCCCCAGGGTTCATGCTCCGCAACATGAGAAGACACTGCAATGAGCAGCTCGCACATAGCAATAGAGAGTAGCCCCCGTTTGCCACAAGAGAAAGCCCGAGGACAGCAATGAAGAGCCCATGTGTCACGATGAAGACTCAGAGCAGCCAAAAATAATTAGTTTTTAAAAATTAAGAACAAATTTAATGAGTGCCTAGTATATGCCACATGTTGTTCTAGGCGCTGGGATACATCAATGACAACACCGAGATCCCTGCCTTCATGGATGTCACACTCTAGCAGGGAGGAACTGATAATTCATATATTAATACATACATTTTATCATTTGGCAGAAAAGAAGTCCTAGAGAAAAGGGGCTTTGAATGGGGTGGGGAGATTGCAACAATGTCCATATGGGAGCTACAGCAAGTTGGGATCAGAGGTTTGCTCTTCTTTCCTAAAGAAGTTTCAGAACTACTCCCTGCTGAGCAGAGGCACACGCATCCGTGTGACTTCTCTGCTCCCACACATTCCCTGGAACTCTTACAAAGCTCTTACAAGAAATGCCCCTGCCTAACATTTCTGTGTAATTTTAAATCTTAACATGCACAGCTAGCAATCAGTTGTTACTAACCAGTTAGGGACTGATCCAGAGTTAACCAGACACCTGACTTGTCTAAGAGAAATGTGTAAGCCAATCAAAGACATGTGTTTCCTTCAGGAAAGGTGTCAGGTGCAAGAAGGGGCTCACATGCCATAGGCATGACGGATACATAATCACTTCCCAGGCTGTCCCCAGATGGCTCCCAGAAACTCTTGTCTTTCAAACCCCAGCTCAAACGCCTTCGTCCTTTGTCAAGCTCCCTGAGACCCTCAGGCTGAATGAACTACCCGGTTTGCATCATCACCTGGTATTTTTACCTACTCTGCTTCCCCGGGACACTGTCCAAACTTCCCTTTTTATAAAAGCATTTGGAGGGCCACCTACTTACACCAGGCACTGGGAATATAGCCTCTGCCCTTTAGGAACTCACTGTTCAAAGAGGTACCAGACCTCAAAACAGAGCACAGAAGCAATGTCAAGGCTGTAGAGGGCAGTACATGGTCCCAGGAGACCCAAAGATTGGGATCTCCTGATTCTCCCAGAGAGTCTGGGAGAGCTTCATGGAGGAGGCACTATGGGTTGGCTTGTTCCCCTGGTCTGTGAATCCTTCCAGAGCAGAGACCACTCCCTGCCCCCATTCATCCTTGTTTCCCTAAGCCTGCCAGAGCATAGAAAATACTAAATGGTTTCTGCATTGTTGGTGAGTAGTTGTGACATTTGCAAGTCACACTTAAGGCAAGAGAGACTCAAAATTTGTGATCAGTCATTAGGGTTTTATTAAAACCTTTCAGTCCAAACTCAGGATTAGGACTCAGAGCTTCAGAATTTCCACTTGGCGTTTTGCCTGGGTTCCCCTTGTTATAGGATCATGGGGACATTTCAAGGCTGCTTATGATGGCTGTAAGAGATAGTCCGTGGGGATGATTCTGAATCTGGTTTCTAGAACAGAAGTCCCCTGGGTAGGGCTCCCGGGCATCAGCGCACCACCAGACCATCAATACTTTAGAATTGGGTCACAGCCAGTTGCTGTTCAGTCACTCGCTCGTGTCCGACTCTTTGTGACCCCGTGCACAGCAGGATGCCAGACTGCCCTGTCCTTCACCATCTCTTCCCCCAAACAGTGAAGGGGCTCCAGGTCATGAGTGGTCTTGTGCAGGTGGACTGGACACATTTCTGTCATTCCTGGGGTATCACACCAGTGATCTCAGACCTTGGCTGAGGTGGGAAAGCAGCCATTTCTAACACTAGGCTTCTGTGATTCCCACCAGGCTTCTGAGGGCGTGAGATAAATGCAGGAGAGGCCTGGGGAGGCAGGCAAGGCGGCCAGTGTGATACCAGCTCAAAGGATACAGCATACCAGCTGAGGTATACCACTCTGCCCCTCCGTCTCCCCATTTGTAAGAAGGTAAGCTTTTCTCTAGAGTCCTTTCAGGTCTGCTTCCATTTGAATCTCAGCGAGTCTCCAAGAGGCCTGAAGAGGCTGGACCCCAAGAACGCAGCTAGGTTCACTTGCTAAGTTCTACGGTTACTCTGTACTATAGCACACAGGTGTTTCTTTAACTTCAATCATTTCCCTTACCAGTAAATGCAGAAAATGGGCTGGGTCAAGGTATACTCAAACTTTTATTTATTTATTTTGGCCATGTGGCATGCAGGATCTTAGTTTCCTGACCAGGCATCAAACCCACGCCCCTGTGCCCTGGACCACCGGACCTCCAGGAAAGGCCCAAGGAATACTCAACCTTGAATGAGCTGCTAGTGAATTAAAATCTGGTATTCCAGGAAGACAAATGAGGGAAAAGAAGGTGAATCCTTTAAAATTAAGAACACTTCTCTCTCTAATAACTCTAAAGAGAGAAAGATGGAAAGCACGAAAGAAATGCTCTGACCACCAGTATTCTCCCAACAATGGTATGTTGTCCACGGAAGGGGGTGAGATGAACACTTCTGATGTCACATGGATACACATGTTTATATTTTAAAAGTTACCTATTTATCTGCTGCATATCATAAAAGACAAGCAGTTCACATATAAATCAACAGTTTCATGGGATGGTTCAGATGTAGATTTAATTTGAGTTGATTTAAGGAAACTATGAAACAAATAAAAACACAGGTGGTTTACTGATTTGGCAAAACTCACAGCAAGTTTGTGAAAGACTAAAGTTGGGGAAACACTGTTCCATTAAATCAGAAATACTTATTTTATATGTAAAATATATAATAACTATTTTTAAAATATTTATTTCATACTCAATCTATTCTTTTGATAAATGCAATCAGTCAAAAGGAAGGTGAAGTCACTCAGTTGTGTCCAACTCTTTGCGACCCCATGGACTGTAGCCCTACCAGGCTCCTCCATCCAAGGGATTTCCCAGGCAAGAATACTGGAGTGGGTTGTCATTTCCTTCTTCAGGAGATCTTCCCAACCCAGGGATTGAACCCGGGTCTCCTGCATTGTAGGCAGATGCTTTACCGTTTGAGCCACAGGGTGGAAGGCCCCCAAATCGACTAGGTTTAAAACTAATCTGAAATGGCTACTTTAGAGCTTTATTATTTATATGTATTTGTTTCGCATGACATTTTACTGGGAATTGGTCAGATCTAGGAACATAATCAGGTCTTTGTTTAGCCAAAAGTAATTCTAAGGATAATGGTCTTAGGTTTGAGACTACTGAACATACTAAGAATAATATATTACATCAGGCCCAATAAACACCCCAAATATCCATATGCAAAATTTCATGACTTACTATATGTAACAGATGTTGGTAAATTCTGCCCTAGTTTGTATTTTATTTTTTGCTATACCAGGTCTGAGTTGCAGCAGAACTCTTAGTTGTGGCATGTGGGATCCAGTTCCCTGGCCAGGGATTGAACCCAGGCCCCCTACATTAGAAGCATGGAGTCTTAGCCACTGGACCACCAAGGAAGTCCCCTAGTTTGCACTTGAGAATGCTGATCACAGGGCCCCTGAACAGAGTTGATGAACCACTGGGGAACCACGCCCCGTCGACTGATCTCAGCTTTAAAAGGCCAGCTCACCAGGTTCACCCACCACCAACTGACAAACCACCGCAAAAAGGAAAAGTCTCATTTGAAATGCTGCAGAAACAGGAGGCCTTTGAAGAAGAGAAAAGGCTTTAAAAAAAAAAAAAAAGAGTTTAAGGAGAGCATTAATCCTCCTGTGGGGAAGGGAAAAGTTTGGTTTTTCTGGCAACCAGCCTTTAACCTTCCTGACAATAACCAAAATACTTTCTAAATGAAAATACTGTCCAAGGCAGATAAACAAGCATTTCTTCCTCTCTTCCTCCACGAGGACCAGCAGTGGCCCCTGGTCCCTTCTGTCCCTAGCTTCCTAGTTAGGGAGACGTTGGTGGTCTGGTCGGGGCAACAGGCACCCAGGGAGCACAATCTAGGCCAGCTAAGCTTAGTTCCTGTCACCGTACTGTGATTTTAAACCTGCTCAGAGGATGGGTCTAGCCTAAATCTTCAGGAAAAGGTCTGATCATTGGGCCTATAATTTGGGGCCTATACAATTTCATATAATTTGTTAAGGTGTCAGTTTTGAGTATACAAATTTGTTAGGATAACTGGAACCAGTTTTGTTTTTGGTTTGTTTGCTAGTTTGTTGTAAGTGCATGGACTCTAGCCACACAGGCTGGCGATTATTTCCCGAGTTGCTCTGCTTAGTCTCTCTACAACCGTGCTAGCCACCAGACCACAGCAGGGCACATAAGTGGATCTCGCTCAATCCATTTAGTGGTTCTGCAGGATTTCTGCAGCCTGGCCCGAGAAGCCTTCTCAATACTGCTGTGACCAGTGTCTAATATTAAAGGCATGGGCTCAAACATAGTTTCTCTCCAACTCCTCCCTGGAGAGGAGTCTTGGAGGCACAGAAAGATGGAGAAAGGGGTCAAGAGAATTGCCTACAAAAGTGGTCAGAGAGGGGAAAGGTCATGGAGTAGGAGGAGCTGGGCTCAGAATCCATATTTTCTAAGGATCATTTGGTGTCTATAAATCCATAGGCTCCCAACATCCAAGTTAGAATAAGAATGATGATTTATATAAACAAATATTTTCTTTAAAGTTGCTGTTAAGTTAGTCCCTAATAAAAATCCCAACGATGTTTTTGTTGAAATAGAAAAATCCATACAAAAAATTCCAGTGGAATCTCAAGGGACTCTGAATGGACAAAGTAATTCTGAAAAAAGAACGAAGTTGGAGGTCTCATACTTTCTGATTTCAAGCCTTTCTACAAAGCCATCACCGTAATACTGACAAAGGCAATCATATAGACCAATGGACAAGAGCCACCAGACATAAACCTTTGCAAATAATTTTTAAGAATATTCAATGGGGTAAAGATCATCTTTTCAATATATTTTCTGGGAAAACTAGATGTTCACATGCAAAAAAATGAAGCTAGGTTCATACCTTATACCATATTAAAAAATTAACCTAAGATGGATCAAAGACTTAAATGTATGAGTTAAAACTATGAAACTCTTATGGGAAAAACACAGGGTAAAAATTTCATGATACTAATTTTGGCAGTGATTTCTTGGTATGACACAAAAAGCAGGAGCGAAAAAACAAGTAAGCTGAACTTCATCAAAGCTGAAAAAAAGTTCTGCATTAAAGGACATAATCAACAGAATGCAAAAACAACCTATGAGTGGTAATAACTGCAAATCATACATCTGATATCCAGAATATATAGAGAACTCATACAACAACAACATGATATAAAAATGGGGACAGGACTTAAACAGACATTTCTCCAAAGAATATATACAACTGACCAATACACACACAGAAAGATGTTCAACATCACTAGTCATCAGGGAACACAAACCAAAACCACAAGAGGGTACCACTCCATACCAATTAAGATGGCTATTATTTTTTTTGAAAAGAAAATAACAAGTGTTTCTGAGGATGCTGAGAAATTGGAACTCTTGTGCATCACTGTGAGAACGGAAGGTTGTGCAGCCACTGTGGAAAACACAATGGCAGTTCCTCAAAAAATTAAACATGGAATATGTCCTAGCAGTTCCACTCCTGCGCATATACCTGAATGAGGCGAAAGTAGGAACTTAAACAGGTATTTCTACACGCAGGTTCATAGCAACATTACTCCCAATAGTCAAAAGGGGGAAGCAACCCAAACATCTATCAATGTATAAACAATGGATACTGTTTGGATGAATGAATGAATCACCTAAGTGTGAGATATATCTATGTCTCTCTACACACACACACACACACACGCACACACACACGCACACACACACACAGACACAGACACAATGGAGTATTAATTCAGCCTTCAAAAGGAAGGGAATTCTGACACCTGCAATAATAGGGATGTCCCTTCCATTAGGAAGCTTCTACAAGCCCCTTATCCTTATCCATTAGAGGGCAGACAGAATGGAAACCACAGTTACAGAAAACTAACCAAACCGATCACTTGGATCACAGCCTTGTCTAACTCAGTGAAACCATGAGCCAGGCTGTGCAGGGCCACCCAAGACAGATGGGTCATGGTGAAGAGTTCTGACAAAATGTGGTCCACTGGAGAAGGGAATGGCAAACCACTTCAGTATTCTTGCCTTGAGAACCCCATGAACAGTACGAAAAGGCAAAAAGATATGACACTGGAAGATGAACTCCCCAGGTCGGGAGGTGCCCAAAATGCTACTGGAGAAGATCAGAGAAATAGCTCCAGAAAGAATGAAGAGACAGAGTCAAAGCAAAAACAAAACCCAGTTGTGGATGCGACTGGTGATGAAAATAAAGTTCGATACTGTAAAGAACAATATTGCATAGGAACCTGAAATGTTAGGCCCATGAGTCAAGGCAAATTGGAAGTGGTCAAACAGGAGATGACAAGAGTGAACATCGACATTTTAGGAATCAGTAAACAAAAACGGATAGGAATGAGTGAATTTAATTCAGATGAACATTATATCTGCTACTGCGGGCAGGAATCCCTTAGAATAAATGGAGTAGCCCTGATAGTCAACATAAGAGTCCAAAATGCAGTACTTGGATGCAATCTCAAAAACAATAGAATGGTCTCGGTTTGTTTCTAAGGCAAACCACTCAAAATCAAAATAATCCAAGTCTATGCCCCCATCACTAATGCTGAAGAAGTTGAATGGTTCTATGAAGACGTACAAGAACTTCTAGAAGTAACACCAAAAAAAAAAAAAAAAAAAAAAAGATGTCCTTTTCCTCATGCTGCTGCTGCTGCTGCGTTGCTTCAGTCGTGTCTGACTCTGTGCGACCCCATAGACGGCAGCCTACCAGGCTCCCCTGTCCCTGGGATTCTCCAGGCAAGAACACTGGAGTGGGTTGCCATTTCCTTCTCATCATAGGGAACTAGAATGCAAAAGCAGGAAGTCAACAGATACCTGGAGCAAAGGCTAATAGACTTTTGCCAAGAAAACACACTGGTCATAGCAAATACCCTCTTCCAACAACACAAGAGATGACTCTACACATGGACATCACCACATGGTCACTACTGAAATCAGATTGATTATATTATTTGCAGCCAAAGATGGAGAAGGTCTACACAGTCAGCAAAAACAAGACCGGGAGCTGATTGTGGCTCAGATCATGAACTCCTTATTGCCAAATTCAGATTTAAATTGAAGAAAGTAGGGAAAAACTACTAGACCATTCAGGTATGACCTAAATCAAATCCCTTACGATTATACACTGGAAGTGACAAATAGATTCAAGGGATTAGATCTGATAGACAGAGTATGTGAAGAACTATGGACAGAGATTCGTGACATTGTATAGGAGGCAGTGATCAAGACCATCCCCAAGAAAAAGAAATGCAAAAAGGCAAAATGGTTGTCTGAGGAGGCCTTACAAATAGCTGAGAAAAGAAAAGAAGTGAAAGGCAAAGGAGAAAAGGGACGATATATCCATCTGAATGCAGAGTACCAAAGAATAGCAAGGAGAGATAAGAAAGCCTTCCTAAGTGATCAATGCAAAGAAATAGAGGAAAACAATAGAATGGGAAAGCCTAGAGATCTCTTCAAGAAAATTAGACATACCAAGGGAACATTTCATGCAAAGATGGACACAATAGAGGACAGAAACGGTATGAACCTAACAGAAGCAGAAGATATTAAGAAGAAGTGGTGAGAATACACAGAAGAACCACACAAAAAAGATCTTAATGACCCAGATAATCATGATGGTGTGACCACTCATGTAGAAACAGACATCCTGGAGTGTGAACTCAAGGGGGCCTTAGGAAGCATCGCTACAAACAAAGCTAGTGGAGGCAATGGAATTTCAGCGGAGCTATCTCAAATCCTAAAAGATGATGCTGTGAAAGTGCTACACTCAGTATGCCAGCAAATTTGGAAAACTGATGTTGGAGAAGACTCGAGAGTCCCTTGGATAGCAAGAAGATCAAACCAGTCAATCTTCTACCTGGGCTTCCCTTCCTCCACCCCAATCCCTTTAACTCCCTTCCGAATTCAGAAACATTCAGCCTAAGGGTGAATTAGAGAAAAGCAGAGACATTACTTTGCCAACAAAGGTCTGTCTAGTCAAAGCTATGGTTTTTCTAGTAGTCCTGTATGGATGTGAGACCTAGACCATAAAGAAAGCTGAGCACCAAAGAACTGATGCTTTTGAACTGTGTGTGGTGTTAGAGAAGACTCTTGAGAGTCCCTTGGACTGCAAGGAGATCAAACCAGTCAATCCTAAAGGAAATCAGTCCTGAATTCATTGGAAGGACTGATGCTGAAGCTCCAATACTTCGGCCACCTGATTCGAAGAACTGACTCACTGGAAAAGACCCTGGTGTTGGGAAAGATTGAAGGCAGAAGGAAAAGGGGTTGACAGAGGATGACATGGTTGGATAGATGCTATCACCAACTCAATGGACATGATTTTGAGCAAGCTCTGGGAGTTGGTGATGGACAGGGAAGTTTGGAGTGCTGCAGCCCATGGGTCACGCAAAGAGTCAGACACGACTAAGTGACTGAACTGAACTGACAACAGGGATGAACCTTGAAGACATTACGCTAAGTGAAATAAGCAAGTCACAGAAGGCAAATATCATTTGATTCTACTTATAAGAGGCCCTTGAAAAGTTCGCTTCGCAGAGACAGTAAGTAGAAAGGTGTTTAGGGTCTAGGGAGAAGGCAGGAATTTTCACAATAAAAAAAAAGAAGAAGACTATAAGTGGGTGCAAGTAACGGAATTCTGATCACCACAGTGTAAACAGGTGAGGGGTTTACTCCTTTTACTTCCAGTGGTTTAGCACAGGGTCTGGCACACAATTTGTTGCTCAGTGGCTCAGACATGTCCAAGTCTCTGTGATCCTGTGGACTGCAGCATGCCAGGCTTCCTAGTCCTGGCACACAATAAGAGCTCAATAAATATTTGTTAAAGTTTCTCTGTCAGTTTGATGGTTAACGCATCACATGAAATTACATAATTTCAATTGCCTTACAAGTATTACTTTATTCTACCTTGAAAAAAATAACATCTACTTCAAAGGAAGAGTGATCCTTCTGAAGAAACTAGCAGGAAAGCAAATCACACCACTAGGCTTTTTCCTCCTTACACTGGCCATCGCTGACTCCTTGGTCAAGCTTCTGACTGCAGTATTTCCTTGCCTCCCTCACTGCCTCATATCCCTGCCTGGACATATTCCCCCCAAGTCTGTTTCTTCTAGGAAACCTCCAGAAACCAGAAGCCATCTCTTTTCATCGAAAGATGCAGAAGGCTCTGCCAGGCCTTCTCTGGGGTCCTAACCCTTGCTGCCCCATGTTGCAGTGAGTGGTCACACCTAGCTTACAAGAATAACTGATGTGCCAGGTCCCAGAAATGCTTGCTGGAAATTCATGCCTTGGCCCCTTTTATGACTGACCTGTTTCTCACTGGCGGGTGCCCAGATATCAATAAACAGACGACAATGATTACCCACACTGAATCCCTCCAGTGTGGGATGGCTCCAAGTTAAAAATCAGGCATGCCTAGCTTGTCCCTCTTGGCTAACCCTGCCAGTTGTTCTCATACAGCTAAGTGGACTCAGAAGACTAGAATCCTTGGCGATACTTTTTCTCCCATGAATGGTGAAATTTTTCCTATACCAAGTCACCAAAAAGATCATGTTCAAATATGCCAGTACCTTATGAGGGTATCACCAAAAATAAATGTGTGGAAGGTAAAAATGCATTATCCTAGTGACCTGGAGCCAACTCTGTTCCCTGTTCCCCTTTGTGACTCTCCCCTCAGAAGAAATAGAAGAAGAGGCCCTTGACAGTTGGCACCATTACAGTTATGTTTTGTTTTAATGTATGATGAGGTAATTCTTCCTCTTCAGTGGCTTACTTTGGATAAACGCAAGTGAAACTATGGGTGTGCATGCATGTGTCTGACTCTGCACCCCTATAGACTGTAGCCCACAGGCTCTGCTGTCCATGGGATTCTCCAGGCAAGAATACTGAGGTGGGTTGCCATTTCCTCTTCCAGGGGATCTTCCCGACCCAGGGATCGAACTCGTGTCTCTCACACCTCCTGCACTGGCAGGAGGGTTTTTTTTTTTTTACCACTAGCACCAAATGGGTAAAAAGGTCATTTGTTTCCCTAAATGGAGCTAAAAGGAGTCTTATTTTCTTATAAGAGAGTACCATTTTCCTACATAGTTATCACCACATTTTCTCCAGTTTCACAAGGTACATTTTCAAATCCTACTTACTACCTTAAAGAACTGGAAAACTAAACAAAAGTTAACTTGCTGGAAATATTAACATACAACTGGGCTTATCGTTGACCTGGCAATAACACCTTAGAAAGAGAATAAACTCTTAAAATCTTTCTCTCCCTCCCATATATCCTTTACATCAAAAGATGTCCCAGGCATATTTGTAAATCCTCCCACTCCACTGGGTAAGGAGACAAATCATTTGACTGCTGACACTCAAAGGAAGATCTCTTTAAAAATAAAAGCAGTCCTATTTTTTATCTTTCACGTCT
Organism: Ovis aries; assembly: GCF_016772045.2. Taxonomy (NCBI): domain Eukaryota; kingdom Metazoa; phylum Chordata; class Mammalia; order Artiodactyla; family Bovidae; genus Ovis; species Ovis aries. Next base: position 22,537,166 of record NC_056074.1, read on the forward strand.
TAAAGCCATATCACCCTCAAAACAACTCTTTTCTCTCTCTTGAACTTATTTGTTCAAAATCCCAAGCTTTCAGAAGAAAGCTTTTGTTTTAATTTGTCAAGCCATTTCTCTATCTTGTACCATATATGGCTATAAGCACGTACAAAACTGGCCGTAGAAAGCCTTCTCCCTTGCTTTAAGGGTGTATGAAATTTCACAGAGACGATAAACACTTTATGGGGGCAAATCTCATTCTCCAGGCCACTGTCCACAGCTAACAGCTCTTGGCAGAACGCAATGGTTGTATGCTACTATAAATACATTCTCCCCACCTCTGCCCCCCAAGACAGAGCTGGCTGAAGAATGTTAACACGCTCTCCTCGCCTAAGATGCTGGTCCAGTCTTCTTGGTTTTTCTTGGAGCAAGGAATGGGCTGTTTAAAACAGGGGCCTCCAAACCACGTTTTAAACCAGAATGCTTTCTACTAGACAGTATAAACAGGCAGCAACAGAGAAAGGGGCTCTCAGCTCAGGTAAGTTTAGAAAACAGATGGCTAAAGAGCAATCAATGTTCTTGCCTCAGGACTCCTCAGAGCCTTTAATATGCCCACTTGCCCTGGGGATATCCAAAATGATATGGGATAGTATGGATCCTATATGTATTTTTGTCATAGAACTGGTCTTATGGGATAGCTTAAAGGAATAATAGCCTTATCACAGGATGAATTCTGGTGAAAGTGAAAGTGAAGTCGCTCAGTTGTGTCCGACTCTTTGCGACCCCACAGACACCAGACTCCTCCGTCCATGGGATTTTCTAGGCAAGAGTACTGGAGTGGGTTGCCATTTCCTTCTCCAGGGAAATTCCTGACCCAGGGATCGAACCCAGGTCTCCCACATTGTAGAGAGACGCTTTGCCGTCTGAGCCACTAGCCTTATCACAGGATGTATTCTGATAAACTGCCCTAATGGAGGGGCGGGGCAGAAGATAGGTATGTAATCCAATCAGACAAGACAGCAATCCAACAGGTAACAGTCACTAACCAGGAGAGCTACTCAAAGAAGGGAGAAGAGGCACCTTTGTACCCCCTGGGAAGCTATAATCTAGTAGACTGCAGAATGTTCTCATGCAATCACGAGATTTGTGCCGTAACATGCATTTCTGAACACTAAATATCCTTAATAATGTACCTGTTCCTTTTCATTTCAAAAGGCTTACCACTAAAGTCAAAAGGCTTTCCATGAAAACAGGAAGCAGCAGTCATGGCTGTGAAGGGGGTGTCAGAAGAGATTTCTATCCACAGGGTCACTATGGCTCAGTGCTGACACATGGCAGCCACAAAAACTGATGTCATCCCGGCTTGTATTAACACAGGGATGGCATTCAGAGCAAAGGAGGTAAGGGTCTCACCCAGCTGTGCACAGCTCAGACCAGAGCTAGAATAGGGAAAACTTTAGAGTTTGGACCTGGACAGGCTTCTTAGAGATCACTACCTTCAGTCACTCATTTCTGCAAAAAGGAACACAGCCTTAGTCAGGTGATGACTTCTCTGAGGTCTCCCAATCAGTAAATGTTATAGCTGGCATTGAACTTAGGACTCTGGGGCTTGTTAAATTAAGTAGCTTTGCTGTCCCTACCCCAAACCTCCCAGTTCAGAATCTCTGCAGAGAGACCCTTCCAAACAGCTGAAGGCCTAACTAGCTTCCCAGGTGACGGTCATCCAGCTATTAAAGAGTCTGTCTTACTACAACATGCTGGAATTTTTAACTTGCCCAGGATAAGGACTAGAATCTGAGGATGACCGTGAACCATTTTCAGCAAGGAGTGGCCAAACTGATGGAGATATTCAGCCTGGAGAAGAGAGGATCTGAGAAAAGGCAGAAATGGGAGACACCTTCTTACTCAGGTAGCTTCCTTTCTCTTTGATTTTCTGGCCCACTGACAGCAAACCGTCAGAAAGGGTCACAGTAACCCCAGTCAGGGCAGGTCCAGGACTCGGGTCTGCTCTGTGGACAATGAGAGGTCAAGGACCCAGGCAGCCTGGAGGGTGGGGGCCCTCGGGGCTCCACAGCAAGGAGGGGCCGGACGGGGGAGGGAGTGTTCCCTGCAATTGTGGAAAAGGGGAGTTGAGCCAATCTGCTTTTATATGTTCTCTGCTCCACTTCTACCAGAGCAGCTCTCTTTACATGTAAGATTTTATTTGACGAAAGGTTTCCATGGGGAAAAAAAAAAAAACCTTTAACAACGTTAATAATCCTATATTAATAAGAATAACAGCCAACACTGACAGGGTCTGCACTTCATGCAGACACCGTGCTAGAAAGCATTTTTATTGTATTGACTTTTTTCATTTACCTTAAAAATCCGATGAGACAGGTGATAACAATTCCACTTAAGCTATCCCATAAGCCAATGGAGAAATTGAGGCACAAGGTGTTCAGTGCCTCAACATCAAACAGATTAGCACCAGGCAATTTTATTTCAAAGTTCACACACTTTGGCTACACTCCTAGTCTACCTGCCTGAACATGAGACCCTAAACTGGACTCTCAAAGTACATGCTCCTTTTGGGGTATAAAACAGCGGTATTTTCATCAACTCTTCTGTCAACAGCTCTCAGAAATGCTACATGGAAATTCTCTGACCTTTAACTCCTTCCCAGAGGAAAGAGAGAATTTTTCTCTCTAGGAGGTTCTTTTTTTAAAAAATGGGAATGTCAAACAGCTGGGCAATAACTTAAGTATGGTTTTTGTTCTTCAGAATTTAGGATGCTGGCAAAATGTAATTTTTTTGCTGTTATTTTTTCTGCCAATCAAAATCAGCCACCAATCAAAGGACTAACTTATTATTTTTCTCCAGGGGAATCAATGCAGAAACTGAGAGCTGAATTGGACTATTATTCACTATCTGTGATTGTATATGCCCAACATGTAGGAACAGGAGGGGAAAAAAGCAGTCATTTATCCTGATTCTGCCAAGTATGCAGACACGTGGTATCAGATAGATCAAATAATTCCGGGGCTTCGTGGCCATCACTGATCTATGCCCAGCTCTACCAGACTTCTGAGCCTTTGCACCTGACAGTTGCCTTCTTAATGGAAAAACAGTTTTTTTCTTCTGGAGGAAGAAAAAAAAAGGCATCCGTGGAGGCAGAAAATGTCCCTAAAGACTGCTCATCAGCTTTATTCACCCAAATTGGGGAGTGATTTCCTCCAGGTGTCTATTTAGTTCTATACAGCAGGTCTAGCTGTGACAAGCTGGGGGTAGAGACTTCAGTTTTTGTAAGTGGAGCACTCATTTACATAAATCTAGTAACTCTGCTGTAAAGCTGAGACATTTTTTCAGAAGAAGAGAATCGTGATGCGGCAGAAAGAATGGCAAGGTAGTTGTTTTATTCTGCTCTGTGCTACTCCACAGCACCCTTAGAATCACGCCAGACAGAATTTAATGAATGGGATCAAGTCCAACTTCATAACCTTGACCTAGTCATTTAGTTTAGTTGAACTTCAGCTTATTCATAAGTAGAAACAGAACTGCTGCTGTTGCTGCTGCTGCTGCTGCTGCTAAGTCGCTTCAGTCGTGTCTGACTCTGTATGACCCCACAGACGGCAGCCCACCAGGCTCCCCAGTCCCTGGGATTCTCCAGGCAAGAACACTGGAGTGGGTTGCCATTTCCTTCTCCAATGCATGAAAGTGAAAAGTGAAAGTAAAGTTGCTCAGTCATGTCTGACTCTTAGCGACCCCATGGACTGCAGCCCACCAGGCTCCTCCGTCCATGGGATTTTCCAGGCAAGAGTACTGGAGTGGGGTGCCATTGCCTTCTCTGAAAAACAGAACTAATATCCCTAATTATCATTCACTGAGTGCTAACCAAGTGCCAGATAGTATACTAAGTACATGGAATATTGGGTGAGCCCAAAAGTTTGTTTGGGGTTTCAAACCCCAAATGAACTTTTGGGCCAACCCAATAATTTCATTTACCTAATTAATTTAATTAATGATTTCTTTGATTCACACACAGGCATCTTATGAACCAGGTTTATTGCAGTTCAGAAATGTTAACAACTTGCAAGCATGGCTAGGAAGTGAACGAGCAAGAATCTGAACAGTAAGGTTCATGCTCTTAACCTGGGCACTCCACTAAACAACAGATGGTGACCGAAGTTCTCTTCCTTCACTATGAGGAGCAAAGGAGTAATAATGGGAAAACATTTTGCAAAAATACCTACATACATATTCACTTTTATCCCCCTATTAATATCGGGCTTTCTTGAAGTCAGGGACAGCTGTAACCAGTACTGATGGCATTACTGTCTTCATAAGCTGAGTGGGACCAGGGGCCACCCTAAAAGCTCTCCCTGACCCAATTCATAGAGAGAGGAAAAAACTTCACTTCCTGGGACCTGTGCATTCCAAAGCACCCAGGGATGGCAAGAAACCTCCCACGGCCCCATCCAGGCTGACTGCAGACCGCTGGCAAGCTCCTTCTGATCTCTTCGAACCAGGGCCCCGTGCAAGGCAGGCCTTGGCCTGTGTACCTCGTCCATCTCCCCAGGCTCGCTGGAGACAACCCAGTTAATACACGGCTCTCACTGTCTTTCGCGATGACTCAGACACTCCTGGCAACATGCACTCTGTTTCTGTGAGACTCAAAAGGCTCTTCACGTGAATGACGGTGAAAAGGATTCAAGAAGCTTCTTACCCGCATGCAGAGCTATGATATATAATGTGGAAACCAGGCTAGCTCACGAACTGGCTTGGAGGTTTTAGCACACACTTACACATGCCAAAGCTTATTAAATGTTGTTCCAGGGGATCTTTGTCATCTTGAATAACGAATTCTGGAGGTACAGTAACCAGGGATGTGATTGAGGCTCAAAGTTATTTGGGGATGTTTCTACTTGGAATCCTAAAACCACCACAACGTGTAGTATCTGCTCCTGCATCCATTCGATCCCATCCCATCCCTCCAACGTTTCTGACTCTTCTAGTCCAGGTCATTTCCCAAGTGCTAGAGATAAAGCAAGGGACATAAAATCCATGCCTTTAAGGGATGCTAAGTCTTACCAGTGAAACAGACCGTAAAGCAGAAGTAACAACAAAGTGTGACGTCACTGCGACAGGAGAATGTTACAGAACTCTGGATGGCAGAGTGGGTTACTTCACTCAGTCTGGGAGCAAGAGGCAGGCCCGCAAGTCATTCAAACCGTGTTTTGTCGCCCTTGCACAGAACTTTAACTGCCCCCCCCATCTTTTAATTGTTTAAACTTATTTTTGGTTGCGCTGGGTCTTCAGGCCTTTGCACGGGCTTTCTCCAGTTGCGGCTAGCGGGGCGCTACTCTTTGCTGCAGTGCACCGCCTTCTCACTGTGGTGGCTTCTCTCGTGGGCCACACAGGCTCCAGGCACATGGGCTTCAGCAGTTGTGGTGCGCAGGCTTAGGTGCTTTGAGGCATGTGGAATCTTCCCAGACCAGGGATCAAACCCGTATCCCCAGCACTGGCAGGTGGATTCTCATCCACTGTACCACCAGGGAAGTTGCTGCATGGAATTTGTAGAACTTAATTCTTTCCAAAGTATTAAAAGGAAATAAACTGTCCAGGCACCCCAGCCAAATGATTAAAATTAAAATATATGGATTCTTCACGTGATCAAGGTAAAATCTGGTCAGCCAAATGCATTCATGATACTAATTACAACCAGGAGTTCTGAGGGCATAGCCATTGCCTCCGGGCATAATGAAAAATGGGACATATAACTCAATCAGAATGTTATTCCTCTCTGCTCACCCAGCATGCACGTACTCCCTTCATTCGGCGCACATACTGAATTTATTTCCACAATGAAGACTCCTTACAAGTCATTTCCCAGTCCACGCTGGAAGAAAACAGATATGCAGACACCATGCTCATTCTTCCCGAAATCTGGCTGAGGAGCCAAAACAAAGCTGATGCTCTCACATAATCTCAAACCAATTACCGATCACGTCCCTCCCAACTGTCAGTCCAGAAGCCACAAGTTCAAGGCAAATGGCTAAACTTCCTCTATCAAGAGCCATGTAGCACAGTAACAAAGATGTAAACGAGCGACAGAGACCCAAGTGCAAATTTATGCACCCCATCTGGGACTTCAGGGAGGGAATGAAGGCAGGGAAAGACAACTAGCATTAGCCCCATACCAGCTAGGACCAAGCTTGGCAATGAGTCTTTTTCCCCTGAATTTTCGTAACGAGGAGAGCAATGTCAAGTCTATTTCACAGAACAACAAATCAGGCTCAGGGAGATCAAGTCACTGGCCTGAAAACATACAGGCAAAGGCCAAGTTGAAATTCAAGCCCAGGTCTAATCTAGAGGCTATAGCTGGCGGCCCCACCCTCACTGTCTGTCTCTCTCCTTTTTAAAAATAGTTTTATTAATTTCTTTTATTTGCTTTGTGGGCTTTCAGTCGCATCAGGTGGGATCTTTCACTGCGGTGAGTGGACTATCAAGCTGTGGTGTGTGGGCTCAGGAGTTCTGGTGCCAGGACTTAGTTGCTCTGCTGCCTGTGGGATCTTAGTTCCCTGACCAGGAATCGAACTCACATCCCCTGCATTGCAAGGCAGATTCTTAACCATTGGACCACCAGGGAAGTCCCCCATCACTTGCCTTTGAAAAATTAATAGACCTGGGTCCAAAGCTATGGCGTCAAGGGTGGGTGTGGGATAAATAGTGGGTAGTAGCCTATTTCTGGGAAGCCTCTGTCTATTAGGGTAATGGGAACACCAGAATTTTTGTTAGAATGGGAGACTGTATCTGTAGGGAGATTCCTTAACAAGCAACCTGGGCCAGAGGCTGAAGTCCTAAGGGAATCTGCGTATGTTGCAGAAGATAAAAGAAATAATTGCTTGGTTCCATCAAAAAGAGAAAAAGAGGGAAACGAAGTAGGCAGGACAAGCAAGCTAGGGGACACATGATGTCAGCATGTCATTCCCTGTGACATTACCATAAACTGCCAGAAAAGCTACTAAAAAACTGGAAATGTTCGCTGTGTAGGTGTTTCTTAGAAGCCAGCAAGGAAACCGGCTTCAGTGTTGAGGGTGTAGGTAAAACAGAGGAAGCCTCCCCAGGGGGCAGCTGGGGAGATGCAGTCCCTGGGAACTTACAGAAGTCCTCAGGTGGGTTCCAGGAGGTTCCATCAGCTCTCCTGAGAGCAGGAAGTTCTTTGCCAGTATCTGCGCTGGTTAGTGCAGGTCCGGGACAGCGGACCCCTAGTCCCCCAGCATCACCTACTTCGGCATCAAGTCACGCAGCTCTTCCTCCTGGTCTTGGTTTGCTCTCTTTTACTCACCCAGCACTCCCACTTCGCTAACCCATGGCTCCCTGTGAGGGTCACAGCTCAGATCACCCTCTCATCTTGCTATCCTTCACAGGTCTTAGCGCTTGGTGCTGACCTCGCCTGGTCCAGACTCACCTTAGTCTAAGTACCTATCTCCTCTAGGACAGAGGGCAGCAAACCAGGGCCTGGTGGCCAAATCTTGTATTTTTTTTTAATTAAAGTACAGTTGATTTATAATGCTATATTAGTTTCAGGTAAAGCAAAGTAATTCCATTTTATGTATATTATATATATATTCTTTTTCAAATTCTTTTCCATTATAGGTTATTATAAGACACTGAATACAGTTCCCTGCGCTATACAATAGGTCCTTGTGGTTGATGCCCACAACTTTGTAAATAAAGCTTTATTGGAAACAACCATGCTCATTCTTTTACATACTGTCTATGGCTGCTTCCTCACTACAACGACAGAACTAAGTATTTGCAACAGAAATCCCATGCCCCGTAAAGTCCCACATATTTTCTATCTGGCCATTTAAGATACGGTCTGCTGACCTTGCTCTAGAATGTAATTCTTCAAGGCCAGGGGCTCTGTTTCACTCATCTTTTTCTCCCCAGTACCAGATACAGGATAAATGTTGCTTGATCAAGTGGTTGAATGCATGCATAAGGATTAGATAAACACCATTAGCTTGTTACTGCAAAGATGCTAATTAGAAATGCTTTAAATAACTGAAGAGAGATATTCTAGCTAACTGTATTTATTAGTTAAGCCAGTTAACAGCAAAAACGGAGGCTTTTATGTTTCAATGCTTATTGATTTGTTTTTTTTCTCAAAAGCATGTTATCCCATTTCTCTTCCCTTAGGACCTGGGTCTAACTGAAAGCTCCATGTGAGGCTTCAAGCTGCACTTCTAAACATCAGTATCTATTACTGGAGAATCACAGACATAGCTTTAAGTGTTATCTGGAAAGAGGATAATTTGCCTTCCAGTTAAATGCTTTAAGTTGTTGCATTTTGGTACATATACCAAAAAATATCAGTTTACTTCCTTATCATTTAATGCTTCATGATTTAGTCATTAAAATAGCTCAATAGGGACTTCCCTGGTGGTCCAATGGCAAAGACTCTGTGCCCCCATTGCAGGGGAGCCCAGGTTCAATCCCTGATCAAGGAACTAGATCCCACATGCCACAGCTAAAAAGGTTCCATATGCTGCAACCAAGACCTGGTGCGGCAAAATAAATAAATATTTTTAAAAATCCCAGCTCCATAACTTATTTAACATATGCTGTATAAACGGCACTAATCTAAGTAACTGACTTTCATTGTCTAATTTACCCCTCACAATGATCTGAGGCAGTAGATCCTGCTACATCCCCATTTTATAGATGAGAGAACTGAGGCTTGGAAAGATTACGTAGCTGGTCCAACGTCAAAGGAGAGGTACACACCTACTGGCTCCAGGGTCTGAGCTGTAAATGATTATTTTATAGTTGAGTCATGAATTCATTCATTTACTCTATGAACAAATATTTATCTAATGTCTCTGGATACCAAGTTATGTGATGGCAATGGACAGAAAAGAGAATGCGGCTGAGTCCCCACCTGCAAATGAAGGACGGACAAGATAACCATAGAGCATGATGACCACTGAACAATACAGTAGGAAGTTAGAGTCTTAAAAACAAAACAAAATGTGGTCACTGATGAAGACAATGGAGAATGCTGTGGGAACACAGAGAAGGGGGTTCGCACTCAGCCTAGGAGAGGCTTTCTAGAGGAAACAAAGTCTGAGCTGAAACCTAAAAGGTGAAATAGGTGGGGGGTGGGGGGAAGCGTGAGAATGAGGAGGGCAGAAAGCAGCACCGACAAAGGCTGCCTACTTGAACAAAAAAAGCCCCTGCATGAAACCGCTAACTATTCCACATGGCAAAAGCGTCAAGTGAGACGGCAGGCGAGCTCCCTCTAAACAATCAAACACAGGGAGAAACGGCAATGACGTGCTCCAGGTTTCACTTACTAGTCCCCCCTTCCCAACACAAGTCATTTTCTTCTTTAGGAAAATCAGATAACTTGTGATCCCGGACTCCCTCCCACCACACACTAAGTCCCTGATGGACTTCATGAAACCATAATGGCTGGTAGAAAGTCAACACTCGGCACATGCACCAATGAGTGCCCTAAGTTAACACAGCAAAGCTGTGCACCAGCTTAGAGTTAAAATGAATTATCTTTATTTTTTAAGATAAGAAGTGGATTATTCAGAGATACGCATTCCATAGACAGAATGCGGTCGGTCTCGAAAGGCAAGAAAAGCCCTGGGAGAAACACACTTCACAGAACGTGGGCCATCGCGGAAGGTGAGAGGCCAAAATGAATTATTAACTGGAGGTGGTTAGCTCCCAGGCCTTGGGGATGGAGGAATGTGAAGGGAAAAAAAAAAAAAAAAACACAGCAGGATTTTAACAGCTGGTACCAGAGTTCCTCTTAGAAGCTTTGTTTAGGAAATATGCTGGATATGGGCCACCTGAGTGGAGAAAATGCGGCTCTGGGGTATGGTCTGGAAGGAGACAAGAAAACAAGACGCACTGCTCAGCGCAGGAGAGGAGAACTGGATGAGAGCAGCAAGGTAGAGCCTCAGAAACAAAACGGAACATGGTCACTGGAAATTCCCAGTGGCAGGGAAGCCGAAGGGCTTTTCAAGAACAGGGACATCCAGTTTTCAATTTGAAGGTTGTTTGTTTGTATTGCAACACCATAACCCCTCCATGGCCCTAAACGTTCAGAAAGAACATCTAGACCCAAACTCTTACGTCCCTCTTGAAGACAGGACGACTTGGGGGTGGTTCCAGCGCCAAGAGAGGGATACTGAACATAGGACGGGAAGATGCGTGATCCACAAGCTCGAGTATGTCAGCAAAACAGGGACTCAGGAGAAACACTACTGACCGGCAGTCATGTAACCCCACCCTCATCCCAACGAAACAAAACCAGCAAAACGTAACACTTTCAGAAAGATGACAGAGGACTCTGGGTCTTCTTCCACCTGTGAGTCGGCAAATCAATTTCATCTGAATCTCTGTGGTAGGCTAGTGGATATCTAACAACTCTGGAAGAAGACCAAGGAGTTCTGATTTACAGTGTGGGCTGGTTTCTGCGGCGTAAATACTACAATCGTGGCAGCTACCAAGCTACTGGCACGACAACCAACAGTCCTGTGAGAGTCCTAACAATTTCTCTCTGGCATGGGTACAAGTTGGCTCATCGTGCCCACACAGCTGGCATCCAGGTTAAACGGCAGTTCGTTCCCCTGGGTGAAGTCCCTGCTTTGGCTCTGACAAGAAAAAGTTTTATCCTGAGTATCATTCGCTTTGGGACACTAGGCAATTCCTACATTCAAGCTGAAAGGAAAATGTTCAGCCGGCTGGGGTGATGCCCTTTTTGAAAGAGGAAGAACCTAAGGTCTAGTGTGCATGATTGATTACTGCTCAAGGTTACTCGTCAAGTTAGTAGCTGACCTTGAACCAGAGCTAGGGTTGCCTGCCTCCCTCTCTTCTGTGCTTCAAAGTCCTCTTCTCAGGGAAAGGCAGGCATGAGTTGGGTTTGCAGTGGGGCAGGGGCAAACACGGGCAGATCTGGCTAAGTTTTTACATTTTACTAGATTATCCTTTGGAGAACTTTTGACTCTCTAGATGAAGAGGGAGAGCTCTGCCAAGGATCTAGGTGAGTTTAAGAGATCCAGGAAGCAAACACCCAACTAGGGTGGCCAACAGCAAAGCTTGGAGCAGACTGAGTCTCCAAGAATTTCCAAGAAGGTGGGTGGAAGCAGAGGGTGGACAGGATCTTCCCAATTGTGAAAGGATCCCTCCGCATTCCCATGCTGGTCAGCAGGAAATAGGAAGGACAGAAAGGGAGGTCCTTTTGTCTTAATACCTCTCCAATCACAAAAACAGACAATGTACCAGACAATGTCACCCTCTTATTGAAAAGAAGATCAAATTAGGCATCGTCAATGTTTTTCAAATGATTTCTGACCTGGTTATGTTACAGAAAACAGGGCAGAGTGATTCAAACCTGCTGTCAATACAGAGTAAAGGAGAGAAAAATGCCAGCTATTCCACAGCTGTCCGGGAGAATCCTGGAGGAGCTGCTTTCATGACAACTCTGATGAGCAGAAACAAGCCAACTTCCAGAGCAGGAGTTAAACCAAATAAACCTGAAGGATATCAGTTTAGAAGAAGCGTCTTAAAATAGCATCCAGGAATGCACGGTTTCCCTTGGACAACTCAAATTACAGGACTTGTCCCTGTCTTAAATAAAACTATGCACTCTAAGTGTCTGCTTCATCTAAGTTTCCCTCTGAGATGCCAATAAATTTTCAGCTCATGGAAGCCAGTCTGGAGGCAAGCATGCTGGGTGTGCAAACGAACAAAGTGATGGTCCTTGCAAAGGCAGGCAGGGTACAGGGAGAAGGAAGAAAGAGCCTCGGTCCCCAGAAAACCATCCTAGGGTAAGGAAGAGACCCAGCCACAGGGTCATGTTCCCCAGGGGAGGATTTCCAGTTAAACTAATGAGATGGTGTTCATGAGGATGGGCATTTAAAGTGGACTCTCCAGAAAGAGAACCCTCCTACACTGTTAGTGGGAATGTCAACTGATGCAGTCACTACA